>NC_071990.2:86357500-96357500 GCF_028885655.2 Pongo abelii | reverse complement strand
ATCAAATCTGCACCTATCAATGCTAACCTTGAATGTAAAAGGGCTAAATGCTTTAATTAAATGGCACAGCATGGCAAGCTGGATAAAGAAACATGACCCAATGGTATACTGTCTTCAAGAGACCCATCTCCTATGCAGTGGCTTCTATAGGGTCAAAATAACAAGATGAAGAAAAATCTACCAAGCAAATGGAAAACAGAAAAAAAGCAGGGGTTGCAATTTTAATTTCAGACAGAACAAACTAAACCACCAATGATCAAAAAATACAAAGAAGGGCATTTTATAATGATAAAGGGTTCAATTCAACCAGACACCTAACTATCCTAAATATGTATGCACCCAAAACAGGAACACCTAGATTCATAAAGAAAGTTCTTCGAGATCTACAAAGAGACTTACATTCCCACACAATAATAGTGGAAGTTTTCAATACCCCACTGACAGTATTAGACAGATTATTGAGGCAGCAAATTAACAAAGATATTCAGGACCTGAACTCCTTAACTCAACATTTGACCAAATGGACCTAATAGACATCTGCAGAATACTCCAACAAAAACAACAGAATTTACATTCTTCTTATCACCACATGGCTTATACTCTAAAATCAACTGCACAATTGAACATAAAATCATATTCAGCAAATTTTTAAAAAATGAAATCATACCAACCACCCTGTCAGACCACAAAATGATAAAAATAGAAATCAATAATAAGAAAATTACTAAAACCCATACAATTACATGGAAATTAAACAGCTGCCCCTGAAATGCCTTTGGGTAAATAATAAAATTAAGTCATTAATGAAGATATTCTTTGAAACTAATGAAAGCAAAGATACAACATACCAGAATCTTTGGGACATAGCTGAGGCAGTGGTAAAAGGGAAGTTTATATCACTAAATGTCAGTATGAAAAAAATTAGAAAGATTTCAAATTAAAAACCTAACATCACAATGAGAAGAACTAGAGAAGCAAGAGCAAACCAAACCCAAAGCTAGCAGAAGACAAGAAATAACCAAACCCAGATCTTAACAGAAGGAAATTGAGACATGAAAAACCATACAAAAGATCAATGAATCTAGGAGTTGGTTTTTTGGAAAAAATCAATAAGATAGATAGGCCACCTGTTAGACTAATAAAGAAAAAGAAAGAGAATATCCAAATAAATACGATTAGAAATGACAAAAAAGACGTTACTGCTGACTGCATAGAAATACAAAAAAAAAAAAAAAAAATCAGAGACTACTATGAACACCTCTATGCACACAAACTAGAGAATTAAGAAGAAATGGTTAAATTCCTGGACAAAAACAGCCTCCCAAGATTGAACCAGGAGGAAATTGAACCAGGAGGAAACCCTGAACAGATCAATAACAATTTCCAAATCCAAATTAGTAATAAAATGCCTATGAATAAAAAAAAAAAAAACTAGGCTCAGATAGATTCACAGCCACATTCTACCAGAAGTATAATGAAAAGCCTGTACCATTTTGACTGAAACTACTCCAAAATATTGAGGATAAGAGACTCCTCCCCAATTTATTCTATGAGGCCAGTATTATTCTCATACCAAAACCTGGCAGAGACACAACAACAATAAAAAGACTTCAGGCTAATATCTTTGATGTATATATATTTCAAAATCCTCAACAAAATACCTGCAAAATAAATCCAGCACACATCAAAAAATTAATCCACCATGATAAAGTAGGGTTTGTCCTTGGGAAGCAAGGATGGCTCAACATATAGAAATCAATAAATGTGATTCGTCACATAAATAGAACTAAAAACAAAAACCGCATGATTATCTCAATAGATGAAGATATGCTGTCAATAAAATTCAACATCCCTTCATGTTAAGAACCCTCAATAAACTGGATATTGAAGTAACATAATTCAAAATAGTGAGTTATTTATGACAGGCCAGGTACAGTGGCTCAAGCCTCTAATCCCAGCACTTTGGGAGGCTGAGGCGGGCAGATCATTTGAAGTCAGGAGTTTGAGACCAGCTTGGGCAACATGGTAAAACCCTGTTTGTACTAAAAATACAAAAAATTAGCCAGTGTGGTGGTGCACGCATGTAATCCAGCTACTTGGGAAGCTGAGGCAGAAGAATTGCTGGAACCCTGGAGGTGGAGGTTGCAGTGAACCAAGATTGTGCCACTGCACTCCAGCTTCAGAACCGCCAACATCATACTGAATGGGCAAAAGCTGGAAGCATTCACCCTAAAAACCGACACAAGGATACCCTCTCTCACAAGGAGGGTATCTCATAAGGATACACTCTCTCACCACTCCTATTCAAGATAGTATTGGAAGCCTGGCCAGGGCAATCAGCCAAGAGAAAGAAATAAGTGGCAACCAAAGAGGAAGAGAGGAAGTCAAACTATTCCTGTTTACAGACAACATGATTCCATACCTAGACAACCCCATAGTCTCAGCCCCAAAGTTCTTTGATCTGATAAACAACTTCAGCAAAGTTTTAGGATACAAAATTAACATACAAAAATCCGTAGCATTTCTATACACCAACAACATACAAGATGACAGCCAATTCAGAAATGCAATCCCTTTCACAACGGCGACAGAAAATAATAAAATAGGAATACAGCAAGCCAGGGAGGTGAAAGATCTTTACAAGCAGAATTGCAGAACACTGGTCAAATAATGAAACAATGAAACAAATGAATGGAAGGACATTCCATGCTCATGGATAGGAAGAATCAATATTGTTAAAATGACCATAGTCCAAAGCAATTTACAGATTCAATGCTATTATTTCCATCAAACTACCAATGATATTCTTCACAGAATAAAAAAAAAACTCTTTTAAAGTTCATATGAAACCAAAAAAGAGCCTAAATAGCCAAGGAGATCCTCAGCAACATGAACAAAGCTGGGGTATTGTGTTACCTGACTTCAAACTATACCACAGGGCTACAATAACTAAAACAGCATGGTACTGGTAAACAAACACATAGACCAATGGAACAGAACAGAGAGCCCAGAAATAGAGCTGTACACCTACAACTATCTGATCTTTGACAAAGCTGACAATATCAATCAATGGGGAAATGACCCCCCATTCAATAAATAAATGGTGCTGGGATAAATGGCTAGCCATTTGTGGAAGATTAAAACTAGACTCCTACCTTACATCGCATACAAAAATCGAGTCAAGATGGATTAAAGACTTAAATGTAAAACCTAAAACTATAAAAACTCTGAAAGGTACACTAGGAAATGCCATTCTGGACATAGGACTTGGCAAGGATTTCAAAACAAAGACACCAAAAGCATTTGCAACAAAACCAAAAACTGACAAATGGGAACCTATTAAACCAAAGACCTTCTGCACAGCAAAAGAAACTATCAACAGAGTAAACAGACAACCTACAGAATGGGAAAAATATTTGCAAACTATGGATCCAACAAAGGTCTAATATACAGAATCTGTAAGGAACTTAAACAAATTTATAAACAAAAAACAATCCCATAAAAAAGTAGTCAAAGAACCTAAGTAGACACTCTTCAAAAGAAGACATGCATGTGCCCAAGAAGCATATTAAAAAATGCTCAACGTCACTAATCATTAGAGAAATGCAAATCCAAACCATGAGATACCATCTCACATCAGTCAGAATGGCTACTATTAAAAAGTCATAAAATAGCCGTTACTGCTGGGGTGGAGGAGAAAAGGGAATGCTTATTCACTGCTGGTGGGAGTGTATATTAATTCAGCCATTGTGGAAGGCAATGTGGCATTTCCTCTAAGAAATTAAAACAGAATTACCATTCGATTCAGCATTCCCATTATTGCGTATATACCCAAAGGAATATAAATTATTCTATCATAGAGACACATGCACATATATATTCATTGCAGCACTATTCACAATAGCAAAGACATGGAATCAACCTAAATTTCCATCAGTAGTAGACAGGATAAAGAAAATGTGGTGCATATGCACCATGGAATACAATGAAGCCATAAAAAAGAATGAGATAATAATTTTTGCACTAACATGGATGGAACCAGAGGCCATTACCCTAGGCAAACTAATGCAGAAATGGAAAACCAAATATATCATGTGTTCTAATTTATAAGTTAGAGCTAAATAGTAAGACCTCAGGGATACAAAGACAGAAACAACAGACACTGGGGTCTAATTATGGTGGAGGATGGGAGGATATAGAGGATCAGAATAAATATCTATCAGGTAGTATGCTTATTACTTGAGTGACAAAAAAATCTGTGTGCCAACCCCCCATGACACACAGCTTACTTATATAACAAACCTTGACATGTACCCCTGCACCTAAAATAAAAGTTAAAAAAAACTTTCCCCACCCTTGATCACCTCAGTTTTAAGGATATACTTTGTTATAAGTATTTAAGCTTTATCATGGCAAGAATGAATTACTTCTAAAGACCTTCTGTTTTCTTTGATCTAACTTTATGATCATCATATGATCTTCCAACCATTTGATTTATTTTTCAAATATTTCTTTCAAGCACTTTGATATAATCAAGTGCCCAGCTGGTAGGCACAAGAATTCTGGTGACTAGTCTAGTATGTCGGTGTCCACATATTAACATTTGAAGTTAAACATCAATGCTTAATGACTGTATTAATGTCAACCAACACCTGAAGACCTTATAAATCTAAAAGAATTGAAAAGCCTGTTTCTTGCATTCACAAACTTAAGGACTATGTCACGAGCACCAAAGTATCTTGGCTAGCGAAGCTGCCTTATTAATGTTATCTCCCTCTAACTGCTCTAGTCAGGCTTTTATTTTTTTATTAACATATGTCTCCATAATTACATTTTCCTTACAATGAAGTTAATACCACTTTTATTCAATTTATCTAAGTCAAAGAGAACTTTACAAATAGGTACACATAAAATGCTTAAAATAAATAATTACAAATAAACACAAAATTTAGTTATTGCTCCCACATGGAAGACATATAGAGTTGTTGTTAGGACTGTGGAATCTGGAGTCATAAAATCTTGCTTGTGTCTCAGATCCACCTTCGTATTCATGTGTCCTGGAACACTTAAATTTGTGTTTCAGTTTCTTTATGTGTAAATTGGGAACACTAATAATAGCATCTTCATCATGGGATGGGTGTAGGGAATAAGTAAAATAATGGATGCCAAATGTTGAGAAGAGTGCCTGGCTCATAGAAATAAATTTTAACCCAATAAATATTAACCATAACATATTTTCAGCTGTCTTTTAATATAGGACTTGGGTTGCTGAAGTCATAAAATGATATTACAAATAAGGACTTCAGTAGCAAGGGAAGCTTTGGAATGTGGGTAACCAGGAATTCTGCTTAAGTGTGAAGATACTGTGTGAGTTATATGTGCTAAGTGGTTTCCATTAGTCTGATTGGTCTAAGTCACTGGCTTTCAATTAGTAGAATATTGACTTTCTTTGTAAAGTAAGTTAAAGGTATAGTGTGATGACAACCTAGTATTTTAAACGCACCATATTACTGGGACATGCAAAAATGTTGCTCTCTGCCAGACTGCTGCTCTGTGTCAGACTGTAAATGGCTTTACTCAAATAGCCAAACAGTGAATAAAATGTGACTAAATGAAGATCTTAAGTAAATGTGAATATAACTTACTAATTTCAAGAGTCTTGCCAAAAACTTGTAGCATATTAAAAGAAAAACAACACAGAAATTGAGAGCCACCTGACCAAGTAATAACAGTTGTCCCTTTAATTTGTGATTCCCATCATCTACTAAACATCTCATATTTTATCCAAAATGGCAAATCTCTAATGTATGCTCCCATTGCTGCCAGAATGAGCATCCCTTAATACGTATTTGCCCATTTTATTCCCCTACTTAAAATTCTTCTGAATTTCCCTGTTTTTAAAAACCCATTCAGGCCATGATTTCCAAACTTTCTTGCTTCTTGGAGTCCATTCTTCAAAGCACTTCTCAGCCAAAATAAATATTGAGCAGTTTTATGTATTGAGTAGTTAGATTCCAGCAACTTAACAGGGGTAGTGTTTATGGTGTTTCACAGATATTTCTGTGTTTCCTCCTGAAATTGAATGTATCCTATGGTGCTACTGAGTGTCTTCTCTGACATCCTGAGTTGCCTCGGTGCACAGTTCTGAAACTCTGGCATTATGGTGTATCTGTTCTTCCACCATCTGCTTGCATCTGCTCAAGTTAAAAAGCTACCTCCCTTCACTTTGAGTCTTGATCCCAAGCAAAAACTGTTTCCCCATTACAATTCTCAGATCTACTGGAGAATTGTATTCATCTATGATTTTGGTCGTTCCAACTCCTCTGCCTGACCTACCATTTCCTGTTCCTGTCCACCTTAAGAACATCTACCTCGTTAGCAAAGTTTACATCTAATATCACCTCCTTTATTAATGTTTACTTCCCTTTATCTCTGCCAGGTAGAGTGACTTCTTTATGTTTGCATTATGTTGTATACGGACTTCTATCATAGCAGCTATATTATTTTATTTGGACTATTTCTTTTGGCTTTTATTCTTATCTAGACTGTAAGCCCCTTACCAAGAAGTAAAATCATACCTAACCTGTCTTCATATTTCTAGTATTTCAGAGAGAACCTGGTGATTTAACAAAACTCTGACCAATGAAAAAAGGAATTTCTGCTGTTCAGTGCTGCTAGTCAGGATCCACTAGGAGAGTTTAGAAAGAGGTGATTTATGGCTATGATTTTAAGTTTCAGGGTTTTCATGAAGAACTTTAAAGGAATGTTTATAATTAGTGCATTCAGTATTTTAACTATAACTTCCTACAAAGATTATAAACTTTGTTTCCTCACCAGTAAGTATTGGTCTTATTTAAAATATGAATTTTCCTATCAAAATTTGTTTTATCTTAAATAAAAAGTTCATCTCTTCTCAGGCTGAAATTTTACAACTTACAAAAAAACCTTATAAACTTTGGGGAGGTTTTATTCAGTATTTATTTTATCATTTGCAAATTTTAAAACATTTACTGATCACACAGGTTAGCAATATATTCATATGTATGTGACAAAATTAATTAGTATGTATCAATTTCTTAACGTGAACAAAGGTCCTGCAAATATTAGATTAAATATTTTTAAAAATACTTTGACAGTGCATTGCTCTATAAAAGAAAATGTCTTGGCTATGTCCCAGTGAAGCACTTGACTCTTACAGATATGGGCAAGAAATGAGATCATATTAAACTTCTCTTCCAGTGTTATAAGTATTCTACTGAGATATAATAGCTTCTTCTGTTTCCAAAGGGATACTGGGTTTTCCCAATGATTTTTTTCCAATTTAGCAGCTAATTCAATTGCCATTATACGGTGTCTTCTGCCCAAGACTCTTGAGAGTGTTTGCCTCCTGAAGCTACTGATTCTTACAACATCACAGAATATGAATTACTAACAATTCATCACATATTTAATAACAACAGTACTTTCATCTCGTGTAACCTAAAAAGATTTTTTTTCAGTAATGCAAAAAGCACCCTTGTGAGATAAAGATGTTTTCCAGTATTGTGTCTATTTCAGAAATGAATGAGCACTGGCCCAGAGGTTCTACTAAGGTCACAGAAGCCACTGGTGCACTAAGGCATGGAATTCCCAAACTGGCAACTTCAAGAACCTTGTTCTAAACATTCAGTCATATGAGTTATATTATATGTGTTTGAAGTGAAAAAAGATGGTAGAGAATACAGATATTTTCCTCCTATCAGAAGATTTTTATTTTATTAAACTCTAAGCTTTATTCCAACAATCTTATGGGCATTAGGAGGAGGGAAATGGTATTTGACAGCTGTCTTATTTGTGCTAGTCAGTATATTAGATGTTTTACAATAATATGTTGTTAGATTTAGCCAAAGATTGTGTATGATGGCTATCACTGTTTTCATTTTACAAGACAGAAGAAGGTTACCATCTACTGAAGGTCACACACTTATTATGTGGCAGATTTGGGTCAGGGTGATTTCTGAAGCCCATACTCTCCCTAACTAAAAATATTTCCTTCTGCATGTTGCTGTATATAAAAATTGAGGAGTGTGTAAAATTATGTGATATACCTACTTTTAAGAAAATGACATACTAAAACCCGAAACTACAATCATTAATCCTAAAATTTTTTAAAAAATAAATTTAACTAAAATGCTTAATGTGACCCATCTTACAGTTGACCTAAACTGGCTTAACGTTCCTCTCAGCTTGACTAAACTTTAGACAGGTTTCTTACTGACTATAGGCCTCCATCTTCTCTTTTGTTAGAGCATTGACAAGAAGATTTGCAAGTATATATTTTTTCTCTGCCAATTTTAAATGTATGTAAATCTCTCTCAGCCTCTTGCAATTTTACAACCTAGGAGTGCTTTTCCAGAGGACCTGGTAACTAGCCCTTTGAAATGTAATCATTAAAGAAGAGAGTGCTTCTATCTCTCAGTATCTGTGGGAGGGAAGAAGTGGACACCAATTAGCAAACACAGATGGCCTAAGCCCAGAGAAAACCATTTGTGAACTCAAGAATAACTCAATGTACTCAACACGTTTCATTGATCAACTACCCTATTAATGTCTTCCAGAACTTTTTTGCTAGGTCACTCCAGTGCTTAAAAACCCTCCAGCCCTTTATCTTGGTATAGACCTGGATCTTCATATCCAGAATTGCTCTGTGCTCTCTCCCTTATTGCTGTCAATAATATCGGAATAAAATCAACTTCGGTCTGCTGATCTTGTCCACTGCAACTTTTTTGCTTTAACACAGTAATGCCATTTCCAGGAAGTTATTCGAGAAATGTGCCTGTTGATGAAAACTCATATTAAATAACACTGAATTGTATTTTGCATTTCTTTGTGCCTAGTAAACATGCTTGTAAACAAGTTGTATTTATTTCTATTTTCATGAAAAAGGTATTTGATAGGTTTAAATAAAATACTGTTGAAGTATTATTGTACATATTTTTTCTACTACCATTTTAAGAACCTTACATTTAGTCACAGCAGCATTTTCTTTTTGGCTATTTTTATGCGTTGCTGATTTGAATGAATTGACACAAGACTGAAATCCATATGTAAATCCATCCATTGTGTATCTATGACCATTCCTTTATACTGATGAAAATTATTTGAAGTCATTAGAGTTCTAATGTGCTGAATGCAATATAAACTAAAACTAAAATATTCTAACATAGACCCCAATTTTTGTATTTTAGTGAAGAGACTTTTTAGGTTCAAATAAAAATGTAATAAAGAAAGAAAATATTTTTTGAAGACTTATTATCACATTTTGAAAAACTTTATTTGTGAGAATACACTTGATTTTAATCAATGTTGAATTCTTTTTGCAGACTAAGATACATTATTATAGTATTTTAATAGCATAACAATTAATTTACATTATAAAATATAAATTAAATTCACATTCAACTCCAAACAAAATATTACTTTCAGTAAAATTCTTTAATATCAATATTTTCAAGCCTCTCTTTTAATAAAACTACTCAGATTCTGTTAATTATCCTAAAATCACAATGTGAAAAGGTATGTTTATAATTTCAAAATTGGGATTTTTTTTTTAATTTTTATGCCTTTTGGCATATAAAAATACTTCTGTCTCCTTCATTCCTCTCTCAGTCATTTCCAAGGTTACTACTATTTTGGGCTCTCACAAGTGTCAAAGATAACTCCAGAGATTGATCATGTGCCTTTGAGATGGAGGCCATGCTCACATTAATTGTGGTCTGAAGGCTGTTATTAGAGTATACTCTCTTCCATGAAATGTCCTACCCACCTGCTGGGATGTCTTTGAAAAGAAATACAATAATCTCATTTCCTCCTGAATACTATCCAATAATTTCCCATCTATCTCAAAATTAAAGCCAAATACTAACCCAAGGCCCCACTTGATCTAACTCTTGACTACCTCCTCAACCTTGCATTAGTTTGCTAGGGCTACCATAAACAATTACTGCAGACAGAGTAGCTTAAACAACATAAGCTTACCACAGGTCTATAGACTAGAAGTATGAGATCAAAAGGTCAGCAGGGTTATTTTTTTCTGAAGCCTCTTCTTGGCTTGTGAATTACTGTCTTTTTCCTGTGCCTTTTTGTGTACAAATCTCCTCCTATAAGGACACCAGTCGTATTGTATTATGGCCCACTCTAATGACCTCATTTTAACTTAATTACCTTTAAACATCTTATTGCCAAAAACAGTCACATTCTGAGAGACTAGGAGTTAGGATTTCAACATCTGAATTTTGAGGGGTCACAATTAGCCCATAATACACCATGTTCCCTAAGCTTTCTCTTCTTAGATCACAATTCTGTGGCTGGACAGCAGTTCTTGTTATTGAAAAATGCCGTCTCAAGGCTTTTGCTGTTTCTTGTCTCGCCTGGAATGGTATTCCCCAGTTCTTTGCTAACTTACACTTTCACTTCATTCAGAGATGCCCTCCCAGATACCCTCTCTGAAGTAATCCTCCTCACATGAACACAAACTCTCTGTTATCCTTACTTTCTCAAGATTTCTTCACAGCACTACCTGACACACTGTTGCATATGTGTTAGTCTGTTAGTTGTCTGTCTACCATGCTCCCACACCTTAGAATATAAGATCTGTTTTATACTGTCTGCGATGTTAACTGCTACTGTGTTTTGTATCTTTTAGGTGGTCTTAATATGCTGTTGCTGAAAGAATGAATTTCTTCTAGGTGTGCATGAAACTGAGTAGGGCTGAAGATCACCTAAGAATGCAGACACAGAAAGGGTGAATCCTGAATGGTCTGGATTTAGAGCATTCAAATAAAGTCTTACGGTGATCAAGATTGATTTACCTAAACAATCATCTAGAGAACTATGAAATAAACCTATAGTGACTTTTTTTAGCATTTTGGAGGCCCCAATCTTTCTTTAATGAGAACTACCATTCTAAGGACACTGGATACTCTTCTGATTGTAAAATCATTTTGCTATGGGCAGAACACACATCTGTGTAATTTTTAAATTCTAAGTTAAGTAATTACTCAATTTTCTTAACAAAGATTCAGAATGTGTCTCTTTAACCAAAAAGAATTATATCATAAAATCTTTTAAAAATCTATGCTTTTACATTGGTTTTGTCCTGTGATTGATTTGATACCCAAAAATTGTAAAGTACAGCTAAATTTGGGAGCCAAGTTATTAATAATTAAAGACTGATTTATCTTTGACAAAGAGTCAAAGATAGACTGACTTAATTACTATGAAATCTGGGGTTTTATGTGGTTATTTCACGAAACAGTGTATTTAATGACAGATTTAAATAAATGAAATCATTTCCACACTAAAATACTTATCTCAGTTCAGCATATTTTCTGCCAGCTCTTTCCAAGTGAATTTGAAAACTTGGAGTCTCATGTGGACTATGATTCATATTTTTAAATCATGAAATATATTTTCTTCATTTCAGAATGCAATTTTCCTACAGATAAGTTGCATTCCTTCTAATAGAAGAATATAATTGCTGACTGATAAGATTATAAATTTGCAGATAAAAGATTCAGGATATATTTAATGAAACAGAGGAAGAATAACAACATAATAGGAACCCATCTTAGATGAAGTAGGATATTCCAAGTATACTGTGAATTTTTTAGAAAGGTTATATATGAAATAAAATACCTCAGAACATGAAACAGTTTGGAGCCTTTTAGATATACCAGAGAAAAATTTTCTGAGAAGCATGTGGTATAGAGCAATTATAACAGTTAAAAAAGTCTCCATTAAAAGTATTTTAAAAGTATATCATATTTTAATATGATAAAGTTACTTTAGTAGAATTTAAAGACAAAAGTTTTATGTAAATATAGCCCACGTGTATCCACAGTATTGTTCTTTGGCTTCAAATAAAAGACCAACAAATGAGAAAAAAAACTCGTTTTGATTTAGAGCAGACGTCTTGTCAGTGGGTGATTTTAAAGTTAGCTTTTCAGTAAACAAGCTAGTGAGTAAAATGAGTACTTTTAGTGCAGCAGTGACTTTTTTCCCAAGGCTTGGATTTCTCTGTTTACAGTTCCATGACTGATTCCTCAGGTTTAGTTCTCTTATCATGCTACATATTTTTAAAAGCTTGAGATATAACTCACATATTATACAATTCAAAGTGTATGATCCAAAGGATTTTAGCATATTCACGGATATATACAGCCATCACCACAGACAATTTCACAACATTTTCATCAAAAAGAAATTTCTTTGTGTTTTAATGATACCTGGGCCTTTCTCCTGCAGTTGTCCTAAAGTGTGGATGAAGAAAGAAGGTTTACAGTTTGATAAACCCTTTACTCCTGTTACTTACCTTCTCCCCAATCTGAGACAAAGTGGGTTTACAATGGAAAAAAAAAAAAAAAAAAAGAAAAATAACCCTGTGTCGTAACTACAGTACAACAATGACAAATAGTGAGTCTGGATATATGAGAAATGTGAGAACCAATGTACTCACATTCACTTCCAGAACACATAGTTCTCTGCATCTATTTAAATGTGAAATATCTTATGTTTTCTCTCTGGGAGGGACGGAAATTGTGTTGAATTCTATACCTCTTGAATCTAAAGAAATATTACAATTCATTGAATCTTTTTGTGAAATTCAAATTACCTTGCCACTAAAACAACATTCCTATTCTTTCACATAACTTCAGTCTTGCCTTACAAGCCCTCATCATTTCTTTTTCCAACATAAAATGAATTACAAGCAATTTCCACAGAATTAGTTGTTCTTCACATATACCATCTTTTAATGGCCTATGGGTAAAATTTTTTAGTAAACATCCCTCTTGGGAACTCCTAATTTATATGAGTATAAAATGTCCCAAGAAGGTTTAGAGTGAAGACTTCTGTGTTAAAAAATCTTTTAAATATTCTTGGGCATAGAGCACTTTATTCGTACAATCTATGTTAGCATACAATGGAACACAGTTTGGAAAAAACACTGTTTAATTATTCTCCTGTTTTATTACCTATACATTGTTTGGGAAGAATGAATTTTTTTGTATGCAGTACTTTCATGCTTTGGGTTATATTATAAGGATAGATTTCTTATGCCTGAAGTAACAGATCAATATCATATACACTCTTAGACATTTTGTGTAGGAGTTGCTCAGTTTCTTCCAAAGGATTTCTTCTGGTTATAATATATTTCAGTTTCCTCCTTTGCAGTTTCATTTACATTTGTATCATCATATTTTAAATGTTTGTTAACATGAGAGGAGGAATGGGGTACTTTATTTCATTTGAAATTATTTTATGAAATGTTTGAAGAAAACTACATAACTCATGTCTTTTATTAACTCTGACATTTATATTTCCATATATACTTTTATTGAACTTGAAAACTATTCTTTCTATAAACCCTCATTTTAGTTAAAATAGTTCTCATTTAGTTTTGCTCTTTGCAATCAAACAAGAGTATTAATATCAAGTTCAAATAGAGTTCTCAATTAAACATTTTATGACCTTTAAAAATAACTAAAATTTATTAGGAAGAATCAAAAGATGTATAGAAAATTTTAGACATGAAGTCCTTGCCCATGCCTATGTCCTGAATGGACTTCATGTCTAAAACACCGAAAGCAATGGCAACAAAAGCCAAAATTGACAAATGGGATCTCATTAAACTAAAGAGCTTCTGCACAGCAAAAGAAACTACCATAAGAGTGAACAGGCAACCTACAAAATGGGAGAAAATTTTCGCAACCTACTCATCTGACAAAGGGCTGATATCCAGAATCTACAATGAACTCCAACAAATTTACAAGAAAAAAACAAACAATCCCACCAAAAAGTGGGCAAAGGACATGAACAGACACTACTCAAAAGAAGACATTTATGCAGCCAAAAAACACATGAAAAAATGCTCACCATCACTGGCCATCAGAGAAATGCAAATCAAAACCACAGTGAGATACCATCTCACACCAGTTAGAATGGCAATCATTAAAAAGTCAGGAAACAACAGGTGCTGGAGAGGATGTGGAGAAATAGGAACACTTTTACAAAGTTGGTGGGACTGTAAACTAGTTCAACCATTGTGGAAGTCAGTGTGGCGATTCCTCAGGGATCTAGAACTAGAAATACTATTTGACCCAGCCATCCCATTACTGGGTATATACCCAAAGGACTATAAATCATGCTGTTATAAAGACACATGCACACGTATGTTTATTGTGGCATTATTCACAATAGCAAAGACTTGGAATCAGCCCAAACGTCCAACAATGATAGGCTGGATTAAGAAAATGTGGCACATATACACCATGGAATACCATGCAGCCATAAAAAATGATGAGTTCATGTCCTTTATAGGGACATGCATGAAGCTGGAAACCATCATTCTCAGTAAACTATTGCAAGAACAAAAAACCGAACACCGCATATTCTCACTCATAGGTGGGAATTGAACAATGAGAACACATGGACATAGGAAGGGGCACATCACACTCTGGGGACTGTTGTGGGGTAGGAGGAGGGGGGAGGGATAGCTTTAGGAGATATACCTAATGCTAAATGACGAGTTAATGGGTGCAGCACACCAGCATGGCACGTGTATACATATGTAACTAACCTGCATGTTGTGCACATGTACCCTAAAACTTAAAGTATAATAATGATAAAATAAAAAAAGAAGAAAATTTTAATGTAGCACAACTAAAAATCAGTATTTTTAGGCCATGGTAAAACTTAAACAGATGTTATAATAGTTTTCAAATTGAATAAAACTACATGAATTTCAGAATTTGATTTTGGGACAATTAGCCAAAGATGTCAAAAGGCTCAAAATGCTTGATCAAAACAGAGTCATAGGTCACTGCTGTGTCTGGAATTGGTGGGTTCTTGGTCTCTCTGACTTCAAGAATTAAGCCACGGACCCTCATGGTGAGTGCTACAGTTCTTAAAGATGGTGTGTACAAAGCTTGTTCCTTCCAATGTTCCGACATGCCCAGAGTTTCTTCCTTCTGGTGAGTTCTTGGTCTGACTTCAAGAATGATGCCACGGACACTCACGGTGAGTGTTACAGTTCTTAAAGATGGTGTGTCCAGAGTTTTTTCCTTCCAATGTTTGGACGTGTCTGGAGATTCTTCCTTCCGGTGGGTTCATGGTCTCGCTGACTTCAGGAGCGAAACTGCAGACTTTCACGGGGAGGATTACAGCTCTTAAAGATGGTGTGGACCCAAAAATTAAGCAGCAGCAAGATTTATCAGGAAGAGCAAAAGAACAAAACCTCCAGCCCGAGGAACAGGACCTGAGCGGCTTTTCTTTGCTGGCTTGAGTGGCCAGCTTTTATTCCCTTATTTGGCCCCACCCACATCCTGCTGATTGGTCCAATTTACAGAGAGCTGATTGGCCTATTTTACAGAGTGCTGATTGGTCCGTTTTATGGAGTGCTGATTGGTTCGTTTTGACAGAGTGCTGACTGGTGTGTTTACAATCCTTTAGCTAGACAGAAAAGTTCTCCAAATCCCCACCCTACCCAGAAGCCCAGCTGGCTTCACCTCTTATTGTAATATTATATAATATTTATTTAACTAGAGTAATAATCAGAAGACTTCAAAAGCAATGTAGAAATTTACATGGATTACAAACCTTAATCCTTCAAAAGCTAAGTTTTCCTAAGTAACCCAAAACCCAAGAAAGACAATGTAGCAATTATCTTGATAAAATTTATTATCTTTGTTTAGGTTAGTTACTAGAAAGGAAAGAAAAACCTATGAAGTCATTGTTTCCCCTTACAGGAAGCTCATTTAGGTAACCTGGAAATCAAACTTGATGAAAAAGATACTTGAATTATACTAGACACAGAAAGAATGTGTCTAAGGTTATGAGAGTACACTATATTATAGAGGAATGTAAACAAGAAAACTAGTATCTTGAGCTCTTAATAACAGCATGGGAAGTTTTCTGGTTACATGGAACAATTTAGAAACACAAAGACAAGCCAAGTGTATAGAATCTAATTATACTGGAGGAAAGCATTGCTTTTCTAGGTCTTTAACATAAACATTCTAGCATCAGGCCGCTAACACAAGAGTTAGAAGTGGAGAAATAAGTTACAAGAGTTGACCAAAAAAAAAAAAAAAAAAAAAAAGTTGAGAGAGTTATCACCCCAGCCAAAGGAAAAAGATAGCTTTTTAAGAGGAGAAAGAATAGAATGCCATTCTGTTGTGTATGGCCATGATTATGTAAAACCTGCAAATCACGTGCACTGAGATACAACAAAATTTGAACTTCTGAGCTATAAATCTGAGAAATTGCAAAAGGAAAACTTTATCTCAAGAAATGAAATTATCATTGTAAAAGAAAAGGGCAGCATTTTAAATTTGAAACTAGAAAAATTAAATACATCTCAGCAAGAAATGTGGCAGAAATAGAAACTGTCTGCAGTTTAGAAGATGGCATTAAAGAAAGAGATTTTAAAATAAAAAATCAAAACCTGTTGGCACATTTATTAAGAGCAGGCCAATACTTCAAGAAAACTTTGTTTGCAGTATATAGGAATAGGCCCTGGTACTATAATAGTGCTTCCTTGCCACCAATGTTTAATTTTTAGAAAAACACATAAACAATTTCTTTTTAGTCTCAGCTTATCGAGGCACACATAAAACTTCCTTTATAAGGCCCATCCTTTACAAATCCTCTTTGACTTGTTTAGACTGTTTATATTTTCTTAACCTCTAAGTCATTCATTTAAAAAAAATTTATTATTAATTTTATGTTAGGACAAAAATTTACTATATAAGGTTGTCATACAAAATTATTTTTTCTTAAATGTATATTTCGATTAGTAGAGCTAAATATATTTTTATCTTGTTTGGACATGATTAAGACATTTAATTAGTATCTATTTGTTACTTTAACATAATTTTAAGATTTTAAATTACATAAAAGCTTCATTTATAAACATTTATTCCATTTACAATTACCCATTTTATTTAGCTTTTTAACAATTACACCTAGATTACTTATGAAAATTGAGTATTTACACAGAAATAATCATTATTTTAAGTTGCCCTTCCATAAATAAATTTTATAACCTATAAACAGAAGCCAATTAATGCAAGTGCTGAATATGCAAAAATCATATAAACACAAACATGGATGGAAAACAAAGTACATACTAAGAAGAATGATAAGTCACCTTCTCCAACAAAGGAAAAAAAATCGCTTCACTGATGCCCCGACCCAAAGGGAAAAATCCCTTCCTGCAGACCTGCAGCTGGGGTATGCCATGAGGAAAGAGTCCTCCCCAACAGGAGATCTCTCAACCAAAGAGGAATATTAAGTGTTTTCCTAAGTAAGAATTTTAAAGTTAAATGGATAGGTATATTGTTAGTAACTCAGAAGACACAACTATTTTTATTAAATCAACAATATTAAATTAATTGTTTTTATCAAAGAATTGCATAAACAAAGATCATTTTCTTTTAGTCTGGGTATACAGCTTCATGACCTTAAAACATCTAGCAGAGGCAAATACAAAACTGTTTAATCAGTGAATTAAGCCAGGCAAAAATGTACAACCATTATTGAAAACATTTCTAACTTTGTGAAATGTGAAAACATTTCTAATTTTATCAACAATTTTTAAACCAGTTAATTTATCAAAGACGTACTTAAGTAAACTAAAAAAATACATTTGAATTAATTACTATACATTTGACATGAGTACTCATTTATTTAAATGTATTCCTTAAAAGATTTCTGGCTGACTATGCCAGATTTATTATGTAGTCACAACATACAACATAATACATGTACATGTGGATAAGTATAATAAACACATATACATACCTATAAATAAAGATCTTACAGCTTTTACTTTAGAATTGTAGTCATGAGATAGTAAAACATAAAAACTCATTGGTTTATAAAAGACAGTTCGATCCAAATTATTTTTCTGACAAAATGAAATAAGGCTAAATTTGAAGATTTTTAAAAACAGATAATCATATAAAGGCTGTGAACCAAATTTAGGGTATAGCAGTTTGAATTGGTTACCAATACAATGGATTGGACAAAGAATAATTAACTGTGAAAATGTGACTACATGACAAAAAGATAAGAGGTATTCTAACAAGGTCTGTATGGTATTTTCTTGGTCTCAAGTTTTTGTCCTTGAAGATAAGAATGTTGCCATTTCTTTTAGTATAGGGAGAGTATCTTTTGCATGGAAATATTTTCTTTTGCTTCTAGATATAAAAAAAAGTCAATTTTTTTTATATCTGCTGGTTTTCAATTGTTTTTACTTAAATAGTCAGTATGCCAAAATAGCTTAAGAATTTTGGAAACAGAGAGTTTAGCTTAAGAAGGATAAAGAGGAGGAACTGTAGAAAGAGGAGGGGGAAATTCCAGATAGGAAGCACATACTATTTCACCCAGCTTTGAGATAGTATTTAGTAGCAAGGCAAACTTCGAGTCCTGAATCTTGTTTGTTTTTCCTTTTTTTTGTAAGTATCGGTATATCAATTGAGATGTCAGTCTTATTTGGAGTGTATGAGTTTTTAGCCATGGCCTTTTAGTATAGTTTTAAGAACGACAGACTGTTTGAATGAACATGTTACCAACTGGAGTCCCAGAAAATATTTTGTTATGTCTTTGCACTTTGGGAGCCCAATTCTAACTAAATTTATCTAGGTGATTTGGTTTAATGTCAAATAAACAAAAGCCAATTAAATGCAAGTGCTGAATATGCAAAAATCAAATAAACACAAACACGAATGGAAAACAAAGTACATTACTAAGAAGGATGATAAGCCACCTTCTCCAACTAAAGGAAAAAAAATCCCTTCACTGATGCCACGACCCAAAGGGAAAGATCCCTTCATACAGACCTGCAGCTGAGGTATGCCATGAGGAAAAGAGTCCTCTCCAACAGGAGATCTCTCAACCAAAGAGGAAAATACCTCTCTCAAACATGAAAGGTAAGCCACCTCCCCAACCAAATCCCAAATAAAACAGAACTCAAAAAAAACAAAACAAAACAAAAAAACAACAAAAAGTTGGGGGAGTTTGGTCCAAGATTCACCAGGGGGAAAAAGGCAACCCAGGAAAACAGGACGGCATCAAGGGGCCAAGTACAGGTACCTCATTTCATAGTTCTTCACAGCGATTCTCCCTGAGGTGATTCAGCTTTGAAACTATACTTCTGATACCAAGTATGTTTAAGTCAAATAAAATATAGAGACAAATTTTTAAATTTAAAATGTTTTGTCTGGGAAGCAAGAATTGTAATTTGGGGAATACAGATAGATTGAGTAGTCTTAGGCATGTCTGAAGAACAAAGAGGTTAGAGGGATTATAGAAAAAAGAAGTGCTGCTTATTGTCTTGAAAGAAAGTTAATTGGCACCAGTTAAGTTTTGACGAGCTGGCAAGCTTCTATTGATGAGTGATAACAGTGGGTAAAATTAGTCTTAAGAGTCACAGCAGGCCGGGCGCGGCGGCTCATGCCTTTAATCGCAGAACTTTGGGAGGTGGAGGTGGGTGGATCACCTGAGGTCAGGAGTTCGAGACCAGCCTGGCCAAAATGGTGAACCCTTATCTCTGCTAAAAATACAAAAACCAACCAGGCGTGGTGGTGGGCGCCTGTAATTCCAGCTACTTGGAAGGCTGAGGCAGGAGAATCGCTTGAACCTGGAAGGCAGAGGTTGCCGTGAGCCGAGATCACGCAATTGAACTCCAGCCTGGGCAACAAGAGCGAAACTTGATCTCCACCCCCAACCCTCCCAACCTCCCCCACCCCCCCCAAAAAAAAAAAAAAATAAAAATAAAAAGAGTCACAGCAGATTGTTTCAGTAGGTATTAGATAAAACTGGTTTCGGGCAGTTGCAGCAGCTGGGCTTGTAGAACATTTAATTCTAGGAGCAGGTGCTATGTGCCCTAAGTGCTTTATTTCCCCGGGCTCCTTGATGGCAGTGGCGGCCACTGTGAGGACGCCAGCTGCAGTGGGGGAGGCACAGCCAGTGCTGTGCACTTCACAGAGCCAGTGGGGACTGGGAATAGGTGATTCCAGCAGAAGCTCCAAGCCCTACCGAGTTGGTGGGGCAGCAGCCCGCGCTCCTGGGCGCAGCTGCAGCTCTGAATCTGGGCATCCCTGCATTCTCGGGGCCCCAGGAAGCCCCCTTCTTCCACAGGCTCAGAAGTGCCTGCTTCCGCTCCCCGACCTCTCCCTGCTCCCTGGCACCCGACCTGGTGCAGAGCAAAATTGTGTCAGAGCCCAGGCACTGTAGCAACCTAGCCAGGTGTGCGCATGCTCAGGGCGGCACTGACACGCCGGCCTCCTGCTGCCTTCGCTTCCTCCAGATTTTGGGTGCCAACAAGCGTGGGAAGGAGGTGGGGGAACTGAAGGGCAGGGGAGCTGAAGGCAGCTCAGCACAGACCTACAGGTGCCCCACAGCACAGACAGCCTGAGCGGCATAAACCGCATGTTGATGGTAACAGGAGGCAGACAGGTTCCTGGGCGGGAAGGGGCGGGTCCCCAGTGAAACCCCACCTTCAAGCCAGGGATGGCCTGAAGCCTGCAGGCCGGGCTGCCAGTTCCATGTGGAGTCCAGGACCCAGAGTGAGAACTTCATTGATGCCTTTCGGCCAATCGGATGGTGCTTTTTCCAGGCCCACCCATGACCGCCCATGGACCAATCAGCATGCACTTCCTCTATTCTGAGTCCATAAAAATCCCTGGATTCGCACACACTCACTCTTCGGGATGACCTGCCTGTGGTAAGGATCTGTTAGGGTCTCGTGAGAGCTGTTCTGTTACTCAGTAAAGCGCCTCTCTGCTTTGCTCACGTCCAATTGTACACGTAACTTGATTCTTCCAGGATGCAGGAAAAGAACTCAGGACCCAACAAACGGCCAGAGCAAAAGGAGCTGTAACACGTTCCTGGCCAGCTCACCAAGCTGCAGATGGTGACACACTCCTGGACTGCGGGAGTAAAGAGTGGTGACCCTCCTGGGGGGTCCAGACCTTGGGATTCCCCTAGCCAGAGATGCTGTAACACTATAGGCCTCCTGCTCTTTGCCTAGGCTGGGCAGCCGCCCCACACGACAGGAAGCAGTGGCAGGGCTGGGCCAGCCCAGGGGTGGCGGAATTGAAGGAGCTGTAACACAAACGGGCTGCACCATGTCCCACCTCCCCACCCGCCTCTCGCCACACTGGGCCACAAGGAGAGAAGAGCTGCGGCCCTACTGGGGGCCCAGAACTCGGGGCTCCCTAAGCCTAGGCTGTGACAAGCTGTAACACCCTCTTGGGGGCTCTGCGGTTACTAGCGTCTCCAAGCTTTCAGGCACCGCCATGTTTCCCTGTGCCAGCAGCCGAAGCTGCTTTTGGTATGGCCGGTTCAGCTGCAGCCTCTCACACAGCCAGCGCCTGTGCCGCTGCCTGGAGTTTCTCCTCCAGCCCAGCTGGTGCGCCTGGCTGTGCCCACTGACCGCACCCTGATCTTGCTGGCTCACGCACCCCTTGCCGCTCAGCTTTCCTTTTAGTTTACATTTAACTAATCAGCTTTTGTCTATTTTTAATATTATTTTATTTTTAGATATGTCTTTCTAAAGAGACTTCATTGTATTGTGCTCTTTTAAAATTCAAACGCTTAGTATTTTTTTTTTAATAGAGACATTTTAAAGCATTTATATTCACTTTTGTAATGTTATCTTTGGCTTAGCCTTTGTCACTTAATTATCATATTTTCTCTAATGTTGCCTTCTTATGGTTTTGTTTGTTTGTTTTTCTCTTTTGCTGGTGGACTAGGATTTATTATCTATTGAAACAATCTGGTAGTTCAAAATTTCATTTTTGTTTATCCTCACTCCTTTTTAGAAACATTTTTGTGCTTTCCTAATTATTTTATTAAAATCTGTGTACTTATTTTAGCTGTACTTTATAGAAAAAATAATTTTACATTGAATCAACTTAAAATGAGGCTTTACACCTTTTTCATAAAACTACATTTGGGTTTCTTTTTTGCATTTTCATTTTAAGTTACCTTGTGTATATATATTTTTCAAAATTAATCATTTCTTTATTAATGAAGGCAGTTTAAGTGATTTTTTAAAAGTGTTTACACTAGGAACATAGTTACTGTGTATATTACTCATGATTGTTGGGGCGCTTTTCTAATCAGAATTTGCAGCTATGTTTTCCCTTTAATATACACGTGAATGTACTGTGTGAATACCACTTTAACCAATCCAGTTGATCAAGTGTAGAAGCTGTCCAATAGTGGCTTCTCCTTCCATCAGCTAAAAAAGGTTCCTAGTGCTATGTCAGGGAGTGAGGCCATTGCTCTGGGTGTTGGCTGCCTCTCTGAGAAACACTGTCAACATTTGACTCGGTAACTGCATGTCTTTCCCATGGTGATTGGTAGTACAACAGATTCTCTAGCACAGCAGTCCCCAACCTTTTTGGCACCGGAGACTGGTTGTATGGAGGAAAATTTTTTCATAAACCCAGGTGGCATGGGAGGGGATGATTTTGGGGTGATTCAAAGTGCATTACATTTATTTTGCACCTTATTGTTATTATATATAATATATAATAATTTGTATATATAATTTATGTATAATGAAATAATTATACATTGCACCATAATGTGGAATCAATGGAAGCCCTGATCTCATTTTCCTGCAACTAGACAGTCTCATCTGAAGGTGATGGGAGACAGTGACAGATCATTAAGCATTAGATTTTCATAAGGAGCATGCAACCTAGATCCCTTATATGTGCAGTTCACAATAGGGTTCATGCTTCTGTGAAAATCTAATGCTGCTGCTGATCTGACGAGAGGTGGGGCTCAGGTGGCAATGCAAGCGATGGGGAGAGGCTGTAAATACAGATGAGATAATGTAAGTGATGAGGAGTGGCTGTAAATACAGATAAGCTTTGCTCAGTGGTCTGCCACTAGCCTCCTGCTATGCGGCCCAGTTCCTTAGAGTCCACGGACAGGTACTGATCCATGGCCCAGGGGTTGGGGTTGCCTGCTCTAGCAGACAGGTGAGTCTGGAGAAATGTGGTTACCATTGCTCTGGTAGATTACTGAATCATAAAATCCAGCAACTTTCAACTGTAAGAAATACCTTGCTCTAAAAATAAGGGTGGGAAAGGGAATAATAATAAAATTCATGTTATCTTCTTTGATAATTTGCTCTCACTAACAGAGTCTTCTGATTAAAGAACCTGGGTGTCAAGGGTGTTAAATTAATTGTCCACAGATGGGCTGTGGAGGATTAAAGTAATTATTCTTTCTGTTGGAGAGATCTGGCTTACTATGGAATCTGTTGTTGACCTTAATGTATCCCAGGGATACTAGAAGGATAGTAACTTTCAAAACTGAAAAACCTGACCAACATCAGAAGTGAAAGAAGGCATGGAAATCAATATTTCCAGACTCTAGTATCAGCTCCTATACACACTAGAACTAGCTTTGAGATAGGTAGGTATAAAAAGTATCCTGGTTGTCTGGCTTAACTTCCTCATGATGTTTGCTAAATTGTCCCAATATATTTTAGTTACATCAGAATTATTGCAGAACACTATATGGTTTAAATCACACATGTCATTTTTTAAATCAAATTGCCTTGGATAATATCTCACTTAAATGCATGTTGAACCATTTCTTTTCTTTCTCTGCAATCTTTACAGCTAAATTTTATCCATTCTTGCCTTATATTTATCTGATGGTAATTGTAAAAAACAGTATACAATAATTTTTTTCCTAAAAAAGTTATTGCTATTACATTTTCTGAATCCTTAAATAAATTTTTATTAACACTTTGATCTGTTATGCATTAATTTAATTATAAACTTTGCTCCTTGAGTGTTTAA
Source organism: Pongo abelii (assembly GCF_028885655.2). Lineage (NCBI taxonomy): Eukaryota > Metazoa > Chordata > Mammalia > Primates > Hominidae > Pongo > Pongo abelii. The sequence goes on along the minus strand of NC_071990.2, from coordinate 96,333,630 downwards.
GGCATTAACATTCTTATGCAATTGGTAACATTCTTATGTCATTTGTCACTATTTTTATTTGTCTTTTCTTTCCTTATCTTTAACAAAGAGACACCTATGCAAATGCAATGTTGAAGAACAGGAAAAAAGGACCCCCATTTAATTTTGGCTAGGTGCTGGCAGGTTTTGCTTCACTCTTTTGAAGATGAAAGACAGGTAGTGAGTTAATGCCCAATACCGCGGATGACACAAACCAGATATTCAATAACTGCTTTTTCTCCTTCTAAATGTGAGACGCCGTTTAGAGCTTCCCATTTTTATATACAGAGATCTTTTCTGGGTTCTGCAGTGGAAACAAGAATTCCCTTTCCAAGGAGTTCTAATTTGGAAAATGGCAGTATAGAATAGGCTCAAAGTATCTTTGAGAATTCTAAGGCATAGAGGCAAAATAGAGGATTAGGGATTTAATTTTTCTTTGGAAAGCCTTTCTATATTTGTGTGTCCAAGGTTAATAATGGCTCCGTTTTTCAGGTTGGCTTTCTTCCTATTTCCTTGAATTAGAAATTTTTGTTAAGCAAGTCAAAGACTCATCTTATTTACGTTCTTGTCCATTTTTATGGTGTAAGTCAAGGATAAGGATCCTAGTTACGTTATAATTGCCTAATTGACTTTTCTAATTATTGAGGATTTGGGAAAAAACTAATAAAATTTTATAAAATACTTTAATTCTTTAAAATACTTTACTTAAGGTTTTTTTCCCCTTGGTATTTGGATATTCTCATGGAAATTTATAAAACAGGAAGTTGACGTCTCTAGCAATTTTAGTGCTTCATTGTCATGCTGGAAGTCAGCCTTTCCACTGTCTTAAGACCCTTGAAGCCTGAGTGGTTTTCCTGAAGACTGATGGCTAAAGCAGAGTACATAACCTGAAAACCCTAGACTAAATCCGACCTGCAGATATACTTTAATAGGTCCACATAAGGGTTTGTTTTTAATGGTAAAATAAACATAGCGACATAAGCTTACCATTATAATAATTTTAAGTGTACTATTCAGCGACATTGAGTACATTCATATTGTTGTGTAACCACATCACTATCTAACTCCACAACCTTTTCATCATCCCAAATTAAAATTTACTCACTAAATAATAATTTCCATCTCTTCCTCCCCCCAGTTCCTGGTAACCACCATCTGCTTTTTGTCTCTATGAATTTGACTGCTCTGGGTACCTCAAATAAGTGGAATCATGCAACATTTGTTCTTTTGTGTCTGGCTTATTTTGCTTAGAATAATGCTTTCAAGGTTCATACATGTTGTAGTATATATCAGAACTTCCTTTTTTTAATGTTGCTGAATAATATTTCATTGTATGTACGTGTCATATTTTGTTTATTCATCTCTTCATGGATATTTGGGTTGTTGCCACCTTGTGACTATTTTGTGAGTAATTCTGTTCTGAATATTGGTCTGCAAATATCTTTTCAAGTCCCTTCCTCAGCTTTCAATTCTTCTGAGTATGTACCTCGAAGCAAAATTGCTAAATCAATGGTAATTCTATGTTTAATTTGGAGGAGAATCTCCAAACTGTTTTCCACAGTGGTTTCACACTTTTACATTTTTTTCCAGCAATGTATGAGGGTTCCTTTTTTTTTTTTTTGAGATAGAGTTTCACTCTTGTTGCTCAGGCTGGAGTGCAATGTTGCACTCTCAGCTGACTGCAACCTCCACTTATGTTTATGTGATTCTCCTGCCTCAGCCTCCCAAGTAGCTGGAATTACAAGCACCCGCCACCATGCCCAACTAATTTTTGTATTTTTAGTAGAGACAGGTTTTCGCACCCGCCACCATGCCCAACTAATTTTTGTATTTTTAGTAGAGACAGGTTTTCACCATGTTTAGCCAGGCTGGTCTCGAACTTCTGACCTCAGGTGATCTGCCTGCCTCTGCCTGCCAAAGTGCTGGGATTATAGGAGTGAACCAGCACACCTTACCTCATTGTGGTTTTAATTTGTATTTCTATATAGTGTTTTGATACATTTGGAAAAACTAGTCAATATTGAAATACCTAAAGATTTTACATAGAAACCTTGAATTCCAGCTTATCTTGAAAAACTAGAAGGTGTGATAATATATATTTCTACCTTTCAGACATGAAGCTGAGAACTGGTAGCCCTTGTTAGAGGAACACGTGCTTCCAGACCAGGTATATTCTTCCTATTTTGTCCCAAGCCACCCTATATGGCCCACTCATTTATGTTATTTGCATATCCATATAAATAGTAAGTTTGCAGTCTCTGTCATTTAATCATCCCAGATAACATATGTTTTCATCTGGGATTAGTCCATAAATATTCTGATACTTAGTTGTTATGGGGTGATATTTAGTTGCTATGCTGTGACGATAATTGACACAGGTCATAAAAAGTAACTTAGCAGGCTGAGTGAGATTATAATATTTCAGTTGTTATTGCCATTTTAGATCAATAAACATAAAGTTTGTGGGCAGGTTTTGACTCAGAATGTGTCTTAAATTCGAATTATCCCCAGGAAGGTTGCTATTTTGAGTGTTTAAACAATCTAATTAAAGAAACATTTGGAAATTGCCTACAGTACTTGAACAAGCAGTTTTTGTAAAAAAACAAGAAAAAGTAAATAGCTATTTTAATGGGAAAAACATCCAGGCATGAAGTCTATTTTTCTTGTCTTTGTAACAAAGCAGGTTAGGCTGGAGTCTATTCACTGCCACAAAAACCAGCACCTCCACAATGTCTGCTTGAATTCATTGAAACTTTTCCTTTCTGTTAAGAAAAGGAGAGAGATGAGATAATAATAGCAGTGATATGATGCATTCTGTTTCCCTGCAGGGCCTGTTTTTCAGCCCTGAATGAAGGAGGAGTTAAAGGCAGAAATGTGTAGAGTAATTTTGGGTAAAGTCAAAACTGCATTGGGAACAAGGAAAACATGTGTTGTACAGAATTAGGGATAGCATTTTTTGCGTCTCTGTGCAGAAAACAACAATGCAGCCAGAATCTTAAAAACATTTGTCAGTGTTTGGTGATAGCCAACTTTGCGTGAATATTATTTATTTTTCTGATGAGCATCACCAATGTTGAGGCTTCTCTGAATAGTGGGAAGAGGAGTTGGATAATCAGAAGACAGAGCAAAAGAACAAGAATAGAGCAGAGACTGTGCAGTAGCTATAGTTGAAAGAGTGATGTGTGGATCCACGTATGAAAAACCTATTTGGGAACAGTCAGAAACAATAGGGACAATTTGGAGGGTTTTAATTTTCAGGAATATATTCCTGGGACTCTTGCCATTATGATTTTGAAAAGAAAGAAATCTACAAAGTTACTTGGAATTATTGGGTTACTAATTTGTATCAGTTAAAATGCCATCTATTGTACATAACAAACAAGATTCTTTTCTCAATGGGATTGAAACAGTGAGAAAAATGATATATTGCATAACAGAAGTCCAGAGCAAGTGTAGCATTCAGGCATAGTTCACATTTCCGCAGTCATTTTGGTTTTGCCTTTCTCCCTAAGTCTGGTAATGGGGAATATACAGCCATTCCAGGTACCATATTTAGCTGTGTTCTGAGAAAAATTAAGGGAAAGTATTGCCAGAGGCCCTTATAGACTTCTCTTTGCATGTCGTTGGTCAGAAATAGGTGAAATACCCTATTGCGAGAACACAGTGGTTAAGGAAAGGAGAGTTCTGAGCTTAGCTTGGATATATCAGATTACCCTTCTGGGGTAAGAAGCAGAGGTCACCTTTCCCTCAGTCACATGGGATAGAGAATGAACTTGAACAGAAAAGGAATTCAAACATAGATAGATGAAATAGAAGTTATTTAGACGATTAGGAGTGTCCATCCTTCTTTACATTTTTCCGACTCTACTTCTCCCATTATTTCTATATATTATTATTTTGGGGGGTGTATTAGCGTTTGTAAGCTGTCCTTCTTACTATTTGGTATTAAAAATTATGGTGAGAATATGCATGCCAAAGTAAATAAAGGAGAGATTCTGAATGAGAGAGAGTTTGGGAGGTAGAAAAGAGTTACATGACCTTGCTGTAATGATTTAATATTTTATACAATTTTGCTATAAAATACTGCTTTAGATATTGGATTGTATATAGCTGAGAATTAGAAATCGATAATTATTTCATTCTTTATTTTTTCAATTCAATGCTTTCATATGAATAGCACTAATAATGTGTTAAGAACAGATCGTATATCACCTACCTTTTCTTTGCATAACTCCTAACATGTTAAGTTCAATATAAATTCATATTTATTGTCAATCTTATTTATGAGAGCATTATTTTTCTGAAATTTACTTTAAACATGTTTATACAGGTATAATGTATTTACTTTTTTATGTTCTTAATTATTAAGAGAGTAAGTCTACACATTAAAAAGTTTACAAGAGAATTACAAACAATTTCTGAAATAATTGGCTTTCCTTTTATGCAAACAGAATTAAGAAAATGTATAAGGTGATAATGTTTATTTAACTTCCACAATTTGTTCCAATAACTATTTGAGATATCTACAAAGTAACACAGTTTATATAGTACATGTTTCCAGAAGAAATAGATTTTGAGATCAGGGTTGCGACGATATGTGTCAGGCCAGGATTTATGTTAAAGAAGATGTGACAGGAAGGTCTCCTAATGGGTTCCAGGCAAATATCAAGGCAAGGAAAATTGATTTTTCTTGTTAGAAGGAGTGCAAGAAAATTGTTTGCTGCATTATAGGAACTGTGGTTCTTGAGATGATGAGAAGGGGAACCTTAAAGAAACACTGTATTGAAAGCTTCAGAAACCACTGAGTGGCCACTTACATTTGCTTGGTAATAGTAGTTGTTTGGGGGGAAAGATACAATACAATTATTCTATTAACTCTAATCTGCTATAAAAATTTTGCAGAAAGTAAAGAGTATCTATGTTAACTGATAGTGTTGGGATAAGAGCAAAGATATGCATTTTATTACCAATTCATATTATGGATGGTGCCTTAATTTCAAGGGGGCTTGATTGCACTTCATTACAGTACTTGAAAAAAAAGTTTTCTGTAAATTATTCAAATTATACAGTTTAATGTTTTCAATTAGCTATGCTTTATTGATTTCTAAGATTTTTGAAATCAGTGATGCACATTTTTATAACTTTATTTTTGTATTAATCATATTTCTAATTAGCTTGTAGTCCTATATAATTTCTTGATAACATGATAGACTCCTTTAAAATCCTGAAGATACATTTAACTAAATTTTCATCCAATTGACAAGCTGCAGTTTTACCTGACAATGATATTTTTTGAAGTACCTGAAAATATACTAATTATATTTTCCTCAAAAAGATTTAAAGTGATCATTAATTAGTGTACTTGATGTTTTATCTCTTGTCATTGCTAGTTATCCTGTCAAGATGGTAAATACAAACCTACAATTCTGTCCATTTATAATGAGCCATTAAGTTTGCAATACTTGATTTGAAATTTGAATTCCAAGTGGCAAAACCCCCATTAGAAATATTTGTAGAACCTGCAACTTATTTAAAAGTTCTATAGATTTAAAATGTGCTTAGCCGTAAATATGTGATTATTATGAGAAGTTTTACATAGAAGTGCAAGTAGCCTATAAATGCCTTTACATTTTCCATGTTAATGTGGATGCTGCTATAAAATTGGAAAATATGCTGTGGCAATTTTTATCCAATTTGTAGTTCTTTGCTTTTAACATTGGTAACACACTGATGCACATAAGGCTCTCTTGCTCATTTGATTAAAACATCACCATATCTAGGTCCCAAACTGTTCATTTCAAATATATGTCCTATCATTTTATAGTTAGCTTGTTTCTTAGACCTAAAGGTATAGAAAAAAATTTGAAAATCCTTTTGTTACTCATAACCAACTTCAAATATTTTAAATTTATTTATTATAAAACAAAACTTTATTTCTCACTAGATGACAAGTACTCTTCTACATGAGTGATAAGATAATAAGACATAAATCTTACAAATAAGTTTGCTTATAGATAAAGTACATGTTCCCTTGTGCTTTCTTAATATTATCAGTATTTTAATCAATAATTTTCTTCTCTAGTCTCATTTTTTTTTTTTTCCAAAATTTTTGAAAAATTTTTCAAAATTATTTTTGTAAATATTTTTTGTGTTTGAAAATTGCAAGAAATGCAACTACCCCTGTGGTAGATTTCAGTGGATATGGTATTTTGCAATTCATTACATCAAACAGTGGAATCTATTCTCCCACCCATTGAATCTTGATTAGCCTTGGGGTTTTGGATTGACCCATAAAATATCACAGAAGTAACAATTATATGAATTCTGGAACTTAGGGCATATGAAAACTTGCAGCTTCTGCATTTGCCCTTGTGAAACATTGTCCTTGTGATGCCATGTAAAAATGCTAGTTTGGTTTACTGGGGGACAGGGGGACACGTAGAATTGTACAAGACAGCACACACTATTGGACATGTGAGTGAGACCATCATACCCCATCCAGTCCAAATGGAGACATCAGATGAGTGCAACCACTTAAGGTGACCCCAGCTAAGATCAACATAACAACTAGCTACCTGAGCCCAGATCAAGTGTTATACTGTAGACTCTGTAGCAAATAAATGGTTTTTCTAATTCACCAGGTTTTGAGGTGGCTTATTCTTTAGCAACAGATAACTGAAACTGACACATACACTTGCTTTAAGCAGACTCATTAGTCTCCACTGCCTTCATGAATCAGAATTTGTTCAAAGTTCTCTTGTTTCAGTCCTATGACATGCCTATAAAAATTGTCGGCAGTTCCTTTTCCCATATGTACACTATTTCTGTTCCCACGTGTAGACATTATTTTTTCATCTTTATGAAGAAAATTCCCAATCTTGTTTATTTCCCACTAAACATCATAAGGAAACCTAGAAAAAAATGGACATTAGAAAAACACGAATAAATACATAGTATGTGTGCCACAAATTCCTCTCACTTAAAACTGACATCACTAGTTTATTATTTTTTTCTCATGTAACAATGACATCGCTTAAGAATAAAAATTGATCTAAACTGGCACATAAGATACATTTTCTTATATCTAACCATTCTATTAGTGTGGCTTCTGCCACACTGAGACTATTCTAAATTCTCAGTTGAATGTTTCATCACTACAACGTAAATTATCTTGCTTATGTAAAACTATTGCAATTTTGACCTCTTAACCCTTATTTTAGGACAACATTATATTTAGTGCATTTCCACTGTTCTGTCGTGTTTCTAAATTTCATTTTGCTTTCAAAGTGTTTGAGGAAAAAAATATCTCTTTTGCTTAATCCTTGATTTTGGTATACCAAGATTAGACCAAGATTTTCGGAGTTAACATAAAGAGCTGAAGATACTAAATATCAAATCAATGTTTTATAAATATTCATCAGAAATCATTAAATTTAGGCTTTTAAAATACTTGATTTTTCTTTTTATTTTATTCCTTTGAAAATGTGGCAAAACTGATAAAAATAATTACCTAACATAAAGTAAAAATGCCTGCGAAGAAAAGCTGAATGTAAAATATAACTGATAAGGAGCATACTCAATAATTTGATAACTCCATTTGGAGCATTAGTCATCTCCAGCCACATTCTGAAATCTCAGTTATTTCAATGGCAGTTTTGTTAAGTGGGATGGAATCTTATTTGTCCTTCTTTTTTTGCTTGTGCTTTTGGGGTCATATCCAAAAAATCATTGCCCAAACCAACTTCAACAAGCTATTTCCTTGTTTTCTTCCAGTAGTTTTATAGTTTCAGATATTATATTTAAGTCTGTATCCCATTTTGAGTTGATTTATTTATAAGGTATGAGATACAGTTGCAATGCCATTCTTCTGCATGTGGACATCTGGTTTTCCTAGCACCATTTATTGAATAAACTATCCTTTTCTCATTGTGTGTTCCTGGTACCTTTGTCAAAATATAATTGTGCAAAAATACATGAGTTGATGACTTTTTTTCTGGGCTCATCTGCTTCATTGGTCAATGTGTCTGTTTTTATTCCAGTACTATGTTGTTTTAAGTAGCTTTATAATATATTTTGAAATAAGGAAGTGTGATGCCTCCAAATTTGTTCCTCTTGCTCAAGATCGTTTTGGCTATTTAGGATCTTTAGTGGTTCCATATAAATTCTAGAATTTTCTTTGATTTCTGTGAAAAATGACATTGAAATTTGATAAGGTTGTATTGAATCTGTAGATCACTTTGGATAGTATGGACATTTATATAATATCAGTTCTTTCAATTCATGAACACAGGATATATTTCCATTTATTTGTGTTTTCCTCCATTTCTTTCACCAGTGTTTTATAGTTTTCAGTGTATGGATTTTTCATTTTCCTTGTTAAATTTATGTCCAAATATTTTATATTTTGTTGCCATTGTAAATGGAATTGTTTTCTTAATTTTCTCTTTAGATAGTCTATTATTAGCTTATAGAAACACCTCTGATTTTTTTCTTGTTGACTTTGTGTCCTGCATCTTTACTAAATTAATTTATTAGTTATAACAGTTGTGTGTGTATGTGTTTGTGTGTGTACATGTAATCTCTAGGGTTTCCTGTATATAAGATCATGTTGTCAGGAAACAGAGACAATTTCACTTTTTTCCTTTACTATTTGGATGTCTTTGATATCTTCCTCTTGCCTAACTCCTCTGTTTAGAACTTCCATTACTAGGTTGAATAGAAGTGGTGAGACAGGGCATTCTTGTTTTATTCCTGATTTTAGAGAAAAATCTATCAACTTTTCACTGTTTAGAATGGCATTAGCTTTGGGCTTGTCATATATAGCCTTTATTGTGTTGAAGAGCACTACCTCTTACCTAATCTATTGAGATTTTTTGTGAAAGCCTATTGAATTTTGCTAAGTGCCTTTTTTACAACTATAAAGATGATTATAAAATTTTAAATCTTCATTCTATTAATGTGGTACACCACATTTACTGATTCACATATGTTGGAACCTTTTTGTATCTAAGGGTTAAATCCCAGTTGATCATGATGAATGATTATTTTATTCTATTGTTGAATTCAGTTGCCAAGTATTTTATCAAGAAATTTTGCATCTGTGCTCATCAGGGATATTGTCCTGTAATTTTCTTTTTTGTGTATTGTCCTGTCTGGCTTTGGTATCAGGGTAATGCTAGCTTCATAAATAAGTCTGGAAATATTCCCTTCACTTCAGTTTTTTGAAAGTTTGAGAAAGATCAGTATTAAGACTCCTTTAAATGTGTGTATAGTTCAGCTGTGAAGCCAACAGGTCTGGGGCTTATTTTGATGGGACGTTTTTAAAACTAATTCAGTTTCCTTGTTTGTAATTGATCTATTCAGATTTTCTATTTCTACTTGATTGGGTCTTAGTATATTGTACGTGTCTAGAAATTTATCTGTTTCTTCTAGGTAATACAATTTGTTGGTGTAGAATTGTTCAGAGTAGTGTCTTGTAATTGTTTGTATTTCTGTTACATCTTTTGCAATATCTCCTCTTTCATTTTATTTATTGGAGTCTTCTTTCTTCTTTTCTTAGTTTAGTTCAGTGTTTGTCAACTTTATCTTTTTGAAGAACCAAGTTTTTCTTTCATTGATTTTTTTTATATTGTTCTAGTCTCTAGTTCATTTATTTTTGCATACATCTTTGTTATTTTCTCTTTTTTTGCTATCGTTAGACTTAGTTCTTTTTCTAATTCTTTGAGGTCTATCTTTAGATTACTTTTTCTTTTTTTCTGATATAGGCATTTATTGATACATACTTTTCTCTTGACACTGCTTTTGCTACATCTCATAAGTGTGGTATATAATGTTTCCATTTTCATCAGTCTCAAGGTACTTTTTGCCGTCCCTTTTAATGCTTTAACCTATTTTTTTCAGAAGCCTGTTGTTTAATTTCCACATATGTGTGAATTTACCTAGATTTCTTCTTTTATTAATTTCTACTTTAATACCATTGTGATTGGTAAAGATATGAGATACTTTTTAATCTTAAATTTGTTAAGACTTGTTTTTTGGCCTAACATATTGTCTATCATGGAGAAGGTTATATGTGGACTAGAAAAAATGTATTCTGTTGCTGTTGGATGTGATATACTGTTTATGTCTTTTAGGCCCATTTGATCTAAAGTAGAATTCAAGTTCAATGTTTCTTTAGTGATTTTCTGTGTAGATAATCTCTCTATTGCTCGAGGAGGGATACTGAAGTTTCCTATTACTGTATTGTAGTCTTTCTCTTTCTTCTGATTATTTAATAATTGCTTTATACATTAGGTTCTTTATTTTGTGTGCATATACATATTTACAATTCAATTATGTTCTCTTGATAATATGTTCTCTTTATTATTAGATAATAATATTCTTTGTCTCTTTTTACAGTTTTTATCTTAAAAGTCTATTTTGTCTGTTATAAGTGTAGCTACTCCTACCATTTTTTGGTACTCAATTTGCAGAATGTCTTTTTCCATCTCTTTACTTTCAATCTATGTGTATTCTTGTAGGGACATAAGTTGGATCTTCTTTTCTAAAAATACATTCAGTCACTCTATGTCTTAGGATTGGAGAATTTAATTCATTTATGTCCAGGGTAATTATTAATAGGTAAGGACATGCTACTGCCATTTGGTAATTTGCTTTTTGGTTATTTTGTAGATCCTTTGTTTCTTGCTATCTTCGTTTGAGATTTGATGGTTTTCTGTGCTGTTACGCTTTGGCTTCTTTCTTTTAATGTTTATGCAACTATTACAGGGTTTGCTTTGTGGTTACCATGAGGCTTACATAAATCATTTTATGCTTATAAGAGGCTATGTAAGTTGATAATAGCTTAATTTTAATCACGTAAAAACTCTATACTTTCATTGCTCCCTTTAATATTTTATGATTAGATATAAAAATTTACATCTTTGTATACTTTGTTTTCATCTGTAATTTTGTTTTTAAGTCTTATGAGCACACGTAATTTTTAAATTTGTGTATATCTCCTCTACTTTGGTCCTTTTAATTTGGCAAAAGTACCATTCCCAGTCGTACATACACAGCAGTTCTACAGTTTTATGTTTCTGAATGGCTGCTTAAAGACAGCCTTAAATTATAACTTAGTCCGACTTAGATAGTAAAGAATTCAAGAGTGATGACATTTACCTTGCTATTTTTTAAAGCATCTGACCTTACAGATGATCGATAAAATGCGAGAAGTGTTAAATAATCTTTATTTGATATTACACAGAAACCACACTAAAATGCCTTTCAATAAGTAAAAGGAACCATTTTAGATACAGGGAATTCTAATTACATTGGCATAGTTAAGACCAAAAACATAAAGTAGACATTTGCCACCTTATCTTTAGCTCTTGCCTTTAAGACACAAATGAACACAAAACAGTTGAATCTTTCTTCACTCTGAGACAGTGAAGGAATTTCCCCAGTATTTAAATATATTCACATAGCCAGTTATATAAATCTAAATCTAAATATAAAATCAATCTCCAATAATTTGCCATCTTTGTAAAAAGTTGAACATTACTAATGAAGTCCAATTATGTCTTTAGAAGGAGTAAACAGTGACAGCATTTACAGAATCAGAATTACTATTAAAATAAAAAAAAAAACAGATTCATTTAACCACAAACTGATCTTAGTTATATCAGGACTACCCAACAAAAAATATTCTGTCAGTCATTTATGATCTGAATTCTGGTGTATGAGATCTATTAAATTATGGTACATCTAAAAAAGTCATGAGATATTTCTCTTTTCTAATAAATGAGTCAGTGACCATTTATTACTCGTTAGTAGCTTTTTCCGAGATAAGTGATCAAGTCTGCCCTTTCTGCCTTCTTAGTGCCAGAAAACATCATCATTTTGTTCCAGGGATGTACTTCTTGAGATTCTCCAAATACTCCTTCAGTGTATCCTCTCCCCAGGTGATGCCTTTGTTCTTATTGGCGTCTGTAAGAGAATACAATGACCTGACCTGTCTTCTGCCCAAAGAGACCATGGAGATTTAGCCCAGTCTCTGCTTGCCTTCCTTTTCCATGGTGTGCCACTGGACACACTTCTGAATAAAAATCTTTTTGCCTTTCTCAACATCACTCATATTTAATTCTGTCTTTTATTCCTTGCACTGCAAAGGTTCCCACTTGGAAGCCAGACATCCTGTTCTATCCTTTGCGTAATTTGTAGCACTTAACAATTTATTGTAGCTAAAGTTGTTTTTAGTAATTTTGTCTTATAACCCTCACATCATAGATAAAATTGCTTTATACACCACCTTTTAATATTAGAGAATTTTGAATATGACTCTTTATTATTTATTTTTTGAGTTATTTGCCTTCATGTGTTTTATGTTATTAATTAGTAGCCCTTCGTCTCAACTTAAATAAATCCCTTTAGCAGTTTCTCTAGGGCCGACCTAGTAGTGATGACATCTCTTAGCTTTTGTTTGTCTGGAAAAGTATTTATTCATCTCTCATTTCTGAAAGACAGTTTTGCTAGGTAAAGTCTTCTTGGTTGGCAGATTTTAAAATTTTTCTTCATCATTTTAAATATATCCTTCCACTCTCTTGTAGCCTGCAGGGTTTCTGTTTAGAAATATGATGACAGTCATATTGAAACTCCTTTGTATGTTATATGTTTCTTTTCACTTACTGCTTTCAGAATTACTTATTTTACTTGAATTTTGATAGTTTGAATATTGTGCATGTTGGTGAATTTCTCTTTGGATTAAATTTAATTAGAGATCTCTGAGCTTCTCATATCTGAATGTATGCATCTTTTCTCAGATTTGGGAAATTTATAGCCATTAATTCCTTAAATATAGTTTCTAGAACTTTTAAAAATTCTTCTTCTGGGCTTCCTTTCTGCAAAGGTTAGTTCTCTTGATGGTGTCCCATGATTCCTATATGCCTGCTTTATTATTTCAATTTTTTTGTTTTTCACCTCTTTATAATTTCAAATGTTCAGTCTTCAAGCATACTGATCTTCTTTTCCTGTTGGTAAAGTTTGCTGTTGAAGGTTTATATTAAATTTTTCAGTTCAATTATTGTAGTCTTTATTTCTAAAATTTCTGTATAAATTTTTTATATGGAAATTTTTATTTTTTGTCAAATTTTAAATTGTATTTATACATTATATTCCAAAGAAATAGAAATATATATAGTATATATAGTTTATATATTATATATAAATATACTAATATGTATTAGTATATTTAGTATATATTATGTATATATATATATAAATACATATTTACCTGTACTCCCTTAGGATGATTATTCTGAATTCTTTGTCAGTCATTTTATAGATGTCTATTTGTTTAGGGTTTATTATTAGAGCTGTATCAGTTTTTTTTGGTGGTGTCATATGTCCCTAGTGCTTCTTAATTCTTGGGTACTTGTGTGGGTGTCAGCACATTTCAGATAATGGCCACATATTCCAGTCTTTGCAAGTATTTTTTGGCAGTGATAGACCTTTATTATTTGGTCTCGCCTGGGATTCTGAATAGGCCAGCTGGTAGTAACCATGGGTAGGCAGACCTTAATGTTAGGTTCTTTGGTTGGGCTGGGACACTGACTGTGCTCTGAAGTTGAGTCGAGCTGCTGGTTGTGCTTTGTGTCACAATGATACCACTGGCTGGATTCTATGGATTCTATGGTCAGGTGATCACCTCTAATTGGGCCTGGTTGCAGGCTGCATTCCCTGGGTGGGCAGTACTGCTGTTCATAATTTGTTGTTGGGCAAGACTGTAGGCTGGACTTTGAAACTGGATAAGGCATTTGGGGCATTCTTAGTTGGCCACTTGGAATGGTTGGGGCCAGATGCTCCACTTTTCAGATATTTGTAGATATGCACATTCCTTCAGTCAAAGGAAGTCTTATACAGAGCATTAGAGCTTTGTGTAGTCACCAGCTGAGCACTGGAGTGAGTGGGGCCACCAGATGTTCTCTTCCACAGATATTCACAGATGTGCACTTGTGTTCCAGACTAGAGAAGTATTAATTAAAGCACCAAAGCTGGCTGGAGAAGCTGGCTGGACACTCTACCCTGGTAGACTTTTTGATACTGCTTCTTGCAGAGCAATGCTATTGGCTGGTTTCTCTGGTTGGGTGCCTTCACTGGACATAATTCAGAGCCACCACCAAGATGATCCAATCTTGACAGCTTCTACCACCCTCCTTGCATTTTGTATGTCTTGTAGTTTGTTGTTTGAAGTTTGCTGTTGTGTGTAGAACAGTACAGACTGAAGTAAATTCTATTTATGCATTGAAATAGGGATCCCTCTTCTGCTAAGCCTTTATTGTGGTAATTGAGTCAATCTAGTTAGTTATTAATTTTTGTTTAGGTTTTGCTATACTCTATCTTCACATTCTTCTTAGTTAACTTTGTGCTTAGAGTATGATTTGGATTCCTAGGGGGTTTTTCTCGCTGTCCATGTTCCAATCTAAGCTTTAGTCTGTCCCTTTGATCTTGGACTTTCTTGCACTTACTCCTCCCCCAGAGATAAACTGTTGACAGTTGATATTTTCTGCTTGCTGGCTTTTTAGTGAGGAGTGCAGGGCATTCCCTTTTGTCCTTTTGCATTCTCAGTCTTAGGCAGGCTATGTGTACCTCTGTCTTGGTTTCGATGGAGAGCTTTTTCTATTATGTTTCCCTCTCCAGTGTAGAATATAGTTAATCTAGGTACAGAAGAACAGAACATTTTCCTGCTCCTCCCACAGAGTTTCTTTGTTTGTTTTTTCCTGTTCCCTTACTCTAACTATAGAGGCTATTTTATTTTTACTTATTTATTTTTTTTAAGATGGAGTCTCTCTCTGTCACCAGGCTGGAGTGCAGTGGTGCCATCTCAGCTCACTGCAACCTCCATGTCCCTGGTTCAAGCAATTCTCCTGCCTCAGCCTCCAGAGTAGCTGGGACTACAGGTGCCCGCCACTACGCCCAGCTAATTTTTGTATTTTTAGTAGAGACAGCGTTTCACCATGTTGGCCAGGATGGTCTCGATCTCTTGACCTCATGATCTGCCTGCCTCGGCCTCCCAAAGGGCTGGGATTACAGGTGTGAGCCACTGTGCCTTGCCCTACAGTGGTTCTTTACCTGTGTCCTGGGGGTGACAGGGTTTGCTGACTTTCTTCCAGAGGATTGAGTCTTTTGTTCCATATGAGAGAAGATTACAGCTAAGGCTTCCAGCCCTTTCTGAAGCACTAAGAGAGTCTTTCTTTAGATTCCTGCATTTACCTCAGTCTTTTTTGTGTACAAATTGTGAGGTCCATGAAGTAGAACATACATGTAGGTGCAAACTCTCCTGATGTCCGAGGCTTTGTGGGGTGGGGGTGTACTCATATTTGGCCTGCACTTGACTGAATACTTTAGTTTGGCAGCCTTATCTTCCACTTGTCCTCTGCCCCAGATAAGCCACTGTCTTGTTACTCATGGAGACAGTTGACTTTCCTTAGATTTCAGGCTGGTTGATGATGACTCTGTGACCTAAGCTATCTGATAGATTTAGCAAAAGGTACAATTTGTTATTTTTTTTCTTATTTTCTAATAAGAATAACAATTCTTCCAACTTTCTATGTTTTAAACAGAAGCTGAAAATCAGACATCTTAAACAGAATCTGCATATAATTTGAAGATCAAGCCAAAAGTATTTGTTACTATATTAGATGAAGGTTTGAAGACACATATGAGCCAAGAATGTATAAATATTTTCTAATTATTCCCAATTGGTTCATTATCAGATTAAGTATATTTTATATTTTAGCATAGAAAAAGAATTGAGAAGATGGTTATATGAGAGGAAGGATAAGAAGTTTAAAATATAGATGATAAGGATGGATAAAAAACAAAATATGCTAAACTCTCCAGAACTGAAACACTTAAGTTACAATATCATTCTATTATTGCAGTGTATTTATAAGGATTTATAATGATTGAGAAATAGTTAAGGCTTTGTTTTAAATGAGAAGGCAAGACAAAAGTGTAGAAGACATCAAAGAAGTTAGACATAGGCATGGAGAATTTATGTAACTCTGAATAATCAACATGGATCACACTAGCTAGAATAGAGGACTGTTAGACAACATAAGAGATGAGCCTGGAGAAATATAATGAGAAAAAATTGTGGAAGACACCAACATTTTGAGAGCATATTAAGCCTTTTTCTGTAGCTAATGTGAAGTCATTTAAAGCTCATGATCAGAGCAATGTCTACTGTTTACAAAGGCCATAGGAGCATGATGCTTGAAGTAAGAGTTAAGTGGAAAATATAATAAAACATTAAATGAAAGTTTTATCTGAGGCTTATTGCTAAGTGGGTGCTAGGCAACATGCAAATATTTTTAAAGCAAGTTACCAAGAAACAGCTAGAGTAACCTTTCATCTTTTAGCTTTTGGGGGAACATGTGAAAGACCATGCTATTATTTATAATCAAACACTTTCCACGTTTTAAAATTTATAATGGTTACTTTATTCTGATTATTCAATAAATGGACTAAATTATGGTATATGGAAAATTATTATAATTATATGAACAATGGAATATACTGTACAGTGTAAATCTTTTAACAGATGGATCCTAAAACAAACAAGAAATAACTAATAAGAGATCAATAAATCAAATTGGAAGTTAAACAAAATAATAACAATAGACTTTTGGATAACTAAGAGTTCTTGTATGGTAATGTGTCCCAAATTGGTGGGTTCTTGGTCTCACTGACTTCAACAGTGAAGCCGTGGACCCTCATGGTGTGTTGCAGTTCTTAAAGATGGTGTGTCTGGAGTTTGTTCCTTCTGATGTTCACACGTTTGGAGTTTCTTCCTTCTGGTGGGTTCGTGGTCTCGCTGGCTTCAGGAATGAAGCTGCAGACCTTCGCGGTGAGCGTTACAGCTGTTAAGGCGGCGCGGCTGGAGTTGTTTGCTCCTTCCCTCTGGAGTTGTTCATTCCTCCCTGTGGGTTCGTGGTCTCGCTGGCCTCAGGAGTGAAGCTGCAGATCTTCGCAGTGAGTGTTACAGCTCATAAAGGCAGTGAGGACCCAAAGAGTGAGCAGCAGCAAGATTTATTGCAAAGGGTGAAAAAGTGAAGCTTCCACAGTGTGCAAGGGGACCTGAGTGGATTGCCGCTGCTGGCTCGGGCAGCCTGCTTTTATTCCCTTATCTAGCCCCATCCACATCCTGCTGATTGGTCCATTTTATGGAGAGCTGATTGGTCCATTTTGACAGGGTGCTGATTGATGCATTTACAATCTATGAGCTAGACACAGAGTGCTGATTGGTGCATTTACAATTCTCTAGCTAGACATAAAAGTTCTCCAAGTCCTCACCAGATTAACTAGACAAAGAGCACTGATTGGTGCATTTACAAACCTTGAGCTAGACACAGGGTGCTGATTGGTGTGTTTACAAACCTTGAGCTAGACACAGGGTGCTGATTGGTGTGTTTACAAACCTTGAGCTAGACACAGAGTGGTGATTGGTGTATTCACAATCCTTTAGCTAGACATAAAGGTTCTCCAAGTCCCCACCAGATTAGCTAGATTGGTGCATCCAATCAGAGTGCTGATTGGTGCATCCACAAACCCCAAGCTAGACACAGAGTGCTGATTGGTGCATTTACAATCCTTGAGGTAGACACAAAGTGCTGATTGGTGCATTTACAAACCTTTAACTACACATAAAAGTTCTCCAAGTCCCTAAGTGACTCAGGAGCTCAGCTGGCTTTGCCTAATGAATCCGGCACCAGGGGCATGGGTGGAGCTGCCCGCCAGTCCCGCACCATGTGCCCGTATTCCTCAGCCCTTGGGCGGTCCATGGGACCAGGTGCCATGGAGCAAGGGGCGGTGCCCGCTGGGGAGGCTCGGGCTGTACAAGAGCCCACTGCCGGGTGGGGGCATGGGCATGGCGGGATGCAGGTCCCGAGCCCTGCCCCTCAGGGAGGCAGCTGAGGCCCGGTGAGAATTCGAGTGTGGGGCAGGCGGGCCAGCACTGCTGGGGAGCCCGGCGCACCCTCCACAGCTGCTGGCCCGGGTGCTAAGCGCCTCACTGCCCGGGGCTGGCGGTGCCAGCCAGCTGCTCTGAGTGTGGGGCCTGCTGATCCCGTGTCCACCTGGAACTCGCGGTGGCCCATGAGCACCAGGTGCAGCCCCGGTTCCCACCCGTGCCTCTCCCTCCACACCTCCCTGCAAGCAGAGGGAGCAGGCTCTGGCCTTGGCCAGCTCAGAGAGGGGCTCCCACAGTGCAGCGGTGGGCTGAAGGGCTCCTCAAGCATGGCCAGAGTGGATGCTGAGGCCAAGGAGGTGCTGAGAGGCAGCGAAGGCTACTAGCACATTGTGACCTCTCAGTAATATGTCATTTTAAGTCATGCAGAAATTAAGAATTATATAATAATTTGCATATTTATAAAAGTAATATTACATTACATAAAAGTTCTCAATTAAAAATAAAATAAAACAAGAAAAAGCTATAAAAATTGTAAATTATTTGTATTTTTCACTGTTATGCACATGAAATGATGATTATTATATCAGTGAAATGCAATGAATAAAATGTTAGCTTCAAGAAGGCAAGGCTTTGTCTTTTCCAATAAATTATTACCTATACCTAGAACAGTTATTGACATAAACTAGAGGCTTACTGTATTTTTTTTAATGTCAGAGGGATGTTGAGGAAACCACAAAAGACTGAGAGGTTTAAGTACAATAAAACTGAAGGCTA
Organism: Pongo abelii; assembly: GCF_028885655.2. NCBI lineage: Eukaryota > Metazoa > Chordata > Mammalia > Primates > Hominidae > Pongo > Pongo abelii. The sequence continues at coordinate 96,314,888 of NC_071990.2, read as the reverse complement.
TAAAGCAAATTGTATATGATGAATGATGTACAACAAATCATACATAAAAAAATTAAAGGCCAAATAAAAAAAGGGAAACAATTTTATGAGTTGATATCATAATTAAAAAGCACATTAAATCCCTGAGAAATAATTGCATCCCATTAAAATAAAATATAATAGACTATAAACAAACTTTAATAAAGAGAAAAACTTACTTATAAAAACGATTAAAAAGAAGTACGTGTATAACACTGGTATTCAATGATACAACTGTGAAAAACAAATTTTTACTTCTTAAATATTCAAAGATTTAAAAATTATTATTCATTGTAATAAAGCTATGTAGGAAAATTAATTCAATTTTAAAATTTGCAGTCACAAGTATAAAATATAGGGACAACAGGACAATGTGTGTTAATCATCTTATAATTTTTATCATTATATACTATAATTTAACTTTTAATAATTTAAAACAAACAGTTTTTTTTTTTTTTTCTTTTTTTGAGACGGAGTCACTCTGTCGCCCAGGCCGGAGTCCACTGGTGCGACCTTGGCTCACTGCAAGCTCCGCTTCCCGGGTTCACGCCATTCTCCTGCCTCAGCCTCCCTAGTAGCTGGGACTACAGGCGCCTGCCACCAGGCCCGGCTAATTTTTTGTGTGTGTGTGTGTGCTTAGTAGAGATGGGGTTTCACCGTGTTAGCCAGGATGGTCTCAATCTCCTGACCTCGTGATCCACCTGCCTTGGTAAAACAAACAGTTTTTATATAAATATTTAGCCATAGGAAAATGTTTATTTTGGTAGTAGTTAAAATTGTGACGTATTACAGACAGCCTAAGAATCATTAAAATAAAGACTTGGCTAAATAAATTGTGATACATCTGTGAAGACAAACTGCAGCAAATGTATGTTGGTGTAAACAATAATTCGATTAATGCATTCACACACAACAAGACTCTTAGATATTCATAAATAAAATCAAATCTTATTGTGCCTACGTGACCCATGTGTTTCAAATAATCTCATGAATCTAATATATTCCTTGTTTGATTTCCACAGATACAGAATCTGCTGCATAGTCTAAGTTTTTCTTGTGTTATCTTGACAGAATAATCTAAAAATGAATGATATTACAGAGGAACATTGGATAACCATAATCACAATCGGAATACAATACTTTAAATACCTCTTTCAATATTCAATAGACAAAGCAAGGAAAAATAATGCTATAGAATATTTAATTGATGCTATTAATAATGCTCATTAACATTCATTGAATAGTGCTCGTTAACATTGAGCTAATAGACAAATAAAACCTGACAACAAAAGATACGTGCATTATTTTTTTGCTTTCTCTGTAATTAAGGTCTGCTCTTTTCTGTATTATTCCTTTTGTCACTTTCTTGAGTTTATTCTGATGTATATTCTCAGTTCCTAATTTGTATATTTCCTTAATTTCAATAATTTTTCTTGTTAAAAATGGAATTTGCTTACTAGTGTTGGATAATGAATTGATTTAGCTACCTTGGAAAATAATTTGCCATATTGAATACTGTTTTAGCTGCACATATTTAAGACTCAGCGCTTCTACTTAATCCTAGGAATATACTCCAGGGAATCTCATACAGGGAATACATACAAGGATATATGCTCAAGGATGTTTATTGTAATTTTGTTTATAATAGGGAAAAGTGAGGAAAAAAACCCAAAATACATCAAAAATGGCAATATATATTGTATAATTATCACATATTACAAAACTACATAGCAGTAAAAATTAATGACCTAGATTGTCATATGTAGTTTATAAACATGGATTAAAAAGTAAGCAAAATGTTAGGTGAAAAAAAGGAAATTCCTGAAAGATGTACAGTATGGTAGGTTATGTGATTTATATACATGTATACAATTATATATAATATATACATATCAAATGTATGTCCTATATTTAATACATTATCTGCATGTATGTGTTGTTGTGTGTATGGTCATACCTGTACAGTAAAACTATAAAAATTGCTTTGGGTTAATATATGCAAAATTTAGGATGGTTGTCATTTCGAAGTAGGAAATGAAGGAAAGAGATTGGGAACACTAGCAAAGGGGATTTAATACAAATCTGTAATGGTGTTTTATTTTTATTTTAAATAATCAAAATTTAAGATGCAAAAATGTTAATATTAACCAAATTGAACTGTAGAAACATGAATGTTTCTTATATCATTCTATTTATTTAGACTTAAAATAGTTCATAATTTTTTAAAGAAGTAAACAAGGGATCATTGAACATCCTCTTATCCTCTCATATTCTCATTTTTTTGCAGCAACCTACTATGTACCCTTGGTGTCACCTCCATTCTTATCATTATTGTGTCTTCTCTCCCAAGTTAGACTGAAAACCCTCTGAGCTTAGGAATAATGTTAAAGAAGTTCTTTATCCTAAATGAAGTAATACAAAGTTTTGGGGGAAACATAAAAATATTGCATTCTTAGTAGTCATTTTTTGTATTGTCCAACTTCTAAACCATTCCTCCTTAGATAGCAGACAAAATAAATAATTTTACAAAGATATCACAATAATAAAGGACAGAGATAGATGAAAATATTTATTTTTGAGCCAAACATATTTTGCATATAATTGTTACATAGTGTTTTTAGAATTGATTTTGTTTGTTTTTAAATAGAGAAAGAGGCTGTGCTATATCACCTAGGCTGGTCTCAAACTCCTGGGTTCCAGCAATCATCCTGCCCCAGACTCGTGAGTTGCTGGGACTACAGGTGCAATCTTCACTTGTGAATGTGTAGGATAGATGTCAAACACCTGTACAAAAGTGTAAAATTTAGTCTGTCTTGCAGATATTTCTGTATATTTTAGTAAAGTATAGACATAATAAACGTCTATAAATATGAAATGCATTTAGAAACCAAAAAATAGATCATTCTCTTTGGGACCCTGGGAGACCTCTTAAGTAGATCTCATAGTAAGAATAAGGAAAAATACGAACTGAAGCCTTCATGAGAAGCCATTAACAGTTTCCTAACAAAAAGAAACATTTTGGGAACTGTAAACCATATGGAACAGAAATATTGTATCTAAGGCTATGAAACAGTTTCTCTTTCTTTGTTTGCATTCTTTAATATTGCTTCCTCTTGGAGTCAGGGAACCTCAGATAAACTTTGTTTCCATATTAAAGAGAAAATTTCTACTGATTTAAACTAGTCACTATTCCTCTGGGTATTGCTTTTTACTTCTCTTTGCCTATAACTTTATGGTTTGCACCTCAAAGGGTTTTCTGACAATACCTTTTGTTATGTTCCTTTTAGAATTATTAAACAAAACTCTTTTTCCCTTTCTCTCTCTTTAATCACTTTTCTTTGAGTTCTGAGCTTCACCCTCTCCTGCTTGGGACCTCCCAGAGCTTTAACGATTGCAAATCAAAGGATATTAGCCATCCAGGAATAAAACTGTAAATGAGCTTTGAATCATAAGGGAATTGTGATTTTTTTCTTTACTAGCAATAGAAGTTTTTTTTTTTCAATGTTATGCCTTGAAATTTGTGTAGTTGAGATATGCAAGGTAACTTTTAAAATGTGTCTCACCAATGAGAAAGTACCTTGATTATAATGCTTGTCTGAGGTGTAAGCCTTATTTCGAAACTTCAAAAATGGAATTTTAAAAATATTCTGAAGCCTGTATTTTCCTTTCAATAATTTAGGAAAATATCTCTTTTAGAGGATCATTTATGCTGAACAGAGTATCGATGTAAGTTCTAATACACCAACTTTAACTTACTTGGAAAATATCTTTGAAACAATTGATTATTATCATACCTGAGAAATATCAAAAGTTTTAAAAATATTTTATTATTTGAGGAAAAAGTTCTGTCATCTGTGATAGTTGTGTAATTCAACAGAGTTTATAATGATTTTTAATTAGCAGAATTTTATATTTGAGAGTTATATCTGAGTGAAAAAGCAAAGTGATACTTAAACAACAAGACTTTCAGAAATAAAGCAAATAATTTGTAGGTACACATTAGGATATTTCCACTGTAACTGAAAAATCTAATGCAAATTGGCTTAAATGGTATTTTTTAATATAAAATATAAATCCAAAGGTAAACTCCAAGGGCGAGATGAACTTATTTTGAAAATCCCCCAATCTGGGTTCTTTAATATCCACTCAGTCAACATTAACTTCACCCTGCCCCATTTTCCCATGCTTGCAAGAGATGTTCTGTTTACATTTACTATGAGGAATGTAGAGAAACCTCTCCTAAACAAGTGTAAAATAGTAGTTCTCTTAACACTAATTGGGCTAGCTTAGGTCACATGCCCAAACTTGAGCCAGAAACTATCACTAGAGACAGAGGTAAATACGTTAGTGTAAAGCTAATGAAGCTTTAGGCCAGAACTTGCATGAACTTTTACTAAGACCTGGAGAGGGTTCCTTAACAATGTGCTCACATGTTCACATTTTATTTATTTCTTTTTGATGAAAATTGTAAAATGAGTCATTTTAAACTTCAACTAGTTCTTGGTGTCTTTGAACTCTGACTTACCTTTTCTCACACTATTCTTCATGGCAGATGATGTTCAAGCACCTTTGAATATTCTGGGAGCTCCTGCTAAGGAGAATTTTGTTTGGGGTTCTCTTAGTTTGGGGTTAATGGGGCACATTTATGTGGTTTGCAGTCTACTTCCTCTTTAGTTGATACAGTGAAGTTTTTGCTAGACTTCTTCTGACTTAATGCCCATTTTGCATAGATTGAATTATGATATTAACATATTTTAACATGTTTGGCACTGGAAAGTTGTCATTAATGATGGAAAAAAAGATTCAAAATATAAACATAAGAAACTAGTCTGTGGAATACTCTTCCACTATCAGATCAGTAAAATTGTGAGCTAAGGATTCAGTTCTCCTCTATAACTTACTAAAATGGAAGATTTTTCTTATTTAGAATACATGTCATACCATAGAATATACAAGTATTATTGAATTATACATTTTTCCCTTTTAACTGGGAATTACATGAAACAGAATTTATTAGAATTCTTCTATTTGTAGGGCACAGGCCAGTAGCAGAAGTAAAAACAAGTTATTAGCAATAATAAAAACTAAAGTTGAATTTAACTTTACTAGATAAAAGGCTGAAGTATTTTTTTTTTATTCTGCTATAGGCATTGAATCTATAAAACTATAAGAAGTGGTGATCAAGGGCTATGCATTTTGAAAAGGAGAGAAAATGGGCCAGGCATGGTGACTCACGCCTGTAATCCCAGCACTTTAGGGAGCTGAGGCAGCAGTATCACTTGAGCCCAGGAGTTTGACACAAACCTGGGACACATAGAGAGACCCTGTCTCTACAAAATTTTTTCAAAATTAACCAGGCATAACAGTGTATGTGTATAGTCCCAGCTACTCAAGAGACTGAGGTGGGAGGATTGCTTGCACCCAAGGTGTTGAGGCTGCAGAGAGATATGATTGTACCACCAAACTCAGCCTGGGAAACAGTGACCCTGTATAAAAGCCAACAATAAAAAAAAAAGAAAGTAGGGAAAAGGTACTGTAGAAATGAACTTCTTGTAGTTCATTAAAGTTATATTATTTTTCTAAATTCTGTTATGTTTATAGTACCTTTAGTCTGCTTTAAAATTTTTTTATTATTTTATTTTCAATAAATATTTAGTTGTACATATTCACAGTTTGTATTGTTTTTTAAAAGAGATTCCCCCACATTTTATAGGCTTTTGAGCCCCAAAGAACCTTGCTCCACCTGAACAAAGGAATGAAATGCATAGGTAGACTACATAGGCCAATCGGGATTCTTTGGAAACAAAAATAGGATATATTACTGAACATGATTTGGGTTATTCTGGAATGGGAGGAAATAGAGGCTGGGTGACCTAATAGGAGTTTTCAAGTCAGGATAAATGAAATAAAATAGATTCAAATGAGTTAATTTACAGTTTTAAAAATACCAATAAAGTATAAAGAAGAGGAGAATCTTCCACGTGTGTGCAAGAGCAAAGAAGATTCTACATGTTTTATGGCCATATTCCTTCTTCTTTTTTCCTCCAGACAAAAATATACATTAATGAGAAATGTATAATACATAAGTCTGAGTTTATAAAATAACTAAATAAAGGGAAGTGTTAAGTCAATAACATAAACATTCTGATTTTAAAAAGAATGCATATCAAGATAATTGATAGAGATATCTGTTTTGTATATAAATCTTGTCTCAACAGAAAACATATGGATCACTGCAAATAGAATAATTCTTGATGTGTTTAGTGACATAGACAAAAGGGAGAGACTATAAAGGCTACTAAAATAACCTGGAGTCAACAGCAGCTGACCTGGTACCACCCTTAGACTTAAAGGAGCAAGAGATAGCATGGTTATTGGAACCCAGAGGAATAGAATGGGATTTGGGTGACGCTTATTGAAAGGATTAGCTAGTTTGACCTCATTTTGAAAGGGAAGGAAGAAGCCAGGTAATATTCTGACCTTACTCTCTGCTCTTCCTCTTTATTTCTTCCTCCAAACTGCTATGTTTCTCCACTGATCGGACTCAACTGGAAGCCAGATGAGTGAGAAACCATGACTGTGTGATTCATACAGATGAACCTCCTGGGTTAGAAAGAAGGACAGATAATAGATATGGAGGAGCAAAATAGGACTAGATACTAATGAATGAATGATACCCAAACAATTTCAATTTAACTATGTTAGTGAAACAGATTATTTGTGGTAAATAAAAGGTTAAATTTATTGTGTACTTCAGTTGATTGGCTATCTAATGACATGGAAAATGGATGGTCACATATATTCAGCTGTTCATAAGACAGTTATTTTTCTGAGTTGGGTCACCTGCCTCCAAGAAATATGTATCATCATTCAGATTTCTCTCATATTCATTATTTCTGATGTTATTCCTTTTTCCCATTAACACTTTCAATATTATACATAATTATAGTTGAAGAATCTACACAGTTCATTTCACAATTGCATTCATATCAAAAAAGAAGATACAAGAAAATTCTTTTTGAAGAGAAAAAGAATAGTTCTGTTACTTCTTTAGCTCAGTTCCTTAAAGAGATAATAAAAGGAGTACACTATAATTTAAATTTACAGAGTGATTATAAGGAATTTTTAATACAATTGTTACATTCAGTTGTGCTGTTAAAATAGAACACATTTTAAGAAAAATATTTAATCTGCTTATTTGATTCTTCCCAAATGAAAAGCTCAATCCAGATCCTAAAGCGAGATTTCACATTTCCCCCGGTAAGAGAAATTTACAGTGAGCTTCAGTTCATTTTATCCAAAAATAATTAAGGAATTATAGATTATAAGACAAATGAGATAAATGAGATTCAGTCTAAAGAGTTTCATGTATATGTTAACTGTGTGTGTGTGTGTGTGTGTGTGTGTGTGATATATATCTACCACATATGTGGTAGATATATGTGATATCACAAATACTACATATGGGATATCTATACATACATATGTGTATGTATGTCTATGTGTATATATATATATAACTACACATCTAAGGTGGTGTAAGCACACATTTAAAAAATACAATGGACTGCTTTCTGTGTTCCTTCGTGAGCACCCATTGGAAGAAAGCTTTTTCAGAAGAAAAAGAAAAAAACCTCTGCCAATATGTTTATTAATTATCACTGGATTGCTTTTACAAACAGTTGTTTTCCTCCATCATTTCAGAAGGATTAAATTGTTTTAAGGATATTTTCATCTTCAGGCTTGAAAAAGCTGTATAGCAAACAAAATCAGCCCTTTTGGTCCCACTTAAATAACTTCCCTCACTTTGTGCCACAGCTGAGTCTGGGATTATGTGGCTTCTTGTTTTGGGGATTTCCAGCATTTTTGCCATTATTTAAATAAATGAGGCACTGCTTGTTGACTTCTACCTTTATTCTTACTCCTTTTTCCCTTCTTTCTCTACTTTTATTTTAAACAAATATTTATTGAGCACTGACCCAGGAATGGCTCTGGTGATATGATTGTGACATTATGTAGAAGATCTCTTACTTCAAAGCATTTTTATGTAGTGAGGATATGGACAGGTAGAGAGGCAGGATAATGAAACGTGACAAATACTGTGGTACAGGAAGTTCAGGGTGCTGGCTGCACACATAGCATGCTCCTAACCTAGATTTGGCTTCCTGGAAGAAGTGATATCCAAGTTGAGATTTCAGTGATCAATAATAAGTAAGAATAAGTAAGAATCATCCAAAAAGAAACAGCTGACAGGTCAGGGAGGGAATTCCAGGCAGGGAGATCCATATGAGCACTAGTGGAGGGGCAGGAAAAGAGAGAGAACTTGAACTAGTTGAATGAGATTTTTAATCTCCTCATTTCATTTTGCAGTGTCAAAGAACTCATATGATGCTTCTATTTCCTGGAAACAGGTTGTGCCACATCTCTTGAAGTGTGTTTCAGGTCTTTAAAGCATATATATTTTTTTCTGTCTAAAGAGTATCCCTTCACAAGCTTTCAGTCTGTAGTAAGCCAATTCTATATGTTTGGGGTGACTGATCACGGTTTGCCATTTTATAATTCCTAACACTGTTCCAAAATCCAGGGCAAAAGCATTGATTACTAAGTTAGTTATCATCTGAATATTGATGAAACCATCACTCTATATTTTTGCTTTAAGTAGTGATGGGATGACATCTTCAAGTTTCAGCATCTCTTTTAGGTTTGGTGTCTCTAACACGTGGTTTTCCTCCTAAGTAGACTCATATGAGCACTAAGGGATATCATAAAGCAGTTGAATTTAAGAGAAAACTGTTTCCCAAAGAAAATACATGTTCAGATGGTATGTACTGTCCTTCAGCTATGTGGTTACTATGTAGATAATCTATCGAATTTTAGATAGCAGAAAATGTGTATATAACACACAGAGACCTATTTTTACAGTGATAACTGTGGTGTTGTCTGACATATTCCACTGCATATGTTAACAGTGTTTTCCTAAAAGTGAATTTGCCACATCAATTAGGTATTTTTACCATTCTTTAAAATTCTAACATCTATTATTAACAATTATTTAGCACTTTCATTATGTCAGGCATTGCATCATCTAATTTAATTGTCAAAACCTTATGAAGTTATAATTATTATTCTATATTTGAGGAAACTCAGACCCAGGAGGTTAAGTACTTTGCCTGAAATCACAAACCTAGGCTGTAAATGCAAGCGGTTTGTCTCCAGAATCTGTACTTTTAACCAAGGACTCCCTGTATTACCTCTCAGAGAGGAAATAGGCAAAGTAAGTGATTCTGATGACAATCAAAATTGCAATCATGATACACATGAAAAAATTTTACATTATGATGACTGAGACTTGCTTATATGAAATTAAGCTTGATGAACAATTAAAACACTAATTTGCCTTTCCTGTGTGTATCAATATCATTAAATTGGAAACTTTCTTGTATTTTTGTATTTTTTGTTACACTCAGCATTTATTCCTCTTCAAAGATGTTAAGTATTTTATTTTTCTCTATTAATACAGCTATGGGCATAGGTGACTCCACCTTTGAAGTACTCAGGAAGCTTGAGTGGCATCTAAATATAACCATCTGGTAAATGATTTTCTGGAATCCATTTATAGAATCAATTTAGAGCTGTGCACACTATAATTTTGAAGTGTTTTCATTCCAGGAAAATGATAATTTTATTTTGGATAGTTATGCATAAAATACTTCATGATTGTACGGTTCCATTAGTAAATGTGCTGCTTCCATCTTGCCAACATTAATAACAAATAAGGATGCCTATCATATTGGCTTTCTTATTACTCAATATTTATTATGATTATTGCTATTGATTTTGTTAATGCAGAAGCATTCTGCTTTTATATAATTTTTGAAATGCATTCTGAAAAATTGTTTAAAATATAAATAGGTAAAATTTACAAACACTTTTGAGTATTCCATTTTTTAGAGCAATATACATTTACTGAGAGGACTTTATTTGTGGATAATGCATTTGATGCGTTGTATATAATTAGAGCAAGGAAAATTAGTTCAAGCAAAAGTAGAAGCTTGACTTTATTATTCTCACATCTCATTTTTCATGGCTTTCAGAATGCCCCATCTGAAGCCAATCATTCATCTCATGCTAATTTTGGGATTCCAGCTCTGTACCTATAAGGTTTAATCTCCTCTCTTGCTTGAGCAAGTTTCTTCTCTCTGCTCCAATTAAAGCTTAGTTCTTCTCTGTCCTTTTATCAATTAATTTTCATAGTAGAAAATTTTCAAATAATACAAATTGCTAATGGTTTAATGAATTATGTGTCCTTACACATTGTATGAAAACTCTTCATTTTGAGGCCCAGCGCGGTGGCTCACGCCTGTAATCTCAGCACTTTGGGAGGCTGAGGTGGGCAGATCACGAGCTCAGGAGATCGAGACCATCCTGCCTAACACGGTGAAACCCCGTCTCTACTAAAAATACAAAAAAAAAAAATTAGCCGGGCATGGTGGCGGGTGCCTGTAGTCCCAGCTACTCGGGAGGCTGAGGAAGGAGAACGGTGTGAACCCGGGAGGCGGAGCTTGCGTGAGCCCAGATCGCGCCACTGCACTCCAGCCTGGGTGACAGAGCGAGACTCCGTCTCAAAAAAAAAAAAAAAAACAAGAAAACTCTTAATTTTGATTTGATACAGGGCTGTTGGAAAGGGTAATACTTTAATCTTAAAAGACAAATATTTAAATGTGCTATATTGGCTCACATAAGAAGTATAGGCATATAAGTTTTGACTCTAGGTGTTTTTACAGAATTATTTTTATGTAGATATTTATTTATGGTTATATGATTATCCCTGAAGGAGGATATCATATAATCAAGAGCTTTGAGAAACATGTCAAACAGGGTTGGAACAAGGTTAAGGTTAGTGAGAAACTTGGCTGGGGCACTATATATATATATATATACACACACACACATATGCATATATATGTATATATACACATATATACATATGTGTATATGTATATATGTATATATGTGTATATATGCATATATGTGTGTATATATGCATATATGTGTGTATATGTGTATATACGTATATGTATACATGCATATATATGTATGTGTGTGTATTTATGCATAATATGCATATGTGTGCATATATGCATAATATGCATATATGTGTGTATATATGTATAATATGCATATATGTGCCCATATGTGTGTATATGTGCATATATGTGCCTATATGTGTGTATATGCGCGTATATGCATATATGTGTGTATATGCGCATATATGCATATATGTGTGTATATGTGCATATATGCATATGTGTATATGTGCATATATGCATATATGTGTATGTGCATATATGCATATATGTGTATATATGCATATTTTGCCCAGCATGGGTGCATTTTATTTTGTTTTTTAATTTTAAATTTTTGTGGGTACATAGTAGGCATATATATTTATGGGTTACATGAGACATTTTGATACAGGCATACGATGCGTAATAATCACATCAGGGTAAATCATATCAGATTGTTTGTAAAACAATCTGATATGGTTTGCCTGTGTCCCCACCCAAAATCTCATTTTGAATTGTAGTCCCCATAATCCCCAAGTGTCATGGGAGGGACCAGGCAGAGATAATTGAATCATGGGGATGGTTTACCTAATCCTGTTCTTGTGATAGTGAGTTAGTTCTCAAAAGATCTGATGGTTTTATAAGGGGCTTCCTCCTTCGCTGGGCACTCATTCTCCTTCCTGCCACCCTGTGAAGAAGGATTTGTTTGCTTCCCTTTCTGCCATGATTGTAAGTTTCCTTAGGCCTCACCAGACAGGATGAACTGAGACAATTAAATCTCTTTCCTTTATAAATTACCCAGTCTCAGGTGTGTCTTTGTTTGCAGCATGAGAATAGACTAATACACAATCCAACTATATTCTTTCAGTTATTTTAAAAGGTAGAATAAATTCTTGTTGACTGTTGTCACTCTGTTGTGCCATCACATCTTAGATCTTATTCATTATGTCTAACTGTATCTTTGTACCCATTAAAGTATCCCCACTTCTCAACCCCACCATCCTTTTCAGCCTCTGGTAACCATCATTCTATTCTCTCTCCCTGTGAGTTCACTTGTTTTAATTTTTAGTTCCCACAAATAAGTGAGAACATGTGATGTTTGTCTTTCTGTGCCTGGCTTATTTCACTTAACCTAGTGACCTCCAGTTCAATACATATTGTTCAAATAACATAATTTCATTCTTTTTTGGTAGCTGAATACTACCCCATTGTGCCTATGTAGCACATTTCCTTTATCCATTCCTCTATTAGTAGACACATAGGTTGCTTCCAAATCTTGACTATTGTGAACAGTGCTGCAATAAACGTGGGAGTGCAGATACCTCTTTGATATACTGATTTCCTTTCTTTTGGGAAAAGAAGGAAATAAAAATAGAGCTACCATGTGATGCAGCAATCCTATGGTAGGTCTATTTTCAGTTTTTATGAGGAACCTCCAAACTGTTCTCCAAGCGGCTGTACTACTTTACATTCTTACCAACAGTGTGTGAGGGTTCCCTTTTTCCCACATCCTCATCAGCATTTGTTATTGCCTGTGTTTTGGACAAAAGCCATTTCAACTAGGGTGAGATGATATCTCATTGTAGTGATTTTTATTTATTTATTTATTTTTTAAGATAGACTCTCCCTCTGTTGCCCAGGCTGGAGTGCGGCAGCGTGGTCCCGGCTCACTGCAGTCTTAACCTTCCCTGGCTCAAGTGATTCTCCTGCTTCAGGTTCCCGAGTAGCTAGGACTACAGGTATGTACAGGCTAATTTTTGTATATTTGTAGAGACAGGATTTCATCATGTTGCCCAGGTTGTCTTGAACTCCTGAATTCAGGTGATCTACCCATCTCGGCTTCCCAAAGCGCTGGGATTACAGACGAGAGCCATAGCACCCAGCCTTCAAAGTAGTTTTGATTTGAATTTCTCTGATGATCAATGATGTTGAGTACCTTTTCATATACTTGTTTTGTACTTGTATGTCTTCTTTTGGGAAATGTCTATACAGATATTTTGCCCGTTTTTAAATCAGATTACTAGATTTTTTCCTACAGAGTCGTTTGAGCTTTTAATATATTCTGGTTATTAATCCCTTGTAAGACAGATAGTTAGCAAATATTTTCTCTCATTCCATGGACTGTTGTTTCACTTTGTTGATTTTTTTTCCCTTAGCTGTGCAGAAACTTTTAAACTTGATGTGATCCCATTTGTCCATTTCTGCTTTAGCTGCATGTGCTTTTTGGGTATTCCTCAAGAAATCTTTGCCAGTTCAATGTCCTGGAGAGTTTCTCCAAAGTTTTCCTTTAGCAGTTTTATAGTTTGAGGTCTTATATTTAAGACTTTAATCTATTATGTTTGATTTTTGTATATGGTGAGAGATAGAAATCTAGTTTCATTCTTCTGCATATGAATATTTAGTTTTCCAAGCACCATTTATTGAAGAGACTATCCTTTCCCTCAGTGTATGTTCCTGTAACCTTTGTCAAAAATGAGTTCACCGTAGAAATATGGATTTGTTTCTGAGTTCTCTATTCTGTTCAATTGGCCTATGTATCTGTTTTTATGACAATACTATGATGTTTTGATTACTATAGCTCTTGTAGTATAATCTGTAGTCAGGTGATGTGATTCATTAGTTTTTTTCTTTAGTTCAGGATAGCTCTGGCTGTTTTGGATCTTTTGTGGCTCCATATACATTTTAGGATTATGTGTTATATTTCTATGAATGCCACTGTTATTTTGATAGGCTACATTGAATCTGTAGATTGCTTTGGATAGTATGGACATTTTAACAATATTGATGCATCCAACCCATAGAAATGAAATATCTTTCCAATTTTCTGTGTCCTCTTCAATTTCTTTCAATGTTTTATAATTTTCGTTGTACAGATCTTTCACTTCTTTTATTAATTCCTAGATATTTTATGTTATTTGTAGCTATCGTAAATGAAATTACTTTTTTAAATTGCTTTTTCAGATTGTTCACTGTTGGCACACAGGAATGCTACTGACTTTGTACATTTACTTTGTAACCTGCAACTTTACTGAAATTGTTTGTCATTCTAATTGTTTTTTTCTGGAGTCATTAGGTTTTTCCAAATATAAGATCATGTCATCTATAAACAATGATAATTTGACTTCTTCCTTTCACATTTGGATGCCCTTCATTTCTTTCTCTTGTCTGATTGTTCTTAGCTAGGACTCCCAAATTTTAAGGGTATAGCAAAATACACAGTGATCAATATAAAATATATTTCAATGAAATTTTAAAGAAATCAATATTAATGTAAGGACATCCATGATGAACCACATATCAAACATTTAAATAAAGAGCATTATTACTGAATTTTTATTTTGCTTCAGTCTCCACATGGCACTGATGTCAAGCACTGACTAGAGAGACTTACTATCCCCAACGTGTAAATACTTAAGTACTAATTATTAATTAGAAACCAAAAACAGAATACTCAAAATGAGTTAATTTTTTTCCATGAACTATTGTGCAATTAAAAATAGCATGTATAAGTCTAGAGATGTAATCTACAGCATAAATGACTATATTTAATATTAAATTGTATGGTAGAAGTTTGCTATGAGAGTAGATGCTTGATGCGTTCACCAAAATAATAAATGGTAAGTATGTAAGGACATAGATATGTTAGTTTGACTGTAGTAATGATTTTATTGTGTACATGTGTATATATCAAAGCATCATGGTATATACCATATACACTGTTTTGTTACAAATAAATAAGTTAATTAAAAACAAGCACATAAAATGAAAACACAGCAGTGTTTTTCCGGTCAAAATGGCAGATTAAGTAGAATCGTTCACCTCCTAGGGCTATGTTACCACATTGGTGGAGCAGACCAATACAACAGGGCATTGTAGGAGGGTTACCAGAAGACAGTAATTATCTGGAAGGAGAAGACTGATGGAAATGTGTAATGAATATTAAAATAAGGTAGGAGAAGCAGATGTGAGGGTGTTGTAGGGGATCCTGGCAACCAGAAATTGGATTCAGAGTAAGCCACATGAGGAAAAGGGCAAATCTAGATCAAGAAACCTCTATCCCCATATAGATGTGGAGTAAAAGGTAACCAAGCATTTATTCCAAGGTCTAAAACCCCAGGGAACTTTAAAAAACTCTGGCATTTTGAGGGGCTCAAAGCTTGATGGACTCATTTGCTCATCAGTGAGAAGCTGTATTTCAATTCTCCTTACGAAGATACATCTTCCAATAGTTAAGGGTCCAGATTCTGAAGCCAGAGTGCCTGGAGTTTAATGGGGCTTATAAAAGGCATAATACATATACAATTCTAAAAATATTCTCAATGATAAGTGTGCAATATAATCAATTCCTGTTATTTTTATACATATCCATTCAGAAATTAATTATTATTAAGTGAGAAATAACCCTAATAGCATACCCATAGAGGAAGTACACTACTACCTTTCTAAAACAGCTCGAACAAACTTTTTCTGTAAAGGGTCACATGGTAAATATTTTTGTCTTTGTGGACCATAAGGTCTCTCTTGCAGTTATTCAACTCTGTCTATACTATATCATAGGCAATACAAAAATGAATGGATGTGCTTTTATACAAATAAGTCTTTATTACAAAAACAGAGAATGGGCTAGATTCAGCTCTTGGACTGTAATTTGATCCTGCTGTTGTATAATAAATGAGTTAAATTTTTAAGTATAAGAACAACAATAAGATAATCACTAGACACAGGAGGCATAGAAGACCTTGTAAAGAACCTTCCCAGATACTCCTCCTCCAATGAAGGGTTTGTGACCCCAGCAGCAGGGAGGGTCATTGCAAGATAAATTTCAGCTGTCAACCTCTTCTGCCACTGCCATAGCTGCAGAGAGTGTCCTACTAAGTTTGTCTTCAAATGGTTTGTCTGCATCCAATGAAATCATAGTTTTTCCTCCATTATTCTCTTAATATGTTGAATTACGCTGATTTTAAAATTTAATTGGCCTTGAATATCTAAAGTAAATCCTGTTTTGTTGTTGTGTATTATTTTTGGTATATTCTACTGATCTAGTTGCTAATTTTTTAAATTTAGGGCTTTCATATTTATGTCCAGGAGAAGAATATATTAATTCTGTTTCACCTCATTTCCTGTTAGGATGTTGTACTGTTTAGAATTTGATCTTGGATGTCTGTTCTGCTTAATGTCTATTCTGCTTTGATGTCTATTCTGTTATGAATATTTTAAAAAATATTTGATCAATTCTTATCTCTGTATGTGTGGTGATTTTTGTTTTAATCTCATTGTTTGTGGAAACTTTTAGGAAAAAAATTGAAGCATTGGATAATAGAATCTACTTCCATAAATTTCAAGGAAGCAGTTAGAGTACTGCCAGATTACTGTTAATCTAACTATGAACTGAACTTCTTTAAAATGGGGTTTGGTTCTTCTGAGAACTGATCTAATTTTGTTTTATTTTTACTCCTAATGTACAGCCCTTTTAAAGCTTGGTCTGTTCACTACAATCCCTCCTTATGGTTGGGCTTTAATTTTTAATTTCTGCTCTATTGTTCCCATAAGTTACAACTTTAAGTTACAACTGCTCTATTGTTCCCATCAGTTACAACTTTAGAATTATGAATTCCTTGCAGAGAAAAGCTAGTGCCAAATATCGTGCTCACTTCTATGGACTTAATTTCACTTTGAGATTTTGGCCCCTCAAGTCTTCACAATATTGGTAGCTTCACAATAAAATAGCTTTTTTGTGTTTTTTTGTCTTTGTTTTCATTTTCATTTTGAGACATGGTCCTGCTCTGTCACCCAGGCTGGAGTGCAGTGGTGCCATCTCAGTTCACTGCAAACTCCGTCTCCTAGGCTCAAGTGATCCTCCTGCATCAGCCTCACAAGTAGCTGGGATTACAGGTGCACACCACTTTGCCTGGCTAATTTTTGTGGTTTTGTAGAAACAGGGTCTTGCCATGTTTCCCAGGCTGGTCTCGAACTCCTGAGCTCCAGCAAACCACCAGCCTTGGCCTTCCAAAATGCTGGTATTATTTTCTGTGATCAGTGCAAGGTAAGGATCCAAATTTATTTTCTTCTGAAATAAAAACTAATAATCTCAGTACCACACTATGCTAGTCTACCATTTCTATGCTATTCTACAATTCTATCTCTATTCTGTATGAAACTAACATGTAAATAATTCTGGATTCACAAATTACTCTTTATTCTCTTGCTCATTTTTCTGTCTTTGGGCCAATATAACATTCTCTTAATTTTATAGGTAAGGTGGAATATTTGTAGCATGCTTGGATCATTATGAGAAACATTAAATAGAAAGGAATATTTGATGATTTAGAAGAACAGGAGAGTATTCCAAGATTAATGCCTTTAAATAGGAGACAAGACAGGGAATCCAGTGCCAATTTTAACAGAATGAAAGGCTAAGTATGTGGGTATAGATACAGATTGCTTGATTTTCTGGTGCATATATGGAAGGTTCTATTTTCTCAGTCAAAAGGAAGATAGTCAGATGTGAGGATGGGCAATGAGGTATGAATATTTGAGAAAACAGAAGGAGATAGAAAATTGTGGTGTGGAAAATGGGGTTGTATGGGATTATGACAATGTAATAGGCATCTCGATCTCTCAAGGCTCAATTAAAATGAGTGCCATAACTTTGGAGACAGATTAGTCAGCATAGCTTTTCTCTAGCCACTGTCAGATGCTCAGCTGTAGCATAGTGCAGATAGAGAATTAATCAGGAATATGGTGGTAACAAAGATGATACAAACGAAAGTCATCAGATAGGAATAAGGATGAGAAGTGTTCTGAGAAACGGGTTTCTTGGGATAAAAAGAGATGTTACAAAATAGCCTAATTTAAAAGGTGGGTAAATATGAGAATATGATAAACACAAGCTAATCCTTTGCCCACAGACACACAGCACATACACAAGGTAATTAGAAATTCCAAGAAAAACCAAATCCAACACAAAACCAAAAAGCAAAAGACCTAGCTAAGAGAACCATGTTATAAATATGGAGCAAATTAAGGTGTTTGATCGTTTTGAACAATTGATGGAATTATACAAATGAGGGTGTTAGTAATCTTGATACTAGGCATATGGCCCTTAGAATATCCCAATATTGTGATATGGGAATATCAACACATCATCTGACTTTTTAGTAAACCATAGCTATATGGTTTTACCTATATACTGTTATTAATCATTGTTCAATTTTAAGAATCAAGAGGGAAAGCAGAAGACTTCATTGCGATTTTCTATTTGAATATATATATAATATCTTAATATGAAATTATTGAATGAAGTTTCAAGGTGGAAGGGAAGAAGAAAGGGCTAAGTGTTCTGAGAGAAGAGTCTTTCTCAATAAATATAAATGTATTATTTAGTGTTTAAAAGGTAACGAATAGTGTAAATAGATGTTATCTAGTGGGTGTGTTAGAGCTGGCCTATACTGGATCAGAAGAAATGATTGCTAAATTTTTAGAGATTTTTCTAGCCAATCATCTGGTACTTTGAAATTGGCTATAATGGGAGTATTCACACTGCAGAAATTGGCAAATGCTGCAAATGAGGGCCTTTTTCTTCATCACTGAGCTTATTGTTAAACATTTACTAGCACTTTACTGATTATAGACATGGAACAATTTTAGATGTGGAAACAAGTGAATTAGATTTTTTAAGTCAGCTAAATCTCCCATTTTCAATTCTTATAAAGGAATAATTAG
Source organism: Pongo abelii (assembly GCF_028885655.2). Taxonomy (NCBI): domain Eukaryota; kingdom Metazoa; phylum Chordata; class Mammalia; order Primates; family Hominidae; genus Pongo; species Pongo abelii. Next base: position 96,296,082 of record NC_071990.2, on the reverse strand, counting down.
ATTTTGCTTAAAATTGGTAAATCAAGAAATACAACCTTAAGCCATTTGTCAACAGCAAAAAATAAAAAGACAAATATTTAAAAGAAGCTGATTCAAGAAATTATAATTGAGGTTAGAAAGATTGGGGTGGAAGATTATTTTTTCATAAAATTTTTTTCTATTCTATATGACAGTGTGGATGCTTTGATATTAGCAGGCCAAAACACATGCAGCAAGGAAATTATAACCTTTCTAAAGATATGCTTCTTTAGAGGGACAACTAGATTTTAATGCTGCAGCTGAAATTTAGTTTCAAAGAATATAAGATGTTTACTTCACAAATTACATGACCTCTTTCTCTTATTTTTGTTTTTATCATTAGAAAACTGTGGAATCTGTTTCTTACCGGCACTTTCCAGGAAAAAAAAAAAAAATTTGCATAGGTTTCTCATTTTCTGGTTGGTTTCTCATGTAAGTTTCAGTGTGAATTTGAGAACACAGCAGAGATTTAAAGATAAATTATTGGTGGGGAAACAAAGAATTTGGTTTAGCTATGAGTCATCTTGTATCCAAATTATATGAAAAGGGGAAAATATATTTTGGGGGGATATGTTTCACACATACAAAAAACTTGTATTGTGCAATCGATTTTGCTTATGAATGTGACTTAGAAGAAATGTCAGTACCTGAAAAAGAAATAATTGTGGTGAATAATTTTTTGGTGTGAGGGGACAGGGTCTGACTCTTGCCTAGGCTAGAGCTCAGTGACACAGTCACAGTTCATTGCAGCCTTGGCCACCATGCCTGGCTAATTTTTTTGTAGAGATGGAGTTTTACCATGTTTGCTAGGCTGGTCTCAAATTCCTGGACTCAAGCCATCTTCCCGCCTCAGCATCCCAAAGCACTGGGATTATGGGTGTGAGCTACCACACCCAGCCCGGGAATATTTTTAAGTTGACTTAAAACTTTACCTTTTGGTGAGAGAAAGCATTTATATTTAAATATACATTGTTAAAATTTTGAAACTTACCTATTTCCCTAAAAAGAAATAAAAGTATCTTAACTTATTTTTCAAATTCATGTCACAAGAAAATAATTTAGTAAACAGAAATTTGTCATATTCACTGGAAAAATTAGGTCTTATATTTAGTTGTCAAAATAAATAAGTGGAAACTCTAAAGCAAGGTTAAATTTTACCTTTCCTTTGTGTACAATAACATAGCTAATATTTATAGAACAGGACTATGGCGGAGGCATTATCTATCAATTTTTAGAGTTTAAAATACAACTGTATAACTGAATAAGAGAATATTTAAGAGAGGAAGCTTCTTAGTCATAATTTAGTTGCTTTCCTCCAATTTAGATGTAATACAATGAAAATAAACATACACCTGCAATGTGTGATAAGTTTTATGTTGTGGTACTATTGAAGCAGAGGAATAGCTAACACAGGCTGAAGTGGTTTAGTAAAAAAAAACAAAACAAAACAAAAGAAAACCAACTTTAAAATATGCTGGCTCTTGCAGTCATCCAAGTAAATAAAGAAAGAAATACATTCTGAATAGAAGAAATAGTACACTGATATTTATTGAGGTAAAAAGGTCTGTACCACATATGTAGCTAATAACAGAATCTGAAAGTCAACTGGCTTTAATCATGAGTCCATATTTTATGTCACCTAACAGAAAGTAAAAAAAATATATAGTGGCCTACCAGTTGTAGATTGGTCTCTGGCTCTGTTTCTTGACTCTTTACATAGCTCTGGTTTCTTTCTTGAACCAAAAAAATGGCTACCAATAGCAGGTGGACAATGAGTTTATATGTTGAAATCTAATGAAAAAGAAAGGATACCTCTCACACAATATTGGAATGTAAATCTGTATTAGGTCATTCTTTCAATGAATACAAAGAAATAGCTGAAATAACAATTTATAAAGAAAAGAGGTTTAATTGGCTCATGGTTTTGAAGGTACAGATGTCATAGCAGCATCTGTTTCTGGGGAGGCCTCAGGAAGCTTCCATTCATGACAGAAGGCAGAGGAGGAGCAGGCACATCACTTGGCAAGAATGAGAGCAAGAGAGAGAGGTGGGGGGAGACGGCACACACTTTTAAATGACAAGATATCATGAGAACTCAACTATCACAAAGACGGCACCAAGACATGAGGTATCTGCTTCCATGATCCAAACACCTGCCACTAGGTCCCAACTCCAGCAGTACGGTTTACAATTCAACATGAGATTTGGGCAGGGACAAATATCTAAACTTTATCAAAATTCTTGAGGCTGATTGGGTCAATTTAGGCCATGTGTTTAAATCTGAATGCAACTCAATTGCCAGACAAGTGTTTGAGTTAATTGGTTCTATCTTGAGATCCATTCCCTTTGGCAAGGGCATTTGAGTTTATCATCACTGACTAAGACAAATAAGTGTCACCTTGAATCTAGCACTGGGGTTGGCTCCCATGAATCAGAAATTTAATAGAAAAGGTGCATAACTTGTTATTGCTGGTACTGTCAGTAGTTTCTACACACAGGTACTGCACTTCCTATTCCCCTTATTCTGTTTTATTTTGTTTTTACATCGCTATTTATGAAAAGTTATATATTATTTTTCTATTTATTTTCTGTCTTTCTACAATGAAATGTAAACTCAACAAAAATGGATATTTTTGAAATCTTTTCTAACTGATAAATCCCTAATTGATAGTCAATAAAATGTACTTTTAAAAAATAATTTCAAGTTTTATTTTAGATTCAGAGGGTACATGTTTAGGTTTGTTACATGAGTATATTGCATGATGTTGAGATTTGGGGTAAAATTGAGCATGTCACCCAGGAAGTGAGCATAGTACCCATCAGTTTGTTTTTCAATCCTTGCCCTCCCCCATTATCCCCCTTCTAGTAGTCCTCAGTGTCTACTGTTGCCATCTTTATGTCCATGAATAACCAATGTTTAGCTCCTACTTATAAGTGAGAATAAAGGGTATTTGGTTTTATCTTCCTGCATTAATTCACTAAAAATGATGGCAGCTAGCTACATCCATGTTGCTGCAAAGGGCATGATTTTGTTCTTTTTTATTTTATTTATTTATTTTTTGAGACAGAGTCTCGCTCTGTCTCCCAGGCTGGAGTGCAGTGGCGCGATCTCAGCTCACTGCAAGCTCCACCTCCCAGGTTCACGCCATTCTCCTGCCTCAGCCTCCTGAGTAGCTGGGACTACAGGCACCCACCACCACCCCCAGCTAATTTTCAGTATTTTTAGTAGAGATGGGGTTTCACCGTGTTAGCCAGGATGATCTTGATCTCCTGACCTCATGATCTGCCCACCTCGGCCTCCCAAAGTGCTGGGATTACAGGTTTAAGCCATCACGCCCATCCCAATTTTGTTCTTTTTTATGGCTGTGTAGTATTTCATGGTGTATATGTACCACATTTTATTTATCCAGTCCACCACTGATGGGCACCTAGGTAAATTCCATGTCTTTGCTATTGTGAATAGTGCTATGATGAACATATGAGTGCATGTGTCTTTTTGGTATAATAATAATAACCACCTGACTGTTGTGAGATGATATCTCATTGTGCTTTTGATTTGCATTTATCTGATTAGTGATATAGAGCATTTTTCATATGCTCGTTGGCCACTTGTGTGTCTTCTTTTGAGAAGAATCTATTCATATATTTAGCCCACTTTTTAATGGAGTTATTTGGTTTTGGTTGTTCATTTGCTTAAGTTCCTTATGGATTCTGGATATTAGATCTTTGTTGGATGCATAGTTTGTGAATATATTCCCCTATTCTGTAGGTTGTCTGTTTACTCTGTTGATAGTTTGTTAAGTGCAGAAGCTCTTCAGTTTAATTAGGTTCCACTCATTAATTGTTTTGTTGCAATTGCTTTTAAGGACTTGGTCATAAATTCTTTTCCAAGGCCAATGTCTAAATGGTATTTTTGAGATTTTCTTCTAGGATTCTTATAGTTTGAGGTCTCATATTTAAATATTTAATCCATCCTGGGTTAATTTTTGTATATGGTAAAAGATAAGAGTCCAATTTCATTCTTCTGTGTATGGCTAGCCAGGTATCCCAGCAACATTTATTGAATGAAGAGCCCTTTCCCCACTGCAAAAAAAGCAAATCCAGAGGCATCACATTACCCAACTTCAAAATACTTTATATGGCTACAGTAACCAAAACAGCATGGAACTGGTACAATAGCAGACACATAGACCAACAGAACAGAACAAGGAACCTAGAAATGAATCTGCACACCAGTAGCCATCTGATCTTTGACAAAATTGACAATAAATATTTCTTGAATAAAGAAAATAGTAATTGCAAGTAGGAGGGAAAAAACTAAGGTTGCTTTCACAACATATATGTCTATGTGAATTTTGTGACCGCCAAAGATTTAGAAATTTAAGATAAGAGTAAGTTTGAGACAAATATGATACAGTTAGGGTGGAACATGTTAAGAGTTACCAGCTGTCTCAGTTTCCTGGACCTGAAGGGTTTCCCAGAATGCAGGAATTTCAGTGACTAAACTGAGGTAGTTCCTGGACAACTGGGATAGTAGGTACCCCTAACATAGAGATGCCTGGGAGAAATATGCCAGAGAGTCAACAGGTTACTGAGTTGTAGAGTTTAGAAGAAAGACCTGCGCTATAGAAATATATTTGTTGATTCGTCAACATTGGGTATTATGTGATTTTATAAGGGTAGATGAGTTTTCTAAAGACTGTGTCGATGTTAAAAAAAATTATCTTTATGTTCAATGTTAAGAGTGCAGGCTTAAGGCTTGCTGTGCATTTTGCCTTTCAGGGGAGATACGAGTTCCAGAAGAATCTTCTGAAGATTCCATAGGTCTGGTTCTGTCCTTGGTTTACGCATAAGAGTTAATCAAAGGTGTATGAAATTTCTACCCTATCAAGCTCAACTAACTAAGAAAGATTCCAGGCATGTGCCTCAGTATAAAAGGGAATAAAATATCATGGAGAAAGCATTGTGGAACCTAAAATAATTAGTTAATAAGCAAATTTTTTTTGTGGAAAGATGAGCAAACTTTTCAGAGTGAAGAAATTCTAACTTGCTCTTATTTTAAAACTCAAAGGAAACCACATGAAAGGTATTGTTTTCTCTGCCTTGTTGGTAGCAGAGCTGATTGTACTGATTCCTAGGTCTGTAAGTTACCTTGTAGGCTTGCAAATGATAAAAAATATTAAATAATAATAGAGAATGAGATATTGAAGTTTATGAAATATTAGCAGTGACACTGAAAGGCTAATGGATATATGGATCTTAAGTACATCTCATGAAATGTAGTCTAGGCTGTTGGGAAGCATTAGTGGGAACTGTTACATTCTGAAACTTTGTCCTTGTCTACCTTTAAGCATTTCTGAAAATTACCTCATAAATCTTTTATTCATTTTCTGTAATCCTGTTGGGTGTTGCACTCTCTTTAAATATGTCAGATCTGGCATTTTTCAGGTCTACATATTTTCTTCCAGTTCTGGCACTGGAGGTTTTTAACCACCAATAGAATTTATGAGAGTTGGGAGAGTAATTTTAAAAACTCCGTGGAATTTCTTTCTGACCCATGGAAGAAGCAGAAACACTTATTCTAACCTGTGCCATCCAACTTGGCAGCTGCTAGCTACAGGTGGCTATTGAGCACAGGAAGTGTAGCTAATTCTAATTGAAATGGGCTCTAAGTGTGAAATATACTCTGGATTTTGAAGACTTCGTATGAAACAAAATATAAAAAACTTTATCATTAGTTTTATTTAATAATGATTTAAATCAGTATAATACATTTATTTAATGAATTAGATAAAAATATAACATGTTTATTAAATATGACTAAATATCAAAATAATATTTTTGATATTGTTTTTTATTTTTGATTGGTTGTGTTCAATAAAATAGAATATTAAAATGAATTTCACCTGTTTACTTTTGCTTTTGTAATGTGGCCAATAGAAAATTAAAAATATACATATATATGTTGCATTTGTGGCTCACATTTAATTTCTATTGGGTGATGTTGTTCTACACTTTACTTCTTAATCCCTTCCCATTCAAATACAAGTGCAAAATGAGAGAACACATTGTATGAGCATGTGTGCGTGTGCGTGTGTATGTTGATGGGGTAGTTGGAGTTGTTAACAAGTTTGTAATCATGTTGTTTCTCTCAACTATGTATAGTTCTTTTCTGACCCTAAATGTAAAATTCTAAATACCAATGACATAGCCTAACAATGCCCTTTTGTCTCTTTCTACATATAAAACAAATATTAAATGAGGACTTTATGGACTGGGCCTACTATTTCATCCTTAAACAGAGAAAATGTTTTATAGATATATAGGTTAAATCTGGGGATACTTCCCCCTAATCTTTTTCAAGCACTCTCTTCAGAAGAAAACATACTTTAAAGCATGCATTATAGGTATTACAGGTATTATTTTATGACAGCTTTCAACTGTTGATACCTTTTTTACTTATAAGCTTGTGAACCCTGAGATAATGCTGAAATTCTTTAAAAATATATTATTACAGTATTCAAGTTTAGCAGTGTGATATTTGCTGAATTTTATACGTAATTCTGAATTATAAATCATAAGTGAAAACTGTCCTCAGTTGTATAATGATAACACATATTCACATTTTCTTTCCATGAAAGGAATTATTTGAAAATGCTTATTAAATGCTATTGTGTGCAAAGTATTTTTCTAAATCCTTACAACAAATCTATGAGTTGGTCACTATAAATACTCCTTTTTATAGATCAGGCAATGGATACACTGAGAAACTAACTTACTTGAACGAAGTCACCCAAATAGCCAGAGCAGATTTGGCCCTGGCAGTCTGGTTCCAGAGTCATAACCTAATCATCATGAGATATTGTTTCTCTTGATGCTATTTTAATCACATTTCATATTTCAACTATTTTGCCATATATATGTGTGTATATATATGTATATATATACATACAGGCGTATATGTGTATTATACGTTAACATTGATTAAGTACTAACAATGTATCAGCTACAGTAAAAATAACTTTATATTTATTATCTTGTTAAATCTTACAACAATCCCTATGGGACTTGTGGTTTCTAGTTTAAGGACAGCAAATTGAAGACCACAGAGGCTGTGAGCACAGCTGGGGCTCAAGCCCTGATCATGTCTGTGGCCAAAGTCCTGTTCTTTATTATGACAGAACTGAGAGAGTTTGCAAGACAAAATCTTAGATCCTTGAAGGCAACCAAAATAGAGTGATTGTATAAAGTTAAAATACAGGACCTGATGCAAAATTTAATGGGAAGTAAAGACAGGACAAACCACTGGGTATAGAAGCAGATAATTAGATGGAGAAAATGAATGCAAAGGTTTAACAGGAGATACGCTACATTTTAATAATTTTTTAAAATTATACTTTAAGTTCTAGGGTACATGTACACAATGTGCAGGATTGTTACATATGTATACATGTGCCATGTTGGTGTGCTGTACCCATTAATTTGTCATTTACATTAGGTATTTCTCCTAATGCTATCCCTTCCCCAACCCCACAAAAGGCCCCAGTGTGTGATGTTCCCCAGCCTGTGTCCAAGTGTTCTCACTGTTCAGTTGCCACCTATGAATGAGAACATGCGGTGTCTGGTTTTTTTTCCTTGTGATAGTTTGCTCAGAATGATGGTTTCCAGCTTCATCCATGTCCCTACAAAGGACATGAACTCATCCTTTTATATGGCTGCATAGCATTCCATGGTGTATATGTGCCACATTTTCTTAATCCAGTCTATCATTGATGGACATTTGGGTTGGTTCCAAGTCTTTGCTATTGTGAATAGTGCCACAATAAACATACGTGTGCATGTGTCTTCATAGTAGCATGACCTATAATCCTTTGGATATATACCCAGTAATGGGATTGCTGCGTTAAATGGTATTTCTAGTTCTAGATCCTTGAGGAATTGCCACACTGTCTTCCACAATGGTTGAACTAGTTTACAGTCCCACCAACAGTGTAAAAGTGTTCCTATTTCTTCACTCCTCTCCGGCACCAGTGTTTCCTGACTTTTTAATGATTGCCATTCTAACTGGTGTGAGATGGTATCTCATTGTGGTTTTGATTTGCATTTCTCTGATGGCCAGTGATGATGAACATTTTTTCATGTGTCTGTTGCCTGCATAAATGTCTTCTTTTGAGAAGTGTCTGTTTATCTCCTTCACCCACTTTTTGATGGGGTTGTTTGATTTTTTCTTGTAAATTTGTTTAATTTCTTTGTAGATTCTGGATATTAGCCCCTTATCAGATGGGTAGATTACAAAGATTTTCTCCCATTTTGTAAGTTGCCTGTTCACTCTGATGGTAGTTTCTTTTGCTGTGCAGAAGCTCTTTAGTTTAATTAGATCCCATTTGTCAATTTTTGCTTTTGTTGCCATTGTTTTTGGTGTTTTAGACATGAAGTCCCTGCCCATGCCTATATCCTGAATGGTATTGCCTAAGTTTTCTTCTAGGGTTTTTATGGTTTTAGGTCTAACATTTAAGTCTTTAATCCATCTTGAATTAATTTTTGTACAAGGTGTAAGGAAGGGATCCAGTTTCAGCTTTCTACATATGGCTAGCCAGTTTTCCCAGCACCATTTATTGAATAGGGAATCCTTTCCCCATTTCTTGTTTTTGTCAGGTTTGTAAAAGATCAGATGGTTGTAGATATGTGGTATTATTTCTGAGGTCTCTGTTCTGTTCCATTGGTCTATGTCTCTATTTTGGTACCAGTACCATGCTGTTTTGGTTACTGTAGCCTTGTAGTATAGTTTGAAGTCAAGTAGCGTGATGCCTCCAGCTGTGTTCTTTTGGCTTAGGATTGTCTTGGCAATGCAGGCTCTTTTTTGTTTCTAAATGAACTTTAAAGTAGTTTTTTCCAATTCTGTGAAGAAAGTCATTGGTAACTTGATGGGGATGGCATTGAATCTATAAATTACCTTGGGCAGTATGGCCATTTTCATGATATTGATTCTTCCAACCCATGAGCATGGAATGTTCTTCTATTTGTTCGTGTCCTCTTTTATTTCATTCAGCAGTGGTTTGTAGTTCTCTTTGAACAGGTCCTTCACATCCCTTGTAAGTTGGATTCCTAGGTATTTTATTCTCTTTGAAGCAATTGTGAATGGGAGTTCACTCATGATTTGGCTCTTTGTTTGTCTGTTATTGATGTATGGGAATGCTTGTGATTTTTGCACATTGATTCTGTATCCTGAGACTTTGCTGAAGTTGCTTATCAGCTTAAGGAGATTTTGGGCTGAGACGATGGGGTTTTCTAAATACACAGTCATGTCATCTGCAAACAGGGACATTTTGACTTCCTCTTTTCCTAACTGAATACCCTTTATTTCCTTCTCATGCCTGATTGCCCTGGCTAGAACTCCAACACTATGTTGAATAGGAGTGGTGAGAGAGGGCATCCCTGTCTTGTGCCAGTTTGCCAAGGGAATGCTTCCAGTTTTTGCCCATTCAGTATGATATTGGCTGTGGGTTTGTCATAAATAGCTCTTATGATTTTGAGATATGTCCCATCAATACCTAGTTTATTGAGAGTTTTTAGCATGAAGGGCTGTTGAATTTTGTCGAAGGGCTGTTGAATTTTTTCAAAGGCCTTTTCTGCATCTATTGAGATAATCATGTGGTTTTTGTCTTTGGTTCTATTTATATGATGGATTACGTTTACTGATTTGTATATGTTGAACCAGCCTTGCATCCCAGGTATGAAGCCAACTTCATCGTGGTGGATAAGCTTTTTGATGTGCTGCTGGATTTGGTTTGCCAGTATTTTACTGAGGATTTTTGTATCGATGTTCATCAGGGATATTGGTCTAAAATTCTCTTTTTTTTGTTGTGTCTCTGCCAGGCTTTGGTATCAGGATGATGCTGGCCTCATAAAATGAGTTAGGGAGGATTCCCCCTTTTTCTGTTGATTGGAATAGTTTCAGAAGGAATGGTACCAGCTTCTCTTTGTACCTCTGGTAGAATTTGGCTGTGAATCCTTCTGTCCTGGACTTTTTTTGGTTGGTAGGCTATTAATTATTGCCTGAATTTCAGAGCCTGTTATTGGTCTATTCAGAGAATCAACTTCTTCCTGGTTTAGTCTTGGGAGAGTGTATGTGTCGAGGAATTTATCCATTTCTTCTAGATTTGCTAGTTTATTTGCACAGAGTTCTTTATAGTATTCTCTGATGGTAGTTTGTATTTCTATGGGATCGGTGGTGATATCCCCTTTATCATTTTTATTGCGTCTATTTGATTCTTCTGTGTTTTCTTCTTTATTAGTCTTGCCAGCTGTCTATTTTGTTGATCTTTTCAAAAAATCAGCTCCTGTATTCATTGATTTTTTGAAGGGGTTTTTGTGTCTCTATCTCCTTCAGTTCTGCTCTGATCTTAATTATTTCTTGCCTTCTGTTAGCTTTTGAATGTGTTTGCTCTTGCTTCTCTAGTTCTTTTAATTTTGATGTTAGCGTGTTGATTTTAGATCTTTCCTGCTTTCTCTTGTGGGCATTTAGTGCTAAAAATTTTCCTCTACACATTGCTTTAAATGTGTCCCGGAGATTCTGGTATGTTGTGTCTTTGTTCTCATTGGTTTCAAAGAACACCTTTATTTCTGTCTTCATTTTGTTATTTAACCAGTAGCCATGCGGGAACAGGTTGTTCAGTTTCCAGGTAGTTGTGCAGTTTTGAGTGAGTTTCTTAATCCTGAGTTCTAATTTGATTGCACTGTGGTCTGAGAGACAGTTTGTTATGATTTCTGTTCTTTTACATTTGCTGAGGAGTGCTTTACTTCCAAATATGTGGTCAATTTTGGAATAAGTGTGATGTGGTGCTGAGAAGAATGTATATTCTGTTGATTTGGGATGGAGAGTTCTGTAGATGTCTATTAGGTCCACTTGGTGAGGCGCTGGGTTCAAGTCCTGGATATGCTTGTTAACTTTCTGTCTTGTTGATCTGTCTAATGTTGACAGTGGGGTGTTAAAGTCTCCCATTATTATTGTGTGAGAGTTTAAGTCTCTTTGTAGGTCTCTAAGGACTTGCTTTATGAATCTGGGTGCTCCTGTATTGGATGCATATATATTTAGGACAGTTAGCTCTTCTTGTTGAATTGATCCCTTTACCATTATGTAATGGCCTTCTTTGTCTCTTTTGATCGTTGTTGTTTAAAGTCAGTTTTATCAGAGATTAGGATTGCAACTCCTGCCTTTTTTTGTTTTCCATTTGCTTAGTAGATCTTCCTCCATCCCTTTATTTTCAGCCTATGTGTGTCTCTGCAAGTGAGATGGGTCTCCTGAATACAGCACACTGATGGGTCTTGACTCTTTATCCAATTTGCCAGTCTGTGTCTTTTAATTGGGGCATTTAACCCATTTATATTGAAGGTTAATATTGTTATGTGTGAATTTGATCCTGTCATTATGATGTTAGCTGATTATTTTGCTCGATGGTCTTTACAAATTGGCATGTTTTTGCAGTGGCTGGTACTGGTTGTTCCTTTCCATGTTTAGTGCTTCCTTCTGGAGCTCTTGTAAGACAGGCCTGGTGGTGACAAAATCTCTCAGCATTTGCTTGTCTGTAAAGGATTTTATTTCTCCTTCACTCATGAAGCTTAGTTTGGCTAGATATGAAATTCTGGGTTGAAAATTCTTTTCTTTAAGAATGTTGAATATTGGCCACCACTCTCTTCTGGCTTGTAGAGTTTCTGCCAAGAGAACTGCTGTTAGTCTGCTGGGCTTCCCCTTGTGTGTAACCCGACCTTTCTCTCTGGCTGCCCTTAATATTGTTTCTTTCATTTCAACCTTGGTGAATCTGACGATTATGTGTCTTGGGGTTGTTCTTCTCGAGGAGTATCTTTGTGGCATTCTCTGTATTTCCTGAATTTGAACGTTGGCCTGCCTTGCTAGATTGGGGAAGTTCTCCTGGATAATATCCTGAAGAGTGTTTTCCAACTTGTTTCCATTCTCTCCATCACTTTCAGGTACACCAATGAAATGTAGACTTGGTCTTTTCACATAGTCCCATATTTCTTGGAGGCTTTGTTTGTTTCTTTTTTCTCTAAACTTCTCTTCTCACTTCGTTTCATTTATTTGATCTTCAATCACTGATACCCTTTCTTCCACTTGATCAAATTGTCTACTGAAGCTTGTGCATGCATCACATGGTTCTCATGCCGTGGTTTTCAGCTCCATCAGGTCATTTAAGGTCTTCTCTATGCTGTTTATTCTACTTAGCCATTCTTCTAATGTTTTTTCAAGGTTTTTAGCTTCCTTGATATGGGTTCAAACATCCTCCTTTAGCTTGGAGAAGTTTGTTATTACTGATCTGCTGAAGCCTACTTCTGTCGACTTGTCAAAGTTTCTCTGTCCAGCTTTGTTCTGTTGCTGGTGATGAGCTGCGATCCTTTGGAGAAGAAGAGGTGCTCTGGGTTTTAGAATTTTCAGCTTTTTTTGTTCTGGTTTCTCCCCATCTTTGCAGTTTTATTTACCTTTGGTCTTTGATGATGGTGACCTGCAGATGGGGTTTTGGTATGGATGTCCTTTTTGTTGATGTTGATGGTATTCCTTTTTGTTCATTAGCTTTCCTTCTAACAGTCAGGACCCTCAGCTGCAGGTCTGTTGGAGTTTGCTGGTGGTCCACTCCAGACTCTGTTTGCCTGGGTATCACCAGCAGAGGCTGCAGAACAGCAAATATTGCAGAACAGCAAATGTTGCTGCCTGATCCTTCCTCTGGAAGCCTTCATCTTAGAGAGGCACCCAGCCGTATGAGGTGTCAGTTGGCTACTGACTGGGAGGTGTCTCCCGGTTAGGCTACTTGGGGGGTCAGGGACCCACTTGAGGAGGCAGTCTGTCCATTCTCAGATCTCCAACTCCGTGCTGGGAGAACCACTGCTCTCTTCAAAGCTGTCAGACAGGGACGTTTAAGTCTGCAGAAATTTCTGCTGCCTTTTGTTCAGCTATGCCCTGCCCCCAGAGGTGGAGTCTACAGGTAGGCCTTGTTGAGCTGCAGTGGGCTCCACTCAGTTAGAGCTTCCTGCCTGCTTTGTTTACCTAGTCAAGCCTCAGCAATGGCGGACACCCCTACCCCAGCCTCGCTGCTGTCTTGCAGTTAGATCTTGGACTGCTCTGCTAGCAGTGAGCAAGGCTCCATGGGCATGGGACCCTCCGAGCCAGGCGCAGAATATAATCTCCTGGTGTGCCATTTGCTAAAACCATTGGAAAAGTGCAGTATTAGGGCGGGAATCCAGGTACTGCCTGTCATGGCTTCCCTTGGCTAGGAAAGGGTATTCCCTGACTCCTTGTGCCTCCCGGGTGAGGTGATGCCCCACCCTGCGGCTCACACTCTGTGGTCTGCACCCACTGTCCAACCAGTCCCAATGAGATGAACCCGATACCTCAGTTGGAAATGCAGAAATCACCCATCTTCTGCGTCGCTAATGCTGGGAGCTGTAGACTGGAGCTGTTCCTATTTGGCCATCTTGGAATGATCCTCTATTTCAATAATTTCTTTACTTAATTATATAATTGGGAGAAAAGAGAGCACCAAGACAAATCAGATGGTAAAGATATAGGAATATAGGTAAAATTGTCAGATATCATAGTATGTGAGACACACATTTGGTTTAACTAGATCACCTTCACTGTATTATTAAATACAAACTGCTTTTGATTCTTTGAAATTTATGCCCTGAGGCCTCAGACAGGTTTTTAGAACAAATAGGGATCATTTTATCCTTGTTACTATTTGCTAACTTCCTGTGGGTTTCACTTAAAGGTTAGTTGATGTAAATTACCCATAGGTATCTCCAGCCCAGAAAAATATTTTGTTCATTTGGCAATTAGTGAGATAGGGACGTCCAAAGTTATGCAGATCTGGCAGCAAAGATTTTTCATGGACTGTCCAATATAGGAAAGTTATAAACACTGGATCGGATCTCTTTACCCCACTGTTTTTGTGTGTGGGCTTTAGGATATTGTGAAGTGAAATAAATGTTCGGTGTTGTGTGGCGTGTAAACTCAGATTCAGAGCAGTGGGAGGCAGGTGTGTGTTGCTATGTTTTATATTTACTGAAAGATTAATAATGGCAGAAAAATGAAACAAATGCAATTTTTGAGACCCTCTTTGGGATTAGATACTGCATGTGTTATAATTTGATATCCTTACAGTGACTTTCTAAAGTAGGTATTATTGCCATTTTTACATTTGGAGAAACTAAGGCTCAGGGAGCTTATGTAACTTGCCAAATATCACATAACAAATAATTGATGGGTTGAAGCTTAAATGCGAGTACTTTCAGTTTCAAAACCCAGCTGTTGCAGAGCAGAGAATCCCCAGGAGAGTAAAATTTAGCAGAAGACCTGGAGATTTCCACATCTTTAGTCTTTCAGAAAACACTTATCGTGTCCTTTTTGTAAAGGTCCATACTTGACACATAATGGATTAAAACTTTAAAAACAGTATTGTCTTCATAATCAAAAACATATTATTTGGACGTTGTCTCAGAATTACTAACCAATAAAAATTACTAGCTATGTCAAGGATAAATAGCATAGTGGCCAACAGGGCCATACAACTGAATGATTTTTATGACATTTTCTGATAATGCCATCCTGACATTACAATTTAGCAACTGTTATAAGAAACACATTTCTCAATCTTCTGATATGTTTTTTTCCCAATAGAAAGAAGTCACATTAGCATCACACACCTTCCACATTATTCGTCCAACTCACTCTGGCCCTGGGGCCTGGGAAAGAATGACAAAATAGGTGAATTTGGGAGGCATAATCTGTGCGTACAGGCTTGGCACTGTCCTTCTATCCTCTTGGGAAATCAGTCTACCTTCAGAAAGTGAACTTTCTCTCATGCTTCTCTAGGGTCTGGCCTCCTGCATAGGGCCAACCTGGCTGTGACTGGAGGCATAAGATTGTCCATTTCTGGGCTTAGGCACAAGGCCCATTTCAATCTCATATGAAGCTCAGTCCCCAAAATTAGACTTTATCAGCAATAATGTTGACATTTTAGCATTTATCCTTTAGTACTTTTTCTTATTCTCTTGTGGTTCAGTAATTGAAAAAGTAAAACAGATAGTATTTATTTTTTCTCTCAAAGCCTGAAACATTTGGTATATTTTCTGAGAAAACCGAAGAATAAAAGAGGCAGTGGATTTGCAGACTCAGCATGTGGAGAGGTTTTGTTGTGTGTGACTTTGAGCTTCCTTAAGTGGGCAGCAAACTGGGATTTTGGCAGCCTTTTAAGACTGACCATAGGCCTGTTTTTATCTTTTTAAAATTAAAAATAAATATTTGTTCATATTTATGGGGTACCTGTAATATTTTGATACATACATACAACGTGTAATGATCAAACAGGGTATTTAGTCTGTCTATCACCTGGGCTTTTATAACTGTGACGTTTAAGATGTCCATCGGGTATTAAATCTTGGAGGATAGAAAGAAGCACTGTCCCATGGATGATGTAACATGGGTTCCCTTTCTTTAGAGGCCCAGATACACTCCAGGATGACACAGGAGTAATGATTAGGCCCAATGGGTTAAGGAAATTAAAAGCTGGGACTATTGTAAATGTCTTCCCTAGTTCTAACATTTTCTTCCTTGTTTAAGTAGCCCCATTTGTATAACACAGGGTCTCTCCCCACACATTTGTTCAACCCATCTGCTGGCAGGTGGAGTGATTTATCTGAATGTTATATTTGGGAAGAATAACTGGGTGTGTTTGGCTCAATGTCAGCCTTCTATACTCTTTTGGATTCCATCTGCTCACAGACAGCAGGTCTCCATTTCTTTCCAGGAAAAGTTCTACTGATGTGTCAGGGATGCCCGCCTTATTCCAGCATTATTGTAATTTGGTAGATACGTCTGATTAATTCTTGCATTCAGTTTGCACACCTGTTGGTCTTATTTCTTAATTTATTCAAATATTCAGTAGGAATGAGGGACATTATTTATTTGGTCTTCTTAGAGATGACAGAAGCAATGAGGGCAAGGAAGAAGCTTGATCAGTGATTTAAATCAGTGTTTTCTAAACTATGCTCCATGCAGCATCTGTGTTTTACCTGACACATTTTTGAGATAGTTTCAGAAAATTTGTTCTATAGGCAAATATATTTGGAAAACATTGAATTAAACAAAGATAAACAAGGAATTTGTTTCATTTTGCTTTTCCTACCATGTGATTTTGCAAAGGCTTCAAGCTGACACCTCTATAAAAAAAAAACACTAAAATACATAGAGTTTAAACATTTTGTTTTCTCATATTCTTTTTTACATAAATCATTTTTGATCTCTTTGTTATTTTTAAAATACTGATGTACAATTATTTGGTAACTTGATTACATATTTTTATTTATATTCAAATGAAACTTCCTCGGTGACTTTTAAAAAATCATACCAACTTCCAATCCCATACTCCAAATAATTTTTTGAATTTGTAGGTATACAGAATAACTACAATAGCTAGTAAAGACTATGACTGTGAAAAAATAAAGAACTATAGTTTCTGCACTAATGAAAGCACTAAAAAAACAAATTTTAAAAGCTTTATATTAAGTTTGTAAAGTGTGATGAAGACTTGGTTAATAAACTACCCAGTACATTTAATCTCACACGTCACAAAACTCCAAATGAGAAAATGCACACTACATTTAACCTCATGAGCTAAAGAACTCCAAATGAGTTTCTGTGCATTGGCAATGACATGAGGAAAAAAATGCTTTGTTGTGTATTTGCTAACTGTGGGAGGTTACATCTTGTTTTATAATGAGGATAGATAATGTAGTCTTTTTTTTTTTTTTGCATTTGGGTTTTTTTAACAAAAAGTGTCAAAGAGTTAGGAAAAGCAAACCTTGGGTAACCCTGAAACAAGAGCATCAAAAAGAACAAAGATAATAATAGAAATAAATATAATAGAAAAGGATCATCAAATAGATGAAAACATCAAATTCAAAAGTTGGTTCTTTAAAAGACAACAAATTGATAAAAGATAAACAAATTGAATTCAATATTAGTAAAGAAAAAAGAAAAGTCAGAATTAACATAAACAATAAAAAGGGAAATAAAACATGTAAAATAAGACTGAATATTACAAGTGAGCATAATAAACAACTCTGTGTCATTGTTTGAAAGCTTAGTTGAAAAGGTTAGTTTTCTGAAAGATTAATTTGAAAATACTGTCTCAAAAATTTAAAAATGGACAATGATAAGTTGTTAAACATTTCTCCAACCAAAATTTGAAACCCAGTTGTTTTTATAGTTAAGCTTCGATCAAGAAAGATAGGAATTGTTATGGTTTGGCTACGTGTCCCCATTCAAATCTCTTTTTTTTTTCCGGCAAAAAATATTTTAATTTTTGTTTCATTTTTATGATGATAAATAATTTTCAAGTTTATTTCCTTGTTTGTTTGTTTAAATACAAAGCTAAATCACAAACAGGTACAATCAAGACAATCTCAAATTTACACGCCTGTTGGATCCTTTTCTGATTTGCTGACCACTGACCACACTAGCGGGGAATAGGGGGAAGACTTTCTTAGGTAGCACCATCATGAGGCCATGGGTGGGGTTCGGGGAAATCAAAGAGGAGGACAGGCTCTCTTGCCTTTCTCCATTCACATTTACTTGGGATCAGGGTGGTCAGGAGACCCCAGGTCAGGGCTGCTGATCCCCGGTGCCCTGGACTGAAGGGACAGTGAGTGAGAATCAGTCCTGTGTAGGGAGGGAGGAGGCACTCACCTATTCCTCCTGCCCTCACAGTCAAGGTGAAAACCTTAGCCTTATCCTTGATTCCTAGGGGCTGCTGGGCTCTGCACACTCCACTGCATACCTGGATGCCTTTCTCTGAGGCTGGCAGCGGCAACTGGGGTTGGGAGTCCTGGGTTTGTAGGTTCACACCTCAGCTCATGGCTGTGTCCTCACAGGAGGGACACCAGTGTCTGACAAACACAAGGCCTCAACCTTTTAACCCCCAGCAGGATGGGGGAAAAATAAGCCAGGGGGCAGAGGGAATGTTAGGTAAGTAATTCTGGTCCCACTACAACCAAATCTCATGTTGAATTATGATCCCCAATGTTGGAGGTGGGGCCTGGTAGGAGGTAACTTAATCATGGGGATGATTTCTGAAGGTTTAGCACCATCCCCTTAGTGCTGCCTGCTGAGAGAGTTCTCACAAGATCTGGTTGTTTGAAAGTATGTAGCACCTTCCTCTTCATTCTCTCTCTTCCTCCTGCTCCAGCCATGTAGGACATGCCAGATTTCCTTTTGCCTTCAACCATGATTGTAAGTTTCCTGAGGCCTCCTCAGCCATGCTTCCGGTACATCCTGAAGAACCATGAGCCAATTAAACCTCTTTTCAAATAAATTACCCAGTTTCACGCAGTTCTCTTTAGCAATGTGAGAACTAACTAATACGATAGTGTTAACTTTTGGAAACTCTCTAGCTAATAGATAAAGCCATAGATTTACAATTCATTTACTGAGTGTAATATGACTTTGAAACCACAAGTGATCAAATCATAAAAGGAAAATTACAGATTAATATCTGGATATAATTAAAAATTCTACATACTTATTTACAAAAAATTCTGGGATATTTAAAAAAATTTTAGTAAGACTAAGCTAACTTGTAAGCAACAGAAAATTTATTAGTATAAATCTTCACATTAAAAGAAAATAATCAGATGATCAATTTTATTGCAGTGATTCTCTCTTCCTGCCCTCTCTCTGTCTCTGTGTTATCTATATCTCATTCAATATCATACTCATTGAAATGCTAGAAACAATTCATTTCATTTTGTAACACAAAAAATTCTTAATAATGTCACTTTTATTAACATTTCCCTGGGGATAGTGAAATAAATCAAGAGAAATAGATAAAATAAGAAAAACTAAAAAAGAAAAACTCTTAGGTAAATAATTGAAGAAGTTATACTGCCGCACTTTACTACCTAATTAAGAAATTCAAAAAGTTTGAAGGACAAAAGACCCATACTTAGCAATAAATTGTATTTCTTAAATTAGGACTACCTTGTTAGAATATAAAGTTTTTTAAAAGAAAAAATTAATAATAGCAAACATATTATCTAGATTTTTTTTTTTTTGAGACGGATTCTCACTCTGTCACTAGGCTGGAGTGCAATGGCACAATCTCGGCTCACTGAACCCTCCGCTTCCCAGGTTCAAGCGATTCTCCTGCCTCAGCCTCCCAAGTAACTGGGACTACAGGTGCCACCATGCCCAGCTAATTTTTGTATTTTTTAGTAGAGATGGGGTTTCGCCATGTTGGCCAGGATGGTCTCAATCTCTTGACCTCGTGATCAGCCGGCCTCAGCCTCCCAAAGTGCTGGGATTATAGGCATGAGCCACCACACCCAGCCTATCTAGAAATAATTTTCGTAAAACTGTGTACATCTTTTGGGAGGCAAAATTCTAATTTTATTTGTTTCTATATAATTAACCATCTTTCATTGTATCTTTTATTGGAGTCATTCATTTCTTGACAGTCTAATAATACTACTTTTCATATATCCCAATGAAACTTAGTCCTAAAAAATAAAAAAGGCCTAAAAATTAAAAAGAAAACCTAGCTAAATAGGGATGTAATATGTCTAAAGGTAGGATGGTTTGATGATAGAAAATGGCTGTTCTCTCTCAAAATAATTTATAAGTTCAATGTATTAATAACAAAAATTCAATAAGATCTTTAAAAGAAATTGAAATGCAGTCTCCAAAATGTATGTGGTAGGACAAAGGCCATGAAATATCAAAGCAATATTGAAAAAATATAATGATTAATGATTTACCCTGTTAAGTATCAAGACTTACCAAAAAACAATAGTCATTTTATTGGTATTATAGTTGCACATTGATTAGCAATTAAACAATGGAATTAAATAGATAAACAAAGAATAGACTCATATGTATTTAGTAGTTTAGTATACAAAACAGTGTACAAAGCAAATTTAAAATTCTGTAAACATATTTACAAAAAAATGCTGGAAATAAATGCTGTTTTGAAAAAAGATATTTTGTTCATATGGAAACAAATATAATTGGAAATATAATTCATAAATTGTATGAAAAAATTGTAAATAATGAGATACTTAATTTGAAAGTTGTAAGTTTTTTAGAAATAAATAGGAAATCATCAGTATGATACTAGATTATGGAAGGATTTGTTATATCAGATGTCTAAAACACTAACTACAAAATATATCGATAAACTTGATTACATTAAAATTCAAAATTTCTGTAGGACAGGAAAGTAATAAGGAATAAAAAATTAATCCATGGATTGAAAAAAGACCTGTAAATTTAAATTTATAATATATGAAATGCACAGATGAGTGGACGAAAAATCCTATTGAAAAATTTTCTAAAAGCATAAGCAAAAAATTAATAATAGAGAACACCTGAATGTCTAATGAATACATAGACTTTTCCTCAGCCAGTAAATACATTAAAACAAACTTTACTTTAATACAACAACAACAAAACCTAATATAAAAATAGGCAAATTATTTGAACAGATATTTCTTCAAAGAAGATATATGGATGATTAAGAAGAATATGGAAACATGCTCAACATCACTAATTATTAGGGAAATGCAAATCAAAACCATAATAAGATACCACTTTGCACACATTAGGATGGCTGTTATAAGTAAAAAACCAAATGGCAGGTATTGATGAGGATGTGGAGAAATTGCAACCCTTGTGCATTGTTGGTGGAAGTATAAAATTGTACAGCCACTTTCAGAAACCTTATGGCAGTTCCCAAAGTAATTAAACATAGCATTACTATGATCCAGCAATTCCACTTCTCTGTATGTAACCAAAAGAAGAAGTGCAACCAGAGATTCAAACAGATATTTAATGTCAATGTTCATAGCAACATTGCCTAAAATGGAAACAACCCAAATGTCCATTGTCTGAGAAATGGATACACAAAATGTGATATATACATGTAATAGAATGTACAGTTGACCCTTAAACAACACAGGGGTTTAGAGGTCCTATTCTTCTGCACAGTTGAAAATCTGAGCATAACTTTTTGCTTCCTCAGAACGTAACTACTAATAGACTACTGTTGACCAGAAGCCTTACCAATAACATAGTCATTTAGCATATATTTTGTATGTAATATATATTATATACTGTAATTAATCTTACAATAAAGTATGCTTAAAAATATTATTAAGAAAATCATAAGGAGGAAGAAGAAGAAGACGAGATTGTTCTTCTTGTCTCAGGGATGGCAGGGGCAGAAGAAAATTTGAATATAAGTGGATTCATGCAGTTAAAATCTGTGTTGTTCAGGAGTCAACTGTATTCAATCTTAAAAAGAAATAAAATCCTGACATATGTCACCATGTGGATGAACTTTGGAAACATTGTGCTAAGTGAAATAAGGCTAGATACAAAAGAACAAGTATTATTGTACTGTATTATTACACTTACATGAGGTATCTAGAGTAGACAGATTCACAGAGACAGGAAGTAATAGCTGGAGGGAAGAAGGGAATGGAGAGATATTGCTTAATGATTATAGAGTTTTATTTTGGGAAGCTAAAATGTTCCGAATATGGATAGTAATTATGGTTGCACAACGTTGTGAATATACTTAATGCAACTAAATTATTCTATATAAAGGAAAAGGGTCGAAATGGTAAATTTTATGATATACATATATATTCCTACTGATTTGAATAAAATAACACTGATATAGCACTTCCTGCACATCAAAATAGCAGAAAATAAAGTCTTCTGTTACCAGTCATTGGGGAGAATATGGAATAACAGGGTGCTAATCTATTTGGAATGAGTGTATAAATTGATACAACCATTTTGGAGAGGGATTTTTGCAGGTGCCAGTAAAGTTGAAGATGGGTATACCCAATACCCAGAAATTCCTTATCTTGTTTGTTGTTCAAGAGTTAGTCTGTGCTACTATTTAGTTATATGTCCCCTTTAAAACTCATGTTGAAGTTTCATTCCCAATGTAGTAGTACTGAGAGGTAGGCCTTTAAATGTGATTGGATCATGAGGGCAGGGCCCTCATGGATGAATTAATCTATTCATGGATTTGGATTAATGCATTAAAGGCTTACTGAGTTTTGGGAGAGGGAAACTGTTGACTTATTAAGAAGAGTAAGAGTTCTGAGCTAGCACACCACCATGCTCAGCCCCCTCACCTTGTGATGCCACATGTTGTCTCAGAAATGTGCTGAGTCCCCACCAACAAGAAAGCTCTCACCAGATGTGGTCCCTGGAATTTGGACTTCTCAGCAACCATAATTACAATAAATAAATTCCTATCTTTACATATTGCCAAATCCAGCTATTCTGTTTTAAGCAACAGAACATAGATGAAAAAGTCTGGTATGTGCTAAAGGGACACACTAACTTGTGTACCAGGATGTTCATTGCAAGTCTGTTTGTAATTGTGAAAAACAGGAAAATATGTAAATAAGCTGGAATTTTTGTCATACAATATCATGTTATACAGAGTTAATTTTTTAAAAACCTCAGCAATATAATGATTAGTGAAAAAGTTGCAAAAAGAAACAGAATAATTTTGTATCCAACACTAAATAATATTACTCATATATACTGCTATAGTTTGAATATGGTTTGTAACCACCGAATCTTATATTGGGGTTTGGTCCTCAATGTGGCCGTGTTGAAAGTTGGTGCCTTTAAGAAGTGATTAGTCATTAAGATGCATTAATATCTTTCTTGAGAGACTGAG
This sequence comes from Pongo abelii, assembly GCF_028885655.2. Taxonomy (NCBI): domain Eukaryota; kingdom Metazoa; phylum Chordata; class Mammalia; order Primates; family Hominidae; genus Pongo; species Pongo abelii. The sequence continues at coordinate 96,273,292 of NC_071990.2, read as the reverse complement.
TTAATCCTCAAAAGACTGAATTAGTTCTCTAGAAATCAGGTGGTTATAAAGCAAGGCTGCTTCTCATGGCTGGTCTCTTTGCCCAAGCCCTCTTCCCCTTCTGCTTCTCTGCCATGTTATGATGCAGCACCAGTCCCCTGCTGGAAGCCGACCAGATAGAGCCACCTGATTTTGCACTTCCCATCCTCCAGAATCATGAGCCAAATAAACTTCTTTGCTTTATAAATTACTTAGTCTCAGGTATTATGTTATAGCAATAGAAAATTAAGACAGATACATATGCAATAAAAGCAAAACTCAAATGATATACATCAACTTCGGAATGGTGGTTATTTCTAAAGAAAGAGCATATAGGATGAAGGGGGAACTTTCAGTGACTATGTAAGTTTTAAAAAACTTTCGATGAGATATGACTTATTTTTAAAATAATTTTTTAAACAGATCTGTACTTTCATATGTTACCATGAAGAATTTTATCTATCTTTTTTTCAATTGGTTTAAAGTATCTTTCTGGAAAGCATCACTTCATCATATGTGAAAAAAAGAATATAGTGCTTTGCTTTCTATTTTCACCGTGGTAAGACACAACTATGGAATATTTCTTTTCAAGAAGTTTCAACTGATCAAATCCTAAAGTCTCTTCAAGACTCTAGCCATAATTAGACAAGGTGACTTTTGTAATGTGAAACATAAAATATCTAACTAGTCTAACTTGAGATCAATTTATTGATCTTATGATTACTGGGATAATGTTCAAATCAATATGGATGGTAAACTTTGATTTTGTAATAACTCTTTCTCTTATATTCTATTTTCCATAATGCAATATTTCAAATATTTCACAAATAATATACAGCACCCTAAAATAACCCTGAGTGCAAATGCCTGTGCCCATTTATGGACTTCCATTTATGGACTTCATCAGTCTGTTGCCTGAATGTGCTTCATAATAGAAGAAGTGTACATTTCCCATGAGTTGATCTCAATTACATTTTTGCATCAACTGCATGAAGCTCATTTCAATTTTACAGTGAAGAAATGAGTCTAATAAAGCCTAAGTAAATTTCTCAAATGTGCATAGGCAATTTTTTAAAATGTCTCAGAAATTGTAGGAAGGAGTTAAACCCAGATTTGTCTGACTCTAAATTCTGGGCTGATTCCAACATACATTATGAGAACACTCTTATGTTGGGTTATGATATCTTAAGGTGGGTATTGAGCTGTTTTATTTTAAACAGTATCATTATGGGGAGCAATTGATAAATGACAAAGTACATTCCATCCTACTCTTGGGAGATTCTATGGTTTCCTGCTCTTTTACCTCCTGTACATTGCTTTATTTTATAATTTATTTTATCTAAAAATTTAAACTGGTAGTATTTTAATATCATTTTGATTAATAAATCATAGTTTTATACATATATGGAATACAGTATATTGTTTTAATATATGTATACAACGTGGAATTATGAAACCAAGCTAATTAACATATTCATCACCTTACTTTCCCACAATTTTTGTGGTAAGATTTGAGATTTCATCTTTTATTTTGAAATATACCATACATATATTATTGTCTACAGTCACCCTGCTATACAATAGATTTCAAAACCTATTCATCCTGTCTGTCTAAAACGATGTTCCCTTTGATCAAAAACTCCCCACACCTCCCTCCTCAACACCCCTAGACCCCATTAACTATCATTCTATTTTCTACTTCTGTGAGTTCAACTTTTTTGATTCCATGTATAAGTGATATCATGGACTATTTGTCTTTCAGTGCCTGGCTTATTTGACTTAGCATAATGTCTTTCAAATTAATACATTGCTGATGACACAATCTTAAATATAGAAAACTCTAAAGACTTTACCAAAAAATTGTTAGAATTGATAAACGAATTCATTAAAGTTGCAGGATACTGCCGGCATATAAATATCAGTAGCATTTCTATATACTAATAATGAATTATCCCAAAAGAAAATTAAGAAAACAGTACCATTTAAAATGTCAACTGCAACAAAAAATACCTAGGAATAACTTTTGGTTAAAAGACATGTATACTTAAAACTATAAAACACTGCTGAAAGAAATTGAAAGAAACAAAAATAAATTAAAATATACCTCATGTTCATGGACATTAAAAATTAATATTGTAATTAATTATTCATATGTCTTCAACATATTGATTTCAGTTCCTTTAAATATATACCCAAAATATATGTGGGTATAAATTTTGTCCGTACTACCCCTAATGATCTACAGATTCAATGTCATCCTTATCAAAATTCCAATGTCATTTTTCACAGAAATAGAAAAAAATCTTAAAATTTGTGTGGGACTACAAAAGACCCTGAATAGTCAAAACATTCTTGAAAAAAAATTCTCCCTGAAAAACAAACAGACAAAAAAAAAACAAGCAAAGAAGACAAAGCTGAAGACATCACACTTTCTGATTTCAAAACATATTATAAAGTGATTGTAAACAAAACAACATAGTACTGTCATAAAAACAGACATTTCAACCTGTGCAATGGGATAGAAAGTCCAAATATCAATCCAGACATTTATAGTTAATTAAATTTTGACAAAGTTACCAAAAACACACAATGAGAAAGCAAAATAAATAATAAACAAAGTGAAGCGACAACTCACAGAATGAGAGAAAATATTTGCAAATTATATGTCTTATAAAGGATATCCAAAGTATATAAGGAAGTTAAACGATTCAATAGCAGGAAAACAAATAATCTGATTTAAAAAATGGGCAAAGGAGTTAAAGAGACATTTTTCAAAAGAGGACATACAAATGGCCAACAGGTATATGAAAAAATGCTCGGCATTACTAATCATTAGAGAAATGCAAATTAAAACTACAATGATATATCACTTCAGATCTGTTATAATGACTTTCATCAAAAAAATTAAAGATAAGTGCAGGCGAGGATAAGGAGAAAAGGAAACTCCTGTACTTTGTTGGTAGGCAGATAAATTAGTATGGCCATCATGATAAACAGTATAGAGTTTCCTTAAAAAAAACAAGAATAGAACTCCCAGATGATCTGGCAATCCCACTACTGGGTATATATTTAAAAGAACTGAAATCAATACATTGAAGAAATATCTGCATTTCCATGTTCATTGTGGCAGTATTCACAATGGCCAAGATATGCAACTTACCTAAGGTCCATCATCAGATGAATAGATAGATAAAATTTGATACACACACACACACACACACACACACACACACACACACACAGAGTACATTAGCCCTAAAGAAGAAGGAAATGCTGCTCACAGCTCTTGATCCATCAAATTCTTCTGGAGAGATGACCTTGGCAATAAAAGGACTATTTGGGCTAATATACTCTGAGCTATAAGAGTAGAAGGTATGGCTGCACATGGGTGGCTCTATAGGCTAATGCATCAAAATGTTTCTTCACCTCATGATTTTCTTTAATGCAGTCTAAGATTTGCTTGCTCTTTCTGTGTCTCTACCTTTAGCTTTCCTTTTGTTCTGTTTCTCATACACAATCTGTGGCATAGGTTTTCCCTGAGGATAAATTTTGATAGAATTTATTTTTCATAATCAGATTTTCAGAAAAATATACCTTTTAAAATTCAACTATCTTTAGTGAAACTTTAAACACTGCAAAAATGGACAAGATTAGGGAGCTCACTCTAGGTTTCAATGTTACTTTTAAAAAGTTAATGCTTGCAGGAGTAAGGTGGTATTGCAATCCCATTACTGGGTATCTACCCAGAGGAAAAGAAGTCATTATATGAAAAAGATACTTGCACACTAATATATATGTGTGTATATATATATTTCTTTACCCACTCATTGACTGATGGGCATTTGGGCTGGTTCCACATTTTTGCAATTTTGAATTGTGCTGCTATAAACATGCTTGTGCAAGTATCTTTTTCGTATAATGACTGGAGGCTCACTCCAGACCCTGTTTGCCTGGATATCACCAGCGGAGGCTGCAGAACAGCAAAGATATTTATGATGGAATTGTGATATATATATATATAATATACATATTTATGATGGAATACTACTCAGCTATTAAAAGGGATTAATTAATGGTAATGGCATTCACAGCAACCTGGATGGAACTGGAGAGTATTATTCTAGGTTAAGTAATTCAGGAATGGAAAACCAAACATCATATGTTCTCACTCATAAGTGGGAGCTTAGCTATGAGGATGCAAAGTCATAAGAATAATACAATGGAGAGGGCTGGCAAGATGGCTGAATAGGAACAGCTCTGGTCTGCAGCTCCCAGTGAGACCAACACAGAAGGTGGATGATTTCTGCATTTCCAACTGAGGTACCCAGTTCATCTCATTGGGACTGGTTAGATAGTGGGTGCAGCCCATAGAAGGCGAGCAGAAGCAGGTTGGGGTGTCACCTCACCTGGGTAATGCAAGGGGTCAGGTAACTCCCTCCCATAGCCAAGGGAAGCTGTGAGGGACTGTGCCCTGAGGGATGGTGCTATCTGGCCCAGATACTACGCTTTTCCCACAGTCTTCACAACCCGCAGAGCAGGAGATTTCCTTGGGTGCCTATATCACTAGGGTCCTGGTTTCAAGCACAAAACTGGGCAGCCATTTAGGCAGACACCAAGCTAGTTGCAGGTGATTTTTTTTGTACCCTAGTGGCACCTGGAATGCCAGCAAGACAGAACCATTCACTCCCCTGGAAAGGGGGTTGAAGCCAAGGAGTCAAGTGGTCTTGCTCAGTGGATCCCATGCCCACAGAGCCCAGCAAGCTAAGATCCACTGGCTTGAAATTCTCGTTGCCAGCACAGCAGTCTGAAGTTGACCTGGGAGGCTCAAGCTTGGTAGAGGGAGGGGTGTCCACCATTACTGAGGCTTGAGTAGGCGGTTTTCCCCTCACAGTGTATGCAAAGCCTCCGGCAAGTTCAAACTGGGTGGAACCCATTGCAGCACAGCAAAGCCACTCTAGCCAGACTGCCTCTCTAGATTCCTCCTCTCCGGGCAGGGCATCTATGAAAGAAAGGCAGCAGCCCCAGTCAGGGGCTTATAGATAAAACTCCCATCTCCCTGGGACAGAGCACCTGGGGGAAGGGGCAGCTGTGGGCACAGCTTAAGCAGACTTAAACATTCCTGCCTACCAGCTCTGAAGAGAGCAGTGGATCTCCCAGCACAGCGCTTGAGCTCTGCTAAGGGACAGACTGCCTCCTCAAGCGGGTCCCTGACCCCCATGCCGACAGACACCTTATACAGGAGGGCTTCAGCTGGCATCTGGTGGGTGTCCCTCTGGGACGAAGCTTCCAGAGGAAGGAGCAGGCAGCAATCTTAGCTGTTCTGCAGCCTCTGCTGGTGATATCCAGGCAAACAGGGTCTGGAGTGGACCCCCAGCAAACTCCAGCAGACCTGTAGAAGAGGGCCCTGACTGTTAGAAGGAAAACTAACAAACAGAAAGCAATAACATCAACATCAACAAAAAGGATGCCCGTGCAAAAACCCCATCCAAAGGTCAACAGTGTCAAAGATCAAAGGTAGATAAATCCATGAAGACAAGGAAAAAACAGTGCAAAAATGCTGAAAATTCCAAAACCCAGAATGCCTCTTCTCCAAAGGATCACAACTCCTTGCCAGCAAGGGAACAAAACTGGACAGACAATGAGTTTGATGAATTGACAGAATTAGGCTTTAGAAAGTAATAACAAAAGTATATGTTTATTGCACCACTATTCACAATAGCAGACTTTGAACCAACCCAAATGCCCATCAATGATAGACTAAATAGAGAAAATGTGACACATATACTCCATGGAATACTATGCAGCCATAAAAAAGAATGAGTTCATGTCCTTTGCAGAGACACAGATGAAGCTGGAAACCATCATTCTCAGCAATTTAACACAGGAACAGAAAAACCAAACACCACATGTTCTCACTCATAATTGGGAGCTGAACAATGAGAAAACATGGACACAGGGAGGGGAACATCAAAAACCAGGGCCTGTTGGAGGGTGAGGGGCAAGGGGAGGAGTAACATTAGGAGAAATACCCTTACACATGTATGCCTATGTAACAAATCTGCATGTTCTGCACATGTATCCCAGAACTTAAAGTATTAAAAAAAAAAAAAAGAATGATACAATGAACTTCGTGGACTCGGGGGTAAGGGTGGGAGGGAGTAGGGATAAAAGACTACAAATTGGGTTCAGTGTATACTGCTTGGGTGATGAGTGCACCAAAATCTCACAAATCACCTCTAAATAGCTTACTCATGTAACCAAATGCCACTTGTTCCCCAAAAACCTATGGAAATAATTTTTTTTAAAAGTTAATGCTTACATTTAAAATGAAATTTGATTGCTATACGTGGCTTCAGATTGATCTTCAAAGTGTATTTCATCAACATGATTGAAGATATTTTGGGATTACAGAGAAAGCATCAGAATGTAAAGAGGTTTGTTCAGGGTCTTGATCATTTTAAGTGATCTGCGAAACTGGATATGTAGTGTACAAAGTTTGTAGAGAAAATTTACATATGAAGTTTCACTAATATATAATCTTGTGAAATAATGCCAAGTCTGCAATCTAAAATAAAAGTTAAATCAAGCAAACCTAGCGTGATTCTGAAGATGTGCCATGAATATTCCACATCTTCCCTTCTGTTATCAATTTTTTAAGAAAGAGTAATATTAAAAATAAGCTTCCATTAAGTTGGATTTTTTCTTTTTTTCCTTTTTTGTTTCAGCAGAATCACTATTGTCCTAAGAATAAGTAAAAAGGAAGTGAGATGGAATTGATAAAGAGTGTACGTTTAATTTTTTTCTGAGGTAAATTGGGATAATTCAAGTATACCATAATATTCAATTGAAGTAATGAGAATTTCTGATTGAGGACGCTCTGTGACTAACTCTTAATCTCAATTAATCTTCACAGTAAAACAGTGAGTTCAGTAGTATTGCTATCACCATTTTTTAGGAATCTATAGAAGTTACTTGCCTAATGGAAGGCAGGTAATAAACGGTGCAGTCCTAATATAGACTCAGTCATCTTGAACTAGAGTCTGCACTGGCAGTTATGCTATAATTATTATATATAACGATAATTGTTATAGTTTATATAATTATAGCCATGGCAGGTTCTAAAAGACATTTTGAAGGCTACATTATGATTTTATACATATAATGAGGACTGTTTTTTAGTTTTAAAGACATTGAGACAAAAGCCAACATGCTAATCAGAAAGAAGTCACAGAGCCTTGTGTATTAGTCCGTTTTCACACTGCTGATTAAGGCATACCTGAGACTGGGTAATTTATAAAGAAAAAAGGGTTTAATGGACTCACAATTCCACATGGCTTGGAGGCCTCACAATCATGGTGAAAGGCAGAGGGCACATCTTACATGGCAGCAGACGAGAAAAATGAGAACCAAGTGAAAGGGGTTTCCCTTTATAAAACCATCAGATCTTGTGAGACTTATTCACTACCAGCAGAACAGTATGTGGGAAACGGCCCCCATGATTCATTTATCTCCCACCATGTCCCTCCCACAACATGTGGGAATTATGGGAGCTACAATTCAAGATGAGTTTTGAGTGGGGACACAGCCAAACCATATCACCTTGATATGTGCATGCATCAGAACCAAGTTAAAAGATAACTAGGGGGAGGCATGATTATTTGTTGTTTTAATATAAACATAAAGATAATAAGATATGATTTGAGTAACATCCAATACAATACAAATAAAATTATTATTAAATCAGCATCCTTGTGGTTTGTAGATGGAAGAAACTGGTAAAGAAAACTGTATCATAACAAGCATTCACCTAAAGATCATGCATTTTCTCATATTTAAATTTATATTAAAAATATGGTCTTTTATCTTATTAGTGTCATCAAAACCATTCCCAAATCTTGTATTTTCACCAAAATTGTCCTAGCTTTTCAAAAACAACTGCTTTTTAATATGAAAGAGATATAAGTAATTTGATATTTTTCTTGGTGTGCCAGCTGTGAGTTTACCTTCATTTCAGATACAGAAACAGGATAGACATGAGTCCAAAAGTATGGATATAAATCACCCAGGCATTTAAAGGGTTAGGCTTTCTTCTTTTATAGTCAGCCCTTCTTTTTCATTAAGACAGTAACAATGGAAGGGAAAGTAATTTATATTCCAAGTCAAAGAAAAATGGAGATCATAGACCTGTTTGAATGAGAGAGAAGCCTAGAACAAGAAGATAACAATTTTACCTTCAAGTGTCTGAATTATTTCTTATATTGTGGAGGTTGAGAGGCTTAGTCCTAGTTAGAGAGATGAATAAGCAAGCTGCTCTCAGTGTTCAGATCCTCAGGTGCTCAAGTGTGGAATGGGCCCACCAGAATGCACATGAGCTAGAAACTGGCACAGAGTAAGGAGCTGGACAAAAGTGAATAGAAGGACTAGGTTTGTAGTGTATTTGGTCTATAGGTGCAGTGGTAGGATTCTCTGATTTTTTAAAGGGTGTATAGGAGGTATACTGGTAAGTGTGAAGAAATTAATGGCCTTTAAGTAACCAAATTAAAGTAAGCGAGAAAGGTGATAGAACTATCAAAATGGGATTTCAGACTTTAAAAATTGGACAGATTTTTAAGAATATATTTAACAAATTATTGGATTCATCCATCAATGCATCCATTTGCCCATTTAACAAAAACTCTTTGTGAGATGGTAAGATGCTAAAGATTCCACATGAATAAAGCAGATATGCTCCCTGTCTTACAATCTGTAGTGGAATAATCTTACAGGTTGTAGTGCAATAAATTAAATAAATAATTTTATATACTTAATAGTTGTAATTGAAATATGTGCTATAAATGCCAAAGACAGGATGCTGTGAAAAATAATTAATAGTGAAATATAATCTATCCTGAGGTTTTGGAGGTCAGTAAAGTGTCATCCTGAAATTGAAGAAAAGTTGCTTAACTTTAAAACAATTTTACTTAATCTGAGAGTGAAGGAGATAGCCAGGTGATAGGACTCAAGAAGTGAGCTTTACTGCAAAGGCCATGCTTATTTGAAAACGAGAAAGAAGGTCATTGTAGCTGAAAAGGTAAGCAGTGAGCGATTGGATCATCCAGGGAATGTTAGAACATTTTGGAATTATTGAACTTTGTTAGTCAAAAAATTCCTAATACAAAAATTGACATTAATTTACAGATAGAAAAATAACACAGCATTTTAGAAAAATAAATGTTTCAAAAAGCTGAAGTCAGAAATATTCTGGCTAAATTAATGAATATCAAGATAGAAAAAATAATTCTGCCTATTTGTAGGTAGAAAAAAGAGCCCCTTCCACTTAAAAGTGGGAACAACCAACCTGGCCTTAGACTTCTACCCAGCAACATTCAATGTTAGAAATAAAACTAGGAACATACTCATATGGTTTCGCTGTGTCCCCACCTAAATCTCATCTTGAATTGTAGTTCTCCTAATCTCCACATGTCGTGGGTGGGGCCCAGTGGGAGGTAATTTAATCATGGGGGCAATTACCCTCATGCTGTTCTCATGATAGTGAGTTCTCATGAGATCTGATGGCTTTATAAGGGGCTCTTCCTCCTTTTGCTCGACAGTTCTTCTTGCTGCCACCATGTGAAGAAGGACATGTTTGCTACCCCTTCCACCATGTTTGTAAGTTTCCTGAGGCCTCCCCAGCCATGGTAAACTGTGAGTCAATTAAAACTCTTTCCTTTATAAATTACTCAGTCTTGGGGATGTCTTTATTAGCAGCATGAGAACTGACTCATACACATACACATATTTTTGAGTTATAGGACATATCAGCAAGAAATGTCAACCCAGCCTCAAAGTAATTCAAGAATAAAAATAAAATTGGTAGAGAAAATGCACTCAATTAAGTACTACACTGAAAGACATTTGAGTTGCTCCAGTCTGTTTCTATTACCAATAATGCTATAAACATAATTATGAAGGTCCACAAATAAATCTCTAGGATGAGTTCTCCATGATGGAATTACTTCTAGAATATTTTAAGATTTAATTTAATATCTACATTTTAAGCTTCATAGAAGCTTTTGCATTATAGTGACCTTCTTTCACCTAACAGTTTTTTAACCTAGGTTTCAAATTTGTCATTTATATATACAGGTTAAACATCCCTTATCCAGTAATCTGAAACTCGAAATGGTAAAAAAAAAAACCTGAAACTTTTTGAACAATGACATGATGCCACAGTTGGAAAATTCCACACCTGACTTCATATGACAGGTTGCAGTCAATAGAATGAATGATTGAAGGATTAGATAGCGCAGGTGCACAACACACAGCTTATTCAGTGCCTCAAGGGGAAAAAAGACCCTCCTAACACCCATCAGCTATGATATATCTTTTCTGCACATGCCCAGATTCCCTCATGCAAGCACACTCACAAAAGGTAATAAAATGGCACATGTGTAGGCTGGATGCACCAAGGCAATTTCCTTACAATGGCCCACAAAGGGGTCAAGACCAACAGACATTACTCGTACTTTTTTTGCTTACTCTGCTTTTTGATGTAAAGATATTGTTAAAAAAGTCAAAAAGGCCTGCAGATACCCCAATGGGTAACAGCGATGAGAAAATAAGGAAACATTTTGTTTATCTATAGCACAGAAAGTCAAGCTGTTAAGAGAAACTGGACAGCAGCGTCTCAGTGTGAAATGTCTTCCAGAAGAGTATGGTGTTGGAATGAAGACCATATACCACCTGAAGAAACAGAAGGAAAAACTGTTGAAGTTCTATGCTGAAAGTGATAAGCAAAAGTTACTAAAAACTAGAAAATCCCTGCATACATTGCCCAATTGTGAAAGAGCCAAAATGGTTCTGAATCAAGGTGATTGTGATAATATTAACAATGAAGATGATATTAACAGTGCAGAGAAATGTGTCTGTAGACTAACATGGCAAAAATGTGTGATGGGCTTATAGAAGAACTAAAGCAGTGGGCAGTGATAACAGAACAAGAATTCATGTCAGTTTATAAAATCAAAGAGGAACTTCGAAGACAAAAACATTAATGAGGCAGCATTAATGAGGAAATATTTTTTAAAGCCAACAGCAGAATGCCTCTTTCTCCCTAGAGAACCCATTTCCTAGTCCCCCGACTGCTTCTGATGTTTCTTCTCACCGAAGGAAATAAAATACAGTGTATTTTAATCAAAACACAGCATTGCAGGTGGGGACTAAGTGCTTGCAGTTGTTTGCTGCTGCTCTTTCACAGCTGATAGAGGTGTTCTGGTGATGCCACTCTGCTGCTTAGTTACCCTAAACACATTATTTTTTCACTATATTAATGGTGTGCCATATTGTTTACTTTTAAGCACTTTTGTGTGAATAAGTGTAAGAAAATGATTACTTATTGTTAGGATATAAATTCAGAGTCAGGAATGATGGCAATGCCAAACAACCAGAGATGGTCCACATAGGTGGCTGAGAGAGTGACACATTTACTTTCTGATAGTTTCTTGTACATGAACTTCATTTCATGCACGAAATAACTAAAAAATATTTTATAAAATTACCTTCAGGCTATGTGTATAAAGTGTATATGAAACTTAAATGAATTTTGGGTTTAGACGTTGGTCCCATTTCTAAGATATCTCATTATGTATATGCAAATATTTTAAAATCAGAAAAAAACCCCGAAATTCTAAACACTTCTGGTCCCAAACATTACAGATAAAGGATATTCAACCTGTATATGTCATAATAAGCTTTCCTTTTGCTTCCATTTGCATTTTTGCTTTTTGAAGAAGCAAAGTGTACAACAGTCAAGAGCACAATTTCTGGAGTCAGATTGCTTGGGTTCAAAATGCAGTTCTGCCCCTTTTAATGGAAACCTGAGAAAGATACATATCTCTTTATCATTCTTGATTTTTGAAATATGGATAAATAATACCTACCTCATCGATCAGGGTGAGGCTTAATAAATTATTTTGTATCCAGTGATTTACATAGTGTTAATCTGAGGTAGATGTTGTTATTACATAGTAAGACCTGTATATAATTCACTTTACTTCCTAATCTCTGGAATTCTTTGGTTCCAAATGTACCTCTTGCCTCTTAAATTTAAAAAGGAAAATCTCTGCAATGCATGTGTATTTGACTCTTAGATTAGAGAACAAATGTAGCTAAATGTGAAATAAAAGTTTTGGGATAATACCACTTTTACTTATGCATTGATTTGAAGCTTTGTGATATTGTTAATATTCGATAATTTTGATCTGCAAAAATGGCAACTAAATATGCTTCAATCTAATACATGAATAAGAAGGGCCTTTTCGTGACAGGTTAGCTGATTCATAACATAAGAATTACTTAATATTAAAAATGTCATCCTTTAAGATCCAGCTCTAATGTTATTTCTTTTCTAAATAACTTCTCACCTTATGCAAGAAGATTTGTCATTTGCACAAATGGACTTTCATGACACTTTACGATGGTTTTACCTTCATCTTTATGTTCTTACTCTGTAAATATGACTTTCGCTAATAGTAGACCAATTTTGTCACTTTATTTTTTAATGATCAGCACTGAGTTTTTTATCTCTCATATAGTAGGTGCTCAATATACATTTATGTAGTTAAAAAATGGATGCATTGGTGTATGCATGGGGCAGGCATGAATAGAACTAGCTTTATGTGTTGGTCTGCACAATTAATACATTATCAAAAGCTTTCTCCCCCAATTAACCTCCACTTCTGATTTATTAATTTAAAAAGTGAAACAATTATATTATCTGCCCCTTGGTTTAAACCAGTGAATAGTTTGAACAAATGCCATAAGAAATTTTTTTTCAGTAGCTGTTATGAATGGGCCTTGTTGAGCCATTCCTTAGAACAGGTTTTAATTTATATATAGAAGTATTAACTAGATGGGAGATTTAGTAATATTAGAAGTGGGAGCCTAATAGGTAATGAGCAAACAATGAAAAATTGTATCAGTTTGTTAGATCTGCTTCTGGTAGGCAGAAACAGATCTTGTCTTCTTTCTCAGATAAGAAAACCAGAGAGCTTTATTAGTAATGCCGTATTATAAAAAAATAGCCAACATTTCTTAAATGTCTACCATGTAATAGACATGTCCTAAGCATTTTATATATGTTCCCCCATTTATTTCTTATTGAAGCTCACAAAATAACCAACACTATTATCTGCTCTTATAAATAGAGTAACTGAGACATAGGGAGGTTAGATGTTTTTCCTAAGGTCATATAGCCAGTTAGTAGAAGAGCTAAAGTTCATACCCAGACATCTACTCAAGAGCTGTGTGGTTAAGCATTATTCAGAGCAGCTTTTCTGGGATGGGTATCTTCTGTTTGACCTCTTTGCAGATACACTTTTCCTCCTTCTCAATCCTGCTTTCCTGGAGGCTGACCAAGCTGCTATTAATGGGCTCACTTGCCTTCTAGCCACAGGTAGGGTTTGGTCTATACGGCATAATAGCAGAAGAGAAAATGAGAAGAGAATGAGGTCAGGACTCTGATTAAGCCATGAAATTTTATTTTAAATGTGAACATCAACAAAATAATTATATTGAAACTTACATTGACCTCCCTAATCTTGACAATTTTTGAGGTATTTTAACATTCCACTGCAGATAGTTGAGTTTTAGAAGATACAACTTTATGAAAAATCAATGACAAAATTGGTTGCCCTGCTTCCCTCCCTGTTACATTACTGAGAATTGGCTGTGTCTCTGTATAAAGACCAGAGTTCCTTTAGGTGATCTCCGCACATCATCACACCCTCCATATTCCAATAACTTTTGTCCCTTCAGGTATAGAGGTAGGAAAATCCCCCAGTGTTACTAGCCCTATGGGGTCTGCACTATCCCTTTTTGGATTATTTAAACCCTGCACATAACTTTTAAAAAGTGTCTCTAGTTCTTATCAAATTATCCTGTTTGTGTGTTCCAGTTATTTCCTACCCAAAATCATGACTGAATAATTGTCTAATAAAGCATTCAATTATATTTTTGAAAACATTATGCCATGATGTCGTATGATTATGCTTTTTTGCTCAATATATAGCAAGCACATTAGTGCTGAGCACATGTGAAGTGTTTAATTAATTAAGTGCTTATTTACTGTAAAATTTTAAGGCTTTTAAATTAAGATGCTAAAATAACATATGATTGTATTTAGAATTTATTATAATTTTGGTATTAAATGAAAATGATAAACCTTTCAAAAGGAATATGGGGAGATCTACTTTTCAAAAGAATAATGGTTAATCACTGTGGCATTATTTCATAAAGTATAATGTCTAGAAGGCTTTAAAGTCAAAACAGAGAGGCATATGAAAGAGCTGTATACTTTTGCCCAATAAGAGTGAAAGAAATTTTTATCAGCAATTGATTTTAGTGATAGCTTATCTTCACTTCATATTACACAACACCCTAATAAAAATATATGATAGAGGACTCATCATTGTGGAAAAAAATAAATGTTAATTGCAGGACAGTTCAAATGTTGGCCTTGGACTAACTCAGTTCTCCCTTTCTCGCTTGCAGTTCTCAAGAATAAGTGTAGAATGTTCTGGGAATGCAACATCCTGAAATACAGAGAAACAGGTTAGAATAGCCCAGTCTCCATCTTTGTCCTTCCTGGGACAAGATATTCTACAAAACTTTAACCCATTGATTTGTGTAGCTTGGGGTTATAAAACCCAGGGCAGGTGTTTTTTGTAGTCCCTTAGCAATGATATGAGGTGGGGTACCTGTAGATGAGAGTCCATTTGCCCTGGGCAGCTTTCCTGAGCCTTGGGAGATGGACCCACTATGAATCTCAGGCTTCTACTCTCCCTTTCTGCCTATCTGTAAGTAATACAGTTGCTTTACTCAACTTGTGTGAGTATTCTATCCCAGTATACTCATACAAATTGTAGAAATTACAGCCCAAGTTGCAGTGGGCTGAAATGGTAACCACTGTGCAGTGATCCTGCTTTGCACTTATTTAACAAGTGATTGAAGGAATTAGGTATTATTTACTTAAAGATTCTCTAATCTCAAACTTATTTCTTGAAGTCCTGAGAAATAGAATAAGAGCATAGCTTTCTGGATTCCAAAATTACTGTTCTTTCCACTGCATCCCACCACTTTAATGACAGTATGCTAATGAATATGCACACCTCTGTAGAATTATTTATAATGACATTTCTGAAAAATTTTTATGCATTTATGTTTTAGGCAGATGCTAAACCCCATTGAACAATGGTTTCTTAAAGAGTAAACCCATTTTATCCAAAAGAGGTCACATGGCTGTGTGGTGTCTTGACTGATGAAAGCCACAAATGACATTCCTAGCCTTGGACCCAGGACCTCCTATGTGATATCCTACATTCCCTCTTTCTTTGCTTGCTGTCTGTCAGCCAAATATAAAGAATCCAGGAAAAGACTCCTAAGACCTAGGGAATGTACATAAGTGGATACGTGGTAAAGAGTTATTTATTCCAACCAGCTTAAACTATGAAATGAGCAAGAAATGTATTGTGTTAAGATTCTGAGATTCGTGGTTTTCTTTTATACTTAGATTTCCCTGATTGATACAGAAATTGAAGGTAACTTTCTTCACATGATAAAAGCTGTCTACAAAATAATAACATTATTATTATTTGCATAGCAATTGTAAAATACTAAAAGTATTTTTATTGAAATGCAAAATAAATGTTATCATTACTTCTTTTTTTCAAAATTGTATTAATACTTAACAATGCATCCAATCAAGAAAAATAAACAATAAGTAAAAAAAGAAAGAGTAAAATAAAAAAGTAATTAATGACAAAATATTATTAAAGTTAATATGAAGATTTAGCACAATTGCTAGACATAAAATCAGTCATAATTATCAGTTGCATTTCTATCCTACAGTAACAAGCATGTTTGTTGTTTACAAGATGACAATGACATATGTACAGTTTGAATATAACAAAGAATAACTGAAGAAATAAGTTGAACAAAAATATATAAGACCTTTATGTTGAAAAAATACAGTGAAAGAACTTAAAAAAAACCTGAAATAACTGTAGATATACAATGCTTATAGATAAGATGTCTCAGAATTCTAAAATTACTTTTGGTCCTGAATTGCTCTCTAGATTCACTACATTCTTAACAAAATGTTAACATGGTCTTAATGGATCATGTCAAGCTGATTTTAAAATGTATATTAAAGGCTGGGTGTGGTGGCTCACGCCTGTAATCCCACCACTTTGGGAGGCCAAGGCAGGTGGATCACCTCAGGTCAGTAGTTCGAGACCAGCCTGGCCAACATGGTGAAACCCTGTCTCTACTAAAAATACAAAAAAGTAGCCGGACATGGTGGTGGCCGCCTGTAATTCCACATACTCAGGAGGCTGAGGCAGGAGAATCACTGGAACCCAGAAAGTGGAGGTTGCAGTGAGCTGAGATTGTGCCACTGCACTCCAGCCTGGGTGACAAGAGCAAAACTCCATTTAAAAAAAATTTCAAAAAAAAAAAAATATATATATAGAAGTTCAAATGCCAAAAATTATCAACACTCTTTAAAAAGATTATCTCTTTGAAGAAAGAGGGTAGGCCAACTACTTATCAAGACTTGTTAAAAGAAAATTAAGAAAGTGTTTATTAAGAAAATATAGCAAAGTTTATTGTCATAGGAATATGAGATTAGGCTAATAAAACAGAAACATATGATATGACAGCCATCACTGAAGATCTGTGGTGAAAATTCACTATTCTATAAGTTGTACTGGGACATCTGGGTACTTGAAAAAATACAATGTGATCTCTACTCTATGACAAATAATTTTGGAAGACATATTTAAGAAGAAAACATAGGAGAATATCTTTACATCCCTAGGGTAAGGACTCATGATGTTTAAAGAGTGAAAACCATAAGGAAAAATATTGAAAATTTTGATACTTAAAAAAAAACTTCTATTTGTCAAAAGTCATTAGGAAATGTGAAAAGATAAACCATAATCTGAGAAATAGCATTTTAACATAAATAGTTCTAAATAGAATAGCGTAGCATATAGAATATATGCGAAACACCTATTTATTTTAAACCCAATGATTTAATAGAAAAAAGAGCAAAAGTCTTGAACAGGTATTACAGAGGAATGGAAACATAAATGTTCAATAAAATATGAATCAACATTCAACCATATTAATGCTTAGAAAAATGCAAATTAAAATTCTTATGAAATGATTCACACCAAGTAGATTTATAAAAATGTAAAAAGTGTTACAATACTAAATGTTGGCAGTGTGGTGCAACAACAGAAATTATATCCTATGGTTGGGGAGTGTTAACTGATTGAGGCATTATGAAAGATAACCTGTCATTACTAAGTTAGGTTTAACATATATATACTTGATGACCCAAAAATTTCATTTTCATGTGCAAATCTTAGAGAATAGTTTATCTTGTTTTGAATATCTGAGACAGAATATTCGTAATAGCATATATATTTTTGTTTGTTTGTTTTGAGACAAAGTCTTGCTCTTGTCCCCCAGACTGGAGTGCAATGGTGCCATCTCGGCTCACTGAAACCTCTGCCTTCTGGGTTCAAGTGATTCTCCTGCCTCAGCCTCCCGAGTAGCTGGGATTACAGGCACCTACCACCACGCCTGACTAATTTCTGTATTTTTAGTAGAGACGGGGTTTCACCATGTTGGCCAGGCTTGTCTTGAACTCCTGACCTCAGGTGATCTGCCCACCTCGGCCTCCCAAAGTGCTGGGATTACAGGTGTGAGCCACTGCCACTGCGCCTGGACTTCATAATGTTAGTGTCAGTAATAACAAAAAAAGAAACCTTGAAACTACTGAAAGGTATGGGAACAGTAGAATGAACAAAAACAAAATTATAAGATATCAAACAATAGAATTTTCCACAGCAGTATAACTCAATGAATTGTGGATAAATGCGCCCACAGATTTCAACCTTAAAATTATATATTGAGAGAATATGCAAAGAATAGCGAATCATACATGTGGTAGGATTACAGTTATAAATGAGTATAGTAAAAAATAAAAGAAAATGCTCTTAGTAGGAATATACGTGTTTGCTAAAACTATCAAAGAATAGCAAGGAGATAAGTATCTCAAAATTTTACAAATGGCTTCCTACAGGTTTAAATAGAAAAGTGACACAAGGTGACTTCAAAGGGCTGGGTATTATAACATTTCTTACATTCCATGTATAGAGGCATTCTCTTATTATGAAAACCTAGATAGATAGATAGACAGATACAGATATGTATAAAATAAACACTTTTATATGTGTAATCTTTCACAATTAAAAAAGAGAAAAACTATAAAGTACCATTTTTCCACATTTATAGAAAGAGAGAGTACAACAACATAGTGAGAAGTTTTATGAAAGTGAGATAATTGAACTTGTTTACAGACTGGAAGGAAGGTACATAAGTGATGATGAAATTTATAATATTGGATCAAATTAAATTATGGATGAAGCAGGGTCTTTAAAGAAATGGAGTGGAAGTAAACTTCAGTGCATGTAGAGGAATATCTTTTCCCAGGAGATGGGACATCCCTTTGAGACCAGAATAAAGTGGCTGAAGATGAGCGTAGTTACAGTAATTTAGTTACTCTGGAGTCAGGCATCTGAGATAATTCATACTTTGTAGTTTTAGTTTTTCCTTGTGAAAAAAGAAGAGGCAAGTTCTTGCTCAGAAAGTGTGAGATGGCAGTAGAGGAGAGAAAAGAAGAAAAATATTTACATGGTCAACATAGAGCTGCTCATTGATACCTGATTCTCATCTCATTCTGGGCACCATGAAGCACCAAATTCCTGCCCTTTTGTTGTTTAATGGGACCAGACTTCTAATTCTGGTCAATGAGTTTTGGGCAGAAGTGGTGTGTGTCACCTCCAAGCTGGAGCACTCCTCCTGAATGCCAGCTGTACTTTGACCTTCCTCAGTAACTGTGGAAGAATGCGTCAACATGGATGCTACATTGGCCTTGATGCCTGAGTGATAATGAGGAACACAGCCCCTGGCCACTCTATTCAGACAAGTAGAGTGAGTGAAAAGCAAACATTTGTTTTCAATATTATGAACATTTCAAAATTGTTTGTTATCTAATGTAATATACCTGATACAGTTTAGAATAGTTTTTTGGCTTTTGTTTGCTTTATTTTTGTGAGGATTTTTGGACTTTTTTTTTTTTTTTTTTTTTTTTTTTTTTTTAAATGAGAATGGGAAAGTAACCTCAGGAGCAAGTAACATTCTTGCTTACTGGCACTTGGGATCTAGTTTTAGTTCCTGCAAAACAGATTATTTGGGTTTTTAAATTTGTTTCCTTGTTTCTAATTTTAGTTTTACTTTTCAATGTTGGCTTTTGAGGTATCCTTCTTTGATGCCTAGTTTGTTGAGGTTTCTATCATGAACGGGTGTTGAATTTTATCAAAGCTTTTTCTGCATTTATTGAGATAATAACACAGTTTTTGTTTTTAATTCTGTTTATGTGATGAATCACATTTCCTAATTTGCATATGTTAAACCAGCCTTGCATCCCAGGAATAAAGCCTATTTTATCATGGTGGATTATTTTTTTGATGTGCTGCTGGATTTGGTTTGCTACTATTTTGTTGAGGATTTTTATGTCAATGTTCATCAGGACTACTGGCCTGAAACTTTCTTTTTCACTGTGTCTCCCAGGTTTTGGTATCAGAATGATGCTGGCCTGATAGAATGAGTTAGGGAGGAGTATCTCCATCTCCATTTTTTTGAATAATTTCAGTAGGATTGCTACCAGCTCACCTTTGTGCATCTGGTAGAATTAAGCTGTGAATCTATCTGGTTCAGGGCTTTTTCTGGATGGTAGGGTTTCTTTTTAAATTACTGATTCAATTTCAGAACTCATTATCAGTAAGTTCAAGATTTTGGTTTCTCTCTGGCTCAATCTTGGGAGGCTGTATGTTTCCAGGAATTTATCCATTCCTTTCATGTTTATAGTTTATAACAGGGTTTATTGTATTTCTGTGGGGTCCATGGTAATGTGTCCTCTGTCATTTCTGATTGTGT
The DNA here is from genome assembly GCF_028885655.2 of Pongo abelii. Lineage (NCBI taxonomy): Eukaryota > Metazoa > Chordata > Mammalia > Primates > Hominidae > Pongo > Pongo abelii. Next base: position 96,253,228 of record NC_071990.2, on the reverse strand, counting down.
TTATTTGGATCTTCTCTTTTTTTCTGTACTAATCTATTAATCTGGCTAGCAGTCTATCAATCCTATTTATACTTTTGAAGAACAAATGTTTGGTCTTGTTGCTATTTTGAATGGGTTTTCATGTCTCAGTTCAGTTCAGCTCCGATTTTGGTTATTTATTTTCTTTTGCTACCTTTGTGGTTGGTTTGCTCTTGTTTTTCTCATTCCTCTATGTGTGATGTTAGGTTGTTATTTTGAGATCTTACTAACTTCTTCATGTAGGCATTTAGTGTTATAAACTTTCCTCTTGACACTGCTTTAGCTATATCCCAGAGATTCTGTTATGTTGTATATTTGTTTACATTCATTTCAAAAAATATTTTGATTTCTGCCTTAATATCAGTCTTTATCCAAAATTTGTTCAGGAGTAGGTCATTTAATTTGCATGTAAATTTATGGTTTTGAGATATCTTTTTGGTATTGATTGAAAGTGATTTATATACCAGAAACAACTGGCTGAAGAATTGGAGAATCATCAAACCAAGGAAAGGATTTTCCTAAAAAAATCTATACTAGTTGGACAATAAAAAGGAACATTGTTTATGAATAAATTTAGGAGGCTACTCAAAACTGAGAAGTAGAATCAATTTTAGAGTTTCAAGTAGAGATCACATGGATAGTTAGTAGCATTCAAAACATGTAAATAATTTCTTAGTCACACAAATATAAAAATACCACTGTTGCCTTAAGAAATTGTCCTGTCACCCTGTCAAATTTCTATAAAAAGGCAAACAAACTAGTATATTTTTAAAACAAATCTCTACCAAATATTATTAACATTTGAATTCTTTTCTTCATGCTAAAACTTTTAAGCCAGATCACTTTATTCTTGAAGTAAGAAGACAAATGTCTTTAAAGAAGCTTCCAATTTATTCTAATGTATATTTTCTGAAATTAGTTTCATAAATTTATAAATTATTAAGTGATGCAACATTCCTAGATATTCAAAATTAAATATGTTATACTGTATATTTAATTACACTTATATATAAAGTTCAAATAAAATAAAACAGGATATAATTCTCTCGAATATTCAGCATTTTTAAACCTTTTCTTTGTACCATTATCTAATATCTTTGCATAGGTAAATCCTATAAATTCCATCTCAGAATAATATTTTAATACATTAAACATATAATTACAATGAAAAGTAATAATAACAAAATATATTACTAAAACACAGCCTTTGAAGGAATGATTTAATAGCTCTAGATTAAGAATCTAGAAAATATATATTTCATTAAAATGATTATTTTCACCTTTATATAAACTTGTTTAAAAGTTTTTAATAACGGATTAATGGTATACAGAACTGTTGATTTCTATATGTTCATCTTGTATGTGGTCACTTAATTATCTTTTTAGTTATAATAGTATTTCTGTTAACTCTCTTTTCTAGATACACAATACAGTAATAACATCTGCAAAAAACTTGTTTCAGTATTTAATGTTTATAAATAATATTTTTTGATTATGTAAGTAATATAAGCTTACTGCAAAAAATGAAAAAACACAGAAAAACATGTAGAGATGAGAATTGTCAATATTTAATGTACACATTTCCAGAAAGTTGGTATTGTTTCATTTTAATAAAATCCTGTTATTTCCAACAACGTTGATGAATTGGAGGATATTATGTTAAGTGAAATAAGCCAGGCACTGAAAGACATTCTCACTAATATGTGGGAGCTAAAAAAAAATATATTGAACTCCTGGAGATAAAGAATAGAATGATGTAGAATGCCAGAGGCTAGGAAGGGTAGCTTGGGGGAAGGACAAAGAGGGGATGATTAATGCCTACATACATACAGTTGGAAAGAAGAAATAAGATTGAGTGTTCTGTAGTACAATAGAACAACAATAGATAACAATAATTTATCATACACTTAAAAATAACTAAAAGGATAGCACTGGAATGTTCCTGACACAAAGGAACATTGTGTTGAAGTGATGAATATCCCAATTACCCTGATTTGATCATTACACATTTTTTGCTGTGTCAAAATATCAGGTGTACCCCATAAATATTTACAACTATTATGTATACATAGTAAATACAAATTTAAAAAATAAAAATAAATCTCTAACATATCCAAAGCTGGTAAAGAAACGGAGTGAAAGCCATTTCATTTGCCTTAGGCAAAAGGATCTTTACTGCATTGCTAATATTCCCTATTGACAGCTTAGTAATAGCTATCAAAAATTTTATGACTATACCTTTGACTCAGCTATTTTACCTTTAAGATTTCTTCTGAGCAAAAACCTCATAAAGTTGCACAAAAATTATCTACAACTATGTTTATGCTAATATTTTGAATAAAATTGGCTACTGTTCACTCAATGCTTACTCTGTGCCAAGTATTATGCTAAAACTTTTATGTACATCACCTCATTTCAGCCTTGTAAAAACCTCATTGCCCCTTTCTTTTTAATTTCCATTAACAGGGAAGACTATTTAAGCTTAGATCTTAGGTGAGTTAGTCAAGAATACACAAACAATAAGTATGTAAGTTAAAGTCATCCATCTCCAGAACCTGATAAAACAACAAAAGGGAAAAGGAAAAACAACAACTTAAACCATTTTTTTAAAGGTACATTATAGCATATTAAACAATAGATTGTTATGAAGACATCTGCAAGTGATAATGCAAAGAAAAAATTAAGACATTGTAAAAATGTCCCCTAAAAGGTTGATCATATATACTTTGTAATCTAAGTGTTGATAAAATATACAGTAAAATATTAATAGGCAGAAAATAAAATTGGGACAATACTAAATATTTTATACATTTATATTTTCTTAATTATATATTGTAATACTTTCCATTTCATTCAATGATTACTTAGAATTTTACGTATGGATAATAAAATATACTTGATATTATGTTGAACCTTTAGGCTTTCTAATATTTCTCGTGATAAACAGTGCTGTAATGAGCATCTTTAAAAATACTATTTGATCACATTCATCTTTTATATTATTTTATACAAATGAATTTTAAAATACTGTAAAACACCTCTATATAATTAACTCAGTTTGAGGCTTTCATAGATGTTTCATTATCTATTTGTACATTTTAGTACCAGAATAACATTAGTTATATTATAGCTTATCTATGATAAATTTTAGCATGTTTATAACACAAGATCCTCATTATCACTTTTATTTTAATATGTACTATGCTTTCTCATCAATTTATGGTTTAATAAAATATTTAGAAATAGTTTTCAAAAATTTTAATGGTGATGTTAATTGGCATGTCTACTGCATAAATGTATCATGTATTTTTATTTCACTTGTTGACATGATAATTTTCATTTATCAGTGCTTTTTAATGTCAAAGTTTCGTGTTAGGTTAATTCATCAAAAGTTGACATATTTATTGCTATCATTAAAGTGTCTAATTTTAAATTTTTATCTAATTTATGTTGAAATACTGGAAAAATGCTTATTAAATTTTTAATAGTTTATTGGTTGATTCTTCTGGGTTTGTTAGGAAATGTCAAATCATCTGTTAATATTAATGATGTTTTGTTCCTAGTCTTTTCTTGACTAGCACATAAAAACACCACTAAATGACGCAAAAGCTTTGGCTATCTTGTTCTTGACTAAAATGGAAATGTATTTGATGTTTGTGCTGATGAAATTTGTTGCCTTTAATTTACTATAGAATTTTAACATATTTTATTATGTTAATAGATTTCTAAATATTAAACTGGTTTGGATTTCTAGATAAAAATAATATATTGCTAAACTCCACTTACCAATGTTTTTTGAATAACATTTTCATCATTTGTTTGTATTCAGATTTCTTTTTTTTTTTTTTTTTGAGATGGAGTTTTGCTTTTGTTGCCCAGGCTGGAGTACAATGGCACGATCTCGGCTCACGGCAATCTCCGCCTCCCGAGTTCAAGCCATTCTCCAGCCTCAGCCTCCTGAGTAACCGGGATTATGGGTGCCCGCCATCATGCCTGGCTAATTCTTGTATTTTTAGTAGATACGGGGTTTCACCGTGTTGGCCAGGCTGATCTTGAACTCCTGACCTCGTGATCCACCCGTCTTGGCCTCCCAAAGTGCTGGGATTACAGGCTTGAGCCACAGCACCCGGCCCTTTTCAGTACATTTTCTTTTCTTTTCTTTTTTTTGAGACGGAGTTTCTCTCTTGTTTTCCAAGCTGGAGTGCAATGGCACGATCTCAGCTCACCACAACCTCCGCCCCTCTCCCCCCTACCCGGGTTCAAGCAATTCTCCTGCCTCAGCCTCCCGAGTAGCTGGGATTACGGGCGTCCGCCACCACGCCCGGCTAATTTTTTGTATTTTTAGTAGAGGTGGGGTTTCACCAAGTTAGCCAGGCTTGTCTCGAGCTCCAGACCTCAGGTGATCCACCCGACTCGGCCTCCCAAAGTGCTGGGATTACAGGCGTGAGCCACCGCGCCCGGCCCATTCAGTACATTCTTTATCCATTCTCCTTTTTGTCTTTGTTATTAGATACGTTTCAGCTTCATAAAAGCAGCTGCTTATTCATTAAGGAATGTTGTACATATTAAAAAACACGAGAAGGCCAGAAGCGGTGGCTCACGCCTGTAATCCCGACACTCTGGGAGGCCAAGGCAGGTGGATCACGAGGTTAGAAGATAGAGACCATCCTGGCCAACATGGTGAAACCTCGTCTCTACTAAAAATACAAAAAAAATTAATTGGGCATGGTGGCAGGTGACTGTAGTCCCAGCTACCCAGGAGGCTAAGGCAGGAGAATCACTTGAACCCCGGAGACTGAGGTTGCAGTGACTGAGATCACACCACTGCACTACAGCCTGGCGACAGAGCAAGTCTCAGTCAAAAATACAAAATACAAAATACCAAAAGAAACATCAGAAATATAATGGATATAATGGACCCCATGCTGGATTGTTGGATTGGCCAGAAGGGCAGATGTATAGAAACCAGGGTAGGTCAGCTGTGGAAGAAGGAAAGGGTAGTAGGAGGACATGAACTGTTGTAGAATCAGTTCTGGGAGTAAGATGGACTGAAACTAGCAACTTAGATGATTACCATAGATAAGAGTTATAGGTGTAGCTAGATAAAATAGAGAGGAACATTGAGAGGCAGAAAGGCGTAGACAGCCGCTATTAAACTGTGTTAAACCAGAAGTGGATTTGAAGAGTGCAAATCACTCAGAAGAGTCTCAAAACGAATACCATATATAAGGGGTTTTGAACAGCTCTTGACAATGTCTAAAACCAATTTGTTGAGGTTATAATTGACATACAAAAACTTGTACATATTTAATGTATACAGCTTGTTGAGTTGGAGATACATATACACCTGTGAAACCATCACTGCAATCTATGCCATAATCCTATCCATCTCTTCCAGAAGTTTTCTTCTGTTATCTTTGTTAATTATGATGATGAAGTGATGATGATGATGATGATAAAGAACACTTAACATAAGGTATATACTCTTAGCAAATGTTTAGGTATATAATACAGTATTGTTTATTATAGACATTATGCTGTACAGTAGATATCTAGGACTTACCTTGTGAAATTAAAACTTCTAACACTTGGCAAATACCTTCCCATTTCCCCCTGCCCCCAGCCCCTGGAAACTACCATTCTAATATTTGCTTCTATGAATTTGACGATTGTAGATTCCTCATATAAATGGGATCATGCAATATTTATCCTTTGGTGTGTGGTTTACTTCACCTAGTGTTTTACTCTGCATGTTCATCTATGTTGTGGCAAATGGCAATATTTCCTTCCGTTTTTAATGTTCAATTGTTCCTTCCTTTTTAAATATTCAATTGTGTGTATATATCATGTTTTCTGTATCCATTCATCCATCCACGAACATTTAGGCTACTTCTACTTTTTGAATATTATAAATATTTGTGCAGTGATTGGGAGGGCAAGTATCTCTTTGGGATACTGATTTCAATTCCTTTGGGTATATACCTAGAAGTGCGATTGCTGGATCATATGGTAATTCTGTTTTTAAATTTTTGTGGAACCTAAGATAACAAGTGCTGGCAAGAATGTGGAGAAAAGGGAAACAAGGGAAACCTTGTACACTGCTGGTGAGAAAGTAAAGTGGTGTAGCCAATATAGAGAACACTCATGCTTAGTAAGCACTAAGTGGTTTATAAACTCTATTTCTCTCCCTTGCCATATATATATATAATATTTTATATCTTTAAATAAAATAGTAAATAATATTATTTATTATTATAGGGAATAGACTTTCCTCTGAAAGAAATTATTCCTGAATTTGATTAGGGCTCCTTAATTATATCCTAGAGTACAGCAAAGGGCTTTTATATGTTTGAAGACACTTGATTCAATGACATGCTAAGATTTGTCTATGTTATTTATAATGGGTGATACTTTTATTTCCAAAATTTTGTTATCAAGTAAAGAACAATTACACAAATATACATCATTAAAAAGCAAATACATTTTGAAAAGTTTTAAACACCTAAGAAAAATTTTAAACAACTTTTTTTCTCCCCATTATTTGATAATATTTTTGATTTAGGATTTTGTACAATTTCTTTATATTGATTACCAAAGTTGTTTGCTGATAAACAGTGACAGGTGTTGTTTAAATCAGGTGCAAAATGTTTAAAGTTTCACATTTATGAAAAAAACATTCAGTTGGGAAAAAGATAAAAACAAAACACATTTACAATATAGAAATATTTCTTGGGTCCTGTTGTGATTATTTAAAGTCTAATTATGAGGGCACTATGTTGCATTAACCATTTTAGTATAAGTTAGTTATATCTAGATGTTTAACCCTCCCTTTCCCCACCTGACACAAACTGTGATGATCACATTATATAGAACAGTCTGTGTTACCACTTCACTACATGTAGAATTTTATTTAGGATATGATTTTAATTTTCCTGTAGAGTGCTGCCCCACTGTGGATAGATTAGGAATCACTGAAGCCTGACAAGTAATTACTTTTTGCAAATACTGTCTTTATTAAATCTCCCGTACAAATATTCCTTACGTGTAATACCTGCATAAAGAAATATCCACCCAATGGTTACAAGAAATGTTGTAAAATTTGATATCTTCTCAGAGAACTACTTAAATATATATAGGCCTTTTCTGAGTTACAAAATCTAAAAACTTTGCTTCATAAAATGTTTCTAAGGCATCAAATTGGAGTAGTAGAAAGACAAATTAACTTTTAAAGTCATAATCTCTTCTCAAACCATTAAACATATTTAATCTGTGCCACTGCAAATTTTGGATATTGCCTATTGTTATCACAAACTAATATTTTCACATTCAATTTTGTTTTTACATTATCTTGATTGATTTTAAGGCAGCCAGTATTGAACTTAAATAGTGAAGATGATGAATTTAGTTAAATTATTATGGCTGATTTCATCAGAGTTCATTGTGTAAAAATTTGACACTAGTAATAGAAATTGTGATAATAATAAATTACAATGAGGTCATTAATTCATTTTATTTTTAATACATCTATGTGTTTATTCATAGCATCAACATAATTTTCCTCAGATCATAAAAGCATGTGCAACTAGACTGTCTAAATCACCTCTTCTTTGAAAGTTAAAGCCATATTATAGAATTGTGGCTTTTAGTCTTCACAATCTATTCTTCATCCAATATAACTCTGCAACCTTTAGTTATAGATGTAAAAATTATTTTCCTCTTCACTCACGTTTTTTTATTATTATTATTATCTATAGTTGTAGGTCACAAAGGTCTTATATAGTGTGGCATAGTGAAGGTAAGTTTGGGCAGAAAGTTAGAAAACTAGAACTTGGTCCTATGTGTGCCACCAATTAGGTGTGCATGCTCTTGAATTTCATTTAAAAGTGTGTTGTAATCTTCATCTCTCATCAAAGGATATTAGACTAGGTAATTTTCTAGACTCTTTTTCAAATTATCTAAATTAGAAATTGTTTCTCTTGCAGTTTGGGTTCATTTAATTTGATTCAAATCAATTCAACTCACATCCATTCAATTTAGTTGTATTCGAATCGAAGAGTATTTATTACAACTTTCTATAGACACAGTCATGCTATGAGCGCTGTACAGCCAGGGAACTCCTCTGTGAGGTGGGGGAATGAAAAAAGATTTGTAATGACTGATTTGTGACTTCAAAGTCCTCACTTTTCTCCCATTGATTTTTACTGTAATTAGTGAAGTTAACCTCAAGAAATCATAAAGTCAGAAAAAGTCATCTTTGGCATGTCTTCTTTCTTCTAACTAGGTTCTCAAATAGATAAGTGTGTCCTCATTTTGAACCCAGGCCTCCCAGCACCTGTTTTTTCACTAAGCAAAGCTCTGTGCTGTTCTAATACATGTCTTTCTTCACCTTCTCTCTGTTACATCAGCCACATTGTTTCATTTTCTTTGTGTCTCAGCTAACTTTGTTGTTTGATGTGACACTAATACAATTCTAAATCAGAAATACCTAATAAATCACCAACTTACTGGAGACTTTCTTCCACACTCTTTGTCCTAATAAATGTTCCATCTCTGGTAACTGCAATGACTCGCTCATTGCCTGCACTGTAATTTTTTTCATGGTTCACAAAGGAGCCAAGAGGACAGAGAATGGCACACGGTAAATTCATATACTTCAACTCTAAGTCTTGTGTTTGCTTCCATTCTAGTTTGTTTTAATGAGTTAATTTGTTCCTTACTTCTCAGTAATCCTGCTTTTGCAAAGATGCTGCCTTCAAGATACTCTCTTACAGAAACTAATATACACTTCTCTCATAAAAATATTCTGTGGAAAATATGCAGCAAACTAATAAAAAATTCTAAAATAAATTTAATACATTCTGTTTTCTTCCTCCTCAGCTCAACAAGACTGCAGCTCGCTGCTTGAGTTCCACCTTCCTAAGCCAGGGTGGAAAATGTTCCTAGGAAGGTGGCCAGGGTGAGAGTGCTGCTCACTTCATTTGTTTCCTTAAGTTCAAGGATCAGAGTCTGGGTTTTTTTTTTTTTTGTCCAATAACTGAACAAAAAGGTTTTTTATGGTCATATATTTGGTTCAGTTTTAAAATTGTTTACAGTAGAAAAGCAAGTGTCTTCAGTCATTTTCCCTCATGAATGGAAATCCATAGTATTTACATGAGAGTTTGTTTACAGGTGAATTTAGTAAAGGTAGCTATATTAGTCTGTTCTCACACTACTAATGAAGACATACCTGAGACTGTGTAATTTATAAAGGAATGAGGTTTAATTGACTCACAGTTCCACAGGGATAAGAAGGCCTTAGGAAGCTTGTAATCATGGTGGAAGGGGATGCAAACACATCCTTCTTCATATGGCAGCAGCAAGAAGTACAGAGCAAAAGGGGGAAAATGTTCTTGTGCAACCATCAGATCTTGTGAGAACTCACTCACTATCACAAGAACAGCATGGAGGTACATGGAGGTAATGGGCTCCCATGATTCAGTTACCTCCCACTGGGTCCCTCCCATTACACATGGGGATTATGGGAACTACAATTCAAGGTGAGATTTGATGGGATTTGAATGGGGACACAGCCAAACCATATCATTCCACTACTGACCCCTCCCAAATCTCTTGTCCTCACATTTCAGAATGTAATCATGCCCTCCAACAATCCCCTAAAGTCTTAAGTCATTCCAGCATTAACTCAAAAGTCCAAGTCCAAAGTCTTATCTGAGACAAGGCAAGTCCCTTCCACCTATGAGCTTATCAAATCAAAAGCAAGTTAGTCACTTCCTAGATACAATGAAGGTACAGGCATTAGGTGAATACATCTGTACTAAATGGGAGAAATTGGACAAAACAAAGAGGATACAGGACTCATGCAAGTTCGAAATCCAATAGAGTAGTCCTTAAATTTTAAAGTTCCAAAATGATCTTTAACTCCATGTCTTGTATCCAGGACATGCTGATGCAAGAGTTAGGCTCCCACATCCTTGGGCAGCTTTGTCCTTGTGGCTTTACAGGGTACAGGCCCCCTCCTGTCTGCTTTCATGGGCTGGTGTTGAGTGTCTGTGGCTTTTCCAGGTGCGCACTAGCCCACTTCTGCAGCAAACTTCTGCCTGGACATCCAGGAGTTCCATACATCCTCTGCTATCTAGGTGGAGGTCCCCAAACCTCAATTATTGATTTCTGTGCACCTGCAGGCTGAACACCATGGGAAGCTGCCAAGGCTTGGGGCTTGCATCCTCTGAAGCCAAGGCTTGAGTTGTACCCTGGCCACTTTTAGCAGTGGCTGGAGCAGCTGGGATACAGGGCACCAAGTTCCTAGGCTGCACACAGGAGGGTTAGCCCAGCCCAGAAAACCATTTTTTCCTCCTATGCCTTGGGCTTATGATGGGAGGGGCTTCCATGAAGGTCTGTGACATACCCTGAAAACATTTTTCCCATTGGCTTGGTAATTAACATTTCACTTCTTTTATGCAAATTTCATAGCAGGCTTGAATTTCTCCCCAGAAAAATGGGTTTTTCTTTTCTATTCTATTGTCAGGCTGCAAATTTTCCAAACTTTTATATTCTGCTTCCTCTTGAATGCTTTGCTGCTTAGAAATTTATCCTGTCAGATACCCTAAATCATCTCTCTCAAGTTTAAAGTTTCATAGATGTCTAGGGAAGGGACAAAATGCTGCCAGTCTCTTTGCTAAAGCATAGCAAGAGTCACCTTTGCTCCAGTTGCCAACAAGTTCCTCATCTCCATCTGAGACCACCTCAGCCTGGACTTTATTGTCCATATCACTATCAGAATTTTGGTCAAAGCCATTCAACAAGTTTCTAGGAAGTTCCAAACTTTCCCACATCTTCTTGTCTTCTTCTGAGCCCTCCAAACTGTTCCAGCCTCTGCCTGTTACCCAGTTCCAAAGTCACCTCCACATTTTTGTGTATCTTTATAGCAGCATCCCACTCTACCAGTACCAATTTACTATATTAGTCCATTCTCACACTGCTAATAAAGACATACCTAAGACTGGGTAATTTATAGAGGAAAGAGGTTTAACTGACTCACAGTTCTGCAGGGTTGGAGAGGCCTCAGGAAACTTAAAATCATGGCAGAAAAGAAAGCAAACACATCCCTCTTCACAAGGCGGCAGCAAGGAGAAGTGCGGGTCAAAGTAGGGGGAAAGCCCCTTATAAAACCATCAGATCTTGTGAGAACTCACTCACTATTACAAGAACAGCATGGACATAACCACCCCTGTCATTCAATTACCTCCCACTGTGCCCCTTCCATGACACGTGGGGATTGTGGGAACACAGCCACACCATACCATTAGCCGTATGGACAATAACTGTATGATGTTAGAGTAATTCTTAAAGAAAATAGTTTCAAATATACTTTCTTTTTGAAAACCAAAAAAAAAAAAAATCTAAATTAACTCTAATTAAGACATCTTGATGTTTCACTGTTACTTGCATTTTGAACTCTTCATTTGGCTAAACCATACTAGAATCCCAACTCTTTGACTATAAGGATAAGTTCCCTCACTGGTAAAATGGGGACAATCATGCCAACCTAACAGTTTAAGTGACTAAATTATCAAATAAAGTAATTTAAAAAATTTTTCAGTGCCTGACACTTAGCAGTAACTCAAGAAATATGGAATTTGTTATGGTTATGATTATTACTATCATTTCAGGTTAGGCTATTTAGATACATAAGAAAGTTTGAGTTTTACAGGTTCCTAAATGCCTCTCAATGTATGCACCTTTGATGTATATTCCTCTACTTTGTTATATTATTATTTTCCTGCACAAATATATATATTTAACTATGTATATTAGCATGTCTCAACTCTAGTCCCAAAATAATCTAATCTGATGAAAGAAAAAGAAATGTTATAGTAAGTTTGGGAAAACATTGTGATCAACAGTCTCATTTTGAAGGTTCAGGTTTCCATTAATATATCAAAGGCACTGAAAAAACCTCCAGTAAAATATATATATATATATGTATATATAAAATCTATATATTTGTACAAATGCTATTATACATGCTATTATACAACATCTTTTAATAGTACATTTTATTAAACATGCATTGGGAGAGGCCAGTATATAAAATACCCTGGTTTTTGTTGAAACCGTTAAATGAATAAATATTTACATTTTTATTATAGTAGAGATTGGCATCTTTTATAACAGAATCCTTTTCTTTTGTAAATTTATGCATTGCTTATTTTGAAATATTCACTTATCAAAAGACTCATTTGTAGAGACTATGAAAATAAGCAGCACCTACAGTTTTAGAGTGAAATACTTTAAATGTATCTATATAATAGTTTAACAATTAGTTGGCAGAGATTACCTGAATATATGAGTTTTTAATATTTTTAAGCAAGAAGTAGAAATACAATTTGATGTAGTTTGACCCACCGTTGAAGTACTTGTATAAATTAGAATCAAGAGAGTTAAGCACTAAGATTTGAGAAAAGCAGAGAGAATGCTAAACCCAGGAATAACTGGAGGTAGGCCAGGACCTTCAGGCCATCATGACTTTCCTATCCCCTTTTCTCTGTTTCTTTCAAGACATTGGCTTTGCTCAATGTCAGTGTGAAGCATCTTGTTCTATAGACCAGAACACATCTCACTGAGAGCTCTTGATTTTAGCAGTTTATAATTTTAGTTAAGAATGGCCAGGTGTGGTGGCTCATGCCTGTAATCCCAGTGCTTTGGGAGGCCAGGGTGGGCGGATCATGAGGTCAGGAGTTCAAGACCAGCTTGGCCAACATGGTGAAACCCCGTTTCTACTAAAAATACAAAAAAATAGCTGGGTGTGGTGGCAGGCATCTGTAATCCCAGCTACTCAGGAGGCTGAGGCAGGAGAATCGTTTGAACCTCAGGAGGCAGAGGTTGCAGTGAGCTCAGACCACACCACTGCACCCCAGCCTGGGCAACAGAGTGAGACTCCATCTCAAAAATAATAATAATGATAATTTTAGTCAAGAACAGAGATCCTCATAAATTTGGTTCTAGAAACTTTGGAGAAAGGCCCTTAAGGTCCAGGTTAGGTTGAATGTCTCAAAAGTCAGAGAACATATCCACAGTGTACTGATGTCATTATGTCCACAAAACTCACCATGAGCAGTGCCCAGAAGAAAATATGGGCTGCCTGGGTGGCAGAATGAGACCCTATCTCCAATTAAAAAAAAAAAAAAGAGTTAATAGGGAGGGAATTCATAGAGATTCACTGTACCAGGATTAGATATTATTCATTGAGAAAAGGAACATACACTCTTTTTCAATAAACATCCTTAAAGGCCAATATCACCTACGTATCCTTCCCTTTGAAATTTAGGTTGCTACACTTAAATCTGCTAATTTTGTTGATTGGTAAAAGTCCAGAGCTTCTTCATAATTTTCTGAGTTCTGGCAGCTTAGGCACTCCTGGTTCCCTCTAGCTCTGTCTTGGTGCTTTTTTATCCATCCACTCTTGTTGAGTCCTCACAAGAAGCCCAGGCTTTTCACATTTTGTCAGGGAAAGGAGAATGGAAATACACTGGCACAAAGCTGCATGTGTGGCAGGGTGGGGAGAAAGGGAATTGAGCTTTTACAAGAGTTTGTAGTGCAGTTGGAAAGGAAGACTCAGACTGCTGAGTGCAAGCACACTGACCCTGTGTCAACACCCACAACCCTGTCCTCTCTTTTCCCCCTGGTTCGGTTCGAAGAAATCTTATTCTGCTCAAATGAAGTACATTCTGTGTCCAACAACCCTTACGTCCTCCAATCCTTGAAGTCTTATTTTCTACCACAAGCACTCATTTACTATTTTCCCAGCAAAATCAATTTTTCTTTCCAAAAATGAATTCTGATGGCTAAAGTGTTCTCAATCTTTTTAGCTTATTGGAGTCATCCATTTCAATGATTTCTGATGTGTTGTTTGAGTGATCTGGGTTCCAAGCTGAGGCTTCCAATCCTCTTGCTATATTAGTTATATATATTTTTATTAACTATGTAATGTGAGTCTCTGGGAGCTGTTTTGAAGGTAGTGGAGGTGGGTATAATTGAACTTTAGCAGAATACACTGCTAGTATTCAAGAAGTGATACAATAATAATAGTACCAATAATAATAACAACTGGCCCTTATGTAACCTCTACTATTAACTAGTCACAGTTCTGAGTACTTTACGTACATTAAATATCTTAATCGCTACAGTCACCCTCTGAAGTAGGTATTATTATTATCTATATTTCACAGATGGGGAAACTGAGAAGTAGAGAAGGTAAATCTTTGTTCAGATTTCTCAGCTTATGAGATTTAAGCCTTGGCAGTCTAACTCCTATGTCTCTGTTCTTAAAGAGACATTAGGATAAATATAAGAAGATGCAGAAAATGCTAATCACTGGAGTCCTTGAAGAGATGATAAAGGGAGGTAGCTTAGCAGGGCTACTCACTGGAATTGAAGATGCCACTCTAGGAGGCTGCAGTGTATTTCTTGGGGGTAGTGGCTGGGATAGAGAAGGTTTATATGGCAGGACTGGAGGTTTTTGAAAGGGACACAGAACATGGCAGATAGATTAAAATGATGAAGGACCCTGAGTAGTGTAAGATGTGCCATTCCATAGTGCTTCACTGCAGGTATGAAAGATACATCTTTAAAACAAGAATTAGTAATTTATTTTGGAAAATATCAAAGTGGCCACATTTAGCATAATGGCCAGTGTGGGACTAAAGCATAACTTACTTTAATTAGGTGTGAGGATAGAGGAAACCATGATAAAATATCTTTAGGAATTCACAGATATCAGTGATATTTAAATATATGTATATCAAAACTTGGAACATATATTAAGGAAAAGGATAATATATTTCCTGTACATGTGTTAAAAGTTGAGAATTGTTTGCAAGAAGCTATGCCAAAAAAATCTTGTGAAACAGATTTGTACATCAAGTCTATAAGGATTAAGAAAGTACACATTGTACTTCCTGCAAAGCCTAATTAAAAAGCCTTAGACTTCAGAAAGGACCAGTCACCTTTCAAATTTCTGATGTCAATGAAATTAATTGGGAATGATTGGGGGAAAATAAACAAGATATTGAGGAATCTGTTTGTATTTAGAAAGCTGGGGATGCTGTGGTAGCCTTGCCCTTTAGAAATCAGATCTCGATGAATAGGGACATGACATGTGGAGCTAAGCAGATCATCTCTTTTTAGTGAGAAGTCTCCCTAAAATAAGCCATTGCTCCCAGGGAAGGCCCTGACTTGCCTCTGCTTAATGAGGCTTCACATAATAAAACATGAGTGATGACCCAGAAGCTCTAAGTAATAGCTAGTTACAAGGCTGGGACATAATTTTTGAAATGCCATAGGAATTCATGGGAAAGAGAGGTATATCCCAAAAGTCAAAGAAGACTTCATGGAAAAGGAGTGTTTCACTTGGGTTTTGAAAAATAGGTATGATTTGAACAGAGATATGTAGAGGTTTTTTTTTTTTTAATTTAAAGGAACAACTACAAATAAAATATAGAGGAAAGAGAAAAGTTGGGGGTGGTGAGATGTTGAAAGACATGTTGAAATTAGCTAAAACATCAGCTACAAATTAGGAAGTTGTGAGTGATAAACAGGAAAAAGAAACATTCAAGTGATTTTATGGAGAATTTAAATATTGGCATATTAAATAAAGTTGATTCTTATAAATTATATAATAAAGTAGGATGAAACATTTCAAGCAGGGGAATAACATGATTGAACTATAATAGAATGCCTGGAATTTAACTTGCTTCTAAAGTGGTTCATTAAGTGTTGAAAATAATCATTGTAAAATATTTTCAGAACTCACAGCATGGATTATAAATTTGCTGACTAAATGTACTTTTTAAATCCTCTTATTTTGTTGAATAAAAGACTGGTTCTTTTAGAGCCAAAGCTGTAATACTAAAAAGGCTATATATAAAAAACTTATTTTTTTATAATAATCACATTCATCGTCTTTTAAGTAATCCTTTCACTTGCTTTTTTTTAAATCAAATGTCTTGCACTGGGATCATTCATCAAGTCTGTATTTGGAGTTTGTGCTTCGTAATTCAAATTGCCAACAATCTTACATTTTCTTTCATAAGTACAAAGGGGCTCTGTTACACACGTGCATTTATATAATGGCACAATTGTATCACTTGTTTATAAATCTTGGTTATTTTTAGGATAACTTTTATTATAGTATAAGATACATGTAGCATAAGATAACAATAATAAGATATATATTTTAATATAGCATAAATTAACTATACTACCTATACTTACAAAGACCTATACTTACAAAATATACAGCTCAATGAATTTTTTGCAAAGTGAATACAGCTATGTAACCACCACCCGGGTCAAGATGTAATGTAATGTCTACATCTTGAAATGTAGCCCAGATACCTCCTCATTTCTTCTCTCAATCTTTAACCTTGACCCACAAATGTAAACATTACTCTCATTTCTATCACAATAGATTTTTTTGAGCTCCGTATATATGTGAAATCATATCAAATGTATTTTCTTTGAGTTCTTCATTCAATATGAGCGTGTAAGTTTCACCCATGTTGTTGCATATAGGAGTAGTTAATTTAATTCCTTTTTTTTTTTCTGTATGTTGTGGTACTATATGGATACAACAATGTCTATGTAACTATATGTAACATATGTAACTATATGATATGGCTTGGCTCTGTGTCCCCACCCAAATCTGGTCTCAAATTGTAATCCCCAATGTTGGGGTGGGGGACCTGGTAGGAGGAGGTGATTGGATCATGGGAGTTGACTTCCTCCTTGCTCTTCTTGTGATAGTGACTGAGTTCTCATGAGATCTTGTTGTTTGAAAGTGTGTAGCACTTCTTCCTTCAATCTCTCTCTTGCTGGCCATGTGAAGATGTGCTTGCTTCCTCTTTGCCTTCAGTCATGATTGTAAGTTTCCTGAGGCCTGCCCAGAAGCAGAAGTCTGTACAGTCTGCAGAATCATGAACGAATTAAACCTCTTTTCTTTATAAATTACCCAGTCTCAGGTATGTCTTTATAGCAGTGTAAGAATGGACTAACACAGAAAAATTGGTACCAGAGAAGGGGGGCATTGCTATAAGGATACCTGAAAATGTAGAAGCAGCTTTAAAACTGGTTACTGGGCAGAGGTTGGAACAGTTTGGAGGGCTCAGAAGAAGAAAGGAGAATGAGGGAAAGTTTGGAATTTCTTGGAGACTTATTGAATGGTTGTAACCAAAATGCTGATAGTGATATGAACAATGAAGTCCAAGGCTAAGAAGATCTCAGATGAACATGAGGAACTTATTGGGAACCAGTGTAAAGGTCACTCTTGCTATGCTTTAGCAAAGAGACTGGTGGCATTGTGCTCCTGTTTTAGAGACATGTGAAACTTTGAACTTGAAAGACATGATTTAGGGTATCTAGCATAAGAAATTTCTAAGCATCATTGTTCAAGATGTGGCCTGGCTGCTTCTAAGAGGATATGCTCACATGTGTGAACAAAGAGGTGGTCTGAAATTGGAACTTATATTTAAAAGGGAAGCAGACCATAAACATTTGAAAAATTTGCAGCCTGGCCATGTGGTAGAAAAGAAAAACCCATTTTCAGGGCAGAAATTCAAGCTGACTGCAGAAATTTCTGTAAGTAGGGAGGAGCTGAATGTTAATAGTCAATACAATGGGGAAGATGCCTCCAAGGCATTTAAGAGACCTTTAAGTAGTCCCTCCCTTCACAGGCCTGCAGGCCTAGGATGGCAGAATGGTTCTGTGGGCTGGGCCCAGGGCCCCACTGCTCTGTGCAGCCTTGGGACACGGTACCCTACTCCCAGCTGTTCCAGCTCCAGCTTTGGATAGAAGGGACCCAGAAATGTCTCAGGCCACTGCTCCAGGAGGTACAAGCTGAAAGCCTTGGCCACTTCCACGTGGTGTTAAGACTGTGGGTGTACAGAGGGCAAGAGTTGGGGTTTGCAAGCCTCTGCCTAGCTTTCAGAGGACATATAGAAACACCTGGATGTCCAGACAAAAGTCTGCTGCAGGGGCAGATCCCTCATGGAGAACCTCTACTAGAGCAATGCTGAGGGGAAATGGGCTGGAGTCCCCCAACAGAGTCTCCACTTTGGCACTGCCCAGTGGAGCTGTGAGAAGAGTGCCATAGTCCTCTAGACTCCAGAATGGTAGATTCACCAACAGCTTACACCATGTACTTAGAAAAGTTGCAGGCACTCAACACCAGCCCATAAAAGCAGCTGTGGGGGTTACACACTGCAGAGCCACAAGAGCAGAGATCTCCACAGCATTAGGAGCCCAACTCTTACATTAGTGTGACGTGGATGTGAGACATGTAATCAAAGGAGATTATTTTTGTGCTTTAAGATTGACTGCCCTGCTAGATTTCTGACTTGCATGGCACCTGTAGCCCATTTGTTTTGGCCAATATTGCCCATTTGGAGGAAGAGCGTTTACACAATGCCCTGTACCCTCATTGTATCTTGGAGTAACTAACTTGTTTTTTATTTTACAGGCTCATATGTAGAAGGGACTTGCCTTGTCTCTAATGATATTTTGGACTTGGACTTTTGAGTTAATGCTGGAATGAGTTGCAGCTTTGGAGACTGTTGGGAAGGCATGATTGTGTTTTGAAATGTGAGGATATGATATTTGGGAGGGGTCAGGGGAAGAATGATATGGTTTGGCTCTGTGTCCCCACTCAAATCTCTTATCAAATTGTAATCACCATGTGTTGAGGGAGGGAGCTGGTGGGAGGTGATTGGATCATAGGGGCAGATTTCCCCCTTGCTCTTCTCATGATAGTGAGTGAGGTCTCATGAGATCTGGTTGTTTGAAAGTGTGTAACACTTCCCCCTTTGCTCTCTCTCCTGGTGGCCATGTGAAGACATACTTGCTTCCCCTTCACCTTCTGCCATGATTGTGGTTTCCTGAGGCCTGCCCCAAAGCAGAAGCCTGTACAGCCCACAGAACTATGAGCCAATTAATCATCTTTTCTTTATAAATTACCCAGTCTCAAGTATGTCTTTATAGCAGTATGAGAACAGACTGATACACCATAATACTATTAATTGTCTTTAATATTGTTTTTCAATTTATAATATAAATAAAGTTGTAAAGGACAGTCTTATATGTGTCTCCTCATGCATAGCTATACTCATTTATGTTAGATATAGCAGGGAATGTAATTATTGGAACATAGGGTAAGCATATGTTCAGCTTTAGTTTAACTTTATTCTTTTTATCTACTCTGTTTAGAGGTTATTAGAGGATGCATTATCATCATTCTGGTAGAATATAAATGGCTTCCTTCTTTCTCTTAAAACATCACTGATACTGATGTATTCAGCACTTCTTTTTAGGACACTACAGAAATTTTATATATACATGTAGAAATCAAGACAGCAAAATATAATGATTTTATTGAAGTCATGCATAAAGTAAATAAGAGATTTGGAAATATACCTCAGAATATGCAAACCCTCAAGTCATCATAAAATGCCACTTTAAAAAATTGAATCAAAAGTCAAAATATTCTGGTAAACAATCATCCTGGAGTGGATGAAGGCAACATGCTATTCAGCGTAGTCTTTCTCACCACCAAAGGAATTGACTTTTGAAAGGAGTGATAAGTCTGGCATACAGTGATAGACTCTGATCAGAAACATAAAGTCATTTACATTGTGCGCAGACTATGATGGTGGATGTGTTGCTATTTCTAGTGCAATGATGGGTCCAGGTAGCAATGGTGGCAATCTGGCTGGTGTAGACTCATTCAGCAGCTTGATTCCAGTTGGTTTCTTCAGAGAATAGGCCCCTCTAGTAAGCATCTGCATGAGTGAACTAGATGGTTTGATAGAAGCAGCAATTTATTTCCACAATTTGCAGCCCCAAAGGGGTTGCATTTAATTGTCCAGTAATTTTTCAAATAGGAGAAAAAAATAGACTGGCCATTGGCAACAGCCCAAGAGCCAGAAAATAAATTCAACAGGGTTATGAATGGGGGTATGGGCCAAAGCTATAAGGACGATCTTGAGTTTTCTCCACTGAACAAAGTGAGCAGATCCATTTTTGCAGAGTGGCCCCAGCCTCAGTTGCCAACCATTGGATCTCAGCATAGCCAAAATTTCAGTGAACCAGGACCAGCCGTTCAGAGTACAGTGGCTATACTTCAGATTATGGAGAGGGGAATAAAATTTTCCACATATGTACAATGAGTAATCACATTACACATTTATGCCTATAACAAAATATCCTATATTTCCCATAAATATATATACCAGCTATGTACCCACAAAAATTAAAAATTAAAAGTTTTCAATGAAAAAAAAATTCCCCCAAGAGTCAGCTGCTGCATTTCATATAAAATTGAGGGTTGCTGGGACCTAATCAAGTGTTTTCTTTTATATGCTATTTCCTTGTAACAAACACGGATTTTTGGGTCTTTCCCACATTGTTAGTGGGTGAGTTTCAGTTGCCTCACTTTAAAATGGGAATGTTGAAATAAAGAGCCCCAAGGGTCATACAGGTCAGGACCCAATAGCAAGCTAATAGCTGTCTCTCTAAAGTGTTTTACTTGATAGCTGCTTCTGAGTGGTGACAAATACCCAAAGAGGCATCTTCCTTTGTCAGAGACTATAATTAGCATAATCACAAATACATGGAGCTTAAAGGGCTCATTAGGGCTGTGGGGCCTGGAAGATAGAAAGAATGCCACAGCTTGCTAGACGGCTTTCAACTCAGACTTCCTGAAAATGCTGGTTTTCAAGATGATTGACTTAAAGGCTTAAGTAGAGTTCCCCAGTTAGGTATGTTGTGTCTCTAAAACCCAATGGTCCAGTAAGGTGCTGGATCTCCCTTTTCTTCGTTAGGGGCTGAGCACAGAACAGTTTTTCATTGATTATAGAAATCTAAAGGAATTGTGGGGAATTGTTTCCCTATACTTAGGAGTTGTAAAATTTAATAAACTTTTCAAATATTTCTGGCTTTCAACTTTCTTCTACAGAAAATAGACATATTGTAAATTTGGAGCAG
Organism: Pongo abelii; assembly: GCF_028885655.2. NCBI lineage: Eukaryota > Metazoa > Chordata > Mammalia > Primates > Hominidae > Pongo > Pongo abelii. Next base: position 96,232,177 of record NC_071990.2, on the reverse strand, counting down.
GGATGTATAAAATGTATAAAGTCCCTATTATACAGTAGGTATTTGACAAAGTAGTAGAAAAATTCTTCAGGAAAGAGAAAATTGAGTGAACACATTTTATAAAAAAATATAACCAATATGGATTTAATATTATATAACATTCAATTAGAATTCAGCATTTCTATAAGGCAACTGATAACATTATTTCTAGCAATGTAAATTTATTATATCATTCATGACTTAGAGCTGATCGTGAAAATGTCATTCTATTAAGTCCCAAACCTCAAAGTGTTCTCTTAAATAGCAGTATATATTTCCCTACTTGTACATATATTTTTAGTTTAAATGTACCTACACTTACATGTGCTGTTATTAGTCTGTTTTGTGTTGCTATAAAGGAATAACTGAGATTGGGTAATTTATAAAGAAAGGAGTTTTATTCAGTACATGGTTCTGCAGGCTGTACAAGCATGGCACCAGCGTCTGCTTAGCTTCCAGTGAGGCCTCAGGAAGCTTTCACTCATGGTGGAAGGCAAAGGAGTAGCACGTGTGTCATTTGGTAAGAGAGGGAGTGAGAGAGAGAGAGAGAGAGAGAGTCTGAGTCTCTTTAATAACCAGATCTCACTTGGACTAATTACTGGAAGGAGGGCACTAACTCATTCATGAGTGATCTGCCCACATGACCCAAACCCCTCTCATCAGGCCCCACTTCCAACACTGGGGATCATATGTCAACATGATATTTGGAGGGGACAAATACTCAAACTACATCACACACACATATTTATAAATCCAGGCAGCACTCAAGGTAATTAAAATTAAAAATCAGGTCTGTACTGTCTAAGTTCACTTGGCTTGGCAGGAAATTATTTTAAGTGTATATGTGTGTATATTTCTCCTTATTAAAATCAACATGCTGTTCAGAAATAATTTTATAGACTTTTTTAATGGTTAAGCTGTTAGAACTGTCTTTATGTCTTCATATTTGTTTATTAAATTCATTCATTCAATTCACTCATGAATGCATTGACTTAGTATACTAATGTATCATCCACACAGCCAGAAAATTGAAAGGCTAATAGGAGATATAAGTAATAATTTTCACTGACCATAAATTAGTAATATGATCATGGAAACAAATCTGTAGTGAAAGAAGTAAAGGTTAGGTGTAAAATAACATTAAAGAGAGAAATGATGGATTGATGTAAACTAGAGAGGTTCAAGAATGCTACAAACAGAAGGTCAGATTTAAGGAAAAGTGTAATTCACAAAAGACAAGTTTAAGCTGTCCAAATAAAGATAACGCAGAACACAGAGAGCATGTAAAAGGAAAAGTACTGTGATCTGTGAGGAGGCTATCTTGGCCTTAGGAAAGCTGTTGTCATTAATACTGGTGTAGGTTTAAATTCTTTGGATTATTGGGGAAACCATGGTTGAGCCAGATATGAATTTAGGGAAGGCCATGAAACAGATATTTAATAAAGTTAAAATAAATATTTTCCTATAAAATTATTATGTATGGAGTAATTATTAGCTATTTAATATTTGTGGCCCCTTTCCATTAAAGTACTTTTGCCCTAGGAAGTGGCTAGCCAGCCCAAAACTGTATATTTTCAGCTCCCACCCAGTCCCCTTACATCTAAGTGGAGACATGCGATTAGTTCTTGCCAATGGAATGTGAGGGGAAGTGATGTTTGCTACTTTTAGACCCTTCAGAAATGGCTAAGAAGTGAGTATAGATGTATGTGTTTCCAGTAGTCTCTTTCTCCATCTATGAATTTAACAGAATATTTCAAGACCCTTCAAAAAGACAGAGGAACAAGATGGGAACCTGAGTTTCTGAATGAACATGTGGAATGATCTAGGGCAGCGAGAAATAAATACTATTATATTACATTACTGAGTTTATTTCGGAGTTTATTTTTACAGCAGACAGCTAATGTATCAGTCTATTTGTCTCCATTTATTAGACAACTAGATATGAATCATCATAATATCAAAGCACCATTTTAAATTCTTCATTAGAAAGAGAACAACCAAAATTTGACTCAATATAATTCACTATAAAAATTTATTTTAATATCTTATATTCTGAAAGGCAAGGTTCTAAAGCACAAAAACGACCTTTTTGAGAAAGAAATAAATTTATATGTAGAGGCAAAAAAAAAAAAATTTAAAAGAGCATGTAGACTAGGAAAGCCAAACACTAGCCTTAGGATCTGAAGAATGGTGTGCTGAAAATGTAAGGATAGATAATGCAGGGGAACTTTGCAGAAAATGTTTATTTCAAACTGCTGCAAGGTGATTTGGAATGCATTTCCGTTTTATAACCTCATTTTAGGTAGTTTCTAGTGTCTCTTAGATAATTTAGCTGCTTCAGTGGATTTTATTGCTTCTTTCTAAATTTGTCAAGTCCTCCTTTGCCAATAGCATGAGGTTAAATGGATGTCAAGAGATTGCCTCTAGTTGTGATTGCTCTGTTTCCTATGATAGCACTAGTGCTCAGTGTTGAGGCTGCTCCCAAGTGCTGTTTCAACACCCAGGTTCAAATATTAGTCTGTTTTGTTATTACTTGGCTGATATATGATACAAAAAGTTCATCATTTCAGGCAGCTGATCCTTTGTCATTGTGTTCTTATGTCCTTTTTCCCCAAATTTCCACTTATGTCCTAAACATTTACGGCATTATTTATATTATAGGTTGACTATTCCTTATCAAAATGCTTGGGACCAGAAGTATTCAGGTTGGATTTTTTTTTTTTTGCATTTGGAATATGTGTATTTACATAATGTGATATCTTGGGAATAGGACCCAAGTCTAAACACAAAAGGTATTTCTTTCTCATATACACCTCATACACATAGCCTTAAGGTAATTTTCTACAATATTTTAATAATTTTGTGCATGAAACAAAATAATTTTGATGCATTTTGACTGCAACTCATTACATGAGGTCAGGTATGGAATTTTCCACTTGTGGCAACATGTTGAGACTCATATTTAGGAGCACTTTAGATTTTGATTTTTGCGTTAAGTATACTTAGACTATACTGGCAAATATGGCTAATTTAAAAATATGTGGTTCTGTTTCTGTCTCTCTCTTTTTCTATATCTCTGTCTCTCTCTCTGGCAATTACCAGTGATAGCTACATTGTTTTAGGATCTGAAAAGACATAGATACTTTTAGCTAACCTGTCTTATTAGATGTAGACTTGTAAATTTTAAAATCTGCAATATTTAATTTAGAAAAGTAATAAATGTATTTAAGATGGAAATACTGTGTAGGTGTAAAGCACAAATTTAAAAAAATAAGCATATCTTAGTTTATAGAGATCTGATAAATAATGGCTACTTACTGATTAAGAAGATCAAACTAGGATTTGCTACACTAACTTAATCCTAGGTGACCTTATGTAAAGATAATGTATCCTTGCTATACAATTTTAAATTACAAACACATATGTGGGAGTTTACAAGTATTCTATTTTTAAAATACATATATTATGCTCCTTTTTATAAACAATTTGAAGAAACTTAAATAAAAAGACCGATTTAACATACCTAACCAAACAAAAACACAAAGGGAAATTAAGATCAAGGTAAAGGAGCAAGCAACTGTTCTCAGTATAGATAGCTACTCTAGTGTTAAAAAGATGAAAGTGCAATTTGTTTCTGGGCTACCACAAAGCCAAGCCAAGTTAGCCATGTTATCACAAAAGCACCAGTCCAAACATCAGGAGGCTCATGTTCAAGTTCTAGATTCTGCAGGGAGGAAACCTTGAGCAAATCACATTACTTCTCCCAGCTTCAGTTCCTTCATATGTAAATAATGGGGCTAAAGCTAAGTCATTTCTAAGATGTCTTCTTTAGACAGAAAATTGATCCTGCCCACACAAACCTGTAAATCTTAAAAAATGAATTCATGAGGATACCGGTTCAGGAATTTGCTGTTTGTTTTCGTAGCTGTCATGCTTATGCCCCCAGTCTTCCTCCCCTCCTCCCACACGCATAATAGAGAGAATTGTACTAATAAATCCCAGAATATGGATACTTATTATGGAAATAAATATTTTTGTTTTAACTAACTTTTCTGTGTCTAGGACTTATTACAGTGAACTTAGAAAAACCAGATCTTTTAAGATTGGCAATGGAGGCAAATAAGGAACAGTCCTCCATCTGGCTAAGTAAAAACGCTAACATTCTGTGTATATGGAAGAAAATATCATTTAATTGATTCTCATCAATCCGAAATGGAAGAACCCTTGAAGAGAGGATGATATTTTTCCCTTTGTATTATCCTTGTACAAAAAGACTACTTGAGCAAAAATGGTTTGGAAAAATTTAGTATGCATTTCCTAAACCAAAGTGTGGAGGAAATACCTTTCAGCATTTTAGAACCAACTATTATTACCTATAAATAAATTATACCAAATACAAAGGACACTGAACTCATGAATAGGTTTTTTCCAAATTGTCTCTTAGATAGAAACAAAGTAATAATATCCATATCCCTAGATACTTTCTCAAAATTCTACTTTAATTCCAGCTTTTTAAAAAGGCTACTTTGTTTGACACAGCTTGGGGTTTGATCTTCATGAATATTTTGTCTAGCTACCACAATATCTTTGATTGTAGGATCCTCTTATTGACAAATAATTTTTATATTCTGTGAAATGGGCCTCTATTTACAATTCTATTATTTGGTAATCTTTTTGCATTGGTACCTGACTCTTCTTGTGTTCTCTGAATAAATCAACAAACCGTTCTTTATACCATTAAACTATATGCTTTTACTGTGTTGTTCAGCTGTTTTGTACTTTCACATCAATAAGCAACAATTGGTCTATCAATATCTATTTGAGTTTCTTAACTGTATTAGGGCAGCTGAATAGATTTGATTATTGCAGAAATTGATTTTTCTGTGAAATTATCACATGGTTTAGATGCCTTTGCAGAAGGTTAAGTATGCTAAATCATATTTTATTTTATTTTTGGTAACGTTAATAATTTTAACAATTGTTATCAAAGTACAATTAGATGTACTAGGTGTTAAATTACAGAAATGACTGCATTTATAAGGAGTGGTATCAGTTAGAAATATTTTTGGTTGTGAGTGACAGAAAATCTAATTAATAGTAGCTAGCATAACTCAGGAATTTATATATTTCTTCCAGCAAGACCTGTAGGTGCAATGCTTTGTTGTGGCTCTATAATGTCATAGGCCCCTATGTATGTTCGACCTTTCTGCTCCACTGTCCTAAGTGGATAGTTCTCATGCTTAGGGTAAGGAAGCACATAGTACTGTATTTTCAAGTATAAAGAAAGCTGAAAAGGGGAAAGGACCAAAGATGCATAGTCTATCAATAGCTAGCCAAAGCTGTCTACTGAAAACTCTAATTACATCTTCTTGTGTAGGGGTAGAGTCCAGGCCAATCTCAGTTATAAGCAGATGGGTGTTTTAATATTCCATGCTCTGTAGAAGGACATAAGGGAGAAAGGTTATAAATACCTTTGTGGTTAACCAATTTGCAGGATTTTCTCAGAGAATGTTCGCATTTTTATTTTTCTAAAGAACAGCCATTTGTGCCAAAACACTGTATGCCAGAGCGTCTCTCTCCTCCTGCCTCTCCCCTGGTATGTTAGTCTGATTTCTTCAGATAGACAGAATCAAGAGCTCTTGTCCCATGATCTGAAGTCAGGAAGCTGGAGATTCAGGAGAGCCAGAGGTATAGTTTTAGTCTGAGTCTGAAGGACTGAGAACCAGGGAAGATGATGGTGTAAGCTCCAGTCCAAGTCCAAGTAGAAGGCAGGAGAAGACTGATGTCCTGGCTTAAAGAGAGAGAGAGAGAGAGAGAGAGAGAGAGAGAGAATTCTCCCTTCTCCCTTACTCCACCTTTTTGTTTTATTCAGGTTTCCAATGTACTTGATAAGGTGCACCCACAATGAGGACAATCTGCTTTACTCAGTCTACCAGTAGAAATGTTAGTGTAAACCAGAAACACTCCCACAGTCATACAAAATATCTGGGCACCTCATAGTCCAGTCAAATTGACTCATAAAATTAACCATCATGCCCACTTACTCTGAATGCCTGAGGGACAACTCTTAAGCTCTTCAACTTCCACATGATGGAGAGGTCAATCTCTTAGCTACAAGATTATAGCCTAAAGTAGAAGTTTTGGCTTCATTGAGTTTGATATTAATGGAAGGCATGGTACCATTATCTGAGAGGTTTAGAGTGAAGGATTCTAGAGCAAGGAAAGTGATGTATGCCCAAAATTGACAGACTTAGTTGAGGGCTTCTGAGTAGAGTAGCTGGCCCAAAGAAAATACACATGTACCTTGGAAATCTATAATCAGAGATTGCCGTTAAGTGCAGTGTAAGCGGGGACTAATATTTCCTAAGCTGTGGCTGTATCCATCCACTAATAACTGTCTAGTGCTATAACATGACATGACATTGATTCTGTCTAACCTGGATGTGAGGAAGAAGGGTTTTTCTTGGCCATTTAGGGATGCCCTGCTAAATTGGATTTCCTTTCTTCTTCAAGTCTCAGTCCCAGAATCAAACTCTCAATGATAAATTTTCAATTCACTATTTTTTAGAAACCCTATTAGGTTCTTGTCAAAATATAATTCCCTGGGGTCTCGCCAAATATTTAATAATTCCATATTGACTGTGTTTCTCAGGTCTCTTTGGTTACCCTAGCTAAATAGAATTGTACAATTATTTTTCTCCTTGTACCATGGATAAAGTTTCTCAGAATGAGCTGAAATTACTTATTTATTTTAAATATATTGAATGTTCCTCTAATATATCGTGTAAATTTTTACTCAGGATATTCAATTTTATAAACACTAGCAGGGTGATATGAAATAATTTTTGCATAATCAGAATATTTAAAATAAGATTGCTGGTTTTGAGATGTTAGATGTACACTTTGATGTAAATTTTCAACTGTGATGACCAAGGAACTGTTCATAAGATAAAATAAATGGTGCATCTAGAATGGATAATATTTAGGTTTGTGATAGGCTTGGAATCAAAGTTCCATATTTCAATAAATTCAGTACCACCCCCAATAACAACAAATCAGTCATAGATATTTAGTGAGCATTTTATTTCTGTGTAAGTATTAGGTGGAAATGTTTTTACTTTGAAATCCCAGTTTCATACAATTTCTTGTTATTTATTTAAGTTATAGTAAACAATCTGTGAGAATAGCCATATGTAGGTGGGCATATATTGCCATGGTTGGTAGTGTTGGGAATGAAACCCATGGCCTTGCTGACCTAGCCTAATGAGCTTCAGGGAGGATGTGAAACAGAAAACGATTATTTCTGAATATTGGTGACGATCTTGAGAGGCATCTGATTTTGACTACTGGACGTATTCAACATGACTGCTCTTTCCAACCCTGTTTATTAGGCAAAGGGCAAAAGATTAGTTCTTGTATCCCACTGAGTAACTTTATATGTATGTAATTGTAAAATAAGAATAAATAAGGCCTCAAAGACAATTATAAATGATCATAATTGTCTGAATAATTCAAGGGCAAACGAAACAGGATGCTAAGTTTTTTTTACATAATTTAGATAATTGAAAAAAATCACAAGAGTGTTTTAGTACATGAATCTCTTGAAAGTTGTCAAGTCTTTTATGCAGTTCAAGCCATGGAGTGCTGGTGGTTATTTCAGATTGTCACAACAGGAAAATAAATGTATGATTTCTGCTATTACTAATCAATATCCCATAATAAATGCTTAGCTATTAAATCTACACAAAATGCTTTCAGCCATTTAACGCCATTGAAATAGCAGATCTCAAAATTGAACACGCTCTATCTGACTCTCCACATTAATTTTCCTCTATTACACTATCTCCACATCAAAAGGATATCGCAGCTAAATACAACAATTTAGGTTCTTAAATTATATCTACCATTTGTAATCAATTCTTTATACATAAAGGATATTATAATTATAAAATGAAAGGAAAAAGTGCCTAGTGACATGAGTACCAAAGATCTTTGCCTGTTTATACTTTACAATGTGTTTCTATAGGAACATTTTGTTGCGGCTGCGTCTAATATTCTGGGAAGTTGCTATACTTCTAATATAATAATAAAATCACAATGTGAAATTGGTTTTTAGAAGGATGTAGGAAGCTATTTAATTTTGTCCACCATCTCTCTTGTTTAGTATTAATACCATACTCCTAAATTGATGTTGATTGGACCAATAATGACTGTTCATACCTATTTAAACACTCTCTTAGAGATGACTGGGGTTCCCTTGCAGACTCCCAGTTGGACTGCTACTCACCACTCTGGGTGGAACCAACTCTGTCATAGCCAGAAAACAACTTAAAAGAAGGCTAGTACAATTTCTCCTGTCCTCTTGATTCAAGAGAATGAGCCTCAGCCATCTGTCTTGGAATTTTCTTCCAGAAAGTGGATAGAATAAGCAAGAAAACATCTTTTTTATTAGCTACCTTGACATGACCATTTAGCAGGAGCGATAACATGTATATGGTACCCCAAATTTCTTTTGAATTTGAAAACTTGAGTCAATTCTTTCAACTTCCATTTAAATTTCTTACCATCTGTCTTTAGCCATTTTAAATATTTTTATTTATTTATTAAAATTACACCTTTTATTCTAGGTAGAGGGAGTACCTGTGCAAGTTTGTTATATGGGTATATTGTATGATGCTGAAGTTTGGGGTACAGATCCCATCACTCAAGTGGTGAGCATAGTACCCAATAAATAGTTTTTCAATCATGCTACCTCTCCCCTCCCCTCTCTAGTAGCCTGCAGTGTCTGTTGTTCCCATGAGTATGTCCACGTGTGCTCAGTGTTTAGCTCTTACTTATAAATAAGAACATGCAGTATTTGGTTTTTGGCTCTTGCATTAATTTGCTTAGGATTATGGCTTCCAGCTGCATCCGCAATGCTGCAAAGGACATGTTTTTATTTATTTATTTATTTTTTACAGCTGTGCAGTATTCCATGGTATATATGTACCATGATTTTTTTTTAATTCAATTGCCACTGATAGGCACCTAGGTTGATTTCATGTCTTTGTTATTGTGAATAGTGGTATGCTAAACATGAGTGCATGTGTCTTTTTGGTATAATGATCTATATTTATTTGGGTATATGCCCAGTATTGGGATTGCTGTGTTGAATAGTAGCTCTATTTTAAGTTTTTTGAGAAATCTCCAAACTGCTTTCAACAGTGGCTAAACCAATTTACATCCCCAACCAACAGTGTATAAGCATTTCCTTTTCTCTGCACCTTGCCAGCATCTGAGGTTTTTTGACTATTTAATAATAGCCATTCTGACTATTGTTAGATGGTGTCTCATGGTGGTTTTAGTTTGCATTTCTCTGGTGTTTAGTGATCTGGAGCATTTTTTCATATGTTTGTTGGCCGTGTGTATGTCTTCTTTAAAGAAATGTCTGTTTATGTTCTTTGCCATATTTTTAATGGAGTTACTTATTTTCCACTTTTTCAATTGTTTAAGTTCCTTATCGATTCTGGATATTAGACATTTGTCAGATGCATAGTTTGCAAGTATTTTCTCCCATTTTGTAGGTTGTCTGTTTATTCTGCTGATAGTTTCTTTTGCTGTGCAGAAGCTCTTTAGTTTAATTAGGTCCCACTTGTCAAATTTTGTTTGTGTTGCAATTGCTTTTGGAGATTTAGTCAAAAATTCTTTGCCGAGTCTGATGTTGAGAAGGGTATTTCCTAGGTTTTCTTCTAGGATTTTTATATTAATAGTTTACATTTCAATGTTTAATCCATCTTGAGTAAATTTTTGTATATAGTGAAAGAGACCTATGGGATGGCATGGAAAACTCAGAAATAAGGCCGCACACCTACAACCATCTAATCTTTGACAAGGACAACAAAAACATGCAATAGGGAAGGGACACACCCCATTCAATAAATTGCGCTGGGATAACTGGCTAGACGTATGCAGAATAATGAAACTGGGCCCTTACCTGTCTTTTAGAATGGAACAACCTCCTTCAAAATGCCTCCCCAGGCTTATTCCAAGGTGAAGCTGTGAGAACACAAGAAGGCTTAGCTTCCAACTAATGCTTAGTTTATTTCCGTCTTTTAAGATATATTATTATAATAGCATTATTAGCATATTACAGGAGGAAAACCATTTCTGTAAGTAGCTGGGAGTAATTACGTGAACAGTTTCAGTTTTTCCTGAGCATTAACAATACTCAATTTTAACTCCCACTTGTGTCTGGTCAAATAAATACAAAATATTTCAGTTTTAACTTCTTTTTATCCATAATGTTCTCACTCTCTGTTTCATTTTTCCTCATCAACTAACATCTATGCCTTTTACCTATATAACAGATACTCCAATTTCCTGTAGGCATCTAATATCTCTGTCTACTCATGAATCTCATCCCAATGGGAAGGATAAAAGTATTAAAATAAAAAAATCAATTAGGGTTTTAAAATAGCCTACTTTATGTATTTTAAATACTTAGTGTAGATGGTATTTTGTATGTTGTGATTGGAGAAATGTATTTGCATTTTATAAAATAACATTAACAAATGCTAATAAACCAATTTATACTTGTTCTTATTCTTTGACAATTTCCTAGTTCCTTTCACATTTGAAATCTGAGCACTGACATCCAGAGATTGTGGTGTGAAAAGCATTATTAGTACACGTAAACTCTTGTAGGTTTACTTACTGTACGTTAAACTTCGATCTCAACCTCAGAATTTCTAGATTCATTTGACTGAACTATCTATATTTATCCCTTAATGCCCAATTGACCTTAATTGTCATTAAGTTTATCAATCTCAGATTCTCTTCTAATGACATTGTAGGATAAATGGACATGTTGTGTTATGTATCACGTGCTTTGAGTGTTTAAAAATGTCTCAGTAATGTCAAGAGGTAATTGCCAAAATAAATAAGAATTGGAGTCTCATTAATGGCACACCAAATTCTCAGTAGAAAAACTTTGAGTATTGTTTGCAATTTTTATTGGGTCATGAATTCGTAGTTATTTAACATTTAGAATGTCATCGATTCTGAATTTCAGTGGGTAAAATACTACATTTGGATTAAATGAAAACCAAAACTGTTGTTTGTGTGTGTATGTATGTTCATGTGTGTATAAGCAATGCTGTAATAAGATCTTAATGTTGGCCAGGCACGGTGGCTCACGCCTGTAATCCCAGCGCTTTGGGAGGCCGAGGCGGGTGGATCACGAGGTCAGGAGTTTGAGACTAGCCTGACCAACATGGTGAAACCCCGTCTCTACTAAAAATACAAAAATTAGCCGGGCATGGTGGCACGTGCCTGTAATCCCAGCTACTCAGGAGGCTGAGGCAGGAGAATTGCTTGAATCCGGGAGATGGAGGTTGCGGTGAGCCAAGATTGCACCACTGAACTCCAGCCTGAGCGACAGAGCGAGACTCTGTCTCAAAAAAAAAAAAAAAAAAAAAAAATGTTCTGGGCATCTAAAATACTTTATTTAAGAAAACATATATTTTACTATGTACATATTTATTATTTATTATTACTCTACACCCATTAATTATTTGGGGTCTAGATAAGATAGGCTTTTTTCATTCTTTCTAGAACAAACACTTATAATCTCCTTAGTAGTCATGTAACCTTTTTGTTGTTGTTGTTTTGAGACAGGGTCTCATTTTGTCACCCAGGCTGGAGTGCAGTGGAGTGATCACTGCTCACTGCAACCTCAACTTCCCAAGCTTAGGTGATTCTCCCACCTCAGCCTCCCAAGTAGCTGGGACTACAGGTGTTTGCTACCATGCTCAGTTAATCTAAACATTTTTAATGCCTTTCACCATTTGTATGTTTGTTAAATTTTAAAAGAATGTCATCTTATTTCCAAAAAAATAGCAGTTTGTTGCAATTCAATCAGAACAACTTAATTGTTATACCCCCAAAGGCACTTGGCTGCTTTCTGACCAAGGGGGGAAGAACTTGAATTTCAAAACAAGTAAGTACCAAATAACTAAATATGCCTCTTAAACATCTCATCTGGATTTTAACAAATAACTTTCTCCCAACCTATATAAAATAATAATTGCATACTTAAAACAATAAATGTATATTTATTTTATAAAATAAAAAGTGGGTGCTATTAACTGACATTTCTCCTTTTACAGTCTAACCAAAGAAAATGAAGACATGATAAAAAAAAAAATCCTGGCTTTTGCTACCAAGTTATAAAAAAGAAATCAATAAACTTTATAAAACTTTCTGTCTGCTATTTGAATAGGATTTCTTTAAACTATGTAAGATGAAGAACCCTGTAGGGATCCTAGTTTTCATTTTCAGATTATTATCTTTTTTTCTTCAATCACTTAAACTTTTTATTAATTTTTATGAGAATAAAACACTGGAGATACTCAGTTTTTTTTTTACCACAATAAAAACTTACCTTTTTTCATTGACCTCTTCATGAACAATTAATTTATAAATTGGCAAGAGTCATCCTCCTCAACTCAATTCTGGAAAAAGGCAATTCCTTGAACACTACTGTGATAAACATAGAAAATACACTTTTTCGGTGTAGCATGGTGGAACAGAATTAGTCACAGTAAGAAAACTAGAGTGATTCAGTGAAGATGTCAGAGTTATTTTGAAGCATAAACTGAGGTGACATCAGAAGCTGAGAAACAGGTGCAATTGCTGCTGTTTTCCACAATGCATGTGTATGATTGATGTGAAACTTACTTTCTGTTCATAATATCCCCTATTCAGGATTGACTTGACTATACACACTTTTGTTTCCACTCATAAGTAATAAATATTAAAATATTTATTATTGCATTTTTAAAATTCTTACTTTTGAAATAGATGTTTAGCATTTACTAGATTAAGGACACCTAATGTTTCAGTCATGGACATTTTATAATCAGATGAAGGTTGTTTACTCTCTCCTAGAGAAATATGAATATACCCACATTTTACATACAATTTTCAAGAGCTTACTAACTCCATACAGCCCATGGACCCAGGTTACAAACTTGTGTCTGAGATTACAAGATGTGAGATTAAATTTAAGCATTAAGGAGTTGCAATTAAGTAATTGTTATTACCTTGTGTGCAGTAAAAACTATGTTTTAATAAGCAAGCATTTTCAAAGTGTTCTTCAGATAAATAGGTTGTTGCATGTGAAAATATTTGAGGCTAAAAGTCTTGCCTTGGCTCTATAGTCAAACATGCTTTTAAGAAATGCTGCGTTAAACAAATGTTAACAACTATATACAGCTTTCTTTTGATCAGGATTCCTCAGAGTCTTTATTACTCGAATGTGTATTTTGATTCTCCAAGAAGAAAAATAAGTCCAGAAGGTTTGAAAAATATATTTCCACATTGATTTTTTTTGTTGAACCTCTCACAAGAATATATGTTTCTTTGAATCTCAAGAATTTGAGAAATATTGCAATGAGTTTTTCAAATCAGGCAACAAAAAATTTCTTTAGAGATACAACCCCATTAAGCAGCCCTTGCAATCATTTGAACATCACCGAATTACATTTTGATGCAAGCATATTGATACATTTTAGAAACCCTCACAAATGAATTCAGTAGATATTTCAAACTTTAAGTGGTACTGATGTGCAAACTTTTCAGTTGGGCACATTCTGTAATGGTGGCATGTCTCTAATAACTACAATTACATGCCACTTTAGAGAACACAGGAACCTGAATTAAATGAATATGAGGAAATTTTGAATGCACTCCATGGATTAGACCATTGAATAAGAAGTAAAATTGCAAATTCATTTTTTAAGAAGCAGAGCCAACATTGTGTCTAGTATCTGAATGGAGGGCCCTGTAGTCAGACCCTCCCTAAAGTAATTTCAACCACTCTTGATTCTGTAACTGGGTTTAAAAGGTAGTCATTTTGTGTTTCAGACTACAGACAATTTTATGTACTTGTAATTCTACTTATTTGGTTTATTTGGGATTATATTACATGCACATGAAAAGAGAGAAATGTTTTATGAATCTAGGAAAATTTCTAGGTTAGTAGAACATTGATAGTCCTATTCAGCATCCAAAACATTAAATATGTATAAATTCAGTCAACATGAGTTTGTTACACTACAAACTGATGCAGTGATAAATAGACTGAGCCTATTTTACCTAAGTATATAAGTTTTTTCCATGGAATAACTTCAACAGTTTTGAAACAATGAATTTATTAATTCATGGCATTTAAATTCATTACTTTGGTGACTTGATAAATTTAATGATGATTTCAAAGTAATTATCTTCATTTGAAAGCTAACTAGGAGAATTTAGGACAGAGCATATGAATGTGCTCAGATATCTTTGAATACAAGTTTCAGCTTCTCCATCTTGGCCTCAATTTCTGCCTTTGTCCATGCCTCTTTCTTTGATAGATATCTCTATAACCATATACACAGCTACATGGTATATCAGTATATACAACCCCTCTATCCCAGCCAGGATCTTGGGAAAAATGTTTCTTTCCTTTTGTAGACTTTCATCTTTTCACAAATTACTCTTTTTCATATTTATGAAACATTTCCAAACAGGAGTTATCCCTAACTTCTAAATTAAAAATGTGATTTTAATATCTTGGTTCCTTTATTTCCCAGGAGGTTATATTCCATTATAGATTAGGTACAAACATATTCTATCATGACCCATAATTAGAAATGAAATTGCTTCAGAGTAGTTTTGTCTGTGGCAGAACTGTCTTACTTTTAGTTATGTGCTTGAACGGATGTAGCCTAATTATCAGCTCTCAACTGAAAATGAGTACCCCAAGCTCCAGCTGCTATAGAGCCTGCATTTTATTTTATTTTTTATTTTTTCTCATCAGTGAGGCAAGTGTAGCATCAACCTGTGAGACACAAAACTGATCGTGGAGATTCAACACTTTATATGGCTATATTAGGCAGAATGTTTTAAAAGCAAACACATTGCTGTCTGTGAAGTTAAGGGAATGGAGTTTATACAAATCCAATATTCTGGTCAAGAGAAAGAGTAGGTATATTATAACAGTATAAAATTATAAATTATTGAAGAATTAGAATGCAATGAAAAACACAACTATAGATGAGTAACAATAATAATTTGACTTCTCTTTGATAAAATGCTTTTGGTCTTGGTATTACTATTAACTAGTTACTGTAAGAAAAATTTCAGAAGGATTACAAAACAGACATTTTAACATTTTAAATTAATGTCATACTAGAAAAATAAAATTTGATATATATTATGTATGATTCAGTAAAATGTGCCCTGAAGAAGTTATTTTGTAACCTTTCAGAATATATGAATTTGGATGGGAAAAAAATATGTATGAATGCACCCAGTTTGTCTACTCTTCCTTTAATTGGCAAATATATGAGAGATAGATAATAATCAGATTTGCTTGGTTTTCTATACATGGATTTATGCCTTACATTCTGTCAAAGGTTGAAGTTTTAAAATTCTAGGTATGTGAACGTGAATGAGAACTGTGCCCTGAGAATCAGAAAACAAGGAATATTTAGCCTGGGAATTCTGTTATACTTACTTCTAAGATTAATTTTCCACTTGAGAGAGTCACAGTGGGTTGCTTTGAGTAGACAAAAGCCAAAACTGCCTAATTTTGACTTTGTGAATTGAATTTTCCTAATTATTGTATACGCGACTGATATACATCAGATTACTACTTAACCGCTGTGTTGTTCTAGGTTGACTTAATTTGGAAAACAAAAGCAACCATTTAGACAATGGTATAGAGTTTCACTAATACCAGTTTAATGCTTTCACAGATCAGAATTCAAACATTAATTTTACCTGTCTTGTTTAAGATTTGCCTCTTTTATTCTCCATAAAATTGTTGCAGATCCTCTCTAATAAATTTTCTTTCAGCAAGTTATTGATTAGATTTTTAACCTTTGAGAACTGGATTCCTGTTTTAGCATACCGCATTTCAGCCAAGGTATATATTAGTGTCATCACTGATCATCTGTAAAATCCTCCATGGATAATTTAAATTTTTGCTAGATGTGTTGCTAGAGTAATTTATTGGAAGGAAAATCCACAGTATAATTATAAAACAGCATGGGTGAGCTATTTTTTCTCACTTTTCATTTTTTCTCCATTGATTTCAGTTAAATGTGTCTTTATCTTGTTTTTTAAACTTCAAGATGGCACTGTATCTGCTTCAACTGAAAGTATGATAAAGAATAACACAATGAAAATATGGGAAAAAAAGCACTTATAAATATGTTTTATCCTAGTGATTTGAGTTTGGGGGAGAGAGGGGAACTCGTATTTGTCATATAATTATAATCCAGGCTGCTGAGAAACATTTCCTTAAGGCATTCAGTCAAGTTGTACAAATAGAACATAATTATTAGCTAAAGAGAATAATATTTATTTAATTATATTTTAGATTTAAATAAAGCAGACATGTATGTAACAATTTCTCTAACCAAAATGTATGGTACCACTGTAAATCTAACAAGTAGCAGAGTTTTTCTCACTCACCAGAGTCAATCGTTACTCTTTGAATAAAGCTGTTTTCTAAGGCTCACATGTAAATAATCTGGAAGTTCCGTCATGGTGGTGGGAGGGGGACTATGATCATTTTGCTTAAATTCAAATGAAATATTTACTGAATGCTTATAATTTGGAACAGCAAACTGCTAGACCAGAGGGAGGGTTACCCTGAATTGACCATATCTCGCCTATTGGTGAAAATTTATATGGATCTCTTAGCCACAATCTAAAATTGTAACAACAGCAGCAGATGGAGAAGGGCTTGCACTCCGGGAGATAGTAGAAAGACCTCAGAAAGGATTGGTCAATTGCTACTAACAAGGGCTGGAGTTTATAGTAGATTTAAAAGTGTAAATATATTCTGCGTTAAAGCACAATTCATCTGATTGCTTTTCTGCCTCATGTAACAAGACTTCTGCATATAATCTAGTAAGAAAATTAGGCATTTAGATTAGAAATTATACCCAAAAGAACTTTATAAGACTCCTTGATACATTGCAAATTGCCTATTTCTTAAATTCTGTTATTTTTTATTTTTTTCAGACTTAAGATCTTGAAATAGTAAAACAATAAAGGAATTAGTAATGATTTGATGTCTGGGAAGGACACATCTATGCTCTTCCAAGATAATCTGTGGAGGAGAGAGACACCCCAAGATGGAGAAGAAAAAAAAAATAGATGTAAATAGGAAAGGGAAGTGCTTCTGAGTTAGTTATAAGAAAATGAGGGCTCCACAGGATATCTCTGGTACCCACTGTCAGGGAGACTATGCGTTAGTGGAGAACATGCCACTAAAGTGGCTGTTTATTACGTTTACTGCCTAGATACCCTGACTAATTGAGGAGTTCCAGCACAGCTAGGAAGTATGACCCCTACCAGTATTCCGTCTCCCAGCTCCTAGGATGCATGAGCATTAGCTAAAATGCTTGGATACTCCTGTTCAGGGCTTTAGATATGAGGTAAGTGATGCCAGAAAAAAACTAAAGATCTTATAATTCATTCTGGAAGGAACAGCAGAGGCAGCCTTTGGTGCTGTGCCATTTGTGATGGCGGTACATCCACGTTCCATAGCAGTCACAATGGTGGTGTCAACAGGGGCAGCATGTGGCCTACCTACTATTCCTTTGAAATGGTTTTGGCTGCAGTTCTTGTTCCCTAGTCTATTTGAACTCTTGCCAGTTTTCGTAGTCTGTTTCTTTAGGCTTCTTATTGATTCTGTGACATACTGCCATCTTTTCAATAATTTCTTTTTCATATTACATTAACCAGGGTGTGGCTTCTTATATTTTCAAGTAGTAATTCGGACTGATGAACAAACTTAACGAAGATTAAATAATGTTGGAATAGGAGGAGGAAAACCCCTCCTTGGGAATAAAGATACAGAAATGATGCATTACATATAAAGAGGCAGGGATTTCTTAATGAAGAGGTTGCCTGGAGTGGGTGGCAGTGTTCAAATCCAATCTTTATCATTTAGTTCCTTTATGAAAATTGCCTAACCTCTTTAGACCTACCTGACTTAATTATCATTATTCTCTTTTATAGAGACCCTAAGCAGCTTGACCAATCCTGTAGATAGAAAATGCAGAGATTTATTTGAACATAGATGTATCTAACCCCAAATCACATGCTTTTATCACCACACTAAATGGCCTCTCGTATGCAGAATGAAGTTCAAATTCCTTTCATTTACTCCCTTCACTTCACAATCTTGTCCGGAACTCATGATGCCCTTATGTTTAACCTAGAGTGGTGTCTTAGTTGGTCTATAGAACTTGTCCATTCAAACAAAAGTAATTTCAAAATAACTTATATTAAAGGACAAAAGCGCAACACCAAAGATCTTCACAGAATATGGTTGATTTGACAGAAAAGATATAATGGCAGTTAAAGAAGAAAACCAGGGTCCCATATCCAAAAAAGATATTTCTATGAGTAGGTCACACAGTATAAGCATTGCCAGGAAAACATTCTCATAAACTTCTTCCTGAGTTTTAACACCTGAAAGCATACTAATGTGTTATATCATATGGTCAAGGTGATGTGTAGGCTGTTTTATCTCTGAGTAGGTACTAAAAGTCTATTATGTAACATGTTCACTATTTTGCAGTCACATACCTGCACCACATTATTGCTTTCTATCAGCTTCCACTCCTCTTAAACTCTGAAAAATGTATCCTCTGACCTTGAGATGTATTTCTTATCATATTATCCTCTTTATTATTTTATAAAATCACTTCACCTTTAATAATCTGAGGAGAAGCCACTTTAAGATTTATTAAAAACAAAAAAAGCAAAAATTGTGTGATGCAAGAGGTCTCTCAATGGAAAGCAGGAAGAAAAATTTGCGAACATTCATGTTAGTGATATTTAGCCAAGTTCCCTTGTAGCCGATTGTAACAGCCTGCTGTCCATTTTTTTGTAAATGATGTTCTATTGAAACATAGCTCCTCTCATTTATTTAAGTATTGTTTGTGGTTGTTGTTATGTTACAGTGGTATATTTCATAGTTGTAACAGATACCATGTGGTTCATGAAACCTATAATATTTGTTACCTGACCATTTACAAAAAAAAAAAAAAAAAGGCTAACCTCTGGATTAGAGGGATAGATGTGTTGGATTAGGAAGAAAATACGAAAAGAAAGCTGAAGAGGCCTGAGCCTGCATCTAAGGAATGTCTGTATACTAGGATTTTTTTCCCTTTCATTTTGAGGATATTACTGGCACTTTTACATTTACAGAGAAAGGCTAAAAGGTTCATTAAAGCAGCTTTCTAAAAGGATAGTAGAGCTGGAAGTGCACCCTTT
The DNA here is from genome assembly GCF_028885655.2 of Pongo abelii. NCBI lineage: Eukaryota > Metazoa > Chordata > Mammalia > Primates > Hominidae > Pongo > Pongo abelii. The sequence continues at coordinate 96,212,836 of NC_071990.2, read as the reverse complement.
AGTTTGGACCTTCTTTCTTTCTATCAGGGAAATAAAAGTAGGAACAGGGTACCCCATTGGTTTTCAGCATTTAGCTTTAGGAGGCTGTGCAATTTCTGGCTATGGGAGGCATTTCACATAGGTAAAATTCCAGAGATTTCCTGCAACTGGTTTTATAGTTAAATCAGTAAGTGTCTATTAGTCAAAAACTTATGAGCATAGATTCTAATCCATTGTCCTAACAAAAATATATAAAAGAAGGGATAGGTGATATAGTTTAACACTATGCTGTAAATTTTAAGCTTCACTACGAAATTGAAATGACAAACAGATGAATTTGGGTGATAATGTTTTAATTTACCTCTCTATTTAAGGATCTAGCCTAATCACATTGTCTCCAACAAGGAAGACAAGGCTTAAATTGCAAAAGGAAATTTGGAAAGACTGTCAGCAGTTGAACTAACTATTCCACACATGGGTGACTTCTCAATGATTCCACATCTAATACTGTCTCTAAAACTTTCCATTAAATTAAATGAGTGAATAATTCAAGAAAGAGGCATCTTCCTTAACACTGTGATGTGTTCTCCAGAGGATACTCTTGATGATGGTGTTTTGGCTTTAAGGCTGCATAGGTTTTAAGTTTGCACAAAAACTTTAGATCTCAGAGATGCATTCTAACTGGGAATGTTGTCTCTGAAGATTACATTTCTATTTGGGCATCTGCTCCTACGTAAGTATAACTACAATTAAAAAAATGCCAAAACATATTTAATAAAAATATTTTACCATCTAAGTGCCCGAAAAAAAGTCAATTTAAGGAAACAAGATTGTTATCTGATTTGGTGATTTCTTGTTTAATTTGGTTCATTCCCATTTCATGTTGAGTTTTTATAAGAGACTTTCAAAAGCCTATTACTTGAAAGCAAATGAAACAAGTTAAAATACATTTTCTATTTTATTACTATGGAAAAAGCTGACATGATTTAAACAAATAAGTTCTGTTTGTATTTTTCTAAAATATTTAGACCATAAAATAAATTCTTTAAATATTCAAGTTTTTTTTTTTTTTTTTTTTTTTGAGATGGAGTTTTGCTCTTGTTGCCCAGGCTGGAGTGCAATGACGTGATCTTGGCTCACTGCAACCTCCACCTCCCGGGTTCAAGTGATTCTCCTCCCTCAGCCTCCTGAATAGCTGGGATTACAGGCGCCTGCTGCTACGCCTGGCTAATTTTTTGTATTTTTAGTAGGGACGGGGTTTCACCATGTTGGCCAGGCTGATCTCGAACTCCTGACCTCAGGTGATCCACCCGCCACCTCAGCCTCCCAAAGTGCTGGGATTACAGCTGTGAGCCACTGTGCCTGGCTTTTATGTATGCATCTTGATGTGTTCAACATGAATGTTTGTTTTGATTATTGACAGCTTGCTTAACATCACAAATAAAAATGAATAAAAAAGTATGTTTCTCTGAGAGATTTACAGGAATAATGTAATAATGGTTTTCCATGCAGTTCATTCTTGACTTTCTGAAGTTCATAGTACAGTTTCAAGATGAAATTCCAGTTGAATTTATAAAACATTTAAACATCAGAAACTTAATAAATCTTACTTACAGATTCTAGGAAGAACATTTTTCATGCTCTTCATATACTCCAATCCTCACATTCAGAATCCCTGAGCAATAATGTGAACTAACCATCTTCATTTAACTAAATGTTATTTATAAATGTGTCAAGACTAGCTAAATAAAAGTCACATTCTCCAAATGACTCTGTCTTAGGAAATATCTGTAATATAACAAACAGTCTCTCAGACCACAGTGCAATCAAATTAGAACTCAGCATTAAGAAACTCACTCAAAACCGCACAACTACATGGAAACTGAACAACCTGCTCCTGAATGGCTACTGGGTACATAACGAAATGAAGGCAGAAATAAAGATGTTCTTTGAAACCAATGAGAACAAAGACACAACATACCAGAATCTCTGGGACACATTTAAAGCAGTGTGTAGAGGGAAATTTGTAGCACTAAATGCCCACAAGAGAAAGCAGTAAAGATCTAAAATTGACACCCTAACATCACAATTAAAAGAACTAGAGAAGCAAGAGCAAACACATTCAAAAGCTAGCAGAAGGCAAGAAATAACTAAGATCAGAGCAGAACTGAATGAGATAGAGACACAAAAATCCCTTCAAAAAATCAGTGAATCCAGGAGCTGGTTTTTGAAAAGATCAACAAAATTGATAAACTGCTAGCAAGACTAATAAAGAAGAAAAGAGAGAAGAATCAAATAGACGCAATAAAAAATGCCAACAGACATATGAAAAAATGCTCATCATCACTGCCCATCAGAGAAATGCAAATCAAAATCACAGTGAGATACCATCTCACACCAGTTAGAATGGCAATCAATAAAAAGTCAGGAAGCAACAGGTACTGGAGAGGATGTGGAGAAATAGGAACACTTTTACACTGTTGGTGGGATTGTAAACTAGTTCAACCATTGTGGAAGACAGTGTGGCGATCCCTCAAGGATCTAGAACAAGAAATACCATTTGACCCAGCCATCCCATTACTGGGTATATACCCAAAGGATCATACCCAAAGGATCATAAATCATGCTGCTATAAAGACACATGCACACGTATGTTTATTGTGGCACTATTCACAATAGCAAAGACTTAGAACCAACCCAAATGTCCATCAGTGATAGACTGGATTAAGAAAATGTGGCACATATACACCATGGAATACTATGCAGCCATAAAAAATGATGAGTTCATGTCTTTTGTAGGGACAAGGATGAAGCTGGAAACCATCATTCTGAGCAGACTATCACAAGGACAGAAAACTAAACACCACATGTTCTCACTCATAGGTGGGAATTGAACAATGAGAACACATGGACACAGGAAGGGGAACATCATACTCTGGGGCCTGTTGTGGGGTGCGGGGAGTGGGAAGGTATAACATTAGGAGAGATATCTAATGTAAATGATGAGTTAATGGGTGCAGCACATCAACATGGCACATGCATACATATGTAACAAACCTGCACATTGTGCACATGTACCCTAGAACTTAGTATAATAAAAGTATAATAAAAATAAATAAATAAAAAAGAAAATATCTGTAAGGATACTAAAACCAAATTGATTCTGATATATCTATGGGTGAAATTTGCTACCAATATGAATACAAAACGAGAAAACTGGCATTATTTCATATCTTAAATAGTAGGAAAAATCTGAATTTATTAAAAATACTGAACAAAATATTTTAAAACCAACGAATACTATCCAAAATTTCTAAATCATCTAGTTCTCATTTCAGAGAATACTATTTTTCAGTCCTCCCTCTGCTCTTCCTTTATTTATTGGAAATGGCCACAGCTATTTAATATGATGTGCCTAAAGACATATTTTGTGAACTGAACACACCATTTTCTATAGTGGCAAACATGCTAGAAATGCATTTTAGACCTGATATAAGTAGTTTAGTTTATTCTATTTTTATTTGCCTATGTATACTCACTTCTGCAGCTCAGATTTCTCTAAGGAGAGAATAAAGTAGGAAATCTAATTTAAAAGTATAAGCTGTGAGCAGTTGAGGTTTAATTCAGGAATTTATAGACTCACCACTGGCAATAACCTCTGAGGAGTACATCTAATATAGTGCATTATGGCATCATCATTCAATGTGTTGTATTTAAGTGCTTGTCAGCATTTCTATTTTAGACTCCTATTTCCTGGTGTTCATGATTTAATCATTAAGAATTGCTGGGGCTTGAACAAACAATTTGTGAAGATTTAGTTTTGCAGCAAATTGTATAATTTTCATTTTTGAGCAGTAGAATGAATAACAAAGTTGCATGAAGAATAAAATAAAGTCAACGAAGTTGTACTTAGGACTTCACCTTGTAAAAGAAGCAGAGGGAGAAATCATCTTGTGTGGATTGTGCACTAAATATTCTGAATAAATAAATGGGAGAATGTATCAAGAAGTTGAGCTTGGAATTAAGAGGAAAGGCCAATTGAAAATGAAGAAAATCATTTTTTTAAAGTTTTGTTGAAGTATACAATACACATTTAATGCAATAATCTTTGTTTTGTAGGACAATGCTATGGAGAGAAATACAATGGTAAGCTTTTGGGAAATGAGTTATATAAAAACGTAGTCTGTTAATATCTGACAAGTCCAGGAATGATGAGCTTTGTGCTCCTTTGTGGTTGTGGTCAATAAACAATTACTCTGTTGGAGAGGCTTACATGTCACCTTAGAGAGTGGTGACTCCAAGCTTACATCCCAGCATTAAACCAGACAAAAACACGGACAAAATGTGTCTCTTATTTCTTTTGCTAGAGCAACAAGATTAGAAAGCTGCATAGTAACAGTAGATGTAAAAGCCAATAATCTGATATTATAGTATAGAAAGAGACAGAAAAAGAGTCCCGTAACATTGTCATGCTATAGTCTATGGTTCCCTTAACCAACTGTGGACACCAATTGGGTTTAATTAACTCTCCTTCTTTTCAGGAAAGTACCATAATTCCAACTTATTGAATTTTCTGTGTATGTTCATAAACTATGATTCCATTCTATGGCATAGTTACATACTGCAGATTGGGTTCCAGATCTAGCTAGGTCAATTACAATCTCCTTCCCAAGAATTTGGAATTAGGAGCAAAAGAGAGAGAGACAGAGGACAGTATTTTGCTCAGAGAAAGACAAGGGAGCAGACATGCAGAGAGATGTAAAGATAATAGAGAAGAATCCTAATAGGTTCCTGGTTCTAATTTGTTCCTGAGGTTGAGCTGCCTATCTGTTCTTGGATTCTCTTGATACTCCAGTGTCCATTAAATAAATCCCATTCTTGAGCTAAAGCTTCTTAGCTTCCATTACTTGAGCTGGGATCCTAACAAATATACAAGTTAACAAGGCAATACCGATAAAGTGGCAGCCATTCAGTTTCACAAAGTTATAAGACTTGATTTATTTCTTGGATCTCCCATATATTCATCTTTACATAATGGGGATCAACTTGATTAACTATTAACTATCAATTGGTTAATTGATCTTGGTGTCTTATTCAAAACAATCCAAATTAATTGAAGCCTACTTTTGTCACCATGATTTTTCTAATTTCCCTCCTCTAATTACCTATTGCTTTACTTGTTTCTTAGCATAATTTTTTTTCAATATCTGAACTCTAAAGCCCTATTATTTAGGTGAGATATAAAATCTTCAGTGTGATCTATGTCTTTGTGTTTAGATTCTTTTGATTATAGAAAATAAAGGTAATACAGAAAGAATAAAAACCTCAAATTGAATTAAAGAATAAAGGGTATTTTTCAAATCTGGGCAAAAAGATAGTAGTTATTTCTGAGAAAACCAAATCTAGTTACATTTTTAGGCCCCCATCTCTCGTGGCCCCCAAAAACTCTAGATTCTTTCAATGAGGTAACAAAATGACTACAGTAATTCTAGCTTTCCTATAACACATTATACCACACAGAGAAAAATTGAGACTATTGTCCAGTAGTTCCTGGAAAAGGCGTGGGATTTTTTTCTATGCTTTGTCCTATACTGGGTCAGATGACCATCTGGGCCTAAAAGAATAAAATACATAAAATTTATTTAAACCAGTAAGGCTTCACTCTTAAAGTCAAGAAAAAAAGAAAATTTCAACCAAAATGCAGTTCCGATAATAGGGAAGACAAAACCTCTCAAAAGATAATTATACCATCCCTAGTGATATAAAGAGGGAAAAGATGTTGGGAAGGCAATTAGTAAATGTTGATGGTACCGTATGTCTGCATTGTTTTACAGAAGCCAGGTCACTTTAGAGATCTTGGATCAGGTGGTATGAAATCTCCTCCATTTGTGTAAGAAGATAAACCATGGATGGGCTTCTGAATCAGAAAGATGCAGGATATAGGAAATCTTATGGTGACATAGGTAGTAATTAAACAAGCAGGGAATTGTGAGAATACAGATCACTAGAACCAAGACAGGAAGGGCACAGAACCGCTAAAGCAGAAAATGGCAATAGTAGGAAAGCTGGGAGAATGTGAGCATGCCAGAATGGGATTGAGCTCCCTTGGCCTCAGGAAAATGGAGGAATCAATCTTGAAAGAGAAGAGAGTCTCAGAAGCATTTGCTAATATGCAGAATATTATAATTTGCAAAATGGAGGGAAGGATTGGGTTCAAACTTCAGAATGTAAATAAAATTATACCAGATGACAGATATATTCCTTCATCCCTTCACTCACCCATTTTACAAGTTTTTATTGTGTGCCTACTCTGTGTCAGGTTCCATGCTGACTTCAGAAAGCACAAATGTAGACCAGACAGGATTCTGACATGATAATGCTTATAGTTAAGCGGATTTACAATTACATTATAAAAGATACTCTGAAAATGTCTACCCAGGTTACTCTGAGAGAAAATAAGAAGGGCAGCTCATTCATCCTACAGATGGAAGTCTTGGAGGGCTTCTGACAGTATGGATTCTGAGCAGAATCCTGATAAATTAGTAAAGCTGGGCAAAGTATTCTGTACAGAAGAATTGCTTTTGTGCAGATCCTGATATAATAATCAGATCAGTCCTCTTCCTATTTTCCCCTCCAGTGACAGAAAATAATTATATTATTCAAGAGGAATAATGGATATGATCTTCATAAACTGAGGTCTGAGAACTCCCAAATAGTCTATAAAGGTCCTTGTTATGGACTAAATATTTATAACCCCCTCTCACAACACACATGTTGAAACCTAACACCCAATGGGATGGTATTAGGAGGTGGGGCCTTTGGGAGGTAATTACATCGTCAGTTGGAGCCCTTATGATAGGATTAGTGCATTTTAAGAAGAGAAATAGGAAAGCTTGTTTGCTTTCTCTGCTTTCTGCCATGTGAGGACTTGGCAAGAAGATGATTATTTGCAAACCAGGAAGAAAAGCCTCACCAAATACCAAATTGCTAGGTACCTTGGACTTCCCAGACTCCAGAACTATGAGAAATAAATGTTTGTTGTTTAAGCTACTCAGTCTTAGGCAATTTGTTATAGCATTTTGAACTGAGTAAAACAGATTACAAAAAGTCTGTGAAGTACCATTACCCCCGCCAAATGTGTTTGTGTGAGGGGTCTTTATCTGAACAAACATTCTAACACAATTATTGTATCTGCACAGGAGTCTATGACACAAAACAGTTCATGAAGAAAATTTAAAATTTCTGCTCTGTGGAAGATACTGCCAAGAAAATGAGAAGTTGGGAGATGACAGTTGTGAAAGATATATATGATTTTTAAAAAAACTGTTTCCAGAATATATAAAGAACACTTAAAAATAAATAAAATAAAATAATGAAATAAAATCTCAAAAATAAAATAATAAACAATCCAATGAAAAATGGGCCAAAGACCTCCATAGAATCTCACCAAAGAAGATATACAGATGGCAAATAAGCATATGAAAAGATATTGCACATCTACGTCATCAGGGAAAGGCAAGATTAAGATGACATGACAATGGGACATCACTACAAACCTATCAAATGGCCAAAATCCACAACACTGCCAACAAGAAATGCTGGCAAAAATGTGAAGCAACAACGAAGCCCATTCATTGCTGATGGGAATGCAAAATGGTACCACCCACTTTGGAAGACAGTTTGTCAGTTTCTTACAAAACTACACTTAACTGTTGCCCATACAACACTGCAATCCCTCTCCTTAGTGTTTACCCAAAGGAGATGAAAGCTTATATCCATACAGAAACCCGCACATGGATGTTTATAGCAGTTTTATTCATACTCGCAAAAATTTTGAGCCAATCAAGATGTCCTTCAGTAGGTGAATAAACAGTGTTGCCTCCAGTCAATGAAATATTACTCAGTGCAAAAAAATAATAAGCTAACAAGCTACAAAAATACATGGAGAAAACTTAAATGCATACTACTAAGTGAAAGAAGTCAATCTGAAAAGTCTACATGCTATATGATTCCAAATATATGACATTCTAGAAAACGCAAAACTATGGAGAAAGTAAAAACAGCAGTGGTTGCCAAAAGTTGGAGAGGGAGGGATGAATAGGCAGAGGACAGAGAATTTTTAACGGCAGTGAAAATATTCTGTGTACTACTATAATGCATATCATTAGTATACATTTGTCCAAACCCACCTTGCACAAGAGTGAACTTTAATGTAAACCATGAACTTTGGGTAATAATGTGTCAATATGGGTTCATCAGTTGTAGCAAATCTACCACTTGTTGCAGGATGTTGATAGTGCGGGAAAGCAGAGAGCATATGGGAACTCTGTACCTTCCTCTTAATTTTACTGTGAACCTAATACTGCTTTTTTTAAAAAAAGTAATAATAAAGTCTTAATTTTTTTTGTAGACAGAAAACTTCAACAATGCCAGCTTTTTAAATGTTCCTTCATTATTTATACCCTTTAAAAACTTTAATTTTACTCTTAGAACAGAGCTTTCTGCAAACTGCCTCCACTCTCCTCCTCTCACTTTCCCAGATTGTATTTTCTCCTTGGGACTACTTCTCTGGTGTTTTGTTTTGGAAGGTAGAGAGAGAAAACTGCAAACATTGCTTTTTGTTTGACTTTAACTGCTGCTGTAGTTCATTTTATTTGGACATGAAATGGAGGTAGCACCAATGTGCTACACTGATGAGTGGCCTGCCTCCATGGAGATCCTGGAATCCTAAAGAGATGGGCTGCCTGTCCCTACTGAACTCCAAGTAGTGACATCTCAACACCTGCTATGACACATGTGCCTCTTTGTTTGCTATGCAGTCTAGTCTTGGCACTTCATTTCTTCTATCCTCTTTACAGACATGATGGATCCATGGATTCATTCCATAGTCTCTGGAAGCTAGGAGTTGGGAAGTTAAGAGTGTGGTACTGATCATCTTTCCATATGGTAGTTTCCCCTCCAGACCAACTGACCCAAGTTTTTTTTCTCCTGTGCTAGATGTGGTACAGAGAATTTATTAAACCTACTGCCTAAGCAGACTATGCAGTAAGGAATGAAATTTTAGTCCTCCCTTATTGAAGAAAACCCCAATATCTTTGAGCCTTTTTTCTCCACTTTCTTTGTCCCTTTCCCAATTTTTCTGGATTAGGAGAAGAGGAATATTATCTCTCCTGCTCTTGGAGGAGGGAGAAAACAGCCTTTCTTCATAAACAATGTACTCCTCACAAGGTTGAGGGATTTCTTTCTTTTACTTAAGATGATGGGGTGGTGATCTAGTGGAGGTAAATTCTGGCATCTGACAAGAGACCCAGTAAATGTGGTTTCAATTGCTAGAGGCTCCTTTACAATGTGGCATGGTTTGCTATTTTCAACATACTCATACCTGGATTACTCTCTCCAGGGCTCACAGCTGGGCTCATTGTTCAACGTACTTGAAGATCCAGCCTCCTTCAAGTTCACTAGACAATCAAGAGGGAGAAATGGAAAAGTACAGTCAAGCACCACAGAGTGAGGCATATTAACAATTAAGCTTCTCTCTTTTTGAAGGTGTATATAAAGCCTTAGTATAGATCCATGTGCCATTATTGATGAGATGCAGGTATTTCCCAGTTACGCTAGTGTGGCTCTAAAGCATGCTGAGAACTGAAGTTGATATTGCAGATTCATTGCCTTAGGTCACATGGGCTACACAGTGTCTTTGTGAGCTGGAAATGAGGAGTGGGTGGGACAGAACACAGCACTGTGCTCAAAGGAGTGGGAGTCACCATTGAGTCCCTGCTGAAATGGCAAAGGAAATATTTAATAAGATGAACTATGGGGTCTGTGTTGATCCTGGTCTACTTTGCATTTACCTGATTGGATAACTGACAGCCAGGAGGCAAGCATTCTATTCAGCAGCTACTCTTGATATTACTACCAGATTTTTAAATTTAATCACAGACTGAGACAGACTGCTGCTGCCTATTTCCTCTTTCAAAATACCTTTTTCCAATTAATCTGTAAGTGACCTCATTTTAGACTCTGTAGTGGAAAATTACCACTTATTATTTCCTATCCATAACCTGCACCACATTTCCCATTTGTAGTGTGGGGAAAACTATCTTATGTCTTAGTGAAAAGCAGAATTTGCTACCTAAACCCAAGGCTGAAAACATGAATGCTCACATTTACCAGTGCCTCTTTGAAACCTGAGCATGACCACCTGACCTAGGCTTGGCTGCTCAGATGCACCCACCCTGAACATTGATGGAAAGAAGCAAGGTGGTGGTGTGTTGTGGAAAGTCAGGGACCCCAAACGGAGGGACTGGCTGAAGCCATGGCAGAAGAACATAAATTGTGAAGATTTCATGGACATTTATTAGTTCCCCAAATTAATACTTTTATAATTTCTTACACCTGTCTTTACTGCAATCTCTGAACATAAATTGTGAAGATTTCATGGACACTTAACACTTCCCCAATCAATACCCTTGTGATTTCCTATGCCTGTCTTTACTTTAATCTCTTAATCCCACATCTTCATAAGCTGAGGAGGATGTATGTCACCTCAGGACCCTGTGATGATTGCATTAACTGCACAAATTGTTTGTAGAGCATGTGTGTTTGAATAATATGAAATCTGGGCACCTTGAAAAAAAGAACCGGATAACAGCAATGTTCAGGGAACAAGAGAGATAACCTTAAACTCTGACTGTCAGTGAGCCAGGTGGAACAGAGCCATATTTCTCTTCTTTCAAGAGCAAATGGGAGAAATATTGCTGAATTCTTTTTCTCAGCGAGGAACATCCCTGAAAAAGAGAATGCGTCCCTGAGGGTAGGCCTCTAAAATGGCCGCTTTGGGGGTGGCTGTTTTTTACGGTCACAGCTGTAGGGATGAAATAAGCCCCAGTCTCCCGTAGCGTTCCCAGGCTTATTAGGACTAGAAAATTCCCGCCTAATAAATTTTGGTCAGACTGGTTGTCTGTTCTCAAACCCTGTCTCCTGATAAGATGTTATCAATGACAAAGTGTGCCGAAACTTCATTAGCAATTTTAATTTCACCCCAGTCCTGTGGTCCTGTGATCTTGCCCTGCCTCCATTTACCTTGTGATATTCTATTACCTTGTGAAGCATGTGATCTCTGTGACTCACACCCTATTCATACACTCCCTCCCCTTTTGAAAATCACTAATAAAAACTTGCTGGTTTTGTGGCTTGTAGGGCATCACAGAACCTACTGACATGTGATGTCTTCCCTGGACACCCAGCTTTAAAATTCCTCTCTTTTGTACTCTGTCACTTTATTTCTCAGACTAGCCGACACTTAGGGAAGATAGAAAAGAACCTATGTGAAATATCGGGGCTGAATTTCTCCCAATAGTGGTGGGTGATAGCTACACTGGTGGCAACATCTAATCTCCAGGTCCAGCAATGGCAGATTTTTTCAGTGGGGCTTGAAGTGCAGCCCGCCTGGTTTGGACCAATTTCTGAGCTTGTTTACCCAGCATTCCAGGTGATTCTGTGAACCATTTCTAATCCTATTCTTCTTAAATCAGCCAAAGACAATTTCTACACTTGCAACTAACATGATAAAGTGAAATTTTTCTCAACATGGCTTAAGAGGAACACCATATTCTTCCTGGCTGAAAAAGGTCAGTGAATTTCTATTATCCACTCTTTTTTTTTTTGAGACTGAGCCTTGCTCTGTTGCCTGGGCTGGAATGCAATGGTGTGATTTTGGCTCACTGCAACCTCAGCCTCCTGGATTCAAGTGATTCTTCTGCCTCAGCCTCCCAAGTAGCTGGGACTACAGGTGTTTGCCACCAGGCACTGCTAATTTGTGTATTTTTAGTAGACATGAGCTTTCACCATCCTGGACTCAAGTGATCTGCCCACCTTGGCCTCTGAAAGTGCTGGGATTACAGACATGAGCCACCTTGCCTGGCCTCTACTATCCACTCTTACTGCTGACTTTTCTCTCTAGTGATTTTCTTACCCAGGGCTATATTCTGGTCAGTCATTTTATTGGGTAGAAAATAAACTCAATAAATGACAGATTTAGAATATAGAAGAAAAAATATTAATATAGTTATGTTTATTAGGTAAATATCATTTTCTTAAGGAAATACTTTAAAAAATTAATTGTACTTATAGAGGTGAGTGCATTTATTTGTGATGATGATAAAGGTGCACATATACATCAAAACTTATGTGATGATACATTTGAATATGTGCAGTTTATTATATGTCAATTATACCTCAATAAAGCTGTTAACATTTTTATAGCATGCAAATACTTCATTAGTAAAATTTACTTTTGTAATTAATATTTATAAATCTTTATATTATATAAATTGTCCAAAGAATATTGTTACAAAAGAATTTATAAAGAATATACATAATTGAAAGATGTAAATGTTACAGGATCTTTGGGGTGTCGCTTCACCTGCCAGAAACCTCTGTCGCCAGTGGTGCCTTTCCCCGAGTTTTGCTCAAGACCAATGGGCTTTTTCCACCCACTTGGCCTGGCAGGCTGCACTTGGCTTGTGCTACTGGCATGGATCCCACACCTGTCAGGGGCCAGCCAGGTATGGAGTGGTGAGGGATGTGTGAGTGAGTGTAGGGTCTGGCCATTGTGCACAGCTAGGCACACCAGCTGTGATGAGGTGGGCAGCTACAGGTGCTGGCACAGGCACCAGCTCCCTGTGATGCTGTGGCTGGACCAGGCATACCACAAGCAGCTTCCACGGTTATGACCGGGGAACGTGGTGGTGCCTGGAAGCATGGAGATGCCAAGAACCTCACAGCCCCAAAGAGGGTGTCACAGCCCTGGCTCGCAGAGTTCCTAGGTCTAGGCTCCCTGAAGGGGCACAGCTCTTCTCTCCTTCTCTCTTCTCTCCTTCTTGTCATCTGCAAGGTGCTGAGCAAGGGGTGTATTTCAGCTGTGTTTGTGTTACAGCTCTTTAGTCCCACCATTTGGCTGGTCCTGAGTTCTTGTCCTGCATCCAGAAAGAATGAGGTATGCAGACAAGTGGAGGGAGAGCAAGGTGAAGAGGAGCTATACTGAGTGACAGAACAGCTCAGAGGAGACACACATTGGGTAGCTCCTCTTTGCAGGCAGAGTGTCCTGAGTGTTCAGCTCTTAGCAGAGAGGAGACTATGGGGTGGGTAGCTCTTCTCCTTAGCTGGTCATCTTGTTGTTTCCTCCAGTCTGGCTGAGTTTTGGGCTTTTATGGGCCACAGAGGGGAGGAAGAATATGCCAATTGGTCCATAGGTGGCCATGGGTGGGCTCAGAAAAAGCACCACAAGTTCCCGTTCCAGTCTATGGGACCAGTAGCCCAGCCCCCAGGCTTCAGGATCTCCCTGATTTGAAGGTGGGGCTTCATGTGGGAACTGCCTCCTTCCATCCAGGAGCCAGTCTGCCTCATATGCTGCTGTTCATGGTGCTTAGGCTGTTCATACCAAGGGGCACCTGCAGGCCAGCACTGAGCTGCCCTCAACACCCCCTTGACCTCCTTCCCATGCTTGTCAGTGCCCGAAGTGTGGAGGGGGCTGAGGCACCAGTGGGCTGGTGTGTCAGTGCTGCCCTGAGTGTATGCACACTCAAGTGGGCAGTGACAGGGCCTGGGCTCAGTCTCAACCTTGCTTGGATATCAGAGTGGGCACTGGGAGTGGGGAGAGGCCAGGCAGTGGGAGCAGACACCTCTGAGCCTGCAGTGGGGTCCTTCCCAGTCCCTGAGAGTTTAGAGATGCCCAGGTCCACAGCCACAGCTTGGGTGCCTACAGCTGCACCTGGGAGAGCAGGGTTTCTGCCTGCTCCCGGCCCCCAAGAGTACAGGGAGTCCTGGGTCCACAGCTGTGAGGTGGGTGGCTGCAGCTATGCCCAGGAGGGCAGGGCTCCTGCCTGCTCCTGGCTCCTGCAAGCTCCCTGGAGCACACAGCCCTGGCCGTGCCTCCACAACCGAAGCTGGTGTCACGGCAGCAGCCACTCTACATGGGCCACGGCTGCCATCATTAAGTGATATTTTGACATTGTTAATTGCCTTAATGTATCCTTTGGGGAATATAAGAGCCTTCTCAATGAAGGAATTTTTTTCTGATAAAGGAAAAAGTGGACCCTGCCGGAAGAGATAGGCCTGGCACACTTACAGCTGGCTGTGATGTTTTCTTATTTAACATTAATAATTTCACAGAGAAGGCCACTATATAACGATGATGGATTAAGACAAAAACAGTATCAGTTTGTAAAAATCATAAACATTGTCCAAGCCAAAATACAACTAAAGATCTCTCTGCCCTAGCTAATATGAGTAACTTTTGCTTTTTTGCCAAGTCGCAGTCTAAGTCCCACTGTATTCTTCTCAGCTGCTAGAAAAAAGTTTTCTGGACAGCATCTGTTCTACAACAGAGCCCTGCTACCTGAGTGCTTTTCCAAACTTGCCTAACACAAGCCACAATCCTATAACAAGTCCTTCTTAACACTTTCTTACTAAGACATCCCACATCTCCTGTGATGTGCTTTTTCCTTTGCAATAAGTGAATAAATACAAATTTGTTCAATTACAGATATGTTTCTGTTAGTCTTTGATTGAAAGGCATTGGTACTTCAAACGTAAATTTTGCTTAGTTTAAAAAGTACACCTTAAAGGAAAATCATATCTGCATTTATCATGAATGCTGCTTTTCAGGAACATTTTTCCAATCAAGATATTATATGTAATGAGTAAAGTGTTCTCAAAATTTTCTCAAAATTACAAAACTCTATGTGACACAAATAGGTAATGATTTATGTTGTCTACCAAAAATCAGAATTAAAAAAATACATTTTGCAGGTGTCTTTTTGTAAAGATGTTTTTCTCTGCTGCCTTGTTGTTCTAGTATTAATTTTAGAATCATAGAAGCAAATTATACTTGTAAGGAAGAAGGCAGGTGCTATTCTGTTGCCTGAATGTCACTATGCTCTTTAGATTTAACTCTAAATGTAATTGTTAACATGTAGAAAAAGCCCAGATCATTTTTTTTACTTCCATAAAAAAATTGCAATTGAATCTTTTATTTGAAGATAATCTTATTTATATGACAGAAAAGCTCATATTCCTACCATAACAAATCTAAAGAAAAGAATTCTTTTGGCCTAACAAAACTGAATTTGTAAAAGTCATGTTGATATTACTATAATTTTTAAATATTTCCGGCCTGGAATGTAACTGTATATCACCTGTTTTCTTTGATAATATTTAAAAACCAATATGCAGGTGGGAATAGTTATAGATTTCTCATTAAAGGTAAATTTTATGCTGAAGAAATATGCTTTTGCCTTTCATCAATCATGTTGCTGTCAGCTATCAGCTTTGCACAAATCTTTATAAATTTTACAGAAACAAGGAGTGGAAGGCCTCTGAGTGAAAACAATAAGGGTTGGGGGGGTATAGTGCCACCAGTTATGCCTCAAATAGAGTGACTCATGATGCCTCGACAAAACAAAAGGCAAATCTTTTTTTTTTATTTTTTAGTTTTTAGTTTTGTTACAGTGAAAGCTTGATACTGGGAACTTATAATAAAAGGTCTTTTTAAAAATCCACAAAATATTTGGAAGTGCATTCAGGTATTGGGAATTCATTAGATTTTTAAAAGAAATTATTTTCTATATGTATATATGATATAGTTTAAAGGGATTTATAAGAGCAGAAAAATATCAGTATATTTGCCTGTGCTCACAGATAATAAAATTTAAATAATCTAGGCATATTTAAGTGTTTTGATTCTTAGCAAATACAATTTTTCCTGAGTTATTACTTGAAAAGAGAAAGGCATACTCTTTTCCTACAACAAGAAATGTTAAGAGCTCATTTCTTATTTAGCACAAATGTCTTGATCACCAAAAGCTTCCATTAGTGACTTGTTAAAAGTAACTTATCAATTGAGTCACATTTCTTAAAGTACATCAATTAATATTTCTTCTCTAAAATATTATCAATAGTTTAATTCACAATACATCTGAACAGGAGCTAGTAAAAAAAAAAAGCTATGCATTGGTTGCTAGAGATATCTAAAAAATAACTTTGTAACTGAAGATTGATGGAAACCTACAATCTTTCTTTTGAGTTTAAGGCTTTGGAAAGGAGAGTGAGAAGGCTTGCCTTTATCTGTACTTGTGAGAGATGAGACAAAACATCTAGTACTTCTTTGAAAAAGACCTAGAGGACGGTCCAATAATACTTTTGTTTTAGGTGTGCTCTTCTATCCTGCTTATCTTATCTGAGAAAAGATTTGGTGTAGGTATGCTGTATTGATTTACCAAAGGGGATTTTTTTAAATAATAATTCTTTGTTTTGTTCTACTGCTTCTCTTTTGCCTTCAGAAATTTTAGTTTTTTGTTCAAAATTCCTTAACATCATTATAATAACTATGATTGACACAATTACCAACCCTATATTCTGTCTGTTCCAAGTAGATTTTCACTGTTTAATCTCTAACCTTGTCCTTAAATGAAGGCCTCAGACACAACTCTCCCATACTCTGTACCAACAATCTAAAGCTTAGACAAATTAAAGAGTGTACAAAAGTATAACATTAAGAATTGTGGCTACCTGCTGTTCCTGGACCGTTTCCCCAGTGTTTTCCACTTTTAGTAGTTTCTCATAATTCCTAATAATTTCCAGAAAAAAATGTGTTTGCATATTTATCGGTATGGTTTTAAGGTCTCATACAGCAGGAAATAAAATTCAGTTGACTTAAGAGAAGAAACTTTTTTTTAGCTTGAACACGGTTTTATTTTTATTTATTTATTTTTATATTTATTTATTTTTTATTATACTTTAAATTCTGGGATACATGTGCAGAACGTGCAGGTTTGTTACATAGGTATACACATGCCATGGTGGTTTGCTACACCTATCAACCCATCATCTACATTAGATATTTCTCCTAATGCTATCCCTCCCGTAGCCCCCACCCCCTGACAGGCCCTGGTGTGTGATGTTCCCTTCCCTGTGTCCATGTGTTCTCACTGTTTAACTCCCACTTATGAGTGAGAACATGTGGTGTTTGCTTTTCTGTTCCTGTGTTAGTTTGCTGAGAATGATGGTTTCCAGCTTTATCCATGTCCCTGCAGAGGACATGAACTCATCCTTTTTTATAGCTGCATAGTATTCCATGGTGTATATGTACCACATTTTCTTTATCCAGTCTATCATTGATGGGCATTTGGGTTGGTTCCAAGTCTTTGCTATTGTGAAAATTACTGCAGTAAACATATGTGTGCATGTGTCTTTATAGTAGAATGATATATAATCCTTTGGGTATATACCCAGTAATGGGATTGCTGGGTTAAATGGTATTTCTAGTTCTAGATCCTTGAGGAATCGCTACACTGTCTTCCACAATGGTAGAACTAATTTACACTCCCACTAACAGTGTAAAAGCATTCCTATTTCTCGACATCCTCTCCAGCATCTGTTGATTCCTGACTTTTTAATGATCGTGATTCTAGCTGGCCTGAGACGCTATCTCATTGTGGTTTTGATTTGAATATCTCTAATGACCAGTGATGATGAGCATTTTTTCATTTTTTCATGTGTCTGTTGGCTGCATAAATGTCTTCTTTGGAGAAGTGCCTGTTCATATCCTTCGCCCACTTTTTGATGGGTTGTTTGTTTTATGCTTGTAAAGTTGATTAAGTTCTTCTAGATTCTGGATATTAGCCTTTTGTCAGATGGATAGATTGCAAAAATGTTCTCCTATTCTGTAGGTTGCCTGTTCACTCTGATGATAGTTTCTTTTGCTGTGCAGAAGCTCTTTAGTTTAATTAGTTCCTGTTTGTCAATTTTGGCTTGTGTTGCCATTGCTTTTGGTGCTTTAGTCATGAAGTCTGTGCTCATGCCTATGTCCTGAATGGTATTGCCTAGGTTTTCTTCTAGGAATTTTATGATTTTAGGTCTTATGTTTAAGTCTTTAATCTATCTTGAGTTAATTTTTGTATAAAGTGTAAGGAAGGGGTCCAGTTTCAGTTTACTGCATATGGCTAGCCTGTTTCCCCAACACCATTTATTAAATAGGGCATCCTTTCCCCATTGCTTGTTTTTGTCAGGTTTGTCAAAAATCAGATGGTTGTAGATGTGTGGTGTTATTTCTCAGGCCTCTGTTCTGTTCCATTGTTCTGTATATCTGTTTTGGTACCAGTACCATGTTGTTTTGGTTACTGTAGCCTTGTTGTATGGTTTGAAGTCAGGTAGCATGATGTCTTCAGCCTTGTTCTTTTTGTTTAGGATTGTCTTGGCTATATGGGCTCTTTTTTGGTTCCATATGAAATTTAAAGTAGTTATTTTTCTAATTCTGTGAAGAAAGTCAATGGTAGCTTGATGGGGATAGCATTGAATCTATAAATTACTTTGGGCAGTATGGCCATTTTCATGATATTCATTCTTCCTTTCCATGAGCATGGTATGTTTTTCCACTGGTTTGTGTCCTCTCTTATTTCCTGGAGCAGTGGTTTGTAGTTCTCCTTGAAGCAGTCCTTCACATCCCTTGTAAGTTATATTTCTAGATATTTTATTCTCTTTCTAGCAATTGTGAGTGGGAGATCACTCATGATTTGGCTCTCTGTTTGTCTATTATTGGTGTATAGGAATGTTTGTGATTTTTGCACGTTGATTTTGTATCCTGAGACTTTGCTGAAGTTGCTAATCAGCTTAAGGAGATTTTGGGCTGAGACAATGGGGTTTTCTAAATATACAATCATATCGTCTGCGAACAGAGACAATTTGACTTCATCTTTTCCTATTTGAATACCCTTTATTTCTTTCTCTTGCCCGATTGCCCTGGCCAGAACTTCCAGTACTATGTTGAATAGGAGTGGTGAGAGAGGGCATCCTTGTCTTGTGCTGGTTTTCAAAGGAATGCTTCCAGCATTTTCCCATTTGGTATGATATTGGCTGTGGGTTTGCCATAAATAGCTCTTATTATTTTGAGATATGTTCCATTAATACCTAGTTTATTGAGAGTTTTTATCATGAATGGCTGTTGAATTTTGTCGAAGGCCTTTTTGTATCTATTGAGATAATCATGTGGTTTTGTCATTGGTTCTGTTTATGTGATGGATTATGTTTATTGATTTGCGTATGTTGAACCAGCCTTGCATCCCAGGGATGAGGCCAACTTGATCTTTGTGGATAAGCTTTTTGATGTGCTGCTGGATATGGTTTGCCAGTATTTTATTGAGGATTTTCACAATGATGTTCATCAGAGATATTGGCCTGAAATTTTCTTTTTTTTTTGTTGTGTCTCTGCCAAGTTTTAGTATCAGGATGATGCTGGCCTTATAAAATGAGTTAGCAAAGAGTCCCTTTTTTTCTGTTGATTGGAATAGTTTCAGAAGGAATGGTACCAGCTCCTCTTTGTACCTCTGGTAGAATTCGGCTGTGAATCTGTCTTGTCCTGGACTTTTTTTGATTGGTAGGCTATTATTTACTGCATCAATTTCAGAACTTGTTATTGGTCTATTCAGGGATTCGACTTCATCCTCATTTAGTCTTGGGAAGGTGTGTGTGTCCAGGAATTTATCAATTTCTTCTAGATTTTCTAGTTTATTTGTGTAGGGGTGTTTATGGTATTCTCTGATGGTAGTTTCTATCTCTGTGGGATCGGTGGTAATATCCCTTTCATCATTTTTTATTATGTCTATTTGATTATTCTCTATTTTAAGAAGAAACTTTTAATACAAGTTTTTTTAAGGGTGTATATAATGTTAGGAGAACAGAAAAAAATGATAAGGCACCAAGAGCTTTGCAAAAACTGGAGACTGGTTCTCTGTTAGGGATGAAGACAGAAACGGAGGAAATTGAGATATGGAAGCCCAGTGAAAGCTGGAAACGTTCAGGGAGCTCTGAAAATGAGTGGTCACGGAAGTTGCACCAAACCGTAGAAGAAATGAAGTGTCCAGCCTGTCTCCCTTCCTGCTGGTCTATCTCTAGGTAGTGCCTTCCATTGCCTTTCACAACTATCAACTTCTTGGGACCACAGTGGAAGCAGACAGGGCCCATGAATGGATCTGGTGGGCTAGGAAACAAGAGAAAACCAACACACATATGTATTTTAAATATACATATTTGAAATAATATATACTATTGAATAATGTATTATATATTTAGTAATATATATTATTGAATAATACATGTTATTGAACAATGTATTATATATTGAATAATATATAATATATATTTCAAATATATATATATTTGAAATACCAAATATATATATATTTGAAATACCAAATATATATATATTTGAAATACCAAATATATATATATTTGAAATACCAAATATATATATATTTGAAATACCAAATATATATATATTTGAAATACCAAATATATATATATTTGAAATACCAAATATATATATATTTGAAATACCAAATATATATATATTTGAAATACCAAATATATATATATTTGAAATACCAAATATATATATATTTGAAATACCAAATATATATATATTTGAAATACCAAATATATATATATTTGAAATACGTGTGTATTATTATATTATGTATACACACATATGTATATGTATATGTACCAAAGAAATTAATAGATCCTCTGGTAACATTTAAAAATTTTTATTTTAATTACATTTGTCAATCTTGAATGTTTCGTGATCACATTGTGTAGGATTTTTCAGTGAATTTATTATTTTTTCTTTTTCTTTTTTTAATATTTTTTTTCTGGAAAACTTTCTCCTGCAGATTCTTGCCCTATTCATCTAATCTTCTTCACAACATGTAATTTTTTTTAAATCTATGGAGTATCTTTTTGAATCACACTGTACACTTACTTATTACATAATATATTTGTGTGTATGTATATACACACATACACAGTTGTATTTCTTGTCATTTATACGTATGTGTTTATTTGTAGTTCTTGTCTTTTCCCATGATTTATGTTTCTTGCAATGTCATTTTTTCCCTGTTTAGCTCAATCTATCTAACATGTTGGAGAGTTTGGTAAAAAATTATAGACCCTTGCTTGTTTATATTTTAGAGTGTGGCACCTTAAATGTTGATTGGGAGCTCTAAATATCTGTGTGGTTGGCAAGTGAGTATCACTTTGAAGCTATCCCATGAATTAGACTGACATTCTTAAAGACAGCATGCTGGTTGACTTGTAAAATCTACAATGTGTAATTGTTTATATATTTTACTTATTATTAGATTCAGGTTAAACATTTTTAGCAGTAATACTGCATAAGTGATAGCTGTTACTCTCATTACCATTACATCAGAAAGTATATAATGTGTGTGTGTCCCATTAGTTTGACACCAAATCTGTATTTTTTTTCTAATTAGTCAGCATTTGTTGAGTGATACTTTGAGGACCTCTGAATATCAACTCTTTAATAATTTCACCCAATGCCACAAATAATAACCTTTTCTGGATTAGTTGCTGCATTGGTGGTCAGAAAGCCGTGATTTTCTACCATCATTCCAACTAAATAGTTATTTGGCATTCTTTGGTAAAGAGAAGATTTTCCATTCCAATCTGCTTTTTGTAGCAATGGTTTTGGATTGTTTATTATTATTATTCAGTATGACATAATCTTTTACTACTGTCATCCTTTTTAATGCTCAACTTGCCCAAAGTTGACCACTGGAAGCTTCTTCAAGATAATTTCTATCAACTTTCAATCTGTACCCATAAAATTTTTACCACTTCTTTGTTTTGTGGCACAAATTGTTCCAAGTCCCCTTTTAAGTGATGAGAACTCCTTGTAGACATTTCAGGCTAGATCTGGGTGATTGGTGTGCTTTTTCTTACTAGGTTGTCATTGTTTCTAGACTATTTCAGTTGTCAGAGAGAGAAGTATTCTTAAATAAATAATGAATTCATACTGAAGTCTCCAATTCAAATCAAATACCATAGACCCTTCCTCACTCTTTCCCAGTTATTTAAAAATTAAACCTGCACATTGTGCATATGTACCCTAAAGTTTAAAGTATAATAATAATAAAAAAACTTAAAAATAAATAAATAAATACAAAAAATATAAATTAAAAAACTAGGACATCTAAAAAAATTAATTATGTCACTGCATCTAATTGCAGAAAGGGTTTCAGAGAGTAATGGCTGCTGCTTCATTTCTGTCTCTAAATATGCAAATTTTGGAGGGTCAACCTCTAGCAGGAACTACACTGGAAAGGGAATTCCGGAAAATTTAGATCTCTTTCTAACAAAGCTGTGTAAACTAATAAAATGCATTACTATTTTTCCTTTCCATTTCTGTGGTTTCTGCTTTATAAATTCAGCTTTGTCTGATATCAAGATTGCAATCCTATCTTTTTATTGTTTGAAATTGCCTTGTATACATTTATCATTACTTTCTTTTAATCTTTCTGAATAACATTGCTTTATGTATCTCTCTATACAACAGAACCCAAAACCCAACAGAATTTCATTTTGCTTAGAAATTATTTTTAATAGGTATGTTATGCCTGACATAGAATCAACTTTGTGATACTATTTTTTATAGTTACCATACATATTGTTATATTTACTGTGTTTCTTCTATGTTGTCTATTTCCTTTTCTCTTAATGTTTTTCACTTGTTATCTCTTTGAAAATGCTTCTCCACTTTTGCTTTGCTTTGTATTTTGTATATTGCTGTTATAAAATCTGATGGCATTTGATTTTCTTCCTTTGTAAATGTCTTGGAGGTTCAAACCATATTTTCTTTATCTTAAAGCTGAATTGAGGTACTTCGTTATGTCTCAGAATTGACTGTTCCATGTCAGTTTTTCTAGGTATGTGGTAAAATTTTTCAATACGTAGATTTTGGTCTTCTTTTGTTTCTGACAAATTTCTTGGATTGCATTTATTTCATTGATTTGTTTTTCTTGAGACTCCAGTTAATTTTATATTAAGTTTTCTTTGCTTATAGTCTATGTCAAATTTGTTTTCTGATCCTGTAAAACCCTTTCTTCACTTTATATTCTCTTAATTTTTATTCTTCTATTGAATTCTTGTTACACTTTTATCAAAGGCTACCTTGAATTCATTGGGATTTTTTTCCTTCTGTTTTTAGATTTCTTTTTTTCTTATTTTTCTTCTATCCAACTTTTATTTTAGGCTCAAGGTGTACATATGCAGGTTTGTTACATGGTTAAATTGCTTGTCACAAGGGGTTTAGCTTACAGATTATTTTTTCAGCCAGGTAATCAGCATAATACTCAATAGGCAGTTTTTCAATCCTCACTCTTCTTCCACCCTCCACCCTCAAAGAGGCCTCAGTTTCTATTGTTACTTTCTTTGTATCCATGTGTACTAAATGTTTAGCTCCCATTTATATAAGTGAGAACATGAGACATTTGGTTTTCTTTACTATGTTAGTTCACTTAGAAAAGTGGCATCCAGCTCCATCCATGTTGCAGCAAAGACCATGATCTCCAGCGAAGACCATGACCTTTTATAGCTGCATGGTATTCTATGGTGTAATGTACCCCATTTTCTTTATCCAGTCCACCATTAATGGGCATCTAGATTGATTCCATGCCTTTGTTATTATGAATGATGCTGCGATGAACACAGAATTTATATTCCTTTGGGTATATACCCAGTAATGGAATTGCTAGGTCAAACGGTAGTTCTGTTTTAAGTTTTTTGAGAACTTTCCGGACTGCTTTTCACGGTGCCTGAATTAATTTACATTCCCATCAGAAGTCTGTAAGTGTTTCTTTTTCTCCACAACCTCACCAGCATGTTATTTTTTGACTTTTTAATAATAGCCATTCTGACTGGTGCGAGATGGTATCTCATTGTGGTATCTTTCTTGTTTTTTTCACCTTTCATGTTACTCGTTGCAAGTTTTTGTCCTTTTTTCTGGCTTTTCGAATTTTGTATTCTTTTTTATACTTAGAAATATTATTTAAGGATATATAATTCATATTGTGTTTTTGTGCTACATTTTTCTTCTTGTTTATGGTTTGGATGAGAGAATTATTATCAGCTAATATGGTTTTTCTTATTTTCCCATGTGGATGTTGGCTGCTGTTACCTATTCATTTTAATTTATGTTGGATTTTCTTGGACCAGTATTGTATTAGTCAGGGTTCACTAGAGAAATAGAATAAATAGGAAGTGTGTGTGTGTGTGTGTGTGTGTGTGTGTGTTTAGAGAGAGAGACAGACAGACAGACAGACAGAAAGAGACAAAGACATTTCTTATGAGGAATTGGCTCACATGATTATGGAGACTTAGAAGTCCCATGATCTACTGTTTGCAAGCCAGATAATCAGGAAAGCCAGCGGTGTAATTCCAGTTTGAGTCTAAAAACTTGAGAAGTAGAGAAGTCAATGTTGTAAGTCCTATTTCAAGAGTAGAAGACCAGTCTCCCAGGTCAAGCAGGCAGGCAGGAAGCAAAAAGCGGTACATTTAGCTTCTCTGCCTTTTTGCTCTATTTGGGCCTTCAATGGATTAAATGATGCCCACTCACTCTGGGGAGGTCAATCTACTTTATTGAGTGCACCAATTCAAATATAATCTCATCTGAAACACATCCAGAAATGATGTTTAATCTGGGTACCACTTAGCACAGTCAGGTTGCCACATAAAATTAACTGTCACAAGGATTAACATGCTTTTTCTGTGTATATAGGAGGGAGATAGTGGTTTCAGCAGTTTCTGTATTTTTCGCTAAACAGTGCCCTCTTTGACTGCTATCATGGAGTTAGGTTACTTAACATATGGTGTGTTTTGTTGGAGAGATGGTTTAAGTTGCTGGGCCTTTTAATTTTGTTCTTCCTTTCAAGTGTTTAATAAAACACTTGAAACTAAGTTTAATAAAACTTAGTTTCCAC
This sequence comes from Pongo abelii, assembly GCF_028885655.2. NCBI lineage: Eukaryota > Metazoa > Chordata > Mammalia > Primates > Hominidae > Pongo > Pongo abelii. Next base: position 96,188,024 of record NC_071990.2, on the reverse strand, counting down.
ATGTGTTTCCATCTTTTCCTTCATTTTCAAGTCTTCCAGGGAGGGATACTTCTCTCTTTCATGTCATCTCTGTCTTCTTTCAAAACATTGTCTTCCCAAGACTGCCTCCCAGGTCCTGTGCACTTTGAACCCCATCTTTTTAAAGCCCCAGTGCTAGCGCAGATTTCAGACCTTTTTTCAGTATTCATCCATTAATGGTGAGGCTCATTTATTCATTTCATCCTGTGTTTCATCAGCCACTAGGCACACTCTGCCCTCTACCTTTTCCATTCAGTCTCTGCTCTTTAGCTGGCATCATACTTACATATAACTTGTGAGCATTCTCTGACATCTAGCTATGCATAAAGGTCGCTGGACATGTCTTTATTTCTGTAATACACAGTCTTTTGGAGCATGTCTAGATACATTTAGATTTAGGTGGCTGGCATTATCATATCAGAATCATGGGGCTTACAAATTGATTTGTTAGGAGTGATCTTTACCTTTCTTAAATCTTAACTTAAGGCTGAGTTAGATAAGAAAAGTTGAAAAGATAAACAAAAATGAAAATGATTCAATATTTTTTCTTCTTGTAACATTTGATAAGGATAATGCCTATCATAAAGTAAAAGGTAAATACATATTTATTGAATATTAAACAAAAGTTACAGGAGAAAACCATCTGAATTATAGTCTCATAAGTATTTTTATATTAAGTGACTTTTTCAGCTAAATATAAGAAAGAAGTGGGATATTTAAAGGAAACAGAAATACCACACTGGAACTATAAAATTCCAGGATTCTCTCCATCCTCCCAACAAGTCTAGGGAGGTACTCTACAAGAAAACACATACCATAAGTGTCATGTATTCTAGAAAATATCTTTATGAAAAGTAACAGAATTTTCTCATTACAATTATTTATTTCACCAATTCCAAAAAGAAAAGATTCTTTGTATTTTATTAAGTACAAAGCTTTAGTGATAATCAATGTCAATGATTCTCATAATATTCAGTATGAGTTTAATTTAATCATCTTATCAATAAACTTTTCACAATCTATACATCAATCAATACCAATAACAGCTCTAATGATACTCTCTGCCTATTTTGAATTTATGGTTATCTCTGTATTTCCCTTTATAATAAAGGCTAAAATTAATATATTATTTCAGAAATTTACTGCTTTTATGATACTGTACAGGTAGTTTCTTCATTTTTAAAATCTTTTTAAGTCTTTTAGGCACTTACATGAAAGAATTGCTAAACTGGGAGGATTAGTCAACTGCAGTGAGTCAATTTTCACTTTATTTTTATCCAGATGTTTTTGAGAAAGAGTCCTCTAATCACCATTAAAAAGCTGCTAATGAAAATAAAAGATGTATTCTGTATTGTTGAAATAATTATAAAATCGTACAAAATAATAGTCTGAGCAACTGTGGTTTATCAATGTAACCTTGTCTCTACTAAAAATACAAAAATTAGCCAGGCATGGTGGTGGGCACCTGTAATCCCAGCTACTCGGGAGGCTGAGGCAGGAGAATCACTTGAACCTCGAAGGGAGAGGTGGCAGTGAGACCAGAGCATGCCACTGCACTCCAGCCTGGGTGACAGAGTGAGACTTCATCTCAAAAAAAAAGGTTTATGTGTGTTCTGTTCCAAGCTTTTTAGAGAATTAATTTCCTGATAGGAAATGCAGTTCATGTTGCATCAGTTGATTATGGTAAAAAAAAAAAAATTCAATTATTTTAAACTACTACAGCTTAATCATATATATTTTTTCTGCGTTCTCTTGTATTTTTTCACTGAGCTACTCTTGACCACTTTGTCCAATTATTAATTGTATATCAAGACTAAAAAAGGCAAAAATAATAGCAAAAACAGCAAGAATTCTCTGTAGTTGACAACAATTGCATGTTGTCAAAAAATAGTGCCGTACTCCAGCTGTTCTAAGATATGATGCACCTGAATATATGTAATGCTATGAACAAAAATATTTTGGCATGTTAGATTTTTTTATCTGTCAAATTCCTGATGTTTTTTCCTGGAATTTTATTGTCTACTGCTTGAAAACTTCTTCAGGTAAAAAGATCTTCAGAGAATGACTTGCCTATCCCTATGAGACATATGGGAAAAAGAGCTGTCATTTATTCACAATATTTATGTTTTTGGTGAGTGATTATCAAATAATTATAAAAGATATGTGAATAAACTGCCATAAGTACTTTTTTTATGTGTATGAGAGATGGCTAATTTCCCTTTACAAAAAAAGAACTAAATGTCTAAAATTAATAGAGCTCGTGACATAGCTGGAATAATACAATAATTGTATTATTAATTACTAGGAAAATACAATTTAAATTCCTTTTCAACCTTCTTTAAAAGCAATATTAGGTATTTTATCAATGAGTAGGCAGAAGTTTCCATATACACTATTAAACTTGGGGTAAATAACAGCTATCACTAAAAATAGAAGTCCGGGATCTTCCTGCTTTTTGATGAGCCCTTGGGGCAAGCCAAGCTTGGAGCACATCGAGGATGAAACCACGTACAGCTATCTTGTGGTACCAACATCTGAGAATCCTTGAGACAGACAAATACAGTAGTATTTTCCAGGATATCCTAAAATGTCAAAACGTTCTTAAAATTTAATATATATTTAAATATTTATTTCTTTTCCTCAGGATAATTATGGCAATAATAAATTTTGATCATACTAAATATAACTCAAATAAGTCTGACCAATTTATGTATATACTCTCAGATAAATTTCACATTTCAGAACAAAATGAATTTGTAAAGCTTATCAGTTCTGTGAAAAATCTCTTTAAAGGTTGGTTCTTACTATTTATTGTTACACCTAAACAAGAAAGAACTATATATTAAATCTGACCAAGTACATTAAGACAATTATGATTGTGTATGATTGTACATCTCAATCATATCTCTGTCTCAGAGAGTTATAAAGGAGCCACGAATACCTCCCTCCTGTGAAATAACATGTAATTATAAACAATAGAGTTGTTTGCTTTAAAAATATGTGAATGTATACCACATTTTCTTTATCAATTCGTTTGTTGGTGATGGACACTTAGGTTCCTTCCAAATCTTGGCTATTGTGAGCAGTGCTTTATTATGCATTGCATGCCTGTGTCAAAATATTTCATGTACCCCATAAATATATAGACCTACTATGTACCCACAAAATAAAAAATAAGCAACAAATAAATCTGTTAAAAGTTATGAAAAAATATAAATTTCAGTTAGGTTTAAACTTATGGGAAAAAAGTTTAAATTTTTTAAGAGAGATGAAACACATGTGGGACTATCTAATACTGATTTTAGTGGAGAATATAGGTAAGAAGAATGCTACTTGTTTGTTTCTAGGCAACATTTATATCTGGACTATTTACCTTATTGCTTATTTTAAAAGAACTGATTCTTAGGCTCAGGCTAGAAAAGGAAGTCATCCCTAACATTTAGCAATTAATAAATGAAAAAGTTGGGGTTACCTGTTGTTGGGTTACCAGAAGAAGGATACATTATAAGATGACAGAGAATGTAAGTTATAGTAGGAAAGAAAAGCTATCTAAAAGTGAATTTAAATAGAAATGCAGCCGGGCGCGGTGGCTCATGACTGTAATCCTAGCACTTTGGGAGGCCGCGGTGGGCAGATCACGAGGTCAAGAGATCAAGACCATCCTGGCCAGCATGGTGAAACCCCTGCTCTACTAAAAATACAAAAATTAGTTGGGCGTGGCAGTGTGCACCTGTAGTCCCAACTACTCGGGAGGCTGAGGCAGGAGAATCGCTTGAACCCAGGAGGTGGAGGTTGCAATGAGCAGAGATCATGCCACTGCATTCCAGCCTGGGTGGCAGAGCGCGACTCTGTCTCAAAAAACAAACAAACAAACAAACAAAAAGAATAGAAATGCAAATATGTTATAAACTACATGTAGTGGAATGTTGGAAAAGGAATATTAGTGACAGGTTCAAAATATATTCTCATTGGGTTATAGTTTGATTATTAACTTCTAACATTTCAAGTTGGCTATTGTGAACAGTGCTTCTCCAATTAGAAGTCCTATATTATATATACAATCAGCCAAGATATAGCTATCTGTACTTGTCACAATAGTACATAGACTAGAATTGATGAGGAACTTGGTTTCTCCCAAAAGACTATAAATGGAAATAACTAACCTTACAGTTAAAATACAGCTACTATCCATGAAAAGATATCCTCCAGGTGAGAAAAACTTATTTATTGATTTACAGTCTTATCTCATAAACAGAAAAAGCTTAACTTGGTGTTTCTTTTGTCAGTTGGCATGCTTTGCTGAGCAATTATGGAAGCTTATGTCCAATATTTTAATGATGAGTAGGGGCTAAAGCTATCTCCAAAATATAGAGACATTGGTCAGAGTTACATCAGTATAAATACTGATTATATTCTTGATTTGCTGGAGATAGTGCAGCAAAGGAGTAAGTTTTAATGTTCAAGCCATCCTAACTTTTCTGAAAGTCTCCAGGTATGTGTTTGAACAATAAGTACATAGTGATACTAACGAATGACAAAGTTATGAACTGAATTGTGTCCCTCCCCTCAAAGAAATTTATATTCAAAGTTCTACTTCACAATGTGACTGTATTTGGAGATAAGAAAAAAAGGTAATTAAGGTTAAATAAGGTCATAAGTGTGCAATTTTAATCTAACAGGGCTGTTTTCCCTATAAGGAGAGGGAGCAACACGAGAGATCATGTTCTCTCTTCCTGCAGACACACAGCAAAGGGGTTATATGAGGATATAGCAAGAAGGCAGCAGGCTGCAAGCCACAAAGAGACACATCTCTAAAAACCAGCCAAGATGGCACTTGATCTTGGATTTCTAGGCTCTAGAACTGTAAGAAAATAAATTTCTATTCTTTACGCCACCCAGTTTTGCAAATATCTAGAGTTAGAAATGCCATTTGGGGTCATGAGGGGATTTCAGAAACATTATAATTAGCAAAAACGGATTTCTTGGTTCCTTGCAAATTCCTTTACATATATTATTTTATGCCATTAATAATTTTATGTGGTATGTAGTCTTAATCTTATCAAAGACCAAAGCTCAGGAAAAGGTAAAGTAACTTGGTGACATTTGACTGGTAATTCTTCAGAGTCTGATTTCAAATCAAAGTCTACATGACTCTACAACCTAAATGCTCTATGACTCCACAAGCTTTGCTACCCTGTAACCTAATAGAATTTAAAGCCACCTTAACACAGTAATCAGTAGTTCCCCAAACCCATATTGAAAACTACAAAACTGCATCTGAAGAGCCTTGTAAAATTACAATTTTCAGGTCCTACCCACATTTTTAATTCAGTAGCTCTGGGATGAATCCTCTATTAGGCAGGATTCTCCAGGAAAGCAGAACCAATAGCACGTATACAGATATATATGAACGCAGCACAAAGACATTTATTAGAGGAGTTGTCTCACTTGATTACAGAGGCTGAAAAGTCCCATAACATCCCCTCTGCAAGCTGAAGAATCAGGAAAGCCAGTGGTGTAAGTTCTGGAATCTGAAGGCCCTAGGAACAAGAGCTCAGATGTCCAAGAACAGGAGAAGTTGGATATCCAAGCTCAAGGTGAAAGGAGGAATTTGCCTTTTCTCTGCTTTTTTGTTCTATCCTATCCTTCAAAGAATTGAATGATGCCTGCCCACACTGTTGAGGCCATCTTCCTTACTCAGTCTACTGATTCAAAAGCTAATCTCTTCTAGAAAAATCCTCACAGACACACCCCAAAATAATGTTTCGCCAGCTATCTGGGCATTCCTTAACCCAAGTCAAGTTGACACATACAATTAAGAATCACAGGTTTCTAAAAGCAATTAGGATATTACCACAGTTTTTTTTTCATCTTTTTATTTGCAAGGTGATGTCAATAACCCTTTTTCTCTTTCACTACTTCTTTTTAGAGCTGCACTCTCCAATGTGATACCTACCAGCAGCATGTGGTTATTGAGCACTTAATGATGGCCTAATGTTAAGGGCTAATCAGAATTTAGGTATGAAATAAATGTAAAGCTTGTATTGAAACTTAAAGACCTAATAAAAATAATGAATGCAAAATAACTCATTAACAAATTGTTGGTTACCTTTTGAAATATTTTGGATATAATGTGTTAAATAAAATGTATTTTAAAATTAATATCACATTTCTTTTTTTATCTGATAGGATTACTTTAGATGATAAATTAAATATCAGTATAAAATTAAGTACTTTCTTTGAAAAGACATTTATTAAACAGCAAGAATTTTGTGGGAAGGTGATGAAAATGCCATTGGTTATATTTTGGAATGCCAGTCTATGAAATGTAATTATTTCAATTCAAAGGAGCTATATATTCAAAAAGAAAAACTAGGTGATATTTTCTCTTGTGGTTCACTACTGTATGTCTTTGTATTTCTTTTTTCATGCTTGGAATTGATGTTCTGATGAATTACACAGTGCAACATTTATGACGAAAGTAGCTTTAGAAAAGACTTTTAAGAAACCACCATTAGCCCTAGAGTTCTTAGCAAAGTTATTGACATCAGAATGTTTTGTTATAATATTAAATTTTTCAAACAGTCCCGATACTATTTATATAGTCATTCACAGCAAAGCTAGCATGATATTTTTCTGTTTTGACCACTGCATTACAACTACACTACTTCTTATTGAGGCAGGCATTCACCTGAAGATACATTCTGCTGAAGCACAGAATTTCTTATAAACCTCCTAGGTCACAGATTTAATCTAATACTGTGCACTGATTATAAAACCTTTTAGTGTTCTTATATGTCATATTATTATATTTATTTTTCTTAGTACTACAATTTTGAAAGTTATAAAATTCCCTATTAATGAGACTCACATCTGTTTCAAGACCTCTCATTCTTAGCTACGGAACTCACATTATATATGTATTTTAGGTTTTTAAATATATGCAACATTATGGTTGTCTTATAGATTAAATGAGAGATAATTTACATTTTGAAAAAGATAAATGCTGGTAATGCAACTTGTTCACCCCTTCTTCCTCTTCTTTCTCCTTTTCTTTCTCACTTGGTTATTTTGCAAACACTTTGTTAGTTTAGGGATTCACATGTTTGCCTCACATTTTTAAATAGTTGTGTTTTTATACAGAAAAAACAAAATTTCTACTTCAAAGTGTATACCAGTGAGCATTTGGGTAAGAAAACACCTCCAAAATCTAGTAATTCAAATCAAAACAACCATTTAAGTGATGCATCTGCAGGGTATATATTAGGCTTGTATAGTAGTTCTCTGCTATTGCAAATTACAATTTTAGTAACTTTATTACAAATTTAGTAACTTAAAACAACAAAAATTTATTATCTTACAATTTTGAAGATTAGAAGTCTGAAATATGTCTTACAATGCTAAAATGAAAATGTCAGCAGAGCTGTCTTCCTTCTGAAAACTTTTTTCCCTTCCTTCCATTCTTCATCTTCAAGAGGCCACTTGTATCCTTTGGCTCATAGCACCTTCCTCTCTGTCTTCACAGCCAGCAGTGTAGCATCATTAAGTTCCCTTTTCTCTTTGATCTCTGCTTCTGTCAGAACATCTCCTCTGACATTCCTGCTTCTCTCTTTTAAGGACCCTTATGTTTACACTGAACCCACACAAATAATCCAGCATAACCTATTGATTTTAAGATTAAATCACATCTGCAATGTCCCTTTTGCCATTTAAAATAATATATTCACAGGTTCCAGGGATAAGAACATGGATATCTTTGGGGGACCATTATTCTGCCTTCTACAGCTGGTAACAGCTAAACTCTCTCATGGTCCTACTTTTGAATTGGGGATCAGCTAGGCAGCTCTGCTTCTGCAGCTAATTGCTGGCCCTCTTCCACTTGTCTCACCCTTCATGTGTCTGTCACCAACCTGCAGGAGGCCAGGCTTGCTATGGACACATGGCATGAACAAAGATTAGGGGAGAATGTCAGTAGAAGCATGCATACTGCTTAAGGTCTGGGTTAGAACTGGCTACTCTATTACTTCTGCTTCTTTTTATTTTTTGGCCAAAGTAAGTAAAACTATACCTGATACAAGTGGTGGGAAAACAGATTCTGCCTTTTAATGGGAGTAGCTGCAAAATCAAATTGCCAAGGACATGGATTCAGGAAAACTCTTAACTGGGGCCATCCAGACAATCTGGCTATCACAATGGGTCACAAGTATTCAAGTTTACTAAAAATAATATATAATGATTTGCACCAAATAAATTGATGATCTTGAATTTGAATCCATTTATTTTCTTCATGTAGCATAATTGTGTTAAAAAATTACAGTGTACTTAGGTTACATGGTTATAACTGATATCTCTCAAGTTATTAAGGGGGTTGTAGGTAGTAGTCACTCAAGAACTCAAAATGTCACTTGATTATAGCTAGGCCACTGATATGGTTTGAATATATGTCCCTGCCCAAATCTCATGTGGGATTCTAATCCCCAGTGTTGGAAGTGGGAAGTAGTGGAAGATGTTTGGATCATAGGGGTGGATCCCTCTTGAATGGCTTAGCCCAACCCTTTGGTGATAAATGAGCTTTCACTCTGAGTTCTAGTGAGATCTGGTCATGCAAAAATGTGTGTCACCTCTCCTCACCTGCAGAGTCTCTCCTCTCTCTTTCCATGTGATGTACCTGCTCCCATTTTCCCTTACTCCATAATTGTAAGCTCAGGCCTCCCCAGAAGCATATGCCACTATGCTTCCTGTGCAGTCTGCAGAACCATGAGCCAATGTAAACCTTTTTAAAAATAAATTACCTAGTCTAGGGTATTTCTTTATAGCAATGCAAGAATGGACTAATACAGAAAATTGGTACTGAGGAGTGGGAGATTTCTGTAAAGACCTGAAAATGTAGAAGCAACTTTGGAACTGGGTAATGGACAGAGGTTGGAATAGCTTAGAGGGCTCAGAAGAAGACAGAAAGAGACAGAAAGGTTGGAACATCTTAGAGACTGGTTAAACGGTTGTGACCAAAATACTGATAGTGATATGGGCAATAAAATCCAAGCTGTAGAGATCTCAGATGGATATGAGGAACTTATTGAGAACTGGAGCAAAGGTCATGCATGTTATGCCTTAGCAAATAAATTGACTGCATTCTGTTCATGCCCTAGGCATCTGTGGATGTTTGAGTTTGAGATGTGATGACCTAGGATATCCGGCAGAAGAAATTTCTAAGCAGCAATGTGTTCAAGATATAGTCTGGCTGCTTCTAACAACCTATGCTCAGATTTAGGAACAAATGAATGACTTAAAGTTGGAATTTGTATTTAAACAGGAAGCAGAGTGTAAAAGTTTAAACAATTTGCCCCTGGCCATATAGCAGAGAAAAGAAAAGCTCTTTTGGAAGAGGAATTTAAGCAGGCTGTGGATCAACCTCCTGCTAGAGAAATTTGCGTAACTAAAACAGAGCCAAATCGTAATAAACAAAACAATGGTTAAAAGGCCTCAAATGCATTTCAGAGATCTTCCAGGCAGCCCTTTCCATTGCCGGCCCTGAAGCCTATAAAGACTGAATGGTTTCATGGCCCAGCCTAGAGTCCCACTGTTTTGTGCATCCCAGGACACTGCTCCACACTTATGCCTGCTCTAGCTCCAGCTGGGGTTCTAAGAGACTTGTGTATAGCTTGAGTTGCAACTTTGGAGAATGCGAGCCATAAGCCTTGGCAGCTTCTATGTGGCATTAAGCCTGTAGGTGCACAGAATACAAGAGTGAAGAATGGTTGGTAGCCTCCACCCAGATTTCAGAAGATTTATGAGAAAGCTTTGGTGCCCAGGCAGGTGCCTGCTGCAGTGGGAAAGCCTTCGCAGAAAACCTCTACTAGGGAAGTTGAAAGGAAAATGTGGAGTTGCAATCTCCATACAGAGTCCCTAATAAGGCACTGCCTAGTGTAGCTGTGAGAAGGGAGGCACTGTCCTCCAGAACCCAGAATGCTATATCCATCAGCATCATGGACGCTGCATCTGGAAAAGCCACAGGCATTCAACTCTAACCCATGAGAGCAGCCCTGGGAGCTGAACATGCAAAGTCACGGGAGCAGAGCTGTCCAAGGCCTTGAAAGCCACCCCTTACAGCAGTGTGCCCTAGATGTGAAACAGAGTCAAAGGAGATTATTTTGGAGGTTTACGATTTAATGACTGTGCTGCTGGGTTTCGAATTTGCATGGGTTCTGTAGCCCCTTTCTTTTGGTCAATTTATCCCTTTTGGAATGGGAATGTTTACCCAATGCCTATACCTTATTGTATCTTGGAAGTAAATAACTTGCTATGATTTCACAAGCTCATAGGTAGAAGGAACTCATTTACAGATAAGACTTTGGATTTGGGACTTGGGATTTTTGAGTTAATGCTGGAATGAGTTAAGACTTTGTGGGGACTACTGAGAAGGGATGATTGTATTTTGCAATATGAGAAGGACATGAGATTTGGGAAGGGCCAGGGATGGAATGATAAACCTCTTTTCTTATAAATTACTAAGTCTCAGAAATGTCTTTATAGCAATGCAAGAAGGGCCTAATACAGCCACTCCTTAGTCTGACACCATCCTTTCTCAAACTGCAATCTGATTCAAATAGCTAGCACTTCTTTTTGTGTGTTCTTTGAACCTTAAAGATTTACTTGGAATATAACTACTACTTCAGAAGAAAGTGTCAGGTATCAGTGGAATCCAGACTCAACCACTCACCAACTTTGTGTCTTTGAGCAAGTTACATAATACAGTTTAAATGTTAAGTGCTCAATACATGCTACAAATTATCAAATGTACTTGTCTAATGATCCATGTTTTCCTGAGCAGCAGAGCACACCCAGGGAACAGAGAAAAAACTACAGGATATTTGTTAACTTAGGTCAGTATATACATATTTGTGCCAAGGTTAGATTGACTGTCAGTTTAGCTAATTATCAGATTTTCATAGCAAAATAGGAATTTCATGAAATGTATAACACACACATGCTATGGTGTGACCTATCAATGAATTATCATTTTCAAATATTTTTTCAATGACAAAAAGAACTCTGTGTCGTATACAGAGATTTTCTCTTAAGCCTAGGTACCAAAGTTTTAGGCTGAATTCCTTTTGCCTTATTTAGGGGTCAGGGAATAGGGAGCACACAGATTAGTTTAATCAGTAACTTATTTGTAAATTAGTAACTAGGAAACAGTATTTGTTTGATATTGAATATCGTTTTATGAAGATGCGGAATTGCATGTGACTCATAACATCTAATATTGATTCTAAAAAAATTGCCATGTTAAAGTTTAAAAATTACTGCACTTGAGTAGCTAAATTTAGGAATATATATAAAATGTGATTTTACCTTAATTTACCACTTAAAGAAAAAAGTTATACAGAAATTAGATTTCTATTCTCAAAATAGTCATTTTAAACACCTTAAATCTGTGCTATTACTATGGATGTAAAAGTGATTCTTGTTTCATTATAACGTAAAGCTTGCCCTCTAGTGGTTTCAGGCTAATTATTTATTCAGGGAAAATAATTTAATAGAAGATTCACTACTCAAAACTCAACAATGGTATACCTCTTCTATTTCTTCAGGACTAGCATGCTAATAATATAAATATTATAAGCAAAATACAGCAACTCCTAAGAAATACATATTAGAAAAGTATATCTTCTATAGAGGCCACCAGTAATTTTTTAAAACCAAATATATTTTTAATAAACATGGAATATTTATTAAAAGTTAAAACAGAAAATGTTAGGCTTCATTTTTTTGTTTTAATTGTCAACAGCTCTACTAATATTGTGATTGACAGTAATGTCACATTATTAATATGTCATCCATTGTGGCATAAGTGACTTGTTGAGTCAATGGGATTAAGAAATGTGTTGCTAAGATTCAGTCTATTTTACTAGCTTATTTGGCAGAAAGCACCAGATTTATTTTTTTAAATTGCCTACCTTATAGTGAGTAAACATGTAATGAATAGATAAATATTTGGCTGAAAGACATCTGTTTAAAAAATGAATGAATAAAGGAAAATGCTTAATTTTACCACCTTGGGCTCTTACCATAGTGTCATTCACTGTATAGGGAAGTCTTAAACTGTCTAACTCTTTAGCAATTTAAAAAGACAACTGGGGCAAGGAGGTCTTATCTACTTGTTAACTCCACTATTGAGATTTGAAAAAATAAGGTGGTAGTTTGAGACTCCAAGATACATTAGCTATATTATTTCGTTATCCAAGTTTACCTTCTGTTGCACACTATTGGCCCAGTTTATTTGAAACACTGTTCCTATAAGAGTGTTGCAAAATTTTCATGTTCCTTTACTTAGCTGAAATACATATAAACTAATACTTTAGAAAGAAACAATCATTTTTCTTACTCTGCATTTAAGAGAGTGATATATATGATATCTATTAATAAGCCTGTATTTTCCCCATAGTCACATGACTCATCTTATAAAAATAAATAAATATTATGGCTGAATAGTATTCCATATACTATCTGGTGTATATATATATATATGTACCACATTTTCTTTATCCAGTCATCCATTGATGGACATTTAGGTTTATTTCATATATTTGCTATTGTAAATAGTGCCATGATAAATATAAGAGTGCAGTTATCTTTTTCATGTAATAATTTATTTTCTTTCTTTTGGGTCGATAACCAGTACTAAGATTGTTCAATTGAATAGTATTTCTATTTTTAGTTATTTGAGAAACCTTCATACTATTTTCCATAGAAGATGTATTAATTTACATTCTCACCAACACTGTATAAGTGTTTCCTCTTCTCCACATGCTAGCCAACATCTGTTATTATTATTATTATTTTTTGGTATTTTAATTATAGTCATTCTGAGTGGTGTAAGATGATATCTCACTGTGGTTTTATTTTGCATTTCTCTGATAATTACTGATGTTAAACAATTTTTTCATATGCTTGTCGGCCATTTGTATGTCTTCTCTTGAAGTATGTCTATTCATGTCCTTTGCCCATTTTTTAATGGGATTATTTTTGGTTAAGTTCCTTGTAAATCCTGGATATTAGTCCTCTGTTGGATGCCTGATTTGCAAATATTTTCTCCCATTCTGCAGCTTGTCTGTTCACTTTGTTATTTCCTTTGCTGTGCCAAGGCATTTTAGTTTAATTAAGGCCCAGTTGTCTATTTTTGTTTTTGTTGTTTGTGCTTTTGCAGTCTTGGTCGTGAATTATTTGCCTAAATCAATGTCCAGCAGAGTTTTCTTTTGTTTTTTCCTAGTATTTTTATATTTTTTTCCAGTATTTTTATTTTTTCTAGTACATTTATAATTTCAAGTGTTATCTTTAAAATTCTACTCCATCTTAAGTTGATTTTTGTATATGGTAGGAGTTAAGGGTCCAGTTTCTTTCTTCTCCATATGGCAATCCAATTTTCCCAGCACCATTTATTGAGTAGGGTATCCTTTTATGTTTACGTTCTTGTGGACTTTGTCAAAGGGCAGTTGGCTGTAAATATGTGGCTTTATTTCTGGGTTCTCTATTCTGTTCCATTGATCTACATGTCTATTTTTATACCAGTACTATACTGTTTTGGTTACTGTAGCCTTGTAGTATAATTTGGAGTTGGGTAATGTGTTGGCTCCAGCTTTTTGTTTTGTTTTGTTTTTCCTAGAATTGCTTTGGCAATTTGCATTCTTTTTTGGTTCTATATGAATTTTAGTCTTATTTTTCCTAATTCTGTGAAAAATAAAATAGACATTTTGATAGATTGCATTGAATCTATAGATTACTTTAGGCAGTGTGGTCATTTTAATGACATTAATTCTTCTGATCTATGAGCGTGGGATGGCTTTCCACCTGTTTATGTAGCTTACAATTTGTTTTATCAGTGTTTTACAGTTTTCCTTGTAGACATACTTCATCTCCTTCATTAAACATGATCTTAGGCCTTTTGTTTATTTTTAGTAGCTATTGTAAACAGTATTGCCTACTTGCTTTGTTTTCAAGCTTGACAGTTATTGGTGTATAGAAATGCTACCGATTTTTGTACATTGATGTTGAATCCTGAAACTTTACTGAATTCATTCATCAAATCTAAGAATTTCTTGTGGAATCTAGAGTTTTCAAATATAAGTTCATATTATAAGCAAACAGATAATTTGACTTCCTTATTTCTAATTTGGATATCTTTTATTTATTTATCTTGCTGGATGGCTCTTATCTAGAACTTCTAGTACTATGTTGCATAGGACTGGTAAAAGTGGGCACCATTGTCTTGCTCCAGCCATTACAGAGAGTGCTTTGAATTTATCCCTATTCAGTATGTCAGCTGTGAGTTTGTCATATATGTTCTTTAGACTAAATGTACTTAACAGACATTTACAGCACATTCTACTCAACAGTTCCAGAATATACACACTCTTCTCATCAGCACATACAACATTCTCTAAGATAGATCATATGTTAGGCCACAAAACAAGGCTCAAAACTTTTTTAAAATCAAAATTATATCAAGTGTCTTCTCAGACCACAGTAGAATAAAACAAGAAATTAATACAAATAGGAACTTTGGAAACTATAGAAATATATGGAAATTAAATACTGTGCTTCTCAGTCATCTTTGGGTCAATGCAGCAATAAAGGCAGAAATTTTAAAATGTTTTAAAATGAATGAAAATGGAAACACAACATACCAAAACTTATGGAATTACAGCAAAAGCAGTCGTAAGAGGCAAATTTGTAACATTAAATGTCTATGTCAAAAAAGTAGAAATATCTCAAATTAACAATCTAATATTGCATATCAAGGAACTAGAAACACAATAACAAACCAACATTGAAGTTAGCAGCAAAAGAAATAAGAAAGATCAGAGCATAATTAAATAAAATATAGACTAAGAAAACAACATAAAGGATCAAAGAAGTAAAAATTTCATTTTGGCCAGGTGCGGTGGCTCACGCCTATAATCCCAGCTCTTTGGGAGGCTGAGATGGGCGGATCACCTGAGGTCGGGAGTTTGAGACCAGCCTGACCAATATGGAGAAACCCCGTCTCTACTAAAAATGCAAAATTAGCTGAGTGTGGTGGCACATGCCTGTAATCCCATCTACTCGGGAGGCTGAGGCAGGAGAATTGCTTGAACCCAGAAGGTAGAAGTTGCAGTGAATCAAGATGAGACCATTGCACTCCAGCCTGGGCAACAAGAGCAAAACTCCATCTCAAAAAACAAACAAACAAAAAATTCATTGTTTGAAAAGATAAAATTGATATACGTCTAGCTAGTCTAACCAAGAAAAGATCCAAACAAACAAAATCAGAAATGAAAAAGGAGAAATTACAACTAACACCACAGAAATACAAAAGATTATCAGAGATTATTATGAACAACTGTATACTCACAAACTGGAAAACCTGGAAGAAATGGATTAATTCTTCAAATCATGCAACCTCCCAAGATTTAACCAGTAAGAAATAGAAATCCGAACATACAAATAATGAGTAGCAAGATTCGATCAGTAATTTAAAAATCTCCCAACAAAAAAAAGCTCAAAACCAGACAGATTCACAGCCAAATTCTACCAAACTTTCAGAGAACTAATCCCAACCCTCCTAAAACTGCTCCAGAAAATCGAGGAGGTGGTAATTTTTTCTAACTCATTTTACAAGGTCAGTATCACCTTGATACCAAAACCACACCATAATACAACAACAACGAAAGAAAACTACAGACCAGTATTCCTGATGAATACAGACACAAAAATCCTCATGAAGATACTAGGAAACTGAATCCAATGGCACAACAAAAAGAATCATCAATTGAGTTTTATATCATGGATGCAAGGATGATTTAACATACACAAATCAATAAATATGATAAATACGATACATCACATAAACAGAATTAAGGTCAATAACCATGTGGTCATCAATAACCATATGGTCATACACATAAAAAGCATTTGATAAAACTCAGTGCCGACACCAGCTCAGTTGTGGAGACCCTAACCTGGTGGCGCTAGAGGAATTAAAGACACACACACAAATACAGAGTGTGGAGTGGGAGATCAGGGGACTCACTGCCTTCAGAGCTGAGAGCCCCGAACAGAGTTTGACCCACATATTTATTGACAGCAAGCCAGTGATAAACATTATTTCTATAGATTATAGATTAACTAAAAGTATTCTTTACGGGAAACAAAGGGATGGGCCAAAACAAAGGGATAGGCTCTGGCTAGTTATCTGAAGCAGGAATATGTCCTTAAGGCACAGATCGCTGATGCTGTTGTTTGTGGCTTAGGAATGCTTTTAAGTGGTTTTCCTCCCTGAGTGGGCCAGGTGTTCCTTGCCCCCATTCCTGTAAAACAATAACCTTCAGCGTGGGTGTCACGGCCATCACAAGCATGTCACAGTGCTGCATAGATTTTGTTTATGGCCAGTTTTGGGGACCTGTTCCCAACAACTCAGCATCCCTTTATGATAAAAATCCTTAACAAACTAGTCATAGAAGGAACATAACTCAAGAAAAAAAAATTATCTGTGTTTATCAATTTTGCTGATCTTTTCAAATAATCAACTTTTGGCTTTGTTTCATTTCTGTTACTGTTTGTTAGTTTACTATTTCCTTAACTTATTCTCTTATTTTTATTATTTCATCATTTCCTTTCTTCTACTTACATTAACTATAATGGTTGTTTTATGACTGTCTCTCCTTGCAGTTCTACCTGTTTTTGCTTCTGTATCTTGGAGTTCTGTTCTTAGGAGTAAAGAAGAAACTCTTGGTTTCATTGATTTTCTCTATTATTTTTCTAGTTTTTTTATATCTTTACATTCTAGTTTTTATAATTTTTCTTTCTTTTTCTTTATGTATTTTTGTTTTTTTTTTCCATTTTCTTATGGTGGAAAATTAGTTATTGATTTGCTATCTTTCTTCATATTGAATGTAGGCTATTACAGTTACAAAAAGCACTGTGTTTGCTGCATTCCATAACTTTAGTATGTCGTGGTTTTACTTTAACTCGTACCAAAGTATTTTCTATTATTTTTCACGATTTTTCCTTGACCCAATTTTTACTTAAAAGTGTGATGTTTAATTTCCATGTATTGGTTGATTTCCCAAATTTACTTCCTTGTTGATTTCTAATTTAATTTCATTGTGATTAGAAAACATTACTTTGTATGGGCCGGGCACTGTGGCTCACGCCTATAATCCCTGCACTTTCAGAAGCTGAGGCAGGCGGATCACGAGGTCAGGAGATCAAGACCATCCTGGCTAACACGGTGAAACCCCATTTCTACTAAAAATACAAAAAAATTAGCTGGGTATAGTGGCGGGCGCCTGTAGTCCCAGCTACTCGGGAGGCTGAGGCAAGAGAATGGCATGAACCTGGGAGGCAGAGCTTGCAGTGAGTCGAGATCACACCACTGCACTCCAGCCTGGGCGACAGAGTGAGACTCCGTCTCAAAAAAAAAAAAGAAAATATACTTTGTATGATTTCAATTTTTAAATTTTTTTATGCTTGTTTTTAAAGCCTAATATATTGACTATCCTGTAGAGTGTTTCATGTCCACTTGAGATGAACGTATTTTATTCTTGGTTGGGTGGAGTGTTCTGTAGATGTTTATTAGATCCAGATGATTTGTAGTTTTGTTCAAGTATTTTATTTCCTTACTGATACTCTTCTTAATTGTTCTATCCCTAATTGAAAGAGGGATGTTGATGTCTTCCAATCTTATTATTAAATTGTCTATTTTTTCTTTTAATTCTGTAATTTTTTGCATGTATTTGAGTTGTTTTTATGTGCATACATAATTGTAATTATTATGTCATCCTAATTAATTGGCCCTTTTATTATTATAAAATGTTCTTTGCCCCTAGTAACAATTTTTGTCTTCAAATCTCTATTAGTGTAACCATTCTAGCTCTCTTTTGAGTACTTTTTGCATAGTATATACTTTAAAATTCTATTTTCCTTTAACCTATTTGTGTTTTTGAATCTAAAATGTGTCTCTTGTAGTTAGCATATGGTTGGGTAATATTTTTTAAATCCATCTGCTAATCTCTGCCATTGGATTGCAATGTTTTGTCTAATACATTATGGCAATTCTAACAATCAGATTCTTCCTCTTCCCCAGGGTTTTTTGTTGTTGTTTTCCATTATTACTGTTAGTTTTAAAAATGATTTTCTTGGACTAATTATATATAGTCTGTATGATTTCTGTGGCCACTGAATCCTGTTCTTGATTTTCTTAGTGGTCAGCTAATGACTGAACAGAAATTTGCTTAAATACGTAGAGCAAATTAGTCTCATATTCTTTGCTGAGAAGCTTTGTGTGTGTGTTGTGGCTTGATTTCAATGCTGTGATTGGCACTTTACCACTCTACGTTGCTTTTACTTGCACAGAGCCTTAAGATCAATCAGATGTGAGAGATTAGGGACTTCTCAGTCCTTTCCTGGGCATGTACACAGTCCTGAGTTGTGTGTAGCCTCCTAGATTTCTAGGTTATGTTTAGCTTTGCAAAGTTCCTCATGATCATGTCAGTCCTCAGTTTTTTCTTTTGTATTTTGGTCAAGTTCTTGTTCCTCCCAACAAATAAAGCCAGCTTAGGCAGCTGTGATGTTAAACAATTGCTGTTGATTATTTTTGGCAAAATCCTGAGAAGAGGGCTCTTCACAAACAGTGAAAGCTCCAACTTAGGTTAGATAAAGACAAAACCTGAGAATAGTGCTTTCTAACAAGCTGCCAGACACATAAAATAGTGACAAATCTCTGCAGACAGGACTTCTAGGGAGTTCCTACCTTATTCTGCCTCACTTAGTGGCTGCCAAACTGCTGGTTTTAATAGCTATTGCATTTGGAAGACAAGATTTCTTTTTTTAAAAAATTATATTTAAATATCTTTTGGGTTACAAATGATTTTTCATTACATGGATGAATTATATAGTGGCCAGTTCTGAGATTTTAGTGCACTGGTCACCCGAGTAGCATACATTGTGTAGTAATGTAGTAATGTAATGTGTAGTTTTTTATCCTTAACCCCTCTCCCACCCTTCCCATTCTAAGTCTCTGAAGTTGATCACTTCACTCTGTATGCCTTTGCATACTCATAGCTTATCTCCCACGTATAAGCTTGTAAGTGGTTTTCTACTCCTGTGTTACTTAGAATAATGATCTCCAGCTCCATCCAAGTTGCTGCAAAGGACATTATTTCATTCTTTTTAATGGCTGAGTAGTATTTCATGGTGTACATATTCCACATTTTCTTTATCCACTCATTAGTCAATGGGCAGTTAGGTTGGTTCCACATCAATTGCAATTGTGAATTGTGCTACTATAAGAAGACTAGATTCTCGATTTATTTTTTCTTTTTATTATTGTGAGAAAAAGTCTCACTTTGTTGTTCAGGCTGGAGTTCTGGAGTTCAAAGGTGTAATCATAGCTTATTGTAGCTTCCAAATCCTGGGATCTGCCTCAGTCTTCTGAGTAATTGGGATTACACATGAAAACTATCACATCTGGCTGAAAGACTTGATTTCTAGGGTTATCTTGAAGCTGAAGAGAGAGGGATGAGATTAGGGAAAGTTAAAATGCCATAAATTGCAATATTCTTACATATTCAGCCATTTTCTTCTTGTATAAACACTTCTCAAATTGTTACCACACTTTGATTAATGTCTAGAGTTCAGGAAAAGTTGATTTTGATAGTTTTTGCATGTGTTCCTGTTGCTTTCATAGAGGAGTAGATTTTCAGAGGTCTTACTCTGCCATTTTAGAAGTCAAAACTCCTCAAGTTTTAAAAGTACCATTTGTTGGTTCTTATTTGGTATTGCCCTAAACTAGTGAATTAATGTAAGAATTTTAATTTGTAGTATTTTCTTTTTCAATTCAAGTATATAATGATGCTTCATTTTTTTTTTCTGTCTGTATATTAAATGTCTCAGTTAAGTTTTGTTGTGTTCTATTTTCTTATTATATTATCCAACTGGTTTATGCTGGTCTGAAGAAAAGCTATTGATTTCTTCTATTTTTTTTTACATTGCTGCTCTACTGAACCCTCTTGTTAATTCTAATAGCTTTCAGTTTATTTTCTTGGGTGGCTAGTGTAGGGAAAAGAAAGAGAGATCAGACTTTTACTGTGTCTATGTAGAAAGGGAAGACATAAGAGACTCCATTTGGAAAAAGACCTATACTTCGAACAATTGGTTTGCTGAGATGTTGTTAATTTGTAGCTTTGTCCCAGCCACTTTGACCCAACCACTTTGATCCAATCTGGAGCTCACAAAAACATGTGTTGTATGAAATCAAGGTCTAAGGGATCTAGGGCTGTGCAGGATGTGCCTTGTTAACAAAATGTTTACAAGCAGTATACTTGGTAAAAGTCATCGCCATTCTCTAGTCTCAATAAACCAGGGGCACAACGCACTGCGGAAAGCCACAGGGACCTCTGCCCTTGAAAGCGGGGTATTGTCCAAGGTTTCTCCCCATGTGATAGTCTGAAATATGGCCTCGTGGGATGAGAAAGACCTGACTGTCCCCCAGCCCGACACTCATAAAGGGTCTGTGCTGAGGTGGATTAGTAAAAGAGGAAAGCCTCTTGCAGTTGAGATAGAGGAAGGCCACTGTCTCCTGCCTGCCCCTGGGAACTGAATGTCTCGGTATAAAACCTGATCATACATTTGTTCAATTCTGAGATAGGAGAAAAACCGCCCTATGGTGGGAGGCGAGACATGTTTGCAGCAATGCTGCCTTGTTATTCTTTACTCCACTGAGATGTTTGGGTGGAGAGAAACATAAATCTGGCTTACGTGTACATCCAGTCATAGTACCTTCCCTTGAACTTAATTATGATGTAGATTCTATTGCTCACACATTTTTCTCCTTATTATCACCCTGCCCTCCTACTACATTCCTTTTTGCTAAAATAATGAAGATAATAATCAATAAAAACTGAGGGAACTCAGAGGCTGGTGCCGGTGCAGGTCCTTGGTATGCTGAGCGCCGGTCCCCTGGGCCCACTGTTGTTTCTCTACACTTTGTCTCTGTGTCTTACTTCTTTTCTCAGTCTCTCATCCCACCTGACTAGAAATACCCACAGGTGTGGAGGGGCAGGCCACCCCTTCAGCTAGCAGGAGTCTTAATTTTTATGTGCAATCTTATACTTAATGTTTGCTGTGTACCTATATTTTCCCATTAATTAAACCCAGAGTTGAAATAGATTTCTTTAAGGATTATGACTTTTAATTCTGAAACACTTGCTAATAATCTGAAGGGCCTATCTTCACATAGCTGTGTTAGTATTGGTCCAACTTACATGGTGAGGGCAGAAATCATCCTGGCCAATAAAATAGGTAGTTCTAGTTATGCTCTGTGGAATATGCCAAGCAAACAAAGGCATGTAGGAGGTACTTTTTATATTTATCTACTCTCTTGCAAAAGAGCTTGGAATGACAGTGAGAAAAGTGAGGCAACTGCCTCAGGCATAAAATTTAAGGAGTTACCACAAAACTCAACAATCAAATAATATCTCAAGAAATATTTAAATATTAAAAAGTAATGCAAAGTGGATGAATAAAATATCTAAGTTTTAAATGCAGACTAAGTTTTAAATGTGTATTAGAGCCTGAGGTGAAATAAAAAAAACAGTATATACTCCAGTTACCTCATACCTTAGTCCAGTCCCTGAAATAATTTATAATAGTAATTTTAGGTTTTTAAAAAATGTGATATGATTATATTGTTGAATTAGAAGAAATTTATCATGAGTAGATGTATCCAATTTTATTTAAAAATAACTGTACATGTAGTATTTTCATTGGCTATAATGTCATTGTTGGAGAAATATCCACACATGGCATTCAGTGGCACTTAACATAGAGCAGAAATTCTTCAAGACTTTTAGAATCACAGTAGTGAAAGGGATCTCCAAATGTTGCTACCCCAATTCAAGAGTACTGTTTCACTTCTTTATATGTAGCCTTCCTAGAAGATGGGAGAGATTATATTGAATAGATACTTGTGATTAAACAACACACAGAAGAAAGTTTTGAAGAATAACTTTGTAGTTTTGATTTGTTAACTTGACAAAAAAGCAATGAAGTCCTCATGATGCTCAGGAGAAATGGTTGATTGGAAATATAAATTTGGGGATAGAGAATTATTGTTAGATAACATCGTCAGGAGAATGAATAGAGATAGATTAGGTAACTAAGAAATGAACCTGGGGAATGCCAACACTTAAAGATTGGAGACATCACAAGATCTGCAGAATGGACTGAGAAAGAGTGTCCTAAAAGGCAGAAGAAAACAAAATTATTATAGTATTTTGAATATTTAACAGAGGCAGTCATTGGTGCTATTAATAAGAGTTGTAGAGGGTATTGAGAGGAAAACTTAAAATAGTGGGTTCATGAGAAAAGAGGAATTGGAGATTTGAAATACAGAGAAATCTCTCAATGAATTCTGTTGTAATGGGAGGAGAGAAATGGTGCTGTCCCAGAAAGAAAAATAAGATGAAGAGTCATTTACATTTTATGATGACAGAAATAACAGTATATATTTGAGCTCATAAAATCATCAAGTATGAAAAAAAATTGACAATCATGAGAATGACAAGAGAATTTCTGGAACAGTGTTCATCAATAGACAAAAGAGCATGGGAACTATCACATATGAAAGGAAATAGCCTTGGACAGGAGAGTATTCATGAAGGCAGAATGCATGGGTACAGATGTAGAAGGTTGGTACTTAGAGTAATGGGAGTCTATAAAAGATTTTCTCTGATTGTTTTAATTTTCTTAGTGAAGAAGAAATAAAGTCAACAGATGAGAGTCAAGGTCAAGAGTAGAGATTATTAGAGATTGAGGGGGCAAGACATAATCTCTCATGTTATTTCCCCCCAGACTTTTTTGCATCTCTAAAAATTGTCTTATAAATTTGTATTTATTTTTAAAATTTTTGAATTTTTGAGTTTTGGAACCAACGCAACTGGAGAGCATAATCTTACACTTCTATCTGACACTATTTTCTCCTCAGGTTTTTCTGCATCTTTCGCCTCTCTGCCTTCTGTCTCTGTCTCTCTTCTAAAATTCTTCCTCTTTTCCCCTTCCTTTTGTTCAAATTCTATCACATTTTCCCTTATGACCTTACTGACATAAATGTTTTATTTATGTAAATAAATAAAACATTTTCAAGTATTTTGGAAGCTAATTAATTATTCCTACAATGTTGTTCATGATCATGCAAATGATTGAAAATGAGCCATTTTTATTTAATATGGGACAAAATAGTGCAGTTAAAAGTAGCTGAAAAAATTCTTCATAAAGTATCTGTATAGTATATAGTAAAATGGAGACTATAAGGGCAAGTATTATGGAAATATCATATTTATTTCTAAATATAATAAATCTGGTATACTAAAAGGCTAATTTCTTAGGTTCCACTTGACATAGTGAGAGTCCTTTACTGGTATCTAAAGTTTATTTGAATGAGATTTGTCTTATAACTAATTATTAGGAGAGAAATGTAATATACATTAATTAAAAATAAGCAAGAGAGATGAGATTCTTCTGATTCTATTTTCAGAGGGTTTGTTAAATAATTATTAAGATAGATTTTATAAAATAGAATTATAGGAAAATAATGTAATTAAATTTTTTTAAATTATGTATTTGTTGTAAACTGTGCTTCACTAGGATACCACATGGAGAGAAAATTATTTTTACTTTTTGGCAAT
The DNA here is from genome assembly GCF_028885655.2 of Pongo abelii. Classification (NCBI taxonomy): domain Eukaryota; kingdom Metazoa; phylum Chordata; class Mammalia; order Primates; family Hominidae; genus Pongo; species Pongo abelii. The sequence continues at coordinate 96,164,280 of NC_071990.2, read as the reverse complement.
GCTTGTGCTGTTTTAATCTATTAATACTAATAATAGTACAGAGTTGATAGACCTTCTCATATTTATGCTATTCTGAAAATATAATTTTAATACCAAGACTATATTTACCTTGATGAATATTAAAGTCATTAAGTTTTCAAAGTGCACCCTCATTTAGACTGTCTACCAAACATTTTCGAGTCAGGCATTTATTAAAAGTGCATTTTTTACAATGAAATGTAGCTAGTTCTCAAATTTATGATTTAATGTACATATTGACCAGGAAGACATTTAAGTAGACACATTACATATACATATATGCAAATGGCATGAAGTAAGAGTACTGATTATCTGGTTCTGATTTCGGTGAGCAAGGGTGAATTACTTCACATAAACAATATTATATTAATGTGAATTCATGTGTTTTAGTTAACCTTGATTTATAACCTTGATTATAACCAAGTGTTTGGTTGGCATTTACACTATCCAAATCAGGAATCTTTAGTTCAGAATGTTTAAGCACTTCAATATTGTCATTGAAGTCTATATGGGGACATTTAATAATTGTCATTAGGGGTGCATGCAGTATTTTTTTAATTGATGAGTAATATTAAAACACATGCTTTTAAAACACATGATTTTACAGTTTCCCACCCTTGCATGCATAACAAGTAAGAAAATGGCAAGTCTGACATTCTCACACATAGGGAGTTCCACTTTAGGTTTAGAAATCTGTTTAGTCCTGGGCTTCTGATTAACTAGAATACTCTGCCAACCGATCTGACTAGACATGTGGTGTGGCTGATCCCGCCATCAGAAGAGTGTTAACTCTACCTCAGCGTGAAAGTTCTCGCAAGGTACTCCCTGGAATGTCTCAGGACAGAGTGAGATCTCCACTAAGCCTGTATGAACAGATTGCTTGGCTGTTTTGTTTCTTCTCAATGTTTGTATCTTTATCAGAAATTGGAATAAGACTTGCAGTTATTGTGACATACCAGCTGGCATAGAGATAATGGGAGAAAAGTTGAATAGCTCCCACCTACCTCAAACTGCCAAAGGCTACCAATATTTACTCAAAGTACATAACACTTGCTTCACAGACAAATTAACATAGGTCCATTCAATGCAACTAGATAAGAAGAAACTCCTGAAGGTGCTTTGCAAATTACTAAAGTTTTGGAAGCACAGACTTTTCCAGACTATCTTCTCTAATTAAAAAAGCCATCATTTAATGAGTGTGAATTCTAACTGTGTTTAAATGAGAGAAGAGATCAGCCATTAAGAATGGAATACATTTAAAGATCACTGAAGAATTTTCAATCACAACCTATTTTCAGTGGGCAAGAATTCAACTGAGGTTAGATAAAGCCAAACATTACCAGTGTCAGACAATGTTCAACTAGACGTAGAGGGCATTTTATGTGAACTCTTAGATCACACGTGTAGAGAGGCCATGATCCTAGAAAGAGATTTGTCAAAGGAGCACTGATCCTGGGCTGCTTTCTTTTTTTTGCTAATCTCAAAGACATTCTTTGTGTAACCCAGTGATCTTGCTACACTTCACAATCCACTCTTCCATATGACTAATTCATACTGTCTCCCCTTCTTCAACCTTCAACATCCACTTCTACACTTGCTTGATAAATTGGAGGAGAACTTTCACATGCTTCCATATCATGTCTACAAGTCTACAATCTACCTGTAACTGTACAAATACTCCTGGTTTTCCTCTTATTATTCTGAATGAATTTTCAGTGTTCCTAGGCAAAATCCTCCCTCCCTCCCTGTCCTCTCTCTCTCTTTCCTTTCCTTTCTGTCTTTCTCTCACTCTCTTTCTTTCTCTCTCTCTCTCCTTTCTTTCTTTTTCACTTATTTTTGAGACAGAGTCTTGCTCTGTCACCCAGGCTTGAGTGCAGTGGTGTGACCTTGGCTCACTGCAACCTCTGCAAGTTCAAGCAATTCTCCCTGCCTCAGCCTCCCCAGTAGCTGGGATTACAGAAGCCCGCCAGCATGCCTGGCTAAAAATCCTCACTTCTTTTGTGCTAGAATCTATCTGATTTTACTTAAATAATCCAATAATTCCAGTAATTTTTCTCCTCTTTTTTAGAAATCATATTTTTTCTTCCATTCTATGGATTTTTTAATATCTACTTTTATTTCTCAAATTCTAAAAAGAAGTTTCTTTTTATTCTAGTATTAAATGAAATAGTCAAATCTCAGTCTTCAATTTATTTGACCTATTAGTAACATTTAATTCAGTTGTTTACTTCTTCCTTCTTGAAGCACATCCACATCTTTCCACCTGGCTTACAGGAAAGCAAATTGCTTTTTATTTTCTTTTCCTCACAGGCCTCTAGTTGTCAAAACATTTAAATAGATATCTTAAACTTAACAAATCCAAAACAGAACTCTTTTCACTTCTAAATCCGCTCTTCCCTCAATCTTTCTCATCTAATCTGTGGCAAATTCATTCTTCCAATTACTCAAGTAAATATTAAAGTTACCCTTAACTCTTCTCTTTCTCTTGTCCCTGATATTAAATCTGTCTGGGCCGGGTACGGTGGCTCACGCCTGTAATCCCAGCACTTTGGGAGGCCGAGGCAGGTGGATCACGAGGTCAGGAGTTCAAGACCAGCCTGGCCAAGATGGTGAAACCCCGTCTCTACCAAAAATACAAAAAAATTAGCTGGGTATGGTGGCAGGCACCTGTAATTCCAGCTACTTAGGGAGGCTGAGGCAGAGAATTGCTTGAACCCGGGAGGTGGAGGTTGCAGTGAGCTGAGATTGCGTCACTGCATTCCAGCCTGGGCGACAGAGCGAGACTCCTTCTTAAAAAAAAAAAAAAAAAAGCCTGTAATCCCAGCACTTTGGGAAGCTGAGGCAGGCAGATCACGAGGTCAGGAGATCGAGACCATCCTGGCTAACACAGTGAAACCCCATCTCTACTAAAAAAATACAAAAAGTTAGCCGAGCATGGTGGCGGGCACCAGTAGTCCCAACTACTAGGGAGGCTGAGGCAGGAGAATGGCGTGAACCCAGGAGGCAGAGCTTGCAGTGAGCCGAGATCGTGCCACTGCACTCCAGGCTGGGCAACAGAGTGAGACTCCGTCTAAAAAAAAAAAAAAAAAAAAAAAAATCTGTCTGCAAATTCTGTTGACCCAGTCTTCAAGCTATACCCAGAACATGACTGTAGTATAAACACCTTTGCCCTGGAATAAGACATTATTATCTCTTACCCAGTTACTGGACACATTTTCTAATTTTCACTCTTTCTTATGGCTGTGTATAGTTTATTCTCAGTATTAGCAGCCAGCAATGATCCTTCGTAGGCTTTCTAATTCCTACATTAAGAGCTAAACTCTTTGTAATAGTCTATAAGGTCCTCCATGATTTGGTCACCCATCTCCCCTCAGCCCACATCTTCTATTTTTCTTCTAGTGTCACACTCTGCCTAAGTCTCATAGGTCTCCTGACTCTTTCTGACACTAGATGTTACCCGTGAGTCTTTGTTCTTAGGGCTCCCAAGATGGTTGTGAGCCGCTCCCAAGATGGTGGCTGGTGGCTCCCAAGATGGTGGCGGGCAGCTCCCAAGATGGCGGCAAGACTTTTGTTCTCTGACCTGGGGTTCTTGGCCTCACGGATTCTAAGGAATGGAACCTTGGGCCATGCAGTGAGTGTTATAGCTCTCTTAGAAGCTGTGGATCATGGAAGAGAACCGTGAAACTCAGCGACTAGTGTTCAGCTCTATTAGGACAAACCCAGGCACTTGGCCATGCAGGAGCAATGGCGAGCCTCTAGCCCAATCCGGAGTGGTAATGGGCGTCTTGCTGGATCAGGAGCACAGCAGAGACCCTGCCGGATCCGGAGGGGTGGAAGCCAGTGGCAGGTATGTGACAGTGGCAAACAGCAGTGGTGGACGGCGAGTGAAAGCTCAGCTCGAGCCGTAACAAACAAGACCAGAAGAGTGTGCAGTTGCAAGATTTAATAGAGTGAAAGAGCTCCCATACAATAGGAGGGGACCCAAAGAGGATTGCCCCCCAAAGTGGGTTGCCACTCCCGGCTCGAATGCCTGAGGTTTATATTCCAATCATTGTCTCTCCCCTCTGTGCTCTCAGATGATAGATGATTTGACTTTTCTTTACCTCCTGATTTTAGCCTAATTTGTATTTTAGTGAGCCCTCTTTACTGCCTGATTGGTCGAGTGTGAGCTGAGTTACAAGCCCCACGTTTAAAGGTGGGTGCAGTCACCTCCCCAGCTAGACTTAGGAATTCTTAGTTGGCCTAGGAAATCCAGCTAGTCCTTCCTCTCATGAATATGCACCTAGCAAGAATTATTCATCTACTGTGCCCCATACCTGAAAAACTCTTCCCCCTATTTATACATATGGTTTACTTCCTTGACATTTTTAAGTCTTTAAAACATATCACCACCTCTATAATACACTCTGATCACCCTTTTAAATTTGCAAACAGGCCCTCAACCTCTGGATCTATCTATCCCTCTTTCCTTTTCCATTTTTAACCCTTGCTCTTAACCCCTTCTCACGTTCTGAATATTTTACATATATATTTTATCATATTCTCCCAACTCAGAAATATTATATCCTTGAGAAGTTCCCTTCCTTCCTTTCCTCTCCCTTCCTCTCTTCCTTTGTCCTTTCCTTCCTTTTTCTGCTTTCTTTTTTTCTTTTTCTTTCTTTCTTTCTTTTTCTCTCTCTTTTTCTTTCATTTTTCTCTTTTTTTCTTTCTTATTTTCTTTCTTCTCTCCCTCCCTTCTTTTCTGCCTGCCTGCCTTCCTTCCTTCCTTCCCTTTCTTCTTTTACTTATTATTTTTACTTAAAAATTAATATGTGGCTCACGTTATCTTTCCTTTGGAAAGTACTGATCTAGACAATAGCTGGGAGGAAAAGGACTACCTGGAGAGACAGTCTTTGTAGGCTTTATAGTAAAGCCTTAGTTTGTCAGCAAAGATGACAGCTGAGCTTTTACATTAAGACCAAGATGATTAGGGCACACTCAATGACATTTTTAAGACAACAATTCCTGCTATTTTCTTCTATTCTTTTTTTTTTTTTTTTTTTTTTTGAGACTGAGTCTCATTCTGTTGTCCAGCCTGGAGTGCAGTGATGCGATCTCAGCTCCACCTCCTGGGTTCAAGGAATTCTCTTTCCTCAGCCTCTCGGGTAGCTGGGACTACAGGCGGCGCCACCATACCTGACTAATTTTGTTGTATTTTTAGTACAGACAGGCTTTCACCATGTTGGCCAGGCTGGTCTCGAATTCCTGACTTCAAGTGATCTGCCTGCCTTGGCCTCTCAAAGTGCTGGGCTTACAGGCATGAGCCACTGTGCCCGGCCCTTCTCCTATTCTTTAATAACCTAGAAAGCATCTCTTTGCTATTTTTATCGTCTCTATTTATGCAAATAAAAGTTTAAGAAACATTTAACGTGTCATTGAAATAAATCTCTAATAATATTGTGTACCTTGGTATCTTATCAAGCAAAAACTGAGTTACATTCTTTGACGAAAATTTGGTAAAATTGATACTTCAGTGGTTACCATCTCTACACAGGAAACATACAGGCTTAATCTCTTGACTTAAATTAATTATGGCCTGGATGTGTTTTTTGTAATGCAGTATATATTATTTACTTCACACAATCCCTCTTCAGCGTTACAAAGTGAATAAAGGTTGAGTATCCCTTATCCAAAATGCGTGGGGCCAGAGTATTTCAGATTTCAAATTTTTTCAGATTTTGAAATATTTATACAGACATAATGAAATATCTTGGGGATAGGACCAAAGTTTAAACACAAAATTTACTTATGTTTAATATACACCTTATCCACATAGCCTGAAGCTAATTTTATTCAATATTTGAAACAATTTTTTGCATGAAATAAAGTTTGTGTATATTGAACTAACAGAAAGCAAAGGTGTCACTATCTCACATTGGTGCTCAAAAAGTTACAAATTTTGGAACATTTCAGATTTCAGATTTTTGGGTTAGAAATGTCAATATGTATTAACATCACATTTGGCAAGATGCATCAAGGATTTCTGCCAGGATATGTTTAGCTTGATTGCTAGAAACGTATATGATCTGGGACAGAAAGCACTATCTAATTGATTTATAAAAAGTAACTAAGGGAACTTTTAGAAGATGAGGTTTTTCTCACTTCAATGTATGTCTGATGTGTGGCAATTATATGCCACATATTATTTCAAAAAGAATTGCTTAATTTTTTGTATAATCTGACAGTAATTTGATTCCTCTTCTGTGGAATATTTAAAACCTTAGACTACACATTATTTCTTCATCAAATATATCAAAATGGTATTACACTGCATGTGTGGAAGTGTTATACTGAGATTGTAACGACAGAGGCCAGTAAAGCACTAGGCTTTGTGATTTCACAAGATGAAATTGCCTTAATAGTAGGAAGAAAAAAAACCAACATGTTTATTCTGGAGGATAAATATAAAACATGTATGCTTATTCAACTCTAGTTATATATCAAAATACTTTATTTTCATGTAGAAGAGAAAATGAAAGATTTTTAGAAATGGAAGAGCTTGGCACAGAAACTGAAAATCATATATGAGCTCTGAGCATATGGTTAAAATTTAAACTTTCTGTTGTCAGTGAGAGTTTATATTCTTACTGTTTTATAATAGAGACTTTGAGGAAATGTACATTTTTCAATTCATCTCCCAATTTTGCTTTGACCTTTGAATATTAATAATAAAGAGTTTAGTTACCTCCTATGAATCTCTTTTACAGTAATACAGTGAAATACATACAGCTTACTTACTACACATTTTTATGAGCCAGTGTAATCAATTAAAAGAAGGCACATGCTCTGCGTTCATGAACACTTCTTTTTTCTCGTCAACAGATCTGCCTCACAAAATACAATTTTGATTTAATTTCATTGGCATTTTAGAATGACAAAGAGCAGATTTTTAAAAATATTAACTTATTATATACTTCTTTTTTCCAGTAGAATTTATTATAGCATAATATAGATTTATTTACTTTTGCCAAAATAAATATTGGCAAAAATAATGGAGACTGGCTAATTAAATTAGCTTTTAAAAAGTATAAGTCCATTTTCATCTCAACCATTTTAGATAGGCCAATGGAAAAACCTTCAAGGCATAATAGATGAAAAATAAAGTTTTTAAGGTATAGTGTATGAGAAAAATCTGTTCAACACATGGCAGATCTAACTTCATGTATTAAAAAGAAATTGACATTTTAAAATTGGTGTTTTTATGTTCCTTTCTGATTTCAATAGTGACATAGGATACAGTTTGGAGGCACAAATGCTAGAGAATTGAAGTTTTCTCTTTCTGCCAAATCTAATGTATGTATCTTAATTACTTAAATCTTATTTTACTCATATTATTTCATGTTTGAATAAGAATGATGAGATGACCTTACAGGCTGATGGTAAACTCATAAAGTACAATTTTAATTTAATTTCATCAACATTTTAGAATGATGAAGAGCACTTCATTCTAAAGAATGACACTTTTTGGTGTTTGAAATAGCATACTGTGTTGTTGTTACTATATATATATATATATATACAGTTTATATAAAATATTAGGACCTTCTTTCATAGAAACTATTCACAATAGACAGGGAAACCATTTAGAGTATGAGTCTACATTTATGTGAAATAGAAAAGGAAGCAAAATTCAATCACTTCTTGGCCTTTTGGCTAAGATCAAGCATAGAAAGCAAAATTCAGTTAATTTCAGTATAAATAAAGTTTTACCCAACTGACTGAGTAATAAATGATTCAAAATACTTTAGCCAATATCTGTTTGCCTCAGTATAGTGAAATGGTTGGCACTATGACTGCCTTAATTGAATATCATGAAAACAACAGCATCATGTATATTCTTTACTATGGACTTGATTATAAATTATTTAATGACATCTACCTTCTGTACACTTGCTGTTGATGGTCTTACTCTTCATGAAGTTAGAAAATTATTTGGATTGAAGTAAAACAATTAAATAATCATACATGCTGTTGAGTTTATGTTAGTGACTTCAGTTATTATATGCTCCTTATGGCCCTCAATAGTGACACTGTCAAAAGGAAGCCTCAGTTCTGCAAGACTGTATATGCTACCGTTATGATGCATTTGAATCAGAACCAGGCCAACTGGCATATCATAAATCTCAATAATAAATATAGATAATTGTTTACAAATTTAGCTTGGCTTAACTTCAGCCACAAGTAGAATATATACACATATTTCATGACAGAAACTATGATTTAAATAGATCTTTACTAGGGTTAGAATGAAACACATTCAAGACCTTTTGATTAATTGTCTGAGGGTCAGTTCAGGTCATTCATTTACTTGTGAATTGGACTGGTCTTAGAGTAGTGAATTAGAATTTAGAGCTTTCATACAATAAATTATATTTTCATTGCAGTCTTTATTCTTGGGGTTTCTTACTTTGTATGTATATATGTGTGTATGTGTATATTTATATATATTTAATACAAATAAATGACAAGTAGCACATTCCTAATATGGAAAAAAAAGTAAAATTTTTTTTTTAATGATTAAAAAGCTTGAATAAAGTCAACCCACATTTTTCAGTTAGGTCAGTTTTGCTATTTCTTCATTTCTACCTGGAGCTCAAGAATAAGAACTTTTGAACTGGGAATGTAGCCACCTGAGAATGCCAGTAGGGTGAATAGTTCAACAAAACTGTAATACAACATTTTGATGTATTTGGAACCAAGATCAATAAAGAACTGTTTAAAGTATTTCACTAGAGGCATTAATGGGGCTGTTATCATTGAGCAGCTTCTCTTGGTAACTCCCATAGTGCTAATAACATAATAATATAGAACAAAATCCTAACAGAATAATAATTTCAGCTAGCAACTCAGAATAGAAGCTAACTTTAATTATGAGTGCTGTGGGGTCATTTGTGTAAATGTTCCAAAGAAGTCAAGGGGTTGTTTGCATTAGAGTTACTAGGATTCCGGAACCTTTCAAAAAGGAAGCAATATGTCAGCTTATTTAAAACAATGTAGCCTATATATCAATTTGGCTAACTCTCTCTCCTCTCTTAAAGCTTTGCTCAAATCTTGCCCTCATATTGAAACCAACATACCAACGTTATTTACTACTGTGCCCCCACCACCTCAAGTCCCCATAGCCCCTGGCATTCTGATTTCTCTTTCTGCTCTATTTTTTTTCTTTTTCTCCATACCACTGCAAGACTTGAATTTTCAGAAAAGTGTGAGTCTTGTGAAATAGGGAATCTTTCAGCAAAATAAATATGGTATTTGAACACATTAACAGGATGACTATATTCCAGACTGTAACTTAGATATCTCTAAGTAAAGCTCTTCACCTAATTCAATCTTTATCTGATTCAAATTTCTACATTGTTGCTAATTTCCTTTCCCTTTCCATGATTGTAATACATCTAGTAGTAGCCGTGACATTTTTACGTCACATTGCTACATTTTAGTTATAAAATATATAGTTATTACAGTAATTTTAAAATATAAAATAAATTTGCTAGTATCGAAAAATGAAACCTGTTCTCTGATGATCCAAAGCCATTTATTGTTAACATCTTTGTATATCTTCTTCCATTATTCTATATTACTTATCATGTGAGATCTAATTTTATGTTGTGGATTTTTTTACATAACATTATAACACAAGTACTTCTTAAGTTAATGTGAGATCTTCAGTAGCTTTATTTTATTGGCTGCATCTTATCATATAAAATGTATAGGCCAAAATCAATCCCCCCATTTAACATTTTGGTTTTTTATTCGTTCTAGGTCTGCAGTAATCTTCAGTTCTGATCCTAGGGTTATCATCATGCTCAGATAATCTTTTGTAAACTGCAGGCCTCAAAGATTAGGCATTTAAAAAAGAAGAAAAAAGAAGAAGAAAATCTGTTGCCTTTTGAAAATCTCTAATTTTTCAAAGTCTATAGAAGTTTAATTTATCTTAGCCTGTTTCTGTGTATTTGTTTCTGATAATTTTCTGAATTTTTGACAGGGATTCAAATAGGGCATATTTTACCCTTTCCTTATTGCATTTTAAGGATAATACATCTCTTTTAGATAATTTTAAACATGTTTTTATATTATTGGTCATAATTGCATTACCATTCTCTGTAGTGAAAATCAGCATTATACTCATTTCATTATTGATATATATTCCATAATCATCACAATCCCCATTGATCTTTCAAAAACTTCTCCATCTAGCCACTCATTTACATGAAATCTTTCATTAACTTGTTATATAACTAAATATACCTCACATTTTATTATTTAATTATAATGCCTCATTGTCACTTAAGTATGAGGAGAAGTAGATATAATATCCACAATAGGTAGCGTAAAACTATTAATGCATAGAAATAAATATTTTCTAGGAATCAATACAGCACTTGAAAACCCAGCAAATCTTCCTCAATCTTATTGTAGTGTTGTAGGACAATCAAGTTTCAGTCTATGTATAGATTTACAAAAAAAAAAAAAAAGTAAATTCTGTGAGAGAGCAGATACATTCAGGTAAAATTACCTAGCAAAACTTTTCATAGAAGTGCTTACCATGGCCCAGTTAGGAAGGGCCCATTCCGCTTGCACATGACCTGTTTATACAATAGTGTCATATTACCAATGCAATTATATAGGCCTGGATGATTCATGGGACAAATTAAAGCATTGAATAAAGTGTTATGTAGTCATTATCCTTCATTGTAAGTGAGCATTTTCACAGCATTATATAAGTATTATGCATCATAAAGTTAATAGGGAAACGGTATTAACCATGTTTCTGCTTTGTATACAGATTTCCTTTGGTGTTTTGAGTGGTGAAATGTGTATAATGTATTATTGAAACCTTTACTACAGAGTAATAATTTCTCATACTGTGTTTAGGATTCATGCCCAATCCCCCAGGTCACTAATTTAGAATGATTGCATTTGCTGGTATATTCCAACTCCAATCTGCCCATTGTCTTTAGAACACATGCATTATATGCAAGAGGCAGAGTCTTGCTCAATTCATGTTAGTATCTGAATGAATATGAATTAATGGAAAATATATGCCTATATTAGATATAGATCTATATGACAAATATCTTACTTACTTCCTGTTTAATGTCTACTCACTGGCCACAATAGCTCTGACATCCCTTTGCTACATTCTGACTGACCTAGATCCAAGACTTTTGGTGGCAATAAAGAGATTATGCTGACAAGAGTGATAAGGAATAAAATTTACTAGTTTAAAGACATGCATTGCAGATTTTCTGAACCTGTGTTGAAGTATGTATTATCAGTAATACCTGTAGTGAAACCATCTTAATATGTATTAAAATTTTAATAAACATCAATGCATTAAATGAATTATGTATTTATTTAATGATCTAGGTAAGGAATTGCAAAAGATGCTAATGTGTAAAGAGCATGTCTAGCCACATAGAACAGCTCTCCTTCTCTTTTTCCAATACTACTTTTTGTTTGTTTGTTTTTTGTTTTTTGACAAGATCTCAGTCACCCAGGGTGAAGTTCAGTGTTGCAATCTTGGCTAACTGCCTTACTCCAACCTCTGCCTTCTGTGCTCAAGCAATTCTTCCACCTCAGCTTACCAAGTAGCTAGGACTACAGGCATACACCACTACACTGGGCCAATTTTTAAAAGTTTTTGTAGAGACAAAGTCTCACCATATGCCCAGTCTGGTATTGATCTCCTGGGCTTAAGCGATTCTCCCTCGTCAATCTTCCGAAGTGCTGGGATTACAGACATGAGCCACCATGCTCAGCCAACTACTATTTTTCATTAGTTGCTATTGTTTATAATTCTCTTTTCCAGCTTCCTAAAAATAACAACATTGCCTGTAACGGAAGTGAATCTGAATAGTCGCTTAATAACCCGTCCAGCAATAAGTAGGCAGAAATATGCCTTGTATTCTTGTTTTTTTTTTTTTTAAGGACTGAACCAGAAGAATAAGCGTGGCAAAGTTGAACATTTGCCTTTTGATTATAGAAAACTGTTTGCATGATAGCAAAAACATATAAAGTTAAACCAAGTAGTGGTTTAAAAGAGTGAGCGTGAGGTTACTAGATGAATATATTGTGCAAAGACATAGTAATTCTTATTTTGAATACTGAAGTTAAATATATTTATATATGTAATTATAATTTAATTATATTAAATATATATTACATAATAAAATAAATTTATGAAATGTGAATTATATAGTTTTTTGTTGTTTTGGTTTCTAATCTCACAGAAACAATCTGCCATTCTGTGAGAGAAAGGCCAAGTGGCTGTGAGCTATTAAATGGTAGCTGTCCAAATACTATTACAGGAAAGCAGTGTTCATTCTCTCTTCTCTCCTTCAAACTTTAAAGTATCATTTTTTTAAATAAAAATGCAATGATCACTTAAAATTTAATGATAATATGAAAATAAATACAAAATTTTATCTAAAAACGTAAGATGTTTCAATACACATTTCAATGTACTGGAAACTTTCCATTTTATTCAAAAAATCTGCTCCATGTTAAAAGCCTTGATTAAAGAGGAAGTTTTTATAATCAAAAACAATTTTTCTTTAGATAACATTGTGTACAATGCTATATATTTCTCTCCCCTCGGCTTCCCTGTTCCCTTATACACAACAATATTAAAATTTGTTCAATTAATAACCATGCAATGGCCTCCAAGTGTTCAAGTGAAAAGAAGAGTTGCAAGTCTCTCGATTTAAATGAAAAGTTAGAAAAATTAAGCTTGGTGAGGAAGATATGTTGAAAGCTGACACAGGCTAAAAACTAAGACTCTACTACCAAAAAGTTAACCAAGTTGTGAATGCAAAGAAAGAGCTCTTAAAGGAAATTAAAAGTGGTACTACAGTGAACAAGCGAGTGCTCAGAAAGTATAACAGCGTTGTTGCTGATATGAAGAACGTTTTAATGGTCTGGATAGAAGATCAGACCAGCTTCAAAATTCCCCTAAGCCAAAGCCTGATCCACAGCAAGACCCTAACTCTCTTTAATTCTGTGAAAGCTAAGAGAGGTGAATAAGTGGCGGATGAAAATTTTGAATATAGCAGAGGTTAGTTCATGAGGTTGAAGGAAAGGAGCCATCTCTGTAACATAAAAGTGCTAAGTGGGCCAGGCATAGTGGCTCACGCCTGTAATCCCAGCACTTTGGGAGGTCGAGGTGGGCAGATCACGAGGTCAGGAGATCGAGACCATCCTGGCTAACACAGTGAAATCCCGTCTCTACTAAAAACACAAAAAATTAGCCGGACGTGGTGGCGGGCGCCTGTAGTCCCAGCTACTCGGGAGGCCGAGGCAGGAGAATGGCGTGAACCAGGAGGCGGAGCTTGCAGTGAGCCGAGATCGCGCCACTGCACTCCAGCCTGTGCGACGAGCGAGACTCAGTCTCCAAAAAAAAAAAGAAGTGCAAAGTGAAGTGCTGATGTGGAAGTTTCAACCAGTTTTCTAGATGGTCTAGCTAAGATGATGGATGAAAGTGGCTACACTAAATGAGAGATTTTAAATATAGACTAAGCAGCCTTTTATTGGAAGAAGGTTCCATCTAGGACTTTATAGCTAGAGAGAAGTCGACGCCTGGCTTCAAACTTTCAACCTTTGAAGGACAGGCTACCTCTTTTTAGGAGCTAATGATTCTGGTGACTAAGTTGAAGTCAATGCTCATTTACCATTTTAAAAATCCTAGGATCCTTTAATATTGTTAAATCTGCTCTTCCTATGCCCTACAAATGGAACAAGTCTAGATAATGGCACATCTGTTTATAGCATGTTTTACTAGATACTTAAGTCCGCTGTTGAGACCTACTGCTCAGAAAAAAGGTGCCCTTCAAAATATGACTGCTCATTGAAAATGCACCTGTTTACCCAAGAGCTCCAATGGAGATGTACAAAGAGATTAAAGGTTTTTTTTTTTTTCATGCCTCTTAACACTCTGCAGCCCGTGGATCAAGAAGTAATTTTGACTTTCAAGTCTTATTATATAAGAAATACATTTCACAAGGCTATAGCTGCCATAGATAGTGATTCTTCTGACAGATCTGGGCAAAGTAAATTGAAAATCTTTTGGAAAGGATTCACCACACTAGATGCCATGAAGAACACTTGTGATTCAAGGGAGAAGGTCAAAATATAAACATTATTGGAAAGTGAAAGAAATTGATTTTACCTTTCATGGATGGCTCTGAGGGGTTCAAGACTTCAGTGCAGGAAGTCACTGCAAACGTGGTAAAAATTGCAAGAGAAGTAGAATTACAAGTGGGGCCTGATGTGACTGAATTGCTACACTCTCATGAAAAAACTTTAACAGAGGAGTTGCTTTTAATGGACAAGCAAAGAACATGGTTCTTTTGAGCTGAATTCTAGTTCTGGTGAAGATGCTGTGAACATTTTTGAAATGACAACAGTTGATAAACCAGTGGCAGGGTTTAAGAAGATTTACTCTGATTTTGAAAGAAGTTCTACTTTGGGTAAAATGCTATCAAACGGCATCTCAGGCTACAGAGAAATCCTTTGTGAAACGGAGTCAATAAGTGTGGTAAATTTCATAATCTTAAAAAATTGCCACAACTATCTCAACTTTAAGCGACCACCATGCTGATCAGTCAGCAACCATCAACACTGAGGCAAGACTGTCTACTAGCAAAAAGATTATGACTCTCTGAAGGCTCAGAAGATGGTTAGAATTTTTTAGCAATAAAATATTTTTAAATTAAGGTGTGTACATTGACCTTTAGGCATAATGCTATTGCACACTTAATAGACTAAAGTATAGTGTAAGCCTAACTTTTATACGCATTGGGAAACCCAAAAATTTGTGAGTTGTTTTATTATGGCAGTCTGGGACCAAACCTGCAATATCTCCAAGGTCTGTGTGAATTTACAAATACATACATATATACATAAGTGCATATAGACATAAATAGATACATACACATAGGCACAAATAACTGTGTTTATATATGTGTAAATATAAATGTATATTTTTATAATATAAATATAATATAAAAATTTGTGATTCACTTTGTTATGGCAGTGTGGAACCAAACCTGCAATATCTCCAAGGTCTGTCTGAACTTACAAATATGTACATATATAAATAAGTGCATATATACATAAATAGGCATATATACATATGTACAAATATCTGTTTGCATATGTTTATATAAATATACAAATATATTTTTTATAATATAAGTATAAAAATTTGTGGGTCACTTTATTACAGCAGTCTGGAACCAAACCTGCAATATCTTCAGGGTCAGTGAACTTACAGATATATACATATAAAAATAAGTGCATATATGCATAAATAGATACATATACATATGTACAAATATCTGTATATATGTACATATGTGTATGTATCTATTTATGTATATATGTATATATATATATAGAGAGAGAGAAATGGCAGTGAGCTGTCTATAGAAAAGTAGAAAGGCAATTCAGAAACACCTGTTTCTGCTATCACAGGGTCCAGATTTACCATGGAAGCAGCTTACTGGGGTTTCTTAGTGGTGAGCAGAAAGAAGGAATGACTGAAGTCTGATCTGAGGCACCATACAGAATCACCCTTTTCTCTAACTTTGTATTTGACTTGTTTCTTTCTCCCCTTGGCAACTCTTTCCTAATGGAACTTTTAATTAGCATTTGCTTTGGAATAAAAAGAGCTTAACTCACCAAAGCTATTGTATTGTGTTCTTAAGTTAGAGCATGTTTGTATTTGCCTTCAGTTAACAGTCTTCTACCCTAAGCATAGACATGCCAGTAAATATGTGATACGACTTCCTCATCTCGATTTCAGTTCATAGCTGAGATGTATGCAAATGAGTATAACATTATATATGTGTGTGTAATACACACACATATATAATGAAATTTCCATTTTATGTCAAGTATTTTGATATTCTGATTTTCTATATATTAAAATTATTTGTAAAACCTGACAAATATTTTAAAAAGGTATGACTACTGGAAATTTCTGTGTTCTTTTTACTTTAGAGGATTAGTGTTCTTTAGCAAATCTATAAAATAAAATATATTTTTATGGAATAAAACATTTCTAACTTACTATATTTTTTTAGAGATAGGGTCTTACTCTGTCCCCCAAGCTGGAGTACAATAGTGTGATCACAGCTCATGGCAACCTCAACCTCCCGGCTGGGCTCAAGGAATTCTCCTACCTCAGCCTTCGAGTAACTAGGACTACAGGAGTGTACCATACATGCCTGGCTAGTTTTCTTTCTTTCTTTTTTTTCTTACTTTCTTTGTGAAGATGGAGTCTTGCTATGTTGATCAGGCCGGTCTTCAACTCCTGGACTCAACAAGCCTTATGCCTTGGCCTCCCACAGTGCTGGAATTACAGGTGCAAGCCACTATACACAGCTGTAATTTTGTTTTTAAATAACAAATGAAAATTATAAAAATACTTCAAATTAGTGTAATAAATGTTTCTCCTGACTTGTAGTTCTGGGATGTCAATTATTTATTTCTGTATTTCCTATGACATTCAAAGTCCTACTGAAATGAGCAAGAAAATATTAAAATATTTTAAAAATTGATTAGTATCCCCTGATAGTAAAGGTTTCAGTACATACCACCTTGAAAATAATAGTAATGGAGGCCAGGTGCGGTGGCTCATGCCTGTAATCCCAGCACTTTGGGAGGCCGAGGCGGGCGGATCACGAGGTCAGGAGATAGAGACCATCCTGGCTAACACAGTGAAACCCCGTCTCCACTAAAAATACAAAAAAATTAGCCGGGCATAGTGGCAGGTGCCTGTAGTCCCAGCTACTCAGGAGGCTGAGGCAGGAGAATGACGTGAACCCGCGAAGCAGAGCTTGCAGTGAGCTGAGATAGCACCACTGCACTCCAGCCTGGGCGACAGAGCGAGACTCCATAATGTAAATTGATATGTCAATTTAAAAGAACAATTTAACAATATATATACAAATTAAATAAGAACAAAATAGAAATGTGTAAATATGTATGCTCTAAGATGTTTACACGTAATTTCTGCTACAGTAAAAAAGCAATTGCAGGCAGAAAAAAATGCTTGTCAGATTGATCAAATAATCTATGCTTTAAATGTACACTAAATTGCTTTAAAAATATAGTGAACGAAGGCAGTAGTAAACAATTCAGCCATTAAAATATTCAAAGCATATGTATTACGTTAAATAAGCACTGTAGCGTGTGTGTATATGTGCCTTTGTGTTTATAAGTTCAAAAATACATGCCCAAATTAATTTGTTTTAGGAGTTAAAGAGATAAGTTACAGGATAAGATTATGAGAGGTCTTAAACGTCTATACTTATTTTCAATGAATAAACACATATTACTTTTATTAGAAACAAAAAGAAATGAGTTTCCATTTTTAAAATATGGATACATAAACAATTTAATATTGTAGCTAAGATGCATTTATTCATTTAATTTATTCATAATTCTATTACCAATATTTCTTGCCTGTTTGAGACAAGACCAGTATAGGTCACAGGATCAAGAAGTAGGACACTGATAAGAATGAATTAGAGAAATTGGGGTTAGATAAGGTCATCTTGCACTGGAGATTTGTAGAGGTTAGCTGTGGTTATAAAGGGCAAACATGGAGTTTCTTGTTTTTCATAAATACCTTCTGAGAATGTCTTTTATCGATTTATTCTTTGGTCTTATGTTAATTCTTTAGCATTATCAGAAGTACTTAATCTCTGTGTTCAAACAGTTTGAAGGCATGGGTTATTCAGCATACAGTGTTCTGGTCAGCCAGGTGAGGAAATATGGAAGGCAGAGGAAGCTATGATCTATGGTTAGCTTCCTTGGAGGGCAGCTGCCTTGATGAATTCTGTTTTCTAGATCTTTAGGACTAATTTCTTAATCGTTTCTGTGAATATCAAAGTGCCCTTCCTTATACATACCAAGCAAATTCTCTAGGGGCTCCAGAGAAGTACTGCTACCGCTGCATTTTCTCCTAGGCAGCAGGACTTGTAGCCAGGGACAGCTTAGCACTCTAAAACTGGGTCCACACCCTGTTGCTGGGTGCCCCAGCCTGCTTGCTCTCCTGATATTGTGGTGCATGAAGGCCCTCTCAGCTCTACCCTTAGGCAGAAATCCAGGCATTTGGAGCACCCACTTGCCTGGTTCAGCAGCCTAAGCTGTCTCATGCTTCCTTGACATAGATCTTGGTGCAGCTGGGCTCTATCTGCTCCATGTCCAGGTAGATCTCCAGGCATTTGGAGCACCCACTTGCCTGGTTCAGCAGCCTGAGCTCCCAGACCCTTCCTGGACAGAGACTATGATGCAGGGAGGCCCTCTCTGCTCTACACACAGGCAAATCTAGAGGCATTCAGAGCACCTACTTGCCTGATTCAGCAGTGTGAGTCACCCCACCTCTCCTGTGCAGAGATCTTGGTGCAGGGGGCCCTCTCTACTCCATGCCCAGGCAAATCTCCAGGCATCTGTAGCACCAACTCCCTGGATTGAGAGTATAGGTCACCCCCTCCCTTTGCAGAGAACGTGGGAATGAAGAGGATTCCCTGCTTCACACCTCTGGGTGCTGCCCACTGGTGGTTTCCTACTATTAATAGATTTTCTCTTGGTGCTGGTACCTGTGCCTACCATCAGGGAACCTGTAGAGGGACCTACCCAGTCTGGCCCTGCCCTTCATGATTCCTACCCCACAGGGCTGAACAAGGAGCTCAGACCACTATACATTCCACAAATCAGCCCATTACCTTAAGCAAAAGAGCTTATGCTAGTAAACAAGGATCAAGGATATACCCAGACACGTTGGCTGCAGCCAGCTTTCTGGAGATTTCTAGGTTGCACTCCACAACCCAATGTAAAGCCTGCTAAAAGAAGTGCATAGGGCTACAGAAGCAAAGCCAAAAGACCTTACCCAGTATTTTCTATAGTCACACCCCTGAGGGAGGTGAGAGAAAGGAATAATAATAATAATAATAATAATAATAATACAGGGAAAGAAAGAAAAAGAAAAATCTTACCCACAGGAAAATAATTACAAAATTTAGTATGAGAAGTAACCAGTGTAAGAATTCTGGCACTATGAAAAATCTGAATGTAGTGACCACCACAGGATTGCACTAGCTCTCCAGTAATGGTCTCTGACTGAAATAGAAACTTAGAAATGACAGATAAAGAATTCAAAGCATGGGCCAAGCACAGTAGCTCAGGTCTGTAATCCCAGCACTTTGGGAGGCTGAGGTGGGATGATTACTTGAGGTCAGGGGTTCAAGATCAGCCTGGACAACATAGTGAAACCCCATCGCTGCTAAAGATACACAAGTTAGCTGTGGGTGGTGTGTAATCCCAGCAACTCATGAGGCTGAAGCAGGAGAATTGCTTGAGCCCAGGAGGTGCAGGTTGCAGTGAGCCAAGATCACCACTAAACTCCAGCCTGGGTAACAGAGCAAGACTCTGTCTAAAAAAATAAAAAAATAAAAAAAATAAATAAATACATAAATAAATAAAAAATAAGAAAATGAAAGCATGGATTGCAAGGTAGCTCAATGAAATCCAAGACTAGGTTACAAATTAAGACAAAGAAACTTCTAAAGGAATCCAGGAAATGAAAAAACAGATAACCATGCTAAAAAGAAATAAATCAGACCTTCTGAAATTAAAAATCTCACTTAAAGAATTTCAAAATAAAATTGGAAGCTTTACCAATAGACTGGACCAAGCATAAGAAGAAATTTCAGAGCTTAAAGACTGGTCTTTTTAACTAAGTCAGACAAAAATGAAAAAAATGAATTATAAAACATGAACTGCCTTTGAGATATATGGGGTTATATAAAGCAACAAAATCTGTGAATTATTGGCAATCCTGAAAGAGAATGAGATAAAATAAACAATCTGGAAAATATAAAAGAGAGAATAATTTAACAAAATTGTCCTGATTTTGCTAGAGAAATAGACATTCAGATATGAGAAATCCAGAGAACATCTGCCAGATACTTTACAAAACGAACATCACAAAGACATATAGTCACTAGACTCTCTACGTGCTAAGGAAAAACTCTTAAAGGTAGCCAGGGAAAAATCCCATCAGTCTAACAGTAGATATTTGTCAGCATAAACCTTACCAACCAGGAGAGATTGGGGGATGATTTTTAGCATTCTTAAGAAAAGGAAATTCCAACAAAGTTACATGCTGCCAAACCAAGCTTCATAAATGAAGGAGGAATAGAATCTTTTCCAGATAAGTAGGGGCTAAGAGAATTCATTACCCCTAAATCAGCTTTGCAAGAAATCCTTAAGGGAGTTCTCGGCATAGAAACAAAAGAACCATATCTACTACCACAAAAATACACATAAGTATGTAGCCCACAGACCCTACCAAGCAAGCATAAGATAGAAACTACAAAGCAACTAGCTAAAAATTTCACGATGGGACCCAAACCTCACATATTAACCTTGAATGGAACTGGCCTAATTGCTCCCACTTAGCTTTGAATGTAAATGGCTAAAGTGTTCCACTTAAAAGGCACACAATGGAAAGCTGGATAAAATATAAGACACGTCAATCTGCTGTCTCAGAGCAGACGTTGCTATTCTTTTTTATTATTATTATTCTTAAAGTTCTGGGATTCATGTGCAGAACGTGCAGGTTTGTTACATAGGTATACACGTGCCATGGTAGATTGCTGCACCCATCAACCCATCATCTGCATTAGGTATTTCTCCTAATGACATCCCTTACCTAGCCCCCCACCCACCAACAGGCCCCAGTGTGTGATGTTCCCCTCCCTGTGTCCATGTGTTCTCATTGTGCAGTTCCCACTTATGAGTGAGTACATGTGGTTCGGTTTTCTGTTCTTGTGTTACTTTGCTGAGAATGATGGTTTCCAGCTTAATCCACGTCCCTGCAAAGGACATGAACTCATTCTTTTTCATGGCTGCATTCCATGATGCATATGTGCCACATTTTCTTTATTCAGTCTATCATTGATGGGCATTTGGGTTGGTTCCAAGTCTTTGCTATTGTGAACAGTGCCGCAATAAACATACGTGTGCATGTGTCTTTATAGTAGGATAATTTATAATCCTTTGGGTATATACCCAGTAATGGGATTACTGGGTTAAATGGTATTTCTGGTTCTAGATCCTTGAGGAATCACCACACTGTCTTCCACAATGGTTGAACTAATTTACACTCCTACCAACAGTGTAAAAGCATTCCTATTTTTCCACATTCTCTCCACCATTTGTTGTTTCCTGACTTTTCAATGATTGCCATTCTAACTGGCATGAGATGGTATCTCATTGTGGTTTTGATTTGCATTTCTCTGATGACCAGTGTTGATGAGCATTTTTTCATGTGTCTGTTGGCTGCATAAATGTCTTCTTTGGAGAAGTGCCTGTTCATATCATTTGCCCACTTTTTGATGGGGTTGTTTTTTCTTGTAAATTTGTTTAAGTTCTTTGTAGATTCTGGATATTAGCTCTTTGTCATATGGATAGATTGCAAAAATATTCTCTCATTCTGTAGGTTGCCTGTTCACTCTGATGACAGTTTCTTTTGCTGTGCAGAAGCTCTTTTGTTTAAATAGATCCCATTTGCCAATTTTGGCTTTTGTTGCCATTGCTTTTGGTGTTTAAGTCATGAAGCTTTTGCCCATGCCTATTTCCTGAATGATATTGCCTAGGTTTTTTTCTAGGGTTTTATGGTTTTAGGTCTTACATTTAAGTCTTTAATCCATCTTGAGTTAATTTTTGTATAAGGTGTAAGAAAGAGGTCCAATTTCTGTTGCTATTCTTATATCAGATAAAACAGATTTTAAACCAACAACAATTTAAAAAAAAAGATGGGCATTACATAATGATAAAGAGTTCAATTCAACAAGAAGTCTTAACTCTCCTAAATATATGTACACTCAACAGTGGAGCAAAAAGATATATAAAACAAGTACTTCTAGACCTATGAAAAAATGTATACAGCCACACAATAATAGTGTCACCCCATTGACAACATCGGACAGATCTTTGAGATAAAAAACTGAGAAAGAAATTTGGAACTTAATCTTGACACTTGACCAATTGGACCTAATGGATATCTGCAGAATGTTCCACTCATCAATCACATAATATATATTCTTCTCCCTTGCACATTAAACGTACCCCAAGATCGAGTACACGCTTGGCCATAAAGCAAGTCTCAATAAATCTTTTAAAAATCAAAATCATACCAACTATCTTCTCAAACCACAGTAGGATAAAAATAAAATCAATGCCAAGAAGATGTCTCAATATCACACAATTACATGGAAATCAAACAACTTGCTTCTGCGTAACTTTTAGCAGAGGCATAAGGAAAAAAGAAAACTACAGGCCAGTAGCCCTGGTAAACATAGATGCAAAAATCCTTAATAAAATATCAGAACACTGAATTCAACAGCACGTAAAAAAGCAAATTCACCATGATGAAGTAGGCTTTGTTTCTGGGGTGTGAGGTTGTTTCACCACATGCAAATTAATAAATGTGATTCACCACAAGAATATAATTAAACACAAAAACCATCTGTTTATCTTAATAGATGTGGCAAAAGCTTTCAATAAAATTCAACATCCCTTCATGAAAATAAAAACCCTTAAGAAACTAGACTTTGATGAAACATACCTCAAAATAACAAGAGCCATCTATGGCAAACCCACTGCCAACATCACTAATTGGCAAAAACTGTAAGCATTCTCCTTTAGAACTAAAACAAGACAAAGATGCCCATTCTCACCACTCCTATTCAACATAGTATTGAAAGTGCTAGCCAGAGAAATCAGGCAAGAAAAAGAAATAAACAGAATCCAAATAGGATAAGAGAAATTCAAACTATCTCTCTTCGCTAACAATGATTCTATACTTTGAAAACCATAAGGACTCTGCCAGAAGACTATTAGAACTGATAAACAATTTTAGCAAAGTTTCAGGATAAAAAAAAATATACAAAAGTAAGTAAAATTTCTATACAGCAATACCATTTGGTATAGTTTGTATTTTTATCCCCACCCATATCACATGTTTAATTGTAATACCCAGTATTAGAGGTGAGGCCTTGTGGCAGGTAATTGGATCATGGGGTTGAAGTTTTCATAAATGTTTGAGCATTGTCTCCTTGAAACTGTCCTCATGATAGTGTGTGAGTTTTTGTGAGATCTGATGATTTAAAAATGTGTGGCACCTCAATCTCCCCTCCTTTCTTTCACTTACTCCTGCTTTACCTTCTGCTATGATTAAAAGCTCCCCGAGGCCTCCCCAGAAGCTGAGCAGATGCTAACACCATACTTCCTGTAAAGCCTGAAAAACTATGAGCCAATTAAACTTCCCTCTTTTTAAAATAAATTACCCAGTCTCAGGTATTTCTTTATAGCAATGAAAGAATGGCCTAATACAGAAAGTTGGTATCAAGGAGCTGGGCATTGCTATAAAAATACCTGAAAATGTGGAAGTGACTTTGGAACTGAGTAACAGGCATAAATTGGAAAGGTTTGGAGGACTTAGAATAAGACAGGAAGATAAGGAAAAGTTGGAACTTCTTAAAGACTGGTTAAATGGATGTGACCTAAATGCTGATAGTAATGTGGACAGTGTTCAGGCTGATGAGGTCTTAGATGGAAATGACAAACTTATTGGAAACTGGAGTAATGGTCATATTTGTTATGCTTTAGCAGAGAACTTGGTTGCATTTTTTTTTCACACCCTAGGGATCTGTGGAAGTTTGAACTTGAGAATGTATTTGGCAGAAAAAAGTGCTAAGCAGCAAAGCATTCAAGAGGTAGTCTGGCTGCTTCTAAGAGCTTATGCTCACCTGTGGGAGCAAAGAAAAGACTTAAAGTTGGACTTTATATTTAAAAGGGAAGCAGAGTACAAACGTTTGGAAAATTTGCAGCCTAGCAATATGCCAGAGAAAGAAAAAGCTTTTTGGGAAGAGGAATTTAAGCAGGCTATGGGGCAACCAGTTGCTAGAGAGGTTTGCATAAGTAAAATGGAGCCAAGTGCTGATATTCAAGAAAATGGGAAAAAAGGGCCTCAGAGGCATTTCAGAGATCTTCACAGCAGCCCCTTCCACCATAAGCCTTGAGGCCTGGGAGGACTGATTGGTTTTGTGTGCTGGGCCCATGGCCCCACTGCCCTAAATAGCTTCAGGACACTGCTTCCTGTAACTTGGCTGTTCTGGCTCCAGCCTAGGCTCAAAGTACCCCAGATACTGCATGTATTGCTGCCCTAGAGAACACACGTTATCATAAGCTTGGTGGCTACCATATGGTGTTAACCCTGTGGTTGCACAGAGTGTAAGACTGATTGAGGCTTGGTACTCTGCCTAGATTTCAAAATATGTATGGAAAAACCTGAGTACCCAGGAAGAAGCCTGCTGTGGGGGCAGAGTGCTCACAGAGAACTTCAACTAGGGCAGTGCCAAGGGGAAATGTGGAGTTGGAGACCCCACACAGAGCCCCCACTAAGGTACTGCATAGTGGAGCTATGCAAAGGGGGCCACTGTCTTCCATGTCAGAGAATGGTAGATCCATCAGCTGCTTGCACCCTGCACCTGGAAAAGTCGCAAACTATCAACACTAACATGTGAGAGCAGCCTTGAGGGCCAAACACTGCAAAACTATAGGGGTGGAGCTGCCAAAGCCTTTGGGAGCCTACTCCCTGCAGCAATGCTTCCCATATATGAGACCTGGAGTCAAAGGAGATTATTTTGGAGCTTTATAATGGGTACAGCTGGAGGCCATAATCCTAAGCAAATTAAGACAGGAATAGAAAACAAATTACCACATTTTCTCACTTATAAGTGGGAACTAAATTTTGGGTCCTCATGAACATGAAGATGGCAACAGTAGACACTGGAGCCTACTATGGGGGGAGGAATAGAGTGGGGTAAAGTTTAAGCATAGTACCCAACCATTTTTTCAAACTATAGATATGATTTTTCAAATGTTTTTAAATTGTGTAGAGCAATACCCAAAAGAATAATTGTGTTTTTAAATGCAAATACAGTTGGTTCCTTTTTTTTCTTTCTTCTTTTTTTTTTTTTTTTTTGAGACAGAATCTCTTTCTGTCACCCAGGCGGGAGTGCAGTGGCATGATCTTGGCTCACTGAAACCTCTGCCTCCTGAGTTCAAGGGATTCTCCTGCCTCTGCCTCCTGAGTAGCTGGGATTACAGGCATGCACCACTGCACCCGGCTAATTTTTGTATTTTTAGTAGAGACAAAGTTTCACCATGTTGGCCAGGGTGGTCTTGAACTCCTGACCTCAGGTGATCTGCCCACCTCAGCCTCCCAAAGTACTAGATTACAGGTGTAAGCCACCGCACCCAGCCTGATTCTTAAAAATATGGGTTTGAAGTGAGTAGGTCTAATTATACGTGGATTTTCTTTTGTGTTTGCCACCCTGAGACAGCAAGAACAACCCCTCATCTTACTGCTTCTCTTTAGCCTAGACAATGTGAAGATGACAAAGATGAAGACCTTTGTAATTATCCTCTTTCACTTAATGATTACTAAATATATTTATCTTCTTTATGA
The DNA here is from genome assembly GCF_028885655.2 of Pongo abelii. Classification (NCBI taxonomy): domain Eukaryota; kingdom Metazoa; phylum Chordata; class Mammalia; order Primates; family Hominidae; genus Pongo; species Pongo abelii. Next base: position 96,138,677 of record NC_071990.2, on the reverse strand, counting down.
TTTTCTTAATACATTTTCTTTACCTTACTTTATGTAAGAATGAAATATGTAATATATATAATATAAAAAGTGTACTAATTGACTAAATTATTGGTAAGGCTTTCAGTCAACAATAATGATTTGTAGTTAAGTTTTTGAGGAGTCCAAAGATTTTTGACTGTGCAGGGTGTTGGTGCCCCTAACCTCCATGTTGTTCAAGGGTCAACTGTGAAATGCTTTCAGTGAAATTTGTTTTGCCAGCTACTTTGTGATGTTAATCTGTCCTTAGAAGTATCAAAATTCAAGATCACGAGGTTGTTATTTATAAGAGATAATGATAGAATTTTCTTAACTGTATCTGTTTGTCTTTATGTAATACATTACTCAGCTTATTATTTATGCAGTGTTAGACAATACAGATTATTTTACATAAAGCCAGTTTATTTCTGTGAGAAAGTGTTTTAATTATGGAATTAAACTAAATTTTCTAATGTATGTGTAGAATATTGGACAGCACTACCATTAGAGAAACACATAATGGAAACCACTCCCTGCTATCAGTGATTCCAAAAGGGTGAAGGGTATAATGAGGCATGTAAGGCTCCCCTTCCCACAATGGCCTGAACTAGTTTTTCAGGTTAACTTTGCAATGCTCTTGGCTAAAAGGAGAGATCCATTCAGATGGCTGGAGGGCTTAGAATTTTATTTTTGGTTTACGATTAGAAGCTATAACTTTGGTGTACTGTTCAGTAAATGGTAGCATGAGTGACTTAAATAAACAAAAGTTAGCTTCCAATATGTATCTAATATTAATTTAAAAAGTAAATTTGTCATTGGGAAATTTGGTTATATTTCAATTAGCCTTAAAAACAACTATCACAAATCATTAGTTTGAATTATCATTACTATTTTACCACCTACTACTACATGAAATCCAAAGCCCTTTTAACAAAAGGACTTAACTCCACATTACTATTGCTTTTGATGAACCCAGAGAGTATTATATATTGCGGAAATAGAATTTGAGAAATCTTGCTATGAGCGAATTCCTAACCTGATAAAGAGAGCATAAACATTACTACATCTTCTTAAGTAACAGGAAATATGGACGAAATACATAGAATTCTGCCCTAAGACTTTATATTGCTTTTACAAAAGGCATTTAAGTTTAGCTACTCTGATATTAAAGTGTTAAACAAATTTGAACATATGCATGTGTTTATCTTAAGTTAAAATGAAATTTATACTAACTAAAAGCATTTTGGTTTATACTTTCGGAAATTGGATAGAAAATTATTTATTGAGAGGTAATATTACTTTACTGGTTCCCTGTATTTATACATCTGTGCAGTTCCTTCCCATTGAATCTTAGCTGCCTCATGACCTTCTTAACACAAGGCAGAAGAATCATAGGTGCACCCATTCAGGATCTAAGCTTTAAGGAAGCTTGTTAGATTATAGTTTTTGTGGTCTAGGGATTTCTAGCCACCACGTAATAAGTCTGACTACCCCAAGGCCCCATGCCCCATGCTACAAGCAGTCCAGCTTGCCCAAGTGGAGATATCACAAAAAGGATAACCTAAATTCCTAGACAGCAGCCTCAGCTGGGTCCCCAGTTGGCAGCCTGCACTAACATTCCAGAAATGTGAGAGAGGCCACATTAGAGGTGGACTGTTGACCTCAGTAAAGTCAACCTGTTGATGCCACGTGGAGCACAGCTGTTGATGTCCAAATTGTGAAACTGGAAGGAAACAAATTAAAAGTTGTACTGTTAGCCACTAAGTTTTATAAACCAAAAATAAAGTTCTAAGTCCCCCAACCAATTGAGTGTGTGGACCCTCCTCTCAGCTGAGGGCATTCCAAAGATAACCTGAAAAACTAGTTCAGGCTATGATGGGAAAGAGGGGGTCACGCAGGCCTCATTATACTCTCCTCCTTTTGGAATTAATGAAAAACTGACCAGCATTAACTTAAAAACAGACCTTAAGACTGATGAAACAGACTCTTTGTAGGAATAAGATACCAACATGACAGATAGTAAGTCCTGAAATAAGTCAACATTTTTTACCTCAAAATATATTTTTGGCTTATTTTGAAATAACCCTGCCAAGCTGTCTCTTGTGGGGGAAAATCCATAGTTTGTAAAGATTCCTCTTCTCTTTCTAAGTCTTTTCCCTGATCCAGGAGATAATTAGTTGTGAGTCTGGTACCTTTTTAAGTCTGGTAAAAAATATTTACAATCTATTCTCTCCGAAGCCTATTACCGAGATGCTTCATCTGCATGATTAAAAAAAAAAAAAAGCCTTAGTCTCTACAACCCTTTAGCTTCCCCCCAGACACTTCTTTTTATTGATTACAGGGCTTTAGATAATAACAATTCTTTCAATCAATTGTCAATCAGAAAATCTTTGAATTTATTTATGATCTGGAAGCCCCACTTCAAATTATCCTGCCTTTCCAGAATAAACCAATGTGCATCTGACATGTGTTGATTGATGGCTTATGCCTTCCTAAAACATATAAAACCAAGCTGTTACCCAACCACCTTGGGCACATACACTCAGGACCTCCTGGGGCTATGTAACAAGTCATAGTCCTCACATTTGTCTCAAAATAAATGTCTTCAAATATTTTACAGTTTGACTCTTTTCATCAACAGTTTTGAAGCCCTTTCTTATGCAGCATTAGATAACTAAAAGAGATTATTCCATATTCATGTATTTTAATTATCATGCTATGACTGCTAGAGATACTGTGATTTCTTTTGAAATGTATTTTAAAAGTACATTTGTGAAATTCTCAAGTAGTGAGGCCAAGTATATTTTGTTATTACACCTTGCTGTGAGATTTATGTCTAATCACAATTTTAAATGTATATGGTAATTGATAGTTGTATGAATAGAACACTGAAGTAAGAGCTTGCTTCTTTAATTATCAGTTTGATATACAGCATAATTAACTAAGTGGTAGCAGTAAAATTACATAGCCATGTAATAATTCATTTTGTATTCATGCACCATGTCCAATTTTTTCTATGTTAAACTTTAACCTGCATCTTATCATTCACATTATTAATTTGTACAAACAGATGCCCATTTTATTTTATTTCTTAATTACATGAGGGATCTGGCATGATTATTTCTGCAACTACATTAATGAGGTGTAGCTTCAGAATATTTTGGTGAAAAGGAACAAAATATCCACTCAAAATATTTTAAAATAAAGATTGATACTTGAAAATAAATATATCAAAATAGATGATTAAATTGCACCAGTATTAAAAAGTGAATCATAGAATATATTCCCATAAATATTGGAGAAATTAAAAGAATAGTAAGAACTAAAGAACTGCTTATAATGTTTATATAACCACTTGAAGGACATATTTGTGTGGGGTGGTATAAGAGACATTGTAATCAGCCAACTGTTCCCTAATGACCAATTTGTACTGTTTTGAATGTGGATGTACTGATGAGTAGATTATCTGATCATACGAATTATTTACTTACTTTAGAATTTAAAGAACTAAGTTTGTAAAGATGGAAGGAAATGATGAACAGAAAACATGATTTTTCTGATCTATATAGTTTTTATTCATGTGTATTCATATAGCAATTAAGTGCAATGTAAGTAGCTGAGGCCAAAAAAAAGTTTATAAAAATAAATTATGATGAACTTATTTTATGCTTTGTGTGATTAAAAAAACAGAACTCTATTCTAAAGTGGGTAACTTTTCACTTATTCAAATAGGCTAATAGGTTAGTATTGCTCAGGCTGCATCTTCTTTCGTGATAATGGTCTAACTTCCTATGCAAAATGGCTCAGTAACCTAGACATTTTGGTCTAACATTTAAGTGAGTTCATGTTATGTAAACAGATATATTCACACACACCATTTCTTTTCTCTTTTGATTTACTTTATTTTACTTAAATAATATTTACTGAACATAAATGAGGCATAATTAACAGAGGCTAGGAATGTTACAGTACAGTGATGGCTGTGTGGATCAGGTTTGCATGAGTATGCCTTATTAATCTTGTTTTACTTTTTCCAATGTTACAAAGTGTTTGCTTTATTTTGTATTTTGCCTTTTCTGTTCATAATTATTTAACCTATAGTCCTCAGTATTCTGTTGGAAGAAACAGGAACTAATAATAATTTTGATTCATAGTACAAATAAATTTCTGGTGATCATAATTAAGAAACTATTCTAATTCTTACTTGACATAGCTAACTCTACAGAGATTTTGTTGATTGTGGCAAAAATAACTTCTTTTTTTTAATTTCCTTAATTTCTGGCGGTTTCTATTTAGAGACTGGTACTGTTACAAACTGCCACTAAGGCTCTATTATGGTTCTGCTGGGGGTTTAATTTATTAGATTTGGACCTAACCTTATCAAACGAGCTTCTAACTAATGATTATACTCTAAAGACCACTTTTACACTAATTGGCTTTCCCTGTTTAATTGTTTTACAAAATTGATAATTTAGTGGAAATATAATAAGCCTTGAATATTTTAGATAATTTGGCCCCTTTGTGGTCTTTAGAGGATTCTCACTTAATAGAAAATTGGAATGCACATTGTAAAATTTAGGTCTTGCTCTCAGCACATGACTTGTGAAGGATGTATGATAGCATAAAGAAGGTTTTAACAATGCTATGATTCTGCTGCAGATGTTGGAATAGTTATACATAGAATACAATATATTTTCTTTTAAATTTTGAATTGTATATGAACATTAAAAACTAATTTTGGGGTGGATGTCAAGTAATAATTCAATTTTCAGAAGGGCCTTTTATAATTCTTGTTTTTTTAATCAAGGTAAATGTCTGTTTTGATATTTTGCTTCAGTAAATTAAATCTTAGTGTCATTATTTACCCAATTTTACTTAGTATGACTCTAGCAAAACCAATTTCTGATTTACAGAATAATGCATTCTACTGGACATACGAATATAAGTTTAAAGATTCTTGAGTTACTTTAATATATTTATTAATACTACTTATTTTTTAGCTTTGATGAAGACTGGCTCTGAGTGCTTTCCTAACACTTGCTAACCAAGGTTTAGCATATGCTAGAAAACTATTTATTGTATTATTTTATGATAGTTCTCATGTCTTTACCTTCATCAGAATATGAGCTCCATAAGGACAACAACCCTGTAATACTTTAGCAAGAAATGGCCCAGGGCTCCCTACCAAACTCCTATACTAGTGAAACAAACTGTTTTTCCAGGAGAGATTTGGAATGGAAAACCAAAAATAGACCAACTGACCAATGTGAAGTATGGCAAATATGTCATGACTATATTTTATTAGAATAGAAATTGTAAGCAAATAATGGACCTCCTACCGTCTTATGGAGTGACCACCAACAAGATGTGTCATGCTATGTCCATGAAATAAAGGATGTTAAATGAGTAACGGAATGAAAGAATTTAGGGTGTTTGGATGGTGGGGAAGGAGAGGGAGAGCATCAGGACAAATACCTAATGCATGCGGGGCTTAAAACCTAAATGACAGGTTGATAGGTGCAGCAAACCACCATGGCAAATATATACCTATGTAACTAACCTGCACATTCAGCACATGTATCCCAGAACTTAAAGTAAAATAAATAAATAAATAAATAAATAAAAATTTCGAGTGTTCGCCCGTTTCTGTTTTCTTGGTGAAATGCAGAAAAAATAATCTTTGTTTTTTGTGGGGGAGACGGGTGGTTGCTGGACTGACATTTCTTTTGGTTCCATGTACATATATGAAAGCTAAATTTAGGACTTATTGACAAAATTCAATAGCCCTTACAATCATACTTTGAATTTGTTTAAAGCACCTAACAATACTAAAATAATATTCAACACTTCTGAAAGAATAGCAATACTCGATAGAAACAAATCAGATACTAAATGTACTGACATTTTGTTTGTTTCTTTGTTTGCTTGAGACAGGGTCTTACTCTGTTGCCCAGGCTGGTTTAGTGGCAAGATTATGACTCATTGCACCCTTAACCTCCCTGGGCTAAGATGATCCTCCTACCTCAGCCTCCCAAGTAGCTGGGACTACAGGCATGAACCACCACACCTGGCTAATTTTGTATTTTCTTTTTTTGTAGAGATGGGGTTTCCCCATGTTGCTCAGGCTGGTCTCAAACTCCTGGGCTCAAGTGATCCACCTGTTTCAGACTCCCAAAGTGCTAGGATTACAGGCATGAGCCACTATGCCTGGCCTGAATTTTTAAAAGAAACTTGTCGGGCTCTATCACCTTAAAGTACATTTTTGTTCTTTACAGAAGTGCCCCCAAATTTAAACATGCATTTTCTTCCTTTAGTGTCTCTACATACACTATTCTGAATAGCAAACTTAGACTCCAGCTACTTTAAAGTAGCCCCAAATTTCTAAAAACCAGTATCTAGAATTGTGACTAACACAGCTGTAGACATGATTTAGATGTAGTTTACAGTATTGAACAGCATGTTCCATAGGGTACATCCCCCAAGCTACACCATCTAATCTCAAAACTCACCAAATGCCATCAATAAAGTAGGAAGGGAAGTTAATTACAGGCTCCTATTTAGTGTCCCTCTGCCACTGGTGGCCCATTATAATGAATCATTTTTCAAATTGAGAAGAGATTGACAGACATTTTATAAACTTTTCACTCCCTATGTCTTCCCTGTGTAATAAATGCCTGCTGTACACTGGAAAAGTGATTAAATATCAATTTCACAGAAACCTGGGAATAGTGTTTAAAAGACTAATGAGATGCTATTTTTACTGCTTAGGTACTGTGACTCCCCCATGATTCAGAAGAACGCCTGTCATTCTAATTAGTCATCATTTGGCCAGGCTCTTTTTTCTTTCTTTCTTTCTCTTTCTCTTCCTTAAAGGTCCTTAATTGGGTTATTTAAGAACTTTAAACTTGGTACCTCACTGGGAGGAATGTTCTTATAAGATTAATATGATTGCCATGTTACATTTTTTTAACTTTTTTTACACCAAATGTAGCACCAATTTTGTTTGAAAAAAATCATTTGTAATAAATCCATTTCCACCTAATCTTGTTGCCAATATAATACTTGCTTTATTAAAAATTCACTTTTTAAAACAACATGAAAAGGATCTCTTCTACCAAAATTATGACTATACCCTTATATTTGATATGCATTTAAAATTATTCTAATTATTCTATTTGAGTAAAAGGAACACAGTCTATCTCCTATAATATTAAGTGAAGTAGAACTAGTTCCTTAAAGGTGAAAGCAGACAAATTCTTTCTCCAACATTAAAATGAATTGACTACTTACAATAGTTAAATTGTTCTAATTTCAGAAGAATTTGTAGAACTATATTTTTTCGCTGAGCTTAGGTATATCACGATCATTTTAAAGACAGCCAGAGAGCCAAGAGTAATCTTTTCAGGAACAAGTAGATTTCTATCTGCCCAAAAAGATATAACCATTTTTACTCATAAATACTTTCAAAACAATCCTCAAATTTCTGGAGTAAAATACATACATTATAGAATTATTTAACTTCAGAGGTAGAAGAAAACCTAAGACAGTAATTTATTTCATTCTCCCATCCAGTGCTTTATACCCTCCCTATTATGACCTCAGAAAGTTGGAAGTATGTTTTGCCTCTCCTCCACTGTTTTAGCGGATTTTGAGATCGAAGTAAAAATTGACATTTATCTTTACCAAAGTTCTTGTTAGATATGGCCCATCAATCTAATTTCCAAAGGTGTTTTTAAGCCTTCGCTTCCTGCCTTGTATCAACTTAAGCATATTTGAGGATGCCACTAATGTCTCTGCCAAGTCTTTGACAAAAATTCTGAAGAGGATAGTGCTATAACATTGACACATTCATAAAACGAAATGTCTGGGTGATTAACTTGAGTATTTTCTTCCAACCTCATATTTTTCATTTTTTTTTCACAAGTTTATTATGAGAGGCTTTGAAACATGCTTTGTAAAAAAAACATCTAGAAATACCTGGAAATCTAGAAAGGCCTCTCATATTCCAATAACTCCAATTAAAAGTCAAGTGAGGTCTGACACCAGAGATTTTTTGTGAAATGTTTAAAAGTCGGTACCTTTATCTGTTTACCTCCTTGTGGCTTTTTCCCCCCATTCTTCATATCTACTCAACATAGGCATAGGCCAACAATATTATCTGTAAGTGTCTCTGTGCTCTCTTATGAGAATCACAGAGAGAAAAAAAGGCACTAGTTCCTTCACAGGAGCTAACTTCTCTTACGATCACGTTAGCACTAACAATTACCTCAATCTTACCTCTTTTCAAAGTGAAATCTGAATTCTAAAAATATACACCAAGAGAATAAATGAATCACGATTTCCTTTTGTACAATATAAAACTAAATACTCATGAAGGAAATATAACAAAAAAAAACCTTAAACAAAAAAAAATTGTAAAGTTGAACTAAAAAAATGAAGAACTACGAACACATTGCTTTGCTATCTATTTAAAATTTTCAGGTTTTTTGGAGTTATTGTTTTTCAAACAAAGTTATCAACAATTGATGTATTAGAAATAAATGAAAACAATAGGTAAAAGCTATGTTACTTTCGAAAAATAGCAAAATTGGAATACGCACACACATGTACACATGCACATGTATATATACCTCTTAGATATGTAAATGGATTGGGTCATATATTAGGTATGTTTTCAGCAGTGCTTTGGATTATAGAACATACCAATCCTATTACAAAATAAACTGGTGAAGATAGTACATTAGTCTGAATAATCTATTTTGAGATTTTCCCTTTTGGTTAACTGCTAATTACTGAGATATTCTCCAAATTGGGCCATTTGGAAAGATGTATGCAAAACACACACATTTTACCAACTCATGAGATTTGGTGCAGCTGCTATATTTTCTTAAATTTACCTCATGAGAATCAGCAGCTTAAGTAACATGTCTTATGACATAATTATTTTACTATATCTTTTTGTTTTCATATCATCTATAGGTGACTAGAATAATCTACTAACTATGCTGAAAGTTGAGATGTCGAAGTAGATTTCACCAACCAAATCACTTTTTCCCTTGAGCAATCTAATATTATAATTATATAAAAACTATGACAAAATTTTCACATGTCTAATCAGGTCAGAACTACTGAAAAACCTCTCTGCTTTTTAAGTCTGAGAAGATAGAGTTCAACAGGTCTTTGGCAAACTTATTTCCTAGTTTTGCACGGTACTGATTCTGATCCCTGTGTATGTGATCACAATTATTTTTTTAAAATCTTGAAAATTCCAGCACTTAGTTTTAGTTCTCAAAGTACTATGCTCTGCATCTGAATTAAATTCAAAATGAAGATATAAAACACGTTTTCAAAGATGGTATGAAAAATCAAATGATAATAACCTAAGTATGATCATGATTTTTAGTAAAAGTCTTATCTCTCCGGCACCTATAATTGTAACCATCTTTTCCTCTTAATTGTTAGAACTAAAACCATAAAAACCCCAGAAGAAAACCTAGGCAATACCATTCAGGACAGAGGCATGGGCAAGGACTTCATGACTAGAACACTGAAAGCAATGGCAACAAAAGCCAAAATTGACAAATGGGATCTAATTAAACTAAAGAGCTTCTACACAGCCAAAGAAACTGCCATCAGAGTGAATAGGCAACCTACAGAATGGGAGAAAATTTTTGCAATCTACCCATCTGACAAAGGGCTAATTATCCAGAATCTACAAGGAACTTAAACAAATTTACAAGAAAATATCAAACAACCCCATCAAAAAGTGGGCGAAGGATATGAACAGACACTTCTCAGAAGAAGACATTTATGCAGCCAACAGATACATGAAAAAATGCTCATCATCACTGCCCATCAGAGAAATGCAAATCAAAACCACAATGACATACCATCTCACACCAGTTAGAATGGCAGTCATTAAAAAGTCAGGAAACAACAGGTGCTGGAGAGGATGTGGAGAAATAGGAAGACTTTTACACTGTTGGTGGGAGTGTAAATTAGTTCAATCATTGTGGAAGACAGTGTGGCGATCCCTCAGGGATCTAGAACTAGAAATACCATTTGACCCAGCCATCCCATTACTGGGTATATACCCAAAGGATTATAAATCATGCTGCTATAAAGACACATGCACATGTATGTTTATTGTGGCACTATTCACAATAGCAAAGACTTGGAACCAACCCAAATGTCCATCAATGATAGACTGGATTAAGAAAATGTGGCACATATACACCATGGAATACTATGCAGCCATAAAAAAGAATGAGTTCATGTCCTTTGTAGGGACATGCATGAAGCTGGAAACCATCATTCTGAGCAAACTATCGCAAGGACAGAAAACCAAACACAGCATGTTCTCACTCATAGGTAGGAATTGAACAATTAGAACACTTGGACACAGGGTGGGGAACTTCACACACCGGGGCCTGTCCTGGGGTGGGGGTGTGGGGTGGGATAACATCAGGAGAAATACGTAATGTAAATAACGAGTTAATGGGTGCAGCACACCAACATGGCACATGTATACATATGTAACAAATTTGCACATTGTGCACATATACCCTATAACTTAAAGTATAATAATAATGAATGTTATGAACTTTTCCTGATATTCAGGTTTTTAGAATTTCCCCACATATAATTCAATTAATTGCATCAAATTTGCTTAATTGAGTACTTCCTAAGAGAATAATTGCATTCTTATTGTTCTTCTGAATCTAGAGGATAAACTAGAGGATTTAATAAGGGAACTGTAAACGAGGATTTAATAAGGGAACTGTAAACTAGAGGATTTAATAAGGGAACTGTTTCAGTAGGAGAAAACTTATTGTTTTTATTTGCAAAAATGTACATTGACTTGAGTACCTTTTATGCTCATTACAGTAATTGTGTGAATGTTCCCAGTAGACTATATATATTTTTAATACAATATTTTGAGATAAAAGGTCATTGGTTAAAAAAAGTAAGAAATAATTTGGTAAATGACCAGATGTAAACTAATGGAAGAAGAGAGTGTTTAAATGGAAGATCAATTTCACAAAGCAATCAATTCCGTATGTCCTATAAGGTTATGCTAATTGTATTCATTACTTCATAATTTTAGGGGTATAGAGAAACAATACAAACAAAATAGCCAAGGAAATTAAAACACTTAAAGTGATGGATATGATTTTGCATATACAATAATTTTTTTTTTTTTCTAAATATCCTTATTGTTGGCTGTTTATTTCAGGGACAAAGGCATGGGATTTTCTTGAAGTAATATCTCAATTATATTTTCATAAACATTTCCAACAACTGATAAATGAGAGTAGTGAGGAAACAAGATGGTACTTATTGGGATGGTGGCTGAGAGTTGATTTGTTGCTTGCTCAGTGCTCCAATTCGACATCTTCTTTTGTCTGTATACTATTGGAAAACACAATCAAGATGTTCTAATCATTTTAGCATTCTTAGGTTTCTAGCAAGTGTACAATATATTATGAACAGATGTTCAGCTTAGCGGGAAGTCTCACTAAAGACCTGAAATCCTGAGCCTTTCCAGGAAATGTACAGCATCTGGCATGGTGGAAATAGAACTGATCTCATTTACTCATCCACAGAATGGTACTCCTGTGTGTTTAAATAGTATGACTCACTTTCCTGGGGATGACTTAACTCAACTTTTCTCATGAGAAATAACTTAAGAATTGTCGGGAAAAATATTTAAAATGAAGAAAACAGCATCATGTGTTAAGGCCATGGCTGGCAGCAGTATTTCCCTTATTTTGATTTCAGGTTGATGACTGGCACTATCAGAATACTGTATTTTAATTCAGATCTGTTTCACATATACTCTATGGAACAAGTTGAATTTCAAAGAATTAGCTATTTTGCTGATGTTCTTATCCTTCCAAGAGTCACATTCTGCTTTAGAGTGCAATTAAAATTGCTTTAATTTGTCTTTTTAAAATGTCAGGTACATATTTGTAGAACTACACGATTTATAATTCTGTGATTTTTTTAAACCACACTCAAATATTTGAAGATTTTCAAAACTCTCCTGCAACAACGTGCTTCTGTAATACTTATGCCTTCCCATTCTGTTGGCCTGAGATTCATTTGTATAGAAACAGTAAATTGTTTTATGTGAAGATATAAACCAATATTACATAATGATTAGAAATAATCATTAGTTTTCTATTAAATTGAGAAGCAGCATCACTAGTATTTGAAAGAGTAGAATAGAGGTGTTATTTTATAATAGCCTTAATACTTTCTAGAACCTCTTAAAGTATTTTAAACATACAGTTTATTTTTCTTTCTGATGTTCAGCATATTCATTGTTTAAGAAAAACATATTAATGTAGGAGAGAGAGGGGAAAAACAAGGATTCCCACAGTCAGTTTTGAAAGAAGTGAGAGCAGATTTTCAAAAATTGCTTGACCTGAGATGTGATTGGTCCTTTTGTCAATGGAAATAAAAATGCCCTCGAACTCTAGAACAATGTTCCTACAAACCAAGAAATATAATGGAAGCCCAGGAAAGGTAGAAATAAACAAATAGAATAATAGTGAACGGACAAAGGAAAAATCAATGATGTGATGCAAATTAAATAACAATAGTAATAGAGGAAGTAGAAAGTGAAGGAGCACCTGTGGAAAGCAAAGGCAGTGAAAGTGAGTAGAAAAGTCTTCAGGACTTATCCCCCTTCTGGAAGGGTGAGAAAAAATTTCATATGTATCAGATTTAATCTAATAAAATACTCCAGCTATCTGTAGGGCATTTAAATGTTCATTCTTTGCTATAATATAACCAATGACTAAACATTAAGTGTTTATACAATCCTTTTACTTTGTAGTTTACCTCCTAGACACAAAAAATATATAGAGATGGCTATAGTATATAGTAATACATCATAAAACATGGGTTTAGGATTGGTGTAACTAGAAGTGGGGAAAACTCTGGTTTAATCAAAATTAAAGTGTATTTCCCTTTCACATACAGTTCCACATCAGCTTTCCAGGTTGATAATGATGACTGCATTATTATCAGGCACTCAAGCACTGTCTACCTTTTTAGTCATCATACTCAAACACTGGGTTCTAAGTATCTTTCAAAGCAGCTCCAGTCACTATGTCTGATTGCAACTAGTAAAAAGGAGGAAAAGAGAAGGAATTGGACATGCTCACTTTTTAAAAAGATGTTTCCTAGAAGTTGCTTATGCCAATTCTGTTCACAACCCATTGCCCAAAATTTAGTTTCTTACAGATACCCTAGTTGCAATGAGGATCGGATATCATAGCATTTTTTCCAGGTGGCCATATTCTCAGCTAATAAATAAGAAGGGTACCTCTGTAGAAGGAAAGACTAGCATTTGCAAGACAAATAGCAACAACTATTATATATGTATTTTAAAAATATGTGCCAAATATGAGTAAAGAGAAATTAGAAAAAATAATGTATAACTTTTACAGTGCAATTTGGAGACAATCACACATGAATAGAAATTAGTGAAAATATGACTATTGAAGATTAGCAACATTTTTCCATAAGCTCAAAACTTATAGTTTTACAATTAAATATAAAAATTCAAAATGATTGAAAGTTGCCAATGAATGTTATACTCTGTGTTATTCATTTGGAAAACTTTTATAAAATTGGTCTCAGGAGATTAGAAATTGTCCCGTCTCTGTCCCAATCTTAATTGGAATTTTCAAATATTTTTACGGACAAATGCAACTGAATAAGCCATAATTTTTCCCAAACACAGTTTTGCCACTCTAAATACATTCATAATATTAGAAAGCTACATTTGATGGTCCATCAAAAAGAATAAATAAATCATGAAGCTTCAATATAATCTTGTGCCCTTTTCGGAAAACTGATTTCTAAATTCAGTCTAGACCCTTAGTAGTTTGACAATGCCAGTGAGGTTGGTCTATTTATTGTACTTACCATATTATAGCTTAGCATTTCATTGTGAATTATCTTCTCAATATTTAGAGAAATAGGTTCAGTTGGACCACTCTTGCGTGCTGTGTTTCATCAGACACAATCTTCAGTTTTGCAAATGTAAATAATCTTAAAAGCCATGATTTTCCATGGTGAAGACAAAAGTGCACACCCCAGAAGCACTTGAAAAGTACATTCTGACTTCATATATCCCCCACTGGTTGTGAGTGTGAGGGCAGAGGTGGAGGGATAGTGCAGAGTGTGATTTAAACTTTTATTCAATAATATTCACAATATAATTTGCCTTACTCTACTCAATTTTCACTTGATTTATCTAGTTAAGAATGGTTTTATATAAATTTAATCTCAGTGATTTATTTACTCATTTGGATGTCATCTATACATACAAAAATTGATCTATCTATCAATCTATCTATATGCATTCATGCCTCTTTCTATCACTCTATACTAAACTAGGAATCAGTTGAAGGAACTGTCTCTATTCCTTCCCAAATCTCCTGTGTACAGTTACCACAAATAACCCCCATGCTTATCCAACCCCACTGTTGCTCAAGTAGAATGTCACTATCCCACTCAACATCCTCCATCTCTCAAATAGTCCTGAAGACCAAAGTTGCTGTCACTCAGTCCTGGTCCTTAATCTGCCCCTTCTTCTCTGTGGGCTCCCATACTGGGGTACATGGTTCTACATGTTTTCTGGTTCTCAGTACCTTTCATATCTATAATTCACAGGACTGAATTGAGATGAGCTTCAAAGTGTGTGCCACAATGGAGCCAAAATCAGTGATGGGCAGATGGCAAGAATCAGAACAGATGGAAAACTGAAATCAGATTATCAGGGACAGAATAGAGTACTTGATTAATTTAAGAAAAAGATATGTCAAGGGAATAAAGGATTACCATTTCTCTCATTCTTCCTCTGTTTTTCTCTCTGTCTCTTTCTCTTATATACTTTTATTTAATTTCAGGTTCAGGGAAGCTGCAAATTAAAACAAAACAAAAAATGTAGCTGTCAAAATTGAAATTAAAAACAGCAATGTTTTATCACATTTTTGCTTAATAAACAGTTAAAGACCACAATTTTGCTCCCCAGTTTTATGCTTTCCCCTTGCTCCGCTAAAACAATCACAATCTGGATTGTGTTACTGTTATGTATTCAGGAAGATGTTTACACTTTTTAATGTATTCATTAAATATAACTTGATTTTAATATTTTTATTCCTTTTAATTTGTTTTATGTTAAGCATTCTTTGAAAAGTTAAGAATATCATTAAAACAGCAATCACTTCTTATTAAATTCTAGTGGGAATAACGATGCCAATAATCAATTATCAACTTTTAAAACATCTTGAAATAAAATAAAATATTTAAAATATGACATGTAGACAAGGAGTGTCTGATAATAACAATGATTGTATTAGAAGTAAATGGAGCATTATATGGCACAAAACATGTATGTGTTGGTTAGAAGGGCAAGGAAATTGAGCAAGCAATATTAATCTGTCAGAAGAGCTCATATGTAGAAGAATCCCCAGCACAGACAGGTTGGGTTAAAAAAAAAAAAACTTCAAATATCCTTTTCCCAGCAGGTTATCTGCTTCTACGATCCAATTTTTTCTATTCTATGAAACTGAACTGAGGTTTTGATCCTAATCTTTATTTTTATGCAGGCTTCCATTTGTCCTAATCTTAACAATTTACCAGATACTTTGTTTATCATGGAGACATTTTTTGTAGCCTGTTTTGTAGCTGATCCAGATAAAGTTCAAGTATCTTGTATTCCTGATGTTGTTCACTACTTGTTCGAGCAATTTCAGACAGATATCCATCTCTTTGTTACCATCAGCACCTAATAAGTCAATCCAAGTACCTAGTTGTTACCCAGTTGATTGTTTGACACTGCTAATCCTGCCACTCTGATTAACCCTGCCATTCGGTTTGGCTCTACAACAAGGCTCTCACCCCATTCCACTGACGTTGTGCTAGTGATGCAGAAATAATAGATAATGTTTGAAATGCTGCTGACAAGGCAAAAGACATTGATAATGAGAGTAAAGAAGTTAACTTTTTGAAGAGCAAGAAAATTACTTGGAAGAAGGCTGATTCAGCCTTCGATTCACTAATTAATTTTTGAAAGACAGTGTCATGGAGCCCAGGAGGTCATGGAGCTCAACATTCTTCATTGTAGTTCAATAAGAAAGAAGTAAATGGAAACAAAAACTTGAAATCAGAGACTTTCTCAGTAAAATAAGTTTCACCTATCTTATGGAGCTAATATTTAGTCTGCCGTAGGTTCAACAGAATAAATCAAGCACCACAGAACAAAAATTGATACTTATTATGATGCCCTTTGGCCAAAACGTGTTGTGTTTACTAAGGCAGAGAAGTTTACACAATATTTTTTGAATTATATTTTTTCTCTCAAGAAATGTTTTAACATTAACATTTCATAAAGATTCAATCCCTTGAATTTTTTCTTATCATCCACTTAGCCAGAACTCCCAAGACTGACAAAAAATATTTACCAATGTTTAACTCACAGAATATTTTAATGTATACCTTCCAAAAAAGAGTCCATTGTTGCCAAGGATCAATTTTCAACTTTTGAAATATCATGAAATAAAATGGAATGAAGTATTTCAAATGTGAATTGGCATTTTAAATGATCTAAATGAATGGCTGATGTAAGTGAATTGACAGTGCTTAAATTATGTATTGTAACAGTTATGATTGTCAAAAATTAATTATGCATACTTTTTGATTAACATGAGTGGAATAAAATATACGTGTACACATTATTCAGAAATTTAAATAATTTCTTGAATATTAGTTAAAATTTCTTCCATTTTTGTATTTTATTCTTAGATTGAACAATGTATTTACCAAATCCATTATAAAATCATGATAGTTTCAATTTTTAAATGATTTAGGCATTCTTCTTTCACTCCTCATAATTTTATAAGAATTTTAACTTTATACTATGATTCAGACGGTCTACTATTCTATTTTCTTATTTTGATGGAGTATAGTTATTTGTTAGTAAAATTTTTGCATTTATTTATTGTAATACAGATTATGTTCAACCTGATATTAGGATGTTAGCTAAAATTTCAGTCAAAACACAGAATGAGTTGAACCCAGTTAATGCTTAAAAAGAAATAAATTTATTTGTATTCAAATAGCAGCCATTAAACTTTTTGTAGAAAAAATGGAGAATGAAACAAATACATTTTAATGGTCGCTATATTGGAAAAACTTTGCAATAACAGGCATAAAAAGTGCTGTTCTGTAGTCTTTTTAAAGATGTCTCTTGTTTTATAAAATGGTAAAATTATATCATTGATTATAGCTAGAAAAAGAAGGGGAAATGTTAGTAAAGTTTCACAGGAAATATTATGGAATTTGTTTATCCGTTAATGTTTTCTTAAATTCAATAAGAAAACATGAATTAAAACAATAAAAATGAAGCAACCGGAAATGGCATCTCATATTCCTATCTCCAACACACAGGACAGACTACTGAGAGGAAAGGCCAAAGACCCAAGAGCAAGATTCATGAACTGTGATGGTGAATGAAAGACAGAAAGACCTCAAGGATCTCACAGAAGATTTCATACCTTGCTTATTTGTAACACTGGTAGTGGGATTTTTTTTCCAGGAAATTTTAAGAGAAATTTTAAATGTTAAAATAAATCTTAGAAATCAGTTGGTGATTAGTGGAAAGTCTGAACTTTCAGCAATTGCAGATAAAATATTGGGAATTCAGTAAAATTAACAAGGAGGAGGGATGTATATCCAAGTGCAAGCAATAGATCACCACAGGAGTCTGAAGAAAATCAGCCAAACCCAGAAATAGACAAATACAGATTGCACCTGCATAGACAAGATTCCTAGTATTTAGAATGTGCTGAGAAAAGCATTTAGAATGTGTTGGGCACTGATTATATGCCAGACCCTCTACTATTTTCTATTCTTACATTAGCTGACCAATTGCTCACTGCATTTGTATGGAAAGGTTGCTTTTATTCACACCTTATAAATTAGAAAAATAAGAGTTTGAGAGATGGCAAGTAACATAACCAAGGAACTGACTGATCATTCTAGCAAAGAAAAAGAAAATTCTTATTCCTTTTTTTAAAAAATTATTTTTGTTTTATATTTGTATAAATGTAAGGAATACAAGTATAATTTTGTTACATGAAAAAGTTACATAATGGTGAGGTCAGAGTGTTTAGTGTATTCATAACCTGAATAATGCATATTGTACCCATTAATTTATTACCCCCATCAATTCCTCTCCCACTCCCCTGTCCTTTGAGGTCTCTTGTCTATCCTCCCATGCTCTATGTCCATGTGTACACATTATTTAGCTCCCGCTTATAAGTGAGAACATGCAGTATTTTTATTTCTGTTTCTGAGTTGTTTCACTGAAGATAATGGCCTCCAGTTCCATCCATGTTGCAGCAAAAGACACAATTTTATTCTTTTTTATGGCTGAGTAGTATTTTGTTGTGTATATATATCACATTTTCTTTATCCAGTCTTCTGTTGATGGACACTTTGGTTGATTCTATATTTTTGCTATTGTGAATAGTGCTGTGATAAACATATGAGTGCAGTTATCTTTTTAGTACAGTGCTTTCTTTTCCTTCCTTTGGGTAGATACCCAGTAGTGGAATTGTTGAATCAAATGGTAACTCTATTTTTAGTTGTTTGATAAATCTCCATTTAGTTTTCCATAGAGGTTAATTTATATTCCCACCAACAGTGTAAGTTCTCACTTTTCTCCAGTTCCTCACCAACATCTGTTATTTTTTGTAGTTTTAATAATGAGATTCTGCATACGGGTAAGATGATATGTCATTGAGGTTTTAATTTGCATTTCTTTGATGATTAGTGATAATGAACATTTTTTCATATGCTTGTTGGCCATTTGTCTATCTTCTTTTGAAGAATGTCTGTCATGTCCTCTGTACACTTTTAATGGGATTATTTGTATTTTGTTGTTGTTGAATTGTTTGAATTCCCTGTAAATTCTGGATATTAGTCCCCTGTTGAATGCATAGATTGCAAATATTTTCTTCCATTCTGTGGGTTGTCTGTTCACTCTGATATTTCTTTTGTGATGTCCAAGATTTTTAGTGTAATTAAGTCCAATTTGTCTATTTTTGCTTTGTTGTCTGTGCTTTTGAGGTCTTGGTCAGGAATTATTTGCCTAGATCAATGTTCAGAAGAGTTTTCTCTTGGTTTTCTTCTAGTATTCTTCTAGTTTCAGGTCTTACATTTAAGTGTTTACTCCATCTTGAGTTGATTTTTCTATATGGTGAGAGAGATCCGGTTTCATTCTTCTGCATATGGCAATCCAATATTCTAATGTTATTTATCGAAAAGCATGTCCTTTCTCATATGTATATTCTTGTGACGTTGTTAAAGTTCAGTATGCTGTAAGTATGTGTTATTTCTGGGTTCTCTATTCAGTTTCATTTATCTATATGCAGTTTTTTATGCCAGTACGATGCTGTTCTGGTTACTGTAGCCTTGTAGTGTGATTTGAAGTCACGTAAATGTGATGTCTTCAGCTTCCTTCTTTTTGCTTAGGATTGCTTTGGCAATTTGAGCTCTTTTTTGATTCTATATGAATTTTAGTATTTTTTTTTAATTAGGTAAAAAAGTATCTTGGTAATTTGATAGAAATTGTGTCAATTAGGGTATCTTTCATCAATGTGTTGTAGTTCTTACAGAAATGTTTCACCTCCTTGGTTAAATATATTCCTAGATTTTTTGTTTGTTTGTTTGTTTCAAAGCTTTTCTTGTTAGTATGCTAAAGAACTTTCCCTTCGTGATACAGCCTCTTTAGCTCAAGGTTTCACCATTACTCAGTGAAGAAACATTAATGCAACATTCATATTTTGTTGAATTTCACTGCCTAAGTGACTATATTATAAAGTAAAAATTCTTATTGCATGATGTCTACTAAATTATTTACAATTATGATTTCTGTTATCTTTATTAATACTCAAGTTAGAGTATCCTTTTAAATATTGCTATATATGGAGTGATGTCTTACCTGGATCTACTTTATAGAGAAGTCAAGATTCTGATTCCAGTAGGAGCTGACTTGGAAAGATACAATTCTAACAAAATACTAGCTGAATAAGGCCTGCTTTTAAAACATAAATTAATTAAGCTTCTTTTGTCATGCAGTGATGTTCTGCAGACTATTATTTCTGAAAGCAATTCACTTAATTATTATAGAACAAAAGTCGAGTATGTTGCCAAATAGAACAAATAAAAAATGAGGCATATAGGCAACTCTAGACAAGGTCTGGAATGGCTATTTACCAACCAGATTG
This sequence comes from Pongo abelii, assembly GCF_028885655.2. Taxonomy (NCBI): domain Eukaryota; kingdom Metazoa; phylum Chordata; class Mammalia; order Primates; family Hominidae; genus Pongo; species Pongo abelii. Next base: position 96,118,368 of record NC_071990.2, on the reverse strand, counting down.
GGAATATAAGAAAAACCTATGATTATTTAACAAAAGTATAAAACTGATAGAGGAAAATCTCAATGGCTGGACAGTATGGGGAAAAAGAATGAACTAGTTTACCAGTCTCCAAAGCTCTTCTCTAGTGATTAATGCAGAAGATGATAACTATAAAGAAAAAAAATAAAATGAGATTCAGGATTTCAGGATGATCCTTTCTTAGATTAACTTTTTGAAAATGAGAAAAAGTCTCTATTAGAACCAATCAAATTATGTTTAAAAGCCTGTGTTTTTCCTGAGGAGTATTTATATGAAAAATTTATTTTTTATTTAATACTTGCAAGCTTAAGCATTCCCTTTATAGATATGATTTTATGTGTAAGATATATTTATGCACAAAATTTATATTCATTATTCACTAATCATTTCAGACTTATAAATGCACTTATAATAATTGCATTTGCTTTTATAATGTCCTTATGCAATATGTAAGAGATAAGCTAATCAGTGTTGCCCTGCTCTGGTCACTGCTACAATCATCATCACCAACATGCTAGTTTTCTGATCAAGACCTTGACAGCCTTTACACTAATTACTGCTCCTAACCATAATGACTAATATATTTACTACAGTTAAGTTGGAGGCAACAATATGGTAAGTACTGAAATTTAAAGTGATTTTTAATAATACAGGTGACAATTCCATTTTCTTAATTTAAAATTCCCCTGTTATTTTATTATGATAATTAGGGTAAACTAACATTAATGGCAAGTTAGTAAACACAGTCAGATGAATCCATAGTTGGCCTATTGTTTTCTAAAGCCTGATGACAATTACTAACATATATCGGGTAACCAATCATTTAATAACCTGCTAGCCACATTAATGAATGGTTTATATATGCTGTCTCGTAAACTCCTTACAGCAATCCTAAGTAGGTTTGGTGATTATCATTTTCACTTTACAAATGGAGAAACTGAGGTTCAGTGATGTTAGAAAAAAATGCCTACATTACACAGCCAAAGATGGGGAGCCAGGATTAAATTATTGATTGAGCTTTGGCTTTCGGAATTCTGTACAGACCACACATGCTACCATGAGAGCCTAACATGAGCAAATGATAGAACAAATGGGGGGAAAATCCTCATTTCAAAAGATCCGTTTAATGATTTTGCATTTTATTTTCAATAATCACTTTTAAAAAGAGTTGTTTGATTTTCATGAGCAGCATCGTGGAGTGAACAAGAGCTCAGACTCCAGTGCTATACTGCCTGGACCCCAAACCTAGCTCAATAAGTTACTTTATTGCTGTGTAACCTTGAGTAGGTTACTTAACCTCTCTCTTCCTGTAACAAGGCTGTTACAAGGATTAAACCAACCAAAGTACTTAGACAGTAGTTGGCATAAGTAAATTAACCACCTAGGTTATTAATATCTCAAGTAATATTTGGAACACTAAATGGGTATTGATGCAAAATGTCTGGAATACATTGCTAAATGATATCTGCTGCAAACTTAATACATTTATATGACTTCTTCGTATACAGAAATGGAAGTTTTAGAGGAGTGGGATTACAGCAAAAGTCTGTAATCATAAAGTTTTCAGCGCAGAGTGGTGACACAGTTTTCCTAAGCAGTTTGAAAATTTAAAAAATTAAGGGTAGAATCCCAGGAATTTAAGCCTGGTACTTTTACTTTCTAGAATCAATAAGTGTTCAAATGGAAAAGGCAGGTGTTGAAATGACAAACAGAATGGTAAATTTTAATGTAATGCATATAAATTTGCAGATAAACTTTTCAAGAAATATGCACTTATATTTAATGTAGTTTTTGATGAATAGTTAATTGTTCAGGCTGTTGTGGCATCACCTGAATCTGTTCCTATATACATTGGTATAAAGCTTTTTATTTTGAATGGATTTTGTGAATAGGTGTGCTTTGCATACACGGCTCCTGTCTATGGTCAATTAAGTTAAGGGGCGTGAGGGGCACCGTAACAAAGCATAAGGAATTATTTGCAGGCTAGCTTCTCCCCACTATAAAATCATTCACAACTAATTACGTTTGCTTCCCCTTCATGAAGGACGATTGCACACTTATAAAAATATACTGATTATACTTTCTGTTTAGAACAAAACCACAGTAAAGCTTTATATAATAGAAAGCAGTTCCTTCGTGATAATAGCCTAAAATTATTTTCCCTTTGACAGGGAGTATTGAAACATCCTTGGATTAGATTTAAATCCCCACACTTCACTAATGATGAACCTACTTATCTTTTTATAATTCACAAGACTCCTAAAAAGAATCAGGAGTCAGGAATGCAATCTTTGACCTAGTCATGTGGTACATTGGTATAAAATCACATTTCATGTTTAGACTTCTTCATTAAAATTAGCATATCTGAAATTGTAATAATTATAAATTTTCTTTTAGTGTACTATATATACTTAAATTTTATATTCTTTATAACCAAATAATTCTCTTTCTCCAAGAAGCTTCTTGGTTTTTTTTTTGAGAGGGAGTCTCGCTCTTTCGCCCAGGCCGGAGTGCAGTGGCGCTATCTCGGCTCACTGCAGGCTCCGCCTCCCTGGCTCACACCATTCTCTTGCCTCAGCCTCCCGAGTAGCCAGGACTACAGGCGCCCGCCACCGCGCCCGGCTAATTTTTTGTATTTTTAGTAGAGACGGGGTTTCACCATGTTAGCCAGGATGGTCTCAATCTCCTGACCTCGTGATCCACCCTCCTCGGCCTCCCAAAGAGCTGGGATTAGAGGGGCGAGCCACCGCGCCCGGCCTTGTTATTTTTATAATATTAAATTTTGTTCAAAACTATAACTTATTTTCTCTTCATATTTTATAGGTTCTTCTGACCACTCCTTGACTTTATCTTGTTATTTACGTTTTTAAACAAAAGGAACCAACACATAATTGACTAAATAATAAAAAAAGTGGTGCTCAAAATATAGTTTGAAAGGTTGAGTTGAACTCTTTTTCAAAATTTAGTGACAGTGTTTGAACTAAAGAGAAAATTCTCAGAGATGACTCATTCACCTTACATTTATTCATCTTCTCAGGGGAAGATTACAATTTCTTTAACTGGCATAGTGTGTCACAGTTTCGAGTTGCTTTTATACACATTCTCTTTATTATGCAAAAGTGGGAGCTTGTGCTAAGCACTAGCTGTGACCAAGGGAGGCCATGACTCTTTTGCTAAACCTGGCACAGAGAAGACAACTGCATCCTCCAGACTGGCAGAAAAATGTATCCGTGCATGCTGGTGGCCAGCTGGCTGTCCTGTCCAGAGATGGTCCTGCTCAGATCCATGGATACAGGACAATGCTGGGTTGTACTTCTTCCTCCTAAGAAGAGAAGCGGATGCTTTAGGCAGTTAAGAAACAGAGGTGGGGTCAAAAAGTAAAGTAGGGATAAAACTTGATTCCATAAGCTTGATTCCTACTCAGAGCAAGCATTCAGGCTGGGATTGCTCTGAGATCCGGTCCCAAGCATTACATTACCTCTCATAGCTCAGAATTGACCATGTTTGTGTCCATTTACACCCAAAACCCAAGCTTATATTCTGTTGCCTCACCCCAAAATATCTCTCAGCGTTATCCTTTGAATGATAAAAATTGGCTACTTTTCATCACTTTAGCACTCTGCTTTTTCCACCACACTGTCTTTGTCTACATGTTTTCTCTCTGGCTGGAGTTTCACTTCCTAGGCTCTCCAGTCCTCCTTGAAGTACAAAATTCACAGCTGGAGAAATCCTACCTACCCTTACAAGAAGCAATATGCCTCTGTTCTGAATGTCCATTGCTCAATGGAGATTTATGTACACAAATTACTATACCCTGATTTTTCTTTTTATTAAAAGCCAAGTCTTGAAGACATTATTTATTCACCTTCATATTGTGCTGCACAGAATATCACAAATGCAGTGCATATGGAGAAAAGATAGCCTTATATATACCTCTGAGTTCAAATTTGAGTTCTGTCATTTATTAGCAACATGAGCTTAAGTAAATTTTTGAACTTTTGGTAAATTTTTTTCTCATATAATTGTGAATTATAATACCTATCTTACTAGGGTATTGAATAGTTAAATTATAAAAGATGTATGTAAAATATATATAGCACTACTTATAGAACACAATGTTTCTATTTCTTCTCTTGTACCTCCCTTCTTCACTATTTTTTCTCCAAATTAAATGACTATTTGCTCAATTAACCTTGAGCTATCACAGCATAATGAAGCAGCTGCTCTGTTGAACTAAAAGCAATTGCTTAAAATAGTGTTAATCCCTCTGTAAAAAAAAAATATATATCATTTTAGTCATGCCTATTCTATTAAAAATACTGACCATAACCCTCCCCCCCCCCAAAAAAAAAGAAAAGAAAAATAGAGTCGACTTTCTCACTGGGGCTATTTTTATTTTTAAATTGTTAGATTCGAGAGTGACTTTGATTTATTTATGACTTTTGTTTTTATGACTCATACATAATTTACAGAAATATATTGGCACTAGGTAGGCAACATTGAATGAAACTTTGTAAAAACTTTGCTTGGGTTTACCAAGTATAGGACCTGATTGAAAACAGACACTTAGACATTTATTTTAAGGTATACATCTGCTGGAATAGTCTCTATCCTTTGTTGGCTAAACAACATAATCAAGGGCTTATGAATGGTCTTGAATTTGCTTTCTAACTCTATGTGGCTGAACGATAACCACATTTATGGTTGTATGGCATCTAAATCTTTTGTTTCCCTATGAGTTAGATTTTATTTTAGGGAAGATTCAATTACTGAAATTGAACATTATTACAGAGTAAGTGTCATAAATGTCTAGAAGAAGCATCTTAGGGAGCTGTTTCAAAGTTGTCCTACACAACCTATGGGTGATAAAAAGTCAAAGACACTTGCTCTAATGTCCTCTCTATTCTTAGCTCTGCTCAGTAACAAAAAGAAGGTCTAAATAAAAGAGAGACTGGAGTCCTCAAGAGCAATGGAGAGACTTGATGGAAAATGCTTACATTATGTTCAAACTTGGTGCAAAGTGTTTTAAACTAAAAGTGCCCTAAATATTTCTCTTTTACCCAAGTAAATAGCACAAAGATGAAAATATGTTTACTCCAAATAAAAGTAGTAATCTAGTAATATTTATTAATATCTACTTTACCATTAATTTTAGAGATGGATTTGCATAATCATAGCATCTCTTCATCAGCTTATGATAGGAGTCATGAGATGTGAATTCCAACATCACAATAATGAAAGAAAAAGTGAAAAATACAAAAATCAAAGTGAAGGGATGCTTGCTCTTATATTCCTGCTTTTTATTTACTTCTACACCCCAAGTTAGACTGAGTCATCTTATAAAGATATGTTTTTCCCTTACCAGGAATGGGAAAATCTCATTCAGCTAGCGTATATTAGTGTTTAATGTATCACAGGCATTGTGTATACAGGCATGAGCATGACTTGGTTCCTGCCCTTATCTTCTAGTGGAGAACAACGATGAGTAAACATATTATTAGGATTCAACTGGTCTAAATACTTGAGGAGAAGTGGAAATCTGGTAATGTTGGGATGCCCCAGAGTGCTAGAAAAACTTCTGAAAATTTAAGGGAACCTAGCCTAGCATGGAATATTGTAATCTGTAAATGTGTAACTGTAATGGATACATTTATGTAGTGACTATTACCTAGCAAATCAAAGTGGTAAAGTTTCACTTTTTTAATAATTAAACTTAACTTGAACTTTCTGTTTCTGCCTAAGAAGATCCATATTTTTTTTACATTTGAACTAGGGTTTTTAAAAATTTTGTTCAAATATGAAATGAGATATTAAAAAATCAATTGTAACATATATAAATTAATTTGGTATTCCTAAACTAAGGTTAAATCATTAGTTAGTAAACTGGCACTAATTTTCTGTCCGTCATTGTGCCAAATACTGAGTTTTGAAGATATTTAGAATGGAGCATCTCAGCCCTAAAAGAGCTCAATTAGCCTAAATTCCATTGTAATATTACTATATTTATTCCTCAGATAACAGTTAAAGGAACATAAAACACATTGGCTCATGGGTTTTACAGAGTAAAGTTTTAAGGAAAATTGGGTATTTACTGAACTATTACAGACCTCTGAGCATTGTAATTTGCCGGTTATGATGGTACTGTGTCTTTCTCCCTTGAAACTACTTATTATCTTTTCGGAAATAAGATACTTCTCACATCATCCTCAGAAGAGAATAATGTCTTCTTTGTGTTTTCTAAAATAAATATATATTTTAAAATAAAGCCTCTATATGGAGTTTTGTTAGGGTGTAATATTTCTCTTGAGTTTTCAAATTATGTTTTTGTTATACTAAGCTTTTACGTGATTAAACAGCCATTTAGTAAAACAGTTTCTTTCCTTTCAAAATCAATGTTTATGACTGTACTGAATTCTCTGTATTTCTTTCAGCGTGCCCAGGTGGTCACTTGAATTTCTACTGTTAAAATGATGATGTCTTTTTTTGTGTGCATAAGGTTATTTTTATTAACTTCTACATTAATGCATCTTCTCTAGGGTTGTTTCAGGATAATCTTCTGTTGCAGTTAGTCTATGTTTTGCCACATATTCACATGAAGTAAGGCTATTAAGCATAAACAAAATGATACTTAAGGTGATGAAGTTTTGCATTCTCGAACATATATAAAATTGTTGAGAGGTGGAGAAATGAAGGGTTTATATAATTAAATATAAAACCATGTTTTCAGTCCGCTAAATTATACCTGAGTCTGTATGATTTCTAAACCCCAAACATTTTAAAAAGAAAGAATAAAAGGAGCAATGAAATCATCTAATCCAGAAAAAGTCAGACAACCAAAAAACATTGAAAATAGAAAACTAATTGAATCTGATGGTAGAAACAACACTCAATATTATTAGCAGTCACAGTAATTGTGAATAAATTAGTTTCCCCATAAATAGAAAAAATCATAATGCTGAGTGAAGAAACAAATTCTATTTGAATGCTATACATAAAGAAGTGAAATAAAAGACCTCAAATTACTTGAAATAAATGTTTGAGCAAAATATAATATATAAGTGCATATAAAATGTAAGACTTGCTAATATTTAATTAAGCCAAAATAAATTTCAAAATTTCAATATAGAATAAATGGTACAAAAATGTTTCTGCATTGACACAAGCCACAATTTATCCAATTATGTAGTAGTTCTTATCTTTTACTATCAAATACCACATTACATTATATACAGCAAAAGTCATCACAAACAAATGAATTAGACAAAATCCACATTAAAGAGGGAGATCAATCATACTTTTTTTTTTAGAATTTGACAATCACATAGACAGCACTAAAAATTAGGATACAGAGTAAATATATAAATGATCTACAACAAGACTGATGTTACATGGATGGTTATATGACAAAGACAGAGACAGACACCTAAAGAGAATGTAGATAGCATACACACAGAGAGAGTGTGTGTGTGTGTATTGGTGTTGAATATTCTGAACAAGGTGTATTTTCATATCACTTCAGAGATTACATTTTAAAGACTTATAGATAATTTAGAAATTTATTATAATGAGAACTAATAGGGAAATGGGCCCCCACAAATCTGAAGAATTTATAGGAAAGGATCTGGTCTTAGAGTTCAGGGCCAAGTTTACCTAAATCTCAAAAAAAGCAAGGGAAGATAAGTTACTATTTCCACCAAATATGCTACTAAAACAGAATAAATTTATAAATTTGTTAAATCAAGTCTTCAGAATGTAACAATGGTGTTAGGAGTAAGAGTCTAGTCAGACAAACGAAACTCATGCAAAGTAGCTCAATAAAGAGGTAATAACACATTGAGCTATTTACAAATTTGAACGTTAAAGTCCAAACAGAATATGGTGAGGCAATCCAAATGGAAAACTTGGCATTATCAAAGTTTGGGATGACAGAAGGGGATAGAACAGTAGGAACCGGGACTGTAGAAAGGGTCTATGCAGTAAAAGCTCAAGCCAGGGAGGGGACTTGGCTTCTGCTGGTTACTCTGCCCCTATCAGATTCAAGGAGAAAGGGGGTGAAATAACCTGCTTGCTGCCTTCTTTTCACTCTGTAGTCTTCCACCAGGCCTCTCATTGGCCAACTGTACCCAGCATCTAATTAGTTAAGGAACCTGGGACAACTGTTTTGCTGGGTTAGGTTCCTGAGAGAAGAAGCAGGGCAAGAAGGTGAAGGAAGTGGATGTGTTAGTAAATAGGCAAATGACAAGCATACAATGTTATCTATTTATTGGAGAAGCTCATGGTTTACTTTCATTTTTTCTTTATTGTACTCAGAGAGAAATGCATAACACAAATGTTTTACTATTAAACAAAATTATGCAATTGCTAAGACTTATACAATTACCAAGACTTATACAATTACCAAGCATTCTTAAGGGGGAAAAATTATTCCATTTTGGATGAAAGGCTATAGTTATACAATCACAATGATATGTTGTGTTGAACAAACAGCATATAATTCTTCCTAACACAATTTTACCTTTTGCCATTCCTTTAGATTTTATTCAACTGGGATAATCTTATTCCACATAAGAACTGGGATAGATTTAGTGGCTTTTCTTCTCATCTTTGGCTAACTGAGAGTGCTATGTTTACTTTAAAGTTAAAAACAATCCTCAATTCAGTAATTACAATACTCAATCCCATTTAGTAAACAAAATTTCAAATTTGTCCTACTATTAATTCTTCTACACTCTTGCATCTCAGACCTTCTTCAAGCTGGGAAGTTGCTTGGGGCCAAGTCCTGCTCACTACTTTGTCCCAGTTAACTTCTGCCTTGACCAGCTGGCTATTTTTTCACTCTCCAAAAAGGTTGAAGGAGTTGATGGAAGATGGTGATTGGACCTGGCCAGCTTTTCCTTAGCTGAGTGGTTTCCTGCCTCTAAGCCTTGCAGATCTTTAAAGCTGTTTCTTCTCTTTTGTCAACTGTTCTTTTCCCTAATGGAGCCATATGTCCTCGCATTCCCCTGACTCAAGCAAATACTTTTCTACACCCAAGTAATGTGAAACTCTTTCCTTAACTTCTGAGTACATGAAGGCATAACTTCAGCCTTTTTCTGCTGGGGATTTCTCACTTTCTAGCATCTACTAAAAGTATAGTTAGAATGAATAAGATCTAGTATTTGAAAGTATAACAGGGTAATTACAGCCAACAATAATTTATTGTGCATTTTAAAATAACAGTGTATAATTGGATTATTAGTGACACAAAGAAAGGATAAATACATGAGGCTGTGGATACTGTATTTACCTTGATGTGGTTATTACATATTGTATGTCTATATCAAAATATTGCATGTACCCCATAAATATAAACACCTACTATATACCCACAAAAATTAAAAATTGAAAACTTTAAAAAGATTTGGGAATCGGGCAACATAGGAAGATCTCAACAGAAGAACACAAGTATTTCACATTTCTTCCACCGTTGGAAAAGATAGATAACTAGTTCTGTATTTCTTTGCTCATTTGTTTCAAATTCTTAATCCCTTGGAGACAGATTCTGTTTAAACTTAGGTCCCTTGCCTGACCTTTGGCTTTATCTAGTTGGAAAGAGGAAAAAGTTCAGTAAAAATATACATCAAGGACCCTTCTGCTCAGAGAAGCACTTGAGCTCTCTATTTCACAAAAACAATGGGGACTTTGATTACTTAGTGCTAGATGACCGTGAAAGCACAAATGTATAAGCACTTATCAATGTTCTGCTTAAGTCCTGTTTGCTAATAATTGCATTAGGAAAGGTATGTTGTTGGGCCAAGCCCAGATGAAGGGAATTTATAAATAGATTATGCTTCTTCATGAGAAAAATTACAAAGCCCAACACAATGGAAACATGAATACATGGATGGAAAGAATGTGTATCGTTCTTTCGCAATTTGTCATGTGTATATCAATAGATTATTTTATGGCCCATATTCATTCTTTCACTAGATGTCTTCCAACACTTATTTTTGTATCAGGCACTGTATTGGGCAATTAAGATTTAATTATATATCCTAGTCTCTGATAAAACAGACTTTAAACCAACAAAGATCAAAAGAGACAAAGAAGGCCATTACATAATGGTAAAGGGATCAATTCAACAAGAAGAGCTAAATATCTTAAATATATATGCATCCAATACAGGAGCACACAGATTCATAAAGCAAGTCTTTAGAGACCTACAAAGAGACGTAGACTCCCACACAATAATAATGGGAGACTTTAACACACCACTGTCAACATTAGGCAGATCAACGAGATGGACGGTTAACAAGGATATCCAGGAATTGAACTCAGCTCTGCACAAAGTGGACCTAATAGACATCTACAGGACTCTCCACCCCAAATCAACAGAATATACATTCTTCTCAGCACCACATCACACTTATTCCAAAATGGACCACATAGTTGGAAGTAAAGCACTCCTCAGCAAATGTAAAATAACAGAAATTATAACAAACTGTCTCTCAGACCACAGTGCAATCAAACTAGAACTCAGGATTAAGAAACTCACTAAAAACCGCCCAACTACATAGAAACTGAACAACCTGCTCTTGAATACTGGGTACATCCTGTACTGAGTACACAACGAAATGAAGGCAGAAATAAAGATGTTCTTTGAAACCAATGAGAACAAGACACAACATACCAGAATCTCTGGGACACATTTAAAGCAGTGTGTAGAGGGAAATTCATAGCACTAAATGCCGACAAGAGAAAGTAGAAAAGATCTAAAATTGACACGCTAACATCACAATGAAAAGAACTAGAGAAGCAAGAGCAAACACATTCAAAAGCTAGCAGAAGGCAAGAAATAACTAACATCAGAGCAGAAGTGAAAGAGATAGAGACACAAAAGCCCTTCAAAAAATCAATGAATCCAGGAGCTGGTTTTTCGAAAGATCAACAAAATTGATAGACTGCTAGGAAGACTAATAAAGAAGAAAAGAGAGAATAATCAAATAGATGCAATAAAAAATGATAAAGGGGATATCATCACCAATCCCACAGAAATACAATCTATCATCAGAGAATACTATAAACACCTCTACACAAATAAACTAGAAAATCTAGAAGAAATGGATAAATTCCTGGACATATACTCCCTCCCAAGACTAAACCAGGAAGAAGTGGAATCCCTGAATAGACCAATAACAGGCCCTGAAATTGAGGAAATAATTAATAGCCTACCAACCAAAAAAAGTCCAGGACCAGACGAATTCACAGCCGAATTCTTCCAGAGGTGTAAGGAGGAGCTGGTACCATTCCTTCTGAAATTATTCCAATCAATAGAAAAAGAGGGAATCCTCCCTAACTCATTTTATGAGGCCAGCATCATCCTGATACCAAAGCCTGGCAGAGACACAACAGAAAAAGAGAATTTTAGACCAATATCCTTGATGAACATCCGTGCAAAAATCCTCAGTAAAATACTGGCAAACCGAATCCAGCAGCACATCAAAAAGCTTATCCACCATGATCAAGTGGGCTTCATCCCTGGGATGCAAGGCTGGTTCAACATATGCAAATCAATAAATGTAATCCAGCATATAAACAGAACCAAAGACAAAAACCACATGGTTATATCAATAGATGCAGAAAAAGCCTTTGACAAAATTCAACAGCCCTTCATGCTAAAAACTCTCAATAAATTAGGTATTGATGGGATGTATCTCAAAATAATATGAGCTATTTATGACAAACGCACAGCCAATATCATAATGAATGGGCAAAAACTGGAAGCATTCCCTTTGAAAACTGGCACAAGACAAGGATGCCCTCTCTCACCATTCCTATTCAACATAATATCGGAAGTTCTGGCCAGGGCAATTAGGCAGGAGAAAGAAATAAAGGGTATTCAGTTTGGAAAGAGGAAGTCAAATTGTCCCTGTTTGCAGATGACATGATTGTATATTTAGAAAACCCCATCATCTCAGCCCAAAATCTCCTTAAGCTGATAAGCAACTTCAGCAAAGTCTCAGGATACAAAATCAATGTGCAAAAATCACAAGCATTCTTATACACCAATAACAGACAAACAGAGAGTCAAATCATGAGTGAACTCCCATTCACAATTGCTTCAAAGAGAATAAAATACCTAGGAATCCAACTTAGAAGGGATGTGAAGGACCTCTTCAAGGAGAACTACAAACAACTGCTCAACGAAATAAAAGAGGACACAAACAAATGGAAGAATATTCCATGCTCATGGATAGGAAGAATCAATATTGTGAAAATGGCCATACTGCCCAAGGTAATTTATAGATTCAATGCCATCCCCATCAAGCTACCAATGACTTTCTTCACAGAATTGGAAAAAACTACTTTAAAGTTCATATGGAACCAAAAAAGAACCCGCATTGCCAAGTCAATCCTAAGCCAAAAGAACAAAGCTGGAGGCATCACGCTACCTGACTTCAAACTATGTCACAAGGCTACAGTAACCAAAACAGCATGGTACTGGTACCAAAACAGAGCTATAGACCAATGGAACAGAACAGAGCCCTCAGAAATAATACCACATATGTACAACCATCTGATCTTTGATAAACCTGACCAAAACAAGCAATGGGGAAAGGATTCCCTATTTAATAAATGGTGCTGGGAAAACTGGCTAGCCATATGTAGAAAGCTGAAACTGGATCCCTTTCTTACACCTTATACAAAAATTAATGCAAGATGGATTAAAGACTTAAATATTGGACCTAAAACTATAAAAACCCTAGAAGAAAACCTTCGCAATACCATTCAGGACATAGGCATGGGCAAGGACATAATGTCTAAAACACCAAAAGCAATGGCAACAAAAGCCAGAATTGACAAATGGGATCTAATTAAACTAAAGAGCTTCTGCACAGCAAAAGAAACTACCATCAGAGTGAACAGGCAACCTACAGAATGGGAGAAAATTTTGCAATCTACTCATCTGACAAAGGGCTAATATCCAGAATCTACAAAGAACTCAAACAAATTTACAAGAAAAAAACAAACAACCCCATCAAAAAGTGAGCGAAGGATATGAACAGACACTTCTCAAAATAAGACATTTATGCAGCCAACAGACATATGAAAAAATGCTCATCATCACTGCCCATCAGAGAAATGCAAAACAAAACCACAATGAGATACCATCTCACACCACTTAGAATGGCAATCATTAAAAAGTCAGGAAACAACAGGTGCTGGAGAGGATGTGGAGAAATAGGAACACTTTTACACTGTTGGTGGGACTGTAAACTAGTTCAACCATTGTGGAAGACAGTGTGGCAATTCCTCAAGGATCTAGAACTAGAAATACCATTTGGCCCAGCCATCCCATTACTGAGTATGTACCCAAAGGATTATAAATCATGCTGCTATAAAGACACATACACATGTATGTTTATTGTGGCACTACTCACAATAGCAAAGACTTGAAACCAACCCAAATGTCCATCAATGATAGACTGGATTAAGAAAATGTGGCACATATACACCATGGAATACTATGCAGCCATAAAAAAGGATGAGTTCATGTCCTTTGTAGAGGCATGGATGAAGCTGGAAACCATCATTCTCAGCAAACTATTGCAAGGACAAAAAACCAAACACCACATGTTCTCACTCACAGGTGGGAATTGAACAATGAGAACAATTGGACACAGGAAGGGGAACATCACACACTGGGGCCTGTTTTGGGGTGGGGGAAGGGGGGAGGGATAGCATTAGGAGATATACCTAATGTAAATGATGAGTTAATGGGTGCAGCACACCAACATGGCACATGTATACATATGTGACAAACCTGCACGTTGTGCACATGTACCCTAGAACTTAAAGTATAATTAAAAAAATACATAAATTAATTTTAAAAAAGATTTAATTATATATTAAAAAAACTCTTATTCTTAAGAATAATTTACTCTGAGGAGATAAAGACAGGCAAATAAAAAGTAACTTGAATATTATATGCTATGTTTTATGTTAAGAATATGCACAGTGTTGTAAGACAACATTGAAGGACTAGTGAAGGAGCAGTAGTGTTACTTCCGGCAGAGGAAGGAACAAGGGTAATGCATTTTTGAAGGACTAGTGAAGGAGCAGTAGTGTTACTAATGGCAGAGGAAGGAGCAAGGGTAATGCATCTTGGAGAAGATGACCTATCAGTGGAGGTTAGAAGACCAGGAGAGCCATGCCTGGTGGTGCACCCTTGTAGTCCCAGCTACTCAGGAGGCTGAGGCAGGAAGATGGCTTGAGCCCAGGAGTTCAAGGCTGCAGTAAGCCATGATTGTGCCACTGTACTCCAGACTGGTTACAGAGCAAAACCCTGACTCAAACTGCCTCAAAAGAAAAAGAAAAAAAAGAAAGAAAAGAAAAAGGAAGATGACCAAGATGCTCCTTATCATTTATCCTTATCATTATTATCATGTACCTTTACATGTCTCATTTATTATTAACAATATAATGATAAATGTGAAGACCCCAGTGCGATCCTCAAAATTAATAGGTGCTCAAAAATCAAAGCTACCCTTATTAAATAAAATTTACTGAATGTGACAATTAATGTTAAATATTAAGGAGAAATAGAAAAGAATTAAGCTAACATCAAAATTTCCAGCAATGGCATCTGGCAAGCAATTGTGCCAGGAAAGGGAGCGGGGTCTCATGTGAAAACAAGTAGGAAATGCCAAGTAGACTGTTGGGTAAGATGTTCTAGAGCTCAGGACAGAGACTTGTACCCAAGTAAAGAATTGTTAGTCATTAGTGTTCAATGAAGATATATTTGAGACAATTCAAATATTAATACAATAACTTTTAAGTATACATTAAGAGATACAAGAAAGGGGGAGGGAGGGAGAGAGAGATTGAGACAGAGGGAGAGAGAGAAAGAGGAGAAGAAGAAGAAGGAGAGAGAGAGAGAGAGAGCCTTTTAACTTGTTCAGGTTTTTAAAAATGTCTAATGTTTGGTTATTTAAAACCAGGTGTGACTCTTACCTCTGAAGCTTTCTTCTGCCCCAAATAGCTTCTCAGCCTCTTAACTATTAATTATATCCTTATTATCTCCATTTAAGCCTCTTTACCATAACCCTAGTTTAGATATCTATAAATTCTTCCATGAGTTATTGCAGTGGCCTACTAATTGGCTTTCCTATTCTAATTTCATACACATTAAATACAAACATATTTAAATATGTAACTCTCGTCTGTCAAAATGTGTCAGATAATTTCTATTACCTACTTCATAGAAATCTCAAATTCTTAGCATATTGTGAGTTAACTTCACTGACCTTCCATGCACATCTCCACTCAATGTTGGCCTTTCTTTCCAAATTGCCTCCCCTTTCCTCCTTACAGTGAGAATTCTTGCTATCTTTGAGTTCTTCACCAAATTTTCTTCCCCAATTTTACTCCAGTCCTCTCTTTAGCCTATTCCGGTAAATTCTGGTACTATTTCTTCTGTTCTTAAAATACACTTTGTAGTTTGTTTTAGATTGATTATATTTCAATTGCTTTACATCTATTTCTTCACTGCATTATTAGACACTTGAGTAAAAGTACTAAGCCTTTACAGTACTTAGTATAGGAGAGGTTCAATAAATGTGTAAAACATGCCAATTAATTAATAGAATATTTTTATTCTTAATACTTTGTTTAATTCTGTAAGGCAGGGGAATAAAAGCACATAGTCTGATTATTTTAAAACTATACTCCAAATAATTGATAAATGAAAGATTTTATTCTATAACCAGAAACTAGTATGTACTCTTAGTTCTAACTAAATGATTTTTTAAGAATATTATTTTCCTTGTAAATATTGAATTTGTAATTTCTACCTTATAAGATATTATCAATGGTCTAAATGGGTTTTGAATTTAAATTATAAATGTTCCTTTAAATATTAGATGTATTACATCAGATGCCTTCTATTACCTTTTTGAACTACCATGTGGCTTCTGTCACAAAGAAAAACATTGTAGACATAAATCAAAATGTTACATTATGTTATTTAAATGAGACTTTATATATACACTACTTCATACTATGTCTAAAGTATATTCTAACAAAAATATTTTTCTTCTATTTGTCACCTTATTTTTCATTCACAAATGACAACAAAATGAAAGACCCATTAAGTTAATATATATCAGATAAAACAAAGGTAAATATTACCAAAACAATACAACACTTTCAAAGTGCATTGCTCTTCTTTATTCAGTTACAATATAAAAGGAAATAAGGTGAAACTTTACATTAGTAGTTATAATGTTTATTATGCCTTAGGCTTTTGTTGCAATATACCTTTAGTTAATGGAATACTTTTCCTTTTCTGAGGACAGTAAGCACAATTTGTTTGGGTAGTTGAATTTCATTATGGAATTTTATTTTGAAAAATGAGATAAAATTATAAAACTTTAATTTTTTCTTCATGTGTACAATTTTCTTGAGGTACAGCATGGAGGAAACTTTCTATTTGCAAAGTACTTCTGCCCATTTTTGTAGAAATCTACTTACTAAATTTGATGCTAAGTTTTTATTTACTAATACATGTAGGTTTTATTATTTAAAATATAATTTTAGAATATTCAATATTTTATATCATCTATAATTCCTCTAAAGATTTTAAACTTATAACTTAAAAATTTTGAAGGCAAAGTTAGAAATAAGAGGAATTTATTAACTCTTAGAAATACATGTTAACTCTTAGAAATATTTAATTTGAGATGTCATTAGATTATAATAGGGGAAGAAACATGGCAGATCTGACCAAGAAATTCCTCCTATTTATAAGGGCATAATCATGAAGAAAAATGGTAACTTCCATTTGTTAGCTCTGACTGACTTCTCCTGGGAAACCAGTACTGAAATAAGGTGAATTAGATTGGCAGTTTGGTCTGCTACAGAGGTCAAAGCACAAAAAACAAACCCAAACCTGAATCTTAATATTATGAGTATTTTCTTCATCTTAAAAAAAAGTGACAGAGAGACAGACATTAAATTTTAGAGCTTTTATGTTTCATAATTTAAAATTATTTAGTGTTATGTGTTATGAAGCTTCTATTCCAAATAATGGCCTAGGTAAAAAGGTTCCACGATGCTATTTGTAAATATTTGCCTGAATTTAGGTCTGATGTAAGGAGTAGTTCAATCCCAACTAATGAAAATTTAAATAGGAAATAAATGTCAAAAAGTAGTTTATCACTTTTGTGTTAGTTTTCAGTTACTAGGGACATTCTGATATATTGTCAAACAAATGTTATCAGAAAAAGGCAACTTACCCCTTTGATAGAAATCTAGGTGGGTGTGCAGAATTTCTCAGTTTCAGGGTTCCTTATTACCTTGTTATATTTCTATATCATTGTGTTTTGTGCCTCCTGTTTTAACAAGTACTCCATTATAGGTTTAAAAGTAACAAATGTGTAAATAAAAATTGTAGAGACAGACTTTAAAATTAATGATTATAACCCTGACAGTTGTTAGTGAAAGTGAACTAAGTGGGTAAACTAACTGATTGATTGTGTCAAAAGTGTGCTCATCTGATCCTCACAAACCTGGGATTCTCACTCAGTATGAGTTTGTGACTTCCTGAAGCATTTCATTTTAAAGAAAAATAATCAAATGGTTATTATCAGATAATTATTAATTATATATTAATAATATCTTATGTGAATATTAACAGGATGCCAGACGAGATGATTCTTTTGTGCCTTAATGTTGGCTAAAACACAAACCCAATAGATATCCGACAGTTAAGCGAATATTAGGAAAGCTTTACATGCAGAATTTACAAAGCAAATGACAAAAAAAAATGTGTTCCCTTATTTGTTGCCTTTTCTACAAGATTTAAGTTACAAAAATAGATCAGATTGATGACAGGAGAAAGTATTTTGGGGAGACTTTTTAGAGAGAGCTGTCTTAGGATGTGAATTTCTAAGGGGAGGGTGGTCTGTCTCCTTTTCTTTAGGTTGGCAATGCAGTGGGACCACTCATGGTTCTGAAGTATGTTTCTTGAAGGTGTGAGATATAGATGACAAGAAACTGACTTATACAGAAATCTGAATAATAAGAAATGGGCTAACCTAGTACTTTGAATGGGAAGAGAGCAGCTTTTTTGTCGTCAGTCTGGAGATGCCTATCATAGTGGCCTGAGTTTGTAACCCCAGATTCAATCTTTCTCAGGGCAAATGATGTGTGGATCTTTCCTGTAGACAACGTTTGGGGTGTGCATAAGGAGGACAAGAATGATTCATGGTTTTGCTGAATAAGGTTACCCGGAGGAGTGAGGAACTCTGATTGCAACAACCCGCAGGTGAACATTAGACTTCTAGAAGCTAAAGGAGTAGTTGAAAGTGACTACCTAAAAGGGATTCAGTCACCAAAGTCAAAGGAACTATCAGATCGAAATCCCCAGCAAAGGAATCTCTAAAGGACTCTGAAGAGAAAGAGTCACGGGCACACAAAGGAGTGTAAACGCAACTTGTAGTAAAACCTGTTTAAGCAAGATCTGTCTTGCCTTTTATCTCTTCTTATCTTCCCTTACATTCCCCCCACCATGCCTCTCATCCCCACACTGGGTCTCAATCAGAAATTGATTACAAAAAGGAAACATAATCAGAGAAGTTAAATTTACTTTTTTTTTCCCCATAAGCTTACAGGTAAAAGTAAGCTCAAGATAGGAAAAAAATGGAGATTAAATCAAATTTGTACTATTGAGTATATCTTGTATCAGGTATCAGACAAGATGGTGTTTGTTAGCTAATGTGACTGAAACATCAAATACCTCAAACAAGATGGTGTTTGTTAGCTGATATGACTGAAGCATCATGTACTAACAAAGAATGGCAGCAAAAAAATTTATTGCCATGGGTGTGCTAGCATTTTCATCTAATGGACACAATAGGTAACTCGCAGTTGAATAAATTTAAAATCAATAATGGAAGACAAAGAATTAATTTACATTTTATTTCCTCAGCTAATCTTGTTCAAATATTATTAATATATTATATGATTATTTGATTTTTTGATGTGGTACATTCTTAAAAATAAGGAAAAAAAATCCTTGGGTGCCAGAAAGGAAGAGGAAAGCCATAGCTGAGGAGACAGCATCCACGTGGAATTTTAATTATACTGCATCAGGTACCTGCATACATAGGGAATGGACTTTGGTATTCTTGTGAGCCAAAGTGAGGCAACAGGCCATGTGTGCATGTGATGCACATGTGCTGGAAAGCAGGGGCTTGAAAACAGTTTCCCTAAAGCTAAAGTCAGGAAATGAACAGTTTACTTTGTACAAGTTGAAAGAAATAGTCCACTGGCCCACCGCCCTATAGATACAGCACAAAAATGGGCAACAAAACTTCAGGAATGATAGGAACAGAATCAACCCCAGAATCAGAGCTTTTAGCCTGTATCTTGTAAGAGCATTATATTAATTTTATAAAATTGTCATGAAAATTATATAAATACCTGTAAGGATCCCGGAAATATGCTTGGCATACAGTATGTCCTAAAAAATTTTAGTTTCTTTCATGCAATAAACTGCTGAATTAATTTCATATAGATAAAATATTTATTTCTGCAATAATTATCTAATAGTAATTTTTCATATTTCAAAATTGGCTTACTGTCAAATATTTATAAATATTTATCACTCATATAATATTTGATGAAATGTGAAAACACACAACATATTTAAAGTACATATTAAAAAATAGGTAGTGCCTCAGAAGCAAATCTAATTATTACCTCAGTAATAATGCCAACAATATCAATCCAGAAAGCTATAATTTAATTTTTATTTAAAGTACATTACTGTAGGTGGTTTATCTCTGTTTGTTAATATACACTTCTACGTCTTCTATCTAATCTTAGCATAGAATAGTCTTACATTTAACTTTGAATATTATTATAATTGGCATTGTTGGCTTGTATAACTTTATAAAGTTTTATAAAAATGTCTTTAGTACATTTCTGATATTCATTAAGCCAGTAGGAGCAGGTCATTGGATGGAAAAATACAATTTGGTTACATGTGCCTAAAACTTAGTTTTTTGATTGACTCACAGTGATATATTTTAAACAATTCTAATTTCTATCATTATAACACAATCTTCATGCCATAAAGACTTAAAATATCATCAAGTTCTTATATATTGAAGAAATACCAATAAGATAATTTTTCTTTGGATTCTGAAGGTGAATATTTTAGACTTCATTATCTATATTAGTTTAAGTATTCGCCCATAGAATTAGAACAAAGACTCTTACCTTCCTGAATTTGAAATGAGGAACACCATTTACACTTGATTTTAGAATGTATGCCAAAAATAATTAGCTTCTGTAACAGGGAATGACTCTGAATTTATTGGGAGCCATGACTATAGCATAGAAAAGTACAGCAAAAGCAACAGAAATTCTAATGTTTCAAGGACATTAAGCTCTGACTCAGTCCTCAGAAATGAGGTCAGGATGTAATTTAGACCATACCCTAATCTTGAGATTTAATATGGTTTTAGACATTCTATAATATGGAAATCAAACATAAAATTCAACCAGTAATGGCAGCACCTTTCAGATGTGGGAGCAATTATGTACATAAAAGTTTGAATGAGATGTAAGAATGGGTTTTTTTTTCTTTTAAAGTATTCCATTTCTGGTCATCTCTACTCTTCACTCTCTCTATTCTGTTCTTCACTGGTGGTCATACTTGACTACTTTTAACTAAGGTCTTATACAGTTTTGAAACTTGGAGGCTGTCCATCACTGTATATAGCTCACATATATATTCATGGCCTGTTTCTGACATTTATCTACTTCATTATTTTATATGTGTACATATTTGTTTTCTAAAAATTACATTAAGTTCTTTTGAGGAAACTTATTCCTATGTGTATTTGCCCCAAGAAACTCACAGAATCTCTTACAATATAGTAGACATTCACATTATGCTACAAAAATAACAATCAATTCATAGGGCACTAAATCTGGAGAAGAACGTTTTTCAAAGACATGTTATGTGTTCTCCTCTTGGTAGTGAGGTGTATTGAGGAGATGGGTCCCATACTGGATCCTTGTAAGAAATCAAAGATTGTTCTGTCATGCAGCCACTCAGAACCTGAGTGGGTCAACCATTTACATATATCTTCTAGTTCATTCAGATCTAAGTGTTAGCAGCAGAAATTCTTTATGTTTCATGAAATTCTAATGTCTACCAAAGTATTGATTTTTATCTTATGCCTTTTATATTGTAAGATTTTCATTTATTTGTTTCATTTTGTTTTTCTTACTTGTATTTCTTAATAAATTCAGAATGAGGGCAACTTCACAGTTATTCAGTACATTTAATGACATAGAGACATTTACCTACTCATTCCTAGTCACAAACATACACAGATATTTAGCAAACTGTATTAGTTATTGATGTTCGTTCTCATTCTGCTAGACAGAAGGAGAAATACTTGGCTAGGGGTCAAAAATGTTCTTATAATGTTGAGAAACATGGGCACATCATTTGATAAGGATATCAGGGAAAACTACATGAATATTATGATGTGTGAAGGCTTTTGAATGACAGTAAGGATATGTTAGAGAGTGGCATAGAAGTGGAGCTATACAAATGAATTTCAACCCAAAGTAAGAGCTACAGTAAACATTTGGAGGTGAAAACATGATGATGTGTAAAGGAAAGAGCAAACAGTCTTACTCAACTGGAGGATAGAATTTGAATATTGTAGAAAATACTAGATTTTGTCTTATGTGTAATAGCTCTTTGGGAGGCCATTTCTATTTCTTTCATTCTTTTTAAGACAAGATCTTGCTATGTCACCCAGACTGGAGTGCAGTGGTGCCATTAGGGCTCACTGCAGCCTCTACCTCCCAGGCTTAAGTGATCCTCCCCTCTAGGTCTTTCCAATAGCTGGGACTACAAGCACACACCACCATGTCTGACAATTGTTTTTTTAACCTTTTAGCCTTTGGTAGAAGCAGAGTCTCACTGTGTTGCCTAGGCTGGTCTCAAACTCCTGGATTCAAGCGATTCTTCCACTTCAACCTTCCCAAAATGCTGACATTACAGGCATGAGCAAGTTGCCTGGCTCATTTTTATTTATTTTTATCCAAGAACTGATAAGCTATGATCTGTGCATTAAAAATATGAATATGTCAGTGGCATATACTGCCATGCTTATTTTTATTTGACTGAGAGCCACAGAAAGAAATATATTTTATGTCATCAATATCTTGTATAGACATATACACGTAACACAAAAATTTGCATATAAATTACTTATCTATACTTATACGAAATGTTTTTACCTGTGTTGTTATTCTGTTGTCTTATATTTTTGTTCTATATCATTTCATTTTTAAATTATTTTTGTGATTATACATTGGGTCATAACCACCAGTTTGAAAACCCCTGGTATTGGATATATAAGTATTAGAATGAATGAGTTTTCAGATAAGAGGACTAGATAAGAAATAATTATGTTAATTCCCCCAAATTAAGCTTATCTACATGTGAAGGGAAAAATTAGAGAATGCATCAATGTGAGAGAAATTGAACAGGGAGTATCCATGAGGATATCATACGAAAATCTGTGAGGATAAGGAAGTTGAAGACAGAGGAAATAATTCCAAGATTTGAGATTTGGGGAATTAGTAAATTCGGAGAGAATATCTGATTGTGTTAGAGAATCAATGTGGAAGCTATATGATCAGGTAGGTGCTTAGATGTTGAGTTTGTTTTTAGATACATGATCTAAAATATTGATGGTCACTCAGATAAAATTCAAAGGATAAAAATGAAAGGAGAGAAACAAAATGTGGTGGATAAAAGGAATATGATTCTCTCCTAAATAAAACTCCTAAATTTCAGTGGCTTCACTTTACTTCTTGCTTACTTCATAACCCAAAATGGTATTCTGGTGAGGTTGCTCTCCTCCAGAGAATAGTGATTTAGGGACTAAGGGTCCTTGCAGTGTGTGGCTTCTCCATCTTCAACATATGCTTATGTTGTCCTGGAAGCATTCTTCATTCTAGCCAAAAGACAAAACAAAAAAAAACCCATGTATGGATAGTTTTAGGATCAGGACTGAAAAAGGTATTGATCACTTCTATCCACATTCTTTTGACCAGAAAACTCACTTAATTTTGAGGGAGGCTGAGAATGTCATCTACACGTGCACCCGAAAGAAAGAGGAAACTGAATTTGGTGACTACATACTACATACTAGTGTCTTCCATATTGTATTACTTTGGTAGGGCTTCCATAACAACATACCACACATAGTGTGGCTTAAACAACAGAAAATTGTTTAACTCCCAGTTCTGGAGATTAGGCTTTCAAGATCAATGTCTCATTGAAATGGTTCTTTCTGAGGGGTGTGAGGGAGACATCTTTTCCATGTCTCTCACTTAGCTTCTAAAGATTTGCTGAAAATCTTTGGCATTCTTTGATTTGTAAAACAATCATTCTAATCTCTCTCTTTATCTTCTTCATATGTCTGTGTCTAAATTTCTCCTTTTTATAAGGGCACTAATCTTGTTGAGTCAAGGGCACACCCTATTCCAGTATGACTTCATCTTAATTTAACAAATTACATCTACAACAACCCCATTTGCAAATAAGATCCCATTCTCAGGTACTGGGGGGCTAAGTTCTTCATCAATGCAATTTTCAGAGGTAAAGAATTCAAGTCTTAACACATGTAAAGAGAAACTTGAAGTGCTAAACACACAAGACATGGAGTCACTTGAATACATATTAAAGACTAATTTCACCAAGGAAGTATTTGGGGCAGAACTTTTGGGAATGCTTACAGTGGAAGCATGAAGAGGAAGACAAAAGTAAACAAATTCCCCCATGAGTGCCAGAGGTGAGGGTCAGATGAGAATATTCCAAATGAGAATGACAGTCAAATGAGAGTCACAGAATCAAGGACGGAGAGGGTTGCATTTGAGGAGAGTGCTTCCTAAGGGAGGAAGTCACCAGTGCCAATTGTTGGAGCTGCTGTGCAACTCATAGCCAGATTTGTGTTCAGGACTTTCTTTGTATAATGAGAACATTCTCATACAGAGAACAATAGCTTGCCCAACATCTTTTAATAAGCTACTTGCAAAATTGGGATTGGCAATGAAAGCTCACAAGTCTGAAATAAGCCAAGTTTCTGGCTCTCTAATCTATATATACCACCTGTCTGTTTTTGCTGGAAGAAACAGTGAGAGAACACACACTTGTCTCTATAGGATTTTAACTTGTGAAATGTTTTGGATTGCCTATTTAATCTTTCTGTTACTTTTTCAGGGCCAAAAAGTTTATCTGGATCTATTTCATGGCAAATCAGGATCTACAAATTAATGTAGTATGGTCCTGTTATTGCATCAGTGTCTAGGGAAGTAGCATAGCATATGGAAAGCTTGCCAAACTGGACATAATGTTTCCTAGGCTCTTAATTCTTACCCCAAGGGTGTGACCTTAAGCAGTCAGATAAACACTGTGAATTTCCATCTTTTCATGTGTAAAATTAGTAGACAAATGTCTAAAATCTAGGATCATCCTTGGTGTTATCCCCCCTCCTTATGTTTCATACCTGGATTAAATAAACTGAAAGCCCATATGACATAAGGTGCACTATTCTAGGCATTCTCACATGCATTATTTAATAATCTTTTAAATTTGATTGATTTAATAGTGAGAGATTATCCTCTACAATGTATATTCATAGAGCACAACTTAAAATTGATAGACTGGTGTAAAATTTAATCAAAATATTTTTCTGTGTCATTCCACCATGTGTAATGAAAGCAGAATGCACTACAAATACAGAGAGAAACAAACCTTTTTAAGCCAGTGTTCAGTGAGAAGCAAGATATGCATAACTTTTTTCTACTCTTGGCACTAGAAACCTGCAGATATTGCCCACTGGGTTCAGGTTTTTTTATATAGCAATACCTGGAAGGATTCCTTCCTCACCTTAGCACTTTAAGTAAATATCCAAACAAACTGTAAAGGATAATTAAACCTGTATTCTTAAATTACAACTATATGTAATTTACTATATATTAATTTTAATATGTGTTTATTTATAATTTATAATTATAATTTATAAAATTATAAATTATATTTATAATCATAAATATATAAAATATATAAAAATTATAAATATATAAAATATAATTTATTTTAAATTATAAAAATATAAATATAATTTATAATTTACAGTTAATAATGATATGTATGGATGTGGGCATATTGTTTCATATATATGTTTATATATGTGTGTGTATATATATACGTATATATATAAAAATTCCATAAATGCTATGAAATCACTTTTCATAAAAAGATTTACAGCAAAACAATGACATTAACCTATATCTGTTTTTCTGCTTTGGAGAGTTTACTTTAAGAAAAATATAATTCACAGAGCAATTTGGTTTGCAACTTTAGTATTCAGTCCCTTCAAATAATTTATAATATATAATGTTATTTACTCATAAGAAATATAATCAGGTTTGTAGCAGCTGTTGCTGTAAAAACCGAAAAGTTTGTGGGTTTCAAAGTAACAGGCACACATGCCCTGCTCCCTGGCAGTGCCCCAAGGCAGATGGTGAGCCTCAAGGGATCTGGCTTAATGGTGCATACTGAGTTTTAGATACTGGGATTTCTAGCCACTACAAATATTTTCATGTCTTAAGGATGGCACAAAAGCACAGACCCCTAAATCAAAAGGACCATGAAAACTTTCTCACTGGGTATCTTGGATATAGCTGGTGTGGATTGAGGACTAGTGCCTGGAAGGGCTACTCCAATATCTTGACATTAACTCTGATTCTTGGACCTTTGCACAACTTTTGGGTATAAAGCTTCAAGAATAACATGCAGAATGGATTAGGGTTTTGGATTTCTCTTGAAAGGAAAAAATGATGTAAATATATAAATATTTTCAGTTTACTAGTCTTTGTATTGAGAGAAATTGCTAGCCAGGGACTCAGGGAATAATCTGAGTTCTATTCAGCTCATACTGATCCTCCTGTGTTTTATCTGATGGCATTACTGTTTAATTATGTTTCAAGAATCATTTTCTTCTTTTATTTTTTGTGCCTTCTGCTATTTTTGAAAAGTTCTTGCTAGTGACACCCATATATGCTCATAATTCACTTTATATGCTGAGCTGTTGCCAATTGATTTCCAGAGCAATTTTATCCCACCAATACTCCCAGTGAAAGGAGGGTAGCTAGGTTGGCTTGTTAACAATGGTACCTGAGTGACTTTTGTGAGTTTTGTTGGCTCTACAGCTTTTTCTATAACTTGAGTAGAGGGGTCAAAATATACTCACCCTTTCGTATGATGTGTGAAGAAAACACTGATTCTTTATTTGCAATAACTGATCCAATTTTCCTCCTACCTCAGTCCCCACCCCCTAATTTAATTAGGGGGAAAACTAACCTTAAATTTGCCAAGTTATGGTATTATTGGCCCTTTCAGTTTAAATAACTTCTGGGTTATTTGGGCTTGGTCTTTCCATTTCATTCTTGTCTGCCAAATTGGATTTCTCTCAAACATGTTGCCTATGTAAAAGAACTGCCAAATAGAAATGCACCAGACACTTGTTAAAAATGACGGGAGGAGTTTATCCAAGACTCTTGCATTAAGAGTCAAAACTATGGAATAAGGGAGAATGAACTCAACTCCATCAAAACAAAAAGTGGGAGGATGTTTAAATGCTAGGATGAACTAATAAAAAATTACTGGAGGACATTAGGGAGGAGGTTAGCCAATGTGATTAGGTTATCTGTGTTTGCTAATTGGCCCTTACGGAAGACAGGCTCCTTTCCTCCCACTGAGATTGGGAGACATCAGCCTGATCTTTCTTAATGAATACATTTCAAAGAGCTAGCTCCCAGATCCCCAGAAAGACGGTCTTAATTGCAGAAAATTTGCATCTCAAAAGGGCAGAGGAAAAAAATTAACAATTGCAAGTTTTCTAAAGTAAACACTGTAAGAAAAGGGAAGTCAGGGGCCTAAGGTCAGGAAGACACCTGTCTACTGTTTGGTCAATTTGAGGGGAATGTTATAGTCACCTTGGCCACCTGTTTTATATGTGGAGTGATTGTGACTACACAATGGTAAAGGGGAGGGGAATCTCTGCTCCAAATGTGACCCTTTAATTTTTATTGGTTTCTGCTGCCCCTAGGTCTACTGCGTATAGAACTCTGTAGTGTGAGTCCTCCCTGGCCATGAACACCTCATTCTGACCCTGTGCAGGAGTCCCTTTTTGATTATTGATTTCGATGTCAAATTTCTTTATACTATGCTATTTTCATCTTTGTTTCAAACATTTCTAGTCCACCAACACTTTTATTCCCCCTCAAACTTCTGACCACAGTGGAGGGAATTGCTGGTTCCTCCTCATGCTCTGCATGATGATGGAAAATGGGGAAAAACAAAACAGAAACAAAGCAAAAAACATTGCATCAAAATCTTTTAATCCAGCCACCTGACCCCAAAATCCAGCTTGCTACCTCTCTATGAAAAGCTTCTCTTTGAGTATTGGAGATTTCCGGACTGTGGATGGGAAGACATGCCTCGGACACTCTGCCTATCCCCAGCACTTCTTAGACATCACAAAGCCAGCCTGGATGTTTCCACCTGCCTCTTCTTATCTAGTGTGTCTGATATATGTCACCTATCTCTGGTTTCCACACTCCACAGTATCAGAGAAGATGGAATTTCAAGTTTTGAGCATTTTTCTTCTTTCCATTACAGTGGAAAGGTTGATGAGGAACACGAAATATCAAGAGAGAAATGAAAAAAAAAAATAGGTACTTTGAAAATAATGTAACCACTAACTCTTTTCCCTTTCTTGGTGATCTTCATACTGGGACAAAGCGTACTGTCACACATCCATCTTTCCATACACACTAGTGAGTCTACTTTTCCTAGAAAAATACAGTCATGCATCACTTAACAATGGAAGTATGTTTGGAGAAATGTTTCCTTAGGCTATTTAATTGTTGTGCAGACATGATAGGTTATACTTACACAAACCTAGGTGTTATAGCCTACTACACATCTAGGCTATATGGCAGAACCTATTGCTTCTAGGCTACAAACCTGCACAGCATGTTCCTGTATTGAATACTGTAAGCAATTATAATATTTGTGTATCTAAACATGGAAAAGGGACAGCAAAAATACAGTATAAGAGATTAAAAAGAAAAAAAGGTACACCTGTATAGGGCACTTACCATGAATGGAGCTTGCAGGACTGGAAGTTGTTCTGGGTGTCAGTGAGTGAGTAGTGAGTGAATGTGGAGGCATAGGACATTACTGTACACTACTTTAAAAAGGCTGTACATTTAGGCTACTCTAAATGTGTTTAAAAATCTATTTTTCTACAATAATAAATTAACGTTAGCTTACTGTAACTTAACTTTATAAGTAATTATTTAACTTTTTGACTCTTTTAACATGGCTTAAAAAACACATTGTACAGCTGTATAAAAATACTTCTTTCTTTATATCCTTATTCTATTAGCTTTTTAATTGTTTCTAAAACTTTAATGTTTACTTTTTAAACTATTTTTTAAAAAAACTAAGACATGAGCTCACACATTAGCCTAGGTCTACCCAAGGTCAGGATCATCAATATCATTGTCATCCATCTCCACATCTTGTCCCACTGAAAGGTCTTCAGGGGCAGTAACATGCATGGAGCTGTCATCTGTGATATGATGTCTTCTCCTGGCATATCTCCTAAAAAAACTGCCTGATGCTGTTTTACAGTCAACTTTTAAAATTATAGATAAATCAAAGGAATACACTCTAAAATAATAATAAAAAGTATAGTATACACAAAACAGTAACATAGTTGTTTATTATCAGTATCAAGTGTTATGTACTGTACACATTGTATGTGTTATACTTTTATATGACTGGCATGGCAGTAAGTTTGTTTACACCAGCATCATTACAAACATGTGAGTAATGTGTTGCACTATGACTTTAGATGTCAAGAAATGATATTTTCTTAAAGTAAATTAGACTACTCAGAGTGAAATGTGTATAGTTAATTACTTCAATAGTGAGAATGTGTGATTTTAAAATTCTACATATATATGAACCCACAAAATTAAATAATATGTTAGATTTTTGATGATATTTTTGTTTCAGTGACATTTGGCTATTCGTGAAGATGTATATTTAGATGCTATATGTACCATTAGATGTCATCTTGAACTAATCATTACTAGTAATAGCTAGTAAATAACTATCGATCAAATTTTAATAAAATTATGCAAAGATATTTACAGAGGCCAACAGCAAAATAAAAATGAAATTAAAAGCTTGTCCTTTTTTGTATTAGGAAAAAATAATGATCCAATATTAAACACTTTTATAACACTTTTCCTCTTTTCCCTTTTTATCATTTTTTAAAATCTATTCTTTGGAACAGTTTAGAACCATTGCATTTGAATACATTGAAATTCTGAAAAAATCTGATTTTTGTACATGCCAATTCTTCATCTAGAGGTTTTTTTTTGGAAAAAAATTACGTATGTAGAAGTTGAAAACAGGTGCATATATAAAACAAAGAAAAGATCATTGGAAATGCAAAACACTTCTTACAAATTTTGTCATGAATTTCTATGTAACACTTGGAAAGAACTGGAGAGAATATCAGTAAAAATTTAAGAAACAGTTTTTGAGTATTGTAGGGTGTCTCTTTAATAAGAATTTATCACAGTCAATTTTTAGCTATTTTAAAACAGAGCCTATTTTAACATTATTTCAATAGTCCCACTCTTTTATCGGAAACAATGTAGCTGAAAATTTAAGAGACACTTTTTGGGAAATTTACTCTGGCCAATGTTTTAATTATTTAAGAGTAGAAAATGCTTTTTATATTCTTTTTTAATCTTTTATTTCAATCATGCATGTACTCAAAAGAATTGTATCACATCTTTGCTAAGCTTTTTATTAAAGAGAAAGGTATTGAGTGCCTACTATATGTTAGGCACTTTATCTTGGTATTAGTATGTAAAGGAAGCAAAGACCCTTCTTGTTTGGGATGAAAATAAAATAAGGAAACTAGAAAATAATATGTATAAACTAAAATATATAATAGAAGGAATGTAAGGCTATTTTAAAATGGGTGTCAAAAAAGTCCCTGCTAAGTCCATTTAAGCTGAGAAAACTAGGATGATGAGTAACCATCACGTGAATACATGTGAGATGTGTGTACCCAGTAGATGAGCTAATGCGAAAAACCTTAGGAGGGAAGGACTCAAAATGTTGGAGGAACAGAACAAAGGTCAGTGTGGTTGAGCCAGGATGCAGAGACAAGGAATGTTGGAAGCTAAGTTCAGTCTGGTTGACTTATCACTCTTCACTATGTAACAGTAATAACGCTGTTGAGGACCGTTCAAGGGATGCCAGTGGGGCTGTGGGTGCTAGATCTTCTATCTTTGAGCATAGAGGGTATTTCAGCCTCAAAGGCACAGAGTTAGGAGATGTTAGCAGCTCTCTGAAAGATGTGAGAGGACTTCATAGAGTAGATATATGAGAGATTACAGCCAAGGACACGATGCTACACATATTCTTCCTGACTCCTTGGATGACCTTCCCCCAACCTCTTGTCAAAGCAAGTTGTTGGGAGAAGTAATTGGGAGAACTTGAACCTGGAGAGTAGCTGAGAAGAGTTGCTGTGGAGAAAAGGCATTTTTCTATTTTACTCATGTTAATCAAAATTATTTTATGGTGAAACTAACAAGTGTTCTTTCAATAAAAATTATCCAGATTCATTAAGACAGATTGTTAATATTTTTCTTCTAAATTGCATAACATTACTGAAATGCTGAAGGTTTTACAAAGGGAGTCATGGCACCAGTACCAATACTCAGTCCACTTTTGCTGAAAGAAATGTATCAATCAATAAGTAGTAATCAGGCATTTAGTCTATGCAAAATAGATTGACAAATCCCCGCTCTGCAGAAAATTATCCTCTATTCGGGGAGAAATAATATAGGCTAACAGAAAATGTAATTAACACTGAGTTGATTCAATATCATTATACTTATCGCCCACTTCATAATATCAAAAATAAATTTATTGAGCACTTACAATGTTCAGAAATGCTTCTCAGTGCTTCTAAGCACAGACCATGTAATCTAATCTTCACAATAATTCTATGAGGTACGTAGAAGGCATTATACCCATTTTATAAATATGAAACGGGGAGACAGAAAAACCAAGAAAACTGCAGAACTGACAAAAAGAAATGCAATAGGAATTGAGAGAGGAGAGGGTCCTTTCAGCATGAGGAGAAGTGAAAGAAGCTTTGATCTGGGGCTTTAAGTACAGGTGGATTTCTGAACAGGGGAATTGGGGAAGGGAAAGGAGAGAAGAGAAGGGGTACATTCTGGGCTGAAGGAGTTTCTCAGGAGAACTTTTGGAGATCAGAGATCAGATCTCAGGTGTACCAGAGAGGAAGGATCATGGAGGGCAGTGCATTGAGAGATACTGAGGTGTTCACCTTTGCAATTTTTTGTATGAGGCTGTGTTGAAGAGTTAGAGTTAGGAAATTATTACCATGGTTTAGAGGTGGTATGACAAGGACGGGAATTAGTGTGGAGCTACTGGGTCTGGAAATGAGGTAGCAGATGTGGTCAGGGAGCTTTGCAGGGAATAATCCATAGGCTTTCAAAACTAATTTGATGTGAGAGCTGCCCTGGGTCTGGTTGTGAAGCACTGAGTTGCTTAACAAGTGACCACAGGATGGAGCTTTCCATTAAGTAGCATAGAATGGCATCCCAGGTCTTTCAGTAAAAAGGATGAGAGATAAAACACAGGAAAGATTTGCACAAAGGTTTATGAAAATAAGGTCCAATAACTACAATAAATAAAAAATAATAAAAATAAGATTCTAAACAATACAAATTTCCACAAACAACCACTAAAACACATCTCCTGAAACAAATTAAGAATTAAGCACTAGAATGTGAGTAGAAATATATTTGTACTTGAACTAATGATCATAAAACTATATATATAAAGGAAAACTGTATATAGATGGATGTATATATATATATATATACACACACACACACACACTTTGATGTGAAAATTTTTATCTAGGAATTTATCGTAAATTAAACTATCGATGGTAACCATAACTCTGTGTGTGTATAAATGAACATACATACGTTCTGTACAGTGCTACTTTAATGTAATTTAAAAACATGATACCTAAATGGCCAATGATAAAAAATTGGTTGAATTAAACAAATTATTATATAGTAATTTAAGTTACATTTTCAAGAATATTTAATGGCTTATGCTATTTCTAAGAGATATTAAATACAGAAAGCAGAGTTTATTGAGAACTATATAAAGTATGATCCATATTTACAATTTATATTTTAAACATGTGTATGTGTTTATACATATGTACAAACATATATATATATATGTATACATCAATGTGATTTGAAGGCTGTAAACCAGATTATTTAAATAGATTGTCTTCAGATTTCTGGGTTATGGACAAGTTTTTAGTTTTAGTTGTTTTTCTAATTTTGTGTCATAAAGATTCTCTAATAAAGCATGGTTAAAAAATAAACTTTACTGTGTATAAATTATAAATTACAGTACTCCTATAATTTAGTTTAAAAATTTGGTCACAAATAATACTGAAGCTCAGCTCTATTAATGTAATTGAAGCCTCCCTCAGGAGTTTGCACATTCAACCTAGTCGATTTTAACTGCAGGTATGACTACTCTTTGGCTACTTTGAGATTCTGGAGCGATGTCAGGAAGACAGCTGTGCAGCTGTGCAGCTGTGCTGCTACAAGCTGGCCTTGACTTGAAATATCCACCAACTGGACTGCACTTGAATTTATCCTAGCAGGACTTTTTCCTTGCCATTTGTGATAGTAAAACAAGAATGTTCTGAGCATCTGCTACATACTTAGTTCAGCTATAAAGTTAGCTCAAAACACAGGAACTGTTTATGACCTGCTTTTTATTTATTTATTTTTAGTGCAAGAATGTTGTGGGCCTAGGAATTTGGGTAGCCTAAAGTTACCTGATTCTTTTTTAAGCCTTTCAATTTAAGATATGAGGAGATGCTGCATATAGAGTTATGAAAAATATACCTTCTTAATCTAGTACCACATTTCAAGCTTACTTTATATTTAAGGGTTATAGCCTTCATAATACTATATCTTGGTTCATTTCCTAATAGCAAGAAGTTTTTACATATTAACTGTGCTAGGCATTTTTTGTGTCTTATGACATTTAATCTTCCTCAGGTTTATGCCAGCCAAATATAGCTAAACCATTTTTGTAAAAGAATTATAGCTCAGAACTGATAAATAACTTACTCAAAATCACATAGCTACTTACTTGGTGAAAAGAGAGGAGTTCTGGATTTATGCCTATCTACATCCAAGCTTCTTTGCCTTCTGCCAAGATTCCTTGTAAACCCTCTGGACACTCTTCCCCATGTCGTTGTTACTAATTCCACTTTCTCCTCTTTAGTTGTAAACATCTCTTGAGATCTTTTCTTCTGTCTTTTTCTGATACTTCTTGTTGAACTGAACCGTCGGTATTGCTTTTATTCTTATATGGTTAACTTGCACAAGTGATACTATTGCTCTAGCTTCGACACTTAACTTCAACTCTAACCAATTACATATTTTTAGGTGAATTACGTTTTAAAAGTCAAACATTGTGGTGGACAGTGCAAAGGTGCTCCCAATGAGTTTGTCTCCTGGTATCCACCCTATTGTGTAATCTTGTCATCCAGAGTGTGGATATGACTTTGTGATATGTAGCCATGACAATAAAAACTATGCATAATTTTAAATTAAGGAACTATTCCAGGAAGTCAGATATCATTTCTAGGTGCCATGGCTTCTGCTCAAAAGCTTATAACTTTTACTTCTCACTCCATAAATTACATATGCTTGAGTTTTGTGTGGTGCAGCAAAGGGCTTAAGAGTTTAGAAAATCCTCTCTGTTGTCTCTCTCCTACAAGGCAGAATCTCACTGTTAATTGGCTGGTAGCTGTGTCATAACCTGAGTGCATCCTCTATATGGTAACTGCTGGAGAAGCGAGGCCATACACAATGATCATTCCTCAGCCTGTAATGACTTTGCATCCCCTGAGACTATTGCAGGAAATAATACCATGTCTTACGCAAATGTACAACTTTCAATATTTTTTCTAATCTTATCTTCTGGAGGAATAATTAGTCAAATTTAGGGAGCTTTATGGAAATGCCTAAGTAAGAGATGCCATGGTTGGCTGGTTGGATAGACACTCTTTTCCCAGCCAAATCAGAGATCTCTAGGTGAAAATGGCTGGTGAAAGACTATGGCCTGAAAAAAGTCTTCAAATAGTCCAGTTATTAACAAGATGAAGCGATGTCTTCACAGAAATAGAGCGGGATGAGGCATAAAACAAGAACAATGCAGAGGCTTTAGCGTCCTCAGGATGATGACATGCTACCTCTTCAGTTTCTGGGCTTATATTCATGGAAGACACTTAGATATTGTAAGGTTATCTGCTCGATTGACACAGGTTACATGTGATTATTCTATTTCTGGTAATAAAGCTATATTCCTCATCTTAACACTGGGACTGCTTATACTTGCAAGGCTCTAGTCCACACCTTGTCCAAATTCCTCAGAATTTCTCAGGCCACAGGCAGACTAGGGCTGTCTGATTCCACAACTCATTTTATTTTCATTAAATTGGTAACACAGTTTATTTTCCCAAGGTGCAATTAAATTCTAGGAGAAAAAAATAAGTAATTTTTTACAATACATTTGGAAAAGAAATAATACTAACTATAAGTAAGGGTATGACAAAGCAAAGAAAATGAAGGTGAAAGACAAGCAACGGGAATCAATGATACAAAGTATAGAAGAAGAGATTGGCTCTGACTTATAGGAGGACCATAGACAGGAGTAATATTTTGATTGAGATTTCAACAATGAGTATAATTTGAACATAAATATTAGGGGAGAGGCATGGCTCTGAGATAGAATGTGAAAACATTCTATAGGCAGAAGTAACCTTTTATTAGAAGTGATAGAGGTAGAAAAGCATAAATAATATTAAAAGAAAAGGCTATCTCATGAATGGTAGATATATAAAAAAATAAAGATGAGAGTAGGTTGAAATATTGGATTAATTCTCTAGGCACTCAGGAGATATTGCAGGTATTTTTAAAATCAGTTGCCATGAAGCAAAAAAGTATGATAATTTGGCTGGAAGAATAAAAGTGAGTGGAAATGGAAAGATCAGTTTAGAGACTATTCTTAGTTAAAGTTTGTAAGGGATTCTACCAGGACAGTTACATTTAGAATAAAGAAGAAGAAATGCCTAAGTAGGTACAGCCAAAAACCCAAGTGAATTTGGGATTTGGGGGATAGAAAAGCATTGATGAAGAGAAGAGACTCAGAGTCTTTAGCTTATATAAATAGATGATGCTAGAAACAGGAAAGTCATGAGGAAAAGGAAGCCATGAGGTGATCTGGGCAATATGTAGATAACATTGTTTTTAGGAATGTTAATTCTAAAGAAATGATAAACACATTTTCTAACTAGGTCTAAATGAGAGAGACTTGTGTGGCCATCAATAACAGGAGCACACACAGAAAGGCAGGCTATTATGTCAGGGCCCAGTCATTGTATTAAGTGGGTTACTATATTTATAGTTTGTGGTGAGATTTACAATACAGTTGTTCAGTTATGAACTTTTACAATGAAATGAACAGTAT
Organism: Pongo abelii; assembly: GCF_028885655.2. NCBI lineage: Eukaryota > Metazoa > Chordata > Mammalia > Primates > Hominidae > Pongo > Pongo abelii. The sequence goes on along the minus strand of NC_071990.2, from coordinate 96,082,559 downwards.
TTCCCAAAAAAGATGTTCAAGTTTTTTTGGAGCAATTTCTTTCTTTCAGCAGGGGATAGACAGCAAGGACTTTCACCTAAAAATGGCAGGGCTTACTAACAGGTAAATACATAATTTCTCTTTCCATGAAAAAAGTCAGAAAGACAAAATTGATGAATAGAGAAAGAAATAACCTGAACAGACAGGAAAGTATGGTAAACTATAAGTGGTGGAGGCAAACAGAGGACACAGGGGAGAAAGCCCGACATTTTGGCGCAGAAGAAAAATAGTAATGGAAGCTTCCCTGGGCATACTTCACAGTGCATGACGTACGTAGAACATGTACAAGACAAAGTTGAACTTCAGAAAGCACAGAAACACAATTATGAGGCTTTATTAGCGGGTAGCAAGCCCTCAAAATTATGGAAATATCATGCTGGGACACTTATTGAGGGAGTAGGCAAGCCCCCGGCAGTGCAGTGCACATTGGAATGAAGATGGAAGTCTTCTGAGACAATGATTAACTCAGGTTGTGGTATCAATGGTGATTAACCAACTTCAGAAGATGGACAAGGACAAGAAGACCAAATAAATAGAATAAAGCAGGGTTGTATTCTAAAAATAGAATACAAATTAGGCTTGGAAATTATTATCAACCCTCAAGAGAAGAGGAATAATTGTAAAACTCCAATATATGATGTATTGTTTTCTTGGAGGCATCTGAAATTCATTGTGTGTCTGTAATTTAGTGCTTTATTAAATTTCATCATTTAAAAACATTAATAAAAATTTGTTTTTCAGTTATTCCCAGATAATGAGCTCAGGGCCCTGAGTTGTCTAGTAACCAACGCACTGCTAGTGCCTAATGCAACCTTGGACAATAATAGATGACAAATATTTTTGAATTAGTGAATGAGTAGGTGAATGAATGGCTGAGTTTAGTCCCAAATTTGCCGTGAAACAGAAATCATGTAATAGAACTTACTGAGTCCAAGTGTACTCTGAGGAACATCTTGTCACTACGATAGTGTCAAAGTAGGAGATAAAACTCTCTGATCATGTCTACCTGGACTTCTACCAATATAGCAGGAAGCCATTCTCTGACAGTTATAGATCCAGGGAGTGTAGATCCCTTTTGAGTTGTTTGCTGATGACCAGAAAATTAGGACAGTGATTTAACATAGTAATAGTTTGGATGTAAGTTTTGAAAATGTTTAATTCAACATAAACCTGTCTATCAGACAGAATAAAATATTGTTTGTAATGTTTTTCAATATTAATAATAAATGATTTTAAAATAATTAAACATGTTAATACACATATATTATAGGTTTAAGGAGACATTATAAACATAATTGCCCTAATATTGGTCATGAGGTATATTTTCTATAATGAACAGGAAAATTATTATTTCTGTTACCTGTAACAACTACTTTTTAACTGACTCTAATACACTATTTAAGAGATAACTAGATGGATAGACAGTAGACATGGTTCGATGATAGTATATATGGTTAGTGTTAGACCGATATTAGTTCCACATAAATAATTCTGTCTATTCTAAAGTGTTTTTCTGAAATCCTTTATTTTCTTTTTCTTAACTATATGCCCCAAATACTTTTCATAATATTAATAGAAACTTAAATTTTTTTATTGAATATTCTATAAGGGCTCTTAATGCACTAGATTTTTTGGCTCTGTATTTTGGTTCTTTATACTTAAGCCAGCTGTATAAGGTTCCATTTTTGTACATTCAACTACTTTTAGCACAGTAGACTGCCAACTTCACTGACTTTTTTTTCATACTGCCTGCTCTATATTTATTATTCTCCTCAGAGTTTTCAAATTTAACAAATTCACAGATGCTTTCTCTGTCTAGGCTCATTTATGTAGATTTTTATAACAGTAAATATGTCTACTGACCCACTCAACACTTCTCTTCTTGCAGCTCTGGTAAATTCTTGGTGTTTTAATCATCTCTTTTACTCAGAAATTTGCCTTAGTGTAATCATTTCATTATGTGATGTTTGAAAACTGTTCTTAGCCATGATAGCGTAGAGGTTAGTAGGGCTTAAATTATTGTTTGCACAGAATTTTATGATCTCAACACACCCATTTGTTTTCTATTAAAATACATTATTAACCCTCTCTATTTGAGAAGAAATCAATATAATTTTAAGTTTTATGATCAGCAGTACTTGGCGGCAGGACACCTCATTGATTTTAGAGACACACTTGGACATATTCTTGATTATACTGGCAACTAATATCTCTGCAGTGAAATCGTTTTCTTGAACCATGGCCAACTAAATTTCCAGAAAATTAAGTTACTATTCAAGAAGAAGAAATAAGCTAAATGTATATTTTCCACTAGTAAATTTTATATTTTTCCTTTTGTCCATATCCTAAGCATTTACATTTTAATGTAAAATACAAATATAAACTACTAAAAGAAAGATGTGCTAGCTGTTACCTTGAAAATAAAGAAATAAAAATGTTTTTTAGTTATGTAAGTAGAAGAACTAATTCATCATATACTTGTTTCAATTTTACCACTTGCAAAATTATAGCTTTCTGCATCTCTCTACTGACATGATATTTAAGGACGTTATTAGAGAATGCCTATAGAATTGCAATATTACCACTTTGAACGGCAACAGATTTGAAAGATTTTATTCTTGGTATCAATGAGTCACATAGTAAATTTCATTTCAATTATTCATGATGATGACATTTCTTTATATTGAAAATTCCATGTCTGCATAGATGATGTTTTCTGACCTATAGTAAAATTAAACACTATTAAATCTGTTGTCAATCTATAATTCAGCACAGTTAATTCCACTCTGAAGTTACTGTTGATGATCTTAAGGTTAGAGAGAGAATTAGCTATGTTTCTGGAGCTAATTTTGTGTCTGGTAAAAATAATAGGAGTTGAGGATACAAATTCTAGTAAGGTCATAAATTTTCTTGCCTTTGATGAAAAATTGTTTTATTTATTATCTCATGAATTTATACTACCATTTTTCTGCCTATTATATCTGGTGTTATATTCAGTAATGATTCTTTACAACAACCACTTTCCAAAAGATCTTGCTGCTTTTAGCTATCTAATTGAGAAGTTATTCTAGGATTTCATGAATCTTAAAGGAAGCTCAACTCATGTTATCTGTTTTTCCTAGTCTTTAGCATCCAGAAATTGTACCTAGAATACCAATCAGAACTGAAATCTCAGCATTCCAGTAGAGCTTAGATTGATAATGAATCCATAATTATAGCTCTAAGATAATGACTAGAATAAGTTGAAGCACTGTTTTGTCCATAACTCCCAAATTGTAAATTGTGATATAAACTTTTATTAATATATAAGGATATTTTAAATTTCCAAAGGAAATAAAAATGTTGCCCACCACTTGTTATATCCTACTTGCACTTTAGGCTATTGATATTTTCAATACATTTTTCAATAATTTTTATTAATTGCTACACATAGTTTAAATGTTTCACTATTGTAGAGTGAAATCCTATTTGCTATAGCATACTTAAGGAACTTGCTTTGGTCTAAGAATTATGTATGTTAATCTTCTCCTTAAATTAATTTCTAGAAATAGCTTCATATCTCTCAAATGGTCATTAGATTCTTATACAACTAAATTATTTGGCAGCTTTAAAAATCATATCATATTTTAAATATGCATAATCTACTGAACAGTGGGAAAGTTATCTAAAGTTATCGCCTTTAGGGCTCTCACTTTTCATAAACATTCTTTTAACAGATATAAAACTGAAATTTGATCTCTAGGATATATGAACTGAAAGCACAGAAGAAATACAGCTAGTTAGTGTTTAAGTAGAAGATTAATAGAAGGGAAACCAAAGGTATGTCCTTGGCCAAAAGAAATAGTGAAATTGTTTTATTTCAAACTCGCAGATGAATGATTCATATAAAAATACAGCACATGTGGAAATTAAGCATTTTTAAAGTTATCAAATAATAATTTAAGGATAATATATTGTGCTTGGCAGCATAGAAAATAAACTGGACTATACTTGCTCTAAAACATTTAAAACAGATGATACCAAAAATGATCAACAGAGTCATGATAATGAGTAAGAAGTATCATTTTATTTTGTAGAATTAATTGAAAATGAGACTATAAAGGAAAACATAGAGGTTGGTTTAAGGAATAACCAAGAAAAAAACTGAGTTATTCTTTTTGGACTGACCAAAGCTTTACCAGAAAAGTTCGTAAAAGGATAGCAAGAGATAGATATAAGAAATACTAAATAATAGAAATGCTATTTAGTTTAGAACTGGATATATATAAAGGATGGTAATATAGAAAATTAACTTCACACTCAGTGATTTTATTATGGTAACACAAAATACATAAATCTCTGAGAGAGATGATTTAATAACACATCCTTTTAAGTGCACTTTTTACACATTTGTAATTGTAGTTATTCTAATTTATATAATAAATTACATCAATATCCTACAGCAGTACACTATTTACTTATAGCACCTAAAGAGCTTAGAATAATACAGCTACACAATAAGCCATATAATGTATTAATACATTATATTGTTGTATTATATATAATATTTATAAGCACTATATATTATTGCTATTGTTCATTTTCAAAGACAAAAATTTGCATAACTTTTAAATGGTAGTTGTAGATGTGAAATCAATTGTTATTATTAATAAAACTTTTAAAAATCAATTCCTTCAGTTAAAATGGAAGGTATATAAAAAAGAATCAACGTTTTTATTTAATATAATACATATGTAGAATATCCAATGTATATACGATTTGTACAGATTTCTCCCCGCTTGGAGACTTTACTCTTGAGAAGTTTTAAGGGAAATATTATTTAGGAAAAAATATATTCCCAGATTTCAAGTGTTTTTGAGAAGCTTTTATTCTGCTGTAACTTGTGGGGTATGAGTCAGAGCAAGTAGTCTGACCCACAAAGGGTTCCATGCTTTTTGGCAGAACTCTCAGTAGTAGATCAGTTCGTTCCCATTCCAAAGATCACTAAGTAAGTAGGCTGCTTTCCTTCTAATTTCGTGCAGGAAGAGTCCTGCAGAATGTCCTTAATAATTGGGCTTTTGGGGTAGTCAATGAATTTCAGAACATAGAGTCTTCCAACCCTAGCAGAGGCTTCCTCACCTCTCTCTCACACAAGGCAACAGACTCCTCATGAGTGAGGAGTTCCTCTGTGCCAACCACATAAGGCGTCAAAAGTGAAACAGCTTTGAGAATACAACCATTGCATTGCTATGTTCAGATTAGCATCAGCGTTAATCATTCATCCAATTTACTCTTTGGACTGTCCTCAATGGTTGGTGGAAATTATAAAGCATGTGCCAGAACACTGCTGTTTCAGTGTTAGGGGCATATGGACTCTAGCATGAGAGCCTGAGCTGGAACATTCAGAACCATTATGCTTTTTAAAAGCATTGAAATACTATGAAGACTTCAGTTTTTATATTTCATTTTTCTCTTAAAATGGGTTTTTTTCATCAAATTCATTATACAAAAGTCCAGTTAATGGTTGAGTGATATTTATTACCATAAAATAGTAAATTTTTTTAACTTTTAATACTGTTTCTATTTAAGAATGAAATCTAAACCCTTGTGTATTTTAAATTTTATTCAACTTTTTAAAAACAGAGGTACCCAACTTCTTATGAATGAACATAAACCATGATATACGTATGATAGTTTTCCATGCCACCATACTTCAGTCTTGTTATCCCATTCATTTCTCTAGTTGCATGTGGTTGTGTGGGTGGGGAGGGTGGCATGGGGGCAATGGAGGCAGGTGATGATGCTAAATCATCCTCAGAGATAGGTCTGAAATGAACTTATTTCCAAATATATGAAAATTATTCATAGCCAACTAACAAAGTGTCTCCATTGGAATAACTGTTCAATTATAGTTAGAGGATCTGTAAAGGATTGGGCTAAAGGAATCAATTAACAAGTAAGTTCCAGATCTGCTATAAACTCCAATAACACTCTCAGGGTTGAGGGTAGGGTAGGATGGTGCAGGGCTAAATTTAGTCCCCTTAATTCTAAACTTAATCTGAAAAGGGGATTGGGAGAAACAGTTATTAGGTTTAGCAAATATATATAAGACACTCAGTTAATTGAATTTCAGATAGATAATGGATTTTTTTTTAAGTATAAGTAAAGTATGCCCCAAATTTAGCATGGGACAAGCATATACTATAAAAGTTACTCAGTGTTTATCTGAAATTCATCTTGTATTTCTAAATTTATCTTGTATTTTATTTGGCAACCCCAAGGATTAGAAACCCTTCTGACTACTTCACAGGGAATTGGCCTTACTTTAACACTTAGGTTGTGGTGTTCTCCTATAAAAAATAAACAATTTCACAGAATACCAACGTTAGACAAGGAGTCACTCTAACCACCATGGAGTGAGCAAAAATAAGACCATCTGTCACCATGTCTGAGCACAAATTAAACTGAAAAGAACAATTCAGATTTGCCAACTGCAAGTTTCTTATTCCTATACAACTTAAAAGTACTGTTGCATGGTACCTGGTAAAATTCTGCATTTCTTTCTGTATCTTTAAAACCCTAAGTACCAAGAATAATGGGCTCCAACTCCATCAGAACAGAAAACCAAATACTGCATGTTCTCACTTGTAAGCGGGAGCTAAATGATGAGAACACACAGAGACATAAGGGAGAACAACACACACTTCGGCCTATCCGAGGGTGAAGGATTGGAGGAGGGAGAGTGTAAGGAAAAATAACAAATGGTACTAGGCTTAATACCTAGATGATGAAATAATCTGTACAACAAACCCCCATGACACAAATTTACCTATGTAACAAACCTGCACATGTACCCCTGAACTTAAAATAAAAGTAAAAAACAAAACAAAACAAAACCCTAAGCACTGCTTGCTCAACAGTCATGGCCTGAGGATCTTTGTGATGCATGGTTGTTTTTAAATAAACCTTTCCTTCCAGTTTTCAACAGTGTTGGTAGAAAAATTTCCCACATTGTTAAAGAACTCCTTGGTTTAAATGAACTTGTTTAACACTTTTTCTCAAAAGTTATATCTGCAAAATAATTAGTCAAACTCTATTTCTTCTGGTATTTTTTGGTCCTTTTGCAATATGCTGTTGTTCATCAAGACGCAATCTCTCCTTTATCCATAGTGAGAATGATCCAGATGGGCTTGTAGAGGGGAGTGCTCTGAATGTGCTTTCTCTATATAGACTCATAGCTGTGATACAACTTAGACTATGCAGATGAAGAACACATTCTAGGAAAGGGCAGAGGAACAAAGTGGAACAAACCTGTGTTCTGAATGAGCATGGGAAAAAGAAGAGCCTGCTGAAATTCACCCGGCCAAAGTGTCAGAGGAGAAAGAAAGAAATATCCATCTTATTTACATCATTGTATTATGGGGGTCCTCAGTAACAGCAATTTAGCTTATACACTTTTTTTTTTACCACTCTATACTGAGTTTTTGTTAGTTACACTTGGTTTTCTTGAGCTTTTAATATTGTTTTTTCAAAGTTCTTATTGTAATTTGCCTAGGTAAAAAATGTCAAGAAAATAATATTGCATGTTAAAGATAGAATCTGAAGTCAAATATCCTGGGTTAGAATTCAGATTCTATACTTTATAAAATATTTGTGTTTGAACTAGTTATTTTAGCTCCGAATATCTCTGTTTTCTCACTTGAATAATCATGACATTAATTATACCTGCCTCCTAGAATTATTTAATGAATTAAATGAGGTAATATATATATAACAAATTGAGTACATTTTCTAAAACATAGTATGTGCTCAATAAGTGCAATAATCATGATGATTGTCATACATTTTTTCAAGGAGCAGTATTTATTAATAATACTAGTAAAGCAATAATTTACACATATTGAGTGCTGACAATATGCCAGATACTTTTCTAAAAACCTTGCAAGGACAGATCACATTTCATATTTTTATAAATTCAAGAGATATTTATTGAGTGCCTAATTTGTGCAGTCTCTGTTCTTGATTCTACATAAAGTAGTGATAAAAACAGACAACCAAGCTTACAGGGTTATTTATATTCTACTGGACTAAATGGAATATTAACAAATAGTTGAATTTTAATGTATTAGTGACATGGAGAGCAATCAAGTAGGATAGATGAAAGGATGTTGAAATTTATATCATATAGAAATGTATAGGGCCGTTAAGAAGGAGACTTTTCTGATAAAGTGATATTTGTGGAGAAACCGGAAGGAAGTGAGGAGAAAGAGCAGTGATAATGGAGAAAGATGTTCTAGGCAAAGGGGGCAGAGTATTCAAATCTCTGAAGGTGGAGCTTACTTGGCATATTTGTGGAGTTCCAAAGAAGCCAATGTGACTGGAGATGTGGGTTAAGGGTGAGGAAGGAGGAGCTTAAGTTAGAGCATAGTGAGCAGGTCCCTATCATGAAAAATGTTGTAGGCCACTGTTAGGACACTGGCTGTCGGTCTGTATGTTTCAGAAGTGGGCTTCCATACATATCTGTATGCTGTGTGCTTTAGTTCTAGCCTTCCTGGGGTAATATAAAAAATAAATTCCACTACGTTTGGTTATAAGAGTGACTTTTCTACAACTGAAAGTGGAATTATTCCCTTAAGCAAAAATGTGAACAACAAAACATGTCTTGGGTAACATGATGAGCTATCAACTTTAACTGTCGCAGCCAAGTCATGAGAGTTTAATTTTTACATATTTCAAAAATATCTAACATCTATTTAGTGTTGATGATATACGATGTTCCATGCTAAGTGCACAAACTTGAATTGCTGTCATGACAACTTTATGGGGTAACATTAATTTTTTTTTCAACTTTTACAGATAAAAGGCTAAGTGATTTATCTGGTAAGTTTTGGTGGCAGCGCCCAAACATAGTCAATGTGACCTATCACTGTAGCATGTAACCTCTACTTTCTGTGCAGCATTCTGTCTCACAACCACTACTGAACAAGCTACATTTTTTAGGGGATGTTGAGGTTTCTTTGGCTATTAATTTCAAATTTCTAAAACTTGTCTTTCCAGTACTTTTGTGTTTGTTTGCTACTTGTCTGTAATTTCCTTGCCTGTGGTTTGCTTTCAGTTCTATCAGCTATTTTGATGTCTGTTTAATATTGAATTAGCATTTGAGCAATCTTTCTGCCAGTACTAAATTGGCTCATTTTTCCTTCAACAGTTCAGTACACTGACCATGCACAGCAGCCTGTGTGATTTGCTAAATTGAGTCACTTGTGCTGTTATTTATGCTTATTATTAACTGTTATTTGCATGGAAAACTGTAATCTTGATTTACACTGATAACATTAATTGACTGTATTTGACTGTGCACCTTAACTCTACATAATTTGCCTATAAATTTTCAGAATATTGTAGTGTTTTTTAGCGTGGGAGGCTCGATCATTTCTGCAAGGTTGTCATATCAATGTTGTTTTCACTAATTGCTTATATGTAGTATACAGCTTAACTCTACAGAAAGGTTTGCAGTTTTCTGCGAAAACAAAATTCCCCTTTGTCCTCTCTTAACAATGTTTACTTCTCCTACTGCTTTCTAAATCACAAGGCCACGAGACCACTGGTTTCTACCAGTGGCCAGAAAAACTTACCGTTCAGTCCCAAACACAAATACCCTTGAAAATATAACTTAAGCTAATATAAAAGTGGAGATTAGTAGGTAGTTACAGTGGCTTTTCCATAAACCCTCTGCACCAGCAGGCTTTAATAACTGACATTACCTACCTCAGTCCTCATATCAGTGCTCTGCACACTGGCTCTGCCTCAGAATCGCCAGTGGAGTTTAAAGTGGCATATATAGTCAAGAGCTTTTCATTCCATTTCCTAGAGAGGTGAGGATGAATGCTGGCAAATCTATATATCACATCAGGGATGAATCTAATGCATAGCTCAATTGAGAATTATCTTTCTCCATAATCAGAAGGTAAATTGAGGAACAAGATTGGAACACATGGTTTCAGAACCCTGACCCATTTTGGTGAACTTGTGACCAGACCATATTTAAAGAGGTTCACAGCCCCATAGGAATTGCTTTGAGTCATTTATCTACTCTCACTCTGCCCTACCACACCCTCAGGACACACATTTTGTGGTTAGCTCCACATAACTTAGTGAAATAGCTGGGGTAAAAAGGAGACCAATAATGCTGAAGACAAATCACAAGCCCTGGAGTTTTGTGAAGTAAGTAGTCTGCCTATTGAGGTGATTGTGTACTGTCTCACCTTTCTTCACCTACTTCCTTTCTCTTCCACTCCAAACACCTGGTCACCATGGGGCAATTTCTCTAGTTTGTCCTAACCTGGATATGACAATAAGCAACTATTTTTCTCTTCTCAGGATAAACTCCATGCTGTTTAAAATGCTTAATACTCCCAAAAAGATTTTACACACGGACATTGTGATCAGCTCATTTGCCTATTATTCCATCTGGTTTGAGCAACAGAAGATAAAATAATTTAGAAAAGTAAAAATAAATGAATGCAAGTCTATCTAATGTCACAAAAAGTTCAATTTGGTGAAATACACCCTGAGCAATTTTACTCAGTTACAATTGTAAAACTGCAGCAGGAATGTTTACCATGGCTATTCTGTATAGCTCTTCAGAAATAGAGTAATTAAAAGAAAGATTATTTTACAATTGGATTTGATTATTTATTAAAGATTACCACTCCCTCTCTCTTCTAAAAATAATAATTAAAATGCCTAATTACAAAGAAAGACATAGTCTAGCATCTGAGAAGACTTTTCCCATATGATGCTCTGTTTGCCCCTGGAGTTAGTGAGGAAGACCTCACTGTTCAAAATCTTGTTCCCTTTTTTCTTAACTTGTTTCATTTGATACTTACTTTCCTCATCTGTGCTTTAGATTTTTCTCTTCCAACTGAATGATTACAGCATTCAGATATGCCCTAGGATTCCCCCTTATTAAAAAATAAAATAAATCAAATAAAAAAACTCTTTGACAAAGATCACATCTAAAATATAAAAACCCTTTCTGTTTTTATTCATGTAAGTTTTTCCAAAAAGCCATTTAGAATTATAATTTTCACTTATTCTGTTCCCTTTCACTCTGAAATTTACTTCAATCTGGTTTCTACTCACATTGTTACAGGAAACATGCTCCCTCATCAGTCCTTCATGACTAAGGCATTTAAATGACCCTGCATTTACTCTTCAGCCATAAATCTGCTAATGAGTTGCAAATTTATGTATTCACGAAAACATTTGACATATTCACTAAATGCTTCTCAGTGATTTCTAGCTCAAAAGTTTAACTAAATTATTGCTTTTTTTTTTTTTTTTTGACAGATTTTGCTGGTTACTTTTTGCTTTGTTTTATGGTCAGAAGGCAGGGAAATACTAGGTAAAAAAAGGTGAGGTCCCTGGTGAGGGTTGCACCCTCAAGCCTTGACCTGCTGCATGAAATGAAAATTTTACATGTCCACTTTCCCACCCTATTGTTGCCTTTTGGCCCACCATGCCCCCTACCCTGTGCCCATAGGAACTTCAGGCCCCAGATTCAGGGGACACACACACAGAAGAGAGAACTCTCTGAATGCTGAGAGTAGTAGAAGGAGCTGGACATTGAAGACTACAGTCAGGGAGGAGTTTGGCCAGGGATGGTTGGGGAGAAGTTTGGTCTGGGATAGCTGAACTCTAGAGGAAGACCACCTTCCCACTCCATCCCCTTTCCACCTCTCCCCATCCCACTAGGAGCCAGTTCCACCACTCAATAAAATCTCCCCATTCAACATCTTTCAAGTCTGTGTGACCTCATTCCTCTTGGGCACTGGACAAGAATTCAGAATGCACTGGGTGCAGGAAGCCAAAAAGGCTGTCACACTGGCCTTTTGCCCTTGCTGGTGGAAGGCAGCCAACCCATGTGATGAGGCAAAAGGCTCACTGAGCTGGTAACATGCCCTCTGGGGCTTTGGGGATCACAGGCACCCCCTCCTGGATGGCAGATCTAAAAGAGCATTGTAACACACTTGGATGCTGCCACATGGCCTGTACAAGTCCTGCTCTCACCAGAGAGAAGTGGCCAGCAGTTCCAGTGTTTATTCACTCCAGTTCCCACTCCTGTCTGCTCATGTGCTCTGTCCCATAAAGGGTAAAGAGTGGTGGACGAGTAAATGAGCCACCTTTGTTGCAAGTCCTGCGAAGGGTTCAAGGAATTCTCTTATTTCATCTGGGGACTTGCCCAGATCTGTCACAAGGGTGAATTCAGATGCAGAACTGTCTCTTTTCCAAGACCCTGCCACCTCTCTCTTTCTTTTGGGTGAAAGAAATGTTGGCTCTGTTTCCCTTCACGGAGGTTTAGCTGTTGTGTGGGGTGAGGACAAGGTCCTGGGGGCACTGAAGTCATCAGCCAAGATGCCCAGATTTTCCTGAGGTATCTTTCCTTCCTTGTTTCACAGTTAGAAATGGCTCCTATCTCTTCCTTTATAATGTAAAGGGTTTTGCTACAGACTGTGGCAATGATACTAGGCAGAATCTACGTTTGGCCCACCCATCAGAGGCGCAGTTCAGAACAATGTGGTTTCCCTTTGTTCTTAGAGGAGCCATTCCCACCCCCGCCCCAACAGCTGCAGGCACGTGATGCACAGCAGCTCCCCCGACTTCCCACTCCCCTCCTGGCTTGGGTACTTGGGCATGTCCACAGCGTGCATGAGCCACACCCAGTGGCCTCGAGGGGTGGGAGAGAACTACAGCTGCTGCCAAGGCCCTGCACAGCAAGATGGGTGGCATCTTCTGCTTGCCATCCCCTCCTGCCATGAACCGGTGACCACAGAGCCTTTTCTCCCATGGTTGAAGGATCCTTACTTGTCTAAACCAGGGAAGGAATACAGTAATTGAAGAAACTCATTTGCACAGAGCAAGAGGCTCTCCCCCATCCCCCCATCCTTTTGTATTTTAAGTTTTTTTTTTTTTTTTTCCCCTAAGGGAGATAATTCTTTTCCTCAGCATTCTGCTTATAATAAGGAAAATCATGGAGGAGCCCCACTTCTGGCTGATAACTGCAAATTTGGCAGGGCCCATCTGGAACTTAATCTAAATGAATTCATGCACCCTCCAGACACCTTTTTGTCCCAAACTCAATTCTAAACTTCAAGTTGCAGCCCTAGAAAGGAAAACCAGATCTGAGGGACCCAACGCCAGGCAACAGGCATGGTGTAAATGGGCAAGACTGATGCCTGCCAATTAAGCCCCCACTTCATGGCAGGGGCCATTCTCCACGGCATAGATGAGGCCAGGGGAATTCAAATGTTGTCAACAGTATGGGGGATGGAAGCATAGGTGAGTGTGGATAATTCCTATTCTCTAGACCCTCCCTGATTCATGGGTGCAATCCACATTGACACCCATGGGTGGCACCTGCCAGGGTGGCTGGGACTCAGGGATAAAAGACAGAAGAGAAAGGGGACACCCACTTTCTCTCTCCCTCATACCCCAGGTTATCACTGAAAGAAGGAAGAGAATGAGGGACGCCTATTCCCCATCTTTCAGAATGAGCAACCAGCGATCTCCACCATCACCAGTTTATACTCCTCTGGAGTGCAGCCTGAAGTCACTGGGACTACTTTGATCCTCAGACTCTAAAGGAACAAAGCTTTGTAGCCCTTTGCACAAAGGTTTGGCCAAATTATAAAGAATTGGCTTGGCTTCAGGAAGGAACAATTCATTTTGATACCATCTGGCAGTTGGACCTTTTCTGTAAACATGAAGACAAATGGTCTGAGGCCCCATATTTGCAGGCTTTCTTTACCTTGCAGGGCAATCCAGACCTTCACTGACAGTGTAGAATTGATCCAAGCCTTCTGTTTGCCATCTCAGGAGAGGCTGCAAGGGGCAATCCCAGGGGGACTAAAGAATCGAATCCCAGAGGCACCCCCAGCAGGGGAGCCAGCTGCCTCTCTACCTGCTCCTAAGGGTGAGTACAGATGCAGAAGCTCATCTTCCCTATCCAGCTTCTCTCTCTCGATTGGCACCTCCTAGAAATGCTCACCCTGGACAAGCCCCAATCTCAGTCTTACCCCTCCAAGAGATGCCTGGTAAATTTGGCCCCAGTAATGTCCAGGTCTCCTTCTCTCTACAGGACTGAAAGCAAATTAAGGGGGATCTTGGCAAGTTTTCAGATGATACTGACAGATATATAGAGGCTTTCCAGAGTTAAGCCCAAGTATCTGAAATCTCTTGGAAAGATATGTTACTTTTTAATCAGACCCTGATGAACACTGAAAAGCAGGCTTCCCTACAAGTGGCAGAGAGATTTGAGGATGAGCTTTGTATCAAATATGGTGTCAGGAAAAAGACTGAACTTTATCCAACTGGAAGAAAAGCAGTACCAGTGGATGACCCTAAATGGGATCCCGATGATGAGATGGGAGAATGGAAGAGGAGACATTTTCAGGTGTGCATAGGATTAAAACTAAGCCTCTCAACTATACCAAGCTATCCAAGATCGACCAGAGATTTAAGGAAAATATCACTGCCTTCTAGGAGAGGCTAAGAGAGGCCTTGGTAAAGCACACCACTCTATCTCCTGATTCCTTTGAGGGACAACTAATCCTACAGGATAAATTTATTACTCAGAGAGTCTCTGTTATAAGGAGGAAGTTGTAGAAATGGACCCTGGAACCAGGTAGTACTTTAGAGGACCTCCTGAAAGTGGACACCTTGGTCTTTTACAATAGAAATAAGGAGATACAAGAAAGAGGCAGAAGCTTTAATAGCCACTATGCAAACCCACAAACCCCAGAATTCCCAAGGTACCCTGTTAACTGCTACAGATGTGGAAAGAACAGTTATCTCTCTTCTACTCAGGGTACAATGTTGTTAGTATATTTTACTTCTTATTTCTGCAATCATTGACACTAGATTCTTTCTCTGTATAATACACATGTTTAACCTATCTATGCTTAATCTTATAAAACTTGTTTTTTTTTTGGCTGGGCGTGGTGGTTCATGCCTGTAATCCCAGCACTTTGGGAGGCTGAGAAGGGCGGATTACCTGAGGTCAGGAGTTCGAGACCACCCTGGCCAACACGACGAAACCGCGTCTCTACTAAAAATACAAAAATTAGCTGGGCGTGGTGGTGGGTGCCTGAAATCCTAGCTACTCGGGAGGCTTAGATAGGAGAATTGCTTGAACCTGGGAAGGGGAGGTTGCAATGAGCCGAGATCGTGCCACTGCACTCCAGCCTGGGAGACAGTGCGAGACTCCATCTCAAAACAAAACAAAACATATATATTTTTTTCCTCTCTCTTGCGTAGAGGCCATCAAACTCCAAATGGGCAGGCAACCAGAGCCTTGGATGGTGGCTCCCTTTTGCCAGAGACCCTTGGGTAGACCTCTGGGAGGAATCTGACTTCTGTTTCCCCAAAACAATGCCCCTGTCAGCAAGAAATCCCTAAGATTGGTCATCGTCCATATTCTAACATATTTCCCCCTCAGAGGGGGGAAATGATACAAACAGGAGGCAGGGAAATACTAGGTAGAAAAGGGAGGGTTCACTGGTGAGGGTTCCACCTTCAAGCTTCGACCCTAAATGAGAACTTCATATGCCTGTTTTCCCACCTGAATGTCACCTTTTAGCCTGCCATGCCCTGTATCCTGTGCCCATAAGAACCCCAGACCACAGACTCTGGGGACATACACACACAGAAGAGAGAAGTGTCTCAACATCTAGAGGAGAAGAAGCAGCTGGATATTAGAAACTATGGTTGGAGAGGAGTTTGGCTAAGTATGGTTAGGGAGGAGTTTGGCCTGGGACAGCCAAACTCCAGGGGAAGACCACCTTCCGACTCAGTCCCCTTTCCAGCTCCCCATCCCACTAAGAACCACTTCCTTCACTCAATAAAATCTCTGCATTCACCATGTTCCAAGTCTGTGCAACCTCATTCATCTTGGGCATTAGACAAGAATTTGGGACATGCAACATGCAGCAACCCGAAAAGGCTATCACGCTGGCCATTTGCCCTCATTGGCAAAGGGCAGCCACCCCACGTGATGAGACAAAAGGCCCACTGAGATTGTAACACGCTCTATGGGGCTCCAGGGGTCACAGGTATCCCCTCCTGGATGGCAGAGCTAAAAGAGCATTGTAATATGCTTGGATGCTACTGTGGGGCCCGCAAAATGCCTGCTTTTGCCGGAGAGAAGAGGCTGGTGGTTCCAGCGTTCGTTCACTCTGGTCCCTGCTCCTGTCCAGTTGTGTGTTCCTTCTCATAAGGGGTTGAATAAAGGAGCTACCCCTGTTGCAAGTCCTGCAAAGGGGTCAAGGGAAGTCTCCCGTTTCAATATTAAAGTGAATGTCACAAGGTAAATGTCACCTTCATAATACGGATACTCAAAATAGGTATTTTTGAATTATTCTTCTCACTTCCTGATCTCATTTTAAAATATCTAATCTATTACATATTTTTGACAGTTTTATGCACCCAACATTTCTTGACTAGGTACAGTTGTTTGCATTTCTACTGGCGTCACTCTAACTCAAGACACTATATTTTTTTTTCTGGACTTCTCTTTGGTTTCCTTGTTTTATTCTTGTCTTCAAATAAGCTATTATTCACAAATTTCAAAATGATACTTTCCAATTGTACATTTAGTCATATTATCACTTTATTAATAACCAACTTCCATGCTGTTCAATTGGGTTTCTGTAGCATACAGATTTGAATACCACCCTAACTTTATTTCCAAACCTTCTCTCCCTAACTCAGTTCTGCAGTAACATTGTCCCTCTTGCAGTTCCTTGAACTTACGAACTGACTGCCTATTCCAGGCATTCACACATGCTAGGAGCTCTCTGGAATGTTCTTTACCTGCCTGACTTCTAATTAAAGGCCAGATCTCAGCTTAAATTTTGCGCCTAAGACCCATGATCCAATTCTCTAATTTAAACTTACAAAACGTTGCTTAATTCCTATAGGTGATTTTTCAAGTTGTTTTTATTTGTGCTCTTATTTGTGCATTTATATATTTATTCATTTATTTATTTTAGTTTTGTCTTTCCCACTAAAGTGTAAGTTTCACAAGAACATAGCTTGAGTATTTTTTTTTTAGCATTGTATACCTAGCATTTGTCATAGAGCCTAGTAAATATTAGGCTCCTTTTCTGCAGGGCGTATATTCAAGACCCCAGTAGGTGCTTGAAACTATGGATAGTACCATACCATATATATACTATGATTTATCTTATATATACATAAATACAATAAAGTTTAATTTATAAATTAGGTTCAGCAAGAAATAAACACATAATAAAACTATAATTATAACAATATATTGTAATAAAAGTTATATGAATATGCTTGCTTGCTCTCTCTCTCTCTCAAAATATCTTATTGTACTGTATTCACCTACTTTCAGAACACAGTTGACTCTGAATAACTGAAACCATGGCTAAAGTGAGACTATTGCATTTAATTATTATTTGTTGAACCAATAAATAGATTGAATGGATGAACAACTGAAATAAACTTTGCTTCCTTCTTTAAATATCACAAAATAGCATATGATAATGCATCTATGCCATATGTTGCATCATATAAAGCTAATAATACGTAACATTTAAGAATTCTAAATTTATTGTAGTAAATTAATGTAACCTTATTATAAATTGCTTGGAGTTATCCATTTACAAAATAATGCTACAAATGTGAAAATGAAAGCAATGGGAACTGATTCTGATTTTAGAGGAGAACATTTTGAATGAGAATATTAAAATTTGCAAGGACATTTATTTTCAATTTTTATCAAGATGACTAACTGGCAATATGCAGTTTTGCTTCGTGTATGAAGGTGTAGTTGGTTGATTCAGTTTATGCGCTGGAATGAATACATCATATACTAAAAAATGTTGAATCCAATTCCTCTCATTTCTCAATCTAAGCCCAGAGTATGTTGTAATAGAGTCAGTATCTGCTTAATGACACTGTGACTTCAGTTTTATAAGTTATAAATTTTCATCCTGGCTCCTGTGTAAGGTAGTGCACCCTACTTAGTAACTGAAGATTCTAAGGACAGAATGATTAAAAGGATTTTGCAAGGTGGAAAGTTCAAGGTTGGCTTTCACAGGAATCTGATTCCAATTCACATACTTTGGTCCACTAAGCCATTCTGCCTTTTCTTACAAGGATCCCTGAAGCCGTATATTTAAGTCCTAAACTGAAGTTAAATGTCCCAAGGAATTTTCTGGGCTTTATATTTTAACCTTTCTATGTTTTCAAGCTGAAATTACTAAACTTGATTTTCTGTGTCAGAAAAGGCCAAGTGGGTACCTGTAAGGTTTTACATTTTTTGTAGGTAACAAGAGGTCTGGTGGGAGGCAGCTATTTGAAGAATTTTTGTTAGCTTTCTGTTATTAAAACAAGCCTCTCACTAAGAAAGTTCAGATGTTTTGCAAAAATTGGAAGCCTAGCTATCCTGAAAATGTGAAATTAGGAAGACACATTAAAGGTGTTAACCACTTATATGAGCCTATTAATGACATACATTTATCTTCATGTTTCAGAAGAACATTGGGCACATTCTGTGTAATTTAAAAGTGTAGTATCAACCGGACATGGTGGTGGGCACCTGTAATTCCACCACTTTGGGAAGATGAGGTGGGTAGATCACGAGTTCAGGAGTTCGAGACCAGCCTGGCCAAGGTGGTGAAACCCCATGTCTACTAAAAATACAAAAATTAGCCAGGCACAGTGGCAGGTGCCTGTAATCCCACTTACTCAGGAGGCTGAAGCAGGAGAGTCACTTGAACCCGGCGGGGTGGAGGTTGCAGTGAGCTGAGATTATGTCACTGAACTCCAGCCTGGGTGACAGAGTGAGACTTTGTCTCAAAAAAAAAAAAAAAAAAAGAGTAAAGAAAAAGTGTAGTATCTTTCATGATCTTTCCTGTTCTTTCCTTTTTGGGTTTCTGCAGTTTATCCTCTGATAGTCAGAAATGGGGCTAAGAGAGAAAAATGTTACCTACTAAAGAGCTATGTCCATTAGTTACAGGAGTGGTTGGAGAGCTCCATGATATGCCTTTTTCAAATTTCACTGTAATTTTATTGATTTTAATACTTAGGCAAAAAATATATATATTTTCTCTATCATTACAGATTGGGTTATGCATTGGCAACATGATGTCACTATTTTTAGCAAAAATTAGAAAAGTTACATGGTCTACTAAGAGTCCTTTATCTTGTGTTTTGAGATTTATTCACAATCAAATGTCTTGCCCACTAATAATGAAGTATTTTCCTCCTCCATTGTCATAGCCAGGCTTTTGATAGAGTTGTTGATATAAAAATATAAATTCCCAGATATTTAGGTTATCTCAACAGCCCCCTTCCTGTTTGAACGTTCAAAAAAAGGTCTTTGTTATCACAGGTTGATCCTTGAGTCACATCTATCCAAGGCAAATGCCTGGTATTTGCTATTTTATATACACTCTATATACTTGATATTTGGCAGTAAAATGTAATAACATATTTTACCTGCCATTGGGGAATTTTCTAATTGTTATGATTTTTCTCTTTTGCTTCAAATTTAACTAAAGAATTCTGAAGAAAACTACTTCCATCACATTTTTACATTTTATACATCTTCAGAGTTGGTCTGTTTAGCTTTTCTTAAGGGAAAATTCAGTAAAAGTCCAAATGCCCCATTAACATTTTATTAAGTAGTCATGATTGTTTCTGTGACTGCAAGACAGAAAATTAAAGGAGAGAGAATTTTGAAAGGTATTGGTGAATATGAGACAGCTGCCAACCTATATATCAAATATTATAAAATAATTTTATCTGACCTGGACTGAGACATTGAGTAGAATGTTCACAGATACTGGCAAGTATCATGAAGTCAATAAAGCGTCCCAAGATTTGGCAAAATAAGCTTGTTTTACGTTCTTTACATCACAGTAATCAATATCACAACCATCTCCCGCATCTCTACCAGCATCGTGACTCCTGCTACTATTATTAATCATTTAATAATAATAGTACTACTATTACTGCCACCACCCTAAATATTTTACATACAGTATATTTTGCTCATTTATGCCTCACACATATTGTGTAGCTGGAAATTTTCATTGTCTGCATTTTTCAGACACAGTAACTTAGAGAAGTTAAGTAACTTGTCCACCAAATTTAGAGTTTCAAGGTTAACCTAAGTCTGCCTGACATTTAAGGCTGAGTTTTAATCATTGAATTGTATGATGTCCCAAGTTCCAAGAGGCCAGAATTATAAAACTGCATGAGAAGATCCTGATAGTAGAAAAAATAAACATGAAAATGCTTTCCTTAAATCTTGCTTGTAAGGATCAATTACAAAGGTGGAATCTGATGCCCCATCTCAAGCCTTCTGATTCAAAATCTGCATTTTAATAAAACCCCTGGATGAATTGTAAAGTTTGAGGGGAAATATTTTATCTTTTTGAGAGAATATTATGAATAATAGTGTCAAAATCTTTACTAAAATCTAGAGTTTCTATATCTACGTGATTTTCTCAACATAACAGGACATAAGCAATTTATTCATAATTTATTTATTCAATATTTCTTTATTCTCTATAGATTTGTCTTGTGCAAGATATAAACATTGTACAAGATACTAAGATTTTATTGTATTCAATAACATTTTATTCTAGTCAAGGAGAAAAATATGATCAATAAATAATTATTTATAGTATATAATAAACACCATCGAGAAAGTTTAGATGTAGGGAATATTTTAGAAATCAGGAAATTTATTAAAAAATTCGTAAAGGAGGTATTTTCTATCTACAAATAAATATTTTTGGGAAAATATTTTCTTGGTGTATTTATTCCTATTGTGGTATTCACTATTTTCTATGCTTTATTAGCACACTTAGTCATAATGAGGAAGGTTTATTCTGAAATGCGTTTTCAGCTCTGTGGAAATTAGAATTGCATTTAATCTCCGCTAATGTGATGCCTCTCTTGCCCTTCACTCTTATTTTGTATCTTTTTGTTTTGTTTTGTTTTTATAGACTGCTGTTGCTATGTTGCTCAGGCTGGCCTCTAGCCCCTAGGCTCAAGGGACTCTCCCCATCATCCTGCCTCAGCCTCCCAAGTAGCTGGAACTGTAGGTAGGTACCACACTGCCTGCATGAACCTTTTTTCTAGAGATAATGTCTACTTAAAATTCATTTGTAATTATACTCAGAATATATTTTTTTTCAGTTTTCAAAAATTTAAATAATCTAGGGAGTCAAACATTGACTTTCCATTTCATCTTGTGAAATAACAAGAAATTCAAATAGGGAAAGAGAGAGAGATTTCACTCGAAAATCTAAGTGTTTAGTTCTTAGAACTTCAAATTTTGTAAAAATTTTAGATTGAATAGCAATAGTCAGTACTTGGTGAATTCGATGATACTCTAGATTGTCTTTCATGCATCTTTGTATTCTCAAATAAGAAGCTCAATATCTGCATAATCATCCCAAGTGTCTTCTTCAAATGATTTATGAAACAATGAGAAAAAATGAGTGTTGTAATTTTGAACAATATATTTCTAAATGATAAAATATGGATTTTTAGAATTTAGCAATTACATTAAAAATGAGTGGTAGAGTTAGATGCACACAAAAGTTTAACCTTCATGGAGGAAACTGACCTTGATCTTTTCCTTTCAGAATTCATAGGGTTTATTTTACTACTTCATACACAAAAGGAGTATTTTCATTCAATCATTGTTTCTTCATATATTAGGTGAAATATTTCTATTAAGAGATAATTTCTTCATCTAGTCAGATAGTATTTGGTTACCCAGTGGAGTGATTAGTATAAGGTGGGATAAATGATTGATTCTTTCTTTTTTTATTTTAATAATTTCAAAATAAATAATGAAAAATTTCAATGGTAAACAATCGGTGGATGGAGTTCCTTTTTTGTTTTATTTTGTTTTGTTTTTTAGTCTCATTACAAACTCATGTTAGATGTTTGGTATGTTTCAATCTATTGCAGTTAATCCTCGAATTTTCTAAATCCAAGTGAAACCTTTTTCAGGATCATTTCTGAGTAGTTTCAATACAGCATTCAAAATATCTTTGAAAGATTCCTTGCTCTCTGATATGAAAATATTGTCCATTTCATCTTGAAGTTCTCCTGCTACAGTCTTTTCTCCAAGAAGCCCTGGTTCCTTCCAGTGAGAATGTATGTGTGTGTTTGTGTGTGTGTGTGTGTGTGTGTGAGACAGAGAGAGAAATGGAGAGAATATCTATAGAAAGATACACATGTTTTATGGTCAAATCTAGATTCATTGTAAATGGTTGGTCATTGCTGCTGTTTTTTCATTGAAATAGATAAGAAATATGCTTATTTTGAGGAAGATGTTTTCTTAAATATATTTTTATTAAAATATCTCATTAATTTATACCACTACATTGAATTCAAATTCAAGACCTCCAGGGTTTTTATTTTAAACTCCTTCCTATTAATTATTTTTCTGTTATGTCTATGCTAAGAATTCCAGTTCTCAGTAACACTGAGATTGTAGGACTTCAAATAAAAAATAATTACTCATTTGCTTTTATCTCACATTACACATGTAAGTATATCAGTATTAAAATACCAACACTAGGCCTGGCACAGTGGCCCATGCCTGTAATCCCAGTATTTTGGGAGGCTGAGGTGGGAGGATCGCTTGAGACCAGGAGTTTGAGACTAGCCTTTGCAACATAGCGAGACCCCATCTCTACCAAAAAAAAAAAAAATAGCTGACATGGTGCTGCGTGCTTGCATTCCCAGCTACTTGGGAGGCTGAGGTAGGAGGATCACTTAAACCTGGGAAGTAGAGGCTGCAATGAGCCATGATCCATGATCGTGCCACTGCATGCCAGCCTGGGCAACAGAGTGAGACTAAAACAAAACACTAAAACAAAAACATGAGTGCTTAAATGTTTGAATTTTCTTTTGTAGATTTTAAAACAGCCTTATTGAGGTATAATTAACACACAAAGAACTGCACATATTTGGTGTGCACAATCATAGGCAAACACTCACGATACCATTACCACAATCAAGGTAATAGTTTTGTCCTTAACACGTATCCCTCTGGGGGATTACTATGCCTTAAAGTAACTTTTAATATTTCACTTCTTTATACCACCAACTGAAAACACAGTTAGGTTCATTTGTTTATTGCTTATTTTTGTAAATTTCTTTGAAGGAATGTAGTTGCGTTGCAAAAGTACATGGAAAAATGTTGATCAGTTTCCAGAGGCACATCTCCAAAACAAGGCATAGGCAAGGAAGTCTTGTTTCTGAGCTAGTTTCTCTACCCTGTTTCTTCTCTCCTCTTAGGGGTAATAGTTCCACATCCCCTTTAATGTTTACATTATTCTTCAATTGTGTATTAATCTTTCTGTTCTTAATATAGACAGATCTTTCTTTTAATTTTTTTTTTTTTTTTTGAGATGGAATTTCACTCTGTCGCCCAGGCTGGAGTGCAGTGGCGTGATCTTGGCTCACTGCAACCTCTGCCTCTGGGCAATTCTACTGCCTCAGCCTCCCGAGTTGCTGGGATTACAGGTGCCTGCCACCAAGCCCAGATACTTTTTGTATTTTTAGTAGAGACGGGGTTTCACCATGTTGGCCAAGCTGGTTTCAAACTCCTGACCTCAAGTGATCCACCCACCTCAACCTCCCAAAGTGATGGGATTACAGGCATAAGCCACTGTGCCCGGCTCTTTTTAACTTTTTTGGTATTTAGGTAGTCTCATTAATTTTTGTTCTTGTGGTTACCTTCATACTAAGTACCTTTCCTAGCACTCTTAATCCTCCTTTTTTTGATTATGGTCTATTCGTTCCCTATTGTGAGTAATAATGAAATTAGCTACTAAATTCTTTCCCATCCTCTCTTCCCCAGCATCTGATCTGAAGCAATTCAGTTTAATTCACAGTTAATAACTATAAGGTCATCAGCAAGCATGTTCTGTCCTCTATTTAGAGTCTAATAATGTTCACATTAATATAGCTTTAATTTTGAATCAAACCCATTCCCTAAATATTCTCCAATTTTTCTTTCTTCATTTCCTAGAAATCATAAGTTTGGAATATTTTAAAATATTATTCCCTGAATATACCATATGTTCAACTTTGAATCATATTTATTGAATATATTATCTAATTTTAGTTTCATACTTTAATGAAGTGATTAAATGAATTTGTTATAATTTAATATTTTACCCCATCTCATTTTTCAACTTCCGGAAGACTTTGAAATAGTTACAGAATATAGGGGTTGACTTTTTCTACCAATGCATCAAGGCAGTAGAGCTCAAAATCAGGTTAATATAAGAATCACAGTGGATAGGAACTGAACAATTGTCAAGCTTTATAGGAGAATGAATATTCTGGAAATTTGAAGTTTTGATAGAATCAATAGTCACTTACTACCCTAAAATAATTTTCCCAGTTCCCAGACATATTTTTTAAAATTCCTCTATAGATGAAATAAAAACCTAGATGGATTCTCTACTTGTTATTGTTAATAATTTTGTACTTGCAAATGACAGAAAAACCTTGCAAAATTTTCTTGTATGGAGAATATTTTAATTACATAATATTCTTATTTCCAACCTTTGTTTAAATGCCTACATATACATATGTTCTATTTTAATATGTATTTTACATCAAATAAGATTGATTTATTAATTTAAAAGTATTTATTGAGCCCCTTTTTGGTAAAGTAGGTGTTAAGTTAAACTAACTCAGAAGATTAAGACAAGAGCAATAGTAATTAAAATTATGCTTGGGTTTGACAAAATATTTGTACCTCTTAGTAGATTACAGTTACTCCACAGGCTACAGAAAGTAGAAATTTCCACAACCCAAGCCCCATTTTTAAAATTCTGATAAAAATAAGCAGCATGCATACCATCCTTAAGATTGATAAAATAAATAATGGAAGGATCAAAATGCAAGTGGGTTACCTGTCTGCTACTTGGAACTATAAGGACAGATACATTCCTTTTTTCCCTTTTCACTAAGTATATCATACTTTCATAACCATGAGTAGGAGTGAAGCTTGGAACTTCAGCTTTGTGAACTTTTTTACACCACATACTCCTCACTCTGTCAGTTATAGGAGAAAATGTATTTATAGAAACATATTTATTGAGCACCTCTTATGTACCAGTCACTACTATAGGCACTTGTATTAAAACAATAAGCCAGATGCGATGCAAGCCTTCTGATACCTTCCAGAAGAGACTTGCAAACAGACACTTGTAATGCAAAGAAGAATGTTATAAGTGAACTTTCCTTATAGAAGATTAGATTATAAAGCAATCAAAGATATGGGAAGTGAAATTCCAGACACCTGGCTGCGCTTAAGTATTCCTATAATATGCTTTGATTTTATGGCATAAAATCAAATCTTAAAATGCAAAATATAAGGTCTGTAACCCTACTTGGCAATTGTGTATCTGTGAGAATAATACTGTGTTGGCAAGGAGAAAAATAAGATATGTTATTTGACCTTAAATGTTGTATTTCTGGCCGAGAATTCAAATATATCTTGAAACAATTGATCTAGAAATCATAATACAAACATTACTCTGGCAATCAAAAACTCATATAATAACTTTTAGAAAGTTTAGATTTTGTGCAAATACATTTTATCTTCTTTATTGTTCTGATGAGTTGTGAATTATATTTGTTTGAAATATGCCATAATTTAGACATAAGAAAATCTTTCAAAAATATGATATATAATACACATGAACTTTTAAAGAAACATTTGAATATATTAATGTAGTGCTATGCTGTGCTTCACAATTTTGCTGAGTTATAAACATAAGTATTAACTTAGATTTCAGCAGTATAAGGAAATCAGTGAACACCATTTCATAATCCTGGTTAAGAGTTTCAACATCTATGCATATATTTGTTAAGTATTATTTTTGTGGTTAAATTTATTTAAAAGATACTAAAGAAATGCCACAGATTTCTACTGGGAAATCTCTAATAATTTTAATTAGGTGAATTAGTTTATATGTATATATTTATATGATAGCAAAGCATTTGTTTATGTACTTCCATGAACTTAATAACTATCTAAAACATCTACCTACCTTATAAATTAGGACATATGTTTCATTTTGTATGTACATATGGTCTGATGGAGTCATAAAATAACATAGTTGGGGAGATCTCAACATTTAATCGAATTATCATTTTTGTGAGCTATGACAGACAATTTGCCATTTGATAGCTATTACACAATTTAACATATTTTTCTGCATTTGGTTGTATCGGGGTAAATTTATAGCTAAAAGTATGTATTTTGGGGGCATAAATACAGTGGTATCGGTTTAGCGGTTTAGTAATTACACAGCTGAATCTAGCACAGAGCAGGCCTGTAATTAAATTTTATCTACTTCATAATATGACGCTTACTACATATATTTGAAATATGTAAACATCTGAATGTTAGATATTTTAAAGAAGCTGTAGCTTTACTTCAGGATACAAGGTGGTGCTGTTTCATTTTACAAACAAAAACTGCTGCTGCAAAAAGCTAGCACAGCTAGAATGAGGACATCACATCTTATAAAGAGAGCAACACTACAGAAGACAATTCCATACCTCTACTTGCCAGTTATGATTTTGTTTAATGGAAAAATAGATAAATTATATCTATATCCAGTGCACAATGTGACTACAGAGCAATAACAATATTCAACCAAGGATGAAATGTTCATTTTTTTAGTAGTTTACCGAATTCTGTGGCCCGCAGTATCAGGAAGAGGCTGGCAAAGGCCTTGTCCTTAAGGGAATAAAATACATGCCTTGTGAAAAATAAGTGAAAGTTAAAAAGTATTTCTAGTTTTTTTTTTTTTTGACTTTCATTTCACTGGTTTTGTAAAGGAAAATCCAAGCTCATCTTTTATTTCTAAATCTACTGACCTGTGATATTAATGAAGACCAAAGATTCTACTGCCTTCTATCTATTCAAATGCTAATCACCATTGTCAACTGACTGTGTGAATTGAAATGCTACGAGAAGTGAAGCTTTTTTTCCATATTAACTTTTCTTTATATTTATTATTACTTGGCATAGAGAATATAAATAAGAACTCAACCTCCTGTGTGGCATCAATCAAGTTAAATAACCTTTCTGAGCCTAATTTTTATTACATTTTAAAGAGATGCTCAATGCTAACATTTTCACTGTAGTTTGTTGAGGTGATTTTCAGGTTTGTAAAACAAATTGAGAAGGTATTTTTTTTTTAATCACAGATGTATTTGTCTACTGCAAATTGGCGATTTAGAGAAATTTGGATGTTTTGTGTATGTTGATATCCCCAGTAAATGTTTTGCAAAAATGATTGACATCTTTAACAGTTTTATCTGGTGTTTCTTTATGCCTCAACCTATTTATCTTATATGTGTTGGCTACCAAAAAGAAAACTCTGAAGCTCTGCTGAGGATTTGTGAAATATTATATGCTCTACTAATATTTTTAACTCAGGCTTTTACCCTGACACATCAGTTATTTAAATGCCACTTCAAAAATGGCATTAATGCTAATTTGCTTTTCTTTTTTATACTTTCATATTTTCTTTACTAAAAGCTGACTTGTATTTTTCAATAATAGAGAGAAAGGAATTGTACTATTTACTTATCTGAGTATAAAATAGACATTTAAATAATACTTTATACTTGGCTTTACTGACAACATAAATAGTAGACTCTTTTATTGATGATATTATATATATGCTGTTATTTATTCTACAGAATAAAAAACATCACTAATATAATCTTGAAAATAGGTTTATACCAGAAAGATTTAAGTGAATGAAGATAAATAAGGCAAGGTAGTTCACTTAGCAACAAAAAACAAATAATAAAAATGTTTAATATACAGTAACTAGGCTGAGCCTGCTGAAAGATCATATAACCTCTGATTTTCTAATTTTTTTTTTTACTTTTTCCATAAGAATTAACGTCTAGACACCGTAACACAAATATTAGAGATTTCTCTTTTTAGAAGAGCATCTAATATCTTAAGAGGCATTATTGTGTTGGGATACAAATTATATATTTTAATCACATAGAACCCTGGATTTGAATAGGTATGCAGCTTGTTATGTGGTCTTGAGAAAATATACCTCTGTATGACTCAGTTCCATATATGTGTGTGTATATATATATATATATGATACAAATAAAATGGAGGTAATATCTACTTTCATTTCAGTTTGACAAATGATTATATGAGATGATTTATATTTACTGCTTACCGAATTGTATTACATAATATGTTAAAATAGAGTAAACTGGGTTTGGCATATTAAGGACATTTTGTACTATCTTGCAAATTTTTTATAAATTTAAAACAATTCTAAAATAAGTATTTGTTACATAAAATTAGAAAAAATCTAATTGACACCATTTATCAATTCGTCTGTCAAAATAAACATTTTTCCCATTGCAGTAATACTTACAAAATGATTTAAACATAACAATATTTTTGCTTATAAAAGGAATATAAATTTGTTTTAGAAACTTCAGAAAGCAGTAACAAATTGAAGAAAATTTAAGAGCTGAAGTTCCAAGCTGCACCCCTACTCATAGTTATGATAGTATAGTAACTATCATAACTATCTCTGAAATTCTACTTCCAGGTAATAACCATTATTAGCATTGTGTCAGATACCCTTTTGTTTCTTATATTTATATAAACACATTTTTAAACAAAAATTTTACCATATACCTGGGGTTTCATTTTGTGTACACCTTTCACATAACAAACAATGGATCAATGTCTACCCATGACACTAAACTTTCCTTTATCACAAGAATAGAAAATAGTTTAGTTTTAACCTGAATGCTGACTTTAATCTATTAGAAGTGCTTGGTTGAGAAGCAACCAGGAGCCATGTCTTGAGTCACTGGGAAAGACTGACATAATTGGGCAATAATGTCTACCGTAGACTCGAGGGGATACTCTTGCAGTATGTGCCATAAATATCTTGTCCCATATCTATATTGTTTTTCCTGGTTGTATTCATATTTTAAAAAATAAACAGAAATATCAAGAACAACATAAAGAACCCTCAAAGGTAGGCTGGGCACAGTGGCTCACACCTGTAATCCCAGCACTTTGGGAGGCCAAGCCAGGCAGATCACAAGGTCAGGAGTTTGAGACCAGCCTAGCCAATATGGTGAAATGCCGTCTCTATTAAAAATACAAAAATTAGCCCGGTGGGGTGGCGGGCGCCTGTAATCCCAGCTACTCGGGAGGCTGAGGTAGAAGAACCACTTGAACCCGGGAGGCGGAGGTTGAGTGAGCCGAGATCGCGCCACTACACTCCAGGCTGGGTGACAGAATGAGACTCTGTCTTAAAAAAAAAGGAAAAAAAAAATCCTCAAATGTTACTGTTTTCCATATTTGCTCACTTTTTTGCTGAATTAATTTAAATTAAAACAGACATAAATTTTACCTCTAAATTTTTCAATATGCATCTTCAAACACGCAGTTATTTACCTATGTAACCACAATCCTGTTTTCTACAAATTATTTAAAAGCTTCTTGGCTGGGCTTGGTGGCTCAGACCTGTGTTTCCAGCAGGTTTGGAGACCGAGGTGGGTGACTCACTTGAGGCCAGGTGTTTGAGACCAGCTTTGGCCGTGGTGAAACCCATCCTTACAAAACATATAAAAATTAGCTGGCTGTGATAGCGTATTCCTATACTCCCAGCTACTTGGGAGGCTGAGGAGGGATTGCTTGAGTCTGGGTGGTTGAGGCTGCAGTGAACTGAGATTGTGGCACTGTACTCCAGCCTGGGTGACAGAGTTAGACCCTGTCTCAGATAAATAAATAGACATAAATTACAAGTAATACAATAAAATAAAAATTTCCCTAATATCATTTATTACTCCTAGTCCTTCTCCTAATTTCTCAAATTGTTCCCAAAATATATCTTACAGTTAAATTTGCTAAAAATAGGATCTAATTAAGAACTATGTGTATTTTTCTTGGTGTGTCTCATATGTCTCTTTCAACCTAGTACAGTCTTGTTATTTTTATTTTCTACAAAATTTCGAAGAGACCAGATAGATCTATAAGCGTCTCACCTTCTAGATGTGTCTGTGTCCTCAAGATATCATTTAACTTGTTCCTTCACTTTTATTACTGTTAACTATATTAGATATGAAGATGGATCAGAGTCAGAGTAAATATGTTGAGGAATAGTATTTACTGAGTGGTGTTTCATGTTTCTTGTTGCATCACACCAAGAAGTACATAATGTCACATTTTCCCACTATTAATGATGTTGAGATTAGTCACCAGGGTTAGATGACAGACAGATCTTGCTAAGGTAAGGTTATATGTGTGTGTTTATATTTTTATATTTTCTCAAAGAATTTTGCTGCTTTGCTTTTTAGGTTTTGCCAGAAGTCTTAATTGTATATTTATTTGGGTGTTTATTTTTAAAGAATTTCCTTTTTATTCAAAATTCATATGTACTCATTGTAACAAATGCAGAAAACATCAAAGAAAATTCACCATATAGTTGAAGGATGGTGCCAAATGATATGCTGGATTAACATTTCCAGGCCAGTTCATTTCTCAGACTTTCTTCCAATAGTCTCGATTCTCTAGAACTAAAGTTATAAACAATTTATTTAAAATTATGTAGATGTTGCTTTGAACTTTGAGCACAAGTATTTAGTTGGTTATAATAAAGTGGAATGATGTAGAAAGTAAATAACCTGGGCCCTGGGGAGTGGTGGGGGGAAATTTACATGTGTAATGAACTCTCATACGTTGAATAGCACTGTGGGATCTTTAGGTAACAAATATGAGATCCTACTTCTGTCGTGTATTATCCAGGGTTCCCCAGAGAAACAGAATTAATAGGACATATAGAGATGTGCAGAAAGAAGTTTATTATTAGTGATTGGTTCACATAAATATGCAGGCTAGGCAGTTCACCGATCTACTTTCTGTAATCTGGCAATCCAAAACATCCGGTGGTATAGTTCCATTCCAGACATGAAGGCCAGAGAACCAAGAGCACTTATTTCCAAAAGCAGAAGATGGATGTCTCAGCTCAAACAGAAGGAGCAGATTTGTCCTTTCTCTGCCTTTTTGTTTTATTCAGGCCCTCAAAGGATTGAATGATGCCCACCCACTTTGGTCAAGGTGATCTTTCCTCAGACTACTGATTTACATGCTAATCTCTTTAATCACGGGCACATCCAAAAATAATGTTTTAGCAGTTATCCGGCATCCTTTAGCCCAGTCTAGTTGACACATTAAGATTAACCATTATATGTGGCGTTCAGTAGCACTGGCCAATTCCAATGCCTGTGTGAGACTATGGAACATGTCTTCTGGCTATGGGCATCATTCCTACTTCCTTGAGCCTGCTCACTGCAGAGATGGAGGGAAGCTTCAAAAATAAGTAACCATGAAACGTGTGCATGTGAGTATTCCTTGTCATTACACAGAATTAAAAGCATTAGAATCTGAGTCACATTCTAATCAATTCTCTAACTTGAAAGAACTTGGCCATCATTATCACAATCGTCCTGAAATAGCTATCATTAACATTAGGTGATGCCATCCCATACATTAAATACTTTCCCACCCTAAGCAGAAACATGAATTAAATAATGGATAGATTGAATAGATGACACATTATTTTATTAAAATGAGATGATAATATATAAACTCTATTAATGAACGTTATATTTAATTTTATTTGATTAAACAGGAGAAAAATAAACAAGAAAAACTGAAGGATCTGATGAACTTCAGATAAATGTTTCTTCATCACAGGATATGTTATTTGATAAGGATAGGGGTTTATGAGCACATTATGAGGTTGAGTCATTATGTGTATTTTTTTCATGTAGCTTCAGTTTTTACAGTATCAATTTACTCTTGCTGTAAATGATGAGGTAATTAGCTGCAGGATAGGGCTTATTAATAGGCCTATTAACATGACTGCCTGTGACATCTAGGTAAATGATCCATGTTGTTGTTCCAGACCTGGGTTAAGGAACGTACTTAAATCAGGCTGTGTAAGCCTAGAGAGGGTGATAAATGATATCTGTGCTAATCCTGGGTGTATGAGACCTCACTTTGTTAGTATATTTTATATTATGTAAACTCTAAAATTGATGGAGAGCACTTGGCTCAGACGAGATGGTCCTGGGCACATATTAAACTCATTTGAATTAACACTGGTCCATGTTTAAGTATAGAAGCTTATGTTTACAAGGAAAAGCTGGGAGGAGGGTAGAAAATATGGAAAGTAGCACACGTGCAATCAGAAATTATCACTGACAACTCCTTTTGAAGATTTTGGGGTCTAAATTTTTATCTTTCTACTGGCTCTAAAACATGTTGATTTCTCCTTTATGTACTCTGATATTATTGACTTTCTTCTGCATTCTTCAGATAAGTAAACTCTGTGTCATGGATCTACATGATCTGTGTACTTGGTCTTTCTATTAGTTTGCTCCTACTGTTAACATTGATAATAAAGTGGAAATACATTATAATTTAACACTTCTTTCTTTCTCATAAGAATTTTATAAATTATGTTATTATATTTTATTATTCCAGTTCAGGGCATTTATTTCTCTTCTGTAAGCATCACTGCTATAGTTGTTTTGTGATATATGTGTGTGTGTATATATATATATATGCCTACTTACTTTGGTGAAGGTGATCTTCACTCACCTTTACTCACCTTTAGGAGTAAAGGTGAGCTTTATTCCTAAAGTTGTTTTGTAAGCATTATTCCTATAGTTGTTTTGTATTATAATATATACATATATACACACAGGTATGTGTATACAAACACACAGATACATATGTATGTATGTATATATGATGCTTAATTTTGATTCTCCTTATGCCAGTATTTTCACTGCAGTTTTTATATTTTGTTAATGTGTTGATTGACTTTGTATAATATTTGGGAGTTTTTTTCACAAAGCGATCATAAGAGTTGTATTTCTTTCCTTCCTTCCTTCATTCCTTCCTTCCTTCCTTCCTTCCTCCCTCCCTCCCTCCTTCCCTTCCCTTCCCCTTGCCTCCCTCTCCCTCCCCCTCCCTTCCCCTCCCTCCCACTCCCTTCCCCGCCCTTCCCCTCCCCTCCCCTCGGCTCCCCTCCCCTCTCCTCCCCTTCCCTCCCTTCCCTTCTCTTCCTTTTGTTTGATTGAATCTCACTCTGTTGCACCCAGGCTGGAGTGCAGTGGGGTGATCCCAGCTCACGGCAACCTCCACTTACTTGGTTCAAGCAATTCTCCTGCCTCAGCCTCCCAAGTAGTTGGGATAACAGGAGTGCACCAGGACACCTTGCTAAGATTTTTTTTTGGGGTTTTATTAGTGGAGACAGGGTTTCGCCATGTTGGTCAAACTGGCCTCTAACTCCTGACCTCAGGAGATCCACCTGCCTCAGCCTCCAAAAGTGCTGGAATTACAGGTGTGAGCCACCACAGCTGGCCAAGAGCTGTATTTTCTTAATAAGTTCATATTTGAGAAAATATCTCTCTTGTTTTGTAATTGAGTTATATTTCGGCCAGTGTCCAAGGAGTCTTTGGTGCATGTTGATTTCTTTCAGAACTTTGTGTACACAGATTTATTATTTTCTGGTACTGAATGTTATGAAGTCCCATATAAGCCTTATTTTTCTTTCTTCCTTTAAGTATTTTTATTAATCTACCAGGATGACTAAAAACCCTCTCTTTATTCTCAGGGTTTAATAATACAGTTTGCAGATGACCCACTGTTAACTCTACCATATCAAACTTTTCCTAGAAAATAATGTGCCACACAAGTCTACTGTGCTTGTGCCTTCTTCCTTCATTTCAGGCATCTTTTTTATACCCTGCATAATTGAATAATTTCTCATTCTATGTTATCTGCTTCATAAATTTTCCTGATGTATTATCTGAATTGCCCAACTATTATCTTCTCTCTAACTGCTTTAATTTATCTGCGTTCATTGTGGTTATTTCAGGGCTTACTTCTGTATCAGAATTTCCATGTCATTTTTTTCTATCCTGTTCCTTTGTTTCTAAATCTACTAGTTCTCCTTTTATTTTGGCAATTTATTCACTTAACTCTGTAGTACTTTAAAAAAAAATTATTATCTTTTTTAATGTACATGTTTTTATGTTTCTTTTAGTAATTTCATGTTCTTATTTACCTGTTCGACTACACCAAGCTCTCTGGGAAATAACCCATTTGAGCTAATTAGGGGCTTATTAGATCCAATAATAAAGAAAATCTCAAAATATAATTGTTTAAACAAGATATAAGTTTGTTTTCCTTTTATTTAATGACTCAGGGTGGATGTCCCAGCTTGACAGGTGGCTCTCCACATTAATATTCGGGGACTTGCAATAAATATGGCTCTGGATCTTTCCACACATAGCTTTCAGGTTTGTTTTAGTCTTTGACAGTCTTCTAAGGCAGAAGTTAAAAAAAAATACATGTCCCCAGGGCGAGAGATTTTCCCTTTAGCAAGAGAGGCATACATTCCATATGTTATATCTGTTCATTCCATTGGCAATGGCTTAATTATAAACAGATGCCCACAATTGATTGCAAGGGCAATGTGGTCCTTAGCTGGAGTTTCATGTACGGAAGAAAACTGGACCCTGTTGTACAATGGTAGTTTCAATCACACCTTCTATTCTTTGGTTTACATTTTTTTCCTAGACTGAGTAATAATTTTTAAAAATTTGTTAATTTCACAGTATATTTACATATTTCCTATGTCATTTTGTTTCTTTTTGGTGATATTTAGAGAATTTTGCCCAGCATTTCTCAGTGTACTAATGTAATTTGTTAAGCATCTCCTTAACTTTCTTCTGAGAACTGTTTAATTGCCTCTCTGAACTAACTTTTACAGACCAAATATTTTATATTGTAACCACATTTTTAAGCCATCACATCTTTAAGCAGGGGAACATGGGAGTAAAGTTAGAAGTAATGCCATGAACCTCTAAATTCTGCTCTTTTTGCCCTTTGTCATCACTTTTTGAGGTTTATGGCATCATATTATTCTCTTTTCTTTTTGAGCAATTGCAAATATATTCTTATTTTTAAGCTACATTTATATTTCACGGAGTGTTAAGGAAGGATAGTACTTATTAGGCTTTAATAAGAAACCATTATCTTTACCAAGTTTTAGTATAATTAAGTTGTAATGTGCTTTGTGTGAGTGTGTGTGTGTTTTTGTGTAGTTTATGAGAGTAGATAGGGGCAACTTGTTTCGCATTGCAGTATAAATAATACTTAGAACATTGTCTGAATAGTAAATGGTCAAAACATAGCTTCATGTCTCAATCAAGCAGTAATACACAAATGGTCACAAACTGGAAGATGCAAGTCCTAATTAGGTATTTTCTTTAAGAAGATTAAATATGCATGCCTTAAGTGAGGCATACCTGAGATTCCACTTCTAAGAGATAATAGAGGCAAATTTTCCACCCATCATCTGGACTTTCAAGGAAAAAACCAACACCCTCTAGGTAATCTTCATTTCCTACATGGGAAAAACAGCTGCAAGTAATTTCTATCCTTTGTGGAAGTCCTTAATTATTTTAGTAAATGATTGAATCATTCCTAATTCTAAATACAAGGGTTTATGAAACAAAGACAACTTACTTAGTTTGCTTTAAAATTTTGATGCTATATGCTTTTAGGTATGAGATTGCCTTCAAATGCCAAAATGCTAATACAATTTTCAAAATATTACTACTACTAACATTCATAAGCATCAAAATAAAAGGAGGAAACGTTTAATAATAGTTTAATTAGACTGACAGCAAACATTAATTTTTATTTGGTTTAGAAAGCAAAGTCTCTGTAAAAGGACCTATAATGAAACTACAGCCTCAATTATACATGGAGAGGCAATTCTGTGTGTTAGGAATACAAGTCCTGAGTTGGAATTGTGATTGCCATGTGCAATGCACTCCATGTACAGTTTTTTTTTCTTTTTTCTCTGGTTTCATTTTTATAGACTGTCATATACTATATATGAACTCATTTTTACACTAAACTCTTTGGCAAACTCACCTCAGTATTTAAGGAATTGCCTGTCTATTTGAGAAGCTGGCTTAAAACAACAAAGGGGCAAATGGTAGAAAGATGGCAAAAATCTGCTTTTAAATTAACAGCCAATGAGCAGAAAATAGACATTTACACACAAGTTAGTCTGAGTTTCTAAAATAAGCTATGCTTAATTATAAACTATGTAAATCTTTAATTTGCATGAAACCATAGGTTTTGTTGGGCTTTCATGTCTTTGAGGCAAGGCGGGTTCTGTGTGTATTCAATGCTGGGGAAAGTTGTCACCCTAGAACTGTTTCATCATTTAGAAACCTTCGCAGTGACATTACCTAAGACTTTTAAGGCATCCTTGATTATTTTGTCCCTTTTTTTAAATTTGACTTTTTCAAATGACATGATTTTGGTCCCAATGGTTTGTTAAACTGATTTAAATTTTCTCTGAATTCCTTAGATTACAATAATACATATGGGTGCTTGCATGATAGCTACATTTCTTAACCAGAAAACTAGTTTTCATGATGACACAATTTAATCAGTAACAATATAACTTAATATGTGTAAAACTCTACTTATGATTCTCCTGAATCTCTGCAGGTGTGCTTCTCACACCTTCTTCATCTCAGCTGATGACAGTAGTTCATTCTCTCCAATCTTGCATTTAATTTGTACCAACCTCCTATTGTCTCTACTTTCAAAATATATCCTATAATCTGAACATTATCATCCTTCCAACACCACTACTCTGGCCAGGCCACCATGACCTTCTGCCTGGATTATAACATAATCTCCTGTCAGGTCTCCCAGATTCCACCCGTTCCCTGAGAAGCTATCTGCAGCCCAGCACTCTATTTCCCAAAGCGTAAATCACACCGTGTCACTAGAAAGCCTTCTTACAAAGTAAAGGAGTATGAGATATTTCTAGCTATATATTATGATCCTTTCAGGCTTAGCTCAGGTAAGGAAAAATTTAGATACTTATCAATATACAGATTATCATACAAGACACATGCTCTGTGTTGAAAGGCGTTGGATGAAGAGGCAGACTAATCTAAATTCACATTCAATTTCCACTATCAGTTGACATAAATTAAAAAATCAGGTTAATATCTCT
This sequence comes from Pongo abelii, assembly GCF_028885655.2. Lineage (NCBI taxonomy): Eukaryota > Metazoa > Chordata > Mammalia > Primates > Hominidae > Pongo > Pongo abelii. The sequence continues at coordinate 96,045,318 of NC_071990.2, read as the reverse complement.
AAATCTCAATTTGCTGATATATAACATGTGATCAAAATGACAACATACCATTACATATCTCTGTGATAATGTGTAAGACTGATATATCAAATTGCAATCAGAAAGAACTTAAAATGTTTATAGCAGGGCATTTCATCCTGGAAATTGGTTGCAGAGGTAATGAGGATTTGGGGAACCATGTAAGGAGTGATGGGGTAATCTAGAGATTATCAATAGTAGAAAGCTATTACTACTCTTAGATTGGAGGGATAAACAGTGATAATATTAGACACCAGAGATCATCCTGTCAGTACTTGAGCCACCATAGGCCTGTCAGATGCAAGCTGGAACCACAGAGAAGCCACATTTGAAAACTGCTCAGCAAAGATGAAGATGAGAATACCTTGGCTTCTCTCTTCTCACTGCCTTCCAAAAGGCACCCTCACCAGTGTCTCCACTGTTGAAGGCAGCCAGAGCCAGCTGGCTGTGGATCATGAAAAATGCAATCCGAAGAGGTGGGCTCCTCTCATACAGAGTGGAGCAGGGGAATAGAGAACAGATTAAGAACAATCAAGTCCAAGACTAGGACAATCTATCACCAAAGATCTTAAAGTTGGCTGTGTAGTACAGAGGATGATTAAGTGTTCTTGCAAAGAAGCAATTTAATATTCCCATGGCATAGATAAACTTATCTGAATGGTAAAGGAAAGGAAAGTTGTTGTTATGGGATGGAGTTGATAGATGTGAAAATTAACATTGAATTGCCAAGGTAAATAATTCTAGCAAAATACTGATATTGGTACACCTCACATGTACACCTCCCATGTCTAATAAACCTTCTTAATGAGAATAAAGATTACTTGCAACTGTCAACCAAGAGAATATACTAGTAATTAAATTTTGAAAAAAAAAACAGTAGTATTTGAGGTTGTTTATTGATTTACAAATGTGAAGCAGTCACTGAGACATCTGAGTTATCTAAATGTGAAAAAAATAACTTTTAAATAACCTAAGTCCAGATGCATACATGAAAAAGAGCAAAGCTGCTCATTGAGGTGGATACACAGTCACCATCAATTATAATGGGTTTCATTCATAATCAATGGGAAAACAAGTCCCTTAGGAAATTAAATTCATTATCTATTGTGTTTAATGATGCATATTTTTAAATGTTTATGATAATAACCTTAGAATGTAAAAGTATGTCTTGGAAATATATTGTTGTTAATGTCTTCTTGCATCGTGGTAATGTTGCATTTCCATTAAAGAAGTTGAAAATTCAAGTACTGCATTTGAAACACCTGAAATTTCTAGTTTGGACATAAGCTCAGCCTAGTAATATTATAAGGACTTAGCTTTGCAGTTACTCCAGGTCAAAGAGATTAGCAAAGCATTTTCTTACCATGTTAACATGAAGCTCAAGAGTCAACCAGGTAACACTAGATAATTCTGAAGAAAAAAAATTGCTATCACATAGAAACTCGGTTTCAGTAAATTAAGAACTAAATGTATATCTGCAAAAAAATTGTGCCATGACCAATTTTTTCAAACTGTGATTAAGCAAGATTAGGTAAATCACAAATATTTTAGGTTGCTTTGGTTAACTCCACAGATATGCTCTGTTATTGTAATTAGCAACATCAGTTATAAAGTTTACAGAAGGAAAAACATGAAGCTAATGCTCTAGGTTAGACATCAGTTTAAGAACAAAGAAGAAAAATATGTGTTCAATTAATGCCAAATCAAATCTCTGGTGGTAAGATGGAGGACTTTATTATTCAAGATGAAGCTTTTTAGAAATAAGACTTTACAAACTGTAAGATCCTGGTCAAATTTTATTTTGCTGACTTGAGGTTAAATTTCTTTGAGCTTTCAATAAGTGTCTTTTGTACTATGTTTGTATTATAAAGTAGTAATGATAATATGGTTGTGTTTCCTCCTACAATATTTGATTTGAAAGTCACATGTTTTTGTCAAACAGCTTGCAAATGAACTTTGCAATCTTGGAAGTAGAAAGCAATAATAAATGGAAATAACTATCCTTGCTCACATATTTTCAGTGAAATGCCAACATTAGTCTCTTTCAGAATTACATAGAAATATTGACAAGCATACAACTATTTTAAGCTGTAAGCCACTATTATTAGTGAACTATCCCTTATTTTTGTTTCTGGAGAATTGTAAAAATTACATTTGAATTTCTCATCACACTTAATAGTGCCTGAATGAGAACATATTCTGTGAAGGCTGAGGAAAATTCTAAAACGCTGATCAGACTTTGGGTAAATTTTATCACACACAAAAATATTCCTTTCTGTTCCCTCTAGAATATGTAATGTGGAGTAAAATCACTTATCACTAAGTGCCACTAATTATATTCCACCATAACCGTATTATTTTAAATTATTGTATCTTTTTGATTTAAATGATCTCTAATGTGTTTAAAGTTAATATTTGATGAAAACTTGTTAATATTTAAATAGTTTGCCTAATGCAATAGTTTCTACTGAAAATTGGAATGTATCATGTGATCATCTCGAACTGAGTAAAAGGAAAACCCCAAATGATCTTTCTGTTGGTCAATTACACTTAACTATTTTGAGGACTTTAGATTTTTCAGAAGTTTACAAATATGATTGATATGAATTGGAATGAGTCTATAATCTTCAAGTGTTCATTTTGAATGTTATTTTTACTGTATTTTGGTTAGTTTCTAGAGATTTTGACATTTATTATAGCCTGCATTTTTAATAGTAGAAAACTTATAATCTTACCAATAAAATACAAAAGATTAGTAGAATGTATATTTTGATTTATCTGGAATCCATTTATTTAATTAAATTGGTAACTTTATTATTGACTCATTTGAATAGTTCATTATTTTTAGGGGGTAATTATTATTTTATCAGTAAAATACAAGAGAAATTTAAATTGTTTTGTGTTGAAAATGTAGAACAGTGTGATTCAGAGCATTTAAGGAGTCCTAACAGAGAGAATGTCAACTATAGTGCTAGAAGTGTAGTTACATGGTTCAAGGAAATGACCTTAACATCATAAAAAATGAATGTGGTTGGACTCTGGCTTGTTTACATTGATATTCTTTCAAAGCATGCTTCATAATTTGTTATTAAACATAAGCCAGGCTTGGAAAGACAAACTTTGCCTGTTCTCACTTATTTGCGGGAGCTAAAAATTAAAACAAACCCATAGAGATAGAGAGTTGAGTGATGGTAGGGTGAGTTGGAGGAGAGTGGGGATGGTTAATGGCTACAAAAATACAGACTGACAGAACAAGTAAGATCTAATATTTGATAGCAGAATAGGATGACTACAGTCAAGAATAATTTGTTGCACAGTTTTAAAAAACTGAAAGAATATAATTGGATTGTTTGTGACACAAAGGATAAAAGCTTGAGATAATGAATACCCATTTACACTGATATTATTATGCATTACATGCCTGTATCAAAATAGTTCATGTACCCCATAAATATATACAACTACTATGTACCCATAAAAATTAAAAAATAAATAAAATTTTAAAAAGTTGACTTTTTGTGTGTGTCAAATGGCAAAACTTCCTAGATTCACCCCTTACCCAGAACAAGGCTGGGGAGGAAATAGAGGATGGCAGATGACTTTTTTTTCTTTTCTTTTCTTTTTTTTTTTTGAAGTGTAGTATGTCCTCACTTAACATGGTCGAGAGCTTCTTGGAAACTGTGACCTTAAGTGAAACAACGTATAACAAAACCAATTTTACCACAGGTGAATTAATATAACAAGAATTAAGTTCCCATGGCATATTTCTCATCACAAATACATCACCAAATTTCCAAATAAAGATGAAAACATTTCTACTAATAAACATTGAAATTAAAGTGAACTATGCATACATTTAAGAAAGATTAATAAAATAAGTAAGATGATTATTTACCCGCATATTCCAGTTCAAGGCTGTGGGTGGCCGGAGCCCATCCAGTGGCCAAAGCAGGAGCCAGCAGTGGACGGGATGCCATCCCATCTCATCACTGGCTTACATACCCCCACCCTCACTGAGACTGGGACCACTCAGAAATGTCAGTTAACATGCACAGCTTTGGGATGTGGGAGGAAACCAGAGAACCCGCAGAAAACCCACGCAGACATGGGAAGAATGTGTGAACTCTACACAGACAGTGGCCTGGACTGAGAATCAATTTTCCTTCTCATCAATGTTATAAAGAAACGGCGTGTAATGAAACAGTACTTGAGGACCTGCTGTACTTGATGTTTTCTGAATAAAAAAGATCATCTAGAGGGCTTCCCTTGTCTCTTTGTAACTAGTTAGGTCACAAAAAAATGAGAGTAAACACCTCTCTGACTTTCACGGTCTGTCCATTTTCTAGCCCCTTCCCAGAATTGAGGTGCTTTTTATACAAAAAGTAGTTATGCATCAGTAATACATTCATATTTTGTATTTCTCAAGAACTTTCACTCAAAAATCCATATCACTATCTTAAATATACATGAAGAGTTTGACAAAAAAGCCTGCTATTTTGAATGGTAATTTTCAAAGTTTTTTTTGTACATTATTCCATTTGTTACTCAAACTTATAGAAGTTCTCATGAATATAGATTAGAGAAGATGTCCTTTACAGGGAAAGAAATTGAAAACTCAGAGAAAAATGGTTTTCCAAAATAAATGAAGTGCAGTGCTCTTTGAAATCTGTGTTGTTTTGATTTTGGATCGAAGACACCGCAGCAGATACTTTACTATGCCAGAAATCCCAGTGAAACTGATTCTCCATGCCAATAATGGAGATTCCCTCTCCTTAGAATATTTTTGTCACCTTTGGAAACATTAACTTTCCTCTAGAATTCCGCAATTGGAAATAATCTCTCCTTTTCCCCTTAGGCTCTTTCATCATGGAGATTTTTGTCTTCTTTCCATAATGAATGTCTTCATTATTCACGTTCCTGTTTCCTCTAGACTGCAAAGTCAGGAACCAGGATTTATTTATCTTTTTGTTTTCCATAAGAAAGTATTTTTCACACGGTAGTGCTTTATATGTATTAGTTTATTTAATAAAGTATATCATTATGATTTTGATAATCTATAAGAAAGGAAATTAATGTGAAACTATGGATAAAACAAACAGCAAATCATTAAGGAACTCTCAGAAGTTTAATAATCAATGCTTACATTATTTCTCTAACAAGGTGGGCAAATAAATCAAGTATCTAAACTGAAGAAAGTTTGTGGGACTATAAGTAAAATAGTTATAATAAGAACCAATGAAAGAGTCCTTATTTAAAAGGCCAGATGGAAAATTTACATTTAACTTGCATGGCGGATGATGTGAGGTGGGGAGTTATGCGGAAGTTGAGCAACTTTATTTGGATCCTGTAAACTACTGAGAATAGAAATATTCCTGTGATGTGTTCATTTTATAAAAAATTTGAAATGAGTAGAAAATGACTGCATAAGGTGCTGAGAGCTCTTAGGGCAGAGTTGCATGAAAGAACTAGTGTAGAATCCTCCGAATTTAGGTACTTTTGATGATGAAAGTTTGGAGTAAAGTAACATGTTGTTACACTTATGCATTGTGAGTCATTTTTAAAAATGTAGTACCTTGAGAGTGGAAATACTAAATTTCTTGACTCATAAAATAAAAGCAGGCAATCTTCTATCCTTGAGGATATTGCTGTCTATAGCAAGAAGAAAAAGGGGCTGATACCACTGCTGTTGTCACAGTCATATATATTCCTAAGATTTCTTAATTGTAACCTTATGGTTTATACAAATTACATATGTGAAAATGTTTCTGAATGTTTCACTTTCCCCCTAGATGACTGCATGATGATTGAGTTACAACATTACGTAGTAATCTTGTCTCATTTAAATCAAGTAAATCAGAAAAATCATCCAAGTTTTAAGCAAAGTCAAACATATTCCAAAAATTGTAAAATAATTTACAGTTAAGCACCATAGATATTCCACATTGCTAATTCAGAAGGTTTTCTATTCTTTCAAATAGATTCCTTTGTTCTCATGGCTCTGAGTGGTTACTACATTTGTTTAAGATATTTTCAATGAAATCTGGAGATTTAAAAATACTTACTGTGGTGTGGTTAGAAAACATCTTTTCTTTTTATAGAAACTTTATGATATTTTGTAGATCAAGGACGTTATTCTTTACCATTCATTTGATGTCACAAAGACCAACACATTCAATAGTATTCATGTATTTATTTAAACCAGAGGGATTGGAATCCTCTAGGCTCATTTTTGTTAATGTGTATGTCTCTCTCTTTCTCTCTCTCTGAAGTTCAGAGGTTTTTAATTCACCTCATTATTCACATAACATTATTATAATAATTCTTAAATACTCAGAAAAAGAGTATTTATAACATTAAGAGGCATTTAGTCATAAGCAGATGCATTTTAGCTAACTTGATTCATGTGTTAAGAATCCTTAGAGAAGGCCCACATGTGATTCATATCTGAAGCCTTTCCTAAATATCTCACAGAGATGGACATAAAGATTACCAATTACGTTAAACAAGTGTTTACTATTTTAAACATTACAGTTGACATGCTATTAAAAAAGCATGGGGGAACAAAAGCATTGAAAAATTTGTTTGTGTTTTATAACTATTCAGCATTAACTCAGGATCTTTTTCTTAATGTTTTGATACAGATGCATGTCTGTCATTTCAAAAGATGTTTAATCTGTTGTTTATATATGCATAATTTAAGTTAAATGATTTGAATTAGTTTCCAATCACTAGCATTGGACAAAAATCATATATGTATACTTAAATATATATTAGTAATACATAATGACTGGGTTCATATATAATTATGATTTAAAATGTTTCATATGGCTCCCTTTTTAGATTATTTATTAATAGGCAAAGTGATGAGCATGAAAAGCAAACTTTACACAAGGCATTGAAAAAAATCATATACTTTAGAGTTTTGAACTGCTGTAGACGTTTAGTAGTATCCAAAATATAGTGCAGAGATTTTTTTAACACACAGACTGCTACACCAATCCCAGTCTTTGCTTGAGTGTCACCAAATGCACCAAACGACAGAGAGCTTATTACCACATAAGACATTCTGCCCCATTATTGCATAGCTCTAATCTCGGAAAGATATTATTTATGTTAAAATGAAATTGCAAAGATGTTCTTATGCTGAGGCTATTAGGATATAAAAATTATAATTGTGTTACTTCTTGATATTATTACTCTTAGTGCCAGGCACCAGGTCAAAGAATCACAAAACATACGGCAAAGGGTATGGGTTTTTGACAGTTCTGTGATTTCTTTACTGCAGCACCTAACACTATATTGTGCATATGAAATTTCTAAAAGAAGAAAATGATATGCAGCATTTATTAGACTTTATATAACTGAAGTCACTCCTAGTAGATCTTCTTCCCCAAAATAGCAGTTTGTGAATTGCTGAGGAAGAGAGCTGCTCAGTCTCTGGAGCTCCTTGTTATGGCTCACTTGTTCCCCTGAGATGGGAGATGTATTAGCTAGGGTGGATGGCTGTGTAGGTTATCAGATAGCCTCAGTTCCCATTGGCAAATGTCCATGCTGGTTGACTGTATTAATAAGGAATTTTCCATGCTTCATTGATTCATAAGTATATTGAATGTTTCTATAAATATCTTTCATTTCTTAACCTAAATATGTAAGAGAGAATTAAGGAAGGAATATAAGACAGGTATTTGGGAAAAGAGAAGAGACTGCTAATGGCTCTCTTTTTTTCTTACCATATTTAGAGACAAATTAGTCATCTCTGTTTATTTTAATAAGGGAAGAGCATATTCTGTTTAGAAAAGGTTTTATTGGTGGGAACAGTCATTAAATCAAGACAAGCATGTTATAATATATGAGAATAATGCTATAAATTTTCTCCCTTTTTTTCTTTAAATGTTATGTGGAATTTCCAGGAAGAAAATTTAAAGTTAATTTAATAAGTTTTACTCCATATACTATGATTTTTAAATTATTTTATTTAAAGTATTTACTTGCTAAGAGTAATGCCTTGACAAATTTTATGATAAAAAGTTTGTTTCATTTTAAAATAGAAACAATACTATCAAGATTATTGTTCATCGTAGCAGATAAAATGAACTGACCCTGAAAAGGCTTATTTTGTGAATGTGCATCTGTAATTATTTGGTTTAAAAAGTTCATTGAAGTAAGTAAAGTGGAGAGTTAATAGCTCCCATTTGTAAATAGGTGACATAACTTATTGTAATGCTCAATTATCTCTGGCCCATGGATTGTTCTATTATGCCAACACTCATCTGCCCAAATAAATACTCATTAAGGTGAGCATCTATGCCAAAAATACAAATTTTCTGTATTTTAACTTTTATTTACATAGTAAACTCTGGAGAAATGAACAAAAAGCACTAATAAAAATCTGGGAGTTTAGGTATAATTTGAAAAATTAGATGCCCATTAAAGAGCAGTAAAGTAGTTTGTTTAGAAAAATGTTTAAAATTATTTTGTTAGATACATTTCCTGATTGGAGAATAATAAATGAACCTTACATTAACCCCCAAATCCTATTTTTTTAGACTAGAAATGGTCAAGGGTGAAAGAAATAAGAATAGCACTCAAGTCATAAGTTAGAATAATAAATAGCACACATGCCCGCACTATAAGTTCTTCAAACTGAGTGAAAAAAGGAGAGTTCATGCATCTCATTCAAACTTCAAAGCTAGTTTCTCCTTTTTATGTTTAAACCAAAGCTTTCAAGAATGGAGGCCAGGTTTCCTTTACAATTTAAAATTCAAAGAGCACCACTTTGAAATTTAATAGAGCAGTGTTTGCTAAAGTAAACATTTTAGTCACAGTGAAGGCAGATGCCTCTGTGCATCCGCAGCCTTTCTGCAGGTATTAAAGCAGTGCTTCAAACTACTGCAATGTCTCTTCTCCAATAGCCATTCAAAAAAGATATAGATTTCACGGAATGCAGAATTCCACTTCCCCAAACAAAATGTACCTTTATTGTTAAAGCAATTTTGAAACTTCAAACTTCTGATGGTAATTTAAAAGTAGTGCCTTAGAAAAATCAAAAAGAAACACTGAAAATGAGGATCTCAGATTCCTGTTAAAGGTTTTTACTACCACTACCCCATCTACAACCACACTGGCTTGCAGAAAAATGCCTCTGGGAGAAAGGAGAGAGAAGTGGGTTAGACAGGCATTTATGGTGATCAACACGTGGTGTGAGAAGCCTTTTGTATTATTAAAAAATGGGTTACTAACACTGCTCAGTGAAAGGCGCTGTTTCTTTTACAGTGCATACCAAATCCAATTATGGAGAAAGAACAGTGGAAATTCTTTTCTTATTGAGAGCTAAACCAGCTTACTAGACCATGTAATTTTTTTCCAGTAAGCCTAGAACATAGACATGTATATGTATTAAAAGAACTTTTCTCCATGCATTGACTACTACACATTATCAAATATCTTCTTTATTCCTACCAAATATTTATTTCTCCTTGTTGTTTTATGGTTTTAATTATTTTTCATTCAGAATATATTTACATGGATAAATAAATTGAAAATGAATAATAGAAGAACTTCAGAATCAAGTGATCTAGGGAAAAATGCATTTGAAAATATTGTTTTTATTTAAATATGTTTACACTTCTGGGTCTTTATATTGGAACACATATTATATATATGTATAAATTAACAAATTAATTTAGAAATTGTATGTATACATAAAATTATAAATATGTATACAATTTTTATTAGGAAGATATTGATTTGTAAATTTGATATATAAATATGAAGTTTTATATAAATCTAAAATTTTCAAATTTTATATGTGTTAACATAAAAGTATGTTTGTTAGTAGTCAGATTTTTCCAAGCAATAATTTGGATTAATTTCTCTTATTATTTTCCATATAACAAGCCAAATATGTTTTGATTTTTGTAAACATACTGTATTTATGAATATATGGTTGGCATTGTACAAAATCCAAAATTTTATTGACAGTCCATTGATAGCAATAGGTAAGTATCATACAGACTTATATTTAATTTTATAAGAGAAATTTTAAAAAATTTATAATTTTTCATATTAGCCACATATTTTTAACTTCTTAACTGTAAACGTACATTGATCCCTAGAACTGTTAAGTCCTTTCAATCTAAGGTATGTTAAAGTACATTGTATTCGGCTATAAATATAAACTTCTCTTCAAATGAAATTCAATCAATAAAATAAAAAATAGAAAAGAAAGGAATCATATTTCCAAGCACACAAGAGGCAAATTCAAATGCATTCTTCTATTTGTTGTGCTATTGGTTGAGTATGTTTTCCCCCGGCACAATAATTGTAGCATTGCAGTTTTCTGGCAACAAATGGCTGCTGGGGGTCACCAAATGTCTCTGATTTGCTAAAGCATTTAATCTTCCACAAAAGCTGTTTACTGCTTCATATATGCTGAACGCCAGGAACATTATCTTTTAAATCATGCCTAGCTGCTAATTAACGGATGTATAAACGTCTAACAGCCAAGTCTTTAAACGGAGCCACGAGTGAGTACAGCAGCCATTCTGCACATAGCTAAAATAGAGATCTGATGAACCATAAACTCTGATTTTTCTACATAGCAATTGTCATGCTGTGTATCTAACCAGACTGAAGTGCATTTGAGAAATTTACTTTAAGGCCATCTGAAACTGAAAATATATTAGCAGCGCTAGAAGGGTTCAGTAGTGTATTATTAGGTTACTGGGCTACATTGCTGTCTCTCGTTTCCCTTGGATGTCTGCATTCTAGAAGCAAAACAAAGGCTTAAGATTCTGAATTTAATCCCCAGATTTGACTTTATGTCATTGTGAGACTTTTGTCACCACAATTTCTTGAACTTATTTTTCTAAAACAAATAGAAAATACTTTCAAAATATTTATTTGATGTCTTTTTTTTCTTCCAGGTAGGCATAATTTGACCTGACCAACACAGCAAATTAACAGAATCACCTAGGACATTTTACTGCATTTAATATTTATTGAGCATCGCCACTGGTTGGCACTGTACTAAATACTTTTACAGGCATAATTTCTTGCACTCCTGATAATGATACTATATGCTATAAAGGAGTTATTAATATCTTTAGTTTCCAAATTAGAATACGTAGAATTTGGAGACTTACTCAGGCTTTCATGACTTACTAAGAGCAGAGAGATCAGAACTGGAATCAAACTGTGCACTGGCTGACACCAAATCTTTAACAACTAGATTACACTTCCACTAGTCTTGATACATGATATGTTCATGTATTAGCAAGCTTTTTGTATCACAATGAGAAAACTGCTGGGAAATAAAGAGTAACCCAAGAGTAGCAAAGGAAGGAGCAAAGCATGGCTAAGCAGACAATATAGAATGGCAGAAGAAAAAAGTGCAAGGGAATGACTCTAATTTTTCAAAATAGTACTACATGACCCTCTTATTCTAGGAATTATCTTCAAATTTAGAAAACGGTAAAAAGGTAAATGTAACAGACAAAATATAGAGTACCACTCCCTACCTATTGAATTGTGAAGATAGAGCAGAAACAGTAATGACTAAACATGAACTAAAATTCCACCACTAAAATTTCTTTATTATTTTTTCCTAAGAAATTTCATTTATCTCTCGGAGCCCTTGTTTCCTTGTCCTTCAAGCAAAGCTTATAAAATGATTATGGAAATGACATAAGCATATATCTGGGGAATGAATGAACTGAATGAATGATTTAGAATGGAAAGTTCTGATTTCACATCTACTATGTCCTGGATTAGCAGTAATGTCTCTTTAACCATGTTACTTCAGTGCTCTTTCTTCATCTGCAGAAAAGGCTTAATCATGCTCGATTTTATGCATCATTATAAGAATTCAATGATGCAATATTTGCAAAGTACTCCATAAAATAGAAAGGTCTTTAATGATTCTTTTTCTTTGTTCTTTGACCTTATCCCCATGCCATCCTGTGTACCTTCCTGCTGTTCTAAAGTGCCACACATCCCACGGCAGATCTCCCACAAAAACCCTGTTTCCCAAATTATGTGTCTTCCAACCTGTTATAGCAATTCTCAGTCGCCTAATATAATGAATGTAATTAATGATCCAAGAAACTTCAGAGTTTTGCTCAAATATTTTTTATTAGGGAAAGTTTCAGTTAGGGTTGGAAAATAAAACAAAAAAAAATGTTTCAAGAAGATGAAAGGATGATGGCTACAAAGAAAATAGACCCATTTTATGCAAGGACTAAGCTCACTAACATCATGAGATCCATGGGAGAGGAGAAGGCTCCTCCTCTGGCACTACTGTGTACTCTCCTCTTATCACTGGGTGTCAGACCAAGAGAGAGGAAATCTAAGAAATCACTGTGAGAAATAATCCCACATATGAAGATGACAAGAGCAGTGGTACTTCTCCCTGTAAGAGTGTATGAAATGGGGTATGTGTGTGTGTGTGTCTGTGTGTTTGTGAGTTTGCATTAGACCGGAGTATGATTAACTCCGTCTGTATGAGTTCATTTAGCCGGAGAGCATTTTTACAGACAGTTTATTATGGGATGACTTATTTAAAATTAATGATTAAATTTTGGTAAGAACTTTAAAAATTTTTGAAATTATGCAAAAAAAAGCTTGGCAGCACTCTACTATGTCCATGAGATCAAGTTTTTAGCTTCCATATATAAGTGAGAACATGTGATATTTGTCTTTATCTCAAAGAAAGAGCTTATTTCACATAACACACTGACCCTCAGTGTCCATCCATGTTACTACAAAGAGCTGGGTTGCATTTTTTTTTATAGCTGAATAGTACTCAGTTGCATGCCTATATGCTGAATTTTCTTTGTTCATTCATCCACTGATTTTTTTAAAGAAAGCAACACTATATATGATTCTCTTTATGTTACATTATGGAAAAGGCAAAGTTGTAGGCATGAAAATCAAATGAGTTGTCAGCTGGTAGAAGTGGTGTAAACAATTTACTAAACGGGGGCATAAGAAAATTTGGAGGGAATAGAAATATTCTATATCTTCACTGTAATAGGGGTAGCATAATATATACATGTAAATATACACTTATCAAACCTCTTAAAATTGTCCACGTAAAAAAAGGTAAGTTTTATTGTATGTAAGTCATACCTCAATAAACCTGACCTTAAACGAACAAACAAGGAATAATCTTAGAGTAAAAGGCACTATAAGATCATTTGATACTAGATTCTCTGTGGTACAGACACATTACCTTTGGTGACAGGTGTGCATAAAATCTACAAGGATGGGGCCAGGCATGGTGGCTCACGGCAGTAATCTCAGCACTTTGAGAGGCTGAGGTGGGCGGATCACTTGAGGTCTCGAGTTCAAGACCAGCCTGGTCAAAATGGTGAAATTCCGTCTCTACTAAAAATACAAATATTAGCCAGGCGCAGTGTCTCAGAAGGCTGAGGCATAAGAATTCCCTGAACCTGGGAGGCAGAGGTTGCAGTGAGCTGAGATTGCGCCACTGCTCTCCAGCCTGGGTGACAGAATGAGACTCCAGACTCCATCTAAATAGATAAATAAATAAATAAATAAATAAATAAAATTTTAAAAATCTGCAAGGATGGGAAATGTGTTACTCTAGGAGATACTTTATTCCGATGAACAAATTCAACCAAAAATTCTTAATGCTGAGCTAAATTTTTCCTCCCTAGGATAATTCCAATGCTTATTTCTGAGGCAACTCCAGCATGCATCTGTCTTCTCCATGATACTATTTTACACATTTGAGAACAGATGCCATTCTTCATTTTATCTTCTTTCTAAGCAGTCCCTTCAACAATTTGTCAAGTAACCATTCCCAACCTATTTTCATATTATTCTACTAATGCTCTAGACACAGTTCTAGTTTGTAAATATCCCTGTATGGTGACACAGACTCAACATAACATCTACTATTTGAACTCATCATCATAGCTCACAGAGGGACCCTTATGTCCTGTGATAGGGACACCAAACTTTTATGAGTGCAGATTAAAATTGCTTTAGCTTCATTACTAGTCAAATAGTACTTTGGGTCATATTTTGTCATCAGATAAAACCTCCAGTTATTTTTCACATGAACTGTTACTCGATATGTCTCCCACATCTAGATTTTGTGCAACCGATATTTTAAAACATAAATATGGTACTATGTGTTTATCCATACAAATTTTATTTCAGTACTTCAGCCAGCTGAGATATATTTGAATCTTGCTCTGTCATCTGTTGAATACATTAAGCATCATCTGCAAATCTGATAAAGTGTCTTATTTAAACATAACAAAGAACATTCAGTTGGTGTTTTTGCATTTTATTCTCTTTGGTGTATAGTGCTTTCCTTTAGAAATAAAATTCAGAGAAAAATAGAATATATTCAGTTAAATACAACAAATAGATATTAAACACTTATGTTTGAATGCAACTGAAAAGAAGATGCCATCAAGGATTATCAATACAGTTGGTGAGTCATATATGCAAAATAATGGTGAAAAATATAGAAATTATTAAAATAAAAGTATAACCAAATTATATAAAAGAAGAAGTAGGGGGCAACTAATTAAGGTGAAATAAATTAGAAGTGGGTATCACACAGATGATTCTGGAAGAATGAGTAGGCATTCATCTGGGACAAAAAGGAAAGTAAATAATTTCCAGGCAGAGAAATAGGACAAAAATTTTATGGCAAAATATGTTAAGCAAAACTTTCAAATTACCATCCATAGACCACCTGCACTATATCACCTAGTGATGTATGGGAACTACAGATACCTAGTTTTTACCCCAGACATCTACAACAGTATCTCTGGATGGGGCCAAAGAAACTACACTTCCGTCAAACTGCCTTGGTGATTGTTATTCATGTAAATATTTGAAGACCACTGTTTTATGGCAGAAGAAATTGTTCAGTATCTTGGAGTACTGGGTATATGCTGTTGAAAAGAGAAGCAGCTGGTAAATAAGCTCATGCTCTGACTGTGGAGGATTTCATGCCATTCTCAAGAGTTTGGACTTTGAGAAGGGAAACTACTGAAAATGTTCTGCAGGACGGTGACATAGTCACTTTCGTCTTCAGGAAAATACAGTCTGGGTTCAATGGCTTGCTCCTGTAATCCCAGCAATTTGAAAGGCCAAAGCGGGCAGGTTGCTCAAGCTCAGGAGATGGAGACCAACATGGGAAATATGGTGAAACCTTGTCTCTACAAAAAATACAAAAATTAGTCAGGCATGGTGGTCCAAGCTACTCAGGAGGCTGAGATGGGAGGATCACTTGAGCTCGGGAGGCAGAGGTTGCAGTGAGCCAAAATTGCACCACTGCACTCCAGCCTAGATGACAGAGCCAGACACAGTCAAAAAAAAAAAAAAAAAAAGAAAGAAAGAAAGAAAAAGAAAGAAAGAAAGGAAAAGAAAATACACGTGGTGGCAATGTGAGAAATACACGGGGCAAACCAGTGCACAAAGATATGGCGGTCTTTGTAAGATGCTAAAACCATTTCCAAGTGGCAAAATCTTAAGCTACATCAGAGACCAAAAGATTGATGAGGAAGACTGCTGAGGAAATTCATGAGAATCAATGAGCATTTTAAATTTAAGCATTAGAGAACCTGGTAAACAAATGGGTGTGTATTTAAGGGAAGAAGGTAAAGAAAGATCCAACAATAATTTGAAAGTTTCTAGATATGTGATGCTGATATCTATTAATATGTGTATATAAAATAATTAGAAGTAGATCTCTGGTATAGAGGGAGAAAATTAGTTCAGCTTTTGAATGATTTAATGTTACATTCTTGAGGTTTGTTTATAAAATGCTATCCAGCAATCAACTTATAATGTGAATCTGAATGTAAAGAGATGTCTCAGAATTGAAAAACTAGATTTGGGGCCCATCATCAGATGTTGGTTGCATACATGAAACTAGAAGGATGGAGGTTGCCATCCATCCATTATTGCATCGTGCCATCAATGGTAAGACAGTTGAAAGAAAGAGGACAGTGGATGGTGATAGGTTGATGTCAATGTTGAGAAACAGGGACAAAAAGGAGGCACCTGAACAGGAGTCTTAGAAGAACCAACCCAGAGGCACAAGGAAAAACACAAGTAACCATGCCAATGAAAGCCAAGGGTGGAGAGTTACAGAAAGAATAATTGTCAAGAAGGTCTATTACAGATAATAGCATAAAAACTGAAAAGAGACAAATGGATTTGGCAAGAAGATTACTGATAATTTGTTAGGAACCAAGAACAATATTTTAAAACAAATTTTCTATGTTGGTTTTGTTTTTAAATACTTTTTTACATGAATGAAAAGAGTCTTAAGATGAAGAAGTGATATTTAAATTAAATCATGTTTTATTATTTTAAAAATAGTTTTTCAATATTTAGTTAACCATTTCATTTGTAATAGTAGTTTTCAAAACTAGTATCTAAGAGATTTCAAATTATATTTCTGGAATGAATAAATAACATCAACACTTCAAAAATGTATCATCAATAGTGGGAAAATTTATGCTCTCAGCTTTAGGTGAGGTCTTATGATCTTTGCTTATTGAAGTGCAGCATGTAAAATCATTGCTTCTCTTAACCTTTAAGTAATATTTAGGTTGCTTTTCACTTCCCTGAAATATAAAAGAGAATTGAAAAGATGTTATTTACAATTTACAATTATAAACTGTGGTAACTTTTGTAATATTTACCAGTGTTCCCATTCTTTATCTAAGCAGCTGGTAAGAATGCACCTCCTGGCCCCTCCTGAAGTTAGGTATGGTCATATAACTAACTTCAGTTAATAAATGTTAATAAAAGTGATATGTCTCACTTCTAGGCAAAAGCCTTTGAAAGCCCATGTGCAATTCACCATATACGTTTATCTACCATAGCATCAAGCAATGCTTTAGTTGTTGGATACATCATCAAGCTTAGGTCATTGAGAAAAATCCCTAGGCAAGCCGTGATGTACATATGTACACATAAACATTAATTATTTTATGCCATATTGGCTTAAGAGTTATCCATTATCTCAGCATAACCTAGCCTATCCCGACTAATACAGACATCATTGCATGATGAGTATTTTGGTGAAAGAGTTCCTTCTTGCCTAACCTCAGAGAACCCCTACTCTGAGTGGTTGTCCTTGGTTCTCCCTTCATTATTCCAGATATCAGATATGGTATGAAGGTAGAGAACTGTGTAAAGATATCAGGATTATCCCTAAAATTCTCTGGTTGTGCCTAAAATATATAACTGAAACATATATTTTATCAGTGGAAATCTTCCAGATCAGTTACAAATTGGTGTGCCTTTTCAGAGAATGGACTGTATTTTTGCTTCTTTGAATAATAGTTTAACCCAAAGAGATCCATTCCAAACACTGGAGAAAGTTTGCTGTTCTTTCTTCCCAGAATTTCTATGTCTTCAAAGGTTAGGCCTTGAAGATAAGGATGGAGACACATTTAGCCATGTGTTCTGCAGCGAAAACACTATGGTATGCTTGTAACGTATTCTGACATCTTCCCTGTACAAGGCAGATCGTGCCTTCCTGATTGAACACTTAGGCAAATATTGAGTTGCTTTTACATTTTGAGGTCACATGTAAGTCATGCTGTAGCTATTGTGTTTTGAGTTTTTCCCATTGTGATGATATGTGTATACTGACTAACCTATATTGGACCATTTTATTTTTCTTACTTGGTTATAAACTTGATGAAATAATAATTTTCAAAGTTGAAGAGTTATTGCATAGAAGTAAACTATGCTCTCTATCCTCTTAAAATTTGGTCTATGGATACTTTTTCAGCAGGAAGAGTATTAAAATGTTTGTTATAATGCTTGTTTTTTGCCTATCATTTCTATTTCTGCCATAATTTTGGCACATTGACTTTCTTGACCTCTATCTTGTGTATGTGTGCTTACTTCTAAAACTTTCTCCAGTTTGAAAAAAATAATTTATGTTAATGCCTGGCTTCTCTATGTTCCTTGAATTCTGACAGTTTTCTTTGTACTTATTTTTAATTCAATCTCCTCCCTGGTACATCTCAGATTTGGAGCATAGCTTGGTTATTCATTCAAATATATTAAGAAATTACCTTATGCTAGGCACTGATCTAGGCTCAGAGATCTTGGGGTAACGCAGAACCCATAGTCAGGACAGATGTGGTGGCTCATGCCTTTAATTGCAGCACTTTGGGAGGCTGAGGTGGGAGGATCAATTGAGCCTGGAAGATTGAGGCTGCAGTAAGCTGTGATCATACCACTGCACTCCAGCCTAGGTAACAGTGCAAGACTCTGTCTCAAAAACAAAACAAAACAAAAAAACAAAAAAAAAAAAACAACAACAAAAAGCAACTCATTATGAGGGATGAACAATGCCACAAGTGGTTATATTTAGATTGTGTTACAGTTGGCACATGATGCTACAATAATAGTGTCCATTGCTCTGAGGGAGCACAGAGCTGCCAAAGGTTCAGAATGGCATCTGACCTGAAGATGCATCTTGCAAGATATGGAAAGTGCTTGGCTTGGTTAATCAAAGTTTTGCTTTTCTTGAAAAAAGTACATATGTATGTGCATATATACAAATACATATATATATTTGTCTAGGTACAATTTATTTCATAATTGCTACTCACCAGTAACTAATGTATGGAAGAAAACAAAAAATTTGGAGATTATGAGTAGGAAAAACTAGTTTGGACAAATTGACTAATTATCCAAGTATCTATGTTCTCCTCCTCTTTCATCTATCCATCATTCTGGAAACATATTAGTCACCATTCATGCAAAGGATATTAATTATTGCATTTGCATTTGTGGTGTTTTCTTAAGGCTTTATATACACAGATACACACCACACACACACACACACACACACAAACAAATTTAAAAAAGCCTCTGGGTGACAAAAGAAGGCTTCCAGTGCATTGCAGAGTCCCAGAATTGTGAATTGGTTTGAAGCTTGATGTAAAATGAGTGCGTATTTTTTAAAAGATTTACTTCACAAAAACATACAAAGTGAATATATACCAAAATAGTACTGTCACTAATAGCCTCATTTAATTTAAAATGTCAAACTCTGACCTCATTAGTAGAATTAATATAATGGGGGAAAATAATGGGTAAAACAATATTCATGGATTTTCAGTTTCCATATCAGGTGAATGAGATCCAACTATTTTTTCAATACACACAAAGAAATTACATGCTGGAAAACTTGTAAGAGAAATAAATCTACAGACACAGATGATTTCAATTTGCTGAAATTACTCAATTTGCTAATATTTTAATGTACTAAACTTTGGTGAAATCTTGCCAAAGTTTTCCATTTTCACTGCTCTTTCTCATAGTAAAAAATAATCATTAAAGGTATGTTTCAGATTTTGTAAATCTTAAATGCCCTCTCAAATAAAACGACCATAAACTTGCTCAGGTTAATCTCTTGTTACTTGATAAATAGCAATGTGTATTTTTTATTTGTCTATGATTAATAGACTATCAGAACACATCATCAATCCTATATTTTTTCTAGTACCTGCAAGATAAAAATGCAAAGCATCAGTATGACCTTTAAAATCAATTTGCCTCTTTGTTTGGGGGTATACTTTGCTTATGCAATTACATCATAGAAAATTTATTATTAAAGAAAATCTGGCTTGTCAGTTATTTTCTGAGTTTAACTCTGTTGTTGTTTTGTAATTTTATAAAATTACAGTACTTCATTTCTTTTTGTTCTGTCATATATTTAAAACTCTTATTGTTGTTAATAATTCTACTGAATGTAACCTTCATACATTTGAGATGCTTGGAATTCGTAACGCCAGAATACATTTTCACTAAAATGTAAAGGCTGATATTTCTTAAAGGTAGCCTCCGTTAGTAAGAGAAAAAACACATTTAAGCATTGGGTTCTGCTATTTATTTCTCTCTGTAGGATATGCCTCTAAACAAGTTATAACTTTCTCAGAATACTTCATGTTTCTCAGAATAGATAAGTCACCCACCTCTTGGTAAGGAGGGAGGGTTATATGTAATTATTTGTTGTTATTATTTGCTTATGAGTGAGTGTTTGTGTTTATCCCATCATTTTACCCTTCCCCTTCCTTTCCGATTTTTGGAAGATCTTCAAGGGCAGAGCCTAGGTTCTTTTCATAATTTATCTTCACTTTGTTTATTGTAGGCACTTAAAAATAAATTCATAACTTAAAAAATGGTGAAGAAAAATAGGATTAAGAGTGTGTGTGCAGGGACTGGCCTTCAGGGTAGGACATTTTTTATTTTGGTGGTGGTGGTGGTGGTGGTAATTGGTTTTTTTTAATTGATCCTAGAAAGAATGTTAGGAAACGGATTTTGAGGAGTGGACAAGAATATGTGTGAAAATTCATATTTAATTTGGGTATTGTCCTTTCTAACGTAGGAGGTAAGGTCATCTACTGAGATTTATAGGGTTGTGAATGGGAAATGGACAGGAGAAAGTCAAGAGTTTTTTTGAGAGGGATGCCTAGTAGTAGATCGGTGAATAAAGTATCAGGGTATCAGGAAAAAAACATATTAGACACCAATTTGTGCTAGTTAAGTGAATTTGATGCTTTGCCTTACCACAATATAGGCAGAAAGTCTAGTGTATTTCTAAATGATTTTGGATTATTAAAATTAAGATTGACTGAACTTTTGAAGGTCCTGGCAAAGAGTAGGTTGGCAGATATAAAGCAGTGGAAGAGATGATAACAATTTATGTGCAAAGACAGGGGCAGCACATAAAATACTAATGATAATGTTAATCATTTACAGTTTCTTCTCTGTGCCAGACACCAATGGGCTTTTTACATGTTTATCTCTAATCTTCTTAACAACTTTGAAATGACAATTATCTCTATTTTACAGATGAGGAAAATAAATTCAAAAAGGCTAAATAACTAAATATGTAGTAGAGCTGCGATGATCATTAGCATTTAGATTTATCTGACTCTAAATTACTTGTTCCTCTGATTATGGCAAGCTGGAGAATTATAGACACCTGCCAAGGCTGAAAACAGCAGCAGTTTAAGCCTCTATTCACTCACTGTCATGACTTTACCTCCTGGGATTACTGAAGCAGTATGAACTTATAACATTCCTTCCATTAGCTCTATACATATTTGTTAAATCATGAGTCTCAATTTTAAATTTAAAATGTAATGTAAATCAAATGCTACCAATTCAGTTTCTTTATTACCTGCTGAATTGTATTGTATGAAAACAGATAATAATGCCCCTAGAGTCCCTGAAACCATAGGAACACTCCTTTGATTACCATATGGAGCACACTAAAAATGTTACCTAACATCTTCCTTACCTTGGTAAGGCAATCCCAACATTTTAGCTGGATACATAGCCACTCAAAATTTACTCCTTTAGAGCTTCTGGGGCCATAGTCAATTAATGCAATGTGGTAATACAATTGCACTGACTGTGCTGTGTTCTTTCAAGAGCACAACTAAAATGGTAAAGAAAAATAGAATTTCTTTCAAGAAAGGGACTGGCCTCACTTCCATTTCACTTTTCTCCCTGGCTGGAATGCAAACATGGTGAGCCCTCTTGGACCTAGACCTAGGCAATCCCTTAGGAATGTCGGTGCAACAAGATTATATCTTGTTTAGTGGAAAACAGAGTGGGGTTGAAGTAAAAAGTAAATATATTTGAAATTTTGAATGAATTGAGAAGTATGCAAATCCAGGGGGTGTCATGGAAATGAATGATTGCAGAGGTGAAGGTATCTGGAGCTGAGTACATTAAGAAATTATGAAGCAAATGTGTTGGATAGACACATCACACAGAATTTTGGTAGGGTTAGAATGAAGTGTGAACCAAATTTTAAAATGTTAAGAGCAGTGACACAAAATAATTGATGCTGGCAATGCAGAGGGGCAGAAAGTTACTTGGCTGAGAATGTAAGAATCTCTTAAGAGATAGTACTTTTACTAAAGCCTGGATGTATAACAGTTTGCAAGTGACAATGAAGAAAAAAGTATAACCATTAGATTTCACAATATTCATAAACTTATATGGTAGAAAATATCTACCCCTCTTGATGAGAAAAGAGGTCAAGCTGCAACAAAACCAAGCCAATACAATATTTTTGAGGATATTATTTAATGTAATAGCAAAATACGAAAAGGAGAGAAATAACATGAGTGAGGAGTAGAATGTGCTTAGCATTTATGGAGTTATATTCTGGTGAGATGAAAGCAAATGGTGAAGACTTAGAAAAAGAGAACCCTCAAGTTCAGGATGAGAATTGATGAAATACTAAAGTTTGTTATTTGAAGATGTGTACTTGAATCTGAAAATTAAAGAAATTAATCATTTCTCTTCCATTATTGTATTAGCTTTCTATGGCTATGTAACAATTTATTACAAACTTAACAACATAAAAACATGAATTTTTAAATTTCACCATTTTTATGGATCAGGTTCTGTGTGGGTAATTGGGCTGTCTGCTCAGGCTCTCACCTAGCTACAATTAAGGTTTTGGTCAGGACTACAATCTCATCTGAGGCTAGGGATCATTTTCCAGGATCATCCATATTGTTATTAGAGTTGAATTTCTTGCAGTTGTAGGACTGAGGTTCCCATTTCCTTGCTGTGTCTCAAACTGGGGCTACTTTCAGCTTCTAGAGGCTGCCCTTCGGTCATAGCCATGTGGCCTCTCACAACATCATAGATTACTTCTTTAATGTCAGCAAGATAATCTCCCTCTATTCAACTTTGATGGAATCATAAACACAACATAATCACAAAAATGACTAACATATTACCTGGGCCTTACAATGCGACCTAATCAGGGGAGTTACTACCCCATCTTCTACACAGTTCCCAGCCACACACAAGGAGAGGAGATTGTTCAGGGCGTGTACGCCTAGGGGACAGAATTTTGAGAATGATCTTAGAATTCTGCTAGCCACGCTGATTAAGTAGGTCCTGGTAAATTGTGTTCCCAGAGGTGACTGCAACAATCTCCCATTCCATATGCTGTTTCTCAACATGACGTTTCCCTTTACATAAGTCAGGTATATTTTTCTTTCTATTTAATCTGAGTATAAATGAGGACATAGACAGTAGCCCTAGCTGAGCTTCTACCCCACAGTCAACACCAAACTCCATCCAAGTGAGTAAGACCATTTTGGACTCTTCAGCGTTCCTAGTGCCCCTAGCCAAAACCATGTGAAGCAAAAAATTGAGTCAACCCAGTGAGTTATTTAAAAAATAGTAAGTTAATATTTAAATCAATTGTTGATGTTGTTTTGGGTGCTTTGAGATGTGGTAGGAGTAACCAAAATATGGGCAAAATCACACAAAGTTTAGGTACCTGTAGTAAAAGGCATAAGGGAAAGACAGTCTGTGAAAGAATAAAAAAGTGAGAATGAATACATATGAATAACTAGGATGCTCATATAAGTTTAACATGCAAATAGTAACATGATTGAGTGAGGAAAAAATCAGAATGAATGTTACATCAAGATGACCAGCAGAAACATGGTATATATTAAATGAAGGGGAAAAGGCACAATAAGAAAGGCTGGTTTTATTGTCTTGTGAAAAAAAATTGTGTAAAAATATGTTAGCATGAGCCAGGCGCAGTGGCTTACACCTGTAATCTCAGTAATTTGGGACGCTGAGGAGGGTGGATTGCGTGAGGTCAGGAGTTCGAGACCTGCCTGGCCAACATAGTGAAATGCCATCTCTACTGAAAATACAAAAAATTAGCTGGTCATGGCGGCAGGCACCTGTAATCCCAGCTACAAGGGAGGCTGAGGCAGGAGGATAGCATGAACCCAGGAGGCGGAGGTTTTAGTGAGCCGAGGTGGCGCCATTGCACTCCAGCCTGGGCAACAAGAGCAAAATTCTGTCTCAATAATAGTAATGATAATAATAATACATTAGCACAAGCTACAGTTTATAAATACTGAAAAAGAAGAAATGCACTGCTATGGAGCATAATATTATTTCAAAAGTATTTAAAGGCTATCCAAACACTGTTTAATATTACCAAAAATATCCAAATACACCAGAACCACTAAAACACTGGCTGCCAGAGAGTTTGGTAAATCTTTTGAGGCTACCTAAGTGAGGTTATAACTAGAAACACAGAAAAATGTTTCTTTTTTTCAGTTCAACAGAATATCTCAGAATGGAGCCCGAAGGACCTCTTATGGTAAAGCTTCCTCTGTGTATTATCTTTTCACTAATAGAGAGGCACAGAACTGAGCTTACTTTATGAAACTAAATCTTTTTCTGTTTTTAACTTATGGCTATTTTTTACTTGTGTAAAATATGATTATATATGAGAGTTAAAAGTAATGTTTTGATTTGACGACAGTAAAAGTAAATGATATATATATATATATATAAAAATTGGTATATATGTTAAATATTCCAGAATTTATAGGTAAAAATGGAGTCTAAGTGGTTTTAAGATATTTTAAATAATTGATAAGACTTATTATAGATATTCTTGAATAATGATTTATTCTATTCTAAATATTTTCCTTTTCACCTAGGATTCATTAATATCTGAAGCTTAATATATTACAAAAGTTTTTAGACTCTTTAATTATCAAAATAATTATTAATTCATCTGTCCAGTTAAGCTTGATTAGTCTAATAAAAGGATGTAAGTGAAAGATTACAGAGAATTTAGGTATAAAGAACAGGATTACAGAATCAGATGTTTTACTATCAGTGTTACCTTTGGCATTTAAAATACATACACGCAAGTCCTATTTTTAGTAAGTTTAATGTTCAAATTTACAAAAAATCTAATGGGCTGGCATCAAACTTCATTGACTTTCTTGATTGTTATGAACTTTATAATTACTACATTTCAGCAATGCCTGCCAAAGCCACTAAGAATCTTGACATCAGTGGGAAGTGTTCCACTTTGAAATCTTAAATTCAACTGCCAACTCTTTGTCCATCACCTCTTTCTTCCAGGGTTCTCATCCCTGACACTTTTAACACGTGCACTTTGACCTCATTAAAACTTCCCAGTCCCTTGACTTGTCCTTCTTTAATCATTAAATAAGCTGAGCCTTATTTTATGTTTTCCCACTAAACGTAGTTTTTAATATGCATTTCATAGACTCCCTTTTCTCCACACTCAATTGCCTTTGCCAAATCTTTAACCAAACCTCAATATTAGATCAACTGTAACGTTTTCACAGACATTCATTAATTCTACAGTAGGCTTTCTGTTGAAAATAGTAAAATATGGCATTCCAGTTACTTAGAGATAAACGAATTAATGACTTCAACCTCCTGCAATTGGAGTATAAGTGCCACTGAACAAACCATTTACTCTTTTTTCCAATTATTCAAAGGCTACTTCAATATTTTAATTTTCTCCTTGAGTCTCCTACTTTAACATAAGCACTGGCTTGCTTTGGATGAATTAGATGCTTACTTTACAAAGAAAACAGAATATATCAGGAATAAAAATCTTTCCAGTTTTAAACATACACACATACACATACACACATGCACTCTTTTAAAGATTTATTTATTGAGGTTGATGCCAAAATCATAATGATTCCTTCTTCTTTGGAATGACTCCTTCCATTTACAGAGGTGAAACTTAAATGCACTGAGTGTCTTGTATTTTAAGTAGATGGCTGGCTTAAACTGGGGCAATCTAATTTTGTCTTCTGTAAATTTATAATCGGGATAGCACTTTAGTCTATGTAGGTGTTAAACATTATAATAAGTGAATTCAGAAGCTATAGGAAGCTTTATTCTTTCATGTAGACTAAGAAACAGAGAAAGCTGTTTTCCAGTTCTGCACGCACAGAAAATGAGGAGAATAGAAATGAAATGGTAACTTTGTGCTTTAATCTTTCAGGTTTTTTTTTAAAGTGCCTCAAGTGCCTAGGTTACATTTCTGCCAATGGATTGCTGGCCTCTTTTCTCAGAAATATTCCCTTTTACTTGGCTAAACTAGCTGAAATTAATTTTTATCACGTACAAATAAAAATTCTTAAATAAGACACATGCGCTTCTCTAAAAAAATAACTTTTGCATATGTAAAATTTTGAGGGCATTGACAAGTAATATGATGGATATATACATCATTTCCAGATTACTTATGATGCTCCTTCTATGTCCAGTTTTTAGGTAGATATGTGGGTGGGTCAGCTTAGGTGAGTAATTTAATTTTGATAATTATTGTGAAATTATCCTCCAAAATGTTACTCCAATTTACTTACATGGAGACCATTTGAAGGTGTCTCTTTCTCCATAACCTACTTATAAGAAAACAAAACATATTCTAAATTGTTTGTCAATATCTTGGAATAAAATGATATCTCCTTGTAATTATATTCACTTATATCATTATATATTGTCTTATGATTATATATTTATTAATAAGTGAATATAACAAGGAGATATCATTTTATTCAGTTTCCCTTTAGCTGGATTTTAGGAACACTTTATACATTTTAGTGATTAAATTTGTATTACATAGTGTTTCTGTTTCACTCTTTCTCTCAATTATCTTAATATTATTTTTGGTATCATTAACAGTTTTCTATTTTAATTGTAAGCATTTATGGTTTTGAGATTTTTTTCTATGCTAAGAAAACCTTTCCCCTTTTCAGATAATGGTAAAGGAATCCTTACTTCTTCCAGTAGTTATTCAGATTATCTTCCATTTAGATACATAAAAAATATATTCAGGCTATTTTGAATAAATGGTGTAATTAACGGATCAGTTTTAACAATCTGTTTCCAAATTACCTCAGTGCCATTCTTTGGCTTGCTTTTGCTTTTTCCTCACTGATTGGAAGTGCCATTGCTAAGAATGAATTAGATGCTTGTATGTACTATATGTTTCTTGATCTTATTTTGTTCCTTTCTGACCCTGGGTAAGTACAGAATTGTTTTAATTATTATAGAATTTCAGTATGCTTTGGTATGTGGTAGTACAAACTTTCTTATTTTTTAACTTAGTTTTTCAAATTTATCTTGATCTTTATTGAGTATTTTATCTTCAACAAGCACAACTTGATAGTTTTTAGATTAGGACTAAATTTTATTTTTATATACTGAGAGTATGCTCTTTGGTATATAAGCGTCCTGAATATGTAAATTATTTGATTTATTATTTTCTATTAGAAACCATTTTTATTTGTAATAATACATTCTTGCAATTTATTTTGTATGATTTTTAATAGATATATCAGCTCTTTCTCTATACACATTTATCTACTATTATTACTTAACTATACCTGGATCTTTTTTATGACTTAGGGTGCTTGTTGATTTAGCTTCCCTAACTATCTGCAAATATTGTCTTTTATTTGCAAGTATTTTTCCACTTGCATTTATTACATTTATTATTGTTAATATAGTTAGGTAAATTTCATCCATAATATTTCATTTGAATATGCTCCCAGAATGGTTGCAAGTTTGTTTTTGCCAAGAATTCCAATGATATTCCTGGTCCTAAGGTTTTATTTTATTTTGGTAATTATTTTCTTAAGACATTTTCCTAAATTTAGGTATTATAAATTCTAGACTCTCATGTTTGTGAAATAAAGTTAATTCTCAAGGAAATTTCTCCTTTTCCCTCCATATGCCTCCCAATGATTAGGCAGAAACATACATGAATACTTATTGCTTGGTGTTTTAAGACAAGATTTGCTTTGTCCACTTTTCTAGTGAGATTATAATCGTTTCACAGTGTAGCTTTATGTATAAGATCTCAACTCCAGCTCCCACATCACTTTGTCCAAGAGCTTTACCCCTGTCTCTCTGTGGGAATTACATCTAGTCAATCTTCCAATTGCTGAGACAAGAATCCTTTAAAACCCCAAGCAGCTATTACTTGATTATCACTGGTTTTTTAACATGAAGATTTTTTCCTAGCAAATTTGGTATGTTTTATGTTTTTGTAGCAAGAGGAATTTCACTTAGTATCACCTGTCATTTCTAAAACTGGAAAGGTTCAGTTTTGTTGTTT
The DNA here is from genome assembly GCF_028885655.2 of Pongo abelii. Lineage (NCBI taxonomy): Eukaryota > Metazoa > Chordata > Mammalia > Primates > Hominidae > Pongo > Pongo abelii. The sequence continues at coordinate 96,017,309 of NC_071990.2, read as the reverse complement.
TAACTTTAAGTTAAAATTACATAATAGTGATTATTACACATTGTATGCCCATATCAAAATATCTCATGTAGCCCATAAATATATATACCTACTGGGTACTCACAAACATTAAAAATAAATAATAATAAATGATACCGAAATTGTCTCCTAAATGAAACTATCTAAACCTGCTTTTTGAAGTTAGAAATAAGTAATAAATGATACTTAAATTATGTCCTGAATGAATGAAACTATCTAAACCTGATTTTTTTAATCTGGGATATATCTTATTGCTTTTATTCAAATACAAACTCCCTGAATCTTTGGTACAAAATTACTGAAAATTGATCAAAAATTATTCTTATTAATAGAGGAATATTTGAAATAACGATTTCTTTGGGTTCTAGTTAGAGCACGTTTTCAGTAACAACAAAAATTTAAAAAGCAATATGGCAAAATCACAATTTCCTTTTCAGTTTAGAGGTGCACCATACTGTATCACAGAAAATTTATTCATACTGCTAGACAAGCCATCATTTGTGGAATAGACATATGTTCAGATACCTCCAAAAGTCTAGTAGCATCCACTGTTAAAAAGTCTCAAAAGATATGCTTACTTCAGCAATATTGCTGCTGGTAGGAATTTGTCACTCTTTACATTGTTAAATTTAAATGCAAAAGAATAGAAACTTTAATTCCCATTGTAATCCTTCAAAACTTCTCTCTAGTGATTTAAAAAAAAAAAAAGCCTTTTAAACTAGGCTACAATAATTTCCCCCCACTATTCTGTAATAGGAATGGAACACAAATTAGACATAAAAAAATCCCGTTCAACTTTTGAGCACAATTTTAAAGTGAAAGTTTTATTCTGAATTTGAAATTTGCCAAGGTCTGTGGCTGAGTTTCAGATATCCACTTCCCTTCTTGGCAGCAGATAATTTGGAAATCAGAAGTCTGCACACTTGAGATATTTCCAGGCTTGGAGTGTCAAAAAGACAAGATGACATATGGTGAAGTAAAAGGGATTTCTCACTTTCAGGAACACATTTCAACTTCCAAAACATAAAAATAAATAAGTGCTTTTTCAAATTCATAAAAGAAATAATGAGAATTTTGCCCAAATATTATAGACATATCAACGTTAAGCAGCAAGATGTTTGAGTCTATCACTTCCTGCAAGCTTTCTGCTAAATAGATAAGTTCAAATTTCAGGATTGTCATGTTAACTTTGGCATAAACGTGCTTTTATCTTTGGCAAAGATGACAGTAATCCCCCTCAAAGAAAAATTATAGTGTAATTAAAGTATACAATTTGATGTTTTTATACCAACGTTTCTCTGGGGAGTTTCTTCTATACTCTCCTTGCTAATTTTAAGCTCAAATGATCAGAGTATGAAGGGAATTGAGTTGGAGGAGACAAGGTCTGTGAAAATGATTCATTCTGTTGTCCATTTACCTTGCTCATTTTTTTTTTTTTTGTCCTTATTGCCTGATTGTTACAAAGGCAGAAGTTGATGTAATGTGGAATTTTGCTACTCCAGTTATTTTAATCTATTGGTCTTTAGAACACATTGATACATGTTAGCACTTCAAATGACAAGTAGTTACAAATTAAATTAGTCAATTTTGTAACTTCTTTCTGACAAACTATTGGCAGAAGAATTTTGTTTTTTTTAAAGATTCACTGTGGAGTGAAGGATTAAGCATGCTTGCAGATCTCCACTAGTTAGACAATTATTATAGATTATCAATTGTTTCATTAGTATAAATACTTCAAAAATATTTTCTTTTTAATTGCAGAATAACTTAATTGACAATAGTTGTGAGATGATTTGAGAAATTATGTGAAGAAATACTGCAAGTTTAACAAGAAAATTTTATAAAATTGCCCATATGAATCTTTTTTGTTATTTAGATTTATATAAGGGATATCTTAGTGTGACAGTTTCTTTAGAATATGAGTGCAAGGCTAAACACATTCGGAAAATGACATAAAGTTATCAAAGAAAGTAGCATATTGTAAAAACTCATTTTATAAAGCAGTTTTTCCAAACTGTCAGATTATAGAAAGCATTTGTACATGGGTAGAGTAAGATTTTTCCCCCACATTTATTTTTAGATAATGAGAAATGAACTGTAAACTTTTTAAATGTCTCACTTTGCTAAGCCATAAAATATGGAATTCAAGTCTCAAAATAGCTCCTGATCTTGAGCCATTAATACTCTAGATTCTGTAGTGTTAATAGATTATATTAAAGATAAAAATTGATGTCTTCATTACCTCCAATTTTATGTAAGAGGAAAAGAAAAGGTAAAATAAAATGTATAAACCTGTATAATAAAATGGTCATTTAAGCCATGTGGGCTTCAATAACGTATCAATAAAAATAATTCATTATACACGTCATAAGATAAATTAAATTACACTTAGGAGGCAGAAGCACCCTGAGCTCTCTAAGAGAAGCACAGTATTGCAAAAATATGCTTGCTTACACAAGCTATAAATTATTGGCAGATTAAGGTTACATGTATGTTAGATAATTTGTTTGTAGAAATCACCCCAAGTCACTATTTCTCTTAGTTTCGTTATAGAAAAAAATATGTTTAACTTATATCTGAGATCATAATATAGCCCATGAACTAGGAATAGAGAAAATCAAATATAGATTAGTATGTATAACATTGTTACCAAATATCCAGTACTATTTTCCAAGCCGACTGTTCCCCTCTATGATGATACTTATGCCTACATTTCTTTACGTTTCACAAGGAACAGATCAGATAAATCATGTATTTTTCATTTATCTTCAGATTACACTTTATCAATAGACTTCTCATAAGACCCTCTTCCCTGATGATGTCTTGCCAAATAGACATCACAACATTTCAGAATAACTTACAATTGTCTAAAATTCAGTGTTTATACCATGGAAATATCTGAGGTCTTCCATAGAGTCACGTATTAATGTTTCAGCAAAAAACATATATATATAAATATGTGTGTATATACATATATATGTGTATATACACATATATGTATATACATATATGTGTACGTATATGTGTGTATATACATATATATGTATATACATACATATGTGTGTATATATATGTGTGTGTATATATGTATGCATATATATGTATGACACTAGTAGCTTAAGTTTTTCTGGGAACAACTTTAAGCATGTATCTGTATCTAAGATTAATGTCCTAAATATTAATTTCAAATTGAGAGTAGTATGCAATTATCCAACCTAAAAATGAAAACAAGCTATTTTAAATATATGATTTTAAAACCCAATGATTCTGTGCATTACTTTGCCAATTTTTCCTTAGAAATGTAAGAATAGTCTTGCAATTCTGATACATTTCTCTCTCTCTGTGTATACACTCTGTATATACACACACACATACTGTAATACAAAATAGAGTATATTTTAGTACTTAATTACATACAAGCACACTACATACACATATATGTGATTAAGTACCATTTGGAAATGAGGCTTTGAATATAGTAAAATAAAGATAGTGTGGTAATATGTTTACACAGAAGTCATTTTTTGCATGTATGATTATAACCTTAGGATAACTCATTAGAAGTAAAATCTCTGGCTCAAAAAACATGAACTGTTTTCAGGATCTATCTATATTAACACCCTAGGTAATTTCATTCTCTTTTATGAGTTTAAAAAGAATTTATACACGAAACACCCAACTGAGAAGCTCCAATTCTGGCTTCTCTCCTCAAATCTGAAGTGATGGGTCCAACTAAATGATGCCTCCAACTGACAATGTAATAAGTATTTAAAACTTAAAATGTCCAAAAAAGAAAAAAAAAAAAAGGCCATTTGATTTTATAAGCAAAAGCATGTTAAAATCTGAGTTATGTCATATATCCCTATTCAAAATCTACTTATTTCTATTCATCTGAGGGAATGAAAGCCAAAGTTCTACATGATATGAGGCATTCTCTCTCTGCACTTTCTCTCTTTCAGCCTACTCAGTGCCATGTTCATTGGCCTCCTTGATTTACTGCTAACGTGTCTAGCATGCTCCTTCCCTAGGCACTTTCCAAGCACTCTTCTCTCTATCTGGATTGTTTGTGTCCCAGTCCACCAGATAGCAACATGGCCTATTCCCTCCCTTCTTTCAAGTCTGCTTTTATGATTTCTCTTACTTACCTGAGACAACACGGTTGTGATCCATGATCACCATTTTTAATATGACACCCTCTATCCTAACACTCCCTTTCATTTTATCTTATTTATTTATTTATTGAGACAGAGTCTTGCTCTGTCACCCAGGCTGCATTGTAGTGGGGTGATCTTGGCTCAATGCAGCCTCCACCTCCCAGGTTCAAGCGATTCTCCTCCCTCAGCTACCCAAGTAGCTGGGATTACAGGCATGAGGCACCACGCCTGGCTAATTTTTGCATTCTTCGTAGAGATGGGCTTTCGCCATGTTGGCCAGGCTGGTCTTGAACTCCTGACCTCAGGTGATCCTCCCATCTCGGGCTCCCAGAGTGTGGGAATACAGTCACTTTATTTTATCTTATTTTGCTATATGTCCCTCATATACACCCAGGCTATTAGACTTTTGTTGTTCTTTTTCTTTCTCCACCCTCCACATAATACCCGTGCTGAAGGCATGGGCCTTGTCACTTGTATCCAGAGCTGCACTATCACCTTTAGGACATTTCTAGGCTGTGACAGGTGTTCCTAAAATATTAATACAGTTGATAAAAGAATGAAGATATTTTAGGCATATTAACAAATAGGTTTCTGCAAGTTTGAATCATTTTAGTCAATCACATCTTTTGTTTGAAGGTGCCCTTTCAACTGTGCTTTAATCAATATTTGAAATGTAGCCCTTTCTGCAACCAACACACACACACACACACTCACACACATGCCCAGCCCTCTGCAAGGCTGACAGGAATGAAGTATAGAAATGATGCAAGAATAGGGCACTTTCACCTTTCACTGTGAGTCGAGTACTCTGTATAAATGGTGCTTTAAGTATTTAGAAGAGTTGCTGAGGATTGAAAGAGGAGAGAGACAGGAAGGGTGAAGACAAGTGCAAAAGATAACTGTAGAGAGAAATAGCACACAACAATAGAAAATAGACTTGGCAGAACTATTTTAGCCAAGAACTGAGACGGGCATTGGATTTTCACATGTGTCCCAAAGCATTGATTACATTTTTTCACCATTTCTGTCAATGTGCTCTAAAAGCTAGCACAGCAAAAGGAAATCAAGTTTTTGCTATATATGTCTTGGAATAGTGAAAGAAAAATACCACAAATAATGAGCCATGATTTAAACTGGATAGTGAAATGATGGTTTATGTTTTACAATGAAATACCTCACTCTGTTTTCTCAAGAACGCTTTGGTTAGCTTCTATTTTTAGTATATAAGCATCTTGTCTTAGATCTCAAAGATGGAGCCCAAAACTTTTCAGTTGAATAAATTTATAGAGCATTTATACATTATATTTTCAGACAAAATAGTCTCTCTCTCTTTCTCCCTCTGATGTTTCTATCTATCCACATGTACATTATAACTAGTCAATTCAGAGACTAATGATGAAAATGTGCAATAAACCAAGAATTATGATTACTCTAGTTCTGAATACATGAGTTTCATTTAAATACAATGTTACAGGAATACCTCATTTCATTAGTCTTTCCTTTATTGTGCTTCACAGATATTTCATTTTTCATAAATTGAAGGTTTGTGGCAACCCCGCATGAAGCAAGTCTATCAGTGCTATTTTCCACCAGCATGTGCTCACTTCCTGTCCCTGTGTCACACTATGAGAATTCTCAAAATAGTACAAACTTTTTCATTAAAGTTATATTTGTGATGGTTATCTGTGAACAATGATATCTGGTGTTACTATTCTAATTATTTTATAGCACCATGAACTGGGCCGATATAAGGTGGTGAACTTAATTGATAAACATTCTATGTGTTCTCACTGCTCCACCTACTGGCCACTCCCTGTACCATTCTCTCTATTCTCTCTATCTCCCTCCTCCCCTTATCCTCCCTAACCCTCTCCCTCCCTCTCTTCTCTAAGCCTCCTTATTCCGTGAGACACAACTATATTTAAATTGGGCCAATTAATAAAGTTCCAATGGACTTTTTTGTGTTCAAGTAAAAGGCAGAGTTGCATATCTCTCAATTTAAATCAAAAGTTAGAAATGATTAAGCTTAGTGAGAAAGTTATGTTGAAAATCTAGATAGGCCTAAAGCTCATTTTCTTGTGACAAACAGTTAGCCAAGTTATAGATGCAATGAAAGAGTCCTTGAAGGAAATTAAAAGTGCTACTCCAGTGAACATGAGAATAATAAGAAAGTGCAACAGTTTTATTGCTGATATGGAGAATGTTTTAGTGGTCTGGATAGAAAATCAAATATTTCCACAAGCCAAAACCTAATCCAGAGGAAGGCCCTAACTCTCTTTAGTTCTATGAAGCCTACGAGAGGTGAATAAGCTACAGAAGGAAAGTTTGAAGCTGTTATTGCAGAGATCTGTTGATGAGGTTGAAGGAAAGAAGCTCTCTCCATAACATAAAAGTGCAAGGTGAAGCAGTAAGTCTGTTGTAGAAACTTCAGCCAGTTACCATGAAGACCTAGCTAAGATAATTGACATACATGGCTGTGCTAACAACAGATTTTTAATGTGCACAAGACAGTCTTCCATTGGAAGGAGATGCCGTCTAAGACTTTCATGCCTAGAGAGAAGTCGATGTCTGACTGCAAAGCTTCGAAAGACAGGCTAACTTTTGTTGGGGCTAATACAGCTGATGACTTTAAATTGAACCCAATACTCTTTTACTATTCTGAAAATCCTAGGGCCCTTAAAAATTATGCTAAATCTACTCTTCTTGTGCTCTATTAATGGAGCGTCAAAGCCTGGACAGCAACACATCCATTTACAGTATAGTTTACTGTGTTTTAAGCCCAAAGTTGAGACTTACTTCCCAGAAAGTATACATTCCTTTCAAAATGTGGCTAATCATTGACAATACATTTTGTCATTCAAGAACTCTGATGTAGACGTACAAGGAGATTAATGTTGCTTTGGTGTTTGCTAACACAATATCCATTCTGTAGTCTGTGAATCAAAAAGCAATTTTGACGTTCAAGTTTTTTTATTTAAGAGATACATTTCATAAGGCTATAGCTTCCATAGATACTTATTCCTCTGATAGATGTAAGTAAATTGGAAAACTTTGGAAAGGACTCACCATTCTAGATGCCTTTAAGAATACTCATGATTCTTCAGAAAATATCAAAATATTAACATTAACAGGAGTTTGGAAGAAATTAATTCCAATCCTGATGAATGACTTTGAGGGTTTCGAGATTTCAGTGGTGGATGTGGCTGGAGATGTGGTGGAAATAGCAAGATAACTAGGATTGGAAGTGGATCCTGCATATGTGATTGAATTGTGGCAATCTCAGAAAATACTTTAATCGATGAGTTGCTTTCGTGGTTAGAAGAAAAAGTAGTTTCTTCAAATGAAATCTACTCCTATGAAGCTATTGTGAACACTTTTGAAATGACAATGAAGGATTTAGAACATTACATAAACTTAGTTGATAAAGCAGTGGCAGGGTTTTACAGAATTTACTGCAATTTTGAGAAAAGTTCTACTATGGCTAACATGCTATCCAACAGCACCTAATGCTATAGAGAAATCTTTGCAAAAGGAACAATCAATAGGTGTAGCAAACCTTATTGTTGTTTTATTTTAGACCTTGCCACAGCCACCCCACTTTTAGCAACCACCATTCTGACCAGCAGTCATCATCATCGAGACAAAAACCTCCATCAGAAAAGATTATGACTCTGAAAGCTCAAATGATTGTTAGCATTTTTTTAACAATAAGGTATTTTTAATTAAGTTATGCTCACTTTTTTTTTTAGACATGATGCTATTTCACACTTAATAAACTCTCAGTATAGGGTAAACATAACATTTATATGCACTCAGAAACCAAAAAAAAAAAAAAACACACATACAAACACGTGTGTGACTGGCTTTATTACAATATTCCTGATAGGGTTGGGCTCTGTGTCCCCATCTAAATCTCACCTTGAATTGCAATAATCCCCACATGGCAAGGGTGGAACCAGGTGGAGATAATTGAATCATGGGGGTTGTTTTCCTCATGCTGTTCTCCTGATAGTGAGTGCGTTCTGAGGAGATCTTATGATTTTATAAGGAGCTTCCCCCTTCACTCAACACTCATTCTCTCTCTTGTTGCCCTGTGAAGAGGGGCTTTCTGCCATGATTGTAAGTTTCCTGAGGCTTCCCCAGCCATGTGGACTGTGAGTCAATTAAACCTCTTTTCTTTATAAATTACCAAGTCTTGGGTATTTATTCATAGCAGCTTGAGAATGGACTAATACAATCCCCTTGATTGTGGTGGTCTGAAACTGAACATTCAATATCTCCAAGGTATGCCTGTATTTGTGTATGGTTATATTGTGATTGATACCACTAATGATTCAACCTTAGGTAAGTATACTAAATCAGTCATGGTAGTAGTTCCATTGTCTTTATCACTGATTGGTTAACATTTTGATATGCTTGAAACTATTTGGGCCAATAAGAGACCAGGTAAAGCATTTCTACAGCAGTTTGAAAAAAAAGGAAACTTGCTCCTTTGGATAAAATCAAAGAAGAGCACTTCCCTCTGAAATGCTAAAACTAATATTGGGTGAATCCAATATCTGGCAAAGGAGTTATACAAAAGAGATAGACATACACCCAGAGACATACCCCACAACAAAAGAAAGGCAGTCATCTCCATGGCAACAAATCGGAACTGACAAGAACAGGCAGTGAAAACTTCAGACTTTAAGACTGAGTTTTATTCTAGAAATATTTGAATGATATTTGGCTTTAATTGGCATTTTATTATGGGCAAGATTGTTTCATCACTGCTCAGTGCTTTTGAGATTCAATAAACAATGTTGATAGCAGGCATTAAAAATAAAAGCAAATGAAATAAATACCCAATATTGTACATAATTGAGTTGTGACTATTCAATATATCTTATAATATTTGAAATATAAATCAGTTATTATATTAATTTTTAATTACATATTTTTGGTAATGTGGACACTACAATAGTTATCAGCTGATTTCCACACATCTGGAATAACTATTGTTTACCAAACATATTTATGTTAAAAAGTTACAACTATAGTGAAATACGAGGGCAAAAATTATTTAGTACTATATTTATAATATGTAAATTACTGTTAATTGTTCATAATTAAATGTTTTTGAAAGAAAATGAAGAATTATTATAAGTCATATACATAGCTCTATACTGAGAAAAAGTATGTTTAAAAGTAGGTTTAATTAATGTAATCATAGCTTGATCATAGTGTTATTCTTCAATAGGATATCAAGAAAGAAATAGAGTTTAGCTTGGCACACAAGGATAAGTGGGATCCTGCCTATTACCTGTTCTCCTATATTCACCAAAGGAATCCTTGGTTCTAAACAAGCAAAATTTTAAGTATTTTATTTCTTTTTTAATGTCTTAACTTTCCTTTCTCCTTTTTCCTTATTCTCTTATATCTTATTATAAACTTTTCCTACTTTCTAATCTGACCACATGCCATTTACCTCTGTCTCCATAGTATCCCGTGCCTATCATTACAATAGATTTTGTCATGCTTCACAGCACTTCTCTAGCTGTCCATTTCTCCCACTATAATGGAAGTTTTCTGAAGACAGACTTTTCCTTAACTCTTCATCTCTTCTGCTTACCACAGTGTGTAGCATATAGGACACAGTTAATAAATATTTGTTAAAACCATGTGTAAACAAATAAATGACATTAATGAGGCACCAGTAAACTCTGTGTGTCCGAATGAAAAAGAGAAACAGGTCACAATTTAAATTTTAATTTCATATAATGACTTTTGCTATTATTAAGTAAACTTCAAAATTATTATCTAAGCCATCTTCCCAAATAGAATCAAAATGGTATTAATCTGTTCTCATGCTGCTAATAAAGATATACCTGAGATTGGGTGATTTATAAAGGAAAGAGGTTTAATTGACTCACAGTTCCACATGGTTGGGGAGGCTTCACAATCACCGCTGAAGGCAAATGAGAAGCAAAGTCACATCTTACATGGCAGCGGGCAAGAGAGCTTCTGTAGGGGAGTTTTCCTTTATAAAACCATCAGATCTCTTGAGACTCATTCACTACCATGAGAACAGCATGGAAAAGACCCACCCCCATGATTCGATTACCTCCTACCAGGTCTCTCTCATGACACATGGGAATTATGGGAGCTATAATTCAAGATGAGATTTGGGTGGAGACAGAGCCAAATCATATCATTCCAATTCTGGTCCCTCCCAAATATCATGTCCTCTCATTTCAAAGCCAAACATGCCTTCTCAACAGTCCCCCAGATTCTTAACTCATTTTAGCATTAACTCAAAAGCCCACAGTCCAAAGTCTCATCTGAGACAAGGCAAGTCCCTTCCACCTATGAGCCTATAAAATCAAAAGCAAGTTACTTACTTCCTAGATACAATGGGGGTACAGGCATTGAGTAAATGCACCCATTCCAAACGGGAGAAATTGGGCAAAACGAAGAAGCTAGAGACCTCATGCAAGTCCGAAATCCAGTGGGGCACTTAAATCTTAAACCTCCAAAATGATCTCCTATGACTCTCTGTCTCACATCCAGGTCATGCTGTTGCAAGAGGCAGGCTCCCACAGTCTTGGGCAGTCCTCCACCGTGGCTTTGAAGGATACAGCCCCCTGCTGGCTGGTCTCACGGGCTGGCATTGAATGTCCTCAGTTTTTCCAGGTGCATGGTGCAAGCTGTTGGAGGATCTATCATTCTGGGGCTTAAAGGACGGTGGCCCTCATCTCACAGCTCTACTAGGCAGTGCCCCAGTGGGGACTCTGTGTTGGGGCTCACACCCCACATATTCCTTCCACAAGATATCATACTGGTGGATTACATTGATAAAATTACGCTGATTGGCTCCCGTGAGCGAGAAGTAGAAACACACTGGACTTATTGGTGAGATACTTGTGTGCCAGAGGATGGGAAATAAATCCAACTAAACTTTGGGAAACTTCTACCTCAGTAAAATTCCTAGGGGTCCAGTGGTGTGGGGCCTGTTGAGAGATTTCTTCTAAGGTGAAGGGTAAGTTGCTGCATTTGGCCCCTCCTACAACTGAGAAAGAGACACAAGGCCTGGTGAGCCTATTTGGGTTTTGGAGGCAACACATTTCTCATTTGGGTATGTTACTCCAGCCCATTTATCAAGTGACCCAAAAGGCTGCAAATTTGAGTGGGGTCCACAAAAGGAGAAGGCTCTGCAGCAGCTCCAGGCTGATGTGAAAGCTGCTCTGCCACTTAGGCCATACAACCCAGTAGATCCAATGGTGCTTGATGTGTCAGTCACAGATAGAGATGCTGTTTGGAGTCTTTGGCAGGCCCCCACAGGTGAATCACACAGAAGGCCTGTAGGATTTTGGAACAAAGCCCTCCCACCTTCTGCAGATAACTACTCTCCTTTCGAGAAACAGCTCTTGTCCTTTTACTGGGCTTTGGTGGAAACTGAAAGTTTGACTATGGGTCATCAAGTCACCATGGGACCTGAGCTACCTATAATGAGCTGGGTGCTATCTGACCCATCTAGCCATAAACTGGGGCATGGGAAACAGCATTCCATCGGCCATCGACTGAAGGCTGCACTGTTGTTTCCCTACTTTTGAGGTTTTGGGACTCGGACTGGCTTCCTGGCTCCTCAGTTTGCAGACAGTCTATTGGGGACTTCACCTTGTGATCGTGTGAATTAATTATCCTAATAAACTCCCCGTCATATATACATCTATTTTATTAGTTCTGTCCCTCTAAAGAACCCTGACTAATGCAAAGTTTATAAAGGAAAGAGGTTTCAATTAATTGACTCACAGTTCCACATAGCTCAGCAGGCCTCACATCATGGCTGAAGACAAATGAGGAGCAAAGTCACATCTTACACGGTGGTAGGCAAGAGAGCTTGTGTAGGGAAACCCCCCTTTGTAAAATTATCAGATCCTGTGAGACTTATTCACTATCATGAGAACAACGTGGGAAAAACCCACCCCATGATTCAGTTACCCACTGGGTGCCTCCCATGACATGTTCGAATTATGTACAATTCAAAATGAGATTTGGGTGGGACACAGCCAAACCATATCAAACACTATCCTTAATTAATTGTAGACTGTGTATACCAAGTATGTTCCCAAAGTTTATATTAAAACTATATTTTATAAATATATTATGTCAATGGATGAAACTATGAAGCAGATATGATTCTTTCATCCCATGTTTAAAAAAATGAGGAAAATGACATCTTTATCTAGTTAATTAAAGAGCATAGCTGAGAAATGTACTTGGGAAAGCAGCCACCTAAAAAGCAATATATAAGCAGAACTACTGTATGTATAAAGGAATCTACCCGTATTCACTTAACCAAATAAACAAAGAATATTTGGTAGCTTCAGGAGAGAAGGAATAGCTAAAGAATCAGCCCTGTGGACACTAACCATGGATATTAAGAGTAGAAAGGCAGGCATCATCTCTCTTAGAAATTGCTATTGAATGTTTCGACCCAAGTTAGCCTTCATCTTTGGGGTGTGCATTCATGATTAACATTCTTGGGAAAGGAAATCTGACCAGTCAACTTTGGAAATTAGGGGACATATGGTTCTGTGATTAGCAAACTGGAACCACACGGCACATGTGGTATGTGTGTGTTTGGGCAAAGGAAGAGAGAGGGCAATAAGTTCTCCAAAGGTCACAGATCAGATCCAAAACAAAACAGTTCAAACCAAAACCAGGTGACCACCATAATCACTTATGCTCTCACATTTAAAGTATCTCTCAAGTTTTTTTTTTTTTTGTCAGTAACGAAGAAGAATGGTTTAAACAGGCAACAGAATTAACTAAGTTGATTAATATTTCAAAAGTAGATTATGGATTAAAAATTTTATTCAATATTTCGATTAAAATTATCTAATCTCTAGAAAAGTTAACTCTCGCTTATGGTAGTCTATCAAAATAATCAGGAAATATAAATTTATTATCTATTTCAATGAAGAGAATTTGACATCATAGGAAACTGGTTAAACAGGTGTTTGAAGGATTAAAATGGAAAAAAAATGACATAATAAAATAGTAATAACTCAGGGAAAGAGACACTACCCATCCAGTTGGAGAAATAATGAAGATTTAGAATCTTGGAGGAGGTCCTCATGGAATGATGTCTAATACTCTGGTAAACAGATTCTATCTGGCTCATACTGGTGACTGTGAAAGAATTAACTGAAGCTGGTTCTAGAAGTACCCAGTGATGCAGGGGACTGAGATAAACAACTGCAGGGCTGAAGGGACTTTCGTTACTAGGAAGAACAACAACTGAAAGGACAAAAGAAAGTCTCTTTTCTTTTCAACCATACTTTTTTCTTCATATGTCTCTACAGATAAAAGATAATTTAAGACTCAGCTTACAAAGAAGAGTGTAGAAGGGTAACAGGCAGGGGGGTTGAAGCTGAGAGACAATAGCTTCGTAACTAGTACAAATAACATTACATTTTGCCAAACCGATATTTGTTCTAAATCATCCCTTTTTTATTGAAATTTTCATTTGAAATCGTTAATTACATGTTACTTTGTGCAATACTAATAGTATACGTAAAAATCCATTATACTTTACATGAATTTAATGTTTGTTTAGGTGAAAAAGTTATCCTGATAATTTCTAGCTTTTTGACTAGAGAGTAGTTTTATAATATATTCATGCTTGTTTGGCTCTAGTAAATGAAGCCAACATTATATATTTTGTTGCCATTTTTTCATCTTCCATTAAGAATGAGGATAATATCTACAAGCCTGCCACACCAGATATGGCCCATTAGTCACAAAAAAAAAATAGACAGCTGTATGTGGAATGGATCAACCCAAATTCATCATGACCACTAAAAAACAACGCAAAGCAAATATCCTATTAGTGATGTGCCAGCAGCTTGATCATTGCCAGTGAAGGATGGCACATTAATGAATTTATATAAAGGCAGCCCTCAAATTCACATATTTCAAATTAATAGCAATCAGTCAATTACACGCATGATATTGACTTACTTCACATACTGCCCTTGAGCGGGCTGGAAACATACAAATGAAACTGAGTCAGATTTATGATGGATTTGCAGATTCCTAATTTAATTCCTAGCAAATACTTTATCTTTCTGAAATGCAGAGCCATGCAGCTTTAATTAAAATAATCACCTCAAAATACGTACAATCAATGGCTAAGTAGATATGGTGGGAAAACAAATGACAAAAGCAACAACAAAAATTCGCAACTGAGAAAAATGGAAAGGCATTGAACAGGGAATCTTTGTCCTTTTACTCATCACTAAATAATAGATTATTCTATTATTTAGAAAATAATAGAGAAAAGTAAAGCTTACAGAAATATATGCGATACATTTCTGAAAGGATTCCAAAAATACATGGAATGAAGGTAGCACTGCTAAATAAATACATATATTCTTAATGCTATTATTTCAATAGAGGAGACCAATTTCAAGTTATGTTTTATTTGGTTAAAAAGTACAGTGTTTTAAATATAGTTATGGACCAATTGAAATTATCCTTTTAAATCCTTTAAAGCATTTGATAAAATATAAAAATGATCTCCTTGAGATCTTTATGTTTACTCCATGTCTGTTTGGGAAGGAGGTGAGACACAGTTAATTAAAACAATGATACCGTTAGTTGTTATTTTAAAGCCAAATTCAGCAGTTATGGTTAAGCAATTATACAGTTTGTAAATTTTGTTTTTTAACTCCATTCATCAAAGTAGAATATTCAGATTTGTATGCCATTAAAGCAAATTTTTGAGGTCTTTTGATTTAGAGAAGCAGCATAAGTAGTGAACATTCCAAAGATGAAATAATAAATTGAATAATCAAGTTATGTTTCATCAATGACATATGTTTTATTGCACCTTTTTTTCCAGCTGGGTTTTATGTGCATCTGTTTGTGGGACAGAGAAAGATTCCTTGGGTCTTTGTTTGATTATAATGAGATTTTAGTTTTATCTCTTTTTTTTCCCCCCCTTGAGATGGAGTCTCACTCTGTCGCCAGGCTGGAGTGCAGTGGTGCAATCTTGGGTTACTGCAACCTCTAGCCCCCGGGTTCAAGCGATTCTCCTGCCTCAGCCTCCCGAGTAGCTGGGACTACAGGTGCACACCACCACGTCCAGCTAATTTTTGCATTTTTAGTAGAGACGGGGTTTCACCATGTTGGCCGGGATGACCTCGAGCTCTTTTTTTTTTTTCTTTTTTTTTTGAGACGGAGTCTCACTCTGTTGCCCAGGCTGGACTGCACTGGCGCGATCTCAGCTCACTGCAAGCTCTGCCTCCTGGGTTCACACCATTCTCCTGACTCAGCCTCCCTAGTAGCTGGGACTACAGGCACCCACCACCACGCCCAGTTAATTTTTGTATTTTTAGTAGAGGCGGGGTTTCACCGTGTTAGCCAGGATGGTCTGGAGCTCTTGACCTCATGATCCACCCGCCTCAGCCTCCCAAAGTGCTGGGATTACAGGTGTGAGCCACCACGCCTGGCCACATCTTTTTAATATTATTAATACTAATTATTATATTTAATATTAACTAAATTAATCATAATTACAGTTTTTGGTTAGGTTCCTACCTCTTGTGAAAAGTGTGAATTTGGATGGGACTTCAATTCATGCTACAGTTCTGTAATTTGTAATCCTCTTTCCTGTCCTCCCCTGCAAGTATTGTCTTTGAGGAGACAACAGCCCTCCTGAAGGCTTCCCTGGGCTAAAAGTTGGAGATTTTCTAATATGATTTGTATTTATTGGGCACTCTTTTAAGGAGCTGTGTTTTGTACAGAAGCCTTATTATGGTATGCTGGCCCCCATTTGGCCCAGGACTCTGGCTTTTTCTTCCCATATACATTAAAGACTTGGCCCCAACCTCTACATCTGCATTTGACACCCTTACCTTATGGTTCCTGATGGATGGCATCATGGCATCAGCTCTCAGCTGAATATTCTCTGTTTTGTTACTTGGTAGTTTCTGGTTTTTTTGTGTGTGAGTTTATTTCTCTCAACTTTGGCTAACTACTTATTTTTTTATCTGATATTTATATTTGGTATTATGAGTGGTAGGAGTTGGATTTGTCCACTCTTATTAGCTTAGTCCATTATACTGAGGAAAGACACTGTATATTTAAAGTACATGTGAAATGGCAGTTGCTGTTGGTAATGAAATGAAAACTCCCAAAGACAAGAAAAAACCCTATTTATTTCAAATGTTCAGAACAACAGTCAACACTTTGCTTTTTAGTATTTTTATTTACTACTAGATCCTTTGCAGCACTGGAAGAAAGAAAAACTAGTCTGTTTGAATTTGCTATTTAGAAAGAGTACTGTAGTTTCATGTAAAAGACATTATATTCAATGCACATATTACTTTGCACACCAAAAAATGTATCATAAGTTGTACTATATTTTGGGGTATACACAAAATATAACATATGCACATTGACCTCATGTAGTTTAAATTATGTTAAGGAAGCAGACCCAAGTACACTAGCTATACAACTCATCATAATACTAAAGAAACTGTGAAGTGTAAAGATAAAATGTTCAATCTGACTGAGAAGTGGTTAAAAATTCTTTGGAAATAAAGCAATATTTCTCAATTCTCTGTGTAATAAAATTTCTAAGCCTTTTAGTGACTCCAAGACTTTTGTTTCTCCTTAGCCCTTCCTTTAGTAGTGATCACAGAAAATGAGGAAAATAAAAGTGAAATTTACCTAGTGTAATTCCTTAGAAATTCATAGGTTTGGCAAGTTGACTGGTGAGGAATACAGACACAAAATCAAAATAATTAACTTTTGTTTAATTTTACTCTTTGTCAGGAAGTTTCCTAAAAGTCATAGTTTTAATTACCAATGCATTTGTAAATAAGCATTTCCTGAACCAGGCTATGGAGCACATACTATGGTGTTTTTCTATTCATTGATAGCTACAGATATAGATACAGACATATCTTTCTATCCATTTTATCATAAGTATGATTACCAGATCCTTTTGCCAAAGAAATTTTGTTGCATTTCACTTCATTAAAGGATTGTCACATTCACCTGGAAATACAGTGGTTAGCTTTATCTTAATTGGTAAGCTTACTAAAAATCTGAGAATTTAAAACATGAAATAGAAAGATTAACTATCTAGTATTGATAGAAAGATATGAACATTTCTAATCTAACTAAAACTTCAAACTAATTTGATCTGAACCTTTGAAATTTACAGCAGGCTGTGTGTGTATTAAGTTGCACGGCATTCGGCTAATAGCCAGGAAATAGTCTAGTGCTACTCTAATGCATTTGGCATGTACTTAGGGCTCAGATACAATGAAAAAAATATCATGCTTGGGTTCAAAGAAAGTACATGCTTATTTAACTTACTGCCATGGAAGATTTTTATTTTAATTTGTTTTATTTTGCTTTTTAACGAATGTTAAATATTTTCAATAAAGACAGCAGGTCCCAGAGAAGGAAAAAGAAAAATTAATGGTGTTTGGTTGTTTTCTTCTTTTTTTGTATCCCCTTAGCTGTGAGTCAATTGACTAAGCTGTAAAGATTTCCTAATTAGTCCAATGGGGGTTTAATATTTCCAGTGTTGTTGATAAGCCTTCTCATAAAGGAGTACAGTATTATAATTACTTGGCAAATGAATTACTATGAACACTAACTATTTCCCTCCACATGTTAAGAAAAGCAATCATAATGGTAATCTAGAAAAAAAAATTCAACTGGGAGTCAGAAAACCTAGATACCACAGTTGGGACGGATAGTTAACCTCATTCACCAAAGACATGCCTTTTCATTTATCTATAATATGGTGAGTTCAACCATATGATCTTTAAAGTATGATCTTTAAAGGTTTCTGTTTGTTGTTTCTACACATGCATCACTGGGAGAATACTAGTGTTGTTTTGGAAGCAGAGACAGTGGATTCACCCTGACTTTGGAGGTTTTTTGCTTATTCTTCTTTTAAACAATGATGCACATTTACATGACAGCCAGCCTATTTGGAGAAAAAGAAGTCACTGTCGTAAAAGAAAAAGGGTTAAAAAGTAGTCTAACTCTGACTTAATAGCCTACTATAAACAAATGACTTTTCATTTGGAAATTGTTGAATGTAATTTTTTATCCTTCCTTAGAATGTCTTTAACATTTAAATAATATACTTCCAGTACAAAGAAATAAAAATATTAAAAGCATTTTATCTATTTATTTGTCAGTAGATGCAAAAGAGTGATAATTGCATGACAGGTGTGATAGATATGGAGCCTCAAACAACTCTCCTTGAGTAGGAGCTACATAATTTGGATCATATGAACATGTACATTTCCTGTTCTTTGCCGTCTATCATTTATCCATGCATCCAAATCATGACCTCCTTCGCATCTCCATGACTAGAATGAGATAAATCATGTTTTGTTTTTTGTCTAGGGATACTTGAGAAATCATTTAATCCAATTTTCTCATTTTGTGGCAGAGTAGAGAGCCTTGGGCTGGAAGTCAAAAGAACTGGGAATTAGTTCTTTATGGTGGCTCCACTTATTACTTCCTCAGCAACATTTGGCCATCTACTCTTTCTAAATATATTTCTTCCTCTGTACGATGGGACTTATATCTATTTTTATCTCATTGGGCCATTTGTAATCAAAGTAGATAAGGGATATAACATCCCTCTCAACAGCCCACTGTTAATGGTTTTTCTCCTCAAAATTCCATAGTCTTGGTTTTCAACCATTATGTAGCTGTGGAGGTCCTGAGCTTGGGGGAAGTTGAAGGGGTGGGATTATAGCTAGAAAAAGAAAATGTTCATAAAAGTGCAACCTGTTTTTCCTTTGTGCCAGACTAATGTGAACTACCATTACTGATGAGATTTGTTATGCTTGTGAATAATATTCAATGGCTGTGTCAGTTGGAAAGAAGCTGAAATCTGTTCTGTAACATTGATTCTCATATTCTCAAAGACCTTGCAGATGGGCTACAGATTTATTGAAAACACAACTTCCCGTTTACTTCTTACAGTTTAATGATTCAGTTCCATAGCCATTCATTTACTGTAAGATTAGGGCTACTTCTTAGTAAACAGTGAGTATACATTTTAGTATTCAAAACCTAAAATTCGTGCATTTTTTGAATTTTCTGTAGAAATTATACCTGCCAAGTAGCATTGTACATTATAAATGTTCTTTGAAATCACAAGTTTTCAAGAAAAAAATTTTGTTTTAAGTATATTGTTAGTGTAGTCTTAAATAAGGTAGGTTTTTCAGCTGCTACTCATTTTATTAAATGTCTCTTTGTATAAACAACCTGAGTCAATCATAATCTTTTAAACATTTCTTCAAAGAAGTTAACACGCTCATGGTAATAAAAATGCAGAGTTTAAAGTTAAAACAGACTACTTTTTAATATGGATCATGCACACGAATATCATTATAAAATTCTAAATGAGAAATTAACATAAAATATAACTGAATGTTGAAAGTATATATTAGTACTATTCCCAAAATGATGTTCTAATATTAATAAATGTAACGATATAATTAATAATATTAGATATGCAAACTTCTCCACTATTCTTTATGATACAGAGATGTATTAAGTTTCAGAATGGAAATTGAGATGTGAGTGTGAGAAAGTTCAGTCTAGCAAGGTCTCTCAGGTGATTACCAGTCCTATCAATTGAGTCATTTGAATCTGCTCTAGGGGCAAACTCAGTTTCACTTGACAGGAGGAACTGTAGCTGGCCAGAATGCCCAATCTAGAGAATATGTCAAGTGTTGAAAAATAACAATTATTGCCCAGCAACCAAAACAAACAAGCTTCAATCCCCTGAAGGAGCTTATGTTCTAGCAGGATATGTAGAAAATAAATACCAAATATAATAAGCAGAGGAAATGTGTTATATGTTAGAAGGTGAATTAAAAAAAAAAAAGGTCAAGCAAAGTAAAGAATGGTGCCATGGTTGGGAACGGGAAGAGAATGTAGTATTCCATTGGGTGGTTAAGGTAGGCCTTATGGAAAAGATGATAATGAAGGACTTAAAAGACGTGAGGGAGGGAGATAGACTGGAAGACATTTGGGAAATAAGTGTTCCCAATAAAATGAACAAAGTAAAATAGGAAGATACTTTTTTGGTTTAAGAAAAAGCAAGAAGTTAGTGTGAGTGATATGCAGTGATATGCGAGATATGTGCAAATAGTCACAGAAAAGGGTCAATTAAATTGGACTTTAATGACTCACTCTGTGTAAAATGTTGAGCCATCAAGTGTATTAAATAAAGGAGTGATGATATCTAGGATCCATTTCAAATGGGTCATTCTGGCTGCTGCATAGAGTATAGATTATGGCAGAGAAGGCATGAGTTGAAAGAAATAAGTCAAACATGAAATAAGTACAGTCATCCAGATGAAGTATGATAGTGGTCCAATTGGGGTGGCAGCAGGATATGTGGTGAAAAACAACTTGATTGTGTATATATTTTGAAGGTAGTGTTGACATGATTTTCTCACAGCATAGATGTGTAGTGTGACAGAAAGTAACTAATAAAAAAAGATGAGAGTTTAAATAATAATAATTCTTATTGTTTTTGCCATTAACTGAGATTGAAAACCAACAAGTGGTACAGGTTTTTCAGGGGAAATCAGTTCATTTTTAGATATTTTAAGTTTTTAAAAGTCTGTTACACATCCAAGAAGAGATCTTAAGATGCCTGTAGTGTCTGTAAGTCCAGAGCTTTGGGCTGTAGTCATACATTTTGGGGTTGTCAGCATATTGACGGTATTCTAAAGACATGGGAATCACTGAGATGACTACAAGAGCAAATTAAGGACCAAAGACTGAGCTCCGCAGCACTACAGCACTAAGGCATTACTAGCTCAGGAGAACTAGGGAGCCAGTTCCTAGGATTGGGTGACGTGAGATCAGATAGAGAAAAGGGAAGAAGCTCATTTCTGGAACTTGGTACATGTTTAGTTAAAATAGCTACAGTTTACTAATGTTATAGATCTACTTAACTACTATTTCTTAACACCCTATAAGGACATTTATTGATTTCAGCGTTAATTCCTTTTTACATGCCTTTGGTAGTGAATGAGGAAGAGTGAGAAGAGTGGTAGTGGCACTAAACCAGGTCAGTCAATGTGCTGACAAATATAAAGCTTACGTTCTTTCTTGTTGTTTCAAGTCTGATAGACATGAGGGAAGTGGTGAAAAGAATAAGGACAAAGATCCCTAGAAAAGTTATAATTCATAAAATGTTTGAGAATAACTGACATGCCAATAAAAATAAATATCCATTAATTTTCATTCTGTAATAATTTTAGTCATGAAATAATAGCAAAGCAAAGTAATATATCTTAACTTTTTTATTTTGATAGAAAAATACTCACATGTACCAAATAGTTCTTGTAGATATGAAAACCAAAACACTGTTTTCCCTAATTTAACAGGAACACTCTTCTTGGGGTATTCATGGAGTCTTTGAAACATTGAAATACCATTTAATAAAAAGCTAATTCATCTTTCCTAATGTCATTCAATAAAATTGTCACTTGGTAAGGCCGTCATTAATTACTCAACTGGCAGAAATAATTATTTTTAGATATTCTCCTTTTGGAAGCTCAGCAAAAAGAAAGCAAAAATTGCCTGTGCAGAATAAGCAGCTGGAGGCTTCTACATAGTCAGCATTTAAAGGTGACTTCTGATCTGTTGTTAAGAAACACTCCTTTGGAAAAAGAGCATATGGTACTTTCCCCTCACCTTTTGCTTACTTTACAATTCATTCATAGAAAAATTAGAGGCTTGACAACAGCATAATTTAATCCTTGATACTTGCTATTTTTTCCCTAAAGATCTACATCAAAAATGACACTGGTGCAATGGGATTTTACTTTCCCCTTACAGAGCAAAGATGTTGCTGATTATACAGGTCTGAAAATGAAAACACCAAGATAACAAATTTAAAGGATCCGGGAATTTAAAAAGAAAGTATACAAGCTGTACATTGAAATACCTTAGAATATGCTTCAGGATATGAAAGTCATAAACTCCTATGTAGGGCTGACTTTTTGATTTACAGCTAATTTTCTTTTCCTTTTTTTTTTTTCACAAGCACTTGACTTGTAAACAATACGTACTTACAAATGGAAGCTATGAAGTCAGTGGAGCGCTGCTCTGTGTTTCTCGATTTAGATTAAGTATTAATCAATCTGTCTTGGTAACTTCACTTACATGGCTCTAGAGGTAAAAAACACTTAACAAATTACTGGCACCCATATTCTCTGTAATATGTAAGAAGTGTAAAAGTGTTGTGTTTTCTATTTCAATGAAATTTAAAAATAATTACCTTAAGAATATATCTGAAACATATTCTGGGGTACATTACAATTAAGTACTGCTAAGTGAGATCAGTATACACAGTTACTGAGAGATCAAAATTGTTAAATAATGAAAAAAACAAGGTTGAGTGCACACGATGCATACTGACATCAAAGAAAGGCCATAGTTCAAATAGAAAAGAAGAGTAGGACAATTGAGCCATCTCCTGGTCCTACAGTGTATCAACTTTCCAAAGTCAAAGAACCTGTAATGAGCCAGTAAACATAATATTCACATTTGGAGTAGTAATATAATTTCTGAGTAAAACACCATTCATAGTATTAAATTGTTGTTCTAAATTTTAATTTCGATAATTTATACATTTTTAAAGTTCATAGATTTTTAAGACTTCAAAATTATTAACATAATAATTTTATACTGTTTGGGAATATTGTGATGAAAATAATTTGTCAAAAGATGGCAGAATAAAATTGGATTACCGGAGTCATAAAGATAATATCTAATGAAATAGACACACACACACAAATACAAAATAAAATAAGATACAAACAATTCATCAGCAAAAAAGCAACAAAAAATGAGTTTCAAATTCATGCCATAAAATCTGTAACATGAAATCCAACGAAAAGTTAGTATCTGCAAGCTCTTGATGGAGTGTCTAAGCTTTTCATCCAAAAACAAAATAGTAAAAATAGTAGAGAGGAATCTGAATAATTATTAGTTGTTTGGAGTTACAGGAAAATAAATTTATGCAGATAGGTAGCAGAAAGAGGATTGAGAGTGACAGAGATAGAGAAATAGAAAGAGACAGAGACACTGAGGAGGGTGGGAAGAGAGAGAGACAGGAGAGAGAGAAGCCTTTGTAACATGTGATGAGATCTAAAGATGTCAGTAGAGATTAGATAACCAGGGCTTTGCATTTCCAATACATTCACAGTAAAATTAGTAGTGATATGGAATTTGAGCATACCCTCTTGGGTAGGACACACTTACTTACTAATGCGGTGAAATCTTTTTACAGACAGTTTAGAAAAAACATAAAATCAAACTAGGCAGTAAATATTTCAAGTTCTCTAACAATTGTTTACAGCGCTAGTTGTGGGCATAATTACATGACAGCTATGAAACAATATTATCAAAAAAGAGAAGAAAGAAAATATGACTGGAAAAAGACAAAGTATCAAATTGTTAATTTTTTGAAAAAGAATATTTTTGTGAATACCTCCTACCTTAGAGGAACTTAACCAGAACTTACTTCAATAGAATAATAATTCAAAGATACATTAAGAAAATAGAAAATGATATTTCTGAACTATAAAAACAAATTTAGGAAAAAACAGACATCATTAACTGAACAAATAAATCAACTATGTAAAGACAGGATTGGAAAAGTAAAGATAAATCTCAAATAACTGCCACAGAAGAAAGGAATGATATTATTTTTAATGCAAAAGAAAAAAGACAAAGATATTAAAGCAGTTGGGAAGATATAAAAGTTAAAAAAATCACAAATGTAAGCAATTTCTGCTGTCAAATATTCAACAAATGGAACAGAAAAATACATTCACAGATACATTAGGGAAAATAGTGCTGTGAAATGAATAACTGATTTTAAAGATGTAAAAGATCACACCATGTTTTATGAAAAATTGATACAAAGTGGAACATACTGAGACATATTCTAGTTTAGTATTACATTTCAAAGACACCTGAATAAATTTTCATGCACACAGGAAAATGCAAAAGAGAATGTAAGATGGAAAATCAGGTTTGCTTCAGACTTTCCACAGCTAGGTTAAATATCGAAGAAAATGGAGTGATCTCCTCAAAATTCTAAGGAGAAAATATCCAAAAATATAGCCAATTCATAATTCAAATTCATAGGTACTTTATATTTATGAAGGCAGTAGGCAATTACTATGAGACACAAAAAGTGTCTCATAGTAAGGGACACTTACTTACTTACAATAAGGGACACTTATTGTCAGGAAAAATAATACCCTTAAGTTACTCCTGAAAAACTGCTTACTGTTCTAATCCAGCTAACTAGAAGGTGAATCAAAAGTTGCAAATCAGGAATAAAGTATAGAAACGGAAAAATGAACTGAGAGTAAGTATTGAATTTCTCACGCAGATATAAAACTGAGCTTAAACCAACTGAGAAACTTGTGTCTACAGAAAATAGTAAAAGTGTCATGAACTTTGATAATTCAAAATTGAAAATACAATCATTTTAAAGCAGGAATTTGCAGAAAGAAAGAAAGAAAGGGTAAAAACATGAGAATTCTGGTTTCCTCATCCTTTATAGTAGGTAGTCATTTTGCTAATATAAAATTGAAATTTGGAGAAAAAATAATGGTTTCAGTTCTTTATAGTCTATCTCAATCTTTTACTCTTAACTTTAAATAAATATTTTAGGTATTACAATCATTTCGTTTTATTTAAAGAAGGAATAATTTATCTGGCACTTCAATTTCAATTTATTTCCTTTTTATCCTAAAAAATCAAGAAATACTACATTTAATACTTTTAAATAAAATGTGTGAATATAATATCCTTTTTAATGAAATATTTTATTAATTTGTGACTCATTTAATTTGTTAGTATGCACACATAGAAAGAAACTGGAATAATGCTCTGTCAAGTATTTTTTCTTGGTGATGAAATGCCAAAGGGTTTTATAAACTTTATTCTTTATACATTTTTTGTATTGTGTGACTTCAAAAAAATGAACATATGTGATTCTTTATAAATATGATAAAATCATTACCCCAAAATGAAAAGGGATCTGTGCAATACACATGTTTGTACAACATCAATTTAACACTGTGCCACCAGAGGTGTGTGCCAGAAGTGTGCCACCAGAAGTGTGCCACCACTGTGCCACCAAGACTGTTAGGCATTGCCCTGGGTAATACAGGAGTCTGAGGACTTTTTGTTCACATAATTTTTGATCCTGATATCATGGTACATGCTATTCTTAGTCCTACCTGATGGACAAGGCTGTGAAGGGTCTTTTATCAAGTTTTTAATGTAAGACAAAAGCAGTCAGCCTGTGTGTTTGGAAACCATGGTGTATTAGTCTGTTTTCATACTGCCATAAATAACTGCCCAAGACTGAGTACTTTATAAAAAAATGAGGTTTAATTGACTCACAGTTCAGCATGGCTGGGGAGGCCTCAGGAAACTTACAATCATGGTGGAAGGTGAAGGGGAAGCAAGGCACCCTTCTTCACAAGGCGGCGGGAAGAACGGCCAAGCAAAGGAGGAAGAGCCTCTTACAAAACCACCAGATCTCACGAGAACTCACTCACTATCACAAGAACAGCATGGAGGAAACTACACCCATGATTCAGTTACCTTCACCTGGTCTCTCCCTGGAGATGAGATTTGGATGGGGACACAAAGCCTAACCATATCACGTGACCAGTGTCCTTTCAATCCTGCCAAGCACTATAGTCTTTCAATCTCATTTCTTAAAAGTCTACTTTTATGTTTAGTAAAAATCCGATGGTAAACCACAGGATATGTTGGCATATCTCCTGTCTTTATCCAACTAGTACCAGTCCTGAATGGAGGACTAATAACCTGGTAGAAATCAGAGGACAAGAAAGAAAAGCAGTATTAATTTTAAAACACGTATGTATATGGTAAAACTAATGATTTTAAGATTATAAATCTGCAAAGTCTGGCAAATATTCAAATATCCTTCATTCCAATGGAAAAATTCACTGATTGACAGTGAGATTTTGTTTCTTGTCAGCTACAGCAATAACCTTTAGAAATGATGCTGACATCAACACACGACAACAAGCTCTCTATTAGAAAGCAAACAGAGCCATCTCCACTTCAAGAATCTTCAATGGCTATTGCACAAAATCA
The DNA here is from genome assembly GCF_028885655.2 of Pongo abelii. Taxonomy (NCBI): domain Eukaryota; kingdom Metazoa; phylum Chordata; class Mammalia; order Primates; family Hominidae; genus Pongo; species Pongo abelii. Next base: position 95,990,928 of record NC_071990.2, on the reverse strand, counting down.
TTTATCCAATAACCCTAATGTTTTAAATGCCTAAATATTATAGCCTTAAATGTCTCATAATAACAACTCCTTAAATATGTTTATTTATATTTTGATTCTTGTTTTGAGTGGAAGAGTTATTCCTGAAGAATAATTTTTGTAGAATCACCTTCTGGAAACTTGGTGGATATGTTTTAAATGCCTGCAGTATTATTTCAATTTAAAGTAATATTCTTCAAAATAAATGGATGAAAAAGGGCAGTAGAATCCTTCTTCATGTGACATTGGCATCTGAAATTCTACTTCTGTATTTTATTCTTTAGAAATATAAATAAATTGAACAATTAAAATAATTTACTTTTATAACTCCCCAAATATCTACCAACTCTGAGGAATCCTTCCTTCCCTCCCTCCTTCCCTCCCTCCCTCCCTTCCTTCCTTCCTTTCTTCCTTCCTTCCTTCTTCCTTCCTTCCTTCCTTCCTTCTTTCTCTTCGTTACAATGAGACTTTTTTTTGCAAGCATTTATTGAGCACTATGTTTAAACATTGTGCTAAATACTAGGAATATATAAAATAAGTATAGTCCATGTTCTTGCTTATATCAAAATTCAATTCTGGATAAGAATTGCTAAGACTCAAAGACTGCAAGGCTTTTGAGGTCATAACTCCATTTTTTAAGTACAGTAACATCTTTAATGATTGAAAGGAACTGTTGATGTTATATATGCATATATTTTGTTCTCACATTTTAGTTTTAAGCATCTTTGAATAATATTTTTCCCATCGTCTGAATAACTGCCCAATGTGTCATTAATAAATTGTGCTGATTATCTCCTCTAAGTTTTCAATCTTATGTCTCTGCCCTGGAATACTCCTTCATACCTCTTCTACATGGAAAATGTCTTCATTTTCTTCAAAGTGCATATCGATCATGAAAAGTTCTTTAATTTCAATAGGTCTCATTATTTTTTAATCTATAAACAGATCATTTATAGATAGTAAACACAATTTAACAAACAAACTATATTGCATTCTTCACATGTTAGTCTTATATCCTGAGTGGAATGTAAGTACCTAAAGAGATCTCTTTGTTCTTATAAACTACATGATAGGATCTTGAGAACTACTTATTCATTGAAATACTTCCTCTTCTAAATGCATTCATTAAGAGGTGTTGGAAGTAGGGTTTTCAGATTAAGAAAAAATACAAAAAAACAGGACATTTAGTTTAATTTGAATTTCAGATAGTTAATTTTTTGCATGTAGGCTTGTCCCAAATATTACATGTGACATACTTACACCAAAACATATTATTTGGTGCTTATCTGAAATCCAAATTAAATGTGCATCTTGCGTTTTATATAGCAACCCTTGTTGGAAGCAAAAATTTACAAAAAATATTGTTAGCTGTTCCTGTTAGTAGATTAGAAGCTCTGTGTGTGTGGGGGTGGGGGCGGGGTGTGGGTGGGTGTGTAGCATCATCTTCAAAGGAAAAAATACAAACAGCAGTTTTTACTTTTACTTTTTGGGGTAGGGAGTTTTTCTTTATGTGTGCGTGCAGGAATGTGTCTATGTGTGCATACATGCCATAGTCTCATTGTAAGAGCACCTGACACTACTTTCAGTTTCTACAGCACTCTTATAAACCGGCAATAGAAAAAACAAAAAACAAAACAAACAAACAAAAAAATCCCACCTGATTCCTAGAGGCATATAAAAGACATCTAGTTGTAATCAGATGCTAGAAAACAAAGCCCTGAAAGTTAAGATCCATTATTGTAGTAAAAGATACATAAGCCTTTCTATAAGCTACATTTCATTTAAGAAAGCATATCTAACTGTTTCAAATTCATTTTGATATATTTTATTTAATTCTTATTTGACTATTGTGCCAATTCATGGCTAAAAATCTGGGCAATTATTTATTACATTTGGACTTTGTCAAAATGTTGGGTTCAAGGAAACATTTTCTGCCAAGTTCCTCTACATTCATGCCAAGTAATTTTCAATTGGTTTATAAGCCCATGTGTATTTTAAATGAAATGAATACATGCATTTTAGATTCCTTTACCGTTAACTCACCCAGATGGTTCAGAAGACATCCAATAAACCTTTGATTCATATTATAAGAAATAGATTGCTTAAAGGTTTTGGAAGTCAAGAAGTGAGGCACCTCATTTGCAAAGAATAAGTGGACCCAAATGTTCTAGCTCCATGTGTATGATGACAGTGAGAGTTGCACTCTTCTGAGGTTGGAATGAAGTGTTGGACTGAAACTCACTGAGGTAGTTTTAGTGCTTGGTTAAATGTTTAAGCCTAATAATACTATACTTTACATTTAATATCTGCATGTCTTGGATCACACTAAATTCTTTAACCGAACTGATATATATATAGTCTACTACTTGCCTCATGCACATACTGCCAACATGTGAAGAGTATTGTAAAAATTGTTATATTCCTGTTTAATATTAGATTATTTTAGTATGTGAATTTGCTTCAACATTGCATTGGAAGTCAGTGATGCAGATGTAACTAAAAAGCAGAAGAAATGACTTCATCCTATCATGTATACCTGAGGTCTTTACAAAGTTTTAATGTCTAGAGTCTAATGAATCATAGGTAATAAGAAAACACTTTTGACATTTTATTTTGATTTTTAATTAATTATATGCTAGATATGAACCTCTGGAAGAACACAGCTATGCACGATACATATCATTTTCTATAATGAAATTATTTTCAATTTCTCCCCTTATTAACCACTTGGTGGAAACTCCTTCTCAGCCAAGACAACCCCCCTTTTCCTAGTGTTGGGCCATGTATTGGAGATGAAGGGACTTACAGAGTGCCAAGGCTTTGTAGGAGGGACTAGTTATCCTTTTGCACCTGACACTTGAGGAGATGTTCCTCATTGCATCTGCTGGGTCTTCAGTCCATATAGATTGCTACTGAGATGTTTCTTTTTCCTGTCCTCATGCTCCTTCACTTCTAGTAGAGTGCTGTGTTATCGTTACCGCATGGAAGTATGTGGAATTTAGATATTTTTACATTACTATGGAGCATGGAAATCTTTCATTCTCATTCTGCATCTTGAGTTCTTTGTCAGTAAAGCAGGGCACTGGACCTGCGAACATTTATGTGATCCTTTTTTCCCTCTTATTTTCCTTTCTGTTTCTCCCTAGATTCAGAAAAATGTGTGTGTATGTGTGCGTATGTGTGTGTTTTCTATTTGGTATCATCTTTGACAGAAAGGTACAGTCTAGTTCTCTCAAGGACTTATGAAATACTTTGTCTATGCCAACTGACCTCTCTAAAGACCAAGATTTAAGTAAACCAAAACCAGAAAAAGCACAGACCACCAATTAGCCTAAATGTGTGAATTGGTGTAAGGACTGAGGATAGAAAGGAAAGGTGTGGTATTCTGGGAAGCAAAACATCTCACCAGCTTAATCATTACTTTTAATTTTTTTTAAATTTTACCTTGAGTTCTGGGACACCTGTGTAGAATGTGCAGGTTTGTTACATAGGTATACATGTGCCATGGTAGTTTGCAGCACCTATCAACCTGTCATTAAGATTTTAAGTCCGCACGCATTAGGTATTTGTCCTAATGCTCTCCCATATTTTGCGCCCCATGTCCCAACAGGCCCCATTGTATGTTGTTCCCCTCCCAGTGTCCATGTGTTCAGGAATTTATTCCCATTATTTACTAATCTATCAATACCTTGCAGAGAACACTTTTACAGTAAAATAGTACTGCAACAATGGACTTGAAATCTATGAATTCAAAGTCACTGAAAATAGATTTGAATCATGGCTATTTAAAAACACAAAAATAATTTAAAAGCAGTACCCTGAAATAGAGGTGCTTTAAAATTAGCCTAACATAAGGGATGCGAGGGATTGGGAGGCTGCTTTAGAGGTGAGTGAGATAGAAAGGGTTCAGCTTATGCTCAAATTTATCCTCTCTAGAATAACTTCTGATGATTCAAGAAGGAAAATAAGTTATTTTCATTCAGTCTATATAAATTATAAGTATTAAACTGGAGAATAAAAAATAAGTTGGAACACATTCAAGACCATAAAAATTAGAAAAATATCTGTTCAAAATATATTATGTGGATTTAATGAACATTATAACTTGAGTTCCTTTCAGTAAATAAAGATTTCATACTACAGTTGACCCTTGAACAACACAGGCTTGAACTGCATGGTCCACTCATACACACATTTTCTTGTGCCTAGGTCACCTCTGAGATAGCAAGACTAACCCATCCTCTTCCTCCTCCTCAGCCTACTTGATGTGAAGATGATGAAGATAAAGACATTTATGATGATCCACTTCCACTTAATGAATAGTAAATATATATTATTTTCCTTATGATTTTCCTAATAACATTTTCTTTTCTTTAGCTTACTTTGTTGTAAGAATATAGTATATAATACATATAACATACAAAATATGTGTGCTAATGAACTGTTTATCAGTAAAGCTTCCTTTCAACAGTAGGCTATTAGTAGTTAAGTTTTGGGGAAGTCAAATGTATATGTGGATGTTTCACTGCTTGGGGTTAGCACCCCCAACCCCCACGTTGTTCAAGGGTCAACTATATTTGTTTTAAGGTTCTATGCTGTATACAGAGGTGCAAACTAAAAAATCTTCAGGAGCCAGACAAGTAAGTTAAATGTGGATAGGTTCAATTCTAATCCCATAGGTGTTGATGGGAATTGAAAATTTAGCTCTATGAAAAGATTCACTGCGTAGGCCAAACAGAACACATCTGCAGGCAACATCAGGGGCTCTTAGGACACTGACAAAGCAATCATATATCTTGAAAATGATTAGGAAGAATTTAAAAATAAATTATGAAGTAAATTAATTACCTTGTAAAGTATGATATCTAGGCTTGAAGTTTTGAGAAGGAAATTCCAAAACAATTCATTTCATTATTATGCAAAGAAACTTTTGTGCTTTGCCTCTCCTTTGAGAGTCTGCAGCTCTTACGTTAAAGCTCCCCTTTCATCTTTTCAAAATAAACAGTAGCAATATCCTTGTAAAGAATCGGGATTTACACTTTTTAAAATGTGATTCTCACTATATGAAATTGGCACACTTATTAAACTATAAAAGCCAACTAGAATAAAATGTAAATCTATGTTTAAAAATATTTTAAGAAATGGAGAGACACTGAGCTACTGACCATTGCAGACATCGCTTGGTTTACTGACAAATTTGGATATAAAAGTTTCCATATACATCTTCCTTCCATAGGCTTGTCATTACTCTTCTATTGTATACCATTGGCAGTACGTTTGAAAAATTATCGGTATTATTTCTAGATTTTTACATTTTCCATATTGCATTTAAATATGTTTTGTCATCTGAGCTTCACCCGACCACAACTTTGTCCTTACTTGAACTTACATATAAGGAAACTGAAATTCTACGAGATTATGTGATTAAATGTAGGCATCAAATCAATAGTAAGAACAAAACATAAACCTGAATTTTTTCTATTTTAGACTGGTTTTTATCATGCCTGGAGACTTCAATAGAAACACAGTTATATTTTATTATCTTTCTCCCAAACATCTTTTAACTTTTTTTTTAACTTGTCTTCTAAACCTATCTGTGAAGGAAATATGATTGGTCTCAGAATACAGTCATGGGAAAGAGACATTTAGGAAGTTTAAGTTCATACTAGAAATCAAACAGTGATTCAGAACAGATCCAACAGAGAATGAAGATTTTCTGACTCCTCTCAGGAAGCTTTGTTTTCTGTTCTAGCATGAGCCTTGCAAGAAAGCAGTAACTCTTCATTTAGCTTGATATAATTATTCTGGATTCACTCACCCATAGACTAAATGGCTCTGTAGTTTACATGCTCTTTTACTTACAGTTTATGGTTTTAATTATAGCTTTCATCACTTTCTTTGACCTGTCATTCCTTTGCAAGATTCTTTCATTCCCATTGGCTGTTGATGGCAATGTTGCAGATATTTTACTTCAGGCCTGTATTATTGTTCCATTTATGCTAATGACAAATCCTACACTTCTAACATGCTACTTAGGGTAGAATTCAGTGGAGTTAATTATATTCTCTGCATAATGTAATTCTGAACTCCCTGGGATGAAAATAGCATTAGAATTTTCTATAATTTTATGTTTGCTCTCTCATTACTTCTGAGATTTAAACAGATTTAGTTTAGGTGACCTGAAGTTCAAGGTTTTCCTAAGTGAACTGAATGAATTATCTCTGCTTTTCATTTAGCAATGATGTTTATAAACTGACAATGAAACAGGATGACAGTCTCCTAAGGGTAGGGAGCCAGGCAGGATACTTGTCAGCACCATTACATGTTCGTTGGTTTGTTTTGTATTTTTTCACTGGTTCTTTGTTCATGAAAGTCAAATCACAAAATAATCCTAAAGGATCTTGAGGTCAACCAGGATTGTATTAGCTGTTCTCACATTTCAAGTTTCTGATGAGAAAACATAAAAAGAAAGAAATACAATTATTTCTCAAGCAAAAATAGCCTGTTCATTTATGTCCTACCTATGCATTCATGTGGAATGGTAAATATTGATTTTTGCAAGCAATGATGGCAATTTCTTCCAGTTTTCTCTGTGGCCACATGGTGTAATAGAACAAAGACTTCAGCATCAGACAGCCATGTATTTGTCTGGTGGATATACACTATTCCTGCAAGGACAGACTACCTAACAGCTTTAAGTTTCATATGAGAAACTGAGATAATAATGCCTATTTTACACAGATTGTTATGTAGGTCAAATATGATAACATACATTGAAGTTACTTAAAAAAATTAGTAATTATTCCTAAGTTTTGCACTTATATATTGGTGGTAGTTACTTAGACTAATTTACCTACCCCAAATTTACAAAACTCCAGAATATTCAAGAAAGAAAGTATCCTTAGGAGTGTCTAAGTTATCTTGCATCATGCTTACTCCTAGCCACACTAGGCTAAACACAGTGTTAAGTTTTAATAACAACAGATCCCATTTTCAGAGTCTCTGGGACCCATGCCCTTTGAGTTCTTCCATTGTGGTTCAGGTAGGTCAGCAGAGTTTCACAGGGCCTTTCCAATGGTCAAAATTTACATTTTCTTCCATCAGAGCCGTGTCTTATCTGCCATTTCTAGGTGAACTGACATCACAACCTTATATATCCCCTGTCATTTCTGAGGTTGATTGACAGACTCTCAAGCAATCTGGTCATCTAGGTGACTTTCTCACATTTCTAATATTATGAAAGGTGTTATTATGTAAATAGATATTGAGCTGAAGTAGTAGAACATATTCTTCCCATACCCAACTCCACCCTGAAGAATTATGTTGTAATCCATTACTAGGCCATAAAATATAATTGCATTTTTTAAAATCTTCTTAAACTACATGTAGTGATAGAGCTTTTTCATTTCACTCACTTTTTTCTCTATAGGTACCAAGGAATAAGCCAAAAGAAAATCTGACATGCATCATTACTAAAATAAAAATTTTCCTTAGAGCCAACCCTAATCTTTATCCATAATTGTGAACCTCAACTGTATCTGTCCTCTGGCTAGCTTCCTACTTTATGAGTTATTAATGCCTTAAAAATTGGGCAGCCATTAGTCTCCAATCAAAAGGCAATCAATTGTTTCATGAATACAAGAATGCCAACTGGTCTCCATAATTCCTCCACACATTTTTAGATTTAGATAAATTATCCAAGGTACAATGTATGATTTCTCTTCATGTTACTGTGGCTACTTAAGATATGTGAGGATGCTAGTCTTTGTCATATAATTGTGGTCAAAATTTATTAAAAATACCAGAGCCCAATTTACATATGCATTATTGACTAAACTAATAAGCATATATTATGATAGAGCTATTATTATTTCCATTCATGTTTTTTGCAATTCTGTTCTTGATGTTAGCTTTATGTTATACTTATCTGGTCTTGAATTACAAATGAATCATATTTCCCAGGTGGCTGGATTCATATTCAAAACATTTATCAGATATCATTGTAAAAATGACAGGTTATTTAGGAGGCTGGAGGTTGGAAGGAGGGATAGGATATGGAAAAATAACTAATAGGTACTAGGCTTAATACCTGGGTGGTGAAATAATCTGTACAACAAACCCCCATGACACAAGTTTACTTGTGTAACAAACCTGCACATGTACCCCTGAACTTAAAATGAAAATTTAAAAAAAAAGAAAAATCATGGACTAAGCTAATTTTAAATGTACTCTTTTACATAAACTGAAAGTATTTTCTAACTTCCGGGGCTCTAATTGAGAAGGTCATTATATTTGTATGTTCATACGACACACTTGCAACTATACCTGTGGAGTTTTAAAAGTTGAGTCAGACCTACCTACGGCATATAGAATTTTGCATGGGCTTATTATTTGTTACAGAACATCATAGGGTTTCTAGGGAAGCAAAAGTATTTTCTTCCTAAATATAATTGAATTGCTAGCCTATTCAGAAGAACCTATTTGCATTAAAGTAGTGATGTCGCCTCCTAACCTCCCATGAACTACTAAAAATGTCTTTGAAAGATTTGAAATGTGGGATTCTGTACTATCACCTGTTACACTAATGTTGAAATTAAAGATGGGCTTGGATAAGAGATCTTATTTTCTTTTTAAACAAATACGAGTTTTCCATTAGATTATTATCTCTATGGTTGTCCCACTGAGCTGTAAATTATTTCATTATTGTATCATGTGCTTCATTTCTGTTGTCCCGGAAACAAACCATAATTGCCTTTTTAATATTTATGTATTTGATTCAAATGCTTCTTTTTTAACCAAAGGAAAAATGAACTCTTTAACAAATTGAAGGGCATCTCAATCTCTATAAAACTTCTTTTTTATTTTCATTTTTTACCTTTCTTTTGTATTTGTTCTATAATATGAACTGAAATAAGTGCAGACGCTAACGCCATTAACAAATATTTGTATACAAATTGTATATTCAACATTAAAACTGTTAGTATTTATTTACTAAAAGTAAATGTGATAATCAAATACTCCAAATTATATTAAATGTCATTGTTAGTAAGTTGAAAAAGATGCTTGGTAAGTCACACAAATTATTAAGTCACACAAGCTAATTCTCACCCCTTAGTATTATCTATTGTCATGCTGCAGTGCTCACATAGTGGGGATACGATGAATAAAATCACATATTGTTATACTGGAAGGCTCATTTAAGACTGGCTGTTTTAAAGAAGTTTATCAACCTCTTAACCTGGCCAAAAGATTATCACTTCATACAAATTTAAAACTAATTATGTTAAAACATCACTTTTTAAAAATAGTATTTTATTTCAATATCTAAGTGTAATTTCATGAATCACCTGTAAATATCCTGGGAATATTGTAGTAAGTGGTGATATGGCACATTTGTGTCTTATCCTACTACCATCGTAATTTTAAAAAGAAGAAAAATAGAATGTAATCTAATATGTAAAATAGATATAAGTATATATTGTGTAAACAGATTTTAGTTTTTAAGAATAACATTATTATATAAGCTAGAGACATACAAAAATTTTCTAAAAATTATTGAAACAGCATAATCCTAAACTTTGAATGTAAGCTCAGTACATATCAATCACCTCACAGATGTTTTTTGAGTCAAAGAGTATTTTTTAAAAAACTTGCAAACTAATACTGAATATAGAAATAGGAAAAATAAAATTAAAGACAAAAATTTATTGAGCCGTGATTGTGCCATTTGGGCAACAAGAGTGAAATTCCGTCTTAAAAGAAAAAAAAAAAAAAGACAAAAATTTCAGACAAAAGAAAAAATTGAATAATAATATTTATAAACATTTCCTAGTTTGAAAGTAGTCAGTTATTATGGTTTACACATAATTTAAGGAGGAACATCCATACAAGTATTCCTGCCTTTCATTCTAGTCTGTTGCATCTTGTAGGAAGCTTATAAATCTTATCCAATATATTACAAAAATTATATAACAACATTTATGTTTGGTAGTTATTTTGTCTATTATTTAGGCAAAATAATGATTTAAATGTAATTTAGAATATTCAGTACTTACTACTAATTAATCGCAAGATGAAATTATAGTTTCTTCAAATTACATATTCTGTCTTTCAATCTAACCTTAGATTATTTGCAAGTGATTAGAATTTTTAACAATTTTGAGCTAACAGAAACCACAAATTCTGATTCAACTCATAACTAAAGCAGTGTCCCTTTAAAGATATCACTCTGCGACTTTTGAGAATAATTTCCTGATGTATTTATATGCCAGGAGTAAATCCATGTATCTAACAGTTCTGATCACCTAGGAGGGTCCAAGCAGTGTCCCGTTAAAGATATCACTCTGCGACTTTTGAGAATAATTTCCTGATGTATTTATATGCCAGGAGTAAATCCATGTATCTAACAGTTCTGATCACCTAGGAGGGGCCGCATCCTGTATTTGAGTTCTGACCAAAGGAATGTGAGCACAAATGGGATTTACTTCTTGCAATCTTGAAGGATCTTTCATTCCCTCTTACTCCCAATTCTTTCATTTAGCAGCAAACCTACTAGGTAGATAGAGTATAAACATCTTTAGAGGAAAGCCTCCTCAGATTTCTGGCTGACTGCCTTGGAATATGACAGAAATGACAAGTAAATTTCTATTGTGTTAAACCACAGAGGTCATCAAATAACGCAGTTACTATTATCATCCTGAGCAATACAGAAGAACAATAGTTACACTAAGAATCTCCAAAAAATTGTTTAAAAAACCAGTTGTTTGATTAAGTTAAAAGGGCTAATTATTATAGCATTTTAAACTTACAATAACATTTTTTCTCGTACAAATTGAATGATGAATGTGTTTTAATAGCGTTAGGTTTATACTTATGAAATATAAATGTCACAGAATATTTAGCACTTGTTACTTCTTGTCTACCAAAAGCCCATTTTGTTATATTTTTGAAACATCATAACACTATCATTTAGACAGCTTTTTGCAGACCTTTAATCAACTTTAAAAACCTTTGTTTTGATAAACTAAACAAGGATAAAAAATATTTTATATCTTTTGCTTGCTTAGCATATCTTATATTCTTATCAATTAGACTTTTATACTCTAATCACTTAAACATTTATTAAATTCATAAAGCTATAGATAAATTACAGTGGAAATACATGTACAAGTAATTAAATGATCAGAATGTATTTGTCATATCAATTATATCTTTTTCTGATTTCTTCCTTCTCAGCCAATCAATTACTAAAAAAGTGATGTTTTACTCTCCAACTCTATTAGTGGATTTTTCTATTTCCCTGTAGTTCTATTTTACCCACACATATTTTAATGTTTTGTCTGGATACCTACATGTTTATTTTTCCTCTTTACCTGCTAGAGTTAGAACTTCATTATGAGAACCTGGTGGGCTTCCTGGAAAAGAAACCACATAAAAGTGTGCTGAGCCCAAAGGCGGCAGCCCCTTCAGGATGTTCTTACTCTTATGCTAATCTGTATTCAGTCTCCAGTAATTCGTCAAAATTATCATTTAAGTGTTCTTACCAGTTTATGGCTCTATTCCAGTAAGGTGGATCCTGATTATGACTCTGTATTACCATGTCTCTGTTTTCCCTGAGACTTCGGATATGTCCAGAAAACATAGTTGCCTTTTTAGTTTTCTCAGCTTTTTCTTGTAATGACAGGTATGATGACCTTGAAGGTATTTTTATGTTGGGCCCCAAACTGAAGTTCCCAGAATATATTTTAAATGAAATGTGTCAAGTTGTCGAGGGCCAGACATTATCTGACAAAATTGTAAAAACCATGAGATTTCATATAAAAATAAGGGTTTGTCCTTTCCCTTTAAAATTACAACTGTTGGCAATGCTGAGTGTACAATTCTCCACAAAGATATAAGCTGGACTCAGTGACAGATGCCTCCCTGCAGACCAAGTGTGTATTACTATATTTATCATATTAAAAATTTATTTTATTGATGTAACCTTCACCAATCCAAGCATTTTGGTTTGCCACTGAGATGCAATTCTGACTCTAAGTATCTGCAGCTAGGTGAAATTTCACAGATAAGGACAGTTTCCCACAGAACTACCCTTACTTCAGACACTAGCCACAAGCACCTATGCTCTGACAAAACAGTCTGAAATTTGAGAGTTCCTGCTAACCCCTCAGGAATTCAATAAGTCACTAGAAGGACTCAGGAAATTCAGGAATTCAGGAAAGTGCTAGTAGTGTTAACAGTTTTATTATAAAACATGCAAATCAGGGCCAGCAAAATAAGAGATTCATAGAGAAAGACCTGGGAGGGTACTAGAAGCTCCCTTGTCCTCTGGACCTGTCACCCCCACATCCATGTGGATCACCAACCAGGAAGGTCTCTGAACCTTCAATTCCTAGAGCTTTTATTCGGATTTTGTTATGAAGGCATGAGTTATTGAATCCTTGGCTGTGTGGTTCGACTCACTCTCCAGCTCCCTCCCTTCCCAAGAGGACAGGCTGATATTGCATGGCTCAAAGCCCCAACCCTTTAATCACATGATTGGAACTAATCTCCAACCTGAGTCATCTCATTATTATAAACTATCTAGGAGTCAATCATAAGTCATCTCATTAGCATAAGCTCATGTGTGCTACCAGAGGACCACCATGAATAACAGACATTCCTATTGCTCAGGAAATTCCAAAGGTTTCAAGGGTTCCAATCAGGCATGGGGGAAAAGGCCAGCCAATTTCTTTTATTACACAACAGTAACCTGTATTTTAAGGCAAGTTCTTGAAACATATAAAACTGCAAGCAAGAAATTCAGTAACAGTGAGAAAGTATCAGTGAGAAATATCAGTGAGAAAAGATAGAAGTTAGTGTGTCAATAAAGAGGATTAGAGTCTACTATACAGATGCTAATTATTAGTAGCTAAATAATTGTTATAGTTGAATTCCAAATTTAGCAGCTTCATTAAATTTTATAACTCAATCTAGTCAACTTCATTTTACTAGAAATCATAATATATAGCATTTATGGATTTTCCAGTTTGCATAGTATTAAATATTTTAAATATTTATCTCTAAATCTCAGAGCAGTTCTGAGATAGACATTGTGATTCCAATTTTACAGATTACATATATTTTCCTCAATGACACATATGAGAAAGTGGCAGAACAAGGATTGAATCTACCTATAAGACAAATTGAAACATTTGAATACATTTTGCGAATATAAATTAATGTGCCTGTTTAAGGTACTCTAAAGTCACAGAATTGATTGTTAAATCAAAGAGAATAGTATAAATAATAATTATATGTGAACATTTTTTAATTCCATGAGAAAAATGGAAAAACTTCTCCTTTGCTTTGCACTTTGTTTAATAAAGTGTTTATAATCTACACAGAAGTAAACCTAGAGATTAATTGTAGTGGAAAAATATAATTGGATAATTTTATGAGACTATGTTTATATTTTTAGTTACACATGATGATATGTATATATATATATGTATATAACTATATTTCAGAATATATGCTTATTACCATATTCAATGCGCTTCTGGATAGTTGCTTGGGTGCATTTTATTGCACCTTTTGTTTAGTTTTTACTACTCAACTTATACTTCAGGCTGTAGATAAAAACTTTAAATTGCAGGTGAATGATTCACAGTATCAGAAAACCTTGAATCAATATTTATTCCAATATCTTGAGAGCTTGCATTATTTTTTTCCCAATTTTGAAATAGGTAATAAATAATGCAGTCAGTAAAATCTTGCAAAATATTGTTTCCGATTTTTTGAGGTATATTTTTAATATATCAAAATTTTGCCCTCCATTGTCTGACTGCTATCTAATTCCCTATTACTTCTATATAAAAAAGACTGGAATGGATGCTGCAAGAAAGGTGCACAAAGAATGATATAAGATTATGTAGGAGAAAATTCTTCACTGCCTCATAAAGTCAAGATAGGCTACATAGAATTAAATTTGAGCATTTAAACATAAAAATTAAAAAGGAATTTAAAACAATAAACAAGGAAAATTAATAATAAAGAAATAATATTATAAAAATGATTTCATGTGATGAAAATAGAGGAAAAGATGAGGCTAGATCTAGGCAGAAACTAGGTTATGAAAGATCTTTTATTCTATACTCAGAAACTTGTGTTTCAACCTATGGTCAATGGAAAAACGGAAGGATTCTATGCAGGACAGTGTCATGATAAAATGTACTTCCAAAATTATTCATGTGCTAGCATCAAGAGGTAATTTTTATCATTTGTAAAGTGGTGTTAGTAAATAATTTCATGAACTATGACTGATAAAGGAGTGCAGAATTCATAATTGTATAGCTTGATCAGTTTTCACCACATGAGTGTACACGGAACCAAGACCCACATCAAGACAAAGAATGGTGAGCATTGCAACCACACAATAAAAACAAAAACTGGTTATTCTCCCAACCACCTACATTTTTCCTCAAAGATATAAAAAATCCTGTCCACTAACATAAAAGTTTAGTTTTTTCTATTTTTGAACTTTCTAGAAATAAAATAATATGCACATTTTTATTCTAGCTTCATTTCACTCAGAATTTGGTTTGCAAGATTAATTGATATTGTTATGCTGAGCAATGGTTTGAAATGTTGTGCAGTATTCCATTTTATTAATTCACCTCAATTTATGTATTTATTCTATTGTTGTCTGGGATTTATCAGTTAGGAGTAATTATTAATAATGATACTATGAACAGTCTCATATATGGCTTTTGGTGTCCCTTTGCATACATTTCCATGGAGGCTGGACAGGGTTATGGAATTCTGAGTCAGAGAGTATGCCTTTGTTCAGGTTTTGTATATATGTCAAACAGATTTCCAAAACATATTGAGTTTGAGATATCTGTTAGTGTATAGGTGGAGAGGTTAAACAGCAAGTAAAACTATAGCTTATGCTGTCAAATGGGCAGTACAGGACAAATAAACACATGTGAGTTAATCCAGGTGGTAGTTAAACCCATAAAGAGAGGTGAGATTACTAGGAGGATAATATAAAGTCCAAGAAGAAAAAAAACTACAAGAAAGAAACCTATGAATTTTTTAATTTACCCAGTGGACTGAAGAGAAACTCATAGAATCTGAGAAGGAAAAGCCACACAAAAAGTGACATTAGGCAAAGTATACATATATTTCAGGAATAGCATAGTAAAAAATACACATTAGGGAAAAAGTTAAAGGCAAAATGGACAGAAATGTCATTTGAATATAGTACCTAGGAAGTCATTGGTAAACTCATAAAAACCACATTAATACAGGTAGAGATTTATAGACCAGATGATTACACAAAACTAAAGAGGGAATTCCAGGTGAGGAAGTGGCAAGATTGCATTTAGACTTTTTTTCTGTATTGGAATAAATGAGTACATGAAAGATATCTCAAAGGGAAGATTGTGAAAGTAGCTTCAGAAAGAACATTTCTTGTCTCTTAGGCAAGTTTAGTGGTGCATGATTTCTGTTAGTTTATTTCTTCTATTTATGGAATAATATACCATCTGTATTTTGTTTTATAATACCAGTTGGTTGTTGATATTATTTATAGCAATACACTCTACCATGGTGATGTTTATTAAACAAACCCCAAACAGGCAAAAATAAAAAAAAAAGAAAGAAAGAAAGAAAGGAAAAATTGCCAGTATTTTCCCTATATTAGCAACATCCACAAGTTTGTTTAAGATTTTCCCCAAGTTGTGCCAGGGATGCTAATAAATGTTGCACACTGGTTCTGTCACAGCAGCACTGTTCAATAGAGCTTGAAATTAGTGAGAGAGACAGGGCTCTCTGACAGTCAGTCTGATCATGGCCACCAATTCTGAGCAAATAGCAGCAGCTTATTTTGCTCCCAGGAGAAATAAGGTGAGTGGAAAAAATGTAAATGCCACTGCTTTGCAGTAATTTGGCTCTTTGTGATTCATGTGTCCTAATTCAGAAACCTACAAATTGAAAGCTTAAAAGCCATATTTCAGAAAATGTCTCTTAAGTACCAAAAAGAAGCCAAATGCCTATTGAAGTAATCAATTGGCTATTAGTTTCAAATATTGTGTGTTTGTATGTAAGGTGTTTTATGTTTGTATGTAAGGTTCAAGATTCTCTTCTAAAATAGTGCACTGAAGCCATCAATTTCTATAGATTTTAGTTATTAATGGTATATTTGTAAGTGTGAATATGTGTATATATGACACATGCATACATAGATACATATCTATAGTGTACGTAAGTACAATAATTACTTTTTTACATGTATATGTGCTTTAAAATATAGCCTTTGTCTTCTTATGTTTTTCTGCCATTAGGTAGTGATTGGGTGAACTTATTTCCTTGAATTTGTTTTTGTATATATAAGGGTATATAATTTGTTGACAAGTAAATTGCAAACATATTCTTATGACTGATCAAATGTACATACACAGAATTAATTATTTGAGTCAAATGTAATTTTCTTTGACTAAGAGTCACAAAATTAGTCTATGTAATTAAAGAACAACTGAACATAAAGAATATGGTACTAAATTGAAAATCAAAGTATTCATGAGGTACCATCATACCAGTCTCATTTTAATATTAAAATAGAGCTATAACAAAGCCTCTGAATTTTATCTGTGCAATTGATATGCTCCAGTATTGCTAACATATGTATAATGATATAATTATTTGGGAAAACAATATGGCAAAACATTTTTTTTTCCTGAAAACTGTAAAGATGCTTATCCCCTTGATTTACTAAACTTTTTCCTGGGGATTTATTATAAAAAGTAATTCAAAGATCTGAAATACATCTCTACTCTGGTGCAGTCTATGTAGTGGTATCTATTACATTAAAGTGCTTAAAAACATCTAAAATAGTGCTAAAACTGTATGTATTCTTCTGCATGGGTTTCCATAACAAAATATTACTTACTGTGTGACTTAAGTAACAGAAATTTATTTCTCATAGTTCTAGGATCTGGGAAGTCCAAGATCAAGGTGCTGGCCAATTTGATTCCTTGGAGGGCTCTCTTCCTGGCTTGCAGATGGCTGCCTTCTTGCTCTGTCCTCATAGGATGTTGAGAGAGATTGTCTCCTCCTTTTCTTATAAAGACACTAATCCTATCTGTTCAGAGCACCATCCTAATTACCTCAGTTAACCTTAATTACGTCCTTTGAAGCTTCATCTCTGAATACTGCCACACTGGGGATAAAGGCTTCAACACGAATTGGGAATAGACACACATGTTCAGATCATAACACAGTGATATGAAAGTAAGACTCTTGGGCTTCATAAAAATAATATTTGGTAAGATTGGGCTGGGCATGGTGGCTCACGCCTGTAATCCCAGCACTTTGGGAGGCCGAGGCAGGTGGATCACTTGAGGTCAGGAGTTTGAGACCAGCCTGGCCAATATGGTGAAACCTTGTCTCTACTAAAATACAAAAATTAGCTGGGCGTGATGTAAATTAGCTGGGCGTGGTGGAGTGTGCCTATAATCCCAGATACTCAGGAGGCTGGGGCAGGAGAATCTCTTGAATTTGGGAGGCCGAGGTTGCAGTGAGCCAAGATCGCATTGCTGCACTCCAGCCTGGATGACAGAGTGAGCCTCTGTAGAGAGAGAGAGAGAGAGAGAGAGAGAGAGAGAGAAAGATTGAGTAAAAACGTGAGAAAATGTTTAGATCACACATTAAATGAAAAACACAAGGGTCTATATATTTTAATAGATTTATTTTAGTAGTATTCCTTTGAAAGAACCTTGAAAAATATAATTAAAAATAAAAATAACCTTTCCAAGTGCTTTATTTAGGTTCTATTATTTATGAGTAAAATATAGGTAACCTGATAGATACATGACAGAACCATCATTTTAGATAAAAATCAATGAGCAATATTTTTTCCATGAGGATATATATATATATATATATATATACGTGTATGTGTGTGTGTGTGTGTGTGTGTGTCTATATATCATATATCTGCCTATTTCTATCCTATACCATAGGGTACTATCTATTTCATAAAGATAGAAAATTCAATATAAAAGGAAACTTATGGAATGTTAGAAGAAAATACTGTAAATAATTTTTTTGACCTCATGGTAGAAAAGGTATTTAAGTAAGATATATAAAATAGAAAATCTATTTTTAAAATAAGAATACATTTGATTACATTGAACATAAGTACATAACTACTATTCATGAGTAATTCTTGCAGGTATTAGAAGGAAAATTTTCACTTGGAACACACTTTGCAAAACATATTCACCTTTACAATATTGTTGACAATGGATTAATATCTAGAATTTATAAAGGTCTCCTATAAAGTAATACGAACAAAACAAGCAATTGAATGAAGACAGGAGTGTTCAATAAGTATAAATATGTATTCAAACTCTTTCATAATCATGCAAATACACAGTAAAACCGCAATGACTTATTTTTCATCTTCGCAGATTGGCAAGATTAAAGAAGTCTGATAATATCAGTCATCAGTGAGATATGAAGCAGCCAAATATTCACAAATAGTTGAATATTACTTTGACAAAGGATCAGCATTATAGATTAGAATGAAAAATGTTCATACCCTGAACTCAATAATCCATTACTTAGTTTGTAGCCTAGAGATACTCTTGCACACTTGCTCCTGGAGATTTATAAAAGACTGTACATGGAAGTACTATCTATAATAGGGGGAAAAAAATAGAAACCACACAAATACCCATTCTCAATAGAATGTATAAAAAATTGGCAGATTCTTATATAAAATTAAAGTATGCAAGAGTGAAAATAAAATACTCCAATAAACACGAACAAATCTCAGAAGACAATGTTTAGATTAAAAATCAAGTGAAAGGAGAATAAAGAAATCATTATTGTACTTTTACGATCTTAAAAAAGCAGATAGACCTAAATTATATTGCTAATACATACCAGACATGATAAGATGATGATGAGAAACACATTTAACCAAAGACTGAGGATGGAGTTGTGAGAAAGGTTCATGTAGTCACTGAGGAGCGCACAGGATTTGAAGATCATACTCAATATCTTACTTTGTGGGATAGACATTACTGTTTGCAATATTACTTTTCTGCTTCATAATGTATATATAATCATTATATATGTACACACATGTATACACACAAATACATACATATTTATAATGTTTTGTACTTGAGCTCTTTCAGATAAAAATAAAAACTTCTAAAATTTGTTGTTGTTGTTGTTGTTTTTGTTTTTTTGGGTTTTTTATGCAGAGACAAGTGAACATTTATTTTTGTGCCTTTCTTCCTATGTGTATTTCAAGTTTTTTCAAAACAAGACCCCAGGAATCTCTATATTCAATTATATCCCTGGGCTCGGTCCATTGCTTCAGGAGTCCTGCTTTCTTGCATCTTCTGTCCTGGGGTTTAATGTTGGTAAGTTAGTAACTAAAGCATTTGTAAAAATGGTTTTATTCTCTTGGAAAAGCAATATATTTGAGAAGGTCTTTCCTAGTTCTCTAAAGACATGATCTTCTAAAACTATAGAGGCAATTTCAATTTGACCACATTTATCCTGCTATTTTGACATCAATAAATTTTTATTACAAGCAATTAATTAGAATTATACAAATATTGATGTACTTGTTTTCAGAAATAATTGGCTGGACAACCCTAAAGCCAATTTAATTACTGAATTAATAAAATAAAGATAAATAATTTTGGAATTTTTAAATTTCCTTTTTCATTTTCTAAGTTTTTTTGAATGAGAGTAAATTATTTTTTCACTTATTTTCAGATGAGCTTTAAATTATTAATCAGCCTTTGTTATGCATTAAATTATCCTGATTATTGGCCCGGTGAGTATAACAGTATGGGTCTGAGTTGCTTTTCCGTATTTTTGTCTACAGACTCCCATTTCTCCAAGTCCAGTTTTACTTCACTAAACCTGGCATTGAGATTTTATTTTTATCATTAATATTATTCAATAGTAAATGTTACCAATTTTATTTTATGTTTTCTACCTATAGTCTTTATAATGAATTATTCAAAAGGCCAATTTGTCTACTATTTACTTAATTAATACAAAAATTATGGATAGTTTTAAGGCAAAGGGATAGAAAAAGGAAATATTCATAAAACTAACTCAAAACTGAAATTCAAATAAAGAGAGAGTAATAGCAATAGAGAGAATTTACTCCTCTTCAGAAACTGATACTAACTCTTGACAGCAAGGTAATGTCTAAATGCTCCTAGGTTCATCCTGGATTAGGTTAATTATTGTATTTAACATCTAATTACCACCTGTTAGATAAAGGCCAGTTTATTATAATGTTCTTCATGTTGAAAAATAATGTTATATTTTAATTCTATATTTGTTCTTACATTTGTTTTCATGTAGAAAGTGTATGTAATCATGTGAGTAGTTAGGGAAAAATATACAATGGATTGCATATTGTCATCCCAACACAGAAACAAGTTGATTGTCAGGGACTTTTAAAACTAGATAATATTATTACATTGTTGATTCTGCAGTAACTTAAATTTAAAAAGTCAAAACAATGACGCTAACAGTTTTTCAGTGTCATATTCCTAGGTGATAACAGAAATTTTCTGGAACAGAACTAGCCAAATTGTTGTCCCAGTGTCTTAACTGGTTTAGCATTTGCCCAAATTGTTAATTTCTTAGCAAAACATAAAAGCTAAAAGTTGCATAAAAGCACTTACAGTTGACACTTGAACAACATGTGCTTGAATTGCGCAGGTCCAATTTTATGGACCTTCTTTGACAGTTTGTTACAATTTGAAAAAACTTTACAGACAAACTGGGCAGGCTAGAAATATGTATATATAAAAGAAAAAGTTAGGATGCCATGAATGCATAAAATATATGCGGATGCTAGTCTATTTTTATCATTTACTGCATAAAATATACAAAAATGTATTATAAAGTTAAAATTTATTAAAACTTATGTGCACAGTTACAGGAAATATCTGATATTATTCACAGTCAAGAGAAAAGTAAAAAACTTAAAGATGCAATATTAAATCAAAACTGCATAAAATTAATGGTAATACACACTGTACTAATGTAATAATTTTGTAGTCACCTCCTGTTACTATTGTGGTAAGCGCAAATATTGCAAATGTAACGCTAATCATTTCTTCATGAGCAGTTCATCTCTCTAGTAAATTGCATATCACAGTAAAAAGTATCTTGCGCTCTTGCTTATTTTTTTATGATATTTAGTGTAATATCTTAAGCCTTTAATAATACCATGCAACCCAAACAAAATGGCACTGGTGATGCTGGGAGTGCTCCCAAGCTGAGAAAAGTCATCACATTACAAGAAAAAGTTGAATTGCTTGACATGTACCTTAGATTGAGGTCTCTAGCTGTGGTTGCCTACCATTTCAAGATAAATGAATCCAACGTAAGAACCATTGTTAAAAACAAACAAACAAAAAACCCAAAAACCAAAAAAAGGAAACTCATCAAGCTGTCACTGCAGCGCAGCAGGCATGACATTGCACTGTTTTTGGAATATCTTTTAATCTCACGTTAAAATGCAGCTTATGTGGGTATAGATTGCTATAAGAAAGACATACCTATAGACACTAATATGATTTTGGAAAAAACAAATTCATTATTTGAGAACTTAAAACAAAAGGAAGGTGAAAGATCTAAAGTTGAAGAAATTAATTCCAGCAAAGGATAGTTTGATAATTTTAGAAAGAGGTTTGGCTTTAAAAATGTCAAGATAACAGTTTCTGTATACAAAGGGGAAGGTTCCCAGATGCCATTAAAAAAATTATTGAGGTGAAAGAATATCTGCCTGAACAGGTTTTTAATGCAGATGAAAGTGCCTGATTCTGGAAAACAATGTCACAAAGGACACTTATGAGTAAGACAGATAAGCAAACACCAGAAATTAAGGGAGAGGCTATCTTTTCTGTTCTGCACAGATGCAATTGGGTTTATTATTAGGACTGCCCTTATCTATAAATCTGCTAAACTCTGAGCCTTGAAGGGAAAGAATAAACACCAGCGGCCAGTATTTTGGTTATACAACAAAAAGGCCTGTACAACAAGAATCTTTTTTCTAGAATGGTCCATTGATGCTTTGTCCCTGAAGTCAGGAAGAACCACGTTGGGAAGGGATTGTCTTTTAAAGTTCTTTTTTTTTTTTTTTTTTAATCAAAATTTCAACAAAGTTTATTTGTAGGTAAACTTATTCTGAAATTTTTATGATGCCCCTCTTTATTCTTTTTTTTTTTTTGAAAAAGAAACTTTATTTGCAGTTATTCTATTTAGTTATTTTTCAAATATGCCACATCATGCTTCTAGTCTCCTACTCTTTATTTACTCTTTAAAAATTTAAATTCATTTTTGTTTTCTCTTAATCTGATATTCATATCTCATATCTCGAGGTATAATTATAATAATTTCTGGTTTTGATAATTATTATTATTTTTAAAGCTTTCTAAAAATTTGTCTTTTTATTTTTATTTTATTTATTATTATTATTATTATTATTATTATTATTATTATTAAACTTTAGGCTCTATTGTACATCTGCGCAACATGCAGGTAATGGGACAATGTCCTTGGCCACCCAGAGCTCAGTGAATTCAACATGAAAGGGGTAGTTGTCTTGTACTGAAACACAACATTTCTAACTCAACCTCTAGATCGGGGTCATAAGGATCTATAAGTTTCATTAAAAAGTACTCTATGAAAAAGATTGCCAATGCTATGGAAGTGCACCCTCATAGAACATCATGAAAGTCTGGAAAGATTAAATTATTGAAGATCCCATCATTTTTACAGAAAAAGCCATTAAAGTCATCAAGCTGCAAACAACAATTTCTGTTGGAGAAAACTCCGTCCAGATGTTACACATAATTTCAGAGGATTTATGACAGAGCCAATCAAGGAAATCATGAAAAAGATTGTGGATATGGCAAAAAAAAATGTGGGAGACGAAGTGTCAAGATACAGATCTTGGATAAATTCAAGAGCAAATAGACAGCACAGCAGAGGAATTAACAGACCACAACATGGTAGAGATGAGTGCTTCCAAACCAGTGCCAGATGATGAGGCAGAAGATGGAGAAGCAGCAGTGCCAGAAAAGAAATGACATTAGACAATCTGGCAGAGAGATTCAGATTACTCAAGATTGCTTTTTTTTTTTTTTACTTCTTTTACAAAATGGATCCTTCTGTGATATGGGCAATAAAACTAAAGCAAACAGTGGAAGAAGAATAGGCACTATATAGAAATATTTTTAGAGCAACAAAAAAAGCAAAAAGGCAGAAATAATGATATATTTCTGTAAAGTTACAGCAAATGTGCCTTCCTCTCCAGCCTACCCTCCCACCTCCTCTACCTCTTCCCCCTCTGCTATCCTTGAGACAATCCCTCCTTATCTTTTTTTTTTTATGCTTTAAGTTTTAGGGTACATGTGCACAATGTGCAGGTTTGTTACATATGTATACATGTGCCATGTTGGTGTGCTGCACCCATTAACTCGTCATTTACATTAGGTATATCTCCTAATGCTATCCCTCCCTCCTCCCCCCACCTCACAACAGGTCCTGGTGTGTGATGTTCCCCTTCCTGTGTCCATGTGTTCTCATTGTTCAATTCCCACCTATGAGTGAGAACATGTGGTGTTTGGTTTTTTGTCCACCATCATCCTCCTCATCTTTCTTTTCTCAGGCTATTATTCAATGTGAAAACAAAGACCTCTATGATGATCCATTTCCACTTAATACATACTAAATATATTTTTCTTATGATTTTCTTAGTAACATCTTCTTTTATCTAGCTAACTTTATTTTAGGAATACAACATATAACACATAAAACTTAAAAATGTATGTTAATTGACTGGCTATGTCATTGGTAAGGTTTCTGGTCTACAGTAAGCTATTGGGTACTCAGTCAGCTTAAGCTTTTGGATACTCAAAGGTTGTATACAAATTTTTGACTGAGCAGGGTGTCAGAACCCCTAATCCCCACATTGTTCAAGGGTCGATTGTACATTGAAGTTCCATATAAACTCAGCTAGCAGTAGGAGACACATGTGGTTAAATTTGAAAGATAATTAGAAATATAATATCTCTCTCAACGCTTTCTAACAGTATAACTAACATTTTCCCTTCAAAAAATTTTAAGAATATCATGCAGGGAATATGGCGATATTATCAAGCACACTAGGACCAAAGTCAACAGAGACAGCTATTTCCTTGTGGTTTGGGGTTGTGCTGCTGTCCAATGCTACTCATTGTATTAGTTGGTGCTCAAGCCTGAGCGGTGGACTGCAAGATACCTTGCTTGCTATGGACAGAAACGATGACGCTGATCTGATTAAATGTATGATTCTGTGCCAAACATCATTATTGTATTTATGTTATTTTAAAATCAATGCAAATTTTAAAATTAATTTTACTATATATAATTATACTTTTAATTTTTATGATTTTCAAAGTAATTTTTGAGTTGAGCTATTTTATACACTCATCAAAATAATAGAACATTTATCAATCAAAACAGTATAACAATTTATCAAATACATAAATATTTCAAATATTATATATTTTTCTTATTTCAGCACCCTTTTTTACTGTAAAAAATAATTGCAATTGGACAGTACTTAAATGGTTATTCTACTTTCTTTCCTTTTTGTTACCTTTTTGTTTAATTTATGCAATTTTAAAACATGTTTCCATGTTTATTGTGCACCAGTTATATTTAATCTTCACATCAATCACATTATTTAACTATTTATAACTATTGTTCCTATTTGATAGATTGGAAAACTAAGGGCTAGTGAGATTTATTTGTTTATTTATTTATTTATTTGAGACGGAGTCTTGCTCTGTCGCCCAGGCTGAAGTGCCGTGGCACGATCTCCACTCACTGCAAGCTCCGCCTCCCGGGTTCATGCCATTCTCCTGCCTCAGCCTCCCGAGTAGCTGGGACTACAGGCGCCCGCCACCACGCCTGGCTAATTTTTTGTATTTTTAGTAGAGACGGGGTTTCACCATGTTAGCCAGGATGGTCTCCATCTCTAGACCTCGTGATCCGCCCGCCTTAGCCTCCCGAAGTGCTGGGATTACAGGCGTGAGCCACCGCGCCTGGCTGCTAGTGAGATTTATTAACAACCTCACCAATTTTTCACAGCAAAGAAGTGAGGGTGTTAGAACTTGAGTTCAAGAAGTTCACATCTCATGCTCTTCACCATTCTGCTTTCACTTGTGTATTCTTTTCTGCAGCCATGAGATCTCTAAGTGCCAGGAAATATCAGAAAACGGGAAAAATACCTCAACAGACATGAATTGAACTTAAATAAAATGTGATGAAAAATGCCTAAGTTACTTTAATGTTGTTCTGATCATGGGAGCCAGAGAGGAGTGTAGACCTGTTACATAATGTATTCCTGTTTCAAAGACATATCTATGTGGGATGCATTATGTGTGAGGTTTAGAGGGTTGTAATAAATACAAAGTCAATAAAACATGCATCTGGGTATGTAGCATTTCAAATAAACTATGCAAATGGTCAAAAAACCACGTTATAGCTCTGTTTATTCTATAAAAATGTAAAAAGTAGATGTTTTTCCATTGAAAGAGAAAAAACAAGAAGATAACTGTAACCAGCATCTTAGTTTTGAGCTGTGGCTCCATATCACATTGTGACCATCATCACAGATTTTAGTGAGGCAATGATACTATTCACAGGAATACAGAATTGGTCTCAAAACATCTCTGTCTACTTGCCCAAAGTAGCAAAGCCATGAATTATTCTAGAAGAATGGAAGATGTTTGATATAACATAGCATGAAGGAAACAAAATGAAGTAATTAATTCTCAGAAGTGATAGTTAAAAAAAAAGAGATAGCATACATTAAAGCTGATATCCATCTTTGGGAGCTTAGGTGTGATAAAAGAATAGCAGCCCATGACAACAGGCTCTAACTACTGAGAAGGGATAACATGAGCAGCTCTACAGAATCAAGCTGGCGTCATCCATTTGCTTCCAAAATTGTCACTGTGATGTTTCAAGCATCACTTTGTACTCTGGACACAATTTGAATAGAAATTAGATTCTTTCTTTCATTTTATTCAGCAGCTCCACCAGTTCCAGAAGCAATACTCCATCCCCTACCAACTCCAAACCAACCCCAAACAAGGCAAATGGTGTCTTCTTTGTGGGGCTAGAGCCTCACTGGGAACCAGTAGGACACTATTTGGCTGTCTTGGGTATCATAAGGCAAACACAGATTATAGGCTGAGTTATGTCAACGTCACTTTTTTTCCTTTCAAAGGACTATATTCTCTCCTAAATACTTGGATTCTGGAATAAAAATAAAATTTCAAGAAACAACTACTAAATATTTGATTACTTAACTTGAAAATAAACATCGTATTTTAATAAAGACAATCAAAAGCTTGACAAAAGCTTGGTAAATTCTCAAGTAAAAGCATTTCTTTTGTATTATTATTTTATATATCTGATTTCCATTACCATGGAAATGGAAGAGAAATAGCAGTTGGAGGCCAGGAGTAGACTGGAAATCCTTCTTCTGGCTTTGTAAGCTGTCTGCCAGAGGTGATAGACACTGCCAGTGTGTTATGGGTGAAAAGAAAAAGAAGACCTCCACGATTCAAAGGGCTAGCATTGTTGGTTGATAAAACCTAAGGAAAACTCTTTAGTAAATGACCATATACAAAAATATATTCCTTTTCAGTAAAGGTCATTGAATAATTTGAATATATTTTTTGTAGCAACAAAAATATAAGATACAAAAGAGATTTTAAAGTTAATTTCGGTAAATGTCAATAACCTGAAGTATCACTCATTTTTAATGAAGTCAAATAAGTATAAATTCAGAAAAAGCATTGAAAATAACAAAGGAAATTTAAAAAGTTAATCTTAGAGCTTTCTGTATCTTCTGCTGCCTAACCCCAGCACATATGCACATAGACAACTAAATCTTGCCTTGTGGGAGACATATCCTCTAAGATTGAATGCACTGTTTACATTTAAAAGTTTTGATAGTGTTGAGACACTTTAAGCCTAGATTTGATGCACATAGTCATTCTGACCAAATAAAATTGAGTATTGAGTATTTCACTCACATCCAGAAAGAATAACAGGCTTCTGTAATAGAAATATTTTATGATATTCTGTGTTTCTTTCCATGTCCAACAACCATATATAATTCCCCTGAAAAGGCACCAGAACTCACAATTACTAATAAATAATGGATACTGATCCAATTGATGAGAGAAAATATGCCTTGCTAACTACCAGAAGTATGTAAAAATACTAAGTGTCTTTTTTTTTTTTTTTAAATCTAAGAAACTATGTCTCCCAACCAGGTAAGATTCAAATATCTCAAAAGTCTCTCTCTTCTTTTTTTATGTTATTATACTTTAAGTTTTAGGGTACATGCAAACAACGTGCAGGTTTGTTACATATGTATACATGTGCCATGTTTGTGTGCTGCACCCAGTAACTCGTCGTTTAGCATTAGGTATATCTCCTAATGCTATCCCTCCCCCCTCCCCCACCCCACAACAGGCCCCAGTGTGTGATGTTCCCCTTCCTGTGTCCATGTGTTCTCATTGTTCAATTCCCACCTATGAGTGAGAACATGCGGTGGGTGTTTGGTTTTTTGTCCTTGCAATAGTTTGCTGAGAATTATGGTTTCCAGCTTCATCCATGTCCCTACAAAGGACATGAACTCATCATTTTTTATGGCTGCATAGTATTCCATGGTGTATATGTGCCACATTTTCTTAATCCAGTCTATCATTGTTGGACATTTGGATTGGTTCCAAGTCTTTGCTATTGTGAATAGTGCCACGTTGAAGGCCTCAATGATGAGATCAGGAAACACATTTTCATGAGAAGTTATTTTAAGTAATATTTTTGTAAGCGATGTGTGTTAAAGTACCTGAAATGAATACAGAATAATTATAGAATTAAAGTTATGATTTGTAAGAACTTTTTTATTTCTATCATTCAGTGGTTAGATTCTCAAAGCATTAACTTGGTCAGTTATATTGTCAAAAGTCTACACACATTTATGCAACTTTTAACATAAAATAAAGTATGCTCTTTTTTTTCCTCAAGGGCATGATTTTTTAAATTCACCATCCATTATTTTTGGGTTATTCAGATAAAACAAGTCTAATTGCTAATTGAATAATTATCCTTCAATTCAAAAATAATGATTTTACTAATTTTTTACCGTTCCTTAATTTTCTTTTCTTCTGACTTTAAGGTATCATGTGTCTGTATATGTAATTATTTAACACTTTTATTCTGTAACTTTATGTCTTTTCCATATTCATGTTTATTGTAAGATGTAAAATTCTAAACATAGATATTGTGCCAAAAAATTTATTTCTCACAACCTTTAGAATGGGGTCATGTGAATTACATCCTGAAATTATAATATTTATTTTTATACTTTAATGTATGAGGATATTAGATTTTCTAGTCCCTTTTAATATTTATTTATGTATTTATGTATTTATTTGCTTATTTTTACAGGGGCTCCCTCTGTTACCCAGGCTGGAGCACAGTGGTGTGATTATTGCTCACTGCAGCATCAAACTCCTAGGCTCAAGCAGTCCTCCTGCCTCAGCCTCCCAAGTAACTAGGACTATAGGTATGTGCCACCATACTTGGTTGGTTGTTTTTAGTTTCTTTCCTAAGGATAGGGTCTTGCTATGTTGACCAAGTTGGTCTCAAACTCCTGACCTCAAGCAATCCTCCTGCCTTGGCCTCCCAAAGTGCTGGGATTACAGGCATGAGCCACTGTGCCCAGCCCAGTTTTAGTCTTATGCTTTATTTATTTCCTCCCAAGCTTAGAACATTTCTCATTTTTAACCTGGTTTTTGAAATCTTAGAATCTCATAGCAGGAGCAGGAAGAGATTCAGAAAATTCTGAATCACCAAAATTCAGAAAATTGGGAACTGTCAGTTCATTTTCTGTTGCTTTAACAGAATATCAGAGGCTGGGTAATTTATAAAGAAAAGTTTATTTAGTGCATGGTTCTAGAGGTGGGGAATTTCAAAAACATGACAGTGGCATCTGGAGAGGACCTTCTTAGTGCATCACAACATGGTAAAGAGCATCACAAGGTAAGGGGATAAGAGTAAGAGATCCAGAGAAAGCTCACTTTTATAACAAAGTCACTCCTGCAATAATGAATATACTCCTGTGATAGCAATATTAATTCATTTATGAAAGCAGACCCTCGTTTAGGATAGGAGAGGCATTAAGCTGCTAACACATGAACTCCTGGGGGATACATTCAAACTATAGCAAGTTCCAATTTGGTATGTATTGACATGGCAAGTGCACTATTACTTCCATTATATTTTTAAATTGTTCGTAATTTAGTGCCGAAGATTCTTTAATTCACTATGTACATGTGATGGGCTATCATTACCTGTGCAATCAGTGATTGAGCATGGAAGTTAGCATTCTGTTACTCCTCTACTATTCAATCTTAATATGACACAAACTGTGGATGACTGGAGTTTCAGCTCATAGACACGACCTTTATATTTCAGTCAAAAAGTCACAACTCACCAGAATTTAGCCTTAGGGATGAACTCATCTGTTACCTACAATATGATGCTGTTACAGTTTCTATGATTAGTATGATGAAAATACATTCAAGGATGACCTTTTAATATTCTAATGGTTCTTACATGAAGTGGAATTAGACATCATGCACATATTCTTGTAATTAAAGATTTATTTATTTATTTATTTATTTATTTATTATTTTTGGTCTGTGATTTAGTAATGCTAAAAATAAGTGTACAAGACCATAGTAAGTTTATATTATGCGTATATGTGTGTGCAGTAATTCACTTCAATGTATTTTACTACTCTACACATCTCACTATTCTATATTTTTTCTTATTTAGAATTTCTGATACAAAGTGGTACTAGCCATTTTAGTCCTTCCAGGAATATCATTAAAGATAAATAACTGATGCTCTGGCATGCCATTAGAACTCACAGATAGCATTTTAACCTTATCTTTTTAAACTTCAAATATCATTTGATGGGGAAATATGGTTTCTTCATAAGCAGCAGTTTGGAAGTTTTTGAACACTAAAGTTTTTGTATTCTGAATATGATAAAATAAAATATTTTATGAAAATAATTAGTCATAGAAATCTATGTAGAGGATTCTGCCAGGCCTGCAAATCTTCAACATTTATCTTTACTCTTAAGTGCTCTGTCCTCAGATGTTCTTCCCTTAAAACACAAAAGCTTGGACTTGCTATGATGAGTCTCTATAATAGTACCTCTACCTTATAATTTGCCCTAATAAAAAGCTCATGTTCCTAGTCAAGAGATAATGGAAACAGTTGGGGGAATGTGGGGAGGGAAGGAAAAAGAGAAATTATTTTCCTAGTCCTTAGGATTCTTGGATGTTATATGCAAATTTAATCCTTGGTTACTCCCTGGTTTTTATTGTCATTGTGGCTTTGTGCTTATGCAGTCAAACTAAAAGGAGAATAAGAATTTACCACAATTTTTTATACATAATTGTCCCTTGGTATCCAGTGTCAATTGGTTCCAAGACTTTTCCTGCCAATACCAACATCCACGGATATTCAAGTTTCTTATAGAAAACAGTGCAGTATTTGGATATAACGTATGTACATCCTCCCATATATTCTAAATTATATCTAGATTACAGTATGCAATACAATATAAGTAATTTGTAAATAGATGCTATAGTGCACTTTTATTGGTATGTTACTTTTATTTTATTTTTAGATTTTTAAAAATCCACATTTGTTTCAATCTGAAGATGTAGAAACCTCAGATATAGAGGGTTTACACTTGCTTATCCTCACCATTTCCAATTATAGTTCTGGGTATCAGAAAAAATAGATTAACATAGGATAAAAACATGTAACAATTGCCATATCACTCTACCATTTATTCCATATTTATTGATAGACTATGTGCTGAAAACTGTTCCAGGTAGTGAATAAGAGACAACAGGCCCCCAGCCTCAGGGTGCTTACATTCTAGTGAAGAAGACAGACAATAAACAAATACATGTCATGCAATTTCAAATAATTATAAGTGTTATCAAAGCACTTAAAAGGATAATGAGAGAGGAGAAATGTTAGAGGAAATGTTGAGGACAAGGAAGTGTCAAAAGCACCAGCTGATCAGGCATCCAGAAGATATGATAGCGGGAACGATGTAAATGTCTAAAAGAAGAGTATTCCACAAAAAAGAAAGCAAATTCAAAGATTAAAAATGAGAGTGGAGTTCCTGTTTGAGTATGGCTATTGTAGAATAAGTTTAGGAATGTTTCAGAAAGTACACACTGTGGCCAAATCAGACAGGGCTCAGTAAGTCATGTTTAGAAAATAGACTGTTATTTTGACTATGATAAGAGGCCTTTGGTGAGTTCTAAGCAGGAGAGTGACAGCACTGATTAGTCTTTTAAAAAGTGACTCATATGAAGGAAATATTATTATCAGGACAAGAGTGGAAACTGGGAGTCAATAAGTAAATCCAAAGTTGCCTTGGACTAGAGTGTCAGGATGGAGGCAGTGAAAATGCTCAAAAACACTACTTGCTGATGGTCAGTATCTTGTGCATGAAGGTAAGAGATGAATCAATGAGGAATTCAAGGTTATTGAGGTAAGCAACTGCACAGAAGATATGGCAAGAGGTCTTGGAAAGTAATAAAAGATTCTGTATTGAAGATAATTCAACAATTGTTCTTACTATCTTCTATGAGCAAGTCCTATAAATATTACACATATAAATACAATAATATTTATAATATAATTGCATCATACTACAATAATAGTATATATAATATAATTGTATCATAATATAATTAAATATTAGGGCATGGCTCTTGAATTTCTGTGTGGATAGACTGGTAGATATAACTAGAACACAATATTATGGTACGTGTGGTAAACGCCATGAAAGTAATAGAAAATAAAAACAGCAAGTGATAGGAGTTTGGAGAATGGAGAGACATCTTTTGAGATGTACATGAACAAGTTTTACAGTGAAGTTTGCATTTGAAAAATCATATACTATGGTAGAATTTTAATCTGCTGAGTTATGTAGGAAATGCATTCAGGAGAAAGAAATTTCTTCAGAAAAAAAATGAAACTGTAAGAAAAGTAAAGACAGCAATAAGTCTAGTTTGGTTAGAGCAGATGGTGAATATATATTTGACCCATGTCTGGAGCTAAAGCTAGAGAGATGGGCTGAGACCATAATGTAAATGACCTAAAATGCCCATTAAAATTATTAAGTAGGCATTAAAAAATGGCTTTGAAATGTAAGTAGTGGCAAAGAAAAGTTGCTTGTACAATATTGAATGAGAAACTAGTATTCAAAATTATATCTGCATCATGATCCCAACTGTACACATACATATAAAATAAATGGCGTAGTGGTTTTAGAAATGCCAAGTTGTTTCAGGATGATAGTAAACCTTTATTTTTTATTTCTCTACTTTATAAACATTCTGTCATTAATGACATATTCTATGTCATTAACATAGAATATTATTTAAATGATTCTAAATATGGAATTGGAAAAGAAAGAGAATTGGCCGGGAGCGGTGGCTCATGCCTGTAATCTCAGCACTTTGGGAGGCCAAGGTGGGTGGATCACCTGAGGTCAGGAGTTCGAGACCAGCCTGGCCAACATGGTGAAACCCCGTCTCTACTAAAAATATAAAAACTAGCCAGGCGTGGTGGTGGGTGCCTGTAATCCCAGCCACTCGAGAGGCTGAGGCAGGAGAATTGCTTGAACCCAGGAGACGGAGGTTGCAGTGAGCCAACATGGTGCCACTGCACTCCAGTCCCCGACACAGTGAGACTCTGTCAAAAAAAAAAAAAAAAAAGAAAGAGAATTTAAGAAGAATAATAAAGAAGACTGTGAATAAATAAACAGTAATGTCTTCAATGTATATATTAGATACCTACTAAATACCAGGGTTGTACTAGACACTAGTAATATAAAAATTAATGCAGGAAATCCAGCTTGCTGTGGACATGCACATGAGTGGTTAAAAACTATTACTATATTAATAGTTAAGCCATATACCCCAAAGGTTGATATGCATAAAAATCACCTGGGTATTTTGTGAAATGCTCATTCTGATTTAGTACATGGTGGGTGTGTCTTCTGCATGTCTATCAAGCTCTCATGTGATGCCAGTGCTGCCATCTATGCAACACACTTGAACAGCATGAGGGTAAAGGAAGTAGTTCTGGAGAATATCACACTTCAGATGAGATTGGATAAACTCAGTGAAATTAGCCAAATGAAAAAGGGAGATAAATTGGGTCCTCTACTCTCCCCACTTCAGAATTTAATGTTGTCTTTGAGACCTAAACTAGTAATATATGGCTATAAAGTATGGTCTCTGTTTTCTATAATAGAAACAAGTAGAGGATGTCAATAAATATGTGATTGAAGAGTTCAGTAAGCCCTGAATTGACAATGTAGATAAAGACCAAGAATGTCAGGAATGGCAGGCAATTTTAATTGGATAGATGAGTATCTGATCAATTTTACTTACATGTGTGTAGAAGCATTTCATGAAAAGAAAAGTTTTATTCTCTGGAAAAGTACTTCTCAATATTGTCAATTATTGCAGTCTGGAACAATTTAAAACAATACCAATTCCCCACCCTACTTTAGATGCATTAAATCAGACTGTGGTATCTTAAACAATCTCAGATGCTTCAAACCAGAGTTGAGAAGCACTGAGGTAGAGGAGAAAATATAAAAAATAAAAAGAATCAGAGGTTGGCCATATTGAATAAAATAACCAAGAAAATCGGGGCCATAGCACATGAAGTTGCAGAGATCACACTTTCAGTCCCATAAAAGAAAAATTGCACTGGATGGGTTAAACAGAAAAATCAGACTTTATTGAGGACTATTGCAACAGGGACCAAGACTAGTGTAACAGCAAAGAAAAATTAAACTCAGGTCTACTGAAACAAAAGGTGGGTGAGTTTTTAAGTGCTGCGGTGAGCTAGCGGAAAATTCCTTGAAGACATTAGTGGGGAGATTGGTCGATGTGTTAGACTACCTGTTTTTACTAGTTAGCCCTTATAAAAGTTAAGCTCCTTCTCTTCCACAGAGAATGGATGATCGAGACTGGGGACTTTATTTTTCTGATGGTTATATTTCAAAGCGATGACTCTCAGGTCCCTGAGAGAGACATTTATAAGTGATAGAAGGTCTGAATCTCAAAGGAATAAATGCAAACTCTAAAATAAAAGACAGATATAAACTAAAAATAAAATTCTACCACCCTCACCCACCTAATGGGTCCCCTTGTGGGCCAGGGGACCCCAGAAGAACCTTAAAGCTGAGTTCCTGGTCATGATGCGATAGGAGGTCAGACACACCTTGTTATATCCCCTCCCTTTTGTGGTTTACACACAACACAACTGACCAGTGTTAATGTTAAAATAGAGATCCTAAGACTGACAGAAAATACTTTTTGTGGCAATAAGATACCAAATTATAAATAGGACCTAAGGCGATGCCTGGCCAGGGCTAAGTCATGCATCCCTACACTTAAAGATAAATGATTCCCTAACAGCCATAAGATTTTTCTTTTTCTCTAGCAGCTTAGCAAGCATTGGCCTCAATATAAGCAATATTAAAACAATGTGTAGCTGCACCAGTTACTAAATGACCCCTAGTTCCTGTTCCACAACTACATGTAACTACAGCTTTGATTGTCAAGAGATGGATTTCAATAGCTTTCTTTTGGTAAGAAGACTGGAGACTATGGACTGATTCTGGCTGGTTTACAGAAATAGTGCACTTGCATGAATTTGTGTCCTGAAAATACCAATTGGTGTATAACACCAAAAACTGTAATACACTTAAATGTTGTCTCCATCCCAAAATAAACATAGGTCATATGTTACATGCATATTTGTTCAATACCCATGTGTCAGGACCATTTTCATTAATAATCAGAGCTCCTTTTGTAACCACTGAATATGTATGTTCAGAATAAAACTCTTGCCCCAGCCTCCCCTCCTTCCAAGTACCTGTCTCTGGTCCTGGCTGGAAGCCTGCTTCTCAGCCTGTGAGATGGCCATCTTACAGGCTGTAGCACTTCATGTGAAATAAAATCTCTTTTTCTCCTTTCCTGATTATAAAATATAAAGCTAACACAGATTAACAAGAGAAAAACATATAAATGTATTTAAATTTATTTAATATAAAATTTATGTGACATGGCAGCCTTCAGAAATGAAGACTTAAAGACCCAGAGAAATTGTGTATTTTTATAGATATTCAGGGCAGAAATATACTTGGAGTAAAAGGGTATCATCTAACAGTAAGAAACTGGGGGGAATTTAGCAAGAGCTGTTTGTTCAGATTCTTCTAGGCCTCCAGTACAGAGAAGGATCACTCAACTGAGCATCCTATGACCTACTTTCAGGGAAGGTAGGTCAGATAATTATTTTACAACCTGCTTCAAAAGAGAAAGACCAGAGGAAGTCAAAGAGTGATCTTCCTGCTTCTGTGGTTTTCCCAATTTCCTGCAGCTTAAAATACTCAGTATTCCAAGGTAGCATATTTTTTTAGTATCATTTTCTGAGCTCCATCAGCCTATAATCAGGAAAAAGCCTATCTAAAGGTTAGTCAGGCTAAGGAGAACATTAAGAGAATTCCGGCCTACCTTCATACATTAGAATCAGACAATTGCCCACCTTGTTCCAGTTCTAGGGTCACCATACTTCTGGTTAAAATTTGGCTTCTTGTGGCCACCTGATTAGAGAAAAAAATCACGATCAGTTCGAGTAGACCATTCTAGTATTCCATTCCATAAAAGTGTTATTTTATTAAAGTGGATTATTATAAATTCCTGAAAAAAAAGTCTGTCTAATATAATGAAGTTCATAGTTTTATCAATGTCCAGAAATCTATCAATATTTTAGACTTTCAATTTCAGAAATTTGCATTAATATTCATTCTAAGTTACAAAAAACTCAGAATACTATTAAAGCATAGTTTAACAACAACACATTATGAACTAGTATTACATTAAATTTTCTGCAACTTAGCAACTCATAGACATATATAATAGTAGATAAAGCTCCAGTAGTCAACATTGGCTATTATTTTCTATATACTTACAAGGGTTAATTCAGTTAACACTTAAAAAATATTGGAACAATGTAATTATTATCATCTTTCATACATAAGTAAAATGAGGGAAATATATTTTAAAAAATAACTTGCCTAAGTCACAGGGTCTAAATTAACATTGCTCACTTTAAGACTCTAGTAATCTACATTATTTGCAAATTTTGTTTCACGTGCTTATTATATTTGTCTCTCCTTCTCACCTTCAGGCAGCCTTAAAGGAATTTGTTTCTGTCCTCTGGAACCATTAAAGGTTGTACGTCCAGTCTACCTTTCAAACCGCTGTTTTGTATCCCAGTATTATTATTACCATGTTCTTAAAGAAGAGTCTTTTCTTATTGTTATTTTGCTTCATAATTTTTTGTTATTGAATCTTACCCCCTACTTCTTTACATGTTCCTCTTTATTAATCAGTTTCCATGATGTCTTATAGCATTATTATCATTGCATTTTTGTCTGTCACTTTATTTGGAAGTCTGGATTTCCACATGTGATGTAGCTGTCAGATGTAGGCAGCTACTTCTTTGTTTATTCTGAGTAAATGGCAGTAAAGGGAGGCTACTACATGCACCCATAGGCCACTCCCTGAGTAAAGAGTTTTGTTTCTCATTAAAATATCCCTTTTTTTTTTTTGAAGTAACCAGATGTAATTTCCTATCTTCATCTTCATTACGGACATATGACCAACATAATATTACCTTCCAAATGACTTGAGTAACTGGATCTATTTTCTTATTCAGGTTCTCATTTTCTCACTTCTCATTCTACAATAGGTTTATTATTGAACTAGGGAAAGATATTCATTGCAAAAGGTGAAAGGAGATTTTCGGTTTTCCCCTTGTTCTCTGAAACTCTGGACTGTGGACTTGGGAAGAAAAGTGGCTCAACTACCAGGACTGAACACATTAAAACAAATTTACTGTAATGGGTTGACCTTCTGGTTCTTGGTTTGAAGTGGGTATTATGAACAGGGGACTCTATTTACCATTTCTCTGAGAGTAAGGTCTTGTTCCTGTGGACATTAGGATAGGATGCAGTGGTTACACTTCAAGAGAATTATTTTCCAAATTGCAGAGCCCTGAAGAAACTTGGCTGAACCTTGAGGGGTTTGTTGTTGTTATTGTTGTTTGTGGGATGGATTTATTAGAAAACTGCTGCAATAAAAACCTAGACCTGAAGATATTGTGAAAAGAAAAAATATATTTTAGAGTTAAAACAAGTGAATCAAGACATCTAGAAATCCATATGATAATCTTTATATACAAGTTTAAGTGTGCTATCATTTTTACTTTACAGCTATGACTGACCTTCCCTCAGCAAGACATGCCATTTGAATTTTCTAGCTTTTATGATAAATAGATTAAACTATGCCTGTTCTTACCCAGACTCTCTTTTAACCCAAATGAACCTGCAAGTAGACATCATTGGCTTGGGCTCTTTTCACTGGGGGTGATGTTGGCAAGAAACATATATAAGGTTAAAAGAAAAGGAAAACTACGAATCAATGAGTAGAACCTTAGACAGAAATGGAAGGAGAAGCTGACCTTTTCTTGTTAAAAACTAATTATTAGGTCAACAGAGAGCGGTAAGAAGTAAAAGGAGTCCTCCAAGCATATCCACTGCAACCACTTTGTAAGTTAACTGTTATTAAAGCATTATTTAGTTACCCACTGAGACGAAGGCAAGATCACCATCAGGGGATGACACACAGCATTTTGACTATTTCTTCACACAATGGGAAATTTGTGTGTGTGTGTGTGTCTGTGTGTGTGTGTTTGTATTTTTAGTGCTACTTTATAAACTCTAAATTTAAAGTGTTAAATATATATGCTTTTCCTTCTGCCTTAAATAAAATGTAGGATGGCCTTTGAAATAAAATGTAATCACAATTTAAGTGCCAGCTTCTCTTAATTACTTTTAGGTATCATGTTATTATTATGTGTACTAAGAATATTAAAAAAGTCTATTGGATGACAAGCCATTCTTGTAATGTGAGGCAGGCAAACCCAGAAGTTATTAAAAAAAGGAGCATATCACCAAAAGAATTATTACTGAGTCAGTGAATAGAGACATTATGAGAAAGAAGTATCTTATCTTAGAGTGACAAGGCTAGGAGTGACACTACCTATGGAATAAATGAAAATTACTTGATCCAAATCAGAACGAATCCTGAATCTTGCTCTCCTAAGTAATATGCTGTACCTAAGCTTAGGTATGAACAAGTTAATCTCATTCATGTAATGTCAATTAATACAAAAATTCAAAAGACTTCCACTTGTGGGTATCACTGTGCTTGTATAATATCAGTGTGCCTTGGCTATTAGGAAACGGTTTAGTAGAATAAATGAAAATAGTTTGTGACTCATTTTAATCCTTTTCCTTACAACCAACACTTCTGGAAGGAGGAGCCAGTAATAAATATGAATTTCAAACTGAAAATAGCTGAAAGAAGCAAAAAGCTCCAAGACCATAGGGCAGGGATTAGAATCAGAGACTAAGCTGAGAGGATCATAGTGCCCATGTGAACTGCTTCAGGGAAGGGCAAAAGCCTGAGCATGCTAGAAAGTGAGACAGCTGGTGACTGGGAACACATGGTAGGAGAGCTGCATGGATAATTGTTGGCTTCAACAAACGTAAATTCACTACAGGCACTGGGGAGTAGATATACACGCACCCAGGCTTACATCTGTGTGTGTGAGAGAGTGATATGCACATAAGCAGGAAAATATCTGCAATTCCTGTCATTCTACTTTGCTTTCCTGTCAAACATCAAGTTAACAAATAAGCAACTGAAAACCATAGGCTTTCCACAGATGGAAGTAAGGTGGTTGAAAGTGATTCACCAACTAATAGATAACTATTTCTCAGTGGAAGCTTCAAGGGGACATGGGCTTTATTCTGCTAGAACACAGATCAAAGAGATTGAGCTAGTTGAGAGCTGTTGTCTGAAAGACATTGGACCAAATTATACTGATGTTATCTACACAAACACAGATCACATCAGATGCCAGGAGGCTGGCAGAAGCGTGGATGACAGTTATAGAAAGAAGATGCCTGAGACTGCAGATGGGGAGGGGAGAAGACAGAGGACTGAGAACATGACTATACCTACCTTTACCTGAGTTCATTTTTTGCTTAATGTAGATATAGAGTGAAGAAAAAGAAAATGATACAGCTTCACTTTTAGCTAAAGTTTTCACTGATAGCTTAATATTAAATGCAGAGAAAATGTAGTAACTATCAAAAAAGTAACTGGCTATTAAAAATGGAAAGATGAGATATATTATAAAGACAGGCAGTATTATAGGGTCAGGTTGATTAAATCCAATGCAATTTCCTTGTTCTCTGTAGTTTCCCTTATACCATCTTGACAGTGCATGCCTTTCACGTCAGAGAATTTCATAGTAAGGAGTGTTCTACAGTGTTTTATGAAAGCCAAGAATTTGTGACCAAAAGCAAGCACCACCACCACCACCACCAATAACAACAAGAATAAACAGTGTTGTAATATGACACACTGGTAAAATATACTTCTATAACATGATCAATAAAATGGTGATAACAAGGACTTTATAGAGTTAGCATGAGAATTAGATGAAAATATACATGCATATGTATGTATTTATACATATGCATTATATATACATATAATACATATAATACATATGCATATAATACATATACATATAATACATATGCATTATACATGCATATGTATGTATTTATGTGTGCATATGTAGGTGTGTATATATTTAAACAATGCCTGTCTGACTCATTTTAATAATTCAAGGGAAGTGATTATCTTGCTAAGCCATCAGTTCTCATGAAGGAGATAATGCCCATATTGCTGACTATCCCAAGTTACTCATGTCTAAATGCACAGGGAGTGCTTACTAAATATTTGTTAGAAAAATTTAATATTAAATTGAGAACATGTCTATAAATTATGTGACAGAACTTTCTAAATGTTATATTCTACTTAGTTACTATATTTTTAATTTGACAAATAAGGGTAATACCAACTGTTCAACTTTTTATATAATTAAGAAAATACTTTAGTGGTTATTTAAATAATTAACCGTCAAAGTTTAGAGGGATATGATATTAAAATAATGTAACAGTTATTGTAAATTGATTTTATGATGGATTTTTGATATCTCCTTTATGTTATTACATCACATACTGAAGTTAAACTGTTCCCTTTGGAAAAAAATAACAAAGAATTAACACTTTACTATAGTAGATAATGAGCAAGCTAAAAACATTTTTAAAATCTAGTGTTTTGAGTATAATACTGGAAATTACTTATATAGCTGAGAATTAGTATATGTATGTGTCTCTATAAACCATATACAACAAAATGATTTTTAATTACATCAGTATTGCAGAAGATATTATTTGATTATTACTGCTATAATTTCAATAATAATTCTGAGTAGTAACTATAATATTTTATCTAAATGACATTAGTGCAAGTAACTACCTTATAAAATAGTCTAAACTGAACTAAATTATTTTATTTTTAAAAGTGGATGTTTAATCAACTATTAAAATATTATGCTTATTTTATAAATACATACATAAATCAAGTGTTACATGATGTTTCTTAGACCATTCCATTCATATTTAGTATTGTACAATGAAAAATTATTTTTTTGAGAAATTAAAATGTTTAGTGGAAGCTTCATCTGTCAGAGATTGTAGGATCACTGGTATGGGACTAGTGCTTTCACCAAATAAAATAAAATAAAATCTGAACAAAATATGTAAGACAACTAGTTTCAGGCACAGAATCATAGACAACTTGAGATTGCAATCCCTGAAAAAAGGGAACCCTGCAATCCCCCCTCAAGATGGGCTATACAGCCTCCACACTTCTGCACCTTTGGACTATGTTCCAATTTGTGCCAGAGAGCTTGAACACAAGAAAAGTGCCGTGATCCCTCTGAGCTGAGAAAGCAGAGAATAGAGCTTGTGGCTTCTGAAGCAGCCAGAATATAAGATATATAAGATATTCAAGTCACCAGACAAAGGGAGTCAAGAAGAGTTGAATTATGAAGAATTTGTTTTTGAGGCCTTAATTTCATGCTGAGCTGCACATATTCTGGTAGGGACTCAATTATTACAGAGTTGAGAACAGAAGAGAAACACTAGGGTTTGAGCAATGCTGAAAGATACTGGAATTCTGGCCCAGCAATAGAGGAGAGTTGATATCCCAGGTATTCAGCTAAGACAATAAAAAGATTATGCATTAGGAGTAAGAACAATTTCTTATAGTCTACTCTAGAGTAATGATAAAAATTCCTAAAATCAAGCCTAATAAAGTTCACCTGGTAGAACTTTAGATTCAGAAAGTGTTTCCTGTGGCAGACTGCCACAGTTACTACTTGAGACTGTCACTGTGACAGTTATTATTGTTACTACTTGAAACCATCATTACAACAGTTACTACTGTTACTACTTGAGACCGTCATTACAAGACTGAAGGAAGGGACAAACCAAACGTAGAAATGAAAACTTAAAGACAAAAGTAACTGTTTTAAAGGAAGGGGCCAGGGGAAGAAGAAAAGAGCTCACTGCTTCTAGTGAGCAAAGGCAGCCGCCACACTGAGCTTCCACAGCCTTTTGTATTTATTGGGTAGAAAGAGCAGGCAGGAGGAGCTAACAATTGGTCAGCTGCTTGATTGATCACAGGTTCATATTATGGCTAACAGGCTTCAGATGTGCCTAATCAGAAGAAATACTAGTGCCTGGGTCGTGACTACCCTCAGGATTCCTTCTGGCCGGCAGACACAGTTTGTCAGTCTGCTAACAACCTGCTTTCATGAGAACAGTTTGCTGTTTACTCATACAGCCTCCCGTGGTATACTGAGTTAATCACGACCCTCACTCTTTCGGCCTTCAACAGTTTCCTATACAGTTAGAGGCTTAAAAAATACCTTATGTTTTCCACAGGTCCACCCTAATGATATGTTGAAAATAAGCCTCAACAAGTTAAAATTATTAATATCACTTTCTTCTGATATATGTGGTTTCTGACCTTGACGATCTCATTGATTTTTCATGTTATTACATTTGGATCAGCTCAATATCATATCCATGAGAATTAGAACAGTCTAACAAAAATATAAAATGCATTTTATTATTTGCTTTTTAAAAATGTCTTCATGGAAAGATGAGAATTTTCCTCTTTACTGTGTGTAAGTGTCTGCCAGCCATGGACACCATTATTAAAAAATAACACAGTAATATTCTTAAGGAGCAAACTCAGTATTCAGAATAGAATGCTGATATTATGCAGCATGCTTTTTCTTTTTTTCTATTTTTGGTTGCTTCTTAATTCAATTAAAAGCATTCATAAGTGCCTAATATTTATCAGTTTATATACCAGGCAGTTCACTTATAACAAAACTTTGTATGTGTTTATATATACACACACGTATATATATATATATATATATATATATATACACACACACCACGTATATTTTGTATAAATAAAAATGTGCTGTATGTATTTTTATATATTTAATTGGTGTCTATACATTTATATAATAACCGATGAGTATTTATAAAATATATATGTATATTTGCATTATACACACATATACACATAGATACACTATATATATATTACAGGCGAGAGATACATATATATATATTACACATAAGAAAGCTAATACTCTGAAATGTTAAATAATTTGCCTAAGGCCAAATAACAGTTCATTCCAAGGTCTGCAAAATTTAGATTTCTTGGATGCCAAGAAAATAGAAGCTGGTTGAGGACTGAAGACTTTAGGAGAGTAGATAAAACATATACTATTTGCCCTAGTTTGTTTCATGCTGTGATAACAGAATGCCCAAGGCTGGGTAATTTATAATGAACAGAAAGTTATTGGTTCAGGACTCTGGAGGCTGGAAATTCAAGATCACGGGACAGGCATCTTGTGAGAGCATTGTTTTGTCATCTCATGGCGGAAGAAGAGAGAAATGGGGAGAGAAAAAAGAGGGCCAAGCTCACTCCACTGCTGAGATAAGGAAGTCAGTCCTACAATATTGCAGGAATGACATTAATCTTTTCATGAGGGCAGATCCCTCATGGCCTAATCATCTCTCATTAGGCCTCATTTTCCAACACTGCTAAATGAGGTTAAGTTTTCAACAACTGATTTTTGTGGGACAGAGTTAAACTATAGTACTAGTGTATGAATAGTGAGAATCCATCGCCAATTACCACACCTTCACTCTTTAAACAAGAAGTTGTTAGGGACAATGCCAAGTGTCTGGATAAGATTTTGAAGAGTTTTATATTGTATGTAACATTATTTGGTAGGGGGTAATTTATTTATGTAAGTGGGAAAATTACATGAGGACTTAAGTAACATTTTAGAAAGACTCAATAGAAACTCTCTGAATTGTACTTGGCCAAAAATCAAACTCTATAAAACTCAAACTGACAAATTTTCCAAACATAGTCCAGCAGGTAAACAATTTGCTTTATCAGTGTTTCTGATTCAGAAAAACCGAACTGATTCAGTTCAATTATGTAACACTAATGCAAATATCTTACTGTTTTTTAATAGCAAATATCTTGCTGTGTGTGAAATTTTAGCTCTTGATACCTAACAAGTATAAATCTACAAGCTCACCAGGCAATCTCAGACATTTTAGGTTAGAAATAATAGTGTGGGCCACATGGGAACCTTGACGTGAAATTTGGAATACATAATCACACTCCTTGTCCATCAATGACTTCATTGCATCCCATTTTTCTCTGTTTCATGGGATCTATATAGTTCCACACATCTCCACTGCTTATTCCCCTGTAACG
Source organism: Pongo abelii (assembly GCF_028885655.2). Taxonomy (NCBI): domain Eukaryota; kingdom Metazoa; phylum Chordata; class Mammalia; order Primates; family Hominidae; genus Pongo; species Pongo abelii. Next base: position 95,946,868 of record NC_071990.2, on the reverse strand, counting down.
AAGGTCCCTAGAAAACATTCAAGGTTTGCTTTTTACATAAAATTGATTAATTTTGATCAAATGTGTGAATGTTATTATTACTATCCAGAAATTTATTATAATCACATGTCACAATACTTTTACTTCATTTATTGCATAAATGGAGAGTTTGGACATTATGCACATTAGTCTCAGAGGGGCAGGTTTCATTTTCTTCCACATGTAAAATTTAGAGTCGTCCTTTAACCCATTGGTTAAAATTCCAAGCTGAAGTCAGTTGTAACACTAATATGAACTTGGACAAGTTACCTGACTTATTTGTGGTCCAGGTTCTACATCTGTGGATATTAATCAGCCAGAAACCTAAATGAGTTAACTGATACAAAGAACACTGAAAATGACTGAACGCTTAATTATTACACAACACACATTGCTGCTTGTGTCACCAATATTATCTTTGTAACTGAATCTTATCTTTATGCCTTAACAATTAACCAGTCATTCAAAATATTTTCCATTTCCATACTCTGAACATTTCCTAGCTCTGAAAAATGGACTAGCTTTAATTTAAAAAAAATTAAAAGATATTTTCTTTATCAAGTATTCAAGAAATTACATTTTTAGCCAAAAATATCTTCTTCTTTCTGTGGAATGGTTTAGTGAAATGGATACACATGCTGCTTATTTTCAAGAGTTCAGTTATGTAAGACTAATGCAAATATCGTGCTGTTTTTTAGTAGCGAATATCTGGCTATTAAATACCTGTTTTATTGGTGTCATAGAATTGTTTGAACTAACATAAAATATTGTGACTCATGCTCTGGAAATTATTTATTCCTTGCAGGATGATGGGGATAGTGAAAGAAAAGTTCACTGATATGTTTCTTCAACTTTTCAGGCAGGAACAGAAGACTTGGGAAACTATCCTTGTGGCTGATATGTATTCTTTCTTATAAAATCTAAAAATAAACAAAAATGTATACAAACAGAGAGTCTAAAAGAGATAAAATGAAAGCTTACATACAGTATGCCTTGGAGAGAAGAGGAGTATTTATATTGTATTTAGTTTGGCTGGAGAGAGACATCATGTGACAAATAAAGCAATAAGTACAGTCAGTTTCAAAGCTTTTGTTGAAACTTTGAAAAATCTTTCTAAATTATAAATTATCAAAAATATTAATTTAAAACCAGTTGTAGTTACATTTGTAAAAGTACTTATGAGTTATAATATTGATTTTCTCCTATTTATAATTTAAAACATTTATTCATATGTTATATTCCATGTTTATACCACAGTATCTCTATTTATTTGCTTCTTCTTTCCTTAACCAACATCTAGATATTTGAAAAGATTTTTTAAGTAACAATGCTGAAACATTAGGGAAAATTATGCATGGGAATTATATAAATTTTTAAATTATTTTCTTCTTTTCTATGAATAATCAGGAGACCCCTGTATATTTTGATAATATCTATTTTGTATCTTAAATCGAGTTACTTTGTCATACAGTCATGACAATTTTAATGCGTAAGTTTTACATTTTATACCTCCCTTGCCATCTAAAGTTCTATATCACATATGTGATCAAATTAGTCTAAGTGATCAAGACTATTCTTGGTTTTACAGCTTCTTCTACTTGGGCAAGTTGTCAGAACTCTTTATAATATAAACCTGCAGTCTCACAGGCATATTGGCATTTCACATCAAAGCTACACAGTGATATCTGCTAAACTGAGTAACAGTTGGGGATCAGGGTAAACTCTTTGGAAAGGAATTTATAGACTTGCATGTATTATGTACGTAAGTTATACTGTGAAATTATTGTAGTATTGAGATCAAGAATCATCACAGGTAGTATATCTTCTCAGTCAACCTAAATAATTTGTGATTGTGATAGCTGAACGTGCCTAACACACTATTCTGTATTCAGCATAAACACATGGCTTTTCAGGTGGTGAAAAGGAAATGCACTATGACTGGAGTCACTACTTTCCTCTGCCTGTGGGTGGAAGCAAAACATTTGTTTTGAATCAACAATTGTCTATTGCACATGTGGGCATTTATCTTTATGGAGTGTGTGTGCGTATGTGTGTGTGTGTGCGTGTTTGTGTAAATTTACTTGTACAACTTTTGATTGAAATTACATATCTCATTATATTGTGTTGTTTTCCCCAATATGTCTTTACTGACTCCACTTGAAGGAGAAATATTTAAAAAACAATCTAATGAATTGTATATTTTGTTTGCTTATTTATTTGTTTCCCATCATAGGTAAGTATGGATCTTGTCTTATGGACCTTAACATTCTATGTTTGATGCTGGCCCTTCTCTCTCTTCTTAATCCTTAAGACTATCCTAGTGTATCAGAATCTGTGGTTTTTGTTGAGTGAAAAAGATTTTTTTTTTTAAAATTAGAGGTCATAGGTTTATTAAAGTAGACAGGAAAAGCTATCTTTTAATATGCTGGGAATTTAAATGATTACAAAATGTTCTTCAAGTTTAGAATAATACATATTTTCTATACTACTGAATAAGAAATACTAAAACTATAATCTTCTGAAGGCAGTATTTTGTTTTCCAGGGAAGTACTTTAAATCCTCAATACTAGGGAGGATGTTTGGTAGGAGAAAACAAGAAAAAAAATAATGAAGGAAATCGTGCTTATATAAATTTGAAGAAAGACTTCCAGGCACTACTTAGACTAAAGTGGAAACAGTGCATGTCCTATAGTAGTCACTCAATAAATATTTAATGAATGAAAAATGCTGTCAAACCTTTCAATCACATAGAAGACAGCGTATATAATCAGAAAGCATTTTGCAAAAGCTATTTAAGAAAGGCTGTTAAAGAACTTATTTTCACTAAATGATAAGTTTCTGAATTTCCAGCATTTGCACAGATTTGTGCCATTGCAGCAAGACAGGAAATTAGCTAGAGCTGTGGCAATAGAGTCATGGGTATTGTATGTTTGAAGCAGCAATTTTCTGTAATTTCAAGACCAAACTCTGAATGAGTCCAAAAAGATTCTAAGGACACTGTGATTTACAAATGAGTCTAGGGTAAGAAAATGTTTTGTGCATATGGCAAATATAGATGCAGCATGGGGCTTGAATTTATAGAATTAGAAGGAAGAAGACAATGACTCCCCGAGAGCAACGATATTCTGGTCACAACTGGATTGCCTATATCATATATGAAAATAGATGATTATTACATCACCTTCTACTCATGGCCAAAATGGTTCAGGACATTTCACCTATAACTTGTCTCTACAATGAGCTCCTCGCAAAAACTACTAGCAAATATGAATTGGCTTGTGAGTTAAAATTAGTAATTTCTCACCAAACTATTCAAAGATGTGAATGTATTTTACATTAATAATAAAACACATTGGAGTTTTTTGTCACAATGCTTATTTGTGGTTTTTAAATCAATATTTGTGTGTGTGTGTGTGTCTGTCTGTGTGTCCATCTTTCTGCCTGCATGCTTAGAGGTTTATTCTCTATATATAATTTATTTCATAAGTTCTGTTTTTTTTTTAAGTGAAAGATTGTGTGATATATCAAAAAAGAAAAGAAAGTTTTCAAGGGCTGTAAGCAGAAGTAACTGAATGGAGTGAATCTGTTCAAAAATTTAAATTATTGTCTTCCTGTACAGCTTGCGTTGAAGAAAACAAAGATACTATTTTTTAAAATATTGAAATATTCTGTTCTGATTTCCTCTTAATTATACTTTATTTCTAACTTCAATCTCCTTATTTGGGAGGGCCCTTCAGGGAAAGGGGATAGGTAGCTAAGCTTAGAACAAAGCATTAGCTTGAAACCAAGGTTTGTGGCAAGAGACAGTTGCTAACTTCCTAAAGCTTCTAGATAACATATTGTGGACAAAGCCTGAATTATATATTATAGATCTATAATCTATAATTATATAGATTATAGATCTATAATCTATATAATTATATAGATCTATAATATATAATTATAGATCTATAATCTATAATATATAATATATGGATCTATAATATATAATAATAGATCTATAATACATAATTATATATCTATAATATATAATTATATATAATATATCTATAATATATAATTATATATAATATATCTATAATATATAATTATATGTTATATATAATATATAAATATATAATAGATCTATTATATATTTATATATTTTGTATATATATAATATATATTATATATATAATATATAATATATAATTATATATAATAGATCTATAATATATAATTATATATAATAGATCTCTAATATATAATTATATATTATAGATCTCTAATATATAATTATATATAATATCTATAATATATAATTATATAATAGATATTATATCTCTATAACATATAATTATATATAATAGATATTATATATCTACAACCTATAATTATATATAATGTATATTATATATCTATAACATATAGTTATATATATTATGTATATTATATATCTATAATATATAATTATATATATTATGTATATTATATATTATATAATTATATTATATATAATAATAAATTATATATTATATATAATAATAAATTATATATTATATATAATAATAAATTATATATTATATATAATAATAAATTATATATTATATATAATATATATAATTATATATTATATATGATATATCTATCATATATAATTGTATATATGATAGATATAGAATATATAACTAAATATATTATAGATATAGAATATATCTATAATATATAGATATATTCTATATATCTATATAGAATATATAGATATAGATATATTATATAGAATATATAGATATAGATATATTATAGATATAATTATATATATTGTAGATATAGAATATATAATTATATATTATATATAATTATATATATTATATATTATATATAATTATATATATTATATTATATTATATATTATATAATATAATATATAATATAATATAATATATATAATTATATATAATATAATATAATATATAATATAATATAATATATTAATTATATATAATTATATATTATATATAAGTATATATATAAAATTATATATATAATTATGGATATATTCTATATGTATAACATATAATTTTATATTCTATATCTATAATATATAATTATATATGTTCTATATGTATAATATGTAATTATATATATCATATATCTATAATATATAATTATATATATTAATATATAGAATATATATAGAATAATATTAATATATATAGAATAAATAAATATTCATATATAGAATAATATATAGAATTAACATATATAGAATCATATATAAATATATGGAATATCTATATAGAATATATAATTATATAATGTATATTCTATAATTCTATAATTTTATAATTCTATATGTTATACAGTATATATATTATATAATTATAGAATTATATATATTTTATAATTATATAATTAATATAATTATATATTATACATGATATATATGATATATGTCATGTATAATATAATATATATAAATTACATATAGAATATATTATACATAATATATAATATATAATATATAATTTTATAATTCTATATAATTCTATAATTCTATAATTCTGTAATTATAATTATATAATTATATGTTCTATATAGATATTCTATTATACATAGTATATATATAGTATATCTACGTATAATAGAATATCTATATAGAACATATAATTATACTATATATTTACTATATAGTATATTTAATATATACTATATATTTACTATATAGTATATTTAATATATACTATATATTCTATATAGAATATATAATTATACTATATATAAATATATAGTATATATATCTATATATAAAATAGAATATATAATTATACTATATATAAATATATAGTATATATATCTATATATAAAATAGAATATCTATATAGAATATATATATAATAATATATATAATATATAATTTATGGGAGAATCACATATTTCTGCTAAATAAGCTTAATCTGAGGCTGGACTAAAAGAAGAATGAAGAATGACACAAAAGGATAAAAGTATAACCTTACCAAGAATGGTGAAGAAAGCGTTGTAAATAAAAAAGGCAGGCTGTAGCATTCTTGGCTCCTTCTTTTTCCTTCTCATTTGGAGACCAGTCTTGAGGAAAGAAAGAGGTGTTACAAGCTTCCAGTAGGTATGCTAAACCCTGCAAGAAGAGAGAATTCTGTTGACTCCCTTCCCTTGTATAACTCTGGAAGGAGGCACTGGAGGCACAGCATCCTCAAAACATCCTTGCTGGATCAGAGTGATGAGCTGAAAGAGGGCCTGGAAATGTGTTTTTCTCAGCTTATGTAAGTGTCCAGAAGTTCTCATGTACTTAAAGACAGACAGAGAAGGTGGTCAAAGGGACTGATGAGGAGTTTCTCAGTGACAGTCACAGCTAAGGGAATGAGTGATTGGAGAATGAAACCTACAGGGAAGACTGTATTCATCTTGAGATCAAACAGGCCTGGTCTCCGATTGGCCCAGACTTCATGACAGAAATTGGCTACTGTTCCCTAAGGGTGTTTTATGAGCTTTAAAAAAATAATTTTAGTTGTTCTCTTCTTTATGAGTTCAGTCATATCCCCAAGATATTGTGTGTGCCATATAACCAGCTACATTTTAGAAATAGTTATTTAATACCAAAATGGCATAATTTTAGCTGAGATATAACTTCAGTACACAACCAGAAGGAAAAAAGAAACAGATGCAAATTGGAGAAGAATTTGTTGTGCTAAAGTGTGACCAAGTATGAGCTTTAACAAGTTAAAAGCAGTTACTATTTTAGTTATATGTTGTTATTATTATCAGTTAAGGTATCAGCACAAGAACTTTGGCCTTCCCTAGTGAAATTGTACACGTTAAGAGAAAGTAATTTCTGAGGCAGTCTATAAATAGACGGGGATGTCATTAACTACAACAAATTTAAGAAATGAAACATATATATTAATGGTTTTAAAATCAGATCTAAGAGTTCACTTTGCACCTCAGATGCCATGAATCAAATAATTATGGACTGTAACATGTGATGGACTAGTTCGCTACCATTCTGAATAAGTATAGCACAAGGAAATTGAGTTTAAAATTTAAGAATAATTTATTGAATAAGAATCTAATACACATCAGTGAGATAGCCAGAAATGTCTTGTTCTGATGGTCTTTAGAATGTGATTTAGTTTTTATGCATAGCTAAAAATATGAGGAAGAGCCACACGTTTTCTGAAGTAATTTCTTTCATGATTTTTTAATTTTGAAATATTTCCTTATATTTATTGTACTCTGTGTTTTACAGGCTGTCTCACTCATTCAGATACACACACATCTACAATCTTTTAAACATGGCTAACGCTTAAGCAAAAATGCTCATGATTATTTATATATGAACTTCTCTAAATTTTACCTCACAAATGTTTAATCTAAAGGTGAAGTCATTGCTTAATTGCTGTCCATATAGAAGAAAATGCTTGAGAAGATCTTACGGATATGCTGATTTCTCTTTCTCGCAAGTGATGACATTATACAAAATTTGATATTAATCCTTGATGTATTTTTGTATTAAAACACAAATATATTTCCACAGCTACTTGTAAATAAAAAAACCTGTAATTCTATAAATTCATCGGTCCTCTTTACATTAAATAGTAATGATTTCTGGTGAGATTTTTAAATAATTAATATGGCCTCTTAGCTGAACAGCTTATTCCTTCAACTGCTTTTATGAATTTATTTTCTATTAAGAATCACGAAGCAATATTTAGTCTAATGCAAGACAGTATTCCAAGCTACACAATTCCTATGAGAAAGGGGAAGATAGTAAACTAGTCTGTATCTCATAAAGAGAAGGAATATGAAGTAGAAAGATTATATAATTTGTAGCTCACAACTAGATATTGGTAGAGTCAAGAAATTAGATTATCCTGCTTTTCTAAGCATAAATCAATGCTTTCTCAACGTGCAAACTCAATATGGGTTAAATCAGGAGCAACAGATTCTTCAGTCTAAAACTTGTGATTTGGGACACAAAATGTCATACAGTAAAGCATAATTTAATCTCCAAACTCTTCAATGTAGTTAAGTTAAAGAATTTAAGATGAGTTTGTTTCAACTGTTGAGTTAAAAAATGGACGTCTGAATTCACTTCATTATCACTTTGATGTGTGAAAATTATGGAGGAACTCTCTTCCAGGAAGACTTCAAGACTATGCTGTTTTTGAAACAATAATTCTCACTCCTACTCTTCTTTGAAATGAGGCTGTTTTGTCAGCCTCATTTCAAAGTGGGGAGTGGGTGCAGTGGGGAGAATGTTGCTTCATGTAGCCGTGTGATATTTCAGGTAAAGGCAGAACTTGTGAGAAATTCCCCACTGAAGAGAAAAGCAAATCTACACAAAGGAACTGTAATTTTTCAGATGTTATATTTTGCAAGTCATCTTTGTTCTCCTACCTACCCTCCTTCTTGAAGCAATGGTTAAGCTTTTCTTTGCCAGCGGCTAAATTAAGGTGACAGAAAGTGAAGAAATGATAAGTTTTTCCGGAGGTCTTGAACTTGTGCCAGTTCGCCTGTTTGACTATGCATGAGGGATGGCAGTGCTCTGTCAAGAAAGGCAATGTTTGGTGTCATGATTTCAGTCTGGTTGCATTCCTTTTCCTTTGGTGTGGGCTAGGGTAACTCACGATGACAGGCAAGAGTAGGGATAAACTTTCAAATACGTACACCAGACTATAAAGAAAAAAAGATGTTGTGACTAGTTTAGTTCCTTTAAAAACAATGAAGTCTGTGCTAACTCTTATAGAAAAGTTTGAGACACTTGGGATAGAATCTCAATAATACATGGAAGAAAGGATTAAAACACAAGAAATTTACATTTATAAGGTGAATTTTATCCCTATGAAAAATTGATATTTTCATAATATAATCATTTATCTTCCTGGTCCACTTTAAATCTCATATGTAATCTGCTATTTTTTCCTTTATAGAAAAAAAAACAAATATAGAACATGTATTTTCTTTATAAAAATGAGCTCTTACAAACTGTATTTTACAGACAAGAAAATCAAGGGTCAGAGAGGTTACGTGTCTTCTCCAGGTCACATAGTTAATAAATGTTGGAGTCAGATTTCTAACCCAGGTAGTCTTGCTCCAAAGTCTGCACGATTACCTACTTTACTATATAGGTTAAATAATTGAGATTTCTCACACTGACATGAAACCAAAAGGATATTGATACACAGAGAGCAAATAAACATCTTAATTTGGTTTGCAGGTTTGAGTTATGGGTTTGGGGAGGGAAAAAGTAAGCTTGTAAAGTTATGACAAAAGTGGACATCAGAGTTTACATTTTTAAGCCCTAGAAGCCCTAGGTTGTGGCAAGGTCCAGAGTGTCCCCATGCATTGGATTGCTACAGCAAAGAGGTGCTGGAAATTAAGTGTACAGTGTCTAATGAGTCTTACAAGCGAATTTTCATTTTACCCTGAAACAAATATTGGATTAAAATGTGGTCAAAAAGAGGGGTTGGAAAGGGTAAGTCATGTGGTGTGGCCCCAAAGAGAGGTATTATTCTACAAAAGGAACTTGTAATAGTTTGAACACGACTAAAGAGGAGTTAACTTGTCTTCTGGCAAGTGGGTTGCAGCCATTGAAGTAGCCTGTGGTATATATGGGAAGGCTGTGTATACAAAGAAAAAAATTGCCATTAATCTGTAAATGGCCCCGGACTCTGGCATAAACCTAAACAGACTTCTTTTTGGAGAGAAAACCCATCAAAAACTGATATGTAAATTAAGAGAAAAAAAACCTTCACCTCTTTTTAACCTCACCCCTAACATATGTCCTTAGTGGTATAGCTATAAATAAATGATGGAACTATGTTAACTACACTAACTGTAATCTCAAAGGCCTTTTCTTAAATTAATGGTGTTTTTCACAGTTCTCCACATCTGTAATCAAGTTACACTTATGGAGTTGACTGAAATAAACAATCACACTCTGAAATGTGTCCCTAAATTATCATAAATGGTAAATGTAACAACAATGCAACAGGGAAATCGCCTTGTTCAAGAATGATATGATGTTTATAGATAAATCGCTTAAATGCAAAAGATATCATGTGTTCCAATGACCGTCTCTTCTTTTCAATATTATATTCTACAAAGGAACAAATGCACATGCATTTTTGTATCTGCTTCAGGGAACTCTCACATATTTTATTATCTATATTTTTAGTGGTGCTCCCTGACTGCTCACACTGCTGGAGTGCCTGGCACTGGGGACAGAAAAGCAATGTACCGTGGTCAAGAGTAACTATAATAGTAGTTTCATTTTGAGCAGGCTCTTTGCCCAAAGTCCTAATTCAAGTGATGCTAAAGAGCTCTCTAGAGGTTGTAAAGGAAGGCAATTGCAAATGCGTAGCCCACAAAATTACTTTTACTTGGTTTGAAGGATACTTACTGAAAAGTTTTCATTCTACTGTTCTTCATTGTTAGATACTCAGATTCTACAAAGTGGGCAAGGCAAAACGCTGCAGTATTTGGCCAAGAGGCCAATTGCAAAAATGGGAGATCATTGTATTATTTTCTTAAGAAATGTTTTGTATGTACAATAAACCATACAGTCCTCTGAAACAAAGATTTTATTTTCTCAATTTTAACAGATGAATTACAATTTATATGTGGTTCATAATAAATGAATATCACTGGGCTTGAGTTTCTCAATGGAAAACGTTTAGTACAGTGTAGGTGATCCTAGTTTTGTTCTTATTTTAGTTCACATGTAATTTAATATTTATTTCTTTAGAAGTATCTGCATTTGAGCTTTAACTTTTATTTATGATAAAATATTAATGCAAATATTCTATTAAAACAAGGCAGATATTTCCATATTCCTCTCCTCATTTTCCATGGTATCTTCTAGTTCTTGATTATCATGAGTAAGCTCATTTTTTTACACATGTGTAGTAATAGTCTGGATAGACTTTTATATTTTACCATGTTTTCTCATCCATCTCCTTTCACCCCACATTGCAGATATCCATCTATGCCAACATCATTAAGTAAGCCATCCTTTTTCCATTGTCTTGAAATATTACATTAGTGCATATTAAACTTTCAAACATATCAGGCCTATTTGCACTTCTTTTTTATTTACTTGAGTTTTTAATTTATTTTTCAATGTGATGCCATAGTAGTTTAATATTGGTAATGCCATCGTTTCTCTTCATATATTCTTTATATTCTTTATATTTTCTACAAATTATCTCTTATAGACAAAAGATACACAGTATCTACAACCCAACAAAACCACAAATCTACAACCCAGGTATGTTTTCCCATCTTTGTTTTATAGTTTCCATGCCCATTCTTTGAAGATGTTTTTTTCATCCAACTGTCTAGTTGATTAATCATATGATCTCCATTGCATTTTTCAACTCTTGCAAGTTATTAATTAATGTTCTTTTCGTGAGTATATAATATTTTCATTTGTACACTTGACTTAAAATTTGAAGTTTGTCGAATTTGTCATCCCTTTCTTAACCATTCATGAACATTAGAACATGTGGACTCTGACCTGACTCTCTCCATCTTCCATATGATTTTATTATATTATTTTTGTTTCATCTTGTTTTTAATTCATTCTCTAAGTCAATCATTTATTAATTTTGCTTTAATCTAAAATGGTTATTTGGAATTTACCAGAATGATTTCCTTCCTTCCAGGTCTTCTTTCCTTCTTGTTGACATATACGCTTTAGAATTACTGAGAGTCAGCATCTAGAAAAGATAAAATCTCTAAATCTTTCTCTGAAAAGATATTTGATTGTCATTACTTTCGAAAGAAAGTGTGAATAAGCTTAGGTTTTTCTTTTCACCACCCCATTCTCTCAGGGCTTTGAGTGTACTGCTGTAGGTTCAAACATGCTCTTGATGCAAAGCCTTGTTCTGCTTCCCCTCTGCTCTCTTTCTCCTTCCTCATGTGTGCTCTTGGTTCACTTCCTAGATTTATTCCTGCCTTGCTCAGTTCTCTCCTCCTCAGAGAGGACATCCCTGGACCCACCTGCTTTCACCTCCCACACTTTATCAGGGTGCATTATCCTTTTTTATCTGGGATTACATAGATATTACCTGTCTCTCTCATTTGAAGGTCCAAGTTCTAGGACTTTATTTCATTTGGTGTAATATCACTTGTGCCTAGAACACTGTCTAGGTTATGGTTGGCACTCAAAATTTGGTTGCTGAAAGAATTTGTAAAATTTATATAATTTATAGTCGATATTGTACTACATTCTTATTCCTCTGAAATAGTGATTATCAATCCTGGTTGCAAATTAGAATCACCCAAGGAATTTTAAAAACGTACATGTATCCATATCCCACTCTGAACTTTCTGATTCAACTGAGCTGTCTGGTGGCACAAAGTCAATGTTTTTAAAAAGCTACTCAGGATTTTCATTTCTCTCGCTGTTTGCTTCTCTGAACAGAATGCAAATCCATTTGTTAATTTAATTTCAATTTATCAAATTTAAAGCACATTTCTTACTGCTTTTCTAGTTTACACCAAGGCATATTAGCTATACCTTTAGAATGAGATAATCGTTCCCAACATCACAAAACTTTTTCTATTTTCCCTCTTCTTTCCCTCACATTGACAAAAATCTTCAGAAGCTTATTTTCCTTCCCACTAGCCTACATACAAATAGAGACTATGAGACATTTAAAATGCTCTGTTTTGATTTTATATTCCCCACATCCTTTCCAAAACTTTGAATTTTTTGTGCTTCTTAAAAAATTTTAATGCCATATTATATATAACAATGTGTATAACACACACTTTTGGTGATTTACTCAAAACCATTTGGTAGTTCTTTCTTGCTTACCGGACTCCTTGATTTCTTGAAGGGCAAAGTGCCCACCTCTAGTCGATAAATTATTGTCAGCCTAAGACAATCATAATCAGATTCCCCTTTCCCAAGGATTGTTTTATGTATGGACATACCTTCCAGTTTGGGCCAATCAGTGATTACAGGAAGGCTGTTATTGTGCTTACGAGACAAATGTTTTTCTCTGATAAGAGATAAGCATCAGAAAAAAATGACCATTACTTTTCTGCTTCCTTTTTTTCTGTAAGAATGTGATGCTTGGTTCTGCAGTAGCAATCCATGACCATGAAATGATAGCACCATTAAAATGTGAAAATGGAAGGATAGGAAGGGCCAGTAAAACCAAAACCAGCAACAGCAGTAACAGCCACCACAGCAAGAGAAGCGTGGGACCCTTACTACCAGAGTTCTTGGAAAGTACAAAATAAATGTTTATTCTTCTGTTATTCAGAATTTCTGTGGCTTGCAGTTTAACACAATAAAACTAGACACAAATTTCATTTCAGTTTCAAAAGCCTCTTATTTAACATATTTTTAAACTGTCAATCACATTATCATCACCAATTTGAATTCAACTATAGTACATTGTAAGATTCATCACTCACCGCTGTTTATATTCCCTTTTCTCTTCCCTCATGTTGAAGTTAGAGCATTTTATATTGACACTTTACTGAGGCACCTTTGAATCTTTGCACATATGTGAACATAAATTTCCTGTGCTTTAACGATGTATTATTCTTTTGTCCCAATCTTTTTGCTAAGAAATCTGAAAAGTAATTGCATTGCTTTTTGGCTTTTAGTGTTGCAGATTTAAAGCCCCATGATAGTCTGGTTCTCTTTTCCTAGACCCCTTTATGTCAGGAAGTAAATAAGATTTCCTTTCTCTTTCAGGATTTCTAAAGGGGCGTTCAGGGGGCCTTATATTTTTACTAATCTTCTCTAGAAGTTTGCCTCAATTTGTTCCTTTACTTCTTCTAGATTTGCCTGGTAGTGTGGCTGATGCCTGTAATCCCCATGCTTTGGGAGGCCAAAGCAGGAGGGTTGCTTGAGCACAGGAGTCTAACACCAGCCTGAGCAACGTAGCAAGACTCTGTCTCTAATTTAAAAATATACATATTTTTAAAACATTTTAAAATGAAATCTCCTCAATTTATGCTTCAGTAGTCTCAACTTCTCTCTTACTGTACCTTTGCACAGTGTCATGAGATACATGTTTTTGATCTTCTAGGTCACTGTTTCAGTTTATTTTAATTTTTTTTATTTTTTAGACGGAGTCTCACTCTTATCACTCAGGCTGGAGTACAATGGTGCGATCTTGGCTCACTGCAACCTCCGCCTCCTGGGTTCAAGTGATCCTCCTGCCTCAGCCTCCCAAGTAGCTGGGACTACAGGCGCCTGCCACTATGACTGGCTAATTTTTTGTATTTTTAGTAGAGATGGGGTTTCACCATGTTGACCAGGCTCCAGGCTGGTCTCAAACTCCTGACCTCAGGTGATCCACCCACCTCAGCCTCTCAAAGTTCTGGGATTACAGGCATGAGCCACTGCACCCGGCCTGTTTCAGTTCTTAATAGTGATCATCTTCTCATTAAATTATTTGATAAAAATATACTGAATGTTATTTTTAAAGTAAATATTTTAGAAGTCTACTTGAAAACTTTGTTTTCCAATGTTTCCCAAAACACTTACGTTTTAATGAGGTCACATATTCTGGGTTCGAGCTTGATTTTCCTTTTTCTGATTATTGAGTTTCTTCTGGTTATTTATGTATGTATTTCTTTATCTCTGCTTGCTGAAGATTTTTCCAGGCCAATCTTTAGTATCACTGACCATATAGTAGTAAAAATAAGAGTGGTCAATGTCTTGTGGGCCACTGGTAAAGATTTGACAAATCATGTATTCTTTGCTGAGAAGTAAGGGGAAGGTGTCTCTGCCCCCAGATTTCAGTTGATACAAACAGCAGTTGTGTCCCAATCTCAGGGCCCAGAAAAGATGGTCAGAACCAGCAAAACACTCAATAGCACAGTCAAGTTTGACTGGCTGGATAAGTTGCAGAGAGTCTTAATTAATTAGCCCATGTATTTTAATTTATGGTTTTATGGTTTCCCCATTTTTCCCAAAGAAACATTTGTTTTTTACTTCACCAATCCTTTAGGAAATAAGGCTTGAAATACATATTCCAGGATGTAAGCCTCTTTCCATCTAAAGAGGCATTTAAGAAGATGTTCATAGAAAGATGAAGTTAGGGATAGTTTCCAAGAATTCCAAAGCTTAGTATTGTTATTTCTGAAGCCTATTTTAAAGGACTTTATAGTTTAAAATGTCATCTGTTTCCATATATCATATGTAGTTTATATCATAACTGGAAAGGATAAGTGAAAATAGAAAAAATTTCTTTAAAGTACAGACTGAAATTTAAACTCAAAATTTATTATTAGAACTATATTCAGTATCATTTATATTATTGGCTACTATGTCAAATATGCTTTGTGGTATATGAATGCACTGAGTGCAAAGAGCACAGATTTTCTAAGATTTTGTTTAAGATGCATCAAATGGATATGCTCGCTTATAAAATACATAAAAAACATATTTTTTGAGATTAATGAATTAATTTTATAAAATAAAAACATTAAAGTATCTAATAATTTTTTGATACCTATATAAAGTGAAACCTGTACACATCTATAAAATTATTTTGATAATTAAAATGATAATATTAAGCTGGAGTAAACTCATGCGGTATGCACCATACTGAATTTCCCTAAATTGGTGGTTCTCAAACATTCTTAATGTGTGTCAGAATCATCTGGAGAGTGCGTTAAAACAAAGATGGCTAGATGCCACCCACAGAGTTTTTGATTCAGTAGTGCTGGCATAGGGCCTGAGAATTTGCGTTTTTAGTGATTTCCTAGGTGGTGCTACTTTAGGAAGTCTGGGGAATACAATTTTTTAACCATTGCTCTAGACAAAGATGTCCTTGAGTCACTTCAAAAATTCATTAAAACCTTTGACAAAGCAATAGCATACTTAGTTGTTCACATTTTGTTTGCTAATCTTTTGTCTTCCCTTTTGGTTTTACTTTTTTAAGAAAAACAAAGCAGCATGGTTTCTCTACTCTGCTCCTTTCTCCAGGTTTCAAACAGGAAATGCACAAGGGTAGATTTCTTTGTTAGTTATAGGGTGAATGTTCAGCCTTGAAGAGCTGAAGCAGTGTGCTTTACTGACAAAGATGAACCATAAAGCGGCATCGTCCTTCCCCATGATGGTCTGTGATGAGTGATCTGCGGAATGGATAAAAGCAAAGTAGCTGCTGTGTGGCATTCACTTTTACTGTAAATGATATCATATGTTTGCATTTACTTTAAACATGATCAAATGTAATAGGAGACAGTGTTGACAGATGCTGAAAAAGTGTTAACCTTTCCTTTTATCTTTCTTGCTTATGTGTATCTTGTACCATAATGCTTCTTGGATAGTTTTATTAGCTGATAGGTGAAATGTTGTACAAAATACCCACACAAAGAGTTCCATTGTTAGAAAGAATTGTTTGTAATTCTACAAATGATACAGTCAAACTGCTTGGTTCATGTATAGTAACACCAGACTCTTTAAATAAAATGGTTTTGTATAAAAGTGCATTGTTAAAAGAAAATTAATTTGTTTTGAATGTATACTGAATTTATATTAAGTAATTGAGTCCAGACATATAGACAATTGGTTTATCCTATATCAGAAAACTATTTTTCAAGAATTCTAACTCAGTTGGTTTATATGAATTGAGAGTACAGTGTTTTTTTCTTAAAATTTAACAATAAAGCTATGTTAAAAGATTATATTATTACTTTGTGTACTATATATTTATTAAACTAAATAGACATCATATAAAGCAAGTGTTTGTAGGCCTTCCTTGAAGCAGATCAAAGGATTCTGTTTCACTCTACAAAGTTAATGTAGAAGATCTCTTGGGAATGTATAAAGACCCTTGCTCTATAACATTGAACATATATATTAGGGCATAAACTTTATTTTATACTGAATGAAATGAGACAATATTTTGGAATATTAAATTCATCCATTTTGATTTTCCTTGTATCTTTCTTGCCTTGCAATTCCAATTCTGAAGCCAGAAATATCTAAGATAGGAAAAGTTGGTTAGTTGGCCTTTTTAGCAAACGAAAGCAAAGAAAACTTCTAATTATCCTGGGAGTATTTTATTTTATTTTATTTTTCATTTTTTTCCTCCCCTGTAGTGTCAGGTGATGCCAGTGGGTCTGTCGTGGGGTCTGTTGTTAGAAAAAGAGAAGCTACTCTGACAGAAGTTGAAGAGAAACACATGAATTAATGAAAAGATAGAGAACAGGACAGGTACTAGGGAATATATACCAACCTCAAGAGCTGAGGGAATGTCAGATCAGCCAATAAAGGCTCCTGGCCATAGTCAAAGCCAAAACAAATAACCAGGAAAAAACAAACAAACAAAAACCACTTTATGAATTAAGTCCAACACCAAATTTATCAAGGAAAGTCAAAACTATTTCATAACAGAGGAGACAGAAGGCATATGGGGACTTTCGCATCTCAGCGTAATTTGAAACTACCTGCTACAATGCTCTACAACCCTATTTTTGAGAAAAAAAAGGAAAAGGCAAGATTGAGAGATATTGAGCATTTATTTTTCAAAATAATTATTTAAGTAATCCAAATGAATTATGGTTTATACCAGATAGGGAGTTTGTTATTTTGACTCACCACCTGGATTGGGAAGAGAGCTGATTAATTAATACAGAGTGTCTACATATCCTGGTATAGTCAACCTGGTTTGGAAACCAGAATTAGTTCTGCTAATTCCTGTTATCCCAACATCGATCTGATTGATCATTTGCCTTATTTACATTTTTTGATAAAGATTACTATTTGTAGTTGCATCACAATAAACTGGAATAAATATCCAGCTTTCTCTACACATCATTAGTAGTATGTGAGATACATGTGCAATGAATGGAATTCTCACTCTAATGCATAGTTAAATCTTAATGACCCAACTCTCTTTTCTCAGCTTTCTCCAAGGACAGCAGGCACAGTTCTTGCTGATAAAATGCTGTTCTGGGATAGTTCGTTCTTCTGATATTGGGTGGTAGTAGAATTATTTAATGCTGCTCCTTTTTGAACACTTAGCACACGAGTGAGTTGTGTCTTGGCTACCATTGCAACCTGGGAGCTCCACAGATATGAAAGACTGTTAGTGGAGTCAAAGGAAAATAAAAGGTATTATAGGTCAGGTACATGAAGAATATGCTCAAGAAAAATAATCTGAGCTGTCTGTCTGGCAATAGAGAATATAGATAATGCCATTTGCCATTTATCATGTGGTATAAATCTATAATTATTTATCTTATTGTTTGGTAATGTTTTGAATATGCAATGACCACTTTTGGCCACCATAAGTGCACAAAGATTCATGTTTAATTAAAAATTAATAAGGTATTTTCCTGTCTCCAAAAGTTGATGACGAACATGACAATATATTGTCCATATTCACAAGCCACCATGTAGACTTATGAAAACCATTAATCATATTAAATACGGAAGACACAATTCATCTGTGAAAGCTTCAGCATCTATTTAATAAAATTAGTCCTTATGGTAAGAGGACTCTGTAAGTTGCAGATAAATATAACTCTGATAACTGACTTATCATTTGGATCAAATAGGTATTTTAGTCTAAACTCATTTTACTCATTTGATTTCAAGTTTTCTTGTGCATTTACAAATAATGAGGCAATTGCTGTTCATGCTGGCTCTATTAGCAGAAGAAAAACTTCTCAAACAGTTAAGTGACAACCAGTTTTATGTCAGTACTATCAGCTGGTAGAAATTTAATGTAAGGTTCATTTTTCTCTATTCGTTTCATGGAAACAAAGTAAACCATGTTGGCAGTTAATTCTGTCAAAAATGAGATATCTGATTTTATTGTGCATGCCATTGTATGTTCAATAAATATTTCAATGTGGTAGCTATATCTTTGTTGCCTTGTGGTAATAAGTTTAAAAATTTGGTGGCTCATGGTATTATAGAGAAACAATATATTTACTAAATTACCCAAGAAAAATAGTCTGAGCTGTCTGTCTGGCAATAGTATTTATGCCAGAATTATTAAAAGTATTTATGGACTTGGTTGTAAATGCACTTGCTTGTGAAGCACATGTAGCCCATGCTTGTATGTCATCAGATGTAATATTATACAAATTAATCCATAATTATTAAAATATTTACAATTTTTTGTCAAACTAACACCAAATGAAAAAGAAAACTTTTAACTTGGCAATCTGCACCGTTTCTTTTTTGGTTGCTGCCCATCCAGAAGTTAATTTAGATTACATTTATGTATTTATAGATGCTAGACAAACAAGTAATTTCACAACATATAATTTTGCCATAGAACTCTTCTTATAAAGAAATAATTACTCAAAATAGAAAATATAGTCAGCAGAAGGAAGAAAATGGGATGAAGAGAAACTGTATATAAGACCTCTTCTAGGGTTCTTAATTTTGAAATTCAGTCATTCAGAATTTAGTTGTAATATCTTGGAACATACTTTGAGAGGATGGGTTTTAATGTAAGTGTAGCCAGAAAGCGAGCTTATAGCTAGTTTTGGAAAGCAGACGGCAGCTTAACTCATTTCGGGAACCCAGAGCATGGAGCCATGCTGGTCTCCTGAACTCGACTGACCCAAAGTGTAGCCACATGGCTTAATCCACATCAAAATCATATACCAAAAAATGTGTCTCTCTTTCACAGATGTTAGTATCCTTGTATAAAGGCAAAGTTTTTAGATAATCATATCTAGAAAACATTTTCCTTCTCTTCATAGAATTTCAGAAGAATGATGAAGATTATCACCTAATGTCTGAAGCCCATGGTTTGCAAAAATGACTGGAGAGCATGATAGTGTGACAGGCTGTATAAATCAATCTTGGGGGAAGAAACAACTCAACAACCAGCAGAAATCCTGATAGTAACTTTGATCTTGGGTTTTGTCCACATAGATCTGGTACCTCTCTGTTTTCTCATCATGGGTGTTGATGAATAGGTTTGTGGTTTTCTTTGTCAATAAATAGATGAGTAATAAGCTATGTGTAGCTGTCAGTCAAGTTTTTATTAGATATAATATTATTGACCTTTCAACTTACTAACCATGGAAGATTTTGATTCATAAGACATATAGGATGATAAAAGACTCTGAAGATCCTAGGAGATCTGTGTATAACCATATTGAGTACATATGAAAACAAAAAGTCCTGTAAGTTAAAATTAATTTGAGCTCCTTTAAAAATTTCTTTCCAGGCACATATTCCATGTATTTACTCATGTAAACCTTTCTATGTGGAACTACTTACATGTAACAATTTAGAAATTCAGATGTGAAAGGTCAAATAATCACATCCCTACCATCATACAGAGAAGAAAATAGGTATATGAAAATTATTTGCTATACATAAGATCACATATTTTTTAGTATTGACAATTCTAGAATCAGGATTTGTCTTTTCAGAATTTCTGTTTACTATTATTTTTCACTGCATTTAATATGTATTTCTATATTTGTATTTAGTGTCTGCTTTGGGAGTAAGCAGATACATTGTTTATAAAGGTAGTTTACAGAGAGTAAACAATGATTAACCACTACAGTCCATGACAAATGACATCTAGACCATTAATTTTGTTGTTTATTTTTTACTACTTCACTTGTAGATATTTATAACTGGAAAACAGCTTCCTTTCCATCCTAGACATTTAGAAGAATGATGAACAGATTGTACCACGTAAATTTTAACCATATTACTTACATAAATGAATTAACAGGAATACAGTTTTAGGTTTTATAAATTAAGTTTGAGGGAGAAACAATGGGTTAAAATTAAATCATGCAATAATAGAGAACAATATTAATTTCTTCTACTTTTTCCTTTGAACAAGTGCTCCTCGTATTACTGTGTTCAAGTGACGTTTTCCCATAATCTTATATTAACGACATCCTCAAACTATATTTACATACTTTTCTATATATTTCACTCTGTTCCTCTCAATATAATGTTTATTTAATCATTATCTCCAATACTTTTCTCCTGTTTCTGGTGCAACCTGTTCTCTTTTTCTTCTTGAAATTTTTTGT
Source organism: Pongo abelii (assembly GCF_028885655.2). Taxonomy (NCBI): domain Eukaryota; kingdom Metazoa; phylum Chordata; class Mammalia; order Primates; family Hominidae; genus Pongo; species Pongo abelii. The sequence goes on along the minus strand of NC_071990.2, from coordinate 95,925,832 downwards.
TTTGTTACGTGGTCTCGCTATTTTGCCTAGGCTGTCCTCAAGCTCCTGGGCTTCAGTATCCACCCACTTCAGCCTCCCCAGTAGCTGAAACTACAGGTATGCCTCACCATGCTAAGCACCTCTGGACACTCAGTACTAGTTCCCAGTTAGCATTTGAGAGAATATTCCAGTTTGTTGTCACTCTATGTGACTAAGATGTCCTTTAACCTATGAACTCTAAGTGGTACAAATATAATTCAGAAATGGGAAAAAATGTCCTGTAGTAACACACATCCCCAGGAATTCAGTTGCTTAGCACAACAAACGTTTTTCTCTCATGCTGCTTTTCTAAAGCTGGTTGTAAGTAGGACTCTACTCATAAGTACTCAAGACTGAGGTTGGTAGAGGTTTCATTTCAACACAAGCCTTCACAATGCCTAAGGCAGAGAGAAAGGAATATGAGTTGTGTGCTGGCTTCTAAAACTTCCTCACAGAAATGGCACATGCATTTCTACTCTTATTTCATTGCCAAGATTAAAACACATTGCTGTACCTAACTTCAGATGGGAATTGGTAGGGTAGTGAAATTCTACCTTTGCCTGAAGAGAAGGCTAGATCACTTTTGATAGAGGGTCATATTCTATGTACTCCAACCTTAGATTCCATTTTCACATTTGTGCTAGGTAGAATTCTGAGAAGACTTCAACATCCCTATATTGGAGTATAATTAGCATAATCTCCTTTCCTAAAGTGTGGACAGGATCTATAAATATAATGAGAAATCACTGCCTTGATTAGGCTTATTTAGATGGTAAAGGTGAAGGGATTTTGTAGATGTAATTAAAATTCCAAGCAAGATGATTTTGAATCAATTGAAAGAAAGATGATCATGAGTGAGTCTGACAGTCAGGAAAATTTATTAAAATAGGGACTGGGCCTTTTCTGAAGAAAGAAACTCTAGCTATGAAAAAATGAGCTTCCAAGTTGTGAGATGGCCTGTAAGAAATATGTTTGGGAGAGGGCCTTGTGGTAGGGAACCGCCTCTAGAAACTGAGAGATGTCTCTAGGTGATAGCCAGCATACATTGCAACCTAGGGAGACCCTGAACTTAGAACCCGGCTTAGCCGTGCCTAGACTTTGGAGCCACAGAACCTGTGAGATAGCAAATGTATGTTCATTCAAACCACAAAGTTTGTGGTAATTTGTTATACAATAATAGAAAAATAATACATATTTCCATGTTCTCTTTCATATTCCCTTTATTCCATCTATTATATATTTTTTGGAATTTACTAGATTATATCTTTATGAATGTAATATATATAGTATGAACGATATAAAACATACATAAATATGTAATTGAATAAATTTCGAAAAAAATGTAGAGCAATTAAGAGACAAGGTATTGCACCATTGCCTAAACTATAATGTAGGAGTATGATTACAGCTTATTGCAGGATTCGGCACCTGGGCTCAAGTGATCCCAGCCTCCTGAGCGTCAGCCTCCTGAAATGATAGGACTACAGGTATATACCACCACACTTGGCTACTTTTCAATTTTTTGTAGAGACAGGGTCTTTCTATGTTGCCCAGGCTGGTCTCGATCTCCTGGTCTCCAATGTTCCTGCTGCCTCGGCCTCTCAAAGCACTGGGATTACATGCTTATGCCACCATATCTAGCCTGTGAATATGTTTTTAACAGATATATTTTGATTGCATAATCCATCATTTCGTAAGCATTAATGTATGCCTATTATCAGCCAGAAACAGTGATATTGGTGATATGGGGCTTAAAAAGAAAACAAAGGCTTAAAGTTTTTATAGTGAACAGGGACAAATAAATGTGTTATTAATAAATGAAATTACATTAATAAAAGCATTTTCTAAATGTTGAGCCTTTCATAAAGTGGAGTGATTTATTCATGTATTCATTTTTTTTCTGCTAATACATACTGAGAATCTACTATATTCCAGGATATAAGGAGCAGCTAAAGTTTTATAGAATAGGTGATATGCGAGCTGGTCTTCAAAAGGAATTTGCATCTGCCACATATTAAATGAAAAGATGAAAAGTACATGACCTGATATGTACACAAACAATACAAGTCCTTTATGAGGTGAAGGTCATGGTAAATACTCTATGTTCTGAGGATGGAAAAGGCCAGAATCTAAGTGGTCATGGGGTAGGGACCCTTTTAAATCTTGATGCATCAGTGACTTTGTTGTTATTCTACCTGGATCTGAGAGCAGCAATGAAGGTTAGTTGAAGAAGCATGTTTTAAATTCCTTCTCAGGATTTAGTCATTATTCATTCTTTAGAAGACTTTAAATTTGAGAAAGATCTCCCTGAGGATAGTCCAGGTCCACAGGTAAGAACGTGGCATGAAATTCTCTAGTGAATTTTATTCTTGAGCTTCTGAGGCTTAGAGCAAGGCAGATAAAAAGCAGCTGAGCAAAAAATATCAGAAGACAGTAAATTTTACCCTAATTTTTGTTCAAGTTGTTTCTGGGTTAACTATAACTTTTAAGAGTGTAATAGGAAAGTTGGTGATAGGAATGAGGATAAGAACTAACCACCCTGTTTTATTTTTCACCTTCAGTCAATCAAGAGAAAGCTTGTTGTCAATAGCCTTCACCTCCGATATCTAGTAAAGCAGCCTCAACTACAGATCAATTCACAATTGAACTATGTGTTCACATGATTAACCTACTCATTCACACCTGAGCCACATTATCACTAAGAAATGGGGAAACTTTCACTTTTGCAGTTCATGATCACTCCTGTGAAAACGGGCCTCATCATAACATTGCTCTCAATCTTACAGCTGTCTACTAACAGGAAATTAACTTTAGAAGAAAACAGGATCAGTTACTAATTCTATTATTTAACATTTAATTTTATAAACTTATTTTCATCTTTACATACACATTAACTCCAAATTATACTTTTAATTTTTAACACCTGAAAAAAATGAATGTATATTAAATTTAACAAAAATGATTTAAAATTCACAAGTGAGAAAGTTATTTGAAAGAAAGTAAGTCTGGAACTTCTTATTGATATTTTTGGCATTCTTTTAGATAAAATGCAATATGTAGCCTTCTGAATGTTTCTAATGTGGTAAAATATTAACCTCATAGAAAAATAGTTGTACTATTGTAGAACTTTCTGATTAAATGTTTCTCATCTGTTACTCAAAGTTTTGGAAACGAATTTAGTTTCTCATCTAGAGTTGTCACAATGCTTTTGAGCTAAGTAAAATTGGCTAAATTAAAGATATTATACTTAAATTAAAATTGTACCCATATTATAAGAATCAGCTGAAGCATAATCATTTCACTTAGTTTTATTATAGTTTAAAAATACAATACATGCCATATAATTTCGTTAAGAAATAGTATGAATTCAAAGTCATTTGTGGGTGTAATAACATTATTCATTTTTTAATTTTTAAAATAAATCCCAGTCTCTAAACCATAGTTAGAAAAATGCAGTCATGAAGCATGCTGACATCAGTTTTAGGTCCCAAAAGAAAGACAAAAGTAATCCCCCCAAAAGAAGTGCCATTTAATCTCCAGTGACTGCCCATTGTGTTATGTCTCCTCCTCCCTAAATGCCCACTTTGGTACTGATATTGCACCCTGGCTGAGTTTGTGCCAGCATTTTGGGGAAAATGTACAGTTTTATCCCTTTGGTCAAATGAATGTATTTTCTACTCTAGGAGCCAATCTCACTATTTCAGGAGAAATTTAGATTTTCACCACTACCTCCAAAATGTGACAAGGTCAAAGGAGTGTTAGAGGTAAATAGAAATAATGTGGGATGTTCAGAGTCTTCATAAATACAATGTTTGCTAAGTGGCTATTATTTTGCATTTTATGAAAGTTATGACATGTACACAGTGACAAAACTTTGAGGTTAAAATAGCAAAATGCAAAGTTAAGTGACAGGAAAATGTTACTAATATGCTTGACAAAACTTTGAGGTTAAAATAGCAAAATGCAAAGTTAAGTGGCAGGAAAATGTTACTAATATGCTTTACAGGGTAGAATTTAACATAATTTTACAGTGTACAATCATCATATTTTAGATAACATTTTGAAAAGAAACTAATATGAACCAATGTATTACTAGCCAAGTTATAATAGAAGAATACTCAAGTTGTATTTTTTTTGCTTCCACTTAGTTCTAGGTTTCTTACATACCTTATTTCATTCTCTAATAATGATTCTTCAACTTGGGGATCCCCCTCATCGTTGATAGATGAGGGGACTGAGGTTTAGTATGGTTAGGTGTATTTGTACTCATTTATTTATTCAAGAAGTATCCTTATTTACTTGCTTATGATTCTTTTTAGGTATTGATTACCTAACTACCTGCAGGGTACAGTGTTAGGTGCTACAGAACCCTGACAGAATTCTAAATCTAGTAAACAGCAGTCCAAGAATTGTGAAAAGAGAAATGCTTTCCTCAGATCTGTGATTCTAAAATACCCTATATACTATGAAGAATAGATTACATTGAAATGTTCATTTAAAATATATGTGCTTAAATTGCAGCAGTCTTTAGAACCTAAGAAGAATCTCAGTAGCCCATACAGCACTTTAATGAAATAAGTCGAGCTCTTAGGCTGCTGACCAGCAGAGTGCATTGGTTTGTTCCCTGTCTTAGGATTCTTCGATCTTGTCATAGGTTGTGCTGTTTGGGAACTCAGCTGAGCCCAATGTACAGTTGCTTCAATAAAGGACAAATGTGAAGGATCATTTGCTGACTTTTGACATATTGCTACACTCAAACAATCACTGTGGTCACTGGGATACAGCAATAGGTCTGAAGAATTCACTGAAAAGTGGAGTCTTTGGATAGGACAGGTTCCCTTTTGAATCCTTGTCTCTGGCACAACGTACGTTAAAAGGTCCAATGTGGGATTATAGGTCTACTGGGAAATTCACCAAGGACTTATGTTGAAATTAAAAAAAAATCTCGAATCAGGAAAGGCAATTTCTGTGAATAAAATAGCTAAATTAACCCTCATTTCCTAGGTTGAGGAATTCTGACAAACTACAATGTTGTGATAATGCACTTAACAAATAAACAATACTGTGAAATGAAGCAAGACTTTTTTAAAAAAAGTAACAAAATAACTAATGTTTTAACATAGTACAGATTTTAATGTATCATAAAAGAAATGATGTGATAATATATTTTACTAAAGAGTTTAGCGGTGGGAGTAAAACTCAATTAAGGCCAGACTCATTAACATTTAATTTCATTTGGGCCTTTATTGCTTGTAAATGTGTAGTTTCTTAACTTTCTCATTCACTCTTACTCATAATTCTGGTGAGCCTTACATCTTTCATGGATGACAGTGCTTCTCTAAGAAACTCTCACAGATGAATTTTTCATTTATGAAGAGACGTACTTTTTTTTTTTTTTTTTTTTTTTTTTTTTTTAAGAGCTGACATCTCCTGATTTAAGAGAGCTAAGCTAGTAGGGAAGCAGATACTTGTCATTGTGAAATGATCCCAAGTGAATTGCAGTAATGGAAGGAAGATGCAATTTTGACATGTACCAGTAGTTTCATACACGTGGCATAAATAATGCTTGCAATTTTGGAATAGGCAAAATACCACTGGATCTAAGCCAGTCTAGGATTTTAGGACACCTGTAAGTAGTCTGACTTTCCATGTGAAGTACCTATTTCAAAGCTGGAAATAGTACTATTTATTTGAGAAATAAAGCATTATAACAATGTTTGTATTGAAGTTAGGAGAAGATATGTGTTACTCTATTTCTTTGGTATTTCACTAAAGAAACTTAATGTTCCACTATTCCATAGATAAATAAGGAAAACAGTGTATTATTTTAAGCTCTTATTAAAGCATATAATTATTATATATCTATGCATAAAATCCAAAACTTAATATTACAAATACCCATGTAACCACAGTCTAAAATCTAATAAATGTTAAAGCTTCATCCTGATAATTTCAAAATTATTTTTGAGTCAATAAGTATTACAGATAAAGTTGAGGAGGTAACATTCCCTTGGTACCTGTGCTCAATCCTATTCCACTCCTTCCTTCACAAAAGCAACCCTTACAGTGAGACTGATTGGTATTCATGTTGTAACACTTTTACTAGTGTTATTTGTATACATAAGTAACATTTTGGATTGTCATACACGTGTATTGTGGATTGCAAGGACTCTACACAGAACAGTATCTCTTTCGAAGTCTCATGATATGGTGTCATGATATACTTTTCATTCTACAGCTTGTTTATTCATCTTAGTGTTTTTGAGATCTATAAGTTTATATGTATAAAGATAAAAAAGATCATTCTTTACATATCTTCTAGTTAATTATATTTCCAAGTATACTGTTTTTGTGTAAATTTTATGTAAATGTAGAAAAAATATATTATTACTAACATCTAGATTTTTACATTTACTATTTTTTCTCTGATTATTGTTCCCATCCTATCGTCCATTTAAATTTTAGTCTCATTTTATCTTTTCTTTTTTTTTGAGACTCAGTCTCGCTCTGTGGGCCAGGCTGAATTGCAGTGGCGCTATCTTGGCTCACTGCAACCTGTGCCTCACTGGTTCAAGTGATTCTCGTGCCTCAGCCTCTCGAGTAACTGGGATTACAGGCACGTGCCACCATGCCTGGCTCATTTTTGTATTTTTAGTAGAGACAGGGTTTCACCATGTCGGCCCAGCTGATCTCGAACTCCTGACCTCAAAGGATCCACCCCCACTAGGCCTCCCAAAGTGCTGGGATTACAGGTGTCCAAGTATATACTTTTAATGGTTACATTTAAATGTTTTAATATAAACATATAAACACAATAAATTTACTAATTAAATATAAAGGTTTTTTATATGCGTACTTAAAATGTACAACAGGATTATCTTAATTTATTTTTCCCATTTTCAATATATTGTTTTCAATTTTATTATACTTGCTTTAATCCCTACCTATAATACCAGTGTTTTTTTCCCCTTAATCAGTAAGTACTGATTAAGATTTAATAAAATATCGTAGCCATTTATTTGCTTACTATTGCTTTTTTTATCTATAACTTTTTTCTCAGTTCTTTTTTGTTCCTTACTAACATATTTTCATTCATCATTTTTTCAGTGAGGGTCCATGAAATGTAACATTTCTGTTTTTTTTTTAACGTCTGAAAATATTCATTCAGCTTTCACATGTCAATGTATTTATTTTCGTATGGATTTCTAGTTTGACAACTATGTATTCTAAACATTTTTAGAATATTATTATTTTGTATACTAGCTTCAAATGTTTTGCTGAAAACTACAGTAAAATTGGTTGTAATTTCCTTGAAGACAATCAGTCTTTCTTTTCTCTTTATTTTTTTCCTTTGGTACTTTAGAATATTTTTTTCTTTGTGTCATGTTGCGCATTTTCACTACAATGTAAACAGATATATGCATATTATTTATTTATTTACCTTGGTTTTCTGTGTGCTGCTTCATTCTGCGAATTATTTTTTTCTCTCTTCCTTTAAATTCTCTTTAAATTTTTAAAATTTTCTTTTATATCTACTTACATGTTATCTCTGTTCTCTAATTCTGGAATTCATATCAGTTGTATGTTGAAATTATTTAATCTTTCTTTTTCTATTATACTTTAAGTTTTAGGGTACATGTGCACAATATGCAGGTTACTTACATATGTATACATGTGCCATGTTGGTATGCTGCACCCAGTAACTCGTCATTTAACATTAGGTATAACTCCAAATGCTATCCCTCCCCCCTCCGCCACCCCACAACAGGCCCCAGTGTGTGATGTTCCCCTTCCTGTGTCCATGTGTTCTCATTGTTCAATTCCCACCTATGAGTGAGAACATGCGGTGTTCAGTTTTTTGTCCTTGCGATAGTTTTCTGAGAATGATGGTTTCCAGCTTCATCCATGTCCCTCCAAACGACATGAACTCATCATTTTTTATGGCTGCATAGTATTCCATGGTGTATATGTGCCACATTTTCTTAATCCAGTCTATCATTGTTGGACATTTGGGTTGGTTCCAAGTCTTTGCTATTGTGAATAGTGCCGCAATAAACATACGTGTGCATGTGTCTTTATAGCAGCATGATTTATAATCCTTTGGGTATATACCCAGTAATGGGATGGCTGGGTCAAATGGTATTTCTAGTTCTGGATCCCTGAGGAATTGCCACACTGACTTCCACAATGGTTGAACTAGTTTATAGTCTTAATGTTAATTTCAAGTCTTAATGTCTGAACTGTTTTGAAAAGTCTGAGAATGAATATAAATCTAAGTAAAAAAGGCATTCAATTTTTTTCATCTTTTAAAGTAAATAAATTGGCCTTATTTCCATTTTTGTCACAGGTCACAAAAAATAATTTGAAAATAAAGCTCTCTATCATAAATGGGAATAAAAATTCAAATTACAGACAACTCACTGTAGAGATAATTAACAAAATAGTAACAATGCTAATCAATTTGGTTTTGGTATGCTAATCATTAATTATATAATTTCATTATTATGTATTGAGTACTTAGTGCAAGTGAGACACAAAGTCATGCACTGAATTTGTGGATGAAAAAGACTTAGAATTTGTCCTGAGACATCTGAGATTCTTGTGGTGTAACTTGGATAGGGTGCTGAGAATGACTTGCCTGAGAATTAACTTATTGTATTCAATATTCCTAGAAATCACCTCAAATCTATGTCTGGGAATTTCTGGAGATGAAATCCTGTAATATTTCTGTTTGAAATTCATGTTCTACTGGATCCAGAGTCAAAATGGTTAGGTTGAACTAGTTTAATTTGTGTTAACTGTCCTTTAAAATTCAATGTTTATATTTTTTATCCGTCAATGCCATTTTATTTTTTCAAAATGGGCAATTTGAAACAAAGGGGAAATTTCAAGAATCATGATTGCAATTTATTACATTACCTTAGCTTGTATACCATAAAAATCTCTCCCAGAGAATAAGCCCATTTATATAAGTATTATAGTAAGGACAATTATTCATTTAATATATAGTATGTACCAGGATCTGTATGTATATTGCCTCATTTAATTCTCAACAATTCTATGAAGTAAAAATTATAACCTCGATTTATAGGTGATGATACTAAGCCTTGGGAATTTAATCAATGTTTGAATCTTGGTCATTATAACTCCAAAGTTTTTCTCTTCACTACTAAGCTGTTTTATACATTACATATGTTCCCATGGACTGGTTGGATAGCACCATCTTGATCACTAGATCAAGTCTAAACTTACCGCTGTTAGCCACAGTGTATCCTTTGCAAGATGAAGGAAGATTTATTCATACAAAAATGACCCTAGAAATCTATTAAAGAATACATTTAAAAAAAACTTGAAATGTTATTTTATTTAATAAATAATTATGTGTGGGCTTACGACTATGATTATGATTATGTGTGGCTAATTTTTGAAATACTTTACTGTTTTCTATTTATTCCTAAATAGTTTCATTAGAAAAGAATGAAAACTACTTTGATCATTTAGTAAATTATTATTCCCTAAGAAAAATGGAAGTTAAAGTAGATACAAATAATAATTAGGAATGCAATATTAATTATTCTAAACTCTAATAATTGTACATAAAGTTTTCTTAATTATAGAGGATTCTCCCTCATAGTCAGTGAAGTTGATTAGAATCACTTGTAGACATGAGAATGCTTACACAATCAAATGAAAGTGATGTGGTATTTTAATTACCCACACCTGCAAACATTCGAAGGAAAACACCCTAGTGATTTTTTTTCAAGTGTTAGAAATGAATATACAACTTGTATTCAGTCTGAAATTTATAAGAATGCTTCCAAACTTTATTCTTTTATGAACCATGAAAACTAGTATTTCCTTGTAATTCTAAGATTTCTTCCTAATAGTTCACTTTTTATCTAGTTTCTCCTCCATCTCTTTCATTTGCTACTTTATTGTTAGAATTGTCTTTCTCCAACTACGTTTTTTTAAAAAAGGTACTATTATTCAATTTTATATAGAATAATCTGCAAATTTCTTGGCATAGTTTACGCAGTCATTCATAGTATATGTGGTTACTTAAAACGGATCAAAACCCATTAAGGATGATTTTGCTTTAGGGAAAAGAAATCTATTAAAATTAGTTATGAAATCATTGAAAGATACAAAATTGTTACAAGACTCAAGTCCAAAGGCGCAGATTGGTCTCACAAACCAGAACTACCTCTCTGGCTTCGTGAGCCCCAGATACTGTGGCTGATTTGTTTCTCATCCTGATTATTCTTTATATCTTCTTTCCTCTCTCTTTCTGCAGTCCAGATTTTCTCCTTTAGTTTACAGAAAACAGCCTTTTTATTTATGAAGATATACTTCCCTTCATACTTAAATCTTACTGCTGAGACTCACTTTTTCCTAAATCCTAATCCTCAAAAAAAAAAAAAAAGTCAATTGGATCCATTTGAGGGCCATTGTCTACATTGTTCTAATCAGTTGTAGCGGGCTGGCAGGAAGTGGCATGGTCACTCCAAGCAGAAATGGAAGTGTGACCCAGCATTTTAGAAAGAACTGCAGGTAACAATTATCACAGAAGGTAATGCAAGCCAGACATAGCACCTTCCCCTCAGTGCCCAGCCCCAAAATGTGTCGTCTCTAGGAGCATTTTCATAGCACCATGATCCTGGATCTCTGATCCTTCTCGTTTGACAGAGAGATACATTTCCTCATGTAGTGTCAGCCATGTCCCTGAGATGTGATGGTGAAGGCTCAAGTAAATGGATTTGGCAGTATTGGGTGCCTGGTCATCAGGGCTAACTTCAGCTAAGTAGATATTGTTGCCATCGATGACCCCTTTCTTGGACCTCAACTACATGGTCCACACATTCCAGTATGTCAACCCACGGCACAATTCATGGCATAGTCAAGGCTGAAAATAGGAAACTTGTCATAAATTAAATCTCGTTTTCCTCTTCCATGAGTGAAACCCTGCTAATATCAAATAGGGTGATGTTGGTACTGAATATGTTCTGGAGTCCACTGGAATCTTCACTATCTTGGAAAAACCTGGAGCTCACTTGAAAGGTGAAGCCAAAAAGGTCATCTGTGCCCCTTCTGCTGATGCCTTCATGTTTTTGCTGGGCACAGACAATAAGAAGTACGAAAACTTCCTCAAGATTGTCAGTGATGTCTCCTGCATCACCAACTTTTAGCCCCCTGGCTGAGGCTATTCATGACAGCTATGGCATCTTAATGGGACTCATGACCACACTTTGTGCCATCTTTGCCACCCATAAGATCCTGGATGGCCGCTCTGGGGAAATGTGGTGAGATGGCCATGGAGCTGCCCAGAAATTATCCCCTGCATCTACTGGCACTGCCAAGGCTGCAGGCAAGGTCATTCTTGAGCTGAATGGGAAGCTCGCTGGCATGGCCTTTTGTGTCTGCACAATGTGTTGGTTGAAGATCTGACCTGGTGTCTAGAGAAAGCTGGCAAATGTGATGACATCAAGAAGGTGGTGAAACAGCCATTGAAGGGCTCCCTAAAAGGCATTCTTGGCTACACTGAGGACCAGGTCATCTACTATAACTTTAACAGTGACACCTACTTTTCCACATTTGATGCCGGGGCTGTTTTTACCTTCAATGACTGTTTTGTCAAGCTTATATCCCAGTGTGACAATTAATTTGGTTAAAGCAATGGGGTCAATGGGGTGGTAGATTTTTTAGACCACATGGCCTCCAAGGTGGCCTCTGTACCACCAGCACCAGAAGGAGAATAAGAGACTCTCAGCTACTGGAGAGTTTTCACATTCTAACATATTGAAAGTCTCCCTTCCTTGACACCGTTTCCATCTCAGGCCCTCTGAAGAATGGGAGGGGCTTTGGGAGCCCTACCTTGCTATTTGTCATTAATAAAGTACACTGTGTCCAGCCAAACAAACAAAACAAAACAAACCAAAAAAGAAACAAAAAAAGAACCCCAAACCAAAAAACTTGGCATGATCCTAGGATCCTTCCCCAAACATAGCCAGGCATTTGTATGAAGTATCTATACCCAGGGAAGCATGCTTGAGTCTCAGCGCCCAGGGATTTTATGTGAAGTTGATCATCTAGCATGATAACAGAAACTCAGGAACTCAGCAATGAAACAAGGTATATCAACAATCAGGATGTACAAAACAATCCGGATAAATCTGATAATCTGTTGAAGCATGTCTAATTGCTCTAAGCTTATACAACATAATCAATAAGTAACAGAAAAAAATTTAGGGTCACATTCCCAGGGGTTAACCAAGAGTCAATCAGGTTTGCAGATTCCCTAGGAGCCATTCAAGGACTGACCAATCAGACCTGCTATGTTAACTCTTTCCTCACAGTCACATTGTCACTAGGCAGTACTCCTGTAAGGTGTTTTCTTTGTGACACTTTCCATCACCTAACATTGTTTGTTTCTTGATGGTCTCACCTCAAATAAAAATCTAAGAGGGCAAGGATTTGTTTTTATATTCCTATCTATCATCTATCTATCTATCTATCTATCTATCTATCTATCTATCTATCTTTTTTGTCCCCAGGACCCTGGAATAGTACATATATAATCAATAAATATTTGTTGAATGAGAAAATGAACATAGCCTTTTTATCTTATTAATTTTAATTACTTTTTATTTTAGTTACTTATTTATTTACCTATCACCCAAGAAGACTGGACACTTTTGGAAGTTACAAATATATCTTCATCTTTTTATGTCCAATACCTAAGGAGTGTCAGACATATTGTGGGCTCCCCACATAGATTTGTTAGATCATTGAAGAACAAATAAACCAATAAATGCCTTATTATAAGAATAAAATAAAAGCCATTTTGTAATTACAAAAGAAATATGTTATTTTATCAGAAGGGGATAAATAAGTACAGTAGAACCTTAAGGCTGAGGGAAAATGGTATGGCTAGAATACATAAATTACCCATACCAGCCATGCTGATGTAACATCTATTCAATTTAAATTGTGTCACATTATTATAAAAAGATAATTCATTCTTAAGTTTTGAAGGAAAAAAAGAAACTTAACAATTACTTATTAATATTTACCACTGATAAAAGAAACAAAATTTATGTTCAAGTAATGTTATTCATTTTTAATAACATGAAAATTCCTCTGAAATGCTTAAGTGGTTCTTCAAGGGTATCAAATTTTATACTGCTAATGTATTGGGAATACCTTTATGTCTACACACACAGTGGCATAAGGAATACCACATTTTTCTAACTATTTTAATAAATCAAAATTCAATCCTATATTTGAGGAAATTTTCCAAAATGTCAATCTTGTTTATATTAATTTTCCTCTTTCAGCCTAAAGAAAAGTCCCTGAAATTTAGGTTGATTTAGGCACTATAACATAAGCTTTCCGGATAGAACTTGTTTGGGTTCAAATTGTGTGTTTGTTCTTTAGATACTGTGTGAACTCGAGCAAAAAATCTTGGCATTTCTTTGTCTTTGTTCTCTCAGTTTTGAAATGGGATAAATTCTAATACCATCGGGTCGAGAGGATTAGACGTGTTAATGCATGTGTAATACATGGTAAATGTCAGTAGACGATAGGTCTTTTGTCAGCCCACAGGTTACCAACAAGACATGAACTTCTCCGTTTGTATGGGCATTTATAATTTGGCAGCATAGCTACTTCTGCAACACTTTTGATTCATAGATATCAGAGAAACCATAGTGACAAATATTTTCTCTTTCTTGATGAAACATTAAACTTTGTAAGCTCTGTGGGTTGCTGCCACTAAGCGATACAAAGATCTCAGCTATTCTAGAACTTCTCAACTCCTGTCTTTTACCTCATTTTAGAAAGCCTGCCTTTTACCTTGTTCCCCAAAGTACTTCTCTTTCTCCTACTCATACACATAGTATCATCTCGTCTGAGTCTCCAGTTTTTAAAGGAGTTTGACTGTCTCTGTGATTTTTTCTGCAAAACATCCTGAGACATAGAATTTCAAAGGGCCTGCTTTTAATACCCCTTTGAACAGGGAGAAAGGGAAACTATTAAGGAAAACACAGACATTGATATGTTGAGAATGATCCTGCCATGCTGCAATGTTCAACTTTATATTTTTCCCTACTTACCATAGTTTTAGCAATTACTAAGTTGGTTATATCCATACTTTAGTATTATGTTTTAATTCACCTCACCCTATAATTTACTATGTTTGATTATATTAATTTAAAAATAAAATAAGCAAATTCAAAGAGCTTCTTTAAGATCATTCATGAATTAATAAGGAAAATTACCTTCTGAAGAGGTAGAAGCATAGAATATCTAGGAGTAAGAGTTGCAGAGTCAGACAGCTGTGGAATTCAATATGGGTTCCACCACTTATAGCCACTTACTAACTTCTAGCCAATAAAGATAGGTATCAGATTTGGGGTTGCAAAGTGGTTGTGGATGGCATGAGAAATTGACCACAAAGGGGAACAAGAGAACTTATGGGTGTGATGGATGTATTCTATGTCTTAGTTGTAGTAATTTGAAAACACACACACACACACACACACACACACACAAAACACTGTACCTCTAAAAAGGTATGAGTGTTACTGAATAAAAATTATACCACAGTAAACCTCAGTGAAAAGAAATGGGATGATGACTTTTCAAGGGTGTATTTAACACCCAGTGAGCACTCAGTAAATATTAGCTTTTATTACCATTATTACTTAGTATTCTCATAAGAAATAGTATTTTCCTTGGAGAGATACGTGCAGCATTTTGTTATAGCATGTAAAAGTATAAATTGTGGGGAACTGAGGGGGAAAAATATTGGAAATACTTCCTACAGTCTCAAATCTGTGGATATGGAGAAATGATTGGATTGACATGATGTTGAGACTGGTTCAAAGGTGAAAGTGAAAAAAAAACAAAAACAAAAACAAACAAACAAACAAAAAACTGAAGAAAAACAGAGAGAAAGTCAGATCATTAAGCACTTTGTTTCCTGAGCTTTAAGAATTGTTTCTGGTGTGTGATGTTCCCCTTCCTGTGTCCATGTGTTCTCATTGCTCAATTCCCACCTACGAGTGAGAACATGCGGTGTTTGGTTTTTTGTCCTTGCGATAGTTTGCTGAGAATGATGGTTTCCAGCTTCATCCATGTCCCTACAAAGGGAGGGGGGAGGGATAGTATTAGGAGATATACCTAATGTTAAATGACGAGTTAATGGGTGCAGCCTACCAACGTGACACGTGTATATATGTGTAAGAAACACACGTTGTGCACATGTACCCTAAAACTTAAAGTATAATTTTAAAAAAAGTGAAAAAAAAAAAAGAATTGTTTCTGGTTTCTCTGTCACAGGGATTTTGGGAAGCAGAGCACTGCCCCCTATTCATATACAATGGGCTTTTTTTTTTTTTGAATGGCCTAGTTAAGCTGCCTGTTAGCTTAAAACTAGAAATATAGAGCTTCATTTTAGAATGATTATATACTAAAAATTGAGTAATATTTTAATATTATACTAAGCTACTTATTCAGAATTTAACTGAAGTGTGTAATTGCAGTGTTAGGGAATATATCTTCAATGCTCGTAGAATTCTAGGGGTTTTTGACAACTTTCTATAAATTTAGTATGTTTATTTCTGGATTAGTTTAGTAGAAGTAGTAAAAAATGTATAACCTCTTCAGTAGAAATACAAACCTTTTTTTTTTAGATAGCTTAAGGTTTCTTACTGGCTAACAACAAATTATATAGCTGGGTTTTGAATAGAAGAACAAGTAGGCCAGAAACTTTCATAGGCTCATTTCAACAACTCATAAATTTCTCTTACCTGGCCATTGGGTATTAGATTATTCATCATTACTTGGAAACTGAAGATCTTTAGGGATTGTTTGAATAGGGGAATATACACTTTAACTGAGGAGCATTTAATTGTAACTATCTTTTGATTTTAGCTCTTTTAACTTACTGGCCCTGTGACATGGGACAAATTACTTAACTCTGAGCTTCAATTTCCTCTTCTGCAATAGTGCAAGAATTACTATACCTACTTCTGTCTAATGCTGGGAGGATTAAATCCTATAAATCAAGTAAAGTACTCAGGAAAATGCCTAGACATAAGAACTCAATAAGTGCTACTTATGTTATTATTATTTTTATTTAAATAATTTGGCACAGGTCAGAAAAAGCAGATCTAAACATAAAATTTGAAAGAAAAGAAAATGTTAAACAGGAATAATACTTTCCAAATCACATCTATTAATTTATTTTTCTTTCTGTACTTTTTGTTTTATAGGGGCTAGAATTTTGTGTCTCTAACTTGAATGTTTTTATGGGGTCGAAAATATTACAAAAGGTAGCAATAAGTAACATCTATGAAACACTTATTTATACCAGGCCCTGCTCTAAGCACTTTCCATATGCTTAGTAAGCCAGTCCTCACCAGTCTAAGAGTTAAGTACTATAATTATGTCCCTTTCAGAGGAGAGACAGGCCTTGTACTAGTAGTTTGTTCTGATTACACAAAAATAAAATGGTTCAAAGAGTCTTTGGTCTAAAAATGACTTCAGAAAATAAATAGAAACCTAAAATTGTGTTATGTATGTGTGTGTATTCTTAACACTGGCATTCCAATCTTCTTTTTCTTACTCTATTCTTCTTCTTTTTTTCCACTGCTACTTATGACTTGCTCACTATATTCCTTTGATGGTACCAGACAGTTTCAGTATATTACCTCAACTGATGTACATGAGGAAATAATGTTAAAATTGTCAAGTTTACAGCTGAGGAAACTGAAACACAGAACTCAGAAACCTGCCCATGTTTATTAAGAGGTAATATCTGGTTTCATATAACATCTACTTGCTTGCATAATCTGATACAACTACTGGTATGTCAGTGAAAAATATGATAGAAATGTTTTCTGACCACTATTTTTAAATAGCATGACATCGAAGGCACAACTGTTAAATCATATTGCCAATTTCATTCATTCATAATACCCAATATAACATAGGAAGATGGTGGCTGAACCAGTGACTGTTATAATTATTGTCATATATTCTATGCTTAATAATTTGTAGACAAAATATGATTGTTTATCTTATCAAATTTACTACTAGAGAAGCAGATTTGTATGTTTCGTTCCATCTTTGCATAGTGTTACCTGCTTCCATCTCTGACTTTAACTTCTTTTTCCATTATATTAAATTCATATACTGCTAAAGGGATATGGACTCTCAGGGGCTTATTATTTTCCTTTTGCCAATGCCCTCAAGGGTGCTGCAGAACAACTCCTGCCTCCTCATCATTACCATACACCACATATGACTGGGAGTGGCTGCACATCCTCACACCATGACCAACACATACACACTTACACACACACACACACACACACCCCTACATGTACGTTTGCCATATTTCTTTTTCAACTGAACAAGGTAATATAAAGAAACTTTATTTCTAAAAATGGCTTCAGATTTTACTTTTCTCGTGTATAATGAAAGAAGAAATGTCTGACAAAATAATTTCCATGTTCCTTGAATTTTCTCAGTCATTCCCACCTTGACCTGAATTCTATAATCCTTTATCCCTTCAGTCATCTCTATTTATATTCTATCTGGTAGATAATTCTCTCAAATGTGTCAAAAATAACTAAAACCTTGTGTTTTATTACTTTGTTCTGGTCAAGAGAAACAAAGGCCACTCTTACCTAATACCAGATCTTGTAGCTCACATTGTGTAGTCTGATGCTTGAATCAAATGGAGATTTAATTTTAGATGTTTTTTGTTTAGCTTATTGACTTTATATTTTTTAAAATAAATTTTCTTATTTATCAACTTTACATAGTATTAGTAGGCCTATGTTATAAAATATTAAGTAATGAAATAATTTAACTTTAAACTATAAAAATTACATTAATATTCTTTATAATCTCAGGTTTCACCTCCTATTTTTGTTTGGTGGCTGTCCCGTTTGTGGTCATTGCAGTCTTCTGCCTTAAACGCATTTTATGTTGAAGAAAAATCTGTGGGGTCTTTTTTAGCTGCAATCTTGGCTCAGCTGTTCACAGGCGAGGTCCTCATCTTGGAAAGTCTGACTCTCCTTTAGCAATTCTTCTGTTCTCTACTCCTGGAGATGGCTGCAAAGACTATTTTCTATATATGCTTATTTTTCTTGGAATTTTTCAGGGCTTACATGGTCTCAGTAAAAACTTTAAGGGGTAGACAATTATAACATTTTTAATATTAAAATATCCATGAAGTTGTTGTGATTCCAGTAACAACAAAATAAGAAATTCTTAACAAGAGAGACACTAATTAGTGCTATGTTATTAGCACACATATTTAAAAATTTTCCATGATATTTTAATTTTAGCAAACCACAAAATGGAAGTGCCTTTTGTGACTCTTAATTTGAGGCATTAAAACAAAGCAACTAAAATGATAGATCTATGAAATTTTATATTTTTATTACCTGTCTAAACTCAGAACATATTGGTTTAGAAGAATAACTTTTATTTTGGGGATTGTCACATAGTGAATGCTCAGTAAATATCCGTGTAATTTTTTATCATTACAGAAGGGATAATTTTGCTGCAGTGCAAAATCTGATGATGGTAGACAATATACTCAACTTCCAATTGTTTTCCCATGGTAACTGAATTATATTTTAATATATTTTTTTCCCAGCAGAAGGGCAATAATTCTTTCAAATATTAAACAATAAGAAATAAATTATGCACTTCACATAAATACAATTTTGAAATAAATTAGCTAGATAATCATCTCACCTTCTATGCATCAGAGATAAAAGGCTGGTCCAAGTGATGTGTTAGCCCTGTCTATCAAACCTTATGATTCCGTCATTTATATGTTTTGGAATTTTTAAGTATCTGGCATGAGAAAATTCAGTTGGTATAAATCAACAGAGAGAACAGGTAAGTGTCAGTGGGGGAGTTATGGAGGTATTTCCTACTGCTGTCAGATGTGCAAGAGCCTTTAATTGACACTGCTTTTAACGAGTTACATGGAAGAGAACTGCAATGCACAGAAGAGTTTTATATATTACTATAACTAACGAAAAATCCGTCATCTACTACACAGTACTTGATGGAACCCATTTTATCTTGTGATGCTAGGAATGATCAAGAGTTACTGAATTTGCCTTTTGTGTAAAATATAGAATTAATTATTACCCTACTATTTACTAGATATTGATAGCTAAAATTTTGCGTTCCTAAATTGAGAGGGAATTAACATAGATTATCTTTATAACATCTATTGCACATTTAATATAAGCTCATGTTTGTATGATTAATGAATATTGAATTTTTTTTGTGCTAGGCAAAGTGGTGGGTAGGTCAGCAAATGCCTTTATAGTCAGCAAAGATATATTGCTACACTTATAAGCAAAAGTGTAAAAGGAAAATGCAAATGATTACTCTTAACTTGATGCCTCTCTCAACCAGCATGTAAACTAAAGTACTATATTCTTCCATCTACAGGTTTGTCGTGATATACATGATACAATACTTTGAAGCAGAATTTAGAAAAGCTAAAATGCTTTAAGAACTGTATACATTTCTCCTTTAAAATAAACAAAATGGCTTGTTTTAAAAAGAACATCAAAGTTCCCTATTCGTATTAACAACAAGAATTTTGAATGTAGTATTCCAAAAAAGATAATATTGAGAAAATAGTCTAAGATTGGGTATGGCCAAGAGCTAAAAATCAATGCTATGGAATGATAGTTTGTTTTGTTGTATTTTTAAGTAAGAAAAATAGGCCAGGGAGAAGATAGAGAAAACATAAACAAGAAAAACAAAACTTAAGTATTTGACATATTTAGGACAAGGTATTCTTGATGGATCGTTGTCTTAGCTTGTTTCCTGACCCACATAGTGCCTAATATCAATTAGAGAGAAAGTCTTCTGACTACAACCCCTTTTATAAGCATTTCTCCCCAGTGCTCTGTCAATAGAAAGAAAAGCTTTGATGTATTCACTGACAATTATTGGCTATTCTATCATTCTTTTCTTGTTCAAAACATTTATTTGGTATTTCTACAAATACAAATTTATAATTGCAAATAGGAACCTGAATGTACTGGCCTTGGTATGGGTGTGTATTCTATACAGATGCATTCTACTAGCAAAAATTAATGTTTTCATGGGAATTGAATATAAAGATACTAAAAATACAGATCTTTGCTGAGGAATTCTGATGTAAGGTAGGTATCTCATAATTCACAGTACACCTGATGCTAACTAATTTTGTGAGGTAATGATTAATTTGTTGAATCAACAGAATGTGTTTATATTGAACATTTAGCTTTGCCCAAACCATTACGAAAGTGTCCATATTCATGTGGGTATTTTGATGTTGTGTGAATATAACTCAGAACATAATGTTAATTCTAAACATTGTCAAGTTTAATGCTGTGTGCTACAAAAGGGTTCAGGTAAAAATTATAAAATACCTTTAAATTATTAGACATTTTGTCTAATTAAATATAAGCATGCATATATTTGCCAACATTCAATTAATAGTTCTGTTTTTAAAAATTTCGTCTAGATGTTAAATATTAAATCCTGAAATTTATATCAAATTCCTATAGTAGATTTTGTAAGAGAAAGGAAATGGATTAAACAGAAGTTATAATGCCTCTATTAATTATTTTCAGTTACATTGACTATATCATTTGAATTGCTGGAAATGAAGAATAACTATTTTACCTTTAAATGATTTCCTTCCCGTAGATAAATTTTTATGTATCAATATTACCAGCAAAGAAAATCCTGAAGGATGAGCTTTCAGTTTCTTGTGTTATAGCTTCCCTTTAATTTCAACGTGAAAGGCCAGAATTCCATCTATAATACATGATCTGACAAGAAAAGAAAAACATCTGCAATGATTTCATTTGTGATTCCATTTCCTGCATTGCGTTAGATGCAATATAAAACCTTTTACACAAAACATCAAAAGTATTTTATTTTGATGATTAAAATAAAAAAAAACAGCACTCCCAAGACGAAAACTGATCATATTTCCAACAAGCAGTCTCTGTTTATTTTATCTATCTGAAACACTTGAATCTCCAGATTAAGTAGTTTTGCTAATCGGTTTACATCTCCAAGCAGGCTGTAGTTCCTTAAATATTTATACAGTCTTAATGTACATTAATAATATACATTATTAATGGTTTTATTAATTTTAACCCCAAAGCTTCTTCTGCCAATTACTACTTAATTACTATATTGTTTTTCCTGTTGATCGTCTTTGTTCTTTACTACAATATTAAAAAAAAATGGTTGGGGGAGGGTGGAGGCATGAGTCTTAAAACAGCTAAACAAAATACCTCTTGGAATGATTCACTATGCAGGACCTCACTCCTCTGACTCACCTGTCTATCGCAGGCAAACTTTATTGTTTTGGTTTTGCTTTGTTTTTTTCTTAATCCAAAGGCATATGCTTTCTTTTATCCTAAGAAAACAAAATAAAAAAATAGTTTTGTTTGATGGTGTTGATTTTAGTCTTGATGTACCTTGATAAAAGCACATCAAAGTCATTGAATCATCCTATCTTTCAGCCCATTAGCAAAAGAAAACATGCCTCATAGGAGCTTACTAAAATCCCTCAGCCAAAAAAATTTAAAATATTACCCTGGTAAATTCATTTAATATTTTATTTTACAAAATGTGTTTGTGAAAGGCGTTTCTTTCAAGTGCTAAGTTTTTAAAAATTCTAATATCTTTCTAGAATGTGAATTATTTTAGAATGTAAAATTAGACTTGTGAAATGCAATGATTAACACACACGTATGATTGGAATATTTGCCATTTTAACTTTATCTGAAATAGTATCATTAAATATAACAAGGAAGTTTATTTTTTAACATTTGTATTTGCCTAAATAATTACAAAGAAATATTTTTCACTACAAATATGAATCCATTTTTAAATCTACTCAAAGGATAAAATTCCATACTATCAAATTTTAGACACTGGGAATTGAAATACTCAGTTCTGGTTTCTAAAGAATATAAGTTAAAAATTATATTATACTTATATTTGATATGTTTACTTATAGTTTAGTGATTTTTATCTTTTACACCTATCATTTATCTATTTGCAAGTGAGATATATGAATATATGCACATGTATATATATCTCACAGACAAATCACACTTATTCTTTCACGTATATGTCAATGGAGGGACAGTCTGAAACAGTAAGAGTAATAAACTGATATGCACTTTTTTAAAAAAGTGATTTATTATTTATTGTTCCCTGTCTTACTAGAAGTTACTGGTTGATATTAGTTGCCAAAGTTTTAAGATAATTTAGTTTAATTTAAAATGACTTACACTCATTGTTTTTCACACCATTTCAGTTCATCACAATTGTTCTAGCTTTTTAATGGTAGTTCTATTGAACAAGTAAAAACTCAAAATAGATTAAAAAATTTTTTTAAAATAAATTATACATAAAATATCTGAATTAGGCTTTGTAATTAACCCTAAACCTCTTTTTTTTTCAATTTTTCATCCAAGTTTTTTTATTATTATGCTTTAAGTTCTGGGATACGTGTGCAGAACGTGCAGGTTTGTTACATAGGTATACACGTGCCACGGTGCTTTGCTGCACCCATCAACCTGTTATCTACATTAACTTTTAGAATAGTTGAGTATTGATTCTACATTGTGTTTTACAGTGATGAAAAATATATATTCTTTATGCTGCCACTAATACATATTATGTTTCTAACATTTTAAATAGCATTTAAATGTAAGCCGTAAATACTCGTAACTGTCCCTAGCACATAGTAGATGTTAAAAGTGTTTGATGCTTATATGCATGAGTCAGTAAGTATGTTCCATAGTACAACTTTTCAATTTATCCTGATCAACTAACCACTGCACAACTCTCATGGTTTTAATGTAAGTGAACAAGCTCCTAATAATTTTTTTCTTTGTAGTCACCTTGCAGGAATTCGCATGTTACATTTTCCCATATTTGTTTTATACCTCCAGTGAAAACTCATTTGTCCAACCTCAGCTTACTCAGCTTTCTTGCATGTCAAGGCATTCAGGACGCTTTCTAGTCTGGTCCAAACTACTTTTCTAACTCTCTCCCACTGTTCCCTGGCATGAGTCTTCTCTATTCTTGAGAGAATAATATGCTAGCTTTCCCTCAAACATATCTAATTTGCTCTTAACTTAGCATCTTTGTTTCTGTTGAAGCCATTATCTTCTTGCTTCTAACACAAATCACACTCATTATTTAATCTTTAGATCAAACCCTATCACCCCCAGGAAGCTTTCCCAACCACTGTGGTTTCCTACTTCCATTAGAACCCCGACACTATGTTATGACTAGACCATTCCTTTGTTTGGAGTTATGATGTATGCTTCTCTTGTCTGTTCAATAGCGACATAAACCCTAGATTTTTGCTGAACACCAGTATGGTATTTGTATGGAGATGCTCAATGTATTTTAGTGAGTAAAATAAGTAGATATGCCCTGCTGGATAATTAGCTCACATTTCTACTCACTGGAAAAGAGTGAGTAGTTATTTCCAACTGCATAGATATTACGAGGATTTAATTATGTTTGTTGACATGGAGCTGAATTTGCCATTGTACAAGGTTCCAGTTAATCCAACATATGTAAATGTACAACATTATACCCACACCAAGTCACATGCTACTATGTTAGGGAAAGATTTAAAATCAAAACAAAACCAAACCACTTCCTTTTGCTGAAATATGAAATGGAATTTGTTTTCTTTTCAGGTTTTTTTGTTTGGTTTTGAAAATCAGGTATCATTAACACAACAAATGCTCTTCTAGTCTGCATTTTGGTACAAAAAAATAAGATTACATGATAAAAATTTTAAAGCATATTTTATTTTAAAAACTGACAGTCTTAATTTTTCTTTAACAAGGGTTTGAAGAGATCAATCATCTATTTTTATATTCTGGAGTTCCGTTGTACACAGAGGACCTCATTGCTTGAACTTTCCTTTTCTTTATACATAGACATTTTTATAAAATATTCATAAGAGATTGTTGACTATAGAACTATGGCAATCCTCCTGAGTGATCCTCGGAGTTTTTCAGTCAATGAGCTCCATGCGGCTCTGGCAGCATGAGCTACGCTCCATAAATCAGACTAAAACCATTTTATGCTGCCTTTAAAATTACTGCTATCAACAAAACCCATGAGGCTGAATTACTTAATCTATGCAGATGTTGTTAACTGCATTAATTATTTAATTCTGACAATAAAACAGCAGTTCCATTTGCCTTAATGCAGACCATTCACGCTGCTGTTTTGAAAGGAAATTTAACGTTATGACCGCTAGATGGGAGTAGACAACTTTTTAAGCTAGGTACAGACAGTTTGAAAATGGTAGTTGCTAAACTTAGATGTAAGGTAATTCTAGGTTACTGTATTACATTTCTAACCAAAGCTCACGAAATATCTTTTGTTAACTAGTGTAGGTTACATTAAGATTGAATTGCTTTCCTCAAGAACCAAATTGATTTGAGGGAACTTTCTTCTTTGTTGTTAGTATAGTCATTTCTATGATTTCATGATGAATACACAATATAGAAACTTTAATATCTTTATTGACATGAAAACTAATTTCACATACCAGTTAAATAAACACTGGTTCCATAAAGTAAGTGGTCCTTTTGAAGTCTGATGGTATTTATTTAATCATATTAATTAGAAATTAACACAAGGAATTGTATAGGTTATTGCTACCTTTAGACTGCTAGTCTAAAGGATTACTTTATACACATATGTTGAATATTAAGCTTCTCCAATCAGGCATGTGCATAAAGCCAGACATGTACAGAAAGCAAAATTATTATTATTTTTTTAACCAGGACATAGTGAACCATGGCAGGACAATGAAATTATAATTGGTTCTAATTAGCACTCTTCAAGCTGTTGATTTTTAAAATTTTTAATTGTTTTTGTTGTTAATCTGCATCTAAATCACACAGGAAGAAAGGTAAAAACTATCTTAGGATATAACACAAAGACGACCAAAATTCATGGATGGCTCTTTCAGTTTGAGTGAATATCTCTGAAGCTTACGTTTGTGTGTGTGTGTGTGTGTGAAGGCTGGGGGTAGGGTGGTGGATGAACTCTGAAATAAAAGTTTATTTTAAATTGCAATATTTTTCTCAAGAAAAACATGTCACTGTAACAGCTACGCTCTTTTTGTTATTGTTGTTATCATTTATAGCTACATAGGGAGTGGGGTCATTAACTTGAGGCAAATGTCACAATTTCTGCAAAAGCTTTGAGCATTCTTACTTTGCTTTGTTTCAAGAATTGCTGGAAATCTCCTTGATTCCAGCTCCAGTTGTCTTCAGTGAGGCCTGCCACACATGTGAGATGAACATGAAACTGATTATCTTCTTTGTACAACGCTAGTCGACATAAAAAAATTAGATATCTGTTTCTCTTACATACGTCAAAAATAAAAAAACACAGTCTTTCAAATGCACGGTCATACTGTGTAACAAATTGAAATCTCTATGAAATTTTTTTCTGTGTGTTCAGGTTCACCTCTATTTTTTAAATGTGAATTTTTCAATGTCAAAACTTTGCAAAATATCTGAACAGATATGACAATTGGAGCTGTTCTTTCAGGCTTATTTTCTCTATAATGCCAATAGGCTCTTTAACAACCAATTTTCATCGAGGGCTTACTTTTACAATAACATGTTTTACTTTATTTACATTTGTTTCATACAGAATTTATTACAAACTTAGTTTCTAATAATGTTGTCTTTAAGAAATTGTTCGTAAATATAATCTCTTAGAGCAGGTTTCTTCCAGTTGATCCTTTAACCACAATTTTCCTCTTTCAGTCTCATCTCACGGTTATCTTTTTGTCAAGTTTACACTAAATCTGCAAAATTACTTGATTTGCACAAATGTTGAATTTTATTCCAATGTTAGTGTTTTTTCTCAAATTAAATATTATACATTTTAATCTGAGTAAAAATGCCAAAGGAAAAATATAAAAAGTGGTTTTTATGGAAATTGTGAAATTTTAAATAATACAGTAACTATTAACTGTGTCTACTATTCTGTTAATTTGCAATAATATGTCTTCCAAGTGATGAACAAGAAAAAATGTTCTTTGTAATATAAATAAAATGTGCAATTTCAGAAGAAAGTTCTAAACAGGTTTAAATGTCTTCAGTATTCCCCTTAAGAAAGTAGAATTACATAGCATCATTTTTAATAGTAAAAATAATACTATGACTCTTCAATATATTTTAAAGTAAATATTTTCATTCATACAGAAGATATAAAAATGCATATTAAATCAGTTTAGGCAACCAAATACATCTCATTAATAGCACCTCATTTTATATGGCTTGAGAGCTTCAAAAGATTGATAAATTTATTTCGGAAAAAAATGTAACAACGAGACAAGTTAAAAAGAAAACATCAATTCAAAAACAGATCTAATTTAATTTTCTTGTTTTTATGACCCTGATGACATATTGGCTACAGAAAATATTTCAATTATAATTTATATACTTTAATAGAATAAGTAGAAAGTAAAAGATTGTTATCAAATGATGATTGCTTCTTCTTAGCCTTATTTTTCACTAAAATGCAAACAGATTTTTCCAGGTTATTGTGTCTTATATTATGATGTGTAGGATCTTAAATGATGCTCAAATTTTCATCTGTCTATGGAAGCATGTTTTGGCACATAGTCTGCATCTTGTATTTTCCAGTTAACTAATTTTTATTCTTCTTCTTAGTTGTAAATATCAATGAAGCAAATATATATATACATATTTTGGTATAACTATTTATAGGATATGTATTTTAATTTCTATGAAGTATTTCACTTTTTGCATTTATGTAAAAGTTGAGTTGTCTTAAAAGGAACTCCCCATTGTCTCTCTACATGTGTTCTAATGCATTTCCTCATAGCCAATCATAAAATCTGCAGAAGATACCAAATTGAAATTGCTGGGGACAGTTGAGTAAGGCCACATGGGTTTTCACTCTGGTTTTTGTTGTTTGGAAGTGTCCAGTTTGTAAACAATGTGCTAATCCTGGAGAGAGCAAGCCATCTTCAATTTAACTATATAAAATACAAATAAAGCCACGTTATATGTTTCTGTGCAAAGAAAATAAAGGTAAAATAAAAAATAAAAACGTGCTATGAGGGCTTGCTACTTTTTTGCTTATGTTTTACTTATATTTTGTTTTCTTGACTTAAATGTATTATTGCCTAGGAAACTACATAAACTTCTGAGTGTCTCAGTTTCTCTACAAAAATAAAAAAGAAAACCCCACCTGCCCTTTCTCTGCCACTCTTGTTTCTTTTTTAATATCACAGAAATATTAGAAGAATTAATGAAATCAGTTTTGCAAAAGCACATTCAGCCCTGGGGTAGAAAATGCTCTAAGGAAATATAACATGATAATATCAAAGAAAATGTCTCTCTAACAACAACAAAAAAGCTATAGGTATGTGTGTGAGGTGAACAAAACAACTAGCGTACATACAAAGAAAGCATGTCTTAAGGTATCTAACTTCACTGTCTGCAAACCTGAAGCTCTGGAGGTTCCTCTCTTGATTGCCAGTTAATGCTAAGGATTATACAACTTCAATAACTGAAATAGCTTAATTGCTATAAATATTATTTGCCAAATAATATTTCTGTTTAATGATATGAGTGTGTGTAATTTAAGTTATATGTTTAAATATAACATATGTATCTTAGATGTGTGTAAACTTCAGAAAGTGTGTATATCCAAAAGCTGACCTACTAGATTTTCAAGCTATTCATTTTTAAACAAGAACTTTAACAAAATTCTGTATTTCAAAATAAAGTAAATGAAATATAAGAAAAGTGTATTTACTGAAATTGACAACGTCATTTAGTATGAACATCAGATATACATATCTATAAAATATTGCATAGGAAACATTTAAGATTTATACATAGTGATCTAATTAGCCATTTTAGTTTACCCAGTCAAGATACAATCTCACACCCTATTCTGTTAAACAAACAATAAGTAGTGAAAGAGATTTCCCCTTGCCTTCAAAATAAAATATACTACTAATTTTTCATAGCTCCAGAATTTAAATAAGTAAACACATATTGTGTACTGTATTACAATTTATAGTTACAATCAGCATATCTCATTTGTAGAGAAATCTTATTCAAATTTCACAGAGTTTAGTGTGAATGAGAACATAAGAGTACATTACGAAAGTCAAAGGGACCCAAGGTGAAATAAAGCTGTGGCTTCAGCATTTCTAAAGAGAGAACAACCCTTCTAAACAAGCTTATTTGATTTGGGAATTTTCCAAGCTTGCTTAACATGAACTACATTTTAATTCCAGAATAATCAGCCAGAGGGAATGGTTTTATAGTTGACACATAAGGTTTGAAATACCTGGACTTCCTGCAACTACAGGTTCAAATCCCTCTAGTGCTCCATTCTTCGGTGGTAGCTCAGTTAAGTACCATGCACGTGTATACACATGTGTGAGGGGATTTTTTACAGATGAGGCGTCCAAAACGAGAGCATTGGTTGCATTGTGTGAGGATCTCATTGCAATTTTCCAAAGAACAGAGTGTGTGGCTCATGAATGACTGAAGCTTCTGGGAATCTTGCCAAAAACCTAGGGCAACAGAGAGTGTGGCTTTGCTCTAAAGGAGATTAAACTCCCTATTTAAAAGCTCCCTATACTCCACCATTGTGAGGGTTACACGCATTACCTTTTCCATATGAGATGGTGAGTTAATACACATGCCTAAATGCAATATCTTAATTGTCCTCTCTCTCCTTGTCTGACAGAGTTGATAGACTTGCCACCACACACAGCATTCAAGGTTATTGATTTTCAACAGCACACACAATGGCTATTGCAAGGGAAAATATCATATGCACTGGATGGATAATCCTATAAAAGGCAAAAAGTGAACCATAGGAGTTAGTTTAGTAAGAACATAAAAGTAAATATTTTTAGTAAGCTAAGGTAATGAGATGAATTTATCTGTGATTCATTTAGTTGCATGTTTTCTAACTATGGCCTGTGACATATCAATATCACTATTTTTCACAAGGATTAGATAGGAAAATATGAATAAATCAAAACTTGATACATAACTTGAGCTTATCCTCTATTATACACTAGTTAAAGTAGTTACATTTATATATCTATGAGGAATTAGACCAACAAAAACTAGCTATCAGATCAACAAAACTATGTCTTTCTAGCTTATCAATTAGCTTATCAATAGCTTATCTATTTAGTCTGAATCAGTATAACCTCTCTCTCTATATATGTGTGTGTGTGTATGTTTTATATATATATATACATATATGTATAATGAACTTTTATATGGCCCTTATATATATTTAGTGGAGAAATTTGTTTTATTTAACAAATCATTTAATAAACCCTATTTATTTTACAATATTTAACGTTTAACATTTTTGAAATTATTCATAAAGAATGTGAGATAGGAAATAATGAGTAACTAACAATGTTTCTCCTGCTGTTTGTGTTTTCTTAATAAAATTTTTATTTTTTTTATTTTTGGAGTCACATAATTTAATCATGCTGTGATATTGCAAATGTCTAACATGAAATAAATCATGGAATAAATATGATATAGGCTTCTAACATCCTTTCTTCCTTCCTTTCTTTCTCTCTCTCTCTTTCTTTCTTTCTTTCTTCTTCTTTCTTTTTTTGTTTTTGAGAGGGAGTTCCGCTTTTGTTGTCCAGGCTGGAATGCAATGGCACGATCTCCGCTCACTGCCACCTCCGCCTCCCTGGTTCAAGCCATTCTCCTGCCTCAGCCTCCCCAGTAGCTGGGATTACAGGGGCATGCCATCACAGCCAGCTAATTTTTGTATTTTTAGTATAGATGGGGTTTCATCATGTTGGCCAGGCTAGTCTTGAATTCCTGACCTCAGGTGAACCGCCCGCCTCAGCCTCCCAAAGTGTTGGGATTACAGGCATGAGCCACTATGCCTGGCTTCTAATTTTTTCTAATTTTTAATAAGTCCACTAAATTATTCACCTGAGATATAATGTAATAACATCTCAGCTCACAGAATCCCTATGAATTGCAGTTGATGTAATGAATGCAAATATTCTCTGAAAAATATAAAGCATTGTGAAAGTATGTTTTTTCCCTAAACTTGGAACTTGTATTAAAATTAGCAGTTTTTGAAACTGCCAAAGAAAATAATAAAATATGACATAAGATAGTGAACATACAAGTATTCCAATTGAATCATTACGTTGTAAAACAAATCATGGTAAATATAGTTAATTTCATTTGGCTTTAGGGGTCTCACCATTGGTGACACAATATGATTTTCCAGAATGTTAGTTTTGTGATTTTTAAAAATCTGATTGTGGATACAGACTATTAGAACAAGTCTGGGTGTGTGTGTGTGTGTGTATATATATGTTTGTATACATGTATATACAAAACATATATATATGTTTGTATACATATATATGTTTGTATACATGTATACAAACATATATATATATATATATATATTTTTTTTTGGTACAGAGTCTCATTCTGTCACCCAGGCTGGACTGCAGTGACATGATCTTGGTTCACTGCAGCCTCTGCCTCCCGGGTTCAAAAGATGTTCATGCTTCAGCCTCCGGAGTAGCTGGGATTACAGGCTCACACCACCACTCCTGGCTAATTTTTTTGGTTGGCACAGCTGGTCTCTAACTCATGGCCTCAAGTGATCTCCCCGCCTTGGTCTTCCAAAGTGCTGGGATTACAGTTGTAACCTACCATGCCAGGCCTTGAGTATTTTACATTATTATTTTTTAAAGAACATTGGTTTGGCGTAGTAGCAAGTTCAAAAGCTCTGAGTGAGACAGACAAGTTTTCAGATTTGTTGCGCCAGTTGCTTTATATACCAAAGGTTTGAAGATACCAAGCTACAGGATCCTTAGGGTGTCACTTCGCTAGCCGGAAACCTCTGTGGCTGGCATTGCCTCTGCTCGGGTTTTGTTTGCACCCACTGGGCTCCTTCAGCCCCTTTGGCCCAGTAAGCTGCGCTCAGTTCGCGCGACCGGCCCGGATCCCACGCCTGCCAAGGGCAAGCCAGACCGAGAGCAGCAACCGGTGTATGAGCAAGTGAACGAGCGTGGGGTCCTGCCCTGCCACTGTGCCCAGCCAGGCACGCCGCATCGGCTGTGGTGTGGCGAGCTGTGTTGGGTTGTGGTGGGCCCGGCAGCTCCAGGCGCCAGCACAGGCGCTGGCTGTGTGTGAAGCTGTGACTGGACCAGAGGTACAGCAAGCGGCTTCCGCTGCAGGCACCCTCATCTGGACAAGGGGAACGTGATGGCACCTGAAAGGTCAGAGATGCCAGGAACTGCAGAGCACCTAAGCGGGTGTTACAGCGTGTCACAGCCCTGGCTCAGGAAGCCCCAAGGTCTGGGCTCCCAGGAGGGCCGTAGCTATTCTCTCCTTCTCGTCACCCGTAACGTGGCAAATGGTTGGGAGCAGTGTTTCAGACCTATTTGTGTTACATCTCGGCTCACTGCAACCTCTACCTCCCGGGTTCAAGCGATTCTCCTGCCTCAGCCTCCCGAGTAGCTGGGCTTACAGGAACCTGCCACCACGCTCGGCTATTTTTTTTTTTTTTTTTTGGTATTTTTAGTAGAGACAGGGTTTCACCGTGTTAGCCAGAATGGTCTCGATCTCCTGACCTCGTGATCCACCCACCTCGGCCTCCCAAAGTGCTTGGATTACAGGCATGAGCCACCGCGCCTGGCCTGTGTTACAGCTCTTTCAGTCCCACCATTTGGTGGGTGCCGAGTTCTTGTCCCGAATCAGGGGAGAATGAGGTATGCAGAATGAGCAAGGGAGAGAGGAGCTTCATTGAGCTACATAACAGCTCTCAGGAGACCCAAAGTGGGTAGTTCCTTTCCGCATCCAGGTATTCCGGACGTGCGTCTGAGTCTGGCTGAGTCCTGGGATTTTTATGGACTCAGAAGGGAGGAAGTACGTGATGATTGGTCCATAGGTGGTCATGGGCAGCTGGAAGATGCACCATAACTTCTCATTCCAGGCGGTGGACTCCACCCAGAACTGGCAGTTCAATCCCAGGCTTCAGACTGTTCCTGGCTTGAAGGTGGGGGTTTTACTGGGTACCGTTCCTTTCTGCCTAGGAACCTGTCTTCCTCCT
Source organism: Pongo abelii (assembly GCF_028885655.2). Lineage (NCBI taxonomy): Eukaryota > Metazoa > Chordata > Mammalia > Primates > Hominidae > Pongo > Pongo abelii. Next base: position 95,893,585 of record NC_071990.2, on the reverse strand, counting down.
GTCATCAACATGCTCTCCATGGTCCTCAGGCTGTTCATGCCAAGGGGCATGAAGGCTCTTGCGGAGCCGCCCTCAACCCTCCTCCCCTCCCCCCGCACTCGTCAGAGCTCAAAGTCCAGAGCGGGTCAAGGTGGCAGGGGGTTTGCATGGCAGCCCGCCCTGGAGTGCACACACACACCTGGTCAGGTCACACAGCAGCACCTGGGCTCCGCCGCCACCACTTTGCTCTGCACTGGGGTGGGCACTCGGAGTGGGGAGAGGCCAGGGAGTAAGAGCAGGTACTTCTGAGCCTTTAGGGGCCAAGGGCTTCCCGGGACCCCGGGAGCACAGGGATGCCGGGGTCTGAAGCCACAGCTGGGTAGCTGCAGCTGTGCCCAGGAGCCTTGGGCTTCCATTCGGCCAACTTGGTAGGGGGCAGGGCTCCCACCTGTTTCTGGCTCCTGCTGGCTCCGTGGAGGACAGAGCCCTGGCCATGCCTCCCCTGCTGCAGCTGACGTCCTGCAGTGGCTTCTCCAGATGGGCCACTGTCATCATCAATTATTCACAGATGACATAATTATCTATATGTAAAAAACAAAAATATAGAAATAAACTGATTTCTAATAAGAAATGTTACTGAGTTGATTGTATTAAAAATCTTAACATAATTGCATTTATCTACAGGAGCAAAAACTAAAAAAACTCTGGGACAATATAATTTTCAAATTATGTTACTTGTAGCTACCTCAGAAACAAAGTAACTTGAAGCTTACTAGCACGCTTTTTCTGAAGAAAATAAAAATGTTTTGTGGAAGCATTAAGTAAGACCTAAATAAATGGACACATATGTCAGGTTCTTATATAGGAAGAGTCTATAACATGTAAATGTCAATGCTCCCCAAGCTGATTTATAGATTTGATACACTTAACATCAAAATCCCTACAGTTTATTTTGTGTATCATATCAAGAAGATTCTAAAATTTATAGTAAAGAGAAAGTGCCAGAATTTTCTAAGACATTCCTGTGAAGAACAGGAAAAGGGAATTGCATCATCAAATATTATAAATTATTATAGTCTTTTGACAAATAAGACAATAGTATTAATCTAGGAACTAAGCAAACATCAAGTAGTAGAAAACAAAGTCCAGAAACAATCCACATTATGCAGATTTTTGATATATCACAAATTGGGCTTTGTGGTTCTATGTAAATTGATGAAGTTTTAAATGGATGATGCTGATATAATTTATTATCTACATGGATTATAAGTGAAGTTGGAACCCTATCTTGTACTATGCACAAAAATTATTCCAGGTGGATTAAAAACCTTAGTTTTAAGGGAAAAACAATAAAACTTTTAGAAGTCAATACAGATGAATATCTTTATGACCTCAGTTGACACTAATTTTTTTAAGAATCAATGAGCAAAAGTAAAATAAAGATCAATTTGATATCACTAACGTTTAAAGTTATAGTTGTTCAAAATACCATGTACAAAATAAAACAAGTTAGAGCAGAAAATAAATTGCAACATATGTAGCTGACCAAAAAAATGACGAATAAAAGAAAAATGATTATTCAAAGAGAAACGGGCAAAAGTCCTGAATAGATATATGAAATGTGATCCAACAACACATGGATATTCTAAAACTTTTAATAAGCAGGGGAATGAAATGTAAGACCAATAAGATACAACTTCTCACCAACAATTTTGCAGAAAATTAAAAAAAAAATTGACAATAGGAAGTAAAGATGAAGTTGTGGAGGAACTGGAACATTGTTAATCAGCAAATTTTGAGCAAATTGATGTCCCATAAAAATCTGATTTTTAGTATTCACCCTAGGGGAAGGTATACACCTGGAGACATGTATCAGTATGACCTTGGCAGTATTATTTGTCTTAGCCCCCAAAAAAGAAATCAATTGTTCTTCAATGGTAGCATACGTAAGTAAATTATGATATATAAAGGAATTCTGTACTTAAAAGTGAACAAATGAGAAGTATAAACAACATGATTGAATCTCAGGAATAACATCGAAGACACAAAAAGCATGTTGCAGACAAACATAAGGTTGCTTTAATTTATTATTAAAGTTAAAAATATTTAAAAATGTTTTATTAAGGGTAAAAATAATTTTAGTATAATAATAGATATAATCAAGAATACAAAAGGAAATTCAAGAAAGAAGTTGCCTCCCTAAGGAAAACAGGATGAGGTGGAAGAAAGTTATGCAAAGGGTTTCAATGTAATAGAAATATTCGATTTAAAGAAGATGGTTGGTGAGGAGTATTCTTAGTATTATTCACCTACATGTTCAATGAATATATGTGAATGTAAATATTCTTTTTAATATTTCAATATTTAATAAATGTATAGTACAGAAAAAATGACTTATCAAAGAGTCATACGTTATTTATTTTTTACTGAAAACATTTTACTCAGGCTGTCAAAACATTTGTCAGATTGGATCATTTGTACTTGGGCAACGATTTGGATACATTGTAGGCTTCTTTACTGACATGTGAATGGAAACTGTCACATTGAACTTTCCTGATAACATAAGAGAAAGCTGCACTGTAATACTTACAGTATTAATAGTAGGATGTTCTTGAAGACAGCATTTATTACATCATTCAGCGAACCCTCATTAGGACCAATGAAAGAAAGTTTTCTTAGCACTTAGTTTAAAAAAAGCAGATAAGAATAATTAACTGTAGAATAAATTTCTCATGAATTAATATTGTAGACTTAGAAACAACTTCTGATAACTGTATAACCTAGTCTAAATCTTTTCCTTATTTCTTCTGGCTTTATGGCCTCACAGAGTCTATGTTGTGGCCAACTTTAAGCCATCAAATAAGAATTTAGTAGCTATTTTGTGTAATGTGAAATCGTATCTTTCATTTCACATTATTTTCCAGCATTTATTTTTATTTCCATAACTTTATATATTTTACTTTTATACTGTATCAAACATATATGTGTATCAGCTGTTGTGCATTCTGTTTTGAATGAATCAATTTCTAAGTACCTTTTTAAAATTGATTACATGATATTTTAAATAGTGTGACTTGATCTTTTATCAATGAAAAATTGAAATCTGAGTTTTTGAGAAATTCTCCTGCATCAATGATATTGGCAAAGTAACACCAGTTTTAATACTAAATAATCAGAATGCAGATAAAATTTATATGTTGCTTATACAAATATGTTAAAAAGTGCTCTATAGAAATATATTATATAAACATTTAGTTTTCCAACATTCTTAAAGACAGATAGCAAGAAGTAATATTTACAATAAAACTAATGTTCACTTAAAGCATATAGGCATGTTTATTATGGAAAATAAGATATAAAGAAATAAAAATACTTAAAGATCTTTAGACAAAAACAATTTTTTTAAAACTCTATATCCCTTGATATTTTAAAAATGGAATTGAGAGCTGTATACTCAAATTGGCTCCAAATTTTTACTGGAGTCTTAATTCACATTTTTAAAAGTCAAACAAATTTTACAAACATTTTTGAAACTAACTCAATGACTTAAGCCATACAAATGCATCAACATATTTGTGCAGGGAGGCATAGCCAACTTTGTGGTGTTTGGTATCATGCAGATGGTGGCTTTCAGCATGAGCCTTTGCTTTCCTTCAGCAGTGATCAGGGAAGTGTATACACTCCTCCTGGCTCAGTTCTGAAATAAGCTGTCAGACAAGGACCCCAATATCCATTATTGTGGTAAAGAAAGGTAGCACTGAACTTTTCATATAAAGATAGATCATCACTGACATTTCATCCAGTAATAGGTCATGACAAAGTTTTGCTAGATCTCAGAATCAGTGCTATCATTGGGTCTTAGTGCACAATGTCCTGTGCATTTTCATAATGTGTTAGAGAAACAGCTTTTGTGCAGCGTTTTCAATAATATTGTTTTCTCTCTGTGTCTGTTTCTCTGTCTGTCTCTCTCTCTCCTGCTTTGCTTTCTTTGCATTTTTTCTTTATCTTTTCTTTCCATTTTTAAATGTCTTTTCTGCTGGTGATTTTCACTGTTATAATTCAATATGTTTATAAGTATCATGTTCTCGTTCATACCAAAAGTTGTTTTCAAGCATTTTTGTGTCTACTAATGAGTCATATCAACTAATAATTGGTATGTTCTAGTAATCTTTTTCAGCCTTGGAGATTTTCATAATTGATTCTGGTCACATTATTTTAATCTTTGCCCATAATTTTAAAATCTGTATTCCAAATATTATTATACAAAATAGTCAATTTTAATTCAACTGTATGGAAATAGTAGACTAGATTCAAGACTGACTCTTATCACATGGCTCTGAAAGCTTTAGAAATACTCAGAGTGCTTCCAGTCGGAAATATTTTTTGCTCAGTCTCAAGCTGTACCCAGCTTTGTTTTCATACTCTCTCTGGAGTCATTATACCAGTCAGACAATTAAAAGATATATATGTGTGTGTGTGTGTATATATATATATGTGTGTGTATATATATATATGTATGTGTATATATATATATATACACACACACATGCTATATATATATATATATATAAAGGGTATATATATATATATATAAAGGGTATATATATATATAAAGGGTATATATATATATAAAGGGTATATATATATATAAAGGGTATATATATATAAAGGGTATATATATATAGAGAGAGAGTATATATATATAAAGGGTATATATATATAAAGGGTATATATATATATAAAGGGTATATATATATAAAGGGTATATATATATAAAGGGTATATATATATAAAGGGTATATATATATATAAAGGGTATATATATATAAAGGGTATATATATAAAGGGTATATATATATATATAAAGGGTATGTGTGTATATATATATATATATAAAATTTATTTACTCATTCCTTCAGGCTCAGTAATAAAGTTGAGCTGTCTTTTTATAAACAAGCTTGCATTTGGGGTTCCATTCATTTTTATTTATTCATTCTTTATATATTGAGAATATTTTATATCTTAGAAATTCTTCTATGTTTCATGAATATATTAGTTGGAAAAAAATGTTGACTCCATTGAGCTTACATTTCATTGGCAGAAAAAATTAATTGCTTTGCATGTGCCAGGCACTAAGCATTTTACATGCAATAACCCGCTGCATTCTCGAATCAACCCCGGGAGTCACATAGTATTATCTCCATTTATTTACCCAATAACTGTTGCTTGCCTTTTATATGTCACACGTAGTCACTACTCTTATTTTACTTACAGCACAGTGGAAGATATACATATTAAATAAGACTTACAATAATAAATATAGAATGTTTGTGGTATTTAACTTAAACAGGGAAGGATTTCCTGAAGAAGTTATGATTGAGGTGAAAACTGAATAAATATTAAGAACTAAGCAGACAATTAGAGGTTATTCTAAGCATTCCCACAGAAGGCATTAGTGTATGTGAAGGCTCTTTTCCTCAGATATTGACCCTTCAGAACAAAGTGTACCATTTCATGGTCAGTAGGTATTTCATGTTTTCTTCAAAAGAAAGCACAATAAAGTATAGGATAGTATCAAGTTTTGTTTAATACAAAGCCTTGCTTAGTTAATAAATGATGCAGAGTAAGATAACTTGGAAACAGATTTATTGTTACAAGAAAATATTTGGTTTGGGCACATGCAGACAACCCAAGCATTTGTTTCAGTTGAGAACATTTGTTTCAGCAGAATATTTGGCTTTCATATTTGTATGTGAATTTTTGAATTGATTTCCAATTGTAGCAAAGTTAGCATTTGGTTGGTCGCAGTTAGGATAGCCAGATGCTTCTGCACATGTTTATGGAGTCCTGGGGGCTCTCTCAAGGTTCAGGGCCTCTTACTGTGTTTTCACTGGTTTTCTGATGGAAGATTTGTCATGTAGTTGTAAATTAGAATTACCCAGACTTTCATTTAAACAAAAATAAAAATTTAGAAAAACTCACCGAAAGTGAAAAATAGCCTCCACACCCTTAATAAAAATATTTATGCCTTCCTGATTCTTAAACATTCAAGAGACAGAATACATGTTTAATTATATCTGTATTTATTTGCCATTCACAAAAGTGTTTTTTTAAACAGTCCATAAACCTAGACTTTAGAGATAAGATCAAGTATGGCAAACTGGAGTTTAACATTTGTTCAGGTTAATAGCAGGATAGTTGTATGTAAAGCCTCCTCATTTCTCCTTATGTTTATAATACAGAAAAGTCAAGTTTCTGCTAATTGAAGAGAAATCTAGAGTAAAATATTGGGAAGTTATGGAAAGTTCCAGGTTGCCTCTCATATCTGTTCACTCATTTTCCTTTGTATATGAATGCCCAGTGATACACAACATCTTCCAGGCCCCTTGTGGCTAGATGTAGCCATATGATTATCACCAAAAAGATAGAAAAAGAGGTCCAAATCTTCCATCTGGTCAACTTTATAAAATGTATTGTCCTGGAATTCCTGCCTGTCTTTTCCTCTACTTACAAGCTGAACATGGATGTAAAACTAATCTAGGATAAACAATGAAGCCAAGAACAATGTCATCGGCCTTAGAATGACAGTAGGGTAGATTGTTCCATGACAGAGAAGTCACCTGTTTTAGTAAAGCTGTTGTACTTTGGCGCCTGCTTTTTATAACAATCTAGCACTTGCATGAACTATTATGAAAAATATGATACTAACCAGGTTGTTGGTAATTTTGTAATAGTGGGAGCTGTTTCGTATATTGATAATAAAGACTATTTTTAAGTGTAAGACAATATCCGAGTGTATAAAAATATTACTTATATCAATTCCCATTGTTTAGGTAACTAAATCTCAGTACATGTATATGTGTATCTGTGTGTGCATGCAATTCCATATATATATAGATATACACAAAATTTTACCCAAGATTTCTTACACAATGTAAATCTTTTAGTTTTTAGTATAACTAAAATAAAAGTAAATTTGCCAAAAATTATAATATATGAACCATTTTTGCCAGAATATTGAAATAAAAGAAGATATATTATAAAATTTAATTAAGGAAACTTATTAAAACCAAAATTAATAAAGAAATAAGTATTTTATCTTAAATTGAATCTAGAATTTGACAGATTATACCCTCAAGGATAAATTACTTTCCACAGCAGGGATAATAAAGTGAAAATAAAAATGCACTGAAAAATGCAATGTTTTCGGTAGTAAATGCCAAGAGAATGCCAAGAAACAAGCAATCTAAGGCAACCCAGTTATAAATATCCAATATATTCTGAAGCTAAATAATAAACATGTAAAAATAACTGAAAAACATATTTCCAGCCAGTTTCCTATATCAGAATGTAGTTCTGCTATATGTTAATTTTTTATAGATATGTTTAAAATACATATTAATTTTATGACTCAATGCAAAAACATTTAGATAATACAATATCTACATTAATTAATATACCTGCAATTAAACAGAGATGAAACTCCTACCTGAAAATGCCTATTATGAAAAACAAAACAAAAGTGCAGTCAAACAAAACGCAGGTACATTCTGGTCTCTTTGGCCAATAAAACAGAAAAAGGAGTAAACTGATAGAGATCTAATGGGAAATTCAATGTCTAGTAGCTGTATTAGCCACATCTGCTCACTGTCCCTGGCTTCACACCTGCGACAATGGGGCTGACTGCTCAGTGGCACTGATACTAGCAGCAGCAGAATCTGGGTGGGCCAGCTTACATTCTTCCCTGGGTCCTCCAGCAGAGGCAGTCCAATGTGCCTGTCATTCCCACCCAAACCATGTCCCACATTTGTGAGCAAGCAGATGGGCTTCTCCAATTGCACTGGAAGTGCCAACAGGCCTGGTGTTTTTCCATCTTCTGCCCAACAATAAAAAGCAATACTCTTAGCCCTCCACTGCAATGAAAGAAGTAGTTCTAAGTCAGGCATCAATTTGTCCTCTATCTAGTGGGTTAAAGATAGTTCAGGTAGGCACCTCGCTCCCTTTAGTGCCACCACCAGCCACATAATAGGAAGCCAATGCTCTGAATGAAATATTCTCCATCCTGCACATTCAGCATCTCCTACATAAGAGATCTGGGTGCTTAGGGAAGCAACCTCCACTTCTGCCATCAGTACCAGCAGGGAATAGCAAGACATTAAGCTGAATCAGAACAAAGTAGTTCAGAATAGCATTGTGAGGGCTCAGAAAACTAAATTGTTATTGGAATTACACCCCACAAAACTAGACCAGTACCTGTACACTAAACCTAAGTAAGACAACTGCCTGTTAAAATTGAAGATTTAAATAGGATTAAGAGTCTCCTAACATACAATCTAAAATGCCCAGTATGTGGTCAAAAATCACTCATCATACCAAGAACTAGAAAAAATCAAAACTTGAATGAGAAATAGAAGCCAACCAATTGTTGCCGACATGGACACAAATAATATATTAGAACTGTATATCAAAGATTTCAAAGTAGTTATCACAAAAATACTTCAATAATTAATTACACATTTCTTGAAATCAATGAAAAAAAGTCATTAAATAAATAGAAGTTATAAGATAGAATCAAATGGGAATTATGGAATCAAGAAATGTAATAACCAAAACAAAAACCCATCAAGTGAATTTTTATTTGGTTATTGCATTTCTTGGTTCCATAATTTCCATTTGACTCTATCTTATACCTTCCATTTGTTTAATGGGCTCAGTAGTAGAGTGGAGATGACAGAAGATAGAAGCAGTAAACTTAAGGGGATCAACAGAATTTACTCAATCTGAATCACAGACTAGACTGAAAAAAAACTGAACACAGTTTCAGGGACATGTGGAACAGAACATAATATCAAACATTTCTCTTATTGGAGACTCAGGCAAAAAGAAGAAAGAATATAGGTATAAATATTCAAAAATAATTGATGAAAACTCCCAAATTTGGCAAAAAATATATGAATTTACAGATTCAAGAAGCTGAGTGAATCCCATACAAGGTAAATTCAAAGCAATCCTCTCCGTGACACATGACAAGTGAACTTCTAAAAATGAAAGACAAAGAAAGATATCTTAAAGGCAACCAGAGAGAAATGATGCATTATCTATAGCAAAAACAAACAAACAAACAAAACCCAAAAAACAAACAACAAAAAAAACTTATTCAAATAAGAGTGAAATTCCAATTTGACCATGAAGGTCTGAGAAAAGGGGCGCAATATTTTTAAGTGCTGAAAGGAAAAAGAACTGTCGACCACAAATTCAGTATCTTGCAAAACGGTCCTTCCAGGTTGATGGGGCAATTAAGATATTCTCAGGAAAAGAAACATTTAATTTTATCCTAGCAATTTACCCTTAAAGAATGGCTAAAAAAATCTATCCAATTAGAATGAAAAGGATGACAGAAAGTCTGGGATTTCATTTAAAAATAGGTATATTAGGGAAAATATATTTTTTCTCCTCATGAGTTTTAAAAATCATATTAGATGGCAGAAGCAAAAATAATGTGATGGCCAGTGTATGCAGAGAAATAATTGAGACAAATTTTTATAATGGGGGAGGGACAGAGATACTAATAGAACTACAGATTCAGTACTTACTTAAAGTGGCAAAATATCACTAGATATGGTACTGTGCACCTGTAATCCCAACTACTCATGAGGCCGAGGTGAGATAATTACATGAACTCGGGAGTTCAAACCCATCGTGGGCAACACAGACAGAGCCTTGTCTCAAAAAAAAAAAACAAAAAGTAAAGTGTCAGTAACTGTTGGTTGTGGTAAGTTATATATATGTGTATTGTACTGCTTAGAGCAATCATTAAGATAACTATACAAAGTGATATATTCAAAAACAATTAAAAATATAGAATTCTATAAAATATTCATGTAATCCAAATGAAAGGAAGAAAAGAAAAATAAAGAATGAGAAATAGAGAAAATAGAAATAAATGAAATCACAGATTTATGCAGTACCACAACAAAAAATTACTTAAAAGTAAATTATGGAAATACACTGATTAAAAAACAGAGATTGGCAGAGTGGATTTTTAAAAAATCCATGCTTTATATGCTGTATTCGAGAAATTCACTTCAAACACAGTGTCATATGCAGGATGAAACTTAAAGGAAAAAGATAAACCATGTTAACATTAAAAAAAAACAGAGTTACTATATTAATATCAGATAAAACAGGTTTCAAAGCAAAGAAAATTATCAGTTATAAAAAGATATGTTATAATGATAAAATAATCCATTAAAATATTTTTATTGACTGGATTATGTTCACCAAAATTTATATCTTGAAGCCCTAATGCCAGTGTGACTGTATTTGGAAATAGAGCCTTTAACTAGGGAATTAAGGTTAAATGATGTCAGAAGAGTGACACTATTTCAATACGATTGGCATCCTTAAAAGAAGAAGAGACATCAGGGATGTGCATTCACAGAGAATAGGCTATGTGAGCACATCACAAGAAGGAAGCTCTATCTGCAAGCCAAGAAGAGAGCCCTTAGAAGAAACGAACTTGCCAATACCTTTATCTTAGACTTATAGCCTCCAGAGCTGTGATAAAATAAATTTCTGTTGTTTAAGCCTCATTGCTTGTGTCTTTTTGTTATAGCAGCCCTAGCAAACTAATGCAGAGGTCATAGTGATCATTAATGGGTATACACCACACAATAGATCTTCTAAACACAGGAAAGAATAAAAGAGTTAGAAGGAGAAATAGACAAATCTACAATTGTAGTTGGAAACTTCAACACCCCACTCTCAGTAATACAATCAATAGACAGAAAACTAGCAAAGACATAGAAGAGCTGAACAACACCATCAACTGATAGGAACTAACTGACACATATAGAACTCTTTAATCTACAAGAGCAGCATGTACATTTCTTCAGGTTCCTATACTTCACTTCATATGGTGAGAACACTCACCAATACAGATTATATCTTGGATCATAAAACAGTCTAAACGATTTAGAGAAATTTAAAACTATGTGGAGTATCTTCTCCAACCATAATGTAATCAAACTAGAAACTGGTTACAGAAAAAAAAAATCTTAAAACATTTGGAAACTGAGCAACACATTTCTAAATAATCTGTGAGCCAAATAGGAAGTTTCAAAGGAAACAAAAAATTCATGAAATTAAATGAGAATTATAATACAATGCATCCATATAGGTGAGATACACCTAAGGCACTTCTGAGAAAAAAAATTATACAATCATTTACATCAGAAAAAGAAACAATTTCAAATCAATAATTTAAGTTCCTATTTTTAATATTAGAACAAAGAAGAGTAAATTAAGCCTAAACAAGGAGAAAGAAAAAATAGTTAGAAAATAATAGCAAAATTGGTCAGGCGCGGTGGCTCATGCCTGTAATCTCAGCACTGCAGGAGGCCAAGGCAGGCAGATCACAAGGTTAGGAGATTGAGACCATTCTGGCTAGTACTGTGAAACCCCTTCTCTACTAACAATACAAAAATTAGCCGGGCGTGGTGGTGGGCGCCTGTAGTCCCAGCTACTCGGGAGGCTGAGGCAGGAGAATGGTGTGAACCTGGGAGGCGGAGCTTGCAGTGAGCCAATATCGCACCACTGCACTCCAGCCTGGGCGGCAGAGAGAGACTCCGCCTCAAAAAAAAAAAAAAAAAAAAAAAAAACAGAAAAGGAAATAATAGAAAAATTAATAATAAAATTAAGATTATGGAAACAATAAAGGAAAATCAATGAAACAAAAAGCTAATTATTTGGAAATATCAATAAAATCGATAAACCATTAGCAAGAATGATAAAGGTAAAAAGTGAAAAATGCAATGACTAATAGCAGAAATGAAACAGAAGGTATCACTAAGGATCCTGAACTTACTGAAGAGATAATAAGGAAATTCTATAAACAACTTTGCGGTACAACTTGACAACTGAGAATAACTGAACTGATTCTTCAAAAACTGCAAAGTACCAAAATTCAATCAAAATAAATGGATAACAGTATTATAATCATTAAGCATTTTGAATTTCTAATTAACACCTTTCCTAGAAAGAAATGTTTGAGTCCACATGGCTTCACTGTTAAATTTTACTAAACATTTAAAAAAGAATTGACACCAATTTTATGTAACCTTCTGCAGAAATCAGAAGAGAATGCTTTCCAACTCATTTCATGAGATGAGTATTATCCTGATATCAAAACTAAAGACAGTACAAAGAAAATAAAAGGAAGAAGGGAAGGAAGGAAAGAAAGAAGAAGGAACAAAGCAAAGAAGGAAATAGAAAAGAAAACTGCAGAACAATATCTCTCATAAACCCAGGCCCCAAAATTCTTAAAATATTAAGGAGTTAAATTCAGTAAATTTTAATAATAATTCTGCGTGTTAACCAAGAATTTAACAGTATTCTACAACAGATTTTTTATTGACATATGAAGAGTTGGTTTACCATTTGAAACAACACTATACTGTATCATATCAACAGGCTAAATTAGAAAAAAACATGATTATATTAATTGATACAGAAAGAGCATTTAACGAAATTCGATACACATTTATGATGAAAAAAACCTTTGGCAAACTAGGAATAGAAAATAATTTCCATGACTTCACAGAGAGCATCCACGAAACACCTACAGCTGGTTTTATAATTAATAGTGAAGACTGACTCCTTTCTCACCGACATCAGGAACAAGGTGAGGAATGACAACTCTCACCATTCTTTTTCAACATAGAACTGAACGTTGTAGTCACTGAATTAAATAAAAAAAAAAAATAAAATAAAATAAAAAACATCTAGAATGGAATAGAAGAAACAAAACTTCCCCCACTTTCAGGTGACATGACTGTCTACATTGAAAATCCTAAGGAATACATATATAGTTTCCAGAACTGGAAACAATGTAGATGATCACCAAATATACAGATAATTAAACAAGGTGTAGATCCTCCATGCTATATAACAATACTCTGAGATGTAAATGAATGGATTATTGTTATAAAGGACAGCTTGAATAAATCACCAGGGAATTGTACTGAGTGAAAAAAGTTAATCCAAAATGTCGCTGTATGGTTTAATTTTATAAAATGTTTTGCAATGACAAAATTTTATATAATATATATATATTCCTTATATATATATATGGATCTCTGTGATATATGTTTGTATATCAGAAACAAAAGCCTTCTAAAACTAATAATTGAGTTCACCAATGTTGCAGGATACAAGATCAATCGATACGCAAAACTCAATCATATTTCTGTAGATTAAAAAGGAACATGTGGAAAGCAAATTAAAAATACAACATCATTTATACTCACTCCAAAGAAAATAAAACATTAGACAAAAACATAAAAAAGTTATATAAAATATATATGCTAAAAATTACAAAAACCTGATGCAACAAATCAAAGAAAACCTAAGTAAATGGGGAGATGCAGTGTGTTCATGGATTGGAAGACTTAACATAGTAAAGATGTCTATTCTCCCCCAAATCAATCTATGGATTTCATGTAATTTAAGTCATATTTTACAAGATTTTTTATAGACATAGATAAGCTTATTCTAATATTCATATGGAAATATTAAAGTCAGAGAAGAGCTAAAACAATCTTGATGAAAAATAAAATGGGAGAAATCACTCAACCCATTATTGCATAAGTCTGTTATACAGCTATAATAATAATCAGGAATGTGATATTGGCAGATAAATAGACACATCAATCAATGTGTTAAATAAAAGACAAAATAGAGAACTTATAAACAGATTCACACAAATATACAAATATAGTCAACTGATTTTTTGACAGACTCATATTTAAATAAGAAAAAATAGTGTTTTTATCGCATTGTTCCGGAGTAATAGGATAGTCATAAGAGAAACTATGAACCTCCAATTAATCCACATGCTTTATATGAAAATATATTCAGGATGAAATATAAAATTATAAAACTTTTAGAAAACACATGAGGCGATGTATTTGGAATCCAGGCCTAAGCAATGAGGTCTTAGATTTGATACCAAAATTATCATCTAAAATAAAAAAATGGATAAATCAGACCTAATTAAAATTAAGATGATTTGTGCTTCAAAAGACCCTGTTAAGAAGATGAAAAAGCAACCCACAGACTGGGAGTAAATATTTGCAAACCGCATGTCTGTCAAAGACTAACATCTAGAATACATAACGAACATTCAAACATCAAAAATAAAAAATAAATAAAAAACAAAACACACAAATCCAAATTGACGATTGGCAAAATACATCAGAAATTTCACCAAATAGTTTACACAGATGGCAATACGCCATAAAAACATCAGTAAAATTCCACAAATAATTAACACCATTAGCCATTGAGTAAAAGTCAATTAAAACCACAATGAGCATTGTACATCAGAAAGGCTAAAATTTACAAAAAAACAGATAGTGACATCAGCAAATCCTGGTGATGACCTGAAGGCACTGGATCACTCATACACTGCTGATGGGAATGTGAAGTGGTACATTCACTCTGGAAAACAGTTTGAAAATTTTTAAATAAAATATCACATGACCCAGAAATTACACTCTTGAGCTTGTATCTCAGAGAAATCAGACGTATCTTTATACAAGACCTATACACAAATATTCATAACAGCTTTAATCACAATAGCCAGAAAACAATCCAGAACTGGAAACAATGTAGATGATCACCAAATATACAGATAATTAAACAAACTGTAGATCCTCCATGCTATATAACAATACTCTGAGATGTAAATGAATGGAATATTGCCATAAAGAACAGCTTGAATAAATCACTAGGGAACTGTACTGAGTGAAAAAAGTTAATCCAAAATGTTGCTGTATGGTTTAATTTTATAAAATGTTTTGCAATGACAAAATTCTAGAGATGAAGGGCAGACGGAGAGTTGCCAGGGCTCAGGAATGGAAATATGAAGGGATGAAAGTGTCGCTGTAAGAGGGAAACAGAATGGATCCCTATGAAGATGGAAATGTTCTGTATCTGGACTGTATCAATGTCAATACACTGGTTGTGATATTGTACTAGATTTACATTGTATTTCAAGATGTTATCACTGGAGGAACCTAGGTTAGGTGTACAAAAGATGTTTGTATCACTCTTTACAGGTGCATGTGACTTTACAATCATCTCTCAAAATAAGAAGTTTAAATAGGTCAAGTATTAGTTTTTCTGTTACATCCTTGAGGAAAACAAATTCCAAGAGTTGGGTTACTTTTTGAGGCCATGCAGATAATATATTTAGAAATTTTGATTAATGCACAGGCTTTCTTAAATGTAGAGCAGCATTTTTTTTATCCTAACCAGTTCCATTACAACACTTATTTCCCACGGTAAAAGGTCTAATATTAAGGACCAATATTAAGTGCTGCTTAGACAAATGGGGGAAGCCAGGAGGGCCTCAAATGGTCTAACCACAACTTCCAATCCCCATTCTTTCCCGATGGATAAGGTCTTCTAGCCAACAACCCTGCTTAATAAATTGACTAGATGTGCTTCCCACTTATCCTTGAGTAGCAGGTTTCAGTTATTTGTCAGTCTGTGAAACTGCTCAAATAAACCAATAACAATCTCCTGTGGAGACCCTGGTTGTTCACTCAGTTCTGGAGCACAACTCCCGTGTGGCCCCATGTGGTCCTGCATGACATGTGGTCTGCTCCTCCTCCAGGCTATAAGTGTATGTGACTAATAAACTGCTGCTGGGTTTATCGTTCCAGTGTCAGACGTAGTGTGTTTGCCTATCCCTCCAATCTTGGGATGGGAATCTCTTCCTCACCAATAGTATGACTAGAAGGCAAGTAAAATGCTTCCCCTTGTAACAAGCACACCCCTTCCCGTCGTTACCAATTAAATAGAGCAAATTACTATGGTGAAATTGCATCGCATTCATGGATTTCCTAAAGAGTTTTGCTATGTAAAACTCTATAGGAAACTATGTCAATAGATAGAAAAGATTTTAAGCATTAAATTCATTATAGCCTTCACATGTCAGTCTTCTAGAAGATACACAGTTGATACCTGAACAGCTTGTGAGTTGAGTGGTGACCCCCATACAGTCAAAATTCTATGTATAATTTTGACTCCCCAAAAACTTAGCTACTAATAGCCTACTGTTGGCTGAAAGGTTTCCTGATAACACAAACAGATGGTTAGTACATATTTTGTATATTTATTATATTACTGTGTTCTTACAATAAAGTTAGAGAAAATAAAATGTTATTAATAGAATCATAAGGAAGAGAAAATCAGTCCCATTAGTTTACAGCATCTCTTTACAAGTTTTATCGCCTGTCTGAAATGGCAGGCAAACCTCAATCTATGGTACATATCAAGCAATTCAACTTTTCTTGTAATGTGGTAACTTTGATGCTTGGGAGCACTTCTAGCATCACTAGTGGCATTTTGTATGGCTTCAATGGCGTTATTCAAGGTTTATGGTATGGCACTAAACATGATAAAAAATACTCAAGAACTGTGGGAGATCACTTTTTACAGTGAATCACAATTTGCTGGAGAAAGGAACTACTCACACAAAGATGATTAGCATCACATGGTGTTATAAGCGGATACTCGCAACACTTGAGCCCACTGCAACAACCACAGAAGGTGGTTACACAATTGTAAAAGTAGTAGAGTATGTACTACAGTTAACTTTATGCAGTTATGAATTAATATTGCATCTTTAAGTTTGTTCCCCTTTCTCTTGACAGCTAATGGAGCCATGTATGGTCTGTGCTCTATGTTCTGATAAATATTTACTTTGTATAACAGATTTGTTATATCTGATGGTAGCAAATAATAAAATAAACTAGCATCTACTGACATTCTATGTATTCATGACATACCTAACTTTAAAAAAAAATGTTGATATTTCTAGGCTATACTGATTGTCTGCGTGTTTTTCAAATTGTCACAAATCTCCCCCAAACTTTCCAATATATTTATTGAAAAAAATTCACGTTTAGTGTTCACATGCAGTTTAAACTCATATTTTTCAAGGGTCAACTGTATACTGTCATCATTCATATAGAATCATTATATATTATTATCATTTTATGAAACACAAAATGATAAGTCTAGATAATTTCTCACTGGAGATGGGCAGCAATATTTAGGAAAAAAATCTAAAATAAGAAAAGGCATAGAATTTTGATGCCATAACAACGACTATGACCATTTTTACAAAGAAGACAATATTACAAGTATAAGAAGTTTAATAATAGCACTTGATTTATAATTTACATTGTTCTCTCAATAAATATATTTTTACAGTACATAGTTTGTCCTTATATCATCTTGTTTATATTTGAAAACATGACAAATTATTAATATCTTAAGGAAAGTATTACTGCATTTTTAATTTAAAAACTAGGTGACATGCACACTGAGTGAAAGTGCCACAGAAAAAACACATAAATGCTCTAAACTAGCTCACAGTGACAGCTGTGTTAACATCATTTGTTTTCAAGGTTTTTCAAATAACATTGAGTTTAATTCAATGGATTGAAAAGGATTCTGGTATACTAAGTTAAATAAAGTGGGAGTAATTTCAACATTTTATGCAAATATAGGATGTAATAAGCAAATGATAAGTAGGACAATTTTCACTTATGCAACAGGAAACACATACTGATTTGTAGGAAAATAAACCACAGATAATGTGAAAATAACAAATTGCTTACATGTAAAGTTCTAGGTGTTTTGATCAGCTGAGAGTATTCAAAAGCATTTTTAAAATACTTTTAGCATCTAATATTATGGACATTTTTCTCTGTGAAAATGTTTAATAAAAGCTACACAGAAATGTACTAAGGAAAATCTTTCCAATTTTGTGTTATGATATTTGGAAATTTGAAATAGACAAATATCACTTATTCCTCCTTCCAGCCTGGAACACATGTTATTAACATCTTTCTTACCTGACTGCTTTTTTCCTCTTATTAAAACCAGAGTAGTATTAAGTTGACAAGAACTATTTGTAGATATTTGTAGACCTTATAATTTAATAAAAATGTTTCATCACATAAAATAAATAAATAAATAAATAAACAAATAAATAAATAAATAAATGAGTTTGGATGGCTACCTTGATTACCTTCGACTGTAAGAAATACATCTTTTTCACTGTCATTGTAATAGTTCTGTGTATAAATTTATCACGGAAGAGCTATCTACAGTCAGTTACTGGAGTCTAGTCTGTGAGCAGAAAGAAGTGAACAACAACGG
Organism: Pongo abelii; assembly: GCF_028885655.2. Classification (NCBI taxonomy): domain Eukaryota; kingdom Metazoa; phylum Chordata; class Mammalia; order Primates; family Hominidae; genus Pongo; species Pongo abelii. The sequence continues at coordinate 95,875,369 of NC_071990.2, read as the reverse complement.
AAAAGATCCTAAAGGGCTTTACAAATACTATAGAAGTTTGGATGATTTTTTTTTAGAAATTTAAAAGGAAATTATCAGTTGTCATAAAAACCCAGAGTATGCAACCTAAATAATATACAAACCTCCAAATATGTTTCTAGGAGTCAAAAATTTCAGCGCAGATATAATCATGCTTACTCATTAAGTCTTGAAAATATCTGTTTTGAAATGTTTAAAATAGTTTTTACTTTTTTTTCTTAGATGACTAATTAACCTAAGTGCTAAGACAGTTCTCAGGTTTAGAATTGAATACCAAGAATTTCTCAGATTGTAAAAGAATAAATTCAGTGAAGTCCTGAGATCTTTTATCAGAAGTATTAAGGACATTTACCCAGCAAATGAGTTTTATAGTTTAATGGCTATATGGTCATTTGTACAGGCAAGTTGGAATGAGTATATCCAGAATCATATCCCCAGGCATTCAAATTTTTGTACTGTTAAAAAATTTTAAAACATTTAAAAGAAAGCGAGAAAAATTTCCTTATTTGAGAATTGTGCTAACAACTGTTAAATGTCCACAAAATTGTTCTTTAAAATTGCCTAGCAAATGGATCAGTGTACGTTGTTTACCATATGGGTATGCATAATAAATAATATAAAATTTTAAATATAAAATTTTAAAATTGTCTAGCAAATGGATCAGTGTGCTTTAATTATCATATTGGCATGAATAATAAATAATTCAAAATTCCAAATTGTAATTTATGCCAACAATTCTTATAAATGACAAAATGTCTGCTGTTAAAAATGTCTAGGAACAGATAGCTTCACAAACTTCTTCCAAAAAATTGAAGAGAAGGTATTACTTCCAAACTCATTTTATAATGTCAGCATTATCCCGATATCAAAGCAAAACAAGGATACTACATGGAAAAACAGCAACAACAATAACTACAGGCCAATATCCCTGACCGATCTACACAGATGCAAAAATCCTCAATAAAATACCAACAAAGATCAACAACATGTTAAAAAGATCATTCATCTTGATTAAGAGGGATTTATCCCAGTGATAAACTGAAATGGTTTCTGTCTGCTGATGACATAATATTATATATACAAACCCCTAAAATCTCCACCAAAAATACTGTTAGAAACAATAAATAAATTTAGTAAGGTCATAGGATACAAAATCCATGTGCAAAAATCGATAACATTTCTATTCACTAAAAATCAACTATCTGAAAAAAATGAAGAAAAGAATTTTATTTTCAACAGCAATAATAATAATAATAATTAGAACTAATGTATCCAAGGAAGTGAAAGACCTGTACACTGAAAACCATAAAATATTGATGAATGAAATAGAAGACACAAATAAATGGAAAGATATCTCATTTTTACTGATGGAAAAAAATTAATATTGTTAAAATGGTCATATTACCTAAAACCATCTAAAATTATTATAATCTCTTCAAAATTCTAACTTTTTTTTTACAGAAATAGAAAAAAATCCTCATATATGTATGGAACCATTAAAGACTCCAAATAGCAAAGCAATCTTCAGCAAAAAGAATAAAGCTTGAGCCATCACACTATGTGATATGACAATCTATTGTAAAGCTGTAAATATCAAACACATACTGACATAAAAACAGGCATATTGGCGAATGGAACAGGATAGAAAACCCAGATATAAATCCAAGTATTTATGGTTAATTGTTTTTTGACAAATGTGCTAAGAACACATAATGGAAAAATGACAATATCTTTAATAAATGATGATGGGAAAATTGGATATCCATAAGCAAAAAAAAAAATGAAATTGGGCATTTATACCACAGACAAAAATCAACTCAAAATGATAAAGAACTTAAATGTATGACATGAAACAGTAAAGGTTATAGAAGAAGACATTGGGGGTAAGCTCCACAACCTTAGTCTGGACAATGATTTCTTAGATAGGACGCCCAAAGCACAGGTTAACAAAAGCAAAAATAGACAATTGGCTTTATACCAAACTAAAATGCTTCTGCACAGAATAGAAAACAGTTAATAGATTGACATGATAGCCCACATATTAGAGAAAATATTTGTAAACCATACATCTGGCAAGGGGTTAATATCAAAAATATATAAGCAACTTGAACCACTCAATAGTAAGTAATCAAATTGCTTGATTAAAAAAGGGCAAAGAATATGAATAACCATTTCTTTTCAAAAGGGATATGAATTTTTTATATATATTATATATATATGCTAAAAGACTCTAATCACCAGGAAATTCAAATTAAAATCACAATAAGATATCACTTTACACCTGTGAGAATGGAGATTATCAAAAGGATAAATGATAACGAGTGTTGGTGAGAATATGGAGGAAAGGGAATCCTTGTAAAATGTTGATAGGAATGTAAATTACACAGTCATTTTGGAAAATAGTGTGAATGTTTTTCCAAAATCTAAATTAAAATTCCTATATGATCCAGCAACTCCAATTCTGAGTATGCATACAATGGAATTGAAATAGGTATGTTGAAAAGATATCTGCACTCCCATGTTAATTTCAGCAGTATTCACAATAGTCAATGTAAGAAACCAGTTTAAGTGCCCATGAATGAATGAATAAGGTAATATGGCACATGCATATAATATAATAATATTAAGAATTAAAAAAGAAAGAAATTCTGTCATTTGCGACAGCATGAAACAAATGGAACTGGAAGACATTATGCTAAGTGAAATAAGCCAGGCATACAAAGACAATTATTGTATGATCTCATTTATATGTGATATCTAAAAAAGTCAATGTCATAGAAACAGAAAGTACAAAGGTGGTTACCAGAGGCTAGATGTGGGGAGGGAGAAGAATGGGGAAAGGAGAGCTGTTGATTAAATTATGCAAATATTCAGTTAGACTGGAGGATAAAGTTTTAGTGGTCTAATGCACTGCATGGTGACTACAGTTAACAATATATTAATTAAAAATTGCTAAAATAATAGATTTCTGGCTGGGCACAGTGGCTCACACCTGAAATCCCAGCACTTTGGGAGTCTGAGGCAGGTGGATTGCTTGAGCTCAGAAGTTTGAGAGAGGCCTGGGCAACATGGCAAAACCCGTCTCTACGAAAAATACAGGAACAAGCTGGGTGTGGTCGCACACGCCTGTAGTCTCAGCTACTCGGGAGAATGAGGTACTAGAATCACTTGAGCCCAGGAGGAGAGGTTGGATCACACCACTGCACCCTATTCCTGGGTCACAGAGTAATACCCTGTATCAAAATGATAATAATAATAATAGATTTTAATATCCTCACCATAAAAAATGATGTTAGTGAGGTGACAGATAAGTTCAGTAGCTTCACTGACACTTTCCACAATGTATACATATTAAAACATCCCATTATTTCTCATAAATATACATAATTTTCTTCAGAGCAAGGAGACCAACAGAGTACCTAGGACAGCAGGAGCAGGAGGAACCAGATAGGAAGTGACAGCAGTAACCAGTAACGCAGACCAGAGATTATGTCAGTTTGTGCCAGAAAAGTACAGTGGAGGTGGAAAGATGTTTTGAAGCTCTAGAAAAGAATTCGAAGAGAGTGCCAAGACAATTTATTGATGGATAAGATATGGTGTCAAAAAAGGGAATATTGGCTGGGTGCGGTGGCTCACACCTGTAATCCCAGCACTTTGGAAGCCCGAGGTGGGCAGATCTCCTGAGGTTGGGAGTTTGAGACAAGCCTGACCAGCATGGTGAAACCCGTCTCTACTAAAAATACAAAAATTAACCAAGTGTGGTGGCAGGTGCCCGTAATCTCAGCTACTCTAGAAGCTGAGGCAGGAGATTCACTTGAACCCAGGAGGCAGAGGTTGCAGTGAGCCCAGATTGAGCCATTGCACTCCAGCCTGGAAAAAAAAGGCGGGGGGGAGATATTATGGAAATACTAGTGCAATCACTTTCTCTCAAAACAACTAAACTCTATGGGTAAGAACAATTTCTCTTTTCCCACCACTGTATTCTCAGTACCTACAATATGTTCAATAATCTTTAACACATGAATGAACCAATGGATGATTTGATCAATATAATAAAATAACTAAATGATGTGGAAGCATATCAAATGAAAACCAACATATATTTCATAATAATGCTGTCAATAAAAAGTTGATTAGGAAAATTATAACATTTGGTTGCAAAGACTTCAATATCATATAATGTTAGTAACTTTTCAAAAATAATTTGTCTGATTGGATAGTGTAATGAATGACAGAAACAGGTGACATGAATACATATAGCATGTGCATGAAGGCCAAAGTGAATATCAATGGTAAATTAAATTTCTTGAGGTGTAAACATCTTCAGAATCACTGTGACTCAATATGTCATACATAAATAGTTAAAACTCATGAATAGAGTTTTGTAAGTCTGATCAGGATTATACAACTAACTCAATGTTTTCATATTTGGTTAAGAAATTTACAAATCTTTGAAGCTATACCATTGGAAGGGTTATTTTTTCCATATTTACATTTAGTAAATTACTACATTAAATTGGTTATTACAATTTCTTACGAAAAGAAATGCCAGCTTCTTGTTATAGGTAGTGTAATGGTTAATTCTATATATCAACTTGAGTAAGCTATAGTACCCAGTTATTTAATCAAACCATAATCTAGGTATTTCTATAAAGCTATTTTATAGATGTGGTTAACATCTAAAACAAGTTGACTTTAAGTAAAGAAAATCACCTTCAATAATGTGAATGGGCCACGTCTAATCAATTAAAGGCCTTAAGGGTGAAATCTGACGATTTCTAGTGAAGTAGAAATTTGACTTCAAGACTGAAACATTAACTCCCACCTAAGTTTCCAGCCCGTTGGTCTTCCCTACAGATTCTAAATTTACCAGTCCGCACAATCATAAAAGCAAGCCCTTTACTTAAATCTACATGTATATAGCTATAACTATAGCCATAGCTATATGTAGATACCTGTGCTACAGGTAGCAATGAACAATTTTCTTTTTTTCAAACATTGGTCTTAGTCAGTAGTGATTGTGAAAAAAAATGTTAGGGATATTTGCCAGCAGGTTACAATGAGATAGTCATAGGGTAGTTAAATTTGAACTTCTGAAAAATGTGAGAAAGCCAAAGGAAATTGTTAGCAAATTCTTGGTGAGATTCTGCCAAGCTCAAGCTCTAGAATTAGACAGGCTTTGTACAGATTTTGGCCTTGCCAAATACAGGGGCTCTTGGACAAACTAATAACTTCAAAGAATCCCAGCTTCCCATCTGCATTATGATATTATTAATTATTCCTACCGTTTCTGGTGCTGCAAAGATTTAATGATGTCCTGGTTATAAAGTACCAGCACAATGACTTGAATATAAAGAACACTCAATATATTAATGGTAATTATTATTTCTTAGTTTTAGAAGGGGAATTATGCCAACTGTGGGCGCAAAGATAAATAAAAAGATAGAAATCTAATTATAAATATTTACTAATATCTGAAGGGGGAAATGCCAGATATTTGAATAAAACAATTTCTAATTAATAAATGGAAGACATACTCACAGAGAAAAGAAAGCCTATCTTTCTCACTTAAACACATTCTTCAATTGAAGAAAACATCTAGATCTAAACCGGCAAGTCAGGTGCAAGTTAGAAATTGAAGAACCAACAATGAATTTAAGGAATACTCTGTAAAGAACACTGGAGGCAATAAAAGATAATGGGTAGTCGGTCAGGTTAAAGTATGAGACACCTTTCTTTTCAGCTCAAATTGTTTTGAAAGTATGAAGATGCTAACTAGCAGTCTTGCCAATAAAGTATCCTTAATCCATGGATTTTCTATCAAATGGTGGTCACTCTTCTATAGTTTGCTTTTCCTTTTTGGAAGACACTGGGAACATGATTGGGGGCAAGTAGAGTATTGGCAGTCAAGTGCTCCAGGGTATATTTGTATAAAATAGTAAGAGAGAGGGAGCTGAGGATGATTAAATTCCCCAGGATTGGTAAAGTTCCCTGACAATGAAACCCTGGGGGTTTACTAGAAGGTAAACCATTGCTTCTGAACTTGCTACTCCTTCCTAGCAAACACCATTGGAAGGTATTGTCACTGTCACTAGGTTGAGATATAATGGAGTAATAGCTAAAGTTAGGTATGCTAATGACTTTCCTAGATTATAGTCATCTCCAAGAAATTACTGGAAGTATTTGAAAATTGCAGTTAAATTTTGCAAAGAATTTTCCTTAATGCAGTTTGAATGCAAGATAATTGCTTTATTTTGTTTTGCTTTTAAATCCATCCTCATTTTTTCTGCTTTCCAATACACTTCCTGATACAACTGTCTTAAATAGCCTATCAAACTTTTTTTGTGTATTCATTTTAATAATGAAATATAGCAAATTCTTTTTCATTAGAGAGCTTCTTTTATATGCAAATTTTTGGTAATAGAAACAGTCATAGAATGATTAGATGAATTAATTGTAAGTCATATTTTAGTTGAAGATTTATTTTTTAAAAAGCATAATGACAACTAGCTGTTTGACATACAGAAAAGAGTGTAATCTGATGTAGCTGCACGAGTCCATTTAAACACACACACAAACACACACACATTTTCCTGCCCCTTTACAAAGTGTTTTAAAAAATCTATCCAGATGTAGAGAATAACCTTGAATAATTATTTGAAACACTAGAGATAATTTTAACATGCTCAGGCTCCAGCACCCTTGACAAGCTGCTGCCATTTCCCACCCTGCACAGACTTCCTCCTCACCCCACTTGGTTTCAATGCCCCATGACAAGATGCTGCCACCACCTTCCTTTGAAGATACCTGCCTTGCTCATCTGTACCTAGCAGCATTTTATGTGAATTATTCAGAAGAAAGAAAGTGGTAATATCTTTGGGGACTCTTTTAGTGAAGCATAGTGGCTATCACTTGAATTCTAGCAGTCCCAAATCTTCACTTTAGGCAGATGAACGGCTTTACGGAAAAACGCCAAGCAAAACAAAACACATTCTGAAAGGGCTATTGTACTAAACTAATCTTGGACACAAACCACACTGTTTGAAACTTCTTAAAAATTGTAATATAAGCAACAGAGAGTTGTTTCCTTACCACACCGAACACACATTTTATCCAAGGTTAGAAGCATACCAGTATTATCTGTGCTTTTTCTTTTATTTTCTTTTCCTCTAGTGGTCAGAGAAGATTGTAGAAATTAATGGTTTCTTGTGTAAACCAATACATAAATACAGTTATGCTCTTAATATTGGAGATACTTTCTGAGAAATGCATGTTCAGGGAATTTTGCCATTTTGTAAATTTCACAGAGTGTGTTTACAAAAACCTACATGATATAGCTTACTACACATCCAGGCTATACGGTATAGCCTCTTGCTCCTAAGCTACATACCTGTACAGTATGTTACTGCACTGAATACTTTAGGCAATTGTAGCACAATGGGACACATTTGTGTATCTAAACATGGAATAGGTACAGTAAAGTTACAGTATTATAATATCATGGGGCCACCTTCTTATATATTGTTCATTGTTGACCAAAATGTTGTTACATATAACTGTACTTGCATTTGTTAAATGATATGCAAATCTGTTCCGCTGTCTTTCAGTAAGTCTCATTTATTAGAATTCCTCTGATTATTTCTCTGCTAAAGCGTTTGTATAATGCAACTATTGATGTGACTATGCTATATAACAAACTATCCCAAAATTACAATGGCTTATAAAAACTAGCAATCATTTTTTTAATACACAAGTTCAAGAGTTAATGTGGATTATGAACAGAAGGTGTATTTCCAGAACAGCTCCCTGTTTTTCTCAAGTAGAAGTAGCAACATGGGGCAGGCCTTTCTCATGGTGAAAGGCATGAACACAAGTAGATAAGGAAAACACTGCCAACACATTCAGGATTTTTCTAACATCCCATTTTCCAATGTGGCAGGGATACATATTCCACTGAAAGTGTACCATGGTAAAAATGGAGAATGATGAAAGAATTGTGAAAAATATACACTTGATTTCAGAGTTTATCTCCAAGTGAGACTCAGCTATTATAATATTGACAAACTTAAATTACTCAAAAAAGAAATGGTTTCTCCTAGGTTTTACAATAGGATATAGTCTGTTGATCCAAAGTCTTTTTGATTCTAGAGGAAATTTTAATTAAACTTCAGTATGACAACTGTAATTTGTAATAAAAGCAGTGTTCTACTTTAGTGAAGAACTGTATTTTTTTTACATCAGTGATATTATCATCTCTTCATGCTTCCAGGCAATAATATCTAGTATTACATTTTTAACCACATTTATATAAATGCACTCAACAAACATTATAGACTAAGTAATGGAAGACTCCTTGAGTTTCAATAATTTCCTTGATATGTTTCCCAAAGGCAAAATATTTTATATTGAGATTTGTGGAGACAGTATGCTATTGTTTGGTGACAATGTCATAATTGCTTATTACTTTGAAGAAAGTGGCTCCCTAGCTGTGAAATTCCAGGTGAGCCAGCAATCTATTAGGAGAAGTCAATACTTCTGGGATGAATTATGCTATAGATTTATTGTTAATAAATTCATTATTTACTACCAGTGTTTTCTTTTTATATGGGGAAGAAGATTTCAAGGTGAAAAAACAAAAGTCAAATTTTAAACTTTTAGAGAGTGAAGAATAGTGAAGGAAATCGATTTAAGAAGAGCATTAAGTTGTGTAGGACTAAATCTAAAAATGCTCATTAATGAAGGTCAAAAATAAATATTTGGAACAGAGACTACCTGGAAATTTTCGAAAAAGATACTACATTATTATTATTATATGAACCATGTAATCCTCTAGACTTCAAATTCTATAAACGTTCTATGTATATGTAGGCTTATATTTGTATTACTAGTCCGTAGCATTGAATTTAAGAAATAAATGCTTATTTTAGAAAATGTATTCCAATTTTATAAAGATTAGATATGGAGCTGGGAGAGTTAAAAAACAGCAGAAATCAGCTAAAGAAAATCATTCAGGGTCTAAATTGTTTCTTACAACATGGTCCAGCAAGAAAGAAAGCTGACAGATATTTTAAATAAGGGGATTTTGAAGAGAAGAAGACCTATAGGGTGAGGACAGCAAAAAGGAAACAAACATAAGGTAGGTAAATAGAGGCTAGAAAAGATTAGTAAGCCTTTGTGACTGTTAGGATTGAAGGAGCAAAGGGAGAAAACAGTGCTACAGAAGCCCAGTGACTGTTGGAACAATGTGGGAGTAATCAGCTGGTAAGATGAGGTTCTGAAGGGTTACAAGTACTGCAAGAAACACACTGCTGAAAGACATAGAAGGCAGAGGAAAAAAAAAAAAAGCCTTCTGATCTGTCTCATATCCCAGTCTCTTGCTGGTGCTTTTCATTGGTTAAATCCAACTGGAAGCCAGCTAGCAGGGAAACCCTGGCATTGCAACGCTCAGGGATAGAATTTCCAGGGAAGGAAGCAAGATAGAGAAGGACAAAGATTGGATTTGGGGGTGGTGCGGTATCTAGTGTACACCTTCCTCTACAAGAGTGATTACCTGAGTATAGAGAGGATAACAATATGAGCACAAGACCAGTGGTGACAATACAGTGAGCATAGAGTCACACAAACAAAATTGGCGATGACCAGTAGGAAAGAATGAGGTGTAAAGCAATGAAAGTGCAAGTATTTACTCCCTGTTAAAAAAATGTGTGTCTTTCTGGGACACTACCAGAGGAAGAATGGAGAGTAAATTGTGGTAATTCAACTGAGAGGACTCATATACAAAGAGTAAATCTGCCATTAAGGGATTGAAACCTGAAGAAATGTAACACAATTATCTCAAAAGATATAAAATAACTCTACACGTGCTATAGTGTAACCTGCTAATGTTTTTTAGATTCTCATTGTGTTTTAAATAAAAACAAATACTTTCTTAATGACTTTTAAATCCTACCTAATATCTCTTGCATTACTACAGATCATGCTTTTATTATGAACCTTTCCCCCAGCATTTATAAAGATTATCAAGTATATTTTATACATGGATGCCAAGTATGTATTTTACTCACTCTAGTTTAAACAAATAATATTGTGGAAATTTATATAACAAGTTACTTTACATACTGCAGATTTTATTTTCGTATTTATAGCAGAGTATATAGTTATGAGTCATTTTTCATCTTGTTCAGGAATTTGAGATTGAAGCTTCCTTTTTCATCTTTGGGAACTTTGAAGCAATAGAGGGAAAAATATGAACTTAAAATATTCTGAATTATTCTTTACCCTGAAGTTGTATTTATCGACATGCATTCCTTTTCAGATGTAAAAATATTTTTGTTAAATTAATGACGATAAAAGATATCGTACTACTTTCATCTCCTCTTGAAGAATTTGGAGCAGTATTCCAAATTAATAAGCGGCAGTAGAAAGATTTTTTTCAAAAATTAAGTGTAAGAAATGGTTGTTTGAAATCATTTAAGCTTACATTATCTAGTGAGGGAAAGCAAACTGTGGACTGCAGACCAAGTCCTGCCTATTGTCTGTTTCATACATAAAGTTTTATTGGGACACAACAAATTTTTATTTTATTTTTATATTAACCATGAAATATTTTACAGTAAAAGAGCAGAGTTATGTTGTTGCAAAAGAGACCTTATGACCCACAAAGTCTAAAATATTTACTAGATGGTACAAAAAAAATTGTCCACCTATGGTATGTAAGAAGTCCTCCAACGATATTAAGGAAGTAAGAGGTTTGGCTGGTGTATTTCTATTTAGCAGAGATTGTGAAGAACCTTTGAAAGCTGGCAAGGAGACAAGACGGAATCAATGAAGAAAGATACAAGACAAAACGTAAGCAGGAAAGGCTACTTGAGAAGGTGGGAGCAACACTAAGAGTGATCCATCTACAAAGGGGGTGATCATAGAGGCAGGAGTTTGCCAAAGGGTAACTATCAAGGTTGGACAGCAAACTTGATATTTATCCCTTGGCAAGAGCCTGAGCAGGGACCTTCATTTGTGAACTTCCTCCACCCATTTGAGCCAGAAAGCAGTAACAGTGGTGTTTTCCTCCATACTCTTAGTGACAACAAGGTAATACAAGGTAGGTCAAAAAATATTATGCCTCTCATGTTAATAATATTAGTTAGGAAAACACTCCATCCAGCAAGATTGATGTCTTTTAGTTCTCTGGTTCTGTTTACACAAGCAACTGTGCTAGCTTCTGAAGCAAGTCCTGTCCAGTTGAATATTTATATGGAAATTGTACAAGCCAACTTAGTAATATGTCTAATAAATAAACAAATACAAATCTCATGCACACACATACACTCGGACATTTACATGACATATATCTATATATCTGTATCTGTATCTATCAATCTATCTATCTATCATCAGATGTTGAGAGAAAACTACAGCACAAAAGAGCAAATGCATAATAATGAATTAGCAGAAATAACTTTCGATAGAGGTAACAGAGATAACTGAGAAAATAGAACAGGAATACAGAGTCAAAACATTTAATATCTTCAGAGAAATGCACTAAGGAATAGAATACATATAAGAAATGCTAAATGTTATTACAGGTATTTAACATGGATCATTTGAGTTAAAAACAAAACTAAACTAAATATAAATGATAGACATAGCTGAAGATATTTCTGATATATCTAAATTCTTTTAAAAAGTGCAAGAAATAAAGGTTAATTGAAGTGGAATAAACTTCCAATGTCTCTTTCATGTTTTAAAATTAATTCCAGAGAATGACTGGAGAGGATAAATGATAAACAATATTCAAAGAATTCACAAAAAGTTCCCAAAAGTAGGGGTAAAGAAAAAAGAACAGTCACATTAAAGGACCCCAGTGAGGACCCATCTATTGAGTAAGATAAATTAATAGTAATATAAATAAAATAATAATATCAGCAACTATCCAAAAATATGGTAAAGACAATAGAAAGGGGGAAAAAAAACCCTTAGATTGTCTGCCAATCAATGAGAATCAGAAATATCTGATTCCTCACTACCAAGACACAAAGATGGGAACAATAGACATTGGGGACATCAAAAGGTGGGGCTGAGGGAAGGGCTGAAAAACTACCTATTGTGTGCAATCCTCATTGCCTGGGTGACAGGTTTATATGTACCCCAAATCTCAGCATAATGCAACAAACCTGCATGTAACAAACCTGCATATGTACCCACTGCATCTAAAATGAAGGCTGAAATTTTTCAAAAATTAATAAAATAAACTATCAATACTACTGTTTACCATAAATTGTAACACAATTTTAAAATTGTTCAGATAATAAATATTACACTTAGGATTCTACAGTTATTGCTAACACAGTGTAATGACAAAATAAACATACTTTTAAACAAAGTGAAAGAAACTAGACACGTTACTCCCTCAAATCTTCTCTGAGAGAATTATTAAAGAATTTTTCCAATTAACTAAGCAAATAATCCAAAGAAAATGGTAAGCTAATCATTTGTATAGCAAAAGCAGAAGTTAGCACACACTGGCAAATCTAAATAAAAGTTATATATTAATTAAAAGAAATATTAATCAACCTATATATGACAGTACGTTTTATCCTTAATCACCCTGTATAAAACAGTACATTTTGTACTCATTGCTCTGCTTTTAAAAATTATTAAAATAATTATTTGAAATAAATGTACATAGCTGACATTCAATATGTATTGATTTAGTAGTCTATTATTTGTCATAGTCTAAAAGTAGATCAGCTCCATGAGGTCAGAGATTTGTTTTGTTTGTTGCAGTATAGTGGACACTGAGAATCATGTTAAACACATGGTAGGTACATAGTAAATATGTTTAAATAAGTGAACAACTGATGGATTAAGTCAATATTACAGTAAAATAAGAAATACTATGCAGCTATTGAAAATGTTATAGCATTATTTTATTAATACAGAATGATTGTTTAAATGAAAGATGTTGCTTATTCATTTCATTTTATGAGACTGGATAAGCCCTCATAACAAAGAGAAGAAAAAAGAGCTTTGGAATAATCTTTTATATAAACAGACTGACAGAAAGGGAGAATAGAACAATTGTTAAGTATATTAAGTGAAAAGCATCAACCTGACCTATTAGATTTATCCAGATATGCAGGTGTAGTTGAACATTTTAAAACATGTTATATACAATAATATCTACTCTGTTAATAAAGAAGAGAGGCTTAACAGAATTCTCTCAACAGACCACCAAACAAATATTCAATGAATTATATCTAATATGTTTTAAAAAGAAATATATACTTTAATAAAAATATCCTAAATAACTTAGAAGAGGGCAAACTTTCTTACGTGGAGATTGAGTCTAAAAATATGTTATAGTAAGAATCATACATAATGGCTAAATATTAGAAACATTTTATTAAAGAATGGACTAGGATACTGGCTTTAATCCCAATATTAACTTTGTACTGAAGTTCCAACCAACTTATATACAGATAAAGAAAGAAACAAGTGAAATTAATGTTGGAGAGGAAGAAATAACATTCATTCTCTAGATAATATAATTGCACTCCTAATACGAACTTGTTAATGAACTGAGAAAACACTGAAAAATTAAGTGTTCTTGTAATTCTGCATAATATGTATTGGGTACTTTACATTTGTCAAATATTAGAGATTTTTTATGTGTGTTACCTCATTTATTTTTATGACAACCTTTTGAAATAAGTTCTGTAATTTTAGCCACTTTACAAATGAGAAAATTTAAGTACACAAAATTATAATTAATTTTGCTATGGTCACATAACTTGTAAGTGGCAAAACTGGGGTTCATTATGGCTCTGAAGCTCATGATTCGAATTAGCAAGCTTTAACACCACTTCTATTTCAGTAATGTCCAATTAGAAATATACATAAATAAAAAGATCAAGATTAATTGCAGCTATGATCTATTAAATGATTAGAAATAAACCTAAGAAACATCTAAGACATTTCAGAATAAAATACTGAAATGTAATGTAAATAAAATATGAATAAATAAAATATAAACCAAAGTAATGGCAGGAAGAGTCATGATGATGAAGAAGCCAGACTCTCCAAATTAATCCATAAATTTAATCCAATCTAACTAAACTCCCAATACAATTATTATAAAATTTGTCAAACTAATTCTCAACTTCATCCAGCAAAGTTATATAAGAACAAGCAACATCAATTGAAAAAAACCAAACCAAGTAATAGATCTTACTCTACCAAGTACCAAACTACATGGTAAGTACAAAAAACTAGTAAGGTAATAACCAATAATAAATAATAAATTAGTAGATTGATAGAACAGAGTCCACAAAGGATTTTGTACCTTTTGAAAACTATTAGGTATAAAAATTACTCCAAATTTAGAATAAGTTAATACTATTTGTAATACTAAATCTCAAAATTAAAAAGGCATAAACTTAACAAAAATAATAAACACAATAAAAAATTATTAAATATGTAATATACATTTAAGCCTCTAAAGTAAATACAGAAGAATATTTTTATAACTTTAAGGAAAGCATTACTAAGACAAAATAAACATTGCAGAGGAAAATATTAAACAAAGTTTTCACTATAACTGAAGCATCATTATTAAGGTTAACATATAAGTATACTAGAAAATGTCTGCAGAACTCACACAAAAATTAGTATATATATAATAAATGAGTAACTATTACAAATCAATAGAAAAAAAAAGGATGTGGAAACAATGATAGGGAAATCATACTTCTGATAACTACTCAGCATAATGCTTGTACACATGTTCAAGAAGGCCTATAAAGAATAGACACTATTTGGAATCAGGAATCATCAGATAATATTTAAATATTCATTGTACGGGAAACTATTGTATAATTCATACTTTGATATATCATGAGGCAGATGAAAAGATTAAGGAGAAAATGCATATATTGACATCAAGTCAAATCTGTAAGGCACGTGGACCAACTGCAGAACAACAAAACATGCAAATTTTTAAAGACAAGCAAAGAGTGTACAAGGCCATAAGAAAATGGCACTGTCATCCTAATAACAATGAAAACACCCCCTAGATAATCTGTAAAATTTAAAGCTACTTGATTTTATCAAATGAACTGAATTCCAAAGAGTGACCATTAACTCCAAAGAGGAACAGTTACACAAACTGCTTCACTTTGGGTAAATCATAAAAAGAAGTAAGTAAACAAGAAAGAGCTAAAATTTGAATGCCTTCTTAAATGACTGTTATGAGCGTTTACAATTCCTGGGAGAAACAAACAAATGACAACACATTGCAAGAATTTGCTGTCAAGAACAATCAAGGGTCTGAGATTTCATCCTACTTACAAGCTAAGATTTTAGCATACTGCAGTTTCATGGATGCTAGTAGAGGACACAAGACTACTGAGTCAGAGATAAAGGATTTCAATACTTATGTTTCAAGAAGCAGAATGAGCTTCAGGTTTACACTAGTTTTCTTTGTCCCTGAAGTCCCATAAGGATAAGCTGGAGGTGGCCCATGTGGATGCTGTCTCCACCAAACTAATCAATGATGAGAGCTGTCTGGCTCTGATCTGGGAATGGAAGACCTAGCATCGAGTTAGTTTAATGGGCTTGCAGCAATTTGAAATGAAACAACTATCCCATGATATTATTTTTCTGAATCCCCATGGACAGTTATAAAATATAAAAGACAATGCCATTCTTACATATTATCTCCATATGGAGATGTGATAGTCTGTTTTAGCATTAGTATAAAGGAATACCTGGTGCTGGGTAATTTATAAAGAAAACAGGCTTAATTGGCTCACGGTTCTGTAGGCTGTACAGGCCTGGTACCAGTATCTGCTTCTCGTGAAGTCCTCAGGAAGCTTAGAATCATGACAGAAGGTGAAGGGAGAGCCAACATATCCCCATGACAAGAGTGGGAAAAAAGAGAGAAGCAGGGATGTGTCACACTTTTCCAAAACAACCAGTTCCCCCGTAAAGTAGGAGAGAACTCACTTATTATCATGATGAGGACACCAAGCCATTCATGAGGGGTCTACCCTTATGACCCACACAACTCCTACTAGGACCATAACAACATTCGAGGTCACATTACAACTTGGGGTTTGGAGGGGAAACACATCCAAGCCATATGAGGAGAATTATCTACCAACTCTGGAAAGCTTTTAATGCGGGGTCAATACCAGATGCTCTCAAGATGTATTGGGCGCAGAACAGTGAACCAGATAAAGCACCCACAGTATAGTGCATACATACAAAATCTCACCATATTTCTGACCTTACTGTCTTATGAAAGAAGTCCTCAAGCTATTGGAGGAGTGTAAAACACCCTCTCAAATAAAGAGCCCAGAGATTATGTACTACCTTGGATGATAGAAAATAAACAAGCTGTCTGCTACTGAGGAACAACTGGAAAAATCCAGTTGGGCTGAAGATACTAAACTGATAAAAGGCAGTTTGACTACCAATCTGAGAGGATATACACACTCCCTTCCAACTCATGATTTTCCATAGATATAAGAAACTGGCTTCCATAAGAATGAAGAGTAAGAAGCTAAGAAACCCCTATCCCTGAGGCCCAGATATACAAAACTGTCTAGGACTAAAGAATGACCAGCAGAGCTGAGAACTACCCTGCCCTCCAAATTACACTTGCATGCAGTAAAATCCATGACAATCTAAACTGGGGGAAGGGCAAGAATGTCCATATAGAACATCTCTGTGTTGCAGGCATCTAGGTCTAATAGAAGAAGAGGATAGAACACTGTGAATTACTTAGTAGCATCCCACCATTGAAGAAATTTGAACTTTGTAGTGTGCTGACGTAATTACAGCAATAACAAAAGTTAAACTCTGCTCAATAATTGACTCAGTTGAACTCCCCACACCAAAAACTTGAAAAAACAAGAGGCATAAATTCTATTTATTGCAGTTTCTTATGTTCTTTGGCCTATAATGCCTATTATTCCATCAAAAACTATCAAAAAAATTGTCAGAATACATAATTGATAGAACTAGACCTAAAGAAGTACCATATAAAAATATAAAAAGTTTTAAAATTATGACAAGAGCATAATAGAGAATTTTGTTAGAGATGGAAAATAGAAAAAAAAAGAGTCACATGGAAATGCTACAAAAAAGATATCAAATACAAATATTCCTTTGATGGTTTTATCAACAGAATGGATACAGTGGAAATAAAAATTGTAGTTCAAGAGAAATTATCCAAAGTAAAATACAAAAAAATTAAAAACTTAGAATATGGTATGCTGTGGGACATTACCTAATGGTCTAATGGATGTATAATAATTGAAGTCTTGGAAGAGAATTTAGAAGGCATAGGGAAGAAGATAAATTTGAGGAGAAAATGGTATAATCACACACACATCTCAGACAAGCACCGTTGTTGACACTGACAATAGAGAGAAGATATCGAAGACTTCCAGAAGGTAAAACAAAACAAAACAAAAAAAACCAAATATCTACAGAAGAACAAAATTTAGAATTAGAGTTGGCTTTTGTTAAAAATCAGGAAAAATCAGAGGACAACTGAGTGACATTAAAATGCCTTAAAAATAACAACTAACAATTTTATGTATAATGAACATATTTTAATAATGAAGTCAAATAAAAGATATTTCAGATTAACAAATTCCAGAGAATGTATCTTACACAGAACTGCTCTATAAGAAATGATAAAGGAAGGAGTAACATCAAATGCAAATTTTGATAAATATACTAAACAGATAAAACACGATAAATCAATCAAAAGTGTTGCTAAAATTGTGCATAAATTAAAAATACATTTTTTCTTATTTTACATTCTTTAAAGAATAACTACCTAATAAAAATAGTGATAATATATTTGAGGAATTATGTTATTTATAGAATAACGTATGACAAAAATAGCACAAGGTATGGAAAGTGATAAATAGAAAGTTTCTTACACTGTACATGAAGTGGTATAAGAATACATGAAGATAGAGTAATATAAAGACTTACATTGTAAACTTTAGAGCAAACACTCAAAAGGGAGTATTAACTAATAAGTTAAACAAGATAAACAAGACCATATATTTTATATTAATTTTAGAAATATTAGTCACCCCAAAAAGCAAGGACAAAGGGAAAAGAAAAAAAAACATGGGTTTATATCAAAGCAACTATTAATATGACAGATTCAAATCAAACCATATAAGTGGACTGATCATCATAGTTTTAATTATCAGATTGAATAAAAAAGCAAGAAATCCATGAGTCAAATATGAAGTGACAGGGATAAAATAAAGTATTTTGAAAAGAATAAAAATCAAAATACAGTATATTAAAAATATTGGGATCAGATAAAGCAGAGTTTATAGGGAAATTCATAGCATTAAATACTTATATTAGGAAAGTAGAAAAGTTTCAAAATAATTGTGTGGGTTTCCATCTTAAAAAACTAGGGCATGTAGAGTAAAATAAACCAAATTGAACAGAATGATGGAAATAACATAGAAATAGAAATGAATGAAATTGAAAACAGAAAACAAACTGTGAAGGAAAACCAAAGCTGTTTCTCTGAAAAGATCAATAAAATCAATAAAATTCTAGCAAATCTAATGAAAAAATAGAGAGGAAATAAATTACCAATGTTAGGAACAAAAGTCAGTACTGAGTTCACAGGAATTAAAATAATAATAAGGGAATAATATAAGCGACTTTATGTAAATCAGTTCAGTAACATGAAGACAATTCTACATGTAGATGAAAGTCACAAACTACCAAAACTCATTGACATAAAATATATAACCTGAATATTCTTAGCTCTATTAGAAAAATTGAATTCATGGTTAAACTTTCAAAAAAGAATCTACTTGCATGTTTACACTGAAGAATTCTTCAAAATGTTTAAAGAAGAAATAACCAATTCTGTAAAATTTCTTCAAAAAATAAAAAAACACCAATTTTAAAAAATAAATTTTATTGTACATATTTAAAGTATACAACATTATACTATGAGAGACATATATAGAGAAAACTGCTTACTATAGCAATGCTAATTAACACGTACATCATCTTACATTGCTACCCATTTTTTTTGGTGTGTGTGTGACAAAAACAGCTACAATCTGCTCATTTAGCAAAAATCTTGAATACAAAAAGCATCATTAATTATAGTTCTCATGTTTTATATTAAATATCTAGAATTGTTCATCTTACGTATTTGCTACTTTCTATCCTTTGACCAACATTTCCCATTTGCTTCATCCCACCCAATCCAGCCCCTGGTAACACTGTTATATTTTCTCTCTGCATATTTGACTTTTTTTGAAAGATTCTGTAAAAGTGAGATAATGCAATATTTTTCTTTTTGTGTTGGCTCATTTCACTTAGCATAATGTCCTCTAGATTCATTCACGTTGTGGCAAATAACAGGATCTTCTCCAGTTTTAAGTCTGAAAATATCCCGTGGTGTATTCTATCACAGTTGCTTTATCCATTCATCCATTGATTGATATTATTACTTAAGTTGTTTCCACATCATAGCTACTGTGAATAATGCTGCAGTGAACAGGGGAGTGCAGATATCTTTACTTGGTGGTGATTTCATTTTCTTTGGATCTATATTTAGAAGAGTGATTGCTAGGTCATGTGACGGTTGTATTTTTCGTTTCTCTAAAAATCTCCATGCTGTTTTCCATAATGGCTTCACCAATCTACAGCCAGAAAAAGATAGCACAATAAAGGAAAATGCAGGCTTAACATGCTTCATGAATACAGATGCAAATTTCCAACAAAATATTAGCAAATTGAATTCAACAATACATTAAAAGAGAAAGGCATCATAAATATGTTTCATCCCAGTAATGCTTGGCTGTTTTAACGTGCAAAAATAAATCCACCTAACCTAATATATTAATAAAATAAAGAAAAAATAGATAATTACATCAACTGAGGCAAAAAATAATAATTTCAAAATGTCACGTTTATTCATTGTAAAGACAAACAAGAAACTAAGGTAGGCATCATATTGGGTAGTGAAAAGCTGAATTCCTACCATTTTAAATTGGGAACAAGGTAAGGATATATATTCTGAGCATACTTATTCAATATCTTATCATGAGTCTTAGCCAATGCATTGAAGAGAGGTTTTTTTTTTTTTTTTTAATCATACTTTAAGTTTTAGGTTACACGTGCACAACGTGCAGGTTTGTCACATATGTATACGTGTGCCATGGTGGTGTGCTGCACCCATTAACTCATCATTTAACATTAGGTATATCTCCTAATGCTATCCCTTCCCCATCCCCCCACCCCACAACAGGCCCCGGTGTGTGATGTTCCCCTTCCTGTGTCCATGTGTTCTCACTGTTCAATTCCCACCTATGAGTGAGAACATGCGGTGTTTGGTTTTTTGTCCTTGTGATAGTTTGCTGAGAATGATGGTTTCCAGAGAGTTTCTTAAAATTTTTTTTCAAAGGTAGACATTGAAAAGGAAGAAATAATTGTCCTTTTTTGTAAAATGGCTTAACCTTCTACATAGAAAATCCCAAGGATTTTAAAATAATCTCCTAAAACTCATGAGTAGGTTTTCCAGTGATAAATAATAAAAAAAAGATCAGCATATAAGTAACAATAATATTTATATATACTGTCAATAGATATTTGGAACTAAAATTAACAAAATGTGTATAATACATTAACAAATCAAATACTTAGGAAAAAACAGAACATTTGCAGGTTGTATATGTGGAAAACTAAAATATTATGGAATTAAAATTCAAAGAAGATTTAAATAACTGGAGACAGATAGTGTCTATGGATTGAAAACTGAACATAATTAAGATTCTAATTTCCCTTATGTTTAGATTTAGTGCAATTTCGATCAAAACACAGTAGGGTAATTATAGTAAACATTAATTTATTGTATATTTCAAAATAGCTAGAAGGGAAGATTTGAAATATTCCCAAAACAAAAAGAAATGACAAATGTTTGGGGTGATAGATATATTATCTACCCATATTTGATCATTACACATTATATGCCTGTATCAAAATATCACATGTATGCCATAAATATGTACAATAATTATGTATTAATGAAAAAATTATCAATATTATTTTTAGATCTTGGGAAAAACACCCAGAATGCATTTCTGTAGAATATTGTCAGAATGATTTTAAAAAATGTAACGAAAAAAAGAGCTTAGACTAATAAAACTTTTTGTAAAATAATTTAGAGTACTCAAACTGATTTTAAGGCTTACTATCTGGTTATAGTAGTCAGTACACTGTGGTTTTGTCATAAAAATATAACTCTAGATTAATTTTCATCGAGGCTGGAACCCAAGATGCCTGCGCTCTTGCGGAGGCTTGTTGGCCGTCACCGCCTCCAAGCCCACTTTAGCCCTCCACTCTGTATCAGAAATGCTTTTCTGATGGTGGCTTTGGGAACCATGGCCAAAGAAGAGATGAAGCAGTTCTGGAATAAGAACACAGGTTCAAAGTGTTTTTATCTCCCCACATCATTATCTGCAGTTGGTCCCTTCCCATGGTGATGTCCATCTGCCACTGTGGCACTAGTATTGCTTTAAGTGCAAAGGTCTCTTTTTTTGGCATGTAGGCCCTGTTGCTCCCCGGGAACTTTGAGTCTAATTTTGAACTCCTGAAGTCCCTGTGTCTGGGGCCAGCACTGATTCTCACAGCTAAGTTTGCACTCATCTTCGCTCTCATGTATTATACCTAGAATGGGATTCAACACTTGATGTGGGACGTAGGGAAAGGCCTGAAGATTCCCCAGATATACCAGTTTGGAGTGATTGTCTTGGTCCTTAATTGTGTTGTCCTCTGTAAGGCTGGCAGCCATGTGAAGAGTGGAAGTTCCCAGCATCATCTTCCTACACATGATTACATTCACCTGTCTCCCTGTTTGTCACTCTTATCTCCAGCCTGGGCAAAGTTCTCCTCATTAGTTTAGATCCTTTTTTGCTTTCTGATACCCTTGGAACTCAGTAGCAGTAGAGTAACTTGAAGACCACAGTAGTGGAAAAGAGTCCCTTTCCTGCCCACAGTAGGTGAACTGTGGGCCTAGAAGCACTTATTTTCTCTATATATTGGGCTTTGATTTGTGCTGAGGGTCAGATTTTGGCTCCTTCTTCCTGAGGCAATGGAAACAATGGCAGGTGTATGGCCTCTGCCCTGGCGGCTGGAGGTGAGATTTTTAGTGCCACTGCCTGTGGGTTGCTGGCTTAAAGGACAATTATGTTCATTGGTCAAAGCTCAGGCCTTTACCAACCACACAGTGTTGTTGAAAGAAGAGAGATGGAGGTAGAGAGGAACTAGTTTATCCCAGCTAGAGGGAGACAAAGCAGGGTAGTTATTCCTTGGAGCAGCCGCTTTGGGGAGAAAATGTATAGCTTTTGACACAAGAAGATCCACAAAATTATCATGGAACATACTAGAGTTTATTTCTTTTTCTTGCCTATTTTCAGTAAAACAAACCTCTTAATTTCATGTTTTCTAATTCAAGTCCACGTATCATCTTTTTCTGAAACTGAATTAAAATACTCATTTTTTAAAAAGAATATACCTCTAGGTTAGAAAAATGTGTCAAGTCTATAAAAAAGGTTGAAGAAATATGGTCAGTTGCTCTAATAAAGGAGCAAAGGCAATTCAGTCTGTTTAACAAATGATATGAAAACAATTTTATTTCCTCAATATGCGTAAAAGGAAGCCCTGATCTATACCATATACTACATACAGATTAATTTAACTGTCTGTAAATTATACCTTCAGTAAACCAGACTAAAAGAGTTAAGAAGAGTACGATACCTTTTATTTTTTAAAAATAACACATTCTATACACACAGAGTGTAAATGTGTAAATTCACATGGAGTAGTTAAGTAATACACTTAATAAGTATATAATTCTAAGTATATTGTTATAGGGGATGATGGTCAAAGGGGACTCTGGGTTTTCTATAAATGTTTAAAAACATTAATTTAGTGCCAGCATTTTTATATGGCTTCACAAACATATTAACACTTTTAATTCTCAAAGAAACCATAAAAGGTAGCTATAATAATTATCTCTGTATTAAAAGGATATTAAGGCACAGAGATGAAAATTAACATTGATGAAGTCACATTTATTGTACCTGGTAAATATACGATTTAACCCGAAGTGTCTTTCTCTAGGTAACCTTCCTTTAACTGTGAAGTCATCTTGCATCTCTGCTCTGCCTCACTTCTACTCTGAGTTGTACAAAACTGCCATTATAAATAACCTATGAGACACAAAAATCTGATAAGTGAGAGGAAAAAGGAGAAGTCACACTGTTGCAGAGTCTCTACGTGGACTTGTAAAATAAGTTACCAAAGATAAGCCATAATAAAAACACATGGGTGAGAATCAAACACAGGCTCCCTCAATTTGTACTGTTGAACCATTTTTTAGCAAACAAAATGTACTGCATCCGAGCACCTTGACATTAGTTTTAGTGTTTTTGTTTGTTTCTTTGTTTGTTTGTTTCTTTGACGGAGTCTCACTCTGTCACCCAGCCTGGAGTGCAGTGGCGCAATCTCACTGCAAGCTCCGCCTCCTGGGTTCACGCTGTTCTCTGGCCTCAGCCTCCGGAGTAGCTGGGACTACAGGCACCCACTACCACCCCTGGCTAATTTTTTTGTATTTTTAGTAGAGACGGGGTTTCACCATTCCTGGTTAGCCAGGATGGTCTCCATCTCCTGACCTCGTGATCTGCCCGCCTTGGTCTCCCAAAGTGCTGTGATTACTGGCGTGAGCCACCGCACCCAGCCTAGTTTTAGTTTTACCTCAAGAGCCTCAGGTTTCTTTCAAAACTTTTTAATTAAAAAATCAGTGATTATTTTATTTTCAATAAATGAGTAAAGCTCTACTTGAAAGAGCATGCAAATCTTAAAGCTCCAAAATCATCTTTTTTGATCTCATATCCGACATCCAGGTCATGCTGATGTAAGTGGTGGGTTCCAATGGCCTGGGGTAGTAGCATAGTACCTGTGGCTTTGCAGGTACAGCCCCCCATCCTGGTTGTTTCACAGGCCAGTGTTGAGTGTCTGTGGCTTTCCCAGGGGCACAGTGCAAGCTGTTTGTGGGACTACCATTCTGGAGGATAGTGGCCCTCTTCTCACAGCTCCTCTACGCAGCACTCCAGAGGGGACTCTATGTGCAGGCTCCACTCTCACATTTCCCTTCTGCATTGCCCTAGCAGAGGTTCTCCATTAGGGCTCCGCCTGTGCAGCAAACTCCTGCTTGGACATCCAGGCATTTCCATAAATCCTCTGAAATCTAGGTGGAGGTTCCTATACCTCAATTCTTGACTTTTGTGCACTTGCAGGCTCAACACTATGTGGAAACTGCCAACATTTGGGGTTTGCATGCTCTGAAGTCACGCCCCAAGCTGTACCTTGGTCCCTTTTAGCCACAGCTGGAGGGACTGGGACTCAGGGCAATAAGTTCCTAGGCTGCACACAACTGGGGGGTCCTGGACCTGGCCCATGAAACCATTTTTTTCTCATAGGTGTCCATGCCTGTGATAAAAGTACCTGCCACAAAGGTCTCTGATGTGACCTGGAGACATTTTCCCCATTGTCCTGGTGATTAATATTTAGCTCTTTGTTACTTATGGAAATTTCTGCAGCCTGCTTGAATTTATTCTCAGAAAATGGGTTCTTCTTTTCATCACATTGTCAAGCTGCAAATTTTCTGAACTTATATGCTCTGTTTCCCTTTTAAACATAAGTTTCAATTCCAAACCGTACTTTGTGAATACATAAAATTGAATGCTTTAACAGCATTCAACCAGTTACCCTACATCATCTCTCTCAAGTTCAAAGTTCCACAGATCTCTAGGGCAGAGGCAAAATGTCACTAGACTCTTTGCTATAACATAGCAACAGTCACCTTTATTCCATTCCCAATAAGGTCCTCATCTCCAATTGAGATGAGCAGCATTTGGTCAAAGCCATAAACAAGACCCTAGGAAGTCCCAAACTTTCCCACATCTTTCTGTCCTCTTCTGAGCCCTTCAAACTCTTCCAATGTCTGCCTGTTACCCAGTTCCAAAGTCACTTTCACATTTTTGGGTATCTTTACATAAGAACCCCACTCCTGGTACCAGTTACTGTATTACTCTATTCTAGTGTTGCTAATAAAAACATTCCTGAGACAGGGTAATTTATATAGAAAAGAAGTTTTATTGACTCACAGTTCCACATGGCTAGGGAGGCCTCACAATCATGGTGGAAGGGAAAGAAAGTGAAAAGTCATGCCTTGCATGGCAGCAGGCAAGGGGGAGAGAGCTTGCACGGGGGATCTACCCTTTATAAGACCATTAGATCTCATGAGACTTATTCACTATCATGAGAACAGCACAGAAAAGATCCGCCCCATGATTCAGTTACCTCCCACCGGGGCCCTACCACTATACATGGGAATTGCGAGAGCTACAATTCAAGATGAAATTTGAGTGGGACATAGCCAAATCATATCAGTAATGATCGGACTAGTTATAAACTACTACTTTAATACTTATCTGCTTATACTTATGTATAATATATGTTTTTATCATAGTTATTCTAAGCAATCAACTGCATATAATTGTACAATATTTCTTGCAAAGTACTTAATAGTGGATACATAAAATTAATGCTTCTTCTTGAGCAGAAATTGATACATTTCTAGTAGCTTTTCAGTAATTTGATTTGATGTATTAATTTTAATTGTTTCACTACAGTATTTCATTTTTACCTAATTTAATTAATTTTAATCATAAATAAATGTTACAGCATTTTGTTATATGCAACAGATAATTTAATTGCTGCACGAGATCAGTGGGCCTTTGTTTTTCAGGTGGCTACTTGTGGTCTCTAAGGATGAAATAAATTATCAGTCTGTTGCCCCAATCCAACTGTTATTTTGACTTTAGCCATTATAATTGTTGAAAACCTTCATAGAAATACATAATAATTTATTATTTTATCTTTAAGATTCTCAACCATTCAATTCCTGTGCTACTTTTATATATATTTTATCTAAAATTCTTTTTAATGATAATATAATATTCAAGTCATTTTACAATCAATTAAATGTTATCTCAAGAAGCATAATCACATTTATAACTCTGTTACTTCCCTTCAGTGCATGACCTGCTACAAAATTATTTGCCCCCTAGTTACACTCACATTTTTATGAATAACTCTTACAATACCAATTATTTCTTTTTTTACAAACCTCTTTTTTTCTGATTTATTCTGTTGTCATGGACTTATGCTTCTATGTAGAATTACTAACTCAGAGATTAAGTCACTAAAAGACAAGTCAGTCATTTCTAAAGATGAAATAAAATGTGACATTTAAATTTTTTTATAAAGGAGCAGGTCAAATATAGTCCAAGGAAAAGGTCCAAAGGAAAAATAGTCTCCAACTTTCCGTACAATATCCATCTGATAAATAAATTGAATGATTTCTCATTAAATCTAAGCCATTTGCATACTCTTTTGCACATCAAAATGATAACAGTTTGGCTAATAGTTTTGCACTTGAAAGTTCTTTTCTATCTTACATAAATGTTATTTTTATTATTAATTAAATAATTTCTAACATTATTTACATATATACAAATTGTATTTTAAATCGCCATTATTTCTGTGAAGCATTTTGTCTCTTTGTGCATCACATTGCATTTTCTCCTCTCCTCCTTATGATTATCTTGGTTTCATTTATTCTACCTCAGCTTTCCCTAGTCCTGCAAAATGAAATTTGTCAATTTCATCAACTGTAAATTTAATACAATGCTTGTGCTCATCAGGATCTGTGGTTTTAGAACACTTTTAAGAAGTCTCATCACATTATGTATTTTGGCACTGAGATAACTTCCTTATCAATTAGATATATTAGGCAATGCTAAACACATAGATACTATATTTTAATCTAAAATTATACTCATTATTATAAATTTCATCAGTAAGGCACATTTATTGTGAATCAGATAAAGCTTAAATTTTAGGGTCTCAAATTAGCACTATTCCTTTCTAAAGCCTTTTGTAATTAACACAAACATAATTTTTGTAGTAGTAATTTATCTTTCTTTTTTTTTTAAAGACCTCCCAAATTATAGAGGTTTCAGGTACCACAAAACCTAGATCTGACCATCCCAAGAAATTATAGTTGATGATTAGATCTCCATATTGTTTCAAACACATAGCTCCCAATTCTTATATTATAACATGGTCCAATCTGATAATCTAGATTTACACTCTTGAATACAAGCCTTAACATTTCAGGTGTTAGATCTGGAGATCTATTTTGGGCCCAAGTACAACTGAAGTGATTTTTTATTTTGTGTTTACTAATTGCAATCCCTGATTCTAGCATGATTCTCAAAACAGTATGGGCAGGGGAATTATGTATTAAATACTAATTAATAATAACAAATAAAGAAAAATGACCTAGCATTGAAGCAACACAAATAGATAATAATAAAGAATTTAGGACTAGATAAGATAAATTATGTCAAAAACTACAAAAATGGCTTTATGTAGTTTAAGTTTATGTCAGAAGAAATTAAAGCATGGAAACTGAAGGAACAATTGGAAGCCAAATCTGCAAATTATTTTAGACTTTCCCTATTAATATTTGAAAGCTGAAGAAGATTTTTAAGTTTGTATTTCAATTTGAAATGTAACACCTTTTTACTACGAATTGAGGTCAGGGTCTACTACAATCATTTATTTGACAAAATCAAAGCTTTCATTAATTTTTTCATGTATAAATATGTAAAAATGAAATGCTTGAAGATAAAGGACTTATAAAGAAGCATAAAGAAACGACCAATGTTCAGTCTGAAAGAAATGCAGTAAAATCAGGTCTGATTGCAGGTTGTCAGTCTGAACTGCTAGGTCTCATTAAGATTTCCCTGAAGGAATGGAGCCTGCTACTTCCAGGTTTGTTCTCTCTAGGGGAGCCTAAAAGACAAGTGACAGAAAATCAGATCAACCTATCAAAATGTCAGGGGTGTCTGATTCTGCTACTCTCATGCTGAGCACATAGTAGGCACTCAAGAGGCTTTTGAATGATGGATTGGCCCAGCTACATTAAATTAAGCATTCAAAGAGCAAGGTTTGAATTAAGGATGAATAGAGGCTTCTATTATAAAAATCTCCTAAAGATGTTAACTATTTTTTCAATCCAATGCTGTATATTTCTCAGCTTATATATTTCAAATGAAGTTCCTTATTTTGTGATTCTGAGGGACATGTACTTTCAGCCTCCGCAAATGTTGATCAACTCTATAGGAATTTGTTCAATTCTTTAAATATATTCCATCACTGGCACATATTTTTTTCTGTTATTTCAAATCACTTTCAAGATTTATTTATGAAATTCAGTTTCGTTCTCCATGAATTTCAAAGCATTTCTATTGTGTGGGTGGAAGTGAGTGTGCTGTTTACGAGATAATGTGAGAGCAAAAGTTTGAGAAGGAAGGATTTTTTTAATGACTGCTTTTAGAAATTTATGGTATCATACATTTCAATTTATATGCATATGATGGTTTCACTAATAGTTAAAAATGAATAGTTAAAATAAGTGGTAGGCACTTTTATACAGTTTCATAAAGTTAATTTTATTATTATCGCCATACACAGATTAAGAAAATGAGCTACAGAGAAGTGAATAATGTGAATTTTACAGTTTCATAAATCTTGTTAGTCATTGCTCTTGGTTTGTTAGTGTTTCTGAAATACTGGGTGAAACAACAACCAATAGCAAATGAAAATAAAATTAGAACTTTAAAATTTCCGTAGTCTCTTTTATTAGAATCATGTATTTTATTTTTTCATCCTGTTTAAAATAAAACAGGGAACTTCTATTCTTGCAATATAGCAGACTAGATTCTCTGAAGTATTGTTTAGAGTGTGCAATTGCATGTGGAATAAATAGCTAAGAAAAATATTTTGAAATTCTGCTCATATTAAAATAGAAGTATATCAGAAAGTCTGGTAAGTGAACATATGAAGGGCTGGCTTTCATTAGGGAAGGTGCACTGAACCCAACATCAGGCATGAGGAACAAGAGACAAGAGGTAGACCTCTCCTTCCCACTCCTGTGAAAAATCAAGTAAGATTCACAAGAAACTGCAAACGTCTGAGACCCTTACAGTCAATACCACCAATGTAATTCTATTAATATCAAATTTTCTGAAAAAGGTTGATTGATGAAATGCCTTATGCAACTGATAATAATGTAATTGATACAGTCACTTTGGTAAAGGTTTGTAATTGCATATTAAATGAAAAATTCTCATATTCTTATCATTCAGTCATTTCTCTGAATGTGAGAAGAGTATTCACAACTTTGTATTTTATTATTTTGTTTGTACTCTTTTCAATTTTTTGCATATATACATGAAGAACCACAAAAGGAAATGTTTTAGCTATATTTTACATAATAGCAAATACATGGAAATAAAAATATATAACAATCATAGAATTAATTAATAAATTGTAGTATGTATATACAATGGATTTCTTTCAGCAGCAAAACATGAAGGAAATGTAGCTAAATGTAACAGCGTGATTAAAACTCAAAAACATTATGTTGAGTGAATGGACAAAGTCACAAAAGAACATATTTATTTCATTCATTTTGTAAAAAGCGTTGGTTCAAATATTCGAATCAAATATTTTATTTCTGCAAATAAGAGGTATGTGCAAACTCAGGACAGGTGTAACTTCTAGGGAAAGAAATAATAGGATATTTCAGTGGGCAGCACCGTAGGCTTCTAAGGTAGTTGCTACATTCTATTTTTCTGGAGGGTATGGATACTTATTTAACCATTCCTTTAAATCATACATGTCAATTTTTTACATTTGTGCATATAGCATTTACCACAATGAAAATGTTAAAAAATCAAATAACAAAGATGAGAAGTAAAAGAAATATGTAATAAGAAAAGTAGGATGAACAATATGAAAAGGTTTTGAGTAGGAATCTCACAAAATATTTTGTATGTTGTTAATAAGTACATTATGAAAAGAGGAAAGGCATAAATAAGTGCTAAAAGGAGACAAGACATCAAGAAAAAGAAATAAAGAAATGCAGATAAGTAAAGTGAATTAGAAAATATGTATGGAAGTGGCTGTTATTTTAAAATGATAGATTAAATGTATGTCTTTGGATCTACTCTTTCTTGAAATTGTGTTAAAATGATATTAATCATAAGTCTGCAGAGACAAAAACAAATAGGAAATGAAAAGGAGAAGTCTCAATATATTGTATGCTAAAGCCTAGGCCCCTTTCTTTTTTTTTTAAATTTATTATTATTATTCTTTAGGTTTTAGGGTACATGTGTGCAATGTGCAGGTTAGTTACATATGTATACATGTGCCATGCTGGTGCACTGCACCCACTAACTCGTCATCTAGCATTAGGTATATCTCCAAATGCCATCCCGCCCCGCTCCCCCCACCCCACAACAGTCCCCAGAGTGTGATGATCCCCTTCCTGTGTCCATGTGTTCTCACTGTTCAATTCCCACCTATGATTGAGAATATGCGGTGTTTGGTTTTTCGTTCTTGCGACAGTTTACTGAGAATGATGATTTCCAATTTCATCCATGTCCCTACAAAGGACATGAACTCATCATTTTTTATGGCTGCATAGTATTCCATTGTGTATATGTGCCACATTTTCTTAAT
This sequence comes from Pongo abelii, assembly GCF_028885655.2. NCBI lineage: Eukaryota > Metazoa > Chordata > Mammalia > Primates > Hominidae > Pongo > Pongo abelii. The sequence continues at coordinate 95,844,628 of NC_071990.2, read as the reverse complement.
CCAGTCTATCATTGTTGGACATTTGGGTTGGTTCCAAGTCTTTGCTATTGTGAATAATGCTGCTATAAAGACACATGCAGACGTATGTTTATTGCCCCTTTCTTATTCTGTCTCTTATTAGATAGATAGACAGATAGATAGATGGATAGATAGATAGGTATGTGTAAAATATATATTGGTTTATATATTGAAGTAAATGCATTAAAAACTAAATGTACCATTTTGAAGATAAGTCTAAAGAAACATTAGAGAAAGAAAAAAGGCAAAAAAATAAATAAATAAGTAAAGAGGAAAAAATAGGATCAATCTGAGTAGTCAACTAGCTATTCTTCTGAATAATAGGGGTTGCAAAAATAATGTATTTTCTTATGAAGGAAATTGGTCAAAAACTTTGATCAGAATAGGAAAATGTGAATGTCCAGACTCAAAAAGGTTTACTGATTGCTTAGAACAAGAAAGTTTGAAAACCCCCAACAAGATACATCATTATAAAATTTTAGAACTCTAGGAATAAAAAATTATAATCTTAACAGCCCCCAGAAAGAATACTAAAAGGTTACATCTAAAACACCAAGAAGGACAATGTCTTTGTATTTTCAATAATATCAGGAAGAGTGGGGGTGGCTGGAAATGCTTTGAAAATTCTTAGAAAAAATAATAATTTTCCACCTAAAATTATATGAGCAGGTAATTTAGTGTTCTGTTAGCAAGTGGACTGATGGTGTTTTCTGACACACAAAATCTCAGAGCTATCTCCTATATTGTCCTTTTCCTGAAGATGAAGAATAAATGTGCTCAAGAAAAGGGAGGAAGGTAAGTAAGGAGAGATAAAAATAATACTGTGAATAATGACAAATGGAAATCCTAAAATACAACCAGCCTGGAGAAAAAAAAAAAAGTCCTGATAGGCACTAATATTATGGCTTCTGGAATGGGAATATAGATTTACACTTCCAGAGAGTTGCAAGAAAAGTTGTTGTTTTATATAAAGTAAAATGGGCTGCAAGTCAAAAGGAGGAAATAAAACCACATTGCAAACATGTCTCATACTGAGCAATATTCTTAATCATTAATAACTGAAAAACTGAAAAAATGCTACCTATTAATTTATATTTATAGATTGTCAAATATGGAAGATATATTTGTTTCTGAGGAGAAGTGGAAAGAAAAATAGATTTTCCTATTTCATCTTAGAAGGCCTATATATCTTAAAAACCCAGTAATAGTTTACCAGCATATGGAAGAATTGAATAGGGCATAAAATCAAGAAATAGAAGAACATGCTGTGACTAGTGACTCATGCCAGTAATCAAGCACTTTGGGAGGCTGAAGCGGGAGGATCATTTGAGGTCAGGAATTCAAGATCTGCCTAGGCAGCATGTCGAAACCCCATCTCTACTAAAAATACAAAGAATAGCCGGGTGTGATGGCTCGCACTTGTAATCCCAGCTACTCGGGAGGGTGAGGCAGGAGAACCACTTGAACCTGGGAGGTAGAGGTTGCGATGAGCTGAGATCACGCCACTGCACTCCAGTCTGGGCGACAGAGTAAGACTCCGTCTCAAAAAAATAAAAATAAATAAATAAATAAATAAATAAATAAAAGAAATAGAAGAACATGCTTGTCACTGTTGGGAAAAATTGTATAGACTATTGCTTCTGTAAATCAACATTCGAGATTGGGGAACCAGTGAAGCATAAGGAAGCACTATTTGTTTTTATAAATGGTTATATATGAAATTGAGATTTAAAACTAATTTGAAAAAAATAAAATGGTAAAACCTTGTTAAAGAAAAGAAATATAAAATTAGTGGACGGGAGATGAATACTTTCATGGCCGTGACTGGGCAATAGATCTTCCTCTCTTCGTCCTTAATATTCCTTCTGATTTTTCCTTTTCCTTCTTTCTGAATCCCTTCAGTATCCTTCTTTCCTATGCTATAATTTGGTTTTCTAACTTTCTCTTCATCTCTTTAGTCATCATTGCCTGTTTTCCCCCTCTTCTTTCTTAATATCAAATGCTTTTATTTAAAAAGCATCAAAACTTGGAACACACTTTGTACCTGTTTCACCCCCAATATTTTCGCACTTAAGTATGTACCTCTGTCATTTAGATTGGGTCTGTGATTCTAGATGGATTCAAGGTGAGTATAAAGGAAGCAAAGTTCTTTAAAATTACTGTGGGATCATTTTCAGATTACACATACCTTTACCTTCCCATTTGGAAAAGAATCCCCAGAGTCCTATAATTTATTAAGTACTGCATATTGATCTAATAGTGTTTTAGAAAGTATCTCAATATGGTCTTTTTAGGTTTCATCCTTTTTAAAAATTAAACATATTCAAATTGTCAAATGCTCTCATTAGCATGGTTATGAATTCTGTGGATAAGAGGGACTGATATATTCTCATCAATGACCCACTAATGCAATCTGTAGGTTCATTTTCACAATTGCAATGCATAACTTACATTTCAAATAAAGCTTTGAATAATTTAGTTCACAGAAAGCCATTTCAGTAGCTACTTTTTTGTATACCTGACATAGGTGATTTATCTATCTCACATACTTTAAATATAATAATTAATTTTCATGAACTAAAAATACTTCATAATTTTAATAACATATAAGATAAAATTTTAACTTCACTGATATAAATAAAAATGCAATTAAGAATTACACCACGTCATAAGTACAGTACTTTTAGTTTTCAATAAAAAATATAATCTAGAAAAAACAATAAACTTAATCTGTTATTCACTGTTTTTGAAAATGTCACTAGTTTTCAAAACTCCTTTTTCTGCAAATAAGGATTGTTGCGTGAAATATTCTCATTTTCATTGATCACTCCCAAATTCTTACACATATATTAATACCCTTCTCTCCATAAAGCCCTTCTTAATTCCCTAGATGGATTTAGTTTCTCCCTACTCTTTACAATCTAGCAGACTTTAAACCGTCTATATAACAACAGTGTAATAATGGTTTACAAGCCTGAAAACTACACCAGTGTAATAAGAGTCTTGAGGATAGTGACTTCATTTTGTGTTTATTTGTATCTCTGAGAATCGTATTTTGAACCCCCATAGACACGTGACTCAAGTTCAGTAATCACCAATACCTATAAAAATACATAAAACTTCACTATGTATGTCTAAAAAACAAGACCTTTTATTTTTAACACTTACACAATATTATTTTTACTCTCAATAAAAACTTAGGAATTACAATAATTCCTAAATACCAGAAAACAGTTAAAATAGTGCTCAAGTGCCCAGAATTCTCTTTCTCTCTCTCTCTCTCTCTGTTTCTCTCTCATGTTTTGACTGACTCAGGATCCAAACAAGGTCCACATATTACATTTGGTTGACATGTACCTTATGTCTCATTATATCTACAATACCCAAACTCTTTTATTCTCTTTGTCTTCCAACTGATTAAAAAGGTGAGCTATTTATTCCATAGGATTTTCTACTTTCTAAATATATTTGATTCCATGTTTGTAGTGGCACTTAACATATCACTCTATTCATTTTATACTTCTTATAAATTTGTAGTTAGTATTAATCAAATCAAATAAATGATACATTATGTTTGTCTAACTGTAAATGTAAGACTAAATAAAATCCAAATACTATAGTTATCAATAAATGAAGGGAGAGAATAGGATAAATGGACAAATGATAGAATTACAATTTCTCTGATGATATATTTCATTTGTCATTAGAAACATGCAAAAGTTTTACACAATATTAAACAGAATTACACCAAAATATAAAATAAAAATATTTAATATTTAAAGCCAAATGAAACAAATAGTTTCTAACAAGATCTAAGTATACAGAGAGCAATTATTTCAAGGGATTTCAAATTGCAATCATTTATGCTTACACATTGGCAAATATCCTAAGAGCAAAAATATTTTAAACTTATTTTTAATAATCTTATTTTTAGTAATGATGTTGGTATTATCAAAATAAATGTATTGTATATACACATAAGGGACTGGTGTGACTGAGCCAACTTTTTACTACCTTGTGTGAAACCTGGTCATTGAATTTTCAGTAACTTTGTGAACCTAGTGTTAAATGCAGTTATTATTAAAAAATTCACAACTAAATACGTTTCATTTTAAAATAAGGTTAATAAATTTTCAACAATTCATCACTTCTTAATTACTTTATTTTATGACATCTGTGATCTTAAGATTATTTACGTCTATTGTACCTGCTTGGTGAACATATTAGACACCCCTGGGTGACAGTGCATCTTCCTGAACTTTGCATTCAGTGGTGCCATGTTAGTAGCCTGAAATCAACCACAGTGGGCGTATTTACTCCATGGAAATAAGCAAATGCTACAAACCAGGGTTGTTTTTATTTCTCCAGGGAGTTTATTTTTCAATGCTTAACATTTAACAGCATACTACTGTATGTATAAGCACTCATCTATGAGGATAAGTCAAATAAGTAAATAAGCTAATGTCATTAGATACCAATATTTTTCAGATTATAAAATGTAGATAAATATAAAATCAAATAATACAAAACACTATAATTCTAAAGTGTAATTGGACATATTAGTATTAATCCATGATGTGTTTTCTCTCTTATTAAAAAAGGCATATATTCTTAGCTGCATTTATCAAAACTCTAGAAACAATGAACAATAAAATAATAAGGAGAAATCTTAGTGCCCAGGTTGTAATCACTAAACACATTGTATTAATAATAATCAAAGCTCCTTGAGGAAATGACTAATTCCAGGTCTGAAGTAAAAAAGTGCAAGAGGTGCTTGGAACATCACATTATACAAGATATCATGAAAGTGATAAAGATTACTAGGCTCATATTAAATAAAACAAAACAAAACTTTGAATGATGCCTCTGGTCAAAGATAGGACAATGTGAGCATCAAAAATAATTACTTCAATAGATTGAAGCATGTCAAACATGCTAATATTACTGCAATTGTAAGTGAAATAAAAATGTTTCTCACTTTTATTACATTTTTGAGAACCAATTATTATTCTCAATAATTAATAAACATCAGAACATATATGATACTTAGAATAATGTAATAAATTGCAGTTAGTGAATGGGAAATACATGATAGAATCAGAATAGAATTATTTTGCAACTCCTAAATAAATAAAGCAGGTAGACAATCAGCATTGATCATCTAAACCATTTAGGTAAAAAACTGACAATGAATATTATGTAGATGGATTGGACTGATAACAGCTGGTCACACTGATAAAATTAATTTCACAAAAAGTTATATAATGTGTCCCCTGATAGGGATCTATGAGAAGTACAAAGCATCTCTCTGTCCTTCTTGTCAGAATTATATGGACAGTATTAAAGGTCTGTAAATGAATGTGAGAATGAATAAACAGAACTGTAAATGTATTAGCTGAATATCTCCCTTTCAAACAGTTAACTACGTAGAAATGAAGTGAAATTACATTCTGCACTTGAAAAGGAACAGTAGGACAATTTGCAGTGTTAAAAAATATTTTAAAAAATCAATTTCTTTAAGAAGACTAATATTTTCCCCAAATGACTGTCATGGCAGTGGCAAAAGTATTTAAAATTCAGATATCCAGTTTCAACATTTTGAAAATCATCTTCTAGTTACCAAGTAACTCTATAAAAGCTTTTCAGAAATGAGGTTCATTAATTGTAAATTATATTTTGAAAATATTTTGCAGAGAAAGTGCATGATAATTGTTAGTTTCTAACTTGCTGTTACAAGCTTATTAATCATGGTTATGACTTCAAACATAAAATATACTTTTAAAGAAATGAAACATGTTCAATCTATGAAGAAACAAAGCCTTAAGATAGAAGTAGTTATAAATAAAAACTATTATGTTCAGAGTCAGAAAAGTATGGGCAATAGTTTAATAATATATTTACAGTATATACCTAAAGATGCACTCTCTTTTTTATTCCTTTGTGCATACATGTGTGTATGTACACATATGCATTCACCAGATCTCTCTCTCTCTCTTTATGTGTATCTATCTGTCTATCTATCTATCTTTAGATAAGAGATAAAACTGTGTTTGCTTTGAATTTTATTGAATTCTATATTTTTTATTTTTTAAATCATAATTATTTCTTGCACATGAACACTAATATTTCCTTTCCGTATTGTGATATGTGCATATTAGGACACACACACATACATACATCACACATACACATGCACAAACTAAATAGTTTTGTCAGTACAGTTCTTTACATAGTAATTGAGAATTCAAACTATGAAAAACTTTTGGGAATTGGCTGCATTTTCTACATATGGTAGAAAATATTTGGTTAGTAGAATTAAGTTCGTTCTTTTCTGGACTGTAAAAAGATGGGAGGGATAAACTTCTTGGATGAAAAGAATTAATGACATCATTATCAGTCAATGCAAAGATATCCTCAAGCATCACTGACATGGTACATTATTAAATAAAAAAAATATAGCACCTGCCATAGCAAAGCTAATGGTGCATATCTTTAAAAAGGAGAAGCAGCATTAGGTGGTGGTATTTATACAGTCTGCACGGAGAGTGTTTAGTTTTTCCTTTAGAATGCATTGATTACCTAAAAATGCCTTGATTGAAGGAAGGGAGCCTTTAACCTTGATAATGAATAAGTCTCAAGTTGCTGCTCTAATGTCCTAAGTCCTCAGTTTATCTTTGTTTCTAACAGTGTGACTCTAAATCAAGATTAAAAAGCAACTCAACATGAGGAAAAATAAAAAGGAGGTCATTTAATCACCCTGTTAGCTTCAAATGATTATTGATTCTTGGAGGTGATGTCTAATTCTGCCAGAAAAGCCATTTCAGTAATGATTACTACCTCAGTTTTATCTATAATCCTGGAGGTTATTAAAAGTGAAGGTCTCAAGGGAAGTATACAACTTAGGCCATAAATATCATGTTTCATATTTTTATAAGAACAGTTTCTATTTGTTCCCTTTACCTACAATGGAATCAGGGTAGTCATTTAGAAATATGTGCTTCACCACAAGACTAATTATCATATACATTCCTTTGGGAAACAGAAACACACTGAAGTACCTGATAGATATATATCAAACAGAGTAGTTCATATTGAACTTCTTTTTGTTTCTCATTACCACATGTACACAGCATTCAAGTATCATACCTAGAAATCTGACATTAATATATTGCCTTTTGTTCATTCAAATTTTTCAATCATATCTGAAATGCTGTTAGAATCCCAGATTTGCAAAAACACAGTTAAAATAGACAAATACAGACAATATATATGCCTCTAACACAGATAATTAGAACTAAGATAATCCCTTATATAGGATTTGTTAAGGGTGATGTGCCACCAAATCAGACATTTTCTTCTTTGGGCTATCTCTATGTTTGCAGTTGTTCAGTGAAATCAGGAAGAATAAGAGAAGAGGACATGTATGGAGCATAATCTCAAAATGGTGTATCACAGATTGAATTTATTATTTAAACTTCTACTGAATTGCAACAGAGCAGAACTAAGAAGTAACTTGAATCTCTTATAATGGGAATGGGGGAAAGAAGAGATATTTTTTATTAAAATTGTTATGCATTGGTAGAAACTGCACATTGTATATGAGGTAAATGGAGAAGTCTAAGTTGACAACCATATTTGTGAAATAGGCAACAATGTCTCAAAAATAAAATATAGGGAAAAGGATAATTGGAAGGAAATATTATGAGCTTAGTTTTGAAGAAAATGGATATGAGTTCCATGTTTTTATTTATGAGGTCATCAAAAATATGACTGTAATATTTATAAAACAGGTATAGGATATAATTAGAAATTTGTATCTAAAGTTACATGTCATCATTACACTGAAAGGGATACTGAATAAAAAGGTAATAAAATAAGAAGGGAAAGTGAGAGTATGGAAGTTATTTAAGCTCCTTTTGGGCTTTGTCCTTGAATGACAAAATATCAACTTTTTATATCAGAGTTTTATTTCATTAAATGTAATAAATATGGGGCTATGATATGGTTTGGCTGTGTCCCCACCCAAATTGCATCTTGAATTGTAGTTCTCATAATACCCACGTGTCATGGAAGGGACCTGGTGGGAGGTAATTGAATTATGGGGGTGGCTACCTCCATGCTGTTCTCATGATAGTGAGTGAGTTCTCACAAAATCTGATGGTTTTCTAAGAAGCTTTTCCTCCACTTTGTTCTGCACTTCCCCTTCCTGCTGCCATGTGAAGAAGGATGTGTTTGCTTCTTCTTCCTCCATGATTGTAAGTTTCCTGAGGTTTCCCCAGCCATGCTGAATTGTGAGTCAATTAAAACTCTTTTTAAAATAAATTATCCCATTTAGGATATGTCTTTTTTAGAAGCATGAGAATGAACTAATACAGTAAATTGGTACTGGTAGAGTTGTGTGCTACTGTGAAAATACCCAAAAATGTGGAAGCAACTTTGGAACTGGGTAAACAGGCAGAGGTTGGAACAGTTTGGAGAGCTCAGATGAAGACAAGAAAATGTGGGAAAGTTTGAAACTTTCTAAACACTTGGAGGACTCAGAAGACAGAAAGATGTGGGAAAGTTTGAAACTTCCTAGAGACTTTTTGAATGGCTGTGATCAAAATGCTGATAGTGACATGGACAGTAAGGTCCAGGGTAAGGTGGTCTCAGATGGAGATGAGGAACTTGTTGGGAAATGGAGTAAAAGTCACTCTGGCTCTGCAAATAGACTGGTGACATTTTGCCCGGCCCTAGAGATCTGTGGAACTTTGAACTTGAGAGAGATGGTTTAGAATATCTGGTGGGAAAATTTCTAAGCAGGAAAGCATTCAAGAGATGACAGAGAAAATATTAGAAAATTTGCAGCCTCACGATGTGGTAGAAAAGAAAAACCCATTTTCTGGGGAGAAATTAAAGTCAGCTGTAAAAATTTGCATAAGTAACAAGGAGCCAAATGTTAATAGCCAAGACAATGGGGGAAATGTTGCCAGGGCCTGTCAAGGACATTTGTGGCAGCCTCTCCCATCACAGGCCCAGAGGCCTAGGAGAAAAAGTGGTTTTGTGGGATGGATCCAGGGTCCCCTTGCTGTGTGAAGCCTAGGGATTTGGTGCCCTGGGTCCCAGCCACCTCAGCTATGGCTAAAAGGGGCCAAGGTACAGCTCTGGCCATGGATTCAGAGGGTCCAAGCCCCAAGCCTTGGCACCTTCCACATGGTGTTGGTCCTGCAGGTGCACAGAAGACAAATATTGAGTTTTCAGAACCTCTGCCTAGATTTCAGAGGATGGATGGAAATGCCTGGATGTCCAGTCAGAGGTGTGCTGCACAGGCAGAGCCCTCATGAACAACCTCTGCTAGGGCAGTGGAGAAGGGAAATGTGGGATCAGAGCCCCCACACCAAGTCCCACTGGGGCACTGTCTAGTAGAGCTGTGAGAAGAGTGCCACCATCATCCAGACACTAGAATGGTAGGTCCACCAACGGCTTGCACCGTGAACCTGGAAAAGCCAGACACTCAATGCCAGCCTGTGAAAGCAGCCAGGATTGGGAAGCTGTATGCTGCAAAGTCACAGGTACAGCGCTGCCCAAGGCTGTGAGAGCCCACCTCTTACATCAGCGTGATATGGATGTGAGACATGGAGTCAAAAGAGATCATTTTAGAAAATTAAGGTTTAATGACTGCCCTATTGGATTTCAGACTTGCATGGGGCCTGTAGCCCCTTTGTTTTGGCCAATTTATCCCATTTGTAATGGGTGTATTATTGGAGGACTGTTAGAAGGGCATGATTGTGTTTTGAAATGTAAAGACATGAGATTTGGGAGAAGCTAGAGGCAGAATGATATGGTTTGGCTGTGTTCTCACTCAAATCTCATCTTGAACTATAGTTTCATAAATCCCCACATGTCGTGGGAGGGACCAGTGGGAGGTAATTTAATCATGGGGTTGGATAACCTCATGCTGTTCTCGTGATAGTGAGTGAGTTCTCATGAGAGCTGATGGTTTTATTAGGGGTTTCCCCCTTCACTTGGCACTCATTTCTCTCACCTGCTGCCATGTAAGACATACCTGTTTCACCTTCTGACTTTATTGGAAGTTTCCTGAGGCCTCCCTAGCCATGTGGAACTGTGAGTAAATAAAACCACTTTTCTTTATAAAATACCCAGTCTCAGGTATGTCTTCGTAGCAGCATGATAATGGACTAATACAGGCTATTCAATTGTAATTATAGAAAAGCAACATAAACATTAAAATAACATAAAATAAAAATAAAGCCAAATTAGAATATAATGTTGCCAAATAGAGATTTATTTCCCCTAATTTATAGAACAGAACACATTCACATGAAATCATGTGTTTGAAAATAGACATTTTTAAATGCTGTCGTTAAGTGTTTATTCACTTCATTTGCATTTCTCTTTCATGGAGGTTACACTAGAGTCAGGAAGGACAGATAATTGCAAAAATAAGTAAAACGTTATGTAGTTTTCATGACAAGGAAAAGTTAGGAGGGTGGGAATATACAAATGCATAGATGCTACAATTTTAAATAGACTGAACAGGGACAGCATCACTTAGAAAGTAACCTTTCAGATAACAATATTTTTCTTTATGCTTAGTAACAGAAATAAAATTGCAATCTAGTGATGTCAGATTTGCCTAAATTATAAATTAATTAATTCTTGCTGAACAATAGGCATATTCACATTCAAACTTTAAAATTTATTTTTTTCTTTCTCTATAGTAATTATGGAAAAGACATTCAAAAAATTGTGTGTGTGCGTGTGTGTGTGTGTAAAAGTTATTTTATTTTGGTTGTCACTGCTTGTTTTTTTTTTTCCTGAACACAAATTGAGCACCTGTTCATTATTATATTAAAAATCAAATATGAAAAAAATTCCACTTAAATTAATATTTCTGTTAATTCCATCCACCCATCCAAGGAAACAAGCACTGTGAATATATGTTTATATAACTGCTTTCATAGAAATGAAATAAAAATGTTTATATTATATTATTTAATATTTAAACTTGTTCTCCTCTCTGAAGAAAAAATAGACACTTTCTTATATCTGGATAAATAGTGTCTTCTGGTATCTTCTAGCCTTAGTCTTTGAGGAGTAATCTCTGGCCTGGACCTCATCTCAATACAGCAGAATTAAGGCTCCTGTCTTTATCCCTGCTAAGGTGGTATCAGAAAAATACTACTGGAAAGTAAGGACTTTCACTGTGTACATCATTAATGAGGCCGACCTCTGCCACAATGTCAGTTCAGGTGACATGGGGAGCAGTAACTTGGCACAGCAATCCCTCCAAGCCAGGAAGATATCAGGGGAGGACTAGAAGGAACCTGGAAGTCCCATTTCCACCCAGTAGTAAAAAGGAACTTCCCCCTCAGATTTTAACAAGGCTCAATAAGAAGCTTGGACTTTCATCATCATCTAGAAGTAATGAGGTGGCCTCCATTTTTTTCTGCCAAGATGAATGAATCAGAAGGTTTAAAAATGATTTCAGTTGCATAACATAATATTCAAAATATCCAGCTTTTAAGTAAAAAAAAAAAGAATCATAACACCAAGAATAAAGAAGGTGTCAAGCTGAATTCAAAACATATAATCAATAGATGATAAGATGGAGGATACAGAGATATTAGAATTATATAACAAAGATTTAAAGTAGCCATAACAACAATGTTTCAATGAGTTTTCATAGATATTCTTGACACAAACTAATAAAAAGACTCAACAAAAAAGAGAAAGTTTAAGCAAAGAAATAGAGAATATAAGGAAGAACCAAATACAAATTTTGAAACTGAAAAATATAATAAATAAACAAAGCTCAATGGATGAGCTCAATAACAAAATTAATGTGACACGGAAAAGAAAGAACGAGATGAAAGAGCAATAGAAATTAGCAAACCTGAAAACAGAGATAGAATAACTGAAAGAAAAATGTTCAGAGACCTGTGAGATTGTAATCAAAGATCCAAATTTCACGTAACCAGAGTTATGGATGGCAAAGAGGAAAGTAGAGCTGACAAAGCACATGAGAAAATAATGTCTGAAAACTTTCCACTTTTGACAAAAGACATATATCAATAGTTTCCAGATGTCTAGTAAATCTCAACAAAACTCGCACTAAGATAAATTATAGTCAAAGTTCTCAAAACTGAACTCAAAAGGAAATTTTCAAGAGCAGTGAGAGAGTAAGGATACCTTACGTATAAGAGGGAAATAATTAGAATGATTGCATTTCTTATCAGAAACCATGGGATCTAAAAAGGAGATGCAGTCATTTTCAATTACCAAAAGAAAAGACTGTGAACCCAGAATCTTACATCCAGCAAAATATCCCTTAAAATGAAGGGAGTATCAAGATATGCTCAGATCAAGAAAAACTAATAGATGGTTGCAAACGATGTAACCAAAAGAATATCTAAAAGAAGTTCTCCAAACAGAAAGAAAACTTAGAATATAAAGGAAGAAGAAAGAACACAGTATAGTTGACCATTGAACAACATGGCGTGGGTCTGCTTACATACATATATTTTTTTTCAATAAATAAATTCTTTTTGAGATTTGAAACAATTTTTAAAAACTCACAAACCATATAGCCAAAAAGTATCAAAAATTAAGAAAAATGGTGTGTCATGATGCATAAAATATATGTAGATACCAGTCTATTTTGTCATTTCTTACCATGAAATATACACAAATCTGTTACAGGAAGAAAAAACTTTTGAAAGATTATGTACACAAACACTTACAAAACATACATGATTCCATTAACAGATAAGATAAATGCAACTAAATGTAAATATGGAATATTAAATGAAAACTATAAAAATTAACTGTAGTTCATACTGTACTACTATAATAATTTGTTGCAACCTCATGTTGCTATTGCAATGAGCTCAAGCATGTTGTGAATATTTATTTAAATGTTACATGACACTAATCATCTCCCTGTGGGCATTTCTTCTCTCTAATAAATTTCATATTGCAATAAAAAGTGATATCTCATGATTCTCTCTCATTTCTCATTATATTTAGTTCAATAGCATAAACTTTGAAGAATACTGGGGGGCCCTATATGAAGTGCAATTAGTGATGCTCAGGGTGCTCCCAATAAGCAGACCAAAGTCAAGACATTACAAGAAATAGTTGAATTGCTTGGTGTGTATCATAGATTGAGGTCTTCAGCTGCAGTTGCTTACTATTTCAAGATAAATGAATCCAGCCCAGGGACCACTGTGAGAAAAGAAAAGGAAATTTGTGAAGCCATCACTGAAGCTATGCCAGCAGGTGGAAAAACTTTGGACTTTTTATGTAATACCTTTTCATCTATCTCGTACTGAAAATGCAGCTTTTATGATGTGCAGATTGCTCTATGAAAGGCATACATAGACTCTAATATAATTAAATAAAAAGTAAAGTAATTATGTCACAACTTAAAGCAAAAGAAAGATGAAGGAGCTATAAAGCTGGAGAATTTCATGCTAGCAAAAGATGGTTTGATAATTTGAGAAAGAAGTTTGGCTTAATAAAATATCAACATAACAGGAAAATCCCTTCTGTCAACCAAGAGGCAGCAGATGAGTTCACAGACACCGTTAAGAAAATCCCTGAGGCTACAGGATCCTGTGAGGCTAATATTAGGTATCAACTTGATTGGATTGAAGAATGCCTAGAGAACTGGTGAAGTATTGTTTCTGAATGTGTCTGTGAGGGTGTTGCCAGAGGAGATTAACATTTGAGTCAGTGGACTGGGAGAGGAAGACCCACCCTCAATGTGGGTGGGCACCATCCAATCAGCTGCCAGTGCAGCTGGAGCAAAGCAGGTGGAAGAAGGTGGGATAAACTGGCTTGCGGACTCTTCTTTCTTCCGTGCTGGACACTTCCTGCCTTTGGACATCAGACTCTAGGTTCCTTGGCCTTTGGGCTCTTGGACTTAAATCAGGGGTTTGCTGGAGGCTCTCAGGCCTTTGGCCACAGTCTGAAGGCTGCACTGTTAGCTTGCTTACTTTTGAGGCTTTTGTACTCAGACTAAGTCACTACTGGCTTCCTTCCTCCTCATCTTGCAGACAACCTATCATGGGACTTCATCTTGTGATTGAGTGTCAATTCTCCTTAATAAACTCCCTTTCATATTTACATTTATCCTATTAGTTCTGTCCCTCTGGAGAACCATGACTAATACAGACAGACACCTACCTGAACGGGTTATTAATGCAGATGAAAGTGCCTTATTTTGGAAAAAAAAAAATGCCACAAAGGACATCTATTGCTAAGGCAGGAAGGGATATGCTAACAATACTTGTTTTGCCCTTGGTTTATGCACTTGGTAAATGCACTTGGGTTTATGGTAAGAACTGCCCTTATCTGTAAAGTTGTTAACCCCTGAGCCTTGAAGGGAAAATATAAACACCAGCTTCCAGTCATTGTATTGTATGAGAAGAAGGCTTGGACAACAAGAACACTTTTTCTGGATTGATTTCATTGGTGTTTTGTCCCTGAAGTCCAGAAGTACCTTGCCAGTAAGAAACTGTTTTCTAAATTTGTTTTTGATATGGACAATGGCCCTGGTCACTCAGAACCCCATGAGTTCAAAATAAAAGTTATTGAAGTGGTCTAATTGCCCCCAAACATAACATTTCTAATTCAGCCTCTAGATCAGGTGGTTATAAGGATCTTTGAAGCTCATTACACATGGTAGTCTATGAAAGAATTGTTGGAAGGTCAGGTGCGGTGGCTCACACCTGTAATCCCAGAACTTTGGGAGGCCAAGGTGGGTGGATCACCTTATGTCAGGAGTTCGAGACCAGCCTGGCCAACGTGGCGAAACCCCATCTCTACTAAAAATACAGAAAATTAGCCGGGCATGGTGGTGCATGCCTGTAATCCTAGCTACTGGGGAGGCTGAGGCAGGAGAATTGCTTGAACCCTTCAGGGGCAGAAGTTGCAGTGAGCCAAGATCACGCCACTTCACTCTAGTCCGGGCAAAAAGAGCAAAACTCTGCCTCAAAGAAAGAAAAAAAAAAAAGAGTCATCAGCAATATGAAAGAGAACACTGATAGAGTAAATATCATAAAGGAAGGATTAAACCATTGAAGATGCCATCATTGTTATAGAAAACACCAAGAAAGCCATGAAGCTGAAAATAATACATTCCTGTTAGTAAAAACTTTGTCTACATGTTGTGCATGACTTCACAGATTTGTAATGGAGCCAATCAAAGAAATCTTTGAAGAGATTGTAGATATAGCGATAAAGTGAGAGGGGGTGAAATGTATTTTGGATACATTCAAGGCTACTAGTCCAACATCAGAGGAAGTAACAGAAGACGAATGATTGAGATGTGTGTTTCCAAACCAGTGCCAGACAATAAAGAAGCAGCTGTATCAAAAAATAATGACAGGAAACAATTTGTCATTAGATAATCTGGCAGAAGGTCTCCTATTATCCAGGACTGTTTGTAACTTATTTCATGCATGGGCTCTGTGATGATATGGGGACTGAAACTAAAGCAAATAATAGAAGACAGATTGTTATCATATATAAACATTTTTAGGGAAATTAACAAGCCAAAATGTCAGACAGAAATAATGGTACATCTCTATAAAGTTACATTGAGTGGGCCTGCCCTTCCTGAATTCTCTTCCACCTCTTTGTTCTCTTCTGCCTCTGCCACAGCTAAGACAGCAAGACAAAATCCCCCTCTTCCTTCTCCACATACACAACATGAAGATGGTGAGGGTGAAGAGCTTTGTGATGATCCTCACTTAAGGATAGAAAATATATTTTTTTCTTCTTTATGATTTTCTTGAGAACATTTTCTTTTCTGTAGCTTACCCTACTGTAAGAATACTTTATAATCTACAAAATATATGTTAATGGACTATGCTATCCACTAGGCTCTGGTCAACAGCAGGCTATTAACAGTTAAGTTTTTAAGAATTCTCAAGTTATATGTGATCCATGCAGAGGAGTGACACCCCAACCTTTGTGTTGTTTAAAAGTCAACTATAAGCGCAAGTATGGATAAATACAATGAATGTTCCTTCCTCTCTTGAGATTTCTAAATTATATTTGATGGTGAGGCAAACATTATAACACCATCTGATGTGGTTTAAGTGTATATAAGGGAAATATTTAATATAATTATTTTACAAATGGTGAAATGCATAGAGTTTTTTCTGACTTTACATTCGGGGGTACATGTTCAAATTTGTTATACAGGTAAATTTGTGTCATGGGGGTTTGTTGTACAGATTATTTCATTGGCCAGGTATTAAGTCTAATATTCATCAGTTATTTTTCCTGATCCTCTCCTTCCTCCTGACCTCCACCCCCAGAAATGCCCAAATGTGTATTGTTCCCATCTACGTGTCCATGTGTTTTCATCATTTAGCTTCCTTTTATAAGTGAGAACAGGCAGTATTTGTTTTTCTGTTCCTGTGTCAGTTTGCTAAGGATAATCACCCCCGGCTCCATCTATGTCCCCACAAAGGACATAATCTCATTCTTTATGACTGCATCGTATTCCATAGTGTATATGTACCACATTTTCTTTATCCAGTCTATTAATGATGGACATTTAGGTTGCTTCCATGTCTTTGCTATTATGAATAGTGCTGCAATGAACATACATGTGCATGTGTCTTTATAATACAATAATTTATACTCCTTTTGGTATATGCCCAGTATTGAGATTGCTGAATCAAATAGTATTTCTCTCTTTAGGTCTTTCAGGAATTGTCACACTGTCTTCTAAAATGGTTGAACTAATTTACACTCCCACCAACAGTGTTAAGTGTTTATTTCTCTCCACAACCTTGCTAACATCTGTAATATTTTGATTTTTTAATAATAGCCATTCTGCTTGGTGTGAGATAGCTTACTGTAATGTTGATAATGATCTATGATGTTGAGGGTTTTTTTATATAATTGTTGGCCCCTAGTTTGTCTTCTTAAAAAGTGTCTGTTCATGTCCTTTTTACACATTTGTATGGGTTTGTTTGTTTTTTTCTTGCACATTTGTTTAAATTCCTTATAGATGCTGGATATTTGACCTTGTTGGATGCATAGTTTACAAAACCGTTCTCCCCTTCTGTAGGTTATCTGTTTACGCTGTTGATAGTTTCGTTTTCTGTGCAGAAGCTCGTTACGTTAGTTAGATCTCGTTGGTCAATATTTACTTTTATTGTGATTGCTTTTGGCGTCTTCATCCTGAAATTTTTGCCTTTGCGTATGTCTTGAATGGTATTGCCTAGGTTGTCTTACAGGGTTTTTATAGTTTTGGGTTTTACATTTAAGTCTTGAATCCATCTTGAGTTAATTTTTGTATATGATATAAGGAAGGGGTCCAGTTTCAATCTTCTGCATATTGCTAGCTAGTCATTCTAGCACCATTTATTGAATAAAGAGTCCTCTCCCCATTGCTTGCTTTTGTCAGGTTTGTCAAGGATCAGACAGTTGTAAGTGTGCAATCTTATTTCTGGGTCTCTATTCTGTTCCCTTGGTCTATATGTCTGTTTTTATACTAGTACCATGCTGTTATGATTACTGTAGCCCTGTAGTATAGTTTGAAGTCTGGTAGTGTGATGCCTCCAGCTTTGCTCTTTTTGCTTAGAATTGCCTTGGCTATTTGGGCTCTTTTTCGGTTCCATAGAAACTAAAACTTTTTTTTTTTTTTTTTTAAGTTCTGTGAAGAATTTCAATGGTAATTTAATAGGTATATATTAAATATATAAATTGCTTTTATAGATTGTTGATTCTTCCTTTCCTGGAGTAAGGTATGTTTTCCCATTTATTTTTGTCTTTTCTGATTTCTTTGAGCAGTGGTTTGTAGTTCTCCTTGTAGAAATTTTTCACTTCCCAAGTTAGCTGTATCCCTAAGTATTTTATTCTTTTTGTGACAATTGTGAATGGGAGTTTGTTCCTGATTTGGCTCTGAGTTTGACTGCTGTTGATGTATAGAAATGCTAGCGTTATTTGTGCATTGATTTTGTATCCTGAGACCTTGATGAAGTTGTTTATCAGCTTAAGAAGCTTTTGGGCTGAGACTCTGGTTTTTTTTTGAGACGGAGTCTTGCTCTGTCGCCCAGGCTGGAGTGCAGTGGCACGATCTTGGCTCACTGCAAGCTCCGCCTCCCGGGTTCACGCCATTCTCCTGCCTCAGCCTCCCGAGTAGCTGGGACTAAAGGCACACGCCACCACGCCCGGCTAATGTTTTTGTATTTTTAGTAGAGGCGGGGTTACACCGTGTTAGCCAGGATGGTCTCGATCTCCTGACCTCGTGATCCGCCCACCTTGGCCTCCCAAAGTGATGCGATTACAGGCTTGAGCCACCGTGCCCGGACGACTCTGGGGTTTTCTAGTTATAGGATCATGTAGTCTGCAAAGAGGAATAGTTTGACTTGCCTCTATTTCTAATTGGATGCCCTTTATTTCTTTTTCTTGCCTGATTGCCCTGGCCAGGACATCCAGTACTATGTTGAATAACAGAGGTGAGAGAGGGCATTCTTTTCTTGTGCCTGTTTTCAAAGGGAATGTTTCCAGCTTTTGCCTATTGAGTATGATATTGGCTGTGGGTTTGTCATATTTGGCTCTTATTATTTTGAGGTATCTTCCTTTAATACCTAGTTTATTGAGAGTTTTTAACATGAATGGAAGTTGAATTTTATCTAAAATCTTTTCTGCATCTATTAAGATAATCATTTGGTTTTTGTCTTTAGTTCTGTTTATGTGATGAATCACATTTATTGATTTGCATAAGTTGTCAACCTTGCATTCCAGGGGTAAAGCCTACTTGATCATGGTGGATAAGTTTTTTGATGTGCTGCTGGAATCAGCTTGCCAGTATTTTGTTGAGGATATTTGCATCAATGTTCATCAGAAATATTGGCCTAATGTTTTATTTTTAAGATGTATCTCTGCTTTGTTTGGTATCAGGATAATAATACTGGCCTCATAGAGTGAGTTAGGAAGGAACCCCTCCTCTTGAACACTTTCAAATAGTTTCAATAGGAATAGTTCTTCTTGGTACATCTGATAGAATTCAGCAGTGAACTCATCTGGTCCTGGACATTTTTGGTTAGTAGGCTATTTATTACTGCTTCAATTTTAGAGCTTGTTATTGGTCTGTTTTGGGATTCAGTTTCTTCCTGGTTCAGTCTTGGAAGGGTGTATCTTTCCAGGAATTCATCCATTTCTTCTAGATTTTCTAATTTATGTGCATAAAAGTGTTTATAATATTATATGATGGCTTTTTGTATTTCTATGGGTTCAGTGGTAATATCCTCTGTATAATTTCTAATTATGTTTATTCAAATCTTCCGTCTTTTATTCTTTATCAGTCTATCTAACAATCTATTGATTTTAATAATATTGTCAAAAAACAGATCCTGGATTTGTTGATCTTTTGAATGTTTTTTTTTTTCCTGTCTCAGTCTTTATTTCAGCTCTGATTTTGGTTATTTCATGTCTTCTGCTAGCTTTAGGATTTGTTTGCTCTTTGTTCTCTCAATCTTTTAGTTGTGATGTTAGGTTGTTAAAATGGGATCTTTTTAACTTTTGGATCTGGGCATTTAGTACTATAAATTTCCCTCGTAACACTCTCTTGGCTGTGTCCAAGAAATTCTGGTATGTAATGTATCTTTATTCTTATTAGTTGCAAGGAACTTCTTGATTTCTTCTTTAATTTAATTATTTACCTGAAAGTCATTCAGGAGCAGGTTATTCACTTTTCATGTAATTGTATGGCTTTTAGTGAATAGTCTTGATTTCTAATTTGAATGCACTGTGATCTGAGAGAGTGTTTGCTATTATTTCAGTTCTTTTGTATTTTCTAAGTAGTGTTTTACTTCTGATTGTGTGATCAATTTTAGGGTATGTACCATGTTGCAATGAGAAGAACGTATATTCTGTTGTTTTGGGTGGAGAATTCTGTAAATGTTTATCAGGTCCTTTTGATCCAGGGCTGACTTCAGGTCCTTAATATAGTTGTTTATTTTTTTCTCAATTATCTGTCTAATATTATCTATGGGGTGTTAAAGTCACCCATTATTATTGTGTGGGAGTATAAGTCTCTTTGAAGGTGTCTAAGAACTTGCTTTATTATACTGGGTTCCCCTGTGTAGGATGCATATAGATTCAGGGTAGTTAGGTCTTCTTGATGAATGGAACCCTCTACCATTATATAATGATCTTCTTTGTCTTTTTTGTTCTTTGTTGGTTTAAAGTCTGTTTTGTTAGACACTAGAATTGCAATCCTTCTCTTTACTGTTTTCCATTTGCTTGGTAGATTTTTTTTTTTTTCTAAATCGCTCTATTTTCAGCCTTGCATAGATATTTAAAAGGAAGTAACATTTTACAATTCACTTGAATGGATAAAATGATGACACTAGTAGATGATGATAGGGTGTTGGTGTTTGTGTGTGTGTGTACACAGTTTTTTATATATATATATATATAGTTATATAAATACACAATTTAATACAGAGATCAATTACTATAAAAATAATACTACTATACACACATAAACACAATAGATATTTCAAAATGGAATGGTAAAACATGCTTAAGCAATTCTCAGCAATGAAGACAAAAGAAAACAATAAGATGAAAAACATAGAAAACAAAATGACATCCAGCTGTCTTGTTTCTTGCTTGTTTCAAAAGTGCATGACATAGCTGTAATAGGCACACTAAATATTATCTTCGACAAACCTAACAAAAACAAGCAATGGGAAAAGGATCTCCTATTCGGTAAATGGTGCTGGGAAAACTAGCTAGCCATATACAGAAAACTGAAACCGGACCCCTTCCTTACACCTTATATAAAAATTAACTCAAGATGGATTAAAGATTTAAATATAAAACCCAAAGCCATAAAGGCCCTAGAAGAAAACCTAGGCAATATCATTCAAGACATAGGCATCAGCGAAGACTTCATGACAAAAATGCCAAAAGCAATTACAACAGAAGCCAAGATTGACAAATGGGATCTAATTAAAGAGCTTCTGCACAGCCAAAGAAACTACCATCAGAGTGAGCAGGCAACCTAGAGAATGGGAGAAAATTTTTACAACCTACCCCTCTGACAAAGGTCTAATATCCAGAATTTACAAGGAACTTAAGCATATTTACAAGAAAAAAATCAAACAACTCTATCAAAATGTGGGCAAAGGACATGAACAAACACTTCTCAAAAAAGACATTTACATGGACAAGAAACATATGAAAAAAAGCTCAACATCACTGATCATCAGAGAAATGCAAATGAAAACCACAATGAGATACCATCTCATGCCAGTTAGAAGGGTGATTATTAAAATGTCAGGAAACAATAGATGCTGGTGAGACTGTGGAGAAATAGGAATGCTTTTACACTGTTGGTGGAAGACAGTATGGGGATTCATCAAGGATCTAGAACCAGAAATATCATTTGACCCAGCAATCCCATTACTGGGTATATACACAAAGAAATATAAATCATTCTACTATGAAGACACATGCACATGTATGTTTATTACAGCATTATTTACAATAGCACAGACATGAAACTAACCCAAATGCCCATCCATGATAGACTGGATAAAGGAAATGTGGAACATATACACGATGGAATACTATGCAGCCGTGAAAAGGAATGAGTTCATATCCTTTCAGGGACATAGATGAACCTGGAAGCCATTATTTTCAGAACACTAGCACAGGAACAGAAAACCAAACACTGTATGTTCTCACTCACATAAGGGAGTTGAACAATGAGAACACAAGGACACAGAGGGGGGTTCATCACACACCAGGGCCTATTGGGACATAGAGTGATGAAGGGAGGGAACTTAGAGGATGGGTCAGTAGGTGCAGCAAACCACCATGGCACATGTATACCTATGTAACAAACCTGCACATTCTGCACATGTATCCTGGATTTTTTTTTTTTAGAAGAAATAAAGAGAAAAAAAACATAAAAAATTTTTAAAAATCATAAAATAAAAATAAATAAATAAATAAAATGAGACATTTGCGATTTGAAATGGATCACAAAAGAGGACAATCCTGCATGTATTTAAATGCATAGACAGCATATTTTATGCACATAATTATTTTAGTTTTTTTAATTATTATTTCTTAACTGCTTTTTAAAAAATGGCTGCCTAACCAAGCAGTGGAAGCTGAAGTTCTGTTGTGTCAATAAAAATAACCATGAAGTACAAAACTAAATAAATACATGAATAAAAATAAAAATAAATAAAACGGATATACCAGAATATAAAATTTATCAGTATAAAATATAAAATTCACTTTTGAAATATTTCTGCTATGGCTTAGAACGTTTTAAAATTCTCCTCTGGGATCTTTCTTCAATAACCTGTCATAGGGCAATCTCTGAATGTTCTTAATAATAATGAATCTTTTCACTTTGAAAGTAGATTTGTGCAGAAATTGTGTGGAGTTATTTGGTACCAGGTGAAATGAATAAGTTATTTACATTCAAATCAATAAATAAGTTGTTATGACACTGTTTTCAATGTAAAAATGATGTGCGAATGTATCATAACAAGACTGATTTCTAATATATCTTGTAAACTGTCCTTGAAAACATTTTTCACAAAGGCATATAAAAGTAACCTGAATAATGATACCATCTTTGACTACATGTAAAGCTTTTGGAAGTCTTGATAAAGGTTTCATATGATTTAAACATAAATTCTTATTACTTTATAAAGAAGCAAAGAAAATGGTGAAAAAATACATGAAGAATCATTTCACCAAATGAGCACATAAATTGTGCTAAATGGCAAATAAGCACATAAAAATATGTTCAACATTTTTAGCCATTAGATAAGTGCAAATTTAAACCAAAATAAGATATAGCTATATCTGGATAGCTAAGTTTAAAAACAGAAATAGCAACAAGACCAACTGCTGGTAAAGATGCAGAAAAACTAGGTCATTTATTCATTACTTGTGTAAATGTAAAATGATAAGCCACTTGAGAAAATAGTGTGGCAGTTTCTTATAAAACTAAATATTCAATTAATATAAGACCGAGAAATTATGTTGCTAGGCATTGATCACACAAAAATAGTTTCATGACACAAAATCTTATAGACACATATCTACAGCAACTTTATCTGTTAATAGTCCAAATCAATAACAACTCAGATGTTTTCACAAGGTAATTGATTAAACAAATGGTGGTACATTCATACCATAGAATCCGGCTCAGCAATAAAAAGGATCAGACTGCAGTATGGATACCTACAGAGCTTGGTTGACTCTCCAGATAATTATCTGAACAGAAAAAATTCACAGTTTCCTATTCCATCAACTAAGGATGAGAAGTAGCCAGATTCCAGTCTCAATCTATTTGCAGACTTTTGAAGACGATGTTCACTGGCAAAACTAACTTGATTGAATTATCCAATAACCTATTTGTAAATATTATAAATAATTTTATAATATATCTTCTGGTTTGTTTCCCCTTTCTTTTGTTCATTTGTCATTTCTGATGGATGCATTTCTAAAAGTGATTTATTAAACAGAAAATTCCAATTAAAAATTAGTGTCATAAAAATGTTATAATTTTTGTAAAATTATGCATGATACTAGATTTCTCTACATTCCCTAAATAATCGGTGTCCAAAATGAGTTTAAAATATTCCATTAATGTGGGGATATTTTCTAAGTGGTGTTTAGGCATGTATGACTGTAGGTAAATGAATTTAAAATCTTTAACTTGATTATTATACTTTCTAAAATTTCCTGCACCATTCTAGAAGTGCATAATGAGAGTACATCTAAGCTACTCATCTCTGGATGAACATGGAACAGACTTGTAAACTCCTTAAAATTTGAAATTAGTCTGCAGTTCACACAGTGACTCAGTGGAAAAGTGTGAAAAATGTATTGGCTTAGGTGCTTACGAACAATATGTGAAAGACAAGTGGTTGATTATTAAGCTATGTTGATCTCGTGATGAATTCTAAGAAGCTCAGGTTAAAAATGAAAACAAAGGAAAATAAATTAAGCATGGGCATCAGAGTTTGCACACTGTGGGAAATATAGATATCTCAGAATTCAGTCCTTCCAAGTCATTGAACAAATACACAACTGAGCAAAATGACCAGTAACAGCAAAACCTGAGGAGTGAGGAGTCAGAGTTCAGAGTTGCTACAATGTATTATATACAATGTTCAGTTTTCAAAAAAAAAAAACAGTGACATGCCAGAAAAGAGAAAGTATGACCCATATACAGGAAAGAAGCAAGGAATAGGAACTGCTTTTTGAGGGAGTTCAGAAGTTAAACTTAGCAGAAAAAGATTTCACAGAAGTTATCATTCATTGCCATATAAACAAAGTAAACTATTTTTAAATAATTAAAGGAAAGTCTCATCAAATAGAGAATATCAATAAAGGGAAAGAAATTTGAAACCAAAACCAAAAACTCTGTATTTGAAAAGTATAATAAGTGAAATGAAAATTTCACTGCAGAGCCTCAAAGGTAGATGTGGAGCTGGTAGATGAAATAATCAGTGACCTTGAAGAAGTATCGGTAAAAATTATACACTGAAAAAGAAAGATAACTGAACAAAGCCCAGGACAAATGTAGCACAGCATGAAGTGCATCAATATATACTTAATGGTCACACCATACAGAGAGGAGAGAGAATGGGGAAGAAAAAACATTTCATGAAAAATGTCCAAAACATCCCAAATTTGCTTTAAAAATTTCTACACATTTAAAACTGTTTAAAAAAAAAAAACCCTCTAAGCATCATCAAGAAACGATCCATAGACAGATGCATCATAGTCAAATTGTTGGAACCTCCCACATAAAAGAAAAATCTTAGAAGCAACAAGATAAAAGAGTAACCAAAAGAGAATCATGATAATATTAAAAGCTCTTTCTCAGCACTTCTCATCAGAAACAATAGAGCCCAGAAGGCAATGGATTATGTATTCAAAGTATTGGAAGAAAAATAATAGTCAGCCAAAAATCGTCTATCCAGCGAAACTCTTCTTCCAAAATCAGGGAAAAAGAAGATCATTTCTAGAACAAACACAGTGCATAATTTTGCAAGAAAACCTACCTCACCAGAAATTCCAAAGGAATTTCTTTGAGCTGAAAGGAAGTGACCCCAAATAGTAATTCTAATCTACACAATGCAGGAAGGGATAACCATAAAAGACATCATAATAACGTATTTTTTCACCTTTCTCCTCTTTTGGAAATGGACAGTCACTTTGTAAAATAGTTTGACAGTTTTTCAAAATGTTAAAAATTAAATTATTATATGTCTCAATGATTCCAATCTTAAGTATCTATCCAAAAGCAGTAAACACAAATGTATACATATCAAACCCCCACACAAATATTCAGAGCACCATTAATCATAATGGCCAAATAGTGGAAACTATGCAATTGTCTAAAATGAATGAACGAACAAAGTTTGTTATATCCATACAATGGAATACAATCAAAAATGAAAAGAATAAAGTACTGATACTAACTACAATACGAATGAATCTCTAAAACATACTATATAAATGAAAGGTGTCAGGCACAGAAGACCACATATTGTGTAATTTCATTTGCATGAAATATCTAGAATAGGCCACCATTTAGAAAGACAAAGTAGATCAATGTTAGTGTAGGGGAAGTGGGGAAGAATAAGGAGTAACTTCTAGTGGGACTTTATTTATTTTGGGGCACTGAAACTGTTTTAAAATTAATGTTGATTGTTCCATACCTGTAAACACATTTTAAAACATTTACTTTGAAAATTTAATAAATGAAATGAAAATTTCACCTCAGAGACTCAACAGTAAATGTGACCCGGCGGAAGAAATAATCAGTGACCCTGATTATAACTACCCCCACACTAATATTGATATACCTCCCCATTTTATATAGTTTTTATTTAGTATAAACAAAATTTAATAAAATTTGAAAATTAAATACTGAAAATTTATATTTTTATGGTATAGATATTAAACTTCAATAAGTCTATCTTCTAAAAACTTTAAAATTTAAAAATCCAGTTAAAAAATATACAAAAGAAATAATCCAAGGACTAAATGAAAGTCTAAATTAACATAGGGATTTTGAATCAAGCATTAGATATAGCAATCTTCCTTTTACCTCTGTAGTAGTATTTCAGGATAATATTTAACTATGTTAAGTTTAGTTTTGTTTTGTTTCTCCTTTATTAATAAATCTGGAGTGTTGCATTCTTAAGCACTGAAGAAATTTTCTTTATTATTCGTTTAATAATATTCTCCTCTCTGTAGTCTGGTCATTTTCACTAAAAAGTAGGATCCCCTGTGTTCGTGCTCTAAACATATACTATTTGCTCTTCTCGTTTACCTTTTTGTATACTTTTGAGTTACTGATTTTTATTTGCATTTCCATACTGGTTTTTAAGAGATTAATCTTGTTTTCTTTGTGTTTCTTAACTAAATTACCTTAAACTTATTTATGGACAAAAACACTTTTTTACATTATTTTCTGCATATACTAGTCAGAAATTTCTAAATGTAATTCTGTTTCTGGCTTTATTTCTTTAATTATTCCACAATCATTTTGTTTTGTTTTGGCTTTATGTTCTTTTTTCTTTTTAATATTTTCCTTAAAGTCTTGTCAACTATGACTGTACATTCCTATTTAAAGTAAGAATTCCAAAAACCTGGCTGGGACTTCTGTCTTTAGGTTTGTCTTCTCTGGTAGGATTTCCTTATTTATTTATGCATGCGTGCCTCCCTGGGTAACTGACTTTTATCCTCAAATCTCTAAATTGCCAAAATATGATGACCTTTTGCTGGGTTCGTTTAATCTATCTGATGTTGGTAGGACAGGTGTACTTGACTGGGAATTCTGCTTTACAAATAGTAAGGCTTCACAACCTTTTTAGACACCTCAGACTATCTATTAATCTACTTTCTGTTATTTACACTAAAATTTGTTTAAAGTGGAATCATGCAGTATATGGTTTTAATTATTTTGATAATGGTATATTTCATGCAACATAATTATACTGAGATTAATTCATGCTATAGGCAAATCTAAATAATGTATTGCTTTCTATTGTTCTTTCAATATTTCCTTCTATTTCATTTAACCATTATATATATATACTACAATTTGTTTTTCTCTTCACCTGTTAATGGGAATTTGGATTTTTTCAAGCCTGGCTATTGCAGGAAGCTGTTATAATTACTACGTGCAAGTCTCTGTATGGGCATATGCTGTCACTTCTCTTCAGTAAATACTAGAAACAGAATGGCTGGATCATATGGTAGGTGTATGTTTTCCAAAGTGGTTGTACCAATTTAGATTTTCACTAGCAGTGTTTGAGAGTCCAGTTCCTCTGCATCCTTGCCAATACTATGTATTTTGTCATTCTAGTAGGTATGTAGTTATATCTCACTGTAGCTTAATTTTTATTTTCTGAAGGGCTAATAATTTAGCATTTTTTCATGTATTTACCATCTGTATATCTCTACTGGTGAAGTATCTATTTAAATAGTTTGCTGGTTTTTGTTTAAATTGGGTTATTTTTCTATTATTGAGTTTTAAGTCATTTATCAGATATATGATTTGAACATATTTTTCTCTTAATACATGGCTTTTTTCAAGTTTTAAATGTTTTTAAAGAGCAATAGTTTTTGATGTTGATTAATTTTGATTTATCAATTTGACCTTTTATTGATTGCACTTTTAGTGCTTTATCTTACAATTGTGATGCTGTCTTTTTTTAAAGAAATGTATTTCTGTGTGTGTGTGTTTTTTAACAAGAATTGTGCAGGTTCTGAGATTTTAGCCTACTTTTGAGCCAACAAATTGGCCACCACGCTGTTCTACGTGCTGGCAGAAGATGAAAGATTTCTGGATCAGAAACAAAGGACTTTATTACTCATGGCACAGAAGACAGCAGGAGCTTTAGTTCTCCCTGCTATCTAAGCCCCACCTGTGCAATGTGGAGTTGAGGTTAGTGGGACACTGGACATAGAATGGGTAGGATTTGTTTATGCATGTGGTAGGATTTGCTTATTTATTTTTGTATGCATGCCTGCCTGGGTAACTAAATGTTATCCTGAAATCCCTAAATTGCCAAAATATATGGCCTTTTGCTGGGTTCATTTAATCTATCTGATGTTGGTAGGACAGGTGTACTTGACTGGGATTTCTGCTTTAAAGATGGTGCTACCGCTCAGATACCCTAACCTGGAATCCTAATATTTTATGTGAGTCTCTATTTATGTTTCTCCTTCTACTCAATGACCTGGAGACTCTCCCAAGTCAATAAGCTTGGGTAATTAGAAGGCTCAACGTGTTTCCTGTGTCTAAGAGGTTAATGTCCTTCATTATCTGAAATTCAATGTCATGTAAACTCCTTATATATATATATTTTATATATAATATATTAAATATAATATATATATAATATATTATATATTAAATATATAATATATTATATATATATTATATATAATATATTATATATTAAATATATATAATATATTTATATACTTTATATATAATATATATTATATCTATTTATGTATGTATTTATATATATATACTATTGCTTTTTGGCTTTTTGGCTATTTTAGATATTATTTTTATCTTTTTCTATCTTGGCCAAAAGTGTACTGGGCTCTTTCCAAGATTGTGGATATATATATATATATTTAAAGTGATACCAGTCATGCCATGGTGCAGTGACTCCTTCCTATAATCCCAGTGCTTTGGGAGGCTGAGAGGGTATAATCACTTTAGCTCAGGAGTTTGAAGCTGCTGTGAGCTCTGACTATGAGTTGGAGGCTGCAGTGAGCTATGAGCATCCCACTGCGCTCCAGTATGGGCAAGAGAGCAATACGTTAGCCCCCCCACAAAAAAAGTGATATTGTTCAACGTGTGTGTGTGTGTGTGTGTGTGTTTGTGCATTGGGTGCATATGAATGTGTTTATGTGCATGTAATTCAGCTATTTTTAGTGAGTCCCATGAAAATACCTGCTGTACATATGCATGACTTTTGTGCACAGGAATTTCTAAGAAACTTGTCAGTTACATTTGTTGTGGCTTTATCTTATTTACTCCACTCGAAATTAACAAATATGTAATAAGTGATTGTGATAAGATTGGTACTTTAATGCCTTCCCCTCATAGTCTTGACATATAAGGAGCTGTGGTAAATTGCAATAAAATTTCTTTGACCTGTCTGATTCATACAGAATCTCCTTAAATGATGGTAAAGCAAGCTTTTCTGTGTCAGAAATTTAGTCAAATCAGTTATCTATAACCATACTGATTAAAGGACCCTGGTTTTTAAACTAAATCTAATAATTTACTAGACAATTTAATTTTGCTTTCTGTTATAAAGCATATTTCTATTAGAAAGTGCAATTTATGTTACTGTATTATATAGAATAACAATATAAAATGCCTATGTGATTTTTAAGTTTTGTCAGAGCAAAGTAAAACCTTATGTGACCAAGATGTGTGTTAGATTTAATGTAAAATGATTATTGTACACTATTTCATAATTTAGAGAGAATCATGAAACACTGTTCTCTGTTTATAAGGTAGATTTCATGGTCACAGTTAATCAGAATACTATTTAGTTGTTCATGTCAGATCCCATTGTATTTTACATTTCTAGTATATTTTGCAAAAATTGTTACTGGCCACATAGATGGGGAAAAATAATCTCAACTAACAAATTGTGTGCATGAGATCTATTAAGGCTAATCAATAACACGGTATATGATTAAGTGAAACAATGATCAAGGATCCAATTCAAAGGTAGAAGACTATTTCACATTGTAGGTAAATTTATTGTCTACCTTTTGCTATCCCTGTCTAGCTCAGTCTTAAACTGTTGATTCATTGCGGTGATGAAACAATTAAAAATACTACTTAACACTCTGTATTATTTCTTCATATTTTCTTTCACTTAAATACCAAGTATTTACAATTCTAGCCATCATTTTTTAAAAAATGACATATTATGTTAATTATTTCAATTTTATTTGCAAAGTTTCAGTAATATTAAGATTTTTGAAAATTTTTAGCTGCTCAACGTACCAAACCACTTAAGGTTTAGAGAAAGAGGAGGAAATTCATTTTGACCATTAAGACTGCTTCCAACATTTCCATTCTATTTAATGGTGTATTATAATTAAGAGAGAAATCACAGAAAGCTGAGGAGGAAAGAGTAAGCAGAAATAGAGGAGACATAGAATGGAAACTGACAGACTAAACCCCTCCCCAATCTAGCAAAGAGCAATTGGTTTTTAACACCATCAATAAAGTATGCCATATTATGTTCTACATTATAATGATTTAAGAAAGAAGCAGTGAGAGTTACAAGGATGTGCATGTGTCTAACTCAGCAAAGTGTATCCTGCTTGTCTAAAAACTCACGATTGCACCTGTATCTACTTGTTTGACACACAGGTGTTGCAATCTCTATTTACAAGACTGTCTGCCAGCCTAAAGACCCTTTGTTGTAAAGAGTATAAGCCATTGCGATTATAGGCACATAAAATCCAAAGAAAGCTGTTCCCTAATCCTTTTCACTTCCATCTGTTTTGTTGCTACTTCTCAGGTATAATTTAGACAGGCAGATGTGCAATCTGGGAACCCATCCAAACCCACTTTATGTACATCCTTTTTAAGAAAAGAGAAGCATTCAATATTGCCTTCAGAAAACAGTTCTGTCTCTGCTAGCATTCTCTCCATTCTATGGTTATATTTTATTCTCTGATCAAAATGTGGAAGAAATGTGGGTCTTGAGCCCTTGACATTGGTCTTCTCTTTCCTCAGCCCCTTTTGTCACAGCAGACAGTGCTGCCAGTGGCTGCTGTCTCTAGAGCCTCCTCCAGAGAAAGTTCTTCACTTATGATTGTGGGTATCCTCTGCCTGACAGCAAAGGACCACAGGAAACCTATATACATTTTCCTTAATATGTATCTTCAGCTAGCCCAACTGTAAAGGCAGTCAAATCCTTTACAAATTGACATAATAGAAAAGTTTATGGCTTTTCTAGTACCCAGACACAACTGGATCTACAGAATGACTAAAAAACTGAAGCCAATCATTAAAATCCTCAGTATGGAGGACGTGTGAAAAAAGGGCAATAGACAAAACAGATTAGCTCTTCTATTATTTTTTTTGTATTATTATACTTTAAGTTTTAGGGTACATGTGCACAACATGCAGGTTTGTTACATAGGTACACATATGCCATGTTGGTGTGCTGCACCCATTAACTTGTCATTTAACATTAGGTATATCTCCTAATGCTATCCCTCCTCCCTCCCCCTTCTGACTTGTGATTTTAATCAGGATAGGCTAGGTTATGCTATGGTAATTAAATTCACTCTGAGACCCTGAGTACTCCAAAAACATCAGCCCAGAATAATGCCTGTGTCCTTACAATGAACTGGTCAGAACTGGTCATATGACATTTAACAGTAGGTTGGAAACAAAGTACACTTTTCATGTAAGGAGAGTCAACCCAGATGTGCTCAGATGTTGGCCGTCTTCACCACACTGACTACATAACTAACCACTAGTCTCCAAGTTGGTTCTTTATCTTTTGCATTGTTTTCCATTTGGCATGAGTTCTTGTGAGGAAAAAAAAAAGTTCTTTGCCTTTATTTCTGGAGATGTACAGCATTCAAATTTAGATGCATTTTTCTTACTTGGTAGAACGTGCTGTGAGCTCAGTAGTTTTTATTGCACCTTCACTTAAAAAAAACATTTCCATGTTTAGACAAAGTGAGTAAATATTAAGTTCTTTCAATTATGAAATACCTAGTTTCATTTTCAAAGGACATGCTGTCACTGACTTAGTGATGCCTGACTTACTGAAAATGACTGCAGGACCATGTTTGGAGAGGTCAGTTGGATGCATGAAAATGTGGTGGCAGATGGTGACATAGTGTGTGGGAGATAGAGTGGTGTGAGGGGGAATACACAAATAGAAATAAAAAGATTAACTATAGGTGACAGCTGCTGGTGAGGGAGTTGACAGATTTTTTTTCTGGTGTCCAAAACTTTCACCACACTTGTTTTAGAAATAGAAAATGTGAAACCAATGTTGGCACTTTTGATCTGTTTTGGCATTACCCAGAGGCCTTGCATTATTGTCAACAATATAATAAGCCAAGCATTGATCTTTGGAAGTAATTGACAATTCTGCAGAACTACTGTGAACCAAGAGCTCTTATTTCCTTTGCTTTCATCTCTTTAAATAATTATTAAAAAGAAAAACTCAAGTTATCAAAAGGAAAGTAGCAATGTCAAAAGTTTTGCATTTAAGGCATTCTTATAAAAATTATAATCTATATATACTATGAAGTTTCTTGAATGTTGTTAGAATTGACAACATTTAATAGCAACAATATGATTCGTTGTATCAATAT
The DNA here is from genome assembly GCF_028885655.2 of Pongo abelii. NCBI lineage: Eukaryota > Metazoa > Chordata > Mammalia > Primates > Hominidae > Pongo > Pongo abelii. The sequence continues at coordinate 95,812,189 of NC_071990.2, read as the reverse complement.
TTATAAATCAACAGTACCTAACACATAGTAGACATAAGTGTCCATTAAATTTACGCAATTTAATAAAATGTTTGTTAGTTGACATTATCTTTCTTAAAATATAAGCAAGTATCTAGATCTACCAGGTGAAATACAAAGTGATTTTTCATAAATGTTTTCTGTTTATCATAAAGCTCTAAAATTTTTGGAAAATAACTTGGGTAAACAGGATTACATAAGTTAAAAAGGCCTTAGTGCAGGTATGCAATGTAAAGGAGTACAAGTAATATCTTCCAGAAGAAAATCAGAAGGGGGATATAAGCAGAATAAGATGACAATAGTAGCTGAAATGATTTAAGATTTCCTGTTATTTTTTATTTTTATGTGGTATAGAATCTTCAGTGGGCAGAAAGCTTTTTTGGATTTCCTGGAAGAAAGAAAACAATGAGATACAGCTTAAATGACTGATGATAGAGTATTTATTGAGAAAGAGAGATGTTTATTTCCTTGAACACAGAAATGCCTGGACATTTCTACTACTCAGTATAAATCTTGTTAAGTTCTGGGGGAGGAGGTGGCTAGCAAATGAAAATTGTAAAAAGTTATAAAGTGAGAGAGGTTGCATTTGAGGTGATTGACCAGTTTTGTGAATTGAATCTCCTAAAATGTTTCAGTATTGCTATGTATTCTGATACAATAAATACACAGGTTCAAATGACGATGGCATTTTTACTTAAGAGTCTCTCTGCAGTTTTGTAGAAAAGTATTGCTCCTTAGGACATTAGAAGCAGAGAATAAGATTTTGATATTAATTACAATAAATTAGGATGACATGAAAAGTTACATGAATAGAAGTGTCAGAGATCAATGGATTCAATTTTATCAATGACTGTGCTACATGTTACAATCAATGTAAATGCTACAAAATGTGGTTGGATTAGAGAGAAATAAAAATACATATTTATTCCTTCAGTATAATGTCCACTGTTTATCTTTTTCAGAGACTAATTACTAGTCTATGGCTGTTTTGTACAGTGAAGTGCACGCTGGAGATCATCAATATAATAGACGTCTAAATCTCTGATATTTTTTCTTTTGCAATTATATGACCCAAACTACCACTTTTGTAATCATATACTTCAAAGTCATAACAATATATTTTACAGTGTTCCATTTCCCACAGATAGCCTTCTTTCATATTATTGTGTCTTACATGTAGGTAATCTGGTATGGTTCCATTGAGTATACTGCAGCAACAAAGATAAATTATTTCCTTAAGAACTGTGAGATTAAATATCCACTTACTGAATAGGACAATCTTACATCTGAGTTCTTAAAGAGTGTCATATTTTGGAGAAATACTGTTTACGTACTGAGAAGCAGCAGGTATCATGTACAAAGCTTTCTGAGCTAAGTTAGGTCACCATTTTTTACAAACTTTTTTAATGATATGTTTTACAATTGCAGTTACCTCTATTGTGATTAAATAATCATTGAAGGCATCTACTTAGTATTGATTACCCTTACTGAATTATAAGGTTCACAGAGCATTACTGTACTGTTGAACCCTATGTCCTTATTACCAAGCATATTGTTTAATTTATCAAGTCTCAGTTTCCACATATGAATAACAGAATATAATAACATATACTTTATTGGGAAACAACATGGATTTGCATTAAAGTGCAAGAATTCTAGAATCAGAAAAACCTAATTTGTGTCTTAGATACGGCAATTAGTAAGTGTGTGAACCTAGGAAATTCTCTAGAATCTCCAGAAAAAAAAAATCGTATATTGTATTATTTATTCCAGAGTTTAAGTTTTTTGTTTTGGGGGGTTCTTTTTCATAGATTCTATTTCTTATAGATACAAGTTTGTCTATTCCAATATATCGGTATTTTAGACTTGTTCATTCCTTGATTTCCTTTCTCTGAATGTGGATCATGGTCTTAACATTTTTTGATATGTCTTTTAGAAATTTTGGATTATATATCGGATATTATGGTTAATAATTTTTTAGACTCTAGATCTTGTCATTTTTCTCTGAGGAGTATTAAGGTTTTGTTTGTTTTAACTGACAGCTACCTTGGCTGAACTCAAACTCCAAACTTTATCTTGTATGTAAGGTGCACCCATTGAAATCACTATTCAGTTCAATATAATTTGTTAGCCTGCTTGAAGTTTGCCCAATTCATTCACAGAGCAGGGATCTGCCACAGACTTGGGAAAAGTTTATGTGGAGAATGTGGAATCACCTCTCTTAGGAGTTTTTTCTTTGCAAAATTCCATTCCTCACATTCCAGCTGTTGGGATACCCCTGATATCTGTCCTCTAATTCCTAAAGTCATTAAGTTTGTCAGTTATATCCAAGTTCTAGCTGCTTGTAATGGGTACTCACTGGAGACTTCCTTCAGGCAAAAATTGATAAAAAATAGGAAACTCACTTAGGGCCATTCCTTTCTTCCCAATGTTGGCCCTTAGCGAGGTTCTGCTAGTTTTAGGTTACACTTTAGTGCCATCAGACAGTGTATTTTTATATTTCGTTTTAGAGTACATAATTGTAATATGCAGAAGAGGTAAACATCCAAATTACTCCACCATTACCAAAAGGCCAAACCTACTCCCTGGACTCTCTAATAATTGTTTTCATTATTTGTTCAATAAATAGCTAAATTGTAATCATGATATCTTAATAAGTGGTGAAAATTAATTGTTTAAATCATATATATATATGTAAATTCCTTAGCTCTATGTGAAAACACAAATTATTGGCATATAATGAGTGGTCAATATGAGGTAACAGCAATTATAATAATTAAATCACTGAGGATTAAATTAAGAAATATAACGTACTTTAAATAGTGAAATGTTATATTCTCACTATTCATTCTCACAGGATGAATTAATTTCATGAATATTTGGACAATAAGGAAAACATTAAATTTAAGATTATATTACTAGTCAAGACAGCTAATCTCCTCTAGAAGTTAAACCCATTCAGATATAAGTGTAGTTAGTGTACATATTGTGTCCATAAAGCATTTTCATTAATCAAACAACCCAGTACATCAATCACAATAGATTTTTAACTTAAAAGCTTTGACATAGTTGGGTAGCAAGTATCATCTTCGTTTCTTTATATTAACAAAACTGAAGGCTAGATTTTAAGCAGTTTATCAAAACTATATAGAAAATATTTACATCAGTCAGTTGGAAAATTTGAAAAACCACTATAAACGTCCCATTCCCTCTGTGATCTTACCTCTATTTTTTTTCTTTAAATACAATTTCAGATTCTGGGAAGCAGTATTCTGTTATTTTTTCTCACTCAAAAGAAGATGCTGGTGATTTTGTATGTTTCATTTGTAAAGCATTTTCTATTTACAATGTAACTTAATTCTTACAATGCCATTGTGAAGAAGTCTTCCCACCTGTGTATATCTTCATTGTGCTGATGGGGATTATCATCTCCATCCCTCTGCATTTATTTCTGTCACTGGGGATAATAAATATACATAACAAAACCATAAATTACATTTAATGACATGCTTAAATATGAAATAATTACTAGCATTATATTCATCCTGGCTGGAGTTATTGAATTTACCTTGTGAAAAATACAGAACACTGTTAGACAGAAATCATTTTCTGTGTGCTGATTTTTACACACCTGTCTTAGATTTTAAAATACGTTAAAAGAAAAAAAGATAGAAAATTGCTTCACATCTGGAGAATTTTTCTGGGATTTACTCTCATTTTATATTTGTTTTGGGTATTTTCTTTATTGACCATTCTTAAGACATTTCATTTATTTCTCTATATAAAAATGCATCCTTTTTAGACAGTACTTAAAATATTTTAAGGCTTTATTAAAGTATATTTTCCAAAATTGTTTATATTTATGTTATACAATTTAGTGTTTTGATATATGCGTACATTCTGAAATGATTGAATCAAGATAATTGACATATCCATCACCTCAAATTCCCTTTATTGTGGTGAGAATATTTAACATATACTCTCTTAACAATTTTTGGTATACAATACATTGTTATTACTGTACAATACACATGCAGCATTTATTTCAACTAATGAAAAATTGGTACCCCTTAATCAACATTTCACTGTCCCCCTTACCTACATGGCCTTTGCCAATCATGATTTTACTATCTGTTTCTTTGAGTTTGACATTTTTATATTCCATATATAAGTGAGATAATACAGTATCTGTCTTTCTGTTTCTGGCTTCATTTAAGTAGCATAATGTTCTCCTCTTTTACCCATGAAGTCACGAATGACAGAATCTCTTTTTTGGGAGACTGAATAGTATTTCATCTTGTGTGTATGTGTGTGCACGTGCATGTATATTGCTAAGCCCAAATATCTGAGACAGGTCTTTGTCAATTCAGGAAGTTTATTTTGCCAAAGTTAAGGGTATGTACCTGTGATACAGCCTCAGTAGGTCCTGACAAAGGGTGCCCAAGGTGGTCCAGGCACAAACTGGTTTTATACAATTTGGGGAGACATGAAACACCAATCAATATATGTAAGATAAACATTCATTAGGTCCAGAAACCTGGGACAACTGGAAGCAAAGGCAGGGCAATTCGAAGTGGGGAGGTGGCTTCCAGGTCATAGGTAGATAAGGGATGAATGGCTGCATTCTTTTGAGTTTCTGATTAGGTTTTCCAAAGGAGGCAATCAGGTATGCATTTATCTCAGTGAGCAGAGAGATGACTTCAAATAGGACGGGAGGCAGGTTTGCCCTAAGAAGTTCCCAGCTTAACATTTTCCTTTAGCTTAGTAATTTTGGAGCCCCAAGATTTATTTTCCTTTCGCCATATACAAATAAAAGAAATGTATATATACATATATGCACACATTTCTTTTATTCATCCATATGTCAATGGAAACAGGTCAATTCCAGATCTTGGCCATTGTGAATATTGCTGCAATGAGCATGGGTGTTCAGATATCTCTTTGACATACTAATTTCATTTCCTTTAAACATATGCCCAATAATGAGATTACTAGGTCATAAGATAGTCCTATCTTAATTTTTTAAGAACCCTGCATACTCTTTCTCATAATGGCTCTACTAGTGTACCTACCAACCAGCAATGTATGAGAGGTCTCTTTTTTTCACAGCCTTGCCAGAACGTGGGGTTTATTTTACCTTTTTGAAAATAGCCATTCTAACTGCTGTTAGGTGATATCTCATTATGGTTCGATTTGTACTTACCCGAATGATGTTAAGCTTTTTTTCATAAACTGGGTTGTCCATTTGTATGTGTTCTTCAGAGAAATGTTTACTTATGTTCCTTGCCCAGTTTTTAACTGGATTATTTGTTTTCTTGCTATTCAGCTGTTTGAACTCCCTACATATTTTGAGTATTAACCTCTTATCAGATATATGGTTTGCAAATATTTTCTTCCCTTCCACAGGTTGTCTTTTCTCTGTTTACTGTTTCCTTTGCCTTGCAGAAGTTTTAATTTAATGCAATCCCATTTGTCTATTTATGCATTTGTTGCCATATTAACTGAGATGATCACATGGTGTTTTTTCTTTATTCTGTTGATGTATTACAATAATATTTACTGATGGGTACATTGAACTATCCTTGTAACTCAGGGATAAAATTCCACATTTGATCATTGTGAATGATCCTTTCAATATGCCATTGAATGTGCTAGTGTTTTGCAGAGGAGTTTTGCATCTATATTCACCTGCAATTTTATTTATTTGTAGTGTCTTCATCTGGTTTTAGAATCAAGGTAATGCTGGCCATAAAGTTCTTGATTTTTCTTAGACGGAAGAATTTCTACTACCAGTTCAATCTTTTTACTTACTATTGACCTGTTCAGATTTTCTATTTCTTCATAATTCAGTCTTGGTAGGTTGTATTTTATTTTTTAGAAATTTATACATTTCTGCTATGTTATTCAATTTGTTGGTGTACATTGTTCATGGTAGTCTCTTATGATCCTTTGTATTTCTATGGTATCAATTGTAATATCCTCTATTTCATTTCTAATTTTATTTGGGTCTTTTATCTTTTTTTCTTAATCAAGTTAAAAGTTGGACAGTTTCATTAAAAAGACAACTTTTAGTTGTATTTACCTTTTTATTGTTTTTCTACTTTCTATCTTGTTTCTTCTGTTATAGTTGCTATTTTCTTCTTTCTACTAACTTTGAGCTTAGTATGTTCCTCTTTTTCTAGTTCCTTGAGTTGCTACATTAGGTTGTTTGTTATTTTTTGCTTTTTTAGTATAGACATTTATTGTTATAACTCTCCCCTTATCTCCTTAAAACTGCTTTTGCTCCCTTCTTTGGTATTGGTATGTCGTGTTTCCATTTTTTGTTTGTCTCAAGATATTTTTAAATTTTTCCTTTGATTTTACCACGAATGCTATGAAACTATGAAACTAGATATCAGTAACAGGAAGAATTTTGAATAATTCACAAATATGTGGAAATCAAACAACACATTCCTGACCAACCGATGGATAAAGGTTGTCACTTTACTCTGACTGTTTCTGATATCATTGAGTAGTTTCTCTGTTTTATTATAGTACACAAAGTTTCCCTAAAAACAATTACTTTGAATTAATTGTCAGTCATTGCATAATTCTTCATTTCTTGGGATTAGTTACTGGAAAATTATTGTGTTCCTTTGACCCACTGGTGACTCAGGAGTGTGTTGCTTTATTTCCACATATTTGTGAATTTTTCAAAATTCTTCCTGCTATTAATTTCTAGTTTCATACCATTGTAGTAAAAAAAGATACTTGATATGATTTTCTTGAGTCACTTATTTAAAATTTTAAGTTTTCTTTTTTTATGTAATATATTGTAATGCAGACTACTTTATATAGCCAGTTTTTTCAACTGACCATTATTCCATAAACTTTTCTCATGTTATAATGTAGTCTTCATAACTGTGGTTTTGTAATATTTCCAGTGGCTTCATAATATTTCTAGAGTGGACCAACTTGGGTTTGCTCAATCTTTCACCCTTTTTGAACCTTTAGATTCTTATAATTTTCCACTATTAAAAACCAATGCTGTCTGACTTCAGTGGCTCACACCTGTAATCCCAGCACTTTGGAAGGCTGAGGCAGACAGATCACATGAGAACAGGAGTCTGAGACCAGCCTAGCCAACATGGCAAAACCCTGTTTACACTGAAAATACAAAAGTTAACCAGGCATGATGGCAGGTGCCTATAATCCCAGGTGCTAGGGAGGCTTAGGCAGGAGAATTGCTTGAACCTGGGAGGTGGAGGTTGTAGAGACCCAAGATCACATGACTGCACTCCTGCCTGGGCAACAGAGCAAGACTCCATCTCAAAATAATAATAATATTAATAATAATAATGCTACAGTGAAGAATTATGTACATATTTTCTATACTAAATATAATTTCCCTGGACTTGATTCACCTGGATAATTTTATTATTAATATTATTATCTTCTTAATTTTTATTTTAGGATGAGGGGTACATGTAATGGTTTGTTATAAGTTAAACTGTGTCATGAGGGTGTAGTGTACAGATTATTTCATCGCTCAAGTAATTAGCATCATACCCAACAGGTAATTATTTATCCTCTCGCTTTGCTTCTCCTACACTCCACCCTCAGGTAGGCCCCAGTGTCTGTTGTTTCCCTCTTTGTTTTCATTTGTTCTCATTGTTTGGCTCCCACTTATAAGTGAGCACATGTGGTATTTGGATTTCTGTTCTAGCATTCGTTTTCTTAGGATAATGGCCTTCAGCTCCGTCATGTTGCTGCAAATAACATTATTTAGTTCTTTTTATGGCTGCATAGTATTCCATGGTTTGTATCTACCACATTCTCTTTATCCAATCAACTATTCATGAGCCTTTAGACTGATTTTATGTCTTTGCTATTGTGGAGTGCTGCAGTAAATATACGCATGCATGTGTCTTTATAGTAGAGTGATTTATATTGTTTTGTGTATATACCCAATAATGGGATAGCTGGGTCAAGTAGTAATTCTGTTTTAAGTTCTTTGAAGAATCATCACACTTTCCAAAATTGCTGAACTGTTTTACATTTCCACCAACAGTGTATAAGTATTCTGTTTTCTCTGCAATCTGGCAAGCATCTTTTTTTTTTTTTTTTTTTACTTTTTAGTAATAGCCGTTCTGACTATCGTGAGATAGTATCTCATTGTGGTTTTGAATTGCATTTCTCTAATGGTTAGTGATGTTGAGTGTTTTTTCTTATGCTTGTTGGCCACACGTATATCTTCTTTTCAAAGTGTCTCTTCATACCCTTTGCTCACTTCTTACTGGAGTTGTTTTCTGCTTGTAAATTCATTTAAATTCCTTACAGTCTGGATATTAGACCATTGTTGAATACATAGTTTGTAAATATTTTGTCTCACTCTGAAGGTTGTCTGTTTACTCTGTTGATAGTTTCCTTTGCTGTGCAGAGCTTTAGTTTAATTAGGTCCAATTTGTCAACTTTTGTTTTTGTCACAATTTGTTTTGGGGTCTCCACCAAGAAATCGTTGCCAGTTTCTAGGTCCATTATCGAATTTCTTAGGTTATTTTCCAGGGTTTTTATACTTTTAGGCTTTACATTTAAGTCTTTAATGCATCTTGAGTTGATTTATGTATGTGTGTAAGGAAGGAGTTTGATTTTAATCTTCTGCATATGGCTATCCAGTTATCCCAGAGCCGTTTATTGAATAGGGAATATTTTCCCTGTTTGGTTTTTTTTTTTTTTTTTTTTTTTTGGTTAGGTTTATCAAAGATCAGATGGTTTCAGGTGTGCAGCATTATTGTGGGGCTCTCCATTCTGTTCCATTGGTTTACGTGTCTGCTTTTGTACCAGTACCATGCTATTCTGGTCATTGCACCCTAGTAATGTAGTTTTAAGTTGAGTAATGTGATGCCTCCAGATTTGTTCTTTTTGCTTAGGATTGCCTTGGCTATTCAGGCTTTTTTTTTTTTTTTTTTTTTTGGTTTTACATGAATTAAAAAAAAATTTTTTTCTAATTCTGTGAAGAATGTAATTGGTAGTTTGATAGGAATAGCATCGAATCTGTAAGTTTCTTTGGGAAACATGGCCATTTTTAGCAATATTGACACTTTCTAGCCATAATTATGGAATGTTTTTCCTTTTGTCTAGTTGTCTCTGATTTCTTTGGGCAGCGTTTTGTAATTCTCATTATAGAGATCTTTCACTTCTCTAGCTGTATTCCTAGATATTTTATTATTTTTGTAGCTATTGTAAATGGGATTATGTTCTTGATTTCGGTCTCAGCATAGATGTTGTTGGTGTATTGAAATAGTATTTGTCTTTGTATATTGATTTTGTATCCTGAAACTTTGTTGAAATTGATTATCAGATCAAGGAGCTTTTGGGAAGAGACTTTGGGGTTTTCTAGGTATGGAATCATATTTTCTGCAAAAAGAGATCATTTGACTTCTTCCATTCCTATTTGGATGCCTCTTATTTCTTTCTCTTGGCTGATTGCTCTGGCCATGACTCTCAGTACTATGTTGAATAGGATTGGTGAAAGAGGGCATCCTTTGGCTGCTTCCCCCATCATGATTTTAACTTTATATTTGTTGAGATTTGTTTTGTGGCCTAACAATATCTTCTTATTAATTTTGGTCTAGATCACCTATCTGTTTCTGAAAGTGGGTTAATAAGATCTTCTACTATTTTCATATTGTTGTTCTTTTCTTAAGAAGTATTAATATTTATATATTTTTAGTTGAATAAATGTTTGATAAATATGTATGTAAAAGTATAATCTCATGATTAATTAACTCATTCATTATTATATATCCCTTTACTTTCAATTTATATGTGTCATTAAAGCTGAAGTGTGTCCACTGTAGGCAGCATGTAATTGGGTCTTGGTTTTGTATCCATTCAGCCATTCAATGTCTAGGTAATCAGAAAGGATTATTTTGTATGTAATTCATTTCCATTCAAGGTAACTAATAACAGGTAAGAACTTATTACTGTTATTTCATTAAATGATTTTCTGGTTGTTTTGTATATACTTTGTTCCATTCTTCCACTCTTGCTGCCTTCTTTTACAAATTGATGATGTCCTGTAATAGTACACTTTTATTCCTTTCTCTTTTTTTTTGTTTTGGTATGTACTACAGGTTTTTGGTTTCATGTTACTATGAGGATTACACAAAGTATCTGATAGTTATCGAAGTATATTTTAAGCTGATAATAACTCAATACCTAAAAAATCTACACTTTTACTTTTCACACATCTTAATGGTTTTTCTCTCACAATATATATGTTTTTACTGTGTACCTCTTACCAAATTATTGTATCCATCATTATTTTTAATGATTTTTTAAACCTATATACTAAAAGTATAAATGTTTTACACAACATTTTCACAATATTAGAATATTCTGTAGTTGACTGGGTATTCAATTTTTCAAGTGAATTTTAAACTTTCGTATGTTCTCATGTTACTAATTAGTATCATTTTATTTCAGCTTGAAGAACTGTCTTTAGAATTTTTTTCTAAGACAAGTCTGTTGGTAGTGAACCCCCTTAGTTTCTGTCTATTTAGGAAAGCCTTTATCTCACCATTTCTGAATGATATATTTTCCAGATAAAATATATTTTGGTTGGAAAGTTTGTTTTTTTTCCCCACCAGCATATTTAATACATAATCACATCTTCTCCTTGCTTATTTCTGCTGAAAAATTCATTTATAGCCTTATAAAATTTCTCTTGTATTTATTAAACTTATTTTATCTTTCTACTTTCAAGATTACCTCTTCATCCTTGATTTCTGACAGCTTGATCATAATATGCCTTGGTAAAATCTTCTTTGTGTTGAATCTAATTCTAGGCCTTTAAGCTTCCTGTACCTGGATATTTACAGACACTCTTCGATTTGCAATGAATTTATATTCCTATAAACTTCTTATAAGTTGAAAATTTTGTAAGTAAAAAATGCATTTAATACATCTAACCTATTGAAGATCATAGTTTAGATTTGGCTACCTTAAATGTGCTCAGAACGTTAGCCTACAGTTGGGCAAAATAATTAAACACAAAGCTTATTTAATAATAAAGTGAGAAATAGCTCATGCAAATTTTTGAATACTGTATTGAAAGTGAAAAAAAGCATGGTTTTAAGGACACTTAAAGTACCATGGAGTTTCTACTGAATGAATATTGCTTTTGCAAAATTCTAAAGTTGAAAAATCATAAGTGAAATGATTGTAAGTCTAATATCTGTATATCTTTCCTCAGATATGGGAAGTTTTTGGCTATTGTTTTGTTAAGTAAGCTTTCTTTCACTTTCTTTCTTCTCCTTCTGATATTTCCATAATATAGATGTTAGCTCTCGTGATGGTGACCCATAAAACCCATAGGCTTTCTTCATTCTTTTTCATTCTTTGTTTTTACCCACTGACTGCATATATTTATTTATTTATTTTATTTTATTTTATTTTTTTTTTTGAGATGGAGTCTCACTCTGTCACCCAGGCTGGAGTGCATTGGTGTGATCTCGGCTCACTGAAAGCTCCGCCTCCCAGGTTCACGCCATTCTCCTGCCTCAGCCTCCCAAGTAGCTGGGACTACAGGCACCGGCCACCACGCCCGGCTAATTTTTTTTTATTTTTAGTAGAGACGAGGTTTCACCGTGTTAGCCAGGATGGTCTCGATCTCCTGACCTTGTGATCTACCTGCCTCGGCCTCCTAAAGTGCTGGGATTACAGGTGTGAGCCACCACACCTGGCCCCTGACTGGATATTTTTAATTAATCTTTATTTAAGTTCACCAATTCTTTCTTCTGCTTGATCAGTTGTGCTGCTGATACCTTCTATTGTATTTTTAAAATTTAATTTTTGTATTCTTCAGCTTCATAGTTTCTGTCCTATTATTTTTTAGGATTTCAGTCTCTTTGTTAAAATTCTAATTTTGTTTGTGTATTGTCTTTCTGATTTCACTGAGCTGTTTCTCTGTTTTCTATCGTTGTTTGCTGAGCTTCCTTAAAACAGTTATTTTAAATTTATTATCAGATATTTCATAAATGTACATTTAATGCTGGCTGGTTACTGGAAAATCATGGTGTTCCTTTGGTGGTGTTATGTTTCCTTCATTTTTCATGTTTCTTCTTACCTTGCATGATATAAGCACATCTGATGAAGCAGTCATGCCTTCCAGGTTTCACAGACTAGTTTTAATGAGTTTATTATACCTTTACCAGTAGTTGAGTGTGAGGGCACTAGCTGGGGTGTTGCATGGTTTTGTCACCAGTGTGAGCATAGTGCTATAATCTTTGTGCACCTCTGTCAGTTGAGATCAACATCAACAAAGATTGCAGGGGTCCTCAGTTGCCAATGCTGTGGGTATTCACAGTGGTTCTGAGGGCCACTGGAATATTTGGTAATAAAGGTTACCAGAGTCCTCCATATCTCTTTTTGTCTCACTGAGGGAAGTCATGATGGAGGGGATACCTCTTGTCACTGAGTCTGACTTATAGGAATATTTGCAGTGGCTGTGACACCATTATCTGATGTGCAGAATTCATGTCGTGCTCAGGGAACTGGGGTCTAGATTGCAGGCACACATGAAGATGGCATGGCCTTTGGGTCCATGGTAGCAATGGCACCAATGTACTGGGCATAAGCATCCATTGATGCCAAGTTGGTATCTGTGTTCCAGCTGTGGGTGTTTGTGGAGCTGTCAGGGAACTAGTTTACAGATAATGGAAGTGAGCAGAGCTACAGTAGCTCTGGAGTCTTGGTTTGGTTGCTCCCACTGGGTTGGTGGCTCTGGTGTCCTACTTGCAGATGTTCACAGAACTGCTGCAAAGCAAGATTCTGGACTATGGGCATGTGCAGAGCTAACATTGTTCTGAGGACCAGATTGGTGATGTGCCTACTGAAGCAGAGGCTCCAGCATCTGTGTCTTCAGGTGCTTATAGAGGAGCCATGAAGGTGGGCACTGCACATGGACACACAGGCAGTGATGTTGGCTCCCAAGCCAGCTTGAACCAGCATGAACTAGCTTGCTGTGGCACTGGCTCTAGTGTCTGAGTCATGGTCACCCTGGAGCAGTGGAGACAGAGTCAGGAATGAGGGTGAGTGAAGGAACATCATGGCTTCAGGGCCTAGGGTATAGACTAACCCGTAGAAACAGTGGCCCTGGCATCTGAAGAGTTAGTGTGCATGTGTTGCATCTGTGGAGCTGAAGTCAGGAGTGCAGTCATGCCCAAACAGACAATGTCTCCAGGCTCCTGGGAATGAACTAGCTGGAATTAGCAGTTCCACCGTTGTCCCAGGTACAGGCACTCTTATAAGTGGCAGGGGAGATGGGGTCTGTAGCACAGGTGTGCATGGAGTAATCGAGGTTTTATGGCCTGGGCTGGGGCTAGCCTGCAGTAGTGGATCCATTATTTGTGGTATGGGTGTGCATGATGCATACTGTGCTTCTGTAGAACTTGAGTCTTAAAGGTGGGGATACATGGAGTGGCTGCAGAGCTGGAGTTTGTGAGCATACTTAGTGTAGCCATAACTGTGGAGTCTCAGGCATGTATGTGGTTGTGAAAAGTGGTGAACCAAGTCCTAGAGTAAGATAATAGTGGCTCCTTCTTACATATGGGGAGGCAGCACAACAGCATATCTCTATCTGATGTGTCTGCAACAGTGATGGCTGTTGGCTACCTCAGTGGTGAAAGCTGCCAGCCTTATGCCAGACAGACAACTGGGGACCATGATGGCACCCACTATGCAGCTGATAACAATAGCCCCTACCCTCTTTGGTTCACAGCAGTCTCCAGATGACTGAGGTATGCTAATCTCTGTATTTGTTTCTCTGTGTTTATTCTCCCTTGTTTTGCTCTATAGTATTGCTGCAGGTTCTTAATTAGACTCTTGAGCTCTCCCAAGGTTATTTTCATGCATGTATAGCAGTCTAATTGTTTTTTGTGGATGAAATAAAACTGATATATCCTACTCCATCATCCTACTAATATAATTCTTTAAGAATAGTTGAATAATTATAAAAGTTTAAAGTATTTGTACGTATGAATATGTGTATATGCACACACACGGTTCTTTACGTTATATCTGCTTTTTCTGAATTGTTCTATATTACATATACACTCATAGACAAACACTCCTACACATTACATTTATACCTTGGTTATACCAGGCTCTTTGTAATTTACACCTCAATAATTATAGCAGACATAAAAATTTCATGCAAGATTTCTAGCTTGGCTAACTTAAAGGATATGACTGTGAAATGGAATCATGAAATCAATGAGTGAGTATCAGAATTTTATAGTGGCTGAGTAGAGGAGAGGAAAATAGAAGCTCATATGTATGTGTAAATGTATGTTAAAAGTAGACCTGGATTCCAATCCATACTCACCCCATAGTAGCTATGTTAACACAAGTTAATCATTAGTAAAATGAAGATGCTAATAAACAGAATGCAAGATTAGATGATTAAATAAAAACTTATACTTTAAATGTCTCTTTAGGGAGAGAGGGAGCCAAGATGGCCGATTAGAAGCAGCTGTGGTCCACAGCACTTATGGAGAGGAAGGAAAGGGATGAGTGAATGCAGCACCCTCAACTGCAATATCCAAGTTCTCGCATTGGGACTGATTAGACAAACAACTCGACCCATGGAGAATAAAGAAGGAAAGGGTGGGGTGATGGCCCACCAAGGAGCAACACGGACCCAAGGGAATCCCCACCCCTGGCCAAGGGAAGTGGTGAGTGATTGTACGACCCCGCCTGTGAAACCACGCTCCTCCCAGGGATCTTTGCAACCTGAGAATCAGGAGATCCTCTCATGGGCCCACGTCACCGGCCTTGGGTCCGACACGTGGAACTGTGTGAAGTCTTGGCAGAACAGCTTTTCAAGCACACACCTCTGAGACCCAGAAGCTTTACATACTCTGGCCCAAGATCTTCAATAAGAGTGTCTGCAACTCAGGAAAGGTGGGAGGTCCATGCATACCCCTAGGAAGGGGGCTAAATTCAGGGAACCAAGCAGCATCTTTCTGCAGGCCCCACTTCCACAGTATCTCACAAAATAAGACCCATTGGCTTGAAATTCCAGCCAGCCAATGGCAACAGGGTGGAGTCTGCCTGAGATGGGAAGGAGATCCCCGGGGAGGGGAAGCTGCCATCTCTACAATTCAATCAACTCAGTCTTTCCAGCCTGCCAGCTTTGGAGAGTCCAAAAGGTCCCTGTGAGGAGGGGTCTCCCCAGTGCAACACAGCCTCTTTGCCAGATCGTGGCCAGACTGCTTCTTTAAGCAGGACCTTGATCCATTCC
The DNA here is from genome assembly GCF_028885655.2 of Pongo abelii. Lineage (NCBI taxonomy): Eukaryota > Metazoa > Chordata > Mammalia > Primates > Hominidae > Pongo > Pongo abelii. The sequence continues at coordinate 95,796,885 of NC_071990.2, read as the reverse complement.
TCCTCACTGGGCTGTACATCCCAGTCAGGACTTCTGCCACCCCAGCCGGTTTTCTACAGAAAGATCTCTAATTTCCCTCTGGGACAGAGTCCCCGTGGAGTGGAGCAGGCTGCCATGTTAGCTGTTCTGGCTTCTTTGTCAGTCCAGCCTCTGGGGCCTGGAGAACCCATACCAAGCAGGGGCTGAAGGGATCCTCAACACAGCACACCTGGTCTACCAAAAGGCAACTAGACTGCTCCTTTAAGTGAGTCCCTGATCCCATTGCTCCTAATTGGGTGAGACTTCCCAATAGGCGTCTCCAGCCACTTTCTCTAAGATCATTCGCGCAGGCAAAAGGTCAGTAACCCCCTAGAATGAAGTTTCCAGAGGGAGGAGTAGGTTGCCATCTTTGCTGTTTTGCAGTCTTTGTTAGTGATACTTCCAGGTACAGGATAAACCGAGGCAACTAGGGTTTGGAGTGGACCCCAAACAAACCACAGCCGCCATATGGAAGAGTGGCCTGATGGTTAGAAAACAATAAGAACAACATCAACAAATAAGACCCCACAAAAACCCCATCAAAGGTCAGCAGCCACAATGAAGGCAGATAAACTCACAAAGATGAAAGTCAACACAAAAACACAGAAAACTCAAGAAGCCAGAGTGCCCCTTCTCTTCTAAATGACTGCAACACCTCTACTGAGCTAAAGGAGCATGTTGTAACCCAACAAAAAGAAGCTAAGAATCATGATAAAACAGTAGAAGAGCTGATAGCCAGAATAGCCAGTTTAGAGAGGAACACAACTAACTTGTTAGAGCTGAAAAACACACTACAAGAACTTCACAATGCAATGACAAATATTAATAGCAGAATAGACCAAGCAGAGCAAAGGATCTCAGAGCTTCAAGACCATCCTTCTGAAATAAGAGGCAGACAATAACAGAGAAAAAGAGAATAAAAAGAAATGAAGAAAACCCCCAAAAAATATGGGATTATGTAGAGACTGTACCTATGACGGGCAGGGGTACCTGAAAGAGACCGGGAGAATGGAACCAAGTTGGAAATCATACTTCAGGATATTATCCAGGAGATATTCCCTAACTTAGCAAGACAAATCAACACTAAAATTCAGGAAATGCAGAGAACCCTGTAAAATACTCCATGAGGAGGTCATCCCCCAGAACCTTATCATCAGATTCTCCAAGGTTGAAATGGAAGAAAACATGTTCAGAGCAGCCAGAGAGAAAGTCCAGGTCTTCTACAAAGGGAAGCCCATCAGAATAGCATCGACCTCTCAGAGGAAACCTTACAAGTCAGAAGAGATTGGCAGCCAACATTCAACATTCTTAAAGGAAAGAATTTCCAACCCAGAATTTCATATCCATCAAAACTAAGCTATATAAGCAAAGATGAAATAAGATATTTTTTCAGACAAGCAAAGATGCTGAGGAAATTTGTCACCACCAGACATGCCTCACAAGAGCTCCAGAAGGAAGCACTAAATATGGAAAAGAAAAAATGTTACCAGCCACTACAAAAACACACTGAAATACACAGACCAGTGACACTACGAAGCAACCACACAAACAAGTCTGCAAAATAACCAACTAGCATCATGATGACAGAATCAAATCCACACAAGAATATTAACTTTAAATGTAAACAGGCTAAATGCCCCAATTAAAAGACACAGAATGGCAAGCTATATAAAGAACCAACTATCATCAGTATGTTGTCTTCAAGAGACCCATCTCACATGCAAAGACGCACATCAGCTCAAAATAAAGGGATGGAGGAAAATTTCTGAAGCCAAATGGAAAACAGAAGAAAAGCAGGAGTTGCAATCCTAGTTTCTGACATAACAGACTTTAAACTAACAAAGATCAAAAAAGACAAAGAAGGCCATTATATAATGGTAAAGGGTTCAATTCAACAAGAAGACCTAACTATCCTAAATATATATGCACCCAATACAGGAGCACTCAGATTCATAAAGCAAGTTCTTACAGACATTCAAAGAGACTTAGATTCCCACACAATAATAGTGGGGGACTTTAACACCGCACTGATAATATTAGACAAATTATTGAGACAGAAAATTAACAAAGCTATACAGGATGTGAACTCTGTTCTGAATTGGGCAGACTTGATAGGTATCTACAGATCTCTCCACCCAAAAACAACAGAATATCACTCTTCTTATTGCCACATGGCACTTAGTCTAAAACTGACCACATAAGTGGAAGTTAAACACTCCTCAGCAAATACGAAAGAACTGAAATCATAGCAGTCTCTCAGACCACAGTGTAGTCGAGCCAAAAGATTGAGAAATTTACTCAAAACCACACAACTACATGAAAATTGAATAACTTGCACCTGAATTAATCTTGATTAAATAATTAAATTAAGGCAGAAATCAAGAAGTTTTTGAAACTAATGAGAACAATGATGCAACATACCAGAATCTCTGGGAAACAGCTAAAGCAGTGTTAGGAGTGAAATTTATAGCATGAAATGCCCACATTGAAAAACTAGAAATATCTCAAGTTAACAACCTAACATCACAACTGAAAGAACTAGAGAACCAAGAGCAAGCAAACCTCAAAGCAAGCAGAAGACAAGAAATAATAAGATCAGAGGTGAACTGAAGGTGATAGAGACACGAAAAAGCCTTCAAAAAATCAAGAAATCCAGGAGATTTTTTTTTGAAAAATATTAATAAAATAGACCAGTAGCTGGACAAAGAAGAAAAGAGAGAAGATTCAAATAAACATAATCAGAAATGATAATGGGGATAATCACCACTGACCCCACAGAAACATAAGCAACAATCAGAGAATACAGTAAATAATTTTATGCACTTCAACAAGAAAATCTAGAAAAAATGGATACATTTCTGGAAATATAAACCCTACCAAGACTGAACCAGAAAGAAAAAAAGTAGCTGAATAGGCCAATAATGAGTTGTAAAATTGAGGCAGTAATAAATAGCCTGCCAATCAAAAAAAAAAAAGCCCAGGAACAGACAGACTCACAGCTGAATTCTACCACAGGTACAAAGAAGAGATGGTACCATTTCTACTGAAACTATTACAAAAAACTGAAAAGGAGGGAATCCTACCTAACTCATTCTATGAGGCCAACATCATCCTGATACCAAAACCTGACAGAGATAAAACAAGAAAATAAAACTTCAAATGGATATCATTTGAATTCGTCTTGGTGAACATCAATGCAAAATCCTCAATAAAATATGACAAACCAAATCTAGCAGCACATCAAAAAGCTTATCCACCATGATCAAGTAGGTTTCATCCTCAGGATACAAATATGGTTCAACATATGCAAATCAATAAATGTGATTCATCACATAAACAGAACTAAAGACAAAAACCACATGATTATCTCAATAGATGCAGAAATTGCATTCCTTCATGTTAAAAACTCTCAATAAAATAGGTATTTAAGGAATATATCTCGAAATAATAACAGTCATATATGACAAACTCACAGCTAATATATTACACAATGGGCAAAAGCTGGAAGTATTCTCCTTGAAAACTGGAGCATGACAAAAATGCCATCTCTCACCACTCCTGTTCAGCATGTTGTTGGAAGTTCGGGCCAGGGGAATTAAATAAATAAATAAAGTATATTCAAATAGAAAGAGAGGATGTGAAAATATCTCTATTTGCAAATGACATGATTTTATATCTCAAAAACCCTTTTCTTTCAACCCCAAAACTTCTTAAGCTGATAAGCAACTTTAGCAAACTCTCGGGATACAAAATCAATGTGCAAATATTACTAGCATTACTATACACCAACAGCAGTCAAACTGAGAGCCAAATCACAAATGAACTCCCATTTACAATTGCCACAAAAAGAATAAAATACCTAGGAATACAGCTAACAAGAGAAGTGAAGGACCTTTTCAAGGAAGACTACAAAGCACTGCTCAAAGAAATCAAAGATGACACAAACAAATGGAAAAGCATCTCATGCCCATGCTCATGAATAGAAAGAATGAATATCATGAAAATATCCATAGTGCCCAAAGCAATTTTTAGATTCAATGCTATTTCCATTAAACTACCATTGACATTCTTCACAGAATTAGAAAAAATTATTTTAAATTCATATGGAACCAAAAATAATAAAAGATCCCAAGTAGTCAAGGCATTTCTAAGCAAAAAGAACAAAGCTGGAGGCATCACGCTAACCAACTTCAAACTATACTACAAGGCTACAGTAACCAAAGCAGCTTGGTACTGGTACAAGAACTGACAAAATGACCAATGAAACCAAATACAGAGCCCAAAAATAAGTCTGCACATCTAAAACCATCTGATCTTTGAGAAACCTGACAAAAATAGGCAATGGAGAAAGGATTCCCTGTTTAATAAATGGTGCTGGGAGATCTGGCTATCCATAAACAGTAAACTGAAACTGGACCCCTTCCTTATACCATGTACAAAAATTAACTCAAGATGAATTAAAGACTTAAATGTAAAACCCAAAACTATATAAACCCTAGAAGAAAATCTAGGTAATACTATTCACAACATAGGCACTGGCAAAATTTTATGGACTCTGGATCATTATACCTTTCAATATGCCAACTATTCATTTGTGAGCCTAACATGTAGAAAGTACCTAATGAGGTTTTTTCAGTAGGAGCTAAAGAAAGAGAACCATAAAATTACATAATTTTAAAATTTAGAGCAGTAATAGAGATAATCTTGATTAGAGGGTTGCAGTTTTTGTAAAGGATCAAGTAGTAAATATTTAAATTTTGGCAATCCAGATGGACCTACCACAGCTATTTAACTCAACCATTGTAGCACAAAAGCAGTCACAGATGATATACAAATAAATGGACAAGGCTGTGTTACAATAAAACTTTATTTACAAAAATAAGCAATGGGCCATACTTTGACAACCCCTAATTTAATAGTCATTTGGTCTCTAGAGAAACATACTGAGGAAGATGTATTTCCCAAGGTGAAAGAAGTCCAAAATTTGTCAGAGTGAGGGGGGGAATACTTTTAGCAGCAGTCCAGCTCTCTTTCCAGAAATCCAGAAACCAAAGTTGCCAGTAGATTAAATGTGTAATATTTTAGCATATAAATAACACAAGATTCCACTTAATATAACACATTAATAGTTTCACGTCTTTGAAGATTGATTGTAACTATGTAGAATAATAAATAAATTCAGACTTTCATTTAATTGCCATATCAAATGAATCAGAAATATAGTGTAAGTTATCAATTTATCTTCCCACTCCCCTTATCATAATTATTCAAAAATAATAGATCTATTGTAGCTTATTTAGCAAGTCATAGCCTCCTTAAGACCTTAAGAGTAAATCAGAAATTCAAGATTTAAAGATTAAAAATAGTTCATAAAGTAAGGTAGCACAATAATGCGCTTTCTGTGTCCTTGTAGAATAGGAAAAGACACAGGGGCCCAGTTTCACTGAACTTCAGCCTAAGTAGAATCTCCAGAAATAAAATCATTTGCATTTATTGGAAATAACATTGAAAACACTGTATACACAATGCATATATCATATGCATAAATAAGTAAAGTAGAGCAGTTTAAGGATCCTGACCACCCAGAATCTGAATATGACACAATTTTGAAATACAATTTTTACAAATGTAATCAAGTTCAGACAATGTAGGCCCTAATCCAATGATCAGGAGGACCTTAAATACTCACAATATGGAACATAAAACATATTTAAAAATTACTGATCTAGACTGGCTTCTATGTTTTGAGATTAAAAATCTAATAGTGTCGGCTGGGCGCGGTGGCTCACGCCTGTAATCCCAGCACTTTGGGAGGCCGAGGTGGGCGGATCATGAGGTCAGGAGATCCAGACCATCCTGGCTAACATGGTGAAACCCCATCTCTACTAAAAATGCAAAAAAAAAAAAAAAAATTCTAATAGTGTCATTTTACTGCTATTTATCATCTATTTATTCATAACTGCCTATCATTGTTTATCTTTGTTTTGAATACTCTTTGCCTTGCATTACCACCTGTAAAAAACATACCTATACTTCCAAACACAGATATTAATAAAATATTAACTTCTATTAAGCTTTTCCAGTCTTACCCTGGTGTAAATATGTATATTTACACATTTTCTGTTTGCTCATATTTCTTTTCTTTCTCAGAGAACATTTTTCACTATCTTCCTTGTGAATACATCTATTGCAACTGGTTAGCAATTTTCTTGAGTTTAGGAACCATATTTTCAATATCCTGAATCTCCTAGAATTCTACATAGGTTAAAATGATAGAATTGTCGTTAGAGCAAAATCAGAAAGCTAGATTGGTACATTTCTTCAACAGATTAAGAAATGTGTCCTTATGCTATTAAATAAATTGACTAAGGTGTTTTGCTTTAGCTTAATGTGTAGTTATATTTTCACTACATAGTGTTGCCTTCAGCATTTTGTAAATTATTCTTTCCTTGGCTAAAACATACATGGTACTTATGAAACTATTTGAAATTATATTTAAGTAAAACAAAATAGTTCAAAATTGATGTGAAAGGAAACATTCTTTTCCACAATAGAGTCAATTATTTCCCTAATCTTCTTTTCCATTTGGCTTCTTACATTTTCATTATTTATCTCTGCTCATTGTCACCTCCATCTCATGGCTAGTATAAAAGAAAACAGATTTGAAGTAAATTTGAACTGCCATTTGCTTACTTCATGGAACCTTTGGCAAAAGTTAGTTAAGGATGTGAGCATTAATGATCGAAGTAAGAGCAGGGGATATTTGAGAATTGTATTCATCTAGACTTTGCTATTTTCTATTTCCAAGGGTAACTGAGAGTTGAATGATTCATGAAATGACGTGCTCCCATCGGTATATCTAAAATGGTTCTGGTGGATGAGAGAGTTAATATTCCGAGGCCACATCTATAGGCAACTCTAGAATCAACCACTTTACAGTTAAAATGCCCTTTCTGATTATTTTGACAACTGAGTTTGACACAATTGACAGAATTTATCATGTGTTCAACTCAAATTTGTCATTAAAGTAACCAAAAATAATAAGTTCTTGAAAAAATGCCAAGTGAGAATTGTCAAATGGGTATGATCAGAGGGTTGTGCGTTTTTCTCTATTTTTAAAATATAATAAAATAATCTTGAAATTCCACATGCATTTAAATATAATACAAACACTTTATGTTTCATCTTGTCTCCAAATTGCAAAGAATTTATACAAATATTCAGTTAATTCAAATATTAATGAGGCTCAAAAACAAACAAACAAAAACCTTAAACATTTATAATTAAAATTAATTGCCTAAATCTCAGGAAAATCTGGGTATATCATATTAAATAAAAATCATTGATATTCAATGCTTTGATACTTATGATATTGTCTTCCTAACCTAATTAAAATGATGATACATGCTGCTTTTAAAATACTTTTAAATAAATGTACTTATTTGACCTTCACAATAATGCTGACACTGTGAAGTAATTAGGGCGTATACTGTTATTTTTATTCTCATTTTAGAGATGAGAAAACTTTGATTCATTTAGTAAGTTGTGAATGCAAATTGCATTTTATACAACAAAATATCATGCTCTTTGTCCTACCCATAGCTGACTTGCCTTGGCATAAACTGAATATGCTTATACCTGGGTTGTCATTCCGATTCTGTTAAAATCAAAGTTTATGACTGTGGAAATTTCATCAAAGTGCTTTAAATGAGGACTAAGTTCTATTATGCATATAGTGGACTAACATGTTTTTCAAATATCAAGTTCAATGTTCTATGCATCTTCCTACGTATGTGTGTGTATCAAACTCCAGAGATAATAAAGCAATTCAGTGTTGAATAAAAGTAAATACTTAAACTTTTCACACATTAATAAGTATTCTGAATTTCAAACATTCAATTTTGCAATAGTTATATAATTTTATATAAATGTGGATAATTTTTGTCAAGAAAACCTATTGGCATTTAGTGGAAGTAGTAATTTTCTGAATGTATTTTGATAAAATAGATAAAATGTATTTTTCTTCTGAAACATTTAAAGATACATTTATGAATCTTCTTCTGGAACTGACATTATTTTTATCGCTTCCCCTGGTGGAAAAGAGAATAATAAAGAAATGGACATATTTGCTAATGTTTATGCAAATTTGTCCATAGAGTAAGAGCCTGAAAGATTTCTAACTAGCTAATTAAATAAGGAGCCATCATGTATGCTATTGTTATCTCTGTATGTCAGGGTGTGTTTACAAAAAGAATTATGATTTATGGCAAATGTTATTAATCAATTGGTTTTATTAATTTATGTTATAAATAAAATATGATGAGCCAAAACAACATCATTTTAAATACTGGCTTCTCCACCTACCTGCTGTCTGATCTCAGAATGGTTATTTAGCATCTTCAAGCTTACTTTTTTTCTTTTTTTTTTTTTAGAGGGAGTCTCTTTCTGTTGCCCAGGCTGGAGTGCAGTGGCAGGATCTTGGCTCAGTGCAAGCTCCGCCTCCAGGGTTCACGCCACTCTCCTACCTCAGCCTCCAGAGTAGCTGGGACTACAGGCACCTGCCACCATGCACGGCTAATTTTTTATATTTTCAGTAGAGAAGGGGTTTCACCGTGTTAGCCAGGATTGTCTCTATCTCCTGACCTCGTGATCCGCCTGCCTCGGCCTCCCAAAGTGCTGAGATTACAGGCGTGAGCCACCACGCCCGGCCTTCAAGCTTACTTAGATATCAGAAAGATGAGATTTTAATAAGCATTTCTCAAAGTGTTTAAAAATATTAAACAAGATTTATGTAAAGTAGATTATAAATTATTTGATTACCTGAACCATCACTTTATTATATTTACCTGCTTGTTTCACAGTGGAAGAAATGACATGATGGCATGGTTTTAGAAACTGACATCATTGTGTTTGAAGCTGAGAACAGGATAATTATATCATTTATAACAATGGAGAAAGTAGGTAACATGAATATTACAACGAGTTCCTAAGGTATAGGAAGAACTAAAAAGTCAGAAGGAGACATTGAGGCAATCCAGAATTTAGTAATAGCAGGAAACCACTCCCATCTTTAAGGCTATAAATATAATGGAGAAATGGAGTTGCAAGAAGCCAAGAGCAGGACCACTGGCTGCAGCTGGCACCATGAAGGATAGGACTTCCTGAAGGTTGTTGGAACTATGGAGAAGAGATAGCTACTTCTAGAGATACCCCCAAAGCAGGAAGAGGGAGGTACTATGGCTTCTATGTCCAAGTCTAATACCTTAGCAGAACCTCTCATTGGTCAAAACCACCTCAAATTCAGATCACAGGAGAGCCTGGAAAGCATAATTTGTATAGACAGCACAAGGAATGGATGTGTGAGCAACTAACTCAATGGAACACATTGATGAAGTTTTCTGACATTTACATGAAAATTTCAGTTAAGAAAAAGAATGATTGAGACTAGAGGATTAAATTCAGAAGCAGAAAGGTAGCAGTTGAAGGATAAAAAGGGAATTCTTTTATTAATTGTACAAAACTAGTTTGACAAAAGGCAGGACAATGGATAGAAGAAGAAGGAGAGGAGGAAAAAGAAGATGCAGATAAAAGATCCTATAAATAAGTCTTTTTAAAATCTGACAGAAAATGAGCAAGGAGGATACAATTTCTCTGATTGCAAAGATAAGAAGAAGATTGAAAAAGAAGGGAGGACATCACACACAAAAAGCTCAAGCTCCCATTCTGTATATGTACATATGTATATGTGTTTGTGTGTCTGTGTGTGTGTATGGATATATATAACATTATACAAGCATACCTGGAAAATATTACAGGTTTTGTTCCAGATCACCACCATAAAGCAAATATCACAATAAAGTGAGTCACATAAATTTTTTGGTTTCTTAATGCATATACATCTTCTGTTTATACTATATGGTATTCTATTAAGTGTACAATAGTATTGTGTCTTTAAAATGTATATATTTTAATTAACAAACACTTTATTGCTTAAAAATGCTAATGACCATTTTGGCCTTTATCAAGTCATAACCTTTTTGTGGTGGAGGGTCTTGCCTTGATGTTGATGATTGCTGACTAATCAGAGTGGTGGTTGCTGAAGTTTGGGGTGTCTCTGGCAATGTCTTAAAAGAAAACAAAAATGAACTTTGCCATGTTGATTGACTCATTTTTTAAGCAAATATTTCTCTGTAACACGTGCTGTTTGACAACATTTTGCCCACATTAGAATTTTTTTCAAAATTGTAGTAAACCCTCTCAAATTATGCAGCTGTTTTATCAACTAAGTTTATGTAATATTCTAAATTGTTTGTTGCCATTTCTACGATGTTCATAGCATCTTCACCAGGAGTAGATTCCATCTAAAGAAACCACTTTCACTGTTCATCCATAAGGAGCAACTACTCATCCATTCAACTTTTATCAAAATATTGAAACAATTAAATTCCCATGATTTTCAAAATGGAAAATGAACATTGGCTTCAATTTCAAGTCATCAGTTGTATTAGCTCCCAACAAAAGATTCAGCCTGACCTTTGAAGCTTCAAAAACAGGCAACTTCTTTTCAACTATGAAAGTCCACAAGGCAGATTCCACTAATGCAGGCCATTTAATCTACATGAAGTGTGTGTTGTTTAGTGTAGCCGTCTTTATGAATTATTTTAGATAGGTCTTCTGAATAACTTGCTGCGGTTTCTCCATCAGCACTTGCTGCTTCACCTTGCACTTTGTGCTATGGGAATAGGTTCTTCACTTAAACTGTGTGAACCAATCTTTGCTAGCTTCAAACTTTTATTCTGTAGATTCTTCACCTCTCTCAACCTTCAGAGAATTGAAGAGAGATAGGGCCTTGCTCTGGATTATGCTTTGGCTTAAGGGAATGCTGTGGCAGGTTTGATCTTCTATCCAGAACACACAAACTTTCTCCCTATCAACAATAAGAATGTTTCACTTTATTTTTTTGACATCATTTGTGTATTCTCTAAAGTAGCGCTTTTAATTTTCTTCAAGAACTTTTCCTTTGAATTCACAGTTTAGCTGATTGTTTGGCACAAGAGGCCCAGCGTTTGACCTATCTCAGCTTTCAACATGACTTCCTCACTAATTTTAAACATGTCTAGCTTTTAATTTAGGGTAAGAGATGTGTGATTCTTCCTTTTACTTGAAAACTTAGACGTCATGATAGGGTTACTAATTGGGTTAATTTCAATATTGTTGTGTCTCAGGGAGGCCCGAGGAGAGGAAGAAACATGATGGAATAGAGAGGCAGTGGAGCAGTCAGGACATACAATGTTTATGAATTAAGTATACCATCTAATATGGGCATAATTCATGGTGCCCCAGAACAATTATAATAGTAATATCAAAGTTCACTGATTGCATATCACTGCTTATCACCATTACAGATATAATAATCATGAAAAAGTTGAAATATTTTGAGAGTTACCAAAATGTGACACAGAGACCTGAAGTGAGCACATGCTGTTTGAAAAATGGCAATTATAGACTTGCTAGATGCAGGGTTAGCACAAACCTCCAATTTATAAAAAACGCAATATCTGAAGTGCAGAAAAGTGGCATGCAACAAAAGGAGGTGTATCTGCATATTTAATACTTATTATATAGAATACATTACATATACACATATTCATATATAATAGCTACTTATATTTACATATGTATCTAGATGTATATATATATAAATATACTATACAAATATCTATATATATAATTTTTATTTTAAATGTTTATATAAAATATAAATGTGAAATAGGATATGTATATTATTATATATACACATGATTACATATAAAATATGCAGATGCTCCTTTACTTATGATGGGGTTGTCTCCTGATATAGACATATCCCCATCATAAGTCAAGAAGCATACTGAATGAGTATTGCTATCCCATCAGTGTAAAGCAGAAAAGTTATTAAATAGAACAATTATATGTTGGAGATCATCTGTATATTTAAAATACATATGTATGTGTGTGTATACATATGTCTTATAGAGAAAGTCAAGTTTATTTCCTCAGTACTTCTGTAAAAGTTTTATAAAATAATTTTTCATGAATATATATATTTATATATAAATATATATAAATATAAAGATATATAAAGATATAAAATGATTTTTCATGTATATATATTTATAATATACATAAATATTTATAAATATATATATATTCAAAGGTATATCTTTAAGCGAAAAACAATGCAAAAGAGTTACCCAGAGCTGGAAGCTAATCCCATTGAAAAGGTTCTTTGAACATATGAATGCTTATTCTGGGAAAAAGAGAAAGGAGAGTGCTACTTTTAACTGATATTTTATTTAGTTTGGAAATATCTAATCCTGTATAAGAAACCAATTTTGTGTTTTAGCCACGGTTCTGGTCAAGAAATTAATTTTTATGTTCAATGAATTGTATTTATTTTTATGTTACTCCACTTTATTCACTCTTCCAAGGGCATAGAAAATGTTCATAATTTTCTTCTCAAAAAGGTCCTCATATTCCCAGAGCCAATCTCCTATTCAATGCTACCTCCTAGTCTGGATCACCATTATCCTTTTTTTTCAATAAATTCAATAGCTTTATCATTCGTTTTCTGCTCACATTCATGCTCCAACTCACCTTAATCTCTCCTCCTCAGCAAATTGTTTTATTCGTTAAAACATAAATAAATCTATATCTAAACTCAAAATCTCACAATGTCTTTCTTCAAATAATAAATGCCAAAACTCTTGGTATGGTCTGGAAGTCTTTTCATGATCTGCGCTACTCCCACTTCGGCTTCCTCTTTAAGTTCACAGCGTCCCAATTACACGATGGTTCACTATGCCACAGCCACAGCTGTCGGCCCTGAAACATGCCAGGGAAGTCCTCATCTCAAGGTCTTTGTTATTCTTGTCCTTTGTTCTGGAATATTTCTCCTCTCTATAAAGCATTCATTTACTTTGCACTTCCTTTAAATGTCTTCTCATATTTGATTTTTATCAGAGAAACCTTCTCTGACCTATACCTTTCTGTAACTCACTAGTGACTTATCTTGCTTTATCCTTCTTCAAAACACTGATTTATATTTTCATTCATTTATTCTGATATACAATATATACCCTGAGAGAACAGATAATTTGATATTTCTTTATACATCTTTTTATCTGGAATTCCTGAAACAGTACCTGAAGCATAACAGATATCAAGTATTTGTTGACTGAATGAATACATGCTAACCTGTCTTAGGCTTCTCTTTTTTTGGGTAACATTTCAAACTGACTTTAACCAAACATTCAAATTCTACCTGTGGTCAATTTTATTTAAAAATGGATTTTTTGTGTTTAAAAAAATTGTTTTGAAACAAGCTGGTGCTTAAACCTTCTTTATATTGCTGTTTATTTTCTTAAGAGATATCCCTTATTCAGATTATTATTTATTATAGTATATTTGAATTTCTTTTCCACTTAGTACTTAAATAATCTATTCCTCAAATTCACTTAGCAAGTAAATTTGGATCTTTATTTTCTTTTTAATAAAATATCTGAAAGCATAAGCTTCATAGAGTCATAAGATCATTTTTTAAAATGTAAACTTGTTTCACTGCTTAAGCCTCCACATTTATTCTTAAGATGATATTTACAGAAATGTGTCATCATGTTAAATTATTTAAATAACATTTATTAAATATACAGTACACACAAAGCAAAAACTATGAGGAAATATTGACAGGTCAGCCAAAAGAGATACACTATTTATATGCAATAAATATATATTCTGTGATTTTGCTCACATAATATTCAAAAAAAATGTTTAAATTATTTGTAAAACTGTAGCTAGGTATAGGATTAGTCTAGAATTAATCTTTGAGTCTGTTTTTTTTAACAGTCTCACTCTCTCACCCAGGCTATAGGATTATGGGGGCAGTTTTCCCATGCTGTTATCTTGAGAGTGAGTTAGTTCTCACAAGATGTGGTTTTAAAAAGTGTTTACAAGTTCCCCCTTCCCTCTCTCTCTCTCACCTTCCACTATGAAAAAGATTCCTTGCTTTCCCTTCACCTTCTGCCATGATTTTCTGAGGCTTCCCCAGCCATGCAAAACTGTGAGTCAATTAAACCTCCTTGTGTTATAAATTACCCAGTCTCAGGTAGGATCTTTACAGCAGTGTGGAAATGAACTAATACAGATAATTGTTACCAGAAGTGGGGTACTGCTATAAAGACAACCTGAAAATGTGGCAGTGACTTTGGAACAGGGTAATGAGAAGAGGTTGGAACAGTTTGGAGGCCTCAGAAGAGGACGAGAAGATGGGAGAAAGTTTGGAGCTTCCTAGATGCTTGTTGCATGATATTGACTAAAATACTGATAGTGATATGAACATTGAAGTCCTGATTGAGGTGGTCTCAGATGGAGATGAGGAACATATTGGGAACTGGAGCAAATTTCAGTCATGTTCTGCTTTAGCAAAGAGACTGGTGGCCCTACAGAATTGAGGAACTTTGAACTTGAGAGAGATGATTTAGGGTATCTGGCAGAAAAAATGTGTTAACCACAAATAGGTGTTGAGCTTTAGTAAACGTTCCTTTGGTATAAATTAATTTCATAGTTTTTTCTTTAATCTTTTAATATGGTAGCTCGCTTTGATTAATTTATAAATATTTACATATATTAAATGAAACTTGCATACTTGGAATAAATTCCACTTGCTTATGATGTGATCTTTTATAGGATGCTAGGTTCTAGTATTTTATTGAGGGCTTTTGCATTGTTGTTCAAAAGAGATATTTGTTTTATTTTTCTTTTTTCATAATGTCTTTGGCCTTGGTATCAATCAGATAAACGCAAGTCCCACAAAACAAATTGGAAAGTGTTTCCTTTTTAAAAAAAAAAAAAAATTTAAGAGATTGTGTAGAAAAGGTACTATTTCTCCTTAAATGTTTAGAGGAATTGGGCGTGCAACGTTCTGTACCTGGAAATTCCTTTTAGGAAGATTTTAAGCTTCAAGATTAATAATTTAATAAACGTACAGCTGGTCAAATTATCCATGTTTTCTTGAATGAGTTTTTATAAATTTGAGACATTCAAGGACTTACTGCATGTCATCCAATTTGTTAAATATTTGTGATTGAAATTGTTATAAATATTCTTTTTTAATTATTAGGATAGTGTGAAAGTATTTGCAGGCATTGTCATCCCCTTTAATTGCAAAAAACACAATTGCTTTTGCACCAACTTAATAGTTTACTGCCATTAAGCTCTATAGTGAAATCCCTTCACTTATTCCTCATATTGTTAATTTGAGTTTTAACTCTTTCATATTTTTCAGTATGGCCAGAGGTTTATTGATGGAAGCGGGCATTTTAGAATTTCCAGATTATAACTCCATCTAATATTTTCTATTTTTGTTTTCAATTTCATTGATTTATCCTTGTATCTTTATTATTTAACTACTTCTGTTTACTTTGGATTTATTTTTTATTATTTCTATAAATTTTTAAGGTGGAAGCTTAGATCCTTCACTTGAAATCTTTTGTGTATTACTAATATAGTCACTTAATTCCATAAATTTCCTCCTTGAGACTTCTTTAGCTGTATGCCACAAATTTTTGTATTACTTTTACATATTCATTAACTTAAACATATTTCTAGTTTCTATTGAAACTTCTTATTTTATCTATGAGATATTTAGAAGTGTAGTTTCATTTTTCAAGTGTTTAGGGATTTAATAGTCTTATTTCTGTTATTAATTACAAATAACATAATTTTATGATTTCACTTTTTAAAAATATGTTAAGGTAGGCTTTAAAATTTGGAATGTAGTCTATATTGGGAATGCTCTATCTGCACTTAAGAACAATACTCATTTTTTTTTTGTTTGGGGATAGAATGTCTTGTAATTGTCTATTAGATCCAGTTGGTTGATGATGTTCTTCACTTCTATGTACTATATACATTTTATATGTACTAATCTATGGATTATATAATTGAAGGCAAAATAAAGGTAGGTTCACATATGAAAAATGAAAAGAATTTATAACCAAAGGTGGGCTCCTAAAGAAAGGCTAGAAGATGGCTGACTAGGGCAATTAAAAGACAGTTCTCTTTAGAAAGAGGAATAAATTTACAGGTGAATGGACAAATTCTGAATGGAAAACTGAGGGACATAAGCCAGGACCTGACAGAGCACCCACAGGAAGAAGCTGGGCTGCAGAACAGGAAAGCAAAGAGTCCAGTGAGATTGCCCCCTTAGAAACTCAGAGCCTCATGGAAAGGGTAGGTGAGAGCACTTCCCTAGTCCCCTCACACCTCTGTCAATCTCCTGATCTCTAAACTATTAGGGAGCCCCTCTGCCCTTGTGACTCAGAACAACACTGTCAATGATTATTTGAAAAGTTCCCAGGGATGGAGAACCTGTGGCCAGCTCATACAAGTGTTTCCACCTGTTCTTCAGACCCTAGCTGAGATGGATGTGCCATATGGGTCATGCACCCATGGTGGGACACTGCTCTGCCTAAGGACTCTATGCGCATGAGTCGCTGTACCACTAATTCTGCTGAAAACATACCCCACTACCAGTTCTGACTTTGGAAAGCATAGGGGACCAGTAGGCCCCAGTAGAGTTGCAGGATCCCTACAGATTTAACTTTCAGTGTGGATTGCCTCTAAGGGAGCACTGGTGGGGACACAGACACCAAAACCCCCTTTGACATAAATGAAATGTAGGTCGCGTGCCAATCACAGGGGAAGGCAGTACCATCTCCTGGAGACAGACATGGAGGAGGGAAGGAGGGATTGTCTCCTACTCTTCCACACTGTTACGGGATGCAGCAGTGGTTCCTGCCACCAGTGATCACATACCCAGACACAGTGGGTTTTTTTTTTTTTGTGTGTGTGTGTGTGTGTGTGTGTGTGTGTTCTTCATGGTGACTTTTCATGTCCATTGTGAATGAGCCCCATTCAGGCTTTCACAAAGAATGGGTCCCCATCCCACCTGTTTACACAGAGCAACACTATTCTGACAAAGAACATAAAGGTGCCTGCTCTGGTCTTGGGGAAGAGACTCTACCCTGAGCCCATTTTGGTGGTAGCCATTAGATGAGGGTACCCGCCACATGCAGCTGCACTGCAACTGGGAACCAAAGGACAAAATCTTTATGAAATAAAGTCAGCCCTGAGACAGGGGCATGATAGGGAAATGGATTGCATTTCTACTTGCTCACGACTAGGAATAGGTGCAGCCACAATTTCCCCTTCCCCAAGACATGGGTGCACTCACACCCCAAGGCTACTTGTTGCTGCCACCCCCACATCAAGATGGGTGCTTCCACTAAATGCCAACCTACCTGCCAGCTCTTACTCTAAAGTGCCATCTACTGGACTGTATCCTGAAATGCATCAAAAAATAAGAAGTAATAATAAAAAATCTGCTACCAAAAGGGCTTAGTGCTAGTCCAGGAGATAAGCTATGAGGATCTCTTCAACTCTAGCACTACAGGAGAGAAGTTGTTGACTTTTACACGTGATACACCACTTCAACAAGCACCATTCGAGAAAAGCCAATGCACGGAAGCTATCCACAACCAAGGAACACACACAGTGTCATGGCTGAAAGCACCCAGAAAAAATGAAAGCATCCAGAAAAAAAATCCAAATGATAATACACACTATAAACATCAGTCATACTCCCTGGGAAAAAAATAATTTAAAGCATAAAAAAGTCTACCCAAAAGATAGCAAATTCAAAAATAAGAGGGGACAGCTCCCTCAAGTGTGAAGGAATCAGCACAAAAATCTCCCTCAGTACAAAAAGCCAGAGTATTTTGACATCTCCGAGAGCTAAATTGCACTAGCTCTTTAGCAATGGATCCTAAACAGAATTACATGTTTGAAATGACAGAGAAAGAATTTAAAATAAAAATTGCAAGCAAATTTAAGAAGATTCAAGAGAAAGTTTAAATATAATCCAAAGAAAACAGGAATATGATTCAGAATATGAAAGATAAAATGACTGTATTAAAAAAAAAGAGCTGCTAAAATTTAAAATTCACTAAAGGAATTTCAGAATACAGTTAAAAACTTTAACAATAGACTAAACCAAGTAGAAGAAAGAAATTCAGAACTTGAAGACCAGTCTTTTGAATTAACCCAGTCAAACAAAAATCAAGAAAAAATGTTTATTAAAAAAAGAACAAAGACTGTGAGAAATATGAAATTATGTAAAGCAAGTAAACCTTTGATTTACTAGTATTACTGAGGGAAAATAAAAAAATAGTATGCAACTCAAAAAGCATTTGAGACAATAATCCAAGAAAGTGTTCCTAATCTTGCTAGAGAGGTCAATATCCAGATTCACAAAACCCAGAGAACTACTGTGAGATACTATAGAAGAAGACCAACCCTAAGGCATATAGTCATCAGATTATCTAAGGTCAACATGAAAGAAAACATATTAAAAGCAGCTAGAGAAAAAGGCCAAATACCCATAGAATAAAACCCATCATACTGACAGCATCTTCTCAGCAGAAATCTGAAACAAGAAAATATTAGATTTCTATTTTTAGCTTCCTTAAAAAAATAAATTGCCAAAAAAACCTTCATATTCCACCAACATAAGCTTCACAAACGATGAAGAAATACAATCTTTTCAGACAGGAAAACACTAAGGGAATTTGTCACCAACAGATGGTTCCTACAAGAATCAAAGGAGTTCTAAACAAAAATAAATAACAATACTTGTTACCATAAAAACATACATAGTACGAAGCTCATGGATCCGATAAAGCTATTACATAATCTAGACTACAAAGTAACTAGCTAATCACACTATGACAGGAAAAAAATCTCATATATCAATATTAACTATGAACCTAAATGGCCTATATGCTCTACTTTAAGACACAGAGTGGCAAGATGGGTTAAAACAACAAGATCCAACCTAATTCTACATTCAAGAAAACATCTCATATATAATGACATCCGTAGGCTCAAAGAGATGGAGAAAGATCTTTTGTGCAAATGGAAAACAAAAAGGAGAAAAGGTTGCTGTTCTTGTGTCAGATAAATGATGTTTTATAAAAACAACAGTAAAAAAAAAAAAAGACAAAGTAGGGCTCTATGTAATGACAAAGGGCTCAATCTAAGATTTAACTATGAGATATATATATATGTGTATATATATGTATATATGTATATATATGTATATATATGTATATATGTATATATGTATATATGTATATATGTGTATATATGTATATATGTATATATATGTATATATGTATATATGTATATGTGTGTATATGTATATATATGTGTGTATATATATATATATATATTCCAATGTTAGATCACCCAGATTTACCAAGCACATACTACTAGACCTAAGACAAGATATAAACATTCATAAAATAATGGTGGGGGTATTAAATATCATACTGCAAACACTAGAAAGAACATCAAGGCAGAAAACTCACAAGCTATGGACTTAAATTTTATTCTCAACCAAAGAACCAAACAAACATCTGCAGCATACTCCACCCAACAACCACAGAATATACAATCCTCTCATCTGTACATGAAACATTCTGTAAAATTGACCACATGATTAGATATAAAACAAGTGTGAAAAATTCAAAAAAATCAAAATATCAAGCTTCTTCTCAGATCACTGTGAAATAAAACTAGAAATTAATACCAATTGGAATTTTCAAAATAACACAAGTACATGGAAAACAAACAAAGTGTTCCTAAATGATTAAACAGGAAATTTAAAGCAAAGATAAAAAAATCATCAAAACAAATGAAAGTAGAGAAACAACGCACCAAAATTTCTGGGATACAATAATAGCAGGGTTAAGAATAAAGTTTATAGGCTAAATGCCTACATCAAGAACTGAAATAACAACCTAATAGATACCTAAAGAACTAGAAAAAGGGGGAAAAAAAACTAAACCCAAAGCTAGTAGAAAAAAAGAAATAACGAAGGTTGGGGCAGACCTAGATAAAATTGAGATTAAAAAAATACAAAAGATCAATGAACTGAAATGTTGATTCATGAAAGTGTAACCAAGACTGACGGACCGCTAGCTAGATTAACCATGAAAACAAGAGAGAAGATTCAAAAAAGTACAATCAGAAATGATAAATGTAATATTACAACTGATACCACAGAAATACAAAAGATTCTCAGAAACTGCTATGAACATCTTTACGTATAGAAATTAGAAAACCTTGGGGAAATCAATAAATTCTTAAAAACACACAACCTTTCAAGATTGAACCAGGAACAAAATTGAAATCCTGAACAGACCTATAATGAGCAACAAAATTGAATAAGTAATATACAAATTTACCAACCCAAAAAAGCTCTAAAACAGATGGATTCACAGCCAAATTTTACCACAGATACAAAGAGCTTGTGGAAACCATACTAAAACTATTCCAAAACAAATCATTGTGTAGGGATTTCTCCTTAACTCATTCCACAAAGTAATTACCATCCTGATTCCAAAATGTGTAAATCATAACGAAGCAAGAAAATTACTGGTAAATATTCCTGATGAACACAGAAACAAGAATACACAATAAAATACTAGCAGAGCAAATCCAAGAGCACCTCAAAGTTTAATTCACCACAATCAATTTGGTTTTATCCCTGGATTTCAAAGATGGCTCAACTCACACAATCCATAAGTGTAATTTACCATATAAAGAGAATAAAAATAAAAAACTAGATGATCATCTTAATAGATGCAGAAAAAGATCATTTGGTAAAATTCAACATCCTTACATGATAAAAAACCCTCAACAAACTAGGCATTGAAGAAGCATACATCAAAATAATAACAGCTGTCCATGAAAAACCCAGTATTATTCCGAATGTGCAAAAGTTAATAGTATTTTCCCCAAGAACTGGAACAAAACAAGCAGGTTCACCTTTACCATTCCTATTCTATACAGTAATAGAAGTCCTAGCCAGAGCAATCAGGCAAGAGAAAGAAATAAAAGCCAGCCAAATAGGAAAAGAAAAAGTCAAATTATCTTTGCTAATGTTCCTAGTCTATAATAGAAAAACTTTAAAAAACTCTAAAGAGTCCTCCAAAAGACTCCTAGACCTGATAAACAACTTCAGTAAAGTTTCAAGATACATAATCAGAGTACAAAAATCAGTATCATTTCTGTAATTACTTTTAATGGCAAAAACCTCAATTAGTTTTGCACCAACCCAACATAAAATAATGATGAAATAAATAATAAATGTCACAAACAAAGGAAAAAACAGTCCATGCTCATGGATTAAGAGAATCAATATCATTAAAATGACCATAAAGGCCAAAGCAGTCTACAAATTAACAGAATTTTTAGCAAATTACAAATGTCATCTTTCACTGAATTAGAAAAAATAATTTTAAAATTCACATGGAACCAAAAATGAGCCTAAATAGCCAAGGCCATCTTCAGCTAGAAGAACATAGCCAGAGACATCACATTACCTGACTTAAAACTATACTATAAGGGTATAGTAACAAAAACAGCATGGTACTTGTATAAACATGGAAACAAATACCAGACCAGTGGAACAGAATGGAAAACTCAGAAATAAAATCATGTACCCACAACAATTTGATGTCCAACAATGCTGAAACAAATAGGCAGTGAGGGAAAGATTCACTATTTAATAAATGGCTCTGGGATGGCTGACAAGCCACATGCAGAAGAGTGAAACTGGACCCTTTCCTCTTACCATGTATAAAAATTCACTCAAGGTAGATTAATGTCTAAATATAAGACTTCAAACTATAACATCCCTAGAAGAAAATCTAGGAAATACCCTTCTGAACAAAAGCCTAGGTAAACAATTTATGACTAAGACCTCAAAAGTAATTGCAACAAAAACAAAATTTGACAAATAGGACTTGATTAAACTAAAGAGCTTCTGTACCCACAAAAGAAACAACAGAATAAACAAACAACCTACAGAATGGGAGACAATATTAGCAAACTATGCACCTGACAAAAAACTAATATTCAGAATCTGTAAGGAGCTTAAAGAATTCATCAAGAAAGCAACAACAGCCCCATTAAAAAGTTGGCACAGGACATAAATAGACACTTCTCAAAAAATACATACAAACAGCCAACAAACACATGAAAAAAAAATGCTCATCATCAGAAAAATGCAAATTAGAGCTACAGTGAAATACCACTTCACACCAGTGAAAATGGTCAGTATTAAAAAGTAAAAAAGTAACAGATGTTGGTGATGGTGTGGAGGAAAGTGAACACTTATACAATATTAATGGTAATGCAAATTAATTCAACCACTATGGAAAACAGTAAGAAGATGTTTCAAAGAACTAAAAGTGTTGCAGCTGTCCACTTTTGGGTGGTTCCTGCATATTGTGCAAAACCATCTGCGAACCAAGCCCTAGTCTTGTCTTCCTCTGTCAACTGATTATAGTAAACTCCCCATGAGGCGATTGGTGCAGGCTAGGGGAGAGAAGGCAGGATGGCAGGCGTGGAGACCTTGGACATTTGAGCCACTTCCTCATGTAATTTACTTGTGCCTTTAGGACCTGCTGGAGCCCCATCACCTATATACCCCTTCCGTTTGATGAGGGAATGCTGCTGTGCACAACCCACTTTATGGCTAGCTGGGTCAGAAAGCACCCAGTTCTTGATAGGCAGTTCAGGTTGCATGGTGACTTGATGTCCCATAGTCAAACTTTGAGTTTCCAACAAAGCCCAGTAACAGGCCAAGAGATGTCTCTCAAAAGGAGAGTAGTTATGTGCAGAAGATGGCAGGGCCTTGCTCCAAAATCCGAGAGACCTCCGTTGTGATTCACCCGTTGGAGCTGCCAAAGGCTCCAAACACCATCCTTATCTGTGACTGACACCTCAGGCACCATTGCATTTGCTGGGTCATATGGCCCAAGTGGCAGAGCAGCTTGCACAGCAGCCTGGACCTGTTTCAGAGCCTTCTCCTGTTCTTGACCCCACTCAAAACTTGCAGCCTTTCAGGTCACTCGATAAATGTGCCAGAGTAACACACCCAAATGAGGAATGTGTTGCATCCAAAATTCAAATAGGCTCACTAGGCGTTGTGCCTCTTTCTTCATTGTAGGAGGGGTAAAAGTGCAGCAACTTGTCCTTCATCTTAGAAGGAATATCTCAACAGGCCCCACACCACAGGACCCCTAGAAATTTTACTGAGGTAGAAGTTCCCTGAATTTTAGTTGGATTTATTTTCCATCCTCTGGCATGCAAATGTCTCACCAATAAGTCCAGTGTGTTTGCTACTTCTCGCTTACTGGAGCTAATCAGCACAATTTCATCAATGTAATAAACCAGTGTGATATCTTGCAGAAGCAAAAGCAATCAAGATTTCTCTGAATAAGATGATGACACAAAGCAGGAGAATTGATATACCCCTGAGTTAGGACAGTAAAGGTATATTGAAGGCCTTGGCAGCTGAAGGAAAATTGCTTCTGGTGGGCCTTATGGACAGGAATGGAGAAAGGCATTTGCCAAGTCAATGGCTACATACCAGGTACCAGGAGATGTGTTAATTTCCTCAAGCAATGAAATCACATCAGGTACAGCAGCTGCAATTGGAGTCACCACTTGGTGGTGGTTAAGCTTATGTTAATCCACGGTCATTCTCCAAGATCCATCTTTCTTCTGCATAGGCCAAATGGGGAATTGAACTGGGATGTGGTGGGGATCATCACCCCTGCATCTTTCAAGTTCTTGATGGTGGCACTAATCTCTGCAATCCCTCTAGGGATGTGATAGTGCTTTGAGTTACTTTTTTTTTTTTTTTTTTTTTTTAGGCAGAAGCAGCTCTAATGGCTTCCATTTGGCCTTTCCCACCACAATAGCCCTCACTCTACCAATCAGGGAACCAACGTGTGGGTTCTGCCAGCTGCTAAGTATGTCTATGCCAATTATGCATTCTGACACTGGAGAAATGACCACAGGATGAGTCAGAGGACTCACTGGACACACTCTAAGTCAGATCTGAGCTAAAACTCCATTAATTACCTGACCTTCATACGCCCCTACTTTAAATGGAGGACCACAATCATGTTTTGGATCCCCTGGTATCAATGTCAGCTAAGAGCCAGTGTCCAGTAGTCCCAGGAAAGTCTGATAATTTCCCTTTCCCCAATGCACAATTACCCTAGTAAAAGGCCAGAGGTCTCCTTGGAAAAGGATGGGAGAAACATTCACTGTATAAATTGTCAGTAATGTTGTGGGGTCCTTACTTAAGGGGACCCAGCATCCCATTCATTCAAGTGGTTCTGGGTCTGTAAACTGGCTGAAGTCTGGAAATTGATAGAGGGGCCCTGAGTCTCTGTTTTTATAATTCAAATTAGTCTTTTTTCCATTCAACCTAGAAGTTTTCTGCTTGTATAAATTAAGTAGGAATGCAGTAGGCTTCCTATCAATTTCACTTCTAGGAGGACCGTGATTATTTAGACAATGCCAGAGCTCTACATAAGTCAGATTACTCTGATTGCCACTTTGCATCTGCTGTCAATTACAATACCTACGCCTACCTTGCATTGCATGGTTGAGTGCTGCCACTTGGCACCTGCCACCTTTGGATCCAATTATTCCCATTGTCTTTAAATTTTTTAGTTGAGTGACTGTGGTTACCACTGTTAGATCTGACATATAGAGAAAAGCAATTACAGGGCTGTTAAAAGATGCAGGTGCTACCCTCACAAATCTATTTTGCAAGGCATTGGTCAAGGGTATATCTTCTGGACCCTCCCAGCTAGGATGAGTAGGTCTGAAGTGACTAATCCATTCCACAATCTCAATCTCCCTAAGCCTTTGGATCCCTTCCTCTACATTAAACCAAGGGAGATCAGGCATTTCCAGCTCGCTTGTAGTGGGCCATCTTTTAATCCATATTTCAGCTAACCAAGCAGATAAACTATTAGAAACTTTTTAGCTTCCCAAGCTGCAATATTAAATGCAGAGTCCCTACTTAGTGGGCCAAAATCAATAAATTCAGCCTGATCTAACTCTATGCTCCTTCCACCATTATCCCACACCCTTAATATCCATTCCCATGCCTGTTCTCTAGATTTCTGTTTATATAAATTGGAAAACTCAAGCATTTCTTTTTGAGTGTAGCACCTCCTCATGGGTCACACACTCAACCTCACTTCCAGGGGCTTGTCAAGACTTTAGTTTAGTTATGGGTCTAGAAACAAACAGGGATGTTGGGGATGGCTACTGAGAAGAATCAACATTATCTTGCCTGGCAACTGCCTCAGGGGAGGCCATCACTGTTTCTTCAGGCAGCAGAGGGTTTATCTCCTCAGACAAATGTGGAAAGGCTGATGGCAGCATGGGTTGGGAAGGGGATGTTGCCACTCCTGGTTACAGGGAAGATGTTTCTTATGGCAAAAAAAAAGGTTCATCAGAGTTTACAAACTCAGTGTCCCCAGCTTCATCAGGGTCCTCCCACATGTCCCCAGTTGCAGGGTCCCATTCTTTTCCAATAATTGCCCTCATTTTAACAGTAAGTACCTGGTGAGGCTGTGCATTCAGCTTTCATTGCAGGTCACCCACTTGCATGATAAGAGCTTGTGTCTGGTTTTCCATAATTTCAGCTCTTTCTCTACAGAAGACAAGACTCTCACTCAGGACAACCTTAGCAGATTTGAGGCTCAGTATCTTCTTCTGAGACCGGGAGACAGAAATTCTGATTTCATCATTTTCTTTCATCACTTTGTCCACTGAACTTAGGAGCAACCAACCAGCTTCATTATGCTGCTTGGTTCTCCACATACAGTCAAAGGTATTATGTATAGTGTCACTAAACTCCTTGCCTCTCATGAGTGGTGAATCAGGAGTGTCAAATACATTTACTTTGCAAAACTCTCTTAACAGTTCACACCAAGGACTATCAGTATTCTCCTTACTATTAGAAGTAGAGTCCTTAGCATTGTTGGATCTAATTATATTAAGCAGCCAACTCATGAAACCCCCAAACAAATTAAAGAATACCATCCTTAATACTCTCTTTCTCTGAAACCACTCCTGGTAAGAAAATTCATATATATATATGAATATATGAAAATCCATATATATGTGTATATATATATGTGGAGCTCCAGACTTTCCCACCGCTTCCTGTCTTCTTCTGAGCCACCCAAACTGCTCATATATATATGAATGACACTCCTGATTCACAACTCATAAGAGGCAAGGAGTTTAGTGACACAATACATAGTACCTTTGACCATATGCAGTATCTGCACAAAGCTGCAAGGCCCTGGGCCAGGCCCACAGAATTATTTTTTTGTATTTTAAAATTTGAATTAGTGGGCTGGGAAAGGCAGACCCACCCTTTATCTGGGTGGGCACTATATATATATATATATATATATATATATACACACACATATACATATTTATAAATATATATATACATATACACATATGTATAAACATATATATATGAGTTTATTTATTAAGTATTAACTCACATAACTACAAGGTCCCACAATAGGCCATCTATAGGCTGAGGAGCAAGGAGAGCCAGTCTGAGTTCCAAACTGAAGAACTTGGAGTCTGATGTTCGAGAGCAGGAAGCATCCAGCATGGGAGAAAGATCTAGGCTGGGAGGCTAGGCCAGTCTCTTTTTTCAAATGTTTCTGCCTGCTTATATTCTAGCTGTCCTCTCAGCTGATTAGATTGTGCCCACCCTGATAAAGGGTGGGTCTGCCTTTCCCAGCCCATTGTTTCAAATGTTAATCTTCTTTGGCAACACCCTCACAGACAAACCCAGGATCAATACTTTGTGTCCAATCAAGTTGACACTCAGTATTAACCATTGCACTTGGCCACTGAAGCCATGGCTGGAGCTAGAGCAGCTGGGATGCAGGGCACCATGTCTCCAGACTCCATAGGGCAGTGGGTCCCTGGGCCCTGACCAGGAAAAAATTTTTCCCTCCTAGCCCTCGGAGTATATGATGAGAGGGGCTGCTGTCAAGGTTCCTATCTTGCCCTGGAGACATTTTCCCCATTGTTTCTGCTGTTAACATTAAGTTCCTTTTTATTTATGCAAATTTCTGCAGAAGGCTTGAATTTCTCCCCAGAAAATGGATTTTTCTTTTCTAGTACATGGTCAGACTGAAAATTTTCCAAACATTTATGCACTGCTTCCCTTTTAAACATAAGTTTTGATTTCAGATCATCTCTTCATAAGTGTATATGGCTATATACTTATAGAAACAGCTGAGTCAATACTTGAATGCTTTGCTGCTTAGAAATTACTTTTACCGTGGCCAGGCATGGTGGCTCATGCCTGTAATCCCAGCACTTTGGGAGGCCAAGGTGGATGGATCATGAGGTCAGGAGTTCCAGACCAGCCTGAGAAACATGGTAAAACCCTGTCTTCACTAAAAATACAAAAATTAGCTGGGCATGGTGGCATGTGCCTGTAATCTGAACTACTTGGGAGGCTGAGGCAGGAGAATCCCTTGCACCCAGGAGGTGGAGGTTGCAGTGAGCCGAGATCAATTGCACCACTGCACTCCAGCCTGGGTGACAGAGCACGACTCTGTATCAAAACAAAAAAAAAAAAAAGAAAAAAAAAGAAATTTCTCTAACCAGCTGGGTACAGTGGTGCACACCTGTAATCCCAGCACTTTGTGGGGCTGAAGTGGGCAGGTCATGAGTTCAGGAGTTCGAGACCAGCCTAGCAAACAAGGTGAAACCCCATCTCTACTAAAAATACAAAATTAGCCAGGCATGGTGGCATATGCCTGTAATCCCAGCTACTTGGGAGGCTGAAGCAGGAGAATCTCTTGAACCTAGGAGGCAGAGGCTGCAGTGAGCCAAGATTGCACCAATGTACTGCAGGCTGGGCTACAGAGTGAGACTCTGTCTAAAAAAAAAAAAAAATCAGAAATTTATTTTACCAGATACCCTAAATTATCACTCTCAAGTTCAAAGCTCCATAGATCTCTAGGGCAGAGGTAAAATGCCCCCTGTCTCTTTGGTAAAGCATAGCAAGAGTGACCTTTATTCCAGTTCCCAATAAGTTTCTCATCTCTATCTGACAGCACCTCAGCCTTGACTTCATTGTCCATATTGCTAGCAGCATTTTAGGTACAACCATTCTACAAGTTTCTAGGGAGCTCCAGACTTTCCCACCTCTTCCTGTCTACTTCTGAGCCACTCAAACTGTTCCACCCTCTGTCTGTTACCCAGTTCCAAAGTCACTTCCACATTTTCAAGTATCTATATAGCAGTGCCCCCCTCTCCTGGTACCTTTTATTCTGTATTAGTCCACTTTGCACTGCTATAAAAACTATGTAAGACTTTGTAATTTATGAAATAAAGAAGATTAATTGACTCATAGTTCCACAGCCTTAATAGGAAGCATGACTGCGAGGTCTCAGAAAGTGAAGGGAGAATGATATGTTTTGGCTGTGTCCCCACAAAAGTCTCATCTGGAATTGTCATTCTCATAACCCCAACATGTCATAGGAAGGAACTGGTGGGAGGTAATTGAATCATGGAGGTGGTTACCTTCATGTTGTTCTCATGGTAGTGGGTGAGTTTTCACGAGATCTGATGGTTTTATAAGGGGGTTTCCCCCTCTGGTTGGCACTCATTCTCTCTCCCGCTGCCCTGTGAAGAGGTGCCTTCCACCATTGTTGTAAGTTCCCTGAAGTCTCCGCAGCCACATGGAACTGCGAGTCAATTAGATCTTTTTTCTTCATAAATTACCCAGTCTCAGTTATTTCTTCATAGCAGCATAAGAACAGACTAATAAACAGAGTAAACTGTACCACAGAGAGTGGGGTGCTGCTATAAAGATACCCCAAAATGTGGAAGCTACTTTAGAATTGAGTAACATGCAGAGATCGGAACATGTTGGAGGGCTCAGAAGAAGACAGTAAAATGTGGTAAAGTTTGGAACCTCCTATAGACTTGTTGAATGGCTTTGACCAAAATGCTGATAGTGATAATCACAATGAAGTCCAAGCTGAGGTGGTCTCAGATAAAGATGAGATATTTGTTGGTAACTGGAATAAAGGTGGTTCTTGCTATGCTCAGCAAAGAAACTGGTGGCATTTTGCCTCTGCCCTGGAGAACTGTGAAGCTTTGAACTTGAGAAAAATGATTTAGGTATCAGACAAGAAATTTCTAAACAGCAAAGTATTCAAGATGTGACTTGGGTGGTCTTAAAAGCATTCAGTTTTATGTATTTACAAAGATATGGTTTGGTATTGAAATTTATGATTAAAAGGAAAGCAAAGCATAAAAGTTTGGAAAATTTGCAGCCTGACTATGTGAAAGAATAGAAAAACCCATTTTTTGAGGAGAAATTCAAACTGGCAGATAAAATTTGCATAAGTAATGAGGAGCCAAATGTTAATAGCCAAGACAATGAGGAAAATGTCTGCAGGACATGTCAGAGATCTTCACAGTAGCCTCTTCCATCACAGGCCCAGAGGCCTGAGAGGAAAAAATAGTATGTGGGCCAGGCCCAGGGCCTTGCTGCTTTGTGCAGTCTCAAGACTTGGTGCCTTCATCTCAGTTGTGGCTAAAAAGGACTAATACAGAGCTCAGGCCATTGTTTCAGAGGGTTCAAGCCCCAAGCCCTGGCAGCTTACACATGGTGTTGTGCCTGCGTGTGCACAGAAGTCAAGAATTGAGGTTTGGGAATACACTATCTTCTCCCCTGATTCATGGGGAAGCAGCTATATTTCAGACAATGTTTGGAAATGCCTCCATGTCCCAGCAGAAGTGTGCTGCAGGGACAGGGCCCTTATTATGAACCTCTGCTAGGGCAGCATGGAAGGAAGGGAAATTTGGAGTCACATCCCCCACAGAGTCTCCACTGGAGCACTGCCTAGTGGAGCTGTGAGAAGAGGGCCACTGTCCTCCATACCCCAGAATGGTAGATCCATAACAGCTTGCGCCGCGTGCCTGGAAAAGCCACAGACACTCAATGCCAGTCCATGCAAGCATCTGTGAAGGGGATTGTACACTGCAAAGTCACAGGGGTGGAGCTGCCCAAGGATATGGGAGCCCACCTCTTCTATTAGTGTGATCTGGATGTGACACTTGGAATTAAAGGAGGTAATTTTGGAACTTTAAGATTTAATGACTGCCCTATTGAATTTTGGACTTGCTTAGGGTCTATAGCCCCTTTGTTTTGACCCATTTCTCCCATTTGGAATGAGTATATTTACCCAATGTCTGCGCCCTCATTGTGTCTAGGAAGTAACTAAATTGCTTTTGATTTTACAGACTCCTAGGAGGAAGAGACTTGCCTTGTCTCCGATGAGACTTTGGACTTGGACTTTTGGGTTAATGCTGGAATCAGGTAAGTTTTTGGAGGACTGTTTTAAGGCATGATTGTGTTTTGATATGCGGGGCCCTGAGATTTTGGGAGGCGCCAGGGGTGGAATGATATGGTTTGGCTTTGTTCCCACCCAAAACTCATCTTGAATTATAGTTCCCATAGTCCCCGTGGCATATGGGAGGGACCTGGTGGGAGGTAATTGAATCATGGGGTGGTTACTCCATGCTGTTCTCATTATAGTGAGTGAGTTGCTATTATAAGGGGCTTTTCCCCCTTTGCTCAGCACTCATTCTCTCTCCCACCACTCTGTGAAAAGCTGCCTTCCACCGTGATTGTAAGGTTCTTGAGGCCTCCTCAGCCATGCAGAACTGTGAGTCAATTAAATCTTTTTTCTTTATAAATTACCCAGTCTGGGATACCTTTTCCTAGCAGTGTGAGAACAGACAAATACAGGGAGCAAGCACATCTTACCATGATGGAGCTGCAGGGAGAGACAGAGTGAAGCGGGAAGTGTCACACACTTTTAAACCATCAGATCTCATGAGAACTCACTCACTTTCACAAGAACAGCGAGGGAGAAATCTTCCCCCCATGATCCAATCACCTTCCACCAGGACTGTCCTCCAATTCAACATGAGATTTGGCAGAAACACAAATTCAAACCATATTCCCCATACTGCTCCTCTTTTATTCTTCTTGGTCCAGAAGGAGAGGGATCCTTGTGGACTTATTTCTGTTCGTATCTTGTACACAGAGCATGTTGGAATTTGCCTCTATATCTGGGCAGGCAATAGTAAAGTAAAAACTGGTAAGCTCAAAATTTGGTAGAACTTCGTTTTTTTTGTTGTTTGTTTGTTTTTTTGAAACAGAGTCTCACTTTGTTGCCCAAGCTGGAGTGCACTGGCACCATCTCAGCTCACTGAATCCTCCACCCACTGGGTTCAAGCAATTCTCCTGCATTAGCCTCCCAAGTAGCTGGGACTACAGGCGCGTGCCACCACACCTGGCTAATTTCTGTATTTTTAGTAGAGACAGGGTTTCACCATGTTGGCCAATTTGGTAGAACTTCGAATTCTAGTCTCTTCCCCAATCCATCTGCTACCATTTAATTTTCAGAGTTCTTAGAAAGCTGTTCCAGTGGCTCAGGCCTGTAATCCCAGCACTTTGGGAGGCCTCGAGGTGGGCGGATCACAAGGTCAGGAGATTGAGACTACCCTGGCTAACACGGTGAAAACCCGTCTCCATTTAAAAATACAAAAAATTAGCCAGGCGTGGTGGCGGATGCCTGTAGTCCCAGCTACTTGGGAGGCTGAGGCAGGAGAATGGCATGAACTCGGAGGCGGAGCTTGCAGTGAGCCGAGATTGTGCCACTACACTCCAGCCTGGGCGACAGAGGGAGACTCTGTCTCAAAAAAAAAAAAAAAAAAAAAGAAAAGAAAAGAAAAGAAAGCTGTTCTATGCATTGTGCTCAGGTTATATAGTTGCATTCAGTGAAAGATATCAGGGAAAGTTTACCTACACTATCTTCTCCCCTGATTCATGCGGAAGCAGAATCACCCATTAATATTTAATGGACATCAGAAAGTTTTCTTTTTGTAATTTTGTTTAGAAAACGATGTTGAACTTGTAATTGCTAAGAATACATTTTTGAAACAGTTACTGAAAACCCAATGTAAACAATCAGAAAATAAATATGTGTTATCAGTGACGGATATACAAATTGGTAGTAAATTTAGCTTTGGGAAATAACTGATAACAGATTAATCTTTTGATTGCTCAATCAATAAAGACACAATCAGTGACTCTTTTGCACATGTAACATTGTATTTCTTAATTCATAAAAAAAATTCTTTTGGATACATACAATGCCAGAAGAAAAGGGAAAAGGAAAAATTTATTGAGAAAAAATTTAAACATGATTTACCAGTAACTTCAAATAACCCAATTGGTTTTTACTCCTTTTGCACACATGGGATATGGAGGTAAATAATACATTAATAATTGGGGTTTAGCTATATATTCAAAAGTCAAAACATTCTAGGGCTTATCTTTAGTTCAGTAGGGACTAAGACCAATATCCCATACACTCTGTAATTTCAATTCCATCACTATGCAATGAGGATTGATGCTAAGAACGATGAGCCTGAGGCATTGCAGATTCTGAATTATCACAGATTCAATTATCTTCAGACTCATGAACTTGCTAAGGTGAATAAAAAGACTAATGTATTTTAGAAATATTTTAAAATAATGAGAATTGACCTGAAATGATTGGGGATTTAATTCTTAGTTATTCATGGACTTTTATTAACCATATTAGCCAAATTTTTAAAGCATTACTGACAACCGAGATTTTTCCGACGTATAATCTTCTGGCTTGGAATTTGCTTTGAATTTTAAAAATATCTTTGAAGACAAAGCTCAGAAGTTTGTTCTTCTGTGAGAGTAAGAAGTTTCTCTTTTGATGCTTATTCAATTATTTTGTTTTTTGTTTTGTCTTGTTAATTAGATAGACTAACGTAGCTTCTGTGTATTTGTCAAAATGATAATATCTGGAAAAGTTAAATAGATATTGTTATTCACTTCTTAATTATTGCATGTCTAAACAGTTGTTTTTATTCATAGCTATAAAGACAGTTTTCAAAACAATAATCAACTGAAACTAATATTCTTTGAAATTTTGTACTATAGATATGCAATCATATTCCTTTTTTATCTTATTGGATACTTACAAGTAAGACCTCTGAAAATTGTCTATTTATGGGATAACATATTTTATTCGTGAAACCAATCATACATTATGCGATATGGAAATTATAGTGCAGCTTTTTAATATCAAATTCATAACTAGATACCCTGCTCAGTCAGATATCATTAGCCTTTAATCTTTTAACATACTGTATGCTACTTGAACATTAACTATGTCTGGTACTATTCAGAATAAGCTATGTAGGCATTTGTTGAAATAAAACAATACATGAATTATCTGATAATATTTTAAAACAGAACAAAGCACACAAACACATTGTTTTAATCTCTAATTTTACCATTTATTTTGTCAAACTTTTGTTTAATTTTTAGAATGCACAGAAGAAGATAGTCATAAATGTTGGATTTTTCCTTAAGGTGAGAATGGCTGAGCCATTTGAGATGTTTCTTCTAACCTGTGACTCAAACATGCCATGTTAAAAAAATAAAAACAGACAGTCAGACTTTGGTCAAGAAAGGGATTATTTTGTATAAAACAAAATGTCTCTATCTGAAGCATTTTTAAACTTGATATGACTCATTCTTCATTGCATAGTAAGCATTCAAATTGTTTATACCCATTATTGATTAATTTTTCTCAAAGATGAACAAATATTTTAAAGATAGGCAGAGGAAAGAAAGTAGAATTGCACTAGAAAATTGCAGCATCTGTGTTTCAAATCTTTTATCCTCAGGTGAATTTTCTAG
Source organism: Pongo abelii (assembly GCF_028885655.2). Taxonomy (NCBI): domain Eukaryota; kingdom Metazoa; phylum Chordata; class Mammalia; order Primates; family Hominidae; genus Pongo; species Pongo abelii. The sequence continues at coordinate 95,763,074 of NC_071990.2, read as the reverse complement.
AAGAAAAATTATGTAGAACAAATATGATATGAACGAAACTCTGTTTGCCAATAAGGATAATATAAATCCCTACGAAGAGGCCATGTAGTAGCCCTAAATTAAAATAAACTTAGAGGTTATCTTAAAGATGTGATTATGTGAAACCCTGGGTGATTGCAGGAAATTCTAAAGGTCATAACATAAGACAGTGTAGAACTATATCTAAATGCCTGTTGCCTGATTCAGAGTAATTGGTTCTTTGCACTATATCTGCTTTTTCTCAATTAGTGGTTTTATTTTTCTCTATTTAATACCAATATCTTAGTATTTTACTTACTACTCCTGCTGATATTCTCATTTGATTTCTATTTTTGTTTATATGTTTTTATTTCAGATTTCCTGCCACTTCACTTTTTATTAATATATTTATTCATTCAACACCTATTTAGAGAATATTTACTTTGTGTTAGACAGTGCTATAGGGGTTTATAATATAAAGGTGAACAAACCAATATTGGATTCCTGCCCATGTATTAGAGGAAATAAATACTATGGGAAAGGAAATATAAATAGGGTGATGGAGAATTGTGAGGGTCAGAGGAAAGTAGATGGATTGCAATATAAGATGAAGTGGTCAGAGTGGGTCTCATTGGAAAGGGAATCTTTAAAACAGATTGAAAGGGTATAAGGGAGTTAACCTACACAAAGAGCATTCCAGGCAAGGGAGTTAGCCAGTAAAAAGGGCCTCAGGTGGGCATGTGCCTAGCACGTTCCAGGGGCAGCAAGTGGCCAGTGAGACAAGGGAAAGAATAATTCTGAAACCAGCCAGAAAGTTAATGGGATACCGGATCATAAAGGGCTTTATAAGCCACTAAGGATATTGAATTTTACTTTGCTCAAGAGGTAGAACCCATGACAGTTTTTGAGCAGAGGGATGACATGATTTAATCTAAGCTTTAAAAAATTACTTTGGTCAGGCACGGTGGCTCACGCTTGTAATCCCAACACTTTGGGAGGCCAAGAAGGGCAGATCATTTGAGGTCAGGAGTTCGAGACTAGCCTGGCCAACACGGTGAAACCCTGTGTCTACTAAAAACACAAAAAATAACCAGGCATGGTGGCGGGCGCCTGTATTCCCAGCTACTTGGGAGGCTGAGGCAGGAGAATCACTTGAACCTGGGAAGCAGAGGTTGCAGTGAGCCAAGATCGTGCCACTGCACTCCAATCTGGGCAACAGAGCGAGACTCTGTCTTAGTAAATAAATAAATAAATAAATAAATAAATAAATAAATAACTTTGGCTGTTGTATTCAAACTATACTATAGTTGAGCATGGTAAGGAGAGAACAGCTATGAGGCTTCTGGAATAATCAAAATGATACATTATTTTGGCTCCAAGTAGCATTGTAAGAAAAAAAGATGAGTTGTTATTTGTGACTTACACATTTATTTTACAGTAATTATTTTAAAACTGTAGGAAAAATAGACTTAAAACATAGTATCAAACAACCTGATCTAATTGACAGTTATAGGACACACTACCCAAGAACAACAAAATATGTTTTTTTCTTTTTCAAGAAAACATGAGGTATTACAAAGATAAATGTGTATGTAGGATCACAAAGTAAATTTCGACTAATTTAAAAGAAGTCAAACCATATGAGGTAAGTTCTTTAACAATAATAAAAATAAACAAAAATATGTAAGAGAATAATATCACAAAATCCTCTTACATTTAAAAATGTTATAACAAATGTTCAAATAATTGATGGGATAAATATAAAGAACAAAATAAATTAGTAATATTTTGAATTGAATGGAAAACAAAATATATCAAAATTTGACAGCATAGCTAAAGAAGTGCTAGAGAGAAAATATATAATAATTGTTTGTATCTGAAAAAAATAAAGTCTCAAATCAATGCTCTAAGTCTCCATTTTAAGAAAGCAGAAAAAGAGGAGCAACTTGAACTCAAATCAAATAGAAAAAAGATGTAATAAAGATAAAACCATAAATCAATGAACTGTAAAGAGAAATACAAAATAATTCAAGAAAATTAACTGCTTATTAATGGTAAAAATAAAGACACTTAGCAGAGTGATTAGGAAAAAATAGAGATCAATTCATAATATCAGAAGGACATCCCTATGTCTTATGGGAATATTATGAATATTATATTAATACATTTAGTAATTTAAATGAACAAATTTCTTGAAATACTGAACTACCAAAGTTTGATTAAAAAACTGATAACCTCAATAGTACTATCTATTTAATAATGCTCTCAAAAAATAAAACTTTAGGCAGAGAAGCCTTTATGGTGAATTTTCCTAAATAATTAAGAAAATAACTATACCAATTGTCAAATATCTCTTCCAGAAAATTAAAGAGGATCCTATACTTGTCAACTAATTTTGTAAGGCTGTATATGTATTGAAAGAAAATAAGAATAAAGAGAACAAAAGAATGGCAGTTCAGTATTCATCAACAACATAGATTAAAAATATCCTCAACAATGTATCAGACAAACAGCCCTTCTGTATATGAAAAGGATAATGTATCATGACCATATCTTGGTAATGCAAAATTGGCACATTTAAAAAATCAAAACAATGTAATTCACCCTATCAATAGACTCCAGGCCATACATAAACAAATGTGTATGTGTGTGTTGGTGGGGGGAAGGTAGAGGTAAATCACTTGGAATAGAAGAATCCTTCCTAACTTGTTAAAGAGAACTTGTCACACACACTCACACGTGCACACACATGTACATGCGCACACACACACACACACACAATCATCAAGAATCTCAAAATCAAAAGCCAAACAAATCAAACCAAACCAAAAAACACCCTACAGATTACATTATACGTCATGATAAAACAATGAATGCTTTCTCATGTATTTTCTAAAAATAGAGATAGGAAGATATGTTTGCATTTGCTACTGTAATGTAACTGTGTTCAAATTTTAGTGAGTACAAGTAGGTTAAAAAAATAACAACAAAAGGCCTTGTATTTGGAAAAGAATAATGAAAATGCTCTATATTTGCAAGGAATATTATTTTCTATATAGTGCATTCCAAAGAGTCTTTTGTGAGCTACCAGATCTAATAAGTATGCTAATAAATAGGTCTTGATGATATTGAGAAAATATGTTGAATTCTCGTATAACAGCAATGTAACACTGTAAATTAAAATTTTATAAAAAGTACTATTTACAATAGCATCAAAAACATGAAGAACTTTAATTTATACTTAACAAAATGTATGTAAGATCTATGTCCTAAAAACTACAAAGCATTGATGAAAGAAATCATAGAAGAGTTAATTGAATGGAAATATACATAGTTTTCATGGATTAGAAGACATAATTTCGATAATATGTGAATTCTTCAAATTGTCCCGTGGATTCAACACATACCCACTACAAATTCCAGCAGGAATTTTATGCATATCAACAAGTTGATTCTAAAATCTACATAAAAAGCAAACTAGATAGAATAAATAAACAGTCTTTAAAAACAACAGAGTTGGTGGACTCACACTAATCTGATTTCATGTCTTAATAAAAAGTGACACTAATCCCTGCAGTGTGGAATTGTTAAAAGAGTAAATATAGATCAATGTAACACTATAGAGACTCCAGAAATAGAAATAGACATACACACAATGTATATATTTAATTAGATATATGCAACAATATTAGTAACGATTCAATGTAAATGAACAGTAATAATGACAATGATTTTTCATAACATTTGAAATGATTTATTGGGTGCTAGGCAGTATGCTGTTGCTTAATTAATATTATCTTTAGTGTTTATGACAAAATTCAAAACTATATGTCATAAATCCCTTTTTTCTCCGACTGTGAAAATTAGTTTCAGATTAGTTACATAATTAGCTAAAGTATTGTAACTCAAAGGTGCCCTAACCCTAAGTGACAGGTCCATTTGATTCAAAGAGATTTTTCCATTTCCTTGGAGTGAGAAAATAAGATGGAAAGCAATTAATAGAGATATTAGCAAGAACTAAGAACTTATTCTATTGTTATGAGAGCATGAGAAAGGTCATAGGATATTAGATTTAAACAGTGAAATATGAGTGGCTGATAATTATGGTGATAGTTGAATTGTGATGACAATAATCAACACACTGGAGGTAAAATAAACGTGGCATTTTCTTACAATTATCATTAATATGTATCTTGAGATATTTAAGTTTCATGGCAAAAGGGAAAACTGATTCATGTGCAACTGATTTTATTATAGTTAATTGAGTAGTTAATTTTGTGTATGAATGTTCTCCTATACAATTTTCTTTGTATTCATATAAAATAAGGGACTTTAAACACATAGCCAGGACTCTTCCTCGAAAGGAAAGGAAAATATACAGGAATGGAAATGCTAATACCTATTTCCTGACTACTAGAAAGAAAGGAAGGAAGGGAAGAAGAAAAAAATGAAGAAAAGAAAGAGAGAATGAAGGAAGGAAAGAAGAGAGGGAGGGAGGGAAGTGGAAAAGGTGGAAAAATACAATGGAAGAAAGGGCGAAAATGAAAAGAAAAGAAAATTAAACCCACATTAGTCTGAAAATTAGAGGAAATTGCTGTTGCACTAAAATTGTAAAAATAGGTATAAATGAAATTGGGTATTACCACCTTGATCCACTGGGAATGAAGTGCATAGATATCTACATTTGCTTCTGTAGCCTGACCCTAGGCAGTAGAAGTAATTGAGAAACTGTCCACAGAACTTTATTATTAGACAGTGAAATTTGAAAGGAAAATTTAGTCCTGAAATCCTCATGCAGATAGAGTCTCCTCAAAGACAAGCTCGTAGACTACAGGGAGGTGATAAAAGAAATTGTGAGTGAGGTTATTGGTCTCTAAGAGAGTGTTGTGTATTCTTACTTTATTGGAGCAGTAACAAGAGCTCCCATTTCCTGTTAACGAGAAGTGCCTTATGAATTTATCTATCATCTAGGAGAAGTATAAAAAAATTCTGTAACATTATTTGAAAGTATGTTCATTTGCTAGGAATGAAAATTGAGGTTAGTTGCTTATAATTTGTTTGAAATTCATTTTCTAACATGAGAAAGAAAGGCTTCAGATACTTCACCAGGTTAAAGAAAAGGAAATTAAGTACCTTTATCAATCTGCCAAAAGTAAAACCATGCAAAATGATTTTTATTTTTATTTTTCAGAGTGTTTACATATTGGAATACTAATAATGCACAGAAATAATAATACTTTTTCATATATAAGATGAAGAAAATATCAAGCTACTTCACTGTAATATTAATGAATCTCCACATGTTAACATAATGTTAATATTATGGTAAAGTTCTAAATGCATCTTATGTATTACATTGATGAATTATCTGTGATTTTGTAGCCCTACCTATGATATAACTTTTATTACTATCCCTATTTCACAGCAGAAGAAGTGTAGGCAAAGGAGAGTGAATACATACATGCTGGATCTATAAAGAGTACCCCTAATATCTGTAGTGCCCTATTAAACTATGGGGATGGGGAATTCTTTGGCATGACCCCATCTTTACCTCTGCTTCCTCAAAAGTGCCTTTTTTTTTTTGAGTGATTTATCTAGGACTGTTAGGTTGGGCGAGATCCATGCCCAGATTTTTTTCTGATATTCATTTTCCCCCTTTATGAAAACTTATTTATTGGTGTTCATTCCCTGAGGACCTTGCTAAGCAATTTCTTCCTACAAGCTAATGGAATAATGCATTACCTTCCCAGCTAATAGAGTTACCTTTCAAAAGAGCCATTTTGAAGATACTAACTGATGAAAAATACTTGATGTTGGTTGAGCCTTTCAGGTATCAGGCAGGTCTCCTCTCTAATATCTGAAGTAACTCAGAAAGTCATTCTGTTGTATTCTGACTAGAATGTAGTTGGCCATAGCATTCAACTCACTCTGGTAAAAGCTGAACTTTTTAAACATCTGGGACCCCTAGAGCTGTTCTAAATTGCCTTGTCAAATTGCAAGCTGCTCATGGTGATCTGAGGATATCAGTTTCAACAGAATTGTTCACTTTCAGGATCAAGATATTTATATGTATTTAGCAGTGGAAACCTGGTAAAAAACCTGAAATTGACATGGATCTTTCTTCTCTGAATAAGTTCTAAAAGGATACCACCAAGATATGCATTTTTGGTATACTCAACTATGTTTAATCTTAAGAGATATTTGCATGGGAAATTTTACAAAAGTGTAGGATATTAACTTATTGTCTACAAAATACTCAGAAATCTTAGAATTTTGTTCTGATCTTTTCAGGCTCAGAGGAATGCATGTTTACCACTAACAAAGAAAATGTCTTCACATTCTGAGGTGATACTGTACAACATGCATTATCAATTGTAGAATTTTTTAAATTTCTGGATATAGACTCTTAATCATTGTGTGCATGACATATATTTGAATCCTGCAATTGATAATAATAAAATGCAGGCACCAAAAGACATAGAAGCTTATTATTCCTACTTTCAATATGAGTCTATAAAATATTTTATAAATTAGGCAAGTATTAAAAATGACCTTATTTTGTCACTGAATATCTATTAGAAACCCACCAAACAGAATATTCCTATGCCACAATTCAAAAGCCTAATTTAAAAATTTTTTAAAATAATTTTTAAAACTTTTGTGGGTACATAGTATGTATGTATATATATTTATTGTGTACATTAGATGTTTTCATGAAGGTATGAAATGTGAAATAAGTGCACTGTGGAGAATGGTGTAGTCATCCTCTCAAGCATTTATCTATTGAGTTACAAAACAATCCAATTACTTTCTTTACATTATTTTAAAATATACAATTATTATTGACTGTAGTCGTTCTATTGTGCTATCAAATCGTAGGTTTTATTCATTCTTTCTATTTTTTGTATCCATTAATCATCCTCACCTCCCACCCAACTCCCAACTACTCTTACCAGCCTCTAGTAATTAACCTTTTACTCTCTATGTCCATGAGTTCAGTTGTTTTGATTTGTACATCTCACAAATAAGTGAGAACATGTGATATTTGTATGTCTTTGCCTGGTTTATTTCACTTAAGATAATGATCTTCAGTTCTATCCATGTTATTGCAAATAACTGGACCTTATTCATTTTTATGGCTGAATAGTACTCCATTGTGTTTATGTACCACATTTTCTTTATCCATTCATCTGTTGATGGGCATTTAGGTTGCTTCCACATCTTAGCTATTGTAAACACTGCTGCAACAAACATAGTTGTGCTGGTATTTTTTGATATACTGAATTCCTTTTTTGGGATATATACCCAGCACTGGGGTTGCTAGATCAGACAGTATCTCAATTTTTAGTTTTTAAAGAACCTCCACACTATTCTCCATAGTGGTTGTACTAACTTACACTTCCACCAACAGTTCACAAGCGTTCCCGTTTCTTCACATCTGTGCCAGCATTTGTTATTGCCTGTCTTTTGGATATAAGCCATTTTAACTGGGGTGAGATGATATCTCACTGTAGTTTTGATTTGCATTTCTCTGATAATCAATGATGTTGAGCACCTTCTTATATGCCTGTTTGCCATTTACATGTCTTCTTTTGAGAAATGTTTATTCAAATATTTTGCCCATTTGTGATTGGATTATTAGATTTATTTTTCCTATAGGGTTGTTTGAGCTCCTTATATATTCTGGTTATTAAGTCCTTGTCAGATGGGTAGCTTGCAAATATTTTCTCCCATTCTGTAGGTTGTCTCTTCACTTTGTTGACCATATCCTTTGCTGTGCAGAAGCTTTTTAACTTCATGTGATTCCATTTGTTCACATTTGCTTCGGTTGTCTGTGCTTGTGGGGTATTGCTAAAAAAGTCTTTGCAGAGATCAATGTCCTGCAGATTGTCCCCAGTGTTTTCTTACAGTATTTTCATAGTTTCAGGTCTTCATTCCATTTTGATTTTATTTTTGTATATGGTGAGAGCTAGAGGTCTAGTTTTATTCTTTTGTATATGGCTATTCAATTTTCCCAGCATCATTTTTCAGGTTTTCCGATATGATGTATCAACAGAATAAAGGATATTGGCCACTTTATCATTATATAATGACTTCACTTGTCCCTTCTTATAGTTTTCATTTGGAAATTTATTTAATCTGATATAAGTATAGTAACTTCTGCTCTTTCTTGGTTTCCATTGGCATGGAATATCATTTTTCACTGAATTCCAGAAATCTAGATTTCATGAAATATCTCTTTTTGATTTGTATATGTTGAACCACCCTTGCATCCTGGGATAAATTCTATTTGGTCGTGATATATGATATTTCTAATGTATTGTTGAATGCAGTTTGCTAGTTCTTGGTGAGGATTTTTGCATAATTCATCAGCTTTATTGGCTTGTAGTTTCTCTTTTCTTTCTTTCTTTCTTCCTTTTTTCTTTCTTCCTTCCTTCCTTCCTTCCTTCCTTCCTTTCTTTCTTTCTTTCTTTCTTTCCCTTTCTTCCTTCCTTTCTTCCTTTCTTTCTTTCTTTCTTTCTTTCTTTCTTTCTTTCTTTCTTTCTTTCTTTCTTTCTTTCTTTCTTTCCTTTCTTTCTTTCTTTCTTTCTTTCTTTCTTTCTTTTTTCTTTCTTTCTTTCTTTCTTTCTTTCTTTCTTTCTTTCTTTCTTTCCTTCTTTCTCTTTCTTTGATGGGAGAGTTTAGTCCACTGACATTCAATGTTACTACTGATAAATAACTTATTCCTGCCATTTTGCTATTTGTTTTCTGGTTACTTTGTGGTCTTCTCTTCCTTCTTTTTTTTTTTTCATTTCTGTTTTCCTCTTGTGAAATTGATTTTCTCTGGTGATTTAATTTAGTTTCTTGCTTTTTATGTTTTCTGTATCCATTGTATGCTTTTTGGTTTGAGGTTACCAGGAGACTTGCAAATACTGTCTTACAACCCATTATTTTAACCTGATAACAACACTACTTACAAAAACAAAATAGCAAAAAGAAAACTAATAGAAACTTGCCTTAAATTGTCCCTCTACTTTTTAACTTCTTGCTGTTTCTATTTATATTTTATTGTACTGACTCTTTCCTGAAATGTTTTTGCAGTTATTGTTTTTGATTGGTTCATTGTTTAGTCTTTCTATTTAGGATATGAGTAGTTTACACACCACAGTTACAGTGTTACAATATTCTGTGTTCTTCTGTTTACTCACTATTACCAGTGAATTTTGTACCTTCAGGTGATTATTTATTGCTCATTCATATTATTTTTTTCTCATTGAATTACTCTCTTTAGCATTTTTTGTAGGACAGGTCTAGTATTAATGAAATATCTTAGCTTTTGTTTGTCTGAGAAAGGCTTTATTTCTCAATGTTTGCAGAATATTTTCACCAGATATACTATTCTAGAGTAAAAGATTTTTTTTCCTTCAGGACTTTAAATATATCATGCCACTCTCTCTTGACCTGTAAGGTTTCCACTGAAAAGTCTGCTGCTGGTGTATTGGAGCTTTATTGTATGTTGTTTCTCTTTTCTTGCTGCTTCTAGGATATTTTATCCTTGACTTTAGGGAGTTTGATTATTAAATGCCTTGAAGTGGTATTTTTTGGGTTAAGTCTGCTTGGTGTTCTCTAATATTCTTATACTTAGATATTGATATCTTCTAGGTTTGGGAAGATCTCCGTTGTTATTCTTTTGAATAAACTTTCTACCCCATCTCTTTCTTTATCTCCTCTTTACAGCAAATAAAGTTTTAGATTTGCCATTTTGAGGCTATTTTCTAGATCCTATAGGTGTTACTCATTATTTTTTATTGCTTTTTATTCTGTCTCATTTGAATGCATATTTTAAAATAGCCAGTCTTCAAGCTCACTAATTATTTATTCTGCTTGACCCATTCTGCTGTTAAAGGACCCTGATATATTCTTCAGTATGCCATTTGCAGTTTTCAGCTCCGGAATTTCTGCTTGATTCTTTTTACTGATTTACTGATTTGTTAAATTTATCTGATAGAATTCTGAATTTCTTCTCTTTGTTATCTTGAATTTCTTTGAGTTTCCTCAACACAGTTATTTTGAATTCTCTATCTGAAAGGTCACATATCTCTGTTTCTCCAGGATTGAACCCTGGTGCTTTACTGAGTTCATTTGGTAGGGACATGTTTTCCTGGATGATATTGATTCTAGAAGATGTTCTTTAGTGTCTGAGCATTGAAGAGTTAGGTATTTATCATAGTCTTTACTGCCTGGGCTTATTTGTAGCCATCCATATTGAGAAGGCTTTCCAGATATTTGAAAGAACTTGGGTGTTGTGATCTAAGTTTTTTCTGTTTTAGGGGGCATCTCACACCTAGTAATGCTGTGGTTCTTGCAGACTTGTAGAAGTACCACCTTGATGATCTTGGACAAAATCTGGGGGAAATTCTCTCGATTATCAGGTAGGGAGTCTTGTTCTCTTCCCTTTCTCCCAAACATACAGAGTCTCTCTGTCTTTTTCAGAGCCACCTAAGGCTGGAGGTGTAGTGACACAAGTACCGCTGTGCTCACCACCACTATGACTGCACTGGGTCAGACCTAAAGCCAGCATAGCACTATGTCTCACCCAAGGCTTGCTGTAACCACTCCCTGGCTACTGCCTATGTTTGCTTAAGGCTCTGGGGCTCTACAATCAGTAGGTGGCAGAGCCTGCCAGCCTTCCCTTCAGGCTGACAAGGTCCCCCAGGCCCCAAGGCATTCCAGAAGTGTTACCTGGGAGTCAGAGACTAGAGTAAAAAAAACTTAGAAGTCTTCCTAGTATTCTATTGTATTGCAGCTGAGCTGAAACTCAAACCACAAGATGCAGTTCTTCCCACTCTTCCCTCCCCTTTTCAAAGGCAGAGAAGTCTCACCTTGTAGCCACTGCCACTCCTGGCCACAAGAAGTACTGCCAGACCACTACCAATATTCCATTAAGGACCACGGTCTCTTCAGTCAGATTGTGGTGAATGCTGCCTGGCCTGGGACTCACCTTTCAGGGCATTGGGTGCCCCTCTGGCTCAGGAAAGGTCCAGAAATGCCACTGAAGAGTCAAGTCCTGGAATCAGGGACCCCAAGAGCCTGCTCCATGCTCTACCACCCTGCGGCGATGCTGGTACCTAAGGTGCAAGACAAAGTTCCCTTTTACTTTTTTTTTTTTTCTTTTTATTATTCTTCTTCTTCTTCTTCTTCTTCTTCTTATTATTATTATACTTTAGGCTCTATGGTACATGTGCGCAACGTGCAGGTAAGTTATATATGTATACATGTGCCATGCTGGTGCGCTGCACCCACCAACTCGTCATCTAGCATTAGGTATATCTCCCAATGCTATCCCTCCCCCCTCCCCCCACCCCACAACAGTCCCCGAAGTGTGATGTTCCCCTTCCTGTGTCCATGTGTTCTCATTGTTCAATTCCCACCTATGAGTGAGAATATGCGGTGTTTGGTTTTTTGTTCTTGTGATAGTTTACCGAGAATGATGATTTCCAATTTCATCCATGTCCCTACAAAGGACGTGAACTCATCCTTTTTTATGGCTGCATAGTATTCCATGGTGTATATGTGCCACATTTTCTTAATCCAGTCTATCATTGTTGGACATTTGGGTTGGTTCCAAGTCTTTGCTATTGTGAATAATGCCGCAATAAACATACGTGTGCATGTGTCTTTATAGCAGCATGATTTATAGTCCTTTGGGTATATACCCAGTAATGGGATGGCTGGGTCAAATGGTATTTCTAGTTCTAGATCCCTGAGGAATCGCCACACTGACTTCCACAAGGGTTGAACTAGTTTACAGTCCCACCAACAGTGTAAAAGTGTTCCTATTTCTCCACATCCTCTCCAGCACCTGTTGTTTCCTGACTTTTGAATGATTGCCATTCTAACTGGTGTGAGATGGTATCTCATTGTGGTTTTGATTTGCATTTCTCTGATGGCCAGTGATGGTGAGCATTTTTTCATGTGTTTTTTGGCTGCATAAATGTCTTCTTTTGAGAAGTGTCTGTTCATATCCTTCGCCCACTTTTTGATGGGGTTGTTTGTTTTTTTCTTGTAAATTTGTTGGAGTTCATTGTAGATTCTGGATATTAGCCCTTTGTCAGATGAGTAGGTTGCGAAAATTTTCTCCCATTTTGTAGGTTGCCTGTTCACTCTGATGGTAGTTTCCTTTGCTGTGCAGAAGCTCTTTAGTTTAATTAGATCCCATTTGTCAATTTTGGCTTTTGTTGCCATTGCTTTTGGTGTTTTAGACATGAAGTCCTTGCCCATGCCTATGTCCTGAATGGTATTGCCTAGGTTTTCTTCTAGGGTTTTTATGGTTTTAGGTCTAACATTTAAGTCTTTAATCCATCTTCAATTGATTTTTGTATAAGGTGTAAGGAAGGGATCCAGTTTCAGCTTTCTACATATGGCTAGCCAGTTTTCCCAGCATCATTTATTAAATAGGGAATCCTTTCCCCATTTCTTGTTTTTGTCAGGTTTGTCAAAGATCAGATAGTTGTAGATATGTGGCATTATTTCTGACGGCTCTGTTCTGTTCCATTGATCTATATCTCTGTTTTGGTACCAGTACCATGCTGTTTTGGTTACTGTAGCCTTGTAGTATAGTTTGAAGTCAGGTAGCGTGATGCCTCCAGCTTTGTTCTTTTGGCTTAGGATTGACTTGGCAATGCGGGCTCTTTTTTGGTTCCATATGAACTTTAAAGTAGTTTTTTCCAATTCTGTGAAGAAAGTCATTGGTAACTTGATGGTGTTGGAAGTTCTGGCCAGGGCAATTAGGCAAGAGAAGGAAATCAAGGGTATTCAATTAGGAAAAGAGGAAGTCAAATTGTCCCTGTTTGCAGATGACATGATAGTATATCTAGAAAACCCCATTGTCTCAGCCCAAAATCTCCTTAAGCTGATAAGCAACTTCAGCAAAGTCTCAGGATACAAAATCAATGTACAAAAATCACAAGCATTCTTATACATCAATAACAGAGAAACAGAGAGCCAAATCATGAGTGAACTCCCATTCACAATTGCTTCAAAGAGAATAAAATACCTAGGAATCCAACTTACAAGGGATGTGAAGGACCTCTTCAAGGAGAACTACAAACCACTGCTCAAGGAAATAAAAGAGGATACAAACAAATGGAAGAACATTCCATGCTCATGGGTAGGAAGAATCAATATCATGAAAATGGCCATCCTTCCCAAGGTAATTTACAGATTCAATCCCTTTTACTTTTACCTCTGCTTTTCTGAAGCAAGAGTTTTGCCCCATAACTACCACAGCTGGTAATGTGCTGAGTCTCACCTGAAGCCAGCAAGTCTCAAGGGCCTTGATGTAGTACCTGGATATTGCTGCTGGTTATTCAGGGCCCAAGGGCTTTTCAGTTAGCAGGTAATAAATGCTGACACACTCGGTCCTTTCTTTCAAGTCAGCAGCTACCCTTCTGGCCCAGGGTGTGTCTAGAAATATCATCTAGAATGGGACCTGGGATGGGGACCTCATGACTTTGACTGGTGCCCTATCCTACTGTGGCTGGGCTGGCATCCTAGATGCAAGACAAATTCCTTCCTACTCTTTTCTCTCCTCTCCTCATGTGGAAGGAAGGGTTGTCTTTTGGAGCCTTGAGCTGTGCAACCTGGGATTGGGGGAGGGGTGATGCCAGCACTCCCTTGGTTGCCCCAGCTGGTGTTTCAGTAGGTCACATGACTCCCACCCACCTCAGCAGTCAACTGTCTCTGTGCCTAGTTCAGCCCTAGAACTCGCCTATGAGAGTTGCAGTCCTTATGGTCTAGACTGTCGTTTAAGTTTACTTAGAGATGGAGAGTACTTTGGCTTTCAGTGGTGTGGTTTGTGGGCACTCAAGTTCAGACCACTGGAAATGGCAATTCCCCTCTGATTAGGACTGGTTTAAATGTTCCCTCTGTGGGCAGGCATCAGCTGAGTTTGGTATGGTTTTCCTTTCTGCTCTAACAGGACAGCACTGCCAGGGATAGATAGAGTAAGGGTGGTGTCAGTGATTCAGGGTTTTCTTTTCTATCTCATCAGTGCCTCTTTCAGTGATATGAAATTAAAACCAGGTACTGTGAGTGCTCACCTGATTTTTGGTTCTTATGAATGTGTTTTGTTTTCTTCTGTGTAATAGTTATTAACTTGGTGTCCTTGTCGGGAGGGGAGACAATCAGTGGAGCTTTATTTTTTGCCATCTTGCTCCGCCTCTCTCCAAAAAGTTTAAATTTTTATTTAAAGAACCCTCAGCATTTTCTCAACAAGTTATTTGAAAGTAGGTATTCTTCAACATTTGTTTCGATCTTCAAAAATTTGTCTTTACATAATATACTCAAATTCATATAGTGATCATTGATAAAGGATTGAGTTCTGCTCTGGTGGTTTTCTCTATTGAAAGTAGCATTTCCATATAAAACTTTTGCTATAAAAAGAACATTTTATCTTAAAGAAATTGTGAAGTGGATTAGACTTGCTTTCTGAATCCTATGCTTTGTTAATACACACTTCCTTTATGGTGGTTTCTGGAGCACCAACCCAGGCTAATTTTTAGGATATGTTACATATCTTCCTCTTTTGGTTTCCTCTTTAATCTCATGTTTTTATGTTTCATGCTTCTTTCTCCCTATCTTTCCCTCTCTCTCATCAAAATTATTCCCAAAGGTCACAATCATCCTTCCAAATGTCTACTAATGCGAATGGCATGTTGGAAATTTTGATTGATGGCACATTGGAAATTTTGAACATGGACCTCTATTTCTTCTTCTTGGGGCTTCATATAAATCTGAGACGGCAAAGAGCTGATCTGATGAATTATTATGTACAAAGAAGGAAATCTAGAGCCATTTTTTAGGAGAAGGTCACAAAGAGCAAGACTTTAATGAGTGTCGGTATGACTAAATGAAGTTACGAGAATTGGCTAGTTTCTTACCTTTTCCATGTTTGTTTTTTCATCTGTGAAATTGAACTAATATGTTGCAAGATAGTTATGAGACTCAAATGACTAAATTATGTATGTTTTAACACATATAAAAGTGACAACACAGTGTCTGAGACATAACAGACCCACAGTGAATATTTGTTAATTTGAAGCTCAGGTGACGAAGCAGGGTGTAGATTACTGGCTGGTATTGACCCTGAGGAACAAGAAGCAAACTGGTAAGGAAAGTGGGAAAATCAGGTCTTCATGGGAGAGGTCACGATATCTGGACATCAGTAATTAATATGAGAAGATAGTGGTCACAAGCAAATGCAAAAGGTGATTAACTGAGAATTTGGTCAGGATAGAGCTAGAGCTTATGGAGCTCTGTGTATGGAATTCCACAATGCTTTTAAAAAGGAGAAAATGAATATGAATAAAGAAGTAGTATGAGATTAACAGCTATGGGTAAATGAGGTGAAGAAACAGTGACTTGAAAATTGGCAAGATGAACTATGTACTAGTAGTATAAGAAATAATGATACGAAGAATAAATAGTTTTAATATTTGGTGAAGTTGCAAGAAAATGGGTAAGCATTGGCCATAAAACTAAATTTTAGTGTCCAAATGTGACTTTTATACATTCCTTCTGATAATTTATGAGACCTCCTCTCAAGGAGTAGTTTGATTTTCTTAGTAGGAAATAATAGATCCCTTAAAGAAAGATTAATATCATGGCACTTTAATCTAGCAGAATCTCTAAGGCTGATTTGATACTCAGTGTTTTGTCTACTTAAAAAATGAATCATTTGATTGTTGTGATAAAAATGATTATTTCAATGGCTGAGAAGATTAATTGCTTAAGTTGCACTCCAAATTTGGGGGCCCCATAGAAACACAGTACTGGTAATACAAATTTTAAGTACCAAGGGGCTTTGTTTAAGGATCCCTATGCATAATCATGTTGAAAGTCTATTAGGAAAATAGCAACATTGGGTTTCTTTGGTCTTATATGACACAGAATATTTCTTATTTAAGAGATTTGTGTATACCAAACTTTAAGCAAACAACATACTGTGATGTGTACTTTATAGATGGCTCATTTTTGTCCATAAGCAATTTTGTGTTATCATGTGTTGTTTAATGGCTGAGGACCTTCCAAAATAGGCTTAGAGGATTATACAATACATAATTTATGACTTTTAAAAGTTCAGAAAAAGTAGTTTTGGTTTATTTGGAGATATCACATAGTTTGCTGAAGTCTCCTGAGCTTGTTGACATCCCTGACACTTTGTGAATGAGGCCTGTTTTATTTTCCCTTCATTTGTTTAGCTCTTTACCTAATTGATTTTCTGTGCTAATACACTAAAAGTCTGAAGAAGGCAATGCCTCAGGTGTGACAGATGAAATAAGGTGCTTTTAGTCATTGCTTTTATCTTCCATGTCTAATGTGTTTGTTACAGCTGTGCAGTTTAACAGCAAAATCAATACATCATTTGCTGCAGGTACCTACAATAATTTGGAAGTCCTTCGGTATTTTAACTATTAGATTTCCTTTGTATTTTTATATATGTATTTATTACTTATTTACTTATTTATATGCTTTCTGATACTGAATGCCACAAGGTGACAGATTTTTTTTCTCCCTCTTGCTGTCTTCTCAAACATTGTCATTTGCACTAGCTAGTTAAGTTACTTTTCTTTGGATCTTAGAACATCTGCCAATCTAAATGAATCCTGTAAAGTGTAAAATAAATGTTTAAAAAATCTTTTCCATTTTGTCTAAATCATCTTTGAGCTTAAACATTTAGCATATGTTCCACTGAAAATGGAACTATTTTGTATTGTGCACGAAAAGCAGTATGTGTGAGGGCACTGAGCAATTTCTCATGTAAATGGATGCTTTTATTGCCAGTTTTCCATTTTGCATGGCAATTACATGGTTTCAACATAAAAGAGGAAAAAAAAAACACCATCACCACAACCTACTTTATTAGAACAACCTCATGTTCAATATTCTTCTGTGCATATGTATGTTCTTTCTTTCATAATTTTTCAATTGGTTAGTAATCATTGGTTTCACTTTCATACCTTGAATGTAAGAATGGGAAATGTATCCTGTCCTTCTCTCTGCTTCCTTCATATAGATGAGCATAGGTGCAAATATATATGTGGTGAGGGCGGCTACCGCAGCTTTGAAATCCCATGCAGAATTTTCCTCATTTTTTTACTCATAACTACTTCTTAAGAAAAGTCTATTGAATTTTTTAATTGATGTTTTCTAATAGTTAATTTATTCTGCATATGCCCATGCCTATGTATAATTTATGAAAGTAGTGTTCTTATTCAAGAACTATATTCTCAAAGTTAACTTAAACCTATTTTTAAAAATGAGTTTAAGAGATGAATTAACATGCTTATCTCAAAGAAGGGACATTCTCAAAGAAGGGACATTTTAGGTGAAATAAATTGTAATAGAGTGATGATGTTGTCTTAAGATAACACATATCAGTTCATCAGTATCTGTTCCACATATTAGCATAGTATCTGCAATAAACTTATAACTAAACCTTAACATCTTAAATGTTAAAATTCAGATAGATTCAGAATATAGAGGGCTTTGCCCCCATTTTATAAATAAAAACAAATGACATTTAAGTAAACTATACTAATGAAAGTATATATCTCACAATATGGACTGTAGGCTAATCTATACCTTATTGTATATAGCCATATATATATAAAGTTCACGTTTGGTCTTAATGATGACCCTGAAAGAAAGGGAGAACTTCATTGATATCTCAGTTTTAAATAAGGTTAATATTATGTCAGTTTACATCACTTTAAGTGTTTTTTAAAATTTTATTCTAGTTATTATTTCAAAAATGTAATTATTTTTTTCTTTATTATTATTATTATTAATTATTAACTTATATGTGATTTATCTCAGTTGGCAAATAAATTTAACTGAATTCTAATTTTCAACCATTTGTTTTAGTTTTTTCTTTTTTAATAGCTACTTTTTCAGGTTTCATGATTGGTATATATAATAATTAACCTGGTTAACTTTTAACTTATTCTTGGATTAAATGTAACGTGATTCTTCCTGGAATTTTATAGAAACTGGCTGATATGGTTTGCATATGTGTCTCTTCCAAATATCATGTTGAAATTTGATCCCAAATGTTGGAGGCGGGCCTAGTGGGTGGTGTCTAGGTGATAGGGGTGGATTCCTCATGAATGCCTTGGTGCTGTCTTCACAGTTATGAGTTCTCTCTCCATTAGTTCACAGGTGAGATGGATATTTAAGAGACTGTGCCACTTCCTTCTCTTTCTTGTTCCCTCTCTTGCCAAGTGACATGCCTCCTCCTGTTTCCCTTCTGCCATAACTAAAAGTTTCCTGAGGCCTCACCGGAAGTCAACCTGATGCCATATTTCTTGTACAGTCTGCAGAACCATGAGCCAGAATAAACCTGTTTTCTTTATCAATTTCCTAGCCTTGGGTATTCCTTTATAGCAACACAAAATAGACTAATACACTGGCACAATTTGGATAGGTGGAAGATATATATTTATGAAGTTATATATGAATATATTTATATGTCTGATAGCATGTTTATGTTAGCAATAGCTTACTGTTAAGTTTTCCTTCATTCAAGATGTCTGCATTAGTCATCAAAGGGTTTTTCTATGGTGAAGCAGATTTATGTTCCTGAACAGTCTATGCTGGCTGTGCAGGCAGGTTCAGTTTCATCTGTAATTGTACAAATGCATATTTTCATTGCTCCAACCTAAGAAATTTGATGGAATGTAGCTGATTCATCAAAGGCTTTTTCTCTAAAATAAAATAGATTCCTCATTAAAATTGCAGAATTGTTTTTCTGAATCTTATTATCAATTATTAGTGAATAGTTTATTTGGTTCAGTTTATTAGCCACTAAAAGAAGTGACTCTATCTCTATTATCTTTATGACTAAATTTTTCTAATATGTTGGTGTTTGACCAAAGAATGAAACTCAATCCCTTGTGAACCTCGCTGAAACCAATTGTAGATCTAAAAAACAGTGAATCAGAATACTTAATATGACCTAATCATAAAGCAGAAAATGGACTTAAAGCCCTTCACATTTTGCACAAATATACCTATCTACAGGCAATGCAAGCTTGTTAGAGTAATGCCATATTAGCATGCTTTAGACAGGAGGACACAACTTATTTCTGGGTAGGAATAGATCTTCCATTAAGGAGACCTTTTTTTTTTACATTATTTAAATGTAACTATGCTGGTGCAAATCAAATGGTGTGAGGCTATATCTGCTTTTGAATTCTAATGACATAATATTTTCATTTCTGTAACCAAGCTCCTTTAATCTGCTACATTGTTTAAATTTGGGAAGTATCCAATATTATGCTATATTGATGCTTTGGCAGTGTTACCCAAGATTGAATCACTGATCTTGTGAAAAATATGGCCAGGAAATCTATGAACTTGGTGTGGTTATTAGTTAAGAAATTGGGCAATATTCTCATGAGAAGCAGAAGTACAGTATATAAAGCCCTAATTCTTTAAGGATAAAAAGGCCTTAAGAGGGCATTCATTTTTTGTTTTCCTTGTCTGGGAATGACATATCTAAATAAGATAGGTATGTATTATGTATCATCTTTTAGGATAGTATGATTAGCATGTATAGAGCAACTGCTATGTGATTTGTATCCTTCAAGGACACTAGAAGATACAAAGATGAGTAAGACAGGCTCACTGTACACTAGAAATTTATAATATAATGAGAGGAGTAGTTATGTGCGTAGATATTTGGAATTTAACCAGCGAAAGAAGCAGGTAAGGGACTGAATGGAACCTTAGATTGAAAAATGGACTCCTTGGTCCTATGGTTTCCAAGAGGCAGCCATTCAAACTCTTCCAGTAACACATTTCATCTAGTTCATTCTTCAATATTGCCCCAAGATGGTCATGCTTCCATTTTTAGATGTATCTCTGTTTATGATTATTCCATTTGTAAACATCATCGCTGACAAATTGTGTTTATCACCTACTAATACTTTTTTATTGTTTCACAATGTGTTTAAAAATAAAATAATAATTCAGAAATAAATGCTTCCTGCCTTTTATGATTTCCAAAACTATCATTAGCAGTAGAGAATCAATGTAAGAGTGGTACATTTTCAGCTATATTTTAATATTTCATCTGTTTTTCTGAAATCTATTGTCATTAGCTTCTAGTAAAGTATAGTGCCACAGAGGTATCTTTGGTGTTTTGTTTCCTGCTAAGTTACAACATAGCAAGTGATATTGTATGAAGGTTACAATGAACATATAGTAGAGTGGTACCTTCCTGGTTTGAGGTGTACAAAAGACCCACCTTCAAATCATATTGATTTTTCTACAGAAAATTGTTATATTGCAAGCAAATTAGGTGCTTTTGATAAGACTTTTTTCCTGTATGATCTGGAGAATTCTAGATCCCTTATATATCTTCCAAAGCAAGAGCAGCTTCGACATGAGATATAATAGGAATATAGACTGCTCATCTCCACATAGAACTGTTATATAAACAACAGAACCTACTTATCCTAGAACGACAAAGAATCTACCTATAACCTTGGAAGGCAAAACAGGCAATTGATTTGTTAATTTCTTTATAATTTAATTAAAGCATATATTGATTTACTCCTAGGTGCTAGTAGATGAGATAAATGGTAAAATAAAAATGGACTTTGATTTCAGTTAACTTGCTTTGAAAGAAGTAAGGATGGAAACCAGAGAAGTCAATCAGACCAATATAACTCTTTGTGTGGGAACATGGTCTTGTATAATTTCAATCCAAATCTAAGCATGGAATTGTATTTGGTATTTGGGATAATGCCTTAAGACTCTTCTAGGCCTGGATTCACTCTCTCTAATATAAGTTTACAAATCCTATTTCTTTCAAACTACTTGGGGTTCTTCCCAGGAGTAACTATAGAAGGGTAGAAAAGACAAGTTATAGCAAAACTTCCCCAGTTCTAAAGCAATAAAGTAGATTTATAAACATATATACCAAATTTGGAATCAGCATCCACCACTCAGTTGCTACCTCCCACACCCAAATACAAATATAAAAAGTATGTTCTGGGGAGCACTATTTTAAAATATATCTCTTAAATATACATATATTAAATATATACTGACCAAACAGATAATACCTAAAGAAGTAGCTGATAGAATAATTATGATATTTAGATACTAACTTAATAAAAAGATATAAATGCTGTTCTCTTGAGTCTTTGGGCATTTTTACATAGTAAGAAAATTACATGGTGTTTAGACTGTTAAATTGTTTAGCTCTCTATTTCAAACATGACTCTACTTTTGCCAAAGTGCAGGAAAGAGACAAGCTTATTCCCTGTCTAATTTTTACTTTATTATAACCAATCAGGTCACCTCTGTCTACTCCCTACCTGTCCTATTGAGGCATACTATCATATAGTATTATATAAATGGTAAAAAAATTGGTTTTCATTTTTATTAAAATAAAAGGCAAAGGGAAGCATATGTCTTACAACATAGGAGCACAGGAAAACTGTGAGTTTGTCCCAGAGAATTCATTTTCTCATTGATTTGTGCCTTTTTCCATGGTAATATCAATTGTATCTTTCAAACGTTATACAACATATGGTGCCTGGGCCTAGGGAGTAAGGGGACAGTCTGAGGGTGTGCCAGTGAGTATAAAAGAAAGTATGTACAAGTGAGGACTTGTCTTTCACTCACCATTCCTGTGAATGAAAGTACTAAGTACTCCTCTGTAGAGTACTTAGTTTCTGTGAACATTGTGCTTTTTTCCAGGACTCTTGTTGTGCCATTATTTGTTAGATATCAATGAAATACAGAGACTTAGAATAGGAAGGTGACTTGCTTCAATACGTTGTTTTGCGGAAATGGCTTATTGCTGAGCTAAATTTTCAATGTTGCAGACCACTCAAGTTAGCATTTATAGCAATAGAACTGCAAATGGATGCAGACATCTGAATGTTATCAAGGCACATAGTCATGTTATAAATGGCTCTTTTGTCTAGTTTTTCTCTACATTTTTGCTTACATTGAGGTAAGTCTAAATTGCCTTTTCCATAATGTTAAAATCAGTTGATCTACAAAATGCTTGCAGTACTATTTCAGCAAGATCCATTGTGAGAAGCCATAGGGTCTACTTTAATTTATGAAATGCAGCATTAATGCAGTTCTTTGTAATGTGAAAAGTCAAAGAAAGTGAAAAACAACACTCTTTTGGTTCTTTTTTATATGCATGCTGTCAAATCAAATAAAATGTTTGAATACCCGTTATTATTAAAAGAGAAGACTGCCTAGTGAGTAAGTTTAAACCAATTTAAGAAATTAAAAAAAAAACGTAATGAGGTCCTTACAAAAATCACTTTCAACAAGAATACAGGCCCTTTTCCTTATATTTTCTGTATGACATAGTATTTTGTTGCCTTGTTCATATCGCCTGTGGAAATGAAAGTTTCTTCTTCATATTTCATATTGATGAAAATCTACAGTATGCTAAAACCTACATGCAAGTAAAATGACAAGTCTTAAAAATTAATGAATGGTGAATTTTACAGTTAGCTGTTTGGCAAGTAAGGCAAACACTTCACATTTAAGGAGTGCATCTAGTGACTTTTCTCCTAATTTAATCTGAAAGTTATTGAACCATGGAATCTCAAAGCAAACACAATATGGCCAAAGCAAACAAGATATGACCATTCCATAATATTTGTTAGTCAGTTAGGCCAAAACAATTGTGTAAGGTAATAAGATAAAGTATAAGATTTCTAAGATAAGGCATGTCAACTATTATTTAAATTAATAGTTCAAGAATGACTAATGGTAGAAAATGACACAGGCATATTTAACTTGAAAATCTTAAAGTTGCCCTGTTGCTACTTAGGGGCCATAGTTCATCTTCAATCTTCCCTTAAACTAAGTAGAGATGTTATTCTACGGATTCAAAGCATTCTCAGGAGAAAATTCCCACCATCAGTTAATAATAGCCCAATCAGGCATCACATTAGGTTCTTTGGTCATTGTATACTTACATAACATAAAACTTAAAGTCCAGTGCACTCAAATTGTCTGGAGTCTCTCAGGTTGATACTAATTCTCTATGAACCTCTATAGCAAACAGGACATAGTTTATATATTAGGGATATATAGTTTATTATGTTGCTGCCATGAGCAAGCAGTTTTTTACAGATGAATTGTTATTTAGTGAACTTGATCAAAATGCAGTGCTATATTTACTTTTCAAAACAGCTTTTTAGGCATTAAGTCCCATGATGACTAGATGCTTTAAAACAGTTGCAATATATCAGTTCAAAGAAAGTATCATTTTAGCAATGGGTGAAGTGTGTCCTATATGTACAGCCCTCAGAGCATTTTCTTATTCTTTGTGATATAGTGCTGAAGAAGTATAATTCAGGTCATTACCTCTAGTGCTTTCCAGGGTAGAGAAGTACATTATATGAAATTAGCAGTGAACAGATGAAAGTTCTTTCTACACAGTACAGCAAAGCTGTGAATTTGCAATAACACAGATAAGTTCCAAACCCTCTTATGGGTCATTGCAGATTGTTTGCAAATAATCACATTCTGACTCCCAAGAAACATTGGAAATATTTTCATGCTTGTTGGTGAGAGCTCTGAAGCTCTACTTTAGCCAGAATACCTTTGAAGAAAGTACAGTGTCTGTGTATAGCCAAATCTTCTATATACTGTCAATAGAATAATCTATTTTATGTTAAACAATTACTATGATTTTTTTGTCCAGTTCAGGACACCCATAGGCCCCATCTTTGCACATTGCAAATAAAAAAACTGGAGTCATAAAATAGTTCTTATTATTGTCATAATAACCACCATCATCATTTATGTCATCATCATCATCATCACTATCAAAATAGGCAGACACAAAGAACTTCCAATTTTAGCCATTAAAAAAGAACAGTTTTAAGATTTACCCTTCTACTACAAACTTCTGAAAATCTAGAAACAACAGAAAATGACTGTTTTCAGACATTGAAAAAGCATCAGCCCAAGACTGCAATCCTAGAAAAAAGGGAAACAAAGTGTGTCATATATTTGCTCCAATTTTTATCCTGAGGAAATTTCCAGATTAAGGAATAGGAAGGGGAAGCTTCCAGAGCAATGAAAAAGCCCCATAAATTTGTACAGATATCCCTTTAGTCTCTGACAATACAATTAATAACAATCTGTGCATACATCGGGTGAAAATTGATAAGACTGGTCAAAGTTGGAAATATAACTGCTCCCTGAATTCACACAGATCAGGTGATTATTTAAATTTTTTCCACGCAATGTGAAAAATGTTGAAGGATTATACCTCAGTAGTGAGGCTAAACTTGCTTAGTAGTATAGGAAATATGCACCAATTTAATAAAATCTAAAATCAAACATAAAATTTTATAATTATTAAAACAATCTGTAAGTAATTTCATAACTACTTGGGAGATTGGAGGTGTTCACATTTATAGTTAGACATTCCAACACTCTTTATAATAACACAAACATTCAGCACTCAGAAATGTAGTATCACTATGTCCTTCAGCCAAAAAAATTATTATTAGCCATGAAAATTTAAAAAATAAAAAAGATAAAATATTCAATTAGGTACATGTAAAATATAAAGATATGTTAAAGCAGTTCTCATGCATCAACCTTATATGCTCAATTATTTAATAGAAAATGTAAACATAATAAGTGAAATAAAACATATATAAACATCAAAAAATAAAAAATACAATATTTAAAATGAAAAATATAGTAGATAGGATTAATTGTAGCTTAGATACTGCAGAAGAAAATACAGTGAACTCGAAAACAGCAATACAAACAATTCAAAAACAAAACAGAAAAAATGAAAAGAAAAATTCTGTTTCTTAAGTTAATATATCAAGCATTCTAGCATACATGTAATTGGGATGCTCTGCAGGCAATGTCAGAAACAATATTTACAAATATAATGACTTAAAACTTTCCAAATAAACTATAAACCCACATGCCTAAGAAACACAACCTGATAAACACAAAGCCAATCATGCTAATACACATCACAATTAATTACTGAAAGACAATGACAAAAAAGAAAATCAGCCCAAAAGCACATTGCCTACACAAAGACATATATCAGAAAATCACAGACATCTCATCAAATATGATGTAAGACAAAAGAAAAAAAAATCAACATAAATATCTATATTTAGAAGAAGTATCCTTCATAAATTATGCAAAATAAACACTTGGGCAGGGGAAAAGCCAAGTTTATAGGCCACCAGCAGTCTTGCACTATATTACATATCAAAGGAAATTTTTAAGCCAAAAAAGGGATGTTACGTTGTGACTTTATCTATATAACAAAGAGCACCAGAAATGTTAAATATGTAAGTATGAAGTGTATTCATATAATTTCTAAATTTATTTTAAAGCTATTTAACTATTATAGCTTTTACAACATATGTAAAAATAACTTATATAATCTTTTGGTGATAAGACAGAAGAATGGGAAGAAAATGGAAGTATACTGCTGTAAAATTTTACATATATTGTGAAAGAATACAATATAATTTGATGGTAGGGTGTAATACATTAAAAGTGTATAATCAACAACCCAGAAGTATTATTAGAAAAATTTTAAAATGGAAGAGTTAATGAGTTAATGTTGAAGATAAAATAAAATGTTAAATATTCTAGTTCAAAAGAAGATAATAAACGAGGACAAAAATCAACACAAATGAGAAAGGAGAACAAAAATTCATATAGCAAATTATTGCATTTGAACATTATTACATAGCTAAAGAAATAAATATACATAATCTAAATGTTCTAAATATAGACAGAGATTTCAAAATTGAATACAAAAGCAGGAGCCAAATATGCTCTGTCTACACATACTGAATTTAAATATAAATACACAAATAAAAAATGAAATGAATGAAAATGTATGGCATACAAAGATAAATCATAAAGAAGCTGAAGTGGCTGTTTTGATATGAGACCAATTGGATTTTAGGTAGAAATATAAGATCAGGGATAAATAATGAAAATTAATTGATAAACAGACCAAATCATGATTAATAATAAGGCAAATATGTAATGAGTATCCATGCAGTAGCAGAACTTGAAAGTACAAGAAGTAAAAATGACTGAGGTGTTCACGTTTATAGTTAGACATTTCAACACTACTTTCTCTGTAAGTGGTAGGGCAAGTTAGCAAAAATAAGTAAAGCTATAGAAAATATAACATCATCAATTAAATTTACCTAATTAAGATTTATAGAATACTCCAAAAAAAAACCACAAAAGAAACATTCTTTCTATAGACACATTCATCAAGATTGACCATATGCTGCTGCATAATGCACCTTTCTTTATAAATTTTAAAGCCTTATCAAATATGTCACATCACCACAATAAAATCAAATAAAAATCTGTAAGAAAACATTTGAATAACACCAAAATTGGGTATTTAAAATTCAATACTGGAAATTCAATAACATAAGCCAGACGACAGCCAAACAAAAGAAATTACAAAATACATTAGAAATACTCAAAATAATTGAAAATGAGGCATGGTACCATGGCTCATGCCTGTAATCCCACTACTTTGGGAGGCCGAGGTGGGCAGATTGCTTTAGCCCAGGAATTTGAGGCCAGCATGGGTAACATTGTGAAAACCTGTCTCTACAAAAAAATACATGCAAAAAAGGCCGGGCATGGTCACATGAGTCGGTAGCTACTCAGAAGGCTGAGGGAGGATCACCTGAGCCTGGGAGGTTGAGACTGCAGAGCGACTGCACTCCAGCCTGGGTGACAGAGTGAGACCCTGTCTCAAAAAAAAAAAAAAAAAAAGGGAAAAGAAACAAAAAAATATATATCAAAATTTCTGGGCTGCAACTAAAGCAGTCTATAGAGGAAAATTTGTACATTTAAATGCTTATATTAGGAAAATATAAATTTCAATTTACTAATCAAACCTTCAAATTTTAGAAGGTAGAAATAGAAAAGCAAATCAAGTAGAAAATAAAAGGAGGCAGGGAATAACAATTGCAGAAACAGAGATAAATATAAAATGAAAAAGATATTAGATGAAATAACCAAAATCAGTTTATTAGAAACTACCAATAAAAATGATAAATCCCTAGTTAGGTTAACAAAAACAGGCCGGCCGCGGTAGCTCATGCCTGTAATTCCAGCACTTTGGGAGGCTGCGGCGGGCAGATCACGAGGTCAGCAGATCAAGACCATCCTGGCTAACACGGTGAAACCCCGTCTCTACTAAAAATACAAAAGAAATTAGCTG
This sequence comes from Pongo abelii, assembly GCF_028885655.2. NCBI lineage: Eukaryota > Metazoa > Chordata > Mammalia > Primates > Hominidae > Pongo > Pongo abelii. Next base: position 95,735,794 of record NC_071990.2, on the reverse strand, counting down.
GGTGTGGTGGTGGGCGCCTGTAGTCCCAGCTATTCGGGAAGCTGAGGCAGGAGAACGGTGTGAACCCGGGAGGCGGAGCTTGCAGTGAGCCGAGATCGCGCCACTGTAGTCCAGCCTGGGCAAAAGAGCGATCCTCTGTCTCAAAAAACAAAACAAACAAACACAAAACAAAAAAGAGAAACACAAATTACTGATAATTGGAATAAAAAAGAGTTATCACTACATATCCCTGTGGCATAAATAAATACTAAGAAAATATAAAAAACTTTTTGCTAATGTATTTATTTGAAGTATTAATAAAATGGAGAGATCCCTTGTAAGGTGTAAATTTCCCAAACGCATTTAGATAAAGTAGAAAAAAGACATGCCCTATTTCACTTAAAATAGATTAAATTACTAAAAAGTCTCCCACCCTAGTAGAAAGTGATAAACTTATTTTAAAATTTTATAAAAATTCAAATGAGACAAAAAGTTGATGGACTTGAACTCCCTGATTTCTAGCCTTTTTATAGAGCTGCATTGATCAAGATAGCATAAGATTGGCATAAGAAAAAACATGTATCAGTGGAATAGAAGAGATAATCCGTATATGGCCGCATTTGATCACACACGTTGTTAATTAGTTTTTCACAAAGGTGCTAAGACAATTAAATGTGGAAAAGGTAAAATTTTTGGCCATGAAGGTTTCTGGTTTCCAGGGTAGCATGTAAGGAATTTGTCCTAACAACAAACAAAAAGCTGAACAAACTAAAAAAAAAAAAAAACAACAAAAAAAAAACAGTAATTCTTCTTAGATCCATGTTATAAGGGAGGTCACAGGGCAAATCACAGTCACCAAAATTGAACAAGTGGATACAAAAGATCATAACTCGACAAATCCTGAAGTGAGAAAATCCCACTGCTGGGTATATATTCAAAAGAAAGGAAATCAGTGTATCAAACAGAGATATTTGCCTTCTCATGTTTATTGCAGCAAAATTCCCAGTAGTGAAGATATGGAATCAATCTAAGTATCCATCAATAGAAGAATGAATAAACAAAATGCGTTATATTTATACCCAATGGAAAATTATTCTGTTACAAAAAAGGGCGAAATCCTGTCATTTGCAACAAGATACATGGAAATGAAGGTCATTATGTTAAGTGAAATAAGACAAACACACAAGACAGATGTTGCATGTTCTCACTCACATGTGGGAGCTAAAACAATTGATTCCATGGAAGTAATTAATAGAACCATGATTACCAGAAGATAGAAATAATAATGGGAAGGACAGGATATAAAGGGGTTTGTTAATGGCTGCAAAAATACAGTTAGAAGGAATAGATCTAGTGTTTGGTAGCACAATTGAATGACTATGGTCAACATTAATTTATTGTATGTTTCAAAATAATTGGAAGATTAGATATGGAATGTTTTCAAGACAAAGAAATTATAAATGTTTGAGGTGATGAATATCTCAATTACCTGTTTGATCATTACATATTGTATGCTTATATCAAAATGTCATATCTCCCCCAACTAATAAAGCTGAAGTGACTATATTATTTTGAGACAAAGCACACTTCAGAGCAAGGAAAGCTATCAGGGATAAAGAAGGGCATTACATAATGATAAAGTGGTCAATTCCCCCAAAATACATAATAAGCCTTAATATGTATGCATGTAATAACAGAGCATCAAACAATGTGATGCAAAAATTGATAGAACTTTCGAGGAGAAATAGATGAATCCACCCTTATATTTGGAGACGTCAATATTCTTCTAACAGAAATGGACACAGCTAGTAGGCAGAAAATCACTAAGGACATAGTTGAACTTAACATTATAAACTGATTTGCTATCATTAATACATATAGACTACTTCATTCAGCAATGAAAAATTACATGTTCTTTCAAGTTCATAAAACATTCATAAATATAGACTCCACCTAAATCACACATTGTCTGCTCTCAAATCACAGTGAAATTAAACTAGAAGTCAGTAACAGCAAAATAACTGTAAATTCCTAAAATACATAATTAAACAACATACTTCTAAATAACACATGGGTCTAAGTAGAAATTGAAAAAAATCAGTAATATTTTAAATCAAATAATAACTTAAAAACAACATCAAATTTTGTGGGTTGAAGCAAAAGAAGTATTTAGAGAGAAACTTATAACATTGAATGCATATATTACAAAATAAGGATTTAAAATTAACAATCTAATTACCACCTTTGGAAACTAGAAATAAAGAACAAATTAAATTCAAAGTAAAAGAAGAAAAAGAGAACAAAAATTTGAGCAGACATCAAATAAAACAATTGTAAACAGAAAAGCAATAGGGAAAATCAACTAAACCAAAATCGGTTTATTTGAAAAGATTAATATAATTGATAAGTCTGTAGCCAGACTAATTAAGACAAAAGAGAAAGGGCACAAATTACTAATATTAGAAATAAAAGAGGGCCTATTACTACAGAGTCTATGGGCATTAAAAAAAAAACTATGAACCTATATGACCACAGATTTACTAAACTAGATGAAATGGATTGATGCCTATAAAGACACAATCCTCCAAAACTTACACAAGAAGAAATAGAAAGCCTGAATAGATCTATATTTATTTAAGATATTGGATCAAAAATTAAGAACCTTCCAAAATAAAAAGTATTAGGCCCTATGAATTCACCTATGACATCTGTAAACGTTTAAGGAAAAAAATTATGTCATTTTTCTAAAATTACATTTAGAAGATAAAAGCAGAGGGAATACTTCCTAACACATTTGATGAGGAGAGCATTATCTAAATAGAAAAATAGGCAAAGACATTATGAGAATATATACACCAGTACCTCTCATGAATATAGAAGCAAAAATCCTCAACAAAATATTAGCAAATTTAATCCAAAAATGTACGAAAAGAATTATACACCATGACGAAGTGATATTTTTCTCAAGTATGCAAGACTTGTTCAAATTTTAAAATCATTTAATGCAATCCATTCCATCAACAGGCTCAAGATGAAAAATCACATGGTCATATAAATAGATATGAAAGATTCAGAAAAATTATTTCACTAAATCCAACATCCATTCACGACAACAATTCTCAGCAAACAAGGAATAGAAGGAAACTTCCTCAACTGATAAAGAGCATCTAACAGCTAGCACTACATTAAATGGTAAGAGATCAGAAGTATTCTCAGTAAGGGTGGGGACAAGGCAAGGATGGTGTGTCTCACCATTTCTGTTCAATATCCCTTAAGAATTCCTAGTTAATTCAGTGAAAGAAGAAAAAGAAATGAGAAGTATACAGATTGAAAGGAAGAAATAAAAATGTCTTTGTTTACAGATGACATGACCATAATGTAAAATATCTGGAATAACTGACAAAAAAGAACTCCTGTAACTAATAAACAACTATAGCCAAGTTAAAAGATGTTATTAATAAAGAAAATCCATCATTTTCCTATATACTAGTAATAAAGAAGTAGAGTTTGAAATTACAAAGAACATATCATTTACATTAACACTCCCAAAAACAAAATATTTAGGAATAAATTTAATAAAATATGTAAAAAATCTATATAAGGAAAACTATAAATCTCTGATATAAGAAATCAAAGAACTGCACAAATGGAAATATATTCCTTATTCATAGATAGGAAGAAACGACATTGTCAAGATTTCAGTTCTTTTCAATTTTGTCTTTAGACTCCAATTTAAAAAAAACAGCAAGTTATTTGTGGATATTAACAAACTAATTCTAAAATTTACGTGGAGAGGCAAAAAGACACAGAACAGACAACTTAATATTGAAGGAGGAAAACAAAGTCAGAGTATTTACACTACATGGCTTAAAAATTTACTTTTAAGCTGCATAAATAAAATAGTGTGTTACTGGTGAAAAAACAGACAACTCAGTCAGTGGAACAGAATAGAGAGCCCAGAAATATATTCACATGATATCTCAATGGATCTTTGATAAAGGAGCAAAAATGGCACAATGAAGAAAATATTGTTTTTTCAACAGTGTGCTAGAGAAACTGGAGCATCACACACAAATAGAAGAAAAGTGTGTATAGGCACAGACCTTACACACTTCACAAAAATATTTAACTTAAACTAGATCGTAGATCTAAATATAAAACACACAAAACTATTAAACTTCTAGCAGATAGCATAATAGAGAATCTAAATTACTTTGGGCATGGCAATGACTTTTTAGATACACCATTGAATGTATGATCCATGAAAGAAAGAATTGAAAAGCTAAACTTCATTAAATTAAAAACTTCTGCTGGGCAAAATTCACTGTGAAAACAATGAGAAGGCAAGTGACAGATTAAAAGAAAATATGTGCAAATGATATATCTGATAAAAGACTGTTATTCAAAATATACAAAGAACTATTAAAACTCAACAATCAAGAAGTGAACAATGCAAATAAAAATTGGCAAAACACCTGAACAGACATTTCATCAAAGAAGATATACAGATAGCAAATAAGCACATGAAAAGAAGTTCCACATCATATGCCATCAAGGAAATGCAAATTAAAACAATGAACTACCACTACACACACCTAGTAAAATGGCTAAAGTCTAGAACACTACGCCAAATGCTAGAGAGGATGTGTAGCAACAGGGACGCTCATTCATTGCTGGCAGGAACACAAATTGTAGTCACTTTGGAAAACAGTTTGGTAATTTTTTACAAAACTAAACATACTCTTATCATATGACCCAGAAATCACGTTTGTTGGTAGTCAAATAAGTTAATAACTTAAGTTCACAAAAGAAAACACGCACAGGAATGTTTATAACAGATTTATTTATAATTGGCTAAATGTTGAAGCATCCAAGATGTCCTTCAGCAAATATAGGAGAATTATAAATGGCTACAACTTCGTAAAATAAACCTTAAATTTCTACTATTTAGTGAAAACCCCGCATACTGCATGACTGCAACTTTATGACATTCTGGCAAAGGCAAAACTATGAAATCAGTAAAAATATCTGTGGTTGCTAAGAGTTAGTGGGGAGATAGGAATAGGTGAAGCACAGAAGATTTTCACAGCAGTGAAACTACTTTTTATGATAGTGTAGAGGTGGATACATGTCATTTTACATAATGCATAACACCAAAAGTAAATCCTAATGTGAACTATGCACTTTAGATGGTAATGATGTTACAACGTATTTTCTTTTCTTTTCTTTTATTATTATTATTATTATACTTTAAATTTTAGGGTACATGTGCACAATGTGCAGGTTTGTTACATATGTATACATGTGCCATGTTGGTGTGCTGCACCCATTAACTCGTCATTTAGCATTAGGTATATCTCCTAATGCTATCCCTCCCCCCTCCCATATTTTCATCAATTGTAGCAAATATACTACTCTAGTTTTGGGGGTTGATAGTGGAGAAGGGGGCAGAGAGGGGGGACAGGGAATCTATAGAAACTCCCAGCACTTTCTGATCTATTTTGCTATGAAACTAAACTACTCTAAAAAATACAGTATATTGACAAGAGGGTTGGGGAGATAGTCTTTTGAACAAATGGTGCAGATGCAGTTAGGTGATATCCAAATGGAAAAAAAAAACTTTAAATAACTTTACTACTACCTCACATCATTTGAAATAGACCTCAGACTTAAACCTATAAGCTAAAATAATATATTATCTAAAAAAACACAGGAGGATAAATTTTGTAAAGTTTGATAAAAAGTTTCTTAGACCACAAAATGCGCAAGCCATTTAAAAAATAGATAAATTGTATTTAATCAGAGACATTTTTGCTTTAAAATTATATCATTTAAAAAGTAAAGGACAAGCTGCAGAATGGGAGAAAATACAGTCTATATATCTATAAAGAACTTACATATAATATATGTATATATATGCAAGTCCATATATATGAATTGTTTGACATTGATTTGTAAATATTATACATATAATGTATTACAACTATATTATCTACAAATTGCATATATACATTTATGTTTCTATAAATGTATTATTAACAATTTAATATTTGTATTATTTACGAATCTTTTTGTTCAAGGAAATATATGAGTGGTCAATAAGTGCAGGATGAAATACTCAATATCAAGTTCTCAAGTCAAAAAATAAAACCACAAGATTTTAAACAAATATTAATGACTAAAACTAATAAAAAATTGTTAATACCAATTGTTAACCAGAATAGGGAGCCATACCAAATTCTCATACATTGTTTTCAGGAATGTAAAATGAGATCTATACTTTGGAAAACAGTCTGATAGTATCTTAAATAGTTAGATATTCATTTATTATACATTGGCAGCAATTATATTCATAGATAAGCCTAAACAGGGACATGAATAGAAATGCCATACCAGCTTTATTTTGATAAACCCAAACTGGAATTAACCCACAAGTTCATCAACAAATGAATGAATGAATAATTTATTATACATTTATCGGTATTTACCATTTAGTGATACGAGAGAACATACTATTGATAAATATAATATGAATGAATGAATCTTAAAAACATAATAAAGAAGCAAAACATTTAAAAAGTACTATTTTTTAAAACTCTGGCAAAGATACATTTAATATGTAATGATAGAAAATCAGGGGTTGTCTAGGTCAAGGGGGTATGGGAAGATTTACCTGTAATGGTATGTATCTTTGTTAAAATTCATTTAACTGTAACTTGAATGTTTTACAGCATTTAAGCTATTCGTAGAAAATATCAATTTAATATACAAGAGAATAAAAAAGGCAACAGAAGGCAAAATATAAGAAAACTGACCTGTTTCTTTTCTGAGTACCACTCCCTCAGAAAAGATTCAGGGCTTAGACCTCAGACAAAGTTAAATCTTACATAAGGGCAGCTACCAGGCCCCTTTAGAATGCAACCAGCTCTTTTGGTAGTTTTCCATTAATTTGTTTTCTTTCTTAACTGGAATGATCTGTACAGTACGACCTGATAGACATCACTCCTCTAGGTTAAGCAAGAATTGCAGTAAACGTATCTTCAGGAGGTCAAGGTTAAAATAAATACATGGTACTAGAAAGATGAGACAACATAATACCTTACTAGATATACTAAATAAGAGGTTTTCTAGGATAAGAATTTCTGACCAAATATAAATAAGCTTCATGACAAGGAAAGAAAGCAGAGAAATGAGGCCCATGTGGATGGGAGAAGGCATGGAGAGAGTCCATCTGGTAAAATGAGGAGATTTGAACTTAGGAAGCAAAATTGCCTTTGGTTAGTTTAGAAGGCTTTGAGTATGGGTAAGGTAGGTCAAATGAGCTGCAATAGAAGTGAGTGTGCATGATTTATTTCTCCATTTTGTTTTGTGATATGTATCCAGGATTTAGATTAGTGTATGGCATGTGAGTAGCACTAAATATTTGTTAAAAGAGGAGATCAATTAATAAAGATGGGTATATAAAGAGTACAATGAGCTATGAAAATGAAAGTCATTTGCTATCCAAACACCTAGTAGAGTGTCTGAGCATATATTATACTTAATATGGGTGATTTTAATAACTAATATTTCATAATTTTGGCTAAAATTAGCCCTGTGACAATTGAAGCTCAGGGTCATCCATGAATATTTTGGAATATTTTTCAAAGAAGGGAAATATGTAAGGTTAATAAAAGCAGTACAGTTATAAGAAAGATATTTTAACTTGTTAAAAATTTCTCACTTCCCATCTGTTCATATTATATTTTAGTGCTTTAGGGAAAAAACCTCTTTGACCTGAAGTTCAGCGCTAATACTCAAGTTAAAATAAAAGCTGTTCAGTACTAATTATAATGATGAAAGAGTAGAGAAGTTAGAGAACTATATTCTTGTGATTTAGTCACTTAACTAACTGTGTTTTAAATGAAAGGAGGTTGTTAAAGCAACTAAATAGAAAAAAAAAAAGGTTTTGGGGGTGGTGGCTTCCATAAAAGTATAATCTAGTGAGCTGGGCCTGTATTCCAGGCCCCTATTCTCAGTGGACTCCTGCCCCTTAGTGTGCTTTCTGAGACATTTTTAAGTTCCCTTCTAGTGTTCTGGATCTATGATTACAGACAAAATGGTATGAGCAAGTCTTCTAGTGTCCTGACTTGGACCCTTCAGGGTGCTCTGGAAACCTCTACCTCACACCAGACTCCCTCTGCTTGTGGAAGTGATTAGATGTCCCTGGAAGTTCTGGGATCCAGAAATTGTTTTTTCCTGAAACATTGTAGTCAGGCTGGTTCCAGAAGCGTAGCTTAGCGGCAAACTGCTCCTGTTTTTCAATGTGGTACTTCTTTCCAAGTATTGCACATACTAATTTGTGGTGATATAAATTGTTTTTATAGGCAAGGGGCCCTATTTACTAGTATCTCTCTAACTCTTCTAACCTGAAAGAAGAAAAATAAAAGGTAAAAGAATAGGAAAATGGTAAAGTGACAATATCTGAAAACAGATTTAACAATAATGAAATATTAGCAGTCCTATTATAAATTTACCTTACTATAAATGTAATTCTACTAAGGTAGAATTTAGTGGTAAAATTGATGCATTTAAAATTCAAGTAACTAGATTAAAACAAAAATAAGGCATTTGAAGAGCCAAAACTAGGTTACATTTGGAAGCAATTAGAAAAAATCTGTTTAGACTGAGGGCAGAAAACATAGCTTCTCTGTATTTCCAAAGTACAGAACATTTGCTAGGTAAGAGTGGCTATGCTCTAGAAAATAAACAAATGTATGTTTGCAACCAATATATTTATTGAACTAGGAGTACATAAAGGTTACTTAATAAGGCATCATGCCATGCCTAAATGATTCTAGTGCTGTTAAATATTGCCTTGCACTTATTAAACATGTGATAAATATTTGTAACCTAAATGGAGCTTGTCTTCTGTTGGATTTTTATATTAATAATGCATTAGATTTCTGTAAGAAGAAGATAGTAAATTCAAAGGTATATGTGACAGTTCGAAGCACAAAAAGGAAACACAAGAAGGAAGATTTTTTGCACTAAGGCATTTATAATGTAATGTCATAGCACTGGGAATTGACCTTGTACTCCTTAAAATAAGCCAATTAAGAGTTTTCAACTTTGAATGCTTCAATATGCAAATAGCATTTGGAAAATTATATATGAAACACAGAATCAAAGCAAATGTGAATTCTTTTGTGGAGAGGATCCAAACATTGAAACTCTCCTCAAAGCCTTCTATGTAGTAGGTCCTAAGAAATATTTAGTTTATGTTTTATATATACATTTCCCACATTTAGGGTTGCTTTATATTTTTGAAAGTATTATAAATATTATACTTATTCCATGAAAATTCTGAGTAAAAACATTTTTATATAAAATATTGCCTTTAGCTTTCATAAGGGCTAAAGGCCGGATCAAGTTCTAATTCATATTTTCTTGTTTATATGTTATCCACAACTGGGAGAAGTAAATATATTGTGTGATAGGAGAGTTTCTAGAGCTTATCCTTCTGAATTAAATAGAAATATTGTAACTCTCAATTCAAAATATTAAAAAATGTAAGTGTTGGGGTCTTGGCTTGACAGAAGATCATAATATGATTTTAGTATTATTTTTTCTCTGACAAAATGTAGCATTTACTGACACAATGGGAATATATTTAGTTTGGCTATGGGAGTAGTTAACATGGAGATATATTTAATTGAATAGGGTGGATTCTAAGTTTTCTTGAAGACTAGATTCACACTATTCACCATAATATATATTAAATTTAAAATATTCACTTGTTAATAATTACACTTCTTCTTAGTAGATATTTCTTTTCTGGGAGATAGTGACTTCTGAGCCTTTCCACGGAAAATATAATTTTATGTTAAGCCTTGTGTGCTTACGTATATTTGAAAATATGCTGAGTAGATTTAAATTCCAAGTTATTTTATAAAAATCTGGAAAATGCACAAATTTTACAGGATGGCCCCCTTCAGAGTAACTCTTATGTTTAGAAATTGTGATATGATTATAAACAAACAAAACTGCATAAAAGTGATTTTTTGAAGAGTAGGAAAACACATATTCTACATCTTTGGAGGTAGATTTTAAGTATTCTTAATCCACTGAGTCAAAGTATTTATAACTGAATAGTCTCCCTTCTTTTTGTTTATTACTTTGGTTTAAACTGTTTTCAGGATGAAGGATATTGGAACCGAAGTTGATGATTTAAATTGGCAATTCCATGTTGACATTTGCCTATTAGCTCAATTCCACCACCAAAATGATTCACTGTCGTTTCTATAATAAATAATAGAATTCTTATGAAAAAGATTGATTAAATTGATTTTCTTTTACTCTAACCACAAACATTGCTTCTACACACTTTGTGCATTTTTGATTTTTATTATAATTTTATGCCTTTTAAATGGAGCTTCTGCCTAGGAAGAGTTAGCTCCTGGGATCTCTCCTGCTTATCTAATTTGCCTCCTTTTCTCTGAAATTGCGTATGAAACATGCTCCAAAACACCCCCACTGAGACATATGAATTACCTGTCTACTTGTGGCTGGGAAAACTCACAGGGAAATGCACAATGAAGCTAAAACTCATGTTTTGCCAAAAGCAAAAATTGGACAAATAGCAGGAATCCAGTAGTTTACTATACAAAAATATATATTTGGGTATGAATTTCATTAAACTAAATGAAACAATCCTTTCTGGATATATGATGCTATGGCTTATTGCATTTAACATAGACAAATATTTAAATAGTCCTTTTTCTTTTTTAAGTTTCTGTTTCTAATGGTAAAACGTTTCTTCAGAAGGTGAGGATACTTTTTCTAATCAGTGAGACAATGAAGATATAATCACTCCTGCACACCCAACTATCTCCTAAAAAACATGTTTATTTATATAGACATATCAGATAAAAACACAGATGGTTTCTAAACTCTGCTTACTGCTTCCATGATATCATTCTTTTGATAGTTTACTACTGATTTCCATATGTTCTCTTCTTTCTTATTCCAAAGATGATCTTTGGGGTCTAGTCAACAAAACCTTTTGAGGGAATAAAACTCCTATTCTTCTCTTGCTTGTTTTGTAAAAGAATAAAATCCTCTTCCCAAAATCTATCTGAAGATAGCATCACTGTTAGTAAAGTCAAGATGAAATCAGTTATTTAGAAAATAAACCAGTATTTTCCAAAGGGGGTGTATAAGATGATCCATTCAAGTTTATAACATGTAACAAAGGTGTTTTCATATTTATATTTTATCATTTTTAATTTTCTATTTTTTACACATTTTATAATATTTATACAAAATTATCATAGAAAAATACATAGAGGCAATACTGCTTTAAAGTGGTCAAAGATATTCCCCTAGAGCCTGACCACTTAGGTCTAAATCCTCCCTCCGTCCCTTACTAAATAAAGCAGTTTGGCAAAGTTACTTTTCTGTGCCTTATTTTTAAAGTAGGAATGGTAATAGTACCTGTAACTGCTTCATGGATAATGCAATGATTAAATGAGTTAATACTTATAAAGTATTAACTTATAAAGTAAATACTTACAACATTATATGGCTTGTTTAGCTAGTGTTAAATTATTATTACATATAACTTATAAATAAGTAGAGGCACATATATTGAGAATGTATATATTTAAAAACTTGTTAAAATAGCACATAATCAAAATATAAAAATCCTTAAAATATATGCATTTCTAATCCAGGAACACTAAGATGTCATGAGAATAGGTCTTAAAAGTAATGGCAATTTTCTAAATTGGTGGATAAGAAAACCCACAATGTAATGCATAAAAAGGTCCTGTGATGAAAATGTTCTTCTTGCTGAAGCATGTCATAACAAAAGCATTTCAATTGCTTAGAAAGACAGACATAGGTTTGTTTCCGGCCAATAACTTTTTGTGAGATCTTGGACAAATTAGTTCAGCAATCTGAGAATCACTTTCTCATCTAATAAATTGCAATAGTAATATTTATTTTATAGAGTTAAACAATTTATTACATGTAAGATGCTGAGTGTATTGCTTGCCACAAAATCAATGCTAAATAAAAGAATCAGTTTAATTTCCTATCTCCAGTCACAGCATCTTAAATTCCTGTATTCCTTATATAATAAAAATTTTTATTGGTGGAAATTCTGTTTATATGCTTTATTTTGAAATATTTATTAGCTAATCAGTTTATCTAAAGCACTCTGCAAGCATAGAATGAGTACGTTGATTAGGGCATGGAGTAACTTAGAATGGAAGTATTGGTATTCCTCATGGGCATTCTGAGCTTCAGCAAATTTCATTTGTGTTGGAGGGCCTTGCGAGGCTCAACTATGTCCTCTTAGTTCCATTAGTATCTCATGGGAGTTGTCAATGAGATTGTTTGGCTGACATGCTTCCTTAGCTCAATTGTGACACCAACCACTCCACTAACTGTCATGCTACACAGCATAAAGGCAAGGAGAATGTCTAGGCCTATTTCCAACCTCTAAGAGTGAACTGGGAAGGGGGAAATTATACCTTCTCACTCCTGATCACACTGAACTTTGATCCATTCATGCCCTAAATCATATGGGATATTTCTGTATACTTGCCAGCTTTAGAAATCTCCAGAGCAGGACCAGAGACTAGTTTTATGCTGTATAAAAGTATATTCCCTCCAGGTAAGACACTGATGTCCACATCAAGCTTTCCAAGAGAAAACAGCCCTTACCTAGAATGTTCTCAAAACTATAACTTTCTCTACCCTACTGTCTCCTGTAGGTAAAGGCAATACTATACCAGTTGGGTCTCTCTTGAGCTTAGAAGCCTACTGGGCATCTCTCATCAATATCTGAGCCCCCTTGGAACATAGCGTATGAGAATTTAATATTTTTTCTCAGCGACATGCTGTCAACCAAAATCTCAGGATGATTTGACAATCTAGATGAATACATACACATATACATACATGTACTTTAATATGAAATTTACATCACTAGGGAGCCACATATGGCCTGGAGGAAAGGTCAGGGGACACAGAAAAAGAAAGAAAATATTGACACATGCTAAAATAAACTTTTTAAAATATATTTTTCTTACATTTGCCTTATAATACAACAGAGAACTCAAAAGCATCAAATTATTTATTCCTTATGAGATATTGATTTTGGCAGGGAGTTTGTTGCAGCAATTCAAAGATTATTGAGCTCTGATGTGGGCATATTGGGCTTAGGATGCCTCTGGGCACCTGGGTGGCTGGGCAACAATACATGGTCTACAGCTGGATCTGTGGATCTGGGTTCATGGGGAAGATTGCAATAGTCATAATCATGCAGGTGAACAGGAAAGCCTTAAATGGGAACAAGATCACAAAAAGAATGTGCATGAAGTGATTAAAGGGTGGAGAACCCAAACTGGGGCACTTCATCATTTAAAGAAGTGCAAAGAAAAAAGGAGCCCACGGAGAAGCCTAAATGAGAGTGACTGCAATATTATGAGTTATCACAGAATCATAAAGGAGAGTGTTTTAGTAAGTCGGAAGTAAACAGTATTATCACAATCCCCAGAGGAAACATAATTGTACAGACTATACTGAAACAAGGACCAGGGAGTAATTTTTAATTTGGTAAGACAGGGTTTCAAAAAAATAATGTTGAAGGAATCTATAGATGAATGATTTAAGAATAAAGGGATGTAAAAATGTGGATACCAACATGTATAGATTCTGTTTATAAAATTTGGGGACTTGGGACATTTATTAAGTATTGTCTCTTAATCAAAGGCTTTACAGAAATATGCTTCTATGCTAAAATATTTATTCCATCTTTAGGCCCAAGTTCATTATTCGCTGCATGCTCAGCTCATTTTCTTGCTATCTTACTAATGCATTAGGTAGTTTAGATGAAGAGAGTGGTTCAGTAGCTTTGAGTAATAAGATGAGAACTATTAGGCAAAATTGGAGCATGCTTATTCTGAAGAAAAAAAGCCTGTGTTCACATATCATTTCTTACATGGTCAAGAACATAGTTGATGATCAAGAAAAGTGTTGAGCTGATTCTGGGAGAAATGTGTTTTCAAAACCAAACCACCATATCTACTAAGGGCTAATATTGTATATTATTAATTATGTAGGTGAAGTCAGGGATATTTTTATTAACATTTTTTTAGGTGAACCAAGACTTACACTTTACACATAAACTTTTTCATATCAACCTATGAGTAAAGTACAGTTTAGATTTTAGAGATTCAATGCCTTTAAAAAAGAAGACTTTTTGTATAAGAGATATCCAGTAAAAATAAGAAAATCATTTGAATATTTATATACACAACATCTGTGAGTGGTGATAACATATTATCAATCATAATTATTCATTGAAACTCAGGTTAAATCAAATTTTTCTCACTATTAGTTAGCTAAGAACATGGAAGAAAGGCCAAAGGGGATAGAAATACTTAGGCATCTCAAAGCCAGGAGGGTGAAAAGAAAAGGACTTAGAGAAATAAGGGGTATGCTAGAAAGAGATAAGATTGCCTTCTGTACTAAGCAGAGGAGTGCTTGCTTACATTCACCATTAAAATTTTAAGCCCCAGGCAATTCAGTCAATATGTAAACTGAGTACTGCAATTGAAAGTATATTAGTAGCACAAAGGAGTGTCATTTAACAACCTATTTTCTGGATTGGATAATTTCTGAGCAAAGAATTAAGAGAATAACATTGATATAAAATGAAAGACATGATATAACAAGTAACAAACCCATAATGCCATTTTAAGCATGTTTTGATTCCAAAAGAAAATGCATACACTCATGTAACTGTTAGGGGTATTCATTCAGTTATGATAATCCATTGACTGTGGTCACGAATGAATAAACCCATGTAGGAGTTGGAGGTTGTGCTCTTCTTGAAGGTATAGCTTCACTTAAGAAAGGATTTCCCCCCTCATTCTTCCTCATACATTTTTATACTATTCATGTCATTATCTCATTTTCTATTATGATATGATCAGTATGCATCGACTCATCACATGCCCCTAGACAGTTATTCTGCAACCTTTTTATATTGCTGAAATGGTCAAGTCTTTACAAACTGAAAGAGAAGGAGCCATTACTCCTTTCCTTGTGTGAACTATGCACCTTTCAACACATAGAGACCTATAGATTCTCCATCACATAGCAAACGGGCCTTCAGGAGATTTGCAGGTTTGGCTGGTTTTGCAAATGCTACTTGGTTCAGTTTGAAACAATCTCACTCCCACATGTTAAGATTTATGTTTTTTAAAAGTCCCTCTTAAGCCTATACAAATCTATTTCTTAAGTTAGAGTTATCTTGGCTTCAATCAATAAGAGAACTGTATAACACAGTGCTGTTTAGAAGAGTATTAAATTTAGCTAAGTGTTGGCCACTCTATAACACTTATTTCTTAACATTTAGATATTACAACATTGAGGACACTCTTCTCTTGGAAACTAGGAAAATGTCAGTGGTATGCTCCATTCCCAAATTTCAGTTAGGACTCTCAGTGTGTCCCATTTAGTCTTCTTTAGTGTTTAGTCTTTTCTCTGATATTGGTTAGTAGTAATATGCATACTTAAATTATTTTAGTAGTAACAGAACAAGCTGCTTGAAAGCAAGTGTAATTTTAATTTATTATGTTTATTACAATGTCTAGTTCAGAATCTTTTATAAATTTAAAATTATATTAATTGTAGATGACAAGATTTCCAGAATTCAAATTTTTCTAGAATTATTTTTAACATAATTATTACCAGAAAAATCATATCATTTTATTAGGAACAATTCATAGCTTTTTCATTATTCAGAATAGCGTTGAGGAAGATAACTCATCTCAGAACCAATATATTCTCAAGAGAAAGCTGCATTCATAATGACAGGCCTCTCAATATCTAATATTTAAAAAAGAGAACTAGTACAAAATTTCAGTATTTTACATGAGACTTTACTATATGTAATATCGAGAAAATTCCAATTCCAAATGAGCTTTTTATGGAAAATAAGTGTGGATTTAACAGACAGTGAAGGCTCTATGAAGAAATTCGTGATGCAGCTTTAGAAATTCACCAGCAGTAAATCACTGGAACTGGTTGAGTGCTCTATGATGAGGTGTGGAGAAAATACAGTGTGAAATAGCAGAGATATTGACAAGGATATAACTTAAAAGCAATAAGCACTTGATGACTGGAAAGTTTCCCATTCTCAAAAGGAGACTAGAAATCCCAGAAAAGTAGGCTACTGAGTTTAAATTAAGAAATGGAGTAGATAATCTAGTAAACTGACAATTCCTATAAAGTACAGTAATGTGCTGCATAACAGTGTTTTGGTCAATGACAGATCACATATACAAAGGTGGTCCTGTAAGATAAATGGAGCTGAAAAATGTTATTGACTAGTGACAATATAGCCATTATGACATCACATTGAAACACATTACTCTCATGTTTGTGGTGATTCTGGTGTAAACAAACCTACGGTTCTGCCAGTTTTATAAAGGTGTAATACATACAATTAATTATATACAATACATGATAATCATAATAGTCAACTATGTTACTGGTTTGTTTACCATACTACACTTTTATCATTATTTTAGAGTGCACTTCTTGTAGTCACTAAAAAAAATTAACTGTAAAACAGCCATAGTCAGGTCATTCCAGAGGTATTCCAGAAGAAGGCTTCATTCATTATCACAGAAGATGATAGCTCCATACTTATTATTGTCCCTGGAGGCCTTCCAGTAGAACATGAGGTGGTGGAAGACAGTGATATTGATGTTTCTGACTTTATGTAGGCCTAGACTAGTGTGTGTGTATGTTTGTTGTTAACAAAAAAGTCAAAAAAGTCAAAAATAAAATATTTAAAAATATTGTAAAAGTGTATAGGATAAGGATATAGAGAAAAAATGCTTTTATGCAGCTATAAAATGTGTTTGTGTTTTAAGCTGTTACTACAAGAGTTAAAGAGTTAAAAAATCAAAAGTTTATAAGCAAAACTATTTACAATAAGCTAAGATTAATTTATTATTAAAAAAGTAAACTTTTTTTATAACTTTAGTGTAGCCCAAGTATGTAGTGTTAATAAAGCCTACAGTAGAGTACTTAATGTCACAAGCCTTCATATTCACTCACCACTCACTCACTGACTACCCAGAGCTACATCCAGCCCTCAAAGCTTCATTTCTGGTAAGTGCTCTAAAACATGGCTTGGGTATACTATGCTTTTATCTTTATACTTCATTTTTACTGTATCATTCCTATGCATAGATAGTTTATGTTTATAAATACTTACCATTGTGTTACAATTGTCTACTTTTTTTTTTTTTTGAGACAGAGTCTCACTCTGTCTCTGAGGCTGGAGTGCAGTGACACCATGTCAGCTCACTGCAACCTCCGTCTCCTAGGTTCAAGCAATTCTCCTGCCTCAGCCTCCCAAGTGTAGCTGGGATTACAGGCACCCACCGCCATGCCTAGCTAGTTTTTATATTTTTAGTAGAGACAGTGTTTCACCATGTTGGCCAGGCTGGTCTTGAACTCCTGACCTAAGGTGATCCACCCACCTTGGCCTCCCAAAGTGCTGGTATTACAGGAGTGCGCTACCATGCCAGGCCGCCTACAATATTCTGTATGGCAACATGCTGCGCAGATTTGTAGCCTAGGAGCAATAGGCTACACCATATTGCCTAGGTGTAGGCTATACCATTTAATCTGTGCTGATATGGTCTATGATGTATGATGTTGTACAGTGATGAAATGTCCTAAAGAAATATTTCTCAGATCATTTGACCATTCATGGTGATGGTTGTTCTGATAGATTTACCAGTAGAAGTACCACTACCATCAACAATGTACAGACGTTCCCCAACTGATGATGATTCCATTTAGAATTTTTTGACTTTAGGGTGGTATGATAGTGATATGCATTCAGTAGACAGTCATATGATACTCCCCTGCCATGCTGGGCAGCTCCCAGTCAGCCACTTGATCACAAGGATGAATTACTGGTAATCTACAGTGTACTGTGTTGCCAGATAATTTTGCTCAACTATAGACTAATGTAGTATTTGGAGTATATTAAATTTAGGCTAGGTTAAGCTATGATGTTTGATAGTTTAGGGGTGTTAAATACTTCTTCAACTTTTAATGGATTTATTGTGACATGATTCCATCATAAGCAGAGGAGCATCAGTATTACATTACAGTACTTTCTGGGTTGTAACATGTCTTCAAGCACTGTATTTTTTTTTAATGACCAAAACTACTCCAAAAAGTAAAAAGAGTAATTATTTCTCCCATCATATGTTCAAAGAAATTGGGCTCAGTGAACTTATCTGAATTTATTTCTGAAACTACATGATCAGTATGAGAAAAAAAAATTAAAAAAGAACTTCTGATTCTTCATTAAGTATTCTCTCCATAGAGATGAATCTACATGGTCCTTTACCTCATGGTGCAAATTTTCAAGCTGATTGACTGGGTTAAAGAAGGAATCTAAGGCTATGAAACAATGTGGGGTTTTACCCCTGTGAAGCTATAACTGATGTGCTTGGGGACTGCACCTCAGTCCTGACTTCATTATTAAAATTCTCAACAAGGTATATTGATGAACTTTAACGAAATTAATATTTTTTTTTCTGTTGAAATAGAGGGTAGGAGAAAAAGATCAAAAATGTTAGTAGAAGTTAAAAAAAATCTAGGATAAATTTAGTGTATGAGAGCTGGAGCAGCATCAGATTCCCATATTGTGTCTGAATTTACGAGCTCCTAAAAGTGTGAAAAAGGCTTAGAAACTTCATAGACACCTCAATGCCCATGATCCACCCACTTTAGGGTGTGATTTGAAAAGCAAATGGTGTGTTGATGGCATTAAAAAAGGTATAAAAGACATTTTAATGACAGTGTAATCAAAGATTATACACCAGCTGTCACAACTAAGGCAACCATAGTAATTGGGGGTGACCAGAAGGCTTTCCAAAATAAGCTTCTTTTAAAGATTCATTTAAAACTGTCACCAAGGGACTGTTGACATTTTAATTTTTTTCTTTAGATTGGGAGTTATTTTATTTCTTTTTATCTTTTCTTTGTAGAGCATTATAGCTCGATGCATTATCAGTGTACTCTATAGTGAGTGATCAGATACAGATGCAAAGAAAAAAGGAAAATATTTGCAGAATAAACATTTTCATTATAATTAAGTCCATTTTGTAGGCAAGCACTGAAATAATTCATTAATATGACAGTTTGCCTTAAATATTACAGTAGAGGTAGTGTGTGCCTTCAACGTGAATATTTGTGTCATTAGTTTTGGTTAGCAACTTTTCTTGATACTTTGGGCCAATAATTATATGATCACAAAGCAATTACTAGAATTTTTATCTTTGTAATAATTAATTCATAATGATGCTTTTTATGGTTTTCTCAATAAATTTGCCTAAAAATAAATTTGTATCATTGTAATAATTAATTCATAATGATGCTTTTTATGATTGTCTCAATAATTTTGCCTAACAATAAGTTATCAATGTACTTAATTTAAAAATTTATTATGCTGCTTTAAGCATTTGCATTTTGAATCTTTTCTCAAATCTTCACTGAAATTCCACAATAATAATTTTTCATTATGTTAGTAAATTACTTTGTATTTTACAAAATGTTTTCTACATATTTTGCTTTTGTTTTTCACAACAGCACAATAAGCAAGTGAGGACAAGCATTAATTAGCAGCCACATTTTATGGATGTGAAAATTGAGACTGATTTCAGATTAGATAATGAAGAAAAAGCGTATCTGAGACTTAACTGGTAATACAGCAATATTTGGTATTGTCAGTTTGTTAGGTTTAAGCCATTTTAATATGGAAGTAGTGGTACCTCGTTGTGACTTTAATATGCATTTCCCTAATGACTGATGAGTTGGAGCATCTTTTCAGCTACTTATTTACTATCTGTATATCTTCTGTGCTGAAGTATCTGTTTAAATCTTTTGTCCACTTTTAAATTAGGTTGCTTTCTTACTGTTGAGTTTGGAAAGTACCTTATGCAGCCTGCATACAAATTTTTTTGTGGGATATATAATTTGCACACATTTTCTCCCCATATGCAGCTTATCTTTTCATCTGATCAGAGGAACTTTTACAGAAGTTTTTAATTTTAATTAAATCCTATTTGTCATCTTATGGATTGTGCTTTTAGTATTGCATTTAAAGAAAAAAATTGTTTAATCCAGGGTTACAAAGATTTTTTTCTATATTTTCTTTTACTATTTTTATCAATTTACACTTTAGATTCAAGTATATAACCCATTTTGAGGTATTTGTGAATAAAGTATGAGGTGTGGTTTGAGATTGATTTTTTATATAGTGTTCAATTTTTCAAGCACCATTTGTTGAAAAAGGTTTTTTTTCTATTAAATTGGCTTGTTTATTTTTGCAAAGCTCAGATGAGTGCATTTCTGTGTGTCTATTCTGAACTAACTTACATTCCATTTATTTAATGTGCTCATCCTTTCACCAACATCACACTGCTGGGATTACAGTAATTTTATATTAATTATTGAAATCAGGTAGTGTGGATTTTTCAACTTTGTTCTTCTTTGTCAAAAAGGTTTAAAATATTCTGGTTTCTTTGTCTTTCAATGTATTTTAAAAATCAGCTTATTATCTAGAAAAATTATTGCTGAGATTTTCACTCGAATCAATCAATATAAGAGAAACAATATCATAACAATGTTGTTATCTTCACATCTACATACATAGTATACTTTTCTAGTGATTTAAGATTTTGAATGTCTTCATCCATGTTTTGTAGTTTTGAGAATATAGATCTTGCATATATTTTGCCAGAATTATGCTTAAGTAGTTCTTGTTTTTTACAGCCCTTCCTTTTTTTCTTATAATTTTGGTAAGATTTTACATTTTAATCAGTCAGCCTTTCTCTTATGGTAAAGCTGCTTGAAAGCTGTCAGAGGTCATGTTTCCTAACTGACTGAGGAAGCATAAAGCTGATTTTCAGAGAAAAGCAGAATAGAGAGAGATTAAGAGAAGCAGAACACAATGAAAGATTGAGAAAATGTTTTAGTCTTGGAAGCACACAAGTCAATAAAGATCCATGACCAAAACACAGAGCCATTTACATTTGTTTTACAAAAATGTCACTTCTTGCTGATCTGTTTTGTCATCCACTGGAAAAAAACTAGTGGCATCCCATAGAAAGTATTCGCTTAAATATGCGTTTAGAACATGAAGTAGTCATTTTTCTCCAGTTCAGGCCTAGTACACCATGATCTCTGACATTGCACCTTAAGGTTATGAAGCTTTTTTAGCCACTAAGGGACAGATATCACAAAGATACCAATGACCTTTTCTCTTGATCATTCTATCTAAAGAAGAAAGTTCCAAATAGCAATAAGTGTAGAATGTAGTATAATATTTATGTAGGAAAGGAAACTCTCCAACATCTTTTATAATCATGCATTTATAAATGTAGGGATTGTATTTATATGATGTGTGTCTATAGCACTCTATTACAGCTCCCTGTAATATGCACATCCACACAATTATTTCAAAGTTGGAATGAACAATAATAAATGTCAATACCTCAAGGCACTCCCAAGTTATGTTATTCCACCCACACTCACTCTACTTTAAAGAGATTGGAGCTGGATCCTAGACTTTTCTGTATCTTAAATTGAGTGTGACTAGGAGTAGATAAATTTCTAAAGGAAAGAAAGCCCTACAGACTCTATCTTAAGTTTGGTTATCTGTTCATAGTTTAATGAGGAAATTATTTTTAGAAAATGTTGTTTATACTATAAATTATCGAATTCCATGAAGTATGATCTAGATTCTAAATATCAATGACAAAGGATTATATTTAAAAAGGAATGGAAAACTTGCTACAACCTTATAAATACTGGGCAACAAATGCAAGCAATGCAACTATGGATAAGTCAAACACTGTTTTCATTTCATATGATTCAATGGGAAGAACACATTACCTGAGATATAGTTTTGCCTATAAAAAATATTGACTGATCAAACGTTTGGATAAAAATATTAGTTTACAGGAAATACAGCAAGGAGAGGTGCTTGCTAAATGACACCATAAGGATCCAATCAGCTAAATCTAGATTGTGAAAAATTCTATGCCCCAAAGACCAATTTATGTTTTTTACAAATAAATGGTATAAAAAAGTATAGAAGTATAAACTTCTGAAAGACTAAAAGTGACTTAAGAAACATCAATCAAATTCTTGGTCAACCTTTCCTGATCTTTATTTGAACAATCCTATCATAAAAGTACATGTTTGAGATCACTGTTGAAGTAACAACATTAGGAGATTATTATTAATTTGATTTTGTGTGCTTATGTTATTGGAGTAATATTTTCAAAAAGCCCTGGCTATTACAAATGCATACTGAAGCATTTATAGATGAAATAATATATATTTAATATTTATAGTACTCAGAAACAAACACACTAATAACCAACAAATATTGGGAAGACAATAAATGAAACAAGCCTATACAAATGTTGTAACTAATTGCATAGGCTAGATACCAGACATGTGTGAGTTTAATATACCAATCTCCCTCTTTTTGTGTATTTTAAAAAATTCCTATAAGAAATAAAAATCAATACGGAAAAACGATCTAACAACACAGGAAAATATTGAAACTAAACATATATGTTAAAAAATAGATTTTCAAGTCCACGAATAGCATAACTAACCCCACGTAAAAAGTAACTTTATAAAACATTATACTTTATAAAAATATATATATGAATATGGAACTACATATATTAAAATGATTTTCTCTGATACAATCACTTTGTGTTTCTATATATTTTAGAACTTTTATAACTTGAATGCATTTTATAATTGGGAAACATTTAAAATTATTTACAATTATATTAGTCAATTATCCATTTTTACTTAGTCTTTGGGGAAGCATGCAATTCTTTGATTCCTGGGCTTTAAAATGGCCTACAATGATCTTCCTACCTTTGTCAAATCACCATGGATAACATGTAACATCTTAACATGTTTATAACAAATTGAATTTCTATCAATTTAAATTATAACATTCTTATTCCTTACAATGCAGTCTACACTCATTTTAGGACACATTTATGTTGTTGTTATGTACTTGGGTTGGGAATACATTACTCTCATAAACTTAAAGCTTCTCAAGTTGGGTATGATAAAAATGAGCAAGAATTTATTATTATGACTAATTATTCTGTACCTAGATGCTAAATGAACCTTTTTTAGTTGTCTCAAACTTGGCTGAGGCCTGGGTCTGAAACAAAGGTTGTCAATTTATTATACATTCTAGGAAAATTTGCCAAGGTCTCATTTGTGCAAAATGTATGAAGAGGGAACTGAAAAAACTGCACTTTGCTTCTAAGCATAATTTAAAGTCCTATGAGGGGGAAACAGGTAGAGAAACCTCAAGAGTGAGAAATTCTTTGCACGGAGTTGTCTGAATGCTATGCATTTTCTCTCCTTTCTTTACCATTTACAGAGTGTTGGTGCTTTTCAAGGAGAGACCCTTTCCTTTTCCTTGTCTGAATATTGGATGAAGTCGAGAAATATTGGAGCCTCAGTGCTCTAAAAAGCAGAACATGGCTAGAGCCTGACCTGTACGTGCTGTAGTTTCTGGGGATTGGATTGGTGCTTGGCTCTCAACTAGAAACATCTCCAGAGATCCCTGAGTTTTCTGAAAGCAGATCATGCAGAGAGCACTGCTGGGGTTCAGGTAGACGATTCCTGCATACCAGAGTGGACACCTGGGAAGGAAATTGTGCTTACTCACCTTTGGCTAGTGTAGTAGGTTGAATAGGGCCACTCATCCAACTGTTTCTGTCCCCAAATGCATGCCAGAATGTGACTATTTGGAAATAAGTCTTTGCCGACGTAATTAGCTAAGGTGAAGTTACACTAGATTAGGGTGGTTCTAAATCCAATTACTAGTTGATGTGGTTTGGCTGTGTCTCTACCCAAATCTCGCCTTTAATTATATAATAATAATCCCCACATGTTAAGAGTGTGACCAGGTGGAGATAATTGAATCTTGGGTGCAGTTTCCCCCATGTTCTTCTCATGATAGTGAATGAGTTCTCACGAGATGTGATGGTTTTATGAGGCCCTTCCCCGTTTGCTTGGCATTCATTCTCTCTCCTGCTGCCCTGTGAAGTGGTGCCTTCTGCCATGACAGTAAGTTTCCTGGGGCTTCTCCAGCCATGTGAAACTATGAGTCAATTAAACCTTTTTTCTTTATAAGTTACCCAGTCTTGGGTATTTCTTCATAGCACTGTGAGAACAGACTAATACACCAGTGTTCTAGTAAGAGGAGAGTACACAGAGAAACTCACATAGAGGAAGGCTATGTGAAAATGGTAGCAGAGACTGGAATCATGCTACCAGAAACCAAAGAATGCCCGGGAACACCAAAAGCTGGAAGAGGCAAGGAACACCAAGGATTTCAAACAACCACCAGACGCTAGGAGAAATTGGGCAGGGATACCATCGGGATGGTTTCTCCCTGAGGGCCTCCAGAAGGAACCAGTTTCCTGACACCTTGATTGCACACTTCTGTCCTCCTAAACTGTGGGAGAATGGGAGTTCTAGGATATTAGTACAGCTAGAGTAATGAAACTTTATCATTCATATCAAATTTTTTGTGAGAGTAAATGCCTTACAACAGCTTAAGCAGCCCTCAAAATCTGTCACCTAACTGTATCTCTGACACTCTGGAGAAGCAAAGTTGCAGTAGTGTCTGGTATTTTAATGCTCTGTGATAGCCGCGAGGAGGGTGTTTTGAGATAGGTCGAGATCAGGCTGGGATGACTATTTTCCATGATTGAGAAAGCTCCCATGGGACACTTGACTAAATGTTGACTTTGTGGTCAGTTTACTGCTCCTGACTTGAGGGCCATCCCCTCTTTCTGCTTTTTCCCCTACTTGTGCTGAGCTGGTACTCCCCATAATGCTATTTCTTCTGCACTGTATTCAGAACAATGCCAAGACGTAAAACAAATTACCCTTTTGGGAAAGTTGTTATAAAGAGAGGTTAGTACACAGCCTTAACAACTCACCTGAATACACAACTGGAGGGTTGCTTTTAATGAGTACAATCTTTAAAAAGTCCTGTGAATGCTATGAAAATGTAGCATATAATTACTGTGTGTTTTGTTGTGCCCGTATGTATAAGCCAGTGGATATATTTATTATTGGGATAATTCTTGAACTTGGGATAATTCTCAGACGGCCCATAATATCCTCCTGTCTCTGTGTACTGTGTGTGTGTGTTTCTGCAAACAGATGAAAAACACATAGATTTTCTAAGGCGTTTATCTTATACAGCAAACATCAGGGGAGACTCAGGAGTGTTTACCATAAGTCTTATGCTGGTTGTAACTATAAAAGATTTCATAATTTAGAAAGAGCTTGGGTTAATATCTAACCTCATTATTTTTCTTATTTCTGTTAATGTTGTCCATATCTGGTTGCAGTTACTATTATGAATATCTACATAAAGTGGCTTGAATATTACAGGTCATTATACATTCCATTGAAATATTGTGAAATGGTTTTGTCGAGCCCCAGAACAATAAAATGAATGAGTTCATAAATTCTGTTTTTCTTTTTAAATTTTATTTTTAGATATTCCAAGTTAAGCTAGTGTAGAAAACCACGAGATGATCAAGAGTTGTATAGCTAGAGCATATATCAATGAAGCTCTGAAAACTTAGGAACAGTTCTTTCATACAGCTAACTTATGATAACATTACTGGTCTTTGTGGAATAATGAAACCTCAAAGCTAAAATATTCTCATATTTTCTAGTGAATGCAGTTTCATATAACCCGATTATTAAGCTTTTTTATCTGAACCAACTGAAAGAAAGCTCTCATCAAATAATTCTGTAAATTAGATAGATAATAAATGCAAACATTGGTTAGGGCAGACAGTCTATCAAATATAATAAACTTGTAAAATATTTGCTATATTATAAATTCATACTTCTTTCATACTTGTGAATATATATTATCCTTTTAGAATAATATTGCTAAACAAAGAGCAGGATAAAATTTTTCATCGAACATTATTTATAATTGATCTATATTAGAATGTAATACATTGACAGAAAGTAAAAAGGGAAAATACTTATGTAGACTTTTAATCAGCAGGTTGAATATCATTCCTAAAGAAATAACTAATGAATTACTGCAACCAAATTTTTCCAAAGAGAATATATTCCAATTTTATGCAAATTCAGGAAATCAAATTAGGGAAAATATAAGCCAATTCACTTTATGAGGTTAATCAGCTCATTTAATTTTAATACATACATCTTGAAAAAAATATTAAAAAGATAAATTCGAATCCAATATCATAGATTAATTTGTTCAAGATTTTTGCAACACTGCTAAACACAGTAGCAAAATCCAGTATTATGTATTAGTATATAGAATTCAATTTATATATTGTAAGTGACATACTTTGTCATGGTTCCTGAGTATACCTACATGTTGAGTGTACCATGATAACAAGGCTTTTCTACTTCCCCTATGGTGAGGAATTTCTCTAGCTGCTCACACAGGCAAATAAGTTCAAGACAACTACAGCATCACTACTGTGTAACTGCACACTCCATGGGGCAGAATATCTAGCTCTTTTTTTATTTTTATTTTTTTACTTTCTATAAGATTTGCTGTTTTACAAAAAAGGGCCAGGCCCTTACCCTTACCCTGCACTCCTGAACAGAGATACAAACCCATTGCTTCCTTAACATTCATCTGGACCCCTCATGTCACCCAGTGGGACTTGGGAACAAAGAGGACCAGTGGAAATATCCAAATGCTCACACTATGAGCTCTGCCTTAAGAAATAAAGTCCTTTGCCTCTGACCCAAGATTATCATGCCTTCTACCATTGTACCAGAATCAGTATCAAAACAAATGGGGTAAACCGTGAGGTCCTTCAAAAATCTTGATAATATAATTATATAAATCTGATATTATACAATATTATGCATATACACACACATATATATATTTATAATTAAATATATTTTAGGAAGATAGTAACATTCTCAATTTAATAAGTTCTATCTACACATGGCATACACTTGTAATTCTACACCATTAGAAGAATCCCCATTAAGGTCAAAAGCAAGAGGAGCACACCTGCTATCAGTACTTCTAGTCAACATTACAGTGGAGGTCCTAGCTATTGTCATTGAATAAGAAAGAAAGAAAGTGGAATGTGTAAGAACCAAGAAGAAAAATGAATTCTTTTTATTTAAGATAAGGTTAAAATAAATATCCAAGACAATCGCCCGAAAAAAATGAGAGTATACATGCAAACAACAAAAAGCATAGTTAAAAGATATCGTCTTCAAATGTAACACCAATATAGTATATATATATTTTTTCTCTGACTTTCAATAATTTCAGTTTACTGTGTGTGTGTATATATATATATATACTATGTATATATACTGTGTATATATATATATACACTATGTATATATACTGTGTATATATATATATACACTATATATATACTGTGTATATATACATTGCGTATATATATATACACGCAATGTATATATACTGTGTATATATATACTATGTATATATACTGTGTATATATACTGTGTATATATACTGTGTATATATATATACTATGTATATATACTGTGTATATATATATATACTATGTATATATACTGTGTATATATATATATACTATGTATATATACTGTGTATATATATATACTATGTATATATACTGTGTATATATATATACTATGTATATATACTGTGTATATATATATACTATGTATATATACTGTGTATATATATATACTATGTATATATACTGTGTATATATATATACTATGTATATATACTGTGTATATATATATACTATGTATATATACTGTGTATATATATATACTATGTATGTATACTGTGTGTGTATATATATACTATGTATGTATACTGTGTGTGTATATATATACTATGTATGTATACTGTGTGTGTATATATATACTATGTATGTATACTGTGTGTGTATATATATACTATGTATGTATACTGTGTGTGTATATATATACTATGTATGTATACTGTGTGTGTATATATATACTATGTATGTATACTGTGTGTGTATATATATACTATGTATGTATACTGTGTGTGTATATATATACTATGTATGTATACTGTGTGTGTATATATATACTATGTATGTATACTGTGTGTGTATATATATACTATGTATGTATACTGTGTGTGTATATATATACTATGTATGTATACTGTGTGTGTATATATATACTATGTATGTATACTGTGTGTGTATATATATACTATGTATGTATACTGTGTGTGTATATATATACTATGTATGTATACTGTGTGTGTATATATATACTATGTATGTATACTGTGTGTGTATATATATACTATGTATGTATACTGTGTGTGTATATATATACTATGTATGTATACTGTGTGTGTATATATATACTGTGTATGTATACTGTGTGTGTATATATATACTGTGGATATATACTGTGTGTATATATATATACTGTGGATATATACTGTGTGTATATATATATACTGTGTATATATACTGTGTGTATATATGTACTGTGTATATATATATATACTGTGTATATATATATATACTGTGTATATATACTGTATATATATACTGTATATATATAGTGTATATATATTGTATATATATAGTGTATATATACTGTATATATATAGTGTATATATATACTGTATATATATAGTGTATATATACTGTATATATATAGTGTATATATATACTGTATATATATAGTGTATATATATACTCAGATAAAATTAGATGATAATGTAAAAAAATCAATTAAATTAAGTTTAATCTCCGAATTTGCTGAACTTTTACTAAAAATTTATTGATTTTTAAAATAAATTTTTAACATGACTCTATGATAATATGAAGATTATGGGCCAAAAAAACCTAAAGAATCCTGAAGAGGTAGTCAAGTTTGGAATTCTTCCCATAATATATCAGTATTCATTATGGAAGTATAATGCCTAATGTTAGCATAGGGTTGTAAGACTTTGATCAAGAGTCAAAGGAATGGAACATGAATAAACCATTATATGGGATGCTAATATATGATGGAGATAATATTTCTAGAAAAACTGGGCAAGAATGAATCATCTAATATTTTTTCTAGCATATTTTAACATGCAATAATTTAATCTGCAAAATATTTAGAAGGAAAAAAAAACCTATACAATCTTAAGTATTTCTTGAAGCCCACAAAATTTTTATAAAACTTAAAGAATAATGTCAATGGGTTTGATTATACTAAAATAAAATAAATTATATCAAAAGACAATTGGAGAAATAGTAAACCTCTAGCTGGGTATAATACTCCTATATAAGTTCTTTGACATGTGTATGATTATTGAAAGGAAAGGAAAAATTAAAACATTGCCTGGTGGGATTTTAAGATAGGTATATTTATACCTATTACAACTACAACAGAATAGGTTAATGAAAAAGTGACAAATATTATGGTAAGTTACTTATATTTCCTTGAAGAGGAAAAACTTTAATTATTTTCACAGTATAATACTAGACTATAAAATAATAATGTACATTATATTTCCTAAGGTAAATACATGAACAATATCTACACACATACAAAACTCTGAATATAATGATGTAGGCAGGGTAAAAGAAAAAAATGAAAAAATATATAGCAACAAATACTAATCAAAAGAATTCTATATTGACTAAATGTGTATATACTCAAAAACAGCAACAAATTACATAAAGCAAAAATTGATAGGCTAGAAAAATGGACAAATCTACAATGCACAGATGCAAATCTAGTTGTATAATTGCAGACTTTGTCTTAAATTGACAAACAGTAAGTGTACAGAAATGTAGAACAATACCTTACCAACCGCATCTGATACATTTATAGAACACTCGACACTAAATGAACAGAATGTACATTCATTTCAAGTACACACGGAACACTTCTCAAAATAGAATATCTGATACTCATAAAACAAATTTAATCAAATGTAACTTTGTTTAAGATTATGCAAAGTAAGTTTTCTGACTATATTAGAATCTAACTAGAAATCAATAACAAAAAATGTTTTAACTTCCCTTTGGAGAGCAATTTGAAAATACTAAAGTAACACACTTCATTGTCAAGCAATACCACTTCTTCACATGTACTTTAGAGAAACTTCTTCATGTGCTCACAAAGGGACATCTACAAAAATGCTTCTAATAGTGTTGTTCATCCCAGTAAACAATATGGGGCATCCTCAAGGACTCTCAGTTAATCAATCAAAAAAGCAATCAATAGAACATACAAGGGTATGTAATGGAGCATTGTGAATGATGTAGAGCTACACATATTAATAGAGATTTGTTTCTAAAAATAAATTATATATATAATTTATAAAATATATATATAAAATATAATATATAAAATATATATTCATCTTTTAAAGATAGAAGAAATTAAATAATCCTGGAAGATAAGACAGAGGTTATCTTTTGATGTAGGGGAGAGGCAGGAGATAATGTTGATAGAAAAGATGCACAGAACATTTCAAATATAATTTAAAGTTTTCATTTCTAATATGTATAGATGAGTGTTGGGTTCAATTATTTATTATATGCTAGAGGACAAGTATGTTATATTTAAAGTTTAAATGCAATTATAGATTTAAAATGAAAGGTCAGTGATTTATGAAAAAAAGTTAGGTTGATGCCTACTTGTAAATTTTATATTTACATGTTTAGGATAAAAATAGAGAAGCCTGGTAAAAATTAAGAAGTATTTGAATTCTGGCTTGGTAATACCAGGAATCAGTGAGGTTGTAGAGCAAGGAGAATGCTTGCATATTGATCTGGGAAGAATAAAGTCATCCATTTTGGAAGCTGTCTAGCAGTTCTTAATAAAGAACACTTCTGAGTATATTTTACAGAACATTCCATCACTAGTCTATCAGGGCTGCCGGGCTGAAAGATAAAACACAGGATTCCCAATTAAATTTGAATCGTAATAACCAACAATAATATATTTTTAGTATAAGTACATCCATAGATTGCATGGTACATACATTAAAATTTTATTTGTTGTTTATCTAAAATTCAAATTTAGCTGGGAGCCTTGTGTTTTTTATTTACTAAAACTGACAAACCTAATAAGGGTTTGTGTACCTTATAAAGTTAGCAGTGAGTTGAAGGCAGTGTACATTTTATTTTTGAGTCTAGTGTTTCTCAAAGCGTCATACTTGAAGCAACAGCAGCAGTAGCATCACCTAGGAATGGGTAAGAAACACAAACTCCCAGAATTCATTCCAGATTTACTAAGTCAGAAACTCTGGTTCTTGTGATGGTAATTTGTGTTTTTACTAGTCCTCTGATGCTCACTAAAGTTTGGGAAAGGTTGATTTATTCAAACAGACTAGTAAAATGTTTAAGGTATCATTATCACTTACCTGCATCACTGTCTCAGTAGTTCATTGCATCCATATTTGCTCAGCTCCAATCCACCTTGTAGAGAGCAACTAGAACATGCTTTTAAAAATGTCAGATGGACTTACCTGTACAAACTCTTTTAAGGCTTCATATTGCCACTGTAATGCAGATATAATGTTTGTTACACTTACAGGAATTTTCTTAGTCTGGCTTCCTGCCTCATCTTGAACCACCGTGATTTTTATGCTTCTATATTTTGCTTTTGTTTCATTCCTTCAAGTGCTAAGTTCTTGAACTTCTGTGCTCTTACCAACCAACACAAAAATATAGCTCTCTCCATCTGAAACAGTTTTCCTCCCATTTACTCTCTTGTTTTCCCTTATTAACTCTAACCTATACAGCAATTTCAGCTTACAATTGACTCTTTTGGAGAGACCTCTCCATCCCTAAAAGTCTATAATTGTACTCTTTGAAAGGTAGTCTTTGAAGGGTAATATTAAACAATATGTATACAAATGTTTAGTATTACATTTTATTCTTTTTACTTTATTAGTAACATGTTATAGAGATTTATGTTGCAGAAAGACAGATGCATTAACATATAATTCTATCTTGATGATCAACTCTTATGTTTACCTGATTTAATAATGACACAAATTTTCATATAAAAGAAAGTAACAAGCATTACATTTTACATTAATTATTAACATAAGAAGAACACTTTAATGGATAAAGTGATGCAATTTATCCATACATGACTCACTATTTAACTTTGAATCATCTTCTAGAGCTTGCCAAGTATCTTCCTCTGAAAAGCAATAATATCCTTGAATTCATGGACATTTTATAAAAATTAATAAGTAATGCATGTAAAACTTTTTTTGGATGTAGGCAGTAATTAAATAAAAAAATTATAGAAAGATTTATCAGAAAGCACAGAAATAGATTAAAATAAAATTAATTATATACTATGTTACAAATTATCACTGAATCTTACCCAGCATAATTTTGAGAGACTCATAGCTCTACTTATTAATATTACTACTAACCACTATAAAATAGGACATTCAACATGTCTAAATCTTAGACTATCTGCTGAGATAATAGACATTAACATTAAGGCATTTAATATAAAGAACCTATGAATAAATGATAGCATCTTTTAGTTTTTAATCCTGTGCTTAAATAGACTTCACTAATATTTTCTTTAAATAAAATCTAAGCAATATGTTCTTTATTCCTTAACATATTTGTGTACTCTTTTTTTCAGGGGGCTAAGAAATAGAAAAATAAATCATTTGTTTCAGTAGAATTCTGACAGCATCTTCATTATTTTACAAAAAAATGTAATTTTTGCCTTTGTGTTTCAGAAATGCTACCATGCTCTAAGCAAAGTCAATGATAGATGCATAATAATTTTTACATATATGTATAATAAATTTTAAATACACATACAAACTGTCCAGATATGAGGTTATAAAGCATATCTATCTGCTCTGTCTTTAAGTGGCCACTGTATGTTAGCTATGAAGGATAAGGTCATTAAAATAGTAATCAGATGCTGCTAGGCATGAGCATATCATCTGATTAAGTCAGGAACAGTATCACACGCTGTGTATAGCAGGGCATGGGTGCAATTTATTTAACTTTTCCCTCAAACAGCCCACTGGCACCTACCACATGCAGGCTTTAGTTTAGATGCACTAATTGTCTGATCCATCATATTGAAATTCATGGTCTTATTT
Organism: Pongo abelii; assembly: GCF_028885655.2. Classification (NCBI taxonomy): domain Eukaryota; kingdom Metazoa; phylum Chordata; class Mammalia; order Primates; family Hominidae; genus Pongo; species Pongo abelii. The sequence goes on along the minus strand of NC_071990.2, from coordinate 95,702,544 downwards.
GAAGAGATGATGAGAAATTATTATTTAAAGGATATCAAAGTGATGGTAATTGTGCAAAATAATCGTTAGAGTCCATGTTTTGACAAGAGTATCCTTTTCATCATTATTATCTATTTACTTCATTGAGTTTATTTTTCTCTGTCAGTAGACATGTTAATTTTATTCAAAAAGGAAACTAAAGCCTTTGTCCAAGATTTTTCCAAAATTCAAATTCAGTACTATTGATGTGTTTTTGTAGCTTTACTGTGATATATATGTATATATATATATATATATATTTTTTTTTTTGCAGACTGTGAGCAGAATATTAAGTAGGCATTTTTATATCTGTGGTTCTTAATTCTAAATCTGCATCAGTTGTCCTATTTTCTAAAAATCTGGAGTTAATGCTGGTATTCAAAAAAGGCAATGGCTTAGGCAAAATAAGTTTTGAAAGTGCATATTAAAAATAGGAGCAATAAGACATAAAAGGAAAATAGCATGGTCAAAGTCCATATACCCACAGGAAATTATATGAGCCCGCTGCACAGGAAATGAATATTCTCATTATAATTTTCATCATCAGATTAAAATGTTGTTAAGAGTGTTACATTTGTACAGAAATAAGAAATTCCAGGGATGTTTAGATTTTGAAATGCCAAATCAATTATTTTGGCCATATTATCCTCTTGTAGTTTCTGGAATTGATCACAACCAGTATAATCAATTATAAAAAACAAAAGAAATACCCCTGGGGTGAGACCTTTTTTCCTATCATATCAGATGGCTATTCAAATGAACTTGTGAAAAACCTATGTTGTCAAAATAATATATCTTTAAAAAGCAGTAACATAGAAGTGCAAAAATGCATTAATAGATAGAACTGTTAAGCAAATAGTACAGGACAGGACAGTTAATAATCTAAAACGTAAAGTAATCAATTCCACATTCCTATCCAAGACTTCATATTCACTGAAGTAGAAGCATGAAGGTACAGGGGGAAGGAGAGCATGGCGTAGGGTAGACAGACTTTGTGAACCAGCCTTAGGACGTATCTTTCAGTGGACAAACATAAAGTAAATTTAACCTGGACCTGAGTATGCAGTTTTTACTTATTGTGTCTCAGTCAGAAGAGTGCCACGTTTCTGGAAAACTTCCAAAGACTCTGAATTGCCATATGTATGCTCACTCTCACACCTTGGAGAGGATGTGAAGAGTAAACATGGAGGAACTCATTTACCTAATGTCCCATGAAGATTTCAGGCCAGATGCTATTCTCTTGATTTTAGTTCATAATACAGAAGTTAGGTTATTGTAAGAAGTTCAAGTTATCTACAGTCAGAAGACAAGAGTGTTGTATCACATTTGAATACTTATGGAGGTAATTTAAATAATATTTCTAAGAATTGATGTCTTTGTTTGCTAAATGGGAACATTAAGAGTAATTTCTGAATCCAATTTTGGGGAGGATTAAATGAAAAATGTTTGATTAACTAGTAAGTGAAGTATAGTTTGTATTTTCTCTTTATTATATTTAGTAGTATAAGCTTGAAACTTTAGGTTTACTACAATAAAAATAATTGCCATTTTAAGAATGCTGAAGAAAAGTTACCCACAGCTTCCCCTAGATGAATTTGATATGTGTGTAGTAGGGGCAAGATGTTAAATATTCCTATATTGTTATTAAAGAAGGAAATAATTGGGGCTATTTTTCTTCTAGTTTTCTAAATATTCCTGAGGACACATAGTTACTAGAAATTTGGAGCTCCCAAATTCACAGCAAAATGAGTGTTGTTAAAATAACAGTAATTCCAAGTTTGGTTTTCAGTTTCTACATTTCCCCCCAAATGTGAGAGTGCTTTAAATGGGGTTCCCATGGGCTATGTGGCATGTTTCCTATGGGTTGGCTCTCTCCATTAATAATTTTCCCTCTCTAACTAAATCAATGCTCCTGCATGTTCCCAGAGTATAAAGAAATGGTTTCCTATACACATCAATCATATTTTGAAATAATTTAAATGAATATATCTCATTCTAGCCACATTTGCTCGGAGCTTATTCTGCTCATTATTAGAAAAATAAGGCAAAAAAATTACCCCTATCAAATTTTGAATGTGCATTTCTTTCTCTTAAAAATCAATAAGAAAATACATTCTGATAACCGACAAAAGAGTCTTCAGCTAGCAAGTAATAACTTAATTTCTGTATAGCTTAAGGGAGTTGCAAAGGGAGTGTGAGAAGTTCATTATTATCCAGCAGAAAAGAGGGAGCATGCTAAGAAGAAAGCAGCATCTTTCCTACTGGGATTTCTCTTGGACTACATGATTTGCATGAAGGGCGCCACATCAAACACAGTGGGTGCCCTTTTTCAAATATTAATGTGGAGCTTGTTTTAAGTTCTCTCTTGACTTTGTGCCACCTTGTATCAAAGGAACTTAAAAGTAGGTCTTGAGGGTGGGGGATAACTTTTTCAACTGTTTTAACACTTAGTAGAATTCTTTCTGCATTTGATCAGTGTGCTTCAAATTTGTAATAATTTGATATATATGCACGTTCTTCTAGAGCCTATTTTTCACTAATAGTCTTTTTATGTTTTGTTTCTGTGTGGTGGGTTTAAATATCTTCAACCAAATGGATTTAAGAGATTGACAAGTAAACGATATGCCGAAGCAATAAATACCGGCACTGATAAATACTTGAATTTATTGTGTAGGGAGGATCCCTAGTTGCTGGTATTTTAAATGAACATTTTTGGCTTTTAAGTACAGTCATTTAATCTCTTTTTTGCAATATTACAACAAATCAAATTTGAAAACCGTTATGGTGATGAGCCTGTCTGGGTGCAGATGTACATAAAATAGGGTATGGGTCATGGAATAAGATTGTTAGATTGATCCACAGTAAGTAAATCTGGATTTGTCTCTGTCGTCTAAGTGGGTCAAACAGTAATTTGATCTTACTATTGCTTGTTAAATAATTTAGTGCTGCAGCAGAATAGTTCACATTCAGACATGTTTTTGATTATTAATTTCAAGAATTAAAATTTGAAATATTTATAGCTTGATGTCATTTTTTGCATCCTTCCTAAAACACAAGATTGAAATAAGATTCAAATTAGGAAAGTACATCTTAAAATTTAAAATCTATGTATGCAACTATTGTCTTTGGAAGATTATTTTATAACATAGTTTTATTGAAAAAGAACCATTAAAATGTTATGAATTTTATGTTCTTAGTCTCCGCTAGTAGATGTTATCCCACCTCTTTGGTTTTGCTTTCTTCCTTCACCTTTCTCCAAACAATGTTACATTAGCATTAAAAAATGGCATATTTGTCTGTACTAAAAATAGACTTATTTCTTTAATATGTACCACGTTGCCAGGAGAAATAAAACTCAAGTAGTAAACAAAGCTGGTTTTAGATTTTATTCATAATAATAGATAATAATTAGGTATTCTATCTAGGGATCCTGATGATGACTTTCTAGAATAAAACCTTTTACTGTATTCATACTATAAAGAACTTTGTAGACAATAATTTATTTACAGATGGTGCTTTAAAAAGTGAAAATTGTGTGCTATGAACTGAACTGCCCTGCCCAAATTCATACGTTGGAGCTTTAAGCCCCAGTGTGATAGTATTTGAAGAAAGGACCTTTGTCAGATATTTAGTTTTAGATGAAGTCATAATGGTAGCGCCCTCATGATGGAGTTAGTACCCTTTATAGAGGGGAAGAGACACAGGAGAGGTTGTTCTCTCTCTTTTTGCTATGTGAAGACACAGCAAGAAGGCAGACACCTACAAGCCAGGAAGAGAGCCCTCACTAGACACTGACCTTACTGGCACCATTATCTTGGACTTCCACCATTCATACTGTTGAGAATATATTGTTATTTCAAGCCACCTAATTTCTGATATTTTGTTATGTCAGCCCAAGCTGACGAATATACTGCTTGAGCACACATCTACCCATAAGCAATAAAACCACATTGAATAATATACTGTTTTATACTATGTGAAGTATTTTTGACACTAAATGTCTAAGATAAATTATAAAAATAAAACATTAGATTAAAAATATTAGTGTATGAGCCCTATTTTTTCTTCAGGTAATTTTTAACAGCAGATAGGTTTATAATCATAGTCTCATATTGCTTCTAATACTAATCATATTAAATTATAATTTACCTCCCTTGTGTCTATAAATTATCTACAATAAGTCCTAATACATGCAGTGTTAGAACCAAATATATTTTTTCTTTCAAAATACTGTATATATATTTCAATTTCCATGCTTAATGTTTTCATTTTTTTATTGAACTGTATTGTCTCAATGATGCCTTAGATTAAAATGTATTACAGCAAAACAATATATGTAACATGTACACTTAAAAGGATAATTTTAAACCCTTGAACATACTGTAGAAGTTGAAGGATTTATCGTTGCTAATACCTTACATCTAGCCATGTACTACTTCTCCACTTTCCCATTCCCTGGTCTTCCCTTATACCTATAGAGGAAAATATTATCTTGGGTTTTGTCTTCATCATTTCCTTGCTTTTAAAAATAGAAAATAACCATAGAAGTTATTTCACCCAGAGCTATACACTTTACTTTTTTTGCTTGTTTCTGAGTTTTATAAAACTTATAATAATGAATTTAGTTTGTGATAGTCAGAGTCCACATTCTAATCAATGGAACCTGTGAATATGTTGAAAGCATATAATTGTGTATTCATACAATGAAGCATTCTGCTTCTAAGATATATTCATGGCTTTAGAGTTAAACAATTCCATTGTATGAATATTCGACTGTATTAGTTCAATCTCATATTGCTATAAAGAAGTACCTGAGACTTGGTAAATCATAAAGAAAACAGGTTTAATTGGCTCACGGTTCTGCAGGCTGTACAGAAAGCATGAGGCTGGCATCTTCTTGGCTTCTGGGGAGGCCTCAAGAAGCTTACAATCATAGTGGAAGGCACTTTACTTGGTGAAAGCAGGAGCAAGATCGAGAGAGAAGGGAGGTGCCACACACATTTAAATGGCCAAATCTCATGAGAACTCATCCACTGGACAGTACCAAGAGGATGGTAGTAAACAATTTATGGGAAATTTGTCCCCATGAGCCAGTCACCTCCCACTAGGTCCCAACTTCAACACTGGGTATTACAATACAACATGAGATCTGGGTGAGGCCACAGTTCCAAACCATATCAACCACAATTTATTATTTTATTTTCCTGTCAATGCACATTTGTGATGTTTCTAAAAACCAAAAAGGTTTTGTTATATTTTTGTTTTTCCCATTGAGAATAATGCTGCTAAGAATATTAAGAGCAACATGTATCTGATGCCAGATGCTAATTCTTAAAAAAAATGTAGGTTATATTGATAGAGCAGGACTTTTAGGTTAATGGTTTAAAATTTTTTTTAATTTACAGTATAAAGATAATTTTTTTCTGAATTCATTGTACCATTTTTTCCCGTTAGCTCCCAATGACCTATATCTTCTCTAATATATGTTATTAACTTTTCTATAAAGGTTATTTATACATTATGGGTTCTTTAGTTATTTGTGTGAAAATATCTTCTCTCAACATGTGATTTATAGTTTTGCTCATTTTAGTGCCTTTTGATGTACAAAGTATTTCATTTTAATTTCAATTTGTCAACTTTTTCTATAACATTTACATTTTATTTTTCATGTGGATAATACATGTCCCTATGTCATTTATGGAGTGGTCTCCTCTTCCCTCAGTAATTTCAAACACAATCTCTGTTATTCAAGTTTCTATTCATGGGGCAGTCTATTTCTTTACTCTGCTTTGTTCTACTCTCCAAAACCACATTGTGTTTATTTCAGTAAGGCTAAAATGAGTTTGGGTATCTCTTCAAATCTTTCTTAGGACTCTCTTCGCCATTCTTAGCTCTGTGTTGTTCCACATATATTAAGTGGTGAAATATATATATGTATATATTTAGAAATGTACAATGATTGTATATGTTTAATGTATTAAGATAACATAAATATTACAGTATTTACCACCCAGATTAATACATAGAATAATTCAGAATCTTTGACAAACCCCTGCATGCCTCTTCCTCAATACATTCAGGAGAGATAAAGTCTCCTGAAATTTATGTTAAACATTTTCTTATTTTTCTTTTGTATTATATTATCTTTTTTTGTATATATGTGCCCAAATAACACACTGTATATAATCCTTTAGGACTTACTTTTTTTGCGTGTGAATTATATTTGTATCATTTACATAGTTTGGTTTGTGTTTGGGTACATAAATACCTTTGATTTTTATTTACTCTTACAGGTTATAAGTGTATTAAATGATTTAACATTTCTTATAATTTTGATTATCTATGCATATGATTATATTATTTGCAAACCAGTTTTGATTCTGTTTTTTTATTCTAATTCTAATGATATTAGTATTTATCTCCAATTTAATTTGCCAATAAGGTGCCCCACAAAAAAATGAATATAGGTAATGACAATTTAATTGAACTTAATTTTTAAAAGAGTTTCCATAATATTTTATTATAAATATGTGTCTAGGTGAAGTGAAAATATATTCACACAAAAACATGTACATGAATAGTCATAGAAATCAAATATTCATAATAGCCAAAACCTGAAAACAACTCAAATGTCTGTCAGCTAATGAATGGATAAATAAATGTGCAGTTATTGGTTCTGGTAATGCTTGTACAACTTTGCAAATACACTAAAAACCATGGAGTTGTACAATTTAAATGAATGAAATATATGGAATATAAATGTTATCTCAATAAACCTGTTCCCAGAAAACAAAAACAAACATAGTAAAGAAATGCAGTTAGAAAAAATACACATAAAATATCAGAAATAAGAAAAAATTTGATTTGGATTAGGTTTTTACGTTAGTAAATGGACAATGTCCTAAAATAATACAATGTAAATAAAATTTGAAAGCACTAATAGATGAAAAAACAATTACATGAATTATATTCTTTTACTGATTAATTTTATCAAATGTTCGATAAAATAAAAAATCATCTCAAGATACTTTGCATGTGTCCAGATAATATTTTTAGAAAGGGGTAACTGCAATCCTATAGTAAGCTTATAGGATCATGACACCAAAATCCAGACAAGGATGGAAGAAACTGCATCACAAGTCATTCTTACAGTAATAGATACAAATGTTTGAAATTTGTAATACAGACAAATGTTTTATATCTATACAAATATCTTATATTTGTAACAGATACAAATGTAATAGATACAAATGTTTTAAAACAAAAATTTAGCAAATTAAAAATAGCAATGTGTAAAAACATAACAGTGTCATACTGTGAAAAATTTAGACCTATTTCTGCATAGCAGGAACAATTGAAAATTAGAACATCATCTAATGTAATTCATAATATTGAAATAAAAAGGAGGAAAAAGGTTTATGATAATTGCAATATATTCAAAATACTTTTGACAAAATTCAATGCCGTGTCAAGATTTTAAAATGTCTTTTAGCAAAATATGAATAAAAACATTTAAAACATTTCTTTCATATCAAGAACAAGGTAAGCATGTCTGACACCTCTTCTACTCATTATTTTCTTAAGTTCTCAGCCACTGAAATTAGAAGAGGAAATAATGAATAAAATTATAAATATTTGAAATAAATTGGAAATAAATAGGTCATACTATGCAGATAATGTGGTTGTCTACATGTATAATGTAATCTAAAAATTATAATAAGTATTGAAGTTTACTCATATAGAAAAAAGTCAATATATAAAAATTATATTTCAAAATACTGACATTATAGATATGGATAATACAATTTAATAAAGAATATATAAACATGGTAACAAAATATAGATACCCAGCAAAAGATGTAACAATATATATGCAAGGCTTTGAATTATATTTTCAATAGAAGATATTGAAAATGACTTAATGGAGAAGTAAATGATGTATCATCTATTCAGTAGAGAGAAATAAAATAGGGGAAAAAAGGAGAAAAGATGACTTCTGGAGGAATTTCCTTGAATAGTTGAGATAAGAAAGGATCAAAAATACAAGTTGAGAGACTATTTAGGTGCAAGCAGAATAATAGCCAAATAATTCATCCATAGTAACAAGATAGGCAGATTATAAGGGTAGCATGTAGGATGGATGGTGGGTGAGGTACTGGGTGCCTGATATTGCTTTAGTTTTCTAAATAAAAGAGGAAACAAAATCAAGAGTGATGGTGGGGAGAAGGTTTAGACATTTGAGAAAGAAATATAAAATAATTGCATAGAACAGTAGAAGGAAGAATAGAATATAGAAATGGTGATTAATAGCGATGAAATTAACATGAATAGAAAAATGTCTTTTTTTTCTTCCTCAAGATGCACGGTTTTAGCCTGAGAGTAGTTAGGTTGAATAAGCTAGGGTTACAATATTCCCAAGGGGGCCGGGCATGGTGGCTAATGCCTCTAACCCCAGCACTTTGGGAGACTGAGGCAGGTGGATCACCTGAGGTCTGGAGTTCGAGACCAGCCTGGCCAACATGGTGAAACCTCGCCTCTAATAAAAATATAAAAATTAGCCAGGTGTGGTGGCAGGCGCCTTTAACTCCAGCCACTCGGGAGGCTGAGGCAAGAGAATTGCTTGAACCTGGGAGGTGGAGGTTGCAGTGAGCCAAGATCGTGCCATTACACTCCAGCCTGGGTGACAGAGCCAGCGAGATTCCATCTCAAATACGAAACAAAAGAATTATTGCCAAGGGCATATGGAATAAGGAAAATAATATAACTGACAGCTTAACCAAGGGAGAACAATTGATCCTCTCAAATCCCTGTGTCCTACATCCATGACTCAACCAATTGCATATCAGAAATATTTTGAAAGACATAATTGCACCTGCACTGAACGTGTACAGACATTTTTCTTTGTCATTGTTCCCGAAACAATACAGTATAACAAATTAAATGGCATTTACATTCTATTAGGTATAATAAATAATCTGGGGATGATTTAAAGTATATGGAAAGATGTATGTAGGTTATATTCAAATATTATGTTATTTTATACCAGGGGCTTGAGCATTCATGGACTTTGGTATTCACAAGAGGTCCTGGAACCAATCCCCTGTGGATACAGAGGGATGACTCTATATGTAGTGATGAATCGTGACAGGAAATATAGAAGGTGGGTGACAGGCAATCAGGACAGATAGGGCGGAGGCATGAATTTCAGGGAGGAGAGAGCATCACTAGTCTGAAAGGATTGTAATGAGGAGAAAGGAGGGAAGTACCTAATTTTTAGGCTGGTGGAACAGAGATAATAAAGTGAAAATTATCCACCACTTAAGAGATATATACCTAATGCTAAATGACGAGTTAATGGATGCAGCACACCAACATGGCACATGTATACATATGTAACAAACCTGCACATTGTGCGCATGTACCCTGAAACTTAAGGTATAATAATAATAAAATAAAATCAAGGTTGTAAGAAGGCAGTGTCCTCAGCACAGTGTGGGTTTTCTTCAGTGTATGAAGGTAAAGGAGTGATCAATGTTGGAATAATGAAGGATGTAGATTGACTCTGTGTTTCCAAAAGTACGGTGGAATTATTTTATTTCAGGAGCTGCAGAGAGGTAGGAAATTGAGTCAAAACAGGATATAAAGGTTTCCAGTGATGAGATTCCAGGAGATGGGGGATGTGCCGAGAGTCTTTGGAGTATCTTACTTTGGATTTGAAAAAGAATATAGGACATAATTAAGTTGGTTATAACTGTCTTAAAACTTAGGATCATGCTTTAAAAAAATTCTGTATTGTTTTTCTTGCTAATCAGCCTTACATTTTAAAAGCAGGTTTTAAGAATATTTTGTCCAGGATTTTAGACATTCTGTATTGAGAATGTTTTTAAGTATATCTCACTTATCTCAAGAATCCTAATGAGATAATTGTTTTAAAACTCTTCAATAATAATTTTGGATGCTTTATTTCTTCCAGACAGTATGTCATTTGCTGTACCTAAATTTTAATGGATATAACCACCATCTGAATACTGAACTAATGCCCAGGCAGTAATGTATTGTTTCTGATGGAATTTATATGCTCACTGACCTGCCCTGTAATAGAAAGGAATATTCAGTGGTGAGTGTCTTGAAAATGTATAGTAACAATAATGTCTTGTGGTTACAGTTTTTTTTGTTGGTTTAATTGTTTTAATTGTGTAAGTTGTTTTTTATTGTTTAGTTTGGTAAGCCAGGAGTAAAAGAGTGACATTGGAACATGACACAATAACACAGGGAACAAGGAGACTCTATTACCATCTGTTAAAAATGATTTGGTCAGGGGGCATTTTTATTAGATTTTGGTGCTTCCTGTGGCATGAGCCACCCAGATATGAGAACAGAAGTTTCAATTTTATTAATGCATGTATGGATGGATGTGAGTGTATGTATGTGAAATCTGTGCATCTATTTTGAATCTTCTCTGGATAGAATGTCTCTTTTCATGAGGTAAAAGAGATAACAGCTTACTTAGGAGTTTTATCCAAGTGGTAAGTGGAAATTTTGAATTTTTTAAAAGTCAGTATTGTCTTATTTTCTACTTCATACTGACACTTACGTGACTCTTCTTGGCTTATTTGACTTTCTACTGAAGAACACTTTCTGAAGGCTACAAACATAGGAACTTTATCCACAGCCTGCAGCTGTGGATCTTGCCCTATTTATGGTATCTAAGATATTTCTATGAGCCCTTTCTCCAGAATGCCTAAGAAAAGTCAGTTTTTATAGTTTATTTAGCCACACATTGATTACTCAGAAGCATTTTATTCCTAGCCACACAATAAGTAAAACTTACACATATAATATCTCATGTTGTAGGTTTGTATATTTCCAGGAGAAAAACAAATTTAGTGTAGATGGATGCACACCAAACTGTTACTAGTCATTACCTCTGGAAGAAGGAATAATCGAAAAAGAGTGAGGGGACTCTTATATTGATTTTATGTTGTTTGAAAATTTTATATGAAGCATGAATTTTATAATTAAAAACTGAAAACATAATGCTTAAAAAACCCACACTAGATTTTCCATATTGAGAAACAGATTACAAAACTTGAGAACGGAAACATATAAATATATCTGGAGAAAGTCAGGCTTGAACACAGCTGAGTCATTTTGTGGAATGAATTTATATAAAAACAAAAGGAGAGTCAACAATTCTGCTGCCACAAGGGAAGCCCGGAAATGAATGTAAGTTTGTTTCAGGTACTTTAGTCAAGAGGGTGGGACTAGTTGATACTAGGGCACCCAATGTATTGTTTTAAGATCACACACACACACACACACACACACACGTTCACTTATTTGATCTTTGTGTATCTCAGAATCAACACCAGAGATTGATACTCATCTGAAAATAATGCAGTAATTAAATATTCTTTCTTTATATTATTCTTCATTTATTTATTCTTGCCTACTTATTTGGATTTAGGTCCAACTTGAAACAAAGATAAAGAGAACCATAAAACTACTTTACTGGCCCATAACAAACTATCCATCTTCAATCCACATTTCCCCCAGTTTTGTCAAACTGGAACACAAAATCACCATTCTGTTTATGAACTTCATTGGCTTTCGACACAAGAACGATTGCACTATGGGCTAATTGACCCCATGGCCATTTAGAAAAGAAGTTTGTTTTACAATACCAGAAGTTTCACCTATAAAGTAATAGACAATTTTAGTTTAGAAAAAGCAATGACATGTTGTGGGCAATCTAATTCAATTCAGCCAATTTTTAAAAACATATTCATGTGGAACTTCAAAATTATATTGCTTTGACTCATCTTGCCTACTATAAAAGTTTGTCTTAATTTTTGTAGTGAATATCATTATAATGATAGAGAACATGTCTTAAACTTGAATATTGTCTAATATCGGTCTTTTTTTAATCTTAGGCATATCTCAAAATTATAAACACAAATTTAAAACAAATATACTTTATTAGTAAGCTTTCTGCATTTGAATACCTCTCATAAAAAGCTATTTCTTAATATTATGTGATTATATATTTTAAAAAGTCAAGTCTGAAAGCAAAAGGTTAAATATTACTCTGCTGATCTAGTTTCTGTATAATATTGGATATTTTCCATGTTGATAGTAATCTAACTAATGAAATTACATAGAAGAGAAGAATAAACCAACCATGCCTAGCAGTCCATATTTTAAAGTATTTTTGTAAACTAGATAAAGTAATTGATACCTTTGCTGGACTAAAAAGTGACATCTTTAAGAAAAGCTTAAAATGTATTTAAAAGTTATACTGTTTATGAACACATTTTATGAACACATTTACCTCAATGGTTGACTGAAAAATAAAATGAAAGTCCCTTTGATCTTGAAGCCTTTGATTCTTAGGATTTAGGAAAAATGCTGTGTGATTTGTAGGAAATGAAAAAATTGATTTGGGCACAGAGAGGAAAAAAATATGCCAATACAGTAAAAAAAGTGTGTGTGTATATATATATAACATAATAATTCATTTATTAAACATATGGCAAAATGTTAGACATAAAAGTAAACATGATTATCTCTAAGTAAACTCATTTTTTTCTCTATACATTCTCCAAAATTTCTAAAATAGATTTGGGAAAATAGTGACAGTGTAAATTTGTGAAGAAAACAAAGCAACAAAGTAAATTATTTCTTTGTCAAAAATACTTTTTTCAGAATCAAATGCTATTAGTTATACATATCCTTTCACATTTGAACTACCCATTATATAATTCATCCATGCACAGTATGATAGATGACATTAATTTTATTAGAGAAACTAATACCTTACCTATTTAGCTCCCCTCATATTTTTTATTTGCTTCCCTTAATACTGGCTGAAGCATGCAAAAAGCTAAAATTAAATATAACTTTTGAAAAACCACAAAGTTCCCTCACTATCTCCATGACACTGGAGGAGGATTTTTTTAAATCATTTTGAATGTTATCAATTCTAACACCCTAGTAGTATGTCCCCTTTACCTCAGAGTTTTGAAATATATAACACAAGATCTGTGTCACCTAGATAACTTGCAGTTACTTTTCCAATCTAGATGTATATTCTTCCAGTCTGATCCTTTCATGATTTTGCAGTTCTATGTGGAACAGCATGATGTGGCTGCAGTTACTCTGATTCTGCCATCCCCGTTGACAAGTGTAGTCATGGATTGGCTTCACTTTTTATAGAAGCAGAAGTTCTTAAGGGGGATGTTAAACAGTAATGTGACATCCATTTTGAAAAAGTAAATTGAGGCCCGATAGCCAGCGATTGTGCTGACAGCTTCCTAATTGTCTATGAATTATTGTGGCGGTACCGGAAGCTCTCATGATGAAACAAACATGTGGAGTCTTTAAGAATATTGTTGCTAGAAGCTCAGTCTTGATCCTACTCCTACAGCTCATCTAAAAATTCCACAAATATTACTTACCTATATTAAATCATTTTCTGCTAAATGCAACTTTATTCCAGCCAGTAAACCCGACCCAGTTAGGACAAAACTACATAAAGGCCTAAATGACCCCCCGCCCACCACCACTGGAAACATATGCATGCATTACTGAGTGTGAAAATCATACTCATTCCAGTGTGGGGCTCCCCAGTTTCCCTGAATCATCCTACATTAAGGCCTGTAGAACTCCAATTTATTGGCTTTACTCTTCTCTTCCTTTTCTGAGTCTTCTCCCTTGGCCATTTTTTTTTTTCATTTTATTTTGGGTGTGGAGGGGCTGCCAGAGAGCAATACCAGAGCAGCTTGTGTTAGTTTAGCAGCTACCTATCTATCTATCCATCCATCCATCCATCCATCCACCCGTCCATCCATCCATCCATCCGGTAAATTCTAAATATGGAGGAGAGCACACCAATTCCACTTTGAAATGTTACTACACATTGCAGTCCTGTGCAATAGATCCTAGCACCAATGTGAGTCTTCATTTTAAGGAAGAAATTGAATGATTATATTGATTTATTTCAGTAAGTTGAGTACATAAACATTTGCCAGGGCTTTTTCCTATGCCCGGTATAGGGGAGACATTAAGGTATTCTAATTTGATTAAATCTGTGCTTTAAAAAGACCAGTCTTACCCTAATGTGGAGAATTGATACAAGCTGGCAAGAACAGGAGATGGTAAGACCAGTTAAAGAGGTTATTGAAGCAATTCAGGTTAGAGAGGATTAGGACTTGAATTCATACCGTGGTTATGGCATGAGGTGAGCTAGATGAAATCCCTGGATAGTAAAGAGGTAGAACCAGTAAGACTTTAAGTGTCATGAGGGATGTGGTGGGAATAGAATTGGTGAGGGAGAAGTCAAGGATTATATCTAAGTAACTCCCTGAACAGTAGACTGATATGGGTGGGTACCACATCTGTGCTAAGAAAACACAAGGGTAGAATAAATTTTTAGTCACTTTGAGTGCTAGATAAATGTAGCACTAATTTTTAAAAAGTTTATAATAACTTTCAAATATATTTAAAAGCAGCTAGAATAGTATAGTAGTATTGTCTTTCATAAATATAAAATTTATTTCATCTTTTCCTCATTATTTTTCATTGTATTAATAAATACTTATTAAAGCAAATGGTGAAATATAATCATTTTGCATGCTTTAGTAAATAGCATGCATTTCTAAAACTAAGGACATTTATTTGTGTATAAACAAAATGCCATTTTCATACCCAATGAAATAGATAATAATTCACTAAATTTATCTATTCTGCAGAGCATTATCATAAATTTGTGATTATTTTTATTTTTGACATTTTATTGAAGTAAATCAATCATATAAAGCCAAGCATAAATTCAAATTGTATGGTTCAGTGAATTATTATAAACTCACCTCCATAGCCAAAACTCATATCAAGAAATAGTAAATTATCACCACTTTAGATCTTTATTTTTGCCTCTGTAAATTAGTACTTGCTTCTGTCTTTCTAAAGATGACCGTAATCTCAACTTCTAACACAGACTAGTCCTGCTTTATATTTTGTTTTATATAAATGAAATACAGGTTATATATTCATTTATATTTTTTGTTTGATGTTATGTTCGTTATATTATTTTGTGTCTGTATGAAGTTTTAGTTTATTCATTGTTAGAATATACTACGCCACTGTATAAACTTTATTCATTATACTGATAATAGCCATTTGGTTTGTTTCTAATGTAGGGTTATTATGAATAATGCTGCTATGAATATTCTTATTGGTATCTTATGTTTTACATACATATGCATTTTCAATATGTATTTGGGAGTAGTTATATGATTGGTCACAAAATGTGTATATTCAACTTTAGTTCATAATTAAAAATAGTTTCCAAAATAGTTATAACAGTTTACACTCATGCCAATAGCCTATAAGAGTTCTAGTTGCTCCATTTCCTTTCCAACATGTCTGCATCTCATTTTAATCATTCTGGTTGTTGCTTAGTGGCATCTAGTTTTGCTTTTAATTTGAATTTTCTTGAACTTTAACAATGGTGTGAGTTTTTTCCACAGATTTATTGGTAATTCAGGTTGTTTAAATAAAATTCCATTTAAAAATCAGTGTCGTGATTCTTCCCCTTCATTTATTTCCCAGATGATAAAATTCAGGCCAAGAGAGGCAAAGACAGCAAAGACTGACATAAAAAAGAAACAACAAAAACAACTCTTATTAATGATGTGGAATTAATCTGAATTCTCCAAAAACCTGCCTCTTTTGGAGGTAAGCGGGATTCTAGGTTTGACTCTCTTTTCTGCCACTTACCTGTGTAACCTTCAGTAAGACAATACTGAAGCCTGTTCCCTTTTCTAGAAAATGAAACTAGGAAGGAATACCCCCATAAAGAGTTGAAAGAAGAAAATGCCTTTGTCTTTTTCTTATGATTAATTATTCTTTGTCTTATGTTTATGAGCCTTTTATCAGCTATACACACGTTGCTAATATTTTTCACCCTTTTCAGTCTTTTAGAAATCATAAAAATAGCTTGGGAGTGGTGGTTCATGCCTGTAATCCCAGCACTTTGGGAGGCCAAGACGGGTGAATCATGAGGTCAGGAGTTCAAGACCAGCCTGGCCAAGATGCTGAAACCCTGTCTCTACTAAAAATACAAAAATTAGCCAGGTGTGGTGGCATGTGCCTGTAATCCCAGCTACTTGGGAGGCTGAGGCAGGAGAATTGCCTGAGTCTGGTTGGCAGAGGTTGCAATGAGCTGAGATCATGCCATTGCACACCAGCCTGGGCAACAGAGCAAGACTCTGTCTCAGGAAAAAATAAAAAATAAAAAATAAAAAATTATATATACATACATATATGTTTAATAGTATATTGTAGAAAGTTTTACTTTGCTGTTTAAAATTATGATTGGGGGTATAGACATCAAGTTATAGTTTCCATATCCAGACAACAAATTAAACATCATTTATTAAAACTGATCAGTAATTAGTTTTCACTAATGTCCTTACATAACATTAACACCTATGAAAGTGTGGCAATGTTATTTTACATAAAAAGTATATGTCAGCATCTGGAATGGTGGGTTACATATTAAATTAAATACTATATGCTTGCTAATAAACCATATCTGAAAAATTTGACAACATATAGAACTATTCTTCATGTAATTTCAGTCATTTATTGAACATCTACTTGATATCAAGGCTACAGACTCTAAGTAGCTTGCCAGAATTACCAGAATCAACCTGGAACTTCATTAAAGAGAAACAGAAAAATAATTTTTATGCTGCTTTCCTCTTCCCCAGTGCCACAAATACTCCACATGTACCACAATTTTCTGCTGAAACTCCAACTACTTTTTTGAATTTTAAGAAACTGCAAATTTAGAGATAGTATAAGATATATATATATATGTATACATATATATGTATATTTGTGCCAAATCTATGTGAGCTAAGGATTTCATAATGTGAAGGATGAAGAGTAAGAGTCTAACCAAAAGGGACATGTTTTCTTTTTCTTTTTGATACAAATAGAATAATAAATGATAGGAAGAAAGAGAGAGAAGGAGAGAGAGAGAGAGAGGGGGAGAAAGAGAGAGAAGGGGAGAAAGAGAAAGAGGGAGAAAAAGGGGGGCAAAGAAGGGGGGAAAGAGGGGGGAAGGAAATTAAGTTCTCTAGGTAGGTGAAGTGTTTTATTACAGAATGCTACTTGAGACAGTCTGCAGTCTGTTTGATAACATTGGTGAAGTTTTCAGTGCTGCGTTTAGCAAGTAAAGAAATAGACACTCAAAATCTTAGTATATATGTCCAATATGCACTCTATTAAGAAAGATTGTAATAACGGTGATATTACCCAGTGTCAATACACACACATACATACATACATGCACTCAGACTGGGATGGATGGGGTAAGAATTCCAATACAATCTTTAGTGAATTGTAACATTTAACTATAATGTGGTGAGCTACAATACAGTTAAATGGTGGCTTAATGTGAAGAGCAAGATACTTGCCATTAAAATCTCTTGGATTTTTTTTCTTGTAAATTTGTTGGAGTTCATTGTAGATTCTGGATATTAGCCCTTTGTCAGATGAGTAGGTTGCGAAAATTTTCTCCCATTTTGTAGGTTGCCTGTTCACTCTGATGGTAGTTTCCTTTGCTGTGCAGAAGCTCTTTAGTTTAATTAGATCCCATTTGTCAATTTTGGCTTTTGTTGCCATTGCTTTTGGTGTTTTAGACATCAAAAAGTGGGCGAAGGACATGAACAGACACTTCTCAAAAGAAGACATTTATGCAGCCAAAAGACACATGAAAAAATGCTCACCATCACTGGCCATCAGAGAAATGCAAATCAAAACCATAATGAGATACCATCTCACACCAGTTAGAATGGCGATCATTAAAAAGTCAGGAAACAACAGGTGCTGGAGAGGATGTGGAGAAATAGGAACACTTTTACACTGTTGGTGGGACTGTAAACTAGTTCAACCCTTGTGGAAGTCAGTGTGGCGATTCCTCAGGGATCTAGAACTAGAAATTCCATTCGACCCAGCCATCCCATTACTGGGTATATACCCAAAGGACTATAAATCATGCTGCTATAAAGACACATGCACACGTATGTTTATTGCCGCATTATTCACAATAGCAAAGACTTGGAACCAACCCAAATGTCCAACAATGATAGACTGGATTAAGAAAATGTGGCACATCTACACCATGGAATACTATGCAGCCATAAGAAATGATGAGTTCATGTCCTTTGTAGGGACATGGATGAAATTGGAAATCATCATTCTCGTAAACTATCGCAAGAACAAAAAACCAAACACCGCATATTCTCACTCATAGGTGGGAATTGAACAACGAGAACACATGGACACAGGAAAGGGAACATCACACTTCAGGGACTGTTGTGGGTTGGGGGAAGGGGGGAGGGATAACATTGGGAGATATACCTAATGCTAGATGACGAGTTGGTGGGTGCAGTGCACCAGCATGGCACATGTATACATATGTAACTTACCTGCACATTGGGCACATGTACCATAAAACCTAAAGTATAATAATAATAATAATAATAATAATAATTACAATAAAAGAAAAAAAAAAATAAAAAAAAATAAAATCTCTTGGATTTTAACAATAATTGCATTTTTAGGGAAAATAATTGTGATTTTACTATTTCATACAGTTACACAAATGGTTATCGGGAAACATTTGGAGATATGGCTATGTTCATTATCTAGATTTCACTGAACCAAACATACAATTGTATATTTCAATTATGTATAATTATGTGTTAATTATAGCTCAAAAGCTGCAGGGGAAAGCAATAAACCATATCTGAAAAATTTGACAACATATAGAACTAATTTTCATGTAGTTTCGGTCCTTTATTGAACATCTACTTGATATAAAGACTACAGACACTAAATAGCTTGCCAGAATCACCACAGAAATCAGCAATAGAGTATTTCTGCCTCCATGGAGAATATAGAACTGTGCTAGCTTCCTCAAAATGTATGTCCACAAATGGTGTCAATTCCATTCCATTAATCAGTTTCTTAAAATTCTTTAGTGGAAGTAAGTCAGAGTTCTAGAGTGTCAATATTTTTGTTGTTTGGGAATGTCTGTTTGCCTTAACTGATTGCAGTATATTTCAGGACTGATTTTTTTTTAATTTCTAGAATATGAAATTTTAATTCGTAGAATATGAAAACCGTTTTTGAACAAAATCTTTATTTGCACAAGAAATAAAACAAAAGATATAATTGGATTATCTATGACAGTTTTCTAGCACTATTTGAAAAATCTGGAATCTGGCTTATCTTATTCAATGTTCTTCAGTTTGCCTCAGTTCCGTCTTACCTGCTTTCAGTTATCACCCTACCATTTAAGATCACAGGTGACATAAATAGGACTTGTGTATCAATATTTTTTATTTTAGTTTTCAAATTCAATGGCCTAAAGTTCTGCAAATACAATGTTTTTGTTCCTTCTCAGGTAACTGGAAGCCGTGTATACACTTTTCTAAAAATCACACATTTGGTCATTCTTTGATTGAATTCGTAATCAAATAATATGTCTAATATCTGAGATAAAGACATTTGTTAAGTGCCTAGGACTTGAAGGACGAAAGGAATTGGACTTTTATGAGCATAAAAATGTACAGTTGATTTTTTTTGGTTGATGTTACATGGTCTGTTTTATAAACAAAAATTTAAAAATAACATTTTTTTAAAAAATGGGTAGGAATAAGTAGATAATTTAATCATACTCACTTTTTTCCCCAGGAATTTATAATCTAGAGAGGAAAATAGGCACCTGAACAACTTTTACAGAATAATGTAACAAATGCTCAAATGCAGACATGCATAGGTAGGTCCTATGGGGACACACAAGAAAACATATTTCTCCCTGGTAATCAAAATGGCTTCACAGAGGAGACCATGGGTACAGAGTTATATTTATGAAAGCTACCTGCAATGAGTTCATGGAGTCAGATCACTAAAAAGACTCCTAAAATCTTACATAGTAATCTTAAAGACGGGTTTAATAAAATAAAGATACAGTTCTAGTTCCACACATGAAAGAAGGACAGGCAAGCATGAGAGTTGAAGAGAATTTCAGGTGTAGTTCCTCTAAGTCCTTTCTTAGGACATACTTCCTCTCTTCATTATGAATCACCAACATTTGTTCAAAGGGTCATGGTTTCAGGACAGTAAAGGCAGTCATTCACTGCAGAGCCACTTATGCCACGCTGATTATGGAAGCAAGCCAGGTTGTTTAACCAATTATACCAAGTGTAAGACATCAATAAGCAAACCAACCCTGAGTACCACCACTGGAGTTTCTGACTTTTAAATAGAACTGTATAAATCATTAATTGTCGCACTCATTCTTATCTTGTTCAAAAGTTAGTACCCGACTTGCAGGTGTCCCCAGAAACAACAGAGATAAGCCTAGAGTTATCCCAGTTCAGCTGAAATCTATATTTTTACCACTGCTGAAAAAAACTATGATTTTCATCATCTATTTCTCAAAAAATTTACATGATATGTCAGGGAATACCTTAACATCAAATTGTCACTCAAATTTACATTTTCCTAGATTACAATAAATATGAAATTCTATTTAAAGTTAATTCAAATTAATTTTAAACCATGTCTTTTAAATTCTTCCTATTAAAACTGATATAGGCTTTTAGGAGTGACAAGAAACCAAAGCAGATGACAAATTGAGTCTTAAAAGCAATTAGTATTTCAGAAATAATTTGACCATGAATGACAGGGTAGTTAGAGATGAAGTAAACTGTCAAAAAACAAATACTAAATGCAACGTATCTATACGTCAAATATTTGAAGTAGTCATATTACCATTGTATTAGTCATCTTTAACATTATGTTCAAAGATGATTACTAGACAAACTAAATTTAGATAATTCAACAAAAAGCATTCAAATATCGACATTTTTGAAATGGAATTTTCACTTACGTTTAATAAGGTTATTCCCTAGGACCTGAAAAATACCAATGTGTGGGTTCCTTTCCAAGAGATCCTTACTGGAGCTGGAATTATGCTAAGTGTTGGTATCAGTTTTAATTGATTTAGAATGCCACTGAATACTGGTAATTTTAGAGTTCTCCAAACGTTCTACTATGAAGACAAGGTTAATCTCTAGTCTGCATGGTGGCAAAAACCCCTTTTTGAAAACAGTAGTGTTCAAAGTTGGCTGTGATAAAGTATGATGTAGGAAATTATAAATTCTGATACCAGGGGTCCTGCCTACACTTATATGTAATCTCTGGAAATAGTTGGGGAGAGGAGATTCCAGTAATCTGTATTTTTAAGTATTTTATAAATGATTTTGACAAACGGAGATGAGAACCATTGCTTTGAAATACAAATTTTTACTTAATCCTAACTTACCTTTTCTGTATTATTTTATTAAAATCATTAGGAATATTTATTCGTTATGTAACATGGTATAATTTCTTTGACTTATTTTATTTTATGTATTATTTTCATAATTTTTTTTGAGACGGAGTTTTGCTCTTGTTGCCCGGGCTGGAGTGCAATGGCACGATCTCGGCTCACTGCAACATCCGCCCCCCGAGTTCAAGCAATTCTCCTGCCTCAGCCTACAGAGTAGCTGGAATTATAGGCGCCCGCCACCACGCCCTGCTAATTTTGTATTTTTAGTAGAGAGAGGGATTCTCCATATTGGTCAGGCTGGTCTCGAACTCCCAACCTCAGGTGATCTGCCCGCCTCAGTCTCCCAAAGTGCTGGGATTACAGGCATCAGCCACCACGCCTGGCATTTCTTTGATTCTTAAATTCTATTTATATTTTTATCTTTTGTATGATTGGAGTGCACATCCTAAATATCTGCATGTGATTTCTGAAGGTAATTTATCAGAAAATATAGTTTCTACTGAAATGGGGGGTGATTAAAGCAACATAGTTGATGGGCCTCTTATATTCAGCATGCAAAGGATTTAGTAACATGCAAATTGTTTAACAGTGATGTAGTTAAATTTCCCAGTAAAATTGATTACAGTACTCCATCTAGAAAGCAGGGAACAACTTTCTGAGGGGTGTTTTCCCTGTCATTTGGAGATATAGATTTATTAAGTTGACATAAATAGAATTTCTGAATTGCATCAATATTATGAGTGGAGAACAATAACTCAAGTGAGAGAGTAATAACAGTATTTACAGAGAGGCAGGGAGCATTTGAAAGCACACCAGAAATAGACACTGCATGTAGGGGATGGGGAAGTTTGTGGTTTATGTTTAACTCTGAATGGAGTGCTGTTCCTCTCTTTTTCTCTTATTACTTTCTATTTTTTAAAATTGTCTTCATCCTATTGGTACTCCTCACCATCTTAATCCATTAAAACTCTTATGCATCTAGAGGAAAAAGCAAATGCAAAAAATGTAGAGTGGATGTGGTAACTAATAAATGATCTTGATTAATTTGTATTTGGTGGCTAGTATTAGAGTTTTATTCCTCAAAACCTACTGCTTTAAACTTGCAAAATATAAAACTACAAAAAGTATCAAGACTTTCCATTCATTTGTTTTGCAAATATTAATTGCACACTAGTTTGATGATATAATGGTTTTCTGACCTTGTAAATCTACAGATATAATGTCTACATTTGAGTAATATAACACCCACATTTATTGGTGTCAGTGTATAAAACTATGTAAACGTGTGCTTATGTAGTCAAACATGCATATGAACACTATTTTACATTCCTGAATTTCTTTTCATTATGTTTAATGATTGATCTTCATATCATACTCCAATTGCTTTAGAAGCTATATTGACATAACTTTCATGGCAGACAGGTATGAGTTATATTCATGTAAAAAGCAATCCAACACAGGTTGCAAGGAAAGAGTGATTGGACATTTATTGAATGGTTGTGTGTGCCAGGTATCAGATGTTTTAATGCACAATGCACAAAATCTCACACTATCAGTCTTTAGGCCCTGTTGGTTCTTTCTACTAAATATATCTTGATTTTTTCTTTCTCTTCATAACACCACTTGTTTTTGAATGATTTCAAGTATAAAACATTAGCTCCTTGTTGAGATACTCCAATTACTTCCAAACTGCCTTTCCTGCCAAGTTTTATTTTAACATTCTGCCATCAATAGTTATCTTTCCCAATCACAGATTAAATGCATTTGTCTCTTGGAATCATAAATAGTTTGTCTTTGCAATAAATGAGATATAAGGTTATTAATGACTTACATGCAAGCCTCATTTACTGCAACTTTTATCAATTCTTCTCCCACTTTTCTACCCTAAATGTACCCTATGATTAAATTAATTACAACTTCTAGCATATGGGTGCCATTGTCTATGAAATTCTATTCAACCAACTTCCTTGTCCTTCTTTCAAAACACCAGTTACCTTTAAACAACTTCCGCAACAGTCCAGACTATGAGTTACATCCTTCTCAATGTTCCCATATCACTGAAGACATGGCAGTCAGCACCTATAAAGACTGTTGAGTCTTGATCTAATCAACATTAATTCTTCAAAAGAGAGCACAAATTTTATATTTCTCCAATTAGGTGTATTTCTCTGAAAGATAAATTAGATTATGACATCAAAAAGTCCTTGCATGAGATTTTACCAAGAACAATTCAAGCTATTCTTTCCAGTTTTCTATCATCATAATCATATACAAGTCTCTAAATTACTATGAACCTTACTCACCTTATCTTTAAAATCATTGTAGTGAGATAATATAATGAAATATTAATCTGGTTTTTTTTTTTTCTGATCCTCTCTTATATGTGGCCCTGCCCCTATCCAGGAAAAAACATCCATTTAGTCGAGGAAGATTGAGATTGGCCAATTTATCCTTATTTCGTTCTACTTCCTACGTATTTGAAAGAATTTCAAAACCATGGCACAGAAAAGAATTCTGAAAGGCAACTCTTCCATTTTGTAAGAGGGGAATTATGAAATAGAGAATATGTTTTGGGGCCAAAAGCACAGAAATCAAAATTTCAGGCATAAAATTTAAAACAGAATCCTTCACAACTTTCTTGTATGCTAGAGAATACATAAGGACTACCAGAGACGTGATAAAATGAAAGTGATACAGGCTGGTAGAATTACAAAAAGAAATGACCACATAAGGCTGCTAGCTCGGGACAGATTACACTTGGAAGTTAATGGAAAGTCCTGGAATCTTGATGATCAGAGATTATGAAACAAGTGCTCAATTGCATATCTATTTACTCTGAAAGGAAGCAAGACTCTCAAGATTTTACTTCCAAATCTTACAAAATTCATACCCCAACATAACAGTTTTTGTATGTATTCTATTTCCATTATTACAACCAAGTAAACTAAGCTTGTGAGCAAGCTTTATAAATTGCAAAGTATAAATAATTTTTAAACAATTTACTTAATCCTGAAGATAAAAATATTGCTTAATTTCATATTGTTCCTTTCATCTATACTATATTTCCTGAATTTATTAAAATTTTAACAAGATAACTTTTTTTACCTACAATACTTTATTAACTAAGAACAAAGGTGAAGTCAATTTAGAAGATGCCAGAGCAGAAGAGGAGATCCACTTTTGTCTCTCATCCTTAGGTGAGTAGATTCATCAGTCAGCATTCTCATAAAGGAGTTGTGAGGTGATAAAAGAATTACTTTACATAATTTTGGTGCTTATGCTGGTCATGGGTCCCCACTAATTAGTTTATATGCTGTTTATTTAGCAGCTATTTTGATATATAATATCAAATAATTTGATGGTGTATTGTAAAGTCAACTTAGCAATGTCCATACATCTTCTTTGTTCTCTATATACCTTGCTGTGCCCTTCAATTGCAATTCTCTCTTTACCCAGGTTCCTAAACAAATATCTTAGAAGTAAAGAGGATAAAAACATTTCCTTGGCTCAAGCTAAATCTAAACATAAAGTAACATAGAAATTTGACTACTATCATTTAAAAAGATCCATCTCGATAGCCAAACAATGTCAGAACAAAGAAAATCAAATTTTCTAGACTGATTAAATAAAATGAATAGTTGTCATATGCCCACTTCTTTTTCCTATCTATGTACACAAAGCTAATTCTAAATGACAGTGTGATGTGTAATCATCTCTGCAGTCTGCATACAACTTAAAGATGCTTATGTATTCTAAGAAATCTTAGTCCCAGATGAAAAATAGAAATGCATTTTTATGTGCATGTATTTTCCATTCTAATAAGTGACAACATTTGTTTCAGTTTTGAAACGATGGTTGTCCAATAGAAACCTGTTATTTAAAATAGCAATAAGTCTTTTTGGCAACTGTTTGCATAATCCCTAGCTTACTCCAGAATCAGGGGAACAGAAAAAGAAGAAATGAAGTAGATTAGTGTTTTCTACTCCATTATATGACTCTATACAATTGGCTTTTCTTTTCTATTTAGCTCTCCTTTGTCTGTCCCCAGCCATCATATTAGCCCCAAGTTAGGTATAAATGGACTGGGGAGGGAGGTGGACGGTTTCAAAGACAAAATATGACCTATTTCTTATTATTTCTTATCAGAATTGAGTATATGCAAAACATCATGATATGAAACTGTTGCATGGTTGTTGTTCTTGGGCAATTGGAGCAAGATTACTCCCTTACTAAGTATTAATAGAATAGTAAACACTTAAATAATGGTCATCCTATGCCTAAGTCAAATGAATTTTGCTACTGTGCAATTATTAAAGCTGTGCAATTGTTAAAGTTTTCACTTTCTAGTCTTTGGCATTCTGGTTTCTTATTTTTTTCTTGTTTAAAAATTACGTTAGAATTCTTCAGTAATCTCAAATGCAAATGCATGATTACTCTTCCAGCATGTTTCCATTAAAGATACTTTACAGGATGATTGATGCCATATTTTTAGCCTTATTTCCCAGAAACCTTCACTTATATATTGTGCTTCATAATTGACAACTCTGCATTCTCCTGACAGACCCAAAGAGCCCCTCTCCTGGGTCATTTGATCATGAGTCTTCCTGGATAATCTTGCTATGGCCTACACAGCTGGAGGCATTATGAACCCTAACCCCATTTTCAAGGATAATTATATACATATCTCCTCTCTCCTACTATCATTTTCTTATTTTATGCCTTTGTCAACTCTTGCCTGGACGATTCTGACACCAGCTTTGTAATATACAGAATTATCACTTGTGCTGTTGTCTCTGTGTTTCATCAGTATAAGAAATATTACTTGTTACTCCTTGATTAAAATTATCTACAAACTACAGAAAAATTGAAGTCTTCTTAGCATGGAATGAGGTCCTCATTAATTAATGCCATATTACTTATATAGTGTCATCTCCCAAAGGCCAGACTGGAAGTCTTCTACCTCATCAATCCTGAATTACTGGTATTTACACTTTACATGTCTTGCTTACCTCTATCTTCTGCCTAGTGCCTGCTCTCTTTATATCTGCAACTTAGAATGTTCTACTAAATTATAAAAATACAGATCTATGGTAGGCACAATTCTAAGATGGTCTCCAGTGTTACTGCCCCCAGTCTTCTCACCTGTTTAATGCATGAGACTTGAGAATATGACGGATTTTACTCCTATGCTTAGGTTTTTTGATATGGCACAGGCGACTTTAAGAGAAGGAGATTATCTTCAGTGGGCACAATCTAATTAGGTGAAACTTTAAGAGACAAGATCTTCCTGGAAAACGAAATATACAGCATGGGAGAAGCTCAACATGAGGAAGATTCTTCTCTGATAACTTTGAAACTGGAGGGGATTATATGGTAAGGAATGTGAGTGGCCTCTAGAAGCTCAGAGAAGCATGAAGATGATAGTTGGCAATGAAATGGAACCTCTGTGCTATAACAAATAAGTACTGAATTTAGTCAAACCACATGAGCTTAGAAAGAAAATCTCTTTTGAGAAGTGTCTGTTCATGTCCTTCGCCTACTTTTTGATGGGGTTGTTTGTTTTTTACTTGTAAATTTGTTTGAGTTCATTGTAGATTCTGGATATTAGCCCTTTGTCAGATGAGTAGGTTGCGAAAATGTTCTCCCATTTTGTAGATTGCCTGTTCACTCTGATGGTAGTTTCTTTTGCTGTGCAGAAGCTCTTTAGTTTAATTAGATCCCATTTGTTGATTTTGGCTTTTGTTGCCATTGCTTTTGGTGTTTTAGACATGAAGTCCTTGCCCATGCCTATGTCCTGAAAGGTAATGCCTAGGTTTTCTTCTAGGGTTTTTATGGTTTTAGGTCTAAAGTTTAAGTCTTTAATCCATCTTGAATTAATTTTTGTATAAGGTGTAAGGAAGGGATCCAGTTTCAGCTTTCTCCATATGGCTAGCCAGTTTTCCCAGTACCATTTATTAAATAGGGAATCCTTTCCCCATTGCTTGTTTTTCTCAGGTTTGTCAAAGATCAGATAGTTGTAGATATGCAGCGTTATTTCTGAGGGCTCTGTTCTGTTCCATTGATCTATATCTCTGTTTTGGTACCAGTACCATGCTGTTTTGGTTATTGTAGCCTTGTAGTATAGTTTGAAGTCAGGTAGCGTGATGCCTCCAGTTTTGTTCTTTTGGCTTAGGATTGACTTGGCAATGCGGGCTCTTTTTTGGTTCCATATGAACTTTAAAGTAGTTTTTTCCAATTCTGTGAAGACATTTATGCAGCCAAAAAACACATGAAAAAATGCTCACCATCACTGGCCATCAGAGAAATGCAAATCAAAACCACAATAAGATACCATCTCATACCAGTTAGAATGGCAATCATTCAAAAGTCAGGAAACAACAGGTGCTGGAGAGGATGTGGAGAAATAGGAAGACTTTTACACTGTTGGTGGGACTGTAAACTAGTTCAACCATTGTGGAAGTCAGTGTGGCGATTCCTCAGGGATCTAGAACTAGAAATGCCATTTGACCCAGCCATCCCATTACTGGGTATATACCCAAAGGACTATAAATCATGCTGCTATAAAGACACATGCACACGTATGTTTATTGCGGCACTATTCACAATAGCAAAAACTTGGAACCAACCCCAATGTTCAACAATGATAGACTGGATTAAGAAAATGTGGCACATATACACCATGGAATACTATGCAGCCATAAAAAATGATGAGTTCATGTCCTTTGTAGGGACATGGATGAAATTGGAAATCATCATTCTCAGTAAACTATTGCAATAACAAAAAACCAAACACTGTATGTTCTCACTCATAGATGGGAATTGAACAATGAGAACACATGGACACAAGAAGGAGAACATCACAATCTGGGGACTGCTGTGGGGTGGGGGGAGGGGGGAGGGATAGCATTGGGAGATATACCTAATGCTAAATGACGAGTTGGCGGGTGCAGCGCACCAGCATGGCACATGTATACATATGTAACTAACCTGCACATTGTGCACATGTACCCTAAAACTTAAAGTATAATAATAAAAAAAAATTAATTAAAATAAAAAGAAAATCTCAAACCTTACATGAGAACACAACCTGGCCAATAAATTTGTGTTACTATTGTGAGATCCTGAGCAGAGAGCCCATTAAGTTGTGACTGGATTTCTAACCTAGAAATACTATAAGATAATAAATTAGTAGTCTTAAGCCACTAAATTTATATTAGTTTTATATACAGCAATAGAAAACGAATACAAATGTGAATGTGGTTTCTCGAGACATCTCTCCATTCCAAGAGTGGGTTAAGTGTTCATTTATCGCTTTCCTTTCAATTACCACTGCCATATCATAGTAAGTTATAGTTCATTTTTCCTCAAACACAAATAAATGGGCTGTAATTCCACCTAAGTGACTTTTTATGGGGCACACAGCATTTGTAATTAACTGGAATTGAATAATTCAATGAGGAGAGAAGGTATAACAGATGTTTTATATACCTATGGACATAGATACGCATAGAAATAATTTATTTTCTGGCATTTATTTCAGCAAAAAGTTTACTACTGGTAGCAATGAGTCCACTAAATTCTAATAGAATTCTCCAGTAAATGGAACCATGGCTTCCAGAATAGCTGATTCTAGGACTGGAGCAGGGAATATGCAAGAGGATCTTGACATAAGTTGCCAAAATAAAGGAAGTGCTAAAAACACTATTCACAACAGCAAAGACACAGAATCAATCTAGGTGCCCATCAATGGTGTACTGGATTTAAAACATGTGGTACTTATACACCAAGGAATACTATACAGCCATAAAAAGAATGAAATCACATACTTTGCAGCAACATGGATGCTACTGGAGGCCATTATCCTAATTGAATTAATCCAGGAACAGAAAACCAAATATCACATGTTCTCACTTATAAGTGAGTGTTATACATGGGGTACTCATGGACATAAAGATGGCAAGAATAAACACTGAGGACTTCTATAAGCGGGGGAGAGAGGGAGGGAGAAAAGGAGTGAAAAACTATTGGGTACTATGCTCACTACCTGGTTGATGGGATCATTTATATCTCAAACCTTAGCATCATGCAATATACCCATGCAACTTACCTACCTATGTACCAGTTGAATCTAAAATAAATGTCGAAATTATATAAAGCTTTAAATACAAAAAAGAGGAAGTACTACAAACAAATATGCAAAATACAAACAAAAAAATTGATGGGTATATGTCAAAGGACACAAATACCAAATTAAAGAGCTCCCAGGGGCCTAAACTGGAACAATATGAGCAACACAATATATAAAGCAGTATTAGGTTATGCTCAGGTTATTAAATAAACCACCATTATATATACTGCCATAAATAAATGATTAAATAAATATGTGGAAGAGATTAGATCAATTTTTCATGCAAAATTATTCCAAATATTTTATATAGATACTCCACACTCCAGGAGTATTATAACTCTACCCCTTAACAGGAGGCTATGTATAGTTACTTCCTTCCAAACAATATTGTATGGGAAGGCAGAGGAAATAACAACTTTACAGTGAAGAAATTTGACAAACATTGCCTAAGTCAGTGGATCAGTGTCAACACCAATGGTGATAAATTATATTGAAAATATCTACTTTCAATATACGTCATGATGAAAATGACACTTTACCTCTGTGGTTTTCTTCCCCAAAACACGTAACCCTAGTCTATACATGAGACAAACATCAGTTAACTCCCAATGGACAGATCTACAAAATACCTAGCCAGTTCTCCTGAAAACTGTGAAGGTCATCAAAAGTAAGAAAACTGAGACACACACTCAAGAGAAACTTAAGATGACTACATATAGTTGGATCCTGGGAAAGAATAAGGACCTAAGGTAACACTAAGAAAATCTGAATAAAGTGTAGGCTTTAAGTAAACAATAATGCATCAATGTAGGCTGATTAGTTATGACAGGTTTCTGATGCCAGTATTAGATGTTCATTATAGGAGGATTTGGATTTGAAAGTATGGTGATTCTCTGTACTATCTTTGTAATTTTTCTAGAAAACCAAAATTATTCCAAAATTTTAAAAATATGTTTAAAATTGATCTGAAAATCAAAGAGGGAATAACTATCATTTAATTATACAGGAAGGCATTGTAAATAGCTAGAAGGAATTTTTCAGCAGATTAGATTCAACCTGTGGATTCTTCAGTGCTTACAAGCTGTGGTTTAGAGATGACAAATGGGAGTATATTTTGTGCCAGAAATTTGGAAGCAACTTTTGCCAATATTTCATTGATGGATATTTAAATTTAGCTCAAAACTATTTGGATCAGATATATCTTAATTTTAATGTTTGTTTTACAAATAACACGAGAACTAGGCTATCTGCTTTCTATTGATGGAAAACCATTAATTTAAATGCTAATAACAACCTAACAAGGTTAACACTTGTAATCCTTACAGTATCTGAACAAATCAAATGCAACAAATACACAATTTAAAATGAGCTTATCCTTTAGTTTATTTTAGGATATATGTGCATGACCAATTTTATTAAAACTTATTTTAAATATAATCAACACAGCAATCCCTTTGACATTGAGAGGATTAATAATAATTAATGATAATTTGTAAGAAGGAGCACCCAGTTAGCTGGATCACCAGTTATTTTGAATTGTAATCCTGTAAAAACACAATAAAATTTGTTCCAACCTTCACCTTTTAGTATATCCAATTTCTATCTGTCCTCCTGTTGTCATTCTTGGAGGATCAGTTTCATTTACTACCTGTCTACTGTACATAAACTGTAATACTCTGACAGTGATGATGAACTAAATTGATACTCAGATGTGACAGAAGTCATCTATAATGTTCTTGAAAATATCCCACACATTAAATTATAAAATAAAGAGAAGAGCCTTGTTTCTGCCCCTGAAAGCAAGGATAAAATATTATAGATAACACTGAAACTGGTAGCGGACATACATTGTGGTAATGTTAAATGAACATTTACAGTTTTGTATAGAGGAGCAAACCTATGCCACAAAATTTCTTCTCACTCTCCCAAGGTGATTGCTATTCTGTAATATCTATAGTTGACATTGTCATTAACCCTTCCTTTTGTCTCTGACATATTGAGGTCATTCTGTATTCCTTACTCACCTCAAATCCCATGTCTTTGTTAGTCATTAAGTGCAGGTGATTATTTTTCTTATATGTGAGAATTTAAGAGAAACTGGGATGCCACTGCAGGGTATTTTGACGAGTGTATTCAGGAACACAGGAGTATTCTAATCTTGTCTTGGCAGAATCACCAACCTGCTCCCACATACTCTAGGATGAAAATAAACATAAAAAAAGGAAATAAAAGATACTTTTATATTGTTAGCTTGGCTTTTACTAGAAATGACACTCTGGTGAACTGAGCTAAAAACTTGTTTAGGCTTAGTGCAAAAGCTGCAGTTGGGAAATATAATTATTTCTGTGCCCTTTGATTCAGGCTAATACATTTTCTTCACAGTTACTCTCTCACGCACGTCTGATCCCTCACAACTATCAACTCTCAAGCAGCAGGAATTGCTAGGGAATCCGTATGAAAACCACAGACTCAGCCAGACACTATGGTGTTGGGTAGAAGAGGCTGATCACTGGTCTGCAGGTGAAAAACACCCCACTATGCTAGAAACTGGGGACAACTAGCTGGAGCCCTGAAAGTAGAATGATGTAATAAATCCCATGCCCTCTGTACCCAGTCTCTGCATCCTTAACCCATTGTGAGAATCCACAGACACATCTTATTTCATTCACTCTCATTAAACAAAACTTCATTTTCTTTTATACACCTTCCAATCTACAAAGATACTCCCTATGGGGGTGATGGATTCTTGTGGAAGAAATTTCTGCCTCATCTCTTGATACACTACCACGTGCTCAAAGACCTGGTATCCTGGAATCTGCATTAGATAGCACAACAGTGGTGTAAGCCTAACTGCAAATTTGGAAATAAAACGTTATGTTTTGTATTAGGCAAATTGTGACAACTTCTAGCTTAATTTACTGGGTGGGGTTTTGAGTAGGAAAGGTTGGCCTCTCCTTGACCATATTCTTAAATTTTCAGGTCATACTCCTGAATACAATCACAAAACTCATTGATATGTTGGTAAAGCTTTGCTCATTAGCTCAGAGTCATTCCATTCTATGCCCAGTAAACCTTGTTTACCTGTGGACTTAGACTACTAGTTTTATGCTTGGCTTTCCTGACAGTGTAGGTCATTTACTTGGTAGCTTTAAACTGGGTGTCCTCTTTTATTGTTAATTCTTAAGTTCTATGAATTTTATTTTTTTTTAAATTTGTATGTATATGTGTGTGTTCCAGGTTACATGTACAGGATGTGCAGGTTTCTTACATAGGTAAGCATATGCCATAGTGGATTGCTGCACCTGTCAGCCCATCACCAAGGCATTAAGCCCAGCACGCATAAGCTCTTTTCCCTAATCCTCTTCCCACCACCAGCTTCCCCCGACAGGCCCCAGTGTGTGTTGTTCTCCTCCCTGTGTCCCTGTGTTCTCGTTGTTCAGCTCCCACTTATAAGTGAGAACATGCGGTGTTTGGTTTTGTGTTTCTGCCTTAGTTTGCTGAGGATGGTGGCTTCCAGCTTCATCCATATCCCTGCAAAGGACATGATCTTGTTCCTTTTTATGGCTGCATAGCATTCCATGGTGTATATGTACCATATTTTCTTTATCCAGTCTATCATTGACAGGCATTTGGGTTGATTCTATGTCTTTACGATTGTGAATAGTGCTGCAGTGAACATACGTGTGCATGTATCTTTATAACAGAATGATTTATATTCCTTTGTAAATTTGCTGAAGCTCCTTGCTTAAGACCTTTGTCAGATGGATAGATTGCAAAAATTTTCTCCCATCCTTTGGTTGTCTCTCTGCTCTGATGATAGTTTCTTTTGCTGTGCATAAACTCTTTAGTTTAATTAGATCCCATCTGTCAATTTTTGCTTTTGTTGCAATTGCTTTTGGTTATTTCATCATAAAATCTTTGCCCATACCTATATCCTGAATGGTATTTCCTAGATTTTCTTCTATGGTTTTTATGGCTTTGGGTTTTACATTTAAGTCTTCAAGCCATCTTGAATTAAGTTTTGTGTAAGTGTGAGAAGAGATTCAGTTTCAGTTTTCTGCATATGGCTGGCCAGTTCTCCCAGCACCATTTATTGAATAAGGAATCCTTTCCCCATTGCTTGTTTTTGTCAAGTTTGTCAAAGATCAGGTAGTTGTAGGTGTGTGGCCTTATTTTTGAGTTCTCTATGCTGTTCCATTGGTCTATGTATTGGTTTTTGTATCAGTACTATGCCGTATTGGTTACTGTAGCCTTGTAGTATAGTTTGAAGTTGGGTAGCATGATGCCTCCAGCTTTGTTCTTTTTGCTTAGGATTGTCCTGGATATACAAGCTCTTTTATTGGTCCCACATTATTTTTATTTATTTATTTATTTATTTATTTATTTATTTTATAAGAATGTCAATGGTAGTTTAATAGAAATAGCCTTGAATCTATAAATTGATTTGGGCAATTGAATTGATCTTCCTATCCATGAGCATGGAATGTTTAAGTTCTATGAATTATTATATCCCTGTCTTCAGAAAATGACTCATTGCTTCATGCTGTCCAATGATGGTCATAAAGTATATTTAATAAATGAAAACAAGAAGTACATAAAATCCCCAAATATTTGGCAGATAACAGAATGAACAATGTTGCTAATTATGAAACAGGCAATACAGGAGAAGTAATAGTTGGTGAAAATATATTAGATCAGTATGTCATTTATTGAATTTGAGTTAAATGTAGAGCTAAATATTACTCAGGAATAAGTATCATCAAATTGAAAATATGTATAATATAGTAGATCTGCTAATCAAAAGCAACTTACAGATTAAAATATAAATAAATTCTGATATAATAGGCCACTGTTATGTTTTCAGAATTATCTTTTTCAGATGTTCCAAAGTGATTACAATGTATAGCCAAAGTTGAAAATCATCAGCATAGGAAACAAACAAACTAATTAAAATGCTCATCTATGGTAAAGAGTCAGTATTCATGCATATGGAAGGAAACGTTGGAGAGAGTTGAGCTCTTTTTTTTTATTATTATTATACTTCAAGTTTTAGGGTATATGTGCACAATGTACAGGTTAGTTACTTATGTATACATGTGCCATGCTGGTGTGCTGCACCCACCAACTACTCGTCATTTAGCATTAGGTGTATCTCCTAATGCTATCCCTCCCCGCTCCCCTAACCCCACAACAGTCCCCAGAGTGGGATGTTCCCCTTCCTGTGCCCATGTGCTCTCATTGTTCAATTCCCATCTATGAGTGAGAACATGCGGTGTTTGGTTTTTTGTCCCTTGCGATAGTTTACTGAGAATGATGATTTCCAATTTCATCCATGTCCCTACAAAGGACATGAACTCATCATTTTTTATGGCTGCATAGTATTCCATGGTGTATACGTGCCACATTTTCTTAATCCAGTCTATCATTGTTGGACATTTGGGTTGGTTCCAAGTCTTTGCTATTGTGAATAGTGCCGCAATAAACATACGTGTACATGTGTCTTTATAGCAGCATGATTTATAGTCCTTTGGGTATATACCCAGTAATGGGATGGCTGGGTCACATGGTATTTCTAGTTCTAGATCCCTGAGGAATCGCCACACTGACCTCCACAATGGTTGGACTAGTTTACAGTCCCACCAACAGTGTAAAAGTGTTCCTATTTCTCCACATCCTCTCCAGCACCTGTTGTTTCCTGACTTTTCAATGATTGCCATTCTAACTGATGTGAGATGGTATCTCATTGTGGTTTTGATTAGCTCTTAAAGATGAGAAAAGAGCGGACAAATCTTCAGATGTCAGAGGAAGGTCAAATAAGAGCAGGGAGGAAAGTTGTCCATTGGATTTTGCAATATAAATTCATCATGATCCTAGAAGTAACAAATTTTTTGTATTTTTAGTAGAGACGGGGTTTCACCATGTTGGTCAGGCTTGTCTCGAACTCTTGACCTCAAATAGTCCGCCCACCTTGGCCTCCCAAAGTGCTGGAATTACAGTCATGAGCCACCAGGCCCTGCCGGAACATCGTTTTAACCATTGTAGTTTTGTAGTAAGTTTTGAACTCAGGAAGTGTGAATCTTCCAAATTTGCTCTTCTTTTTCAAGATGTTTCAAGATTGTCTTAGCTAGTTTGGACCACTTGATTTTCCATTTCATAGATTTATGAATAATTACATTTATAAGCAGCTATATAAAGAAACAAATTAATGATATATTTAAAATAAATGATCACAAACATCATAAAGTATTAAAAAGTCAGAGGAATTTTAGAAATTATTCTGACTCATAAAAATATACAAAAATCCTTAACAAAATAGCACAAGATAAATAAAGAAATGTATATGAAGATGATAATACACATTATAAAAAATTTAATTTATTTCAAATACAGGTCTCTTCTATCAATATTAGAAAATCTATAAATATAATTTCACGTTACTTAAACAAATTTTAAAAACTTCTTTGAGGGGCAAAGTTTGAAAAAATTCCAGCTTTATGCCTGATTTTTTAAAACTCTTAGACAATTCAGATTGAAAGAGAAATTACTTAATCTGATTAAAAAATACATCTTAAAAATTATGGCAAATGTAATGTATTTTTTTAAACATTAAATGCAATAGCAGGAAAACAAAGGGTGAGGCAAGGATGTTTTTATTTTATATTTTACCAGACATCCCATTCATCACATAAGAATAAATATTTTAAGTTGAAATAAATGTCTTTATACTAAGATGATAAAATTATCTCCATACAAAAGAAACGTATTTACAAAAAATATTAGAATCAATAAGAGGATTTATCAAGACTGTCATATCAGTCTAATATACACTAGAAGTCACAAATTTTTAGTATATTAAAGTTAAACATATGTTATTACAGCAAAAAAAAATATTAGAGTCATTCTTAAAAAATGTAATACCTCTTTATGGAAAATTTGTAAAACTTTACAAAAATATATATATGACCTTAGTAAATATAATGATATTAAAAGAAGTCCATGCCTTAAAAAAACTTAAGAAATTTATAAAACCTTGACAAGATGATATTTTATAAAGTATATGAAAGAATAGTAAGATTCAAATATCTATAACAAAACTACATAATTTGAATAAGTAAACATATCCATATTACAACAAAATTGATGACTCTATAATTACTAAGTGAAATATTGGTAAAGGAATTGGCATATACATTGACAGAATAAACCCCAGGCACAGGCTCATGTATTTATGAAGATGATTACACGACAATGATGCTGGCTAAAATTAGCATCACAAGAATGAATTAATCCATAAAGGTGCTAAATAATTGGTTGTTTATAATATTAATGAATTCTTTTTTGGAGCCATACCAAAACTCCAACAAGCGGATTTCAGACTTAAATGTGAAAAAAGGGCGAATAGTTTTACGAACTTAAGGCACATATTTTAACAGAGTATGAAAAACTTCTAAAATAAAACATAAATAGTAGAAATCATAAAAAAGAAAGATTTCTGTTCTTTATGTACATTAAAAACATCTGATAGGCAAGTGTGGTAAATAAGCCACAAGCCAAAACATAATATCTCCCATATATTTAAACTAAAAACAGAAAAGTGTCGAAAATATATAATGAAGATCTACAAATCATGGGGACCATAAAGAAGAAATACAAACAAACAAAAATAATGAGTTAAAATAATGAACAAGCATTTCCTAGAAGATACATAAACATGCTGAGATCCCTTAACCATCAGTGAACTTCAAAGTATAATTATAATGAAAACATATTTTATATTCATGACACATAAAGTTTGATAATATTTGCCATATATTTTTCTATATGTGAGGCTTAATGTTTTTTCTTATTTTAAAGAACATTTTACAAGGACGTATTAAAAGCTACATGACAGTTACAAATCAAGCATTTTGAAAACATGGAGGATTTAGTCTTGGACAAAATGAGAAACTCTGTCGATAGGTGGACCTTATATAAATGAGAAAAGAACACATAGTTGTAGATGTAGTAGATATGGAGAGAATTTAAGGTAATTTTTGCTAGATTAGATGGTTACTGGAGAATTTTAAGTACAGTACAAGTATCAACCTAAAGGAAGAGAGGATTGAGGAGATAATTAAATGCTGAAGAGCTTCCTGTTATTTCTCTCCACAATGGCGATGTCTTCACACATTTGCTTTAATAATGTAAAATAAAAATAAAGTATAGATTTATCCTTTTTTATTTCATTATTCTATGCAAACTTATTTGTAAGTATACATGTGAAAATCGATGTATGTAGTACTTCATATAGTATTACCTGCAAGGATAACATAACTTTTACATAACACTCATAACTGTTGTTGTTTCAAGGGTATTTTAGATTTACTTGAATTAGGTATAAGACACTAAGACACACAGATGTGGAAATGACTGTCATGAAGAAAGAAGTTTAATAAAACTTCTTTCAACTTGTCTCAGAAGTCTCTGGAAACAGGAAGTTCACCATGCCACAGAGGATCAAACAGGGAAGCACCAAGACAAGGTGGGCAGGCAAAAAGAGAGAAAAACTGTGAGCTAGAGTAGTTCTTATGATAAGAAATGGAGAAAAGTAAGAGTTCTTCATTGGTGTATGCAAAACTTGCAGAAATATTTAAATGAGATTAGTTAGTGCCTAATATGAATCACATGCCCTTGTCAATTGGACAAAGGTGGACATAGAGTAGTAAGCAACAGAGATAGTTGGAGTAGAACCTATGCATAACAAAGCATCAAATTAATGCTTTTTGATGCTTCTGACAAAACATCAGGAAAGAGAAAGTAGTTATTACAATTACCTTCAAGCACCACCTAGATTCCTCTAGTAAGAGTTAGAAATTAATTCCTTGCTTCAAAAATTTTAAATGGTAAGGAAATAAGTTATTTCTCTGTGAATTTTGTTACTATTCTTTATTCTTTAATTTTTACTCTCCCTTTTTACGTATTTTTTTTTCAGTGCAAGTATTTCTTGTTTAAGGGGTTCAAAGAATTGAAGGTCTCTGAAGAATTTACTCTGGTCCCCTTCTAAATGTAGACTTTGTAAAATGAACTCTTTTGTAAAATGAATTTTGTAAACTGAACTCTTCATCTCTTCCTCCTGAAAAATGCTGAGTTCAAAAATACAAAAGTCAATATATCCCATTAAAAATAAGCCATTAATAGGCCAATATCCTTGTCAAGTATTTAATATTAATACTGCAGAAACAACAGTTAACAATCATCTCTATGTGGACATTACTGACTTTTAGAAAAAAAAATAAAAGTTTTATTAGAATATGTTGGAATAATTAAGTATAAACATTAGCACTGTGTTAGCAGAGAGAATAATAATCAAAATAGGACATCTTGAATTATCTCGTCATGAAAGTACATTAAATTGTAGAGCAGGATGATAACGTACTCAATAAAATTGCTTTATATGTTTTAGTTTTAAGTTCAGTATTATTTATTCCTAAAGAGAAATGTAGGAAATGCCTGTTATGCAAACTGCAGAAGAAATATCCAGTATCCTACTTTTTGTCTGGATGACTTTACTGGTGACTGATGTACTGACTGCCCAGGAATGTTCCAAGCTGAAACAATTTCTTCCTGCTGAACTGCCTTCTGGAGCCTCTTAAATTGCTCTTGGTTTGATCTCTATTCTCCATCTCTGACTCTTACATTATTAACTTTTTACCCCACTATCTGAGCTTCTTATTTCATTGGTCACTTATTTTATGTGTTTTTTTTTTCACTGTTAGCAAGGACATTCTTGATTTTTCACTTATGTGGAGATTTCCTTTGAAGGTTTCACCAAGTTCTCACTGGATGTCATATTGATGTTTTTTTAACCCTACCATGTTCCTTCAATTATATTCTCTTTCTCTCTCATGCTTGAGGCTTTTCACTCAACATTCTGTAATGTAGCCTCTATCTTTCTAACCAGTGCCTCCCAGAAAGGTATTCTTAGTCATCATTACATAATAGTAAAGGAGGAAAAGATAAACTGCTGAGGCCCAATGAGATTTTGGATGTTGGATTTATAGACAAGGAGGATAATTAGTTTTCACAAAGTTTGGGGAAGCATGAAAGAAGTTTCTGCACTACATTGGCACTAATATATACGTAGTGTAAAAATAAGTGACTTATGGATTACCATGCTCCATACATCCCAAAAAGTCGTCAAATTATTTATCATTATATACCAACTGCTTGGTAGCATCATCTGGGAAGTCTCCTTTACAGCTCTCTAATAACTATGATAACACCTTTTATATATGAATCTGTGCTAATGATAGCCTTGCACAGAATTAGAACAGCTAAAATGTTGGGACATAAGAGAGGAACATCTTTAAAGGAGATGTTGAGATATGCCAGCCACAAAACATGGAGAATATGGAAATTTGTTAGGTGTAGAGCACACATAGTAGGAGAGCAAGATTAGGTGGCATACTAGGCAAAATGTGATGAGCCCTGAGGAATTGTAGATGGAAGATGGAAGCCACAATGGTGGCATTGGTTAATGTGAGGAGTACTGGGGTAGAGGCCATTTAATAAGAGTACCTAGATACTGAAAACCTGCCAATTTTAGTCCTCTTTCTTTTCCATGTTTCTTCAATCATTTTCTTTCCAGAATTTCTCTAGCAGTAAAATAAATAAAAAAATAAAATTTCTATCTGTCTGAGCCATTAACCCTTGTCCACTTGTTCATATTTTCATCTTCAAATGGTTTAAAGATTGTTCATGTTTGCTTTTTCAAACTTTAATATTTAAATACATTGAATCTGACTTTTCACATTTATTCACTAATATTGATTAAGGCTATCAATGTCAATTAACGGTCAAATCAGATAAACTTTTCAATTCCTTGTTTTTAACTTGTTCTCTTAATGTCATTTGATTTTTTTTTTTTTACCCATTTCTCTTGGAAATTTTTTTTTCTCTGTTTATTATTTTAGTACGGTACATCTAATTTATAAAGTCTTCCTTCCTTAGCTCATGTCATAAATGTTTTTATTCTCTAGGCTTCCAGTCTTTATCTTCTTCCCAGGCATGCTTCAAATTTTCCGAATCAATCATACATCTGGTGTAAAAATAAGTGAATAATGGGTAACAATTAAAAATAAGCCATTAACAAACTACCAACTTACCAACTATCATCGTATGTGATGAAATCTTTATTCCAAAAGTGATGCCTTTATTCCACGAGAGCCTGCTCTGAACTACAACAGTCTATTGGGCATTTTTTCTGGATGTTAAGTACCTCAAAAGCAACATGACCAAACTGAACTCGATACTTACATTCCTCATTTCCCTTTCACCTTCTAATTGGTTCATCTTGCTATATCCTATGCCATATTAAATAGTTATGTCATCTTCTAATCCAAAATATCAGAGCCATCATAAAATTATCCTAAAGCACATCCAACAAGTAACCAGAATTAGCTAAGTTTAGCTTCTTAACCCCTTTTCTCTTGATCTACAATTTCTAAATTTAGTTCTTTATCATGACCCTAATATAAACTATATGATACTTTGTGATCTGGCTGTTTATTATACTTCTAGAGTTGAGATTCTTCACTCTTTTGTTCACCTTATATTTTTGTTAAATATATTATTTTCTGTTTTTCCAAATATGCCATATTGTCATTCATCCATGTTGCTGAAAATGCTATTTATTTTGCATGGAATATCATTCCCCGGGTCCCACTTTTTATTGCCTATCAGAGTTCAGATCATGTCACAATTTTCATAAGTGTGTCAGATTATTGTTATAGCTAGATAACTTCCCTCCAGTCTCTGACATCATGGAATAAAATATTCTCTAGTACTTTAATATTTATATTACTTTCTAATGTAGAATCTCTCCACCAAACTGTGAGAACTATAATTCATACTGTTAATATTTTTCTTGTAAATTATATATTAATAAATGTCAAACATACTTTAAACATTAATAGACAGATTGTCTTGTGCAAGCTACCAATGCCCTCCAAAGTTTAATGGTGGCTACAAAAGTTGAACAAGTTAAAGTGAAGTTAAAATAAGAAGAGAATATATATATAAATGGAGAAATAGTCTACTCAATAGAACACAATTATGAAATGGAATAAAATTAAAAGGACCAGTGAATTTATTGCCTTACATGGCAAAAAGGACTTTGTAGACTCGATTGAATTAAGGATTTTGAGATGGTGAGATTGTCCTGGATCATTTTGGTGGACCCAATGTAAGCACAAGGTCCTTATAATGATATAGGGAAGGAGGACAGTCAGAGAATGGAAATGTGGAGATGGATGTAGGACTAAGAGAGATGCATCTGTGATTTTGAAGATGGAGGAAGGTGCTATGAGCCAATGAGTGGAGGTTGCCTCTAGATACTGGGAAAGACAAAAAAAAAAAAAGGACAAGAATAAAAGAACAGGCCAGAGCATCCAGAAGGAATACAGCCATATCAACATCTAGAAATATGTTTCAGACTTCTAACCTGCAGAAATCTAAAATAATATATTTGCGTTGTTTTAAGCCGTTAAGTTTGTGGTAATGTGTTACAAAAGCAATAAGAAATTAATGCCTCATGTGCTCCACAATGATATAAATAATATCAGAAGAACTAGTAAATTGTATAGAATTTAAGAAGTAGGCACTGATAACATTGTTAATGTGGTTCAGTATAATGTTCTGGTGAAAGGAAGAAAATAATTGAGAATGATAATTTGAGAATTTCTTATGATCACCTTCAAGAATATAAAGTCAAAAATGAAAAGAAAATATGATCTGTAGGAAATATAAACATAGCCTATAACAAGGAGAGAGAGTCAAATAGAGTTTATTATGAAAATTTGCAGGTCAAGCACAGTGGCCCATGCCTGTAATCCCAGCACTTTGGGAGGCCGAGGCAGGTGGATCACTTAAGTCCTGGAGTTTGAGATCAGCCTGGGTAACATGGCAGAAGATCATGTCTACAAAACTTAGATGGAAATGGTGGTGTGCTTATGGTCCCATCTACTCGGGAGGCTGAAGTGGGAGGATCCCTTGAGCCCAGGAGGTGGAGGTTGCAGTGACCTGTGATAGTGCCACTGCATTCCAGACTGGGCGACAGAGTGAGACCCTGTCAAAAATAATAATAATAATATGAAATCAAGAAAATTCAGAAATTTGCAATTTAGCTAAGATTAAAACAGATTATATTGGACTAGAATAGTTGTATAACAAAAGTGCATGTGTGTGTATGTGCACATGTGTGTGTGTAATTGCATATGTTATTGTCCAATGCCATTTCTTGAAATATCATAGATTGTATTTCAGTGTAGCTTGGCATAAAAATCACAAAGAACATTAAAAAAACATGGCTTTGAAATTGTGTAGATCTCAGTTTCCTAGTACATTAAGATCTCAGTTTTTTATACATTAAAAAGTATGTTTATACTATGCTGTGGTCTGTTAAGTCTGCAATAGTATTATGTCTAAAAAATTGTACATACCTGTTAAAAATTCCACATTGCTAAAAAATACTAATGGTCATTTGAATCTTCAGTGCATCATACTCTTTTCATTAGCGAAGAGTCTTGCCTTGATGTTGATGGTTGCTGAATGATCAGGGTAATCGTTGATGAAAGTTTGGGTGTCTGTAAACAATTTCCTAAAATAAGACAACAATTAACTTTGCTGTATCAATTGACTCTTCCTTTCATGAAAGAGAAAGGTTTCTTTGGAGCATGAGATGCTGTTTGTTAGCATTTTACCCATAGAACTTCTTTCAAAATTGGAGTCAATCCTCTCAAATTTTGCTGCTGGTTTATCAACTAAGTTTATGTAATATTCTATATGTTTTGTTGTCATTTTAACAATGTTCACAGCGTCTTCACCAGGAGTTGACTCCATTTCAAGAAACCACTTTATCTGCTCATGCATAAGAAGGAACTCCTTGCCTATTCAAGTTTTATCATAAGATTGTAGCAAATCACTCATATCTTCAGGCTCTACATCTAATTATAGTTCTGTAACTATTTTCACTACATGGACAGACACTTCCTACACTAAGTCTTGGACCACTCAGTCACCCATGAGGGTTGGAATATATGTTTTCCAAATTCTTGTTAATGTTGATATCTTGACCTTTTCCCAAAAACAATGAATGTTCTTAATGGCATGTAGAGTAGCAAATCATTTCCAGAAAGTTTTCAATTTACTTTTCCCAAATCCATCAGAAG
This sequence comes from Pongo abelii, assembly GCF_028885655.2. Lineage (NCBI taxonomy): Eukaryota > Metazoa > Chordata > Mammalia > Primates > Hominidae > Pongo > Pongo abelii. The sequence continues at coordinate 95,658,782 of NC_071990.2, read as the reverse complement.
GATCACTATCTATGGAAGCTAATAGCTTTACCAAATATATTTCTTAAATAATAAGACTTAAAAGTTAAACATTGTTTCCTGATCCATAGGCTACAGAATGGAGGTTGTGTTATCATGCATGTGAACAGCTCTAATTGCCTTGCACATCTCCATAAGAGATCTTCAAATGACCAGATGCATTGTCAATGAGCATTAACATTTCAAAAGAATTTTTTTTTTTTTTTTTTTTTTCTGAGCAGTAGGTCTCAACATTTGGGCTTAAACTATAAAATAAATCATGCTTTAAACAGACTTTTTACTTTCCATTTCTAGAGAATTTTTCCATTTCTTTCCATTTCTAGAGCACAGGCAGAGTGAATTTATCATGATTCCTAAAGGCCCTAGAATTTTCTGATCATAAATGAGCGTGTATTTCAACTTAAAGTCACCAGCTGCATTAGCCCCTAAGAAGACAGTCAGCATGTACTTTGAAGCTCTGAAGCCAGGCATTGATTTCTCCTCTCTAGCTGTAAAAGTCCTAGACAGCATCCTCTTCCAACAGAAGACTTTTTCATCTACGTGGAAAGTATGATATTTTAGTGTAGCAACCTTTATCAGTGACCTTAGCTAGATCTTACGGGTAACTTGCTGCAGCGTTTCCATCAGCACTTGTTTCTTCACCTTGTACTTCTGTGTTATGGAGACAGCTTCTTTCCTTAAGCCTTATGCACCAATTTCTGCTATCTTCCAACTTTTATTCTTCGGCTTACTTACCTCTCTCAGCCTTCATAGAATTGAAGAGAGTGTTAGGGCCTTGCTTTGGATTAGTCTTTGGTTTATGGGAATGTGGCTTGTTTGATCTTCTAACCAGAACACTAAAACTTTCTCCATACCAGCAATAAAGCCGATTCACTTTCTTATCATACATGTGTTCACTGAAGTAGCACTTTGTATTTCCTTCAAGACCTTTTTCTTCACATTCACAACTTCATTGTTTGGCAAAAGAGGCCTGGCTTTTGACCTGTCATAGCGTTCACCATATGTTCCTCACTAAGCTTAAACCTTTCTAGCTTTTTATTTAAAACAAGACACACATGATTCATCCTTTTACTTGATCACTTAGAGTCTGTTGTAGGGTTCCTAATTGGCCTCAGTTCAATATTATTGTGTCTTAGGGAACAGGGAACCCTGAGGAGAGGTAGAGAGATGGGGGAATGGCTGGTCAGTGGAGCACTCAAACAAACACAACATTTATGAACTACTTTGCTGTCTCATATGGACACAGTTCTTGGGTCACCAATAAAATTAAACTAGTAACCTCAAAGACTGCTGATCACAGATCACTATAATAGACATCATGATAACAAAAAATACCAATATGTTACACAGAGACAAGAAGTTAACACATCTTTCTGAAAAAAATGATTCCAATAAACCTGCTTGATACAGGGTTGCCACAAACCCTCAGTTTGTAAAAAACACAGTATCTGCAAAGCACAATAAAACATGGCATTATTGTACTTCATAGACCAGTCTCCTCATTCATCTATTCGGAGAAGAGACGTGTTCCACTGTATACAAAATACAAAAAATCTAAACACTTTGTCTCTGTTGTTTCTATCATCTTGAAGGCAAATTTGCAAGCATGTTTGTATTCTGAACAAAAACTGTCCCCGCGGTTTAGCCAGAGACATATGGGAGCCAGATTGTACCTGTCAAAAGTCAGTCTTGAGAAAGCATTGGTGTGGGAGAATGTATTAATGTTCTTGATTGTTAATGTTTGCTTCGTGACCTTCCCATTAGCAGATATGTGTGCCTCTACTTACTGATACATTCATCCATCTCTCTAATGGCTCTGCCTCTGTAGCTGCTGTTAACACCAGTTATTCATCATTACAAGTAGAATATGTTCTATTCCTAACCTGGCCTTCATTTCAAGTTAATATAGTATGAAAAAGTTATAAATTCAGACAAATTTCTCATGTTTCCTATTCTACATGGTTTAATACTACTGCAAATTTGAGATTTAGAAACATGGACTTCTTTCCCCTTTGGAGTTTGAGTGAAAAGGTCTTTTCTGAGCTAAAATATAAAATGAGATTGAAAACAAATTTACCTCAAATGACAAGTTATTAAATATTTAAATACATTACTATATATTTCAAATCAATACTTGCTACACTTTGATAGTATTCAAAATTTAATTCATATATTAGCTATATTATATTTAAGTTTTATTTTTAAGAAAATACAATCAATCTTATGGAAGTTCTCTTTACACTATTGATCTGATTCTTTTTTTCCATCTATTCTGTATGTTTTTACTTTATTAGAATGAGGTATCTTTCTTTTTCTCACACGTATACACTTTCATACTATTTCTCATGCTGAGAGCTTTATTATATGAAACTTTATATTCAGTTTCTTAATTATTTATGTGTGATACTTGTTTTCAACAAGTGCAAGTTGACTAATTTGAGATGCTTAAAAATACATATATTTATTTCATTAAAACAAATACAACTGATTGATTTCAGGAAAAACTTCTTTTGGGGGTATGTTAAAATAAGAATTAGTAAAAGCGTATAAAAACAAAATTTGGAGAAAATGATTGCAATGTTGTTGAAATTGCAAACAAGAAGTTAGTATCTGTAAACAAATGTGAAAGTATGAGTTTGCATGGACTTTTTTCAGATTCAAGTAATGAATGCTTATGAATGGCCTGACTAATATTCAAAGTGTGCAAACATGATTAAAGAAATAGGTTTGAAAGTTTCACTCCTGAAATTTAATTACTCATCAGTTTATGTCCGGCCACAGCTAATTATACTCTGGATTTGAAGCATACTGAGAGCTCTTGTATCATTGCATAAATGGGGATTTCGGTAAGAATTTAAATCTGAGTGGGTCAGAGGTATGATATAATGTGATTTTCACCAGTGTGTAAGGGAATCAAGTGTGTTAGTGAAGCATGGGAGCAGGACATTTTAGGCCTAGGTAACATGAAAGTTCAAGTGGCTGGTATTGCATTGTTTCTAGATCAATAATTTGCTTAGGGCAGGATCTTATTCCATTGGGTTGATATAAGGATAGTTTATAGTGTTGGGTCCAGCTTCCAGAAGGCAGATGGCAAAGTAAACTGGACTGCAGCAGACTTACAAACCATCTTTGGGAGCAGGGCATATTGAAAAAAAAAATGAGGTTTACTTGCAGTAGTATGGCCAGAGTTAAGTGACCGCAGAAGACCAGAAAGGCACATGCCTAGGGTTCATCTTATATATACTCAAAGTTTGACCAAATCTCTATCCTTTGAGATAGTGGTCTTGCATTCCCTGATGCTGAGAGACTGAGTCTATATATTGAAGACTTCATTTCACCAGCAGGTGCAAATGTTCTACATTTCAAAGCCATCTGTGTTTTTTAAGTGATTGAGGCCAAGAGTAATCCATATTTAGTTGTTTTGACAATTTAAACTAAGGTTTATGTTAGTCTTTGACTTTATCAATGTACTAATGTACATATTTTATATGCTGTACCAAGTATATCTGTGAATAAAAAAAAAATACATGTCACTGTCGTTCAGTTGTTTTTCTTTCATTACTGCCTCCACCCAAAGGAAATTTTTAGATTTTTTTGATTATTATCACTGCTAAGTGCCTTTTTAGGATTTGGTTTTATTAAATACTACCACATTTCATTAAATTTTAGTACCACAGAGATTCTGTATACCTATTTATGTACTGTGGTCATTTTGGAACAACAAATTATTATCTATCATTTTTCCACTCCCCCAAAAGAATCAATGTTTACCCCCTTGTGGATAAATTAGAGATTAAAATATCATCCCAGTAGAATACATGTAATAACTTAAAATTATTAAAAAGTTAGTTAGTTTTTAAAACATTTTTCAGTTTGCTAGCTTGTATATATGGCACTTTGTTTAGCATCAACAAAATTTATTTGGAAATATACAAATATAGCAAAAATGAAAGTTAATAAATTTTATTTTATTTTTTTCTTCTATTCAACTCCTGTGTTCCTAAGATCTGCTGAGGTTCTTACATAAATATTCATAAGACTAATATAGACTAATAGACTAATTCTGACTCTCCAGGTTTCACCTCAGTAATTTTCCCCTCTCCTATGTCATTGATCACCCCTGATTCATTTTCAGCAAAGGAACATACTGACATAGCTCCTATCTTAATGTGTTTGCCATTGACCAAGCTTCTGGTTTAGCTACTGAACCATTTGTTCCCCATCCTTGAGAGAAATCTCCTTGAGAAAAAGGCCTATACTATTTCTCTCTGTCCATTTATTATTCCTATTTTCTACTAAATCCACCCCTATGTTACCTTCTACATACTCCTCCACAAAGCAGGTCTTGTCAAGAATACAGATACCACTTACATTGACAAATCCAGTGGCTGAGCTTCAGTTCAAATCTTATTTGGCTTATTCTTTCCTACTTACTGGTCACTCATTCTCATTCTCCTTTGTTGGATTCTGAAATAAAGGACCAAGAGCTAAGACTTTGATGATATTATCTTCCTCATACACACTCCTAGCAAATTCATTAAATCTCCTCTGGGAGTGATATGGACTTCTTGGATATTTAATACACATAGCTTATTTAACACATCCAAAGCAAACCTGGTGTTTCCTGCACCAAAATAAAAAAGGTGTTTCTACTACAAAGTCCTCATTTCTATAAACAACACTTCCAACTTGCCAGCTTCTCAATTCATAAAATTTGAAGTGACAATTATGAATATTTTACACTGAGTTAACATATATGAGATAATTATCAGTGTGGTATGGTGTGGACACAGCCTGACCTAGGGGTAGCTTTCAGAAGACTGTAGTCCTCTCTTATTTCAAAATAAAGATTTAAGTGTAAATAAAGTTTTGGATCTAATTATTGACCACCTTTTAAGACAGTTTACTAACAAGCTTACATTTGAATAATCTGAGCATGTAAAAGAAGTGAAAAATGTTAGTAAAATACAGGCAGAGCTCCAGGAATGACATAAACTAAGTATCTCCACATTGATATTTATATTAAGAAAAGACCAAGAAACAATATTTGAAACACTTGAAACCAAGAAATCTTTCTAACTGGAAATATTTCCAAAAATTCTAACAGAATAGAAAATACAAATAATTTATGTACATATGAATAGATGTTTAACCTTTTAGCAACTAGGGAGACACAAATTAAAAGCACAATGATATGCCATTTTATACATACCGGATTAGCAAAACATGGATGCTTAATATTAAGTACTGATGAAGATACTGGACAGTGAAAACAGCCATAAAAAAGGAATGAATTAATGGCATTTGCAGCAACTTAGATCAGATTGGAGAGTATTATTCTAAGTGAAGTAACTCAGGAATGAAAAACCAAACATTGTATGTTTTCACTCATAAGTGAGAGGTAAGCTATGAGGATGCAAAGGCATAAGAATGACACAATGGACTTTGGGGACTTGGGAAAGGGTGGGAAGGGGGCGAGGGATAAAAGACTACAAATCGAGTGCAGTACACACTACAAATACTGCTGTGGTGATGGGTGCACCAAAATCACACAAATCCCCACTAAAGAACTTACTCATGTAACCAAATACCACCTGTTCCCCAATAACCTATGGAAATAAAAAATAATTGCAAAAAAATTTACAAAAATAAAAATTGCTGAGGAGATAAGGACAATTGGTGCTGTTAGGTCACATGTTCTTTTCTGGGTTAATTGTATTTAGTCTCTTTTGTTTCATCCATGTGGATATTTATAGGAGAAGAAGCAAAAATTAAAGAATATAAAGGATAATAGGTACTTAAAAATGGTGGCTTATTACAATTCTATCATAACCTACTTTCATTATCATTCATTAGATTTGGTGTTTTTAAAACATGTATTTTTATTTTTTAATTTACTAATACATTTTATTTGATTCTCATATAAGATGTAAGTTGCAATGTCGTTCACTGAGATGATACAGAATTTTTATGAGTAAAATTGCCAAAATAAGACTCCATTGTTTTATGGTTTATCAGTAATTAAACTATTCACTTTCAGGCAGAAGACAAGCACTAGAGTTAGATGTCTAAGTGTTGTATGAAAAAAATCATTCTGCAAATGTAGAATGATATCTGTTCTGTAAATGAAACCTTTGCCAATCCGATAAATGACTTTGTGTTCATTGTTAAGAATCCGTACTTTTATGAGTTTACAAATTTAAAGTTTACTGGAAATCAGATTTAAAAGTGTATGTATAATTCTTAAATTATGCATTCATTTCAAAATTTAATCTGACATTGTTCATTTCATATTTTGACAAATAGAATGAATAATATCAGTATTGAAATTACCCTAGTATTACTCTTAAAATGTAATGTAATGTAATTTAAGTAAAAAATTTTAAACACAAATTTATTGACAGGAATTATAATCCTCAGTTTGGGAATTTATACTAAAAAGTACACTAAGACTTAAAATTCATTACGAAAACAAAGCACACTTAAAAGGCAGTGCAGTGTATTGGTTAAGACATGGACCTTGGAGTTTGAATTGGAATGCTGGTTCCAGCACTAACTTTGTGACAATGGACATTTACTTAGCATCATGTAAATTGTTTCTACAAATCTAATATGTGGATATTCACAGTACTTTCCTCATATAAGCTTTTTGAGGATTAAATTCATCAATCATATATAAAATACTTAGAACAGTGCCTAACACCTAAGTGCCAAGTAAGTGTATTCTATTGTTATTGTTGAGCAGTTGAACAACAAAAACCTAGTAAATCATTTTGAGCAAACTATATATTTTGTCTCATTTTTCTTCTTACAGTATTCCAGCATAGAAACCAAAGTTATAAAGAAAGTAAATGACTTTCTCAAGGAATCTCAGCTAGTTGGAAGCAGAGCTGTGGTGAGAACTAGGAACTCCATATATGTTACATGCTGCTAACGGTTCCTACTCAAAAAATAAATCCTACCCAAGTTAGCCAAGGCACTAAGTTCATATATAATTACAAATCTATCATTGGTCACACACATACTCTTGGCACTGCACCTATTTTTGCCTTTCTCTTACCTTTTATTTACTATTTTAAACTCTTGCAACAATATTTCAAGATAAAAATTATTGACTAAACTTGAATAAAAGATATAAGGATGTGAAATTATGTACCTAACATTATCCAAATAATAAACCATGGAACAGGGATTCAAACCAAAAACTGTCTTTGCCTAAAATGCAAATTCTTTTCCCACTAAACTATTGTTTGTGAGTTTTATACAATGTAGATTAAAGCAGAATATAACTTTACAGTGGTTTTTTTTTTTTTGATATGTTAAACTCTACTGTCAAGTCCTTCCCAAACCTAACAGGTTTTAAGATAATTTGATATTTTACTTTGTTCTAGGCTATATAGTGCTAGGTCAAGAACCAGTCCATGCAATATTCAAGACTAGACTCCCAACTGCATACATTCCTGTCAATTAACACTTTCCAGGGGTCTTTAGATAGTCTGACAGGGCTATTGCCTGTGCAATGTACTGCAAAATTATTGAGTAAAGTATTTTAAAACACAGATTATAATTTATTAAGTATTTGCTAGCTGGATGGGATGGTGAAAGAGATCTATTTAATAGGTTGGGTGCTTCTCATTCGTGCTGGTTTATAAACTTTGCTTGTATACCTGTTTTAACCATCCATGCATGCTTAATGGCTCTTTCTATCAAGTCTACCTGAAGGTTAACCTAATGTCTGTATTAGGTCAATAGATTCTGTAACATAAATCTATGTAGATGGGCTATTAAGTGATATCAAAATTACTCAAGCAAGTGATAGTGGTCATTTATTTTTACTTTAATTCCTTTAGAGTATGAGGAAGATCTTTAAAGTGTATATCAAAATGTTAATAAAGCTGATATCAAAGTGCTATTGCATTATTTTATCTTTTATCCCAAGTCAGAAAAAATATAGCTAATTACACCGTAAGTATATAAAATATTGGAAATGAAGCTTTTCTCTTGGTATAATAAAACTTTTAAAAAAGCAGAATTGGTTCTCTGCACCTTTGTCTTTAATTCATGCTATACATTTATTGAGGAATACATGTGTGTATGTGTGTATATATATATATATTTAATCATTGAACAAAGAATCCTATTATTGCAAATCACAAGTCTTGTCTTTAACAGCCTAACAATCTGGTAGTGTGACAAGCAGATATTAAGCATTAAAATGTAGTTCTGTAGAACTTATTAATACACTTATTAATAATTAATTAATTAATAATTAATTAATGCACTTAATACACTAAGAAAGATACACTAAAAAATTTCTCAAAGTTCTGTTATATGTAGGCACTATGTTATACAAATAAAGTGAAATGATTCAGACAAAACATCCATGCACGGTAGGGAGAAATGAGCACAAAAATTAGTGTTCTAACAGTGTTACACATGTGACATTTTAGAAAAGATATCAGAAAGGTTTGGATATCAACTTGATGGAATAGGAATGAAAATGGAAGACTGAAAAAAATTCTCCTTCCCTACATGATAAACTCCAAGCATGCCATGTCCTTGAAAAACTGGACTATGCTTACTTCCACTTCCAGCTTCTGTCAATCCTTTGTATTAACCCTCACACCTATATACAGAAAAATAAAATCCCTGAGGTTCCACAACATACCCTCAATCTTCATACCCCTACCCTGCACATGTTTTCATCATGTGCTTGCATTTGCAATTTCCTTGATTGCCCCTACTCCTCACATGTTTTCTTAGAATTGTGTTGCCATTTTAAGTCACTTTATTTAAAATTTTTTTTGACCTTATTTAGTTCCCCCTATGAAGTCTGAGTGGCAGCCATTAGGCTCTTATAAAATCTAATGCATATCTATTATTCTGTCCATGTTCCTTGTATTAAGATTCTTTGTTATCCATACTAACAAATAAGGTAAATTTTTGGGACACTAAGATTACATCTTATTTTTTAATTCCAGTACCTAGCACAATTTGGGGTTATATAATATATAATACACAGGATTAATATACATAATAAAACTTTCCACATGAAATTGAGATGACACATTTGAAAACTTCAAGGTTGAGTAGAAATTAAGGAGGAAGACAAATGCAGTAAGATCATTCCAGAAGTAAGAAACAATGTAAAGAATGCAGAATTCTAAGAAAATATAGTGTTAGGTCATCCTATAATATGATTCAGAAAGGAGTCTTTTTTCTGGAAACATGCCTGACTTATTATCTTATTCTCACAGGAGACAACATGGTTATCTTGAAAAGGTATGAGAAGTCTGTGAGTCTGGGATCATGAAATTCAGAGACTGATTTTTTCCCTAAGCTAACTTGAAATATCCTGACTTCCACTGTCAGTAGAGTAGAAAAGTATGCCTATCAGAAAGACTAGGATAGAAAGAAAGATACAGGAAAAGACAGAGGATGTAAAGAAGAGCTAGGCATTATCTAGGCATATATTTTGTCTTCAGTTTATACATCCCCCCCATTACCTGGTTTTGGTTTAGTTGACACATTGTAATTGCACATATTTAAGGGATATAATTTGATGTTTCAATACATATATTTGTTGTATAATAATCAAATAAGGAGAGTTAACATACCATCAACTGATGCATTTACAATTTCTTTGCAGTGAGGATATACAAAAGCACATCTTCTAGCTATTTTGTGATATACAATACTTTACTGTTAAGCAAAGAATAAAAGAGTGGTTATCAGAGACTGGGGAGGGAAGGGAGAATGGAAGATAAAGAGAGGTTGTTCAACAGCTACAAAGTTACAATTAGATAAGAGGAATAAATTCTTACGTTCTGTTGCACACTAGAGTGACTATAGTAAAGACCTGTATTTTTATTTTTATTTTTATTTTTTGTTTATTTATTTAGAGATGGAGTCTTGCTTTGTCGTTCAGGCTTGAGCATAGTGGTGTGATCTCAGTTCACTGCAGATTCTGCCTCTAGGGTTCAAGCAATTCTCGTGCCTCAGCCTCTCAAGTAGCTGGGATTACAGGCTCCCAACACTATGCCAGGTTAATTTTGTATTTTCAGTAGAGATGGAGTTTCACCATGTTGGTCAAACTGGTCTCAAACTCCTGACCTCAAATTATTTGCTCACTTCAGCTTCCCAAAATGCTGCACCCGGCCAAGACCTGAATTTTTAATTGTCCACTGAACAACATCACTGCACAGATTCACAGGCATATCACTTCATCCTCAGATCTTCTACTCCATCTGAATAATGATTTCAGCTAATGCCATATTTATTTGTTACTTTAACAAATATTTATTGATCAAGTAGATTGTATATCTCACTATGCCAGATATTCAGTATTGTCCAGTAAACAAAATAGTCATAATATCTGCACCTGAGGAAATAGTCAAACTGTGTAGCCAAGAATAATATGAATCCTCTTAGATCCCTTCTCATCATTTCACTTTCCATATCCACTTGATCACTAGGTTACTAGATCCATTTGAATCTACTTCTCAATATTACATCCCTCAAATTTGTCCCTTTTCTCTATTTGCACAACCACCTTGGATTGAACTCATAGACTTTTCTCACTTAAACAAGCCTCTTAATATTATTTGCTCTGTTTTGCACTCACTATATATGTTCCACCCTATTTTTTATAAACAGACTTAATCATGTCTCTGTTGAGCTTAACACCTTTATCTCGCCTTCTTCTATCCCAACAAAACACCTATTTTTCAAGGTTTCAACATGACTCAGTATGACTCAGGGGAAGAAACTCTAGTTGAGTTTCTGAGGCTGATGCCGTTTGGTATATGATTATCTAAACCAATCACAGTAATCTCTTTTTCCATAGCTACTAGTTATGTTATGGATAGGCATGTGACTCAGTTCTGGCAAATGAGAGACTTTGGGTGTCTTTCGAAGGGTTTCTTGGAAAAATTTCTTACTCTTAGGAAAGATTAATGGGAAGATATGATACATCTTGATGCAATGCCTGGAACATCTGTACCCATTTTGCTATGTGTGACCTTGAAAAATAAGCCAAAATAATTTCAGTGAATCTTAACTAATTTCCTGAAGTTATCATCCTTGTATGCCATCTTGACTTTGCAAAATTAACATTGTGAAAGTCCAATTAGTCGGGATTTCTCATATTTGCATCTTTATACATGCCAGATAAGGCCTTCCATGATGTTCTCCTGATTTTCAACCTTAACTCTTGTACCCCCTTACTTTTTGAACCATTGTTTCAACTAAATTGGTTGAAACACCAAGACATGCATATGGTTCACCTGGGATCTTTTAGAAAGCAGATTTTGATTCAGTAGTTTTGGAGTAGAGTCTGGGGTTCTGCATTGCAGTTTATACTATGCTGTTGATCTATGAATCAGTCTTTGAGTAAATATGTACTAGATTCCCTGTAAGTACTCTTTTTAGACCACCAGGCTTGGAGAAGACAAAACCAGCACTGAAGCTGTGCATATTATGAGGCATATTTTCTGACCCTTGTCTTCTTAATCACTTCTTTCTAAAGCACTAGTTCCTTTGAAATCAGATAAATTCTCTAGTAAAATAAAATAAATGGCCAACACATTATTAACACTCAGAATCAGAATGTGTGCATATATATGTATATATCAGAATACACACACGTGCACATGTACTTAAATGACTGTATTTCATTCTTAATGTCATATCCTCTTATTTGCTCTGAAAGTTTCCTTTGAGTTAACTCAAAAAACTGTCTAGATTAGAAATCTGAATATGTGATAGTTTTAGAAAGAACTCCTTAACAAGGAGTTCCAGAAAATGATTAAAGCTGTATTAATTACTGAAAACTAGTTTCCTGCAGTTAAGAACAGTGGATTACCTAGAGTAAATTAAAATAAATACCTACTGTTACTAGCATAAAACTTTGTTTTCCAAATTACTGGTAAAAAGTGTCTAGATTTTATAATTTTTCTCTATTTACTAGTTTCCAGGGTTCTCGTTTACACTGGAGCTAGAAAAACTTGAAATTCTGCTGATAATTGATGTCTTCATGGTTCTGACATTTGAAACATTTAAACCACAGTGAAGTTTCTCCTGTCTTTTATTTGCACTTCTCTCTTACATGAGAAAATATAATTACAGACAAAACATCAAGAAGATCATACATGGCAATTGTTATTCAAATCAAGATGTAAGTAATGCAAACAGAAGTGAATATTTAATAATTCATTTCTAGAGTAACTATAAAAGGAAAAAATAACATAAAATATAATAAGAATGTTAGTATTTTTAACTGGAGACAAGAGTTCTAGGAGTCTTCCAACATATTTATTTTCTGCTTCTTTGACAAAAAGAAGAAATATTTAGTTTGATAAGTTTTTCTAAACATTTGTTGACTAGGGCTTATTTTTTATAAAGAAGTCTAATTTTAGTTATAAAGAAAAATCTTTGTAGGTGAGTGTGGTTGTTTTCTCCAATTCAATTTAAATTCAAATACTACATCCTTAAGAACATAATCATGGGAGAAGTCGTTTCATGCTTAAATTTCTGTTCAACTTTCCTGCTCACAGCATAATAAATTAACCTAAGCAAATTCTCTTTGTAAAATGTCCTTTTCACTAGAAACATCCAGAAATCTAATATTCATAATCATTTGTGAGTTTGAATATTATATTTTTTATTAAACTATGGCAAGATTGTTTTAAAATTATTATATGTAATGGGTTATAAGTGATAAAAATTGCTGGAAAAATTATTAAATTATTCAAGAAATTTAATGAATAACATTAGATATTAAAATAATAATAATCATAGAAATAACAACTGATGTATTTACTGCATGCCAAACTATTATAGTCCTCACATGATGTTTGGCATTTTTATTTTCTCCCTTCTATTCCATTAAACCTTACAATAAATTTACCTAGGCAATTCTTCTAAAATTCTCTTCTTCCAGAAAACATCCAGAGGTCAAATATTCATAGTTATATATGAGTTTGTATAGTATGCCACCTTGGAACAAGAAGATGTATGATTTTTTGGCAATTATTATGTTCTTTCCATTATAATTCAATTATGAAATATTGGTTCCTAATTATTATAGGACATGAATTCAAGAAATATTTGTGGCTCCTTCAAAGATAATTAACTTATACACGGATTTAAATGAATAATGTTAACAATTAAAATAATTTTAAGTTTAATAATAGCAGTAATAATAAAATAATGATAATAATAGGAATGTTTATTATGTGCTGTACTAACAAGTTTGGTGTCATGGCTAAACCATGTCTTTCTCCATTCTATTTGGCCACACAGCTATTTTTTTTCTCTATAATACAGGGAGTTTCATGAAGCCACAACTTTACTTAAAATGGTTAAAGGTTTAGTTTATTTCTTCAGGTTCAGGTGTCTTTTTCTCCTTTCCTTGCTATAGAAAGAAAATTGGGCTCCATTGTGATTTTTATAGCATTTTTGTAAGACTGTTTATTTTCTTGTATTTCAAACGTCCCCAGAGGCAGCATGCTCCATATCTGTAAATTTAAATGTAGGTGTAGTTATTTAGAAATAAATAAGAAAATAAATAAAATATGTAGGATTGATGCGAGCAGATACACAGCAGAGAACAACACATTTTGATTGTTGACTAGAAAACATGGGAAATTTTGTCATCTTCAATTTACCTTGCTTCATTCTGACCAAAACTTTCTCCACACAAATAATGATGTATAGAATGGAGATGTGGTTTGTGGAACAGTTGAGATTTTTTCCTTTTTTTTTTTTTTTTGTGTGTGTGTGTGTGTGTGTGTGTTTGCGTGTGCGTGAGTTTTCTCCTGAAGCTGGATGTAAGCATAGATGCCATTCAGTTAGAACACTGACTACAAGTTGAACACAAAGGGCCTGACCTCATTGAAACAGTTATTTGTGGTGAGGCAGTGTCTGCAAATAACATCTGTTAGACTAAATGCCTAGTGCATGAGATGGGGAAAAGGCACCTTCACACAAAAACGTAATATCCAGATTAGGTGCCTGATCCTTAATGAGTTTAGTAAAGAAAAGTTCTATTTGCTCTCAGCTCTGAGAATTACACAATGCATTCTCCTATCTCCAAAAATCAGCCTTGGATAGAAAAGGCACAATTTTAGAAGTAGGAGGAGTGCTAATATGTGAAAGGACTTATTTCAAATTTTTCTACACAAGACATTTTTCTCTCAAATACTTTCAGATTCTAAAGCATTTCTTGACAATATGTATATTTTAATTGCAATTGATCCTGATATATAAATGTTAGAACTAGAAAAATTGAAATATCTATCAAGTAATAAATTTTACTAAATCTGCCACAATGATAATGCAAAGTTCAAAGTTCAGGCTGAAGACTATATTCTTCTTAAATATTTCCATCAGCTTTTAAAATATGGGCGTGCCATCAAATTGTATTTGGCACTGTAAGTAAAGCAAAATGTGTACAGGGCTACTGTGTTTCATTGTGTTGATATGGAAATTGAAGCTCATATAAATCAAAAGTCAGATTCAGGAGTATTTCACTTATGCAAATCTGCATTTAGAAGTCACTTCTATCTGAAGATGCAAGCAAAGATTTAAGAATATATATATAGGTGAGAATATACATTAATAAATTGATAGAAATTTATTTAGCACCTACTATGTCCAAGTAGTAGTGTACAGTACTTCTGATGCTGACTGAGGTAGCATTTACAAAAAAATAAAGGTTTAAAACAATAAATCTATTCAAATATTACACTCAAATGGCTTACATTCAAGTCATAAAGATTTTAAGTCTTCAATGGTATGACTTCCAGAGGAGGGACTATGCTTATGCTAATTGCCTCCCTGGATTACTTTCTCTTCATACTAACTTACTTATAATAACTAACATCCAATATGCAAAATAAATTCAGACTTGAACCATGACAAGAGAAAGTTATATCTCTAATTCCATTGTTATAATATTTATCTTATTACTTTGTACTTATCTGTCTTATTACTCCAAAATCTATAAAGACTACAAGAGCAAAAACTTTAGTGGTATTGTTGACAGTTGGATTTTACACAATGTAAAAAAGCAGGTGATCAGTAGATATTAATATATGAATACAATTATAAATTAATATATAAATATGATTTTATACATTATTTCTTATAATTGCTTTTTGTGTGCATATGCTATTGATAATTTTTTACTATTCTTAAAGGGGAGAGGTCTGTGTCATACATATCTCTGTATTTCTTACATGCTTGCATGGTGATTTTTACATAGTAATATTTAATATATTTTGTTCTTTTTTTTATAATCAGGGAGATCTAACAGAGTGAATTTAGGTAGGAATCTAAACTAGGAAATTACTGCAATAAACAAAAGACCATATGCATTTGCTTACATATACCCATATTTTAAATTTAAAATTATTTCTTATGAGGTTTAAACTACCTCTCATCCATCCTAGTATACTTTGAATATAATGAAATGACTGAATTTCTAAATTTCTGTGGCTAAAGTAGTATCTTAGTCCCTTTACACTGCTATAATGGAATACCACAGTCTGGTTAATTTATTAAAAGAAACAGAAATTTATTTGACTCACAGTTCTGGAGTCTAGGAAGTCTAAGTGCATGACACTGGCATCTGGTGAGGGCCTTTGTACTGCATCATCTCATGACAAAAGGTAGAAAGGCAAGAGAGGGCAAGAGCAAGAGGAAACAAGAGAGGGCTGAACTCATTTTTAAGACTAACCCACTCGTGCAATAACAGCATTAATCCATTCATAAGGGCAGAACACTCTTGAGCTAATCACCTCTTATTAGGCCCCACCTACAAACATTGTTGCATTGGAAATTAAGCTTACAACACATAAATTTTGGGGCACTCTTTCAAACCACAGCAGTTAGGTAAGATAAAACTAAATTATCTGCCTATGCATTGTAATTTTTGTGTTTATCATCAATGACATTATTTTTCATTTCTAATATATCAATCTAAGGAGATATGCTTTACATCCTGGCAAAAACTAGATGACACTGTTCATGCACTGATAGTCATAATATTTTGTTCTTGATATCTAGTGACTCAAAGCCTAAATTTCTATGCTTCTCTTATCCTCTTTTATAGTGGAAAACAGGTGATTCCTCCACGTTTACACATAATGCCTAGCTAGTGCTCTGAATTGAGGATAAAGACACTAGTTCAACTCCCATTTTTTGTGATCTATTGTACTTAGAGGAAGCTGTTATGTTTCTATGTATTCAACAGTATATGAGCCATTTATTTTACATTGGCATGGTTTTGTAAAGCCCTAGCTTAAGTTTCTTTGCTTTTGTTTTCCTGTTTTACTTCTTTATAATTGAAAATGAACATGAGCTAAATGTGATATACACAATTCCAAATGTAGAATAAAATCAATCCACGGAGTTATAAGTAACTTTACATATTATATAGCATGCAATCAATATAGTATATTGGAAGAGTATTAATAATTTTATGTTAGAATCCATCTTCATTTTTCTCATCACATAATATCTACATTTCTTTCTGATACTTCTGTTTCTGTTTTTTCTTCATTCTCTTATATGATTCATAAGAATTTTAATGTTTTAAGATACCTCATCTTGATGTGGACAATTACTGTTGATTTTCCCATGTTTTAATAGCTCGTCTGCTGTATTTGACTTGTGATTAGAAAAATATTCTTTTCTTACAGTTGGAAAACACGTGGAGCCCATGTCATTACCAACTTTGACTTAAACCTGTGTTTTTTTATAGATATCAAATAAAAGCAATATCTAGGAAAACAGTTTCTCTTTCAGAAAAAAAAATATAATTTTTGAGGGGTTTTAGTGATAGAAATCATTCAAATAAAAAATACAGTGTCATCCTGCTAGGAATAGTAAACCTTTACCAGAAATAAAATCTGAGTTATAAGAATCATCTAGCAACTCTCCATCATCCTGTGGCTGGGCTAAAACATGTAGCTGCTAGAAATAAACAAGGAAACTTCTTTTCAGGACTTTGACATTTAATTCTATTTGAGGCTTGTTAAAGGTCATTCAATTTCTTTGCTTGCATTTTGCTTTCATTATCTTGCAAGCTACTTTGGTGAATTAATTCATTTAATACTGTGAAGATGAAAATTGATTTGTATCAGATCATCTCATTCTGTAGATAACTTGCTAATTTCAGAAACATTTCATTGTTATTTGTAATGATGAAGAGGGGTATGGGAAAGATTTATGAGAAATAGAAGATCAAAGAAATCGGACATTCTAAAAAGACATCATTTTTCTGAATATATATTTTTAAATGGCCATACTTGTATATTTTATAACAGCAAATAAGAAAAGAAAATGAGTGTGATAAAAAATTGTTTATTAAAAATGAAGAACAGGAACTAAAAGTTTAAACACTACCAGAAACATCATACTCAGACCCAAATAAAAATATCAGGATAGGGCTCGAGGCAAGATGGCCAAATAGGAAAAGATCCAGTCTGCAGCTCCCGGGGAGACCAATGCACAAGGCAGATGATTTCTGCCTTTCCAACTGAGGTACCCTGCTCATCTCATTGGGACTGGTTAGACAGTGGGTGCAGCCTACAGAGGATGAGCAGAAGCAGGGTGGGGCATTGCTTCACCTGGGGTGAAGCTCAAGGGGTCCAGAAAATCCTTCCCCTAGCCAAAGGAAGCCTTGAGGGACCCTGCCGTGAGGGACAGTGCTATCTGGCCCAGATACTACACTTTTCCCATGGGCTTTGCAATCCACAGATCAGGAGATTCCCTCGGGTACCTACACCTCAAGGGCCCTGGGTTTCAAGCACAAAACTGGGAGGCTGTTTGGGCAGACAATTAGCTAGCTGTAGGAGTTTTATTTCATAACCCAGTGGCACCTGGAACCCAAGAAAAACAGAACCATTCACTCCCCGGGAAAGGGGGCAGAGGCCAGGGAGCCAAGTGGTCTTGCTCAGAGGATCCCACCCCCATGGAGCCCAGCCAGCTAAGATCCACTGGCTTGAAATTCTCACTGCCAGCACAGCAGTCTGAAGTCCACCTGGGGCACTCCAGCTTGGTGGAGGGAGGGGCATCTGCCATTACTGAGGCTTGAGTAGGCGATTTTCCCCTCGCTGTGTAAACAAAGCAACCAGGAAGTTCAAACTGGGTGGGGTTCACCACAGCTCAGCAAAGTCTGTGTAGCCAGACTGCCTCTCTAGATTCCTCCTCTCTGGGCAGGGCATCTCTGAAAGAAAGCAGCAGCCCCAGTCAGGGGCTCATAGATAAAACTCCCATCTCCCTGGGACAGAGCACCTTGTGGAATGGGGCGGCTGTGGGCACAGCTTCAGCAGACATAGATGTTCCTGCTTGCCAGCTCTGAAGAGAGCAGTAAATCTCCCAGCACAGTGCTCGAGCTCTGCTAAGGGACAGACTGCCTCCTCAAGTGGGTCCCTGACCCCTGTGCCTCCTGAGAGGGAGACACTTCCCAGGAAGGGTCCACAGACACCTCATATAGGAGAGCTCCAGCTGGCATCTCGTGGGTGCCCCTCTGGGACGAACCTTCCAGAGGAAGGATCAGGCAGCAATCTTTGCTGTTCTGCAGACTTCACTGTTGATACCCAGGCAAACAGGGTCTGGAGTGGACCCCCAGCAAACTCCAGCAGACCTGAAGTAGAGGGGCCTGACTGTTAGAAGGAAAACTAACAAACAGAAAGCAATAGCATCAATATCAACAAAAAGGATGGCCACGCCAAAACTCCATCCAAAGATCACCAATAGCAAACACCAAAGGTAGGTAAATCCACAAAGATGAGGGAAAAACGGTGCAAAAAGGCTGAAAATTCCAAAAACCCGAATGCCTCTTCTGCTCCAAAGTATCACAACTCCTCGCCAGCAAGGGAACAAAACTGGATGGAGCATGAGATTGATGAATTGACAGAAGTAGGCTTCAGAAGGTGGGTAATAACATACTCCTCCAAGCTAAAACAGCATGTTCTAGCCCAATGCAAGGAAGCTAAGAACCTTGATAAAAGGTTAGAGGAATTGCTAACTAGAATAACCAGTTTAGAGGGGAACATAAATGACCTGATGGAGCTGAAAAACAGCACAAGAACTTCGTGAAGCATACACAAGTATCAATGGCCAAATCGATCAAGCAGAAGAAAGAATAACAGAGATTGAAGATCAACTTAATGAAATAAAGCATGAAGACAAGATTAGAGAAAAAAGAATGAAAAGGAATGAACAAAGCCTCCAAGAATATGGGATTATGTGAAAAGACCAAACCTATGTTTGACTGGTGTACCTGAAAGTGACAGGGAGAATGGAACCAAGTTGGAAAACATTCTTCAGGATATTATCCAGGAGAACTTCCCCAACCTAGCAAGACAGGCAAACATTCAAATTCAGGAAATACAGAGAACACCACAGAGATACTTTTCGAGAAGAGCAACCCCAAGACACATTATCATCAGATTTACCAAGGTTGAAATGAAGGAAAACATGTTAAGAGCAGCCAGAGAGAAAGGTTGGGTTACCCACAAAGGGAAGCCCATCAGACTAACAGCAGATCTCTCTGCAGTAACCCTACAAGCAAGAAGAGAGTGGGGGCTAATATTCAACATTCTTAAAGAAAATGAATTTTCAACCCAGGATTTCATATTTAGCCAAACTAAGCTTTATAAATGAAGGAGAAATAAAATCCTTTACAGACAAGCAAATGCTGAGAGATTTTCGTCACCACCAGGCCTGCCTTACAAGAGCTCCTGAAGGAAGCACTAAATATAGAAAGGAAAAATTGGTACCAGCCACTGTAAAAACAATCCACTATGAAGAAACTGCATCAACCAATGGGCAAAATAACCAGCTAGCATCGTAATGACAGGATCGAGCTCACACATAACAATATTTACCTTAAATGTAAACAGGCTAAATGCCCCGGTTAAAAGACACAGACTGGCAAATTGGATAAAGAGTCAAGACCCATGACCATGCTGCAATCAGGAGACCCATCTCACATCAAAGACATACAAATGCTCAAAATAAAGGGATGGGGGAAGATAAACCAAGCAAATGGAAAGAAAATAAGGCAGGGTTTGCAATCCTTGTCTCTGATAAAACAGACTTTAAAGCAACAAAGATTAAAAAAGACAAAGAAGGGCATTAAATAATGTTAAAGGGATCAATGCAACAAGAAGAGCTAACCATTCTAAATATATATGCACCCAATACAGAAGCACGCAGATTCATAAATTCTTAGATACCTACAAAGAGACTTAGACTCCCACACAATAATAATGGGAGACTTAAACACCCCACTGTCAATATTAGATCACAAGACTGAAAATTAACAAGGATATTTAGGGCTTTAACTCAGCTCTGGACCAAGTGGACCTAATAGACATTTACAAAACTCTCCACTTCAAATCAACATTCTTCTCAGCACCACATAGCACTTATTCTAAAATAGACCACATAATTGGAAGTAAAAGACTCCTCAGCAAATGCAAAAGAGTGGAAATCATAACAAACAGTCTCTCAGAGCACAGTGTAATCAAATTAGAACTCAAGACTAAGAAATTCAAAACCACACAACTACATGGAAACTGAACAACCTGTTCCTGAATGACTACTGGGTAAATAATGAAATTAAGGCAGAAATAAGTAAGTTCTTTGAAACCAATGAGAACAAAGACACAACATATAATAATCCCTGGGGCACAGCAAAAGCAATGTTTATAAGGAAATTTATAACACTATATGAGTTATGTATAACACTAAATGAGTTTCTCCTATAAACACAGGCGAAAGCAGAAAAGATCTAAAATTGACACCCTAGCATCACAATTAAAAGAACTAGAGAAGAAAGAGCAAACAAATTCAAAAGCTAGCAGAAGACAAGAAATAACTAAGATCAGAGCAAAACTGAAGGAGATAGAAACACACACACACACACACGAAATAAAAACCTTCAAAAAATCAATGAATCCAGGAGCTAGCTTTTTGAACAGATTAACAAAATAGATAGACTGCTAGCCAGACTAATAAAAAAGAGATTAGAATCAAATAGTCATAATAAAAAATGATAAAGGGGAGATCACCACTGATCCCACAGAAATACAAACTACCATCAGAGAATACCATAAACACCTCTACACAAATAAACTAGAAAATCTAGAAGGAATGAATAAATTCCTGGACACATACACCCTCTCAAGACTAAACCAGGAAGAAGTTGAATCCCTGAATAGACCAATAACAAGTTCTAAAATTGAGGCAGTAATTAATAGCCAACCAACCAAAAGCCCAGGACCAGATTAAATTCAGATTAACAACCGAATTTTACCAGAAGTACAAAAAGGACCTGGTACCATTCCTTCTGAAAATATTCCAAACAATAGAAAAAGACAGACTCCTCCCTAACTAATTTTATGATGCCAGCATCATCCTGATACCAAAATTTGGCAGAGACCCAACAATAACAACAAAATTTCAGGCCAATATCCCTGATGAACATCAATGTGAAAATCCTCAATAAAATACTGGCAAACCAAATCCAGCAACACATTTAAAAGCTTATCTACCACGATCAAGTTGGCTTAACCCCTGGAATGCAAAGCTGGTTCAACATATGCAAATCAATAAATGTAATCCATTACATAAACAGTACCAATGACAAAAACCACATGATTATCTCAATAGATGCAGAAAAGGCCTTCAATAAAATTCAACACCCCTTCATGCTAAGAACTCTCAATAAACTAGGTATTGATGGAACGTGTCTCAAAATAACAAGATCTATTTATGGCAACCCCACAGGCAATATCATACTGAATGGGCAAAACCTGGAAGCATTCCCTTTGAAAACTGGCACAAGACAAGGATGCCCTCTGTCACCACTCCTATTGGAACATAGTATTGGAAGTTCTGTCCAGGACAATCAAGCAAGAGAAAGAAATAAAGGGTATTCAAATAGGAAGAGAAGAAGTCAAATTGTCTCTGTTGCAGATGATTCATTTTATATTTAGAAAACCCCATTGTCTCAGCCTCAAATCTCCTTAACCTGATAAGCAACTTCAGCAAAGTCTCAGGACACAAAATCAATGTGCAAAAATCACAATCATTCCTATACACTAAAAATAGACAAACAACCAAATCATGAGGAAACTCCCATTCACAATTGCTACAAAGAGAATAAAATATCTAGGAATACAATCATAAAAGATGTGAAGGACTGCTTCAAGGAAAACTACAAACCACTGCTCAAGCAAATAAGAGAGGACAAAAACAAATGGAAAAACATTCTATGCTCATGGATAGGAAGAATCAATATCGTGAAAATGGCCATACTGCCCAAAGTAATTTATAGATTCAATACTATCCCCATCAAGCTACCATTGACTTTTTTCACAGAATTAGAATAAAACTACTTTAAATTTCATATGGAACCCAAAAAGAGCCCATATAGCCAAGACAATCCTAAGCAAAAAGAACAAAGCTGAGGTATCTTGCTACCTGACTTCAAACTATACTACAAGGCTACAGTAACCAAAACAGCATGGTACTGGTACCAAAACAGATATATAGACTAATGGAACAGAACAGAGGCCTCAGAAATAACACCACACATCTACAGCCTTCTGATCTTTGACAAACCTGACAAAAACAAGCTATGGGGAAAGGATTCCCTATTTAATAAATGGTATTGGGAAAACTGGCTAGCCACATGAAGAACACTGAAACTGGATGCCTTCCTTACACCTTATACAAAAACTAACTCAAGAAGAATTAAATACTTAAACGTAAGACCTAAAGCCATAAAAACTCTAGAAGAAAACCTAGGCAATACCATTCAGGACATAGGCATGGGCAAAGACTTCATGACTAAAACACCAAGAGCAATTGCAACAAAAGCCAAAATTGACAAATGGGATCTAATTAAACTAAAGAGCTTCTGTACAGCAAAATAAGCTATCATCAGAGTGAATAGGCAACCTACAGAATGGGAGAAAAATTTTGCAATCTATCCATCTGACAAAGGGCTAATATCCAGAATCTACAAGGAACTTAAATTTACAAGAAAAAAACAAACCTCATCAAAAAGTAGGCAAAGGATATGAACAGACACTTTTCAAAAGAAGGCATTTATGTGGCCAACAAACATATGAAAAAAAGTTCATCATCACTGATCATTAGAGAAAGGCAAATCAAAACCACAAAAGTACATCTCATGCCAGTTAGAATGGCGATCATTAGAAAGTCAGGAAACAACAGATGCTGGTGAGGATATGGAGAAATGGGAACGCTTTTACACTGTTGGTGGAAGTGTAAATTAGTTCAACTATTGTGGAAGACAGTGTTGGGTTTCCTCAAGGACTAGAAGCAGAAATACCATTTGACCCAGCAATCCCATTACTGGGTATATACTGAAAGGATTATAAATCATTCTACTATGAAGACACATGCACACGTTTATTGCAGCACTATTCACAACACATTTATTGCAGCACTATTCACAATAGCAAAGACTTGGAATCAACCCAAATGCCCATCAATGTTAGACTGGATAAAGAAGATGTGACACATATACATCATGGAATACTATGCAGCCATAAAAAAGAATGAATTAATGTCCTTTGCAGGGACATGGATAAAGCTGGAAACCATCATTCTCAGCAAACTAACACAGGAACAGAAAACCAAACACCACATGTTCTCACTCATAAGTGGGAGTTGAACAATGAGAACATATGGGCACAGGGAGGGGAACATCACATGGGGGCCTGTTGGGGGGGTGGGGTGCAAGGGGAGGGATAGCATTAGGAGAAATACCTAATGTGGATGATGGGTTGATGGGTGCAGCAAACCTCCATGGCACATGTATAACTATGTAACAAACCTGTACATTCTGCATATTCATCTCAGAACTTAAATTATAATAATAAAAAAAAATCAGGATAGATCTGAAGTATTTGTTAAAGCTGAGAGTGGCTATAGCAAACATGAAGGAGGAAAAATTATCTTTACAAACCTTATAGTTACAAAGGCAAATAAAAGAGGAGTGTAAAATTGATAAGAGAATAGAATGAGTATGATTAGATCAATTCTATTAAAAGCTACGAAAGACAATAAATGATTCAATAGAAGTAATCTGCATCCAGGTTTGTTCAGTAATCCACTGGAGGTCTTTGTCAAAATCTTTTGACAAGCTAATTAAAAGCAGACAGTTATGCAGCATTTGCTGTTTACCTTTGTGAAATGAATCAACTCATCTTCAAGTTTCTATATTCATATTTTTTCCACTGCCCTGTCATTGTGACCTTTATGGTACAATATTATGAATAAACTGCAAATTTATAATGACTGACTCAGAATCACAATAAAAATAAAATGTCGCCTGAAAAGATTTTTTAACCAGTGTTTAACTCAACGACATAAGTGTTCACTGAACATTGAATTTGTCTGGGATTTTGCATAGAGTTTTAGAGGCACACAAATGAAAAGAAAAGTCACTGTCCTTGAGGACCTCATGACATACCAAATATTCTAAAACCTATTGTTAGAAATTTTCAATATTATATTGCTCTTTAAATATTTCTTATGAGTTAATGGGATATATTTATCTCAAGATATAGGATATATATTAACGGGATATATTTGTCTAAATTCGTGTTTCTTTTACAATATTAAATTCCTCATAGCAATATATATTCTCAACCAACAAATCCCAAAAAGGTTACTGAAATAAGAAAATAATTTTTTTTAAAAGGTTGATTTTGTTTTGTTGCTGATTTTAATACACATTTTGGAATAATACTGCAGTGGTTTTACAGGATAAGCTGATGCCTTGAGGCAAATATAGTTTATATATTCCCTAGTGGCTGACAAGTGGAAACTGGAATGAACTATTCTTTATATCAATACCATCCTTCAGGATCATTTTTGCTTTAACAAACTCCTCCTATCTAAAGATTCAAAGTAGGTCAACTTTTCTTCTAGTAATCCATCTCAGACTCCAGCCCACAACTAGGCCAAGAAGCTTGACCAGGCCAGCTGTTGCCCCCATACTGCTGGTTTTGAAAAATCATATCGCAGGATTTTCAGTACTTTGGAAAAAAAATCTTGAATTAACACAGTATGAATAGAATGGGTAATCATACTCTGACTAATGTGCTAGAAAATGTTTCTTTAAGCAGATATAGGAGCATCAAAAACAACTTATTTTTAAAAATCTTTGAATACTTTAAATCTAGTGCGAATCAATGCAAATAGCATTGCTGTTAAAGTAGAGTGATGTTGCTGTGTTCTTGGCATTGATTCTTCAGTATAAATATAACAAACAAGCCAAAATAGCATTACTACAACATCAATGTCCTTCTGTTTTGCTTTTGCTATAATAGACTACAAAATAGCACTTACTATATACCAGTCTCAATTCTAAGCACTTTACAAAGATTAACTCATTGGATTCCCCTTAAAAGCCGTATGAGGCAGATACAGCTACTATTTCCACTTTGCGGATTAAGAAATTGAAGCATCACTAGGTGAAGTAATATGCTCAAGTTACAACTTAATAAGGGGTAGAGCTGAGGTTCCAAACTAGGCGGTTTGTCTACATATTCTTAACTCTTAACCAAACACATTGAAGCTTTAGATGCAAGTTTATATTGAGATAACTTTGTTTGATTTACTTTTAATCTAGTCAAAATAATAAATGCATTTAGACCTACAAAATAATAATAACTAGAAGCCTTCTGCTCACTACTAAAACACCCCAATTCCTACTGATGCAAAGCAACCACTTTAATTTTCTTTTTTAGATATTTTGCCTATATAATTCTAAACATAAAAAAACCAGACTGTTCTTTCTTGATTTTTAAGTGCAGAATATTTTCTACCTGTTGTAGAGGTGAGTCAGTGTTTTTACGCCACGGACACATATGTACATTGACTCTTGCCATCTCACTAATTGTACTTTATCATTTTTCATTAAATCAGTATTCATAGTGACATCATACTATGCAAATCTTATGCCTGGTTAAAGCCACAGAGATTACATATTCATTCCTGTACAACTTTTAATTTTCCCTGAAGTTGCTAATTGCCTCATTACATTTTTTACATTTCTGGGTACATACCATTAATTCATTCCCAAGTATCGTGACAACTGTAAATTTTTTTTTGCAATATATTAAAACCCACAGTTAATCTATCAAGTACTTTTATTTCCTATCTATGAAGACCTCTTTCTTGGAGTCCCCTGCCTTCCTGCAACCATCTGAACTAGAGTCCTTTCACTATGATTCTGGGCAGCTGTCTCCCATCTGGTCTAGGATTGGTCATTGTTCCTTATGAACATTTTCAGTAAATTTCCCAGTTTGCACCATCACTTTGCAGCCCAGCTTCAAGAGGATGCAGTGTTACCAAACATCCAGTCTTTCTAAGAATAATAATGTAAGCAATTAATGACAGCCTTGATTCTATTTCACATGCACATACTCCCATTCTCATAAACATAGATTTCAAATTTCTATATTCTACCAAATAGATAATTTAGCATATATATTATTTAGCATATATATATATAAAGTATGTATACTTAATATATTAATACATGTATGTATATATATGTGTGTACACACACAGCCAAACCTCACATACACACACACATATAGATTATGTGTGTGAAGGAGAAACTGTATGACCCTGATAGACTTCTTAGTGGAGAAGATGGAGCTGACGGTCTGAGACCAAGTGGCTAGAGTTCACTGAAGACAGTAACAGAGAGAAAGGAGTTACACAGAAGTGCAAGAGCAATACAAAAATCAAACATATTTCTATATACCACCAACAATTAAACAAAAATTGAGAATAGAATACATGCACATATCCACTCCCACCATCCTACCAATGTAATATATAATATATATCATGCATAATAACATATATATCATTTATAAAATCAAAAAGATATAATATATATCTAATAACATAAAAATATAGATAAATCTAGAAGAATCATTAAAAATCAGTACACTGAAATCTACCAAAATGAAAAAGACCTAAATAAATCGGTTAATCCTGTTGATAGGAGAGACATTATTTTTAAGATATCAAGTCTCATAAATTGTTCAATATATTCACTATATATTCTAAATTAAGGTTTTTTGTTGTTTCAGTTTTGGTAGAAATTGACAGGATGATAATAAATTTAATACAGAAATGCAAATAGTCTAGAATAGTAAAATTGTTGAAAAACAACAGTGTTGAAAGCCTAACAATACTTGATTTTAAGATTTATTATAAAGCTACAAGTAATAAAAACATAGATTTGACAAAATATAGACACAAAGTTAAATGGAACAGAATAAAGATTATATAAATGCGCTGGGTGCAGTGGCTCACGCCTGTAATCCCAGCACTTTGGGAGGCCGAGGCGGGTGGATCACGAGGTCAGAAGACCCAAACCATCCTGGCTAACATGGTGAAACCCCGTCTTTACTAAAACTACAAAAAATTAGCCGGGCATGGTGGCCGGGGCCTGTAGTCCCAGCTACTAGGGAGGCGGAGGCAAGAGAATAGCGTGAAGCAGGGAGGCGGAGGTTGAAGTGAGCCAAGATTCCGCAACTGCACTCCAGCCTGGGCGACAGAGAGAGAATTTGTCTCAAAAAACAAAAAACAAAACAAAACGAACAAAAAAGAGTATATAAATAAACCAACACATATATAAACAACTAATTTTTGATAAAGCTACAAAGGTAATCAGTGGGAAGAGATAAATATTTTCAATATTTTTTGCTGGTAAATTAAAATATCCATATGCAAAAATTTAACTTTGGTTCATACCTTCCACAAAATAAAATATTCAAAATAGATCACAGACCTAAAGGTTAAACATAAAAATATAAGAATTGTGAAAGATAAAATAAGAGACTTATGTTAACGAATTTTTGGGAGCGACATCATAAAAGAAGAAATTAATAGAATGGACTTCACAAAAAACTTTTGGTTTTGAGAAACTATTAAGAAAACAAAAAGATAAGCCACAGGCTGGAAGAAAGTATTTGCATCATATATCTGTTAAAATAAATTTATGCGCTATATATATTGAGAATATATATGCATATTAATATTCCATATAAGACAAATAGATAAATGATATGCAAATTAATAGCTATAGGGAAATAAATAGACCTTTCAAAACACAATAATAAAACAAGCCATTCAATTAAGCAAAATTGGGAAGTGTTTTGAGCCAACAGTTAACAAAAGGACATATGGAAGGCAAATAAGAACATGAAATAATTTTTGTCATCAGTCATTAGAAAAATGCAAATTAAAATCACAACGGGATACTCATATACTTATTATAATGTGTACAATTTAAAAGGCTGATTTTACCAAGTGTTGTCAAAGATGGGGAAGAACTTGTGCTCTCATATTCTTCTGATGATAAAAAAAGTGATACAATCACTTTGAAAAACAGTTTGTCTTTTTGTTAAACTGTTAAACATTTACCTTCCAAATCACTCAGCATTTCATTCCTAGATCTCTATTCAAGGGAAATGAAAGCATGTGTCCATACCAAAACTCGTACATTTGTTCATAGCTGTTTAATTTATAAAATTCCGAAGTTGGTAACAATTGAACTACTCATCAGTCAGTGGATAAGCTGTGGTAAATTCGTATGCAGGAATACTACTCAATAAAAGAATGAACTATAAACAAAGCAATAACATGGTTGAGTCTCAGAATAATTGTGCTGAATGCAAAACCCCAAGTGAGAACAAATATATTTATGATTTGATTTACATAAATTTCTAGAAAATGTAAATTAATCTAGCGACAGAAAGTCAGTTATTGCCTGAATTGGGCAAGGAGTATTGAGAACAGGAAGTGAGGGGGAGAGGAATCACAGACACAAGGAACATTTTGGGTGATCTATAAATTTACTGGACTGTGATAATGATTCTTAATTGTACAGATGTCATAATATTTCAAATTGTACACATAGTAATAAATAAGTCAATACAAATTAAGGGAAAAAAGCCTCTGCTTTCCTGCTTTCTTGTCTTTAGAAACAATATGCCTTTTTCAATTTCTTAATTTTAGTGTGTGGCTTCTTTAAATTTTGTTTTTCTGTTTTGTCTGGGGAGGTGAAACTGACTTCAGATAAATATGCATATATATTAAGGCATGTTTAACCAGAAGAAACATTTATTTTCAGTTTCTAGTTTATTTTATTTTAAGCTAAGCTTCCATTAAATAATAAGAATAATGTTAAATTTTATTTAGCAAAAGCTTTGAAATTACAAGGTAGTCAATTTTCATGGTCTCAGCAACAACTGGCATACTATACCCTACCTCTTAGTAAGAAATGCTATGTAGCACAATGGAAACATTGAATGAATAATTGCTGGCTCATAGCCTATAAATTACTTTTTACCATACCTTCAAAACTTGTGGGCATGGTAGGAGGTGGGATTATGAAAGAGTATTGTAGATTACAAAGTGTTATACAAATGAAGGTGACCCTCTTACTCGGCCAACTGAAGAAAAGTTATGAATCAGAACTCGTTATAGTCAGATTCAGGGATAACGGTCTATATAACTAACAGTACAAGGATTCCTGGAGAAAAGGCTTATTTTATAATTGTATCCTTAGAAGATATTTGACAGAAGCAGAAAGGGGTCCTGGATGTCACCTGGCCCTAACTCCTCTAGATGTACAAACAGAGCAATGCTAAAATCCCGCAAGCTGTCATTTGTCTATGACACCAAGTTACATAAAATTACCAGATTCCTATCAGGAGGCTATGGACTGCTTACTCAGTCTGATTTTACTACACCCAAGACCTTTGTTATCTAGAAAGAATTTAGTGGTTAAAAATCCTAACTTTGGAACCAAACTGCCTCAGTTTGCATCCTTCCTCCACCACTTATTAGATATACATGTACTTTAAGATAATAGTAATATTCACATAAATTTACTTCTCTTTTTCAGGTATGTGACTGTATTGCTCTTGCCTCTGAAAGTTGGTGTGACCCTGTCACATACTTTGACCCAGGAAATGTGAACAGAACACGTATCATTTCTGGGAAGAAGCTTTAAGATCTAGTGCATGATTTGTCATGTTTTTTTGCTTTTAACCAATTGACAGGGAAAGCTGGTGTCAAAATGAAAAGTTGTTCAGCTTGGATCCCTGAGCAACAATAATGACCATCGACTCCTATAAACTCACTAACACATAGTCTTAGTAGTCCAACCTGTAGTAGTCTAAAATGCAGTCTTGGTGAGGAATGAACTTTTGTTTTGTGAAGACCCTTGAAATTTGTGTGTTTATTGTAGCTTAATCTTACTTATCCCGAACAATATTGTGTGCAACCTTAGAAAGTTGCTTAACCTGTTAGCCCCTCACTTTCCTCATGTGTAAAATGGGAATAATAATAGTATTTTCTCCAAGGCGTTTTATGTGAATTAAATAAGAATATGTAAAGTTCTAAGAATATAAAAAAACACATAGTAATTATTAGTAGTAATAATTATTATCAGTACCTCCCTGGAAAAAAATGAATAACCCAGTAATTCTTATTCATATTAAGCTACTATTTAATGAATTCTAACTATAAGCTTGTTGATAGAGTGATTATTTTATATAAAATATAAAAAGTAATCCTCATGACCATGTTATAAAATTTTATAAGCATTATATCAGGTATATAGTTTCTATATATGAGTACTGAGAAATGTTTGTATGGCTTTGTTAATGACAGCAAATGTCCTCTTTCTTTTCAATCTCAGCAAATGTGTTAAATTTTACATTTTCATTAGGAGGACTTAACTGATTATCAAAACATATGAAAGTAGATTAGCATTCTCAACACCGTAAGTTTTCATTTTTATATTGGTTAGGTTTATTCTGACTGCTCTAACAAATTGGCCCAAATATGTGTAATGGCTTCCATATGATAAAATTTTACTTCTTCATATAATATCAGTTGTGTTTATATATCAGTGATGAATCTCTCCTGCTTATAGTCATTCATGAACCCATGTAGACACAGACTTTGCCACCTTCAAACACAAATGTCCAGGTTCCCTTGCAGCTTGTTTTCATTCCAGCACTCTAACTGGAAACAGAGAAAAAGGCATAAAAGAGACTACACAGGAAGTTTTATGTGCCAGATTTAGAAGTCAAATACATCATTCTGCTCACACTATGTCAGATACGAGTTCGTTAATCACACATAAAGAGAAACTTAGAACAGTTTTTTAAAAAATATGCCCAGAAAAAGAGGCAAACATAAATTTTTCTGGCGCATGTAGCAGTTTCTGCATCAGTTCTTTAGATCCTGAGCTCTTCTGTAATTAACAGAAATATCCACTCAAGGTACTGCCTAATATAATAATTTTAACATATTTATTTCAACGTTTTCATCTTGTTAATGTTCCTTCACTTTTATTCATTCTCATTTTGCTCCTCACAACAACCCTCTGAAGGATAAGAGAGGTGCTATTATTATTCTCCACTTAAAGCTGAAAAGAAATTGAAATAAGGGTTAAGAGTCCCTGGGTCAAATGGAGCAGAACTACTTAATACAGAAATTAAGTGGCTCTGGTTAAATGAAATAAAGTAAAGCTTGATTCCTGAGCCTGCAGAGAGGCCTTAGACTAGATCTTATTTTAATAAGTCTTAATTCTTAAGAACATTTTAAGATGTGTATCTTTACTTTGTGATAAACTTAACCTATTTATTTCTACTTTTTTTCTTTAAGAAAAAAAGATTATATAAGATCGATGTGTTATACATATAAAATTACTGTAGTTTTAAAAATGTATGCACATGTACAATCTGACACAGTCTTTTGTTGCCCTCATCTCCAAAGGTCAACTCATCCTATGCTAATGAAATGGGAAGGGAATTGGAATTTAATGAGCAGGTGTATATGTATGAAGCAATCTGCTAGTTTTCTGCATATATTATCTCACTTAAAGAAAGCTTCAGGACAGCAATATTATCTAAATTTTACACATGTGAGCCCTGAAGCTAGAAAAATTAATGTTTCCTGTGAATCATAAAGTCAGATTGAAATTATGGAAGATTACATTTTCCTGAAATAGTGGTGGGAGAGAACTATGGGAATTATCGTGGAAACTGTGAAGATAATTTTCTAGAATAGTTATGACAGAAATGATGGGAGAAATTTACATAAATCTATACCAGTCACAGTCGCTAATATCGCCCTTAGCAGAACTAAATGTTGATATTTGAAACATTTAAAAAGCTCCATTGTGTTGATGGCTTGAGAAGTCAAATGACAAAATCTCACTTTGACCTAACTCTATTATTAAAAATAAACTGTAAGAGAATGGAGAAGTCAAAGATTTTTTTTTTTTTTTAGTAACTTGTGTTTTTTACCCCTTCAAGTCCAACTGGGAGAGTCTTGTGCCAAGAAATTCATATATCTCAAGTATACAAACTGACACCTTGGCAAAGGAATGAGTAATTCTTCAGTTAATGGGTGGAAAGCTCCTGAATGCAGAATGCCAAATAGCAGACCTAGAGTACATTCCAATTGCTTATCTTTTATTCACATATGTTTTGGGCAATCCATTACATTTGTAAGAGAAACAACTAATCTGTGTTGTTATTGTTGGTGTCACCTTGGAATTCCAAGATGAGAACCTACAATTTAGAATTCTCTTTCACTGTGTCATGTAAAAGCCACGTGATGTTGATCAAGCCATTCTCTTTTTGAGCATCAGTTTACTTATCTGATAAACTGAGAGAATAATACCTACCTTGCAAGTCAAGAACATTAGAAATATAAAAATATTAGAAAGAGTTTTTAGCAAATACTAAATGCCCATCATATATTTATAGGTGATATTGTCATCTTTGAGATGATAGTGAGGATGATGACATTTGGCCTTCAACCCAACTCTGTTAATAATACTAAGATACCTTCCCAGTGGTTATTTTCATTTTAGGCATAACAATCTTTAGTATTAATAATAATAAATCTTTAATATTACATTGACTAAAACATTTTACATTGGGAATGACATTTTCAAACACATCATCTCATTTAATCTTCAAAATAATCTTCCTTGTGAAGAAAAGAGAGAATATAGTAGTTCCCATTTTAGAAATGAAGGAAATCTAAATACTGATGTCTCCTGGCTAACATGACTCTTATCCAATGCCACTTCTATTGTACCTCAAGATTTCCTTGAGAAAAAAATTTTTAGTAGTGAACACAAACATGAAATTGAGCATAAAACTGATTCACCGAACTCTTGTTATTTGATTCAAAAACGCAGGTCACTACTCTCTATTTATCCAAAGCAGGATACAAGATACCAGTGGCACAAAAGTATCACTGTAAATCATTTCCCCAGATAGATTTGATGCTGAGGTGCCTTTGCTCTCACCTGGGATGACTTGAACAAAGGACCTAATGAGGCTTCTGTATCCTGGAGCCAGGAAGAAGTGAGAGCAAGCTCGGGTATTGCCCTTGCCCTCAGAGAGCAGAGAGTATAATCTCAGAGAAAAAATGACAGAATGATCATTTAAAAATAGAGCACAGTAAGTGCTTTGATGTGGGTACAAAGCAGGGCTAGGAAGCTGCATGACCAGCATGCTGGCAGGGTGGGTAGCAGGAATAGAATAACTGGATACCGAAGAGTCACCACCTGGCAATTAAACATGCTTTTGATATATGGTTGGTTGGTTGATTGGTTAAATCAAAAACACACAAGAGGAGTCAGTTTTTCTATGCTACATATTCTGTAGATCAGCAGCATTCTTTATATACAGAATAACAGAGGTATATAGGCCTCTCTGAAAGACACATGATTGTACATGGCAACCTGTCCCAAACATTTTAAGAACATGGAACTGCAGAACTAGAAAATGCCTGTGATACAGACGTCCTCAGAGTCTTCATGTTAACAGGCTCTTAGACCACCTGTGGAGTCTTTCTTATGGTGGCTGAAGCAGAAAGGCAGAGCCCTGGAGCACAAAGCCTTAGAAATGCTCAATGCTTTAGAGTTAAGAGTGGGAAGTAGTCTTCAACTTTGAAAATTGGCTGATAATGACGAGGCCAAATTTTAGGGCCAAAGTCAGTGATTTAGAGTTTAGGGGAGAAAATTCAGCCTGAGAAGGGGAAGATAGAAGTTCCTATGTTGGCAACAACCAGGGACAACACTTGGCCTGGATTCATCCAGTATCTGGGTGTGTGCTTCAATTCCATGCTCCATGATTTGAGGAATAGGCATGGAATACAGAAACTGTTATGCTATCCTGATTAAGTTGAATGAAAAATAAAGCCTTTTGAGCTTGTACATGGCTCATGAATCAAATGCTTGAAGTTGCAGAAGATTAAGCAGAGAATAGAAACATCACCAAAAAGACCAGTAGATGAGAAAACACATCGATCTGATAAATAAGTTGACCTAATTTAGTAAGAATTATGATTTTTCACATTAGCCTGAGGCCACTGCTGTTTTTTTTTTCTCCTGAGATCCTTATATTGTTTGCTGAGGTAAATGCCAAAGAGAAGCACCATTCCAAAGATCTGAATTTATTTTCATCAACTCTTTAATCTACATAGTAATCCTATGAGGCTTACCTCATAACAATAAAGCATTATTACTGTGCTCTGCTATGACTTTTTAACAACTAAAGAAGATTTATATAGGTAAAGTGGCATCCAGTAAATGATGGCACCAGAACTAGGTTTTATTCTCCAGGTGTTTCTAACTCCATTTCCCACGCCCTCTCTCTCCCTGCTTTTCTCTTTCCCTCTTTTCTTCTTCATTAAGTTTTTTGTACC
Source organism: Pongo abelii (assembly GCF_028885655.2). Classification (NCBI taxonomy): domain Eukaryota; kingdom Metazoa; phylum Chordata; class Mammalia; order Primates; family Hominidae; genus Pongo; species Pongo abelii. Next base: position 95,623,940 of record NC_071990.2, on the reverse strand, counting down.
AGTCTTTTTTCTCAATGAAAAATAATATATGCAAATTTATAGTAAAAATAAAGTACATTTTTGAAAAAAACATTGAAACTATGCGTAATTGCATCACCTGTAGATAGTTATTATTAATATTTTGATGTACTTCCGTCATTTTACAAGAGTATAGGTTGAGTATACGTGTAGACTCAAGAGTACAAAAATGTCATTGTAAATGCATACAAATTTGGAAATCTGCTTTTTAAAATAATATAGTTAAAATATTGTCCATATAATTACATATTTCAGTTTTGAGAATATTTTTATAAAAATGAAATGTCATATAAAATTTTCTTATTAAAATTTTATATAACAGAATAGTATAAACAACAAAAGTCAAAAAAGTCAAAAATCTCTTAAATCTTTCATCAGAAATGAACACTGTTAAGATTTTAATAAATAGTGTTTAACTTTCTCTCTCTCTCTACATATATATATATACAGAAAATATGTGTGTATATATATAATTGTTAGTGTATATATATGTGTATGTGTGTGTATATATATATATGAGGTTTCATACCCTATATGCCTTTTGAGCTTCTACATTGCTCATGAATCAAATGCTTGAAGTTGTGGAAGATTAAGGAAGAGAATGGAAACATCACCAAAAAGACCAGCAGATGAGAAAACACATTGATCAGATAAGTAGATAAGTGAATCTAATTTAGTAAGAGTTATGATTTTTCACATCAGCCTGAGGCCACTGCTCTTATTTTCCCCTAGGATCCTTGTTTTGTTGTTTCTCAAAAACATATGTATGTGTGTCTGTGTGTATGTATGAGATTATATGCATAGGATCATGTTTATTATTTTCCAAACTCTGATTTTTTTTAACAATATAATTTGAATATCTTCCTATATAATCATTTTAAAAAATAATTAAAGGAAGGAGAAAAAAAGACAACACATGTGAACTATTTTAATATTGAATGTAGTGGAGTAAATTTCTGGTTTTAAAGCCAGATTATATGGGATCAAATCTTGTCTCCCTGTGTGATGTTGGGTAAGCCGGTTTTCCTCTCTGTTTTTCAGGTTTCTCATGTGTAGAATAGGGGTAGTTACAGGACTAACTTCAAAGGCTTTTCGTGAAGATTAAATATGTTATTTTCTGTAAGGCCTGTAAAAGAGTACCTTGCGAGGTCATAATACTGTGAGTGCTAAATAAATGTTAGCTGCTATTATTGTCGTAATTGTTGTTTTGGTGTATGTCATGATATAGTTGTCATATTGTTAACTGATGCTAATTAATGCTATTTAGGTGTTTACTTTTTTTATGTATACTTTACATAGTATCACAAAGAACTGTTTTTATGCCTCTCGGAAAAAATAAGTTGCTAACAATAACTCTTTTATAAGTGACAGTCATTTGTAATAGCTGGAGAGATTCAATGTAACAAAAGGCAAAAGACCAGGGGTAATCAATGAAGTCCGCTTTGTGTGTTTTACAAGATCCTCATGAGAAAGAAGCTTAGGCCAGTGGTGATTAGTTTCAACTCATCTAGACTGAATTTCTGAAAGGATGTAGAAAACCCTGAATATGGCTTTCTGACATCTCAACTTCCAACCATGTAATCCTGAAACTCTGAAAATTACCTTTTATAATAACTTTTGTAATGCCTTTAGCAATTCATGTCATGTGGATCAAACAGGGTTCTGAATATAATTTCTAACTGTGCCACTGGCACTATCTTCTTTTTTCACAATTTATGAAAATATGACCATACGTCACACATGCACAAGTTCATAGCAAGTAAGGGAATGATGATCAGACTGTCAACGAAAGCTTTCCTGTTCTGTAAAACGGAAGAGAACTAGAATCCAGGCCTGGGTGGGACCTATCACAATGTATTTTTGTGTCTTCTTTACTTCTTATACTTCTTTATTTCCTTGGGTAAATTCCTGCTTGTGAATTGTTGGGTAAAGGATTATGGACAATTCATGTGGTGATATAATTGTTAAGCTGTACAGAATGAACAAATTTGTATTCCCATGAACAGTTCATGGGAGAAGGACTTCCATAATGAGGCATGGGGCTAGGTTAGTGTTCCACGCTTCCAATGGTACACATTCCCGTGTCAGGGAGGGTTCCAAAGCCATCACCACATGGAACTCACTGTCAATATGTTGGTCCAGGCACTGATCCACTCTCACCCAAAACCTTCTCAAAAGTCTCCAAATGTGCCTCTCTGAGACCACTCTGACATCACTTCAATTTACCCTTTCTCATTATTGTTACACAACAAAAACACAGATAGTAGCAATTTTACCGCAAGAAAATAATTGTCTTAAATTTTTTCCTAAGTGTTGTCTGATAAACAAAATGTCCAATTATATTACCTCTAAAAAATTCTTAAAGAAACATAATTACCTGGGAGTAACTGGGACTTATGCTACCTAAAAGACAACTGAAGGATGCACATTTATCATAAGGTAACACTCAAGACTCTACCTTAAATCCTGCTACACTGGTTAGTGCAGTTGTAATTATGAAAATTGCACCCTGTTTTGTTTTATTGATTAATATTTTTGGCTTAGACCCATATATGCATGCCTTTTATAATTTGTATACCAAAGCAAATTCTTCTGTGATAAAAAGTGCAATACAATATCCAAAGCTTGTGAGTTCAAGTGTGTGTTTAGTCTTCTGGGAGTAATACAGTCAGTTTAAATATATACTTCAAAAGATTTAGTGAGAACTATATGCATTTGGTGCAAAAAATATGATACTTAGAATCTTTTTTATTGTTTCTAAGACTTTGCCTCTTGAATTTTTTTCTAGAGCACTAACTATTGTAGTAAAAGACCGAGCCTCTCCTCTTAGAAGGAAACATGCCTGCCCTTATCCTTTTATCTTTACATCTTCAGAGAGACAGAAGGAATAATGGTAAGATCCAATAAAAAACCAGTAAGGAGTGACTTAAGTCTGCTGCAATGGACTTTATGTCCTGGAGTTCAAAGCAGTCTATAGCTCCCTAAAATTATTGCCTCTCTAACTAGAAATATAATTTATATTCAGGAATTGAATTAATAGTACTCATGTCAGTATATTAAGTTATTTTGCCACAGACTGCATTTCCCTCTTAAAATCTGTAAACAGTTGATGTACATTAAGGGAAAATTAGGGTTTTTTGTTGTTTTTTTTTGTTTCTAAATATAAAAAATTCTATATAATTACAAGAAAAATATTGACATATAATTTAGAATTATCTAGTAATACAGCACCATTTACTATTTCCAAATCTCTCTCTCTCTCACACACACACACACACACACACACACACTCACTCACACCTGGTCCCAAGCCCTATCTAGTAGCTGAATACAGCCCTGCAGCAGCTTCAGACTCTGAGATAGAGTCTGAAGCAAAATAGAGCAGATAAAACAGGCTGTGTGATTAGTCCCACGGCTCATACTGATTTAGTACCAGCACTGCACCTGTTCTGTCAGCTTTTGTGTTGTGTCACTGGTCTTTTTGCCTGTGTTAATATAACTATTTTGTATTGCCTTTTTAAACACAATTTAGGTCCCGTTTCATGAGATAATTATATTTTTCTACACATTTAAGTTTCTGAATAAAATTCTCTTGAGGGCTTTTGTCTTTCAAAACAAATAATTATATATATAACTATTTCTATTTCTTCAAGTAATGCCAGAACCCATGCAGTTATGGTAGATACAATACTGTGATATAATCACAACATCAAAATTGAGACATGGTGGTTTAAGAGATAAACAGAGTTGTAATCTAAAACTTGCTATTATTTCCCTTAGGTGGGAGGTGCTAGAAAGCTGCAAATAAGGTATATATTTTTACTATTAGCTCTAGGCCATGCCAAAAGCTGGCAATACAGTATCTGTGATCATTTTTGAGTTTATTCTTCAGATAGTTTCAGTCACTAATATATGTTCCTTGTAGTGATATGGCCAACATTGAGCATACAGACAAGAGAATACTATTGCTTTGTACAGTCTCAAATTCATACCCATGATAAACGTAGACTGCCAAAATTTGCCTATCATTAGGTGATTCAATTTCTTTGGCTTCTTAGGTGCCTGTTCTTTTGAAAAGCATGAAAACATTTGCTTGTTTTCTCTGAGGATTTTCAGTGTCTGTTTACTGATAAAATAGCCATATAGTGAACTGTCACAATCAGAGTTGTTCTATGAGTTCCAACTTCATCTTTTTCCTTGTTTTTATATTAAAATAAGTTTCTTCCAAAATACCTTTGAGTGCATCAAAAGTTCTGCTCAAACCTGACAATTTTTTCAGATTTTTTCAAAGTTTCATTTTTAACATGAAAACTTGTGTTTCATCCCTTATAAATGCATCTCTGCCAGCAAAGTTTTAAATAATGTAGAGTAAATCAAATTGTTATATCAAGTGCAATTAAATTGATAACAAAAAACTCAAACAAAATGATGTAGCATTCTCAAACTACATTATAAAATTAGAAGTGGAATATACTATGACAGAAAACAGTATGTGGAGTAGTTGAAAGAAGGGACTCTGGGTATGAATCTTGCTGATGTTGGCAGAATTTCTCTTTGCATCTTAGTATCTCGATAATAACAACCATGCCTAACTCATATTGTATGCTAAGGATTAAATGAGTTAATATGTGTTAAGAAGAGCAATAGCTTACATGTAGAGCCATAAATTAAACTATCATTTTTAACAGTTTTCAAGACTTAAAATTACAATTTGGCTCTTCCATTCTTAAAGAAAATGCAGAAGCTCGTCCTTTACTACTTCCTTTTTCTCAGAAATCTCTTTAGTAGATTGAAATGTGATGTACACTTTCCCAGACTATATACACCCAATAAGGTTCCTCTGTAACCAGACATATTACAGATTTAATTTTTAAGCATTAGTATTATTGGAAAAAGCATAGTTATGATTACTGAATGTTATTACCAGTATTAATATCAGGTATATCATCCCAGAGAAGAGATACATTTCCTACAAAACAAGCAAAGCAAAGACAGTTGAATAGATTATGATGAACTTATGGAATTTATAGAAAGTAGAAAAGCAATCTAAAATAACAAATTTCAAATTTTTAGAAAATTGGAAGGCAAATAGGTCAAAGTTGTTGTATGATAAAAACAATAACTATAGGATAAAATAAATCACAATGCTTAGGCAAATATTTCAGAAAAAAAGTTCAAGTTGAAGTTTGAAGAATGGGTAGAGTTTCACCTATAAGTGCCTGCAAATCCAACTCAAACCTAAAAGAGATATAGAAGCATATTAGTTTAAGTAACTAAAAACTTTAGAAATTGGTTTGGCTTAAGAAAAGGATCGAAAAAGCTGCTAAACACTGTCATCCAGCCCAGTTACTTTAATGTACCAATCCTGTTTTCCTTAGACCTGGCTTCATTCTAAGGGTAGCTTTACTTAAGTTCCTGACATAGTTCCAAGAATATTTCATGGCTAGATACAGCAAGAAGGAAGCATTTTTGTTGTTGTTGTTATTGCAGTATTTCCAACATAATGAAGGGCTTAAAATTACTCCTATGTTTCCGACTTAAGCAATTGCTTGGCTGTATTGTATTGCCAAATAGATAAAAATCATATAAGAGAAAAATTAATTCGTGGGAGGCAATTCTCCACGAGTCTTCCATTTCTGTACATCCTCTGAGAAAGGCACTGATGACCCTTTCTTTTGGACGATATTTCCAAGGATGTGTATGTAGTGAATAGGATTGGAAGATAAAATTAGTGTCTTTCTGTAGAACAAAAATCATGTTGTGCTAGATGCTTATCTCTCTCATACCCCAGTTCCAGTCCACCAGAAAGTATGTTAAATCTACCTTAGAGGCATATCCAGAGTTTAACAACTTCTTCATGTATCTATGATTGATTCTCTTTTGCCTTCATTAATGAAACCAACTCTAAACCAGTTTTCCTTCTTCTACCTTACCTCGTTACCTCCGTTTACAACATAAAATGAGATCGATGCTTTAAAAAACATAATTTAGGCCAGGCGCAGTGGCTCACGCCTGTAATCCCAGCACTTTGGGAGGCCGAGGCAGGCGGATCACTATGTCAGGAGATGGAGACCATCCTGGCTAACACGATGAAACTCCGTCTCTACTAAAAATACAAAAAAAAAAAGGAAAAAAAAAATAGCCGGGCGTGGTGGCGGACCCCTGTAGTCTCAGCTATACCGGAGGCTGAGGCAGGAGAAAGGCGTGAACCCGGGAGGCGGAGCTTGCAGTTAGCCTGGGCGACAGAGCGAGACTCCGTCTCAACAACAACAACAAAAAACAAACAAAAGAAACAACAGCAACAACAAAAATCATAATTTAAATCTTTCACTCAAAACTATCCAAATGGCATGCCATTTCAATGAGCAAATTCCAAAGCCTTTAGAGTGGTCTACGAGGCCTGACCCAATGGATTAGCCTCCCATTCTCATTACCTCTCTGACTTTATCCCTTACTGTTCTTCTCTCTGCTTATACAGCTCCAGCCATGCTGGCTTACATGCTGATCCTAAAATGTGCATGGCATACTTCTTAATTTAGGATGTTACATTTCCTGTTTCTTCTTCCCAAGGCATCCCCCAACTGTCCCTATGGCTGCCTCTGTCGCTGTTTTCATGTGTTTGCTCCTAGATTACCTTTCCTCTTTTTAAAAATTGTTATATGTATTATATATACACACACAGAGAAGAGGACCTTACTCTGTCATTCAGGCTGGAGTGCAGCGGCATGATTACAGCTCACTGGAGTCCTGGAGCCTCAACCTTCCCGGGCTCAAGCAAACTTCCCACCTCAGCCTCCCACATAGCTGGAACTACAGGTGCATGCCACCACATCCATATATTACCTTTTCAATGAGGCAAACTCCTAATCATCTCATTTATACTTAAAATGTCGCTTGTCTTCCTCCTTAGCCCTTATTCTTTTTCACCTCCATTTTTTTCTCATTTCCACATTACTAGTCACTTTCTAACATCCTACCATATAATTTACTATATATAGAGAATCTTTATTCTTCTGCTATAATTTAAGGTCAAGAAATAAACATATTTTTGTCTATTTTTAAATTGATATTTTCAACCACCTAGAACAGTGTTTTGCATGCAAAGTCAGTGTTCAATAAATATTAGGTTAATGAATTATGAATTCAACTCTCTAAAATTTTCTGTGGAAGAAGGCAATACATACTTACATACATATATAATTGCTGATTATAATTGTTCCATTTCTATGCTTTTCTTAATAGAAGCACATTTTAACAATGTTAACAATGCTCCCAATGGGACCGAAGCCTCCCTAGTAGGATTTTAGTTTTGAATATATTGTTGGTCATAGCCTAGGCATATTAGGGTCCCAGACAGGAGTAGTCTTTGTTCAAAAAACAAAGACTGGGACTTCGTTAATCAGTGTTGGGACTGATTAGCAAAACAAAAAAAAACAAAGACTGGGACTTTGTTAATCAGTGTTGGGACTGATTAGCAATGCTTTCTCACTGAAGAAAGAAAATATAGGTTCCCTCTGGAACTTAACAATAAATATGTCTTCAATGTTTGCTACACATTTTTGTTTTCTTCTTAGGAAAATATTTAGTAAGTTTAAGGTTACAGCTTTTTATTTCTCTCTTAAATAACCTTTCCCAAATTTTGATTGTGTAATGCTATCATAGTGTTTTATCTGCTTTAACCACACAGATTCTAGCACAAATTTGGGAAGTATAGTTATTTAGATCAGAAAAAGCATAAGTGACTTGATTAAGGTATTAAACATAAGGGAAATACAGAAACATGAGATCTATGTGTCATTGCCCCATTAAGATTGGATAATACAGGAACTAAACACATAGCAGTGAAAACATTAAGTTAAATGCTATTATTTTACAAAGTAGAAGTTAAATTAATGAACTTTAGAACTAAAACATTATGTACAACATATGTTGTTCATGTCTTAATTGAAGAATCTTAAATCTAGGGTTCAAAAGATGCAAGCAAATTTTTAAAAGCCTATTAACTTTATAGTATAAGTGTATAAGTTTAGAGACTAATGATATTAATCGTATAGAACTCAATCTAAGATAATATTGTCAAGACAGAATTATTGCAAATAACGCAATTCTTAATTCTTGAATGTCTGAAATAAAAAATGTTTAGAATAAAATTATTTGTTGTTTAAATACTAAATTTTTAAGTTCCGAATGAAGAATTTCAAAATGTGCACATTAAATACATTTCATAATTGTGCTGAGGTGAGGATATTACTATTCTGGAAATTAATAACAAAAATGATACTTTAGAGAAATAATCTTTTAGAAAATAGAATAAGATTTGATGGGAAGAGACAAGTAGACAAATGGAGAACATAATAGAGAGTCTTAAAATGACCCATACATGTTTAACTAATCATACTTTACAAAACAGTAAAGGAAATTCAATGGGAAATGGATAGTCTTTTCAATAAATGGTGCTGGAACAGTTGAACATATACATGCAAAAAAAAAAGAATCTAGTTACAGACCTTACACCTTTCACAGAAATTAACTTAAAATGAATCATAGACCAAAATGTAAAAGATAAGGCTATAAAACTTCTATAAGATAACACAGTAGAAAATCTAGGTCACCTTGATGATGATTTTTTAGGGACTATAAAGGCATAATCTATGGAAAAAATAAATGATAAATTGGACTTCGTTGAAATTAAAAATTTATGCTCTGTGAAAAACTCTGTCAAGAGAATGATAAAACAAACCACAAACTGGCAGAAAATATTTGTGAGAGACATATCTGATAAACAACTGTCAGCAAAAATATACAAAGAACTTTTAAAACTTAATAATGAGAAAATGAACAACCCAGTTTAAAAAAATGAGTAAAATACCTAAACAAACACCTTACCAAGGATGATATACAGATCACAGATAAGCATGTGAAAAGACATTCAATATCATACATCATTTGAGAATTAAAAATTACAACAAGTTTCCACTACACACAGATTAGAATGGCTAAGATCCAGATCACTGACACCACCAAATCCTGACTAGGATGTGGAGCAACGGGAAGTCTCTTTAAATTGTTGATGGAACACAGCATAGTATAGCATAGCCACTTTAGTAGATAGTTTAACAATTGCTAACAAAACTAAACACACTCTTACCGTACAATCCAGTAGTTGTGCTTCTTGGTATTTACACAAATGATTTGAAAATTTACATCCCACACTAACATGCACTTGGATATTTATAGCCGCTTTATTCATAATTGCCAAAATTTGAAAGCCACCAAGAGGTACTTCAGTGGGTGAATGGATAAATAAACTATGGTACATCCAAATTAATATGATATTTAGTGCTAAAAAGAAAAAAAAGTTGTCCACAATCATTGCATCAATATGTCAAATTCAAATACACACTCATTTGTATATACATAATACCTTGTTTTGATCAAAATGTTATTCTTAAAAAAAAGCTTATATCTAGAAAAATAGAAAATAAAAAATACAATTTAACAAAGCTTCGTAAGAACAACTGGGAATGTCAGTCATCGTAGTACATCCTGTAGTCCCAGCTACTCGGGAGGCTGAGGAGGGAAGATAACTTGAGCCCAGGGATTTGAGGCTTCAGTGAGCCATGATCGTACCTGTGAATAGCCACTGCACTTTAGCCTGGATCTCCTTTGTGAAATCCCATTTAAAAAGAAACTGAGGAGATAAAGTGATTTCCATTTAATTCTCATCTCTAAAAACACCTTGACTCCTCTGTATTATTTGGTACTCAATTTAGACAAAGTGCCTCTATCAAGGTTGTATGGTCTACTGGGAATACAATAAAAAGACAAAATTCTCTATGGTTTCAGATGCTAAACTATCAGAGTCAGTATAAGAGGGGGATGTGATGTAATCAAGGCTTAATCATGTAATACAATCATTACAAGCAGTAGGATGAGGAAAGAGAGGTCATAAGGGAAAATAGGTGGGTCTAGTGAGTTTCATAGCATAGGTGCTATGGTTTGGGTATGGTTTGTTTGTTCCCCCGAAATCTCCTGCTGAAATTTAATCCCCAATGAGGCGGTGTTGGAAGGTAGGGCCTAGTGGGAGGCATTTGGATTAAGGGGGCAGATTCTTCATGAAGAGATTAATGCCCTCCTTCAAGGATGAGTTCTCATTCTATTAGTTTCCACAAGACCTGTTTGTTAGAGAGGCCAGCATCTCCTCTCTCTCTCTCACTTCCTCTCTCACCATGTGATCTCTTCACATGTTGACTCATCTTTGCTGCTACAATGAGTGGAAGCAGCTGGAGGTCCTCACAAGATACAGATGCTCAGTATTAAATTTTCCAGTCATCCAAATTGTAAGCCAAATAAATAATTTTCTTTATAATTACCTAGTCTCAGATATTCCTTTATAGCATCACAAAATGGACTAAGACATCGAGCCTTGGAGTAACACACCCACTGAGGGAAATTCTATTTTGATCAGTGCTAGCCTGGTGTGAGAAAAATAAGCTTAGTTCCAAAAAAAAATGAACTTCAACTTGTCTGACCACAATACTGAGACAAAACTCTCCACAGGACTAAGTAATGGCATTAAGATAGACGATAATATCAATAGCATATTAGAATGAGACATTATTTATGTAAACTTTTGTAATTATGTCTGAGAAGATGCCGTGGAATTTTCTTTTGGAAGAAGGCATAAAAATACAACTGTATCAAAATGTCATTAATATGGTCTTTAGCTTTGAATAAACCAGACATAACTTATTTTATTATGATCTGCTTTACTGCACTTCACAGGTATTGCATTTTTTAATAAATTCAAGTTTGTGGCAACTCTGAATCAAGAAAGTCTATCAGCATCATTTTTTTCCAACAGCATGTGCTCACTACATATCTCTGTGTCACAGTTTGGTAATGTCACAGTATTTCAAATCTTATTATTATCATTATTATTATCATTATTATGGTGATCTGTGATCATTGATCTTTCATGTTACCATTGCAATTGTTCTGGGGCATCTGGAGCTGTCATATATGACAGTGAAATTAATTAATAAATATGTATGTATTAGGTCATTCTTGTATTGCTCTAAAGAAATACCTAAGACTGAGTAATTTATTAAAAAACAAAGAGGTCTAATTGACCCCTGGCTCTGCAGGCTGTACAAAAAGCATAGCGCTGAAATAAGTTGGCTTCCAGCAAGGCCCCAGGGAGCCTTTATTCATGGCGTAAGGTGAAGTGGGAGATTGTGCATACGTGGCGAAAGTTGGAGCAAGTGAGGGAAAGTGAGGTGCCACACACTTTTAAACAGCCAGATCTTGCAGGAAGTCACTCTCTATCACAAGGATAACACCAAGGGCAGGGTACTAAAGCACTCATGAGAAATCTACCCCCATGATCCAATCACCTCCCACCAGGCCCTACCTCCAATACTGACAATTAGAATTCAACATGAGATTTGGGCAGGGACACATGTCCAAACTATGTCAGTGTATGTTCTGACTGTTTGACCAACTGACCATTTCCCCATTGTTATCCCTCTTTTTGGCTCTCCACATACCCTGAGACACAACAATATTGAAATTAACCCAATCATAGTCCTACAATGGCCTCTAAGAGTTCAAGTGAAAGGACGAGTAGTACATATCACATTTTATTTTATTTTGTTTTGTGTTTGTCTGTTAGTTTGTTTGTTTTTTGAGGTGGAGTCTCGCTGTGACACCCAGGCTGTAGTGTAATGGCACAAACTCTGCTTACTGCAACCTCCACTTCCTGAGTTCAAGCAATTCTCCTGCCTCTGCCTCCAGAGTAGCTGGGATAACAGGCATGTACCACTCACCTAGCTAATGTTTGTATTTATAGTAGATACAGGGTTTCACCATGTTGGCCAAGTTGGTCTCAAACTCCTGACCTCAAGTGATCCACCCGCCTCAGCCTCCCAAAGTGTTGGGATTGCAGGCATGAGCCATTACACCCAGCACTGGTCCCATTTTAAATCAAAGGACAAAAGGTAGGCCTCTACGACAATTAGCCGAGTTGTGAATACAAATAAAAATGATTTTGAAGAAAATTAAAAGTACTACTTCAGTGAATATGAGAGCAAAATGACCTCATTTCTGATTTGGATAAAATGTAAACTGTCGGAATAAAAGATCAAATCAGCCACAACACTCTCATAAACCAATGCCAAATTCAAAACAAGGCTCTAAGTCCCTTCAATTCTATGAAGATTAAAAGAGTTGAGATTGTTGTGGAGGTAACATTTAAAGATAGCAGATTTTGCAATCTATCCATCTGACAAAGGGGCTAATATCCAGAATCTACAAGGAACTTAAACAAATTTACAAGAAAAGAAACAAACAACCCCATAAAAAAGTGGGCAAAGAATATGAACAGACACATTTCAAAAGAAGTGGCCAACAAGCATATGAAAAAATGCTCATCATTACTGGTCATTAGAGAAATGCAAGTCAAAACCACAATGAGAAATCATCTCACACCAGTTAGAATGGCGATCATTAAAAAGTCAGGAAACAACAGATGCTGGAGAGGATGTGGAGAAATAGGAATGCTTTTACACTGTTAGGGGAGTATAAATTAGTTCCATCGTTGTGGAAGACTGTGTCGAGATTCCTCAAGGATGTAGAACCAGAAATACCATTTGGCCCAGCAATCCCATTACTGGGTATAAACCCAAAGGATTATAAATCATTCTACTGTAAGGACACATGCACACATATGTTTATTGCAACACTATTCACAATAGCAAAGACTTGGAACCAATCCAAATGCTCATCAATGATAGACCGGATAAAGAAAATGTGGCATATATACACCATGCAATACTATGCAGCCATAAAAGATAATGAGTTCATGTGCCTTGCAGGGACATGGATGAAGCTGGAAACCATCATTCTCAGCAAATTAACACACGAACAGAAAACCAAACACCGTATGTTCTCACTCATAAGTGGGAGTTGCACAATGAGAATACATGGACACAGGGAGGGGAATATCACATATCGGGGCCTGTCTGGGGGTCGGGAGCTAGGGGAGGTATAGCATTAGGAGAAATACCTAATGTAGATGATGGGTTGATGGGTGCAGCAAACCACCATGGCACGTGTATACCTATGTAACACACCTGCACTTTCACTTTCTGCACATGTATCCCAGAACTTGAAGTATAATAATAAAAAAACCCTACAAATAACATAAAGATTTAGTAAACCACGGGGAAAATGGCATAATTAGGCTCATAAGGATGAAAGAAAAAAGCCCTCTTTCTAACATAAAAGTGCAAAGTGAAACAGCAAGTGATGATCTAGAAGCTACAGTAAATCATCCAGAAGATCTGTTTAAAAATCAATGATGAAAATAGCTCTACTAAAAAATAGATTTTTGTGTGTGTAAATGAAACAGCTTTCTATTGGAAGAAGACACCATCTAGAACTTTCATAACTGGAGAGAAGTTCGTACCTGGCTTCAAAGCTTCAAAGGACAGACAGGCTAACTCTCTTATTAGGAACTAATGCAGGTGATGACTTTAAGTTGAAGTCAATCCTCATTTACCATCCAGAAAATCCTAGAGCCCTTAAAAATTATGCGAATTTGCTCTGCCCATGCTCTAGAAATTGAACAACAAATCCCAGATGACATCTGTGTGTAACATGTCTTACTGAATATTTTAAGCCCACTATGGAGACCTACTACTTGGAAAAAAGACTCCTTTTGAAATATAACTGCTTATTGACAATGGACCTGGTCACTCATGCATTCTGAAGGTGATGTGCAAGGAGATTAACATTGTTTCCATGCTTGCTTATACAACATTCATTATACTGACCATGGATCTAGGAGTAATTTCAACTTTCAAGTCTTACTATTTAAGAAATATATTTTGTAATCCTGTATCTGTTTCCTCTGATGAATCTGGGCAAAGTGAATTAAAAATCTTCTGTAAAGCAGTCACCATTCCAGATGTCTTTGAGAGCATGTATGATTCATGAAAGAAGGTCAGAATGTCAACATTACTCAGAATTTGGGAGAAGTTAGTTCTAACTCTCACAAATGAAGGGTTCAAGACTTCAGTGGAGAAAGTAACTGGAGATGTGGTAGAAATAGCAACAGAACAAGATCCTGAAGACATGACTGAATTGCTACAATCTCATGATAAAACTTGAACAAAGAGTTGTTTCCTATGGATGAGCAAGTTAAGTAATTTCTTGAGATGAAATCTACTGGAGAAGATGCTGTGAACATTGTTGATAAGCCAACAAAGGATTTAAAATATTACATAAACTTAGTTGATAAAGCAGCAGCAAGATTTGAGAGGATTGATTCCAATTTTAAAAGAAGTTCTACTATGGGTAAAATGCTATCAAACAGCATCACATGCTACAGAGAAATCTTTTATGAAAGGAAGAGTCAATTGCTACAGCAAACTTCATTGTCTCTCATTTTAAAAAATTGTCAGAGCCACCCCAACCTTCAACAACCATAGCCCTGATCAGTCAGAAGCTATCAATATCAAGGCAGTTCTCTTCCTCGGCACAACGTTGTGACTTACTCTAAGCTCAGATAGTTGTGAATATTTTTTAGCAATTAAGAATTTTTAAAATTTTGGTGTAGAGATTTTGTTCATAGACATAATGATACAAACATAACCTTTATATGCAGTGGGAAACCCCCCAAAAAGTTCAAATTGCTGTATTGCAATATTTGCTTAATTGGGGTGCTCAGGAACTGAACTCACAATATTTTCTTGATATACCTACATGTGCTTATATATAGAGGTTATAGGCGGGTCTGAAATTAAGCTGTTTAAGAAACTTTAGGAAATTAATTATTAAGCTTAGAATATTTGCATTCCATCTTCATTAAGATATTGATGTTTCTTAAATTTAATTATCTTCATAAGTATATTTAATTTGTCCTGATATTTTTTGCTAAAATATTTAATACACATGTACATATGCAAGTACACTTTGATAAAATCCAATGAAAATAGCAGAGGCAGGTTTTTATATCTGAAATACAGTCATTATGCCTGAAGGCCAATGGCACCTAACACATTACTTATCACTATATAAATACTTGTTAATAACCACAGTTGTAAAAATAATATGTCTGAAATCTAAGACAGGCTTACAACTTGTTTGATGGGGGTGACCCACACTTCAGGTGTGCGTGACATCAGGGAATAATTTCTATTAAGGAGACAGATTGAGATAATTCATTAGTGCTTAGTGACTTAAGAAGTATATTTGCATCTGTGGAGGGTGTAGGCATAAAAGTTTTTTTTTCTAATGAATGATTATTAAAGTTGATTTATATAACATGTCTAGAACACACAAAAGTGAATCAACTGATGATTTTGTTGTATTAGTCCCTATCTAAAGATCTAACATGAAATGACATATTCCAAGAGCAGGTTTAACATTTTGGTTGTAATTAGTACTGTATATTGATGTACCTAAAATATTGAAAAAGAACATCAGAGTGAAAATGCAGAATATCTGTCAACAAAGAGACAACTCAGGAATATATTGGAATCACATAAAGTATAATTTTGCAGTGAGAATAAGTTCAACAACAAAAATGTAAAACTGCCTAAAGAATCAATCAAAAGAGAGTTAGAGAACAGTTAACCAATTAAAAGTATTACAACCCCAAGACCAAGAGATAGTAAAGCAACCTAAAAAATAATATAAAATAATTGTTTAAAATTATTCAGATGATCAAAAAGAAACCAAAAGCAAATTTGAATAACAAAGACCCAAATACAAATAACATATGCACACATGCTGAATTGAAAAGGAACTATATCACAATCCTAAATATAAATAACTCACTGATATAAAGCATTAACCTATGGATTAATGAGAATATTAGATACAGAAGATGAAAATTGGTAAAGAGAGAAATCTAAAGAAATTATGCCAAATGCAATTTATAGAAAAAAGTCAAAGGTTGCTCAAGAAACAAAGGGTAAAGTAAAAATGTCCTATATATCTAATAGGTCATTGGTTGATTCAATAATTTATTGATATATTCATATATCTGTACATGTATACATTAAAATTTGCTTATAGTCCTTAAAAAATGTTTAGAGTTTGGAGAAATATTATTTTCCTCCAACATGGATGAATGTGAGAAGTAAAAATAATGTTATAGTTGAGGGATTTTTGAGACAGACTTTAAAGAAAAACTAAAACTCCCTTAGTAGCTTTGAAAAATACTATAGTAAATTTTATTTTGTCTTTGGGTTCTAAATCATCAAATTAAGAAGATTCTTCAGTTTATGTTGTTTTTGTTTTGAGTGACAATCTTGAGGTTTGTGCTAGAATTGACACAGGAGGGCTCATGATTTTAAGTAGTGTAATAGAATCAGACTCAGTGCAAGAGCGGAGAGAAAATTGCTAATCCTGAAATTAAATGAGCAAAGCTAAGGTAAAAATGGAAAACCAAGAAATAGTTCATAGTGGAGAGCACTGGGAGCAGGCAAGGAGTTGGGGAAAAGCGAGGTCAGAAAGGTGGAGTGGTTAATGACTTACTCTGTGAACTGCAATCATGTTTCAGGGAATTATTTCCACACTGTACCTTGCAATTTCTTAGTATACTGATGAATATTGACATCAGGTAGGCTATGTATTTTTCAATGAATACATAGCACCTTACTATCTTATATAAACACATAAAGACCAAACATAGTTTTAAGAAATAAATTTACTAGTGATTATTGATCACTACATATTGCCTAGTAGATGGTGTTGAATATAATATTTATGCAGTTTAAAACATAGCTTCTCTTAATTCTAGAAAAAATAGAGTTAATTATTAATCTTATGAGGAAAAGAATGCAAGATCTGGCAATAAAAGAATAATTACAAATATATATGTGTACATGTGTATCACAGAACAAAAACATAATAAATTTACTTCAATATAAAGGATTATATATATATGTATACATGTAAAACTATCAGAATTTCATGACATTAAGTTATAATATTTGAGACTTTGAAGCTAGTCTATTATTCTGGTCAGCCTGAGGAGCAAAAAGAAACAATAAAATGTATGAGAAAATAGAAAAACATGTTTCATTTAATATTTCAAAAATTGATAAATAAGCCTATAGATTTTCTTATTTTTTGTACATTAATGGACAGCAATATATGTTAAATATGGCTTGCAATTTTAATAAACTAGTTGCAATGTAATTACATTTGATTTCAAGTGTTTCTACTGAACAAGTAATATGCTAACCAATCTGTGCCATAACTGTGCATCTTTCCTTCCATGCTTATAATAGTTACAGTTGTTAAGTCATGAAAATATCTAGTTGCAGCAGAATGTTAAAGTGGATTGGTCCTTAAAGAACATTTTCAATCTTAGCAGCTTAAATGTGAAAGAACAAAGTATCTAAGAGTTTGAGTTATTTTCCCAAGATGACCTGTCTAGTTAGAAGCTGATTTGGTTACATTCAAAAATAAGTCAAGTTGAGCTGGGCGCGGTGGCTCACACCTGTAATCCCAGCACTTTGGGAGGCTGAAGCAGGCGGATGACCAGGTCAGGAGTTCAAGATCAGCCTGGCCAACATGGTGAATCCCGTGTCTACTAAAAATACAAAAATTAGCCGGGTGAGGTGGCACGCACCTGTAATCCCAGCTACTCAGGAGGCTGAGGCAAGAGAATCACTTGAACCTGGGAGGTGGAGGTTGCAGTGAGCCGAGGTAACCCCACTGCACTCCAGCCTGGGCAACAAAGTGAGACTCCGTCTCAAATAATAATAGTAATAATAATAATAATAATAATAATAATAATAATAATAAGAAGAAGAAGAAGAAGAAGAAGAAGAAGAAGAAGAAGAAGAAGAAGAATTGAAACAGAGTTAGTTATGCACCGCCTCAAGGAAATGCAATATTTATACCAGTGAGGATAAAATTAGAATATTTTCACCTCACTGTGTTCTTTAAAAATTTCATCTGCTTCTGCATTTTCACAAATCTTTAAAACATTTTTCATTTGGTTCAAAATTTGACATTAAATAAAAAGAAAAATTTAAGATTGTTTCTGTTAATTCCCAATAGAAAAGACCATCATTATTCTTCAATATTGCTAAAAATAGGAGATCCCATAAGGCAAATAGATACTGGGTGCTCTACAAATTCTTCACAAAACAAAGCATCATTTTTACTTGAGTTAACTAATATCTTTTTATTTTTTTTGGTGTTTATTCTAAAATAATTTCCACATTTTATTTTTTTCAGATCCTAATATACACAAAACTCTTATAGCATAATTATATGAGTGAGATTTTAAACCAGAAACATTTAATTACATTGAATTTGGTTTGATCTCGGATTTACTCTTATTCTCTTATTTTTGGTCAAAAGTCAGCAACATTTGTAGATTGACTATAAGTTCCCTTACAGTTACAAATATGATGCCAAACATTGAGATAAAAAGTGAAAAATTGAAAAGATTTCCATGTATGTTTGTGGATTTAGCTTGATAAAAATACTTGCTGGCTCAGAAATAATTTTAAAAGTTAATCTATTAGCACAAGATCTAGAAATATTGCTCTTGCCTGTTCATAAAAATAGATTGCTTTGGTTTTTAAAGGATTGGTCTTAAAGTGATGTAACTCATCCCTTAAATGGGAATATTGTTGTTTATCTCAAATAATTTTTGTAGGGATAAAATGACTATATGTAAGTGCATAACCACATGTCTGGTATCTGCTAGGCAACTATTCCATGTTTGCTTCCTCTCTTTAATTACTCAAGTTTCTCTTACAACCCCTACTTATAGAAATACTGTTATTCTTAAATAACATCTTAGAAGTTCTAATTCCTCCTGGTGGAGTGAATCACATCTCCCTCTAACTAGTCTCAACAACTGGCTTTTGCCTCTTTCATATTATTTTCACTTTCTTCAATATTAAATTCAGTTATGTCTGTCTACCTCTCATGAGTAATTGCGCCTAGAGTGCTTTGTCTGATACAGAATTTATCCCTGTAACACTAAATACACTCACACTTGTTCACTGAGTTAAAATAATTGAACATTGTAAAAAAATTAAACCTGAGAAGGAAGGATGCTATGCTTTTTCTACTTAATGTTATATATATGAATAGCTAGACATGTTTTTATTTTGTCAATACATAGCTAGATTATATGTCTTTGTGTTGTCAAATCATCATTATATTTGCTTTTTGTTTTAATTTTTTATTTCAATAAGTTTGGGGTATAAGTGGTTTTTTGTTACATAGATGAATTATATAGAGGTGAATTCTGTGATTTTTTTAGTGCGCGATTTTTAGTATACATTGTACCTAGTGTGTAGATTTTTATTCTTGCCCCTCCTTCTGAATCTCTAAAGTCCATTATATTACTCTATGTCTTTACATATTCATAGCTTAGCTCCTACTTGTTTTTTCTTTTCTTTTTTTTTTTTTTTTTAAGATAGAGTTTTGCTCTTGTTGCCTAGGATGGAGTGTAATGGTGTGATCTCGGCTCACTGCAACCTCCGCCTTCTGGGTTCAAGTGATTCTCCTGCCTCAGTTCCTCAGTAGCTGGGATTACAAGCATGCGCCACCACACCTGGCTAATTTTGTATTTTTAGTAGAGACAGGCTTTCTCTATGTTGCTCAGTCTGGTCTTGAACTCCCGACCTCAGGTGATCTGCCCGCCTTGGCCTCCTAAAATGCTGGGATTACACGTGTGAGCCACCGTGCCCAGCCTTAGCTCCCACTTAAAGTTAGAACATAGAGTTTTTGTTTTTCCACTCCTGTTACTTCATGTAGAATAATTACTTCCAGCTCCATCCAACTTGCATCAAAAGACATGTTGTTCCTTTTAATGAATAAGTCGCATTCCAT
The DNA here is from genome assembly GCF_028885655.2 of Pongo abelii. NCBI lineage: Eukaryota > Metazoa > Chordata > Mammalia > Primates > Hominidae > Pongo > Pongo abelii. The sequence goes on along the minus strand of NC_071990.2, from coordinate 95,604,047 downwards.
GATGTATATATATCACATTTTTAAAATCTATTCATTAGTTAATGGACACTTAGGTCGGTTCCACATCTTTGCAACTGTGAGTTGTGCCACTATAAACATATCTGTGTGAGTGTCTTTTTTTATACATTGACTTCTTTTCCACTGGGTAGATATCCAGTAGTGGGATTGCTGGATCAAATGGTAGATCTACTTTTAGCTTTTGAAGGAATCTCCATACTGCTTTCCTTAGAGGTTATACTAATGTTCGTTCACACCAGCAGTGTATAAGAGTTCCCTTTTCACCACATTCATAACATCATCTATTGTTTTTTGACTTTTTAATAATGGCCATTCTTTCAGGAGTAAGGTGGTATCTCATTGTTGTCTTCATTTTCATTTCCCTGAGGATTAGAGATGTTGAGCATTTTTTCATATGTTGTTGACCATGTGATATCTTCTTTTGAGAAATATCTATTTATGTCCTTTGTCAACTTTTTTAATGGAAAATTTGGTTTTTTCTTGGTGATTTGTTTGACTTCCTTATAGATTACAGATACTAGTCCTCTGTCAGGTGTGTAGTTTGCAAATATTTTCTTCCATTAGGTAGATTGTCTGTTTCCTCTGTTGATGATTTATTTTGCTGTGCAGAAGCTTTTTAGGTTAATTTGGTCCCATTAATTTATTTTTGTTTTTGTTGCATTTGCTTTTGGGGTCTTATTCATGAATTACTTGTCTAGGCTGATGTCTAAAAGAGTATTTCCAATGTTGTCTTCTAGAATTTTTGTGGTTTCAAGTCTTATATTGAAGTATTTAATCCATCTTGACTGGATTTTTGTATATTGTGAGAGATGGGAATCCGTTTCATTTTTTCTACATGTTGCTTGCCAAATTTCCTAGAACCGTTTATTAAATAAGATGTCATTTCCCCAATTTATGTTTTAGCAGGCTTTGTCGAAGATCAGTTGAATGTATATATTTGGCCTTATTTCTCATTTCTCTATTCTGTTCCATTGACCTATGTGTCTAGTTTTATATAATAGCCATGCTGTTTTGGTAACTACAGCTTTCTAATATAATTTGAAGTATAGTAATGTGATGCCTTCAGATTTGTTCTTTTGCTTAGTTTTGCTTTGTCTATGTGGGTTCTTTTTTGGTTCCATATGAATTTCAGGATTGTTTTTACTAGTTCTGTGAAGAATGATGGTGGTATTTTGATGAGAATTGCATTAAATTTGTATATTGCTTTTGATGATATGGTCATTTTCACAATATTGATTCTCCTCATCCACGAACATAGTATGTGTTTCCATTTGTTTGTGTTGTCTGTAATTTCTTTCAGCAGTGCTTTGTAGTTTTCCTAGTAGAGGTCTTTCACCTCCTTGATTAAGCATAGTTCTAATTTTTTTTGCAGCTAATGTAAAAGGGTTTGAGTTCTTGATTTGATTATCAGGTTGGTCACTATTGGTGTATAGCAGGGCTACTGATTTGTGTACATTTTTTTTTATCCTGAAACTTTACTGAATGCACTTATCAATTCCAGGAGATTTAGGGGTGAGTCTTTAGGGTTTTCTAGGAGTACAATCATATCATCTGCAAACAGCAATAGTTTGACTTTCTGTTTTCCAATTTGAATGTCCTTTCTTTCTCTTGCCTAATTGCCCTGGTTAGTATTTACAGAACGATGTTAAATAGGAGTGGTGAAAGTTGACATCCTTTTCTTCTTTCTGTTCTCAAGGGGAATACTTTAACTTTTCCCCATTCAGTGTGATGTTGGCTGTGGGTTTGTCTTACATAGCTTTTGTTCTTTTGAGGTAGGTCTCTTCTGTGCCTAGTTTTTGACAATTTTCATCATAAAGAGGTGCTGGATCTTGTTGAATGCTTTATCTGCATCTATTGAGATGATCATATGGTTTTTGTTTTTAATTGTTTATGTGGTGTATCACATTTATTGAGTTGCATATGTTGAAGCACTCCTGCATCCCTGGAATGAAATCCACTTCATTATGATGATTTATCTTTTTGATGTGTTGTTGGATTCAGTTGGCTAATATTTTGTTGAGTATTTTTGCATCTATGTTCATCAGGGAACTTGGTTGTAGTTTTGTGTTGTTGTTGTTGTGTCCTTTCCTGGTTTTGGAAAGGGAGATACTAGCTTTATAGAATGACTTAGGCAGATTCCTTCTTTCTCAATCTGTTGAAATCATTTCAGCAGAAGGTGCCAATTCTTCTTTGAATGTCTGGTAGAATTCTGCTGTGAATCCATCTGGACCTGGGCTTTTTTGTTTGCAATTTTTAAATTACTGATTCAATCTTGCTGCTTGTTTTTGGTCTATTCAAGTTTTTTATTTCTTCCTGATTTAATCTAGCAGGGTTGTATGTTTCCAGGAGTTTGTCCATTTTCTCTAGGTTTTCTAGTTTGTGTGCATAAAGGTGTTCATAGTAGTCTTGAATGATCGTTTTTATTTCTGTGGTGTTGGTTGTAATGTCTCAAATTTTGTTTCTAATTGAGCTTATTTTCATCTTCTGTCTTCTATTTTTTATTAATCTAGATATTGGTCTATCAATTTTAATTTTTCAGAGAATCAGATTTTTGTTTCATTGATCTTTTGTATTTTGTTGTTGTTGTTGTTTGAATTTCATTTAGTTCTGCTTTGATCTTTAATTTTTTCTTCTTCCAGCTTTAGATTTAGTTTGTTCTTGTTTCTCTGATTCCTTGTGGAGGGACATTAGGTTGTCAATCTGTGCTCTTTGAGACTTTTTGATGTAGGCATTTATTACTAGAAACTTTCCTCTTAGGACTGCTTTTGTTATATCCCAGAGATTTTCATAATTTTTCTCATTATTATCACTCAATTCAAATAATTTTTAACTTTCATCTTGATTTCATTGTTAACCTAGATATCATTTAGGAGCAGATTGTTAATTTCTATGTGTTGGTAGTGTTTTGGGCTTCCTTTTTGGATTTTATTTCTAGTTTTATTCTGCTGTACTCTGAGAAGATACTTAATATGATTCCAGTTTTTTCAAATTTGTGAGACTTGTTTTGTGGCCTATCATATGATCTATCTTGAAGAATGTTTCATGTGCTGATGTGAAGAATGTATAGTCTGCAGATTTTGGGTAGAATGTTCTGTAAATATCCATTTAGTGAATTCATTCTAGTATGTCATGTAAGTCCATTGTTTCTCTCTTGGCTTTTTGTCTCAAAGATCTGTCTAGTGCTGTCAGTGGATATTAAATCTCCTGCTATTATTGTTTTGCTTTCTATCTCATTCTGAGTAGTAATTATTTGATGGATCTAGGGGCTCCAGTGTTTAGTGCATATAAATTTAGGATTGTAATGTTATCTTGTTAAATTGATCCTTTTGTTATTATATGGTGACCATCTTTGCTTTTTTTTTTTTAACTGTTTTTATCTTGAAGTCTGTTTTTTCTGACATAAGAATAGCTACTCCTGCTCACTTTTGGTTTCCATTTACATGGACTGCATTTTCCACCCATTTACCTTACTTTTATCTGAATTATTCTATTTTAGGTGTGTCTCTTGAAGACAGTAGATATTTGGATTGTGAACTTTTTATCCATTATGGCATTTTGAATCTTTTTAGTGGAGCAATTAGGCCATTTACATTCGATGTTAATATTGAGATGTGAGGTAAAGTTCATCACATTAATTGTTGCCTAGTTTGTTTTTTTCTTCTGTTATTGTTTTACAGGCGCTGTGAGTTTTAAGCTTTCAAGAGGTTCTATGTTAATGCATATTGGGCTTCTGTTTCAAGGCTTAGAACTCCTTTTTGCATTTCATGTAGTGCTGGTTTGGTAGTGACAAATCCCTTCAGGATTTGTTTTTCTGAAAATCACTACTTCTTCTTCTTTTCTGTAATAAAACAATTCCTGGCTGACAGTTGCTCTGTTTAAGGAGGCTGAAGATAGGCTAACAATCCCTTCTGGCTTGTAAAGTTTCTGTTGAGAAGTCTGCTGTTAGTCTGATAGGATTTCCTTCATAGGTTATCTGGTGCTTTTGTCTTACAGCTCTTAGAATTTTTTCCTTCATGTTGGCTTTAGATAGCATAATGACTATATGCCTTGGTGAAGATCTTTTTGCAATGAATTTCCCAGGAGTTCTTTGAGCTTCTTGGATTTGGATATCTAGATTTCTATCCAGGCTATGAAAGTTTTCCTCAATTATTCCCTCAAATAAATTTTTCAGACATTTTCTCTTCCTCCTCAGGAACACAAATTATTCTTAGATTTGGCCATTTTGCATAATCTCATATTTCTTGGAGACTTTGCTCAATTCTTTTTATTATTTTTTATTTATTTTTGTCTGATTGGGTTAACTCAAAAGCCTTGTCTTCAAGCTCTGAAATTATTTCTTCTACTTATTCTAGTCTACTGTTACAACTTTCCACTGCATTTTGTAATAACCTCAGTGTGCCTTTTATTTCCAGAAGTACTTATTGTTTTTCTTGATGATATCTATCTCTCTAGAAAATTTTTCATTCATATCCTGAACTGCTTTTTAAATTTCTTTATGATAGTTTTTACCTTTCTCTGATATTTCCTTGAGTAGCTTAATAATCAAACTTTTGAACTCCTTATCTGATATTAGATTTTATCTTGGTTTGGGCTCACTGCTGCAGAGCCAGTATGACTTTTGGGAGTATTATTGCACCCTGTTTAGTCATATTACTAGAGTCATTTTTCTGGTTCATTTTCGTTTTGGTAGAGTAGTGCTTTTCATTGTTCTTGAATTTATGTTTGATTTGACTGTGTTCTTTTATTGCTTATAATAAATTATAGTCTAATTCAGCTCTTGGTGCTTTCAGGGATGAAGGCTCTGTAAGAGTTTTTTGGTTATAGACAGTCTTGAGCAATGGCTTTCTCATATATTGGTTGTAGTAGCAATGTGTTCAGTGTGTAAATAAGTCCACTATCTCCTACAGGGTTGAAATTATAGAGGACTCTTAAAGCTTATCTCTTTCTCCTGTGGAATGCAATTTATTTATTTATTTTTCTCTGGTATTTTATTTAATAGTTTGATGGCTCAGGCTTTAGGCCAATAGGTGAGGTGTCTCTGGGTAGGAACAGGTTGTGGCTAAAGCAGGTGGATAAATGAAGTCCCAGCCTTGACAAAAGTGGCTGGAGAAACTCTCAGTGAGTCACAGTGGGGTCTTAGAAGGAGAAAGGGTTGGAGCCACATCAGCTCCCCTGCCAGGTCAGCAGGAATGTTATCCACCTCTCAGACATGCTTCTGTCCCAGTGCTCCAGCTATTCAGATCAGACAGGCACCTCTTCTCATCTGTAGGAATGTTGATGTTCCAAATAAAGAGGAATTGTGACTCTGTCTCTCATGCTATCCTGGACCTGGAGTGTGCTCCTTCTTTGGGGATGCAGTGGCTCTGATATGTTCCAGAAAAGTTGTCTATAGTTGTGGCCATGCTGAGCTCTCATGGGAGAAGCCCAAAATATGCCTACAGTGGTAGACAAGGGAGGAAAGACTTCCTCTTCTCCAAGACCTTTCACATGCACCAGGGCTGTACAAGACTGTTGGAATACAGTGGAAAACTTTCTCTGCTGAGCCCAGCACTTCAACTGTGCTTAAGGAAGCTTTCTACCAACCAGCAGAAGGATCTGGTGCTCAAGGCCTGCCATCCAGATTCTATTGTCCCATAGGGTGTTCCCTTGATGTGGTGCACTTCTCCTTTCCCTATCACTAGCAGTCCCTGGAAGCCAGACTACTGTGAGTGTTGTTGTGCCTCTGGGTCTGGCTGCCCAGTGAGGTTGTCACACTCTAGGCTGGTGTTAGGGAATATCTGCAAGGAATCCAATGATGTGACTCATCCTCAAGTTTCCCAAAAGTGGGTAGCTGCACCAGCTCTAATGGAAGTGGCAGGGGATTGTCAGAGACTCTGTGAAGTTCCTTGGTTATTGATAACCTTAGTGTTTTGGCTTTCTTGAACACCAGTTATAGTGGTAATGAACTGGTCATATGGACAGACTCAGGACCTCTTGGTTAGCCAGAGTGGTACAAGTAGTGGTGATAACTGAGATCATGCAGCTGTTTTCTTCTTCCTCGTTGCAGTGTTATTCTACCAGGAGATACCATAATGGACTGTATTGGTTGGCCTCCAGCCAGGAGATGATGCTTGCAAAAGAGCACCAGCTGTGTACTAGCAGTGGGATTTTCACTTGCCTTATGTTACTAGATGGGGACGGGGTGGGGGTGGTTACTCTGATTTCTCAGGCAATGGGCATGGCCCTGTAGTTCCCAAGAGATTCTGTCCTTTGTGTAAGCTGCCAAGGTGGGTGGTGGGGCAAAGCCAAGAAGGAGCTGGGTAGGGAAGGTTTATACTCTGAGTCTATGTGTGCAGATCAAGCAGCAGCCCTTGTGGGTTTAGAGGGATGGGAGTAGGTAGGTCTCATGCCACTGGGTTGATATTCTAGAGGGGAGCATTTCTGCCTCTACTGCACAGAATTTGCTCAGGAAATTGGTGTAGCAAGTGGTGATAAGCCCCGCAGATTTCCCACACACTTGGAGAGGCACACCCACTCCCATGGATTTCCATTGGCAGCAGAGAGATGAGTTCGCGTCAGCCTGTAATTAGAATTCCCCACTTTCAGGAGTCATAAGCTTTCCCCACGGAGATGGCGACCACGGCTTTCAAGTCATGCCCCTCTCTGTTCCCTGAAAAGCCTGGCACTTGGCGCCTACTCACAACTCCTGCACTCATGGCTCATGAACCCGCGGCTCCTGCGCTCACAGCCTGCTTTTCACTCTCCCCTGCACTGGCCCTGGCCAAGGGAGTTCGTCACCACCAAAGATTACATCTGGAAACCCCGTTGGGAGCTTCTTTCAACTTGTGACCACTGCCTGAACTTTTTGGCTGTCCTCCACGAGGTCTTCTGTGAGCAACAGTAAGGAATGGCTGCCCTTGGTCCATACTGGGATCTGGGAGTGAATTCAAGGGTCTTCCTGCCGCTGCTGCTTCTTTTAGATTCCATGAACTTCCCCAAGTTATTTCCTGCGTTGTGTGAGGTTAAGGCCTTACCCTGTGCCCTGGGCTTTCAGGCTCCCCGGGGTGGGGATGTATATCCCAGAGGCAAACTCTCCCTCGCTCACACTCTGGGGACTCGCAGCCCTTTGTCTGACCCATAGTGTAGGCTGCAGGCTCCTGCTTCCTTCTGGGATTCATAGATTTCTTCAGTTTTCCTGCTTAGTTTCTGCATCGTTTCTGGAAAAATGTTCACAGTGTGAATCTCTATACATTATTCTGTCCTTCTAAACAGGAGAGGTATGCTAGCAATGCCTCTAATCCCCTATCAAAAAAAAATGTCATTTAACAAAGATGTTTGCCATTATTTATGTATGTTTACATTGAATTTATTCCTCGTTTGCATCTACATTATCAAAATATTTTTCTCAATTTATATGCTTTGCATAAAATCTTATTCATTTTTATAGTAATTTCTTTCAAAGGTTAAATTTAATTTGAATAGCATAGCCAATATCTTGCTAATACACTGAAGTTCAATTCTAGGCCAATTCTGGGTATAACTTCCAGTACAAGTACAGGCTAGTATTACTGTTAAGAGACTAAGGAGAACATTCTCCTTTGGATTATGTGTAATAATGACTAGGACCATGTGTTTTGATACTTCTAAGAAAAGGCATCCAATATGCCTTACATTAAAAAGTAAATTCTCCCAGTTTCACATATTATATCTGAACTTTTCACTTGAATATTATTGCACATGAAGTGACAGAGAAAAAGAGACATTTGATTGTATTTTAATTGTAGGTCATTGATATTATAAAATGTAATTAATAGCAAAAAACAGATCAAAAAAAATAGAAGCTCCAGATATAAATAATTAATGTAGAAATATTTGGTTTACAATATAGGAAAGTATAAGAGAGCTTTAGACCTAGTTTCAATATCTATTTATTTTCATGTATAATTTAGTATTTGTTTGTTTAGATGGAAGACGTTTTCCTTCAATTATACCAGATTCTTCACTTCTCTAAGTGTTACATGTCATTTGTTATGAGCTGTATGAATATAGAGTTTAATACAGGCTGAAATGTTCCAAAAGAAAGTAAATAAATAATTGTTATTTGTAACAAATTTATTATACAGTTGCAACTTTATCTCTTCAAAAAGTTAAATGTAGGTGTTTTAAAATTAAATACCCCAGATGAAAAGATCATCCTAAATTATGAACCTGTGTTTTGCCATTATTCTTCCAGCAAAAAAAAAAAAAAAAAAAAAAAAAGTCTGTTTGTAATCAGTAACAGTTATTCAAGTGACTTTTTTGGGAAAAGCAATAAGATCTGAACTAGTCTAAGCAGTCTTTAAGAATAATTAGTGAATATTCTTCATGGTATAATTCTATAACACCTGCTCTCTTATTCAGGTCTGTTTCCCCTTCAAAATTAATGTTGAAACTTAATCCCCAATGCCATCTTGGAAGTAAAGACTGAGCCCTCAGTAGACACCAACCTTGCTGGGGCCTTAATCTTGGACTACTCAGCCTCTATAATTGATAAACAACAGAAAAGTTTTCTGGTAAACAAAAGAAGTACATTTCTGATGTTTATAAATTACTCAATCTGTAGTATTTTGTTAGAGCAATACAAACGAACTAAGACAATACCTAAGATGGATTAATCTGGGAAATGTTCATAGCAACAAAAAAGAAAAAGTACAGTTTCTCTGCACATCTGTATTATTTATCCATATCAATATCTCATCACTTAATACATTGCCTTCAAAAGACAAAAAAATTACTCGTGACTGTTACAAAATTAACCTTTATTTTATCAACTTCTTGACATTCCCAAACTTACTATATTATCTCACTATACCTCAAAAAAATCAAAAGTACAATTTTTACCGGAATGATCTACAAAGGAAAAACTGTAGAGTAATAATACAGTAGGGAGCATTAACCGTCATAAATTATACTCACAAACTTAAGACAACTTTTCAACTATGGACTTTAAAAACATGTTCTCACTCATAAGTGGGAGTTGAACAATGAGAACACATGGACACAGAGAGGGGAACATCACATACTGGGGCCTGTAGGGGGCTGGGGAGCTAGGTGAGGGACAGCAGTAGGAGAAATACTTAATGTAGATGACGGGTTGATGGGTGCAGCAAAGCACAATGGCAAGCGTATACCTATGTAACAAACCTGCCTGTTTGCACATGTATCCCAGAACTTAAAGTATATTAAAAAAAATCTAAAACAAAGTTAGTGATAGAAAACGTTGTGAACATTTCATAGTCGGTTGCTTTAACCTGTTTAACCTTATGCTTTAGATGCTCTTATAAAGCTGTCTTTCCTTCTTTATTTTTTTAAAAAAGGGCTTTTTTGGCCTATACATCATAGATGTCTCATTTCAGTGTTTTCCCCCTTCTAACTGATGATTCTATTTAAATTTCTCTGGCATTTGAACTGAGATTTTAAAAGATATTAAACATGCATATGTATATATATAAAATACTTCTATATTAAATTCATATGTATGTAAACATAAGATTTCTAATTTTATTTCATTTTATATAGGTACCTACATGCAAAGAATAAATTAGGAGACAAAAGGAAATGTTTTATATTAAAACATTTTTATGATATAAAAAATGGTTAACATATTAAATGCATTTATTTACAGTTATTTCAGATAAAAACTAAAAAAAAAATTGTGTTTAAACATCGTCATACTTGTTGGGTAAATCAAATACCATTAAGATTTAGATATAGAAAATGCCAATTTGTTGAATAAAATCTTAAAGCATTTTAAGAAATCTATATTTTAATTTCATATCAAGAGTATATATAATGACTATTGATAATCACTAGTTGTAGGATGTCATTTTCACATAGTTTGGTATTGGACATCCAATATAAATTTGACTTTTTATACAGAAGCACAAGTAATTTTTCACACTTAAGTTCTCTCTAATACATGTAATTAAAGGTATAGTTTATTTTTAACATTTCTATAGCAAAACTATGAAGTATTGCAGTACCATGTTCACCATATTATCTTGTATGCTTCGGCTTATCAATCATTTTAAATTACTGTATTTTCCATATGTTACATAATATTCATATACTGCTTTAATTATTCTAAAGAGAGAAAAGCATTTCAACATAAAAGGTTTGTTGTTGTTATTGTTGTTGTTATTTTTTAAGACTCCACTCTCATTTACTGTCTCACTGGAAAGACCTGAATGGCAGTTCAAGGACTTCTTGCCTCTGTCTTCATATTTCATAACTCCAGCATAATGTTCCTTTTAAGGTCTTGCAGGGAGTATTGATCATGTGTTTGGAGTGGTTTTGTGCTGAGCTACACAACACCCAACTAGTATTCTAGTCTGTTAAACAAAGAGTTTAGTGGATAACAATATCCTGGACAAAATGAAGAAAGCTACAAATATCCAAGCTATCTAGACCATAATTGAAACCTCATTATTTTATTTTAAAGTGCTATCATTTTATGAACATGAGTGACATTATTGACTGCATTTCTAAATATAAGCCTCAAGTTTCATATTATTTTCTATCAGTAAATAAAATAAAAAGCCTAATTTTGCATTAATATATTTCTATGTAATTGGGATGAAGGGTTGCCAAGGGATTTGGTCACTCATCATGCAAATTTATATATAAATCTTTGATATAAACAATCCCAAACAAAGTTCATGATTATTTTCCCCAAAATAGAATAAATTTCCTAGTGTGCGTATCACCACATCTACTATGGCTAAAAACAGTTTAAATGTTCTTTTAGCTATTATGAGAAATTTGTACCATATGAACAGTATTTTTTTTAAAAAAATCCCTGTTATTTGTATTATTATCCCTAGTGTTAAAGTGCATTTATTCATAGTCTTTGGATTATACTTTCTGTTTGAAGTAAAACGTGTGTGTTACCACCCACCTCCAACCACCCCTGCAAAAATATGGATTCTGGCAAGCTAATAAGACCAAATTGATATCCCAGATACACATAGCTGTAGGTGGGCTGAGATCTACCAGTCTGTGACATATGCCACTTACGGTCAGCTGACAAAGGTTGTGTAGGTTGAAATAATATGTGCAAAGCAAAATAAAACAAAAAATATTTTGTTTCTAACTTTAAGAGATTGGCATATTTCACCCCCTTTAATTATTTGATTATTTTTGCTAAATAAAGATAAAATACATCTTGGTAGTGTGCCCCAAATTATTTTTTATAAAATTCCACCAAACAAATAAAACTGCTACAAATTTAGCACCCAAATTACAATTATTTTACTTATTTACAAATAATAAGGTATTCTTTAGAGGGGTTAAGATTTTCTCCATCTGTTTCTGTTTTCTTGTTTGTTTGTTTGTTTTGGTTATGGTTTGTTATTTTGAAAAATTCCTATTATGAGCTTTTGAAATTTTACAATAGCATGTTTCAACTGTATAAGAATCTCCTTATTTCATGGCACTGGTTCAGGCATTTCAGGTTCCTACCAGGATGGTTTTATTTTGACTGTGATAACCTAAAGTATATCAATTAATTATAATGTCTTTCTGATTATAAGAAGTTTATTGTTTTAAAGAAAACCTCAATACATAATAAGACATTAACTATTTTTTGTTATGTATAACAAATAAACCTTTCTAAGCCATATTATGTAGCTTCAGTTCAAATATTTTATTTCCATCTTATTAATTTTCAAGAAATAAATGTTCAATCAAATGGCACTTCTCAATTTTTATTTGTGTGATTAAAATATATGTTAAATAACATTGATGATTTTAATGCACATTTATGAGATAAAAATGTTCCTCATTTTTTCATAAAAATGTTATGATACAAGAGTAATCTTAAAATGTGAGAATCTAGAACTAATGCCTGTACATAGTTTTTCTGGGCCAAGAAATTATAAAAGAATTTACTTCTCTCTGGCACTCTAAAGCACTATGAATATCCCAGTTCAGATCCAATTCATGTAAGTCAACTTTGTTGAGGTGTAACTATGCAGTCTATGAAATGAATATATTTTAAATGTTCAACTTGATTATTTTAATAAATAGGTATCACCATGTGAATGGGAACCACAACAATCAAGATATAAACTATTTCTAGCACCACAGGAAGTTGCCCCATGACGCTTCACTGTCAGCCACTCTCCATCTCCACTAATATATACCTCCAGCCAACAATGAGCTATTTTCTGGCAACACAGATTAGGTTTACCTATTTTAAAATTTCATGTAACTATGTGTCTGGTCTTGGTGTCTGCTTTACGACCTAGCATTTTAAAATGTATTTTGTCCATCTTTTTATGTATTTGTATGTATCATATATTATGTGTGTGTTAGTGGGTATTTATTATGTGTATTAATAATTTGCTGGTAAAAATAATAATAATTATAATTTTTTTTTGAGATGGAGTTTCACTCTTCTTGCCCAGGCTGGAGTGCAATGGTGTGATCTCGGCTCACCTCAGCCTCTGCCTCCTGGGTTCAAGCAATTCTCCTGCCTCAGCCTCCCGAGTAGCTGGGATTACAGGCATGCACCACCACATCCAGCTAATTTTGTATTTTTAGTAGAGATGAGGGTTTCTCCATGTTGGTCAAGCTCGTCTTGAACTCCTGACTTCAGGTGATCTGCCCGCCCTTTGGGTGGTCTCCCAAAGTGCTGGGATTGCAGGTGTGAGCCACCATGTCTGGCGAAATGTTATTGAATATTACTTAATTGTACGAATACAGAACAATCTGTTTATCCACTCACTTTTTAATAAACTTTCATTCCCATTTTTTATTTATTGTGAGTAAAACTGTTGGGAATATGACTTATATGACTTATGTACAGGTTTGTTTGTAGACATATGCTTCCTGGGTTTTTTTTTTTTTTTTTTTTTTTTGGATTGCTACCTAGGATTGAAATTGCTGGTTATACAATAAGTTTATGTTTGATATATTTTAAAAATGTGAAGCCTTTTAAGAGTGTGTGTACCATTTGCATTCCTATCAGCAACATAAGAATGTTCCTTCCAGTTTCTCTCCATCCTCATGATATTTTTTGTCTTTTTACTTAACTCATTTTGGTGGGTCTGTAGTGAATATTTTGTGCTGATGATTTTCATTTTGCTGATGACTAATGATTTTAAGTAAGTTATCATGTAATTATAAGACATACATATAAATATTTATTCAGGAATTATCCATTTATATCTAGTATACATTTTAATAGATGTTTATCTAATCTAGTTGTAAAATTTATTTTATACCTTCTTGCTATGGATGGAATGTTTGTATCAACCCCAAAATTTCATAATGAGGATTCAAAATTTCAATGAGGGTTATGATGTTTAGATGAGGTCATGAGGGCTGAGTTTACATACTGAGAGTAGTGTGTGATATATTTTGTCTGTACCCACGCCCAAATCACATCTTGAATTGTAGTTCCCATAATCCGCATGTGTTGTGGGAGGGAACTTGAGGGAGATGTTTAGATTATGGGGGCAGTTTCTCCATGCTGTTCTCATGATAGTGAGTGGGTTCTCATGAGATCTGATGGTTTTATAAGGAGCTTTTTCCCATTTTGCTCTGCAATTCTCTTTCCTGCCACCATGTGAAGAAGGAAGTGACTGTTTCTCCTTTTTCCATGACTGTAATTTTCCTGAGGCTTTCCCAGCCCTGCAGAGTCAATCAAGCCTCTTTTCTTTATAAATTACCCAGTCTCAGATATATCCTTATAGCAGTGTGAGAACAATCTAAAACAGTAAATTGGTACCACAGACAGTGGGCATTGTTGTAAGGATACCCAAAAATGTGGAAGAAACTTTGGAACTGCATAACAGACAGAGGTTGGAACAGTTTGGAGGACTCAGAAAAAGACAGAAAAATGTGAGCAAGTTTGGAACTTCCTAGAGACTTGGATGGCTCAGAAGACAGGAAGATGTGGGAAAGTTTAGAACTTCCTAGAGACTTGCTGAATGGCTTTGACTAAAGTGCTGATAGTGGTATGAACAGTGAAGTCCAGGCTGAGGTAGTCTCAGACAGAGATGAGGAACTTGTTGAGAACTGAAGCAAGGTGACTGTTGCTATGCAAATCAACTGGTGGCATTTTTCTCCTGCCCTAGAGAACTGTGGAGCTTTGAACTTGAGAGTGATGGTTTAGGGTATCTGGTAGAAGAAATTTATAAGTGGCAAAGTGTTCAAGAGGAAGCAGAGCATAAATGTTTGCAAAATTTGCAGCCTGACATTGCGATAGAAAAGAAAAGCCCATTTTCTGGGGAGAAATTCAAGCTGGCTACAGAAATTTGCAAAGGTAATGAGGAGCCAAATATTATTCACCAAAACAATGGGGGAAATGTCTCCAGGGCATGTCATAGACCTTCACGGCAGCCCCACCCATCAGAGGCCTAGAGGACTAGGAGGAAAAAATGGTTTTCTGGGCCAGTCCCAAGACGTTGCTGCTTTGTGCACTCTCAGGACTTGGTGCCCTGGATTCCAGCCTTGGCTAAAATGGGCCAATATACAGCCAAGGCCATTGCTTCAGAGGGTGCAAGCCCCAGGCCTTGGGAGGTTTCACATGGTGTTGGGCTTGTGGGTGCAAAGAAGTCAAGAATTGAGGTTGAGGAACCTCCACCTAGATTTCATAGAATGTGTGGAAACTCCTAGATGTCCAGGCAGAATTTTGCTGCAGGGGTGGAACCCTCATGGAGAACCTCTGCTAGGTCAGTACAGGGCAGAAATGTGGGGTTAGAGCCCCCACACAAGGTCCCCACTGAGGTACTGCATAGTGGAGCTGAAAGAAGAGAACCACTGTCTTCCATACCCCAGAACGGTAGATCCACACAGAGTTTGCACTGTGCACCTGGAAAAGCTGCCCATGAAAGCAGCTGAGAAGGTGGCTGTACCCTGCAAAGCCACAGGAGCAGAGCTGACCAAGGCTGTGGAAACCCACCACTTGCATCAGCATGACCTGAATTTAAGACAGGGAGTTAAAGTAGATCACTTTGGAACTTTAAGGTTAAAGACTGCCCTATTGGATTTGAGACTTGCATGGGGCAGTAGTCTCTTCGCTTTGGCCAATTTCTCCCCCTTGAAATTGGTGTATTTACCCATTGACTGTACCCCCATTATAACTTGGAAGTAACGAGCTTGCTTTTGATTTTACAGGCTCATAGGCCGAAGGAACTTGCCTTGTCTCAGACGACACTATGGACTTGGACTTTTCAGTTAGTCCTGAAATGAGTTAAGACTTTGGGAAACTGTTGGGAAGGCATGATTGTGTTTTGAAATGTGAGGACATGTGATTTAGGAGGGGCCAGGAGCAGAATGCTATGATTTGGCAGTGTCCCCACCCAAATCTCATCTTGAACTATAGTTCCTATAATCCCCACATGTTGTGGGAGGCATCTTGCGGGAGATAATTGAGTCATGGGAGCGGTTATCCCCATGCTGCTGTTCTCATCATAGTAAGTGAGCACTCATGGTTTCATAAGAGACTTTTCCTCAATTCGCTCTGCACTTCTTCTTCCTGCCACCATTTGAAGAAGGACTTGTTTACTTCCATCATAATTGTAATTTCCTGAGGCCTTCCCATCTGTTTGGAAATGTGAGTCAATTAATCCTTTTTCCTTTATAAATTACCCAATCTTAGGTATGTCCTTATAGCAGCATGAGAACAGACTAAGACAATCCTTATAAGAAGAGAAAGAGAGACCAAAGCTCTCTTGCTCTGCCTATGCACAAAGAAGAAGGTCATGTCAGCAAACAAGGCCAGGAAGAGGGTCCTCATCAAGGGCCAATCTGCTGACACCCTAATGTCAGATTTCCAGCCTCCAGGACTGTGAAAAATGCCTGTTGTTTAAGCCTCCTAATCTTTGGCATTTTGTTATGGCAGCCCCAGCTAACCTAAGTCACTTCCAGATTACAAATATTTGTCTTTATACATTCTAGATTTATAGTCCTTTACACTGTGCACATTTTTGCCTGTCTGTGATATCCATTTGTATCTTCTTAACAATGTCCTGCAAGGACCAAATTATCTTTGCTTTAATTTTTTTTGAAATCCAATTTATTTTTAAAATATAATTAGTGGGATTTTTTTGTGGCTTAACAAATACATATTTATCTTATGAAGTTCATAAATCTCTCTTTCATATTCTAAATATTTCATAATTTCAGCTTTTACATTTAAATATATGCTATAATAAATGGTATTCTTTTAATTTATCAATTATTTCTAGCATATAGAAATATAATTTGTTTTTCAAATGTACACAGTTTCTTGTGATCTTGGTATATTTATTCATTAGTTATAGTAGTTTCAGCTAGATTCCTTCAATTTTACCTGATTATCATACTTTCTGTGAATAAAAAAAGCTTTGTTTTTTCTTTTCCAGACTGAAGATTTCATTTAATTTTTGTGGCATGTTCACTGAATAGACCACATAGTAAATGTTGATTCAGAGTGCTGAGAATGGCTATTTTCATTTGATGTTAGGTGAAAAGTTTTCTGCCTTTCAATATTGAGAAGATTGATGCTTTTTCTTCTGGTTCACTAAGAGATTTTATTGTGATGGGAATTGCTACAGTTTGGATGTAGTTTGCCTCTCCCAAAACTTACATTGAAGTTTTATCCCCATTTTGGCTGTGTGGAAATGTAGGGCCTAGTGGGAGGTATCTGGGTCATGGGGGAAAATCCTTCATGAACAGATTAATGTGTTCCCTCAGGAGTTAATGAGTTCTTGACATCCTGGAATCAGATTAATTGCCACAAGGTTGTTAAAAAGAGTCTGGCTTCCTTGGTTTCTATCTCTTTCTTTCTCTCTCACCATGTGATCTCTTTGTACACATCCTCTCCCCTTCCTCTTTCTGTGATGAATTAAAGCAATATGAGGCCCTCACCAGATGCAGCCACCCAATCTTGGACTTTTCAGTCACCAGAATTATAAACCAAATAAACCTATTTTCTTTGCAAATTATTCAGTCTCAAGTGTTCTACACAAAATTAATTGAGACAGAGATTAAGTTTTGTTAAATGATACTTTTGCATGAATTGAGATAAAATAGTTTTTTGATTATTCTATTAATTAATGCATTTTATTGGTTAATCATTAGATGTTAAGCTTGTTTTTCTAAAAATAAGCATACATTGAATATAATATGTATTTTATATATTATATGTATTTCAAAATTTGATTCACTAACATTTTCTTAAAGAGTTTTTCTTCTCTAACCACGTTACTTTTTTAAATGCAAATTTCTCATTTTGTTATACTGGGTTCACTAAAGTAATTGATTATTGTTTTTGCTCTTCTCTATTCTGAAAATTTTTTCAAATTTCAAATTATTTCTTCCTGAAATGTTTAATATAATTCACTGGTGAAGATATCTGAGCCTGGAGTTTCTTTGTTAAAACATTTTTATATAAAAAATTTTATGTGTTTAATAGATTTGTCATTACTCAGATTTTCTATGTCATTTTGTATAAGTGCTTAAAATAATAAATTTTGTAAAATGACTTTTTTGCTGTATCCTGCTATTTTTGATGATTTATACTAATCTCTCAGTTCAAAGTAATTTAGAATTAATATGGTAATTTCTATGATTTGTTCATTGATTTGAATAGCATTATTTCAAATGATTCAAGGATTTTCTAAAATATTTTATGTTATTGATTTCTAATGTAACTTTGCTGTAGAAAAAAAACAACAACATGCTCTTTGCATATTAATCCCCTTAATGAGTCTTGATTTCACCAGCATAGTCACTATCTTAGGGCAGGTACAATTTATACTTGGCAAAAAATTTCTATTCTATCATTATTTTGCAGAGTGCTTTGACTTTTTAAAAATTTTTAAAGGTGAATTTCATTTTTTTTTTTACTTCTATTTTCAGATCAGGTGTACATGTGCAGGTTTTTTACATAGGTAAACTCATGTCACAGCGGATTGTTGTACAGTTTATTTTGTCACCCAGGTATTAAACCTAGTAACCATTAGTTATTTTTCCTGATCCTCTCCCTCCTCCCACCCTTCACCCTCCAATAGGCCCCAGTGTCTGTTGTTCCCTTCTAAATGTCTGTGTGTTCTCATCATTTAGTTCCCACTTATAATTGAGAACATGCGGTATTTGGTTTTATGTTCCTGTGTTATTTTGCTAAAGACTATAGCCTCCAACTCTCCTCATGTTCCTGAAAAGGACATGATCTCATTTTATATGGCTGCATAGTAGTCCATGGTGCATATGTACTACAATTTCTTCATCCAGTCTACCACTGATGGGCATTTAGGTTGATTCCATGTCTTTGCTATAGAAAATACTGGTGCCACGAACATACACATGCGTGTTTCTTTATGATAGAATGATTTACATTTCTTTGGGCATATATTCAATAATAGGATTGCTAAGTTGAATGGTAGTTCTGTTTTTAGGTCTTTGAGGAATTTTCACATGGTTTTCAACAAAACAGTGAACCAATTTACAGTCCCACCAACAGTGTATAAGTGTTCCTTTTTCTCCACAACCTCAACAGCACCTATTATTTTTTGATGTCTTAATAATAGTCATTCTGATGTGTGAAATATTTTCTCATTGTGGTTTTGATTTGCATTTCTCTAATGACTGGTGACGTTGAGCTTTTTCTTTCATATGTATGTTGGTCACTTGTATGTCTTCTTTTGAAAAGTAACTGTTCATATGCTTTTCCCACTATTTAAGGAAGTTGTTTGTTTTTTTTCTAAATTTGTTTAAGTTCCTTATAGATGCTGGATACTAGACCTTTTTCAGATGCATAATTTGCAAAACTTTCCTCTCATTTTCTAGGTTGTCTGTTTACTCTATTGATAATTTCATTTGCTGTACAGAAGCTCTTTAGTTTAACTAGATCCCATTTGTCAATTTTTGCTTTTGTTGCAATTGCTTTTGGCATCTTCATCATTCAATCTTTGCCTGTTTCTATGTCCAGAATGGTATTGCCTAGGTTGTCTTCCAGGGTGTTTATAGTTTGGATTTTACATTTAAGTTTTTAATTCATCTTCAGTTGATTTTTTATATTTTATAAGGAAAGAGTCCAGTTATAGTCTTCTACAGAAGGTTAGCCAGTTCTCCCAGCACCATTTATTGAATAGAAAGTTTTTTCTGTTTTGCTTGTTTTTATCAGCTTTGTCAAAGTTCAGACAGTTGTAGGTGTGTGGCCTCATTTCTGGGCTCTATTCTGTTCCATTAGGCTATGTGTCTGTCTTTGTACCAGTACCATGTTGTTTTGGTTACTGTAGCCCTGTAGTTTAGTTTAAGGTCAGGTAATGTGATGCCTCCAGCTTTGTTATTTTTCTTCAGGATTGCTTGGCTATTTGGGCTCTTTTTTGTTTCCATATAAATTTTAAAATAGGTTTTTCTAGTTCTGTGAAGAACGTCATTCATTGTTTAATAGAAATAACATTGAATCTACAAATCACTTTGGGCAGTATAGAAATTTTCACAATATTGATTCTTCTTATCCATGACCATGAAATGTTTTCTGATTTATTTTCGTCTTCTCTGATTTCTTTGAGCAGTGGTTTTTAGTTCTTGTAGAGATCTTTAGCCTCCCTGGTTAGATGTATTTCTTGGTATTTTATTCTTTTTTTTTTTTTTACAACTTTTTTTATTTTATTTTATTTTATTTTATTTATTATTATTATTATTATTATTATTATTATACTTTAGGCTCTATGGTACATGTGTGCAACATGCAGGTAACTTACATATGTATACATGTGCCATGCTGGTGCGCTGCACCCACCAACTCGTCATCTAGCATTAGGTATATCTCGCAATGCTATCCCTCCCCCCTCCCCCCACCCCACAACAGTCCCCGAAGTGTGATGTTCCCCTTCCTGTGTCCATGTGTTCTCATTGTTCAATTCCCACCTATGAGTGAGAATATGCGGTGTTTGGTTTTTTGTTCTTGCGATAGTTTACTGAGAATGATGATTTCCAATTTCATCCATGTCCCTACAAAGGACGTGAACTCATCCTTTTTTATGGCTGCATAGTATTCCATGGTGTATATGTGCCACATTTTCTTAATCCCGTCTATCATTGTTGGACATTTGGGTTGGTTCCAAGTCTTTGCTATTGTGAATAATGCTGCAATAAACATACATGTGCATGTGTCTTTATAGCAGCATGATTTATAGTCCTTTGGGTATATACCCAGTAATGGGATGGCTGGGTCAAATGGAATTTCTAGTTCTAGATCCCTGAGGAATCGCCACACTGACTTCCACAAGGGTTGAACTAGTTTACAGTCCCACCAACAGTGTAAAAGTGTTCCTATTTCTCCACATCCTCTCCAGCACCTGTTGTTTCCTGACTTTTGAATGATTGCCATTCTAACTGGTGTGAGATGGTATCTCATTGTGGTTTTGATTTGCATTTCTCTGATGGCCAGTGATGGTGAGCATTTTCTCATGTGTTTTTTGGCTGCATAAATGTCTTCTTTTGAGAAGTGTCTGTTCATGTCCTTTGCCCACATTTTGATGGGGTTATTTGTTTTTTTCTTGTAAATTTGTTTGAGTTCATTGTAGATTCTGGATATTAGCCCTTTGTCAGATGAGTAGGTTGCGAAAATTTTCTCCCATTTTGTAGGTTGCCTGTTCACTCTGATGGTAGTTTCCTTTGCTGTGCAGAAGCTCTTTAGTTTAATTAGATCCCATTTGTCAATTTTGGCTTTTGTTGCCATTGCTTTTGGTGTTTTAGACATGAAGTCCTTGCCCATGCCTATGTCCTGAATGGTATTGCCTAGGTTTTCTTCTGGGGTTTTTATGATTTTAGGTCTAACATTTAAGTCTTTAATCCATCTTGAATTGATTTTTGTATAAGGTGTAAGGAAGGGATCCAGATTCAGCTTTCTACATATGGCTAGCCGGTTTTCCCAGCACCATTTATTAAATAGGGAATCCTTTCCCCATTTCTTGTTTTTGTCAGGTTTGTCAAAGATCAGATAGTTGTAGATATGTGGCATTATTTCTGATGGCTCTGTTCTGTTCCATTGATCTATATCTCTGTTTTGGTGCCAGTACCATGCTGTTTTGGTTACTATAGCCTTGTAGTATAGTTTGAAGTCAGGTAGTGTGATGCCTCCAGCTTTGTTCTTTTGGCTTAGGATTGACTTGGCGATGCGGGCTCTTTTTTGGTTCCATATGAACTTTAAAGTAGTTTTTTCCAATTCTGTGAAGAAAGTCATTGGTAGCTTGATGGGGATGGCATTGAATCTGTAAATTACCTTGGGAAGGATGGCCATTTTCATGATATTGATTCTTCCTACCCATGAGCATGGAATGTTCTTCCATTTGTTTGTATCCTCTTTTATTTCCTTGAGCAGTGGTTTGTAGTTCTCCTTGAAGAGGTCCTTCACATCCCTTGTAAGTTGGATTCCTAGGTATTTTATTCTCTTTGAAGCAATTGTGAATGGGAGTTCACTCATGATTTGGCTCTCTGTTTGTCTGTTATTGATGTATAAGAATGCTTGTGATTTTTGTACATTGATTTTGTATCCTGAGACTTTGCTGAAGTTGCTTATCAGCTTAAGGAGATTTTGGGCTGAGACAATGGAGTTTTCTAGATATACTATCATGTCATCTGCAAACAGGGACAATTTGACTTCCTCTTTTCCTAATTGAATACCCCTGATTTCCTTCTCTTGCCTAATTGCCCTGGCCAGAACTTCCAACACTATGTTGAATAGAAGTGGTGAGAGAGGGCATCCCTGTCTTGTGCCAGTTTTCAAAGGGAATGCTTCCAGTTTTTGCCCATTCAGTATGATATTGGCTGTGGGTTTGTCATAAATAGCTCTTATTATTTTGAGATATGATCCATCAATACCTAATTTTTTGAGAGTTTTTAGCATGAAGGGTTGTTGAATTTTGTCAAAGGCCTTTTCTGCATCTATTGAGATAATCATGTGGTTTTTGACTTTGGTTCTGTTTATATGCTGGATTACATTTATTGATTTGCGTATATTGAACCAGCCTTGCATCCCAGGGATGAAGCCCACTTGATCATGGTGGATAAGCTTTTTGATGTGCTGCTGGATTCTGTTTGCCAGTATTTTATTGAGGACTTGTGCATCAATGTTCATCAAGGATATTGGTCTAAAATTCTCTTTTTTTGTTGTGTCTCTGCCAGGCTTTGGTATCAGGATGATGCTGGCCTCATAAAATGAGTTAGGGAGGATTCCTTCTTTTTCTATTGATTGGAATAGTTTCAGAAGGAACGGTATCAGCTCCTCCTTGTACGTCTGGTAGAATTCGGCTGGGAACCCATCTGGTCCTGGACTTTTTTGGTTGGTAACCTATTGATTATTGCCACAATTTCAGCTCCTGTTATTGGTCTATTCAGAGATTCAACTTCTTCCTGGTTTAGTCTTGGGAGGGTGTATGTGTTGAGGAATGTATCCATTTCTTCTAGATTTTCTAGTTTATTTGCGTAGAGGTGTTGGTAATATTCTCTGATGGTAGTTTGTATTTCTGTGGGATCGGTGGTGATATCTCCTTTATCATTTTTTATTGCATCTATTTGATTCTTCTCTCTTTTTTTCTTTATTAATCTTGCTAGTGGTCTATCAATTTTGTTAATCCTTTCAAAAAACCACCTCCTGGATTCATTTATTTTTTGAAGGGTTTTTGTGTCTCTATTTCCTTCAGTTCTGCTCTGATTTTAGTTATTTCTTGCCTTCTGCTAGCTTTTGAATCTGTTTGCTCTTGCTTTTCTAGTTCTTTTAATTGAGATGTTAGGGTGTCAATTTTGGATCTTTCCTGCTTTCTCTTGTGGGCATTTAGTGCTATAAATTTCCCTCTACACACTGCTTTGAATGCATCCCAGAGATTCTGGTATGTTTTGTTTTTGTTCTCGTTGGTTTCAAAGAACATCTTTATTTCTGCCTTCATTTCGTTATGTACCCAGTAGTCATTCAGGAGCAGGTTGTTCAGTTTCCACATAGTTGAGCGGTTTTGAGTGAGCTTCTTAATCCTGAGTTCTAGCTTGATTGCACTGTGATCTGAGAGATAGTTTGTTATAATTTCTGTTCTTTTACATTTATTGAGGAGAGCTTTACTTCCAAGTATGTGGTCAATTTTGGAATAGGTGTGGTGTGGTGCTGAAAAAAATGTATATTCTGTTGATTTGGGGTGGAGAGTTCTGTAGATGTCTATTAGGTCCGCTTGGTGCAGAGCTGAGTTCAATTCCTGGGTATCCTTGTTGATTTTATGTTTCGTTGATCTGTCTAATGTTGACAGTGGGGTGTTAAAGTCTCCCATTATTAATGTGTGGGAGTCTAAGTCTCTTTGTAGGTCACTCAGGACTTGCTTTATCAATCTGGGTGCTCCTGTATTGGGTGCATATATATTTAGGATAGTTAGCTCTTCTTATTGAATTAATCCCTTTACCATTATGTAATGGCCTTCTTTGTCTCTTTTGATATTTGTTGGTTTAAAGTCTGTTTTATCAGAGACTAGGATTGCAACCCCTGCCTTTTTTTGTTTTCCATTTGCTTGGTAGATCTTCCTCCATCCTTTTATTTTGAGCCTATGTGTGTCTCTGCACGTGAGATGGGTTTCCTGAATACAGCACACTGATGGGTCTTGAGTCTTTATCCAATTTGCCAGTCTGTGTCTTTTAATTGGAGCATTTAGTCCATTTACATTTAAAGTTAATATTGTTATGTGTGAATCTGATCCTGTCATTATGATGTTAGCTGGTTATTTTGCTCGTTAGTTGATGCAGTCTCTTCCTAGTCTCAATGGTCTTTACATTTCAGTATGATTTTGCAGTGGCTGGTACCGATTGTGCCTTTCCATGTTTAGTGCTTCCTTCAGGAGCTCTTTTAGGGCAGGCCTGGTGGTGACAAAATCTCTCAGCATTTGCTTGTCTGTAAAGGATTTTATTTCTCCTTCACTTATGAAGCTTAGTTTGGCAGGATATGAAATTCTAGGTTGAAAATTCTTTTCTTTAAGAATGTTGAATATTGGCCCCCACTCTCTTCTGGCTTGTAGGGTTCCTGCCGAGAGATCCGCTGTTAGTCTGATGGGCTTCCCTTTGATGGTAACCCGACCTTTCTCTCTGGCTGCCCTTAACATTTTTTCCTTCATTTCAACTTTGGTGAATCTGACAATTATGTGTCTTGGAGTTGCTCTTCTCGAGGAGTATCTTTGTGGCGTTCTCTGTATTTCCTGAATCTGAATGTTGGCCTGCCTTGCTAGATTGGGGAAGTTCTCCTTGACAATATCCTGCAGAGTGTTTTCCAACTTGTTTCCATTCTCCCCGTCACTTTCAAGTACACCAATCAGATGTAGATTTGGTCTTTTCACATAGTCCCACATTTCTTGGAGGCTTTGCTCGTTTCTTTTTATTCTTTTTTCTCTAAACTTCCCTTCTCACTTCATTTCATTCATTTCATCTTCCAGGGCTGGTACCCGTTCTTCCATTTGATCGCATCAGCTCCTGAGGCTTCTGCATTCTTCACGTAGTTCTCGAGCCTTGGTTTTCAGCTCCATCAGCTCCTTTAAGCACTTCTCTGTATTGGTTATCCTAGTTATACATTCTTCTAAATTTTTTTCCAAGTTTTCAACTTCTTTGCCTTTGGTTTGAATATCCTCCTGTAGCTCGGCGTAATTTGATCGTCTGAAGCCTTCTTCTCTCAGCTCGTCAAAGTCATTCTCCGTCCAGCTTTGTTCCGTTGCTGGTGAGGAACTGCGTTCCTTTGGAGGAGGAGAGGTACTCTGCTTTTTAGAGTTTCCAGTTTTTCTGCTCTGTTTTTTCCCCATCTTTGTGGTTTTATCTACTTTTGGTCTTTGATGATGGTGATGTACAGATGGGTTTTTGGTGTGGATGTCCTTTCTGTTAGTTTTCCTTCTAACAGACAGGACCCTCAGCTGCAGGTCTGTTGGAGTTCCTGGCCGGCCGTGTGAGGTGTCAGTCTGCCCCTGCTGGGGGGTGCCTCCCAGTTAGGCTGCTCGGGGGTCAGGGGTCAGGGACCCACTTGAGGAGGCAGTCAGCCCATTCACAGATCTCCAGTTGCGTGCTGGGAGAACCACTGCTCTCCTCAAAGCTGTCAGACAGGGACATTTAAGTCTGCAGAGGTTACTGCTGTCTTTTTGTTTGTCTGTGCCCTGCCCCCAGAGGTGGAGCCTACAGAGGCAGGCAGGCCTCCTTGAGCTGTGGTGGGCTCCACCCAGTTCAAGCTTCCTGGCTGTTTTGTTTACCTAAGTGAGCCTGGGCAATGGCGGGCGCCCCTCCCCCAGCCTCGCTGCCGACTTGCTGTTTGATCTCAGACTGCTGTGCTAGCAATCAGTGAGACTCCGTGGGCGTAGGACCCTCTGAGCCAGGTGTGGGCTATACTCTCCTGGGGCACCGTTTCCTAAGCCCGTCGGAAAAGCACAGTATTCGGGTGGGAGTGGCCCGATTTTCCAGGTGCCCTCTGTCACCCCTGGAAATGGAACTCCCTGACCCCTTGTGCTTCCCGAGTGAGGCAATTCCTCGCCCCTGCTTCGGCTGGCGCACGGTGCACTCACCCACTGACCTGCGCCCACTGTCTGGCACTCCCTAGTGAGATGAACACGGTACCTCAGATGGAAATGCAGAAATCACCCATCTTCTGCGTCGCTCGCGCTGGGAGCTTTAGACCGGAGCTGTTCCTATTCGGCCATCTTGGCTCCTCCCCGGTATTTTATTCTTATTGTGGCAATTTGTGAATGGGATAGTATTCCTGATTTGGCTTTCAGCTTGACTGTTGTTGGTATACAGGAATATCAGGAATATTTGTACATTGGTTTTGTATCCTGAGACTGCTGAAGTCATTTATCAGCTTAAGGAGCTTTTGGGCCAAGACTATGGGGGTTTTTTACATATAGAATCATGTTGTCTCAAAACAGGGAAAATTTGACTTTCTCTCTTTATATTTGGATGCCATTTCTTTTTCTTCCTCTTGCCTGATTGCTCTGTCCAGAGCTTCCATTACTGTATTGTATAGGACTGGTGAGAAAGGGCATCCTTGTGTTGTGCATAGAGGTGTTCATAATATTCTACAATGGAATGTCGTATTTCTGAGGGGTTAGTTTAATGTCCTCATTGTTATGTCTAATTGTGTTTATGTATTTTGATCTTCTGTCTTTTCTTTATTAGCCTAGCTAGTGGTCTGTTTTATTTTATTTATTTATTTTTTTTCAAAAAATCAACTCCTGAATTCACTGAAGTTTTGAATGATTTCTTGTGTCTCAGTCTTTTTCAGTTCAGCTCTGATTTTGGTTATTTCTTGTCTTCTGCTAACTTTAGGATTGGTTTGCTCTTCGTTCTCTAGTTCTTTTAGTTGTGGTATTAGGTTACTGAATTGAGAACTTTCTAACTTTTTGATATGGGCATTTAGTGCTATAAATTTCCTTCTTAACACTGCCTTAGCTGTGTCCCAGAGATTCTGGCATGTAGTATCTTTGTTCCCATTAGTTTCAAAGAACTTCTTGATTTCTGTCTTAATTTCGCCACTTAAACAAAAGTCATTCAGGAACAGGTTATTCAATTTTCCATGTAATTTTATGGTTTCAAGAAACTTTCTTATTCTTGATCTCTAATTGTTTTGCAGTGTGGTCCAAAAGTGTTGTTGTTATGATTTCATTTCTTTTACATTTGCTGAGGAGTGTTTTATGTGGAATTATATGATTGATTTTGGAGTATGTGCCATGTGATGATGAGAAGAAAGATATTTCATTGGTTTTTGGTGGAGGATTCTATAGATGTCTATCAGATCCATTTTATCCAGTGCTGAGTTCAGATCCTGAATATCTTTATTAATTTTCTACCTCAATGATCTGTCTAATATTATCAGTAGTATGTTGAAGTCTCTCACTGTCATTGAGTGGAAGGCTAAGTCTCTTTGAAGGTATCTAAGAATTTGCTTTATGAAATTGGATGCTCCTGTGTTGGGTACACATATGCTTAGGATAGTTAGGACTTGTTTTTGAATTTAATCCTTTACCAATATGTCATGCCCTTCTATGTATTTTTATCTTTGTTGTTATAAAGTATGTTTTGTCTGCAATCGTGTTTGCAACTCCTGCTTTATTCTGCTTTCCATTTGCTTTGCACATTTTTCTCCATCACTTTATTTTGAACGTATGGGTGTCATTGCCCACAGCAGCAACAGTGGCAGCATAGCGAGTGCATGCTCATTAGCTGTGGGAGGATGCTGGCAGGTGCTGGGGTGAGGCAGCATGGTTGGGGTGGCATGGGATACCTACTGGTAACTGTGCAGGTAGTTGCACTGGTGGTGGTATTAGCATGGGTTTGGGGAACTGGCAGGTGCAGCCAGAGTGTTTTTAAAATGTATATTCATTAATTTGGTTGATACTGTTGTCAATTATTTATGAAAGAGAAGTACTGAAATTTCTAGATATAATAATACATTTGTCTATTTCTATTCATAGTTCTGTCAGTTTTGTTTCATATATTTTGAGCATTGATGTTAAATATATATATATATATATTTGGGATTGTTTTGTTTTTTCAATTAAAACATTTATTTTGATATGCCCTCTTTATCTCTTATAATATTCTTCACACCAGTCTTTATTCTAATAAAAATATAGCTATTCCAACTTTCTTAAGATATTTATATAATTATGATTCATATATGAGTATACTTGCATTGTATATTTTTAATGTATTGGCTGTCTGTTTCTTTATATTTCATGTGCATCCACTGGAAATGCCTACAGTTATATTTTACTTTTTTTTAATCTACTCTAGTCATCTCAGGTAGGGTGTATTGCTTTTTTATTGAAATGTTTTAGACCACTTACATAAAATGTAATTATCAATATGACTAAGTTTAAATATACTATCTTGTTTTTTTTTGTAAGTTGTCCCATGCATTCTCTTTTAGTTGCCCTTGGTTCCTTCATTCAGGCAGTTTCTATTACTTTGTGTAGTTCTAGGTTCTTCTACTATCATGTTCTTTTGGTCCCAATAATTTATTTTACTATTTCTTAAATGCAGATTCATGGCTTTGAGTATACCGTGCTGTTTTTTTTCTGAAAAGGGCTCTATTTGGCATTAACTTTTGAGGGTGATTTTTATTCAATACGAAATTTCATTTGACAGTTGTATGTGTTTTTGCATTTAAAGATGTCGATATAATATTGGCTTCATTTTTTAAAATGAGAAATCAGAACTCATTTCATTATTTTTAAATTTTTTGGGGTTTTTTTCAGCATGTTTTTAGTATTTTCTCCTCCCTAGGGTTTCAACAATTTGATTTCTTGTAATTTGGTACAGTTTTCTTTCTCTTTATTTCATATATCTCATTTAGCCATTTGGATCTTGCGTTTACAGTTTATATCAATTTGAAAATTTTTCAAACATTCAAACATTCCTGATTCTCCTCCTGAGAGTACAATTATGCACATCTTAGACCATTGATCCACAGTTCATCAAAACTCTGCTTACTCTGTTATTTTTAGAAAAAAATTATTTCAGTTTAGTGTTTATCACTATCTTCAAGTTCACAATTGTTTTTACTGTAAGAATGTGTAAGTGTGTAAGTTGATGTTAAATTCTTTTTTACTGTAAAAATGTGTAAGTGTGTAAGTTGCTGTTAAAGCCATTTAGTAGTTTATTTTATTTTATTTTTTAACTTTTAGTTTCAAGGGTATATGTGCAGGTTTGTTATATAGGTAAACTGTGTGTTGCCAGTGGTTGGTACAGACTATTTTCTCATCCAGGTAATAAGCTCGGTGCTCAATAGGTAGTTTTTGATCCTCACGCCTCTCCCACACTCCACACTCAAATAGGCCCTAGTGTCCATTGCTCTCTTCTTTGTGTATGTTTTCCACGTCTAATTTGTTCTCTTTTTCTCAATATCTTTTAGTTTTCTTTACATTATTTTCATGTTTTCTTCAGATCTTTCAACATTCAAAATCAGTAAAGTCTCTCTTATCTTTAGGTCTGTTTCCATTGACTGGTGTTTTTCCATGTATGGGTAATATTTATTTCCTTTTTCACCCATGTTTTCTCTCTTTCCTTTTCACTTTCTTTTTCACTTTAGCATTTGATTAAATGATGAGAATTGTGATTGTTACATTGTTAAGTGTTCTTTACAGTTTACTTACCCACTGTATTGACTTTGAAATGGACAGAAGGTTACATTTATCTTCTTGCAATCACAAATAATACTGAAATAAACATGCATACACATATTTCCTTATGACTCACTGAAGATGTATTTGGAAAATATTACTAGGAGTATTATTTCTAGGTTATAAGTATTTGTATTTTCAATTTGTCTAAGTAGTACCATATTGCTCTCTGGAATGGCTCCCTTAATACTCGCTCATTAGCGATGCTACCAGTTCATCTTCCTCCTCAACATTTTATGTATGTATTTATTAATTGACAACTAAAAATGGTATATATTTCTGAAGTACATTATGTTTTAATATATGTATATACTCCAGAATATTTAAATGATGCCAATTAACATAAGTATTACTTCACATACTTATTTGTGTTTGTGTGGTAAATATGCGTAGAATCTAGTCTTGTAAGCTTTCAAGTAAACAATATATTATTATTAACTATTGTCACCATGATATATAACTTTTTACCTATTCATTCTAAATGAAATTTTGTTTCATTTGGTCAACATCTTCCCAATTTGCCCATCCACAAACCTACCTCTGGTAACTGTCATTTCACTCTTTGCTTCTTTCTATGAGTTCAATTTTCTAAATATTCCACATATAAGTGAGATCGTGCAGTATTTATATTCTTGTGTCTAGATTATTTCACTTAATATAATGCATTCTAGATTCATCCATGCTGTGGCAAATGACAGGATTTCCTTCCTTTTTAAGATCGAATAGTATTCCATTGTGTATATATGCCACATTTTATTATTTATTCCTGAGGTACTGAAAACATACATTGAATCAATATATTGGCTATTGTAAAGAATACGTCAATAAACATGAGAGTACAAATGTCTCTTCAATATACTGATTTCATATCCTTTGAATATACCCAGTAGTAAGATTGCTGGATCATACGGTAATTTTATTTAGTATTTTTTTGTGGGATCTCCATACTGTTTTCCATAAGGGCTGTTCTAATTTACATTCCTATCAACAATGTCCAATAGTTCTATTTTCTCCACATCTTCACCAATAGTTATCTTTCATCTTTTTGATAACCACAATTTTAACAGGTGTGAGGTAATATCTCAATGTGGTTTTAACTTGCATTTCTCTGATAATTAGTGATACTGGGTGTTTTTTTAATATACTCATTGCCCATTTATATGTGTTCCTTTGAGAAATGTCTATTCAGGTCCTTAGCTCATTTTTTAATCAGGTTATTTGTTTTCTTGATATTCAGTTGTTTAAATTATTTACAAATGTTAGATATTAGCCCCTTATCAGATATATGTTTTGCAAATATTTTCTCCTATTTTGAAGATTGTTTCTTCACTCTTTTGAATGTTCCCTTTGCTGTGTAGATGCATTTTAGTTTGATGTGATCCCATTTGTTAATTTGTGCTTTTCTTTCCTATGCTTTTGCATATATATATATATATACACACACACACATATATAAATCATTGCCCAGACTAACGTCATGAAGTATTTCCTCTGTCTTCTTCCAGTAGTTTTGTAGTTTAAGTCTTACATTTAAGTCTTTATTCCATTGTTAATTGATATTTTTATATGGAATGATACTAGGATCTAATTAGTGTCTTCTGTATGTGGATATCCTGTTTTCCTAGCCCTGTTTATTGAAAAGATTTCCTTTCCTCATTGAGCGTGTTTCACAACTTTGTTGCAAATCAGTTGGCTGTAAATGTGTAGACTTATTACTGGGCCTTCCACCCTGTTCCAATGGTCTATGTGCCTATCATTATGCCAGTAGCATGTTGTTTTGATTCCTAAAGTTTTACAGTAGGTTTTGAAGTTAGGTGATATCATGCTTTATTCTGTATGTTTGAGATTGCTTGGACTATTTAGGTTGTGTTGTGGCTCCATATGAATTTTAGAATTTTTTCCTATTCCTGAGAAAACTGGCATTGGAATTTTGTTTAGGTGTTGGAATGAAATTGTTAATTGCTCTGAGTAGTGTGGGCAGTTTACATAGTAGTTAACTTTAGCTATATAATTAACAATATGAATTCTTCCAATCCTTGAACATGGGATGCTTTTCCATTTATTTGTGTCTTCATTTTTATAATCAATGTTTCATAGCTTACAGTGTACAGATCTTTCACCTCCTTAATTAAATTTATTCCTGATTATTTTGGGTTTTTTTAGCTATTGTACACGAGATATTACTTGATTTACTTTTCAGACAGTTCTTTGTCAGTATATAGAAATATGACTGATTTTTGTATGTTGATTTTATATTCTGCAACTTTACTGAGTATCTGAGTTTTGGTTTTATTGGTAAAGTCTTTAGGGTGTTTCATATGTAAAATGATGTCATCTGCAAACAGATAATTTTATTTCTCCCTTTCAATTTGGATGGCTTTTATTTGTTTCTCTTTTCTATTTGCTCTAGCAAGGACTTCCAGTATTGTGTGAATAGAAATGGCAAGAGTGGACATTCTTGTCTTGCTCATGATCTTAGAGGAAAACCTTTTTAATTTTTAACCAGAGTACATAAGCTGTGGTTCTGTGATATAGGACTTTCATTGTGTTAAGGTAAAGTCCTTCGATATCACATTTGTTGATAGTTTTTGTTGTGAAAGGATATTGACTTTTTTGAATGCCTCTTTCGCATTTATTAAGATGATCATATGACTTTTGTCCTTCATTCTGTTAATGTGGTATATCACCTTGATTAATTTACATAGGTTGAACCATTCTTGCATCCCAGGGAAAAAATCCCACTTGATCATAATGAATAATCTTTTCATGTGAATATAATTCAGTTTGCTAGTATTTTGTTGAAGATTTTTGCATCTATGTTTATCAAGGTTATTATCCTGTAATTTTATTTTCATCTAATGTCCTTGTCTGACTTTTGTAGCAGGGTAATTCCAAAATTGTGAAATGAATTTGGAAGTATTACCTCCACTTTAATATTTTGGAAAAGTTTAATAAAAATTTATATTAATTCTTTTTTAAATGTTTGGTAGAATTCAGCAAATAAGCTATAAAATTCTGGGCTTTTCATTGATGGGTGACTTTTTCTTACTGATCCAACCTCTTCACTCATTATTGGTTTCTTCAGATTTTCTATTTCTTCCTGATTTATTCTTGGTACATTGAATGGTCTAGTAATTTATTTGTTCTAATATCTATTTGTTGGAGAATAATTATTAATAGTCTTATGATTTTTATATTTCTGTGGTATCAGAATGCTTCCTCCTTCATTTCAATTTGTCTTCTCTCTGTTTTTCTTAGTAAATCCAGTTATAAGTTTGTCAGTTTTGTTTGTATTTTCAAAACTGTTAGTTTCATTGAGTTTTTCTACTTTTTTGTAATCACTATTTCATTTATTTCTGCTCTGATCTTTTTTCCTTTTTTCTATTATCTTTAGGTTTAGTTTGTTCTTCTTTTCCTATTTTCTTGTGATATAATGTTAGGTTGTTTATTTGAGATCTTTTTTCTTTTTAAATATTGGTGTTTATTGCTGTAAACTTGCTTCTTAGAACTGCTTTGGTGTATTCCATATTTTGGTAGTCAACATTTTATTTTTTATTATGTAGCTATATAATTTTGGCCATTCTAACAGATATCTAATGATATTTTGCTGATTGAATATTCATTTCTATCATTGCCAATGATTTTGAACATCTCTTTCTTACTGGGTATCTTAACTTATTAGATGAAGTCTTGTCTAAATATTCTTTATATATATATATATTTCTTTTCCTTTGATTTGTAGGTGTACATAGGATCAGTAAGCAGTGTGAGCCCATATCTAGAAGTATCCAAGCACCTGCAAAAGTACCTAGTAGTGGAAAGTACCTAGTATATCATGTTACTGGCCAGCTTGGTTATGTCTTCAATTTGAGAAGTGACTTGGGACTAGGAAAAAGAGGTGAAAACACATTGGTCAAAAGTAACCCTATAAACAATAAATTTTATTTTATATTAAAATGCTTTTTTGATACATAATTTTTGTACATACTTTTGAGTACATGTAATATTTGGTTACATGAATAAACTGAGTAATAATCAAGTCAGGGCATTTGGGATGTCCATTATCTAAAATATTTATCATTTCTGTGTGTTGGGAACATTTTCAGTCTTCTCTTCTGGCTACTTTGAAAGATACAGTATATTTTTGTTATCCAGATTCACCTGCTATTAGACTTTAGCACTTATTTCTTCTTCTAATTGTATGTTTCTACCCACTAACCTCTCTTTCTCAACCCCTCAACCACATACCCTTCCCACTTCATAAGATCAACTTTGCTAGCTCCAACATGTGAGTGAGAAGATGTATTTTTCTTTCTGGGCTTGGATTTTTTCAACTTAAGATAATGACCATCAGTCCCATGTATGTTAATGGAAATGATATGATTTCATTCTTTTTTATGGCCAACTTGTATCCTGTTGTGTATACATACAATGTTTTCTTTACCTATTCATCCATTGATAGGAACTTAGGTTGATTCTCTGTCTTTAATATTGTAAGTAATTCTTCAATAAGCATGCAAGTGGAAGCATCCCTTTTATATACTGATTTCCTTTACTTTGGGTAAATACCCAATAATAATACTGCTTTTAATATATAGTAATAGTAATATTACCTTTAATTTTTTGAGCAATCTCCATACTATTTCCTATAGTGGCTATACTTCTTGAAATTGCCACCAACAGTATATAAGAATTCCTTCTTTTCTGCATTCTTGTGAGCATCTGTTATTTTTTATCATTTTACTAATAGCCATTCTAACTCAGGCAAGAAAATCTCTCAATATGGCCTTGATTTGTATTGCCCTAATTATTAGTGATGGCAAGCATTTTTTTAAAATATACCCCTTGGCCATTTGTATGCCTTCTTTTGAAAAAAATATCCATTCAGATTCTTTTTCCACTTTTAGTGGAATTATTTGCCTGTTTTTATTGTTGAATTATTTCAGTTCCATGTATATTCTGGATATTATTCTAGAATATGAAGAAAATAAGGATTTAAGAAAGTAAATTTATTTTCATGATTTGTATATTTTGTACATGTTGAAAAAATCTTGAAACTTAAACTTAACTTCCCCTGTAAATCTCATGATCTTAATACCAATACACTCTACTGCTCTCTTTCTTTTTTCTTTTTTGCCTTTTTTTATTCTGATACCATACACGAAAACTCTGATGCAACTGTAATGATCTCAGTGTGTCATGCTTTGTTGCCTCCCATTACTATACTTAGAGTCATGTCAAGTTTTTCTCTCTCCTTTTTTTTCTTTCCCAACACCAATGTCCTTCCTTCTATTCCAGGTATGTAAAAATCCTTTCTGCAATTCAAGGCCCAAATCAATACCACTCTCCTATAAAGATTTTTCACTGTTTAAATGATTTCTATACATTTATAAGAATTATTGGATTTTATTTATGCTGTTGATTTATTTTTATCATTTTATTTTATTTTTTATATTTTTAGGAGGTATGTATTTATTCATCTCTCTCCACATTGGACCATAAGTTGCTAAGAGCAAGAACTGTTGGTAATTCCTTGCCTTGTATAAGTCGGTGATGAATGCATAACTTATGAATATATTATTAACTGATATAATAAATACCCTACTTGCCAATGCTCAGATTTTTCTGTGATTATAAGACCTATTTAGCTATTTTTGTAAAGGCCAGTTTTTAATTATCTAGTCTGTCAACAAGCTAATATTATGGTTTCCTTGGGAGAAAGTGAGTCATTAAGGATGAGCTAATACAAATTTATTTAACTGATACTAGATTAATCATCCTAAATTTGTTAATCTGCCTACAATTTGGTTTCAGCAGCCAGAAAAGCATACAATTTACAACTTGGAGCTTTTCTTTTGTATATGGAAAATGAGGGCTTTGACAATCAAGCAACACTAAGCAGAAAAGATACAAAATCCAAACTTATTTCTTACTTCTGCTTTTGGCCGCAATAGAAGAAATAGTTCTTGCATTGTCCTCCCATAATAGAAAACAGAAAAGATATCAGAAACAACTGTTTTTAGATACTAGACAACCAACCGTGCCAAAGAGGCAGATATCAGAGTTGAGGAGGCTCAGCAGCTGGAACTTGTGAATCAGATTACTGCACAAGAGAAAGCTACACAAAGAGCTCCAGGAATCTGAATAGGGGGGTAATCTCATCTCAAGTCTTTCAGCAAATACTTAGCTGCATATGCATAGGATAAGAATTCACAAGACCTGGCAAATAATAATTTCTGGAGAAAAACAACAACTAGTGAGATTTAAACTGAAAACCTTCCAAAATTCAAACGAGTGTAAGATGCATAAGTTCCAGCCAACCACATCAGAGAGGATTAACTGAACAACTATGGCGTTCACTAGGCTCCCAGAAGGGTCACCTCTGGTAGTAAAGCTTAAGTAACCCAAGAGTAAAGGCTATGTTAACCTGCCCTAACAAAACTTAAAAGTATCAATCTAATTCCCAAGTAGCTTAACTTTCTCCAAAACCAAACTCATTTCACCTGAATTTATTTGGGAGTGCGGTGGTGCAATCATAGCTCACTGCAGTTTCAAAGTCCTTGGCTTAAGGGGTCTTCCCATCTCAGCCTCCCATGTAGCTAGCATTACAGGTGCCCAGCAGACAGGTTCTTGTTTTGTTGCTCAGGCTAGTCTTGAACTCCTGACCTCAAGAGATCCTCCTGCCACTGCCTTTTGATCACTGGGATTGCAGGTGTGAGCCACCATATCCTACCATCAATCCGCTTTAAACAATGCTACTCTTAGAAGCATTAGCTTAAAATTTACCTAAAACCACAAGTAGATTTTTAAAAAATCATAGTACTCAGTGAATCAAATATAAGAAACAGGTAAGTTTGTAACATAATATGAAAGTATATTATTTACAAGAACAAACCAAAACAACCAACCAAAGATGATTGTATAGAATGATTGTCTCTAGCAGGGTAAAGGGTGGGTAGGGAAAATAATATAAAGTATGTGAATGAAACAAAATAAATGAAATAAGAGAATGTATTTGCAGAGACCATGGAAATAATGTGACATTCACTAATGAGTATGATTGACACAACCCTCCCCTAATGAAGTAAAAAATAAATGGCTTGATAATATCATATTTGGAAGAGGATCTTTTAGCTAAGTTCCATAAAACTGAAACAAAGCACGTGCTGAACATTTTTTAATTTAGTTAATCTAAAACATCAATGTGTTTCACTTCCCTTGCATATGGACTTGCTTTAAATTTACCTGAATAATCCGAACAGTTGCTCCAGTTTGTCATGATTTAATTTCCACTTACCGGCTGACATATTCCTCAGAAGATATTTTTCTCATCAGTTAAGTGGCCACGTGTAAAACTCCATAGTCTATCTAGATGAGGAAGAAGAAATCAGAGGAAGAAAATAAAAGAGAAAATGCAAAATAATAGAAAGATGAGAGATGGAGAAAGTAGTTGAGGGAAGATGAAGCAGTAAACAGGTTGTTAGCCTGACAAGCTAGGAATTGCAAACCCTTCCCTTTTAGCCTTGACTTTTTCCATTTGTTGCTCTCTCTTCATTCTGTAAGAAAATGTTTTGTTTTACTAATAGTATCTTCACAGAATTGTAAACCTTACTTTGTTTTCACCAAATTAAATCTTGTAGAGAAGTTTTATTCAATCTAGCTAGATGGTGAAGAATGGATGTAGGCAAGTAGGAGGTAGTTTTGCTACGTTCCTCCATACCTCAGGTCAGGTCTCATCTTCTGTTCCTCTACACATTTCTATCAGCAGAAACACAATTGCTGATTTCGGAAATCCAAAGGATCCATATGTGCCACTGTGGGAAAACTGATAATAAAAGTCACTACTACAAATAAATTTGATATAGTAAATTAGTTAACATATGGACAGAGAAAAAGCAGTTAAGGAAAAAATAGAGGTGAAGAGAAACAAATATAGTTAATCTGGTGCCAAACTGTCCAAATGCTACTGGATTTGGAGGCACAAAAGAGGACAAGATATAATTTTCACAAGTATATAATATATATAAATATATAATAATATAAAAAATATATAAATACATATAAAATATATATTATAATATTTATTATAATCACATAAATATATATATTTATCCCCTAGCCTTTTTATTTTAACATTTTAATACATTTATATTTATTTAGAAACAAAAATGTAGTAACATATTATACACAAAAGCAGGCTTTGTGAAAGGGAAGAGATCCCATAGGCCTAGAGAATGTGGTGAAGGCAAGAGACTAAGAGTAACAAAACAAAACCAAGAGCCCAATAGCCTTTTCTTTATTTCTTTGATTATAAATATGGGAATGTTTAGTTTACATGTATAAATATATTTGATTCATACAAATATGTATTTGGTTATATATATTACATAATAGTATGTATAATATTACACTCACTTTTTAAATAATGCCTGCAGTTTCTTTTTCTTTCTCCCTCTGCTTTTAATAAATGGTTCCTCCAGCAGCTGCCCTCCCTGTGAGTTCTGCACCAACCACCACTGATAATTGCTCCTGTTAAGCATAATGTTTTCACAGCTGCAAGCAGGATTTTTAAAAAGCAAAGGTGCATTGAAGCCATCCTCAGCAATTAATAAATTTAATAATAACAATATTTGCACTTGTGACTTTTTACTCTGAGCAGATGAAAGCACTTCACAAATAAACATGTGTTATTAGCCTAATTTTTTACAGATGGAGAGGAAAAACCCACTAGATTTAGGTTAAGGCCACCTAAATGACTTTGCCCAAGATTGCCCAACAAATCAGATGCATGACCTTGAATACAACCAGGACTCCACTCAGGGCTTTCTCCAAAGGCCCTGCTTTGCTTTGTAAAAATCCAGCACCTATTAGCGTTTGAACTTTAAATGAGCACCACTTAATGCATTCATTTGTAATAACATTTGCCATAAAAACCATTGTGTAGGTTCTGATTTCCATTAATTTTGTTTCCATAAAAAGACAAACATTACATTTCAGAAAGATTTTACAGAAAAGAAAAAAGACATTAAATCAAAACCTGAACACTGGATTTATCCTCTCCGGAGGCTTGCCAGTGACGTCCAGTTGTGCAAACGAGAAACAGTGGACAAAAGAGAAGTGCTCAGTGCTGGCCTGGACAGCTTGCAGAGGATAGAAAGCATGAAAAGCCAGGGTGTTTGTTCAAGAGATGTGTTCCTAGACAACTCCCTAAGCTCCTGAGCCTTTTTGGTTTGTTAACATAGAGAGATTATATCACATATTCACAAACAGTGCCCAAAGGCTAACTTGTCTACTGGTTAATAAAGTGTGCTCCACTTTCAACTAATCTATGAATTCTGCATGTTTCATGCAAAAACGTGAATTTTATGCTACATAATTATATCCATAATTCTGTATTGTTTAAAAGACTGCAAAAGTAATTTTTAATTCCTCATCTTAATCTTCACGAACATATATGCCCTTTGGTTTGAACATTTTGACAAAGCCTCTGACCCTAACACAGATGGTTGTTGCCTGCTGGGACAGTCTCCCACCAGTCTTCTCCTTGCCAATATGGTAACATTAAATCAAAATCTATTAAGATTTTAATAATTGCATTTGTTGATTTTTAAAGTTTAGATAAACAAATCTACCTACTCATAATTATATTTTAAGTCATTATTTTAAATTAAAAACAGTACATACAAGGCTTAAATATTAGAATAGTTTTGTACTAAACTGAAATGTAGCTGCTTCCTAGCAGGATTATACAAAGGACACTTTCCAAAAACCTATACATTATTTCTTTTAAGAGTTAAGAACAACTGAAACACAGGTGGATGCTACATTTTTTTTTCAAGAATTTTTCTGACCCTAAATACACTTTCAAAATAAAACAAAAGTTAGACAATTATGAAAAAGGCATAAATTTATATATGTATATATATGTGTATACATATATATACATATATATGCTGTAATAGGACAGTATCTGATACCTGCAAAATCCTGCCTTATATTTTTCTGTAAGAACACAGAAGAACAAATTATAACTTATTTGATAGGATGCTATAGATTATAAAGCTCTAATAATGTATATCATATTTAAGTCCTGTAACAATCCTGCACAATAAAATTTATAATGTTCTTTAAAAGATCTCCTTTTGCTTTTTTAACTGATTTTTTAATTCAAGAAAATAAATACGCTTAGGTTAAGAAAATATTAAATAATAATGACATACATAAAACCAAATGTATAAGATTAATCTTCACAATCCTTCAGTTTTACGCTGAGTTAAACAAATTAACAAAACACATATATTCCTATAAACTATACATATATTTACATATGCATCTTATTATTGCCATTGTATAGATAATGAAAACTTATTATGCATACTCTCTAAACACTTTATTCAAAATTTATAATAGAACTTTGTGGACTTCATAGACTGATACAAGTAGATATATTTTGTTCTGCTAAAAATCTGCTTAATATCTATACAATTCCCTCAATCGCTAGATATTTCTTCTTTTTTCAGGTGTGTTTCAATTTCAAGTAATGTTTCAAAGACTAATGAACATCAACTACTACATACTTTCTTGAATACATCTCCATAAAATAGTTAAGGTGTAATTAATGTGACAGAAACTGTATCAAATTTAGAATGTAATAGATACTACCAAATTTTCATCCCATAGTTTCTGTGAATTTATAATCACTCTAACAGTTTATAAGAGTATTCAGACAAATGTATTTTTATTGGATTAAATAAGTATTACATACAACTCAAAATAATATGGCTAGAAACCTCTAATATTGTGTCTAAAAAATTGTATAGTGAAATAACTATAAACACATTGAGACACTCCCCAAACTAGGCTGTCAGACAATTTAATTGCTGAGTGAAAGTATCAATATTAATTAAAGACATATGGATGAAGCAAGATCGAAAAAAAAGAATGCATCTAGGCTTCAACTCTTGGCCTAACATGGCCATGTTTTTAAAACAGACTA
The DNA here is from genome assembly GCF_028885655.2 of Pongo abelii. Classification (NCBI taxonomy): domain Eukaryota; kingdom Metazoa; phylum Chordata; class Mammalia; order Primates; family Hominidae; genus Pongo; species Pongo abelii. Next base: position 95,563,895 of record NC_071990.2, on the reverse strand, counting down.
TATAAAAAAGGCAAAACAAGAATTAGGCATTCCTCTTCACTAACTGATTTCTGAAACTCAGGGCATATAAAACTCAGAAAACTGGACAATTCTCAACCTGTATTTTTGTATTTTGTTTTTTGGTCTCCATGAGCCATCACTACTTTTTGGATAGCAACATTTGAAATCCTTTCAGAGTGAGTGAATAAATCACAGAATATATTTGTGCAGAAAGAGAGGGCCGGGGGGAAGTTCAAAGAAAGAATGGGGTAAAAACTATTCTTTCTATTGTTGGTGGTATAGTTTCTCAGATATATATTGGAGGAAGGGTTGAAGATAAAAGCAATGCTAGTTAATTGTGCTTGCTAGAGGACCCTGGTTTTCACATTATTTGCAACATTCAGAGAAATAAGTAATAAGGAAGGCTGATGAAAGCCTAAAGAAATTTAAAAAGTGTTATTAGAAACATGTCATATCAACTTGCTCTGTAGCTCAACATATGAAACAGAGATTTTTAAAAAATTGTCAAAAATCATACTGACAATGGGAAACAAAAACATATCAATAAAATAAGAGGACATATTACCTTTTGAGGGGGAAAAAAGCTATCCTGAAAAATAGACGAGAAAGGGAATAACACATCTGACTACTTCTGAAATAAAGATCTAATTCAGGATCCCAACTTCCTAACTTTCAGAAAAATATTTGGCACTTTCATGAGCATGAAAAAAGTTACCTTCATGAAATATGAACAGAAGAGGAAAATATCATTTAGAAAAAAAACAGTTAAAAATGAAAGACAGTGTGAAATGGAAATAGAATAAAATTAAAAGAAAATAAAATAATACAGGAAAAATAAAATAAACATAGTAGTATAATTAATATCTACTAAATTGTGGTAGCATAATGAAATATGTAAATCCCCAAATGAAAAGCCAAACTTATATTAAAGAAAATTAGTAAGATAAAAAAATTTGCGAAACACTTACAAATTACAAATGCAAATGCTAAAGAGTTGAAAAAAGTCATGGAGGACATTTTATATGTGTATTTCAGATAATGAATATACAATTCTTCTTCTTCTTATTTTTTGAGACAGAATCTCACCCTGTTGCCTAGGCTGGAGTGCAGTGGCATCAGCATGGCTCACTGCTGCCTCAGTCTGTGGCTCAGGTGATCCTCCCACCTTAGCCTCCCTAGTAGCTGTGACTACAGGCATGCGTCACCATGTCCATCTAATTTTTTGTATTTTTTTGTAGATACGGGCTTTACCATGTCACCTAGGCTGGTGTTGAACCCCTAGACTCAAGCAATCCACCCTCATCATTCTACCAAAAGGTTGAGATTACAGGCATAAGCCACTGCACGCAGCCTACAAGTAATTTTTACTTGATATTCTTGAAGATTAGACCAGGGCAAACAAAAGAAATGCAACAAAGTAAGAGTAGAAAAATAAACTGAAGAAACCTCAATTGATATTTTAAAAGAAAATACACATATTAATGCACACCACAACTGTATTATAAGAATAAAGAAAAATCTTGTTGAATTATAAATATGTATATACAAAAACTTTAGCAACTGCAAATGTAAGTAGACAGAAAAAATAGTAATATTACCCTTGTATGTAATATTACTCAATCTCTAGCAGGACAACTGGGGAAAACATATATAAAGATATACTTAATGGTATGAAAATATGTTTGATTTATTGGATAAAGTACATAAATTTTTATTTCTTTTTTATTTACATATATTTAGTATATAATTTTCTTGTCTTTGAGTTTTTATATCTTATTTTTTCTGCTTAATTATAATTAACATACAGAAAAATACACAGGTCTCAAGTATAGAGTTTAATGAGTTGTGACTTATGCCCATAGAACTGATACCAATGTTAAGATATAAAAAATTTTATCACCTCAGAAATTCCATTCGTGTCCCTTCCTATTTAACATACTCTCCAACAGGCAAACAATTTCCTATCTCTTTTATTATCCTAGCTTAGTTTTTGCCTGTTCTGGAACTTCATCTTAATCATATTAGAAGGTAAAGACTCTTTGTCTAAGCTCAGCACAATTTTTGTGAGATTCAAACTTTTGTTGCATAAAATCATTGTTTTTTCCTTTTAACTACGGAAAGTATTCAAAGTTGTGACTTTTTTACAATCTATCCAATCCTTTCATAGTAAACTATTTCCATTTTTTGACTACTATTAAGAAATTAAGAAAGCTTCTATGCAGATGATTTTAGAGGCTATAATATGTTTTTGTTTCACTTGTATAAATACACGAGTAGAACTAACTAATAAGGTAGATGTATCTTTATAAGAAACTGTCAAATAATTTTACAGAGTGGTTATATAATTTTACACTTTCACCAGTCAATAGAGGAGGAGTTGGTATGCTACAAATCCTCGCCAACATTTGGAGTTTCTGTGCTTCTAATTATAGCTTTTCTGGTGGGTATGTAGTGGTAGTTCATTATGCTAAAATTTGCATTTTTTCTAATGAGTATTGTCAAGCACTTCCTTATATGTTCATTGGCCGTGTGCCTGTTTTCCTTTTAGAAGTGTGTTAATAATTTTAATTTGGTTATTTGTATTTTATTTATAACATAATGTAAATATATTTATATGCTTTAGATAATGTAAGAATATCATAAATATATAAAATATATAGTACATTTTTATTTATATGTAAATATATTTTTAATCAGAATACTTTAGATAATGTAAGAATATTTTATATATTTATAGTATAATACATAATAATTATATATTTATAGAATATAAAATATAAAAGATGTAAATGTATATAATATTCTGACATTATCTAAAATGTATATTGTAATCATTTATAAGTAAATTATATTTATTTATATATTTATTTATGATCATTTATAGTAATTGTTATTTTACTATCATAATTTACTGTAATACTACTCAACATTGTATTGCTAGTGCAATAAGACCGTAATAGAAAAAATAAACAACATAAAGATGAGAATGAAAGTGAAACTGTCTTTATTGTATGTATTGTATGTATTATATTGCATACCTACAATAAAGACAGATAAATAAAAATATTGTAGGTGCAAACCTTAAGAGACCTAGAAAAAAAGGTTTTAGGAAGAGTTATTTTAGCAAGTAAATTTACCAAGTTCACTGGATTCAAGATAATACACAAATGCCATTTGTAATTCAGTATACTTGGATCTGCCATAATAACTTAGAAATAGAATGCTGAAGAATACATTTAGTGACGTGTTTCAGCAGGGAAATACAAAGCATTGCAACGATTGATTTAAGAAAATATAGATGAAGGAGATGTTTTATTAATGGATTGTTAATGAATTAAAATACTTGAAATAGTTAAGTTGTAACTCTGTTCAATTAATTTGTGATTGAAATCAATATTCTAGTTTTTATAAGTAATTAACAGGCTAATTTAAATTTTTTAATGAAAAGACAAATAATTTAAAATATTCAAAACAGCCTTAAAAATGAACAAGATGGGCAAATGTGATGGGTTAATTCCATTAAAATTTAAAGATTGCTCCACCAAATGGTGCTGAATAACTGTATGTGTATCTGTAAAGAAAACTAGTTGGGTCTTGGATTTTTATTGTTACTTCTTAATCCCTTCTGAGAGTGATTGAAGTTGTTTGTATATCAACATTTAATTACTAATATTGGGTTAGGGTATACCATTTTATAATTTGTTGTGTAATCGACTTCCTTTTTTTTTAGTTTATCTGTTCCCCCTTCCTTGTTCTACATTTTGAAGGAATTTATTAGAATTTCCAAAGAAAAAATGCGTTTTTTAGCATATGCTTAATTTGGTATCTTGTATTTTATTTAAGAATTGGCTTTTTGGCAGGGTGTGGTGGCTCACGCCTGTAATTTAAATTAGCCTGTTGCACTTTGTGAGGCCGAGGTGGGAGGATCACGAGGTGAGGTGATCGAGACCATCCTGGCTAAAATGGTGAAACCCCGTCTCTACTAAAAATACAAAAAAAATTAGCCAGGCGTGGTGGCAGGCACCTGTAGTTGCAGCTACTTGGGAGGCTGAGGCAGGAGAATGGCGTGAACCAGGGAGGCGGAGCTTGCAGTGAGCAGAGATAGCTCCATTGTACTCCAGCCTGTGCGACAGAGGGAGACTCCGTCTCAAAAAAAAAAAAGAATTGACTTTTTTCCGTAAGTGAGAATTACATATCTCACCATTATACCTTCTTTTTAGAAAACAATTATGAAAATCAACAAGTCAGTTGATTTTGCAGTATAGAAAACTTAAATCTTTTTTTAATAAAGAATTTAACTTTTTTTTTTTTTTTTAAATAAACGTGGGGACTAGAATAATGGCTTTTTTTTTTTGCCAGACACACTTTGTGGTGTGCTAATTTGTAATTTTTTGATTTTTGCTATTGTGATGGTTACTTTTGTGGGTCAGCTTGGCTCAGATAAAGGAAGCCCAAATACCTCGTCAAACCCTTTTTCTGGACATGTCCGTGAGGATATTTCTGTAAGACATTAGCATGTGAATTTTTACACCGAGTAAAGATCACCCTTACCAATGTGGGCGGCACCCCCTATTCACTGAAGGCCTGAACAGGAACAAAATGTGGAGGAAAGAAACATTTACTCCCTTTGCTTGAGCTAGGCCATCCAACTTGTGGAACATTGGTGCTGCTGACTCCTGTTCCTTTAAACTCAAAATAGGACTTACACCATTGGCTGTCCTGGTTATCTCATACACCACCAGCTTTCTGGAGTTTCCAGCTTGCACAGGGCAGATCCTGGAACATCGCAGCTTCTATAATTGTGTAAGGCTGGTCACTCATAATGCTGTCATGCACTGCATAAGGATGTTTTGGTCAAGGACAGATTGAATTTGTGATTTTGGTCCCATAAGATTATGATGAAGCAGAAAATTTTCTATTGCCTGTTGACTTTGTAGCCATGATGACTTCTGAGGGCAATGCAATACTCACCCGTTTGTGGTGATGCTGGTGTAAACAAACCGCCTGTGCTGCCAGTCAAATAAAAGTAGAACAGGTACAATTATGCACAGTATATAATACGTGGTGATGATAATAAACAACTATGTTACTGGTTTATGTATTTACTTTACTTTTTATTATTTTAGAGTGTACTCTATCTACTTATTTAAGAAAAAAATGGTAACTTTAAAACAGTCTCAGGCAGGTCATTTAGGAAGTATTCCAGAAAAAGGCATTGTTCTCCTAGGAGGTGACAGCTCTATGCTTGTTATTGCCCTTGAAGACCTTCCAGTGGGACAAAATATGGCAATAAAAGACTGATATTGATTATCTGGACCCTGTGTAAGCTGAGGCCAATGTGTGTGTTGGTGTCTTCGTTTTTAATAGAAAAGTAAAACAACCCAAAATCTTTAACTTGGAAAAGCTTATAGAATAAGAAAGAAAATATTTTTGGTTCAGTTGTACATTTGTGTTTTTAGTGAATTATTACAGTCAAAAAGCTGAAAAATAAAAAGTTGATTAAAAGTTACAGAAAGCTAAGATTAATTTATTATCAAAGAAAGAAAATTTAAAAAATAAGTTTAGTATAGGCTAAGTGTACAATGTTAACAATTCTACATTTGTATACAGTCATGTCCTAGGCCTTCACATTCACTCACCACTCACTCACTGACTCAGCCAGATAACTTCCAGTCCTGCAAGCTCCATTCATGGTAAGTGCCCTCTGCAAGTGCACCATTTTTTATCTTTTATGTCATATTTTTTACCTTTTCAATGCTTAGCTATATTTATATACACAACTATTTACCATTGTGTTATAATTGCCTATAGCTTTCAGTATAGTAACATGCTATACAGGTTTGTAGCCTAAAAGTAATAGGCTATGACATATAGCCTAGGTGTGCAGTAGGCTATACTCTTTAGGTTTGTGTAAGTAGACTCAGTGATGTTTGCATAATGATGAAATCACCTAACGACACATTTCTTAGAATGTATTATTGTTAAGTCACACATGACTGTAAATATCTTTCTGTGTATCTCTATCTATCTATGTATCTATCTATCTATCTATCTATCTATCTATCTATCTATCTGTCTATATTTTATTGGCTCTGTTTCTCTGGAGAACCCTGACTAATACAACTATTTTGGCAGCTTTTATCAGGATTAGGTGTGCTTCATAATTAAGTAGCTATCAATTGTTTTCTAAGTTCTATCTGTATACAGATATATAGATATATATCTTTATATTTCATATATATTACCCTCATTTTTAAAATTATAAACTAAAACTCAGAAAGGTTAGATGATTTCCAAGGTCATGCACCTAGTAAAGAATGATGTCAGAGTTTGACTCCAGACCATATTATTTCTTAGACATATTTATAAAACAATATATAGCATTATATCTTCACAGACATTGCTTTTATGGAGCTTACACTCTCTGTAGCAAAATAATCACTTATAAAACAATTTGATACAAAAAATTGATATTATTAAGTAATTAAAGTAGACAGAAATGTAATATTAACTAATGTTCATTTAGGTTTCTTATTTATATTTGAAATTATCAAAAGCCAATATGGAAATTTTGAATCATTCTCTAACTTCTTTGGAGAATGAATTGGAAACATTTTCCAACTTCAGACGCAAATGTGTCAAACAAAGGACTGAGTCATTAATTGAAAATAGAATTATTGACTCACTTTTAAACTTTGGAATAAATTTCTAGCATATAAATTTAGTTATTTTTGAGGTTATTAATAGTACAATCACAGATATGTCATACAAAAGTTTCCTCAACATATTTCATCACATTTTTTATGTAACTTAGAATTGTTCTGTCTAAAAAATATTACTTTACATTTTCTTTTTTATTTTCTGTAGTAGCTCTTAACCACCATTCACCGCCTCTATAGTGTATTATTCTAATTGAGAAGATGTGAAATGATGTACCTCAACCACCAGAGTGGTAAAACTACCACATCGTTTACCTTGGGAAATGGGATCTCTGTTCCAAGACTTTCCATTTTCATATTTAGACAAAGCTTATATAACTAGGGTGAATTTGTGGAAAAATATGTGAAACGAACAAGTAAATGAGATGTTCCTTTCCTCTAAACCATTGAACACGCATTTCTTATTGAGAAATGTAAATTATCATCTCTGTGAAGTATATTTGAGGAAAGGGCATTCAGCAGTGAGTGGAAAATGCAGTTCTCTGGCAGTAGCTATATGAGCCACTTTTAACTTATTGGGGGAGGGAGGAGTACATAATGTGATTTTCTTGCTATGAATTATATTCTCCACTATAAATTCACAGAGGAATTTCATGAAGCAGACAACTTTACCAGTGCCTATCTACATTCAGGAAACATTTGAATTCTGTTAAGTAATTTGTTTAAAAATACTGATTGATTGGTTTATAGACGGTTGATTAATGAAATATTGTCTATGTGCTAGGCCTGAGGTGTATAATTCTGAATGTATATTTAAGTGAAGAAAATATCTTTTATTTTTATTTCTGGAGATTCTTTTCTTGTAAGTGGAAAGAATGATCTATATTTGTTCAGACCTGGAGAAGAAGTGAAACAATTTTTCAAGGTAGATGCAAGTAAAAGAGAATTTTTAAACGAGTTCCTATATTTAGTGCATGCAGTGGAAGTCATGAAAATACAGGGAGATCTTGAATTAGAATGATATTCTCTCGAAGGCCCCCATTCTCATTCACGGGTTAAAAAAAAACAAGAAGACATCAATGAGTATAAAGTAATTGGTACTTTATAGAGATATAACATTTATGTGCTTAATATAAGATTATTTTTATACATTATACATTATTAATTCATAATTCAAAATATAATTTTGAAGAAAAAGTTCTTGTCTTAATTTTGTTATTCAGCAATATTTACATTTTAGTATCTAAGTCACACATTTAGCAAGGCATTGTCCTGAGTGACTGAAAATATTAACACATTTAAAACTCATAACAGCTCTGAGAGAGATATTACTATTGCCACTACTTTCAACTGAGAAATTTAGGAAACCCTGGTAAGGAACTTTCCAAAGATCTTACAACTAGGAAGAAGTGTACTTGGAATTTGAATTTAAGAAGCTATACTTGAGTCCATTTTCTGTTGTTTGGTTTGGTATAATGCATTCCCATGCATCTTTCACCCAGTTTCAACAATTAGAAATATTTGTCTGATTTTTTCCAACTATATCCCCCACCATATGCTTGCTTCGTATCTTTGTGTGTGTCTGAGTGTGTCTGTGTGTGTGTGTGCACGTGCAGTAGTAGTAGTAGATTAAAGCAAATCTCAGAAATATCCTTTCAGTACTAACACTAGTATTGTTTCTAACAGATAAACTTTCTTTATATACACAATCTTAATTTAGTAACCCAAATCAACACAATAATAATTTCTTAATATTATCTAATAATACATAGTTGATGTTCTAATGTCACTGTTTCAAATATATATTTTAATTGTTGGTTTGTGTTAATTCAGTCAAAATTCATACATTGCATTTGGTTGATATGTCTATATTCTTTTCTGTAGGGCATCCAATTTTCTTCTTTGTTTTTTCAGGTGACATATTTATTGAATACATGGGCTAACTTGTCCTACAGAATGTCCCAACCTCACATTTGATAAGTTGTGACAAATACACTAGGCTGTATTACAGGATATTAAAATTAAGTTTAGGAAACCCTAGTTGCTCATAATGGACAGTAATTACAATAACCCACTGCTTTGGAGGAAGACATGATTTTCACTGTAAGAGACACAAAGTGTTTCTCTACTTTACTCTTGAGGGAGATACTCTATCTTCCAAGGTTGTCTTTTATATAAATATCATTGAAAACATAGTCTGGAACAGAAGAACCATCACTGTCTCATTCAAAATACATGCAGAAAAATGAAAGACCTGTGCAAAATTGTCTCTTCACAATATCCACCCTTCATTTTTGCAAAGTCTTGAATACTGGTGAATTTTGTCACTGTGCCACTTCATCAGCAACTCTGATTAATCTGACCTACAGAAACTAGGCCAACTGTGTTCAATTATCTCATACAACATTTAATTAAGGCCATTCTAAATAAGATTCCGAGCAGCCTAAAGAGTACAGCCTTAAGTATTGACCACAAATATGTCATCTAAAGTACCAGACACAGCTAAACAACAACAACAACAACGAAAAATGCATTTTAACTTAGAAAGTCTGGTGTCATTTTCTATAAGTTTTAGTATTGACATTTCCACTTCGCCAGAGACATTAATCCAAGCACAGCAAGATGATTTAGTAATTGCATTGACTCTGCCTTGGACTATGAGAAGCAAGTCTCAGGCAATCATTCATAACAACCATGACCAGTGAGTTCAGGCAGAACTGAATGCCTTCCAGGGCCAATTCAGTATAATTGATCACTTTGGTTAAAGTCAGTGATAAATTTTGTACTATGGTTTCTAATCCATTGACTCATGTTGTAGAGATAACAGTCTTCAAGGAATACATAAATAATGAACGTATTTTCCTTTTAGGAAGTATCTCTGAGTAATCTAGGGAGTCTCATTTTGAAAAAAGATAGTCACAGTCATCCAGTTTAGTGTTTTATAAAACATTACAAGGTATCTAACATCTACCCCTAAGATGTAAATGACTATATTTTTGGGAAGGGACAAATTGGTTCATTTTTACCAGACAAAAAGCACAATTCCAGAGACATGTATGATTTCCCAGGATAGAAATTCTTGGCCAAAATTTTGAGGTCTCAAATGTGCAAATAGTATTCATTAGGAGGGGGCAGAGACTGACAGCGCTTCCAATGTAGTCTCTAAGATAACTAATATGCTCTCTAGGTTTGGTTTTAATAATTGATCAAATTCACTTTTGAAGGGGATGTTCAAGTCACCAGCAGGATGACGTCTGTCTGTCTCAAAGAATGACTGACTATAAGGAGGTGGGTGGAAAAGGTGTCCAAAGATATTGACAGGTGTTTATGGTTGAAGGTGAAGGAGCTAGGGTCATCTACTCTGTTTTAATAGTTCACCAGTAAAGATAATTGTACTAATATTTTGATTGGAGCTGTCTGTCAAAATCTGATAGATCTAACAGCCAGACAAATTAAAACGGCTTGCAATTGTTTGGGAAAGCGATATTAAGAGGGGGTTCATTTATGAGGATGAAGTGATTATAAAAGACAAGTGTACTTAGCATTTCTCCCTCACCTTTACTCTTAGTGTTTACATTATTGCCTTCCCAAGTGATGAGAGTGTTGTTTCTTCTCTCCTATCGCAAAACAAGTATGTCCCTTTGTAGTAGTTACAACTTCCCCTGTTTTCCAATCATACCTTACAAGCAAGCAGAACTTTCTCCAGAACGATCAGGAGATTTTGAAAATAATTGAAATTATTTGAACTGAAATTGAAGGAGAAAAAAATTATAAACATATAACATAGCATCTCAGAGTTTTGAGAAAATAACTCACCAGTAACATATGCATGATTGGTATTTCAGAAAGAGAAAAGAGAAAGGATACAATAAACACTGAAGAAATAATAGCCAACACATTTGCAGATTTAATGACTGGCATCAACCACAGAAACAAGAATCTCATGGAAGAAAGCAAGAAAAATAGGAAAATAAACAGCAAGAAAAATATCTAGAAATTCATTTTTGAACTGCTAAAATCTAGACACGAATAGAAAAATTAGACACAGCTAGAGTACCTGCATAGAAACCACAAAAATCATTAAAGATCTTTTTCAGAAATCATTTAGGTGAGAAGACAATACAATTACATCATAAAGTGCTGTTAAGGGAAAGAAATCTTCAATATGTAATTCTATAGCCAGGTAAACTATTATTTTAAAAAAATGATAAAGGGTGACATCAGCAAACAGAGCATAGAAGAGATTGCTGGGATTTGTTTCCCCCATAAAAATGTCAGTAAACTGGTTTAAAAAAAAAAAAAAAAGATCAATTCTATATTTTCCAAAAATCTGGATATAAAGCAAAAGCTTGGAACAACTCGGCATATTTATTCAAAACAATGACAACAACAATGATTTAAGAACAGTGAACAGTTTTATGCGGGTTTAAACTTTGCAGCTACATGTTTCCTGAAATCAAACAGTCCACACTCATGGTAAAAACTAGCAGCCTGGCAGCCACTATAGAAATGAGTACCATTTAAAACTCCTTGAAAGTCTCATTTCCAAAGAATTCTCACTGCTTAACCTGTCTTGTGGTTTCACAGAAGACCCTCACTTGCAGAGAGTGCATTTATCTGACCTGCCTCTTAGCTCACTCAGGACAAACAGCCTTTTCCCAGAGTGTTTGTGAAAATTATCAGCAGCAAATGTTTAACACGGTAGCTGCTTAGGATTCTGATTACCTTTGTGGAAAACAAATGGTGAAAACCTGCAAGAAAGAGCTAGTGAATGAGATATCCACAGAGAGCTTTGAAAATCTCTATATGTTCCTGTGAATCTAGAACCCTGTATGACATTGTGAATGCCCAGGGTTTGCGCACGTCCTGGAAAGACCTGATAATGTCCAAAGCGTGTAGCTGTGGCTTAGCTTAATATGCCGCACAAGCAAAAAGTGAAGGATAATACAAAGTTGTAAACTGCTTGCCTGTACAGTGAGGGCATACCTCAGAACACATTCAAGTCATCTCAGCAAAAATCAGAAGATATCTTGTTTGAAGCATTTAAGGAAATCTCAGTATAATCAGTAGCTGGTCACTAAACCCACCAAACAGAGACTTCAATGGACACACATGACAAGGGAAAAAGACTTTACAAAATTAGTTTAGAAAAGTGACTCAGCAAACAAACAACTGCTACTACAATAAACAGTAACCACTACAAATGCTGGGGAAAGAGTAGAAGCTGATTTCCACAGCAGTCAAGTTACATAATTTAAAACATCCAGTTTTCAACAACAAAATAATATTAGGAGGTATACAAATAGTATGACCAATACATGAGAACAAGAGTAATCAATACAAACAATTAATGAGGAAGGTGACACTGGACTTAAGAGACAAAGACTTCATATCAGCTATTTTAAATGTATTCGAAAAATTAACTATGCAGGAAAGAGTGAAAACAATGTCTCACAAAATAGTGAATATCTATAAAGAGACAGAAGTCGTTTTTAAAGACCCAAATAGAATGTCTGGGGTTGAATATTACAATAACTGAAATAAAAACTAACTAGAGGGGCTCAAGAGCAGAACTATGCAGACAGAGAGTCAGCAAACTTGACTCTAGGACTATGGAAATTATCCACTCTAAGGAACAAACAGGAAAATGAATAAAAGAGGAGCATGTCCTCAGGATAAACCATATATCAGGCCATAAAACAAGGCTCCAAAAATTTAAAAAGCTTCATCACCCTTTTCATCATTATCATTATGGTTAAAGAAAGTTTGTTCTCCAACCACAATGGAAGGAAGTTAGACATCAATAACAGAAGGAAACTTGAGAATTTCACAGACACACAAAAATTTAAAAACACACCATTATGTAGTGAGTCATTCTCTGGATGATTTATGTAACAACCTTATACCTGCTGAATAACTGAATATTATTTTTTTCATTGTTTTCTTTTAGATTCATCAATGTACAAAATGCAGTAAATGTGCTAATATCAGTGGTTACCTTAAATACTTTGATAGAATTATTTTAAATATAATCAATTAATTAATGTGGACTTTGATAGGAAATTTGATTACTTATTAAAATCTATATATCCATATTGAATATTTGCTCAACTTAGAAATAATGCTGTCAATATCAATATTCAAAGCAAGTTTTTAATGTTGTATTCAAAGTTTTTCACTGCTACGGAAAATTAGATCCATTTATACTTATGCCATGGAAATAAATGAAAACATGTAATTGTTCTTATTTAGACAGCAGAAATACAATGATTTGAAGTTAGCAGATTTTACAGCATAGGAACAGGACACCACCGACTTTATTAAAAATTTATTTTGACTAAGTTGTTTCAAAGTACAAGAAATACCACGAGTAGTAGTTTCAAAATTTCTATTTTAGAGGGAGTTGGTGATAGGGTAAAATGAAAAGATGTTAGTTGTAGGGTACAAACTTCAGTTACAAAATGAATAAATTCCAGAAACCTAATGCACAGTATGATAACTATAGTTAATAATAAGTAAAAGTATTGTAAACTCAAAATTTGCTGAGAGTAAAGCTTGTATTTTCACCATAGAAAAGTAACTCTGTAAAGTGACAAATATGTTAATTAACTTGATTGTGTAATCATTTAATAATAATATGTATATCAAAACCTCATGTTTTAAATCTTAAATATATACAATTTTTATTTGACAATTATACCTCAGGAAAGCTGGGGGAAAAAGGAGGCAATTAAGAGACCCAGTCTAATTGGAAGGGTGTTTTTAAAGACATGTTTATATAGCAAACATGCTGTTTGTCTTTCTAGTTGTTATTTACATGGAATGGCCTAGTGGGGCAGATAGAGATGGAAAATAAAGAACCCTCAAACATTCTTATAGCTATCACTTAATAGTACTCTGTAGAAACAGTCTTGTGGAAACAGAATTGATCTTTTTAGACTTATGGATGCTTTTTGGAAGTTGATTTGCAATGCAGAGGACTGTTTTTATGAACTCATCTGTGGTGCTGGGATACACTAAGCTAAGTAGATATAGTTTTATTCAGATACTGAAAATTGTGTTTCTATGTGTTGGGATTTGTGTTCTGAGCTCTCCAGTATTAATGGAGGCAGGAATCATGCCTGTGAAAATATTCCTATGTTGTAGAAAATAAGAAATGCACTGTCCTAGAACAGAGCCACTCAAACTGGTATTCTTCCTTATAATATGTTATAGCAGCTAAAAGTCAGTCATTTTGCTTCTCCAAAGTGGGAAACAAATAAGTAATTTTGGAGAGAAAAAAATTGAGGGAAAACAGTTTTAGAAAAGCTGCACCTGTTTACCTTAGCTTAGCTGTAGGTAATTCCACAAAATAAATACATTCAGCATTGTGAATAAACTGTGAAGTGATTTTTTAAAAAATATTCCCTTTAATTATAACTGGCACTTGTGAGCTTAATACTGGAGGCAGCTGAAAAGTGATATAAGTGTTAGTTAGCTATAGCAATGTGGGACTCCAATATAGGTGACTGGTTATGGTTTAATAATCCTAAAAAGGACACGTACGTAAACCAAATGTTTAATTTCACATATTGAACATCAAAGGTACTTTTTTCCCTCCTTCTCACAGTAAAACTACTTTTAACACAGTCTGGAAATTGGTTTACAGACTTTTCTTATAGCCAAAGACATGAGAACAGAAATTCCGGCCATGTGACTGCCTAAAGCTGTAGCCCTTGGCCTGCCATAGATGATTAAAAAGGTTCTATATAGAAAGAGTCAAGACTTTTTTGGTCTGTGTTTCTAAGCAAGTGTGGTTTGGAACAGTTTAAACAGAGAGAGACCTATATTCTTGGAAACCTTGACTATTTTTTTACTTTCTTGTTCTTTCCAGCTGGATGGAACCTCTGCTTTTGTCCAAATCAGGTGCCTGTCTAGAAGAAAGCCAAGTTTTTAGAAATTAGATGAAAATAACACTTGTTATTTTATATTTTCAAATGTAAAATAGCCACTGAAAGGCAAGGGCAACTTAGGTTAAAAAAAATGTGTAAGTAAGCTTGAAATTGCAGGGAGGAGTTAAAAGTATAGATATGTTATAAATCATATGGTAAAAGTGTCACATCCTACCCACAGTCACACATGTTTTCTTTAATAGAGAAGTCACTCCTTTCGTTCAAAGAGTATGTCCCTGTAGCTAGTCACATCCATTTAGTTTAGTGTTCAACAGCTTGCCAAAGCAAGAGTCTTTGTAGGCTTAAGTGTATTCATATGTTCATAAAAATGACACACTCATTAGCAACTAGAGACCAAAGAAAGTTTGCATTATAGCCACTCCTCCCCCATAAAAAACTTACAGATAATGAATAGCAGTTGAAGTGTTTTTCTTTTACTTTGTTTTATAAGTCTAACTTTATTGATCATGGGTTTATATTTAAACCCTTACATAGTACAGGAGGACATGGAGTCAAACTTCCCCATTCTTGATCCATTTTCTGTTTGAACTTGAGCAAATTATTTAATCCCTGTCTCATTTTATTAATCTGTAAAATTTAGAAATAGTAATACGTAATTTATGAGGTTATTTAGGATTAAATAAAATATGTATCTGAAGTTTTACGACAAAGCTTGGTATGCAGAACCACACCTGATACGCAGTAGGCACTCAACAAAGGCACTCAAGAAAGGTTATTTATTGTTACTATCATCACAATTTATCCTCATGACAAATCTATGAATAGGCAATCTTACTGGCAATTTAAACATGAAGAAACTGAGAATTGGCAATGCCATGCTATTTTCTTAACTGCATTCAGAGATTCTAAATGGTAGAGCAAGGTAAACTGGATCTCAAGATAGGTATCTCCAAGCAAAAAGCTGACAAATCTGCACTTCTCTCCAGCTTGTCAAATTATATTCAACACAAATATATTGAGAATGAGGTATGTGTTAGGTCCTGTGCTTAGATCCAGGCAACTGAAGATGAATAAGGCATGATCAATCATGTAACAAGATCAAATTTTTCACAGACACTCACATGTTAAAATCAATCATTTATATGTTAAAGCCCTCACTAGAAAAGTGAAGTAAAGGTAAAAGCATCACCTCAGTGTGGCAGTGTGGAGTGTTGTCTGAGGACCTGGAAGCACAAAATACCATCCTCAATTAGGCTGGCATAAGTAGAATCTATTTCTTTAGTCAGACACATTTTTTTTTTCTTAATTGAAATCCCTAAAAGCAGAGTCCAGTCTAGTAACTTACCTATATTAAGTGTTTTTTGTTTGTTTGTTCTTATTCTTTTAAGTAACTAGAAATCTTTTATACTCAGACCTACAGTTTTGGATATCCATGTAAAATTTGCTATTTCTATATGGTTTGGCTGTGTCCTCACCCAAATCTCATTGTGAACTGCAGTTCCCATAATCCCCACATGTTGTGGGAGGGACCCCGTGGGAGGTAATTGAGTCATGGAGCCAGTTACTCTCACGCTGCTGTTCTCGTGATAGTGAGTTCTCACGAGATCTGACGGTTTTATAAGGGGCTTTCTCCCTTTTGCTCAGCACTTTCTGATGCATCATGTGAAGAAGAACGTGTTGGCTTCCCTTTCCAACATGATTATAAGTTTCCTAAGGCCTCCCCAGCCATGTTGAACTGTGAGTTAATTAAACTTCTTTCCTTTATGAATTACCCAGTCTCAAGTATGTCTTTATTAGCAGCATGAATAACGCTGCTACTTGGGTAGTAGGGTTCTGCTGTAAAGATACCCAAAAATGTGGGAGCAACTTTGGAACTGGGTAACAGGCAGAGGTTGTAACAATCTGGAGGATTCAGAAAACGATAGAAAAATGTGGGAAAGTTTGGAACTTCCTAGAGACTTGGAGGGCTCAGAAGACCCAAAGATGTGGGAAAGTTTGGAACTTCATAGAGACTTGTCAAATGGGTTTGACCAAAATGCTGATAATGACATGGACAATTAAGTCCAGGCTGAGGTGGTTTCAGATGGAGGTGAGGAACTTGTTGGGAACTGGAGCAAAGGTCACTCTTGCTATGCAAAGAGACTGGCAGCATTTTTCCCCTGCCCTAGAGATTTGTAGAACTTTGAGCTTGAGAGAGATAATTTAGGGTATCTGGCAGAAGAAATTTCTAAGCAGCAAAGCATTGAAGAAAAAACAGAGCACAAAAGTTTGGAAAATTTGCAGCCTGAAAATGCAATAGAAAATAAAAACCCATTTTTCTGAGGAGAAATTCAAGCTGGCTGCAGAAATTTGCATAAGTAACAAGAAGCCAAATGTTAATCACCAGGACAATGGGGAAAATGTCTCCAGGACATGTCACAGATCTTCACAGCAGCCCCTTCCATCACAGGCCTGGAGGCCTGAAAGGGAAAAATGGTTTCCTGGGCTGGGTCCAAAGGTCCCCTATTGTATGCAGCCTCAGGGCATGGTGCCTTGAGTTCCAGTTGCTTTAGCTCCAGCTGTGTCTCAAAGGGGCCAACATACAGCTCAGGCTCTTGCTTCAGAGGGTACAAGCTCCAAGCCTTGGCAGCTTACATGTAGTGTTGGCCTTGCGGGTGCACAGAGGTCAACAATTGAGGTTTGAGAGGTTTCAGAGGATGTATGAAAATACCTGGATGTCTAGGCAGAAGTTTGCAACAGGAGTGGAAACCTCATAGAAAACCTCTGCTAAGACAGTGCAGAGGAGAAATATGGGGTTGGAGCCCCCACACAGAATCCCCACTATGGCACTGCGTGCTGTGAGAAAAGGGCCACTGTCCTACAGACCCCAGAATGGTAGATTCACCAACAGCTTGCACCATGCACCTGGAAAAGCCACAGGCACTCAATGCCAGCCCATTAAAGCATCTGGGAGGGGAGTTATATGCTGCAAAGCCACAGAGGCAGGGCTGCCCAAGGCTGTATGAGCCCACCTCTTTCATCAGTGTGCCTTGGATGTGAGACATGGAGTCAAAGGAGATCACTTTGGAATTTTAAAGTTTAATGACTACCCTATTGGATTTCAGACATACATGGGGTCTATAGCCCCCTTGTTTTGGCCAATTTCTCCCATTTGGAATGAATGTATTTACTGAATGCCTGTTCCCTCATTGTATCTAGGAAGTAACTAATCGGCTTTTGATTTTATAGGCTCATAGGCTGAAGGGACTTGCCTTGTCTCAGATGAGACTTTGGACTTGAACTTTTGTGTTAATGCCGGAATGAGTTAAAACTTTGGGCGACTGTTGGGAAGGCATGAATGTGTCTTGAAGTGTGAGGACATGACATCTGGAAAGGCCAGGGACAGAATAATATGGTTTGGCTGTGTCCCACCCAAATCTCATCTTGAATTGTAGTTCCCATAATCCCCACATGTTGTGGGAGGGACTTGGTGGGAGGTAATTGAATCATGGGGGACAGTTACCTCCATGCTGCTGTTCTCATAATAGTGAGTGAGTTCTCACAAGATCTGGTGATTTTAAAGGGACTTTTCCCCCTTTTGCTTAGGACTCCTTATTGCTGCTGCCATGAGAAGAAGGATGTGTTTGCTTCTCCACTACCATGGTTGTAAATTTTCTGAAACCTCCACAGCCATGCTGAACTTTGAGTCAGTTAAACCTCTTTCCTTTATAAATTATCCAGTCTTGGGTATTTCTTTGTTAGCAGCATGAGAACAGACTATTACAATTTCCTTCTAAATCACTGATTGAATATCAAGTCATTATGATATTTGTATTACTGAAAACTTTCAGATATATTTAAGGAAACTTATTCAACTGTATCTTAAATGCAGTTATTTATAATAGGAATAATCAATGTGCTATGCAGAGTTTGGTTTTCTTATTTTAATTGCTTTAAGATTTAAAAGAAAAAATACTGAGATTTTAAAAAAAAATTTATTGATTACTTTTTTCAGATAAAATTAGGAATTTTTCAATTACTTAACAGTAAACATCAGTATAATTGATAGGTTTTGTTACATAAGTCTACTTTTTACTTTAACAGTATTATAACCTAATTAATTTCATTTAATCTTCATGTAAACGTCTTTAAAAATCACAAAAATTGAGGTTTATAGTCATTTGGGAAAGAATGTTTTATTTTATTTTTTTCTGAAAATATTAACAGCTCTAATGGCTAATATTGATACACTTTTACCTATGATCCCTTATTTAACTGTTTAGCAAATCTGAACTGAAGTATTTCAAGTCTAGACCCTACACCCAATTCATTACATCTAGCAATTCTGCTTGGGATGTTGACAAAAAAAAGCCTTACAGGCAGGAATGATGAGATGATTTTGCTCAGAATAGCTCTCTCAGCATTTCTCCCACCTGAATCTGAGCCATTGTGTGATCAGCTACTGAGGCTATTAGGGATCCTGGCACTTGGCATTTTTCTACCTCTTTCCATTTTATACACATTGCATTTTCTGCCCGCAATATAGTAGCAAGTAATTATAAATTAAAAGCAACATATATTTCTTCATTTTTCATAAGCAGTGCAGTATTTTTAAATAACTTCAAATGACCTTATTACACTCTGTTGATTTTTAGTGAAAGATACTTTGTTTTCAACATATTTAATACTACAGTATACCAAACACAAGATGGAGTGTGACTACTGTGAAGAGTTGGCCTTTGGTTTCAAACAGCAGTGAGTGCTCACAAAAGCATTATCCATAATTCATGGTTTCTCTTTGTTTAATTTTTTAAATCTTTTACTTATTTATTATCTAACAAACTTTGTATCAATAGCCTACAGGATGATTTTCAATGAGATTTTTTAGGCAAGAATGAATTAAATGCAAAACGGAAGTTATTTTTCTTTACGCCTCAGGAAAAATGCTTCTTCAACTTGATGAATCAAAGTGTATCTGTAAATACTCAAAATTAAAATGGCCTTAGAAATTTTATAAATTAGAGAAGAGTATGACAAATTTCAAAAAGCTCAGAGAATAATGGGGACCAATTTAGTAAATACTTAAATAGTATTATTTTGGTAATTTGTTAGATCTTTGAGATTTCGATGTTTGGTGTTTCAGGTTGAAGGCAACATTTAAACAGTTTCCAAAATTCTAATTTATTAAATCAAAGAATAAGGAATATTAAGATAGGAAATTACAATCACAATTTATATTCAATTCATACTCAATATATTGCTTATTCTAAATGTTCTATGTTTTATTGTCATCATATTATTATGAAAATATATGACATACATAGAAAAATGAAATAATTTTATAATAGATATTAGCATATATTAACTACTTTGATTAAAAATTTTTAATATTGTATAACATGGTGACTATAGTTAATGTATTATTGAAAATCACTGATAGTATTTAGTATTTTGATAGAAAATATATAAGTATGTGAAGTAATGCATATGCTAACTAGCTTGATTACATTATTTCACAAAGTATAAATATTTCAAAGAATGTTGTACAAAAAAATTTAAGTTTAGAATCATTGCTTTATTTTTTTATTTTTATTTTTATTTTTATTTTTATTTTTTTTTTGAGACGGAGTCTCCCTCTGTCACCCAGGCTGGAGTGCAGTGGCGCCATCTCGGTTCACTGCAAGCTCTGCCTCCCGGGTTCACACCATTCTTCTGCCTCAGCCTCCCTGATAGCTGGGAATACAGTCGACCACCACCACGCCCAGCTAGTTTTTTGTATGTTTAGTAGAGACGGGGTTTCACTGTGTTGGCCAGGATGGTCTCAATCTCCTGACCTCGTGATCTGCCCACCTCTGCCTCCCAAAGTGCTGAGATTACAGGCGTGAGCCACCGTGCCTGGCCCATTGCTTTATTTTTGTTAATATTTAATATATTTTTTCAGAACTTTTTAATGGCTATAAATCTTATATTTTACCTATGTATAAATCAGTGTACACTTCTTAAACAAGACATACTCATAAAAATGCAGTACTAGGCCAGGCGTGGTGGCTCACGCCCGTAATCCCAGCACTTTGGAAAGCCAAGGTGGGCGGATCACTTGGGGTCAGGAGTTCGAGACCAGCTTGGCCAACATGGTGAAATCCCCTCTCCACTAAAAATACAAAAATTAGACAGACGTGGTGGCGGGTGCCTATGATCCTAGCTACTCGAGAGGCTGAGGCAGGAGAATTGCTTGAACCCGGGAGGCAGAGGTTGCAGTGAGCCGAGATCACACCACTGCAGTCCAGCTTGGACAACAGAGCGAGATTCTGTCAAAATAAATAAATAAATAAATAAATAAATAAATAAATAAATAAATAAAATGCAGTACTAATATCTTACCTAAAACGTAATAGTATTTCCCTAATATCTAATATCCAGTTCATATTAAAAATTCTCCAAGTGTCTGCCAATACACTTTTAAATCTATTTTATTTTCAACCATGATTCAAAAATTTTTATAGATTGCATTTTGTTATGTCCTTTTAGTCTTTTTAAAATCAATATTATATGCCTATTTTTTATTCTTTCCAAAAACACATTTTTAAATATAGTAAATCTGTTTTTGTTAGAATTTCCTACATACTGGGTTTGCCTAATTTTTTCCTTCTGCTTTCATTTAAGCTTTTCCTCAAACCCTGTATTACCTCTAAATGAGAAATTAGACCTAAATGCCTGATAAGATTCAGGTTAAATATTTTTCGGAAAATACGACACAGGCAATGCTAGATATTTTAAATTGCTTTCCATCAGTTGGCATCCAATATCAGGTTTTCCCCAAAATAAATGAGGCTAACTTTTATCTCTTTTATTCAGATGATTACAAACCACATCTCTCTATTATAAAGATATGTTTTCTTCCTTTTGTAATTAGCAAGAAATATGTGAGATAATACTTTTGGCACCAGGCAAATATTGGATGCCCAATAATCTTTCACTCACTATTTTTATTTTTTTCCTTACAATAATGACTATGTATTGCTTAACAACTTAATAACAAATGATTTTTTAATTATATCATTCTTTCTGTAATTTTAGCTGGCCTTCTCTAAAAAAAAGGCTTTTGATTACCAACAGGAGGTGCACTATAGTACTTCCTTAAATTTTATCATTTATGCTTAATTTGGCCTCTTTAATGAGTTCAAGATAGAAACTCATTAGAGTTGGGGTAATATTGGTGGCAAATGAGTTATTTTTATACTTACCCCTGTCTTTTTAAAATGTCAACATGGACCTACACATATTCATTAATTGAATATTTTGAAATTTATTTGTCATTTTTTCATTTTGATACCCAAATTGTGGAAACTTATTTGGTAAATCAAAAGAATATTCTATGAAAATAGAAAATACACCTGTAAAAAAATGTATGACTATTTTGGTTTGTACTTCAGAATATGTAATTTACTTACCAGATAATATCTTGGTTCATAAAAATATTTATATTATTACTCCTTGTGCTGCCTTGTAATACATAAACTAATCTCATCAAAGTAGATGCTATTGAAAAATTCAAGAGACACAATCATTTAGCTAGAAATTAAATCATCAGACATTGTTTGACTTACTCTACAGCATAGCAATAGCTATCATTATAATCTCCATCCAATACTTAGTATATTACAACTCAGAAATTGACTTCCTCTCATACTTAAATATATGTATTTATGCTACTAAACATTTTTTAATCTTTTTTTTTTTTTTTTTTTTTTTAGAGTACTGTATTTAATGTTTGTTAGAGAACACAGAGTATGGAAACGTTGCCATTAACTAATGTGTAATTTGGTCATATTTCCTGATAAGATAATAAGACTTTTTGCTTTCCTCTAATCTAAACTTTCTCCAGGAGGTTATGCAACATAAAGCACTATGATTAATATTGCCACTTAATAATGTAAATGTATTTTCTCAAAAGAAATGTATCCCATTAATGGGACTGAACACAGTCTTCAGTGGAAGGTTCAGACTTTTTATTATTATTATTATTATTATTATACTTTAGGTTTTATGGTACATGTGCGCAATGTGCAGGTAAGTTACACATGTATACATGTGCCATGCTGGTGCGCTGCACCCACCAACTCGCCATCTAGCATTAGATATATCTCCCAATGCCATCCCTCCCCCCTTCCCCCACCCCACAACAGTCCCCGAAGTGTGATGTTCCCCTTCCTGTATCCATGTGTTCTCATTGTTCAATTACCACCTATGAGTGAGAATATGCGGTGTTTGGTTTTTTGTTATTGCAATAGTTTACTGAGAATGATGATTTCCAATTTCATCCATGTCCCTACAAAGGACATGAACTCATCATTTTTTATGGCTGCATAGTATTCCATGGTGTATATGTGCCACATTTTCTTAATCCAGTCTATCATTGTTGGACATTTGGGTTGGTTCCAAGCCTTTGCTATTGTGAATAATGCTGCAATAAACATACGTGTGCATATGTCTTAATAGCAGCACGATTTATAGTCCTTTGGGTATATACCCAGTAATGGGATGGCTGGGTCAAATGGAATTTCTAGTTCTAGATCCCTGAGGAATCGCCACACTGACTTCCACAAGGGTTGAACTAGTTTACAGTCCCACCAACAGTGTAAAAGTGTTCCTATTTCTCCACATCCTCTCCAGCACCTGTTGTTTCCTGACTTTTTAATGATTGCCATTCTAACTGGTGTGAGATGGTATCTCATTGTGGTTTTGATTTGCATTTCTCTGATGGCCAGTGATGGTGAGCATTTTTTCATGTGTTTTTTGGCTACATGAATGTCTTCTTTTGAGAAGTGTCTGTTCATGTCCTTCACCCACTTTTTGATGGGGTTGTTTGTTTTTGTCTTGTAAATTTGTTGGAGTTCATTGTAGATTCTGGATATTAGCCCTTTGTCAGATGAGTAGGTTGTGAAAATTTTCTCCCATTTTGTAGGTTGCCTGTTCACTCTGATGGTGGTTTTCTTTGCTGTGCAGAAGCTCTTTAGTTTAATTAGATCCCATTTGTCAATTTTGGCTTTTGTTGCCATTGCCTTTGGTGTTTTAGACATGAAGTCCTTGCCCATGCCTATGTCCTGAATGGTAATGCCTAGGTTTTCTTCTAGGGTTTTTATGATTTTAGGTCTAACATTTAAGTCTTTTATCCATCTTGAATTGATTTTTGTATAAGGTGTAAGGAAGTGATCCAGTTTCAGCTTTCTACATATGGCTAGCCAGTTTTCACCCAGCACCATTTATTAAATAGGGAATGCTTTCCCCATTTCTTGTTTTTGTCAGGTTTGTCAAAGATCAGATAGTTGTAGATATGTGGCATTATTTCTGACGGCTCTGTTCTGTTCCATTGATCTATATCTCTGTTTTGGTACCAGTACCATGCTGTTTTGGTGACTGTAGCCTTGTAGTATAGTTTGAAGTCAGGTAGTGTGATGCCTCCAGCTTTGTTCTTTTGGCTTAGGATTGATTTGGCGATGCGGGCTCTTTTTTGGTTCCATATGAACTTTAAAGTAGTTTTTTCCAACTCTGTGAAGAAAGTCATTTGTAGCTTGATGGGGATGGCATTGAATCTGTAAATTATCTTGGGAAGCATGGCCATTTTCATGATATTGATTCTTCCTACCCATGAGCATGGAATGTTCTTCCATTTGTTTGTATCCTCTTTTATTTCCTTGAGCAGTGGTTTGTAGTTCTCCTTGAAGAAGTCCTTCACATCCCTTGTAAGTTGGATTCCTAGGTATTTTATTCTCTTTGAAGCAATTGTGAATGGGAGTTCACTCATGATTTGGCTCTCTGTTTGTCTGTTATTGATGTATAAGAATGCTTGTGATTTTTGTACATTGACTTTGTATCCTGAGACTTTGCTGAAGTTGCTTATCAGCTTAAGGAGATTTTGGGCTGAGACAATGGGGTTTTCTAGATATACAATCATGTCATCTGCAAACAGGGACAATTTGACTTCCTCTTTTCCTAATTGAATACCCTTTATTTTCTTCTCCTGCGTAATTGCCCTGGCCAGAACTTCCAACACTATGTTGAATAGAAGTGGTGAGAGAGGGCATCCCTGTCTTATGCCAGTTTTCAAGGAGAATGCTTCCAGTTTTTGCCCATTCAGTATGATATTGGCTGTGGGTTTGTCATAGATAGCTCTTATTATTTTGAGATACGACCCATCAACACCTAATTTATTGAGAGTTTTTAGCATGAAGGGTTGTTGAATTTTGTCAAAGGCCTTTTCTGCATCTATTGAGATAATCATGTGGTTTTTGTCTTTGGTTCTGTTTATATGCTGGATTACATTTACTGATTTGCGTATATTGAACCAGCCTTGCATCCCAGGGATGAAGCCCACTTGATCATGGTGGATAAGCTTTTTGATGTGCTGCTGGATTCTGTTTGCCAGTATTTTATTGAGGATTTTTGCATCAATGTTCAAGGATATTGGTCTAAAATTCTCTTTTTTTGTTGTGTCTCTGTGAGGCTTTTGTATCAGGATGATGCTGGCCTCATAAAATGAGTTAGGGAGGATTCTCTCTTTTTCTACTGATTGGAATAGTTTCAGAAGGAATGGTACCAGCTCCTTCTTGTACCTCTGGTAGAATTCGGCTGTGAACCCATCTGGTCCTGGACTTTTTTTGGTTGGTAAGCTGTTGATTATTGCCACAATTTCAGCTCCTGTTATTGGTCTATTCAGAGATTCAACTTCTTCCTGGTTTAGTCTTGGGAGGGTGTATGTGTTGAGGAATTTATCCATTTCTTCTAGATTTTCGAGTTTATTTGCGTAGAGGTGTTGGTAATATTCTCTGATGGTAGTTTGTATTTCTGTGGGATCGGTAATGATATCCCCCTTTATCATTTTTTATTGCATCTATTTGATTCTTCTCTCTTTTTCTCTTTATTAATCTTGCTAGTGGTCTATCAATTTTGTTGATCCTTTCAAAAAACCAGCTCCTGGATTCATTAATTTTTTGAAGGGTGTTTTGTGTCTCTATTTCCTTCAGTTCTGCTCTGATTTTAGTTATTTCTTGCCTTCTGCTAGCTTTTGAATGTGTTTGCTCTTGCTTTTCTAGTTCTTTTAATTGAGATGTTAGGGTGTCAATTTTGGATCTTTCCTGCTTTCTCTTGTGGGCATTTAGTGCTATAAATTTCCCTCTACACACTGCTTTGAATGCATCCCAGAGATTCTGGTATGTTGTGTCTTGGTTCTCATTGGTTTCAAAGAACATCTTTATTTCTGCCTTCATTTCGTTATGTACCCAGTAGTCATTCAGGAGCAGGTTGTTCAGTTTCCATGTAGTTGAGTGGTTTTGAGTGAGCTTCTTAATCCTGAGTTCTAGCTTGATTGCACTGTGATCTGAGAGATAGTTTGTTATAATTTCTGTTCTTTTACATTTATTGAGGAGAGCTTTACTTCCAAGTATGTGGTCAATTTTGGAATAGGTGTGGTGTGGTGCTGAAAAAAATGTATATTCTGTTGATTTGGGGTGGAGAGTTCTGTAGATGTCTATTAGGTCCGCTTGGTGCAGAGCTGAGTTCAATCCCTGGGTATCCTTGTTGACTTTCTGTCTCGTTGATCTGTCTAATGTTGACAGTGGGGTGTTAAAGTCTCCCATTATTAATGTGTGGGAGTCTAAGTCTCTTTGTAGGTCACTCAGGACTTGCTTTATGAATCTGGGTGCTCCAGTATTGGGTGCATATATATTTAGGATAGTTAGCTCTTCTTGTTGAATTAATCCCTTTACCATTATGTAATGGCCTTCTTTGTCTCTTTTGATCTTTGTTGGTTTAAAGTCTGTTTTATCAGAGACTAGGATTGCAACCCCTGCCTTTTTTTGTTTTCCATTTGCTTGGTAGATCTTCCTCCATCCTTTTATTTTGAGCCTATGTGTGTCTCTGCACGTGAGATGGGTTTCCTGAATACAGCACACTGATGGGTCTTGAGTCTTTATCCAATTTGCCAGTCTGTGTCTTTTAATTGGAGCATTTAGTCCATTTACATTTAAAGTTAATATTGTTATGTGTGAATTTGATCCTGTCATTATGAGGTTAGCTGGTTATTTTGCTCGTTAGTTGACGCAGTCTCTTCCTAGTCTCGATGGTCTTTACATTTTGGAATGATTTTGCAGTGGCTGGTACTGGTTGTGCCTTTCCATGTTTAGCACTTCCTTCAGGATCTCTTTTAGGGCAGGCCTGGTGGTGACAAAATCTCTCAGCATTTGCTTGTCTGTAAAGTATTTTATTTCTCCTTCACTTATGAAGCTTAGTTTGGCTGGATATGAAATTCTGGGTTGAAAATTCTTTTCTTTAAGAATGTTGAATATTGGCCCCCACTCTCTTCTGCTTGTAAGGTTTCTGCCGAGAGATCCGCTGTTAGTCTGATGGGCTTCCCTTTGATGGTAACCCGACCTTTCTCTCTGGCTGCCCTTAACATTTTTTCCTTCATTTCAACTTTGGTGAATCTGACAATTATGTGTCTTGGAGTTGCTCTTCTCGAGGAGTATCTTTGTGGTGTTCTCTGTATTTCCTGAATCTGAATGTTGGCCTGCCTTGCTAGATTGGGGAAGTTCTCCTGGATAATATCCTGCAGAGTGTTTTCCAACTTGTTTCCATTCTCCCTGTCACTTTCAGGTACACCAATCAGACATAGATTTGGTCTTTTCACATAGTCCCTTATTTCTTGGAGGCTTTGCTCGTTTCTTTTTATTCTTTTTTCTCTAAACTTCCCTTCTCGCTTCATTTCATTCATTTCGTCTTCCAGGGCTGACACCCTTTCTTCCACTTGATCGCATCGGCTCCTGAGGCTTCTGCATTCTTCACGTAGTTCTCGAGCCTTGGTTTTCAGCTCCATCAGCTCCTTTAAGCACTTCTCTGTATTGGTTATTCTAGTTATACATTCTTCTAAATTTTTTTCAAAGTTTTCAACTTCTTTGCCTTTGGTTTGAATATCCTCCCGTAGCTCGGAGTAATTTGATCATCTGAAGCCTTCTTCTCTCAGCTCATCAAAGTCATTCTCCGTCCAGCTTTGTTCCACTGCTGGTGAGGAACTGCGTTCCTTTGGAGGAGGAGAGGTACTCTACTTTTTAGAGTTTCCAGTTTTTCTGCTCTGTTTTTTCCCCATCTTTGTGGTTTTATCTACTTTTGGTCTTTGATGATGGTGATGTACAGATGGGTTTTTGGTGTGGATGTCCTTTCTGTTAGTTTTCCTTCTAACAGACAGGACCCTCAGCTGCAGGTCTGTTGGAGTACCTGGCAGGCCGTGTGAGGTGTCAGTCTGCCCCTGCTGGGGGGTGCCTCCCAGTTAGGCTGCTTGGGGTCAGGGGTCAGGGACCCACTTGAGGAGGCAGTCTGCTGGTTCTCAGATCTCCAGCTGCGTGGTGGGAGAACCACTGCTCTCCTCAAAGCTGTCAGACAGGGACATTTAAGTCTGCAGAGGTTACTGCTGTCTTTTTGTTTGTCTGTGCCCTGCCCCCAGAGGTGGAGCCTACAGAGGCAGGCAGGCCTCCTTGAGCTGTGGTGGGCTCCACCCAGTTCAAGCTTCCTGGCTGCTTTGTTTACCTAAGCGAGCCTGGGCAATGGCGGGCACCCCTCCCCCAGCCTCGCTGCCGACTTGCTGTTTGATCTCAGACTGCTGTGCTAGCAATCAGTGAGACTCCGTGGGCGTAGGACCCTCTGAGCCAGGTGCCGGCTATACTCTGCTGGGGCACCGTTTCCTAAGCCCGTCGGAAAAGCACAGTATTCGGGTGGGAGTGGCCCGATTTTCCAGGTGCCGTCTGTCACCCCTGGAAAGGGAACTCCCTGACCCCTTGGGCTTCCGGAGTGAGCAATGCCTCGCCCCTGCTTTGGCTGGCGCACGGTGCACTCACCCACTGACCTGCGCCCACTGTCTGGCACTCCCTGATGAGATGAACATGGTACCTCAGATGGAAATGCAGAAATCACCCGTCTTCTGCGTCGCTCACGCTGGGAGCTGTAGACCGGAGCTGTTCCTATTCGGCCATCTTGGCTCCTCCCTCAGGTTCCAACATTTTTTAATCTTTCTTATGCCAATGTCAGTTAAACACAGAAGAGCACTGTCATTTTTGCATTTAATTGCTTTGCATTTTATTGCATGTTCTATTTTATAGATCTAAGCAGTAATATGTATTAGAAAGGCTACAAATTAAACACTTCACATAAATCTTGTTGAGTTTAAAATGGTTTAAAACATTTATTTTTTTCCTGCATTCTAACTTATGGAATTCAAAAGAGGCAGAAACTGCTTCCATTAAAAAGTAGAAATAAACATAAACATGATATAATTATTTTTAAAATCTGCAAAAATTATAAATACAATGCAAATTCTCAAGTAATGTATTACTATCATAACATCCAAAAGAAGCACTAACTCGGTGTTTTTAGAAGTGGGCCATCTTGCATAGCTCTGTTCTGTCTTGGCACATGGTTAGATCCAGCTTGGTAAGTTTTATGGAACAGAAAGTTGAGGAAGGATACTGTGGGGACAATATGGGTATCATATGATGGGAGAAAATGAAGCCTGACATTCAGAATATAATAACCAGCACCTAGGGTAATAGAACCCAGGTAGCAGCCACAGATTTAAATAGGTATTGTGGAATTTAACAACTAGCAAGAAATGAGTAGGTTGTACTAATAGGGATTATAAAACCTGAATACATTTAGAAATTCATGCAGCTAGACAGAAAGTCAGTTGACATTATGGAAATCTGCTTTATGTAAATGGGCAGAAGCCACGAGGATGAATTCAATATGACTCTAATTTACCAAGAGAATGTTACAAACTTAATAGACTCTTTGGCTTGCATGGACAAAGGTACTGGCAAGCTACTAAAAGATTAAATGTCAAACATAGGAAACAGAAATAAAATAGTAAATACAATCAGATTATAAGGCAGGCCCTAGATTTGGGAAACAGGATGAACATCCTCTAATTTTAAATTAAAAAAAAACACACACATCAAAGCTAGTCTAGATGCAAGGAACTTAATAGGCAGTCTGAATACTGAGATGGAATTCCTTAATTATGTCCAGACCAAGACTGATGGGGCCTAAAGTGAGATGATCCAATGATGTGAACTTAGAGGGAAAACATGTAGAATCCCAGAATAGACAGAGCTTGATGGACTAAGGACAAAAATGGATTTCAGATGCTTTAAATTTAAAACTAACATTGGTTATAATTTTAAAGTTATACAATAGGAAAAAAATTTAAATAATTTGAGAAGATCCTATATTCTAAAATATACATTAAATCATACACATATTTAGATAATTGCAATCTTTTATTTTCAAAGTAATGTTCAGACACCTATTCTAGTGTCATATGACTGAAATAGTTAATGTTTAAATATTTACAGTTTATTGAATGAAATTTGTATCTTAAGATTTCCTTTTATTTGTGCATTTACTATAATGCAGTGTAGCACTCACTCTCTGGCCATAAAAACACTTCCTTCATACCATTTTCTTACTAAAATGTGCTGCTTTTTCCCTGAGATGCATTCTAAAATAGGTAGCAATTGAATTTTTATTGTTTTTGTTAGTGTTTTAGTTCCATGTCTTTTTAAGGGGAAACAATGGCCCAGCTAATCACTCTGGATCAACTTCATACTTAAACCTAGATAACTGGATACTTTTTTCCTTGTAACATTTCAATATTTGAAATAATTTCTTTGAAAACATTTAAAAAAACAAAAAATTCAGAAATTCTTTTTAAATTTGAGTAGAACAGGCATTATTATTTAGTGTGGTACATTTAACACATGATAATGATATGAAATTTACACCGTCATTTTAATAGCACATTGTTTAATTAGTTTCAATCCTATTAATTGAAAAAATGTTGTGGCAGATTGTCTGGTGACAGTTTATTTTTCCTGATTATACTTTTAGTAACATTTTATTGATTGCATAGAAAACAGTTTCATCTCTGTAATAACAGATCTCGAGGCAAGAAATATTTCATAAATGCG
This sequence comes from Pongo abelii, assembly GCF_028885655.2. Taxonomy (NCBI): domain Eukaryota; kingdom Metazoa; phylum Chordata; class Mammalia; order Primates; family Hominidae; genus Pongo; species Pongo abelii. The sequence goes on along the minus strand of NC_071990.2, from coordinate 95,533,352 downwards.
CTGAAACTATTACCTTTGCTAGCCTTTTAGAGCCAAAATTCTGAGTTTGTTTTAAAGTTTTTTAAACTTTCCCGTGTGATAGGAAAACAAATAATGATAATTTTCTGCATACTCTGTGGAAATTTTTTAAAAAAATTTAAAAAAACACAGATGTTAAATTTAGGGAGCAACATATCTATCAAGATTTAGAGCACATTTGGCTCTCTGCATCTCAGGTTCCATATCTGCAGATTCAACCAGTTGTGGATAAAAAAAATAGTTGAGAAAAAATTAACAATACAACAGTAAAAATTATATGAATAAAAACACATGGTATAACAACTTTTTACATAACATTTTCATTGTTTTAGGTATTGTAAGTAATCTAGAGATGATTTAAAACATATAGGAGAATAAGCATAGTGTGCAAATATCATGCCATTTTATGTCAGCAACTTGAATATCCTCTGATTTCGGTATCTGCAGGCGTGTTGGAACCAGTCCCCCTTATGTGCACAAGGATGACTGCAATGAAATGCATCTCATTTTATAGTTTACTTTAGTATTGTGTACCATGTTTTAGTTCAGTATTTGGAAATATGTTGGAGCCTTTTAAGTGAATCTGCTTTAACAAACAGTACCAGTTTTCCCTTGATCAAACTTCGTCTTCTTGGTGACAGCTAATCTTGTGTTTCTCATACTAGTTCTGCCTCTCAAAGACCTAGTTTTAGATTAATAAAATGGTACTCTTTGAAAATGCAAAATCATGTAATAAGAATTACATTAATGCCCTTTTTCTAGATTATGGACTCAGTATATTACTTATTGATGTTTGCTTATCTCTCTCATCCCTTTTCTGTATTGTAATTGTGTGATCTCAACTTTTGGACTTATCTGTCTTAAACATTTATTTTATTTATGTTTAAGACTGAGTAGGCAAATTGTGTAGTGGGAAAATAATTTCCACTAGAGATACGCATGGCATAGGTTTCACAATTACTGGATAACTAATATTAATGAAGTCCTTTTTTTTTTAGTTATTTTGTACCAGAAAAGAATATTTATATCTTTGAAAACAATGGTCTTTTAGCTCTCTACGTTCAGGCTCAACCACCTATGTAGGCCATAGTCAAACTATGTGCAAGTTTTTAAAATATCAAACAAATATGCTGTAAGTTTTAATGAGAGAGAGAGTAATTGCATGCTTTCATTTTCTACTAGATAATTATGTCATATAGAACATCTTATGTTCACCATCTGCTCTCTTATCTTAAAAAATCTTCTCTGGACCTACAACTTCATACAATTATTTATGTCCTATTTGTAGGAAAAAATGTCTGTATGCAGTATCTCCAAATTCCTCTTCTCTAGTTTTTTATTAACTTCATTTCAGTTGAGATTTCTGTTCCCAAATTGCAAAGCAGTTTGTATTCTCAGGGTATTATTAATAAAGATTATTTCTCCTAATCCAGGATTAGTTTTTAATTCTCATTAGCCACTAGCATTTGATTCCAATGATTATTCTCTTTTTCCTAAAATCATCCAGTGACCCCCGGGCTCTCCAGCTGCCTCAGTTCAGCCTGTTTTGTTTCTTTCTCATGAGGGCTTTCTGAACACTAGGGTCAGCATTACCCAGATCTCAATTTCTGACATCCTTTCCTCTGTACATACTCTATTTCCTTAAAGAATGCCACGTCCTATGTCTTTACATGCCACCTCTGTGCTAATAACCCCATAATTTTTATCTCTAACTTGATGGTTTGCCTAAACAGCTATTTATATGGCCAACTGCCTAACTTGATTATCCCCTTGGACATACAAAAGACACTTCAAATGTAATATGTTCTAGAACAAACTCTTTTTCTTTTTTTTTCACTTGTGTTCATTTTTATTTTAAATTTGCCGGGTGTGGTGGCACACACCTGTAGTCCCAGCTACTCAGAAGGCTGAGGCAGGAGAATCAACTCTTATTTACCCTCTTCGTACTTGGCCCTAAATGGCAATGCCGTTCTTCCTCTTGCTTAGGACAAAAAATTTGAAGACATCATTAGCTATCATCATTCTGTCATATAACAAATCTAACTCATCTGTAAAAGCTAGCATGTCTTTATTCAATACACATTTCAAATCAATGGCTATTCAATGCTCCACAACTATCATTCAAAATATAATCAGATATTCTATCTTACCTAAACAATAACCAAAGCCTTATAATTGGTATTTCTACTCCCATTTCTAATTTTCAAATCCCTATATGGCACTGAGAGTAACTGTATATAAATATGTCAGATTAAGTCACTCTTCCATTGCATATTATTTTATTGCTACCATCTTATTTAAAATAGTACCTTAAGTCAAACATTCTTAATGTGGCCTAAAAAGTACTACATATTCTAGCCCCTATTAGTCACATAATTGTTCTCTTCTTCTACACCCTTTTCATCTGTTCCAACCACACTTGACTCCTTGCAGAACAGCGTGGGCTTGAAATGATTTTTTCCAAGATAATTATCAGTCCAGACACTTATTTATTTCATGTATCTCAGAAATCAAGAGAGGCATTTACTGTCCACTTTGTGTAAAAAAGCCAATGCCACCAACGTGTGACTATTTATCATTTCTGACCTTATTATTTTTCCTACAGGATCTGTCAACACAGCTAAAAATTTTACCTAGAGTTATGATATACTTGGAAGATTTCTTTTTTCTAATCAAAATTCTCTTTTGAGAATCAAACTGGAACTCAAAATTCCCTTTTGAGCTCTGATTCTAACAATAGAGCTACAAAGTGAGAACAGGACCTATATTTTTGCATGAAAGAGCATTAATTGCTTAGGATTAAAGACTTCCACTGGTAGTCTGGGATACTTTTCATGATATGCTAACAAGAACTATCAGGGTTGAGGGCCAATTTAACTTTCTTCCTATCTCTGAAGTAATTGACATAGGGCATGTTTATGAGAGAAGGCAAAGAGTCAATCTCATCTCTGTCTAGGATAGGCCAAACCTGTGGTCCTGGTAAATCACAGTTTGTGCAGCAAAATGACTTCACAATATCAAACTCTTTATAAAATCCAGTTACTGAGTTTTGCATAATTGACATTCTGCATGATTAAGTGCTTACTTTTATTAGATTAGTTTTGTGGGTTTTTTTAAGGAATGTGCAATATTATGTGTTGACTGAATGGAATGGAAATGATGCAACATTTTAACAATAAAGGCCTACAGAGAATAAGTACATGGTAGAAGAGAGAAACGAGGGTCACGTTAGGCTCATTTAACAGTATTCCACTCAAGCATGTTCCACTTCCCCTCAGGGCATGGTTATAAAGATGGTCCCTGCTGAGTTTATATCTACACATCACTTGCTATTTCTAGAGGGAGAGACAGTTAATGGTTTTACATACCCCTTGCTGTGCTCAGAATCATATGCCTTCTCAATCAAATGATACAGATAATTAGTAATTCTAATAAAGACTCAAGCTTGACAAATTTTACAAAATTGATTTTAATTTGTTTTTAGCTTTTTAAAAAAATTCCCAAAGTTTTAAGGCAAACTTTATCAGTATATACTTAAGTAGACTAATAAACTTCACTTTGGTATTGTATACAGATCTTAACAAATTGATTCGGGGCAGATGTCTAACTCTTTTCTCTTTATAATCAGATATTAGATATTTTCTAGAGCTTAACTTTTGCTTCCTAGTTTTTTCACCTACGAAATAGAGATATTTTATTAATAGAGTAATGATTCATTATCAAACAAAACAAGATAGATGTGGGTTTTGTAACTTTGGTTTTATGTCTCCAAACTCTTGGTTTATATTTGACTTAATTGACAATTATGTAAAATTTAGTTTGTCAATTAGTATTCATTTTCATTAATGTATATATCGAGAAAAAGAGTGAGAATGCAAATTTAGGTTAATCCTTAACTCTCTCAGAATGTAAGGCACCTTTTTAAGAAGAGGCCATGTACAAATTAAAAATTCTTTAGCTAGCAATATTTTATTTCATGAAATATAAGAGAATTTTTTCAATGAGTGATGAAAAGATTCCTGATCGAGTAAATTTTAGAACCATAAATAATTGCCTTAGATAATTTAGTACCAATTAAAATTTGTGAAAGTTTAAGAATCCCTGCAATATGTAGATTTACATTGGTTTAAATCAGCATGTTCAACAATATTTTATTCAGACATATATTAAAATATCCATTTATACTATAAACAATAGCTCTTCAGCAGGACATAGATTAGGAAACAGAGGTAAAGCTATGATCAATTTTTAAAAAATTTCCTAAATAGAATACTATGGAAATTATCAGTTTAATAATTCAGTCCTGAAATTTAAGTGCAAAATAAACCAGATTTGTCAAAATTGACTGTTATATTTGTGCCTAGAGATCCATGGAAGCATCCACCTGCAAATACATGCTTTTGATTTCTAACAAAATTAAGAAATGTTTAGATGCTTTTCTAGATTTCTTCACTAAATAAAGATAGTTTTGAATAAAAATAAGAAGGTATGAGAAGTAAAGACAAAATCAAGTAATGCCTTTAAAATTAATAACAAACAATTATTCTAATAACAACTTTTAAAATGCAGTTTAGAATTGAGTGGCAGAGACTGATATGAAATGCTAAGAAATAGCTGAGAAAAAAAGAAGCAAGAATAGTAGATGGTAGTGACAATCACAAAAATTGACAAAGCAACTAATATACTAAGATATAATGAGAAAAAGAGAATGGCACTAAAAGAAGACAACAGTCTTCTGAAATGAAGAAGGGAGATCAATTATTCTTTAATTTAAATATTTTGATAATTTTTAAATCCTCAGTTGATAGTTATTGTCTCAGGATTTTCTCTTTTTGTTGCTTTTGTTAGAATCAGCCACAGCTTCTCTCATGATAGATATATCTTCAAAATGGAAATAATTTTCTAATTGCTTTATTATTAGACATAAACTTCTTAATTGTTAAAAAATCTCAAAAATAGCTAAAGATAAAAATGTAAAAATCTGTGTTCATGTCACCAGTCAGAGATATTTGTGTTAGCATCTAATATGTATCTAGTAAATTTTTCTAATTATTCTTAATCTGCCTAGATGTATATTTTTATATAAAAGTATATTTTATATCTATACACTTAAAAGAGGATTAATTTGTCTTGTATAATTATTTTTTATGTAAAATTTGCTTTGTCCATTTTTACACGTCAAAGCAAATGGATCAGTGGCATGTTTTTGTTTTACAGATATAAATATATTTAATTCATCATGGTTGTCTTAAAATTTTCTGCTTCCATAAACAATGTTATAATTAATACCATCATAAAAGTATGGCATAGCATTATTAAATTATTCATATGGGTAAATAATTGGTAATGTTATGCATATTTTACATAACTGTATGCATATTTGTTAACTTTATCCAGAAATTTTTACAAGGTTTCTGCTTGCAGTCTGTTAGATTATCTGTTTCTTCATAACTTCATCAACGAGACTTTCATATATACTCTCTCTGTGTATATCTTTATATATATATAGACATAGACACTTAAAATATTTTATGTTACCTGTTAAACTTTGGGTCAGATTTTATTGTTGAGTTAGTATTTTCATAATGATTTGTAAGAATTTTATAAATGATGAACATAATCCTCTCTATCACATATAATACAAATGTTTCCTATTTTTCTTGCTTGTCCTTTTATTTTTAATTCAGATTCTCTGTTCAAAAGCCATTAATTTTTACATCCTTAAATTATCAACTAATTTTTCTATGATAATTGCTTTGGTGTTATGTTTAAAATGGCTTTCTTGCATTCCTAAATTAGACACAAAATCAGATGTAATAAAACTTGACGTTAAACAAAATAGTTATTTATAACAGAAGACATCGTGAACTAAGACAAGTTGTAATAGAAGGGAACATTTTCTGCAGTGTGTATAACAGATGAAGATCAATTGTAATGTAAGTTTTTTAAAATTTTAGAAAAATTAGTAATATAAAACATTTTTCTAAAAATATTAAGATTTTTGACAGGTAAATAGCACATCCAAAACACAAATGGCTGGTATAAATATACCCAATATAAGCCATGCTGATATTTGCCAATATATCATTATTCATTCATCAGATTAGGGAAAAAATAAAATATTGGTAATAGTCCATGTTAAATAGGAAATTTTTAAATTTATTTAGTAGAAGTTTAAATTAAAAGAAAAAATAAAGTATAAAAAATGTGATTACACTTACAAAAATTCTAACTGTAAATTCTTAAATTTGACTAAAGTAAGCAATTTCTAGCTATATTTTATTGCGGGAAAATACTTGCATATAGGCAAAACTATATAGTTGCATATAGTCATTCTGGCATTAGTTGTGATAATTATATACATATATACACACATATATAAACATATGACGAGAGACAGGTAGAGTGCTAGAATGTTCTTCATATTTATGAAATTTGATTTCAAATGAGATAACTCAAAAAACATTAAAGAAAGAGGAGCATAGTCTAAAATGCAAATAAAATATCCGGAGACAGTCCTGGCTTTAGTCAGTGAGAGACAGGGGTTCCAGCAATATAATCAAATCATATGATTACTTTTTGGTAAATATTTTTTCATATAATATATGTAAAAGAGAGAGCTCTTTTAGATGTATTATCATTTCTATTGGTTCCAGGTTGCCTTTCAGTTATTATTTATATAATATAAAAGAAGACATTTATGCAGCCAAAAAACATGAAAAAAAGATCATCATCACTGGTCATTAGAGAAATGTAAATCAAAACCACAATGAGATACCATGTCATGCCAGTTAGAATGGCGATTATTAAAAAGTCAGGAAACAACAGATTCTGGAGAGGATGTGGAGAAATAGGAACACTTTTACACTGTTGTTGGGAGTGTAAATTAGTTCAATCAATGTGGAAGACAGTGTGGTGATTCCTCAAGGATCTAGAACCAGAAATATCATTTGACCTAGAAATCCCATATTGTTAACTTTAGGCACTATTTTGTGTAGCAGATCTCTAGAACTCATACGTCTTGCATAACAAAAATCTTATACTCATTAAGCAACAATTTCCCCATTTATCCATACCCCTAGCCTCTAGCAACCATCATTTTATTTTCTGCTTCTATAGTTTAACAATTTTCAATGCCTCATATAAGTAGAATCATGCAGTATTTGTTCTGTGACTGGTTTACTTCACTAAGCATAATGTCCCAGAGGTTCATTCATGTTGTCACAAATGGCAGAATTTCTTTTGATTTATTTATTTTTAATATTTATTTATTTAGAGGCAGAGTTTTGCTCTTGTTGCCCAGGCTGGAGTGCAATAGCACGATCTCGGCTCACTGCAACGTCTGCCTCCTGGATTCAAGCTATTCTCCTGCCTCAGCCTCCTGAGTAGCTGAAATTACAGGTGCCTGCCATGACATCTGGCTAATTTTTGTATTTTTAGTAGACACAGGGCTTCACCATATTGGCCAGGCTGGTCTCAAACTCCTGACCTCAGGTGATCCGCCCACCTGGGCCTCCCAAAGTTCTGGAGTTACAGCTGTGAGCCACCACGCCCAGCCCAGAATTTCTTTTTATTAAGGTTGAATAATATCCCATTCTATGTCTATAGCACATTTTCTTTGTCCATTAGTCTGTTGATAGACATTTGGCTTGTTACCAAATCTTGGCTATTGTGAATACAGCTGTAATAAACACAGAAATGCAGTTATATTATACAGATCTTTAATTTATTTAAGGGACCTCCATACTATTTTCCAGGTTGGCTATTTCATTCTACATTCCGAGGAACAATATATAATGTTTCAAATTTCCCCACATCTTTGCCAATACTTACCTTTTTTTAAAAAATAATGGTCATTATAAGAAATGTGAGGTAATATGTCATCGTGATTTTGACCTGTACTTTTCTGATGATTAATGATGCTGAGCATATTATATATTGTATGTGTTCCTTCAATACCTAGTTTATTGAGAGTTTTTAACATGAAGGAATGTTGATGTTTAATGAAGGTCTTTTCTGCATCTATTGAGATAATCATGTGGTTTTTGTCTTTAGTTCTGTTTATGTAATGAATTATATTTAATGATTTGCATATGTTGAAACAGCCTTGCATCCCAGTGATGAAGCCAACTTGATCAAGGTAGATAAGCTTTTTGATGTGCTGCTGGATTCAGTTTGTTAGTATTTTCTTTAGGATTTTTGCATCAATGTTTATCAGGGATATTGAACTGAAGTTTTCTTTCTTTTTTTTTTTTTTTTTGGTTATATTTCTGTCAGATTTTGGTATCAGGATGATGCCAAAATGAGTTAGGAAGGAGTTCCTCCTTTTCTATGGTTTGAAATAGCTTCAGAAGAAATGATACCAAATCGTCTTTATACCTCTGGTAGGATTCATCTGTGAATCCATCTGTCTTGGGCTTATTTTGGTTGGTAGGGTATTTATGACTGTCTCAATTTCAGAACTCGTTATTGGTCTATCAGGGATTCAACTTCTTCCTGGTTCAGTCTTAGCAGAGTGTATGTGTCCAGAAATGCATTAATTTCTTCTAGATTTTCTAGTGTATTTGCATAGTGGTGTTTATAGTATTCTCTGATGGTTGTTTGTATTTCTGTGGGGTCAGTGGTGATACCCCCTTTATCATTTTTCATTGTGTCTATTTTATCCTTCTCTCTTTTCTTCTTTATTAGTCTCACTGGTGGTCCATCTATTTTGTTAATTCTTTCAAAAATTCAGCTCCTGGATTCATTGATTTTTTTTTGAAGGGTTTTTTCATGTCTCTGTCTCCTTCAGTTCTGCTCCGATCATGGTTATTTATTGTCATCTGCTAGCTTTGGGGTTTGTTTGCTCTTGGTTATAAGTTCTTTCAGTTGTGATATTAAAATGCTGATTTGAGATCTTTCTAGCCTTTTGATGTGGGCACTTAGTGTTATAAATATCCCTCTTAACACTGCTTTAGCTGTGTCCCAGAAATTCTGGTACATTGTCTGTTTGGTTTTACTGGTTTCAAATAACTTCTTGTTTTCTGCTTTAATTTCATTATTTACCCAGGAGTCTTTCAGGAGCAACTTGTTCAATTATTATGAAGTTGTGTGGTTTTGAATGAGTTTCTTAACTTTCAGTTCTTATTTGTTAGTGCTGTGGTCTGAGGGACTGTTATAATTTCGGTTCTTTTGCATTTGCTGAGGAGTGTTTTACTTCCAATTATGTGATCAATTTCAGAGTAAGTGCCATGTGGCACTGAGAACAGTGTATATTCTGCTGTTTTGGGGTGGAGAGTTCTGTAGATATTTATCAGGTCTACTTGACCCAGAGTTGAGTTCGAGTCCTTAAAATCATTGTTAATATTTTGTTTCAATGATCTGTCTAATACTGACAGTCGGGGGTTAAAGTCTCCCACTATTATTGTGTGAGAGACTAAGTCTCTTTGTAAGTCTCTAAGAGCTTGTTTTATGAAACTGGGTGAATATATAATATAATTAGGATAGTTAGCTCTTGTTGAATTGAACATTTTACCATTAGGTAATGCCCTTCTTTGTCTTTTTGATCTTTGTTGGTTTAAAGTCTGTTTTGTCAAAAACTAGGATTGCAATCCTGGCTTTTTTCTGCTTTCCATTTCCATGGTAAATTTTCCTCCATCCCTTTATTTTGAGCCTATGTGTGTCTTTGCACATGAGATCTGTCTCTTGAGTACAGCACACCAATAAGTCTTGTCTTTTTATCCAACTTGCCATTCTGTGTCTTTTGATTGGGACATTTAGCCCATTTACATTTAAGGTTAATATTATTATGTGTGAATTTGATCCCGTCATCATGATGCTGGCTGGTTATTTTGCAGCTGTTAATGTAGTTGCTTCATAGTGTCCTTGGTCTGTATACTTCAATGTGTTTTTGTAGTAATGGTTTTTTGTAGTAATTGTAGCTGGTAATGGTTTTGCTTTCCATATTTAGTGTTTTCTTCAGGAAGCAGGCCTGATGGTGACAAATTCCCTGAGCATTTGCTTGTTTGAAAAGGATTTTATTTCTTATTTGCTTATGAAGCTTAGTTTGGCCAAATATGAAATTCTGGGCTAGAAATTCTTTGCTTTAAGAATGTTGAATACTGGCCCCCAATGTCTTCTGCCTTGTAGGGTTTCTTTTAGAGGTCCACTGTTAGTCTGATGGACTTTCCTTTGTAGGTGACCTGGCCTTTCTCTTTGGCCATCTTTAACATTAGTTCCTTCATTTTGACTTTGCAGAATTTGATGTTTATGTGTCGTGGCGTTGGTCTTCTCATGGAGTGTCTTATTGGGGTTCTCTGGATTTCCTGAATTTGAATGTTGACCTGTCTTGCTAGGTTGGGGAAATTCTGCTAAATAATATCTTGAAGTATGTTTTTCAACTTCGTTCTATTCCCCTGTCTCTTTCAGTTACCCCAGTCAGTTGTAACTTCAGTCTTTATAATCCCATAGTTCTTGGAGGTTTTGTTCATTCTTTTGTAATTTTATTTTATTTTTCTCTAAACTTGTCTGCCTGTTTTATTTCAGCAAGATAGTTTTCAAGCTCTGAGATTTTTTTCTCTGCTTGGTCTATTGTCTATTGATGTTTGTGTTTGCGTTGTACATTTCTCATGCTGTGTTTTTTAGCTCCGCCAGGTCATTTATGTTCCCCTGTAAACTGGTTATTCTGGTTAACAGCTCCTGTAATGTTTTATTATGGTTCTTAGCTTCTTCTCATTGGCTCAGAACATGCTCCTTTAGCTCAGCTAAGTTTGTTATTATCCACTTTCTGAAGTCTCCTTCTGTTGAGTCGTCCATCTCAGCCTCAGCCCAGTTCTATGCCTTTGCTGGAGAGGTGTTATGATCATTTTGAGGGGAAGAGACACTAGCTTTTTGAGTTTTGAGTGTTTTTTCATTAATTCTTTCTCATCTTCATGGGTTTTCCCAATTTTGATCTTTGAGGCTGCTGACCTTTGGATAAGGTATCTATGGGGTGTTTTCTGTTGATGTTGTTATTGCTTTCTGTTTGTTTGTTTGTGTTTAACAGTCAAGCCCCTCTTCTGTAGGGCTGCTGTGGTCTACTGGGGGACCACTCCAGACCCAATTTACCTGGGTCCCTCCCACACCTGGAGGTATCACCATTGGAGGCTGCAGAACAGCAAAGACAGCTGTCCGCTCCTTCCTCTGGGAGGTCCATCCCAGAGGGGCACCAAGCTGATGCCGGCTGGGATGCTCCTGTATGAGATGTCTGGTTGGATGTCTCACCCAGTCAGGTGGCATGGGATAAGGGACCTGCTTAAAGAAGCAGTCTGGTTGCCCCTTGGCTGAGGAGGTTTGGCTACACTGGAGAGAATACACTGCATCTGGACTGCCAGCAGGCAAGAAAGACTAGGTCCACTGAACACAAAACCATGGCCACCCCTCCCCCAGGGGCTCCTTCATATGGATATCAGAGTTCTGTCTGTAAACCTCTTGCTGGAGTTGCTACAATTCCTGCAGGGAGTCTTCACCCAGTGAGGGGGGATGGATCTGGGTCCCACCTAAAGAAGCAGTCTGGCCATGATCTGCCACAGCCACTGTGCTGCATTGTGGGAAATTCCTCTGGATCCAAACTTCCCAGTCTCCTTCCACCAGCCATGGAAAACAGCTGACTGAAGCAACAGTGATGGCAGCCACTCCTACCCTCAGGAACTCAGTCGTCTTAGGCAGTGTCCAGCTTGCTGCCGCTGGCCACAATGCAAACAGGTAGCACAGCTCTGCTTCAGACTCAAGACCCTGGTGAGGTGGTCACATGAGGGGATCTCCTGATCTGCAGAATGCACAGATCCATGAAAAAGACATAGTTTCCTGGCAGGGTAGCAGTCACTCACCGCCTCCCTTGGCTGGGTGTGGGAGCTCACCTTATCCCATGAGGCTCCCAGGTTATTGCACTACCCTGCTTTTCCTCACTTTGCATGTGTTGCACCCGCTGCCTAGTCAGTCCCAGTGAGAGAACCTGTATACCTGGGATGATGGAGCAGGATTCACTCACCGTTTTCAGTCTTCTCAGTGGGAAGTACACATCAGCCATCTTGGCTCCTCACCACTGACTTTACTATTTTCCAAAATATTAGTAGGTTTCTCAAGATCATTTATCTAATAATTTTGATTTTCTACTAAATATAATGGTGACACTATTAATATTATAAATAATTTTCATATGATGATTTTATTTTGAAATTTAGAATCTCATTATCTATTCTGATTCCAAAACACAATTTTGATATTTTAAAAGCTCTAATATTAAATTTGTATTAATTCATGTAATATTTAGAATTTTGAAGCTCCAACTCTAACCCTCAAAACTCATCAATACTCCGTTCTGATACAATTAGATTTATACATTATTTTAAGAAAATTGGTTTCTTTATAAAATTGACTACTTAATGTCCATAATAATGGACTTTCTCTCCATTTTAAAAATTACTGCTTTTATGGCTCTTAATTAGTTTCATAATTTTCTTATGGTGTTAATGTCCCAGGGCATTTTATATTTTTTGAAGTTATTGTGAATGCAACACTACTTCTACTACCATGTAATTATTACTAGTACAACCATTACTAGTATTTAAATACATGTGACTGACTTCTTTCATTTAATGAAATGTTTTCAAAGCTCATCTATGATGTAACATTGATCATTACTTTATTATTTTATTGCCATATAATATTCCGTATGTCATATTTTGTTTAGTCACTTTTCAGGTAATGGCCATTTGAGCTGTGTCTACCTTTTTGCTATTATGAGGTTAGAGGGACCCTGAGTTGAGTATTACATTAATCATGATTTTTATTTTCCGTGTTCTGATGCTTTGACATTTGGGGCCTTGTTAAACCTAAAGTTTGCCCCTCATAGGGTTTGCTAGTTTCTTGAGATATTAAACAACTGACCCATGAGCATGCTTTTCAATACAAACCAATTAATCTGGAGCCCACGCCCCAACCCCTTCCTGATGGAGCTCTCACATTCCAGGCCATGATCCATCTGCCCTAATCATACCAGGACCAGGTACCAGAAAAAAAGAGAGCGAGACCTTATGCCCTAGAACCTGCTGGTATTATTCAAAGTCACCAACACTTAAGACTGCTGACCAGACCTTGCCTGTTCCTTCCTGCATTTGTTTGTTCTTACACTGCTAATAAAGACATACCCAGGACTGGGTAATTTATAAAGGAAAGAAGTTTAATTAACTCACAGTTCCAAATGGCTGGGGAGGCTTCACATCATGGCAGAAAGTGAAGGGAAAGAAAGACACATCTTACATGGCAGCAGGCAAGAGAGCATGTGCAGAGGAACTCCCCTTTATGAAACCATCGTATCTGGTGAGACTTACTCACTTTCACAAGAACAGCATGGGAAAAACCCACCCCCATTATTCAATTACCTTCCACCGGGTCCCTCTCACAACACATGGAGACTATTACAATTCAAGGTGAGATTTGGGTGGGGACACAGAGCCCAACTATATAATTCACTCCTGGCCCCTTCCAAATCTCATGTCATGTCCTCACATTTCAAAGCCAATTGTGCTTTCTCAACAGTCCCCCAAAGTCTTAACTGATTTCAGCATTAACTCAGAAGTTCGTAGTCCAAAGTCTCATCTGAGACAAGGCAAGTGTGTTAGTTTTTTCTCTTGCTGCAAATAAAGACATACTTGAGACTGGATAATTTATAAACGAAAAAGGTTTAGTTGACTCACAGTTTCACATAGCTGGGGATGCCTCACAATCACCATGGTAAATGAAGGGGAAGCAAGACACATCTTACATGGCACCTGGCAAGAGAGAGCTTGTGAAGGGGATCTCCCATTGATAAAACTATCAGATTATCTGAGACTTATTCACTACCATGAGAACAGTAGGGGAAAAACCAGGCCAATAATTCAATTATCTCCACCTGGCCCCGCCTTTGACAGCTGGGGATTATTATAATACTGGGTGACATTTAGGGTGGAGACACAGCCAAACCATATCATTCCACCCCTGGCCCCTCCCAAATTTCATGTCCTCACATTTCAAAACCAATCGTACCTTCACAACAGTCTCCTAAAATCTTAACTCATTTCAGCATTAACTCAAACGTCCACAGTCCAAAGTCTCATCTGAGACAAGGCAAGTCCCTTCTGCCTATGAGCCAATAAAGTCAGAAGCAAGTTAGTTACTTCCTAGATACAATGGATGTGTAGTCATTGGGTAAATACACCCATTCCAAATGGGAGAAATTGGCCAAAACAAAGGGGCTACAGTCCCCTTACAAGTCCAAAATCTAGCGGGAGAGTCAGATCTTAAAGCTCGAAAATGATCTTCTTTGACTCCATGTCTCACATCCAGGTCATGCTAATGCAAGAGGTAAGTTCCAATGGTCTTGGGCAGCTCTATCCCTGTGGTTTTTCAGGGTGCAGCCTCTCTCCCAGCTGCCTTCATGGGCTGGCATTGAGTGTCTGGAGCTTTTCCAGGCACATGGTATAAGCTGTCAGTGGATCTACCATTCTGGGGGTTGGAGGAAGGTAATCCTCTTCTCACAGCTCCAGTAGGCAGTGCCCCAGTGAGGACTCTGTATGAGGGCTCGCACCCCACATTTCCGTTTTGCACTACTCTAGGAGAGGTTCTCCATGAGGGCTATGCCTCTGCAGCAAACTTTTTGCTTGGACATTCAGACATTTCCATACATCCTCTGATATCTAGGTGGAGGTTCCCAAACCTCAATTCTTAGATTATACGCAACTGCAGGCTCAACACCATGTGTAAACTGCCAAGGCTTGGGGCTTACCCCCTCTGAAGCCATGGCCTGAGCTGTACTTTGGCGTCTTTAACCAAGGTTGGAGCAGCTGGGATTCAAGGCCAGGAAACCATGTTTTCCTGCTAAGCCTCAGTGCCTGTAATGGGAGGGGCTTCTGTGAAGGTGTCTGACATGCCCTGGAGACATTTTCCCCATTGTCTGGGAGATTAGCATTTGGCTCCTCGTAGATATGCAAATTTAGGCAGTGGGTTTGAATATCTCCCCAGAAAATGGGCTTTTCTTTTTTACTGCATTGTCAGGCTGCAAATTTTTTAAACTTTTGCGCTCTGCTTCCTCTTGAACCCTTCACTGCTTAGAAATTTCTTCTGCCAGACTCCCTAAATCATTCTCTCTCAAGTTCAAATTTCCATAAATCTCTAGGGCAGAGGCAAAATGCCACCAATCTCTTTGCTAAAACATAGCAAGAGTCACCTCTGCTCCAGATTCCCACAAGGTCCTCATCTTCTGAGACCCTCTCAGCCTGGACTTCATTGTCCATATCAGTATTAGCATTTTGGTCAAAACCATTTAACAAAGCTCTAGGAAGTTCCAAATTTTCCCACATTTTCCTGTCTTCTTCTGAGCCTTCCAAACTGTTTCAACCTCTGCCTATTACCCAATTCCAAAGTCACTTCTACATTTTCGGGTATCTTTACAGCAGCACCCCACTCTACTGGTACCAAATTACCTTATTAGTTTTGTTCTCATGCTGCCTTTAAAGACATACCCAGGACTGGGTAATTTATAAAGGAAAAAGGTTTAACTGACTCATAGTTCTAACAGATCTACATGGCTGGGGAGGTCTCACAATCATGGCAGAAAGCAAAGGGGAAGAAAAGTCACATCTTACATGGCAGCAGGCAAGCGAGAATGTGCAGGGGAACTCCCCTTTATAAAACTATCTGATCTCATGAGACTTATTCACTATCACAAGAACAGCACGGGAAAAACCTGCCGCCATGATTCAGCTACCTTTCACCGATTCTCTCCCATGACACATGAGGATTATTACAATTCAAGGTGAGATTTGAGTGGGGACACAGAGCTATACCATATCACTTCCCAAAGAAACCACACAAAGGCTTTTGCACACAGTTCCTTCCTTCTCACTGTCTTCCTCCAGACTCTTGACTGACCCCATGCTTCCCTGCATGGACCCCTGGGATGTAGCGTGCCCCTTCTTCTTGGAAACTGTGAGTGACAAGCTATCTTTTCAATGGCAATCACCTCATGGTCTGTTAGTCTTATTATACGTCAGGTTTTCTATTAATACACTATATTTGAAATCAAGTATGTAATTTCTCTTGGCTCAGTTAGGCTCTGGTAAAATAGTTTCTATTGAAAGCAAGCCTTGTTAAGGAGAACAGAATAGTCTTGGTATATTTCAAAATAGTTCCATTTTCCCTACACTGCTAAAAGCATGCAGGGATTTTTCTTCAATCTTTATTATGAACCTGGCAGAGCTCCTAATGGTAAAACTCATGAAGTGTGGACATCACTATAAGACTGGACCCCCTGGCATTTTAAACTATCAAACTTATTGGAGTTTTCCTACCATGGTACTATTTCCAGCAGTCCTTTCTGTTCCTGTGCTTCTGCTCAAGTAAGCTGTAATTCTGTGTATCTGCCTGCTGTCTCTAAAATTTGGGGGCCTTAGATTTGCTTTCTAATCTCATTACTCTGACAAATCTAAAATGGGTTGTTTGTTTTCTGTTTGTTCAGTGTTTTATTTATTGTGAGGGTGAGTGATGACTTCCAAGCTCCTTACACAGTGGGATAGAAACCAAAAGTTCAATGTTTTAATTTATAGTCTCAAAGATTACTTGATTCTATAATTTTCTTTTTTTTTCTAACTTTACATCAAAACTATATTTTTATGGTTTTGTTATTTACAAAACTAAGTAACCTTCTCATACAGCTCTATGATAAGTAACGCTAATTATTCAACTGTTACTAAAAAAGTAACGCTAATTATTCAACTGTTACACAATTATTCAACTGTGACAAATATAGTACACTAAAATGACCATAAGTATGCAGAAAACTAGAATGAATAATGATGTATAAATACAAAACATGATTTAAAAATTATCCTCAATGATATTATATTTGGGTTTTAACAGGCCTTTGAAAAATACCTAATTTTATATAATAAAAAGTGAGTTACACTATTTAATTTCTTATAATTTTTTCCATAGAGAATATAAGATATCTTTATGCCTATTGCACTCCAATGATACAATTCCTCCCTCTCACATGAACATATCATTAAACAAATATTTTTTCTGATGTTCAGAGTATAGTGAGGTAAATTTCCAATAGTTGGCATCAGTTTAGGCCCATGAAACATTTCTCAAGCATCAAAGAAACTTCCACTAGTGCTTATTAAAAAGTATGGTGTCTCTAGGTGTTAACAGTACTTCCACAGTGGTAAGTTATTCATAACTCTAGTGCTTATTATGAACAGACAACCAAGACATCACTTATGAATAAAACAATTTTTTAGTTGATGTAACTGTGAAATTTATTTGTTGAACTATCTTCAAACAGGCTGTATGCGAGTACTCAAAAATACCATCAGAGTTCTTGATTTTATTTCTCTGTATCTTATTTTAGTCTGTCTTTTCTCTTGCCATACTGGTTTCATACTCTTCTGCAACTACATTCTTCCAAAGTGATGAGAGACATGACTGTTCCTAGACCCACATTACATTGTTAACCTCAAAAAACAGAATAGATAGTATCTGTTTTTCAGGTGCCAGGTCAGGTAGGGAGAAGTTGGAATCATGTTTCTTACTTCTTTTCTTTATAGAAATTGCCCCCATAGAGAGACAGTGCACTCTTTTTGGCCAGGCTGGCTCATTTGCCCATCCCTCTGTGATGACTGTAGCATACTGGGACTGTCAGTCATCTCAGAGCAATATGGACCTGCTGGGTAGTTCCCAAATGAAAGATTATGCCATGGAGGCCAGAGCAACATAGAACCTCTAAAACGAATGAAGAAAAATGTGAAATCATTTTCACTAAATTGTCCTCCATATGTCATTTCTATTTTTTGGGTTAGATTTATTTGTTACCTGAGGAGAAATGTAGCAATTCAAACAACGTTATTACTGTCAATATATAATGAACAGATAAGCTACGTGGAAAAAACAAAAAGAAATACATATTTTTTCGTATACATTTTCAAATTGCAAGATTGACATTCTGAAATATAGGCATGACCATCAAAGTGAAATAAATTATTTTTAATCTGCCACCTACTGCTATTTAGCCTTGCTAAAAATAACTACTTAAAAATTACCTTCAATTTGTAATTTTGATAATTCTAATATATTTTGTGCAGATGATAGTAATATATTAAATATTTTTTAAAAATGCACCATTTTTTATTTTCTAAGTTATGTTTATTAGGATTTGAAGTATTCTCAAAATAATAAAATGATTTTAAATTAATGAAAGAAACATGATTGTGCCAATTTTTAGACAAAACAGTATGTGAAATATTGTAATGTAAAATTTGTTGTTTTTCTCCATTATAACCATTAATTAAAACTATTAAGTAATTTTTGTCATAGGTTCTCAGGTTTGCAGAAGTAGGGAGAAGGTAAAAGTGTCCGAAACACTATGTCACAAAACTTTATATTCTGGGTATTTCATTACAACATAAAAAAAATCAAAAAATTTATATATTTCGTGCTTAAAAATTTAATAATAATTAACAGGGTACTTTTTTTTGATTATATAAACCAGTACCTCCTTTGTCTAATTTTAGATAAAAAAATCAAATTGGAAGTTAAGTAATTTGCCCATGTTTAAATTATGATTTGAGGGCAAGAAGATGGGTTTTAAATTTTTCCCAAATAATATGTGGATGATTACATTTTAGGACTTGACAAGGATTATACAATCTAAAAGTTTATCTTCTTCCCAAAACAATTCTGTGAAAAATGAGACTGGTATTTGTGGTTCCCTCATTGTCAGAGGGTTATAAAAATGGGTTGCATTAAATCAGATTGATTTACTCTTTTGACCATGCTCAATTAGACCAGAAACATAAATATTTCCAAAGTTAGAAGTTATTGACGTTCATATGAATTATTGTGCTATCTGCCCATTAATGTGACAGCTATAACAGGCTATTCTAAAACTCCCATTGAACTTGCATTTAGTCTGATTGAAATTGAGATTATATTTAAGATCTCTTGACTTGTTCTGAGTATAATATTTTATTTCAATGGTTTTCTTTTAAAAATTAAAGTGAAATCTTAGTGTAATTCTTAGATAATAAAAAATTTGGACTTTTTGCTCCATTTCTGGGATGGAATCTCTAAATCTTTGACATTCTCCAGGTTTATTAGTGTCTTTGTTATTTATTATTGGCCTCTAGGATCACACCTGAGTTCATGCTAATGAGGGGACTCTGATGGGCCTGGAGATAGTTTTAGAATGGGGACAGGATATATGAAAAAGACCAAACATGTGATTAGAGATTGGGAGTTTTGAGTCTTATGGTATCAGCTCAACCTACTGAGAGGAAATAAGGGATAGAGATTGTGTTCAATCATGTGGCCAATGAATTGAACAATCACATCTATATAATAAAACATAATTAATACTTGAGTGTACTGCCTGGTTGCTGATATGCACTGAAACGCCAAAAGGGTGATGTGTTCTGTCTCCACACAGAGAGGACATGAAAATGTGGCCTTTAAGAAACTCCCAGACCTTTCCCTATGGGTTTTTCTTTTGGCTAGTCTTGATTTGCCTGCTTCATAACAAAACTGTAATTGTAAGTATCATGCTTTTCTAAGATTTATGACTCATTCTAGTAAATTATGGAAGCAGAGAGCGTCATGGGAACTCCTGAAATTACAGCCATTTGGTCAGAAATGTGTGTGGCCTAGGAACTTCTAAGCTTGCAGCAACTGTCTTATCTAAGGGCAATCTTGTGGGAGATTGTGCCCTAAACTGGTGAAGTTTGACCTAAGTCCAAGTAGTTACTGTCAGAATAGCATTGTTGTAATATAAGATATTTAAAGTATAAACTACTTAATAAAAATGAATTATTTAAAATTTTGCTAGCCATAAATATAAAAGGTAAAAAATCTATAATCACAGTAGGATTTCTTCTTAAAATATAATATTTTATATATCTGAAATATGTGATATCAATTTTTAAAAAAATATGTGATCAATTTTTTAAAAATGTCATTGCTTAATAATAAAGGCATTATAAATAATACATTTCATCAAACTGTCTTAGTCTGTTCAGGCTAACAAAAATACCTTAAAAAGGGCAATTTACAGTTAAATATTAAATATATATTTACATATTATATATTATACATTATATATTGTAATATATATTATACATAATATATAATCTAGTATATATAATATTTTTTATATATGTATATATATACACACACTAGATTTTTCTTGGTCTCACCATCGCTTCTGGCCACTGCTGCTAGTATCAAGGAAAGATCTATATATATATATAAAAAATGATATGTATAACATATAATATATTATGTATACATATAATACATAATACATATTATACATATATAATATATTATGTATACATATAATATATGATATATTATGTATACATATATCATATATTATGTATACATATAATATGTGATATGTATACATATAACATGTGATACATTATGTATACATATAACATATGATACATTATGTATACATATAACATATGATACATTATGTATACATATAACATATGATACATTATGTATACATATAACATGATATATTATGTATACATATAATATATAATATATTGTGTATAATATTTTATATATATGTATTTCCTTGATACCAGCAACAGTAGCCAGAAGCGATGGTGAGACCAAGAAAAATCTAGTCTATCAGTCCAAACTTACCTGTGTGATCTGGTGTTAAAAGCAGAAACTCAAAGTTTATGAAGTGTTGGTGATGGCATTTTGGAGTCTATTCATCTCATAATGTACCCATGTGCCTTGTTGTTGGTATTATATTACATGGTTCCAACAATATATAATTGAACCCTTCCCTCAGCCCAGTATAGTTTAATTGATTATATCTTCAAGGGATGTAGTTTGTCTGCAGGTCACTTTGATAAATATCTAGCATGCTTCTTGAATTGGGAAGTAAATCTTTCATTGTCTTTTTTCTCATATATGAATAATGGTCCATAGGGATAGATAAATGGTTATATACTAGGCAGGAAAGATTGATAATAAATCTGAGCACATTTGACAACTTTATAAATTTATTTTTTAAAATTTGTTTCTTAAACCTTTTTAGAACAGTAAGTTTCATGAACTATATAAAGCATTAGACATACAAAAATTTGTCTTTCAGAAATTTTCGACTCAGAGCTACAAATAGAAGTGTAAAAAAATAAATGCAATAAAGTTGACAAGTTCTATAATTGAGATAGGCTGGTATAAAGAAAAGAAATTCTGCTTCTGCAGTTTCAAGCAAATATTTAACACGTTTTTACTAAATTTAGGAAAATAAATTAACTATTCAGAACCACTATGTCTTTATTTATTAATATGTATAAGAAGACATAATTCTTAGATTGTCAGGTTTTTTTTCTCTTTTAGAATTGAAATACTCTGTATCAATTATACAGCTAATTTAAAAACAAATTTTAGCTATCATTATTTTGTGCTTTGAATTCCTCTAATAAAATATATTAGAACATGTTAAAAGGATACTCAAGGGAAATCATAGTGAGAAAATAATATTTAAGTTGAATTTTATGATTAGCAATTCTTGCTTAGACAATTTGTGGGTAATATTTATGACAGAACAAAGTTAGCAATAATATTTACGTCATAAGTGAAGATGAAACAAAGATTTCAGTAGTGAAAGTTCTTTTTGCTTTCAGAGAATGGTGTGGTTAAAGCCTAGGGAAATGAAAGAGTGCATAGGGTTTCAAGACAAGGATAACATCTCTTCTATGGTGCTCTAAGATATTATACTTTAATAGCTGCAGTCTTCCCATCATATGGTATGTATTCACTTATCATTCTCCCACTTCTTGAAGCAGACATTGCCCACTTTATCTTAGTGAATCCACAGCCACTTTAATAAATACATGTTCCACAACATGGGCTGGCAGACCATAGACCTTTTTATTGAAATAAAGTTTTATTGGAACACAGCCATGCCAATTTATTTATATTGCCTACAGATGATTTCACACCTATAACAGCAGAGTTGAGTATTTGCAACAGAGACCTTATTTCTCACATAACCTAAAATATTTACTATTTTGCCATTTACATTTTTTAAAAAATGCCAACTCCTGTTTACAACATTTGGGAGGATAATGTAATAGAATGAAGGGAGAGAGTATATACTGGGTCACTGTGTCAGTAAACCAAGCAGGAGATGGAGGATTGGACCAAGGAAGTAAGCATGAAATAGTGAGGAAGAAGAAGAAATAATTAGGCCTCCCTGAGCCCAGGACACTGACTTTAAATTACACACAATATTGATACTAAAAACAGTCACAGAAAAATGCTGGCAATAAAGAGTTTTGAGTTGTTCTTACTCTGTTTTATGTCAATGACACAAGTTAAGAGAGTACTCAAAAAATTTTGTGAAGTATTTAGGACAAAATTATACTTCTTTTAGAGCAGTGGTCATATTAGTACATTTTTTGTTGTTATTTTTAAAAATGTTTAGTTTTTTTAAACTTTATTATTAGTAGGTATGCTATTTTTCTACTCTACTGGACATTTTTTAATGTAATGACCACTATCCTTTTTACCCACAAGAAAAAGCCAACCTTTAAAGGATTTCTGTAACAAAAATAATATCTCCATTTGACAATGTGAATGACCATACTTTTTTCCTTCCTTAGTGTCGGAATAGCTCTTTTCTTTGATGAAAAAGAAGACTTATTTATCAATTACTAAACTCCTAAAAGCGTACATAGAGAAAATTGTAGTATATTTAGTTTTTCAGATTTGTTTATTCACTTACACTAAATATATTAGTATATATCTTAGGTATTATATTTGGATATTCTTGGTACCTTCAGATGAATTTCTGTGCAAGGAGGAAATTTTGTTAGTTGTTCTTACATGGTTCTCTTGTCATACATGTCTGGAGAGAAAGTATAATTTTTCACTCTGTGTAAGAATTGTTTGCCTCAGATTCAAGACACCTCACACTTAGTCAGCATTCCCTTCCTAAAAGGGATAATCCTAATAGTAGTTGGCTAAATAATACTCACATTTTGCAGTTTTCTTCCATCACTTCTCTTACCCAATTTTTCCAGCTACCCAAATTTTCAGAATTCTTTGAGTCGCAGATAAAGCTCATGCTTTTAAATAATGATCTCTAGGTTACTAGAGTTCACATTAAATTCTTTTTCCACTGAAATCTTGAGTACTTATTTTATGACCTATTATTATTATCCCATCCTACATTTTAATGTCACTTTTTTTCCATTGTGAATTGTTTTGTATCACTTCCAATGTCCTTTGCTTTCTATGTTTATTTTCCCTTTCTCCAAACACATTACAAGGTCTTTAAATGTAAAGGACCTTGTCGAAAAGTTAGTCTGTATCTCTATCATTTTTATCTATGAGTAATAATTTCTCCGTGTCAATTTGCTATATTCCTATTATTTTAAATAATTACATTGCTTTGGGATATTTTTGGTGGGAAATATAATGCTACATCTCAGTTCTGGAACAGCTTTTATTCCTCAGTCAGAAAAAAAAATGAAGAAATGATTGACTTTTTGTCAGGATGAAGGGCATATAGTATAGTCAGTATATTTATTATTTATGTTAATATTTGAAGGAAAAAAAATAAACCAGCTTTTTCTTTTTTTTTTTTTTTTTTTGGAGATGGAGTCTCACTCTGTTGCCCAGGCTGGAGTGCAGTGGTGTGGTCTTGGCTCACTGCAACCTCCACCTCCTGGGTTCAAGCAATTCTCTTGCCTCAGCCTCCAGAGTAGCTGGGATTACAGGTGTCAGCCACCACACCCGGCTAATAATATATCTCTTAATTACATACATACATTCTCACCTTCTAGGATCTGTAAAGAATTAAAAGTGATGGCAGACACGGTGGCCCACGCCTGTAATCCCAGCAGTTTGGGAGGCCAAGGCAGGTGAATCACCTAAGGTCAGGAGTTTGAGACCAGCCTGGCTAACATGGTGAAACCCTGTCCCTAATAAAAAATACAAAAATTAGCTGGACATAATGGCAGGTGCCTGTAATCCCAGCTACTCAAGAGGCCAAGGCAGGAGAATTGCTTGAACCCAGGAGGCAGAGGTGGCAGTGAGCTGAGATCGTGCCACTATACTCCAGCCTGGGCAACAAGAGCAAAACTCCATCTCAATAACAATAATTAAAAATAAGAAAACTACAGTACATGCTATGGATTACCTTGCATATATTAAGTGCTTAATAAATGCTAACTCTACTACTGCCTGCCCATTTTCTGGAACAAAATTCTCATTCTCATTTTGAAAGTGTTCAATTTAATCGATATAAAATAGGATGTTTTGCATGACACCATTATAATAAATTTTTCCAATAAAACTATGGTTTATTTTTGGTTTCTTAAGCCTTTTTAGCTTCCTTCTATACTTATGAGTAATGTGTACATAATAATTTCAAGATACAATGTAAGGTACCAACTGTTTTTTTGAGGATATACAAATAACAATACCTTTCTTCAGGCTTCATAGGCAATGAATGAAGTTTAAAATATGATTGCATAATAGGCATTTACATTTGTTTACGTGTACAAACTGCCTATTCATTTCATCCAGAAGTAGTATCTCTATGATTCTCACACTGAAAAATGGCCAATTTCAACAGTACTTGAGGTGGACACTGTGATGTTATTTCTAGATATGCCCTTATGATTGAGATATTCATCCTCCCAGTTTCTGGATAACTGTCACATATACTCCTCAGCTGTCAGCCTATCTGAAGCTTTGCCTTGGTTAAAGGAATTGCCTTGCTCAAGGTCACACATTCTTCAACAGGCATTTCTCATAATAGCCGATCAATGTGAAGCTATTAAGAGATAGTCCCCTCATCCTATCTGGGAGAAAATCTGAAGGTTCGTTACAAGCCTAGAGCTCCTATTGGTTTAGCTGAGGCCTTGGTTAGGACTACATGGTGGCTGAACTTCCCTCTCTTCTCAGTACTGCTTGCTTCCTTCCCTGCATAGTGTTAATCCCAAGAGCACTTCCTCCTGAACATCCCACATGGTAATGTATGTCATTCCTGAAGAATTCAGACAGTGAAAGTACTAATTAAATAGTGCATAATCTTTTTAAGACAAAAGATTTTCCTAATTTGGAGACTTCTACCTTTATAAGCACACATGTAATATTCTGTGACAATACCGTTTTTCAACTTAAACTGGATTTTAAAATCAAAAGTATGAGAAGAAGATATAACATTAGATCACTATTTGTTTCTCAGTTTTTAATTCAATAATCACATTTGTTTGAATAGAGAAACAACTGCAGTATTTTATTTTTATGTAAAAATAATGGAAAGAAATTGAATCAAAATTCAGTAATCACATTTGTTTGAATTGAGAAACAACAGCAGTATTTTATTTTTATGTAAAAATAATGGAAAGAAATTGAATCAACCTATATATTAAGTTCACTAGATAGTGAATGAAAAAAGTAGCTAGGAATTTATCTGGAAGTAAAACCATGAGAGAAAATCTGTGACAAGTCACAACAACAAAGGAAACAAAGACAAGGAGAAAAAATGGGAGAGAGGAAGAAAGAAAAGGAAGAAGGGTGAAAGAAAGGAAGGAGGAGAGAAATAAATAACAAAAAGAAACCCTCCAGAGTAGGATGACCAAGTAGAAGCTTACACCTTTGTTCCCCCAATAGGGACACCAAATTTTATCAACTAACTACACACAAAAACCACCATCACAAGGACCAAAAAGTAGGCAAGCAATCATAGTACATAGTTTTAACTTGATATCACTGAAAGAGACATTGAAGAAAGCAGAAAAGAAAGTCTTGAATTGCTGACACCATTCCACCACCATCCCTTGCAGTGGCCACATGGTGTGAAGGATCTGTGTACGTCTGAGGAGAGTACAACAATTGTGAAGTTATTCATTGAACTGTGATGCCTTGTCATAGCAGAAAGCAGAGCTGGACTGTACTCAGCTGACCCCTGCCCAGAAGGGGAACATTTGGAATGGCCTTAACTAGCAAGGAATGGTCCACCCAAGTGGACAGAGCCTGAGTTCCAGCAAACGTCGCCACCATGGCTGAAGTGCACTGGGGCTCCAAGTGAACTTGAGGGGCAGTATAGACCACAAGGACTGAAATTCCTGGGCAATTCCTAGTGCTGAGTTGGACTTAGAGCCAGTAGACTGGGGTAGGCATGCAACCTACTGAGACACCAGCTGGGGTAGCTAAGGGAGGGTTTGTGCTACCCTTCCCCTACCAATGGCAGTGGTCCTATAGTGTTGAGAAATCTGTGTGCTTGGGAAAGGGAGAAAGCAGTGACTGACGGACTTTACATTGAACTCAGTGTTGCCCTGTCATGGTGGAGATATGCCAGGATTTACCATCTGCCGACTAAAGAGTACCTGGGCCCTAACTAACCAACAATGATACCCAGGTAATATGCCATGGCATTGGGCTCTGAAATGTGCTTGCTTCAGGTGTGACCCAGCACGTTCCCAGCTGTGGTGACTATGGTGAAAGCCTCCTGTTTGAGAAAGCAGGGGGAAAAGTCAATGGGACTCTGTCTGTACCTTACGTATCATCTCAGCCAAGTGATGTAGAGCACTAAGCAGGCTCTTGGGGTCCTTGAGTCCTGGCCTGGACTATTGGACAGCATTTTTGGACCTGTTCTGAGCCAGAGGGGAGCCCACTGCCCTGAAGAGTGAATCCTGGGCCTGACAGCATTCATCACAAGCTAGCTGAAGAGTCCCTGGGCTTTAAGTGAATATTGATGGTGGTTTGGCAGAACCCTGCTGGTAGGCTGTGGTAGTGGTGGGCACAGGAGGAGGCTCTTCTGCCTGTGGAAAGGGGGGAGAAGAGGGGGAGAGATTCTGTCCTGTGGTTTGAGTGCCAGCTTAGCCATAGTAGAATAGAACATAAGGTAATTTTCTATGTTTTTTATTTCAATCCCTGGTTCCCAGACAACATACCTGGACCTACCTGGGGCCTGGGAGGACTCATTGCCCTGAAGGGAAGAACAAAAACCTGGCTAGCTTTGCACCTGCTAATTGTAGAGCCCTAGGGCCTTGAGTGAACTTAGACAGTACCCAGGTAATTGTTAGAGTAGGCCTTGGGTGATACCAAGCGCTATGCTGACTTCAGGTCTCAACTAGCACAGTTCTGGTGGTGGTGGCCACAGGAGTGTTTGTGTCTCTCCACCGCCAATTCCAGGAAACACGTCACAGAGAAAGAGACTCTGCTGGGGAGAAAGTAAGGGAAAAGAACAAAAGTCTCTGAATGGTAATCAAAAGACTTCTAGATTTTATCTAAGATCACCAAAGTAGCACTTCTGTGAGTCTGCAAGAACCACAGCATTATTGGGTTTCAGGCCCAAGTCCTTTGAAATAACTGGAAAGCCTTCCCAAGAAGGATGGGCACAAGGAAGCCCAGACTGCAAGACTACAATAAATGCCTAACTCTTCAATGCCTAGACACTGACAAATATTTATGAGCATCAAGACCATCCAGGAAAACATCATCTCACCAAATCAACTATATAAGAAATCTGGGACTAATCCTGGAGAAACAGATATATGTACCTTTCAGACAAAGAATTCAAAGTAGCTGTGTTGAGGAAACCCAAAGAAATTCAATATAACACAGAGAAAAATTTCAGAATTCTAGCAGATAAATTTACCAAAGAGACTGAAATCGGTAAAAAGAATCAAGCAGAAATTTTAGGGATGAAAAATGCAATTGATATACTAAAGAATGCATGTCTCTTAAAAGCGGGATTGATCAAGTAGAAGAAAGAATCAGTGAGCTTGAAGACAGACTACTTGGAAATACACAGTCAGAGTAGATAAAAGAAAAAATAATAAAAAAGAATGAAGCATACCTACAGGATATACAAAATAGCCTCAAAAGGCACAAATCTGAGTTATTGGTGTTCCTTTTTCCTCTATGTTTATATAATCAGGGTTGTCATTAGTGTAAAATACTGAGTTATAAGATAGTATTTGCAAGCCTTAGGATAAACTCAAATCACAAAACATATAACAGGTACACAAAAGGGTAAAAAGCAGAAATTTAAATCATACAACCAGAGAAAATCTCCTTCACTAAAAGGAAGACAGGAAAGAAAGAAAAAAAGAGAAGAAAACAAAACAGTCAGGAAACAAATAACAAAATGGCAGGAGTAAATGTTTGCTTATGACTAGTAACATTGAATGTAAATGGACTAAACTATCCAAACAAAAGACATAGAAAATCTGAATGAATAAGAGTATGACCCAATGATCTGTTGCCTGCAAGGAACACATTCACCTGTAAAGATACACATGAACTGAAAATAAAAAGAGAAGGAAAAAGACATTTCATGCCAGTGGAAACCAAAAAAAGCAGGAGTAGCTATATCAGACAAAACAGATTTCAAGACAAAACTTTAAGAACAGACAAAGAAGGTCATTATGTAATGATAAAGGGATCAATTCAACAAGAGGACATAACAATAGTAAATATATATGCATCCAGCACTGGGAGTATATATAGCAAATATTATTAAAGCTAAAGAGAGAAATAGATCTCTATACAATAGCAGCTAGACACTTTAACATTGACTTTGAGCATTGGAAAGATCTTCCGGACAGAAAATCAACAACAAAAATTAGACATAATCTGCACTGTAGACCAAATTGTCCTAACAGGTATTTACAGAACATTTTATCCAAGGGCTGCCAAATACACATTTTTTTCTCCTCAACACATGAATTGTTCTCAAGGATGGATCGTATGTTAGGTCACAAAACAAGTCTTATTCAAAAATTGAAATAATATCAAGCATTTTCTCCAACCAGAGTGGAATAAAACTAGAAATTTTAGAAACTATATAAACACATGAAAATTTTAAAAATACGCTCCCAATATCCAGTGGTTCAATGAAGAAATTAAGAAGAAAATTTAAAAATTCCTTGAAACAAATGATAATGGAAACACAACATAACAAAACCTGTGGAAACAGTGAAAGCAATATTAAGAGGAAAATTTATAACTATAAGTGCTTACATCGAAAAAAAAGAAAAATATCAACTACATAATCTAATGTTGTGTCTTAAAGAACAAGGAAAGCAACAGCAAACCAACCCCAAAATTAGTAAAATAAAATAAATAATAAAAATTGAAGTAGAAATAAATGAATTTGAAATAAAGAAAACAATACAAAAGATCAATGAAAGAAGAAATTGGCTTGTTGAAAGATAAATGAACAAACCTTCAGCCAGACTAAGAAAAATAAGAGACAGGACCCAAATAAATAAAATCAGAGACGAAAACGGAGACATTACAATTGATAACACAGAAATGTAAGGGATCATTAGTGGCTACTATTAGCAACTGCATTCCAAAAAATTAGAAAATTTAGAGGAAATGGATAAATTCCTAGACACATACAACTTACCAAGATTGAACCCTGAAGAAATCTAAAATCCAAACCGACCATAACAGGTAGTGAGATCAAAGCCATAATAAGAAATCTCCTAGTAAAGAAAAGCCTGAGACAAAATGGCTCCATGCTTAATTTTTTGAGACAGAGTCTTGTGTACTCATGCTATAGTAGTTGGGACTACAGGCATATTCCACCACACCTGGCTAATTTTTATTTTTATTGAAGACAGAGATTCACCACGTTGGCCAGGCTGGTCTCCAAATCCTGGCTTCAAGTGATCCACCAGCCTTAGCCTCCAAAGTGCTGAGATTATAGACGTGAGCCACTGCACCCAGCCAAAACTTGGTACTTTCTTAAATAATGAAGTTATATCCCTATATTTCTAAATCATGAATTATATTTAAAACAATTCCAAATTTATTACATACTATAATGTAGAAAATAAAATGTGTGGTCATGACCTTATATATAACACACACATGAGAGAGAGAGAGAGAGAGAAACCATAAAGCAAAAATAAGTATGTTGCCTACATAAAAATAAAAATAAAGATATTTGAGTAATAGTGTCATACAAATAAAATCAATACCTGTAAAACATACTTTTAAAATGATCTTTATATAAAGAGATACCCTTTCACCAATAATAAGGAAAGTCAAATTTTGACCATTAAATTGATAAAATTAGAATTTATTTATTTATTTATTATTTAGAGATGAGTTCTTATTATATTGCTCAGGTTGGCCTCAAACTCCTGGGCTCAAGTGATCCCTCTTGCCACCATCTCCCAAAGTGCTAGGATTACATGTGTGAGCTACCATGTTCTGCCTTGATAGAATTAAAAATGATAAAATGTATATATCAATTACCTGATTAATGTGTCAGTAGGCCAAAACATGTCATATGATGCCTTTCCACTATAAAGGAACTCTGCCAGGCAATATTTCCCATATTAAATGGCAGAGCACAAGGTAAAGAAAATTGTCCTTTATTTTGAGGCATGTACATGTACATGTACATGAATCCCCTTTCCTCAGATGATTTATGGAGGTGTCAAACCTCTACATGTTATGGGATATATCTCTTACCCTCACAGGAATATTGCTTGTCTATTAATTTCTGTTTTCCTGTTTTATGAATATAATATCTTTAATTTATAGACTAATGTGGTGGTTTACTATTGATTGGAGGAGATTATTAAAATCTTTACAGCTGGGCATGGTGGCTCACACTTATAATTCCAGCAAGACAAGAGGATTGCTTGAGCCCAGCAATTCCAGACCAGCCTGAGCAATATAATGAGAGCCCAATCTCTACAAAAAAATTAAAAGATTAGCCAGGAATGGTAGTGTATGGCAGTGGTCCCAGCTACTAAGGAGGCTGAGATGTGAGAATTGCTTGAGCCCAGGAGGACAACGCTGCAGTGAGCTCTGATTGTGCAACTGCACTCCAGCTTGGGCAACAGAGTGAGATCTTTTCTCAAAAATATATACATTAAAATAATAAATTAATTAATAAAACAGTTTAAATAACTGCACAAAATTTAAGAATTCACGTAATCTGGTGGGAAAAAATGGGAAAGACAAGTTAATGTCCCTGACAGGTGAAAACAATCTACATATTTCTATAATATTTTTATTTAATGAGACAAATAAATTCTTGGGCAACAGCTGGATATTGTTGCCTTTACTATCCCAGCCCAATTACCAATGAGTGTTATTCTCCATTTTCTTAGTTGCAAGCAATAAAAAGTGATCTGTAATTGAATAAAAAATAAATTATTTGAAAGATGGAAAGGTCACAGAAATACTGGCACGATTGAAGAACCAGGATATAGAAACAAACAAGAGAAAAGAAGGCCATGCATCCCAAGCCACAGGCAAGAATAACATTACAGCAACCAGTAGAACACTAGATGTAACCTATCCATAAAAAAGCCACAGGACACTACCCTTGCTCACAAGGTTACCTCTGTGTGTAGAGACTGCTACCACTTCTGTCAACACTAGCATTTCTTCACTCTTTTGGTTTTTGTTAACCTTAGCTCCCAATT
The DNA here is from genome assembly GCF_028885655.2 of Pongo abelii. Lineage (NCBI taxonomy): Eukaryota > Metazoa > Chordata > Mammalia > Primates > Hominidae > Pongo > Pongo abelii. The sequence continues at coordinate 95,501,838 of NC_071990.2, read as the reverse complement.
CAAAATTCAGAGGAGGTACATTTAACTTCCCAAGCCAAGGTCACTCCTGTGTTTTCATTGTATGGGAGACCTGAGCCATGAATATCAGATATTTGGGTTTTTGTAGTGTGAGACAACATCTGTCATCCACCAAGTTCATCAAATATAAAAAGAGGTTTTTGATATTGGACAAAAGAAATAAATAATAATGCATCTATTATAATTAAGTAACATTTTTAAAGATAATAGGAAGAAAGGTATTCCAGAAAGAGAAAGAGCATAGAAACTTACCAAATTTTGAGACATAAATGTAAGGCATATTTGAGATATCTGATAGAGTACTTTAGATATTCATCATGTTATATTAAGTATATTGAGTATATATTGCTTATATATTGAGTATATACCACATATTGTGAAACAAGGCAAGAATAACTCATTAGTTCCAAACTTAGGCTGGTCTTGAATAACAATAAAAATGTGTTTATCTGTAATTGTAGAAATTTGTTTATTTGTAATTAAATCTGTTTGAAAGTACAAAACAGCCACACAGGAGAGAATGGTAATGGCCCAAGTGTTATTAACAGAGAAACAGGCTAAAATTGCTGGGCGGGTATCCAAAAACTGCTGATAAAATCAATGTAATTAATAGAAAATAATTTAGTAATGTGGCCTTATATATTAATGAACCATAGTTTATTAAACCCTGACTCAGCCTCTTGAGTAGCTGGGATTATAGACATGCACCACCATGCTCAGCAAGCAAAATTTTATGACACTCTTCATGTGACTACTCATTTCCTATATTATTTTGAAGATCAAGAAAAAGTATACACAGTCTCTAGAACACAGACATTGGAGAAATAACTTAGAATACTCTCTAGTCCTCCCTTTCCTTCAGCATGTACTACATAACATGTTAGTAATAATCATGAAATTTAAAGTTTTAGTTTGAGTTGTTTGACAAAATGCCCACCATACTGTAGAGAAATAGACATAATATATAAAAATAATATAACAAGGCCTTTAAGTGACTGAATATGATAAAATATTTGTTAAAATGTAGTCTTTTGCTTAAACTGCAATAATTATTATTACTGATTAAACAATGTCACATGTGATGTATTTGTTTGTTTCTTTTTTCTTAATTGAGAAATACAAGGAAAATCATGACCTCATTGCAGTAAGTATAGAGTTGAAATTGATGACATCATCCAAATTGGAGACATCATCCAAATTGGAAATATCTTTGAAATCAGGAAGTAATTTTATAGATTTCATTACATGGAAGCTTTTGCCGTGTGCATTGTCAAAAGTAAGAGCATTTAACTCAGCTTCTCTAAAGGCCAATGAACTGTTTTATTTAAATGGGAAATTAGAATTATAAAGCATATTCAAATACTTTAATTTTGCAGTATCACTCTATGTGTACAAAAAATATGTTTGGTAATTCTAGTAACATTGTAAGTTATCAATGATATACAGCAATAAGTAAAATTAATTTCTATGCTTTATAATTACTTTAAATGACTACTACACAAAATAATTTATATATAAATTTATGAAGGAATTACTTTCCCACAAAAGCCTGTTAGCTAGTAGCCAATTTGTCAATATTTGCAAGTTGAAACATTTTACAGAAATGTGTAAAATTCTTTTTATTTTTTTTCATTTGAAGAATTTAAAGATCAGAAAATCTGGGCTGAAATTCTCACACACAGAAATGTCCATTAAAGCACTGAAGTTGAATGACAGCATAGGGAAGACATTCTGTTTGTCATACTCTGAGTCATACCCCACTCCAACCCAACCCTAACACTAAGTATCAATTGCCATTTATTAACTGTTTGTCCTGTTTAGCTTCAACCCAACCTGGTTGTCCCTGTAGGCACATTTGTCTTTGATCCAGGTATTGCTGGATGAAGTGTGTAGTAAGGATTGGCTCAGCAGCTGCAATAGCACACTGGCTCTGGTTTTGAAGAATTTGCTCTGATCAGATAGAAAGTATTTTCAGTAGAAGATATGAGAGTTGTCCAGAAAGAGAGATTTAAGCCTTTGGAAGTGAATAAAGGAAAAGCACCATCCCTGATGATCTGGTGAAGAATGAAGCTGAATGCTTCTAAGGTACTCCAAGCTGTGCATGAAATGCTCCAAATGACCAGGAGGATGGCATTGTTAGGTGCTATGAATAAGAGCCCTCCAGAATCTTCCTTATCAATTTACCTTTAAACAGTTCCTTCTTTCTTGCCTCAGCAGGAAGTGTCAATTCTGGTATTTTTAGAAATTCTTTCTTCCCTTGAATGATTACCCCAACAGGATCTTTTGAAAAAATAGTACATTTAAAAGTTTTATGTAATTACAACCTGAGGTCCACTAGCATTGAGAGGAGCTTTGTAGTTAGAATGCCTTGCTGTTTGCACAGAAAAACCCTGTGGTTCACTGCTTGTCTGATACTTCAATTATTTGACTGTAATCACATAGTAAAGCAGATATTGATTTCCTAGGTATTCAAATTACACCCTTAAATGCAAGCACCAGTAAAAGGATTTTTTATCCCTTAAAATGATATACAATTTAGCAATATGGGCTTGTGCTCATTGTAAGCGCATATGTTCATGTATTTTTTAAAGTTATATTATAAAACTCCATCATAGGGATAATTTCTTCAACATATTTAGACTTTTTCTTGTAGGAGGTGTTCTTTTCATTGGCACATAAAAGTAAAGGTACGTTATAATTAGAAGACTGGGACATTTGTGAAAGTGAACAGTTATTTTTTTCTCTCTTACAATATAAGCAGTCCATATGTATTAATTTTTTGTGTGTGATTTATAAAAGTTGTGTGATTAAAGAGTCTCCAGGCACATATGATATATAAGAATAGTTAGTATCGACCAATAAACAGAAGCTTATCTTACTCAATTGTGTTATTGAACTATTTTCTTTCTCAATATATCATGGAAATATCAGGGAAAAACATTTAATGCTCTTCTTAGTTGAAAATGATCAAGTATATTAATTAGACTTCGTCAGTACTGTATAAATATTCCTTTAAACAATACATTACTGGCAACAAAAAATTCTGACTAGCCATTAACAAATTTGGCCTTTTTTCGTTTCCAACATAGAAATCATAATTCTTTACTATGAAGCTGAAGCACAGAAATGATGTTGAAGCTACAAAAGGAAACATTTTCTAATCATTATCCTAGGTTTGGGTAGTTGGTTTGAGTCAAAACACACAAGCAATGCCATGGGATAATGAGACATAGACATATAAGACAAATAAGTGGGAACATTAAAAAAAAATAGTGGACCATTTTTCTTGTCTGTTAAGAGTTTTGGTTGAATCCTTCGCACATTTAAATTACTTTCTTGTCCAGAAATTATAGTCTCCTACCTTTTTGTCCTCCCCCAAGTAAATGAAACACTGTTTGAGATCTGCAAGTATTAATTAAGACATCATCTTACTTACTCTAATGTAATATTTTTAAAGGGTAAGAGTATATTTGGAGTTGAACATTCAATGATTAAATTTTCTATGTCCGTTTTTTGGGATTTCTTAAGGATTTGTCCAATTGATCAGAATTATTCACTTAAAAATATAATCACCATCTTCATCTTGACATACTTTCTAATGTATTTTCATTAATTACATAATAATGGAAATAAGGATCATGTTTTTATTTTATTTCTGTATCTTTCATTAAACATTTTATACATAATCAATATAATCAAGATGACTTTAATAGTTTACACTACTTATTAGGATACTGAATATAAAATTGAATATATAAATCTTGACTTTATCAAAAAAGTTTATTTGACATATCTTTGCCAAAGAGATTTGTTGGATATCATATAGCCTGTCAGGTAAAAATGTTGTATTAGCATCTGTCATTTAAGGGTTTTCCAATTACATGAAGGTATGAATTATAAACATTTACATAGAACACTAATTCTAAGCAATTATTGAGAAATAATTCTATAATTGGTTTTATCGTTTAATTTTTTTAATTTTTAAACTATTGAGAACATCAAGAAAATTATAATAAACCCAATGCACATGTGTTTACAGCCTGGGTGTATACAATGTAAACATATGGCCTTCATACACAGACGTACAAATCAAGTGTACAATGAAGTTAGAGTAGTATCTTATTGATCAAGCCTGATTATAACTCAGTCTGTTAACCTTTTTCATTCATGCACATTTTAATTTTAAAAGGAAAGAATATTTTAAATAGAGTGGCCAAAATTTCTCAGTAAATTGTTGTGCAATCGACAAGAGTTTTTAAAAGTAATTGTTATATAAAACCTTAAGTTGGGTGCAGTGGCTCATGTGTGTAATCCCAGCACTTTGGGAGGCCAAGGCGGTGGGTGGATCACCTGAGGTCAGGAGTTCGAGACCAACCTGATCAACATGGAGAAACCCCATCTCTACTAAAAATACAAAATTAGCTGGGCAATGTGGCGTGCGCCTATAGTCCCAGCTACTTGGGAGGCTGAGGCAGGAGAATCGCTTGAACCGGGGAGGCAGAGGTTGCAGTGAGCTGATATTGCACCATTGCACTCCAGCCTGGGTAACAAGAGCGAAACTCCATCTCAAAAAAAAAAAAAAAAAAAAAGATGTGCTCAAGCCCTAACCCCTGCTTTGTGCAAATGTAATCAAGTTAAGATGAAGTCACACTGGCTTAGGGTGGACCCTAAATACAATGTCACTGGTGTCTTTGTAAGAAGAGAGGACATAAAGACACAGGAGAACAGGAGAAACAAGGGGAATACCATGTGGTGACAGTGGCAAAGATCAGAGTGATGCGTCTATGAGCAAAGGAACGCCAGGAGTGCAGGCAAAAAATCCTCAAGCTGGAATAGGCCAGGCACGATCTTCCTCTAGAGCCTGACGTTGCTGACGCCTTTATTTTGGAATTCTAATTTCCAGAACTGTGACAGAATAAATGTCTGTGCTTTAAGCCATCCAATTTGTGGTACTTTGCTTTTGTAGTCCTGGGAAACTGATGTAATTGGTCATATTTTATTGCTATAAGTTATTTGAAACTCATAAAATAAATAAATGTTGCTTACATTGTGTCAGGTGTTTTCAGATAGATACATTATAATTTTCTTTGGTAATTTATTTATGAATATACAATTATGTATATGAGATACATTGGTATTGATCTTATGAGTTGTATATAAATTTCCGTATATTAGTTCATTTAATTTTCATAACTTCTGAGGTATGTTGACCTAAAGGAAGAAGCTGAGGCACAAAATATAATTTTAAAGTGTTTATTTGGGCCAATGTGAGGACAGCTGCCTGGGAAACATTTGTATGTTACCTTGGGAAGTGCTCTGTTTGACCTCGGTTATTGTCAGGTTTTTAAAGGCAAAAATGAATAAAAGGAGTGGGCTGATACAAAATCATCAGGAATTCTCATTGGTTTACAGAAATGACATTGACTAGTGATTTCTATCCATTGTTAAGCTGTAGGATGAGAGTCATGGTGTCCAGCCTGTGACATTGTTAGGTTAATTTATAGCGACTTGTGTCATCAGTCAGTCTAGAGTCACATGGCAAGCAGTTTCAAGATTATCATTTAGTTCAAGGAGGGCAGTGGAATATAAGTGCTGTCTTTTTCCAGTGCCTCTCTGGGCCTGATAGTTTAAATGGGGCTCATATTCCTCAGATTAAAAGTTCCTTTCTCAGGTACATACTTATGCTACTTTTATTTTACAGTTGAGTTAATTGAGGCACAGAGATGATAAACAAATGTGTCTATAGCCTTACAGCCAAAATATCAGAACACAGGTTAAGATCTGCTTATCATAATAAAGAAGAAAGGAAACAAATTTCTATTATCATTTGCAGCAAGGAACATAGATACACAAAACTGATGTAGTCATACTTGATCCCTGCCTCTAAGAGTTTGGAAGTTAAAATTTCAATTTAAAACTCCTTGACCTATGTTTTTTTTTTTTCCCCCATGAATAAGAGATTTACAATTCTCTATTCTTCCGTGTTTCTTCTTCAATAGATAGGAAAGTCTCATGATAAACCCAGGATTGATAGAACGGTCACGCCACTCATTATCTTCCAAGCTGAGGTAGCTGTACACATCCCTGAAAACACCATTGATACTGTCACTTGCTTTATTTCCTTTAGCTAACACAGGAGTATCAAAAATAGTCTTGAATTGTTTATTTTCTCTTTGCTCCTCGGTGTCGTAAACACGATAACCAGAACTTAAGGCAGTACCTCATTTAAATAAATCTACATTTCCTATTTATTTCCTTAGAACTTGTTTGTTTATTGTGTGTTATTGTTACCTACTAGGATATATTTGAATAAAGAAGATAGAACTGCTAATAATCCTCTCTCTCCCCACATTGAAATGCATGAATTATATAAAAAAAGATTTGTCTAATTTACCATATATGGATGCTGATCACTTCAATAACCTTGGCAGCAAGATTTTGGGAACGCCTAGATCCATCTGGGGATTGTTAAGATTGAGTTCTACATTCAATGTGGACATGCACTCATATTGTGATCATTATTATCTGCTCAGTGCTTAACACAGTGCGTGGCAAATGACTGGCACAAACCTGCACTTAGTACACTTTGGTGAATGAACAGATTTGATAAGTCAAAAGGTGCTACAAACTCACAAGAAGTAAGATGCCCAATGAGATTCTCAAGAGTTGATGGGAAAAACTGCAAGCTGGAAGAATCTATCCCATGAGTAGAGATACCTTCACTCCTCTATCTTTGTAATCCTCTCTAATTATGAATATGGTTAGCTATGTGTTGATAGTAAGAGAAACAAACTGAAAAGAAATAGAAAAAAATGGGTATAATATGGAAAAAGGCTTACTCTCTGTCTAAAATCTTTGTTAAATCTATTGAGTGTGAAGTCTTGCATGGTCTATATCAGTTCCATGTTGCTCATGTTAAACAGATTGTTAAAAATCTGCATGACTATTAAATTCTATTCTCCCTAGGTGAACTCTCAAATTCAAAAAAAAAAAAAAAAAATCACAGGAAAGGCCATTTGTGGGGAAATGACCAACTCTACCATCCAAAATGTAAATTCGTGACATCTCAAGCATAGTTCAGATAAACTATTGACTTCAATAATCTAAGGCAAATCAGATTACCCACTCAGAAAGGAAATCACTGTGACAGGAAACACAAGCAGATCAGCTTTAGGGATTAAATTAAGCAGGTCATCAGCTCGACAACAACTTGAGTTTCCTGTGCCCAGGAAATGGAGCCCTGGTTCTCCATATGGAGACTGAAGCCCTGACTTCAAAAGGGCATCAGTTCACTTTGAGAAATTATGTAGAATAACTTTCTGCCTCTGGAAATATGAGTGTTGGGCAAAAAGATATGATGTAATAAATTTTAGGCTGTCATGTTGTAAAAAACAATTTAAAAAATTTTTCTAAACCGTAAAACAAAATGAGCAAAAATCTGACTAATCAATCTCTTTTTCTAAAGTACTATTATCTTTAAAGACCAATATATCCTTCTATTTTAAGTTTAATAGTTATGTCATAATAGACTTAAGAAAATCCATACATATTTCATTCAAAGTTTTATTTTTCTTTCAAATTTATTTTTATAGTGTTCCAAAATATTTAATTCCCTCTGGTGTTCATTTAGTGATTTACTTAGAAGGCATGCTGTGCAGACAAAGCAAGTTGTATTACAATTTCCACTTCTCTCCAATCAATTTTAAAACCTGAGACAGCCGAAAATTCATCAATCATAATGTTGGAATTATTTTTCAGGTTCACATAGGCACATAAGGATATTATTATGGATGTTAGAAACATTTCCTTTCGGTAAAAATGCTGATGCAAATCATTGGATTGCTGTATTTTAAGATAGAGCTTGACAAGGATAAAAGTCTCAAAAATAGAAATATTTATTTTACTTTTTGTAAAAATTCTTATTAAACAACTTTATTATATAGCCTTATGTGTTAGACTACTAAATATAAATTAAATGAATATGTTAATTATGAATATGTGTATAATTAAGAGTGTACATGAGTGTTGTTGGTACTACCCTTAGGAAGAGAATAGGAAAATAACTCTTGGACAGGTTTCCTGACACTAAAGTGCCTTTTTTATGAAGGGTCATCATCCAGTTGTCATGTTCTTGCTTTATATGCTCGCACAGTGCCTCCTGAATTGGTTGTAGAATGTGGGACATTAAGCCTCTCTCTCTAGCTGATCGAAAAATGAGTGAACAACGAATCCAAGCTGGATTTATCAGTTTATTTTAATAAGAAATTTATATTCAAGTAATATAACCTACGATGAAAATTTAAGTAAAAGTTATATGAAACTATTTGAAATACAAGAAAATCCATCAGCAGAAAGAGATAAGAAGGAAATCAATCCAGAGAAGCTGAGACAAGCAAAGATAACTTGCCCTCAGTAAAGTGAGCAGGGCTTCTGATAACCCTGATATCTCAGGTTCTTTTTCTTTTTCTTTCTTTTTTTTTTTTTTGTTTTTGTTTTTGAGACGGTGTCTTGCTCTGTCACCCAGGCTACAGTGTAGAGGCGTGATCTCAGCTCACTGCAACCTCCACTTCCTGGGTTCAAGCGATTCTCCTGTCTCAGACTCCCAAGTAGCTGGGATTACAGGCATGTGCCACCACACCCGGCTAATTTTTGTATTTTTAGTAGAGTCGGGGTTTCGCGATGTTGTCCAGGCTGGTCTCGAACCCCTGATCTCAGGTGATCCACCTGCCTTGGCCTCCCAAAGTGCTGGGATTACAGGTGTGAGCCACAGCGCCCTGCAGAGAGTTTTAGATTTTCTTACTGTATCTGTGTTCTGCGACATATGTTTTTCACCTTCCCTTTAATTTCTTCTTTTTTTTTCTTAAATGGTTTCGTGTAAGAAAATGAATCCTGGTTTGGGCATGTGGCTCATGCCTGTAATCCCAGTACTTTGGGAGGCCAAGATAGGCAGATCGCCTGAGCCTAGGAGTTGACGACCAGCTTGGGCAACATGGAAAACCCCATCTTTACAAAAAATACAAAAACTCACCTGGTGTGGTGGCACATGCATTGTAGTACCAGCTCTTCAGGAGTCTGAGGTGGGAGGATCACTTGGCTCTGGGAAGTTGAGGCTGCAGTGAGCCGAGGTTTTGCCACTGCACTACACCCTGGATGACAGGGTAAGACCCTGTCTCAAAAAACATACCAAAAAAAAAAGAAAAGTAAACAAAACAAATGAATCCTGAATAAATATTAACTCTCCTAAATTTTTGATCAATTAATTTAAAAAATTGTTCATATATTTTTGCTAAATTTCTTGATCTCATAAAATAATGCACTTTAGGATTATTGGCGTCTTTCTTGATTAGAATTCCCAAGGGGATGCAGAAATTGTTGATTGGTTATAAAATCCCATTAAGAGTGGGGCATGAGTGTCTAGGCCTGTAATCACCTGTTGCTAAGAGATCCAAACCTGTTCTAGTTCATAATCTCTGTAAGACCCAGATACAAAGTTTTCATGTTATAAAACACATGCCACTAAAATAATTCTCCCTTGTTTTTATTTAAACAGTTTTGGGAACTGTTCTTGCTTCCAAACAGAGGTGAGCTAAGACAAAAGACGAAGTATTGATTCCTCTTTCTCTCATAATTAGCTACGTAATGTTAGGTAAACTTCAAAATTTATTCTTAAACACAGTTTTGTTTTTGTTTTTAATAAAATAGAGCTATCCGGTTGTGTTATGATTAAATGAGTTATTGTACACCAAGTTTATGGCATAGTATCTGGTACTTACGAGTACTAATAATAACATAGCTGTTAATATTATTACTCACTTTGAAGCAGGCACAGGCTGAAAGAGAGGCACACACTGAAAAAGTAAGCATAAAAGAATACTTCTGTAGGAAGAATCAATACTACCGCATGAATGAGGATCATATACCTGCAGGTTTTTAGTCCATGAGCAGAATTTTAACAAAATCTTAGGAAAGGAATTTCAAGCTGAAAAAATTATATGAGCAAATGCCTGGGAACTATAACACAGATCATATGTGTCTTAGTCAGTTTGGACTGATGTAACCAAGTACCGCAGACTGGAAGGCATATAAACTGCTAAAATTTATTTCTCACAATTCGGGAGGCTGGAAGTTCAAGACCAGAGTGGCAGTATATGGTTGAGTTCAGGTGAGGGCCATCTTCTGGATTACAGGATCATCTACTTCTCATTGTATTATAACATGGTTGTAAGAGCAGAGAGAGCTGAAGTAAAACTCTCTTGTATCTTTTTTTAAGGGCCCTAATCCACAGGCATGACCTAATCATTCCCCAAAGGCCCCGTCTCCTAATATAATCGCTATGGGAGTTAGGATTTCAACATGAATTTTGTGGAGGTTGCGGGGACACAAACAGTAATTCTGCACCTTTTGTTAGCTAAGCAGTTAAGCATTTGACACAGCGGAACGTAATGATATGACTGGATGAGGTTTGGTTCCATTTTGCTGGTTTCCTTTTAGGGCTGATTTTTCTATTTAAAGTTTGGTTTCCTTGTTTCCTATCTCTCTAACAACTCATTTTCATCAATAATATCTTCTCTGTCTTCTATCCTGAGCACTCAAATACATCATTTAAGAAAAATGTTTTCCATTTCTTTGGCCTGGAAATGCTTGTTTCCTAGGCTTAACAATTTTACAGAACTGCTTTTCAAGCTACCTATCTCACTTCTCTTCTTTCTCTAAAAGGTAGTTTACACTCACTGTCTTCAGTGTTATTTTTGTTTCTTGTTTGTATACCCTCATTGTTGAATCATTTCTAATCTGGTTTCCACTTCCCCTAAAAGCCTGCATGATGCAAGCAACAGACCACAGGTTTGGAAATTAGACACAACTGTTTTTATCCCCTGCAGTTATTAGATAAATTATCACGGAAAGACTAAGCCTCACTTTCCTTATCTGTGAACAGTCAGTGATATTAAGTTCTTTGTAGTTTTAGTGTAGGAATGAGAGGACCTAATCTATCTAATATAGCTAGCACAGTGGCTGGCAGAAAGTCCTAGACACGTATATATTCAATCTATTTAATTTCTTTTTCCCATGGTATTCGGTCACTGTTGCTTAGATCCTATCCTATCTGAATCTCTGCCTTGTCAGTCCTCTTCTTCAAACACTTTCCTCCCAGGTTTTACTGTATCTGTAGTCTCCTTTTATCCTTTACTACCTCTCCGTTCTTCCTCTTCAGACTCCACTCCATAGTCTTCTATTCTATACATATTTTTGTCTTTTATCAATCTTAGCCAGTTCAACATATTAAACTATTACCTGTATATTAATGTCACCCAAATTTATAGTTATTTAGAATTCTGACAACTCTGAACTCTATCCTAAGTATTGGTCTACGGTATCCAACATTTGAATAACTGAATTAATTAGCAACCTCTCACAAATACATACACAGGTTGTGCACACTCTAGCTCTTTCTTCTTCCTTTATCCTTAATCACTATCTGACCTAGCTATCTGTTATCATTTTCATGTCATTTTCATCTTCCCATGCTGTGGTGAACAGAATAGTCGCTCCTAAAGATGTCCATGTCCTAATTTCCAGAACCTACGAATATGTTATCTTACATGACAAAGGGACTTTGCGGATAGATTTTATTAAGGACCTTGAGATGTAAATATTATGCTGAATTTTCCAGCCAGGTCTAATGTAATCACAAGGGCTGGATCTTCAGAGTTAGAGAGAAGAGACTATGACAGAATCAGAGGCTGAATTTATGTGCTTTGAAGACAGAGGAAGGGGCCATGAACCAAACAATTCAGAAAATCTTTAGAAGGTGGAAAAGGCAAGAAAATGGACTCTCCTCTACAAATTCCAGAAGGAATAAAGCAATGACGGTGCCTTGACTGTAACCTATAAAGTGCATTTTGGTCTTCTGACATCCAGAACTGTAAGATAATAAATTTAAGCCACTCAGTTTATAGTAATATCTTCTGCATTAGGAATTAATACACACACACGTATATAGATACCAAGACATTTTAAATTGTATTCTATTATGTGTCTTGTATTTTCTTTTACATGCTACCACAAGACTGCTTTATTGGAAGACTTCGTTTTTTAAAATGTACTGCCCCAGCTTCATCATTAAGCCCCATCAAGGTGTCAGTTGTGCTGCCACCAGTTTATCAAAAACATTTGTGTTATGATCGATGGCTTTTCTAGTATTTTCTTAGAGCACCTCTCAAAGTGTGGTATGCATGCAACTAATGACATGTTAAGATTATTGAAGTTTTTTTTCAGACTATGTTAATTTTTCTAGTTATGTATTTATGGCTTTGAAACTGGAAAAGTTCCCTTGTCTCTCTCGCAGGGCGTGCGACGGGGGTGTAGCTCACTTCTTCAGTGCCCCGCTGCTCAAACCTCTAGGGGAGCATACAGACGGGCAGGCTGTGGGGCTCCAACCCCATGGCAGTGTCTAGGGGTGAATGTTTACAGCTGAAGCCCCAGTGAGCATGTGTTACAGGGTGCTCTTTTAGTTTAGCCGTCCATAGGTGGCTTGTGGTTAGTCAGCTCAATTAGACCCCTGCCTTAGAGAAAGGACGGAGGGCTCTGTATTAGGTACCAGAAGAATCAGATCACATGTGGGCTTGGAGAATGAGTGCAAGGTTTTATTGAGTGGAAGTAGCTCTCAGCAAATGGGGGAGCCAGAAGGAAGATGGTTTTCCCCTGCAGTCCCTGGGCTCTCCTCTGACTGCTCCGGCCGAATTCCACCTCCTTCCACAGGCCAATGGCCTGCCTGAGTCTGTCGTGTGTTCTTCTGCTGGCCTGCTCCCCTTGACGTGCTCTTGATGTCCAGCCGCTTGTGTGTCCTCCTGCCAGGGTCTTGGGGTTTTTATAGGCACAGGATGGGGGCATGACAGGCCAGGGTGGTCTTTGGAAATGCAACATCTGGGTGCTAAGGCAGACGTTGCACAGGAGTGCCTGTCCTCACCTAGGTCCATGGGCCTAGGCCCTGGGATGGAGCCCTTACCAGGGACCCGCCCTTCTCCTTCAGGCACTTCCCTGACCTGCTTTCCGTATCAGTTTCACTTAGTGGTCCATACAACAAAACCATTATGTCTGTGATTTAATAGATGTTCACAGAAAAAACAAATCTAAAAATAAAAAAACTGCTTAATTAGACAAAGAAAAGTGATATTCAGATAAGGCAAAAATTGCAAAGAATTTAGGAAAATGTCACAGATTCAGAAAATATAGAATAAAAAATTAAATTCAAATTGCTTACCATTAACTCCGCCACACGAGGCAATATAATATTGAAGTACAAATGAGGTGATCCTCCCAAACTATAAAGATTTTGACTTTTAAAAATGATGATCATTTGTGAATAACCAGGCTATTGGAAATTATTGACATTTTTGAGCAATGATAAAATTATCCAAAATTAAAAATAAATAAAATAATTACTAAAATAGAAATTTACTATTATAAGACTTGAGGTAGCTTTCTAGATTTTTAGCATTTTAAATTTTAATACATAAATAGTGATTGCTAATTATTCACAACAAGTGCAAAGTAAATTCCTGGGGAGTACAAATACCCTGAGCCCTACTCTGGGCCTATTGAAGGTGAAAGTGAGGGCAAGTGCCTCTATTTTTAACAAGTTCCCCAGGCGCATTGTTGTAATAGGGGAAGTTTGAAATACTGGACTGGAGGAATATTCAAAGAAAGACCCATTGCTACTCTATAAAGTGTATCTAGTATGTAGATACACATCTCAAAAAAGCACTTTCCTTAATAGTCCTACAAACATTGAAGAAAAATAGAAGCTTTTCTAAACTTGATATTTTTAAGACAGTGACAGCAGAAGTCCTTCATATTTGCTTTTCTATTCCTCAAACCAAAGTTATGATTACTTTCTCTCAAAGGCAAGAAACCTGGGCAAAACATTTTGCAAGTTGGTAGAGAGAACTTTTTATCAATCTTGTTTGTCACATTGTATTCATTTGCTAATAATTATATGATATAGTAAATATGACTCAAGACCGATGATGTGTGTCACATCACCTCCAATGAAGGTTTTAATACACAAGATTATTGACTGAGAAGTGTTCAAAAGTTGTAAAGATATTTGAAAAAGGCACTGTACTTTCCTGTTTTAAAAAAGAAAAAGTGGTAAACATTTATTCCAACTGCATTGAATTTTGAAACTTTTATTTTTACTTTTTTTAAATAAAGCAATACTGTCTCCCTTTGTTATAATAAAATTATAAGTTTAGAATTAGGAATGCATTTTCTATATATGTAATTTTATACAGATTACATTTCTAACATTTTCTAGGTTATACCATACAAGATTATAGATCTTATATCATCAGTAAAATATTCGGTGTAAAAAATTATTAAACACATCTAAATAAAAACAAATATCTGACTATAAATAAGATGTTTACCTTTATCATGAATGCTGGTACTTATGGTAAAACAATTTTAATTAGCATACTAGTCTCTACAGTAATTTATTGAAAAAGAAGCTGAGGATTCATTTTCTAAGAGAATACCAGAACCATCCTATTGCCATAATTTTAACTGCTCCCACTTAAAAATTTAAGGAAAGGTAACAAAACTGTTTTTCCCTAATCTGTGTCTTTCCTTTCCTTTCACTTTTCTTTCTTTCCCTTCCTTGCTTCCTCCCTCCCTTCCTTCCTTTCTCTTTCTTTAATGTTTGTGTTGTTTTGGCTTTCTATTATAATGAAAAATATATGTATTTTAACCAACAGAAAAGAGTTCTGCTCTTCGCCAGCTGTATACATTTTGAAAAATATGTATAATATCTCTCAGAATCAGACTTCTTATATTTTAAATAAGGAAATAATGACTCCCCTTAGAATTATTATAAAAATTAAATGAGATAGTGACCTAATATTTGTTTTTTTTTTTTTGTTACATGATATCTTCTCAGTAAATTCATTACTTCTTGATGGTTATTCCCTGTTTCTAATCCTGAGATATTCTTTTCTTTCTACCTGTGGTTTTTCTGCATACCAAACTGATATTAGCTGCATTTCACTAAGGTTCTTACAAATGCAGAAATTTGGACACCCTAGTAAAAACAGTAGATGCTTTGAAATTGCTTTTATCATAAGAAATTACTTTCCAAAGACTACTCCAGGGGCCTGTATAATTAAAAAAAAAAAAAAAAACTTCTTAGAAAATCTTCATGCCTATTTGTAAACCCACATCTTCACAATTTTTAAATTTATCAGTGTGGGATATAAGCATGCTAACAAATGAAATACTCTTTAAGGCTGTGGCTCATTAGTGAACAAAGTGACCAGTGATTCAAGAACTGACATTATGTGATGTTTTGGCACCTTCTAGTCATCCGTTAGGTGAAGTAGATATTCCCACCTTAAGATTATAGCAATAGATAAACACATGACAACTGTCACTAGACAGATAAGATCCACAGAAGTTTATGAGTCATACACACCCACTCCCCAAGGGAAAAGGACACTGCATTCCACACAGGGGTTGCAATCTGTAACAGACGGAACAGCTAGGGGCTGTGTGGGCAGACCCACAAGAAGGTAGAGTGTCTTCCTGTCCTGGAGGGAGAATGTGGTGGGCTTGTTTGAATCATTTTGTGGGCTGGCAGAGAACTGCAAGCTGCTCAGGGATAAGCAGGAGCTTCACCTGATCCATTTGATAAGGTGGTTTGTTTGGCTAGAGGACCTAATTGGTAGGAGCAGAGAGAAGACATTAAAACTAGTGATTAAGCCATTTGAGGCTCATGATTTCACCAGTCCAAGCAGCACAGAATATTAGACCTTAGTTGTAAGTATTACACCAATGAAACCAAAAGCCCAGGAATGAATATAGTGAATTTCCATCAAGCCAAGGGTCTAAAACAGGGTTGTGTAACTCAGATCATCAGAATGACCACCTCCAATCTACATAAGCATGGAGAGGAGATATCTCCTGGGATATAAAGCTGAAATTTACTTATGTAATTGATATTGCTAGATTCAATCCACCCCAATTAAAATTTTGAATACAATTACTTTGAGTTTTTAAAATACTGGAAATTCTTTATTGTTTGATAAAAATTATTTTAAACTCAAAATATGTTATAAACTTTTACATTTCTAACTCATTCTCACATGTAAAAAAGTAGTCTTACTAGTTTGAGAATAACTGTTTCAAAATTATCATTTTGTTCACTTGTTCCTTCTATTACTAGAAAATTAACAAGGGCTTTTAGTAAGTTCCCATCAATCAAATTAGCATTTTAAATAGATTATTTAAATGAAAAAGATCATTTTTTTTTCTTGTTTCAAAAGATGATTTAGATGTACCTCTAGTGATTTGGGGTTAGTTTCAACCTCTTTGTACTTTCTCTTTCCAAAAACATATGCTAATAAGTTCCCAGCAATATTGTGAAGATAAACTGAAAAGCACTTTGCATAAATGAAATGGTATATAAATGCAAATTAATAGCACTAATGTATGTTATAATTATATATGGAATCTTCCAATGAGAAATACTGTCTTAAGATATATCCCCCAGGGAAAGATAAGAATGAAAGAGTTCACAAAAGGACACATAAGATGGTTAAAGTAGAATGAAACTTACGCATACACAAAAGGAAAGCAGGGAAGCTAAGATTATTTAGCCTGGAAATGTGAAGAGATAGAGTGAATATAATTGAGTTATTTAAGACTGTGAAGGGTATAGTAAAAATTGATAAGATCCTTTTTATGTGCTATTTCATAATACAAGAAGGAGGGATCACTCAAAACTAATGGAAGGTTAATTTAAACAGAACAAAAGGAAATGCTTAATCTTCACATAGTGTAAAGTCAAACCACGTAATTCAATACTTTAGGAGATTATAGATTAAAATACAGAGGCTACATTTTAAAAATAGAAAAAAATGAACAGTTTGTAGACAAAGCAATTTTCCATATTAAATGGAGGCGAATGTAAGGCCAATGAAAATAGATGATGATCGTTAGTATTTGTAATATGGTTATTCCATCTCCTAATTTAAGTGTAGAATTAGCCATGGACCAAGGAGACTGCTGAATTTTTAGTATTCTTGATTCACTTATAATTGTATTTTCAAGGAGGAAAGCAGTGAATCTACGGATGTGTCCACACCTCCTCATTGCTATGCTCCATATTTATTCCACATTCTTTCGTACTCTTACTAATAACCAGGATTTCTTTTATTAATTTACAATCTTATCTGTGTAAAAAATTTATGTAGCCAATAAATCATTAAAACACTGCTACATAATCATATACTGTATATTAAAGTTTGAATTTTCCAAACTTATTTTATATTGAAGAGCTGTGGAAATGAATTCAGCAAGCAGAAATTCTGATCTTATAATATTCAATATTTTGTGCTGTTTTAATGATAAACATTAATACTGTAGTAATTTCAATATGAACATTTGGAAGAGAAGAATGCATTTCAATCATGCACACAATTTAATCGAAAATAAATTTATGAGAAAAAATGTTTCCATTTAAATGTTTGAGGATGTTAAAATGTGGGGAGTTCTAAGTAAATGTAAAAGCTGAAAATAAAAATGGTCTTTCTAGATACAAACAATGAAAACACATTATTATTATTATATTACTATTTAAAAAGCTTAAAACAAGTTAATATCATTTTTATCAATGACTATTTCTTCTAAAAATGTTTTGAAAATGAAAGTTGGTTAAAATTTGAGGGGAAAAAGTATAATTTTACTAGAACAAATATTTCCTTTAAGAAAAATTAATAAACAGCCACATTGACTATTGTTTCTCCTACTTGAGAAGCTGAGCAAACCAGGATAAGTGTATTTTTATTTAATTCTCAGCTTCTTTTCAGGGCAGTCTCCCAATGTTAGAGAATTATAAGTTCCAGGAACCATCCAATATACCTGTGACAGCTGAAACTTAATTTCATTTTAACAGCTCAAAATGTAGCACTAAGGACTTTGCTTAAATAGGGATTGAACAAATCCTCTACTGGGCAGATATTTTAGGACTTCTAAATTAAGAAAATTCAGGGCACAGAGTCTGATGGCTGTGACTTTATGTTACATATTTTAACAAAATGAGGAATGTGAAGCCAAGAAATGAGGAATATGAAGAAAAGCTGGATGCACAGCTGTTATGTCTTCATTATGAGAAATGTGAAAAGAAAGATAAAGTGAGAGAAGTGGTATGCAATATGGAAAGAGGGGTGGAAGTTTTTTTATTTTGTTTTGTTGTTTGTTGAGTTGTTTGTAAGCAATAAGTACATATTTTAACTACTATTATATGTGGTAATTTTTTTCTAACTAGAAAAAATTCAGCCTCATAGGAAAAATTTTTTAAAGTATGCCTATATAACCTATTTCCAAAGGTTAAACAATTTTCTAGTGTAGTTTAAGGAAGCCTTAAGCTGTGAATATGTGCTTCAATTATATAGCTAAATTTTAATATAATGAGGTTATAAAACAAATTTAAATTTCCCAAAGCACTCCCTTACATATTGAAATTTAATTGCCCACCCAGTGAAATCCATAATACCCTCATACCATGATTTATATGCCAACTTATGGCTGCTTCTGTCTTGCAACAATTAGAATATTATGCAAATACATCAACCATACTGTTATAATTTATACTTAGAAATTATTTTTATTTAAGCAACTTTCATTATGATCATTTTCTTTTTTAGAATATTATTAGGAGTCTAGAGAAAATTCAAAGTATTCAATTAATGATTTCTTAAAATAGGCCATGTTAAATGCATATTTCTTTGGTAGAATAAATCAACCTTTACGTTTATTTGTCATAGCCATTGTCCTTTAATTAGATACTCACATTGCAAAAATAATGTATAAAGATATTTCTGGGTAAATTATTTCCATCCATCAAACTTAGAAAGAGCATCTACAAACGGAGTTTTGAAGACCAATAGTTACTGTTCACTTTCCCAAAGAAGCTTCCATTAATTTCATATTTTACATGTCTTTATTTGAATTAGGAAGCAATGCTAATACAAACATGGAGCATGTAGAAAGAGACCGTTGGTGGAGATTTTATGGTTCCCTGAGACTATGAAGATAAGTTAAAGTGACACATCAATATCAACTGCTATTTGTAATGAGGGTATCACTAGCAATTATAAACCTAATTAAGCAGCAATTGACTAGTCAGATATCCTGGAGCTGAAGTTTTTTTCTGATATTACAAATGGAAAGTTTTAGAATTGCTAAGGTTCTTCTTGGTAATATAATAGTTTCTCTTGTTAAAGAAAAGAGGTAAAAACTAATGTTGAAGAAAAATTGCACTGGACATAAACAGACAAGGAAGACTTTATTCAAGACTATTACAATATGGAAGAAAGACTGAACTGAACTCTGTTGAAACAAAAAGCAAGAAAAGTGAGCTGGTGGAAAAGTACTGAAGGACATTATAGGGAAGCAAGGTGTATGTGATGAGGCCATTTGTGTGTGCTAATTGGTGCCTGTGGACATTAGGCCCCTACCCTCTCACAGAAACTGGGAGATGGTGACACTCTGTTCTCTGATGACTATATTTCAAAGAGATGGCTCTCAGGTTCTTGAAACAGATATTCCTGGGTTGTAGGAGGCAGGGAGAAGATTTACATCTCAAAAGGACAGAGAAAGAATTTGTAATTCTAAGTTTTCTAAACTAAACACTCTAAGAACTGGGAGGTTAGGGACCTACAGTCAGGGAGAAACCTGTCTAAAGTTTAGTAGAGGTGAGGAAGATGAATAGACCATCTTGGTCACAAACAAATCTATTAGTTTCTTGTATCTCAGCAAATAAGGAAGAAGAGATGCATAAAGGAGTCTAGAAAAGTTGCAATTGAAGTACTGCAACAGCACATAAAGTGTTAGGTTTTTAAGGTTTTAATCCAAGTTCTGTAAGCTTTCTGGGTCACAGGTAATCTTGGAGAATGCACTCTAGCAAACTCAATTCTCATATTGTATCTAACAGGCAAGAAAACCAAATTCCCCTGCAGAATAAGAATTAGGAGAATATGAAAATACATTGATATCTGTTTAGCATATTAAAATATTATTGAGCATGTCAAAATATTATTGAATTTTTTCTTAAAAATATTTCTTATAAATATTTTCTTAAAATATTTATGTTACTTTGGTGAAACAATATATCAAAAACAAATATTTTAAAGTAGTTTTATAAAATATTATTGATTGTATTATTATTGATTTCATTAGGATCACCAAAGATCTTTGCTAAAATTTTAATTCCTTGTACCTCTCTAGACCCAATGAATCAGAATCTGAGAATGTAATTTGGGAATTTGTTGAGCTACCTGGGCAAATATTTGAAGGATGCAGGAAATAATTTTTAGAAATAATTGAAATATGTAAAATGAAATCAACAAATAAGAAAAAGTATGTCAAAGGAATGTGTATATTCTAGTACTATACTAGTACATAATGATATATACACATATATAGTACTATGTTAGAGTATTGAGGAATATTATTAATTATGTTTTTTAAAAGTTACATTTATTTCAGTTCAACAAATATATCTTGCGTGTCTACTATGCTCAGGCAATATGCCACATACTAGCAATGAAACAAGTAATAAAATAAATAAGTTAATATGATTCTTTTTTTCAAACTGTTCATAAAATTATTAGGCTACAGCATTTGTATTTCTAAGCATAATTTTAACAAAATATATTTGCATAGGCCAGATTTGATTCTTCTGACAGCTTTGAAATTGCAACAACTTAATTTTCCCCCTTAAATATTCAAAACCTGATTAGTAGAAACAACAGAGGAGGTGATCGATTATATTTGTTTCTGTAAGTTTTTATGCAGACTGTTGTGATCCTTTGGATCATATGTTGAAATATGATTTATAGTAATATATAGATTTGGCAAAAACCATAATGAACAGCAGTTGTGAAACATTGCCTTTGGCATGTAGTAAATATCTACCGTAAGTAATGTGATCAGAATACTCAACAACAGACACTATGAAATACTGTACTGATTTTTTTGACTGGATTGGATAAGAGACTCAAATGAGCAAACATTAACATTATCCTACAGCACTGAATGAGGATGGAAAGTTTAATCAAGCTCAACATAAAGAAATATCCAAATGAGTTTTTCTTCAGGTGGAATTTGCTAAATGAGAAAAAAACAGATTCATAGTAGGAAAGTGAGGAAGATTTTCCTTTTTTTTTTTTTTTTTTACTTTTTTATCACTAAAACCCTAAGAAAGCAAAAGTAGAATTTAAAAAGTGACATTTCAGGCATTTTTATAAAAATTATTTAGGAAATAAGATGCCAACCGTAGTGAAAGAACGGCGCAGGGATTCTGAGAAATAAAAGCAGCTTAGTGGGGATTAATTATAAATGAATGTGAAAAAAGGAAACAGATCTTGCTTTTTTTCTGCTAATTCTAGGTTGCCGTGTATGATGCTATACAGAAATTTGGGAAGAAGTAGAGGGAAAATTAAGCCTCTTTAAAAGTTCAAAGATAGGTTTAAATAATTAGTTGACTAAATTAAATTAAACCAATGTATGAAGTAAATTCATAGCATTAAGTAATGCCATGAGGCTTATTTATAAGAATGTCACAGTGAAAAATAGTTTTGTACCAAATAATTTTTCCTCTCCTATAAATATTTATTTACTTTGGTGAAACAATTTCTTAAAAACAAATATTTTAAAGTAGTTTTGCAAAGCTGAACAGATAATTGTTTTACTTGTACCAATAATTAAGAGTGTTTTTATATTTACAGAAATAATTCTATAAAAGCAATATAAAAATTATAAGTAATTATTTTATTTTACATAAATAATTATTTGATTACTGAAGCATGATATATGAATGCTCTTCTGTTAGTTTGCATAACTATAAATGTGGCAGTGGATCATAAAATTAACCAGTAACTTTTTAAAAATACAACAGTATTTTGTATGTTTAACTTTATGCCTACTTATAGCTGTTTGTTTTCACATTGTGTCTAGGCAATTTCATTGCTATAAAATTATTGCTAATTTAAAAAAATTCCTTAAGAGTAAATAAAATAAGGTTTAGTTATATTTAATTATTAAACAATGGAGTTCATGTGATAAATTAACAACAAATCTACCAGTTGGTGGATAATCGCTATTAGCTTTTGAGAGTCTTCCAATCCACAATCTATGTGTTTTAAATATTCATATCAGAGAACTCTTTGTAGAATAAGACCCAATTACATATAAATAGGACATTGAATATATAATATGATCTAAGATGCATATGCATGTACAATTTTTAATAAAAATATGTAGTTTGTAACTTTTTTATTTCATAATTAAGTATGTGCATTAGTCAGGGTTCTCTAGAGGGACAGAAGTAATAGGATAGATGAATATATAAAGGGGAGTTTGTTAAGGAGTATTAACACACATGATCACAAGGTGAGGTCTCACAATAGGCCATCTGCAAACTGAGGATCAAGGAATTTATTCATTCTATGTACCAAAGCTGAAGAACTTGGAGTCCGAAATTCGAGGGCAGGAAGCATCCAGCACACAAGAAAGATATGGGCTTGGAGGCTAAAGCAGTCTAATAGTTCCACGTTCTTTTGCCTGCTTTTATTCTAGCCACGCTGTCAGCTGATTAGATTGTGCCCACCCAGATTGGGGGTGAGTCTGCCTTTCCCAGTCCACTGACTCAAATGTTAATCTCCTTTGGCAACACCCTCACAGACACGCCCAGGAACAACACTTTGCTTCCTTCAATCCAATCAAGTTGACAGTCAATATTTACCTTCACAGTATGCTTTCTCAATATTGATTGATGGAAATCAATAAGATCAATGAATTTAGATGAAAAAAAGCTTTTGAAAAATTAATCGTCATCATCTTAAAACTCACAGAAATAAAAAGGAAAAATCTGTATATACACGTGTATGTATGTCAAAGTAACTTTGCCTTTATTAATGTGTATATACATGTATGTATGTTTGTATATATTAAAATTTACATTACATATGCATGTATATAACAGGATTACCAGAGATCAACCCAGTAATATGTGTTACCACATTTTTTAAAATCTCTTTATACCTGTCTTCAAATCACCATGTGTTAAGTCCAAATGCCCAGTTTGCATGTATAACAAGTATGCTACTTTTAATGTTAACATAGGGCTTGTATTTATTGGGAAATTATATAATGACATAAAAGAGTGGGAACTCAAAACCTCAGATGTACAGTAAGCATGAATTTTAAAAGATTTTAGAAAATTAACTTGCCATGTTTAAAAAGATACTGTCATGTAAAGTAAGAATAAATACTTTTTTAAGAAAAAAAATCAAGTTCATGCACCTGATCAAATCGTTTGCAGTGGAGATAGGATTTGAAGAAATTACATCCCAATCTCATATTATATTATTTTCACTTCAGAGTGGTTTTTAAAAAAGCATAATTTAAAAAATTTTAAAGAGACTGTACTAAGGTACTGACAGATGCAGAGTTACCCGAACTTTCATTCATTCTGGTGGAAATGTAAAATGGTATGGTTATTTGGGAAAAGAGTGGGAACAATTTCTTAGAAAGTTTAACTGGTATCAAACATATGATTTAAAATGTGAAAAATTTTGTTGACACAAGAAACTTTATGCAAATATTCACAGTAGCTCAATGTATAATTGACAAAAATTGGAAAAAGGGTCTTTCAACTGGTAATTGGATAAGAAACTCTGGTATACTTATGAAATATGAAAAGGAAAAAACTATCATACTGTTAGTGTATATATAATAGCATAGATGAGTCTACAAGACAATATACATGAAAGAATCCAGACCCAAAGGCTACATACTAAATGATTCCATTTATATAAAGAAGATCAGTAGTGGTCTGTGTTGGGAATGCGGGAGGCAACACAAGTGAATTTCTTTAAATAGTTAAACTGTTTTATATCTTGATTGTTATGATAGACATATTCTTTTGTGTATTTGTCCAAATTTATAGAATTGTATAGCAAAATGGTGAATTTTAGTGAAGGAGATGTTAGATAGATAGATAGGTAGATAGATAATAGGTAGATAGACTGAAAAGAAAGCAGAATTTTAAGACTATAATTGAACATACTCTCCTTCCTTATTCACAAAATCCACAATGAAAATTACATTGCTCTTGAGAATAAACCTCTAAATGAATATTAATATCGTAACATAAAAGAATGGATTCAGGTATTTGAGAAGAGAAAGTGCAATTTCCATTTAGGTATAATAGATATGTAACTTGGAAAAAGTAACTCTGCCTTTATTAAAATCGCTTAACATAAAATGCAAGCTAATTGAAATTAATAATTCTTACCATCAGTATTTAGAAAGATTCATATAATTCGTATGCCTGGCAAATAGCACAAACTCATAAAACATTTATTTTATAAATATTTTAATACTTACTATATTACTGTGGTTTGTAGTAATAATAAACTATTTTTTAAGGTAGATGCCAAAGTGAAGATACCAACATTAGCCAAAATCAAATTCCCTTTTTATAAAGAACAAGAAATAATTCCAAATGAACATTTGCACTTATTAGTACTTCATAGTATAAGCTCTAATAATCTTTTCATTGTAGACAGAAAATGTTTTTAAATAACTTTATAGATATATATGTGATATATATTATGATATTTAAATACCCATGTAGACTTCAATAGATTTTGTTTAATGCAACAACCAATATCCATTAATCTGCAATATTAAATTCTTCTATAGTAAAAGAGCTGCTGTGTTATTGATTCATTTTGCTTTTACTATGTTTTATCTACTACATCTTTATTACTATTTTATAAGTATTTTTTGCCAAATTTTATCTAAAGACAGGAAAAACAGCTTTTGTTAAAGAATCTGAAAACATACATAATATGCATCTACTTATTATTTGTCTCTAAAAATTAACTCCCTGAATGACATTTATGCTATTGCAAGCAGAGATAATAATATCTGTTCTTGTTTAAAAATTCAGTGTATTCCTAAATTTTCTGTGGAAAATGTTGTCACAAACTAAACCCTTCTGATGCTTTGTCATTTAAGACGTATAATTTGAGAAATCCAAGATAACTGGAAGTATCAAGATAGTGATTTACTTTATTTCACATAAAGGGATCATTGAAGTAGAAGTCCAAGGATGTTACGGAAGTTCCATGGACATCAGCGATCCAGGATCTTCTTGTTTCCTCACCACCATCATCAACTTTTCTGCCTTTTTTGGTGAGCGGTTTCCATCTTCTGTATCAAATTACTATTTCAAAGGGATAGAAAGATTATTTATGAAGGAAAAAAAAACATACACACACACACAACTCCCTGTTTTGGGAATACCTTTTAAATAGCTCTTCTAGAAGCTCCACCCAGCAAGTCTTCCTTTGGTTACTTTGGTTACCCTAACTGCAAGGAAAGCTGTAAAATATTATTTATGAACCGTGTTAAAATCAGTTTCTTATTAGCCATAATTAATCCTCCCAAAGGGGGACAACCGCAGGATCTTATCCACTTACTCTGTAAAATCTATAGACTTTTATAGGCTATGTATTTGTGCTGGGTAGACTTAACCTCCTATTTGTAACCCATAAAGTAAAATTCAATCTTGCTTGGGTCCAGAAAGTTGATGCTGCAGTGAGCCTTGTTCACACCCTGCACTCTAGCCTAGGCAACCGAGTGAGATCCTGTCTCAAAAACAAGCAAACAAAAATGTATGTTTTATCTTCTCATAATATACTAATTACATAATGGAAAAAGATGAACCAGAAAATCTCTCTGAATTAGTAAAGTATAGAATGAAAAGTGCATAGTATTCACTAGATCACAGCTATACTCAATCTTGTTTTTACAGAAATTGACACAAATGATGCTAACTTGGTTTTCATTTAGCATGGCACATAATTGATACTTAAAAAGCAAATCTGTCACAAAATTCATGCTCAATTAATACATACTTGAAGTATGGATGAACTATGTGTCTAAGTAGGAAGAAATATTAGTTTTTGTGTGTATTTGATGCGACAAGAGAAGACAAATTTAGGTTTCAGTTGCATACCAGCTAAACATTGAGACTTTAAAAATCAATAAAATAAAAGACATGATAATTAAACATTTATTATAAATGATCATTTTTATGACTTTTAGAAACACGATAAGTTAGAATTTTAGGCTGAAGATTTCCCTGATGGTATAAAAAGTTTCATGAAATAGGTTAGGAGACAAGAGGCTGAGAGCAAAAGAAATAAAAAAATCAATCATATAATCTTTAAAATATGCATATGATTTTTATCATTGTTAATAATATTATTAGTCATTTGATTTATATAGTTACAATATATTCTAAATATTTTTATACTCAAAATATTAAGCAATTTCTAATCTGACATAGAAATACTCTTTAATCCATTAATTATTAATTATTAATACACTATTAATTCTATCCACCATGGTTCTCTCTTATATAATTACTGTACAGTATGAACTCTAGCCTATTGTACATGCTCTAATAAATATTATCATTTAGTAGTCTTCTTATAATATTCATAGTGTACTTAAGCTTTCTTTATATATATATTTTTGGATCTCTTACTTCTCCCCTTATCTTATTCTTATTTTAGCAAGAAAGGAAGGGAAATTGAGATAGTCATCATCTGTCCTTTTCTAAGTTGACAATCATTATCTACTAAATAATTTATAGTTTTCTGCAAAGTGTTTAGTTTTGTTAATTTTCTGAATCTCATTCAAATTTCTATATCATTTCTTCCTGGCTGTTACCCCTGGATGCTTCCTTTATTTCATAAAGGCATTTCACTCTTCCTTTAGTATTGGTATGGGGAAAAAAATGATAACCCCTAATAGGCGTGTGTGAGGAATGTATGAATACATGTGACTGTGTCTACGTGTTTATGCATCTGTGAGTGAGAGAGAATGGAAAAGAGATAGATACCTTTCAACATTCCAATCTTGGCATAATTTTGTATTTCGTAAAGTATATGTTCTCCAAAACTTAGGCCTTGAAAATGTTTGCTCTCGATGCTAAAACTACTTAACATCTCAGTATAAGCAAACAACAAACCAAAATTCCAAATCTCATTGAAGTAAAGTTTTATTCTAGATTAAACAACTGTTATATTTATTAATTATATTGCCTTATATATTGCTATGGGTAATTTGATTCCACAGCTTCTCAAAATGGAGTAAAAATATGATGATTTATATATTGTTTTTAAGAAAAACATATTTGCAAGTTGTAGATTGTTTTAAACATAATCAATAGAAAGTCTTGTCATGTGTTAAAACAAAAATATATCACAATAAACAGAATATCTTGTAAATATAAATCCTCAAAGCAAGAATCACTTCAATGTTATTCTTTAAAATATGTCCAATTATAGAAGTGGTTGATACTTAAGCAGCAGAATTAAAAACAAAGACAAAGTATTATTTTTCAATGCATTAATCTAATCTATGTAACAATGATAAATATAAAAATGAGAAAGGAGACTAAATTCCCCTTATTTTAAATTATTAGAAAGCATATATATTGGCTATAATTTAGAATTTCAATATTGTCAGGATTTTCAACCTTTTTAAAATAGCTTGAAAGCTGAATATTTTACAGAAATGGTTAGGGCTCAGATTGATATGATCATAGATATCTATATTTCACAATTGAGGAAAGTGAAAAAAAAACTGTGTGATTTGAAATCGTTTGCACGCAAATATCTACTTCAAAGATGTATGTTAATGCTTGTAGGATGATATTATGGATCAGTCAATTCAGAGACACCACGTTATGTGTTTGAACAATTCAGACACTGAGGATCTTGAGTGTTGAAGCTCCAAATTCAAGGAATAGTCAAGTGCTCACAGTGTTATAAACATTTACTCAACTGAACTGATTTGAGAATTAGAGTTTTTCACTTGATGTACATCCAATGAGAGGATGTAGAATCTTATTCTTCTAATTATGTTTTATCATCTTAAGATAAAGTCAGTACTAGGATTCTATTTGTTAATGTTCTGTGCTCCAGGATAAACATGTCAATTTCTTTAGGTGTTGCTTAACTAATATAGTAACAAGAATTAGCATTATCCTGCTGCTCCCATTGATATATGCTTCAGTTTATCAATTTTAATTGTCAATATTGTCCCCTAAAACCAGGTATCATACTTGAGGTTCTAGGAGTGTTTTCAGCTGGAAGTCACCTTAAATATCAATTAAGTTGAATTTACTATTGTCTATCACTGGGACACTGTAGTATGTTACTTTATCCAGTGGTCACTTATTTGGAAGCCTCAAATATTCACAGGAGGGAAAAAAAAGGAAAAAAAACAAAAACAAAACAGAATATCTCCCTAAGCATGTCAGGGCAGCCAGGAATCCTGGCAGTCAGTCAGAGCAGATGGTGTAGACCAGGCTGTGGCAGAGTCAGATCCCTACACAGTTGGGATTCAAGATAGTAGAGATGGACTAAACACAAGTCAAACACTGGCTGGCCAACAAAATATATCAGAATTAACACAGACAAGAGGAGCATCAAGGGTAGTTCTATATGAACTGCTATTGGTGCTTTCTTCCATTTCATAATAATTCTTTGAACTCAAGGCAAGAACAGCT
Organism: Pongo abelii; assembly: GCF_028885655.2. Classification (NCBI taxonomy): domain Eukaryota; kingdom Metazoa; phylum Chordata; class Mammalia; order Primates; family Hominidae; genus Pongo; species Pongo abelii. The sequence continues at coordinate 95,473,169 of NC_071990.2, read as the reverse complement.
TAATGCCTACACCCTTTGGAGCTGTCCTTAAAGGGGACTTAATGTGTTCAAGTGGAGTTGAATTCTATTCCTGAGAGAGAGAGATAGACAGTAAGTTCAGCTGTGCAGGCATTTATCCTCACTTTTTCATTCAATTAAGGTAGCCCCAGAAGTGAGCTTAAGATTTGAGACTATAATATTACTTTTATGTCCTCTGATAACGTAAATATGACAAAACACCAAGTGCAATTCTAGTGTTTAAAATTGACTGAAGACATAATATTCTGTTTAAAATTAGAAGGAAAACCAGCTGAGTTGGATTTATCATGAGGGGGTAAATAAAGATGCAGTTCTTATGGATTCATAAAGTATTTGCGAGAGTAATTTTGTTTATATGAGATTTTCTTCTGTACTGCATTAAGAATCTATAATTCTCATGTTAGATTGTACTACTGTTGTTACCATGGCAGCAACAATATACTGCTATAGGGGACTCTCTGCTATATTCAAGGAGAGCAAGCATTAACAAACAAATGAATATCCAAGTCTGAAATTGCGGTTTTGTTCTGTGTCACTAAATAAGTTCAACTGGGGAAAAGAAGTAAAGATAAATATCTGTCTTGTCAGCAAGATTGACTGGAATTTCTTAGTGGCCCTAGAGATTTGGACTAGATTTTGACAGTATTCTTATTATTGACAAAGTGTCATATAAAATGTCCCCATATTAGTCAAAATAGACGTTATATAGTGTGGGCAATATGAGTCAATTAAACACTCAATTAATTTAGACAACTCACATGTTCATTTATTATTTTATTCCAGTAAACGCTTGTATTAACTTACAATATAATATACATCATGTGCTGTTCGTGAAATGTTGAAAATAGCAGTGAATCAGATAGCTAATTCTTTAAATATTCTTCTATTTTAAGAAGTCAAAAAACTCAACAAAACCAAAGATAAACAAATAAATAAGACTGATTTTAAATAAGACAAAAATACTTGAACAAGCGAAGGGGGAGAAAGTTTCTAAGGTGGTAAACTTGGAGTTGAAACATAAGCAATGAGGGACAATTCAACAGCATAATTAATTGCTCTCGGTAAATAACAGATTATACATTGCAAATGACTGAGGTGGTCTATTGGCTGTTGGGAATAGAAAAAATATTTGGACTTGTATCTCTTAAAACTTCCACTGGGTGATGGATTAATTTTATTACATTCTTAAACTTTTTTTAAAAAAAGCTAACACTTTTTAATCTCATTTGTTTTTTCTTATTGTTACAGTACCATTTAAGATTTCCTGTTGTAAACAGAAATATGTCATTGGAATCTTTAGCATTATATTCAGAACCTATTTATTCTTTAATATAGTTGTATCTAAATAGTATAAATAACAACTAAATTTTATATCATAATATTATCTATAAAACAAACAAGATAGAGAAGATCTAGAAAAACCGTGCTATTTTTCCAGAAAATAAGTGGTTGAAAATTATAATTTCTAGACGATTTCCAGTTAAAATGTAATTTTCTCTCAAAATGCAATTTTTTTAGATTATTTTTATATCAATATTTCTTAATTAGAGCTAGAAGACAAACACTATTTTTGTATGAGCACATGTGAAAAATAATAACTGGCTAATAAATCAATAAGTGTGTTGGTAGATAAACATAGAAAGGTTTGAATTTTATTTTTAATAATTAATAAGGAGGTATATTTATACTTGCTAATACAAATGGTAATTTTGCATAGGTTCTAAATTGCAATTGGATTTATCTTCACCACAAATATAAAATACTTTCTTTAAAAGTATACTCAATAAATGACAAAATCGAATTGATCAAAAAGTAAATATTGCTTTTGGCCGTGTTAATTTTGGTTGTTCTAAGTAGGAAAGCAATTTGATCATGTGGCTAATTTGTTCAATTTTGCATGAAATTGGCCAACGAGGTAGATAATACATCCCAATTTGGAGGAATATTAATTGGTGGTGTACTTACATTCAGACATAGCTTATCTTTACATATGTATTGCAAAAGAAACTAATTTCAAAGAAAATGGAAACAATTGCCCAAAACATCATATTCAGAGCTTTTTATTGTGTCTGAAATGTATTAATACACATAATTCATGAAAAAGTCGAATGCGTCCTCTGTACCCCTACTTCTATGTATAGTTTTGACTTAACCATGTTGCTTTTAGAAAAAAACTTTTATATATTAAAATGAAATACATTTGAAGAATATTAGAAAACATTAAGTATATATTCTATAGTATTTTCTCATGACTGAGTTTCCTCTTCTTTTTCATGAATGATTGTAACTTTTGTCTGACGCATCATAATCTGTCATCATGGAAATCGTCACCTATGCTAGCATCCCACCGCTTGTATTCAATTTGAAAACAGTATGTGAAAGTTTGTCGAATTCATTTGTTTTCAGCATGCTACTTTGTCATCGTTTTTCAGGTTAAAAAGCCACCACATCTACGGCTGCAGTTTTCCCAGCAGAAAACAGGTGTGTATTGATTAGATCGTCAGCAGGGAAACAACAGTTTTGTCTCTTCCTTACCATGTCATTATAATGTAAAGTAGCAGCTAAAATATGGCATCAAGCTGATATGTAGTGAACTGGAGGTAAAGTTTCCAGGTGTTTGGGAAGTTTTCAATGTGAATTGGCACAAAGGTTTGATTTTCCTCATTTAATGACAGCATTTTGCGCATTGCCTATTTTAGGAGCGTCTACATTTTTTACAAGTATTCCATTCTCTCTGTCTCCCTCTCTCTCTCACACACTTTCTCTTTTTTCTCTCATATATATGATATATATATGTGTGTGTGTGTGTGTGTGTGTAAATATGTCGTGTGTGTGTGTATATATATGATAGCTGGAAAGCTGCATGCTAACCTGTTAGCTGTAGTTGGAGGAGGTGCATGGCGTTATAGCTAATCTTATCCTCTATATAGTTGTTTATTTTTATTTACAACTTTTCTCCACAAAACATATTTCATTTATAAATTTTAAAAGTAAGTTAATAGAAATATAAGACTTCTAAACATAGACACTTAAGATGCATGCTAAAGTTAATAGGGTTATATCTAGGTTGAAGAAAATATTATTTTTAATTAGTTTGTACAATTCTTTATTTAGAATATGTAATGCATCTTAGGATTGTCAACTAAAATAGATTTTTCCAATGAGAAAAAATATTATTTTAGAGCTGCCATTTTACATAAAAGGACTATCAGTTTTGATCAATTGCCAGAAAAATTAATTTTCTGGAAAAAGTTTAATTTGGAAGATAATAAATTAGAAATTTACTTCATTAAAGTATATTATATATTAGAACAACTTAAATAAATATTTTATATATAGCAAAATAAATTTTTGAAATGTATGAACCTCCATCAATAGAATGAAGAGGAATGATTACATGAAAGAGTGAAGAATTAAAGAAAGACGGGTAATCTGACCCTAAATTATCACGCTATGGTTCTATTGTGATTTTCAATATTTTTTTAAAAAGATCAAATATCCTTTTAGATGACTACAGATGACTTTTTTGTGTGTCTTAGAGATATTATCATAATTTATTAAAACAATCATATAGCTGAAAAAAATCTTGGACATGATTCCTTGTCACTCAGCTTGTATTTCTCGAGTTTCTACTAAGTGGTAGGCACGGGGTTTCCTCTGTGAATGTAAATAATAAAGAAACAGCAAGCAAATGAATGTGTTTTCTCCCCGCAAGTCATGAACAGACTAAAGACAAAAATCAACAAATGTAATCCCAAAACTGAATATTAATGATTTTATGAAGGTAAGCATAAAATGATACAGAAACACACAGAAAAAAACTGTAACTCTCTCTTTGAATTGTCCCAGATTTTTTATCCTGGCTATTAACTTAGTCCTGACTTACAGCTGCCAAAGTTCTTCAAACCAGTTTCTATTTCATGTATCAAAAATGTTCTCTCTATATTAATAAACCCTTAAAATGTAGGCCTACCATATAGCCTGATAAATATATTATTTTATAAATTTTAGTTTATAAAGTTTAGTTTATTGACAGGCCTCCAGGTAGCAACAGCAGTAATAATAGTAGCAGCAGAAATAGCAACAATAATGTGTCATGCATTGGAGTCACTGAGTCTCAGATACGCCCTGGCTATATCCAGGCATCACCTCATCTGATTTTCATACAAACATCTGCAGTAACAGGGAAGTGGAAACTGAAGCTCAAAGAGGGTCAGAATCATATTCCAGTATCAAATCAAATAACCACTCTGATATTTTTTTTCCAAAGCCTAAGGCAATTTTTATTATACTGATGCTTATATTACATAATGTTTTGAAGCATGAAAATTGCTTTAATATAAATTATTCCACTTGATTCTTACAGATATTTTGAGAAGGCAATAGGAGCAATATTTTTTAAGTCAGGCTTAATTTATGAAAGTCACATAGTAAATTTTGCCATTTTTATGTGTATATTCTCTGAGTTCTGAAACATGGTTATGTCATACAAATATAACTTAAATCAAGTTCCATAATATTACCTTCACCCCAAAAGTTCCTTTATATTCCTTTATGATCAATCTCCACACCCACCCCAAGTCCCTGCCTGGCAACCACTAATCTATTTTCTCTCATAATTATAATTTTACAGAAAATCACATAGAGTCATTTAGTACGTAGTATTTTAGATTTCTGAAATGAAAAAAGGAAAGGGAAGGGGGAATGGGAAAGGGAAAGGGAAAGAGAAAGACAGGTCTTGCTATGTTTGAGACCAGGCTGGTTTCAAACTCCTGAGCTCAAGTGATCCTCCCACCTTGGTCTCCTAAAGTCTGGGATTGCACATGTGTGCCACTGCACCCAGCCTGTAGCCTTCTTTAGTCTGGTTTGTTTCACGTAACAGTGCATCTGTATTTGATCTGTGTTGTGCCATGTATCACTTGTTCTTTCTTTTTTATCACTGGATAGCATTCTATTATATGGATAGTTGTAGTAAATGTTGCTCATCTATTCACCAGACTGGGAGTTGATGTATTTCCAGTTTTTTTTTTCAATTATGACTAAGTTTTCTATAAACATATGTATATAGTTTTGTGTTTGGCCATTTACTATTATTTCTATTCACTACCTAGGAGGAAGATTAATGGCTTGGGATACATTAATATTTGCTTAACTTACCAATAAACTAATGAATCATTTTCCAAAGTGGCTACATCATTTTTCAACCCCGGTAGCCATGTATGTGGATTCCATTTGTTCTGCATCCTCTCCACCACTTGAAATTGCCAGATTTTTAAAAAGTTTAGTTGTGTTTGTAGGTATGTAGAGTTAATCTGCATTTAGCTAAGAGCTAATAGTGTTGAGCATATTTTCACATTTTATTTCACACTCACATATCTGTTATGAAATTTTAATTCAAATCTTTTGTCCCTTTTTTTTACTTTTTATTTTTGAATAGAATTAGATCTATAAATCCATTTTCGAGATAGTACAATTCCCATACAAATTACCCCAGGTTTCCCAATTATTAACATCTTGCATTATTAGTAAGATATACTTATTACAATTAGTGAAACAGTGTTGATATAGTATTATTATTAGATAAATCCATGTTTTATTTAGATTTGCTTAGTTTTTACCTACCAACACTTTTTTGTTTCAGTATCACATACAGGATATCACATTATATTTAAACTGTCATTTTCCTAGTGAAGAGTTTCTTGACTATGAAAGTTTCTCAGACTTTTCTTGTTTTTCATAACCTTAAGAGTTTTGAGGATTAATAGATATTTTGTAGAATGCTTCTCAATTGGGATTTGTCTGATGTTTTTCCTATGATTAGGCTAAGAGTTATGGGATTTGGGGAGGAAGAACATGAAGGTAAAATGTCATTCTCATTACACCATATTAATGGTGCATACCATCAACATATTTTATCACAATTGATCCTAACCGTGATCACCTTACTGAGTTAATGTCCTTTTCTCTTTTTCCATAACTGGAAGAAAGTCACTATTTAGAGTCCAAGCTTGAGAAGTGAGAAGTTATGTCCCCTAAGCTTGAGGACAGAGAATCTATGTACATTATTTGCATTTTTTTTGGTGCAGAAGTTTTTGTTTCTTCCCTCTTATCAATGCATACATTCATTCATTCATTTATTCAATCCTTTATTTCAAAATGGACTCATGAATCTTTATTTTACTCTTTGGGTTATAATAAAATATTGCTTTAATGGCCATTCGGAGCTCTTGAGAATAATTCCTGTTTCCTGTTGACATACTCCCATTAAGGAGTTTGTTTTGTGCATTTTTTTAGTACTTTCTTACTTTCTGGCACCATAAGACAATCTATTTGCATCTTTAATATTTCTTGCCCCAATGTTAGAATCAGCCACTTCTCCAAGAAACCCTGGTTCCATTTATGTAGAATGGTCAAAGTAATCAAGATCCGGATGCATTAAATATGACTGAGGCATTCATTCTAGGCTTTTTTAACAAACAGAGCAAGAAGAAACGTGTGTTAATTGACACATGTATATACATGTATCTGTATATATTTCTATATGTAACTATATATATATATAAAAAATTAATTATGAGTTCATACCAATGTCCTCAATTTTCATTCATTTCCACAAGGATCATTCTGGGCCTCTCTTATCCATCTGCAACCTTCCAGTCCAACAGTGAGAAACTTGTCTCCCATTATTCAATATCAATTTGCTTAATTACTCAAGTCAGTATACATGAAGAGAGGTTTCAAACAATTTTATTAGCTAAAATATAATACTGATTTATAGTTTTTTTGTCTTTAGTTTTAATAGTTCTACATATTTCCAAAATTACATGTCAATACTCCCTGCAACAGTGAATTTATTCTGTGTATTTATAATGCAGTTAGAATCTTTGTTATAGTATTCTGTCCTGACATCCTCTGAACATCTAATTATTTTTTTCCCAATTTGCACACACTGAGATCTTTGTGGTGTAAATTTCTATGGGTTTTGATACAAATCTTATGTATCCATAATTACACTATCATATGGAAAAGACTGATTTGTCCTAAAATATCCCATGTGGTTCACCTATTTAACCCGTTCACTGCTGCTTTAATTTATGTTAATCACTGATCTCTGTAAGACCCTATAGAGTCTCTGTAAGTTTGCCTATTCCAGAGAAATGGAATGTAGCCTTTTCTGATTGGTTTCTTTGCCTTTACAACATACATTTAAGATCTATACATGCCTTTGCATGGCTTGATAGCACATTTCTATATTGCTGAATAACATTACATTGTATGATGCACCACAGTTTGTTTATCCATTCACCTATGGAAAGATATCGTGATTGCTTCCAGTTTGGGGTACCTGCAAATAAAGATGATATAAACATTCATGTGCAGGTTTCTGTGTGGACATAAGTTTTCAGATCATTTCGGTAAATGTCAAGGAGCACATTTGCTGAATTGTTTGATAAGACAATGTTTAGCTTTGTAAAAAATTGCCAAACTGTCTTCGAAGGTCGTTGTACCACTTGACATTCTGATGAACAATGAGTAAGAATTCCCATTGCTTAGTATCTTTAACAACATTTGGGAATGTCAGTATTTTTTTTTAATTTTGTAATTCTAATAGAACTTTCATGGTATCTCGTTTTAATTTGTACTGCCCTAATGATATATAGCATCGAGAATGTTTTCATTTGCTTATTTTTCATCTGTATATCTTCTTTGGCAAGGTGTCTGCTCAGGTTCACCCATTTTTAATTTTTCTTAATTAGGTTGTTGCCTTTTTATTGAGTTCAAGGAGGTTTTATATATTTTTACACAAAACCCTTTATAACTAAAAAGATTTATCATATGTGTTTTTTGCAAATATTTCTCCCAGTCCGTGGCAATTCTCTAAATCCTCTTTACAGTTTCCTTAGCAGAACCTGAAGTTTTAAATTTAATAGAAACCAATCTACACATTTTTCTTACACGAGTCATACTTTAGTTCTATCGTCATGCAGTTATCACCAAAGTTGGGTAGATTTTCTCCTATGTTTTTGACATTTAAGTCTATAATACATTTTTATTTTAATTTTATTAAAGGTTTGAAGTCTTGTCTGGGTTTTTTTGTTTTTTTTGTTGTTGTTTTTGGGTTTTTTGGTTTTTTGTTGTTGTTGTTTGGCATATGGATGTCCAATTGTTACAGCACCATTTATTAAGGAGGGCTATCCTTTCTGTATTGAACTGCCTTTGTGCCATTGTAAAAAATCAATTTACTGTATTTGTGTAGGTCTATTTCTGAATTATCTATTCTGTTTCATTGATCTATGTGTCTATTCTTTAACTAATTCTAACCTTACTTGAATTACTGTAGCTTTATAGTAACTCCTTAAGTCATGTATTGTTAAGTTCTCAAATTTCCTTTTTCTTCAATATTAGGTTGGCTATTCTAAATCTTTGCCTTCCATCCAAATTTTAGTATTAGTTTGCTAGCTTCTACAAAACAGCTTCCCGAGTTTTGAGTTGGCAATGCATTGAATCTACAGATCAACTTGGAAAGAATTAACATCTTAAACATATTGAGTCCTCCAGTTAATGATTATGACACATCTTTCCATTTATTTATGACTTCTTTTATTGTTTTCATCAGTGTTTTATAATTTTCTTCATAGAGATACAGTATATGTGTTGTTAGACTAACACCCAAGTATTTATTCCTTGTTTTTGTCTTTGATTGGGGTACAGTTGTAAATCATATTATATTTAATTTCAAATATCATGTGCTCATTGCTGGTGAATAGGAAGGCTATTAACTTTCATATATTGACCTTGTATCCCCCCACCTTGCTATATATTTTTTTCTTTATTTCATTTTATTTTTTATTTTTTAAATAGAGACAGAGTCTCGCTATGTTACCCCAGGCTGATCTTGAACTCCTGGCCTCAAGCCAGGAGTTCAAACTACATGAACAGACACTTCTTTCGAGAAGTGTCTGTTCATGTCTCAACGTCCCAACATGTAGGGATTATGTCAGTGCGCTACCATGCCCCACCAATCTCACTATGTTTATCTACCAATTTCAGGAGTTGTTATGTAGATTCTTTAGTATTTTCTACACAGTCATATTTTTCAATAAACTTGTCTTTAGCCCTGTGTTATCAAATTTGTGGACATAGATTTATTTGTAATCATAACTACCCTTTAAATGTCCATGTGAACAATAGTAATGTCCCCTTTTTCATTTATAATCTTGGTAGTTTGCATCTTCTTTTAATTTTGATTAGTCTGGCTAGAGGTTTACTAATTTTATTAATCTTAAAAACCAGCTTTTCATTGATTTATTCCTATTGTTGGCCTATTTTCAATTTCTATTTCTGTTCTAAATTTTATTGTTTCTTCTGCTTGCATTTACCTTAAATTACTCTTATTCCTGTAATTTACAAAGGTGAAAACTTGATTACATATTTTTTTTCTTTTTCAACTTTTATTTTAGAGTCAGGGGTACATGTGCAGGTTTGTTACACAGGTATATTGTGTGATGCTGCAGTTTGGGGTACAAATTATCCTGAGCATAGTACCCAACAATTAGCTTTCCAACCCTTGTCCTCCTCCCTCCCTTACCCCTTTAGTAGCCCCTAGGTTCTATTGTTGCATCTTTATGTTCACGAGTACCCCATATCTCTTTCCCACTTATAAGTGAGAGCATGTGGTAGTTGTTTTTCTGTTTCTGCATTAATTTGTTTAGGATAATGGCCTCCAGCTCCATCCACATTGCTGCAAGGTCGTGATTTCATTATTTTTTATTGCTGCATAATATTCCATGGTATATATGCATCACATTTTCTTTATCTAGTTCACTGTTTGTGGGCACCTAGGTTGATTCCATGACTTTGCTATTGTGAATAAGGCTGTGATGAACATGCGAGTGCATGTATCTTTTTGGTAGAAGAATTTGTTTTCTTTTGGATATAAACCTAGTAATGGGGTTGGTGGGTCAAATAGTAGTTCTGTTTCATGTTCTGTGAGAAATATCCACACTGCTTTCCATAGTGGCTGAACTAATTTACATTCCCATCAACAGTGTATAAGTGTTCCCTTTTGTCTGCAGCATCTGTTATTCTTTGACTTTTTGATAATAGCCGTTCTGACTTGTGTGGAGACAGTATCTCATTGTGGTTTTAATTTGCATTTCTCTGTTTCTCTGATGATCAGTGATAATAAGCATTTTAATGTGCTTGTTGGCTGCTTGTATCTCCTTTTGAGAAGTGTCTGTTCATGTCTTTTGCCCATTTTTTAGTGGGGTTATTTGTTTTTTGCTTGTTCAATTGTTGAAGTTCCTTGTAGATTCTGGATATTACACATTTGTCAGATGCATAGTTTGCAAATATTTTTCCCTATTCTGTATGTTGTCTGTTTACTCTTTTAATAGTATTTGTTGTTGTTGTTGTTGTTGTCTGTGGTGGAGGTGGTGTTTTTTTTTTTTCTTTTTTTTTTCTTTCTGTGTGCAAGCTCCTTAGTTTAAAGGCCATTTTTTTGTTTTTGTTGCGATTGCCTTTGAGGACTTACTCATAAATTATTTCCCAAGTTCCATGCCCAGAATAGTGTTTCTTGGGTTTTCTTCTAGGATTATTGTAGTTTGAAGTCATGTATTTATATCTTTAATCCATCTTTAGTTAATTTTTGTATATGGTGAAAAGGTAGGGGTCCAATTTCATTCTGCACAGGCTCACTAGCTATCTCAGCACCATTTTTTGAATAGGAAGTCCTACCCTATGGCTTATTTTCGTTGACCTTGTCAGAGATTAGATGTCTGTGGATGTATGGCTTTATTTCTGGGTTCTACATTTTGTTTCATTTGTCTATGTGTCTATTTTGTACAAGTACAATTCTGTTTTGGTTACCTAGTTTTATAGTTTGTTTGAAGTTGGGGAATGTTGTGCCTCTGGTTTTGTTGTTTTTTGCTAAGGATTGCTTTGGCTATTCAGGCCTTTTTTGTTCCATATGAATTTCAGAATAGTTTTTTTTTTTTTCCAATTCTGTTTTGGTTATCTAGCCTTATAGTTTGTTTGAAGTAGGAGAATGTGATCCTTCTGGTTTTGTTGTCTTTTGCTAAGGATTGCTTTGGCTATTCAGGCCTTTTTTGTTTCATACGAATTTCAGAATAGTTTTTTTTTTCAATTCTAGGAAAAACAATGTTAGTAGTTTGATAGGAATAGCACTGAATCTGTAGATGGCTTTGGGCAGTATAGCCATTTAACAACATTGATTCTTCCAATACATGAGCATGGAATGCTTTTTCATTTGTTTGTGTCATGTATGATTTCCTTTAGCAGGGTTTTGTAGTTCTCCTTATAGAGATTTTTTTGCCTTCTTGGTTAGGTGTATTCCTACACATTTTATTTTTGTGAGTGGCTATTGTAAATGGGTTTGTGTTCTTGATTTGGCTGCCAGCTTGAATGCTCTTGGTATATAGAAATGCTACTGATTTTTGTATCTTGTATCTGAAACTTTGCTCAAGTCATTGATCACTTCCAGGAGTCTTTTTGTGGCATCTTTAGGGGTTTCTAGGTATAGAATCTTATCATCCACTAGAGGAGATACTTTGCCTTTTTTTCTTTTCCTGTTTGAATGCCTTTTGTTTCTTTATCTTGCCTGATTGCTCTGGCTAGCACTTCCAGTACTATGTTGAATTGAAGTGGTGAGAGTGACATTCTTGTCTTGTTCCAGTTCTCAAGGGGAATGTTTACAGTTTTTGTCCATTCAGTATGATTTTGGCTTTGGCTTTCTCAGAGGTGGCTATAATTTTGAGGTTTGTTCCTTCACTCTTTAGTTTCTTGAGTTTTTTTTTTTTTTATCATGAAGGGATATTGAATTTCATCAAAAGCTTTTTTCACATCTATTGAGATAATCACATTTTTTTGTTTTAATTCTACGTATGTGTTGAATTACATTTATTGATTCGTGTATGTTGAACCAATGTTGCATCTGAGGAATGAAGCTTACTGGATCAAGGTGAATTAAATTTTTGATGTGCTATTGAATTCAGGTTGTTAATATTTCATTGAGGATATTTGTGTCTACGTTCATCAGGGATATCAGCCTGTAGTTTTCTTCTTTCACTGTGTCTTTGCTAGGTTTTGTTATCAGGGTAATGTTGGCCACATAAAACAAATTAGGGAGGACTCCCACCTACTCAATTTTTTGGAATAGTTTCAGTCGAAGGGTTACCAGGTCTTCTATGTATGTCTGGTACAATTCAAGTGTGACTCTCTCTGTCCCAGATATTTATTGTTAGGTTCTTTATTACGGATTTAGTTTTGAAACTCGATATTAGTCTGTTTGGTGTTTCAGTTTCTTCCTGCTTCAATCTTGGAAGACTGTGTGTTTTAGGGATTTATTCACTACTTCCAGGAGTTCTAGTTTTTATACATAGGGGTTTCCATAATAGTGTCTGAGGATCATTTGTATTTCTGTAGGATCACTTATAATGTCTCCTTTGTCATTTATGGCAAATTGTGATTATTTGGATCTTCTCCCTCTTTTTTTTTTGTTAATCTAGCTAAGTGTCTATTGATCTTAGTTATCCTACTATAGAACTAACTTTTGTGAATGTACTCCCAGCCTTCAATGTAAGAATGCCATTTCTCTAAAATTTCTAACTTCTCAAAAAACAAACAACAACAACAACAACAAAAAACTAACTTTTGGTTTCATTGATTCTTGGGTTATAGATTTTAGATCTTTCCTTTTTTTCTAATATAGTCTTTAGTGCAATAAATTTCCCTCTAAATGGTGCTTTTGCCATACTTCACAATTATTCAAAAGGCATACTGCAAATAGTTTCTAAGATCTCTTAAGATAACTAATTTGAATTATGTATTATTTAGAAATATCTTGTTTAATTTCTAAATTTGGAAGTTTTTTTCAATGACATTTCTGTTACTGATTTTTAGTTTAGTTCCATTTGGTCTGAAAACATATTTTTATGCTTCATATTCTTTTTAATTAAATTTTGTTTTACAAACCACACTGTTGATATCCTGTGTTCCATGTAAGCTTGAAAAGAATATGTGTTTTTTGTTGTTGAATAGAGTATTCTAGAAATGTAAATTAGAACAAGTTGATTGCTAATGCTGTTCATGTGATTTATATGCTTACTATTTTTTGCTATTATTGATCTATTAATTATTTTCAGAGGGATGTTGAAATCTTCACCTATAAAGGTAGATTTATCTAATTTACCTTTCAGTCTTATGTTGTTTTACTCATACATTTGATGCTCTGTTACAAGTGCATCTAAATTATTGCTTGTTCTATCATCTTGGAGAATTGATTCTTTTATCATTATGTAATGCCTCTTCTTATCCCAAGCAGTTTTCCTCATTCAGAAGTCTGCTTTGTCTTAACCTAATATAGCTACTCCTGTTTACTGTTATTAATGTTAGTATGATATATCTTTTTTTGTTTTTTTTGTATTTGCTTTTAACTTATTAGTGTCATTATATTTAAAGTGTGTTTCTTATGGATAACATATACTTAGCTGTAATTTTTAATCCATTCCAACCATCTTTTAATTAATGTATTGAGACAACTCATATTTGACAGTGATTATTTGTAAAAAGTTTATTACTAGCTTCCATGTTTGCAACTGATTTCTACTGGTTGCTTTCATTCTTCTTTTTTCTTTATTCCCCTGACCTTCTTGCCTTATCTTGTTTTCATTTATAATGTAATGATATTCATTTTAGCTCTTCTTTTAGCATCTTAATTATATTTTTTAAAATATTGTTTTTCATGATCAACCCAAAGTTTTCAATATATATTTTAACTAATCCCCATCCACTGTCAATTGACACCATATATCACATGTACCACAAGTAGCTTTAATAATGTATTCCCAATTATTTCTTAAAGTAACTTGTGTCATTGCTATTATTCATTTGATTTATCCGTAGGCTACAATTAAATACTTTCTTGCTAACATTTATTTAAACAAACAGTTATTATTTAGATCAATTAAAAATAAAGGAAATAGAAGTTTACATTTTTCCTTTATGTATTTTTTCTTCAAATTTCTTCATTTCTCTATGTAGTATCAAGTTTGCGACCTATATAATCTTCTGTATGCCTGAAGTTTGTTTAATATTTCTTGCAGGACACGTGTACTGGTGATAATTTCCCTCAGTTTTCATTTATCGGAGAAAATCTTTATTTGTTCTTCATCTTGAAGGATAATTTTGCCTGATGTGGAATTCTAGATTGGCCATGTTTTTCTGTCACCTCTTTAAATGTTTCACTATATACTATACCTACTACTTTCATTTCTGATGAAAAAGTCACCGTAATTCTTACTCTTATGCCTCCACAAGTAAGGTAGTCTGTTTTGTTTTTTCCTTCCCTCTGATTTCTTTAAGATTTTTTTCTTGTCGTTGGTTTTCTGCAGTTTGAATGTGGGGTGCGTGTGTGTGTGTGTGTGTGTGTGTGTTAATTATTCATCTCAGCCTTCTGAATCTGTGTTTATTGTCTGTTATTCACTTGGAAAAGGTTTGCCTATTATTACTTCACATATTTTTTCTGCTTCATTATCTCTCTCTTTTTCTGGTATTACAATTACAAATACATTATACATCTTGAAATTATCCTACAGTTCTTAGATGTTCTGTTTGGTTTTTTCTCTTTGCATTTTATTTTTTGAAGTTTCTATAAACCTATGTTCAAACTCACTACTTTTTCCTCAAGTGTATCCAGTCTACTGATAAGTTCACCAAAGTCATTTTTTATTCCTGTTACAGTACTTAATTTCTATCGCTTCATTTAGATTTCTTCTTATAGTCTGCATCTGTCTCCTTAACCATCTGTTCTTTCATGTTGTATGTTTTTTCCATTATATCCCTAAATGTATTAATCATAGTTATTTCAAATTCACCATTTAAAGATTTCAACATCATTGTCATATCTGAAGCTGAATATGGTGGCTTTAGCTCTTCAGACAGAGGAGATTTTGTTTATTTTGCCTTTCCATTTTTTTGTAGTTTTATTTTGTTGTTGTTGAAATCCTAAAATTTTATCCCAGTAATAGAAACTTAAATAACCTAATACTTTCTTGCTAACATTTCTGTAAACAAATACTTATTATTTAGATCAATTACAAATAAGAAAAATAAAAGATTACATATTGTCTTTATATATTTTTTCTTCAATTCTCTTTTTTTTCTTCAATTCCCCTTTTTTTTCTTTATGTAGAATCAAATTTTGGGCATTTAGGTGCTATAATAATAGACAAAAAATGATATTAATAATAGACAAAAACTTTACAAAGTGAATAACAGACAGATTAATAAAATACAAATCCAGAAGCCTGAGATAAATAACACTCTCCTACACATGCACACATACACACACATACACATACACACACACACACACAAAATTAGGTTTAGGTGTTTAGTGTGGGAATTTGTGTTAATATGACTAAAAATTGACTATCTTTAATGTTTGTTGTAGCTATATGTGCCATATTCTTCAAATTCCTCTAGTGTCCTTGTGTTTGTTCTCTCTTGACCTTAATCTTACTTAAGTACTTTTCTTGCAGCCTGTATCTACAACTCTTTCAGCTGTAACCCACTGTTATAGTAGATACTCAATGGCATGATAGTAAGGTGTGAGGAAGAAAAAAAGTTCTACAATGGTAAGATTAAATTTACTCTCTTAATCGTCTGTGTGTCTAGGCTGTGACCTTCGCAAGCATCTTTTAATTTCTTCCCTTGGTTGCAGCATTCCCAATCCATTTTCCTGAAGCCCTGACCCCTGTTGATTATGTATGCTCTTCTCCCCTTAGGGAAACCATGAAAGTCAGAAAGGACTGAAGTGGGAGAAATGATCTGCCAGCTGAGATAAATCTCAGGAAATGTGTTTCTCCTTGGAGAGTAGGCCTTTTATTAGAGAAAAATCTCTGAAAACTAATGATTACTGATCCCCTTCTCCTGCCAGAGCCATGAGGACATCTTTCTCAAATCTTCACCTTGGGAACAAGGTGGGGTTACTGGAGGAAGAGCCCACAAAAATGTGCACCCCCTTGTGAGGCAGGTTCACATTCACTTTGTAGTGGTTGCCAACTTGTCTGAGTGTGGTGAGACTGAACACACTCACATGCAACAAGTTACTTGAAGTAAATTTATTTTTGACAAATAGACATCAAGAGACAACAAAAACCTAGGATCATTGAAAATCAGTTTCCTCAAGGCTTAGAAAGCTGCCTGGGGCAGACAGAGTCTCCATGGCATGTGCCCCATTTATACCACAGATGGGAAACCCCAAAAAATCCCTGGTACATACTATTCCTTTTTTTAGATTTTAATTTCATTTTATTTCTTCCTAATGAAATTTATTTAACAATTCCTTTAGTGTGGGACTGTTGAGAAGAAATTATTTGTTTTTGTATAGCCACATAAGTCTTTATTCTGCCCTCATTTTGAAATATATTTTTATTCCATATAGACTTCTATGTAGTCTTTTTTTCTCCTTTTAGTACCGTAAAAGAATGTATTTTCTTGCTTGGTTGTTTGCAATGAGCAATCTACTATCAATCTTATCTTTTTTTCTCTTTGCGTGTAATGTGTCTTTTTTCTGTCTGTCTTTAAGATTTTTCCTTTATCATTGGTTTTGAATGATTTGAGGATAATGTGCTTAAGTGTCATTTTATTCAGGATTTTTGTACTTGAGCTTTGCTGAACATCCTAGATTTGTGGATTTATAGTACTTTCATAATTGAAAAACAGTCGTTATTTCTTCACATTTTTTCTGGCCTCCTTTTGGTGACTTCTATTACATGTATATTATTAGCACTTATAAAGTTGTTTCATAGCTCACTGTTTCTCTTTGTGTTATTTTTATTTTATGTTGTACTTTTAATAGTTCCTATTACTATGTCTTCAGATTAGCTAATGTTTTCTTTTTGCAATGTTTAAACTGATGTTAATTGAATCTAGGGTATATTTCCTCGCATATATTGTACTTTCATCCCTAGAAGTTATATTTGCATCGTTTTACACTCTATGCTTCTACAGTACTCTGAAAATAAGAAAAACTTTAATGTCCTACTAGTACCTTTGACAATTCAGAATCAGTTTTTTTTTTTTTTCAATTTCCATAGGTTGTTGGGGAACAGGTGGTGTTTGGTTACATGAATAAGTTCTTTAGTGGGGATTTGTGAGATTTTGGTGCACCCATCACCTAAGCAGTATACATGGCACCCTATTTGTAATCTTTCATCCGTCACCCCCTTTCCATTCTTTCTCCCTGAGACCTCAAAGTCCACTGTGTCAGTCTTATGCCTTTGCATCCTCATAGCTTAGCTCCCACTTATAAGTGAGAACATACGATGTTTGGTTTTCCATTCCTGACTTACTTCACTTGACTGATTTTTTTTTCCTATTCATGGATTCATTTTATCAGCATTTTTGCATGTCTTGTAATATTTTATTGGATGACATGCATTGTAAATTTTACAAATTGGGTGCAAATATTTATATTCCTGTAAATATTGTTCAGTGTTGTTTTGTAGTGTAGTTACGTTACTTGGTGAATCCCTTCATGAAAACATGAATGGTTGATATGGTTTGGCTGTGTCCCCAACCAAATCTCATCAGGAATTCCCACATGTTGTGCGAGGAACCCGGTGAGAGGTAATTGAATCATGCAGGCAGGTCTTTCCCATGCTGTACTCATGATAGCTAGTAAGTCTCATGAGATCTGATGGTATTATAAGGGGGAGTTTCCCTGCACAAGCGCTCTCTTTTTCCTGCTGCCATCCACGTAAGATGTGACTTGCTCTTCCTTGCCTTCCACCATGATTGTGTGGCCTCCTCAGCGATGTGGAATTGTGAGTCCAATTAAACCTCTTTGTTTTGCAAATTGCCCAGTTTTGGGTATGTATTTCTTAGCAGCATGAAAATGAAATAATACAGTAAATTGGTACCAGTAGAGTGGGGTGTTGCTGAAAAGATACCTGAAAATGTGGAAGCAACTTTGGAACTGGGTGACAGGCAGAGATGGGCGTACTTCAGAGGGCTCAGAAGAAGACAGGAAAATGTGGGAAAATTTGGAACTTCCTAGAGACTTGTTGAATGGCTTTGACAAAAATGATGATAGTGATATGAACTTGTTGGGAATTGGAGCAAAGGTGACTCTTGCTATATTTTAGCAAAGAGACTGGTGGCATTTTGCCCCTGCCTGGAGATTTGTGGAATTTTGCACTTGAGAGAGATGATTTGGGGAATCTGATGGAAGAAATTTCTAAGCAGCAAAGCATTCAAGAGGTCACTTGGGTGCTGTTAAAGGCATTCAGTTTTATAAGGGAAGGAGAGCATAAAAGTTCAGAAAATTTGCAGCCTCACTATTGTGAGAGAAAAGAAAATCCAATTTTCTGAGGGGAAATTCAAGTTCCCTGCAGAAATTTGCATAAGTAACGAGGAGCTGAATGTTAATCTCCAAGACAATGGGGTAAATATCTCCAGGATATGGCAGGAATCTTCCTGGCAGCCCGTCCCATCACAGGCCTGGAGGCCTAGGAGGAAAACATGGTTTCGTGGGCCAGGCCCAGAGTTCCCATTCTATGTGCAGTCTCAGGACTTGGTGCCCTGCATCCCAGCTGCTTAAGCCTTGACTAAAAGGGGCCAAAGTGCAGCTCAGGCTGTGGCTTCAGATAGCACAAGCCCCAAGCTTTGGCAGCTTCCAAGTGGTGCTGAGCCTTCAGGTGCACAGAAGTCAAGAATTGAGGTTTGGGAACCTCCGCCTAGATTTCAGAGGATGTATGGAAATGCCTGGATGTTCAGGCAGACATTTGCTGCAGAGGTGGGGCTCTCATGGAGAATCTCTGCTAGGGCATGTGGAAAGGAAATGTGGGGTCAGAGTCCCCACACAGAGTCCCTACTTGGGCACCCCCTAGTGGAGCTGTGAGAAGAGGGCCACCATTCTCCAGACTCTAGAATGGTAGATCCACTGACAGCTTGCACCTTTTGCCTGGAAAAGCTGCAGACACTCACTGTCAGGCAGTGAAAGCAGCTGGGAGGGAGGCTGTAACCTGCAAAGTCACAAGGGCAGAGCTGCCCAAGACCATGGGAACCAACCTCTTGTATCAGTATGACCTGAATGTGAGACATGGAGTAAAGGAGATCATTTTGAAGCTTTAAGATTTGACTGCCCTCTTTGACTTCAGACTTGCATGGGGCCTGTAGCCCCTTTGTTTTGGCCAATTTGTCTTATTAAAACAGCTATATTTACCAAATGCTGGTACCGCCACTGTATCTATGAATTAACTAACTTGCTTTTGATTTTACAGACTCATAGGTGGAAGGGAAGTTGCATTTTCTCAGATGAGACTGGACTGTAGAATTTTGAGTTAATGCTGAAATGAGTTAAAACATTGGGGGACTGCTCAGAAGGTGCGATTGGTTTTGAAATGTGAGGACATGAGATTTGGGAGGTGCCAGGGGTGGAATGATATAGTTGGGCTGTGTCCTCATCCAAATCTCATCTTGAATTCCCACATATTGTGGGAGGAACACGGTGGAAGGTAATTGAATTATGAGGGTAGGTCTTTCCGTGTTGGTCTTGTGATAGCGAATAAGTCTCATGAGATCACACTGTATTACAAGCGGTAGTTTCCGCACAAGGTCTCTCTTTCTGTCTGCTGCCATCCATATAAGATGTGAGTTGCTCCTCCTTGCCGTCCACCTTGATTGCGAGGCCTCCTCAGCCACATGGAACTGTGAGTCCAATTTAACCTCCTTCTATTGTAAGTTGCCCAGTTTCATGTATATGTGTATCAGCAGCATGAAAATGGACTAATATAATAGTTTTTAAGGTTCATCAGTATTAGATTAGTGTTTAGTATAGGGTTAAATATTTCCTAGTACTGAATCAAGACGTTTCTGTGTACTCCATACTTGCTCCAGGAATTTTGAGATATTCCACCCTGCCTGGTGGGAATAGGCACTATTTCCTCCCCTTTGTCAGCGTCAGACTGTTTTCCTAAATTTTTCAGATGGTTATTTCCTTGGCCTTGGGTGATTCCATCAATCTACTCACTAATTAGCATTCTTCTAATCACTCGAGAGGACCCCTCTGTAGATTTCTGGAATTCCTTCTCTGCAAAGCTGTCTACCCTCTGGTGCTATGTCTTTCTTTATTTGTTTGTGCATTCATTTGTTTTTTTGTTGGTTTGTTTGTTTTTGCCTCTTAGATATCTCTGAACTAATTGAAATTGTGGATTATTGGCTTTTATAACTTTCTGAATACTCTCAGACATTACTTCAAATATTTCTTCTGACCTATTTTTTACTTCTGTCTTTCTAAGATTCTAATCACAGATATTAGATTGATATTCTGCTATATTGTCTGGATGATTATGATAATGACTAGTGATGATTTTTACTCTTGTATTTCTCCTTGGCTTTCAGTTATAGTATCTATGGACCTGCCTTCAAATTCAGTGATTCACTTTTCAGCTGCATTCTTACTGCTTGTAATCTGTAAAAGGAATTTCCCATACACATCTTCTGTATTGTTCCTGTCACTCCATTCTTTACCATATCAAATAAAGTTATTTTAACCTTCCTGTGTGATAGTTGCAATATTTGAGTCATAAGTATTATATTTAAAATGAATATTATATATTTAGTATTTCTAGTATATCTTATATGAAAAATTATATAAACAACCCAGTGTCTTATGAACTCTTTATGTTCTAAAATAGCACTGCCCGGTAGAGTTTCTGCAACAATGAAAATGTTTAGCTTGGTAGCAACTAGCCACTTGCAGCTAGACAGTGTGTAAGTAGCTAGTGAGATTAAGGAACTGAATTATAAATTTTGCATAATTTTTAATAAATTTATGTAGCCATATAGTTCTGATGGCTACCAGAATTGTACCAGTACAATTCTAGGGTTTATCAAATCTTAGGACAGTCTTATTATTTTTGATTAAAAAATACTATAATTTAACACAAATTACTCCCCCATACACTAGGATACATACAGTAAAAATGCTATACAACTCTTAATAAATCTATCAGGTGAAAGGTCACATACAGATGTATATACAACTTAGAGTTTACCAATCACAGCCAATAATTTTTCATGTGCATGTCTAAAAACATTAATGACTACCAAGAAACTATTTATTCTGAATCAATAAAGGTAGATTGGTAAAAAATGTTCAGATAATCAAGTACTTTAGTTACCTATATTTTTATGAAATAAGTCCCTGAAGGTTTATGGGGCTTCTTCCGTATAACAAAATACGTGTAAATTTAACAAAATATGAAAATTTGAAAAAAGAGAAAAACCTATTTTACCACTACATTCAATTTTGAGGTATTTGTAAATAATATCATTCTCCAGTACAAAGAGATCAAAATTGGGAAGTAGAAATGGGCATCTTGGCTTATTCTATACCTCTCTTGACATCAACTCTTGAATGGCATTTTCCTCTTGTGTAAATTGGAGACAACGATTTACTTCATGCCATTGCTAAGAGTAAAATGAGTTATGAATATTTCAATGATTATGACTCCTTTCTGTTTTGTTTTGGTCAGAACAATCCCCAGGAATCTGACATTACAACTCAATATAAATATTGACAACATTGAGGCTGGGCGCTGTGGCTCACACCTGTAATCCCAACACTTTGGGAGGTTAGGGCAGATTACGGGGTCAGGAGTTTGAGACCAGCCTGGCCAATATGGGGAAACCCCTTCTCTACTAAAAATACAAAAATTAGCTGGGTGTGGTGGCGGGCGCCTGTAATCCCAGCTAATAGGGAGTCTGAGGCAGGAGAATTGCTTGAATCCGGGAGGCAGAGGTTGCAGTGAGCTGAGATCATGCCACTGCACACCAGCCTGGGTTACAGAGCAAGACTCTGTCTTGAAAAAAAGTATTGACAACATTGAATATTTACTTTTATTTGTGTATATTATGTGCATAGTACAAAATATTACATATGCCTTTTAATTACAAAAGCTCACATCTATATGACATTACCTCTAACATTGGTGACCAAGTCTCATTTAAGTTGCTTCTCTTATTAATCATTTATAGCCAGAAAATGTAGGATATGTGATAGTAAGATACAATTCAGATCTTCATGAACTGAATCTATTTGTCAGTTTGCAGATTTGTCCCATTCACCCCCTACTGTTCCCCTGCATTACTTCAACTAGATGAGATGGTGTACAAACTACTGATAATTTAGCAAGCTGATAATGGATGCATACCATTTTAACATTACAGCAGGGAGTCCTTGCCTTGCCTTTTCAGTTCACAGCATTATTGCACAATGTAACACCAATTAACACTTAAGTGATAGAGTTTCAGTTTCTAGGTAAAATCTGAAAATCTTTCTTTCATGCCTCTGTACTGGAGCCTGCATAGTTATGATATTTAATCAGCTGAAAGCCCAGGGCATGCACTTGTAGTCGTGTTATTATTTATAATTGAATGCAGCACTGCTGCTGTGGCAAACCTTACTGGCATCATTTGTGTAAGGTTTAATGGTTTCTGTTACTGCTCCTAGCTCCTCACTCACCAGGCTATTCTGCTATAATGTGGCAGAGTATTTTAAAAGACTTTTTTGTGACTGAAGTCAATGGAGGGGAGGAGAAACAGTAATGAAAGCTGACACAGAATAATTAATTTCCAAAAATAAGAATAATTCTCCAATCCTAATTTTCAACCAATATAATATTATGGCTCAGAAACGATAAAAGTAATAAACCAAATATCTGCATTGAAGTTTAAAGAGGTTTTAACATCTCATCTAATCACACATACACACACACATACACACACAAATATGCAAATGAAGAAAGTAAGATTTTACAAATCATATTCTGGACAGCTGGTTTTTGAAACTCATATGTGCTAAATTCTTGACTATAGCCACAACAGTGACTATAACTGGATGCACACACATGCATACACACACACAAATATGGGAATGCAGAAAGTAATGTTTTATAAATCGTATTCCAGAAATATGAGTTTTTGAAACCCGTATGTGCTGAGTTCTTGACTATAGCCACAACAGTGACTGTAACTGGACTGCTTCTAGCATGAAGATTGGCATTACTCTTATGACAATGTGCATTTTGTATGAAAATAGTATTACAATACAATAGTATTCCAAATAGAGCTGCACAAGTTTCCCTCAATCAATGCACATTAAGTACTTACACAATTATATCTTTATAGGAACACTATAAGATAATTTTTATTAGACAAAAATAATGGGCTACTATTGAGGTAAATTTCACAATTATAATATAATAACTGCATGTGTTTTGTCACTTCTTCCAGTATCTTTTCCTCTAATTTTCATTCTCACATTCTCATTCTGTTTTCCAAATGTGCATCTGATTGTCTCATTTATTTATTGATTTTTCCAACAGCACACACTTCACTAAGCTATAGCCAATATTTTGAGGATGATGCTTTGAACAGGATAACTTGAAATTTATTTAAGCAAATTCCATAGCTAAAAATCCTGCCTCCATAGAGTTCACATTTCCCTGTAAATATCCTTTTGAGACATGCTATCATTCTCCTGTCCAACTTCATGCCAATGAAACAAAGAATCACTAAACTAGAACCAAAATGATTTCTGTATGTATTCCACGTGCAGTGTCATTGATCTGGAAAATCTATGGCCAAAAGAAAACCTAACCTTCTCTCTTTTCTGCTTGCTGACTTCTCCCTACGTTTACACTCAAAGCTACTGTAAGAGACTATGGTTTTTACTACTGCACTAGTCCTTCTATGAAGGAAAAGCTGCTTCAAGAGCAGCTGCTGTTTATATATCTGAGTAGTGATTTGGGAAATACAGTAATATAGCTGAGTTTGCTCCATCTGTAATTTTAAATACCACATAAACAGCAATAGTAACAAACACCTATAGTATAGATGTGAGGATTAAATGATTTTGCACATGGAATAACCCATTTGTGTTTCCTGGCATATTGCAGATACTTTTAAATATTAGTTTTTTTTCTTTTATTACTTCTACCAGCTAGAGAACAACAGTACGTGATACTCTACATATTCTACCATATTTCATAATCTACAAATTAACGGTATTAGAAAGGAAATAATATTAGGAAATCACTGGATGGGGATTTAAATGATATGGAGTTGAAATTCAGATATACTACAATTAGCAGACTTCCAGTTTCCACAATTCTCAGGGGTTAAGAGTAGATGAGCTAATAATTGAAGGATTATTTTATAATTTTAGAGAGAATTAATTGCAAAGTAGTTTACTCTTCTTAAAGCACTAAGAATTATATGGTACAAATATTAGCTTTTAATTTATTTAAGTGATTAAATATATTTCTCTGTGAATTAATATGATATTAAATCTAATCTAAGATGTTTATAATTATGTGCAGTGCTTTATCCCTACCTTCATCATGAATGATGAATTAACAAGAAACTAACTCTGTTTTCACTAACTCGAAACTTCAGGATGGGCATAAAAAATGAAATATGTTTGAACTGAACGAAGTAATTATGACTAACTGATGTTATCATTTATGTGTGATTGACCAATACCTACTATCATTGTGTTTAAGTATGAGAGCCAATTACAGAATATAATTCTAAAAAATAAAATAAAAAATGATATTGCACATATTTGATTGGGTAAAGAAAGCTACATGTGGAGGTTTAAGTTCATTGGGGCAGATAAGTGCAATCATGCCTTATGCTCAGTAAGTTGAGACCTGAAATTGCTTGGTGAACAGCATTAATAGTGACCATTTTATGATATTTTTAAAAATGTTTTCAAAAATTTTTAACACAATTTATTTTCCACAATAAAAATATAATGTTAATAATGATTGTCTTATATGCTTTGGGCTAGTTGCCTATTCTTAAAATTCTTTAGAATAATTCACGTTATTTCATATAATACAATTCTGATCTTTTTGTAATATATTCATTTTGGGAATGCTATTATTTAGATAATGTTTTAATTTAAAAAATATTGTTTTATTAAGAAAATCACATAGTTACATCATTAAAAACTATTTCTATACATTTGTAAAGATTAAAGATTGTTCATGGCCTACTGTAATCTTACCATACTGATTTAATTAACCACGATTTACTTTTCTAACATTATTGACATTTTTCCTATTTTAAAAAAGAATAACTTTCTGTTGTATGAGTCAAAATTCTACTCCAATTATTTAAATATACTTCAAATAATAGAATACTTATTGACTGTGAGATGGCTGATGGCAATGGTTCTCAGCTGGTTTAGGGGAGAAGGTAGAATTTTTCCCCCAAGGGACATTTGGTAAAATCTGCAGACATTTTTTTATTATTTTAACTGGTGAGGGGTGCTACTTGTTTCTGATAAGGGCAAGGAGGGTTGCTAAATGTCCTGCAATACACAAAATGGTTTTGGGTTAAAAGATAAAGCAATAGATGTTGAAATATCCAGAGAACAACTACAAAGAAACAGTCACCATCTTGAGGGGCTTGGAGGGAAAAGGGGGAAATAGATACTCATGTTCATTAAAGCTAGAATCTTGGATAAGTATTAGTGAAGTTATTGTCACAGAGGTATGCAATGATTGTCAGGGATAAATATGATAACATGCAGGGAGCAAGGAAGAAATATCTTAGTTTCTCTCCCCTCTTTTAAATTGCCCATGCTTTCATTATCCAAACCCAACCAAAGCTGGCTGTCAAGGGAGCCTTGAGTGCTCAGGGTTCTTGGGCTGAGAGCAACATAGAAAAGGGTGGAGAATGAAGCTAGAATGGTGGCAAATAGAGAAAAACAGCAGACTTATCTACTTTAGTTTGAGTTTTCATCATGCTCTCTGGATTGGCTTGGTCTTCTTTAAAAAAATTGCAAAAAGGGAATTTTGATAAAATGGTTTTCCTTTTTGTCTTCAGGATATTGTGTTCCCACTGATATACTAAAAAACAAATGAGAAATTTGAGAAATTAAAAACTTATATTAGAGCCTAATCTTCTCTTTCTTTTCATAAAAATATTTTACATGAAAATTTCACAGTTGTAGATATTTGAAACAGTTGTTTCCATTCAAATTTTTGTTTAATATATATTTCTGAGATAAAAATGTTCTCAACTAATGGCTTATAGCAATTAAACCTGTGTGGGAGCCTAAGTTTTGAGAAACTTGCAAAATGTTATTACCTTATAATCTAACTATATTAAAAAACTACATTATAGAGAGCCGATTTCAGTGTTTCTTTTTTGCTCTTAAAACTGGGCCCCTAACTGGGTATTAAATTAAAATAAGTCTTTTCATATATGACTCCCACTGGAATGTAAATTACAATTTTAAGATTGCTGGTTCTCATGGCCTGTCTTTGCAATTTTTCTATTACAGCTTCTAATTTTAGTATACGCTATTAGTGTGTTTTGGATATAATGAGAAAAGGATGGCCAAAATGGAATAAGATTTAAAAGGTAAATCACATAGGTCAGATCAGCTTCTGTCTGCAGGTTGATCGGATGTACTTTCCAGCAAAGACACTTATGGAGCTTGTCTTTTACTATTTAAACTATACAAGTGAAATGTTTCGCTTTTGGGTTTGTTTTTCTGTTTTCAAGGGAGGCTTTCAGCTTGGAGATTGAACAAATAAACAAAATGAGAAGTATTGAGGCTGGAAACAGATCTAGCTTGTTTTTATGTTTTGATTAATTTCTTGCTTTAGCTCCATTTCACATTGGTATCTCAATAGTCTTAAATGTGGACTATAGCAAAGTGTGATCCACAAAAGAGAAGCAGTATCACCTAAGACACTGTTACAAAGGAAAGGTCATGGACACCACCTCAGACACCTTGAATCAGAGGGTATCTCAGGGTAGGATCCAGGAGTCAGCATTTTAAGAAGACTTCCAGATGACGCTGATGTAGGCCAAAGCTTGAAAAGTACTATACTAGAAGACTTATTTAAAACCAGAAGAAGTTCTTTAAAATGATAAAATGTATAATTCTTGAACACATTGCAGAGATCTATAGTTATTTTCAAGTTTTCAAAAGTCAAATATACAATAAACAAATATTTGAAAATTGTTGACTAGTTATGCTTATTTTTAAAATATTACATTTTTGTCACTAAAAAGTTTATGACAAGACTTGCATGCTATTTCAGATTTGTCCCCAAATTGCCCCTTTCTGGAAATAATATAGGATGATCAAACATAAAAATGATGATGTAACTGACAAATGACTTTGGAAAGAAATGATTTGAGGTCATTATACTCCCAATTCTTCTAATGAGATTGATGTGAAGTTATCAAAAATCTAAGCTTTATATTAGGCGATTTTTAAGAAGAATTATCAGCCTTCATTAAAATTATTTTATTAGTGTAGAATATCAACTTCTTTGCAATTCCCACACAAGGAATAAAAAATAATCTGTTAACACAGATAAGTAGTATAATTTCTACATATAAAATTAGATTTCTGCAAATATCAAAGTAAAAAATAACCCCAGAAATAAATAATTTTGAAGTCAATATAAAAAATAAAATTAATGGTGAATTGTTAATGTACTCCAAAACAAAAGGATAAAGTCTCTGCCCTTAAGGAACATTTCAGCCTATTTAATAATAGAGACATCGAGTTTCTATATTACTAGTCCAGTCTATAGTCCATAATATTCAGGTTTATTCTAATTCTCACTGTGAAATTATATGGACAAATTGCTAAACTACCCAGGCTTTAGTTTTATCATCTGTAACAAGGGAAAAATAATAGTGCCAAATTTATAGGGTTAGTATTAATGCTAATCTATAAAATGCATGTAAAGCATTTCAGAGTATCTGTCTCTGCAAAATAAACAATAACCATCATTAGTTCAAATTTCAAGAAATAAGTGAATAGATGGCTTTAGTTATTTTGTCCTCAACTATTTTATTTCTCCATCCAATACTTGTGTTATGTCTCTTTATGGCCGCAACAGGTTAATAATCACACATATTTGCAACTAATCCAATGGCACTTCACAGGAGACCATGCAAAAAATGTTTAGAACACTTTTTCACACACACACACACAAAATTTGCAAAGCACTTACACATTAAACAAGCCATTTTAGATTCACTTTTCCTCATCCTGTATATCTTTTCAAAAAGATAGCCTTTGCAATGCTATGTTCTAAACATGCTTCAGCACTTTCCCCATCTTCGCTACTGCTAACATGATCAGACGGTCTCTCTTTTCAGTTTAGTAACTTCTCGATGTCTATTCTCCTTCTTACCACTCTATTGACGTGTCCATTTAAGAGCAAAAGTTCTATATCCTTAAGGAAAGCAAATCGTGGCAGGAACTAGGCATTCTAGGCAGTCTCACTAGAAAGATACATAAATGAGAAAGATATGAAGAGAGTCATATCAATATAATTGATTTTGAAGAAAAAGAGGTGTTTAAGATGGCCCTATTAATTAGCATGTCACAGTTATAATTAATGACTATCAAGTTCAGGTGAATAGTCTTCACTTAATTGTGTATTGAATGAAAAAATGAGTTAGTAGACAACACATCATATTATTTTGCTTTTCCTCCAAAATGGTACATTTCAAACTATCCACTCTGAATGAACAAGAGGAAGAGAAGAAGAAAGAAGAGTCCTGGTTTAACATATTTCAGCTAGAAATCAAGAAGCCCACATAATCATCTGGACACATGTCATTGGAAACTAGAATGTGGCAACATGAGCAGTGAAAAAATGAGCATTACAAAATGGTTATATTTTTAATTTCCATAGTCATAGGCAAAGGTTAATTACTAATTACTACTGGGAGTTAAATAATTTCATTTTAATGTATATCATTTTCAAATTCTATTTACCACTCTATCCTTGACATCTAGCAGGGTGCGGGAAAAGGACAGGGGCTCAATCAGGTGATTTTTCAAAGATCAGAGGACAAAAGGTCTATATAAGTAAGTGCGTGTATCTCTCACAGGAAACAAGCCAAGCTATTAGATTAGACCAAAGATTAATTTCAGTGGAATTCCATTCCTAGGACCGTCCTCCACTAAGTGGCTCCACTGGGCTGTTTTATAACAGAATAAGAAGTCATTAAGGCAAGTCACTTAAAACCTATGAGAAACAGATATGGCCAGCTGATCTAAGGAGAATTCTTCAACACAGGCATTGGAAAATAATAGAAAAATTATCTTAAAATCTAAACTATATATCACAGTGTCTCCATATAAAGGATAAACCTGAGGGAAGCCTGAACTTATATGACAAAACACACACTACTGAAATTTACAGAGGACTTTCATATGAATTATAATCAAAGAGGACTCTGATGGGACCTAAATTTGACCAGAATGGCTTGACCCCAAAGTATAGACACTACGAATTACACTTCAGGAGAGAATGTAAATGTGTGAGTGGTGAAAGCTGAATAAGAATGCAACTTTTGTTAACGTGCTGTCTATTCTCTGGTCTAAAGTACCAGAGAGTACAATCAATTGCCGTATTTACAACAATATCTTAGAAAAGTTCTCTATGTCCTGACTTGATGAGACTTCAAGGTGTTTCTAGCGTCCTTTGGAAACGTAGGCTGTTTTTATAATTATCTTCCCTAAAAAGTTTCTCCAGCAATCCCTGGGAATGGGGAATTATTACTCATAATCAGACCTGTTACCTGTAACTTAATTTTTTTTTTTCTGCTCTCATGTTCACTTTGTTTGCCAGCCAGCATCCTGCAATGCTCACTGTCAATGGCTGTGCAGTACCTGGGCTTATCTGCTCTATTGACCTCTTTGTTCTTTTTCATTCTCAACCTCATCATGGACACTCCTTGTTGTCTCTTCCTCGGCTTTTTCAGAGAAATTCTTGGGCCAAGAATGAAACAATTCTTTAGTTCATACCACCTATTTGAGGGGAGTCAGATCAAAGAACAATTGGGCATAGGCTCACATTGTATCAGAAATATCCTTTAATTTTGCTGTTTAGCTTGATCTTTCTGATCCAGACAGCCTCACTTCTTCAGTTACAATTTTCCTTCTAAGTTTCCCATTCTCGCTCTCTATTATCAGCTTCTGGGATACTCAGTAAAGGAGTTGAGATTAACTCTTCTCCCCATTCAATCAAAGGATGTCACTGTGTATGTTTTAATATTCCCAATCTTCTGAGCCTGTTAAGAGGGGCTTTGCTGCTAGCTATGAAACTGGACTTCAGAGGAACTATAGAGAGAACCATACAGGCTAGGTATTACACATATATATGTGTATATATATATACACACATATATATATATATAAAATATATATATATGTTTTAATTTAGAGAAGCTCTGACAAAGCCAATAGATTCCCACAATATATTGATATGGTTTGGCTGTATCCCCACGCAAATCTCATCTTGAACTGTAGTGCCCATAATCCTCATGTGTCCTGGGAGGGACCCAATGGGAGGTAATTGAATCATAGTGGTGGTTAACTTCATGCTGTTCTCGGGTTAGTTCTCACGAGATCTCATAGTTTTATAATGGACTTTTCCCCTTCTTCGCTGTACACTTCTTGCTGCCACCATGTGAAGAAGAACGTGTTTGCTTCTCCTTCTGCCATAACTGTAAGTTTACTGAGACTTACCCAACCCTGCTGAACTGTGAGTCAGTTAAACCTTTTCTCTTTATAAATTACCCAGTCTCAAGTATGTCTTTATTAACAGCATAAAACAGACTAATACACAAATAAACCTCTTATAAAAATAGGAATTTTGAGTACTGATACAGAAATAATTAGATTGGATGCTAGAGGTAAGGAGATAGTCATGGTTATTTAGTGTAACAAGTTATACTCCAATGAGCTTTTAAATCTAAGGAATAAGATCAAGGATGAAAAAACTGAGGTACATGAATTGACTGTTTTTGTAGGTCAACAATGCTTGAGTATTGGCAATATAAAAATATTTCTGTTGATTTCACTTGTGGAAAATGATTCTGAGTCAGTAATTTACTACTCCTTTTGTAACCTATACTTTAACCCTAGGGTTATAGTCATAGAGCAAATAAATCATGCACATTGAAGTTAAACACAAAATTAAATTTGCCAAGGTGTTAAAGCAACACAAAACAAGTCACATATGTAATTTTAAGTTGTCTGGCAACCACATTAAAAATGAAAAGAAACAAGTATTATTAATTTTAACAATATAACATATTTAATATATCTAAATGTTATTATTATACCCCAAATATTACCATTTTATCATGTCATCAAGACAAAAAAAATTGTTTTTTTACTAAGTTTTTGAAATTTAATGTGTATTTTTACACTTAAAAATATTTCAATTTGGACTAACTACATTTCAAGTGCTCAACAGTTTTACATGGATATTGGGTACTCTATTGAAAATTCAGCACTAAATTTTTGAATCTGTCTTTGATAGATTACATTGTACTTATGTATTTTTAATTTCTCTTTTAAGTCAAAGTCATAATTTTTTAGCTGAACTAATTTATAAAACATAACATGTATTTCCACAGTATATTACAAATAGTATCAATGTGATGCTAGGGGTATTACACTTAAATATAATTTTAAAAAGAATAAATATGCTTTAGGTAAGTGTGCTTCTGTGCTTTTTGGACAAAATTCATAAATGTTTGAAAAAATATTTATACAAACAAAATATAGAGTAGGCTACAGTCTGTTTACACATCTATTTAGGTTTCAGTTCATGACGTACAGAGAAACCTTTAGGCTGAACTTAAAATATATGAGAAAGCAGCTATAGGCTAAGCTTGATTTAACATGGCATTCTGGAATTATAAAAAACATGAAAATAAACAATATGATAAAAAGTATTACTTTAATAAAAGCCTATTTATTAAGTAAATAAAAGTCCTGTTAATAAATCATGGGGTATAGTAATTGATTTAACCTGGAAAAAAATATAATTTTAATATCAATTGACTTAATTTAATCTAAAAACCTATGAGATTACCAGTTCACTGTACTGTGTAGAGATACAACCAGAGCGCAGATCTGTGAATAGTTGGTGAACAAAGACATCAGCTACATTTTTTCTGCCTACATTAGCAATGCTGATCTTAGCGAAGGTCACACAAATTATCCCTATTTGATCACAGCCATCTGGCTAGTGATCTCAACTAAAGATTTGGATACACACAATTCCTTGTGAAATTGGATTAAAACCTTTAAGTAAGCCTCAGAGGGCATTGCTAAAAGAAATCTCTTAACTCAAGTGCCAGAACCAGGCAAAAGTGTCCTTACACTAAGATCCTTGGTGATGTCCAGCATTTTGCATAGCATCAGCAGAGGCAGGGCTGAAGGATCCATGAAGCAGAATTTTTAAAAATGATTAAGAGATAATGGCTAGAAAAGATGCTGTTAGTACAGCGGTGGCTAAAGGACCAGAGTCCTTCTACTTCTGTTTAAATGGGAGAAGCGATTATGTTTCAATTTACTTAGGGCATCTCACTGTTTTAATGACCAGTCACCATTCCTCCCAGTAATTTCTGATAGGGTCATTAACTTTGGAAAAATGGAGAGGAGTTTAGATACCCTAGAAGCTCATTACTAAACCCTCAGAAGTTGGAGAAGTTTCTTCTACCTGCTTATTTGCTTAAAAGCTGAAAGTAAATGGCCCAACCACGACAAAATGTCTTAATTTTACATTAACAGAGCTCAGGTTGGCTTTGCCACTGCTGTGACATATGAGAACCATTGTGGGAATTTTCTTGTGACTATGTGCTATTGAATTTTCTAACTTTAAAAAATATTTTCTGGTTTTAACTTAATTTACAACATGAAGAATACCAAACATTTTTTGCTAAAAATAATTAGTAAAATTATCTGTGGGTGGAAGTGAAAACAAAATCAATTTCATTTACAAAGAGAGAAGAACATACATGCATGGCAATGTAGTTAGAAAAACAACCTCAATTTAAGTTCACTTTGGTCATCAAATTGAATTAGACTATTATAGAATGTCACAGTTGTGTGGGGCCTAAACTAAACTAGTCAGGCATAAGAATTATTTGAGAAGGTTTTAGAAATATTAATTCTGAGATTCTGAACAAGATATATATATATAGTTTTTAATATAGATATTTTATATATATATAGAGAGAGATAGTTTATTTTTTTTTTGAGATGGAGTCTTGCTCTGTAACCCAGGCTGGAGTGCAGTGGCACAATCTCGGCTCACTGCAACCTCCATCTCCTGGGTTCCAGCAATTCTCCTGCCTCAGCCTCCCAAGTAGCTGGGATTACAGGCACACACCGTCACGCCCAGATAATTTTCTTGTATTTTAGTAGAGATGGGGTTTCATCGTATCACCCAGGCTGGTCTCGAAATCCTGAGCTCAGGCAATCCACCTGCCTCAGCCTCCCGAAGTGTTAGGATTACAGGCGTGCACCACTGCATCTGACCTTGAATCTATATTATATTACATGAGAAATTTTTGCTTGTATTCTTCCCATTAATTTTTCCTCTACTCACAACTTCCATATTTTGTCACTTAAACCATTAATTTTGTATTATTAGGGTTTATAATGTCCACAGTCTTCTCAGTAGTTAAAGGTGAGTATAGATAAAAATTTTAAAAATTGAAAACTACTAAACTGTAGTTTAATTACTAAAATTACATAAACATTAGTCACTATAGAAATATACTCTACCTATAAAGAAGGTGTAAATCCAAAGTATATTAAACAGTGATTCTCAAAGAATGTTCCAAACATCAATGACAAATAAACTCCAATGATATCACATTCCATTAATTTTGCTGCACTTTTTAATTTGTTTTATTTGCCCCATGAATTTATTACAGAGTTTATGTTTTTCCTTGATTTCCAGATTGCCTGGTTTTTCTTTTTGATATAATATACATATACTATATCCTTAAGTACATCTATATTTTAAATAGACTAACTTTTAAGTGAATGCTTTGTACTTTACTATTGTAGATACAGAATTCTGCTTTGGAAGAAAATATTCACTCATTTTTAAGATACTTAGAGTTCTTGAATTACTTTTTTTCTATGTTATACTAATTTCTTTTTAGAAATATTCTATGATTA
Source organism: Pongo abelii (assembly GCF_028885655.2). NCBI lineage: Eukaryota > Metazoa > Chordata > Mammalia > Primates > Hominidae > Pongo > Pongo abelii. The sequence goes on along the minus strand of NC_071990.2, from coordinate 95,439,079 downwards.
TTATATGAGATTTCTTATCATTACATTGCTTACTGGTCCTGGTTTTTGAGATTGCGGGACTTCTCTTTTTTAAATTATTAATAATATGCTGGAGTAGAGAAAAGGTGCAGAGATGAATTTGTTAATTTTTGATGGCATGTTCGTATTCTTCAAACATACTTAGTGGCTTTAGTAGATATAGCATTTTGCTTTGAAAATCTTTTTCTCATTTTTAACACTTTGTCACAATATAGTCCAGCACTCAATGTTGCTTTTAAGATGTATGAACTCAATGTTATCCTTACCCCTTTGTAAACAATCTATTTGTGCTCTCCTAAAACTTTTAAGAGATTCCCTTAATCTTTGTTATGAAATTGTATTAGTATTTGTATAGTAGCGCTTGCATACGTACGTGTATGCATGTGTGTGTTCTCTCATCTTGTTTGGCACAATGCATCTAATGACATGTGTTGTTTTCAATCTGTTCAGCATTTTCCCCACCCTCCTTTGAATGCCAACACATTTTTCCTTTAAGAAATCTACCCTTCCACACTCTCTGTCCATGTATTGAGGCAAGTCTGACTCCACATTTTGGCTCGAGATATGGACTTGTGACCCAAGACTTACCAGTGAGACTGGTGCCAAATATTGGACATATGTGTTACTTCAGAGATAATCACATTACTTCAGACCAATGAATGTAACTGCATTATTTACAGCCCTAAGAATTTTGCTGAAAACGCTGAGACCAATAAGGTTTCATTTTGCTAGAATTACAAAACTGATACAACTTTGCATAAGACTACCACATAAAGAGAGTCTAGCTTGGAATTTAGCTTAGAAAGAAGCCAAAATAGGTTAAAAAAAAAAAAAAAAAGCAAGAGCCTAGAGACCGAGATAAATAAAAATAATAATGGATAGCTTGTGACTTGAAAGGAACTTCTGGATATATTATGCCTGATGTTAGCATTCAAGCTTAGAATGATTTTCAGATGGGAGACCCCAATATTGCCTTTATTTGTTAAACAATTTTGAGTGAGGTTTCCCTCTATTTCAAAGAAAACAATCTGGACTAGCAGGGAAGTTTCTTGCAATCTCAGGATTAATATGTTGGATGCCTGAACTCTATCTTAACTGTTCCCTCAATTTCCCCATGTTTTTGTATTTATTTTCCATGTTGTAAGAAAAAACAAGTTTCTAATTTATTTCTCAACATTTTCATTGAATGTATCTTCCAATTTTTTTCCATCCCTTGAATCATGTTTATTCATCTTGTACCTGATCTGTTTCTTCAGATGTCTGCTAATCCTTGACTTCCATTTATATCTGTGTATGAGGAAACTAAGTTGTGTGTGTGTGTGTGTGTATGTGTGTGTGTGTATATATATTTTTTTTTTTTGAAATGCAGTCTCTCTTTGTCCCCCAGGCTGGAGTGCAGTGGCGCGATCTCGGCTCACTGCAAGCTCCTTCTCCCGGGTTCACGCCATTCTCCTGCCTCAGCCTCCCAAGTAACTGGCACTATGAGACTACAGGCGCCCGCCACCACGCCCAGCTAATTTTTTGTATTTTAGTAGAGACGGGGTTTCACCGTGTTAGCCAGGATGGTCTCGATCTCCTGAACTCGCGATCCGCCCACCTCGTCCTCTCAAAGTGCTGGGATTACAGGTGTGAGCCACCGTGCCAGGCCAAAACTAAGTTATATATTAAGTGTAGAGAGTATGAAGGACTACTTATTATTTTTCCCTATCCCTTGCATGGAGAGTGGTTCTGTATACTGTATATGGACAAAGCAAATTGACTATCATACTGGGTGGACAAATATCAGCTAGGCATGATGTCAACCTTCCATATACAAAATTATGGATGTTAAAACTGTAGATTGCTAGCATCTGCACCAAGAAGACTATAAATCAAACATTGTTGCTTATCCAACAGCTGATTAAACATCTAGTATTTTGTTAAAGCAACCCCATTTTTTATTTATGTGTTTGTGTTTCTTAATTTAAAATAATTGGGGCCTTGACTCAGGGCATAAATCATGATTTCTCCAAGCTAAATATTGTTCTAGTCCACAATTTTGGGTTAGATATAAGCCAAATATCTGGTCCAATTTTAGCAGTGGAAACTAAAAAAGAAGCCCTTAGATGCTTCTGCTAAATTTTCAATAAAAATAGATTTTTCTTTGTTTCTGTGTTGTACTTGCACGTGAGTCCATTTTGAGTCAATGACAGTATAAGCATAAAAATGAGGTGTTGTGCTGAGGAAGGTAGAAAATAAAAGGCCAGTCCATAATTAGTCTTTTCCCCAGACTTCTGGTTATATAAGATAAATATTCATATTATGTAAACAATATTTATTTGAAATTTCTGAAATTTTCATCCAAAAAGCATTTTATCAAGCAGATAATTTAGTTGCTTAGAGAACAGATCTCTGTATTAGTGTGGAAGCCAATACTGCTGTCACCAATACTGGATGTACAAACATATAGAATGAGTGAATAAGACAACTGGCATAGTTATCCTATGTAGACTGGCAACTAATTACTCTGGTTACAGTCCTATTTCACCATTTTGCTTCTGAGATATGTAGACTCCTACCTTGAAATCTCTCTCCAAAATGTCTCCATTAAAAATGGCAAATTATTTCATCCTCACTGCCATCTTGTCCTATTCATTTTGGTGTATAATTTCCTATTTTTTTGTGTATTCTTCAAACTATCCACTATTATTTTAAGTCTGAGCCACTTTACGGCTGTTCTAACTGTTCTCCGTGCCATTATGAACCTATCCCTTAAAAAAATAATTTTATTTTATTCTTGATTCAGAGGGAACATGCACATTTGGTATATTGTGTCATGGTGGGGATTGGGCTTCTGTTGTATCCATCATCCAAATAGTAAACATTATACCCAATAGATAATTTTTCATACTTTTCTGCCTCCTGCCTTTTCTCCTTTTGGAGTCCCTGGTATCTGTTATTTCTATCTTTATGCCTATGTGTACCCATTGTTAGATCTTCAACATAAATTCTTTGCTTAAGCCAATGTCTAAAGGAGTTCTCAGGTTTTCTTCTAGGATTTTCATAGTTTCGGGTTGTACGTTTAAGTTTTTAATCTTCATTATTCATTATTTTTTTAAATTTTTTTTGAGACAGTCTTGCTCTGTCGCCCAGGCTGGAGTGCGGTGGTGCGATCTTGGCTCTCTGCAACCTCTGCCTCCCAGGTTCAAGTGATTCTCTTGCCTCAGCCTCCTGAGTACTGGGATTACAGGAGCATGCCACCATGTCTGCCTAATTTTTGTATTTTTAGTAGAGACGGGATTTCACAATGTTAGTCAGGCTGGTCTCGAACTCCTGACCTCGTGATCTGCCCATGTCGGCCTCCCAAAGTGCTGCTCTTATTGCAGAGTAATCTTATATTTTAAATTTACTACTTCCACATGCATTAAAACTTTTACTTGAAACTATTGTTGCAAACATTAACTTAATTACCTAAAACATAATTGACCTAAAATATGGAAGATCTATTTTGCACTGATTTTTTTAATTGACTCAAAATTTAAATGTTATAATATTAGACTCTATTTGTCTTAACACTAAATACATGGAAACAAATTTTTAAATATCCTAGAAGATACCATTAATTTTTCATTTTTTTGTGTAGTTTACCTTCATCCATTCTTCAAACATTTAGAGAGTGTCTACTATGCATGAGGTACTGTATTTGCCAATATGTAATTGACTGGGCAAACTAGAATGAATATTACATATGGTACACAGATATACAAATTTGTATAAGGTACATAATATGTGTAATATATTTCACATATATTATATATAATATATAATTAATATATAATACATACTAACTTATATAATGTATATAAATATATTACATGTACACATGTATAATAATATATGTGTATATATCATATATTATATGTTTTATATGTGTGTGTATATACATATTATTAAAAAAAGAATAATATGAAGCTAACCTAAAAGAGTGGTCAACATGGCAAATAGTCACGAGTTGGTAAGTGAGTTGGTATTTGAGGTGATTCTTAAAAGACAAAAATGTGTGGATAAAGTAACTTAGTGGATAGACATGCTAGTAACTTCTAACAGTAAAAGGAAGGAGCATATGATGAACATTTGATGAATAACATATTCATCAAAAGCTAAGCTAAAGGCAGCTGTGTTGCTAGGTGTTAAAGTAGTTAATTCAGACAATAAGCCAAAATAACAGTAATTGTAAAATCTTTAATCACTTAATGTGATCGTTTAAGCAAGAAGCTAAATAGAAGAAAGCATTGGCTCTCTAAATGTTCTATTTTTTCCCCATGGAGTAATACTGGGTGAAGATCAGGTAGATCAATGCCACATGGAGCATTCTCACTGCCCAGGGAGCTGTGAACAAAAGATTCTTGCTACTTTATGGTCCCAGGTATTGGGAGAGAGGGGGGAAAGTGCTAGAAATGGAAAAGTACTGAATGCTGATTCAGAGTAGAGACCAAATATTTTCGAGGTCCTCCAATAAGGAGATTTCCAAATGCAGCTTATGAAAGCAGTTATGCATAAGACCATAACCAGCCAGTGAGGCCTGAAATGTTGGCTGCACTCTCTTCAGGGCCTGCAATACCTTGTCTGTGCAACAAATCTGGTGTGAGAGGGGCAACTTTCTCCCATGAGACCTATTTAGGTCAGTGCAAAAGTTATTTAAAGTAATGGCAAAAACCACAATAACTTTTGCACCAACCTAACCAAGTTAAATTTTGTAATTACTTGTGTTTGGACCTAAAAGATTACACATAGTTTTGAACTAGGAGCTGAACTTCTCAATATCCGGAATGATTTGGCTACACAAGATCAGATGGACATGATGGAAGACAGTATTAGAGAGCCAATTTGATGATCACCATGGAAGGTTTTCCATGTCATGTCATGCAATCTGTCCTTAACCGTATGGAGACTTTTGAAGAGACTTTTCTCTAATCTTAGAAAGATAATGTGGTCTTAATCCTGAACATATATTGAAAGGTGTTAGCAAGTAATTGAACCAAATATGTTTGGAGTGTAGGAAGAGTAGTACAAGATATGATTAGAAGTATAAAGAAACATTTTATAATGATTTAAAGAATGCTATTTATCAGGAAGATATTATAGTGCTAATTTTGTATACCATTAGTAATACAGCCTCAAAATTATAAAACAAAAATATACAGAGAAAAATATCAAATATGCAGTGGAAAATATTAATACTCGTTTTGCAGAAACTGATGGAACACCAAAGAATAAGTAAGGATATCAAAAATTTGATCAATCCATAAATGTAAACATAGATTCAAAACATACTAGCAAACTTATTATGGTACATAAAAATGCTGCATTGTAATTAAATCTGTGTTTTCCAGAATTATGAGTTGGTTTAACATTTTTGAAAATGAATCAGTATAATTCTTTACATTAAGAGAATAAACGAAGCAGTGCACGTGATTAGCTCAATACATGGAAAACTTTGATATAATTGAACAGTCATTAATAAAAAACTTTAAGCAAACTAGGAAGACATTTATTCATCAATCTAAAAGGGGATAGAAAAACATATGGATAGGTGACTTTTATATAACTACCATCACATTTAATAGTAAAATGTTTTAAATAAAGTTAAATCTTTTTCAGATTGGAAATGAATTGGGAATGTCCACTATCACCATTTTCATTTATTAGAAGTCATAGCCAGTGCAATAACACAATATGACATGGGTGATGGCAAATAAATAAATAAAACTACCGTTATTTACATTAATTATGAAAATAGAAAATTAAACCTGCATAAAAATTTGAAGTTTATGTTGGCCAGATTGATGAATACAAGGTCAATATACAAAAATCAATTCATTTTTATTAAACCATTAACAAGCAATTACACATTAAACTGACAAAGAGTGTAATTAGCAATAGCATAAAATTTGAAAATATAAAATCTAGAAATAAACCAAATGAAAGATACTTATAAACTCTTCAAACACATTTCAAACGTTATTGAACACATAAGTAAACACATAAAATAGAGGGATATATTATATTTATGAAACAGTTATTTCAATGTTTTAAAGATATCAATAGTTCCCAAAACATTCCATGAAATCCCAATAAAATCTCATAGGTTTCTGGTAGAAGTTGACACACAATTAGAAGTTATCTAGAAATGCAAAGGGTCATGAGTGTTCTATAAATACTTGACAAAGGAGAACAAGGTGGGAAAAACTTCTTCATTGGACATTGAGATTTATACTAAAACCATACTAATTAGGAGAGGAAAGCAGACAATCAATCAGGTGTAGAATCCAGAAATAGTATGTTGCACAGGCCAAAGTGGCATGGTAGAGAGTAGAAAAGTGTGCCATTTTTAATAATCCACGCTCGGTCAATTGAATATACCCATGGGCAAATAAATAGTAATATTAATAATAAATGAACTTAATCTGTATCATATACCCTTTACAGAAAATAATCCCAGGCACCTTGTGGAAGTAGCAAAACAATACTTCCAGAAGAAAATCTAAAAGAGATCATCTTTATAACCTTGGAATAATGATGTATTTAAATGGTTAATCATTGAAAGACTAACACATTACTCAACTGGACTACATAAAAATTTTTTAATTGCTTATTAAATGATATTATAAAAACAAAAAGAAGTGATGGAGTCTGTAAGTGAGAGAAAGGAAACTATGGAGAAAATGTCTAAGACGAGAAGGTCATATTGGAGTATTTAAAGATCTATAATTTCATAAGAAATGGTAGGCAAGCTAAAAGAAAGTGGACAAGAATTTCAGACAGGGATTGTCCAAGAAGGATATCCAAATGGCCAATATACTTATTAAAAGTGACTTAACCATGAGTAGTTACCCAGTAGTTGCAAGTGGTGAGAATAGGAATGAAAACTAGAAAGAAATCAAATGTCCCTGAAAAGGAGTTTGTTAACAAAAGCTCATTGTTTATGAACTATGTGCAGTGAGGAACATGTTTTAGAATAAGATATAATACCATGAAAAGATTGTTATGATAGGCACGTGCATGAGAGAGAGAGATTGGGAAAGAGAGAGGAAGAGACAAGTAAATCTAAATGATAGAATGGACATTAATTATTTTATATTTAAAAAACAAGACTAAAATGATATTGAGGGAAACATAACAGTTATTTTCTCCTGGCTTGTGAAATTATAGAAAAACTTTATTTGTATATTTTTGCATATATGTTTTCAAAATTATAAGATGAGAATGTTTGGCCTGATAGTATTAAGCTACTTTCAACACTAAAATATAAACAATAATGGTAAGGGGAATATAATTTCCTAATGCTTTTTTTTTAAATGAGAGGGCTAGTATTTGCGTTTGTCTTACCTCAATGATCACCTCTATCTAATTAAACACACAAACACACACACACACGAACAGTAATTTACCTCACTTTCCCTTATGAAGAAGGACCTAAGAATGTGTTGCTCAGCCCCTTACTTTCTTCTCCCTTTTTTTGGTATCTCCTGCTTCCCAGTCTGAGTCTGGTTTGGCCTTAGACATGTGGTGAACTTAATGGAGTAGGCCCTGTCCCTGTACTGTGCACAGGCCTGTAGGTTTTTAGCTCTGCCAATGTATGCAAAGAAAACATGCTTATTAATGGGTGAAGTATTAACAAACCACTGCTGCCACAACAGATTTAAGCAAATCCCCATTTTCATCTTTCTCCCCTTCCTATCTTTTAACTGGATCTTAACTTGGATAGCCAAAATCATATTATTTGTTGGATCACCTACAACAACAAGAGGATAAAAAATGAAATACGTGGCATCATGACTGTCCTTTGACCCTAATATTTTGAATATTTGTTTTATTTCTTTTAGAGACAGGGTTTCACTTTATAATCCAGGCTAGAGTGAAGTGGCATAATCATAGTTCACTGGAACCCCAAACTCCTGGGCTCAAATGATCCTCACGCCTTGGCCTTCTGAGTAGGAGTAGCTGGGACTACAGGTGCATGCCACCATGCCTGGCTAATTTTTTTTCATTTTGTGTAGAGATGGAATCTCATTATGTTGTCCAGGCTGGTCTCAAACTGGTGGACTCAAGTGATCTTCCCACCTCGGCTTCCCAAAATCTTGAGATTGCCAGCATAAGCCACTACACCCAGGCTGAGCCTAGTATTTCTTTTGATATATTAATCTATTTGAGACTATTTTATATTATATTTTTATTGAATATTGCATCACATAATACTTGCTTTTTATACTCCATTGCCTCAGTTATCTGCTGTTAATCTGAAGATAACAAAGTAAAAAATGTCGTGACCAGAATTGAGTTTAGAAGTAGCTGAATAGCAATTGCCATTGTTTAGGCCGAAGTTAAAGTTGTAGAAGACAGAGAGAAAAGGATGAACTAAAATGCAGGGAATGAAAAGTTCCAGAAAACATTTCTAAAATGTAATCTTCTCTCATGATAATGTCCAAAATGATTTCTCTGCATTAATCTGTGGTTCATTTAATGAGATTTAAAGATTAGTATTTCAAATAATAGGCTCTAGAGTCAAATTCTCTGGATTCAAATCCCAGATCTTCTGCTTACTGGATCTATTGTTCCAGGTACTGAATTGTTTTATGGCTGAGTTTTATGATCTGTGGAGGAGGTAATGACTGAACCTACCTCATAGAGTTGTGTGGAAGAAGAAAGAAAGTATGTATAAAATATTTTGTACAGCATCTGTTCAATGACTCCATAGATGTTAGGCCTATTACTATTACATTATATTACTATTATATTATTATTATCATACTTACAAGGAAAATTTTTCTTTGTCTTTGCCATTTTAAAATCAAAATCACTTAATATTCAATTTTAGCTGAATATAAAACTCATTTTTTATTAAAAACCTTCTTTAGTTTGCAGCATCTTAGAAATTTTTCTTCTGTGCACAGCCACAAAACTCCCAAGAGACACTTCAATATACAAAAGAATCACTCGAATTTATAATTTTGATCTTATATGAATTCACGCTATCTTCTTCTTGTTTAGCAGACTGAAAATTTGTTGTAGAGATAAGTTAACGCACTAGTAGTCCAGCACTATTAAAGTTTCCAGTAGCTTACAATAAGTGACTTTTTTTTTCCCATAGCTTTGCCACTAACAGGCCCCAAAATCCCCACTTGGTAGTCAAGTTATAAGATGACTGTCAAGAGAGCCACAATAAATATATTCAAATGTCTGCAGAATTTTTTTCCCTTTGTCATTATTTCCATGGTCTATAAGTCAGTAAGAATATGCCAAATGGCTTTAGAGTATTGTAACTTGATGCTTTGAAGGGTGGGCTCATATGATGTTTCATACTCTTTAATATAAACTCAGGAAAAAAGTCACTAATGCCTTCAGTAGCTTTAGGACTGTCAGATTTCAAACTCTGCATAGTAAATCAGTTATGCTAAAGAAGGACAAATTTCCTAAGTAGTGTTGTCAGTTCCTATTTTAAAAGAAGCTTGTTAATTCCCTTTTTCTCTGTCTCTACCTCTCTGAATGTCTCTCCTCTCTCTGCCTTAGTGATAGTAAGGCCCCAAACTCCAGTTGATGTCATCATTACATTTTGGATATAAATTATTTATTTTAAATGTGACAGAAATATTTTCAAATTAAGAGATGTATTTTAAGACACTCAATTTCAAATAATCAGGTAAATGTATTAAAAATAAATATGAGGCTGGACATTGTGGCTCATGCCTGTAATCCCAGCACGTTGGGAGGACAAGACAGGCAGATGGCTTAAGCTCATGAGTTCAAGGCCAGCCTGGGCCACATGGCAAAACCCTGTCTCTACAAAAAATACAAAATTAGCTGGGTGTGGTGGCACTTGCCTGTATTCTCAGATACACAGGAGGATGAGGTGGGAGGATGGCTTAAGCCCAGGAGGCAGAGGTTGCAGTGAGCCAAGATTGCACCACTGCCCCCCAGTCTAGGTAATAGAGACAAAACTTGTCTTAAATGAATAAACAAATAAATAAAAGCAAATATGAATTTTGATTGTATCTTGGAGGTGCATTCTGAGGTTTTATTCTTTATGTTTTTTCTACATTTTCAACATTTTCTTCAAAGAACAGCTGTTTAATAATAATAAAATAGAAATAAGCCATTAAAACAATATCATATATATATAAGTACTTGATAAGTTATAAACCTATATGTAAAGCTAAGGAAATATTGTAGTTTTCTTTGTATGTGTTATCATAGAATATCCAAATTACAGTTTTCAAATCATATTTTATTTCTCAAATACGAATATTTTCAGCTTACACAAAGCACTTCAAATAGTGTCCTTAAAACTGTTTTATTAATCTTCTCTATGTTTCTTTGAGATTATTACTGGTATTATTATGTTGTAATATTTTGTGATCAGATAAAATAAAGGTAGTGATATGGTTTGGCTGTGTCCCCACTCAAATTTTATCTTGAACTATAGCTCCTGTAATCCCCAGGTGTCATGGGAGGGACCCAGCGGGAGGTAATTAAATAATGGGGACATTACCTCCATGCTGTTCTCTTGATGGTAAGTGAGTTCTCATGAAATGTGATGGTTTTATAAGGGGCTTTCCCCCGACTTTGCTCTGCACTTCTTGCTCCTTCCATGTGAAAAAGACCTGTTTTCTTCCCCTTTCACCATGATTGTAGGTTTCCTGAGGCTTTCCCAGCCCTGGGGAACTGTAAGTCAATTAAACCTCTTTTCTTTATAAATGACCCATTCTCAGGTAAGTCCTTATAGCAACTTGAGAATGGACTAATACAATAAATTGGTAACAGGTAACGGGGCACTGCTGTAAAGATACCTGAAAATGTGGAAGCAACTTCGGAACTGGATAACAGGCAGAGGTTGGAACAGTTGGAGGGCTCAGAAGAAGATAGGAAAATGTGGAAAGTTTGGAACTTCCAAGAAATTTGGAGGGCTCAGAAGATAGGAAGATGTGGGAAAGTTTGGAACTACCTAGAGGTACTTGTTGAATGGCTTTGACCAAAATACTGATAGTGATATGGACAATAAAGTCCAGGTTGAGGTGGTTTCAGATGGAGATAAGGAAACTTTTTGGAAACTGGAGCAAAGAGACTGGCGGCACTTTCCCCCACCCTAGAGATCTTTGGAACTTTGAACTTGAGAGAGATGATTTAGGGTATCTGTCAGAAGAAATATCTAAGTAGCAAAGCATTCAAGATGAAGCAGAACAAAAAAGTTTGAAAAATTTACAGCCTGACAATGAGACAGAAAAGAAAAAGCCATCTTCTGAGTAGAAATTCAAGGGACTGCAAAATTTTGCATAATGAGGAGCCAGATGTTAACCTCCACGACAATGGGAAAAATGTTTCCAGGGCATGTCAGAGATCTTCACAGCAGTCTCTCGCATCACAAGCCTGGAGACCTAGGAGAAAAAAAAATGGGTTTTGTGGGCCTGGCCCAAGGCCTTGCTGTTTTGTGCAGTCTTGGGACGTGGTGCCCTGTGTCCCAGCCACTCCAGCCATGGCTAAAGAGGGCCAACAGCTCAAGCCATTGCTTCAGAGAGTGCAAGCCCCAAACCTTGGCAGTTTCCATATGGTGTTGGGCCTGCAAGTGTGCAGAAGTCAAGAATTGAGGCTTGGGAACCTCTGCCTAGATTTCAGAGCATGTATGGAAATGCCTGAATGTCCAGGCTGAAGTCTGTGGCAAGGGCGGAGCCCCCATGGAGAACCTCTGCTAGGGCAGTGCAGAAGGAAAATGTGGGGTTGAAGCCCCCACAGTGTTCCCACTGGGGCACTACTTGGTGAGAAGAGGGCCACCATGCTCCAGACCTCAGAATGGTAGATCCTGTAACAGTTTCCACTGCACACCTGAAAAAGCCATAGGCAGTCAATGCCAGCCCATGAAAGCGGCTTGAGGGAGGCTGTAACCTGCAAAGCCACAGGGGCAGAGCTGCCCAAGGCTGAAGGAGCCCACCTCTTGTATCAATGTGACTTGGATATGAGATATGGAGTCAAAGGGGATCATTTTGGACTTTTAAGATTTAATGATTGCCCTATCGATTTTCAGAATTGTATAGGGTCTGTAGCCCCTTTGTTTCAGCAGCTTTCTCATTTGGAATGAGTATATTTACTCAATGTCTGTACCTCCATTGTATCTATGAAGTAACTAACTTGCTTTTGATTTTATAAGCTCAAAGGTGGAAGAGACTTGCCTTGTCTCAGATGAGACTTCAAACTTGGAAGTTTAAGTTAATGCTGGAATGCATTAAGACTTTGGGTAACTGTTCAGAAGGCATGATTGTATTTTGAAATGTGAGGACATAAGATTTGGGAGGGTCTAGGGTTGGAATTATTTGGTTTGGTTGTGTCCCCACCTAAATCTCATCTTGAATTGTAGTTCCCATAATCCCCACATGTTGTGGAGGGACCAAGTGGGAGGTAGTTTAATCACAGGGTGGTTATCTTCCTATTGTTTTCATGATAGTGAATGAGCTCTCCTGAGATGTGATGGTTTTATGAGAGGCCTTTCCCCAGCTTTGCTCTGCACTTCTCCTCACTGTCTCCATGTGAAGAAGGATGTGTTTCTTCCCCTTCTGCCATGATTGTGAGTTTCCGGAGGCTACTCCAGCCCTGCAGATCTGTGAGTCAGTTAAACCTCTTTCCTTTATAAATTACCCAGTCTCAGGTACATAATTATAGCAGCTTGAGAATGGGCTAATACAGGTGGTTATGTTGATTATCTAAGGCCATATGGGTCTATGGATAATGTCAGGCTCACATTCAATATATACTTTACATTTTGTTGCCTCTATAATATTGATTAGAGATGAAATGCATCAAGGAAGCATTTATAATACTGAAAAAAATTATCATACCACTGTCCACATGTGTCAAAGAAATATATACATTCCAAGATCTTTAAGGGTAACTAAAGGAGGGGAAAATTTTAACAAATTGATAATATTGATTTCATTTTCTTAAATGTATAAAGTGATTAACTTTTCAAAGTACAGTAAGGAAAAAATTTAAAAAAAATCAGTATGTATACTTTGAGATTACAAATAAGAACTATGTGAAACTGTGAGAGATGACAGATGATAAATAAATTATATTAAAAGTCACATAGGCCTTTTTCTAACCCACCTTCTTGGAATGATTGAAATGAACAAGGAAAAACATTCCTCAGCCCTTGAGTTAAAACTTAAGACATTATCATTATTACAATTACAGAAAAACAAGCATGAAATGTCAAAATATGTGAAAGAAACATATAGCTTTTTGTGCAAGATGAACAAAATTAATGGGCAAATGCCATTGCATAATCTTTGAAAATCGTAACTTTATCAAGATTGTGGCAATAAATATTTATTCCACCAAATTAGGAAACACTGTCTACAAAATGCTAAAATTGCCCTTTCTTCTACTAGGTGTGGAGAAAAGTGGGTTTTAAGTTATGGATAATTTATCTGCCTTAAAAGCCATTCACTTACTTTTGGTTCATAGGTTAAACATGTTTATTTTTTCACATAGATTATGTCTGTTATTACTTAAACTGCTCTTCTACAGTAATCTGAAACAGATAAATTGCAGGAAGTATGGTAGAAGAAATTCATTATAGGAAGAAACATACATTTAAGTAAACAACAGCTCCCTGTATTGCACATCTACAATAATATTTACATCCACCTTTCCTTGGTTAGATCTGTATTACAAATGGAGGTGTCCTTTCTAATGTCACAGGAAAAATCACTTCCCTGGTTTTAGTATTGATCACATTCTGTTCCTTTATTTCCATGGGTCTTCCTCCTTCAGTTATTCTTTCCCTTTCACATACGTAAATCTTTTGCTCTTTAGTGGTTCTTACAAATATATATATATATATTTTTTTCTCTCTTTTTTTTATTATACTTTAAGTTCTAGGGTACATGGGCACAACGTGCAGGTTTGTTACATATGTATACATGTGACATGTTGGTGTGCTGCACCCATTAACTCGTCATTTACATTAGGTATATCTCCTAATGCTATCCCACCCCCCTCCCCCCACCCCACAACAGGCTCCGGTGTGTGATGTTCCACTTCCTGTGTCCAAGTGTTCCCATTGTTCAATTCCCACCTATGAGTGAGAACTTGCAGTGTTAGGTTGTTTGTCCTTGCGATAGTTTGCTGAGAATGATGGTTTCCAGCTTCATCCATGTCCCTACAAAGGACATGAATTCATCCTTTTTTAAAGTTGCCAAGTATTCCATAGTGTATATGTGCCACATTTTCTTAATCCAGTCTATCATTGATGGACATTTGGGTTGGTTTCAAGTCTTTGCTATTGTGAATAGTACCACATTAAACATACATGTGCATATGTCTTTATAGCAGCATGATTTATAGTCCTTTGGGTATATACCCAGTAATGGGATGGCTGGGTCAAATGGTATTTCTAGTTCTAGATCCCTGAGGAATTGCCACACTGTCTTCCACAATGGTTGAACTACTTTACTGTCCCACCAACAGTGTAAAAGTGTTCCTATTTCTCCACATCCTCTCCTGCACCTGTTGTTTCCTGACTTTTTAATGCCTGCCATTCTAACTGGTGTGAGATGGTATCTCATTGTGGTTTTGATTTGCATTTCTCTGATGGCCAGTGAAGATGAGCATTTTTTCATGTTTCTGTTGGCTGCATAAATGTCTTCTTTTGAGAAGTTTCTGTTCATATCCTTTGCCTACTTTTTGATGGAGTTGTTTGTTTTCTTCTTGTAAATTTGTTTGAGTTCATTGTAGATTCTGGATATTAGCCCTTTGTCAGATGAGTAGATTGCAAAAATTTTGTCCCATTCTATAGGTTGCCTGTTCACTCTGATGGTAGTTTCTCTTGCTGTGCAGAAGCTCTTTACTTCAATTGATCTCATTTGTCAATTCTGGCTTTTGTTGCCATTGCTTTTGTTGTTTTAGACATGAAGTCTTTGCCCATGCCTATGTCCTGAATGGTAATGCCTAGGTTTTCTTCTAGGGTTTTTTATGGTTTTAGGTCTAACATTTAAGTCTTTAATCCATCTTGAATCAATTTTTGTACAAGGTGTAAGGAAGGGATCCAGTTTCAGCTTTCTACATATGGCTAGCCAGTTTTCCCAGCACCATTTATTAAATAGGGAATCCTTTCCCCATTGCTTGTTTTTCTCAGGTTTGTCAAAGATCAGATAGTTGTAGATGTGTGTATTATTTCTGAGGGCTCTGTTCTATTCCATTGGTCTATATCTCTGTTTTGGTACCAGTACCATGCTGTTTTGGTTACTGTAGCCTTGTAGTATAGTTTGAAGTCAGGTAGCGTGATGCCTCCAGCTTTGTTCTTTGGCTTAGGATTGACTTGGCAATGCAGGCTCTTTTTTGGTTCTATATGAACTTTAAAGTAGTTTTTTCCAATTCTGTGAAGAAAGTCATTGGTGGCTTGATGGGGATGGCATTGAATCTATAAATTTCCTTGGGCAGTATGACCATTTTCATGATGTTGATTCTTCCTACCCATGAGCATGGAATGTTCTTCCATTTGTTTGTGTCCTCTTTTATTTCGTTGAGCAGTGGTTTGTAGTTCTCCTTGAAGAGGTCCTTCACATCCCTTGTAAGTTGGATTCCTAGGTGTTTTATTCTCTTTGAAGCAATTGTGAATGGGAGTTCACTCATGATTTGGCTCTCTGTTTGTCTGTTATTGGTGTATAAGAATGCTTGTGATTTTTGTACATTGATTTTGTATCCTGAGACTTTGCTGAAGTTGCTTATCAGCTTAAGGAGATTTTGGGCTGAGACGATGGGGTTTTCTAGATATACAATCATGTCATCTGCAAACAGGGACAATTTGACTTCCTCTTTTCCTAATTGAATATCCTTTATTTCTTTCTTCTGCCTGATTGCCCTGGCCAGAACTTCCAACACTATGTTGAATAGAAGTGGTGAGAGAGGGCATCCCTGTCTTGTGCTAGTTTTCAAAGGGAATGCTTCCAGTTTTTGCCCATTCAGTATGATATTTGCTGTGGGTTTGTCATAGATAGCTCTTATTATTTTGAGATACGACCCATCAATACCTAATTTATTGAGAGTTTTTAGCATGAAGCATTGTTGAATTTTGTCAAAAGCCTTTTCTGCATCTATTGAGATAATCATGTGGTTTTTGTCTTTGGTTCTGTTTATATGCTGGATTACATTTATTGGTTTGCGTATATTGAACCAGCCTTGCATCCCAGGGATGAAGCCCACTTGATCATGGTAGATAAGCTTTTTGATGTGTTGCTGGATTCAATTTGCCAGTATTTTATTGGAGATTTTTGCATCGATGTTCATCAGGGATATTGGTCTAAAATTCTCTTTTTTTGTTGTGTCTCTGCCAGGCTTTGGTATCAGGATGATGCTGGCCTCATAAAATGAGTTAGGGAGGATTCCTGCTCTTTCTATTGATTGGAATAGTTTCAGAAGTAATAGTACCAGCTCCTCCTTGTACCTCTGGTAGAATTCGGCTGTGAATCCATCTGGTCCTGGACTTTTTTTGGTTTGTAAGCTATTAATTATTGCCTCAATTTCAGAACCTGTTATTAGTCTATTCAGAGATCCAACTTCTTCCTGGTTTAGTCTTGGAAGGGTGTATGTGTCCAGGAATGTATCCATTTCTTCTAGATTTTCTAGTTTATTTGCGTAGAGGTGTTTATAGTATTCTCTGATGGTGTTTTGTATTTCTGTGGGATCATTGGTGATATCCCCTTTATCATTTTTTATTGCGTCTATTTGATTCTTCTCTCTTTTCTTCTTCATTAGTCTTGCTAGCAGTCTATCAATTTTGTTGATCTTTTCAAAAAACCAGATCATGGATTTATTGATTTTTTGAAGAGTTTTTTGTGCCTCTATCTCCTTCAGTTCTGCTCTGATCTTAGTTATTTCTTGCCTTCTGCTAGCTTTTGAATGTGTTTGCTCTTGCTTCTCTAGCTCTTTTAATTGTGATGTTAGGGTGTCAATTTTAGATCTTTCCTGCTTTCTCTTGTGGGCATTTAGTGCTATAAATTGCCCTCTACACACTGCTTTAAATGTGTCCCAGAGATTCTGGTATGTTGTGTCTTTGTTCTCATTGGTTTCAAAGAACATCTTTATTTCTGCCTTCATTTCGTTATGCACCCGGTAGTCATTCAGGAGCAGGTTGTTCAGTTTCCATGTAGTTGAGTGGTTTTGAGTGAGTTTCTTAATCCTGATTTCTAGTTTGATTGCATGGTTTTATTTTAAAAATATTTGTATGCACAGTGCAATCAGACCACAGTGCATACAAATATTTTTAAAATAAAACAACTTGAAACAAGGGAAACAAAAATCAAAATGAGAAGCATATGTAGAAAACCATATTTTTGCAAATGAGTTTTCTAAGAAAACTGAATTTATGTAAGACTATTTTTAAATTTTACATTTGAAGAAAAATTGAAAAATGAGAAAAAAATTGTATATGTACACATTAGCTATTTATTTGACTACCATCTTAAATCTTTCCTTTTATTTCGTGGTGATAGTAGTCACTAATACATAGTCATCATTATTATACTTTCCTCCAATCCATTCCATAATTTTACATAATTATATCTAGCCCTACATAATATCTATTATATTTTTGATAAAATAGTTAACAATATTCTTGTTTTCATAAACAATTAGTTTCAGCACATATTTGTAATGATTCTTAAAAGCTAAGTGATTTTATTGCTATACACATGAAATAAACTAAATTACTTCTAGCCATTTATTATTTCTAGGGGTTACTATTGTTCTCTTAACTACATATTAAGAATAAATGCATTTCTTGGATACTAACAGACTATCAGTTTTTAAAGGACTTTTGGTGATCACTATTGGTTTTCTATGCATTCACAGGATAAAACGTACATGTTCCTCATCTCAAGTCTAATGACAGAGAATCAAAGAATGCCATGTGGGAAGTGCCATATGCATTTCTTATAGTTGAAGAATACATTGTATTACTGTCAAATTCATTCTTGACAGCTCTACAGGTCTAGATGAACTAGCTAGCTGCTTATGGACAAGCCAAAGTAGATCTTTCTGTTGTAGTGGAATAGGTTAGGACAAGATTTTATTAGGGCAAATAATGAATATATATTATTAGTGTTTTTTGTAGACTGGCTGGAAGCTATGAAAGGAGAGTGCACAGGAGAGTGTCATTCTAGGTCTTTCCATGAAATGCACTTGGCAAGGAAAATAGACTCAGCAGAGTAAAGCTAGGAAAGCTAGAAAGACCTCAGAGAGGGAGAGAGCCTGACCCAAAGGAGGGCACTGCTGTGAGACATGACTGGCAGTGGAGGAGTTTCTGTAAGGAACCACAAATGACTTCCTGGGTAGACTTGTTATGTCATCTAATTTCTCTTATTTTGTTCCATCCCTAGGCTTCCATTCTTGGAAGGTAAAGGGATAAGAAACTGTGAAGGTGAGTTACCATGAGAGATAAAGAAAAAATAATCAAACTTACACTCTTGTTCTCAGAGTAGAGGCTTATCACTCACTACAGGGTGGAACTTAGGTTTGGAAAATACTGTAACTAGTTTTTTTTATTATTATTATAAGAGACTGGGCTTTTTATTGTTGTTGTGTATATATATATATATTTATATATTTATTTATGTTAGATTTTTTGTGATTTAAAATAATCAGAGAAAAATGACAAGTCCTGTCAGCTTTTTAAATTTAAAAACCTAACTCCATCTAATAAAGACACCCTGGGAAATGAATACAAAGTTACTTTACTATTTAATCTCATCATGCATGTTTGTTCATCTTACTGGTTTTCTATCATTTAGACATACAAGCTGCTGGTTGAGTTTTATGTAACTTTGTAGGTACATATATGAGTGCTTTTTAAAAATAGATATTTAAAAGTACAATTCCTATTCTTATGCCATAAGTTATATGACTTTTAAATTGGACTAAATATAATCATATAGTACTCCAAAATGTTTAGAACAATTTGTACTCTCACAGCAATAAACATTTGTTGTTTACCATAACCTTTCCAACATTTCATGTATTTTATGATTTAAACTGGGTTTTTTAAACGATGTCTCAACGTTTTAGTTTTTCCATAGTCTCACATACCATTATCTTTAATGTTTTGTTTACATTTTATATCTTGTTTAAGAAAATATAGTCTTGTGCAAAAAAATATATAATCGTTGTTAATTATTTTAAAGTTATCTCTTATTTACACTTGAATCTTCAATCCGGTTGCACTTAATTCTTGATCTTTATGATTTATATGACTATAAATATAAAAATTCAGTTTTCCCAATACCATGTTTGATTAGATTATATTCTTCTCCTAGTTAATGTCCTCTATTTGATTATAAAACAGTTTTTAAGATTTTATTCCATTTTTGAAAAAGTGACAAATTTTATATAGACATAGCATTAGTATCTGTGCTCGTGTTTATATATACATATCCATTTAAATTAACATATATCTTCTACATATGCATTCATAAAATGCAAGCAGTAATTATTTTCTCAACTATTTTTTCTGATTTTTTACGTACAACAATGAAATATTTTAAAAGTAACTGTACATAGAATATTTAAATAATTAATATAAAAATAATCATTATTTTTGAATGGAAAATATATAGAATAAAAATAGTGATATATGCTTTGTCAAAACAGACTTTTTGTACTATTTGTTGAAGTATACATTTTCTTTCTTTTAAGCAAGAGGCTATGTGAATCAAGATTTTTTAAAGTTTTATATCCTTTTATCATTAAGTTTAGTTCTAGAAGCCTAACCCTAATAAATAATCGAAACCATCCACACTTATAAGCCACGTTGCTCATTGCAACTGTGTTTATAAAATAAAAAACATACATGCCCTAAATTCAAAACATCATTTTAATGATCAAGTAAAGTTTGTTAATAAAGAAGATGGAAATTTATATTTAATTCAAGTTAAATTTTTAAATATTTTTACTGATATGAGCAAATGTTATTAACATATCACTTATGAGAAAAATAACTTTATTCAAAATAATACACAAATTTATTAAATGAAAACAGAAAACTATAGAGTAACATAATATTTTAACTAAAAATAGCTGAATTATATTTATCTACACATGCTTGTTTTGGTTTGTAAAATCCTGAAGATAGACATGGAAAGGTAACAGTAAATGTTAATTTCTTTTTAATTGTCAGATTAAAGCTCTGGGAGAAAAAGAAATTATTAATGGTAATACACTTAGTTTCCACAGGCAAGACTAGAAGCAAAGTCTAATATTTGAAGGTGGTTATTTTGATGTCAAGGAGATAGATTATTTACTCCTTTATATATTTGCCATAATTTAAATATTTTTGTACACTTAGCACATATTTATTTTATAAACATAATCAATTTATTTTCTTATTTGAAATAAATGTTTAAGGATAAAATAGTAATGCAGTAATGAATACTAAAAAGTGTAATACTTAGTCATACTTTTCAGGAGCAAAATTATCTATAGAGATATATCTTAAAACATATATTTTTCTCTATGTCTAAAAAACCAGTATCCAAATTCATAGCAGTAAGCCAGTGTCACTCACGCCGCTACCAATATCAAAGTTGACAGACAAGCCCCAGAGCAGGTGGATTGCTTCAATTATTCGCCATCTACAATGAATACAAAATAACTTCTAAAAGCTTTCTGGAGATCTGTAAGATGCTGGCTATGGCTTATAGCAATATGACATTGATGATGAAGCTTGGGCAAGATAAAAGCTCAAAAATAAAAAGAACGACAAGGCATTGTTTTTTGTGGCCTTTAGTTTGGCAATTATTTAACTATAACTGCAACAGCTGGCCACTGAAAGGACGGTATCAGGACCCCTTGAAGGGTGCTGGGATGTGATGCTATTGGCAGGCCGCCTATGTGTCTGAGATGAAATAAGCCCAGCAACTGGACGTTTCAGCAGCTGGCCAGACAAAGGATATTGTTCAGAGATTTAACAGCTGATAATTGAGCATTCTAGTAATATTTGTTGAAAAGAAAGTGGTCACCAAATGGATAATATTCAAAAACAATTGATATTCTAAAGTTTGAGAGCAGGGTTTATGAGAAGGTAAGCCAAGAAGCATGAGACTGTCATTATCTCATCTTTTTCTGAAAGACTTTCAGAAAGATTAGGTTGGAGATTTGTAGTAGAAAATGAAAAGAATCATGCTTACACTCCAACCTTGAACAGGCATTTTATACAATATGACTTCCTCCTCACAAATCAATCATATTGCCCTGAAACAATCCATTTCTTCTTTATTGCTACCTCATTGTTTTTCCTAACATGGTAATATTGTGTAATATACCTCTTTAAATATTTTTTCTGTTACCTCATAAAACAAAATTGTGTCTATTTTTCATTGACTAATATATTTAACTCTTTCATAAGTCTATTTACTCAAAAACATAAAAAAAAACACCTGAAAGACCATTCATTCCGGATAAAACAAAGTTAGTAGTGAAAAAAATATTATACATTTAACTGATAGTAAAGATGAATTTATCTTGTTTTATGGAGATACACTTAAATACAATAGAAAAAATACAACACCTTAAATTATTAATTTCTCTACAAATTTAGCTTTCAAAACTTAAACAATACCATATAATTATAATATTTACATTTGATGTGATGGAAAGTATATTTATTTTCATAATTAAGCATCATCATATACAGTTAGTGGTTTATAAGCCTTGGGTAACTAAAAAATGAAAATATTGAATTTGGATTTTCATGCAGATATTTCTGATTTGTTTTTGTATAAGTAGTTTTTCAAACATTCCCTAATTAAAAAAATCACTTTTGACACAAGTTCAGTATTTCAGAATTTTCCTATAGCATTCATTAAAGTACATCCCTTTTTGGAAATGTTCCATTAAAGCGTAATTGTTTGAAGAAACTGGTAAAATTTAGTTACAGCAGTTTTCATTGATTTAACATGAAGAGAATTCTGACTTCTCCGAATGGGGTAGCTAATGGATTTCCCAGGACATGATGCCAAATGAAATACACAGTACAAAGTTAAGGGGCAAACAAAGATCTCATCTTATCTCACTTTATCAGTTACAAGCACTTTATCAGTTACAAGCACCATATTGAAAACGAGAGTCAGAAAGTGAGAGAAGAATTATCTATTACTTTTAATACGACATATGGACAAAATAATAAATGTGAAGACACTGACTAGAAACAGTTCAAATCCATGAAATGGTGATTTGAGCTCTTTAGGGTTTAATGAGCATTGAAAGAGAGTATAAGCTTTGTACAAGTGGGGTCATGTTTCACTATAAAAATGTGTGCTGGCCAACAAAAAAAGAAAAAAGCCCTTCTTGCTTTCTGTTAAAAAATCCATAAACCTTAAGATATCTTAGCATTTGTCAACAATGGAAGTTCCAAATATATAATTTTCCCATTTTTTTGGTATTTTTTTGAAAAGAGATAACTCAGAATAAGTAAACTTCCAAACATTTTTAGGAAAACACTTTTTGTTAATTTTCTCCATTTCACAGAAATCCATTAAACTACATTTAAAAAACACAATAAGAATGCATGTGTGTGTAGACTTAGCCATATGATTCTACATATATATGTACATATATATTCACCTATATACCTCTCTACTTTCAGAATGATGATTGGTTAGCATCCAGTATTCCTAACTTGATACGTTTTGCAAAAAATGATTAGAAGTGTATTGCTTCACCTACTAACACCTTCTTGGTGTTAGTAGAAATAGTAATTATGAATACCAAAATTGTTTATGAATAGTTTTCTGGTAATTTATTTCCATTATTGTATTTTGATGTCCTCAAAACACAAAGTCATGTAAGGAGGTTAGTATCACCATTGACTTCTTCCCCTTGGTTTTTAAAGCAGTC
Source organism: Pongo abelii (assembly GCF_028885655.2). Taxonomy (NCBI): domain Eukaryota; kingdom Metazoa; phylum Chordata; class Mammalia; order Primates; family Hominidae; genus Pongo; species Pongo abelii. Next base: position 95,416,147 of record NC_071990.2, on the reverse strand, counting down.
ATATTATGACCTTGCAATCCATTGGTATTCCTATTCTCCACGTGTGGCTCCTATGTTTAAAATATGATTCTATTTCTGCTTAAGTTGGATAAAGTAGTGCATATATGTGTATATATAATATATGTATATTATATATTATATAATATTGTGTGTGTGTGTGTGTGTGTGTGTGTGTAAGAGAGAGAAGGAGAGACAGTCTCATTCTGTTGCCCAGGCTGGAGTGCAGTGGCGCAAACTTAGATCGCTGCAACCCCTACCTCCTGGGCTCAAGGGATTCTTCTGCCTCAGCCTCCCAAGTAGCTGGGACTACAGGTGCACAACACCACACTCAGCTATTTTTTTTTTCTTTTTTTGGTAAAGACACGGTTTTGCCATGGTGCCCAAGCTGGTCTCAGACTCCTAGGCTCAAGCGATCCACCCAACTTTGTCTCTCAAAGTGCTGGAATTATAGGTGTGAATCACTGTGCCCAGCCTTACTTCTTTATGTATATATTAAAACGGAAAATAATGCAGTACACATTTGCCTCACAGTTTGTGAGTGCATAGTTTATTATTTTGCTTTCATGTATATATACATTATTTTATTTTCTCTATTTACTGATTAAAAAAACTGGGAAAGAACATGTAGAGATAATAATCATCTCTTCCAGAGAAAAATGTGCTTGAGTGAATACTCAGGTTCAAATGTTCTTTTTACTTACTGGGAGTAAATTATAATAATGAGCTCATATTTTGTGGATTTTACTAATTATAAACCAGAAAATATTTTGTTACATATAACTAATCAAAATCATTTTTCAATAAAATTTTACAGTAGAATAGAATTTGATTAAGTCATCAGTCCCTTCAAATGAAGATATGAAAACTAGGATTTGGAGAGGTATAAGTTACTAGCTAAAATTCTAGCTATAGTTAGTGTCAAAGGACAATTACCATCATCTCTTAATTTAGCACTGGGCTCTTTAAACTACTCTATCACTTTCTCCTCTTATCCTAAGAATATATGCTGTATAATATAAAATATATTAAGAATAGGCTATGAAATTCAACCCCTAAATTTGAGTTTTCACTATTCCCTATTCTTTAAATGTCTAAAGGTGAATACGGTGAGGAAAATTCAGCAAAATAGAAGTCCCAAACAGATCTTTAATATATATTACTCAATCCAATTGGCCTATAACTCTTACAAATTTTCAATCCAAGCATCACAGGCTTGAAAATGTAATTGCTTTTAACTGCTCCCTACTCTCCCATTTTAAGCTATCCATCTGTATTTCTGCTTTGGAGAAATATAGAGAAAACTAATGTGACTGTGAATCAAAATGATAGGTATAAAACAGTATAATATTTGTGGCTTTTGTACTGACTTTTTGGGTTGAAAGAAGAAAAATACAGTAATTGAGTTTTATTTCTTGTCTTACTCCCATTCACACTTCAAAAATTATCTTCAACATTAAAAAAACATACAAAAATCTCTAGATAACCTGTGATAAAGGGAAAATAGTTCCTTAAATCTACATGGTTAATCCTAGGCACTTCTAATCAGAGATTACAATAAAGCAAAATAGATCACCATTTTGTTAGAAGCATGTCAGTGTTATTACATCCATAAATTATGATAATGACTTTTTTAAGTTTAAAATGAGGCCATTGTGATTTGTATTGAATAGCTTCTTTGAAATTATAATCCAGTGTTCAAGCTCTGAGAAACTACAACATAGCTTGAGTGTCAATGGTTTAATATAAAAGGAAATTCATTCTTTACCTCTATCCCTCAAAAGACATTCAAAGTCAAGAAATATCTAACATACAACATCTTTTCTTATAGCTCCTATAGGATTAAACCCAATTTACCACAGTCCATATTGCAGAGCTTCTTATCTCCATCCCAAATTCACCTTTGTCATTTCCCAGGCCATAGTATTTTTTCTTGCCATTTCACCCAAAATCCCTTCCTTAGCCCTTTAAAATATGACTATAGTTTTTTCCATCTTCGACCTGTCATTCATTGTAGAAGGTTGCTACTTAAAAAGTTTGTAAACATTTGCTTGGAAACAAAGGAAGGAATAGTAGAAACATTATTTTGCATTCTTGAAAGATGACAATTAATGTTATGCAGTGGTAAAATTAAAAAATAATAGTGAACGTTTTACCTGAAATACAGTACTTGGGAGACAAGTGATATATAAAATAAATCTTTAGGATGAGAGAAAAATGACACAAAACAATGTTATTATTGTTTGTCATGTTGTATTGACTTCTCCTTGATAAGAAAGAGAGGAGCTCAAGAAAGAGTCTGCATTGGCAAGCAAGATTGCAAGGTTACCTGAAATTCATGGCCTTGCAATGTTGGAAAAGCCAACCAATCAACTAATTTCATACTCCAAATGGTAAGAGAAGAAATGCAAAATGTTTTGGTGGGGGAAGAAAGATAGACTTATGGGTCTGCTATCACACATACGATTAAAACCCAAGGTAAATAGAAATGTTTCAGATGAAATCTAAAGGTCTAGGGAGAACAAAATCCTTTAAATTAGACAAAAAGTGACTCGGGGAAGAAACAATTAAGAATGTTGACTCTTCCACCAAAGTTAGATAAGCTTGAATTATATGTGAACACAATTACGTAAAGTGGAACCAAGATGGAGAAACAACAGCAAAGGCATATCGTGCTTCTGGAAATTGTCTCATAAGGAATTTGGGGCTTGTTTACTTGGAAATGTATTTGACTGACTATTTATGAGAGATATAATGCTAGAAGAATCACTGATCTGGGAAGACAGTAAAAAAAGTTACTATTTAAGACTTAAAATTGGATCCTTAGGAGCCTAGGGACTGAGAACAAGCTGAAAATGCTACTCATTCCTAAGTTCCAGGTGGCCTTCTCAGATACAGTCAAAGACAATGTAGGAAAATAAGCAATTCTTAAAGTACTGAGTCACGGAACACAGAGTTATCCTCAGAAAGAGACATTTGTAAAAATTTATTTACTGCAAGAAATATATATATATAATATATATATTATATATATATTATATATATATATAATATATATATTATATATATTATATATATATAATATATATATTATATATATATTATATATATATAATATATATATTATATATATATATAATATATATATATATATATGAGAAAAAACAGTTGAAATTCAGATTTCAAGTACAAGGAGTGAGATACTGCTTTTAATAGGTTTACTGATGTATTTCAACTAGGTGAAGTTAATATAGAAAATGGTTTAATTGATCTCCAATCACTGCATTCAAGTATGCTCTCAATCAAATTTAAGTTTAAGATCCTTGAGGGCAGGCATTTTATTTGTTTTGTTCATGGCTGTATCGCCAACAACTAGAGCAATGCCTGCTATGTGGTAGGTGCTCAGTAAATATTAATTTGCTAACTGAATTAATAAATGCTTGTATTAGTCCATTTTCACACTGCTGATAAAGACATACTCTAGACTGGGAAGAAAAAGAGGCTTAATTGGACTTACAGTTTCACGAGGCTTGGGAGGCCCCCTCAGAATCATGGCAGGAGGTGGAAGGCACTCCTTATGTAGTTGCAACAAGAGAAAAATGAGAAAGACGCAAAAGAGGAAACATCTGATAAAACCCTCAGATCCTGTGAGACTTATTCACTACCATGAGAACACTATTGGAGGAACTTCCCTCATGATTCAAATTATCTTCCACCGGGTCCCTCTCACAACACGTGGGAATTATGGGAGTACAATTCAAGATGAGATTTGGGTAGGGACACAGCCAAACCATATCATTTTGCCCCTGGCCTCTTCAAATCCTGTGCCCTCACATTTCAAAACCAATCATGCCTTCCCAACAGTCCCCCAAAGTCTTAACTCATTCTAGCATTAACCCAGAAGTCCACAGTCCAGAGTCTCATCTGAGACAAGGCAAGTCCCTTCCACCTATGAGCCTGTAAAATCAAAAGCAAGCTAGTTACTTCCTAGATACAATCGGGGTACAGGTATTGGTTAAATATGCTATTCCAAATGGGAGAAATTGGCCAAAACAAAGGGTTGATAGGGCCTATGCAAGTCCAAAATCCAGTGGGGCCTCAAATTTTAAAGCTCCAAAATTATCTCCTTTGACTCCATGTCTCACATCCAGGTAACGCTGATGCAAAAGGTAGGTTTCTATAGCCTTGGGCAGCTCTGCCCCTGTGGCTGTGCAGGGTACAGCCTTCCTCCTGGCTGCTTTCATGGGCTGGCATTGAGTGTCTGCAGCTTTTCCAGGCACACGGTGCAAGCTGTAGGTGGATCTACATATTCCGGGGTCTGGAGGATGGTTGCCCTCTTCTCACAGCTCCACTAGCAAGCTCCAGTAGTGACTCTCTGTGGGGGCTCAGACCCCACATTTCCCTTCTGCACTGCCCTAGCAGAGGTTCTCCATTAGGGCCCTGCCCCTGTAGCAAACTTTTACCTGGGAATCCAGGCATTTCCATACCTCTTCTGAAATGTAGGTGGAGGTTCGCAAATGTCAATTTTTGACTTTGGTGCACCTGCAGGCTCAACACCATGTGGAAGCTGCCAAGGTTTGGGGCTTGCACCCTCTGAAACAATGGGCCAAGCTGTGCCTTGGCCCCTTTTAGCGACAGCTGAAGTGGCTGGGACACAGGGCAGCAAGTCCCTAGGCTGCACACAGCATAGGGACCCTGGGTCTGGCCAAGGAGGCCATTTTTTCCTCCTAGCTTCAGGGTCTGTAATAGGAGGGGCTGCCATGAAGACCTTTCATATGCCCTGGAGACATTTTTCCTATTGTCTTGGGAATTAACATTCTACTCCTTGTTACTTATTCAAATTTCTGTAGCCAGCTTAAATTTCTCCTCAAAAAATGGGTTTTTCTTTTCCAGTGCGTTGTCAGGCTGCAAATTTTCTGAACTTTTGTGCTCTGTTTCCCTTTTACAATGGAATGCTTTTAACAGCACCCAAGTCACCTCTTACATGCTTTACTGCTTAAAAATTTCTTCCGTCAGATACCCTAAATCATCTCTCTCAAGTTCAAAGGTCCACAAATCTCTAGGGCAGGGGAAAATGACGCCAGTCTCGTTGCTAAAACGTAACAAGAGTTACCTTTGTTCCAGTTCCCAACAAGTTCCTGATCTCCATCAGAGACCACCTCAGCCTGGACCTTACTGTTCATATCATTGTTAGCGTTTTTGTCAAATCTATCTAACAGATCTCTAGGAGGTTCCAAACTTTCCCATATTTTCCTGTGTTCCTCTGACCCCTCCAAACTTTTCCAACCTCTGCCTGTTACCCAGTTCCAAAGTCGCTTCCACATTTTTTGGTTTCTTTTCAGCAATACCCCACTCTACCAGTACCAATTTACTGTATTAGTCTTTTTTTTTTCACTCTGCTGATAAAGACACACCCAAGACTGGGAGAAAAAGGGGCTTAATTGGACTTACATGTAGCTGGGGAGGCCTCAGAATCATGGTGTGAGGCAAAAGACACTTCTTACATGGTGGTGGCAAGAGAAAAATAAGGGAGATGCAAAAGTGGAAATCCCTGATAAAACCATCAGATCTTGCAACTTATTCACTACCACAAGAATAGTATGGGGGAAACTGCTCCCATGATTCAAATTATCTCCTACTGGGGCCCTCCCAAAATATGTAGGAATTAAAAAAGTACAATTCAAGATGAGATGTGGGTGGGGACACAGAGTCAAACCATATCAATGCTCTTTCAAATCTTATTTTGTTTTCTCATCCTTCTTAATTATGTCATATGCAAATTCCATAAATTTTGAGTCACTGTCTATTATTTTTTTTTCAACTTTTATTTTATGTTCAGGGGTACATATGCAGGATGTGCAGTTTTGTTACATAAGTAAACATGTGCCATCATGGCTTGCTGCACAGGTCAACCCATTACCTAGGTATTAAGCTCAGTATTCCTTAGCTACTCTTCATGGGAAGAGCTAAGGGACAGCCCTTAGCTACACTTCCCATGGTCCTTGACAGGCCCCAGTGTGTGTTGTTTCCCAGCAATGTGTCCATGTGTTCTCATCATTCACCTCCCACTTACAAGTGAGAACATGCAGTGTTTGGTTTTCTGTTTCTGTGTTAGTATACTGAGGAAAATGGCTTCCAGGAGACATACATGTGGCCAACAAACATATGAGAAAAAGCTTAACGTTACTGATTATTAGAGAAATGCAAATCAAAACCACAATGAGATACCATCTCACGTCCATCAGAATGACTATTACTAAGAAGTCAAAAAACAACATAGGCTGGTGAGGTTGTGAAGAAAAAGTAACACTTTTACACTGTTGGTGGCAGTGTAAATTAGTCCAACCCTAGTGGAAGACAGTGTGGCAATTCCTCAAAGACCTAAAAGCAGAAATACCATGTGACCCAGCAATCCTATTACTGGGTATATACCCACAGCAATAGAAATAATCCTATTATGAAGATACATGCACGCTTATGTTCATTGCAGCACTGTTCACAATAGCAGAAATGGAATCAACCTAAATGTCCATCATTGTCTATTATTACATGCAGTTTAAAGCTTCAATTTCAAACGGAATTTAAACTTATTCATCTCTTCTGCCCTTAGGGCTGACTTGAGCAGAGATTCTGAAGTACATGGAAAAAAAGAGAGGCATGGCCCGACTCTGAGATATCTCATTTCTCTTCTCCTTCAGGATCCAGTCCTTGTAAACCTAGGGAGAAAGAAAGGGCCCAACCCTCCAAAACTGCTAGATTGTGGTTGTAACTTCCCTGAGCTTTCTCAGAACAACACACTGAGAAAGAGTCCAAATGCTGGACTTCTCATGAGTGAATAAGAATGTGTGAGTTTCACAGTGTTCCCTCATGTCCTTCCAGATTCAGTTTTCTGAAGTGAGATTTCCTCTGAAGCCTGATGTTTCATCCCTTTCAAGAAGTAGACTATAGGCACTCCTCACCATTGCAGACCTGGGTATATATTTGTAACTCTGTGCAACATACTTCATAATAATATACTTTTAAAAATGTATATATTTGTTTGGTAGATGTTGAAATTAAAATTTTTAAGAGCCAAGCAAAGAGCTATAGAAATTTCCAAAATCTCAGGACCTGAGAAGTATTCTGTATATTAAATGAGCCATTGAACAAGCCCTCTTTATATCATTGACAGTGAATTATTAAAAACATTTCACCAGTCTCTGCCTCTCAGTTCTGCTGAAGTGAATGTAGAAGTGAAAGACCTCTGTCTTGCATAGTCAGCTCCAACCCTATTCCACTTGAACACCTACTCACTGCATTTCTGTGGATTTCAGGGCCCTGTGGAGGTCAAGAGACAATAACACAAAAAACAACACTTACACTACTCTAATGTATGTGATTGATGTGTAAAAATCACTTATTCCATAGCAAAAATGAAGTGTCTTGAAATTTTGGAAAGGTAATTTTCCTTTAAAAATTCAAGATACCTCTCTATTTATAAATTGACTATATTTTAGCTAATACTTACCTTTTACATGAAAAATAAAGTGCTAATACATACACATGATTTGTATGCCTTGTCACTGATATAGTTTGATACTAGGGATAGTAAACAGAGTTTGCAAAATAAAAAGGGGGTCTCTAAGGAATACTAGAAATTAAAAGAAGGGAAGGAAATGGAGAGAAAGGGGAAATAACAGCAGTGACAAGAGTGAGTATGGTTTTCCACATGCCATCTGGGAAGACCTTAGTTATTGGTGTTCAAAATCTGTCAAAGAAAATATAAAATAGCTGAAGAATATCACAAACCACAAAATGTTTGCTAATATGAAAAGTTAATCTCCTCAGAGCAACAAGAGTGTACGGGGTTATGAAGCTAGAATTGTGCTTACCTCCACCAAATTATGACTGAGAGGAGGAAAAACAAAACAAAAATTTGTTGGCATAAAAGATGGGATGTTGGCAAACATCAAAGATTAGCCCCCCATGAGTCTCTCTTGCAACATGTAAGGCATTGGGGAAAGAAATACTGTCCCTATAAAATGCATATTTATAAATCCTTCCACAAACCAGAGACAGGCCTACATTTAGTTTTACATTCATTCAAATACTCTTCTGCCATCAAATGAGGTGAGAAGAATTAGAAAAATATTTCTTTAAATGGTCACAAAAACAAACGTTTATTGTGTCATTTATTATTTATTAATAGAGTAGAACACTTTTTCTAAGTAGCAGATACATTTTTATAAGGGAAGGATTAAATGATAAAATACTATGATTTTATTTCTATGGTCTTAGAAGTCAGTACACTTTTTTCTTCTTTACAGAATAACTTAACATATATAAAACAATGTAGGCCCAGAGGTGAAAATCCACACTTATTTGTTGAGACCGAGAATAATTGAGTTTGGGAAGCAGTCCTAAAGAAATTCATATATATGTGCATAATGTGAAGTCATAGTTCTCACATGTAATTATATACACAGTTACATATAATACATAGTTTACATATACATTATATGTGTATAATAAATATTATATATGTGTACATGTATTATATTTACATAATATATTATGTGTATATGTGTGTGTGTATATATATTCATATGTATATATATATATACACATATATATTCAGCCTAGACTGCTCCTCTGAGATTCAAATTCCAATACCTAACTGCCTGTTTAATGTCTCCACATAGACACCTAATAGGTTCCTTATATGGCAGTGCTGATTTTTTTCCTCCCAAACCTACTCCTCTGTTTTCCTCACTCAGCAAGCAGCACCACCATTAATCCAGTTGTTCCTGGACAAATATAGCATGTCACCTTTTACTCCTCTCATTCTACCTCAGCCTATATTCAATCCTACTTCCCCTTCCGTTATATTTCACAGACGTTATTTCCCCCAAAATCTCCTGTACTTCTAACTCCTTCCCAATGTCTGTTAACTGGAAGTCCTGGACTGACACTCTTCCCATGATGTATAAGGCTATCAAGGATCTGGGTTCAGTCTTTTTGGGAGTTCTGTCCAATCTTTGTAAGCAAGGAGATATGTTAAATTATACTTTATTTTCTAGATTTTGGGCAAGCCCTTCACTTCCCATAATTTGTATATTCTGTGTTATAAGCCTGACTTGTGTGAATGATGATTTTGAGAACTCAATATATACTACTTTAATTTGTCAATTTACAATAAAAATACGCTTTTAAAAAAGAATAATGAGACCACTTTCCTCATTTAGGTTACATAATGGAGATAAAAGACAAGCTACAGGAAGTGAAATTGGCAATTCTTCTTGGTCCCTGTTTGGGAAAATGTGAATCTCATCCTCTCAGTTTCTAGTTTGACAGACTATAGGGTAGGGAAAGAAAACTCAAAACAAACAAACATGAGCCATTGGCAAGATTGGTCTGACAGGATATGAAATCAAACACTGAAGAAGATTTTTAGGACCCTATAAAATGTTAAACTTACTATAAATTTCTTATTGCACCACAAAAACATAAGTAAGCCTAATAAATCAAGTAATTTTGGAGAGCCTTGGGTCTAATTTTTAGAACCAACAATAAAAATGGGTTTTGAACATAGATGTCCAAGATTTGGCACACACAGGAAAGGCTGTAGATAAACAATGATGTCTAATATTTTTCAGGATGCTTAGCTCTTATAGGTTTATAGTATTTGAAATAAAGCCTCAGATTTCCTGGTGCCTATTATGTCATATGAGTCTGGAGCCCTGGATTCATCTTCAAACAATTCATTTGATTTAACTGAACCCAGTGCATACTTTAGCTACTAGAATTATTCAATGTCTATTTTAACTGAAGAACTCTGAATACATTGATGATCACTAGTCATTTCATGAATATAAGTTATGTTTTAACCTAAATGCACTGGCCCTATTGCCTATATCTTTATTATACTAGCTTCACTAGTCTTGGATTTGAAACATGTTGAGATGTGTTGAACATGTAAAACACATACTGTAACTATGAAGCTTTAGAATACAAAATTATGTATAACTCATCAACAATTTTTACATTGCTTACATGTTAAAATAATTATATTTTTAATATATTTGATTAAGCAAAAGATTATTGAAGTTAATTTAACCACTTCTTTTTATTCTTTTAAATATGCCTACTAAAAAATAAAATTACATATTTGACTTGCATTATATCTCTATTGGATAAGTTTAATCTATGTCTTTTAAAATACCATTTCGTTATATGTCAAATAGTCCATCAGAGAATAGGCCCTATCAATGAGTTGACATATAGAGTCTAAAAATATGAAAAGAAAGGAATGCATGGATAGTAATTCCATAATTGATCATTGTGATGCTCTTTCACCTTGTGGAAAATTTTGTGAAGAAACACAGATTATTTATAACATTATTAACCTTTCCTGATCTTTGAATATATATTGAAATTTAAATCTTCGCAGGAAAATTTAACTCTAAATCATAATGCATACAATACTGGCTCTGGGGTATTAATGTTCATTTAATACTGACATTTTTCCCACTTTATTGTGAATATTTGCAAGTTATATTGCAAGAATATTTGCAAGTGGTTATATTAACTGCAAAGTATAGAACAGTTGAGAGAAACTTCTACTGAACATCCATATACCAAACACTTAAATTCTACCATTAAATTTTTTTTCCAGGCATGAGGTGTTTATTGAATGTCTGCTATTTATAAGGTTTCAGGGCTTACAATCACAAAGCAGAGGGAGCTTCTTAATGTCATGGAGGATGAAGTCTAGAAGAAGAAATATACACAAAACACACAGATGCACAATTACCTGTGATATGTTTTAGGAGACAAAAGCACAGAGTGTGATGGAAAAAAATGTTACAGGTGGTACTTGCATTTGAGATTGGAAACTTTTTCTCTGAGGCTGAGCATGGGTTGGTTGAGGAGAAAAAATGTTGGAACTGGAGGAAGATTCAAGACAGAAGAAACAACCTGCACAACAGCCTGGTGGCAGCAGGAGTTGACAAATTTTAGAAACTGAAAATAGCCAGTAAGCCCTTGAAGTAGGACACTCGGTCTCTCCAAGTCTCTGATTTCCCACTACACCCTGAGCACAGTGGACAAGGCAAAGATGACAGAAGCTGAGGACACAGAGGTAGGAAGGGGTCACTCATTTAAGACCTTGGAGCCTAAAGAAAGAAGACTGCATTCTATTCTGAAAAACGTGAAGTCACTGGAGGTGCTTTACCTTTTTATTTGCTTCTATAAAGTGGGTATTTTCTTTCATCATATTTCTTTTTATGACTTACGTTCTGTTTCTAACACTTTCATAATTTTTGAAAGGCTGGATCTCCTGGCAACAAATTTTTAGTTTTCCATCATCTGATAATGTCCTGATTTCCCTCATTATAGTTGAGTGAGAGTAAAGGTCCTCTTTGGGGTGCACTTTGGGGTACACTTAAATTCTTGAATCTGTAGATTTACATATTTTGCAAAATTTGGGGACTTTATAACTATTATTTCTCTAAAGACTTTTTCAGATCCACCCTCTTCCTCTCCTCCTGAGAGAGACTGATGACATGAAAGTTAAGTCTTTTGTTAGTTTTACAGGTCTTGAGGATCTGTTCTTTTTTTTTTTTTTTCCAGTCTGTTTTCCCTGTTATTCAAATGGATTATTTCTACTGTTCTCTCTTCAAGTTGACAGAGTCTATCCTTTGTCTTCACCATTCTAATGTTAAGCAATCCATTCTTAAAATGTATTTTTCTTTCAGTTATTATATGCTTCGATTCAATGGAACCAAGGAACAAATTTCCATTTCGATCATTTTGTATTTCTTACGTCTCTACTAATCATTTCTATTTTTCAATTTGTTTCAAGTATGCTCATTTTTGTGATTGCTGCTTTAATATACTTGCCATATAATTACAGTATCTGTATAATGTGGGTGTTGGCCTCTGTTGATTGGCTTTTCTAATTCCAGTTGAGATTTTCATGTTCTTGGTTTAACAAGTGATTTTGTATTAAATCTTAGACATTTTGAGTCTTATGTTATGAAACTCTGAATCATATTTAAATCATCTGTTTTACCAGGCCTTTTCTAACACTGTGCCCACAGAGGAGAGAAAGTACTATCTCATTACTGCCAGATGGGGCGAAAGTCCATGTCTTCCACTCAACCTCCATGGATACCCCAGGAGTGAGAAGGTGCCTCCCTACTACAGGGCAGGGTGTGGTGAAACCTCTCCCTGGGCTTTCCCTAGTACTAGGCTGGCTGGAGAGTCAGGGGTGCCTTATGACTCCTCCACATGCCCTCCTTGTCTCACAGGTGAGAGCCATGTTATCTTTGGGCCATGAAAAGTCCTAGCTCTCCAGTTGGCCTCCTCTGACACCTTCTAGCAGGTTGAACCAAAAGGGATCCTCATTAAATCAGGGTGGATGTAGTTTAAGATCTTTATATGGTCTCCACTAACTAAAGACCTAAAGACGAGTGAGGGCAAAAAAAACCTCTCATTATCATGCGGATGTAGTGAAAATTCCAGTTCTCCATTCTGCCTTCTGGCCTTTTGTGACATACTTCTGGCAGCAATCCAAGGGTGCTTCATTACAGCTGGCTAAGGGTGAAAGCTAGGAACCCAGTTAGGTTTTTCTCGGAAGGGCTATTGTGAGTCCACAGCTTAATGTCTGGCCACAATGGGGCAGTTCTTACTTAGATGTTTTCCTTCCTGCTAGGCTTTTTCCCCTGGCCTTTCAACTAGAGAGATCAGGCTCTTGTTTGGCTTTTCTGTCTTTAACTATTGGTGTTTTGTGACTCCTAACTTCTCTATCTCCCAATCAGTCATATATGAAGCAAAAAGAAAACCCAGACAACACACTGCCATGTCATTCTTTGTTCCCGAGGGCCTTCAACAGTCTACCTTCTTCCCTCCACATTTTTGTTATCTTATATTGATTTTATGTAATTACATTTGTCCATGGTTTTCAGCTACACTTGAAAGGAGAAATAGAGAAAAGTTCATGTATTCCATCTTGTTGAAAATACGAATTTTAATACTATTTGAGAATCAGAGACTACATGAGTAATGTACGCACGCACACACACACACACAAAATAGACACACACGCACAATGATATAAAGTGCTATATACTCATCTCCCTTCATATAACTTGTATCTTAGCAACTAGCAATGGTTTTTCATTATCCAAATTGTGTCCCATCTCAGGTATAAAAATATAAGGCCCGTAAGTGTTGATAAGACAGTTTGGCTTTCACAAACAATTAGAAACTTTCTCTTGTGTAAAAAAATCATCTGATAGTAACAATTCTAAAATACGTTGGTGTGTGCTTTCAACATTTAATGAATCAGGTCTAATAATGATATTCAGAAAATTATTTGGGGGGCAAATTTCAAGGTAATGATTTTTAATAAATATATTACTGTATTGTAATTTCAATAATATGCTGATAAAATTATAACATTATTTTCTTAATCATAAGTGACTTCAATACCAGCTTTTAAGTTTTTTAAGCTTACTTTACATTATATAATTTAGGAACTTAATATTTCTCCTCTCTATTTTATTAAATCATTTGTATTCTTGTAAGCTATCATGAAAACTTATATAAAAACAGAGGTTGCCTTAGGTTTGGTTGTTATGAGAGATAGTTCAAGGAAACACTGGAAAAGGAATAAAAGTGAGACTTGGACAGGAAAAAAAACAATCAAAGACACATTAATGTGAGAGTTATTATTGGGGTCACTGGTGGGTAAATCAGTGGATCTCTTGGAGACCGTATAAACCCTGCTCAGACTTTCCCACCACAGGGCAGAGAAAATGAATGTATTAATCCATTGATCCCCACCCATTTTTGCTTGCGAGCTGAACTTGGGGTGTTAACTCCCTAACATCCTTAAGAAAGAATTTTCAGATGTTGCATTAAGATACCATCAGCATTTAAGGGAATGAGAAATGCCAACATTGTATGGGCTGGCTTCTGACTGTGCCTGTCACACTGGAGTGAGTGTAAGTAAAAAAATTAAATAATCAAGCAAATAAACAGCTACTATAAACATGCATCTATGTGTTGAAGCAGTCAGAACTGCTTCATTAGACGTCTTGTCCCTTCGCTTTAAAGAAACTTTATCTTTAGAGCAAAGACAGTTCAACTTTTCTTCCAGGCAGATTACTGTCCAGGGTTTTAAATTTTAACAAAATGAGGGCCATCCCACCACCATACATCAGTCCTGTCCCTAAAAACTTTGTATCTACACACACACACACACACACACACACAATTCAGCATTGAAAGAAAACACTAAGATATTCCAGTTATTTCCTTAGTTAATGCCCCACAAAATAGTTGGTTTTAGTTTCTGCTTAAACAAATACTTTAAAACACTTTATCATTTATTTCATGGATAGGAATTATAATCATCATATTTAAATATTTCCTGCTACTCAATTGAGCCCCAAAATATTTGCCTATTTTATGCACATAAGAGACAAATATGACAGGGCTAAGCCACTCAGAAAATTACCGTAAATAATCTAAGTTTTACTCAGTTGATATTTTTAATCTACATTTTGGGTAAAACACCAATGGCATTCTATCTGGAGCCCTTTAACCATCTAAACACAAGCTCTGCAACCACATATTCCCCACTTGGTGGCAACTTTGGTCAGCAATTGCCCTGGACCTTCCCCACTTATATTTAACAGGTTGTCACTCAGACTCTCTCAGGAAAACTCGGGACTGTTCTCCAGAAGTTCTTGCCTCACAGTCTCTGAATTTATCCTCCATTAAAGGAATGTTGCTGCCACTTGGTCCTTGGCTTTTCCAGAATGACTTTTGTTGTTTTTATCAGTTTAGCTTTCCCCTAGTTCTTTTACACCAGACTGTTATTCTTAAGTTTTCACATTGTGGATTTGTTCTCTCAAAATCATGCTTGTTTTTCATGTCTTGAGGGTAAGGAAAGTAGGAGACAAACAGTGCCTTCCATATATCCCAAAGGATTTAGGCAAATGTAAGATAGAGTGCGTTCCTCAAGGATTTAAATGCACCATTTCACCTTCTCCAGAAAAGATAGTCTAACCATTTCCTGTATTCCTATTTTATGTTTATGTCAACAAGTGTTATAATTCAAGATAATATGTACTTCCTTTTATTCAAACAGAGTTCGTTCTGGGTAGAGAAAGTTAAGCACATGAAATGGCACTTTCAACAGAAACTGTTGTGTTTTTCAACAGATTTTGTCTCTTTGTAACTGTGACTAGAATTGAAGAAATATTTTAAGTCTATTTATCAATATACACATAGCACACACATGCACACTCACACACATTCATTGCTGCACACCTTTAAAAAATGCCCCTTTACAACCAGAAAATGGCCTGTGCACTCTATCTGCTCAAATAAAGTGGAGTTTAATACAATCTGGCAATGCTGTTTAGGTTACAGCCTACATATTTTGCCCTTTATTCTCTTTTGCTCTTTTACCCAGAGGAGTCTATCAAGAGACCATGTACAGAAATATCAAGTAAAATATATCATAAAAAAGGGACTCTGAGAACCTAGTGACCTGAAAAAATGTTACTTATGAAACTAATGACCTGAGAATGCCTTTAAATCGAAGAGCATCTAGTACAGCAAAGAGACCTTCAAAATGGGCATGTAAGCACTGATCCAGATAGAAGATTAAATAGCACTATATATTAAAAAGCATAAGGTAAAATAAAAGTTGGAATTTTTCACTTGAAACAAGTATTTCACCCAGCAGCTGAGAAAGCATGCCTGCCTGCCTTGACATAATTTTATAGTCCTTTCTTGTTTTGGTTTTGGACTAGTTTACTCATTTTCTATATACAAAGATACTGTAATTAGATATTTATAAAACAAGTCACATATTGATTCATGGGTATAAAATATGCCATCACAGTATGGTAACTAGGATTTTCATCAGCTTATTACTGCAATTAATCTGAAAAAATAAATGCAAATTGTCTTTAGAGGCTTGAATACATGTCATTCTCTATAATTTCTTTTAAATAATAATGATGTCTAACAATAAATTTCTAACATAATTGTATACCTATTAGTTCTTCCTATGTCTGATTATGAGGCTATACTAAACTTTATATTGGCCATAGTGAATAAAACCATTGACTTTCCATTTTCCAATCAATAAAATATTGACAAGCTTTAGAGCCAAGTGACAAAATCAAAAGCAGACATCCACAACACTTAGCTAAAGATTAGATCAATACATGAAGTTTCTATTAATGTTCATAATGACAATTTTATTTTATTTAACAGGAGAAAACATAGCTATTCTGTCCTTTTTTTTATTTAGAATAGAGGAGCATAGGTCAAATATGCATAATGAATTGGAGTGTGAAATTTCTTTAGATCAAAAAGAAACCCTTGAAGCTCAGAAATTCATTTTTAAACAGATATATTATCCCCAGTGTACAGTTCAATAGACTTCATTAGAAATTATGGATGAAGAGTTAACAATGCTGAAAGGGACCATAGGCCTGCCTATACACAACTCTCAATAACCCGATTCATAGCATTGCACAAAATATGTTTTCTGTTTACATAATTAGCTGGTTATTTTTTTCTACTTCCTGCCATAATTAAATAAATATAAAATGTTATTTATAATGCAATTTATGTTTCCAAAAAAAAGCTCTTAAAATCTACATCAAGATCAAAATTAAACCTAATTACAGATCAATTTGTTGCAGATTTGCTTTCTAAATCAGTGTTACTAGAGGAAGTAAAAAATATACTTTTTTACTCCATTTCTCATATTGTCATTTATTAGATCTAAGGAATTTGTTTTTTTACATTAAAAAATAGAAATGTTCTTCCAACACATTTTCTACATTTTATTCATTTTCATAATTTGATATTATTTAATAGGAAACCAGTTCATATTTGCTGCAAAAGAAATTGGTTAAAATCCAAAAAAAGAGTTTATTCATATTTTCACATCACTAAGTAAAACGCTTTTGATATTTTTGCCTAATATACATGGTATAAGTACTACAAGTTCTGATTTGAGGGCTTGCTTTCTAAACTTGCCTCCTCTACTCATGTAATAGTATGTTCTACAATTTGACTTCGAAGAGTTATATAGAATGACATTTACTTAAGCAATTTAATATTTGAGGAAACAGACTTTTTTCTTATTTTGCATTGTTAGAAATCATATTGTGATGAATATCCTTATACATTTTTTTCTTTTTTTTTTAAATTTTTTACAGTTTGCCTTGGTTCATTTGGGCTGCCATAAGGAAATACTATAGACTAGGTAGCTCCTAACCAACAGAAAGTTATTTCTCACAATTCTGAAGGCTGGGAAGTCCAAGATCAAAGGGCCAGCAGATTCCATTTCTAGTGAGGTACTTTTCCTCATAGACGATGCCTTCTGTGTCCTCGCATAGCAGAAGGGTAATTTAGCTCTCTGAGGCCTCTTTTAAAAGGGCATGAATCCTATTTATGAAAGCTCTGCCCTCATGACCTAATCACCTCTCAAAAGGCCCCACTTCTTAATATCATAACCTTGAGAGTTAGGATTTTAACATATGAATTTGGAGGGGACAGATATATTAAAATCCAGCAGAATTATAAATTATTACAAGATGATTTTCTGTGTAAAGAGTATACATTATTTTTAGATATTTTCATTTCTTTTTCCTCTTGCTTTCCAGGAGTTTGTGCCACTTCATACTATTATCAACCGTGTCACATAATGTCTCCTTACCAGGCTCTTCCTCACACTGGCAGACAGATGGATACATGAATACATAAATACGTAGATCTAAGTCTTACCAATTTAATAGGCAAAGCACGATATTTTTATATTACTTAATTTCATATTGTTACTACAAGTAAGTGTAGATATTTTTGTGTGTTTATTATTAAACACTGATATTTTTCTTGTACAGGATGTTTATTTAAAAATTTTGCCAAATTATGTTTTCAGGAGGTTCTCATTGTTTTTGACAATATATGTCATTTTGTATTTTGTCAATGCCAAAAATATAAATAATGTATCCATCATATGTAATAGACAATTTTTCCTAGTTTGTCCTCAAACTTTTATTTTCTTATTTTTTAAGAATCTATTTCTTAAAATTTTACTTTATGTCTTATATTTTTCTTCATTGTCCTTTTAATGTACTTCAGGTACATATTCCATTTATATTTTTAAAGTATTATATTCTGACTCTATGGCAAGAGATCAAAAAAAGGTCAAAGAAAAAATAACCATTATTTTCATTTGGTTTTTACTCAGTACAAATGTTAATGTAAGTTTTCATGAGGTCTGCTTTAAACCTTGACCAGAGATGATAATTGGGAATAACTGTAGTTTCTCTTCAGAGTTAGAGAGGAATGCTGAAAGACCATGAAAAATCTTAGAGACAAGTCATTTCTGGGACAATAAATAGCGGAAGACAGCATTTAACAATGAATTAAGGGAAATTCAATTCTTTCCTGTATTTCAGCACTGCGGAAGTCTATGAAGCAGTTAGTGTTAAAAAATACCATTGATTAAAAAAAAAAAAGATTTTCTGCGTTGGATGTTAAAAGATATGAAGCAAGAAATTGACCATTCAGTGGAACAATGTGAATCCTAAATTATCTAAATAAAAACAAGAGGATCAGTTAATTCAGAAAAAAGTATTGTATAAATTCTGGAACTGGATAGATATATTTTCCTTAACAAATTCTGGCAAAGAATTCTCCCAATCACTTATTCATTAGGGATTGAGAATTGATACTAGAAACAGATAACTTGTGCTTAATATTGTGCTTAAGCTTTAATCATAGAAAATTTCCTTGATGCAAGGGGGTTACTGTGTCAACTCAAGTTAAAAGGCAATTTAGGAAGTGATATACAACTAGCAGTTTGGAAGTATTCTAAAGATTACTTGCTAACAAAATTCACTCTCTACAGAAGGGACAGACCTAACAAAGAATACATCTTGCAGATTGCTACATAAGGAGTAAGTACATTGACAAATATTATGTACTTAAAATATATACAACTCTGTACTTAGCAAGCTACATAGAATTCCTTAATATTCCTCTTAACAGCTGTACAAGTTAACTTGACTTGTATATGCATTATACAGATGAAAAAAATGAGATGAGAAAGGCCAAATAAAATGAATGAATGAATTAATTTTTAAAATTTATTTTGACATAAGAGCCAATCCTATCAGCCTTGCTGATTTCTTCAAAATACTTGCAAATAAGTTGCTATAATATAAAAACATCTTCTTATTGTTTCTCTCTCCTTAAGGATTTCTCTGAGACATTTCTAATATTTAAATCTTTTTTTCCATAGGTTGTCTTTCACGGTACTTTGTATACACTACTTTGGGTTCATATGCCTCAAGTGAAAAATTGGGCTAATAACATTAATACCTCTGTCACAACCCCATTGCACATGATCAGTTCTAATAATGGGTTTTAAAGTAATTTTGTTTTATTTTAAATTACTATCCAAATATCAGTCACTATGACATCAGACATTTTACTCTCTGTGATAGTTACATATCAACTTAGCTGGAGTATAGTATCAAGTTATTCAATAAAACACTAATCTAGGTGTCACTGTGAAGGGATTTTGTGGATGTGATTAACATCTACATTTAGTTGACACTAAGTAAAGGAGATTTTCCTTGATAATGTGGGCGAGCCTCATCCAATCAACTGAAAGGCCTTAAAGGCAATACTGAGCTTTTCTAGAGGAAGAAGTAATTTTATCTCAGGACTCCAGCATTAGCTATTGCTGGACAATCCCAGCATCCAAACCTGCCCAACAGATTTTAGACTAGACTTACCACCTCATATGAACACATAGCAGATTCCCAGAAATCAGTCTATCTACCTATGTATCTATCAATCTATCATCTATCTCCCACTGCTTCTGTTTCTGTGGATGACACTGACAGATGTGAATATTCACATAAAACCTGTCAATATGCATGTTCCTTCCTACTACTTGTACCAACTAAGCAAAAAGTGTAATGGATGTATATTTTTCAAAAGAATTTCTGTATGTGTTCTCCGATTATTGGTCAGAAATAAAAATATGTTTATAATGCAAAATTCATAAAATGTGTATAAATGATAATGTATATGCCTATATATGTGTGTGTTTTTCTGTGTATACATATATGTGTATATGAGTGTGTGTGTATGTGTGTGCATTTTTTTGTAACTGATAATGTGGCCTTTTACATCTACCAAAATCCAGGACTAGTTTAGAAAAGAAATTACAGCAGCATTCTAAAATTTACTTGTTTGATATAAATATATTTTCATAAGTTTTTTTGCCTGACATTTGTGCTGTAAATCAAAAGTACTTTTGTGAAAGCAATTTTTTTAAACCATCTTCTCTGAAATTGTGTAGGAGGAAGTGAATCGCTACCACTCAATCCTGACGTTAATTCAACAGACACGTATTTTGATTTCTGAAGAATTATGGAAACATTCTTTCAGAAGAGAACAATGAAAGATGGCATTCTGTGTTTAGCACATTTTCCTTTTCCAAGTGGCAGTGGAGCGTTGTAACAGCAAAGTAAATTGCTTCTTATTTCTATGTGCTTTTTAAAACTGTGACACTGACTGAGCTGAACCACCAAGACCACATCTGTACACAGCTAAATAAAAGACTTTACATGACGGCAAAACTGGGCAGAATTAATTTGTCCTTGGATGTACTGATGATTGCAATGCTTACACCACTGCTTTATACACAGTAGGGTAACACTCAGAGTACTATCATGAAATTCAGTTTTTAATTTAAAAGATTTTGAATAAAGGACTCATTACACAGGTATGGCCAAGATGAAGAGACACAGAAACGTCTGATTGTATACTGTAGCATTAGTGACAGATTGCCTGAGCAAGGAGTGAGAAAAATATTACTGAAGACTCATAGAGAGTTTGAAGCTTTAGAAGTAAAGCTGCCTAGCAAGAATTGCAACCATAGAATATAGTCATTGCCCCAGATTGAAGCAAGGCAAGGACAGGGGTTTGTTAGGAGTGATAAATACCTTGATCTTCTTCTGTTCCAGCCAGCCCTCTAATTTTCTGTGATACTACCGGCCAAACCCAATCAGAGGCTAAAATTCAAGTGATATTGGGTGATAGGTGTGTAGGGCCAAAACTTGAAAACAGAACACGGAAGGGCTTGGAACAATGGAGTTTCAAGGAGAGTAGCAAATTAACATCGTAGACATACAATGCATATGTTCAAGTTGAGGGCAGAAATCAGTCTAGGCTGTTCAATGGTATGAAGTCAGGGACAAAGATCATACTTCTGAGCCATATGGAAGAAGCTAGAGGGAGATGTTAAGTAAGCTACTATTTTTTCCATTTATGTAAGTTGAAACAGAAAGGAGATAGAGTTATAAAAACAAGAATGTTTCATGAAGAGTTTTTTTTATATAGTGATGATAAAAATAAGAGAGAAAATAAGCGAAGGAAGAATGTTTTTGGAAAGAGAAATTTAAAAATCTATAGATGTCAAGAATAAAATGCATTTAAAGAACCTTCACTGTTTTGACCATATAATTCAGGATTCATACCAAGAGTCAGGATTAATTTTTCAGGATATATGGGGAAGGGGACAAAAGTAAAACTCTGACTCAAAATACTAGTGCACAGCCTCCGTTTTATTTTTATTATTGCCCTCTGAATTTTAGAAATTTCTGTTTCCATTGACTTTACATGACAAATAAAAATCAGCCATAAAATGTCTCTTTTTATATGAAGAAATATTATATTGAAGAATAATAATATAATTTCTTTAAAAAATTATCAGAAATTTGGGGACTGTGATTTTGGAAAAACATCAGAAAGAATTCTAGTAAGCCCTCCAGGCAGAGGTGAGTATTTGACAGATTTGTAAACTGTTACTTACACTCCAGACTTGTATATTCAACTGCATGACATTTCTACCTCGATGTCTGATAAGTATAAAAACCTAACACTGTAGGCTGGGCATGTTGCCTTATGTCTGTAATCCCAGCACTTTGGGAGGTCGAGCCAGGCGGATCACCTGAGGTCAGGAGTTCGAGACCAGCCTGGCCAACATGGTGAAACCCCCATCTCTACTAAAAATACAAAAATTAACTGGGTATAGTGGTGGGCACTTATTATCCCAGCTACTTGGGAGGCTGAGGCAGGAGATTCACTTGAACCCGGGAGGCAGAGGTTGCAGTGAGCCGATATTGCACCACTGCACTCCAGCCTGAGCAACAGAGCAAAACTTCGTCTCAAAAAAATAAAATAAAATAAATAACACTGTTATACTTGAATGTATTTTTCCCCATCAAACTTATGTTGAGTCTTGGTCCCCATTGTGGTGGTATTGGAAGGTGATGCCTTTAAGAGGTGATTAGGTCCTTAAGGGGGATTAATGCCTTTCTTTCAGGAGTAGGTTCTTAGTCTTGCTGTACTGGATGAGTTCTCTAGAGAGAAGGTTGTTATAAAGTGAGGCTGCCTCACGTGATTGGTCTCTTTGCACATTCCCACTTACTCTTTTGCTCCTCCAGCATGTTGGAATAAGGCACGAGGCCCTCACCAGAAGGTGACCATATGTGCCTGCTCAATCATGGACTTTCCAGACTCCAGAATCATGAGCTAAGTTACATTCTTTCTTTATAAATTCCCCAGTTTCAGGTACTTAGTTATAGCAACATAAAATGGACTAAGACACATCAAAAACAGACATTTGACTTCCATCTCACTCCATTATTCTAAATCTGTCTCTCTCCCAGTATTTCTCGTCTCTGTAAATGACAATGATTGGTTCAGTTGAGCAAGTCAAACCCTATTAGCTATCACTGGTTTCTGTTATATTTCCTGCTTTTCCAAATCAAATACCTCATAAGGATGTATAGTCTCCAAATTATATATGTATATAGAATCTCTCATATTCTATTCTCACCATTAATAGTCTATTCTAAGCCGTTAACATCTGTTCCCTAAAATAATGGAATTAACTCTATCTGCTTCTCATGCTTTTTTCTTTGCTGTCCGTCCTCCGCAAAGCAGCCACCGTGAGCTTTCAAAATCAGAATGCAGATTATATCAATTCCCTGCTATATACTCTATATTTTCTTACTACTTTTAGCCTAAAGGCCTCTTCACTGCTCTCCTGTAATATTTTTTGTCCCTTTGCTCCTCACTTAAAATTCCTTAGTCACAGTTAGGTTCCTGGAATCAGGTACTTTCCCAAGTCTTCATATTAGCAAGTTTCTTTGCATGTAGGGATCTTTCTTCAGATCTCTGTCCCTCTTCTTGTTGTTATTATTGTCTCCATATAAATATCATCTTCTGCTAAAAAGAAGTTAAAAGTCACAAAATAGCCCAAGGTAAACATAACACTATGAAACAATAGTAAGCTGAATCTGTTCAATAATGGGGAGGGGGAATCTTTCTAACAATTAAATATTGCTCTCATAAATACAAGCAGTCAGTAATAGCAACTAGAGAGAGTGATGCCAGAGGTATATAAATCCTTCATACAGGAAAATAGGAATCGTTTAATACTTACTTTTCAGATTAAGTAGTATATCAGCGGGCTTCATAATTTGACTATGTTATTCCTAATGTTATTTCGTGAGCTTTCTTAATTACAGTTAATGAATGTAGGAAATGAGTTTTATTAATTTGTATGAATGAACTGTTTTGTGGTCATTTTAATGTTATTTTCAGCTTCAAATTCTCTGACATTTAAAATGAAATAGCTGGCAGTTTTCAATTATCATTATGCAAAATTTTAGCACACTTAAAATTCCAGTTAATTTTGCTAGCAGGATTTTATTGATACTTGCACAATTAGAAAACTGAGAGAAAAAAATAACATACACTTACAGATCTAACAGGCTTAACAAAACTCTAAAATAATTTTTTAAATACCCTTTACCACTGACTATATTTTGAACGCTTTCTGTAGCAACAAAAATAATAAGTCTTGAAAACTACCCTTAATCAAATAAAGAAAAGGATAATCCACTTCTTTCTTTCTTTCCAACTTTTATTTTAGGTTCAGAAAGTACTTTTGCAGGTTTGTTAACTAGGTAAATTGCATGTCCCTGGGTTTTAGTGTACATATAATTTTGTCACCAACATAATCAGTATAAAGCCTAATAGGTAGTTTTTCAGTTCTCACTCTCCTCCCACCCCCCACCCTTAAATAGGACCCATTGTCTACTCTCCCCTTCTTTGTGTTCACATGGACTCAGTGTTTAGCTCCTACCTACAAGTGACAACGTTCAGTATTTGGTTTTCTGTTCCTGTGTTAGTTTACTTAGAATAATGGCTTATAGCTTCATCCATGATGTTGCAAAGGCCATGATGTCATTTTTTATAGCTGCATAGTATTCCATTGTACATATGTACCACATTTTCTTTACCCAGTCCACCGATGGTGGGCCTTTAGGTTGATTCCATGACTTTGCTATTGTAAATGGTGCAATGAATATATCAGTGCATGTGTCTTTAATAGTGGAACAATTTATATTCCTTTGGGTATATACCCAGTAATGGGATTACTGGGCCGAATGGTAGTTCTATTCTTTTAAATTCTTTGAAAAATTTCCAGACTGCTTTCTACAATGGCTGAACTAGTTTACATTTCCACCAGTAGTGCACAAGCATTAAGCATTCTGTTTTCTCTGCAGCCTTGCTACCATCTGTTACTTTTTGACTTTTTAACAATAGCCATTCTGACTGGTGTGAGATCTTATCTCATTGTGGTTTTGATTTGCATTTCCCTAAGGATTACTGATATTAAGGATTTTATATGCTTCTTAGCCATGTTTTTATCTTCTATTGAGAATTTTCTATTCATGCCCTTTACCCATTTTTAATGGGGCTGTTTGTTCTTGCTTGTTGATTCTTGCTTAGTTTTGTATACAGTAAAAGATAGGGGTACTGTGTCAACATTCTGTATATGGCTAGCCAGTTATTCCAGTACTATTTATTGAATAGGGAGTTCTTTCCCCATTACTTGTTTTTATTGCCTTTGTCAAAGATCGGATGGTTGCAGGTGTGTGGTTTTATTTGTTGGTTCTCTAACTTGTTCCATGTGTCAATGCATCTTTTGCGTGTGTGTGTACCAACAAAGTTTTTCACATAATTAGAAAAAAAAAATTTAAATATATCTGGAAACAAACAGAGTTCAAATGTCAAAGCAATCCTAAGCAAAAATGAACAAAGCTGGAGGCATCAGACTCCCCCACTTTATACTGCAAGGCTACAGTAACTAAAACAGCATAGTACTGGGATGACCTACTTCATTACTGAAAACATGGTTGTTTCTGGTTGTCAATCCTTTGGTCAAAATCCTATCGGTTGCATAATTTCAAGGCAGTCTAGTTCTTCAGTATTTCATCAAATATGTGAATACAGCTGCTATGTTCACCTTCATTGTTTTTTCATCATTTTACTCAGTTTACACATATTTATTTTGTATCCAGTATGAATAAGACATGAGTTCAAGACTTATGATACAGAAATGAACATGACCATCCTAACACCTCGCACAATGGAGACGACATTTATCAGATGACACAGCTCTGAATTCCTTTATAATGTTGGTTTCCTATATTTGCTTCTGTAAGTGCAGGCACATAAATCACACACTCAAAAATATGATTAAATGAAGGCAGAAGAAAATGATCACATCTTCTTACTCCTTAAAATATGGCCTTACTTCATACAGCCTAATGCTCATAATTTCTTAAACTAATATCCTATACACTTAAATAATATTTTGCTTCCCCTACAGCATATAGAAAATATGTGATTATAGAAGCCTTTAGATTGTTCTAGTCATTTTTCTGAGTAAATAATGCTTTCTTATCAAAATATTCCAATTGTGAATATCATTCTTCTATGCTTAATGGTCTTTTCATGGTTAAATTTATATTGTCATTCATTTCTTAATTGGATTATTTGCTTTTTTGCAATTGACTTCATTGATTCTGTATATATTCTGATTATTAATCCCTCAGCAGATGGATAGTTTGCAAATATTTTCTCCCATTTTGTAGACTGGCTCTTCACTCTATTGATTGTTTCCTTTGCTGTGCAGAAGGTCTTTAGCTTGATGCAATCCCATTTATCTGCTTTTGATTTTGTTGCCTTTGCTTTTGAGGGTTTATTCATAAAATCTTTGTCCAGATTAATATCCTGAAGTATTTCTTCAACATTTATTTCTAGTCATTTCATAGTTCCACAACTTATATTTAAATTCTTAATTCATTTTGATTTAATTTTTATATGTGGTAAGAAATATGGGTCTGGTTTCATTCTTCTGCATATGAATATCAAGTTTTCCTGGCACAATTTATTAAATAAACTATTTATGTTCTTATATATGCTCCTGGTGCCTTTGTCAAAATTGAGTTGGCTGTAAATCCATGGATTTGTTTCTGGGTTTTCTATTCTGTTTTGTTGGTCTATGCATTTATTTATTTATTTATTTATTTATTTATTTGTTGAGACAGAGTTTCACTCTTGTTGCCCAGGCTGGAGTGCAATGGCATGATCACTGCAACCTTTGCCTCCGGGGTTCAAGTGATTCCCCAGCCTCAGCCTCAGGAGAAGCTGGGATGGCAGGCACTCACCACCATGCCCGGCTAATTTTTGTTTGTTTGTTTGTTTTGTTTTGTTTTGTTTTGTTTTTTAGTAGAGACGGGGTTTTATCATATTGTCCGGGCTGGTCTCAAACTCCTGACCTCAGGTGTATGTATTTATTTTTATGCTGGTATCATGCTACTTCGGATTACTGTAGCTTTATAGTATATTTTGAATTGAGGTAGTATGATGCCTTCACCTTTGTTCTTTTTGCTGAGGATTGCTTTGGTTATTTGTGGTGTTTTGTGATTCCATGCAAATTATGGATTTTTTTTCTATTTCTGCAAAGAGTCATTGGCATTTTTATTGGAATTACACTAAAGCTAAAGGATACTTTGGGTAATATGATCACTTTAACACTATTAATTATTCCAATCTATAAGTATGGGATATCTTTATATTTGTTTGTGTCCTCTTCAATTTCTTTTACTAGGTTTTTTAGTTTTTCTTATTGAAATCTCACTTCCTTGGTTAAATTTATTTCCAAAGTATTTTTGGAGCTATTGTAAATAGATATGCCTTCTTTATTTTTTTTTCAGATTGTTTGCTGTTGGTGTAAACAAATGCCAGTGATTTTTGTATGTTGATTTTG
Organism: Pongo abelii; assembly: GCF_028885655.2. NCBI lineage: Eukaryota > Metazoa > Chordata > Mammalia > Primates > Hominidae > Pongo > Pongo abelii. The sequence goes on along the minus strand of NC_071990.2, from coordinate 95,388,921 downwards.
TATTCTGCAACTTTACTGGATTGTTTATATGTTCTAACAATTTTTTGATGGTCTTTCAGCTTTTCTAAATATAGAAGTATGTCATCTGCAAACAAGGATAATTTGACCTTTTCCTTTCCAGTGTGGATTCTCTTTATTATTTTCTCTTTCCCGATTTCTCTGGCTAGGAATTCCAATACTATTTTGAATAAAAGTGGTAAAAGTAGGCACCCTTGTCTTATTCCAGATTATGAGAAAAGATATTTATTTTTTCTTATTTGGTATAATGTGAGCTGCTGTGAGTTTGTTTTAAATAATCTTTATTATTTGGAAGTGTTTTACCTATACCTAATTGTTCAGAGTTTTTAGCATGAAGAAATGTTGACTTTTATAAAATGCTTTGTTGGCATCTATTGAAATAATCATGTCACTTTTGTTGATTCCCTTAATTATGTATCATGCTTATTGATTTGAGTATGTGGATTCATCCTTCTGATAAATCCCACTTGGTGATGATGAATGATCTTTTTAATGTGTTGTTGAATCTGGTTTGCTAATATTTTTTGAGGATTATTGCTTACCTTTGTCAGTAACATTGAACTGTAGTTTTCTGTGTGTTTGTGTGTGTGTGTGTGTGTGTGTGTGTGTGTCCTTGTCTAGATTTGGTATCCTGGTAATACTAGCCTCATAAAGTAAGTTTGGTGGTATTGTTTCCTCTTCAGTTTTTTGTAATAGTTTGAGTAAAATTGGTATGATATATTCTTTAAATATTTGGCAAAATTCAACAATGAACGTTTTCCAAAAGAAGACTGATATGGTCTGGCTGTGTCCCCACTCCAATCACATTTTGAATTGTGGCTCCCATCATCCCTACATGTCATGGGAGGAACTCAGTGAGAAGTAATTGAATCATTAGGGCAGTTACCATCGTGCTGTTCTCATGATAGTAATTGAGTTCACATGAGATCTGATGGTTTTATGAGAGACTTTCCCTGCTTTGTTCAGCACTTTTCCTTCCTGCCACCATGTGGTTTGGTTTCCTGCCACATGTTTGTTTCCCCTTCCACCATGTTTGTTAGTTTACGGAGGCATCCCCAGCCATGCAGAACTGTGACTTAATTAAACCCCTTTTCTTTATAAGTTATCCAGTCTTGGGCAGTACTTTATAGCAGCATGAGAATAGATAAATATAGTAAATTGATACTGGGTAGTGGAGCGCCACTATAAGGGTACCAAAAATGTGAAAGTGACTTTGGAACTGAGTGAAAGGCAGAAGTTGGAACAATTTGGAGGACCCAGAAATAGACAGAAAAATGTGGGAAAATTTGAAACTTCCTAGAGACTTGGAATGCCCAGAAGACAGGAAGATGTGGAAACATTTAGAACTTCCTAGGGACTCGTTGAATGGCTTCAACCAAAACGCTGATAGTGATATGGACAATGAAGTCCAAGTTGAGGTGGTTTCAGATAGAGATGAGGAACTTCTTGGGAACAAGAGTAAAGGTCACTCTTGCTATCCAATTGAGTGGCAGCATTTTGCCCCATCTGTAGAGATCTTTGGAACTTTGAAATTGAGAGAAATGATTTAGGGTATCTGGTGAAGTAAATTTCTAAGCAGCAAAGCATTCAAGAGGAAGCAGAGCATAAAAGTTTGAAAAATTTGCAGCCAGATGATGGGATGGAAAAGAAAAATCCATTTTCTGGGGAGAAATTCAAGCCAGTTGCAGAAATTTGCATAAGTAAAGGGGATCCAAATATTAATTACAAAGACAGTGGGGTAAATGTCTTCAGGGCATGTCAGAGGCCTTCAGGGCAGCCCCTCCCATCACAGGCCCAGAGGCCAAATGGAAAAAAATGGTTTTATGATCTTGACCCAGGGCTCTCCTGCTCTGTGCAGCTTCCTGACGTGTTGCCCTGTGTCCCAGCTGCTTCAGCTCCAGCCATGGATATAAGGGGCCAGCTCAGGTCATGGCTTCAGAGGGCACAAGCCCCAAGCCATGGCAGCTTCTATGTGGTATTGAGCCTGCTGGTGCACTGAAGTCAAGAATTGAGATTTGGGAATCTCCACCTAGATTTCAGATAATGTATGGAATTGCCTGGATGTCTAGGCTGCAGTCTGCTGCAAGGGTGGAGCCCTCATGGAGAATTTCTGCTAGGGCAGTGCAGAAGGGAAATGTGGAGTTGGAGCCCCCACACAGTGTCCCATCTGAGACAATGCCTAGTGGAGTTATGAGAAGAGGGCCACCATTCTCCACAACTCAGAATAGTGAATCCTTCTACAGCTTGCACCATGCACCTGGAAAAGCTACAGACACAAAACACCAACCTGTGAAGGCAGCTAGGAGGTGGCTACATCCTGCAAAGACACTAGGGTGGAGCTGCCCAAGGCCCTGGGAGCTCACCTCTTGCATCAGTGTGCCCATGTGAGGTATGAAGTCAAATGAGATCATTTTGGAACACTAAGGTTTAATGACTGCCCTATTGGATTTTGTACTTGCATGGGGCACGTAGGCCCTTTGTTTTGGCGAATTTCTCTCATTTTGAATGGGTATATTTACCCAATACCTGTACCCCCATATAGGAAGTAACTAAATTGTTCTTGATTTTACAGGGTCATAAGTGGAATGGACTTGCCTTGTCTCAGATGAGACTTTGGTTATGGACGTTTGGGTTAATGCTGGAACCTGTTAAGACTATGTGGGACTGTTGGAAGGTCATGATTGTGTTTTGAAGTATGAGGACAAGAGATTTGGGTGGGGCTGGGGTGGAATAATATGGTTTGGGTGTGTGTCCACCCAAATCTCATCCTGAGTTGTAGTTCCCATAATCCCTGTGTATCATAGGAGGGACCGAAGGGAGATAATTGAATCATGGGGGCAGTTACTCTCATGTTGTTCTAGTATAGTGAGTGAATTCTCACGAAATCTGATGATTTTATAAAGGGCTTTTTCCCATTTGCTTGCCACTTCTCCTTCCTGCTGCCATGTGAAGAAGGAGATGTTTGCTTCCCCTTCTACCATGAATTTGTTTCCTGAGGCCTCCCCAGCCCTGTAGAACTGTGAGTAAATTAAACCCCTTTCTTTTTTAAATTGATCAGTCTCAAGCACTTCTTTATAGCAGCGTGAGAACAGACTAATACAAAGACATACAAATCACTGACAGGCACATTAAAAAAAGTTCAACATTCCTAATTATCCAGGAAATGCAAATCAAAACTACAATGTGATATCATCTCACCTTAGCTTAGAATGTTATTATCAAAAAATCGAAAAATAACAAATGCTGGCAAAGATACAGAGAAAGGGGAACACTAGTACACTGTGTATGGGAATGTAAATCAGTATAACCACTTTGAAAACCTCTGTGGAGGTTCCTTAAAATACTAAAAATAGATTTAGCATACAGTTCATCAATTTGTCTGATGGGTATATAGTCAAAAGAAAGGAAATCAATATGCAGAAGAGCTATCTGCACTCCCATGTAATTGCCACACTATTCATAGTAGCCAAAATAAGGAATCAACCTGTGTTCATCAGTGGATAAAACAATGAAGAAAATGTGAAACATAGGGGGAGGAGCCAAGATGGCCGAATAGGAACAGCTCCGGTCTACAGCTCCCAGCACGAGCAACGCAGAAGACGGGTGATTTCTGCATTTCCATCTGAGGTACTGTGTTCATCTCACTAGGGAGTGCCAGAGAGTGGGCGCAGGTCAGTGGGTGAGTGCACCGTGCGCCAGCCGAAGCAGGGGCAAGGCATTGCCTCACTCGGGAAGTGCAAGGGGTCAGGGAGTTCCCTTTCCAGGGGTGACAGACAGCACCTGGAAAATCGGGCCACTCCCACCCGAATACAGTGCTTTTCCGACGGGCTTAGGAAATGGTGCCCCAGGAGAGTATAGCCCACACCTGGCTCAGAGGGTCCTACGCCCACGGAGTCTCGCTGATTGCTAGCACAGCAGTCTGAGATCAAACAGCAAGTCGGCAGCGAGGCTGGGGGAGGGGCGTCCGCCATTGCCCAGGCTCGCTTAGGTAAACAAAGCCTCTGGGAAGCTTGAACTGGGTGGAGCCCACCACAGCTCAAGGAGGCCTGCCTGCCTCTGTAGGCTCCACCTCTGGGGGCAGGGCACAGACAAACAAAAAGACAGCAGTAACCTCTGCAGACTTAAATGTCCCTGTCTGACAGCTTTGAGGAGAGCAGTGGTTCTCCCAGCATGCAGCTGGAGATCTGAGAACGGGCTGACTGCCTCCTCAAGTGGGTCCCTGACCCCTGACCCCTGAGCAGCCTAACTGGGAGGCACCCCCCAGCAGGAGCAGACTGACACCTCACACAGCCCGCCAGGTACTCCAACAGACCTGCAGCTGAGGATCCTGTCTGTTAGAAGGAAAACTAACAGAAAGGACACCCACACCAAAAACCCATCTGTACATCACCGTCATCAAAGACCAAAAGTAGATAAAACCACAAAGATGGGGAAAAAACAGAGCAGAAAAACTGGAAACTCTAAAAAGCAGAGTACCTCTCCTCCTCCAAAGGAACGCAGTTCCTCACCAGCAACGGAACAAAGCTGGACGGAGAATGACTTCGATGAGCTGAGAGAAGACGGCTTCAGACGATCAAATTACTCCGAGCTACGGGAGGATATTCAAACCAAAGGAAAAGAAGTTGAAAACTTTGAAAAAAATTTAGAAGAATGTATAACTAGAATAACCAATACAGAGAAGTGCTTAAAGGAGCTGATGGAGCTGAAAACCAAGGCTCGAGAACTACGTGAAGAATGCAGAAGCCTCAGGAGCCGATGCGATCAAATGGAAGAAAGGGTATCAGACCTGGAAGACGAAATGAATGAAATGAAGTGAGAAGGGAAGTTTAGAGAAAAAAGAATAAAAAGAAATGAGCAAAGCCTCCAAGAAATGTGGGACTATGTGAAAAGACCAAATCTACGTCTGATTGGTGTACCTGAAAGTGACGGGGAGAATGGAAACAAGTTGGAAAACACTCTGCAGGATATTATCCAGGAGAACTTCCCCAATCTAGCAAGGCAGGCCAACATTCAGATTCAGGAAATACAGAGAACGCCACAAAGATACTCCTCGAGAAGAGCAACTCCAAGACACATAATTGTCAGATTCACCAAAGTTGAAATGAAGGAAAAAATGTTAAGGGCAGCCAGAGAGAAAGGTCGGATTACCATCAAAGGGAAGCCCATCAGACTAACAGCGGATTTCTCGGCAGAAACCCTACAAGCCAGAAGAGAGTGGGGGCCAATATTCAACATTCTTAAAGAAAAGAATTTTCAAACCAGAATTTCATATCCTGTCAAACTAAGCTTCATAAGTGAAGGAGAAATAAAATACTTTACAGACTAGCAAATGCTGAGAGATTTTGTCACCACCAGGCCTGCCCTAAAAGAGCTCCTGAAGGAAGCGCTAAACATGGAAGGCACAACCGGTACCAGCCACTGCAAAATCATACCGAAATGTAAAGACCATCGAGACTAGGAAGAGACTGCATCAACTAACGAGCGAAATAACCAGCTAACATCATAATGACAGGATCAAATTCACACATAACAATATTAACTTTAAATGTAAATGGACTAAATGCTCCAATTAAAAGACACAGACTGGCAAATTGGATAAAGACTCAAGACCCATCAGTGTGCTGTATTCAGGAAACCCATCTCACGTGCAGAGACACACATAGGCTCAAAATAAAAGGATGGAGGAAGATCTACCAAGCAAATGGAAAACAAAAAAAGGCAGGGGTTGCAATCCTAGTCTCTGATAAAACAGACTTTAAACCAACAAAGATCAAAAGAGACAAAGAAGGCCATTACATAATGGTAAAGGGATTAATTCAACAAGAAGAGCTAACTATCCTAAATATATATGCACCCAATACAGGAGCACCCAGATTCATAAAGCAAGTCCTGAGTGACCTACAAAGAGACTTAGACTCCCACACATTAATAATGGGAGACTTTAAAACCCCACTGTCAACATTAGACAGATCAACGAGACAGAAAGTCAACAAGGATACCCAGGGATTGAACTCAGCTCTGCACCAAGCAGACCCAATAGACATCTACAGAACTCTCCACCCCAAATCAACAGAATATACATTTTTTTCAGCACCACACCACACCTGTTCCAAAATTGACCATATACTTGGAAGTAAAGCTCTCCTCAATAAATGTAAAAGAACAGAAATTATAACAAACTATCTCTCACATCACAGTGCAATCAAGCTAGAACTCAGGATTAAGAATCTCACTCAAAACCGCTCATCTACGTGGAAACTGAACAACCTGCTCCTGAATGACTACTGGGTACATATCGAAATGAAGACAGAAATAACGATGTTCTTTGAAACCAATGAGAACCAAGACACAACATACCAGAATCTCTGGGATGCATTCAAAGCAGTGTGTAGAGGGAAATTTATAGCACTAAATGCCCACAAGAGAAAGCAGGAAAGATCCAAAATTGACACCCTAACATCACAATTAAAAGAACTAGAAAAGCAAGAGCAAACACATTCAAAAGCTAGCAGAAGGCAAGAAATAACTAAAATCAGAGCAGAAATGAAGGAAATAGAGACACAAAAAACCCTTCAAAAAATAACTGAATCCAGGAGCTGGTTTTTTGAAAGGATCAACAAAATTGATAGACTGCTAGCAAGATTAATAAAGAAAAAAAGAGAGAAGAATCAAATAGATGCAATAAAAAATGATAAAGGGGATATCACCACCGATCCCACAGAAATACAAACTACCATCAGAGAATACTACAAACACCTCTACGCAAATAAACTAGTAAATCTAGAAGAAATGGATAAATTCCTTGACACATACACCCTCCCAAGACTAAACCGGGAAGAAGTTGAATCTCTGAATAGACCAATAACAGGAGCTGAAATTGTGGCAATAATCAATAGCTTACCAACCAAAAAAAGTCCAGGACCAGATGGGTTCACAGCCTAATTCTACCAGAGGTACAAGGAGGAGCTGGTACCATTCCTTCTGAAAGTATTCCAATCAATAGAAAAAGAGGGAATACTCCCTAACTCATTTTATGAGGCCAGCATCATCCTGATACCAAAGCCTGGCAGAGACACAACAAAAAAAGAGAATTTTAGACCAATATCCTTGATGAACATTGATGCAAAAATCCTCAGTAAAATACTGGCAAACAGAATCCAGCAGCACATCGAAAAGCTTATCCACCATGATCAAGTGGGCTTCATCCCTGGGATGCAAGGCTGGTTCAATATACGCAAATCAATAAATGTAATCCAGCATATAAACAGAACCAAAGACAAAAACCACATGATTATCTCAATAGATGCAGAAAAGGCCTTTGACAAAATTCAACAACCCTTCATGCTAAAAACTCTCAATAAATTAGGTATTGATGGGACGTATCTCAAAATAATAAGAGCTATCTATGACAAACCCACAGCCAATATCATACTGAATGGGCAAAAACTGGAAGCACTCCCTTTGAAAGGCACAAGACAGGGATGCCCTCTCTCACCACTTCTATTCAACATAGTGTTGGAAGTTCTGGCCAGGGCAGTTAGGCAGGAGAAGGAAATCAAGGGTATTCAAGTAGGAAAAGAGGAAGTCAAATTGTCCCTGTTTGCAGATGACATGATAGTATATCTAGAAAACCCCATTGTCTCAGCCCAAAATCTCCTTAAGCTGATAAGCAACTTCAGCAAAGTCTCAGGATACAAAATCAATGTACAAAAATCACAAGCATTCTTATACATCAATAACAGACAAACAGAGAGCCAAATCATGAGTGAACTCCCATTCACAATTGCTTCAAAGAGAATAAAATACCTAGGAATCCAACTTACAAGGGATGTGAAGGGCCTCTTCAAGGAGAACTACAAACCACTGCTCAAGGAAATAAAAGAGGATACAAACAAATGGAAGAACATTCCATGCTCATGGGTAGGAAGAATCAATATCATGAAAATGGCCATCCTTCCCAAGGTAATTTACAGATTCAATACCATCCCCATCAAGTTACCAATGACTTTCTTCACAGAAATGGAAAAAACTACTTTAAAGTTCATATGGAACCAAAAAAGAGCCCCCATCGCCAAGTCAATCCTAAGCCAAAAGAACAAAGCTGGAGGCATCACACTATCTGACTTCAAACTATACTACAAGGCTACAGTAACCAAAACAGCATGGTACTGGTACCAAAACAGAGATATAGATCAATGGAACAGAACAGAGCCGTCAGAAATAATGCCACATATCTACAACTATCTGATCTTTGACAAACCTGACAAAAACAAGCAATGGGGAAAGGATTCCCTATTTAATAAATGGTGCTGGGAAAACTGGCTAGCCATATGTAGAAAGCTGAAACTGGATCCCTTCCTTACACCTTATACAAAAATCAATTGAAGATGGATTAAAGACTTACATGTTAGACCTAAAACCATAAAAACCCTAGAAGAAAACCTAGGCATTACCATTCAGGACATAGGCATGGGCAAAGACTTCATGTCTAAAACACCAAAAGCAATGGCAACAAAAGCCAAAATTGACAAATGGGATCTAATTAAACTAAAGAGCTTCTGCACAGCAAAGGAAACTACCATCAGAGTGAACAGGCAACCTACAAAATGGGAGAAAATTTTCGCAACCTACTCATCTGACAAAGGGCTAATATCCAGAATCTACAATGAACTCCAACAAATTTACAAGAAAAAAACAAACAACCCCATCAAAAAGTGAGTGAAGGACATGAACAGACACTTCTCAAAAGAAGACATTTATGCAGCCAAAAAACACATGAAAAAATGCTCACCATCACTGGCCATCAGAGAAATGCAAATCAAAACCACAATGAGATACCATCTCACACCAGTTAGAATGGCAATCATTAAAAAGTCAGGAAACAACAGGTGCTGGAGAGGATGTGGAGAAATAGGAACACTTTTACACTGTTGGTGGGACTGTAAACTAGTTCAACCCTTGTGGAAGTCAGTGTGGCGATTCCTCAGGGATCTAGAACTAGAAATTCCATTTGACCCAGCCATCCCATTACTGGGTATATACCCAAAGGACTATAAATCATGCTGCTATAAAGACACATGCACACGTATGTTTATTGCGGCATTATTCACAATAGCAAAGACTTGGAACCAACCCAAATGTCCAACAATGATAGACTGGATTAAGAAAATGTGGCACATCTACACCATGGAATACTATGCAGCCATAAAAAATGATGAGTTCATGTCCTTTGTAGGGACATGGATGAAATTGGAAATCATCATTCTCAGTAAACTATCGCAAGGACAAAAAACCAAACACCGCATATTCTCACTCATAGGTGGTAATTGAACAATGAGAACACTTGGTCACAGGAAGGGGAACATCACACTTTGGGGACTGTTGTGGGGTGGGGGGAGGGGGGAGGGATAGCATTGGGAGATATACCTAATGCTAGATGACGAGTTGGTGGGTGCAGCTCACCAGCATGGCACATGTATACATATATAACTTACCTGCACGTTGCGCACATGTACCATAGAGCCTAAAGTATAATAATAATAATAATAATAATAAAAGAAAATGTGACACATATACACAATGGAATAATATTCAGCCATAAAAAAATGCCATCATACCATCTGCAGAAAAACAAATGAACTGAAGGACATTCTGTCATGTGAAATAAGCCAAGCATAGAAAGACAATATTGCATGTTCTTGCTTATATGTGGGAGTTAGACAAAGTTTATTTATTAGAAGTAGAGATTTAATTGGTAGTTATCAGAAGTTAGAAAGGGTGGGAGATTAGGAGAAATGAAGGTTGTTCATTAGGCACAAATATACAGTTACATAGAAGGATTACATTTTAATGTTCTTTAGCACTGTAAGGTCACTATAGTTAACAATAATTTATTATATATTTCAAAATAGCTGAAAAAATTATTTGGAATGTCTCTAATACAAATAAATAATAAATATTTGGGGTGATGGATATGCCAATTACTCTGATTTCATCACTACACCTTGTACACATGTATCAGTATAACAAATGTATCCCATATATATGTAAAATTATTACATATCAATAAAATTTTATCATTCTCATTCAATTCTGAAGATTATTACTGTGCTTTTTGGATTAGAAAACAGACATGTGAGCAAATATCATTTTTTTTTCTCATAAATTAGTTGGCAAACCAAGCAGTGTTTTTTCTTTCTTTTCTCAATAAACACCTACCATGTATTAGGTACTACGGCACTTCCATCATCAGCAATGGTGAACCAAAGAAACATAACACCTGCCTTCTTAGAGCTTTCTTTCTAGTGAATAATGCAAATTATTTAAATCATAGTTAATTATATAAGAATAATGGTAATTTCTGTGATGAAAACTAACATGATAGTGATGGAGCATAGGATAAAAATATCTACTTAGACTCCTTAGGTCACTTCTCAGAGCAAGAAATCTAAGGTAGTAGTTATAAAAAGAGTGGAAGGAAAAAGTGATCCAGTAAGATAAGGTTTGTTGTTGTGTCTAAGTCATGAAATACTGTTGCCTTTGAGGGACTGAAATGAAGTATGTCTAAAGAACAGAGTAGGAAGAGATAGAACTGAAGAAGCAGGTAAGAGCTATATTTTGCCTATTCTACCGGATATTATTCAAAGTTAAGGCTTTCCAGTTTCCCTTGATGCTTTTCTCTCAGTTCCTATCCTTCTCCTTTTATTTTTAAATTTTCTGAGTTAAGACACTGGGTATTGATGAATCTCTCTCTCTCTCTCTCTCTCTCCCCCATTTCCCCTCCCTCCCTCTCTCTGTCTACCCATCTATCAATTGTGAAAAGAGAATAAATCCTGAAACCACAAAATCACTAAGCCAAATGGGAAAGTCAAGCTGGGAACTGCTTAGGGCACACCTGCCTCTCATTTTGTTCCTAAATAACATAGCTACGAAGCTAAGAAGCAACATATCACCCTCACAATTTGCCCACAAGAAATTCATTGTGGACAAAATACAGACAGAACTCATAATCATCCCTCTGAGGCTCACCTGAGACAAATACATATCTGATTGCTTCCTCTGCCCTGTCGTTTATGTAAAAATGCAGGTTCATGGCTGGGTGCGGTGGCTCATGCCTGTATTCCCAGCACGTTGGGAGGCCGAGGCGACCGGATCACAAGGTCAGAAGTCAGAGACCAGCCTGACCAACGTAGTGAAACCCTGTCTCTACTAAAAATGCAAAAATTAGCCAGATGTGGTGGTGTGTGCCTGTAATCCCAGCTACTCAGGAGGCTGAGGCAAGAGAATCGCTTGCACCCAGGAGGCAGAGCTTGCAGTACACCGAGAACATGCCACTGCACTCCAGCCTGGGTGACAGAGTGAGACACTGTCTCAAAAAAAAAAAAAAAAAAAAAAAAAACAAAACAAAATGCAGATTCACTGAGGAAGACTAAATTGTGTATTCAGTGGAAGGCTGATCAAGGACTCAAAAGAATGCAACCTTTCGTTCCTTATCTACTTCTAACCTGCAAGCGCCCACTTCAAGTTGTCCCTCCTTACTGGACCAAAACAATGTACATGTTATACATGTTATTTGATGTCACATGCATCCCTAAAATGTATAAAAGCAAGTGGTACCCCAATTATCTTGGACACATGTCTTCAGGGCCTCCTGAGGCCATGTCACGGGTGCATCCTTAACTTTGGCAAGATAAACTTTGTAAATTGACCGAGGGCTGTCTCAGATATTTGGGGTTCACACAATCAATCATCAACCCTAGGTTGTTTCTCTGTGATCATGACATATACTTTGAAAATCAGAAACTTTTGCTTTAAACAATCTTCACAGACAAAAGTTCAGTTTTCTTATAACTCTTTTATTTCACAGAAGATAAAAAATGTCTGAAAAAACAATGGAAAAATTATCCTGGCACCTGTCATCCAGATTCCTGCCAAAGATCTTTCCCAACTTCCTGTCATTTACTTTTCTCTGTCTCTCTGTCTCTGTATCTCTGTGTCTTTGCTGTGATTGGAGCATTTGCTAAATCTCCGTTTACTCTCAGAATATTCTAAGATCATACTTTAGGGGAACCAGAATACATGCTGAGTGTGCTAGTTTTTCAAGTCTGCATTCAGCCACCATTTCAACCGTAAATCAGGAAGCTCACCCATTTAAAAGAGTACCTTGTTCCCAGAGCCAGCTCTCATTTATTTATTCTTCAACATTTCCTCTCTAGAAAGTATAGGTTTATGGAATATTAGAGATTATTATTTATTGTGCAGCTTCCAATAAAGCAGACTTTTCTTTCTTCTCCATGCTCTACATTTTCTGTTTATGAATTATTATGAATCTGTTTCTCAATATTTATGAATGTTGTCTGCCTCATCATAATTTTATACCTCCTGATTTTCTCTTGGTATTATACCACCTAAGTGTATAGATGGACATTACCCAAAACTTAACTTCCTCCTACGTAAGTAGCAACTGGCTCTCATTTACCAAACATACATCTGGCTCTGGCAGAAAAGAAAATTTAACACACTTCTTTTTGCTATTAAAATAGCTTCTTAGCTTCCATATATCTCAGTTAGGATTGAAATATCACATAAAACTACAGTTCTATTTGGCCTCTTTTTATAATACTTTCAGCTTACTCTCTTAGCAAATTGCCAAGCTCATGAACTCCCTATTTTTCATTGGGTTCTGATAACATCAGATCCTGAGAGTTTGTCTTTAGCCATTTAATCATCTCACAATCTTCTATTTTATTAAAACAGCAGAGGAGGACTACTTCCTTTGTGCATTGTCAAAAAAAAAATCACCTCTAAAAAGTAATAAGATATTTTATTTTTCCAACATTCATCGGGCTACAGTATATCCCCTAAATAAATAACTCTGTAAGCTTTGGCAGCTTTATTTAAAGACATGTACTTAGGACAGAAGATCCAAAGAGCATTAAACAACACTTCTTTCTCTTTCTTTGATGTTTTAACCTGTGAACTGTCAATGGTTCTTTGATCTGTTTCGATTCACAGAGAAAGGAACATAAATAAGAACATACCTAAACTACATGGATTCTAAATTGCATGTCTGTGGGGTATCCTAAAATAACATTACAGATAGATAGATAGATAGATAGATAGATAGATAGATAGATTTTGCTTTAATATATGTGCCATAAACCACCACATTTATGATAGCATCTGCAATTATGTAATGTTGTATATCCCATAGGTATGTGAAATTTGTGGCAAAGTTGAATCTTATTAACTAGTCATCTTAAAATTGTATTATGTGCTTTATGACAACAAACCTTTGGACAGAACAGTCATCAAAAATTTGCCTGACTAAAGTATATTTTAAAAGCCCACAAACTGATATTGAATCATTTTTGTCAGTGTTTATAAATACATATAATATAGGTAAACCTACAGTCAGTGTGTGAAGTTTAAATTTGGGTATATAAGCCTACTTTTAAGAAACAGAATGAATGTGTATAAATTACTCTTGCATTAGGTGATTTAAATAGTAACAAATTATCCTAACATGAAAGGTAGTGTGTTCAGTTTTAAATGAAAGCATTTGACTTTGTGAGCTGTAGAAACACAAAGTCTTTAGTGCCATTTGTAAACCTGTGCCTCATTGTCTGTTTCAGCCTAAAGCAAAGCCAGTATGTCCTTGCAGACAGAAGCTTTAAGAAGTAGCAAACCAGGCTTAATTTACTCCAAGTAACTGGAAGAGAAAAAATGTGGCTTAGAAAACAAAACTTTCTACTCTGCTCACCGTAAGCTTTGGACATAAATTTAACTAAGAATAGATTAAAAATTGGATCTTTTTTTTTCAACCTCAAACCTTGTTTTCATGCTTGACTTCTCAGAGGTTTTGGAACATGTTTAGCCTGAGTCATGGCCCCTTCAGATGAAAACATTGGTTAGCTAAGAATTGAAATTAAGTTGTCAAATACAGCTAACTAACTCTGCAGAAATTTGGATAAGGAGGAACCTGTCCTTTTTCACTGTGTGTCTTTCACAGAATATCATGTTTGCATCTGTGTCCGAGAGAAAGCAGATTAATGAACACTCTATCATTGATAGTATTCAGTCTGAGTTTGAATGATTGTTTGTTAAGGAGATTGCAGAAGAGTCCTTGCACTGGATGGGAGATTGGGCTGTAAGTGGTAAGAAGAGTTCCTTCTAATTTTAAGATCCTAAAAGTCCATGAAACCGATTATAAGCAAAGGAAGTTCAAGTACATTGAAGTAGGAATATTTCAACAGAATATCAAGTTATGAAATTGCTCTAGTTAACGTTTACTCATCAAAGCATCTATATAAAGGGCAAAGTGTATCTAATAAAATCTCAGGCTGACAAACAAATGTACAACTAATCAATTGACAAATTCTCTTGGACCTACAATTATAATGACAACTTTTTAATGTGTCCCATTATTTTTAATATGCTTTATTGCAATACATTATCATACTTCTTTGGTCCTTATGTTTGTGTTTACTTATTTTGCAGATGTATGTTAATAAATACAAAATAAAATAGAAAGGGTTCTTATTCCAGAAATGGTATAGTAGCTTGTATTAGATTAACTATCCTACAGATAACAATTTAAAAGCTTGAGAAAATACAGAAACAAAAAAGAAAACAAAACAAAAAACAAATCACCTTTCTAAAGAAACTGGAGAGTGGCCAAAAGGAGATTGTGATAGACATGGAAAGGACTTGGCCCATGTAAGAAGTAAACTACTTTGAGCAATACTCTTTTTCACAGACTTTTCTTCTGAGGGCACTTTTAGTGCCACATTTAGTATTGCACAAATATCAAGAACTCAAGTAGAAAACTACAGTCTTCCTTCTTTGGGAAGTAGAGCATGGGCTTAAACATTGCTGGAGATTGAGTGGAAAAATCCTGGGAAAAATCTGACACAGATTGGGAACTCTAAAATCTACATACAATGTACACCTCAAACCTTGACTGAGTCTTGCATTTTATATATGTTGGGGATACTTGTAAGGACTTACCAGAAAGCATGAGTCAGCTGCAATTCTGAAACTTCTGAGAAGAGATCTAAGCTGTATCCAATGCAGGAGTAACTGAAATGTGAGTTTGAGACTTGTCAAATTATAGGCAGCTGGTAAACACCTCAGGCTTTCCACTGAGGCTCAATTTTTTGGAGTAAAGACTATGTCCAAAATCTAAGGTATTTTCCTTAGATTTTTTAACTAAATTTTTCCAAACATTTTTTAACTAAATGGAAAAGAGTATCAAAACTACTTTATTACCTGTTGGGAAAAAAAAAAAAATCAGTACACTTCAGAAGAGGGTAAGAAATCTAGATTATCTATAATAGACCATATATAATCTCTACTGCATAACCAAAATTACTTGACATGCAAAGAAATAGGTAAATATATCTCATAAACAAGAGATATGGACAAAAAGTAGAAAAAGACTTAAATTGGTATATTCATTTTAAGTAGCCGGAAAAAACTTTAACGCAGCTAAGTAAAAATGTTTAAGGACTTAAAGAAAATGATAGCCCAAATAAGTAAACAGATGAGAAATCGCAGCAAAAAAAGAAAAACTACCAAAAGGAACCAAACAGAAATTTTTGAACTAAAATAAAATATCTGAAATGGAAAAGTTACTGGATGGGATAACAGCAAACTGAAAATTGCAATAAATAAAATAGGTTGGTTAGTTTAATGGCAAATTAGTAGATTCGTCCACTCAGGAGAACTGAAAGAATAAACAATTTCTTAAAAAAAGTCCATAGAGGTGTTATTCTGTAATTACAGAGTATGAAACTGGTAAATAAATGTTGTTGATACCAGCTGTAAACTCAAGTTAAAACAAATACATAATATAATAACAAAATGCAGGCAGATTTTAAAGGAAGTTAAAACTTAAAGGAAACAACCAGGTATGCAGTAATATTCCTTCCTTCCTTCCTTCCTTCCTCTCTCTCTCTCTTTCCTTCTTTTCTTATATTTTCCACTGACAGCAACAACCAAGACAAGGATTTGGGGTAGCTACAAATGTAATAGAAAGCCCAGTATGTTTCTGGACAGGGGAGGCTGAACATTTTAAGCTATTAAAGAAGGAGTAAGTAGCCAAAAAGGAGAAAGTCAGAGAAGAGGAGCACAAATATGGTTTTAAGGTGTATCCTGGTTATTTAACGGCCTTTGAACTAAGAATTAACAGGCACATTCAAACAATGTTAGTCACTCACTATAAGCATACTAGAGTTTTCAGTTTGAACACATATCAGTTAATTTTCTACAAAAGACAAAAATAAATACTTCAGAGGAATATAACAGAATTTGCAGTTTTCATTATCTACAGATATAATCTAAAATTACTAAATATATGCAGATCCAGGAAAATGCCATCTACTATCAAAGAAAAAGACAATCAACAGATGCCAGCCATGATAATAACCATATGATAGAATTGACAGGCAAGACCTTTAATATAGATATTAGAATGATGATCAAAGTAAAAAAATTCATAATTAATGAAAATAAAATGAACCTTAGAAAACAAATATAATTATAACAGAAATCAAATAAATATTTTAAACCTATAAGGTATGTGAAAAAATTGATTTAATAGCAGAATGGAAATTGTAGGGAAAAAAGAGAACTTAGGAAAGAAGTGGAAGAAGACAAATTTAACTCAGCTAAATAAAAGTGAATTACTTTGTGCTCAAAGGAGACAAGACTCAAATGAAAATTTAGTAAGAAACATTGAAGAAACATAGGAAAATAATCAAGATAAAACAAGGAAGAGATTTAAAATGTCAAAAAATAAATATGAATATGGAACACCTATATAGAAAAATAACATTCACGCTATTTTGGAATCTTTGATAAAAAACAAAACAATGAAACAGAACTAATATTTGAAACTATAGTGCAAAACAACACTTCAGAAATACAACAAAGTCTGAATATATGCATTGAAAGGGCTCACCAGATACTTTGGAAAATTAACTCTGAACAATCAATGCTGAGAACTATAATAATAAAACTGTTACTTTTCAAAGGCAAAAATCTTCAAAGCTTCCAGGAAAAAAGATCAGATGACAAAACATTGTATACTAGCATTCCAAGACCAATTTACAGGGTAAACAATAATAGTGAATGATTTTCTAAAGAACTTCAAGAAAATGTGCTCTAAAGATTTTATATACAGCTACATTCTCCCAAATAAATTATTTAACCATTTAAAACAGTTTTCAATGCATAAGTAATGATGAAATTCTACACCTATCAACACTTCTTGAGACATCTACTTGAGGATAGATGTCATTCAAATCCAATATTGTAGGTTGTTATATTTCTCTCCTCTTTATAAATACAGCCAAAACACACAAATTTTATCCTGTATATTGCTCTTGGTTTTCTATTTCATTGATATTTGACTCCAGTTTTTTGTCATCTAATCATCCTTCTTTGTATATAGTCTATTTATGATCTTCTAACTTCTTAATATGGCCTTTTAACTTACTAAATTTCAATGTTCTTACTTTCTAACATAAGTTTTAAGGGTATACATTTCTCTCAAATATATATATTTTTCAATTTCACAAATGTATATTTAGTTTTATTATCATTCAATTCCAAATAGTATTATTTTTTATTTTCACTATGATCTCTCTTTTAACCACACATTACTTATGGGTATGTTTAGATTTTTCAAATAAATGGCGATTTCAAATTTTTTTATCCTCTTTAATAATTGTGCTTTGATTATATTATATTTTCAAAAACCATTTTGGATAGTTCATTAAGTATTTATTTATTTGTTGAGAGTCACTATTTGAGAGGTCATATAGCATTGGCTAACTACCCAGATTCTGGAGTGAAAATGGTAGATTTAAATACTAATCATGTTCACTTAATAGTTATATACCTTTCAATCATCTCCTCTTTAGATATATATTCTGTAAAATGAATATAGTAGAAGTATAGTAGAAGTATGGGTTATTTGTGAGAATTAAATGACCTAATATATGTACAGACTTCTGAACATGTTCTCGCCTGTAGTAAGAGCTATATAAAATATAGCTAATTAATTAATATCATAACCAATGCATGTTCCTTTTTGAGAATATGCAAAGTTTAATTTCTAATTGTTAAATGCAGATTTCTATACATAATTATCCAGCTTGATAATTACATTTTCCAACTAATCTTTGTTATCACTCTCTGCTTTCTTCTGTTTGATCTCACCATGTTTGAGAGACATAGGTTTAAATTACCTGTTCTCATGATGGATTTATACAATTTGTCAGGTAACAAATATGCTGCACTAAACTGAAAATTCAGAAATGTAGCAAAGTAATTTTGTAAGGTTGATATAACTCCATCTTAAGAAGCATCCCATAAGAAATAAAAGGATAGCCCAATATCATGTAGAATCATAAATGTTAAAATTATGCACTAACAATAGTAAAAGAATATGTTAGGATCTGTGAATCTTAATTTCAATGATGTTTGTCTCATATTATTTTTGCCCTTGTTTAGTCTCTCCATTCATTTGAGGCTGGCCTATTTGACCAATAGAATAAGAAAGAAATTACAGTGTGTTACTGCCAAGGTGAAGTCATAAATGTGCTGCAGTCTTCACCCAGGTTTCTTGCATTGCTAGTTTGGGGAGGAAGTCATCTTTTGTATAGTAAGAAGATGCAAGAAGTCCTGTGCAAAGATTCATGAAAAGAGAAAACCATTTGCTAACCTTAATTGCCAGACCTGTGAATAAACCCCCTTTGAACAGGATCCTCCAGCTCCACAGTTCAGATGACTACATCTCTAGTCAACGACTTTTGAGAGATGCTGAGCCAGAACTACTAAACTTAAATGCTACCAAATTCTGTACTCACAAAAAGCATGAGAAATAATAAAGGATTATTGTTTTTGTAGACTATTGAATTTGTTATGCAGCAATGGATAATTAATGCAGATATCTGAAAAAAAATACTTCATGTGCAAATGGAGGCAAAAAGACAATGCAAACATAGCTCAACCTGAGAAAATTTCTTTATAAACTTACCTAGATTCAATGAGAAAAAATGGTATTATCTGAATTGATTCAGAAAATCCATTTGAAAAAATTAAAAATAAATTTCAAATAAAAATATCTTAGTAAATTCATGAAAAAAGAAACTTATTTTATTTAGTTGATAAGAAACTAACTGTTCAAATCACACTTAAAAATGAAACATTTCTGCCATTCTCATGAACTACAGAAATGGCAAGTTTGGCAAACGAGTCACTTAGTACTATGCAATACTGTATGAGATTTTTGGTTATTAGAGCTGGAAATGGAATGGTGAATAACTGCAAATGGGCACAAGAGATCTTTTAGAGTAAAGGAAATGTTTCAAAATTCGATAATGGTAATGTTTGCCGAATTTTCTAATTTTACTAAAAAGTATTGAATTGTTTACTTAAAGCAGGTGAATTCCATTTTTTTGTAAGCCATACTACAAAAAGCTGTTAAAAAAATAGAGGACAAAAAATTAAAAAGATGTACTGAGGTCCAAACCAATGTTTAAAACAAATGACAAAAAATCAGAAATGTATAAACATTGTAAAAGAAAAGATAACACTGTTGATATTTGCAGAAGATAGTATCATCTAAATAGGCTATCCATGAGAACAATAAGAGAGGTCAGCAAGGTCTTTGGCTGCAAGACTATCATATAAAACACATTTTCTTCTCTATATGCCATCCTTAACCAGTAAGAAAAAGGAATGAAAAAAAGTTTTCAGTCACAATGACTATAAAATAAATGATAATATCTAAAGTGAAATGAGAAGACCAATAAGGAAAAAAGTACGGAACTTCATAGAAGGACACTAAAAAAAAAAAAAAAAAAAGAGAGTAAATGAAGAGGCTTATTAAGAGTCTGGATAGAAGACTCACCATTGAAAAAACTTATTGTATTAATGAAAATAATCTGAATCAAAATTTAAATAAGTGTTTCTATTTTACAAAGCATCATAAGCCAATTCTGAAAGTGACATGAAAGAAGAATTGCACAGGAATAACCAAGATGCTGATAAAAGATGTGATTTCCTGTATAAGTTCAATCGTATCAAAAACTATAGAAATTAAAAGAATCTGATGTTATTTTTTTAAAGTCATATATCAATTGATTCAATAAGACTTCATCTAAAATTTATTATACAGAAATAAATATGTGGGCAATAATGTATATATTAGGATAGTCATTGTTTATATTAGAAAATCACCAAAAATAACTTAGTCAAAAATGACATTAATAGAGATTGAATGGAATACCATGCAGCAGTTGAAAGTACTAGTATTCCATAAACATTTAAATAGAACAATCTTTGAGACTAGATGGCCATGGTTAAGAGGATACACAATAAACTAGTAAATATAATGGACACTGCATAAGAAAAATATGGCTGAAAATAGTGGAGAGGTGGTAGTGAGAAAAGACTTACATTTCCCTGTGTATGATTTGCAGAAATGTATGATTTATTTTCATTAATTTCTGAAAATTAAATTAAAACTTTATTTTAAAATAACATGCTATGTATGTCCAAGTTTAGTTATTTGACAATAAAAATAGATACGGTTTAAAACCTAAATGCAAATTTAGTGCATGATAAAGGCAGTTTTTCATTTGGACCATTTTTAGTGACCATTTTTTCCATTCAAAAGCAGTCAACCTCATGATGCCTGGTGAATGATTCCATTTATTATGAAACCAAAAACAAAGACCAAGATAACTTATACTTCTGAAAATTTTTCTTTTAACTTAGGAGAAATACTGAGATATCTCTATGACCTAATGGTAAGAAACAGTTTCTGATTTAAGTTCATTCATATGTTTAGTCACAGGTAAATTGCAGTTTTTCTTGGAAGAAAAAAAAAAAGTTTCCTGCAAAATTTAAGAAACTCCTTATTCTTAGTCTAGGTATGCATTTTATTAATGTAATTCCTGCTTCCAGATATGAAAAGCTACCTTGCATCAGTTTGCATTTAGAAGCATTCTCCTGAAGAAAAACAAAATTTGTATAAAAGTGCATCCTTTGAAATTAATTTGAGTAATCACGGCAACCAGACTTGAGTGACCATGAGACCATGGTATTATTGAAAAATGTACCCATAAATAAGTACACTCCAAAACCTAGCTGGCAAGTGGTTATGTGCTCATGTAAGAGTGATATCTGAGAAGCTAATTACCAACCAGAGCACTTGGCAGACTTATGATGTTAAGGAAACAAAGATTGGATTTTAGAGTCTATTAAGGTGTAGAAACAAAATAAACAGGCCAGGCCTTTTTTATTTTTTTATATTTATGAATTTATTTATTTATTTATTTATTTTTTGAGACCCCTAAGGTAAGTCTAACACCCTAAGAATCATCACAAATCAGAGAGAGGCCAACATCACAAACATTAAAATCTAGCCTCAAATCACCTCAATCCCTGACTTGAGTGGGGTGATCTGCCTTTACACGACTGCCTGCCAGAATAAGAGTCAATCATTTTTGCAGAAACATAAAATATTTGTCACACAATTTTATACACAAATATCTGTAGCAAATAAAAAATTGGCTGGTTTGATCAGAGACACTATCAGTTGATTAAAAATCAAGATAGTGAAAACCGAACGTAGAAACACAACACAGGTAATCAGAAAAGCAGAGTTCTCTGATTCTCTGTCACAGTCATAAAATAACTGTGATAACAGTAAAAAAAGTAGATAATTAGAGAGAAATTTTATTAGAAAATTATCAACTTTAAAATATCTACCACTGAAATACATTAGTGAAAATTAAGAACATAATAGACTTAACGGCAAATTAAAAACAGCGTTAGAAAGGATAAGTGAACTGAAAGAGGTCAGTAGAAAATATCCAGGTCAAAGCATGAAAAGAAGAAAAGACTGAAAGATACAGAAAAGGATGTTGAAAAATATATGGGACATAATAAAAGCATATAATTTGTATTCAGGTTTCAGAAGTGAAATTGGGAAGAAAGAAGAAACAATGTTTGAAGAGATACTGGTCAGAATTTTTAATATAGTAGTAATAAACGACATCCAAAAACAGGGTAAGTATTTCCAGAAACCACCAGGTGGATAAAATCAAAAAAATAATTACAACTTGGAACATCATAGTAAAACTGTCAAACAATCAAATATCAAAATGACAACAATCAATAATAAATCTTATAATTATTCAGAAAAAAATCACTATGTTTTCTAAACACTTTAAGTATATGAATGTTGGGATATTTATATCCCAACTTGATAATTCATTTAAGACTACAGAGAAGTTACAATTGAGTAATATTATTCTGTCTGTACATTTTCTAAATAAAACCCATTCTGTTTTCATCATACTATATTTCTATTATTTTTTTCTTTTAAAAAAATCCCTAAATTGTCACAATTTTACAGCTTAATATGAGTTTATTTCCCAAAATTGTCATCCAAGTTGCTGATAAATCACTTTTTCAATACACTTCTTTTTTTTTTTTAATTTTTTTTTCACCAATTTGTCCCCTTAAGCTAGATCTTATCAGTGTGTATTAGCTTCCTAATGTTACTGTAACAAATTACCACATACTGGGTGGCTTAAAACAACAAATATTTATTCTCTCACTCTTCTGGAGGCTGGGAGTCTAACACCAATGTATCAGAAGGGTCATTTACTCTCAGAAATTTTTAGGAAAGAATCCTTCATAGCCTCATCTAGCTTCTGGTAGACCAGGCCTTCCTTGGTTTGTGGCAGCATTACTCCAATCTCTGCCTTTGTCTACACATGGCCTTTACTGTGTGCATGTATCCAAATGTGTTCTCTCCTTTTTTAAGAACATTAGGGCCCACCTAATTCAGTATGACCTCGTATTAAATAATTACATCTTCAAATAGCCTATTTCCAAATAATGACACATTTTGAGGTTCTGGCTGGCCATAAAAGTTTAGGGGACATGATTCAAACCATTACAGGGTATGACTAAACAATTAATTTTATGTGAGTGTAATCTATTTTCACCCATGTATTTCAACACTGAAGATGAATGGATTATGTTTGAAAAATAAATACCTTATCCTAAATCAAAGAAATTGTATAACACAACTTGACACAATCTGTTATAAATTAACTTCATTTTTATTTATTTGAATTGATTATATATTACAATTCCCTGGAAAGTTCTGAATATTTTCTTTTCAAAAATAGCTAGCTCATATAAACTGGTGGATTTCAGAACCCTTAGAGATAGTTTTTGTAGCACCATAGTACATAATGCAATTATTATATTTATCATCTGTGAATAAAATAAAACCTTGTGAGATAAAGTATACTCATAAGATTAGAGCACAATGAAAGCAAAGTATTGATAAAAGTCACCAAATTGTTGATTCCCTTGGGAGGTTGATGTAGCATTACTGGATTGCTCAGAAGTAGGAAATGTGAGGTCCCATATAGAAATTTAGGGTTCCATGGGGAGAATGTTAGACCCATCAGGAGGAGAACAAATCCTTTAGACAAACGTCGAAACAGGACAAAAGGGCTGTAAGGTACAGAAAGGCAAAATAAAACACATGTGGGATAAAAGGCTCAAACGAGATGTTTAATGCATTAAAAACACATTTCCTTGAGTTCTTCAGGATAACTGTATAATAAAAAACAGCTATTTACCTTTATGCTAGGGGTTCACAAAAGGAGCCTAGAATAGACCTGCCGAGTATTCCTTCATTCCTTACTGATTTGCATTTATCTGAGGAGTCAGTAATTATATATAATGTTATGATTAAATATGTTGAAAATGTATTTCTTACAACCATGTCCTTTGTATCAACCTTGTTAATTATAAGAGCAATGTAAGATAATGCTAAAGCACTTTGGTTTTGAATAGTTGATAACATCTGTATATGTCAGAGCAGAAAATCAGTAGGCATTCAAAGTAATTTTTGCTTAATTTACTTAAACTATTTCTGATTTCCATTCATAACTGACTGATAGCATAGCAAGTAAATCTAAAGAGAAGATGAAAGCTGCCTTAGGGGATTATGCTAATATTTTTATTAGGTTGCTTACATATGGTAATTGAAATAATAAATGTCCTAACGCTTATTTTAAAAGTGGTGATTTACTATCAATAACATTCCGTTTCAGAGTATGTAGCAATTAACAAAACAAAAAATAAGGTTGACATGAATTTGCATGTTTACTTCACCTTATCAAATCAGGAAAAGTGCCTGCAACACTGAGGAAGATGATACTGACAGGCGTCTATCCAGCTGTCCCCTTTTCGTTTACAGTTCATAAGAAAAATACATTTTTATTTCTGCAAATGTATCCACCAAATCAAATACTACTTGATTTTTTTTTTAACTCTGGCTATTTACACCCAGGTATATTGTTAGTATAAATGCTTTGTGGTTGATGTAATCTCTGACCAAAGTAGACTAATAAAATAATGCAAAGATTACATTTTGATGACAAAGATGTCTTAAAGAACTTTTCTAAGAATTAAGTTGTTAAAAGCACTTAAGAGATTTCTGGGAATTGTAATATTACTATTGTTATCCTTAGTCAACTTCTCTTCTAAGATTCACTCTCTGGAATCTGTTATTATTTTAAATTAATATATAATAAAGTATTTGTTACAGAAACAAGAGGATCACATATGATCATATATAGTGAAAATAGTCGATTGTACACTACCTCCCCATTTTAAGTGACTGAAGCACCAGGACACAACTACTGTTACTCTCATAAGAAAACAACAACAAAATGTTGGATCAAATCCAATCTGATTGATACATTCTGAGTAAAAAAAATTGAATGACTTCAAGTCAAATAAACTACCATCAGTATAAAATTGAAGATGTAGATTCTGGCAAATTTTATTTAACTTTACTACTTGCAATGGATGTTTCTATTAGAAGGCATTTGCTCACCAAAATGCTAACCTCTGAAACTGCAGTCAAAGTGGCCTTTGTCTATAGTAGACAGATGTATTCAAGATTAATAAATAATATAAGCAAAGTTTTACTTCCATTGCCTATTAATTGTACAAATAGTATCCAATATAATAGAACAAATAGAGAAAAATAAATTTCAGTGCATGAATGCACTTTTTAAAAATGAATCATGGTTTTGGAAGGATTTCCCCAGTGGCTAAAGATTTAGTTTATGGCTTTGAAGTCATGAATGATAAACAGATGAGTTTTCAAAAAAATCCTAACAGTTAAAAGGAAGGTGAAATATGTAAAACCATTGAGATGGGATCTTTTCCATTCCAGGTACTTGATTAAAAAAAAATCAAGGAGGTTTAAAGTTTGATTGTCAGCATGATTTCCTCTTCTTGGCTTAAATGAAACTTGCTATTTATGTTAAGTTCACTTTCTCTTCCAAAATGTCTATCTACTGGCTTATTCTTCTGCCTTTCGTTCTTAGATTCTGTTGAAGATAATAATTTATCATTTGTTGAATGCAAAGATACACCACCTTTAAATGAAATTAACAATGGACACAAGAAAACCTAAGAGCAATCATCACTTAAGAAATGCATTTGTAAATAACTAAATGAATTAAAGCTTTCATTCATTTAATTAAGAAGTCATAGCCTTAATTTATGTTGTTGTGTATCCATTTTGTAAAAGCAAATTTTACTAGTTGCTGTTCTAAATATGCAGTGAAAGGGCTTTCACTCCAAGGTCTTGCTGTTAATATAACAATATATTTCCTTTTCTCGTTTTTCTATAGTGCCCTATAAAAAAGGAATGCTAGATAGCTGTCTGTTGTTTGTAATGTCACCAAGCATCTAAGGAAATTTCCCTGGGAGTTGATTTCAATCTTTCTTACCCACTGTAGGACCCCATTGCAACAGTCCCTGGCCCCTTGCAATAGGCCACTTACCCCCTTCCAAAATAAAGTCTGCCTTACTATCTTTAAAAAAAGAAAGAAACATATCTGAATTTTGTTTTATGATGACATGCATTTTAATGTCATTATATTTGAATTGAAATTTTTTTAAAATGTCACTTAAAAAGAAGTCTAGGCTGGAGAAACATGATTTATGGGAAATTTAAAATATAATAAATAATTTGAACCAATAAACTACTCTGTATACTCTGTTTAAATTATCATGTAAGAAATTTTGTTGTAAGCAAAATTAATTAGAATTAAGTCAATGAATTTAGTTTTATATTTATAGTATGTAAAATATAATCGAGTCTTTCATCCTTGAGTAAAAATTGCCATTGATGTTTTATCTACTGAGTGTCGTACCTCATACATGGTGTTTCAGATAATCACAATCTCACACAGCTTTTTAAATAAATGTTACTCCCATGTCCACAAATTGAAAGTGGGAGATTTAAGCAATATTTTTATTTATTTATTTATTTATTTATTTATTCAACACTGACATTTTATTTTCTGAAGTTTTATCATTTTTACAAAACAAAACGAAACAAAATGAAACAAAAAGCAGGTATGAAAAACAGCAAAGAGTTTATAGAATTTCTGCACCAGTTTGCACATAAGTCAGTGATTACAAAACTGGTGTCCAATGTGAATACTAATCACAAGCTGACTTCCCTCTTGGTCAGGTGGTTTGTTTTAGAGCTGCTCGATATTTATAACTTTTTATAAGCATTGGTCATTTTTTGAGAACTGATTTGGTTTGTCCAACAAAGTAAACAATTTTTTGCTATGTGGCAGTTTCTTTTTTAAAAAAACACTGAGCTAAAACACAGAATGTGTATTTGTTTGGATCTGAACCAAATCTTTTGAGATCCCAATTACCCTGAAGAACACTGAAGACATTTATGGGGCATATTAGCTTTGTTTTTGCTTGCTTCCTGATTATCTGTTCTGTGGGTGTAAGTATGCTACTTCCTCTCAGCATCCAATAATCATGGCCTCTCAATTTATTTGTGGTCACCCAGGGTTCAGAGCAAGAAGTCTTGCTCTATACAAATGTATCCATAAAATATCAGAGCTTGTTGGGTGGGCATGAACATCAAACTTTTGTTCCAATAATATGGCTCTGTTTGGAAAAAACTGCAAATCAGAAAGAAAGATTTGCAGAAAGAAAGAAAAACTATGGTGTAATTTAAACTCTGGGCAGCCTCTGAATGAAATGCTACTTTCTTTAGAAATATAATAGCTGCCTTAGACATTAAGCAATATTTTAAAATCAAAATAGGATTTATGTACCTAGGTACGCCCTCAAAGCCCTTTCCTTTCCTCACCTCCAACACTCTGGGCTAAACTACTTTTAAAATGTTGATCACAATTCTGGCTTGATCTTGCTAGACAGTTTAGTTAAAAAGATATATCAAGGATCCTAGTGTCTACTAGGGAAGAAATATTTGTAAACCCTGTAATTCTATATTATAAGTTCTCTAAGAGAAGTCCATATGGGGCATGGTTAATAAACAAAGAAAAATGATCATTTCTTCATGGCTTGGTGTCCCTTTCTTATATGCATCACTGAAATAAGTCTATATATTGATGTATAATGTAATTTTTAAGGTTTTTTTTAATATTCCAACTCTAAAGTAATCTGAATGAGAAAATATATAAACAATCAGCTTTAAACCCTCACAGAGACGTACTGGAATCAGATGGAAATTTCATGACTACACATTTGAATTTTTAAGAAATTTATTATAATGTGAATTAATGAAAACAGGGTTTCACGTTTCTTTTATGTATAGAGCCTTGAAACCTTGAAAATTGTCTGGTTTACTTACACTGAATAAATATGTATTTATTTATTTTATTTTGCTTTAAGTTCTGGGATACATGTGCAGAATGTGCAGGTTTGTTACATAGGTATAGGTGTGCCATGGTGGCTTGCTGCACACCTGTCCTCTAAGTTCCCTCCCCTCACCCCTTACCCCCCAACAGGCTCTGGTATGTGTTGTTCCCCTGTTTGTGTCCATGTGTTCTCAATGTTCAACTCCCACTTATGAGTGAGAACATGTGGTGTTTGGTTTTCTGTTCTTGTGTTAGTTCGCTGAAGATGATGGCATCCACTTTCATCCATCTCCCTGCAAAGGACATGGTCTCATTCCTTTTTATGGCTGCGTAGTATTCCATGGTGTATATGTACCACATTTTCTTTATCCAGTATATCATTCATTGAAATTTGGGTTGGTTTCATGACTTTGCTATTGTAAATAGTGCTGCAATAAACAAACATTTGCATGTGTCTTTGTAGTAGAATGATTTATATTCCTTTTGGTATATACCCAGTTATGGGATTGCTGGGTCAAATGGTATTTCTGGTTCTATATTCTTGAGGAATTGCCACGCTATCTTCCCCAATGGTTGAACTAATTTACATCCCGTTAACAGTGTAAATGTGTTCCTATTCCTCCACAGCTTCACCAGCATCTATTATTTCTTGACTTTTTAATAATAGCTCTTCTGACTGGCATTAGATGGTATCTCATTGTGGTTTTGATTTGCATTTCTCTAATGATCAGTGATGTTAAGATTTTTTTCCTATGTTTGTTGGCTGTGTAAATGTCTTCTTTTGAGAAGTGTCTGTTCACATCATTTACCCACTTTTTGATGGGGTTTTGTTTTTATCTCGTAAATATTTTTAAGTTCCTTATAAATTCTAGATATTAGACCTTTGTCAGATTGGTAGACTGTAAAAATTTTCTCCCATTCTGTAGGCTTCCTGTTCACTTTGATGATACTTTCTTTTGCTGTGCAGAAGCTCTTTAGTTTAATTAGATTCCACTAGTCAATTTTGGCTTTTGTTGCAATTGCTTTTGGGGTTTTTGTCATGAAGTCTTTGTGCATGCTTATGTCCTGAGTGGTATTGCCTAGATTTTCTTTTAGGATTTTTATGGTTTTGGGTTTTACATTTAAGTCTTTAATCCATCTTGAATTAACTTTTGTATAAGGTATAAGGAAGGGGTCCAGTTTCAGTTTTCTGTATATGGCTAGCCAGTTTTCCCAGCACCATTTATTGAATAGGAGATCCATTTTCCTTTGCTTGTTTTTCTCAGGTTTGTCAAAGATCAGATGGTTGTAGATGTTTGATGTTATTTCTGAGGTCTCTGTTCTGTTCTATTGGTCTGTATGTCTGTTTTGGTACCAGTACCATGCTGTTTTGGTTACTGTAGCCTTGTAGTATAGTTTGAAGTCAGGTAGCATGATGCTTCCAGCTTTGTTCTTTTTGCTTATGATTGTCTTGGCTATACAGGGTCTTCTTTGATTCCGTTATGAAATTTAAAGTAGTCTTTTCTAATTCTGTAAAGAATGTCAATGGTAGTTTGATGGGAATAGCATTGAATCTATAAACTACTTTGGGCAGTATGGACATTTTTACAATATTGATTCTTCCTATCCTGAGGATGGAATGCTTTTCCATTTGTTTGTGTCCTCTCTTATTTCCTTGAGCAATCGTTTGCAGTTTTCCTTGAAGAGTTCCTTCACTTCCTTTGTTAGCTGTATTCCTAGGTATTTTATTCTCTTTATAGCAAATTTGAATGGGAATTCATTCATGATTTGGCTATTTGTCTGTTGCTTGTGTAAAGGAATGCTTTGATTTTTGCACATTGATTTTGTATCCTGAGACTTTGCTGAAGTTGCTTATCAGCTTAAGGAGTTTGGGCTGAGATGATGGGCTTTTCTAAATATAGAATCATGTTTTCTGCAAAGAGAGACAATTTGACTTACTCTCTTTTTATTCGAATACCTTTATTTTTTTCTCTTGCCCGATTGTCCTGGCTAGAACTTCCAATACTATATTGAATAGGAGTGGTGAGGGAGGGAATCCTTGTCTTGTACTGCTTTTCAAAGGGAATGCTTCCAGCTTTTGCCCATTCAGTATGATATTTTATGTGGGTTTGTCATTAATAGCTCTTATTATTTTGAGACATGTTCCATCAATACCTAGTATATTGAGTTTTTAACATGAAGGGATTTTAAATTATTATCAAGGGCCTTTTCTGAATAGATTGAGATAATGATGTGGTTTTTGTCTTTGGTTCTGTTTATGCGATGGATTACATTTATTGATTTGTGAATGTTGAACCAACCTTGCATCCGAGGGATGAGGCCGACTTGATTGTGGTGAGTAAGTTTTTTGATTCGCTGCTGGATTTGGTTTGCCAGTATTTTATTGAGGATTTTTACGTAAACATTCAGCAGGGATATTGGCTTGAAATTTTCTTTTTTTGTTGTGTCTGTGCCAGGTTTTGGTATCAGGATGATGCTGGCTTAATAAAACGAGTTAGGGATGAGTCACTCCTTTTCAATTTTTTGGAGTAGTTCAAGAAGGAATGGTACCAGCTCCTCTTTGTACCTCTGGTATAATTCAGCTGTGAATCCATCTATCCCTGGGCTTTTTGTTGTTGTTGTTGTTGATAGGTTATTAATTACTGCTCAATTTCAGAACTTGTTAATGGTCTATTCACAGATTCAACTTCTTCTTGATTTAGTCTTGAGAGGGTGTATGTGTTTAGGAATTTGTCAATTTCTTCTAGATTTCCTGGTTTATTTGCATAGAGATGTTTATAACATTCTCTGATGGCAGTTTGTATTTCCGTGGGGTCAGTGGTGATATCCCCTTTATCATTGTTTATTGTGTCTATTTGATTCTTCCCTTTTCCCCTTTATTATTCTAGCTAGCAGACTATCTGTTTTGTTACTTTTTTTTTTTTTTTTCACAAAACCGCCTCCTGTATTCATTGATTTTTTGGAGAGTTTTTCTCTCTCTATCTCCTTCAATTCTTCTCTGATCTTAGTTATTTCTTTTTTTCCGCTAGCTTTTGTATTAGTTTGCTCTTGTCTCTCTAGCTCTTTTAATTGTGATGTTAGGGTGTTGACTGGAGATCTTTCTAGCTTTCTGACATGGGCATTTAGTGCTATAAATTTCTGTCTTAACACTACTTTAGCTGTCTCCCAGAGATTCTCACACATTGTCTCTTTGTTTTCATTAGTTTCAAATAACTTTTTTACTTCTGCCTTAATTTCATTATTTACCCAGGAGTCATTCAGAAGCAGGTTGTTCAGTTTCCATGTAATTTTGTGGGTTTGAGTGAGTTTCTTTATCCTGAGTTCTAATTTGATTGCACCGTGGTCTGAGAGACTATTTGTTATGAATTCAGTTCTTTTGCATTTGCTGAAGATTCTTTTATGATAAGTGCCATGTGGCACAGAGAAGTGCAGTTCTTTTATCACATGTGCCATGTGGCACTGAGAAGAATGTATATTCTCTTGATTTGAGGTGGAGGGTTCTGTAGATATCTATTAGGTTTACTTGGTCCAGAGCTGAGTTCAAGTCCTGAATATCCTTGTTAATTTTCTGTCTCATTGA
This sequence comes from Pongo abelii, assembly GCF_028885655.2. Taxonomy (NCBI): domain Eukaryota; kingdom Metazoa; phylum Chordata; class Mammalia; order Primates; family Hominidae; genus Pongo; species Pongo abelii. The sequence goes on along the minus strand of NC_071990.2, from coordinate 95,357,565 downwards.
TCTGTCTAATATTGACAGTGGGGTGTTAAAATCTCGATTATTATTGTGTGGGAGTCTAAGTCTCTTTACAGGTCTCTAAGTACTTGTTTCATGAATCTGGGTGCTCCTGTATTGGGTGCAGTATATTTAGGATAGTTAGTTCTTCTTGTTGAATTGTTTACCATTCAATGGTTGAATCTTTACTATTATGTAATGCCCTTGTCTTTTTTGATCTTTGTTGGTTTAAAGTCTGTTTTGTCAGAGACTAGGATTGCAGCCCTTGTTTTTCTTTGCTTTCCATTTGCTTGATAAATTTTCCTCCCTCCCTTTATTTTGAGCGGTTGTGTGTCTTTGCAGGTGAAATGGGTGTCCTGAATACAGCACACCAATGGATCTTGACTCTTTATTCAATTTGCCAGTCTTTGTCTTTTAAATGGGGCATTTAGCCTATTTACATTTAAGGTTAGTATTGTTACATGTGAATCTGATCCTTTCATCATGATGTTATCTGGTTATTTTTCACACTAGTTGATGCAGTTTCTTCATAGTGTCATTGGTCTTTATATTTTGGTGTGTTATTGCAGTGGCTGTTACTGGCTTTTCCTTTCCATATTTAGTGCTTGCTTCCTTCAGAAGCTCTTGCAAGGCAGGCCTGGTGGTGATGAAATTCCTCAGCATTTATTTTTTTCCTCTGATTTTATTTCTGCTTCACTTATGAAGCTTAGTTTGGCTGAATATGAAGATCTGGGTTTAAAATTCTTTTCTTTAAGAATGTTGAATATTGACCCCCAAACTCTTCTGGCTTGTAGGGTTTTTTTCTGAGAGTTCTGCCCTTAATCTTATGGGCTTCCCTTTGTACATGACCTGGGCTTTCTCTCTGGCTGCCCTTAACATTTTTTCCTTCATTTCGACCTTGGAGAATCTGATGTTCATGTGTCTTGGGGTTGATCTTCTCGTGGACTGTCTTAGTGGTGTTCTCTGTATTTCCTGAATTTGCACGCTGGCCTGTCTTGATAGATGATTGGGAAAGTTCTCCTGGATAATATCCTGAAGTGTGATTTCCAGCTTGTTTCCATTCTTCCCATCTCCCTCAGATATTCCAATCAATCATAGGTTTGGTCTTTTTATGTAGTCACATATTTCTTGGAGGCTTTGTTTGTTCTTTTTCATTCTTTTTTCTCTAATCTTTTCTCCATGCCTTATTTCAGCAAGATGGTCTTCAAACTCCGATATCCTTTCTTCCGCTTGGTCAATTCGGCTATTGATACTGTGTGTGCTTCACGAGGTTCCTGTGCTGTGTTTTTCAGCTCCATCAGGTAATTTATGTTTCTTTCTAAACTGGTTATTCTAGTTAGCAGTTACTATAACCTTTTATCGGAGTTCTTGGCTTCTTCGTGTTGGATTTTAACATGCTCCTTTAGCTCAGCAGAGTTTTTTATTACCCATCTTCTGAAGCCTAGTTCTTTTAATTTGTTCATCTCATATTCTGTCCAGTTCTGTACCCTTGCTGGAGAGGCATTGCAATCATTTGGAGGAGAAGGGGCACTCTGGCCTTTTGGGTATTCGGCATTTTTTGGTTGATTCTTTTTCATCTTCCTGAGTTTGTCTAGTTTCGATCTTTCAGGCTGCTGGCCCTTTGATGGGGTTTTTGTTGTTGATGCTGTTGCTGTTGCTTTCTGCTTGTTTGTTTTTCTTTCAATGGTCAGATCCCTCTTCTGTAGGGCTGCTGCAGTCTTCTGGGGCTTCACATCAGTTCTTCTGGATCACTCCTGTGCCTGGAGATGTCACTCAAGGAAGCTGGAGAACAGCAAAGATGGGTGCCTGCTCCTTCTTCTGGGATCTCTGACCTTGAAGAACACCAGCCTGATGCTATTAGGGTCACTCCTGTATAGGGTGTCTGACAACCCCTGTTGGAGGGCCTCACCCAGTTGGGTGGCACGGGGAACAGGACCCATTTAATGAAGCACTTTGGCTGTCTCTTGGTGGAAGGGGTATGCTTCACTGGGAGGAAATCCACTTGTCTAGGCTGCCTGGATTCCTTAGAACTACCAGGAGAAAATGCCTCAGTCTGCTGGTCCGCAGAGACTGCGGAACCCCCTTCCCTCTAGGGGCTCAGGCCCAGGGAGATCAGGGTTCCCTCCCTGAGCCTATGGCTGGGGAGTTGTTGTAGTTCCTGCAGGGAGCCCCCGCCCAGTGAGGAAGGATGGGTCAGGGTCAGGCCTGAAGATGTGCTCGGGCCACACAGTCTGCCATACCCGGTGTGTTGGGCTGTGTAGGACAACTTTTGAGACCACGTTGTCCAATCTCCCTGGCTCCAGCAGGGGAGCAGGGTGCGGCCTGGAGCTATAGAGGTGGATGCCGCCCTTCCCCCGCCCAGGGAGCTTAGCGTGTTAGGCATTTATGAGTCCCAGTGTTGGCTGCTGCCCCTCCCCACAAGGAAGGAACTCAAATAGCTTAGAGAGCAGGCAGCGCAGCTGTGGCCCTGGTCGCCCTCCCTCCCCGGAGCTTGACAGGCTTAAGCAGATTCTAGCTAAGAGGCTGTTGAAAATCTGCATGGCTCCAGGGTTGAGACCCTAGGCCCTGGTGGCGTGGGTTGAAGAGTTCCACGGAAAAAACAAAAACATGGTTTCCCTGGCTGGGTAGCACGCGCATGCACCGCCTCCCTTGGCGGGGGTTGGGGGGGGGGCGTGGGAGCGGGGGACGGGGGGGCGGGGAGGAGTGGGGTGTCGGTGGTGAGGGCTCCCCTGACCGGTGTGCCGCTGCACCACATTGCTCTTCCTTTCTCTCCGTGGATCACACCAGCCACCTAGTCAGTTCTGATGAGAGAACCTGGATACCTTGGTTGCCAGTGCAGGGTCCACACACTATAGTTCTTTTTGATGGGGACCTCCGATTGCTGCTGCTTCTATTCGGCCATCTTGTCCCCACCCCGGGATGACATCTGGTTGCAAGATCCCAGCCCCATGCCTCATCTTCCACAAGCTCCTCTGAGGTAAGCGGCTGCCCAGTCACCCGCTCACACCCATCCCCTTCCTGGCTCAGGGGACAGCTGGCTCCCCGCCTCCTCCGCAGGCCCTCTAGGAGCTCGGAGCCTCGCCCTGGGAGTGGGGGTGTAGCTGGCGGGGACCTCGGACCCACGGTGGCGGGAGCAGGGAGTAGGAGAGATGACAGGCCGACAGGTGGCGGGCGGGGGTTCTGGCCTTAGTACTTCGACTGCCTCTGGTGCGGAGCCTGGTGGAGACGGGGCAGGCGGACTGTCCAGGAGGTGAGTTCAGTCCCTCTCTCCTCCTTTCGAGGGGCAGCGATCATCAGGGCCCGCACTGTAGGTGTGTCAGAGAAACTTTGCAGGGCAGGGACCTGAATAAATATTTATTAAATTTGAGCGACTAGTATAGAACTTGGCACACAGTAGTTATTCAATAAATGGTTGTGAGAATAATGAAATAATGATGGAATTATTTAAGAAGTAGTGTTAATATCCTAACTTACCACTTTCCTAAAGGTTAAATATTATTCAGATTATGTATTTTCAAGAAAGCGTTTAATTCTTGGTCACATGAAATCTTTTTTTTTTTTTTTTTTTTTTCCAGTTAGGAACATACTTTGCTGAGTGAACTTCCTTCAGATGACGTGTTGGTTTTTGGATAAAATTGTAATAAAACATATTTTTAACACAAATGTCCTAATGTGAGGCAATATGCTAAGTTCTGGGATATAATATTAACAGGACAAATGTAGTCATTGACTTTACTCAGCAGGAACTCTATAGCATAGAATATGTATTAATTACTATTATGTTATATTATATTCTCAATCATAGAAAATGGATGAATGCTTTAAAAGTAGCTCTCTGAAACAGAAAATATTAACAGCTTTAGTGAAATGTAAATAATAACAGCAAACTGCTCATATTTAAATTGTAACTATGAAAGGTTTGACACAAACACACATACATATGAAAACATCACCACGATGAAGATAACAAATACATCTCCTACCTCTTACTCTACCTACCACCTCCTCTCCCAGGCAACTGCTGATTTCTATTAGTAAAGATGTGTTGCATGTTCTAGAGTTGTATAGAAATAGAGTTACACAGTATGCAGTCCTTTTGTTTCTGTTTTTTTTTTCCCCACCCAGAATATTCATTTTGAGATTCAGTCATAATGTTGCACGTTCAATATTTATTTTATTGCCAAAATAGCATTCCATTGTATTTCTATAACTACAGTTCGTGGATCCATTCACCTGTTCGTGGATCCATCCGTGGATCTTTTGGGTTGTTTCCACTCTTTGGCTATTACAGGTAAAGCAACTGTGCCTGTACTTCTCTTAGATAAATAACTAAAAATAAAATAGCTGGATCATGTGGTAGGTGTAAGTTTAACTTTTTAAGTCTGCCAAACTGTTTACAGTTTGCAAAGTGCTCCATAAAAGCAATGGAATGTACCATTTTACATTCCCACCAGATGCATAAGAGAGTTCAGTTCTTTCACATCCTCTCCAACACGTAATAGGATCAGTCATTTTTATTTTAGCTGTTCTAATAGATGTGTAGAAGTATCTCATTATGTTTTAAAAATAATTTTTAAAAAGATCTCCTGTTCTTCTGTTTACTTTTATCCATGCATATGCATAATGTTTCTTCTCATAATTTTGTTGGTTTTACTTGAGATATAATTCACATACCTTAAGTCTTTCTTTTAAGGTGTAAAACTTTGGGGGTCTTAGTATATTTATAGAAATGTCAACAATCACCACTATCTAGTTCCAAAATATTGGCATCATCACAAAATTACACTCTGTACTCATTGAGAGTGACCTCCTATTTCTTGCCTCCTCAAGCCCCTGACAACAAATCTATTTTCTACTCATATGAATGCCTATTCTAGACATGTCATATAAAAATAATCTGGCTGAGTGCAGTAGTGCAGGCCTGTAATCCCAGAATTTTGAAAGGTGAAGGCGGGGCCGGGCACAGTGGCTGACGCTTGTAATCCCAGAATTTCGGGAGGCCAAGGTAGGTGGATCACCTGAGGTCAAGAGTTTGAGACCAGCATGGCCAATGTGGCAAAACCCCGTCTCTACTAAAAATACATAGTTAGCTGGGCATGGTGGTGGATGCCTGTAATCCCAGGTAATTGGGAGGCTAAGGCAGGAGAATCGCTTGAATCCTAGATGTGGAGGTTGCAGTAAGCAGAGATCGTGCCAGTGCACTCCAGCCTGAGCGACAGAGCAAGACTCCATCTCAAAAAAAGAAAAAAGAAAAAGAAAGGTGAAGGTGAGTGGATGGCTTGAACTCAGGAGTTCAAGATCAGCCTGGGCAACATGGCGAAACCTTCTCTCTACAAAAAATACAAATATTAGCCGGCTGTGATGGCATGCGCCTGTAGTCCCAGCTACTTGGCAGGCAGAGACAGAGGATCACTTGAGCCAGGGAGGCAGGGTTGCAGTGAGCCGAGATCACACTACTACACTCCAGCCTGGGTGACAGAGTGAGACCCTGTTTCAAAAATAGTAATAATTATAAATAATAATCGTACAATATGTAATCTTTTGTATCCTTTTTTAAAAATTTACCATAATGTTTTCAAGGTTTATCCATATTGTAGTATGTATCAGTAATGCATTTACTTTGTTGGCAAAATAATATTTCCTTTTATGGCTGGATCACATATCCATTTGTCAGTTGATGAACATTTGGGTTTTTTTTTGCAATTATAAATAATGCTCCTATAAAAAATTGTGTACAAGTTTTTCTGTGGCTATAGATTTTTCAATTCTTAGTTCTATATCTAAGAGTAGAATTACTGGGTAATATAGAAACCCAATGTTTCACTTAGTAGGGAACTGCCTACATGTTTTTTAAAATAATGGCATCATTTTACAATCTTAACACTAGTCAGTGAGGGTTTGAATTTTCTTACATTCTTACCAACATTTGTTATTGTCTCTTTTTTGTTTATAACTATCCTAGTAGGTATAAAATAGTATCTTATTATAGCTTTTAATTTACGTTTTTCTATTAACCAATTAAGTTGGTATCTTTTCATGTACTTTTTGACCATTTGTATCTCTTCTTGGAAAAATGCCTATTTAAATGTTTTGTCCATTTTTAAGTTGGGTTATATGTCTTTTTTATTGCTAAGTTTTAAAGGTTCTTTATATATTCAGGATCTTGGATATTATTATTTTTATACCTTGTGAATGTTTTCTTTCATTCTGTATATAGACTTTTCATTTTCTCGACAGTGTCCTTTTAAACACAGAAGCTTCATATTTAATCAAGTCCAATTTATTTATTTATTTTTTAGTTAACTTAATCTTTTGGTATCATAGCTAAGAAACTATTGCCTAATCTGAATTCACAATATTTTCACCTATGTTTTTGTTAAGAATTTTATAGTTTTAACATTTACATTGATGTCATTTTAAGTTAACTTATGTAATATGACGTGAAGTAGGAGGTTCAGTTTCATTCTTTTGCATGTTAATATTTAGCTGTCTAAGTACTATTTGTTGAAAAAACTATCATGTCTTTGAATTGTTTTCTCACACTTGTGGAAAATCCATTGACCATAAATATATAGGTTTATTTCTGGATTCTTAACTCTGTCCCTCTGATTGATATGTGTTTTTTATGAAAATATTACAGATTTAATTCTTGTTGATATGAGGTGGTTTCAAAGTTGGGAAATATGAGTCCACCAACTATGTTATTCTTTTTTCAAGATTGTTTTGGCTGTTCAAGATTCCTTGAATATCCAGGTAAATCTCAGGATCAGCTTGTCAATGTCTACAAAAATGTCAGTAGGGATTTTGCTAGAAATTGTATTGAACTTGTAAAACAATTTGAGGATTAATACCATTTTAATAATTTTGGTCTTCCAACCCAAGAACATCAAGTGTCTTTACATTTATTTAGATGTTCTTTAATTTCTTATAATAAAGTTTTATAATGTTAATTCTTATTTTCCAATCTAGATGCTCTAATTTGTTTGTTATTTTAAAATTTATTCTACTTGATGTTCTCTGAACTCCTCTGTGATTTAGTTTCTGTCATTACTTTTGGAAAGTTTTGTCTATTATTACTTCAAACAATTTTTCTGCTTCATTCTCTTTTTCTTCTCCTTCTAGGATTTTCCATTAGGCACATTTTATACCATTTTAAATTATTCCACATTTCTTTCTGTTCTCTTTTTTTCTTATTTTTAATTTGTTTTTCTCTTTGCATTATATTTTTATTTTATTTTATTTTTTGAGACGGAGTTTCTGTCTCCCAGGCTGGAGTGCAGTAGCATGATCTTGGCTCACTCCAAACTCTGTCTCCTGAGTTCAAGTGATTCTCTTCCCTCAGTCATCCAACTAGGTGGAATTACAAGGGCACACCACCACACCCAACTAAATTTTGTATTTTTAGTAGAGATGGGGTTTCATCATGTTGGCCAGGCTGGTCTCAAACTCCTGACCTCAAGTTATCTGACTGCCTTGGCCTCCCAATGTGCTGAGATTACAGGTGTGAGCCACTGCTCCTGGCCTCTCTTTGCAATTTAGTTTGGGAAGTTGGCATGGATCTATCTTCAGAGTCACTGATTCTTTCTATAACTGTGTTTATTCTACCAAGAGACCAATCTAAGGCGTATTCATTTTTGTTATAGTGTTTTTCATTTCTAGAATTTATTTTTGATTCTTTGAGTTGTCATTTCTTTGTTTACATTTCTCAACTGTTCTTGCATCCTGTATACATTGTCTATTAGCACTTTTAATATATTAAGATCCTTTAATATATCCCCTTCCTGTGTTAGTTCATTTAGGTTGCCATAATAGAACATCTGAAGATTGATAATTTATAAAGAAAAAATATTTATTTGGCTCATGATTCTGACACCGGAATGTCCAAGATTGGGCAGCTGCGTTTGGTGAGGGCCTCAGGATTCTTCAGTTTATGATGGAAAGTGGAAGGAGAACAGGTGTGTACAAAGAGATAATAAGGCAAGAAATGGTGCAAAAAAGAAAGTCTAGGAAGCCCAGCTTGCTCTCAGGTAACTAATCTATTCCTGCAAGAGAAGAATTCTCTCATGCCCACAATAGAAAAATTAGTTTATTCGGGAGGAATCCACCCCCATGACTCAAGCATCTCCCACTAGGCCCCACCTCTCAGCACTACCACACTGGGGATAAAATATCAGCATAAGTTTTAGTGGGGCAAATCACAGTCAATCCATAGAACTCTCTAATGATTTCAATTTCTATGGCATGTGTGAGTCTGATCTTTAGATGGTCTTGTTTTCCTCTTTTTCTGTTCCTTTCCCCCACTTGAAGAGCCTGTTTCTTAAGGCTATAACTTAAGATGTTTTGTCTCCTCTGTTCCTTACTACCTTCTCTTGCTTCAGTATTCCCAAATGATTCTATTGTAATCCTACTTTCTTTTGACCTAGTTTTGGACTCCTTTGGTAAGACAGAAAATCTAGAGGGGTTTAAGGTGGGAGGAATATCCTTTGTCCAACTGGGATTAGGTTCTACAAATGTTTTTTCTTGCTGAAGTGAAAACTTTGATATGAAGAAACTTCTGGGTGTATTTCACAATGATTAATCTCCCTCTCCCCTTGCTAGAGATAGAGAGGATATTTCTCAGATTTTAGCCATGAAAAATTATTGGGGTTCTTGGATGTAAAGCAAACAAAACAGAGAGTTCCCCTAAGCCCATCTAGCCAAGAATTATTTTCGCTCTTATGCTATACCATCCTCAGTCTCAAGCTATTTGTCAATATTCCCACTGCTGGGTTTCTTCCATTTAAGTTCCTATTGATTTAACAAAAGGCTTCTACTCCATGTAAATGAGCCATGCCTTCCCAGATTTGGGGGTGGAGATTTGTCTTGCAACCTCAGTTTCAGATTGGACCAAGAAAAGTCATTGTTATTCAGTTTTTCCATATTTTTTCTCATTTTAGGGATCTGAATGAGGATTCCAAGTTCCTTATATAGCAGAACAGAAATTGAAAATCCAGCCCATTTCTTTGTATTCATGTTTATTTGACCTTCTTAGAGCAGACATCTAAATGTTGGATTGTCCTGTTATGTACTGTGTTTTTCCCCCCCTTTTCTATTCATAATCAATGTTTAAGTGAAATCTTAAAAAAGGGTTTAAAGTTAAAGGTGTAAGTTTTGAAATCATACACATTTAAATGGTATTAGTGCCTCAAGTTTTTAATTTGAGGTAAAATATTAAAATATTATGGCATTAAAGACTCAAGTTTTTAATCTGAGGATTTAATGCCATTTAAATGTGTATAATATCAAAATTTATACCTTTAACTTTAAAATTTCCACTGAAGCCTATACTTATACAGTCAACAACCTCCCATCTCCCTTATACACTCTCACATATCTGTGTGGGGGGAGGGTGGGGTTGGTTGTGAAATATATAGAATCACAGTTTAAGAAAATGAAGGAATAAAATGTATGTCAAATATAGGATGACCATAGAGACACTGTCCCCGGAGACATGCCCTCAGTAAATGCCAGTACCTTAAAAATAACTCAACAAATATTTATCAAAATAATAAAAATGATATGCACTGAATTTATGTCTAAATGTTTAAGTGTATTGTATATTTTCATTTATATTAACTTCAAACTATTTGTTAGATATAAAACTGTTTTGAGAGTAGACCTTCATTTCAAGTATATTAGAATTTAATTCTTGTTTTTATGTACTATACATATTATATATATTTATATGATATCTTCTAAATAAAAACATTCAATACCTCAATCTTTCAAGAATACTGTGAAGAAATTTCTATCTAAAACTTTATTTTGCTTTTCTTTAAAAAGTAATTGTTGGAGACGTAATAGGATGTTATATCAAGAATGACAGCTTATTCCTAAGAATCTCTAAGGCTTTAGTTAAAAATAAGGAAAAACAATGATCTATGAGGAAATTACAGAATGAGAAAATAAAATTTCAAGCTGCTTCATTGTAGACTTTTAAAATTCATTTGTTTTAAGTAAACCGATATACATTTTTGGAATACAGCATGTCCCTTTGTTATACTTAGCAAGATGGATTCCTTGCTGTGATAAGTGGAGCAATTGTTAATTTCAGCTCAAAATGGATTCTAACAAAGCAGTAGGTCCTGTTTTCAGTTAAGCTGTTGAAAAGTTATTTAGTGCTATAAATAGTCTAAAATATTATGCTAAATATTATCTTTTTATAAAAAGTTACTGAAATAATTGAAATGACATTTATTGTTTGCTACTATAGTTGGTATGTTGCTGATTTAATCTTCACAGTAACATAGCAATGCAGGGATTACAAGCCCCATTCTACTGAAAGAAAAACTGAGTACCACAGAGACCATGACACTCCTGGCATGATGGATACTATGTGGCAAGCTAAGATTTGACCTGAGTTCTGTGTTATTCTAAAGTCCATGCTCTTTTTATAATATAATGTGCCTCTTATTTATTTAACATTTTAATATATTTATGATCAATTTCAGCCCCAAAACATACCTGAATATATAAGTATTAGCATAAATTCAATATTATGATATTAACTAGGACAATCATATAATTTATTGTCCAAATATGGGTAATTTTGAAAGTTAAAGTGGTGCTATTAATTGTGCAATGGCAATATGTGTAAACAAGGACTACTCAAATCACATGGGACATGTGTTTACCCTAAAATTAGAAGAACTCTAATGTAATGCGTTACAATATAAATTAGAGAGAATATGGTATAGTAGAATAGTCACTATATTTAGTTATTCCTGTTGGTTCTGGCTTTAATAGTTTTTGGTGGTATGAATTTAAGCAAGTCGTATACTCTCCATAAAATCAGAGAACCAGATTATTTCTAAGACTGCAATTTTGTATATAGAGATATTATTTATATTCAGTAAAACAACCTTTTATTGATTATTGGTTATGAGGAAGAAACAATGATAAGTGCCATGACATATTAAAATACTTTAGATATTGAATAATGCTGGAAATGTCTTACTTAGCAGACCTAAACCAGTGATCAAAGTATTGGTAGCAATTACAGTTTTAAATCAGTGATGACTACTTTGAGTAAATTGGGCTGGAGATAATTTTTTGACAAAACAATAAAGCAAAACGTTGCATGACTCTGGTTATAAAACATCAATTTATATTAAGTTGGTTTCAAACTGGAAGAATATTCCTTCAAAGTTCCTATACTGCAAGATTCACAAATTCTAACAGTTTTATTGCAAAACACCTTAAATCTAAGTTAAATGTTCGAAATATATAATGTTCCAAATACAAAGAAATCACCTTTAAAATGTTTATTTTATTAAATCTTCTTACTATACACATTTCATTTAATAATAAATAGGAAGACTTTATTTCTCAGTCTTAGTAAAATGTGATTTGATTGTATCATGCCAACTATAAAAGTAATTTTCCTAAGAGTCAGAGGTTTCTGATAGTTACCCTTCATCATTCAATACCATGTTGAAATAAGCAATTTTTAAAAAGAAAAAAAATAGCAGGCAATACTATAAGCACAAAGAAGAACTTGTGAATTTTTTTGAGTATGCAAAATATGTCATTTAAATAGGCTTTATAATTGCCTTATAGCTAATAAATTGTTTTTTTTAATTTGACCTAAATTACATTTGTAATCAAACATTTAGAAAGTACCACACATATGGTTTAAATATCACATATGCAGCCTCTTGAAATTTGTTTTCAGTATATTGTAATTTGCACACTCAGAGATCATGTTTTAAAAATGTCTACTCTTCTAATCACAAAGATCTATCTACACTCTACCTGTATCACACAGGTATCAGATGTTGCTGTTCTTTTTTATCCATAAGTAGAGTCCACTTAAATTACAGTTAATGTACAACTTTTCTTTTTCTATAGTCTTTAAGATACAATTTCACAGATGACAAAAAAGTTTCCAATAATTATGGAATATACCCTGCCAAGATTACAGTATCTTAGAAAACAAAATGGATTTCCTAAGTGAAATGTTCATGAAAAGTTTTCTTTCTAATAGCAGACTTTGTTAATATATGATTGGATTTTATATCATCAGGTAGTAGAGAAAATTTTCTCTAAATACATTGGATTTATTCAAGAATAAAAATAAGGATTCTAATCCAGAATGTATAGAATGGCAGGCCACCAGCCCATTTGGTCTGGGAAGTGTAAGGGGAACTTTTATTAGCCAAAAGAGATCTACATAAGCAGCTCAGAAACAGAGTTCATTGGTTCCGGAGGTTCAGAGTCTGAGTTGTCAGCTAGTTGGTGGAGATGCCATTACTAAGCAAGTGTTCTTTTGAGAACATCTTATCTGAATTACTCCAGGTTTAAAGAATGTCTAGTGATAAACTTTATAAAAACAGAGATGTGCGAAGGGCAGGAACGAGTTTCCTGTGGTGTTTTTTGAAAGTCCTTGAAAACAGTTCTTATATCAGACATGTAAGCATGTCTCAGACATGTAAGCCCTATTTTGTCTGGGTCTGACAAAAAGTGACATCATCTTGTAATTTGCAAACCCAGAGATCATCTTTCACAATATAAAATTAAGAAATAGAAACTCTAGCAATGGTGCAACTGTCCTGTTAGATGATGGAAACCTTTCTTGCATCTGCAAGTTCTCACTTTAATAACATTATTATTATTTGCTTCATCAAGATATAAAAATAACTAATTTCAGTACAGCACTTGTCAATTATGGTTCTATATTGGCTTAGTATACATGTCTGTAGAAGTATATTGATACTGTACTTCGGTCATCTACAGTTATGTTTTAGTTCACAACAGACCATAAATACAGCGGTGGTCCCATAAGATTAAAATGGAGCTGAAAACTTCCTATTGTCTAGAGGTAATTGAAGCCATTGTCAAGACATACTATATTCCTCACACGTTTGTGGTGATGCTTGTTTAGACAAACCTGCTGCACTGCCAATTTTTTAAAAAGTAAAAAAAAAATAAAATTTTTAAACATAGAAAAATGGTTATAGAATAAGGATATAAAGAAAATAAAATTTGTATAATGCTGAACCATGTGTTTGAGTTTTGTTACTACAAAAGAATCAAAAATTTTAAAAATTGCAAAGTTTATAAAGGAAAAATGTTACTATAAGCTAAATTTAATTTATTATTGAAGAGTTGATTTATTATTGAAGAAAACTTTTTTTACATTTAGTGTAGCCTAAATGTACAGTATAGTCTTCAGCAATATATGGTAATGTTCTAGGACTTCAGTTTCATTCACCACTCACTCCCTGACTCAACCAGAGCAATTTCCAGTCCTGCAAATTTTGTTCATGGTAAGTACTCTACATGCGTATAGCATTTTTTATCATTTATACTGTATTATAACTTTTTTAGGTTTAGATATGTTTAGATACAGCAATATTTATCATTGTGTACAGTTGCCTACCGTATTCAATGCAGTGACATGTTGTACAGGATTATAGCCTAGAAGCAACATGCTAAACGATATACCTTAGATGTGTACTAGGCTATACTATCTAGGTTTGTGTACATAGACTCTATGATGTTTGCACAATGACAAAATTGCATAATGGCATATTTCTCAGAACTTATTCCAATTGGTAAGCAATGCATGATTGTATTTCATATAGCATCTTGTTTTAAAGTCCTCACTACACTAACCAAACAGAGAAGGTTTTTTGTGTATTTTGGTATTTGAAGTAAATAGACACCATGAGCTTGGAACAGATAAATTAGATTTCTGAGAAGTATAAGCCTCAATCTACATTTGAAATATTCAGATTACATTTCAAAGAAAATGAAGCTTGAAAAGAAATGAGCACTCTGTCAGAAAATGTGTAATTCAAGGTGGTGGTCACAACCCAACCAAGTTGCTTTACTCCCCATAAGCTTTAAAATTTTTATTTATAATTTGAATATTATACTGTGTTGAAGAATGGAAATCCTCCCCACAGGCTATGAACAAATAGTGTACTGTAATATTTATGTTTATGTCTTGGAAATAGTTGCTGGAATGTGCTTCTTAAAGAAATGGATCTTGAAAGAGAACAAAGATATTGCTCCTCCAGTGAGAGTGAAAAATGGTCCAATGCATTTTTGAAATAGGTATTGAATTGTTACAAAGAATGGCAGAATCCAGGGAAATAAAGTAAAAGTGATAGAACTGTAATTTTTCTACATGATTACATAGGAAAATCTAAGTGTTAAGCTCTGTTAACTTTCAAAAATAGAGCATAAAATCTAAGGGATAAAAGAAGTTATTTTTCTTATTTTTGTGTGTAACAGTACATATACATGAGGGAAAAATAAACATCCAACTTTTTATGAATACCAGTATTCAGTTGGCTCGAAAATGATTCACATACCAGTGGAAAAATATTTCATTCATAATTAAAAGTCAGAATAATAAAAGTAAAACATGTGCCAGTACAATGGCACAGATGGTCATAATTTTGTATTTGACATTTAGATTAACAAAGCACTCTCTGTGAAGCAGATAGAATTTTTATGATCTAAAGTTGTTTCTGATAGGCCAATTCTGATACTGATCATTCTAAGCTCTTCAAATAATAGGTCAAATTGAGAAAAATATTAAATAAATCCATTAATAAAGAGCTATGCTGCCTATACTGGAATATTTTAGTCATAGGATTTTAAAGCTATTGCTTAGGAAATTAATTATATACATTCATTTACTGTTTTAAATACTTCTATAGTTCTTATTTGTGATATGTTTTTAAAATGCAGTTTTGTTTTATCAAATTCATAAGCAAATGAAGATGCACTTAATGAAATTATTTTAACACACTCATCTTTATATTGGCTTTAAATTATACCTATTTGCTATAAAGTAATATCGCATTATTTTAAAACATTTTTATGATTTATATATACTGTGTTATATAATGAGATACTGTATATATAGTTAACATGGTCTTTATACTTACCATTAAAAAGATGAAATGTATATTTTATACTCATCAACATTTCAGACAAACAATCATGAATACTGAAATATTCCTGGAATGTCAGAGGTAGATTTTATCAAATAATGGGGCAAAGGCTTTTAGTTTTCAGTTTATTTCATAAATATATGCTTTCGGACATACACGAACAAACAATTTCTTCCTGGAGAGTATATAGGTATTAAGCGCTCTCAGAGCTTGACAATGTAAAAATTCTGCCCTTTTTTTGAAAACATGAAGAGTCAAATATTTAAACAATTTAAAATGAGACAACTGCTCTATTTTCCAATGGAATAATTCCAATGCATACTGTGAGTGAAGGAAGGATAGAAAGTAGGAAAGATATCATCCACAGAAAACGACATATGAGTAAGAGCAATTACATAAATTTTTTAACACATTTGGTTTAATAATGAAGATTAACTATATCCTAAGCATTTAAGTAGCTGCAACCCATGTGTATTAAATTAACTTCAATTTTAAATTAATTTTTTATTGACAAATAATGCAGAAAAAATATATAGAAATTATAGTGTAGGGCTTGATGAACTGTCATAAACTAACCACACCTATGCAACCTCCATTTAGATTAATAATAAACATTACCAACATCATAGAAGACCCTTGTGCAAGTGCCATTTACTATCCTTTCCTTCCCATGCAAGAGTAACTATATTCTGGCTTTGAATACTATAGATTCTTATTGGCTGTTTCAGAATTTAAATTAATAGAAATGTAAAGATTATATTAGTCTGCTTTAACATCTTTCTCTCAACATTTTCTTTGGAAGATTCATTCATTTTGTTATATAGAACAAGAGCTCATGCATTTTCATTGAAAAATATCACTGTTTTATTGTATGATCATAACAGTATCATCCATTCCATGTTGTTTGAGATTAGTGTTGTTTTTTCCAAAGTTGACTTATTGTGAATTATGCTGACAAGATTGTTCTTGTACATTTGTGGTGCACATATGTATGTGTTTTCTTTTTTATATGTAGAATGATAAACTTTATTACATACTGCCAAATGATTGTCCAGGGGAACGGTTCCAGTTTACATTCTTACCAGCAGTATATGAGAGTTCAAGTTGGCCATATCTTAGTCAACTCTTAGAATTGTCGTTCTTTTTAATTTTAGCCACTTGAACTCTAAAATAACACAATAGTACAGTTTTATTTTGCATTCCCATGATGCTTTCCCCAATGTTGAACAAATTTTATATGTTTATCAGCCATTTGAGTAAACTTAAAAAGTACGTGTTGAAGGTTTTTGCCTGTTTTTCTTTACATAGTTCTGGATAGCAATCAGTTACATACAAAGCAAATATCTCTTACAGCTACTAAAATAAAATCCTTTGGGAAAAATTAAATTAAAATATATTTTATGTAGCTAGATAGACACATAAATCTATACCTCTCTATATCTCTACCTACTCAGCTACAGCTACAGCTACTTAATTTCCTATGTATTTCTTCTTCCCCTATATTTAATTTTCACAGTATTTCTTTTTTTTCTCTCTTTTTTTAAATTTATTATTATTATTATTATTATACGTTAGGTTTTATGTTACATGTGAGCAATGTGCAGGTAAGTTACATATGTATACATGTGCCATGCTGGTGCGCTGCAGCCATTAACTCGTCATCTAGCATTAGATATATCTCCCAATGCTATCCCTCCCCCCTCCCCCCACCCCACAACAGTCCCAGAAGTGTGATGTTCCCCTTCCTGTGTCCATGTGTTCTCATTGTTCAATTCCCACCTATGAGTGAGAATATACGGTGTTTGGTTTTTTGTTCTTGCCATAGTTTACTGAGAATGATGATTTCCAGTTTCATCCATGTCCCTACAAAGGACATGAACTCATCATTTTTGATGGCTGCATAGTATTCCATGGTGTATATGTGCCACATTTTCTTAATCCAGTCTATCATTGTTGGACATTTGGGTTGGTTCCAAGTCTTTGCTATTGTGAATAATGCCGCAATAAACATACGTGTGCATGTGTCTTTATAGCAGCATGATTTATAGTCCTTTGGGTATATACCCAGTAATGGGATGGCTGGGTCGAATGGAATTTCTAGTTCTAGATCCCTGAGGAATCGCCACACTGACTTCCACAAGGGTTGAACTAGTTTACAGTCCCACCAACAGTGTAAAAGTGTTCCTATTTCTCCACATCCTCTCCAGCACCTGTTGTTTCCTGACTTTTTAATGATTGCCATTCTAACTGGTGTGAGATGGTATCTCATTGTGGTTTTGATTTGCATTTCTCTGATGGCCAGTGATGGTGAGCATTTTTTCATGTGTCTTTTGGCTGCATAAATGTCTTCTTTTGAGAAGTGTCTGTTCATGTCCTTCGCCCACTTTTTGATGGGGTTGTTTGTTTTTTACTTGTAAGTTTGTTGGAGTTCATTGTAGATTCTGGATATTAGCCCTTTGTCAGATGAGTAGGTTGCGAAAATTTTCTCCCATTTTCTAGGCTGCCTGTTCACTCTGATGGTAGTTTCCTTTGCTGTGCAGAAGCTCTTTAGTTTAATTAGATCCCATTTGTCAATTTTGGCTTTTGTTGCCATTGCTTTTGGTGTTTTAGACATGAAGTCCTTGCCCATGCCTATGTCCTGAATGGTAATGCCTAGGTTTTCTTCTAGGGTTTTTATGGTTTTCGGTCTAACATTTAAGTCTTTAATCCATCTTGAATTGATTTTTGTATAAGGTGTAAGGAAGGGATCCAGTTTCAGCTTTCTACATATGGCTAGCCAGTTTTCCCAGCACCATTTATTAAATAGGGAATCCTTTCCCCATTGCTTGTTTTTGTCAGGTTTGTCAAAGATCAGATAGTTGTAGATATGTGGCATTATTTCTGATGGCTCTGTTCTGTTCCATTTATCTATATCTCTGTTTTGGTACCAGTACCATGCTGTTTTGGTTACTGTAGCCTTGTAGTATAGTTTGAAGTCAGGTAGCGTGATGCCTCCAGCTTTGTTCTTTTGGCTTAGGATTGACATGGCGATGCGGGCTCTTTTTTGGTTCCATATGAACTTTAAAGTAGTTTGTTCCAATTCTGTGAAGAAAGTCATTGGTAGCTTGATGGGGATGGCATTGAATCTGTAAATTACCTTGGGAAGGATGGCCATTTTCATGATATTGATTCTTCCTACCCATGAGCATGGAATGTTCTTCCATTTGTTTGTATCCTCTTTTATTTCCTTGAGCAGTGGTTTGTAGTTCTCCTTGAAGAGGTCCTTCACATCCCTTGTAAGTTGGATTCCTAGGTATTTTATTCTCTTTGAAGCAATTGTGAATGGGAGTTCACTCATGATTTGGCTCTCTGTTTGTCTGTTATTGATGTATAAGAATGCTTGTGAATTCTGTACATTGATTTTGTATCCTGAGACTTTGCTGAAATTGCTTATCAGCTTAAGGAGATTTTGGGCTGAGACAATGGGGTTTTCTAGATATACTATCATGTCATCTGCAAACAGGGACAATTTGACTTCCTCTTTTCCTAATTGAATACCCTTGATTTCCTTCTCCTGCCTAATTGCCCTGGCCAGAACTTCCAACACTATGTTGAATAGAAGTGGTGAGAGAGGGCATCCCTGTCTTGTGCCAGTTTTCAAAGGGAATGCTTCCAGTTTTTGCCCATTCAGTATGATATTGGCTGTGGGTTTGTCATAGATAGCTCTTATTATTTTGAGATACGTCCCATCAATACCTAATTTATTGAGAGTTTTTAGCATGAAGGTTGTTGAATTTTGTCAAAGGCCTTTTCTGCATCTATTGAGATAATCGTGTGGTTTTTGTCTTTGGTTCTGTTTATATGCTGGATTACATTTATTGATTTGCGTATATTGAACCAGCCTTGCATCCCAGGGATGAAGCCCACTTGATCATGGTGGATAAGCTTTTTGATGTGCTGCTGGATTCTGTTTGCCAGTATTTTATTGAGGATTTGTGCATCAATGTTCATCAAGGATATCGGTCTAAAATTCTCTTTTTTGTGTTGTGTCTCTGCCAGGCTTTGGTATCAGGATGATGCTGGCCTCATAAAATGAGTTAGGGAGGATTCCCTCTTTTTCTATTGATTGGAATAGTTTCAGAAGGAATGGTACCAGCTCCTCCTTGTACCTCTGGTAGAATTCGGCTGTGAACCCATCTGGTCCTGGACTTTTTTTGGTTGGTAAGCTATTGATTATTGCCACAATTTCAGCTCCTGTTATTGGTCTATTCAGAGATTCAACTTCTTCCTGGTTTAGTCTTGGGAGGGTGTATGTGTTGAGGAATTTATCCATTTCTTCTAGATTTTGTACTTTATTTTCCTAGAGGTGTTTGTAATATTCTCTGATGGTAGTTTGTTTTTCTGTGGGATCGGTGGTGATATCCCCTTTATCATTTTTTATTGCATCTATTTGATTCTTCTCTCTTTTTTTCTTTATTAATCTTGCTAGTGGTCTATCAATTTTGTTGATCCTTTCAAAAAACCAGCTCCTGGATTCATTGATTTTTTGAAGGGTTTTTTGTGTCTCTATTTCCTTCAGTTCTGCTCTGATTTTAGTTATTTCTTGCCTTCTGCTAGCTTTTGAATGTGTTTGCTCTTGCTTTTCTAGTTCTTTTAATTGTGATGTTAGGGTGTCAGTTTTGGATCTTTCCTGCTTTCTCTTGTGGGCATTTAGTGCTATAAATTTCCCTCTACACACTGCTTTGAATGCGTCCCAGAGATTCTGGTATGTTGTGTCTTGGTTCTCATTGGTTTCAAAGAACATCTTTATTTCTGCCTTCATTTCGTTATGTACCCAGTAGTCATTCAGGAGCAGGTTGTTCAGTTTCCATGTAGTTGAGCGGTTTTGAGTGAGATTCTTAATCCTGAGTTCTAGCTTGATTGCACTGTGATCTGAGAGATAGTTTGTTATAATTTCTGTTCTTTTACATTTATTGAGAAGAGCTTTACTTCCAAGTATATGGTCAATTTTGGAATAGGTGTGGTGTGGTGCTGAAAAAAATGTATAGTCTGTTGATTTGGGGTGGAGAGTTCTGTAGATGTCTATTAGGTCCGCTTGGTGCAGAGCTGATTTCAATTCCTGGGTATCCTTGTTGACTTTCTGTCTCGTTGATCTGTCTAATGTGGACAGTGGGGTTTTAAAGTCTCCCATTATTAATGTGTGGGAGTCTAAGTCTCTTTGTATGTCACTCAGGACTTGCTTTATGAATCTGGGTGCTCCTGTATTGGGTGCATATATATTTAGGATAGTTAGCTCTTCTTGTTGAATTAATCCCTTTACCATTATGTAATGGCCTTCTTTGTCTCTTTTGATCTTTGTTGGTTTAAAGTCTGTTTTATCAGAGACTAGGATTGCAGCCCTTGCCTTTTTTTGTTTTCCATTTGCTTGGTAGATCTTCCTCCATCCTTTTATTTTGAGCCTATGTGTGTCTCTGCACGTGAGATGGGTTTCCTGAATACAGCACACTGATGGGTCTTGAGACTTTATCCAATTTGCCAGTCTGTGTCTTTTAATTGGAGCATTTAGTCCATTTACATTTAAAGTTAATATTGTTATGTGTGAATTTGATCCTGTCATTATGATGTTAGCTGGTGATTTTGCTCGTTAGTTGATGCAGTCTCTTCCTAGTCTCGATGGTCTTTACATTTCGGTATGATTTTGCAGTGGCTGGTACCTGTTGTGCCTTTCCATGTTTACCGCTTCCTTCAGGAGCTCTTTTAGGGCAGGCCTGGTGGTGACAAAATCTCTCAGCATTTGCTTGTCTGTAAAGTATTTTATTTCTCCTTCACTTATGAAGCTTAGTTTGGCAGGATATGAAATTCTGGGTTGAAAATTCTTTTCTTTAAGAATGTTGAATATTGGCCCCCACTCTCTTCTGGCTTGTAGGGTTTCTGCCGAGAGATCTGCTGTTAGTCTGATGGGCTTCCCTTTGATGGTAACCCGACCTTTCTCTCTGGCTGCCCTTAACATTTTTTCCTTCATTTCAACTTTGGTGAATTTGACAATTATGTGTCTTGGAGTTGCTCTTCTCGAGGAGTATCTTTGTGGCGTTCTCTGTATTTCCTGAATCTGAATGTTGGCCTGCCTTGCTAGATTGGGGAAGTTCTCCTGGATAATATCCTGCAGAGTGTTTTCCAACTTGTTTCCATTTTCCCCGTCACTTTCAGGTACACCAATCAGACGTAGATTTGGTCTTTTCACATAGTCCCACATTTCTTGGAGGCTTTGCTCGTTTCTTTTTATTCTTTTTTCTCTAAACTTCCCTTCTCACTTCATTTTATTCATTTCATCTTCCAGGGCCGATACCCTTTCTTCCATTTGATCGCATCGGCTCCTGAGGCTTCTGCATTCTTCACGTAGTTCTCGAGCCTTGGTTTTCAGCTCCATCAGCTCCTTTAAGCACTTCTCTGTATTGGTTATTCTAGTTATACATTCTTCCAAATTTTTTTCAAAGTTTTCAACTTCTTTGCCTTTGGTTTGAATATCCTCCCGTAGCTCGGAGTAATTTGATCGTCTGAAGCCTTCTTCTCTCAGCTCGTCAAAGTCATTCTCCGTCCAGCTTTGTTCCGTTGCTGGTGAGGAACTGCCTTCCTTTGGAGGAGGAGAGGTACTCTGCTTTTTAGAGTTTCCAGTTTATCTGCTCTGTTTTTTCCCCATCTTTGTGGTTTTATCTACTTTTGGTCTTTGATGATGGTGATGTACACATGGGTTTTTGGTGTGGATGTCCTTTCTGTTAGTTTTCCTTCTAACAGACAGGACCCTCAGCTGCAGGTCTGTTGGAGTACCTGGCCGGCCGTGTGAGGTGTCAATCTGCCCCTGCTGGGGGGTGACTCCCAGTTAGGCTGCTTGTGGGTCAGGGGTCAAGGACCCACTTGAGGAGGCAGTCTGCCCGTTCTCAGATCTCCAGCTGCATGCTGGGAGAAGCACTGCTCTCCTCAAAGCTGTCAGACAGGGACATTTAAGTCTGCAGAGGTTACTGCTGTCTTTTTGTTTGTCTGTGCCCTGCCCCCAGAGGTGGAGCCTACAGAGGCAGGCAGGCCTCCTTGAGCTGTGGTGGGCTCCACCCAGTTCAAGCTTCCAGGCTGCTTTGTTTACCTAAGCGAGCCTGGGCAATGGCGGGCGCCCCTCCCCCAGCCTCACTGCCGACTTGCTGTTTGATCTCAGACTGCTGTGCTAGCAATTAGGGAGACTCCGTGGGCGTAGGACCCTCTGAGCCAGGTGCGGGCTATACTCTCCTGGGGCACCATTTCCTAAGCCCGTCAGAAAAGCACAGTATTCGGGTGGGAGTGGCCCGATTTTCCAGGTGCCGTCTGTCACCCCTGGAAAGGGAACTCCCTGACCCCTTGCGCTTCTGGAGTGAGGCAATGCCTCGCCCCTGCTTCGGCTGGTGCACGGTGCACTCACCCACTGACCTGCGCCCACTGTCTGGCACTCCCTAGTGAGATGAACACGGTACCTCAGATGGAAATGCAGAAATCACCCGTCTTCTGCGTTGCTCGCGCTGGGAGCTGTAGACAGGAGCTGTTCCTATTCGGCCATCTTGGCTCCTCCCCCCACAGTGAGTATTTCAATGAAACGGTGAAACACCCAAAAATGTTTTCTCTATAGCAAGATTGGAGCTAATAATTCTCACAACAACATATTTTGTTTTTTTGTTTGATTTTTGTTTGTTTGTTTTTGAGGTGATCATTAGAAAGCAGCAGTGGATACAATCTCTAGAGTAAAGAACGCAGAGGAAATGCTTACATTTCGATCTTAAGAAACTCCCTATATTAAAGATACTAAGATATGTAAGAAAATATACCTGAGTTGACATTTTTCTTGTTTTCCATATTAGCATTAGTATTTCTTATATTATATTATATATATAATATAATATAAGGAATTATTATATTATATTTATATTATAGTATATATAATGTTATATTATAGTAATTCAATTATATTATATTATAATATAATATAATATATTATAATATAATATAATATAATATATTATATTATAGTAATTCAATTATGTGGCTGACTGACGTAATACTGCAACCTCTTTGATAAAGTTTTCAATTGTCAGTTGGAACCCCATGGATATTAATCCATTAATTAATAAATGAAAGGGTTTTTAATCTAGCTAGATGTAGTTACATTATACATAGCAAAAAATAAGACTTCAAAAATAAAATATAATGTCATTATTAATTTCCAAACTAACAATACAGATCATCAGTGCATGAGAGAGAGAGAGAGACATTTGGGGGCTGGAAAGGTATTTAGGAACATAGATATAATATAAATGTTAAAAAATTGAGAGATGATGTGAATGTGGCTTTTTCCCCTCAGAGTATAGCACTGGTGGTTAGTACTGTTATTAGGACCTCACTTAGAGCTTAGGGCACTTATGTAAATGGTCAAAACAACAGTCACCTTTTTCTTTTCTGGAAGGTAATTATTAGCACAACCTCTGTGATCAGCATATTGGAGCATATGGTGGCTGGAGGGCTTCATCCTAGTTAGGCTCTGTTGATAAATAGACTAGGGAATTCACAGTGTCCATGCACAGAAGAAACCGTCTTCGCTTGTCTAGGACCAGGTTATGATGCTCATAGCATTATCTTATGGCTGACTGAGCACTGTTTTTTTTTTTAATATTAAAATATACTTTCAGATACCCCATCAAAATTTGTAAATCAATGGAGTTTCTAAATGAAGGTATTTAAAGTTATATATATTTTGCTTTACTTGATCAATACTACTTCTTCTTCCCTCCACCCTTTGGAAAATGTATTTCTCAAGCACATAAAATTGAGAAATATATTTACATTGTTAGAAAAATACTATTGTGTAAAAATTAGGTGTTTTCAGGACTATAGAAGTAATCATTACTCCCTTCTGGGAATAAAAAACTAATTTTACATTGCTAAGTCAGAAATTCTTAGTGTGTGGTTTCATGCAGTACAATATATCATTCACCGTCTAGTGCAGCAAGATCTCTGGCATTTTTCTTAGACAGTTATGGCCAAGAAAAATGGTAATGTTGGAAAAATTGTGCTTCCAATCACAATAACCAGGTGACAATATGTACACGCAGGGTTTTAAGCAGTGGGGAATCACACAGAAGTTTATATCCAAAACTCATAGTTTGATGGCTTGGAAGAGTGGGCTGGATTGCATGCCATTAGCTGTCCTGAGACAGGAGAGAAATCCAACAGTTTATATTTCTGTACACCAAAAGTCTGCTTCACTGAATTATAATTCTCCACCACTCAATTCAGTATAATATTTTTCTAATGTGCTACTTGACATACACAGACTTCTGTAGTTGGCAAAAAGCAAAGAGGCCTGTGACTGTCACTACAATCTAAAATTTTAAAACATGAATACACCTTACTGTAAAATCAGCACTCACAATTATAAAGCAAAGCCCCTCAGATACCTCTCCTGGGATTTCAGTGTCATCTTGATTGTACAAATGAAGAGACCAGGTTATGCAAGAGAAGGGATCTGCTACTCATTAACCTGCTCATTTCGATGGAAATCCAGTACTAGAACCATACAGGTGGTTGCCTAATTCACCATATTTTATTACTCTCATTTCTAAATGTTTTCTTCTAGCCAATGTCTGTATCACAAAGAATGAAAAGGTGCTTGTAGAAATGACAACAGTTCTATATTTGCCCCAAACCTTACCTACATTTTTCAATTATGAAACAAGTTAAAGTTATAATATGTGATCTCTTATGCACATTATGAAACAAAATAATTTGGAATAGAATAAATGCAAACCACAAAAGCAAAACAAAACAACCATCACCCCAATGACGCAATTATTGAAAAACAAAGATGTGGAAATAGATTAACTGTTATACCCACTCTGAAAATTAGATGTGAATGAAGAAATAATATATGTGAAATTGGGTAGCTGTAGCTGAATAGGTACAAATACAAAGAAGTATAGATTTACATGTGTCTACGTATCTATATAAAACATATTTTATCTCATTTTTTCCAAAGAATATTATTTTAAGAATATATTATAAACATATGTTTCTAGTTCTTTGGAAAATATACAAGGAATATGTTTTCAGATAATCTTTTATCCAAACTACAATACTGCTATGTTATATACAGTTATTTATGATAAAAATATCTTAGAATGTTAAGTAAAAGACTTCTATTCTCCTTTAATGACATCAGGCAGATTAACACCCCATTGAAACATGGTTTGGGCTTGACAACAATAAAAGTTGGTGTGGTATAGGAAAGGGAAGATCAATGGTTTTGTGCATGCTTTTAGAATGAAAACTCATGTTCAGTAAAGTATATTCATTAATTCATTCAATAAATAGTACTCAATAAATATTTTCAAGCACCCGTTAAGAACAAAGAGTTTCTCTAACTAGTTATATCAATAATAAAAAGAAACAGATTTCTGTCCTCATGAAGCCTACATCTCATCAGGAAACACACATATTAGAGAGATTTCAGCTCTTATTTTATGAGACCAATTATATATTTTTGATATATTTCACCTGTTAGTCTTCTATTATTATTTTTTTAATTTTGTATTGAATACATAGGAAATGACAAAAATGTATAGGAAAGCAAATTAAAAAGGGAAAACAGAGCAAACTTTCTTTAGACCCACTTCAATGTTTATATTCTTTGAGCTTATATAACTTGATCTTTATTTTTCAAGCATAAAATATTATTAGGTTTATAATATTAAAGGTTCCATAACCACTGTGAATACTCATGATGTCATAACTGCTTTCCAGTTTCTGACTGACTTGCTTTCTATAACAGCATGGATTATAGATTTTAAAATATTTAAAATAAAAAATTATTAATTACACAAAATTAGATTCACTAGAACTTATTAAATCAGGTAGATTCTAGCTAACAATAAAAATGATTTTTGGGGGGCTGCCAAATTCAATAAGAAAAAGATTATAATCCATATTTTTTCTTAAACATTTAAAATGTCATGAACTTGTGCAATATAAGCTGATTTTTCACAACTAGTTTTCTTACACTTGTGAGGGGGATATCCAGATTCCATACTTTTAAAATGTTAAAGACTACTTCATGCCTACAAAGAGTGGCTTCTCCATTATTGAGTAAAGAAACACAGTTATGGGAAGTATCTGGATCAAGTTTAACAGAAGAAATATTGTACATTTGAGGTAAAAAGATAAATAATATTTTATTGGGAAACAAACAGGAATTGTAAAGATTTTACTGCTTACACATTTGAGAGAGAAACTTGAGCATTTCTGTATTAACAGCAACAGCAGTGGCAGCAGCAGTGACAGAATTAGCAGTAATGTAACGATAATAAAATCAAATAACTTTCACCCCTAGTTAAATATAAACACCTGGAAATACTAAAAGTATAAAATCAATGCCTACATTACCTGGTACAAGTAAATTGATATAGATATAATGTAGTAGATGTCTGTGATTTTTAAATTTTCCTTACTTGAAAACTCTTCAATTTGGGATTGGTGTCCCACTATGATGCCAAAAGATATTGGCTTGGATTAGTTTAATGACAGGTTTTGTGACTGAAAAAAAAAAATTGTCTGCTTTGTGCAAGGAGGAAACAATCAGGAAACTGGAAAAATATATTAAACAACAATTTTTAGGCAGTGAAAAATAGACAACATTGGTCGTAATCATGGAGAGCAGGGAAACAAATGAAGTAAGCCCTACAATTAACGAGGCTTTCTGCTTAGACTCATTTTCTTGACTGTGAAAAAGAGAGGAAGAATCCAAACAGAGCCCAATGGAATCATTCAATCAAAAAGGTAGAAACTGTTTGAATTAAACAAGCTAGCTACCTTTTTATAGGCAGAGTACCACAGGATACATAAATGAAGAGAAAGATGTCCACAAAGCTGCAGATAGAGCCTATTGCATCTTTAGACAAAGCCCATCTGCAGGTCAGGCGCGGGGCTTACGCCTGTAATCCCAGCACTTTGGGAGGCTGAGGTGGGCGGACCACCTGAGGTCAGGAGTTTGAGACCAGCCTGGCCAACGTGGTGAAACCAAGTCTCTACTAAAAATACAAAAATTAGCCCGGCGTGGCGGGGTGTGCCTGTAATCTCAGGCTGAGGGAGGAGAATGGCTTGAACCTGGAGGCAGAGGTTGCAGTGAGCCTAGATCCACCATTGCAATCCAGCCTGTGCAACAAGAGCAACACTCCGTCTCAAAACAAACAAACAAACAAACAAACAAAAAAGAAAGAAAGAAACCCAATTTGCAAATTTATAGAATTAAAATCACTTATCAGAAATCACATGAAAATGGGAGCCATGTCAATTCTCCTAAACCAGAGACACCTTGTTAAATTCATGTTGAACATCTTGCTGAATGTAGCAGAATTACCACAGCTTAGGAGTGGGGCTAAATTAATTCTAGATTAAAGGAAGTGTCTGGATGAAGTTTAAAAGAAAAAGATAATTGTACATTTGAGGTAAAAATAAACAATTTATTGAGAAAAACAGGTATTTAATTTAAAGATTTTACTGGTTACATATTTGAGAGAGAAATATGAACATTTCTATATTAATATTACCAGCAGTGATAACAGCAGCAACAGAATTAGCAGTATTGTAATGATGATAAACTCAAATTCGATTTGTTTTTATTCGAGTAGATTAAAGGCTGCTCTAGATGTGCACTATTAAAGCTTAACAAAAAACTTAGAATGAGTAAACTGATCTTTAAATAACTTGATTGCCAGACAAAGCAAAGTTTAAAGCTGTTTAATAGAGTAAAACAAAATCCAGCATTCAACAGTGTAAAATTTATAAGCCTAGAATCCAATAAAATACTGCTATATATACAAGGAAGCAGGAACATTTAATTTATAAATAGGAAACGGAACTGATAGAAACAAACTGAAACATGATGGTTTTAATAGAATTAGCAGGCAAGAATATTAACTCTACTGTTACAAAAATACTCAATATGTAAAGAGATATACAGGAAAGCATGAGCATAATAAGGATAGGAATGAAAGATTTAAAATTATCACAAATCAAATGTCAAGAAATAAGAAACACAATATTTGAAATGCAAATTCCTCTTGATTGGATTAATAGAAGATGAGGTACTGCAGAACAAATGATCAGCATACTCAAAAATATGGCAACAGAAACAAACGGAAAAATTAAGGACATCTAGAAAAATAAAACTGAAAAAAATTGCAATACATCTATTGTGTGCAATGCATCAAACATACATCCAATTGGAGACTCACACATGTAATCAGAGTTCCAGAATTATGGAGCAGACACAAAAACAATCCTTAAAAATATAATGGCTATTTTTTAAAAATTTGATGAATATTGTAAATCCACAGATTCAAGAACCTCAGTAAACAAGTAGACTAAACTGAGGAAATACCAAGATGCTTCATAATTGAATTATTTACAGCAGCTGCTAAAAAGAAAAGCAACAAAAGGAAAACAAGGGGTTTACTAGCCAGAGAAACAAATATAAGTATTATCGTAGACATTTTGTCAGGAAGTCTGTAAACCAAAAGACAATGTCATTCAAAAATACTGTAAAATCAACAAGAATAACTCTGAATGTAGGACTCTATATTTAATACAAATATCTTTTAAAAGCAACGTCCAAGGACTTTGGTTTCTGGTTGAGGTGTATAAACAGAAACATAGAAAGTGCATTTTCATCCTTACAGAAATAGTAACAACAGCAAATCACTAGACAGTACAAAATGTACCATTTTTTGAACCCATCTCAGACCTAAGTTTGCAGAACAAAAACCAATTTGAAATCATTGCAAATTGAAATCTATGATATCTGAAATCTGTGAAATCAATGCAAACCTATAAGGAGAAAATGGTCATGTTTACATGATTATCTGGACACATGCAGCCAAACACTCATGAGAACTGTTATGGAAATAAAAATTGTTAAAAATCGGTAAAGGCCAAATGTAGACTCGAAGAATGTAAAATCCATTAAGGATGCAAATGCACCCACTTGCAGGGTCTTCCCTTTGGACTTTACTGGAAAATCTTACTAAAAATAATGATGAGAAACTTGAGAAAGCATTTCTTATAGCAAAAGCCAGAGAAAGAGTGACAGTAGCTGCTGCAGGAAAGCATCACACATTGCTGTTTCTTGTCTCTTATCTCTAATAGAGAATGAAAGTCTTAAATTGGAAGGGAAGAACAACAAACAATGTCACTCTTATTCAGGTTGAAGGAAATAGAAACAAATCCATACCTCTGGGAGCAGAGCAGGAGTGAATGCCAGACCCAGAACTACAGCTTCAGGAGAAGCAGGGACAGCGAAAGGCCGCACTCTCAAGACCCAGGGAAAGAATGGCTGCCTAAGAATGAAGCTTAATAAGAGTAATAGAGAATGTGCTCTTTCCTCTTCTGCAACAACCAACTACCAAGCTAACAAAAGTCAAAAATAAGTAGCAGTCTAACATATTCCTGGAAAGAAATTCTCTCTGAGACACAGCAAAAAGGGATGTCCTAAGATGAATGAATAGTAACTGAAAGAATATCTTTGAAAAATGAATCCTCCTTTTATTTTTTTATTTTATATATATATATATTTATTACACTTTAAGTTCTAGGGTACATGTGCACAACGTGCAGGTTTGTTACATCTGTATACATGTGCCATGTTGGTGTGCTGCACCTATTAACTCGTCATTTATATTGGGTATATCTCCTAATGCTATCCCTCCCCCTCCCCCCACCCCACAACAGGCCCTGGTGTGTGATGTTCCCCTTCCTGTGTCCATGTGTTCTCATTGTGCAATTCCCACCTATGAGTGAGAACATGCGGTGTTCAGTTTTTTGTCCTTGCGATAGTTTGCTGAGAATGATGGTTTCCAGCTTCATCCATGTCCCTACAAAGGATATGAACTCATCATTTTTTATGGCTGCATAGTATTCCATGGTGTATTTGTGCCACATTTTCTTAATCCAGTCTATCACTGTTGGACATTTACTGGCCA
Source organism: Pongo abelii (assembly GCF_028885655.2). NCBI lineage: Eukaryota > Metazoa > Chordata > Mammalia > Primates > Hominidae > Pongo > Pongo abelii. The sequence goes on along the minus strand of NC_071990.2, from coordinate 95,327,600 downwards.
TCAGAGAAACGCAAATCAAAACCACAATGCGATATCATCTCACACCAGTTAGAATGGTGATCATTAAAAAGTCAGGAAACAACAGGTGCTGGAGAGGATGTGGAGAAATAGGAACACTTTTACACTGTTGGTGGGAGTGTAAACTAGTTCAACCATTGTGGAAGACAGTGTGGTGATTCCTCAGAGATCTAGAACTGGAAATACCATTTGACCCAGCCATCCCATTACTGGGTATATACCCAAAGGAATATAAATCATGCTGCTATAAAGACACATGCACACGTATGTTTACTGCGGCACTACTCACAATAGCAAAGACTTGGAATCCTCCTTTTAAACACAACATATCATGAGTTGAATTTAAAGCCTATGGAGCACTGAGTGTAACCATAGTGACAGCAAAACCCAAATAACCCACCTCAACATCTAAGAAAATTAGCCCTAAATCTCAAAGAAACATCTACCAGAACAAAGGATATACAGAAATGTCAATTTTAAAGCATAAATATTATTTACTTCAGTATCAGTTATCTACATATTTGTTTTTCAAAATTAATGACAGTCACAAAACTGTAGACTTAAGAATCTCAGAGAACATTCAGCATGAGAAAGGCACACAAACACAATTCTAAGCATGTCATGCTCAAACTGTTAATAAACAAAAGGCAAAATAAATAAATAAATAAATAAATAAATAAATAAATAAATAAATAAATAATCTTGAATGCAGCCATAGTAAAAGGCATACATTATATACTGAGAAACAAAGAAAATATTTACAGGATATTTCTTGGTAGAAATTATCCAAAATAAAAGCAAATTGAGTGAAATAAAATATGTCAACCAAGAATTTTAAACTCAGTGAATGTACCTTTTTAAAATGAAGGATAAATAAACCCTTTTAAATACAATAAAAATACAGAAGTTGTTACTAATAGAATTATACTGTAAAAATGATAAAGGCAAATTTTCAGTCAGAGTAAGTCTGATACCAAGTAGAAAAATGTGTCTCCACAAAATTTGAAGGACACTAAAAACAGAATAAATAAACTTTAATGTTCTCTTATTTTTAATTGCTGTAAAATAGAACTTTTGGTATATAACTAGAACAGTAGGAATATCATGTTTTTAAAGCATATGTAAAATTAAAATTCATAACATAAATAACAGAGGATAGTAAGAATTGGTCAAATATTGTTGAAGTCCCTTACAATAGAAATCATGTGGCACAATATTGTTTGAATGTGAATGTTAATTAATTAAAAATGTTTATTTTAAACTCTAAAAGTCACAATTTTTAAAGTAAAAGTAATCAGTTAAAGGTTGCCATGACATAGAATAATAAAAATTATACAATTTATTGAAAAAAGCAAAAATAAAAAATAAAATAAGAGATGGAAAAAATAAACAGGAAGATGATAAATATTAATCCTATTATAAGAAACACATTAAATGAAAATGGTCCAAACACAACAATTAAACAACCAAGATTGTTATTTGAGGAAAAGAGAAAAAGAACACTATTCAGTATATGATGTTTATAAGACACTCATTTTATATACAAAAACATGGGCAACATAAAAGGAAACTGATAGAAAAAGTTAGGCTATTAAGAAAAGACTGTATAGACTTGAAAACAATAACTATTTTCAGGAACCAAGAATTCTTACATAATGATAAAAGGGTCATTCCTCCAAGAAGATATAATAATATTAAATACAAATGCACTTTAAAATAGCTTTAAAATACATGAAGCAAAAACTGATAGAACAAAAAAAAAATCAGTAAATCAACAATTCAAATTAAAATTGTCTATTTTTTTCTCATTAAATGATTGAACAGAAAACCAGTAAGAACACAGAATACCTGAACAACACTATTTGCCAGTTCAACCTAATTGAGATTTATAGAATGGTCCATCGAACAACAGAGAATACACAATTTTGTCAAAAGTATCTAGAACATTTATCAAGATAGAACACATTCTGGGCCATGAAACAATCTAACAAGTTAAAATAATGGAAATCATAAAAGTATTTTTGTAGATATAATGCAATACACTAGTAGTACTAATAAGATATTTGTAAAATTCTCAAATATTTCAATATTAGATATCCAACACCCTTCTAAATAATTCACGTTAAAGAGGAAGTCTCAAGGGAAGTCAATCAAAATATGTAGAACTGAATGAAAGCCAAAACATAATATGTCACATTTATGAGATAAAGTAGTTTTCAGTGCTCTGAGAATTGCTTAACTTGATAAGTGATATCTACAGAATACATAAAAACATCTTCATATTTAGTGGTGAATGAATCAATGTTTTTCCTTAAATTAGGAACACGGAAATAACATATTCTTTTTCCACTCCTACTCAGCATTGCCCTGATATACTAGAAGTCTTAGTCAGTTCAACAAGATAAGAAAAATAAATAGAATACAGATTGAAAATAAATAAATAGAAGCATTTATATTAGAAATGATATACTGGCTGCTGTGCAGATATGGATTATAGAGGTGACTATGTAAATTAATATCCCATTCAAAAAAAAAAAAAAGTATACCAGTCAGCTATTCCTGGTAAAGGAGAACATATAATCTCTCTAGATATAGAAAACATCTTATTTTTCTATAATTTTGCATTGTTTTCCTCATCTTTCCTGACAAAATCCCTATATTATTCAAGTGTTTACCCCTTTTCATGAAACCCAGGGAAGTTGATTCTAGTCTTGTTAACACAGACTTGATTTGTGTGAGATTACACCCAGAAATTGGTTCAGAAATGAGGTTTTAGCCAAAGAAGCTCTAACAAATAGTTTTCTGGGAGTTCTGTGAGAGTTTTTGCAGGTGATTCTTCCTATTCCTAATCATGTCATCACACGAATGTATCATCTCACTATGAGCCTGAAGCTGACACACACAGTACATCACAGCCAGGAAATTTGGAGAGAAGTGAGTCAGTATTAAAGAATCAAGTCAACCCTAAAGCCTAATTCTGCACTTCCAGTTTTGTGTGCCAATAAATTTCATATTATTTAAAACAGGCTGAGTTGAGTTTTATGCTAGCTGATGTGAAAAAAAAAATCTTTCTTGAAACAGAAGCAACAAGCAGTAGCAATAATAGGCATTAAATGGCTATTGTAATTGGCCAGGTAAAGGTAATTATGGCTTGGATGAGGAGAGGTGCAGTGAAAATGGACATGGACAGGTTTGGGATATACTTTGGAGGTAACGGAAATGTGTTTTGTGATAATATGAATGTCTGGGGTAGTGCATGGAAGGCAGCACAGATCATTAAAGAAGCTGAGGAAAAAGATTTTAAACAATTTGTCTAAAGTCACAAAGCCAGTTATCAACAGAAACAAGACTTAAACCTATAGTAACATATACCAAACACATGCTTTGAATTTACACGTCTATTAGAAAGACCCATATATTTCCGTGTAAATAATTCAAAATGAATTATATATTTCATTTCTTAATATGTACCTACAATAAATTTGGTAGGTTTCTTTTTTTCATTTCTATTATAAAGGAAGATTGCTTACAAACTAGAGAGAAGGCAGAATCACTTTGCTCAACCTCTTAATAGTCAACACCAGAATAAAAGCCCAGCTCTGTATAATTATTAAAATCTATAGCTATATGTAAAGTAAGTCAAAGAGTATGTCTTTAGTCCATTCTCTGTTGGTATCACAGAATGTATAAATTATAATCACAGAATGTATAAATTATAATCATTAGAAGTTTATTTGATTCTGGAGTGGAGAAGAGCAAGAGCATGGCTCTGGCATCTGGAAAGGGTCGTCCCATGGTGGAAGGGGGAAAGGTAGAAGTGAGCATGCAAAAAAGAGATAGCACAGGACTAAGCGCAGGGCTATCTTTATAACCACACGCTCTTGTGATAGTTAACCATTCCCATAGTACTGACATTAATCCATTCATCAGGGCTCTGCCTTCTTAACCCAATGACTTCTTATTAGGTCCCATCTGCCAACATTGTTGCAATAGTAATTAAGTTCCAAACATATAAACTTTTATGGGACCTATTCAAACTGTAACAGAGTATTTTACTGAAAATATTCAGGTTTATTGATCAAAGCACTTACCAACCTTGAAATTAAATTGTTTCCTCAATTTTTAAATTTATGTATTTAAACAAAATTGCTCACTAAATTTCTCCTCAGTGCTACTGAAACTTTTAAAAGATGCACGTATCTGGTATTTTGTGAAATGCATATCCATTTCATTCATGTGGATATGAGGATTTCATTTAAACAAAAGAAGGCAATTATGCCTGTGAACTGATTGTTTTGTTTTCTTTTTAAAAACAAACTCATTGAAGTGGTATGTTTTTATTTCCTACTTTTTTAATATAAACTTTTGGTAAAAGCTAATTTCAGGGAGTACCATTAATGCCTTTCATCTGGAAGTTCAGTAATTGAGATTATATATTGTAGAGTAAAAACATATTTTTTTACATTGAAATAATAGTAACTAAAGTTTACAAAAATTTCAAACTGCATCAAAGAAGGAGAACTGAACTGGAACCCTATACCTACTGACTGTGGCCTAAAGCAATTATATAATCACACTAGGCTGTAGTTTTTCATGTTTTAAAAAAGGGAAAAAGTATTTTATGTACTTCATCTTACTCATCTTTTCAAAAATAAAGCAAAATTAATTTTTCAAACAAGTATACATATTTCAATATTTGTTCTGAGATAAATATTTTTAAACTTTAAACATTTTATGTAATGTAAAAATGATTTTCCAATACAACATATCAGTTTCTGTGCATCTAGACCGAGACTGAAACAGCAATAACTAATTTGCTTTTATATTCCTTGATCATACCTTTAATTAAGATTAAGGAAGTCTGAGTCGTACATAAAAATATGCTTTCCTTTACTGTATAAAATTAGTAGAAATGAGAAAATTGGATGGCTTAGGGCTCCCTAACTATGAGACTATACAGCCTTTTAGAGACAATATGTGAGCATTCTTACCACTAACCAAAATGGAGTAATAGGGCCACATTTACTGTCCTAACAAAAACAACCACAAGCAAATATCAAAACAACCCACAATACATATATAATAAACAATGTATTTGAAGACACTACAAATAAGGCATTAAAGAACCGTTATTTCTGAAAGAATAACTGGAAAAAATTAAAGTGAATTCTATGATTACCTAGTTTATTTCCTTAGGACAGTTTCCAGGAAAATGGGCAGAAACAGAAAGCCCCAGTGGGACACAGAAGGTTTCCCAAAATTAAGAAATGGAGCTGACGTTTCGAGGAGCTGCAGTTTGTAGAACTGAACAACATAGGAGAACACATGAGAGAAACCTGGAGATGCACAATGGCACTCACAATGGTTCATCAGAATACTGATCTGTTCATGTGTATGATGAAACTACCAAAGACTCAGGTAAAATCACCAAATGAGACTAGAAGGAAATTATGTCCGTTTCCAACAGCCAGAACACAATTATTAAGTCACAGCGCATTGGATAGAGGACTCAGAAAACAATTAGTTGTAGACTGAGCCTGGTCTGAAACTCTGGAAAAAGTTATGAAAGCAAGACTTGAAAGGGTTATTCTTTCCAAGAAAGTTAACATTCTCACAGTGGAAATTTAAAGAATTTGTAAAGGAATACAAAAATATCCAGTACCCAACATAGTAAAATTACTAATGTTGAGGATCCAATGAAAGATTATCAGAAATATGAAACTGCTGAAAAATATGATCCATAATTAGGGAAATTTATCAATCAATTGAAACAAAACCAGAATTGACACAGACATTACATTTAGCAGACAAAGATATTAAAAAGTTATTTAAATACATTGTGTGTATTCATAAAGATAAGTAGAGGCATATGAAATATAAAGAAGACCCAAAATGAACTTTCAGAGATGAAAACTACAATGTATGAGGGGAAAAATATACTGGATAGGATTATCAACTGATTAGATATTATAGAAGAAAAGATTAGTGAACTTGAAGACATAGAAATTGATGCCAAAACTCTAAATAAAATTTTTTTAAAAAGCCTTATGTATATAGCGTTATCTATCTATCTATCTATCTATCTATCTATCTATCTATCTATCTATCTATCTGTCTATCTATCTATCTAATCTATCTATATCATCTGTCTGTATCTATCATCTATCATCTCTATCTATCTATCTAAATGTGTAATACAACATGACCAAATAGTTCATTTTAGAAATGCAAGGCTAGCTTAACTTTCAAAAAATAATGAGTGTAATTTAATATCTTTTTTAAAAACCAAAAGAAAATAAATATGATAATCTCAATAGATATAGGATAACTTGCAACACAAGTAGATTCAGATTAGAAGGGGTTTTACTGTACTGGATAAAGAGCATCTATGAAATCCCACAAATAACATCATACTTGGTAAAATACTGAATGTTTTTCCCCATAGAAAAAGTTCAAGGATATTACTCTTATGACTTCAATTTGACATTAAACTGCATGTTCTAGACATTGAAATCAGGCAAGGGAAAGACATAAAAAGCACTCTGGTTGGAAAGAAAGATGTAAAACTGTCACCTTTCTGAAGAGAATGTGACTGTCTATGTAGACGATATGACAAAATATACAAATTAAAATCAGTATATAAAAATAAATAGTATTACTGTATTATAACAAAGGAAAATCAGGAGGGGAAATATAGAATAATATTTATAGTACCATCAGAAATATGATATACTTAGAGATAAATCTGACCAAAGATATAAAAGACATGTTCACACTAAAAACTACAAAAATGATTGAGAGAAGCTTAAGAAGACTTGAGTAAATGGGGAGACATGTGATTATTTATGTTTCAGAAGATCAAATATTGTTAAGATGTCAGTTCCCCCAAATTTATCTATATATTCAACTTAATCTCAGTTGTAATTCCATCAGGTGTTTTGTGAGGATTTCCTAAGTGATTCTAAATTTCATTAGGAAGTTCAGATCACCTAGAATACTCCAAAAAATTATAGAAAAATTTAAAAAGTAGCCGTACTTGTTTCAAAATGTATTATAAACCTAGAGTAATCAAGATAGTATGGTATTAATGAAAGGATAGAAAAATGTCAATGAAACAAAATAGAGAATCCATGAATAGATCCACACATAGGTGGACAACTGATTTTCAACAAAAGTGCAAAACCAATATGTGGAGGAAAAATATGCATTAAATAAACTTTGATAAATACTGCAAATCTTATACAAAAATTAGTTAAAATTATATCACAAATCTAACCATAAATTCTAAATTATAATTTGTCTTAAAGAAAGTATAGGAGAAAAATCTTGTGATTTTAGTTCAGGTAAAAATTTCTTTGATATGACACCAAAACATGATCCATACAATAATAAATTAATATTTAGACTTCATCAAAATTTAAAATGCTTGGTCTTTGAAAAATACTATTAAAAGAATGAGGTGACAAGCCACAGAATGGTTGAAAATAATTACAAAGCATATACATCAAGTGGACACTAAATTAACACAAATATATGTTTATTTCTAATGGCTTAAAACAGGAAACAACCCAATATCACTCAGCAACTGAAAAGAATAAACTAATTGTGTTATATCTATACAGTAAATTATGACTTGTCAAAAAAGTAAATATTGATATATTTTCGACATAGTTGATTCTCAAAGCTATGCAGAGTGAAAGAATTCAGGCAAAATGAGTATATAATATATGATTGCATTTACATAACATGCTAGAGGGTACAACTTAAAATGCAATGACAGAATGCTATTGGTGGTTGTCCGGTGATAAAAGAGCAGGAGGGAGGGATTACAAAGAATGTAAAGAACCTCCAGGCGCTGATATATCTATTTAATGTTTTATTTGGTGAGAGCCTTACAGATGTATACAAATACCAAAATTTATTAGGGTTATTCCTTACATATGTACCATTTATATATGTATTATGAAAAATATTAAATTTTGAGTGCAATTATATATGCTGGATTGAATATATGCATTTATCTCCACTTTCTACTGAAACATCAATAAAACGAGAGTAAAATACTGAAAAAAAAATCTACTCACAATGAGGATATGGCAGAAAGTTTGGTGATGTAAAGCTATTTTTGAAAGGTAGAGATGAGGGTCTGTTTTTTAAGAGGAAGCTAGACCTTAAGTGCTTGCTGAGAAGAAAATCAGTAAGAAGCTGAAATGCAGTTGCTGCCACAGAAAACCATCCCAAACTGCTCAGGAAACAGAGGCTGTAGAAAAAAGTCCAGAAAGAGTGCTGATGCTAGAAACAAGCAAATTGTTTAAAAATGTAAACGATGTAATTAGACATGACTTTGAAAAGTTAAATCCATCTTACTATCATAAAAATAGGCCTAGAATCCTTCCCCTGCTTAGTACAGAGTTCAACTGTCTTAGGCACACTTATCTACACCAAGCAGACATTGGAACTGTTGCTCCTGGGGAAAGGTTTGCCCCAGAGGAAAGATCAGCAGCTTCTGATGCTGGAATATTCTTTTCTTAATAATGTTGAAGAGAAGCCTATCAATTAAAATTTAAGTTTCTCATACAGAAATTCCAATGAGCATTTTACTGCTTCAATCTCAAACAGAAACTGCTCACTATACATTGCTAGATATATGAGGAAAACCTACATAAACAATACAACGCAACCATAAAAATAATTAGGAGATTTATTGTGTATAAGAGAAGCAATTGCACAGTGAAATAACAACAGGATGTTATTTAGAAAAGGATCGAGGGAGCATGAAAATATTATTGGGAATTAGAATTATCAAAGTCAAAAATTAATAAGTATAACCCAAGTCAAAAATGTCTTAGAATAAAGGAATGTGTAAGCTGAGGAAATTGTTGAGGGATGAGATTTTTGAAAGGCAGAGATGGGCAATATTAGAGAAATAATGAGCATAATAGAGGTTTAATTTAGGAGATACCAAATCCATGTGAAAGGAACTCCAAAAACATGCAGCAAAGAAAAAGGAGAGGAAGAAAGTAACAACATATACAAAGTTAAGTTTCTGTGTTTTTAAAAGGTTCAATGATGAGATACTCAAATACAACACTGTAAATTTTTTGAGCATTAAAAATATTCTCATAAGAAAATAAATGAGTTAATATACAGAAGATTAAAATTCTAATGCCATTAGAATTCTCAAGAATAACCCTATGAGAGTAGAATCCAATAGACGTAATGTCATTTCAATTTTGAAGAATCATGATGTTCATTCAAATATTCTATATGCAACCAAACTATCAATCAAATATGATTTTTTAAAATGTCCCTCCCATGAGATCTTTCTCAGTAATCTTTTGGAAGGTATGTTCTATGAACACTGGAAGAAAGAGAAAGATATAAGACCCATGAAATATGGAATGTACAAAAGTAGTCAAGGGAAGACCTCAGAGGATAGTCTGAATTACCCTAATGAAAAGAGCCATTCTATCTTGGATCAGAGGAAACAGACCTCTAGAAGGGATCAATCAAAAGAGCAAGAAAAATTCTTGACAGGTTTGACTGCACTGAGTTGGGTTTTAAATTTCTATTGAAGAATCATGGGAGAAGAATTATAAAATGACAAAAGTAATCAACATAAAACATTCAATTACTAATCCTAGGAATACCAAAGTGTTGTACAACAGTACCAATGTATTTATTAAATGTTATTTAGATCCTATCATTAATAATCTTAAGATTTTTAATATTCATCATATCTTTAGTAGTCTTAAGAATGTAAGAAAGACATATTCACCCAACCAGTTCTTGATTATTGTTTAATGAATTATGAGATGCATTTCTTCTATTCTCTGAAAATATTTCTTCATCTCTGAAATTATAATACAATTTGATAACCAATCAATAGCATCTTACAAAGGCCCTTGGCCAGGCATCCTCATATAGTTATCATTGCCAGCACATGAAGGAATATGATTATTAATTTTAGTGGCATGTCTGGGCAACTATAACACCTGCATTTTTCAGGCAATAAACCATTTAATTACCATTTAAGCAAGAAACAAGAGCATCAATTTTTGTCTGAGAACTTTCCACTGACATCTCTTAAGATCAAGAAAATGTCAGGATGTTAGAAGCTTGGAAAAAATTCAAGAGACAATAGCAAGTGGTCTTTTACAATATGCTGCATTTTCAACATTCTTGCAGTACACAGAACAATAATATTGTTTTGGAAAACATAAAGAACATCCCTGTGTTGAAAAGTGATTCCTAAGTCAGATTCTTAATAGAAGGAAATTTTATGAAAGGCTTAATCAATTTTTTTATTTTTCTTCTTCAGTAAGCAAAATTATAATGTATGGTATGAATCATTGTCTAAATAAGTCTAAAATGGCTCTTTAAATGAGTATAATAAAAATTCGTAATGATAAGAAAACATTGTGCTATAGTTTAATTAGAAGCATTTTATTTTTCTAAGTACAAGCATAAAGTAATGTCACACCTTATAATCAGTGGCAGCTCAGGTTTAAGTGAATCAGTAACTCAGTGAAGGAATAGAGATAAGAAGGTTCCATTTCTATTGGTGGGGCGGGAGCAAGACAAAGGGTCTGCAACACTCAGCACAACTCCATGGATATTATTCATATTCATATTCATATATATATGTTACATCTTGGAGTGCAAGACAAAAAACTGTGCAGAATGGCAGCCAACTCAGAGTAAATGAGTTCAAACATTATATTTCTAAGGGAAAAGTCAGAACATAACACCTGAAATCAAAAGGTTAGGAAATTATAATGTAAAGACAGCATTTTGAAATACAAAAGAAATTAACATAAGAAACTTCTAAAATAATCGAACGGCATCATTCACAGGCACCAAAAGGTGGAGGCCATTGATCTCTGTTTTTTTTAATTGAAAGACTAATAATTTATTTGTTTTTAATCTAAGAACATAGGGCCCTTCAGTAAAATTTAAAAATAAGAATAAATATAACCAAATAATTTTAATAGGACAAAAGATATGTGAATGTCCATTACATGGAACAGAATGTAGGAAAAGGTAAAAGATAAACATCATGTTCATGTGGGCTACATCTGTTTTCTGTGTTTCTTTTGTGATACTTTAACTTACAAAATTTTATACTGTTCATAAAATGTTTATCTGTGAAATATCAGTATATGGCACTTACACATTAGGTATACTTCATAACAGTGTTTTTTGAAAGAATAGCATTAAAGTGTTTTACTGCTAATATTAAAGATGATTTTAGACCTTGGTAGCATGCAGAACAAAGGTTTCAGCAAAATTGGGTGAACTAGTATGGAGAATGAGAAGGCAGAAAAGTCGAGATGTGGCACTAGTTGATAAGAGACAGTCAGAGACAAGGACTGAAAGATGACATTGTTAGGAGATTTCCAGAGAAGGGAGAACAGCTGTGGATTTCCCTATTTTAAAAACAGAGCATGCTTCAAATGCCCAGAGGTCTCTTACCTACTGTAAGAGAGAGTTGGATGATCACTTTTCCTTTCCTGACAAAATTGGAGGCTGTACGAGTGATTATCTGCCATCTGTTGTCTACAGCGGTTCAATTGTTGAAGGGTCCTCTAGAAGGGGGGAGAAAGAGCTCATTCTCGATGGAAGTTTGAATGTGCATTCAGAGGTAGTTCAGCTGAGCAAGTGCCCAGCTAATCCCCTTTGCACACAGGGACAAGGCTGCCACCAACTCTAATTGATTCTGAAATGAATCTGTATAGAAAATTAGAAGGTTTTGGATTCCCATGTGAGCTTCAATGAAGAGCCAGGATGTTAAGCCTGACAGCTGAATGGATTCAGAAATGAAAATCTGATAAGCGGCTTAAAACTGTACTTAAGTCCAGAAATGATTTGAATGCTGTTGTTAGTGGCACATTGTATGTTGTCACCTAGTTAATTATCTCTGAAGATGAGTTCTTGCAGAGGAGAAGATATGCCATTCTTCCACAGCTTTTCCTCATCACATATTTATTAACAACCCCCACCCACCCCCCCACTATCATTACTAGAAGGCAGAAAGAAAGGATTAGGCCACTGCAGCTCCTCTGTAGCTGTCAGTTCACTGTGCCAAACTTCAAATATGAACTGTTGCATGTACTGTCACTGACATTTCCTTTTACATCTTCATTTGCAAATGAGGAACTGACATTTGTTAGGCCTTGTATTTGCACACAGTTCCACCACATGAAAAGCAAACACTGTCACTGCTGGCTACTTTGTTTATTCCTTTGCAGATACTATATGGCCTATTTAGAAATTTTCTTCAGAATTTTTTTTTACCTAACTGAGATAGATAGTCACAAAGCTACATGTCCTCATATTTTATTCAGGAAACTGTCTGCAGTTTATGGAGCGTGCACTGCATTTGATAGCTATTTAAAACTGTATTTTTAAAACCGATTTGCACTTTTCTGGTTTATATTCTTTGGGCTTATTTTCTCTAGATAAATTTAGGTTCATTTCATGATTTAAGAGTTCAGGTTTCTTACACATTGATTTTTTTTTAATAATAGAAAAATATTTTCTACCAAATGGAAACAAAGAAGTAAATTTAAAAAGCAGAATACATTTTCCAAACATTGTTCTAGGTTTATTAGAGTTTCATCTTTTCAAAACCAGCTTGACGATGTCAACATACTTGAAGTCATTGAGACAATCATCTATTACTATTAGGATCTTTTTGTGAAACAGATTTATAAGCAACCTCAAAGAGCATATTTATGCCTGCAGGTGAGCTCAGCTCAGAAAAGTGGAGGCCTGTTTGCTAATGTATCATCTAAAGGGTTGATTTTTTGCTTAATTCCCAATTAACTAAAAATGCTATAAGTGTAATTTTGAGTTTTCTAAAAACAATGATTCAAAATGTTACCTGTTAGGACAACTTAAGAAGAGAAAAATGGAAAAAACAAAAGAAACATTTCATGGTGATTAGATCATTTTGATTAATACAGAAAAGGCATTCGACAAAATTCAACATCCCTTCAAGATAAAACTCTTAACAAATTAGGTATGTACCTCAACACAATAAAGGCCATCTATGACAAACCCACATTTAGAATCATCTGAACAAATAAAGCTGAAACCTTTTTCTCTAAGATCAGGAACAAGACAAGAATGCCCACTTTCACCTCTTCACTCAACATTGCACTGGAAGTACTGGCAATAATACCTAGAAAAGAGAAAGATAAAAGGCATCTGCATTGGAAAGAAGGAAGTCAAATTGTTCTTGTTTGAAGATTACATGATCTTTTTCTTTTCCTTTTTTTTTTTTTTGAACATGCAGAATTTATTTTCTATGTGATTCAAATTAGAGAAATGGTTTTTACATCAAGCAAATGTCTTTTGCCATAAAACTACTTTAAAATTACTTTAATTTTTTTTTTTATTTCCATAGTTTATTGGGGGAACAGGTGATGTTTGGTTACATGAGTAAGTTCTTTAGTGGTGATTTGTGAGATTTTGTTGCACCCATCACCTGAGCAGTATACACTGCACCCTATTTGTAGTCTTTTTCCCCCTCCCTCTCCTACCCTTTCCCTGAAGTTCCCAAAGTCCATTGTATCATTCTTATGCCTTTGCATCCTCATAGCTTAGCTCCCACATATCAGTGAGAACATACAATCTTTGGTTTTCCATTTCTGAGTTACTTCACTTAAAATAATAGTCTCCAATCTCATCCAAGTTGCTGTGAATGCCATTAATTCATTTCTTTTTATGGCTGAGTATTATTCCATCATATATGTATACCACAGTTTCATTTTCCACTGGTCGATTGATGGGCATTTGGGTTGGTTTCACATTTTTGCAATTGCAAATTGTGCTGCTATAAACATGTGTGTGCAAGTAACTCTTTTGTAAAATGACTTATTTTCCTCTGTGTAGATACCCACTAGTGGGATTGCTGGATTAAATGATAGTTCTGCTTTTCGTTCTTTAAGGAATCTCCGCACAGCTTTCCACAGTGATTTTTTTTTTTTTTTTGAGACAGGGTCTCAAAAAAGCAAATGGCTGGAGTGCATGTGTATGAATACAGCTTACTGCAGGCTTCACCTTCTGGGTTCAAGTGATCCTCCCACCTCAACCTGCCAAATAGCTGAGACTGCAGGTGTCTGCCATCACACCCAGCTTTTAAATTTTTTGTAAAGAGGAGATCCAAGCTTGTCTCAAACTCCTGGGCTCAAGCAATATTTCTGTCTTAGCCTCCCATAGTGCTGGGATTACAGGCAGGAGCCACCGCATCCAGCCAACATGATTTCATATATAGAAAATCTAAAAACTCCACCAAAAAACTCTTCGATCTGATAAATAAATTCAGTAAAACTGCAGTATACAAAATCGTCGTCTGAAAACTAGTAATATTTGTGTATGTTAATAGTGAACTATCTGAAAAAGGAATCAAGAAAACAATTTACAATAACATCCAGAAAATAACTAGGAATGAACTTCACAAAGGAGGTAAAAGATCTCCATACTGAAAACTATAAAATATTCATGAAAGAAATTAAAGATGATACAAATAAATGGAAAGATATCTTGTATTCATAGATTGAAAAACTTAATATTGTTAAAATGGTCATACCACCCAAAGCAATGTATAGATTTAATGTAGATTGTCTATCAAAATGCCAGTGACATTCTTCACAGAAATAAAAAAAGAATCCTAAAACTCATATGAAACCACGAAAGATCCCAGTCAAAGAAATCCTGAGTAAAAAGAATAAAGCCAAATGCATCACATGTTCTGACTTTGAAATATATTACAAAGCTATAATAGCCAAAACAGCATGGTACTGGAAAAAATACACATTGTCAGATGGAACAGAAATAAATTCACACACCTCCAGACAAACGATTTTTGACAAAGATTCTAAGAACACACACTGAGGAAAAGATAATCTCTTCAATATGTGCTGCTGGGAAAATTGGATATCCACATGCAGAAGAAAAAAGCTAGGTTCCTACCTCTCCCCATATACAGATATCAACTCAAAATATATTAAATACTTACATGTGAAAGTTGAAACTGTGAAACTACCAGAAGAAAACATAGGAGAGATTCTTCATGACATTGAGCTCAGCAAGGATTTTCTAAATAAGATCTCAAAAACATAGGCCACAAAAACAAAAATAGAGAAATTGGATGATATCAAACTAAAAAGGTTTTGCACAGCAAAGGAAAGCAAAGAGTAAAAATTCAACTTACAGAACAGGATAAAATATTTGCAAGCTGACAAGAAGTTAATATCCAGAATTTATAGGGAAATTAAATGACTCAATAGGAAAAACAAAACAACCTGAATAAAAGGTGAGTAAAATATTTTAATAGATATTACTCAAAGAAGACATACCAATAGTTGAGAAGTATGTGGAAAAAAAAAATGTTCAGCATCACTAGTCATCAGAGAAATGCAAATCAAAACCACAAAGGGTTACCACCTCACTCCAGCTGGAATGTCTATTATCAAAAAAGCAAAAAATAAAATAAATAAATAAATGTGGGTGAGAATGTACAGAAAAAAGAACACTTACATACTGTTGATGGGAATGTAAATTAGTACAGCCTTTATATAAAACATTATAGAGGTTCCTCAAAAAACTAAAAATAGAACTACCATATGATCCAGCAATCTCAGTGCTGGGTATTGAGGAAATAAAATCAGTACATTGAAGAGATATCTGCACACCCGTGTTTATTACAGCACTATTCACATTAGCCCAGATGTGGAATCAATCAAAGTATTCATCAATGGATTAGTAGATTTCTAAAAAATTGTCTTATATACACAATGACATACTATGCAGCCATAAAAAGAATGAAATCCTGTCATTTGCAATGGCATGGATGAATCTTAAGACATTATACTAAGTGAAATAAGCCTGGCATAGAAAGATAAATACTGCTTGATCTCATTCATATATGAAATCCAAAAAAAGTTGACATCAGAAGTAGAGAGTAGAGCAGTGGCTATTAGAGACTGGGGAGGGACTAAGACAGGGTAGGCTGGGGAGAAGTTGGTCAAAGGTACAAAGTTACAATTATGTAGAAGGAATAACCTCTGGTGTTCTGTTGCACAGTAGGGTATCTATGGTTAACAGTAAAGTATGTTATTTCATGTATTACAAAATAACTAGGAGATTTTTTAATTGTTCTTACCACAAAAATGATAAACACATGTGGTAATAGGCTACACTGATTTGATGATACAACATACACATGTATCAAAACATCAAATTGTACCCAATAAATATATATATAATAATGTATTAATTTTTTAAAGTATGGTAATTAAAAATCATTACTCAACTTTTATCAGATTTCTAGGGCTGTATTTGTCAGTCTTTATTCCCTGTAACATGTGCCCCACAAATAACATTTCTCTAAGGTATTTAACCATAAACTGCATTCCCTTTCCTTATCATCTATATCTGATGCTATTCCATTTTGCATTTCACCAGACCCTACTAAATTACTGTTCTTTGCTTCTAATTTACCCAGAAGACAAGATTTTATAAACAAATTAAATATTATAAATTAGAAATGTAGAGTATTGTATAAAGTCAATGTTCTCTATGCCAACGATGATACAAGAAAATGACTCGTATCTGCCTAGTATCCTAGGAGGTATGTTCCTGGGGGATAGTGGGAGAGAAATTATCTTTATATTTCACACCTGCCATTTTTCAAGTAAAGATCAGCTGATATGAATTGAATAAATAATCTAAACTTCAATCAGTTATTTTTAACTGTTTCTCTTTAACTGTTTCTCTTTCTTATTTTTAACAGTTTCTCTTTAACTGTTTTTCTTTCACATTGCACTGCTTTTTCCCCTTGCAAAACAACTCATATATTACTAAAATATTATTATTAGGCTGATGTTCAAAAATACAAAGGATGGTAAGTAAATGTCAAAGGGAATATCTGCCTACATTTCATGTAAATGACAAAAAAACTAAAAATGGTAAGAAAATGTCAGAAATATAGCAAGTGAAGTTTAATTGAGCTCAGCTCAGAATTGTCTCAACTATTTATTTGAAAACCAAAGGACTATGTTCCAAATTGGTGCAAAAAAAGGAATACAAACTAGATATGTGGAAAGATATTTCTTTTTCAGTTCAACTCTTTCGTTGCAATTTATGTGATTTATGCACTGTTTTTCTCATGAGAAAATAAGGAACTTGAAACAAGTCTTGTAGAACAAGAATGTCCATAAAATATGCCTGTTACTTAGATGGGGTGTTTAGTGAAGAAAGCTAACAGAAAATCAAGTCTGAAAAAGAAACTTCTAAAAGTATCTTTTAGTATAAGTGTTTGCTTTCACTAATGAAAACATTTGCAAATGGGGTCACTTTGCGTCTTTCTATTGAACATTTAAATATTTCTAGTAAACTTAACATTTCATAGGTCTGTTATCTCTGGTAAGGAAAGGCAAGCTTAAGATCTGTGAAATAAGCAGGCACATGCCTCATTAAAACACAACCCTTCTACCAGATACCTGGGCTGGCTGAACTAAACTACATTTGAAAGTACTGTGAAAAATATTAATTACTCTTGATCTTTCACCATCCTTGATTGTTTAATTTATTTACTCATCTGATAGTTTGCTACACCCTCAGATTATTTCATTCCCATCTTAATTCTATACCATTTTATTTTTAATAATTGGACAATAGCTACACTATCATTATGGCAATGGTAAATAAAAGAATGTCAGCTTTACTCATCACTTACTTTTAATAATTGTTCAGATTATTTGTTTTTATATTTGTATAAAATACATTTTTTAATATTATAAAACAAAGATGCTATGCTTGGCCTCTTAGACAATGTAGATAGCACCATGTTCTAAAATTTTAAGTTATTTTTTCTCTTAATAAACTATGATTTGTGATATATACATATATCACAAATTATATATATTTGCATATATGTATAAAACATGCCTGCTATTTAGATGGATATATTATTTTCTAACTAACTTGTTTTGTGTGTATATATATACATACATATATGTATATATATACACGTACATATATATGTGTATATATACACAAAACAAATATAGAATATAAATATATATAACAAATATTATATATATATAACATAATTATTATATATATAGCATAATTATTATATATATATATATTATACCTGTTATTTAGATAGAGTATTTAATTGTTTCATGAAGAAAGCTAACAGAAAATCAAGTTTGAAAAAGAAACTTTTAAAAGTATCTTTTAGTATGAGTGTTTCCTTTTACTAATGAAAACATTTGTACATGAGGTCACTTTGTAAATATATGTATATTCACTAATTGCCTTAGGAAGTATTTTCTATGCCAGGTCCTTTGTTTGGAAATTACATTGGATACCACTTGCAGGATTACATCCAGTACAACTAAGACCTAGATCATCACTTTTTTTATTATAAAATGTGATGATCCAGGTCTTAGATGTATTGGATGTAATCCTGCAAGTGGTAGCCAATGGCACAGCTTGCTTCTAAGCAAACAATGAAAAGCAGCTGTTAACACACAGGATGCTATAATTTGTATAACATGCACTCCACCCAGTCTACAATTTATTGCATCAGGAACTAAAGAGTGATTCCTCAAATTAGGCTGGATAGTGGCTCATAAAATACAAAGCATGAGAGCAGTGTCTAACAAATTCATAGTATCTCATTATTAACTCATTGGCTAATTATTAGCAGTTCTTATTTTGGTCCTAGTCTTCATGCAAGGAATATAGTTTCAAACTGTAGAAAAAACAGGAAATACATAATAGAGAAAGAAGTAATGCATAGAACAACAACAAAAAATATAATGAATAGTACTAGAATAAGGAGGAGGGATCCTTCTACAAAAGAAAGATTGAATGACCAATTCATTAAAGTGCACTCCTATCCAGAGGTTATCTGTGTCTCTGCGAACATTATTATCTGTTTTTTTTTTTCTCAGTATATCCATTCACTAAGTATTCATTAACAGAGTTAATCTAAACATGACTCTCTTTTAGCAGTTTACAAAAGGCTCAAAAACAGGCATAGGAAAGATGACGGGTAAAGAATTTAAAAGAAGCCATATCTATAGAAACCAATTTTATAATTTTTTTTAAAATTTCTATGGGTACATGTTATTGATTGTTCATAAAAAATAAAAGATAGAAACAGCATAAAAAATTGTCACTGAACATTTACAGTTCAATATATGTGATAGTTAATTGTATATGTCAGCTTGGCTAAGCCAAGATATCCAGATCAAACACCAGTCTAGAAGTTTCTGTGACAATTATTTTTGCATGAACTTACTATTTAAATAAGTAGGCTTGAGTAAACAGATTACCCTCCATAAGGTGGATGGGCCTCATATAATCAGTTGAGGACCTTAGGAGAAAATCACTTAAGTCCTCTAAAAAAAAGAGAATTCTGCCCCCAGACTGTTTTGACTCAAGGTACAGCATCAGTTCTTCCCTGAATCTCTGGACTGCTCTAACCTAGAAATTTTAGACTTGTCAGCCTCCACAATCATCTGAGCCAATTTCTTTAAATAAATCTCATATCTATAGATAGAGATATAGACATACATAAAATCTCTCTCTCTCTCTCTCTCTATATATATATATATGAGTGTGTGTATTATTGATTCTGTTCTCTGAAGGATCCCTAATACAATATATTATCTTTTTATCAATAATTTTTAATTGATATCTATAATTGGTATTACATTAGCATTTAAGAATCTACAGAATGTAAATGATCAACATGTTTGGGAAATATCAAGGCATGGGATAGCTATACTTGATTTAATCCACCTTGTAATTAACTGAGGGACTTTGTTGTTGCCTCTGGGTGGCTCCAGGGTTTCCCATCAAGAACACAACAAAGTTCCCATTATTCAGGCTAAGCAGGAGAATTTTCATGTTCCTCACAGTAAGGAAACCTGGGTACAATAAAAATCAATATCAACCACAATATAATTAGCGACAAGTCCCAGTATTCACATTTGCTATTAGTTTCAGAGAGTTACATGCTAAAAACCAAGCTTGACATGTGTATGGACTCCATCTCTCTAAGGTTACATATAGATAATCATGGTCACATTGAAAAATCAGATGCAGAATTTCTAAGTTCTGAAGAGTATCTTCTCTTGAACTTGAGTGAATCCCTCCTTCCCTATTACAGAGATTGCCTTTTGTTGCTTTAATTCTCACTATCCTGAAACTCACAGTACTGTCTTCAACAGAGCCCTCATTTCTTCAGAGAAAATAAAACATTTAGTCATTAAGAAACAAGCAAAGAAAAGATCCAAAACGGATAGCATCAACAATTATTTCACATGCTAGAATAAGATTACCTTTCCCCAATGAAATCTTAGAAGGAGTTGCTAATGAAAGTCTTCTATCTCCTGTGTTAATACATACAGGCTAGATTGTACTTGTTATGATAAATCCCAAAATAAATCTTAATGGCATCTTAACAACAAGGGTTCTTTCTTGTTTGTACTATGTGTCCATCACAGAATGCACCGGGGATTCTGCTCCAGATCTCCTAGTTTCAAGTCTCAGGTTGAGAAAGTATGCATCACAGAGAACATTCCATCAGGATTGAAGGGTGACAGGAAGATGGTGAATCCTTCACTAGCTTTTGCAGCATTTGTCTGCAAAAGACGCACATATTTCCAGTCACTTTTCATTGGCCAAAGCATTGGCCACAACTAATTTCAAAGGATTGAAGAGGTCCAATCTTACCATATGCCTAAAAATGTATTAGTCAGAGATATTTGATTAATTAACAAACAACTTCAGTGATCACCACACTTTCCCTGCAGAGATGTACAGTTCAAGAAGGTGACTGTAAGCATTGTATTTGGAGAACATTGCTGAAGGTGATCTAGACCAGTGTTCCCCAAACTTTATGGCAGCAGGGACTGGTTTTGTGGAAGACAATTTTTCCAGAGACCTTCAAGGAGAAAGGGATGGTTTGAGGGTGAAACTTTTCCACCTCAGATAACCAGACATTAATTAGATTCTCATAAGGAGCATGCAACCCAGATCCCTTGCACGCACAGTTCACAATAGGGTTCCTGTTCCTATGAAAATCTAATGCTACCACTGATCTGACAGGAGGCTGAGCTCAGTTTGCTCCATTGCCTATGGCTCACCTCCTGCTGTGAAGCCCATTTCCTAACAGGACAAAGACCTGTTACCCATCATCTGCCCAGGGGTTGGGGTCCCCATATCTAGACTACAGGATTATTAATCAGCCAATACAAATGAAGCAACTACTAGGCAATAAGCAACATATGAAGTCACTGATACACATTTTCTCCTTTATTTTTCAAATTACCCTATAAAGTATTATTATTTTTACAATTATGTGGAATGAAAGCTGCCACTTTAATACTTAAGTTATTTGATCAAAATCATACTTCAAGTGAGTTATAGAGCCGGAATTCTAACTCAAGATTGTCTGATTCCAGAGCCAAAGCACTTAAATCCATCTGCTATTCTTTAATAGTGTCAGTGTTCATAGTGAAAGTTTGAGGATCAGAGACATCAAGAAAAACTACAACCAAAAAGTCAGGGAAGATAAATGCAGAATAATCAAAATGTAAAAGCACATGGAGACCTAGATAAATGGGATAAAGTGGGAGCAATTTTAATTGATCTGTGTGTAACTTGAGTTCATTGTAGTTTGAACTACATTGAGGACCATTCAAATAGTAGCAATAAGAGTAAAATGTAGGCAGGGTGTGGTGCCTCATGCCTGTAATCCCAGCACTTTGGGAGGCCCAGGTGGGCAGATCACCTGAAATCAGCAGTTTGAGACCTGCCTGACCAACATGGTGAAACCCTGTCTCTACTAAAAATACAAAATTAGCCAGGCATGGTGGGACATGCCTGTAATCCTAGCTACTTGGGAGGCTGAGGCAGGAGAATCACTCAAACCCGGGAGGTGGAGGTTGCAGTGAGCCAAGATTGTGCCATTGCACTCCAGCCTGGGCAACAAGAGCAAAATTCCATCAAAAAAAAAAAAAAAAAGAGTGAAATGTAAAATGCTGATTATATGTATGCAATTATTACTAATTGAGTATCTCTGGCATGTCACTTAATCTCTTTTTTCTCAGTTTTCCTACATCTCAGTTACAGCAATAATAATATTTAACTTAAAGATTAATAAATGGCCTTAGGTAAAGAGCTCCAAAACAGTTAAAGCACAACATTTTCAATATGTGTAAGGTATTATTATTTTATATATGTCAGACTCTAATTTTATTTCATACCCATAAGAACCTATGAGTTAAGTACTATTATTATTGCCATGTTACAGTTGGGTAAACATGGGCTAAAAAGGATTACATAATGGTAGAACCACAAGTTAAATCTAGTTCTCTGACATGAGGACCTATAATCTTTACCTTTTCTATAACAACAGAGAAAGACAGCCTTTGGATCTCCAGTAGAGGTAGATAATTACTTTCTTTGAATTTATGATATAAACCATTAATTTATACTGTTTTCTACAGCATCACATGAGTACACATGCATGGCCAACTTATGGGAATAGCCGGTGACACCAGTCACCGAAGTGAATACACTCAACTGTATTTGAAGCCAATGCACTCAGCTGTATTTTAAGCCAATACGTAATTTTGAAGAAAAAACACACATAAAGATAGCATGAGTTGAATATTCTCCATCTCTTTCTGCCACCTTCAAGTGCCGTGCACATTTTCCTTTCTATCTCTGGCTGAGAAGAGCTGGTTTAAGGATTGACTACTTAAAATAAGCTATACTACATGACATGGTAGCTACTTCGTGAGAATTTTCTTACTACCCATATTATGCTTTAATTATTTGTTTGTGTTAATATCATGAAGCATTCATTCAACAAATATATATGGGCTGACTTACCCTGTTATTAGTACTGAGGGAATAGCAGTAAACAAGATATGTCTCATGGACCTTACATTCTAAAGGGGCAAGGGCAAATGTGAAATTAATTATTCACCTAACTTATAAGTAAAAAAAAATCATTTGAGCTTATTTACAAATGAAAAGGAAGAAACTTCCTTAAAATATGGGGGGAAAAGGTCTAGACAGAAGCACAGTTAGTGCAAAGACCCTTAGGTGGAAGCACAATGAGTGCATTTAAAGAAAGAAACTGGGACAAGTTCTCATAATATGTTGCTGGTGAGAGGAAGGTGATAGCAAACCAGGAGCCAAATCATTATGGTTTGAAAGAAAAGAAATTTACATTTTGTTTCATTTGTGGGATAAGTTATATTGACAAAATATACTGGAATTCACAGGTGCATGCTGAGAATAGGATGGCAGTATGTTTGCCAAATCCATGTCACTTTGCTCTGGCTCTGCCCATTGGAATCACTGTCTGTGGGGCTTTTCACAGCAGGCATGTGCCTTGGTCAGGGTATGGAGATTTGCGATTCTTGTTTTTTATGCCCTTTCATTCTCCCTTTTCTGAATAAAGTAGGGCTACTACAGACAGATTTTTACTTAGCACATCAATATATTTTCATTAGGACTAACAATTTATCGTTCTTTCAATATACTCATCAGTCACTTTAAAATACTCTCACATGCAATATTATTTTTCTTTGGTAGAAGATTAAGATGAATGATCTGAATAAATATGCTTACACTTATGGGAATTTCTTGAGGGAAAGTGATCTAGTTCGTATATGCAAAAGATCACTATAAAATTAACACTTAATCATATATTGCTTCTTGAAGCCATCTACGGCCTTAAAAACTTTTATTTAAAAATCATAAAGAAAGCTTTCAGTCACAAAGGAAGTCATAGAATATTCTCCTGTGACTCAAGGTACCTTTTAGTGATGAAATAAACAGCCTGTGCTTTTTCCCCCTCCTAAGAAAGGCAGCTACGCCTCCTTCTCTTTGATCTGACATTTTTTCCAAGCTTGGAAAAAATCAGGTGAGATGGAAAAAAATGTATTCAGGCAAGAAAAATATTGTTTATAAGACAAATACATTTAACATCTTAGAAGAAAATAGACGTTGTTAGAATATGATGACAATTCTGAAGATGGGTTATGTTCTGAAAAGGCTTCAATGGAAAAAGTTGACGGTGTTTATTAAAACTTATTTATTGATTTTTTTGTTGAAAACTCTGCTATTATAATGAATTTTCTGTGCATGAACTAAGCCTGACCTGTCTGCCTATATCAGAAGCCAGCGAATGCTATTGAGGCAATATTTTAAGGGATTACTAACACACCCTGGCAACAATCCAAAGTTAACCTGTTCCAGTAAAGAAATATCACATTTAGGGAAGTAAACAGATGCTACTATGTAAAGAGAAGAAAGGTGAAAGAAGGTATAATACATATAACTTCTACAAACACCAGAATTTAAGGGATCAGCCTGGAAGATAAAAGTTTTTAAAAATTTGGTAAATGATGTAACCCATAATAACATTTCAGTATTTTAATTCAACATACTTTCGTTGATATTGTATGGGTTTCAACTAACAGGCACCAATTTGGGATAGTTCAACTGGCAGAAGCATTTGAACTACAGCAACTCCATCTTGAATAGGGGCTGGGTAAAATAAGGCTGAAACCTACTCGGCTGCATTCCCAGGATGTTAGGCATTTTTAGTCGCAGGACGAGAGAGGAGGTCAGCATAAGATACAGGTCATGAAGACCTTCTTGATAAAACAGCATGTGGCAAAGAAGCCAGCCAAATCCCACCAAAACCAAGATAGTGATGAAAGTGACCTCTGGTCATCCTCAGCACTCATTATACACTAATTATAATGTGTTACCATGCTAAAAGACACTCCCACCAGCACCATGCCAACTTACAAATGCCATAGCAATGTCAGGAAGTTACCCTATATGGTCTAAAAAGGGGAGGAACCCTCAGTTCTGGGAAATGCTCACCCCTTTCCCAGAAAACTCGTAATAACCTACCCTTTGTTTAGCATATAATTGAGAAGTAACTATAAGTATAATCAGTTGAGCTACAGATGCTGCTGCTCTGCCTATGGAGTAGCTATTGTTTCGTTTCTTTACTTTCTTAATAAAGTTGCTTTCACTTTATGGACTCACCCCAAATTCTTTCTTGCAGGAAGTCAAAGAACCCTCTCTTGGGGTCTGGATCAGAACCCCTTTCTACACAACCAATAAAGGAATTTGATAGAAGGATGCGGGGGCAATCAAAGCTGAAAGCAAAGGGTAGTCTAGGTGAATAAGAAGTAAGAACTGGAAAATCAACAAGGACTAGAGAGTAATTTCTATTGATCCTACATGACTCTGCTTTGCACCTCTGATTCATTCTTTCTTCTGAAGATTAACTTTACTTTCTCTACATCTCCATGCAAATTTATATTGTTATATTTATAGCATTATCATGAAATCTAAACACCGATCCCAAAGTCTTTTGAGAGAGAAGCTGTTTGCTTAGTTGGGAGCATGTGTAGATCTCTATTCCAATAATTTATCACTGAGAGTTTTATGGTTACATCACACAAACATTGGCAGAAGACTAATATCTTTAGTGAAAAGTCTTTTCTCATTGAAAAAGAAATTGTAGAATCAACCTTACTGTTCTATATGGAGAACAAGATATTATGTGCTCAAATCTAATATTAGAGTTCATATTTATTTATCACAATCAGGCGGTAAAAACCCCTTTGAAGTAGGTTTATTGCAAACAAATCAAGATGAGAATGTATGCCCTTCAAAAAAAATTATTCTCAAATGTTTTATATTTTAATAAAAATCCTGAGCTAATAAAAATTTGAACTTGCTGATTTCTCAGTTTTGGTGTCATGCCACAACCAGTACCAGGCTCCCTGTCCCCACGGCCTGATCTGCTTGAAAGAGGGAAGCTGCACTCTGCCTTGTTACCTCAGAGTGCAGCTTGAGCATTGATAATTATCGTTATTGGTTAAGAGCCCATCACTTTCTTTTGTTCTTCACTTCCTGAGACCTTTTGAACAGACAGGTAAGAGTGTGGTGTTAACATTTCCAGACCTGTATGTGAATATGTATTATGATGCGAATTGCACAGGTATTTGAATATTTGGAGGATAGTCACTAAAGAAATTTAGAATTACAAAGGCCCCTTTATACTTTTTAATAAGCAAGTGTGCTCATTTGAGAGAAGCGTTTGAACAAAAAGGAAAGAAATCATCATGAGGAGATTGTCTTTTCCATCTTTAAAATAAAGAGATCACTTAAGAAGGAGGCTATTTTATTAAATAAAATGTAACAAATCTTTGGGTGTGTGTATTGTATGTGTGTGTGTGCCTGTGTGCATGTATGTGTGTGTGTGCCTGTGTGCATATATGTGAAAATAGATTTCCTGCATCTAACCATCCTATTAAGAAGGGATAAGTAACATTTTACAAGAATTATCTGAAGCTGGCTCCTTTACTTCTTTGCTTACTTGTTTTTATTTCCTTCCCTACTTCTTTTTCCATTCTCTTAAAAAGTTTTGCACCATAGTCTAACAAAAATATTTTTGTGAGCAGGCAGAATAGAAGCTTCCAGCAATCATATCCCCAACAGGAATACCAATTAAACAACTATCCACACAAAGAAATATCTCCATAAGAACCAAAAATCAGGTGGGCAATCACATTGCCTGGTTTAGAGGCACTGAAGAGAGTAGGAAAGACTGTCTTGAATTGCTGACATCACCCCTGCTGCATCCCCAGGCAGTAGCAGCCTCATGGTACAAAGAGAGAATCATTTTACTTAGGGGAAGGAGAGCTCAGTGATTGTGGGACTTTGCTTTGGAACTCAATGCTGCCGGTCATAATGGAAAGCAACATGGGGCAGAATTCAGCCAGTGCCCACAGAGCAAGCATTTAGACCAGCCCTAGCCAGAGGTAAATTGTCCAGTCTGGTGGTCAGAACCTGAGTTCCGGCTAGCCATGCCACTACAGGCCAAAGCACTCTAGGATCCTAAATAAATTTAGAAGGTGGTCTAGGCCACAAGGACTGCAAATCTTGGGCAAGTCCTGGTGCTGTGCTGGGCTCAGAGCCAGTGGAGTTGGGGTTCACATGACCTAGTAAGACACCAGCTTGGGGCAGCCAAAGGAGTGCTTGTATCAACCCTCCTCCATTCCAGGAAGCACAGCTCTCAGCCTGGGAGAGACTGATTCCTTCTGCTTAAGAAGAGGAGAGGGGAGAGTAAAGAGGACTTTGTCTTACATCTTGAATACCAGCTCAGCCACAGTAGGACAGGGCACTAGACAGAGTCGTGGGGGCCCATCCCAGGGCCTAAACCCTGGATGACACATCCTGGGTCATAAGGGAACCTTGAAAAGAAAAAGGTACTTCCTTGAAAGTACTGACAGGATTTATTACCTGCTGACAGAAGAGCCCTTGGGCCTTGAATAAACCAGACAGTACTTTCTGTGGGCCTTGCCTGAGATCCAGTGCAGTGCTAGCTTCTGGTGTGACCCAACACATTCCCAGCTATAATGGACATGTGGAGAGACTCTTGCTTGAGAAAACGAGAAGGAAGGATAAAGGGGACTTTGCCTTATACCTTGGGTACCAGCTCTGCCTCAGTAAGATAGAGCACCAAGGGGCCTCCTGAGGTTTCTAATTCCAGGCCTTGGTCTGGGATGGTGACATTTCTGGGTTCTGTGGGTCAGAGGAGAACCCACTGCCCTGAAGGGAGAGACCCAGGCCTGGTAGCATTTAGCACAAACTGAGTGAAGAGCCCTTAGGCCTTGAATAGACATCAGTTACAGCCAGGCAGTGCTCACCACAGGCCTGGGGCAGTGGTGACCTTGGGGAGAGACTCCTTCTTGAGGAAAGGAGAGAGAAAAGTGGGAGGAACTTTGCCTTGAGGCTTGAGTGTCAACTCAGCTGCAGTGGAATAGAGCACCAAATAGATTTCTAAGGTTCCTGACTCCAGGCCCTGGCTCACAGTCGTTTCTGGACCTTCTTTGGAGCAGGAGTAAGGGGAGCTCACTGTCCTGAAAGGAAGAACAAGCCTGGCTGAATTCGAAATTGAAGAAATGAATTCTTCAATTCATGAGTGAAGAAAAAAAATACAAAAGATCAACAAAACAAAAAGCTGGCTTTTGAAAAGATAATATTGACAAACTTTTAGGCAGACTAAGAAAAAACAAGGGAAAACCTGAAGAAATAAATTCAGAGATGAAAAGATATATTACAACTGATAGCACAAAAATTCAAAGGTTCATTAGGGACCACTATGAGCAACTATATGGCAATACATTGGAAAACCCATAAAAAATGGATAAATTCCTAGACACATAAAACCTACCAAGATTGAACCATGAAGAATCCAAAACTTGAACTGACCCAAAACAACTAACGAGATTGAAGTTACAATAAAAAGTTTTCCAGCAAAGAAAAGTCTGGAACCCAATGGCTTCACTGCTGAGTTCTGCCAAATATTTAAGAAGAATTAATACCATTACTATGCAAACTATTCAGTAAAATAGAGAAAGAGGGAATACTTTTAACTTCATTCTGTGAGGCCAGTGTTATCTTGATACCAAAATCAGACAAAGACACATCAAAAAAAGAAATCCATTGGCTAATATCTCTGAAGGACATTGAAATAAAATTCCTCAATTCAGCAAACTGAATTCAACAACACGTTAAAAAGATCATTCATCATTACCAAGTGGGATTTATCCCAAGGACGCAAAGAGGGTTCAAAATACACAAATCAATCAATGTGATATAAACAGAATGAAAGACAGAAAAAATGGGATCATTTAAGTTGATGCTGAAAAAACATATGTTAAAATTCAACATCCCTTTATGAGAAAAACTCAAAAAACTTGGGATAGAAGGAACATGCCTTAACACAAAGCCATATATGACAGAAAAACAGCTAGCATTATAGTGAATGGAGAAAAACTGAAAGCCTTTTCTCTAAGATCTGGAACAAAACAAGAGTGTCCACTTTTACCACTGTTAAGTCAATATAGTGCTAGATATCTTAGCTAGAAAAATCAGACAAGAGAAAGAAATAAAGGATATCCAAGTTGAGGAGTAAGTCAAATTATCCTTGTTTGCAGGTAATATAATCTTATATTTGGAAAAAACTAAAAACTCCACCAAAAAACTACTAAAACTGAAAAACAAATTTAGTAAGTTGCAGGATGCAAAATCAATGTACAAAAAATCCATAGCATTTCTATATGCCAACAGTGAAAAATCTGTAAAATAAATCAAGAAAGTAACCCCATTTACAATATCCACGAATAAAATTAAATACCTAGGAATAAACTTAATCAAAGAAGTGAGAAAACCCTACAATGAAAACTATAAAACACTAATGCAAGAAATTGAGGAGAACACAAAAAAGTGAAATGATATTTCATGTTCATGGATTGGAAAAATCAATATTGTTAAAATATGCACATGACCCCAAGTAATCTACAGATTCACGTAATCCCCATTAAAACACCAATAACATTCTTCCCAGGAATATACAAAAAAATTCTAAAATGTATATGAAACCACAAAAGACCCAGAATAGTCAAAGCTATCCTGAGCAAAAAAGAACAAAACTGAAGGAGTCACATTATCTGACTTCAAATTATACTGCATAGCTATAGTAAACAAAACAGCATGATATTTGGCATAAAATTAGACCCATCAGCTAATGCAACAGGATAGAGAACCCAGAAATAAATTGATACTACAGTGAATTCATTTTTGACAAAGATGCCAAGAACATACTTTGGGGAAAGGCCAGTGTCTTCAACAAATGGTGTTGAGAAGACTAGATATCCATATGCAGAAGAATGAAACCAGACCCCTGTCTCTCACCATATACAGAAATTAAATTAAAGTACACTAAAGTCTTAAATCTAAAACCTCAAAGTATGAAACTACTAAAAGAAAATATTGGGGAAACTCTCCAAGACATTCCTCTGGACAAAGATTTCTTGAGCAATACCTCATAAGCATAGGCAACCAAAACAAAAGTGAAAACATGGGATTACATCAAGTTAAAAAAGCTTCTGCATAGCAAAGGAAACCGTCAACAAAGTTTAGAGACATCCTACAGAAGCAGAGAAAAATATTTGCAAACTATCCATTTGACAAAGGATTAATAAGAGTATATAAGGAGCTCAAACAAGTCAATAGGAAAATAGCTAATAATCTGATTTTAAAATGGCAAAATATCTGACTAGACATTTCCAAAAAAAAAAAACATACAAATGGCAAACAGACATGTGAAAAGGTGCTCAATATCATTGATCATCAGATAAATGTAAATCAAAACTACAATGATATATTATCTCATTCCAGTTAAAATAGCTTTTATCTGAAAGACAGGCAATAAGGAATGCTGGAAAGGATGTGTAGAAAGGAGAACCCTTATATGCTGTTGGTGAGAATGTAAATTAGTACAACCACTATGTAGAACAGTATGGATATTCCTCAATAAGCTAAAAATAGAACTACCACATCAACCAGCAATCCCACTGCTAGATATATACCTATAAGAAAGGAAGTCAGTATGTGGAAAAGGTATCTACACTCCCATGTATATTGCAGCATTATCGCAATAGCCAAGATTTGGAAGCAATCTCAGTGACCACCAAGAGATGAATGGATAGAGAAAATGTAGTATGTATAAACAATGGAGTACTATGTAGCCATTAAAAAGAATGGGAGCCTGCCATTTGCAAAAACATAGGTCAAACTGGAGGACATTATGTTAAGCAAAGCAAGCCAGGCAGAGAAAGACAAACTTCACATGCTATTACTCATTTGTTAAAGGTAAGAATTAAAACAATTGAACTCATGGGGAGAGAGAGAATAATTATGGTTACCAGAGGCCGGGGTGGGGAGTGGGGTTAGCGGGGATTAATGAGTACAAAAATATAGTTAGTTGGAATGAGTAAGGTCTAGTATTTGGTGGAACAACAGTGTGATTACAGTCTACAATAATTTATTGTACCTGTTAAAGTAACTAAAAAAGTATAATTGGAATATTTGTAACACAAAGAAATGATAAGTGGTTGAGGTGATGGATTTACCCTCATTTACCCTAATGTGATTATGACACACTATATGCTTGCAACAAAATATCTCATATACCCCATAAATATATACACCTATTAGGTATGTATCCATAAAAATTAAAAAAGTTAAAATCTCATGTCACTGTGCAATCTAGGAATATATAGTCCAGGTAAATAGTAAACTATTAAAAAAAAGAAAAAAATTAAACTGCATTTCTTTTGCTTCAAAATGTTTCTTAATGACATTAAATCTGCACCTCCGACATAAAGAAAAAAATAAGATGATTTAAACACTTTCAAAATCTTAACATTTGGTTTACTAACAAATAAATACATACATTTTGTGATGAGAGTTATCTTTTGCATACCTGAAAAATAGACAAGTTGTCAAAATAAGTTAATGTTTTCTTAAAGTCTAATCTTTTTTTAGATGTTATTGTATAAAATTAATCTCCATATAATATTCTAGTTTATCGGGGACTATTATCAAACTTCACATAATTTGAAATTTATAAATTACTATAATAGTTTCATGAGTCAAATAAGTTATCTTTTTTCTGAATTTTGCTTAAAATGTCAAAAATATAAAACTGTGTTTAAATAAAATTGTAATAGTGGATGTGTTTAAAAAAATGTTTAATCTC
The DNA here is from genome assembly GCF_028885655.2 of Pongo abelii. Classification (NCBI taxonomy): domain Eukaryota; kingdom Metazoa; phylum Chordata; class Mammalia; order Primates; family Hominidae; genus Pongo; species Pongo abelii. The sequence continues at coordinate 95,295,898 of NC_071990.2, read as the reverse complement.
ATTTCTTATCATGTCAAATATAATGGCTTCATGTGTAGTCGTAAATCATAAGTTTTATTTCCTTAATTAAATTTAACAACTTCCACTAATATTAAATTGTATTAATAAATACTGGTTGTTTAATTGAATAAATTTAAAGTAAGAAAAATATTTGAAATATTAATTATTAAACTTAGTTTTAGTTTTATCCTTACTCTTATTCATTACAGAAGAGGAAAAGGTTATCAGGATCTTCAAATGCCTTTGGGTGATGTTATAACTGTATTTATATATTTGAAAAGATAATACAAAATAATTGCTCTTGAAAAAAAAGGTAAGACATAAATTTCCTACTTTCTAGATTTACCTTACTCTGAAGGAACAAATTATTGGTTATTTTGATTAAAGATGAGAGATTCTAAAAATGCTTGAAAGTACTAAGTATAGAAATCACAGGCACAGGCCGGGCATGGTGGCTCATGCCTGTGATCCCAGCACTTTGGGAGGCTGAGGCAGGCAGATCACGAGGTCAGGAGTTCGAGATCAGCCTGGCCAACATTGTGAAACCTCGTCTCTACTAAAAATACAAAAATTAGCTGTGCATGGTGGCATGCATCTGTAATCCCAGCTCCTGGGGAGGCTGAGGCAGGAGAATCACTTGAACCCAGGAGGTGGAGGTTGCAGTGAGCTGAGATTGTGCCACTGCACTCCAGCCTGGGTGATAGAGCAAGACTATATCACCCAAAAAAAAAAGAAAGAAAGAAAAAAAAAAGAAACTATAGGCACAAAAATATCCACAAGATAGAGTGCTTAATTTGTCATCTTCTTAAGGAACCCATCATATTTTAATAATATTAAATAATAAATTAAAAAATATACATTATTTTAGATAATATGCTGATAATATCAATTATATTTTAAAGTTAAAGTCATTGTTTAATTTTATCATGTATCTAAATGACTATGTATTTGTATGTCTAAACTCATATATATAAATTTATGTAGAGACTGTGATTGTGAATATGAATATGCATAATAAAAATGACTAAAAACAATAAAAGATGTTAAATATTATAACAACTTTGACTCAGTGTAATAGCTTTATTAAAAAGAGAAAAGGTTTGTAGACCCTTCCCTGAAAAAATGTTATTAGATAAATACATAAAAGGAGAATTAGAATATTTTTCTATGAAATTATCAAGTCATTATCTGCTCAGATAGAGATGCTTCATTTTCATTACCAAAGTATTTTGTTAATTCTCAGTACTTCTATAATATTTTTGAACTGATTTATTTTTCACTTGATCTTAGCCAAAAGGCTGAGAAGCAATGAATGGTACCATTTTTAAGTGTTCTGATTTTGAAGAATATAATTTAAATGGGTAAAATCATTGTTTCTTATTGATGGCCCTTATTTCTTACTTTGAATAAATATGGCTTATCTCTGTGTTTTGTCAAGTGTTTCTTTTTTTGTGTGTGTCTCAAATTCAGTCACCAAGTTTAGAATAATAAATATCTGCAGATTTCTGGAAATGTCTACCAGATACCAAAATGATTGCTTCCTTCCTTGTATGAAAGAAAGATAATAAAAGTAATCAGGTTTGTTTGGCATTTCAATTCTTATAGTTCACTATGAATAAGCAAGATATATTAATATAAATAAGTTTTAATGATTGCATCATTTTTAGTTCAAAAGCATATTAATGTTTAGGCACAAAGATTGGCAAAATATTTGTGTATGAATGGATTTATGTCTCTAAATTGTATATACTAGTCACTCAGAGACAATGATCAACCCTTGTATGTCTTATGCCACAAATCAAAAGGTCCTAGACAACTGTCAATATCCTCACCATGAATAATATGTTCTTACTACTAGAGCAATCCTCTACTACCTGTTTATAAACTAATTGTGTGTTATCCCTCAGAAGAGGTCTCCAATCTCTTTGATTTTGATAATGGTGGCTAATAATTTATTACCAAGGACAATTTCATTCTATCCCCATGGCATAGATAAATTATCTGCAATCTTAAGCCAACATTCGTAGGGCAATTTTATTCAAAATTCCTGAGGTTGTTTCTGGCATATGTCACATCTGCCAAGCTAATAACTCAGCAAAGCAGTAAAATCAAGAGCAAAGGTCTATCTGGATATTGAAAGAGAGATTTCTTCATATGAAAATGTGTTACTTACCATTGTGTATTTTCTGGATGGCTTATTTTTTTGTCTTCTAGATTTGTATTTCCAACATGGTGTATACCAAATTACTTAGTCACTGACTAAGGTACCCATTTTATAGGGACCATACTCAAAGTGCTTTGTAAGACATTGTCTATCATTAAGAAACACCACTCCTATTCAACATAGTGTTGGAAGTTCTGGCCAGGGCAATTAGGCAGGAGAAGGAAATAAAGGGTATTCAATTAGGAAAAGAGGAAGTCAAATTGTCCCTGTTTGCAGATGACATGATTGTATATCTACAAAACCCCACTGTCTCAGCCCAAAATCTCCTTAAGCTGATAAGCAACTTCAGCAAAGTCTCAGGATACAAAATCAATGTACAAAAATCACAAGCATTCTTATACACCAATAACAGACAAACAGAGAGCCAAATCATGAGTGAACTCCCATTTGCAATTGCTTCAAAGAGAATAAAATACCTAGGAATCCAACTTACAAGGGACATGAAAGACCTCTTCAAGGAGAACTACAAACCTCTGCTCAATGAAATAAAAGAGGATACAAACAAATGGAAGAACATTCCATGCTCATGGGTAGGAAGAATCAATATCGTGAAAATGGCTATACTGCCCAAGGTAATTTATAGATTCAATGCCATCCCCATCAAGCTACCAATGACTTTCTTCACAGAATTGGAAAAAACTACTTTAAAGTTCATATGGAACCAAAAAAGAGCCCATATCACCAAGTCAATCCTAAGCCAAAAGAATAAAACTGGAGGCATCACACTACCTGACTTCAAACTATACTACAAGGCTACAGTAACCAAAACAGCATGGTACTGGTACCAAAACAGAGATATAGATCAATGGAACAGAACAGAGCCCTCAGAAATAATGCCACATATCTACAACTATCTGATCTTTGACAAACCTGACAAAAACAAGCAATGGGGAAAGGATTCCCTGTTTAATAAATGGTGCTGGGAAAACTGGCTAGCCATATGTAGAAAGCTGAAACTGGATCTCTTCCTTGCACCTTATACAAAAATTAATTCAAGATGGATTAAAGACTTAAACGTTAGACCTAAAAGCATAAAAACCCTAGAAGAAAACCTAGGCATTACCATTCAGGACATAGGCATGGGCAAGGACTTCATGTCTAAAACACCAAAAGCAATGGCAACAAAAGCCAAAATTGACAAATGGGATCTAATTAAACTAAAGAGCTTCTGCACAGCAAAGGAAACTACCATCAGAGTGAACAGGCAACCTACAAAATGGGAGAAAATTTTCACAACCTACTCATCTGACAAAGGGCTAATATCCAGAATCTACAATGAACTCCAACAAATTTACAAGAAAAAAACAAACAACCCCATCAAAAAGTGGGCAAAGGACATGAACAGACACTTCTCAAAAGAAGACATTTATGCAGCCAAAAAACACATGAAAAAATGCTCACCATCACTGGCCATCAGAGAAATGCAAATCAAAACCACAATGAGATACCATCTCACACCAGTTAGAATGGCAATCATTCAAAAGTCAGGAAACAATAGGTGCTGGAGAGGATGTGGAGAAATAGGAACACTTTTACACTGTTGGTGGGACTGTAAACTAGTTCAACCCTTGTGGAAGTCAGTGTGGCGATTCCTCAGGGATCTAGAACTAGAAATACCATTTGACCCAGCCATCCTATTACTGGGTGTATACCCAAAGGACTATAAATCATGCTGCTATAAAGACACATGCACACGTATGTTTATTGTGGCACTATTCACAATAGCAAAGTCTTGGAACCAACCCAAATGTCCAACAATGATAGACTGGATTAAGAAAATGTGGCACATATACACCATGGAATACTATGCAGCCATCAAAAATGATGAGTTCATGTCCTTTGTAGGGACATGGATGAAATTGGAAATCATCATTCTCAGTAAACTATTCCAAGAACAAAAAACCAAACACCGCATATTCTCACTCATAGGTGGGAATTGAACAATGAGAACACATGGACACAGGAAGGGGAACATCACACTCCGGGGACTGTTGTGGTGTGGGGGTAGGGGGGAGGGACAGCATTAGGAGATATACCTAATGCTAAATGATGAGTTAATGGGTGCAGCGCACCAGCATGGCACATGTATACATATGTAACTAACCTGAACATTGTGTGCATGTACCCTAAAACTTAAAGTATAATAATAATAAAATAAAATAAAAATAAAAATAAAAATTAAGAAACATGGCATTCTTAATTACCTTCTTATAGGCTTTATCTCCAAATACAGCCAAATTGGGGTTGGAGCTTCAACATAAGAATTTGGTGGAGGGCACAATTTAGTTTATAGCTGAAATGGTCAAATACTTTAATGATTTAAGGCAGTATACTTATGTTTATAGCAAGTCCCAGTGGCTTTTCTCAAGGACAAACTCCTGGAACCCCTGCATTACATTCATTCTGGAGAACTAGTTCTACCAAAATGGCACCAAGATAAAACTGATTTTAAATTTCGTTGAAATGGCCTTTAGGTACTATTAACTACAGATGTGGTCATTAAATCACAAGGATTAGATATCTAGACTCATATTTCCAAACTCGAAATAAATCATCACATTCCCCTAACCTACAGTCTTTACGACTCAGAGATAAATAATTGAGAATCTCTCAAGATACTCCAGAGCAAATGGCATCATGAAGACGACAGGTTTCTCAAGAACCTTGGATATTGCAGGAAACCTCCATATATAAACAGCTTCTACCCAAAAGATCCCTGGACAAAGATCCCCATATGCTAAGAGTCACTGACTGCCAAACAGTTCTTTATCTCATTCTCCTTACTTTCATAGTAGTTATTTTCCCCTTCTGTTACTTTAAGATTTTAGACTATTAATTATCAAAATGGGAAACTTAAAGATGAAACAAAGATGAAACCTTTGTTATAACAATGTGTGACTTGTGGTTCAAAATGTAATAAATAATAATAATAATGATAATGAGGAGGAGGAGGAAGGAGAGGGAGAAGAGGAGGAGAAGAAAACCTGGCCATTGTGCCACTCTCTAAATTACTTATTTCAGAGAATTCAGATGGAACTTGAGATTACAAACCTTCTTAAAAATCCAAAAAATAGTTACATAAGAAGGATCTATTTATAATCCTACTTTGTATGTTCCTTGGTATCCCATCCTATGCTATATCTGCCCGAAGTTTTAAATGTTTTTACATAGCTGATAACTTGGATTGATGATTAAAATCACCATAGAAAACCAGAAATCACATGAAAAACAGTGATTGTGCTCAAGACTCTAATAGCTCCTGAGATCACAGAAAGCTATTTTTCTTCAGGCTCAGAAATCACATGGTTGAAAGAATCTAGATTCTGAAATTTAGATTAGGCATATTGGCCCTGAGGCCCATGCTAGCCCAAACAAAGAACCACGAAAGACTCTAACGGCCTAAAATAACTATTCCACTGTGACCTTATCATGTAGCTATTTCTTCCTAGCCCTCTTGTTAAACCCAAATTTTCTGAGCAATGGTGCTAAACTGACTCCAGTCCTGCTGCCCAACATCCTGTCCTGTAATTAATCCAGCCTAAGCTGTCTTTTGGAAAAGTCTACTCCTTGGCAAATGTTTTGAACAAATAATGTTAAAAATCATTAAGAAACAATAAAGATTTGTGTTTTATAAATTATTTTTTCTGCTTTTCTGCTTTATACTTCAAGGCTAACAGCAAGACATGATTTGTTTACTTAAAACTTACAAAAGTCATGTTTAGCATGTCTACATTTACTTGAGTTATTGAAACACAAGACCAAATGGAGAAGGAGATAAAAACGGTTTTTGAGATGATTACTAAAATTTTCATGATCAGGATCTGAGACTACGAGTACCATTTCATCTCATCTATTACCGTAAATTAATCCTATACATGCTAAAGAGATAGATCCACTGTCTTACTTGTCTCATTCAGCCAATTTTTACTGAAGACACTGTGTAAGCAAGTGCTGACTTAAGCTCTTGGGATTCAACAGTGAACAAAGCAGGCAAACATCATTGCCCTCTTGAGACTTAAAATCTATTAGAGGAAGACAGACAACATACAAGTAACAAAAAAGAAATGCTGGGCAACATTATAGACCCAGATGCCAGGAAAGTACTAATATATGATTGCTGTCATGGAGTTTCATTCAATTTAATGTATTCATAAGAAGTTTTATTCTTTGTATTTTTTATTTTTTAACTATTTTTGAAAATAATTTTAGATTTACAGGAGGTTGCAAAGGTAGTACAGAGAGAATTTGTGCACCTTTCTCCCAATTTACTCAGATGATTAAAATTTACAAAATTTCAGTGTAATATCAAAACCAGAAATTAGACATTGATACAATGTATGGACATAGTTCTATGTCATTTTATCACATGTGCAGATTGGTGTAAACACCTCTGAAATCAACAGAAAATAAATTCCTTCACCACAAACATCTTCCTCTGCTATCCCTTTATATTCATACACATTCCCTCCCCCTGCATGGTCCCTAAACCCTGGCAACTACAAATCTGTCTTCTATCTCGATAATTTTATTATTTCAAGAATGATATGTAAATTGAAGCAGGCAGTTTTTGGCTGTTTAAATTTCCTGTTTTCATTTAGCATGATGCCCTTGATATCCATCCAAGTTGTGTTAGGTATCAATAGCTTTTTAATTACTGAGTAATATCCAATGGTATGGATGATCTGCATTTTGTTTACCCATTCACGAACTGAGGAAGATTTTAGTTGTTTCAAGGTCTTAGCTATTACAAATAAAGCTGCTATGAATATTCATGTAGAGACTTTTATGTGTACATAGTTTTCATATCTCCTGGATAAATACAATGGTTGAGTCCCATGGCAGTTCCATGTTAATTTTGATAAAAAATTGCCAAACTGTTTTAGACAGTGGCTGTACTATTTTACATTCCTACCATCAAAGTTTGAGAGCTTCAGTTCCTCTGAATCCTCACCAGCATTTGATTCTATCACTATTTTTGTTGTTGTTGTTGTTGTAATTTTAGCTATTCTAATAGGTATATGGTGGTATCTCATCATGGCTTAACTTGGATTTCCCCAACTACTAATGATGGTGAACATTTTTCATGTGCTTATTTGCCAATAGTATATCCTAATTGGTGAAGTGTCTCCTCATGTCTTTTGCTCATTTCTAATTGATATTTTTAACAGTTGAGTTTTGAGAGTTATTTATATATTTTATATATGAGTTCTTTGTCAAATAGGTGGTTTGTAAGTAATTTATTTTCTTTCGTAGTTTGCCTTTTCATTCTCTCAAGTGGAAATTTCACATCAAATATTTAAAATTGTGATAAATTCCAAATTATCAACTTTTATGAACCCTGTGTTCACCGCCAAATTTAAAAACTCCTCACTAGGCCCTAGGCTCTAGAGATTTCTCATCTATTAGTCCTAGGATATTTTTTGGTAAGTACATTTATTGGGGATTTGTATTAGTCTGTTCTGGTACTGCTATAAAGAAACACCTGAAACTGGGTAACTTACAAAGAAAAGAGGTTTAGCTGGCTCACAGTTCTTCAGGCTTTACAGGAAGCATGACTGGGGATGCCCCAGGAAATATTCAATCATGGTGGAAGGGGAAGCAGGCACATCTTACATGGTGGAAGAAGAAGGAAGATAATGAAAGGGGGACAACCATATCTAGTGAGAACTCACTCAATATAATGAGAACAGCAAGAGGGAAATCTGCCCCCATAACCCAATCTACTTCCCACCAGGCCGCTCCTCCAACACTGAGGATTACAATTTGACATGAGAATTGAGTGGGGACACAAATCCAAACCATTTCAGACTTTTTCATACACAATTATGTTATCTAGAAATAACAACAGTTTTATTTCTTTTTTTTTTTTCTGATCCATATGGGTTTTGTTAATTTTTCTTGCCTTATTGGATAGAACTTCCAGTACTAGGTTGAATAAAAGTGATGAGGGTGGATGCCAATGACTTCTTCCCAATCTTATTTGTTTTTTTTTTTTTTTTTGAGTTGGAGTCTGGCTCTGTTGCCCAGGCTGGAGTGCAGTGGCGCGATATCGGCTCACTGCAAGCTCCACCTCCTAGGTTCACGCCATTCTCCTGTCTCAGCCTCCCGAGTAGCTGGGACTACAGGCGCCCGCCACTGCGCCTGACTACTTTTTTGTATTTTTAGTACAGATGGGGTTTCACTGTGTTAGCCAGGATGGTCTCGATTTCTTGACCTCGTGATCCGCCCACCTCGGCCTCCCAAAGTGCTGGGATTACAGGCGTGAGCCACTGTGCCCAACCACCTTGTTCCCAGTCTTAAGGAGAAACTATTCCATTTTTTGTTATTCAGTTCTACAGGATTAGATGTAGATTTTTTTAAGATCTTTTTTTAAATAAAGTTGAAGAAATTTCCTTTATTTCTAGTTTTCTGATAGGGTTGCATTTATTTGTTTTTAAAATGAATAATTGTTCAATTTAGTCAAATTTTGCTTTTTTGGCATGCAATTGATGTCATCATGTTTTTTCATAATTATGTGTGTGTGTGTGTGTGTGTGTGTGTGTGTTTAATTTAGCCTATTAAAATGGTTGACAGCTGGGCGTTGACAGCTGGGCGCGGTGGCTCATGCCTGTAATTCCAGCACTTTGGGAGGCCAAGGCTGGCATATTGCCTGAGCTCAGGAGTTTGCGACCAGCATGGTTAACACGGTGAAACCCCGTTTCTACTAAAATACAAAAAAAAAAAAAAAATTAGCAGGGCGTGGCGGCTCGCACCTGTAGTCCCAGCTGCTCGGGAAGCCAAGGCAGGAGAATTGCTTGAACCCGGGAGGCAGAGGTTGCAGTGAGCCGAGCTTGTGCCATTACACTCCAGCCTGGGCGACAGAGCAAGACTCCATCTCAAACAAACAAACAAACGAAACAAAACAAAACAACAACAACAACAAAAAAACAATGGTTGACTACATTTACTGATTTTTGAATATTGCACATTCCTGGAACTTCTGAAATAAATTTCACTTGGCATGATACAGAATCCCTTTTATATATCACTGAATTCTATTTGCTAGTATAGTGATACCTTGGATACTGAAATCTGTGGTTACTCGAGCCTCCGATATAAAATGGTATAGAACTTGCGTTTAATCTATGCATATCCTCCTGTATACTTTAAAGCATCTCTAGATTACTTATAATACCTAATATAATGTAAATGCTCTATATATTAGTGTTATACTGTATTGTATAGGAAATAATGACCAGACAAATTCGGTACATGTTTAGTATAGAAGGAATTATTTTTTCAATATTCTTGATCCATTTTTGGTTGAATCCATGGATGCAGAAACAATTAATATAAAGAGCTGGCTGATTTTTGTTAAGAATTTTGCATTCATATTCATGAGATGTATTAGTTTATAGTTTTTATTTATCTTTGTTGGTACCAGGGTAATACAGGCTGCATAGAATAAGATGGTTAAATGTTGCCTTCACTTCTATTTTCTGGAAAGTAGTTGGTAGAATTTGTATTATTTTGTTTCTAAATGTTTAGTAGAATTGTTCAGTGAATTCCTCAAGGCCTTGAGTTTATTTTTCTCAGGAGGTTTTAATTATGAATTAAATTTCAGTGCTAATTATGGGACAGTTTAAATTATACATTTCATATTGAATGAGTGGTGATAGTTTTTGCTTTTCAAAGAAAAGTAATTGTCAAATTACTAAATTGTCAAATTTATGTTTTTAGACATTTGTATTATTTACTTATTATACTTTTAATGTCTGCAGGGTTTTTAGTCAGATTCTCTGTTTTATTCTTGATATTAGTAATTACAAATTACTAATCTCTTTTTTATCTGTCAATTTTGTTCAAAATTTATCAATGTATTTTTGATCTTTCAGAGAACCAGCATTTTGTGCCACTAGTTTTCTCTATTCTTCTTCAGTTTTCAATTTTGTTGATTTCTGCTCTTAGCTTTATTCTATTTTCTTTCTTCACCTTGCTTCAAGTTTATCCTGTTGCTATTATAATTTCTTGAGGTAGAAGCTTAGATTATTAATTTGAGTCTCTTTCTCTCTCCTGATGTTGACATCTACTATCGAAATTTCTGTCTCACCATATCTTGTATTTTCAGTTCTTTGAGTTCAATGTATTTTTAAAATTCCCCTTGAAACTTTCTCATTGACTCATGTACTATTCAGAAACATCATATTTAGCATTCAGTTATTTAGAGAACTTCTCACTGTTTTTCCTTTATTCACTTCTAATTTGATTACATTGTGCTGAGAGAATATATTGTATATTATTTCAATTTTTTAAATGTATTGAGATTTGTTTTATGGCCCAAGATATTGTCAGCTTGCTATATGTTCAATGAACACTATACAAGAATGTTCATTCTTTTGTTACTGGATGGAATGATCTATAATAAAAGTCAATTTGATCTTATTGGTAGGTGGTATTGTGAATTTCTATAGCCTTGCTAATTTTCTGTCTAGTTTTTCTATAAATTATTGAGGTAGAGATCCTAAAATCTCAAACTGCCATTGTTGATTTGGCCAATTTTTCTTTTTAGTTCTGTCTGTTTTGGCTTTGAATATTTTATAGCTCTGTTTTTTGACACACATACATTTAGGATTGACATTTCTTCTTGATGGATTGATTCTTTTATTATGTAACGTCTCTCTCATTCCCTGGTAGTTTGCTTTCTTTTGATTAATGTTTGCATAGTATATCCATTTCATTCTTTTACCTTCCATTTACCTATGTGAGTATATTTGCAATGAATGTCTTCTAGATGGCATAGAATTGAATTTTGTTCTTTTACACACTCTGCCAATTTCCATCTTTATTGGTGAACTTACACCATTATATGGTTTGGCTGTGTCCCCACCCAAATCTCATCTTGAATTCCCATATGTTGTGGGAGGGACCCAGTGGGAGGTAATTGAATCATGAGGGCAGGTCTTTCCTGTGTTGTTCTCATGATAGTAAATAAGTCTCACGAGATCTGATGGTTTTAAAAAGAGGAGTTCTCCTGCACAAGCTCTGTCTCTTTGCCTACCGCCATCCATGTAAGACGTGACTTGCTCCTCCTTACCTTCCACCATGATTGTACGGCCTTTCCAGCCATGTGGAACTGTATGTCCATTAAACCTCTTTCTTTTGTAAATTGCCCAGTCTTGGGAATGTCTTTATCAGCAGGGTGAATACAGACTAATACAGACTATTTATATTTAATGTGATTATTAATGCTAGTCCTTAAATCTTCCACTGTTTTTGTTGTGTTTTTTTCTTTGTTCTCTATGTTTTTTTTTAATTCTCTATTTTTTTTAACTCTTTTTTTGTGTTGCTTAAACATTTGTTAGAGTTTTATTTTAGTTTATCTTAGTGTTTTTTTATTATTAATATTATTATTATTATACTTTAGGCTCTATGGTACATGTGTGCAACGTGCAGGTAAGTTACATATGTATACATGTGCCATGCTGGTGCGCTGCACCCACCAACTCGTCATCTAGCATTAGGTATATCTCCCAATGCTATCCCTCCCCCCTCCCGCCACCCCACAACAGTCCCCAAAGTGTGATGTTCCCCTTCCTGTGTCCATGTGTTCTCATTGTTCAATTCCCACCTATGAGTGAGAATATGAAGTGTTTGGTTTTTTGTTCTTGCGATAGTTTACTGAGAATGATGATTTCCAGTTTCATCCATGTCCCTACAAAGGACATGAACTCATCATTTTTGATGGCTGCATAGTATTCCATGGTGTATATGTGCCACATTTTCTTAATCCAGTCTATCATTGTTGGACATTTGGGTTGGTTCCAAGTCTTTGCTATTGTGAATAATGCTGCAATAAACATACGTGTGCATGTGTCTTTATAGCAGCATGATTTATAGTCCTTTGGGTATATACCCAGTAATGGGATGGCTGGGTCAAATGGAATTTCTAGTTCTAGATCCCTGAGGAATTGCCACACTGACTTCCACAAGGGTTGAACTAGTTTACAGTCCCACCAACAGTGTAAAAGTGTTCCTATTTCTCCACATCCTCTCCAGCACCTGTTGTTTCCTGACTTTTTAATGATTGCCATTCTAACTGGTGTGAGATGGTATCTCATTGTGGTTTTGATTTGCATTTCTCTGATGGCCAGTGATGGTGAGCATTTTTTCATGTGTTTTTTGGCTGCATAAATGTCTTCTTTTGAGAAGTGTCTGTTCATGTCCTTTGCCCACTTTTTGATGGGGTTGTTTGTTTTATTCTTGTAAATTTGTTGGAGTTCATTGTAGATTCTGGATATTAGCCCTTTGTCAGATGAGTAGGTTGCGAAAATTTTCTCCCATTTTGTAGGTTGCCTGTTCACTCTGATGGTAGTTTCCTTTGCTGTGCAGAAGCTCTTTAGTTTAATTAGATCCCATTTGTCAATTTTGGCTTTTGTTGCCATTGCTTTTGGTGTTTTAGACATGAAGTCCTTGCCCATGCCTATGTCCTGAATGGTAATGCCTAGGTTTTCTTCTAGGGTTTTTATGGTTTTAGGTCTAACATTTAAGTCTTTAATCCATCTTGAATTGATTTTTGTATAAGGTGTAAGGAAGGGATCCAGTTTCAGCTTTCTACATATGGCTAGCCAGTTTTCCCAGCACCATTTATTAAACAGGGAATCCTTTCCCCATTGCTTGTTTTTGTCAGGTTTGTCAAAGATCAGATAGTTGTAGATATGTGGCATTATTTCTGACGGCTCTGTTCTGTTCCATTGATCTATATCTCTGTTTTGGTACCAGTACCATGCTGTTTTGGTGACTGTAGCCTTGTAGTATAGTTTGAAGTCAGGTAGTGTGATGCCTCCAGCTTTGTTCTTTTGGCTTAGGATTGACTTGGCGATGCGGGCTCTTTTTTGGTTCCATATGAACTTTAAAGTAGTTTTTTCCAATTCTGTGAAGAAAGTCATTGGTTAACTTGATGGGGATGGCATTGAATCTGTAAATTACCTTGGGAAGGATGGCCATTTTCATGATATTGATTCTTCCTACCCATGAGCATGGAATGTTCTTCCATTTGTTTGTATCCTCTTTTATTTCCTTGAGCAGTGGTTTGTAGTTCTCCTTGAAGAGGTCCTTCACGTCCCTTGTAAGTTGGATTCCTAGGTATTTTATTCTCTTTGAAGCAATTGTGAATGGGAGTTCACTCATGATTTGGCTCTCTGTTTGTCTGTTATTGATGTATAAGAATGCTTGTGATTTTTGTACATTGATTTTGTATCCTGAGACTTTGCTGAAGTTGCTTATCAGCTTAAGGAGATTTTGGGCTGAGACAGTGGGGTTTTCTAGATATACTATCATGTCATCTGCAAACAGGGACAATTTGACTTCCTCTTCTCCTACTTGAATACCCTTGATTTCCTTCTCCTGCCTAATTGCCCTGGCCAGAACTTCCAACACTATGTTGAATAGAAGTGGTGAGAGAGGGCATCCCTGTCTTGTGCCAGTTTTCAAAGGGAATGCTTCCAGTTTTTGCCCATTCAGTATGATATTGGCTGTGGGTTTGTCATAAATAGCTCTTATTATTTTGAGATACATCCCATCAATACCTAATTTATTGAGAGTTTTTAGCATGAAGGGTTGTTGAATTTTGTCAAAGGCCTTTTCTGCATCTATTGAGATAATCATGTGGTTTTTGTCTTTGGTTCTGTTTATATGCTGGATTACATTTATTGATTTGCGTATATTGAACCAGCCTTGCATCCCAGGGATGAAGCCCACTTGATCATGGTGGATAAGCTTTTTGATGTGCTGCTGGATTCTGTTTGCCAGTATTTTATTGAGGATTTTTGCATCAATGTTCATCAAGGATATTGGTCTAAAATTCTCTTTTTTTGTTGTGTCTCTGCCAGGCTTTGGTATCAGGATGATGCTGGCCTCATAAAATGAGTTAGGGAGGATTCCCTCTTTTTCTATTGATTGGAATAGTTTCAGAAGGAATGGTACCAGCTCCTCCTTGTACCTCTGGTAGAATTCGGCTGTGAACCCATCTGGTCCTGGACTTTTTTTGGTTGGTAAGCTATTGATTATTGCCACAATTTCAGCTCCTGTTATTGGTCTATTCAGAGATTCAACTTCTTCCTGGTTTAGTCTTGGGAGGGTGTATGTGTTGAGGAATTTATCCATTTCTTCTAGATTTTCGAGTTTATTTGCGTAGAGGTGTTTGTAATATTCTCTGATGGTAGTTAGTGTTTTTGAGTGTTTGTCTTTGATAGTTCTCTTAGTTGTTGCTCTAGGTATTAGTAAACACAAACAGACACTTAAACACACACACACAACTTATGATGATCTATTCGTGTCAACAACTTATACCAGTTCAAATAAGTTGTTTTTGAGTGTTTGTCTTTTATAGTTCTCTTAGTTACTGCTCTAGGTATTAGTAAACACACACAGACACTTAAACACACACACACAACTTATGACAGTCTATTTGTGTCAACCACTTATACCAGTTCATATAAGTTGTAGAAGTTTTACCTTCCTTAATACCCCTCTCTTTTCCCAATGTATAATATAATTATTTTAAATATTTATTCTCCAAACACTTGGAACATTACACAGTATTAGAAACTTTGCTTCAGCTGGCTAGCATAATTTAGAAAACTCAAGAGTAGAAGGAAATTTTATAGATAGAACATTTTTGCTCTCTTGGTTTTTCTTCCTTCTTGAAACTCCAAGATTCCTGCTTTTATTATGGATTGCTGTTTAAAAAACTGTCTTTAATAATACTTTTGGGGGATGTCTGCTGATGACAAATTCTGTTCATTTGCCTTCATGTGAGAATGTTTTGGTTTTCCCTCATTTGTAAAGGACAGTTTTGTTAAAAATACAATTCTGTATTGAAATTTCTTTTTCTTAAGGAGATCACTCTTGTTCAACTCCTTTCCCCCCGCCCCACCCATATAATGCATTGCTTCTCTCAGACTGCTTCCAAGAAGTTTTCTTTGTCTTTAGTTTTCAGAAGTTTGTCTATGATGTGTTTACATGTGAATTTCTTTGGGTTATCTTATGTGAAATTTACTCAGCTTTTACATATTGGAAACATATGTCTTTTGCCGGATTTCAAACAAAAAAGTCATTTTTGATACACTTTTCAACCCAATTCTTTCTTCTTTTATTCTAAAATTTGATAACATAAATGTTAGATGTTTTGTTGCAGTCTCACATATCCTGAAGCTCTATTTTTTATTGTATAAAGTTTATTTTCTTTCTGTCTTTCAGATGTAATCATTTCTATTTTTCAATCCTCAGGTTCACTGATTCTTTTTCTGCCCTCTCCATTGTGTTGCTGAGCTCATCCACTTAGATATTTATTTTGACCATATGTTTTTAATTCTATAAATTTCATTGGAATCGTCTTTAAATTTATTTGCTGTTGCTTTCTATTTTCTTTATTTGGTTCAAGTAATTGCATATTGAAGCATTTTTATACTGTCTTCCTTAAAGCCTTTTTAGATAACTTTAATATTTGTGTCATCTTGGCATCTATTGATTGCCATTTCTCCAAATGTAAATTTTTGATGAATGATTTTTTTATTGAAACATTGATATTTTTGGAATTATAATAATATTAAAATATAAATATTAATGTATATTAATATTATAATGTTCTAAATATAATATTTGTAACATTGTACAGTTATTTAAATTTTATGTTTTAGCAGTCTTCCTCTGGCATAGCTTTGATAGAGAAACTGGGATGCCATCTTATTATTGCTAGGTGGGTATGGAAGTACAGGTTCTCTATGATCATATTTCATTACGATCAACTCATACATCTTCTATGAAAAAATTTCCTACCACTCACATTAGCACTTTGCATATGACATATCTCAATACCAATCCTAATCTCCAGTATCCCACCTCAAACATAAGAAATATGTCTGACAAAAGAGTTACTTTGATATAATAAATTTTAGAGGTCCAAACCCTCCTATTTCTAGACTTAGAAGAATTGAACCAACCCCTGGGCATCCAAAATTATCTGTGCTACCCAACATACCACATCCTACAGTAAGGTCAGCTAAATAAGCTATTGGGTCCATACCCCAAAAATATTGGTTATACCCTTCCTGTATTAATTAACCCTCTAGTCCAATTTTCACCTGAACTTCTAGGTGATCGAGACAACTATACTTCAGCTAATCCTCTCAACACCCTGCCCCATATTAAACCAGAGTGGTATTTCTTATTTGCCTATGCAATCTTACGATCTATCTCTAACAAATTAGGGAGTGTATTAGCTCTTGCATCCTCCATTCTCATTCTAGTAATTATCCCTATGCTTCACATATCCAAACAACAAAGCATAACATTCAGACCATTAAGCCAGTGCTTATTCTGAATCTCAGTGCCTGACCTATTTACACTAACATGAATCAGGGGCAACCAGTAGAACATCCTCTTATCATCATTGGATGAACAGCATTCATTGTGTACCTCTCTACTATCCTCACCTTTATGCCTCAAAATACCCTGAGGCTTGACCATCTTTTGACACCAGGAAGTATGGGAACTCGTGAAGGCCTTGATTTTCCTGAGTTGGGGTGGAAAATAAGAATTGTCCACTAGGCCTCTCCTGATATCATCCTCTCCGGGAGTGTAAGGGGCGCCTCATTACCACTTTCAGGTGGTCGCCACTGATACTATAGGGGACTCTATAAAATCCTGTAAAATGCTGACTCTTTACTAGCCCTCTTTTGACATCACCTCCAAAATGGAAAGAAAAGGCCACCTTATTACTGCTGGATAGTTCTAGAAGTTCAGATTTCCTAGTCTCCACTGGCTGGCATGGCAGATAGAGTGAGGATGTTCCTTAAGACTGGGCAGAAATGCAAGTGCTGACTTCCACATGGTCTTCTGTGACACCACCTCAGTAGGGAGATTACCTCATCACAGCTTAGTGGAGGTGAAATTCCAGGCTCCCCATTCAGCATTTTTTAGCCAAGACACAGATTCTTTCCTCTTCTTTGTTTTTCTCTGTAGTGTTTCGCTAGAGTAGAGTTGTTATTGTTTAAAAGGTTGTCTGTTTTCCAGTATTTTTGCTAAAGAGAATAAGCTTTTCTTGCTTTTTGATTGTTTGTTTTGGGATATTTTTGCCTGTGTCAGTTGATGTTTCTGGGTCATCAGCCTCTTTAATAACTAGTCTGGGATATAGAAAACAAAAAGTCACCCAGGAAACTCATTACCATACCATTTCTTGTGTTCCATGGTCCCTATCCACTGCCTTTTTCCCCTCCGTCTTTCAGAATTTTCCTGTGTGTTTTATATTTTACAACTAGGAAATTTAGTTGTATTTAGAGAGATGATTACAGAAATGTTTGGCTACGTATGTTCCTTAAATGGCAATACCTTTTATCTTTATAAAAATATTTTATTTGTTTTACATTAAAATAAAGGTGAGTTTCATAGATCTTATATTGTACTTCTGGTTTCTGGCTTCTGCCTTCATTTGTAGTATTAGTGAGGCACATGCACAAAGAACAAGACTTTCACTTTAACATAACTAAGAATACAACTTATGTTTTGCCCAATACTTTTCAGATGGGATGTAACTAACTCCTATCCCAACTCATTAGATGTATTTAATGCATATATCTCCAGGGTAATTTTCAATATCTACTCCCATTTATCTTACTCTATTAAGTTCCACCTTCCCTGCTACAATAGCACTATTAGTTATCATTAGAATAAGGATAATTAAAATAAAATAGGTTCATATTCAATATTGCTATATTAGGTAGCTTCCCTATCTCTCTTGACTTCAACACTTTCTTCCTTGCCTTTTTATCCCATGTAGTACTGAAAGATAACTGTCCATTTTTACTGGACACTTCTATTAGTCTAATTTCTTCTCTATTCAAAAACATATATAGCTAATACTCTCTCTAGATGAACATAACATATCTTCCATTTTGTCAGATTGTATCTATCTCACGATTGGATTGCTTGAATACACTCACAGGCCAAAGTCAAAAATTTTTCTCTTCAAGATGAAGCTTCTTTTTACTTAAAGTTTTTAAGTGCTAGTTTCTGATTTGTAAAATGGGGCTAATTTTAATACCTACTGGATAAGATTTTTATGATTACTAAATGAAATTACATTTTATTTAAAAGTAAAGGTCCGGCGTGGTGGCTCACGCCTGTAATCCCAGCACTTTGGGAGGCTGAGGAGGGTGGATCACCTGAGGTCGGGAGTTCAAGACCAGTCTGACCAACCTAGAGAAACCTCGTCTCTACTAAAAATACAAAATTAGCTGGGTGTGGTGGCAAATGCCAGTAATCCCAGCTACTCAGGAGGCTGAGGCAGGAGAATCACTTGAACCTAGGAGGCAGAGGTTGCGGTGAGCCAAGATTGTGCCATTGCACTCCAGCCTGGGCAACAAAAGTGAAGCAAAACTCCGCCCCCACCCAATAACCTGCACAAAAAAAAAAAAAAGAAAAAAAATTATGTCTAGCATGTCAACACTCAAAATATTAGTTATGGTAATTATTATTTTCAGAAACCCTTTAAATTCTTACTTATCTTACCAGGTCATGGAAGATACACTTTAGTTTAAACATAAGAACTCCTTTAGATTATTAATTATTGCACATGTGTGACAATAGCCTTACGCTTTATGTTATAAGAATCACAAGAAAATAATTTTTGAAAGGCACATGATTATAGTGTTGGCATGTTAGATTTTTATAACCAGCTTATTGAGATGTCTGTCTCAATAGGGCACATGTTTTGCATTTATTATACTCATTATTCTTCAATGGACCATATATATGTTCTGTCACAGTCACTTAAAATTGTCTTAAGTGGATTCCATAACTTTCTTATCAGTCGAATTTAACGTTGCAATTTTGTACTGGATTCAAAGCTTTCCTCTCCTTTGTTGGCACAACATGTGGCTTAGGAGAGAGAGAATGAGAGGAGCATAGTGGTCTGCTTTTCCATTCCTCTTGCATCTTCACCTTCTGGAGGTGGCCCTACAGGATGGAGGTAGAGAAGAGCAATAGGGAAGATAAATGTTTAATTTGTAAAATTACCATACCGCATGTGGGGTGGAACCCTATGTGACACTGGCTTGGTCCTATTTTATCATGTTTTATTGCTCTCCATTGATGGAGTGGTCTCCATCAATATGCTGTTCTTTGTGAAAGAATGAGCGTTTGTCTGAGGCACTACTCAACTCCACATCCATTCCATCCATTAATTAAGTCTCTGTCTGCAGAGCTGCATGTGTAGCAGTGCAGGGAGCAATGGCAGCTGCTGTGGAGCTGTCAGGCGAGAGCCCATGGTTGGCTTCAAGTAAACAAAGTGCAGAGCAGCACCAAGACCGTCATCTGCCTTGGAACCACTGAAACTGGCACCCAAATCAGCTGCAAGTGCCATTAAAGGGAAATTGCAAGAATTGGGATCTTATATTGATAAAAACTTCCTGATTGCATTGTGGTAATGGTATCAAACAAGAAAAGACAGAACCAAATGACAGAAGATCTGTCCCTATTTCTAGGAAATAATACAATTTGGTTCATCGTATGGCTTCATGGTAAACTACTCCCTGTTACAACAAAACCTTCTAGTCTAAAGTCCTCTGACACCAACATCTTTAATAGTAACATGCCTTCAAGCAAGATCTCCCCAAGTTTCAGTTGGGGAGATGGAAGAAGGAATGAAGCTGCAGTGCTGCTCCTTGTCATTTCTAACACTAAACCTTAAAAAAAAAAAAAAAAAAAAAGATTCCAGAGTCTTTTAAGCTCACAAAATTAGAAAACCACTAATGTAAGACATATTGTAAGGCTGGAACTACAATTTGACTAGTGTCAACAGTGAAACCATGCAGGAAGCCAGCATCTTCTGAAGATGTGATTGACGATAAGCCAGAACCAGATAATCTCATTGAAGAAGACCTCAATTTTGTGCTGAGGAATCACTTATCTCAAAAAAAAAAAAAAAAATCTATAGCGACATGTACATATGGGCCTTCTCACCCTTCTGTTGAAATTTACTCAGCATCTTCAAGTTAAAATGCAGATAGAGGTCCATTGAAACAGGTAGTAGTTTCAACAACAGCAAAACAATATTCATGCTGCCAAGAGACTTGATATATAGAACAAATACATGAAAAGGAGATGTTAGCCAGAATTGCTTAACAGCTTAGAAAAGACTTATAGTCCTTTCTTCAGAAACAATTCAGAAAAAAATGAGTGTTAAGGAATAAAACTTCTTAAAACTTCTTACCTCTGGTAAGTTCAGTTGTTAAAGTAAAGAAAAATCAATTATAGAATAAGAGGAGGAAAGGTGTTGATTATGGCTCCTGAACAAGAAGCATCTCCAACAGTGTGTGAGTTCTAGCAAAGCCTGAAGAGACCTTACCTTCCATCTTCTAAACAAGCTACCAACAATATACTTTGAATGGCTATGTCTGAAGAATAACAGTCTAGAAGCAAAAATAACTGTTAGTCTGTTTGCATTGCTATAAAGTAGTACCTGATACTGCATTAAAAAAGAAAGAAAGAAAAAAGAAAAAAAGGATTCTATTTTGACTTATAGTTCTGCAGGCTGTACAGGATGCACAGTGCCAGCATCTGCTTCTGGTGAGGGCCTCAAGAAGCTTATAATCGTAATAGAAGGAGAAGGGGAAGCTGGCATATCACATAGCAAGTGAGAGGCAGGGGAAATGCCAGCCTCTTTAAACAACCAGCTCTCACCTGAACTCATTACTGCAAGTAAAGCACAAAACAAAAAACAGATAAATTTTTGGAGTATTGCAAGTACTGGCCTACTTGTAGATATGGGGATGAGTGTACTTACCATCATCCCATTTCACCTTGGAAAGCCTTCCCTAATTGTACATTTCCTGAAAAATGCTTGTTTGTTCACCAAAATTGTAAATATGTTGCAAATTGTACTAAACCAGATTGTCCCTTTACTCATATGGGGAGAATTACAGTACTGCCTCCAAACCCAGTAGCTGTAATGCCAGCACCACCTTCTAGTAGTCAGCTCTATCACTACTTCCTGGCTTCTAAGGAAACTGAACGTCACTTGTATCATCCAAAACACTGTCGATTTAACATTCAGTGTACAAAGCCAGGCTGTGCATTCTATCACCCCATTGTTACTGTACTGCCACTACATACCTTGGAATGAATTCTACCTCAAACCAGCAAATGACAGATATCCAGTCTTACCTGGCAGAAGGTCTTGCACTTTGAAATTTTCCAACTACTCATGAAAGATATTCTATAGAACTTGTCAAATCTTTGAAACTTGTAGTATATTGCTTTCATAAATTGGAGTTTATTACCTAACTAAAGTGTCTAATTTTTCAAGTTTTTACGTGTATTAAGTTGTGTAACATTGGGTGTTTGTTTTGTTTTACCATGAAAAAGTAGTTTAAGGAAAAGCTAAATTCTATTAAAACATTTGAGGCATTTTTGTATACTGCTGTTCTAAGTATCATCATTTATAATGTAATATCATTGTTAGTAATGATACTATATAGTTTAGGGCCATGTCATTGCTATTTGTAAAGAAATACAGTGAGAGAGGCAAGTGTTACAGGCTGAGTATGCTTTATCCAAATGATTGGGACCAGCAGCATTTTTAATTTTGGATTTTTTAAATCTTAAAATATTTGCATTATACTTACCAGTTAAACATCCCTAACTTGAAAATCTGAAACCCAAAATGTTCCTTTGGGCATACCATTTGGGAATCACATTGATGCTCCAAAAGTATTGGATTTTGGAACATTTCAGAGTTTGGATTTTTGGATTAGAGTTGCTTAACCCATATTATTCTAAAAGTTGAATTGTTGCTTCCACTTTTCCCAAAGATTATATAACGTTCATAATCCTCCATGAAAACAAGAGTGACCAAAAGTGCTGAGGTTGCTTAAGATAGTTATTTAATTCTGCTTTTTAAATTTTAGATGAATTTAAGTTGAAAAGCATGATAATATAGGTCTCTTGGGTTGCCTGCCACTTTGGTAAAATTGTTTCCAAGTCCCTCACCTTCTGCAAAAGGTGGCCGTGTAGGGTGAAAACAATTGGAATGATAATTACAAAAAATATGATCTTTTTTTAATGTTTTACTATTGAGGTATGCTTTTAAAATATATTTTGGGGCAACTACATCATCACAAAATTGTACAAATTTTTTTGCAAGTATGTACATAAGCTATCAGAAAACAGACTTCAAACTTACAAGATTATAAATAAACATGTCTATTCTCACATTCTAAAAAATAATGTTCTCAGAAATCACCTTGCAGAAAATATACTTAGTTACTACTGAAGATAATTTTTGAAATGTAAAAATTAGATTTAGATAGTATATTTTAAAAGGCAGAATTATATAATTACAGAGATCATATGGGTATACCCCAAAATAGTGTGAAACTTTTGGCCTACTCTATTTATTTCAGAGATTTATGTGTGTGGTTTTTAAAATTGTGAAGGCAAGAAGTGTCAAAAGCTTTAGAATTCAATAACAAACTGATTATTTATTTCAAAGATGTGATGTATAGTAATGTTTTCAAAAATTAAAGCTTAGAAGGTGGTTAGAAAAGAGTGAATTAATGCAAAAGGGATAATAAAGATTCAAACATTCTTAGGACAAAATTAAGCTAATTCTGTAAAAAAATATAAAAACTAAAACTATATAAAGCCTGTCTCTAGGAGACGTCTATGTCTCGCATTGGTCTCATATCTTCAATTCTCTCTCCTGGTGAGGCGTAACCTCAGTTGAACCAGCGGCTACCGAGACAAGCTCTGTTTTCTGCTTCTTTCTCTTACCATCTTCTATTCCCTCTGAGATTTTTCTGTTGTATTTAGACTCTTTATATAATCTCTTCTCGCCTGCTGGGTATATGTCACTCCAATATTCATGGCACTGGAGATTCTGCACTTTAATTACATAGCTCCTCCTCTTACAGGCATTCTATATCACAAGTGATTCTCTTAGGAACTTCTCATTTTTTTTAAAGGAAAAATCTCTTACTCTACATATTTTACTTCCTTTAAAATGAGTGGTCTTTTACTTTTCTCCTACTTTTCACCTTCCATTCCTTTTGCAAAAACAGAAGTAAAAAGCGGCTGCGATGGTGTCTGGGGTTTGCAGGACTGATTCTGACATCTCATAGTAAGCCATGGGGAGAGGTTTGCAATATCATCTGTTATGCATCTTTAAAATTAGCATGCATTTGACATGGTAACATGCAAAGTCCATTCGAAGATGGTTAGATGTAGTTTTTATGTAATTGTTACCTTTTAGTTTTATATAGATCTATATGAAATTATAGATACTATATTTGATATTTTACTTAAAACCAACTAAAACTTTCCAAGGAAGGATTATTTAATTTAAGTAATTTAATTTACCAAGAACTCAACTAACCTACAGAGCCATAATATAAAGTTTCTATTTTAAAAAAGGTAAACTAGACTTAATCCATGGAACTTGGAGGTATATTTTAGGTTAGTTCTTTAACACCATTTGACAAGTAAAAGTTGAATATGCAGAAATCTCCTTGTTTGTGTCAGATTGGCATGTATCAGGCAGTGTCAAGCAGTGAAGTAATGAGCATGTTTCAAAGCAATATATAAATAATGCAGGTTCACTGTCACGGCAAAGGTTTTTTTTTTTTTGGTTTATTATTTCTACAATTAAGAAAAATAGGATTCTGAAGCAGAATAAAGCTCAATTAAAACAAAATATGTTAGAATTGCAATTAATATTTTTAGAACTTGTTCTACATTTAATTAATAAGGCCAAATAATAATCGATGGTATGTGTAGAGCTCTGGGATTAAATAAGAGACCTTTGGTGTTAGATCTGAGATTTAATCCCAACTCTGTCACTTGCTATCTGGTTTTTGGAGAGTCAAAGACATTTCATTCTTCCATCTATAATGATAAGACAATGTTGTCTACCTTGCAATAAGATTGTAAGAATTACAGTTAATGTAAGTAGGAAACATAGGTCAGAATAGCAATTTTTAGCAACTTTTAGTATTGTTACAATTTAAAGATTAGATTGGTATCACAGAAGAGAGCCACTGAGGGGAAGAGCCGGAGAGCATCAGCTAGCAACTAGAAATGATGGTATAGCAATGATAGGATGATATAGGCAATAATAGGATGGTATAGAAATGATGGTATAGGCAATGATTTGGATGTTTAATCCAGTTTCACATCTTACTTGTCTTAATGATCTAGTTTGGCCAAGATGTGAAATGACTAGCGTAAATCACAATTCCATTCTAATAACTAGAGCGTGTTCTTGCTATTTCTCAGTGTACAATATTTCTACTGTCAGACTATAAAAACATCCATTTTTGCATACTACTTTTATATATACCACTATCAGTTAATAATTTTTAAACACATTTTTGAGGCAGTGTGTTTTGAGGCAGTGACTGGGATTTGAAAGTGGTAGTGACTAATACATCATCTAAGAGCACAGTTGTTGGTTTCATTCCACGTTACTTTGCAAATGGTTGAATTGTGGTTCTTTTTCAGACAAAAGCTAATTTCAGGGCATCTTCTTGAGTGAAATCAAGGAGAATAGTGATGTTATTCGGGAATTTTATCAACCACTAGTCTCTAGCCCTCTTGGTGGGTTTAAATAAAACAAATACCTCATTGAGTGAAATTATTTGGACAGATGTCAGAGTAAACCCAAAGAAAAAAACCCAGCCCACTGTGAAGGACTCCTCAATTACTAAAGGAGTGCACAGGAGGTGTGCAGACAAATCCTGTTACTGGGTAATGGGATTTATTCGCGTGTCCAGACACCAGTTTGAAAATGTGATCCTACTCAAGACATAAGCAGAAGAGTTCTTATATGGGACAAAATTCTGTCTTCGGGAAAGATAGAATTTATTTCACTAAAGTCAATCTGATTCTCCCTTTAATAAATTGCTTGAAGGAAAATAAAGTCTTTGCTGACACAGAAAATGCTGAAGCCTCCTGAGCTTAGTCCTTTGAAGTACAGTCTACAGCAGGGTGTAGGCAAGAGAATAACAGAATTTTGTCAGAGGTAGGCTCCAAAACACTAAAGATTTCTAGCTAAGTGACATTCCTTATTCTTACTAAGCAAGGCCTAGAATATGAATAGTAGAGTAGTTTAAAGTGTTATGTATTTTGTACCACGTAGATAGTGAAATATTTATAAGATGCAAGGCCAAAATCTCTCTACCCCAGGAAAAAAAATACTACAGAATTGAATATTAACTTTTTTTCATTGCTCTATTGTTTATCAACAATGATTTATCTAAAAATGTCATTAGTTAGAATTTTGCTGTATTAAACCAGGGATTGGCAAAAATTTTCTGTGAAGAGCCAGACAATAAATATTTTAGACTTTGTTGGCATATGGTCTCTGTCACTACTGTTTTTCTCTGCTGTGGTAGTGTAAAAGCAGCTGAAAACAATTCACGAATGAAGGGCTATGGCTGGATTTGGCCAAAGGGTTGTAGTTTGCTGATCCCTGACACTGGCAAATCAGCATCTTTAACAATTATCCCTCATATCTATTACAGTTCCTGTCACGTGATATAGATTAATAAATAAATATGAAAAAAATATATGTTTTTGGAAGTTCTTCCTTTCTGTAGAGTAGTCTTTTCTACGTTACCTCTCCTTTTATATGATTCTAGTTGATTAACCCTAAGATAACCTGGACATTCCAAAAAGTTAGCCTCAAAATATGTATTAGAGTTAATTTTATTACATGACTGCGAAAAATAATCACAACCTGAATCCAATCATGAAAGAATATTAGAATAACTCAAAATGTGGAATCTTCTACAAAAATATCAAGGTCAAGAAAGACGAAGCCTGAGATAATGTTATAAAGTAAAGCTAATGTGACAAATATTATTAGCCACTCTGGAGTATAACTTTGATCAGGAAAAGCAAAAAAATTATAGAGGGCATTTATTAGGCAAGTGACAAAAATGGGAAAAAAAGATGGAGTTTAAAAAATAGCAATGAATTAGGAAATTTCCTGAGTGAAGTTAGGAAAATAAATGACCTTGTTCCCAAGTAATACACCTTAAAGTATTTTTGATGGGAGTTGGAGAGCAGTGTCTCGATGTTACTCTCAGTGGTTCAGATGAAATAATATACATGCATACAAATTGATAGAGAGAAAATGATAAAGTAAATAGGGCAAATCAGGCTAAACAACATATAAGCTTTCCTTGTTAAAAAGTTATTTAAAAGTACTGTCGTCTGCTCTCTCTTTCTGCTTAGATTTGATACACATAAACGGGAAACATTGATATTTTCACATATGTTCTAGCTCTTACTAATCTCTTTCACTTTGAATAGATGAATGATTAAAATGGTAACAACTTGGTAAAGGAAATGAATGGATTCAATGTTTGTATAGGCATTTAAAAATATTACCTGTTTTCCAGTTTTTCTGCTAAGCAAATAATCCTTAAGGAAAAACCAATAACTGAAATTACTGTAAATTTTAAGCCTTGAAACGTTCAACCAAAGAAATTCTCAGTAATTCGCGAAATACTCAATCTGCAGGAAATACTTAAAATAGTTCCTTCAGCTATTTATTTAATTAGATTATATTTTGCCTATAAACCAGACTAACAAGAACAAGAACATACAGTGTTTGTGCAGAATGCCGAGCAAGGGCACGACATAGTAATTTAGTTAACCTAGAAAGCAAGTTTTCAAATTGAGACTGTAAGAGAAGAGTTTTAAGTAGATGGAGCCTGAAAGAATGTTAACAAATAATGGACCATTCAAAATTCCCAAATGGTCCAGGTAGAAGTTGGTTGGAGAGACAAATGTTTTTTCTGGATGGATAACTTGCTGGTTAGAAAGAATATTTCTTCTCTGTGCAATTTTAGAAGCACTTTGGGTTCATTCTAAAAGAACTTTGCTTTTAGGCTGGTTTACTTTTCCTGTTTCTCTTTACTGTTTTTAAATTATTATAGAACAGGGGAAGAAAATGAATAGCCTCTGATGTTATTCATGCTGGTTCACATGAAACTCTTTTAATTTAGAATATCAAAAGAATAAAGAAAGTCTTGAATTATTTTAAGCTACTTCTGTCTTTAAGAATAAACATGAATCTGGACCAGTCACCGAAACTGTGGGTATCACATCTGTTTGTGAAACAAGAAAAATATAATGAATCTTCATAGACATCAACAGGCTTAACTGAAAAATATCTATTTGGTTGCCTAAAATAATTAATCTGTAAAAAATGCTAAAACCTATTGATTATTATTATATCTATTTTTAAAATTATGAGCTAACCTGAAGCTTAAGTTTCATTATATGACATCCTTTCAGCAAACCTGACAGATTCCTCTTGTTATATTTTTATGGAGTCAATGCATTTGATTGCTATGAACGTACCGAAAGCAACAAATGGCAAAGTTATAAGAGTAGTTTTATAGATGAAATAATTATAAAGCAACTGGCAAAACAATTCCCTGAAAATTAAACTATCCTCAAATTTTGCTTTTTCAGAAATTGTGTTGATATGTTTACTGCTTTGCAGTAATATCAACTATTTCTATCTGAAATTGGCCAACTGACCTCCATAAATTGCCATTTATCTTACTCCAGACCTTGCAACATTTCTTCCTCTACAAACTCTTTTCAAATTATAGATATTGTTATCACAGTGGAAGGTCATTTTAAGTCTGTTTGTTGGTTCAAATAATGCTTAAAATCAATAGTATTTCCTGCCTATCTCCACACTTGATTCAATGGGTAACGTTGCTGCATTCTACAGCACATAGAATCTTTACTGCTGAAAGTCACCTTTATCAAAAGAAATAGCATTAAGGCCTTATTTATTTTTGTTTTAAAGCTTTACTTTGATTAATTTATAGCATACCAATACCTATTTCTGACTGATGTTTTTTGGGTGTAAAATATACTAATATAATTATGGATTATAATCTGGTATAAAGAATGTTTTACAGATCTTATTGAATTCTCGCTGTATCTTTTTTTTTTTAACAAAGTCAAGTAGCTTGGGGAAATAGAAAATAGTCATCTATTAAATGTCAATCACAGGTAGATTTTTACACACACATACACGTATACTCAAATTATGTATAACTGTTTGTAGGGAGCCCTGTTTTCAATGATTCTTGCTTTCTTTCTTCAGCTCCAAAGGCATTTTGATTCTGCCTCTGTAAAACATGCTATTTATAGCACCTGTGGTTTAAATCGCTGATTTGTCCTTGCTCACCAGTAGCAGCAAGTAGAGAATTACAACGGATATTCTACCTTAATATATTATACCATATTATTTGTTTAAATTTCACATATGTTTTGTCTTGGATCAAAAGGACAAATAGATACAGAGTGACATTTTATTATTATAATTGCTTCTATAAATTTATACTCAAGACTCTATGTGTGTGTACGTATATAGACATGTACACACACATATATAAATATATATATTCATATATATGAATTCACGTGTGTGTGTGTGTATATATATATATGAATTCAAGAAGTACAGTGCAATTTTGTTACCTGGCTACATTGCATAGTAGTAAAATCTAGGCTTTTTGGTGTGTATATATTTTAGCTTTTTGGATATAATCACAGCTACTTCTCATCTCAAAATTCTGAATGATTTTAACAGTTATATTAATTTGACTTTGACTTTTTTTTAATCTTAGTACTTTAATAAAAAAAGATCACCTGATTTTATAATTATTTGTTTCAAAGTGCAACATTTTATCTTTGTGTAATAAAAACAAACATGAGTGATCATATCTCTCACTACAACCTCAAACTCCAGGGCTCAAGTCATCCTCCCACCTCAGCCTCCTGAGTAGCTGGGACCACAGATGCATGCCATCATGACCAGCTAATTTTTGTGTATTTTGTAGAGACAGGGTTTTGCCATGTTGCCCAGACTGGTCTCAAACTACTTGGCTCAAGCAATCCATTCACCTCATCCTCCCAAAGTGCTAGGATTACAGGTATGTCACTTCTGTTATTGATATTAGTCATCCAAAAAAGCAGTCAATAAGTAAACCAATAATAAATGTTTTGACATAAAACCATCTCTAAAATATATAATTAGGTTCAATTTCTACATTTACTCATGACCATTTATGAACAAAAAATTTAAGAGGAAGAATCTTTTTTTCATGGCACTAAAATTCCATGGTGTTGTGCGGTACTTAGGTCCCATTATAAAATCTAAGTTTAAGTGTGTTCTTCACACAGCAGACTATGGTTAGTATGTGGAAATTAGGTTACTATGAAGTTCTGTTAAAGTGCATAAGGACTTGCACATTTATACATGAATTTGATGAAAACAAAGTGTGTAATTATGCATAATTACCACTGACTTTTTAAAAACAATATAAACGGTTGATAGGTTTCATTAACACTTTTTATTAAAATCGCATTATCAGAAGTCAGAATATTGCATCTTTGTTCATGTTCCAGCTATTATCAAAGATTCATGTCAAATGATAGTAAATTAATATGATCTAAAACAAATTGAATAAATG
Organism: Pongo abelii; assembly: GCF_028885655.2. Lineage (NCBI taxonomy): Eukaryota > Metazoa > Chordata > Mammalia > Primates > Hominidae > Pongo > Pongo abelii. Next base: position 95,266,135 of record NC_071990.2, on the reverse strand, counting down.
ATACTAACATTAAGCATAAACACTAATTAATAAAGCAGTACATTTATATAAGTTCCTTATAATGCCTTATATATAAAATAAATTGGGGCTTTGCCTCTAACCTAAATTGTTATAAGTTAAATGTTAATTTTGAAATAATTCATTATATCCTTTTATGTATCATATTGATAACAAACAAATAAGAAATATATAAATGTCAGTACAATTTGGAAAAAATACAAAATGTTAGAAATTTGCTATAAATATAATGGGGTTGTTATTTTTTCTTCAATTTTTTTAAAATTATACTTTAAGTTCCGGGATACATGTGCAGAACATGTAGAATTGTTCCATAGGTATACACGTGCCATGGTGGCTTGCTCCACCCCTCAACCTGTCATCTACATTAGTTATTTCTCCTAATGCTATCCCTCCCCTAATCCCCTACCCACCAACAGGCCCCAGTGTGTGATGTTTCCCTCCCTGTGTCCATGTGTTCTCGTTGTCCAACTCCCACTTATGAGTGAAAATACGTGGTGTGTGGTTTTCTTTTCCTGTGTTAGTTTGTTGAGAATGATGGTTTCCAGCTTCATCCATGTTCCTGCAAAGGACATGAACTCATCCTTTTTCATGGATGCATAGTATCGCATGTTGTATGTGTGCCACATTTTCTTTATCCAGTCTATCGATGGGCATTTGGGTTGGTTCCAAGTCTTTGCTATTTTGAACAGTGCTGCAATAAACATACCTGTGCATGTGTCTTTATAGTAGAATGATTTATAATGCTTTGGGTATAAACCCAGTAATGAGATTGATGGTCAAATTGTATTTCTGGTTCTAGATCCGTTAGGAATCACCACATAGTCTTCCACAATGGTTGAACTAATTTACACTCTCACCAACAGTGTAAAAGTGTTCCTATTTCTCCACATCCTCTCCAGCATCTGTTGTTTCTTGACTTTTTAACGATCGCCATTCTAACTGTCATGAGATGATATCTCATTGTTGTTTTGATTTGCATTTCTTTAATGACCAGTGATGATGAGCTTTTTTTCATATGTTTGTTGGCTGCATAAATATCTTCTTTTGAGAAGTATCTGTTCATATTCTTTGCCCACTTTTTAATAGGGTTGTTTGTTCTTTTCTTGTAAATTTGCTTAAGTTCCTTGTAGATTCTGGATATTAGACCTTTTCCAGATGGATAAACTGCAAAATTTTTCTCCCATTCTGTAGGTTGCCTGTTCACTCTGATGATAGCTTCTTTTGCTGTGCAGAAGCTCTTTAGTTTAATTAGATCCCGTTTGTCAATTTTGGCTTTTGTTGCCATTGCTTTTGGTGTTTTAGTCATGAAGTCTTTGCCCATGCCTATGTCTTGAATGGTATGGCCTAGGTTTTCTTCTAGGGTTCTTATGTTTTATGTCTTATGTTTAAGTCTTTAATCCATCTTGCGTTAATTTTTGTATGAAGTGTAAGGAAGGGGTCCAGTTTCAGTTTTCTGCATATGGCTAGCCAGTTTTCCTAATACCATTTATTAAATAGGGAATCCTTTCCCCATTGCTTGTTTTTGTTAGGTTTGTCAAAGATCGGATGGTTGTAGATGTGTGGCATTATTTCTGAGGCCTCTGTTCTGTTTCATTAGAGGATACATACAAATGGAAAAACATCCCATGCTCATGGATAGGAAGAATCCATATTGTGAAAATGGCCGTACTGCCCAAAGTAATTTATAGATTTAATGCTATCTCCATCAAGCTACCATTGACTTTCTTCACAAAGTTAGAGAAAACTACTTTAAACTTCATAAGGAATCAAAAAAGAGCCCGCATAGCCAATACAATCCTAAGCCAAAAGATCAAAGCTGGAGTCATCATGCTACCTGACTTCAAACTATACTACAAGGCTACAGTAACCAAAATGGCATTGTACTGGGGTTGTTATTTTCTTAACTTACACTCTCATATGAGATTAATTTCAATCCAAAAAACAAATGTTAGGTTTTTAAAAACACATATTCCTTTCAAGAAAATTGTTTTCTGCTTTATTATAAGTAAAATTAAATGTATTTAAAACAAGATATATTAAAGATCTTAATGGACCATAAATCATGTTCAAATGATTGCCTTCATCCTCTAAATTTAATTTTCAAATCCACTTATTATTTTATGCCATGTGTAGAACTATGAAAGTTTTATTCAACTGCTTTTCTGAATCGTTTTAAACATCTGCATTTCTTTTTGTTGATATTGAGTACATTAGCTAAAGATAAAAATATACATAGGAAACTTATCTTGCCTAGTTTTAAAATTTGGCAAAAAAAAATTTCAGGAAAAAAAAACACACAGCTACTGTTGGTCATTTAAGCTTCTGAATGTATAACGAATATTTGGCATTAGCATAACAATATTAGCTAAGGGCAAGGCAACATAGGAGTTTTCCTTTTAAGTTATTTACATGAATTTAAATCAGATCACCCGTGAGGTATCTCTCGGCATTACTGGTAAACTATTTATGGACACAGAACACAAATGAGAACTGAGTCCTTTTTCTTTGCTAGCAGTCTCGTTAAAATCAGCACAGATAAAGTCATGACAGTAACAAACTTCAAGTAGCCATAAGTACTACAGATGTTATTTAGTTTTAATTTTCTATCAGAAATTTTTTAAATTATTTAATTGGTTAGAAATATTTATTGAATTCTAAGCAGAAATCACTTGCTTTGGGGAAAATTATTGCAAGACAGACAAAATATCTCCTCTTAAGTTCTCAGTCAGTGAAGGAGGTAATATTTACCTGCCCACATGAAAATACTACATGTTTTTTTAAAGCAGTCACATCCTGCGATGTATGAATACAATTAAAATATGATGACATTTCACTATTTTTAATGTAATAAATTGTTAAATTATAACTAGTTAAGTCTAATGAACAAAGAATAATGAAACTTGCTAGAGAAAAAGCAAGAGTATTTCTGAAGTGTGGGATTTTTGCTTGTTTCTTTGTTTGTTTCTGGCCCTGTAGGGAGATGGCATTTTGGGAGAGGAGTCATCCCATAGGAGAAATTAATCTTCAACATCAAAGACAGAAATCTGAAAAAAATTACAGTAAGCAAAAATGTTGCCTATTGAATAATTTTCAAAGAGTTGGCCTTAAGAATGTGGCCTAGTGTTTTGCCAAGAATATAGAAATATCGACCTGATTACTTGCTTAAACTAATTATAGTCGTGTTTATGTGAGTGATTTGTGTTTTTGCTGATTGGCTTCTTTTAATGAAGCATGGAGATATTAATTCATTTATTTAATAAACATTTACTGATTGCATCAAGCACATTTTTTCTAGATTTAAAAAGCATTAAAAACAATGAAAGAGAGAATCCCTGTTTTCAAATATCTTAAAGTATCACAGACAGTAACATTTGTCTCCTGACTCACCTCTCATGAATAGCTTGCAAACACATTTATAGGCTACTTTATAAAAGACACAAACAAATAAACAAACTATGTAACCAGGCAGCAAAAGAGATGCACTTAACAAACCAGACAATATTTAAGATTAAGGGAGATGACATTAGCAACATAGCAGCATGGAAACCTCTTGATTCTCACTCTACCCAGGGACACACCCAATAAACACGTATTCACGGATTTATTTTCTCTGAGACAAAGACAGAGACCAGTTGAGAGACTCCAACCCACTGGGCAACTAAGCAAACATCGAAGGGTAGAAAAAGCTAAGGCACAGTTGAGTATAGATCTCAGTCCAGTCAGTGCACCATAAAATTGAGAAAGAAATCTCTAACCTCTACCTTCTCCCTGTGGAGAAGAGGACTTGAACCTCACATGTACCACCTTACCTCTAAGATCTGTCTAACTGTAAGTCTATTAATTCATCACCTCTGTGAAAGAAGTGGGTTTGACATACATGAGTCTTTCTAAACAACAGGAAAAAATACAGTGGTTCTCTAATGGCACACACGTACTTCTAGGGGCTTCATCCCCCAGAAGTAGTCCAGAGAAGGGACTTTTAAAAAGCAGCTCCCTGCTTATCCCTACGAAAGGTTTATGATACACTCTTCCAGGGGATACTTAGCAGCCTGGCTTTAAATGAACTTGCATTGCAGAGCTAACAGTGTAAACTAACAGTAGCTCTTTGGCAGCCTAAGCCAGAGATTGGCACTTCACAAGCATTTCCTCTGGTTTTACTCATTTCCTCTGGTTTTACTCAGTGACAAATCCTGGTCTACCCATTCTTCTTGCAAGGAGTTTGGCCATGCAATGAGTGTCACAACTTTTATAGCTCCTACCCAATGAGTGTCTTCTTAACCATGTAGCTCTGAGAGCTGATGGGGCTTTGTATTCCTGAGAGGAGGCCACACTCTACAGAAAAATAACGGAACATATAATCAACCCACATCCAACAGCTATCTTCTCAGGATCAGAGGTTACAGCCTAAGTATGAGTACAAGTATTTGCCACAGATTCTCTCCATGGCTTAGTGCAGAGACTGTGGGACATACATTCCTATGTTCAGCTTGATTGTGAAGATAGAAGAAACTGGAACACACATCAAATACTCCAACCTTTCTAGCTACATCTACAGAATATGACTTCTACCTTACTCGTCTTGAGGTACTGACAGGACGTGGCATATCATGTACTCCAGGGAGCCAACAAAAACAGAAACAATAGTCTGGTCAAACACAAAGATTTGAGAGGTGCCTTAAAATCTCAGTCTAAATGGATTGGTGAGATTCTTCTCCTACGTTAGGCCAGTTTGACAAGACTGAGGGAGATAGTTGCCTTACTTTATGTGAATAAATCAACACACAGAGTCAAGTAAAATAAAGAAACTGTGAACTATATTCCAAATAAAAAGAGAAGATAAGGCTCCAGAAAGTGACCTGAGTGAAGTGGAGATGTGTGATCTACTCAAGAGGGAATTCAAAATACTGGTCAAAAAGATGCTCACTGAAATCAGGAAAGCATTGCAAAAACAAACAATTTCAAAAGGATAGAAACTACAGTTGGCCCAAATATTCATGTGTTCTGCATCTGTGAATTCAACCAAATAGGGATTAAAAATATTTTTAAAAGGCAAAACAATAGAACATAACATTACTACAGTGAAAAAAATACAGTGTAATAAATATTTAATAGTTTGCATTCTCTTAGGTATTATAAATAATCTAAAGATGATTTAGCATATACTGAAAGATGTGTGCTGGTTATATGCAAATATTAAACCATTTTATAGAAGAGACATGGGCATCTGTGGATTTTGGTATCTGTTGGCTGTACTTGAACCAATCCCTGGTGGATACTGAGGAACAACTGTATAAAAAAGCACAAAGTAGAAGTCATAGAGATGAATAATATTTTAAGTGAACTGAAAATTTCAATTGGGGTGGTTAAAATTATACTAGATCAGGCCGAAGAAATTATCAGTAAACTCAAAGACAGGTCAACAAAAAGCATACAGGCCCAGCACTTTGGGAGGCTGAGGCAGGTAGATCACGAGGTCAGGAGTTCAAGATCAACCTGGCCAGTCTTGAATGGTGAAACCTCGTCTCTACTAAAAATACAAAATTTAGCCTGTAATCCCAGATACTCAGGAGGCTGAGGCAGGAGAATCACTTGAACCCAGGTGGCAGAGGTTGCAGTGAGCCGAGATCACACCATTGCACTCCAGCCTGGGCAACAGAGAGAGACTCTGTCTCAAAGGAAAAAAAAAAAGCATACAATCTGAGAAACAAAACCAAGAAGGAATGAAAAAGAGTGAGGATAGTTTAAGAGACTTACAGAACACCATCAAACATAACAACAACTGTATTATCTGTGTACCAGAAGGAGAAGAAAGAGATAAATAGAAAATGTATACAAAAAAAAAAAAAAACAGAAAAATTCCCAGGCCCGAAAAAAAATATAGAAATTCAGATCTATGAAGCCCAAATATTATCAAATGATATGACTCCAAAAAGACCCACACTAAGACACATCAGAATCAAATTGTCAAAATATGAAGAGAACTTTCAAAATAGCAAAGGAAAAGCAAATTGTTACATAAAAGGGAACCTCCATAAGATTATCAGCAGATATTTCAGCAGAAATCTTGCAGGGCAGAAGGGAGCTGGAAGATAAACTCAAAATACTAAAAGGAAAAAATATGTTAACCAAGAACACTATAAATACTAATCATGTCTTTCAGTCCTGCAATCCTGTCTTTTAAAACTTACAGGGTAATAGGGGAAGTAGGCAGAAGAAGTTGGCTAAATAGAACACTCCAGTGATTGCCACGATCACCCCACTTTGCATGAAAACCAAATTGAACAGCTATCCACACAAAAAAGGACCTCTACAAGAACCAAAAATCAGGTGAGTGATCATACAGTACCTGGTTTCACATCATATAAACAGGTACTGAAGAGAATAGGAAAGGCAGTCTTGAATTGCCTACATTATTTCTTTTCCATGCCCCAGCAGCAGCCATGTTGCACAGACAGAATCTGTGTGCTTGGGGAAGGGAAAACAAAGTGATTATGAGACTTTGAGTTGAAATTCAGTGCTGTTCTGTCAGAGTAGAAAGCAAAATGGGGCAGAATTTGACTCATTCTCATGGAGGAAACATTTAGATTAGCCTTAGCCAAAGGGGAATTGTTTGTCCCAGCAGTTGGAACATGAGTTCTGGCTAGTACCACCAATATAGGCTAAAGTGTTCTGGGATCTAAATAAATTTGAAAGACAGAACTTCAATTTCTGGACAAGTTCTTGTGCTGTGTTAGGATCAGAGCCAATGGACTTGAGGCTCATGTGACCAAGTGAGACACTAGCTAGGATGGCAAATGAGGTGCTTGCATAACCCCTTCCCCAACTCCAGGCAGTGCAGCTTGCAGCTTGAGAAGGAGAGAGAAGAATAAAGAGGATATTGTCTTGCAACTTGGTTACTAGCTCAGCCACAGTAAAACAAAGCACCAAGAAGAGTCCTAAACCCCTCATTCCAGACCATAGCTCCCATATGACATTTCTGGACCCACCCTGGGCCAGAAAGGAACCCAGTCCTCTGAAGGGAAGGACCCAGTTCTGGCAAAATTCTCCCCCTTCTGACAAAAGAGTCTTGGACCTTGAATAAACATCAATGGTAGCAAGGAAATAGCTGCTACAGCCCTTGGGTGAGACCCAGTATTGTACTGACCTTAGATGTGAACCAGTACAGTCCCAGTGGTGATAGTTACAGGAGTACTTGCATCACCACTCCCCAACTCCAAGTAGCACAGCATGGAGAGAGAGGCTCCATTTGCTTGCGGGGGAAGTTAGGAAAGAGAATAAAAGACTCCACCTGGCAATCAAGGAAATTCTCATGGATCTTACCCAAGACCACTAAGGTGGTACCTCTATGGGTATGCAAGATTTAGAGCATTACTGTGCTTGAGGTGCTTCCTAATGCACATACAGAGGCAGTGAACAAAGATTTAGATAACCACACTCAATTCCATTTGAATGCTTGGAAACCTTCTCAAGGAGGATGGGTACAGACAAACCAAGACTATAAAGATTAGAATAAACAACTTGGTCTTTAATGACCAGATGTTGTTGAACATCCATAAGCATCAAGACTACCCAGGAAAACATGACCTCACCAAATAAACTAAATAAGGGGCCAGTGACCAGTTCTGGAGTAACCACATGTTTGACCTTCAGACAGAGAATTCAAAATAGCTCTTTTGAGGAAACTCAATGAAATCTATGATAACACAGCATAAACATTCAGAATTCTATCAGATAAGTGTAAGAAAGAAATAGAAACAGTTAAAAACAATCAAGTAGAAATTCTGGAGCTGAAAAATTTAACTGACAAACTGAAGAATATATCAGAATCTCTCAACAACAGAATTAATCAATCAGAAGAAAGAATTAGTGAGCTTGAAGTTAGGCTATTTGAAAATATACAGTCACAGTAGCCAAAATAAAAAACAATAAATTGTAAGGAAGCACACCTACAAGATCTAGAAAACAGCTTTAAAAAGGTAAATCTAAGAGTTACTGACCTTAAAGATAAGGCAAAGAGAAAGATTGAGGTAGAAAATTTAGAAAATTTATTCAAAAATATAATAACGGAGAACTCTCCAAACCTAGAGGAAGATATCAATATTCAAGTACAAGAAGGTTGTTGAGCACCAGCCAGATTTACCCAAATAAGAATACCTCAAGATGTTTAATAATCAGACTCCGAAAGGTCAAAAAAAAAAGTGGGGGGGGTGGGGATCCTAAAAGCAGCAAGAGAAAAGAGACAAATAACATATAAAGGAGCTCTAATACATCTGGCAGCAGTTTTCCCAGTGGAAAACTTATAGACCAGGAGAGAGTGTCATGGTATATAGAAAATGCTAAAAGAAAAAAAAAAGAAAGAAAAATTTTATCTTAGAATAGTATATCCAGAAAAGAATATGCTTCAAACATGAAGGAGAATAAAGACTTTCCCAGACAAACAAAAACCAAAGGATTTCCTCAACCACCAACCTGTCCGGCAAGAAATGGTAAAGGGAGTTCTTTCATCTGAAAGAAAGGAAAGTTAACAAGCAATTTTGAAGGTACAAAATTCGCTGGTAACAGTGAGAACACAGATAAATACACAATATTGTAACCTTGTGATTGTGTGTATAAAGTGCTCATATCTTTAGAAAGGGGAATATCAGATAAACTTGTCAAAAATAATAACTACAACAACTTCAAGACATAGTGTATATAATAAGATATAAATAGAAACACCAAAAAGTTGAAAAGCATGGGGGATGAAGTTAAAGTGTAAGTTTTTTTTGATCAGTTTTCTTTTTACTCGTTTGTTAGATTGTTTATTTGTTTATGTAATGAGGGTTAAGTTGTCATCAGTTTAAAATGATAGGTTATAAGATGTTCCTTGCAAACCTCATAGTAACATTAAATAAAAAAAAAACTAAAAGAGATACACAAAAATATAAGGCAAGAAATTAAAATGTATCACCAGAGAAAATTACTTGAATCAAAAGGAAAATGGAAGGAAGAAGGAAGGAAGGAAGGAAGGAAGGGAAGGTCATAAACCAACCATAAAACAAATAACACATGGCAGGAGTAAGTCCTTACTCATTAATACTAACATTGAATGTAAATAAACTAAACTCTCCAATCAAAAGTTATAGAGTGAATGAATGGATTTTTTAAAAGGCACAATGATCTGTTGCCTAAAAAAGAAATACACTTAAACTATAAAGACACATATAGCCTGAAAATAAAGAGATGAAAAAATATTCCATGCAAATGGAAACCAGAAGAGAGGGGGCATAGCTATACTTAAGTCAAATTAAAAAAATTTTAAGACAAAAACTATGAAAAGAGATAAAGAAGTTCATTAGATAATGTTAAAGGGATCAGTTCAACAAAAGAATGTAACAATTGTAATATATATGCACCAAATACTGGCATACTCAAATTTATACAGCAAACATTAGAAACACAGAGAAATAAAATCCAATACAATAATATTTGGAGAATTCAAAACTTCACTTTCATCAATGGACAGATCATTCCGATAGAAAATCAATAAACATCAGACTTAGTCTGCACTATAGACCAAATGTACCTAATTGATATTTACCGAACATTTAATCTAATGGCTGCAGAATACACATTCTTCTCCTCAGCACATGGATCATTCTCAAGGATAGACCTGCATGTCAGGCTACAAAGCAAATGTTTTAAAAATCCAAAGAAGTAAAGAAGTGAAATCATATCAAGTATCTTCTCTGACCACAACAGAATAACACTGGAAACAAAAAAAAAAAACTGTTAGATCTGGTAAACAAATTCAGTAAAGTTGCAGAATACAAAACAAACATACAAAAATCAGTAGCATTTTTATATGTCAACAGTGACCAATCTGGTAAGAAACCTAGGACTAAACTGAAGCAGAGTAGTGAGAGATGTCTACAATGAAAACCATAAAACATTGATACCAGAAATGAAAGAGCACACACACATAAAAGGAAAGATATTTTATGTTCACAGATTAGAAAAATCAATATTGTTAAAATGCCCATACTACCCAAAGCAATCTACAGATTCAGTTCCATCCCCATCAAAATACCAGTGACATTCTTCCCAAAAGTAGAAAAAAAATTCCAATGACATTCTTCCCAAAGGTAGAAAAAAAATTCTAAAGTATATATGGAACCACAAAAAATCCAGAATAGCGATAGCCATCCTGAGCAAAAAGAACAAAACAAGAGGAATCACTTTACCTGACTTCAAATTACACTGCAGAGCTATAGTAACCAAAACAGCATGGTATTGGCATAAAAACAAACACATGGATCTGCAGAACAGAATAAGGAACTCAGAAATAAATCAATGCATCTACAGTGGATGCATTTTTAACAATGGCATCATGAACATATAATGGGGAAAGGACGGTCTCTTCAAAAAATTGCTGGGAGGGATGGGAAAGATGGGAAATGGTGATAGTTAATGGGTATGAAAATATTTAGAATAATTAAAATCTAGTATTTGGTAACAGAAAAGAGTGACTACTATTGGTAATGATTTGTTGTACATTTTATAATAATTGAGGGCATATAATTGGTAGGTTCATTATATGAAGAAATTATGATTGCTTGAGGTTATAGATACTCCATTTGCCCTGGAGTATGTATGCCAGTATCAAAAAATTTCATGTACTCCATGAAGGTATAACCCTACTATGCACCCATAAAATTAAAAAATTTAAAAATGTAAAACAAAATTGAAGGATGATGAAGAGTTTTTCAGACTAACAAAAACCAATTGAGTTAATCACCACCATACGTTCCTTACAAGATATGTTAAGGTGAGTTGTTTAAGCTGTTTAAGCTAAAGGAAATGATGCTAATTAGTAATATGAAAACATATGAAAGTATAAAAATCACTGGTAGAGGTAAGTACACTGTAAATCCAAACACTCTAATACTGTAATGTTGTTGGGTAGGTTATTTATATCTCTAGTATGAAGGATAACAGAGAAAACAATTACAAACAACTGAATTCATAATGATTTGTTAAGGAATACTAATTATTTTAAAATGTAATTGCAACATCAAAAATATAAAACATGGAAGGAGCAGGAGAAAAAGTGTGTAATGTGTGTATGCAATCAAAGTTACATTATTTTTAGCTTAAAATAGTCAGCTGTTAGTATAAGAAGTTTTATGTTAGCTTCAGGGTAACCACAAAGCAAAATTCTGTAATAAATACAGAACAGTCAAAAAGAAAAAAAGCCAAAGCATACCACTTACAGAAAGCCATCAAATTATACACTCACAGACACCAAACAAAAGCAATAGAGGAAGAAAGAAACAAAAAGTCTGCTAAACAACCTGAAAATAAGTAACAAAATGGCACTAGTAAGTCCTTATCTATCAATAATTACTTTAAGTGTAAATGGATTAAATTTTCTAAAGAAAAATGTGGAGTAATTGAATGGATAAAAAATAACTCACCTCTATGCTGCCTAAAAAAGACTCACTTCACCTTAACAGACTCTGAGAGACTGAAAGTAAAGGGATAGGAAAATATATTCCATGCAAATGGAAATTAAAAAACACCAGGGGTAGCTACACTTATTTCAAACTAAATAGACTTGAAATCAAAAACTGTAAAAAGAGACAAAGAAGGTCATTATATAGTGATAAAGGTGTCAATTCATCTAGAGGATAAAACAATTATAAATATATATGTACCCAACATAAGAGCACTGAAATATTTAAAGAAAACAATAAGACACCTGAAGGGAGACAGATGACAATATAATAATTACAAGGGCTTTCAATACCCCACTTTCAGCCATACACAGATGATATAGACAGAAAATCAATAAACATTAGACTTGAAATACACATTAGACCAAATGAATCTAACAAACATATACGTAACATTTTGCCCAACAACAACAGAATATACATTCTTTTCAAATGTAAACAGGACATTCTCCAAGATGTATCATATGTTAGGCCACAAAACATGTCTTACAAATGTAAAAAGATCAAAATCATATCAAATATTATTTTATGACCACAATGAAATCAATAACGGGAAGAATCATAAAAAATTAACAAAAATGTGAAAATTAAGTAATATGCTCCTGAACAACTATTGGGTCAAAGAAGAAATTAAAGGAAAAATTTGAAAATATCTTGAGACAAATAAAAATGCAAATATAATATGCCAAACCTTATAGAATGTAAAAAGAGCAGTTCTAAAATGGAAGTTTATTGCAATAAATGCCCGCAACAACAAAAAACCATGTCTGAAATTTAAAAAGTTAACGTTACATATCAAGTTGCTAGAAAAAGAAAAGCAGACTAATCCTAAGTTAGTGGATGGAATGAAATAACAAAGATCTAAGTAAAAATAAATGAAAAAGAGACAAGAAAAACAATAAAGAATATCAATGAAGCTAAGATTTTTTTTCGTAAATTTAAACCAAATTGACAAAACGTTAGCTAGACTAAATAAGATAAAATAGAATAGACTCAAATAAAATAAAAATAAAAAGAGAAACATCACAACTGATAACAGAAATACAAAAGGTCATAGGAGATCATCATGAACAATTACATGCCAACAAATTAGACAACATAGAAGAAATGGATAAATTCCTAAGAATATAACCCACCAAGACCAAATTATTTAAAAAAATGGAAATATGAACAGACGAATAAACAATAACAGACCAATAAGAACTAGCAAGATTGAGTTGGTAATTAAAAATCTCTTACCAAAATAAAGTCCAGAAGTATTCACTGCTGAATTCTACCAAATGTTTAAAGAACATCAATACTTCTCAGACTCTTCCACAAAATTGAAGAGGAGGGAATAGTTTCAAATTCATCTCTTGAGGCCAGCATTACTCTGATAACAAAAGTCAGACAAAGACACTACAATAATAATAATAAAAAAACTATAGGACAATATCACTGATGAACATAGATGCAAAAATTCTCAACACAATACTAGCAAATCATTAAACCATACATTAAAAGGATCATTCATCATGACCAAGTGAGAATTATCCCTGAGGTGCAAAGTAGTTTCAAAATATGCAAATTATTTAATGTGATTCACCATATTTATTGACAAAGGACAAAAAAAATGACGATCTCAATAGATGCGGGAAAAGCATTTGACAAAATTGAATATCATTTTATAATAACAACTCAACAAGTTAGGTATAGAAGGAATATTCCTCAATACAATAAAGGCTATAAATGACAAGCCCACAGCTGTCATCATACACAATGGTTAAAAAAAACAATTGAAGGCATTTTCTTTAAGATTGGGAGCAACATTTGAATGCCCATTCATACTACTCAGGTTCAATGTAGTACTGGAAGTCCTAGTCCTATAGTTTAGTACTTCAGTATGGCAAGAAAAGAGAATAAAAGACATCAAAATAGGAAAGGAGGAAATGAAACTGCCTACTTGCTGATGGCATAATCTTATATAAGGAAATACTAAAGAATCCACCAAAAAAAAAAAACTGTTGAAATCCATAAATGAATTTAGTAAAAATGTAGGCTACAAACTCAACATACAAAAATCAGTGGTATTTCTTTAGACTAACAATAAGCTATCTGAAAAAGAAATTAATTAAACAGTCTTATTTACAACAATGTCATCAAATAAATTACTAGGGAATAAATTTAACCAGGGAAGTAAAAGATTTTTATACAAAAATTATAAAACATTGATGAGACTATTAAAGATCACACAAATAAATGGAAAGGACATATCAGTTTATGAATTGAAAAAATTAATATTTAAAAAATGCCCATACTACCCAAAGTGATCAACAGAATCAATGTAATTGCTATCTTAACTTTGTCATTATTCACAGAAATAAAAAAAAAATCTAAAATTCAAGTGGAACTGCAAAACATCCTGAATAGCTAAAGCAATCTTTACCAAAAAGAATAAATCTGAAGGTATCACACTACAAGATTTTAAAATTTATTACAAATCTATAGTAATCAAAATAGCATGATACTGGAATAAAAACAGAAATATTAGGTATTTCTCCTAATACCATCCCTCCCCCAGCCCCTCACCCCAAACAGGCCCTGGTGTGTGATGTTCCCCGCCCTCTGTCCAAATGTTCTCATTGTTCAATTCCCACCTATGAGTGAGAAAATGCAGTGTTTGGTTTTCTGTCCTTCTGATAGTTTGCTGAGAATGATGGTTTCCAGCTTCATCCATGTACCTAATGCAAATGATGAGTTGATGGGTGCAGCAAACCAACATGGCACATGTTGTAACAAACCTGCACGTTGTCTACATGTACCCTAGAACCTAAAGTATAATACATGTACATGTACCCTAGAACTTGAAGTATAATAAAATAAATAAACAGAAATATTGACTATGAATCTATTGATTCATAGAAGTAAATAAGATAGAGAGCCCAGAAATAAATGCACATGTCTTCTATGGCTAATTGATTTTCAACAAAGGTGCTAAGAACACGAAATGATGAAAGGACAATCTTTTCAGTAAATAGTGCTGGGAAAACTAGAAATGTACATATAGAAGAACAAAAATTGACCCTTAACTCGCCCCTTATAAAAGAATCAACACAAATTGGATTAAACACTTAAACATAAGACCTGCAGCTATAAAACGGCTAGTGTGAAACATAAGGGAAAAGCTACATGACATTGGCTTGGGCAGTAATTTCTTAGATATGACACCAATAGTGCAGGCAATGAAGCAATCACAGACAAATAATATTGTTTCAAATGAAACAGCTTCCCCACAGAAAAGGACATAATTAATAGACTGAAGAGGGAATCCACAGATTTGGAGAAAATAATTGCAAATCATACACTGAAAAAGGGCTTAATATTCAAAATACGCAAGGGACTTAAACTACTCAATAACAAGAAAACAAATGACCCTATTTAAAAATGGGTAAAGGATTTGAATAAAGATTTCTCAAAAAAGACATACAAATAGCCAAGAGACACAAGAAAAAATGTTCAACACCTGTAATCATCAGAAATACGCAAATTAATACCATCGTGAGACATCACCTTGTAGCTGTTAGATTGTCTATTATTTAAAAAGGAAAAGAAAAGATTATAAGTGTTATAGAGGATTTGGAGAGAAGGGAATCCTTATACACTATTGGTTGTATTGTAAGTTAGTACTGTCATTTTTGAAAACAGAATGGTTTCTCCCAAAAAACTAAAAACAGAATTACCATATGATCCAGCAGTCTTACTTCTTGGCATATACTGAAAGAGAACTGACATCAGTATGTCAAAGAGATATCTGCGCTCCCATGTTCATTGCAGCACTATTCACAATAGCCAAGATATGGAAACAACATAAATGTCTATCAAAAGATGACTATATTTTTAAAGGTGATATATATACATAATAGAATACTATTCAGGCATTAAAAATCCAGGAATTTCTATCATTTGCAACAGCAAAGATGAACCTGGAGGACATTATGGTAAGTGAAATAAGCCAGGCACAGAGAGACAAATACTGTATAATCTCATATGTGAAATCTAAAAAACTCAAATTCATAGAAGTAAAGTAGAATGCTAATGACAAGAGGCTGGGAAGTGTAGGGAGGATGGAAAAAGGAGAGACATTGGTCAACGTGTACAATGTTTCAGTTAGGACAAATCAGTTCTGGCATTCCATTGCACAGGATTTTAAATGTTTTCATCACAAAATAATGATTTTAAATGTTTTCATCACAAAATGATGATTTTAAATGTTTTCATCACAAAATAATGATAAACATATGGGGTGATAGACATAGGAACCCACCTGCTTTGATCATTCCACAATGTATACCTGTAATGAAACATCATTTTGATGTGGGAATTCTCTCTGAGAAACAACAGAGCTTAAGAAAGCTATGCCTGATTCACAAGTTTTTGTGAAAGCAAATATAGTCATTATTCCCTAACACCACTTCTTGGCAGCAGCAAGTATATCAAAACTAAAATTTGACAAGTTATAATTTTGAAACTTTGGATATGATTATATATGTGTATTTTAAAATGTCTATTCCATTTGTTGGAGAAGAGTAATACTTAATTGGGATTATAATATTTTCATCTGCATCAGCTTCACACACACACAAACTCAAGAATATAAACTATATACACACAATTATAATATATGCATACAATGTATGTATATTATAATCAAAATACATACACACAATGCATACATAAACGTATAAATTTTGTAGCATTAATTATATACAACCTTTATATGTAATTTTAAAACATCCACACGTGCATAGAAAGAGATGTGTTATTTCACAATTACTGTGTATGAAGAATCTTGTTATTTACGTTGCATGGGTTAGCTCATTTAATACTCATATTGACACTGTCAGTGTGATAATAATGTTATCCTTATTCTATAGGTCATGTTTGATAATGGAAATGAAGGACAAATAAGTTAAATCATTTGTCCATAAGTACATAGTTAAAAATGTTTGAGTCTGGATTATTTGCCATTACAGCTTGATCTTTTAGCCATTGATACATTGAAATTTTGATTCAATTATTTTCCTCTTCTGACTCTGTTTAGTTAGTACTGGTAAATTACCCTTTCATTGTTGAAATATTTGTTCCCTTGTTATTCACTGGAGTGTACTTCAAGGTTTCTCCTCTGATCATTCAGTTTCTGTCCTTCACTAGTTCATACCTTGAACTTCTGTCTTTTTTCTTTACTTGCTGCTTTGGAAAGCTTATCACTTCCCTTCAATCTCCTCTGTGTCAATATGATCTCTAAAAGCTTTAAATTCTCCTATCTATAGATGACAGCTATATTTATTTATTTGTCATCTCTAACAAATCAAACTGTCTAAAAGAAAATTTATCTTGCCTTATGGTGGAATACTCTTTCTAGCCAGGATATTTTTATTCATCACTAGTACTAGAACCTTCTTGGTCCCCGAATCTCTAAATATTGGGGTTAATTTTTTTTCTTCATAAAGTTTATCCTTCATAAAATTCTACCACTTCTTTTAACTTTTCAGTCACTCTTCCCATATGTCACACAAACTTCTTCATAGCCTTCTACTCTGTCTACTTTGCTCCCAACTGCTTTGCTTCTTGCATGTTATTGCTGACCTTGCACTTTCCTAATGGACTGATGTTTCCAAAAGATTTTCACATAATCTTTTATAGGAAATTCACTTTGAGGCTTTATTATTCCCCTGGGGGGAAAAAAAAGCATTTGATTTTTTTCATATAAGATTAGGGCATTCCATAGTACCACTTTAATTTTACTAACTTTCTTTATTCATGTCCTCCATATGAATCAAGCCATCTTCAGTCCTGTGTTTCTTTGTTAATTTCCTCATCAGAAATGCTCTAATATCTATTTCAAGTTGTATTCCATAATTTCATCAATACACAGTCAAAGCCCACTTTAGTTTATGATACTCCACGGTCATCTTTTCCTGTTTTCAATTCTTTGTCATTTGTAAAACTGTACATGTTTTCTTCAACATATAGCATTGGGATTAACTCCAAACGTTTTTTTGTGACATACAGGACTTGAATGTACACATAGACTAATTTTCCTTAGGACTCTAACTGCTTTTCTTATTTCTGTTGCAAACTTACCAGTATTTACTGGAGATCTAGGTCACAGCAGATACTAATAAATTCACTATAATATAATTCTTGCTGATAAGAGCCTTCCATTTACTTTTTGATTCTGTGAAGGCCATTTTTCTCTTAAATTAATGTCACTATTTTGTATTTCCCCTTCTGCTTTTTGTTTGATTCTGCTTTTAATTAATTATTGGCTTATAATTAAAACACAGGGACAAGAGAAAAGGTCGCAAATCTCAACTCTAAATCTAATATGTACTTACTGATATTTCCAAAGGAAATATTCTGAGACCCAGCAGGGCCTTGTTAAAATAACTGGTCAATAATGTTCACAAAATTATTTGAAATAAAATTAGTTCTAATAGTTCAGAGTACATGCTTAATGTCTACTAGATTTTTCATGCAAACTGTTAGACTGAACTAAAATTTTAAATATTTTGCAGATTTATTTACTCTATTTTTCCCTTATATCATTTATGTTTTTATGACAACAAGTACATAATTCCAGGGTCTTCCCTCAGGGGAAACTGCTATTTTTCTTGCCAGAACTGAGAAGATTGACCTTTTAGTTGCCATTTACTAATACTGGAGAAAGAGATAGTTATTATTTTTCCTATTTATCCTATCTATTTGTTTCACTTCCATTCTACCTTCTCCCTAGTATTTCTGCTTCCTTGCCAGGTACTTTGGAAAGAGAATATATTACTATTATTTCCTAGCACTCCTCCAAATCTCTTGAGATGTTATCACTAATGAAAAGAAACTACACAAATAGAAATCTACATATCATAATTATATTTATTTATTTCTGTGATACTGTTCAGGAACAAGAGGAAAATAAATAACAAATATATTTGTATGTCACATATATGAAATTATATGAGGATCTTTGTAAGTGCTCTTAAACAAATAGGGGATGAGAACAGTAGAAGTCAAATAATGTGCATTCATTTTCTGGTCTTGCCTCTTACAATTGTGAAGTTTAACTCATGGGTGTCTCTGTTTGCTCATCTATAAACAGGACTTATTATGTGGTGTTTTTAGAATATTATATAATATGATCCATGAAAATATTTTAGTAGAGGAGTGAGCACATGTTTCTATAGTTGCTGTTATATTGTCATTGTTCCAATTATTATTAACTTTCTAGATGATGGATGCAGGATGAAACAAAGATTAATATTTTCTTAACTCTTTCCAATTCATTCATGGGATTTTTTTAAGTTATGAGGTCAAGAAAATTGTAAATGAGTAATTACGGTTAGCTCTATTCTACCAAGAAAGCAGAACAGAGCTGGTGCTGTCACTGGGAAAACACATTTCTCAAATGTACTCCCCTATTTCTTTGCTGCTTTATCTATAAGCCTTACTTCTGTTTTCACATCCTCTCAGCCTCATATAAGTATGTGCAACTAAAGTGATGCACACACAGCATGCATTTATACACAGATGTTCCAGCTGTGTTGATGGTAGTACCCATATGTTGCCCATTTCATGAGGGATGTACTGGCCCATTTTGCTTTACGCAGTGGGAATAATTGGGTTCAGTGGGAGGCATAGCTTACTGAGATGATGCACCTTTTCAGGTGAAAATGCAAATAAGCTATAGGCTAAAAAATTTCACTTTGATGGCAGAGACATTAGAGGGAGAGAATGCACATTAATTTTAGTTATATTGTGTGACAAAATACAATTAGAAACAAGCAAGGCAAAAGGAAGGAGTAAGGGCACTCGGGAAAGACTAAAGAAAACAAATTGCTTCTAAATTAAACATGGCATCTTTGGAAAGCTTTATGAAATCGTGCCCACTGATGTACCTGAAAATTAGAGTTTGGCACAAGGGGCCATTGGAATATCTGAATATAGTGAGTAATATTCAAATTACTGATCCATATATAGGAATTATAAAAGTCAAAAATTAAGAAAATATATGCAGGAAAATCTTAACAGGGGTATTGTTAAGGGAGAGCTATGAACAGAGATAACTACTGATATCCAGTGACTTCCTTGAAGGCAGCTGAATATTAACAAGGGGAATCCTTACGAAGACTCAGCAGTGCCATAATTATGCAACACATTGCCCATTACTTAGTTATTCAGAGGTATCGCTAAGAAATTGGATTTCTGAATGTAGATGTGGCACATTAATTCTGAGATTTATTTGGTATGTGCTTCTAAAACAAGTGACCAGATTTATAATGTAGATAGAAAATTACTTAAATTCTCTGAAGCTATGGCTAGTCACCACACCTGTGCATCATCCATGGCTGAGCATTAGTTAAGGATATTTATAAGGCAAAATACATCACCCTTAAATCTGAAAGAAAGTTGCTGGTTTCCTTCTTTTTCTTTTTTTCTAAAGAGTACTTTATAAATTTTCCGTTTTAGTTGAGCGGTAGCAAATACAATAATTTTCAAAAAACCATCCATGTTTGCTGGAAGACCATGATACGCAAGTACGAATATGCAAAAGAGTAAATTTACTTTGCTTTATTTTAGATTATGATAATGATGCCATCTTGCTTTAAGATGAATACATTACCATATTTCTCAACTGTCATTGACAGTACAGGTACCAATAATGCTATAAAACAAGTCCGCTGCCTATTTTTGTGTGCCTGAAAGCTAACAAGAGTTTTTACATTTTTAATTGAAAAAAGATCAAAATGATTTTGTGACAGGTAAAAATTATATGAAATTCACATTTGTGCTCTCAAAGTTTTATTCGAACACAGCCACACACCTTCATTTAGGTCTGTCTACTGCTGCTTTCCCACTACAATGATGAAATTAATTGGTTGTGACAAAAACCATATGTCTTCTACAGAAAAGGCCTTTTGACCCCTATTATAAGGCAAACTATGCCAGTAGATTGTCCTTTTCTTATCAGGCTTAGTGGCCCAAGAGCTGACTCTGGTGTGAGAATCAGACTGGAGCAGCTAGGTGATTTGGATTGTTAGGAAAAGCCCCAGGCTTAAGAGAAAGGGGTTCATGGGATCAGCATTCAGGGTCTTCTCTTCCTGCCTTTGTTTACATCAGCAGCCAGAAACTTCTACGTTTCACTTTGAGTCTTCTGGGGCCTCTCTTGATTTTATTTTTTCTCATTTTAACTTCATGAAAATTAAGAGTCAAAAGGTAAATCTATGTATTTTCTAGCAGAATATTTGTGTTTGTTTAAGGATAGGAAAATAAGAGTGTGTCAATCCCTCTGATGAGCAGAGATCATCCATCACACTCCTGTTACAGCAAAAGTCCATTAGTGCCGGGGTAAGGATGCAGGGCAAGACTGCATCATCTTCTAGGTGCCTTCAGTCACTTACCCTTGACCTGTGGAAAAGTTGCTTTGAGGAAAGGGTGGAAGTTCATGGAGAAAGGTTATATTTACTTGCCCCAGTTGCCCAATTAGTAGGGCACAATTCTGAGATTAAGGAAAAAGTATAAGAAATCGCCAGACTTCCATAGTATGTCTAAGACCCCTCCAAAAAAGCGTTGATGGAGTAACTGATCACAAAAGTCATAAGAAAGAGAAATGTCAAAAGATCATAATATGCATACAGCAGCAACTTTAAGAGAACTCAGAGAATGGGAGACACAATCTTTTGGATATAGGGTTAAGATTTATTTAAGACAAGGTTCACGGGATTTATTTTTTTGTTGTTGTTATTTTGGTTTGAGTGTTTTTAATTTTGAAACATGAGTTGTTTCCCAGTTCTTTATGCTGTTCATTCACAAAGATACTAAATGAAAGAAGGGGAAGGAAATGTGTTGCACAGCATACATTCTTGAGTGGTGATGTGCTCATAATAGGGCTTATTCGTAAGTATGTCTAGTGGCAATCATTGTGATGTGGATCCTCTTGTAATTTGTTCAATGGCAAGAGCTCATATGGATTCTTTTCTAAAAATCTAAGAGGCTCTTAAAAAGTGACAATGAATATCGTATGACCAATCAAGTATTCACTAACTGTTCAGTCACTTGAGTTCTTTTGGTGCTATTGAACAAAACACTTCACTTTTTTATATTCTACCCATTGGTCAGTTATAAGTATTTAAAGACCTTGTCACAATTTAAAGACGTTCTTTAAAGTTTCTTGATATGCAGTAGAAGATTCAGCTCTCAACTATCCAGCATTTTACTTGATTTTGTCATATTGACAGCAAAGGGCTCATTCTGAAGCAAACATAAAATGAAAACTGTCTTGTTAAATATATCTAAAGTTTAAAAGAAGAGCTCACAATGGATTTTTTTTGAATGGGCTACATCTGCTGTTTTACTAACAGTATGGTTATATTTACCTTCGTTAATAGTTTAGTGAGGCATGAGGCATTACAGACTTTTAGCCAACAGAACTAAAAATGGATAAAAATTAAAAGGTGATTATTCAAAATCCCAAAGATAAAACCTGTTAAATTAGTATGTACTTGTTTTTCATCTATTTTACAGCTAGTGTCTTCATTCCATGAAGGATAAGCTTACTTCATAAGCATAAATAAAAGTAGAAATTTCTCATGTGAAAATAGGTAAAGGAAATTTCTAATATTTTAAGGATGGGCACATGTATTAAAAATAAGTATAAATACATTCCCATATTTTACATTTAACTTGATATTTAAGACATTTATGTAACATGTATACAATGTTATTATTAATAATAATATTGTGAATTCCCAAGAACTTACTGCCAAGCCCTCCCCCCAAAAAAATTACCAAGTAATTGTCTTCTACCGTATATTCTTCCCATATCAGTCTTTACCTCTACCACAGAGGATGATAAGATGATATTATCCCAAATTGTGTATTTATTATACCTGTAATTCTTATAAGTTCATAATATGTAAGTGCATACCTAATAGTATAATATTATTTCACTTCTGATCTCCATTAAAATATATCTTACCATAGGTAGTCTTACAGCAATTGCTTTGATCAGTCAACGCTAGTTTAACATTTATGCACATCGCTTCAAGTAGTTTTAGCTTATTTATAGTTTTCACTTCTGTAAAATCGCCTGTTGTTTGTTTATACCACTATTACTTGTTCAGACCTTGTCCATGTTAATTTTGGTTGTTTCTAGATTTTTGCTATCACATAAATTGTTGCTATTGACATTGGTTTCTATATATCCTGGAACAAATGTGAAAGTTTCTTTATGGCACATAATTGATGATAAAAATGCTTAATCTATGAATATGTGATTATTAATTTAATAATAACTATTTCTACACTCTCACCAGCTTCTTTAATTCACACTTTCTACACTATTGGATATTATCAGGCTTCTTGATAGTTGAAAATCTAGGGTAAATAAAATGATATCCACTACAGTTTAAATTAACAATTCTCTTATGAATAATTAATTATGTTGATACTATTTACATATATTTACTTTAAAATCACATTTTTTCTTCCATGAATTACCTACTCCTGTGATATTTCCTCCCATTTTACACTGCCTTGTGTTCTTGCAATCTTTTCCTATCTTTGTTTCTTAAAACATATGACCTTCCAGGATCTATTTATATTGCAGCAAGGTTTCTCAAAGTACCATGCCAGATGCAGTAGCAATAGTTTTGACTGTGTATAAAGGACAACAGATATATCATGTAAATACAGGATGAGAAGGATTTTTCTATCTGAACACCCAAATGTTGCGTATAATAAATGTCAAACCCCAAGGAAGAATAAAATAGATTAGGGCTAGTTGTGGGGATGGGGGCTAGTTAGTTGAGATGCATATGAGCTATCATTTGCCTTGATAGTTTATTATTGCAGGTAGCAGAAGACACCAAAACCAGAAAATAAAGCTAAATCAAAAGCCAAAAGGTAAGACCAAATCTCAGAAATCAAAAGGGCTTCCAAAGAATTACCAAGTGGAAGGCCACAAAACAAACATAAAAGCCAAGATACAGACTTCATTGACAAGGACCGGTACAAGGGCACATGTCCAAATGTGAACCAGTCCAGAGTAAGTGAAAAGATACAGAGGTTTGAAAACTGCCTAGAAATCGATGTTTTTGTCAGATAGTTACTCTTATGTTATTCCCAGAGTAAGATAATACTTTTGATAGTTAAAGTTAAAGGGCCCAAGGAATGGTGGGCATTATATCATGGTCTCCATAAACTTTCATGGCTTGTACAGAGCCAAGTCTGGAGTCAAAGAAACTCATTTACTTTTTTTTTTTTTTTGGAGATGGGATGTCACTCTGTTGCCCAGGTTGGTGGAGTGCAGGGCATGATCATAGCTCACGCAGCCTCTAACTGCTTGGCTAAAGCAGTCCTTCTATCTCAGCCTCCCATGCAGCTGAATTACAGGCATGAGCCCAGCATGCCAGCCATAGCAACTCTTTATTAGTCTAGCATTCTTTGTTTGGACTGCAAGAAGGCAAAATGTAGATTCTTAGAAAGCTGGGCCTGTTTCCAGAGGTTTCACATAATGCTTAAGTCTCGGGGTAAACTGGAGAGGTAGATGGAGATTTGAGAACTTTTAAAAGATGCACAGATGGCATTGACATCCTAGATGAGAATTTAGGGGACTGAGGATGGAGACTGGAATGTTCAGGGAGAAAATATGATGACAAAGGAAATAGCAGGTAGTTGCCTGTGGTTAGCTGTCTCAGTTAAGAAATATTACTTACAAATCTAACTCTGGCCCTTGTGGCCAAAATTGGGAATTAAAAGAAGAATCAAAAAGTGTTACTCATCTTGAATAATCTGTAATTTTAAATCCCATCATCCAAAGATAAGAAGAAATTTCCAGGTCTCTATTTTTATCAAATTATATTTGCCCTGGAAAATATCTTAGCAAATAAATTTAAGGTGCTCCTTTTCTACTTAGTAGGTATAAAACAGAAAGTACAAATCTATATAATTGGGCAGTCATGCTTTATCTAAATCTGACCATGTCACGTTGTGGCTCTTTCTTTTAACCTATCATCATATATATTATTAAAATTATTTATTAATCTTAATCTTTATGGTCCCTGCACAGACAAAAAAAATCACAATACACTTCATTCTTACTTGTAAGTATTGCCAAGGAAACAGCAGAGGCATTTGCTCTCTTGATTTTTATACTGCCAAACCATGCTTATTTGCATGAAGCTACTAAATTAGGAGAAGCTGAGTTTATGTTTTTAATGTGTAATAATTAAAATGTTATCAATAATGTTTTAAAGGCCCAGTTAAAATTAGAATTTTTTTCTCATTCCACTAACGAGAGAACATAGGAGACGAGCTGAAAATATAATATTAATTTTAAAATTAATTTCAATAATAAACATAGCAAGAGTGAATGAGAGAGTTTTAGAGAAAAAAATGGTCCGTATTATTGGCTTCCTAATAGTATATTTGTGTTCAGGTTTCTAATGTGATAAATGTGCTTTTGGAAGTATCTCTCTTTCTAAGGTTTTCTTCTTAATTTCACACCAAGTAATCATTCAAAATATAAAGATGTTTTTCTCTGGATTATAATTGATAATATAACTTGTTTTTGAAACTTGAATGTATGTATAACATAGTCTTTTCTTGATCCAAAATATCATTTTAACCTTGCTAAGAGGGTCTTGTTTGTTTCTTTGCATGTTTTTTCATTTTCCCTTTTTTTTTAACTTTTATTTTAGAGTCGGGGGTGCCTGTGCACATTTGTTACATGGGTAAATTGCACATCATTGAGGTTTAGTATATGAATGATACCATCGCCCAGGTAGTGAGCACAGTATCTGATAGTTTTTCAACCCCCTTTTCCCTTTCATTTTCCCTCCCAGTAGTCACACTGTCTACTTTTCTCATCTTTCTTTCCTTGTATACTCAACGTTTAGCTCTCACGTATAAGTGAGAACGTGGTATTTGTTTTTCTGTTCTTGGATTAATTTGCTTAGGATGATGACCTGCAGCTGCATATATGTTGCTGCAAAGGACACGATTTTGCTCATTTTTATAGCTGTGACATATTCCATGATGTATATGTACCATATTTTCTTTATCCAGTCCACCTTTGATGAGTATCTAGGTTGATTCTAAGTCATTGCTATGATAAATAGTGCTTTGATTAACATATATATGCATGTGTCTTTTTGGTAGAATTATTTAGTTTTCTTTGAGTATACACCCAGTAATGGGAATTTTGGGCCAAATAATAGGTAGTTAAATTCTTAGTTCTTTAAAAAATCTCCACACTGTTTTCCACAGAGGCCAAACTAATTTATATGCCCACCAGCAGTGTATAAATGTTCCCTTTTCTTCACAATCTCACCAATGTCGGGTTTTTTTTTTTTTTTTGAGACTTTTTAATAATGGCCACTCTGGTGTAAGATGGTATCTCATAGTGGTTTTGATTTGCATTTCTCTAATAATTAATAATGTTAAGCATTTTTAAAAATATATTCCTTGGACACATGTATGTCCTTCTTTAAGAAGTTTTGGCTCATGTCCTTTGCCCATTTTTTAATGGGTTGTTTCTTTCTTGTTGAATTGTTTAAGTTCCTTATGGATTCTGAATATTAAACCTTTGTGGGATGTATAGTTTGCAAATATTTTTTCCCATTCTGTAGGTTGTCTTTTTACTCTGTTCATAGCTTTCTGTTTGTTTGTTTGCTTCTGTTCTGCAGAAGCTCTTTAGTTTAATTACGTTCCACTTGTTAATTTTTGTTTTGGTTGCAGTTGCTTCTTGGGGACTTAGTCATAAATTCTTTGCTAAAGCAACATCCAGAATGGTTTCCTAGATATTCCTTTAGGATTTTTTTTTCACTTTTGACTTTTTATTTATTTTATTTTATTATTATTATACTTTAATAGTTTCAAGTCTTACATTTAAGTCTCTAATCCATCTTGAATTACTTTTTTATATATGGTGAATGGTAGGGGTCCAGTTTTATTCTCTGCATATGGCTAGCCAGTTATACCAGCATCATTTATTGAGTAGGGGGTCCTTTCCCCATTGCTTGTTATTGTCGACTTTGTTGAAGATCAGATGGTTGTAGGAGATAGGGCTGGTCGCCATGGCGCATGCCTGAAATCCAAGCACTTTGGGAGACTGAGGCGGGCGGATCACCTGAGACCAGAAATTGGAGACCAGCCTGGCCAACATGGTGAAACCCCATCTTGTAAAAATACAAAAAATTAGCCAGGGATGGTGGCGCGTGCTTGTAATCCCAGTTACTGTGGGTGAGGCAGGAGAATCGCTTGAACCAGGGAGTTGGAGGTTGCAGTGAGCTAAGATCGAGCCACTGCACTCCAACCTGAGCAACAGAGCGAAACTCCGTCTCAAAATAAATGAGTAGATAGATAGATAGATAGATAGATAGACAGACAGACATTGTTGCAGGAGCCTGTAGAAGCTATTCAAAAGGCTGAGGTAGAAGCATTGCCTGAACCCAAGAGTCTGAGGCTGCAGTGAGCTAAGATCCTGGCATGTTACTTATTCATCCTACTATTTTGAATTAAAAAGAGAAGAGATCGCTGTGAAAGCCTTGGAAAGCCTGTTTATGTGAGCAAAAGCACTTATTTCTTCATTTTTGTCCTTTAGCATCCCATGAAAATTCTAATAAAGTTGCTGTATTTCCTCAGATATTCTCAGCCTCCACTTATTTTCTAATTGTTACGTTCAGAACTGCAATTTGTTTCTCTCTTTTTGAGAACAAAAAGGAAAGGCAACCAAAATACTAGTATTTATAAAAAAGAACTATTATCTTTCTGGGAACAGACAAAACTGCATCTACTACTACAAGACCTGAACATATATTTTTGTTTTTTTAATGTTTATGAATGTTTTAATCTTTCCATTCAAAAAAATTTCTTAATTAATTACAAAATGTTCATACAATGTACTTAAACATTTTTAAGAACTTTAAAGAATTGTATTTCAAAATATAGTTGATTGATATAATCAATTCATACCACACTATCAAAAAATAAGTAATTCAGTTATATGAAAGACTAATTTTGATTTGTAAAGTATCTTAAATAAGGCCATGATTATATATAAGGAAGGACATTATTCTATACAAAAGGATGTATATACATAACTGTTTATCTCATTTTAAAAGGTCTGTGTGTACACTTCTATAAAATAACTTTAAGAAACCAAATATTTAGTCTCATGGAAACAATCTATCCCCTGAAAATACCAGCCTCAGAAGAAAGCTTTATCAAACTCATCATCATAAAATATAAAAAAAAAACTTCTAAAATCTCTCAACATTACTGATAATTCAAGTATCAGGAATTATAAAATCAAATATAAATAAAAAAGCTGTAATCTGAGTGACTGCAGAATAAAAATATAAATCCTAAAAGTAAGGTTAACAGGTTACACTCTGGGTAAAACTGATAACATTAATTTTAGAGTAATTTCATTAATGTTGAATTTGCAGTATTCTTACTTTGCATCAACTCTGTAGTTTGTTAGAGATTGTGCTAAGTTGATTTTCAAAGAATAACATGCTCTTTAAGATTTTTCTCAGTAACTTTTAGTTGGTCTTTAAAAATAAGGATTCAGTACTTTTCTCTTTTAGGGTCAAAGTGCTTTATTAACCAAAGACCTTATTTGCCTTTACAAATAGTGGAGATACTTATAAAGAATTTTAAGTAAATTTTATTAAAATATTTTTAGAATAGTTTGGTAACTTCTGTAGGAATAGTAATTTAATGGATTATTTTTGTGGCTGCATATTTTTAACTTTTACAAAATTTTTCATGAACTGATAAAAAATTTTATTAGTATTAATTTTATATTATTAGTTAAATAAAGAAATTACTGTAAGGCTATACTATACTTATATTACTAAAAAGCTATTATATAAAGTTCATATTACTGATGCAATTCAAGGAGGGTGATATATTTGTGTTGAGATTAATATTATAGCAAACAAGGCTCACTGAAATGTATGGGCACCTGCATGTAGAATGGCAAAATAGTAATTAATATGGATTATATTACATAGGAATGAATCACAGGTTAGGAGATTACTCTAAACATTGAGTCTGCTTTTCACCATATACTCATATTATTCTCAAATCCGAGACTACATGCCATGGAGAAAATATTTTATGATCCAGCTAACATTTGAAGATTTGATAATGCAATTCTGTTATCTAGGTAAATGGAATATTTACTAAATCTAATTGACATTAAATCCGTCAATCATGTCACTGACTCATTTCTATAGCCAAAATTATTCTCAATATACTGTTTGCATATCTTTATTAGAACATTTTTTATTCCTCCAGCAAACATAAAGTTAGAAATGTTTTATTATCTACCTAATGAGGTAGCCTAATAGTATCAAAAATTGCATAATATCTGACTAGTGGTTAGTTTTGTGTCTTCATAAAAATGTTATAGACATAGTATCAACTTTTGGTCAAGTAGTTCATGACTGAGGATGTATATTGGACCCTTAATTTTCTGAATGTATTTTCTATATTTATTAAGTTAATCAAAACAAAAACAAACAAAATTTCTTACCATTTCTACTTAGCTGTGAAGTTTTTAAAACTAAAAATAAACCAAAGTTCTTTCTTGCAGTAGTCACTTCTTTTTCTAACTATCCATTGTATATCTCCCCTTGAAAGTCCCTTAGTCATTATACAATGAATTTGTTTTTTAAATGAGGGCGTGGTTATATTTGAAGAAGGGCATCTTTCCACAAAAAGCATATATACATAACTGTTTCTCTCATTTTAAAGTGTCCATGTGCACTTCTGTAAAATTTTAAATCACCACCTGTACCCTACAAACTGCTTTCCATCTTTATTTCTCTATCCAGGCACACACACACACACACACACACACACACACACTCAGAATTGAACCCAGGCTCTTGTCTCTCCGCACTCCTCTTATCTTTTAATCAGTCCCCACCATTTTCTCATACTAATATCCTTAAACAGCCCTTCTCTACTGTCCCACTAAGAACGCCTTCTTTTCATACCTCATTCTTTCTTCTCCCTGTTTATCTTCAATCTATTCTGCACACTTTTTACTTATTGATCTTTCTAAAACAGATCTTTTTACACCAAGCACATTATATAGATTTTGTGATGACTCCCTATAGCCTTGGAATAAACCCACTCTAGTATGACATACAAGGATGGTGCCTACATCCTCAGCCTCTGTGCCACTCTTCTGTGTTACACACACCACCACCATGTTCTTCATGCTTTATTTTTCTCTCTGTTGCCACAAATGCCCATCTCATTCTTTACTGATGAGTTTCTAAATTAATTCTACTAGATATTCAGCTTTATGACCATCTCTCCCAAAATTCCTTCTCTGGCCCTCAAGTCATACTAGATGTACTTCTACTGTGGCATTAATCTCTGCCTATGAGAACAATCTATGATCCATCCCACTGCCCCACATTTGACTGAGGATCTTGAAGGCTAGTACTGTGTCTTCAACATCTACCCCAATGACTAGTATAGTTTTTATTTAATGAATATTTGTTTAATAAATAATTCAATGTATGAATTGTAATCACTTGTCAAAAAGTATACTGAGTCCAGTCATTAGGCCAAGCTTCTTCGACAGATTTCTAAAGCTAGTATTCATCAAAGCATAAAGAATCATTGTGATATATTTAGATTCCAATTGTATATTGAGTTCATGAGGTAAAGTCCCTTTAGAATAATTTATTTGAAATACCAGTACAGATAGATACAGAGTTTATTATGTTACTGTCTACAGTCATGAATTGTTTATGGACAGGGATACTTTCTGAGAAATGCATCTTTAGGCAATTTCATTGTTGTGAAAACATTGTAGTATACTTACACAAATCTAGATGGTATACCTACTACACACCTAGGCTACATGGTATAGCCTATTGCCTCTAGGCTACAAACCTGTATAGCATGTTACTGTAGTAAATACTGTAGGCAATCATAACATAATGGTATTTGTGTATCTAACCATACCTAAACATAGAAATGCACAATAAAAATATGATATAAAAAATAAAAAAAATGTTATGCCTGTATAGGTAATTTACCACAAATAGATCTCGCAGGATCGGTAGTTGCTCTGGGTGAGTCAGTGACTGAGTGGGGAGGGAATGTGAAGGCTTAGGACGTTAATGGACACTAATGTAGACTTTGTAAGCATTATACACTCAGGCTACAATACATGTATTAAAAATATTTGTTTCTTTCTTAGCTTACTTTAACTTTCTTACTTTTTAAACTATTTTTTAACTTTATGACTCTTTTGTAATAATGCTTAGCTTAAAACACAAACACATGTACTTTTGTACAAAAATATATTTTTCTTTCTATCATTCTGTAAGCCTTTATTTATTTTAAAGATGATCTATTTATTTTTACTTTTAAAACTTTTTGTTAAAAACTAAGAAAGAAGCACACACATTAGCCTAAGCTTACACAGGGTCAGGGTCACCAATATCACTGTCTCCTACCTTCAAATCTTGTCCCACTGGAAGGTCTGCAGGGACAGTGACATACATGGAACTGTCATCTTCCAGGATAACAACATTTTCTTTTGGAATACCTCCTGAAGTACCTGTCTGAGGCTGCTTTAAGTTAACATGTGGTGGGTTTAGTTTATTTAATAAACAGAAGGAGTACATTGTAAAATAAAGATATAAAGTGTAATATAATGACGTACATAAACCAGTAACATGGCTGTTGATTATCATTAGCAAGTATTATGTAGTATACATAATTGTACGAGCTGTACTTTCATATGAGTAGCAGCACAGTTGGTTTGTTAATACCAGCGTCACCACAAACACATGAGTAATGCATTGCGTTATTACATTATGATGGCTATGATGTCACTAGGCAGCAATAAATTTTTGTTTTATTATAATCTTATGAGACCACTGTTTCATATGTGGTTCTTCTTTGATTGAAAAGTTGTTATACAGCACAAGACTGTATTTAGATATAGTTGCAGAGAACTAGATTCAATTTATTATGTCAAAGAAATTTTCACATTAACATATTTGATTATTATTTTAAAAATTTGGACAAGTAGTTGGAAGTCTCATGTGAAATTTTCTTTGACTTGCTTAAAGGCTTAATTTAATACTTTGGTTGTCAGGTTTTTAAGCAAATCTGAACATCGACATAAAAGATAGCATGAATCCCAAGTACTGCAGGAAATAAGGGTGAAAAATTGCACAACGAAAAAATAAACAAAAATGAGAAAGCTTCTAAATAGTAATTGGGGTGCTAGGGAAAACCACTCATCAACATGAGCTGTAAATTCAAGGTATTTTAAAGAATGGAAAAAATGCATAATTTTTAGCCTTCTGCTCCCCTACCACACTACACACACTATATATATATACATATATATGTGTATATATAAGCTACAAAAAGCTTTAATATGAAGGCATAGTATAATATTGTTAGTATATAAGGCATAGTGTAATAATATTAGTATATAAGCTTTAATATGAAGGCATAGTATAATAATATTAGTTTAATTTATTTTTCTATTCAAACTAACAAGTTTAGGCTACATTTGTGAAAATATGGAAAAACATGGTTAAGTGTTCTAGTTTATCACATATTAGTTGTACTAACCTCTTTATGCTTTGCCTTTCTCGTTTGTAAATAAAGTAATAGAATATAGAGGAATTTGTAAAAATTAAATGAGAGAATCCCTGTGAACAAGCAAACAGTGCCTAGCATGTAGTAGGCATTTAATATATACTAACTATGTGTTTACTTATAAACATAAATAAAACCTAGCAAATATTTACACCTATTACTCAAATTTGTTTTTAAAAAAGGAAAGAAAAAGATAATTTATTCTTTTAGTTGACTGGTATTAGTTTGAGTATATACTGAAATAAACAGTTCTCCTTTTCCAACAGTTTAAGGAAAACTACCTTTATTTCATGTTTTTCTTCCTGGCATTTTGTTTGGCATTATGTAGACCTAACCCTATATCAGCAATCATCAAGCTGCTTATAGGCAGCAGATTATTCAAAGTAAAATTTTAGTTTTAACTGGTTTTTGCTGTGCTTATTTTTCTCAATCACATATTTACTAGAATATCTAACAGAGAAATGTAACTATATGAATACTAAAGATAATATAGTTTGCATTTTGTAGAAAAAAGTATTTTTTATTATCAAATTTGTATCATTCTGTTCATATTGACCATTTATAACAACTTAGTTATATATATATTTATACACCATAGAATTATTTTAACTACATATTTATGTTTAAATTACAATAAATAAAAAAGAGTTAAAACTAGTAGTATAACATAACCAGTAACTTTTTAAAGTATTATTAGCAAGCATTATGTGCTATTCATAATTGTATGTGCTATAAATTCCTCATAAAATTCCCTATAAATTAAAGTCAGTCCATGAAATCTTTAAATTCAAACTTAGCTATTCCCAAGGAGAAAGGCTGAAGTATTGCCTAAAAAAAAATCTCTAGGTGTTTGAAATAAATAGCTTCATATTAATTTTTAAATATGACGATTGTATGCATTCCATTTCAAGTCTTAACAATTATTTCCCTGTTGATTCTAAATCAGGAAATAAATGCCAGTAAGCTGAACTATTGTTATGCTTCCAGCTGCAGCTGCACAGTCTCAGTGATAGTGGTGAAAAATTAAAAACAGCACTGGAGAATGTTTTTTAAAAGGTATGAAAGTCATCTTAGATTTTTAAGAAATCTCAGTCAAACCATTTGCACTTGGGCTATCACATATTTTGTTTTAGATGACAATAATGTAGTTGTGAAATTTCTTTATCATGGGCACATAGAAGCACATTTTAGCTATCTTTTTAAATACCATTTCTGTCTTTTTCATCTTTGAAGAGAATAAAGCAATTACTTATTCCTTTGTTTTTGGTTATAAGTTTAACATTCATTTATGTATATCTGTGTATGTACTTTACAAAAACCATTTCTGTTAAAGAATCCATGCCTTAACGGATAGTAGAAAAAAAATCAAAATGCTTAAGTATGTTAGAATAAGTAAGAAAGGAAAAATTTACATGTACATTTTGTGTTATGAGTCAGGCATCAAAATAACAGAATTTCATCAGATTTTTACTAGGGATGAGGCATTTGTGAGGCATACTGTGGGATTTGCAAAAGAATAGAACTCATTCTACCTTCAAAGAACCCTCAATATTTTCACAATACACAGACACTGAAAAAGAATAAAGATGAAGCTAAAAGGAGAAGATAACATCCTGTTTTCTAAGTAATCCCATCTAAATTATCCTGGCGAATTCAAATCTTTGTTTTTAAATCAAAAATTAAAAAAAAAATTATCCAATATTTCCCTACAAACTAATGCTGCCAAGGGAAAGGACTGACAATCGCATGTTCTAGGTTTGCCTATGAAGCATAAAAGTACATTTAAGATTTAAGATATTTTAGGTAGCCTAACTATAGTAACAGTCTCATTACTATGTATCTCAGAAGTAGGAGATGACAAGTTAAATACATCAGGAAAGAAGACCTCCCAGGTCATTGTGCAAGTAAATTAAAGGTGAGTAGAACATTTGTAGTTAAAGTTTTATAAAAAAGAATCATAAAGGGTGAAAAATCAGGCTTGGTTTAAATATTGAAAATTTTTCTCTTTATCAAAAAAAGTTTTACTTGGAACCCGGAGATTGAAGTTCTAATCTTAGCACAGTCACTAATTTCTCATCTATGATCTTATTTTCTTATGTATATAATGAGGGAATTCATGTAAAATTCCTTCTGTCTGTAATATTCTATGATTCTCTTATCAGACTTGTCTGTAAAAATAGCCCATTATTTGACATGTTCTAGACAAGGTGGCTCCATTTATTTGACTCTAGATATTCATGTAGTCAATAGGTTTTCTGTAGTGGGCAGAAACCTTTTTATTTTGTGAGTTTCACAAAAATTAGAAGTAGATGGGGTATTTTTGATAGAAGACAACACATATAAAACATTTTCTCCCATGCATTTCTGGTAATAATTCTCCCTAACTACACTTCATACAAGCTTCTTGCTTATATCTCTCTTGGTTAATCCCAATTAATTGAGCCTAAGTCTTCAGCTAAGTGAAATAGGAACTTGTTTTTCACTACCTCAATAAAGTGACTAGAAATTTTTGCCCTAAATGAAACATTTTTCTCTTTTTTATATACTTTTATTTTAAGTTTAGGAGTACACATACAGGTTTATTTCATAGGTAGACAAGTGTCATGGATGTATGTTGTACACAGTATTTAATCAGCCAGATATCAAGCCTAGTACCCAATAGCTATTTATTCTGATCCTTTCCCTCCCCCAACCCTGAACCTTCCGAAAGGCCTCAGTGTGTGTTGTTCCCCTCTGTGTGTCCACGTGTTCTCATCATTTACCTCCCACTTATAAGTGAGAACATGCAGTATTTGGGTTTTTGTTCCTGCATAGCTTCCTAAGGATCCATCCATGTTCAGCTCCATCCCTGTTCCTGCAAAGAACATAATCCCATTCTTTTTTAGGGCTGCATAGTTATTCCATAGTGTAAATAAACCACATTTTCTTTATCCAGTCTATCATTGATGAACATTTAGATTGATTCCATGTCTTTGCTATTGTGAACAGTGTTGCAATGAACATATGCATGCGTATGTATTTATGATGAAGCAATTTATATTACTCTTAGTATAAATCCAGTAATGGGATTGCTGGATTGAATGGTATTTGTTTTTAGCTTTCTTAAGTTTAAAAGGGACCTCCACTTATCTTTTAATATAACCTGTAAATGACAATGCTGGAATGATTTTTGTAGAAGGGTTTTCATAATAATTACTACCTGTGTACCAGAATCTAGACTGAATTTGATAGGATGGTCCAATTTATGTACCTTATATTTATAACAAGATGAAATTCATAGCTTAACATTTTAAGTCAAAACCAAATTATTCTAATTCAGAAATAAGAACAAAATATCTTTTTTTAAACTTCTTTTTTATTTTATTTTTTTTATTTTTTTTATTTTTTATTTTTTATTTTTATTATTATACTTTAGGTTTTATGGTACATGTGCGCAATGTGCAGGTAAGTTACATATGTATACATGTGCCATGCTGGTGCGCTGCACCCACTAACTCGTCATCTAGCATTAGGTATATCTCCCAATGCTATCCATCCCCCCTCCCCTTACCCCCTAACAGTCCCCGAAGTGTGATGTTCCCCTTCCTGTGTCCATGTGTTCTCATTGTTCAATTCCCACCTATGAGTGAGAATCTGCGGTGTTTGGTTTTTAGAACAAAATATCTTTATCCACATGAACCCTATTATTTGCCTCTTTTATAGCCTTGGTGTTATTTGCAAAGTGTTTTTAACTACTGCTGAAAAAAAAGTCCAACTTTAAATAAATAAATTTACATAAATGCATTTATCTCCCATTTGCTTTCTCCTAATATGTTCTATAATGCTGGATTCCTGCTTTGCTTTTAGAAGACACACACATGCACACATCAGATACACATGTTTTTGCTCACAAGACCCTGAAACTTTCACTGTATGCTGAATACATTTTTTTGAAATGGCAAGTTCTCAACCACTATTGGCATTCTCTACCCTCCGCAATGGATTAGATGTCTTAAGCTTCTTTTCACATAAAGGATTACATGATGATTACATATAAAAACATATAATTTCAATGCAATATTTCCAGTATAATAACTTTTGTATTCTATTAGCAAGCCCCATGCAGTTATACCATTTCATAGCCAATGATATTTATACCACATTAGTGTTTCAGAATTTTTTTAAAAATTCAGTTTATTTAAAAATTGTGTGTGTGAATCATTTCTTGTTCCAGTTCCTTACTAATTTGGAGTTATTTTTCTACGTAATTTTGTAGCATTTTTTTTGAATCTCTAGTTCCATGATATTTTATCCAAGAGAAAGTAGTGTTTAGATATTTAGAACTAAAATGTGTAGTAATAATACATGGCACTTATTTACCACATATCCTATACCACTTTTTTCATTTGTTTACCAGTTCTACACACACAGAAAGTGAAAAAAAAGAATGAGATTCAGATATAGAAAATGCCTAAGCAATGATTCAAACAGTTCTTTACATCTCAGATCCAAAGGTCCTTTCCATTTGTTCACATTCACTCCCTTTTTTATTCACCTTCAATGTAGATATCTAGGTTTTATGATAAAAAGCACTGTGTTTAAAGTGCCATTAATAATAATTTTTTGAAATTCAGTTTTTTTTTCAATTTTACACCACAGAGTTTACAAAAGACACTTTTATGTCTTGAGAAGATCCTCTGTAATGACGATGCTCTCTGGGCCATAATGGGATGGATGACAAAGGCAGTTTGTCCATACCTAGGAAGAGTGAGTGACAGAGAGAAGCCCTTGATTACCGCCTTCTCTTTTCTGATTCTCATTTCATTCTTCTCCACTACAAGCCAAGACTTGAAAGTCCACCTTCCACAACCAGAAAGGTTTATACTTGATTCCAGCATTTCTATAACTGTATTCCTTGGATTCATTCCTAAGCATAATAGGAGTTTTACAAAATAAAAATGCTACAGGTTGAATCATATATGGAAAAACAATGGGCCAAATGAAGACAAACAAATTTCTCTGTTCAGTGCCTACAATATGCTAAAGTTCCTTAAGATTCTCCAAAAGAAGAAAATATTCAGTAGCTTTTCTCAAGTTTATTTGCCTATGAGAGTCTGATGTAGCTAAATACCTGATAATATTTTTGGCAGATCCAATTGAGAAACACAGCTTTAATGAGTTATCAGCAATTTATACCTTGGGGTAAAGGAAGAATAGTACAGAAGGACTTGGTAAATTTTACTTGATGTCAATGAGCTTCCAAATATACAATCGTGCCTCACTTAATGGCAGCAACACATCCTAAGAAATGCTTTCTTAGGCAACTTTGTCATTCTGAGAACATAATAGACTGTACTTACACAAACCTAGATGTTACAGCCTGCTACACACCTAGGCTATATAGCATAGCCTACTGCTCCTAGGCTATAACAGTACAGCATGTTACCATGCTGAAGTCTGTAGGCAATTGTAACATATCAAGGAACACCTATGTACATAATGAGAAACATCTACATATCTAAATATATCTAAGCATATAAAAGGTTGAGTAAAAATACAGTAATATAACCTTACAGGACCACTTTGGTACGTACATTCTGTAGTTGAACAAAACATCATTATGGGGCATATAACTGTAATTGCTACTTTCGGTGAAAATTCAACTTAGAGCCACTATCACAGGTGTAGCTGATGGGTATAGTAGTAGAAGGAAACATATTCTCTGTTTTTGCCTAATGTGTGCTGACAGTACGAGTGAAATAGTTCATTTTCACCAAAAGATTATCAGGACAGCTACATAAATACTTTTACCAACATTACCGGCAATACAAGAGCAGAGTAATAGATATCTTTAGTACACCAGACAGCAATCACTTAATCAAGTAATAGAATAATCTTACCTAGATGTGCTTAATAGGTTACTGAAAGAAAGGAAATAAACAAAAAACAGATCCACTTGAGCAATTTCTTATTGAACCAGTTTGTTTTTAATGTCAAAGTCACTTACAAAATCACTGCCTCTTAGGAAGTTAGGAATTTAGGAAGTTAGCAAGCAGCTTGAGATGGCTACTTAATTATACTAGTAGCACATTTGTATTAGTTTCTGTGTCAATAAAGAGTTGTGATAATGTTGGAGCTTATTTCCATGTGTATATGTTCTGTGTCCCCAATTAAATGGTGAACTGAAGGTGATTCCTACTTGCATTTTACTTTTGAATCTTTTCATTGCTACACTGCATTTTACAATTTAGGCATTTAACACATTTGATTGACTTGCCTCTCAGGAAAATAGCAGAGCTCAGTCTCTCACAGCTGTATATAATGAACAGGGCCTTATTAAGTTGAAGTTCAGGTGTCTTCACATAACTATTTTAATGCTTGGATTTATTTAAATGATAGTGTAAATATAAAAGATTACTTTTTTTTTCTTCAGGAGAATCACTTTTTGGCTTTTCTCAATGGTATCCCATTTTCTAAAAAAAAAAAAAATAATAATAATAATAATAGAAACAAAAAAAACCCCTCCAGTATAAATATCTAGAAGTGGTAAAAAGTTCATTTGCACATAAAACCAGAGATTTTACCAAAGACATAGTGAGCTGATGATGACATTCTTTAAATTTTCTATTTGTTGTTAAGGGTTTTGTAATATTTTGATGTGAATTTTATTTGAAACATCATCGTAGATTACAGAATTTTTCTAGAAACAAGGAAAACCCAATAACTGTAAATGTCGCTGTGACCTAATCCTTCAGTCAAATAGTCTGCAGCAGAGTAAGTCCGCTAGCTATATAGGTCAACCTTAGTCACAGAAGAAAAATTAATTTTGGCTTCTGTGTAGCAAAAGGCAAACTTTAATTTGAATTAATGAATGTCTATGATATGAACTAAATGTGTGTGTCTCCCAAAATTCCCATTTGATACCCTAACTCTAGCATGTGATGGTATTAGGAAGTGAGCCCATTGGGAGGTATTTAAGTATCATGAGGGCACCTGATAGGGTTAGTCCCCTTATAAAAGGAACCTACAGAACTCACCGTCTTCCCTCTCTTCCTTCCTCCTCTTCTTGCCTGTCCTGTGCCTTGAATTTCCCACCTCCAGAAATGTAAGAAAGAAATTCCTGTTGTTTATAAGACATGCAGGATATGGCAGTTTGTTATAGCAGCCAAACTAGCTAAGACAGTCTAAAACATGTTTCTGAGTCTGTGAAGTCTTACAATACTTATTTAAGTCAAAGGCCTGGCACTCATCGTTTGTGGGTGAGTTGCAGTCTATTTACCCATCACGTAGTTGATGCTTTTCCTTCTACTTCTCTATTAATAGTACTAATGGACTTTGAAAATTTGCATTTCTTCAATGGCATTTTTCTGCCTCATTTTCTTAATACTCTCCTGTGGGCTTTGTCAACCTCCCCTTTTATCTATTTCTTCAGTCTAAATTAAATTCAAACAAGCGTACATCATTTTCTATGAATATTATAAAACCTACAAAGCAAACTCTTCTATGAACATAGTAAATAACACTTCTGAGGTTAATATTTAAGTGCAATTTTGAGCAAAGTCATCTTACTTTGTAATGGAACTAGATAATTAAACAAAACAAACTGCTTAAGATAACATTAAGGACTTGGCTGCGGGAAAACTCGGCAAGGCAAGACAACTGAGCTAAGGCTTTTTTCTCCTCATTAGTTCAGGTGAATTGCCTAGGTGTGCTGTATTGAAATCTTTCCTCCTCTCCCTCATAAAGATGGCTTTTCTCTGACTAGTTGTTGCAGGTGAAGTTGTTTTTGCTTAGTAAGCAGGATCCTCCAGCCTAGAAAACAGAGGACTGTGAAACAGATGCCATGACCTATTTCTTCCCAATATTCTTTCCCAGCTGCCATTCAACCATCTTCAGAATTCAGGCAAAAATTGACAAGTAGGCTTCAAAGCTGCTAGTACTTCTCTGTGCTACCAGTTTTCTTCTC
This sequence comes from Pongo abelii, assembly GCF_028885655.2. Classification (NCBI taxonomy): domain Eukaryota; kingdom Metazoa; phylum Chordata; class Mammalia; order Primates; family Hominidae; genus Pongo; species Pongo abelii. The sequence continues at coordinate 95,225,986 of NC_071990.2, read as the reverse complement.
AAGAAACCTATCTGTATATCTGAATTCAACTTGGTAGATAGATGGAAGGAGAGCTTGTTCCCAAACAAGGCGCTATTTCCTTCAGGTGGCTCCCCTATGGCACAGAAACGCTAGAATTTATTTGCCCTTTGCCCCAGATGGGAAAAAGGACCTGTGTAACCAAGGCAACTCACTCTGACCAAAAGGATGAGCAACAGAAAAGAAGTTGGTTCCTCTCACTGGACCCACCTTTTTAGATAGCTGGAAAGTAACTTTGGCTTCTGGCATTTTCCTCCACTTCTGCCAGGCCATGACTTAATCAGGGGCATATTTACATTCTAACCTGACTTCTTCTTCTTCTCTTTTTCACTTGTAAACAAACATAAAAGCATGGCCATATTGGCCTTTTTCTTTTGTCTTACATCAAATAATTTATTACAAATGAGCCATAAAAATGAATGTAGCCCTTTGCCACTTATTCTTCAGAAACACGGTGTTTTGATTTCCTTGTCTGAGAAAGATAGGCCAAGGTTTTAGAGAAGAAGAATATCTAAAACTACCTCATAAAGTACAGAATTTAGGCAACTGGAAATATGGAATACAAGGTATTTCAGAATTAGTATAATGTTCTATGCTTACAATACACTGTCTTTCATCTAATAAATTCCCTTTCCCTTTTAAGATAAAGGTAGCTATTTTTATGCTTTCATTTTTGGTACCCACAGAGAGACTTCACCGTGTAAGCAAAAAAGCATAAGAATTCTGGTAGACATTAATGCTAAGATCAAATTATCCATCAGCTGAAGAACTGGTTAGCTCTTTGCAGAACCACAAGCTAGGATAGTTATAAAACTAACTGCAAGGCCAAAATTAGGAACCAGAAATTTTGGTTACTTCTTAACAACATCTCTCTGAACCATCTCAGGCCTTCTTTTCTCCTGAAGCCCACACAGCCTTGTTTATTCTGGGGCCTTTTAGCCGTCCGTGGTGGCTCCGGCCAGGGTGAGGCAGTCACCTCCGAGAGCTCCTGATGAGAGAAGGGGACTGCTCTCCTTACTGCTATATTTCAAAACTTATCTCAGATCTTATTTCCTTTCTCTTTTGGAGGCCTCAATGAATAAAGAGGCCCTTAAAGTTCCTTTTGAGAGAATCCTTTAGTGCATAACCTATATCTTCTTCAACTCTTTTCTTTTTTCCCTCAACCTTCCATCTGGGGAATTTTTCTTAACCTATTATTAGGATGGGGACTAAAACAAATGCATATTCTTGGAAACTTTTCTGTCTTATACCTAGGTAAATGTTTTTGAACTTTTCATTAAGAGAATGCAGATTTTGATGGTTAAACTTCATATTTCTACTAAGACAGTTACTTCTTCCTTAAGACAAATGTCTCAGAATAAGCAGGGAATGTGGGGAAATGGTGATAACTTAATAACATACTGATATATGCTACCATTGGTTTGTTGCTTAGGGCTACAGGTTGATTGTGTAGCACAAGTGTTGATGCAGTTAAGTACAGTAGTTACAAGCACAGGGAAGCTTCTCCAGGAAAGGCTTCAGCTTAATATTCAAGATTGATGTAAGGATTGACATATAAAGCAGTCAGCCTAGCGCTTGGCAAATACAAAGGGGACCAGGGGAGTGGCTACTAGCTCTTATTAATAGTGACATGGAAATGTCACTTTAAATTTTAAAAATGGCTACTGATGCAGTTTATACTTCAGTAAAAGTATATCTTGTCTATTATAATAATGCAAGCAATTAGCAGATATAGTATTAATGGCTCACCTCCTAAAACTGTCTTTGTGAGAGGGACTGATTCAGCTAGTTGGATACTGATATTCTCAATCTCATCACAGCCAATTCTTACATAACGCTCCCATGGAAAGATGTTTCTATACAAAGGATAGGTTAGACTTCCATCTATAGGATTATTTTTCCCATTCATGATGAAAAATATTTGATTTTTGAGTATGGGAGGGAGAGCATATACAGAATTTCCCCATATTTTCAATATTCTGACTTACCTCTATGCCCCCACTGAATAAAATCCTATGCATTTTTCTAGCCAAGAGTGGACTGAATGGGGGGAAATTTTACTAGACCCTTTAAATCTCAAGATTCTGGATTCAGAGAGAGGGGAAGGAGTGTGGAAGTGAGGACAGAGAATGCACCATCTACCTAGTGTGTTCCACAGATGGATGATTGATGGCACTAGAAGGATTAAAGAATTTTATTCAGTTGAACTTATCTAGAAAAAGTAGAGTAAAAGAGTCTAATCTTATTACCATAAAAAGCCTCAGATATTAGGTACTAAGTCCAATTCAATCACTAACCCACTGGACTTTTAAATGTGATGAAGGGCTGGCAAGGAATGGATCTCCCTGAGGTATATCACAACCATTTGGGTATGTCTCTTATGCATCCATAATATTACTGGAAAACCCAATTGTTTGTCCATTATGTTACCAGTATTTGTTATTTTTAATTTTTGTGGTTACATAATAGGTATGTATATTTTGGGGTACATGAGATACTTTGATACAGGCATGCAATGTGTAATAAGAGCATCATGGTACATGGGGTATCTATCCCCTCACACATTTATCCCTTGTGTTACAAACAATCCAATTAAACTATTTAAGTTGTTTAAAAATGTATAGTAAATGTATTACTGGCTATAGTCACCCTGCTATGCTATCAGTTACTAGGTCTATTCATTGTTACTATTATTTTGTACCCATTAACAATCCCTACCTCTCCCTGACCACCCCACTACCCTTCCCAGCCTCAAATAACCATCTGTCTATTCTCTATCTCCATGAGTTCAATTGTGTCAACTGTTAGTACCCACAAATGAGAACATACAAAGTTTGTTTTCTGCATCTGGCTTATAGTTCTTATAATTTTTTTGCTTATTCAACTTTTTGTCATTTTTTCCTTAAATTTATTTAAAATATATATATAAAATAATGTACAATTATTTGTATTATGTCTACATATATGCTCAAAAACACATAGAAAACAGAAAAAAAAAGTCCCCCTAATTCTATCTCTGGCATTTTATCTGTTCTTTTAAATAATCACATTGATAACTATATGTTAAGAGCTATAATAATAAAATATGCAAATTTTGGGGTGGTGATTTTGGCTTTCTGTTTCTTACAGTCATAGTAACTATGGCTTTCATGGGATCAAAATGTTGTGCTAGAGGAATGTCTAGTTGTATGTCTTCACTTGAGGCACATAATGGGTAAGAGGCTCTGTTTTCAAACCACCTGGGCTAGAATTTATTACCTGTGGGATCATGAAGTGGGGGATTTTCTATCCTCTCATGCTTTGACTTATCTTTAAAAGGATAGTACCCACATTCTAGGGTTTGTTGTAAGACTTTTAAAAGTTACTAAATGACAAGTTCTTAGAACGGTGTCTAAGCCATAGCAAGTCCATAATCCATGTAAGCTAGCACTACACCTGAAACTGTGTATGCATGTCCAGTAATAACTTTTCACAATTACCAATGCAATGCTTCCATGATGAATATTGTCCGTGACTTATATAGTTTAGGTGTTACTTGAGATATTCAATTTCCTTAGATTTTTATATTTACTTATTTTGAGTTATTATTTTTTTAACTGCAGAGTAAAAGACCTTAGTAGATATATACTGTCTTCTAAATTAATATAAAACCTCAAAATATCTATTTGAAACTTTTATATATTGGAATTACTGGAGGTATCTTCATAAGATTCTATTAGTATTTTAATATATGGATAGAGTCTAAAATTGGCCCTCTTATGTTATGACAACTCACCTATGTAGCCTTCAATAATTCTCCAAATATACCTTGTAGAAATACCAAGTATGTGGAGTAAGAAGCAAGAAAACTTTTGAGGAGTCATAAGTTATGTAACTAAATATGCAGAGTAATTCCCAAGCACTTAATCCACTCAGGTTCCCATTCATAGCTATGGAATCTTGTTTTACATGTATTTCTAACAGCCTTTTCTCAGCTGTTAGTAGGCTAGAAATAAGATTGTGTTTTTAAAAAAGCAACATAAAACTAAATTGAATTAAAGTAAATTGAAAGACAAATAGTTTCAATGAAAGAAGTAAAATATTAATATAACAGCCTACAGCTAAGCATCGAGGCAAAGTATGAAAAATATACACAAAACCAAAACAGAATCACAAACACAGCACAGTATAAGGTCATTTACCATAATTGCTGTATCAGATCATAAGACAATAATATGAATTCTGCCTAAATTATCTATGACAGTTTAAATGATGTTCAATATGTTGTCTTTATGCACAGGAAAGTATATAATAAGTTTTTTAAAAAATAAAATAGCCAAGATTTTTATTTTTAAGTGCCTTTTTATGAGTTAGAAACAAATCATAAAACAAATTGTTCAAAATAACATATTCACAGAAGGTTTAAATTTTGTTTCAGAGACAGCCAGGCTTGTGAAGTTCTGTGCCTAATTCTCCTAGCGAGTCCTCACAGATACACTGACTAGCGAAAGCTTGAAGGGGAATAGACAGGACAGTCATCCTAGCAACTCCATCCTCTGTCCTACAATAGAATTGTAAAATGAAAGAAATTCATCTTTGAAAATTTACACATTATATTCTTCATGTACCACTTTTTTATAATACTTAAATTAGTGGTGCAGGCTCATATAATATGTTACTTCTTGTCACTAATTTTAATTAAAAAATTTAACTCTTTTTTAATTCATTTTTTCTATTGCTCATTCATTGTAGAATATCCCACTTTTACTAAGGCAAGACTGTTCTCTCAAGGGCTATCATCCCACAGAAACCATAGCAGCTTAGTCAAGAAAAGACCAGAACCATTGGTTCTACATTCTGCTCCATTAAGCAAGGCAAGACTGTAACATCACAATGAAATGCTCAGCTGTATAATTTATTCAGTGAAATGGTTATATTTATCCATTTCAACAACATTACAATTATAATTATCAGCTCCTTCCAATGTTTACATAATAAAATTATTTTATTAACATATGTGTTAGTAATACTTCTCATTCATGCCTCTCCAGACATGGTAGTAGATTGTTTAAAATGTTTAATAAAAATGAGTATAAGAGGGTCCTCATGCTTATACATTTTTTACTTAATTCAAGGTAAATGCTAAAGAAAATATTTCAATAATCAAATAACAAAATTGTTTGTAAATATGTTTACTATTTATACATGCTTAACATATGTGAAACTATAAAAATAGAAGAAATTTTACCTACAGACATTTATTTGACTGTTAAAATAGTGAGTAGAGTTTTGATTTCTTTTTTCCCCTTTAATGCGATTTCTTAAATTGCCTGAAAATACTGCCTGACAAAAGTGCTCTGGCTAATACTGTAATTTAGAAGTGCATTGAAATGTGCCCTCAGCTAGGAAAGTCACAGGTTCTTAGTTCTCCTGTTACTCGTGCAATAGGGAGTTTATAATGGAAATGACAACACACCATTAACTATAGCACTGCTTGCGGGCATTGATATAAATATCATTACAGATTAAAGACCTCTGCAAGAATTTAGTCAAGTAGGATTAGCAAATAAACTATTAGAAGTGAAGATTAAATTGTGATAGACCAAATAAAGTAGATTTTCTGCTATATTCTCAATTTCACTTGTTTCCCAGAATGGCAACAATTCTTCTTAGTTTGTAAAGTACCTCATATATTTGTCCTGCAGCTAGAAAGCGCAGCCAAGAGGTGTGGAAGAAAACCTGAGGTTATGACTGACAATGAAAGGATAGGAGAGAGGGCTTTGGACTCAGTATGTCTCAGTTGTGACTCATAGCCTTTAAGCCGTTTACAGAAGCTGAAATTTCAGAGCTATTAGGCGCTGTACATATCCACAATCCTGAGAAATATAAGGTGATATTTTAGCCTTTTGGACTTCACGGCCTTATAGGATCATATTGCCAATCTCCTATGTTTTGAAATCTCATGTGATAGTTTTAAGAAGCTCAAAATAGCAATCTGAATACATATTTACCAGTAGCACTTACTTGATCTATAAGAATATAGGTATGTGTTATGATTTGAATATTTGCATCCTCCCAAAATTCATATGTTGAAACCTAATTGCCAGTGTGAATGTTATTAGAAGATGAGGCCTCTGGGATGTGATTAGCTCATGAATTCAGAGCTCCCGTCAGTGGGGTTAGTGCCCTAATAAAAGGGAGCCCTTTCACTACGAGCAGACACAGTGAGAAGGCTCCATCTATGAAAAAGTGCATCCTCACCAGACACTGAATCTATTGGATCCTTGATCTTGAACTTCCCAGCCTCCAGAACTGCAAGAAATAAATTTCTGTTGGTAAGCTATTCAGGTTACAGTACTTTTGTATAGCAGCCTGCACTGTAACTTAGAAATCTAAGACAGTATTAAGCAGGTGTATTGGCATGTGTGTGAAGAGGTATATTTGTGAACGTGTGTGTGTGTTTCCCCCAAGGAAATGTATTTATTCTCAGTTTAGATTAGCCTACGATTGATTTTGTTATTATGGAGATCATGACCCATGTGGGCAGTGACATTTTTATCTTATTTTGGGGGAGTAAAAATAAAAATCACACCTATGTCCAACTTGATTTTTTTTTTTTTTTGAGGCAGGGTCTCCCTCTATTGCCTAGGCTGGCGTGCCATGGCACAATCTCAGCTCACTGCAATCTCCGCCTCCTCGGTTCAAGTGTTTCTCCTTCCTCAGCCTCCCCAACTTGATTTTTAAATGCATTCACATCTTTGGAGACTATGGCTTCCATTTATATTCCTACTTTGGTTTCATGTGCTAAATTTTTACTCATTCCTAAATTATGCAGTAATACAATTATCTCTGTGAATACATCAAATTACTCTAAATAAAAATTAATTATGTTAATTGATTTATTAGTTTTCTCAGCCATCCATTTAATTTAGGAGTTCAAAGACTGTACATGCTATACCTGTGAAATAAAGTTCCAGATCTACTCTTCCGAACATGTCTGTGAATCAGGGAAAAGGAGTTATACGAGGGCTATTATAGTACAATTAGCTGCTTCTCTAGGTTGTCCCCTTCAGAGAGAAAACTGAAGGTGACACTGAGAGCCATGGAAGGCTCCAGCAAAGTGACATCATATTGAGACATGGACTGATGGATGAAATCAAATATATACACACAGAGGATTCTTAGTTTTGTATCTTTTTTTTTTTTTACTTTTTGTCAAAAAGAGATAAGGCACTAAAAACTTTGAGGCCACTGATTCATCAACAGCTTATAGTGGTGACAATCTATAGTGGAGAAGAGAAGAGACAGATATTATATTTAAAAAAAACTGGTTTATCATAGTACGTGGTGGCGAGACTAATTAAAACCAGCCAATCAACAGATCCAAACAAAAGTTGATGCAAGAATCGAGGTGCCCAACATCAGGCTAGAATTTGTGGGGATAAAAAAAACCTAATGACTAAAATTTAATACAAATTATATATTTGTTAATTAATAACGCAAGACTGATAACATCTAGTCACCCTCAGCTTCATCTTCGGAGAACAATGCCAGGAAGTGAGGGATTGAGCAGTGAGGCAAGAGCACGAGAAATTTCCCCACTAGCTAGAGGAACGATGGTTTCCATGTGAATACATTTGGGACTAGCATGCATTTTGATTTTATGTGAGAACAGAAGTTTTGAGTGAACTAAATACCTTTCTTTATGCACTAAAAGCGCATATTTTGGCTAAAATAAATATCTTTATTGTCAAAAACTAACTTACATGTTAATTTAATGAAAAAGATATATTAACTACCCATAATCAATAAAAATTTGGCATTATTTTAAGTAAAAAATATATACTGCTTCTTATAGACCAGGCATGTTCTAAGTGATTTGCCAATTATTTTTAAGACATTTAATCCTTGGGATAATGACATGAAATAGTCATTATTAAGATCCTATTTTTACAGATAATGTGTGTGAGGCCCAGATCCCCAGTAGTGGGCTGCAGGACTGGATTCAAACCTAGGCAACTTAAATCTGTAAATATATTAGTTCATCTCTAGGGCTGAGGGCAAAAAAGCACATGAGAATACATTCCTGTAATGGCCTCTGTATTCTTTGGAATGCTCAGGAGTTGGGTTAGGGATTTTGCAGAGCAGTGGTGGGCCAGATGTAGAAGAATTTGAAATACTTGTAATTGTCCTTTAACTTCAATGTCTCATACATTTATTGATGTAAGGAATTATATTTACTGTATGTTCTCAAAGCATATTCCATATACAGTAATGCAGATCAATTATAAAAAATTAATAGTCCTTAATTGAAGATGAAGGCAATATAACTAAGATTCCATGAAGTCTGACAGCAATATCTACTTTTAATTATATTATACTATTTTATAATACTACACTGATTTATAAACCCTGTTGCAACTTTTCCATTAGGGACCTAAGTGTGAAAATGTATATAAAAATATATGGATAGGTCTATTATGTGTATATGTGTTTGAGGGGGTCTTTCTGTTTCTCTCATTGCTATATTATACTTTTATTTTTGGGAGCTTAATCTTTTATAATGTCATAAAATTATAAATTTATATTAAAATATTTAATTTCTAGTTTTAGAGTGTTGTTTTGAATTTGGGTTCTAATATAGAGTCTAGTTAATTTAGACATCTTGAGAAAAATTTAGCCAGCAAAAAACATATTTTAAGTATTTATTTTTTGAGACAGAGTCTTGCTCTGTCACCCAGGCTGAAATGCAGTGGCACAATCCCGGCTTACTTCAACCTCTGCCTCCTAGGTTCAAGTGATTCTCCTCCCTCAGCCTCCTGAGTAGCTAGTATTACAGGCACCTGCCAACAAGCCTGGCTAATTTTTTGTATTTTCAGTAAAGACAGGGTTTCACCACGTTGGTCAGGCTGGTCTCGAACTCCTGACCACAGGTGATCTGCCCACCTCGGCCTCCTAAAGTGCTGGGATTACAGGTTTGAGCCGCTGCACCCAGTCAAAACCATCCTTTAAAGAAAATTATTATAACTAAAATTATTTATGAACAAAGGAGTTTGAAGTTAAGATTGTATTGGAAGGAGGGAGCCATGGCCGAGTACTTGGAGAATGTTTTGGTACATTATGCAGAATAGGTTAGGCACATCATCTCTAAAATTAGGATGTTAATAATGTCAATTTCATATTATTTTAATTAATAAATGCAACTGTGACAAATTCCTGTTAAAATATCATTAGTTTAATACTCTAAAGGTTGATTGTGCAATCACATACGATAGAAGTTTCACAGAATTTTACCCTATAGAACACGTGGCTTCTGACATTACTGTGGCCTGAGAATAGATTGTTGGAGAAAGCACACTATTTCTTAAAGTCCCCACACTGAGAGAAAAAACACATGATTTATTCTCTAAATCAATTGGCTAGAACTAGTCGCAAAATATCAACCTAATTTCAAAGTATTATGGAAAATAAAGGGGAGCACATGGAAATATTTTAAAGGTTAGAGAAAATAATTATTTTTCTCTCTCTGCTCCAAAAAAATACTGAAAAGAATACAAATCGTGATAGGCAAGAACTAGAAGAAAGATAAAAAATAGAAAATATTTTTTTATTTTTAAAAATATAGTACATTGTAATGATGCTATGTTTTTATCTTTTAAAAAATGAAAGCTAATACAAATTTTCTAATATATTTGTTAATTATATTTTGAAAAAATAGGGTAAGTGAAATTGAGGAGGTCTTGAAACTGGAAACCAGACAAAATAGCAGATGCATAAAGAAAGGCATAAAAATATTAGAACATGAATAGAGATTAGCTGACTCAAGCAGTGGCTAAAATTATTGAGTCAGCGATACAACTATGAATTTAGAGTTCTTCTTTAATTATAAATTATTATTGACGGAGAAATGCAGAGGGCTGAAAGTAGGCCAGCTATGATATAGCAAAAGTTGCAAAGCAAGAGGACAAATATATCCACTATAATAATCAAGGCCCCACTGCTCTCCAGGAAGAAACTTTATTTTCATAAAAAGAAAAAATATAATTAAGAGAAAATAAACATTCTCTCCTTCAAAAGTAAGTTCATCTTAACCAATAAACTGATGCAACAGGTCCTGGATGGTTGAGAAACCACCTCTCAAATATGATTCTGAGTATTAAATATTACCATATACTAGATAAACACAGGAGTCAGAAAGCATTCAGTATGATAACATAGCTGGGCATACATCTTAAGTCTACCAATTAGATATGTGGACATAAGCATGTTAATTAGACACACTAACCCTTGTTACCCTTCCCTTTAAATTGAGAAAAAATAATAGCTACCAAATAAGTTTGTTTTCTAAGTTTAAGAGAGATTGTATGTAAATTCCCTGACACAATGCTCTTGTATAGGAGGCATTAAAATGGATCTCTATACAGTAGGCATTAACAAAAATAATAAAAATCAAAATAAATAAATTAAAGCTTAAAACATAGGATATTGTGGGAGTACACATTGGGTGTGCATTACAGTAGCAAATTTCCTTCACAGATATTTCTTCCCAAATTCCTACAACCATACAACATGTGTTAAAAATACTATTTCTTTTGTAGGGCAAGCACAAGAGATCACATGTAACGGAATTGCCTCTTCAAAACTCAAGGGGAAAAATGATGTTGGAAAGGACAATTTTTTTTCTCTCTGTATGAGTCAGTGTTCTCCAGAGAGATACTGTGTAGAGATATAAATATATTAAATATATAGAGATAGATAAACATATGAGGGAATTTATTAGGGAAATTGGCACATGTGATTATGGAGGCTGAGAAGTCTATGATAGGCCATTTGCAAGCTGAAGACTCTGCGATGCAAATATTATGGCTCAGTTCAAATCCCAAAACCCCAGAACCAGGGAAATGGAGGGTGTAATTCAGTTTGAAGCCTGAGAACCTGGAGAGCTGCTGGTGTACTCCAGAGCCTGGAGTTCTGATGTACCTGCCCACATTGAGGATGGATCTACCGAACCCAGTCCATCAATTCACAGGCCAATCTTCCTTGGCCTCTCACGGACATACCCAGAAATAATGCTTTACCAGTTCTGTAGGGATTTCTTAATCCAGTCAAGGAAACACCTAACATTAATCAGCACACTCTCTCTCAAGTTGAAGCACACAGTCAAGTTTTTTGATTAGTTATTAAGTGACCAGTAGGGAGTCAGCTAATTTGGGGACTAAGTCATTTTGGTTCAAAAGGAAAAACATTGATTTCAGCAGAGGAGCAGCAAAATGCATTATTTGATTTAATATAACTTTTGTATTATTTATAAAATTTCAGACCTGTTGGAAATAAGCCTAAGACATCAACTGTCCTGGTAGTATTAATAAGTTTGTTTGAAAATCAAATCATTATATTAATATAAATGTATCACAAATGAAAATTACTGAGTTAATGTTTATGATTTTTCTGATTTACTAAATACATACCTTTGATATTAATATGAAAACTGTAAGAATTAACTTACAGCAAAATGAGAATTATTTGGTATATTGTATCTTCTTTAAAGGCTTAAAGTCAACCCTTTGAATAATAATTTGTTCCTAACTCATGCAATAATAAATACCAATATTTAAAATCATATTTAATTAAAGTAAGTTGATTCACTGCTTTAAAAGCTGCAGGAAAATCTTGTGACTTAATTTCTGTGTCAGTAGAATATCTGTTTCTATTGAAGGATTTCTATCAGATAAAAACATAATGCTGTATTAGTTCATTCTCACACTGCTAATGAAGACATATCCGAGACTGGGTAATTTATAAAGGAAAGAGGTTTAATTTACTCACAGTTTAGCATGGCTAGGGAGGCCTCAGGAAAGTTACAATCATGGCAGAAGGAGAAGCAAACACGTCGTTTTTTACTTGATGGCAGGAAGGAGAATAATGAAGAAAACCAGAAAAAGCCACTTATAAAACCATCACATCCTGTGAGAACTCATTCATTATCATGAGAACAGCATAAGTGTAACCACCCCCAAGATTCAATTACCTCCCATCAGGTCCCTCCCAAGACACATAGGGATTATGGGAACTACAATAAAATCAAAACACTGAAAAATTTTTTTCCTAGCTCATGCAATAATAAATACCAATATTTGAAGTAGTATTTAATTAAAATAAGTTGACTTACTGCTTTAAAAGTTGCATGAAAATCTTGTGACTTAATTTCTGCATCAATAGAAAACTTATTTCCATTGAAGAGCTTTTATCTGGGTAAAAACAAAATATAATGCATAAAGCTGCAACCTGTATTTTCTTCCAGTTTTATTTATTTATTTATTTATTTATTTATTTTGAGACAGAGTCTTGCTCTGTCGCCCAGGCTGGAGTGCAGTGGCATGATCTCGGCTCACTGCAAGCTCCGCCTCCTGGGCTCAAGCCATTCTCCTGCCTCAGCCTCCTGAGTAGCTGGGACTACAGGTGCCCGCCACCATGCCTGGCTAGTATCTTTTTTTTTTTTTTTTTTTTTTTTGTATTTTTGGTAAAGACAGGGTTTCACTGTGTTAGCCAGGATGGTCTTGATCTCCTGACTTTGTGATCCGGCCACCTTGGCCTCCCAAAGTGCTGGGATTACAGGTCTTCCAGTTTTATTTTTATAATTCTTTGGGTTAGTAAGATTCAGCAGCTTTGATTCCAAGTATTTACATGTGCATAAATTGATAATGGAATAACCATAGAGTTTTCCCATGGAAATTCTCTAGAAATAATACAATATTATGCGGGAAAGTTTGGGCACTTTCAGTTTGGAGAGGGGGCACCTTACAGTTTCCTGAGAACTTAGTTCAGATTTAAGAAAAGCTAATGATTATTTTTTAAAGTTCACCATCCTCAGGAGATGATAAAGGAGGTGTCTATTCTATAGAAAGTGCTGGGAACTGCTGGATTGACTTTAAAACCCTCCAGTACCTCAGATCAACTTCATGCCTCTGGGCTCTCCTGATCATAATAATCATTGGCGGAAAATAAATAAATGTTGTTTTGTATCCTTCATCCAAGACATGAGTCCATTCTTAGGTACCATCTTTGTTTAGGGTAAGATTTCATGGGGTGGATCTTGAATAACCAAATTTTCTTTCATTTTAAAACAAGCTTATACTGCTTATATTAGGCAGCAAAATTTCCAGCTTTGACACAATTGGAGGAGGGAAAGTAGAGAAGTTTTATATATCAATTTGGCTATACTATAGTATCCAGGTATTATTCAAATGTAAACCTAGGTTTTGCTATGAAAGTATTTTGTAGGTGTGATTGATCCGTTGACTTTTATTTAGATAAAAAGAGATCACTCTCTATAATGTGAGTGGGCCTGATCCAATCAATTGAAGGCATGAAGAACAAAAACTGAGGTTTCCTGGGGAAGAAGCAATTCTGCCTCAAGACTCAGCATCATCTCTTGCCTGAATATCCAGCTTACCAGACTATCCTACAAATTTCAAAACTGCAAAACTCCCAGTCACATGAAATAATTCCTTAAAATATCTATTGATTCTGTTTTTTGGAGACTACTAGCTATCGGTACAGAAATAACCATAACACTAGTAATTATGGAGTGCATGGGACATGCCAGAGATTGTTACATATGTAATCTCATTGATGTCTGACAGCAGTCCAGTGAAGTATGCATCCATTGTATAACAAACAAATGTCTACATATCATGAACTATGATAAGGTCTGCAAACAGGACATCAAAAAAAAAAAAAAACCTCCTTTTTCTCAAGGAGTTCACAGAGTGTGGGGAACTTCAAAGACATGTACAATACAGACTAGTAAGAAGATACATGGTAATGAGTTCTTTAATAGAAATAAATGTACATTACTGTTGGAAGACAAAGAAAAAGAGCCATCAAACTTGTGGTTTAGGGTGGACTCACCAGAGGAGGCTGAACCATGATAGTTGAGTTGAAGCTTACCAGGGCAAATGAGGAAGAAGCTTCTAGGCTGAGGAAAAACATACAAAATGTCTGGAATATGCTGAACACGAAGATATGGGAGAAGTTTGGCATGACAGTAGTATTGTAGAGGTGAGACTGAAGAACCAAAGGTCGAGAAGCTTCTTTTAATCCAGACTTAGGATCTTGAGCTTCATTCACCTCATTTTCATCTATGAGGAAATAGATACTGAGATATTAGTGAGCTAACTAGCAACATTTTCACAATTAGTAATAGCAGATCAGATTTCTGACTCAATATCTTAGACTGAGCATAATAAAGTGTGAACAAGCATATGAAAACTGAATAAGTATATAGACAGCAACACTTCTCACAGAATGGAAAAAAACTGTGATGGTCACAGATAGTAATTTAGCAAACAGGAAAAGTATATGGGGTTGTATGAAGGATAAACAAGAACAGAGGATGTTCCAAAGGAGACCACATGAAGCAGAAACCTGAGGTAAAAGTGCGAGGAACAGGAATTGGTTTAAACAATTTGGATTTTTTTTAACTCCTCTGATTTCTTTATCTCTCTGGGTTTACTTTATTTAGGGGGTTAATTTTTTATTAATCTTATTTACTGCATTAATATGTTGGTCTTTGTCTCTGTTCATTGTGTTTTTCTATTTATGCGTTTGTTTTCTTTTTAGAAAATTATGTTTAATTCTCTAAAATTAACATAAAATTTTCTAAATTTAACATAAAATTTAAATTTAACATAAAATTTAACATAAAATCTAAATTTAACATAAAATTTTCTAAATTTTCTAAAATTAACATAAAATAAAAAAATTTCAGGACTTCTTTATTAATTATCTTATTTATTGGATGCCCTTTTTACTTTTACAAAACAATCTTTTATGGGCACAATACACTTTTGAACCTCTTTGAAGCTATCAGCAAGTACTTTTAAAATGGGTTATTGTTCTCTTTTTCACTTTGCTCCTTTTTCATGGTGTTGTTTTTCTTCACCTCTTTCCAGGTCTGTGGCTAGTCTCCTCCCAGACATTGTGAATGATGTTTATCATTATTAGTGTACACAGCTGGACTTCCTCTGCTAATGTCAAGTATAGGTCTCTTATTGTATTTCTCTGCTTTAGCATGTTTGATTGCAGGCCCTAAGAATAAAGGGAGCATTTTTTTTTTCTTTTATTATTATTATTATTATACTTTAGGTTTTATGGTACATGTGCACAATGTGCAGGTAAGTTACATATGTATACATGTGCCATGCTGGTGCGCTGCACCCACCAACTCGTCATCTAGCATTAGGTATATCTCCCAGTGCTATCCCTCCCCACTAACTGGCTGACTTCACTTTGAGGTTTGCAAATTGTGAACAAGCAGGAAAGATGGGTTCCCTCAAAAGCCCAAATATTGCTTGTATTGTTCTCTGTGGGGTCAGGCATGTAAGTGTAATTCTCTTCTGGATAGTCCTTTTCTCTTAAGGGTTCTCCTTTCTTTCATGAAAGTCTGGGTTTCCCTCAGTCTCTGCCATGTTTCTCTCCTTCTGAGGTTAACACCCTGTCTTCTCAGGCAGAGCCATTACCGTCTTTAGAGGACAGGTTTTTGGGGGATGCACAATGGACAAACACTCCACTACCAGTGCCTCAGAAATAGTTGTGGGGTGTCAGGCCAACTTAGATATTTTTGTGATAGTTATCTAATTTACCCTGAGTACTGGCCCAAAGCCCATTTGTAATTTATAGAATTACTTACCTTAAATTTAGAGTTCTTCAGAACTCTGTGGGAAGAACTCTTAGCTGTAGAGTAAGTTTCCATTTATATTATATGTATATACATATAAATATATTAATATATAAATGAAAATAAATTGTGTAATATACATATATTTAATATATTATACATTACATATAATTAAAAACTATCTGTTAATATATACATATATTTATATAAAATAAACATAAATGCTATATATACTTTTATATATTATATAATAAAATATATATTTTATTTTCATTTATATATATATACACATACATATAAAATTTTTTCTTTCCCAATTTAGAAAGATATAAACTAACATGGATGCTGATGAAACTATTTAGAAGAAAAAAATGGCAATTTGGTTCACAAATCCTGCTGAGGTGCATAAATCTCAGAAGACTGCTATGATGAGAGATAAGTACAGATTCCAGGCAGCAATGAAATTAGGCTCACAAGGTGAATGTCAGTATCAGTCTATTCAGGCTGCTATAACAAAACATCTTAAATTGGGTGGCTTGTAGACAACAAATATTTATCCTAGTTCTGGAGGCTGAGAAATTCAAGATCAAGGTGCTGGCAGATTCAGAGTCTGGTGAGGGTTCATTTTCTGGTTCATTGATAGTGCCCTCTGTGTGTTCATATGGTGAAAAGCAGGATGCAGCTCTCTGGCACCTATTTTATAAGGGCACAATTCCCACCCCAGTAAAGCTCCTCACTTAGGACTTAATTACTTCCCAAATTCTCTTTCTTCTAACTCTCTCACATGGGTGATTAGATTTCAATATATGAATTTTGTGGGAACATAGTCATTCAAATTATAGCAGTCAGTTCACTTAAGAAGGAACAGCCCTGGTCTTTATGCTTTAATAGCAACAGAGAGGGAAAGGGAAAAATGTACCAAGGGAATAACTTAAGGAAAAACAAAACAAACAAACAAAACTCCCAATAACACAAGAGATAAAACATTCCATACATAAAATAATAACATAGCACTTTGAACAAATGGACAATAAAAGAACAAGAAAATTCTTTTAAATACAATATGATTGTTACATTTAATAAAGTTTAAAGATAAATTTAAGGAGTTCTAAAAGTAGAACAAAAAATGAATATGGACAGAGAGAAAGATTAAAATATTAGAGTATCAATTCAGGAAGTTCAATGTTCTATTAATAGGAGCTCCAAAAAAAAGAAAAAAAAAAAAAGAAAGAAAAGTAAAATAAAGAAAGCCTAGGAGAAGAGGAGAGAAAACTATCAAGAAATGAATACAAGAAAAACTCACAAAAATAAAAGGCATAGGTATTAATTGAATAGCACAGTTAATAAAAAATACTCCCTATCAGGCAGGTTGTTATGCAATTTTTAACACCAGAGATAAAATGAAGACACTAAAAGTTTCCAGGAAAAAAGAGTATATAAAGGATTAACAATCAAAATGGCATTGAATTGGACTTCTTAATAGCAACCAGGAAGAGTAAAATAATGGAGCAATGACTTCAATATTTTAAGGGAAAAATAATTTTCCACCTAGAATTCTGTGTAAGCCAACTAATCAATTAAGTTTAAAGAAATCATTAAGATACTTAAGAAATATAGGGACTTGTAAAGGTTTTCTCTCATGTAACCTATTATGGGAGTTGTTGAAGTGCGCTAAATGACATGAGCATACTCCAAGAAAGAAGAGAGCCTCATCACCATCAAACAGTGGGTCTAGTATAAAAATAGAAACATGACAGATCAGTACTGCAAATGGGGAGCAAGCCAAATCAGAGCAAAAGGACTGAGGATCCCGGGATTGAGATCTCTGGGGAGCAAAGCAGGAAACTCAATAATATATCTTATATAGGCACATTATTCTTTTTTAAAAAAAGGTATTAAGGATATGGGGATTTCAAAATATGTGATAAAAATGAGGAAATTGAAAACAATATTTGAAAAATAAAATAAATGTGATTGTGGTGCACTAATTCACTCTGCAGTGAACTAATTAATGATTTAACTAAAAATA
This sequence comes from Pongo abelii, assembly GCF_028885655.2. Lineage (NCBI taxonomy): Eukaryota > Metazoa > Chordata > Mammalia > Primates > Hominidae > Pongo > Pongo abelii. Next base: position 95,208,281 of record NC_071990.2, on the reverse strand, counting down.
ATGATAGAGACTGTATTAAGAACTGAGGAGAAGAGGAAACAGTGTAAGTGCACTAAAATTTCCTATGTCATAACAGAAAGCCATATGAATGTGTTATAGGAATTAATTTTGCACTCATATAAATATATATACAGTAATTTTATATGTATACTCACACTAAATGCAGAAGCCATACTCAAATACATGTACTTAACCTTGACTTCACATGGCACTCTGACTTATTTTAGTTGTGTGACCTTGCTGGCTAAATATCTAACTTTTATTTTCTTCACTGTAAAATGAAAATACATATAGAATTGACTTCAGAGAGTTAAAATAAATTTAGCATAATGAATGTAACATATTTGCATACTGCCTGAAATACGCATTCTCAATAAACACTAGCTTTTAATTAGTAGCAATTGTATGAAGTTTTCCTTTATTCATGTATTATGTCAATCCAAGTGCATTTGTTTCTATCCTAAAGATACATTCAAGCATTCTGGTCTACTACTAGATTCCTTTGTTTTTGCTGCCTAGCATATTATGCTTTTATTCTTGTTACTGTTATTCTGTCATTTCAATGGCCTTGACATTAAGAAAGTTGCATATGCTTAATCAGCCAACTGGAATCCAATGCCCCTTCTCTAAACAAGCGAAAATACACACACACACACACAGTTATATAGTTAATACTACAATCATAAAATCAGTTGAAGATGCGATTTCTCAACAGTGAAATATGAATAGTAACAGCTGTTAACTGTATTTAACCTTCTGCTATAGTCTAGAAATGTTATTCAAAGTACCTCGGTCTCTACAACCCTTCAAACTAGTTGTTATTTTATTTTCATTTGCTCACAGGAAAGCTGAAGTGAAGTGAATTGAAATAATTTTCCAGGATTATACAACTTGTCACTAAGCTCAGATTTGGACATAAATTTATCTAATTTTTAAATATATTGCTTTTGATGTTACACTATCTTAGGATTTAATAACATTTAAGCATGTAGGAATAAAGTCACAGGCCTTTTTTGAGTTAATGATTTTATATTAGACTAAAGTAATTCTAAACATATAAGAGTATAATATGTAGCAGAGAGAAAATAAGCCTTTTCACAATTACTCTATCAAGAATGAATATGCTATTATGATGACATACTATTTTTGAATGTACGTAATAAGATTATTTATCTCTCAGTTTAGTAATGAAAATATTCTGGTACTCAATAATACTAAGTGATTCAAAAATTTTCCCTTGATTTTTTTAAACTGTCACAATTTTCTGATTAGAAAAGGACAAAAACAGAATACCTGATATAAGCTTTTTGAAAAAAATGCTTTTCTTTAAATTTTGGTTCTAAGAGAAAAAAAATAACATTGGTAGAGGAGAAAAGTAAATATTAAGAAAGGAGGGTCAGTAGCAATTCTGCTGCCAAATGCATTTATACATCACTAAACTTTCATGCAATAAGATGTTTTTGTTTTTTTCTTTTTCAATTCATTAGTGCAATGCTGTGGAAAAAAGCTATCAGTACAAACAAGAAAAATATTTTTGTGAAATTAAAGTGATTCAGATTCTTAGATTATGTTGCTATCCAATTTTGTATAAAGTGAAAATGTAGCTGAAACATTGCTAACAAAAGTTCATGAAGATAAATTTACTCTTTCCTGTTTGATCAAATTCTTTCCTAAAACAGTTAGAGAAGAGAAACGTTTTTAATAAAAACAATGTAAGCTGATATCTGAAAAATTTTCAATTCAAGCTACTGAAATTATGACTTTATCATAAACACATTATAGAAGAATGAGTCACGAAATAGTTATCTATTCAAAGATGCAAATTGCCCTAAAAAGTAATAACAAACTAAAATTTCAGCTGCAAATATGAAAACGTTCTAGTGGAAATCATGATGAACAATCCTAATAAACCAACTATATGCCAATACATTAGATCTCTCCAGCACACCACTCAAATTCTGAATTTCTTTCCTTTCTCCTAATTAACTCCTGAAACCATACCCCTCTTGCAAGTCACAGTTAAAAATTTCATTGCCTTTTCTGTATACAGTCTAATAAATGCTCCACCCTCTTTCAACCTCTTTTGGTACCTATTTATTACTTGGGGCATTTTCTATTTTCCATCTTAGTTGTTTGTGTATGTTTTACATCTACAGTTAGGGTTCATACTCTTAGAAAACAAGTTCTGCATGCCCATCACTGTGGTGTTTCCTAACAACACCCCAAACCCCCGAAGAAACATATGCATTATTAACCAGAAAACTGTGAAAGTAATAACCACTTAATCATTTTTCTTCAAAGAAAATAATCGAATTTTGTTTGGAAAAAGGAAATTTATGTTTAGCAACAGATACGACAAATGTGTTTAGGGGCCAAAGGGGAAAAGTGGGTTTTGGAGGGGTTCTTTTGTTTTAAATTAAAAATTAGGTCAGGCATGGTGGTTCATGTCTGTAATCCCACACTTTGGGAGGCTGAGGCAGGATTATTGCTTGAGTCTGGGAGGTCAAGAACTCAGTGAGCAGTGATTGTGCCACTGCACTACACTCATCTGTGTGTGTGTGTGCTGTGAGTTCTGAAAAGTGAAAAAGTATAGACACAATGATTGAGTATCTCAGTTAAATTTCTGTCTTCTACATATAGCGTAGAGAGAGCCAGAATTAGAAATTTTGGGACATAACAGTAATACCCTCCCTGTGAGAAAAAACAGATATCATGAGGAATAAAGGAAGTGAACCTAGTGAAGCCCCAGTAATATCCCTTCACTTTGAGGCATGAGGATAGCAAGTACTGATGGGTCATAGCAAATCAAGAGGAACGTAATCACTGGCAATTCTAGCAAGACAGCTAGGTACAAGAGGCTAACTTCTTGGAGAATCTAAATTGGCAATAGATCTTGGTTTATAATCTTCAGAGACCACCAAAAAAAAAAAAAAAGGCACAAACGGAAAGCACAGCTAAAGCTGGTTTCTAAGGATAACTACCGTGCCCCATAAAGAATGGAAGTAGTCACGTGCCAAGACGGAATGCCAAGCCAAACGTGGTAGAGGGAAAATCTAGAAGAGAAGACCACACTTTTTGTTTGGATGACATTGAGCTTTAGCCACTTCAGTTTTCTCCTCAAGCTGCTGGATATATGAACCAAATAAATAAACCACAGAAAATCAAATATTTTGCTTCTTCATTTGTCTGGGCCTGAAATACAAAAATATAATTCATCTCAAATATGAACATGAGGAAATCACAGCGAAGAAAGTAACAAGAAAAAGAAACTCATGAGTATATAAAAATGCTATATTTTAAAAGAAAGAAACCGCTCCAAAGGTCAATTTTAAGCAGCGTCATCATAAGAAGCAATGTTTAGAAAATGTCTCATTCAAGTTCTCAAACACAATTCAATGCAAGACTAATGACTGTCTGATTAGGAAATAGAAGAGACAGTATGACTGCTTAAACAAAAACCACAAAGGAGATGAGACCACCAGATTATACGTTAAATAAAATGAAACTAGTGAAATAAATAACAACTTTAAACAAATTATCTCAGAAGTCAGAGGGGAAAAATGGAATACTGATTAAGATGAGCCAGCCCAGAAGGAGGAAACAAAGCTGACAGAGTATATAATAGCAGATTAATAGTATTTTCAAAAATCTTCCTGTATTAAAGACTTCAATTTGCACATAGGAAGGGTTCACAGAGGAATATTAATTAAAAGATACCCAAACTTAGACATACCTTTGTGAAAGTGTAGCACTTTTAAAAACCCAAAATAAGAATCCCTATACATTTCCAAATTAAAAATTATGCACTTAGAAAAGGGGGGAATATCTGGCCAGCTTTAAACTCCCTGGCAATAAGAATGCCAAAGACAATGGGGATTAGGAAACAATATTTCTAGATGTAGCAAATGTGTTTTATTTTTGATATAGTTTGTATGACTCTCCAAATCTCATTGAAATGCTACCCCCAGTGTTGGAGGTGGGGCCCAGTGGGAGATGATTGGATCATAGGGGCAGATCCCTCTCACCTTGGTTCTGTCCTTGTGATAGTGAGTTCTTGTGAGATCTGGTTGTTTAAAAGTACATGGCACCTCGCCGTTCTCTCTCTGTCTTATTCCTGGTTTTGCCATGTGACATGCCTGCTCCTGCTTCGCATTCTGCCAAGGGTAAACGCTCTGAGGCCTCCCTAGAAGCCAACCAGATGACAGTGCCATGCTTGTCCAGCCTGCAAAACTGTGAACCAATTACAACTCTTTTCTTTATAAACTATGCCGTCTCAGGTATGTCTTTATAGCAACACAATAACAGCCAAACACGATTTTCTTATGTAGAGAGGCAAAAAATTCATAAATAAATGTAAAAATTGTTCTCAGATAAGCATTGTCTAATAAAATATTGTATCCACATGTCTTTCTTAGAAAATACAAATACTCAATAACACTTTCCAATGTAAACTTAGAAATTAATTAAAGCCTAAAATCCTAGAGTGGGACTATATGTACTAAAAGAAACAGTAGTAGCCAATGTATCAAATGAAACACAGAGAAAAATCTGTGTAATCACTTTCATATTATAATAAACTTCATGCAAATATTTCAAAAAATTATTGTGGATTTTTTTGTGTATAAAATGATATTACCATTAATGATAGTATCAAGCTATAATCTCTGTTTATATAAGCAAAAACTCAACAGAGGAAAAAGAAAAGCACAATGCTGTTGTGCATGTAGCAAATACAGAACATAAATAGGCCTAAACTTTAACACTTAAACTAAGACACAGCATGTGAAATCAAATTCTTGAAATATGCTTAAGTTGTGAAAACTGCTCAAAATAAATTAAGTAAAAAAATCAACTTCTAAAATGGTACAAACCATAATTACCAAATACATGTATACACACAAATACACACACAAGAGACAACTCAAAAACGTTAGCAGACATTTTTTTTGGGGTGGTAGGATCACTAGTGTTTACTATTTTCTTTTTTATGCTTGTGCATATTTCACAATTTTAAAAATATTTTATAATGAGGAAAGTATTTTCAATGAAAAAACCACTTTCAAGGAAATACAGATAAAAATCAAACTACTTTAATACATATGATAATTTCATTTAATTATTTTTAGCCCCTTTAATGTATAGAAATTATATCATTACTCTCAGTCTAATGGATACAAGTGTTTTGTAAATGGCTCCATAAGCAGTTGTCTTAGCTGGGTCCAAGCAGTTATTGGCCTGGTGGAGCCAGGAACCAGACATTCATGTGTATTTGCCCTACTGAATTTCCTAATGGGCTTTGTGTGTTTGTTTGCTTGCTTGCTTGTTTACTTGGTTTGACTAATGATCAGGAAATGCAGCATAATAGACAAAGAAGTCCAAAGATAGAGAATGGAAAACATTACGCTAGCTTCTCAGAGACAGAGGGGTAAAGTAGTATCCTATGGTTGTTTTGAGGCTTGTTAGAGTCAGTATAAATAGTGCTGCCTGCAGAACTGAAGAACAAAATATACCATGGAATTGAAGAGAGGGACTGTATCTTTGGTAATTCTTCCAGGGGTCCTGTAGCAGCTTTGGCACCTGAAGGCTTTGGAACCAAGGGCAGAGGACCCCTGTGCTCAGTGCAAAAATGAAACAAACAAAATCAAGTCTACAGAGGAATAGTTCCATAAATGAGAACTGACATATAGATGGAGAAATTGTGCTAAGCAGTTTCTTGTGCACAAATTCGAGGAGAAAAGGGAAACTTGGAAAAATTTCGTAATAACTAACTGTTAGACTGGGTCATGAGACGTCCTCTGAAACTCCCAACAGTTCTCCAATACCTTTCCATACACTTAGATTAATTGCCCACATCTAGCAGTGACCCATACATTTCTGCCTAATATGTCATCTGCCTTCCTCACCAATCTCATCTGTTACCTGCTCAACTGCACTTTTTCTAATACATCTTTGCCTGATGCATTGAAAGTTGTCTACTCTTGCTGCACCCATGTCTTTCTTTGTTAATATAATTTATTGTCATTATTCAATTTTCATTTCACCTTAGGTGAGATGAGATTTTCCTATGCATGCTCATAAAAGTATCCACTGCCATCTTACACTCACCTCCTGAATCACTCTGTGTCAAGTTGTCGTACTTTTTAATTCACATCATTTTTTGTATCAGCTAATTCATCATTAATGTATTTGTGTACTTTCCTAAGATTTAAATGTCTCACCATAATAAAGGCAGTAACTTTGTCTTCCTTTCTGCACAGTCTACCCATCTACCTAGGTGTTTTTTTGTTTTCATTTTTGTTTTCAGTTTTATTTTTTTGACAGGGTCTCAAGCTGTTGCCCATGCTGCCTCCTGGGTTCAAATGATTCTCCTGCTTCAGCATCCTGAGTGGCTGGGATTACAGGCATGTGCCACCATGCCCGGCTAATTTTTGAATTTTTAGTAGTGACAGGGTTTCACCATGTTGGCCAGGGTGGTCTCGAACTCCTGACCTCAAGTGATCTGCCCACCTCAGCCTCCCAAAGTGGTGGGATTTCAGGCATGAGCCACAGGTATTTATTTTTAAACCACTTTAAAAAGATGAATAAAAACTGTTAATAAATTTTATAGATTTTATTAACATTAATGTTGACATAAAAATAGAAAATACACCACCATTCCTTTGGTAGAAAATGCACAGCTTAATAATTAATAAAACAACTATGTAATTATTGTCTTAAAATTATTTGGGGACTTTTTCCTCAAGAATTTTGCTATTTGATATTTAAATGAATAAAATGAAAGAACAATTGAAAAAAAAAACTATGAAATATCAAAGTAATAAACAACATGCAGATTGAAAGAAAAAAAAGTCAAACAATACTTTAAAGCCTTAAGACAAGAAGCTACTATTTCTTGTTCTACCTTTCCCCAAACTCAGTTCTACTACCAAAACCAATTTTTCAGGCCTCTCAAACAGCTGAGTACACAAATCCCCCAGGGATTTTTTTAAATGCACTTTTGACCCAGTGGATCTGTGGCAGGGCCTGAGATTCTGCATTTTCAACAAATTTGTAGGTGATGCTGATGTGGGTCTGTGGGCCACACTTCGTATTTTTTAATTGGCAAATGAAAAGGGTATAAATATTTATGATATACGATGTGAAATGTTGATATATGTATACATTGTGGGATGACTATATCAAGTAAATTAATATATCCATCACGTCACATACAATTTTTTTTTGTGGTGACAGCATTGAAAATCTACTTTCAGCAATTTTAAGTATATAATACATTATTATTAACTATAGTCACTCTGATGTACAGTAAGTCTCCAGAACCTTATGCCTCTTGTTAAACTGAAACTTTGTACCCTTTAACTGACATCACTCCATTTCCCACCCCCTCCACATCCCTAGAACCTGGTAACCAACATCCTACTCTCTGCTTCTATAAATTCATTTCTTTTAGATTCCACATGTAAATGAGATCATACAGTATTTGTCTTTCTGTATGTGTCTTATTTCACTTAGTACAATGCCCTTTAGGGTTCATCCATGTTATTTCCTTCTTTTTAAAGGTTGAATATTTTTCCATTCTGTGTGTGCATGCGTGTGTGTGTGTGTGTATCCTATATATCATAGTTTCTTTGTCATTCTTCTGTTGATGGACATAAGGTGATTCTATATATTGGCTATTGTGAATAATACTGCAATGAACATGGGTGTGCACATGTCTTTTTGACATACTGATTTCATTTTCTTTCCATATATACCCAGAAGTAAATTTGCTGGATCATATGGTATTTCTATTTTCAATCTTTTTGAAAAAACACCATACTGTTTTTTTATAATGCATTTACTAATTCACATTTCCACCAGGGATATACAAGAATTCCTTTTTTTTTTCATATCTTCACTGACACTTTTTATCTTTTGACTTTTTGATAAAAGTAATTCTTACCAGTGTGAAGTAGCTGTTCACTGTGGTTTTAATTAGCATTTCCTGACGATTTGTGACGTTGACCACTTTTTCATATGTATGTTAGCCTTTTGTATGTCTTAAAAATTTTCTATTCAGGTTCTTTGTCCATTTTTTTTCACTCAGGTTATCTGTTTTCTTAATATTGAGTTGTTTGAGATCCTTATATATTTTGGTCATTAATCCATTATCACATGTATAGTTTGCAAATATTTTCTCACATTCTATATATAGGCTTTTTGTTTTGGTTTTTGTTGTTGTTGTTGTTGTTTTCTTTTGGTTGTTTCCCATACTGTAAAAAGCTTTTTAGTTTGATACAATCCTGTTTGTCTTGTTTTTGGTTTTATTGCCTCTGCTTTTTGGGTCATATCCAAAAAACAAAAAAAAACACCAAATCTCTAAGATCCAAGTCGAGAAACATTTTCTCTTCTAGTAGTTTTATAGTTTCAGGCCTTACATTTAAGTTTTCAATCCATCTTGAGTAGATTGTTGTAGATGTGGTGAGATAATAGTTACTTAGGCTTCTTCACCGCTGCATAGCAGCGTCCTAAATGGTACCAGGAACTTACTAGTTTTCAATAAAATACTGGGAGAGGGAGAGGAGAAAAAAGATAGAAGATGGGTGATGAGGAGGTAGGAATGGATGAATACAAAGGTGAAATATAAAGGGTTTTTTGAGGAGTATGGTAAGACAGATCAAAAGGGCCAAAACTAGGAAAATTGTGGGATCACTGACATCACTGTGTACTGATAAGACCCAGGTAAACATGTGTCGGAGGTTCACCACCTAAATGAGAATTAATAGTCATGTAGGGATTTACATAAGTTATATGAAAAACTAAAAATAATTATTTTCAGTGACTTTTCTTTCATTTAATTCAAAAACAAAGAGATACAATGTTGAAGGTAGTCTAAATATACTGCATACTTAAAATGTTTAGGTTTGTTTAGGATTTATGACTAAAATATCATTCAGAAACAAGAACACACTAATGTCCTCACAAAATGAAACATGGGACTCTTTTTCAGGTACAGAAATGACATATTAACAGTAATAGAAAATTGTATACATTAGGAAAATATTATGCCCTGATTTATCAGAAGCCTTTAAAAATATTCCAAGTTAGCTGGGTGGCAAATACTATTATCATCATGTTATAAGGTATTTAAATTACTTGCTCAGAGGTATAGACAAAACAGGTCCCAGCCAGATGTACCACTCAGGTCTTGGTTTGCTAGCCGTGTTCTTAGCCATGCTATTTCCTAAAAAAGAAAGCTTCTGCATACCACTTCAGAGTTTCTCTGAGTGACCCTCAAAGATCAAGCATTACTACTTCATCATTATTATATAGTAACTTACATAAAAAGTAAAATCTTCAGTTATAGTGAGATATATGTGCATAATGAGTGTGCTAAAATGCTTATAGTTACTATGGTTCAAATATTTTATATTTCCTCTAGAATGTGTGATTCGTAGGAACACAATCTTTTCTTCCTTGAAGATATTACTTGTTTAATATAATCACTTTGGATTTTGCTAATTCATTGGCCAGTGAGATTTGTGCTTTATTATTATAAAGTTTAATAAATAGGTGCACTGGTCACATCCCTAACAAATAGTTATGGCAGTTATGTTGCCTACCTCTTGCCACAAATCCCGGGGTACACAGTGACCCTAGGAAAGTCAACCTGAGAATTCAGATGTTATTGCATCTTGATTTATCTATAAGAGCTACTAGGAAGAAATGGCCTGAGCATGGAGCATATTCATATGGGCCCCCATTTAATTTAAGTGAAATGTTTTCTAAGAGATGCAATAGGTTCCTAAGAAATTTGAGGAAATTCCCTAGGAAATGGAGGAGACAGGAACTATCTGAAGCATCAAAGTAACAATGGGTGATATATCTACGGTTGACAATCCAATGACTGCTTTGAAAATTGAGTGGTTATTGATTATCTTGACTCTTTATATTCTGTACCAAAAAAGATTAGGAACAATTAAAATGGCCACTCAACATCAAATGAGACTACCATGCTTATAAAAATGAAGCTTTGGAAATACAAAGAAGTTTCGTGGAAGAAGATATTTAGTCTTAAGTAATTATGGAAACCTTTAACTGGGGATACCCTGATTTGCAACCGTTGGGCACCTTTCCTTCTCATGAGTAAACTGAGACAATAATAAAATAAGAAAATTTTACTTATCTTTTAATTTGATTGACTCATTTTGTACTTTTTACCCTGCTGGCTATTTTAAAAATATATTTCAAAATGATTGTGAAGTTTCTTGCCTGGAAAGAATAGATGCATTGTAATTTATAAAAGGAAACTTTCTTCTTCCATGAACAATCACATCCCATTGTTCATAACATTTATAATCATGTGTGGTTATGTACAAAAATTTTGAAAAGTACTGCTTTGCTTGTGTTATTTAAAGCTGCCAATTTGCCCAAGCTTATTAAAATCAAGGCTAAATCATTCTAGTGAGCAAAGTCTTAAAGATTTAGTTGCATTGTCGCAGCCTAAGAATAAATTAAAATGTAAAACTTGAACTTGGGAGACATTTAAATGATCAAACTAAAGTGTTAATGCAGGATAAACCTAATCTTAGCAGTACAGGAATGAAGCTTTACTAGCAAGTCTCTTTCAGGAATCAATATATGTTAGTGAACAATATTAAGTGATGTGCTTCACAGCCCGACTATTAATACACTTAACCTGGTTTGCTCAAAAGAGAAGGTTTGGGCACCTTGGATAGAAGCAGCCTGATTAAAATGTAAATTAAATGTCTCTAAGAGATTTTTTAACTACATAATCCGTTAGTATCAAACCTGATTTTTCCAAATTAGAATAAATAATTTCTTTTGAATATGGTATAATTTCAATATAAAAATATTAATACCATAAAATCTGGATAAACCATCGCGGCTTAAGAATTCAGCTTGTAATAACAATGTAAAAAGAATGCTTATTAATAATTAGCTATTTTCATACTCCTAACAGGAAGGTTTATAATATGGAGAATAAGACTAAAAATAATTATGTTCAGTGACTTTTCTTTCATTTCATTCAAAAAAGAGGTACTATGTTGAAGCTAGTATAAACTGCATACTTAAAATGTTTCAAAGGAATCTAGCCACTTTTTATATTTATCTAGATTTTTAAAGTTTTATTCTGTGTGTATCTTGACTTCTTATTGCCACTGTTAGCACTTAAAATTCTGTATAATTTAATCAAAAATATTGTATATTATTAATATTTTATTATTTTTTCTCTTTTTTCATTATATTGTAATCTCCTTGAGGTCAGAATATCTATTTGTCTCACACTATATCACACACAAAAAGTCAACCACTGACAATAAGATTTTTTTTCTCAAACAACTGTACTTGGTCCATCACCTCCCCTTTACCCACTAATATTGCTTTGGTTTTTGTTTACCTGGTTCTAATGATCTTCTCTCTCTCTATTCAGCTTAGTCTCTACTTTTGGCCACTTTGCTGTTTTGTATACTTGCTAATTGTATACTTGGCTGTTGGTTCTACTAAACATCCCATGTTCTTTGTATCTTATATAATCTATGTGTTGAATTTTCCTTTCTTACTCTCAGAACCTGATAATAACCTCATTAGTCCATTTGCTCAGCCCCCAAGAGACAGGAAGTCAGAGTTATCCACAACAGGTATTCTAATAACTATTGTTCATTTATTAATTTTTGCTATTAAGGAAACATTTTTAAATGGTGGCGAAATAAAGAGACAGGCACACAAACACACACACATGCACACACACACAAACACAGTATTTTACATACACAATTATTCTAGAACTTAGCTGAAACATAATAACCTGTATAACCCATCATTGGATGGTTAAGTCATATAGATTACTTGCTATTATCAAGCCCAGTAACATGATGTATGTCTTATTATCACCATTACAGCAATGGAGAAAGCAAGACAATTAAAGATGTACAATATACCAATTGATTATCAAATTAACTTTTAAAACTCTGTAATAAATAAGTGTACCAATATTATGTAAACCTGGTAATTATTTTTAATATTTCAACAAATGATTATTTAATACATATTATGTGCTAAATACAGTAATAGTAATGAACAAAACAAAATTTTATGCTGTCATGGAGTTTACATTCTTGATAAACTACAGAAGATGAACTACTGAATAAAATTTTAATGACATGTAAAACAGTATACTGGATGTCGATTTAATAAGTGAAGTAGAGAAAAGGAAAGAAGAAAAGGAATGCTGTTGAGAGAGTGAGAATGCACTGAGCTGAGCAAGTAAGGGGTGAATAATGACCCAAAATACATGAGAATGAGCAATGAAGAACATAGACTTCTTTCTGAGCAAAGGAAACAGCAAATGCAAAAGCCTATGATAGAAGGAAATCTGGCATGTTCAAGGAACAGAAAAGTGGCCACTGGGACTGGTGTAGAGTAAGTAGGAAAATAAAAGGAGATAAATTCAGAGAATTGTGGGTGCCAGATCATACTGATTTCTGTGCACAATTTAAAGAAATTTATCTTAGTGAATGAGGAACCCACTGGATGGTCTAATTGACATAGTCTGATTTACTTTTTTTTTTTTTTTTGAGACAAGCTCTCACTCTGTCACTCAAGTGAAGTACAGTGGAATGCAGTGGCACCATCTCTGCTCACTGCACTCCACTCCTTGCTCACAGCAAACTCCGCCTCCCAGGTTCAAGTGATTCTCCTGCCTCAGCCTCCAGAGTAGCTGGGATTACAAGCTCATGCTAACATGCCCAGCTAATTTTATTTTATTTTATTTTTTGTATTTTTTGGTAGAGACACAGTTTCATCATGTTGGGCAGGCTGGTCTCACACTCCTGACATCAAGGGATCCACCTGCCTTGACCTCCCAAAGTGCTAGGTGTGAGCCACCGTGCCTGGCCGATTTAATTTTAATATCACTTTGGTTGCTGTGTTTAGAATTTGGACAGTGCAGGAAAGGGCTGGAGAAGAAATATTAGTTTATAGATTATTTTACTAATTCTGGTTTTAAAATGACATTCGTTTAGACAATAGTCTTGGTGGTAGTAGTTGTGTAAGGTACAGTGTAAGATTTTGTATACATTTTGACTGTGGAGCAGATAAGATTTGCTTACATATTGGATGTGGGGTTTAACTGAAAGAAAGAAAGAACTCAAGAATGATTTCAAGATTTTTGGGCCAAGTAACTAAAAGTTGGGAAAACTGTGTGAGGAGGAGTTTCATGGGTTTTGAAATTCACTATTGGATGCTGTGTATGAGATGTCTATTAGACATCTGGATAGAGACATCAAGTAAGTAACTGAAGTAGATATTGACAACTCAAAGGAGAAACCGATATATATATATATATATAGAAATTTTATATATGTAAATTATATATATAATTATATATAAAATATATTATATATAATATATATTATATAAAAATATATATAAATATATAAATATATATAATTATATATAAATAATTATATATAATTATATATAATTATTTATATATAATTATATATAATTATTTATATAATTATATATGTAAAAATTTATATATAATTATATATGTAAAAATTTGTATATATAATTATATATGTAAAAATTTATATATATAATTATATATGTAAAAATTTATATGTAATTATATATGTAAAAATTTATATATATAATTATATATGTAAAAATTTATATGTAATTATATATGTAAAAATTTATATATATAATTATATATGTAAAAATTTATATGTAATTATATATGTAAAAATTTATATATATAATTATATATGTAAAAATTTATATGTAATTATATATGTAAAAATTTATATATATAATTATATATGTAAAAATTTATATGTAATTATATATGTAAAAATTTATATATATAATTATATATGTAAAAATTTATATGTAATTATATATGTAAAAATTTATATATATAATTATATATGTAAAAATTTATATGTAATTATATATGTAAAAATTTATATGTAATTATATATGTAAAAATTTATATATATAATTATATATATAAATTATATATATATAAATTTAAATTATGAGACTGGATGAAACCATGATAGCAATAAGAATAGATTAAAATAAAGAAGAGACCCTTTCACTGAGTCCTTTTAGGAGGTTGGAGCACTGAGACATTTGGTTCAGATGTGAAGACTGATGTCACACTCTCACCAAGAGGGTATAAAAATGTTTACATGCAATGCTTATGTAAGTAATAAGGCTTTATAGGAACAGCAACGCAGCCTTCCCAATCTGGTCCAAAATGGCTTGAGAGAGCAAGGGAAAGGCCCGGCCATTCCTTCCTTGTAGTTTTTCTTGTTGTTAGAGGGCGGAGTCAGAGTGAGAGTTCCCATATGTAACCAGGGGCTTATGTGGTTTAAATAATCAAAGAAGAGAGTACCCAGTCATTCTTTTCAGTCTGTGTAGATATAGGGCTGAATATATGAGGCTCAACAAAATATATAGAAACATTTCCATTCTGACATGTGTCTTGTGTCTTTTAAAAAGTTAAAGAAGAAGAAAGTGGATGGGCTTGGTGGCTCATGCCTGTAATACCAGCACTTTGAGAGGCTGAGGCAGGTGGATCACTTGAGGTCAGGAGTTCGAGACCAGTCTGGCCAACATGGCAAACCCCGTCTCTACTAAAAATACAAACAAATTAGCCGGTTGTAGCAGTGTGCGCCTGTAGTCTTAGCTACTTGGGAGGCTGAGGCAGGAGAATTGCTTGAGCCTGGGAGGTGGAGGTTGCAGTGAGCCGAGATTGTGCCACTGCACTCCAGTATGTGTGAGAGAGGGAAACTCCATCTCAAAAACAAAAACAAAAACAAAAAAAACACAAAGACTCAGACTTCTTATTAGTGGAAACTATAAGTAGTAATCTTTGAGTTAGGGATATGTCAAAAGACAAATGGAGAAAAGGTGTTTTGAACATGATTGAGTTATCAGCTGGGCCAAATGTTGATATAAGTCAAATGGTATAAGTACTATTAATAACCACTGGTTTAGGATTATGGAGGTCTTTATATAACCACTGGTTTAGGATAATGGAGGTCTTTATATCTTTAAGAAGAATGGCTTCAGTAGAGTGATGAGGAGAAAGTCCTACTTAGAATCATCTGAAATAAGAAAGGGGAGAAATTGGAGGCCATGAGTATACACATATCTTTGTCCAAGTTTTATTATAAATATGAAGAAGAGAAATGAGAAGATTGGGAAGAAGATATTGAGATTAAGTGAAATCAAGTAGAGTTTGTAGATGCAAGTGAAATTGATGCCTAACAGCACCACTTTGGTCACCTACATATGAACCTCTGACTTCCCCAACCTGATAGGCATCAATAATTAAAAGCACTTATTCAAAGCTTCCAACTTGATATTGCAAACTTAACGCACATTTTTAGCTATGCCATCTCGCAAAATCGCATTCAAACGATATAAATCTATTACAGTTCTGAGAATAAGAAGGTAGCCCAATTCATCTTTCACTATAATCTGCTAGTCTATCAAGGGATGAGCAAAAGTGGATGAAGACACAGATCAGAAAAACATGCTCATTAGAGTGCAAAATAGTGGAAGGTCGGCTAGCTTAGGGATACCTACAATAGTATCAGTCTGTGAGACAATAATGAGAGTAAGTTAAAGATGGTTTCACAAAAGTAGTGGAAATCTTCTACCCTTACACATATTTGCCCCTCCATATTACTGATGGGAATGGTGGGCTGTCGGGAGCAGCTGCTGCCACCACACTGGCTGAAGACGGAAGGTGCAAGTGGTGGCGGCAGGAGCAAGAGCAGCAGTGGCGGCGTTGGGGTCACCTCTGTGCCCCATGTCCCCTGTGTCCTGCATCCCCAGAGGCAGCAGACTGCAACGCCCCCACCCTCAGGAGGCCAGGGGACCCACTCCTCCCCGCTCCCCTCCAGGCCCAGAGCCTCCGTTGCTCTGGACCCTGGGCCCACATCCCTGTTCTCACCTACTGCTATTGCAAGAAGGTTTGGGGAGGAGGCAGACAGTCGCTGGAGCTCACTGCCCTGGGGGCTGCCACGAAGGAGCCTGGCCGAGTCGCCCTCTAGCCGGAGAGCAGTGTGGTCAGGCAGAGAGAGGCCCCGAGGCGGAGCTGGGCCCAGGGCATGGAGCTGGGGTCATGCTTCGGGGGCTCAGGCTGGGAAGTTGGAGAGGTGCCCACTTTGGGGACCCGGCCAGTCACATGGTCACTGTGCCCAACCCGCCAAGGGCACCAGGTTTGTGTGCCTTGGGCGGAGGCTCTGCACAGGGCCTCCCGGGGCCGCATTCTCGGGGTCCTTCCCACATCAGGTAACCGCCACGCCTGACACTACCAATGGCTAGGCCTGGGGCGCCATCCACTCCCGGAGGCACCCCCTCAGACATGGCCGCTGGCTGTGTAAGAGTAAGCTCTGGGCCTGCCTGAGCACCAGGGCCACAGGGGAGCTGGCAGCAAAGTTGCCTCTGCCCCGGATGCAGGCCAGGTCCCAGAGAGAACCTGGTGCCCCACCCCAGGTTGGGGGGAGATGTGGCTGGTGCTGCACACTCCACGGAGCAGGCAGAAGCCTGGAACGAGAGGAAGCCCCACCGCTTCTGAGTTGGTCGGGTGGGAGCTTCCTGGGTGCAGTTACAGATGCCCTGCCATGGGTCTGGACCCGGATTTCTCTGCAGTCTGCGCCCTCAGGGGCTCTGGAAGCACCCCCCCCCCCGACCCCTAGTCCCACAGGCTCAGGAGTTCAGCTACTGCTGCGTGGCCATTCCCCATTCCCAACACACCCTCCAGTCTCAGAGCAGGGTTGGGGCCGAGCCTGGATGTCTTCACGGCCTGGCCAGGTGGGCGGATGCTTGAGGCAGTGCTGACATGCCAGCCCCCTCCTACCTCAGCCCCCTCTGGATTTTGGGCACCAACAAGCTCGGGTTGGGGGGAAGGTGAAGTGGTGCTGAGGGCTGCTGGATACTGGCTTGCAGTTGTCCCATGGTGTAAGCAACCTGGGCACCATGGACAGAGGCAGGAGTCAGAGGGCTTCTGGGTGGAAGAGGGTGGGTCCCCAGTGAGGCCCCACCTTCAGGCAAGGGAGGGCCTGAAGGCTGGGGGCTAGACTGCCAGTCCCACAGACCAGAGTGGGGACTTGGGGTGGCTTTTCTGGTCAGCCTATGGCCGCCCATGGACATACTGGCATGCACTTCCTCCCCACTGAGGCCCATGAAACCCCGGGTCTCAGACAGAACAGAGTAGAGGACAGAGAAAGCACAGGATGACCAGCTGCAGAGAGGGGCTACCTTCTCTTCTGAGAGCTGCAGAGACAAAGGAGGCCCCACTCTAGGGCCTCCTCTCTGCCAAGAGTTGAAGACGAATGACCAGCTGCAGAGAGGATCTACACTCTGAACTGAACACTTGTTGGGATGACCTGCCTGCAGAGAGGAGCTCCCTCTCTGCTAGGAGCTGAGCACCGGTCAGGACACCCTGACTACAGAGAGGATCTACCCACTGTGGGTCTTCTTTGGGCTGTTCTGTTGCTCAGTAAAGCTCCTCTTCATCTTGCTCACCCTCCACTTGTCTGCATACCTCATTATTCCTGATTTCAGGACAAGAACTCAGGACCCATTGAATGGCAAGGCGAAAAGAGCTGTAAGACAAACAGGGCTGAAACATGCCCCTTCCTTTCCACATTGTGGGCAAATAGAAGGCGTGAAGAGCTGTGGCCCTTCAGGGATCCCAGACCTGGGAGCTCCCCGAGCCAGGGCTGTGACTCCCTGTTTGGGGCCCTGCCCTTCCTGGCATCTCCGAGCTTCTGGGCACCACCACATTCCCCGGTGCTAGTAGGGGAAGCTGCTTGCAGTGCGCCCAGTCGAGCTGCAGCCTCACAGAGAGCTGGCTCCCATGACACCATCTGGAGCTGCCCACCTCATGGCAGCAGTTGGCACGTCTGACTATGCAGTGGCCAGACCCCACGCTGCTCTACACCTGAGTCGCAGTTTCCTTTAGAGGCAAGGCATCCAGGCCAATAGTGGTGAATGCAGCCTGCCAGGTCAATTGGGCAGAATAAGCCCAGCAGTCCCAAGCAAAACTCGGGCAAAGGTGCCGCCAGCCACAGGTTTCCAGCCAGAAAAGCAACACCTCAAAGATCCCATAACATTAAAACATGACATTATGTTGTTTCCTATCTTCCCCTGTCCACAGGCAGACTGAACCTAAGGATAGGTTTACTCTCTAGTCCAAAAAACAAGCTTGGGAAGGAGAAGAACATCTGATATGGCTATTAGGTTTCAATAATGAAGCTCTTATTTCTGCATTAGTATGAACCCCAGAATACATGTTTTTCATCATGCTACCTGAACGTCAGTGTTGCCAACAAGAAGACCTTTCCATAGAGATAGTTTAGTAAGTAAATCCTCCAACACTGGGGAAAAACCTGTGTGGAAACACAATGCCACACACGCTTAGCACCTATCGTAATTCTAGTACTAAGCTCACCAAATGCATAATAATTACCAGGCATTTGAGAAGAACTGATACCATGAAAGGTCAAGTTGCAGAAAGAGAACTTACTTCAAAGAAAGCAAAACTTTTAAAATATTAAATTAGAATTAGTATCTTCAATTATTCGTTGATTTAAAAAGAAGTATTTGAGAGTAAGAAACACTTCTAGAGAAATACAACTATGATTCCCCCAAAAAACTGAATAAATGCCTGCAAGATAAAGTTAAGCAGAACCAGTGGAGGAAAAATAATAAAATATACAATAGAAGAAAAAAATATAAACTGAATTTAAACATGTTTTCAGAGTTAAGGTATCAACAAGATATATGAAAACAGTTCCATTCTGACATGTGGCTTGTGAATTTTAGAAAGTTGGAGAAAATTAAAAGCTATACAAACTTTGAGATGAAAGAAAATCAGGCTATCCTATGAAGGTATGACAATCAGTCTAGCCTCAGACTTTTCATCAGCCACATTAAATATGAGAGATAAATGGATAAATAATCTCAATATTCATAGGAAAATAGATTCTACCTAGATATCCAAAGTGAAAAATCATCAAATATAAACAAAACACTTTCAATTATTCAAACATTCAAGAATTTAAATTTCTTTTATTTTCTGTTTAAGAGGGAATAAGAAAACATAAAAAAGGGAGACTATTTTAAATGATAAAGCCTGTTCCCCATAACAAAGTTGATAATGACTTGAATATGTATCACAATAGATGGAATACTGGAGTGACTGAGAGTCTAGATTTTAGTGTTCCATTGCCTGCTCCACCATTTATTAGCTCGGTTATCTTTGTCAAGTCATTTTTCCTCTCTGTGCCTCAGTTTCATCGCTTGTAAAATAAACATAATTGTACCAAATTCATAGAGTTGTTGTGAAGATTAAATGAGTCACTATATGTGAAGTACTAAGAATTATACTTTGGATATAATAAGGTTTAAATTTATCTATAACCATTATTGTCATTGAGAATATTTCAGTAATGAGGTGAGCATATAATATCCAATCATACATTAGCCATCAAAAATTGAAATAAATTCAAGCAGAATGTTATTAAATGTATAAAAATACATCAGGGAATGAATAACATGAAAATAAATTAAAACTTGAAGTATAACAAAAACTCACGAGATTTAATTACACAATGAAACTGAGAAATATGATATTCTTTTGATTTATATTGTGAACTTTCAATAATGTGGAGAATATGTGAATGAATGGAAATATGGGGCTGGGTGAATTGGCATACTTGACTGATAATAAAGTAGAGGTTGAATAAAGGACTTATGTAAAGAAAAGAAAAATGTGTAAAAAGGCCAAATCTAAGCAACTTCTCAGTTTTTCATTGGAAAGATGTGTCTAAGGGACACATTGCTGGTGGCAGGAGGCTGTAGGTAGGGATGTGAGCTCTCTTGTGTTTACTTCAGGCTCTGGCTTCAACCTATGCTAACTGCTAACATAACAATTATCTAAGAAAAGAGGTTACTGAAAATGGTAGATTTCACCCTGTGCTGAGGAGTTTGAGTTGCTGTAGTTGAGGCCCCAGGCTGTGAGTGTCTTGCTGTAAAAGCAGCTAGTCAATAAACCAAAAATTCATAGGCCTGGCTCTCTCCAGGCTCCATAGAGGCACTGAAAAGAATAGGAAGTTTTTCCACAGTTAGTAGTTTAAGGCAGAGAATTAAACAAATTCAATCATTATATATTGAACACTCTTTATTGGCTTTCATTTCTTAGAAAAAATTCCAGAAATTTATTTTCTCAAGAGTCAATATAAATTTTATTAGCATTAAAAATATTAAAATTATAATACAGAATTTTAAAAAGTGGGCAGTTTAAAAGGCAAAGAAAAGTTAGAAAAACAAATAAGAATGAAATATTTTTCTTACACAACAGGCTAAAAACATAAATGTTGAATTTTGATATCAAAAATAGCAGGAAATATCTATTATAATGTAATTTTAAAGTAAAATAATGGAAGAGTTGACAATTAAAATGTAACTAAAAGAATTTAAGGAGAGAAAAAAGAAGGTTCATGGGAGTCAATCTATTATACTCCATACAAGGGAGTCACCAGGCACTGTCAAAAATGATTAAAATTGTGGCATATAGGCACATTATTTAGAATTACAGAGACAAGTACCAGAAACATTAGAAAATAAAATTCAGTTTGATTCCTTCTTGGGAGAGAGGAAATGGAGAAGGAAAAAAAGAGTGCGTGCATGTGTGCGTGTGTGTGACAGAGAGAAAGAGAGAGGGAGGAGGGGCAGTCCTTATTTCACTCAAAAGGTGTGAACACTTCTGTTGGTAGGAATCAGCATTGTCTTGGTGTTTACTCAAGTAGAGCAAGCCAACTATACAGCAGGGACTAGAACCCAAATTACTTGACCATGTTCACCTTATGAAACTCCAGGGGAAGAGGAAAAGAATTAACAACAAAGATAGAACATTAAGCATCCAAACTACTATTGTTCAGATAATTTTGTTGCTACCCTGGCAAATTATTCACAGATATGCACACAAGAACCATTGTTAAATAACAAACTGTATGAATATTATCAGTTGACTCATCAAGAAACCACCCACACTCAGGAAGCATGTTTATAACTTGCACTATGTTTTTCTATTCAAAAAAATAAACCATAAGAATCAAATAGTCAGAATGGTCTTGAGGTAAAATTGCTAGTTAACGAGGTGTGCTGAATGATTTCTTCAGCCACAGTTATAAACTGCTTCAGACATGCTGGTTGTTTCAAATGAGCCACGCAATGGCAAAATGAAGATGGAAAAAGACACTTTTGAACAAGATTTGGGGGACTCTGTTAATGTCTTAAATGTCATTATGCACGGTTTCTTGATGAGACCATTTCAACATTTCCTAATTCTACCACAATTTAACAGTTACAGCAGACCTAGTTTCCTTGAAATTTGTTGTGAGGTTAGTAATGAATTAATTCTACCTGCACTAGAGAATTAAAAAACTCATTTTGACTTAAAATAGCTCCACACCCTATTATGTCTGACTAGCAACATTTTTGTCTGTCCAAGAAATCTTTATGAACCATTTTCCCCCCAGGGGATTAAAATTAATGTAAAGAACAAAATTAACTATCTCTCAACACACCAAATCTAATAACATAAACAAATCAAAATATTTATGTCCTCAAAATATATTTTTTAAATCATCAGTCTCTCTGGTGAATATCTGATATTTTATGTAACACTCCTGAGTAAAGGGCAATACTTGCAATTTTATTAATATTTTAATTTATTCTCATATCATTCACACTAGAGAAGTTTTATCTTTAGCACTGTACTAGAAAATGTCCCCTAATTTTAACAATTTTAAGTAAAAACATAATGTCTCAATAATATTCTATATTATTTAATATTTTGAAAAAAATATTTTATAGCAACTCCTATAATATGTGCAGTGACTCTTTCTCATTTTGAAGATTTCAAATATAAGAAATGTAACATAAAGTTTGATATAAGAAGTTTTCATTTGTTGTAAATTCACCATTTGCAAACCATTTTATAAAGTCTTCTTAACACGTGTGCCTCAATCTACACAGTTATTCTGCTTATTGCTTTTAAAGGTAGATCATAGCATTTCTGTGACAGTTCTATAGAAAGCTATTACTGTTAAGTGCCTCTCAAATACTGTAATGAATCTGTCACAATTTGTAGAGAATAATCCTAAAATTTATATTTTCAACTCTAAATGAATAAAACTCATCATTGTTAAGCATTTAAACATATTTCATAATATTAAATTTATTGCTATTAATACTCATATTGGGGAAATGTTTTATAGTTTATGAATTTTGTAGGTAAGAGTCTCATCAACAACACTGTGACTGTAACACACACACACAAGTAGAAAAATCAATATTCTATTTTACTCTATTTTATCATTTAAAATAGAGTTTTATAAATAGTGAGATAGGAGCAAAATGGTAGGTCATTAATGCCTATCTACAAGAGGAATATCTTTTTCCTGAGACTCACGGGATACCTGAAACTCTCCTACACAATATCTTCCAAAATTTGATGGTTATCTGAGGCCTGAAAACAACACAAAGAGTTTGCTGAGATTTAGAGTGTTTCATCAGAGTATCACTATAACCTTCTATTCACTGTATATACCTAAATCATCCAGAGCATGCTTGAGTTCTTAGTTGTAGTGTGTCAGGGAAATACATATCTTAAGAAAAGAGTTTGGACAGAAGTGCTTTTCTACATTATGAATCTCATCACCGCAAGCATAAAACTTCAGTTTGTGTGAACCATAAAATTCATCTTTCCTAGAAGGCTATCCTCATCAATCTCTTTTATAATGCACTAATTTACTGGACAATATACTGGAGAGATGATTGCTCTAATTTACCTTAATATTTCCAGTAATGGGAACTAATTACCAATTAAGGAAACCTCATCAATTTACAGAGAGTTTGTGTGTGCTCTGGCTAATCTGGAAAACTTCAGTAGTGTGTGTGTGTGTGTGTGTATGTGTGTGTAAAATGTCCTATTTCTTAAAATTCCTTAACATTTCATGCACTCTCTATGCTTTCTTCCATTCAGATAGTTTAACCTATTGTATTGAATGGTACAGTAGAATCAAATAACAAATGTCTTGACAGGAAACTCAATGGCTTAGGTTTTCAGGGTGGGATGTAAAAATCCAAGTTTCGATAGGAGGCTCAATGGCTTAGCTTTTAGGAGTGGGATGGAAAAATCCCAGGTCATAGCAATGGGTTTGGAAGTGTGAATGAGAAGTGATTCTTCTACTCCCTGGACACCATATCATTATTCCCTGCACTTAAAAAGGGAAGAGTCAGAGAAAAAGTGAAAAGAATTCTGATGTTGGTTTAAGTCCCTAAGAAGTGCAGGTACACCTGAGTCCAAGTTTTTGTTAAGAGGGTTAATAATACAAACTCCAAATACAGAGAAGATAAATGATTCTCCATTTCTTACTCCCTCTCTCAGCAAAAGCTGAAATTTGCAAAACCTAGAGCTTCCCTTCACCTCAGTTACCTAAGAAAGGGAGCAGCCTGGAGAAGTATAGACAATGGATCCAGAGAGATAAAGGGAAAATGTCTGACTAGAAAGGCAGCAAGATTTATGGATAGGGATGAAGGCTCACTTGGGGTTTGTTGCCATCAATTCAAAGAACAAACTGTCAGTGAAACTGCATATTTTTCTCTAGCCCCTACATTCATCTGCCTTGGTATACTGCAGAACAACAGGATGACTTGGGTTTTTGATAGGTTAATACTGTAGATAATACAAGAAAAAGGAAAAAAAAAGGATATGGAGTATATATAGATGTTGTTTGCATGGTATTGATTATGATATTCATCCAGGGTTATAAATTGAACTTATAACTTTTGACTCCCCCAAAACGTAACTACTAATAGCCTACTGTTGACCAGAAGCTTTACCAACAACATAAACAATCGATTAACACATATTTTATGTTATATATATTATGAACTGTATTCTTATAATGAAGTAGGCTAGAGTAAAAGAAATGTTATTTAAAAAATCATAAAACTGAGAAAATATAATTAGTATTCATTAAGTGGATGTAGATCACCATGAAGCTATTCATCCTCAATTTCATCACTTGAGTTGTCTGAGGAGGAAAAGAAGAGGAAGAGTTAGTCTTGTCTCAGAGGTGGCAGAGGTGGAAGAAAGTCTGCATATAAGTGGACCTAACACAGGTCAAACCCATGTTGTTCAAGGATCAACTATATATATGGATATGGATTGACTACATATATATATAACTCATATAAGGAGAAACTATATATATATGTGTATGCATTTCTATATATATGTGTGTATATATATGTATATAGTTTCTCTTTATATGAGTCTTAACATGAATATGCCAGTAAGCTGATTTTTACTTATCAGTGAGGCTAGTTCCTTATCATGGAGGCAAGAAAATTTTCAGTACATGCAAGAGTGCAAGGCATACAAGAGGTACTTAATATATATATTTGTTGCATGATAAAAGGTGTTCTAAAATAATTACTACTAATTTAAGAAATAATGAAAAAGTCATTGTAAAAATGCTTGTTCATTCACAGCTATTCTTTTTTGTGAGCCATACATGAACATATTTGAAAGCTTTCAATTTCTTAAAGCTTCATAATCATTAGTAGGTTTCCGCAATATTGATTTACTAATGTACATTAAACACTGATTTATAGAAAGATGTTCTCGAGAAAAGATGAAAAGATCTCAAATCCACATCATGAGGCATGTGTCAATTTGTGGGTCTCAAGTTGAAATTGACATCCTTCAAATGCATAAGAAAAAATGGTCTTAACACTATAACCTTGTTTCTTACAGTTGAGTTACTCTTCCAGTGCTATGTTTACCTGTTTTCTTTTTCATATGATAGAGGTATGTTGCTTTAAAAGACTTTAGGAAAAATTGTGGCATA
Source organism: Pongo abelii (assembly GCF_028885655.2). NCBI lineage: Eukaryota > Metazoa > Chordata > Mammalia > Primates > Hominidae > Pongo > Pongo abelii. The sequence goes on along the minus strand of NC_071990.2, from coordinate 95,183,328 downwards.
TTCAAAATGTACTAGGTCTTTCTCTTCAGTAAGTGAAATTAAGTTGATGCTAATCTTGAGAGCAAAACAACATGATGCAGGAATCATGTAAGTTCTGGAATGTCTCTTGAACCTCAGGATCATCACTTAATATCTATGTGACCTTGGACAAAAATTTAATCCATGGTTATCTTCTTAGTATTGGAAACAATATATTAGCCTTGCAAAATTGTTGGAAGGTGTAGAAATAATAGTACATGTAAGCAATTTTTCATGGATTTATGCATGGTATGTATTTAAAAGGTGATAGGCAATGCTGTGTTGATGAAGATAGAATTAATAATAAAAAAATCAGTGAAATCTTAAAAAATTCTGACAGACACCTAGAATTCAGGAAAATAACTTGTAAATGTTGAGATAAAATATAACCACACAGCCATTACTTATGATTATAAGTGAGGAAACAATAAAAGGTGAATGAATCACTCTGAAACAAAAATGTAATAAAGTGTCTGTTTAAATTTTTTGCCATTTTTTAAATTGAATAGATTAATTTCTTAATATGCTCAACATTATTTGACATTAGGAAAATGTACATTAAAATCATAATGGGATAATATTACATACTCAGTGGAATAGCTAAAATTAAAAAGACTGATTATACCTAGTGTTGACAAGGATATAGTGGAAACAAAAATTTCATACTCAGCTGGTGGAGATGTGAAATGATATAAGCACTCTGAAAAAAAAAACAGTTTGATGATGACCATATGTTCCAGTTATTCCACTCTTATTTAACCAATAGAAATTTAAGCATATGTTTATACAAATAATTGTACATAAATGTTCATAACCGCTTTTATTTGTGGCCCAAACCTGTAAACAATCCAAATGACTATCAACACATGAATGGATAAACCTATTATTGTACATCTATACTATGCAATACTAGGTATCAATGAGAAGGAATGAACTATGGACATATGTGGCAACACAGATAAAACTCAAAATAATTATGCTAAATGTAAAAGCCAGATTGTGTATTTTATAGAGTTATATTTATATAAAATTTGAGAAAATGAAAACATTAATCTAGAATAACAAAGTGGATTGGTGGTTGCCTGGGATGAAAGTGAGTAGAGGCTGGGGAGGAGGTCACAGAGGGCTTACAAGGATACTTTTATGGTTATGAGTAGAATCATAATCACATTTATATAAAAGATGTCATGGGCCACAAGCTTGTACATTTTCATCCTTTAAATATTTCTTATTCAATGCCAATTTTATGTCATAAAGTTATTTTAAAAAGTAAAGTATAAATAAATATAATTCCTGAAAACTTATTTGGAAATAACTCTGATGAAGAAGGAAAGGTGTAAACATGTGACTAATCAGGGAGAATCAAAATGAATTCATATTTACATACAAATATAAGTAATGGCAATAAGAGTACATGTTACAGAGAAACAGCAAAAAGTAGCATAAAATAAAAAAAAATCATTTGATATCATAAAGCCCAGAATTACTTGAGGTCTAAGAACATTGCTAAGGTCAGAAAGAATGCTTTCTTTTTTTTTAATTCTTATTTTTTTCTGACCATATAGAAAAACAGATGCTCATTTTCAAAGAAGAAGGAAATGAGACATTGTAAAGAGAAAATAAATCTCAAATGCATACTAACTTGGGAGCGCAACCAGCAGTTTTCTAGGATTATGTACACATATAGACATATTGTAGCAATGATATTTTATGTAGACCATAAATATATTTTCTATAAGTCAAGTTCATGTAAATTTATTTTAATAAGTGTTCAGTGTTATGCACTATTGTTGTACCATAATTTCGTTTTCCACATTTTCTTTTTTTTAGTAGAGACAAGGCCTGACCATGTTGGCCAGGCTAGTCTCAAACTCCTGATCTCAAATGATCCACCTGCTTTGGACCCACAAAGTTCTGGGATTACAGGCGTGAGCCACCGCGTCCGATGCTTCCATGTTTTATTTTCAAATATTAGGCCCCCTCCTTCAATTTAAAATATGCTTCTGTGAACATTCTTGTACATAAACCTTAGTGTTTAGTTAGTACATACAAATTTTCAGTAAATAAATGTATGCTCCCTTAATAAATGCCACCATCATCTTTGAGCTATTCCAGGAACTTAACTGTTCTGACTGTCCTGTTGGCTCCACCCCTGCCCTAATACTGGCCATCAGGACCGACATTACGCTGCAGGCAGACTTATCTTTTAAATAAATAAATAAGATCATATCATTTGCAGCATAAACTCCACAGTGCTCTCAGTGTAACTAGAGTAAAATAAAAACATCTTTTCAGGACTAAAATAACCTACATGATCTGATTTCAGCTTTCTCTAATCTTATTTCTTTCCACTTTCCTCCTCTCCTACTCTTCCTTCTTCCCGCCCCCTCCCCCCGCCCCCGCCCACGCAGGAACGCAGATTTTTCTTTCTGTTCTTTTAATAACATCAACTCTATTGATATTAGTTGCAACTCTAGTATATCACTCAGTTACGTCTTTATCAAAGCACTTATCAACAGGGACTTGCTTATGTGTTTAGAACTTAACTCTCACACTCCACCGCTATTGTCATGTAAGCTACTAAGGTCAATGATCCACCTGCCTTTTTCACTTCCATCACTTAGAGAAGTGCTTGACAAAGATTAAGTTCCTGTAGAACATTGGACAGTTTTCTAACAAGCATCAACAACAAATCTGTAATTCTTTTAATGTTTCTTTAATGATTATCACAGTTAAAAACTGTTCTTTATCAGTCGCTCTAGTCAAAATACAGAAACTTCATCAGATTACTGAAGAGAGTTTTGATTTAAAAATTGCAAACAGGGTCTTAGAGAACTAGAAAGACAAAAAGGAGGCACTAGGGTATCACAGAAAGAAGCAGCTGCCACCTGTGAGACTGGAGTACAAAAAGACCAGGTTGGAATTATTCAAATTTACAAGTTTGGAGGAGGAATCCTGTGAATCTGAGACTCAGCTCTCTAAGGAGCGATGCTTTCTAGTGCTACCTGCGAGATGCCAGAATATGACTTCCATGTATGTGGAAAGACTGCAAACTGGAATCAGCTGCTGCTCCTCCAATCAGCTCTACTGCTGCCAGGGTGAAGTGGTGTTGTGGTAATTGTGACAGGAATAGGAATCAGACAGATGTAGCATGTCCTTTTTCCTCAGACAGCTTCCTTCTATTGGAAGAACTCATACTGGAAGAATAACAGGAACCAGCTATCAAAGGAGAAAAGAGTTTTGCAAATTTCCAACCCCAGCCTCACAAAGCCCAGCACAGGAGGGTCAGTTTGAAGATGAGATCAATACCTTAATAACCAGAATATTTCCTAATTCAAGAATATTTTAACTTTTATTTGGTAAATTATCATAGCTTTCTTAATAAATTTTAATGTTTGAGGATATTTAAATATTTAATATATTTTAAATTTATCTTTTTAAAAGTTTTGAAATTATGGTCTATTTTAAAATTTCCCCACAGTTAGCCATCTGTCACCACTCATTGAATAATTATGTCTTTCCTCACCACTGAAATTGCAACTATATCACACACTAAACTCTAATGAAGGCAGATAGATAAATGGAGAGAGTTTTGTTGTTATTGTTGTTGTTGTTGTTTTTCCAGTATTTCTATCTCACTAAATGACACTATTCTAGCTAGAAACCTGAGTATCATCTCTGACTGCACGTTTTGGATCTCCTTTCTTGTCTGATTTTTCTCTGACTTCCCTGAATCCTTATCCCATCCCCACCCAAAATGCTATAATGGCCTCCTTTGGTTCGTAAGAATACATCTTTAACATATCTGATGAGTACTAATATTATCTGTCATGTACCCACAATCATGGTTTCACATTGTAGCGTACTTCCATTTGCTTACTGTATTTTAACTCCACGGGATTTTTTCACTAACAAATGCTAATTTTCCGGCACAGTCAGTGTCTTTATCAGCAGGGTCCCTCTGCCTAGAACACTTTACCACTCCCACTCTGCAGCTGGGAATGTCTTCAACTTTAGACCTAAGGCATCTTGTTTCTCTCTTGGGATAATTTTTATGATCTTCCTCATTTAGTTACACTCTTCTATTATATAATAACTTTTAGAGTGGCACATTACTAATCTCTTTCTACAACTCAACTGTAAGTTCTGTACAGACAATGTTTTGGCTCACACATTTTATCAATAGACTACCTGCCATGTACTAATTACTCAGTAAATATATGCTTAGTGACTAATAGAGACATACCATCTATTATTAGGTACACATATCCAATTATCTGTCTACTTTATTTTCTAAGAAAAAATTATAATGCTTTTTGAAATCTTCATTTTAAAAAATTATTAACAGGTATTTTACATTTTCTGTTGCTACTATAAGTGGAAGTATTCCCATTTTATTTTCAAGTGAGGTTTTTTTTTTTTTACTTCTAACAGTGTTTTAATTGAATTTCCTGGAAGAGAGATTTTTCTTTTTAACATAATCACTTTTGCAAATAATAGTGATAGTTTCCCTCTTTATTTCAAATAGCTGTTTCTCTTATTAGGTTTTTCTTGAGTATTGTTTAAAGCTTCCAGGAAAAAGAATTCAATGATAGAAGTAATTGTAGGAATTCTTACAAACAGCTTTATATTTTTCAATAAATAAGAGAAAAATTACGCTATACTAATAAGTCATAGAAAGAAATAGTCTGTTAAAATTTAATTTTATGTTTATTTTGTAAAAACACTGCCCTTGCTTAGTGTGCTACCCTTCTACTCCCAGGACAATATATTTTATTTTCCTTGGATTCCTATATATATAAGATAAAGTTCTCTTCCTCTTTGTGGGTAATACATGTAGTTCAGTTTCTTGTTGCCTACTCTGTGTTACCACAAGTTCCAGGATAACACAGAGGACTCTGGAACGAGACTGCTCAGATTTGAATCCTTGATCCATTTTTTACTAGTTTTATGACCTAGGCTAGTCATTTGATTTCTCTCTGACTTGATTTGTTTTTGTTTTTTTTCTGTAAAATAACATAAGAATAAAATGAGTTCCTATACATAAAATATTTAAGTCTTGAAGATTCACAAAGCTACTGTTTAGAATTATAAAATTATGCAATCACAAACATAGAATTATATAATATTGGGTATAAAATTATGATCAAATAACTCACCATTTTTATAATTTAGAATTTAAAATGTATATATTTAATGTGTTTTCTACTTTTATTTAATCAGTAATGCCTTCATATATTTTAACATCATTGTAAACTAAAAATCTATATTAAAGGCATGTAATTGTGTACAACTGCTTATTAAAGGACAGTTGCAAGTCAACAAACATTGCACATGGTTCTGATTTATTCTTAGCAACTCAAGGACATGAGCAAGACTTAAAACTTATCGGTAAATGAGAATTTTGAGACCAAGTTAGAAAGATGTGTCCCTTTAGTTTCTATAAAAGATTAGCCACTGAATGGAAAACATGGAAAAAATCAAGATGTCATAGTTGAGAGTGTCTATGCTGGGCATATTTCATCCAAAGGAACCATCTCTATGTGTGGATATCCCTCAAATCTAATCAAGGTGACCAGAGCATTCTCACAGGGAAAAAACAATCACTAAGCTTAGAAAAAGTTATAACCTAATCACTGTGTGTGTGCCTCATGAAATCTTCTGATTAGAATTCAGCCCCTTGCACATTTATACCAGGCTGGGATGCCAAGAATGCTAAACATGAGTGTTCCAGTCCTTCAAAAAGGAATAGTATAATCCTCATAGTAAAAGTAATAAATTGCCTATTGACTTAAATCTAAGCCTTCCAAATCTGTCTGTCACTGGGAATTGGCCTATGAGTCAGACTGATTAAAATAAATATGCGTAACTAATTTGAACATTTAAGAAACCAAGTCAAATTTTTAACATATATTTGGGGTAAACCTAAGATAAATAACTGGGTTTGAAAATATTAAATCAATATTTAATATATGTATATTTGTTTATGAGAATATGCATTTATAATCAGGTTTACCTGAAACACATGCTATACCAAAATACATCTTGTTATTCCTGATATTAATAAGCAAAGTCCACCAATAAGCATTCTTTCATGAGAGTCTCAGAAGTAAACTTCTCAGAATTAAGGTCTTAAATAATATTGGTGAGAGTTTTGACATGTTATGAACACTATGAAAGATGCTAAGAGATGTTATGTGAGCACAGTTTTGAAAGAGGAATTGAATAAAAATTTTACCAAAAAAATAGCATTTTATCTTCTCCTGCTCTCCTGTAATATGACATTACCTACAAGGGAGACAGTACAGGGGTTAAGGAAGTAACCATGTTCTCGGGACCCAGCAACTGTAATGTCCATACAGTTAACACAATAAACCGCAGCATTCACATTGTAGTTAAGCTCATTCAAGCAAAGCTATCTTCAGTAGGGAATTTCCCCTGTAGACAGCCTGTACATTTTGATTTTACCTGTCCTCAGACTGACACTTTGCTTATTATAATAGAAAAAAAAAAAAGTGGAGTGGAGATTTACGATTTCAATGAGACGTGAGATGTATGAACAAGTATGTACAGCTACTGCGCATGTGCCACCCAGCGGACCACACAGAACGTGCTTACTAGTAACACCCCTTTTCACCCCTTATGAATAATCAACTGAGACCCCCATAATGGAAGTCTCCCTAGTTCAAGTCTTTGCTGTTTCATCCTTAGGAGCATTCTGCCCTGAATCCTTCTCCCTCTCTCAGGGTGTACTGTCTATTCTGCAGTTAATTTTCAAAATATTATTTTGCTTTTGCAGTAAATTATTCTGTGCTGCATCTCCTTTGCTGTGTGTCTCTTGCTTAAATTCTTTTTTTTTTCTTCTCCAAGTGTGATTTTTAAACTAAGAAGATAAGAACCGCGGTCAATGTCTCACATTAGCTGTCAACACAAGGGTAGTTTTTAATAAAAAAAACATTTTCTATCAAATGGTTTTCTATCAAAACAAAACAAAACAAAATAAAACCAAAATTATAAGGAATATTTTAAATCCTAGAAAATGATAGATCTACTAGGTAAACATTCAATATTATGGAAAACTTAACCAACACGATTTATGAACTGACCTAAGAGATATCAGTCTAGATATCTAACGATGCCTCAAAAGATACTGAGAATAAACATTTTTTTCAAAGTTGCACGCAACATTTACAAACAATATTTCTTTTGGGTTGCAAAGGAATTTTTACCAAATTATAAAATACTATTCCAAATAGAGGAATATATCTTGACCACAATATAAACCAGTAATTTAATAATAAACATATGCTCTCAGACCTATAGATCTGAAACAAAAATAGGTGTCATGAGGAATGAATAAAATGCTTTATTAATTTCTATAAACTAATTATGACTTAAAGTGTCGTAATGTAAAATTCAGTTGAGCTAAATGAGGACTTGGAAATTTATATTTCATATTACTTAGAAAGTAGGGAATATTAAAATTTAATACACATCTTCCTAAATATGGTGGAAAAATAATTTATTTTCTATAGTTCCTTTAGGTTGATTATATTAATACAATTTTTTTAATTAGTTGAAGATAAATCAAGTACTCATAGAGACAATAAGCAAACCAGAAATTGGCTATTTTTCAAAAAATACCTTAGTAGAAGAAAATAGAAATATTTAGTGACTTATAATTTAAAAATATAGAAGCTATGTAAGAAATAACAAAAGATGCTTCACAAGCTTGGACTATACCAAAACTGAAATCTTGCAATTTAGAATATTAGAAGTGAAGTTTAAAATAAAGTTAAGGAACTGGGAAAACATCTGGCATATATAAAAAAGACAAAGGAAATCCTTAGACAAAGACAATGAAATCCTTAAAAAATGAATTAAGGAAGTAAACTGATTGTTCAGAAGAAGGAGATAAAATTTAAAATATTTGTTTAAATCGAAGAAATTTAAATAATATGATTTTTTTGTATATGCAATTAGGCAAAATATTATGACAGAAATAAATGGTGATAAAGATAAGTGTGCTTTCAATAAGTATTCCTTGTTCTTTTTAGACACAGGGTCTTGCTCTGTCACTTAGGCTGTAGTGCAGTGGCACAATCACAGCTCACTGTGGCCTTGAACTTCTGGGCTCAAGTGATCCTCCTGCAGAATCAGCATTCTTATACACTTACGGTTAGGAATTCAAATTTAAACAGACATTATGAAAATGAATTTGGCAAACTATATTAATATTTAATAGCATTCAATTTATGCTGTGGTTCCCTTTCTAGCAACTTATTTTTAAAGAAACAAAAAAACAGAAACTCTTTTTTTCTTTTTTTTGAGATAAGGTCTCATTATATTTCCCCAGCTAGAGTTCAGTGACTATTCATAAACCCAACCACAGCACACAGCAGCCTCCAACTCCTGGGCTCGAGTAATCTTTCAACTTCAGTCTCCCAACATAAACTCTTATAATGATTTATCTATGAAGAAGTTCACACATTTTTACAATAATAATAAACATAAACAGTAATTTTAAAATAGTTTATTTTTAATAGTAAAATATTATTAATATAATAATTAAAATAAAAATACATAAAAATCAGTTAAATAAATTACCTTACATGGGCATTATAATGGACATTTTTGAGGGACTAACCGTTATTTCTTTTTCTTTTTTTTAAGGAAAATTTGTATTATTTCAATTATTTTTATGTACAGAAAACTCAATAGTATACATTTAACCGAGTTTAGTGCCAAGTTCTTTAGCCTTTGCCTTTTCGAGCTTGGCGATCTGAGCCACAGACTTGTAACTCAGGACATCGCCTCCCCAGTGCCAGCAGATCTCATCATATCTGTTGTTCCTGTTTTCTAATAGAACCTGGATTTCTCCCATTTTCTAGCATTTGTATTGTCTTTGTTATGTGGGTCTTGATTGGCCTAATTTTAAAATGTATCTATATAAGCAAATTACCACAATGATAAGCAGTGGAACAAATAAAAGCCAACCAGTTTCTATCATTCTCCCTGGATAGGGTGACCTATTCAAAGAAAACACTGTCAGGTCACCGGAGAAGTTGGGCCTCTGGATGTGTGTGGGTTCTGGTCTACCGGTGACCCGGCTAGCAGGCCCTGCTCCCGCTTGAGCCACCTGCTGGTGTCCGTGCTCCTGCTCTGGCCTTGCACGGTGACTCATGCCTGTAATCCCAGCACTTTGGGAGGCTGAGGCAGGAGGATCACGAGGTCAAGAGTTCGAAACCAGCCTGGCCAATATGGTGAAACCCCGTCTCTACTAAAAATACAAAAATTAGCCGGGCATGGTGGCATGCGCCTGTAGTGCCAGCTACTCAGGAGGCTGAGGCAGAAGAATTGCTTGAACCCAGGAGGCAGAGGTTGCTGTAAGCCAAGATGGCACAGCTGCACTGCAGGCTGGGTGACAAAGCGAGACTCTGTTTAAAAAAAAAAAGACAAAAAGAAAACTTGCCAGGTAGTGCATTCAGCTGCATATAACTGAGAACACAAATAATAGTAATATAAACAAATACCAGTTTTTTCATCATGTAACAAGAGTAGAGCTAGGCATTCTGGTACTGGTACAACAGCTCTATAATTCATCATAATGGTAAGCTTGTTCTTCCTTTCTCAGCCATTCTTAGCAAAAAGTATTTTTGACACTTGTGTCCTCAGAATCCTAGATTGGCAGCTCGACATCTAGCACCATCCCCAGCTGCCATCCAGGAACAAGAGAAAGTGCAAAGGGCAAAATATGCATGCCAGGGAGTTTTTCACTTTTGATGACATTTTGGAGCCAGCCGATACCTTCTATTTGGAACTCAGTGGTCATATGCCTGTAAAATCTGGGAAATGCTGCTTTTTATTTATCTGAGATAGAATTAGTGAACAAAGACTAAGGTAGGCAATCAGTGGTTTCAGACAAAGATGGGAAGAAAAAAATGAGTTAGTCCTGATAGAGTGATATCCTCGACTTTTTCATAGGTTTAGGGAGAAATGTCTGCTTTCCTTCCCAACACTGCCCACCTCCCCAGCCCCCAGCCATAGACGTAGACAAGCATGGATTCCCTGATGGCTTGTTCTGCAAATGGAAGAGATGCCAGCCTTTGATTAAGGTCAGAATTACAGATGGAAGAGTAGAGAGACTGAAAAACATCAGGCACCTGGTGACACTTTTTACAAGTTGGAAAAAAAAACAAACACTAAAGCATCATCTACTCAGGATTTAAAGTTTGAGAAAATAGATTTCCTTCTCTCTTAAGCAGTTTTCGTTGAGATTCTGGTTTGTTAATACCAAGTACGTCCTAAATGATTCAAGTATAAGATTCTGTTAAAAATCAAGTAGTCAGCTAATATCCATTGCCATGGTGAAACTTTTTACCATATTTTATATACAATATGATTTTCATGTTAATATATAAACATTTTCCTAGAAGATACAAGAGGCAAGCAAGTATTATCGAGCTTTCATATAGTGTAAATTTTATTCCACAACAGAATTTTGAAAATAGTATTCCTGGTAATAGTATTCTGAAAATAGTATTGTTGTTAATTCTCTAGATGCAATAAACCTTTAACACAGATAAAGGCCCCAAATTAATTATCTAAAGTGTAACTTGATTTTTAATGTGCATAAGTCATATATCCAGTTTTAATTGCACTACAGTTGTGACAATCTTTGAAAAGTAATGATATGGTTTGGATTTGTGTCTCCACCCAGATCTCATGTTGAATTGTAATTCCCAATGTTGGGGGAGGAACCTGTTGGGAGGTGACCGGATCATATGGGTGTATTTCCCCCATGCTGTTCTCATAATAGTGAGATCTGATGGTTTAAAAGTAAGTGGCACGCGCCCCTCCCCCCACATCCACTTCACTCTTCCTCTCTCTCCTGCTCTAATGTGCTTCCTCTTCACTTTCTGCCATGATTGTAAGTTTCCTGAGGCCTCCAAGACATGCTTCGGTTAAGCCTTGGAATTATGAGTCAATTAACTTCTTTTCTTCATAAATTACTCAGTCTCAAGTAGTTCTTTATGCTAGTGTGAGAATGAACTAATACAAGTAGAAAACAATTTTTAAATGTAATTTTTGTATGAATCAAATAATTCTTGTTCAGTATGCATCATCAGTGCTCAACATATTCTTAATTAACTATTTTCACCAATAGAGAATAAAATGATAAAATTGTATCTTCTGTGAGAAAAATTTGGACACATGGAAATGTTACATAAAATTGTCTTTTAAATGACAACCCATGCAAATTCATTATTTCATTAAAATATTTGCCTTCAGTATATGTATACATTTTATTTTAGAAAGTGTAATATGTCTTGGGTACATGCATTCTCCTGGGGTATGTTAAAATGTTGTGCAATTGGGGAAAATGGAAAAGCATTTGTAACAAGAGATTTAGATTTACTAATTATAGGCTCCTAAGCAACTTTCTGATAATCAGTTTCTTCATCTATAAAATGCAAGTAGTTATGGGTATACTCAGCGGACTCTTACTGGGATTAAATAAACGATATTTGGGAAGAATTTTAAAAACCATCCAGCTCTACACACTTGTTTTTAAACTTTTTTCCTTTACTTCTATTTTATTTTTTATTCTGTTCACTTATAAAGCACAATGCCAAGTTACTCAGCCTAATTAACGTAATATTATCTAACCTTGGTTTTATACAGAACTCCAACATAATGAAAATTTATTTCACTTATACTTTAGAAACATTGTGGTGCCATTTCCTGGGCAGAAACAATGGAAAAAGCTAGCCCTAGGCATGGGTCTAACAGGCGAGACTCTCACCAAGCATATGGGCAGGCAGTGCTTCAGTGCCTGAAGTGGAGAGATCAAAAGCACAGTGGATGGCCTTTCTCTTGATGACTTCCCCAGATGCTTAAGGTTCTTGAAACAGCTGTTTCAGTGCAGGCACAGCAGGTATCTCACTCTACCCTCTTCAGATTATGGATGTTTTGCGAAGTTCCCAATGGATTTTTCTTCCTTACAAATTGGCCTATAGATTAGACATGACAATTAGCACTGGTCTATAGACTTACAGAAGGAAAGAAATTAGTCTGGAACTAAAAGAAAACATGCTGTTCACTAGTAAAACATATGACATAAATTAAGTCAGAGGATTATAAATAATGGAGTAGAAGAGACCTTTGAGATTGTATAGCTCATCATCCTCATTTTACACATGCAGAATCTGATGATGTATTTTGTTAGGCTGCTTACGGTCATCATCTCTGAAACTGCTAAATACTGGGGGGAAGAAGCAAAGGTAATTTTGCAGACTAATTTTTTGTATGGCTATATTTTGAATTATATCTATCTAAACATAAGACAGATTTATATTTATTGAAACAGCAATCTTTCAAATCTTGATAATCTATAAGACAATACTCCCAAGTTTAAAAATATTATATTTTCCCTTTTATGAATGAATATTTTGATTCAAATACAGTATTTATTATTTTTTGAATTTCAGACTCTTGCTTGGATTCTGATCAAATGTTATACATTAATTAACTCATTTATTTATTCATGTAGTTATCCTGTGATATTTATAAAATGTCCATTACTATTCTGGCATTGTGCTAAATGTTGAAGATACAGAAACAGAGAAATGGTTCTCGTACTCTAAAGGAGAGAGTATAATGTAGTTGTCAAGAAAACTGGCTCTGGAGCTACCTTAAGTTTAAATTTTGACTTCATTACTATCTAGCTAAGAGACTTTCATCAAGTTGTTTAATCTCTGTGATCCTTGGTTTCCTCATCTGTAAAATTCTAATAATAATAATAAAAGAAGAAAAAAAAATAGAAACATTCTGCGCTTTATACTATTATTGTAAATGTAAAAAAAAAAAAATTCTCATAATAACATTATTTACCTCATAGGAATTTATGAAGATTAAGTGAGGCAATCCATGCATAGTTTCAGCATACTGCCTTGCAGTTAGTTACTAATTATTGAATAAATGTTCATTGCACATAGCATTAAAAAAAAACTCCTTGTTTAGTGAGAGACTCAGAACATTATACCACTACTCTAAAATGATAAAATAAGGTCTAAGAAAGATATGCACCTCTTCTAATGAAACAACCCATGAAACAAAGATTCGGCACCAAATTCATTGTTAGAGTATAAGGTCATTTTTTTTCCTGAGAAGTTAATTCTTGAATTGCTTTTTGTAGATTTTTTTTTTCCCATAGTTAAGCGGTAGTGATTTTGAAATAACAAAATACATGGAGTGAATATTCCTGGTAGAGTAATATTTGGATTTTAGAACCATTGTTTTAGTAGTGATAAGAAAGATGACTTGAATTTATCTGCAGAGTGGATGTCATGAACATAGAATATTGGTGGGTAAGCAAAAAAAAAAAAAAAAAAAAAAAAAAGCAAGACTCTGACTGCTTTTTACCTGGCCATTTCTTAGGGTTATATTTGCAGTGAGCAACCATGAGGGATAAGGGACCATCTCTCCCTGGACAAAGCGCAAGCATCCTTTCATTTACTATAAATATGGTGAATCTTGCAACATCAGTGTTTCTTTGTGTCAGTACAACCCATTGCATGTGCTGGTATCCATCATAGGCAATGTACTACCCTTATGGAACTCAAGGGACATGGGGAAGCAGTGTGAGCGTCATGCTGACATTTGGCCTACTGCTTTTGCCATAAATATTACAATCCTTTGCCTCTGACCCATAAGTGTAATATCTTTTTACACTCTCCATGGTAAGGTAATAGATTAGCTTTGTACCTTGTCTGTATATATCCAACACCAGCTGAAACAAATGGAATGTAAAATACACACCTTGATAATTTTGAAACAAAGGACATGCTAAAAATATATCTTATGCATCCATTAAACAAAAGAATATACATAGAGGTGTATTGTTTTGAGTCAAATGTATTATAGTTGTATAGTTAAATATCACTCAATTATATCTCAGTTTATGTCAATACTTTTCCAAAGCTATAGAACTATTCTGTAAAATTCAAATTTTCTGCAGTGAATACTGTTGTTTTATTCTACTCTTGTCTGAATATTTAATTTGTCTTAAAGTTGGTATAAGATATAGCTAGCTTCAATGAAATGATTATGAATATTTTTTCTAGGCACATTAGATTAGAATACTTTCCTATTTTTGAGAAAAGTAAATGAAAGCTATACTTTTCTGTGCACACTTTGTAGAAAAGCTTCTTCATTTGGAAGTAAAATAACTTGAATTTGATTACTTATTGGAATACAATAAAATAACATCATTTTAAAGAGCCCAGTGCATATTTTAGTACAAATCTATTAAAAATATCACACTTCAATAATGCATGGTGCCTGATAAAGAATAAATTGAGTTAACTAAAAAACATAAACAAACCTTATTTTTATGCAAATTAAAATATAATTTTTAATCTTAATTTTATAGTTATTTAAATCTAAGTAAAAAAGTTCATCAAATACATAGAAAAGTTCATAAGCTATATAGAACTGGAAGGAACTTTTACAAAGTCAACTTATGGTCACTTTTTTCTTTACAGAAACTTACCAATTCAATTTTCTTGTTGTAAATTTCTTCATATCAAAACTACATCTTAGCAAACAAATAGTAAGTTACAATTGTAAAAGAAAAATTGTGTTTTTCTTACAAAAACAAAAGAAACAAGCAACTTCACATTATATCCTTTTGATATACAGGAGTATATTCCTTTAAAATGCATGTACCAATCTGATTTGCACTGAATTTTTTTATCTTTTGATTCTTTACCTGGTGCTTTACAAGGTCTAAAAGCCACAAAGCTTTGGTTTGAATGGTGCCCAAAGTAAAGCAGAAAGCACTGAGTTTGATCTGAAACTCAAAAAATCAAAAGTTTGCCTGGCCACAAATCCTATGTTTTACTGTCTAACTGTGAATTGCAATGGGGACTAAAGTGTTGCTTTTATTCTTTTTATCCAGCATATTGAAGGGCATTTGAGAACTTGATTTATAGCTTTGAGGAAGTGAGTCTGGGTGTTAACAAGCAAAGAAAAATTTAAACATCCCATTGCATATGCTCCTTCAAAGACAAACCTTTGATACCTGGTGCCCTTTTTGAACTCTTTGATTAAATGGTTATGCCTAGATGGTATAATGGGTGGATTGAAGTTATGATTCACGTAACTCTTAAATTGTGAGAGATGTCTAAAATGTTCATACTTGAGAGGAAGAGAATGTAGAAATAGACACACTAAGTCTTTCCTACAAGAGGCCAACTTGTTTTGCAAGTATGGGATTGAAGATAGGATTTCATTGTATAAGCCAAGAAGCTTAAAAATAAACTCACAATTGAGATTGGAACAATGAGCATTATGTACACTTTATCTACTAAACTCACATGTGAAAATGTGTGAATTGTTGAAAAATGATTTTATGAATATCTATTTTGGAAATATCTCCAGAAATCTCTTCCCCATCTGACCAAGCTGTTACAAACATATTTTAGTTTCTTTTGCCTTCAATTGGTTTAGATTGATTACTCTTCTAAAGTAAAGTAATAAATAATAGTGGACATAAAGCAAGCAGAAAGCAGACATTTTGCTGCAGGAGGAAGTAGGTAAAATAGGGGCAGAATTAAAGGACCAAACTGTAGCCTTAGGAGATCCCATCAGAAATCGATCTGAATCACATACATACTTCTGTGTGGTGTCAGATATTTCTCAGTGCTCTAAATTAATAACATGGATATAATTGGCTGAGATACGTGTGTGTGTGTGTGTGTGTGTGTATGTGTGTGTGTATATATGTGTATATATATATATAAAACATATATATAACAGAATTGCTAGACATTGAATTCTAGTTAATAGCTAACTGCCTGTGTCTAATTTTTTCAATAACAATTTTTTCAAATTTTTCCAGAACTGCAGTAAATATTAGAAAGTCCCTTACTTTCTTTCCTTTTGCAACAAAATATTTGCATTGAGTTGCTTGCAATGTGAATTAATGCTCAGAATTCAGTAAGAAAAGTGGTGTGACATTCATTTTTAAATTTCATGCTTCATGTCACTTCACCTCTCTCCTTGCTAAATTACATTTGGTCACACTTTAACCACACAAGATGATGCAGCAGGTTTATATCTGAAAGAGGGACAAATAGGTGGAAAGTCGCAGAAGTGTAGTGCAAAAAAAAAAAGATTAAATTTTTTTACAACTTTCCAGTAAAAAATATAAAGCTATGGTTCACAAGCCAAAATATTTTTAAGAATAATGAGGCTAACATGATCCTTAAGAACAGTATCCTTAATATAGCAAGAGGAATGGTTGTAATCCTATATATATATTTACACTGAGGATTAATTCATTCCTTTCCATTAATTCACATGTAGGCATTAAAGTATTTTATATGTTACCTTTGCTGCACATTAGAAGATGAGACTTATTGCATTATCATTAGTTTGCACAATGTAAAAAATACATAGTGTTATATTCTGCAAGATCTTAAATGGTAAACCTTCTGCAAGATCTTAAAGAGGTAGGAAGTGAGTGTAAGTTAAAATTGATTAGCAGTCTATATTGAATTTTTAAATAACATTGATTCAATAAGCAATTACTCAGAGCCTGCTGTGGGCAAGACACTCTTTAACACTCTGCGTTGTAAATATTGTAATCCTCATTTCACAGACGAGAAAACTGTTAGAGAGAAGCCTTTGTTTTCAAGTTACACCAGTAGCAAGTAGAACTATGTTCCCAAACATATCTGTCTTGGGTGTTCATGCCTCTTACTATGTATCCCACATCTTCCCTGCCATAACTAAGTCTCAACTTTTTAAAAAAATTATACTTTAAGTTCTGAGGTACATGTGCAGAAAGTGCAGGTTTGTTACATAGGTATAAACTTGCCATGGTGGTTTGCTGCACCCATCAACCCGTCATCTACATTAAGTATTTCTCCTAATGTTATCCCTTCCCTAGCATTAGGAGAAATGCCCCACCCCCCCGACAGGCCCAGGTGTGTGATGTTCCCCTCCCTGTGTCCATGTGTTCTCATTGTTCCACTCCCACTTATGAGTGAGAACATGCAGTGTTTGGTTTTCTGTTCTGATTGTCTACTTTTAAAAAGCTTAAAGTTTAATGTTAAAGGCGGAGATATAAAAAGCTAAGTATAACTAAACAAGGTATGATTCACTTGCTCTGCTCATGAGAAAGTAATTGAAAAAATATTAATAAGGACAGATAAGTTTTGCTGGAGAAGGTACTTATCTACTCAAAGTCTTAATGAAAACATTATATGCAGAATTAAATACAGTATAAATGCAATTGTAATTTTCATAGACATAGACACATAAATAAGTAACCACTGACAGCATGAAAAAAACAGCTATTGGTAGTTATTAGGAGCACAATCTGTAGGCTACATCTGATTCAACTCAAAATCCAATTTCTACTACTTCTCCACCCCATAGTGTCACAAAGCCAGTTTCCTCATCTATAAAGTAAGTTTTGTATGTTATAGTATTTTTTATGAGGTTTAAATGTGATAATCCATATAAATCTAGCACAGTGCCTGGAAAATAGTAAGGAATCCCATAAATTGTTATATATTTATCATGTGTGATATATATACATATATATATATATAGTGGAATTTGTAGACAGAAATTGAAAAGAGAGATGTATATTCTGGCTGAAAGTGATGTTGCAAGTGCATGGAGTCACAGGTGAAACAATTTACTTGGGGATGATGATTGGTAAGAGCAGAACGCTAAATGCAGGGTCATGAGGAGAGGCAGAAGATGATACTGAAATTCATTTTGACTTTTATGAAAGATGCATATTTTTCTTCTGTGAATAGCTTTATTATATCCTTGTTTTTACATTTTATTATATTATTTTTTCTTTTAATTTTTAATTCTTGTGGGTACACAGTAGGTGTATATATTTATGGAGTGCATGAGATGTTTTGATACGGGTATGCAATGTGAAATAAGCCCATCATGGGGAGCAGACTATCCATCCCCTCAATCATTTATGCTTTGAGTTATAAACAGTCCACTTACATTCTTTAGGTTATTCAAAAATTTACAATTAAGTTATTATTGACTATAGTCACTCTATTGTGCTAACAAATAGTAGTCTTTTTTTATTCTTTCTATTATTTAGTACCCATTAACCATCCCTACTTCTCCCCCAGACCCCTAGCGACCATCCTTCTATTCTTTATGTCCAAGAGTTCAATTGTTTTTATTTTTACATCCCACACAGAAGTGAAAACATGCAATGCTTGTCTTTCTGTGCCTGGCCTATTTCACTTAACATAATGATATCTGGTTCCATCCATGTTGTTGCAAATGACTGTATCTCATTCTTTTTTTATGACTGAATAGTACCCCATTGTGTATATGTACCACACATTCTTTTTTAAATTATTATTATACTTTATGTTCTGGGGTACATGTGCAGAACATGCAGGTTTGTTACATAGGTATACATGTGCCATGGTGGTTTGCTGCACTCATCAACCCATCATCTATATTAGCTATTTCTCCTAATGCTATCCCTCCCTCTGAACCCACCCCTCTGAAGGCCCCAGTGTGTGATGTTCCCATCCCTGTGTCCATGTGTTCTCATTGTTCAACTCTCACTTATGAGTGAGAATATATGGTCTTTGCTTTTCTGTGTTTGTGTTAGTTTGCTGAGAATGATGGTTTCCAGCTTCATCCATGTCCCTGCAAAGGACATGAACTCATCCTTTTTTATGGCTGCATAGTATTCCATGGTGTATATGTGCCACATTTTCTTTATCCATTCATCTGTTGATGGACACTTAGGTTGCTTAAAAATCTTAGCTATTGTAAACAGTGCTGCAACAAACATAAGAATGCAGATATCTCTTTGGTATACCTATTTCAATTTTTTTTTTTTGTATGTACTGACCAGTAGCATTGCCGGATCATATGGTAGCTCAGTTTTTAGTTTTCTGAGGAAATTCCAAATTGTTCTCCATAGTGGTTGTATTAGTTTACATTCCCACCAACAGTGTATGAGGATTTACTTTTCTCCAAATCCTCTACAGCATTTGTTATTGCCTGTATTTCGGATACAAGCCACTTTAAATGGGGTGTGATGATATCTCACTGTAGTTTTGATTTGCATTTCTCTGGCAATAGGTGATGTTGAGTACCTTTTCATATGCCAGTTTGCCATTTGTATGTCTTCTTTTGAGAAATGTATACTCAAATGTTTTGCCATTTTTTAATCAGATTAAAAAACTTTTTCATATAGAGTTGGAGTTTCTTATATATCTTGGTTATTAATCACTTGTCAGGTGGGTAGTTTACAAATATTTTCTCCCATTCTGTGGGTTGTCTCTTCATTTTGTTGACTGTATTCTTCGCTGTGCAGAAGGCTTTTAACTTGTTGTGATCTCATTTGTCTATTTTTGCTTTGGCTGCCTATGCTTGTAGGGTATTGTTCAAGAAACCTTTGTACAGAGCAATGTCCTGAAGATTTTCCCCAATGTTTTCTTGCAGTAGTTTTTTAGTTTGAGGTCTCAGATATAAGTCTTTAATCAATTTTAATTTTATTTTTGTATGTGGTGATAGATAGGGATCCAGATTTCTTTCCCTGTATCATTTATCATAGAGATTGTCCTTTTCCAGGTGTATGCTCTTGGCATCTTTGTCAAAATGAGTTCACTGTAGGTGTGTGGATTTGTTTCTGGATTCTAAAATCTGTTCCATTGCTCTATGTGTCTGTTTTTATGCCGATACCATGCTGTTTTGGTTACTGTAGCTCTGTAGTATCTTTTGAAATCAGGTAATTACATTACTTCCAGTTTGGTTCTTTTTGCTTAAGATAGTTTTGGGTATTCAGCATTTTTCTATGGTTCCATATAAATTTTATGATAGTTTTTTTCTATTTCTGTGAAGAATATCATTGATATTTTATAGAGATTGAATTGAATTTTTAGATTGCTTTGGGTAGTATGGACATTTTAACAATATTATTCTTCTGATCCCATGGATCAGAAGACTTTTTTTCATGTTTTGGTATCCTCTTCGATTTCTTTCATCAGTGTTTTATAGTTTTTATTATGTAGGTCTTACACTTTTTTGGTTAATTCCTAGGTATTTAATTTTATGTGTGGCTGAGATTACTTTTTAATTTCTTTTTCACATTGTTCACTGTTGGCATACAGAAATGCTGCTGATTTTTGTATGCTGATTCTGTATCCTGCAACTTTACTAAATTGTTTAATAGTTCTGTAGTTTTCCTGTGAAGTCTTTAGGCTTTTCCAAATACAATATATCATATGTACACGAGGTTAATTTGACTTACTCCTTTCCAACTTGGATATACTTTATATCTTTCTCTTGGCTGATTGCTTTAGGTAGGACTTCTGGTACTATATTGAATAAAAGTGTTGACAGTGGGCATCCTTGTCATGTTCCAGATCTTAGAGGAAAGGCTTTCAGTTTATCCCCATTCAGTATGATACTAGCTTTAGGTCTGTAATATGTGACTTTTATTATGTTGAACTGTGTTTCTTCTATGCCCATTTTTTGAGGGATTTTATCATGAAAGAGTGTTGAATTTTATCAGATGCTTTTTCAGCATCAATTGAAATGATCATATGGTTTTTATCTTTCATTCTGTTGATATGGCGTATCACGTTGTTTGATTTGCATATGTTGAATGATCCTTGCATCCCAGGGATAAATTCTACTTGGTTATGATAGATAATCTTTCTAATGTATTGTTTTATTCAATTTGATACTATTTTGTTGAGGATTTTTGGAACCATGTTCATCAGAGATATTGGCCTGTAGTTTCCCTTTTTAAAATTTTTTTTATGTGTTTCTGTCTGGTTTTGGTATTAGGGCAATATTGACCTTGTAGAATGAGTTTGAAAGTATTCCTACTTTCTCTATTTTTTGGAAAGTTTGAATAGAATTGGTATTAATTCTTCTTTAAATGTTTGATAGCATTAAACAGTGAAGTCATTGGTCCCAGGCTTTTCTTTAGTGGGAGACTATTACGGCTTCAGTCTTGTTACTTGTTATTGGTCTGCCCAGGTTTTGAATTTCTTTCTGGTTCAATCCTGGTAGGTTGAATGTACTTAGGAATTTGTTGATTTTCTCTAGATTTTTCAATTTATTGGTCTGTAGTTGCTCATAGCAGCCACTAATGCTCATTTAAATTTCTGCAGTATCAGTTGAAATGTCTCCTTTTTCACTTTTTATCTTATTTATTTGGATCATCTCTCTTTTCTTTTCTTTGTCTGGCTAAACGTTTGTCAATTTTGTTTAACATTTCAAAAAAACTTTTTTTTTCACTGATCTTTTGTATTTTTTTATGTCAACTTTATTTATTTCTGCTTTGATCTTTATTATTTCTTTTCTTCTACTAATTTTGGGTATGGTTTGCTCTTGCTTTTCCAAATTTTTAAGATGCATTGTTAGAATGTTTATTTGAAGTTTTTCCTCTTTGTGATACAGGTACTTATATCTGTTAACTTCCATTTTAGTACTGCTTTTGCTTTATCCCATAGGTTTTGGTATGTTGTGTTTCCATTATAATTTGTTTCAATATATTTTTCAATTTCCTCTTTAATTTCTTCATTGACCCCCTGGTTATTCAGAAGCATATCATTTAATTTCCATAGTATTTAGTAAAACTAAACTTTGTACAGTTTTCAAAGTTCCTCTTGTTATTCATTTTATTAATTTCTAGTTTTATTCCATTGTGGTCAGATAAGATCCATTGGTCTAACAGTGGAGATAAAGTCTGATGTTTCTTTACTGATTTTTTTGTCTAGAAGTTCTGTCCAGTTCTGAATGTGGGGTATTGAAGTCTCCAGCTATTATTGTATCAAGGCTAATCTCTCTCTTTAGTGCTAATAGTATGTCCTTTATATATCTGGGTGCTTCAGTGTTGGGTGCATGTATATTTTAAATTGTTATACCTTTTTGCTGAATTGACCCCTTTATTGTTATATAGTGAGCAACTTCATCTCTTCTTATATTTTTTTTGCCTTGAAATCTATTTTGTCTGTTATAAATATAATGACCCCTACTCTTTTTAAGTGTCCATTAGCATGGAATATCTTTTTCCATCCCTTTATTTTTAGTCTATGTGTGTCTTTGTAGGCAAAGTGTGTTTCTTGAAGGTAACAGATCAATGGGTCTTATTTTTTCATCCATTCGGACACTCTGTGTCTTCTGATTGGAGATATTAGTCCATTTACATTCAACATTATTATTGATAATTAAAGACTCTTGGCATTTTGTTATTTGTTTTCTGGTTTTATGGTCTTCTCTTCCTTCTTTCCTTCCTGTTTTCCTCTACTGAAGGTGATTTTTCTCTGTTGATATGATGTGTTTTTTTGCTTTTTGTTTTTGGTGTATCCAGTGTGTCTTTTGTTTTGAAGTTACCAGGAGGCTTACAGATAGTATCTTATAACACCCATTATTTCAAGCTAATAACAACTTAACACTATTTGCATAAACAAATAAGCAAACAAAAAGAAAAGTAATAAAAACTCTATGCCTTAACTTTGTTCCCCAACTTTTAACTTTTTGTTTCTATTTATGTATTATTCTACTGACCATGACTGAAAAAGTTGTTGTAGTTGTTATTTTTGATTAGCTTATGATTTAGTCTTTCTATAATACTTAGAATAAGAGTACTTTACATGGCACAGTTACAGTGTCATGATATTCTGGTTTGTGTGTGTGTGTGTGTACTTACTATTACCAGAAAGTTTTGTATCTTCAGGTGATTTTATATTGCTCATTAATATCCTCCTAGCATTGATGAAATCCAGCAGCTTTTATTTGTCTTGGAAAGTCTTTATTTCTCAATCACGTTTGAAGGATATCATCACCAGATATACTATTCGAGGGCAAAAGTTATTTTCCTGCAGCACTTTAAATATGTCATACCATTTTTTCCTGACCTATAAGGTTTCAACTGAAAAGTCTGCTGCCAGATGTGTTATAGCTCCACTGTATGTAATTTGTTTATTTTCTCTTGCTGCTTTTAGGATCCTTCCTTTGTCAATGACCTTTGGGAGTCTGATTGTTAAACGTCTTGTAGTCTTCTCTGGGTTAAATCTGCTTGGTGTTCTATAACCTTTTTATACTTGCATATTGATATCTTTCTCTAGCTTTGGGAAGTTCTGTGTTATGATCCCTTTCAATAAACTTTCTACCTCGATCTCTTTCTCTACCTCTTCTTTAAGGCCAATAACTCAGACTGGCCCTATCAGGACTATTTTCTAGACTCTGTATATTTGCTTCATTGTTTTTTACTTTTTTTTGGTCTCCTCTGAATGTGTATTTTCAAATAACCTGTATTCAGGCTCACAAATTCTTTCTTTTGCTTGATCTGTTCTACCATTAAAGGACTCTGATACAATCTTCAGTATGCCAATTGCATTTTTCAGCTTCATAATTTCTGCTTGATTTCTCTTAATATTTTAATCTCTTTGCTAAATTGATCTAATATAGTTCTGAATTCTTTCTTTGTATTTTGAATTTATTAGAGTTTCTTCAACACAGCTATTTTGAATTTTCTGTCTGAAAGGTCAAATATCTGTTTTTTCAGGATTGGTCCCTGTTGCCTTATTTAGTTCATCTGGTGACATAATGTTTTATTGGATGGTGTTAATGCTAGTAGATGTTCTTTGGTGTTTGGACATTGAAGAGTCAGGTATTATATTCTTCACCATCTGGCTTATTTGTAACCATCCTTGGGAAGGCTTTCCAGATATTTGAAAAGAGTTGGGTGTTGTGATATAAACTATATCTGCTTTAGGGGGCACCCCAAACCCAGTAACTCTGTGGTTCTTATAGACTCATAGAGTGAGCACCTTGATGGTCTTTGACCAGATCCAGGAGAATTCTCTGGATTACCAGATAGAGACTTTGTTCTCTTCCCTCGCTTTCTCCCAAACATACAGAGTCTCTCTCTCTCTCTGTTCTGAGTCACCTAAAGCTGGGGGTGGATTGACACACGCACCCCTATGGTCACCACTACTATGACTGCACTGAGTCAGACCTGAAGGAAGCTCCGCACTAGGTCTCACCCAAGTCCTGCTGTAACCACTCGCTGGCTACTGCCTATGTTCTCTCAAGTCCCTGGAGCTCTACAATCAGCAGCTGGCAAAGCCAGCCAGGCCTGTTTCCTTCCCTTCATGTTGGTGAAGTC
Source organism: Pongo abelii (assembly GCF_028885655.2). Classification (NCBI taxonomy): domain Eukaryota; kingdom Metazoa; phylum Chordata; class Mammalia; order Primates; family Hominidae; genus Pongo; species Pongo abelii. The sequence continues at coordinate 95,159,114 of NC_071990.2, read as the reverse complement.
CCCAAGTGGGGTCCAGAGATTCTGTTCAGGAATCAGGGACTAGTGTCAAATACCTTAGAAGTCTACCTGGTGTTCTATTGTATCACAGCTGAGCGGGTACTCAAACCATGAGATGCAGTCCTTCCCACTCTTCCTTCCTCTTTTAAAAGACAGAAGAATCTCATACCATAGCCACTGCCACCCAGGCTACTAGGAATACTGCCAGACTTTCAGTTGATGCTCCTTAAGGTCCAAGGTCTCTTAAGTCAATTTGTGAATGCTGCCTGACCCGAGGCTCACTCTTCAGAGCAGTAGACTCCCCTCTGGCCCAGGGAAAAGTCCAGTCATGCTGTCCAAGAGTCAAGTCTTGGAATCAGGAACACCAAAAGCCTGCTTGGTACTCTAACTCCTTATGGCTGTGCTGATAACTAAGGTGCAAGACAAAGTCCCCTTTACTTTTCCCACTGCTTTTCTCAAGCAAAAGGAGTTTTCTTCCATAGCCACCATAGCCATTAATGTGCTGAGTCTCACCTGAATCCAGCAAGTCTCAGGGACTCACCTAAGGCCCTCAGTGTAGTACATGGGTATCTCTGCTGGTTATTCAGGAACCAAGGGCTCTTCAGTGAGCAGATGAATGCTGCCAGCACTGGGTCCTTTCCTTCAAAGTACCAGGTTCCCTTCTGGCCCAGGCTGTGGATAGAAATATTATCTTGGAGCCAGGGCCTGAAATGGGAGTCCCACTACTCCGATCGGGTGCTCTGTCCTCTGTGGCTGAGCTGGTATCCAAGATGCAAGACAAAGTCTTCACCATTCCTCCCTGTCCTCTCCTCAAGTGAAAGAATATCTTTTAGATCCTGGAGGTGCACAGCTTGGGGTTAGGGGAGGGATGATGCCAGCACTCCCTGGTCTCCTCCAGCTGTTGTTTCAGTATGTCACATGTTCCCCCACATGTCCACTGTCTCTGGGTCTAGTTTAGAACTAGGACTCACCTAAAATTTACAGTACCTGTGGCTTAGATTGTCTTTTAAGTTACTTGGAGACACAGAGTGCTTTAGCCCTCTCTGGCAAGGTTTTCAGACACTCAAGTTCAAACTGCTGGGATAGGCAATCCCCTTCTGGGTAGGGCTGGTTTAATACTCCTTCTGTAGGCAGGCATCAGTTGAGATTTTCCTTTCTGCTCTAACAGGGTAGCACTGAGTTCAATGCCTTACAATTGCTGTGTTCTGCTTCCCGGAGTACCCAAAGATGCTTTCAGCACCATGCCGTTGCTGCTGGGAGTGGCATTAAAACCATCCAAGAAAACATGACCTGAAGGTGTCATAGGTGATTCAGAACTGTTCTCTTCAGTGCCTCTTTCAGCAATATAAAGTTGAAGCCAGGTACTGTGAGTGCTCAGTGATTTTTTTATTCTTATGAAGTTTTTTTGTTTGTTTGTTTGTTTGTTTTTTTCCTTGTAGATAGTCGTTAACTTGGTGTTCTTGCAGGAGGCTCGGAAGGATGATCAGTGGAGATTTTTATTCTGCCATCTTGTTCTTATATCTTCTTATAAATTTTTCATATACATTTAATACCAGACTTTGAACAAAGCACTGATTTCCCTGACTTGGGTATAGACTTGGTATTTGTTGCCAGGAGGTGAAGATCATAGAACTGACTAAGAAGGAATTCTGGGCCAGAAATCCTGAAAGAGACATCAAGTTAAATCTCTTTGGGGTAACAGTGATGGTTTATTCATAAGGCATCAAGAAATATAAAAATACATCTCTGAAGAATAAATGAGAGTGCAAGAATAGACAGCAAATCTGGAAATAAAAAATATTCAAAGAAATTATTTGTTTTCAGCAACAGTAATCAACTCTGAGTAATACAAAACAGAAATGAATGAATGGAAGGATTTAGGAGGAGAACTCACAAAGTCTAGAAAACCCACTTCTGTAAAAATCAATAATCATAGCCACCACAGGTCTAGGTTAAACAAAATGAAGCAAAACAAATAGACAATTTCATCATAGCATAATTTCTTAAGTAGGTGAGTTCCAAATATTTTCTGATTTAGCTTTCTCTGCTCACAATCTAGATTCCAGGGAGAAAGGACAATCAGTCTGCCTAGACTGGGTCCCTTGTAGCTTCTTGCATAAGCACCACACCTTGATTAATATTCCAACCTGATTATAGTTAAAGGCTACTTGGTGATTCCACAAAAGGAAATTGGGGTTTATTGTCAAAAACAAAATAGATGCACAAGGAGCCAAAAAAAGTTTTTTATATTAATTTAGATTTTTTGCCCTCGTGGTTTCAAGAGTTTGTAATTAGGTGGAGAGTGAGAGAATATTCTGAAACCTAAGGAAGAGTTTCATGACTGAGGCAAGCCATACTATAGGTAGCTTGTTTCTCAACTGTGAAGTTGTTTTGTTATTCCTTAAGGAAGAAGTAGAGTGAGAAGCATGCCTGTGTTCCTGACTTAGGTTCAAAGTGAATAAAGGTTTCACAATTATCATTGCATCCAAGAATTTAGACTTAGGTCTAGAATGTGGCAGGTACTTAAATCTTGTATGAAGGAATTAATTAGTATATGAATAACTTTTGTATTTTTTTCCTATTTTATATCAAGTCTTTAGAGTAGATTTCTGGAAATGAGAGTTTGTAACACTTTGGAATTCTGGACAAAATAAACTATTTCAAAATGTAAAGTATATTTCAAATCACCTCTAAACACAGCTTAAATGTATTTGTGAATTTTAAAATGTCCATTGACTATGTTATCAGCAATGTGGGCTAACTCTAACCTCAAAGCAAACACAAATAAATTATCAGCTTCTCTAAGAAAACAAAAACACTAGCAAAATATAACCCAACATAAGTTAGACTTTCTCCTTATAGTGAAAAAATGTGTATGTATGTGTTTTTGTTGTTTTGTTTTAAACAGAACAAGATTATATTTCAATATACAACTTCTGTGTAACTAAAAAGTAAACCACCACAGTAAAATGAATGAGAAAAAATATATTTGCAATTCTAGACAAAATGTTAATATCTTTAATCATAAATGAACTCTTCAGAAATCAGTACAAAGAGATTAACATTACAAGGGAAGTGAAAATAAAAGGAACAGAGGAAAATGGAATAGTACAAATGAGTTATAAGGCTATATGAAGATGATACAGTTAACATTAATAGCTGAGAAAACAATTTCATTATAAATTACATTATTGATCCTTACTTGATATCTGGTGTTTGCACAGCTTTAGGAAATGAAGAACTCTCAAATACTGGAGAAATTTACTCTATTCATGGGGAGTTTACTCAAAAATGTAGATTTTTGCATCAACTTGGGCCATGCAGCTCCAAACCATAGGAATCACTCCAACAAAGTAGTTAGATACACACCCACACATATACACATACATGTTTACTACATAAAAAATGTGTAAGTAATATATTTTCCCCCAAGAAACTACTTATGTATCAACTGGTTTATAAATTAAACCAAAATAGGAACCACTCTTTCTGAGCCCATACTTGTATAAAAACACCAGTAACTTCTCTTTAGCAGTTGTGGAGGACAATGTAAACATGCTTTCACTATGAGGATGTGGTGAGTTCTCAGAAGATTTAGCCAACAAACCTATACAGAATCTTTGGATGAAGTTTTTCTTTTTTAAATATATAATAATCTTTTATCAAAGATCTTTGGGAGAAAAAACTTTCTAATATATTTATTGGAACTGCATTTTATTTAGCATCTTTAAATGCCAACTACAGTACTTACATATAAAGACAAAAACCATTATTGCATTTATTTCCATGCTTAATGAAACTCTTTGAAATAGGCATTGTCATCTTTCTTGTACAGATTTTAAAAACAGCGTTAGGCAAGCTAAACATGTTTGCAAGCACAGGTATTTTGTAGGGGTAGAACTGAGATTTCACTGTACACCCTGTGGCCTTTTTCATATAGCAATGTAAAATGCAACATTAATCTACATACTTTCTAAAAGACTCATTATACTGATCTCATAACAGGAATTATCTTTATTCTAGTTCTACCACCCCATATAAATAGTAAAGAGGTGAAAATAAAAATCATCATGAGATCGGTAGACCATCTAATTTTAATTGTTCATCTTTAGAGATCTTAGTTCAGGGCACCTGGAGAAAATAAGTCTCCAGATAATTGCCTGATTCTGTTCAGAGGACAGAAGTGATGTGTTGAGAGCAGTGGCAAAACTGGAAAATTTTATTAGCCAGTGCTAACATATTGATAATAATATGTGAATCTATTCAATTTAAATCATTAACTAAGAGTCAAAAGGTATGGATTAAATTATTATTCAAAACATACTCCAGAAAAACAAAATGATGCCCTCATCAATGAAAACACAACCCAAATCAATGAATACTAAAGGCATTGAATCCCTCAGGCATTTTTTCTACCAAAAAACTCCCTCTATACAATTGTAATAATTAAATCAATCTAAAATTGTTGCTTATTTATTTCTTATTAACATAAGACAGCACTATGAAAAAGCCTTCTAACAAAAATACAAAAAAATTAAACCATCTCAGGAGCATGCTAGGGAAGAGGCACCACTGGTCTGGGGGAATAAACATTGAACCAAGGCTTAGCCAACTTGGCTTTGAATTCTACCCTTCCACCTAGCTGATTTCCATGGAAAAATTATTTGGCCTTTCTGAACTTTATTTTCTTCTACGAAAAATGGAGATATTAATGTATCCCTTAAATAAAAATTTTTAACCTGAATTTTGCAACCCAGTAGGATACTTATACATGTGAGTAGATTTTTAGGGGTTGTATATTCCCTAAAATTCTACACATCTTCTAACACAGGGGGCCCAACCTCCAAGTCACAGACCAGACAGGTACATGTCCATTAGGAACTGGGCCACATAACAGCAGGTGAGCAGTAGGCCAGGGAGTGAAGCTTCATCTGTATTTGCAGCTGCTCCCAATCACTCACCCTACCTCCTGAGCTCCCCATTCTGTCAGATCAGTGACTCCATTAGATTCTCATAGGACCGTGGACCCTATTGTGAACTATGCATGCTAGGGATCTAGGTTGCTGCATTTTTTTATGAGAATCTAATGCCTGATGATCTGTTACTGTCTCCCATCACCCCCAGATGAGACTATCTAGTTGCAGGAAAACAGGCTCAGGGCTCCCACTGATTCTATTTTATGGCGAGTTGTATAATTATTTGATTATATATTATAATATAATAATAATAAAGTGTGCAATAAACGTAATGCGTTTGAATCATCCCACAACCATCCCCTCTCACTCTGGATCCATGGAAAAATTGTCTTCCACGAAACTGGTCCCTGTTGCCAAAAAGGTTGGGGATTACTGCTCTGAGAGTTTTAGAATTACCAAATTAGAGTGTTTCCAAATAATTAAGAAATAGACTTTAATAAAATGACTGAATTATAGTTTAATAAATAATTGATTTTTAAGTCAGAATATGAATTCAGCACACAAGGATAAGATACTGCACTTCAAGGATAGTGCATATTCAAATGATCAAGTATGCTGAAACCTATATAGCACTCATGCATTTCTCTATCTCATTTTCTCATTTTTGTTTCAAATGTGCTATCATGTTACATAACTGAAGGTAAAGAGATATTATTTATTTGCATCGCCTAACACAGAGTTGGTTGTTGATAAATGTTTGGAAGAATAAACAGAAAAGAGCCAATTGCTACATACTTTAGAATACAACTAAGGTAGCATTTCCCAAAATGATATTTTTCACAACAAGGTGGCTCTGAATGAATTTTTTTTATAAACAAGAATAGTTGATTAAACATAAGACTATGTTTCAAGTATAGGACCACTGAATGCTTCAGTAAGTTAAAATGTTCTGTGACTGTTAAAATAATAAAAACCTTTTTCTCAACATTTCTATTTTCAACAGGACTTTTATTGTTGACATGGGGATTTTGTGTTTGTGGTTGTTTTGGGAGAATAATTTGTTATTATTTATCACAAATAGAATACATGCAACATAATGCACATAATATCTAAAGAAGTTAATAGGCTAGTCCTTAGAATCCAAATCATAAGGAAATCCCCATAACTAGTACATTCTCTACAAGTAGGTTTGTAGAGGAAAGTGTAAATGTTTTTAAAATTTATTTTTCAAATAAATATATTTTGCTGCCCAGAATGTGGCAGATATACTTCTAGGTATTAGGAATATGCATATATCAATAAATCACACTTGTACTATTAATGTTTGCCAACTAAAATGGACTACATATGGAGAAAAAAAAAAAAAAACAACTAGGCAGTGATAAGTGGAAGAGTAGAAATAGGATCAAACACTACCCAAGGGAGTAAGGAACCGTGTCAGAGGAGCGAGTCTCGCGGAGGACTTCTGCAGTCAATGGAATCCTACTTGGCCAAACAGTGAACCCTACTATGCCATGAAAATTGCAAGGGCTTAACTTTGTTTTGTGGTTGACATTGTTATTGATTATTAAGCATTTTGGTTTCTTGAATCTCTGTGATAATGATCAGAAAGAGTTGCCTAAATTGCTTTGATTCACAAGTAATTAAATGACTCTCTACTCACTTTGTGCTATGAAAGAAGATTACACAATTTATCTTGTCTAATAAGGCAGGAAAACAGTAGTAATGTGCTATTTCAGTGTTTCATTTTTTGTCACACGGATTAGTGCTAGAAATGGGCTTGCAAGAAAAATATTTAAAGGCGTAATATCCACTTTTAAAGCAATTTTGTTGGATGTCAATTCATCATGCATTCTCCCACATTGCTCTGTAGGTACCAATTATGTGACTGGATACATATTGTTTACAGTGAGTGAAATGGTTAGTTTGAGATACTATTTTTTCCTTAGGAAATAAAGTAGCTAGAGGCTTTAGTCATTTCAACAATCGCTAAATTCTCTACCTTAGTAATATTATTCTTTCAACACTGAGAAAGTTAAATTTTGACAGCCTTTTTATCAAACTAATTGAAAGGCCCATTGCTTTAATAAAGTTAAGTACTTCACTCGTGTCCTTTAAAAAAGTGTGCTTTATAAAACTGCCCTTCATATTTCAGTGAAAAATACATTTTCAAATGGATGCAGGTTATGTTGCCCAAATTCTAATACTTAAAGAGTATATATCCTAAGTCTAAGAGGATTTAAAAAATATTTATTTCATAGTTAACAAGCTAAGTTTATAATGGAAGCATAAACTTACTAATGGAAGAACCTTTCCACAGTTGTATTATTGATTTTCAATCTAAGATGGTGTCGTGCTGCAAGACAAGTGTTAACAAAGTTTTGACATAGGGTTAGTGTGTAGGAAAGTGAGCATGGGTGTTCACCTCTGAATAGAGGTGGGGAAGTGAAATTTTACCAGTCTGAAGAGGGCAACTCTTATATTAACACATACTACTTAGAGCTAGGTATGCTAGTTAGAGATTCAATAGCCATCTAAGACTATGGCATGAGCTTGGCAATGGACATTTCCTGTGGAGAACAAGATAGAAGGAGCCTGATTCCTGACACTAGGAAGCATGCAATGTGGCTTGTAAACTAACTTTTTCTCCTCAGAAGAACATTTTAATTTTGATAGTTTTTATTTTGTTTTGCTTTTGTTTTTGTTTTTGTTTTTGCTATTGCTACACTCAGCCAAACCTAAATTTCAATAATTTAACTTGCTATCAGGAAATGCTCACAATGAATAATACATGGGAAAACAAAGCTAGAAACAGTTTGATGCTATTTATGAGGAAAATATATAACAAGAAGAAAGGGGTTGAGGAGAAGAAAGAGAAGGAGGAGCACTGGAAGAAAGCTGGAAATAAAAATATTAAATATGTTCATCTTAGTGTATATCTTAGAGAATATAAGTAACTGAATTATTTGTTTTATATATTTTACATTTTCCCTGTGAAGTAAAGTTTTAATAACTTTATAGCAAAAAATAAATTTATACTAAAAGTTAATAAAAAATTGACAGTGCTCAGAAAAAGTGAAGGAAATTAGTTTGTACTTCACCAGCCAGATCCTGTAAGAGTCCCACCCACTGGCTTCCTTTTTTTTGCCGAACTCTCTTGATGATGAAACACATACCTATTCTCCAGTGATTATAAAAAAGGGCAGTTCAAAAGGTGAATGAAGGGTCATTATAAACACTGAGTGAACAGTGGGGGAATATATACTTTCATCACATAGAGCTACCACCATCTATTTTAAAGTTCCGTAGGGGAAGCAATTATTTGAGTAATTTAAAAAGTTATGCACACTTTTGCAGAGAAAATTGAACTGTATAAAGCAAAATACACTACCAAGTGTAAAACATGTCTATAGTAGAAGAGAAATCTGTAATGTCATAGCATGAATGTTGATCACAAAGGTACACAAAAGGTTTGCAGAGGTGCAAATCTGGATAACTGAAAGAACATTTCAGCAAAGAAGGTACTGATGCCCATGTTCTGTTGTTAAGGGTTGAATTGTGTCCTGTCGAAATTCACACATTGAGATTCTAACACCAAGTACCTCAAAATGTGACTTATTTGGGAAAAGGGATGTTGCAGATGTTATCGCTTAAGATGATGGCTACTGGAGCAGGGTGGGCTTCTAATTCACTATGACTAGTGTCAATATAAAAGGAGGACATATGTAAAGAGACACACAGGAAGAAAATACGAAAATGTTATGTAAAAATGAAGGCAGAGATTGGGATATTACTTCTATATAGTAAGGAATGCCAAAGATTGCAAGTAAACCACTAGAAACAAAGGGAGAGCTGTGGAACAGATTCTTCCTCATAGCCCTCAGAAGAAGCACACCTTCCTGGTACTTGAATCTCAAGCTTTTCACCAACATAACTGTGAGACAATACATTTCATTTGTTTAAGCCTCTCAGTTTGGGGTATAGTAGCCCTAAGAGACTGATACATCTTCCAACTTGAATTCATATGTCTCCTCCACACACACACATTCTCATTAATTCTCTTTTTTTCTCTTTGCCTCATACACACAAATTCTGACAAATGCACAGCTCCCACTCCCTTACACCATCATACCATCAAGTATTGAGCCCCGTCAATTGTAATAACTAGACACTATTACTTTATTTCAGGCCAGCTATAAATTCCCATTCAACAACCGATCTCTAATTTCTAGTAGTGCATGATTTTTCTGAAAAAGAAAATTACATTAATCTGTACTACTATGGTTAGGTTGTCATCACAGACTATCACAGACTGGGAAGCTTAAACAACAGAAATCAATTTTCTCACATTTCTAGAAACTAGAAGTGCAAGATCAAGGTGCTGGAAAGGTTAGTTTCTCCTGAGGCCTGTCTTTCTGGGTTTGCAGACGGCCACCACCTTCTTGCTGTGTCTTCATACAGCCATTTGTCTATATATACATGGAGAGGGAGAGTTCTCTGGTATCTCTTCCTCTTTTTATAAGAACACCAATACTATCAGATTAGTGCCCCACTCTTATGACCCTATTTAACTGTAATTACCTTCTTAAAGGCCCTGTCTCCAAATACAGTCACATTGGAAGTTAAGACTTCAACATATGAATTGTGGGGAACTAAAAATGTTATATATTAATGCATGATTGCTCAACAGAGTGAAGCCAAACCCACTGTGGCAATTGGGCATTGTTTGTTGGGCCAAGTTAGCTCACTAAAAAAAGTCATTATTTATGACAGAGAGTTAGAAAAGGCTTTTGATATTACACAGAGGCACAAAGTTTTTCTAAGTGAAATTCTATCATATATTTCAAAATGCAAATTATATATGACACATGAAAACCTAGAGTAAATGAAGGAATGTTTCTTAAATGATTTGGCATTAGTGTAATTTGAGCTTACTTTGCATGATGATGAAGACAAACTAATAAGCTCATAAAAACATTTTGGAAAACAAAAAAACACTTTGTAAATCTTATGAACATAATGCTCTACTATATGATGTTATAATAATTAATAACATTGTGAAACTTTTAGAAGTTTCAATGAATCTGATATCTGAAATGATAAACAGTAAATCCGGGGGCACTCTCAGTGCCGCAATAAAAAACAAACAAACAAAAAAATAAAAATTTGCTTCAAATAAGGTTTGGGGAAAAAACATCTGATATGATTCAGTAAATATCTACTGACATCATTTTTTATTACTAGCCATTGGCTCACCTAACCTTTCTGAACCTCAGTTTCTTTTTATGCAAAATGAGCTGAAAACATAGACTGCAGCCAGTTAATACATTACTACAGAAAATCGATGCAACAATGATTGTTGCATGGTGAATGAAACCATACACAAATATAAGAATGCCTAGTAGTGCTATTGGGTGAGGAAACAGCTTGTAGATTGGTTCTCTAGGATAGATAAAATGCTATGGAAGCAGGGAATGGGGATTTGACTAACTATGTAGAGTGAGAATTTATGTTTTCCTTTTTATGGAAAAGAATCATAGAAATATTAATCATGCTTTAAATATAAAGAATAAGAATGTAAAAACAACTTAATTTTTATAGTTTAAAAAATAATCCCATTAAAAAGTGAGCAAAGGATGTGAACAGACACTTCTCAAAAGAAGGTATACCTGTGGCCAAAAAGAACATGAAGAAAGCTTAGTATCACTGACCATTAGAGAAATGCAGATCAAAACCACAATGAGGTACCATCTCCTGCCAGTCAGAATGGCTATTAATAAAAAGTCAAAAAAGTAACAGATTCTGGCAAGGCTGCAGAGAGATAGGAACGCTTTTACACTGTTGGTGGGAGTGTAAATTAGTTTGACCATTGTGGAAGACAGTGTGACCATTCCTCAATGATCTAGAACCAGAAATACCATTTGACCCAGAAATCCCATTACTAGGTATATACCCAAAGGAATATAAATCATTCTGCCATGAACACACATGCACACAATGTTCATTGCAGCACTATTCACAATAGCAAACCAAAGATTTGCTATTGACAGAGAGTCAATCAAAGATTTGCTATTGACAGAGAGTCAATCAAAGATTTGCTATTGTGAATAGTGCTGAAATGAACATATGTGTGCATGTGTTTTTATTATTTATTTTCCCTAAAATTTAGGGAATCACTCTAAATGCCCATCAGTGACAGACTGGATAAACAAAATGTGCTACATATACATCATAGAATACTATGCAGCCTTAAAAAAGGAATGAGATCATGTATTTTGTGGGAACATGGATGGAGCTGGAGGGTATTATCCTTAGCAAACTAATGCAGAAACTGAAAACCAAACATGGCATGTTCTCACTTATAAGTGGAAACTAAATGATAAGAAAGTATGAACAAAAAGAAGAAAACAACAGGCACTAGAGTCTACATGAGCAGGGAAGGTGGTAGGCGGGAGAGGGGCTTACATAGGTAACAAACCTACACACATACCCCCAAACCTAAAATAAAATTAAAAAAAATTAAAAACAATATAAGTCACATACGTTTATTTTATCATAATTGGTGTTAGTGTTTTCATGAACATTAAAGTTATATGTATTCTACTTAAATCCATTATTTTTTGGAACACATCATAATTTCATCAATAGGTGAGGCATATATTTTAATACACTTTATAAATGACTAAAGTAGAGCTGAAAGATTTCGAGACACAGTTTTGAGACTCATAAAGAAGAGACACATGGATGTCTTGACCTTTTTTTTCTGTGTTATATGTCCTTTTTTGTACAGCCCATTGCCTCTTCTATGAAAAGACAGTAATTACTACATATTGAGATCAGATTACTCAATGGAGCACCACTAATAGTATGGCTGAGGATTACAAGTCTTGTGATTTGTATCAGGTGGCACCTCTTTGCTTTTGGGTGCAAGACATTCTGGAAGTTAACAGAACATTTGTAAAAATTTGTTACACATGTTATAACATATATTTTACCTATGTTATTACTTATTACATATGTTAATATAACATATGTTTAAAAAACTGGTTTTGGTGAAACAAGTTGTCTCTATCTTGCTGTCTTTACAATTTCTTGAGTAAAATTCAAGCAAAAATTCTGGAAAACATGTAGTTTTTAGGGTGTCAGACATTTAATGCAACCAACTTTATAAAGAAATAGGGTAGAGACTGGGGAAAGCACCTTATAATTTAAGGCCTCAAAGCATAATCTCTGAGATTCTTTACTTTAAAAAGTATCCTAAGTCAATATTAATATTTTGTGGCTACTTCTCTTAAAAGCGAAAAACATTCTGACCCTTTATTTTAACTGTTGCTACCTTTAGTTTTAATGATGAATCAGCCAGAGCAATCAAAGTTCCTAATTTGGAGGAGAAATGGCACAGACATCATCTTAGAAGCCTCTAGTAGTGTCTTCTTATACATTCTGCCCACCACCTGCCTGGTTACCCTAGACATTTTGAATCAGCTTTTCCGGAATAGAAATTGAACAATTACATTTAAAGCTCTCCTAAGTATTCCTGATACACACGATTCGTTGCAAAACACTGGCCAAGAGGCAATAGTGCTTTATGAAAGAGAAAACCATTTTACTCTTTCCCAAATGAGTTTCATTCATTAGGATTATTTCAATAAGACTTTAGGGCCTCTTTCGATTCCCACAGCACTATACTGATCAATGGCTCTCTGTCTAAGATCCTCTTTATTTTTGGTTCCAATATCAATCTGCATTTCTGGTGAGATGAAATGTTCCTGGTAAATACAAGCCTGTCTCTTGCTCTTCACAGTGCTACTTGACAATGTGTTAAAAAATATCATCTCTTGAATAAATTTCATAAACACAATCTAATGTAGGACTACATCTATCAAAAATCATTGTTTTCCAAATAAAAAACTTTGTGAATAACATATTTTTCTCCTAAAAAATGAGATTAGAACAGGAAAGTTGCATATTCACCCATGATCAAGTATGTCTGCAAAATGAGGTACTCTTGTTTAAATAATAATTTATGTCTATATACTTGTATATTTTATTCATATTAGATATAATTATCTTGCATTATTACATATTACAACAGAGGCATTTACCTTAAATTAAAACTTATAAATCTTGATCATGTTAGATTGTTATTTTATTTATCCTATCTAGCCTAAAAATACTGAATTTCCATGGACCCGCTTCAAGAAAGAAAGCCCTTTACTTTTATTTGAAATCTTTAAGGCTTTGAAATGTTTGTTCTCATTTGACCCATCCCCAAAAAAGCAAAAAGCAAAAGATTCATGAAGGTTATCAATTATAGAGTACAGTGCTTTCTGTGAATATCAATCATGGTATTCACTCTCAGAACTAAGCAGTAAAAGAGAAGAATATGAAAAGCTTCCACTCGGTCATATCTGGTGTCATTCCTAGATGACATGTTTCTAGGGAAAGCCTTTTTTTTTTTTTTTTTTTTTTTTTTTTTTTGCTCTTGCCAAACTGGATCATTTATATTATAGAATTCCCTTCTACCCAAAGAATCTGTAAGCAATACACCAAAGACTTCAGAGGGACATGAATAGAGAATTTACAAGATTATATACAGAGGTACACTTCAAAAATTTTACCTTAGGCCTTCCTTCCAAAATTTTACTTTTGTGCTTCAAAACCATAAGCTTTCCTAGCCCCCATGCTGTGATAATAGCTAAAGCCTTCCTAGTTTTTACATTCTCACTTTTTAGTTATATTCTGGACTCCCATTCTCCCACCTATTCATAATGCAGGGCACCATACTCCTCTCCAATATGATCTCCTCGTTTGAATATCATCACCTGTTCATTATTTAATAAAGTCTTTTAATTTGAATGTTATATTCGTGCTTAACAAAGCAGTCTTTAAAATGCTCTTTGGAGAAAAACTTGTGATGAATGGACACTTCAAATTAGCATTATTTTGCAAAATTCTTCCTTACTAAAGATATGCAGGAGGAATTTTCAACATGTGAACACCAGAGTTAGCGTAAGAGGCTTCAAATTCTATATGCATACCAAAACATTTGCACCATGTACGTGGAATGGTTTTCCAAATGTTTGTTAATAAAATGCATGCCACTAAAAACAATATTAACAGCTTTTTGTAGTCTACTTATGTGAACTAATAACAAAATTATCACATGGGTATTATCTGCAATAAATTCCAGTTACAATTTTTGAGAAACACCTAAAGAAGGCACACTTGAAATTCCAAACATTTACTTCATTTTCAAATGGAGCTAACATTGGCCTACCTCCCGTCATCCCTATCTCAGCTCAGTGTAGTTCATTTGGTATTGAAATTGGGATCCAGTCGCTTCTTCAAAAAGCATGAGGTCAATAATATGAATAATATGAAAGGACTTCAGTGATTGCCCCACCCACTCATCTATGATTTTCTTTTTACACACTATGACATTATCAACCAAGTCAAGATTAAATATTTTCATATTCTCTTTTCTAGCAACAATAGTTGAGCTACATGGGTTTTTTATTATTGATTTCAGCTTTGACCCAAAACCCATAAAGTTTATGAGGATATAAGAAGTGTATCCTATCAGGAGAAGACCTCAATTATTTTTGGGATAACAAGGCAGACACCAATTTTGTCTATTTGTATGGATTCTTAAATATAACAATTGTCACTGAGAATTGATGATAACTGTTTTAATAGTTTAGACAAAAACTTCTTATTAAGGTTTTTCTTCCCAAATCCTGCACTGTACAAAGGAATAGTTATGTTAACTAGTAACACAAAAGACTTCCAATTCCCATGCCTGCTTCATTCATGCTTCTGAAGCTTAAAATGTTCTCTTTTGATAACTGAAGAGGAAAACATGAGCAATCTGTACCTTAGCATCAGTGATATTCTTGAATGTATTAGTCACCACTGATAATTTTGGGTCTACACATGGGAGTCATAAACGTTTCCCAAATTTTTGTATCGCAACCCAACAAATGATAATAGAATTAATGCCATTTGAAAAATCACACCACCCTTACAAGACAGAATTTATAGAGAAATAGAAACATAGAGACATAGATGTTTTCTGTTGTTTTGGTAACTTCTGTTTCTCTCTCATATATTTTAATATTGAGAACAATAATGTTACAAATATAGTAGCAGAGCTTCATCCATTGATAGCCTTGTAGGAGATTTTGTTATAGAAATATTTCTTTAATTCAGGCAGACATTTTTGTAAAGTGTACAGAAAACTAATTTTTCACTCATAGATACCAGTAACTGGATTGTTCTTGCCAAACTGTTATTTGCTATCATGAACAAAGCAACTTTACGTATTGCAAATGGAATAATTAGAGACTCTGGTATTCATAATATGTAGCAATTGAAACACTTTCTGAGATTTGGTTACTCTTATACCTGAAATTGTGCTGTCTTTATAAGCTAAAAGTGAAGTGTCATGTTTTTGTCATAGCGGAAATGTGATGAACATTGTTAAGTGTTTATAATTATTATTTTTTTAATTCATTATAGCTCAGGAGCTAACCACAGACAATATCAGCTAAGATAAAAGTACCTTTCCTTTTCCTGTTGCTATATCCTCACATGATTTCTGTGGCTGAGATCCAATTTCTCACTTGGAAAACAAAGAAAGAAAGTTAAGATGATTAGGGCTATGTCAGCAAACAATTAAATGAATTTGGTTAATTTTTCCAACAATTAATTGATTCAGTGAAAACAATCAACAAGCTAATTGCTTTACTAAATTAATAAATCACCTGAAGCAATCAATCCTGTAGCCCTAAATCTAACTCTAATATCAGGAAGAAAACACTAAGCCAGGTATCACACAGTTAAGTCTTAATCAGTATTATTCAGTTGGAATTGTAAAACGGTGTTGTACAAATAGAGTCTAATTTTTCTAAAACACCTTACATATTATTATACACAATTTAAAATAATTCCAACGTACTTTAAGTTATTTGCCAAACATTAAATATTAATAGTGGAAAAAGGATAAATCGCGTAACTAGTGATCTTAAATAGTTGTAATTTTTGGATATGTTACATCAATATATCAGTTCCGCTTCAAGAGAATTTTTTTTCTAAAAATATATTAACTTATTTAATGGCTATGTTGCATTCCACCAACTGAATTTCTTCATTTTTCTTTTTCTTTTTTTTTTTTTTTTTTTTGAGGCGGAGTCCTGCTCTGTCGCCCAGGCTGGAGTGCAGTGGCGCGATCTCGGCTCACTGCAGGCCCTGCCTCCCGAGTTCACGCCATTCTCCTGCCTCAGCCTCCCGAGTAGCTGGGACTACAGGCGCTCGCCACCACGCCTGACTAATTTTTTGTATTTTCAGTTGAGACGGGGTTTCACTGTGTTAGCCAGGGTCATCTCGATCTCCTGACCTCGTGATCTGCCCACCTCGGCCTCCCAAAGTGCTGGGATTACAGGCGTGAGCCACCGCGCCTGGCCTCATTTTTCTTTTACTATGTTGCCTACACAGAAGGCCTCTAGAAGGGTTTCTTTTTTCAATATTATGCATGCCTATGACCAGCTTTTTATATTTTAGGATGTTTTATTGGTATATATTTTCAAATAATTGACCAGAGAGCATTTCTATACCTTTTTTTCAAAGTATTTCATCATCTTTATTATATATTGTGTGTTTAATCTCCAGAATAACCAAACAAACTCACAACCCATTAACAAATCTAAACACATGCATACTTCTACATAGTCTGGCAAAACAGAGTTAATGAATTGTGTTAGATTAGCGGGTGTAAAGTCAGTCATTAAAATTGTCTCAACTTGCATTATTATGCATAACTTTAACAAAATAGTTACTTTAACTATGTTGTCTTACTTTTTTTGTACTTTAAGTTCTGGAATACATTTGCAGAAGATGCAGGTTTGTTACATAGGTATACACATGCCATGGTGGTTTGCTGCACCTGTCACCCCATCATCTACATTAGGTATTTCTCCTAATGCTATCTCTCCCCACCCTCCGACAGGCCCCGGTGTGTCATAGTCCCCTCCCCGTTTCCGTGTGTTCTCATTGTTCAGCTCCCACTTATGAGTGAGAACATGCGGCATTTGGTTTTCTGTTCTTGTGTTAGTTTGCTGAGAATGACGGTTTCCAGCTTCATCCATGTCCCTGCCAAGGACATGAACTCATTCTTTTTTATGGCTGCATAGTATTCCATATGTTGTCTTAACAATTTACATTATTTTTGTCCCTTGAAATAATTTTTCCATAATTTCTCTTTAGCTATATGTATATAATTCTTTCCAATTTGCAGGGTAATTTTGCTATGTTTTCCCATTATTGCTCTTGCTGTATTTGTTTGATTACATTTAATAAAGCCAAAATTTTATAGATGTATACATATGTTTTATATATGTAAAATACATATTCTGACTGGATGTGGAGGCTTACACCAATAATCCAAGCACTTTGCGAGGCCAAGGAAGGTGGATCACTTGATGTCAAGAGTTTGAGATCAGCCTGGCCAACACAGTGAAACCCTGTCTCTACCAAAAATAAAAATAAAAATAAATAGCTGGGTGCGGGGGCGTGCACCTGTAGTCCCAGCTACTGAGGAGGCTGAGGCACAAGAATCACTTGATCCTGCGGGATGGAGGTTGCAGTGAGCGGAGATCGCACCACTGCACTCCAGCCTAGGCAAAGAGTCTCTGTCTCAAAAAAAAAAAAGAAGTATACATATATATATAAAATATATCTTAATAATACAGAATATAAGTATTATATATATATATATTCCTGTTGTTAGTTGTTTCTCTATTTTTTAATATTCCTTAATTTTGTTCCTGTCCTCATTGTTGTGTTGCTTCTGACTTGTCATTATTATAATAACATTGATCTAATTTGAATCCTATAATACTTTCCAAATTAAGATGTTTTTAATTTAAAAGATGTATTATTTAGTGCCTGTTCCATGTAACTCTATATTTCAAATGGTGAAATGTCTTTTTCCTTGGAATCCCCATAGCAAGTATTGTGGATTATACCTTTAGGATTCCCTTGATTCACTATTTTAGTATATTTCCATAAATTACATGATCTAAAACTTGGTGTCATAATTCCTTTACAAGTATCCACTATGCAGTAAGTGATTTTATTCATTAACTCTTCACAAGAGTGTGAAGTGTTCTTCAAAGCCCAAGTTTCATCTCTGTCAGAGCCACCTGAAGTGTTTCAACAAGGACTGCTGAGTCAAAAAGTAAAAATAAAATAAAATCTCTGAGGGCTAGACCAGGAATAACTACACTTTTTTCCCCATTTATTACATTACTTTTTAGTGGATTTTTTTTTTCTGCCCACCAAGGTCTGAGGACCACTATTCTACAACTGAATTGTCATCTCTCCCCTTCTAAATATGAGGAAATAAAGGCTAGGAGAAGTTAAATGTGTTGCCTGAAGCTGCCTAATATGGAGGCAAGGAGTGAAGATTATAGATCTGGTAGCTTTTCTTCAAGGCTGACTTTATGCCTACCTGATAACACCAATTCACACCCTCTGAGGAAATAATTCAAAGAGCCTGCAGCTTTTTATTCCATCTGATCTAAAATTAACAAATTTATATTGATTCAAATGCATATTGGAAAACTAAACTGTGGATTTGCAAGTTTGGATGACACTGAAGCTAAAAAGAAGATAATTCTAGTTGCAATACTTATTTATAACATACACATCTTTAGAATTATAAATATGTCATCATATAATCTGTAAAATAAGTTATATAATCTATGCCACAATTGCCATATTATGCCTATTTCTATATGCTTTGGTTTATGCGGTATCTCATAGCAAGATAATATGAAAGCACACACATCCACACAGATATATAGACATCCATCTCTAGCTTAAGAATTACTACTTAGCTTGGCCCAGTGGCTCAAGCCTGTAATCCCAGCACTTAGGGGACTGAGGCAGGAGGATTGCTTGAACTCAGGAGTTTGAGACCAGCCTGGGCAATATGGTGATACCCCATCTCTTCTAAAAATACACAAGAAAAAAAAAAAAGAGCAGGGCATGGAGGTGCCTGTTTGTGGTCCTAGCTACTCAGGAGGCTGAGGTGAGAGGATTGCTTGAGCCCAGGAGATGGATGTTGCTTTGAGACAAGATGGCGCCACTGCACTGCAGCCTGGGTAACAGAGTAAGACCCTGACTCAAACAATACAACAACAACAACAAAAATTACTACTTTAATTCTTTTTTAAATATATTTTTCACATACTAGATGTGCTCATAATAAGGTGTGCCTCTGACAATTCAGAATTACACCATGTTTAGAGAGAGAATGGTTGCAGAATGTTACCAAATTATAAGTTGTAACAAAATAGTTCCTTGACTTCAAACTATACTACAAGGCTACAGTAACCAAAACAGCATGGTACTGGTACCAAAACAAAGATATAGACCAATGGAACAGAACAGAGCCCTCAGAAATAATACCACACATCTACAACCATCTGATCTTTGACAAACCTGACAAAAACAATAAATAGGGAAATGATTCCCTATTTAATAAATGGTGCTGGGAAAACTGGATAACCATATGTAGAAAGCTGAAACTGGATCCCTTCCTTACACCTTACACAAAAATTAATTCAAGATGGATTAAAGACCTAAATGTTAGACCTAAAACCATAAGAACCCTAGAAGAAAACCTAGGCAATACCATTCAGGACATGGGCATGGGCAAGGACTTCATGACTAAAACACCAAAAGCAATGGCAACAAAAGCCAAAATAGACAAATGGGATCTGATTAAACTAAAGAGCTTCTGCACAGCAAAAGAAACTACCATCAGAGTGAACAGGCAACCTACAAAATGGGAGAAAATTCTTACAATTTACCCATCTGACAAAGGGCTAATACCCAGAATCTACAAAGAACTTAAAACAAATTTACAAGAAAAAATCAAACAACCCCATCGACAAGTGGGCAAAGGATATGAAGAGACACTTCTCAAAAGAAGACATTTATGCAGCCAAAAAACACATGAAAAAATGCTC
This sequence comes from Pongo abelii, assembly GCF_028885655.2. Taxonomy (NCBI): domain Eukaryota; kingdom Metazoa; phylum Chordata; class Mammalia; order Primates; family Hominidae; genus Pongo; species Pongo abelii. Next base: position 95,139,166 of record NC_071990.2, on the reverse strand, counting down.
ATCATCACTGGCCATCAGAGAAATGCAAATCAAAACCACAATGAGATAGCATCTCACACCAGTTAGAATGGCAATCATTAAAAAGTCAGGAAACAACAGGTGCTGGAAAGGATGTGGAGAAAAAGGAAAACTTTTACACTGTTGGTGCCACTGTAAACTAGTTCAACCATTGTGGAAGACACTGTGGTGATTCCTCAAGGATCTAAAACTAGAAATACCATTTGACCCAGCAATCCCATTACTCGGTATATACCCAAAGGATTATAAATCATGCTGCTGTAAAGACACATGCACACATATGTTTATTGCGGCACTATTCACAATAACAAAGACTTGGAACCAACCCAAATGTCCATCAATGATAGACTAGATTAAGAAAATGTGGCACATATACACCATGGAATACTATGCAGCCATCAAAAATGATGAGTTCATGTCTTCTGTAGGGACATGGATGAAGCTGAAAACACCATTCTGAGCAAACTATCACAAAGACAGAAAACCAAACACCACATGTTCTCACTTGTAGGTGGGAATTGAACCATGAGAACACTTGGACTCAGGGTGGGGAACATCACACACCAGGGCCTGTCATGGGGTGCGGGAAGGCGGGAGGGATAGCATTAGGAAATATACCTAATGTAAATGACGAGTTAATGGGTGCAGCACACCAACATGGCACATGTATACATATGTGATAGTTCCCTTGAAAGAAATTTTGATTCTCATAAATAATAAGTGCAGGCGTTATATATTATATAATAGTTTATGACTCATGGCCTATGTCCAACACAAATGAAGTGTCATATTTACATAAATAAATCTATTAACCAATTAAGGGGGTTATTTATTATTTTGAGATGAAAGCAACACAAAACTTCAGGGTTGCCTCATTTTGAATACAAAATAGGAATATATACCAGATTTGAGCAACAATTCAGATTCACACAATTTTAAATTAAGACTAGGATGGCCAGGCACAGTGGCTAACGCCTATAATCCCAGCACTTTGGGAGGCTGAGGCGGGTGGATCAGGAGTTCGAGACCAGCCTGGGAAACATGGTGAAGCCCCATCTCTACAAAATATACAAAAATTAACCAGGTGTGGTGGTGGGCACCTGTAATCCCACCAACTCAGGAGGCTGAGACACAAGAATCGCTTGAACCCAGAAGGTAAAGGTTGCAGTGCGCCGAGCTCATGCCACTGCACTCCAGTCCAGACAACAGAGCAAGACCCTGTCTCAAAACAAACAAAAGAATAGGGAACACAATTTTAAATTTAAAAAAACTCAGAATATTTTAATAATATATCATAATCAAAGGAAATGAGAGAGGAAGAAAATAAGAAAATGGTAGAGGAACAAGTAACAGAGACAAAGTAAAAATTAAAAGAAAAGCAAGGGAGGAAAATATGTAAGTTACCATTACATCTTGTTTGTATTGGACACAATGAAGTGATAACAAGAGTACCAGTGGTACTGTGTGTGAGGCAGAGGGAGGCTATAAAGTGAAGCCTCGTTGAGTTCACAGGGGACAGACTGGTCACAGAGATGGTCAGTAGCACAAGGAGACCTGTAAGATGTCCCTAGCATGTGGACAGGAGCCCACTGAGGTACTAGCGGTGGTAAATTAGGTAGTATGTGGGAAGCAGAGCGAAAGGGACAGGGAGGTTCAATTTAATTTTAGTGGCCAGAAAAATGGCTTGAATAGAGCTATTTTAAAGATTTGTGTCTCACACCTGACCCAGAGGAATAGAGAACAGAAAGAAAAAAAGAAAGAAACATACATACACACACACACCTGATGAGAGAGAGAAATACAAAAGAGGGAAAGTTAGAGAGAAGCACGCAGATAGAACAATAGGTCCTCAGGTGCATATGAAGTAACCTGCCCCTGTGATACAGAGGTGATAGGCCTCTGAGGGTTATCACTTGTTATCTTTAAAAAAATTGTAGCTGATTCTGTTCACAGCCATTTATTCTTTTTCCTCAAATTATAAAAGTTTTCCTCTGACATAGAACTGAGAAGGCAATGGAGCCAAGAGATAAGTTATTCTATAGGTGGTTGTGGTGACCTTGACTAGAGCTTTATTATCTCCAAAATCATGTGAAATGAATCAGATATTACAAACCTATCAAATTATGCCTTTCTCGTAGTAGGCATAAATAAATAAATAAATGGTGGAATAAAATCAATTATATGATGAGAGGATCATTACATAAAACATCTATGATTTTAAACCAATAATTTAATATTTATAGCTTGATATCTATTACTTATTTTCTGTGATTAAGATGGAGACATAAAATATACAGACACAGAGCTCAGTTCTGTACATAGTCACACCTGGGTGAAATATTTTGCTCCTTACTTCTCTCTTGAGCAAGATGCTTAATTTCTTTGAACTTCTGTGTCCTCATCTGTAAAGTGAAGACATTTATAGTGCAAATCTCAAGAGGTTGTAGAGAAGATTTAATAAGAATATATTGTGCATATTAAGTGCTCACTAAATGTTAGCTATTATTATTAAGAGGGTCAAAAGAGCCTACAAAGCTTGAGCTTGTGCTTTATCAGATTCTCTCTCGAATGAAATCATCATCATAACATTTCTCTCTGAACACGATGACCTCTACATGTTATAAGCTCCACAGAAATTAGCCCATCTGTAGACAGCACAAAAAATTAATAAAACTGCCAAAAATATTTTTATTGAGGCCTAATGTTGGAAAAATAGTGAATAAAGCAATGAATTCAATATATTGTTACTTGCAAAAATCCCTGAAGCAACTAACCCTCCACGATACAGTTTTTGCTTTTTGACTAGAGGGCATTCCTGAAAACACTGGATACATGGCAGAATCCATCATTCCTACATTTCTGCATAACTTTACCTGAAGTTACACAATTATCTTCTCAAATAATTGAAGTGCTAAATGGAACCAAATAATTATTCTAAAAATCATTAGCAGGTCAATATCGCATAGCTATTAATACTAAAGACAACCAGGACCAATTTCTTAAATAGATCAATCAATTAATTCTCTTTTTGACAGCTTTATTGAAGATTATTGACATACAACGACCTGAACTTATTTTAGTATACAATTTGATAAATCCTCATATATGGATACATCATAAAACAATTACTACCTTCAATATAATTAACATTTCCAACATCTGCGAAGTGTTTGTTTGCAATACCTTTCTCCTACGCCTCCATGCCCATCCCCATCTCAGGCAACCATTAATCACTTTCTGTCACTATAGAATAGTTTGTATTTTCTAGAATTTCATATAAATGGAACTACATAATAACATATTCCTGCTGTGTCCATTCAGTGCAATCCATGTTGTTTTGTGTATTAATATTTTGTTATTCTCTAATGCTGAATAGTATTTAATTGTATGGCTATACCAAAATTTGTTTATACATTCAACCAATGATGGGCATTTGTGTTGCTTCCATTTTGGGTTACTAAAATTAAAAGTACTATGACCACTTGTGTATAAGTCTTTGTATGGAAAAAGCTTTCATTTCTCAGGTAAACATCCAAGATTGGAATGACTGGGTCAGGCGGTAGGTTTTTGTTTAACATTTTGGAAACTGTCAAACTGTTTTCCAAAGTGTTTTTAAAATTGGATGTTCCCAGCAACAGTATATGAGCTCTAATTCCTTTACATCTGCATCAACAGTTCATATGGTCAGACTTTTTATTTAGACAATCTGACATGTGTGTAGCAGCACCTTGTGTTTTTTGTAATAGATTTTATTTTTTAGATCAGTTTTAGATTCACATCAAATTTGAGTAGAAAATACAGCCAGTTCCCACGTACCCTCTCCCACAAACACATGCACAGCCTCCTTCACCATTGACATTCCACACGAGAGTAATACATTTATTACAATCAAGGAGCCTCCACTGACACATCATTATCACCCAAAATCACTAGCTTATATTAGGATTTAGATTTACTCCTGGTGATATACATTAGATGGGTTTGACAAATGTATAATGACAAATATCCACCATTGTAGTAGCAGACAGAAGAGTTTCACTGCTTTAAAAATCTTTGATGCCCTATCTATGCATCACCCCCCACCCGCCCCACCCATCCTCTGGTAAGCACTGATATTCTTACTGTTGCCACAGTTTTGTCTTTTCCAGTATGTCATATGGTTGGAATTGAACAGTATGTAGTCTTTGCAGATTGGCCTCTTTCATTTAATAATACACATTTAAGTTTCTTTCACGTCTTTTCATGGCTTAATAGCTTATTACTTTTTAGGATTGAATAATATTCCATTGTGGAGATGGACCATGGTTTATTTATCCATTCACCAACTGAAGGATATCTTGGTTGCTTTCAAGTTTGGGCAATGAAAAAAATGCTCCATGTGGTTTTAATTTGCTTTAGTCTAATGACTAATTATATTGAATACTAATTAGGTATTTGCCTTATGTATTTTTGAAGTGTTCTTTTAAAATCTTTTTCTGCCTTTGTTAACATCTTTATTAAGTCATAATATACTAACATAAAACTATAAGCTAACATAAAATTAATCTATTTAATCATACTAACATAAAATTAATCTATTTTAACTGTACCGTTTAATAAAAAGGAGTTGTACAATGATCAAGAGAGATTTCTAGTACATTTCCATTGCTCCCAGAACTTCCCTCAAAATAAATTGTAGCCAATTGCTGCTCCCATCCTCAGTCCCAGGAAGTGCTCCAGTCCCACTGGTCTGCTTCATGTCTTTATAGTTTTGCCTCGTCTAGAAATTTCACATACGGGCAGGGCACGGTGGCTCACGCCTGTAATTCCATCACTTTGGGAGGCCAAAATGGGTGGATCACCTGAGATCAGGAGTTAGAGACCAGCCTTTAACATGGTGAAACCCCATCTCTACTAAAAGTACAAAAATTAGCTGGGTGTGGTGGCGGGTACCTGTAATCCCGGCTACTCGGGAGGCTGAGGCAAGAGAATTGCTTGAACCCGGGAGGTGGAGGTTGCAATGAGCCAAGATCACGCCATTGCACTCCAGCCTGGGTGACAAGAGTGAAACTTCATCTCAAAAAAAAAAAAAAAAAAGAAAAAGAGAAAAAAGGAAAAAAGAAATTTCACATATATTGACTACCAAATTATGTAAGTTTTTATATCTGGCTTCTTTCACTTAGCATAATATTTTGAACCTAATGATTTTTTAGTATGTATTGTCTCTTTTATTGCAGAAATTAGTTCCACTATAAACCGTATTTATTTATCCATTCACTGGTTAATGTTCTTTTGAATTGGTTCCAATTTCAGCTATTTTGAATAAAACAGCTATGAAAATTCACAAATCTGTCTTTTTGTGAATATATAATTCCAGTTCTCTTGGGTATATAGGTAGGAGTGGATTCCCAATTTATATTATAGTAAGTCTTTACTTAATCTTAACAAGAACAACAAAATTGCCAAACAGCTTTCCAAAGTGACTGCACTAATTTATGTTCTCACCATCAATGTATAAGGGTGTCAAATTGTCTACCTCATTGACAACACCTAGCTTTAAGTGTCTCTATGACTGTAGTCATTCTAAAGGAGAGTGTAGTGGCATCTCATTGTAACATTTCCTTATGATTAATGATGTCAAACATTTTTTCATGTTCTTTTTTTGCCATTTGTATATATTATTTTATAAAGTGTCTATTCATTGTTTGCCCATTATAAAAATCTACTTGGTCATGTTGTATAATTGATTATATTTGATTCTGGGTTCAGTTTGATTATATGTCATTAAGAAATTTTGTTTATTTGTTCATTTAATCTCTAGATTTATTTGACTAGCCTTTCTCTCAGTGTAATGTTGGATTCATAGATTGAGTATAGAAGTGTCCCCTCCTTCTCGAATATTTTGAAAAAGTTTATGTAGGCTTGCTACTACTTATTTAAATATTCGATAGAAATTACTAATGAAGCATCTGGGGCTGCATTTTTTGTGGGAAGATTTTATTTACCATTTTCTTTTTTTTAAAAAAATGTGGGTACATAGTAGGTGTATATACTTAAGGAATAAATTAGGTTTTTTTGTTTGTTTGTTTTGTTTTTATTTCAACTTTTATTTTAGATACAGGGAGTACATGAACAGGTTTGTTACATGGGTATATTGCACCCGAATAATGAGCATAGTACCCAATAGGTAGTTTTTTAAATCACATCCCTTTTCCTCCCTCTAGTAGACTGCAGTGTCTATTCTCAGGTTTATGTCCATGTGTGCACAATGTTTAGCTCCCACTTATAAGTGAGAACATGAGATATTTGGTTGTCTATTCCTGTGTTAATTCATTTATGATTATGGCCTCTGGCTCCAACCATGTTGCTGCAAAGACATGATTTCATTCTTTTTTATGGCGGCATTTTATTCCATGGGGTATATATGCCACAATTTCTGTATCCAATCCACCATCAGTGCGCACCTAGGTTGATTTCATGTCTTTGCTATTGTAAACAGCACTGCGATGAACATTCAAGTGCATGTGTCATTTTGGTATTATGATCTATATTCCTTTGGGTATATACCCAGTAATGGGCTTACTGGGTTTAATGTAAATGGTAGCTCTGTTTTAACTTAAAGCAGAGTCTTATTATTATTTCTTTTAATTCTTTGAGTTCTGGGATACATGTGCAGAATGTGCAGGTTTGTTACATAGGTATACACGTGCCATGATGGATTGCTGCACCCATCAACCCGTCATCTACATTAGGTATTTCTCCTAATGCTATCCCTCCCCTAGCTTCCAACCCACCCTACAGGCCCTGGTGTGTGATGTTCCCCTCCCTGTGTCTATGTGTTCTCATTGTTCAACTCCCACTTATGAGTGAGAACATGCAGTGTTTGGTTTTCTGTTCCTGTGTTAGTTTGCTGAGAATAATGGTTTTCAGTTTAATCCATGTCCCTGCAAAGGACATGAACTTATCCTTTTTTGTGGCTGCATAGTATTCCATGATACATATGTGCCATATTTTCTTTATCCAGTCTACCATTGATGGACATTTGGGTTGATTCCAAGTCTTTGCTATTGTGAACAGTGCTGCAGTAAACATACGTGTGCATATGTCTTTATAGTAGAATGATTTATAATCCTTTGAGTATATACCCAGTAATGGGATTGCTCGGTCAAATAGTATTTCTGGTTCAAGATCCTTGAGGAATTGCCACACTGTCTCCCACAATGGGTGAACTAATTTACACTCCCACCGACAGTGTAAAAGTGTTCCTATTTCTCCACATCCTCTCCAGCATCTGTTGTTTTCTGACTTTTCAATGATCACCATTAAGGAAGCACTAAATATGGAAAGGAAAAACCGATACCAGTCTCATTATTACATGTTGTGTTTTGGCCTTTTAAGAATAGAATTCTGTCTGGTGTGAGATGGTATCACATTGTGGTTTTAATTTGCATTTCTACATGAGATATGTTAATACAGGCATACAAAGTGTAATAATCACATCAAGGTAAATGGGGTATCCAGCACCTCAAACACTTATCCTTTGTGTTACAATCTAAGTATATGATTTTAGTTGTTTTAAAGTGTATAATAAATTATTGTTTACTATGGACATTCTGTTTTGCTATCAAATACTAGATCTTATTCATTTTAAATATATTTTTACAAGCAATAACCATCTCCACTCTCCACCAACTATCCTTCTCAGCCCCTGGTAACTATCATTTTACTCTCTATCACCATGACTTCAATTGTTTTAATTTTTTTTAGCTCCCCCAAAAGGCCTAAGTTCTCTACAATAAGTAGGTGGCAATTTCATTCAAACTTGTGTCATTCCTTTCAGGAAAGTGAGTTCTCCCTGGCCCCGGGTGGGTCCAGGGATGCTTTCCAAGAGCCAGAGCCTGGAGTTGGAAATCTTAGGCGTCTACCTTGTGCTCTATTCTTTTGCAACTGAGCGGGCGCCCAAGTCACAAGGCAAAGTCCTTCCCACTTTTCCCTTCCCTTTCTTCAAACAAAGAGTCTCTTCCTATGGCCATCACTGCCTCAGGCCCATGGAGAGTATTGTCAAGCTATCATTGCTGATTATTTACAGCCCAAGGACTCTTGAATCAGTAGGTGATAAATTCCGCCAGGATTGGCTCATTCTCTTAAATGTAGCGGGCTCCTTTCTGGGTCAGGATATATTTAGTAATGTTGTCTGGGAGTTACATCCTGGAATGGAAGCCTGAGGACTCTGCCTGGTGCCCTATTCTATTGTGGCTGAGCTGCTATTTAGGTTATAAGACAAAGTCTTCTTTACGTTCCCCTCTCTCCTCCTCATGCACAGGGAAGGATCCCTTCCAGAGCCAGGAGCTGTGCTGCCTGAGATTGGTAGAGGGGTGATGAAAGCACTCCCTTGGCCACTTCAGCTGGTATCTCAGTAGGTCAGGTGCACACCAAATCCACTGGCTCCGAGCCTGGCACAGCACAAGGACTTGCATAGGAAATGGAGCCCTTGTGGCCTAGACAGCCTTTCAAGTTTATTTAGAACCCCAGAGCCCTTTAGCTTGTGGTGGCAGGGCTTGAAGGAACTCAGATTTTGACAGCTGTTGGCACCAGCTGAATTCTACCCCATGTTGTCTTCTGCTGTGTCAGGACAGCACTGAATTCCAATGCAAAATCCCACAATAACTGCACTTTCCCTTCCCCAAGCACACAAATTTTCTCTTTGCACCTCACAGCTGCTGCTGGGGGTTGACGGGAAGGGGTGATATAGGCAGTTAAAGACTGCCTTTCCTATGGTCTTCAGTGACACTTTTGTTAATATGATGTTAATAGCAAGGGCTGTGATTACTAACCTGACTTTTGATTCTTAGAAAGGTGCTTTTTTGTGTGGATAGTTGTTCAATTTGGTGCTCCTGTGGGGCAGATGATTGTTAGAGGCTTCTATTAGGCCATCTTGCTCTGACTCTTCCTCAGTTTTTCTACTTGTTATTGTCTATCAATATTTTCCATTTTTTGAGTCAATTATAGTGATTTATGCCATTTTCTAATTCGTTGGCATAAAATTGTTTATAATATTAATACTTGCTGATAATCTTTTTTTATTTTTCTGTAGTGACATCCTATACATTTTCATTGCTGATTTTTATGTTATAGCTTTTTTCATGTACAATCTACCTAAATATTAATGAATTGTGTTGATTTCTTCAAAGAGTAAATTATTGGCTTTATTGATATTCTCTATTAATCTGTTTATTTTTTAATTCCTTAAAATGTATTTAGATTTATTTTATGTCTTGACACATGTTCTATCCCGAATAACAGTCTACCTGCTTTCAAAGAGAATGTATATTCTGTTGTTATTGAGTGAAGTATTTTGAAATTGTCTTGTCAAAATGGTAATAGTATTGTTGAAGATTTCCATATGTTTACTGATTTTCTTTCTAGTTGTTCTTGAAATTATCAAGAGGACTATATTGATATCTTCAGTAACTGTTAAACTGTCATTTCTTTGTTCACGTCTATCAGTTTTTGCTTTATATAGGTTGGGATGTGTTAGATTTAAATATTTTACACTTATATATTCCTGATGTATAGACTTTTCAGTCATTTTGAAATGTCCTTCTTTTTTCTCTTACTATATCTTGCTTAAAATCTGTATTTTATGATATTAATACAGCCATTCTGGGTTTTCTTTAAGGTTACTATTTGCATGGTATATCTTTCTATAGTTTTTTTACTTTCTCCATTTTCTGCCATTGAATTTAAAATATGTCTCCTCTTGATAGCAAGCAGTTGTATTTCTTTTTATCCATCAATCTCTACCTTTTGATGGATTACAGTTTTAAGTCTATCCACATTTAACGTAATTATTTATCTGGTTGGGCTTACATCAACAATTTTGCTGTTTGTTTCCCATATTTCTTTCATGTTTATTCCTTTTTCTTCTTTACTTTCTTATTGCATGTTAAAAAATTTATTTTAATGTGTTAATTTCTCTATTAATTTTAATAAATTTATTGGACCAAAGCTAATATTTACTATTTGAAATACCATGTTTTTATATAATTTGTCCTTTCTTGAAAGTTGTTTCAGGAAACTCTCCTATTTATCTTGGCTGGAAATAGACATCTCTAGACTTTATTTTATATTTATCATGAAAGTTATGAAAATTTCATGTTGAAAAGAACTTTCCACAAAAGTTTTTAAAAAAATCTTTGTAGACTATAGAATCCTCACGAACATATAGATTTCCTTTACACTGTACTAGTTATATGTATGATATCCAAATACACTGTAAACCCTATAACACAATTGTATGTTTTCTAACATGTACCACACATATTTAACACATATATATTTGCGCTTTCTAATGCCCATACTTCCTCCCTTCATTCTTTCTTTTTCTTTCTTCCTTCTTTTCTCTTTTTTTCTTTCTTTCTTAATTTCTCTTTTTCCTTCTTTCTTTTCTTTTTCTTTCTTTCTTTCTTTCCTTTCTTTCTTTTTCTTTCTTTCTTTCTTTCTTCTTTCTTTCTCTTTCTTTTCTTTCCTCCCTCCCTCCCTTCCTTCTTCTTTTCTTCTCCTTCCTTCTTTCCTTCCTTCCTCTTCATTTTTTCCTCTAATGGTCTAAATTTATTTCCTCTAATGATCCAAATCCCGTGTCTGGGATTACAGACGTGAGTGAGTGGGCCCAGCCCAAGCCTTCACCTTCTAAGGGCACTGAGATGAACAGACTGATTGGCTTGAGAGTGGACAAAGAGTGTAGGCTAGGTTATAGGGAAGCGGTACCTAATTCCTAGCTACGTGCCTAAGTTCCACTGCAAGATTACTAATAGCAGGACCAGACCAGAAACTGCTGAAGAATATGGCCTGCTTGACATGTTCATGAGTCACCCGACCCACAGCATATATGCTTATTATGACTGAACCCTCCACACCTGATTCTCTAGAGTATACCACCTGTCAGCAAAATGAACAGTGGAATGTTTTGGGCCATTTTGAAATGTGAAATTTTGCCTCTTTAATAATATTAATTCAAAACTATATCATGTTTTCTAGTCCCCACCTCTAACCCTAGGAAAAAAGATAAAATACTATGCAAAGAAAGTTTAAATTTACATTTCCTTAAGGTTCAACTCTACAATGACTTTCAGTCAGAAATATGTTAAACTGGAAAATGTTTTTGTTCCTGTTGTAAACAGACAATCCTAGGAAAGGGTTTTTTTTTAAGTTACTTTGTTTATTCTATTTCTAAATCTTAGTCTTCCATATTTCTAGAGACCATCTGACACAAGTCCTTTTACTCTGAAGTCTAGCATCTCAAGCCTGATCTGGAAGTGTGCTCCCTAGGGGATAACTTCATCTTTCTAATACAGTTTAATCATTTCTATCTTGTTCTCAGAAGAAAGGAAGGTGGCTGCAACCAGGCATAACATAGCCATTGTTTGCATATAGGGCCTCTTCACGTTAGTGCTTCGCATTCCATCAGCCTTCTCTAATTCCGTACTCAAGTCCGGCCTTAAAATTATGTTGACAACAGTGAAATATATATGTCTGTTTCACTGGTATATTTCACTTCCATGAGAATAATTTTCTTTCACATTACTTTCACAGCCATTCTGCTGGTGACAAATTCTCTTCACTTGCCATTTTTTTCATCATTCAATTAGAGTTTTAGACTATTTGCATATAAGGCAATTATTTATATACGGTTCTGAGTCTCATAACAATGTTTTGATTAAGGATGAATCTCATATATAATGATGGTTCCATAAGTTTCTAATGTAGCTGAAAAATTCCTATCTAATGATGTCATAACCATTGTAATGTCACAGTGCAACATTTATGCATTTTTGGTCACGCTGTTGTAAAGAAACCTATTGTATTGCCAATCGTATAAAAACATAGCACATACAATTTTGTGTATACATAATACTTGACAGTGATCATAATGACCGTTTTACTGATTTATGTATTATGATACCATAGTTTATGTTGTTATTTTAGAGTGTACTCCTTCTACTTATAAAAATAAATTGTAAACTGGAAAACAGCCTTAGGCAGGTTCTTCAAGAAGTACTCCAAAAGAAGGCATTATTATCATAGGAGGTGACAGCTCCAAGTGTGTTATTACCTGTGAAGACCTTCCAGTGCGACAAGATGTAGAGGTGGAAGACAGGGATACTGATGATCCTGACTCTTTGTTGGCCTAAGCTAATGTGTGTCTTTGTGATTTCATTTTAACAAGAAATAGTTTAAAATGTAAAAAGCAAAAAATAAATAAATTAATTAATTAATTAAAATGGAAGAAGCAGAATAAGAATATTAAGAAAGAAAATTTTTTTTGTACAGCTGGACAATGTGTTTGTGTTGTAAGCTAAGTGTTATTACAAGTAAGAGTTGAAAGCTGAAAAAATAAAGTTTTTAAAGTAAGAAATTACTATAGGCTAAGGTTAACTTATTATTGAAGCAAGAATTTTTTTAAGTGAATTTAGTGTAGCCCAAGTGTAGAGTGTTTATAAAGTCTACAGTAGTGCAGAGTAATGTCTTAGACTTTCACATTCACTCTCCACTCACTCACTGACGCACCCAGAGCAACTTCTAGTTCTACAAGCTCCATTCCTTACAAGTACCCTATACAGGTGTACCATTTTGTTATCTTTTATTCTGTGTATTTACTGTGCCTTTTTAATGTTTAGATATGTTTAGGTGCACAAATATTTACCATTGTGTTACAATTGCCTACGGTATTCAGTACCGTAGCAGGCAGTGCTGGTTTGTTGCCTAGAGGTAATAGGCTATCCCATATAGTGTAAGTGAGTAGTAGGCTACTCCAATTATGTTTGTGTAAGTAAACTCTATGATGTTTGCACAGCAACAAAATTGCCTAACAATGAATTTCTCAGAATGTATCCCCATCATGAAGCAACACATGACTATAATCGTATTTAGGTCTTTCACTTTATGATTTGTTTTCTGTCTGTTCCTTATATTTTGTCTTTCCCTTTTCTTATTCTTGCTATCTTTTGGAAGATATGAGTCTTTTTAGTCTCCTATTTCTATTTTTTAAGTATATTTAATATTTTTTACTATTCCATTTTCATTTCTTACAGTTTTTTTTCTTTTTAACTATATGTCTTTTTTTATTCTTTGTTTCCCTGTACATACATTCTAGAAATATTTTTTCCAGCATTTTAAAAATGTCGATTCACTTCCTTCATGCCTCCATGGTTTCTGATGAAAAATCCACAATTATTTGAACCATTGTTTCTCTATAGATTTAATGCATCCTTTCTTTGTAATTTATTTTAAGATTTTTTTCTTGTATTTTGTTTTTTTAGTAGTCTGATTATTATCTGTCACCTGGGCAGAAATTTTTTGAATTTATTCTGTTTTAGTTCTCTTATTTTTTTGAATAAGCTTCTGTCTTTTACAAAAACTGATACATTTTTACTTACTGTTCCTTCACATACATATATTTCTTCAGCATCATGCATTTTCCCTCACTCCTGGGACCCTAATTACAGAAGTGTTGGACTTTGCTTGTATTGTCCCACAGTTTCTAGGGTTCTGTTATTTTTTTATTATTATTTTTCCCTGTCTGTTCAGTTTATATCAATTCTTTTATTTATTTTCAGCTTCATTGACTCTCTTGACCACCATTCTGCTGTTTAACTCCAGTGAATTTTTCATTATTGTAAATGTGTTTTTGGTTCTAATATTACTATTTTTAAAACCTTTATATTATCTAATTCTTTTCTGAGTTTTTCCTCTTTCCATTTCTTTCAAGAGTATTTACCCTTACTTCTCAGAGTATGGCTGTGATAGCAGCATTCACAACCTTTATGACAGTTCCAACATTGTTGCCATCTTCAACTCTTTTTTTCCTTATGAGTTGGAATTATCCTTGTTTTTGTATGCCACAAATTTTGGATTGTATGTCAGACATTTTGGATATTATGTTATGAAATTCTGGGTCTTTGTTTAAATCTAAAAATGAATGTTCTTTTGTCAATTTGTTTTTAAAGGACAAAATCTGTCAGACTGGATTCAGCCAACAAGCTCTTATGTCCCTTCTTAGTGTGTGGTTCTGGTGTCAGTTCCATTTTCGTAATGCTATACTATTAAAAAAAAAAAACAGTACTATTCAAATCTACTTAGTGTGCCAACTAAGGGTACAGCTCATTCCTCAGTGTGCCAGCTAAGATGTGCCAATATCTACCATGTAGCTCTCTTCTCAAGACCTATCATCTGCTGTTTAGGGTCAGATCTATGCATGTTGGGCTCTGAGGTGAACCCAGGAGTTTATACACGACTTTATGAAATTTGCTCTCTTGAGCTGTCACCAATCTGCAAGCTTCCTGACATTTTCTGGTTCCCTAAAGGCTTCTATTCCCAATTTCCTGACCAAAAGGCTGGGGCTTTAGATTCTCCACTCTATAGCATTTTGGTGTTTTTGTTTTGTTTTGTTTTGTTTTTTTCCTTCCCCATACTTCTGCTGGATACAGAGAGGGATTTTTCTTTTGAATCTCGGTGCCCATCAGCAGATGCTGATTTCAACTCTCAACTACAGTAAGATTTCTTGGGGCTAGTTCAGGAGAGAATGGAAGGAAAAATGGGTGAAAAATCTCTACAGAATTTTCTCCACATGGTTTGACTCTTAGAGCATCCATTTCTGCTCCTTAGAATAGAAAGAGAGGGATTCTACTGAAACTTTTTTCTGTTCTCATTTAGTGTGCACTCTGAGATTTGGGGCTGCCTTAGAGTTTAGGTTGAGAGATACCAGAAGAAAACATTTAATACCAATTTGACAGTATTTCATATTCTGGCATAGATCTCAATCTACCTACAACCAAATTTACCTCTCAGGGTCCTCAGATAGCTGCTTCTTGCAATATATTTAATGAGAGGACAGGATGGAGTGAGCTTCCTCTATGTGGAATTGGATGAAACTTCTTTCAGCACCAGAACTGCAATGCTTAGCCCCTATCTAAGAAAGCCCTCCCCAATATCATCTCTGGAGTAAGGATATTTAGAATGTATCAAGAACTAGCTGAATTAAGTGCTTATCCTTCCCCCCATCATTGTGTCAATTATTAGAGTAAATAGGATTCTGACTTTTTTAAAACAAAAAATGACAGCTAGTGGTGGTAGCAGGAATAAACCATATACTTTCTGGTTAGTAGAGAAATCAGAATACAATTTCCAAAACTGAAGAGAAAGGAGAACTTAGCTTAAGAATGACCTATAAATGATACAAACATCTCTACCTTGCAGGGGTTTGGTTACTCCCACTGCATACACAAATAAGAATGGTTGCATAGAAGGTAAAGTTGTAGAGAGAAACTTGATTGAAAAAAATATGGTCAGAATGGTAATAATAAATTCAAAAGTTAGGGAGCTGAGTTGCTGCACTTTCCCTTGATGATAGGCTTTTTCCATGATACTTATATTTTGGCAATTGTATTTTTTCAGTGCACATGAAATTCTAAATATGCTCATGATTAAATTATATGATTCACCATAGCATTTCCAAACATTTTCCCCTACATTAGCCTAATAAGTTGTGAGAGTTACAAAGTGAAAGTTTCTGTAATAATGTTTACGTTTTACCTTTTTAGAGATTCACAAAGCACATTACTGTTATAAGTGTTCAGAGAAATCATTAAGTAAATGATTAAACTTTGTTGAACCTAGTGTGCTCTAATTTTATTAGACCAGAAAAGTCTTCTTTTGTCATTTAATACTTAATAAATTAAAATAAACTAGTTTTTTTCTGGAATACACTTGAAGATTTATATTGCTGAAACACAGTTGAGAATATGTGTTCTACATTAATTGAGGGGATTTCATCTTTAATTTGATAATTTATATTAACATATGAACAACATAAAAATAATATCCCACCAGGCAGTTTGAACAGATTCTACCATATCCATAGTTTCACTAAAATGTCAGAATATGAGACTTTGGAAATTAATACAAACACTGTCATTGATACAATTGGCAAGAGCAATAATTAGAAAAAATGATACAAATAGCATAACTATTAATAATGTTTGTAGATTTGCTCTTTCAATCAGCCAATCAGTAAGAATAAATCTCATAGTTCTGCTTGTCTCACCTTGTCTAGACAATTGATCAATTTTCTTTGAATTTTTAATCTTTCATTTGTAACTATTTCTAGATTCACAAAATAGTTACTGTACTAGTCAGGGTTCACTAGAGAGAAGGAGCCAATAGGATAAACACACACACACACACACACACAACACACACACACAAATTGTTTAAAAGTATTGGCACATGATTCACGGAGCCTAAGAAGTCCCACGGGCTGCTGTCTACAAGCTGCAGACCAGGAAGGCTGCTAGTGGCATAGTTCAAAGGCCTGAGAGCTAGTGAACCAAAGATGTAGATTTCCATCTGAGTATAATGGCCTAAGAATCAGCAGTACCAAGGGCAGGAGAACATGGTTGTGTCATCCCAACAGTCAAGCAGAAAGCGAAATCAATCTTCCCTCATTGTTTTGTTTTATTCAAGCCTTCAAGGAATTTGAGGATGACTACCCACAAGGGGAAGGGCCATCAGCTCTACTCACTTCACCAATTTAAATGTTAATATATTCTGGAAACACCCTCACAGGTACACACCAAAAAAAAATGTTCAATCATGAATATTCCATGGCCCGGTTGAGTCGACACATAAAATTAACCATCATAATTACAAACATGGTGTAAAAAATGACCATACACTTGTCACTCAGTTTTCCCTACTATGAATATCTAGCATTAATATTGGCACAGTATTATTAACTACAGACTTTATTTGGATTTCTCAAGTTTTTCTACTAATATATGTTTTCAGGTTCCTGAATAGTACTCAGGATACTACATTGCATTTAATTATCATGTCTCCTCAGCCTCTTTCAATTTGTGACAGCTCCGCAATCTTTGTTTTTCATGACTTTGATGCTTTTGAAGAGTACTAGTCAGATTGTATAATTTTATGTATCATTTTAGGGATTATAATCTAATGCTCTCATTATTTTGTTGCCCATATTAAGCCAGCTTTTGCCATTTGGAGATCTTTCCAGATGGCTATGAATGATACCCGTATCCTTTTCACATGCTCACGACCTCTGGGTTTTTTGTTTGTTTGTGTTGGCTGTTGTTGCTTTTGTCTATGTATTTTTTTAAAAATCACTTCCTTACCTGATGGACCCATAAACATTTGGCCTCATTTTGACCTGTCATAAAAAATTTATCTAAATCTAGCTAAAGGTCTTAGTTTTGCAAGCTAATGCCATATTTTTCTGCTAGTAAATAAACAAAAGCAATTTTATTGTTCAGCAACCTTGCAGCCAGCAACTTAAGCCTCTTTTGCTGAGCTTATATTACAGCAACACTATCATTTGCAATTATTGTTATGATAATCACAATATTTTGTATCTCATACAAAAACCATTTGTCAATTGTTTGTGCTTTTTGTGATTGTGGAAGCTGGTTAAGCAAATCCCAAATCAATAAGGACAGTAGTCAGAAAGGAATATTATGAATAGTACAGAACTCTACCAGCGTGGACTAAAGGTATCATCCACAGGTGAACTTTCTTTTTTTCTTAGAAAGCCACAGCTCTGCTTTCAAGGTATTTCAACTTAGTAAATCAGGCACACCCATATTACCTAGGGCAATTTTCCTCCCTAAAAGTTAAGTAATTAGATATTTTAATTACACCTGTAATATCTTTTTTCAGCAATACTCAAATAACATGTGATCAAGTAACTGGAGACTGCATGTTACATCAAGAGTCATCACAATGCATGAGTTGTTATAATCACCATTCTGTGCACTAGATTACAAAAGCTTATTGCAACTGAAACTTTGTACCTTTTGATCAACATCTCCCCTTATTCTCTTCCTAAACATCCCTTCTCTTAACCATCATTCTACTCTTTATTTTAGTAAATTTAACTTTGTCAAATTATACATGTAAGTGAGACTGTACCTGTCATTTCTCTTAGCATAATATCGTCCAGGCTCATCTATTTTGTCATAAATAATAGAATTTCATTCTTTTTAAAGACTAACTGGTATTCCATTGTGTGTGTGTGTGTGTGTGTGTGTGTACATACCACATTTTCTTTATTCATGGATGGATACCTAGATTGCTTCCAAATCTTAGCTATTGTGAATAATACTGCAATGAGCACTGTATTGTATATTATAAAATTGCTAAATAGTACATTTTAAATGTTTTCACTGTAAAAATAAAAATGCAACATGATGGATTTGTTAATTAATGTGATTTAATCATTCCAAATTGTAAACATATATCAAAAAATCATTTTGTATACTGTAAGGATATATAATTAATTTTTTTTAAAAAAAGCCTCCACAACCTCTAACTTGAATATTATTTCTATTATTTCAACCTCTCCTTGTCTTACTTTTTCTAATTTTAGTATAGCTTTAGAAAAAGATCAATACTTTGAAAATATGAAATATTTTCTCCAGAAATCATTGAAATTGTTTTATTTTAAAATTACATGATCTCAGATTACTCTCTAAATGTCATTTAACATTGAAACTAGAGTTACAATTAGTGGATATACAGAAAGGTGGAATTTCTTTAAAGATATGTCGTTAGCTTTGAGCTTAAGGACTCATGTTTAGCACCAGCAGACAGTGTTAACACATGATTAAAAAAAGTTGTAAGGTGTAACACAGGGACAATTATGAATAGAGTCAGTGCTAAAAAGATTGTGATTAAACTCTAAAATTTTAAATAAAGAACTTGAAAATCTATATTCAATATAATTTGGAAGGTATTTCCTTATTAATGTAAACTTTAGTGTATTATACTTTGTTATACATTAATTTCCTTGGAATACTACAGATTTTGAAGAATCTTAGACAGAACCAGAAGCGCAAAATTTAGAAAGGATAAATTAAATATATGTCTATGATTTCCCACTAGGTCTAAATCCAAGCATGATTTATGGATCTTTAATCAGTTTTTTAAATTAAATTTACATGAGTCCTAAGGTGTGATTGAGAAGTGTTTTTAATAGATATTTTTCTTAAAATAGGAAATATCTTTACACTAGCTTGAAACAGAAAGTTTAGATCAAATCAGTGACAGAAGCACAGGGAAATACTTTGGTAATTTTCTCTTTAGCACTTTGAAAGCTACTTTCTAGGACAACTTCTAAATGGGGAGCTCTAGATTTTTTTTTTCCATTTTTCACGAAAGAACTTAGCTGACAGTTTCCTGCTTCTTTGGCCAAAGTAATCTGTTTCAACTGCCTGACAAAAGGTGAATCTGTGTAGGTAAGAAGGAAGAAAGACTCAAGTGGATGTGATATTTCTATCATTTCTTGAAGTTTCCTCTCAATATCATCTAACTGAATTATTTGTATCACAAATACCTGAAGTGCCTGTTAAAAACCCAAATTCCTAGGTTCCAGCTCAGACTACAAAATCATCCTAGTGGGACACTGGATAATCTCCTGTGCCCTTAATCTTAAGAACTGCTGCCTTTAGGTAAAATTATTCCATAACGTAAGGCTTCAAATGCTTAAACTTTTGCAAAATACAAACTACAAAATGCATTTTTGAGTATTCTTCAGGAAAATAATGAGACAAAAATCAATTAAAAGTACACATCAACTAGTTTAGGTCATTCGAATTAATCACTCTGGGAAGGCTTCCTACCTCTCCTGTCAATTGAACAACTTATTTAAGGAGCTCTGTCAGATACAATCCGCTTTACTTCACTTTGTCCCCCGCTGATACCGTTTTACAGGGGATTGCCAACATGCTGAGTGCCTGAAGGATCTAAACTCAGATTACAAAAGCAAACCCTGAATGCATGCTCTCTGGAAGGTAGACTCCTACCTGTTACAATACCAAGTGCTTAGGAGTGAGTCCAATAAGAGTGACACCACCTTGCAACTATTTCTTTTTATGAGATGTTCTTAATGCTGAGCCTCAGGTAAAGATTCTCACGGGCAGATTACAAGTGTTCAAAAGCTTGCTAGAGATCATAGCACAAAGCCATGCTGCGTACACATTCTGCAGCCAAAATTTCAAGTCTGGGTATGACCTAGAGATGAGAGGATAATTCAAATAGTGTCTTGTCCCATCCCGACCCCTATCAAATAATTGTTTCACTTTACTCTTGCTAAGGATCTTTTGAGCAGCGTTTAGATGCTATTTCTATAACTACAGGGCAAGGTAAATCCCTCTCATGGAGATAACTGTCCCAGATACTTTGCTATTTATGTCTGGAGTTTAAAACTTGAATTAGAAACTTTCATTTGTTTTCTTGCTGTTCAAAGACTGAAGCCAACTAATACGCTGTCAAAATGACTTTATAATGCAGCAGGCTGAGGATCCTAGTCTGAAACCTATTATAGAATGGTATGTAACTGAATTTTAAAATTCACAGCCACTCACTGCCTGACTGTAAAGGAAACATGGTGAGTTCCGTTGGAAATGTCAGCAGCCAGGCCTTTCCTCACACTTCCTCTCCTGAATCTCATCCCTGGAAAATTTACATAGTCTTATCAAAGCCACTCATGCCATATTACCCGAAGTAGCTCAGGCAATACAATTTCTAATTAGGAAAGATGTATTACAAACAAGACAGAGCTAACAAAGTATTGCTTCTTGCCAGTTTATAATTAAGGGTCCTCCCACCACCAGCTCATATGCAAGGCTTTTTATTTTTCTCTGTACTGAGTAGATTTTGGAGAGCTCACACGTGCATTCTACCTTACCTTTTATTCTTAAGCAATCCAATAGTTGATTAAATTCAATACTGTTAAATATACTATGACCAATTCAGCCAACACAAAAATAATAAAAATAAGTCCTCAAAGATCTTACTTTTAAAATTGTGTGAGGGAAAACTCAGTAATTATGAAGAGAATGTAACGCTATATATTGTGTCTCAAAGGAGGAAAAAGTATCATTGAAGTTCATATGCAGACTATGACTTTCATATCATCAGAACTGATCCCAGCTTCCTCAAGGTGACCAGAAAAATACAAACTACAAACTCAGAAAATAATAAAAATATAGGTGTTCATATTTAGAGTAATAAAAGGACTTACAATTTTAGCACAATAATATCAAATCATAGTACATCAAGTTTGAGAGTATCTGTAAGAAGAGATTTTAAGTTTGAACTCTGTGAAATAACTTAGCCTCTCAAGTTATGGAGACAACACAGTCTAGAGTTTAAGAAGATGTACAGTGACAAAAGTCATAGTACTATTCCAATTTACCTTAAGTCAATTACTCTGGGGATCTTTAGTCAATTACTTTATTTTGAAGCCTCAGTTTCTACTTTATTAAAAGGGTAAAATGATAGTAAAGACTGAATTAAATGACAGAGAAAAGACTAGTGGTAATCTCTAGAGTTTGTTTCAAATGCTTAACATACAAATACATGTGTGCATACACACAGTCTTTAAAAAGCTTAGTAGTGTCTGCCATCCTAAATATTTGGAAAGCATAACTACTCTGAATTTGTCCAAGGAAAACCTCTAATCTCAGAGCAAAGAAATACTGGGAAATTTCTCATAAAATAATAAAGAACAATAATGTATTTGCTCTAGATTGGGTCACAAGTACAAATATCTATTGTTCACTTTCAAGTAAAAGAAAGGAGTGAGGTGAACCACCACAAGAGAAATATGTTTATTCCCATCGTTCTTGAAAACTACAGTCTTATGGGTCTATCTTCTGTCTTTTCTCTTGTGACAGAGACATAGTACAGATAATGTTACTCTACCATAAAAAAGCAATAGAACAAGGAAAACAATAAATGGCAACTGATACTCCATTGTGATGCTGGGAAGATAAAAGACAATGATGGGAACCATGTTAATTCAGACACATTATGTCCCTTCCAAAATGAGCTGCTGTTACTCAGATCTTGACAACTCTTATCCTGTGGAAATACAGATCTGGTGTTAGCAGATTTTTCAAGATAAGTTGGAAATCTAAATTTTTCTATAAAAGCTACTGGTTTAAATATTGAGTTAAACAAAATATACCAGTTCACACACATTCTGCTGAGCAGATGCGTCTGTGAAATTTCCCATAAGACATCTGTGTTATTGTTCTATCTGTTGCAATAATAAATGTGTGTGTTCAAGTCTTGTCTATGTATGTTACTACTAAAGGCAAAAGGCAGCAGGAAACACCTAAGTTTTTTGCTGTTTAATTCCTGCTACTCACTGTTTGTCCCAACATCCAGATAAAAATCAGAGGAGTAATGTTATCACATTTGGCATGACCTGTGAAAATTTGCATGCTATCTATAATTTAGTCTAAGACTTTAAATCTCAGCTCACATTAAAACTAGCCAAGTTTTCTGTATTTTTTAGTTGAAAATAGGATATCATTGTTATTTTAAAACCTTCTCTGAAAAATTGTATTACAGAGTTGCCCATAACTTCTCTAGTTTGGACTTATCATTTTATATGTAAGAATATTGAAGAAAAGAAGAAATAATATAGATATAATGGACTTTTTTTTTATGATATGGAGTTTCTCTCTTGTTGCCCAGGCTGGAGTGCAATGGTGCAATCTCGGCTGACTGCAACCTTCGCCTCCTGGGTTCAACTGATTCTCCTGCCTCAGCTTCCCGAGTAACTGGGATTACAGGTGCCCGCCACCATGCCCAGCTAATTTTTTGTATTTTTAGTAGAGACAAGGTTTCACTATGTTGGTCAGGCTGGTCTTGAATTCCTGACCTCAGGCGATCCACCTGCCTCGTCCTCCCAAAGTGCTGGGATTACAGGAGTGAGCCACTGCACCTGACAAACTTATATTTTTATACATAAGAATATTGAAGACAAGAGGAAATAATATAGATATAATGGACTTATCTTTTTACACATAAGAACATTGAAGACAAGAGGAATCATATAGATATAATAGCCATTATATACTAATTCCACACTGTCTCCAATACTATGTGCTAAGTGATAGGGTTGGTGTATGGCTGCTGAAGGAACCTCTATTAGTCTAGAGTTAAATTTCCAGACATTATGGGTTTGCCTACTACTGTGAGCCTTCTAACTTTGCATAAATTATACAATGAACCAAAACAAAACAACTGTTGGAGTTATGGGCTTTATCTTCTTACATTATCTCAATAGCAAAATGTCAACCCATAAATTATTTTGAAGGCTACAATCTATGGGCTTGCTGTGTCAGGTGAAACACTAACATGTAGCTGAAATCACTGCCAAATACATCATTCTATTTTGGCTGACAACTATAGTGGTCCTGTTGAATCAAGTCCCTTTGTATTTAGAGTGCTGCATCTCTTGTGTAATGTAATGGGGGTAGGAACTCTTAGTTTTCTTTTTAGCAAACTCATAAGAGGAAAAGAAAAAAAAACATGATCTGGTTAGAAGAAAATATATAAGACCAAGGTGTAATCCAGACTCTTCAAGAATCACAAACTGGCACAGACACTTAGAGTAGTACCTTACACAATATAGTACCTCAAACTAAAAAGAAAAAAAAAAGAAAAAAGTTGCAATTATATTATTATTTCTAGCATTAAGTTTTCTCATTCATAAAAAGTGTTTTAGAACAGCAAGTGGAAAGAGTAAATTTTTATTATTTAAAAACATTTTATATGAGTTTAGAGCAAACACAACTTTGTCTGTAAAGGCCAGAGAGTAAATATCTAAGGCTTTGCCAGCCAGATGGTTTCTGTTGCAACTATTCAACTCTGCCATTATACTGGGAAAGCAGCCATAGGTGAATTAATATATAAACAAATGGGCGTGGCTCTGCTCTGGTCCAGTAAAACCTTATAAAAGCAGGCTGCAGACTGAATTGGACCCATGGATTATAATTTTCCAACCACTGTTGTAGTTAATAAATGCTTCCCAGTTTCTGAATATTGATTTAATTATCCATAGATATGTATCCCTAACAATAACAGTGATTCTCATATTATTCAAAATAAAAATAAAATAGGCAATATGCATAATTAGTAAAGTAAAATGGTCAAATTAAATCTATTTATAGTATTTTGGTGAGCTCATAAGCTAATAATAGAGAAAATAACATCCCACAAGAATTTGCCAAAAATGTGTTTTTTCCTTGATAACTTACTCAGTTTGGAAAAAGAAAGCTCAACCTATTATTTTTATTCCAGTGACTAAAATTAGCCAAAACAATGAGAAATAAAAATAAAAGTCACAGACATATTATACTGTAATGGATGCTCATTAAAATCACCTCATTTCTCTTGATTCCCAGCCTAGTTATTAAGCTGATCAATTTTTAATAAGATTTCATTGAGACTGGGATTCCCACTTCATCAATTTCTGAATTTTATAAGACATTAATCCTTACGCACATTTTACCACTTATACCAGTACTGAATAATACGTGCCACAGCATATACACCTGTCTACACAATCCTCTACTAAACAGATGCAACACCTGCTGGTGAATATTGTTTAGAAGGATCTCGCTAACTCAAATTGTGATCCATGAACCAACAACATTTATGTCACCTGGGATCTTGTTAGAAAGCATAATACTGAATCAGAATCATGTGCAAATTAAAATTTAAGAACCACTGCTTATGACACACTCATAAGATATGCTCTGAGCTATGCAATAGAAATCTAAGATGACTTTATGATGTTGTTTGTTTTAATTAGGAATTTATCTCATTTGCTCTTACAATTAGGGACATACACCTTGACTAAGACTACAATATGAATCTAACCAAATGGGGAAAATATTCTCAGGCAAGAAAATAAAAGTATACAATTGAAAAGTTATATGTTTCAATTGACAGCTGTTATATAATATTGAGGGAATCATTGTGCTCATGTAGTTAGTCTTACTATACAGTGCACTGGCCCAAGTTTTATTGTTGTTGTTGATTTTTATGCTAACAACAAAAATGTGAATGTTCTACAAGTGGAAACTGCCCAAAGAGAGGAATATTGACTGTGGAAAGAGAGGACTAGAATAGAGGATGAGGGCTACATTTACATTAGAAAATCTTCTGTATTCCCCTTAACAGTCAAGTCAACAAAATTTTCTTTCAAACAATGGATAGCCAACTCCCCCTTTAAGAGCCCAGATATCATTTTAGAATATTACCCAGAGTAGACTACTTTGATTCTGATACAGATTCTCTCTGAGTTACACATTGATACTAGGAGACTTACATGCTTTTACTATAGACCAGTGACCCTCAAAGTAGGTGGATGTGCACCTCCCAATAGGTGTGCTGGGTGATCCATAGGAAGCAGGAAAATATTAAGATTATATTTCTAATTATTTCCTTGACTCATATTTATTTAACTTCTCTTTTTATATTACTGATTAATATAATATCATGCACTAATACCTAAATTGATATTAAATAAATATATATGTATCGGAGATTCAGATTCTTTTTCTTTTTCTACTTACAGTATTATGTTCAAAATATGGAGTCCTTCAGAGCAGAAAAACAAGAAAGTCTCAAGACATCTATTAAAATTTACTTGTATATTTATGAATTTGTGTATATATATAACATGTATATGAGAACAAAGTTAAAAAGCGTTTATTCTTTAACAAAAATGATCAATATTTTGGTGTTTTATTGTTTCATTTAGAAATCTAGTTTTTTGGGGTTTTTTTGTTGTTGTTGTTGTTTTTAGATGGAGTCTTTCTTGCTCTGTTGCCCAGGCTGGAGTGCAGTGGCATGATCTCGGCTAACTGCAACCTCTGCCTCACAGGTTCAAGCAATTCTGCCTCAGCCTCTCAAGTAGCTGGGACTACAGGCGAGCGCCACAACACCTGGCTAATGTTTGTATTTTTAGTAGAGATGGGGTTTCACCATATTGGCCAGGCTGTTCTCAAACTCCAGACCTTGTGGCCAGGCTGCTCTCAAATTCATGACCTTGTGATCCACCCGCCTCGGCCTCCCAAAGTGCTAGGATTACAGGTAAGAGCCACCGCGCCCGACAGAAATCTAGGTTTTTAGGGGAGCATTATTTTCTTACATTATATAATGTAAGAGCCACTGACGTCATTTGGTACAAAAATCTGGATTTATAATTCTTATAATAAAAAACCCAAAAGGCCACTCTTTCTATAAGCAAGTGCTATTGGTTGCAATCAAGATGACATATAGGATCTTAAATGAGTAAAGTATAGTCATTTTCACACATACAACATATAGTTAAACTCACTTTGACTCCTATTATCCTCACTAGATGCTTATTCTTTTTTTTATATAATGAGTCAATATACTAGTCCTCAATTTATTTTTCCAATGTTTCTATACTAGCTATCAGTTTCAGATATAAATTGAAAATCTTTAAAATAAGTTTCATCCTCAGCTGTCCTAACTGCTATGCATGCCAAAATACTTGCTAAACTGAAGTCAGTAACTGCCTTAAATCTGTTCCTTCTGAATATGTAGCTGAATTTTATAAATTTAATGTTTAAATTTAATGGAAATAAATACAGATGCTTTTAAATAAAACAAAAAGTGCTATTTTGTGCTTTGAAGAATGTGACAGGAATGAAACATGATAAATTTGATCAATTTCAACTGCCCGCATCCTTGTTGTTCTGTGTTTATAAGCATTCAAGATAACTTTTCCACACTTACAATATTGAAATTTCTATTAAACAAAGGGTTGATCAACAGTTTTGTTGATATATGTACATCAGCCCAAGACACATGCCTATAATTAACTCTACTTTCAGAACAGTAAAACTACAATAATGCCCCATAATTGGATTTGTAGAGATATTGGCAGTTTCAAAGTACCTTAGTAAGTTTTTTAGAAATTTTTAGCAAAACCTTTAGGAGGTAGTTTGACTAGAATTAAAACAAATACAAATGCCCTTTGATGGATTTCAATCAAAGGTAGAAAAGAATTCCACTGAAATCCCAAAGATCAGGATCATACTGGCTATTAGCATAATTTTGGAACTTTTCGTTATACTTCAACAAAATCATGATACACATACTGCTCTGAACTATTTTAGCTTTAATTTTCATGGTTTTTTTATATCCCCTATTGCATTTTAGGCTCTTAGCTTTGTACCTGTTTTTCCATTTACATAATATAGTCTCCTATAATTGAGGTTAATACTATATTTAGATACCTATATATGTGCATTCATAAATACAGTCTTATACAACGGGGGTCCCCAATCCCTGGGCCATGGACTGGTACCTGTGAGGAATGGTGCCTCATAGCAGGAGATGAGTGACAGGCAAGTGAACATTACTGTCTAAGCTTCACCTACTTGTCAGATCAGCGGTGGCCTTAGATTTTAAAAGGAACACGGATCCTATTGTGAACTGCACATGTGAGGGATCTAGGTTGCGTGCTCCACATGAGAATTCAACTAATAATGCCTGAGGATCTGAGGTAGAACAGTTTCATCTCAAGATCACCACCCTGCCCCACCCCCAGGTCCATGGAAAAATTGTTTTTTAAGAAACCGGTCCCTGGTGCCAAAAAGACTGGGGACCGCTGTTACACAAATGAAGTGCTATAGACTTTAATGGCTTTTGTAAGATAATCTCTAATTAATTAAAGTTAAAATAACAATTTGGGAGCTGAAAAACTTAAGTCTGAATCCACCACACTAACTAATGGCCTAACTGGGTACAAATGTCAATTAACTTTCTGCACCTCAGTTCATTATGTATAAAAAGGAGACAAAACCAAATTTATGGACTTGCAGTAATACTCTGAATTACAAAATAGATCATTTTTAATCTAAAATCTCCAGCAAGATGTGACTTGTTACCAGTAATGTCACAAAATAGAGCAGCATTCAAGAATTAAGCTTTATAAGTCTTCTTATTTGGCTCAACATCAACTTAATTTCAATGTGCATGTGTATGTGTGTATGTGTGTATGTATGTGTCTATATACCATAAAAATTTATTTTAAAATTTTGAAGTAGACTTCATCAGTACTTTTCATTGTTTCCTCCCTAGGCCACAGATTCTAATTTGGTTTGTCAACGTACCACTATTCATTACATAACTTCTATGAAATAACAAAAGTATTATACAGCATGTAAGCATTCAAATTTTTTTTAATTCTGTTAAAAGGATTTTCTTATTCATACTCATATTGTCCACTAATCAGTGCTTAATATAAACATTCTCTGCCTGAAAAAAATATTGGTGCACAAATATTTAGAGAAACATGAAAAGGATGGATTTATAACCATTAGTGGAAGGATTGCTTTTTCAAAAAGACAGTCATTTCAAATGTATATTTAGACAACTATAAATTATGATGCTCTTAATTTAGAAAGTAATGATAAAGTAGTTCTTAGTGAAGAGAAACACAAGTCCCAAAAGAATCTCCTTAAAATACTATTTGTAAATACATTACAAATTTGTCAGACCTTTATTTGCCATACTTCATAGAACATTTTAAATTTTAGTATAAGTAAAGGGTAAGATGAGAAAACAAAAGTAATAAGATTGAGATTGCATACATATTTCCTTCCAAATGTAATGAGCATACACGGAATATTCTAACTAAACTAAACTGAAAAAGGTTTGTCCCTTGCCACGTTATCTACCACTGATCCATATAGCAACAGTAGATCTTTTTCCAAATGCCATGAGATATATATGATGCTTCAAAAATGCCAACTGTGAAAGAAGACAAAAAAGCTAATGTGTGATAAACTCAATGGAATTCCAAAACACCTGGTTTTCTTGTGCAACTACTGGTTTAGTCATTATGATAGAGGAATAGAAAGTTTTTGGTTTTAAATAGTTTAAATGTGGCCTAGCAATATGCAATTGTTAATGATTGCTAGGAAATAACCAGGTGGGTTGATAGCAATTTGGAATGTCATAATTTTAAGAAAAATATGCAATTTAAAAATAATTTTAAATTCAAAAAGTGTAACCAGAAAATGTTCCAGCTAACACTATAAACCTATATGAACAATTTCACAATGTTTAACTCTTATCAAAATAATCAGTTAAATACATTCATTTAGATAACAATGTTAATATTCTTACCAAAAAAACACCCTTGCTTGACTGTTTACTTATATATTAGTTGATTCTCACGTAGCAATAAAGACATACCTGAGACTGGGTAATTTATAAAGAAAAGAAGTTTACTTGGCTCACAGTTCTGCAAGCTGTAGGGGAAGCATAGCAACTTCTCCTTCTGGGGAGGCCTCAGAAAGCTTCCAGTCATGGTGGAAGGCAAAGGGGGACTAGGCGTCTTACACGGGCAGAAACAGGAGAAAGGAAACTATCACACATTTTTAAACTAACAGATCTTATGAGAATTCACTCCCCATTGCGAGGACAGTTCCAAAAAAATTGCATTTAAACCATTCATGAGAAATCTACCCTCATGATCCAACCACTTTCCACTAGGCCCCATCTCCAGCACTGGGGATTATGTTTCAACATGAGATTTGGGCGGGAACAACATCCAAACTGCATCAGCTGAATTTATTGAAGTGTGTAGACACACACTTTAAAATAATAGATGCTAAACATATGTTATGTATGCAGGCCTTGTATGCAGAGAGATGAAAAATACTAGCAGTCAAATAAAGCAAAGCTGTACCTAGTATAGATTTATTCATTTATTTATAAATGTATTTATTTGTAAATGTATTTATTTATGTATTTATTTTTACTACATTTTAAGTAGTATTAGAGGCTTAGAGCATACTTCCTCTCATAATTTCCCATGTGTGGTGTGCTTCTATGTGTGTATGTACATATACAAGTTTTTAATTCTCAGATTCTGCTGAAATGCTGAAAAAACTTCATGATGATATTAAATTTGGCACTTTCCAATAACTCCCACTTTTTTGGCCTTGCAGACACTGGAAAGACATTAAATGGAATTAACTATGGAAAGTCCCTGGGATTCTTCAGTTGAGTACTCCTTTCCCCAGACTTGTGCATGGAAATCTCCTTAAAGATTTACATTGCTAAATTAAAGATTGAAAAATCTAAGAAAATAAGTAATAAACTAAAGCTTTAAAATATATTATAGATAGCTCCTAAAGTTTGTGGTCCCAACAGGCCTAACTCAATGCAGTGGATTAGCTTGCAGTTATATGAACAAAATTACCGGACCATGGCATGGTTTGTTTGGTGAGCTCAACCGTCTTATCTGATTTGAATTATCCCACAGTCACTCTAATCAATTCAGCTGAGATCAGTGGTTAAATATGGCTGAAAAAAAAAATCAACCATGAAGAGGTCAATTTAGAGACAGCCTAAAGATACAGACATACTGTGGGGAGAACAGATTCTAATGATATCAAAAATGAATAAAACAGCTGAAAATAAGGTACAATAAAATAGAATTATTTTAACACTTGAAATCCTCTCTCTCTCTCTCTCTCTCTGTGTGTGTGTGTGTGTGTGTGTGTGTGTGTGTATAACTTGCAAGAAGCAATTTCACAAGATAATATGGACTTTTCTCTAATTCAACAGCCACTTCTTTCTGTATGAATTTTTAGTAAAGACAGGAAAAATAAATCACAATTTATATAGAAATTTTCTCTAGAAATATCTTCTATTTACACCACCTATTCACTCTTCATTCAGAGAGTAATGGAAAGCATAATCCTCTGCTAAGTTTGCTGTGGAAAATCCCATTGCATCTCAAAGCAGTAATCTTTCTAGTCAAAAGATAACATTTTTAAAGGTTGAATTGGACCCCTGTGTTTTTCTTAACTAGACACCTGAGAATGAAAAAATGCAACTGTCAAGATATCCTGGCTGGCGTTACAGGAAACTTAATCCACTTACGCACTAGTGTGATGTTCTGCTAGCAGTAAGCCAGAACATACTAATTAAATGCTTCGATTCTTTATTTAAAAGTTTCATTCTTTCACCCCCGCCCTCACTCAGAAAATGATGTCCAGTGCAAATTGTTTTCGGGTATTTGAAAACAAAGTAAGAAAAAAGAAAGTGAGCAAATTCCTTAGAAACTAGGTAAGTAAAGAAACATATTACAAGCTACATAATTGTAACTATAAAACAAAACACAAAAAAATGAAAACATCCTGAAGACATAAGAAACATTTAAATTATTTTAATATAAAATATTTCAAAAAGATCCCATGTAGTTAACTGAATTTGTTTAGAACTAAGGACACACCTACAAACCAAACAACAAGTAAGTGACAAAATTTCAAAGAGCTAACTTTGGAAGTAAAAAAAGTTTGACACGTCAGACGGAGACTGGTATTGTCATTACAGAATCTCCCTGCATTTAAAAAGTGTATCATACGTATGAACACTAGTTAAAAGATGGTCTTTCTTTCTATAGAGAACACAACCTATCCATATAAAGTAGATGAGACTGAAGTCTTAGCCAAACTTTCAAAATAAGACAGTTTTTCATTTTCTTTCCATCAAATCTAGCATCGATAACTTTAGAATGAAAATCTATTCCATATGTGTCTATGTACATACTTGTTTGAACAAACATATTGTTATACATAGTTTATATGTGTGTAAGTAATCTTTTGTACTTATGCAGCAACCTGCTGTCATTAGTTTTCTCAAGCACTATTCAGCAATTTGCTTTGTTTTCTCAAAAATCAATGAAGAAATGGGGAATGTTCCTTAAAGAGCAAAGGCTGACATTACAGTGTTCATTATTGAGCACCACCTGACATAACTAGATAAAAAAGAACTATGGACTGATCTTGCAGTAAGAACTATATCAAATGGAAAATATTTACTGTTCCTATTAAAAATGAATTAACCCAGACAGCCTTTTAATTGAAATCTTTATCACATTTTCTTCCTATTTAAATGCAAATGTAAAATCCTTTTACAAACTAATAGAAATCAGAAACTGAAAACTGAACTACAACTTTCTAATGATATAGTCACCTAAAATAAGTAGGTTAAACATAACATATGAAATACTAAAAGCACTAACGTGACTTTTACAGAATTCAATATATTTTTTCTATTATTTTAAGAATTTCTAAAATAATTGCTTACTTCAAGCATTGAGCTTTATTTTTCATGCCAATTGATATTTCAAATATTTTTCAATTCCTTTTTAGAATCAGAGAAAATAATATTTGTCTTTATATGTTGCTATCTACATCACTCTAATCTGCATTATAACACTTCTTTCTATATGAAGTACTAATAAATGCTTATATTGTGAACATATTGTTTGTTTAAGCTTAAGCAGATCAATGCATAAGTTAGGTACTATGACCAGAAGTTGTGACTTAGCCACAGCCTGAAAGAGAAATAAAATTTGAAAATTTCTTTATGGTTCCACCTGCAAATATATATACATATATTTTTGTATATATATGTATACAAAAATTTTGTCTATATATGTATATATGTGTATATATATACAAATTTTATATTCAGGATTCAGTTGCATTGAATGGATAAATTGGAGGTTACACTGTGCAGTAGCTCTGGAACTTTGCTGTATAAAATTTTCATCAAATTTCTTTAAACTTTATGAACTTAAATTTCTGATTAGTTATTATAACAGCTTTTTAAAAAGTCTAATATTTGGGGGAGTTATGCAAGCTGAAATTCAAAGGTACCTGTTTCTTACAT
Source organism: Pongo abelii (assembly GCF_028885655.2). NCBI lineage: Eukaryota > Metazoa > Chordata > Mammalia > Primates > Hominidae > Pongo > Pongo abelii. The sequence goes on along the minus strand of NC_071990.2, from coordinate 95,106,562 downwards.
AAAGTACTATAGTTCTGTAGGGGGCAAGCTGGAATCACACTTTAGATTTCTTGACTACAGGCCAGCCTGTAGAATTTGATGCAATGTATAGCTCTCAGATAGTTGATTTAGTGTTTAACTGTACAAACATGCTATATTATACATTTGCTTTGGCCTCTTGTTCACTAGTTAGCTTCCAGATGTGAAGCAAGTGATCTTACCAGTGAGGAAGAGAAGATTCACTGTGCTGAGTAAGGATGAGGATGTTACTAGAAAGTAGCATCTTGATTATTTTACTCCCTCTACTCCTGATGCACACTTAACACTACTTAATATAAAATATACACAGTGGCCCTCAGAATACAAGTTTTTCAAAACATTAATCCCTTTAATGCAAAAGTTTGCATTGACAGATCTAAATCATTCACAAGATCTTGAATTTTAAAATTAAAATGAAATACATACTTATACACATTAGTTGCAAAATGTTTATAGTACAAATCTGTATATTTCTGGTTGCTCAACATTTGAAGATCAAAAACAAAAACAAGACCCCCATGACCTGTATATTGTATTTTATTGATATCCCTTAAGTTTCTTTTGATATCCAATAAGTTTTCTGCTGTCTCTATCCCCCAGCATTGATCTGTTGAAGAAACTAATCATTTGTCTAGGAGAGTTTTGCCAAGTCCTCTGAATTTGTAGCATGTTTTTCATAATAATCTTTGTGGAAGTGTTTATCAAACATTTTTGCAGCCAGGGTATAGGTATGTGACCCATGCGTGGCCCATCGGTCACTCTCACCTTGAATTGTGAGCTAATATGAAAGAAGCAAGGTCTGTAGAGAACTCTCTTGGCTTCAGGGACCACATTGTGATATCTGGGATCTCAAGGCAGCAAATTTAGTGGGGATTCCTGGTAGGTATCATTACCAGCTATGCTGGAGGGGCACCTGCAAATGCTGGTGTCCAGTGGCCCTGGAAGCAAAGTACTTCCTGCTTAGAATCTGTGATGTGATTTGGACACCAGTTCTGGACAAAGAGTTTTCTATATCCCTGTCCATTTTCCTAAGTTTGGTACTCTGGGCTTGTGGCAATTCAGTGACTCCCCACGATTTCCTTCAATAAATGTACATTCTGCATAAATCAGAGATGATATCTGCTTCTTGCCAATAAGAGCTTTGAAAAATATAATGCCCAATAAAAATGCAAAGCACTGTTAAAAGTTCTTAAGTAAAAACTAAAATAAAGAGGGGGAAAAACCTGGCCTTAAATTGAGCAAACCACAATTTAGTTGAGAATTAGGAAAATAATTATCAGATGGAAATTACTAAAAGTCACTAGGAGACTTTGACAATTCATTTGTCTAACAGGGCTTACTCCAATGTTGATTGTTTGTTCCTTAATGTAGGGAGGCTGGGCAAACCATAGCTGATTACCTGATTACTGTTCTCAAGAGGCTCACCCGGGGGCAGTGTAGAGGCTCCTTTTCTTAACCTTTTAAAGGAAGATCCTAACTCTGCTTCTTGAATATAAGAAACAGTGCAGTCTGTGCCTGGAAGAAACATCTCGGCTTTGTGATTTCCTAAGAATTTGCTTTACATAGACCACTAATGAGAGTTGCTGAGTCCATCCCATAATTCTGTCTTAATGTAATTAGGGCCATAAGAATCAAGTAAAATCTTGGGTCACATGATTGTGAGCCTAATGGAAAAATATGTTTGCGTGTGTTCGTGTGTGCATATGTGTGTGTGTGTCTGTGAGTTTGTGTGTGTCTTTTCTGTTGGTCTGTGTAGACACAGGTAATATAAAGCTATAATAATTCTAAGGGATATTCTTCATCTCCCTTCTGTGTGTTTTTCCTATGTCCTGTTTCTCACAGATTCTATTTTTTTGTTTGTTTGTTTTATTCCCTAATTTTGGAATACTATCTCCTGCAGTGGCTTTCAGAGAAAAGATATATGAAATTGAATTTTATCTGGACATTCAGAGCTTTAAAAAATCTTTTTGCTATTGATATTTTCAAACACATACAAAGGGAGAAAAGATAACGCACTCATCTTCCAATGCTCATCACGAAGCCTTACACCAATCAACTTCCTGCTATACTGTTTAATCTACTCATACCCCTTCATACTTTTTTTCGCAGGGAAGAAGGGAAAGGACTGATTTTTTTTTTAAAAAATGCCTGAAATCATATGATGTCAATTGTAAATATTTCAGAATGCATGTATCTCTTATAAAAGCTACTTTAAAAAAATGAGAACACAGTGGCAATAGTACAACCAAAAAATTAAATAGCACTTTAATATTATTTAATAACCAGGTCATGCTCAGTTTTCCCTGTTTCTATTGTTTTAAGTTGGCTGATATGAATAAAGTTAAAAAAAAAACACAAGGACCCTATGATCTGCATATTCCATTTTGTTCATATCTCTTAAGTTTCTTTTGATATCCACAAATTTTTCTGTTGACTCTATAACCCAGGATTAATTTATTGAAGAAAATCATCATTTGTCTAGCAGAGTTTTGCCAATTCTATCTTACTGACCTTAACATGTTCTATTGCTCCCTGATCTTCTAGCTTCTAGGGTTGCTCTGAGAAGTTCAAAGAACATCTCATATATTCTCTTTCATCTGCTTCCAATGACATTGTAGAATATTTATTTTGCTCCTTTAAAATGGCATATATTAAGCAAGACGTTGTTTCTAAAAAATAATTATAAAGTAAAATAAAATGGGATACATTAATTTGGCGTTATTTTCATCTACTTTGTCAGTCATTCTGTGGACTCTTTCCACTTGGAAATTATATATTTTCTTTAATATTGATGATTTCACTTCTGCTTTCTCAGTTCTTTTTTTGAATTTCATAAATTTTTATATTGGGACTTCTAGAGTGATTCTTCATATTTCTTGTGAATTCTATCTTTTTTTCATATCTTTGCCTTTTTGATGTATTTCAGAAAGGTAGCAACATTCGATCTTCCTAGTCTTCTAATAAGGTTTTGTTTTGGACTGATGTCTTTTTAATTTTCAGGAACTCTATTCTCTTCTTTTATAGCACCTTTTTCTTGTTTCATGAATATAATACCTACTCTTATCTTTCTGAGGATATCAGTAGTTTTAATTTCATAATCACTTCCTAGTCTTTAGTACCTCCAAGTTGCTATTTGTTTGTTTGTTTGCCTATTTTGGTGTTTGTCTTTCATGTTACAAGGTTTCTATGTATACTTATTTATCTCAGACTTTCTTCTCAGGCTTCAAAAGAAATTATTGTAAGCTCTTTGCTGGTATAAAGTTTACTACCTGTGGGCTTCTCTGTAAGGTTTTCTGGTTGGACCATTTTATCTTAATATGAATGTATTCTAATTCTCTTTTTAGGCTTTTCAGATACTTCAGAAAGCACTTTTCCTGAATACCCTATAGAAAACTGTAGGAAGTAGAAGGCTTGTATCTCCGCTTTGGTGTACAAATGTTCAATTATTTGACTTGTATTAAGTATGAAATATCTGCTCTTCACATTCCCTAGTGTTCCCCTTTGTAGAGACACCCTCTGCTTTATGGAATGCTAAGAATAAGTCAACAGTTTTCTTTAGAGATTAGGAAGAATTATTGTTGCAGAATCTAGATGGAGGTTCTGACACCAAGTTGATGTACAGGATATTTATTGAGGTGCTTCTTTGGGTTCAAGCCCTGTAGATGGGAGAGGAAGAAATTATGTTTGGGCAGAGGGAGAAATCCAGCTGTGATACTGGCCCAAAGATAGATTGGCTGACCCCACAGAGAGCTCTGGAACTAGAACAGTCCTTCAGAGTTGTTCCCCGTTGGACTTAGATAGTTAGACCTTACCCTACTGCATTTATTAGCCATTAGATGTAGGCCACAGAAAGCTGAGATTGCTTTCTGTAGCTGAGACAATCCCTGAGGATGCTGACACCTGATGTCTGTCAGAGGCAGTACTCACAGCACTGGGTAAACAAGTCCTTCTTTGAAGAAAAACCCACCCTGGCATTACAGTGTCTGGTGGCACAGGGATTCATAGAGCTACATGCAGGGGTGGGAAGCATGTCTGTGGGGGGATGGATCCTAACTGCTTCTTCAGCCATCTTTCAAACAATCCTCTCTGCCTTTACCCTCAATTCAAGAAACATCCAATGTTGCCCATCTGTACATATTTAGGGTTCTATGGTGTAAACGTGGTTCTCAGCCTTCCCCAATGCCAGTTTAGAATTTAGCTCTATTAGGCTGTGTCAGTTCCATGCATCTGTCACTCTAGATTCCAAAAAGTTAGTTGCTGTTTTATCTTTTCCTGTTTTCTTTATCCTTGTGGGCTTATGAGTCTTTGAATCTTTAGCTCTTATTTTAGTGGAAAGCAAAAACATGAATGTGTCTAAACTTCATCTTTATACATACACCCTGGCTTCACCATCAATATGCAAAATTATGTGCTTCCCTCTGTTTCACTTTTTGTTTAATTTTTTCAAAAGTTTACTATGCATTTTAGGAATTTAGAAACTTGCACAATTCTCTTTCCCTGTATATACAGGAATTAAGAGGAAATTATTTTTTAAATGTCATCTCTAAGTTTGGAATTTTTCTAAGCACAAATATTTAATAATCTCTAATAGCTTCAATAAGTATTTCTCTAAATATTAGAAAAGAAGCACTTTGGGAGGCCGAGGCGGGTGGATCACTTGAGGTCAGGAGTTCAAGACCAGCCTAGCCAACATGATGATACCCCATTTGTACTAAAAATACAAAAAAAAATTAGCCAAGAGTGGTGGCACACACCTCTAATCCCAGCTACTCAGGAGGCTGAGGCAGGAGAATCACTTGAACCCAGGAGGCAGAGGTTACAGTGAGCTGAGATCATGCCATTGCATGCCAGCCTGGGCAACAGAGCGAGACTCTGTCTCAAAAAAGAAAGAAAAGAAAAGAATATGCTTTCACCTTGTCCATCCAGATGCATTCTATTTTAAGATGTTTTAAGGTAGCTGTGACAGAGGGATATACTTCTTTCCAATTTGGGTCTCTCTAAATTATCATTTTCCAACTACTGGGATCTGAACAAAAACTATTCAGAGTAAGTAGTTAGGATTTATCTCTCAAAATGAATTCTATGTATTGTGTCCAACTTGGAGTTTTCCAGTCCATTTTAAAGGAGGAGGTAGTATTGACTTCCTCCATTCCCTGTCCCTAGGAAGAATCATAATTTATATTTAAAGGTCTTCGTGTAAAATAAATGGCATTTGTATTTTTGCTCAGAATTTAACCTTCTCGCATACTTGAAGCTTGAGATAAATATTTTTAGATTGCTCTTGGTTTTGAAATTTGTTTTCAAAACACTCTTTCAAAACACTCCTAAAGATTTTAATTAATAACCATCTGTAATAAGTGTCCATGTAGCAAGTGGATACATGACCTGTACTAAGTTTTGCCCTTTAAATCACTTTTCTATTGAATTTGCCATTTCCTGCCTACATCTCAGTTTTGAAATATATATATATACACACACATATAAATATATATACATATATATACATACAAAAAAGAACAAATATTTAGAAAAGGAATAGAGATTAGTAATTCAGTTACCATAACACTAATGCTGCTGCTGAGTCCAATGGAAGGGAACATTTATCATTTGTCACAAAATAACAATATTAAGATCTGTCTGAGTAATCCACAAGCCATAGAAATAACTTAGTGTGGTTCTTGAGTTCACTAGCTCAGGTCAATCTTGTGAATATGCAAACCCTGCAAGTGCCGATGTGAAAGGAGAGTACTGTGCCCGGCTATGGGAAAGAGATTCACTCATTATAATACTAAATACATGGAGTGAATCATACATCACACCGGGTGATATAAGCAGACATATAGAAGGATATACTTATATATAAGTAAGCTAAAGCTGACAACATTTTTTTTCCTTCCTGGAAATCTAGTAAGTGCTGAATAAGCTTTTTATTTGATCTTCCTTTAATGCAAGCATCAGCTGTTCCGTATAGAGGGAGCTGACAGAGGGGAAAAAAATCCAACTCCATCTCCCAACACTTGTCTCTAAAAGGTTCCTTTCTAGTAAATGGCAGTCTATTAAGGTTCTTCCTAGACTTAATCAAAGTGCTGTACAGAAAGATCTGCCTCTGTGTGAACAGCTCTCTACTCTCTCAGTGAGAGCCCAGGTCTCTAATTTTGTTGCTGGCCTAGTCCTGCTAAGCCCACACTCTGCACAGTGTGTGGCTTCTCACTCCCCGCACTCCCCGTGGTTCTCAGTGGCAACAGGAACCTGGGGGAGAGGCTGCAGTGCCAGCCTGGCAGGCAGGCATGCTGTCAACATTGCCTTCCTCTCTTCTCTGCAAATAAGGGGCTAAATCCAATTGACACACACTGAAGTAAACAGGCAGTGACATATTTGTAGACAAATTGTCATACTGTAGATTATTCACAAAACAAATTGTTTTTGATTCACACTCATAGATTGAGGGGAAAAATATCGGCCAGCACTAAACAGCTGCTCCCTTTTCAAGGGAAACAAGCATTTAATGAAAAAGTTAATTTAAAAATAATGTTCTACTGTTGCTAAAATTCCTTAGGGAAAATGTTTAACACTGCTCAAAACTAGAGGAAAAGATATATTTTCATGTCCATGTAGAACTATCCTAGTTTCTCTAGGGAGTGCAATAGATCTGCAGTTGTATTCTTAGAATTATTCAAATTTTTTTTTAGCGTTCAGAGAATATTTGTAATCATAAAATAATATAATAATAATTATCCATGTTTTTTTTTCCTGTGACCTTCTTCTCATTCATCAAACACTTAATGGTTGCCTTAACATAAGATATGAGATTAAAAGAATTTATCTCATCTTCATGGGGAGTCTACTTTGTTAATGAATGCACAAGCATATATCCCTGGTGGCTCTTTTAGAATCACCTGGAAGGCATTAAGGAAGCTGCCTAGACTGAGAATTGACATGGATTCCATCACCATCTTAAGAGCAGGTTGGCTTTCACCAAGACCATGACTCATTATGCTTGCTGTAGGGGGTGACATCACCTTTTACGGCTGTCTCTTCTCTTTAAGAAAACAATCTTTACTGACATTTGTGTTAGTCACTCCTCTAATTCTACATGTCTTACACTGCTACAACAAAATATCATAGACTGAGAGGCTTAAACCCCAGACATTCTGGAGCATGGAAATTCTAAGATCTGGGTGTCTGTGGCTGGTTTCTGGTAAAGGCTGTCTTCCCGGCTATCAGAAGGCTGTTTTCTTACTGTATCCTCACACGGCAGAGAAACAGAGAGCTCTGCTGTCTCTTCCTCTTCTAAGGCCACTAGTCCAATCATGGAAGCTCTACTCTCACAACCTCATCTAAACCTAATTACCCCCAAAACGGCCGCATCTCTTAACCCCATCACATTGGGAGTGAGGGCCTTAATATATGAATTTGGAGTAGTAGGGGGTGGTGGGACAAGCATTTAGTTCATAATAACATCATTGATTATAAGCAAACTTCAGTTCCCCGCTGCCTAATTCCAGACCTGCATTCCACTGGACTTACACAGTTTCCTAATTCTATAATTTCTTTCTTAATTTTTTTCAAAGGAAATCTCATTTCCTTTATTTTATTTCTTTTGATTTAGCTGTAAGGGGTCAACTGACTAATCTGACCAATAAATTTGAAACTGTTATATATTCAGAGATGAGAGTTACAGGATAACTTCCAAGTAATGTGTGTGCAGGCTGATCATTTTAACCTATACAATTTTTTAAAAAAGAAAAAGTAAATACATTTTAGGTAGTCTAACCTATTAGTGCTACTCCAGTCATTCTCTGCAGGCTTCAATCTAGCTTAATCTAATCTACCACCTTGTAGAACGAATTTTGCTCCAGGGTGCCTCTCTTCCTTGCCTTCCCATATTAAGTTGTGAAAAATATATCTAATTTTAGCCATTAACATTCTTTGGGTCTGATCAGATAAACCAAATATGGCAAATCTAGTTAATATTTTGTAACTTATGTCCCATCTTTTAGCATTGCTATTTAAAACTCATCTTTTCTCAATCTCTCTTAATCTTATTTCCTCTTTAATGGCATTATGACTGAATACTTTATCTACACTCATTGCTTTCTATAATTTACACTATACAGCATTGTTGTCTTGAATTTTTTAATACTTTAAAATATTGAGAGTATATATCTCATATAATGTTTTCCCACTAAAGAAAATAATTTATATGCAATTTAAAAGCATTTCAAACATTAATTTTCTTCTACATTTCTGTTTATTATCTTCAATATTTGATCCCAAATACAGCATCTAATGATTTCTTCTTAGGGCAAATAATTAAGAACATAGTGTTTGTCAAAATGTGTCAAAACCAGGAAGAACCTTGTAACATTTTTGAAGTTGTTATTCTCTGTTATAGACAGTGATTGCATTATTTTCAGAGAAGAAGGAAAACATTGTCTCACTGTACTTCTGGCCTCTCTTATTTACACTCCTGTTTATTTATCCATATAATAATATTTTCCCTCAAAATATTTTAATATCTTTAAGTCATTTTTCTCCTCCATTAGAAAATTCTTTCCAGAAAGGAGATAATTTACTACATGTAAAATGACTTATATTGACTTACTGATAAAAACAGCCCAGTAATAAGAATCTCTTCTTTCCTTTCATCTGTACTGTCTCCAGAGCACTGTCTCAACCTGCCCTAGAAGTACTACCACCAGAGAATTGATCTCCTCCACTGGGTGATCCTAACTGTCATTTCCGAAATAACTAGAAAGAAGAGAGGGAACATAGAAAGGAATTCCACACTTTCTCGCAAAACAGCATCTTTATCTTTGACTCTATAAAGGTGATGAAATATCAGTACAATGACTGACACTAATATTTATTAACATAAATGAGTAAAACAGAATATTTTGAGATGTACATAGTCTTAGGGGAGAATCAGACATGGAAATAAAATATTAATGAGATAAACATAATAATAAATGCATATACAAAGTTTTATAGTTGCAAAGAGCTAGAATGAAATAATATTTTGGTGGTGAGAGTGTAGGAAAGCTTCACCAAAGAGATGATATATAATTTCAGTAGTATTGGATGTGGAGACCTCCACGTGTTGCTTGAGTAAAGACATTAATATGAGAAAGAGCATGGAGTATTCAAGAGGCAGGCATTGGTAGGATTTGGCTCAAGAAGAGCATTGCTCTATCTCAGGAAATGAGAAGAAATAAAGCTATGCTGTTTCCTGCACAGGCCACACATAAAAAATCTGGAAATCAAACTCCTCAAAGTTTGAATTTTATCATGATGTAAGGGATTGAGATGTGATTTATGATTATCCAGCTGAGAATCTAACCTGAGGGAAGGCAGTTTAGATTAATGTTTAAACATTTGGGCTTTGAAGTCATACAGAGCTATATTTGAGGCCTGACTCTATCACTCATGAGTTGTTTAGGGTAATTCGTTTAAATTCTTTAGGCTTTAACTTCTTATTTGCAAAGTAAGAATAATAATACTTTTATTTTCTATCCTATGGAGACTTGTGAGGAGTCAATGAGATAATATATTAGAATTTAGCAATACTCTGAACATGGTAAGTGCTCAGAAAATAACTGTTATTCTTTATCTCCATAGAAAAAAGATAAAACAAGGTCGTTGCATCACATAGTTCCATTGTTTTGTAGCTCAAGTATTAAAAATGTTTTGCTTATGTTGGTTTTGTCTGTTGGAATAGGAAGAATAGCAGGTTAGCCAGCGGTAAGGTCAGAATAGAAAGTCCATATACCTTCCTAGTCACTACGTGAATCAGCCTTCGTGGAACGGGTGTGGGTAAACAGGCTCAGTAGCAAAAAATCAAGAAGTATCATGAAATGTTAATATCTCGAGCTCAGCTTGACTCTGTTTCTGCCTCTCTAGTGCTTACACTATTGCTCTAAACATGTCTCCTCTAGTTAGATGGGTTCTAAACTAAACTCATTATCTAATCCCTACAACATTTCCACTTCAACACCCAAACAACTCTGCTCAAATTAGAGAATTAAAATTGCCAGTAAGTATTGATCGTTAAATCCTGTGGATTTTGCTTTCAAACACATATTCCTCTCTTCACTTCCACCCCAGGTGTTGAGCCACCATTGCTCTTGTTGGGTTATTTCAACATACTAGTAACTATCTGTATTTCCTCCAATCTATCTTTATACAACTGGTCGAGTTGTGACTTTTGTGGTTTTTTTTCAGTTTTATTTCAGGTTCGGGGGTACATATGAAGTTTTGTTACATAGGCAAACTCATGTCATGGGAGTTTGTTGTATAGATTATTTCATCATTTAGGTATTAAGCCCAATAACCAATAGCTATCTTTCCTGCACCTCTCCCTCCTTCCAACCTTCACCCTCAAGTAGACCCCAGTGTCTGTTGTTTCCTTCTTTGTGTTCATAAGTTCTCATCAAATGAGAATATTTGGAGTATTTGGTCTTCTGTTCCAGAATTAGTTTGCTGAAGGGTAATGGCCTCCGGTTGCATCCATGATCCCACAAAAAGACATGATCTTATTTTTTATGGCTGCATAGTATTTCATGGTATAGAGGTAGCACATTTTCTTTATCCATTCTGTCATTGATAGGTATTTAGTTTGCTTCTATGTCTTTGCTATTGTGAATCGTGCTGCAATGAACATTTGTGTGCATGAGTCTTTATGGTAGAATGATTTATATTTTTCTGGGTATATACCCAGTAATGGGATTGCTTAGTCGAATGGTAGTTCTGCTTTTAGCTCTTTAAAGAATCTCCATACTGCTTTCAAAAATGGTTGAATTAATTTACACTCCTACCAACAGCGTATAAGTGTTCCCTTTTCTCTGCAACCTCGCCAGCATCTGTTATTTTTTGACTTTTTGATAATAGCCATTCTGACTGCATAATATATTCTTTTCACTCCATAATCTGACACCTGTCTAATTCTTTAGACCCATCATTACCTCCTCTAATCTTGGCTCATTTCAGCTGAGGCTACAATATATTCTCTGTTTTAGGAAAATGTGTATTGACTTAGGAGGTAATATGGTTTGGCTGTATCTCCACCCAAATCACATCTGGAACTGTAGTTCCCATATTCCCTGTGTGTCCTGGGAGAGACCCAGTGGGAAGTAATTGAATCGTGGGGTTGGTTACCTCCATGTTGTTCTCGGAATAGTGAGTGAATTCTCATGAGATATGCTGGTTTTGTAAGGGGCTTTCCCCCTACTTCACTCTGCACTTCTCTTTCCTTCCACCATGTGAAGAAGAACAAGTTTGCTTCCCCTTCTTCCATAATTATAAGTTTCCCAAGACCTCCCCAGCAATGCTGAACTATGACTCAATTAAAACTCTTTCCTTTTTAAATTATCCAGTTTTGGGTATGTCTTTATTAGTAGTGTGAGAATGCACAAACACAGTAAATTGTTTTGCTCACAAAACTACCAGGTAGTGAGGCATTGCTGTAAAGATACCCAAAAATGCGGAAGTAACTTTGGAACTGAGTAAAAGGCAGAGTTTGGAACCATTTGGAAGGCGTAAAAGAAGATAGGAAAATGTGGAAAAGTTTGGAACTTCCTATGGACTTGGAGGGCTCAGAAGACAGGGAGATGTGTTAAAGTTTGAAACTTCCTAGAGACTTGTTGAATGACTTTGACCAATATTCTGATAATGATATAGAAAATAAGTCCAAACTGAGGTGGTCTCAGATGGAGATGAGAAACTTGTTGGGAACTGGAAAAAAGGTGACTCTTGTTATGCTTTAGCAAAGGGACTGGCGGAATTTTGTCCATGCCTAGAGATCAATGGAACTTTGAATTTGAGAGAGATGATTTAGGGTATCTGGCAGAAGAAATTTCTAAGCAGTAAAGTGTTCAAGAGGTGACAGAACACAAAAGTTTGGAAAATTTGGCAGGGTGCAGTGGCTCATGCCTGTAATCCCAACACTTTGGGAAGCCGAGATGGGCGGATCACGAGGTCAGGAGATCGAGATCATCCTGGCTGACACGGTGAAACCCCGTCTTTCCTAAAAAAAAAAAAAAAAAAAAAAAAAAAAATCAGCCGGGCATGGTGGTGGGCACCTGTAGTCCCAGCTACTCAGGAGGCTGAGGCAGAAGAATGGTGAGAACCCGGGAGGCAGAGCTTGCAGTGAGCTGAGATCAGGCCACTGGACTCCAGCCTGAGCGACAGAGCAAGACTCCATCTCAAAAAAAAAAAAAAAAAGTTTGGAAAATTTGCAGATTGAAGATGCAGTAGAAAAGAAAAAACCCATTTTCTGGGGAGAAATTTAAGCTAGCAGCAGAAATTTGCTTAAGTAATGTGGAACCAAATGATGTTAATCACCAAGACAATGGGGAAAGCATCTCCAGGGCATGTCAGAGACATTCATGGCAGCCCCTCACATCCCAGGCCCGGAGGCCTAAGAGAAAAAAAATGGTTTCATGGGCCGGGACCAAGGTGCCCTTGCTGTATGTAGCCTATGTACTTGTTGCCCTGTGTCCCAGCTGCTCCAGCCTTGGCTAAAAGAGGTCAAAATACAGCTAAGGCCATGACTTCAGTGGACCTCCACCTAGATTTTAGAGGATGTATGAAAACACATGGATATCCAAGAAGAAGTTTATTGCAGGGGCAGGGCCCTCATAGAGAACCTCTACTAGAGCAGTGCAAAAGGGAAATTTGGGGTTGGAGACCCCAAACAGAGTCCCCACTGGGGCACTGCCTAGTGGAGCTATGAGAAGAGGGCCACTGTCCTCCAGACCCCAGAATGGTAGATCTACCGACAGCTTGCATTGTGCACCTGGAAAAGCCACAGACACTCAATGCCAGCTCATGAAATCAGGCAGAAGGGGGGCTGAACCCTGCAAAGCCACAGGGGCAGAGCTACCCAAGGCTGTGGGAGCCAACCTCTTGCATCAGCATGACCTGGATGTGGATTATGGAGTCAAAGGAGATCATTTTGGAACTTTAAGGTTTAATGATGGCACTATTGGATTTTGGACTTGCATGGGGTAGATCTTTTATTTTGGCCAATTTCTCCCATTTGGAACGGGTTTATTTACCCAGATCCTATACTCCCATTATATCCAGGAAGTAACTAAATTGCTTTTGATTTTACAGGCTCATAAGTGAAACGTACTTGCCTTGTCTCAAATGAGACTTTGCACTTGGACTTTTGGGTTAATGCTGGAATGAGTTAAGAGTTTGGGGGACTGCTGGAAGGGCATGATTGTGTCTTGAATTGTTAGGACATGAGATTTGGGAGGGGCCAAGAGTAGAATGATATGGTTTAACTGTGTCCCCACCCAAATCTCATCTTGAACTGTAGTTCCCATTATTTCCACATGTTATGGGAGGGATCCAGTGGGAAGTAATTGAATCATGGGGGGCAGTTACCTCCATGCTGTTCTCATGATGATGAGCGAGTTCTCAGGAAACCTTCACTTCTCCTTGATGCAACCATGTGAAGAAGGACATGTTTGCTTCCCCTTCAGCCATGTTTGTAAGTTTTATGAGCGATGAAATGACACAGCACTAAAAAAGGCCCTTAGAGTTTACTTGGAAATATAATATGACTTTATAAGCTTATTTACATAGGAAAATATGATGCCCTGAATTTCAAACAAAAATGTGTAAGTGAATGTTTAAAAAAAGTCTTAAAGTTGTCTATTATATCTCACTTAGCATGATAAAATTATCTACTTTATGATTTTGTATTCTAGAAATAAGTTTCTGCACACTTGAAATATTCAGATGATAATTTAAATTGCTAAAGAACACTGAAAATTTAAATTATTCATTCATGATAGTCAGTGTTTCATACCACTTAGAGCATCTGTGAGGTCAAACTGGCCATAGAAGCCTTCAGTTTTCTGTTCCTTTATGACACGATTCCAGATCAACTTTTGCCCTCTCACCTTCTCTCTCAGTTAGGGGCTATCACACCATAATAGAATATTGCTTATTTCTTTCTAATTATTACCATCAAAATAAAATATTTTAATATAAAGTTATGTGCAAGGGGCCAGCTGAGTGTTGAACCTATGCATGTTTGCCTACAAACCTGTCAGAGAGCTCTCAAAGGGAGTATGACCTTACTCCAAAGGGCACGAAGAATGAAGGGAATACCTATTTATGCTTTGGCTATTGTCACCCACATTTACATAGGATTGGAGGAGCAAAGCAGAAGATGGAAAATGAGAGAATGAGAGTGGCCACACATAGAGTGGCTATCTCCTTTTTCTTACTGCTCAGAGCAGTACAGAGGTAACATGAAACCAAAAGAGAGAATCATAGTAGTGATCAGTTCTTTAAGTCGAGCTAAGAGTACATATCACGTTTACTGGAGGAAGGAGAACTAGGGAAACCAAAAAGTAGGAAGATTAACTTCTATTTTATTAACAAGACGTGACACTTGTCTCAGACTTTACTTCATTCAATCTTCCCAGCAAAGGGTAGGCATCTATACCCAAATTAACTGTTTTTTTCCTCAGATTCTGTATCCTGAGACTTTTCTGAAGTTGCTTATCAGCTTAAGGAGATTTTGGGCTGAGACAATGGGGTTTTCTAGATATACTATCATGTCATCTGCAAACAGGGACAATTTGACTTCCTCTTTTCCTAATTGAATACCCTTTATTCCCTTCTCTTGCCTAATTGCCCTGGCCAGAACTTCCAACACTATGTTGAATAGAAGTGGTGAGAGAGGGCATCCCTGTCTTGTGCCAGTTTTCAAAGGGAATGCTTCCAGTTTTTGCCCATTCAGTATGATATTGGCTGTGGGTTTGTCATAGATAGCTCTTATTATTTTGAGATACGTCCCATCAATACCTAATTTATTGAGAGTTTTTAGCATGAAGGGTTGTTGAGTTTTGTCAAAGGCCTTTTCTGCATCTATTGAGATAATCATGTGGTTTTTGTCTTTGGTTCTGTTTATACGCTGGATTACATTTATTGATTTGCATATATTGAACCAGCCTTGCATCCCAGGGATGAAGCCCACTTGATCATGGTGGATAAGCTTTTTGATGTGCTGCTGGATTCTGTTTGCCAGTATTTTATTGAGGATTTTTGCGTCAATGTTCATCAGGGATATTGGTCTAAAATTCTCTTTTTTTGTTGTGTCTCTGCCAGGCTTTGGTATCAGGATGATGCTGGCCTCATAAAATGAGTTAGGGAGGATTCCCTCTTTTTCTATTGATTGGAATAGTTTCAGAAGGAATGGTGCCAGTTCCTCCTTGTACCTCTGGTAGAATTCGGCTGTGAATCCATCTGGTCCCGGACTCTTTTTGGTTGGTAAGCTATTGATTATTGCCACAATTTCAGCTCCTGTTATTGGTCTATTCAGAGATTCAACTTCTTCCTGGTTTAGTCTTGGGAGGGTGTATGTGTTGAGGAATTTATCCATTTCTTCTACATTTTCTAGTTTATTTGCATAGAGGTGTTTGTAGTATTCTCTGATGGTAGTATGTATTTCTGTGGGATCGGTGGTGACATCCCTTTTATCATTTTTTATTGCATCTATTTGATTCTTCTCTCTTTTTTTCTTTATTAATCTTGCTAGCGGTCTGTCAATTTTGTTGATCCTTTCAAAAAACCAGCTCCTGGATTCATTAATTTTTTGAAGGGTTTTTTGTGTCTCTATTTCCTTCAGTTCTGCTCTGATTTTAGTTATTTCTTGCCTTCTGCTAGCTTTTGAATGTGTTTGCTCTTGCTTTTCTAGTTCTTTTAATTGTGATGTTAGGGTGTCAATTTTAGATCTTTCCTGCTTTCTCTTGTGGGCATTTAGTGCTATAAATTTCCCTCTACACACTGCTTTGAATGCATCCCAGAGATTCTGGTATGTTGTGTCTTGGTTCTCGTTGGTTTCAAAGAACATCTTTATTTCTGCCTTCATTTCGTTATGTACGCAGTAGTCATTCAGGAGCAGGTTGTTCAGTTTCCATGTAGTTGAGCGGTTTTGAGTGAGATTCTTAATCCTGAGTTCTAGCTTGATTGCACTGTGATCTGAGAGATAGTTTGTTATAATTTCTGTTCTTTTACATTTATTGAGGAGAGCTTTATTTCCAAGTATGTGGTCAATTTTGGAATAGGTGCGGTGTGGTGCTGAAAAAAATGTATATTCTGTTGATTTGGAGTGGAGAGTTCTGTAGATGTCTATTAGGTCCACTTGGTGCAGAGGTGAGTTCAATTCCTGGGTATCCTTGTTGACTTTCTGTCTCGTTGATCTGTCTAATGTTGACAGTGGGGTGTTAAAGTCTCCTATTATTAATGTGTGGGAGTCTAAGTCTCTTTGTAGGTCACTCAGGACTTGCTTTATGAATCTGGGTGCTCCTGTATTGGGTGCATATATATTTAGGATAGTTAGCTCTTCTTGTTGAATTAATCCCTTTACCATTATGTAATGGCCTTCTTTGTCTCTTTTGATCTTTGTTGGTTTAAAGTCTGTTTTATCAGAGACTAGGATTGCAACCCCTGCCTTTTTTTGTTTTCCATTTGCTTGGTAGATCTTCCTCTATCCTTTTATTTTGAGCCTATGTGTGTCTCTGCATGTGAGATGGGTTTCCTGAATACAGCACACTGATGGGTCTTGAGTCTTTATCCAATTTGCCAGTCTGTGTCTTTTAATTGGAGCATTTAGTCCATTTACATTTAAAGTTAATATAGTTATGTGTGAATTTGATCCTGTCATTATGATGTTAGCTGGTTATTTTGCTCGTTAGTTGATGCAGTCTCTTCCTAGTCTCGATGGTCTTTACAATTTGGCATGATTTTGCCGTGGCTGGTACCGGTTGTGCCTTTCCATGTTTAGCGCTTCCTTCAGGAGCTCTTTTAGGGCAGGCCTGGTGGTGACAAAATCTCTCAGCATTTGCTTGTCTGTAAAGTATTTTATTTCTCCTTCACTTATGAAGCTTAGTTTGGCTGGATAGGATATTCTGGGTTGAAAATTCTTTTCTTTAAGAATGTTGAATATTGGCCCCCACTCTCTTCTGGCTTGTAGAGTTTCTGACGAGAGATCTGCTGTTAGTCTGATGGGCTTCAGTTTGAGGGTAACCCGACCTTTCTCTCTGGCTGCCCTTAACATTTTTTCCTTCATTTCAACTTTGGTGAATCTGACAATTATGTGTCTTGGAGTTGCTCTTCTCGAGGAGTATCTTTGTGGCGTTCTCTGTATTTCCTGAAACTGAATGTCGGCCTGCCTTGCTAGATTGGGGAAGTTCTCCTGGATAATATCCTGCAGAGTGTTTTCCAACTTGTTTCCATTCTCCCTGTCACTTTCAGGTACACCAATCAGACGTAGATTTGGTCTTTTCACATAGTCCCACATTTCTTGGAGGCTTTGCTTGTTTCTTTCTATTCTTTTTTCTCTAAACTTCCCTTCTCTCTTCATTTCATTCATTTCATCTTCCAGGGCTGATACCCTTTCTTCCAGTTGGTCGCATCGGCTCCTGAGGCTTCTGCATTCTTCACGTAGTTCTCGAGCCTTGGTTTTCAGCTCCATCAGCTCCTTTAAGCACTTCTCTGTATTGGTTATTCTAGTTATACATTCTTCTAAATTTTTTTCAAAGTTTTCAACTTCTTTGCCTTTGGTTTGAATATCCTCCCGTAGCTCGGAGTAATTTGATCGTCTGAAGCCTTCTTCTCTCAGCTCATCAAAGTCATTCTCCGTCCAGCTTTGTTCCGTTGCTGGTGAGGAACTGCGTTCCTTTGGAGGAGGAGAGGTACTCTACTTTTTAGAGCTTCCAGGTTTTCTGCTCTGTTTTTTCCCCATCTTTGTGGTTTTATCTACTTTTGGTCTTTGATGATGGTGATGTACAGAGGGTTTTTGGTGTGGTTGTCCTTTCTGTTAGTTTTCCTCAGGTTCAATAAAATATATTGAATAATGCAAATAAAGAGTCTGTTTTTATTGTTTTCCAAAATTAAAACTTATTTAACCATATTTTATTACATTATTGTTTTATATTATAGGATTTTTTTCATTCTATAAGTGAAGCCCTTAATGATTTAAAGTGCCAAACCTAGACTTAACCAAATTTTTCACTGAGTACGTGAAGAGAAGTGAGTAAATGGAGTAGTTTATGAGTTAATAATAGAGACCTCATTTTAGAATTAATGAAAGAACAAAAATTACTCACTGATCCATATAAAGTAGAATTGTCCTAAGATGAGCAATAAAACACTGATATAGACATAAAATAAAATGTAAATGAACAAAATAAGCTTTTTAATGTACATTGCTTCATCTCTGTTGTGTAATTTTTTTCATTGTTCCTATATCTTGATCATTAGACTAATTTTTTTTAAACAATTAGTATGCATTGTTGGCATTTAAATTCTAAGCATGGCATCTTGGCACTTTAAGGAGACACATCATGAAAGTCACATCAGTTAGCTAAAGTAATTAATGTTTAGCAATTTTTCTTGATATCCTTCATTTCTCACTCCATCTCCTTGATGGTTGGTTATAGCATTAAAATGTTGATATTTCTCCATGCTTCATATCCAAAGGCATTTATGAACTTAATTTGCCTTTTACATTCTCATTTACACAAATTTATGGTAGGATGAAGTTGTACACATGGTAACTTCTACCAGCCTGGAGCACCAGCTGGTGGTACTTGGTTGTTAAATAATCACCCAGTTTTGTTTTTGTCATCTGGAGGAAAGAGGATTAATAATACATTAAAAATAAGAATTTTATGAATAATGATACTGGGCATAATGTCCTTGATAATATCTACTGAGGAGTAATGTTAATCATCATTAAACATTTCTCATCTTCTCTATAGATTGATTAAACTGATTAATGAGAACAAATTTGCACATGAGTTTAGCAGGTGGACTGAAAAAGCATACTAGTAGGTGGGAATGAGGTCATGAAATGCTAAGTTAAGAATGACTATGGACTGTGTACTGTAACACACCCACTTGAATGATATGTCATAGGTATTTTTATAACCTTTGCTGTATTATTAACTAAAAGTAAACTCGCTTGGTTTCTTTCCATGCTGAATATTGTCTTTTATTCCTTTCAAGCAGTTTTCTTGTGTTTATATTAATTCAAATAATAATTCCAAAATTGTTTGAATAAAATTTTATGAAACTTTCCAAAATTATCCACACAAACTTATAAGAAGGTCATCAATATTCAGTTTCACAAATAAGGCAGCCAAGGCATAAGGAGTATTTCAGTCAAAATTACAAAGCCAACAAACGGGAGAATTTGGACTAGAATTCAGTCTCTTGAAATAAACCCATCGTTCTACATACACTGACCCATAGGCAATAGAATTAGAGACACAGATCATTGGCATTAATTACAAATGATCTGTGATTTTTGTTGTCTCTCCTGAATGCCATAGCCCTTATTTACCCTTCTTGCATATCTATCATATTAATGATTTAGTTAGTTAACATATGTGTTTATCAGTTCACAATTAAAAGGCTGTGTTTTCATTGTTTTTTTTTTCCCTAGTTTCCATAGTAATCATTGGATATAGCCACCTAATGAGTAGAGTTGCATTCTACACTCACTACAAGACAGTGGAACCATAGAGTTGCATTCTACACTCACTACAAGACAGTGGAACCAAGACAACAGCCTCACTACAACAATTTGTTAAAATGAGCAATGTAATTTCCATTTAAAGTATTACCTGTAAAAGTATGTCCATCCTAATTCTTAGATTTAACCCTATGGAAAACAAATAAATAAAGCAATAAAAAGGGAATTCCATGACAAAAATAGTCATCTTCAATGAAGTGTGAAATAATCACAAATAATGATTGTAAAGTGAAATTATACTAATCAAACCAAATATTCACATATCAAAGTAGGAATGGGAACCTAGAAGTTACTGGCCAAAGTAGAAAAAGAAAAAGAGGAAGACAAAGAGAGAGAAAGAAAGAGAGTTCAAAGGAAAGAAGTGGGGAGATAGAAAGAGAGAGATAAAGAGAAATCAATCAATCAATCAATCAATCAATCAATCAATCAATCTCTGGAAGCAAACAACAATAAGACTAATGAAACATTTAATGATATGGGATTCATTTTTTAAAATGAATATTCTATTATTTGTTAAAAAAGAACACCCAAACCCATATACTCTATCATGTGTGTGTGTGTTTGTGTGTGTGTGTGTGTGTGTCTCTCTTTGTCTGTGTATATGTATATGACTAATTGGAAGTTAAAGCAAAAGAAAAAACCTAACTACTTGGAAAGTACAAATCAAAAGAAATCAATAATGCTATTATTAATGAGAAATGAGGTCAAATTTAATAAGAGCATAAAATGAAACAAAGATAGTTTTATAATAAGCAGTAAAAATCTACAATAATAATCATTATAAAATTTTATGTGTGAGACTAGAATTTATATAGCAAACTTTTCAAAAATAAAAAGGAATAAACAAAACTTAAGTACAAAGGATTAAACAAAACAGTTGTAGTAAACTGAAATTCTGTCTATTCCTGATTATGTAGACACAAATGAGTAAATATATTGGAGACATTAATAACATTTAGAATACTGTACACTAATAAAGATACAATTCTTTTTATCTCTCTCTCTCCCTCTTTTCACACCCTTCAACACACACATACATTTAAATGTATTTTATGCCCTGAACATCAATAATGCACTTTCTTTTCCTATGCCCATTATAATGGTTAATTTTACATGTCAACTTGATTGGGCTACAGGATGCCCAGATATTTGGTCAAACATTATTCTGGATGTAGCTTTGAGGTTAATTTAGGATTAGATTAACATTTGAATTGGTAAGCACTGTAAAGCAGATTGCTCTCCCTAATGCATGGATTTGATCAAATTAATTGCATTCCAAATAGAAGAAAAAGGCTGAGTAAGAGGAAACATCTCCTGCCTGATTGCTTGAGCTGGACCTCAGTGTTTTCCTGCCCTAAGACTGGCATTTACACAAACTCCCCTGGCTGCCAGGCCTTCAGATTCTAACTGAAACTACCCCATCAGCACTGTTGGGTCTCCAGCACACTAACTGCAGATCTTGGGACTTCTCAGCCTCCAGAATTCCAAGAGCCATTTCCATATAATGTCTCTTTCTCTATATCTATATCTATACCTCTACCTTATTTGTTCTGTTTCTTTGTAGAATACTGATTAATAATGTAAACCATGAAACATGAAAAGAGACCATGACTATTCTTCATACTTTAAGGAAGTCTATAAGACTAGAAATAGTATAATATACACCATGTTTTCTGGCCATAATATAGTGAGGTTACCAGTTAATAAAAATATTAATAAACATTTCAATAACCTTAAATTTACCACAAAAAAACCCCAAAGACGTAGATTTCTCTTTTTAAAAATTCATGTTGGCAGAGTGAAAATCAATACCTAAATTTGCATATTAACTGGAAAAATATATAATGACAACACGGTGTTTTCATAATTGAGGAAGTTAAAAGAAAATTTATGCTCATAACACTTTCATTTATATATATTTTAAAAAATGACTTAGACATTCAACTAAGAATGATGGAGAAGGCCAAAATAAATGTAAGGAAAGACAAAAAATTAATAAAAATGAAAACAGAAATAAGTTAACAAAAAATATATAATACATACAAATAATAGAATATTAAATATATAACAAAATTAATAAAGAAAAAGATAAGTAATTATAAAAGCATACAATTAAAAATAAAAATGACTAAGTAATCAGAATAAAAGCATATTGAAATTTGTTAAATAATGTTCAAATAAATTTGAAAATCCCAAGTAGGGATCATTCTAGAAATGTAAGTATGATACAAAGTTATAAATTATCTATACATCTAGATTGATTTACCCACCTGTAAAAAATTATGGTAACATTTCCATACAGCTGGAAATCTTGTATTAATAAATAACAGAAAAATAAAAATGACAAAGTCAACAGAATAAAAGGACATTGGAATTTGTTAAATAATGCTCAAATAAATTTGAAAATCTTGGTTGAAAAAAACAATATTCTGAGAAAATATATATGTCTATAATTTTCTATAGAAGAGCCAGAAAACAAATTGGCCAGTGATCATGGAAAGAATAGAACATTATGTGAGGGTTCTTTTCTTCCTATTAGCATAAATGGCAAGCAGTTTGGCGAATAAATTTTACTAAATTGTCAAAACAGATAACCACATAATTAGGGTTAAAAATTCTAAAGCCTGAAGAGGGAGGAAATATCTTACATTCATTATTCTGAGTCTCCAAAATTTAAGGTCAAAAAATTCTAAGAATGGAGGTGAAACAAGACCAATTTTGCTTTTGAAAGACAATATAAAATGCTAAACACAAGTATTGCAGATGTAATATAGCTGCATAGCATTAATTCATTTAGAGCAAATAGGGATCATTCTAGAAATGTAAGTATGATATAATATTAGAAACTATTGGATTTATTTATCCATCTGTAAAAACTATAATAACACTTTCACAGCGCTGAAAAATCTTATAATAAACTATATTCATTCCAGATTTTTAAATTAATAACTCAAACAATAGGTGTGTACCTTTCTTTGAAAAAATGACTATATTTCAAATCCAACATGATCATCGTGCATAGCAAATTAATGCCAGAAAAATTCTTATTGAAGTTAAAGCAATATTAAATGTTTCAAGTCACGAAAATGATACTAGAGAAAAATGTAGAAATTTAGTAAGACGAAGTCAAAATTGTTCTCAAGAAATATATTTCATGTTTGAAAATCCAGAATAATGACTGAAAAACTGTTAGAAATAAAAAAGAAGACAATTACTTGTCTTTTTGTGAAATTAAGATATAAAAATCAATACTTTGGTTATATGAAAACAAAAATCTATTTCAACACATAATAAACAACTTTTAAAATATAACACTGAAGTTATAACACCTAGAGAAAATGTAAAGTATAAAAACATTTGTATAATAAATGGAATAAATAGAAATGTCTATAAAGAGTAGAATATATATATTATAGTCAGTTCATAAAATAAAATAAAGTAATTAAGAGTAGTAAAATAGAGGTCGGGCAGCCAAGATGGCCAAATAGGAACAGCTCTGTCTACAGCTCCCAGCGTGAGCGACCCAGAAGACGGGTGATTTCTGCATTTCCATCTGAGGTACCGGGTTCATCTCACTAGGGAGTGCCAGACAGTGGGCACAGGACAGTGGGTGCAGCGCAACATGCACGAGCCGAAGCAGGGTGAGGCATTGCCTTACTCGGAAGCGCAAGGGGTCAGGGAGTTCCCTTTCCTACTCAAAGAAAGGGGTGACAGAAGGCACCTGGAAAATCGGGTCACTCCCACCCTAATACTGTGCTTTCCCGATGGGCTTAAAAAACGGCACACCAGGAGATTATATCCCGCACATGACTCGGAGGGTCCTATGCCCACGGAGTCTCGCTGATTGCTACCACAGCAGTCTGAGATCAAACTGCAAGGCGGCAGCGAGGCTTGGGGAGGGGCGCCCGCCATTGCCCGGGCTTGCTTAGGTAAACAAAGCAGCCAGGAAGCTCGAACTGGGTGGAGCCCACCACAGCTCAAGAGGGCCTGCCTGCCTCTGTAGGCTCCACCTCTGGGGGCAGGGCCCAGACAAACAAAAAGACAGCAGTAACCTCTGCAGACTTAAATGTCCCTGTCTGACAGCTTTGAAGAGAGCAGTAGTTCTCCCAGCACACAGCTGGAGATCTGAGAACGGGCAGACTGCCTCCTCAAGTGGGTCCCTGACCCCTGACCCCTGAGCAGCCTAACTGGGAGGCACCCCCCAGTAGGGGCAGACTGACACCTCATATGGCTGGGTACTCCTCTCAGACAAAACTTCCAGAGGAACGATCAGACAGCAGCATTCATGGTTCACGAAAATCTGCTGTTCTGCGGCCACGACTGCTGATACCCAGGGAAACAGGGTCTGGAGTGGACCTTAGCAAACTCCATCAGACTTGCAGGTGAGGGTCCTGTCTGTTAGAAGGAAAACTAACAAACAGAAAGGACATCCACACCAAAAACCCTTCTGTACATCACCATCATCAAAGACCAAAAGTAGATAAAACCACAAAGATGGGGAAAAAACAGAGCAGAAAAACTGGAAACTCTAAAAAGCAGAGCACCTCTCCTTCTCCAAAGGAATGCAGTTCCTCACCAGCAATGGAACAAAGCTGGATGGAGAATGACTTTGACGAGTTCAGAGAAGAAGGCTTCAGACGATCAAACTACTCCGAGCTACAGGAGGAAATTCAAACCAAAGGCAAAGAAGTTAAAAACTTTGAAAAAAAATTTAGACGAATGTGTAACTAGAATAACCAATACAGAGAAGCGCTTAAAGGAGCTGATGGAGCTGAAAACCAAGGCTCGAGAACTACGTGAAGAATGCAGAAGCCTCAGGAGCCGATGCGACCAACTGGAAGAAAGGGTATCAGTGACGGAAGACGAAATGAATGAAATGAAGCGAGAAGGGAAGTTTAGAGAAAAAAGAATAAAAAGAAACGAACAAAGCCTCCAAGAAATATGGGACTATGTGAAAAGACAAAATCTGCGTCTGATTGGTGTATCTGAAAGTGACAGGGAGAATGGAACCAAGTTGGAAAACACTCTGCAGGATATTATCCAGGAGAACTTCCCCAATCTAGCAAGGCAGGCCAACATTCAGATTCAGGAAATACAGAGAACGCCACAAAGATACTCCTCGAGAAGAGCAACTCCAAGACACATAATTGTCAGATTCACCAAAGTTGAAATGGAGGAAAAAATGTTAAGGGCAGCCAGAGAGAAAGGTCGGGTTACCCACAAAGGGAAGCCCATCAGACTAACAGCAGATCTCTCGTCAGAAACTCTACAAGCCAGAAGAGAGTGGGGGCCAATATTCAACATTCTTAAAGAAAAGAATTTTCAACCCAGAATATCCTATCCAGCCAAACTAAGCTTCATAAGTGAAGGAGAAATAAAATCCTTTACGGACAAGCAAATGCTGAGAGATTTTGTCACCACCAGGCCTGCCCTAAAAGAGCTCCTGAAGGAAGCGCTAAACATGGAAAGGCACAACTGGTACCAGCCACGGCAAAATCATGCCAAATTGTAAAGACCATCGAGGCTAGGAAGAGACTGCATCAACTAACGAGCAAAATAACCAGCTAACATCATAATGACAGGATCAAATTCACACATAACTATATTAACTTTAAATGTAAATGGACTAAATGCTCCAATTAAAAGACACAGACTGGCAAATTGGATAAAGACTCAAGACCCATCAGTGTGCTGTATTCAGGAAACCCATCTCACATGCAGAGACACACATAGGCTCAAAATAAAAGGATGGAGGAAGATCTACCAAGCAAATGGAAAACAAAAAAAGGCAGGGGTTGCAATCCTAGTCTCTGATAAAACAGACTTTAAACCAACAAAGATCAAAAGAGACAAAGAAGGCCATTACATAATGGTAAAGGGATTAATTCAACAAGAAGAGCTAACTATCCTAAATATATATGCACCCAATACAGGAGCACCCAGATTCGTAAAGCAAGTCCTGAGTGACCTACAAAGAGAGTTAGACTCCCACACAATAATAATGGGAGACTTTAACACCCCACTGTCAACATTAGACAGATCAATGAGACAGAAAGTTAACAAGGATACCCAGGAATTGAACTCAGCTCTGCACCAAGCAGACCTAATAGACATCTACAGAACTCTCCACTCCAA
Organism: Pongo abelii; assembly: GCF_028885655.2. Taxonomy (NCBI): domain Eukaryota; kingdom Metazoa; phylum Chordata; class Mammalia; order Primates; family Hominidae; genus Pongo; species Pongo abelii. The sequence goes on along the minus strand of NC_071990.2, from coordinate 95,080,851 downwards.
ATCAACAGAATATACATTTTTTTCAGCACCACACCACACCTATTCCAAAATTGACCACATAGTTGGAAATAAAGCTCTCCTCAATAAATGTAAAAGAACAGAAATTATAACAAACTGTCTCTCAGACCACAGTGCAATCAAACTAGTACTCAGGATTAAGAAACTCACTCAAAACCACTCAACTACATGGAAACTGAACAACTTGCTCCTGAATGACTACTGGGTACATAAGGAAATGAAGGCAAAATAAAGATGTTCTTTGAAACCAATGAGAGAAAAGACACAACATACCAGAATCTCTGGGACACATTCAAAGCAGTGTGTAGAAGGAAATTTATAGCACTAAATGCCACAAGAGAAAGCAGGAAAGATCCAAAATTGACACCCTAACATCACAATTAAAAGAACTAGAAAAGCAAGAGCAAACACATGCAAAAGCTAGCAGAAGGCAAGAAACAACTAAAATCAGAGCAGAACTGAAGGAAATACAGACACAAAAAACCCTTCAAAAAATTAATGAATCCAGGAGCTGATTTTTTGAAAGAATCAACAAAATTGATAAACTGCTAGCAAGACTAATAAAGAAGAAAAGAGAGAAGAATCAAATAGATGCAATAAAAAATGATAAAGGGGATATCACCACCGATCCCACAGAAATACAAACTACTGTCATAGAATACTACAAACACCTCTACGCAAATAAACTAGAAAATCTAGAAGAAACGGATAAATTCCTCAACACATACACCCTCCCAAGACTAAACCAGGAAGAAGTTGAATCTCTGAATAGACCAATAACAGGCTCTGAAATTGTGGCAATAATCAATAGCTTACCAACCAAAAAGAGTCCAGGACCAAATGGATTCACAGCCGAATTCTACCAGAGGTACAAGGAGGAACTGGTACCATTCCTTCTGAAACTATTCCAATCAATAGAAAAAGAGGGAATCCTCCCTAACTCATTTTATGAGGCCAGCATCATCCTGATACCAAAGCCTGGCAGAGACACAACAAAAAAAGAGAACTTTAGACCAATATCCTTGATGAACATTGATGCAAAAATCCTCAATAAAATACTGGCAAACAGAATCCAGCAGCACATCAAAAAGCTTATCCACCATGATCAAGTGGGCTTCATCCCTCGGATGCAAGGCTGGTTCAATATATGCAAATCAATAAATGTAATCCAGCATATAAACAGAACCAAAGACAAAAACAACATGATTATCTCAATAGATGCAGAAAAGGCCTTTGACAAAACTCAGCAACCCTTCATGCTAAAAACTCTCAACAAATTAGGTATTCATGGGACATATCTCAAAATAAGAAGCGCTATCTATGACAAAACCACAGCCAATATCATACTGAATGGGCAAAAACTGAAAGCATTCCCTTTGAAAACTGGCACAAGACAGGGAAGCCCTCTCTCACCACTCCTATTCAACATAGTGTTGGAAGTTCTGGCCAGGGCAATTAGGCAGGAGAAGGAAATAAAGGATATTCAATTAGGAAAATAGGAAGTCAAATTGTCCCTGTTTGCAGATGACATGATTATATATCTAGAAAACCCCATTGTCTCAGCCCAAAACCTCCTTAAGCTGATAAGCAACTTCAGCAAAGTCTCAGGATACAAAATCCATGTACAAAAATCACAAGCATTCTTATACACCAATAACAGACAAACAGAGAGCCAAATCATGAGTGAACTCCCATTCACAATTGCTTCAAAGAGAATAAAATACCTAGGAATCCAACTTACAAGGGATGTGAAGGACTTCTTCAAGGAGAACTACAAACCACTGCTCAATGAAATAAAAGAGGATACAAACAAATGGAAGAACATTCCATGCTCATGGGTACAAAGAATCAATATCATGAAAATGACCATACTGCCCAAGGTAATTTATAGATTCAATGCCATCCCCATCAAGCTACAAATGACTTTCTTCACAGAATTGGAAAAAACTACTTTCAAGTTCATATGGAACCAAGAAAGAGCCCTCATCGCCAAGTCAATCCTAAGCCAAAAGAACAAAGCTGGAGGCATCATGCTGCCTGACTTCAAACTATACTGCAAGGCTACAGTAACCAAAACAGCATGGTACTGGTACCAAAACAGATATAGATCAATGGAACAGAACAGAGCCCTCAGAAATAGCACCGCATATCTACAACTATCTGGTCTTTGACAAACCTGAGAAAGACAAGCAATGGGGAAAGGATTCCCTATTTAATAAATGGTGCTGGGAAAACTGGCTAGCCATATGTAGAAAGCTGAAACTGGATCCCTTCCTTACACCTTATACAGAAATTAATTCAAGATGGATTAAAGACTTAAACTTTAGACCTAAAACCATAAAAACCCTAGAAGAAAACCTAGGCATTACCATTCAGGACATAGGCATGGGCAAGGACTTCATGTCTAAAACACCAAAAGCAACGGCAACAAAAGCCAAAAAAGACACATGGGATCTAATTAAACTAAAGAGCTTCTGCACAGCAAAAGAAACTACCATCAGAGCGAACAGGCAACCTACAAAATGGGAGAAAATTTTTGCAACCTACTCATCTGACAAAGGGCTAATATCCGGAATCTAAAATGAATTCAAACAAATTTACAAGAAAAAAACAAACAACCCCATCAAAAAGTGGGTGAAGGGCATGAACAGACACTTCTCAAAAGAAGACATTTATGTAGCCAAAAAACACATGAAAAAATGCTCACCATCACTGGCCATCAGAGGAATGCAAATCAAAACCACAATGAGATACCATCTCACACCAGTTAGAATGGCAATCATTAAAAAGTCAGGAAACAACAGGTGCTGGAGAGGATGTGCAGAAATAGGAACACTTTTACACTGTTGGTGGGAATGTAAACTAGTTCAACCATTGTGGAATTCAGTGTGACAATTCCTCAGGGATCTAGAACTAGAAATACCACTTGACCCAGCCATCCCATTACTGGGTATATACCCAAAGGACTATAAATCATGCTGCTATAAAGACACATGCACACGTATGTTTATTGCGGCACTATTCACAATAGCAAAGACTTGGAATCAACCCAAATGTCCAACAATGATAGACTGGATTAAGAAAATGTGGCACATATACACCATGGAATACTATGCAGCCATCAAAAATGATGAGTTCATGTCCTTTGTAGGGACATGGATGAAATTGGAAATCATCATTCTCAGCAAACTATCGCAAGAACAAAAAACCAAACACCGCATGTTCTCACTCATAGATGGGAATTGAACAATGAGAACACATGGACACAGGAAGGGGAACATCACACTCTGGGGACTGTTGTGGCGTGGGGGTAGGGAGGAGGGATAGCATTAGGAGATATACCTAATGCTAAATGACGAGTTAATGGGTGCAGCACACCAGCATGCACATGTATACATATGTAACTAACCTGCACATTGCGCACATATACCCTAAAACTTAAAGTATAATAATAATAAAAAGAGTAGTAAAATAATCCTTCTATACATAGTAATTTTAGAAAAGAATGAATTATTACTTCTAGCAAATTCTTAGATCAATTGCATAGAAAATATGGAGCAAAAAAGCCAAACACTATGATTTATTTTATTTAAAATTTTTAAATTGACAAAATCTTTCTGTGGTGGTAGAAGTCAAAATGGTGATTACTTTTGGTGACACTAGTGAACAAAAGGTGAGAAAGTGTGGCTTGTGGGATGCTGGAAATGTTCTATATGATCGTCTGAGTTGCAGAGATACAGATGGTTTAACTCATAAAAATACTTCTAGCTCTCTAGCTAAGATTGTTATTATTTTTGTCATTTCATTCCGTTATTTATTTCAATGTTTTCCCCAAAACAAATTAAGAGTGCTTTCCAAACTTTTTAAAAAGGTGAACATCCCAAAAGAAGGAAATATATGACTCGATAATTTGCAAATAAAGATAAGCAAATGATTTCTTCTGAAGAAAAATTAATGTAATAGTGTAGAATTAATATTATAATAAGACAACATTTGTTGATTTTTGAAGACATAAAAGAATACCATATCAAGGTTTTATGCGACTGTGGTGGAATGACTTTCTGATAGATTACTGTCGACTTTGTAAAAGAGTACAGCATTTGTAAAGTGCCATTTGGCTATTTATTTAAATCAGACAAGTAAAGAAAACTTAAAATGACCATATTCTTAACCCAAATTCTGCTTTTTATCAACATGTAAGAAAAAAATCCAATGATAAACCATAACAATAAATTATGATATAACAATATGGGTGCGTGCTTATCAAACATTAAAAACATGTTGAAAATAACATTTTATAGCACTGGAAAAATCAAGAAAAATACATATTAATTGACCCAATAATTTATAAGATGGAATAGATGAGATAAATCTTATTTTGGGGTGAATAATGTTTATGCATATATGCAAATACCATACCAAAAATAACTTCACCATAATTATCGCTATCTCTGAGTAATTTTCCATATTAAGTATTAATTATGAGTGTATCACACCAAAAATATTTTTAACTAAAACGCATATTTGTACAACTAGGGCTAAGTGCAAAAACACACATGGTTCTGAATTCCTGAGTGCCTGACTACCTAGTGATTTTTGTGTGTGTAAGGGATGATGAGGATGTATTAGAGCATTCACTGATCTTACTTTTCATGCGATGGTTGTCTATTTCCAGAGCATAATTGGAGGCTTTAGCACATGAAATATGGGTTAATTTTCAGTCCCCACTCACCCCATACATGCAGTGTTCTTCTGCTGAGTAAAAGCTGCACAGCCATTTTCAGTAGGCTGATTATTTCTTAATGCCATGCAGGTCTGCTCCATGGTTTTCTCCTGATGTTCTGAAAAGCTGCCACTGACACAAACCCAGAACTGCTATCCATTAGAACTTATAACCTTGAAGTTACTTCTAAATATAGATTAAACATGTTTCAACTCTCTGTGAAGGATATGTCAGAGTAAAACCTGTGAGACAAGCCTGGGTACATTCCTGTTGTTGGTGATAGTTTCTTACTCTCAGTCAAAGGAACATTCAGATTTTTTAGGAAGTCAGCCCTGTATAATGGATGACATTTATTGACTTTTCTAGTCCTTAAAATTATATGTGATTACTATGGCACACACTCTGACATCTATACGTATTCTTTGTCAAATTAAGAAGTAAGGAATAAAAATTAACATTTATTAATCACCAGGCTTCTGTCAAATACAGTGCTGGACACTTATTATGTAAAAATCTTTCATTCTCATGATAATGCTTGAGAGGTGGGAAAGATTTTTTTTTTTTACTACAGACCAAAAAAATAAAGTTCAGAAAGATTAGAGACCTTTAAAATTATGAAAACTAGTTAACAGCAGAACTGAACTGCTATTTGAGAATTTATGGCTAGTTCCAAAGATCATGATCTTCTAATATGCTATAATGGATAAATACACATGTGCTGAAAACATAGAACTTCCATTGGGAGGCAGTACAGCATAATAGTCAGGACCTTGTGCTCTAAAGAGCCTGACTGCCTTGGTCTGAATGCTAATTTCAAAATTTACCAGCTATATAGCTTGGGGAGATAAACTTATTTAATATCTCTAAGCACTACTGTCTGGGTATAAAAATAGTTTATACCTTGCCAGCATATTAAGTGGAGTAAATTAATGAAGGTAGTTACTAAAATTAACTAATGAGAAAAATTTAGTAGTGCATGGCAAATAGTGCTTACAAGTATTAGCTATAGCTCTGATTTTGTTTAGATCTTATTTTTAAATATTCACTTTCAGATATGTAACATACTGATTTATTTAATAAATCATGTTATGATTTCATCTACAGACAGGAGATTCAATGAACACATTTACTGAAGTAATTTTCTATCAGTAACTAAATTATTTCAGCAGTAGGTATAAAGTCCTACTGAAATCATTTCCTCAAAAAAATGATATAGTTTCTTGCTGTATTTATTCATGCTTTTTAGAGAGATAAAGTGGTGTGCAAGCTTATTAAATCTTTATAAATTTGGTCAATTCCTAATTTTATTGCTGCAAATTTAAAGGATGCCAGATGGTGAGAACATTCGTTTAATAAATTCTCTACTTCAGAATTATATAAAAAAGATAAATATATATTGCTAACAGAGATACTTCTGATCAGAAGAGTAAAAGAAAATGTTTGGACACAAATAAACTCAGTTAACACCCTACAAAGAGTATTGAAAATTTAAAAGAGTAATATTTAGTATAAAGTTACACATTAGTAGAAAACTTGTATTAATGAGTGACTTCGAGATTTGGCACTGAAACTTTCACCACTGCTTTTAAGAGTATAATCTTTTATTGCATCATGAATCAAATTTGATATTTTAATTTCCAAAATATTTTGTTTAATGTTACAAAATCTCTTACCTGCATTAAGTAAAGAGAATTGGACGAACATCATGTGTTGCTTTGTGAAACAGATTTATCAATAGTTAAAAGTTTTTAAAAATTTCAAAATTATTTCACCTCCCAAATCCATATGGCTGCTATAAGAAAAGACTGACATTGTTTCTCAACTATAGAATTTCTTTTTATCTTCTTCTTGGTTATAGTGTTTATCCATGTTTACTATTACTGAGGCACTTTTTGAAAAACCATTAGAAACTTTTTAAACATTTGAATGAATTCATTTGAGCGGAGAAGAAAAATAACAACAGAAAATGAGAATGAGTATAACTTCTAATAGAATTTCAAAATTATTAGAATAAAGTGTAAGGGCTGGCTCATTTTTTTTTTTTTTTTGCTCTTGCCTTTGCCTCGAATGCACTTCGTGAAATATCACTTAGCATATCTGCACTGTCTGTAAAAAATAAGTAAAGATTTCCTATAATTACCTTTCTGAAGAAGTTGAATGAGCATTTATGGCATTATGCCTATTACATGGTTCAAAGTCTTTGAGAAACATATTATTAGAAACAAATATAAGAATTATTTATTTCCATATATAACAAAGATTTATTCAGAACCTACCATGAAACAAGACATTTCACAGCTCTGGGACAGCAATGAAAAATATTTTATCTGTTCTTGTGTGCTGGCTGAGGTGAGGGAATGTTCAATAAATAACAAATAAATAAATCAGCAAAGTAGTCTCAGATAGTGGTTAGTTTTATGGAGAAACTAACATTGAATGAGATTGAAGGAGGGAAATACTCAGATTGAGACCTTAGATCTGAGAAACTAAATGAACCTGCTACTTGGAGATCCAGATTAAACTATTCAGGACCTAAAGGAGAGTCTCTGCAGTAGAAAAAGCTCTGGGGAAGAAAAAGTAGACTATATTTGTAGTGTCAGAGTAACAAAAAGAAGATAATGTGGCCAAAACCTAGATACCCAGACAAAGTAGTTGGAGATCAGATCTTGCTCAGGTCTGGAAAGTTTCCCTTTAAAAAGATCATTCTAACTTTTTATTTGAGAATGGATTATACTGAAGAAAAAGAGAATTTCATCATTGTGATCACATAGGTAAGAAAGAATCTTGACTTATATCATGGAGGCCGAAATGCAGATGAAGAAAAGTGGACAAGTAATAAGAGATAATGTAGATATTATCCAAGGTGAACTGAATATCAAAATCTGAGGGATATAGAGGAAATAAACACGACTCCTATCTTTTGTTTCTGGACAACAGACTGGATGATACTGTCAGTTACTGAGGCAGGGAGGAACGGCTGAGGGGAATTAGTGTTCTCTCACTGTATATCACTGGTGTTCCTTTATCATCACATTCCTCATTTCACTTTTATTTTCTAGCCTATGTAGAGCGATGCTGATTTGACTACATTAATATATGTTCCTAGTTCCCAAGTACTGAGAATTATCTGGATAAAGGAAGTTCTATTAATACCATTTGACCCAGCCATCCCATTCCTGGGTATATACCCAAAGGACTATAAATCATGCTGCTATAAAGACACATGCACACGTATGTTTATTGAAGCATTATTCACAATAGCAAAGACTTGGAATCAACCCAAATGTCCAACAATGATAGACTGGATTAAGAAAATGTGGCACATATACACCATGGAATACTATGCAGCCATCAAAAATAATGAGTTCATGTCCTTTGTAGGGACATGGATGAAATTGGAAATCATCATTCTCAGTAAACTATCGCAAGAACAAAAAACCAAACACCGCATATTCTCACTCATAGGTGGGAATTGAACAGTGAGAACACATGGACACAGGAAGGGGAACATCACACTCTGGGGACTGTTGTGGGGTGGGGGGAGCGGGGAGGGATAGCTTTAGGAGATATACCTAATGCTAAATGACGAGTTAATGGGTGCAGCACACCAGCATGGCACATGTATACATACGTGACTAACCTGCACATTGTGCACATGTACCCTAAAACTTAAAGTATAATAATAATAATAATAATCATCATCATCATCATCATAAAAAAATCTTCTGTTGGGAAACTATTGGGGTGTTCCTCACACATGTGTTTCAGTTGGTACACAAACACTTGGATAAATAACTCTAAAGAGAACAAACACAAAGACAATAACAATAAAACTAAAACAAGTTAAAGAAAAACCTCTTTCCTGTTCTTCCTTGAATAATCTAAGCCATGGTCCTTGTTCTAACTGTCTATTGTTACATTACTAATAATCTCAAAATTCAGCATCTTAATGAAAACAATCATTAATTTTGCTCACAGATCTTCAATTTGTGCAGGGTTTGATAGGAATGGCTTTTTTATCTTTATGTAGCATCAGCTGAATGATGAAATATGAAAGCTTCACTTTCAAGATGGCTCACTCACATAGTCACTCACATAGCAGGTTGGTGTTGATTGTCATCTGGGAGCTCTGTTAGTGTGTCAGCTGGGTGCCTCAGTTCCTCTTCATGAGCCTTTGTGTGCTTCCTCACAAATTGGCAGTTTATTTCAATATGCAAGTGTTCTAAGAGGCCTGAAAGAAAGTACCAAGGCTTAGGACTTAGCCTAAGAAGTCCCAAAACATTCTTGGAATTTTCTATTACCCAAATAAGTTACTGAATCCAGCCCAGATTCAAAGAGAAGGGAATTAGACTCCACCTCTTGGGAGAAGTAGCAAATAAAGTGTGGTTATCTTTAATCTACTACAGCCCATCTTAATATGTGTACAATGGTACTAATAAATGAATACATCAAAAAATATATTTTACTGATCTCCCTTCTTGCACTAATTGTTATTAAGGACATTTCCAATGAACTCTGTATGGATACTAATGAGTATGCCTGTCATCTAATGATAATTATAGCAAGGAAATCCATATATGTAAATAAACCATAAGCTCAATTGCAGGTGATTATGACAAACAAAGTTTTTAAGTAGAATTTCCATTACAATGATTCAATGCTAGAAAACAATTTGAAGTGCCAAATAATGTTCAGTTTAGTTCTTGTCCTCAGATAACATTTTTTCTAATTGCAGTTCTTGCTTTTGAGAACACCAATTAGAAAATTACACATGCAAAGAAAAGAGGCCCAGAAAAGGCCTTGAGTTTCTGGCTCACCATTGTTAATGTAGTCATACAATCTGTCCTTACTTATTAGGTAGTTTAAGTAGAGAATAGCTGAAAAGGAAGGCCCATTTAAAATGAAATTACAGAAAGGCAGAAAAGACTTTGATAAATATATTTGAAATAGTAGTATTTTTTCACCTGTTCATGTGGTGAACATCTGTGGTTTTTTGGCAATTTGTGTTTCCATTCCTAAAAGAACCTCTTAGTTCAAAGACTCATCCTCCCTTGTATCTATTTCTTTGAAGTGTTCTCTTGGATCTCTTAAACTATGGGTAGCCAAATGATTTTGGCATCTGGGACATAGATTCATTACAAATCAAGTCTCAGTATTCAATATTTTATCTTCTGGTCTGTCGCTATCTGCTTATACTTTTAACCAAGATTTTGACACACTGCTTAGCCTTGCAATTGAGTGAGAGCACCACATTCACGGGCAAAGCAACAGTGTAATGTAAGAGCCTCCATACAAAAATTTTCACGTGAAAAAGTGGAATAAAGATGGTGAAATTTTTAAGTGATGGCGATACTATATAATAGGCAATAGGGAAGGCATTCATGCTGGCAGAGTAAGATTCTCTAATATGCTTCATGAAAGTGATTACGCCACCTAATTTTGAAGTTGATCAATAGTGAAATGTAGCTGGCTCTTGAAATTTAGTTCTAGGAGTAAGGTTAAACTTCCTCTTGGTTCAAGTTATGACTAGAACAAAATATTCTAACGTTCGCCATTAAAGAACATCAAATAGTTCCATGTAAGGATTAGAGAGACTTATGATTGAAAGTCTTTATAATGATTCTAGGTTTAAAAAACTGAGGCATTACCACTGGCATAAGCATTTAACATACAGGTTTACTGGGTTGTATCAAACCTTAGGGTTACCACAATTCTCTTCAGATCCACTGCCTTGCATTTAGAAACAACCTTAGCTCTCTCATCGCTCTAATTAAATAAATATTGGTCTACACTGGAGATACTGATACCATTCTGATTTTTTTTTCTGAAATTAAGAAATTTCAAGGGGGCATATTATTATTATACTGTATGTATGTATTGAATTGTTCGTTTTTAACATAGTAAAATTCATAAATTTATTCCTCAGATTTTTTAAAAATAAATCTTTAAAATTGCTCTCATGGAAAGTCAACAAAGCATTGAGAGAACTAGAGCTTTAGAATAAAGGAAAGATGATTAAAACTCAGGCAATGCAGTAATACAACCAAGTATTGAACTGATCTTTCTCCTATGAATAAAGAGCATTATATTGCTTTCTCATTTATTGTCCAGAACATTTTAACTCAGAGACAGGAAGTGTGTTTGTTAAGGTAATTCTAGGATTGCATTCAGCATACTAATATATTTTGATTCGAGGCACAAGAATAGTGATAAACGACCCTCTGGATTTTTTTAGAGAAAAGATAAGACCTTGATATATTTCATTTTTGAGGCAGGAAAATATGCCTACTTATGTCAATTTACTGTTTAGTATATAATATTCTTACAGGCACTCCATTTTTACATATAGAAATGTTTACCTAAGTTACTTCATCTTAGTAATGACTTAAGGATAATTTGCACTACATTATGACCATATATTCTTTTGTTATTCTTCTAATTTTCCTATGGAAATATAGTTTTATTTCTAAATCTGAAATAAGGTGATTAAATTAATTTTAAATTACATTTTTAGTTGTGTTCCCCTTGAAATATCTTCATAATAATAATGAGTATAACAATGATTGTTAATATGTATTGATCAATCATGTGCCTGGTAATGTTCTAAAATTTTTACATTTATCAATTTATTTAAGACACACAAAAATCCCTAAAATATACATACTATTTCTATATCAAATTTAATTGGGAGAAGTAAAATACAGAAAGTTTAAAATACTTTCCCAAGGTCACAAAATTTACAAGTATCAGAGTCAGGATTTGAACATATGAAGTCTAATCCCAATGTCTGTAACTTAAATCTCCTGACTGTACTACTCAAGGCGTTCAGTTCCTGGTTAAAATCTTTTGTGTGATTTTTCGGGCCTACCCTATGCAATTACAAAAGATTTACCGGCAGGTCTCACTGGAGAAAGCTGCCGCTCATCCCTGACACATACACCAGTGTTTGTGTGCAGCCAATGTACTGCAGTTAAAGATTCAGAGTCTCCTGGCCAATCTTGCTCTTAAATGTGTTTGCATTTCTACCACAGTTATGTGTATTCCTAGTCTCTTTACATGAGGCCATGGATAGAAGTCTTTTTCAAGCCTCCTTATGATGATAAACAGGGGAGAAGGGGGGAAACTTTTCTACACTCTGACTCAGTATCTAGTACTTTGTCACTTCTAGACCTTCCTCCTCATCCTCCAACCACCTTCCCCACCCACCTGATTACAAAGTCCATTTGTTCAGGGCTCCCTCAACAACTAAGACTCCTCCCACATCTGTACTGACCCACCTAACTATTCCATTCCATAGTAGAAAATGGGACACCATTCCATAGTAGAAAATGAGACAGGCTAGTTTGGTGCTTTCTTCAGTTTAGACTCTTGTTTATACCTTGGTATAAGTGGTTAAAGGCTTAGCTTTCAATTTTGGCTTGTTATTTACTGGGCTCCTGTGAAACCTGGCAGCTCCTCTCTTTCTTACAACTCAGCTGAACTATGGATACTACTTTCTACAGTCACTCTTATCGTATAATCAGATGTAAGTTTCAGAGGGTGAGACTAGTAGTCTTTGCAAACATTTAGGTGAAAACCTGTTGCTGTCATAGACTAGGTTAGTGGAGTATAATGGAGAAAAGTAGACATATTAGAGATATATTTAATAGGTAGCACCAACAGGGTGTGATGATTGTAGATAGGAGAGTGAGGATGACAGATTAAAGGTATACTAGAGGCTGAATTTTGTTCCCCTGAAACTTACATACTGAAGCCTTTATACCCAGTACCTCAGAACAGGACTGTATTTGGAGACAGGCCTTTCATAAGGTAATTAAAGTAAAATGTGATCATTAATGGAGTCCCTAATCCCAAATGACTGGTACCCTTATATGAAGAGGAAATTTGGATACAGACAAGTATAAATAGAAGACAATATGAAGACACAGGAAGAAGACAGCCAGGTATGAGCCAAGGAAAGAGACCTCAGATGAAACTAACCAAGTGAATATTTTGATCTTTGACTTCTCATCTCCAGAACTGTGAGAAAATAAACTTCTGGTGTTTAAACTACCCAATCTGTGGCACTTTGTTATGGTAATCATAGCAAATTATTAGTAATACAAAGTGATGTCTATTTTCTTTTCTTTAATTAGAAAACTGCATGTTTGGTAGTTTTATTCCCTTATATGTGAAAGTTAGGAATAAAAATGATCTGGGAAATGGGAAACAGATTTTGGGTTCCATTGAGATTGAGATATCATTGTGCACCCAAATTGAGAAGCGATGTAGACAACACAACATATGGATCTGGGGCTCAGAAAAATGTTTATACCAGAGATAGCAATCTACAAGTTGTGAAGTAGTATGTAAAATATTTTTAAACCTTATATAAAAAGTGAAATCATTCGCAGTATCTATAGACCATGGATGCTGCTACGTAGACTTATGGTTCTAGAGATGTATTCCTGTGCAGTGCTGTTTGGAGCTTCCTACAAAGGAGTAAAGATAAAGCTAGTGTCAGTGCTTAAGAAACGTGCATCATGAATGCAGAAAATATACTTTGAGGTTAAGACAAAACGCTTAAAACCCAAGGCCAGAGTCAGTGAAGGTGACCTACAGGTGTAATGAGTTAATCCTCATTTAAGCATATCCAGATTTTCAATGAAAAACAGTAAACCCTAAAAACGAAGGGAAACATTTAGAGAAAAAACACTGATAATCATTTAGAGTCCACTTAATATCCATTTATAGTAGTTTTACAATTCCACTTTTGACAGAGCATCTGTGACTACCATTGCAGAAGGGATTCAGCCAGAGGAGCAGGATGTCAGCAGTGGAACACACATCTTCAAGAGCAAGTAAGTCTGGGTACTACATTGTGGCAGCAGCAGTGTGTAGGCTTACCAAGGAAGGGTAGAAGTCAGGAACAAAAATAAATAATAAACAGATTTGCTCTGGTGTCATAAGAAACAGTTCTACAGCACCTGACTGGCAGGGACAATGGACTAAAAGAGAGAACAGGAATTTTTTAACATTCATTCCCCTTGATTCTACACATTAACACATGTAAAAAGACAAATTCAGACACACAGAAAAATGTATGCTTTTGTGATTTTGAATCCTATAATTTCATAGTTGGTAAAGTGACTTTTGATTTTAATCTAGGTGCTTGCTTTTCCCCCTTTGGCTTGAGAAGATAAAAAGTTTTAATAACTCTGCGCTCAAATTCATGAATTATTTTCCGATATATTTGACCCCAATTCAGTGGTCTCCAATGATTTGAATTCCTTTTCCTTCGTATTCCTTCGTGGTGATGGCAGATTTTTGAGGTGCATATATATACTTTTGCAATGAACATAGTAAAAGATTTAATTTCAAGAATCAGAACATAGAAATCATCAAAATTTCACTAAGTTATTTCCTGAAACTATGGAAAACATCATGCATTTCTGTTTACTTTTTGAACATATAAAATAGGCTATTGTAAACTATGATGTGGAAAAACACACTCAGCAATGGCAAAGCCTTTTCAGAATTAGCCTCTCCAAAAGTTTACAACTTTTCAAGTAGTTGGAGTGCTGCTTAAAAATATCAAACTGCAAAGATGCACTTCTAGAAATTATAAGTAATTTGTGCATCAAACAATATGTACAATAGTACTATACAGTAAATTGGACCAGCTGCCTATGCCTACCATTACAGCTGGTTGCAAAGTATATAATTTATGTTTTCTGCAGTTGAAAGTGGGAAGGTTTTTTAAAACTGTGTTCATGCTTTTATAAAAAGATTTTTCCTGTTTCATTTTTTTAACCATTGTAAGCTCAGAAGAGGTGGCATTTTGTCATTATATTTAATGTTAATCCATTTCTATTATAGATTGAAGGGTTTATCAGAATACTTTGCTTATGACCTCTTATTCCATCCTTATATGTAGATGATTTACACACATTTAACATCATGTTTTTCTTAAAGTATAAACCTGTTTTCTGTTTAAAAAAGGGATTGGGAATAACAAATGGAAGGATACTTGATAGCAAATAATTGGTTCTTAAACTTCAGGAAATGACATGTATTGCACTAAGAAGTTAAAGAAACAATGATTTCTATTGGTGAACTCTGAACAAGCTTCTGAATGGCACTTTTGTAATTTCTTTTGCTATTTCTTAGGACTTTTTTTAGTTGATAACAAATAATATGGAGGATATTTATACATTAATCATTGGCTTCCAGTGTGTTTAACAAAATGTTTCAAAATCTGAGGGAAAGATTAGATGTGGTACAAGTGTTTAGAAAAATAATCTCTGACAATTTTTCACATTCAAATAAGTTTTATATAATTACCATACACTGTAAATATGGTTTGAAAACAAAAGGACCATGGTATAGTCTGAACGTTTGTGCTCCTCCAAATTTATATGTCTAAACCGGCTGTGGTTCGAACGTGTCCCTTCCAAAACTTAGGTTTTGAAACTAAATGGTAAATGTGATGGTATTGAGAAATAGGGCCTTTAAAAGCTGATTAGGCCATAAGGACCCCTCCCTTTTGAATAGGATTAAGGCCCTTATAAAAGAGGCTTCACACGGTATTCTACTTGCTTGCCCTTCTACCTCCTGCCACATGAGGATCCAGCAGTTCTCTCCTTCAGAGGATGTAGCTTCAAAGCACCATTTGGAAGCAGAAAGCAGTCCTTTCCAGACAACCAAACCTGCTAACACTTTCATCTTTGACTTATTTGCCTCTAAAACTATGAGAAAATAAATTTCTGTTCTTTACAAATTACCCAGGCTTTGGTGTTTTGTTATAGCAGAACAAATGGACTGAGACAAAACCTAATCCCCAATATGATGACATTAGGATCCTACCTAGGATATTATCTTACCATACAATCTAGCAGTTTCACTCCTTGGTATTTACCAAAATGTATTGAAATTACACATTCACACAAAACCCTGTATACCAATGTTTAAAGCAGCTTTATGCATACTTGCCAAAACTTGAAATCAACCAAAATATCTTTCAGTAGGTGAATGAATAAATAAGCTGTGCTACATCTGGAAAATGGAATATTATTTAGTGTTAAAAATAAATATGCTATCAAGCTATAAAAAGACATGGAGGAAACTTAAATGCATGTTACTAAGTGAAAGAAGCCAATCTGAAAAAGCTACATACAGTATGATTCTAACTACATCACATTCTGGAAAAGGCAAAACTATGAAGATATTTAAAAGATCAGTTAATGTCTGGGGATAGAGGTGGGAGATAAATAGGTAGAAAACAGGATTTTTAAGGTAGTAAAACTATTCTCTATGATACTATAATGATGGATATATGTCATTTTAAACCCAGAGAATATATAACCTTAAGAGTGGACTCTAATGTGAGCTATGGACTTTGGGTGATTATGATGCTTCATTCTAGGTTTCATTAGTTGTAACAAACATCTCGTTCAAGTAGGATATGTGAATACTAGGAGAGGCTGTGTATGTGTGGGGATGGGAGCAAATGGAATCTCTGAACCTATCTTTTCATATTGCTTGTGGACCTAAAACTTCTCTAAAAATAAATTATTTAAAAAAGAGAGAATGTAAAACAAACGTGCTGAAAGTTCTGATCTCCTTACCCTTATAGTATTCACTGTCTATATGTGAATGTATTTGGTCATACTATTTTCTTTTATTCTAGAATTTTTTAAAAAGCTTCATTTTGAAATGTAAAGTATCTGTCCCATTTTAAAAATGATTCTTTAAATAATTTGAAAACAATTAATATTTTGGCTTGGGTTGTAGGACATTTTTTAACTCAACAGTGTCACAGAAAGCCCAAAGTGTAGATTAATATTTAGTGTGAATGTAGATGGTTTATGAAATTTTACTGATGATTTTATAATTTTAATGGTAAATTAACATAATCAAGTTTAATTAAATTTTAAGGTTTGGGGTATAAATAAAGATATTATCCAAGTGTTTTCAAACAATTATTGTACATTTGGAGTATAATCAAATAAGTTTTAAATAAATTATATCACCCCAATGATGAAGATTCAAGCGATATGACTTAATGAGTGATTTATATAACTGAAAAAAAAACATTAATTGTGACCGGCCTGACTTTATTAATTTACACTTCCTGAAAGTAAAATGTGTCTACATATGTAAATATCTTATAACATTCTATGAGAAATATTACCAACTATTTTGTTTGTTTGTTTTATTCATTCACTCATCTGGCTTTATTGCAGTTTTATTTTGACTAACCATTGGTAACAAGAAATATATTCTCAACAATTTGTCCAGGTATTCAGGGTGAAAGGAACCTAATGGGAGGATTCAATCCTCATGCACACAAGTCCATGTGGAAGGCTCTGATGTGTGTGTGTGTAGGGGGTGAGACCCAGGCCTACTGTGAAATAGAGGAAAAAATTTTCTACTTTATGGCAGTATAAAAGGAAAGAAGTTGCCTCTTCGAAAAAGCTATCTCCCACAAGAATTTACTCTAATCCTTGCCATGCTAGCAGTTAAGACTGTAGTAGGAGAGGACCAACTTGGGTTACCAGTAGCCTGCCTAATGTTAAGAAGATAAATAAAGGAGGGGGTGAGGAGAAACAGAAGCAAATATCCCTTAAGAGTTAATCCTTAGAAAATGTTGTTAGTCTATTTTTTGAACACTAGCTTTTGCAAACATAAAATTATGAAATTTATAATTTGTGTAATTTTATTCAACTAGCTTCTTTTCTTTTCTTCTTCTTATACTTTAAGCTTGGGGATATATGTGCAGAATGTGCAGGTTTGTTAAATAGGTATACACATGCCATGGTGGTTCCCTGCACCCATCAACCTGTCATCTACATTAGGTATTTCTGTTAATGCTATCCCTCCCCTAACTCCCACCCCCCAACAGGCCCTGGTGTGTGATGTTCCCCTCCCTGAGTCCATGTGTTCTCATTGTTCAACTCCCACTTATGAGTGAGAACATATGGTGTTTGGTTTTCTGTTCTTGTTTTAGTTTGCTGAGAATGATGGTTTCCGGCTTCATCCATGTCCCTGCAAAGGACATGAAATCATTCTTTTTTTGTGGCTGCATGGTATTCCATGGTGTATCTATGCCACATTTTCTTTATCCAGTCTATCACTGATGGGCACTTGGGTTGGTTCCAAGTCTTTGCTATTGTGAACCATGCTGCCATAAACATACATGTGCATGTGTCTTTATAGTAGAATGATTTATAATGCTTTGGGTATATACTCAGTAATGGGACGGCTGGGTCAAATGGTATTTCTAGTTCTAGATCCTTGAGGAATTGCCACACTGTCTTCCCCAACGGTTGAACTAATTTACACTCCCAAGAACAGTGTAAAAACATTCCTATTTCTCTAGCGTCTGTTGTTTTCTGACTTTTTAATGAACACCATCCTAACTGGTATGAGATGGTATCTCATTGTAGTTTTGATTTGTGTTTCTCTAATGACAAGTGATGATGAGCTTTTTTTCGTTTGTTGCCCTCATAAATGTCTTCTTTTGAGAAGTGTTTTTTCATATCCTTCGCCCACTTTCTGATGGAGTTGTTTGTTTTTCTCTTGTAAATTTGTTTAAGTTCCTTGTAGATTCTGGATATTAGCCCTTTGTCAGATGGATAGATTGCAAAAATTTTCTCCCATTCTGTAGGCTGCCTGTTCACTCTGATGACAGTTTCTTTTGCTGTGCAGAAACTCTTTAGTTTGATTAGATCCCATTTGTCAATTTTGGCTTTTGTTGCCATTGCTTTTGGTGTTTTAGTCATGGTCTTTGTCCACGCCTATGTCCTGAGTGGTATTGTCTAGGTTTTCTTCTAGGGTTTTTATGGTTGTAGGTCTTATGTTTAATTTTAACTCTTTAATCCATCTTGAGTTAATTTTTGTATAAGGTGTAAGGAAGGGGTCCAGTTTCAGTTTTCTGCATATGGCTAGTCAATTTTCCCAATACCGTTTATTAAGTAGGGAACTCTTTACCCATTGCTTGTTTTTGTCAGGTTTGTCAAAGATCAGATCGTTGTAGATATGTGGCATTATTTCTGAGGCCTCTGTTCTGTTCCATTGGTCTATATATCTATTTTTGTACCAGTACCATACTGTTTTGGTTACTGTATGCTTGTAGTATAGTTTGAAGTCAGGTAGCGTGATGTCTCCAGCTTCGTTCCTTTGGCTTAGAATTGTCTTGGCTGTACAGGCTCTTTTGTGGTTTCATATGAAACTTAAAATAGTTTTTTTCTAATTCTGTGAAGAAAGTCAACGGTAGCTTATGGGGATAGCATTGAATCTATAAATCACATTGGGCAGTATGGCCATTTTCATGATATTGATTATTCCTGTGTATGAGCATGCAATGTTTTTCCATTTGTTTGTGTCCTCGCTCATTTCCTTGAGCAGTGGTTTGTAGTTTCTCTTGAAGACGTCATTCACATTACTTGTAAGTTGTCTTCCTAGGTATTTTATTCTCTTAGTAGCAATTCTGAATGGGAGTTCACTCATGATTTGACTCTCTGTTTGTCTATTATTGGTGTACAGGAATGCTTTTGATTTTTGAACATTGATTTTTTTATCCTGGAGATTTTGCTGAAGTTGCTTATCAGCTTAAGGAGATTTTGGGCTGACATGATGGGGTTTTCTAAATATACAATCATGTCATCTGCAAACAGAGACAATTTGATTTCCTCTCTTCCTATCTGAATACCATTTATTTCTTTCTCTTGCTTGATTGCCCTGGTCAGAACATTCAATACTATGCCGAATGAGAGTGTTGACAGAGGGCATCCTTGTCTTGTGCCGGTTTTCAAAGGGAACGTTTCCAGTTTTGCTCATTCAGTATGATATTGGCTTTGGGTTTATCATAAGTAGCTCTTATCATTTTGAGATACATTCTATCAATACCTAGTATATTGAAAGTTTTTAGCATGAAGGGATGTTGAATTTTATTGAAGGCTTTTTCTGCATCTATTGAGATAATCATGTGGCTTTTGTCATTGGTTCTGTTTATGTGATGGATTACGTTTATTGGTTTCTGTATGTTGAACCAGCCTTGGATTCTAGGGATGAAGCTGACTTGATTGTGATGGATACACTTTTTGATGTGCTGCTGGATTTGTTTTGCCAAAATTTTATTGAGGATTTTCACATCGATGTTCATCAGAGATATTTTCCTGAAATTTTCTTTTTTATTGGATCTCTGCCAGGTTTTGGTATCAGGATAATGGTGGCCTCATAAAATGAGTTAGGGAGGAGTCCCTCTTTTTCTATTTTTTAGAATCATTTCAGAAGGAATGTTACCAGCTTCTCTTCCTACCTCTGGTAGAATTCAGCTTTGAATCCGTCTGGTCTTGGGTTTTTTTTGTTGTTGTTGGTAGGCTATTAATTACTGCCTCCATTTTAGAACTTCTTTTTGGTCTATTTAGAGACTCGACTTCTCCCTGGTTTAGTCTTGGGAGTGTGTATGTGTCCAGGAATTTATCGATTTGTTTCTAGATTTTCCAGTTTATTTGCATAGAGGTGTTTATAATGTTCTCTGATGGTAGTTTGTATGTCTGTGGGATCAGTGGTGGTATTATCCCCTTTATTATTTTTTATTGTGTCTATTTTATTCTTCTCTGTTTTCTTCTTTATTAGTCTGGCTAGCAGTCTATTTTGTTAATCTTTTCAAAAAACCAGCTCCTGGATTCATTGATTATTTGAAGGGTTTTTCATGTCTCTATCTCCTTCAGTTCTGCTCTGATCTTAGTTACTTCTTGTCTTCTGCTAGCTTTTAAATTTGTGTGCTCTTTTTCTCTAGTTCTTTTAATTGTGATGTTAGGGTGTCAATTTTAAATCTTTCCCGCTTTCTACTGTGAGCATTTAGTGCTATAAATTTCCCTCTAAATACTGCTTTAGTGTATTTGAGTGTTAGCCTGTCTTGCTAGGTTGGTGAGGTTCTCATGAATAATATCCTGAAGAGTGTTTTCCAACTTGGTTCCATTCTCCCTGTCACTTTCAGGTACACCAATCCAACATAGGTTTGGTCTTTTCACATAGTCCTATATTTCTTGGAGGCTTTGTTCATTCCTTTTCATTCTTTTTTCTCTAATCTTGTCTTCACTGTTTATTTCATTAAGTTGATCTTCAGTCTCTGATATCCTTTCTTCTGCTTGATTGATAAGGCTATTGATACTTGCGTATGCTTCACGAAGATTTTGCGCTGTGTTTTTCAGCTCCATGAGGTCATTTATGCTCTTCTCTAAATTGGTTATTCTAGTTAGCAATTCCTCTAACCTTTTTACAAGGTTCTTAGCTTCCTTGCTGCTTTAGCTTGGAAGAGTTTGTTATTACCTACTTTCTGAATCCTCTTCTGTCAATTTTTCAAACTCATTCTCTGTCTAGTTTTTTTTCTCCCTTGCTAACGAGGAGTTGTGATCTTTTGGAGAAGAAGAGGCATTCTTCTTTTTGGAATTTTCAGCCTTTTTGCAGTGGTTTTTCCTCATCTTTATGGATATATCTACCTTAGGTCTTTGATGTTGGTGACGTTTGGATGGTGTTTCTGTGTGGACATCCTTTTTTGTTGATGTTGATGCTATTACTTTCTGTTTGTTAGTTTTCCTTCTTACAGGCCCTTCTGCTGCAGGTATGCTGGAGTTTGCTGGGTGTCCACTTCAGACCCTGTTTGCCTGGATATCACCAGCTGAGGCTGCAGAACAGCAAAGATTGCTTCCTGTTCCTTCCTCTGGAAGCTTCGTCCCAGAGGGGCACCTGACAGATGCCATCCGGAGCTCTCCTGTATAAGATGTCTGTCGATCCCTGCTAGGGGGTGTCTCCCAGTCAGGAGGCATGGGGGTCAGGGACCCACTTGAGGAGGCAGTTTGTCCCTTAGCAGAGCTCAAGCACTCTGCTTGAAGATCCGCTGCTCTCTTCAGAGCCATCAGGCAGGAATGTTTAAGTCTGCTGAAGCTGGGCCCATAGGCACCCCTTCCCCCAGGTGCTTTGTCCCCGGGAGATGGGAGTTTTATCTATAAGCTCCTGACTGGGGCTGCTACCTTTTTTTCAGAGATGCCCTGCCCTGAGAGGAGGAATCTAGAGAGGCAGTCTGACTACAGTGGCTTTGCCCAGCTTCAGTGGGCTCTGCACCATTCAAACTTCCCCTCAGCTTTGTTTACACTGTGAGGGGAAAACCACCTACTCAAGCCTCAGTAATGGTGGATGCCCCTCCCTTCAGCAAGCTCCAGTATCCCAGGTTGACTTCAGACCGCTTTGCTGGCAGTGAGAATTTCAAGCCAGTGGATCTTAGCTTGCTGGGTTCCCTGGGGGTGGGATCTGCTGAACTAGACCACTTGGCTCCCTGGCTTCAGCCCCCTTTCCAGGGGAGTGAATGGTTCTGTCTCACTGGCATTCCAGGTGCCACTGGGGCATAAAAAAACTCCTGCAGCTAACTCGGTGTCTGCCCAAATGACTGCCCAGTTTTGTGCTTGAAACCTAGGGCCCTGGTGGCGTAGGCACCTGAGGGAATCTCCTGCTCTGCAGGTTGCAAAGACCATGGGAAAAGCATAGTATCTTGACCAGAGTGCACCATTCCTCACAGCAGTCCCTCATGGCTTCCCTTGGCTAGGGAAGGGAGTTCCCCAACCCCTCGCACTCCCACAGTGAGGCGACACCCCGCCCTGTTTCGGCTCGTCCTCTGTGGGCTGCACCCACTGTCTAACCAGTCCCAGTGAGATGAGCTGGGTACCTCAGTTGGAAATGCAGAAATCACCCACCTTCTTCATTGATCTCACTGGGAGCTGCAGACCGGAGCTGTTCCTATTTGGCCACCTTGACAGCCCGACTAGTTTATTTTCATTGTAAAGAAGTTACTCCAGGTTTGAAGAAAATAAACATAATTAACATAATTGTTAAATGGGGTCTCAGAAATATAATATTGATCCACTTAAAAATCAACTCATGACCACACTAAAACTGCCATGTAAGTATATATAATGTTACTGACAGAAAATAAAATGTTGAATTTTTTTGCATGTTTTATCTCTTTAATTTCCTCTTCTTTGAGTCTGCCTTCATCTGCTTATCTAAAGATATGATATCATCAACCAGGATGTCCTTTTTAAGCCTTTTATGTCATCTATAATATAAGGATAATATTAACTCTGCATCTTCGTGATTGAGAATATTGGAGATGATAGTGCTAATGAGCCTAGCACAGACCTGTTTATTATACTATGCATGCTACTGTTAAAATCTCTCTGATGTTTTTTTCACACTCTGCTGCTCTGAGTAAGTAAATGAAAGGATGATTGACTTTTTAAGAGTAAAGTAGAATATGATTCCTTTCCATTGGAAAGTATGTAAGTAAAATGTGTTATTTGTTGTCAGCTTGAATAAGGATAATTGATGCTGCAGAGCCAGAAGATTATTAATTTGGAATAACTAGATATGGTTCAAATCCCAGCAGTGCTATGCCAGCTATTAGTGGTCTGGGCTATAAGATTTATTTAACTTACCTAAGAGTCACCACACTCTTCTCTAAAGAACAGGAATTAAACCGCATATTTAGGCTTGTTATCACAGGGACTATCAAATTAAATACACTTATTACAAGTATAGTTGGCATTTTGGGGGAAAAGGGCCCTTTTTGTTTATTCTCATTATTATTTTTTCTCACTTCTAAACTTCTAGAAGAAAGGCTTTTACTTCTCACCAAACTGGTTTCTGTGGGCGACCTCTTTGAAAAATTGTTTATCTGTGCTAAATTATCATGACATACAACTCCTTTTTCTTGTTTACACATACAATATTTCTATACTGAACGTTTCCTCTCCCCATATGGCTCCACATTGTCTTTCTTGATGAGCTCATAGGTAGTTTCCTGAGAATAACAGAACAGATTCCAAAATAAAGGTCAAATTCTGCCTTGACTCTCAGTCCTGAATTTCAGATTTAGATAAAAGACTGTTGTGTTACAACTGAAGATGTCCTAGCAGGATTCCGCTTGAAGGAAGCACCTGTTGTCTTAGCTGGGGTGATGTGGTCAGCTGTAGATAGCCACCTCACCCATGTGTATCCCTTTCCTCACCCGTGTGTATCCCTTTCCTGAGGCAGCCTGTATCCAACGAAGAATTGAATCAATGTCATACAGGCCTGGCCATCCATTTCCACCCAACATGAAACAACTTTAATAAGCTTTTTTGTTGTTGTTGTTCCTGTCACAGTTGGTAATCCCAAGGTGACTAAAAAATAACTGTCCTGATCACTAATTCATTTTGGAATCCACTTGTAGAAGAATGCAACCTGCAAAAAATCTCTTGGAAAGCTAAAAATCAATATTTTTAAAACTTGCATATTTCCCTCAAACTGGTTTCTCTCCTGGATTTTCTTTTACATACACCCCTCCCCCAGCTCACCCCCGGAATTAAAAAAAAAAAAGTTTATTTATATTTTTAAATTAGTCTTTTATTTGAAAACAATTATAGGTTTATATGTAGTATGAAATATGCAGTGAAAAAATAGAGAAATACTATTAACTTATTACCTAGTATGCCCCAATGGTAATAACTTACAAAACTACAGCACCTTATCACAATTAGGATATTGACAGTAATACAGTCAATATACAAAACATTTCTATTATCAAAAGGATCATTTCTGTTGCCCTTTTATAGCCATACTTGCTTCCCTCCTGCTCCCAATCCCCCATTCATTTCTAGAAATCAATAATCTGTTATCCATTTCTCTAATTATGTCATTTAAAGAATGTTACAAAAAATGGAATCCTACAGTATTTCACCTTTTGGAATGGGATTTTTCACACCGTATATTTGTCTGGAGATTCATCCAGCTCGACAATGCACTTCCTTTTACCAATGAAAAATATCCTAGGGTATTGCTGAGTAGTGGTCCATGTTTTGTTTGACCATTCACTTGCTGAAGGACACGAGTTATTTGGTGCTATTATGATTAAAGCTGGTATAAACATTTGTGTACAGAAATTCGCATGAACATAAGTCTTTGTTTCTTTGGGTACATTTCCAGGAGTCCAATTGCTAGGTTGTGTGATAGTTATATTTTAAACTGCCAAACTGTTTTCTATAGTGGCTGTAACATTTTCTATTCCCAATAGCATTGTATGAGTGATTGTTTCTTTCTATCCTGGCCAAGATTTAGGGTTGTCATTATTTGTTTTTCACTTTTTCCATTCTGATAAGTATATAATGGTATCCCATTGAAGTTTAATTTGCAATTTCCTGAGAAGTATTGAAGTTGAACAACTTTTCATGTTGTTATGTGCGACTTATCTTCTTTAGATAAATGTCCTTTTATGTGTTTTGCCTAAGAGAGTTCCTTATATATTCTAGATACTAGTTTTTTGATAGATAATTTGAAAATATTGTATCCCATTCTTTTGCTTGTCTTTTATCCCACTTGACAGGAGTTATCACAGAGTAAATATTTTTAATTTTGATGGAATCAAATTTACCTGATTTTTTCTTTTATAGATCATAATTTTGGTGTCAAGTCTAAGAACATTTTTGCCAAGCCCTAGATAATGAAGACATTCTCCTATGTGTTTTTCTAACAATTTTACTCTCTTAAATTGCATATTTATGTTTGTAATCCATTTTTAGTTAACTTTTGTATGAGGTGTGTAATTTAGGTCAGATTAATTATTGTTTATTGATGTCCTATTGTTTCCACATGATTTGTTGAAAAGTGTGTATTGCCATCATTGAACTGCTTTTGTACCTTTGTCAAAAATCAGTTGGGCATATTTATGTCAGCCTATTTCTAGATTTCCTATTCTGTTTCATTCATCTATGTGTATATTATTCCACCAATACAACACTGTCTTGATTACTGTAGGTACATATTTACTTGAAATCAAGTAGACTGATTTCTCACACTTTATTTTCTTTTTCAAAATTACTTCAGTTTCACTAGTTCTGTCTTTCCATGTAAACTTTAGGATAATATTGTCCATATCTACAAAAACTGTTGCTGGAATTTTATAGAAATTGCATTAAGCCTATAAATCAATTTTAACACAGTTAACATCTTTGCTATGTTAGTCTTTCAATCCTTGAACATGGTATGTCTCTCCATTTATTTGTTTATTTTTTTCTCATAATGTTGTGTCGTTTTCAGCATATAAATACTATATATGTTTTGTTTGATTTACACCTAAGTATTTCATTTTGTTGGAGAAATATTGTAAACTGTATTATAATTTCTGTGTCCACCTATTCATTGCAATTATAAAAGAGACAATTATTTTTTCATCTTTATCATGTATCCTGAAGCCTCGAGGGACTCATGTATTACTTCTAGATTTTTTTAATAGATTCTTTAGGATTTTCTATGAAAACAATTATGTCACCTACAAATAGGAATTGTTTTATCTTTTCCCTTTGAATCTCTATGACTTTTAGTTTCTTTCTTGCACCTGCTAGAAATTCTAGCTCTATGTTTAATAAGAGTGTTCATGCAAAAACGTATGCATAAATATTTGTATCAGCTTTATTAGTAATCTCATTATCATTTTACCTATAATGTTTAGGGATTTTGGTTGTACTTAGCGGGAAGGACAGGGAAAACTGCATCTACTCCATCCATTTGCAGACGAAAATCAGCTCACCAAGGACTTTATTTTTAATTACATATTTTTTTTGCCTACCCACTCAATTAATTGGCATTACTTTAAAATTACATCTTACAAGAATTCTCATTTTATCTCTGTCTTCTTTACTTTGTGACTTCTGGTGTCATAGTGAAACAGGAGAGTTCCTTGATCCTCCTCCAAGGACGTGTGACAGGGTGTAGCTCATCTGTTCTCAGTGGAAACTGCAGTGCACACTTAAACCGCTTTTGGGAAGGGAAGCACACAGACTGGCAGGTGCAGGAGCACGGACAAGCATCCCTGAGCTTCGGCTCCATGGCAGTGTCCGGTGGTGGGTGTCTGCAACTCCCAAAGCCCAAGTGGATGTGTGTTACAGCATGCTTTTTTAGCCTTGCTGTCCTGGGTGGCTTTGGTGTTAACCAGCTCAGTGCCCTCCTGGTATCCAGGTCCTTGTCCAGAGTCCAGAAGGAATTGGGTCACATACGGACTTGAAGGATCAATGCAGGGTTTTTAGTGAGTGGTAGAGGTGGTTCTCAGCAGGATGGATGGGGAGCAGGAAGGGGGATGGAGTGAGAACATGATCTTCCCCTGGCATCTGACCATGAGAAGATGATATTCCCCTGGAGTTTGGCCATCCAGCAGCTGATCTCCTCTCCAACCGTTCCCAGCTGAACTCTTCCGGATGTTCAAATGCTCGATTCCTTCCCTCTGCTGCACTCTGCTGCTTTTCTTCTGCTCTTCTGTTCATCTCCTCGTCTGCTTGTGAAGCTGGGGGCTTGGAGTTTATATGGGTACAGGATGCAGGGGTTGGTGGGCCAAAAGGCAACTTTTGGGCATGAAAACAGGAATGCCTGTTCTCATTTAGGGCCACAAGTTTCCAGGCTTGAGGGTGGGGCCTTTGCCCAGGAACCACTCTTTTCTACCCAGTATTTCCCTGTCTCCTGTCTGTATCAATAGTTCAGACTATGCACATTTACCTCCTGGATAAAGCAAAAGTTCCTCACTGATGTTCCAAACTTAAGCCTTCCTCTAATATGATCTGTCCTCCATGAGGTTTCTAGGGTTATTTTTCTAAAATAAAGATACAATAATTTCACTCACGTAACTGTATTTTTAAACTACCCTATATTTTTATGTTTACATTAACTTTATTCCCAAATTATGTTTTCAACAGTTCCACTGAACACTCCTTACAAAGATGATTAAATCTGGGTTTTCAGAAGTTAAGTGCATTCTACATACTTGCTCTTTTGCGTACTCCTCACTTTTGTCTCATGGCACTTTCTCCTTCGTTCCTGCTTTGTGCCTTTTGACATCTTTCTAAACCATAAAGTTCAAAGGTCACTTCCAAATCATTTAAATTTCATTATCATCTATTGTTATGACTATAAGAACAGTGTTAATATCTGATTTGATTTTTTAAAGGGGATTTATGACTATTTTCCTCATCAAATTATAAACTACTTAAGGGAAAAAGTTTCTTCAATGTCCATCCATATGTTTCTGGGATCTAGCATGTTGGTGTGCAAGAGAAGCTATCAATAAGCCTTTATTTAATGAATTGTATTAATATTTTAAATTTATCAGGTTGCATCACATTCTCAAAGTTTGTTTTCCAATGCACAATTCATTATTCAAAATAGTGAAACTATTTAAAAATTTTATTTATTTTACTTTCTTCCATGATGATATTCTTCTATATATTAACTTTATAGTTTAGAAAATGCCTCCGTTTTTTCACTGTTAATTCTACAACAGCATTAAACTTATCTTAGTCTTTGTGTGTGTGTGTAGGCTTTGATAGGAATACCATGCTTCCTATTAATTTGTATTTATGAATTTTTGTTAACAAGTCGGACATTTACATGAGACCTAGGAACAAAAGCCATTGCATTTTTTTTCTTTCTGTTCTATGTAAAGTCAAAGATTACAAGCCATTCTGAAGCATTTATTTTTCTCTTATCCCTAAGCAAGAAGTAAACTATGAATAAAGTTTGGCTTTTCAAGCTAAACCAAGCGGTATTTTCTTTAAATTGGATACTTTGTGGCTTTTTTTGGTTTGTTTGTTTTTGTTTTTTTTTTTTTTTGAGACAGAGTCTTGCTCTGTCACCAGGCTGGATTGCAGTGGCGCGGTCTCGGCTCACTGCAACATCCGTCTCCCGGGTTCAAGTGATTCTCCTGCCTCAGCCTCCCAAAAGCTGGGACTACAGGCATGTGCCACCACAGCCCAGATAATTTTTGTAGTTTTAATAGAGACAGAGTTTCACCATGTTGGCCAGGATGGTCTCGATCTCTTGACCACATGATCCGCCTGCCTCAGCCTCCCAAAGTGCTGAGATTACAGACGTGAGCCACAGCAACCTGCCACTTTGTACCTTTTTTAATTCAAAAGTACCTTTCAAAAGATATATTTGTCATTTTTTTTAATCAGCATGTAAAAATTAACTGATAGGCCTAACAGAAATTAAAATGCTGTGTTAAATTTTTATTGTAGATTACATATTGCCATATGCAACTTCTCTTACAAGTAATAGTATTCCAGTTCTCTATCTCTTTTCAAGCGTTATGCATTCTTTAGACTGTCTCTTATGTAAATTATTTTCTTCTCCAACATATCTGATGAACTCTCTTCAGTCTGTGGATGATATTAAATTTGTTGTATCATTTAATGGGGAATTAAGTCTACGATTCCTCTTGACAGTGCTTTTACTGCCATTTAACCATTACTTAAACATTAAATCACAATTTTTAAACTTATTTTTCTATACTTTGCTTTTTCATTCTCTTGTGCATTCCTGGAAATATACAGTATACAGTAGATTACAAATGCATGCTAATGAAATGACTTAAATGATATTTATACCCGAAGAGCTCAGTAAATGGTCAATAGAGACCAAAAGGTTGTCTTCAAAAGCCTCTAGCAATATCATTTTTTTCTATTTTTGCATTGAGAATATTGGCCAAACAACTGTTCAGAGTGTTTTTATTGTGATGAATATTCATATGGTCAGATCATATGATAGTTAAGAACTTAACTCTCTGGTCAGATGGTCTCCATTCAAATGTTTGCTAAACCATTCTTATTACTCCATGATTGTGAGTAAATTGTTTAACCTTTCTAATATGTATTTGCAATGAAGATGGTAACATTGTTTTATTATAAAACAATAAAATTATATTGTACCATGTTGTGTTGAAGAAAGTCATCAAATTTCTCTTTGATCAAATTTCAGTAAATAAATTGTACTTTTGAGAAATTTATCTTTCTGTGCTTCACTACTGTGAGGACGAAAAAAGGGAATGTATGAAGTAAGAAATAAACTTCCTATTTATAAGCACTTGGTATATGCTTATAAACTGGTAGACATATGATAAATATTACTTGTTAATGTTGTTTCTCTAAAGATGAGTATTTTATTCCATTTACAAGTTACTATGTACAAATGATTAAAATTATTTGGTAGAATATTACCTGCTATTTCAGAGCATAATTATTGTTTCTACTGCTACTATTCTAGGACATGGTTATAGCACCTGAAACTTTGAAGACAGATGACGAAAGCCCCAATTTTCAGGTTTTTTTCCCTAAAGATACATGTATTATTATAAAGAGTCTTTATTATATCTTCAATAATGGGTATTATTAATCAATATAATGTTGTTTCACCATGTATTATAACTGCTGAAATTGTTCATTTTCTTTTTAACAACAACAATCTACCTACATTTCTAGAACACATGTTCAAGTTTAGCAAATCCTCATTCTATGAAAGACTGTTAACAGTTATCACACCACTCTCCTCAACTAATTTGCATTACCAACGCTGTGTTAAAAAAATAGTACTATTTTCTTTGATCAAACTTTGGTAAACATTCTGTACTTCTGTGGAATGTATCTTACTGGCTTCCTTTATCTCATGGGCATGATTTTCGTTAGTGGGCAGGCTTTAGGGAAAGAACTTTGAAAGATCCTTTAAAGAATAAATTGTCTTTTTTCCTTGGCAACGGTCAGCTTGTCTTTGGTCTAATCCTAAAGAAATTGATACTCATATTTCTGAAGGTTGTGTGAAAATTTACATCATCGCTGCTCTAGCTTAATCTTATTTTTTGTCATCCCTCTAGGTTAGTATGTGTCCCAAGTGTTTGCAGAAAATTGAAATAGTGAAATAATACCAATTGAAAAAATGATTGCTGTTATAGAATATTAATCTGTGGAGTTCAAACTCATTAATCTAGATCACCTCCCTTTGAGAGATCAGGAAACACATAGTACAATACAACTGAGAGAAGGGTCAGGTTGCAAAAAAAAAAATTAAAGTCATATTAAAAATCTCCAAGGTTACATAATAAATCACAGTAGAGTTTAAAAGTTTTGCTAAATTTCTAGTTTGCTTAAGATGGATAGTGGTATTTCTTAAATCCAAATTCAATTGCTTTTGTTTATGGTGACTTACTGACTCAGGGATGAAAACTCCAGAAATTAAACACACTAATACTCATAAAAAGGGGAAAAAATCTGTTAATAAAATATTTTGAATTTCTCAATTCCATTGTAAACTCTTCAGTAAGAAAAATAGAGCTTATTCCAAGAATATAATATCTCTATGAGATTTTACTCCTTTTCTTTATTGTTCAGATGTTACTCTTTGGAGATTTAGAAAAATATATATTAAGGACAGATGACATTTGTCACTATAGCAGCTGTGACCATTTAGATGGTATAAAGGCATTTTTTAAATAACTTGTCACGTAAATCCTCAATGACAGTTATGAAACTTTGTCGCATATTGGGACAACGACAATAATATCATTGCCTACAATGTTTTATATAAACTTCCCATAACTCTGCAGGAATAAATATATGGAGATCCTTGTGGAATCTAAAAAAATAGATCTAATGTCAAATGTCATAGCCATAGCACTGAGAACATCAACAGAGTTCTTGGGAATTAAATAATCTGATACAGCGGCCGGGCACGGTGGCTCATGCCTGTAATCCCAGCACTTTGGGAGGCTGAGGTGGGTGGATCACAAGGTCAGGAGTTCAAGACCAGCCTCACCAATATGGTGAAACCCTGTCTCTACTAAAAATACAAAAATTAGCCAGGCATAGTGGTGCATGCCTGTAGTCCCAGCTACTCAGGAGGCTGAGGCAGGAGAATCGCTTGAACCCAGGAAGTGGAGGTGGCAGTGAGCTGAGACTGCACCACTGCACTCCAGCCTGGGTGACAGAGCAAGGCGATGCTGTCTCAAAAAAAAAAAAAAAAAAATCTGATGAATCATATGTAACTACTTTGTCGGAAAAATTTTTGTCCAACATAAATGATAATATCCAGTGCCCAGATTTCCATGGAAGAGCAAACTATTCTGAATAAAAGAGGAATGAGAAATTTTAAGTGCCTTAGAGGTTGAGATAGATGCATTTAATAGGGAAAATTTCAGAGATAAAAGTCCCATGGTCGACAAGTTCAAGACAAGACTTGAAAAACTGTCAATGTCTAAGGTGAGGTTTGTTTTTAATTTGTTTGTTTGTTTTCAGGATCATTTGCTGTGTTACATGTTTGATGTAAAACTTCTTCAAGGACCATAAAAACATTTGCTTATATCCCCCTAATCATTGATGTTTTCTTTGAAAATTCGTAGAGGCTTTAAATGTTGTGTCCAGTAGGCACACTGTAATACAAAATCCAAACAATGAAGAGAGCTATCGGATATATATTTTTATATTAGAAAGTTTCCAAAAACGTAAACACACATTAAATACTTTATGTTATACTAATATTACTAATATATTTTTCACCAGTAAAATTATGTTTTCTAATTTATTTTTTAAATTCAGACTGTTTGTATTTGAAATTACCAATTTTTTTGTCTAAATAATAATTGCAAAATATTCAGAATTCTTTTTCAAATTTTTACTTACCAATTAAATATAATAATAGAGTTGAAAATAATTATAAGTAATACAATATTTTAACCTTATTCTCTTAAGTATAGTGATGCCTAGTTATAATTATAAAGGTTAAAAAAAGTCTTACATGGCAAGGCTGAAGTACATTAATATCTTCATGAGGTTAATTAAAGGAGAACAATACAAAATGAAAGTATTTGGTGAATGAATGTAGCTCTGTGTATGGGATGGAAGGCTGTCTAGAAAATGTATGTATTTATTGTGTATTTGCTTATTTATTTTGTATTTATTTAAACTAGCTCTCACATCTAAACTTACTACCTAACTACTCTATTTTAAGGGCAGGTTAGGGTGTTAAATATTTATTAATATGTTATTGATGAGTTGAAATTAAGGTTGTTTGTTCTCAAGTATTTATTTTCTTAAAATAGTATTTAGTGGTAAATACTGAAGTTAATTGTTGAACCGTGGGAAAACATATCATTAAAACTGAGTTTTTGTTTCTTTATTTTATCCAGACAAGTTTAGAGAAAGCAATTATTGGTGGAGAAGCTAAAAATACATAATATCAATATTTTCTCAGTTCAGGGTTAATGAAGAAAGAGAAAAGGAGAACCCATTTAAGATCAGAAAAACAAACACTTTCGACAAGGTGCGTAGATTTCATGGAGTACACAGAGTATTCAGACTCTCTGTAGGTGGCTGCCAGAGAGCTGTGCTTTTCAGCCTCTTTATAGATTTACACAAAATTACCCAGTTGTCTAACAACTAGCTGGTAGGATACTGCTTTTCATCATTTTTATGAGGTGTTGTCCATTTCTAACAGCTCTTTACAGCTCTCTTAATCCTGGGTTTGTTTGCATACTTGTAGTTGAGAAAAGTTTTTCTAAAATTAAGCTCTCTCTAGAAATCAAAAGCTTCGTATCTTCAATTTCAGCTTGTCCTGACTTTGTGTCTCAGGATACTTTATTTTTTCTGTGAGAGAGAGAGAAACAACTGTTATAATTAGATAATTTAGCTAAGGTATGAGAGCCTGAAGAGTCATATTAAGTGGTTATATTTTTAGCAAATAAACAAATTTCAAGCCTTTTTTGATGTTAATGACAGCCTTCTAAATCAGTAGCTGGGAGACACATGCTGTCCCAAATGGGTAGAGCTTTGGCTTCTTCTTGCTGCTTTAACCAAAGATGCTCCAATTAGATCCATTTTTATAATAAGCTTCTTAATAAGCTTTAATGTAAGTAAATGTTCTATATTTTAAAAACAAAAGTTGAAAGTAAATGTACTAAAGCAAATGGGCTATTATGTC
Organism: Pongo abelii; assembly: GCF_028885655.2. Lineage (NCBI taxonomy): Eukaryota > Metazoa > Chordata > Mammalia > Primates > Hominidae > Pongo > Pongo abelii. The sequence goes on along the minus strand of NC_071990.2, from coordinate 95,047,304 downwards.
ATACAGAATTTAGGGCTCAGGCTCAGGAACCAAATTCCTTAGGTTCAAATATTGGCTCAATCAAAACACTACACACATACACACACACACACACACACACACACACCCCTCTACCTATCTATCCAGTCCATAAACAACTATGAACAAGTAATTTAACTTCTTTGTGCCTCATGTTTTATATATAGAATGAAGTTATAACAATACTACCTATCTCATAGAGCTGCTTTGAGAATTAATTGCATTAATGCCATATGCCGTGTAGAGCACTTAGAATGATGCCTGGTAAAAATAATAAAATAATAAATAATAAATCAATACAATTTAGATATTACTAATCTTTGCATTGGCATTACCATTATATTTTCATCATTATACTCCTAGGGTCTTATCATATCTCTTCTTGTATTGCCATTGGAGTAAATGTCTAATTCTCTTTATTAAATTGTAGGCATGAAGAGCCAATATTCTAATTGTCTTTCCAGGTAGCTAGTAGGGTTGAATCTTCTTGCTTTCGTTAGAAATTGCCGTGCGACTTTCTTTGTTCAGCAGAATGTTCAGGAATGAGTGAAAGTGTGCCTGTCACTTTCAGGCAAAAGCTTTAATATCAGTATATAATTTACTGAGTCCCCTTCGTGTGCCTTGTTGATGTGGAAGCAAGTGTTAAAATAGAGCTTCCATCAGCCTCAGAGGCTATGATGAGCAGATTCTATTATTGACCTGCATTAAACCTGCAGCAAAAGCAAGAAGTAACTTTTTGTTCCTTTAAGCTGCTAGAGTTTGGAGTTAGTCTGTCATTATAGCATAAATTAATCTATTCTGATTTATACAGGAACTGGGTATTGCTATTCCTTCCCTTCTTTCCTTAACTCATTTAACAGAATAGTATCATGTCAAATAAATGAAAGAAAATATCTTCAATAGAATAGTTGTTCATCATTGTATAATTCATGAAATATGTGAATTCCACAAACGACTATCTTCAATCAAAGGATTATTTTCACCTTGTGCTTGACATTTTAATATCAGTTAACTGTTGCCTAATCCTGCTTTTTTCATTTCATATCATCAGAAATCCACCCTATAGAGCTGCTTTCATTGGTAAATTTATAGGGAATAGCAGTGTATCACTATAATACCATACTTTGACATTTATTTCCTTGGAAATGACAATGAAAGAGCAATTGTTTACTTGATATAATGAAAATATTATGTTTTTCTTCTTTTTATATGTACTCTTAGCCACAGAAAGGTGGATATGTTCTGGTCCTCAAAAAAGGTATAGTTTCTTTTTTTTCTAAGTGCTAAATTAAGATTTTAGAAAATAACAGGGCTGGATAGATTCAATGTGGGGTGGAGGCAGGGTATGAATGTAATTGAAAAGCTCTGGGAAAGAAGGAAGAGTTTGAGAATAGGGATTGGCTTCCAGAAAATTTATTGATGCAGCTTTCTAAAACCTTACAGATTTGTGTGTTCCTGTTTGTACACACTGAAGACCAGCAGATGCTACTTTCATGAAATTATGTTGGGGATAGTGTGAAGAGACAACATAACACATTTTGTGAGATAAAAAATATTCTACTGGAGATGCTGTGAAGGGCAAATAGTATATCCTCTGTGCTATTGGCTAATATTTTAATGGATTTTTATGTATTCAATTTTTTCATTAAATTGTGATTTCCCTGAATACAAGAGTCTGCATCTTGTTCACTGCCATTTCTTAATTTCATAGAACATCTTAATTTCATTAGCACATCTAGCATAGCTTTGAAACATAAAGTTAATTTTACTAGGTTAAATCAGTAATTAGAAAATTAAAGTTATTCATTTATACTTTAATTTTTAAATGTTTTTATTCCACAACATATAATTATTGTTGTTTTGCAGTGTAACTTTTGTATTTATCAACAGTTTTTCCTTTGGACCCTTATAATTATCTGTATGTCCATGCTTATATTTGGAGTAGTTTTCTCAGCTACCATAAATGATTATTTTTTTGATCCCATGAATAATTCGGAAGTATACTAATAAATTTTCAAATATTTGAGAATTTTCCAGAGCTCTTCCTTTCATTGGTTTCTAATTTAATTTCATTTTTAATATATTGAAGCTTGCTTCATTACAAATAATTTTGTTTATCTTGGTACATGTGTTATGTACACTTGAAAAGAATATGCATTCTGATGTTTTCATCTGGAGTGTTCAATAATGTCAGTCGTTTTTAATCACATGAAAGGATTGTCTGGTTCCATATACATTTTAAAATATTTTTTCTAGTTCTGTGAAGAATGCCATTGGTAGTTTGATAGGAATAGCATGAAATGCGTAAATTGCTTTGGGCAGTATGGCCATTTTAAAGATATTGATTCTTCCTTCCTCATGAGCATGGAATGTTTTCCCATTTGTTTATGTCATCTCTGATTTCTTTGAGCAGTGTTTTTAAATTCTCATTGTAAAGATCTTTCACCTCCCTGGTTAGCTGTATTCCTAGGTCTTTTATTCTTTTTGTGGCGATTGTGAATGGGATTGCATTCCTTATTTGGCTCTCAGCCTGGCTGTTATTAATGTATAGGAACGCTAATGGTTTTGTACGTTGATTTTGTATCCTGAAACTTTGTTGAAGTTGTTTATCAGGTGAAGGAGCTTTGGGGTCCAGACTATGGAGGTTTTCAGACATAGAATCATGTCTGCAGGGATACTTTGACTTCCTCTCTTCCTATTGCAATGCCCTTCATTTCTTTCTCTTGCCTGATTGCTCTGGCCAAGACTTTCAATACTATGTTGAATAGGAGTTGTGAGAGAGGGCATCCTTGTCTTGTGCCAGTTTTTCAAGGAAAATGTTTCCAGCTTTTACCCATTTAGTAAAATGTTGGCTGTTTGTTTGTCATAGATGGCTCTTATTATTTTGAGGTATGCTATTTCAATACCTAGTTTATTAAGAGTTTTTAACATGAAGGGATGTTGAATTTTATCAAAAGCCTTTTCTGTATATACTGAGATAATCATCTGGGTTTTGTCTTTAGTCCTATTTATGTGATGAATCACATATATTTATTTATGTATGTTGAACTAACCTTGTATCCCAGGGTTAAAGCCTACTCGATCATTGTGGATTTCCTTTTTGATGTGCTGCTGAATTTGGTGTGCAGGTATTTTGTTAAGAATTTTTAGATCAATGTTCATCAAAGATATTGGCCTGAAGGTTTTTATTTATTTATTTATTTATTATTATTGTTGTGTTTCTGCCAGGTTTTGCTATCACAATGATGCTGGCCTCATAGAATGAGTTGGGGAGGAGTCCCTCCTCAATTTTTTTTTGGAATAGCCAAGGCAATTCTAAGCAAAAAGAACAATGCGGGAGGCATTATGTTACCCAACTTGAAACTACACTACAGGACTACAGTAAACAAAACAGCATGGCACTGCTACAAAAACACACACACAGACCAATGGAACAGAATAGAGAGCCTAGAAATAAGGACACACACCTACAACCATCTAATCTTTGACACAGCTGACAAAAACAAACAATGAGGAAATGATTTCTTATTCAATAAAATGGTGCTGGGATAACTGGCCAGCCACATGCAGAAAATTGAATCTGGACTCCTTCCTTACACCATAGGCAAAAATCAACTTAAGATGGATTAAAACTGAAATGTAAAACCCAAAACAATAAAAACCCTGGAAGACAACCTAGGCAGTACCATTCTGGACATATGAATGGGCAAAAATTTCATGACAAAGATGCCAGAAGCAATCACAACAAAAACAAAAATTGACAAATGGTATCTAATTAAACTTAAGAGCTTCTGCACAGCAAAAGAAACTACCAACAGAGTCAATAGACAACCTACAGAATGGGAGAAAATATCTACAAACTATGCATATGATAAAGATCTAATATCCAGCATCTATAAGGAACTTAAACAAATTTACAAGAACAAAATAAACAACCCCATTAAAAAGTGGGCAAAGAACATGAACAGACACTTTTGAAAAAAAGACATATATGTGGCCAACAATCATATTAAAAAAATCTCAACATCACTGATCAATAGAAAAATGAAAATCAAAACCATAATGCGATACCATCTCATAACAGTCAGAATGCCTATTATTGAAAGTCAGAAAATAACAGAATGCTGTCTAAGTTGTAGAGAAAAGGAACACTTACACACTGTTGGTGGAAGTGGAAATTAGTTCAGCTATTTTGGAAGGCTGGTAAGTGGTAATTAAGATGGTAATTCCTCAAAGAGCTAAAAACCGAGCTACCATTATACCCAGCCATACCGTTACTGGTATATACCCAGAAGAATATAAATCCTTCTACCATAAGGACACATGCACATGTATGTTCATTGCAGCAGTATTCACAATAGCAAAGACGTGAAGTCAACCAAAATGCCCATCAATGGCAGATTGAATAAAGAAAACTTGGTATCTATATAACATGGAACACTATGCAGCCATAAAAAGAAGGAGATCATGTCCTCAACTCAATTTTGAGAAAACGTGGACACAAAAAGGGGAACAACAGTCACTGGGGCCTGCTTGAGGGTGAAGTGTTGGGGGAGGAAGAGGATCAGAAAAAGTAACTATTGGGTACTAGGCTTAGTACCTGGGTGATTAAATAATCTGTACGACAAACCCTTGTGACATGAGTTTACCAATGTAACAAACCTGCACATGTATCTTTGAACCTAAAATAAAAGTTTTAAAAAAGGAAAGATTTTAAAAAATGGTTTGTATTCTTCGTAAAATTATTTGGTCTAAAATCTACTTTCTCTCAAAATAATACAGCTTATTCAGCTTTATTTTTTAAACTTGCATTACCATAGTATTTCTTAATTCACCTTTTTACCTGTAACTTATTTGTGTCTCTATTCTTAAAGTGTTTTTCTTGTAGGCAAGAAATAATTGGATTTTTCTCTTTTCTCAGTTTTACCTTTGACTTTGTACTGGGGTTGTTTAGAGCATTTCTTTTCCATTAAATTATTAAGATGGTGATATTTAAGTCTTTTATTATGTCATTGATTTTCTATTTGCCTCATACAGTTTTTGTTCTGTTTTCTATTTTTGTTGCTTCCATTTTAATTGGTTGTCTTCTAAAGTTTCCCCTTCTTGGCTTAATAGTTTTAACTTTTATTTTGTTATTTTAGAGGTTGGTTTGGGATTTATATTATCATAGCTTACTTTCAGTTGATATTATGACATTTCATATATAGAATAAGAGCTCCAGCCTATATGTTATCATTTCCATACATTGTGCATTTAATATTATGAATACCACACTGTATCTATATTATTATTTAAATAGACTGTTTTGTTTAAAAATATTATATAGTAAATTGAACAATGAGAACACATGGACACAGGAAGGGGAACATCACACTCTGGGGACTGTTGTGGGGTGGGGGGAGGGGGGAGGGATAGCATTGGGAGATATACCTAATGCTAGATGACGAGTTGGTGGGTGCAGCGCACCAGCATGGCACATGTATACATATGTAACTTACCTGCACATTGCGCACATGTACCATAAAACCTAAAGTATAATAATAATAATAATAATAAAAGAAAAAAATAATAATAAAAAAATATTATATAGTAAAAAAATTATACATACTTGTCTATGTAGTTAGCATTTCTAGTGCCTTTTGTTTCTTGTAGAAACACAGCTCTGTGCACTTTTTTTCTGCCTGAAGGATTTCCTTTAATATTTGTCATAGTGTGGATCTGCTAGATATAAATAATTGCAGATTTTATATGTCTAAAAAGGTATTTGTTTTGCCATCAATTATAAAATTATACTGTGTATAGAATTCTGTGTTGACATTTTTTCAATAATTTAAGAGTATTTCTCCACTGTCTGCTTTTGTTGCATTTTTTCAATGAAAAAGCTGCTGTCAATCCTATCTGTGTTTTCTATAGATATAATGTATTTTTCTCTAGTTTTTTAAGATTTTTCTTCTACATTTCTGGTTTTGAGCAATTTGATGATGATGTTCCTTGGCATAGTTTTGTTTTCATTTCCTGTGCTTGGGGTTTCTTGAAATTCTTAGAACTTCTTAGGGTTGTAGTTTTATAGAATTCCAAAATGTTTCAAGCATTATTTCTTAAAATATTTTTTCAGCCCACATTCTTCTCCTTCAGGGATGTCAACTACACTATATTAGGCCACTGGAAGTGTTCTACAGGTCAATGATGCTCTTTACACTTTTTTAAAGTTCTTTTCTATCTCTGTGTTTCATGTTAGATTGTCTGTTGCTATGACAAATTCAATTTAAATTCAGTAATATTTTCTTCTGTTGGTACTTAATGTATTCTTAAGATATGTTATAATTTAATAGCAATCTGTAAGAAAGGATTTAAAATTTGAAAGCAAATCATAAAGGATTTATTTCTGTTGATGTATTAAAATACTCATCGAATACTTACTATTAGCCAGAAAAATTATATTAAACATTTTAAAATTACAAAGGTAAGTTTACACGTAATTTCTTTTATATTCAAAAGAGAGTTGGAAATAGGTAAAGCTAGAATTTTATAGATTTGAAACTTGAGACTGAGTTATTTTACAGAGCTACAGAATTATTAATTATAAATAGAAACAAGAAAGGAAATAGTCAAACTGGAAAAAAGGACTAAAAAAATTACAACTGATTTAGTTAAAGTAAAATGTGATTCAGTTCAAAAATCATTAAATGCTTACTTTTGCAAATTACTCTACTAAACACTGGTAAGGGGAATGCAGATTAATTCACAGTCTCTACCAGTATTTATTATTAATATGAATAGAGTCATTTTTACCCTTACATTTCACATGAATGCATTTTACTTTTGTTCCTAAAAAATTCAATTATAGAGGGAGAGATCTCATATACCATTTTGAGTCTGTGAAGAATTTTAAAATGTTTATAAGGTTTTGTGTTGAGAAATAGTGATAAGAACTTAATCTCTCAATTATAACATCAACATCATCAATATCATATATTCAAATTCATTTGTGTGAGTCTTTTATTAACACTTATCTGAGTAGTCTAATTGCCCATCACTCTTCTCATTCTTGAGAGTAGTTATTTGGACTACTTATTTTTCAACATGCTGTGTCTGTATATGCTTATTTCTCAGCATGATAAAATCTCTTCTACCTAATTGAATAGGAAAACTGGACCAAAAACTCCAATGTTTAATTAAAAAATTATTTCATCTCATAAGCATTCTATGGCAACCTTCTGTTGGCTTAGATTCTTACTTCCTTAACAATACCTTTTATTATAAAGGTCTCATTTTGTTTGTTTTGAGAGCTTTATTGGGAAGTTTCATTTGGAAAAACTCAAATAATTCAAACCCAAATCTGGAAAAGTATGGTGGGTAAATTTTTAACAATCAAATTGAAACAACCATTAGTCAAGAGACTAAGCCAAGTTCATTGTTCATCCTACCTATACATTTTAAAATTATGTACATTTGATCAACTTAATTTGTGATTGATGTACTCTACTTAAAATATTTTATATAAAGTAATAGTTTATTAATAATTTACATCATACTGTTCCACATTTGAATAATTCAAATTTACCTACAACATAAACACACTGTGCTGTAGTTATGGCACTTGTTTTATGTCACTGTATCTATCTAAAAATAGCCCTGTGTCATTCCCAAAGATGAGGCATTTTTCATGTAAATATCACCAAAACTGAAAACCAATGCTGAGACAGCATAAGTGCTCAGTAATTGCTGAATTACTTAAAAAGCAAGTATAAGCATACCATTAAGCAATATAATTGCTTGAAATTATCTTACATTCTTCATAAGAGAAAAAGAAGGAAGGTAGGAAGGAAGGAAGTCAGTCTCATAATCAAATAATGTATAGAAAAATATAAAGAAAATGTGTATGCTTGTATGAATATGTGTTTATATGTCTGCATGTGTTTATACGTCTGCATGTGTTTATATGTCTGCGTGTGAGTTTCTGCATTGGCAGATGCAAAATATTCATATTGGCTGATTATTAAACAAAATCAGTTGGTAAACTTTTAGATGTTCCATTCCTTTAAATATAATTTTTACATTTCTTATGAACAGCATAATTTCATTGGCCCCAAGCATTGTAAACTAACTCATTTGATTTTACACATTGAAAGTGTTTTTAAAAGAAGTCATGATACACATTTTTAACAGCTTGTCAATTTATTATTTATCAATTCTAGCTTTTAAAAAATTTAGGAAAGTGATTACAGCAAGTCAGTATACATACCAGAATTGTTTTCTAATCTCCATTATAATTGCTGAAACAATTAAGGATATAGAAATGGGATTAGCAAATATTGTAAAAATTACGTATTTTCTTTCAGTTTTATGTTTATATGCTAATCACAAAAAATAAGCTTTACTATTATAGACAGATTGTATAAATGTGATTACTTAGATACTAACTGTATAGAAAATTAATGTAAGTTTTCTTCTTTATTTGTTACCTATGTTTTCAGATCAAACTCATAAAAGATTTTTAACCTGCTGTACAAACTCATAATTAATTAGAAATATTATTTAAAATGCTAAAGCATTTTTGTTACCTAGAACCACATATTAGAAGAATATCTCATAAAATAATAGGTAGGTAAAATTAAAATTTATTTGTATGTACTTTTCAAATATATCTACTGCCTCTTTTTATTAAAATTACTAAATATTTTAGTTGGCAGAATCATAAACCCTATCGGGCCACATTCTTACTCTTTAATTTTGTGGCAGATGCCAGACCTATACACTAAAAATGGCATTGTGGATTTCTTGGAAAGTATGGAGAACTGAGGGCAATAATAAATCTCCCCATACGTGATTCTCTTTGCCATCCAATCGTATAGACTTGGGGATGTTTTTTTCCTCTTGGGTGGAAATTTAAGTCCAATTTAGGATAGGAGGGAAGACCCATATGATAATTTTTTATATTTTTAAGTGGCAAAATACAAGTCTTCAAATTAAAATGAAGTGCATACCTCAATACTAAAAAGGTTTTGTAATTAACTCCATTCTTTGAGGATAAATTTATTTATATAAAGGTCCAGAAAAGTTTATGGAAGTAGAATTGGTCTTGGTTGGTAGTTGGCAGAAAAACACTTGACAGTAGAGTTTTGCCCAGAAATTTGCTATAGTATTTTCAGCTAATTAAATGAAAAAGGAAAAAAAAAAGAGAAGAAATATGATATTGGGACATTTATAATTCAACCATTATAAACTTCTTTCCTTTCTCCTTTCTATGCTCTCTTACCCATGGACAAATGCCATATGCCATTAAGAAAATTGGCTCTTTAAGTTGGACATTATCCAAAGCCCCAATGTATAAAGATGGAAAATAAATAAATACTGGAGCCAGGATGTTACACATCTTATCTTTGGAGAATTATTAACTCAGAGGTACCATATGTGATGGCTGTCTATGGTTTGCATGGTCAAGATCATTATTAAGCATATTGAACCTCCAACACTAATTCTAGTGTCATGAATTCCGTTTAAAAGCAACTCTTCTACAGTCAGGTTCTGGCAAAACTTCAAAGCTAACATTCAAAGTCGGAAAGCTTAAAACCGTGCAAGCTTATTTAGATTCCTTAAATGGTCTGGTTTAGGAGATTTCTGGGCATTTGAAGCTTTGTAAGCCATTGCAGAGTGAAAAAAGTTAATCTGTGCGGCTACATTTTCAATAATGTGACATTAGATTCATTTCAAAGGCTTTTCTTCTTGGGTATCAAACAGCAGTCAGGATTTCTCCAGGGTACAGAATACAGGCTCTTCCTTATTTATTTATTTATTTTTAATGAAAGGATTGCTCCTCATGCTGAGGATTATATAGTCAAAGACTGAAGATATCTGTGTTTTTTGTTATACCCAAAGAGCAAAAAATGGGCTGTTTTCTTAAAAAATAAATGCCTGTAACAATAGTAGTAAAACTGCATTTTAAGGCACAAAACTCCTAAAAATATAGGTGAACAATAGCATAAAACTGATGTGTGATTATAAGGGCTGTATCAATATGACATTTGAAATTAAAATGCTAAATATACATTCTTCCCCTCTCATTTAACATCTTCAGAAATAATCTAGTTTTCTAAGTTAGCAGAATGCACAAGGTAAACATTTTTTAATCATTGACTAAGCTGTTTTTCTATGTAATTATTTCAATATGCATTTTTAATATTAGGCAATTTAAGGAGTATGAACAAAAAAAAGACCCTGAATAGCCGAGAAATGATACGTAACTATTTTAAAATTTTATTTATATTTTAAAAAAAGAAATTTGACTTACTTTATCAATTATTCCCCCCTCTGGGTACTTTTCTCCTTAAGATAGTGAGAATCGCCCATCAAAATGTTTAATTACTATGTAATCAGATCTATACAGTGGCCTGATATTGTGCTCAGCTATAATCGCTGCATTCAGATACATCTGTATATTTGAAAAAAATCAAAATAGCAACTTAAAAAATTGATATACTTAGGTACATATCCAGCCTTGAATTTGTGTGTGTGTGTGTGTGTGTGTGTGTGTGTACATGTGCTTTAAATAACAAATTATGTCATATCTTACCAACTTGATTATAAGTTTCTGGATGACAGCAACTTCATCATAAACACATTTTCTTCTCTTTGGGTAACTTTCACAATGTTTCCCACAAAATAGATTAATTTTAAGGCTGTTTTGGATAAATCAGCATACGAAATAATGTATGAATTATTGAATTTTGACAATTATTGTGAGATTCACATTGTTGACCTCAAACCCAAATTGAAAATTAAGTTCATTATGCATTTCTTTTTAAATTTTTGATTTTTAATTTCCAAAATCAAGCACTTTATATTACTTTTCTGAATGTTAAGAAATAGCCTTAGCAGGCATATAAATACATATATATATTTGCCATTTATATATAACACTTAAAGAATAAATACTCATTTCAATACTTAAAATTTGCAAAAATTAGAAATATTTCCAAAAATGGCATTAATTAAGAAAGCTTTATGAATTCATATGGATTATGATGTATGTTTTATGTGTGCGTGTATTTTTTTTTTTTTTTTGGTAGTGGTCAGTCAGATGTGTCCCCAAGACGGGACACGGGAGAGACTCAGGGAAACAATGTTTATTATGCTCACAGGTTCTAGAAAGAGTACTATATGCTGAGAGGGGCCCCAGAGGGGGAGCACCACAGGAGCAGGTTCAACCAAGCCAGTGAAAAGCGCCAAGAAACCTTCAGGCAAGGTTTTTCTTATACGTCAGAATAGAGTACATCAGAAAAGGCTTGAAGGGATTTCACTGGTCCTTTTGGATGTTTCTAGGTCACTGTCAGGGGAGGGCAAGAAGAGGAACTTGTGTCACAGACCACTCTATTCACTGGTGAACTTGATCACTTGGGCAGGGTACTCACAGCTTGTCTGTGGGGATGTTGAGGAGGCAAGAAAAAAAGAAAGAAAAAATATGAAGTTTTAAAAATTTACAGTACAATATAGTATGAAACTATTAAAAAGGCATTGACCATTTTTATGTCCTTTGTCAATTCAGCTTCATCTTTGCCCCTTCCACCATCTCTGGGAGGAAGCCAAAAGTTTAGATCTCATAATCTCTTTTCACTACAGTTCCAGGTTGGATTCTGAAGGCAAAAGAGGAGAGCCCTCATTTTCTAGAGGCAGATATACACAAGCATCCCGTAGCACTGAATGCTCCACCTGAGGATCACCCACTTACGTACTGAGGCAGCAAAGATCTTTGGCAGCTTGCAGGTGGCTCTAGGCATTCCCTTCAGATTCTCCATCCCTGATGCTGCCGTATGGCTGTAATCACTGATGGAAGCCTCTTTGCAATTGCTGCACTTCCAGATTGCCTGAAAGTGGCCTTCTAGTCTTCACTCTCCCAGTGCTTTAAGCAGCCCTTAAGCTTATAAATCCCTATAATATATCCTTTTCTATTCCAATATCCTAGTGAGACTTCTATTTCCTTAATGGCATTCTGAATGTTTCATATAGTTACATCATACATTTATATCTGCAAACATGGTAAGATGTTCACAATATATTATTAAGTGGAAAAAAATGAGATAGAATAGTATGCATAAACTGATACTGCTTTCTTATTCTCTTTTTATAAATTTTTAATTATAAGCATTGAAACATCAAAGCGTATGTGCCACATTGACAATGTTGTTAACAGTAGTTACATTTTTCTTTTCCTTTTAGATTTTTTTTCATTTTTGAACACTTAACATGGAATAATTGTTCAATAAAAATGAAAGAAAAAAATTCATTAAAAGTTCTAAGATCTAGTTTACTATAAATATAAACAATATTGTTTTAATTTAGAGAAGTAAATTGAGGAATGTGCCAAAGTGGAATACTCAGCCTGTATTAGCCTGGTAGTAATAGATGCTCATTGAAGCAAATCCTTGCGTATTATCAATTTATTTCTGATTCGTGGACATAAACTCTTTCTGTGGCAAATTGATGATAAATAAAAGTAAATCATAATTCCAATAAAGTGATTTCACAAACATGTTTCTTTTCAATGCTGAACAAAACTGAGGTTAGAGATGACTATCTGTCCTGAACTACCAATTTTCTTACAAACTCTTGAAAATTTTGATTTTTCCTTGGTTGTTGTTTTACTTTACAAATTTGGAAACAATTATCTTATGACTAATTTGTTTTGAAATGTAAGCAAGAACATGGATACAGACTTTTTCAGTTTCCTTCTTTTTCCTTGCTTATAAATTATTGAAAATCAACTTTGGTTTTTCTATTAATTTACTTAATAAATTAAATAATCTCATACTCCTTTGGTCCTTGCTTTTTTTAGTAAATCAGCCCTGAAACCAAAAATCTCTAAGGACTATAGGGTTTCAGTAGGTATCTAATAAAAACAAAACAATCTCTGTCATAACAAAATAAAGTTAAGGTGTTATTTTGACTAACATTTAAAAGATGAATCTGAAAATATTTCTAAAGATAAATTTCTTTAAAAATCAAATTAAATTATGGCATAATTATAGTATAACCATTTTTGGTAAAACATCGTAACTGTTGACTAAATCACTTGAAATGAAAACATGCCTTCCTAATTTTTTCCCATTTTCCCCTTTTTTAGAATTTTATATATATTTTATACCCACTTTGCAGACTAATTTCAGAAGGGTTTTCTCTACATGCTAGGCAGAATGAAATGAAATGAATACTTCTTGTGCTCTAAAGCAAAATAGTGTCCACTGTATTCTGGAAGAGCAAAAAGGTCTATTGTAAGTGAGGTGCTATTTGCAAAACCTAGGAGATAAGAGAAGCTCTTTGTTGTGGCAGGAGGAACCTGACATTTCAGCAAGAAAGTATTTTAAATATCAAAAGTGCATGTAGGAGTTAGCTGGAAAGCAACATAACCATGTTTCAACTATGTTTCTGCTTTTAATGCCAGAAACGTAGTTGAAATACTTGAATATTCCTTCTTATTTAGGGGAAACAGAGCCCAAATGGAAACCTAAAATGGACCCATTAGTGGGAAGCAGAGCTAAACTAAGTCAGTTGTGTGTGCATGTGTGTGTGCATGTCTGACATTTTGCTGATAATGATGGATAAATTCTAAAATAACATAGAATTAAAATATAATAAGGATGAAAGCTAGTTAAATCTTTTAAAATAAATGGAACATATAACCTCAAGTACATGTGACTTGCTAAATGAAGATAAAAATAATCACTAGATGTCAAGGACTATCATTTTAATCAGATTTATTCTAATAACACCAAAAATGTACTAAAATGTAAATATTAAGACAGAATTTAGAGAAAATCATGACAACATATTTTAAGAAAGCTGCTATTATTGGTTTTAAGGAAATAAAATGTAGGTGTATTTAAAATTATCATTGGAACTGACTACTAATGATTTAGCACAATGCCCTGACATACCACAGAATCCATGTGGGAACTCTCATCTTAATTCCTTCACGCACCAGAAAGTTCATCAGTGGAGGCAGAATCAAATGAATGCTCTCACCATTAGGTTAACATGACCAAAGTGAGGTGGTCTTATTTTACATAGTGAAAAGTAGAACAGTGCTCACACAACTGCTGACATGCAAACAGTTTACATAACTTACTAACTCGAAACGTCTATTCAGATAGCAAGGGCAGTATCTCCATGTTTCAACTGTTTGACACAATGATGGATTATTTATTTACTGAACAGCACTGGTGGCCAGAAAATCTGATTTCCATGCATGAAATCCATGAAACCTCAGCCACTGAACAGTTTCTTTTACATGTGGCAAAGGTCATCTATCAAGGGATTTTCTCACGTTTTGTGTGATTGGTCATGCCTCATTTCCTTCAAGAAAATATGATTTCCCTAAAGTCTGTGCATTTTAAAAAGACTCACAAAAGACCAAGAAAGTTATTTCCTCTCTGTTTGTGATAAGCACAGAATATAGAGGCTAACCTATAGGGAACGACAAGCAACTGTTTGTAGCTACAAACCATATTTAATCCTATCATTAGGAAGCCTTTGCACTCGCCAGGTATAAAAAGACTGCAAAATTAGACACTTAACCTTGTCATTTAACCTTGCAGAATTTAATCTGCATTCAAACTTTAATAAATATATCCCATAGACCTATTCTTACATAGTAGAAGGCATTTGTTTCAGTGTATTTCAAACTTAGAATCATTTGGTGAATGGCTGTGTGAAGATTTGACAACCTTAAAAATACTGAAAACCACTATTTCCATTTTTGACCTCAAAAATCAATAAGAATGAACATTAAGAGATTATATTTTTAGTAAAATTTCTAAGAACAGTAAATATAAAGCATGGTGAAAATCAAGAGCAATTTAAAGAGTACTGAGAACAGACTAGGACATATACTTGGAGATTGAAAAAGCAAAACAAAACCCTACTGTTCTAACTTAATTATATTTATAAAATATTCTTTGGGTCACAGTTCAGAAGTATCTTATAGTAGTAAAAATGTGCCAAATCTCTTAATGAACCTAGGTTTTGTCTAAAGAGTTCCAAATATTGAGTGGCTACTCTGTATCACTATAAACACCTCCAGATTCCTTCATTGTGGAGGGATGGGTGCATGTGCTCAATTGAGGCACTGAAACAGGAAGATCAGGATTAATCTCTGATTATTAATATTATTGTGATACATCATGAAGGCAATAGCTATGGATAGTCAACATAAGGATATGGCAAATGATAATACTGTATCAGATACTGAGTATAGTATAAGATACCATCCAGGTAGCTTGGTTATGAATCTACTGAAGATCTGGCTTTACAGCCCCTGATTATACAGGCTCTTTTCAAGGCCTTGTATGTGGGTTTGAATTAGTAATTTTGAATTATTTTTCGTAAAGAAAATATCCCCTAATTGCATAAGCTTTACACCTTCAAAACATTAATCATCCAATTTCCACCATACCTGGATACCATAAATTTCTTTTTCTATGTTTAGCTCCCTATGTAGTAAAACATGCATTTGTTCAACCAAGTCTATTCAAAGTTAGATTTGGAGGATGACAAACAGGATGTTGGGAAAATTATATCGTGCATAACATTTTTCAGCTTTCTCACAACAAATGCGTATTCATATGTGTATGTGTTTGTAAGTGTGTGCAATATTGAGTTAAGTTTAACTTGTGTGGAGATCTTTTCAGGAACAAAAGATACACTCTTGAAAGACACCATTACAATTAAAGTTGTGCTTCAAGAAAGTGGTGCAAAAGTTACATTTCTTGAGGGAGTTACAAGAGAAGGGTAGAGAGTTTTACATGCAGATGAAAGTATCTCCATGTGTTACTATCCTCTTTCTCTTGCTGTTTTCATCAAAAACAATATATTATGGTTTAGAGGAAGTGAAAATTTACTTCTAACTCTCTTAGGATCTCTGACTGGGCCTGTGAAGTAATTTGGCACAAGGTAGATTAACAGGAGAAAAACACGCAAGTAACTGTATTTAATACAGTTTTATATGACATGGAGCTCTGAAAAGGAAATGCCCCCCAAAAGTGGTAAAACCTAAATGCTTTTATATTAGTTTAAACAAAGAGAGGCAACTATGGAAAAGTAAGTACACTTACTAAAGTATAACCTATAGAGGAGGCTAAATGAGCATAGGAATTATTTTAACAGCCTGTTTTTATGGAATTATCTTGGCTAAGACTCCTCCTTGAAGAATATTTCTCTTTTCCTTGGTATAGGTAAGGCATCTTTCACGTGGGATTTTGTATCTCTTCTTTTCAAGAGAAAGGGGTAATTAGAATGCCATTCTTATACCTGCTGTTTTTCAAGTGCCTTTAGCTCAAAATAATCTTTATGCCAAAGTGGCATATTCTGCCACTCTTCAGTGAGATTTGAGGAAATCACCCCTAATTTCTTCATTTTATTTATGGGTCTTTCTTGGTCATGAGCTTCTTTGATGTGCCAAAATTAATTAAAAAGTGAAAGTGCAATATATTTATGTATACACAAAGACACACACACATGCCCATACACATATATGCTGTCTTTGGTTAAGTTAATAAATTTGTGCATGTATGTTCATGTGTGCATGTGTATTTGTGTGTATATTTGCACATCATTGAGACTAAATGTCAACTCAAGGGAATTTATATAAAAACATAATTCATATACTACTAATTTTGAATAATTGACCTATTTTGTAATGACAAGTAGTGATTTGATTGACTTCCATTAGACACATATATCCTGGCTCAGTTAATACTGAGATCAATGATAGGAGCATTGAGTTATTTTTATTAATATTTTTTGAATACTTTATTATGTAAAATGTTTCTGACATCTTTCCTAAATCATAGGGGTAATTTCTGAGCCTTTTCTTATGATACTTTTATTTTTAATGTTGAGCTCTTTTCAAATGTGTTAGTCTTGAAGAAGAGAGAATACTGGAACATGAGCTACAAATAATTAGAATTTTTCTTTTTTTTTCTTTTCTGTTTCTTTTTCTTTATTTTATTTTATTTATTTTATTTTTTTTTTAAGACAGGATCTCACTCTGTCTCCCAGGCTGGAGTGCAGTTGTGTGATCATGGCTCACTGTAGCCTCAACCAGTCCAGACTCAAGCAGTCCTCTCACCTCAGCCTCCCAAGTAACTGGGACTACAGGCACAGTCCCAGTTAATTTTTTTTTTTTTTTTTTTTGAGAGACTGAGAGACGAGGTTTTACCATGTTGCTCAGGTTGGTTTTAAACTTCTAGGCTGAAGCTATCCAGCCACCTCACTCTCCCAAAGTGCTGGGATTACAGGTGTGAGCTACTGCACCTGGCTGGAATGTTTCTTTAAACTATTCTAATATTCTGCTTATTTTAACTATATTCTCAATATTTTATAAATTGGATTTTTTTTTTATGGTAAATTATTTTTCTACTTAATGCTTTAGCACTTGTTGCCATGAATATTTTAAGTTATAAATAAGTTTTTACCATTGTTAGTATGAAAGCAAAATGCAGTTTTTGCATTATGGTGATATCCCTCACCTATAAAAATATATCTTTCCGGCCGGATACAGTGGCTGATGCCTCTAATCTCAGCACTTTGGGAAGCTGAGGTGAGTGGAACACCTGAGGTCAGGAGTCCGAGACCAGCCTGGCCAACACAGTGAAACCCCATCTCTACTAAAAATACAAAAGCTAGCCGGGTGTGGTGGCGGGAACCTATAATTCCAGCTACTTGGGATGCTGAGGCAGGAGAATCACTTGAACCCCAGAGGCAAAGGTTGCAGTGAGCCAAGATGGCGCCACTGCACTTCAGCCTGGGAGACAGAGTGAAACTTCACCTCAAAAAAAAAAAAAGGTAATTAATTAATTAATTTTAAAAATAAAAGTATATATTTCTGTAGAAATAATAGTATATGTACTTATGAATTTTCCACTTCTTAAATGGAAATATGTTTAAGATTATGTGTTTTTTAAATTATGAAACACATTATCACGTTAGTAAACAGATTTTTTTAAATAGAAAGTTTTACAATTAAATGGCATGAGTTTATTAGAAATACTGTAAAGAGTTACGAATGTGTTCATTCAGAGAACTATTTGATATTTATTTTCAAATATAATTCCTACTAAAAGTAGGTTGGCAGTCTTTTTAGTGCTTTATTATTTACTTCAGTTACATTATGAACAAATGAATATTTTCTGTGATTTTTTTGTGAATTTTCAAAATAACAAATAATTATTGCTTATTCTAAATTTTTGACAGTGTATTTACTTTAAAAAATCAATTGCTCTAATATTAATATCTAGCTTACTGTTGAAAACAAGCCTGCTTCATTGCCACTCTCTACCAAAGAATTGATTTTTATTTTTTGAAATAGGCTGACTATATTTAAAAATTTTATTGATTTATTTTTATTTTGTAATCCATATAGTCAATGAATGTGTAATAACATGAAAATTCTAGTAGCAAAGTAATGTCAGTCACTAGACTTGACAATTTTACATGAATGAAAGCAGTGCTTAGTAAATTGCTGAGTATTTGGGAACAATACTAGTAATTTTTCCCATTATTGCTTAAGAAGGCCACAACTGGGGCTGCTCACGTGGACTCAAATGTGAAGATTTGACAGTGTATTTAATAGCTTCACAGTGCAGCTCCTGGTGCCCCATGCTCTGTATACTCTGAATGCCCGAGGTGACGGAGAGTTGCTGGATTACAGAGAAACTAAACTCTAAGAGAACGTTTGTTGCTTTGATGTTACAAATTTCAAATAAGAATGCAGTAAAAAAAGTAGGCTGATGCACTTCCTAGGACAAAATATTAAATGAAGAAAGAAGGATCCCAATATTGCCTGGTAATCAAAAATTTTCCTCTGATGCAAATAAAAAGTCCAGTTCACAAGAGAGTAGTGAAATTCAATTTTCATAGTAATTTCTGCCTTATTGAAAAAATGCAAAGGTCCCTTGATAAAAGAAATGCAAAATTTTCTATCAAGTAAATGTAAAATATGCTAATGTAGTGACTGGAAAGTCAAGTGCATATGACGGCTGACGCTGGAGATTGCTTTGGTTCCTCATGTTACAGTTTGTGACAAAGATTAAAATTATTTGATACAGTAATCAGTTACCCTTTCGCTTCAAGTTCAATAAAGTGATCTGTCCCATTACCCAACGCTCACTCCTACTTTTATTTTTCTTTCTTTTCCTCACGTTTTTGAAGAGGGTTTTCAATTCATTCAATGTCATTTTATTTAGAATGCCGTATGGTTAAAATAAATGTTTTAATTTTAGATTTCTTTCTCTTTCTTTAATTTAAATGATTATATGATGGTTCTTTTCTTTTTATTTATTTTGTCATAAAAGTAATAGATTAAAATATTGGGGTTGAGCGAATAAACCTAAAATCTCGTGCAAAGACTTGGTGCTATTGGTTCATTTCTATTAGATTATTGAATTTTTTTGTGTGTTAACCTGAATTGATGTAATGTCATATTTAAGCATAGTGAACTATACAATATGTAAAATTATTGAAATGGTGCTAACTCATAATTATTCAAACCTAGTATTAAATGCTAGAAACATTAAAAATTATTACATAAATGAATAAAGGAAAAATATAATTTTCATAAAGAGGTTTGGATAATAGTTGCATGTCCTTAATTTGAAGGACAAATTGTAGATGAATAAAATCACTGCTGGCTAGGCACAGTGGCTCACAACTGTAATCCCAGCACTTTGGGAGGCCGAAGCGGGTGGATCACCTGAGGTCAAGAGTTGGAGACTAACATGGTCAACACGGTGAAACCTTGTTTCTATTAAAAATACAAAAGTTAGCCAGGCTTGGTGGTGCATGCCTGTAATCTCAGCTACTCGGAAGGCTGAGGCAGCAGAATCGCTTGAACCCGGGAAGCGGAGGAGGTTGCAGTGAGCCGAGATCGCGCGACTACACTCCAGCCTAGGCAACAGAGTGAAACTCCATCTAAATATATATAGATATATATTTAGATAAATATATATATTTAGATATATAATATACAATATATATAATATAATATATATAGCTATGTATATAGATATATGTTATATATATATATTTTTTGCTGTTTTCAAGATGTACTACACTGAGTTTCTATTTTAAGAAACAAAGAAACATGAGTCTGTATTCTGAGAACTGAATAGACTTAGTCAAAATATTTCCAGATTTGAAGATCCTGAGAGATGGTCACAAAACCTTGGCATCCTGTAAAGTCTTACAGGTGACAAGTTAATCACTTACCTAAATCTCTCTCAAGAACTAACATTCTGATAAACTCAGGATTTCACTCTTCTGGCTTTAGTGAATATTCAACCACTCCTCTACTATTTTCCTATCCATCACATCCTAATAGATTTCCTCCATTCCAACTAGGACAGGTCTATTATTTTCTCTCACCAGAAATACCTTTGATATTGCTCTACGTTAATATATATACAGTGCTTTTAAGTTTTGTTCAATCTTTCTTCCAACACAGAAGGTAAGCTCTAAGAGAACAGAGTAGGTGAATATTACAGGTACATCTCACTACTAAACTGCCATAACAAGAATAGTTCTTGGAACACTTCAATATTTAATTTATTTAATTTAATAAATAACATTCAACAAATGTTACTTAATTGATAACAATAAATAAACATTTATAATCAATAACAAAGCCATAGTGACAACCTTGATAATATGACAGTTTAGTAAGTGCATACTATGTGCCAGATATTCCAAAAGGGTTAGCTCATTTTTTTCTTCAATACAACTCTTTTTGGGGTAAAAGTAATTATTCCCAGTTCACGTGTGAAATGAAAGCTGTAAGATTAGGTTGACAGAGATGTTTGAAGGTATTACATAGGTCACCCAGAACCTTGTCTCTTTTAAGTATTTGATTAGAAGAATCCAATGGTAATATTCTGAGTATCTCTATTATCATCATATCATGCCATGGATTATCAGTGTTCCTTTTACTCTTGGTAATGCAACATTAATGCTTTTACATCTAATTAGACTAGGGAACCAATTGCAGAAACCCCAGAGTCAATTTAGAAAATGGGTTTTTAAGATTTTGTTCTTTAAGAACCACTTTTGGTTGTCAGGATGAATGAGCAGCCTAAGAACCGCTTTTGGTACCAAAATCTGTATCAGTCAGGGTTCTCCAAAGAAACAGAACCAATAGGATGTATGTATGGAGAGACAGAGAGAGAGAGAGAGAGAGAGAGAGAGAGAGATTGAACTGAATTTGTTTTTAAGGAATGGGCTCACATAATTGTGGGGGCTGGCAAGTCCAAAATCTGCAGCATGTGCTGGTAGGCTAGCAGGCTGGAGCTTCAGGGAAGAGTTGATGTTGCAGCTCAACTTCCAAGGCAATCTGGAGGTATAATTCCACTTTCATCAGGAACCTCTGTCTTTTTTTCTCTGAAAACATTCAACTTATTGGATGGCACCCACCACATTCTGGAGTATAAATGGCTTTACTTCAAAGCTACGATCTAAATGTTAATTTCATTTAACAAATACCTTCACAGCAACTTTAAGCCAGTGTTTGTCCAAATATCTGAGTTCTGTGACCTAGCCAAGCTGACACGTAAAATTAAGCATCACAGAGAGCAAAGCTCAGTTGTGATGGGCCTCCAGAGAAATATCCTCAGAAGGCTTTCAGAATTACCTACCTGAAGGGATAGGAAGCTAGGGCATTCACTCATTAGCCACATCCTCACCCCATTGGTTGAAGTTTACCCTCAGGGGCACTAGACAACCTGTACTTCCCAGCTGTATTTTCACACTGGACTCAATGCCTTTCTATGGCATTGGAGAAGTTCCTGTATAAACTTTATAAAAATTCAGGTGTGTCTGAGCTTGCAGTGTGCTGTCCACAGCAGCTGCAGCTGAAATCATGGCAGGCAGAGAAGATGTGTCTGCCAGAGTTCCAAGTCTATATTTTTAGCCCTGCCAACATTTGCACCTGTAATTTTAATAGGCTAATAATTATCTCAGACATAACATACCCTGATTAACAACAAACTATTTATTTTTCCCACCTGCTGGTCTTCTAGCATTTTCCTTATCTTCAAATGATGCCAACACTCACCAAATTGCTCAGCCTTTAAAGGTGAGAGTGATCCCAATTCTACTCTTTCCTTTGTACTTGCATGTTCTCTTCACTTTAACAGCAATATGCATCCTAAAACCGGATATTTTCCCCATTTCAGCTGCTATCATCCTACTTCCAGTCACTGTCAATTCTTGTTGAACAAACCACAATAGGCTGCAAAATGAGAGTTTCAAGATATAAATCACATCTTGCCATTCCCATGCTCAAGAGATGCCAATGTCTTTCCATCGCAAGTATAGTAAATTCCAAACTGTGTACATGATCTGAGTCCTTTCTGACCCTTCATCGCCATCTCCTATTTCTTTCAGCTTCATTTGTTGAATTCCCATCATATTTCATTCCAATATCTGCTCAAAATTCACTTTCTCAGCAAACCTCCCCAAGAACTCCTTATCTGAAATTGGATACTTTTCTTTGCCTCGGATTATCATACTTCATGCTTCACCCTGTTTCACTTAGTTTCACATATTTATCAATACCTGAAATTAGATGCATTTATGTCTGTTCTTTTCCCCATTAAAATGTAAGTATACTCAGGGCAAAATTTTACCTTATTCTTGTCTTTATTATCTATGCCTAAAAATGAGACTTGCATACAATTGCAGTAAATTTCAATATATATGTGCAGTAATGATTAAAAGGAAAATTTAAATATTATAGCCTATTTACATATGACATAATTACAATAAAAATAGATTCATTCAAAAAACATACTGGATATATTTGCAAAAAAAGCCACATAATTGGAGTATGTAATTACCTTAATCACTTCTGACAACATATGTACAATATTAAAATTTACTAGTAAAGCTATTCTTAATTTATACAGAATTTTAACTTATAATGTCTTTTCACCTAAATTTTATCACTTGATGGTTTAAACACTTTCATAAGGATAAAGAGCCACAATACTATTCAGACATGTATTTTTGTTTATATTGGTTTTATAATTGAAAAAATATGGTTACAGAACTTTTTGGCACATATTTTTTTCTGTATTTTAAAGTAAAAAATGTATGTAATTACTCCTCGTTGTTTTAACAATTCTTTTTTTAGCAGAATTACTTTTCATTCTCAATATGAATTCTTTCTATGCAAGTATTTGGCATCTTAGACTACATGCAATTTGGCCTCAATTAATCTGTGTTTAATACATTTAGTGAAATGAAAATAGAGAACACTGAAATCTGTAGAAGATTCTGTGCCACAATTATTATATTAAAGTATCCCAAAAGTAACTCATACTGAGACTAAACAAACTCAAATCAAAAAGCATTTCTCTGACATTAACAACGCAAAATTATCCCTTGAATTTATAGCTTATAATTTGACATTCTCAATAGGAAAAACAATACTATTTTGAATGTTTAAATCTAAAGCTTAAGAAAAATAAAGCTGTTTGCTTTATATTAACCTTAATCTTTAGGGTATTAAAACAGGCATTATTACTATATTGATAACTGGTCCATGGTTTGTACACAATAGTTGTAGGATGCATGAATAAATGAGTTGGAAAGTAAAGATTTTTAGTCTTTTGCCTTGTGAGTGGTCCAATTGCCGACCCTTTCTTTCCTGCCAACTTGAATTTTGTTGAAGTAACTTGAGCAGTTAGACAGAGTTCTAAAAACTGTCTTAAATAGCAAATTTTAAACTTTCCCTTTAGAATTTCAGAGACTCTTCTAATGCAGTCTCCTTAGTGTCATGTTGACCTAATGGCCTATATATGTCTATTTTTTATGTAAAATCTTCTCATTAGCCTTAATAACATAATATTAGAGAGTTTCATATAAGTTCCTCTTACACTTACAGAACTTGTCAATAAATGTCTCCTCGTTTTTTAAAAAGATTTTTTAAATCCATTCTTCTTTCATGTTTAGTTATTTTTCTTTTGTTTTGTTTTTTCTCCCTCTCTGTCCCCTAACTCATCAACATTTTCCCCCCACCACCACTTAGGTATGCAATCTGAGTAAGATATCAGTGAGATAAGATATTGCAAAGAATCACATTTTCAAATGCCACACCTCATTTCAGACACATACCAAGTATGATTTCTGTTATCAATCCAGGTCTTTTTTGCCTAACTTGGTTTCAGTTTCCATTTGACCATTAAGTGTTTCAATGTTATGCTATTTTCCTCTAGGCATCATCATTTTCTCAAGTTGCATTTCTTTCTACTTTTTTCTAACCAAGGAGTGAAACTGATAGTTTTGAACACCCCTAGATGCTATCTTCAGCTCCACGATGTAGCATCATCACCATCCTACATCTGCACAACACCATCCTGCACAAATCTGCCACTCCATATGTCGCGTTGTGCAAGGAGATTACAATGGCTTGAATTTGGAACACACTCAGAGATTCCCTGGAGATATTCCACAGGAAAAAAATACTGCTCAATCCAACATTTAAATCCTTGCCTAGAGCTACCCTACTCCAAAGAGAAATATAATGAGGATGAAAACACAAGCCCCCAAATTCAATTGCCACATTTTTTTTTCCTCTTTTGAGGAGTGTCTCCTGTTCTCCTTGTTGTGGTTCCTTTTTGTTGATACTGGCAGTTACCAGATGGGCTTTATTTTTAAATTTAAATACTTTATTTTATGGCAGTGTTGTCCATTGCATCTTATTCAATGCCAGCTTTTATTCCTTTAAAACACAAATGTTTGGCACATCCTTACATTAAGGATTAGAGACAAGAAACTTACATGGGGGAAATAAGAAAAGTATACATTTCTATCACCCTAAAATTGAGAGAAACTTGAGCATAGAATGATTATTCAAGGGAACCTTTGAAACTAGCTAGCTTTTATTTCCATCACAACCAGTGGATAAACTGCTTACAACATGTGGGCAGCTTGTGAAATATAAAAGGTAAGCTATAAAAAAGAGGCTCAACAATGCAGAGAACAGAGATATCTCAAAAACAAGGCTGATGTCACAGCACCCATACTACTGCCTTATCAGCACATGAGCAATTGGCAGAAACTATGACAGGCATAAGGATATTGACATTTAGAAGGTCATTTACTCATAACAAAAATATTATTCAACTTGCAAATATAAAAAAATAATCTATTTTGTAGAAATACTTTTTTTCTTATATGAGTATATTGAAAATCTAATGTTTATTGGTAATGATGTGTGGAGACCATAATAAAGTCTCCACACTAAAGATTGTGTAGTCTTTTGCAAATACTTTCACCTTTGTGCTCACCCATTCCTCCCCAAAATATTCTCTCTGCTTGGAGATTAATTTTTCTCCTTTTAGAACTCAACAAAAGTGCTTCTCTGACTCACAGAAGCAAACTGAGTTGCTCCCTCCTCTGCCTTGCCATTTCTCATCTATTATACCTTTTATCTTCAATATGTATTTCTTTTTAATTATACTAAAGTACAAGCATTAATGGTCAGAAAAAAAGTATTTATATTTGCCAAAATAATTATCTACTGCATAGAAAGAGCTCAACAATAATTAATTAAGTAGTTAGTGCATATAATGAATTAAAAAGTATCAGGTTCATACTTAGAGATTATTGACCTTTTCACAGTTCTATCATATTGGATTTTATAAACAGATAAGAGAAAAAATATGTGATGCTTTTAGACAAGAGCCAGAGTTTGGGGAATTATTAAGTAGAGATGCAATGGTAATATATTTTTTTAAATGACAGTAGTCATTGTGAGACAGGAATATTAAAGGCAAAAAGTGAATAAAAAATAAATTACAGGCTATTGCAATGGAATATGATCACTGAAGTTCAAAATTACGGTCCATAATCATCAAGCATATTAATGCAGTGAAGTGGGCAACAAAGAGGACAATAGACAGACATTTGACTACTTCATTCTGTCATTTTTATATATGACAAATTATGAAAAAAAAACATCATTTCTATGAACACTATGGTATTTGGAATTTTTGAGTGAGAAATACAACAATAAATTGTGGTGTTACAAAAGTAAAGCTGTCTTGGTAATATATGAATCACTTGGAATATATATATATATATATATACAATGGCCAAAGACTATTTCTCTAGAAAGATAAGGTTTTTTCTTTGTTGTTTTTTTTTGTTTGTTTTTTAAGGCACAATAGTGCAAGAAATATTATTCTAGAATTGTTGTGCATTGAATACAGAAGAGTTACTGTTCATGTTTAAAATTTCAGCAAGACTTTGTTGTTCTATTCAGTTCACCTTTGTAGGCATCAGGTTATAGAGCACTTCAGACAATATAGGAAGATTGAGAAGGAGGCAGGAACCTGATAAAATAGGTTGAATCTTGAAGTAATCAGTAACGTAATTAACTGAAGAAGATAGTTAATTAAGAAAAAAAAAAAAAAGCAGGCTGCTCCTACCCAGAAATGCTCTCAGGATTGTTGGACAGTGTCACTAAGTGATTTTCTTTGTCCTCCTCTTGTTTATTCTCTGGTTTTTTCAAAACCAAGAGAAAAATGGCAGAGTTGAAGATGATGTTTGCAACACAATCTGGAGAGTTATTGACATACCAACCACTCCCTCTGTGTAGACTTGCTCCAAAAGAGATGCTCACTCATGATCTAGACACTGCCACTGAACCAGCAAGGTCTATGCCTGAAAGAGCAGAGCAGAATTTCTTCGGTTAAAAAAAAGTGTCATTAGAGTTTAATAATATTTTATAATTTAGTGTTATATTGATCCATAGTAGTTTCCTTAGTTCAAAGATCAGTCTTGCATTAACAAAATGAAAAGAAAAACTCCTTACACCATTTGCCCTCATGACCCCTGGTTGCCATTTTCCTCAATCTCTAATTATTTTATAGTTAATAAAAGAGTTCTCTCTCAAACTTTTGCTTGCGGCTCAGGATCTGAACTCATGCTGCTGATTGTACTACTTAATCTGAAAAGGAAAAAAGCTTAATTATACTCTGTAAGCACTTCTAAAATTATTTTATTAAATAGGTGGCTAACCAAAATCTATTTCTTTGAGAAAAAAAAGTGAAAGAAAATTGACTTGAATTTTGAATAGCAAGAGAAGTTTAGTGCATATAAAGTAAATATATTTTTAAATGGAAGGATGACTAAATATTGACTATTATAGATGTGAAACATAATTAGATATGCTCTCTTTTTCAATACAAATTTAAGTAAATATATTAGAATAATACATGATTCACTTTTGAAAATAACTTTTGCATGAAGGAATGCTTTTAGATTTGATCCTAAATTAACAAGTGGATGGCCATCTTTTTTGTGTGTGTTTTTTGTTTTTTGTTTGAGATGGAGTCTCGCTCTGTCGCCCAGGCTGGAGTGCAGTGGCGCTATCTTGGCTCACTGCAAGCTCCACATCCTAGGGTCTCACCATTCTCCTTCCTCAGCCTCCCGAGTAGCTAGGATTACAGGTGCCCACTACCACGTCTGGCTATTTTTTTGTATTTTTAGTAAAGACGGGGTTTCACCGTGTTAGCCAGGATGGTCTCAATCTCCTGACCTCGTGATCTGCCCGCCTCGGCCTCCCAAAGTGCTGGGATTACAGGCGTGAGCCAGCACGCCTGACCGAGGATGTACATCTTTATATACCAGCTTGAGTAATTATAAGAAGCACAATAAGGTAAGAGTCAGCAGTAAATGAACACAAATTTGCAGAGAAACTTACCTATTGTAGCTACATCTTTAACAAAAATACCTACAACTATATTTTAACAAGCACAGTTTTACTAACAGTATGTATCTTCAATTTTGCACAGAAACATACTTCATTATATAACCATAGAAGAAAACCTCAGTGTTGTATAGCAAGCCTTTTGCTCCTCTGAGTAAATTAATGGAGAAAGAAATATGTCTTCATGGAGCTGATAGGATATAAGATAAGTTAACTTAAATATAGCTGACATTCAGTTTTCACTGACTTTCTCCCTTATCTCTACAAATAAACTAGGCCTGGTGCAGTAGTTCCCACCTGTAATCTCAGCACTTCAGGACGCCAAGACAAACTGCTTGAGTCAAGGAGTTTGAAACCAGTCTTGGCAACATGGTGAAACCCTGCCTTTACAAAAAATACAAAAACTTAGCTGGTTATGATGGTGTGCCAGGTACTCAGGAGGCTAACATGGGAGGATAGCTTGAGCCAAGGATGCAGAGGCTTCAGAGAGCCGAGACTGAGCCACTGCACTCTAGCCTCAGTGACAGAGTGAGACCCTGTCTCAAAAATAAAACATATATATATATAATATACATAAACTAACTGCTCTGCATTCTCAAAAATTCTTTTGTCAACAATGCACTTACTTCAAAGTTGTTTTTGTTTTTTTTTTTAATCAAATACCTGAAAATACGTTACTCCTCAAGGGTCAACTAAAAATTTAACCTAGGCTATATCAAGGTATTTTTGTATATAGTAATTTTACTCCATTGACCTGAGAGTCAAAACAGAAAATTTAATGTAACATATTTAAATATTACATCAATATTTATGTTTTTATTTCATTTAGAAATGATTCTCCCTCTTACAGATAATGACAAGGTAAAGAAAGTGGTAATTCGTGCAATCCCTCTTTTTCCTTACCTCTCCTTGGCTCTCGGACCATCTCCTACTACACTTCTGCACTGTGTCAGCTACTCCATTCTTAAGTAAGAAAGCCCTCTCCATTACCTCTTGGTACCATGTGCCTTTTTTTTTTTTTTTTTTTTCCGGGAGGCAGAGTCTCGCTCTGTCACCCAGGCTGGAGTGCAGTGGCATGATCTC
Organism: Pongo abelii; assembly: GCF_028885655.2. NCBI lineage: Eukaryota > Metazoa > Chordata > Mammalia > Primates > Hominidae > Pongo > Pongo abelii. The sequence continues at coordinate 95,018,443 of NC_071990.2, read as the reverse complement.
AGCTCACTGCAATCTCTGCCTCCCAGGCTCAAGCGATTCTCCTGCCTCAGCCTCCTGAGTAGCTGGGACTACAGGCATGTGCCACCACACTCAGCTAATTTTTGATTTTTAGTAGAGATGGGGTTTCACCATGTTGGCCAGAACGGTCTCAATCTCCTGACCTCGTGATCCGCCTGCCTTGGCCTCCAAAATTGCTAAGATTACAGGCATGAGCCACTGTGCCCAGCCAGTACCATGTGCCTTTAACAGCTTGTAATATAGTGTCTACATACCCTACACTTCAAGTAGCCTATGAGCACCATGATGACACATGCATTTTACTAACATTTGCATTCCCACTGCAAGTGGAGTTAAGAACACATCACAGGATTTCTATTCTTTCAATGAAGTATGAATATTTTGAATGAATCAAGCAATGTGATTAGTATTTTATCTTTCCTAGGTAACACAAACAATGTTTTTAAAATGTCTTTTACTTGGAGGGACTCTAATGAAATAAAGGGAAAAAGTTACATGTATCAAGGCAAAACATTTCAAAAGACTTTTTCCCACAATATTAGATCAAATTCCTGCAAATCAAATTGCCTAGATATCAATTTCTTGGTAACTATTTATAGTTCCTGCATTTTCCCTAGTAATCAATCTATAAGAGATAGCTAACTATTAACTAAAGCGTCAGGATAGAGGAGATAAAGAGAGGTAGACATTGTTCAATTTGATATTTTAAATATGTAAATTTTTTGTTTATCTAACAGCATGCAAATATTTCCAAGTTGATACTACAAGAGATATTTTTAAAAAGGTAATTTATGTAATATTTAAAAATTCTCTGCTAACATAGAATAAATTAAAAACCCCTAAAAGTAGTACAGAAATACTACATATTTCAACTTCTAATCTAAAATATATACAAGTAAAATTATTAAAGGTGCAACTATTCAAACTATAACAGATTAGATGAAATCCTATACTTACAGGTTGTATTAGTCAGGGTTCTCTAGAGGGACAGAACTAATGGAATAGATGCATTTATCTATCTATCTATCTATCTATCTATCTATCTATCTATCTATATCTATCCATCTATAAAGCGGAATTTATTTAGTGTTATCTAACAAGATCACAAGGTCCCACAATAGACCATCTGCAGGTTGAGGAGCAAGGAGAGCCAGTCTGAGTTCCAAAAGTGAAGAACTTTGAGTCTGATGTTTGAGGGCAGGAAGCATCCAGTGCAGGAGAAAGATGTAGGCTGGGAGGCTAGGCCAGTCTCTCACATTTTTCTGCCTGCTTGTAGTTTAGCCTTGCTGACAGGTGATTAGATTGTGTCCGCTCAGATTAAGGGTGGGTCTGCCTTTCCCAGCCCATTGATTCAAATGTTAATCTCCTTTAGCAACACCCTCAGGGACACACCCAGGATCAATACTTTGTATCCTTCAATCCTATCAAGTTGACACTCAGTATTGGCCATCACATAAGTATATACTAGAAAAAGCCAGGGAGAGAGTAAATGCCTCAACTTCCACGTCTAACTTTGCATGGCCTGGGTAGGATGGTTGTAAAGCCTCCCTTACTCTTTGCAGTGTGCATTTTAGATGTGTGAACAGTGTCCTCCAGTGTGTATGATGAGCAGCTGCTGGAAGGCTGTAGCATGCTGAGACAGACCAATGGCATCCCAGGTGTAGTGACTCGGCCATCTGGCTTCCCACTATGTTTGCAGATTTGTGGTCATCTTGAGGTAAGTGTAATATTTCTCCTTTTATAGCAAATACATTAAAAAATCAGTCTTTCAAGGTTATTCTGATCAGGTTTGTGTCAACCAAACATCAGAGTGCTTAGGGATTTGACAGTAGTGAAGGTTGTTACATAGTTTCTTATTTCTTACATAAGAAAAAGGATCATTACTAGCTCCCATATGAAATATAGCAGTAACATTAAACAGTTGCATTTCAACCCATCAATAATTTGCTCAATTTCTTTGTTTTGAAATGTGAAAATTATTTTCAAGAATGTAGCAAATTTCACAAAATCATCAACATGGATGATCCATTACCTCAAATTATCCAATAACAGACAGGACATTTATATGTGTCAGTGTGAAGAACAAAAATGTCAGACATTGATGAATCCTGTCTATATGCTCTTAGATAAATGCATAGGTCAAAGGAAATACCCTTCTCAATAACAGGATGGTTATTGTTAAAGAAGATTCAAAGATATTTTTGTCCATCTGTTCTTGTCCACCCACTCACACCTCTTCTTTCCTCTCTCATTTGTGCACTCTTCTGAATGCTATGATTCCATAGATCATTCTTTTATTATTATGGCAAATGATGCCTGCACATTATTTAATCCAATTTTGAAAAAAAAATTGAATTCAAAATTAGAATATCTGAATGCAATCTCATAAGCACAGTTATTTTATTTTTGCTTAATAAAGGGAAGTTTCCTTGACTGTAGTAAAATGTAGGTGTTGAAATATATGTACATCAAGTAGCCTCAAGCTCCCAGACTTCTGAGTGCCACTCCCCTCTCTAATACTTGTCCAGCAGAGGTTCACCCACTAAGTCTCCTTCCTACCTGTATGCAGGGAGTCCATGCTTTTTTTCACCCATTTTTCCTCTCCTCTCCTCTTCCCTCCCCTCCTGTGCCTTGTCTTTTCCTCTCCTCCCCTCCCCTCTCCTCCCCCTCCCTTCTCCTCTCCTTCCATCTTCTTCACGATGTTGTTGCACAGGAACATCTATTGACTATTGCTGAAAATCCCAAGAGAATTCTTCTTCCTCACATGGATTATCACTTCTGTGGATTGCTGCTCCAAGCATCTCTTATAACCACCACATGGCAATTAGTCAACTAATTTATGTCCCACTCTTATCATCAAAACTACAGCAGTTATTTCCCTGCAGTATACCTCGGTCTCCCTGATACACATGCACTTTTTTTTTTTTTTAAGAGATAGGTTCCTACTCTGTCATCCAGTCTAGAGTGCAGTGGTGCCGTTATAGCTTATTATAACCTCAAACTCCTGGGCTTAAGTGACTCTCCTACCTCAACCTCCCTAATAGTTGGGACTACAGGCATGCACCACTTGGACAATTTAAAAAAATTATTAGAAATAAGATCTTGCCATATTGCCCAGCCTTATTTCAAACTCCTGGCCTCAAGCAATCCTCCAGCTTTGATTTCCTAAAGTGCTGGTATTGCAGGCATGAGCTGCTGAGTCTGGCCCAGTGTTTTAAAGAGTATATTAACATGAAAAATGCATTTTCAAATGTATAGTCAGTATTTTAAAGTCAACTTTATTATAATTCTGTTGATAGTTACCTGCGTCATTTTAAATCGTGAATATACACACACCATACACACATTATATACTAACGTCTATGATTCATTTCACTTTTCTCATAATTTATAACTAAAATGATCAATGTATTTACACAAAAGGAAGATGTTCACATCATTTTCTTTGGTAAATGGGAATTTAGTTTGTTTGAATTAGTGCTTGAATATCTAACCATATTGTTTAGAGGACTCTGGGGATTTTACACTTACTTCTTCAAATAAAAATTGATCAAGGTTGAATATCAAAGGAAATATAGAAAACAATTTAAATATGTTTGGTCTAGAAGCTTCAAAAGTATACAGTAGTAGGTGAGACTTCTAGTTAGAATTTAGTGTGGATTTCTAGGTGTTTGGCACTGTGTAACTACATGAGCAATAATTGGCCCAAAATTTATAGAGTTCTATTAGGAATATCAACTGATAAATGTTTTAGTAAAATGAAATGTAACCATTTATTTATTGTATTCAATATATTAAATACTATACACTGAATATATAAAATATATAATATATTGAATATATTTATTAATTCTACAATTTAATATCTGCTTATGTTTTCCTGTCTGGTCAATGTTACTTTTGGTTTGCTTTCTTCTGTGTTTTTCTTTTTAATGTAAGCTCTAAGTATATATTTATCATAGAGTGATAATAGCTCATGTAAATTGTTATTTCCAGCTATAATACATAAATATTTAAGTATAATTGGTGCTTGAAAATTTTCAAAGTAAAATGGGATTTTGAATCAAATAACTTTATAATTCAATTTGTTTGTAATCCTTATCATAATTGAGCATAAATTTTTCTTCATCCTCTAAGTCAGCCGATGGGATTTGACTCTTTCACACTGTGGTTTGAAAAGGATTCCTATCTTACAGTATCTAAAGATGAAACTATTAACATTATTTATTAAAATCAGATGGTATTTTATACATGTATGGGGTAATTATAATTAGTAATTATGCAATCATTCCCATAATCAAATAAGAACAAGGTTAGTAGGATTACATTTAAATGTAATTCATTATATATGAAAACTCAATAGGCAAGAACTGAATTTGTTAAATGTGCCATTATTGAAAGAGAACACATTGAACATTGAGAAGTAGACTCATCAGTTGATTATTTTTCTTTTTTTGTTTTTTGTTTTCTTTTTCTTTTTGTGTCATCTACAATTATATATATTATTTGGGTGTACATCAATATTTTTGGTGATAAATATCTGTAGAAAATCTATGTAATAATAAATAAGCACTCCTCTTGTTACTTGTATACATTTAACTTGTTAACATTGTTAAGAGAATTCCATTTAGAAAACGCAAATAATATGTCTTTCACCTTGCTTTGCAAACAATCTCTCACCTGAATTGCTTTAAAGTATTTCAGTTTTTGGGTTAAAAAATATTGAGACTGCCATTAATATTCTCTCTGGTAGAAATAGTCACAGGATTTTTTTCTATTTTCTTCAAATACAGTCAGCTGTGGCTTCCTTCAAGCCTGCTAACCAACCCTGCATAGAGGAGCTATGTCTGACCAAGTTGTAAGAGAAATGATACTGCAATCACCCCTGGTATTCCATGTGTAAAAACAGCCTTAGGCTCTTCTCCTAATACATGCTGTTAATATTTGTATACTGCTATTACATGAGATAATGGAATTTTTTTTAAGAAAAAAAAGCTAGGGAGTTTTACCAATTAAAATCCTATTACGGAAATTACACAAGTTCTTTTGTACCCAGGGCTGGCCATAGGCAAAATCCTGAAGTTGGCACTTGTTCTGGATCCTGTGCAGCATTCTAGTCTTAATATCTGTGGAACCAATATGTAAGGTACAAAATAATAAGGGCTTAAGATGCTATCTCACCCAATAGTCCCAGTACTTTTATAAAAAACTAACAAGGCAAAATATTTGATGATTTTTTGTGTGTATTGGCAAATAGCATCACTTCCCACTCAATCGCCCAGTATATGTGACATAATGTGAATCTATGTCCCCACCAAATCTCATGTCAAACTGTAGTCCCCAAGGTTGTAGGTGGTGCCTGGTGGGAGGTGGTTGGATCATGGGGGTGGATTTCTCATGAATGGTTTAGCACCATTCCTTTGGTGCTGTCCTCATGGTAGTAAGTTCTCAGGAGATCTGGTTTTTGAAAGCGTGTAGCACCTCCCTCCTCACTTGTGCTCTTCCTCCTAGTCCCACCATGTGAGATGTCTTGCTCCCTCTTTGCCTTCTGCCATGATTGGAATCTTCCTGAGACCTCCTAAAAAGCAGATGCTGCCATGCTTCTGTGAAAGGAAAATAAATCTGGGGACTCCAAAATCACTCAGCTAAAGGGAATAGTCAGGCTGGGAACTGTTTAGGGCAAACCTGCCTCCCATTCCAATCAAACTCATCCCTCTGCTCACAGAGATAAATGCATATCTAATTGCCCCCTTTGGAGAGACTAATCAGAAACTCAAAAGAGCAACAATTTGTGTCTTATCTATCTATGACCTGGAAGCCCCCGTCCCAAATTTGAGTTGTTCTGCCTTTGCTTTGAGCTGTCCCTCCTCTCTGGACCAAATGAATGTTCAACTAACATATTTTGATTGATGTCTCATGTCTCCCTAAAATGTATAAAACCAGACTGTGTTTGGAGCACCTTGGATAGATGTCCTCAGGACCTCGTGAGGCTGTGTCATGGGTGTGCATCCTTAACTTTGGCAAAATAAACTTCCTAAATTGACTGAGACCTGTCTCAGGTATTCAGTATTTATACTCCCTGTACAGACAGCAGAGCCATGTGCCAATTAAACCTATTTTCTTATAAATTACCCAATATCAGGTATTTATTTATAGTAATGTGAGAATGGACTAATGCAGAATATTGGAACCAAGGAGTGGGGCATTGCTATAAGGAGACCTGAAAATATGGAAGTGCCTTTGGAACTGGGTACTGGGCAGTGGTTGGAAGAGTCTTGAGGGCTCAAAAGAAGAGAGAAAGATCAGGAAAATTTGGAACTTCCTAGAGAACAATTAAATAATTATGAACAAAATGCTGGTAGTGATATGAATAGTGAAGGCCAGGCTAATGAGGTCTCAGATGGAAATGAGGAAATTTTTGGGAACTTTAGTGAAGGTCACATTTTTTTAATGCCTTAGCAAAGAACTGGGGTGCATTGTGCCCTGCCCTAGGGATCTGTGGAATATTAAACTAAAGAGTGATAATTTAGGGTATCTGGCAGAAGAAATATCTAAGCAGCAAAGCTTTCAAGATGTTGCTTGACTGCTTCTAACAACCTATCTCATATGCATGAGCAAAGAAATGACCTAAAGTTGTAACTGATATTTAAAGTGGAGCCAGAGCACAAAAGTTTGGAAAATTTGCAGCCTGGCAATGTTGTGGAAAAGAAAAGCCCACTTTCAAAGGAGGAATTCAAAAAGCATGCAGAAATTTGCCTAAGTAAAAATAAGCCAAGTGCTGACAGCCAAGACAATGGGGGAAAAGGCCTAAGAGGCAATTCAAAGACCTTCATGGCAGCCCCTCCCATCACAGGCCCAGAGGTCTAGGAGAAAAAATGGTTTCATGAGCCAGGCCCAGAGCCCTGCAGCCCTGCACAGCCCCAGGATACTGCTCCTTTCATCCCAGTCACTCCAGCTCCAGCTCTGGGTCAAAGGGGCCCAGGTACAGCTCACACCACTGCTTTATAAGGTGTGAGCTTTAAGCCTTGGCAGCTTCCATGTGGTGTTAAACCTGTTAGTGCACAGAGTACAAGAACTGAGGTTTGGAAGCCTCTGCCAAAATTTCAGAAGGCTGCTTCAGGTGTGTTGCCCTCATGGAGAAATTCTATTAGGGCAGTGCAGAGTGGACATGTGGGGTTGGTGCCCCCATATAGAGTACCCACTGGGGCACTGCCTAGTAGATCTATGAGAAGAGGGCCACCATCCTCCAGACCCCAGAATGGTAGATGCACTGACAGCTGGAAAAGCCACAGGCACTCAATGCCAGCCTGTGAGAGCAGCCATGGTGGCCCAACCCACCAAAGTCACAGGGTGGAGCTGCCCAAGCCCTAGGGAACCCACCTGCCATATCAGTGTGCCCTGGTTGATGTGGGGCATGGAGTTAAAGGAGATTATTTTGGAGCTTTAGGATTTAATGACTGTCCTGCTGCATTTTGGATTTACATTGGGCCTGTGGCTGCTTTCTTTTGGCCAGTTTATTTTCCCCTTTCAGAATAATAGTACTTACCCATTGCCAGTATCCCAACTGTATATTGGAAGTAACTAACTTGATTTTTTTTTTTTAATTTACAGGCTTGTAGGTGGAAGGGACTTGCCTTGTCTCTAATGAGACTTTGAACTTCAGACTTTTGAGTTAATGCTACAATGAGTTAAGACTTTGGGAATAAGTGGGAAAGCATTATTTTATTTTGAAATGTAAGAAGGACATGAGATTTGGGGGAGCCAAGGGTAGAATAATATAATTTGGATCTGTGTTCACACCAAAGCTCATGTCAAACTGTAGTCCCCAATGTTGGAAGTGGGACCTGATGGGAGGTGGTTGGATCATGGGGGTAGATTTCTCATAAATGGTTTAGCATCATTCCTTTGGAGCTGTTCTCATGATGGTGAGTGAGTTCTTGTGACATATGGTGCTTGTGAGACCCCATCTCTACCAAAAATACAAAAAAATTAGCCAGGCGTGGTGGCCAGTGTCTGTAGTCCCAGCTACTCAGGATGCTGAGGCAGGAGAATGGCATGAACCTGGGAGGCGGAGCTTGCAGTGAGCCAAGATTGCGCCACTGCACTCCAGCCTGGGTGACAGAGTGAGACTCTGTCTCAAAAAAAAAAAAAAAATTGTGCAGCACTTTCCCCCTTGCTCTCTTTCTTGCCCCTGTTGCTGCCTTGTGAGACACCTTGGTTCCCCTTTGCCTTCTGCCATGATTGGAATCTTCTTGAGGCCTCCCCAGAAAAAGATGCTACCATGCTTCCTGTATAGCCTGCAGAATCATGAGCCAATTAACCTATTCTTTTAAATAACCCAGTCTCACCTATTTTTTATAGCACTTTGAGAATGAACTAATACAACATAATTGGACTTTTTTGACACTTCATCTTCACGATCATATGCAGCTGTTATCAAGTCCCATTGATTCTCCATCCTAATGATGTCTTGTGTTTCCCCTTCTCTTTTTCACACACTAACAGTGCTTTATTTCATATGGTCATAATATCTCATGAAACTATTATAATACCCATCCACACAATCTCTACCTCTAGCCTTCTACTCCAATCTGTCTTCTACAGTTCTTCCATAGTTGCATCTCTAAAGTACAAATATGACCAAATTGCTTCTATTTAAATTTCATTCATTAGCTTCTTACATCTTCAAATTTTTTTTTTAATCTGGCCTATTTTCCTCCTACATTGACAACTCAGCTCTATGGAAACACTAGAAGTGCACATACAACAGGTTATTTTATCTCATCTTTTTTTCTAGTTGTTTATTTTTATTTAATTACTTGTTTGTTTTTTGTTATTTTCCGTGCTTGGAATTTCCTGTTCCTAACTCTCTTTGCCAGTGTGGATTGAAACAATTCAAATATATTATAATCTGCAGACTCTGCAGTGAGTGAATACTTACTATTCTTTGGATCACCAACACTTGTTTCTAACACATCGAATGAACAAATAGATGGATGAGATAAAACCAAAGGAAAGTATTTCAAACAGTGCCCAGGTGGTGAGGATCTTACATGGCCAGGTGTTGCCATACTGCAGTGAGTAGTGTTGTAATCAATAGCAGTATATTTTCAGAAGAAAAAAAAATCTGTACAGGTCACATGTTAATATGTTTCTACATGACTAATCGGTTGAGAAATGTTCTTTACTTCTCTTTTTAGTACAGATATTTTGATTTTGAATCTGTGTTTCATGGGATAGCTGAGTAGTTCAGTACATTTTAAGTTTACTTGTTTTCAAGTTGGATAGACGCTGAAGGCTCCAGCCCTCCTTCTACTTTCAGGACTAGGGCAACATAGGAAAAACTGACACAGATAAAGAAGGGAGAGATTTGTGAATGAGTTTCATAAAATTAGTTAGGGATGGATAGGGATTGAATGAGAGATAGGAGTGTCTGTTAAAGGTCCACTAACCCAAATTATAAGTACAAAACCCTGAGCGTTTATCAAATAATTTAACACAAGTTTTTTATTCATTTAATTCCATGACTAGGTTTGCTTGCTCTGATAAAATGATAAATTCTTCGTGCCAATCTTATTTGACACGATTCAAGGATACATTTCATATGGTATTTTCTTTCCACTGTGTTTTGTTTTTTCATTAATAAGATGATGTGGTTTTTAAATCAAGAAAACTTAAAAGCATAAAAATTAATTTAATCTTCTATACTGCTATGAGACAGATTCAATTATTCTACCGCTCTGTACACTTTATTTTCACATGAATTTGGACAGTTATCTTGCAGTGTCAAATGTGATCAGTTAGATTTATGCCTCTCTTTGTCTTTTGTGGACTGTGTAAGAAATAAAATAATATCTCATCTATTTTACTACCCTAAACTCTACCCTAAACTTGCATGGGTAGAGAAAAATTCTAGCATGCACGACTTAGGGAGAAATTATGTCAAGGGAGAATTGGGGAAGATCAGACATTTAGAAAGATGCTAGTTTCAGAAGACCTCTAGTGGTTTTATCCTGGTCTTGCCCTACCACAGCTTCTGCTCATATCTTTCTCAAATATCCTTAACAACCAACATTATCTTAAAAATTGTTGAAAGGGCATAAATTTTGAAGAAAGTATTCTAGTTTATCAACTATATCATTTACTGTCTTTCTCCTGTCCTCATGTGCTTCTTTGGTAAGCACGTTTGGTAAGCATTTGTTTAGTAAGTGATGCTCTTATTTATGAATCATCCCATTAATTGGCTGAATCCTAGTGATCTTGAACACAATTATCCGCATCTGAACAAGAGCAGCTAAACTGTCTTTGACTAGAGTCTCCTGATTAGACAGTAAGAATATACCTGTACTTTTACATCATAAATCGTTTCCAGCAATGTTATTACATTTCCTGGTATAAATTCACTTTCTACTTCTCCAGACAACTCACAACTTCTTTACTCTCTCCAAATGTCACCGTATTAATTTTGTTTAAACTCAAACACCAAACTTGACATGGTCAGCTCATATGATTGAATCATATACCTTATTGAAAAAATTAGAAGTAATTGGTCCAATTTTCTTATTTTCCCAAGACTACCTCTATAAATCCTATACTGTTTACACCTATATTTTCTGTGTTTCTAACTATTTCAATAAAACAAATTTCTGGTCTTGCATCAGAGTTAAGCCCCTTGATTTGCACTCTAAATTTCATCCTGTATAATCTACTCTGGAATGTTTTCTTCTACATTGTCCAGTTCTCCCACTCCTTTAAAATTCTTCCACTATTGCTGATATAAAAACAACAAAAAATACTTAAATCCATTAAGGTCTTAAAACGAACACTGATATTCTCTGCTCTCCTCTTTTAAAAAGTGACTAAAGTCCGTATCTCCATTTTCTCATTTACTTATTTTTTCATTCTTATTTTCCATTTTTTACTCCAATAAAACTCTGTATATTTTCTGGCCACACTTGAATATAAGCTCTGTAAAGGCAGGACTTATATATATCTTGTTTACAATTCAAATTCAAGGTGTGGAGGGTGCCAAGCCCACGGTAAGTACTTGCAGTATTTGTCAATTGAATCCATGAGTTCATGCATGCACCAAGACTGTTTTTTTTTTCTTTTTTCTTTTTTTTTACCAAGACTGTTTTAAGCAAAATTAAACAATATTTATTTAATATTCTGTCAAAGAATGCTAATACATGGTATAAAACTAACACATACTGAAAAATGAAATTTGGAAAATACTGAAAAGTATGAAGGGTAATTTTTTAAAAGCATATACATTCTATTACAATAGGGTGATTGCGGTCAACAATAATTTATTGTATGTTTAAAAATAATGGAATGTTTGTAACACAAACATATGATAAATGCTTGAGATGATGGATATCCCATTTACCCTGATGTAATTATTATGCATTGTTTGTTTGTGTCAAAATATCTCATACACTCTATAAATATATACACCTACTATGTACCAATAACTTTTTTTAAAAAGAAATTATCTTGGTTAATATTTTAGGTTTTCATTTCATTATTTCTGTATTTACTGCATATATTTTAATATCTTATTATCACTTAATATTATAGACTAAACATTCATTCTTCCTAGCAATGCTTGATGAACATAATTTTAATGATTACATTATAATTCATTTATGGATGTATTATAATTCAATATTTCCTTATTGGTAGATATTTAATTACATTCAATGTTTTACTATTTATCATAATGGACATATCCTTCATGTTTTAGTTATGTTCTTAACACAGACAGCAAGATTTAGAATCACTGAGTAAAAAGACACAGAGGGGAAAATATCTTGAAACATATTATTGAACTGCTTTCACAATGTTTATAGCTGTTTCTATTCTCATAATCCCCTTATGAAAATGTCATGTATAAAACTCTCACCAGCTTTGTGAGAGTTTCTGTAAATACTACTCATTCTATAAATACTAATCTGATGGTTAAATTAGTATCTCATAATCTTTCAATCAGTGTTTCAGCAATTACTTCTAAAACTGCAATAGTTTCTATATTCACCAGTACTTTTGTTTTACTTTTCAGGCCAGCTGTTATTCTTTGTCCTTTTATGTGGCAATGCTTAACTTTGCAGTAAGTTTGAATGATGTCTTTAATTGTAAGGGTATCAAACTTTGTCATATTTGTTTTATTATTTTCCAGTGTGCTGTTTGCATTTAATTATGTGCACTGGCATACAGGTTATTTTACATTTGAAGTATACAATCAAATTTTACTTCTTTTTCTAAAATTACTATTAAGTTAAAAAGTACTCATATATTCAGAAATTTCATAAATTCATTTCTATTCTAGATTTCAAAAATTTGTTTAATTGCAATTATTTAAATTTTAAGTCAAGTATAATTTCAGTTGAGCTATTTAGGCATTAGAAATTTAGAAATTTCATCAACCTAATGTGTGCAAATATGCAATGATCGTTCCTTGACCCCTACAGTTTTTAGGAGATCAATTTGATTATTCAAAAATGACTTTTTAATTCAAAATTTTCTCTGTTTGTAAAATACATGAGAGGTCTTCAATGTGAGAGATAATTTTCCATGTAATGAAAGGAAATACTATTTTGGGAGAAGGAGCTACCTGTAAACAGTCTAGCACAGCGTAAGAGTCTTGCCCTGCACTCTGCTTTTATAGCTCTCCACAATTTTACAATTTGTCCTTTCTTTTTATTTTGGAATTCACAGATTTTCTCAAAGCCTTTTTCCAGTAGCAGCAAGACCATGTTTATTTGAATGGAAGAAAGGTGATCAGAAGACAAAGAAATAGTATAAGGAAAGTAGAAGCTGTTTGTGTGCCTATGTATTTGTAAATGTCCCATTAGGGTTACTACAGTCAAGCAGTTAACAGATGGTTCAGATTTATCTCTAGTTTATTCACTGATGAATTTTTAATGACAGTTTATATACTTATTTGATAAGGAATTGACTATTAAGTTGACAGAGAAAGAAAGCTTCAAAACAATTTGAAATTAGCATGCTATCTGTAGTTCAAAAATGAAATGAATTATTGTGAATTTTATTAAGTGAGCCAGAAAATGTGACTAATCCATCCTCTAATTATGACAAACCCAGTGAACAGAGGAATCAATGCTTCCTTTACTGCAATGAGAGAGCCTTACATTTCTTACTATTGCACGAAGTGAATTCCAATATTGCAGAAAGTGAATTCTAACAAAATTATCTTTCTCTTAATATACTCAACTAAGGGCTGATTTTTTTCATTGTCTTCATTGCATACACCTGCTATGGAAATCTAATATACTAAATAACATGTGTCTTTTTTCCTGTTGCTTTCAGTTGGACCTCATACTTTTGCATTTAACTCAGAAGACTCAAATATATGTGGTGTTTTACATTCAGCGTAGTTTAATCATATCTAGAGATGATTAGCAGAAAATTTCAATCATCCATTTTTTTTAGTTTGACCTAATTTCTTATGAAGTCAGTGCTTTGTCTTGCATTTCATTTTCACTGGATATTCTGTATGCAGTTAACTTTTAATTTAAGAGGAAGGAACATTTTTAGACATATTTTATATGGTAGCAATGTGGATATAGTTATGAGAGCTTTACAGTCATTCTTTAGACTACATTGTTAACGACCCCTTTCAACTCACAAAACACAACATTTTCCCCTGACATATGTTTATTTTTCTTTCTCATTTCCAAATTTCTTTTTTTTTTTCTGCTTTTTCTTTTCTTTTTTTTTTCTTTTATTATTATTATTATTATTATTATTATTATTATTATACTTTAGGTTTTATGGTACATGTGCCCAATGTGCAGGTAAGTTACATATGTATACATGTGCCATGCTGGTGCGCTGCACCCACCAACTCGTCATCTCGCATTAGGTATATCTCCCAATGCTATCCCTCCCCCCTCCCCCCACCCCACAACAGTCCCCAGAGTGTGATGTTCCCCTTCCTGTGTCCATGTGTTCTCATTGTTCAATTCCCACCTATGAGTGAGAATATGCGGTGTTTGGTTTTTTGTTCTTGCGATAGTTTACTGAGAATGATGATTTCCAATTTCATCCATGTCCCTACAAAGGACGTGAACTCATCATTTTTTATGGCTGCATAGTATTCCATGGTGTATATGTGCCACATTTTCTTAATCCAGTCTATCATTGTTGGACATTTGGGTTGGTTCCAAGTCTTTGCTATTGTGAATAATGCCGCAATAAACATACGTGTGCATGTGTCTTTATAGCAGCATGATTTATAGTCCTTTGGGTATATACCCAGTAATGGGATGGCTGGGTCGAATGGAATTTCTAGTTCTAGATCCCTGAGGAATCGCCACACTGACTTCCACAATGGTTGAACTAGTTTACAGTCCCACCAACAGTGTAAAAGTGTTCCTGTTTCTCCACATCCTCTCCAGCACCTGTTGTTTCCTGACTTTTTAATGATTGCCATTCTAACTGGTGTGAGATGGTATCTCATTGTGGTTTTGATTTGCATTTCTCTGATGGCCAGTGATGGTGAGCATTTTTTCATGTGTTTTTTGGCTGCATAAATGTCTTCTTTTGAGAAGTGTCTGTTCATGTCCTTCGCCCACTTTTTGATGGGGTTGTTTGTTTTTTTCTTGTAAATTTGTTGGAGTTCATTGTAGATTCTGGATATTAGCCCTATCATGAATTGAAAGTATTAATATCTCCCTAGAACAGATGCCCCTGAAGTCCCCTTGCAAACATAAAAATTTCCCTGAAAGTGAAGAGGGCAGATGTAAGTAAGGCAGTGTGTTCAAACCTGTGGCATCCATTGTATCCTGTTTTTCTCTCCTCATATGAAAAAATTTATTCTCTAAAAAATTTCCTCCATAGTGATTATTTCTAAGTTTAGTCAAATTAAGCAGTTGTTTTAAACTCTGTATTTTTCAAAAGTAGTACTTATTCAAGACAGTTTAATTTTTAATCCATCAGCAGCTTTGCCTATATGATGAAGAATATCCTTAAACAGTATTCAGTCATAGGTCTTTATGGTTGCCAAGTATTTAAGATGAGGTGGGGAGAAGAGGAAAAGAAAAAAAAAAGAAGAAAAAAACCCAAAACTCATCTCCCACTCTTTGTACATTGGCTCTGTGCTGAGGCTTCCCTTCAGCACTTAGTCAGGCCATTCACAACTCTGTCTTCACCCTCACTTTTTGCCTGGACCGCTCTTAGAGATCACTCAGAGGTGAAATTCTGGGTCTTCTCAGCTCTTCTCTGAGTAAGCTTCCTGTCCTGGGCATGAATGTGGCTTTCTAAACATTCCAATAAACCCTGGCACTTTTTAGTGCCCTAAGTTCCAAAAGAAACTCTCTCCTCTGCTTTTCCTTACAGACTTCCAGTCTTTTATATGCCCTGAGGACCTACTCAAGCTGCTGTGAGTTAGTCCGTCACCTTGTAATGTTTTTGAGGAATGCCTGCAGCTTTTTCTCCCCAAGTAGGTTCCTAGTTAGGGAAAACAATGACCGACCATGCATCAGCTTATGCCCCAGACAGATAAGAAGAGACAAACAATTCTATATCGATGAAGTGTTCTCTCTCCTCTCCAAAACCAGGGCCCAGGGGCCCAGGCTGGGAACCTCTACCAGATTCAGAATAGCTGCAGTGCTGGGGAGGGGGTGGCGTAAGAGCAAATAAAGCATCATAAAGCTTTCCTACTGTTTTTAAGTTGCCTTTTCCTTGATTCAGCATTTGCTTTCTTGTTGACAACCTTTGACTGTTTTCCAGACTTTTGACAAAGTTGGTTCTGACGGTTTTTGCTTGATTTTTTTAAGCTTCTGTTGTCAACCAAACTAAAATGAAATCAGGCAAAAAGCAGCAAGATACTGGTGCTTATTCAGGATCTTGTCTATTCTTATAGTCAGACATGAATTACTCTGTCTTAACTAGAAGTAAAAACCAGAAATTTTTATGTTTAAAACGTTTATGCTTTTCTACTAAGTAACCTTCTAGGAAATTATTTGCAGAAAATAGTGAGAAATTTTCATGATGCTATCTACTCAGTTTTATTTACCAGAGTTAGTATAATGTTGATATTTTCCACACTATTAATGATTTAATACTAATAAGTTTAAGTGACTGTATAGAAGTAGTTAATCAAAGGAATCATCATTTTGGCCTAATAACTTAGAAATAGAGATATAGATTTCTCTATAAGAATTCGATTGTTTTAAATTATTTTACAACATGAACAACATTATATTAACTTAAATATAAATTTAAAAGTGGTAATAAGTAGTATAATCCAATGTTGTTAAAATATTAGTGTGTATTTATATGCATAAAATTTGTTCATATATATGAACATAATCTTTATGTCATGACTCACATATGTAATTTTATAGTATAGTCCCGGGCACACAGGAGACATGGAAGGAAGAAACGGATAAGGAAAGACGAATTGCTGAGCTCATTTATGATAAAAGTATACACTTCAAAAAAATTCATGAAAAATAGAATGATAAAAATTATTTTCGTTTTGTGTAAAGTTAGAAAAATATAAAGAAAAAATAAGCAAGGCCTAATCTATTGCTTTTTTAAAAAACTTTAGAACACTATAGCCTTTCTACATATAATGTTAATCAAGATGGGAAAGGCAGGACTACGGCCCTTTGGAGAAAACGCCCATTTATGCAAACATTTTTACATATAACAATACCCTAATATGAATTTTTTATCTTATGTGGGTCGTTAGTTTATTTGCATTTTTGGGGTATTTAGCTACATTTCTGTTTAACTTTTATAATATTGTATATAATATACAAACATGTTTAATGTCTTATAATACTGGCAATATTCAGTGTATGGTCATAATTTCTATGATATCAGTAAGGTCGATTATAAAATGTGTTTTTCCACATTTTCTCACTTATAAATGGGAGCTAAATAATGAGAACACAGCGATGCATAGAGGGGGACAACACACATTGGTGCATATTGGAGGGTGGAGGGTGGGAGGAGAAAGGGGATCAGGAAAAGTAACCAATGGGTACTAAGCTTGATACCTAAGTGATGAAATAATCTGTACAGCAAACTCTCATGAGGAAAACTTACCTATATAACAAACCTGCACCAGTACCCCTGAACTTAAAAGTTAAAAAATAAAAGTGTTTTTAATAATAGTGATATAACATTTTATCTTCAATGATGATGTTTTCATTCTTAAAAGATAACCATGTTCATCTGAACTATTTTCAGAAAAAAAATTACTATAAAAAGCAGGTTATGTTTAAACAATATTTTGGTTTTAAAACAAATCTATAAAATCTATCTATCTACCTACCATCTATTTATCATTTAATTACCTCAGCTGCAGTACTGAAAGATGGATGTTTATCAGTGGGACAGACAGGGCATTAAAAAAAGCTAAAATGATGCCCCTCACAGGTCTGCCACCGTGTGTCTATATATGTGCTCCTCAGTATATTTCTTAATAGCTGAAATGGCATCGTGCCTGCAACTCATCACTGACTTAATTATCTTTCTGCTCTTATCTAGCCAGGCCAGGAATAGAATAATGAAAGAAATGACAGACTTTGTTGTTGCTATGATTTAGGTAAATTTCCTAGATGACAACTGCTCCTGAAGGAAGACATCATATTGAAACAAGAGTATTATTTTATCCTTTCACATAAAGGCTCTGAGAAAACCTTCCCACCCCATGAGCCTCAGTTGTGTGATTGCAAATAATTGCATCCCTTTTTGGGTGATATGATGCTAGCTAATGCCCATATTTATTCCACATCTCTTTTAACATGGTGTCGATAAGTCGACATAATAAACATTTCTTTCAAAACTGCCACCTCTTTGCCAGTTAAAAAAACCCTCCCACCCAATATTATAAGGTGAGGAGATAGGAATCTAATGAATGGAGTTTAAAGGGTGAGAGCAGGCCGGCGCAGTTGCTCACACCTGTAATCCCAGCACTTTGAGAGGCCTAGGCGGACAGATCACTTGAGGTCAGGAGTTCGAGACCAGCCTGGCCAACATGGTGAAACCCCGTCTCTACGAAAAATACAAAAATTAGCCCAGCGTGGTGGTGCGTGCCTGTAGTCTCAGCTACTTGGGAGGCTGAGGCAGGAGAATCACTTAAACCGGGGAGGCTGAGGTTGCAGTGAGCCAAGAAAGCGCCACTGCACTCCAACCTGGGCGGCAGAGCAAGACTCCACCTCAAAAAATAAATTAAAAAAATAAATAAATAAAATTTAAAAAGGTGAGAGCAGCTCTTAACAGAAGGTGAGCTACTTGGAAAGTTCAATTTTCTTTTTTCAAACGTATCCTCATTGAATGCAGCAAGTAGAACTGCATATCCACTTATTAATAGGAAGAAAAGATTAAGACTTGATTAGGCTAGTTGCTATTTCCTTTTAATCAGTTAAGAGAAAAGAAAAAAAATCATTTTTATCCTTTTTACCCTCAGGAAAGATGGGAATTTTGTGGTACTTCTACCTCTAACAAATTTAAGGTGTGAAATTACAATAGTATTTTATGACCTAGGTCATAAATACAGGTCACTTCATTGTGATTTTTGGATTTTTTTTTTTTTTTAACAGAGTCTCGCTCTGCCCGGGCTGGATTGCAGTGGCATGATCTCCTCTCACTGCAACCTCCATCCCCTGGGTTCAAGCAATTCTCCTGCCTCAGCCTCCTGAGTACCTGGGACTACAGGCGCATATCACCATGCCCAGCTAATTTTTGTATTTTTAGTAGAGCCAGGGTTTCAATATGTTGGCCAAGATGTTCTTGGTCTCCTGACCTCGCGATCCACCCTCCTCCGTCTCCCAAAGTGCTGGGATTACAGGTGTGAGCCACCACGCCCAACCCTGGATTTTAGTTTTTTACGCCTAAAGAAACAGAATGATGTGTTATGTGAAGAACAACATCCTGTCTCCTCCAATACATACAAATAAAAGTGTAAATAGCATATTTTTATTTATGTTTTTAAAATACAGAAATTGTAGGCAAGCACCAATTTAGTAAGAATTTTTTTATGTTTTAAAATAATAGTGTTCTCTGCTTCTCATCAATATTTTTCCCATTCTCAAGAATTTATGTTCTAAGTGAATATATATGAAAGTATATATGTTTTTATAAATATGATTACACACACCTAATACAGGAAGCTTTCACTTTGTGTGGAAATACAGGATAGCAATAATGACCATATAAGGTGAAACTTCAAAGTAATCATAACAATCAATAATAATGATTTTGCTGTGACCTCCAAACATTTTTGGCAATTTTTGTTATTAAAAATTATTTTCACTGTAAATTATAAATGTATAAAGCAATTCAAGAACTATAAAAATGAATATTTACATAGTGTACTGTAATTAAAACATTAGAGACATTGAGAATTAAAGTGCTCTATTTGTTGGTAAAAAGCATTATTATTTTATTTTTATGAAAATAATTTCAACATTTGTTATAGATTAAAAGGTACACGTGCAGGTTTGAAACATGGGTACATGTTATGCTGAGGTTTGGGGTCCCAACAATCCCATCACCTAGGCAGTAGGCATAGCTTCCAACAGGTGGTTCTACAGCCTGCACCCACTCCTCTCCTTCTAGTAGTCCTCAGTGTCTACTGTTCCTATATTTATGTTCATGTGTGCTGTGTTTAGCTCTCATTTATGAGTGAGAATATGCAGTATTTGGTTTTCTGTTTTTATGTTACTTAGCTTAGAATAATGGCTTCCAGCTCCATTCACGTTGCTGTAAAAGTCATGATTTTATTCCTTTTTCTGGCTGTGTGTCCAGAGTTGGTTCCTTTCAGTGGGTTCCTGGTCTTGCTGACTTCAAGAAGGGAGCCACGGACCTTTGTGGTGAGCTTTACAGCTCTTAAAGATGGCACGGACCCAAAGAGTGAGCAGCAGCAAGATTTATTGTGAAGAGAGAAAGAACAAAGCTTTCACAGGGTGAGGGCAACTGAGCAGGTTACCGCTGTGGGCTGAGGGGGCCAGCTTTTATTACCTTATTTATCCCCCCACCTATGTCCTGCTGATTGGTCCATTATACAGAGTGCTGATTAGTCCATTTTGCAGAACGCTGATTGGTCCATTTTACGAACCTCTAGCTAGCCACAGAGCACCGATTGGTGCATCTTTACTGAGCACTGGCGCATTTTACAAACCTCTAGCTAGCCACAGAGCGCTGATTGGTGCATTTTACAATCCTAGCTACAGAGTGCTGATTGGTGCATTTTAGAATCCTCTTATAAGACAGAAAAGTTCTCCAAGTCCCCACCCAACCCAGAAGTCCACCTGGGTTCACCTCTCAGCTGTAGTGATACATGGTATGTTTATAACACAGCATTTTCTTTAGCCAATTGACTGTTGGTGGGCATCTAGGTTGAATCTATGTCTTTGTTATTGTGAATAGTGCTGCAATGAACCTACGACTGCATGTGTTTTATTGATAGAATGAATTATTTCCTTTGGGCACATACCCAGTAATGGAATTACTGGATCGAATGGTAGTTGTACTTTCAGTTCTTTAAGAAATCTCCAGCTGGGCACAGTGACTCATGCCTGTAATCTCAGCATTTTGGGAGGCTGAGTTGAGTGGATCTCCTGAGGTCAGGAGTTCAAGACCAGCCTGGCCAACATGGTGAAACCCTGTCTCTACTAAAAACTACAAAAATTAGTAAGACATGGTGGTGGGCACCTGTAATCCCAGCTACTCTGGAGGCTGAGTCAGGAAAACTGCTTGAACCCGGGAGGTGGAGGTTGCAGTGAGCAGAGATCGTGCCACTGCACTCCAGTCTGGACAACAGACAGAGACTCAAAAAGAAATCGCCATACAGTTTTCCATAGTGGTTGTACTAATTTGCATTCACACTAGTAGTTTGAAAATGTTCCCTTTCACCACATCCATACCAACATCTATTGTTTTTGATTTTTTAATTATGGTTGTTCTTGCAGCAGTAGACGATTTCCTCATTGTGGTTTTAATTTGCATTTCCCTCTCTAATGATTAGTGCTGTTGAGCACTTTTTCATATGTTTGTTGGCTGTTTGTATATCTTCTTTTGAGAAACATCTATTCAAATCCTTTGCCCATTTTTGATGGGATTATTTTTTTTCTTGCTGATTTGTTTGAGTTAGTGTAGATTCTAGACACTAGTCTTTTGTCGAATGCATAGTTTGCAAATATCTTCTCCCACTCTGTGTGTTGTCTGTTTACTTGGCTGACTATTACTTTTGCTGTGCTGAGGCTTTTTAGTTTAATTAGGTCCTATTTATTTATTTATTTATTTATTGCTTTTGGGGTCTTAATCATGAATTCTTTGCCTAAACCAATGTCCAGAAGAGTTTTTCCGATGTACTCTTCTAGAATTTTTATGGTTTCACATTTAAATTTAAGTCTTATCCATTTTGAGTTGATTTTTGTATGTGGTGAGAGATGGGAATCCAGTTTCATTCTTATACATGTGGTTTGCCAGTTTTCCTGGCACCATTTATTGAATAGTGTGCCCTTTCCCCAGTTTATGTTTTGGTATGCTTTGTTGAAGATCAGTTGGCTGTAAATACTTTCTAGGTTCTCTATTCTGTTCTATTTGTCTATGCCCCTATTTTTATACGAGTATCATGCTGTTTTGGTGCCTATAGCCTTATAGTATGGTTCAAAGTTGGGTAATGTGATGCCTTCAGATTTTTCCTTTTTCTTAGTATTGCTTTGACTATGTGGGCTCTTTTTTCATTCCATAATGAATTTTAGGATGGTTTTTCTAGTTCTGTGAAGAATGATGATAGTATTTTAATGAGAATTGCATTGAATCTATAGATTAATATGGGCCATATGGTCATTTTCTTCCCATCCATAAGCATGGAAAGTGATTCCATTTGTTTATGTCATCTAAAATTTTTTTCAGCAGTGTTTTTTAGTTTTCCTGTAGAGATCTTTCACCTTTTTGTGCAGCTGTTGTAAAAGGGATTGAGTTCTTGAATTTATTCTCTACATGGTCGTTGTAAGTGTATTGAAGTGCTACTAATTTATGTACATTGATTTTGCATGCTGAGATCTGAATTTGTTTATTAGATCTAGAAGCTTTTTAGATGAATCTTTAGGGTTTCCAAGGTATACAATCACATCATGAACAAACAGCAACAGTTTGAGTTCTTTGTTTTCAATTTGGTTGCTCGTTATTTCTTTCTCTTGTCTGATCTGTCTTCAAGTATTATGTTGAATATAAGTAGTAAAAGTAGACATACTTGTCTTGTTCCAGTTCTCAAGGGGAATACTTTCAACTTCTCCCCATTCAGTCTGATATTAGCTGTGGGTTTGTCATACATGACTTTTATTACTTTGAAGTATGTTCCTTCTAGGCCTATTTTGTTGAGGGCTTTTATCATAAAGGGAAGCTGGATTTTATCCATTGTTTTTTCTGTGTCTATTGAGATGGTCATATGGTTTTTGTTTTTAATTCTGTTTGTGTACTGGATCACAGTTATTGACTTGCATATGTTAAACCATCCCTGTATCCCCAAGATGAAATTCACATGATCGTGATGTATTATTATCTTTTTGATGTGCTGTTGGATTCAGTTGGCTAGTATTTTGTTCAGGATTTTTGCATCTATGTTAATCAGTGATATTCATCTGTAGTTATCTTTTTAAATGTCTTTTCCTGGTTTAGGTACTAGGGTAATACTTACTTCATAGAATAATTTAGGGAGGATTCCCTCTGATATGGTTAGGCTTTGTGTCCCCACCCAAATCTCATCTTAAATTTTAATCCCTATAATCCCCACGTGTCAAGGGAGAGACCAGGTGGAGGTAATTGAATAATGGGGGTGGTTCCCCCAGGCTGGTCTCGTGATAGTGAGAAAGTTCTCATGAGATCTGATGGTTTTATAAGGGGCTCTTCCCCCTTTCCTCAGCACATTTCCTTCCTGCTTCCTTGTGAAGAAGGTGCCTTGCATCCCCTTTGCCTTCTGCCATAATTGTGTTTTCTCTTTCCCAGCCATGCTTAGCTGTGAGTCAATTAAACCTCTTTCCTTTATAAATTACCCAATCTCAGGTAGTTCTTTATACCAGTATTAAAATGGACTAATACACTCTCTTTCTCTATCTTTCAGAATTTTTTCAGTAGGATTGGCACCAATACGTCTTTGAATGTCTGGTAGAATTCAGCTGTGAATTCATCTAGTCTTGGATTTTTTTTTTTAAACTTTAAGTTCCATGATACATGTGCAGAACATGCAGGTTTGTTACATGGGTATACGTATATGTATGCCATGGTGGTTTGCTGCACCTATTGACCCGTCCTCTAAGTTCACTCCTATCACTGCCAACACTCAACAGGCCCCGGTGTGTATTGCCCCCCTCCCTGTGTCCATGTGTTCTCATTGTTCAACTCCCACTTATGAGTAGGAACATGTGGTGAACTTTCGTCTTAGTGCTGCCTTTGCTGTATCACAGAGGTTTTGATAAGTTGTGTCAGTATTATCATTAATTTCAAATAATTTTCTTATTTCCATTCTGATTTCATAGTTGATGCAATGATCATTCAGGAGCAGGTTATTTAATTTCCATATATTTGAATGGTTTTTAGGGTTCCTTTTGGAGTGATTTTCAATTATACTTCACTGTGGTCTGAGAGAGTATTTGATATAATTTTGATTTTCTTAAATTTATTGAGACTTGTTTTGTGGCCTATCATATAGTCTATCTTTGATAATGTCCCATGTGCTGATGAGAAGAATGTGTATTCTATAGTTGTTGGGGAGAATGTTCTGTAAATATATGTTAAATCCATTTGTTCCAGGGTATAGTTTAAGCCCATTATTTCTTTGTTGGCTTTCTGTCTTGATGATCTGTCTAGTGCTATCAGTGGGGTATTGAAGTTCCCTGCTATTATTGGGTTGCTATCTATCTCATTTCTTAGGTCTAATAGTAATTGTCTTATAAATCTGGAAATCTGGGAGCTCTGGTGTTTGGTGCATATAATTTTAAGATTGTAACATCTTTTTGTTTTGTGTAGTTTTGAAAGATCTCTTGATATTGGTTTCTGTTTTTATTGCATTACTTTTTAAGAATATGCTTGATATAATTTTGATTATTTTAAATTTATTGAGACTTGCTTCGTGGTCAAGCATGTGGTTGATATTAGAATACATTCCATGTGTAGATGAGAAGAATGTATATTCTGTGGTTGCCAAGTGAAGTCTTCTGTAGATGTCTATCAAGTTCAGTTGGTCAAGGGTAGAATTTAAATACAGAATATTTTTGTTAGCTTTCTGCCTTGATGGTCTAACACTGTCAGTGGGGTGTTGAAGTCCCTCACTATTATTGTGTGACTCTCAAAGTCTTTTTGTAGGTCAAGAAGAGCTTGTTTTGTAAATGTGGGTGCTCCAATATTGGATACCTATGTATTTAGGATTGTTAAGTCTTTTTGTTAATTAAACCCTTTATCATCATGTAATGCTTTATTTGTCCTTCCTGATTGTTATTGGTTTAAAGTCTGTAATATCTGATACAAGAATAGCAACTTCTGCTCTTTTCTGGTTTCTGTTTGCCTGGTAAGTCTTTCTCTATACCTTTACTTTGAGCCTGGAGCATTATTATATGTGAGATATGTCTCTTGAAGACAACAGACAGTTGGATTTTGTCTTTTTTATCCAGCTTGCTTCTCTATGACTGTTAATCCTTTTTCGGTTTGCTCTGAGAATACTCACTAGTGGCACTTGTGGCTGCAGTGTTTACCTGAAAATGACTTTGCCACAAAATACTGCTTTTAATATTATTTTTGCATCACTCTAGTTTATCAACTTTGGAAACAAAAGACACTGTTCAATATATAGTATTCTGATTTTAGTAGTGATATTCTCATTTACAAACTACAGTGATTCTCAATTGCTAAAAATATCAAATCCTAGAAAATGTGGCACTACTATGCATAATGTTAACATCATTCTCTAATAGTTGTTGGCCAAAAATTCATTTGATGAATCTAATTTTTACAAAATAGATAATTCTGATGATTCTGATGTTAATTCTGTCCAGAAATAACTCAGAGAGTAGTTTTTATATTTTATTTTCACATTTAAAATCAGTCAAATTTTCAATTTCAAAGAGTGTGTTTAAATGAACGCTGCCAAAGAGCTGTACTTTTTTTTATCTAAATGGGAAAGGGGTTTATTGAGGCATGGAGACCATTTACATTCAGGGTTAGTATTGACATATGAGATTTTGATTCTGTCATCGTGCTCTTGCTGCTTATTTTATAGACTTGATTGTGTAATTGTGTAATATCGTATGTGGGCTATGTGCTTGAGTGTGTTTTTGTGGTAGTAGGTTTTGTTCTTTGCTTTCCATGTTTAACACTCCATTAAGGACATATTTTAAGGGTGGTTTGCTGGTAATGAGTACCCTTAGTGCTTGAGAATTTTATTTTTACTTCGCTTATGAAGTTTAGTTTGGCAAGATGTGATGTTCTTGGCTGGAATTTCTTTTCTTTAAGAATGCTGAAAATAGGCTCCCAATCTCTTATCGTTTGTAAGGTTTCTGTTGAGAGGTCTGCTGCTAGCCTGATGAGGTTCTTTTTTTAGGTGACCTGACCTTTTTTCTAGCTACCTTTAAGTTTTTTGTGTTTGTGTTTACACTGGTGAATCTGATGACTCTATGCCTTGAGTATGGCTATCTTGTGTAGTATCTTGCAGAGGTTCTCTGTGTTTCATGAATTTGTACATCCTCCTTTCTAGCAAGATTAGAAAATTTTCATAAACGGTGTCCTCAAATGTGTTTTCCAAGTTGCCTACTCTCTCTTCTTCTCTCTCAGAAATGCCAGTGAGTCATAGATTTGGTCTCTTTATTTAATCGCATATTTCTCAGAGGTTTTGTTTAGGTTTCTGAATCCTTTTTTGTTTATTTTTGTCTGACTGAGTTGATTTGTAAAACCAGCCTTCAAGCTCTGAAATTATTTCTTCAGCTTGATCTAGTCTAATGTCGATGCTTCTAACTGTATTGTGAAATTCTTGGCGTAAATTCTTCAGTTATAGAAGTTTAGTTTGGTTCTTTCTTAAAACGGCTATTTCATCTTTTAGCTCCTAGATCATTTTTTAAAAATTTATTGCATTCCTTGGATTTGGTTTCAACTTTCTCCTTAATCCTGATGAGCTTTCTTGCCACCCAGATCTGAATTTTATGTCCATCATTTCAGTCATCTCAGTCTGACCAAGCACCATTTCTAGGGTTCTAGTGGGTTCCTTTGCAGTTAAGGGAACACACTGGCTTTTTGAGTTTTGAGTTCTTGGATTGACTCTTTCTTATGTGTGAGGGCTAATGTTCCTTTAACTGTGATGTGAGTTAAGTATAGTCAGTTGGCTTTATTTCTGGATATTTTCAGAGGGGCAGAACTCTGTACTAAATCTATATTTGTGGCTGGATTTTTGCCTTAGTTTTCACAGGTGCTGTATACTAGCAAAATATTTTGGTGTTGCATTTTGGGCTGTAATCTAGTATGTGGCATTTACAAGTACTGGCTGGCAGATAGACTCTTAGCCATATGTCTCTTTGGTACTTTGGCACAGTTGGCAGCAGTGCTCTGTGTTTGAGGAGATGTGGGAGAGAAATGACTGCCTCACCTGGCCGGTTCCTGCATTTTGGAGGAGCCTCCTCCAATCACTGGTTCCATGATTGTGTTGCCTTTGTTAGGTGTTCTTGTCCATAGGGCTCCCTCAGGCAGGGATCATGGTTGGCAGACCACACTAGCTGCCTCTAGTCTGTCATCTTGAGTCCCTCCTCCTATAGGACGTGCTGGACAGGTCCTGCGGAGGGAGGCACACCCTGCTTACTCTTCCACTCACTCACAAAACCAGGCACCTAACACCTCTCCATGTTCTGAGAGTAAGCGCTCTCCCTTCTTTGGTCACTAACTCAGCCAGTGGGTCCCACTCAGCTAGAAGCAGCAGAGGTGCTTACCCAATCTACTATCTGGGTGCTTCTTGTGGGAACATGGGATTACACCCACCCACAGAGTTTAGGCAGAAGCA
Source organism: Pongo abelii (assembly GCF_028885655.2). Taxonomy (NCBI): domain Eukaryota; kingdom Metazoa; phylum Chordata; class Mammalia; order Primates; family Hominidae; genus Pongo; species Pongo abelii. Next base: position 94,991,406 of record NC_071990.2, on the reverse strand, counting down.
TTTCCACTGTGCTGAAAGCCACAAGAGGTATGGACCACCTGGCTATGAGCAGTGGTGATGGATGGGTTGCCCATCCTGCCGTCAAAGTGCTTCCCGAGGAACCTGGAGCTGTTCCCCCTGGCAGAGTTGAGGCAGAAGCAAGGCCACTGCACTGGAAGCTGGCACCAAGCCTAGTCTTCTGAGGTGGAGTGGAGCAATCTTACTGTTCTTGGACACTCCAATTGTGTTCTCATTTGGGGCTATGACAGCTGGTGCTATGTTTCTCTGAAGTCCAGTGCTTTTGGTGGTCGCCATAGACTTGAGTGCTGCCTCTGCAAAAGCTGCAGGTGGCTGTCTGTATCAGTCTAGCAGCCTGGGGGGTGAAGGGGATTTTCTCCTTCTAAGGCTTGTACAGCTCCCGGTGGATCCCCCAGTGGCTCTCACTCACTCATTCACCCTTTCCCCATTTTGGGGCGCTTCTCCTGCCTGTGTACTAATCCCAGATGGGCTTCTGCTTAGCTTCACTCTTTTCTGTTCTCTGTGTTCCCTCACCGCCTTGCTGGATCTCCACATGGTTTATTAGATGATTGGCTTGCAGGGCCGCTAGGCGCTGTTTAGCAGCCACTTTGTTTTCTCTCTGTAGGAGTGTTGCACACTAGCTGCCTCTAGTCTGCCAGCTTGACTCTCTCCTCCTATAGTTTCTGAACAGAAACTATTCTCATATAGTTCATCTTCATCATCATCTTATAAATTATGACATGGAATTAGAATCTTTTCTACACCTTGGTAAATTAAATTTTTTTTCTAAATTTGCAGCAATTCCCAACATGTATCTTTTGCATCGTCAGTATCATAAGCTAGCTCTAAGAGTTTATTTAAAGTATTTTTTTAACCAACATCACTTTTTCTATGAAAACATTAGTACAATCATTTTCTTATTTATGAGTGCCAAATTAAAAAATAAAATAGATCAAGTGGAAGGCAATATTGTTTTTATATCTAAAAAATAAACAGATATCATAAACAATTTATTGCAAAATAAGAAAAAAATTTAAAGATTCCTTGGTGTCCAATGTATAATAGAAAAATTGCATATGAGAAATTGAAACATAAGTTTGTATGGAAAGAAATAGAAAGAATACAAAAGTAAATGTGTGAAACAAGCAAAAATTTAAGTAAACTAAAAAAAGTATAAGTTAAAACGTGTTTTCAAGTTAATGAAGAACAGAATTAACAACAAAAATATTATTTTGATGAAAAATCCTGAAAGCAATATTTCAAGAATGAAAAGGAAATAGAGGAAAGAATAAAAATCAGCTGACATAATGATCAAAATGAGAACAAGAAAGACAAAAATGAAAGCTGAATAAGCCTTAAATATACAGATTAAATAAATACCATAGCATGGGAAAAATCAACACAAGTAGTAAATGCAACAACACCAATTTATAAACAACAAGGAAATAAATATAAACAGTGAGAAAATTTTTCTCCGTTTAGTAAAAAAAGAGGCAAAATAGCAAATGGTCTCCAGTGAAACTAAAATTTTCCTGCCCACAGGTTTCTCTGCCACAATTAATGTCAGAAGACAATAAATAACATTTATAAATCTATGAGAGAAAAGATTATGTCACAATTTTTAGATAACTGATTTTATTTTCACATTTGAGAACCCAAGAAAAATAACCTCATATATAAAACAACCAAGATCTTAAATAATTTATGTAATCTTTTTAAATTGCTGGAATACATAATCTAGCAGTTCAATGTATTAAACAAGACATACATTCAAAATTGCTAATCTATGGTATGGATATTGAGAAATTTGATTTCAAAAATTGACATCCATTGTGTCATAAAATGAGCAGATCATTTAGCTGGTTGAGCATCATTATATTCTGGCAGTAATAAAGCAGTATATTTAAATTACTGACAGGAGTGCCTGGGCTTTGTTACTCTTATATCTATAATGACTTAACATGGGCTATAAAACATCAAACAAAAATATAAAATAATGGTGACAATATGAGGTTTGATTGCATCATAAATAATGCAACTACATAAACAAAAGTGGGAAATATACTGAATGGTCTCCTTCTCAATTTCTCTACTGTTATATCTAATATCTGATGTCCCAAAGTGACTTACACATAAGGATATCTTCAATACTGTGGACAGGGGCTGGTCCAATATGGATGCCTATCTTCTCCATTCATGTCCATTATTCCAGTTCTTCAACGTTCCCTAAAAATGGCTCTAACATCTGTCCTTTCTACACAATATCTGCTACCACCATCCTAATATGAGGTCTGTTGCTTGTACCTCAGTAGCCAACCACCAAGTCCATCCATCTATTCTGTCATAAAGGACCTCAATCTGCATACCATTCAACTCCAATCTTCAAAATGATGCACAGCCTTTTTTTGAAATGAAAATGGATGGTAGTTTTCTGCTCTACTTCCTTTTCCTTTTTTTTAGCAAACTGAATTCTCCACAAAACAGATGAAATACATATAATTAGTTTTCTATTACTGTGTAAGAAATTACCACAACTGTAGTGGGTTAATAAAACACAAATATATTATCTCAGAGTTTCCTTGGGTCAGGAGTTCAGTGCAGCATGGCTGGGTTCTTACAAGGTTGAAATCAGAGTATTAGCTGGACACATCTTCATCTGGCGACTCCATTAGGTTATTGACAACATTTATTTATTTGTGGCTGAGTGAATGAAGTCTCTGTTTTCTTGCTGATACCGGCAGGTCCCAGAGATGTGGCTCCTTCTACACTTGGTCCTCTCACATTTCCAATCACTCTTCCAATCCAATCACTCTTCCAATCACATTTCCAATCACTCAATCATTAATAAGCTCATAGGTTACTTATCTTCAGAAGCGGTCCAGACCTTTTTAAAGGCTACTCTAATTAGATCAGGCTTACCCAAGATAACTTCTGTTCTTAAAGCAAACTGTGCTATATAGCAGGGGTCCCCAACCCCTGGCCATAGACCCGGAATCGGCCATGCAGCAAGAGTTGAGCAGTGGTGGAGGGAACATTACCTACCTCCTGAGCTTCACTTCCTGTCAAATCAGCGGTGGCATTAGAGTCTCATAGGAGCACATGAACCCTATTGTGAACTGCGCAGATGAGGGATCTAGGTTGCATGCTCCTTATGATGATTTGAAGTGGAACGGTTCCATCCCTAAACCATCCCCCACCCCCAATCCATGGAAAAATTTTCTTCCGTGAAACCAGTCTCTGGTGCCAAAAAGGTTGGGGACCACTGCTCCATAGCATATCCTAATTATGGGAGTTATATTCACCATATACACAGGTCCCACCCATACTCAAGAAAAGGATGTTAAACATCAGGGAGCAGGGACCTTAGTAGCCATTTTAGAATTCTGCCTATCACATATATATTTTCTTCACCATTTTATTTCCAGTAATCAGGACAGTGCCTGGCCTACAATAAGTTCTTAATACAATATTCTATGATAGTTTCTTAATTTCATCTTATATCTGTTTTCTGGGCTACTGCTTGTATGACCATCTGCCAACTTTACTTCTCCATTTAGATTCCTAGTAGCCAACAAAAATTATAGTGACAAAAACAGAATGCAGAATTTATGCCTACCACTCCTCAAGTCTCACCAATTCCGGGAAATTGTATTGTATTGCAATTCAACTGCCTCTCAGGCCAAAATCTGGGCATCATCCCTGGTTCCTCTTTTCCATTTTCATCCCATAGTCAATCCCTCCACAAATCTTGTCAATCTTACTTTCAAAATACATGCTAAATCTGATAACTCTTTATTTTTCCCTTGCTTTCATCCAAGTCCAACACCCTTTGTCTCTGGCCTGTATAACTGCTACAACTGGTAAAGTGGTTTCCCTGTTTCCAGGATCTGCCCTGACACCTTCTTTCAATCTGTTATCTGGGAAAATTGTTTTTTATTTATTTATGTTATTTTTAATGGACATATGATGATTATATATGCTTCTGTGGTACATGTGATATTTTAACAGATACATAAAATATGTAGTGATCAAATCAGGGTAATTGAGATATTCACCACTTCAAACATTTATCATTTCTTTGTGTTGAGAATATTACAGATCTTTCTTCTAGCTACTTTGAAATATACAATAAATTATTATTAATTTAGTCACCCTACCATGTGATTGAACACTAGAAATTATTTCTTCAATCTGACTGTATTTTTGTACCCATTAACCAACCTATCTTTATTCCTCCTAATCTTCTGCCCCTCCTGGTCTCTAGTAATTACTAATCTCTCTCTACCTCCTTGAGATGAACATTTTTGGCTAACACATTCTCTGAGTGAGAATATGTAATATTTGTCTTTCTGTGCCTGGCTTGTTTCACTTTACATAATTTCCTCTGGTTTCATTCATATTGCTGCAAGTGACAGAATTGCTTTCCTTTTCATTGTTGATTAATATGCCATTGTGTATATATACAACATTTTCTTTATCTACTCATCTATTGCTAGACGCTTAAATTGGTTCCATATCTTGGCTATTGGGAAAAATTCAATGATCACAGGAGTACAGATATCTCTTCAACATACTGATTTCAATCCTCTGGATATATGCCCAGCAGTGGGATTGTTGAATCATATAGTAGCTCTATTTCTAGGTTTATTTATTTATTTATTTATTTGAGAAAGTTTCATAGGATTTTCAGTGGTGGCTATGCTAATTTACATTTCTATCAGCAGTATGAGTGTTCTCCTCTCTGGCATACTTACCATCATTTTTTTTTGGTCATTTTGATATCAGTTGTTTTAAGTGGGATAATATGATATTTCATTTTGACTTTGATTTGCGTTTCCCTAATGATTCATGATGTTGAGCATTTTAAAATATACCTGTTTACCATTTGTATGGCTACTTTTCAGAAATGTCTACTCAAATCCTTTACCCATTTTAAATCTGATTATTATTATTGTTTTGCTGTTAAGTTATTTGAGTTCCTTATATATTTTGGTTATTAATCTCTGATGAATAGTTTGCAAATTCTTATTGCTATTGTGTAGGTTGTCTCTCTACTCTGTTGATTGTTTCTTTTGCTCTGCAAAACTTTTTACCCTAGTATAATCCCATTTGTTTATTTTTGCTTTTGCGGCCTGCATTTTTGAGGTCTGACCCGCCAAAATCTTTCAGACCAATGTCTTGGTCTGACAGATTGCTTTAAGTGGTAATCCAATAATTTCTTTCTGATCTCATTTTCCATATGTCTTGCCTTATCTTAACATGATCTAGTCTCAGTAGCTTTCACTTTTTTTCCTCAGACACCAGGGGTACATTCCTGTTTTTGTACCTTCATTCTCGATAACTTTTTGCATGCTTGGCTCCTTCTTTTCACCCATATTTCAGCTCAAGTGACACTTCTTTTCACAGAGTTTCCTCACCTGACTTCCTAAGGTAAAGTTCTTCTTACCTTTGTAATTCCCTATTAGATACTCCCTTTAATTATCTTTTTTTTTAAATCACCCATTGCTCTCTAAAATGTTCTTGGTCATTTATGTGTTTACATACTGATTTTCTGAATTTTAGCTATAAAACTGACTGATGGATGACAGATGTCTTAGTCCATTCGTAGTTTTGTCACAAAATACTGAGACTGGGTGATGTATAAAGAGGACAGATGCATTTCTCACAGTTCTAGGGGCTACATCTAAGATCAAGGCACCAATATTTATTCTGGTGAGGGCTTTATTGCTGCATCCTAACATAGTAGAAGGTGGAAAGGTAAGGGAGCCTAATGCTACATGAAACCTCTTTTATAAGAGCTTTATTCCTATTTATGAGGAAGAAGCCCCTATAGGCCTAGTCACCCCTTGAAGTCTCCATATCTTAATACTATCACATTGGTAACACCTGAATTTTGGACAGGACACATAAAACCATAGCATGAGGGCAATAGGTATGCAATGCAAATGTGTTGGGTAAAAAAAAAAAAATGAATGAATTCCACCATAATATGATTTGGGTAGGTTTTAAAGGAACTTCTGCATATAATTACTGATAGGCTTGAAATTTATAACATTAGAGTAACACATGGCCTCCTAACAGTAAAGGAAGAAGAATATTACATCCTGGAGACCAACCTGAAAATATACTTGCTTGTGTAGCATGCAGCCTTGCTGCACTATTTCATTAGAGTTGTAATTCATAAGTCAAACCACTGGATAACTGAAAAAACAGAGTGTATGAAGTTTTGTGATCAATTTTGGGACTTAGAATCTTTCCTAGAAAGTTCTTCAATATCTAGAATACTGGATAAAGAAATCTGTAACATAACATGCCTTTCTGATATAAGAGGGCTGATGTGCTTCATATGCATAGGTTTTGGGAGTGTGAGTAACAATTATTATAGCTACTAGTTTATTCACATTATTTTGTGTCTAAGGTACTATTATTTTTCCTCATTTGGCTGTAGAGAAAATTGAGTCAAATAAATGGTAGAGACTTGCCTAAGGTCATGCAACTAGTAATTAGTGGAGCTAGTATTTGACCTCAGGAAGTAGAACTCCGAAGCCCACTTTTAATCACCATACTATGTGGTGTATGGAAAGAGTAGGAAGTAAAAACGTTTTTTCCCTAGAATAACTCCTATTAGTATAATAATATGCTTAATAGGGAGCTGCAATTAAATCAGAATTTCCCAAAATGTGTTCCATAAAACACTAATAGCTCCAGACAGTCTATGAGGTGAAAATATGCTAAAGTAATATCAGTTTAAGAAAACCATATAATTATACTCACTTTCCTAGGAAACCTGTTTCATGTCAGCCTTATGAGAGTTCATCTGGCTCTCTAGCACTCCAAAGTACTGAAACAGAACACCGCCATGTTACTTTTACCACAGAACAATTTCTCTCTCTCTCTTTTTTTTTTTTTTTGGATTACATATATTGACATCCCATGAGACAAACACACACTTTGGGGAGCTCTGTTAAGATGAATTGTTAGTGTACTCAAGTAATTTGGCAAATCTGGCAGTGAAATACCAACAAAGGGAATAGAAGCAGTTAAGTTGCACCTCCATCTATTAATGACTATCACCTTTAGTCCCTACTTCACTTTATTGATAGGCTATTAATGTACAGAGAAACAGATTGACTTGTGGTATGCTGATGTGAAGTGAGTCAGTAACACTTAGGAGCACACATCTCTGTGTGGGTGCGCATATGGGCTGTGAGGAGGGAGAAGCGGGGCAGCTGAGAGGAAAAAAGCAGCTTAGTTACATACATATTTAAAAGTCAAGAGGATGTGGTGTTTAATTTCTTTTTTTCTTGGGTTCATTACTCCTCTAATCCTTGACTCTGTTACTTTTAATTTTGTTGATTAAAAGGTATTATGTGGGCGGGTTAGTCAGTGCTTGATGTTACTGAACAGCAGGTACACAGGAGCTACAGTTCTTTTTTTTTTTTTTTTTGGTGCAGGACAATTAAAAATGTAATCAACTTTGAAAACTGGAGGGTAAAAAAGAAATACCATGAATAGACATGGATCTAAATAACTGCTTCGCTAGCAGACGGTCATTGCATATCTCCAGAATTCGGATAAATTTCTTTTACATTTTGGGGAAGAGTCAGATTAGAAAAAAGATAATTGTTTTCTGATTGATCATTGCATACAAAAAGGCTTGACTTATGCATCTTGCAACAGAACACAATGTAAAAGCTCAAAAATAAGCCATAAAATACAATGCTGAAAATTTCCATATCACAGCTGCCCAGAGTGCATAACAAGAAGAATATTAGTAATGTCCAGATGCACATACGTCTACAGGGAAGCCACTTGCCAACAGCAAAATAAAAGAAATGACAATGTCAATCACATCCAATAGACTATGTTAATGTTTTTCAAACAGTTCTTTCACACTCAGAAATAGTGCTCATTAATAATGGATAGTACTGTATGAAGGAGACGGAGGGTTGCCTATAAAACTGATGGAATTCATTGTTCATTGCTCATCTTCTCTCAATAATGAACTGCATTCCTGCAGGATGATTTTTCTTTTGTCTTTAAAACTATGCCCAAATGGTTTCAAACCTTTTAAGCTAATTAATCCCTTTCTTTACTGAACTAACTTTGCACATGTGGTACTAATGCACTGCCCATCCTCACATCTCCTTCATCTCTACCTTGTCCTACTTCAACTTACTTCCTTTGTAATTACACAGTTTTTGACTAGTACTGCTGAAATGTGCAAGAAAGTTCTCAAGCTTTTAAAAATACCTTGAAATTATGATGCTAAATCAAGAATGAGTTTCATTGTTGCTGTAATTCTTCTTCTTCTTCTTCCTTTTTTTTTTTTTAGACAAAGTCTTGCTCTGTTGCTCAGGCTGAAGTGCAGTGGCAAAATCTCAGCTCACTGCAACCTCTGCCTCCTGGGTTCAAGCTATTTTCCTGCCTCACCCTGCTAAGTAGCTGGGATTACAGGCACCTGCCACCATGCCCGGCTAATTTTTGCATTTTTAGTAGAGACGCCTGTCTCTTTCACCATGTTGGCCGGGCTTGTTTCAAACTCCTGACCTCAGGTGATCTGCTTGCCTCAGCCTCCCAAAATGCTGGGATTACAGCAGTGAGGCAGCACGCCTGGCCTGTAATTCTTCTTTATTTTTCTCTTCCTTCACTTGGCTGTTCAAGCAGCTGTCAGTAGGGCCTACAGGTTTGGTGATACATTTTGAGGTTTCCATATTGCATAATCAAATATGAGTACCACAAAACCACTGAAATTCAGAAAGGCTGCTGATTCCATGGGGATTAATTTCCTAATATACCACTTTATTCAGGGAAGCAACTAATTATCTCTTTTTGACTAAGAAGTCATTTGGAGTCAATTTTGTATGATGACCTCCATTTTTAACATTTTTAAGCAAATGCTTTTTTGAAATGGCTTTGAACATAAGACCAACTGCCTGTTATTCTGTTCACAATAAAAGCTACCTTTTAGCAATATATTGGAAAACACATGTAAAGAAATACTCATAGGATACAACTAAGATCTATTGAAAAATTATATTTACAGTAAACTGTACCCTTAATGATAATGCCTTTCATGTGTAACAGTGAATTGCCAGATGAAAAGGACTATTTATGCAAGATGTATAGCAATGGAAAGAAAAGTATATGTTTGGACATAGATCCAATTGCCAGTTAGTTGACACATTCAAGTTTTTCCCTCTATAGTTTAATTACAGGAGTGATTTCCTGTCAATGGTAATACATTTGTCTCAGTGAAGTTCTATTATATCAAACTATGAAAGGAAGTGCAGAAATATATAGTTGTTCCAGATCCAAACAGGCGGAATGCTCAGATGTAGCATTCAGAATAAATACCACCACTACCTCCTAAGTTGTCAAATTCCTAATCCATAAAACCAGCAACTATGTTATGTTTCATGACAAAGGGAAATTACCATTACAGATGTAATTAAGATTGCTAATTAGATGCTATTAAAATATGGAATCCTGGATTAGCTAGGTGGATCAATATAATTACCAGGAGCCTTAAACGTGGAAGAGGGAGACAGAAGAGAAAGAATGATGTCACATGAGAAAGATTGCATTCACCATTGTGGCTTTGAAGATAAAGAAAGAGGGACTGAGTCGAGGAATATGGCAACCTTTAGAGGCAGAAGACGAATTCTCTTCTACAGCCTCCTGAAGGGAATGCAGCTCTGTTGATACCTTAATTTTAGCTCAGTAAGAGCTGTGTAGTAATTATAATCTAGAGAACTACAAAATACTAAAGTCATATTGTTTTAAGTCACTGTGTATTAATCACAAGAGCCATCATAAGTAATACATGATGTATCTTGCTTTTGGGTGTGGTCTTATATTGTCTTTGCCCTTTAAAATGAAACAAACTACAAACATTAAAAAAGCTCCACTAGCTTTCCATTCAAAATTTCTCTCCCTCCTCCCAACTTCCACCCTCAAGTAGACCTCAATACCTGTGGTTTTCCTCTTGGTTTTCATGTTTTAACATCATTTAGCTCCTATTGTTAAAATTTCTGAGCTCATCAAGTTTGAACTAAGGAAATAAAAAGGATATTAAAAAGATAGGTATTGGTATGTCTAAATCTGTCCTCAGGTTCTCTGGATCTGGCAAATATTGAAATCTGACTCAAAAATATTTCCATGTGTTCTTCAGAGTCTCCACTACAAAGCACTTGAAATGAGTACGCCTGTGTCTGTTCAGGTCCACCCAGAGAAAAGGGACCTGTAGGAAATACATGGATTACTCTGATGAATTGGCTTATTCACTTGTGGGGACTGGCTAAGTGAGTTTTAAATTCACAAGGCAGACAGCCAGGAAGGAAAGAGAACAAGTGGATTGAAACCCAAGAGCAAGGGCCAAAGTTTGTAGCCCACTTTCTCAAGCAAGGCCTATGCCCTCTTTTAAAAGGACTAGCAACTGATTAAGTCAGGACAACCCAAGATAATCTAAATTAAAATCCACTGAATAGGAATTTTAGTTACATTGGCAAAGTCCCTTCACATCAGTACCTAGATTTCTGTTTGACTGAAAAACTGGGAAAAAGGTGTGTGTGCATGTGTGTGTGTATGTGCATAAATGTTTGTGCTATACAATGACTGCTGCTTTCTTTCCTTCTTCAGACTCTTATAAGAGAATATCTTTTGAATCCCCCTGACCCAATATTGATACATCCTAGAAAGGAAATTCTTGTTAGAGTAGTTTATCCTGGAGAAGCTGACACACCACCTAGTCATGAGAGATCCTCAGTTTGGGGTGGTGCCTCTTTTATCCTGCAGCTTTTAATTTCTTTTAAGGTCTATATCCAGGAGGATATTTCATAGTCTTTTAATACCACTTGTGTTTTGCAAATACACATCTTCACTTTGTCCCTTACTCTACCCCATTACTGACAATTTCCAGAGTAGCAGAGATATCAAGGTTGTCATGAATCTTGAGGAAAATGTGTGGTTGTAAATAGTGGGAAATATATTGCACATTGTTCACAGTAACAAGATAGAAAACATTTAATATTTCATTTCCAGTGGAATCCAATATCCTACCTTTCTAAATTTATATCTACCACTCCATTTCCTTGTTGTCCTTCTGGTTGCCTTACTGGTCTGTTTTCCACATGGTGGAGAGAGCTTTGCCCATTCTTATCCCCTGGCCTGGGATGCTGCCTGCAAAATTTTACAGGAGTTTCTCTATTGCTTCAGTTGAGTCCAATCAATTATCATATCCATGTTGGTCACTCATCATGCCTTCATTCTACCTCATTTTTATTCCTGGAACTAATTACTACCTTAAGTTTGTTTACTTATTTTCTGCTTTCGCACTAGAATTAAAACTTTTTGAAAGAAGAAACTGTGACTCTTCTTAAACAGTATGTTTCTAGTAATCTTTCTTTCTCTCTTCAGCTTTTATTTTAGATACAGGGAGTACACGTGCAAATTTGTTACATAGGGATATTGTGTGATGCTGAGGTTTGGAGTACAGATCCTGTCACCCGAGTAGTGAGCATAGTACTATAGGTAGTTTTTGAACCCACCCCCGACTCACTAATAATCTACACGATCTATTATTCCCATGTTTATGTCCTTGTGTGCTCAGTGTTTAGCTTCCAGTTATAAGTGAGAATATGCAGTGTTTGTTTTTTTGTTCCTGTATTAATTTGCCTAGAATTATGGCCTCCAGCTTTTCTTTTCTTTTTATTTTTTTAACTTTTATTTTAGGTTCAGGGGTACCTGCGTAGGCTTGTTATATAGGTACACTCAATTCACAGGGTTGGCTGTACAGATTATTTCATCACCCAGGTACTAAGTCTAGTGCCCAATAGTTATTTTTTCTGAACCTCTCCCTTCTCCCAACTTCCACCCACAAGTGGACTTCAGTGTCTGTTGTTCTCCTCTTTGTTTCCATTTATAAAATGTAATGCTCTCATTTATAAAAGTGAGAAATGAGGTATTTGGTTTTCTCTTCCCTCATTAGTTTGCTAAGAATAATGGTTTCCACCTTCATCCGTGTTCCCACAAAGGACATGATCTTGTTCTTTTACATGGCTGCATAATATTTCATTGTGTATATGCACCACATTTTCTTCATCCAATTTGCCATTAATAGGTATTTAGGTTTATTCTATGTGTTTGTTATTGTGAATAGTGCTGCAATGAACATATGCATGCGTCTTTAAGACAGAATAATTTTCATTCCTTTGGCTATATACTCAGGCTAGCAATCTTAACAGTCCTGTAACTATCAGTTTGCTGAACTCAGAATGTAGTTCATTCTGAGGTTTAGCTTGAGAAAGTGATTCAAAATTCTCAGGAATTAATGAAACGATTTCTAGGCACTTGGTTATATTAGTATGAAATAGATACTTAAAATTTCCAATGAATAGCTATTCAGTTATTCCTCATAAGATAACAAAAGCCAGTATTTTTATTAAAAAATAAAGTTCAGAGTTAATAATTATGTTTTGAAAAGTTTTTTGAGTAGAGAATAATTATTTACTTATGAGAAATTCTCAGTATGCTAAATGGTAACTAAGAGATGGGCAAATTCAGACCTTACTTCTATCATGGTTTCACCACTTCTCAGCTATTTGTGATTTTTGAATAAATTTCCTATCTACCAAGTGGGGCTGTTATTGGGCACATAGGCTTTAATAAGGATTTCACAAGATCTACACATACTAAATCCTCAATGAATACTAGATATTCATTTGTAGTACAAATAGATTTCGCTTGTTCAAGATCTCATATAGCTTCATGTAATCTCATTAAGTACTTAGTATGAGCCCTGGAGGTCTATAAAATGTGACTTTTTATTAATTGTATTGATTGCTTAATTTTAAAAGATACATTTAATTTCTTTTTATTAAAACATATTTTATGTGACACAACTGCAAGAATGGCTACATTTTTAAAAATGTCACTGATGAATCACAAGGACAGAAAGCAAACTAGATATTCACATGAAGGCCATATGTCACAGCTTGCCATGACACTGTGAAGTTACACCATGGTGTGAGAAACAGCATCCCCTTTCATTCTCAAAAGTATATTAGTTTGGCGTATAAATTGTAGTATTTACTTAATTAAAGCAAACAATATGATGGATGGAAAGACGGACTTCGCTACAGATGTTTCAGAAATCAAAAAGATAATAAAGGATTATTGTGACTAATTGCATATTAAAATATTAGAGAACTCAGATGAAATATATACATTTATTTAAAAACAATGTATTAATGTTGATTTAACATGATATAGTAGAAGTCCTACAATCATTAGTGTAATTAAATGTATTAAATATTCTCCCATGAAGTAACACTGGACTACAATGGTAACATTCAAAGAATAATCCAATTTCAACACAATCCTTGCAGAGAGAAAAAGAAAGAAAACTCTTTTACTCTTCATAAGGCAAACATAACTTTAATAATATTAGACAAGGATAATACCAGAAAAAGGAGAAAATAAGGGGCAATCTTACTCAAGAACCTAAGTGCAAATCCAAATGAGGTGTTGGCAAAGCAAATATGTTTTTCCTCATATAGAATTCATAGTAGTGATCTAATGGACATATGTAAAACATACCTAGCAATAGGAAACTTCACATTCTATTCAAGAACAATTTTTTTCCGGTGTAAGCTTTTTTTTTTTTTTATAATGTCTACACATTAAACTCTATATCAGAGTTCCACTTAGATAATCTCATAAGCCCACCAATTGAAAATTTTTAAAATGAGATTTTTTTTCTTTTTAACAAATCTTTCTCACATCCTCTTTTTCTCACATCAGCCAGTTTACCAAGCATCACCTCTTGTAGTCATCATAAATTACTTCCATTGCTTACCCCAAGCCTTCCAATCAGTTAACTGAGTCCTGCCAGGCACATTGTCAATATCACGGTAACAGCAACCTTCTCCTTTCCATTTACATTAATAATACTCTAGATAGGCCCTTCTTCTTACCATTTGAACTAATGCAGCAGCCTTCAATATCGTCATCTTCTTACCATTTTTCCCATTCTTTGGAGTCTGCAAATTGATTTCTTTAATAGAAGTATCTGATCATTACTCTCTACTTAAAACGCTTTTATGGTTTTGCATCCCATTCAGTACATCATCTAAGCTCAACATAACATAGAGTGGGGTTCTGGTCTCCATCTTCTAGATTATTGCCATAGTAGCTGTACACTATGCTCTATCAATATTAAATTATTTGCAGCATCTGAAAAATCAACCTATTAACTTACATTTATTTGCTTTTCAAATGCTCTTACTTTTGCTTGTAATATTTTTTCTTCTTCTTAAATGGTTAACACATAATTTCATAAAAGAGGCAAATCACAATAGTTATCCACCCAGATATTCTTCCCAATTTATTTATTAATATTTTTTACCTTCCTCATGACCAGCCCCACCTTCATTTCTTAATTTTTATTATACTTATCCCACTGTAGTTTAGTTTTCTTTTCATTCTTATTTCACTATCTAGAATACAAGATTATTGATAGAAGGGACCAATACTTGACCTTTGGATTCACAGTGGTTAGCATATGCACTCAATAACGTTTTTTTTGAATGAGTGAACAAGTGAGTATAAAGCAGAATATGAAAGCATATGTACTAAGTATACATAGGCATACTTTAAATTTTGAAAGTGAGTCTGTTTTTACTAAATTATGAGACATTTTTCCTTTTAGTGTCATTTTTAGTTTATGTTTCTAGAGATAATGCATGCATTATGCATTTTTTAGGTGGGCAAATCATTAATATGGAAATTTGCTGTTGAATGAGTTAAAGTGTATGTTTGGATATTTTTGGTTTTTTGGGAAGTTGCTAAAAGTCTTTAATATTAATTTTGAACCCTTTGAAAGAAACTAAAACACAGAGTAATCAGTAGAAACTACACCACTTTTTGGCATGTGCTATGCATTTTTGCTGAAGCAGAAGCCTGCCGTATGCCATATGTGATATGCTACCCAACTCTGCCATCATGTCAGTGAATGCATACTATCCTGCAGCAAGCCACATGGGCATGACATGCCTTCCGCTTCAGCATTTTTATGAACATTTTTTCACTTAATTCTGTCACACATGGTATTCATAATCTGTTAGGAGAAGCTCTGCCCATTTTGTCACCTTTAACATCTGAGAGCTCTTATAATGGCGCCAAAATGATTGTTCTTCTGATTTGAATCAGATGTGAGTCATTCTGGTTGAAATTTCTAAAAATGTTTCCAGTAGTCATTTTTTACATAAAAATTGAAGCAAGAATGGGTAATGGCACATACAAGATATGACTTGGAGTGTAGTTAATTGCAACTGTGATTTTTTTTCACTCACACATTCATTCACTGACCAAATATTTATTGAGCCTTCAGGATGTGCCAGGTACTGTGCTATATGCTGAGGAAGAAAAAAGAAGGAAAAAGTACAAAACCAGGATCCTCCTACTCTAGGAGCCTGGAGGACAAAAACAAAACAAAAAAACGAAAAACAAAACAAAAACAAAAACAAAAGCAAAACAAAACAACAATAAAAAAAGGAAAGAAGTTTTTATTTCATTCAATTTTTTTCTAATATTAATTTCAAATGATTTTGTTTCATATTCCCATCCACTCAAATTTTCTTCCTCTTTTTTTTTTTATTTTTTTTTTTGAGGCAGATTCTCACTCTGTCATCCAGACTGGATTGCAGTGGCTCGATCTCGCTCACTGCAACCTCTGACTCCTGGGTTCAAGCAATTCTTCTGCCTCAGTCTCCTGAGTAGCTGAGATTACAGGCACCTGTCACCATGCCCAGCTAATTTTTGTATTTTTTGTGGAGACAGGGTTTTACCATGTTGGCCAGGGTGGTCTTGAACTCCCAACCTCAGGTGATCTGCCTGCCTCAGCCTCCCAAAGTGCTGGGATTATAGGTGTGAGCCACCGCACCAGGTATGAGCCACTACACCAGGCCCTGCCATTTTGAAAACAGAAAAATGCAGCCTATGAATAGAGCTATCATTTTAAGGCAGAATACTCTATTCGTGGGCTGCATTTTCCTTTTTTCAAAATGGTAAGAAGAAAATTTGAAGAATATGTGTGGAATATCAAAAGTAATCAATGTTTATGAATGAAAAGAACTAATTTTCACTGACCTTGACATTTTTATGCCAATCACAGTTGAATTTCTGAGCACAAGAACTTCGCTTACTGGTCCACATATATTCCTATAGACATTCCTTCAATTTAGACTATGTAGCATTTATTAAACTCTGTTAGTATGTTCCATCATGATGGTAAAATTGGACTGGATAAAATTAAAAGTAGAATTTCAATCTGAATGCCTATTTTTTCTATTAAATAAATATTTTTAAAAAGCACATCTTTTCTTCCAAACTATATTTCAGATGTATAGTGTACATAAAAATACCCGGCAATAGAAGACAATCTATGGCCCATAAATAGATTCCTGCACTACAGTTAACCCCACATTAAAGCCATAGCATGTAGATGAAGCATTAGATGTAATGAAACTACCGGAAGTAATTTGAAAATTAAAAAGATGTTGAATTCAAAATAAGATAGGAAAATAAATGTTAGGATTTTACAGATATCATTAATTTTCTATTTAAATTAACCAAATTGACTTAATACCTTTTAGATAAAAGCAAAAACAAAATGTTCTCCAGAATCTAATGATTCTAGAAAATATATTGTTTAGGTAGAAACAATTTTATATTAAGAAACACCTTCATTACAAAAATGTATAATCTCTGTGTGTCCCTAGTACCTCCAGTTAATTTTATGCATGACATTGCTAGTGCACTAACTAAACAAATACTATTATAGCAACAATAATAAAATTAAGCAGATATAGACAGAACATTTTTGAATATATTTAAAAAGGTGAAAGGATTAAAATTTAGTATTACTGAATGATAAATAATATATCTTCAGTATTGAAGATGGCCATGGCTATGGGAGAGGAGTAGTGAAGCCTCTGTCAAAGATCCTCGCCAGTGACTACAACTCAGTTAATTCCTATTACTTTTATAGTGAACATGACAAACATTTGTGAATCCATTTTTGTTGATCACTGCCTTCCTTCATATTGCCAATTATATAGAGCCTTGTGCTCAATATACAATGTGCTGACTCCTTCCTTCTTTCCTTCCTTCCTTCCTTCCTTCTTCCCTGCCTCCCTCCCTCCCTTCCTTCCTTCCTCTCCAATCTCTATTGAGCACTGCAAGAAGTAGGAAATTTATTGTTGTCTGTTTTGAGGTGTGTGCATTTGTATGTATGTGTGTATAAGTATATGCGTCAAGGGACTGACCAAAGAAATTTGCATTCATCTCCCCAGTGATGATATTGTTCAAAATTTTAAGCCCCATATTAAATCCCTTTTGGAGTTTTCTGATCCATGAAAAATTTCCTCTAACCTACACAGTCTTGATTCTATAACTTTCTCTACTCATCCATAGTGCACCTAGACACATGAAATATTTTCTTCTATTCTGGCCTAAATTTTAAATCAGAAATTCCCCACTGGCTAAGTTTAGAGTGCCTTTGGCATCATAGAGGAAAGGAAATGTTCTAGTAATACTAGGGAACCTCAGTTATTGGCAGCGTAATTATGTTTTCTGGCTGTACCAGAAGTAACACTACCAAAGATTTTTAAGAGGTAGCTATTTTTGAAAAAGTGATCAATAATTTTAGGTTTCTGTGTGGAATATAAAATAAATGAAATCTCATAGGCTTTAGCTGAATTACCAGGATAAGTATTTCCTCATCTACATTTTCAATATTTTAGCCAAAAGGTTGCATTTCTTTCTTGAAACTGGAAATATATTTTCTGTAAGGATAGCACAGTTTGGGAAACAGAGCACAGAGAAATGTTATCTTTATGTTTTCTTCTTACCTGCTTCCTTCCATTTATCTCCAATTAATCTAGGCCCCTGTTGTATAAGGCAAGTATTTTGCACATTATCAAGAATCATCAATTTCCATATGATGATACTCAGCTGATTATAATCATAAAGCATCAAGAAGCCAAAAGTTTATCAGTGAGAGATAGCAAGTGGGTGTGGAATTAAAGAACTCTAAAAAGCGCCTAAAAATCATTGGTAGCCTCTATGCACACAGCCAAATTTAACTCAAATAAGGATCCACTTATGCTGCTATGCTGCCATGTTGCCTGTTGACTTTGATAAATTTATCTTATTTGGAGTTTAAAATATGTTTTCTATGAGTTTGATCATCACCCAGAATGATTTACACAGTGAATAATTGGTCAAAAATAGGTAGTATCCCAGTCTTTATACTTTTAAGTCAACTACCATCAAACAAACAAACAACAATTGGATAATATTACATAGGGTCTTTTAAATCCTTAATTTTGATCATTTCTTCAAAGTTCTTTAGACTCTAGGTCCCCATTGTTTATAAAGGAGTGTTAAGTTAGTAGTGGTTTGTTATTCTTCAAGTGAGTCTGAAAGACAAAGCATGAAAAAGAGATAGATCTAAAAAGAATATAAGAAAGCTTCAAACTTCATCAATTCCCATCCTCAATGGGTCTTTGATTTTGCCTTGTAGATTTATGTTGTCCACTACCAAAAAGGAATGTCTGCTTTAGCTTTTTTAAAAAAAATCCTCATGGATTATTTGCCATTTTGAAATTATTTGTTAGTGGATTCCTGGTTTTGTTTAACAACTAAAGATAACATTTCTAGAAAAAATAAATATAAACATATTTAATATATTTTATTACTATTTAGCTATATTATTTCCTATTTTGATTATATCCAGGCATTCAGAGTTTATCTTCTTACTTCTCTCATACTTAGCAATGAAAGATCTAAATTTAAATATAGCCAATAACCGTGCCTCTAACATTATTTAAGGAAAAACATCACAGATTTTTATATAGTTTACTAGATAATGCCACTAGATTAATCAATAGTATATTATTAGCTTCAAGATGTTTTATTAGTATATTTAGAGCTGCCTTTTGAAAAGAAATTGATGTCTGCATCCTCAAAAATC
Organism: Pongo abelii; assembly: GCF_028885655.2. NCBI lineage: Eukaryota > Metazoa > Chordata > Mammalia > Primates > Hominidae > Pongo > Pongo abelii. The sequence goes on along the minus strand of NC_071990.2, from coordinate 94,972,373 downwards.
ATAATTAAGTTTGTTCAGAAGGAAAACACGACAGGAAAGACTTTTTATTGGTATGTAATTAGATTGAATTGGAATTTAATAATTGTGGGATAAGCATCTTCTGCAAGGCTTATCATTTCTGTCCCACAAAAGAGAATTGATTGATCAATGAGTTTAACCATTGAAAATGTTATAGCTGTTTTTATAGTCCTTTAATTTATGGTTTTAGAAATCAAATTATGATTTCGCTTTACACAAATACAAATGTAAAAAATACAGTGAGACCAATTCAGATGTATTGCATTGTTCCGTAAGAAATCCAGAGTGGCATGAGTAAAAAGGTTGGACAAAGGACTCTTCGAAATTCTGTCCACTTGTTACCACTATGGTTATGCCAATTGATATGTTAATTAGGTCTACACTGCATACATATACTAACTCTGACCAAAGCCATAAGGTTTCATAATGACTCAATAGCCAATTATATATGCTAAAAGTTATGGTTTATTGCAAGACCTTCATATGCCACCAATCATGCCATTAATACTTAACACACATGTAGTAATAAAAAAGGGCAGTAGAAAACCATGGTGATGGCTCGGGAACACCAACATGCCAATAGCCAAGTTCAGTTGGTCTGGAAGTTCTTCCAATGTCAGTGGAGAGGAAGATGTGAAGGGATTTCTCTCCAGCAGAGCTGACAAATTCCAGAGAACATCTCCAAGTTCTCACAGACAGAGCCTGAGAAGGTGTCTTAAAGAAGGTCAAGTCCTAGCTGCTTTTACAATCTTCCCAGATGATTCTGTTCTCATCTCATTAAATCAGCTGCCTTTAACTTTCCATTTGCTCTTTTTAGATCTCTGGTGGTACAGGCAACAGTGGATGTTATACCCTCAGGTCATTACATATTTATCTCTTTGAGGAAAGGAAGAATAACTTCACTGTGGTCTCAAAGCTAGTTGACATGAATGACTCCATTTTGACACGTTAGGCCCACAAATCATTTTGATACATCATCATCATAAAAGCAATAAAAACAGTGGCAAAAATGTCAGAATTAATGTTTTAGAATTCTGGAAATTAACCAAAGACTTTAGCCAATCCCAAGAGTGTTTATTCAAGAGAAAAAAAGAGATCAATCACATTAAGAAAAAGAGTTTTAGATTAATGTCATTTTAACATGACCTGTTCCAATTCTCCCCTCCCTAACTTCTCATTAGCCTTGAAAATCAACAACCACAATTGCAGTGAAAATCACAACTTGGCAGAAATTGAAAGGGAAAGAATGAGATTAGAGCACCTTTCAAAGCCCTGAAAAATGTTATTATTTCACCTATTTGGTGGTTCCCAGTAAGACCCCATTCACAAAGATAGATAGATAGATAGATAGATAGATAGATAGATAGATACATACATACATACATACATACATACATACATACATAACGGAAATTGCGCCCAGTTCAAGCAATCATCCCCACTGGGACTTTGTCAAAAATAATCAGGGGCTATTTTAAAGTAACTAAAAGAGTATGATTGAATTGTTTGTAACACAAAACAAGGATAAATGCTTGAGATGATGGATATATTATTTACTCTGATGTAATTTTTACACATTGTATGCCTGTATCAAAATATCTCACACATTTCATAGATATACACACTTAGTGTGTACCAACAAAAATTAAAAATTAAAAAAAATCAGAGGCAATTGTTAAATTATTAAACAACTGTTGAATTGCTTGAGAAAGTACATAACAGTTGGGGAAAACAATAGGCTAACCAAAAAGCTTAAAAGGAAAAGCTGGAGAATGAGATGTTCATATAGGACTTTAAGAATTCCAAAACATCTCAAAAAATGTAGAAGGCTATTTTCATGTGTAGGGCTAAGCAGATGCCCAAAATGGTATATAGTATCAGAAAAGATAAAAAGCCTTTAAACTTTCGACCTTTATTAATGTTGAGGCTCTTCACAAGCAGGGTATAAAGGATAACGTGTAGTTGTCAATTGGCTGAGTGTTGGAGGCATGCCTCAACATGTATACAGAACCTCTTGGCAGACACTAGGAGATATATTAGTTTCAGATGTCTAAAGAAATCTGTCTGATCATCAGCAAAGACAAATAATACAAACAGACTTCATTCAGAAAGTCACTAAACAAGTAAATAACAACATACCAATGAAGGAGGTGAAAGAGGCTGCCAGAGTTGCCGTATTTAGTTGTTTAAATTGTCCAGTTTTTCACACACAAAGAAAGTATGAGACAGAAAGAAAAAAAAAAAGTGTGGCTTAAACAGCAGAGACAATTTCACTTCTTTCTTTCCTATTTGGATGCTTTTCGTGTCTTTTTCTTGTGGCTAAAACTTCCAGTACAAAGTGGTGAGAGTAGATATCCTTGACTTGTTTCTGATCATAGAGAAAAGGCTTTCAACTTTTCATCAATGAGTATGATGTTACCCATGGGCTTTTCATATATGGCATTTGTGGAGGTACATTTCTTCTATGCCTAATTTTTTAAGAGTTTTTAATCATAAAATGATGTTGAATGTTATCAAATGTATCTATCAATAGGAATGTATGGCTTTGTTCTTCATTCTGTTAATATGGTGTATCATATTTACTGATTTGTATGTGTTGGATCAGCCTTTCATCCCAGGGATAAATCCCACTCAGTCATGGTGAATGATCATTTTAATGTGCTGTTTAATTCAGTTTGCTAGTATATTGTTGAGGATTTTGACATCTATGTTCATCAGAGACATTGGTCCGTAATTTTCTTGTCCTGCAGTGTCCTGTCTGGCTTTGGTATCAGGGTAATGTTGGCCTTGTCCACTGAGTTTGGAAATTTTGCCTAGTTAAAACAGTAATTGCCATTCACAGTGATAGGATCCAAAGCATCTTACCCCACAGATGCCTCTTTGGCACAGTGATTATTTTGAGGTAAAAGCACTGGAAAAACAGCAGATGAAAGCATGGGACTAATAGGTTCCTTTTTCTACTTAAAGCAGAAGAGGAAACTTCTATGTGAAAGCTGCTCTCTCTGTAGCAAGAGGAAAGACATTCTTATCCACAGAAGAGGTGTCAAGGATAAGAAAAATCTATACGAAAAACTATAGGCCTCGGATTAAGCAATGGTTTGTTAGATATGATATTTAGAGCATATCAACCAAAGAAAAAAATAGATACATTGGACTTCATCAAAATTATTATGATTTTGCTTCAGAGGACACTATAAAAACAGTGAAAAAACAACTCAAAGAATGAGAAGAAATATTCATAAATCACATAATTAGGAATGGTTTTATATCTAAAACACATAAATAACTACTTAAGCCTCAGCAATAAAAAGACAAACCAATTTTTAAAATAGACAAGAGAGTTGAATAAACATTTCTTCAAAAAAGATATGCAAACAGCCAATAACCATGTGAAAAAAATGTGCTCAACTTTTTTGTCTATAGAGAAATGTAAATCAAAACCACGCTCAGATGAAAACTTCATACACACTAGAGTGGTTATAATAATAAGGAAAAAACATGAACAGGTATTGAAGAGATCGTGGAGAAGTTGAACAACTCATGCATTGCTGGTGGATTGTAAAATAGAACAACTGCTTTAGAAAACAGTTTGTTTTCAATGGAAGGTAAAACAGAGTTGAAAGTAAAACATAGAGTTACAAAATGATCTAGCCATTCCACTCTTAAGTATATATTCAAGAGAATCAATCTTCGCTCACACACATATTTGTAACCAAATATTTAGAGCATCATTATTGCTAATAGCAAAAATGTGGAAAAAACCCAAACATTCATCAGTAGATGATAAACAAAGTGGTATATCCATAAAATGGAATATTATTCACCAATTCATGGAAGGACATGTATGAAACTTGGAAATATTATACTAAGAGAAAGAAGCCATACAAAAGGCCCTGTAGTATATGATTTTATTTATGTAAAATGTCTAGAATAGGCAAATCCATAGAGACAGAAAGTAGTTAATGGTGGCCAGAAGCTCAGAAAAGAGGGGAATGAGGTGTTTCTAATGGGTATTGCTTTATTTTTGAGATGATAAAAATGTTCTAGAGTTAGACGGCAGTGCTGATTTTACAACTATGTGAATATACTAAAAACAAGTGAAGTACACACTTTAAGAATAAATTTTCTATAATGTGAATTATATCTGAATTAAAATAAAGTAAATTTTACCTACTGTAATCAGTTATTTGTCTAATGATGACATATTTGAAGAAAACTAGCAGAGATTTTTATAAGATATATAAATATTGCAATGATCAAATTTGTGGTACTTGTTCTATTTTAAGCAGACAGCTATACAACTACAATGGTGTTAATAAGTTGAAAATATTATAATTATATCTCCTGTATTCTTAGTCATATTTTCCATTCATTCTGATTTTGATAGCATTTAGAAATATTTTCTGTTCTCTGTTTAGACAAATAGGCCATTATAAGCCACTTAAGGTTTTTAAAGTGTTATGTATATAAATCCCAAGATGAGTTTTCATGAGTGAGAAAATAGTTAAATTTTCAGATCGAATAAACATTTTTTTAATGTTAAACCCAGTAAGAACCTTTAAGAATTTAAAAACACAAATTATTTTTATTTAATTTCCTTGTTTGCTTTCTCTTAATTAAAACTCAGATATATTGAATTAATTGCAATTATTTGTTCATGGCACATTGCCATCATTGGTCTATCTACTAACCATATGTGTTTATGTATTTTATATTATTTCATTTATATACCTAATATCACCATGAACATACCATCCAGCCTCAGATTCAAATCTAGTTTATACATATTACTAATATCTATTTATACAAGTCTCTCCATCTCATCCCCAAACCTGTCCTTCAGAACTACTATTTTTAAATTATCATTTCCTCTTTTATTTTAAATCTATTTAGTTACTGTCTTGACAATCTGTAATTAATTTTTACTTGCTTTTAGTCTCCATAAAAATGTGAGTCTGTATTAAGGCTCATATTGTATTCCATTGATCAAATTAGTCTATCTCTTCACCGATAATACCACTGCACCTTAATAATAATGTTTTATAATAACTTATAAAGTACTCTGTTATTATTTTTTAAATAAGCTGCTCTTATTGGCACTTTGCTCCTTTGTACATAATTTAGATGATTGTTTCTTTTTAATTCTTTAAAATTATTTTTATTCTTTGAACAATTTTTTCACTACGTTTATTTTTCTCCAAAATTATTTTATTTGAATGTTGAACTTCTATTTAATCTCCATATATCTTAAATTGTATATTTTGTATTGTTTTATATTATCTTATTTTGTTCTAGAAGAGTTTTTTTAATATAGTCATCCAAACACAAACTTGATTATCAGCTAAATTTCAACTACTACTCCTTTTATCTTGTCTTTATTATATTTTTACAAAAAATATTTCCATCTGACCTTTTAAGAGTTTCTCATTCTTTTTTAATTTGCTAATATAACTCATTTTTCTTCTTTAGATTTTTGGCTGACTATTCAAATATTTCTGCTTCAGAGAGTATATATTTCCCAGCCTTTTTTTCTCTGAAGGTAATAGTTCTGTGGATTTTTTTTTTTTTTTTTTTTAGTTGATGATCTCTGATATTCCTGGGCTCGTCAGCTACTCTGTTTCATAATATGCATTAGAAGGATAGAAAGCTAGCACCTGGCGTGTGGCATTTCAAGTGAGTCCAAGGAGGCTGTAGAGGATAAGCCTTAGGGGAGAGAACCTCAGATCCCAGCAAACCATAGTTAATTACATGTATTTGCTATCATTTCCACAAAATCAGATTTAGAACTTCAACTTAAAAATCGTGCCTGTAATCCCAGCACTTTGGAAGGCTGAAGTGGGCGGATCACCACGAGGTCAGGAGATCGAGACCATCCTGGCTAACACGGTGAAATCCTATCTCTACTAAAAATACAAAAAATTAACCAGGCGTGGTGGTGGGCACCTGTAGTCCCAGCTACTTGGGAGGCTGAGGCAGGAGAATGGCATGAACCCGGGAGGCGGAGGTTGCAGTGAGCAGAGATCATGCCACTGCACTCAGCCTGGGCGACAGAGCAAGACTCCATCTTAAAAAAAAAAAAAAAAAAAAAAAAAAAAAGTCCTGAACAAGCACTGTTTTAGGAGAAGGCAATATTCTTAGAATATCCGTCAGAAAAATCAATAGAAAAATATATAAAATATAGAAAAACAATGATTTATCGCCTATGTTTTTCTTGACCTCATGCAAGAGGTTTCTTGTGGTGTACTGATGTCAACTACTGACCTCAGTGGAAGAGAGCAGCTAATGACTCTTCTAATGTGGTAGCGGTGGTAGGAAGGGTATAATATGGGCAGAAATAACAAACTCCAAACAATGTTCCTTATTTGTCACTCTCTCCACTATGGCTAGCCTAATTAGGACTCCATCCAGGCTACACACATCCACAACACACGCATACTTTAAAAAAAAAATAAAACACCTTCTATCTCACTGATCTCATTCATTTTGATGTTGTTGATACACTGGATACCATTCTTCCATCTCTCCTTTCTCTAGGCTAAGTTTTGACAGAGTAGCTAGAAGAAAGAGTAATTGCCATCATGTCAGGAATCAAAGTTGTCCTCCTTTCCTTTTTGCTTAGGTGTATATTTGCAAGCTTTATTTTTCCCTTTCGGAAAATAAGACATGGGCTAGTGTAAGTATTCTTAAGTGCACTTTTTTTTTTTTGGTCTTCTCTTTCCATTTGCATTAGACCAAAAAAAAATCTTTTAGAACAGAGTTTAACTATCTCATCACAAAACTGATCTCTTCTTGAAGAACTGTGGCACTTTTTGTGACTATAACAGTGATAGAAAATACACTGAAAATATATGCATGTTTTCTGTGAAATTTCTTTGTATGATAGAAAGTACTTGCATTTTTCAACAGCAATGATATCTTTTAAGTTATGACCAAGCAATAATGGCTTTTCTTTTTTTTTTTCCTGAAGTCGGCTAAAGCTAAAAGTTAACCATCCATACTTATACTTCTACACATTTCCCTCTGCTCCAATTATATTGCTAATGGAATCACAAAAAAACCTTTTAATCTGCAATGGCAGCTCAATCCTTCTACTTTGCCTACTCTAGGTTCAGAGAATTCTCTTGGGGTCTTTTTATCCCTGGTGAATTTCTTACCAAATTACATTCAATAATTGTTCAAGTCAGTACTGATTCATTTATTGCCTACTTAAAGAAACAAATATGTTATACATGTCAAGTTTAATAGTGCTGTGTACCAAAGGTCATTATAACACTACCCTTTTGCCCTTTTTTACACAAAACAATATTACCATCCCAATTTCCTCATTTCCTCTCTCCTCTTGGCCCACACATACATGTACATATACACACAAGTACACACACACACACACACCAAAATTTAGAATTACAAAATGCAGTTTTATTTGCATTCCGTGAAATAAGTTGTGATCAATTTGCTCCACAAATATATGATTTATTGGTAAAGTTTTGGGACAAAGGTATATAGATGAGAGATAGCACTTGGCAGCAAGTCTGTTCCCATGAATGAAATAAGATGATTGGACTACTCTGGGTAGAAATTGACTTTGGTTTCATTAGCACAGATGTCTATAGAAGTGGTGGGGAATTAGCCTGTCAATACCTGAATGCCAGAAGAGTGAAATTTTTTATCAGCAATAAAATATTGCTCTGTACATGATATTAAGTAGTGAAAACAAAAATACGTGTGTGTGTGCGCAAGTCTGAATCATGTATATGAAATAGTGAGAATAGTAGGGTTCATTACATAGGATAAAGCATGTGTATCTGAAAGTCATTAATCACCATTCAACACAACTAATCATAAATGCATTTACTGACAATTTAGAAAAAAGTCAATGGGTTTGAAGATACCTCATATTGACTTACCTAGCTCTCAAAAATATGTATACAAGCTGGGCACAGTGTCTCATGCCTGTACTTCTAGAACTTTGGGAAACCAAGAAGGGTGAATTGCTTGAGCCCAGGAGTTTGTGACCAGCCTGGCAAGGTAGCAAGACCCTGTCTCTACAAAAATTTTTTTTAAAATTTACCAGTTGTGGTGGTGTGTGCCTGTGGTCTCAGCTACTCAGGAGGCTGAAGGAGGAGGATTACTTGAGCCCATGAAGTCAGGAAGCCGAGCGCATTGAGCTGTGAACATGCCACTGCACTCTAGCCTGGGCTGCAGAAGGATACACTGTTTCAAAAAAAAGTTGCATTCAAAGGGACTTAGTTGTTAGATTATTAGATTTATTTCCCTTTTCCTGCCCCAGAAATCTGAGATAAACATATTAAAATCTACCAGACATAACCAGTGCATAAGATGTGAAAAATACTTTCTGACTATAAGTTAAAATGATTCAATCACATTTGTGAACAAGTATTTCTATCTTTAAAACTAGTTTGTTTTTTTTTTTCTAAATTATCTTAGTTTCTTTCTGTCGAGTGATATTCCTTAAACATTGGGTTCAGTTAATATATCAAAAGTATAATATAGTATTTTTATTTTAATGTTTAGAGATTTTTAAGAAAATGGTATGTGAATTAAAAAAAGTTTTAAGAAGAAAATGTAACATTTATTGAGCACCAATTATTTATCAGTTTATGTTTATAAATTTATATTTACTTATATTATTATAAATATAATTATTTTGATTTACTTGTAAATACAACTATTTTTACTTATATTTAGTAAAAACTATTGTTTTTCATCTCCTACCATCCACCTGTTGTCTCCTTCTTTCCCACTGTAGCTCTCCTCACTGTTGCTTTAAGATAGCAGCCCTGAGATTTTCTTTGTGAAGCTCCTCATCATCCATAGTTTATCTATACAGTTGAAGTAGCATTGGCCCCATACACATCTTTAGATATGGGCATACAACTCAGGATAAACCAAACTGAGCATTTCATTTTTGTGGATACTGTGACTCATTCAGAGATGGGTGTCGGACACATACAAAGCCAATAAGGACAGGGACTTACAATCCTACAACGTGTTTTAAACAGTTGGTCAAGGGAATATTTAACTGACAATAACAGGCTCACTGCTTTTTACCAACCCACTACCGGAACACAACCAACATAACTGAAGAGCATATCTACAATGTCTGTTTAAAGGGACTGGGGAGTTAACTATGTTCCAAAAAAAAAAAAACCTCTGGAAGGTAAATCTGACATTTGCCATCACTTTCCTGTAAGGTATTTGTCAAGTAAAAGCAGAGAATGGGAAGCTGAGAATCTGAGCAAAAAGAGGCACTTGAGAGGCTTAGAGGTGTGGCTGTCCATCTCAGGGTTTGGGACTAAAAATGAGTGTCTGATAAATACTTCTGGTTCCATTTGAAAAAAGTAAAATCTAAAGCCTATGAGTAAGATCACACCAGAAAAAAAATAATTCTCATGAAAACTAAACAAGAATTATTTATTTATTTATTTATTTTTGAGACAGAGTTTCGTTCTTGTTGCCCGGACTGGAGTACAATGGCACGATCTCGGCTCACTGCAACCTCTACCTCCCAGGTTCGAGTGATTCTCCTGCCTCAGCCTCCCAAGTAGCTGGGATTACTGGCACCCACCACCACGCTCAGCCAATTTTCTTTTGTATTTTTAGTACAGACGGGGTTTCACCATGTTGGCCAGACTGGTCTCAAACTCCTGGCCTCAGGTGATCCACCCGCCTCGGCCTCCCAAAGTGCTGGGATTATAGGCCTGAGCCACTGCACTTGGCCTAAACAAGATTTAAACTAATTCAGTTACTGACATGTTAAAGCAGTTATTCTTAAGCACCACCAAAACACCTCATCCCGCTGCAGGGAACATATAGCTATGTAGAGATATTTTTGATTGTTACAATATGGGGGAATGCTGCAGGCATCTGATGGGTGGCAAAGAATTCTGCTAAGTATCCTACAATGGACAACTCTTCACAATCAATAATTATCAAGTCCAAAATATCAAGTAGTCTTGAGGTGTAGAAATTCTGGTTTAAGTTGATTTGTACTGACCTAACTTATAGCTGGAAGCAAAATCTGGAAAAATTTAAAATTATGTAATTCTTCAAATTGTCTCTACTTTTTTATACTAAATTGTCATACTTAATAAAAAATCCAATCAAAATAACTTGCAATGAAAACATCAAGAAATTACTAATAATCAAGAGAAAGAACAGGTGACAAAAATACATCAAAAAATTAGAAATTAGAATAGTCCTACTTTAATTTTAAAAAGACAGCAACTATTTGAATGACAAAATGACAAATGTTGACAGAAACCTGGAAGCTACATAAAATAATGAAAGTTATTTTAGAACTAAAAATTAATACAATTTTTTTTTCTATTCCTGTAACGGATTCATCACAACTCTAAAGTTTCAGATTGAGTTAAATATCAGGAAGGATATACATTTGAAAAGCACAATTACCTAACTATAGGATTTACTTGACATGTACAAAATACTGTACAGAATAACTCCACAATACACATTTGTTTCAACTTCTACTTGTGCAACTATATCTGTTCTACAAAGCAAGTAAACCTCAACAAACTTTTAGGTTTTGATAATATCAGTCTTTGATCTGATCATAGTGAGATTAAGGTAAGAATCAACATCAAAAAAATAATTATAAAGTACTGTTCCATTTGAAAATTAAGAAGTACTTATAAACAATATTATAGTAAGAAAATACATATAAAAGTTTACCATAATAGCATATAGTTTTATACTTTTACAGTTATTACAGCACAGAACCCTGTGCTTTGTACTCCAGTTAATTAAATGACATGTTCTGTAGATTAACCTTAATGTTCCCTTCTTCTCTAAACTTTTAAATTCTGCTTTTTATTCTCATGAAGTTTTCTGCTTTGTGTAGCAAGTTGGTTGCCTGGAACATCACTTTTCATTCTAACCTCTCTGCAACCCAAGGTGATAGTGAATTTCTATTCCCTAACAATTTAATTTGCTTTTCAAATAAACTACTTTTTAAATTGAAATACAACTCAGCAAAGAAAAGTCCACAATGATAAATATACATCTTTATGTACAGCTCGGGGTAAAGTGAGAACAAATCATATAACCACCACTCTTGTAAGAAAACAGAACATGACCAGGATCCTGAAGCCCCTTTTAACCATAATCGCCAAATAAACAATCAAATTAAAGGTTATAAAGTGTTAAAAAATAGTGCAAGGACCACTGGTTTCTTAGTATGCATTAAATGCACAAATCAAAACTTGTGGACTGCAGCTTACGACATGATTAAGGAACAAACATTTTTGGATATAGCCTGGATACTTATTCAATGAGGTATCTGTCTTAGTCCATTTGTGCTGCTGTAATGGAACCACAAACTGAGTGAGTTATAAAGAACATAAGTGTATTCTCTCACCATTCTGGAGGCTGAGTAGTCCAAGACCAAGGTTTTGGCATCTGATGACAGCCTTTTGCTGTGTCCTCACATGTGACAGAGCAAAAGAGCAACTCTGTTTCTTCACATGGCAGAATAGCAAAGACAGTGAAGACACTCCTGCAGGCTCTTGTTATAGTGACATTTAATCTATTCATGAGGCTGAAGCCCTCATGGTCTACACACCTCCCAAAAGGCCCCACCTTACAATACTGTTGCATTGGTAATTAAGTTTCCAACAAATGAATTTGAAAGAAGACAAAACTATTCAAACCATAGCAACTATTATCCGAAATTTTGAGTAGGTTAGTTGCATGACATTTTAGGAAGATTAAACAGGTAATTGTAGAGCCACCTATTCAGTAAAGAGATGAAGTAAATGAACACAAATACAAGATTATTGCACTAATTCAGAACTGAGGCTTTTATATGTAGATAAGTGGAAATAGAAAAGAAAAAGATATACATATAACGTAAGGAATTCTTAACTATAATGTGTGAAGGTGAGGCTGAAGACAGGATAGGAAAGAGTCAAGGATAGCATTCTCTGTCGCTGAGTGGGGAGTGACATTTAAGAGAAATAGGGAAGCAGAAAAATATTTAGTTAGATGGAAATTGATTGCTTTGGTATCAACTTGTTGGTTATGGGGCTTTATTTTTGCCATTAAAATAAAAACAGCAACAAACCTATGAACCAAATGTGGCTAGTAATAGAATGACATCTTATGCCAAATTAAAAAAAATCTTTTTAAATGTTAATTGTTCTTTCTGCACAAAGACACAAATCTATAATAGACCCTGGATGACCCTATCTAATCTATCCCCAACCCAATAGAATGTTAAATGTATATTTCATATAAATATCAGAAATTTTAACCAAAATTGAACCTGGTTATGACAATTGATGGAGGTCACACTTAAACTGGAATTGCATCCATATTTACTGCATAGACTTCCATGTGTACTTGTAAAATGAAATGCAAACCTAAGAAACTGTGAGTAGCAATTTCCACAGAGGCTTTTAAAGATATATGGGCCACAAAATGGTTCAAGGAAGTCTTCTAAGATGATCTCTTTTTAGCCACTATTTGAAGCAAACAAGTGATGGTGATATTATTCAGATGTTAATATTCAGAGAATTCGGTCATTGCGTTGAAAAGGAATCTGGAGATTACATAGGTACATGACTTGAGTGAAGACAAAGTTACATCTGCTATGTACATGCTCTTTCTGAGCAGCATCAAGAAATAGGCTTTCTCACTTTTGAAAATAGGATCAATTGTCCCATGGATTGCATTTGCTTTGTTTTCTCAGTGCTTCGGATCACTTTCTTTACCAACCATGTGGCTTCTGTTTGGCATTAACATTGATTATTATTTGGATATGTCTCCTTTTTTTTTCTTAGCTGATTGTAAGACTTTTCTAATTCTAGTTTTTAAAAATTGGAATCTAATGCAGCACACATGAGTGTGCAAAAATCTTACAGGTATACAATATATAACTGGGATATATAGGAGGTGGTGGATAAAATTTGCAATCTCTGATACTTTTTCATGAAATGGAAAATTAGCTTTATGATAATTAATTTTAACTGGACTAGCAAAGAGTTTAAAGTATTGATAAGAATGATCTTAAATTAACAGTCGAATGAAATTATTCTATACTACTTTGGGTATCTAGCAATAGTTTTTTTTTAAAATCTCCATAAACTCATATAAAACAAATTCTCCAAAACCCGTTAATAATATTAATATAAAATAACATATAACACATATAAAACATTGTATTATCTTTATTTAGAGATAGTAGTAAGAGTTATCAATCCTGGTGTGAGCTATCACAAAGTTCAAATAATTCACATTGTAGTTCATGAGTTCTTACTACGTATAACTTTTTTTAAGGATAAGATTTGAATCTTCAGGAACTTTAGTTTAAGCAGATACCAGAGAGTGATTTTATACTGATGCCTTTCATAGTGTTAATTTCATATATACAACCATGTAGAAGACATTCTTAAGATCACTGAGGTTGTCACCTTAAAGGAGTATTGCTGCTACTGAATCAGTCAGAAGGCAAGAACTCCATGAACCAAGTCACTAGGGGATGTGTCCTAGTTTTTCCCAGCTGTAAATTTCTCTTTGTGTGTGTTACAAACATGTCCAACACTAACTATGACTGTTAGAGCTTAGCATTCATTTCCCCTGATATATTGACACTAGAGTGAAACATGGTGGCCTGGGACAAAGAGATTTGGTGTTCTCACGATGAATCACCCCACACCAGCTACTGATAAACACTGCCACAAATCATGGATAGCTGGCAAGGTCCCCTGCCCTAATTTGTTTTTTAAATTTTCATTCAGGCAGTGTAACTTCATTACATCCCTGCAAGCAAGACCCCAGGCATTGTGTGAAGGAGATTTATAGTCAAGTTAAGACAGTCGTTTCAGACTACAAAGAAATCCCTTCACTTGCCCTGTGTCAGTGCTTTATTTCTTAGTTTGAGCAAGTAGATTTCATATGAGATAACATCTTTTTTAGAATGACTGATTTTTTTCCCTCTGTATCACTGAAAGAAGGAATTTACTTCTGCATAAAAATAAGCAGCTAGCCTTCATTATTATCTCTAATCACAGTTTCATAGAAAATCAATGTGTAAAAACTCTCTTTATTATTCTTTACTGTTATTCCCTAAGCATAGTTTTCCTTTTGCTGTTAAAAGGGAAAAAGAACTCAGCAGATTGACTCCAGGTGAGGATATACATTCTGACATAAGGCTACAAGTATGATGAAGAAAGAATGTATCATGCCAAACACCTTCAGTCATATTGTCCGTAAACCAAACCTCGTCAAGTAGCAGGCAGCTTTTTTTTCCCCACCAAACTACCTCTCTTGTTTGAGTCACAGCATTAAAACTTGGCAGATCAACTTTTACTACTGATGGAAGTGTTGCCTATGTACTGTTGCTTGGAGAGTAAAGAGTCCAACAGAACTCTCAAGGAATTTTGACACCCATAAACAATTTTTAAAAACTTCCATTTGGCACAATGAAAACAACTTACCTGAAAAGATTATGAGCAAGATCATTTTGGAAAGAAACCCTCCCTCCTAGAAAAGAACATTATCTTTTTGAGCAGGGGAGCCATTTAAAGTAGCACATGATTTACTAGTTGGGGTAGGCAAAAAGTCCTACCCTTTCTTTCTGTTCAATTTGTATTAGCAGTAAAGAATGTCTACATTTCTTTTAAAAATATTTTTCTGTCTTACTCAAAGTAGTTGATTCACTACACATAGTAAACATTTCATTGAATATTATATTCAGCTCTGATTTCTAGAATAATTAGTGTCATATTTTAAAACACAATTTAGGTTTAATCCAAAAATGAAATAGAGTAGGTTTAAAGAGATAAGGTAAGGGCAAGCACTATTTAACAGAAAATAAAATAAATATAAAATGTATTTCTTTTAAATTAAAACTTTACTGCAAGTTTCTTAATACTCGTATGTATTTTCTGAAACTAGAATTGGATCTAGGATTATTTATGTATTTTAGTCTCATGTATTTCTCAAATGCTTGCTTTGAACCTGGACTTCAGTTATCACTTAGAAATGCAAATCGAGGCCCGGCACAGTGACTCACGCCTGTAATCCCAGCACTTTGGGAGGCTGAGGTGGGCAGATCATGAGGTCAAGAGATCAAGACCATCCTGGCCAACATGATGAAACCCTGTCTCTACTAAAAATATAAAAATTAGCTGGGCGTTGTGCACACATGTAGTCACAGCTACTCAGGAGACTAAGGCAAGAGAATCGCTTGAACCTAGGAAGTGCAGATTGCAGTGAGCCGAGATCATGCCACTGCACTTAGCCTGGGGACAGAGCAAGTCTCTGTCTCAAAAAAAAAAAGAAATGTGAATTGAAATATAATGCAAAGAACTATTTATTACAAATTCCACTAAATATACAACTCAAATACTTGTCAGTAATATAACTGATAAGTATTCGGTCTCAACCTCTAGCTCAGCAATTTCAAGTGACATCAGTAAAAATGCTGATTGCAGATGTGTGGGCAGCATCTGCTCTTCAGGCCCATGGCCTGTGATGTGCCCAGGAGTGGTGAACTTTGACTATCTTTAGTAATATTTTTCTGTATTGGTGCAATAAATCAGAAGTATGTCAGTTTAGAATGTTGTTGGCAGCATGTTTTTACATTCCCAGGAGTGAGGGGTGTTGTGTTATCTTTATATGGCATATATAGCACAAACAGAAATGTTAAAAAAAAAAAGTAGAATAGAAATTAATATCGTTTTTAACTCTGCTGGAGCTAAGCCAATTTTTTTTTCTTTTAAAAATGTAAGAATAATGAATATGCCATTGTAACTTTTGGGCTATTGCACATATTCCTTTTGAAAACCATGCCTTTGAAGTTTATTCATTATAATAGTGAATATCCTATTAAAATGTATTTAAACTTACTTATTTTGTTAAAAGTGATAATAAAATATGCTAATAAATAATATAAATAAATTTCTAGGGATAGATAAAAAGAGCTGGATCACATTTTGGAAAATGAAACAAATGGAAAATGATACGAATTGCGTTTTTTAATTTAGTACACTTAAAAGTAGCAGTAATTGAAAGGAATACTGCTCTTCCCTTCAGAAAGAAAATCCATTTATTTTCCTTATTTCTCAGTGTTGGGTATAACCAAGTGCTTCACAGAAAACATAACCCTTATAATTGTCTGAATTTTAACTGGCTACTGTGTTTAGATTTTCAATTTTCCTTCCTTTTTCTCTGCCAGTTTTGAAGAGAGTGTTCATATGCCCCACAATATGCTGAGCCCAAGATGATCAGCCAAGTCTTAGCTTCTTTGAGAGCTTAAACCCTTTAAACTCAGTGCTCTTTCCAGCTGGCAGGTCAGCAGCACTGAGCAGACACTGCAGGTTTCTGCTTAGTTAAGTTTCCACAAATGCAGCTCTGCTTATTCTTAGTGAGAAAGGGGAAGAGTATCTGCCCCGTGAACAATTCTATCCATCTTTCTTTTCTTAGCCCACTGTGTCTAATCTGTTTGGCATTGCAGGCTTTTCTTCTTCTTTTTTAATTCATAACTTTTTGATTGACAGATATTATTTAAAAAACAGTAAAGATGTTAATGTTTTTTATGCCTAGAGACATATTTACTTCTCATGAAACCTGCGAATAGTTCACTCATTTTTCCAATTTACATAAATAAACATGTTTTGCAAGATAATTCTCCATAGATTTACTTTTAAGATGTTAGCTTTTATATAGAGATTAAAGTAACAAGAAGCAATAGAGACTTTCTTTAAGCTCATTTCTTTCTTCACATCTAAGCTCTAATTCAGATATTTCCTCCTTAATGCTTGAACTCTTGTTCAAACACTGACAGCTTTTCTTAGGGTTACAAAGAGTACTCAAACCAGCCAAACAAGGTTTAAATGTCAGTTTATTCTGGACATTTGCTTTAAGTCATTACTAAAATCTCAACATAAAAATAGAATTGTAGGGTAGAACTTAAATCTCTAATATAGCTTGTACATGTAAAAATTCAATATTGGCTGAAGTCAGCTTAAATATATTAGAATCAGAATGTAATCATTACATTGGTACATGTCTTTGATTTTTCTACATTATCTGCAGCTGAAAATACTGGTTTGCTCTGGTTTGGGTTTAATCAGTTTGACATTTTTATGGTAGAGATCTCTGTAAATGATTGAACTAAAAGAACCACACCATAATGTCACTTATTATATGATTGGTAGGCTTAATTGTGGGCAAAATAATGATAACAATAATAATGATAATATTAATTGATTTTGTACAACAAGCCTATGTCAATATACTGTACTTTAAACTGATCATTCTGGATTTGAAAACTCTCCCTCAGCTCTCATTTATTTTTTATTTTGGCTGACACATATTTGGGTTTGTTTTCCTGAACTTCAAGAGAAAAGCAAATCCTTTTCCTGACTTGTTAGTTATATATTTTGTCTGTCTAACTTATATATTAATAGTTTGCCCTGAGTATTTTATTTTCTTTCTTAATTTGTGACTCCTGACCCAGGGTCTTTTACATGTCTTTGGATGAGAAAATGATCTACATTTGTAAGCAATAAAATTACTCTTAAATTCAAACTTTTGTTAGTGCCATTGCAAACTGTTAGGGGATTGGGGGATCAAATGCTGAAAACTTATCAATGAGATGGAAAACTAGGCTTAAAGAAACAGGAAGGGAGAGTGTCATAGTCTGTTAAACACTTCTATTTATTTATTTATTTATTTATTTTAATTATACTTTAAGTTCTGGGATACACGTGCAGAACATGCAGGTTTGTTACATAAGTACATATGTGCCATAGTGGACTTTAAACTTCAATGTAAGTTACAGAAGAGGAGCGTTGGCTTTTTAAAATAGAAAATACTAATAACTTTAAAACCCTAATAATTTTAGGAGCCAAATGTTTACTACATTGCGAAAGAATAATGACATTGTTTTGATAACCTATAGAGGTGATCCAATCAAATGGTGGTTGGATATTAAATAGCAGCTATCTAGTTTCTGAGTATAGAACATAACTTGTGTGGATACATTTAAAAAAAGAATAGTAAGTTAATATAACATGGACATAAGGGAAACTAAGGGGAAACATCCTTCCCTTGGCAATATTCTAGTCAATTCAGTCTCAGTAATCACAGTGTTAGACACCTAGGCCTCTTTTAAAAACCGCCTCTGCCACCTTTTTATTTCTGTCAGTGATGCTGCCAAGTTTTAGACTTTTAGACCATTAATCAATGTACTATCTTCTTCTCCTTCCCTGTTGTTTTATCTGAGCTGTGTGCATACGTAGCATATGTATTATTCTTTAATTATGAATTAAACAGACATTCCTACAGAGAACACGAAGATCCACACACAAATGGAACCACACATGGATAAACTTACCTGCATATGTGGGCACACAGGTGCTTTGAAGAATAAAATGCATACTATAATGTTCATGGAATCTAAATTTAACTTCAAATAAAATGAAAGATTATGAGTGAATACTGCAGAAAAAAATCTATAGTGTTTGAAACCAATGTGACCAAAATTTAGAGAGTCGAAAGCAGCAGTCTTTAGTGAAGATAGGAAATAGAAATATAGTTAAGGATGAAAATGTAATTAGATTTTACTCTCCATGTTAAATCTTGAGAGAGAGATATTGCTCAAAGAATGGCTGGCTGTGCTTGCTGGTGATTAAAATAAGCTTCCTTGTGTTATCTCACCATGTAAATTGTTATTGCCGCTCACATTTTGCCAGGGGTATTCTGGTCAAGGATCTAAACCTCTGATGATATATAAGTCATCTCAAGAAAAAACAAGGAACCTAGTAATTCAACCTCAGATATATTGGTGTTAGGATTCTGCTTTTATTGGGATTAATTCAGACAAAGTTTCTCTGGGCTTTTCTGCTTGGGGAAGGGGCCAGGAAAGGAACAAGGCTTGCACTTAATCAAAAAGAAATGTGAATTATATTTAATTCATTTCCTTGCAATGCGATCCCATAAGTCATTATGTTTTTTTAAGTCCCTTCTTGGGTTTACAGAAACAAACAGGAAGCACAAGAGCCAGGGGTTTTTCTGAGTTGTGACTACATTCAAGCCTTTCAATTGTGCTTTCTGATCTTCTCTCCAAGCAGGTTACTAAAAGAGGATGGCAGACTCATATCTAAAAACATTCTTGGAAAATCAGCATATGTTTGTGCCCACTGATAACCTAGGAAAACTGTCTAAATAATGTTTCCAGCTAATTTTTATAATCACTTTGCTTTTTGCTGTAGGAATTTTTGCATTAATATAGATATTATATATTTAATATTTCTAGATTTAATATAGATTTTTAAGTCTCTTGGCTTCAGGGAATCCTCTAAACAATCTATAATGGGGATTGAAAAGGACTAAAGATTAGAAGTTTTATTTTAAAAAATTACCAGCTAATACTTTATAAAGCATTTTTTGAAGTATCAGAGGAACAATGAACTCAGTAATTGGAATACACTCATTTTCACTTTTTTCAAGTACAAAATATATTTTGTCAAAAATAGATTGCATTAGTTTATTGCAACTTCTTTCAAGATATGCCTTCAAAAGATTTTTCTGATTATTTACTTTTTTGTAAGATAAGTAAAGTCTGGCAACTGTCAGAAATATTTTAACAAAGCTATCAAAATGGTAGCAATGACAAAACAATAATAGTAACAAATGTTTTCAAGTGCCTACATTTGTCAAACACAGTGCTAGGTATTTTAATTAGAATTGTTCATTATTTTATAGCACCTCCTTTCAACAATAATTTGTATATGCAAGGAAATTAAAGAAATAATCAATTAAGTGTGCTGCCCCAGTTTTCCAGGACTGTAAGTGGTAGTCAATAGATCCTATGTGTCTAACTCAGAGCTCTGCTGTGGTGCTTCCTTAAACATAGCTCAATCAGGGCTTCTTCTTCTCTCTGTTCTTATTTATATATTTATGTATTTAAATTTTTACTTCTTTATTTTCATAGGATGGACCCCTATAGGTCTTTGAAAATAAGAGCTTATTTACAAACTCAGAACCTAAAATTACAGAGAAATTAATTTTGTCTCAGTCTCACACAACAACTAAAAATACTCTAGTGTTTGGAATCAGGTACTAATTGAAAGGGGAAAATGTACTTACTAAATAATCTTGCACAAGAGCTAAAAAGTGAGAGAAACCAAACTGGCAAGCTTAAGTCTTAGGAAAGTAAATTTATAAATAGACATTAGAGAGCTTCTGTAAATAAACCCAGGAAAGATACATTAACTTATTCTTCAGTATCAAAGGATAATGGACAAAATTTATTCCATAATTTAGAAGTTCAGTATTTCCTGTAAAACCAAAAGTAAGGATCACACTGTATATCTAGTAACTTGCATTTAATGTTTATTCCCTTTTACAGTGATGCTCTTTAAGAAAAGTAAATATATTGTATTCAAACCTAGATAAATATATTCACATTATTTGCATACTACAAATAATATAAAAATAAAGACATTTTAAAATTTATTCATGAAAGAATGATGGCCCTTATTCTGTTTTTTTTCCTTATTCTGCTTTTTTATTATCTATACCTGTATTTGATCTTTCTCAGAAAGCGCTGCATTTATATAGTGTTTTATTAAAACAGTTAAGAAACAAACAGTTTGGTAGATTTATTATATTGTGTGCTAGTTTGTAAGAAATGAGATATTTATTTATATATGTTTCAAAAGCAAAAAAAAATGTTTTGGAGATTTCATATATATCTTTACATTCTTTCTTTTGATTTTTCTGGAAACCAATTGCAATGTCACAAATACTTTAAATGTGCAAATTGGAAGGAGTTAACATAGTAGGTTCTGTTGTCCTAATGCTATCCATAACCATTATCATGAAAGAACAAAACAAATGTGCTCAGAAACTAAGGAGGAGTATCAACAAAAAGGATATCACAATTCCCATCTTGTTGGATGATAGCCCAGCATAAAACTGTGAAAACTTCCTTTTTATTTAGCTCTTATCTCTGTGTGGTTGCTATAGTATATATCTCTCTTTCTAAAGACAGTATTTAGCATCCATCAATTGTTTCCACTCCTGACTGATCTTCAAATTATTTCTAAAGAATAACTTAAAAACAGAACTTGGAAAAGTACTATGTTTGTAATGTTGGTGCATTAGTAGTTCAGGTAAATTAACTGATTGGGAACATATATTAATTATAGAAAATATACATTTGGTAATAAAATACTTTATTTTATAAAACATTTCTAAATGTATATGTTTCAAAATATGCAACTAACTTTGTATTTTATCTTGATCAATAATAAATTACCTATCTGTTAAAATTGTAGATGATATGATTCAGGTATAAGATAAGAAAATTGCTCTACATTAGTACATTCCATATTGCTTAATGGAAATGACATTATAGCATATGTCTGAGAAATATATCTTTTAAAATGTTTATTAAACCTTTATTCCACATTGCTTATATATGTCAGGAAACTTACATTCTAGTACTGGTTCTTCAATTAACTTTTAGTTATGATAAATGAGATGATTGCACGAGGTAAGCTATAAGATGTTTCTAAATGGATATTATGTTAATTTAATAGGGGCAGTTGTATATGACTATAATTTCATTTTAAATCTATTAGCTTCATCATTGCTTGTACCCAATTCGCAATTGAGCATTTGGTTTTTCAAAAAGTTATTATTGTAATAAGGGTTGACATATAAAATAGCATGATAGTTCACTATTGAGATTCAGGAAAATGTATGCTAATTTTAGGTCACATGATTTGTGTTTTCTTCCCCAAACAAGGACAACTGTAAATACGTCTACAATATAATGTAGTTAAATATGATGCTTTATGTATTTTTTGTGTTTGCAAAGAAAATAGCAATGCCCACATAGAGGGCTACCATGGACACGAACCTTAAGTTTAGGTGTGTGTTTGAATTTTTCAAAGATAAAAGCCCTGTATAATAATCTTCAATATGTTCAGAAAGAATAATCTTCAATATGCTCAGAAAGACTAGATACACAAAGAAATGTCTAAACCTAATAGATTCTATCAATGACTTCATGTATGAATATTCTTATTCCTATATATGTTCAGCATTCTCGCTGGCTTATAATCCAGAAGCTACAGATCACAGCAGCAAAATAATTTTACTTAAAGTTTCTTAACTTTTACTAAATGTACTAATTAATAATTTCAATAACTTACTTCATGAATATGGTTATATAACTTTAGTCATGTTTTCTGATTCTAGTCAATCTCAACCAGAATGCAACAGAATACACTAGGTTTTTCAGAAGCATAACATTTTTCTCGTGTTTTTCTCTATCTCCTTCCTTAAGCTAGATGCTGTAATTTCAAATTTCCTATTTCTGTCACTCACTTCATTTGACCATCCTCCTCTTTTCAAGTGGTAACCACAATGTTTGTTGGTTTTTCAAATAAGGCCTTTACAATATTGTAGTGGATGCTGTGATTTTCAGTTCAGAGCTCCCATCAAGACTGAAAAATGTATTTCCCCTGCTGTGGGAAATGCTGCCAGTTGTTAGCCATCTTTGGAAATTGCTCTTAGCTGAAGGAAATCATGTCGCTCATCTTGCCCTTTCAAATATATCTGATGACTGGTGGATGCAAGAGTATAAGGCCCAGACCCATCACCACAGAGTAAATGCTTCTAAGGAGTTGTCCCAGACTCAGTGGTTCATGTGGGATCAGATGCTTTTGTTGAGACTGAAATGCAACCCAACTTTTCCCATTGCCAATTTATTCTTTCTTTTCTCTCTTCCTTTCGCTTCCTTTCGCTTCCTTAGGTTTTGACCCTGCTCATGCGAGTCTCCACTACAGATGCTGCTTCCTGAGGACCCAAACTCTAAAGATATCTAAGTTATTTATCATCCTTGGTTATTTCTATATTTTATACAATGGTCTTAGTTATGCATAATCCTGTAAACAAGAAAAATAATAAATTTATTTGCTAGACATCACTGGAAATAAAATACAGTATGCTCTATCTGTAATAGATTTGGTGCTGGAACCCAACAAAAGTATAATTAATACTCATTATTTAGCATTCTTTTTTTTACGATCATTACTTACATATACTTTTCACTAGTAAAGACAGTGGGTTAATTATTTATCTGGATTTTTTAAGCTACAATTTGAAGAATTAAGTTAATAAACATCAGACTCTTGAGTTAAAGTGTTTTCATTTATTCACTTACAACTATTTTTACAGAATTTGATCTCACATTTACAAAGGTATTTTCTGTCTTTTGTTCCCTGTATTGTAATCAACGGTACCTATGTCTTCAACTTTTATTGTCAAATTATCCTGACTATTGTCATATCTTGTGACATGTGAAAAACAAATTTAAAGAGAGAAAAATAAAATAAAGTATAAGCTTGTTTTAGCAAAACCAGGTATTTGGTTTAAATTTTCTCCAAGTAAGTTTAGTTTCTTGAATAAGAAAAAGATTTTAATAAGTTTTGCATACTATATATAACATCTGTTGAAATTTGGAATTATAAGAGAGACAAGAAAACGGGAACTGATAGGAAATACCAAATTGTCTAATAAATCTGGTTCCTGATTCTGAGTAGATGTGCCATTGTATATATTAGGTCTTGCACATGAAGTTCAACAATTTCTTGCATAACTGATTATATTGAAGGTCTCATGATTAATTACAAGCTGCATGTTTACTTTCATTTGTTTCTCATACTCAAAAATGTAAAAAATAAGTACTTTTCTTCTACAGTGTTGTGGGATAAGATAAAATGCATATCTGGCCTAATTTATTTAGAGATTAGTACATGAAATGTCTTAATATAGTCACATATGAAATATCCAATAAACAGATGTACAAATTCAGCTCAGTTCAATAGAAGAGAAAACCATAAATCTTCAAAGAGAAAATTAGTCAGGAGAAACTTAAATGGATTATTTTAAAACTGTCATTTATCATTAATGATTTCATTGATAAATTCCAACAGGGCATTCTCCAAACACTAAGTGTGCTGTTTTGCAGCAGCATCTGCACTTGCTGCCAGACTAAGGCAGTGAGTGCTGGGACTGGAACTGGATAGGAAGGACAGTGCCTCAGGTGGCTACTTACCTGATAAAATAGGTGAGCATACTCACACAGAAGACATGCAATAGTGCCTTCTTCTCAACAGCAAATCCATCTCTCTACCATAATCAAAACATCAGGTGACTGCGAAGATAATTATAGGGTTGCCAAATGTAGCAAATAAAAATGCACAGCACCCAGTTCAATTTCAATTTCAAATAAACAATGGTTATTTTTCTTGTATAAGAATATACCAGTTATTGCATCCTATATTTTACCTGGCAATTCTACATATTCTACAAATTCTACAAATCAGCCTCCAAAGACAGATATAAGAATACCAGTCAAGGTCCATTAAGGAAACAACAAACTACTTTACGTATTTTTAAACAAAAGCACTTTAATACAGACAACTGGTTACATGGGTATTGGAAAACCCAATGGAACAAAAAGGAAACGGTGAGGAAACAGACATTACTAACTGCAGGAAAGAGCTATGGACTGTAGGGCTGGGAAACAAAAAGAGGCTTATTTCTCTGGAACTGACAATGAAGAAGAGAGGCTGTTGTGGCTGTGCTGATACCTTCACCAAGGGACCTATCATTGGTACTACTGTGTGGAGGATGAATGTCAGAGTAGGAACCCAAAAAACTGCCAAGTGGGGATAACCAGACTACCAGGAATCACCACAAGCTGCTTCTCAGACTGCTGACTACCAGTAAAAAGTCTTTTCCCAGATTAGCGGTCAGCTGTTGCTGGATTAATGCTCATAGGTAATATTACAATTATTTTGACTAATAAGCAGAAGATAAAGTGACCAATGAATGATGGAGATCAAATTAACCAAAATAGAGAAGGACCCAGAGAATTGACTGTGATGTGAATATATAAAGAAATAGAAAGAATTGGAGAAACTGGTAAGACTTGGGAAATAGATAAAGAAATTCTAAAATTAATCAAAAGACAGCAGAAACAAACTTAGATACATAATATAAAAATTACTTCTTAAAATTGAAGGAGGCTTCCTACTAAAAGGCTACACCTAGGGCTGAGAAAGTGAATGGCAGATAGACATATACCCAGTATATCTTGGTGAAGTTTCAGAATACAAAAAATAAAGAAAATGAAAGTCTTGAAAACTTCCACACATGCAAATATAGTTATCTTACAAAAGAAAAAGCATCAGACATTTCATCAACTCTGGTTTCTAGGAGACAATAGAACCATATCATTAAAATCAACAGGAAACATTTTCCAAATTAATAACTAAATGCCCAAAAAAAGAAGAAAAAAGGAAACATTTTCCAAATTAATAACCAAATGCCCAATAAAATTAAGAAAAAAAGGAAACATTTTCCAAATTAATAACTAAGTGTCCAGCAAAATTGAGAAAAAAATAAAATTTTGGTTTCATTATTTCCAGTGAAACTTTAAAAGAATTACAAAAATATTTATTTAATAGAAAAGATGATTGGGTTCAGTTGCTCATGCCTGTAATTCCAGCACTTTGGGAGGCCAAGGTGGGGAGGGTCACTTGAGCCCAGGAATTCTAGAGCAGCTTGGGTAATATAGTGAGATCTCATCTCTAAAAAATAAAATAAAATAATTAAAAGTATAAAATAAAATGAAAAAACAACATAAAAATAAACAGAAAGATATTATTTAAAATGTTAAAAATGTGATGAACAAAGACAAAAGAAGTCAATAAAACTTAAAAAATTAAGCTCATAGCAACTCACGCTCACAGAAGCAACTTTTAAAGTATAAATTTACTGGAGAGGCGCAGGGGCTCATGCCTGTAATCCCAGAAATTTGTGAGGCTAAGTTGGGAGGATCACTTGAGATCAGGAGTTCGAGACCAGCCTGGCCAATGTGGTGAAACCCCATCTCTACCAAAAATACAAAAATTAGCCAGGCACAGGGGTGCAAACCTGTAATCTCAGCTATTCAGGAGGCTGAGGCTAGAGAATTGCTTGAACCTGGAAGCGGAGGTTCCAGTGAGCTGGGATTGGCCCACTGCACTCCAGCCTGGGCAAGAGAGTCAGACTCCATCTCCAAATAAATAAATACAAGTAAAAGTTTATTGGGCATGAAAAGTAATCCTAGAAACCATGTTTGATATTGTAAACAAACGAATTGGTAGAAAATGTAGGTAAATTTATGAGGCAGCTTCTGAATGGGGCAAAACCATGATTCTGTTTTTAAAAACCCTAACATAAAAGCAGCAAAGAAAACAACACAAACAACATCTTCAATAAAACTCGGTTACAACTTATCCCCTGAACGCCCAGAACACAAATCCATGGTGCCAACCACACAACAGCAGTATTCTTATAGAGCCTTCATGGGTTTAACAGCTGTACAAAGACAGCAGAGAGGAGAAACGAGAGTTCTAATAGTTTCAAAAGTCTTGCAATGCAGAAAATACCAGGAAATATCCCCCCATGCATTGAGGAAATTAAGAAAAGCAGTAAAAGGAGTCTACAGGCTATAATTTGTGGAAGTGAGCTTAAGCTCATTTACCAAGCCCCACTAACTGGCAGAAGGAAGGTCAAATGGTAGTAGAGTGGTTAATCCCAGCAGAGCTGTGCTGTCAAATATAGTAGCCAGTTAGCCACATATGGCTATTAAGTTAGTCTGGATTGAATGCATTCAATGTCCTGAAGGAATAAAATACACACCATGTTTTGAAGCCTCAGTAACCACCCCTCCCACCTCATAGATAATGGAATATATCTCAAGAGTTTTTAATTTGATTACAAACTAAAATGACATTACTTATGATATAGGGGATGACATAAAATATATTGTTAAAATTAATTTCACTTTTTTTAAGTTTCTGTAATATGGTTAGTAGAAAATTTAAGACTGTTAATATGACTCATATATTCCTATTGGACAATGCTGCTCTAAAAGCTTTAATTACCTCAAACATCTTCCTAGCAAATTGACAGAAAGCCTCCATTAAAAAAAAATCCTGGCAGTAGAATTAAAATTGAGTAGAAAATAAACACAAAATGAAAAAGTTTAGATACTAAAGTGAGAGGGTTCCACAAGAGACAGTCAAGTCAAGGGACTTTCTATAGGAAATATAACTTGATTCCTCTGACAAATCGAAATTATAAAAAGGAAGAGAAAGATAAAAAAGTAATGTGAGGATCAAATCCAATATATGGACTTTGTTTGCCCCTTCACTCAAAGAAAGCAATTGTAAAAAGTATCTTGAGATCACAGACTGTCATTAAGTATTGCAAATTTTTGTTAAGTATTAAAATGACAATATGGTTATGAAAAAATGAAAAGTCTTTCAGTAGAGTTGTATAATAGACTATTTATGGACAAAATTATATAATTTTTTGGATTTTTAAATAAACTTCTAGCAAAACGTACAAAAAGCAGATAAAAATTACTAGTGGTGCGGGCAGGAAGGATTAACAAACTGTTAGTAACTGAAGAAGTTTGATGATGGGTAGATGAGGATTAAATAAATTTTTCACTATACATTTGTATACATTTGAGAATTTTGTAGTGAGTTTAAAAATACTTTTATTTTTTCTGTAATAAATTCTATTAAAATGTTAAAAAATAAACTTTTAAATAATGTGTTAGAAAGTATTGTAGGCTAATAAAGAGTGAATCTACCATGAGTAAAAAGCTTTCTAAAGAGATGTGAGAAATAATTTCAACCGTGTAAGTAATGCCATTTGAACTAAATTATATAACTTGCTGGTTAAAAGGTGATGTCATATTGGACATCAAGCAAAATACTAAAAACATAGTTCAAAATCTAGCTATTGCCATTTAGGAGAGAAACTCCAATGCAAGGATATAGAAATGTTAAAAATGGAAAAAAGGGGATGTGCCAAGAAAGAATAGTCAAATGGATACGGCTGTAACTATAATGGTATTAAGCAAATAATTTTAAAGATATTAAGCAAATAATTGTAAAGATAAAAGCTGTAAAACAGATACATGCATTGGTAGAAATATTAAGTATGAAAGATCTAGCGTTGATTAATGAATAATATTGAGTCAGTTTTCCATGAGGAAAAAATAATCAGATTCATATAGAGAACAAAACCAAAAATTAATTACAAGAGATTTGGATAACTATGTATAATTTTTAAAAAATGTATATATGTTTACGACCAAAGTAGGGAAGTAGATCATAAGCAAGACTTGAAAAGTACAATTTATAAAGGAATTATTGATAAACAGGACATTAGCAGATAATAAAAAGAAAGTCAAAAGTATAGATGGCAGAATAGGAAAATAGAGTTTCTTCACATATAATCTATAAATAGCTTTGGTTTTATTGATAACTTCTTTTTTTACTTTAAGCTGAGTGGTGGGCAATTGTGTATTTGTTGTATTATTTATATCTTGAAGAAAATATAAAACACTTTTAATAAAAAATAAAGGAACATACATATGTTCAAAAAGTAAGCATGATTAAGCTAATGACAGAGATGATGAAAATAAATATTAGATCTTTTAAAGGTGACAGGACAAATCTATATTATTATAAAATTATTGTCTTCTGGGAGGCATACCAACCTGAAACTTCAACAAATAACAATAGAGCAATAAAACACAAACCTTTAATATAATTTGTTCATAATTAAAACAGCATTTTTCTTGTATTTAAGTAGTATTTTCAAATGACGGAAGGTATAAATTTCAAGTGTACTGTTCAATATATTTCAAGAAACTGTAGCCTGTGTGATCTACACTTCTCTAAATATATAGAATATTTCCATTATTCCAAAATACAAAATATTTTCATTATCCCCTCCATCCCTTCTTCAGTCTCCCCAAAAGAGAGCCAGTTGGCTGATTTCTAAAACCAAAAATCAGTTTTGACTCTCCTATATCTTCAAATAAATGGAAAAATTTAATGCCTGCTCCTTTGTTTCTGATTTCTCTTGCTTACCTTTTTTTTTTATATTTACCCATGTTGCTGAATTTATTAGTAGTTCATTGGTTTAGTGATTTCTTTAGGCATTGCAGTAAGCATCCAGAACTCATCACAGTCAACCTGGAAGAAATACCATTTATTTTATGTGTATTTTACAAACTTTACAAAAGTATACGCTGCCTTACCCTGCTCCTGTCCATTTTACTGTTTGGTCATACATTCTACTTACATGTTCTATATACCCCAAAATAATATATTGTTTTCATTTTCTATGTAATCACTTAATGGTCTTTTTAAAAAACTAAGAAATAATAAATAGAATTTTATGTTGACCCACATGTTTATCATTTCAGTGCTCTCTGATTCATCATGTAGGCCCAAGTTTTATTTTAAGTATCTAATGATTAATACTCTCAGCTTTTGTTTATCTGAAAAATGCCTTTAACTTTAATTCTAAAGACATTTAAATATACAGTTTTAGTCTTTTGAAAAAATCAGAACTTGTTATCGCACTGTCTTCTGGCTTGTTCTGTTCTGATAGATGTCATACTGTTGTTTCTCTGTATGTAAGATATCTTATTGATCTGCCTGCTTTCAAGATTTCTCCTGTCTTTGGGTTTTGGAAAGTGGACAGTAACATGCCTAAGTATATCTTGATACGGGTTTAGACTTCTTGGGTTTTATTAACCCTTTTAGAACAAACACACACATAAACACATGTTAGATTACTAGATATTGTCACACAGGTCGATGGGGTTCCTTTCATTTTTTTTCGGTCTTCACTTTCATTTGGATAATTTCTAGTTAATATTAATGTCTTCAAGTTCACTGTTTCTGTACTGTGTGCTGTCAAATCTGCAGTAAAGCCCATCTAGTACATTTGTCATTGATATTATTTTTTCCAATTCTTTGATTTTGATCTCGTTCTTTGGTTTTTGCAGTTTCCTTCTCTGACTTGAGTTTTCATTCAACAACCCATCACGCTGGGACTTCGTTTATATTCTTGAATGTGTCTGTAATGGATGTTTCATGCTCCTTATCTGCTAATAATAGGATCTCTGTCATTTCTAAGTCTGTTGCTGTTTACTATTTTTTTCCTCTGGTTACAGGTTACATTTTATTTCTTTTAATGTCTAATTTTATTATTATTATAATGTAATGAACATTATGCTGCTACGTTAATGAGAGTCTTGTGTTACTTCCTCTGAAGAGTGTTGATTTTGTTTTGAAAGTAGTTTAATTTACTATTATTCAGCTGGACCTCATGCAGTTTTTGTTTAGCTTTTGTTAGGATACATTTAGTATCCTAGTATCTAGTCTAAGATTAGAATAATCTTGTCCTAAGGGATAGTCTTTCTGTTTTCTCAACTAAATTCCTGGTGTTTTTAAAAATGTATCTGCACTCTGGCTAATGAGAGCACCACGTGACCTATGAAATATCCACTCAGTTCTTAGTCCCCCAGTGGCTGTTCACTCAGACCTCACAGAGACTTAACCTGCAATTGTGTTTAGCATTTGGCCAAAATTCAAGAAAATTTCATGCAAATTTCTGATACTTCCCCTCTATATAGTTTCTTTATCTCCAGTTCCCTGAGCACAGATACAACTGCCTTCAGAATCCCTATAGCCTAAACTTTGTTACTTCTACTTTGCTAATCTGCAGACTTCTATGTTTATTCCATGTCCCAGTGTCATAATACACAGAATGCTCCAAAACAGAGGGCAAACATGGTCCTTACCTCTGGCATTTTTTTTTTCTCGAGGGTAGCAATCATACACTATCTGCTTCCCAGTACCTCAAAAAAATGTTGCTTCGGATAGTGAATGCAGTTTGACAATTTTTCCTAGAAGTGGGGAAGAGGAAAATAATATGTTCATTATCCTATCATGGCAGAGACTAGAATTCTGCAGGAGAAAGTTGATTAATCTAAAATCATAATGTGAGAACTTCTGTCAGAAAATTGCACATTAACCAGATATGTAAGTTTCACAGAATTTGACTATTTATTAGGCCACAACGAAAAAATAAAATCTCTGGGAATAAAAACATATGGGTCTTATTATTTAGACACATTGCAGTGAATTTGAAATTGGATATAAAAATTATGCCATTTTACGGACCATTAACGAATTTACAATAATTTAAAATAATTTAATTGTATAAAGTATATTATCTTACCACAATAAAATGAAATTAGAATTTAATAAAGGAAAGATATCTAGAAAATCACCAGATGTTTAGAAATTAAACAAGACATTTTTAAATAATACATGAGTCAGCGAAGGGATTAAAAGGTAATTTAGAAAGTCTTCTTAATGGGATAAAAATGAAAATACAACATATTAGAATTTTTGAGATGCAGCTAAAATAGCATATGAATGGAGACTTTTGCATTAAACAGTTCTGTTAAAAAAAGTTCTTAGCTTACACCTTAATAAATAACTGAAAGAACAAATTCAACCCAAAATAGGCAGTAAAAGAAGGTAATAAAGATTACACCAGCAATTAATAAACTGCAAAACAAAAAAAAATAGATAATTTAACCAAACACTGGCTATTTTTAATAGTCAAAAAATTAATAAATTGAAACAAAACTTATCAACATAAAAAGAGAAAACAACCAATATCAATAGTGGAAGAGATTACACTACTGAAGCTTATTCAAAAATTAATATAACAATAATTTAATATTATAAAATAATATACAAATAAATTTGACAACTGAGATAAGGTGAACAAATGCTTAAAAATACAAACTACCAAAGTTTGGTCAAGAAGAAACAATTACTGCAAGTACGCCCATTTTTAACGTCATAAACCTATTTTTAATGTTGAGTACATTGTAGTTAAAGAACCTTCCCACAAATAAAACTCCAGGCACAGATTGCTTCTAAGGTGAATTCTGCCAAACATTTAAGAGAAAAAAGAATCCATTCTATACAAAGTTCTACAGAAAATCAAGATGAGTAAAACTTTTAACTAATTCTATGAGACTAGCTTTTTCTTGATACTAAAACCAGGCAAAAACATCACCAAAAAAATAAAAATAAATAAAACTATAGCTCAATATCACACATGAGCTTAGATGTAAAATTTTAAACCAATTTTAGCAAATCTAATACAATAATGTATGAAAAGAATGCCATTTATGACTCAGTGGGGTTTACCCCAGAGCTGAAAGTTTGGTTTAATGTTTGAAGAGTAATAAAAAGAATTCACCATAATAGAAGACTATTAAAAAAAAAATCACATGATGATTTCAATAGAGACAGAAAAAACATTGGAAAAATCTAACATCCATTTTTTGATGAAACCTCTCAGGAAGCTGGGAACATAGGGACCTCCCTCAACCTGAGGCGAGTCATCTACTAAAAGCCAGTAGCTAACATTATACTTAGTGGAGAAAGACTACTATCTCTACTAACATAAGGGTATGTTATGTTAGGAGAGTAGGAGTTCTGCTTTCACCACCTCTTTTTAACATTTTACTGAAAGCTCTAATTAGTACAACAAGGTAAGCATAAGATATGAAACACATACAGATTGGAAAAAGAAGTGTAATTGTATTTCATTAGAGATAATATGATCACCTACATGGAAAATCCTATTAAATCTGTAAGATCAATATGCAAAAATCAATTATAATTATTAGCAATGCACACTTAGAAATTTTAAAAACACCACTTATAATAGCATCACACATGTAAAATATTAAGAATAGATATAATAAAAAATATATGATATCTGTCCACTAAAAACTTTAAAACTTTAAAATATTGCTTAAATATATTACAAAGAAAACCAAAATTACTGGAACAATGTACTGTGCTTATGTAGTGAAATCTCAATATTGTTAAGATATCATTTCTCTCAAAATTGATTTATACATTCAATGCAATCCTAAACAAAAATTTAGCTATTTTTTTAAAGAATGAGATGTGCTGATTCTAAAATTCATATGGAAATGAAAAGCACATAAAATGGCTAAGATGGGTTTAAAAAGAAACAAATTTAGAGTACTTATGCTACCTGATTTTAAGAATTATTGTAGAGCATCAGTAATAAAGACAAGATGGTTTTGGTGTAGAGATAGACAAATAGGTCAAAGGTTCAGAAGAGAGTCCAGAAATAGATCCACACACATGTAGACAGGTGAATTCTGATCAAGATGCTAAAGCAATGCAGTGAAGAAAGAATAATCTTTTCAACATATTGTTTGGGGAAAATGGATAGTCATATGTGAAACAGACGAAGAAAAAAAAAGCCTTCAATGATACTTCACATTATATACCAAAAATATCTTACAATGAATCATAAGCTTAAATGTAACACCTGAAAATATAAAACTTCTAGAAGAAACTTAGAAGAGAATCTTTAGAGTCGTGAGTTAGGCAAAAATTTCTTACATACAACACCAAAATACAATCTATAATTTAAAAAATTATACTTATTGAATTTCATAAAAATGATGCTTTTTGAATTTCATAAAAATGATGCTTTTTGTTAAGATTATAAAAAAGACAAGAAACAGACTAGGAGAAAATAATTAACACATGACATATACAACGTTGTATCTAGAATATATTTAAAATCCTCAAAACTCAATGATAAAACAAAAGCTCAATGGAAACAAATGAGCAAAATATTTGAAGATACATTACCATGGAAGAGCTACAGATAGCAGATAAGCAGAACACCACTTTGTCATTAGGAAAATGTTAATTAAAACCATAATAATATGCCACTACACACCTATTAGAATGGATAAATTTAAACAGATTGTCATACCAATTGTTGGCAAACATGTGGAGGAACTGGGACTCATAGAATGCCGGTAGGAATTCAAATTGTTAAATCACTTTGGAAAAATTTTGGCATTTCCTTAAACAAACACATAACCAGCACATGACCCAGTTATTCCATTCTTAATTATTTGCTGAAGTAAAATGAAAGTATATGTGGGTAACAAAGACCTGTACATAAATGTTTATAGTAGCTTAAGAAGTGTAGCCAAAATGCTCGAAACAAAACAAAAAAACTGAAAAAACCTAAATGTCCATTCTTAAAACAGAATGCACATATATATGTATATATTTTTCAACATCACAGATAAATCCCAGAATAATTATGCTAAGTGAAAGAAGCAACATAAAAATGAATATATGACTTTATTTGTATAAATGTCTAGAAAATGTAAACCAACCTATCTTGACAGAAAACATATTAATAGTTTCCTGGGAATGATTGGAGGCAATTAGAAAGTGCAGGTGGGAAGTATTACAAGTAAGCCTAAGGAAATATTTGAGGGTGATGGACATGTTCATTGTAGTGATTGTTTCATAGGTTTACATACATCGAAATGTATCAAATCATACACTTTTAATATATAGAGTACATTTCATGTCAGTAATACCTTAATTAAGCTGTTACTCACATGTAGCATCTGTAATACAGCTGCCAAGAGTTTGTTGATTGAGTTACGGGAGAGAAGTCGAACTCTTCTAGTTATGTAGCATGTATTGCCTCTTATTTTGTAAAACAAAAAAGGCCAACTGAGTTCATGATAGTGTGTAAGGGTAGCTCCCATTGTTTTATTCCCAGATTCATTAATCTTTTTCACTTCTCTTATCTTGTGAATAATTACTTTGTTAATATCATTTAATATGGAATATTTAGGTCCAATATATCAGTTTATGGCTGTACAATCATGAAATAGTATTTGGGCATGTTGTGATGCTAGGCAATTGTTACTCAATATAAATAGAATAATTGGGGCATTCTACATGTATATAAAACTTTCATTTGATATATGTTATATATGTATATTTCATGATATATATTTAATAACATATGTTATATTACATATTTTACCTCCATTTGGGTACTTGAAAGCAAAAACATTGAGTAAAGTGTATTCCTTATTTAGGGTAAAGCATATGGGGATTTTCATCAACATTCTGGATGTAATCTGTCATTTAATTCAAAGAATATTCCTTATTTCTGTGAATAAATATCTACTGGTTCTCAAATAATTGTGGGAACTCAATACCATGAACACTGGAAGTGAATTAGAAGATGTTATGCTACATAGAATTCTATACATTGAAGGTGAAATTTTGTCAAGTTTCACAAGACCTCCCCTTGGGTACAAAATGTGATTGTTTAGAAAAATATCTTCACGTGTATATGATGAGTCCCTAAGATTCTTGAAGTAAAATGTAAGATATGGAAACATTGCTTTGTACAAAAATTTAAAGGTAATGTAAAAGTAAGGAGAATGGTACAGAATGTTAAAGAGAGGACCTTTAACATGTTAGGTTGATGAACTCTAAGAAGAAAATTGACTGGTCATCCACCCTTCGATTTTGAGTTCTCTATGCACGTGTCTTTAACAATTGCTTTTATATATCATCACCTGCATAGATGATTCAGAAAATAAACCTATTAGACATAAACAAAAACATGAATCCATGTATGGCTAGAAAAAATATTTGGTATTTTTTATAGCACCTCTCTCTGTTCTTTCCCTGAAACCCAAGAAGCTGCAAATACTTGTTGTGTGAATGTGGTCCCTACTGAATTAGATGGAGATTTAGAACCACCACATTTACACATCAAAGAAGGTAACACCATGTAATACTTAGGTTATAGAGGTATGTAGAGGATGTGGGGGTAAAACACTATTTAAAAATATATTGCATTATTATTTCACTCAGAAAAATATTTAAGGTATGAGAGGAATATCCTGGGAAATGAGGATATAGCAATAAACAAGGCAGAGCCCCTTATTTCAAATTGTTTGTAACTCCAGTGGGAAAAATGAGAAAAAATTATTTTAAACCTGAGTAAGTGTTGGTAATAGTAATTGTGGGATAATCAGGATGGTTTTAAGGGGAGGAGACAGGAAATTACAAGTCTCTGAATTGTAAATCCTGTTACGGTCATGGAAAAGTAGCATACATCACTAATACTGTTGAAAATAATGTTATTTTGTATTTTTGTTATATTCTATCTTGTAGTTCTGTATATTTTCTGTTTTCATTACTTTAGTTATTTAATTCTGAACCAGACACAGTTTATTATTAAGTTTTAAAATAAGTTACCCAAAAAGCAAGGAGAACAACGTACTCACTAAAGTCCTATTGCAGCTCTGCCATGAAACTCTAGCTAGTCCTCATGTTCTCAGGCATAGCTATCTTTCTCAGGCATAGCTATCTTTCTCAGGGTGAGTTTTATATTTAGAAACAAAGAAAGAAACTACAGGACACCAACTTTTTTAAAGAATTTTTTTTTAATTTCTAACTCTAATAAATGTGCATTCCTGTTTTTCAAAAAAATATTTTTGATAAAATGTAAGAGTGATATTCATGTAGAAAATATACACATTCATATATTAATACCAAACACATATAACCTTGTACTTTTCACAAATATCACTACAGAAACATAGCCAAAATTACATAATAAACTTTACAATATTGCCATTTATTTTTAAGTTCTTCTTTTACTATAGGATATCATTTTGCTTACTCTTTGCAAACTATTTGGCTTTTTTCATTTATCCAGGATGTTTACAAAAGAACATACATAATCTCTCTTCTCTACATTACAGCATGGGTAAGGTGATGACCCAGAATAATGGAAAATAATGGATTCCAAGGAAAATATGACATAGCACTTCCTTTAGGATAAATAAGCATTATGACATAAATAATTTAATAAGAATGAGTGAAACGTTATAATTACTAAATATCTATTTAATGACAACTGCTACAGTCATCTCTCTCACAGGTGTGTGTGTGTGTATATGTGTGTTCATGTGTATGGGTATATATATATGTATAGTCTGTGTTTGAGTACACATATGCACACATATCCAAATGTATATATGTGTATGTCTATATTATGTATAGATGCATACATATCAACATACGCATAGATGTATATAATAAGATTTATACACACAAATACACACACATAAACACACACACACATATATGTGTATATATATATAAAATGGAGAAAAGACAAGTTTGTATTCTGATAACATGGTTTAACTGACACAAACATACATTTGTGTATACACATACACATGATTTAACAGGCGGAAGAATATATCTATTGCCTGTTAAACCACCTATGATTGGAATA
Organism: Pongo abelii; assembly: GCF_028885655.2. Taxonomy (NCBI): domain Eukaryota; kingdom Metazoa; phylum Chordata; class Mammalia; order Primates; family Hominidae; genus Pongo; species Pongo abelii. The sequence goes on along the minus strand of NC_071990.2, from coordinate 94,935,212 downwards.
AGAACTTGCCTTATTTCCTTAATGAGTTACTGATTTATCATGACACATAAATTACTAAAATGCTAAAATGCAAAGGGCACAGGGGTACTGTATTAGTTCATTCTGGCATTGCTGTAAAGAAATACCCAAATTTGTGTCATATAAAGAAATGAGTTTTAATTGGCTCATGGTTCTGCAGGCTGTATAGGAAGCATGATGGATTCTGGGGAGGCCTCAGGAAACTTTCAACCATGGCAGAAGGCAAAGGAAAAGCAGGCATGTCTTACGTGCTTGGAGCAGAAAGAAGAGATGGTGGGAGGGCTACAAACTTTTAATCAATCAGATCTCATGATAACTCAGTCACTATCACAAGAACAGCACCAAAGAGGAAATCCATCCCCCCAGGTCCAATCACCTCCCACCAAACCACACCTTCCACATTGAGGATTACAATTTGACATGAGATTTGGGAGGAGACAATGACCCAAAACATAGCAGGTACGAATAATGATATTTTATGGCTTCTTTATATTCTTTTTTAAAAAATTCTTTCATTAAAAAATCAGTTATTTCTTAATTGCTTGATTACTAATCCTAGTCTTCATCTGATCATTGCACACCTCACGGCTGTAAAACTTTTCCCTAGAATAATTTTCTGCTGGCTATGAGAATGCCCCTCACAATCATGAAAGGACATGGAGGGTATTTGATGAAGGCTCCAACTGTAGTAATAAGAAGTTCATTGAGCATTTCTGCACTGAAGCCATTCCTCCCACAGGCTTGCTCCCAGCAATGAACAGGCACAGTTAGGAAACTAAAGCAGCCCTATTGCTGGGGAAACTGAGCCTCCTCTAAGGATTGACTTTGCCCTGGGGGTCCCATGGCATCCTTGCCAAACTGTCCTTAGACTGCAGAAACCCATAACCCTTTAAGATGTTTTCACACAACTTTCTTTCCCTCATTCTTTCCTCAGGGCAGACTTGCTTTGAGGTCTGATGGCCTTCCCAGCCATCAGACATGGGTCCTGCCTGGGCTTCTGTGTGATAAACAAAAGAAGTATCAGGATTAGGTATAGATGTAGATATAGCATATTTGGATATGCCATATACATAATATATAATTATACAAATACTGTATGTATTTGTATAGTTATATATAATATATGCTGCAAAGATAAACAAGTTTTTGCATTGTTGAAATTGCAATTTGATATTGGAAGGCATTCTTAAATAAATGTGGTTATGTTATACGTAATTTTAATGCACATTTCATAGGGTTTTTTGCTAATGACTTATTACTTGGTGTTTATTTTATGTTTATTTATTTATTTTAGACTATGGAAATAATGTTAGACAAAAGCAAATTTGAGCGATTTTCTTATTCGTGTTCAAAATGGGTCATAAAGCAGCGAAGTCAGCTGGTGATATCAATAATGCATTCGACCCAGGAACTGCCAACAAACATAGAGTGAAGTGGGGTTCAAGAAGTTTTGCAAAGGAGACAAGAGCCTTGAAGATGAGGAGCATAGTGACCAGCCATGGGAAGTTGACAACGACCAATTTAGAGCAATCATCGAAGCTGATCCTCTTACAACTACATGAGAAGTTGCCGAAGAACTCAACGTCGACCATTCTACAGTTGTTCAGCATTTGAAGCAAAATGGAAAGGTGAAAAATCTCTTGAGTGCCTCATGAGCTGACTGAAAATTTTAAAAAATCGTCGTTTTGAAGTTTCATCTTCTCTTATTCTATGCATCAACAATGAACCATTTCTCGATCAGATTGTGACCTGAGATAAAAAGCGGCTTTCATACGACAACCAGCGATGACTAGCTCAGTTGTTGGATGGAGAAGAAGCTCCAAAGCACTTCCCAAAGCCAAACTTGCAACAGAAAAGGGTCCTGGTCACTGTTTGGTGGTCTGATCCACTGCAGCTTTCTGAATTCAGGTGAAACCATTACGTATGAGCAGTCTGCTAAGCAAATTGATGAGATGCAACGAAAACTGCAACACCTGCAGCCATCATTGGTCAATGGGAAGGGCCCAGTTCTTCAAGACAAGGCCCGACTGCACCTCGCACAACCAATACTTCAAAAGTTGAACAAATTGGGCTATGAAGTGTTGTCTCGCCTGCTGTATTCACCTGACCTCTCGCCAACCAACTATCACTCCTTCAAGCATCTTAAAGACTTTTTGCAGGAAAAACACTTCCACAATCAGCAGGATGCAGAAACTAAGGCAGAAAAATCTTTCCAAGAGTACATCGAATCCGTAAGCATGGATTTTTACACTACGGGAATAAACATATTTCTCATTGGCAAAAATGTGTTGATTGTAATGGTTCCTATTTTTATTAATAAAGATGTGTTTGATCCTAGTTATAATGATTTAAAATTCACGGTCGAAAACCGCAATTGCTTTTGCATCAACCTATGTACTACTTCTGTTAAGTACTGCTTGTAGTGGTGCAGTGGTGTGTAGTGGCTTGTAGTAGTGTCAGGCCCTTGTGGAGTAAACCTGGGTTCATGGAAACATGGAACAGGAAATACATTCAGGCTGTCTCTGAAGATGTTGACTGTTTAGCTTACTCTGGACGTTTTGAGCCTGTAAAAAGGACCACTTTCTATAATAAGAGCTAGCTGTGGTGAAAGAAGTTGCGGAAGCCACTCTTACAAAGGCAACAGATGTCAGCCTTGGGAACTGCCTCCACAGGCTCTCCTGGCTGCCAGGCTAAACACTAATGAAAAATTTTAGTACAACTTCTGTGAGAACTTGCTTGGCCTGATAAAGAAGACAAAAGACTGTATTTCTGAAGAATTGCAAGAACTAGCTGGCATACACTGCCATGACTGAGAGTTGTGAGCGTGGATTGGATTTTAATGATGCTTGATCAAGGGAGCCAGAATTTCTGACAGGAAAGGCAAGAATTCATTGACATGTGGGCACTTTCTCAATATATGGCATTTAAACTCCCAGCAAGGATTTCAGGTGGCTCTCAGAAGTTTTAAAATGCCCTACAAATGGTAGAAGAGGGAATAAAGAAGCTCAGTAAAGAGAACATATGGGATGCATATATTATGAAAGGCTAGAATGATACCAGTGGATTCTATTTCATGAGATTATTATATTGCAAGTGTTCATCCTGTCAGCAATGGAGACCAACACTGTAGCTCCAATAAGGCACTATTTCTCCAGGTGACTAATCAGCCACTTTTTGGCAAGTTTTCCACACTGGTTGCCATCTGTCCCAGAAGTGCCAGGTGTCCATTCTGGTAGGATTAGATGCCTGTTCTGTGCATAAATTTGCTTTTCCAACCTGCAAAGCTTTGGCAAGCACTAATATCTAGGAGCTTATGGAATGCTTGGTCCATAGGTATAGAATCACAAAGAGCACAAAATCTGATTAGGGGATACATAAGAGATATGGAAGTGGGTCCATAACTTTGGGATTCAGTGGTTGTATCATATACTGCAACATGCTCATAAAACACAACAAAGGTGTTCAAAACTGAGACTAAAACCACATCTGAAAGGATAAGGTGACATCCTTCAGAACAAAGTATATTTATTATACTGCAGAACTCTTTTTGCTCTATGTTTCCAATAGGAAGGATACATTGTCCAGGTAGAAGATGGAGTACTTCCTCCTATCACGAGCTCTGATGACCTAATTGGGGATTTTGCGACTTGTGTCCTCTCAACTTTGCACTTTGTAGGGTTGGATGTCCTCGTCTCCAAACAAGCACATGTTTACCAGCGAATACATTAAGGGTCCCACTGACCTAAAATTTAGAGCTATTTTCAGGGTGCTTTGGCATCCTGTTAATGGGGACAGGAAAGCAAGAACAGTCACCATTCTGGCAAAAGTAACTTGCCCTAACAGAAAGAGTAAGCATATTTTAGGGTGTTTTTTTACACAAAGAGGACAAGAAAACAAATTAAACACAGAAGATCTACTTGGTCACCTCCTGGTAATCCCTCACCCTATTATAACTGAATGGACATGTTCAGAACTGAGACTGGTACCATTATCAAGGGTATGAACACCTTAGTAACGAAGGTAACACCAGGTAAACCACCCTAACCTGCTCAGGTGATCACTAAGATTGAGGGGAATTTAAAATTAGCAGTAGGGGAGGAAGAAGATGAGTACCATGTATAGCTCAGAATTCAAGTGCAGAAATGAAAACTGTAATTTATCCCAATAAGTTTCCTCTTCCGAGGTTCCCCTCAGGAAGAAAGTTTCAGAAAAAACAGAGAAAACTAATTCCTGAACATTTGCGAAGAAGTAGAACTCTACAACTTAGAAGTTGTGGCAAAGCTTCTAAAACTATTTCCACATCTGCACTAAACCCACATTTCTCAAGGGCTACTTCAAGCACATGTCTGAGCTCGGTGGGATACTATACTATGTTATATCTGCTCCTGGAAGGCACAGGATTTATCTGTTGGCTGCATCTATCTTGCATTCTCCTGGAGTGCCTTGTTAACTTCTTTAGAATGTATGGCCATCTAGGACACCACTACCAAACTTCCTTCCCTCCCTCCTCTCTGAGTCAAGACTTGCATTGTTGTCCAGTGGCACTCCCAGACTTATTTTCTTTCAAAGCGTTTTGCTGAATAAAATCCTGGAGCACTGAATCCTTTTTTGTGTTTGTTTTCTGGAGGAACTAGATTAACATAAATTGTAAATTATAACTCCAAATGTGACCTTGGTCTCATTCATAAGAATCAGTTTTACCAATAATTTAATTTCTTCTTTATCATGTCATTAGCCTACATGAGTAAATATTTTCAGACTTCTTATTAAAGTAATTCATTTTTTAATTGAGGCTACTGAGATCCAGAGTTTTGTGATTTGACTAAGATCATACAGTTAAGAATTTACTTCTCTTCTGAATCTTATTGATTTTCTATGAATTGCTTCAAATTTTACAAAACTTAGTTTTTTAAACACCTGTCATTCTATTATCAAATACCAACAGGAAGTGGGGACAAAGAAAGCTTTTGAGGTCCCACTTATAAACAACCGGCACCCTGAATTTACTAAGAAATTTCTTAGAAACACTCTTTCTTTCCTGAATATAACTTCTTTAATAATGCCTACTGTCCAGGATTTTGCTGTCTGTCAAAACACAATAAAATATCTTAGCGATGTCAGGGATGTAGGTCTATGGATTTACCTGAAATTGCTCCAAGTCCTGATGCCACTGGCCTGGGCTCAGGTATTTAACATGGATGATACCACGTTCTATTAGCATTCTCAAAAAATGGATATGACATTTATTTGCCTCAAACTGCAGCAGAAGGAAGAATAAAGGAGTCTGTGCCATAGGAAATTTAACTTCACATTCTAGTTTGTCTGAGAGAGAGTCTTGTTTTATTTCTGTTGTTTCAATGTAATTATTAAGATCACCCGTCTCATCCTCAAAAGTGAGCTAGTTTTGATGATAAATTATATAATCATCAAAATATTAGAATAATATAATCTGCATACTAGGTGTCTCAGTCATATTGCTGCCAAAAAAATCCCAACCAATCAAACAGAAAAAAACTATAGCTGAAACTGACTTCAACTGAAATCAAGACTTAATTTTGAGTTCTAGCTCTCTACTGCTATTGTCCATGACCTTTAGAAACTTTGTGCATACCTCTCTTTGTCTTATATTATCCTTCTGTAAAATGGTCATTACAACAGAACCTGCCTTTGTGGTCTACTTGAGAAAATTAAATGCTATTACATATAATGCTTAGTTATAAAAAATGTTCACCATTCCTTTACAACAGCTTTGCTTTGGGATATCACACCAAAAAAAAAAAAAAAAAACCCATTGTGCAAAGATAGCCATTTGGTGGATCAGCTGGAGTATCTGATCCATGTGCAAGTCACAGGTCAGTTACCTTGAAAAAAACGCTCTGTTCATGAAGCATCTAACCAATGAACTAAGCCAATCAATTTGGATAAGGGATTATGAAAGGAATTGGGGAGAAAATAATGAGCCACAAAAAGAGCGTAGAAATATATTTTACAGGTTTTTTTTTGAGATTGTAGCATAAGCTTAGAGCTGTATCTGATTCTGAATGACTTTCTGTTTCCAGTGTATGTGAATCTCTTCAGTAAAATTTCCCTTTACTTAGTATTATTTGAGTAAATTTGCATGTGCTGGACCCAAAAGTCCTTACAGCAGACCAAAGCAGAGTTTAATTTCCTCCTGCTTCCAGCCCTGTCTTCACATTATCCTTAAATATCTCATGTTCCTCAATTTCTTTTTCCTTAGGTGATTTATTTTCCAGGCAACCCGTCACTTTAAATGCAAATGAACACTTGCATGGGCCCAAGAGGACACCTCTACCTCCAAGTCTAGACACATCTTAGGTTTACACCAAGATCATTGTCATATTTAGCCTGAAGGATTGTATTGCTCATATCTGATTTTATTTTCTGATTAATTTTTCAGACTATTTAAGATAGTCTTTCCTATACTACACTGTAAGTTCTAAATTATGCAGACTACACATTTATTCCAGGCCCAACAAAGAAAAACAATAAAAACTATAATCTTGAAAAATTCCTCAGCCATTCAAAAAAAAGACTCCTACGTATAGCTAACATCAATATAGAAAAACAACATAGCATTTATTGAAATCAAGACTTAATTTTGAGTTCTAGCTCTCTACTGCTATTGTCTATGACCTTTAGAAACCTTGTGGATACCTCTCTTTGTCTTATGTTATTCTTCTGTAAAATGGTCATTACAATAGTACCTGCCTTTGTGGGCTACTTGAGAAAATTAAATGATATCACATATTATGCTTAGTTATAAAAAATGTTCACCATTCCTTTACTTTCTTCAAAATAAAGACAACATGATCATTTAAAACTCAGAACACAACATGCACTCACATTTGACAAACAACTTCTAAATCTTTTTCAGCAGGAACATTTAAGATTTTAGATTGCAAGCAGTCTGGACTATATTTTGCACTTACCTGAACCCTTAAACACAGAATACATATTATAACTTAAACTATTTTTGGTGGCTTATTTACCAATATAAGTAATTACTATATTATACTAGTTTGAATTCAGTGGTGACACAATGCCTGGTTTTCAGCTCTGTTAGCAGGACGTAAATTAATGATTGATTTCCCTGAGCCTGTCATTTTCTGCCTTCAAGCATTCATAATTTTTAGCAACGGCCACCCAAACTCCAACCCTTATAAATACTATTTCTCCACTGTCTCTAAGAAGCCAGAGACATTAGGCAAGCCAGAACACAGTCATCTACCTGTTTACCATCATTTTTCACCACAGGAGAAAATCTTAGCAATTACACTGCCAAAATCTATCAATACTTCATCTACCACAAATGATAGCATTTTTGTTTCTGCTGACGCATAACTGATCCAACTCCAGAATCCCATGCTTAATGTTTGCTTCCTAGAACGATTCCTGGAAGCATCATTTTTAGGTAAGATTCCCTAGATGCAGAGCCTGAGACAGGAATTTGGTAAAGGTAGTGGGGGAGGCAGGATAGAAAAGGAGAATGAACTGAGGAAAGATACAGCCTCAGGTAAGTCTATCCTTGACCTAATCTACAGGGTGATCACAAATCTCTACTACAGTTGTGATTTCTACAGGTAAGTGATCAGCCTTCTGTATTCACCTATCTGTCATTGGCTTCTTGGGTGCATCCAGGAAGAGGGTAAGGATATGGGGTGGTTAGCCTCCTGGAAAAGGGGGCTGCCATCAACAGAGATGTTCTCTAAGGAAAAGGGGGAACTGTGTCTGCACTGGCCATGAAAGAGAAATCTGAGTGGGACACAAACAGCTTTTCTATCCTCAATATTCAGATGAGAAAGCTTGGAGATAGGGAATGGAGAGTTTCAGGAACCTGCTACATATCTCATTTCTTGAGTTTATGTTTGAAGTTAATTTTCTCTTTCCAACATACATAGTCAAAGCAAGCCTGTATACCACCTCACACAGGGGAACAAGGAGTCTAACATGGATTTGGGAAAAAAAGGAAGAGTGGCAAAAATGAGCAATAACCCAGGAAAACTCTATGACTACACTTTATGGTAAAAAGACAAATGATATTGAGAGAAATCAAGGAAGTAAAGAGACAGAATTATGCTTAAAATAATTTTACTTCAATCTTCCTCAAGTTATATCTCAAAAGACAGAGGCAAGAAAAGTTTTAGAACAAGGATGAAAAACCTGAAGAAAACATGATGAAAAGACAGAGATGCAAAAAAAGGAGGCCTTTGAAATACGCCTACAAGAAAATACATCTTGATTCCAACTATGGAAAAAAACAAGTCTATATATATATACACATTTTTAAAACAGAGGCTCAATGTAGCTATTTTAAAAGGGGGTAAGGGAGGGGCATGGACCTACAAATATAGGAGAAGAATTATATAATTTCTGGTTCTCTACATCAATAGAAACTAACTTCAAATTAAGAAATGTCCTTTAACTCTTTGAGAGATGTTTTAAAAATTAATACAAGGCACTGCAATATGCCTATGCTTATTTGTAAAATTATTTAAATGGTGCCTAAATCGTTATTGGGAAATAATTTTAGTATTTTCATTTTCTTTCTAAAGGGAATGTGCTGAAAAATATTTAATATTAATTTCCAAACATAGATGCTTCAAAAAAGAGTTTGAAGACATTGCTTTTTGTCCCCAGATACTTGGTCATCAGCATTCTTTTTATAATCCGCTAGCACTCCTAATCAAACCTTCAGAAGCTTAAATTATTATTGAGCAATTTATTTAGGATTATGGCTTAATTCATGACTCTACAATGAACATACTATCAACTTTTAGGAGTAAAATCATGAGTAACAGCATAATCTTCAAGACCAAATGGGGTTTGAGCAATTTAAAATACCCAGGATTTGAAGGAATTAATAGATAAGAGGATAGATTCATTATGTGGTCAAGAGGTCATTTCATAAAAATATTTTAAATTAAAAAATTAAACACCTTTTGGTTTTAAGACTTGGGATAAAATGGATTGGCAAGAATTAAAGAAAATGTTGAGAAAGGCTGCAAATTACTCACCTGATTGAAGGACTAATTAAACTTATCTCGAAGGCACTGGAAGTTTTTATCTCTGAATTTTACTGTCTGTGGATGAAATGTTCTTTTATTGTTTTCCAAAGGAAAATACGCATAAAACCCAAATTCTCTCCCTCTCCCTCTGAGAAAAATTTCAGATAAAATGTGTAAAGGACAGTTTTGTGCCCCACTCATGTCTTTCTTATGCTATCCCTGAGTGATGAATCTAAGCCAAACTGCTATGAGAGCTGGAACCTAACAGCTCATGACAGCACCATTCGGGGAATTGTCTTGGGTATACTAGAGCTATCTTATGCAGAAATACCTGAAGGGTACACCTTCACTCTGGGAGCGGTATAGTAATTTAGGAATAACAAGAGTCCTATTCCTTTGCCTCAAATTTTGATTCATTGATGCAGCAGAAAATCAGATTGTGGCTAGACTTGAGCCGAACTCACATGTTTGCCATGCTGCTGTTCCTCACTTCTCCACAGGTTTCACTTCAGAACATTCTGTCAATAAACAATTCCCATATCAATCAGTGTGTCTAGGGAACTTGTTCTCAAAGTTTTGTCTGCACCAGAATGAATCACCAGGAGGGCTTCTTTTTTTCTTGAGATGGAGTCTCAGGCTGGAGTGCAGTGGGCCCTATCTCGGCTCACTGCAGCTTCTGCCTCCAGATTTAAGCAACTTTCCTGCCTCGGCCTACTGGGTAGCTGGGATTACAGGCACAGAGCATCACTCCCCGCTAACTTTTATATTTTTAGTAGAGACCAGGTTTTGCCATATTGGCCAAGCTGGTCTTGAACTCCTGACCTCAGGTGATCTGCCCACCCTGCCTTGGCCTCCCAAAGTGCTGGGATTACAGATGTGAGCCACCACACCAGGGCAGAAGGGCTTCTTAAAACACAGATTGCTGATTCAGTAGGTCTGCAGGGGACCCTAAGAATCTGTATTTCTAACAAGTTTCCAGGTACTGCTGTAGGTACCATTTTGAGAATTATTACTCTGTGATAATCAAGCTAGTACAGTAAGCAAACATTTATAAACTGTAGGCCTCTGTGATTTCTAGAATAAACTGAAACAATAATAAATTATTAATAGAATTTAACATTTAAAATGTATAAAAGAATGTTATAGACCAAAATGTTAAAACTACTCATGGAAGTCAGAAAATAAAAGGAAAATAAGATGAAATTTGAGCTAAATTAATTAAATGATTACATTCAATCAATATTTTATGAACTTATTGTCAATTTTAGTTATAGCCCAATAGTACAGAAGTTTGAGAAGAGAGACTCTCCACCCCCACCCCCCACCTCAAGAGGGTATAAAATCGTGTATCTGGCCATTTCTCCTTTGAAGCGAAGTGGATAACTAGATGCACTGCTTGAAGTTCTGCCCACTGGGAGAATTTCCCTTTGCCACTGTCCTCCAGGGATGTCACAGAGAAGGGCTGTAGTGTTGCAGCTGTCCGTTTTTGAGTGATGTCTGTATGCCTTGCAGAACCATCTGGCCTGACTTCTTTTCCTCTGTCAACTGATCATAGGGAACTCCTCTTGAGGCCATAGATGCACACTAGGAGAGAAAAGGCTGTGTATCAGAAGTGGGAATCATGGGTATTTGGGCCTTCTTCATGTAACCTACTCGTGCCTTTAGGACTTGCTCAGGACAGATCATGTATATACCACTTTCCCTTGATGATAGAGCAGTGCTATTATGCATGCTCAACTTTTTGGCTTGGGAAGTCAAAACATTGTGGTAGGCAGCTAAGGTCACCTAGTAACTTAGTGGCCCTGGTTAAGTGTTCACCCTCTACTAAGGCTTAGTAGTAGACAAGAGCTGTTTCTCAAAAGGAGGGTAGTTATTCATAGAGGATGGCAGGGCTTTGCTCCAAAATTCAAAGGTCCTGTGATACAAATATATGGGCCTGCTAAAGGCTAAAAACAGCATCTCTATTTTCCACTGACATTTCAAGCACCATTGAATCTATTAGATAATATGACGCAAGAAGCAGAGGAGTTCACACAGAAGCCTGGACCCATCACAGAGCCTTCTCTTGGTCTGGTCCCCACTCAAAACAACCAGCTTTTCAAGTCAGTTGGTAAATGGGCCTGAGTAACACACCAAAATGAGAATATATTGTCTCCAAAATCTAGAAAGGACCATTAGATGCTGTGCCTCTTTGTTGGTTTTGTCTTGACATACCAAGTTATACCCCAAAAGAAAGACCCAAAAATGTTTTGGAACAAGGATGAAAAATCTAAAGACAACCTGACGAAAAGAAGATGCAAAAAAGGAGGCATTTTAAATAAGCCTACAAGAAAATATATCTTGATTCTGATGTATCACCACTGGATCCCTAGAAATTTTACTGACATAGAAATCCCCTAAATTTTTGTTGAATTTATCAGGCAAAATATTTTCTCACTCTCTGACATGCAAATGTCTCACCAATAAGTCTAGAGATGTTATTTCTTCTTGCTCACCAGGTCCAAACCAGTGGAATGTCATTATAAGGAATCAGTGTGATATCTTGTGGAAGGGAAAAGTAATCAAGATCTCTGTGAACTAAATTATGACATAAGACTAGAAAGTTGCTATATCTTTGAAGTAGGACTGGGCAGGCGTATTGTTGGCCTTGCAGCTGAAAGGAAATTGCTTCTGGTGGTATTTACTAACAGGTATAAAGAAAAATCTTTGCCTGATCAATAGCACCATACCATGTACTTAGGGGTGTGTTAATTTGCTTAAACGATAAAATCATATGTGGTACAGTGGCTGCAATTGAAGTCACTGCCTGGTTAAGCTTATTATATTCTACTGTCGTTCTCTAAGATCCACCTACTTTACAGGCCAAATACAAATAAGTGAGTTCAATGGATATGATGGGAATTGTCACCCCTGCATTTTCAAGTTTTTGATGGTGGCACTAATCTCTGCAGTTTCTCCAAGAATGCAATATTTCTGTTGGTTTCCCGTTTGTTTGTTTTTTGTTTGTTTGTTTTTTTTTTTTAAGTGTGGCACTTGTTCTTTCCCACCATAAAGCCCTCACTTCATAAGTCAAGGGATTGTACCAGTTACTGAGGATATCTATTTCAATTATCCATTATGGAACCAGGGGAAAAAACACAGGATGAGTTTGGGAACCCACTGAGTCAAATATAAGATGAACTTGAGCTAAAATTCCATTGATCACTTGACCTCTATAAGCCTTCATTCTGATTGGTGGATCACAGTGACATTTTGGGCCTCCTAGAATTAGTACCAGTTCAGAATATTAAGTAGGCTGAAAAGGGTCTGAATTATTTCCTTTTCCCAATGCACAGTTATTCTGGTTAAAGGCCACAGACTCTTTTAGGGGAATTTGGAGAGAAAATTAACATTATACATTTTTTAGAGCATACCAGAGTTCTTTTTTAAGGGGACCCAGGCTCTAAAACTGTTCCAAGTCTGGAAATTGAATGTGGGACTGAGACTCTCTGTTTTTATTATTTGGTGTAGACTTTGTTCACTAGACATAAAACTTATACAGATCTAGTGAGAATTTACTAAGGTTTACCCTTTTCTTTTCTATTACATCTTAATCAACTAGCCAATGCCGTATGCCTGCAGAAGTCAGGCTATTCTGACTGTGCTTTGACTCTGCTGTCCATTGCACTAACCACACCCACCTTGCCTTTGGTGGGTAAGTTCCACGACTTGCTCCCTACACCACAGGATTCAATTACTCACATTGCATTTAGATTTTCCAGTTCAGTGACTGCAATCACGGTAAGACCTGAACTAAAGAGAAGAACAATAATAGAGCTCTTTAAGGATGTCTCGTCTTCCCTCACAAATGTATTTCTTCCAGTCATGGTGAACAGTATGGACCTTAGGTATGGATCCACCCTAGTGTGGGTGAGTAAGTCTTAAATGAAACATCTGCTCTAACATTCTAATCTTCTTGAATTCTTTTCTCTACACTAAACCAATGCAGTCCAGCATTGCCAGTTCATTTGCTGCAGACCATCTTTTGGTCTATACTTCAGCCAATCAAACAAATTGTTAGAAACCTTTTTAAATTCCTGAGCTTCCACATTAAATGCAAAATATCTGCTTAGTGAGACCATATCAATAAGTTCATTCCAGTCAAATTTGATTTTCCTTCCACCAATAGCCCAAGCCCATAACATTCATTCACATACATGTTCCCCAGATTTCTGCTCTATAAATAAGAAAATTCAAGTAATTTGGCGTGTAGTGCACCTCTTCATGGTTCACACATTTTACCTCAGTTTCAGGACCCTGATGCGTCTACCTATAAGTCTAGAAGCAATAAAGGTTATTGTGGGTGGATTCTGAAGAAAATCAGCATTGTCTTGCATGGCAGCTTCCTCAGGGAAGGCTATTATAGTTCCCTCAGGCAATGCAGCGGTTAATCCTCTTAGGATGGGGTGGAGAGGAAGCTTCTATCACTGAGAGTGGGTAGGTAGAGAGGCATCTTCCACTGAGGGGAAAAGGAGTCATTAAAATTTAGGGGCTCAGTGTCTACTGCTTTATCAAGATCTTCCCACACATCCCCATTTCTACTTACAAGATCCTGTTCTTTCCCATTGAATGCCCTCACTTCAATAGTAGACACTCTGCAATGCTTGAACTTCAACTTGAAATTCAGCCAGTTACAGAATGAGATTGTGTGCCTGCAGGAGAGAGGGGTCTCCTTCAGAGCACACATAGAAGGTTTTAGGTTATTCATGCAGCACTTGAGCTGGAAATTCAAATTCCTGAGCTCATCTTTTTATTTTACCACTTTGTCCAGCAACATTAAAAGAAGCCAGCCAAGCTCATTATATTTGTCAATTTTCTAAAAATGTTTGAAAGTATTATATATATCCAGTGACCCAGCTCGTTTCTTCTTCCAAGTGGTTGATTAGGAGTATAAAATAGAGATACTTGGTATATCTTTATTGCCATATTATACTACAGACTATCAATACTCTACTAGAAAATGAGGAATCAGTTTTTTTTTTTTTTTTTTTGAGACGGAGTGTCGCTCTGTCGCCCAGGCTGGAGTGCAATGGCGCGATCTCGGCTCACTGCAAGCTCCGCCTCCTGGGTGCACACCCTTCTCCTGCCTCAGCCTCCCAAGTAGCTGGGACTACAGGCACCTGCCACCACGCCCAGCTAATTTTTTGTATTTTTAGTAGAGACGGGGTTTCACCGTGTTAGCCAGGATGGTCTCGATCCCCTGACCTCGTGATCCACCTGCCTCGGCCTCCCAAAGTGCTGGGATTACAGGCGTGAGCCACCGTGAGTCAGTATTTTTAAATCTAGTTAAATAGCCAGTTCAAAAACCCCAGAATCAATTCAGCAAATTGAGATTTAACATTCTGTTTCTCTAGAACCACTTTTTAGTACCAAAATCTTTAGAAAAATAGAAATAGAAGCAATAGAATCTATCTTTATCTGTCTGTCTAATCTCTCTCTTTCTTAATAGTTTAACAGAAATTGTTATTTTAAAAAAAACTGACTTACAATTATGTAGGATGCCCAGACTTCAATTCACAAGCTAGAGACCCAGAACGGCCATTGTAAGTTCCAGCTCAAGTCTGAGTTTGAAGGTAGGAGAAGACAAATGTCCCAGCAAAAAAATTGTCAGATATAGAGGGATAATTCTTACTCAGCTTTTTGATGCTATTCGGCCCTTCAATGGATTGAAAGAGGCCCATCCACAATGGGGAAGATGATCTGATTTATTTTATCTACCTATTCCAATATTAATGCCATCCAGAATCACTCTCATAGATACACCCAGAAATAATGTTAATCAAATATCTGTGCATCCTGTAGCCCAGCTGAGATTACAGATAAAATTAACCATCTCAGATACTATATTTGAAACAAATAAAATTAACCATCTCAGATATTATAACTGGAAAAAAATAAAAAGAACTCATATGATACTGCATCTGTTTAAAGATAGAATGTAAAGATGCAGTTGAAAATAACACAAAAATATGGAAGAAAAAAGAGAGATGTGATAATTTTCTTCAGGAATTTGGTGGAGCAAGGATTCAGAGACAAGAGTGAAGCAAGTGGTATGCTCCTGCTTGCCACTGGAGATTGAAAGGCACAGTCAAACCAATCTTGTTTATCTGTTAGTGAATTTTGTAGGAATTGGTAACTTTTTTTCCCTGCTAGTACTAGTATCAATTTAGGTAGGTTTAGACCAAAAAGACCTTGTATGAGAACTACTTACTAAGGAAAGACAAATGGTATTTACAGCTTGACTATCCTTGCTTTTCATTTTCTCTATCATAATTGAAACTTCTGCAATACATTCTAAGAGATGTTTTGCCCCAAAGAACTAATCATCCTTCCATATCCCAATCTTCCACTCTTTTCCTGAATTTGTTTATTTTTAATAAGAGTAATGGAAAGATATTTTCCATACTTTTTTAACAATGAAAGTGTATATATATATATATATATTTTCCTTATCCAACGTCAGCTGGTGAATTTGTGGGTAAGAGGGAAAGTACTATCTACGCATAGAGAAAGATGCACTTTTTAAAATAAGCCACATTTACTTCCAAGATTACCTTAGAATAAAAAATGCTAACATAACTTTGTTCTTTTTATCTCCTTCCTAGGAAAGATGTTATATTTTGTGAGATTTTACAGATCTTTGTGTGATGTTTTCCTGGCCTGGTAATTTGCATTAATGGATATTCAAGAAACCAATTTATACAGCTCACTGATGTAAGTTATTACAAAGTCTGGAGACATATGAGGACACATTTTCAGTAGGCTTTTGAAAATGTGCTGACACATTTTAGGAATGCATCTGTTTTTGCTTGCAAAAACTCACATTTATGTGTGCAACATGAGAAACTGAATGCACAAACAGGTGGTTTTAAATGGTTTTAAATACTCAAGCAGAATTTAAACGGAGGCACTCACAACCTTACTGGAGCCTTTGAAAATTATCCTGAATCTCACAGTTAGATCAGTGGCAAATGTTTTGATATTTCTAGTATTTGTGACCTTATTATTTAATTTGAAATAGCACTAGATATAAAGCCTTATAGACATCTAACTTTAATAATGATTTACTGTTAAATTCAATAAGTTGTAAGTTTGCTTTACACTTTGATGTTCATATATTAACTGAAAATAACACCTCAATCTCAGAGAGTAAATATATATAAAAATATTCTTATTCAATACCAAATCTCTTTTAAAGATACGTACAAAGCTATAAACAATGTATAAAATGATGCATTGTAAAGATATTAGATCTTTAGTCACATCAATGTGAATATTAAACACACACGTACAAACGTATGCACAAGTAGACATAACAAACACTTGTTTACGGCTCTATAAGCATCAGAAATTCTGTTAATTAATGGAAATCCCAGAAGCTAATAATGACTTACATCAAGGCACATTGAGTTTATTAAAAAGAGATATTCAATACATATTTGAAGAATTTCAGATAAAATGGTAGAAACATAAAGAATATACTGAGATTCACAGATAATAATATGACTTTAGGGAAAAGAGGGCAGTGTATGATGTATATGGGACAGTCAAGAGGGAAGTCTTAGGAGATTGAGTTTGACTTGAATACTGAAAGTGGTGTGTCTGTAAAAGTAAAGTGAGAATAAATGACATTTACAAAAAATGAAAATTGTAAAAAAAAAAGTAGCAGTAGGAATGTAAAGGAATACATATGAAATTTGTTAAGATGATAGAATTCACAAGATCTGATGAGAGGTAAGAAAGAGCCAATTACACCTCCAAGTTTCTGATTTGAGTTATTGTATGGATAATGACAGAGTTAGGAAATATAGAAGATTCAATAGCTTTGTATTTGAGGTGATGATGATTTCTGCTTTACATAAATATAACTTCGAACTATCTGTGGGTCCTTAGAGTGAATATACCCAGCAGGCAATGAAACCTTTTGGTTTACAGCTTAAAGAATTAATCATATATATCAGGGCTTCTCCCACAAGAAAATATATTAAAATCACTTAGGCTTTTTTTTTCCCCAGAGAAAATAGCCCCAGTCAAAATTATTGACCTAGCAGGGAGATGCAAGATAGTATTTGGAAAAAATTTCCCTGTATTTTGATATGCATTTTAGATTTAGATCTGCTGGTGATGGTTGAAGTCACTTGAATGAAGGCTACTGCCAAGGGGAAGGGCAAAGATTACATCTGGGAGATACCAGATTAAGATATTGGCACAAAATGGATTAGTAAAGATAATAATATAGAAAGAATAAGAGGAAAGAAGATAATTAGAATGGAATAAATTTCTCACATACATTGATTTCAAGAAATGACCAACATATTCAGATGACACAGAGTCAAATTAAAGAATTAAAAGGCATATACTGAATTAGGTAATTAGAATACCATTCGATATTTTGCCAGATTTGATTCTATGAAGTATTCATTCAGTGAACAAGTGAGCTATTTCTTAGAGACCCTGATTTTGGGCAGAGAGGACAACATAAAAGGAGCATGTATGTGCATGTGTGTGTATGCATGTGCACAAGAGCTGGAGAGACCAAAATCAAGGTCTCCCTGGAAAGAAAATTCTGTAATATGGAATAATTTTTAGCATTTTTATAGTTTTAGAAAAGCCATCAGTGAAGATGGATGAGTTGAAAGCAAAGAAAAAAGGGAGAAGCAACTGACTAAGTAATATTCAACAGAAGAAATTGTTAAAAACACTTCTACCATGAAATTAAGCCACTGCAAATATTTACTAAGACTACAGTTGACCTTTGAATAATGGTTAAGTGTTAGGGGCACAAACCCCACTCCCATACAGAAAAAAATAAAATGCATATAACTTTTGACTCCCCCAAAACTTAAGTACTAACAGCTTTCTGTTGATTAAAGTCTTATCAACACATAGTCAATTAACAGATATTTTATGTTACATGTACTATATGCTGTATTCTTACAATAAAGCAATACAGAGAAAAGATGTGCTATGAAGAAAACCATAAGAAAAATATATGTACTATTTATTAAGTGGAAGTAGATCATTATAAAGTTCTTCATTCTCATAATCTTCACTTTGAGTAAGCTGAGGAGGAGGAAGAGTAGGTCTTGCTATCTCATGGGGGGCAGAGACAGAAGAGGTTTAGGAGATGGAGGATGTGGAAGGCGAGGCAGGGGAGGCCGACACACTAGATGTAACTTTATGAAAGGCATTGTAATTCCTGTTGACTTTTTTCCTTTTTCGTTTATCTAAAAATGTTTACAGTACCAATCTCCATCATTTGCTTTAATTTCAGGGCCCATATCATAGGGCTTTTTTCCTTTTCCATTTATCTAAAAATGTTTACAGTACCAATTTGCTTTAGTTTTAGTGCCCATATCACAGAAGGATCCATGTTGTGAAAGAAGTCAAAAACAGTTCTGAATAATCAGAACCCTTCTGCCAGATTGTCTGATGTCATTTGTTTTCTGGCACTGCATCTATATCTTCTTCCTCATTGTCTGGAATTGGTTCAAAATCACTCATCTCCACAAGTTGTCTTCTGTTCATTTCTCTGGTGTCTATTAGCTTTTAAATTTCTCTAAGATTCATATCTTGAAATCCTCCCCCCCCCCCATATTTTGTTTGTTTGTTTGCTATATCCACAACCTTTTTCATGATTTCTTCAATTGGTTTTGTCATAAATCTTGTGAAATCTGCACAATAGCTGGACAGAGCTTTCTCCAGCAGGAATTTATTGCCTGGGGCTTGCTGGCTTTCACGACTTTTTCTGTAACAATAATGGCATCTTCATAATATGTTCTTTCTATCAGGGTTCTTTTCCATAGCACTGATGATGATCTTTTCCATAGAGTGTGGTGTGTAGTGAGCCTTAACGACCCTTATAACCCCTGATGGAAAGGCTGAATTATTATTAGAGGAATTGTGTTTGAGGGCAAGCAGATTACTTTGATGTCTTTGTTGTTTAACTCATAAGATTCTGGGCCCCAGGTATTGTTCAATATAAAAAAAAATTAAAAAATAGTTTCTTATTGACAAGGTACTTTCTGACCACAGGGACAAATCATTTGATGGAAACAATCTAGATAAAGGGTTTTCATTGTCTAGGCTTTCTTTTACAACCAAAAGACTGGATGTTGGTGTTTATTTTTTCCTGCAAGGCTTGGGGGTTAGCAGCATCAGAGATAAGAGCAGCCCTGGTCATAAACCCAATTGCATTTGTACAAAACAGTAGAGTTTGCCTCTTCTTTCCTGCCTTAAATCCGTTTCTCTTCCTTTCCAATAAATGTCATTTAAGGCATTTTTTTTTTGTTCCAGAATAGGGCACTTTCATCTGCATTAAAAACCTGTTCAGGTGGCTATTTCTTCTCTTCAATGATTTTCTTAATGGTGACTGAGAATTTGCCTGATGTCTCTTGGTTGGCAGAATCTCCTTCTATTATCTTGTTATTTTTTAAGCCAAATCCCTTTCTAAAATTATCAGAGATTCCTTTGCTGGCATTAAATTATCCAGCTTTAGACCTATCACCTTCCTTTTGCTTTAAATTGTCATAAAATAACTTCACTTTTTCTCAAAATGTGTTAACGTCTATAGGTGTGCGTTTCTTATAGCAATCCTTCACCCACATAAAAGCTGCATTTTCGGTATGAGATAAAAAGGAGTTTTACAAAAAGTGCGAGGTTTTCATGCCTGATGGCATAGCTGCAGTGATGGCTTTACAAATTTCTTTTCTTTTTTTATGATAGCCCTTACACTGCACTTATTTATCTTGAAATTGTGGGTAACCACAGATGCAGATCTTAATCCATGATACACATCAAGCAATTCAACTATTTCTTGTAATGTCATGAATTTTCTCTACATTTTGGGAGCACTTCCAGCATCACTAGTGGCACTTCATGTGGGTCCCATGATGTTATTCAAGGTCTATGGTGTTGCACTGAAAATGATTAAAAATACACAAGAATCACAAAATATCAATTTTTATAGCAATACGCATTTACTGGGGAGAAGGACTGGTCATGCAGATGTGATTAGCATCACAAGACCTTTTAAGCAGGCACTTGCAACACTTGAACTCACCACAATAGCAGCAGGAAGTGGCCATGAAATTATTACTGTAGTACAGCATGTCCTACAGTGAATTTTATACAGTTCTGATTTAATAGTGCATCTTTACATTTGTTTACACTGCTCTCAACTGTGAATTGTGCCATGTTTGATCTCTAAGTGTGTGTGTGTAAGTTTCTATATATCTTAACTTTTTATAATAAATTTGTGCATATTTTTGGTAGCAAATAATAAAATAAACTAGCATCTACATAGATGTCATGCAATCATGACATACCTAATTTTTTCTTGTTTTTTTTTTTATATTTCTAGGCTCACAGTTTATCTGTGAGTTTTTTTAAATTGTTGTAAATCTTCAAAAAATATGTAATGCATACCTTGATCCACATGTAAGTGGGAACACACAATTCACACCATTTGTATTTGACTCTGCAAAAGGTAGTATATCCATAACCATCCCTGCCTTCAATGCAAAGACAGTATAGAATAGGTAACACTTATTCTGAAAAAATAATAAAAGATACAACTAAAACGATGCCTAAGTTAAGTGGCAAAGTTATACCATGACTAACCTGTAATTGTGGTTTGTTGATAAATATTTCAGGTCTCTAGACCTGGAACAAACTGCAGTGACTATAAACTTATAGATTTATACCTCTTTTTGAAATATCTTCATTTTTTTTTCCAAATCCAATAATAGTGGATGTATGTAAATCTTGAGAAAGAGTTCTGTTTCTCATGGCACTGGCTATTTGGTAGGCTTGATTAACATCATTTGGATGCATTCTTATATTCATGGCACAGCAGATTGAACAGACAATGAGAAATATTTGAACTGCCTTTCACTGCACTCGTCCTATCAGTGTGAATGTCAGAGTGAATGAATCTTTACAAACCATATTAACAGTGAGACCAAGTTGAAGTGAATCAAGGGGCACATATCCTAGCCTGATATAAAAGCAGTAATATTTGTTTCTGAATCACTTGTTTATGCTAATTCATACTAAAAAGAGGGCAGGTGGCAATCACAAATCTTCAGTCTTATTCCCAAAAGGACTGGTCACAGAAGAAAATACAAGAATGTATCTAATTTCGAAATTTTTGCAGTTATTTTACATTTCACCTGCATATGTATTGTCTCCCCAACTAACATATAAAATCTGTGATGGCAGGGAATATATTTTTGAAAGTAGGTGTCTGAGAGTTCTTTGAGGGCCCTTAGTCATCTTTGTATCTGTTTACTAATTACCGTGGCCTTACATAGTAAGAATGCCTTGCTGCATGGAGGGAGTGAATGAATACATGGCCTACTGAATTTAAAAGTACATGGACATCATTATTGTTATTTTAAACACTATTCTTTTTTTCCTGATTTACCCTCATTTTCGCTTTTGATGTTTCAGTACAACAAACCATTACAGCAAATGAAACGGTGCTGTGTATATGGAGACTTATTTTCTAAAGTAAAAGAATGTAAAATAGATCAATACAAAGATTGTTGCAACATTTGGGCCTCCTCAGCCAAGCATAGTGACAACTTGGAACCACAAAGGTGTATGGACTTATTGTGGAAACTACTGACATTTTTGCTTTCAACTCTTAGTTTGAGTTTTCATAAAAGTTTTAGATTATACGGAAACCTGGGAATTGTCTTCGCTTTAGTAATGTGTCTGGGAAACATCACAGCTGTTCATTAACATATGAATCTAGTAGAGTTTTCAAAATTCCCCAATCATTGTTATCTCTGAGTATATTCTTTGTTGTGAAGGGAAGTGAGTTGTTATTTTATTTATCTGAAGATCGCACTGTGATAAGCAAAGTGTCAAGAATAATCACACCAAATGCTGTCTACCACAATAGCACCCAATTATGCTCTGCATGCCTTTCATCGAGGAAAGAAGTGAAGGAGTTTTTAAATTACTTATCATGACTTGATGAGCTGAACATTTTAATGAAAGAGTTGCTTAAATTCTGAGTAAGACTATTAAAGTTATTAATAAGATAGATTTCAGACCTGTCATATGTCAGAGCATATAGATTCCAAGAAAATTCCTGAAAGGTACCAAAATTTACTTTAGCTCTCAAAGTCTAAAGAGTTCACATTATCTGGGACAAATAAGAAGCAGAATGTAAATAATTATGAATATCAAACAGCCAGCATTTGTCTACAGGGATTTTCACATCTTGGAGGTTAAGAAATGGGCTTCCTTATGGAAAACATAAACAACTCCCTGGAGAAGGATGTCTCTGTTGCTTATCTTTTCTTCTTTTCTATAGTTGCCTCTGAGGTATGTGTGGGGGTGTGTGTGTGTGTATGTGTGTCTGTGTGTGTGTTTTCCCTTCCTATTCCTACCACCCAGAGATTCTATACAAGTTCAGGGATGGTTAGGTTCTGAAAAACCTAACAAAACTAACCAGAACTGTTATATAAAAATGAGTTTATTGATAGATATAGAGTCAAATAAAATAACACTTTAATGTTTCTTTTTTTTTCTTAAATAGGAAAATTACATTATGCTAAGGTAAGTATAGTCTCTTTAAAAAGCAAGTTTAATGTACAGTTAGAGGAAAGTAAGGGGATGGAGTAAAATATCTACTTTAATACAAGATCGTATTTCAAAGAGATATCACTAGAGGGAAAAGGAAAATGATGAAAGGAATTTATTTCCCATTAAATACATTTATACATTCAGTGTGTACTTCCTCTGGCAATCTGAAATATATGGCTCTATTTTAGCTTTTTAGTTTATAATTCATTAACCTCATGCTAACATTATAAAGTCTGTGAATAGTCTGATCTGAACACATCACACCACTCAAAGCCTACTACAGGTCATTATTTCCTACAGAATAAAGAGCAATTCTTTCGTCTGAATTCATTAGGCTAAAGTTCAGTATTTCTCTACTTACATTTCTAGCCAGACCCTCATACCACATGTTCACCTAAATGTGATTACTTTCCACAATGTGCGTGTTGTCCTGCTAGTAGCAGTTTTCAAAAGCTAGATGACAAATTTTCAAGAACT
This sequence comes from Pongo abelii, assembly GCF_028885655.2. Lineage (NCBI taxonomy): Eukaryota > Metazoa > Chordata > Mammalia > Primates > Hominidae > Pongo > Pongo abelii. The sequence continues at coordinate 94,912,053 of NC_071990.2, read as the reverse complement.
TCATGATCTAGCTAATAACATTCTTACCTTGACACGGGCCTTGGCGGGTATATTAATATCATGGAAATTGGTGTGCTACAAATGCTGTTTTTGTTTTCTTCCACGAGACATTTGATAGTATACTGTCGTTCAATTCTTCAAACACTCCCAGAATGATCCTGACTGTACTTCATGGCATTCTTGTTTGTGTCTGGGTGCCTCCATTCTGTCTTTGCCTGTTGAATCTCATATATAATATCCATCTTTCTTAAGATTCCACTTAAACATTCTATTTCTGGCTCATAGTTTCATCTCTTGATACTCTGTTTCCTTCTTGTGTGCAGATCTGTAACTGTGGTACATGTAGCCCAAGTTTCCTGTAAGTCATCTATCTCTTTCCTAATATGTGGATTCTAACATTTAGGTCACATAGAGTTACCCATCTTCTGCAGTTGCTCAAAAATCAGCAATATTATATATTTACATTTATCAACTACATTTCCACTACTCTTCTGTTCTTATTTGCTAATGCTTAAAAGAGTAGGCTAGGCTGGGCGTCGTGGCTTACGCCTATAATCCCAGCACTTTGGGAGGCCAAGGTGGGCAGATCATGAGGTCAGGAGATCGAGACCATCCTGGCTAACACGGTGAAACCCCGTCTCTATGAAAAATACAAAAAATTAGCCCGGCATGGTGGCAGGCGCCTGTAGTCCCAGTTACTCGGGAGGCTGAGGCAGGAGAATGGCATGAACCCGGGAGGCGGAGCTTGCAGTGAGCCGACATCGCGCCACTGCACTCCAGCCTGGGCCACAGAGCAAGACTCCGTCTCAAAAAAAAAAAAAAAAAAAAAAAAAAAAAACAAAAAACAGTAGGCTAAAGTAAAATGTAGAGATTCTAACCCAGTGAGTGCAGATGTTTTCTACTTGTGGAACTACCACGCTTCCGAATTCATTGTATAAAATTCACTGTGTTGGTGTGGTGGGAGGAATTCACTCAGGTAAATAAAGTTTCAGAGCTACCAGAAAAGAGGCTTCTGCCCCTTAGCACTAGGTAGAGGTTTGGCTCTATCAAACCTCTTAGTGACAACTGGTAAGTGATTAGTTGAACAAGCTTAGATTGTTTTCTCTTAAAGTTTAAATGTTACATGTTCACCATTATGTGAATTTCATTAACAACCACATACAGATGTATTTCTTATATTCTGTGTATTTTGGGTGCTTAAGTTTTATCAAATATAAAGTTAATTTATTTATTTTTTCAATAAATAAATATTAATCATGTATTCTCTACCAGGAACTGGGGACATGAAGGAACATAACAAAGTCCTTATGTTTATGTGGCCTCCATTCTGGTGGGTGAATGACACAATGATCAAATGAGGAGTAAAAACATACACAGTATTAAGTGCTATTAATATATGGAACAGTAATGTAGTATAACAGGATTAAGGGCACTCAGTAATTAGAAATATTACAATTTTACACTAAAAGTCATCTTCTTAATAGCCTATTCTAAAATATCCTGTTGAATATGCAGTTTCAATCCGGTAACACCTCTATGCAAAAGTCTCCTATAAATATGTGTGTGTTGTGCTAGGCGACATAGCTGCCAGTAATTAATATTGCCAAAATTCTTTATATGTATTCTAACATTTATTCCTTCAGAATTCAATATTACCCTGGTTAACATGCTTGTGTTATTACCTTTGTTTTGCAGATGTGGAAAGTGAAGCACTTCTTTTCTTTCTTTTTTTAATTTTTTTTTTAACATTTCGTAGGTTATCTATGATCAAAGCGAGTAAATACCAAATTACCATCCAAAATCATTTTATTTCTGTACACTATTATGTTCTGTATCTAGCTATTGTGTTTAACCAAATTTAAAAAGTAGGGGTCAGTTAAACTAATACAATTAAAAATGTGCATTATTTGGTGGAGTTATATTTTGATATATTTACTGAAGTGAATATCCCTCTATCCATATTTCTTTAACCCTATGTCATTCTCCTATTCCACAAGCTAAACTATAAGTCATTTATTTCTCAAGGAGATGTTACCACTCAATGAAGAATTAAATAAATTAAACTTTTGGTACTTGACTTTCAAAATCTGAGGTCTGGGTATAGTATTAAAATAGTTTTACTGTCTTCCTAATCAGTCAAATTCATCCCCATTACTAGAAATACTTCTCCTAGACCAAAGGGAAAAAGAGGACAGTCATGAAAGGAAAAAAAAAAAAGCATCTTCTCTCTGTAGTAGGGGCCCTGGCTTGGTAATCCCATAACATTTTACAGCTCTTCTTAATAGTAGAGGGGATCAGTGCCCCGTTTTTAGTTAGGACCTGGAAAGACAAGAGAAAGGCCTCTCATGCCATGGAATGGCTGTGGGCACAAGGTCCTCAGAGTTGTATCTACTCCGCTTAGGCATGCTAGAGCATTGTATTACAAGAATGGTAAAGAAACTTCAAGCAACCTGAAGGAATATCAGGTAACCCTCTGTGTGGTTCAAAAGGGGTTAAAAGAGGGCTAGACCCAGAAAGTCGTTGCACTCAGAAACAAGGAACAATATCTCAGCAACCCTGAAGACTAATAGAGACAAGGATGTTTCTCGAATGCCGGCATAAAAAGGTGATTAAGTTCAAGGAAAACTCATTCCACCCCAAGTCTTCGGTTGACAAAGGCTATCTGGTTATGGACACAGCTCTATACAAGCAGGTGAGAATGCCGGACCTGGAAGTATCCTGAATTAACGGACAATTTTTAGAAACCCAATGGAATAAAGACATGAAATAGCACAATAAGTTGAGGTTTTGAAAAATAACATTACATTTCTTGCCAATTTAGTTTCACAGGCAAAGTTTGTAGCACTATATAGGGAAAGTGACCTTTGAATTAAATTATTCTAAAGTATTTAAGAGGTAGAATCACCCCCTCTCTCTTTATATGAAGAGATAAGGGGACTTACAACAATAACTTTAGCATAAAATAAAACATTTTATTACTGGTAGATGTAATAGGCAAAGAGAAAAGAAAATCAGATTAATATCTTCAGCTTTTGGACTGTAAAAAATGAGAGAGGAAATCCTAAGACAGTGTCTTTCTACAAATTTGGAGAAAGAGAGAGTGGCGTTCAGTATTCCAAATCAAATGCTGAAATTGATTGAAGCATTTGATTTACTTTCTCAAGTAATTTTTAACTTCCTCTTCCTTTCAGGCTTTCATGTTAAGAGGAAATGAGACAACATTTTGAGGTACCAATTGCTGGAAAAAAATGAGAAAAGAAAACATCATTTATGTTTTAAAATATTTTAATCACTTCTGACAACATTTATGTACTTCCTGCTTTACTGATTAATTAAGAATTTTTGTCATCTTTTTAAAGGTAACATAAAGCAATGCTCTGTGCATTCATAATTATGGCATGCTTTCCTTTCTTTTTACCTGGTTATGTATATTTTTTTATTTAGTGGCATTTAACAGGATTATGTCCTAGAAAACAAAATGTATATTGAAATAAGATAAACTAGCCATTTTTTCCCTCAAGTTTAATGCTCTAGAAAACTATTACTATGGTAAGCATACGTTTTAAAAAATTATTTTGTGTGTTAAATAGCATAACATGATTTGAAACAATTTTGTCGTGTGTGGCCCTTTTTACATGAAAAGAATGTCTCTTTTAGTCTTCAGTTTTTAGTGTCATTTTTTCCAGTGGCGATCCCTTGCAAAATGTAAGTCTCAAGCTACACTGCAGAATCTATTTTTATAGAAGGAAATATCCTTCTGTATGATCCTCAAATGAAAAGCTGTCATCCATCTTCTGAATAGGCTTTATCCCCCCTTCAATGGCTAGTTTTTGAAACTGCTGATGACTAGAAGCAATTCTTCATAACTCCCTAAATAAAGACATCAGTCTATCAGCAAAAAACAGTACATGAGCTGGAAGGGGCAGCTGTCTCTAAGAGGGGGTGGGAAAGAAGAACACTCACTTACCAGCTTAGTTAAAAGCTGCTAAAGGTTATTATTGAGTGTGTGCCAATGTGATGTGTCCTTACAATTTAAAATGCCGCTTCAAGCAAAAGACTTTTTTTTTTTTACTTTTTCTTTTTTTTTAATATATGCTATATCAACCTAAGTATATAAATTCTTCTGTGCAAAAGAGTCTTACCCTACCATCAAAGGTAATTAAAGTCAGACAGGAAACTTCAAAGCCCAAATGAGAACTGAATCCTAAAATGATCAGTTCATTTTAGGATGAAAGAAAAAGCATTATTCAGAGTGTCTTAGAGAAAAGTAAAGGTGAAGCAAAAAAATCTATAGTGCCTCATCCACATATCCATCCCTCATTTAACTTGACCTTGCTTCTTTATTTTACTCTTTATGTGATATAATATGTATTATAATTAGAATTCAATTAAAAGGTACAGTGTGATGAGCTAATCAAAAGCAAATAGATAGAGTGAGAAATTATCCTTCATATATCTTGTGTTTTTTATTTGTAGACTCCCGTCACTGTCCTTGTGAAGGCTTTGTCATCTTCTGTTTCTCCCCATGTTTTGAAAAAAACACCTTGGGGTAGATTTCTTAAATACCTGTTTTACTGGGTATATTCTTAGCTTCTTTAAAATGCAAAATCATTTCTTCTGTCCTGGAAAATGTTCTGAAATTATGTCATTGAAGGTTCCTTTCTCTTCATTTTTCTTCTCTCTTTTGAATCATTTGAATGAATCTTCTAATTTTGTTCTCTGTGTGTTTTTGGCATTTATTCTCTCATAGAGACATATATATGTGTCTATGTATACGTATACATAGTAGAGAAGGGTTCTCACTATGTTGCCCAGGCTTACCTGGAACTCCTGGCCACAAATGATCCTCCTGCTTCTCAGCCTTCCAAAGTGCTGGGATTACAGGCTAGAGCCACTGTGCCCAGACAAGTACTCCATTTTCACGACTAGTAATCTAGTACTATAAAGCTATTAGTGCTCTGTAATCAGAGTAGAGAAAGTGTTTGAGAGAAAGATGGTGGATCTTATCTTACCCCTAAATTTTCACTGTAGCTATTATTTATCTTCCTCACTCGCTCGTTCTCTCTCTCTCTCTCTGTGATGTATGAAAAGTATTAACCAGAAAGATGTAGATTTAAAATATCTATACCTATACCAGTGTAGTCATTTTCTAAAGCAATGTTTTTCCTTATATAATGTGACTGGACCCTCTCATCAACTGGAGAGGAAGAATAACCATAGAAAAAATTGATGGTCACCTAGAAGTGTTTTCAATACATGACTATTTGTTAGAATCAACTGGAGAGTGTCCAGTTACTATATTTCACTATTCCCCAAACCATCCCCAAACCAGGCCCAGTAAGTCGGAATTTTGGGTTATGAGAAGCCCTGGGATTAGATTTATTATCATAATTTTTATTTCACCTGGTCATTCTGATTATAGCTACGGGCGTTACAAAATTGAAAATAATAAATTTTCCAAAAACAATCATATCACTTAAAAAAACAATAAATAAGGGAAATTTCTTTCTCCCAAATTCTAGTCCTTTAAACTGGAATTCATTCAGGAAATATTTATTTCTGCACAAAACCACCAGGTTACATAAAAACTTATCTGTTTCCTGATGAAATCTGAGAAGCATCCTAGTGAAGTGCTTGGAGGCTAGATTTATCAACTCAGTCATTGTCAATGTAGTCAGCATACCATAGATTATGAAAAAAGAAGGGATTTTCTACCTAGGATACTGACCCTATGACCAGGCAGGCCAAATGTATGTTTCATAGAATACCAAGAGGTCTAATCTACATATTTTAGGCTAAGTATTCAATGACTAAATAGGGTCAATAGACAAGTATTTTTCAAACTTGTCATATCCTAAATATCATCTAGTGCATTTATTAAAAACAAAGATTTATGAGCTTAGTAAGATATTACTAGACCTTGCAATTGAGACTGTAAAGAATATTCATAAAATCTGTATTTTAACAAATATTTCATAATTTTTATAAACAGGTAAGTTTAGCCAACATTCGAGCTAGATTTTTGACTTCATGTTGTCAGGGACATGAACTTTTTTCTTTACTTCTAAATTTATTTCCCACATTGTCTGGTACTGTTTGTGAGTGAATAATTTTTTTTAAGTGGTGTGAATCTCAGACTTTCAAAATTTTAGAACAGCCAAGTACAGTATCACAAAGCAATTTATGAAGGTCCAGATGATGAAGAAGAAACTTAAAAAATAGCAAATTTCATGCATGAAATTACTGAAGCTAGGATGTAGCAATGATAGTGGCACACCTCATGAGTTAACCTTGTAAAATTATTTTAGAGATTTGGAGGGGCCATTTCATACTGTGTAAAAAATTCATAGAGTAGTTTTACGTTTCTGTAATGACATATGTATCAAAATAAAAAAAAAGAAGGAGAAAGATAATTAAGAAAATAAGAAAGAGGAACAAAATGGGGCAATTAATTCAATCTCTTATGTAGCAAATTAATCTATTGGCTTAATTAATATGATTGTCCCACATTGCCTATGCAATGTGACTTTTTATCTATTTATCTATTTTTATAACTATCTTTCTCTCCCTATAGTCACAATAAAAAATACTAATATGAGATAAGCTTATCTATTAGCTAGGGGTCAAAGTTGAGCCAAAACATAGTTACATGGTAGATTATCTTCCTATGTCCTTTGATCTTTATATATTTTCACTTATATAACTAAACTGCATATTGAATTCAGTTAATTTGCATTGATAATAAAATATTTATGGCTATACTTTTTTCTCTGATCATAGTTTTAAAACTAAATCTCATATATTTTGATATTCTGTGATGCTTATGATTATTTTAATTATATTCTAATTATAATTTATATTAACTTTTTTGTTGTTGGGGAATTTGGTGTTTTGATTTGCATTTTCAAGTTTGTTTTTTGATTTTGTTTTTTTAAGTTGCATTGGTTATATTGCATTGTAGTCATAGAATGTGATATGTAAGATTCCTAATGTTTTCTAGTTCATTACAATACAAATTTTTCTCAAAATATAATCAATTCTAATTGTCCATTGGGCAGGGTTTGAAAATGAACATATTCTCTGTTCAAGATACATACTTAAATACATTTGAAAATAAAATCTTCTATATTTGTTATATTTGTAAAGCCCTCTGTAGTTTTTTGGTGTCTTCAAGATCTATCCAAGTATAATTATATTTATAATTACCTTTTTCATTTTCAATGTAATATTACTAGTACAGCCACTTTTCTCTTTATCAAGTAATATTATTTTTGTGATACACAATCAAATATAAAGCATCTTGCCTTGCTTCGTGTTCTATTTGCTATTAATATTAAAACACTATTTTTGTTTTTGTTTATATTTTACTCATTGTTTTAATAGCTTGTTTTTATGCATTGCACAATGCATAAAACTATTGCATTTATTTGCTATTGCTTTTGCTTTCAGTTAATCTGAGATTGTTTGCCCTCTAATGCAGAGGTTTACATTTAAATATAAACCATTTACATTTATTATCAAACTAGAACATTTGGGATTAACTTTGTTATAATGTTTTATAGCAAAGTTGCTTTATGCTTTCAATTTGTCTTTATTATTACTTCAATTATTTATTCCCTAGGTTTTTGTTCTCTGGACTGAATCTAATTCTTAGGCAGATTTTTTTTTTTGCCTTATGAACTAGAAGTATCTAACTTTTATGGCATCACAATTTAATAAAATATTTAAAAGTTCTTTGCTGTACCACATAATTATATCTAAATTTCTTTTACTGTCAATGTTTAAACTGTATCTTGATTATCAATATCTTCTAAAGTAAAATTAGAAGTTGGTCATCTTTTAATTTCCTAAATTTCATGTTCTCCAAGTGCAATTGAAATAACCTGTTTTTTAATCAGAGGTTATTGTTTTTATAATATTTTCCTATGTGACAGAAATTTTTCTTATTTTACTTTTATGTCTATTGAGGATGTCCTTCACAAAGTGCTATTTCTTCTTATGATAGCTTTTTATTTTTTTCTTCCTAGCAAGGAGAGTAATAACATGCATTCTAGTCCTTTCCTCTTGATAGAAGTGAAATAATACTTTTCTGGAAGATGGATGCTTGTATCTAACTGATCTAGGGTGGAGTATATGCGTAATTTAGACAACATTTTATCCATTTTGATTCATTTAGAGAATAGAGAAAGACAGTTCATTCTCCCTTCTACCTGTTCTGGCCCCATATTCATTCTGTCATGTATTCCTCAAATGTGATTACTGAGGGTTTCTGTTGTTGTTTGTTATATGGTTTAATGAATTTAAGTGATTGCAAACATAATCTAGATTGGTAAAATAAGATAAGAAATTTGGAGATGGGATGGGGAATATTAGGCAAGAATGTATATATGGTTAGAATACAAAGGACTACAAGATTAATCAACAAAATTCAAGCATAGCTGATGCACTCTATTATTAAAAAATTATGTCAAAATCTAAAACTTTTAGCTGAATATGACTGGCTCCACATCACATATGTAATGAAATCTAAACTCACCTGGATGCCTTCTGACTCTGACTTGTGACTTCTGACTTTGACATTCTTTTATAGCCTTAAAACACACTGTTGTTATATCTGAACCCAGGCTCCAACCTAATTTGACTTCTCTCTTTGCTCCAAACTGACCTCATTTCTCACTGACTGCTTTTCCTGTTTTCTGACTAGAATGTCTTACTTCTTCCCCTCTAATAGTGCTCATTTGGAAAAGTCTAGCTAAAATACCAGGTTCTCATGGATGGTTTCTGTGAAAACGTTATTCAGAGGCAATCATATTCTCCTCTGATGATATATGTCCAAACTAATTATTAACAAACTTTAATTAAAACTTGTATAATTTGTACATCACATGCAATTGTAATAAATAATACAGAGAGTTTATACAAGGAACTGACATTGATACAATCCACTGATTTTATCGAGTTTCTGTTTGACTTGTGCTTGTTTGTGTATGTATGTGTATGCCATGAATTTAATTTTAGCCTTTCTTGCCTCTCATGATTTTACCACTTACATGTCATGTTTATCTCTCACGTACATTATGGAATCTGGGACCAAGAGTTACACTGTCCATTTTCTTTTCTTTATGCTTAACCAATTCTCTATTCAAGCACATTACTTATAAATAAGACGCATGCAATAAATAATATTAATTGATTGATAAGGTAATGGGCTGATTATTTCCCTTCATGGTTCTATGTGTTTAAGCATTTAAAAATAGAAATGACTAATACTTTTTTCCCAATAGTGATCTTCAGTTAGGCTGATCATAAATATCACCAAGAATACTTTCAGAACAACAAATGCCCATCTCCAAATGGAAATTCCTGATTTAATAGGTGTGGGGTGGTTGTGGGCAATTTTGGTTTCCTAGGTGTGTCTGATGAGAGTCTGGCTTTGGCAGTAAAGCTTTTAGCCATCTGGTTTTATACCAAACCCCTCCTTAGAGATACAGAAAACCAGAAGGCAAGCCCAACACACTCATTTCTAGGGTGTAGTGTAAGACAGGAAGGTGGCAAAAGAACTCAGTGACACATGATGTTATTAGAGTAATATGGACATTTTCTCAATAGTCTTTTGCTTACCCGTAGTATAACCACTAATCCTAAGAAGAGCACTCCATATCATCATTCAAAACCTTGCATATTACTTTATGCTTGCCTTTTAATTTTCTGATTTACTCTATTCCCCTCTATTGCACAGGTGAAGAGAATATTATCTTTCTACAATCAAGGATTCTAAAATCCAACTTAAAAATTACGAAGTACAATTTATGTAAATGAACTCCCCGAATCTCAAGCCTAAACTCTGTATTGACTGTAAAGAATAAAGTACTGAAAAAAATTAATGGGCTGTTTATAGGAATAAAAATAAAAATATCATCAACATACAAAATTTGAGGGCTTTTTTGTCCTACAGTAGCTTTAATATCCATGACATGTTATACTTTACAAACATTGAATCATTTTGACATTATAAAAAAGAACTTATGCTGTTAAGTAAAAATGTAAAACAAAACAAATATTAAGAATTTGAAATATATTTTCTATATCATTAGTAGACATAGTGTATAACTAAATATACTGTTACATAAAACTACATATTTTATATATATAACTATTTAGATTATTCTATTATAATTGAGAAATATACACAATATCTGTATTTGAGAAATAATTATCCTTATAGATAATAAATGACTTTGTAAGTTGAAAATATTCAAAATCCTAGGGAAAGACACTCCTAGATACAAGCTGGTAAATCAGCTTTAGAAGATGACAGACTTAAGACATAGTCAATTATTAGCTGATGTTACCTAAATCAAATTTGACACATAATTATATGTATTTACATTATTCTAGCAATGCTAGAGCAAATAGCTGTAGAATATAAACACAAGAGTAATCTCTTTAAGTTATATTTTGTTATTCTATTTAATTTAAAAATTTAAAATCTTTTTTCAGTGTTAATTAGTCTCTAGGTTGGTATAAAAGAAAATGTTCTGGAGAGAAAAAGGGATACTTAATTTTAATAGCTTAGGAAGAGTAAAATCAAATCAGATGTTCGGTTCAATGAAATAATATTCTTTTGTGAATATGTAATATGATGTTATCTGCCTAAAAACAGTTAAAATACATTCATAATTATTGATATAGAATCAAAATGAATTAATAAAATCCACATAGCAATATCCAAAAAAATCTAGTCTAAGGAAAATATAATATTTACTATTTCATAAGAAATAACATTTGAAACTTTACAGAGATTGAAAAATATCAGAGAAAAGCACTGACATGATTATATTTCAGATGTGTATATGAAAGATAATTTATTAAACAGAAAATTAATAGTATGGGAATATATTTTCATAATTACTAAATTACTTTAATACATATACAACATTTATCTCATTATGTAAATGAGCAAAAACATACACAATAGAGATAGAATTGTAAATGGTAACTAACGGTTAACAATAAGATTACTATTGCCAGTAATTAAGGATATAAATATTAAACAGTTTTGAGATACTATCTTAAAACTACTAAATTTCCAAAACAACTAACAAAATATTAAAAGCCAGCAAACTACCCAGTTTGAGAAAATTGATTATTTATTGCTTGAATTGATATACCGAAAACCTTTTCAATGATCACATTCATTAACTAAGCATAACACTCTGTGGAGTTTATTCCAGAAAAACACATATTTTTTTTCAAGAGGCAAAAGATACTTACATGAATTTACTTCATTGATATAATGGAATGAAGAAAACACTGATGTTATAACTAAATAAATGTAGACAACCTAGCTATCCAAAAACAAATGAAAAACTAGATTATAGTGCTTTAATCTTGTGAAATAGTTGGCAACTATTAAAATTAAAATAACATCAATCATAAAACATAAAATATATATGAAATAAAAAGGCAGAAGACAAAATTGGACAATATGATTATAAAAATCTGTCTCATTTAACTACGTGTATATGTACAAAATACATTTTATGTTGATGGGCTTAAATTCTTACCTATTTTTCAAAATGTTCTTCTTCTTATTACATTTTTATAATCAAAGGGGAAAATTGCTAATTTCAGAAAACAAGCAAACAAAAAAACCCTTCTCAATAAAGTAGGTGTATAACCTAATTAAATTTGCTTACCATAAATAGAAAGCATACATTCTAATACAATTTAAAGGGAAAGATAACAAATGTTAACTTTATTTCTTGTCTGCATGACTTTATAGGTAATTTCTGTATACAATAAATTAATGTCATAAAAGACTGACTATTGTTGATTAAATACAATAAATGTCAAACAAAAGGGGAATAGTTAGCAAAAGAAATTATTATATATACAAAAATTATGCATGTATAATTTATACACACTCACTTAAATAGAAAATAAATCACTGAAGACCAAACTCTAATGTTCAGCATTTGCTCTGCAGTGGAAAAAGATTCAGAAAATATCTATTATGAAAGAAACTCCTTTTTAACAAATGTAGTTCTAGGTATTAGACTTTGAAATGATAGGAGAATCCTTTTTAATGAATGTGAAGTAATATTTCAAGGGAAAACTGTTCTCTAATAGAGAGTTACTATTCATAGAAACTAATTATAAAAGAGGATTTCACTAATTTTAAAGGTGTCTGACCAAGGTGAAAAATTAACAATGAATCATATTGCCATTGGCCTATCACCTGATGGTGTGTGAGTACTTTATCATGTGTACCTCAGGTAGAGTGCCCATGGAGTTCATCGACCCATCAACCACAGAACTGTTCAGCACAGGACTCCTAGATGTGTGCCTGAACAATGTGAAATCATTAGAAGATGTATTTTTAAATCCTAAATTTCAAAGAATGTCCTTTCACTAAGGTATTCATAATTCAGCATAGTGACAAGTAATTACTCTAAGTGATTAATTGACAGATAGACCTTAATTAGGTAATGCTGATTTTGTAATTTCATAATTTAAAGGAAATATAAAAGACCGGGTAATTAATATTTTATTGGATTTATTTCCTTGAGCTTAAAAATATAATGTGTTCTTTGCAAATATTTTCCTCATCTGTATAAAACACAAAGGTCTTTACCACATTAAGTTTTCCAGCATTTATCCAAATACTTCATGCAAAAATTGAATTGTCCTTGTATCTTCACAGTTTGGATGAAGCTTTCATGCATTCACTTGGTAATGCTTTGACAAAATATATTAGTGACTTAAATTGTGGATTGAAAAAATCAAGAAACGTATTTCAAAAACATCCTTCACTTTTGAACTGAGGAAATCTAATCTTCCATATTAGTATTTCAACTTGTTCAATCAAAGCATTGCATGTTTTTAAAAGGACTAAAAATAATCTAAAGGTTTTGTATATAAAAACAGAAAAAAACCTAAAATGGTATGTTTCAGTAATGCACAATAAGTTAGTGTATCATAAATGGGATTTCTTCAGGGAACATTCAACAGATACCACAAGACAATAATAGTGTTTTCTCCTTTGAAATTGAAAGTTGACAAGCCTTCTCACATGATATTTGATAAATGATATATATGCTTTAATATTGTTTTTTAGGCCACTGTATTTTTTCCTTAAATATAGTTCCTGTATGGCCAAAATTTTTGAGAAAAAAAAAGATTCATCTTCTTTGAAGGAAGAATAATATCTAAAATCTCTGATATTTGCATGAGAAGACTGACGGATTTTTATTTGCCAGGGATTTCTCCGTGTGTGTATTCATGCGCATGTGCATATTTTCTAACAAAGAAGAAAAAAATTTCAATTACAATACTTGGAAGCATCTGTTATTTCTAGCATGTATATATGTATGCATTTCATTTTCTGCTGAAAGAAAATAGTAGACTAGGATAGCCAAAAGAAGATTCATTTATAGGATCTACCAAGACTACTTGCTACAGCAGTTTACTACCACAGGTTGACTAACTTGTTGTGCATATATTATACTTATTTAATTTACATTTAAGAGTGCTTTCCAAATTAGCTCTCAAGATAGAAGGTTCTTTTACTGATGTCTTTCTTCATAGCTCTTTGCAATCTCTAAAACTCATTCTGTCTTCTTATATTCTGTTGGAAAGATTATTTCCAATATACCTCCTGGGAAATATTCTCTTTGAAACTAGCAACACTTAATGAAAAATATATACATATTCATTAAAAGGAAGATACTGAAAAAAATATTGCTAGTTTATAATCACTCTGATCAGAAGAATTATTTTGAACATGAAAGAAATCATCAACTGTAAATAATCCAGAGATTAAAGATCTGAGAGGGAGAAAAAGAAATGTGGGCTAGAGGGCGGACACTGCCTCCCTGTGTGGGCTGGATGCAGGGCTATCAGAAACACAGGCTGAGAAAGGAAAATGAAATCAGCAAGGTTGTGCCAGCCATGAGGCTTCCTTCAGAAGACCGGAAGCACAGAAGAAAAGTGGCATTAACCATTAGAAGTAGTGAGAAAAGTCATGATTTTTTGTTAGCTACTTTTTCCCTTCAATGACCATACTAATGTTTAGAAGCTTTTCTGTAATTCTGGGTGACTTTTTAATGAAAAAAAAATGAATACATTGTTTTGGAAATTTACTTTTCTTCAATCAAACTCATTCACTCTGATTAAATAATGAAGATCCCACTTGAATGAATTTCTGGTCAGGCAAATTATATATGCACTTTTCAGATTGTCAAAGAGATCATTTGGAACAATTGTGTCATTTTAGGGTTTACATTTAGCAACTATCTCTACTGTTAATTAACGGCATGCATTTAAAAAGTGATCATATTTTATAAAATTGAACATTACACACGTTTCTCTACATGGTATTCTTTTGGATACATATATAGAGAGAGAGAGCGCAATAGAGAGAGAGAGAAATATATATATATATATTTTTCTGTAGCAGAGTTTTATCAAAAAGCACAGATGTAATTGTTTAGACATTTTTCTATTTTGAGAAGTACTGTCCTGTCAACTAGGGATATATTTATTTTATAGACATAAATGAAAATATTTGAGGTTGGAAATATTATAATAAACTTGTATGTCACTAAGTTTTTAGGAGCTTAGAAATACACACTTACAAAAATAAAGTGATTGACACATTTCAAGATAATAGAAATTAGAAATAACAAAAAGTTTTTTTCCACTTGTATGTTGACAATGTTTAACACAATGTCTATGATGAACAGGAAGGTAAGTTTCAGGACAGCAGTAGGAATACATTATTTTGAAAAAGTTCAACTACTTTTATCTGTTTTATTGCAAATTAAAATATTAAGAATCTATAAATTAAAAATATGAATTTTGGTAGCAAAGTTAAATAGATTTAGAAGAATCAAGTTAGTGTTAGAAATTTTATATTAAAATAGATAATAGATAGATACATAGACATATAGATATACATTTATACATAACTTCCAAAACAAAGTAGGTGTATTCATAAAGCATCACCATACAAATGGTTTGATATTGTGGGCAAATGTCCACCTCATTTAGTGGCGACAGGCTTATATAGTTCTGAACCATTTCCAGCTATCCATTGACCTCTGTGCTGAAATGAAAATAACATCGTTTTTGAAGTAAGAAAAAACAATTTCAGTTCTAACTTTGCTATTTATTAGTAGCCTGACATTGGGAAACTTAGAGAAACAACCTGAGCCTGAGCCTCAGATTGCTCATACAGTCAAAAACTAAGGATAAGAATACATATTCGCAAAGTTATGTGAGCATTAAACAAAGCAGTACATTAAATCACAGTGATACTACACGTTCAACCAAGTAATGTTTTCTTTTTATTTCCAAGATTCAGAAAGAATTTTGAGTACTAAGGTATAGGGATGAACTAATCCGGGAACCATCCAGTTGAAATGCAGTAGGTTTCCCTAAGTTCACTGGATTTTGGTGCTTTTTTGGCCTAGAAAACAATGCATGCTACATATGCAAAAGTTACGCTTCAAATCACAACTTTGTCTATTTCCACAGGTTATAAATTGACCCAAGCACTGCACAGTGTAGGAATTAATAATACTCACACTCACTGATAATGAGTAATGACAGTGTGGAAAATGACTCATGACTTGGGGGTATTCTTTATTTTCTCCTGTATATAATTTCTTATTGTTTTATGATGCTTTGTCTTTGAACATCGACCACAAGCAAATGTTGCAGCCATGGCAAATAAATAAATAAATAAATCGATGTTTGAGATTTAGTTAGTACATTTAGTCTACTGTGATTGTCATTGAAGAAATTTTTAACCCTCAGGAAACATTAAAACTGTAATTAAGGGGGACCATTTTGCAATTTCATCCCTCCAATCTTGATAACTTTAAATCCTAACAAAAGAGGTATACTCAGTGGAATGGGCCAAATAATAACAGGTGCAAATTCTATTTGCATCTGAGTATCCAGCATCAAGATTGTGACTAAGGCTCTATGAAAATCAGTAAGAAAAGCTGGACTTTAAAACTTACATTTTGTGAAAGATAAATATATATAAACAATATGTCATAACACCTTTCAAATAGCTTGTTATTTTGTAATATATTTGGGAATTGATATAAAATTAATTGTTTGCTTTAAAAGATGGGAGATTGGAAAGCAACTTTGTTTTATAAAGAAAGCAGGTTTATAAGAAAGACACAAATGCCATGGCTGGCTTGTTTTGATTTTTCAAGCTGTGCTTATTTTCACTTTCATAACATCAGTGTAACATTTTACTTATATAGAGCACTTTAAAGTGAAATTTATTAATATATCAAATATAGTAATAAAGCTATACCTTACCAATAAATTTTGTCCCCATTCTCTTTGAATACTTTCTCTATATTTGTTGTTCAATTATTTATCTGAAACACAGACATTGTTTTATATTTTACTAGATCTAATATTACATTTTGGAAATTATCTGTCCTCTTTCAGCAAATATATTCCAGTCAGAAAATAAAATTATCAAAAATGTTATTGTCACAGTATATTTTGTAACCAGAATATTTAACTGTCTTTATTAATTACTTTGTTACTGTTATTTAAAATAGCATAGAATAGAAACTCACAATAAAATGACACTTTTCATTTGTAATTAAATTTATTATTGAAATAAAAAAAACTTTTCTATAGTATTTTAATGAATTGTGCTATTTTATGGGAGATTTATTTATTTGATAAAAGGAAGTCATGTAGTGATATTTTATAGAGTAATTGAGTTGAGAAATTGTGGCATTTTCTCTCAAGAATAACTTTAGGGGGCACTGTGCTGCCAGTAGAGTTCTTTCTGGACAAGTCAGATTATCTTGGTGTTTTTTTTTTTTTTCCTTGCATGTGAAAATATCTAAGCAAATACGACAGAAGAATCATGTCAAAAGTATTAAACATTCTTTAATTTGTATTTTTCACTAGGACATTGCCTGAAAGAACAATTTTAAAAGTTGTTGAAAGAGCATGTTTCCAGAAAAACCGTTGTTTTTCAATAGTAACTTGGAGATGAAGGTTATTATCTACAGTTTGACTGGTAGTTAGGAAACAAATCATCCAGCAAACAACATATGTAGGAAAAAGCATCTTACCTGGGAGCAAAAGGGGTGTGGGGAGAACATTTACAATAATAATTCACTGCACTGCAACTGAAAAAAAATTCATGTTGGTTGTCTGTGATAAAAGAGCGGATAGCCAGAACCAAAAGTCACAATGTAAAGAATTCCTTATTAATTGTAGTGAACAGGAAGACAAGTAGGAAAAAGAAAAACAACAATGGTAACAACAACAAAAATAAAGCATACCAGCACACGTACCCATGTGGTGTTGCCAATGGCTTACCTCTGTAAACTGCCCCCCCTGCCGCCCCTGCCCAACTCTATCAATCATCTCTGTCATTCGTATTACATTCTAAAGAAGATCTTTTGTCATCTGGAGAAATCAAAGCAACAGCTTTCAAGAGACAAGGAAGCTATTGTTAGAAATCCTTCCTTTTTCTTGCATCTTTTTCAAATTGACTGATTATAAAAAATTAACTCGATTGCTTCTAATAGAGCTACCTGGAAGCTTTCTGTAGTTTATTTCCAAATTATACAGTTTCAGCTAAAAATTACATATAGATTTGGAAGTTATGAATTTATTTTAGGACCAATTACAATGTTTTCCTTCCTATTAGAAATATATAACTAATATTTCCCCTTCTTACCTTTTCAGCTGATATTTGAGGCTAAGGCTCATAACAAATGTATGGATTTCATAAAAAGGAGGCCAAATTGACTGACTCAGAAAAAAAGTTACGTGTCTTTTTTGTATATGACTTAATTCTCTAGAAAATATATGCTTATATATTATGTGAAAAGAAAAAAATAGTTTTGAAGAAATCACACATATTGAAAAGAGGCATGTTAGAGAAAAATGATATATTTTTTAAACATTGATTTTTGGGAAGCAGATAAACATGTTATAGGTAAAGAAGAGTTTTGTATGAGTAATTCTATTGACAAGACTTTGCATACTTTGAATTCTAGTATATTTCAATTGATAGCTTATTGGATTCTGGTCCTCTTTTAAAGCCTGTAACTTTTATGATGATGAAATAATACAAAGACTATAAGTAGGCAAATAATGCACATTTAATAAACACTTTGCTACTATATATATATATACACATGACACACACATGCATATTTTCATATATATAAGGACAAATATCTAGCAGTATTTTTCAAAAAATAAAAATATATAAGTTGGGACTTTTTTGCTAGATAAAAGACATTTTGAACAAATTAAAGATTCAGGTCAATTTGCGCTAATTTCTTTCATTAAGTACTAAAAAGTATATATAAATGCCCAAAAAGTATATGTAATTGAACTTATTTTAAAAAGTATTTAATTTACTCTAACCCCACATTTGCAGAATCATTGATGTTTCAAGTGGATTACTTTCTCTTTTAAATTCTGTATTAGTATATTTATTAGGAATAGTTTGCTTCCATGTAGCAACTCGAGAGTATGTTATGACAACAAGTGGTATTGTTTTTTAATGTCAAAGGTGTTCAGGGTTACATGAACTGTAATGTAATTATTCTCTTGCTGTGTTTGTAGGCATTCCAATGCTTGTAGGGCTTAAATCAGTGGGAAGAATTAAGAAGAGTAGAAGAAAGAATATCAGATAATCCCAGATTTTATATCTTTATCAGTGTTCACTGAAAGAATTTTAAGAGATTAGCAACAGGCTAAGTGGATTTCTTACTTCCTCCTGTGAAATTTAATCATGTTCTTTATCTCCTATTTATGGCTTAAAAAAATTCAACAATATTTATAATGGAATTTTCTAAAATTCTATTGTCATTTATCTTCCATATCTGTTGGTAATTCATAGAAAATTCTTTAATATGTCCTTTTTTCTTAAAATTTCTTAAATGAATTTGGTTAGGCAAATGCCGTTTCTATTGCCATATGGATTTTGTGGTACTGAATTGAAATTATTAATATTAAAAAATTACAATCACAATTCTAATTCTGATTTACACATTATTCAGTTAATTTATTAATAATGCCAGACACTTTTACATCAAAATACTACCAAGGAGTTTCTACATCAGAAAGTACATGTATATACTCTTGGGTATAGTTTTGTTTTGCAGTAAAAGATACATGGTATCATCCATTTGAAATATATGTTTGAGACCCCAGATTTTAAATGTAATCTTTTTTTCCCTGTGTTAAGGTTTACATTTTTACAAATCTAGAGAACATGTTCTGTAAGATGTTAATATATTTTTTAAAAATTTAAACTGTAAAGCATATTTATATGTTTACATATAATTTTTTTAGGGATGTTGATTTCAGTTTGTCATTTATTTACTTACATCTGTTTATTAAAATCTCTTATTTTTCAAGGTCTAGATTTTCTTTTGGCAATCACATGTTAAGTTAATGAAAAAATTGATTTGTCAAGTGTTAATAATATACACATATACATGAATGCATATATTGGTAAATGGAGATACATGAATCACTTTGATTTAATATTTTGCATCCCTGACTAAGGAAAATATTCAAAATGAACAATTTTTTATGAAGAAACAAAAACTCTAAATCTTACTCAAAGAGATAACTGACAACATTTTTCTCTTCTATATTTATTAAGAGCACTCCTAAAAATATTCGTAGATTTGTTGCAATCCAGAAACATTTTAAGACTGAAATAGAATGGTTATTTGTGGACATAGAAGGATATTTTTAATATAGGAAAAACAGTCTTCCTTACTAAGAATATTTGTAGAAGAGTCCATTTGGACTAAATTTTGACAGGTTTTATGTATTTTTTCTTGAATTGTATACACAAGAGTAATAAAAAACAACCAAAATCTTCTCAGGGATAATACATTTATGTTTTATAAATACCCTAATTTTTAGTCCTCATTGATGTCATGTAAGGTCTTGCTATTCAGAGTATTTTCTGGTACCAGCATCATCAGAGCCACCTGGAATCTTGCTAGAAATACATAATGCTAGGTCTTACTGCAGACCCACTTAATCAGAATATTTGTTTTAATAAATTCCTAGGTGATCTCTATGATATCATTTTTTAGATGCACTGATAAGGTAAAAAAACCTTGAAGTAAAATTTAAAAGCAGTTACCAGAAAAGGCCAGGATAGAATTAAGGAATCTAGCAAAATATTGCCAACCTGTACAAGGGTTTTTTTCTCTTGGGTTATCTGGCTCTATTTATGCTCAATTCTATTAATGCAGTAAATATGCTCTTTTATTCTTGGTTTTTTTTTTTCATTTATCTCCAGAATCACCAACCTCTGTTACAATGAATAAATATCAAATTCTCAGTAAGAAGTCATCAAATATTGAAGGGTGTTTAAGGAAGGGAAATATCAATGGCTGCTTGGTTGATGGCTTCTTTAAAGAGAACTAAATGGAGTCACTTTTTTCCAGCAATGCCTGTCTCTTGCTTGGCCACCTATAGCATGAAAGTTAATGAGTACATTATTTGAGTTTTTCCAGTTTCTTAATTGTTGTGTTTCATCAGAAGGAAAACTGTGATTTCTTTTTCGTGGCTTGTGCTCCTTCATGGGAAAATTAAAAAGTATTATAAAAACCTAAAAGCAAATCAAAACAAAACAAAACAAAGTTTGAGTTATTTCACTTTTATAAAAGGAACCTAATGATGGGAAATGGAAAACTTAAAAATATTTTTTTCTTCACCAAAATTTATATGAAGAAATATATGAATAAACACATAAATATAATTCTTAGAACTTATATTTTATATGTTATCTTTTTTTTTCCTTGAGAGATATGAATAACTCACTCTGGCCTGTAATATGTAATATTGAGTGTATTAAATATAACATGATTATAACACTTATATTGATATGAGTTTAGGAATGCATTTTGAATTGTTTAATGATATTATTACTTTAGCTCTATTTGAAAATACTAAAATATTTTTTAAACATTCAAACTTTATGATTAATGGTCTTTATATTTTAACATAAGATATTTATTCTAAATCAGCTGCTGGTAGACATTATTTTTAAAAGGGCCCGATGGTAAATATGTAGGGTTTGGTAGCCATACAGTCTCAATCATTCAACGCTGCCTTTATAGCACAAAAGAAGCCACAGATAATATGTACATGAATATGTTCAAATAAAACTTTATTTGCCAAAACAGGAAGCTTACTGGATTGGGCTCATGGTCCTTAGTTTTTCAGCCCTTTTTCAGACCAATTTTTATTTACAGATAAATTTTAAAAATAAATTATTTTAAAATCGAAATTAGTTCCTTCCTGAGTAACACAAGCTTAAATACACATAAATATATATTTATCCAACTTCCAGGAAGAAAATGCTCATTTGGTCTGGTTTGTCCAGACTGGCACCTAAAACTAGGTCATTCCCAAGTCTCCTGTATCTTGGATTGTGCAACTCTGACTTAAGTATCCCATGAGTTAAAATAATACAATACAACAGCAAAATAATACAATGTTTATAACCCTTATTTCCATGGGCAATTTCATTTTATTTGATTCAATGAGAAGAGGATTTGAATGTTGCTTAGCTTGACATGTACACTTATACCAATTACTTCCCCCCAAAATATTTAAAGAGGCTTCTTATATACCTCTGAATTACTGCTTCTAGCCTAATTTGTTTCTTTCCTCTGAGCAATTTATAAAATATAAACCATTTTTGCCTTTTTCAAACTAGTTTTTCTTGTACACATATTAGGTATTTGTTGATTGTAACCTGGATTATATAGTTTACAAAGTGTTTGCTGTTATCATTGGTATATTTAACAGATTACACATCCTCTGAGATACACCCAAATTTTTTAAATGAGCATTTTAGTGTATCTTATTTATTTCCAGAAAGATTCTTCAAGCTCTATTAGAGGAAAGGGCTTTGTTTCAATATAAATCATATTTGTGTGCTATAATAATAACATAATGGTAATAATAATGTTATTTGAATTTAAATCAAACAAGTCAATTGTAATTAAAGTTTATTTGTTTAACTGATTAGTTTGGCCTAATGTCTAATTTTAATTCTGCTATTTATAATTAATAGGTAGGAGTTTCAGAGAAAGACAGGGTTACTGATATGAATAAATGATTCTTATATTATTTTTCTATGCAGACTGATGTAAATTAATACTGAACCTAAAATTTTACAGAAATGTAAATCACTAGCTACCATTTATGTGGTGATTCCTATTAAAGTCCTATTCTGTACAGAATGAATGGTAAAATGGTAATGCACTGAAGTGTGCTCAGTCCCCAAATGTAACGCAGATACTGGGTTACAACCAAAAATTACTATTAAGACACAATGACTTCCACAAATAAAAACAGATAAGAGGGGAGGAAATGTTGCCAGAATTGGTTACATTGTATTAATCCACTTGAATCTCCTACATTTAAAAAGAATTTCTATGTCTTTAGGAAGCCTTTAACAACATTTCTGGCTTCGTTGGGACTCCCAAAGAGCTATGTGGTAGCAATAAAATGCTCTTTACCACAGGGATTCCTACAATTAAGAAAAGCAGAGATTGTACACGTTTGCTAGTTTTGAAATATTAGCTTGCCTCCTACTTAAATCCAAACAAAAGCACACTATGGCTCTAGGTCAGCCCAATACAGACAAGACCCGAGCTCTGATTTGCCCCATACAAGGAACTATAATGGAGTGGAAACACCAGCTACTTAATATATGAGTTAAAATTACCCGTGACTGAAAAGAGCACATCAATCAAAAGTTTTGGCATGTAATGAGCCAAACAAACCAGTGTGGTGAGCTTGAAGGCAGGAAAAGCCTCTATTCTGTATTCAAAAGTTTTCAAATTACCATGACATCCCTTTGCATACACCACCCGACTTCCAGCAGGTGGATTTTCGAGGCATTGTGCTTGGAACACAAAGATGGATCAACTAAGAGCATTTGAGATAGTTTCCTGTTTTGTGTTCAGAAAACTAGGTCTGCATAAAGCCTCCCAGATTCTTAGCATTTTTTAGGTGTTGGGCAAGGGATGAATATACATGACTGAGAACAGAAAATTAAACAGTGATGGAACAGAAACAGCTATAGTTGCTGATTTATGTTTTATGTAAAAATTGCACATCCATTCTGACCATCTCAGCATAAATGTAACTTGTTAATTTAGGTAATTCCGCTTCAAAGTGCTACTATGTCTTGTTGTCTTTATCAATTTCAATTAATTTCTAAATATCTTGAAAAATTAAGGGAGCCTTTCTTAATAATTATATGTTTAAGCAGCAATTTTGTGCCAGCATGTCTAGAAAGACTGTACAGTACAAAGTAATTGTAGTATACATCTCATTTCTCACTCCTGATTTCAGTTATTATTCTGAACATATTATGCCCATAGCTCTGCATAATCACTTCCAATTACAGTTGCTTTGAGAAGCAACTACAGAAAACCCAGAAGTAGAATTTTATTCAATAAGTATGAATGTGCAGAAATATTACTAGATAATTCTATCAGTTTTCTAGTTTTATTTAACCACAGCATAGTGCAAAGAAGTGTGGCATTTTATTTTCTTCAAATATTGTATCCATTGTTAATTTTATTAACTAATCATTCAAAATAACTCAGTTTTAAGTTATTATTAAGATATTTTAGAAAACATAACTTCCAAACTGTTATAATCACAGAGTAATAAAGAGAGTCATGTCTGTCTAACTACAAAGAAAACTAAGAATCTTCTAGGTGCAAAATACATGATAAAATGTTTTTGTTAGAGGGTCAGAGAGTAAATGAACTTTGTTAATTCAGTGGCGAACGGAAATTGTTAACTTAACTACAAAGCTGGCTGGTAAATGAAGAGTGTAGTTCAATAAGTCTACGGTTATACCACCCTGAATGTGCCTGATCTCATCTAAATGGACCTTTGACAGAAAAAAAGAAAAAAACACTATGTTTCTGGAATTATTACCCACTAATTTGACTAGTTGAGATGACTTCAGGAAAGCATATAAATGACTTCAGCTATCAATGTTTCAGACTTGGAATGATAACTTCCTCCTGTAGCATGCCTCTTTTTTTATTTTTTCTCTTCTTCTTAAATAATTGTGTGTTATAATTATTTAAAAATATATATGCCTAAGAGATCCAGGAGATGTATAACTTCTGTTAATAAGAGTGTCAGGAACAGTTTTTAATGAGACATTTAAAGTGCTTTAGTTATATTCACTATGTAACCACTCTACTATGCCATTTCATATTATACAGTGATAGAATAATCTTAAAACTATAAGCATTCAGAGAAGCATAATACAAAGTTTACAAAGTATTTTGTACAATAGTTTCTGTATTCCCAACAATATGTCGTTATGCTAACAATATGAAATTTATGATTTGACTTTAGCATTTGCATAAGACATAGTTATAATACAAAACACATTTTTTACTATGATATGAAAGTTAATTACCAGAAAGCAAAAAAAATAAATAACATACATGAGAATTGTTGAGAAGTGCAATTAAAGAAGCTGAAGTTTCAAAATCAAAAGTTCTCACCTGCTGAGTCGAGAGAGGAAGTAGAGGTTAAAGGATATGGCTTCTAGTCTTTGTTCTGCCTTCAGTTTATTTTCAAATGACGATCGAAAAAGTAAAAACATTTAAACTTGGAGAAGATATTTTGAAATGCGGAGTGACAATGGATTAGTATAATGAATACATAAAGCATTTGTAAAATCTGTACAAAAAATTTAAGGCAATAAAATGGTCAAAAGACATGAATGAGTATACCATCAAAGAAAAACATACAAAACATAAATAAGTACATATGAAGAGAAATTTAATCTCACTAATAAGCAAAGCAACTTAAACCAAGACCACCATTTTATTCCATTTTATGGTCAATTGGTTGGAGAAAATAAGTTTGATGATTGCATGTGGTGCGGAGGGTATATATTCACAAGCTCTCATTTATTTGTGGTAATGCTAACTGGTACACTTTGGAAAATATTTTAAAATTATATTGCAAAACTAAATATTTGCATAACTTATGGCGTAGCAATAAAGCCCAGAAGAATACATCTAAGACAAACTTTGGCATATATGTACTACAAAATAATACCAAAAAAGTGTCTATAGCCCATCATTCATTATAGCAAAGCACGGAGAACAAAATTTTCACTAGCAAAATTCATGAATACATGTTGATGTATTGAGCAAAGAGAATATTATACAACAATGAAAATGAGCCACAATGAAACCAATAACATGGATGAAACTTAGGAAAATATTGAATGAAAAAAAGTGAGTTTAAGGAGTTAACATGTAGTAGAAAAAAACTAATATGTTATTTAGTAACAAAACTAAAAAGAAAACACAAAGGAAATAAGAAAATGCAAGAGAATTTTAAAAATAAATATCACCACTTTGGGAAACAATATAGGTAGGGAACATATGAGGAGAGGTAAGTTACTGGTAATAGTCTAGTGTTCCAGTTAAATAAACACATAAAATAGAAGATGATCTTGCAATGACAATTGATAACAATGAGTATGAACCAATAATTATGATCAATCAATTCTGCGAACTTTAGATCCTTAGTAAGAAAAATTAACAATGGCTGCATATATTAGTCAGCTCAGTCTGTTATAAGAAAATACCACCAGCTGGGTAGCTTAAACAAGTGACATTTATTTTCTGGCAATTTTGGAGGCTAGAACTTGACAGTCAAGGTTCTGGTAAGTTCAGTTTTTGGTGAACTCTTTCTTTCAGCTTACAGATTACTGCTTTCTTGCCGTCTTCATGTATCCTCTTTATGTGCTCATGAAGAAAGAGAGCTCTCTGATGTCTCTTCCACTTTTTATAAGGACACGAATTCTACCGGAGTAGAGCCACATCCTTATGACCTTATTCAACTTTAATTGCCTCTTTAAAAACCTTATCTCCAAATATAGTCACATTGGCATTTATGGGCTTCAACATATGAATTATGGGGGGACAAAATTTAGTCCACAGGACTACATAATGGTGACAATATGATACTCAAATTTATTTGTATACATCTAACAATTTAAGAGATAAAACATTCTGTATAAACTTTTAAATTTATATTACATATTAATATAAATATTTTTACAATAAAAGTTAAATATTTTACATATTAATATAAATATTTTTACAATAAAAAGTAAAATATTTTACATATTTTGTAATTATTTCTAAAATAAAATAAGTAGTTAAGTTTTTCTCATTTTCTAAGTATATTGCCCAATGTGCAGGACAGAAAGAATGAAGACGTGGCAATATCAGCAAGTGATTTGATATTTTTAAAACTAAAGATATTAAAAATTTATAATTCAATAAATGTTACTTCCATCTGAGTTACTGTATTTAAATAATGCATTTCTTCAAGAAAGGGTAAATAATTTTTATAATGGTAATTGTGTTTAAAAAATAGGGAAACGTTAACTAGAGCAAAGCCTTATAAATAAGAATATAACTATGCAGAAAATCTTCCCTTGAAGTAAAAATATACATATAAATATTAAACTAAAATTTTATTTTGACTTCATTATTAAATTTGTTTTCCTAGGCAACTAATTTCAGGGAAATGGTTGAAAGACAATGTCTTCATTTTGTTTAAAACAAGACTTCATGCTTTGTAGATACAACTCACATATGAAACTAGTCACTTTACCATAAAAATAGTCATTCTATAAAGTCCTTCATCTATGGCAAGGAATAAAATAAAGAACTAATGTTTCTACTTATATTTGAATTTATTTACTTTGTAGTATTGGAAATTTCTGAACAAAAGGTGAAATTGTATTTTCCTCCAATTTCACAGATTTTCAACCTCGATGCTTTTACAATCATACACACTTAATGGAATAAAATTATAACACTTAAATATTACAAAATTAAGCCACTATGTCTATTTTTTAAAGTTTATTTAGCATCAACATAAGCTGTTTAGAAAATCTGAATAGGATATTTTTGCCTTCATTCTTATTTTCTTCTTTAACTCCCTAGAGGTACCTTGGCTAGGATGCATAGTTACGTATTTCTACAAACAAGGAAGCACATATAATTATCTATAAAATTTACAGCTCATCAATCCAGCTATTTTTCTGTTGTTTTCCTTTTCACTGCACCTTTGAAAGCTTAACTGATCACATAAGAATACTTGGCTATTCTTACAACGTTTTGAATTTGGGTCATGGCTCCGGACTTCACTCTGAGTGTTTTTCTGCTATGCCTGTTATAACATTAGTTATGCAAATATGGACAGCAAAAACAAAGGTTTTCTATTTAGAGAGTTGTATCGTAGAATCCTTTCCCATATTTACTTGGTACACCCATTCTCACGGAAGTCTCAGTGAGGTCAATGAAAATTCTGAACATGTGAAGTTTATGCTGGGCTGCTCTAGATTGGCATCCACACAGTCTGCTCAAGGGCTGGTAGGAGCAGCAATAAAAACTCATTAGTGATGGAGTTCCAGTCCAGAGCACGACAAGACCTGGGCTGCATGTTGTACAGTACCAATATTTGCATCTATGAGACTTCCAAAATTGGGGGAGGTGAGTGCAAAGGGTGGCAATAACTGAATTAATAATCAAGACTGAAAGAATTCACATTCATACAATATGTTTGTAAAGTGGGAGTCTGATTGAGAATAGCTTTGAAATTTAATTAACAAAAGTAATCAGGAAACATTACCTACCATTTTCTTGGCTGTTTCACAAATTTTGGTACGATCAAGTTCTGTGAACAAGCTGATTGCCAATAATTTCATTCTAACACTCTAAGGTCGAACCTAAGGTTTTCAGAAGCATAGGAGTCTACGTAGTGGCTGTGTTATGTACATACTTCCATGATGAAATCCTTATGAGTTTTTTT
Organism: Pongo abelii; assembly: GCF_028885655.2. NCBI lineage: Eukaryota > Metazoa > Chordata > Mammalia > Primates > Hominidae > Pongo > Pongo abelii. The sequence goes on along the minus strand of NC_071990.2, from coordinate 94,884,120 downwards.
CACTGTTCTGTGACTTAGTCATCTAATTCAACAGTAATGACACTTGCCAAGCGTGACTTCCTCTCACTTGAAGGCACCTGGAGACCCAGGTGTGCTTCTGCAACAGAACTGTGAGAACTGGTTACTTCTTAATTTGACCAGGTTCAACTTCAAATTAAAACGTAGGCAAAATTTGTTATTAGTGCTCTACCACTCTCCTTTTTTTCTGGTAGTTCACATCTCCTAGCATTTAATATGCATTTTTTTTCTGTCTCAGATAATTGTTAAATAAGTCACACTAAAGAAAACCCTTTCTAGATGTAATGAAGCTATGGGCTCAAGATTCAAAGAAAGAGATGTGTATTCCAAACATGTCAGAAAGTGAGTGAGGTAGCCACCCTTCAGATTACCCCACGTGGAGAGATGATTCTGCTTTGAAATAAGGTAGACTCCTTTGTAAGAATGATATGAGCCCTCTAAGCCGGCCTCTCACCAAACTAAGGAATCCTTTCAGTGACCATCTGGACAGTTGTCCTGCCACAAACTCATTGATTCATAAACCAAGTAGTTTTACTAATTGAGTGCTCTAACCAGAGCTTTCATTTTTATATTGAACTGAAATTTATTTATCATTGTTTTCTATTTTTCTATGTTGCCATGTTTGAGTCATAGAATATGCTTATTCCTGTTTTCCTTAGTAGAATGGATTTATTCATTTATTTGAAGAAATAAATCATAATAAAGCATGGTTTTCTGAGACTAAGCAAACATAAAGGAAATGTACCTGCACTTGCATTTTATTAATGTTAGGGGACAAAACTGTAAGAATGATATTTAAAAATTAATCATACTTAAACCTGAATATTAGCCTGATAAACATAAGACACTGTTCAGAAATTGTCAGAATTTTTTTAACCAAATGAAATAATGACAATAATTTCAAAAATAACTCCCAAATCAAATAATTATGCATCTTGTTCTAAATATATTACATCTATTAATCCATTTAGTCTTCACAAAATACCCTGTGAGTTAGGTGTTATTATTATCTCCTTTTTTTTTTTTTTTTACAAATGAGGAAAATGAGGCCCAGAACTGTTAAAAAGCTTGCCCAAGGTGCAAAGTAGAGAATTAAGATTTATTAAATTATTTAAAGTTAAAATTGTATTTTAAAATACAACAAACAGCCTGAATATGAAAGGTCAATGACAGTAACAGTTAATCATTCCTTCATACTTTTTTTTTGTTATTTACAGATACTACCATGTATAGCAGGCATAAGTTAAATAAAAAGCCATTATGGTGAAAAAGGAAAGTATATTTTCATCAAAGAAAAAGGTTGAAAAGAGAGTAAAGAATTTAAGTAAAATGTTTTGTGTAGTTTTAGAAAATGCTTCTACTAATTGCTATCCAGAAGGCATCTATTAAAATTGTATAAAAGCAAAGATGCAACAAACAACTTGGGTGTCTAATTCTTATTAGACTAATGTTCAGGTTTAAGCATGGTTGATTTTTAAATATCATTCTTACCTATACAGTTTGGGCCCCTAATTATAACACTCAAGCAAATGATAAATCCATGTACACTTCCTTCATGTTTGCCTATTCCCATAAACATTTGAATAGATAGTAAAAGCAAAAGGTTAAAAAGACTTTGTAACCTAAATATATTAATCTTTCATATACTTCTGAGAACAATAAAGCAGGATTTTAAAAAGATGTATTATGTGTAAGGTTGAATTTTTGAATTATTCTTTGAAAATATTTATAATCAAGGTATTAATATAAGCATGCTATTTTCTACTTATGAGATTATTTTAGAAATTGACAATTTTTAACTTACCATCAATGAGTATTGACTTTTCACATAGTGAAGATACGTTGCACTAATTTATTCCTAATCTTCTCTAGTATCAGCAATAAGGAAGAATAAACATGCCAGTGCAGGATAACAGCCAGAATAAATGGGTGAAAATAAACCTGGAAAAATTAATGTGTTGGCCTTGGCTTCAGCATTGTCACACTTTGATTTGTTAAAATATGGTTGTAAAATATAAATAGTTTATATGAATATATCACATATATTCACTGTTCACACTTTTATTTATTTATTATTTCAAAGAATAGTTACTGAGCCTTACCACATGCATAGCAGGTATCATTTACTGATAGTACAAACAAATTTTGCACATGATGCTGCTTTCTGGGTTGACAGCATTAACTGGAACCTGGCCTTTGCCCTTAGGAAGATTACAATTAACTAGAAAATAGAATAATATAAAAATATATGCAGAAAAGTCATAGTATATGGACTAGAGGCTAGACTATAGTATAGGCAGAATGCTATAATTCTGTGATAGTAGAGAAACACTTCACCAAGGAAATACCTTTTGAATTGATCTTAAAAAATAAATGAATATATTGAGTGGAGAAGTTAGAAAATGACATTCTATTGAGTGGAGGTATCCTGTGCATGGAAAGACAAAAGGGCATGAGAAGTACCTGGAAAGGTACATGCTGCAAATACACAGGTAGTATGGGAGGAGTTGTCTCAGTGAACAGTGAACTTGGCGAATAATCCTATTACTTATGACATCAAATCTATTGTTTTTAAAATGCACCATTATTTACTACTAAGAAAGAAAAAAAACTGTCAATTAAACTATAACACAATGTTCCTTATCATTTGGCACATTGGCCAATGTATCTACCTCCCTCTACGTATAGGTAAGTGGGTAGGTAGATAGATATATCTAGATAGCTAATTATACTTATTGAAATAACTCCTTTTTTTTGAGGTAGGGTCTCTCTGTCATGCTGGGGTACAGTGCTGCAATCTCAGCTCACTGTAACCTGGACTTCCAGGGCTCAGGTGTTCCTATTACCTGAGCCTCACAAGTAGCTAGGACTATGGGTGCGCTCCACCAAGCCTGGCTAATTTTTGTGTTTTTTTGGTATACATGGAATTTTGCCATGCTGCCAAGGCTCATCTCTATCTCCTGGCCTCAAGCGATTTGCCTGCCTCAGCTTCTCAAAGTACTGGGATTAGAGAAGTGAGCCACCATGGTTGACCTGAAGAAACTGTTTTAAATACCAAGTGTTGATTTTTATCATGTACAAATTTTGTACATACATAAAAATTCATGAGTAAAATAAATTGGTTAAGGTATTTTAAAATCACTTTTATGTTCAGAGTCCCTCTATCCAGCTGTTTTTTTTTTTAATACTTTAAACTCTAGGGTACATGTGCACAAAGTGCAGGTCTGTTACGTATGTATACATGTGCCTAAAACCATAAAAACCCTAGAAGAAAACCTAGGCTATCCAGCTCTTCTATCAGAACAGCTTTGACTCATAGTCATCAATATCAATGTTTTCTACTCTATGGTATCTACTTTTTTCATTGAGTATTTTCTAAAACAGTGTTCCACTGTGGTCTGAAGGATTTTCTTCCAGGCCTTGACACTTAAGGCACCTATGAAGACAAAATAACCATGTCAAAACTGCTGCTGTCCACATCCTAATTCAGAATGCTACAATATGAAAAAGTAGATTTCTAACAGTGAAGAGTCTTAGAAAAACATATTATTATTTTCTGAATAGCATTTTATTGCATATATTACCATTATTTGACAACTTTAGGAAATAATTACATTTGAATTCATATTTAACACTATATATATATTTTCTCACTTGGAGCAGCTTTGCATGATTTTATGGTCACAAATACAAGTGATTGGATTTGGTGTCTTTGATAATATTCGTGTTCCCATATTTTACTTATTCTACTCCATTGGTATAAGACAGGCATTTTGCATTTTTCATAACTAGATTTACCTTTTGTTTTGTGGCAATACTGTTATTGATAAAGTATAGAAGAATAATCTCTAAAACTTCCAATTATTTAGAAATCAAATTTTAAAAATGGAAGAATCTCCTGAAGGTCAGCAGTTTTGATGTCTCCTTGATACAGTTAATAAAAATGAGCTATCCCAGCAACTACAATCTATCAAAGCAAATTCTGTCTCACTTTTTGATGAGAAAAAACTTTAAGATGTCATTTTCTCTATGATTTTGTTGGATTGTGAAGCTCCACAATACAAAATGCATGTTATTTACTCTTATCCTGAGGTCATGTAGTCAGTAATATGATCAAGAGTGCTGGAAAACAAACTAAAGGTGTGAGAATAAGTTTCATAAGACTCCTTCAATTATTTAAATCCGTGTTTCTAAATCATACGCACGTTTAACTATATTACATCATTTCTACATTGAAGATAAGATTGTTGCGAAGACCAGACAGGTAGACACACAGACAGGCAGATAAAAGAAGAAAAAATAACAAACAAATGAAGCCCTCCAGGGTTTTGTTTTGGCAAGCCAAACATTGTCACACAATATTGAAATTATTTCATAGAGACATTAAATGATGCCAAATGCGTAAGAGGGTATTATCCACTGCAAGCTGAAGGCTCTGTTTAAAATACAAAGGTAACACAACAATAGCAACAAGAACATTAGCATTATATAGACCCTAAAACACATAAGAATAATAAATTGCAAAATATATAGCAAACTATTAATTAAGTGTTTTGGGATAGTAAAACAGGATTATAAATATTCTTATTTAATACTTGATCTCAATATTATAATTTTGCCACACGCTATCTTTTCTTCACAAATTCAAATTTGAATATATGGGATTGAATACATATAAAATACATGTTCTAAAAATTCTCTCCATAGAAAACATTTTTAGTATTATTCATTTGAATGTTACTGAGTTTTAATTTATTCCAAAATATTTTAATTGAAATAATCTCCAACTTAAAGATACTTTATATAATTTATCTCCTTTTCTAAGTAGAAAATTTATGGACACATCAACAAAATGTTGTTATGAATTCTATTTAGGTGATAATTCAAAAAACAAGACAAATTAATTTTTTGAATAAATACTGTGTTTATCCTATTGTTTCTTCTTAGTTTCATTTTCGATACATCCCAATAATTTACTTATCTTGATTAGATTAGTAAAACTAATATCTTTGGGAAGTTTCTATATTTAAATCAAGTATTTTTGTTTTGTTATATAAGTGTCATAATTAAAAAGACATAATTATATTTCTCTAAAAATATATTACAAAACAATTCAGACACAGTAAAATGGCAACTTTTTTCTCAGAATAAAACAAACTTAAATATATAAATTATTATTAAAAATTTCACAGGAATTCATAGTAATTTTTACTTTTAAATTTCACATACCATATGCTAATTTTATATTGAGAGCAATGTGTCTGGCTAAGAATCAAGGTGATTCTGCTTAATAAAATTTTTCCAACTAAACTACTAAATTACCCAACTTTGGGCCTTGTTAAATTCAACAACATTTGTTATAATTAACCCATGTAATTAGTATGTTTATGAAAAAGGTACAATAAAGGAATGGAAATTAAAAACAGTAAAATTAAATATAAAACAGCAAAAAATCATAACTACTTAATTTTTGACAATAAATTTGCAAATATCTGACTAAACCATATTCCAGGTACAATTTCTAACAGCTTCATAAAAACTAAAGGGAGGTCACAAATTGAGAAAGATAATTGAGTTCAAAAAAAGCAAAATCAGGCTATAACAACAAAGTCATTTTCAGTAAAGTGTAAGTGCCTGATGTTTAGAAATCTGCAGTTAAAAATACTGAAATACAGCAAATAATTCAATCAGAAATCAGAGAATATGTGATGAGTGGGTGACTATGATGGGAAAGGTATTTGAGTATGTGGGGAGACAGTGTGATTCTAAAGTATGAAAGGAAATGAAAAATCAAATGAAACAGACTAAGCCTCCACTCTCCTTTCTTTCAGAAAGAAGCCTGGGATGATAGAGTTTATTTTACTTTTGGCCAAGGAAATTGTCCCTTTAAGCTATGGGAATGAATTGTCTCTTTTTAACTGCATTTTCTCCCTGCAGTACATAATCACTGTCTGTCACACTTTGATGTCATAATCATCCACTGAAGCTCCACCGTTAAAGAGTAAATCTGCTTAACTCACAAAAAAAGGAGGAAAATTGCACAGAGGCACTTGCTTCTCTTGTCTCAATGGCCGCCCATTTGAATTACAGAAGTGCAGTATCATGTCACTTTGGTATTACGGGTGCCATTTCAAAAGCCAAAAGCCTATTTTTTAAAATATATCTTAATCAATTCAAATAGAAACAGCAACTATTTGCCATTAAATGAGCATTGTGTGTGTGTGTGTGTGTGTGTGTGTGTGTGTGTCTATGCGCGTGCGTGCATGCATGAGCAGCATTAAGAAGGCATTAAACAGCGGAAGAATGTCAATATATCTTCAAGCTGCAACTTCCCAACCGCAAAGAGCTCTTAAACTTTGCATCTACTTCCCTCTCTGAAGAAATGTTTTGCATTAAGAGTTCAGTCCTAAAGGATATCTCTTAATTTGTCCTTCTTGTAACAGATAAAAGGATAATTAAGTTAATCTAGTGAAATAAAGTGGAAATATTTTACGAATGATTAATTTTATGTCAAATCAATGTGGTTTTTATTATTCAATGTTTTTAAAAAGTGAAAACCTGAATATTCATTCATTTATTCTTGATCTTGATTTACCTGGCTATGGAATAATTTATTTTTACAAATGATGCATGGCATATTTCTGATCAGAACAATTTTAATATCAGTAAAAGGAGCTTCCCCCTCCTTACATTGTTTTTTCATTTTTTGTTGTGTTCTACCATTATGCAGCTGGATGTCATGTCAAAAATTTCACAATTTCAAGAAAAACTTGACAGTCCACATAAGTGGCCCATATCATTTCCTCTGCAAGCATTTTCCAGTTGATTTCAAGTTTTCTTTGAATTAGCTCATATATCCAGTAAGAATTTTTAAAAGCATAAAGACAGATAAAAAATCCCACTTTATTAGTTTCATGTCAATACTACTTTGTTGTATCATAATGGGTATTATATATGTTGAAGAAACCCCACAGGAAATTGTGTCAGTCTATTTTGTGTATAAAAATACTTAAAGCTTGTCCTATTAAGAACAGGGTATCTGAACCTCTATTTAAGTGGTTCCCTGCTGCTGCTCTGGCACTTACCCTTTTAATAATAATAAAGAGCTCCTCAAAAAAAGTCCTTTCAAAGATTATTTTAAATCAGCTTTCACAGTAAAACATTCAAAAACCAATCTGTGTTATATTGTAAGTCATCATAAGGCAGTAAAGAAATTGCTGCACTGAATGTTCAATGTTTATTTTGTATGAAGTGGATAACCTTGGGTTAATTTTCAATCCTTTAGTAATGTGGTAAAGTCCGTTCAATGTAACGTTTTTGATATAATGGATTTCAGTAGGGTGGGTGTTTTTCTTACTGCTGTGTCTCTAGTTGTCATTTCTTTGCATCTGATGATGAAAGATATTTTGATCTTGTCTCCAAATTTAATCGCTTACATGATTTAAAATGGGTTAGGTCACTTGCTATAATAAGGTAAAAAAAGATTACTTTGTTGTCATTATGTAAAGATATATTATTCAGTAAATTAATACAAACAACTTTTTAAGCCTCCTAAAGTATGTAATATTCACTAACCATCTTTTGGTTTGTCTTAAAACAAACTCTTCTAATGCATTTCATCATAACCATTCCTTTGTTCGTAAAATCTATTATCTCAGAGTTTCTAATTACAACTTGTAAATTACAAATTTAGGTAATGCATCCAGAAATAAGAAAGGTATAGTAAGAAAATGAGATACTTCTTACAAAATGAGGATGAATTGTTTTCATAACTTGATCACTAGAAGCAGTACCTGCCTTCCTAGACATAATTTGTCAGAGATTACATTTTTCTTGCATGTGATACTATGATAAGCTTTAAAACTTTGTCGATGAGTAAATCCTTAAAAAGGAAGCCTTAAATCATATGTTTAAAGGGATCCAGTTCCCATTGTAAGACTGCCCACACTTTTTTCACACCAAAAGGGGATGCTATTCACTAACGGGAGAAAGGCTTGACACAGCAAACAGTGTGAATCACAGTTCACCCAGGGGTTGTGCAGCTGTGAGGGCAGAACACCTTCATAAATCAGGACCTTTGGAGATTTCTTCCTTCCCTCCATCTCCACTTTTTAGGTAATTACACATTCTGAGTTGCAAAACAGTGTGCACTGTATCTAAAAGTCATGAGTTCTGCATTCTATACCCCATCCCTCACCTCTCACTTCAACTTAGCTCATGGGAACAGGGCCCTTATAGATTTGTTAATATGAGCGTTGTAAGCAAAATAAAATTGTAAATTAGATTAACAACAGTTAAATCTCCTCAAATAAATTTTCTGCAAATATGCAGCAGTTTAAAAGCCACAGTGCTCTCTCTCTCTCTCTCTTTTTTTGTTTTTTGTTTTTGTTTTTGTTTTTTTGTTTTTTAGTTTTGCCCTTGTTGCCCAGGCTGGAGTGCAATGGCGCGATCTCAGCTCACCGCCACCTGTGCTTCCTGGGTTCAAGCGATTCCCCTGCCTCAGCCTCCTGAGTATCGCTAATTTTGTATCTTTAGTAGAGAAGCGGTTTCTCCATGTTGGTCAGGCTCGTGTTGAACTCCCGAACTCAGGTGATCTGCCTGCCTTGGCCTCCCAAAGTGCTGGGATTACAGGCATGAGCCACCACACCCAGCCCATAATGCTCTTAATATGCAGTAGTGATTTTCCAATGGTCTGAGGCCTAGGTTGGAAAAATCATGGTAAATAGAGGATACACAACTGCATTGATGTAATATTTGTTAGATAGATAGATAGATAGATAGATAGATAGATAGATAGATAGATAGATGAGAGATGGATAGATGTGAAAGGCAATCAGAGAGGAACTATGAATGCTCTAATATTGTTAACTATTATTGACAGAGAATTGCAGTTAGCATGCAGGTAGGAGAAAAATAATGGTCTTAAATGTCATATTCAAGCATTTTTCCACTGAGCTGCATGATGAGAGACATGACATGACTGTGTCTGAACTTTAGAAAGACCCATCTGGAGGCAGTTTGCATAATCATTTGGTAGGATTGATAAGGAGAATGTAGGGAAGCTAGCAAGAAAGTAAAAGTGGAAATACAAATCTACAGTTATGAAGACCTAAGTTAGGAATTCTGCAGTAAAAATGGAGAGGAATCAACAAAATTGGTAGCATCCTATGGGATGCAATAAATAAATTTAGGAACTAGTTAGAAATTGGTTGCAGTAAGGGGGAGGGTTATTTTGTTTCATTATTTGTTTTGTTTTTCTTATATCCAAGGGTTTTGGAAAGGGAAAATAAGAATTATGCCATGAGTGATGATTTTAAGCTTTCTGGCTTGGAGGTCTGAGAGGAAAGTGATCATAATTGAGACACAGGACATATATACACAGAACAAAGAGTTACATGAGAGAAAACAAAGAAAGTTATTTTGAAAACATGATCAGTTATTGCACTCAATAATGTCATATTGATGTAATATTACCTTAGTGTAATATACATAACAATGATGTAATATTAATGTAATGTAATGTAGCAATAAGAAAAAGTATATTATTTATTTTACTCAGATCATTTTATTCTTAACATTGTGTTTCTTCTTAGCGCTGACGCCTGCCTGCTCACTAGCCAGTGGTGACACTCTCCTGTCCTCTTTTTTTAAATCAACTAACTTCCAATAGACTCCAATCACATGAGGCACATTCATTCTCTATATGCTTATTTATGGACTTCCATGTATCTGTATTTTTCTGTCTAGTAAAACCCTGCCAATTCTTTGAGCCCTGATAAAAAGTGTTCTCTTATTTGTGGTTATTCCTTCCTGCTCCCTTCATCTCCATGTCTGTAGCACTTGATTCACACTGCTGCTCTAGCACTATCTCCTTATGTTGGTAGGAGCCATTTTTTCAGTCCGTTTCTCCACTCTTGTCCAGCAGACAGATAGATTGTGAGGACTTCAGCAATAGAGGCTGTCTCTGATTCGCACTTGTATGTCTGACCATTATACAAATACCTATGAGAGGACCTCAATAATTTTCCATTGGATTGAATTGAAGAGACAAAATATGTGGCTCAACTGGCATGAGCATTGGAAATTCAGTTAATAACTAATTAAACAACCTCCGAATATATTCCTCATCCTCCCATGAAAGCCAGAACTCCTCAGGGGTTTTCCTACCCATTGAGATGCAGCTATTTGCTTTGAGGATGCTCCTTCCTTATATCATTCCCGCTGGAATTCCAGAGCATGCTGCAAGTATTCTCTATTTAACTGAAGGTCTTAGGATAACCTTATATTCTCATGTTCAACTCCGGAGATACACTATTTTCTTCATTGATTTAAATCAGTTGTTAGCTCATGTCACTACCCCCCACATGTTCCTTATGTTCTGAATTGCTTGGAACACAGGCATAAAACTTCAGCTGGGTTTCATAACAAGTCTAACCATTATCAAATGTGTGCATATGTGTGTAATGGGCTACATTAATGGATGTGAGGCTAAGTTGGGGTGCTAATTTTGCAGACGCAAATTACCTTAAATCTAGTGTTTGACTTTACTCGTAGTTTTTCTAAAAGCCTGAATCAACTAACAGGTATATTTTAGTAATCACTTCACAACACACTGTCGTAGCTTCACACCACCTTATTGGTTCCCTGATAGATTTCTCCTCCTTCTGCTTCACTGCTTCCCTTCAGCTCTTTCTGTCTTGGTTATTCAACATGCTCCAGTTGTAACAGCTCTTTCTGTCCACATTTGCTGCTCAGATCCACTCAAGAAGTATGATTGTACACAGGAGGTGTTGTTTTTTTTTTTTCTCCATAACTTCCTTATATTCAAATTATATTTTCTTTAGTAAATAAGGTAAAATGTGATTGTTACAAAGTTAGCCTAGAAATTTTTCATTAGATGGTAGGAGTAGAAGTAGTATAAGTTCTCTTATATTTCTCAATAATATCACATAGAGTTCATTTTTCTGCATTCTCTGAGAATTCTTCAATTTTATGCATTTTCTTTCTTAGTGTTGATTTGGCCTTTTTCTACAGACAAAGTACAGTTTTTCATCTTTACTTTCAAAATTATTAGGTATAAAAGTCAAATTATTCAGTTTTCTTTATTAACCTCAACTTTGTAATTTAGCTTGTACTCCTCCCCTTTCCATAACCCATTCATTTACAAATATACTTCCAACTAAGTTGAAGTATCCTTTTGCCTTGATCTTAGCTTTAAACTGCTTTACAATTATCTTCACTATAGAATCAGGAAACTAGCACTATTATCTTCTTGGTTACTTGACATTATCTATCCTCGTTTTTATTCTGACTCCCAAGGTTTATTATTTGTTTTGATAATCATTTTTTTACTTTTACAATTAACACATTGCTATTAAATTCTTTATATAAGATTAAATATTCTACATCTCATATTTCAAGCAGTTGTCAAGAAAACTTTTCCACAGAGAAACCATTATGCTACTCGAAAATCAGAAATTATAATTTCTTTGTGTTTTATCAGTCTTGTTTTTCTTACCATTATTAGATCAATATCATCTTTTTGTGTCTTAAACATGTGGTTCACAGCCATGCCACCTCTCATACCACATTCCATGTATTCCTAACCCTGTTTCTTCCTTCACATTTCTAAAACACCATCCAAAACAAACACTTCTTTCTTCTTCTTCTTCTTCTTTTAAAAACATGTTTTCTCTTTTCCCTGGGGGCAGATACTGTCTCTCACATGGTGGGTCTAAAATGTTTTGAGAACAGATACTATAAGAGAAATAATCTTCAAGACACAAAACTGTGGGGGGCACAGCATTTATTACTAGAATGCATCTCTGGACCTGACTGTTCCTCTACTCCTTTTATGCCTGACCTGAATGGCAGTTGGGCAATGTCTGTGTTTAAGGGAACTATGAGCCTTTATGTTCAGTACAATGCTTCACTGTCTTAAAGTGCTCACAGGTGCTTTTATTAGTTACTACGGATATTCTTTGTTGATAACTAAGATAGTGATGTTAACAATAAAGCAAAAATATTGAATGCAACGGTGGCCACCAATCAGAGGAATATCCAAGTTAGAGGACGCAGAAGCTTACTACTGTGTCATCAAAGTAAAATCTTTTGAGGTGAGTCAAGCTGGAAGTGGGGAAACTCTCACATCTCCACAAGAAGAAGCTCACATTTTTAAAATAGGAGGCTCTAAATGTGTGTATCTTGAGTGACAGTAAGGTCAGAGATATTGGAGAGGTTTAATATCTTTCTGAAAGTAAGAAAGAGAAGGCTGATGACATAAATTGTATAGGGAATCATTAGTTCTGCTCACTTAGAATTCTGCTTCTTCCCCCTTGCAGAAACATGATAGAATTACACTTTCTTACACTTTTGAGGTTAGTTGTGGGCAGATGGCTTGCTTTGGCCGGTGAAATTCAAGTGACTGTGTCACTTCCAGATAACATTTTCATAGCTCATGTGCAATTTCCTATATTCTTCTTTTCCTTCTGGTGTGGTGATAAGAAACATTTGAGAGATCACCGCTCCCTCATCCCGGGCCTCTAGGGACTTCATTAAGCACTGAGCTCTGATGCCACAGAAGGGCATGCAGAGTAAGTGAGATATCACTTTAAGTGGCTGGGATTTGGTGGTTATTTGTCACTGCACCATATTGTAGCTCAGTCTTTGCACAGGACATTGAATGCAAAATTATTCCACTATTTACTTTACATAGATTATTAAGATAAAACAACAACAACAAAAACCTTTCCTCGAACTTGATATTTTTACATGTTGAAAACCTAAAAATGTATAAATTAAAATCTCTATTATAACCAAATCTACTTGTGGACAATATTATAATCAATCTACATTTGGTGCAGAAAATTTCTTTGTAGCAACTTTCACTTTCCTTTGAAGATTCATACGTGGCTCAATCAGAACATTCAGGCAAAGCTCATGACAAATATTCATAAACAATGGGTTTGCACTGAAAAAATTAAGAGTTCTCAGTACTTGAAAAAAATTACCCATGAAGGTACTTCATCAGTAACTGTAAAATATAAATTAATTGGGGAGCTAAGTCAAAAAGTCTCCCAAATTAAAATTTTTAAACTGAATTCTGGAAAATAATATGCAATGAAAATTTAGACATTAAATTCCTTCTAGATATTAAGATATTAGACTTTAAATTTAGAAAATTCTAAAAATCTGTCTAAAAATGAAAATCATCTGGAAGAGCAAATAGTCATCTCCTACTTACTTTTTGTAAGTTTATTTCAAATATGTATTTATTTTTTAAATATAACATTCAACTATTAATGTACTTATTAAGCAGGTATTGAGCAACTTTAGTTCTAGAATGTTAAGTGTAATGAGATATATATTATATAACATAAGCTACAATTTTAAGATGCTTACTATGGAAAAAATGTAAGTGTATAAAGAATTAAGGCATTGATATAAATAGTGGTGAAGGGGTATTCAGGGTAAAAAATTTTAAAAAATCACTAGCACATATTGTCAGTAGTTATATAAACATGCTTAGGAAAAATATAGATCCTCTCATAGCCTAGATCTAACATATTTCAGGAAATCTTTTAAAAATTGATAGAATAATGAAATAAGAACATTAAAGTTAGTAAACAAGAAAAACACAAACATTCAGGTATTCATTCACATTTGTCTGAATATAATTTCTAAATGTATACGGACGTTCCTTTTCAATAAGTGGAATTATTTTTCATTGACTCTTCTAGGTAAATAGCCTGTAACAACTGTTTCTCTTTTTATAGATTCCTTAGACTACTCTGAGTAAATTCTGTAGGGTTAGTGGCTAAAGTTGTGCGTTCATAGCTGCCTGACTCTTTCAGCTAGAGTAACTTTGCAGAATTACAGTACTTAACGCCACAATATGCACAGTTAAATAATTTATACAATGTGGAAGAAAGCAAGTCTAAAACCGATTATAAGCTGGTAGGCAAATTCACTTGAACGTTGGGATCAGTGTTGAATATTCAATTATATAGATAAAAAGAACAGTAATAGAATTCTAAACATATGTAATAACTTGCAGTTAGTTATTATTGTATATTCTAAAGGACCTTCCAGACTGCCTAAAAATGCACATTTAAATCAAATAAATCAAAATTAAAAGAGAAACATTTTACAAGATTTATGCATTAAATACCAAGTCATTGTATGTATTTTACTTTCTTTCCTTTTGTCCTAGTAGTTGTTTTTGGTAACAATTTGCAAGATACTCTAACTTATTAAAATTAAGATATATCTTATTTCTTTTGTATCACTTTCTTCCATATATAAATTCAAGAAAACTATTCTCACAGGTGGAATATAAGATTACAAAATATCTGACTGCTATGGAAAGGTTGTTCTCAGTAAAATAGAAAGGAAATGTTATTCCTTGAATTTTCTGAAGTCTGTATCTCCAAAGAGCTCAAACATAATGTGACAATGGAGAAAAATGCTCTTTGTTTGGCTTTACGGCTATGCTGAAGCTAGCCTGATGTTCTGTAAACAGAGGTGTGTTATTGATAAGGTATTGAAATATGTCTGCCAAACAGCCCAGAAAAACCCCTATGCTTTCTGAACAGAAGGTGGAAGGAAAGCTTGCTCTCAACCTAAACTTTCATTTGCTGGAGTTTGGACAGTTTCATAACAAACAACAAGTCATCACTTTCTATCCGTAGGAACATTGTTATAAAGAAATTTATTCAGTCTTATTTCAATAGTTTTTATTCTTGGTAATATGAACGATGAATTAAGTTGATCACAAAAGACTTTCACTACTCTGAATTACCTGTTTCACCTTGGAAAGCCACACAAAATGAACCTCTTAAGCCTTTTGAAAATGACCTTTTTCCTCAGCAATGATTTATCTTTCCCCTCAAAAATCCGTTTTACAAAAGGGAGTATGATTAAAGGAAGCCAAGCAGCACAAACACTTGCTGAAGATCCTGCTTATCTGGAACTCACTTGACAATGTGTGTTTTTGGGGTTGGGAATGCTGCAGGTTCAAGGGATAATTCTGCCTTTCAGGCACTTCAATTTATTTCATGCCTGAGCACTGTCATTGTACGCAGACAAGATGAAACGCATCGTTGTGTAAAGAAATTGAAATGGAATCCTACTTGACCCAGCAGGATGGGGCATTATGTTTGACTCAGTAGTGATTCCTGGGATAATATCTAATTCCAGGAGGAAAATTTCTTGATATGGCCACCTGCTGTGAACGGCTTTGTCCAGGGATCACAAGTTGTTCTGGGTGACTAGGCTCAGGACATGCCTAGAAGAATGCAGCTCGTCTCCTGCTGGCATTTAGATCTCTTCATTTTCTCGATGCTTTCTATTCAACAGGAACAACTGAATGGAACAGGGGGGTTGGGAGAATATGAAGCACTCCATACTCTAGCAGCAATGAGAGTCAAGGCCCGCTTGACCCGAGATTCTTATTTATTTAATTTTTTAGAGAGCCATCATTATTTCTTCACAGGGCACTTTTTAATTTTTACACTTCTCGGGCCAGCCCCCTTGCATGTCTTTCTCTGTTCAGTGTGTGTGAAGTATTTACTTTGAAAAGGCTGCACACCAATAGATTAAATAAAATAGGAACATTCTGTCTCACGAGAGAGAATCGTGCAGACAGCTTTATTACTTCTATCAGAGAACAAAGATATTTCCCAGCATGCAGAGGATTATTAGGCCAGAAGCAAATAAACGGGATGTGTGATGTCAAAGCTTCAAATGCGATCAAGAAAAATTGTCTAATTGATTTTGCTGCAATTATGGTTTTTGGAAAGCATTTCCTCGTTTTTTTAACTTTTCTTATCTTTTAGAATTTTTAAAGATTTATCTCGATATATACATAGAGGGAATATGTAATCCATTATCCTAATATCTCCCTCACAAAACCTAGAGAATATAGTTTTAAACTAGCCTCACTCAAAATAAAACATTCTTAGGTTAACATGATAATTATGAACACATCCCTCCCTTCTCCATTCCCCTACCCTCAGTCTTTTTTTTTTTTTTTTAAGAATGCTGACACCATGACACATTCATTATCTAAACTTCAGCATTCCTTACCTTGGTCAGCTAAAAGTGAATTAAATGAATAATGGAAAACTTTCTTCTTAAATCTTGTTAGGCTTTCATCTTTCCTCTTATTTTCTTAATTTATCTCTGGATATTGAAGTTAGGAGATGTTGCTCATGAAAATTTATTTCCTTTTTCTGTTTTGTTTTTGTGTGATAGCGCTGAGAACAAAAATAAACAATTACTATTTTTTTGTCTCCCATGTGAAAGAAACAAGCTCTCAAGCCTCAATTCTTACTCTAATAAAAATGAATGCTTCTAAAAAATGCACATATGATATTAAATATGTGCATACGTACATTCCCAGTATATAAAAATACTTAAAACACATTCACACATGGCCAGCTACATACGACGCAATGCATGAACATATATATGTGTATATACACACACGCATATACATACATTATAAGACACACACATATACACACATTATATAATAAAATATACCTATCTCTATATATTGTAATCTCTTTGTGTACAAGTATATTTACATATTAATGCAAATGATTACATTGTTCTGAATTTTGTTTAATTGTGAATGATTTACAAAGATATGAAATCTATTTAGAAATATATTTTACATTTTAAGCCAGTAAAATTCCAAAGGTATTTGGCAAGTATGCGGGAGTAGTTTTTCTTTTTTTTTTTTCTTTTTTTTGAGACGGAGTCTTGCTCTGTCGCCCAGGCTGGAGTGCAGTGGCACGATCTCGGCTCACTGCAAGCTCCGCCTCCCTGGTTCGCGCCATTCTCCTGCCTCAGCCTCCCAAGTAGCTGGGACTACAGGCACCCGCCACCACACCCGGCTAATTTTGTATTTTTAGTAGAGACGGGGTTTCACCGTGTTAGCCAGGATGGTCTCGATCTCCTGACCTCGTGATCCGCCCGCCTCGGCCTCCCAAAGTGCAGGGATTACAGGCGTGAGCCACCGCGCCCGGCCCGTGGGAGTAGTTTTTCTATTGTCTTATTAGATATTCCTGAATTTGAGTCATTTGAATTACACAAGAATGTATTTCTATAAATTCAATTAGAAAATCTGAAGTAATTGACTGTTAGCTTTCATTCTTTAATAACTACTTCAAGCTAAGAAATGTCTGCTATGGATGAAATATAGCAATTAGCCAAAGATTTTATAAATAAAAAACAAACAACCAACAGAGGTGTACTATTTTAAAAGGCAAAGTGGCAAATGCATAAATTATTTCTTTTATTAGAAAAATTACATATGCACAGCTTTGGAATAATATATATTTCATTAAAAGTATTACATAAAATTTTCAAATGGTTTCTTGCTTTTTCCCTTCCCTTCTTTTCCTTGCTAATCAATTCATTCTAAAAGTCATCATGCAGGATTGTGCAAAGTAAGGCTCAGCACAGGAAATGTTCAACTACTGTGGTGGCCAAGTGCAAGGTATTCAACACAAGCAAGCATGTTGACCAAGGTATCTGCCAAGAAGGGTGATCTGGCTCAGAGTATTAGAACCCAAGTGGTATAAGGAAGGTTTGTCTGCTGAGGCAGCTGAGTATACTGTGTTGGAGCTCAGACAATGTAAGAAAGGGATTTATGTGGGGCTTGGCCAACTATAAAGTGTAAGTACCCAAGCAGGGTAAAAGGGCATCCCCAGAGGGAAGATGCAGTGTAGCATGGAGTATCAGGACACAAGAGAGAAGAGAACTCCTGAGTGAGAGAAATCAGATATGGGGTTTTAGAGTTAGTGCAGGTAAAAATAGTGTTTGTAGGAAGAGTAATTTAGCTCAAGATCTTGGAGTCTGAGTGGATGAGGAAAATATCCATGTGGTTTATGTGGGGGATGTGGTCTGGCAGGGGTGTGTAAGTTCAAGCAATGTAAAGGGATTGTTGGCATAGAAAGGTAAATGCAATGGCAATGGAAGATTGGTTATATAAAGGAATATTTGTTTAACTAAGTAAATATATTGACAATAAGTATAGTTACAGGTGAAAAGGCTTCCATTTAACGGCTCTGGTACAATCTGAGCATTAAAATAAATAATGATAGTAACAAATTATAAGCCATTGAATAAAATAGAAATACATAAATTAATGGAGAAATTGAAATTTTGATTAGGAACAGGATATATTCGTAGTACCAAAGAACTCATTCACAAATTATTATTAATTTAAAAAGAAACAAAAATATGTAGAAGTCTAAGAAACACTATATTAATCAAGAGATCACAATTAACACCACCACAAAGTGTGGAGTTAAGATCTCTGAAAATCTATTTCTCCATAAAAGCACTGAGAACATAGGAGGTATTGTTAAAATCAACTTTTTCAGAACTGTGGAAATTAACTAAAGACTTCTAACAATTCAATAAGTGGTTATTCAAGAAAAATTGCTGAATCTCGTAAAAACAGTGAGCATTGTAGCAGATTACTTTATTCTATTTTCGTCCTGTCTTCATAGCTCACTAGGAGTATAGAAAATAAGCAGCCTCATATCCATGGTCACAGTGAAAACTAGGAGGATAGCAGCCAATGGAGAGGGAAGAATGGGTTTGGAAATCCCCACAAAGCTCCATCTTCAGAGAACTGTCATTATTTGACCTTCCTGGAAGCTCCCTGGAAAAGCCCCATTCAAAGGGTTGTCTTTATCTGACCTGATTCAGAACTCACTCAGTGTGAAGGCTCTATCCCCTGGTGTTTCTCTAAAAAATAAGTGGCAATTATTTAACACATAGTTACCTGAGTTGGCAATATCAGCTGGAGACACCAAGAGTCTGTCCAGCGAATTTAAAAAGGAAAGGAGAAGTCCATAAAGGGCTTTGAAAAGATCTGAAAAGTCTAAAGGAATCTAGAAGGCTAATGCATATGTGCAGGACAGTGCTCATGACCAGGAAAGGCCTGAGTGCATCTTAATCGCTCATGTTTGGCTGAAGTTAAGACTCTGCAAAGTCAGGAAGCGAAGACCAAGGTTGAATTGTAAATTTCCAGAGCATCGCAAAATTACTTCAACAGAGATAGTCGCTCAGCAAAAAATGGAAGTTATTTATTCTAGACATTTTTATAAGTCTCTGTTTAATCATTCACTGAACAGTGCAGAAACTTTCAGTGGCTACATAAGAAAAAAAAAACCACAGACTCCACAGAATTAGTTTGGAAAATCACTGAATGATCAGCAACAGCAACAACAATAACAAACAACAACAATAAACCATGGAAAAGGGTAAGGATCTGAATCCCAGAGTTATGACATTATATAATTTTAAGTGCCTAGTATTCAACAAAATATGATAAGATACACAAATACATAGGAAAGTATGGTCTATACATGCTTTACATATATTAAAATCTGTCCCTGTGAATAATATCCAGAATCTACACAAAAACTCAAACAAATCTGTAAGAAAAAAAACAAATAACCCCATCAAAAACTAGGTAAATTACATAAATAAACACTTCTCAAAAGAAGAGAGACAAACATATGAAAAAAATACTCAGCACTAATCATTGGGGAAAAGCAAATTAAAACCACAATGAGATACCATTTGACCCCAGCCAGAATAGCTATTACTAAAAAGCCAAAAAACAATAAGTGTTGTCATGAATATGATGAAAAGGGAATACTTATACACTGTTGGTGGGAATGTAAATTAGCACAGCCTCTATAGAAAATAGTATGGAGATTTCTCAAATAACCAAAAATAGATCTACAATTCAATCCATAAGCCCACTCCTGGGTATCCACCCAAAGGAAAATAAGTTATTATATTAAAAAAGGACATCTGAATGCATATATTTATCACAGCATAATTCACAATTACAAAGATATGGAACCAACCTAAATGCCCATCAAAGGATGTGTGGATAAAGAAAATGTGGTTTATATGTAATCTATGGAATATTTCTCAGACATAAATAGAACCAAAGAATGTCTTGTACAGCAATGTGGATGGAGCTGGGGGCCATTCTAAGTGAAGTAACTCAGGAATGGAAAAACCAAACACCCTATGTTCTCACTTGTAAGCTAAGCTATGAGTAAGCAAAGGCATACAGAGTAGTATAATGGACACTGGAGACTCAGAAGTGGGGAGGCTGAGAGGGAGGTGAGGAATAAAAAACTACATAGTGGGTGGTACAGTGTACACTACTTGGGAGATAGGCTGACTAAAATCTCAGACTTCAACACTATACAATTCATCTATGTAACCAAAAAACACTTGTGTTCCCAAAGCTATTGAAATTATATATATAATATGATATATACATGTGTGTGTATGTATATATAAGTGTATATATATGAAATTATATGTATGTATCTGTGTGTGTGTGTATTTATATATGTATATATGAAAACAAACCTGCCCCTATGGATGTCTAGATACTGGACATACTAGACAAAGACTTCAAATCAGCTAATATATATATGATATACACGTGTGTGTGTATATATACACACAACAAACTAAACTTATGTATAAATTCAAAGATATTGAAACAACCATGTCTAAATAAGTAAAGTAGAAAATAGTGTTTCATCAAATAAAGATATCAAAATTATAAGAAAATTAAATAGAAATTATGGATTTTGTAAAGCATCACAGCCAAAATGAAAATTTACTAAAGGGTCTCACATGTGTGAGTGCAGAAAAAAGAATCAACAAATGAAGAAGATAGGTCGATTGAGATGTTCTAATCTGAAAAAAAGAGGAAAACGTATGGAAAAAAAAATCAATAGAATTCCAGAGACCTGTGAGACAGGAACAAGCACAACAATATAGCATACAGAGAAACTAGAAGTAGAGTAGAGAGTGAAAGGGACAGAAAGAACATATGAAGAAACTAGGGCCAGAAACTTTCCAAATTCAGTTTTTAAAAAATGTTAGTCTATATACACAGAAAGTACAATGAACTCAAAATAGACTAATCTCAAAGAGATTCCACATAGACAAAACATAATCACATTTTTTGAAAGTAAAACAGGGAATCATGAAAGAAGAAGGAAAAAATGACTTATGATATATAAGGAATCTTCAAAAAGGTTGATAGCTAACTTTCCATCAGAAACTCTGAGGCTAGAAGGCAATAGAGTGACATATTTAAAATGCTAAATTGAAAAACTTTATACAAGAATTCTATATGAAGGAACACTATCCTTCAAATATAAAGGAGAAATTAAAACAGTTCATTTTTTTTTTTTAATGAGAGAATATGTTACTAGCACCAGCCTTCCACAAAATACAAAAGGCAATCTTTCAGGCCAAAATGAAAGGACATTAAACAAGAACTTTAACATGTACAAAGAAATACAACTAACTACACAATAAAAGCAACTACACAGGTAAATATAACCAACAGCATTAAAATATTTTATGGTAATTCTTTTCTCCTCCTATCTGATATAAAAGAGAAGAATATAAAGCAATAATTACAAAAGTTTGTTGATTGGATTATAAATAAGAATGAATTATTAGGATGACTATGATAACAGAAAGGAGGAAGTAAACAGTGCTCTATTAGAGCAGAATTTTTATATAGTATTAGAAATAAATTGGCATTTTTTCTGAATGAGATTATTTAAGTTACAATGTTAATTGTATTTTCTAGAACAATCACTAATAACATAACTCAAAATACAGTAAATGGAATAAAAAGAGTTTGGGCTCAGAAAAGGATACCCCAAAATATGACACTTAAGTAGGCTGAGTGTCTTGAATTAAATGAAATTGGAAGGTCTTTGAAGCTGCCTCGGAACCAGTAATTTTCTCACATTCTTTTGTTCCTTCTCCCTCCAAGTGCAAGGAATGACTCTCTCTAAAATTTTCTTATCTCATTAAAGAAATTTCTTTCCCAAAGAAATGCAAAATTCCCAAGATCCCCTCCCTAAGAATCTCATCAAATAACTAGGAAAGATTAACCACTGGAAAAGAGAAGAAACTAAATATCATCATCAAACTCAGATAGAGTTTTCCTCTATTCTTCCAAGAGCAATTCTGCACAATTATCAGGAAGATTTTATATACATAATAAAACAAACTTTGTTCACAGTGCAGTTCTGACCCTCACTTTCCCTTAACTTGACAATTCTATCTAGTTTCCTAAGAGAATCATTAGCAAGATATTGTCTGCCCCTTGGTTCTATCCATTTCTCCTAGAAATCATTTTCCACTCCTCTAAAACTGTCTACAGCACCCCCAATTCCCTCTTTATGAAGAAGGTATTTCAGTCTTAACCATCCGGCCCTTCACTGAATCTCATATGTGTGGGACTCCTGTGTTCTTGTGTCAATCTGTTTATCTTCAGTTCATTTCAGCAGTTAACCTTCAGATGAGAAAGGAAGGCTTCCCCTCCACCCCTATACAAGTAAAAGGAAGAAAGAAGATACAGTCCAATCAGTAACCAAAGAGAGTGGGAGTGGCTGTATTAATACAAGGATTAATAAGCTTCCTTTTAAATATCCCTGAAACTTTCTCCAGAATAGACTGTATGTTACAACATCAAAAAAGCTTCCATATGGTTAAGAGGATTGGCGTCATAGAAAGAATGTTTTACAATAAAAATGAAATTAAATTTTATACAATAACACAAGAAAATCAGGGAATTCAAAACTATATGAAAAATAGATAGCACACTCCCAAATAACCAATGGTCCAAAGGAAAAATAAGATGCAAAAATAGAAAATATTTTAAGATGAATGAAAACGAAAATACAATATACCAAAATGTATGACATGCATCTAAATCAGTGTTTACAAGTAAATGAGTGGCTCTACAGCAGGGGTTCTCAATCCCCTGGCCATGGATCAGTACTGGTCTATGGTCTGTTAAGAACCAGGTCACACAGCAGGAGATGAGTAGTAGGCAAGTGAGCATTATCACCAGAGGCCCACCTCCTGTCAGATCAGTAGTCACATTAGATTCTCATAGAAACACAAACCCTCCAGGGAACTGCGTATGTGATGGTTGCACGTTCCTTACAAAAATCTAGTGTTTGATTATGTGAGGTAGAGCAGTTTCATCCCCAAATCATCCCCATCCCCATTCTCTTGCTGCTATGAAGAAATACCCGAGAATGTGTAATTGATAAAGAAAAGAGGTTTCATTGACTCACATGGATGGGGAGGCCTCAGGAAACTTACAATCATGGCAGAAGGCACCTCTTCACAGGACAATAGTAGAG
Organism: Pongo abelii; assembly: GCF_028885655.2. Classification (NCBI taxonomy): domain Eukaryota; kingdom Metazoa; phylum Chordata; class Mammalia; order Primates; family Hominidae; genus Pongo; species Pongo abelii. The sequence goes on along the minus strand of NC_071990.2, from coordinate 94,860,865 downwards.
AGAATGAGTGCCAAGCCAAGGGAGACACCCCTTATAAAACTGTCAGATATTGTAAGAACTCACTCACTGCCACAAGAACAGCAAGGGGGAACCTCCCCCATGATTCAATTGTCTCCATCTGGTCCCAATTCAAGGTGAGATTTGGGTGGAGACAAAGAGCCAAACCATATCATTCTATCATTCTACTACTGGCTCCTCCCAAATCTCATGCCCTCATATTTCAAAACAAAATCATGCCCTTTCAACAGTCCCCCAGAGTCGTAACTCAATCCAGCATTAACCCAAATGTCTAAGTCCAAAGTCTCATCTGAGACAAGGCAAGTCCCACCTGCCTATGAACCTGTAAAATTAGAAGCAAGTTGGTTACTTCCTAGATACAATGTGGGGTACAGGCATTGAGTAAACACATCAATTCTAAATGGGAGAAAATGGCCAGAACAAAAGGGTTACAGGGCCCTTGCAAGTCCAAATTTTAATAGGGCAATCATTAAACTTTAAAGTTCCAAAATGATCTCCTTTGATTCCTTGTCTCACATGAAGGTCATGCTGATGCAAGAGGTAGGCTCCCATGGCCTTGTGCAGCTCTGCCCCTCTGGCTTTGCAGGGCACAGCCCCCTCTCAGCTTCTTTCACAGGCTGGTGTTGAGGGTCTGTGGCTTTCCCAGGTGCACAGTGCAAGGTGTCAGTGGATCTACCAGTCTGAGGTCTGGAGGACGGTGGCCTTCTTCTCACAGCTCCACTAGGCAGTGCCCCAGTGGGAACTGTGTGGGGGCTCTAATCCCACATTTCCCTTCTGCACTGCCCTAGCAGAGTTTCTTCATGAGGTCTCTGCCCTTGCAGTGAACTTCTGCCTGGACATCCAGGCATTTCTATACATCCTCTGAGATCAAAGTTGTGGTTCCCAAACCTCAATCCTTGACTTCTATGAACATACAATTTCAACACCATGTGGAAGCCACCAAGGTTTGGGGCTTGCATCCTCTGAAGCACTGGTTCAAGCTGTACTTTTGTGTCTTTTAGCTATGGCTGGAGCTGATGCAGCTCAGACACAGGGCACCATGTCCCAAGGCTGCATAGAGTAGGGGGATCCTAAGCCTGCCACACAAAACCATTTTTCCTTCCTAGTCCTCTGGACCTGTGATGGGAGTGGCAGCCATGAAGGTCTCTGACATGACCCAGAGACATTGTCCCCATTCTTATTGTCATTATCATTTGCGTACTTGTAACTTAAGCAAATTTCTGAAGTCATCTTGAATTTTTCTCCAGAAAATGAAATTTTGTTTTCTATCACATTGCCAGGCTGCGAATTTTTCAAAATTTTATGCTCTGCTTCCTCTTGAATGCTTCCTCTTGAATTTGCCACTTTGAAATTTCTTCTGCCGGATACTATATATCATGTCTCTCAATTTCAACTTTCCTCAGCTCTCTAGGGCAGGGGCAAAATGCTACCAGTCTCTTTGTTAAAGCATAGGAAAAATTACCTTTATTCCAATTCCCAACAAATTCCTCATCTCCATCCGAGGCCACCTAACCCTGGACTTCGTTTTTCCTATTACTATCAGCATTTTGATCAAAGCCATTCAACAAGTCTCTAGGATGTTCCAAACTTTCCTCTATCTTTCTGTCTTCTGATTGCTCATAACTAGAATGCTCCCAACTTTCCCATGTTTTCTTGTCTTCTTAGCCTTCCAATCTATTCCAACGTCTGCCTGCTACCCAGTTCCAAAGTCACTTTCACATTTTTGAGTACCCTTATAGGAGCACCCCACTCCTTGTACAAATTTCCTGTATTCGTCCATTCTCACACTGCTATAAGGAAATACCCAAGACTGGGTAATAGATAAGAAAAAGAGGTTTAATTGACTCACAGTTCTGTATCACTGGGGAGTCCTCAGGAACTTATAATAATGGTGGAAGGCACGCCTTCATAGGGCAGCAGGACAGAGAATTAATATTGAGCAAAGGGGTAAGCCCCTTATAAAACCATTGGATCTCATGAGAACTCAATCACCATTACTAGAATAGCATGGGGAAAATTGCCTCCATGATTCAGTTATATCTACCTTGTCCTATCGTTGACACATGGGAATTATTACAATTCAATGTGAGATTTGGGTGGGGACACAGAGCCAAACATATCACCCATCTAGGGGAAAATTGTCTGTCAGGAAACCAGTATCTGGTGCCAAGAAGTTTGGGGACTGCTGCTCTACAGGACTACATCTTAAAAGAAAATCTCAAATCAACTAACTCATCACTTTAAGAAGGTAGAACAAGAGGAGTAAAAATCAAGCTGACAGAGAAAGCAAACAATAATCATCAGAGTGAAAATAAATGATGTAGACAATTTAAAAAATAGAAAAAAACAAAACCAATTTTTTTGTAATTATCAACAAAATTAACAAATCTTGAAGTAGACTAAAAAAAAAAGAGAGAAAACTCACATATCTAAATTGGGAAATAAATCAGAGATATCACAACTAGTCCTACAGAAATAAAATTATTAGAAAATCTCATTATCAACTGTATGCCAACACATTCTATAACTTTAGTTGAACAAACACTAGAAAGACAAAATGGAACAAACACTAGAAAGACAAAAATATGGAAACTGTCTGAAGAAGAAATGGAAAACCTGCATAAACCTATAACACCTAATGAGCTTGAATTAGTGAAAGCAAAACAAAACACAAAAACACCCCAAATTTTCTTCAGTAAAATTACCACTGAAGATTCCCAAATATTTAAGAGGAATTAACAGTATTCCTTTACAAAGATATCCACAAAATAGGTGAGGATGGGATACTTTCCAATTTATTTTATGAAGCCAGCATAACTCTGACATCAAAACAACACACATGTATCAAAAGAAAAAAAAGGAATTAATGAATAAAAGAAAAAAAACCACATCATTATTTCTATTTCTCAACAGCAATAAATTTGGAAGTGAAATTTAACAATGAATAGAAACAAATGAATATCAAGTAATTTTACCTTAGAGAGGATTTAAAAGTCAGTTAAAAAATTCCATGCTTTACTTTGTTTAGAATGAAGATGAACATCACCTAACTAGGGATCTAGTTGAGCAGGAGTCATCTTGACAATTTCATGAATGAGTAGATGGGCACACTCTCCACTCCTCAATATCCATGAATAAAAACCCTTTATGTATAAGACAATCTATATTTACAAATTCTAATCTAAGGTAGACCAATAACAATAACAAAACAAAAGTTCCTAGGTAGAGACAATTCTAAAAAAATATTACTAATTTTTCTTTTCATCCACAATTAGGTGCAGGGGCAATCATTTCACACACACTCAACTTACACAGCAATTGTTGGTTGTGAGTTGAGGGTAGAATGACCCCATGCTTTATTGCTTAAAGATGCAACTAACAATTACTGGCCTATTCTTTGGCCTTTCAGGGTTACTGCTGCTAATGAAACCTGCACCTACCAAATTTTGAACTTCTAAACTGTTGTACAATTCAATGTAATTATCCAAATTCTACGGTGCAGCAAATAAGGATTTCTTGTGGTAGTTGAACATTTAGTCATCAAATATAAAACTGATTTGTACTGATATATGTCTGTTTAGTTCAATGGAGAAAATGCCAAAATAATTCTCAGACATTTTAAAAATATAGCAAAAACTCAGAGAGCATCCAGAAAAACTAATGACAATTGGATTTGGAAGCAAACTTGCAAGATGTAGAGTTTGCATTTTCTGAAGAATAAAGTAATTGTCATTTCCTGCTAGCAACAGAATTTATTCTTATACACTTTCTTGGACTAAATTAACTGAAGTAAATATATCACATAAATATCACATTTTTATTCAGTAAGTGTTCTAGCAGGGCACACTGAAGAGCAAGTCATGTAATTAACAAATTATCTACTCTCTCCTTTGAATAAATTTTAAGACGAGAAAATTTTAAATGGCTATGTAGACAAGTAGGCCCTGGCTAAGTGTTGACCAGTCATCTGCTACGGCTTGAAGCATCTTTTTTCTCATGCAGAAAATGGTCTCGAAGTTATTTCAGCAGTGATGTTCAAGAACATAAATTATCACAACAGTCCCCTATGAAATTATCAGTATTTATTTCAGTCAATTACTAGCTTTTATCATTCCAAATTATTGTTTTAGTTTTTTATCCTCTCTACCCAAACGGAAGAAATTATATCTCATAAGAAGCTAAACTATTAGCAATTAATTAACTCACAAATTGAAGTATCGAAACTACCCCAGTATATTTAATTTCTAGGTTTTAAGACTGCATCCACCTCATACACGTAATATTTTTCATATTCTTTCAAAATAAAAAGGTTGTTTTCACATGCTCAGTGACATCAATGAAACTTTATAACACACACACACAGACACACACACACACACACACCCACATAGGGAAACAAAGCTCAAAATAATTTAGCCCTATCTGTTGAAGATCACAGGGCAGTAGACTAGAAGTGTCTAAAAATGTCAAGCTCTGAATAAGAGTTAATTTATTATATAAGTTATTATATAAGTTAATCTTTAACTCTAACTCTATTTTTCCACGCTAAGATACAGATTAAAATATAAAGCCAAAGAGAAAAGAGAAGTACATGTAGACCTTTTCTACCAAATCAGTTGATTGAATGTACTAGGCCCTTCACTCTACAGAAGCTCACTGTTCCTTCATTCATGGTGGATAGCTAAGGCAACTTCTACTGATAATTCTCAGTCACCACTACTTAGCAGATTTAGTTAAAAATTGCTATTCTAATTCTTTCTATTTTATGACATGTCCCAATTCTGCTGCTTACTTCCAGGCACTGATGCAATAGGCTCCTTTACCTTGTTATGTAGCATCTTCAATAAGTTGTGTATGTGTGTGTGTGTGTATGTGTCAGTGAGTCAGTGTGATTGTGTGTCTTCTACAAGGCCCTGGCAATTCTTCCCAGGAGAGTTAAATTTCAGGCTAGCTCCTAAAATTCTCTTAGGGAATCAGAGTAATTATAAAGTGTAGCCTTCCTTACTGTCAATCAACCAAGCCTTGTGATTTAGTAGAAGCCTTTTTATTATCAGTTTGTCCTAATCTTGATTTCACATATTCCTGGAAATGCAGGGTACAGCCCACCATTCATCCTAAAATATAAATTCACATAGCCCTAAATCGTTGTAAACCCTTATATTTCCTTCATACTCTCACTGTCATTTCTATAATGCAATGATGCCAATTAAATAAACCTATCTCATGATGTACATTTCTCATTAGAAATATATCTTTAATTTTTTTAATTGTGTGGGTTCATAGCAGGTGTATCTACTTGTGGTGAACATGAGAAACTTTGGTACAGTCAAGCAATATAGAATAAAATTTCCATTGTCATGGAAAATAGGGTATTATTCTCCTCAAGTATTTGTTATTTGTGTTACAAACAATTATACACTTTTGGTTGTTTTAAACATACAACTAAATTGTTATTGACTATAGTCACCCTGTTGTGTTATGAAACACTACCTTTTATTTATTCTTCATAAATAGTTTCTGGTACCCATTACTGATCCCTACTTCCCTCGTGATCCCCACTATCCTTCCCAGCCTCTAGTAGCCACCCTTCTGCTCTCCATCTCCATAAGTTCAATTGTTTTCATGTTTAGCTCCCACATACAAGTGAGAAATTGTGAAGTTTGTCTTTCTGATTCTGATTTATTTTACTTCACATAATGACCTCAAGTTCCATCCATGTTGTTGTCAATAATAGGATCACATTTTCTCATGGCTGAATAGTACTCCTTTGTGTATATGTACCAAATTTTCCTTATTTATTTATCTGTTGATGGATACTTAGGTTGCTTCCAAATCTTGGCTATTATGAAAAGGGCTTAAACAAACGGGAGTGCAGATATCTCTTCAATATACTGATTTTCTTTCTTTTGGGTACATACCCAGCAGTGGAAGTGCTGGGTTGTATGGCAGCTCTATTTTTAATTTGTTGAGGAACCTCCAAACTCTTCTCCATAGTTGTACTAATTTATCTTCTACCAACTGTACAAGGGTGCCCTTTTCTCCACATCCTCTCCAGCATTTGTTATTGCCTGTCTTTGGGATACAAGCCAATTTAACTGGAGTGAAATAATATCTCACTGTAGTTTTGATTTGCATTCCTCTGATAATCAATGAATTAGATCACCTTTTCATATGCCTGGTTTTCATTTGGATATTTTCTTTTGACAAATATCTATTCAAATCATTTGCTCACCTTTTCATTGAATTATTAGATTTTTTTTTCCTATAGAGTTGCGTGAGCTCCTTATACAATCTGCCTATTATCCCTTTTCAGATGGATATTTTGCAAATATTGTCTCCCATTCTGTGGGTTGTCTCTTCACTTTTTTGATTGTTTCCCTTGATGTGCAGAAGCCCTTTAACTTGATGTAATCCCATTTGTCCATTTTCACGTTGGTTGTCTGCCCTTGTGAGTTATTGCTCAAGAAATTTTTGCCCGAACCAATGTCCTGGAGCATTTCCTCAAGGTTTCTTGTAGTAGTATTATAGTTTAAGGTATTAGATTACAGCATTTAATCCATTTTGATTTGATTTTTGTATATGCCAAGATACATAGTTTCATTTTGCAAATGCATATACAGTTTTCCCAGCACCATTTATTAAAGACACAGTTTTTTCCCTAGTGTGTGTTCTTGGCACTACTGTCAAAAATGACTTCACTGTAGGCATATGTTTCTGGGATCTCTATTCTGTTCCATTGGTTTATATTTCTGTTTATATGCCAGTTTTATGCTGTTTTGGTTACTATAGCTTTGCAGTATAATTTGAAGTCAGGTAATGTAATTCCTCCAGTTTTGTTCTTTTTGCTCAGGATTGCTTTGACTATTTTGCATCATTTGTGATTTCATATAAATTTTAGAATTTTTTTTCTTTGAAGAATGTCATTGGTATTATGGTAGGAATTGCATTGAATCTATAGATTGCTTTGAGTAAGTAGTTTCGTCATTTTAACAATATTGATCTTTCCAATGCATAAACATGGAATATCTTTCCATTTTTTCTGTCTTCTTCAATTTTTTTATCAGTGTTTTATAGTTTTTACTATTACTACAGAGATGTTTCACTTATTTGGTTAAGTTAATTCCTAGATATTTGGCTTTATTTGTGGCTATTGTAAATGTGATTATTTTCATTTCTTTTTCAGATTGTTCACTATTGGCATATAAAATACTACTGATTTTGTATGTTGATCTTGTATCCTGCACCTTTATTAAATGTATTTATTAATTCTAATAGTGTTTTGATGGAGTCTTTAAGTTTTAGATTTTTTTCGAGTATTAGATCATATTATCTGCAAACAAGGATAACGTGACTTATTTTTTTCCAATTTGGATGGCATTTATTTCCTTCTCTTGTCAATTGTTGTAGCTAGGACTTCCATTATTATGTGAAATAATAATGGTGAAAGTGCGCATCCTTGTCATGTTCCAGATCTTAGAGGAAAGGCTTTCATTTTTTTCCCCATTCAGTATGAAAGTAGCTGTGGGTCTGTTATATATGGCTTTTATTATGTTAAGGTAAGTTCCTTCTGTGTCTGATTTTTCTGAGGGTTTTCAATCATGAAGGAATGTTGGACTTTATCAAATGCTTTTTCAACATTAATTGAAATGATCATATACATTTTTATCTTTCATTCTACTGATATGATGTATCATATTGATTGACTTGCGTATATTGACTCATCCTTGCATCTTTGGGGTAAATCACACATGGTCATGAAAAACACTTTTTAAATTTATTGTTGAATTCAGTTTGCTAGTATTTTTTAAGGATTATTGTGTCAATATTTACCAGATATATTGGCCTATAGTTTTCTTTTTCTGATGTGTCTTTGATTTAATTATCAGGGTAATCCTGGCCTTATAGAATAAGTTTGGAAGTATTCCCAATTCCTTTATTTTTCAGAATAGTTTCATAGAATGGTATTAGTTCTTCTTTGAATGTTTGGTAGAATTCAGCAGTGAAGCCATTGGGTTCCAGGCTTTTCTTTTTGGGAGACATTTTATTATGTCTGTGATCTCATTACTTGTTATTGGCCTATTCATGGTTCAACCTTGGTAGGTTGTATGCGTCTAGGTATTTATTCATTGCCTCTAAATGTTTTCGCACTTATTTGCTGACTACAGCCACTAATGATCCTGCGTATTTCTGCAGCGTCAGTTGTAATGTCTCCTTTTTTTATCTCTTATTTTATTTATTTGGATCTTTCCCTTTTTTTCCATTAGTGAGGATAAAGGATTGTCACCTTTATTTATCTTTTACAAAAAATAACTTTTTGTTTTGTCCATCTTTTGTATTGTTTTCTTCATTTCAAATTCATTTATTGCTGCCCTGATCTGTATTATTTCTTTTATCCTATTAATTTTTGGTTTGATTTGCTATTGCTTTTCTAGTTCTTTAAGATTCATTATTAGGTTATTTACTTGAAGTTTTTATTTTTTTGATGAAGGCATTTATAGCAACAAATTTTGCTTTTAGAACTGCTTCCACTGTATCCCATAAGTTTTGGTAAGTTGTGTTTCCATTATCATTTCTTTCAAGAAATTTTTCAAATTTCTTCTTGATTTTTTCAATTTTCTTCTTAATTTTTTCACTGACCCACTGGTCATTCTGCAGCACATTGTTTAATTTCCATGTGTTTGTATAGTTTCCAAAATTCATCCTGTTACTGATTTCTAGTTTTATTTCCTTGCAGTCAGGAAAGATGCTTGATGTTATTTCAATTGTTTTAAAATTTGTTTTGTGACTTAACGTGCTGTCTATCTTTGAGGACAATTCATGTGCAGAGAAGAATATGTATTCTGCAGCATTTGGATGAAATGTTCCATAAATATCTATTACATCCGTTTGGTCTATAGTGCAGATAAAGTCTGATTTTATTTTTGTTGTTTGTCTGTTTCAGAAATCTGTCCAATGCTGAAGGTGGGGTGTTGAAGCTTCCAGTATAATTATATTGAGGTCATCTCTTTCTTTAACTCTAATCATATTTGCTTTATATATTTGAGTGCTGTGGTGTTTGATATTTACATATTTATAAACATTATATCTCTTTGTTAATTGACCCCTTTATCATTATATAATGATATTGCCTCTTCCTACAGTTTTTGCCTTGAAATTGTTTTTGTCTAATATATGTGTATCTACTCCCACTCTTTTTGGTTTCCAGTGGCATGGAACTTTTTTTCCATTCCTTTATTTTCAATCTATGTGTACGTTTATAGGTGAAGTGTGTTTCTTTTAGGCAACAGATCACTGGGTTTTGCTTTTTTTATTCATTCAGCATCTCCACGTCTTTTGATTAGAGAGTTTAGTCCACTTTCATTCTGCGTTATTGTTGATAAGTAAGAACTTACTCCTGCCATTTTGTTTATATTTTTTGATTGTTTTGTGGTTTTGTGTTCTTTCTTTTTTTCTTTCCTGGTTTCCTTTTACTGAAGGTGATTTTCTCCAGCCATATAATTTAATCTCTTGCTTTTTATTTTTTGTGTATCTGTTGTATGTTTTTCAACTTCTCATTTCCTTGAGGCCTTGCAAATACTATCTTGTAACCAACTATGTTAAATTGATGACAACCTAACACTAAACAATCATGCAAAAAGAAAACTAATAAAATTTCTACACTGTGATTTCTTTCACCAGTTTAAAACTTTTTATTTCTCTTTATGTCTTATTGTACAGTCTATGTCTTTAAATGTGGTTGTATTTATTGTATTTGATTGGTTCATCATTTAATCTTTCTACATCATATAAAAGCAGTTTACACAACACAATGACATTGTTATAATATACATCATATAAAAGCAGTTTACACAACACAATGACATTGTTATAATATTCTGTGTTTTCTGTGTGCTATTACCAGTGAATTTTGTACCTTCAGCTACTTCTTGTTGCTCATTAACATAATTTTTCCTTCAGATTGCAGAGTACCCTTGACCATTTGTGTAAGATAGGTCTGGTATTGATGAAATCCTTCAGTTTCTGTTTGTATAGGAAGGTCTTTATTTCTCCCTCACTCTTGAAGGTTATTTTCACCAGACATACCATTCTAGGATAAAAGTTTTTATTTTTTTTTCCTTCAGCCCATTAAATATGTCATGCCACTCTCTCTTGGCCTGTAAGATTTCCACTGAAAAATCTGCTGCCAGATGTGTTGGAACTCCATTGCTATTTGTTTCTTTTATTTTGCTGCTTTTAGTATTCTTTCTTCGTCCTTGACATTTGGAGTTTGTTTATTAAATGCCTTGAGTACTCTTTGGGTCAAATCATCTGTCTGGTGATCGGCAACCTTCTTGTACTTGAATATTAATATCTTTCTTTCGCTTGGGGAAGTTCTCAGGTATTATCTCTTTTTATAAACTTTCTACCCCTGTGTCTTTCTCTACCTCCTCTTTAAGGCCAATAACTCAGATTTTTCCTTTTGGGGCTATGTTCTGAATCTTGTAGGCATGCTTTATTGTTTTATTCTTTTTTCTGTTGTCTCTTCTGAATGTGTATTTTCAAATAGCCTATCTTCAAGCTCACAAATTCTTTCTTTTGCTTGATAAATTCTACTATTAAGAGACGCTGATGCATTCTTTAGTATGTCAGTTGCATAGTTCACTTTAGAATTTCTGCTTTTTTTTATTATTTCAATCTCTTTGTTAAATTTATCTGAGAGAATTCTTAATTCCTTCTTTGTGTTGCCTTGAATTTCTTTGAGTTTTCTCAATGCAGCTATTTTGAATTCTCTGTTTGAAAGGTCACATATCTCTTTCTTTAGGACTCATCGCTGGTGTCTTCTTTAGTTCATTTGATGATTTCATGTTTTCTTGGATAGTCTTGATGCCTGTAGATGTTTGTCAGTGTCTGGACATAGACAAGTTTGATATTTAGTTTAGTTTTCAAACTCTGGGCTTGTTTGTGCCCATCCTTCTTGGGAAGACTTTCCAGGTATTAAAAAAACTCTTGGGCTCCAAGTCCAATAATGCTGTGGTTCTTGCAGATTCATAGGGGTACCATCTTGGTGGTCTTGGATAAGATCCAGAATTATGTGAATTACTAGATAGAGATTATGTTATTTTCCTTTAGTTTCTCCCCAACAAATAGAAGCTCTCTCTCTCTGTGCTGAGCTTTCTAGAACTTAGGGTTGAGAAAAACAAATATCCCTGTGGCCACCACCACTGGGATTTCACTGGGTCAGACCTGGAGCCAGCACAGAACTGGGTCTTGCCCAAGGCCTGCTATAACCACTACTTGGCTACCACCTATAATCACTCAAGGCCCAAGACTCTATGATCAGCAGATGGTGAAGCCAGCCAGATTTGCATCCCTCCTTTTAGGTCAATAAGCTTCCCCAGGCCCCAGGTGGGTCCAGAGATATTGTCCAGAAGCCAGGGATTAGATTCAAAGACCTTAGAAATTTACCTGATGTTCTATTCTCCGGTTGCTAAGCTGGCATTCAAACCACAAATAAAGTCCTTCCTGCTCTTTCCTCCCATTTCCATAGGCAGAAGAGTCTCTCCCTGTGGTCACCATCACCACTGGCCCATGAAGTTTTCTGCTAGGCCACTGACATTGTTCACTTAAAGCCCAAGGCTCTTCAATTAATTTGTGGTGAATACAATCAGGCCTGGGACTAACTCCTCATAGCATTGGTCTCCCTGCCAGCTTGGGTCTGGTCCAGAAATGCTAACCAGAAGCTGGGCCTGGACTTGGGGACCTCAAGAGCCTGCTTGGTGCTCTATACCACTGTGGGTGAGCTAGTACCTAAGGTACAAGACGAAGTCCCCTTTACTTTTCCCTCTGCTTTTCTCAAATAGAAGGAATCTTTCACTATAGCCACCACAGCTTAGAATGTGGTGGCTCACACCTGAAAGCAGCACATCTCAGAGCCTAAGGCTCATAGCGTACTACCTAGGTATCACTGTTGTTTATTCAAGGCCCATGGGTTCTTTAGTCAGTTCTTTAATCCCGACAAAACTGGGTCCTTCCCTTCAAAGAAATGGGTTATTTTCTGGGCCAGAGAGTATCTTGAAATGTCATCCATGAGCTAGGGCCTGGAATGGGGGCCTCGCAACTCTACCTGGTGCCCTGTCCTACTGTTGTTTTGCTGATATCCAAGATGTAAGATAAAGTCCTCTTTGCTCATCATTCTCCTCTCTTCAAGCAATAGGAAGGAGTCACTTTCATTACACCGCCTGGGGTTGGGAGAAAGGTGGTGCAAGTACTCCCTTTGCTGCCCAGTCTGGTGTCTCCCTAGGTCATGTGCCCCTCAAGTCCACTGGCTCTAAGCCCAGCCCTGGACTAAGACTTGCCTAGAATTTGCAGTACTTATGTCCTAGGCTGCCTTTCAATTTTACCTATGACTCCAGAGTATTTGGCCTGCCATAGTGAAGCCTGCAGAGAAACTCAAATTCTTACCACTGGGATGGGCTCTTCCCCTTTGGCTAGGGGCAGTCCAAATGCTCCCTCTGTGTGAGGGTGCTGACTGATCCCAGCATGGCTTTGTTCTCTGCTGACAGGGCAGCATTGACTTTCAATGTAAAGTATTCTAGTCACTGAACTCTTTATCCCCCAAGTGCACAGATTCTCTCTTGGCACAGTACTGCCACTGCAGGACAATGTGTGAGGGGTGACATCCAAGGTTCAAAACTGTCTGTCTTAGCCTCTTTAGTGCATCTTTCAGTGATATGAAGTTAAAACCAGGTGCTGCGATTGCTCACCTGGTTTTTGGTTCTTGTGTTGGTGCTTTTTTTGTATGTAGTTATTTGTTAAAATTTGCTGTTTCTGTGTGCAAGATGAATGGTATAGTCCAGCCATCTTGCTCTACCCTTAGAACTATATCTTGATATTTTAGAAATATGTCTTGATTACGTAAGTGGGTAAAAGTGACAAGTTTGAAAGACAGTTGGATATTCAATCATGAACAAAATATTCAATCATCCATTCATTCATTTAAAAATACTCATTGAGGAATATCTGCTCCATTTCAGGCATCATGCTGGATAACTGTGAACAAGAAACAAGGCAGATCCCTATGGTCACTGACTGTAGCAAAGTTACATTCTGGTGAGAAACAGAAATAAATATTTTTTTCTATCCTTGAAAAGAAGATATTCAAAATTCCTTTGAAATGGAATAGTCTGGCTTTCATGACAAGAAGGAGATTTAGGAATAGGCAAAAATTGAAACAGAAAAATACAGAGATTTTTTCTTTTAAATTACGTCAGAATTGAAAAAAGCTCATGACTAAGCTCAGGTCTTTACTGCCTAAGGAAGTAGGTGAATTCAGGTGCCTACATGAACAAATAATTATTTTAAGTTTTATTTCCAGTTTCCAATATGAATGGATTCGTCTTCCTTATAGGGTTTCCACAGCCCCTCAGAAAGAACACAGAGAATACCTAGACATTGGAGCAGGCACATGGGCAAACTGGAGCTATAGAAAATTCAGACAGTCAGGAAATGGAGGTAGTGTTTACAAACGGCCACAGAAGAATCTGATTAACAGCACTTGGCTTTCACTGAGTCCCGTGCTTCCCCAGAAGCCGTGGTCCATGCCCACGACATTTGTCTCCCCAGCACTGAGGCACAGCATCAGTTTCCCTTTATCATCTATTCTGCTGTGCTCACTTAAGTTATCTTGAGCCAGAAGCTATCTAAGAGACCTTTGCCTTAGTGGATATGGTAAGATTCTGAGTATAGACAGAATTTGGGATAGAAGTTATGAACCATAAACATAAAGTATTTGAGGATTCCACAACTTTACCAGGGGAAAAACTAAATTCCAAGGGATTTGAGGAGAATATGACAAAGGAGAAGTGATCAGTGTAGTCACTGGGTCAGTGGAAACAGGGGCCCCATGCCTTTCTTCTGAGCAAAGAACAGGGAGACTGCAAAAATCCCAACTAAGCATCTGATTCTGACAGCTAAAATTATTTATGCCACAGGCAGATGGCAACACCTGAGAATAGAAACAGTTCTGTGATGTGGTTGGACGTACGATAACAGTACTTTCAGAGGAATTCCTCTGCTGAGCATGACCTAGGAGGGGAAAAATGATTTTTGTGTGCCTGTGCATGGCACAGGATTAAATATGAAGGCCATTGGACTTGAAGCTATTTTGCCAAGATAAATGAGAGGTGTCCCAGCAGATTCCTATATGGACAAACTGTGTGGACGACCAGACTATAGCACATCCACATTACACCTCATGTCCACCAATATCTTAGTGTTGAATGAAATCTTGGAAAATTGACACCTTTATCAAGTTAAATAAAGAAAAATAAAGTTACATATTATGTGGACCCAAATTTGTGGACTGAGATCTATATCCACCAAAATTCAGTGACAAAGGCAGCAATTTGAGAAGATTCATTAAGATAAAGTAACAATTGTATACCTGGACTTGCAGTCTCTTCCAGAGAAGATATGGCACCAATAACTTGGCAAGACATTAGAGAGGATCCTGGACAGGCCTGGGCAGCCACCTTATCCATACTGGCTAAAGGTGGTCATAATCTCTTTGCAAAAAGTTATTTAGAAACTTCACAATCTCACACAAAACCACACATTTGTTCCCTTTTAGAGTGTGGGTTTAGATTTCTTCAGAAGCGATTTTGTTGTCCTGGTAAAGTTTCTGTGAAGAATCCCTACAGACTCTGTTAAAGGTGTCTGATATTTATGCTTTAGGTCTTACCTAAGTCTAACATTGATTCCGGAAACACAGAGTGGAAAAACCCAACAGGCAACCTCCTTAGAGATGCTGCCCTAATGAGGTTTATTTCTTCCTGGGTATGTTGCCTGACACACTTGTACCTGGTACTTTTGGTGTTTTCTTATGAGCAGATCACGTTTTTTCACTTCTACCTTTGAGAATTCACAGTAAGTGGATTCACATATAACGAAATAGATTCATCACTATGCCCTATACTTTTTCTGACTATTTCTTCAGTTGTCAAGTGTACTTTTCAAAAATGAAACAGATGATGAAACAGAAGGGACAATGTTCAGAATAAAAGTCCACATAATGAGCACATATCAACCTTATCTTGTCACAATTTACAGGTAGATGTGTTGAAACAGCAGGGCAAGTTTCTGAGGCTAATTCATTGGTGGATTCTAGAATATTATATAAATAAAATTGAAATCTCTATATACTCTTTATTGCTTTTATTCTTTTCTCCCACACTACCATCTCCTTTCCTGATTAATATTACTTTTCCTGGAAGCTGTTCTTTGTTTTTTTGTTTTGTTTTGTTTTGTTTTGTTTTTAATCCCCTGAGGACCATTTCTTGTGGCAGTCCATACCCTGCCCCCATTTCTCATTGTTTTCACTTCACTATATTATTTCTGGTGACACTGCAGGACTTCCAAGTGGCTCTCCCTCCATATTATTTATCAACTTTTCCTGCCCATTCAGTGTCATTTTGATGTCTTTCTGAGAAGCTGGCAGCAGCACAGCAGACGTAAAACAAGACAGAACTGGCAGAACCCGGGGTGAATAGTTACACTGGAAAACACTGTCCAACATGAATAATTCAGAACTAATTTAATGATAGCACTATGATGTACATGTTCGTGTGAGGCTAGGAAGAGCAGGAAAATAAAATATGCATACACATATACACATATCAAACACATTTAGTGAGCATTTAGTAGTAAATCATAGGATGTTTAAACTTTAAAATAACTTAAGATCAACAACCCAGTACGAGAAAACTGAATGTTAATCATCATGACGGGGTAGAGATGGACATGATCTTGTTCTCCTCACTCAGAAAAGTTTCCGTTACAATATGTAGTATATTGACAGGATAAATGCATGATTGTCATCAGCCACAAAAGTTTAACTATCTGCTCTTTTAAAGTTATCATTTTCCCCCTTTTGATTAAGATAGCCATAGTTTTAATGTTTGATATCAAGAACTGTTTTGATTTGGACCTGATAAGTGTTCATTGATATATTTCCAGTCTGGTAAAACCTGAGATGAAATTTAGTCTCCAAATAATCTATACAATAGTTTTCAATCTTTTCACATTATTACTTTATTTTCAGGAATACATAAGGTTTATCTTCTAATCTTTCTAGTAATTTTTTAAAATTTTGCTACTATGCTATATATTTTTAAGTGCTCAGCCTTGATCTCTAAAAAACATTTTTTTATTTATTCATTTATTTGTTTTATTTTTATTATTCTTTTGAGACAGGGTCCCTCACTCTATCACCCAGGCTGGAATGCAGTGGCACGATCTTGGCTCACTGCAACCTCTGCCTCCCAGGTTCAAGAGATTCTTGTTCCTCAGCCTCCTAAGTAGCAGGGACCACAGGCATGTGCCACCACGCCTGGTGAATTTATGTCGTTTTTTATTTTTTTGAGACGGACTCTGGCTCCGTCACCCAGGCTGGAGTGCAGTGTTGTGATCTCAGCTCACTGCAACCTCCACCTCCTGGGTTCAAGCTATTCTTCCACCTGAGCCTCCTGAATAGCTGGGACTACAGGCACGTGCCACCACACCTGGCTAATTTTTGTATTTTTAGTAGAGATGGGGTTTCACCATATCGGCCAGGCTGTTCTCAAAATCCTGACCTCATGATCCGCCCCCCTAAGCCTCCCAAAGTGCTGGAATTACAGGTGTGAGCCACCGCACCCGGCATTATTTTACTTTAGTAGAAACAGGGTTTCACCATGTTGGCCAGGCCGGTCTCGAACTCTTGGTCTCAAGTGATCCACCTGCCTCGGCCTCCCTAAGTGCTGGGATTACTGGCATGACCCACTGTGCCCAGCCTAAAAGTTTATTTTTTAAACTCCGGTTCTTATTTTATGGGTGAAATAACTTCACTTAGCACTCTGAGGATGAGAACTGTTTTTATTTTTATATTTTTTATTTTTTTAATTCCTCCTACAAAATATATTCTCCTTCTAAGTTTTACCATAGTAGTAGTTGTGATTTATTTGTTCGTTCAATTCTTCAGGTAGTCTTTATCTTCCAGATTAGAGTTTTTATTTTGATTTTTATTTTCTCAGCTATCTGGCATTCCTTAGATGTTTGCTCACATTTAAAAATTGAGAACCGAAAACCTGTTCAGAAATTTGAGGTCAGGTGCAACACAACAAATGTGAACTTCATTTTTGACTAATCTGATTGGGTCATTTCACTGGGGATTTTTAATGTAAATATCTTCCCTTGCAATGGTCAGATTTTGAGAAAAGATATTTCCAAACCTATAACTTGAGTAATAAATCAGTTTTCTAACATTCTAGACATGACTGAGAGAGGAGTGCTGGAAATCTCAGAAGCTGTCATGTAAACATTCACTTAGTCACCCTCTTTTGAGTATAGGCTACCTTACACTGGACCTAGTATCTTTCAATCCAGATACTCTGTTAATCTCTCCAATCTTCTGCTATCACTGAGAAGAAAAGGTGAAGGCTAAAGATTACTTATATGGATTTGTAACCAAGTCTCCTGTTTTCAGCCTAGCATTCAAACCCCCTTCAATGATACCTTTTGTTACCATGTCATGTGACGGATTTTCAAAAAATTCATGAAAAATGTGTGTTATGAAAAAACTACATGTGGATTGTTTAAAGTTGTACCAAAATCAATCTATACTAAATTGTTATAACATATACAGGATATATTTTGAGGCATTAAGAAGCATATGACATCTGTTTGAAAAAGCTCTTATCAGAGTGACATGAATTATGCTAAATTTGAAGTAAGAATGAACATCAAAATAATGGTGAAGCTGGGGTGTAAGAATGTTGAAATCACTAATGCTTTACAAAAAGCTTATGGGGACAGTGCCTCCAAATAAATCATCAGTTTACAAGTAGATAACTTATCTTAAGAAGGGATTGGACAGTGTTGAAAATAGAGCTCACAGCAGTAGACCATTCACATACATTTGCAAGAAAAAATTAATCTTGTGTGTACGTTCATTGAAGAGGACCAACGATTCAGCAGAAATAACAGCCCATACCATAGTCATCTCTGTTGGCTCAGCTTACACAATTCTAAGAAATTAAAGTTGAACAAACATTCCATTCAATGGGTACCAAAACTGCTGTACTCAGGTTGACTGCAGACAAGAGCAGAACCTTTAATGGAAATTTTAAACAGTGGGATCAAGATCCTGAAGCATTTCTTCAAAGAATTGTAACAGATGATGAAACATGACTTTACAGGTATGATCCTGAAGATAAAGCACAATCAAAACAATGGTTACCAAGAGGTGAAAATGGTCCACTCAAAGCAAAAGTGGAACAGTCAAGAACAAAAATCATGGCAACAGTTTCCTGGGATGCTCAAGGCATTTTGCTTGTTGACTTTCTGGAAGGCCAAAGAATGATAACATCTGCTTATTATGAGAATATTTTGAGAAAGTTAGCCAAGGCTGTAGCAGAAAAATGTCCAGGAAAGCTTTATCAGAGTGTTCTCCACCAGGACAATGCTCCTGATCATTTCTCTCATCAGAAAAAGGGCAATTTTGGAAGAGTTTTGATGGAAAATCATTAGACATCAACCTATAGTCCTGACTTGGCTCCTTCCAACTTCTTTATTTTCTAATCTTAAAGAAATCTATATAGGACACTCATTTTTTCTTCAGTTAAGTAAGACTATATTGATATGGTTAAACTCCCAGGGCCATCATTTATTTAGAAGTGAAATAAATGGCTGGTATCATTGCTTACAAAACTGTCTTGAAATTGATGAAGCTTATGTTGACAAATACAGTTTATATTTTTATTTTTATATTGGAACTTAATTTGTTTATGAATTTTTTGATTTCTCTTATGTATTTTGGTGGCTGTGCCTTACATATTTTTTCCTTGCTGATAGCTTTCTCTCTTCTAATTTAGTCAGTTCATCTTTCATTTTTCAAAATTATATTCTAATTCTCTTGATTGTTTTTCTCTTCATCCTCATGAATTTGTTGTGACCTATTTCCCATTTACTGAGGTTCTCTGAGTAAGTATTCACTGCAGTTAGTCTTCAGTGTTTACATTAGTGTCAAACTTCTTTTTAGATGCTTAAATTGTTATTAATACTTGTAAAATCAATAGGGAAGGATTCTACTTTGGTTGTTCTGTCAGTTAAGATAAGTGCCTGGTGGATCAAGTATCTGAGAGTATTCTCTAAGAAATATACACCAAATAATCCCCGAAATTTAATCTTCTATTCTATTTTGCTAGACAGGAGACTTAACTCTTTTTTACTGCATTCATACATCCTTCATTAATAAAAGTATGACTTACCCAATATAATAACCCAAATTTACTTAGTTAAATCTAAATTATCAAATGTCCTTCCATATTACAAGACATTAATTATACAAGAATATGTTTAAAATCTATGACAAACTCACAGCCAACATAATACTGAATAGGGAGAACTGGAACAAGACAAGGATGTCCACTCTCACCACTCCTCTTCAACATAGTACAGGAAGTCCTAGCCAGAGCAATTGGACAAGAGAAACAAATAAAGAGCATTCAAATTGGTAAAGAGGAATTCGAATTGTCACTGTTTGCTGATGTTATGATCATTTACCTAGAAAACCCCAAATACTCCTCCAAAAAGCTCCTAGAACTGGTAAATTAATTTAGCAAAGTTTCCAGATACAAAATTAATGTACACAAATCAGTAGCTCTTCTATATATCAACAGCAACCAAACTGAGAATCAAATCAAGAACACAACCCCTTTTACAATAGTGGCAAAGAAAAATAAAATAAAATATGTAGGACTATACCTAACCAAGGAGGTGAAAAACCTCTACAAGAAAAACTACAAAACACTGCTGAAAGAAATCATAGGTGACACAAACAAATAGAAACACATCCCATGTTCACGGATGAGTAGACTCAACATTGTGAAAATTACCATACTGGCAAAAGCAATCTACAAATTCAATGCAATTCTTGTCAAAATACCACCATCATTCCTCACAGAATTAGGAAAAAACAATTCTAAAATTCACATGGAACCAGAAAAGAGCCCACATAGCCAAAGCAAGACTAAGCAAAAGGAACAAATCTGGAGGCATCACATTACCTAATTTGAAACTATACTATAAGGCTATAGTCACCAAAACATCATGGTACTCATATAAAAATGGGCACATAGACCAGTGGAACAGAACAAAGAACCCAGAAATAAAACCAAATATTTACAGCCAACTTATCTTTGACAAAGAAAACAAAAATATAAAGTGGGGAAAGGACATCCTTTTCAACAAATGGTCCTGGAATAATTGGTGAGCCACATGTGGAAGAATGAACGAAATCCTCATCTCTCACCTTATACAAAAATCAGCTCGAGATGGATTAATGATTTAAATCTAAGATTTGAAACTATAAAAATTCTAGAACATTGGAAAAACTCTCCTAGACATTGGCTTAGGCAAGGATTTTATGACCAAGATCCCAAAAGCAAATGCAATAAAAACAAAGATAAATTTCTGGGACTTAATTAAACTAAAGAGCTTTTGCACAGCAAAAGGAATAGTCAGCAGAGTGAACAGACAACTCATGGAGTGGGAAAAAAATCTTCACAATCTATACATCTGACAAAGGACTAATATCCACAATCTACGATGAACTCAAACAAATCAACAAGAAAAAAGAAATCCCATCAAAAAGTGGGCTAAGGACATCAATAGACAATTCTCAAATGAAGATATACAAATAGCCAGCAGACATATTAAAAAACGACTCAACATCACTAATGATCAGGAAAATGCAAATCAAAACTACAGTGCAATATACCACCTTACTTCTGCAAGAATGGCCATAATCACAGGTGGATCACAAGGTCAGGAGATTGAGACCATCCTGCCTAATAAGGTGAAACCCCATCTCTACTAAAAATACAAAAAATTAGCTGGGCATTGTGGCAGGCACCTGTAGTCCCAGCTACTCGGGAGGCTGAGGCAGGAGAACGGTGTGAACCCGGGAGTCAGGGCTTGCAATGAGCTGAGATTTCACCACTGCACTCCAGCCTGGGCGACAGAGCAAGACTCCATCTCAAAAAAAAAAAAAAAAAAAAAAAAAAACAAACAGAATGGCCATAATCCACAAATCCAAAAATAGTAGATGTTGGCATGGATGTGTTGAACAGGGAATGCTTCTGCTCTGCTGGTGGGAATGTAAACTAGCACAACCAGTATCAAAAACAGTGTGGAGATTGCTTAAAGAACTAAAACTAAAGCTACCATTTGATCTAGTGATCCCAGTACTGGGTATCTATCCAGGGGAAAAGAAGTCATTATACGAAAAAGATACTTGCACATGCATGTTTATAGCAGCACAATTTACAATTGCAAAAACGTGGAACCAACACAAATCCCCATCAATCAAAATGGATAAAGAAACTGTGATTTTATATATATATGAGGGAATACTACTCAGCCATAAAAAGGAATGAGTTAATGGCATTCACAGTGGTGACCTGGATGAGATTAGAGACTATTATTCTAAGTGAAGTAATTCAGGAATGGAAAACCAAACATTGTATGTTCTCACTCATAACTATGAGCTAAGCTATGAGGATATAAAGGCATAAGAAGAACAAAATGGACTTTGGGGACTTGGAGAAAGGGTGGGAAGGGGGTGAAGAATAAAAGACAACAAATATGGTGCAGTGTGTACTGCTTGTGTGATGGGTGCGCCAAAATCTCACAAATCACCACTAAAGAACTTACTCATGTAACCAAACACCACCTGTTCTCCAATAACCTATGGGATTGATAAAAATAAAAATAAATCTATTACCCTATTCACTGTCATGAATTAATAGCATTTCAGAGCCACCAAAGTAGAGATGGAAGGGATGTCATGTTAAACATCAAAGAGGAGACTTTCTGAACTAGATTCTCAATAGTACAGTGGAGAAATTTCATGAAGCTGTAGGAATCCAATATAAACTTGAAGGGCAGAAATTTGAGATACTTACTCAGGGTCCAAGAAAGAGACAAAATGCATTTCATTCAGATTATGCTGCTACCTCAAAAGGAAGTCATTACACAAAAAGATACTTATACAGGCATGTTTATAGCAGTACAATTTGCAATTGCAAAAACATGGAACCAGCCCATCAACTAGTGGATAAAGAAAATTATATATATATATGAAATATATATAATATATAATAATATATATATACCATTGAATAGTATTCAGCAATAAAAATCATATTCAGCAATAAAAAGGAATAAAATAATGGCATTTTCAGCAATCTGGATGGAATTGGAGACTTATTCTAAGTGAAGTAAATCAGGAATGGAGAACCAAACATCGTATGTTCTCACTCATATGTGGGAGCTAAGCTATGATGATACAAAGACATAAGAATGACACATTGTCATGCCACTGCACTCCAGCCTGGGCAACAGAGCGAGACTCTGTCTCAAAAAAAAAAAAAGAATGACACATTAGATTTTGGGGACTCAGTGGAAAGGGTTGGGAGTGATGAGGGATAAAAGACTACACATTGGGTGTGCTGTACACTGCTTGAGTGATGGGTGCACCAAAATCTCAGAAATCACCAATAAAGAATTTATTCATGTAACAAAACATTCACTATTTGTTCCCCAAAAACCTATTGAAATAAAAAACATTTAAAAAATTATATTGCTACCTCAGATGAACAATGATCATTAGCAAGTCTATTGGCCTGAGGATTTAAGTGGTCAAATTAATTCATAACTGGGAAAACACTTTCCACATGTGGAAGACCTCCACATGTGGAAGACCACACCTTCTAGTAGAGAGTAGTTGGAGAGAGTATGGGTTGAGTTGTGTTACCTCCAAATTCCTGTTTTTCCCGGAATCTCAGAATATGACTTTACTTGAAAATTGAATCAGTCATTGCAGATGTTAACTTAGAAGAAGTCATACTGAAAAATATGTGACTGAAATCTTTTTTATGACTGATATATTTATAAAACAACAAGAAACAGAGATTCACTAGAGAATGTCATGCAGTGACAGAGGCAGAGATTGCAGTGATGCATCTACAAACCAGTGAAGGCCAAGTAATGCTGGCAACACTAGGAGCTAAAAGAAGGGAACTCAGCAGATTCTTCCTATGGCCTTCATAGAGAGCAAGCCCTTCCACTGTCTCAATTTTGGACTTACTAGTCTCTGTGGAATAAATATATGTTTTTTAAGCCTCCCTAAGTGTGGTAATTTGTTAAGCAGTTCTAGGATACTAATACAGACACCATTCCCCAAACTCAGAAGGTGGAAGCTTCTAGAAAAATGCAGAACATAACACAATATGTAGCTAAATCCAAGACCAGTCCAATTAAAAAGCTAGGTAGAAAAGGCTTGCTCACTTGCAAGTAGTTTCAAAACCCATAAAAACAAATCCAAGCAGAGAAAATGTTGCTTCCAGAGGTCTCCCTGGTCTTCCTAAAATGCTAAAACTTTTGAACGTATGGACCTACTACAGGGTGACTTTTTATAGTACTGAATCAATATGGCAGTTGCCTAAAAATAATTTACTACAATTATATTTGTACCTGGAGACATATGTGGGGATAGGACTAGACTGGACACAGAGCCTGGGGACTTAGGAACATACACAAAAAGAAGGCACTGCACTTTGACTAAGTAGTATTTGATGATAGTCTTTACAACTCTCAGTTAGTATAGTCTCTATTCGTTCTCCTTAGATAAGTACAGCACCTACCCAAATATCTTGGTGCTTACAGGAGGACAAACATAACATGCAAGAGATAAAGAAGAAAGCTACCTGTAAAGGCAATCAATTCAAGTAAACCAAAGTATACATTTGGAGCAACTGAACTGCAATACATTTTTAAGAAAATTTTAATTGGCCTGGTCTTGGATTTAGCTACATATTGTGTTATGTTCTGCATTTTTCTAGAAGTTTCCACTTTCTGAGTTTGGGGAATGGTGTCTGTATTAGTTTCCTAGAACTACTTAACAAATTACCACACTTAGGGAGGCTTAAAAAACACATATTTATTCTACAGAAATGATAACAGTAGTAGCAGTACTAACAATAATGATAGAATAACTAATGTCGTAGTTTGTGGATATATAAGAGAATGTCATGGCAACTGTCTTATATGATTATGGAGCCTGGGAAGTTCCATCATGTGCTATCTGCAAGCTGGGGACTCAGGAGAGCTGGTGGGGCAATTCTGTCTGAATCCAAACACCTGAAAAACAGGGGAGCTGATGGTAAAACTCCTAGTCCTAGGCCAATAATCTGAGAACTCTGGGGATTGGAGTGGAGGATGGAAGGCACTGGTTTAAGTCTCAGATCCTAAAGGCTGAAAACAAAGAGATGCAATGTCTGAAGACAGGAAAAGATGGATGCCTCAGCTCAAGAAAAAGATGAATTTGACCTTCTGCCTTTTTGTTCTATCTGGTCCCTCAATGAATTAGATGATGCCTGTCCACATTGATGAGAACAAATTTTCTTTACTCAGCATACTGATTCAGATGTTAACCTCTGCACATGTATGCCTGAACTTAAAGGTTAAAATAAATAAACAAACAAACAAACTGTCTAACAAGTTTTAACCTCTTCTGGAAAGTCAGAAATAATCTTTTACCAGGTATCTGGGCATCCCTTAATCCAGGCTACTTAATACGTATAAATGGCAATTACAAAGATGAAATCCAAATCCAAAGACAGGCAGACTGATTCCATAGCCCTTAAGTACTCTGCCCACATTGTCCAATCAAACATTTCTCCAATAATAGAAATATTCTTCTGTACTGTTCAATACTGTTTCCACCAGCCACACATAACTGGTAAACACTTAAACCTGTCCAATGTGATGCAAATGAGAAACTGAATTTTTAATTTAATTTAATTTAAATTAACTTACATTTAATTAGTAATGTGGCTAGTAGCCATTGCATTAGGCAGCACACTCTATATAATTTCTATAGACATGTGGAACAAAAGGGCTCAGTATTTGGCAATCTTCATGAAAAGTAAGCAATATCTGGATGTATCCTGAAATGTTATTGAATCCTAAGACTGAGGATAGAATCTATCATGGACCAGTTTCCTTACCTTTTTTTGCATAAGTAAATGAGTTCTAACTAGAATCATAATATTAAATATCTCAATATTAAATATCAGACAAAAATGACTCTATAAATAAAGTCACTAATTATAAAATAAATACAGGAGCTCAAATATTTAATATATACCTATAAATTGCATTTATAAAATGTATTGATTTAATTAGTCACATTCATAATAATAAGCAAAAATGTAAAATACTAAGGAATGAAGTGAATGAAAGAAATATAGAATTTGTATCAAGAAAGGTCTAAACATCTCTTAATAGTTATAAAATTTGCTTGAGTGAATGGAAAGTTATACCACCTTCTTATATGTGAACACTCAATCACATAACTTTGCCTATTCTTTCTAAATTTACATATGAATTAAGTGCAATGCCAATAAAATTACCTTGGCTGAAACTACATAAACTAAATTAAAACTTAAAGAAGAAAACTAAAAAGTTATTAAACCATATACATGGCAGGAAAGGACTATCTACATTTTAAAAATTTATAAAAATATCTTACACCCACAAAGGAAAGAACATGTCAGTAGAAGTGGAATAGAGACAGAAAAGGGAAAATAAATGAAAGAATTTATAAGCATCTAATCAAGAGAAAGTACATTGTCATTTAAAAAGTTCTTTTCTTAAAGTTTTGAAAGACAGTGATTGTTGTAGTCCCAGATTTTGAAGAATTACATTAAGAATTATCAGCTGATAGTTAACGTGCTGGATTAATTATGTAATCAATAATGTCAGCTGGTAGTTCTTGGTTTTCTATGTAAACCAAAAATTTGCAAAAATGAGCTTTACTGCCTCTTGCAAGTGAACTGAAGGTGAATCTGTGTAATTTTGTGACACCTGCTGAACCTGGCCAAAGAATTCCATTCTACTTTCTTTCAAGGAAAGTTTAGAAAAGATAGACATAACCTTAAGTGGATAAGTTATCAAGTCCATGTTCTCTTATCAATAATTAGGGAAGGCTGATTTGTAACACAGGACAGAAGAGATTGTTTACTTTCTTTTAGAAACATTTATCACCGGAAGACTTGAGGATATTCCAAGTCTATTGCATGGCACTCTGGAAGAAGATTTGCATTCCCTATTTTTGACTAGTCATGGAGGGATTGTGGATTCTGTCATATAGGTTTTAAGAGCAGTACAATGATTTAAATAAAAACTATTATTGTCAGATGAACTATCGGGACAGCATTTTTAATATTCTGAACATTGGATTTAAGATCCACGTGGACAAACTTTGTCTGTTTTGTCACTGATGCTTCTCCATTCTAGTCTCTGTCATACATTTGATACTGAATAAATATTTAAGTGAATGGATTGATGTTCAATTAAATATTTTCTCATTCTGTTCAGTTTTGAAACAGAAAGTGTTCTTCTCTGCCCATCTACAGTCTACTTTTGAACTAGGGGCCAAAAATTATACAATTTAAACAAAAGCAATGTAGTTTATTGCTTACAGCTATAATCACTGATCAAACCCATATGTGGGTTTTAATTTTGGAAAATTAAGCCAAGGCCAGTAGCAAAGGAAAGGAGAAACAAATCACTATAGGAAAATTAGGTAGGAGAAAAATGGGGAGTGTTCACAAGTCGAATTGTTTATAATTCATCTTGAAATGAGAGAATGTGTTACATCTAAGTAGAAGAAAAACACATCCTGAAATTCTGTATCTCTTGCTTCCACTGACAAACTTAGATACTTAAATTCACATGGTTTAATCGATGGACTACTCATTCCCCGTTTTTGTTGGTTTGTTTGTTTTGTTTTGTTTTTTGAGTAACAAAATAATGAAGGTAGCAGGGGTCAAATATATTACGGACATTTAGCTAAACAATTTGTATACATCATACACCATTATTGTCTCCTTTTCTGTTATCGTAAATACTGTTTTTCAATCTCTTTCAGTTTTAACAATGAGGCAATTGAGGTGTTCTGAAAATGTATTTTCAGATTTGGTGAGAAAAACATGTTTCTCCTTGAGCGTCTTCTGATGCCTAGTTTACATCTGGTTGCTAAGAAAGCCTTCTCTGTGTGTATGTGTGTGTGTGTGTGTGTGTGTATGTGCGCGCAAGTGCACTTGCGCACATGTAGATGAATATATACTCTTGCATGTTCATTCTCTTGCTCTCAGAACTAATGCTTAAAAATTGATAACGGGTTTTAGATGATAGAGCATTAAAATAGACATATTGCAAAGATTTCAAAATAAACAATACCTGCCACCCTCATTGTCATTTATTATAAGAAAAAAAACTGCTGAAAGATGATTTCTATTTTAAGAGCAAATAAAAAAATACACAGATTCTATTACTAAGCACACGCTAAAATAATTTTGTTTTGCCTATGTTTGAATGCAATAAAGGCATCACAGCTGAAAAGCTAAATGTAAGGATCATTTAAATTAGTGTCTGTATATCTTCTAGAAGGTATATGGTAATTAATTTATCCCTGGTCCATCAGGGGCTATGATTTTTTTGTTCAACCTCCTTGGATGTATTCTCTCTTAATGATTATAGTATTATAGAAGGCAAAACAAAAAACCTAGTGAGATTGTAAGAATATTAGTTTCTCATTGCCTTGGTTACAAATTAACACAAACTTAGTGACTTAAACCAACACAAATTTATTATCTCGTAGTTATGCATCAGAAACCTAGCAATATCCTTAAGTGGATACATGATCAAAAGGTATGGTTCTCATGTCAATGATCAGGGATGACTGAGCTGTCAGAAAAGAAGAGGTTGTTTAACTCCTTTTATAAACATTTATCGGAGGGAGCTTGATGATCTGCTAAATCTACTGTGGCCTGACACTCTGGAAGAGGACTTGCATTCCCTATTTTTGATTAGTCAAGGAAAGATTGTTGATTCTGTCATGTAGATCTTAAGAGCAGTACAATAATTTAAATAAAAGCCGCTACTTTCACGTGAGCTATTATGTAATTGAGTGTTCATATATAAGAAGGTTATATAACTTTCCATGTACTTAAGAAAATCAGTTTCACTTGGCTAATATCAAGATATGGCAGGGCTGCATTCTTTCTGGAGTTTTGAGGGAGAATCTGTTACCTGGCTTTTTGCCGTTTTTGGAGGCTGCCCTCTTTCCTTGGATCCTGACCCTGAATTATTTTGATTTCTGCTTCCTTTATCATATCTCTTGCCTTCCTCTTAAAAGGGCTTTTGTGATTATAGTGAGCCAACCTGGAAATTTAAATAATATTACCATTTCAATATCTTTAATTTATATCTACAAAGTGCCTTGTGCTATGTTAGGTAACGTATCACAAATACTGTGGATTATGGCATGGGTATCTTTTGGGGTCATTATTTTGCTTAACACAATGAATTTCTTCAAAAAATATTAACTTGACTATGTGAATTAGAGAAAATATTTTGAAAACGTAAGCAAGTAAAATGATTTCTTCTTTTATATCTCTTGACTAATTGTTTTCCAAGCTGGCATTTGAAAAAACAGGTAATAAAACATCTGTGGTGTGCTCCTGGCTCAGTTTGGCACGGAGTAACTACACACTTTTAAAAATCATGCCCAAAGGCATGGCATCTGTCTCATGTAAAACATCAAACTAAGTTTATAAAATATGTTCTTGAATGCAAAGGATAGGGTAACTGATGGCTATCAAGGATCTAGGGAACTTAGATTGGGAGGAGACCACCTTCCTCCACTTCCCAAACCATTGTTCGTTAAATCAGCAGTGTCTCTGACAGGTGCATGACAATTTTTCTCAGTGATAAGCAATATTTTGTTTCTATGGTACCTGAGTTTACTGAACATGAGACATTAAATTAACCTCAGAAATTTAAGTCTTGAATAAAGTATTTTTCTACCTTATTCCCTTTTGCTTTAATATGAGATTACATAAACTGAAATTCACTTCAGAGCCTCAAACACAGTGAAAACTGTCAGAGATTCCCATTAGAGAACCACATTTTATGTTTTGTTTGTTTGTTTGTTTGTTTGAAGGTTTAAGACGTTTAATCTGGGCTTGTGCATTTGTGCATGGATATTGCTTAGATATTAAGATATGCCAAAGATGATTTTTAACTCCGTGCAAAACACCGATATTTCTATAATTCCTCTAATGAGACAAAAAATGTATAGCTTAAAAGAAAAAGACCTGAAGTCAGCATTAGCTACAAATCTTAGAGGGTTAGAAGCAGACTCTTCTAAAAGGAACTCTTTATAACTCATAATATTTTGTATTTTATAAAAATGTTAATTCAGAGATTTAAATGATTTATTCAATGTAAAAAAATAAGAAAATTGATTAAGAAAAATTATATGAAATAAAATCTCATTAGATCAACCAATTAATGACCTAAAATATAACTAATTATGTAAAATTTTAAAACAGAAATTGCATTTAATCAACTAGACTTAGATATGCAGTTAGTTTTAGATGAGTTGAAAGATTCTACTGCCGGGCGAGGTGGCTCACGCCTGTAATCCCAGCACTTTTGGAGGCGGAGGCAGGTGGATCACCTGAGGTCAGAAGTTCAAGACCAGCCTGGCCAACATAGTGAAAACACATCTCTACTAAAAATAAAAATTAAAAAATCAATGACCCCAGTGTGGTAGCAGGCTCCTGTAATCGCACCTACTCTGGAAGCTGAGGCAAGAGAATCGCTTGAACCTGGGGGGCAGAGGTTGCAGTGAGCAGAGGTCGCACCATTGTACTCCAGCCTGGGTAACAAGAGTGAAACTTCATCTCATAAAAAGAAAAAAAAGAAAAAAGAAAAGAATTTCAAACTAAATCCACATAAAGAAATAAAGACTATCTCTGTAATCTTTAAGACAATTTAAAGTCTAAATTGATATTACTTTTTTTAAAAAAATGTTTATATCCATGGCAGAAAAGAAGTTTGAATTTGGAAAGACAAAAGAGTTTTAGCAAGAATATTTAGAAGAATAAAACACATTTCAGGTTGAGTAATGAAATGAAATCAGTGATAATTTTTAAAAATGTTTTGATTTCCATAAATTTATTTTACATTCTATACTAAAATTTGTGATGTGTCAAGAAGTTATTTATATCTAATTGAATCTATGAATTGTATTTCATTCTTTCTCTTTTCAAGATTGTTTCAATGATATAGTATTATAATTGGTATTTTTTAGAATTGTGAAAGTTTTTTGAGATCAAATAATTCAGTTAATTTTAAACTTTAAGGAGAGCTGAAAGAAAAGACAGAATAGAGATGAACTGATTTTCTACCATGTAAAATAAATTACATAGTATGATTTGTTTACAACAAGCATTTATTTAGTACCCACACATATTCGTTGGCTGAAGATCAGCTGCAGATCATCTTTAGGCTAGGCATACCTGGGATGTCCTTGCTCCATATAACTCTACTCTTCCTACTGGTACCCCTGAACTAGTCTGTGCATATTCATTGTGTGTTGATTGCAGCGGCAGAGGTAATTGAGTCAAACTTTTCTTTATCCTTTGTGTTACAAATAGTCCAACTATAATCTTTTAGTCATTTTAAATGTACAATTAAATTATTTTGACTATAGTGCTATCAAATACTAAGCATTTAGTGTTTGCTGTGCTATCAAATACTAAGCATTGTTGTTTTATCAAATACTAAACATTATTCATTGTTTTATCTATATTTTTGTACCCAAAACCATCCCCACCTCTCCCAACACATCTCTTTAATATGCACCAGTATATATTGATTTTCGTTCTTTTGGGTATATACCGAGTGGGACAGCTGGATCGTATGGAAGCTCTATTTTTAGATATTTGAGGAACCTCCAAACTGTTCATCACAGTGGTTGTATTAACTTATTTTCCCACTAACAGTGTATGAGGTTTTCTTTTCTTCACATCCTCTCCAGCACTTGTTATTGCCTGTCTTTTTGATAAGAGCCATTTTAACTGGAGTGAGAGGATATCTCACTGTCATTTTGATTTGCATTTTTTTGATGATCAGTGATCTTGAGCTTTTTTTTTTTTTTAGACAGAGTCCTACTCTGTCACCTAGGCTGGAGTGCAATGGCACCGTGTCAGCTCACTGCAACCTCCATCTCTTGGGTTCAAGCAATTCTCCTGCCTCAGCCTCCTGAGTAGCTGGGATTACAAGTGTCCACCACCATGCCCAGCTAATTTTTATATTTTTAGTAGGGATGGGGTTTTACCATGTTGGGTAGGCTGGTCTCAAACTCCTGCCTTCAAGTGATCCACCTGTCTAGGTCTCCCAAAGTGCTGGGATTACAGATGTGAGCCACCACACCTGGCCTGAGCACTTTTTATATGCCTATTTGCCATTTGCGTGTCTTCTTTTGAGAAATGTCTATTCAAATTATTTGCCGATTTTTTATTGGATTATTAGTTTTTTTCCTATAAAGTTGTTTGAGCTGTTTATATATTCTGGTTATTAATCCAATGTCAGATGAATAGTTTTCAATTCTCCCATTCTGTGAGTTGTTTATTCACTTTGTGGGTTGTTTCCCTTGATGTGCAGAAGCTTTTTGATTTGATGTGATCTCATTTGTCCATTTTTGCTTTGGTTGCTTGAGCTTACAGGGTATTGCTCAAAAAATTTTTTCCCAGACCAATGTCCTGCAGAGTTTCCCCAAAGTTTTCTTGTTTTAGTGTCATAGTTTGAGGTCTAAGATTTAAGTATTTAATCCATTTTGATTTTATTTTTGTATATGTCAAGAGATATGGGTCTAGTTTTATTCTACTGCCTATGGTTATACAGTTTTCCCAGCACCATTTATTGACAAGACTGTCATTTCTTCAATGTATGTTCTTGACATCTTTGTCAAAAAATGAGTTCACTCTAGGTTTATGGATTTGTTTTGGGGTTCTGTATTTTGTTCCATTGATCTATGTGTCTGTTTTTATGCCAATACCATGCTGTTGTGGTTACTATAGCTTTGTAATGTAATTTTATGTCTGGAAATATGATTGATTACTCCAATTTTGTTCTTTTCGCCCAGGACAGCTTTAACTTTTTTGGATCTTTTGAGTTCCATATAATTTTTTAGGATAATTTTTTGTATTTCTGTGAAGAATGTTATTGGCATTTTCATAGAGATTACATTGAATGTGTAGATTGCTTTTAGGTAGTATGGACATTTTAACAATGTTGATTCTTCCAATTCGTGAACATGGAATATCTTTCTAATTTTTTGTGTCCTCTTCAATTCCTTTCATCAGTGTTTTATAGTTTTTATTGTAGAGATCTTTTACTTTCTTGGTTAACTTAATTCTTAGAAATTTATTTTTATTTGTGGCTATTTTAAATGGGATTACTTTTTAATTTATTTTTCAGATTGTTCACTGTTGGCATATAGAAATGCTACTGATTTTTGTATGTTGGTCTTGAAGCCTGCCACTTCACTGAATTGGTTGATCAGTTCTGGTAGCTTTTTGGTGGAGTCTTTAGGTTTTTCTGTTTGCAGACCTAAGGACTCTGCTCAGTATCCTATCCTACTATGGGTGAGCTTGTATCTGAGATAAAGTCTTCTTTCTTCTTTTTTTTGCCTCCTTTTAAGCATAAGGAAGAAGACACTTCTGTTGCTGGCAGACCCATTGCCTGAGGTTGCAGTGGGGTGGGGTAAGCAATCTTTTAGCTGCCCTGGCTGATATCTCTGTAGGTCACGTGCCACTCTACTCCTCTGTTTCTGAGCCTAGCCTAGCACTAGGAGTTGCCTAGGAATTACAGCCTTTGTGTCCTACATTGCCTTTCAAGTTTACCTAGAGACCCAGAGCACTTTGGCCCATGATGGTGAGGCTTGCTGAGAAACTTGAGTTTTGACAGATGGGATAGGTGAGATTCCTCTCTAGCTAGGGCTGGTCCAAATGCTCCCTCTGTGCATGGGTGTCGGCTGAGCCCAGCGTGGCTCTATACTCCAGCATGACAGGGTAGCACTGAGTCTAATATAATGTCCCCCAGCTGCTGTGTTCTACCTCACCCATGTGCAGATTCTCTGCCCAGCATGGCTGGCCACTGTTAGTGGATGGGAGAGGGAAGGCATTGGCAATTGAAGACTGTCTCTCCTGCACTCTTCTATGCCTCTTTCAACAGTATGAAGTTAAAACCAGCTACCAGGTAATATGATCACTCACCTGATTTTTGGTTCTTGTAATGGGGATTTTCTGTATGCAAATAGTTGTTAAAATTTGGTGTTCCTGGGGGGCAGGGAGTACAACCACTGTTGACTTCTATTCCACCATCTTGCTCTGTTCATTGGTCTTGGTATTTTCTTTGTGAAAAGTTATTTAGTATTCAATCTCTTTAGTTAATATACATCTATGCAAATATTCTGTTTTTTTCTTGAGTCAGTTTTGCCAATTTGTGTTTTTCTAGGAATTTGTCCATTTTATCTAATGTATTAGCATATAGTTGTTAATTGTAGTTCACTGTAATCAAGGCATCAGCAGATTCAGTTTTTAGTGAGGGTATGTCTTCTGGTTCACAGATGGCACCTTTTAGCTGTGTCCTCACATAGTGGGAGAGGCAAAGCAGGTCTCTGGAGCCTCCTTTTTAAGGGCACTAATCCTATTTATGAGGGCAGAGCCCCATGAATTACCTCCCAAAGGGTGCAGTTCTGAATGCATCGTGTTGGTAAGTAGGTTTCAAAATAAGAATTTGGGAGAAACACAAACATTTAAACTATAGCAGCATTTTTATTATTAAAAATGTTCTTCTTTGTCCATAGTAATATTTTTTGTATTAAAGACTTGTTTTTTGTTTTACTGATACTAGTTTAACCATATTTTCTGTCATAGTTTTCTGTTTGCATAATATATATTAATTCATTATTTTCCTTTTAATCTTTTGGTGTCTTTGAAAATAAACTGTTTCGTAGATAGCATATAGTTGAATCAACTTTATTAAAAAATCTATTATGCAAAGTCTTGTTTTTAATTGGAGTGTTTAATTCATTCACATAATTACTGATAAATTACAATTTATGTCTGAAATTTTGCTTTTTGTGTTCCAAAAATCTTACTATTTTTGTTCCTCTATTATTCCATCATTGACTTATTTGAATGAAATATACATTTGCAAGAGTAAGATTTATATTTATTTGTCATTTATCTTACTATTTTTTGAGTTTAATTTTAACAGTTTCCCTGTGTTTATATTTAAGTTCTTAACTTATAAAATCTACTTAAAACTAATCCAGCTTAACTGTAATAGTATACAGAAAATTTCTGCTAATATAGCTCCATTATCTTTCCTACTTTGTGCTTACTACTATTTATACAGATGACATTTTATACATGGTATATCCATAGACAGAGATATATAATAATTTTTTAAAATGTAGTTATCTTTTAAACCTATAGAAGAAAGGATCTACAAATATATATTTGTCAGACCTCTGAGCCTAAGCCAAGCCATTGCATCCCCTGTGACTTGCCCGTATATGCCTAGATGGCCTGAAGTAACTGAAGAATCACAAAAGAAGTGAAAATGCCCTGCCTCGCCTTAACTGATGACATTCTACCACAAAAGAAGTGTAAATGGCCGGTCCTTGCCTTAACTGATGACATTCCACCACAAAAGAAGTGAAAATGTCTGGTCCTTGCCTTAAGTGATGACATTCCACCACCAAAGAAGTGAAAATGGCCAGTCCTTGCCTTAAGTGATGGCATTACCTTGTGAAAGTCCTTTTCCTGGCTCATCCTGGCTCAAAAACCTCCCCCACTGAGCACCTTGTGATCCCCACTCCTGCCCGCCAGAGAACAAACCCCCTTTGACTGTAATTTTCCTTTACCTGCCCAAATCTTATAAAATGGCCCCACCCTTATCTCCCTTCCCTGACTCTCTTTTCGGACTCAGCCCGCCTGCACCCAGGTGATTAAAAGCTTTATTGCTCACACAAAGCCTGCTTAGTGGTCTCTTCACATGGATGCACATGAAATTTGGTGCCGTGACTCGGATCAGGGGACCTCCCTTGGGAGATCAATCCCCTGTCCTCCTGCTCTTTGCTCCATGAGAAAGATCCATCTACAACCTCAGGTCCTCAGACTGACCAGCCCAAGGAACATCTCACCAATTTAAATCAGGTAAGCGGCCTCTTTTTACTCTCTTCTTCAACCTCCCTCACTATCGCTCAACCTCTTTCTCCTTTCAATCTTGGTGCCACACTTCAATCTCTCCCTTCTCTTAATTTCAATTCCTTTCATTTTCTGGTAGAGACAAAGGAGACACGTTTTATCCGTGGACCCAAAACTCTGGCGCCGGTTACGGACTAGGGAAGGCAGACTTCCCTTGGTGTATAATCATTGCAGGCACGCCTCTCTGATTATTCCTCCAGGTTTCAGAGGTGTCAGACCATGCAGGGACGCCTGCCTTGGTCCTTCACCCTTAGCGGCAAGTCCTGCTTTTCTGGGGGAGGGGCAAGTACCCCAACCCCTTCTCTCTGTGTCTCTACCCCTTCTCTGCTTTTCTGGGGCAGAGGCAAGAACCCCTTAACCCCTTCTCCTTCACCCTTAGCTGCAAGTCCCACTTTTCTAGGGGGCAAGAACCCCCAATCCCTTATTTGAACACCCTGACCTCTTATCTCTGCACCCCAATCCCTTATTTCTGTGCCCCAACCTCTTATCTCTGCACCCCAATCCCTTATTTTCATGCCCCGACCTCTTATCTCTGCACCCCGATCCCTTATTTCTGTGCCCTGACCTCTTATCTCTGTGCCCCAACCCCTTATTTCTGTGCCCTGACCCCTTTCTCACTTTTCTGGAGGGTAAGAACCCCCAAGCCCCTTCCCTCCATGTCTCTACTCTCTTTTCTAGGGGCTTGCCTCCTTCACTATGGGCAACCTTCCACCCTCCATTCCTCCTTCTTCTCCCTTAGCCTGTGTTCTCAAAAACTTAAAACCTCTTCAACTCACACTTGACCTAAAACCTAAACACCTTATTTTCTTCTGCAATGCTGCTTGGCCCCAATACAAACTTGACAATGGCTCTAAATGGCCAGAAAATGGCACTTTTGATTTCTCCATCCTACAAGACCTAAATAATTTTTGTCAAAAAATAGGCAAATGGTCTGAGATGCCTTATGTCCAGGCATTTTTCACACTTTGTTCCCTCCTAGTCTCTGTTCCCAGTGTGATTTCTCCCAAATCCTCCTTCTTTCCCTCCCACCTGTCCCCTCAGTCCCAACCCCAAGCGTTGCTAAGTCTTTCCAGTCTTCCTTTTCTACAGACCCATCTGACCTTTCCCGTCCTCCCCAGGCTGCTTGTCGCCAGGCCGAGCTAAGTCCCAATGCCTCCTCAGCCTCCGCTCCTCCACCCTATAATCCTTCTACACCCGGTCTGGCTTACAGTTTAGTTCCGTGACTAGCTCTTCCCCACCTGCCCAACAATTTCCTCTTAGAGAGGTGGCTGGAGCTAAGGCATAGTCAAGGTACATGTACCTTTTTCTCTATCAGACCTCTCTCAGATCAGTCAGTGTTTAGGCTCTTTCTCATCAGACCCCACTAAATATATACAGGAATTCCAATATCTAACTCTGTCCTACAATTTAACCTGGAGTGACTTAAATGTCATCCTGACTTCTACCCTCTCTCCAGACGAATGGGAAAGAGTTTTTTTCTCTAGCCCAATCTCACGCTGATAACTGCTGGCTTCATGAGCCAGACCTCCAGGAAGGCATTAAAGCAGTTCCCCAAGAGGATCCCCAATGGAACTACCAGGCAAATTCCCCAGGTATAGCTAGGCAAGATTACATGATTTCCTGCCTAGTTGAAGGGCTTAAAAAGGCAGCTTACAAAGCTGTTAATTATGACAAGCTTAAAGAAACTACCCAAGGTAAAGATGAAAACCCACCCCAGTTCATGGCCCGCTTAGCAGCAACCCTTAGATGCTATACCGCCCTAGACCCAGAAGGGCCAGAAGGCCACCTTATTCTTAATATGCATTTTATCACCCAATCCACTCCTGACATTAGGAAAAAACTTCAAAAATTAGAATCTGGCCCTCAAACCCCACAACAGGAATTAATCAACCTCGCCTTCAAGGTATACAATAATAGAGATGGAGCAGCCAGACAGCAACGCATTTCTGAGTTACAATTACTTGCATCTGCTGTGAGACAAAACCCAGCCACACCTCCAGCATACAAGAACTTCAAAATGCCTAAGCCACAGCAGACAAGCATTCCTACAAGACTTCCTCCATCAGGATCTTGCTTCAAGTGCCAGAAATCTAGCCACTGGGCCAAGGAATGCCTGCAGCCCAGGATTCCTTCCAAGCTATGTCCCATCTGTGCAGGGACCCACTGGAAGGCAGACTGCCCAGCTCACCCGGCAGCCACTCTTAGAGCCCCTAAAGCTCTAGCCCAAGGCTCTCTGACTGACTCCTTCCCAGATCTGCTTGGCTTAGTGACTGAAAATTGATGCTGCCTGATCACCTTGGAAGCCCCATGGACCCTCATGGATGCCGAGCTTCAGGTAACTCTCACAGTGGAAGGTAAGTCCATCCCCTGTTTAATCAATACAGGGGCTACCCACTCCACGTTGCCTTCTTTTCAAGGGCCTGTTTCCCTTGCCTGGATAACTGTTGTAGGTATTGACGGCCAAGCTTCAAAACCCCTGAAAACTCCCCTACTCTTGTGCCAATTTAGGAAACACTCTTTTATGCACTCTTTTTTAGTTATCCCCACCTGCCCAGTTCCCTTTTTAGGCCAAGATGTTTTAACCAAATTATCTCTGCCCTGACTATTCCTGAACTGCTACCGCATCTCATTTCCGCCCTTCTCCCCAACCCAAAGCCTCCTTCACGTCTTCCTCTCGTATCCCCCCATCTTAACCCACAAGTATAGGACATCTCTACTCCTTCCCTGGCAACCGATCACATGCTCATTACCATCCCATTAAAACCTAATCACCCTTACCCTGCTCAACGCCAATATCCCATCCCACAGCACACTTTAAAAAGATTAAAATCTATTATCACTCACCTGCTACAGCATGGGCTTCTAAAACCTATAAACTCTCCTTACAATTCCCCCATTTTACCTGTCTGAAAACCGGACAAGTCTTACAGATTAGTTCAGGATCTGCACCTTATCAACCAAATTGTTTTGCCTATCCACCCTGTGGTGCCCAACCCATACACTCTTTTGTCCTCAATATCTTCCTCCACAACTCACTATTCCGTTCTTGATCTTAAAGATGCTTTTTTCACTATTCCCCTGCACCCCTCATCCCAGCCTCTCTTTGCTTTCACCTGGACTGACCCTGACACCCATCAGTCCCAGCAGCTTACCTGGGCTGTGTTGCCACAAGGTTTCAAGGACAGCCCTCATTACTTCAGCCAAGCTCTTTCTCATGATTTACTTTCTTTCCACCCCTCCGCTTCTCACCTTATTCAATATATTGATGACCTTCTTCTTTGTATCCCCTCCTTTGCATCTTCTCAACAAGACACACTTCTGCTCCTTCAGCATTTATTCTCCAAAGGATATCAGGCATCCCCCTCCAAAGCTCAAATTTCTTCTCCATCCGTTACCTACCTCTGCATAATTCTTCATAAAAACACACGTGCTCTCCCTGCCGATTGTGTCTGACTGATCTCTCAAACCCCAACCCCTTCTACAAAACAACAACTCCTTTCCTTCCTGGGCATGGTTAGATACTTTCTCCTTTAGATACCTGGTTTTGCCATCCTAACAAAACCATTATATAAACTCACAAAAGGAAACCTAGCTGACCCCATAGATCCTAAATCCTTTCCCCACTCCTCTTTCCATTCCTTGAAGATAGCTTTAAAGACTGCCCCCAATCTAGCTCTCCCTGACTCATCCCAAATCTTTTCATTACACACAGCTGAAGTGCAGGGCTGTGCAGTCAGAATTCTTACAGAAGGACCAGGATCGCGTCCTGTAGCCTTTTTGTCCAAACAACTTGACCTTACTGTTTTAGGCTGGCCATCATGTCTCCATGCAGCAGCTGCTGCCACCTTAATACTTTTAGAGGCCCTCAAAATCACAAACTATGCTCAACTCACTCTCTACAGCTCTCATAATTTCCAAAATCTATTTTCTTCATCACACCTGACTCATATACTTTCTGCTCCCCGGCTCCTTCAGCTATACTCACTCTTTGTTGAGTCTCCCACAATTACCATTGTTCCTGGCCCGGACTTCAATGCAGCCTCCCACATTATTCCGGATACCACACCTGACCTTCATGACTGCATCTCTCTGATCCACCTGATGTTCACCCCATTTCCCCACATTTCGTTCTTCCCTGTTTCTCACCCTGATCACACTTAGTTTATTGATGGCAGTTCCACCAGGCCTAATAGCCACTCACCAGCAAAGGCAGGCTATGCTATAGTATCTTCCACATCTATCATTGAGGCTACCGCTCTGCCCCCCTCCACTACCTCTCAGCCAGCCGAACTAGTTGCCTTAACTCAAGCCCTCACTCTTGCAAAAGGACTACGCATCAATATCTATACTGATTCTAAATATGCCTTTCATATTCTGCACCACCATGTGGTCATATAGGCTGAAAGAGGTTTCCTCACTTACACAAGGGTGCTCCAACATTAATGCCTCTTTAATAAAAACTCTACTCAAGGCCGCTTTACTTCCAAAGGAAGCTAGGGTCATTCACTGCAAAGGGGCATCAAAAGGCGTCAGATCCCTTTGCTCTAGGCAACACTTATGCTGATAAGGTGGCTAGACAAGCAGCTAGCTTTCCAACTTCTGTCTCTCACAGCAACGCTTATGCTGATAAGGTGGCTAGACAAGCAGCTAGCTCTCCAACTTCTGTCCCTCACAGCCAGTTTTTCTTCTTCACATCAGTCACTCCCACCTACTCCCCTGCTGAAACTTCCACCTATCAATCTCTTCCCACACAAGGCAAATAGTTCTTAGACCAAGGAAAATATCTCCTTCCAGCCTCACAGGCCCATTCTATTCCATCATCGTTTCATAACCTCTTCCATGTAGGTTACAAGCCACTAGCCTATCTCTTAGAACCTCTCATTTCCTTTCCATCATGGGAATCTATCCTCAAGGAGATCACTTCTCAGTGTTCCATCTGCTATTCTACTACTCCTCAAGGATTGTTCAGGCCTCCTCCCTTTCCTACACATCAAGCTCAAGGATTTGCCCCTGCCCAGGACTGGCAAATTGACTTAACTCACATGCCTTGAGTCAGAAAACTAAAATATCTCCTAGTCTAGGTAGACACTTTCACTAGATAAGTAGAGGCCTTTCCCACAGGGTCTGAGAAGGCCACCGCGGTCATTTCTTCCTTTCTGTCAGACATAATTCCTCGGTTTGGCTTTCCCACCTCTATACAGTCTGATAATGGACCAGCCTTTACTAGTCAAATCACCCAAGCAATTTCTCAGGCTCTTAGTATTCAGTGGAACCTTCATATCCCTTACCATCCTCAATCTTCAGGAAAAGTAGAACGGACTAATGGTCTCTTAAAGACACGCCTCACCAAGCTCAGCCTCCAACTTAAAAAAGATTAGACAGTACTTTTACCTCTTGCCCTTCTCAGAATTAGAGCCTGTCCTCGAGATGCTACAAGGTACAGTCCATTTGAACTTTTATATGGATGCGCTTTCTTGCTTGGCCCCAACCTCATCCCAGACACCAGCCCTCTAGGTGACTATCTTCCGGTCCTCCAACAGGCTAGACCGGAAATTCACCAGCCTGCTAATCTTCTCTTGCCTACTCCAGATCCCTAGCCATATGAAGACACCCTAGCTGTACGATCAGTCTTGTTAAGAATCTGACCCCTCAAACTCTACAACCTTGATGGACCGGACCCTACTTAGTCATCTATAGTACCCCGACTGCCATCCGCCTGCAAGATCCTCCCCACTAGGTTCACCATTCCAGAATAAAGCTGTGTCCATTGGACAGCCAGCCTAATCCCTCCTCTTCCTCCTGGAAGTCGCAAGTACTCTCCCCTACTTCCCTTAAACTCACTCGTATTTCTGAAGAACAGTAATAACCCTTATGAGCCTAATACATCCCTTCATTCTATTAGGTCTGTTCGTCCTTACCCTACTTTTTGCAACAGGGCTTTACGAAGTCACCCCCACCACTTAGGCCGAGCCCCAAAAAACTTGTCATCCCTACTATTTTCTCTCTAGTCATACTCCTATTCTCCATTCTCAACTACTTATAAATGCCCTACTCTTGTTTACACTGATGGTTTACACTGTTTCTTCAAGCCATCACAGCTGATATCTCTCGGTGCTATCCCCAAACCACCACTCTTAATTCCCTCTTAGAGTGAGTAGATGATCTTTGCTGGCAAGGCACCCTCCAATACTTCCACCTTGATGAAGTTCTATTCTTTACTTTCATATTCACTCTTATCCTCATTCCCATTCTTATGCCACCCTTTACCTCTCCCCAGCTATCTCCACCACACTATCAACCTCACCCATTCTCTCCTAGCCACTTCTAATCCCTCCCTAGAGAACAACTGCTGGCTTTGTGTTTCCCTTTCTTCCAGTGCCTACACAGCTGTCCCTGCCTTACAGACAGACTAGGCAACATCTCCTGTCTCCTTACACCTCCAAACTTACTTTAACAGCCCTCACCTTTACCCTCCTGAATAACTCATTTACTTTCTAGACAGGTCCAGCAAGACTTCCCCAGACATTTCACATCAGCAAGCTGCCGCCCTCCTCTGCACTTATTTCAAAAACCTTTCTCCTTTTATTAACTCTACTCCCCCCATATTTAAACCTCTCACAACACAAACTACTATTCCTGTGGCCGCTCCTTTATGTATCTCTTGGCAAAGATCCACTGGAATTCCCCTAAGCAACCTTTCACCTTCTCAATGATCCTTTGCTCTTCATCTCCGAAGCCCAACTACACACATCACTGAAACAATTGGAACCTTCCAGCTCCATATTACAGACAAGCCCTCTATCAATACTCCACCCCCCAAAATATTCACCACCCCAACACTTCAACATTATTTTGTTTTATTTTTCTTATTAATATAAGAAGGCAGGAATGTCAGGCCTCTGAGCCCAAGCCAAGCCATCACATCCTCTGTGACTTGGACATTTATATACACCTAGATGGCCTGAACTAACTGAAGAATCACAAAAGAAGTGAAAATGCCCTGCCCCGCCTTAACTGATGACATTCCACCACCAAAGAAGTGAAAATGGCTGGTCCTTGCCTTAAGTGATGACATTACCTTGTGAAAATCCTTTTCCTGGCTCATCCTGGCTCAAAAACCTCCCCTACTGAGCACCTTGTGACCCCCACTCCTGCCCGCCAGAGAACAAACCCCCTTTGACTGTAATTTTCCTTTACCTGCCCAAATCTTATAAAATGGCCCCACCCCTATCTCCCTTCCCTGACTCTCTTTTCGGACTCAGCCTGCCTGCACCCAGGTGATTAAAAGCTTTATTGTTCACACAAAGCCTGTTTAGTGGTCTCTTCACACGGACGTGCATGAAAATATTGATAATTTTTTTTATACTTAGTGAACTGCCTCTATCACTGTACTTTATTTCTCTAAGTGGATTTTTAGTGTTAATTGCTCTTTCATTTCAGCATAGACTCTTTAGTATTTTTGTAGGATCATATAGTAATTCTATTTTTAATTATTTGAGTACCCTCTATACTTTTTTCCATATTGGCTGCACTATTTTTCTTTCCCACCAACATTGTAGAAGGTTCCAATTTCTCCACATTCTCAAAATCACTTTTTGTGTTTGATTTTTTTTAAATAATAGATATCTTGATAGGTATGAGGTGATAACTCATGGTGCTTTTGAGTTGTATTCCC
Organism: Pongo abelii; assembly: GCF_028885655.2. Taxonomy (NCBI): domain Eukaryota; kingdom Metazoa; phylum Chordata; class Mammalia; order Primates; family Hominidae; genus Pongo; species Pongo abelii. The sequence continues at coordinate 94,817,962 of NC_071990.2, read as the reverse complement.
ATGATGATTAGCAACTTGGAGCATCTTTAAATGTACCTATAGCCATTTGCATATCTTCTTTGGAAAAATATCTGTTGAAGTCCTTAGCCAATGTTTTAATCAGGTTGTTAGGTTGTTTCTTTGAGTTGTAAGTGCTCCTTATATTTTGGAGATTAACTCCTTTTCAGATATATGGTTTGCAAATATGTTCTCTCATTATGTAGGCTGCCTTTTCACTCTGCTAATTGTTTTCTTTGCTGTGCAGAAGAATTTTAAATTGATGTGGTCCCACTTGTTTATTTTTATTTTTGTTGCCTGTGCTTTATATCTATGAAACCATTGTCAAGACTAATGTCCAGCAGTTTATTTTCTGTATTTTCTTCTCAGAGTTTTACAGTTTTTGGTCTTGTGTTTAAGTCTTTAGTCCAGTTTGAGCTGATTTTTGTGTAGGTTGTAAGATTACATCTCAATTTTCTTATTTTTCATGTAGATGTCCAGTTTCCCACAGAATCATTTGCTGAAGAGACTGACATGGTTTGGCTGTGTCCCCAACCAAACCTCATCTTGAATTATAGCTCCCATAATTTCCATGAGTCATGGGAGGGACCCTGTGGAAGGTGATTACATCATGGGAGCAGGTCTTTCCCATGCTGTTCGCATGATAGTGAATAAGTCTTATGAGATCTGATAGGTTTATAAAGGGAGGTTCCCCTGCACAGGCTGTCTCTGGCCTCCCACTATGTAAGATGTGACTTCGCTCCTCCTCACCTTCTGCCATGATTGTGAGGCCTCCTCAGCATGTGGAACTGTGTGTTCATTAAACCTCTTTTTCTTTATAAATTACCCAGTCCCAGGTATGTCTTTACAAGCAGTGTGAGAACAGATTAATACAGAGACTATTCTTTTTTCATCATGGATTCTTCTCACCCTTGTTGAAGATCAGTTGACTAAAGGCAAGTGTTTTAAATCAAATTTTCTAACAGAAAGAAAATTCTGCCTATCAGAATATTATTCCACTCTATTTTCACCAAATGAGCTTGCTATTTTGTATTTAATTCATGGGCTTGACAACAAACATTTTCCAGTGTCAAATATAATCCCTCCTTTTCAAGAAACAGTGGAAGGAGCATTATATCTAAATAAACAGTCAAATTAGTGTTTCTAAGGACTGAGAATCCAACCACTAAATCAATGTGTTATTTTCTAGCAGGCAATGGCAATATATATAAAATTATTCTTCTAAACAACACAGTGCCTGTCTTATGTAGCAAGTTTTAAATGTTAATATTCTTCAGTAGGAAACTTGCCAAATTCAAAGGAGGGATTAAGCTTAAATAGAGTTGCTTCTCCCTCCAATGCAGATTGCGTATTGCTCCTATAAGTAGTTTAAATTTTATGTCCCTTTTTTTCAGGCATATAAAATTGCAAAGACCCTGTGAAGCTGCTGTCATCTCCAGTATGAGAAGTCAGCAGCAGGCATTGCCAGAGCAATCGGGAAACAAACTTTTCCTTCCCTACCTGATGCATCCCCTTCAATCAAATCTATCCCAGGAGAAGGAGGAAAGATGTTGTTTGTCAAGCCAAACAGCAGACTGAAAGGAATGTCACTTTTAACTTACAAATAGAGGAAGAGAAAATAATAGGTCCAGAAATGAAAACAAAAAAGTTTACTATATATTCAGAATCAAACTGTGTAAATAACATCCTACTATATTCCCAGGTGTGGAAATTGCATGTTATCTGGACTACGGAAAGTAATTGGATTATTACAGCATTGCATTGTACATATCCACTCTTACATTTTCTCACCTCTCATTGATCATTTAACTCCATTTTAAGAAATCCACTCTGTCATGAAAATCTTTAGAAATAATTCTTTAATTATTGCACTGTATTAATCAATCTTGAATTTTTCCATGAATGTAGAGAAAAGTTATCTTTTAATGGATAAGCTAAGTATTATTTTAACAGCTGCTTCTTTTTATGTTTACGGTTTACTAATTGCTTTCATTTTAAACCTGTGATAATAATATGTATTTCACTACACAGACTATCTTTTAACCCAATTATTTGTTTTCATGCTGAAAAATATGCACACAATGAGATAGTAAAATCATTAGAGGCAACTGAATTAGTATACAGGATTTTTCAAGTTGCGTAACAACATCTGTCGTAAAAGTATAAACATTTTAAAAAGTAAACAGAAATCTTTTTTTGTTTAACCTAGCAGAGTGCTCTTTCTGTGGTTCTGTTAAAATGAACTAAGGTATATTGTTAAATTTACAATAGATCAGATTTATTTTTGAATAATTCTATTGATTATAATGAAACGCTATTTTCAAAGAATTTTTGAATTTCTGGCTTCAAGAGTTTTATTTTATTCTGTGTTTTAAAATTTCCCGAGCAATTTATTGTTTTCTCTCACTCTAATTTTGCCAAAAAGAATTGCTAGATACCAGGGAAAACTCTGTCTTAGTCTATTCAGGCTGCTATAGCAAAATATCATAAACCGGGTGACTTAAACAATAAACATTTATTTCTCACAGTCCTAGAAGCTAGGAAGTCCAGGTACAAGATTTCAGCAGATTTGATGCCTGGTGACAGCCTATTTTCTGTTTTATAGAAGCAGTCTTCTGCATGTCATCACATGAGGGAGAAAGGAAGCAAGATTTCTGGGGACTCTTATAAGGACACTAATCCCGTTCATGGGAACTTCATCCTCATGACCTCATCTAATTCTAGTTGCCACAGGAAGACCCCAACTCCTAATATCATCACATTAGTGAGTGGGGTTTCCTCTATGCACTTTCGGGAAACACAAATATTCAATCATGCATTTTTTTATGTACAAAGAGTCCACTCAATCATTTGGAGGAAGTAATATTTATGCACAAATAATTATAAGAAAAGGATCAAGTTTATTGTGAAAAATAGCTCCTAATATTAAGGTGAAAAAAGACCAGATTGCAAAAGACAATTCCAGACTACTTCCATGGTAGCTTTAGCTTTTATTTAGCGAAGTAAGGTAATGAAGTGGCATTGTTTACACATGTAGTAGTTGCTTTGCCAATTTACACTAATGTTGCCCATATTAATCAAATGGGCTACCATAAAATACAATTAAATGGCAAATTTTGAAGTATGTACAGTGTGCTCATTACATATACTTAGTGTTATTTGTATAGGTACTCTGTCAACAGAGTTGTAAATTATGTAATGATCTTGTCATTTTGTAAACTTTTTATCTTAATGCAATTGGTCTTGATTGTTGCAGAGAATTATTCTGGAAAAAATAAACATTCACATGAATTGCAAATACAAATGTAAAAGCATTACATAGTTGAACAATATTGCAGCATATCAACAACAAAGGTAAAACAATGTTTTCATCTACATAATTGACTATATAAGCTATGTATTCATGGAGTAATAAAAGTACTCAATTGCTGTTTAAAATCTTAAAATAACCTTGCTTAAAATATGCTTCAGCCTCCAGTACAAAAAAAGTAATAGTTTAGCTCTCTTAAGAATTTATGTTTAGCCAAGAGCAGTGGCTCATACCCATAATCTCAGCACTTTGGGAAGCTGAGGAGGGAGGATTGCTTGAAATCAGGAGCTTGAGACTAGTCTAGGCAACACAGCAAGACCCCCATGTCTACAAAACATAATATAAAATAAAATATTTTATATTTTTATGTAAGATAAATTATTTCTAAGTGTGAGTTTTAATAATTTTCCCTTTGGAAAACTAAGTCACTACTCTATCTAGAAACATTATATTGACAATTAAAGGGAAAAATAATATTTTTTATTGTAAGGATAATTTTTAGATGGACACAAAGATATTAATTGGCATTTTTATTTTTGGGATTTTCTCTTGGTAGTTATTTTTTCTTCTTTAAGTGTTATTAGAGTTAAGATTTTGTAAGTGGGCCTAAAGAAGAGGTTAGATAGAAACACACGACTACTCTGATATTTAGATACAATATAGTCTGAATTAATGAGGCCTGAAAATGACCCAGATATAAACACTATCTGCTTTGACATCTTTAAGTGAGAGTCCTGAGCCCAGAAAGTGTAGTTATAATTGAGGCAAATTTTAAAGATAAAAAAAATTGGAAAATAGTGCCCTGATTACCCTCAAAAAGGAGTTTCTAAAACTAACTCAAGTTTAAAGTTTTGGCACTTTGAAAGCGTGCATTTTACATATGTAATTACCATCTGCTAAATCTTCTGCATTTTTGATACCTAATAGCTCTATCTAGATTTGAAGTTCATTTGGCTGGCTTTCATAGAACCAAACATGAATCACAGGATGTTTATTTTAATTTATTTCCTAGTAATTGATTAAGAAATAATTTTCACTTACATATTAGAAACTTATAGTGCCATATACTATGGACTTTTGTAGATTTTTCTTTCCTGAATGTACTGAGACATACCTGGAATGTTTTGGTGAAATACTACTAAACAAAAAAGTAATACAAAATAGTATGAATCAACTAAGTTAAAGTATCATCTACTTATGATAATATTTAATTGTTAAACTACAACAAAAATCATTCTACATTAGTTAAACTTGTAATGATGAGTTTTTTCCATAATAACATTTATTTATGAATTATCACTGGGGCCATATTGATCCTCTATCTGTGAGTATAAATATCATACCTGGTAATGCTAACTGCACTCTTTTCTTTTACTAATGTGCTTCAATTCAGAACCAAAAAGTTCTGTAATACAGTTCTCTTTCTGCAGAGGTCTCCGACAAACACAATGGTTGTCGCCAACGAAATTACTGCATGCAAAGCAAATGCTTCAGATTGTAATGCTCTCCATCTTTCCCTTGCCTAATAGATATTGTTTAAATGGCAAACATTTTGTTCTGGCCTAGGAATCTTTGGTTTAGCTATGATTTGTAAAATTTAAGGCCTTGTGCCTTATTGCTAATTTATTCTCAAGTTTCAACAAAAGTGTTTTTGCATCTGCACACCATCCATCTGCCTCACACTCACATTTTTCTTGTCTGGTTTTAAGCTCCATAGTATAATGTGTTTCAGCTTTGATTCTTTGATACAGGCAACTTCTGCTTGTTTTAATATCTAAAGCTGTAGCTGGATGCATTATTGATAAGTGCAGTGGAACTTCTGCTGAAGCTTGTGAAACAGTTATTTGGTGTCTGAGTCATGAAAAAAAGATTCTTATGGAAACTTCATTATGCCTTTTCTTACACATGGCATGTGTTTGATTACTTCTGCCACCTTCTTAATGTTGATTGTCACTTTAGTTTCTTTCTCCTTGAAATCGCTAGGTATCATTTAATGCAGAGAATATACCCATCTGTAGTGTAAATTATGCATGTTTTTATTTTAGCTCACTTGCTATCAAATCCAAATTCTTTTTCTGAACAGCAAAAAGTTAATTTTACATTTGTGCATCTTTCCATGTGGTTTGTGCTTAGTTAGATAAAGTTTCAAAGCAGTAGTCACATTTTTACTTGTCTTTTTTAATTAAAAAAAAAAGAAAGCTGAAATATTTTCTGCATTTTTTTTCCAAAGGAAACCTAGGTTGCTATATTATGATCTTGGACCAAATGTACAGTTGAACTGTTAATACAGTCAATATTAATATACCTCATATTAAAAAATGAAGCAATAGTTTAATGAATGCAACTTTTATCCAATTTCATTTACTTTTGTTGGAATGATGCACTTTAAGCTTACAAGGCTTTTTCCATCCATTTCTGTGAACTTTGACACAGTAGTAGAGCCCTCTGCTCTTCCTGATAGAGAAGGGGACTTTCAGTGGTTAGTTGGTTGCTTTCTTGAAGGGACTAATGCTTACTAGAGAAAAATATATTCTTCAACAGCAGAAGCACGGAGTCATTTCAACTGAATGTGTTTACAGAGCATGTGAGCTCTAAACCAACACTAGCTTTCCATTACATTATAGACTCTCTCAAAGAAGCTGGATGACACATTTTCTGCACCATTGAATATACTATGTTCCTATATGATTCATATTGTATGCAAATGACCTTAAGAGATATATACTTTTAGTACACTTGAAGTTTAGATTATTTTATTGTCCAACATGCACTAATTTTTATATTTATTTAAAATGTTCTGATATAAATCACACTGAATTTAGCATTTAAGAAAATAGTTGTGTGTTTTTGCTCTTGACTGACTCACTTATTATGATCAACCACAATCTCTACTTACACAAAGACTGCTCAGTAGCTTTCATTATAATCTACCAAGAAAAGGAACAGACACTTAAAGTATATAGAGAAGAAGACATTTAGTAAGTACCTGTCTTGTTTTTCAGTGTATGGTTTCATTGTTTATACTCACTGTCTAATTGGCATTCTAAGCTTTATTGTCAGGTTATTTTTCCTGATATAGTAATAGATGATGACTTCTTCTCACCCTCCAACTATAGAGAAGTATTCATAAATTAATTCAATACATATTTATTAACTACCTACTACATCCCACTTTTCTAACTCTTGGGATTCATCAGTGATCAAAGCAAGGTAAAAGCTCTGTCCTTTAAAACATTTTATTCCTGCAAGGAAGCATGAAATAAGGATAATAAATAAGTAAATTATACGTGAAGGAGAAGGTCCCAACCGTTATAACGTAAAGTAGAGCAGGTTAGGAATGGTACCTCAATGAAAAGGTTATTTGAAGTGCATAAGAGACTCAGATATGTAGAAATACAAGGAAAAGAATCTTCAGAATACACTAATGTGGAAGCACGCTAAACAAGGTGATAGAAAGCAAGATCACTATAGTTGGAGAAATGTGAGACAATGGAGGAATAGCAAAAGATTGAGGTTGGAGAGATGTATGTGGAGTATGGGACACATTATGTAGGGATTTTGGCCATTGTAAGCCATTTTCCTTTTACTTAGGGTTTTGAATATGGGAACGGTCAGAACTATTAAAAGGAATCACTCTGGATGCTGTGCTGAGAGTATCCTGTAAGGATGAAGGATAGGAGTGTGGGAATCAACTCGGGAGTCATTTTAATAATTCTGGTCAAAGTTATTCATGGCTTGGACCAGAGTGGTAGCAAAAGGTTTTCAGATTCTTAATATTGATTTAGCAATATTGAAAACCTTAAAAAAAGAAGACCTTATCACATATTTAGTGAGCCAGAGTTATTGGTTATTCTAAGAATTGCATTTTTGATTTATCATTTGTTTTCCTAAAACAACAGCATAATTTATTGAATTACCAGGCTAGATGAAAATTCCAAGAATTAGGATGTATTTTGACTACCATTTTTAAATACACGTAAAGGCTCTCCCATGCACAATGGGCATGATATTCTTCATTTATAAACTGTATTGTCAATTAACTTTGATTAGCTGCCATAAAGAAGTTGGCTTCTGATGGAAAAGCTGGATTTTACTAACCTCCAATTGTCCCTTAATAAGGTGCATGTTGTATTCATCAGCTCACATCTGAAGGATGCAATCTGTCACATAGGGAAAGTGTATGAACTGTTAATGTGGCCAACTGAGAATCTGTGTTAACTTCATGAAAACACACTGTTATTCTTTGGGAAAAAGAGGTAAAATGTGATTTACATGTTCAGTTGTGTGGAATCTAAAAATTCATGGGGCTATTAATCAGTTGATCAGTCAGAAATAAAAATTCAATGAGACAAACATATGTTCTACTGAACTCCGCAAAACTATTTTTAATTCCCACACTGATCCTACAATATTTATTCTGCATTTAAAGAAATCTCAGATGGCTTCTCTGTATGATATTCTAAGTTTCTTCATTTGTATATTATTACTACATGCATATAATAGGAAAGAAATAGTCAAAAGATTTTTTATTTTATTACTTGTATTATGGCCTATGTATTGTCCAAAATGTTTTATGTGTCTCCTGAATAGTCAGTTTTTGCTTTGTTAATATTTGTGACTGTTAGAACATCCTTTTCTTTTGATTCATAATTTTTAATATGCTTGTGTATTTTAATAGTAGCTGGCAATGGTATACACATACGAACACATGCTCTTCCATATCCTAATGACATCTTCTTGAATAAACAATTTATAGGTTTAAACAAGATAAGAAACTCTTTTGAGAATTAGTATAATGTCTTTTCTTTTTTAACCCAAGAAAAGCCAACAAATAGCCTATCTGAATCTATATTAAGCTTACCTAAAGAATTGGTAGCAGTTAAAGTAAATCTTATATCATGCCACTTAGCGGTTTACTCACTTAACTCTCAGGGTCTTGTCTAGTGTTTCCTGTATTACAAAACTATTGTTCATATTATAGTTTTCGTATATTTGTTATCATAATGATACTTTGGAACTGTTGAGCATAAATTGTCCCTTTTAACAACTCAAAGCATTTTAAAGTATTATTCTTTGTTAAAAATGTTCCCATGAAGTATAAAAAAACAAATGTTACTCTGATTCTTTTTTGAAGAAAAAGTGAGTTGATAGATGGTTTTATAAAACATAATAGCAGGACTTATTTTAACAAGGAATAAGAATAACCCACTTTTAGTAAGTAGCTAGTGGCAAGAAATGGTTAGCATGTCATCCAGAAAGGGTTAATGTAACTATTTCACATCAAAGTCCAGGAAGTGAGCTGATGGTAAATAAAACTTGACTTTGTGTTCCATTGCCATTTAAATAAGAGCAATCATATTAAATATATACTTATAGCATAAGGTATATTTCTAGGTTACACACCTAAAGTCATTAAGCTGTATGTGAGATTCACATAATTTCAATAGGCCTTTTGGAAGTAAATGAATTGTGTTCTAATCCCTTATTGAATAATGTATCAATTTCATTAGTCGTATATTTTTTCATATTAATGGAAGACTAATTAATGGAAGACTGCTAAACAACCCCAAAGTATAGTAAGACAATCTTACCAACATTCCATTAGCTAAAGGAATATGGATATTTTGAAACTCAATTGGTTTTAGAAAACATATAAATTTTGATTAAGGATAAGAATAAATTGGGCACTATGTTTAGTTTATGTTATATATATATATACTTTTATTTTTATTTATTTATTTTTTTAAGAGATGGTGTTGTGCTATGTTGCCCACTCTGGTCTCGAACTCATGGCCTCAAGCAATTCTTCCACTTCTGCCTCCCAAAGTGCTAGGATTATAGGCATGAGCCACCGTGCCTGGCCTAGTTTAAGTTAAATATTTTCAGTAATATATCTTAAAGTATTTGCTTTAAATACATTCCATAATTCTTTTTAAACAACTATAACTGTATATATGCGTATTGAACAATTTGTTGAATTCTAACTTTTGTTAATGCATATCTCATATATTTATAAAGTATGTAAAGGCTAAACTTAACATATACAAAAACCTCACGTTTTTAAAGAAAATAAATGTACAAAACCAAAAGTATGTTCTTTTCTTCATTCCTTAGTTCTTCAAGTGGATTCCTCATATTCCAAAATATATTCCTCATATTCCAAAACATACTGGCTCAAAATATATTGCTTTCTTCTCAGTCACTATTTTGTACATAATGATACCCAATTGTCCTATTTTATCTACCTTGAAATCTACTGTATTCTATAATTTTTATTTCTACCTCATGATAGCCATTTTTATTTGTTATCTATTATTTCATTATTTTCTAAATATTCATTTTTGCCGCTGCATGGCAATTCACCTTCAAAACAGCTGTCAGATTATCCTTCTAGAACAAGATTTGATTATTCTCTCCTACTACTAGATACTTTTTAAATGCCCATGAACAAAAAAGATCAGGTCTTCTCTATGTAATAAAGTCTTAAAATCTAACTTCACTTCTTTTTTTTATTTATCTCTTTTAATACACTTTACTTCTCACAATCTTTCATCCAGCCAAATTATAGTGCTCACCATTTCCTAAACACGGCTTGCATTTTCCTTTTATTTCTCCCACCTGAATTCAGTCCAGAAGGCATTTATTGGGAATTTGGACTGTGACAGTTTCTATGCCAGGAAACAAAACAGATTAGTATTCATCTTGTGTTTTGTGAAGCGTTTTCAAAGCCTAATGGTGGAAAGACACATGAAAGTCATTTTAACAAAAATATGAAAAAAGGGTCGTAAGTTCAAAATGACAAAGAGGTAATCTGCCCACCACCCACACCAACTTTTAGCTAAAGATTTCTTCTCCAAATGTCAAGCTTCTGTGAAGCATTGTACGGTTTACCGGCTCACTCACAAGTGTTCTCTCTTGCTCAGAATTACATAACTCACCGACTTCACCTTCACCTAGACTTCTCAGACACTTTCTTGCATTTCAGTGGTTTGTAAGCAGGTAGAATACCTCCTGCTATATTGTAAAAATCTTCAGGAGAAGACCTTGTCCACTAAAATGTAAACTCTAAATAGCAGCAGCACTTCACCACTAGCAATGGACATTCAATAAAAATTTCATCAGTGAATAAAATGATCCTGCAACATATCTGCAATTTTTGTGAAATCTAACAAATGTATGGCATAAAATTAGGCTAAATCAATATTCGTTGAAGAAATAAGCAGAAAGTGGCATCTTAGTTACCTTTATATTCTTTGCAATAGCGTGCTGGTAAATGCTTAACAACTGTCATTTATCCCCTCACACAACCCCTCTCCACACACAGAAATTTATTTTCAGCACCTGCCAATTTATTTGGTGTAAATATTCCTAGTATGGCAGATATCAAGATGAATTGTGATGCTACTTATTGCAGTCTTGAGAAGAGAGGGGAAAAACTTTCAAGAGCTAGTGCAAGCCAAATCTTGCTAGCATAATTTCTATCATAATAAACCATCAGTGATTATGTAATGACTAAATTAATGCAGGTTTTAGGCATGTGGCTGAACTTTAAATAAAATTATTTACTACATAAATAAAATGTAAAATATTTTCAAAATTGAATTAAAAGTTCAGAGGTATTAGATAATAAATTATATGTGGACCTTATATAGCAATTAAACATAATTTTACTATATACTACAGTTATTTTAATAATTTTATACAACTTAAAAAATTTTAATAGTTTTAACTAGGTATTTTAATTCAAAATTAATTTAATTTTGTTTTTTCTTGGTGAATGACCTAACTGATCATTGATCTTTTCAAATTTTGAAATAACTCATTGTTTCAAAAATAACACCAAATGATGGTTTGTTAATTACATCAGGAAAATTCTCTCTTCTGATTTCAGATTTAAAAGAGCTTGGTAAACAGCAGATCAGGGAAAATTTATTGTAGTATAATATTGGCTTTGATCTTGACTTTGTGAGAAATTGGTGCTTTCTAGTGGACAATAGCCGTAGGGAACTTTATCATACATATTATGACCACCTACATCCCTAAGCACAAGTCTTCATGGATAATAAGGTTACTTTGTACCTTATTTCTCTTCCCAAATACTGGATTTGACTTGAAAAGAATGCCATAGTTGGGATTATGTTTGGCTTAGGATGAAAGAAACCCAATTATCCAGCTTAAATAAATTGCTTTCTCACATAACGAAGTCTGGAAGTAAGCCATGCAGGACAGTTCCATGATGCCAAAAAAGACGGAGATTCTTCCTTCTTCCTACTCACAAGCTGTTACCACACATCGGTCAGAGTCTAGAATAAAGAAAGAAAAGTAGAGGTCATCAGGCCTATGCAAGGATGCTTTGTCCCTTTATTATTATTATTATTACTTTTTAAAACATGGTGACTTATGACACTCTCACAAATCAATATCTAATGACATCTTATTGCCTCATGGCAACCATCATAGAGGCAAAGGAGCCAAGGAAACTGAACACATTTCTACTTGAAACCAAATTAGGATTATATTAATAAGGGCAGAGGGCAAAAACGATATTGGGCAAGAAACTGCACTGTTTGTTACATGAGTCATACTGATGTCTTTGCTGTAGTGTGAATAAAGAAATTGCAATCTCGTTGTACTTAATATACCAGTGATAAATTTACTCAATTCTATTACCTACTGCGTCATTTATTGAGAAAGACTGAATATCTCTGACATGTGGGCCATCCAACATTTTATTAAGTCAGTAATTAATTCGGTTCATACTGTATTCATGGCACTGGAATAGTTGCTATTGAGAGTGCTGAAAATTACAACACTACTCCTTGGCTTGGACTGACATCACTAAACAGGACAAATTTCACCCACTTTATAGAGTATATAGCTAAGAGTCAGAATCCTTAAGCTCTGACATGCTCTTTTCATTAAACATAACTGCCATGTGTCTATTTTAAAATCTTCTATCATTTTTCCATTGGTAAGATATAGTTAGGAGGGTCAAAATAATACATTTTATGACAGACATTTAGAATCTCCATTTGCAAGCAAAAACTTCCCTGGATCTGAGAGAAAACAGGTAAGCATAAAGAGTGTATTGAGCTCACTTCTGAACTAGGATTGAGAACAAATGGGTCAGAGACAAATCTGTTCATCTTGTTCGTATTAGTCTCTATGAAAATTTAATTACATAAGCACTTGATTTATATTATTATAGGTTACTTATTTGGTTTATTTCTGTATGCAGTGTTGAGAGAGGCAGCTACAGATGCAAGAAAAACAGAAATCTTTCCAAATTTCCTGGGGAGAAGGAAAGCAAGAAAGTGAAAGGGTGAAACCGAGAACAGGAGTTCCAAGTCAGAATAATATGTGGATCTAGTCTTGATCTTGCTGCCTGTCACTTTTGTGATCATAAGCAAGCCATTCAAATTCTCAGAGTCTGACATCCTTTTTAAATATATTACAGACTCAAATACCATAACAACAAAGTTGCATACTTGCTTTACAAATATTTCATAATACCACAAGAGATGTAACTAGGCAAGTCATTGTAAATTATCAAATGAAAGCAAGAGATTCAATTTTATTCCTAAAAAAGATTTGGAGTACACTGTAAGCTGGTGTGGTTAGAAAAATCTAAGGTGAACATTTAAATCTACATATAAATTTAGAGAGCTAGAAAAAATCAAACGTCAGATTTCAGGCTGTGATAATGGCACAGCCATCATGCTATGTAAATATTATTAATTAAACTGCCAATTTTAGAAATGTGGTTTTATTGTATATTTATTGTACATACTTGGGATAAATTTAAAAAACAACTTGAAAATCACATTAAATTGGACTTTACTTGAAGGTAATGAGAGAGCCTTAAATATTCCAGAGAAAGTTATTGACATAATGAAATATTATTTATTTTCCTCTGCCTAGGATGGGCTTTATTTCTTCTAGTAACCGTCCATCAAACTGGCCACCATATTAGCAGTGATCATTTTATTTAGAAAATTTATTCTAGAAGAACTGAATTAAACAAACAAGCAAATAGACAAACAAGCAAACAACCCCCTGCAATTTTTGACTTCTAAGCAGAAAAGGCTTATTTTAGGTATCAAAATGGAAAGGAATGACAAAATATGAGAATAGATTATCAATAATAATGAAATATTTTTATTTCTGAAAACAACATGACTAGAAGTAGGAGAAATGAAAGGAAGCAAGAGTATTAGATTCTGTTCCTGGGCTTTGTGCCATTCCCACTCCTTGGGTTCAGTGGAGGTAAGAGGAAGAAATAAATAAATCCTCTTTATTGAGCAGAAGGCAAAAGAGAATTGTGATTAATTTCTATAGAATTGCTGGTATAGATAAAGCAAGGTGTATAGTAGCACAGTTTAAATGGGTTCAGTGACAACCTTGATTGTGAAAACCTTGACAGTTTTGAGAAGATCTCATCGGTTTTGTTAGAATATTCCTCAATTTGTGCTTGACTGATGATTTCCTTCCTTGACTGAGGTAATGCATTTATTTTAGAGGCGAGATTATAAAAGTAAATGCCAATCTCATGACATCATATCAAGGGCATGTACTATCAAAATGACATATCATAGTATTAACTTTGATCACCTGGCTGAGGTAGTGTGTGTCACGTTTCTCCACTATAAAGCCACACATTCTCCCCTTTCCATACTTTTCTGAAGGAAGTCACCAGTGCAAACCACCCTTAAAAGGTTACATGAAATGCTTTGTTTATAAATGAAAAACATAATATATTTTGAGATTTGTCATAATGTACTTTAAAGTAGTGAGAGAACAAAAGTGATTACTTAAAAAATTAAGAATTGGCCGGGAGCGGTGGCTCACGCCTGTAATCCCAGCACTTTGAGAGGCCAAGGCGATTGGATAACGAGATCGAGACCATCCTGGCAAATATGGTGAAACCCCGTCTCTACTAAAAATGGAAAAAATTAGCCGGGCGTGGTGGCAGGCACCTGTAGTCCCAGCTACTCAGGAAGCTGAAGCAGCAGAATAGCTTGAACCCCAGGAGGTGGAGGTTGCAGTGAGCCGAGATCACACCACTGCACTCCAGCCTGCACAACAGAGCCAGACTCCATATCAAAAAAAAAAAAAAAAAAAAAAGAAAAGAAAGAAAATTGAGAATTGTACCAACTCTAAATGTATACCTACCACTTTTCAGGGAAAAAGTAATTTATACACCAACAAGGCATATATATATATATTTTTCAGTTTAAATTTTTATATATATAAACACACACACACAAACACATGTAGTTTATATATTGCAGAATTTTTAAGTTTGTTTCAGCCTTATTGTCTGGCTTATGTCATGAATTAAAGAAGGCTGGGGAAATAATTGTGAATTGAATATATATTAAAATCTACATTTATTTAAAATGGTGCTACTCTGAATATAGATCCCTGTCTTGGAATTGTCATGATTTTTTTTGTTATTTATAAAAAGATAAATGAAGAGAGCAAGGCATTGTGCATGAAAATAACTTCATCAAGGAAAGAATAGATATACTTGAATCTAATGCTTGGACTGACATGTCTGCCCAAACAAAACACCTGAAATGTAGGCCAATTTTAAAAAGTTAAAATGAATTATGAAATATCTAGGAAGTCTCTTCAGGCAATAAGGCTATGGAAACCAGATATATGAATTCAACAATTATATTTTCTGTTGCTCTTCTATAGGGAATTAGGTTCAATGTGGATTGGTGATCAACATCAAAAAGTTTGGATGAAATGGTAATTTGTTTATTCATTGGATACTTCTGTATTTTGGGTTCTTATTATAGAATACAGAGAAGACTGTCAATTTACACTTTTTTTTTTAAGTGAACTGTTCTATAACTACTTGTTTTAGGGAACCTGTCTTCTAGGAAAACTAATTATTGGATCAGTAGTTCATTTTATATTGCCATCAATTTCTCCTTTCACATGCTATCCCTGCACCTTTCTTAATGCATTTCTTTTCACCAAATCCACAACCCCCATTCACTACCCCTTACATTTAACTCTCTTTCTGCTAAGTAAATATCTAAATTCAGCTATTCAGCTGCTGTTTCTCTTGGTGGCATTCCAACAGACAGAAAAGGATAACATAGGGATTAAAAATGCCCAACAAGCCACATGAGAACAGTAAATGTTTCATTTCAGTTTTAGCTACTTTTTTCCTTTTATTACTACAAAATTTGGACAAAAAAGGTGACACCTTCCGGAAAGGAAGTTTCTTACATCAGTGCCTATTTTAAAAGAACACATGTCCTGGAAACTAAATTAAGCACCATTTACCAATTAATTCTTACTGAGTTCATTGTGAGCTCTATTACTCTCTTATTTAGATCCTGACTTTCTTATGTGAACACAGAAACATACAAATGAAAAATGTTCATGTATGTGTAAACTGAGTTCCCGCTCTCCTTTTTTTCCACATTGCTAAGATTTTGCTTAGCCCTCAGGCAAATTTCTGCTTTTTATATGACCCAATTTAATTTCTTTAGATTTCATGGCCTACCTGACCTATTAAAACAGACCTTGAATTTTATGAGGCAAAGTGAATAATTAAGAGCTCAGCTGCTTTCAATAAATTAGGATCAAATTGAATTTTTATAATCTGCTATTATTTTATATTAGAGTTTTATTTTAATAATCATGGCATCTGTACAATGACTGTAGCACTTGTTATACATTTTATGCTACTTTATAACTATCACACAATATTAAAATATTATAACTAAAATATATTTAAATATAAATTCAAACTTTTAAAAGATTAATAATTATACTGTGGGAAATAAACAAAGAAATGTTTCTATCTAACTTTAAAATATAAAGCTAGAAATTAACAAGTGATGTCCTAAAATCTACAAACCCCCAAATAAAGTATATTTTTGTGTTAAATTTATTTATTCAGTTAATAAATTTTGTACCAAACTTTTAAACAATCAACTGTATTATTCATTGAAGCAATATTGACAGCAACATTTTTGGAGTAAATATTTTTTTCTTTTTAGAACTTACAGTAAAATCTGAAGAAATTCAGGTTATCAACTTAATAACTTAAAAAAAATACAGGCAATGTTTTTGCACAGTTATTTGAAGCTTTGGGGTAAAGGTGCTATAATTATTGCTTATCATTCAATACAATTACTTCTTTAATATTAAGAGAATCACAAAATTAGGGGATTGTTAAAAACAAAGGATCCAGATACATTTTTAAATTTATAATAAATTCATAATTGTACATATATATGGGGTAGTGAGTGAGATTTCAATACATGTATACAATGTGCAATGATCAAATCATGGTACTTAGCATATTTATCACCTCAAACACTTACCACTTCTTTATGTTGGGAACATACAAAATCCTCTCTTCTAGCTATTTAAAAATACACAATAAATTATTTTTAACTATAATCACCCTACACTGTTACAGAACATTAAAACGTATTTTCCCTATCTAACTGTAATTTTGTATCTGTGATCAATCTCTCCCTATCCTCCCCTCACCATCTTCCCGAGACTCTAATATCCACAATTCTACTCTCTACTTTTGTGAGCTCAACATTTGTAGCTCCCATATTTGAGTAAGAACAGGTGGTGTTTATCTTTCTGTGCCTTACTTATTCATCATAAAGTCCTCCAGGTTCATCCACACTGCCTAAAATGACAAAATTTTGTTATTTTCTATGGCTAAATAGTATTCCATTGTGTATATATACCACATTTTCTTTACCCACTTGTCTTTTGATGAAAACTTAGGTTGATTTTATAGCTTGGTTGTTGTGAATAGTGCTGTTATAAACATGTGGTTGCAGAGATATCTTTGCTAAACTAATTTCCTTTCCTTTAGATAAATACCCACGGGGGCAATGCTGGATCATTTGGTAGTTCTATCTTTAGTGTTTTGAACTAGCCCCATACTGTTTTTCCTAATAGCTGTACTGATTTATATTTCTACCAACAGTGTATAAAAGTTCCCTTTTCTCCAGCATTTGTATTTTTTTCTCTTTTTGGTAATAACCATTCTAACTGGAAGGAGATAATATCTCATTGTGGTTTTGATTTTAATTTCCTTGATGATTAGTGATGTTGAGCGATTTTTCTTATGGTTGTTGAACATTCGTATATTGTCTTTTGAGAAATGTCTGTTCAGATTATTTGCCCATTTTAATCAGATTGTGTGTGTGTGTGTGTGTGTGTGTGTGTGTGTGTGTGTGTTGCCATTGAGTTGTTTGAGTTCCTTTCCTTATATATTCTGGATATTAATGATTTGCTAGATGAATAGTTTGCAGATATTTTCTCCCATACTACAGGTCATCTCTTCACTCTATTGGTTGTTTTCTTTGATGTACAGAAACGTTTTACTTTGATATAATTTCACTTGTCTGTTTTCTATTTTATTGCCTGTGGTTTTGAAGTCCTACTCATAAAATATTTGTCCCAAACAAGGCCTTGAATCATTTCCCCTATGCTTTCTTCTAGTAGTTTTATAGTTTTAGGTGTTACATTTTAGTCTTTAATCCATTTTGAGTTGATTTTTGTATCTGGTGAGTGGAATGAGCCTAGTTTGATTCTTCTGAATATGGATATCTAGTTTCCCCAGAATCATTTATTGAAGAGGGTATCCTTTCCTCAGTACATGTTCTTCGTGCTTTCGTAGAAAAATCTATTGGCTATAGATATGAAAATTTATTTCTGGATTCTCTATTCTCTTCCATTGCTCTTTGTTTTTTTTTTGTTTGTTTTTTTTTTTTTTTTTGGCAGAATCTCACTCTGTCGCCCAGGCTGGAGTGCAGTGGCATGATCTCTGCTCACTGCAACCTCCGCCTCCCAGGATGTGTCTGTTTTTATAATAGTACCAAGCTGGTTTGTTTACAATAGGTTTGTAGTGTACATTTGAAGACAGGTTGTGTGATACGTTCAGTTTTATTGATTTTGCTCAAGCCTGCTTTGGCTCTTTGGAGTTTATTTTGGTTCCGTATGAACTGGGATTGTTGTTTCTATTTCTGTGAAGAATTTCATTGGTATTTTGATAGAGATTGCATTGAATGTATAGGTCTCTTTGGGTAATATATTCACTTTAGCAATATTAATTACTCTAATTAATGGATATAAAATACCTTTCCAATATTTTGAGTCATCTTCAATTTTTCAATCTATGTTTTGCAGTTATTATTGTAGAGTTCTTTAACATTATTGGTTAAATTTATTCCTAGGTATTTTATTTTTGGTACCTGTTATAAATGGGATTGCGTTATTGATTTTTTTCTGCTAGCTTATTATAGGTATATAGAAACACAATTGATTATTGTATGTTGATTTTGTATGTGGTAACTTTACTGAGTTTGTTTATCAGTTCTAATAGTATATTTGGTGGAGTCTTTGGGTTTTTCCATATATATGATGATCTCATCTGCAAAGAAGGACAACTGGACTTCTCCTTCTCCAATTTGGGAATCCTTTATTTCTTTCCCTTGCCTAATCGGTCCAGCTAAGATAAAAGAATGGCAAAAGTGGGCACCTTGTCTTGTTCTAGTTCTCAGATAAATAGCTTTCAGGTTATCCCCATTTAGTATAATATGGTGTTAGCAGTGGGTTTATCATATATAGTGCGTTGAGGTAAACTCCTTCTAAACCTAATTTCTTGAGAGTTTTTATCATGTAGAGGTGTTGAAATTTATCCAGACTTTTTTCTGTAACTATTAAGGTAATCCTATGGTTTTGGGTTTTCCTTCTGTTGATGTAATATATAACATTTGTTGATTTGCGTATGATGAACCATTCTTGCATCTCTGGGATGAATCCCAATTGATCATGTTGTATAATATTTCTGTTGTGCTGTGGGAGTCTATTTGCCAGTGTTTTGTTGAGAATTTTTGCATCTATATTTATCAAGGATATCGGCTTGTAGTTTTTCTTTTTGTTGTGTCCTTGTCAGGAATTCCCATAATCCCAGCCTTATAGAAAAATGTAGGAAGAATTCCCGCCTCTCTACTTTTTTAAAATACATTTAGAAAAAAAATGGTGTTAGTTATTTTTTAAAAGTTTGGTAGAACTGAGTGATGAAGCCATCCAGTCTTGGGCTTTACTTTATTGGGAAACATTTTATCACTGACTCTATCATTTTACTAATTATTGGTCTGTTCATATTTTTTATGTATTGATGATTTAATCTTGGTGGGTTATATGTATCCAATCATTTATTCATTTCCTCTAGTTTTCCAATTTATTGGCATATACTTTTTCATAATAGTCTCTAATGATCCTATGTATTTTGATTGGTGTCAGTTGAAATATCCCTTTTTTGTTTCTGATTTTATTTATTCAGGTATTCTATTTTTTTCTTAACTAGGCTATATGATGCCTTGTTGATTTTGCTTATATTTTCAAAAAAATACCTTTTAGTTTTGTTGATTTTTGAATTTTTTAGCATCTATTTTGTATAGTTTTACTCTGATCTTTACTATTTATTCCACTATTCTGAATTTGTTTCATTCTTGCTTTACAATTTCCTTGAGATATTTATATCACTGGGTTATTTATTTGAAATCCTTTTATTTTATTGATGTAGGTTTTATTGCTATAAACTCTTTTCTTAATACTGCTTTTTATTTATCCTATAAGGTATAATAACTTATTTTTCTATTTTTATGTGTTTCAAATTTTTAATCTTTTTTTTTCAATTTCTTTGTTGACTAATTGGTCATTTAGTAGCATCTTGTTAAATTCCTATGTATTTGTACAGTTTTTAAAATTCCTCCCATTATCAATTTCTAATTTTATCCCATTGTAGTCTGATAGGATACTTGATTTGATTTTAATTTTGAAGTTTTTTTAGACTAGTTTTGTGTTCTAACATATTGTCTATCCTGAAGGATGTTCCATGTGCTGATGAGAAGAATGTTTATTCTGCAGTTGTTCAATGAAGGGTTCTATAAATATCTATTGAGTCAATTTTGTCTATAGTGCAGTATAAGTTTGATGTTTCTTTGTTGATTTTCTGTCTAGATGACCTGTCCAATGCTGGAGAGTAAAGTGTTGAAGTCACAACTATTATTATACTTGAGTTTCTCTCTCCTTTTAGCTCTAATAGTATTTGTTTTAAATATCTGAGTGGTTTGATGTTGGGTAAATATATTAACACATTTAGAATTGTGATATCCTCTTGCCAAATTGATGCCTTCATCATTGTAATAACCTTCTTTGTGTCTTCGTATGAGATCTTATGTAAAGTCTATTTTATCTTCTGTGAGTATAGGTAGTCTTATTTGCTTTTGGTTTCATGAAATATATTTTTTCTACACCTTCACTTTCAGTCTCTGTGTCTTTACAGGGTGAAGGGATATTTTTAGGCAGCATACAGTTGGGTCATTTTATTTTTTAAATCATTCATCTGTTCTATATTTTTTATTGGAAAATTTAAACCATTTAAATTCAATGTTGTTAGTGATAGGTGAAGACTTACTTCTGTCATTTTGTAGTTGTTTTTTGATTGTTTCATATATCATTTCCTTCTCTACTATTGTTTATTCTTTGTGATTTGGTAGTTTTCTGTAGTGGTAATGTTTGAATCCTTTTGATTTCTCATTTGTCTATCTACTCTACCAATGAGTTTTATACTTTTGTGTATTTTTATGATGGTAGATATTGTAGATTTTCCCGTAAGCATTTCTTGTAGGTGTGGTCTAGTAGCAATGAATGTCCTCGGTTTTTGCCTGTCTGGCAAGTACTATTTATCGTTCATTTCTGAAGGATTGCTTGGCTTGGTATAATATTCTAGGCTGGCACGTTACTTTTTGTTTCAGCAGTTTGACTGTATCATCCCATTCTTTTCTGGGCTATAAGGGGTGTGCTGAGAAATCTGCTGTTAGTCTGATGGAATTTTTCTTATTTGTAACTTGATGCTTTCCTCTTACTGTTGTTTGGATTCCCTGTCTTTGATATTTGTCAGTTTGACTACAATGTGCATCAAAGATAACTTTTTGGGTTGAATCTATTTGGGAATTTTTGAGCTTCATGCATCTGAATTTCAATGTCTCTCCCCAGACATGGACAGTTTTTAGTTATTATTTTATTAAACAGGTTTTCTATGTTTTTTCCCATCTTTTCTCCTTTGGTATTACCACAATGTGAATATTTGTTTGCTTAATCATTTTCCACATGTCCATAGGCATTTTGCTATTCTTATGTATTCATTATTTTTGTCTGACTGTATTACTGAAAGACTTGTCTTCAAGCTCAGAAATTCTTTCTTCTTCATGATCTAGTATACTGTTGAAGCTCCCAGTTGTATTTTTTTTTTATTCCAGTCTTTGAATTCTTCAGGTCCAAGATTTCTGTTTGATTCTTTTTTATATCTGTTTCTTAGTTACGTTTCTCATTCAGATCATGAATTGTTTTCTTTATTTTGAATTGTCTGTTTGTGTTCTGTTACATCTTGCTGAGTTTTCTTAAGATCATTATTTTGAATTCCTTTTCAGGCATTTCCCATATTTCCTTCTGTTTGGAGATCTACTATTGAAATATTTTGTGCTGCTTTAGAAGTGTCATGTTCTTTGCTTTTGCATGTTTCTTCTATCCCCCTGCATTCATATCTGCACATCTTGTGGAACTGTTGTTTCTTTCGATTTTATGAAGTAGCTTTCAAACTGAAGAAAGTTTATAGAACTTTCTTCTGTAGATTTGTCCTATACTGTCATTTGGGTATGGTGCCTTGGCTTCAGTTCTGGGTAGAAGAAGTAGGGTAGTTTCTATGTGATTTCATTGGCTCTAAGCCACATCAGCAGTGTCTGCAAGTACCTTAGTGCCCTAAGTTAGGGTTATTGTGGAGGCTGCGGTGTGGCTTCTCTTAAGGCTGGGATGCCTGGCAGACCAGTCCTTGGGCCCCAAGAGAGAATGAAAGCATGCAACTGGTGACTCTACTGCTGTAGGCAATAGGGTTGCAGTTAATGGAGGTACCTGGGTAGGCCATTACTTGGGCCCCTAGGGTGTATGTGCATAAGCTCCTTCTGTAATAAGGAGTTTCCTTGCTGTGAAAGATCTTCTGCTTCCCATGGTGTGGGCTCAGATTCCAGGGACACAGCTGCTCCACTGGGTCCAGCTGGTGTCACAACACTACAGGCCTCTGGGTGGATGTGGTAAGATGACTGTAGAGCCCTAGGGATGTGGAGATGCAGGGCAGAATGCACTTTTGTGGTGACTTCATTCTCAAAATGGCATTGTGTAACAGCAGTCACAGTGTGGGGACCCACTATGAATTTCATATCAGGAATAATGCAGTTGAGTGTACTTAAGCAGGTTCCTGTACTGGACTCAAGGGCTGTGAGTGCTGTAGGGCTCTCCTGTAACTAGGATTTTAAGGTCCATTGTGGAAATATGAATGGCTAGGTATCTTCCATTTACTTTTTTCTTGCAATGAAGAGTCTCTCTTGGTTCTGAGCTGATTCTGGCCAGGTAATTTACTTCCCTCTCTATCTTGTCATCCCAAGTTTTAATGCCCCAAAAAGTCTTCTTTACTTTCTTGCTGAATTTCAGCATTCTCTCTTAGATACTATATTCAATGTGTTGTTATTTGTTGTTTTCTTCCTTTTTTTTTTTTTTTGTGGAGAAGGCAAGTGCTGGCCACCTCAAATCAGCCATTTTGAACAGATAAATTTCTGTTAAGATTGAATAAATTTTGAAGCCAGGCAGATTTTCTAATCATCTTATACGGTAGGTTAGAAAAACGGAAGCTAGGCCAGGGAGCAGTGGCTCACACCTGTAATCCCAGCACTTTGGGAGGCCAAGGTGGATGGATCATCTGAGGTCAGGAGTTTGAGACCAGCCTGGCCAACATGTTGACACCCAATATCTACTAAAAATACAAAAAATTAGCCAGGCATGGTGGTGGGCACCTGTAATCCCAGCTACTCGGAAAGTGGAGGCAGGAGAATCACTTGAACCCCGGAGGCAGAAGTTGCAGTAAGCCGAGGTCTCACCATTGCACTCTAGCCTGGGCAACAAGAACGAGACTCCATCTAAAAAAATAAACAAATAAACAAATAAAAATTAAAAAAGAAAATGTAAGTCAAAGAGAGTACATTATTATTTTTAATGCAGAGATGTATAATGAAAGATTACATTAAACATTAAACATACTTTCTAAAGCCCACATAGACATATATACACAAAACAGACATACAAACAGTACTCAGAGACAAATGTGTTAAAAGACAATATAACTGTGGGTGCAAGTTCTTACAAGGGACTAAGAGAATAAGAACCAATCTGAATTGCAACTAGAATTTTACAAAGAATTTACAATAAGATTATCCTTTGAGAATTAAACAGGAACATCAAGACATAATCAACCTGGACAGGGATGGACTATCTGTCTTAGAAAGACAAAGATTCTCTTAGAAGAGAAAGCTTTTAATGAATCCTGATTGCATAAATTTACACATCCAATAAAATATCAATATCATTAGAAGGAAGGTAGCTTAAGCATGAGAAATAAAATAAGCAGTGTTCCAGTATCAAATATAATGACTGCCCATCCAAGGACAGTACAATGAAATGGTTGCTATGGGCCAAAGACTTTCTCTGCCCACTTGTAACAATATGGCTTAATCTAATTTTATCAATTATTCAAATATTATACATAATTCTCTGCTTTTGATGCCATATTCACTAACGTATCTTCTGAATCAAGTGTTTTCCCTTTGAAGCACCTGTAGAACAAAATATGCAGCCCAAGGACTTAAGTCCTCTATATATTAACCTTGCCTATTGTATTTCTAATCATAAATCAACAGCAATTGGTTGGAATTTGACAATCTGCGTAATTTATCCAAAGGGAAATGTGTTGGTCAGAAGACTCAAATATCTAATACCCCAACAATTAAAATGTATGCTATAAAATCACATAGATGTAACTGTTTAACAACAGAATTGTGGGCTTAATTAATATGAATTAATTGTATGCTGACCAATCTGGATTTGGAGCTTAAAGAAACAGGGCAGATTTTGGATCACCTCAGAAATTCATCACCTGAGGAATCTGAGGTGAGATTAAGATAGCTCCAGTTTCCCCAGTAACACCAAATTAATAGTAGGGTATATATCTGTACTACTTGAAATATCTGCACCTTACTTTACCTTAAATTATAAGATAAAGCAGTTATGATTCTTATTTTATATAGGAGAAAACTGAGGCTTAGTGAAGTTACATGACTTTTTTTCAAATTGACACAATTAATAAAAGGATCTAGAATCCAAATCACATTTTTCTAGGTAGAGATTGCAAACTCAAATAAGTACAAATGTAATAAGCAGGTAAAGAAGGCGTACTAAGGGCTCCTTAAACTCGTTATAGCAGTATAGGTTACCAGTTTCTTATGAAAAGCCAAATATCCTGATTCTATGCAAATTCTCTTTATTTTGAAGTGTTATTCAATTCAAAAATAAATTTTGGAAACTAGAGGTCAAGTAAAATTCTTATATTTGAGCCAATTTGGGCTGTGGTACATCAATTTGTGGTCTCTGGGCCAAAGTGAGTGCTTCCACCATCCATAGTCAAATAAGATTTTTCAAATTCATAGGAAAATAATTGTTATTCTGAAATAATACTTTCTGATATGAACTTAGAGTGTTAATATTTGATTGTACTTAGTGCTGATATATAAGATTTAAAAGCCAGAAAAATGTGTTATTGCTATTATTATACAAAATATGTAAAAGTATATCCTACCTCTTTTAAACAAGGATTCAGATGTACCTGAAGACAAAGCTATAATTTTCCTAATGAAATAGTTATCTATACAAGTGTTTGAAGATTTTTTTCTCTAAATTCTTTAGAATAAGGCAGGACTGGAACTTACACTTGAGAGCTTTTTAGCAGTCATTGCTAACAAGACAGAATCATAAATTAAAACGTATAATTTGTGGTATAGATGATTATATATAAGTAGACTGCTTTGAACAAAAAACCAAACACCACATATTCTCACTCATAGGTGGGAATTGAACAGTGAGAACACATGGACACAGGAAGGGGAACATCACACTTAGGGGACTGTTGTGGGTTGGGGGGAGGGGGGAGGGATAGCATTGGGAGATATACCTAATGCTAGATGACGAGTTGGTGGGTGCAGCGCACCAGCATGGCACATGTATACATATGTAACTTACCTGCACATTGGGCACATGTACCATAAAACCTAAAGTATAATAATAATAATGATAATAATAAAAGAAAAAAAAAAAGAAAATATAAATCATTCTCATTCAAGAGTGTGTGCTCACCAGTCTCAGTTCACCTTTGGTTTGCCTTTCCTAATTCGAAAGTCAAAGAACCTCTGGACTTGGAGAATCCATTTAAAAACTGTAGTTATACCAAAGGAACCTCTTGCTATGTATAATGATGTCTTAGCTACACTAAGTTTTGTCTAGATGTTTATTCATGCATATTCTTGCTCTCTCTGACACGTGAAGTAGGGAAATTTGTTTCCTTTAATAATGTTGCATTTTACTCCACAATATGTATTTAAAGAGACTCATCTCTTTATATTAAAAAATGAATATGCCCCTTATAAAATAGTTTCTTTGGAAACTAGAGTATAGTTTTATATACTGAAACATTTTATGTCATCTACATAATATAACTTAAAAGTTGTCAATGGTTGTTCTAGGTTTTGTTTAAAGGGAGAACATTTCCCAAATGACTACTTTGAAATAAAATGCTAAGGTTATGAGAA
This sequence comes from Pongo abelii, assembly GCF_028885655.2. NCBI lineage: Eukaryota > Metazoa > Chordata > Mammalia > Primates > Hominidae > Pongo > Pongo abelii. The sequence continues at coordinate 94,791,904 of NC_071990.2, read as the reverse complement.
GAATATGTCAGTCTGTGAGTGTCATGTGCAAAAATATTCTGAAATTAATAAATACCAAATGTTTTCATGATGTTGAAGGTTAGAAAAACTAGACATGGATTAAATTCTCTTATTTTGAACACAGATTTTTGCTCATGACATGAAAATAATTGTTTAGTTTCAGTAAAACATAGACAGACAATTGTATCCTGCAGCAGTTTTTCCTGCTGCATTTAGAGCTGCAGAGTGACTAGGAAACCCATAAGGTAGGTCAGGGCAACTGAATAATTATCAGTTGACAAAACCAATTGTCTGTTGAGTATAGGCTGGGCAATTTTTCTTCAAGTTTCGCACTTCTTAAGGGACCATATCTAAGAGGTAGTGTGAGTCCTATTGTGAACACATTAGATATCCCTCTTCAGATTAACTCCACAGAGGCTTCAAGTAATATAAAAACTAAGCCAACAGTACCCTAGATATTACACTTCAAAAAACAAAGCTTGAGATGCAGTGCCTTTTGTTTGATTGTTTCAAAAACAGGGACTTCTTATGTTCAAAGAGAGGAACTAAAATCACACAGAATATTACTACGGAAATGTATAAAGTTGATGTCACAAACACAAATTAGGCAAATTTTGCATATAGGAAACCTTTCCATTAATAATTTTCCTAATTAAAATCCCAGTGGTGCTAGTATTTTCTGGTCCAAGGATAATAATAAATTAAACCATTGCTATCTTTCTTTTTATAACGCAGATGATGCCATGTTATGAAGTTAATAGCTATTTATTTAGTACCTACTGTGTGTCATTTACCTACAACTGTGCTAAGAACTTCCATTTTTAAAGGGAACTATATTTGATATACTCTACTGATAGAGTGATATTTCTGGGAACTATCAACAGGGGTCTCATCACTAGGCTTCACCTAAATCACTCTTGATTGATGGCTATCTCCACCGTCCTTAAAGATATAAAGTAGAAGTGCTACAAACCCATTAACAAATTATATCAGCAGGAAGTTGTCCCTAATAACCAATGTTATCATGGAGCTAAACTCTTTTGTGTCAAATTTTATCTATGTTAAAATTGTAAATAGCTAGACTATTAATATTTTATCTTAATTAAAATCATCTGAACTTAAATATATTTTAGTTTCTTTTTTTATCTTACTTCAAAAGAAGATGCCTCCATTATTATTATTATTATTATTATTATTATTATTATTATTATTTTGAGATGGAGTCTCTCTCTGTTTCCCAGGCTGGAGCCTCTCTTTTTATCTCTAATAGTAATCCATAATGTTCCAAGTATCACTTTCAGATTTTGAACTTTCCTATCTTTTCCCCTCTCTATCCTATATTTGTGTCCCTTTCTTTTCAACAAGTAAATATGTACAGGTTATTCCCATATTTAAGAAATCATTTTGATCTGACAGCACACTCTATTTGTTAACTTCTCTTCTTTTCATTCTAGCCAGGTTATTCTGCCTTCTCTTCTATTCTCATCTTAGCCCTTGGTGACCTGCCAACTTTTCTTACCCTAGACAGAAATTGTTCTTGCTAAGATCCCTAAAAGCCTAACTGCACAATCTAATTGTCACTTATTATTCTCAAATTATTTGAATTTGCAAGATACATAACACAATTGACTACTTCCAGCACTGTTTAAAATGCCTGCATTTAATGCATTTTAATATATTCTTCTTTACATTTTACATCTCTTAGATTTTATGAACACAGTCTTTCTTGGTTTAATTGTTCCACTTACTCCCTGCATTATCATTAGTGATTCCTCTTTTCTCCTTAGATATTGGCATTATTCAGAGTCCTGAACAGTTGTCTCTTCCCTTTATGTATATGTTTTGTGAACTATCTCATGCACATTCACAGATTATACTACTACATTGTTATTTAAAAAAAAAAAAAAACTCCAAATCTCTATCCCAACCCAGAACATTCTCCATTGTTCAAGGTTCAAATGCCTTCTGAATTCAACTTAAACCAGCTGAGTGTGTCAACTTTATTCTTGGTTATAATTGATAGGATGACCATTCTACTTGTTTATCTGCAAAGATATGAGCCACATTGTTTTCTCTCTTTCTCTCTACATTACACATCTAATTAGATACTAGTTCCTGCTCCATGATTGATACGTCATCTCCATTTCATGTTCCTGAATCTCCATTTTCAATAGCATTAGTTATTCAGAATCATATCATTCCCAAAGGTGAATGCTCTCATCTTCTTCTAGCTTCACCTTCCTTTGTCTTGTTCTTTTTCTCATTATCAAAGTGGTTTTCAGAGTAATTGTTCTCAAACACAAATACTATACCATATTACTTCTATTTATAAATTATTTGTTCCCCAATGATTATCCCCAGGAAATTTTAGCTTTCACACTTTGGCATCTTAAATCTCATTTTTGCTTGATTTTTCATTACTATTACCAGCCATTCACTACTAAGTCCTTGATCCACACTCACACTTATGCACACATTCTATGCCTCAGCTATATCAAATTTCTTTAAAGTCCCCTGTGTCAAATGTCTTCTGTGCATGTGTCACATCTCTGTCTACCTCTGATTTCATCTGCTGCTGTGATAGACAGCAGTCCCATCCAAGTTCTGTTCTCATTGCACTACCACAAGTGCATCAAAAGTCATGCCGCATCCTGTCCCATGTCCTTCTCCCCATGCCTCAAGAGCTCCACTGACCCTCGCAAGATCACAGCCAGAATGTGGGGATGTTATTCCCCAAGAGCTATCCTCAGCCAATAGTGGACAGAAATGATGAATTAATGTTCCACCTTTCTGACTTTTAGCTTTCAGGGACCACATCTAAGAGGTAGTGTGAGCCCTATTGTGACCAAATTAGATACCCATCTTCAGATCGGATAACTAATAATTAAATATCGGAGCCTTTGTTTCATTGAGGTACTGGCAGAAATGAATCTCTGTTGTCCGGAGCAGGAAACTCAGATGAAATCTTACATTCATTTTTAATTCTTTTTTATTCCCACTTAGGCCTTCTCCATTAGTCCTGTTTACTAGGTTCACTCCCACCCTGCCAAGTAAACCACATGTATTCAAGACATTAGCTCAGGTTTTACTTTTGAGGAACCCAAACTAAGCCTCTGCCAAACACATCAGCATTTGCACATACCATTATCCTGATCTAAAATGCCTTTTTCACGAATGATTCACAAGAAAAATTCCCATGTCCACCCATACTACAGTTTGTGAGCATTTACTGACCCATTTGGCAAATATTATTTTCAAACATTTTAAAATATCACCATTTTTTATTGTCATTAATAGCAATGGTTAGCTTATCAACATCCCTCCCATAATAGACCATGAGCTCCTTGAGAGTACAAATCAATCTTAGTTACCTGTGTCCCAATAAGTAGTATGGTAACTAACACAGAGTGACACTAAATTATTCTTATTAAATGAAAGACATTTGTAATTTAATATAATGGTGTTTGATTGAAGGAGACAAGGCATTTTTTTCTGATAGAAATCACTAATGTAATCAATAATTCTTTAAACTGAATTTTCAGAAAAAAGATAAAGCTTAGCTAAAAATAAAAATATATAAACATATTTAAAAATATATAGTTATATATATATTTTATACATAATATATAAAGTTAGCCTACTTTCTAAGCTATCATGTATGATATAAAAGGGGCAGCATTTATTAAGATCCTCAAAAGTTAGAGGATGGAGGCAGTAGTGCCATCTGGAGCCAGAAAAGGCAAAAGAAAATAGCCAAGATGAAGGCTCTAAAGACCAAAGATTCCAGGTGGATCCAATTACCCTTTACTTAGAACTGAGAAATATGTCTAGTAGCCATGGAATCCCGAATTGTCAGCGAGTACTCACAAATGAAATGAGAAACTATAAACATAAGAGGAAAAAAATGTGCAAAGCAAAAAATCAATTATACATTCACAGGAATGGAGACAAAGTTTATTGGGATTATTGAACCAGGGAAGACAGCCAGATTGTCAGGGATCAACATACAGAGGAAGAACAAAATTAAGACATGCCAAAATTTGAATAAAGTTGTTTTAAAAGATGACAGTTATCAGAGTCACATGAAAAAAGAGACAGAAGTTGGGTTATTTTTTATTTTGGTTTTTTTTGAAGGCTGAAGGCTGAAGGCTACTTTGAAGAGGTAGTCCAGCTCTACCAGCAATATCTCTCCAGTTTTTCAAAGAGCTATCCCCAGCTGGGCTGTGAGGAACATATGAAATCAGATTTCTCTAAATTAATTTCAAAATAATGGGTACTTATGGAGATTTGATTTTAATACAATCAAGTGATTATATTTTGTATTATAGGTTACCATATTTCAAGGATATACCTGCTTCCAAATGAACAGTGATAGTATTGAGAAAGAGTACAGTTAAAAAAAATTCTAGAATTACATAGAAATATGCAAGTAAGAGAATAGGTACAGTGGATATTAAAGATTAAAGCAGGGCCAACTAGAATTGATTTAACTGTGGGAGTATATTACATATTGTTCACCTAATGAAGGTTAATAATGATGTATTCAATATTGTATTTAATAACTTTCCTTGTTGTAATGTGACAGTCTCAGTTGGCTAGAAAAAGCACGCATAAGACAAATTTTAACAGACATAAAAGTAAAACACCATATTCATGTTTTTAAAAGTTAATTGCAAATCCTTACCAAAATATTAGTAAATTAAGTCCAGCTACATAAAAAAGTGTTAAACACCATGATCAAATGAGAATTACACAAAAAGTACAAGGTTAATTTAACATTTGTGTATAAAGTAACACAAAATATCAAATTACTAGTTTCCTATTGCTATGTAAGGTCACATTTTCATAGGAGCCAGGGATTAGGACATGGACATCTTTGAGGGTTATTATTCAACCTACCAAAATCCCTCCTTTTGTCCAAAAGGGAGTCATTCCACACACAAAATATATTCAGCACATCCCAAAGTTTCCATTATATCATCAATTCAAGCCCATAATCTCACCTAAGACTCACCAACTTAAAAGCCCTGAATTTCATCATCTAAATTAGCTATGGAGGAAGCTCAGGACATAATTCATCTTAAGGAAAAATTTCTCTTCATCTATGCTCTATAAAACTATAAAACAAATTATCTCCTCCCAAAATGCAATGGTGGTACAGATATAGGGAAATGATAATATTAATAGAAATTCCCATTGAAGAAGGGAGAAAATGAAAGGACAAAGGAAGTCACCTATCTTGAGAAAATTCTAAATCCATCTAGGTAATCTCCATTAAGTTTCAAGGGCTATGAACAATCTTCTGTGGCTTGCTGTAAACAGCACGAAGAAATCAGTACATGCCGTCAACACTTTGCTTTGAAATCTCCTCACATAAACATCCAAGTTCATTGCTTAATAAATTCTACCTTTCACATAATTTGTAAGATGCAATTCAGTTAAGATTCTTGCCAATATACAATAAGGATTCTCTTTCTTCTAGTCTCCCATAACATGTTCCTCATTTTGCTTTGAATTCTAACCAAAAGCACCTTTAACATTTATATGTCTACCAAGCCTATTTATCACTATTTAGGTGTTCTCTATGACAGTAGTCTTTTTTTTCCTTCCTCACTTCATTCTATATTCTGACTAGCTGTTTCTTTAGTGCTGTTTGTTCTAGGCAATCTATAATTTTTCTACCATGTTTCTCGTAATTATGCTAGTCCTTGCCCATTGCCAAATTCCTAAGCCACTTCAACATTGTTAGGCATTTGTGAGAGCAGCACCCCGTTTATGGGTACTATTTATGTTTTAGTTTCCTATTTCTATTTAAGATAGCATAATCACAGTCTTTATCACATCATATTAATCAAAGAGAAAAAACACATGGTTTCTCAATAGACTAAAATGAAATGGGTGAACTCTAATACCCATTCATAATAAATATTCATAACATACTAGAAATAAAAAGGATATCCTAAACCTGATAAAACACATCTGTTAAAATTCCACAGCTAACATTATCCTTAATGGAGAAGGCTTGAATCCTTTTTTCTTAAACTGGAATTAGGTAAGAATACCTGCCCTAACCACTTCTATTCAACAACATGTTAGAGGCTCTAGCCAGTGCTAAAGCTATTAAAAATAATTTAACATCCTAGAAGATTAAAAGGAAAGAGTAAACCTGTATTTACAGATGACATGAGTCTATATCTAGAAAATTGCAAGGAATACACACATGCACATACACACACACTGCTAGAGTTAAAAAATGAGTTTAGTAAGGTTGCATAATAAAAGATGAATATAGAAAATTAAGTTGCATTTCAATATTCTAAGTATGTATAATCTAAATTGAAATTATGAAAGTAATTTCATTAACAATAGCATAAAAATAAATTACTTAGGAATACATTTAACTAAGAAATACACAATTTGTACAGAGAAAGATACAAAACATTGCTGAGACAAATAATAGGAGCTCTAAATAAACGGATAAACATTTATAATGGTAATTATCTTCTGTCCACTGCACAGAAAGTTTTCTCATTCCACATTAGCCTCAACACTTTCTCCAATGTGGACTGCTACTGCTTCCCTGTGACACTAACATAGACACTATCCTACCATTGCTTGATCCAACAACTCATGCTGCTCTGCCATTCAATTTCAATGAGTAAACTTACCTTGATCAGCACAATGTAACTGACTGTAAACAGAATCACTTATATTCAGGAAAGATGTCAGAGAGGGAGAGATGGAGGAAGAGAAAGGAGAGAGAAGTGTTTCTTTTCTTTTAAAATTAGATAAATATTTTTCTTCAAAGTCATCACCCAATGTCCCTATAAGTAGGCTACAAGAGTACAATACTCCTATTTTCCATCTTGGTCATATCAAGATGGAATGTTGTATTTACTACCAAACATCACAGTTAAAGAGTATGAAGACAGAAGAGTGGTTAAAAGTATTGAACTTCTTTAGCCTATAATTGTATGAAGACATTATCTTCAAACATTTGAAAGAATGTCATGTTGAAAGTGTGATAGTATAATATTTTTTATACGTTGCAGAAAGGAAAAAGTAGTCTCAATGGAGAGGCCTTGACTGAAAAATGGTAATACCTAAGATTTTGTGTCCTGGAGTTCTTAGATAGAGACCAGATAGTCAACTTCCAGTTTGTTCAAAGACTCTTTGTTCTAGGATGGCAGGCTGTTGCAAGTTTCCTCTGACATTAATTCCATAGCCCATATGTTAAGACTATAACAATTAAAACATTCTCAACTAACCTTGAAATATTTGAAACGTCTAGAGGGAGTAACTTACTTAAAACTTGTCAAATGCTGGTTCTATAAATGTTGGATGCTCGACTGGTATTGATACATGGCTCCTGAAACAATTTTCTTCACAGTCAGCAAAGTCATGAGTTTGCTTCTACACAGTGATATTAAGCTGTACATCAATTTAGATGACATACATGTATGCCAGAGCCATGTCAGAATGGATAGTTCCCTTTAGTTGGTGATACAGACAGTTTCAAATCAATTCCTCGATGATAGCAATGGGGAACAAAGAGATAACCAACTGTTGCCACAGGTCTTACATTTTCTTGGCAAATGAAAACTCACACCTAGTCAGAAAAATCCTAAATGCTATAAAAATACCTTTATAATGTTGCAGCTTACAAATGTATTTAAAATATATGAAAATTTCAAGCACCTGCATTTTCATTCATTAACTTTCAGGATAAATCAATAATAAAAGCAAGTAACATGATGCAGAGTAAATGAACTCAATTTAGTAAGCCAGTCATAATTGAGAAGCCTACATGTGCCTTATTCATGAATATGTCCAGTCTTTATATTAAAATATATCTTATTCTTGGAGCTAAGCCTTACTTTTACTTTATAACATAGTTTGAATAAATATAAAATAGCAGCCAAGTACACTTATATAAATCAGACAGACCTTAAAGGTTTTCACCATATGCACTGAGAAAGAAACAGGTTTACCAATTTATTCTGGCAAAGGTTAGAGCTTGAACTCTTTGAGAGGAAGCAAGCAATATTAAAGGCTGTTTGACAACCCACACTAATATTTGAGTCATTAAATGATGGTTTTTTTAAGGTTCATAATTTAAATGAGTCTGCAATCTGATTAGGTAGCATTAAAAATGAGCTTTTAGCTGCTAATAAGCTTCCCCTTGGTTACACAGCCTGTTGTTTTTCTGAGGCAAAGAGAAGAGGGAGCTGCGTGAGCCACTGTTTGCAGTGTATGAATATGATGACAAATGGGAAGAGGGCGTGGATGTTGATGAAGAAGGTTTGATTAGCAATTGGCAGCATGAAAACTTCTGAATTATTTTGCAAATTTAAAGAAAGGTTACACATGCAGTTGGTGAGCAGAATTATAGACACAAAAATAGAACTATCTGAAGAAGCAGACATTTTGTTTCCATGCATGTGATTTGGGTATTTTTGCATCTCTTTATCTTTAATCAAAACTCCAGGCTAGGATCTTGATACAAAGCAAATGAAATTGACTTGCATGGTGCTTGGCCATCAAGCAAATGTCGGTGGCATTTCCCCAGGCCACACCAGTCTCAGATAACAGTGGAATGACAATAAGTAACAGAATGTAAATGATAAGTGCAAAGCTTCAGCAGACTGTGAGAACACATGAGGTCACGTTTAAGTTAATACTCCAAATCTCTACACTGGAGCCTCCACCTGTTTGACTAGCATAGGGAACTCTCTAGGCTATTCCAGGTATTCTTTTCCCCTAAATATTTGCAATACCCCAAACGTTGCATATTGCTTTGGGATGTCTCAGCAATAAATCACAAATAAATTTACTAGAATTGTCTAAAACAAGAGGAAAAAAATGTTTTCTAATAATAAAAAGAGCAGAGGTATTGTTATTTTATCCCTTACTCACTAGCATCATCAAGCACACAAATTCTGTCCATTGCTCACCCTACCATTACCAGAGGACTGCCTTGGTGTATTAGTTTTCTGGGGCTTCCATGATAAAGTGCTACAAACTTGGTGTCTTTAAAAAATTAAAAATTATTCTCTGACTGTTTTAGGGGCTAAAAGACTGAAATCAAGTCACTGACAGGGCTATGTTCCCTCTAGGGAAGAATCCTTCCTTGCCTCTCCCTAGCTTCTGGTGGTTGCTGGTAATCCTTGATGTTCCTCAACTTGCAGCTGCATCATACTAATCTCTGCCTGATTGTCACATGCTTTCTCCCTGTGTCTCTGTGTATCTACACTTTCCTATTCTTATAAAGAATCAGCCGGGTGTGGTGGCTCACACCTGTAATCCCAGCACTTTGGGAGGCCGAGGTGGGCAGACCATGAGGTCCAGAGATCGAGACCATCCCGGCTAACACGTTGAAACCCCATCTCTACTAAAAATACAAAAAATTATCCTGGCATGGTGGCATGAACCTGTAGTCCCACCTACTCGGGAGGCTGAGGTAGGAGAGTCACTTGAACCCGGGAGGTGGAGGTCGCAGTGAGCCGAGATTGCACCACTGCACTCCAGCCTGGATGACAGAGTGAGACTCCATCAAAATAAAAAAAAATAAAAAAAATAAAATATCAGTCATTGGATGAGGTCCTGCCTTCCTCAAATATGGTCTCATCTCAGTGTGACTACATCTGCAAAAGGTCTTCTTTTCCAATCAAGCCACATACAAAAGTTTCTAAGTGGACGTGAATTTAGGGAAGATGCCTTTCTACCCAGTACATTTGTTCTCTCACTCTCTTACTCATATTTGAAAAATGCAGCAGCTGTTGCAGATGTCAGGTTCTCAACCCAACTAGATTCAGGGTCACAAAAGAACAGTTTGTATTTTTTTTTCTTGTTTTCAGAAGGAATAATCCATTCCCAAAAGGTTCACCAATTCCAGTGGGTCTCATTGGTGAGAAATGGTTGCCCTTATTAAACCATTAATTAGCCTGGAGAAAAAACAATTTCCATGACTGGTGTAAACTAAGCATATTTTCATTCCTGGATTATGAAAGGATTCATTTTTACTGAAGCACACAAGTACTAAATTGTGAACAGAATTAGTGTTCTTTGACAAATAAGAACACTAATTTCTCCTTCCTTGTGTGACAAGGAAGGAGTTTGAAAATGGCTGTTAAGTTGGCAATAAAAGTCTGTCATATTCAAGTTTCTTTACATATGTTAAGAGAATCAGTCCTGGCAATTCTCGTGACCAAAAAAAAAAAAAAAAAAGCAATGAATCAGTTACATATTTCAGGTTTAGACTCTATAATTCCAATTCTTTATTAATTCTAATACACTCCTAATTGATTTATAATCCTCACATTGGCTTGTCTCAGTTGTTTCAATCAGTGGAACCACCAGAGAACAGCCCGGGCTATGGATGCTCCTGCCTACACATTTGCCACTGATAAAAAACAAAACAAAACAAAACAAAAATACTACCAGTTTTTACCTTTATCTTTAAAGACTTAACAGTTTGAGCCTGAATAATCCCAGTTAATCACTCTTATAATCCTTTGTGTAACTCTATGTGTTCATGGAATGCATGGTATTAAAGAATAAATTGTGTCCCCCTTAGATTCATATGTTGAAGTTCTAATCCCCAGTACCTCAGAATGTGACTGGAAACAAGATCTTTAAACAGGTATTTAAGGTAAAATGAGTTCATATTGGTGGGCCCTAATCCGATATGACTGGTGGCTTTATAAGAAGAGATGCGTACACACACATGCACATGCGCAGAGGAAGGAACGTGTGAGAACACAAGAAGGCAGTCATCTACAATTCAAGGAGAGAGGCCGCAGAAGAAACCATAGATGCTGGCGCATTGCTCTTGGACTTTCATCTTCCAGAACCATGAGAAAATGAATTTCTGTTGTTCATGCTACCCAGTCTGTGGTATTTTGTTATAGCAGCCCTAGCAAACTAATACAGACAGTTTCAGTGGCAGAGGGGCTGAGGACTCATATCAGCCATATGAGGTTAAGGAATAACTCAAAGAAAGAAAGTCCTAGAGTTTTCAGATTTCTCGTGAATCTAATCTTTTACCACACATGCATGCACACACATAATCATTCTTGCCAAGATGTGCCCTGGTACCAGAAAGACTGATTCAGAACACACTTTTAATATCTGTCGTCTGCTACTCAGCTAAGTGGCAGTCCCCTTAAGAATCCTCTCTGTTAGTTTAATGAATCCTCATTGCCTGGATTATCTGTAACTTTTTCCCTCATCAGTACACTGCTTGGCCAGTGCTCACTGGCAGATGTGCTAGTGACAAGCTTCCTGATGGCAGGATATGTCGTTGTTAAGTGAGCAAACACTAGAGTCACATTTTCTGTGTTTGAATCTATTTTTCTAGGCATCGCTTTGGGCAGGTTACCTAAGACTTCTTTGTCTTTACCACATCATCTAAATAATGGGGATAACATAGCAGCTTACCTTACAGCCTTGTTAAGTTTAAATGACGTAATATGTATGAACATTTGAAGTTTCGAATGAATGGAAGCTAGAAATAATAGCAGCAACTCCCTCCCTCTGTTGAAGCAGCACTGCACTGTGGAGTGATAGCGATAAGTTGGAAGGAAGGGATGAGCTTCTCCCTGAACCTTCCTCACTTTGATGTCAAAGCAGCACAGTCCATGCTTGAACTTTCATGATTACATCTCTCATTATTTTTTTTCTATACACATTTCTATTTTCTGTGCCTCTGTCTTTCACCTTGTCTCTTCTTCTACACCTCTATCCCCATTGCTGTCTCTTAGCTCAAACCGATTCTTAGCACCGAGGAATGAAAGGAATAGATTACAGCTTCTTGTTTATTTAAAGTTGCAGTTGCTTCAACAAAGAGTTGCTGATACACATAAGCAATGAGCAATGCATTGTGCTTGACTTGCAGTGAGAAAAGACACATTCCCTGCCATCATGGAGATAACTCTCCAGCAGACGCTGTAAGCAATTAGCTTCCAAGTAAAGTAGTACAAGTCCTGTGGATGCATAAGGTATGGAATGAACTACTTCCTGTCTGGAGAGTTGGCTGTCAATTAGCCAAGCTAGGACAGGGAGGGGAGAGGTACCAGGCAGAAATAAAGTATGAGTGAAGGTCCTGAAACAACGTAGGGGAAGACAATTTGAGAAAATGAATGCTGACTAGCATTCACGAATGTCTGAAGCAGGGAGAGCAAGTGTCAAAGCACAAAAGGGTTCCAAAAGTCAACAAGGTCCTGATTCAACAAGACCCTGTAGGTCAGGTTAAGTACTTTAATCTTTATTTAAAGAAAAATTTAAGGCATTGTGCAATAGGACAACATAATTATACATGAGTTTCTAAGAGATATTTCGGCTGCAATATAGGTAGATGCTGGATTGGGTAACCGCAGAGAGGGAATGAAAAATGTTCACAGAAAGTCCAATTATGAAACCATAATAATATTTGAGGTGTCAGATGATTAGGTCATTTGCAGGTGGCAGATGGATGGATTTGAGATAAGTCAGCAAGTTTTTGTGACTGAACAAATTCTAGACTTAGAGCTCAAGTGCTGTTTGGATGGTTGTGCCATTTACCAAGGTAAACAGGATAAAGATAAGAATCGAGCAGGATTAAAGATGACGACCTCGGTTGAGCTTATGTACTTACTTATGCGTCTATTAATAATAGATATATAATTCTGGAGATCAGAGGAGCATTTTAAGCTAGAAGACAAAATTTGAAAATATTTTTTACAGGAGAGACAGCTATCACTTATGAAAATGTAGTCAAGGTAGAGAATTTAAGTACAATCTCAAATAGTTGCTGTGAAGATAGAATTTAATCACGAGATGCACTTGGCTTAGTGTTTGATGGACAATTAGATGCCTTTCAATAATTGGTGGTTATTATCTTTATTTTTATTTATTTTCACACTAATATATGAGGTTAGTACTAACATTAATCCCATTTTACAGATTAGAAAGCAGAGAGGTTAACATATTTGCCACTGTCACGCAATTAGTGAGACTTGGAGCCAGATTTTAGTCCCATATTCATGTTCGTTTAAATCCAGAGCCCATGTACAAACCTCTTTCTTTCTTCTTACAATGAATTCAAATCTATTTATTATCAGTGTAGTATTTCTTTGAGTATCAGGTTTTCTGAAAAGAGCCGGGCTAGTAAATAATCAGGTCATTCAAAAATGCCACTCCTGATATTGCCCATGAAAAACTGTATAAAATAATTAAGAAGTTGTTTTAAAAAAAAATATGAATTCACATTAATAAAATTGCCAGTATGCAAAATCCATGTGTTTTTAGCAAAATATTACAACTTTTATTACCCTGAAAGTAGTTGTTCAGTCAGATATCATGGGTTTGTAAGGTAACCTTGATTTAAAATGGAAGAATCAGCTCTTGAAACAGAGAGAAATTTGTTACATCTTTAGAATACTCATTTTGAGGCTCATCAAGGGAGCTCCTGGAGGGTTTCTGTGTGTGATGTATTTTTATTCACAAAGAGTGAAGCTAAGCCCTGCATTGTCATTTGCAAGGTACTTGTTTGAGTTGTCTGGTGCTGAATTATGAGAGCAACTCCAACGTTTAAGTGTTATTGCTCTTTTTCTTTGTGGCTACTCACTCCTCTTCCCAGACTTTGCTAAGGTACTTCAGTGGCTATAATGAAGTGAATCCAAATTACTAGTTTGAGACCAGCAAGAGACCTGACTTGCAGACAAAATATTCTTTTAACATTTCACTGAACTAATCATCCTAAAGGATTTACTCTGCGTTTCATGAGCTCTTCCTTGGCTTTGATTTTTTTTCTCTTCGTGTGTCTTGGTTTAGCTAAAGGAAGTTTCAAAATGTCGACCTGAATGTTTTAGTAAAGTTGTCACAAAATTTCCTTTTGTGAATGTATTTAGTTGATGATTTTAAACTTATAGAAAATAGAACAAGACCGATCAGACTAGCCTTAACATTTCCCTGTTTATATATAGACACACAAAATATACACAGTATATTTTCTGTGACAAATTATTGGACTCTGACCAATATGCATAGTAAAAAAAATGCATGAGGTTTCAATTTACTCTTCTATGGTAAGAAATATCACATTAGCTCACATGAAATTTTGTTAAGATATTAGAGCATAGAAACAATATTACATTATTAAAAAGATTTAAGGACTATAGAAGGACAAACAGGAGGAGAGTTAGCATTTTATAGGATCAAATATATGTCACTGTCAGCCTTAATTCCTCACCTATTTGAAACTTTTAAAATTGACATAGTAGTAACCCCAGTGGAGTTCAACCCATCACCTTTATATTGATGAAGACTTGATTATATGTCATGACTTGATGCAAGTGGACTTGCAAAAACTGTAATGCTAAAGGAGTAGTCCCATTCAGGTATGAACACAGGTTGAAATCCACTGGCTTTTCCTAAGAATACTGCATCTATAAAACTTACCACACTAAACCACAGAAAATGTGTGTTTCCACACAGGCATATTTCAAAGAGAAAAAACAAACAAAAAGAAGGGTGTGAACTAAGTAGGCTTAGTTCCTTCTTTCAAAGTGACCATTCCAACCAATCAATCTTCCTCCCTTAAAGGGAAGGAGAGAGGAAGCAAAATGAGGTCAGCAATATTACTGAAATGATGACTCCTTCACCTGAAAACTTGAGGAAGGGCAAATAAATGTGCCCTTTAAGTAGGAGGTCACAAAAGGATTTACAAAACAGAGTGTCATAGTGTTTTGTTTCTGTTAGTAAATAGGTATTTTCCCTCAGTTAAAATGAAGGGTATTTTAACTATAGACCTCATTTACATTTGAGTCTTGATTTAAAAAAAAAAAAAATGACTCAACTACTAGGAAGACCTGAAGAATAGTTGTTAAATTTCACACTCCAATAAGAATTACAAGTTTCAAGTTCCCTAATGCTCAACATGCCATTCCTTATTTGTCAATAGATATCCATCCTGTCATTACCAATGGAATTAGGTGTCCATAGTTGCCTCCATCCAGACCAGGGAAGTCTTGTCACCCAAATTTGCTGCTTACACCACACTCATTTGGCTGCAGGTGTTTGCTTATCTGGGATCTATGAAGTAAGAGCCACATATACCATTACTAGTGAGGTCATATAACATGCTTCACACAAATTTCAGAAGCTGTAGACTAGAAGGCAAAGGCCATATCAATCACCTTCTAAATATATTCCACCCAGACTGACCATTGTAACAAAAATATTCAAACTCAAATAATTAAGTTAGCAATTATATTTCTTACATTTAGAATATCCACATCGTGGTCACCTGGAATCTTTACATCTTCTAATACATAAGTGCCTTCTAGTCTCAGAGTATTCACTTCCTGGTGGAAAAATGAAATTAGGTAAAGTGGTAAATGTTTTATACATGCCATGGGCAACAGGGATTCAGTTGAATTTTGTGAGTTCTCTGGAGTTCTAACAATTATATACCTCAGTGGTAACCTATACTGGTTAATTTTATGTGTCAATTTGACTGAGCTAAGGGAGGCTCAGATAGCTAGAAAATTATTATTTCTGGGTGTATCAGTAGAATGAGTAAAAAAGATGGCTCTCACCAGTGAGGATGGGCATCACCCAGTCTGGTGAAGGTCCCATTTGAACAAAAGGCAGAGGAAAGGTGAACTTGTTCTGTCTTCTTGAGCTTGAACATTCTTCTTTTTTCCTTCAACATTAGCACTCCTGGATCTTGGGCCTAAGGACATGAACAAGAACTACTTTCCTAGGCCTCTGGCTTGCAGAAAGAATATTGTGGGGCATCTCAGGGTCCATAAGAGTGTGAACTAACACTAATTATAGATATAGATATAATAGATATAGATATAGATATAGACAGACATAGACATAGATATATAGATATACATAGACCCTACTGGTTCAGTTTTTCAAGACAACCCTTATGAATACATAACTCCAAGGCAATTTTGTACAAAAAAGACCACCCTGTTTATTTTATCATTTTGATCTGCTGGTATTTGATATGCCTTCCAAAGAGGAGGAGAAACACACAAATTTGTTATGTATAGGTGTTTTAGCATAGGGTTACACCCTTTAACATTAATACTTTATGTATTAACTCTTAACCAAAGGATATATCTTTTCTACCTTTCTTTCATCTTTGCTTTATGTCCAGCGTCTCCTGCTTCTCTCCACCTCGCATTGTCCCAACACATACATACGTCACTAAAAATGAACACAAGGAAGTTTCCTATCTAAATTTGACTGAGCTCCAATAGGTGGCAACTGACTTTTTCCAAGTGTGGAAAAGGGGTAATAAATAAGATATATGGCTTAAAAATACACTCTAATTCATTTTCGTTTATTCTAAATTTTCAGTAAAAGCTAACACCACCCCGAAGTTTTGTGTTGTTGTATCGAAATGGAAAGAAATTTATGAGCCCATAAAAGAGACTGAGCCATACTCTGATAACACTACTATCTTTCCCTGAAGCCCTGTTTGTATGGCACAGTCTCACCAAGGTGGAATCGGCATGCATCTGTCCTTCATATACTTGAGTGGAATGAAGAGAAACATCCTTCATGGTGGGGGAGAAATATAATATTTGGAAGAGAGGTCTTCCAGTGAAAAATGCAAAAAACAATGTAAGACAACCTCCCTCTCCCATACAAATGAAAGAAAATAGTACTTTGAATAGAAGGGAAAGTATAATTATAATGCCAATGTATAATATACATAACGTATTTCACTAACAATAACTATTTAGAGTGCTTAGCTCTAGAGATTCGGGAAAATTGTGTGAACCAAACAGACAAAGCTTATTAAAGCCTGTACAAAGAGAATAAAACAAAAGAATCTATAGATCGCTCTGCAAACTTTGTTTGAAACAGAAACAGAACCATGTTATCAGAAGTCAACAACTTCCTGGCCCTGTTGAAGTGAAATAAATAATCTTAAAAAGAGTGAAGTTGTTATTACTTTCACAATAGAGCCTGTGGGAAACTTGAAACAGAGGAAAAGTTTTACCATGAATGGTGTTACCAGAGATCCCTATTTATGGTACCTACTCAAGAGATCCATCCCTATGCATCCCTATGCAAGGGTCCTGGTTTTCACCTATTTTCCAGTATCGGTATCAACAGTGCCACTTCCATTCTCAGTAGTCTTGGTTTGAATAACAAATGACATGATCACTCTAAATACAACCCTATACCTCCGATGAGACTAAAATATATCTCAGTGTCCTAGATGAACATTGGGATCCAAGGCTCCATACTTGGTTATCTACTCCAGATAAAGATGAGACCTTCTTTGGTCCAAAAGACAATCCAATGTCAATAAAGTCAATAGTCTGTTTCTCCATCACCTGCATCTGCCTGAAGCCCAAGATAGGTTTTTGACTTCCCCCAATGGAGTAGAAAAGTCTTGCCCAAGTCACAGTTGGGCCTTAATAGGCATGAATCTAGGTTCTGAAGGCTGACAGCAGTAACTAAGTCACAGTAAAAATTTAGACTTGTTTTTATTTAAATTTAGATTTGTTTCTGAAAGTCAGGCTCTGGAAAAGTGGAACATTGTCATTTATCAACCATACCACCTGAGTTAGGTGAAAATAGTAAAATCATTCTTTCTTTTTTTTTACTCATTTGCTTTTTCATGGAAAAACATTTGTGAAACATTACCACATACTATGCTGTGCTGTCCTTAGATATATATCAGTGCCAGCAAAAATAATTTATGATCTTACCATGATCCTGATTCTTCACTGGGAAACTGAAGTGTTTTCTTGATGGACAGTGGAGAACTGCAATTCTGAAAGTTACATTGGGAACTTTAAACAGGAAATATTTTGTTCTTATCCTTCAAATTTTTGAAGTCTGGGTTATACAAATTCTATATATACACAAAGAGAGAGACTAAGAAAAAAAGTTAGATGAAAATTACAGTCGTTATCATGAAACTACAAAGAAGGAAAGATATATTTTGTTACTATCTTGAGTACCACTGTCTTGAAGATTCAAACTATAAAGCAAGAGGCCACCAGATTTCCACTTCTATTTTGTATCATCATGTAAATATTACTTCAATTTTTTTACTGATCAAACAGAATCAACCTTCCTATTAGAGAACATTTTATTAGAAAATGCTTTGAATATGCACTTGGTGAATGGTTGTTATATACAGACAATAAACAAAACCTGGCACTCACAAAGGCATCTGGCATTCTAAAAACTCCTTTTCTGAGCCTATCTTCCTAATAGTTCCCATTATCTACTGCGTGTTTGACTTCGCACACATCAGCATATTCATTTTACAGCCCCCTTTGTAAACATTCAAACTCCACTCTGCGAACTCTCAACTCACATTTTTATTTGTGCATCAAACATATCAAAGAACAAAAGATCTGTGGGAAAATTATGCACCACCACATAACTCCTTTTGTCAGAGCATAGAGCCTAAATAAGTATCCCTAGAGTCTTTTATCCAAAGCTTTGCTCCTAAAATGAATTATACCTCTCACTTCCTCATCTTCTATTGTCATCTACTTTGCGGTTTATCTCCTTATTTCTTCTTTTCTAAATTCTGATAACATAAAGAAAAAGGAAAAAAGAAATAAGTATATATCTATTAGAAACTGTAGAAAGGCTATCATGACACAATATAAAAGATAAAGAAAATAATGAAAAAAATAATGATTACTGACTTATATAGCTCATTTCTCAACATAAATAAAATATCCTAAAGTGTAGTCAACCTATTCACACATGAAGTAAGGACCAAATCTGGCTAGGAAACAAAGTAATATGAAAACCGTAAGCTTAAAGCAATCAGAACTGATGGAAATGGCTAATGAGAAAATTGATCTATTTGCATGGTAGAGAAAGTGGAAATAATTTCTTTCACATTACACAAATCAAGTCTTCATAATTAGATTTGACACAAATACAGGTATAACCTCATTGCATGGGACATTAGGTTGTACTACAAAGTAATTTAAGTTGAAAATGTAAGTTCCATTAAGAAATAAATTCACCGACCTAATAAGACCAGGAACATATTCATGATAAAATAACAGAAAATCAATAACACTTTTCTAATTTAAATATTTAGTGTAGCCTGGGAGAACAAAATGAAGGAAAAAAATACTGAAATCTAACTGTATTGCTCAGATTGAGTAAAATATGAATAGTAAACAAGCAAAATACATATTAAAAATAAGTGGCACTTTTTTCCATTTATCCCAAATTAGTTGTGTTATTATATATTCACTCAGTGCTAATTTACTATATACAGAAAAACAAGGAAAGACTAATATTCTGACAATCCTAGAATTTAAATTACCTGTATATTCATTACTCTGCAGTTTTATTTACCATTAAAAAATATAAGAACAAGTCAAAGACCTATTATGGTTGGGAAAACGGTGAGAACTTTCAGAAAGGTATATACTAAGGTCTTTCTTATACCTGGAGCTAAGAGAAAATATAAATATACTTTATTTTTACTTATTTGAAAGGAATGGAATAACTATAGTAACATTTGGCTTGATTTATATTCTGGCAATTGAAAATACTCAAAAGAGAAGGAGATTGTTTGGTAGTCTCTTACATGCTTTCCTTAAGTGTGCCAGCCAGTTATCAATTCATGTTTTCTCACATCCAAATGTACCCTTAAATATCTGATTTGAGATCATGAAGTGCACTCTCTAAGCCTTTCTCCTTTACAATGGATATATATTTTGTCACTGGAAGGTGCTGGAAGGGCACTGCAAGATGGAGGGGGAGCTTATCTTCCTGGATCCAAACTGCTACTTTTGCTCTGCCTTGCTCCTGTTACATAGAATGTCATCAATGTGTGTGTCAGTGAGGAGGGTGGAAGGGAATTCCCCCAAACTGCAAATCCCTCAGTGACTTTGCTTCCTTGGCCCTGATCCTGACAACACCTTGTCATGGCCCTCCTTATGCAGACATTGCATGATCTAAGACATGTGCCTGCAGTGCCTGGACCCCATCTGTGTGCCTACACACCAGCTTCAGCTTGACTATGACTCACAGAGTTGCTTCACGTGGCCTTCCCAATGCAGACTAAGAGCTCCAAACCTCCTACAGGTGGTGGCTCACTGACTTCCCTGTTTGTCTGCACACAAATGTGTCTTGCCTTTGCTGTGGAAGGCTGTTTCCTGCTTGCACAGTGACTATGGACCAGATTTAGCCTGAGCAACAAAGCAAAATTTTTTGCCACTCATTGGGTTACAACTATATCTTCTTCAACAAGGCCTCGGAATGGGATCTCCCTTCTCAATTTTTCCTTTCTGAGTGACTTTCTCTCTACCTTAAAGCATCCTTCAGAGTTCTCTTTATATTTGTATAGTAGCCTTGTATGTCAGTGGTCCTTAGTTCCATCCCCATTTTCCATAATTGGCTAGGACTAACAAGTCTCAGCGTGTATTCTTATTCATGGCTATAATTTATTACAGGGAAAGGGTACAAAGAAAAATCTGCCAAAGGAAAAGTTGTATTGAACGAGGTTCCAGGTAACAAGTCTTCTCCAAGTCAAGTCACAAAGAACTCAATTTTTTCAGCATCAAATACTGACAACTATACTTGAGGGATTATCTATTAATGGAGACCATTAGAGATGCAGTGGCCAGGGCTTTTACTGGAGGTTGGTCACATAGGCACCCTCTTATCTAGTATATCTCAAAATTCTAGACTCCTGAAAGAAAACGGGCGTTCCACATTAAACAGATAATTTTCATCAACAGGTTAGGGACTGTGAGCCATTTTTTATCAGGGAATGGTTGAAACCCTTCTAGAATCCAAATTTCCAGAAACCAGACAAGGTCCAACCTTGGAACCAATGCTTTCTAAGAATAGTCATTTCAAGCCTGTTAACTATTTTTCTGCACACCTAGCATAGTTTAATAATTCTTTATATTAAGCTTCTTCTGTTGAAATTGTGGTGAGGTTTCTATCTCTTAATTGAACTTAGACCAATATGTATACAAGTTACTTCTTGGGGCATATTAGATTTTTTCAATGTTACACTAACTTCTAATCTCTTCAGAAAATACTTAGAAAATTACTGCTGCAGAATACTAAATATTATCAGAAGTTAGCCTCATGACACCAAACAACAGCTCAATTTAGGCAATTTAGGGGAGGAAATTTGGACAGCTGGTAGCTAGGTTTATGTCTATGTCCAAAAGTCATTTTAGACTACAGCAATTAAAAAAAGGAACAAGTGTGAAGTCTGTGAAACATGTTCTTGTTTTTATGTTAAAAAAACTTTTCTTTCAACTATTTTGCTATATTTTGAAGATTCAAATTATTTTAAAATATTCATTAAGAAAAAGGATTGGCTACTTTAAAATTCTATGAGCTTAAACATAGGAAATGGGAAAATGTTAAAACTGGAGATAGCAGAAGCAAAATGTATTTTACACATGTCCTACGAAACAGGTGGGAAATTGAAAATGCGATGCAGTCATGTTGGGAACTCATTCTGGGTACTTTCTGATAAGGCAAAACTGCCATCAAGCCAGGGTAGTACCCAGGCTACTGTGTTAACCTTTGAGTTTTATTTATTTAGCTCCAGCAAAAGCTAAAAAGCAAAAGCTGAGTTGAAAAGGGCCATTTTTCTTCCTGTGGATTTCAGATTTATTGAATTCTTGGAAAGCAAAACAGAAGAATTCCTGACTAAAGGCTTTCTGGTAAGTACCTATGAAAAGCTATGATTCCTATGCATAACAGGATGAAGAGAGACTAGCATATGCCTCTCTGATGTTGCAAATAGTAGATAAAAAGTAGAGGCCATCTGTCATCAAAACTCCCCTGAGAAAGTAGGTTCTGTTTGGACTTTGGTGGTAAAGAATCAAATAATTTCAGAGGGTAAATATGCTATACTTAAAAGCCAGCCAGCCTAGCCCTATAAGTTTACAGATAGGGAGCTAAAGACAGGAGAGAGAATGTTATCTGCCAAAGAAGCACAACAAGTTATGAGTACTTGCTGATTACTAGTAAGATAGTAGAAACAGAATTAGTAACTATAATACAAATACAAGTCAATAATCTTTTCATAGACCATTTGATCCTGTTAGAGAGAACACACAACATTAGAAACGTATGACTCCTAACAGAAAAGCTGAATAAGAACGCAGTGTGGGAGGCATCAAGAGAGGTTATGTTAAAATCATCGTATACTTGAAACATCAGGGAGGGGACTCACTTTGGATTTTATAATTTACCTTTATTTACCTGCTATAAATTTTATACATATATTTTATACAAGTTTTTAGAGGCCATTTTAATTATTACTCTTCCTGATGATTTATCTAGTATATCTTCATGTAAACACCATAGTTGTTTTGAGATGTTTTTGGTTTTGCTTTTGACGATTTACACTGGTCACATGAGATCCAATGTATCAGATGCCTAGCACCAGTACTTCAGATTAACATTCAGCAAGAGTTAGCACCCTTATCTTGCCCTACTATATTTTACACTTTCTGACAGCCTGTAGCATTGCCATCCTTGTTATCTTATAACAGTAATTTAATTATGGCTTAAAGTTTTAATTCTGCTGCCAAATACAGACATGATTCATGTGGTCTTAAGGTGTTACAGTGTACAGGTTTTTTTCTGGGTCGTTCTGTACCCTAATTTAGCATTTAGTGATGCATTTCATCCGATAAAGATTATCTCCTTCAACATCCTTAATTACCTTGGACATCTTCATGAATGGGGAATTGAGATGTTATTTATATTTTTAGCCAATCCTGAGTGTAAGAAAGATAACTCTTATACTCAGGCATATGTATTTCCATATAACTCTCTCACATTTGGTCTAAATTTGGTTAATGGGTGGTAGATAAACAAATAAAAACAACCAAGGCAGTCTTTCAAGTGTGTACAGACAGATCTATGGCCATGGCAGGGCTTCTCTTCTCAGCACTAAACTTCATAATTTTATCAACTTTTCTTTTTATGATATTACTCTGCTCCTACCAAACTCTTTAGAGTAATCTTATATATTTTCAATGCTTTCCCAAAATAAGAACTCAAAAACTGAGCTCAATACATCTCATCAATGCAGACTACAGTAGCATGTTTCTAGTGTACTACTATTAATGAATTAATAAATTACTTTAATATTTTAAAGTTTTCATAGTTACCAAATTTCCTGAGGTATAACTTTACACAAACAGCTATAGAAAAAGAGCCCCCTCTTACTTTTAAAAAGTGAATAAATAAATAAATTTAAAGAATACAAATTCAGCTTTGTTACATGGATATATTTCTTAGTGGTGAAGTCTGGACTTTTAGTGCAACCACATGAATAATGTACATTGTACTCATTAAGTAATTTCTCAGCCTTCACCCCTCTTCCACTCTCCCCTTTTCCAAGTCTCCAATATCTGTTATTCCACACTCAATTCCAAGTATGTACATTATTTTGCTTTCAGTTATAAGTGATAAAATGCAGTATTTGACTTTATGTTTCTTAACTATTCTTTAGTAGTGAATTTTATGAACATGAATGCATGTCTTAACTTTTATTTCTGTAGATTGCACTACTTAGATTTTGATACTTTTTAAACCTCAATTCTATCATTCATTAACTCTTCCAATCCAGTAATTTTTGTATTTGTAGATTTAATAAGAAAGCTATCTAAGTGCACTGCCCCCCCCAAAAAAAATACTAAATGAAGGTGAAAGCCCTATGATATCATGTGTCAGAGGGTAACTCTCAACTTCCTGATTTCATATCCATTTATGTGTTATATAATGCAGTTTGGGAAAGAGTCTTTAAAGTACAACCTTTTATTATACAAAAAAACTATTCCACTAAATTACTTAATTGGCACTCCTTTAGCGTGTTTACTTAACAAACTAAAAACCTTTCACTGAACTCAGCGCACATTTCTTGAGATTTTACACAAAGATACTATGAAAAATTTTGAAAAAGCCATGATGGAGAAATTACATCTTAGATATTGTTTCTATAGTTGTTACTTTATATACACTCCTTGCAAAACGGATACGAGGCTAGTTTAAAATGATTTCTTTTATAGGCATCCCATAATGGTTTTTGTTCTGATCCTTTCAAAGGTGTATATCCAATACATTAAATGAATTGAAAGTGTATTTCATTGGAAATTCACACAAATACATGCTAAAGGAGTGATATGGGAAAAATGAATTTATTGGATTTTCACAATTGGACTGCAATACTAAAGATAGAAGTAATGGCTTCAAAAGTTAAAAATTATTTAATCAGAGATGAAATTTGGACATCATTCTAGGAAATACCAAGACCAGGCTATATTAGTTTGTTGTCCGAAATGCTGCAGGTTTATAAAAATAGCTTCTCCAGTGACAGAGAAACATGTTTGGTTTTGTATAACAGCAAAAATTCAATGGGAATATAGTTGATTAAGAAAGATAGATCAAGGTGGGGCAAATGACCCTATTGACCCTATTGAGACAGAAAGCCACAGTCCTCGTCCTGAAGCCAGGATTCAGACTCTTGACATTTGGGCCCCAAAGTCTCTGCTCCTATTCACTTCAGTATGCCACTTTTTGTTTGTAATTCGTGTCTCAGTGTGGAAGTCAAACGTTTGCTCTGTTTGGAAAGCAGCTATATGAGCAATTCGGGAATTAGAGTTATAAAAAAGGCATTTAAAATAATCTATAACGTTAATACTTTAAGCATTCATTATCATTCCAATCATTTAATCATTATCATGTAATTGTTATTACCAAGACTGATAGAGATAGATATTATACTATATAAGTTTTACCTGTGTTTCACATATGTTGTTTGGCTTACATGTTATAGATATATGGTTTACATATTATAGATATAACAAGAAACGGACTCTCCCTCCAGGTTTCTCACTTTTAGTCTGCTATTCTTCTATCCTACAAAATAAGTTAAAAACCATGGGGAAAAAATCACATGGAACAGGTCTCTTAACACAAGTCAAGTGAGCATTTTATGCACTTTTGTTTCCAGCTTTACTGAGATGATTGACAAACAAAACGTAAAAATATTTAAGATGTACAACAAGATGTTTTTATATATATACATTGTAAAATGATTATCACAATCAAGCTAATTAACATAGATCTATCACCTCACAGAGTTACCACACTGTGTGTGTGGTAGAACACTCCTAATCTATTATCTTAGAATAGATCAGAGAAGATAAGCCCTATTCTCAAGTATACATTATTATTAATTAACTATAGTTACTATACTATTAGGTCTCCTGAATGTATTAATTCTTTAACTGAAAGTTGTACCTTTAACTAGTGTCTCTCATATCTCCTGCTTCCCAACCTCTAGTAACCACTCTACTATTCGCCACCATAAAATATTATTCAGCTGTTAAAAAAAAGAAGACGAAAGAAAGAATCATACTCTTTGCAACAATGTGGATTAACCTGGAAGACACTATGCTAAGTGAAATATGCCAAGTACAGAAAGAAAAATGCTGCATAATTTTACTTATGGTGTGGAATCTGAAAAATCAAACTCATGTACTTTCTTAATAATTTACCCTTGTTTCCTCTCTCAAATTATTCTAAGATTTTACCATCATTGGTATTAATTTGTTTTAGGAAAAAATAGCTCTCCAACAGAACTTTGTGATGATGGAAATATTATGTTGTGTGGTGTTCAAAATGATACTATACTTGTGTAGTTATTGTGCACTTGAATGGTGAAGCCGGCCAGGCCTTGAGGTGGAGATAGGGAGCTGATGATTAGCTAACAAAATACAGTTAACTAGAAGGAAGAAGACCTAGTGCTGGTAGCACAGTAGGGCAATTAGAGTTAACAATAATTTATTGTACATTTCAAAATAACTAAAAGAGGGAAATTAAAATGTTCCTAACACAATTATCCTGATTTGATCATTGCACATTTTATGCTTGTATCAAAATATCAGTGTACCCCATAAATATGTACAGCTATTATGTATTCATAATAATTAAAAATGAAAGCACTGTAAAATGAAAAAATGAGACAATGTGACTAAAAAACTGAATTCTAAATTTTATTTAATTGCAATTAATCTAAATTTAAGTAGATATATGTAGGTATTGGTTACCATACTAAACAGAGCAGTTATAGAACATAACATTACCAGTTTTTGGAATAGAGTCATTTGATCACCTTAACCTGGAACTTTAGATCTGATTTCTCTAGTGAAAAACCAATTTCTTAAAATAAAATATTATGCAGACCATAATATATAAATCAGAAATGGGTGAAGCCACCCTGGTCAATGTGTCAAGGAAGGGGAAAGCCTGGATTTTGCAGAAAGAGTAGAGGTTAGCAGCTGGCCTCTCAGCTCCCTACTTATACTCACATCAAGAACAGCTAAGGGACCAGTAAGACACTGAAGAACATGATTTGAAAGCAACTGATGAAAATGTTCCAATTCCTCTGGCATCTTTCATGATTTCTTAAATATTTATAAAATTCATTTTATGATTAACTCATTTTAAAAACATTTTTCAAGAGATTTCCACTGTGCTATCAGCAATGATGCTAAGATTAATAAAACACAATTATTGCCCTCACGTAACTTAAAATTTAAGATTTTGTAAAAATCCAACATTGCAATTTTAGTGTGTTAAATTCTATAGATGATATAGTTATGAAGAACAGGGTGGGTAAGTGCAAAGGAAGGAGAAATAATGCTTCACTGAAGACATAACATATAGGCTGAGTCTTGAAAAATTAGCGTGAATCAGGAGGACAAGGGGTGTAGGTTGGGGCAGGATATCCTCAGAACACAAATTCTTGTAGTATACTAAGTAGTAGTTATTTAAAGGTAATGAATCTTCTCTTTACCCAGAGCCAGGTAAAATTTTGTCTTTTCTTATTTGTTGAGATTTAATCATTTATTATAATCATTTCTTCATTTTCTAATTAAAAGATAAATATCTTTGAAATAAATGAGAAACCAAATAGTATTTAAGTCCTTTTGCCTTCTCTATTATATGGATTCTTTAGGCCACATTTTTCCAATTTGAAAATAAAATCAACTATTTTGTCCTGCTTTCAACAGATCTAGTAAAGCAGTGAGGAGAGAGAGGTGCTCCACTGGGAATATTATGAAAAATGTATGTAGAGGTGTATACCCCAGAATATCATGTGATAAAACAGCCATACAAATGATAATGTATTTGTGTGGGAATTTATAGTTTGTAAACACTTTCATATTTTTATTTATTTGCTC
Organism: Pongo abelii; assembly: GCF_028885655.2. Taxonomy (NCBI): domain Eukaryota; kingdom Metazoa; phylum Chordata; class Mammalia; order Primates; family Hominidae; genus Pongo; species Pongo abelii. The sequence goes on along the minus strand of NC_071990.2, from coordinate 94,764,674 downwards.
TGAAGTTATAGTGGACAAATAATTATTTCTGGTCAAATAATTATTTCATGTTTTATGAAAGCATGTAACAAAAACAAGTAATCCCTGATTATTGCAGAAATGTCTGATGTTTTACAGATTTGTCTTACCTACTTCAAGAGGCAGGCAATCTTAACAAAGAATAGATGACTACAGGAAAAAAAAGAGATAGTTTTATCAAGTTAACCCCAGTTACACTAATTTGGAAACATTTGAGCTTGAAGAAAGAGTAATGAATCATAAAAAGAAATGTTGAAAAAAAGAAATTAATAACAAGTTAACAATAGAGAACAGAATATATTTTAATTATAATAAAATGTCAGGAGTCAAGAATAGCTAGTTGAAAAAGTATAAGGACTCAGGCTATCCCAGTTAAAAATCTTTTGGCAACAATGCTTGTTGTGAACATTCTATAGAGCATTATATGTAAATACAATAGGTAAGAATATTTATAAATAAAAAGTTGATAATTTCATACTCAGAGGACAGATAGATAGTATATAAACAGCTATAGACATTAAGTAGAAAAATTATCTTCTTTAAAAATGAACATCTATTGAATTTCTTATATGAAAACCATAGTTACCATTTTCTTTTCTCAAACATTGTTACATTAATGTTCACTTACTATCTATACATTTTCCTTCAAATTGACATAAATATATGGGTTACAGACTGTAGGCAACTCAGAGAGTATTACTTCTTGATGTTCATTGGTGTCTAGCTGATTTATTTTTGAACACTCTGCTATGTCTATCCTGATGGCATGTGCTATAATGATCAATGTGAATGAGATGTATTTCCTGACTGAGCCAATATAAAAAGCATGAAAGTGAAGCATTGCAGAAGGGTAAAGTCATTTTTATTTCTGCTTAGAAAAAAAAAAAAAACATACTTTACTGCCTTTGACCTTTCAGTGTTTTTTTGTGTTAGCCATCATATCATCCATTCTTAAAAAAACAATCACTTCCAAAGTGGCATAAAATAAACAAAGATATTGGGTAGAGGATGAAAGTATTCAGTAACACCCAATGTATAACAGAAATGAAAAATTTGCAAATCATCAACTGCAATGTATTTTTGGTTAAGGTTTTTAATACATATCAAGATTTTAAATACATTTTCAAGATGTAAAATATATTTTCAATATGTTTTCTCATGATTCCTCTGAAGTTCTATTATTTCTATGCATTCTTTTTGTATTTTCATCAGTCTAAATATTTAGATATATAAAAGTGATTAAATACAGTGTGGGGTCTACTTTAATTCAAACAATAATAAAATTGTGAAATTTAAAGAACACACATATTTAAAAACTCCTACTTATTTTTTATGTATCTTAACTTACTATTGTAGTTAAGTTTCTCATGATTTCATTTTACAAAGGGAGAGGCTGAGGTGATTAAGATGCTTGCTCAAGGTCAAGCACTAAAAGATGGTTTGGTAAGGTCTTTCTGATTCCTGAACCATCCTGTTCTTTGCACATATGTGTGTGTGTGTTGGTGTGTGTTTGTGCATATATATATACACACACACATATACATATATATACACATATACATATATATACATATATATGCAAACATAGTCTAAACAGCTTAGACATTGCCTAGCTAAGTGCCCTTTAGACAGAATAACTCATTTAAGCTTCCAAAGAACTCCATCATGTAAGTATAATTACTCTGCAATTTCTCAGTGAGGAAACAGAGAGAGAGTGTCTAGGTGACTGGCCCAAGGTAACAAAGCCAGAGAGTGAAGCCATATACATATATATATATATATACATATATATATATATAGTGGGTATGGGGGGTGGTGTGCATGCATGCACACGTATGTATTTATGTGTGTGTGTCTATATATATATATCCTCCTAAATACTATCAATGTTTCTCAATGTAAAAACATTATGGATCATCTAGACAATGTTCCTTGGTTTTTGGCTCGGGAAACTAAAGGACTAAGAAATTCTGTGAAGAGTCCAATTTTAATAAGTGAGTTGGTGTGAGAGCCAGAAACTAGAAAATGTCTCTTGAACTTCCTCTAGGGTACCTTTCATTACATCACGCTGTTTCTGTATTATTACCATAAATTTTTGCCTATTCAACTTAACATATTAATGCATGTTTTAACCAAGGTGTAAAAATACAGAGATTCTGTCAGTTGGCTGGCATTAATAATGACCCCAGATATTAATGGTTCAGCAGTTTTTACCCCTAGTTGTGCTCCAGAATCAATCAGTATATATAATTATTGTAAATATAAATGTGCAAGTGTAAACCTTGGAGTTTCTGACATAGTTGGTCTATCTTGAGGCCCTAGAATTTGTATTTTAATAAAGTTCTACCAATATCATCATACAAACAGTAACAACAACAATAATTTTAGCTAACATATAATCAGTTAAAAAAGCGGTCTCAGTGCCAGACAATGTCTAAGCCTTGTAGACAGGATAACTCATTTAAACCTCCAAAGAACCCCATTATGTAAATACTATTACTATGCAATTTCTAGATGAGGAATCTGAGACAGAGAGAGTGTAGGTGATTGACTCAAGGTCACAAAGGTAGAGTGTAAAGCTAGGATTTAACCACTACTATCATGGAGCTCTGTGATCTTAAGCAATACATTACTCAATTTCACTGAATCTTCTTTGGGGAGAAAAAAATTAGAAAGATGGAATCTGAATAAATATTATGCCTATTCATAGATTAAATAGAAAAAAACTAAATGTCTTTTTCTAGTTACAAAACTAGTGAGAGACTCCAGGCCCAGTGTTTTTTCTCCAGCAAATTTACCTTTCCATTATAGCAATTTTACTTTTCTCTAATTGTGATATTAAATGTATTATTCATAATTCTCCATTACAATAAATCTTTGGTTTTATAATACAAAAAGTTGATCAGAAATATATTCAGAAACTAATAGAATTGCTAAAAAGGTGGTTCAACACTCAAGTTTCAGGAACAGTGGCCCAAAACACTCCAGGAATTGGCTTGAGAAAAACATGATGGAGACTACTGCTACCTCTACTATGTTCAGCTGCCAGGAACTCAATGTGACTGCCACCAATACGCTGATGCATTGCCATCAGCTCTATAACCACAGTCAAAATTTTAGCCACTATTACTCCCAGAAATTCACTAATCAATGTTGCCATCTTGCCAATGAATAGACCCTACACAGAGTGTACTTACCCATGTGAATTACTGCCAGATAAAGCTTCACCCAGGCAAGTGCAATTGTTGAAATACTGAGTTACGGTCCTGTGCCACAGCTGCAAGAGTGAGAACATGCACTTCTTGGCCTGTGTCCATTTATAGATTGAAGAGAAAAAGCTAGGGGAGGTAGAATTCCTAAAGCAAGCAATTCTCAAAACACAGCTCGTTTGTTCAAGAGATACTAGAAAGCCAAAAAACATTGGGATAACAGATTTAGGGAAGGATGATGTTTATGTGAAGAGATATTTGAAATCCAAGCTCTTGGAGTGTTAGTTGGATGAAAGGATATACCATTAGGAGAATCCCTCAAAAATAAGTTTTAACTGTATTATTTTTAAAAGGCTGAGAAAGTTATTTTCCAATTCTGCATCTTGGATTTGGAGGCTTTTGACAGCTTAAGGTATATTAAAAATAATAGAATCTCAGAGAAAAATCTAGATTTCAGTACTACTAATATTTATTACTAGCAATGTAGTCCTGGATATGTATTTTTCTTTCCATTTCTGAAACCATACCCCTATCAGGGAAGTTGAAATAATATCCCTTTCTTCATAGAGTTGTGTGAGAATTAAATCAGATAGTACAAGTAAAATACCTTATACCAAACTATTAGTTTACTTTCTTCATCCCCTTTGGGGAATTTTTGCAATATATTGGAGATTTTTGAAACCAACATCATTAATTAAAATATATGCAAATTATTCTACTTATGGGTTTTCCAATGTAACTTGACCACTCCATCTATTATGACCCACACTACAAAAGAAAAGACCTAACTACTCCTAAATACTATACCTACTACAGATGTTTATTTAAGTATCTATTCATCTATTTTACAAGACCTTATATATTTGAAGGCAGGAAGAAACTGTGAGATTAAGATGGCTTGACCGCCTACAATCATACAACATACATTTTTCCTTATCTATTCGTTAATAGAATTATGATTTTATTTATTGAGATAATGACTGCTGGAAACCTGTGGAGTGCAGACCATTTCAAAGCCATATGGCTATGTGATTGATTTGTAGAAAGTGCCATACGGAACTTCTGGAAATGTGTGTTGAAAGATGGGGTACCTTTGAAATTTTCCTTCTCTCTCTGATTTTCTGCTCCTTGGAGCAAGATTGTAATAACTGAAGCTACAGCATCTTGGTCATCGTGGTCCATGAGGTAAACCTGAAAATTAAAATCACATTGGGCAGAGAAAAGAAACAGAAGGAACAAGAGTACATGATCACTTTGTGTAGCTGCAGCATCACCCTTCCCCTGGACTTCTCATACATGAGAGAATAGATATTTGTGTGTTTTAAAACATTTATGTCTCAAACATATATTACTAATAGCCAAACTCAAAACATAACTGATCTATACTGACTCTCATTTAAATATGTATTTCCAGTACTTATACTTAACAACAGTATTTAATAAAGGTTAGATTAATTAATTAATTAATATATGGCTTTAAGCCAAATATAAATGACTTGATTTATCTATTATTTTACATTTTTGGAAATACTGATTCATACAATCCAATTGCCTTCCATTAGAATCTTAATCCATGGTTGATTGTACTATAGAAAATTCCTAAGGTCAGAAATTTCATGTATAAAATTTTGAGTTCTCAGTTTGAATACATACAAGATGGACTAAATGGCTGGTATCATGACTTACAAAAATGTCATGATCTTGCTGGGCACAGTGGCTCATGCCTATAATCCCAACACTTTGGGAGGCTGAGGCAGAAAGATAACCTGATGCCAGGAGTTTAAGACCAGCCTGGGCAACATAGTAAGACTCTGTCCCTACAATTTTTTTTTTTTTTAATTAGACAGGCATGGTGGCATGTGACTGTAATACCACCTATTCTAGGGGCTAAGGTGAGAGGATTGCTTGAACCTAGGAGATTGAGGCTGCAGTGAGCCATGATCGTGGCACTGCACTCCAGCCTGGGCAACAGAGCAACACCCTGTCTCAAAAAAAAAAAAAAAAAAAAAGTCATGATCTTGATGGAACTTATGCTGAGAAATAAAATTTATATTTTATATTTTTATCTTTTACTTCAAAAATAAGAAAGATTAAATAGAATAATTATCTAAAGATAATAAAAATATGGGATATTTATTTACTTTTTCTAAAAATAATAGTATTCAACATGGAAAGCCAGTGAATTAAAGTTGACCTGTCTCTGTTTGCTTCTTTGCTAGAGACCTTCTCAAGAGCATGCAAAGTATTCTTTTTAGCTAACTTTTGGCAAATGTGCAATAGACCAGAAACAAATTTTACAGGAGGAGCTCAATCTTGTGTGTTCACTATTTTCAATGGGTAATTCAGTTCCAGCATGAGTATTGTTTCAGAAAATAAGCACTAATAGGAATATGAACAGTGGATATAAAATTAATATGAAACATGAAATCTATTTACCTTTTCTATTCTATTTCTTGTTCTCTCTTTTTTTCTAAAAAAGTTCTCTCTTTTGTCTTTTAAAGACTTCCCTTGTATTATTGAGAAAGGTATAGGAATGAGATGGGATACAGAGTACAGTTGGAAAATTGGTTTAGATACAAGGGAGAGACACCTGAGACAAAAGAGGTAGAGCTTGACAGCAAAGGTGATGAACATGTAGCTGTATGGTAAGAAGACGGTAAGAGACTTCTGAGCTGATGTCTGTTTTCTATGGAGGAATATTGTCCATCAGATCAAGCGTGTGGTTTTGTGATATTAAAATCTTAAATTTCTTTCTTGAAATTTTTGTCTGCATGATCTATCCTGATAGAAGTTTGTGAAATTCTTAACTATTGATGATGGAATTGTAAATTTTCTTCATAATCTGTAAATATTTGTGTTATACACCTAAAAGCTATTTCCTAATACTACAGGCCTGCCTTCTTTTTTAGCACCATAAATTAGACAGTTTATCATATATTTTATACAATAAACCTATGTTTAGATATCCGATATTCTTTCCTACATCAGAGACTTTCATTATGAGATCATTTTCTTTAATGCTGAAGTTTCTTGTATGCTGGACCCAGTTTGTCTGCCGGCTCAGATTTGCTTGGTTCATTTCCTTTCTGTCCTTTGCCTTTTGTTAAATTGAAAGACCCTGCCATATATCTGCTGCTTTCACCTAATCACTTGAGAACTATGTCTGTGTGAACCTTTCTGGGGAGAGAAACCAGGAGCATACAGTCATTTAATCAACATTATTCTATGGGATACTCCAGAATCCAGTGCAGAGGTCTGATTTGACATGATTCATGCAGTCTACATCTACTTCCTCCACTCTGGGCTCACTTATTGTGCTTTCTTTCATATTTGGCTTCTGGATTCTGGAAACTTTCCTTACTTTATGATTATACACACAGACACACACACACACACACACACACTTCACTACTATATACTTAGATAATACATTTTCTTCAAGGACAGTTTTTCATAACAGCAAATGTGGATGATATGGCTCTAAAGACAAATTATCTAACTTACATTATTCAATTTTCAAATTTTGACAATGCGAATATATTACTTCGATAATTAGGAATACCAAAAATAATTTCCAAAAAGAGAAATAAAATTATAGCATTATCAAATTATATCCAAAATAACATCTTATTCCTAATATACTTTGAATTTTAAATACTTATATTTGGCTCAGGAAAATATTGGTCTCTCTAACAGTATAAAATAGATGGTTTTCGTAGTGAAACTTGATTTGTGAATACTTTGCACTTGCTAGATTTGAATTTAAAAATAGCTAATATAGAAATAAAATGTTTTCAAAATATAATGAATAACTAAATATACTTTTTCTAATATTAAATAATGTCCTCTAATTTAATTGTTTCTTTATATATAAATAAATTGTAATTTATCTCTATCTCATCTTTTAAGAAACTACTTTGAGAATATTCTACCATAATTATTCAAATCAATAATAAATATAATTTAGCATAGGCAAATGAGGTTAGAGATTATGAAGAGAAATTAATAACATATGCAGATGATACTTCATAATATAGCTTATCTGGGGAATATTTTAGATTAGAAGTTTTCATTGCTCTAGAGGTCTGTAACAGCATTAAAATACATTTCTTGATTATAAAGTAATTACATTTTTTCAGCACCATGGAAACACTTTACTGAAAATGTAGAAATGAGAGGGAATTGAAATGCTTATAACATGTACCCAAGTACTTCTGAATTACCAAAAGGCAATCACTGACTCCAAATAATCAACTGAAAAAAAAACAGAAAATGTATGAATAATATTATAAGTAAATATAATTATTGGGATGGTGGCTTTTATAAAAATAATTGTGTGAGAATACATATTTTATAATAATAAAAAGGTAATATGTACTAATATATTTCAAAGCCATGTTTCACTGATAGATTGGAGATCTCTAGAGTAGAAACCAGGCATCTACATGCACCAAAGCAACTTGATGATTCCATGTGAACCAAAGTTGAAATTGACTGGTTGAGAATAATATTGTGTACATGGCTCCGTACCTTGAGTTTAGGATTTAGAGTTTATATTTCCATCAGTGGGTGACCACTGAAAGGTTTTAAACAGAGAATGAATGTCTGCTTCAAAATGAGCTCTGTGTCTATAGTATGGAAGCAAGGAGCACAGAATGGATAGTGATGAGTGAATGTAAGAATGCCAATTAAAAACCTACTGCAGTAAGTGTTGGAGATTTCATGTATAACATGGTGACGATAGCTAATAATATTGTATCACATGTTTATACTTTGCTCAGGGAGTTGATCTTGAATGTTCTCACCACAGAAAAAGATAATTATGTGATGTGATAGATGTGTTAATTAGCTTGATTGTGGTAATCATTTTGCAGTGTATATTTATGTACATGAAATCATCACATTGTATAGCTCGAGTACTTACAATTTTTATTTGTTAATCATACTTTAATCAAAGTGGTGGGGGGGGGGGTTACTGCAAACTCTTTCATACAGAACTCCAAGTAATTTATATAGATACTCTTCCTTCAAGAAGGTGGGGCATAACTCCCCACCCTTCATGGGTGGGATGTGTATAGTGACTTCTGAGTAGAGTGTGGAAAAGAGGGGAAAAGATGAGTACATTAACAGTGGAGAAACCCAATGAACACCACGTGACCAAGATTAACACCAGTAGTGATGTCTTATTTTGATAGCATGTACTTTTGAAAGGTTGTGATGAGAATAGCATTTTCCTTCTACACTCTTCTCCCCAGAAACCCATGATTTCTGTTGAATCATCAGGAAAAATCAGATAAATCCCAATGTAAGTGATCTGACCAGTACTCCTGAAAACTCTCAAAGTTGTCAAAAACAAGGAAAATTTGAGTAACTCTGATAGCCAAAGTGATTAAAAGGAATGACAGAGTTGTAGAAGAGTTGATAAAGGAGTAGAGTGAGGAATGCTAGGGGCAGTGAGGAAAAATCTGGGGTGCTAGATGAAATCCACAACTTTTAATTAACACCAATCTCAATTATTCCCTTGTTTTCTCTCACAACGCTCAGCCGCTCAGTGAGCTCGGAACTGTCACGAAAGAGGCAGTATATTCCGTTTACAATGAATTTGAAAATAAAAAACTCACCAAGCTATTCTCATGAGAAATGCATAAACTGAAAACATAAATGCTGAATAAACTTCAAGGTGAAAAGTGGGCATACAAAGAAGTCAATTAAGGGATTAAGCCAAATGATAAGCCAGAATTAAAAACATCTAATGAATCTGCCATGGAAAGACAGATTGGGAAAAGGGAAGAATCTCCAAAATTATTAAAACATTCAAAATAGCTTAGAAACTACTAAAACTGAAAAAAAAAAAAAGAAAGGCTTGAATGAAGGGACATTGTGTTCTAACAAAAAGGTAATTCGGTAAATAATAGCAATAAATTGATTGTGGATTTCTCTTTTACTGAAAATACTTCCTATTCAGCAATATAACCAGAATGTAGTATGCCTCTGGGTGAATAGTTTCTCTGATTTAGAACTTGGGATCTGCCCATGCCTAGCTCTAAAACCTAATTTATTAAAACTCTGACTTCAAGGATGATTCATATTTGGCTTGTTCTCAGCTCCTCAAATCTGCCCTGAGGCCTCTGCTCTGAAGTCTCTTCTGGGTACAGAAAAGTATCCTTCTGGGAGTCTTTCTCTTATTTTTCTCCTAAAATTTTGTCAACAAAGAGAATTGTGGTTGAGTCTGAGTGCCTTCAATGACATTTGTGAATAAATTGCTTGACCAATTACACAACTTCCCTTCCATCTTTGTTCTGTTCTCCTCAACCCCTTGTTATGTGGCCACTAAGGTCTCTGGTATCTCATATAGGTAGAACACTTCTTTTTTCCATAGGAACTTGTAGCTCTGTGTTTCATTCAAATTAAGCCAATTCTCAACATTGCCAGATGATCTTTCAAGTTTAGTCAGTGATTGTCAGTCCTAGTTGCACATTAATAAAGATCTGGAGGACTTAAAAACACTGAAGAAGTTACCCGGGCAACATCCCCATAAATTCTGATTGAATTATGTTGGGGTAGGGGCAAGGCACTTTTTTTTTTATTTAAAGAGCAGACAAGGCGTTATAATATACAGTTAGAATTGAAAACAACTGAGTTATAGGTTCTAGTAGAATAGAGGCAGTAAGTCTTGGCTTTCTGTACTGTCATTTAATCTCTGCTGTTTCTCTACAAGGCTTTCCTTAACTCAACCTCCCCAGCCCTTATTGACTCCAGTAACATTTCATCAGAATTTGTATCTCAGACCCAAACATTTGTCTTCCGTTTTTGGTTCTACTCTCCTACAACTTTCTCTTCTAGGAGCAGATGCGCTAAATCTGGTGTCCATTGACGTGAAAGGAGTAGTATGATGAACAGGACAAGACTGTGAAGCCTAGCAAGTATCTTGAATGCATCAGTACATTTTCCACATCTCTCTCTAAATAGAGGAAAGATCTCATTGCCCTAAGAATTTATATTTATGTGCCAATTTCAGGATAGTGTTTCTTAAATTTTCCTAATCTATTGAACACATATATTGTAATATGCACTTAGCTTCCCATTATAAACATTCAGTTTAAAAGAATGCATCCTCTCAATTTCAATCTCAAGAGTAATTAACATAATTTACTTCTGACTTTAAAGTTGTATACCAAGAACCATGAGGGCTCCCATTAGGTCATTCTCCAAATGCTTGTGTAACAACTCTAACATCTTAGTCATTATGGTATATTGTACTGTTGGCTTTCCTCAATGTTGATTTAATCAGAGGAGCAGTTGGATATTACACCTGAGATTCAGAATTTCTGATAATGGATCTCCAAGTATAGCCTGAGTATTACTGGGTTTCTCTGAGTCAGCTATGCTATCATTCAGTCCCTGCTTGGATGCCATCTCCTGCCATGCTGCCAGCAAGGGGGAAATACAAGTAAGACCAAGTTTCAAATGTGTGAAGAGTAATGTGAAGAAAATTACAGTTTCTTGAGCAGATGGGAAGAACCAAGCTCAAGTTGTGTGTGGAAGGAAGAGCATTACATGATATGTCCTAGAGCAAAACGTTTTAAATTATTTTTAAATATCTCTAACAGTGGTGATATATCTACTAATGCTCATAGAAAAATGCCCAGATGGTTACTACCAGGGCCTCTTTGTTTAAAAGGTGTGCCTTTCCTTCATGGTATTTATATGTCATCAAGCTCCAACTTCCTACCTCCTTTTTAGAGCTATTTGAAAAGTGTGTTGTCCACAGGCAAAGACAGAGTTAGATGATGGAGAGAGATGGGACAAAAAGATAATGGGGTTTCAGGCCTCTCTGGACGACCAATGAGAAACTCTTACGGGTTGTGTTAGTCCTGTTTCTCCTTCTCTATTCTACACTAATTACACCAGTGATCAGCTCTGGGGAAAATATTTAAAGATTTTCCTTAAGATCAACCTTTCTCAACAGGAGAGGAATGAAGAATTGTAAGTGTTTAAAACATAATATTTTTCCCTGTCACGATTAGTCATGCCATTCAAAACTTTTGAAGGTTCTTAAATTGGCAAATGGCATGATGAAAATAATGTTTGAGGAAGACAACATCTTCACAGCAAACACTTATGTCACTGACTGATTGCAACCGGAGGGAGGACAAGTAGTTAAAAAACTATAACTGCAGCTTAAGTACAAGATGATTAAGTAAAATTAATAGTTTAGGGTTTGAATACATATGAGAGAGAATTTGACTTTGAGAGATAGTACATAGAGGAAGAAAATCTTATAAAAACAAACAAATAAAAGAACTTCCAGATTTAAAATGATATCTACATGCAGGAAAAAGAGAAAGGAATCAAAATAACTTCAGTGTGTCTAGACTTACAAGTGATACCATGGTGGTGGATATAATTATCACAAAGCAGTCCTAACCTCTGTTTCTCTGAGTAGCTTTGACAGTTCTGTCTCACAGTTGGCACTCAGCTTCCATGACTACAACACCCATAAGCCTTCTCTCTCCATCTAAATATTCCATCTGGTACACTAAAACTGGATGACATACAAACGTATATACTTCAAATGAATAAAAGATATCTCACTAAAAGAAAGCTATGGGATTATTTTTCTCTCTTTTCTTACATTTAAGCTCAATTAAGAAGCAATTTTGCCCCTTCTGAGTCATGGTCTTTTATCTTCTCTTCTTCATAGGTATATTGTTGTATTTTTCTCCTTCATACTAAGATGATGGTACAGAATACTGATGAGATAATGCTTACTTTAAACTGCTCATTTCTTTGAGCACGAAAAACCTGATCTGCATTTTAACAAATGTTCCACTGGTCTGACTTCAGCCTTATGGCAGTTATAGGTAGTCCCACAGCAAAAGGAAGAAAATAAAGATTTCACACTCTAGGTTCTTCTGGATTGGCAAAGGAGGAGTTGGAAAACAAACTACTGTACATCAAAAGCAACTGCTGGAGGCTATAGGATTTGTATATTATTCCCAAATTGTTTTATCTATATAACAATAGGTCCAATTCTCAGGACAATTACTGTTCAACAAATACTTTTCTGAAGAGTGGAGAAGAAAGGAAAATACATTATATATGGGAACAGGATTGGTCTTTATTTCATTTTTTTAGAAATGTGCAGATAACTAGTGGGACAACACCTGTATTAAAATAATAGTGGCATGCCCCAGTATGAGAAATTCTGCAGCTCTTTTGAAACTGGCATTTCAAGCACTGTAGAAATTTTTTCTTCAGTGGGCCTTTATTATTTTCAGAATTTGAATCAAATTGATGCAGAAGGCTAGTTTTATAACAGTCTCACATTAGAAACTTCCAAAATATATATAGATTATTTCACTGGTGTGATATGATTTGCAAACATCTATCACTTTTGTTGAATTTAAAATATGTTTACAATTGAAAAGAGAATGTATAATTTCCAAAGAAATTAGCATTTGCCTAACTGTTATGATTCAAACATTTTGATAGCAATGGCCATTTTACTGTCTGAAATCTTTCTGGTATCCCCAAGAACTGACAGAAGCAGCATAAATAGTAGGCTTGTGTTGGTTCTGCTGTGAGAAACCCACTAGAGGAAACAGAGTGAGACAGCCTGTCCTCATCTAATGAAGCAGTGATTAGACAACAAAGTGAGATCCAGTTATAGGCAAGAGCTGAGTAGACAAAAACAGATGTGGTGGTAATTAACATCAGCCACTAATATGTCTGTACATTTACTGTTTAGGAGACTACATTTACTCTCCTATTAAGATGTGAGATCCAGAAATAAGGGATAATGGATCACTATTTTTTTAAATTCCTTACAGCACGTAACATATTATATTCAGTTTGAAACACTCACATAAGTAATTAATTGAATAAAATTTACCAACTCACTCTTGATTAGACATAATTATATCCACCCATCATCCTCAGCATACTGCATGCGTCCAAACATGCACTTGCGCGCACACACACACACACACACACACACACACACAGACACATTTGGGTGAAGTTAGCCTTGGATGGGTGAAGGAAGATATGATAAGGGACATAGGCATTAGTTATCTAGGAATGTAGCCAAGACATATAGGGCCCAGAGCACCTCGAAGATACTAATTACAGTTTGGCATGCTTCACATGCTTCACAACTATTCCCTGAGTCATTTATACTTTTGGTATCTTTAGATAGAATATTGTAATAATGTAATTTGTTTATATATTTCCAAGTGATAGCAATGAGAAGTATGGTGCATATCTATCTATCTATCTATCTATAAAAAATATGTAAAATTTCAGTTCATTTATTTATCCAACAAGTACTATATGCATACTATTTATGAGGCACTGAAGAAAAAAAATGAATAAGATGTTGCCCCTTACACCAAAATACTTTAAGTAGAAGTAAATAGGAATTTGCAATATGGACTTAATCTAGTCTTGAAGAATTATTTTTCTTCAAATATGGCTACATATAGCCTTATAATTTTTTATAATGTGCCTCTAATCACTTTTAATTAAGCATTGAGCTTTCAGGTGTCAATTTAAATGATGAATGCTGCCATAGTAAAGTATATCTATCAAGGGGAAAATTACCCTGAAAAAATTTCTCCATGTTGCTATTGACATTCTGTGATAACTCTGAAGTCTCATATATCCCTGATAATATTTCATCACAGTATAGAACAATAGATTCTCATACCTAGAAGGAAATCAGAAAATAATTAGTTCAATTTACTAATTTCACAGAAGAAAAAACTTAGATTCAGAAGGTTATATTCGCTGGCCAAGAGCAAGAAGTTGTTAGTAGCATGGTTAAAAGTAATGACCCATTCTTCATACACAAAGTTACATATGATTTAAATCTCACGGTCATTTCTAAAAGAATGAATGACACAGAATTAAATTAAAGGCATAATATGATAGCTCATTAATACAAATGGATTCCACTTTTATTGAATGTCAAAACATCAATGCTTTTCTTTTCTGAGTTTGCAGCCTAAATCAAACCAGAAACAATTAAATTGACTTAAAATATTTCATGAAAGAGTAATTATAAACATGTTTATTTGATATTTTCTCTTACAAATTTTATATTTCTATTTCTGGCAATATAAGCTTGTGATAAAACAAAGACATAAAGGTCACTAATAGAAACTCAGTGACCCTAGGAAAAATTAAATCATAACATAGATAGTACATTAGATGAAGCCATTACATGAAAATTAATATGACCACATTTTATTTGTTTAGCACTATAGTATTAATCAAGTGCTAGAGATGACACTAAGCATGTTAAAAATATTATCACATTAGACCTACAACAAAAATTGAATTCCAATATAGATTTAAAAACAAGGTCTGTACATATAATTAATCTGTACCTTAACAACAATATTACTCTCACTGAAAATATAAGTTAGAAATAAAACAATAAATGAGGGGAGGGTAAAGCTATTACATTCCAGAGAAGAGTTGAGCCCTCCTTTTCCCACCCACAAAATGAATATTTCGGTCTTGATGAGCCCTATTAAATGCATATGCAGAGTATGGAACAGCAGGAGAGCTCCTGTCTGGTGGGTGGGTATGACTCTACGGTAGCAGGATACACACACACACACACACACACACACACACACATACACATATAATGCATTATTTATTAGGCTTTCCTATTTGTGCCCTTTATGCATTAAGATGATCAAATTCACTCCCCTAAGTTCTCATTCTGTACTTATTGTGCAAACAGCTACAAACAGGACAATCTGTTCAGGAAGTGCAAATATTTATAATTTGGATATGTAATCTTATACAAATAAACTAGCACTTTATGCATTATTATTTCATTTTTCATTATTTGATTCCTTAGAAAAATATTTTTTGGCTTTTGACTCTCTAGGAACTCTCAGATGTCAGTGACATAGAAATGAAGATATGTGGCCCCCTATACACAAAGCAGGCTTACCTAACAGGAGAGGCAGGCAAGGCTAACAAATAAACTAATAACAAAAGAAGTTGATTGTTGTAAGAAAATTATATATGGAATGCAGTTTGGCACACAGGAAGTAGTCCAAAGTCATGGAATCATTTGCACTAGAGCTACTATTTGAGCTGAGTCTGGAAGAATTTAACACAGTTTGTCAGGAGAACACTTAGGAAAGATATTTCAGTTAGAGAAAAGAGTTTGTGTGAAGGAATGAATGCCTGAGTTAGCAGAAACTACAAATATTTGAATTTTCGTAGAGGATCTCTTGTGATTTGATAAGCATGTTAGGTCCTGTGTAACTTATTACATTTGGCAATAGCAACCAAATTATGTTTTTGGACCTTAAAGCAATAATTTTGCCCCTAAACCATCAGGGCCACCAGCAGAACTACATCCCGTGAGGCTTGGCTTGGACATCAGCTAGTGCCTAAAGATAAATCTAGTCTTGGTTTCTTCCTAACTGCTGCAAACACTGCTTTTAAGTTACTGATAGATAAATAAAGGCAGTCTCTTAAAAGAAGAATTATACCCTTCTATCAAAATTGTCTACTAAAAATATATTGACCAAAACAACCAAGACTGACTTTTATCTTTTATATATTTTCGGCAAAAAAGACAATAATGATATATTAGGCTTTTATTCAAACTATTTAACCTCTCTGTCTCTCTCTCTCTCTCTCACACACACACACATACAAACACACAAACACACTTCCCAGGTTACATTGATAACTTCCAGGGTTTATCGGGTGTTGCTTTGTTCATTTATTCATGAAAATAGAAATGACCATAGGCAATAGTATGTAGCTGTCGTGAAGGGGAAAGCACAAAGAAGAAATTTTGGCCCAGCTTTCATGACACTTGGCTAGGATTAGTACATATGTGGCTTCATTTTATACTCCAGTGAATCCCAGATAGGGCCATAGAGTAGACTACATGAATCATGAATGTCAGCCTGTCCTTTTTTTTTTTTTTTTTGGCATTACACCATGAAATATTGGCATAATAATTTTATAATATAAATTTAAAACTAATTTTACTAGTAGAAAATAAACACCACTTTAACATTTGGATGCAAAATAAATAATTATATGAGTAGAAATAACAGGGTTGTCAAACTTACCATGATCAGCCATTTCCAAGTAATTCTGTTGAAATCCATTTGCTACATGTTTATTCATTTCGTCACCTGCTCTTACTTTAAAGCAGCTGCCAAAGGTTTAAGAAAAGCTAAGCTAAGAAAATATTAAAATTGAGAAAACTTTATCCATTTTTTTTCTTAGAAACTATTGGGAAGACCCTTGTATGAATTAATTCACTTTGCTCAACCTAGCAGAATGCTAGTGTTATTAGTGTCCCAATATTAGAAATTTGTTATTTTCTATAGTATTATATTAAAATTACTTTTCAATATCATTAATTAAAACTTTTACTGATACTAATCACAATTCCTCATATATTTTTGTCTAAACAAAATTTTCAGTAAATATTTAGAAATATGCTTTCATTTCTGGAGTGGATCACAGAAATTATGCTTATGTTTCTTAAATAAATGGAATCACATTAAGCCTTATTCAAACATCATGCTATAAGCAATGCCATTTACATAACTAGGTTCTTTCAGGACAATAACAACAAAAAACTTTTAATCACCAATCAAACTCCATCCAACCTTGCTGATATGTATGTAAGCAACCACATTTAACATGGCCATGGAAAGTATATATGGCTCCACTCACATACACATTGAATAGAAGACATTTTGTGATACCTTCTCAATTTCTTCTTATTCCTTTCAGAGGAACCAATTTGGAATATAACATTATTTGCAAATAAATATATCTAATATAGTCTTCTGAATTTACTCTATTATTTCCTTCCCTCCCAAATTATTACAGAGTCTCAGTGAGGTACAAGAAATGCAGAGTGGCTTCTTTCAAGAAACTTACAAACTGGGAGGGAAATGGATCTCAGACAATTAAAAATTTATTACTACACTTATGAAAACAAATGTATAAAGGAATTGCAACAAAGCAAAATAATATTGAGGGTTTCAGTCAAAGGAATCATAATGAAGCTTAATCAACTTAAATCAAAAATAGTTTCTGGACTTTGCCTTTATGCCTATTTCTTTATAGCTTAATTATCAGGTTTATTTACAGCAAACTCATGTTTCCTGGCAAATCTACTGGATACAATTTAATTTACAAATAAAGAGTTTAAAGCACACTTTTTTCAGATTTAATGTGCATATATGCTATATATACATATACACACACACACACACACACACATTCACAATGGCAAGTCAAAATTATAGGTCTTGCTTTTCCCCCATATTTTTCCTAGATTTCCTGTCAAAACCTTTCACAAGTTTTGGCAGCATAAAAATTTGTCATGAAAAAAAATTATTTCATTTATTGTCAAGATAGGGTTAAACATCATATTCATTAAAGAAAATGAAGAAGCACTTCATTCGTATTTCTGACTAAAAGACATAGGATCAACTAGATCATTTTTTAACATTTATGCTATTTTTACCCAGTAACTCTTTAAGTTTTCAAGGAGGCTATGTGATTTAAAAATGATTTAAATCAGTTTGTTATTTTAAATTGATTTTTTCATTAAAAACATTTTTAAATGGAATTTGACCAGATTCACCCTGAAAAGTCTATTGAAGGCTTAATATGTGTGAATAATAATAATAATTTAAAAATATGTGTGGTAATATCATTGATTTTTTTTGTCATCGTGCTAAGCATTTGTGTACATAATTGTTTTCCCTTTGCTATCCTGTTAGAACCATACTTTTATCTTTACTATTTTGGTGATAATGAAATTGTACTTCAGATCATCCAAATGAGTTGACTAAGCCGTGCAGGTCATAGAAATCAGAATCAGGACCTCATGTCTATCATATGACCTAAAATCCACATCTTTTAACATTTTATTATATTATCCTACACAGTTATATTTTAAAACATTGGAGAAATGTATATGTACATATACATATTTTATTTCAATAATAGGAAAGCTACTAATTAAGGCACAGATGTGCTGCTCGTAAATTACTAGAGACATTATTTATATCATATTATGTAAGATGTGTAATCAATAGCATTAAAAAAGCAAGGGCACATTAGGTTTTTTTTTTTTTTTTGAGAGGGAGTCTCACTCACTCTGTTGCCAAGGCTGGAGTGCGGTGGCGTGATCTCCGCTCACTGCAAACTCCGCTTCCCTAGTTCGCGCCATTCTCCTGCCTCAGCCTCCCGAGTAGCTGGGACTACAGGAGCCCGCCGCCACGCCCGGCTAATTTTTTTTTGTATTTTTAGTAGAGATGGGGTTTCACCATGTTAGCAAGGATGGTCTCTATCTCCTGACCTCGTGATCCGCCAGCCTCGGCCTCCCAAAGTGCTGGGATTACAGGCGTGAGCCACCGCGCCCAGCCACATTGGGGGTTAAATTGAGGGAATAAGAATGAGATGCTACTAATAGAAACAGTGAGAAAAGTGTTTTAAAGAAAAATTAATTTTCAAGGTTTAAAGTAAAAAAAAAAAAAAATCCCAATAAGTAGATCAGAGGCACCAAGAGAGATTACTTGTGGGGAAAAGTAGATTTAAAAAAAATACATATGAAGTGTGTTTTTGGTAGTCAGGGTTTGAAAAACGAGACTCACAGAAATGTTGAATGAATGAAATTAGAATGATGAATCTCAGGAACAATGTGGGAAAATTAAACAAACAAACAAAAGCTTCCAGGAATGAGTGTAGATACATAAACATATTTTAGAAATAGGAACATGAAGAAAAGAATAGGGCAAAAAACAAGCTAGCAAAATGCCCTTCATTTTGCAGTAGTGTGTGCTCATCTCTCCAGTTGTCCCCACAAGTACTTCAGAAAGTGACTATAATTCATGTTTCTTGAGCTGGAAGTTGAGCCAGCTTCCATTTGTATACTGTTGCATTTCATTAAAAGTACTTTGAAGGTATATTGCCTGATCTTTAATAGATTACAAACATGAGACAGATACTTGACCCTCTAAACCTGGGAGTTACACACTGCATTATCCATAATCTGAGATTTTTCTTTGCTTTGCTTCTCTATCTGAAGGGAAAAAATATCAAAATAGCCTAAGGTTGCCTAGGGCTGGGAGTAGAAAGATGGGAGGTTGGGGAGTGATTCCTATTTGGTAAAATGTTTCTGTTTGGGGTGATGAAAATCTAAGACTATGGTGATGATCACACAACTTGATAGACAAACTAAAAACCATTGAATTATAAACTTTGAGTAAATTTTACAGTATGCAAATTATATCTCAATGAAGCTGTAAAAATAAGAAAAGAAAAAGAAGCAACTCTAAATGTTTCAGGTCAAATGGTAATTAATTGAAAACTTAAAACATTCATTTGTTGGTGAGTGAATTTGCTTTTTTAAAAGCTGCCTAAGCTCATGACTCTAGGGAGAGCATA
Source organism: Pongo abelii (assembly GCF_028885655.2). NCBI lineage: Eukaryota > Metazoa > Chordata > Mammalia > Primates > Hominidae > Pongo > Pongo abelii. The sequence continues at coordinate 94,744,983 of NC_071990.2, read as the reverse complement.
ATTAATGTTAATGGTGAAACCTCCTAGAAAATACAGCTCTCATTTCTCAAAAAGCTCTTTAGTGTTTCTTTCTGCTATCAACTGGTCTTGAAATAATTGTCTCAAAATATAACTATAATCCACTTTCATGTAATTTTCTCTTAGCATAACATAAAAATGAAAAGCAAAGGACTTACAGGGAAATTTTCCAATATGATTATAGTTAACCTAATATTATGGATTTGGGTTTTCTGATTGACTTTTAACCACAATTAATTGTTTTCATAAATGTTTCATAAAGAAGTTTTAAAATATTTCTCCTCATTCAATGTATATTAGACTGGCAGTCTTGTATATAAAGTAAGAAATCTATTCTCTTCCATTATGATGTTTATGAAATAGAAAAAGGTTTAAAAAAGGTAAATATTTGAGTAATTAAATGATTCAATATAGCATTTGTTATCTAAATATAGTCTTTAAACATATATAATTTTATCTCCCAGTTTCGCCTATTGATTTTAAATATGAATTTTTGGTACACACACATATATGTATGTAGAAACACACACATACAACTGGCAATATGTATTTTCATTGCAAACTATTTTATAAGTTCAAATCTTTGTATAGAGTAAAACTTGATAATTAATTAATCAGGTTGGGATTTGTAAAAACTATGTTACCAGACCCTCAGACCCCTTTAATAAATAACAATTGGTTTGATTTGCAAGTGGGCACATAATATATCAGATAGAAAAATAGATAAAAATAAATTTCTGAAAGTTAGTATTGAACTTGTCTGTGCTTAGGTATTATTGAACAATACTTAGACTTTGAAGAAGACAGCCTGGGCTTGAATCCAAGTTCTTTCTCATGTTAGCTGCATAACCTCAAATAAACTACTTAATTCCCCTTAGCCTCAGTTTCCTTATATGTAAAGTGGGAATAATAATTTTTCCTGAAAATTGTGTTGTGATGATTAGATTAAATATTCTATAAAATATTTTAATCATATTATTATGCATAATATTTTCTAAATGTTTATTTATAGAAGCTGATTTGAAATTTAAATTTATCTAAAATATATTAGTGGTGTGGACAAAAATTTCTATCGATTAGCACAAACTGTTCCAAGAAATTTAGAATTAAATCCTGTCTTTTAGATATTCAATGAAATATAGTTTCCCTCCCAGAATTATAGCATTAAAATGGAGTCTTACATAGAATACACTGAATTTTAAGTAAGCATTTGCATTATTCCTCAAAGTATTTATATTACTTAAAGAATTATGTTTGCTTGATAAATTTTATACCTAGTGGATTAACAATGCCAAAAATGGACCTCTGAGAAGTGCAGTCTAATTATTTTTCCCATTGAATCTGAACTGGACCTGTATCTTCTGCAACGAAATATGACAGAAGTTATACTGTGCCAGTTCTGAGCCCATATGCTAAGGAGATTGTCAGCTTCCACTTCCCTCTTGTGCAACTTGGGTGCTATTCTGTGAAGAACCCCAAACAACCACATAGAGAGTCCTCTGGGATAGATAAGTCATGTTTCCAATTGACCATTCCACTTAAACTGCCAGCTGAAGAGAGAACCAACTTTTTATCCATGTGAGTGAGCCATCTTCAAATTGTCCCTCCAGGTCCTGTTGAGCCTTCCCAAAAGATGCATGCGGAACAAGCATGACTTATTACCTCCAGGCCTTGACTAAAATGCAAAATCATGAGCAAATAAATTATTATTGTTGTTTTAAGCCACTGTATTTTGAGGTACTTTATCACGCAACCATAGATAGCCAAAACTCCAACAAGAAAATAATCAGTATCTTCAGAGTTTAAAATATATGATGGAAAATTTTTTCTCCCTACTCCATTAAGAACCTGTGAATACTGCTAATACAGCATTTACCAAGTTTTATCATAATCACTTACCTATAACTACATTTTCACTAATTAACCTGAGTCCTTCTAAAGACATTATTTTTGTTCCCTTATACCTTAAATAGTGTCTGGTGCCTGGCAAATATGTAATGAATGCTTATTGAAAAAAAAAGAATAAATGAGTGAATGGTTTCATAAGAATTATAGCCTTCTTTATTATTTTAGGAACAAAAACTGTTAACACTGATTGTTACACCTGGAAAGTATATATCGATAAATCAAAATAAAAGCATTCAGTTAGAGAAAAGGATACTGACCATGTATCCTTATGGAAGCAAGATCTTAATTTATAATACAGGTATTAGAAGAAACTAAACTTAAAGGAACATAGATCATTTAGAAAAATAAAGCTAACTATAGTTCTCTTTTCCTAGTGTCATCTCACAAAATATTTATTTTAAGCAATGAACATCAAATTTTGGGGGATTTCCATGATCTTTAAAACAACAACAACTAGCACCTTATAATTAGCAGCAAAGAGCCTGTGTACTGAGTTATCATAATGTACAGTCATTCCGTTAGATGCATACAACCGTGTGGTGTGAGGTGGGAATAATTAGACACCAGATGGTGATATCAACTCCAATAGAGAATGCCTATGCATTATGCATGAGAAATGACTTTATTGTTGTTTTTATCCATTTGGTACCATTATGCTGCTCTTGGACCTCAATCCATGTCTCAAAGAAAAAAAATTCTTTGGATCTGGAATTTTTCTGTTCTGAACAAATTGTAACATCACTTTGTCAGATTCTGATCTCTCTACTCAACTTGCAGAATTTCTAAGAGCATATTATTTTCTGGCAGCACCATAGAACTGAGTTTTTCCATTATCCAAAGCATCTGAGCTTACTGGATATAATTTTATGTTTCTGCCAGCAGAATATAGTTTAAGATTAGTATCTTTGAAAATTGAATATGATTTTTAATGATTGTAGTGTTATATTTCTGGGCTGAGGTACTTTTAAAATGTCATTAGTAGATACGTGATTAATCACTTCATGTCTTTTGACCACTAAAAATATCTTTTATTTTCATTATAGACGTAATGAATTTGAAAGTAGAAAAAAGTTAGAATATACAGCGATTAGACCATAGATTTTGTTAATATTATTAATTCTTCAGTGGAGAGCTCAACAAAATTGTTATCTTGATTCATTTTTGAAAATGGCAGCTTTTAAGGAGGTTTGAAAATGCTGTATCAGAATTCAAGGACAAGTTTCCTTCTAATACTCAGGCCCCTTTTGATTGGTTCTGTGACCCCTAGTCCTGGAAATAAGGCAGTTAGTGCTCAATAAATACTTAAAATAATGGTCCTAATAGATTACATAGTTGTATCAGGCAAGATTTTTATCAGAAAAACACAACCATTAGGGAAGATATAAATATTTGGAACTTATAATATAAATTTTACCTTATGACTTTTGGGAACTGGTTAAACATTTTATGTTCGTCTGCTGCTTCAGCACCTGGTGGTTAACCTGAGGTTAGCAGAGCAGGCAGTTGGGAAGGAAAGAAGAACGTGAAGCCAGGGAGAGCAAGGGCATACTGGAATCCATGAAAAGAAACTGGGACCTGGACCGGTTGGTCACTGCCTCCAAGCCTCTAGTTTCAATGATGCCATTGACTTGCAGGGAAGGCTGATGCACATCATCACGGAGCTAAACGCACACATGGATCAGGAATTAGAGAAGCTGGAGGAGGAAATTTGGAAGAATCTAGAGATGTTGCAGGGCATGCTTGTGGCCATACCAACAAGGTGAGCTAATAAGATTAGTACCAAAGTCTGTTGCCTGCAACAGTGCCTGGTGCTCTGCACCCAGATTCCCCTATTGTTGACATCTGACATTACTATAGTAAATTTGTCACAATTAATGAACCAATATTGTTATATTATTATTAACTAAAGTCGATATTTCAAATGTCCTTGATTTTTACCTAATGTATTTTTTTCAAGACATTATCCAGGACACTATATTGCATTTACTCATCATGTCTCCTTAGGCTGTTTGTGGCACAACAGTTAATCAGACTTCCCTTGTTTTTAACGACCTTGACAATATCAGAAAGTATTGGTCAGGCCTTTTGCAGAATGTCCCTTCACTGGTATTTGTTTGATGTTTTTGTCATAATTAGACTGGAATAAGAATCACATCTTAGAAATCACCCTAATCTCACCACTGCAACTTTGCTCCCATCAGCATTTTGCAGATTTCCTTCCTTTAATACCCATAATTTGGAAAAACGGCATAATGTGTTTTGCACTCTTTCTACGACATTGTATTTCAGGTCCTTCCATGCCGTTAGGAGGATTTTGGTTGCTGCATAATATCCCTATATACAAATAGCATATATTTACAAAGTAGTTTTAGCTACTATAACAAAAAAAGCAAAGTTAACAGTGATTTAAATAAGATAGACTTTTATTTATCTCTCATATAAAAGTCTTAGTAGGTGGCCCATGACTTTTCTGCAGCACCAAAACTATCAGGGACCCAAAATCCATGTAATGTGTCCCTCTGTCATGCAGGTTTCTATCTCGTGGATCAGGATGGTTGTTCCAGCTCCTGCTACCAAGCCCATGTCACAGTAAGAACAGAGGGATAGTAGAGAGATATGCTTCTTCTTTAAGGCCACAGATATTGCATATATATTTTATGCTTATACTTAATTAGCTTGATCTAAGTCATGTAACTACTTTAGCTGGAAGAAAGGCTCATCAAAGTTATAGTCTTTACTCTAGGTGGACATATATCTAGTCGATATCTGGGGGTTGCTGTGATAAAGGAAATAAGAGAGAATAGATCATTAGGCAATATCAACTATCAACATAGATATTTCTTTTACTCTTGGCATTTAAAAAATAGCTGCTTAATTAATGATGGTATGTTAAACACTTTTAAACAAGATATTCTGTCTACATTCCTAATTTTCTGAAAATTATTAAAGCTATGATTATATTAGAGAACTTGATAAGTATTTCAACATTCCTTTTTAGAAATTTTGGGTCAAGATGACATCTTGTTAGTACTGTAAATCCATCAACATTATGTTAATTCTCTAATTACTTTGGTCAGTCTAGCAAATACCTGTATATAATTATCAACTTATTTTGCATCATTTTAATAATTCAAACATTTGCATATTATTTTTTCATTTTAAACCTTTTGATTTTCATAATATTTTTATGTTTTGCTCGTTTTTCTTTTAGAATTTTTATGTTGATTTGTAAAAGTTCTTATGTATGTAACTTGAGAAATATATAAATCATACACTTATACACTGGCATAACTTTAAAGAAGTCAAGTTGGCAATATTTATCAAGAACAGTAGAATAGTCATAGGTATGATATATTATTATTTTCAATTCTAGTGATTTATTCCACAAAATACATCAGAGTATGAATGAAACTTTATGTGCAGTATTGGTAATAAAATGAACCTAGTGAAAACCCTTTGTTAACAGTAGAGAAATTGACAAATTATAGAACTCTGTATATTGGTTGATTCTATTTGCAAGATATTTACAAAGGTTAGTTCATACAATAGAAACATGCTTATGATGCAATATCAAATGAAAATGTGCATTAGGAATCTCCGGGAATTCGATATAATGTGCAGAACTTCATAAACTAAATTTAATACAAACTTCTTTTCTTATAGAATATTTTGAGGACCAGTATTATGCAAAACATACTTAGTGAAATAATAACCTGCCTTATCAACATCCTTTAATAAGGTCTATTACTGTAGCACAGGCAATTGAGGAAAGATATAAAAGAGTTTCAATGGCTGGTACACACAGTAAACTGTCAAAATCTTCTTAGCCTATATAGGTTATAACTAAAAACCTAGGTCGTATTTCACAGCCAATAATATATTACCATGCTTTCTGTTCACTTAGTCCTACTTAACAAATTGATATTTTGAATTCCTGTGATGGGGCATAGTAATGTCCTCTCCTACATATTTTAGAATCAGCTGTCTGTTTTCTGGTTTGAAGAGTAAAGCATAAGAAGATTAGGTTACTCTTCTGTAGTAAGCGGTAAGTTTTATAATCTATGACCCAGGTTAAAATGCTCTGCAAAATATAAATATAAGAATGTGTGTGTGTGTGAAGATATGTATGTGTGAATCTAGATATATGGATATTGGAAAAAGATTTCTCTTGATCCTAATAGGCGACCAACTGCTCCTCTGTAAATATCAAATTTATTTACAGAATTTATAACTGATATCCAGAAGAACACATTAAGCCATTAAAGATAAATATAAAAAAGAAACAACTAGGCTTCACTAGAATTATCTGTTCATAATTTCAAAGTCTATCACCTCCTTACTGAAATATCTGAAATTGAAGATATTAGCAACAATTATAGTTAAACAACATTAAAAATGACAGTACTCCATTTTACACTTGGATCTATTCAAACTGTAAACTGCAACACAGTATGATTTTCATTTATGAAAAACCTGCCTTCTTAGTTGACACAAAATGTGGACTTTAGATTACAATAAATTAATCAAATGATTTCTTCAGAATATTCAATTTTTCAAATTAATGAGCTTTTACAGTAGTAATGTTCAGGGAGGAAAAAAGGTCCCCAGAGAATAAAACCACCAAAGGGTATTCATCTGTAGAGGACCATTTATTGTCCATTTATTTATGCACCTGTGAGTTTATATTTTTCATGCTGGAATAATTTTCAGCATAATTGTTAAATGTTCACTAAAGAAGGAGATAGTGGATATATAAAAACATGGGACATCAAATACCCTCAACAGTATTTTTTAGAATCATACTGCCCCTTGACTATTTTTCTGAATAGCTGTTTGATTTTTCTATCACTTATCACTACATGTATTTTTTTCTGTCTGATACTTTACCATTGTCATCTTTATCCTTCTACCTTATAGTTCATTGCCCTCTACACACATGTGCACATGCACACACAAATACACACACACACACACACTCCTCAGATTCTTTTGTGTGTTTCCTATGGCATTTCAATACTCACTTAGAGCTTTTTATAAATTTCAAATAAATACCTCCTGTATTTCTATAATTACTGAGATGTTTTAAAATTTTATTTTAGTCAAAAATTTCCATGTAATCTAAAATAAAATAATCAGCTAAGTTTCCTTATTTTTATAATATGTGAGGTTTTTATTATTATAGATCTGTGTGTTGCATCTGAATACCCACTTACATTGCCAGCTTAGTGTACCTGGAATGTGCTGTACTTGTCTTCCTTTTTAAAACAACCACCACAAATGGTTATGAGACCCAACACAATTGATGATAACACATATTCAAATGGCCTCTCTCCTCTTACAGGTTATTAAAAGGGCACACAAAACTAATATTGCCATTTTTTCTAAAATCCACTCCTAAAGCCTACACCCACCTACTTTTCCCAGACCCTTATCACTCTGCAAAATGATTTACAGTGAGAATGGTGGCAGTTAATCCATAGTAGTAAAGGAAATCTCAGTAGTGAGTCATGAAGTCCCTGTATTAGTCCATTTTGTATTGCTATAAAAGAAGACCCGAGGCTGGGGAATTTATAAATAAAGGAAGTTTAGACCAGGCTCGGTGACTAACACCTGAAATCCCAACACTGGGAAGCTGAGGCCGGTGGATCACTTGAGGTCAGGAGTTCAAGACCAGCCTGGCCAACATGGTGAAACCTGCCTCTACTAAAAATACAAAAAATTAGCTGGGTGTGGTTGTGCATGCCTGTAATCCCAGCTACTCGGGAGACTGAGGCACGAGAATTGCTTGAACCCGGGAGGCCAATTTTGCAGTGAGCTGAGATCACGTCACTGTACTCCAGCCTGGACGACAAAGTGAGACTGTGTCAAAAAAGAAAAAAAAAAAAAGAGAGAGTGAAGAGAAAAGATAAAATAAAATAAAAGACTAAGTTTATTTGATTCACACTTCTGCAGGTTGTAAAAGTGGCATGGCGCCAGCATCTGCTTTGTGTGGGGCTTCAGGAAGTTTTCAATCATAGCTTAAGGTGGAGGGAAGTAAACATATAACACGGCAAGAGAGGGAGAAAGAGACTGTGGTGAGGTGCTGTGCTTTTTTAAATAACTGGCTCTCCTGTGAACTAAGAGAGCAAGAACTGCTTCATTACCACAGGGATGGCACCAAGCCATTAATGAGAGATCGTCTCCATGACGTGACAGGAACACCTCCCACGAGTCCCCACCTCCAACGTTGTAGATCACATTTCAACGTAAGATTTGGAGAGGACAAATATCTAAACTATATCAGACCCTTTGACTCGTTTGAAGAAATCCCGAGATTATTCCTGAAACTGAAATTTTGAAAGTGAGACCTATAAACACAGTAAAGCACTAAGGAAGAAACTATGATCTAGCCAATGTATTGGGATTTTAATATATGTTATAAATGTTGCATGGATTTGGTTGGAGATAAAGTATGGGGAGACGGTAGTAGTAACTTGAATTTGAGGGGTTACTTTTAATCTATTTCTCTTGATTGTCATAGAGTTGAGTCCCTTTTTGCATTATGTTTATAGTTCTTCCTAAGAACTTATCTCTATTTTGCTACACTTAACATTCCTGATGCCAGACAGCTGTAGGCAAGAAGCAGTCATCCCCGGAATTTTACAAAGTGCACCAAAATCACATGAGCTTCTGTCCATAGAGAGTTAAACTTTATTATTTTGTGTGAACATTTCTAACAAGAGAATATTTACTAACCACGACTCAGCCCCATCATTCTTTAAATTCCTATGATTTAAGTTATTAAAATTTAAATGATGTGTAAATAATTGGACTGATGATCAGACAAAACCAAGGCTTGCTGAACAAACTTATATGCTGGAGTATGGAAATAGAGGTGAATTAATACAGAAAGAGCACATAACAAATTGATTATATTCATCCTAGTCAGTTGATTTAAAGAGGATTTTTGGATAATATATTTCAAGTCAAAGAATCGTGTAAGGGAATCTAAACCAGAGCTACAGGGTGTAAGTGGATGGAGCCCTAAGCAAAAGTTTGTGTGTGTGTGTGTGTGTGTGTGTGTGTGTGTGTGTGCTAAAACACATGCAGTAAACCGCAGGTGTAAAGGACTATGTGGCTTTAGATATACGCATTTTCATCTCATGATAGAATATGACAAGTTTTGTTCTACCACAATTGTACACCTATTTGTATGGTAATTTTGTGTCTTTTTCTTGGATTTTTTTTTTTTTTTTTTTTTTTTTTACAAAGCTAAGGATGCTTGGCTTTAGGATAAAACAAAAGTATCTCTCACCCAACACTGTCATTTTTCAGATGATGATTGCAAATTTAAGCATTACTACTCTATGTAAATTGTAAAAAAAATCTAAACAAGATACTTATCCCATAAAATGACAATATTCCTGATATATCTGATTACAGATATATGAAGTTTGATTGTGTCACACTTACTTGGTGATGGAAAAGAAATGGTATTGAATAATAAGTAAACATAGGAATCTCTCTATATTTGGTTTACCGGAAGGTATAAATTCATATAAATATAAATAATTTCTGATATGATATTATCATTTTGAAGCAATGTTGGTTGGGGGGGCATAGTTTGTTTGCTTGCTTGTTTGTATCTGTTTTATCCATGTAGTACAGTAATTTCCAGAACACTGCAGAGTTCGAATACTTATCGCAACTAAGCTTAGTTTAAACACCTCCAACTTATGAAGCAGTTGCGGTGCCAAATAACAATGATGTTTATTATAGTTACATGAGTTACAACTTTTCGTATTTATTGAATAATTTTTCACAATATCTAAAGAAAAACATAGAGAATAGGCTTGCTTGATTTTGCTATTTTTCAGAAAGTTATGTAATATATTTAATTTACTTATAGTATGTTTACCACAAAAAAGTTTATACATTTGCAGTAGTTTATCCACCAATCTAAAGATATCCTAATTTAGGTAGTGAGTTTGCTGAACTGAGACAACATAGTATTGAGTTGATATCACAGTTATAATAGAATGTTCTCAGACACTCACCAGATCCAATTACTTCCATATGAGAAAAAGAGCAATGTGATATATTTTTAAATGGTAGAAACACCAGCAATTACACACAACTTAAAACTAGACTTCTTGTGTTTTGAGAATTGCAGCATATTAAAGCAGATTATTTTTTGTAAACCCAAATGACATTTCAAAAATAAAGTATTTGGTTGCTATGGATTGAAATGCATTATCCCACCCAAAATTCATATATTCAAGCACCAATGTGATTGTCTTTGGAGGAGAGGCTTTTAGAAGGGGAATTAAGGTTACGTGAGGTCCTAAGAGTGGGGTCTGCATCCCAGAGGATTAGGGGCTTTGTAAGCACAGAAAGAGATTCTTTCTCTCTCTGCACTCACATGCACCAAGGAATGCCCACGTGCAACCCAATGCGAGAGCCATCGCTAGACACTGATCTTGCTGGCACCTTGATCTTAACTGCCCAATTTCCAGGACTGTGAGAAAAATAAAAATTCTGTTATCTAAGACTCCCAATTCATAATATTTTGTTATGGCAGCCTCAGCTGACTAAGACATTGTCCTTTAGGGAAAAAAAAAAAAAAAAAGCATTTCAAAAATTTCCTGCCATCATGGGAAATCAAATAGAAATCAAAGAAGAAACTCACTTTATACATATTTTTTCCATCTTTTCTTTTCCCTGTAACCTATTTAATTACATCCTGGTCAATGTAAAATTTATTGTTTTTATAACTATTCCTTAGTATCCAAAATTTTCAGAAGTTAATTTTGCTTTGTTGGGTTTTCTTTAAACCTTTAGCCTTGAAGTATTGACAGTTGATGCTATTGCTCTGTTTAAACTCCTTAAGAGTTGCCCTGCCTGTAGGATAAAATCCAGATTATTGGGTATAAGATTCAAATCTTCCCAAAGACCTTTCTAATAATCTCTCTAAATTTCTCTTCTACTGTGCCAACTAGACTTTCAGCAAGAATTAGGATTAGTTATAATTTTACAGGTAGAGGAGGGCATCTAGAGAATGGCTTATACAGTGAAACATTTAATTACTGAAAAAGTCTGAAGTAGTATTGCAGTATTTTGGAGGCCGCTTGAGCTCTTTATGCAAAACCTTGACTCATTTAAGTAAGAAAGAAATGGTTTAAAAAATACCTTTTCTTTTTGGGCTAAAATAAAAAGTTTGGAAGAGATCACCAAAATCTAAATAATAATTAGTTGTCAGAACACCTATTTGCATTGAGTTAGTAAATTTTGATTGACCATTTTCTTTTTGAAGGTAATAATTTCTATGAAGTAATACTTTTCATAATTCATAATCTGAACCTCAGTAGAAACTCAGCTTACATAATCAGAGTTTACCTATAAAACAGTTGCCTATCTTTGAATCATGTTACTGTGACAGTCATTATTTTAGTTTATACCAACATGATCTTGAATTTTTTGTTGTTGTTGTTTATTTTTTGTAATATCTAGAATTTCCATGAAAACTTTTCTCTCAATTCTGGAGTAGTTCACTCCCTTTTCACTCTAAATATTCTCTCTTTAGCTAAAACTACCAATGTATTCCACAGAGTAGTTAAGAATTTGCAATGTCTTGGAACTATAAACATCTACTTTGAAATTTTTTTAGAGAGAATTTATTGAACAACGTGATAGCCTTTTTTATTGAGAGCTGATTACTTTTTCTTACTTTATATATATATAAATACCTATATAAAATTTTATTTTCATTTTTTTATTATACTTTAAGTTCTAGGGTACATGTGCACAACGTGCAGGTTTGTTACATATGTATACATGTGCCATGTTGGTGTGCTGCACCCATTAACTCATCATTTACATTAGGTATTTCTCCTAAAGCTATCCCTCCCCACTCCCCTAACTTCATGGCAAAAAAAAAAAATGATTTTGCAAAGCTTGAAAAATAAATGGATAAAATACAATTATGTTTATCATGTTAGAGTGGCAGATCATGTAGATAGATGTCATTTGGCATTAAGTGACAGTAAGTTGCAGTATGCTGTTCACAGAGACATGGATGGCTATTCTATTTGTTATACAGATGCTTAACTTAATGCTGTGCATTGTAATTTTGAAGACGCCCTCTGATTTGCCCAGATTAGTATGTCATACTGCTAGAGATATGACACAGGGGATAGAAAATCAAAATTGTTTTCATTTTCTTTTTGTTATTGTTGTTGCCTGACATCCTTGACTCTAAGATTTACTCATTATGCCTAACACCTTCCTATCAATTTGGACGTTAGAATTTAATTTGAGTAGAAAAATGCATAGTGTTTGTAGAGCTAATTTGGATAGCTTGTATCTTTTAGATATTTTGTAATTTTAAAAATTAGAAAATGGTATTGTCATTTATAGTTCAAGTTGTATTTGACTATACAACCAAAAGATAATGAGTATTCTTTGCATACGTTGTGGTGGACTTTGCATGCATCAATTGAATCCTCCTAATATATCTCCACATGGATCTTGGAAACACTGTTCAATGGTATAAATTCCCAAACAGAGTGAGAAAGAACATCTGCTGAGGGGGTTATGTAATTTTCCAGTCAATTTGTTCTGTCAAAAAGATAAAGCATTTCATTCCTTTAAAGAAACCGGTAGCACTGGATGGGGTGAAGGTGGAGCTTAAAATATTATACAAATTGATGAAAATATCTCTATATTTAAAACAATTTTTCTATCACACAGAGGGACATTAGTGCTACTAAATATCTCCTATTTCTAAATTAGTATTTCTGATACAAAAATATATTATTTTTCAAGATATTGTGTCATTTCATGACACTTAAAAACTGCTTTGTCATAAAAATGTTAAGTGGGTTTATGCAAGAATGTAAAAGTAGATAGTATCAATCTTGTTACTCCAACTGCCAATAATTTTCTCATTCTGAGTGAATTTATGAGTATTTGTGTTAACATAAAGGCTTTTCTTTTTTTTACTAAAACAATTATTATTTGAAAAATTATTATTATTTCTAGTCCTCTTACTGACATGAAGAATTTATGTAAAACATTAGAAGTAGAACAATTTCTACCTGTGGATAAATAGTACCATGTAAAAACTAACATTTTATTAAGAAATACCTAAAGAATTATGACACGTTATACTTTATTTTAGCCAACATAGACATAGAACTTATGAGATACAGTTTCCAATTATTTTGAAATTTATCTTTATTTTAAGATCATATGAGACAAAGTTTCTAATTATCTTGAAAGTTTAATGAGTGCCTATTAGACATTACTGTTACTTATTAAGAAATAAAATTTGAACTTGCAATGAATATTAGAACTATTAGAAAAGTCTAATATTATGGTAAAATTCGTGCTAGAAAGATAAACGTTTCTGATTTTCACACATGCTCACAAATATTTGTATTAGTTTCCTTAAGTCTTCACTATTTTCTTTCCTTATATAAAACTTAGAACTTTCAGTTATGCATAAAATAGTTTCCTGTTTCAAAAAATAATGGTTAGCTTTTTAGAGAATAATAAAACAAGTGCTTAATAACTGAAATTGATTCTTTGATTGGAAAGTACTTTAATTTTCCCTATGTGAGTCTAACTCTACAATGACAGATTTTATGTGTATTGAGAGCTGCCCTTTTTATGACAGTTAAAAATTCAGGTTAGAAAATATATTCTTTATGGAAAAGGGATGTATTTATCAGCATGTGGAAAGTTCATTAGATGGGCAGCAGGAATGTGTGCCCTCTTAGTTGACTGATGCAAGCTGCGGTGGAACCCCTAGTGCCCTTGCCAGTCATCTGGAAAAGATCACCAATCAAGGACTGGCCTTTACTGTGACACATTCACAATATGACATGTTAAATGCAAGGAACAAAAGGTATTTTGGGTTTTTTAATTAGAAAGTGAAGTTATAGAGAGTAGAACAACACTATTTTACTCTGCTAAGAAAATATTCAAGACATAATGTTATTCATCCTTTCCCTGATCCTATTCCTATGTCTAATTTGTCAAATCAATTCTGTTAACGCAATGATTCCTAAACCTTTTTAAGTCGTATGTTAGTGTTATGTTTTATGCCACATCTAAACATTATATACAGCTAAACCAAATCATATTTTAACTTAAATAAATGATATATTTTTAAAATTTTTTATTTTAAGTTCCAGGGTACATGTATAGGATGTACAGGTTTGTTGCATAGGTAAACATGTGCTATGGTGGTTTGCTGCACTTGTCAACCCATCATTTAGGTATTAGCCCAGCATGCATTAACTATTTTTCCTAATGCTTTCCCTCCCCCATCCACCTCCCAACAGGCCCCAGTGTGAGCTGTTCCCCTCCCTATGTTCATGTGTTCTCATTGTTCAGCCCCCACTTATAAGTAAGAATGTGCAGTGTTTGGTTTTCTGTTCCTGCATTGGTTTGCTGAACATAATGGCTTCCGGCTCCATCCATGTCCCCACAAAGGACATGAGCTCATTCTTTTTTATAGCGGCATAGTATCCATGGTGTATATGTACCATATATTCTTTATCCAATCTATCATTGATGGGCCTTTGGGTTGATTCCATGTCTTTGCTATTTTGAAGAGTGCGGTAATAAACACATGCATGCATGTATCTTTGCAATACATATATACACAGTAATGGGATTGATAAAAGTTGTATATCATTATAGATGAAATGTTTGTATCGCTTAGTGTTCAAGTGAAGCAAATAATTTATTTTTTCTAATATATTAAGAAATTATTATTTTTTCTCAAAAAAAAAGTCATGCTCAACATGAGGAAGCTGAAGTATACACTCATATCACACTTTGAAAGCCATTACTAATAGGTAGACAAGTCACATAATAAGGCCAAAAAGGGTTTTGTTTTTTTCTGGGCATTATTAAGACAAGTTTTCTCAAATGTATTAATTGTATAATCTCAGTCTATTTACACTTACATGTACAAGTATCCCACATGATAATAATTTGAAAAGAGTGTGCCCAGTTTATTAAAACTGAGGCTTTGCTACACACACACACACACACACACACACACACGCGCATGCACATAAATGTGAATGGCACAAATGGCAAGAAGACACCTGCATCCCCTCACTGTCTAGAGCACTTGCTATGATCCATTTGTATTACCACATCTTGCTTTACTTTTGGACTTCTCCTGCTAAATTTTTCCAAGTACAGTGAGAACTGATGCTTTAAGTTAATGTCCCTAGCTAAATTTCAGGTTAAATCTTGGATTTTTATTCATTTTATTTCTTCATTTAGTATCATGAAAAATCCCTCACCAACATATTTTTAGTTTAGTGTAGTTTATGGAATACATAATTTCTGTAGAGTTCACCGTGTGATGTCCCACTATACTTTCATCAGAATCTGTGAGGAAGATCAGAACCCTGGAGAACAGGAAAGAGAAGGAGAAAGGGAACAAATTGGAAAAAAACATTTATATGTAGTGCAGACAAGAGTAATATCAATGCCTCTGCTTTAACAACATTTCTAATGACATCAATGTAAATAAGTTAATTTTATAAAGCATAAAGAATAGAATTATTACCATTACCATCATTGCTAATATTTATTGAATTTTGTTCTACCTATCGTTATTACCATTACCATCATTGCTAATATTTATTGAATTTTGTTCTACCTATCGTAACCAAATTTTACAAAATTCATTCATTCCCAAAAGGGTTCTATGAATTAGTTCCTATAATTATATATATTTTACAGATGAAGAAACCAAAGCACAAAAATTTAACATATTCAAAGTCACACAAATAGTAATTAACATAATCTAGGGAAAAAATCTGATATCAGAGTCTGAAACTTTCGTTTGTCTATAACACATAATCTGTTAATTAAAATTGAACACTATTAATATTTTGTCATATTTACTTTCAGTTCTTATTCAAAAATGGGTATTATACATTTGAATCCTATAAAATACAGATCATACTATGCTATTGCATGTTATACATGTTCTTATTGAATATTTTTAACTAAGTAGTTTTATCAAAGACACTTCATAAGAAATTAAATATTTATTTTATGGACCAAATAGTATTTTCTGAGGACTTAGAGCACAGATTTCCAAATTTTCCATTTATGAAACTCTTAGTGTCTCAGTAGTATTTCTTGACAGTACTCCTAGAAAAAACACAGTTTTGTTTATTAAGAAGTTAAGAGCATATAATTTAGTAAGTGTTTATATCTTTAAAAAGTAATGTCATTGAAAAAATAATACACATAAAAATAGGAAATTATTTTATTCTTAAATAACTACAATCAATTACAAATGGAATGTATAAACGTGCCCAGCACTACCTAATACGCAAACCTGGGAATCATATTCGACACCGCTACCCTCATTTTCTGTTCCAATATTGATTTTTGCACAGCACCTGATGTTCTTCCTGGAACAGCTGAAAACCCAGCT
This sequence comes from Pongo abelii, assembly GCF_028885655.2. Classification (NCBI taxonomy): domain Eukaryota; kingdom Metazoa; phylum Chordata; class Mammalia; order Primates; family Hominidae; genus Pongo; species Pongo abelii. Next base: position 94,728,602 of record NC_071990.2, on the reverse strand, counting down.
TGGTAAAGATATGTCACTGGGAATTGTAGCCCATTCTAATGCTGAAACAGTGAACTGCATGAAACTAGTAAACATACAGTATCTGTCAGGTGTCAAATACTGTTGTGTCTCTCTCTAAAACTTAAAATATCTCATGGAACTCTTAAAGGGTTTCTTATAGTACCCCATGGTGTCTCGATAAATAGTTTGGAAGCCACAGGCTAATATGGAGACAAGCATCACTAATTTTTTCACGGATTTGGTTTTGCAGTTTAGACAGGGCTCCGAAGGAATACCTCATCCTTGTTCTATGTGGTCTACAGTAGGGAGACTTAACTGAAATGGGAAGATCAATTTGAAGATGGCTCACCTTTATGGCTAAGAAGTTGGTTCTGGGTTTAGCTGAGAACTTAAGAAGGATACCAAAGAGGAGTCTTAAATTGTCTGCCTCATGGGTCTCTCCATATGGCTGCCTGGCAGCCTGGCAGCCGTATTCCAAACAGAATGGAAGCTGCTTAAAGACTAGGCCCCAAATCGGCACATTATTACTTCTGTCAGTCACAGAAGATAGAGGTGCAGTACAGATTGAATGGGATGAGCAATTAGACTGTACTTCTCAGGACAGAGGGGCAAATTTTAGGTGAAGTTTAATCTACTATAGTTAGCATAAAATTTGTTAAGCAAATATAATCCTGGAAATACTTTAGGGAGTAATAAAAGCTCACTTCATTTAAATTCCAGTGTACTGTGTGTAATATGCCATTTAAATAGTATGATCCTGAAGAGAAAATACTATACTGCATGGATTGTCTGAAAGGCAATGTTTGGTTCCAGATTTCTTGAAAGAGTATGAGTATGGGATTATCAATGTACATTTAAACACATTACTTGTTTTTGAACAATTATCTTTATAGATTGATATAGAAAGAGAGGAATTTATTATAAGGAATTGGTTCACATGATTTGGGAGTCTAGAAGTTTCAAAATTTGTTGTCAGCATTCTAGAAACCCTGGCGAGCTGCCAGTATAGCTTCAGTCTGAGTCCAGAAACATGAAAACCAGGAGAATCAATCGTGTCAGTTCCAGTTCCAGTTCAAGTCTGAGTCCATAGGCAGAAAAAGACCAATGTTCTAGGTTGAAAACAGTCAAAGAGCAGATTCTCCCTTACTCAGCCCTTTTGTTCCATCCAGACCTCCAACTGATTGGGTGAAGCCCACTCCATTGGGGAGCGCAGTCAACTTTACTCAGTCTACCTATTCAAATGTTAATCTCATCCAAAAACACCCTTATAGACACACCCAAAATAATGTTTAGCCAAATATCTGGGCATCCCTTGGCCCATCCATGTTGACATACAAAATTAATCATCACATCAATTTTTTCATAATTAAAAATGACAATGAACATCCTAATATATAAATACTTGTTCCTGGCCTCACTATATTTTAGGATCAATTCCAGAAGTAAAAATGCTGTATCAAAGGATATGAAAACCTATTTTTTATATTGCCAAATTATCTCTAGCAGTGTGAGTGCCCATTTCTTCACATTCTCACCAGTAGCACCTATTTCCCTTGTACTTTTTAATCTTCATTCCCCTTGTCTAATGGTCTGCAAGCAATAATGCTTGTGATTAAAAAACTTGGAATATTTAAGGAAAAAATATGATTTCTGGAAATACAATAAACCACTACTCTATGATGAGATGTGTATACCTCTGTAGTTTGTTATAGCATGAACCATAAATACTATTATTTTCCGTTGCTAAATTGTCATCTTTGCAGTTGGTTTGGCTTGTTCCCCTTTACTATCTCTGCTACTGCTCTCCTTCCAGTATTTAACAAAGTTTCTTTATCCATAGTGCCTTATTCTGCGATAGATAGCAGCTGTTTTGTCTCAGAGATGCTACAAATATATTCATACTGATTTTAAGAGTTAAAGTGAAACTTTTAACAGCTTAAAGTGCCTCTTCCTTTGTGCTTTGTGAAGAGCTTTCTGGGTTTTTTTTGTTGTTGTTCTTTTCCTCCAACTGGAGACTCCTGGGGAATCTTTGTTCTGTGTTGTAATCCATACTATCTCTTATGTGACATTGACAGACATGAGTCTATTGTCTGATCCCTCTGTTGGGAAAAGCAATTTATCATCACACTTCCAAGTAAAGCTGATCCTCTAATGGGAAGTGACTTGGCACTTCCGGTATAACATCATTAAACATCTTCCTGGCAGCCAAAGTTCAGGAATAACTGTATCTACCCAGTTCAAATTCAATTTTATCCAGAATTCACTTATCCTGAATTGTATGACTAAACTTGATATATGCAAACTAACAAACATAATAGCCAAATCGATATAGGAACTTCATTTTATCTCAATTTTCAAGAACTGATATCTAACTTCATTCCCTTTGACTTAAAGTTTGTTCTGTGGTTTTTGATTTTTAAAAAGCAGTTTACCTGAATTAACATTGACCATGAATTTGTAAACAATGCCTCAGTCTTTTATTTTACTAAAATATTATGTAGTCAGTATCTGCATTTTGCATAGTACAAGAAAGCAACAAAACGTTCTCAGCAAATGCAAGTGCCTTCTGGTTCTACGCACAAAAAGACTAAATGATAAAACAGGAAAGATGATATGACTCACTGTTCTCAGCTCCACCCACATCTTGAGGTTCTTTTAATGATTGCCTAAAATGACTGTCACCAGATTTTATTTTTTTTTTATTTTTTGATCTTCTAAAGCTTATTAGGGCTACCATAACTAACTTCTACATATCTGGAGGAGAATTATTCCTTCCCTGGAGATACTTGATTTTCTTCTATTTTTAGTCAGTAATTTTCCTATCTAAAATCTTTTGAAATCCATTAGTCTAAAATATGCAAATAAACAAACAGCCTCATCAAATTAGATACACACCAAAGAGGATGGAATTTGTAGAAACCAAGGGAAAGTTTCTTCTCAGACCTCTGAAAGTTTGCTGAAAATGAACTGACAGTGAAACCACTTTTGCGAAGAGTGTAACAGTAAGAAAATTATGACAGTGAAAGAGATCTGACCTAACCAATTCCATCTTGCTTCTAACTTCCAAGCTTCCCTAGTTCATTCCTGGGCATAGGCTGAACTAACTTTGACAGGAATTTAGTTTATAGTTTAACTTTGAAACAAACTCTGTCCTTGCTTGAAAACCAGTTTGCCTTTGTCAAACCAACAAATTAGCTGAAAGATTAGAAATTACAGCTCAGGAATCATGAAGCCAGAGGCCGCAAGATTCTTAACATCCTCAGTTGCTGCTATGAATAACATCACTATTGTAAACCTAAGGTTGGTGTCTAAGGCGTTTTTTAGACCCTACATTCTGATGGATCAGTTGGCACCACCCGGACTGGTAAACTGACTTATCTGGTTTTATGGTCCACACCCAGGAACTGATTCTGTGCAAAAGGACAGCTTTGACTTCCTATAATTTCATCTCCAAACCAAACAATCAGCATTTTCCATTCCCCAGCCCCCTGCCCAACAAACTGTCATTACAAAATCCTAGCCTCTGGATTTTTGGGGAAGTTGATTTAAGTAATAATAAAACTCCAGTCTCCTGTTTAGCAGTCTTTACATGTATTAAATCTTTCTCTATTGCAATTCCCCCATCTTGAAAAATCAGCTCTATCTGGGCAGCAGGCAAAATGAACCTGTGGTGTGGTGACAACAGTAGACAGAAAAATAGGAGATTTATTTAACATACCTAGCACTGGGCAATCACAGAAGAATGATTACTCAATAATCCAGTGAGGTACAGATGCTAATATACCCTTCTTCACAGGAGAGATGTGGAGAGAGGGAAAGTAGACAATTCTTTCAAGAGATAGTAAATTGATTATTAGGGAGAATTAATGGAACTGGGAGACAGAAATTAGCTTATAAATTATTCTCTTTGGAATTTGCAATAGGTAAACATTATCTTGTGAAAAACTCTGCCCAGGTATGGTTGCATTCCTCAGTTTACTTTTTCTGGGCTAGATAATGAGATTTCAGGAAGGGGATTGGCAGCAATCAAGTTTTCTTTGGTGGGTCCAGTCTTCATGCAGATAAGGGAATAACAGCGAAAAGCATCATCCTGCACTTTGGGAGAGACAGAAGGTTGAGAGATAGGAGAGGTGACAGAGACGGGTGGTCAGAGAGACCTCAAAGTTGCTTCTATAGTTGTCAAAGCACCATAATTTGGGATAGTGTCTTCTGAGTTCCCATAGAAATCTAATAAAGAGGCATCATTTTAAACTATGAATCCCAAAGACTTTATCAACTAAATCTCCAATTATTCCAGATCAAATTAATGGAAGGAATACAGCTAATATTTGAATTCTGGCTTCTGTAAACAGAATCTCTCTGGTTCATCCTAATGTAAGTACATCATGTGCAAAGCAATTACTTCTTTTTGTATTTTTATTTATGTGAAAAATTAATTTAACAAACCCTTTATATAAATAAAAAGGGACATTTAATATATCACTTAGTTTTAAAGATTTTGGCTAATTATCACATGTAAGTAACTTCAGTTCTAGGAATGAATAAATGTCACTCTTAACAATGCCTGTGTGTTTAATCACTAGAAAAGGAGTCCTTTATACTCAATTCGCCCTCCTCTGTTTGGCTTATTAACCATATCAAATTAACTTTAACTGCTGTTTCCAAAGGTCACTTCTCACTTTGTAATTAAATATCCTATTCAATCACAACCAATGCAACATGAATCTATATTTCACTGGAAATGTGCCTAGGTTCTATTTGTTTTTCCTGGCATTTAGCATGTACTATATTGTAAATCTTGCTTCAAGAAATAAATGAAACAAATGCCTAGAAAAATATGAGTGATTTAAAAAATGGCTAGCTATGAGAAGAAAAATACTGATCTATAAGAATTTATTACAACACATTATTTAAAATAAAAAGGTAACTTTTTCTGTTTTTCTGTAGCTGAAAACAGTAAGTAAACACAATGAAAAAATTAAGATAAAATTTAAATAAATAAATTATAATTTTAAAATTGTTAGAAAAAATAGTTAAATTATTACTCATTTATATTATGAATTTAAATTTTTCAATTTGTTTTCTATGCATGCTGATATTTATGAAAAAGTATAATAGTCAATTCACCAAAAAAAAAAAAAATTAAGTGCTTAAAGACAGTATATATACACAAGGACATATGTATGAAAATCCTTAAAAGAGAGTCAGCATCACAGACTGGAAATTATATCAACTTTGGAGCAAAGAACCTGACTCAAATCCCTGTTCATTTGTAATCAGTTTTGTGATGATTGTCATTCATGTAACCTCACTAAAGCTGTTTATTCACTAGTAAAATGGATAAAAGTATAATTTTGAAGTTTTCGTAGGAGGATAAAAATATGGAATCCATATAAAGTGCTTAGCACCACGCTTGGCTCATATTTGGGGATAAATTAAGGACACTACTAATAATAATTACAATTACTAATACTAATGACAGAGAGTTACATGCCCTAGAGAAATATAGCTTGAAATGGCAGAGAGTTAACAGCATAGGATCTGCTCTTATTCAAATAGATATAAAGATATAAAAAAAGTGTAAGAGTCTCAATGAAAACAGGAATAAAGAGTTCCATGTTACTAGAACCAAAGATGAACTTTACTTTTGCAGCAAATACACAAATGTGAATTAATCAACTTGTGGCTGACATAAAGTTTATAAAACAATATGTCCAAAAAATGACAGTGGAAGATGAAGATCAGACTCCTGTCTACTTTCAGAGCCAGAATTGAGCTCTGTTAGAGACACAAACCAATGTGAGCATGTACACTGTCACCACAGTCTGCTGTCCAAGGTAATTAAGATTATATTCTTCCTTTCTTCTGCTCCCCGTAAGGATCCAGCTGTATTATTGTAAACAATATAAAATTGGTATATTTAATCCCTTCTATGAAAGAAGGGACACAAACTGGTGAACAGTCAAGCTCAGGAGCAAACTCTTTTAACCACTCTTGGTGCTGTTGTTTCTTATCCTTTTTCAAAGGAATAATATGGGAAATAAGCTCATAGAGCAGCAAGGGAATGATAGTTTCTGTGACTGACTTTGCTTGATCATGTGCTTGTTCTTTCCTAGCTATTTAGTAACATGGATGAAGTCTTACGATTTGGTAGTCCTGCTTGGGATTTCAAGAGTACCGTCAATTCCAACTAAATCTCACAGCAAAAATTATTTGTCGTAATTAGAGATTCTTATGCCAGATGAAGTGGCTAAAAGAGCTAGATATGACCTGAGATTTCACTGTATAGATTTAAGTATATCCCATTTATTTAGCAATGTAGAAGCCACTGATAACCTTAAAGTTATTTGATTTGAGACAAATGGGGTCCCAATGAAGAGTATAGAAATAAAGACAGATTGACGGAGAGCTAAAGAGACCGGGTAAATAGATTGGGGGGAGGTGGGGAATCATTCCCCTGCTGCTCTAGGTTATTATTTTTTTAATGAAAAGATTTAAGCCAATTTAAAAGTTTTTATAAAGGACCTATTTGAGAAGTGGTTAAAGGGCCCAAAGAAAGGGTTAATTCTCGGTAGAAGAAGAAAGATTTCCTCTATTTTAGCAAGAACAGAATGGGGACATATCTCATGGTAACAAATATGATTACTTATATTTTTGTTGTAAAGTATAAGGCAATGTGAGGGTAAACTCAGTGAGGACTCAGATGGACATGAATTGAAATGGTTATGATTGATGGAAAATATATGAATTATGCAAAGGTTCATACTAAGATTGCAAGGGGGGAGGTGACGTTGGTAATTGATGTTTCTTTTTAGGTTATAATTGATACTTCTTTGGGTATACTTTTCTTTTGTGTGACTTATTCCAGTACTGTTTGACTCCCCTTGATATAGGCAAAAATAAAATCTAACACTAATTGCATTCATTCAGGGTTACACTTTTGACTACTGAGGCAACAAAAGTAGAGGGTAAATGAAGTTTATGTGTTGTAAGAAAGTTACAATAATTGATCTAGGATTTTAAGCTGTGGAGGAAGATTGTGACAAGAAAGAAAAAAGCTAATGAGAGGACTCATAAAAAGTGGTAGACTGGAGATCCTAATATAGAATGATGACAGTTGTACTAGAAATATCTGAAAAGCCAATTGGAATGAGGTAAGATTAGAATCAAAAAATGCATTTCAAAATTTAGAGGGAACAGTTCCATGTTATGAAATCTCTAAATAGAAAGGATATGGGGAGAATTGAAAGTGTACTCTAGTCTTCACCCTATATTGCCAGTCTATAGGTTCTGTTTCTTTTGTGAAATTGAATATTAAAGGGAAATGAAGTATGGCTGTAGAGAGCACAAAAATAGCCAGCAGTTTTGCAGGAAGGGATTTGCATATTTTTAATGGAGGGAAAAAGGGTAGAGAGATCCTAGTTTAATTTGGCATAAGACCAGACATTTAAAAATCAAATCAGTAAGCATAAAATCAAATTAAAAATAAAATTAGATGCACCAATTATTTCAGTTAAGACTATCTTTGTTGTAATAATAGAAGACAAATTGAATAAAATAAATTGGAAAAGAAAAATTGAAATGTCCACAAAGCATATTCAAAAATAGTTTAGTTTGTACAGATATTCAAATTACATCAATGAAATATTATTTTATGATCCATAAATTGTTAAAAGAATAAAATATAATAGTGTTGGAAAGTGAAGGCTTAAATTACTTCTTTTATAAATGTCAAGTGGTAGTAATCTGATACATTACAAGAAAACAATTTTATAATAAGTATAAGAATTTCATATAATATGACCTTGACCCAAATACTGTATATCTAAAAACATATGGTTAGAATATGTATAAGACTTTTTAAATCTAGACATTAATAAAATTTTACTTATAAAATCCAAACTGGGAAAATATTAATAATAAATTACCAAATTGCATTTTTGAAACCAGGTAATAACAAACATTTATTATCACTGCCTACCAGATAATGGATACTTTATTTTCTCTTTCACATTTCAGTATTCTTTAATACATTTTCTATTTGGACATAATATTTTCGTAATGAGAATGAATGTTTCTAGCCTGAAATCCACATTCCTCAGAAAACAAAGTGTAAAACAAGTTCTCAACTTGAGAAAGAATTTATTTGGGGTTGTGAGCTCAGTTAACAACTGTGAAGATCGAAGAGACTAAAACAGAGAAAGAAGGAGTGAAAATGGCCAAGTGTGGTATTGAGTTGTCTTCTCTACTGTGGAAAACTATGAATCAGTCCTGCTAGGACCTTCTAAAGAGCTATATAGGAATGTACCTTAAAATTGTTCACCTGAAGGATGAAAGAGAAAAACATTTACCCATAGAGTCACACCTCATGCTAATTTAGCATTGCCTTCAGAGATGTACCTCTGCAATTCCAAAACACATATGAATATATTGCAGGTCCCACAAATTGTCCTGAGACAAAGAGAGAGAGATGCAGCATTCTCCAGGTAAGTTACTGTACAAAACAAGTCCAAGACCACATGGAACCATACAATAGGTAAAGCTTAAAACACTGCTAAGTCCCAGAAGATATGAGTCATAGTAAAGAGAGATCTGATTAAATAATTCAATAGATTGAACTTAGAATTGTATATGTAAAACATACAGGCTGTGTTTTATTGACATTGTTGGGGGCTCAGAAACAGACACTCCAAAATATGGCACTTTGAACTGAAGAAGCCTCAAGGTCTCTCAAACCTTCTCTACACACGTAACATCCTCCATCCCTCTGAAAGAGCAGGATGAAATTGAATTTTTTTATCTGCCTAAGATCCAGAACCACCAAAGAGAACATTGTTTTTTCTCCTCTCTGTGGGACCAAGAATGCAAACACACCTTAACAAACCATTTCACAAGATAACCTCTGTGTCTCCCACTCATTCAAATTCCAAAGAAAACTATTTAGAAGTTAATCTCTGTTTTCTGAGCCATTCATTCTCCCTAGTAATCACTAATTGTTCCTCAGCAGAATTCATCTTCTCTTCCCTGACATAACCTGTTTTCCCAGGATGGAATATTAGCTTCTGAACCCCCTTAGGAAGCATGTCATCACTCTGCGGTTCCTCCCCTGTACATGTTAATAAAATTTGTATGCCTTTTCTTCAATTAACCTACCTTTTCCAAGTTGATTTTTCAGCAAACACATAGAAGACAAAGGAGAATTTTCCCTTGGCCACTACAACATACTACATGGTTTAAATATTTGAACTCTTATTTTATTTATTTCTAATGTATTTACTAGTTATATGAACAGGTTTATAATAAAAAGCAAGTTGATAGTGCCTAAAAGTAAGACAAAATATTAGAAATATGTGATTTCTTCTTCAAGCCTAACTACTCTCACTCATAATCACAAACATACATGCAAATATACACAAATATGGTCAATCCTATACAAGATGGCTTTTAAAAGTTCAGGGAATGTGTGTATTGTGAAAAAACTATGCGTGGATTTCAATTTTTTGCACCAAAATAAAATCATACAAACTTGTTATAACATGTCTGTAAAGGATCCAGCTTGAGGCACTAAGAATAAGACAATTTGAGAAGAGCCCCCATAAGAGCAACATGAATTCTGCTAAGATAAAGAACAAATTATTAAACTTCTTGTGAAAATTGAGTAGAAGAATGGTGAAATCATTGATGTTTCATGACAATGCCCCAAATAAGTCAACAATTTACAAATAGATGATTTATTTTAACAAGAGACAAGATGGTGTTAAAGATGAAGCCCACAGCAGCAGACCATCCACATCAATTCACTAGGAAAAATTTAATCTTTTTGGTGACCTAATGGAAAATGACTGACAACAGAATAAACAATGGCCAACACCATAGACATCTCAAATGGTTCAGCTTACAAAATTTTTACTGAAAAATTATGGATGAGCAAACTTTCCACTCAATGGGTACCAAAACTGTTGTGCCCAGATCAGCTCCAGACAAGAGTAGAGCTTTCAATGGAAATTTTCAAGTGAGATCAACGTCCTGAAACATTTATTTTATTTTCTTTAATTTTATTTTAATTTCCAGGATACATGTGCAGAATGTGCAGATTTGTAACATAAGTAAAAGTGTGCCATGGTGGTTTGCTGCACCTAACAACCCATCACTCAGGTTTTAAACCCCGCATACATTTTTATCCTGATGCTCTCCCTCCCCCTACTCCCCTGAAAGGCCTTGGTGGGTGTTGCTTCTATCCCTGTGTCCATGTGCTCTCATTGTTCGGCTCCCACTTATGAATGAGAACATGGGGTGTTTGGTTTTCTGTACCTGTGTTAGTTCGCTGAGGATAATGGCTTCCAGCTCCATCCATGTCCTCACAAAGGACATGGTCTCATTTCTTTTAATGGCTGCATAGTATTGCATGGTGTATATGCACCACATTTTCTTTATGCAGTCTATTGTTGATGGACCTTTGTGTTGATTCCATGTCTTTACTATTGTGAATAGTTCTGGAATAAACATACTCATGAATGTGTCATTATAACAGAATGGGCAAATATTTTATGATGAATCACCAAAAGCGATTGCAACAAAAGTGAAAATTGACAATTGGGATCTAATTAAACTAAAGAGCTTCTACACAACAAAAGAAAGTATCCTCAGTGCAAACAGGCAACCTACAGAATAGGAGAAAATTTTTGCATCTGACAAAGGTCTAATATCCAGAATTTACGATGAAGTTAAAGAAATTTACAAGAATAAAACAAGCAACCCCATCAAAAAGTAGGCAAAGGACATAAAGAGATACTTCTCAAAAGAAGAGATTTATGTGGCCAATAAACATATGAAAAAAACCTCGACATCACTGATCATTAGAGAAATGCAAATCAAAATCACAATGAGATAGTATCTCATACCAGTTAGAATGGTGATTTAAAAAGTCAAGAGAAAATAGATGCTGGCAAGGTTGTGGAGAAATAGGATCACTTTTTTTGTTTGTTTGTTTGTTTTGTTTTTTGAGACAGAGTCTTGCTCTGTCACCCAGGCTGGACTGCAGTGGTGTGATCTTGGCTCACTGCAAGCTCCACCTCCCGGGTTCACGCCATTCTCCTACCTCAGCCTCCGGAGTAGCTGGGACTACAGGCGCCTGCCACCGTGCCCGGCTAATTTTTTGTATTTTTAGTAGGGACAGGGTTTCACCGTGTTAGCCAAAATGGTCTCGATCTCCTGACCTCATGATCCACCCGCCTCGGCCTCCCAAAGTGCTGGGATTATAAGCGTGAGCCACTGTGCCTGGCCGAAATAGGATCACTTTTACACAGTTGGTGGGAATATAAATTAGTTCAACCATTGTAGAGACAGTGTAGGAATTCCTCAAGGATCTAGAACCAGAAATATCATGTGATCCAGCAATTCCATTACTGGGTATGTACCCAAAGGAATGTAAATTATTCCATTATAAAGCATTTCTTTAAAGAATTGTTATAGTAGGTTGAACGTGACTTTACCAATATGATCCTGAAGACAAAGCACAATCAAAGCAATGGCTACCAAGAAGCAAAAGTGGTCCAGTCAAAGCAAATGTGAACCGGTTAAGATCAAAGGCCATGGCAGTAGTTTTGGGGGGATGCTCAAGGTATTTCTTTTGTTGACTTTGTGGAGGGCCAAAGAACAATAACATCTCTTTATTACGAGAGTGTTTTCAGAAAGTTAGTCAAAGTTTTAGCAGAAAAATGCCTAGGAAATCTTCACCAGTCTTTCCTCACCAAGAGAATGCTCCTGCTTGCTCACTTCTCTCATCAAACAAGGGCAATTTGTGATAATTTTGATATGAAATCATTAGGCATCCACCTTACAGTCTTGATTATCTTATTTGGATTTATTTTCACTTTCTAATTTTATTAGTCCGTTTTCACACTGCTGATAAAGACATACCAATATAAAGATAATTCACAAAGAAAAAGAGATTTAATGGACTCACAGTTCCACATGGCTGGGGAAGCCTCACAATTATAGCAGAAGGTGAGGGAAGAACAAAGGCACATCTTACTTGGCAGCAGGCAAAGAGAGAATGAGGTCCAAGTGAAAGGGGGGACTCCTTATAAATCCATCAGAACTTGTGAGACTTGTTCACTACCATGAGAACAGTTTGGAAAAACCACCCCCAAGATTTAATTGTCTCCCACTGAGTCCCGCCCACAACACATGGGAATTATGAGAGGTACAATTCAAGATGAGGTGTGGGTGGGGACACAGCCAAACCATATCACTATTCTTAAAAAAAAACTATAAAGGGCACCCATTTTCTTTAATTAATAATGTAAAAAGACTGCATTCACATGGCCAATTCCCGGGACCTTCATTTCTTTAGAAACGGACTAAATGGCTCATGTCATTGCTTTCAAAAGTGTCTTGAACTTGATGGAGCTCAGTATGAGAAATAAAGTTTACAGTTTTTATTTTTATCATTTAATTCCATTTTTCTATGAACTTTTTGAAACCCTCTTGTACATTTCTCCAGTTGCCACTATACAAGCAGTAAACTTGTTGTTATTTTATCCTTTCATCTTGTTTTGTATTTTCCTCTTGCCTAAGAGATTATCTCATACTACGGACCCTAAAACTTACTTGGACATTGTGTGATCCCCCTATGCTGCTGTCCTAAAATACCAACTAACGTGTCTTTTAAAGGACTAATTCTTTCAATTCTTTGAAGTGACAACTAAGCTAGTAAAATACACACACCCTACATTCGAAGTTCCAACATCTCCGAGACTTCTTAGTACAGCTTGTTACTAATTTTTAAAATGCAGGTGGTTATGGGGATAGAAAGGAGAATAGATCTAGAAGGCTATGACACACTTAGTAGAAACACTTCCACTTCAACTGTCTTAGGGGTCTTGATGGCTGAGTCAAATAGGTCTCCATCAGTACATTGAGAAGAAGAACTATACTTGCCAAAACCCTTCATGTAATCTTTAGAGAACATTGTCATTACCACTCATTGTACTGCCCTCAAGAGACAGTGTTCTGCTGTGATTGATGACCTGCTCCACTGCAATATATCAAGAAACCCTTGCCTTCTCTGATCTATATCCCCATTATACCCAAGTGATCCATATTGAAATGTGAGAGCCTCTTGATATGGTTTGGCTGTATCCCCACCCAAATCTCATCTTGAACTGTAGTTCCCATAATCCCCACATTTCATAGAAGGGACCCAGTGGAGAGTAATTGAATCATGGGGACAGTTACCCCCATGCTGTTCCCATGATAGTGAGTTCATTCTCAGGAGATCTGTTGGTTTTATTATGAGCTTTTACCCCTTTTGCTTGGCATTTCTCCTTCCTTCCATCATGTGAAGAATGACATGTTTGCTTCCCATTCTACCATGAATGGAAGTTTCCTGAGGCCTCCCCATCCATGAAGAACTGTGAGTCATTAAACCTTTTTCCTTTATAAATTATCCAGTATCAGGCAGTTCCTTATAGCAGCATGAGAATGGACTAATACAGTAAATTGGTACTGCAGAGAGTGAGGTGCTGCTATAAACGTACCCACAAATGTGGAAGTGACTTTGGAACTGGGTAAGAGGCAGAGGTTGGAACTGTTTGGAGGGTGAAAAAAAAAAAAAGGAAGATGTGGGAAAGTTCAGAACTTTCTAGAGACTTGGTTGAATGGCTTTGATCAAAATGCTGCCAGTGATACGGACAATGAAGTCTAGGCTGAGATGGTCTCAGATGGAGACGAGGAACTTATTGGGAACTGGAATAAAGGTGATTCTTGCTGCGCTTTAGCAAAGAGACTGGAGGCATGTTGCCCCTGCTCTAAGATCTGTGGAACTTCAGACATGAGAGAGATTATTTAAGGTATCTGGCAGAAGAAACTTCTAAGTAACAAAGCATTCAAGAACTGATTTGGGTGTCATTAAAAACATTTACTGTTATGTATTCACAAATATATACTTTGGAATTGAAACTTAAGTTTAAAACGAAATGAGAGCATACAATTTCAGAAAATTTGCAGCCTGATGATGTGATAGAAAAGAAAAACTCATTTTCTGAGGAGAAATTCAAGCTGGCTGCAAAAATTTGCATAAGTAAGGAGGAGCCAAATGTTAATTGCCAAGACAATGTGGAAAATGTCTCCAGGTCACGTCAGAGGCCTTCACAGAAGCCCCTCCCATCACAGGCCTGGAGGTCTCGGAGGGAGAAATGGTTTTGTGGGCTTGGCCTAAGGGTCTTGCTTCTTTGTGCAGTCTCAGGACTTGGTGCCCTATGTCCCAGCCATGGCTAAAAGTGACCAAGATATAGCCCAAGCCATGGGTTTACAGGGTGCAAGCCCCAAACCTTGGCAGTTTCCACATGGTGTTGAGCCTGCAGGTGCATTGATGTAAAGAATTGAGGTTTGGGAACCTCTGCCTAGATTTCAGAGGATATATGGAAATGCCTGGATGTCCAGGCAGAAGTTTGCTGCAGGGGCAGAACTCTCATGTATAGCCTCTGCTAGGGTTGTGTGGAGGGGAAATTTGGGGAGCCCCCATATTGAGCTCCCACTGGGTCACTGCCAAGTGGAGCTGTGAGAAGAGGGCCACTAGACCCACTAGACCCCAGAATGGTAGATCCAATGAAAGCTTGCACCATGCATCTGGAAAAGCCACAGACACTAAATGTCAGCCTGTGAAAACAGCCAGGAGGTGTGGTACCCTGCAAAGCCACTATTGCGAAGGCATGATTGTGTTTTGAAATGTAAGTACATGAGATTTTGGAGAGGGAAGGGGTGAAATGTTATGGCTTTGTGGTGTCCCCATACAAATCTCATCTTGAATTGTAGTTCCCATTATCCCCTTATGTCATGAGAGGAACCTGGTGGGAGGTAATTGAATCAGGGGGCCAATTACCCTCATGCTGTTCTTGTGATAGTGACTGAGTTCTCCGGAGATATGGTGGTTTTATAAGGAGATTTTCCCCCTTTTGCTCAGCACTTCTCCTTCCTGCCATCATGTAAAGAAATACACGATTCCTTCCCCTTCTTCCATGATTGTCAGTTTCCTGAGGCTTCCCCATCCAAATGGAGCTGTGAGTCAATTAAATCTCTTGGCTTTATAAATTACCCAGTCTCAGGAAATTCTTTATAGCAATATGAGAATGGACTAATATACCTCTAAAACATTATCTCTGTTTGAGAGAGGAATAAGTTCCTTCTTAAATTCAAATCATATTCCAACCTCCCAGTGGCTCAGAAATCCCAGTGGTATAATGTGAATGAATCTTGAAAGAACTCAGGTTGGCTCTCATAAGTAGAAAAATATTGTTTTTAGACAATTTAAGGAAACTCAGTAGATTAAATAGCTTTTTTAACATAACAATATTTTTAGCAATATAAAGTGGTAAATAGAACAGTTATCTCACAGTACAGAGCAAAAATACAAAAGAAAGAAAAGAAAAATGCCAGGAACAAAAAAATCATGGAGATGGAGAACAGATCCAGAGTACCTGATTTTTTGAATAATGATAGTTACAAATTGAAAAAGAATGATGGAGGAAAAGTAATACAGTCAAATAGAATGTTTTGACTAGTCATATCAAGATTTTTCACTAAGAGTTAAGACACATATTGAGATATATCCCAGGAAATCTTCTTAATATCCAGGTGTATTAGTTTGCTCAGGCTGTTCTAACAAAATACCACAGATTGAGTGGTATAAACGATACAGATCTTTTTCTCTCAGTTTTTGAGGTTACTATATCCAAGATCAAGATATTAGCAAGGAAGTTTTCATTCTGAGACCTCTTATTTTAGCTTGTAGGTGGTTGCCATCTTGCAGTTTGCTCACGTGGCTTCTTTGTGCATGTATGTGTGGCAGGACATGGTGGAGAGAGCTCTCTGATGTCTGTTCTTATAAGGACACTTATCCTATCAGATCAGGGATCCACTATATAAACTCATTTAACCTTAATTTTTCTTTATAGGTCCCGTGTCCAAATACTGCCACACGGGGTATGGGGGATTAGGTGTTCAACATATGAAGTTTAGAGGAACACAAACATTCAGTCCATGACACCAGGGTAAAGAGAATCTTAATGTTTCCAGATATGTAGACACATTATGTATAAAAGGGAAAGAGAGGTGGCATTCAATTTCTAGTTGGCAACACTGGAAGACATAAAATTCTGGAATACTTCATAATATTAATGACAAACTGGCATGTTGCATGTTTTGCCACCTAATCTTATAAGTATTTAAAAATATTGCTTTATGAAAATCCCACATTTAGCAGAAGTTACTAAGCAGTTACATCAGTTAGGAAGAGAAACTACTACACTACAACCAAATGAAAATTTAATAGAAAATGTATCTTAAGATAGGAAACAAACAGCACAAAAGATTGTAAGTGACAAATCTAATAAATTACGTAGTTAACTAAACGGTGATGGTAATAATATCACTAGAAACTGAAACATAATTGTTCATTCATTCATAAAATCGAAGAGTCTGTAAGAAAAAACCTAATGGTCTGAAACTAAATTTCAGTTCTGAGTTAATAAATTAGGAGTTAGCTAGGAGAGAAAAGGAAAGTAAGAAAGTGAAAGGGCCCTATAATCATGAGGTAGGGCTTAGTAAATATGTAATTTTAATCTATAGGTAAAATAATATTTGCTTTAAAAAGTCTATTAAAATATAAACAAGGCAGGGCACAGTGGCTCATGCCTGTAATCCCAGCACTTTGAGAAGCCGAGGTGGTTGGATCACCTGAGATTCAGGAGTTAGAGAGCAGCTTGGCCAACATGAGGAAACACCGTCTCTACTAAAAAGACAAACATTAGCCGGAGGTGGTGGCATGCACCTGTAGTCCCAGCTACTCAGGAGCCTGAGGCAGAAGAATCTCTTGAACCTGGGAGGTGGAGGTTGCAGTGAGCCGAGATCGTGCCATGGCACTCCAGCCTGGACAGCAGAATGAGACTCCATCTCAAAATAATAATAATAATAACAAAATAAAATATAAAGGATTATTCAAATGCTTCTAACACAAAAATTTCTGTTACATCCTATTTAAAAGAGACATAAACACAAATAATAAGAAAAGGCTGAAAAGAAACAAAAATAATGGAGACATGTATCAGGCAAAATAAATTTAAAATAAATCAAGAGCAGCAATGATATAACTTCACTAAATGGACTTCAAGCCAAACCTATTATATGAGTTAATAAGGAATATTTTACAATAACAAATGGTATAACTGGCAAAAGTCAATGTTATTGACAATTACTTCGTACTCAACAATATGGCAGAAAACTAAACAAAACAGTCTCCTAGAGATCTATAATGATGATATTTAGATATCTTGCACATAACATGAAAGATGAAGTAGAGAAAACTTCAGTGAATAAGAAATACTATTTTGACCCATGGAGTCAATTAATTATGTATATAAATTATATACAATGCATTCATTATTATTTAAAATTATGTAACAATAATAATACCAATCACTATAAGCACATACCATGCACCAGTAGTTCTAAATAAAGCACATACATTAAGTCATTTAATTCTCACATTTACCCTAGAGTATGTACTAACATATTCTCCATATTATAGATGAATAAACTTATGCGTGAGAAGTTATTTGCTCAAGATCCCGCAGCTTTAATTGGAAGAGGGAGGATTTAAATACAGGCCAATTGGTTCAAGTGTCCATGAACTCAGCCATTTTGACAGCAAAAGCATAAACTAACACTAATCTACTTAGAAATTTAAAGAGGCAAAAAGAAATAGTCATCAATGTAACTCTTGGATCAAGAGAATAAAAAGTTGTCTTAAAAATTTATCTTATTTCAAAATGTTGGAAATTTTGCTAAGAAGTCATTAGAAGAGAAAATATATCACCTTAAATAGTTTTTTTAACAAATTAAAGAGATATATGCCAATTCGCTTGATTTAAAGCGATCAAAACATCAAACATCAAAGTGATCAAAACATCACATTTTACTCCTTAAATATATACAATTATCATTTTTCAATTAAAAATAAAATTACATTTTAAAAGTTGAAGAAATAATCCATAAAGCTTTTATAACTATAACAGAATGGGACTGACATAAAAGTGAACAAATGAACCTGTTGAAAAGTACAGCATTAAGATACATCCAAATATAGCTGGGGACTTAATATATAAGAATTGTGGCATTTGAATTTTGCAGTTAAAAAGCAGATCATTAATAAAAGTGATTAGAAAATGTACTATGTATTAATTTAAAAATAAATAGAGTTTTGAAACTACATATGAAATAGAAAAATCAAGATTGACTACTAAAACGTAGGCACCAAAATTTAAAATATGCATATGTATATAAATACACACACACAAACAAACATACACATATTTAAACGTCAGGACAAAATGTTCACAGTAGGCAGAATTTAGTAATTTAAGTCATGAAACCCCAAATAATAAAAGAATGTCTTGTCTTATATAAATATACAAAAATGTATAAGTTCTATAAGATACAAAACAAAACTAAAATGCAAATAAGAAATTAAGATAATAATATTCAGAATATATTAAAAAGACCAATATACTAAACATATAAAAAGCACCTACAATTTGCTTACAAAAAGAGAATGATTTTTACAATAGGCAAAGATAATATAAGACCAGCCTGTGAAAATTGCTCATCTTCACTATTAAGGACATACAAATTAAGTAATAATACTCTTCTTTGTTTATCACATTGACAAAAATTTCAAATAATTTCAGTATCCATACAGCATCCAGCTTATATATATCAGGATATACAAAAGAGTTGATCAACAGCATATATAGCTTCTTCTTTGCTACTTGGTCTCACATTAGTCTTCCAAATTATTGTACCAGTTTATACTCCACAATCAGTACATGAGAGCCCTTTATCATAAACATATGATTGTATCAAGATTCCATTTTTTGTCAATCATATGAGTATGAAAGATGAAGTAGAGTATGAATAATATTTTGTAAGTTTTTATTTTGTATAACTCATTATCAGTGAGTTTTAGCATATTTCATATGGTTATAAATTACGCTGGTTTTCTGTTTGGTGAATCGTTCATTTATATCCTTTACTCACTGTGTGATTGTGTTGTTTGTAGTTCCTTTATTGATTTGAAGTTGTGTTCCTTTCCAGACAGAACTCATTTGATCTCCTCATTTGGAGCACATTCCTACAAAGGCTCCTGATTAACTGAATGTAAAAGTCCTATCCCTAACCATGGCCTACAAGGATCTACATAGCTTGAACTCTGTCCCATCTTACCCTCTTTGACATCCTCAACTATTAATCATCTCCTCCTTTCTCCTTCCACTCCAGCCATACTGGCTTCTATATTTCAAATGCACCAACAAGTTCTAACAGTAGAGCTTCTGCACCAGTTCTTCTGTCCACCTGAAAAGTTAGTACATGGAAAGCCAATACCATACTTCCATAAGTCTTTGCCTGGATGTAATATTCTCAATGAGGTCTACTCTGACCACTCGGCCCCAAACTGCGATTTATCACCCAGCTTCATACTCCCAATTCTCATTACCCTGCCTCTGGTTGCCCTTCCACCCACCACCTGCCCCCTGCAACATAGCACATCACTTATCTAATATCTTTAGTCTCTCTTAGTTAGAGTGTAAACTCCCAAAAGATTGAGATCTTCTTTTCCTTTGTTTGCCCATTTATCCTAAGAGCCTATGAAAATGCCTGATATAAAACAGGTATTTAATAAATAAATTTTAAAGAATAAGTGATTTTAATGATGTATGCATGCTCACAGATTTATTGTTTGTTTCTTTTACTTTAAACATGTATTGTAAACTCTTCTACGCACTCTTTGGCAATTTTTTTTTAGCTTTATTCATGGTTCCTTTTGCCATACAGAAGTTTTAAAAGATGTATTTTAATGTAGCTAAATCAATGAAACCTATTTCTAATTGTGTGTGTTTTCATATCTCGTTTTTAATATTTTAAACTTTTGCTTTCAACATTTAATTTTTTTCTGTACATATAATCCATTTTAATGCGTGGTAATGAATTTTTTTCATATAAAAGACCATTTCTCCTAGCACAGTTGTTGAAGGGTTCATTCTTTCTCCACTGAGTTTCTACCACCTCTGTTAGATGTTAGTTCTCATGTATGCAAGGATCTATTTTTCAGCTATTTATTTTGTTCAATTTCTCTATTTTTCTATTCCTTTTTATCATGTTATCTGCAAATAAAGAAAGATTTATTTCTTTCCTTCTTATACTTATGGACTGGCTCCTATTTAATCTTGAGTATTTTTATATATTATTTTATAGATGCAGAATATATATAGACACACTTAACTGCATATACATATATAATATTTTACTTATAATACTAATATTATCAATTATCAAAACAGTATTTTTAGAATGAGCATTTTACTTCATATGTAGAAGTCATGCTCTAATAATCTGAGAGACCTTGACTCTGAAGGTATTTTACATATATGTATTCTTTTAGATATGAAATAACAGAAGGCACAGCATGATATAATGAGTGATACTTTTGCAAGGACATATCCTGTATTTTCTATTTGAAAATTATTTTTAAAGATTTTAGCAATTCAAATGTGCAATACTGCTCAATGATTAGAGACATAATTATTTCTACTATAAAGGAATTTTTAAGTGAAGGAATACAAAATCCCTTAGTAGAGAAGATATGATCAAATGGGAATGTTACATTTGTGATTATAATTCTCTTGAAATCAATATTTGAGAAATGTTTTCACACCAGTTACTAAATGGATTATTGATTATAAAACGCCTTAAATCGTTTACAGTGTTGATCAATTGGTAATATATCCACATAATATTCAGACAAAGACCACTGTTTCCAGGCTTATGCTTTTCTAATTTAGAGAGAAATCAGAATCAAAATTTTTGCTCAATATTTATTTATAAATATAGACTGCATCAGCTTCTATCCTATTGACAACATAGCCCATCATTTATCAAACAAATTAGAGCACCTATTGGGCACCAGGAAGTGAGTTAGACCCTGAGCGTACAATGGTGAGGAACAGAGGCAGATGCTCTACCTTTATGGAATTTGTACTCTAGAGAAAAATGTACAGAGAGAACAAACCTTGAGAGGAAAGCTGGAGACACAGAGAGACATAGGTGAAAAGTCCATGTGACTTTGGAGGCAAATATTAGCTAGATTTACCTACAAGCCAAGGAACACGAAGAGTTGCTGGAACCCAGAAGCATGGAACAGATTCTCACTCAGAACACTGAGATGAAGCATAGTCCTATTGACAGCTTGATTTTAGACTTTCAGCCTCCTGAACTATGAAAGAATGCATCTTTGTCGTTTTAAGTTGTCTAGTATGTGGTACTGTGTTCCAGCAACATTTGGAAACTAATATAGTTAGTCGTTATTATTATTCCATTTAAAGACAAAGGAATCAAGGTCATGTAATTAAGTGATTTATTCAGTTAGAGAATTAGAAAGTGGTGAAATTGGACTTTTAGTCTCAGACAGTTGGACTCAAGAGCATACCTTTTAACCACTTTGTATTCTACCTGTATGAATACATAAACCTAATACCTATTTTGTAGCCAATATTTATTGCAATGCTATTATGTGTCCAGAGCCATTCTAAACATTATCAGTGCAACAGTAAACAAAACAAAAAACATTTACAGTTTGTTACAGTAAGAGAAGCGAAAAGAGTTAAGAAAAAACTATATGTTATTTTATATATTAATATTAAAATGAAAATAGACAGATAATGGGGATAGAAAGTTGTGATAGCAGATGGGACTTCTAAATTGTGTGTTCAGAGAAGATCGCATAATTCATATCACATTTGAGTGAGTTTTGAAAAAGGAGAAGAAAAATGTATATTCATATCTGGGATAACAGAGTACCAGACTGAGAGAAAAACAAGTACAAATGTCCTAAGATATAAGTACAAAACAATTACAAATATCCTAAGGTACACCTGGGTATTTGACGAATTAGAAAAACGCCATTTTAGGTGGAATGGGGTATAATGATTAGTAGGAGGTATGGTGAGGGAAAAGTTAAAGGAAAACATTTAAACTGAAGATGCGTATTATTGCATAAATCCATAAGATTGTATACTCACGCAATGGAAGATTGATAGAAAAACGGAGAGACCCATAGGCTAAGTTATGAACACCTCCAATTTTAAAAGACCAGGGAGATGAGCAGGACCTGACCTAGCAAAAAGAGAACAAAAAGTGGATGTCATTTAGTAATTAGAATATCCAAGATATGTTGATCTGGAAGACAAGTTTATTCCTCTACAAGGAAGTCTTATATATCAAGGAAATAGCAACTCAAAATATGTATGAATAATCCTTATATAAAAATTTCTAGCTATACTTCATATTCATAATCTATGCACGTACAATTTTATTCAGAAGTATTGCAAGAAGAAAAAAAGGCCACTTACCATAGTTTTCAAAACCACTTAGTTCATAAAATTTTGTAACATTTTCTTGAAGGAATACAGACAACAATTCAACAAAGCAGTACAGATCAGTTTCTATGTATGATGGGAATCGTAAGGCTGATAAAATGAATATTATTGCATCACTTCTTTCTTTTAACTCTTCATTCTTCCTTAGGATGGAGTGGCCATTATTCCCCTACATTACTTGCTTTGGTTGTCTACATTTGGTTGCCTTTATATTTAGTCAGTGCCTTGATACTGGTAGGTATATTGGTATATTGGCTTCTTACAACAGGATATATTTTTAAAATAACAGTGTAATATTTGATTTTCTTTGACATTTGATTTAATTTTCAAACATTATACTCATGAGCAAAGGTCAGAAGTATGGTCTGTGATTATGAAGCATAGGAAAGTCAATGGGTTGATGTAAGATTAGAGTTATAACCTTGACATTCTTCACCTAATTAACATTGTACTGTTAATAGCTACTATTCACAAGTAATAAGGAGTATTTTGTAGTTCTAGATTAAGTACCGTTTTATATATTTTATCAGTGACCTAGATAAATAAATGTGTGGGTTGGCTAGCCCTTTAGAGGAGAAGATTATAATTCAAATCGACCTTCACAAGTTGGAAGAGTAGTCATAAATAATGAAAATCTTGAGGTCAGGTATAAAGCAAGAACTACTCTAAGGAAAAAACATGATACATATAAGACGGAGAATGACTAATTAGGCATGAATGTGGCAGAAAAGAACATAGAGATCACAGCAGACACAATTTGAACATAATTCAGCTCAGCAGCATTATTTTAGCAGTTTGAACACATAATGCTGAAATCTACTATTTCAGCAGGCCATTCTGATTAAAAATTATAAGATAAAACTTCAACTACATTTTACATTGATCAGTTTAATGTTAAAACAGGGTATCAAACTTTGGACAAGTGAAATCTGGAGAATTCATAGAGGACCCAAAAGACAGAAGTAAGATTAAGTGATTAGAAACTGGAACTTCAAAGGGGCAATAACATTATTTCAGTTGTTGGATTGTAAAGGAGTAGTGTGAGGAGTGATTTAATAACTGTCTTCCAAATCAAAAGAGGTGCTTTTATGAATTGTTGACCAGCTGCTTTCAACCTTCATTGTGTTCAGAATTCTTGTTACAATTTCAGCAAGGATAATGTAAATTGATGGTGAAACAAATCATAGCTTAAGAAAAAAATATAACCTGACATTGACTTACATGTCTTATTGTTAATTTTTATTTTATGAGAATCAAGGTGTGGGTTCAGGTGTACAGACAATAAGGTCTGAGCAGCAACTTCTCCCAACTCCCTTTCTTTCCTCAACTCAAACTTGGTCATATGTAGTTTAGCATCCCTCTATACCAGTACACATTTTGTTGGGGACCAAGTCATTAATTATTATGTTAGTTTTTTCGCTACTAATTGATATGAGCAAAAAACATATTAAGAATATTGATATTAACTTACAAAAAAATCAATCACAGAGAGGCAAGTTGAAATTTATCTCCCAAATGTCTTTACTTTCATATATGAATCATAGTTAAAACTTTTCATATTCAGTTTTCCACTCTCAATTTTGACCTTGTAGAAAGGCCTAGTGTCATGTGGAAACAGAATAAATTATGTCAGTGATGTGATTTAAGTGATTTCAAAAACGTGCTTAAAAATATGTCCTTCGTATTATTCTACTGGTTTGCCCTTATGTTGAAACTCTTCACCACTGATATCATACCTTCAGGCACTTATTGAGAAGATTTTATATTTTAAGTGGTCTAAAGGATTGTTATTTAGGAGGTGCCATGTATTTAGCTAGCTGTGAATTTGACATGCAGTAGTTCCCCCTTATCTGTTTGGAAAGTGTCCTGAGACCCCCAGTAGATGCTTGTAACCACAGATAGTGCCAAAACTTATATATACTATTTTTTTCTATACACATATACTTATGATAAACAATCACGTTTTCATTTAAAATGAGCACCTTACGGATTGCCTTTGGCAATTTAAATTGCCAGAATCACTATTCTTGTGCTTTGGGATCTAAAATGATACCATGGCAGTTGATCTGATAACCAAGACAGCTACTAAAATGACTAATGTGTGGGGAGCCTACATGGCATGTCTATACTGGACAAAGGGATGATTCGCATCCCAGCTGAAATGGTGCTAGATTTCATCAGGCTACTCGAAATGGCACACATGCAATTTAAAAATTAGAAGTGGTTTATTTCCGAAATTTTCCATTGAATATTTTTGGGCCAGAGTTGACCATGAGTAAGAAACCACAGAAACTGAAACCACAGATAAGATTGGACTACAGTACATCATTCTTTTCCTGATTAAATTTGGTACCTTTAGTTGTTTCCCCTGGCACCAGCAATTTTAGGGTTTTAAGATCATTATTAGTTGGAGAGATAATTTCTAGTAGGTAGGGAAGAAAAGAATTAGGTCTACCTGGAAATCTTGGGTCCTGCCCACATTAAGGGCAGAGAGCCTTGGAGGCATAGGAACACAGGCCATAACAGAGATAGAAGAGATCTGAAAAATGAATCAGAAGATTTTTAAGCTATCACTCATTTCAATATTTTGCTAAAGGTCAGCCATTCTTACAGATGTGCCATAGACATGGCAGGGGTTACCAATGCAATACTTTATTTTCTTAAAAGATGTTAGTAGGATATTATGTAATATTAAAATTTTCAGTGTTTGGGGGAAGTCACATTTTTGACTTCCCCTGTGAGTTCTCAGGAAAGAAGTAAGTGGAAAGCAAGGTGAAAATGATATTCTTGAATATGCTACTTTTCCCTGAAACCACATAAGAAGCATGTAAATTGTTTTTTAATAAGTTACAGCCATATCGGTGTTGAGAACTGAAAGCATTCTGGCCTTCTATTTTACTCCAAAGTAATCATATTCCTTTGCCTTAAAACATTTTTAAAAGAAATCAAATAAAAAAGAATTATACAAAGCATTTTATAATAATTTTAGAGTCTTTTAAACAATTCTTAAGAATATTAGCATTTTGATAACTGAACAAGTCAAACACCATATGCTCAATTTCTCCTCACTGATTTTGAATCTTCCCAATGCTGGATTTATTGACTACCTAACCAGTCATTCTTCAATAATTTCAAAAATCATGCGTATAAATGGGAAATATATTAATTTTAACATTCAGACCAGTGAAATTCAATCACATGTGTCAATGTATTCATTTCTAATGTGTAGCCCATACTTTCCTGCCTTCACAGAGCTTAATGTCTATAGGGAAAATAGACTATGAAGCAAAAAATTATTCTACAGAGTGGTGGATGTTTGTAGCAGATAAGAGCAATGGCATGAAACCAGACCAAGTAATTGCAGAAAACCTCACAGAAGAAATACTTTACACGTGAAACAACAAAGCTGCACACACTGTGCCATTTATGCCTTTCATACTTTTGTCCCTGCTGTCCCTTTTGCCTGGAATGTTGTCCTTTTTTCCACTGTCATCCCAGTAACTGCCTTATTTCCATGAAGTCTGAGTTCAGGTGGCTTTCCTATAATACCTCAGGGCCCAAAATGTCCACATTTCTTTCTCTGCATCGCTGCATCAGTTTTTAATTATCTGTATATATTTCTGCCTCTCAGGCTAGACCTCTTCACAAGGTTAAGATCTGTTTTGTTCATTTTTTATATCTACATAGAAAATAATAAATAGCCCTCAACTAAGACAGAAATGAACGTGAGAATATTTGCAATGATGAGAGTTGAAGAAAACTCAACTCAAACAATTAGCTTGAGACAAAACAAAAATTTAATAGTTCTTGAAACTCAAAAACACAGAGTTTCAGTCTTGCTTGATCCAGGAAAAAAAAATTATCATTTATATTCAGTCTTTCTGTATTTTTTATCTCTCCCTCTCTGCATGTTGACTTCATTCTCAGGCAAATTTAAATTGCTATGGAATAAAGGATACTTTCTCCCTCCTTCTCTCTCTTTCTCTTAAAAGTTCTTATAAACATCTTATTGTGTTTCAGTGGTTCTAGATGGTTATTATAATTTCCTCCAGTGGCAGGGCAAAAGAAAATAATAATAATGTGCCTTCACAACATATCCACACTTAGAACTAGGAAGTCTGTCAACTCTAAGTATGGAAAACTGTGAAACTGTTTTTTGTTTCCTTGTTTGTTTCCCCCAGAGGAAAATATTGAGTCTGTGACCAGAATTAAAGTATTCTGTCAGAAAGCAATTGTTAAATACATTACATTTTATTTTCCTCTTCATTATTCATTTAGCTTACTACATCACAAAACCAGTAATTATAGCCATTAAGACCAATCAATAAGGTCCAAGACAATAAAAGGGGGGGTGGGAATAAGGATTAAATTTGATGTATAATTGGGCATTATCTTAAAAAGAAAACTGTTAATAATTTAAATAATTTTTTTGGTTGAAAAGTACCTAACACCTCCTGTTCCTCTTTTGTTAAATTGTGAAAACATTTCCTTCTAATATTTTTAGTCACTTTCTGTGTGCTACAGTGAGTGATTAGAGAGACCAAAAGTTTAAAACAAAGGACCTCATCTTATATGACGAAAATAAAAAGTTTGTTTATGAAGACATTAAATATAAGATAAATGTTTAGTAGGAAAAGAGTTATTTGGTGCCTATTATGGGCCAACTATTGCGTGTGAATTAGTGAGCCAAAGTCCCCAGTCTCATGGAATTTATATTCTAATGACATTAAGAGACATTCAAGTTTATATTCATATGGCAATTGGATATGTAACTGTACCTCAATGGAGATGTTTATGCTTGAGATGTGTACTTGAGAGTCATTCAGTCTCTCCCCCAATGAGAATTTATAAGGTGACACAAGTCTATTCCCACCTCTTACTACCTCCAGTCTCATTTCCCTGAGTTGACTTTACGAGTTCTATTCTTGTTGTTCTTCTGGTGGTTACCTCTATAATTCTAAATATTATGGTTATTCCTCTTTTCTTAATTTATCTGCTCAAGACAATATCTCTTGAATCTCTAATAAGAAAGATGACATTTGAACTTGTATTATTCCCTGTAATATGTGATCACCTATTTCTAAATTAAAAACACTTTCAAATCCAGAAGCATTTAATTGTTCCTCATTGCTTACTGAATTATGTAGCAAACCGTGATTTTGAAATTCAATGTCCATCAGCACTCAGGTCAATCATTTACTAGAATTCACCACTACTCTACATAGAAAGTTTCTTCTGCCAATGGTTATTTTGTTGCTTAATCAATGTTTCCACCACTTTGATTTTTCTCATAATATTACCTTTTTTCATTAATCTCCACCTGTTGAGTTCCCACACATTCTTTCATGTCTAGCTCAGATATTATTACCTTTGACAAACCTAGTATCTCCTAACCATAAATCAACTCCCTGACTTCTTCATCCTCATAGACTTTCTTCCACCTTATTTATTTTATTTATTTACTTATTAATTTAGTTTAATTAGTTAATTTATTTATTTTGAGAGAGGGTCTTGCTGTGTCACCCAGAGTGGAGTGCAGTGGTATGAACACAGCTCACCACAGCCTTGACCTTCTTGGCTCAAGCGATCCTCCTACCTCAGCTCCCTGAGTAGCTGAGACTACAGGCGTGCGCCACCTCACTTGGTTACATTGAAAAATTTTTGTAGAGACCAGGTCTTGCCATATTGTTTAGTCTGGTCTCAAACTCCTGGGCTCAGACAATCCTCCCTATTTAGCCTCCAAAAGTGCCAGGATTCCACATGTGAGCTACCAGGTTCAGCCTTTCCACATTACCTATAACATGCATTATATGCTTTGCTCGTAATTATTTCATGATTTAATTTTTCTTAATTAAATTGCAAGCTTCTTAGAATCAGGGTCCAGGTCATCTATATAATTTTATTGCCTAGAGTGGCCTGGTGCAATATACTCTACGTATTGGTTGATTAATGACTATTATTTTACTATTGAACGAATTTATGCATAAATATTAGGATCTTCCTGATATTAAAAGATGTTCTCAAGTCTTATTTAACTATATAATATGTAATAATGTAGCTAACCTAAAAATATACATATTGTCAGAAAAATATATTAATGGAACAGAAAGAGAAATGGTAGTATTTGATAGACAGCGACCAGCTCAAATCACTGTTTACATTTGGAATTTTAAAATATCAAGGAAATTAATTAAAATTTGAATGCTTGGGCTTTGATTGTCAAAACAATTATACTTTCCACAGAGCCTTAAGGGAAAGAAAAAATTTCAGAACAGTTTAATTTATGTTTTCAATGTTTAAGTTCCTGGGAGAGGTCACTGTAGGTGATTATTGGTGGAAGAAAAAATTTCACATTTTGATCAGAAATCATATCATTCAATTAGATTTCTCTCACGGGAAGTAAAATAAAAGCACGTTTATCTATATATGTTTGTTATTTTTGATAAGAAAACCCAGAAAGCCACCCTACGTACTACTTCTTTCTCTTACTTTTTAGCAAACTATTCTGTAAGGAACATTTTAAGAAAGGTAAATTTTGGAAACGTTTGTAAATGGATAGAAATGAAAAGAAACAGAATAATAAAAGAGATAAAGGCTAAAGTGAACGAAACACCAAATGAGACCAGAGAAAGGCAACATGAGCATAGATTGCTGTAGTCTATGTTGTAGGACCGGTGTTTCTCCCCATCAAGTCTTCCAGCATTTTCAAACCACCTGGAAATCAGTCATTGCAAGATGCCTACTGGAGGCTTTCAAAGCCATAGGGAGTGTTGCAGGAAGGTGGAAGGAAGATAGTGATATTTTGCAAAGGGTCATGATGTTTATATTTCATTTTTCATCTGGGAAATGTTTCATCAAACTTTATGAAAGGGAAAATTAGTTATAAAAACAACAACAACAACAAAAAACCACCAGACATGTTGGCTAGGCATCAGAGAAGGCCATCTTCTCATAAACGCAGCACTGAAATAAACGACTTTTTCAACCATGCAGGGAGTACGCTATCATACCAAGCTTTCTTTTTACTAGGTCTCCCCTTTGTAAGTCAAAACATGGGGAAGCCAATGAGCTTAGAAAGCTGAGCAGTGATGGTTCTAGCTCCTCACCTCACCACACATTGCTCTGCATTGAGTGATTTGGGCCCAGTGTAACATTATCCTATATAGAAAACCAAAAAGGTTGTATCACAGGTGGTAATGTCAAAATTCCAACAATTTGCTTTTTCAAGTAAAGGTCATATGTCACTGTAATTAAAAGCAGTTTCAGGGAACTGGGTTTTAGAAAAACTAAAATAACACTTTGTAACATATTATTTTTAATTGGCTTAAGTTAAAACACAATTTGTTAATTTTATTCACAGGTTTTGATTTAAAATCCAGCTATATCCAGTTTCTAAATAAAAGTGTTAGAGCATATTTTAAAATAATTTTAAAACTAATAAATTGCTATAAAATCTGACTTTGTTATGCATGATTTGTGCCAATCAACAACCGCAAGCCACAGGATTGGCATTCTAAGAACTCTAAGAATATGTAAAAGAAAAGATGATGTTAAAGCACAAACAAACAAACGCATCACTATTTGGCTCAATTTGAATGCATAAATAAATCAACAAACACTTTTTATTTTGCATTCTTCATCATTTTTTTCCCATTCAAAGGATAGTCACCTTGAGCCTGAAACTTGGGAGTCTTTCTGGATTCATCCCTTTCCTATGGCTTCTATATTAAATAGGCCTGTCAAATTTTATTGCTGTGTCCTAATATCCCTGGAATTCATGTTTCTCCATTTCTACTTCTAGTGCTTATTCCAATTCCTCTTTGTTAAATCAAAATTATTACAGTAGTACTTTTCCGGTCTTGCTCTTTCTAATGTTTGTCCAGACCCACTCAAGACCAGCAAATGAATTGTAGTGTCCATCTGTGTGAAAACAGAATGAAAAAAAAAACAGTTTCAAAACACTGAAATGATGTACATTTAAATGCTGTGTGAATAATATGATTTATTTAATTTATGCCATCATCCTTATATTTCTTATATATTGCATGTTTTCTAATATAATTGCAAATGGTTTTACTTACGAAAAATATTACTATTGCAAATGAATTATCTATCACTTGAAACTGATCAGTCACTTACTTGTAATTATCTAGGGGCACACAATTATTGACACAAACAGCAAAGACCCCCAATGGGAAAATAAGACATTTAGATCTGACTTCTTCCAATATTTTCGCTTTATTTTGTGTAGGTTAAACATATAACTTATGGTCCAAAACCAAGACAGATTAATCGTGGAAAGGGTTCCTCTGAAGAAGTACAACTGAACCGCTGGCCTAAACTGAGACTGGCCAAATAAATAAAAGATATTTATCACTGGGTTTTTTTCTTCTTTGTTTATCTGTGTGAAAGGGGGGGGCAAAGAATTATTTTTGCTTTTAGTTTTTCTTCATATTTTACCTTATGTGCATTATTTATAACTGGAAATAATCTTCTTATTCATTGGGATATCTTTCTCCTTAATTTGTATTCTCCAAAGTCCAAATATATGATATGATACAGATACAAACTTATTTAAAATTATTGGGTGTAATTCTGAATTATTCCAGTAGAATATAAGTTCGATGTGGGTAAAAATGTTTGCCCAGCTTTCGTTTTATTGAGGGAGTAAACGCTGTGCACAAGTGTAACAAATGTCCACCAAAGTTGAAGTTCAGATTTTGAGATGTCTTAAATGTTGTCTATAGATGAACCAAGGCTTCTGTATCATATTAAGATTTTTCTAAACCTCAGGTGATGAGCTTTGTCTGGCTACTGACATGTCTTAAATGTTGTCTATAGATGAACCAAGGCTTCTGTATCATATTAAGATTTTTCTAAACCTCAGGTGATGAGCTTTGTCTGGCTACTGACCTTGTGTAGAGCTCTGGTTTCCCTAGTCTCAAATTGAATTGGAGAGCACCTATTTCATTAATAGTGTTAACCATGATGACTTGAAAGTACCTGACACATAATAAACATTCAATAAATATTTGTTGAATGAGATAGGTTGATTAAAGGTAAAATGATCGAAAGAGCTTCCATGAGGTTATTATTGTTATTCTTTTTTGAGACAGGGTCTCCCTGTTACCCAGGCTGAAGTACGATGGCGCAAGGCAATCACGACCATGAGGTTGTTTTTAATACTCTCATTTTTGAAAAACAAAACTTTATTTACTGTACTTATTTAAATAGTGTTTTGCTAAATGTCTATTGTGCAGATTTGTCACAAGTAAAATAATTAGAAGATTTAGAACTAGAGAACAGATTGGAGTTCACATCATTCAACCTTACAAATTTTATAGACAGGGAACTATAGGCCAGGACGTGAGTATGGGCACAAAGCATGTTAGTAGCTGAATGCTAATTAAAGCTCAGGTCATAATTGTACAGCTTTCTCCACTCCTTATATGGCCTTTACTTTCTCTTCAATATAAACAACGTTTGCATATGAATAAAGTATGGACTTTAATTAATAACATTGTATCAATTGGTTATTTAATTGTGGCAAATGCACAGTTCTAATGTAAGATATAAAGTGTAGGAGAAACTCATTGTGAGTGTACGGGAACTCTGTATCATCTTTGCACATTTTTGTAAATCTAAAACTTTTCTGAAAAATAAAGTTTATTTTTTTAAATGTCATTTGTATTCAGCATAAAGATGGGCAAATAGATTCCTAACATAGTCTATAAATACTGCCCTTGTTAAAGAGATGAAACTGAAGATTAACAGAATCAGTTGTAATCCAAATACACTATTTCCAGTCCAGGAACTGAAATTTCTAAACAACTCTTGTGTGCTTTCCAACTGTAACATATTTTATATGTCCTTGTATATTCATAGATATAACTGTGGTATTGGCTTACCCTGCCAGAATTAGTTAATTAATATAGTCACATACAGAAGATGCTTGTTTTAATATTATGAACCAAAAAGCCATGTAATAACCATCAACTAATACCTGCTGCCTCTGTAGTTTTTGTTGACACTAAAGTCCACTTACCTCACGAGTAAATTTTGAGAAGTAAGAATACTGTTGACATCATATTTAGATGATATGGAGCTGTTCTTCACACCAAATGTGACCCGAAACAAAAAACTAGCAGAGTCTTTCTACTGTTACCCATCTTAGGCCACCAAAGAAGGCAAAGAAAATGTGTTTAAATATATATATATATATTATTCATTTTATGTTACTGATTGGAGTTTCCACTGGTATTTGTGGATACACCATTTTAAAACTTATAATAAAGAAATTGAATCAAGACAACTTCTCACCAAGGTAATCAGCTTTCCCTTTGTAACTCTTTTAATAGGATTTTACTGGGTAAAGTTTTGGAATATTTCTCCATATTTCGTATCCGGGCTCAACCTAATGTTTTTATAACTTTGTGTACATGTCAAAGGTCCTCTGCGGGAATTCTGTGGGAAATATGCAGACTGACCTGCACATAAGGAACAAGGAAAACATCACAGCATGGGATGGGATGGAAGTTAAAATGAAATATTTGCAGTTCTGTGCATGATTCTTTTAAAATCTTCCATAGGAGGTCTGCGTTGTGCTGACAGAGGAGTCACATTTTTGGGGTTAGAATGCTGTTTAGAATTAGACACTGTCTGAGCATGTTTCTGCCCAGATTTAGAATCCATTAAATATTGGGTAAAATAACAGTGGTATCTGAGACTTCGTCACTTAAATCAATTTTCTTTTGCTGTAACACACCAAAGTTAGGGTAGGAGAGATAGATTGTCCCTTCCAATCTCTGTTAACTGAAGATGTCTTAGTAATAAATGGAAGCTAAAATGTGCTGTCAGAGGTAGATGTCAAATCGTCACTGCTATGTGATTAGCTGCCAACATTATCGCTGATTGTTGCCTTTAACAACAAAAAGAATGTTGATGTGAAGTTATGGGAAGCTCTATTTGCTTAAGTTCTCTGAGATCTATTAAACAGGTCCACTCCTTAAAAAAAGTTCCACTATAGTTTTTTTAAGTATTTAATTTTTTAATAATCTAACCATTATATGTTGTAAAGGTTAAGAAGAAAAGTGATTTCAATGAGAATCATTGAAGAGACCATGAGAGATCAACGCAAGTGATATGTTGTTTGTTGTCTCACATGATTTCTATTAATTTTGTTTTTGAGTTGTCAGCTACACTCAGCTCTTAATATATTTCAAAAGGAAAGCAGAAGAAATAAATGAAGCAAAGTAAGGAGGGAAAAAGGAAGCCCATTACTGCCATCCTAGAGTTAACGAGAATTGTTAAGAACACAAAACGACTTTAAAAGAGATAGGATTAATAGGAACTGTTGCTTTATTTTTACCTGCTGACAATAAGTGTTTATCATTAAAATTAAGCTGCAAAACAGATCACAGTTTGAAAATTTATGCTGGAGTTTCAGTAAATGGTGTTCACTATTATTTCTACCTCTATTTATACGTATCTAAATGTGGCTCCTCTGTCAAACAATACAGAATCTTGCAAATCCATGTTCTAAGATTTATCAGTCTACTGAAGTGACAGAGAAATGATTCATCCACTCGTAGCTCTTTCCACTTATTGACTAAGTACATCCTTTAAGTTTTGCTCTATTCTTCCTTGAAATAGCTATTATTATAATTTCCCTTATTCCAAGGGTCTAACTAATAGACTAAAAAATGTAAAATCAGTAAATTTAAAGATGTTTTTAAAACTAGGGTAAATATTTACTGATGGCTAATTGTTTATATGACAAGCACTTTCTGGCTCTTAGAAATATTTGACAAAAAGTATTTGATACAGGATAGTAAAGTTTACTAACACATTAATAATAATAACACTAAATTGATAATCCACTAACTTTCTGATTATAGATGAGTATCAGAATCAGGAGAGATGCACTAATAAAACAAAACAGGCTGGGCATGGTGGCTCACACCTGTAATCCCAGCACTCTGGTAGGCCGAAGCGGGCAGATCACCTGAGGTCAGGAGTTTGATACCAGCCTGGCCAACATAGTGAAACCCCATCTCTACTAAAATACAAAAATTAGCTGGTCATGGTGGTGTGCACCTATAATCCCAGCTACTTGGGAGGCTGAGGCAGGAGAATTACTTGAACCTGGGAGGCAGAGGTTACAGTGAGCCAAATTTGTGTCACTGCTCTCTAGCCTGGGTGACAGAGTGGGACTCTGTCTCCAGAAAAAAAAAAAAAAAAAAAAAACCTGGAAAAATACTAACCTTCATAAAGAAAGTTTATATTCCTTGTCCTTAATCCTCTGTGATACTGTAATGCTGTGATACTCTTTTATTCATATTCCGTCTCTGTTTTTATTTCCCAAACTTATTTTCTTTCAACTTTCAGCACTTACTCCTACTAAGAAATTAAGTTATATTGTGTCTTTTCTCAAAATTAATGTTTGAGAATAATTTTCTTAACCCTATGAAGATCCAAGTTGACTATCTCTGAAAATACTTTAAGTATTCAAACAATTGTTGATTAAATAATTATAGGATATATAGTTTTTAGCAGCAACAATAGAAATGTAATTATTCTATAGATGAACTGTTTCAATAGGTTAATGGCACTTGGGAAACTCTAGATAATATACTAGGAAACTTTAATTATTTTTTCACACAAAAATTAATACAAAGCTTTACTATGTCAAAATGTGGAGGTAAGGATTTAAGATAGAGTTAGGGACAGCTTCCTTAAGCAAATTTATTTAAATCCACATAGCAAGGAAGTACCTTGAATTGGACTCAGTACAGGGCACAAACAAGTAAAGACAATTTAGCTTTAATAAATATTGATCACTTCACAAGTCAACATTAAGATGAACGAGTAAAAATTTTAAATAACATGCTTAGCAACTTTTGAAAAGGAAACTATAGTAAAATATAAGCCATTAAAATTATTAAAAATAATAATTAATTTTGAAATGAAAACTGAGTGGATTATCTTAAAACACAATCTTTGTCATGTTATTTGTACCAAAAGGCCAAATGTTGAAAAAAGAAGGCACTTTTTACAACTCAAATTGCCAACTGCAAAGATAGATTGTCATTAAATTAAAAAATCATATTTTTAAAACGTGGGAGGGTGAATAAAATAAGACAGCAACTGTCATAAGCTAGATGCTGCACGAAATTGGAGAGATATTTTCACAAAGAAAAAATGGCTTAAATATAGCCATTCAAGTTCTAAAGCAAGCTTTTTATAAAAAAAAATTTAAGTGTGAACACGTATTTGGTAAGCACTGTGTAAAAAGGGTGATATGAAGTAGGAGTAAAACCCACTGAACAGTTTTCACCAAATCTTCAGTGAAGAATTTTTTTGTGAATTCTTTTTAGTAATTATTTTTGAAAAAGTAATAAATAAGGACATAAACATAATAAATTCATACAAATGTTTGGGATATTCTATTAGTCTTAATTAGGAAACTAGAAAACGACATGATACATAAGTAAAAAAAATCCAGGTTATCTTAAGAAATATCAGCATAAGGTTTCAAAAAGTTTCATAGAATCTGGAATTTTTATAAATTGCTATTATGCTTGAAGAATGACAGCTTGCCAACATGTTCCTACAAGATATTCTCCAGAAAATTTTCTAGGCAGATAACTCTCTAGAGCTACACTGTTCATATTGGTACTCAGTGGTCACACATGGTTATTTAAATTTCAACTTACTAAATTAAATTAAATTTCAGTTCCTCTATTGCACTAGCCACATTTCAAATGCTCAATAGCCATATGTCACCAATGGCTATTGAATTGGACAGCTCATATATAGAACATGGCCATAATAGCAGAATGCTCTATTGAACAATCCTGTGCTAGACAACTAGTGATACTCATTTCAAGCGTACAGAATATATAAAAATTTCCAGCATCGTAGACTACTTATCTTCTATAATGATCTGTGGGAGAAAAGCAATTCTATTATTCATTAAGAAGGGAATTATGACTGACTGAGCTAAGAGATTTCTGAGAAGCTGTGTAAAAATGTGGGTAGGAGAGCAAATACACATCATTTATTGAAACTGGAATGTGAGCACGCATGCACTGTTCACCTAAACTATTTTTTAAAAAGTGATTATACTAAAATGAATGATTCTATCAAATAAGAAATAAAATACTGATCTTAGAAACCAAAGGAATGTAGAAGTGAATACAGAGGTGCCAACAAAGTGGAAATTCATTGATAAGCTCTAAAATTGTCTTAAATAAATAAATAAAACACAAACATTCAAAGCACATTTGAATAATGTGACATATTTAGGGTAATTTATTCTAATCAATCTGAAATGATAATGTGTTCTAAAATATTAAATAGTTATTTGAGTCATTTTCTCTCCTGAGGAGAAAAGTTTTCCACATAAAGTCCAGAAAGATGACCAGTCCTATACTCTTTTAGTGAAAGATACACTAAAAGAATCAAAATCTAAAATACACTTTAAATTCATGTAACACATATAGAGTGTTTCTGTAACCTATAGAAAGCCTGCAACGTTAGATAAACTATAGCTCCTCTTGCAGTTCTCTTTTGCTTGGAACCAGGAGTGAATGACTTCTTTGATTCGCTAATATACTTTTACCAAGGATACTCAGATAAGTAAAAAATGTAATTACAATTCCATATGAACTTTAAAGTAGTTTTTTCCAATTCTGTGAAGAAAGTCTTTGGTAGCTTGATGGGGATGGCATTGAATCTATAAATTACCTTGGGCAGTATGGCCATTTTCACGATGTTGATTCTTCCTATCCATGAGCATGGAATGTTCTTCCATTTGTTTGTGTCCTCTTTTATTTCATTGAACAGTAGTTTGTAGTTCTCCTTGAAGAGATCCTTCACATCTCTTGTAAGTTGGATTCCTAGGTATCTTATTCTCTTTGAAGCAATCATGAATGGGAGTTCACTCATGATTTGGCTCTCTGTTTGTCTGTCATTGGTGTATAAGAATGCTTGTGATTTTTGCACATTGATTTTGTATCCTGAGACTTTGCTGAAGTTGCATTGCCAAGTCAATCCTAAGCCAAAAGAACAAAGCTGGAGGCATCATGCTACCTGACTTCAAACTATACTACAAGGCTACAGTAACCAAAACAGCATGGTACTGGTAGCAAAACAGAGATATAGACCAATGGAACAGAACAGAGCCCTCAGAAATAATACCACACATCTACAACCATCTGTTCTTTGACAAACCTGACAAAAACAAGAAATGGGGAAAGGATTCCCTATTTAATAAATGGTGCTGGGAAAACTGGCTAGCCATATGTAGAAAGCTGAAACTGGATCCCTTCCTTACACCTTATACAAAAATTCACTCAAGATGGATTAAAGACTTAAATGTTAGACCTAAAACCATAAAAACCCTAGAAGAAAACCTAGGCAATACCATTCAGGACAAAGGCATGGGCAAGGACTTCATGTCTAAAACACCAAAAGCAATGGCAACAAAAGCCAGAATTGACAAATGGGATCTAATTAAACTAAAGAGCTTCTGCACAGCAAAAGAAACTACCATCAGAGTGAACAGGCAACCTACAGAATGGGAGAAAATTTTTGCAAACTACTCATCTGACAAAGGGCTAATATCCAAAATCTACAAAGAACTTAAACAAATTTACAAGAAAAAATCAAATAACCCCATCAACAAGTGGGCAAAGGATATGAACAGATGCTTCTCAAAAGAAGACATTTATGCAGCCAGCAGACACACGAAAAAAACCTTCATCATCACTGGCCATCAGTGAAATGCAAATCAAAACCACAATGAGATACCATCTCACACCAGTTAGGATGGCGATCATTA
The DNA here is from genome assembly GCF_028885655.2 of Pongo abelii. Classification (NCBI taxonomy): domain Eukaryota; kingdom Metazoa; phylum Chordata; class Mammalia; order Primates; family Hominidae; genus Pongo; species Pongo abelii. The sequence continues at coordinate 94,690,268 of NC_071990.2, read as the reverse complement.
AAAAGTCAGGAAACAGCAGGTACTGGAGAGGATGTGGAGAAATAGGAATACCTTTACACTGTTGGTGGGACTGTAAACTAGTTCAACCATTGTGGAAGTCAGTGTGGTGATTCCTCAAGGATCTAGAACTAGAAATACCATTTGACCCAGCCATCCCATTACTGGTTATATACCCAAAGGATTATAAATCATGCTGCTATAAAGACACATGCACACGTATATTTATTGTAGCACTATTCACAATAGCAAAGACTTGGAACCAACCCAAATGTCCATCAATGATAGACTGGATTAAGAAAATGTGGCACATATACACCCTGGAATACTATGCAGCCATAAAAAAGGATGAGTTCATGTCGTTTGCAGGGACATGGATGAAGCTGGAAATCATCATTCTCAACAAACTATTGCAAGGACAAAAAACCAAACACCACATGTTCTCACTCATAGGTGGGAATTGAACAATGAGAACACTGGGACACAGGAAGGGGAACATCACACTCTGGGGACTGTTGTGGGGTGGCGAGAGGGGAAAGGGATAGCATTAGGAGATATACCTAATGTAAATGACAAGTTAATGGGTGCAGCACATCAACATGGCACATGTATACATATGTAACAAACCTGCACGTTGTGCACATGTACCCTAAAACTTAAAGTATAATAAAAAAAAATAAAATTGTAATTCAAATATATATTCATCTATTGGTTGGAAAACTCATGTGTAATGGAAAAATATTTGTGTGAAAGCATGTATTAACATAATTCAGCATATAAATATCTCTTTAATAATAGCTAATTTGTACTGAGCACTAACCGTAGCTATACATGTGTTAATACATTTTGTTGTAACATTAAAAAAAATGTAATTATAGACTTGATCCTTCCACCATCCTCAGATGCAGATAGAAAATTTTTCAGAAAATTCCAGGGTTCCAAAGACAACCTAAAGCTATTCTTGGGATTCTCTCACATTTCACAGTATAGAAGATAAGCCCCATTTCAAAAGATAATACAGGAAATGATAAAATTGATGTCTTGGAGAGAATAGTTATATTCTTAGCATCAACTTTGATAAAGGGTAGATGTTCCTTATGAACTAGTATAGCTTTCATTTGGTTTGGTCTTTTGCCGGGTACAGAGGTATTTATATTTTGTTTACAGTGGTACTGTGTATTGAAGTGCTTAAATAAAATGTTAAATATAAATTATATCCATGAATTATATAAAATAGATGTTTTTATTGGTATATGTTTATTTAAATTCCAAGTTTATGCTGTGTATTTATTACAAAGTTTATCCATGAGAATATTTTCATGAGCCCAAAATTTTATAATTGAATATTTGGGATACCAATGTTTTAAATTGTAATTTTTAATAAAGAGTAATCTACCTTAAATCTGAGGATACACTTTAATTAGTTTCTGAGTTATTTTCTTTCTATCTGTCATTTGGTTAGCCTGCCTTTTGTAGAACAGATAGAAAATTTTAACTTTCACAGATAAATAATTGCCAGAATAGTTTCTATTTTAAACAACCTACCGTGCAATCTGAGGATACTGTTTAATTTCACTAGTCCAGAAGTTTGAACATATAACAATAGAGTTTTCTTTAAATGGAATTACCAATGCTATATAAAAGCTACTCTCATTTTTTTAAGTCAATACATTTTTTATCCAAAGAATTTCACATGTTGTGATTCCTTTCTTTGCCCATCAAGGTCAGCTAAGTTCCTCTAATTGAGCCAAGATTTATTTTTAAGTCAGCCCTTTTTAAAAGAATTGATGCTTAATCCGTAGTTGTCCTGTCATCTCACAATTTTTTTTTTTTTTGTCTGGGCTTCTCTTACCTTCACTTGAATATGGACATATTGAGGACAACTTTAAAAATTCCCCCACCAAGGATCTTTTCAATCTAATTTATTCAAGCAATTTACTTTAGGATCATTTTTAGAGTAGATGGGTATGCCTGCTTCTCAATTTCTGACACCCTTCCTAAATATGAATGGGTTCAAACAATATTCTTTTTTTAAGCTATTATACCCAAGAACAGCATAGATGCGTTGGATATGCCAATACCAAAGGCAAAAACAAATGTATTACTTGGTCTTTCATACTTTTAGAAACTCTTGTCTTGTATTATAGTTCTTCCCCACAGCTCTAATAGTCCTATGAGTAAAGCAAAATCACAGAGTTACACTAGATGTTTCCAGATGGTGTGGCTATGGAAAAAGCCCTATCGTGTTAGACCTCAACTAACTCTCATTCTTTAGTACAATAACATGAATAAAGCATTGAACATTTCCAGTAAGAACTAAAACAGTCAATAATGAATTATTTTCATAAGATATCTTGCCCCATATTCAACTATTATTGTCCAACTGACTATTACGAAGAATACATTTTATATCAGGCATATGTAACTTAGCTCTCTTGACTACATGTGCAATAGTATATACCCATTTTTACGTTTACTCAGGTTCAATTGATATGACAAAATAAAGAATAGTCAGTGGAAAGCTATAAACTACTCCTAAACATAAAAGCATGTGTACCAGTTACCATAAAGAAATATATGTATATGTAAATGTATATGTGCATATAATCTCATATTAAGAACTTTGTATTCATTAAAAGCCATTCCTGAAAAAGTAAAAACACAAGCCACATAGTAGAAGGAGATGTGTAACAGAGAAAGAGCTCTTAGAAAATAATAATAATAAGTAAAAACTACAAAGAATTCAGTAGAGTATGAACAAAATACTTGAACAAGCATTTCACAATCTAGGGTGTCTACATGTTCGACAAAGATATGAAAATTGCTCAATATAATTAACTATCAGAGAAATGCCAATTAAAATACAAATGAGATGTTCTTATACATCCACCACAATAATTAAAATTAAAAAGTAACTACCTTTTAAGAATTGAAGAAAATGCAGAGTAATGGAAAATCTCATACATTCCTGGTGGGAGTATAAGTTGATATAATCTTTTGGAAAGCATTTTTGGCATTGTCTACTAAAGTTAAACATACTCTTACTGTATGATCCAGCAAGTGCACACCTAGAAATATATCCAAAAGAATTGTATGATTACACACACAACAGTATATAAATATGAATACACAGAACAGAAAATTTTATAATAGTCAATACTAGCAAGTGACTTAAATGTCTAACAAACTAGAATGAGCGCTTAAATTGTGAAATATTTACAGAATGGATAATGAGGAGTCAATAAACTCTATGCAACATGAATAAATGCCACATCAAGTATTTAGTGTAAAAAGCAAAATAGTCTAACATGTTGTAGATTTCTTTTAAAATGAAGTCTGAAAATGGAAATTTAATTCTCATGTTTAAGAATATATAACTTTAGAATGAAACAATAAAGAATATCAAAAAAGTGATTCTCATGAAAGACAAGATATTGGTTATATTCGGTGGAGTAGATGGAGAAGTAATTAGAGAGGATAGAATGAGAACTTTGAGGCTGCTAGCAATATTCTATGTCATCATCTGAGTCAAGACACGTTCACTTTCTGATAATTCATAAACTTACTTTTTTTGTTTTGTATACCTATGTGTGCATGTGTTAAATAAGTGTTAAAATACAACATAATTTAGATCACTCACTGAGGAGACCCACTTCATATCTATTTGGGTCATTTACTGTGGGGTGTCAACCCAGAGATTTGGCAGTAGTTACCAGAAAGATCTGACTTTTAATCATACTGTAGCTTTTGTTTGTTTATAAGACTAAATTAATAAATGAAAGTTATATCCCAGAGTGTGTAACAAAGATCAAAGCTAAGGATGCCAAATTCAATCACTGAGATAAACACAACCTTAGAGAAGCTGACTTTGGAAAGAAGCAGAATGTGTCAGTAAATGCTGGAAGTAACTCAATGTGCATTTTTACTAACCACTGATCAACCATGCTGTTTGAGATTTGGCCAACCTCAGGGTAAAAAAATAACAAATTATAAATCAATGTTGTATCACATGGACCCTATTAAATATTTGACCATGAGTTTTCATAAGTCATGTAAAAAGATAATCTTGTCTATTTCTGTCAGTTCTTTGAAGGTCCCCAAAAGAAATGTGTACAACAAGCTCAATACCAAACCTACACAATCTTATTTTTATAACACTTTGCCACCAAAGCCTAAAATGAACCATTTTTTGAGCTAGGTTGATGTGGCACTTTTTTGTCTAGATTAAGGGCAGAATTAAAAACACTATCTATCTCCACTTTTTTGGAGCCCACATCTATTCTAAGACAGATGGTAAGAAACAGTCAGCTCAAATAAAAACATATCCATATGTGTAAGAAAAGGCAGGAGCACTTTCCCTAATGCTTAGTGAGTCATTGGTCTTTCATATGCTATCTCATTTATGTATTACAGAAATTCAATAAGGAAAGTGTTATAGTTTTACAAATAGGGAAAGTAACAATCAAAGAGGCTAAATTTCATGGGGTCGTGTAAGGTAATGAAAGAAGGTAGGATTTTAATCAGGAAGTTACTGACTCCTGAACAAATATTTTTCCAGCTAAACCACACTGACTTAGAGTCCTCCCATGTATCAGCCTCCACATAAACTTGAAGAGTGTTTTAGATTACCATTTATTTAAAAAAAAAAAAGATAAATAAGAGTAAAAAAACAAAAACAGAAAAAGGAAAGGCATTTATAAGAATAAGAAAATTTTTCAAGAGGACATAATATATTCTGCTGTGAGACAAGATTATAAAAGATTTTTTCCTTGCAAGTATAAATATTAGATGAAAAAAGGGTTAAACTAATAAGATAGCATAAGCTCTAGATATGATTATCTATATAGAATTCTGTGATTTACATAGACTTATACATAAAATCCAAGAATGCTCTAATAAGTATTTGTTACTAACTATAAAAGAGCCCATTTAAAATAAGTAAGATGGAGCATCCCTCAGTCAGTAGGCAGGAAGCTTACAGATTTCTACATCATCACATATTATGCATAATAAAGGGTAAAGTTAAATATCTGTTTGATAGACAAAAGCAGGTCTTAATGACATTGGTATCATCCTAAATTTGCCATTGTGTAATACATTTTGACCAAAATTCCAAAAAACAAAACAAAAAAAAGAATCATAGTAAGTGTAGATAACTGTCCTAGACAGTATGGCAAATATTCCATACTGAGGTCTTCATTTTATAGTTGTCACTGCCTGAATTATTTGGATTTTTTCTTTTCAATTTTTTTACTTCACTCATTATAAGAGAAATGTATAAATTTCTACTACAAAGGTAGAGACTAACCATTTAGATCTGCATTCCAAATTACTATGATGAATAAAAGTGTTTAATAATTGTAATAACTTTGTAACCCCTTGACAATCTTACAGATAATTATTATTTTAGACTATAAATACTACCTCCAAAAAGGCAAACTGTCATCTACTTTGAATCATGTAATTGTCAGTCTTCTGTTCAAAATTCTAAACCATAGCAACAGAAATTTACTTACCATTTTAAGGAATGCAGGTAGGAAACTAGAGAATAATTAGCTAGAGACCAACAGGCAAAAATTTAAGGATCTTTAAACATTTCATATGAATTTTGTTTTTAGCTTACTTGTATTTGTTTAGAAGACTATATATTTAATATACATAAACATTATTTATATGTGTATTATATACATAAATATATAGTCCATATATACATATGCATGTAGTATTCTATATATAGTCATATATATTTCATATATGTATAAGTTGAATATATGTATTACACACACATATACAAACACACATGTATATCATATATACACATATATGAAGATAATGTGGCAATCTATGGTCATTGCTTTTACAATTGTTAGGGATGAAACAGTTCCTGTAAATATCTTGTTTTAGAGAGCTAAATCACATTATGTGAAAGACAAATCAATAAACCTGTTTCCAGGGGAAATAATGGAAGATTTGATTTATTTTAGATCTATGTTTAGAAGTTCAGCAGCACCTCAGTATTACTTTGATCCATAAGACTTTTCAGAATAACCTTTACATGATGAAAACTGCCAATAGATACATTTCCTTATATTATTAGCATTTTGGTAATATTATTTATAAAAGGGACCCTAAAGACAAATCCAAGTGAAGTACAAAAATTATATTCCAGGGAAAGTATTCTGAACTATTCTAAATTTGAACTAAATGATATCGTAACAATATAAAGAATCCAAGTTTTACAGTTGTAATTTTAATTTTAGATTCAGGGAGTACATGTGTAGGTTTGTTATAAGGGCATATTCTGTGATTCTGAGGTTTGGGCCTCTATTGATCCCATCACACAGACAATGAACACAGCATCCATTAAGAAGTTTTTTTTAGCCTTTGTCCCCTCCCTGCTTCCTTTGTTTTGAAGTCCTTGGTGTGTATTGTTTACATCTTTATTTCATGTGTACTCAATATTTAGTGCCCACTTTGTATTAGGCCATTCTCATAGCCTTACACAAAATATCTTAAATTAGGTAATTAATAAGGAAAGAGGTTTATTTGGCTCATGGTTCGGCAAGCTATACAGGAAGCATGACAGTATCTGCTTCTGGGGAGGCCTCAAGGAACCTTTACTGACTGTGGAAAGCAAAGAGAGAGCAGGCAGTTCACATAATAAAAACAACAACAAGTTGGGGGGAAGTGCAACATGCTTTAAACAACCAGATCTGTGAGAACTCACTCACTATCACAAGAACAGTACCAAGGGGATGGTGCTAAACCATGTATGAAGGATCCACCCCCATGATCAAATCGCCTCCCACCAGGCCCCACCTCCAACATTAGGGATTACAATTCAACATTAGATTTGGATGGGGACACAAGTCCAAATCCCATCACATTTATAAGTGAGAACATGCAGTATTTACTTTTCTGTTTCTGCATTAATTAACTTAGGATAATGGCCTCCAGCTGTCTCCATGTTGCTGCAAAGGACATGAAGAAATCTAATTTTTTCAAGACATTTTGTAGTATATATTTCTTGCTCAAAAGCAAGACTTTTGGGAAAGACTGAATACTAGAGTCTGTTCATAAATCAACATATATATATATGATAATATACTTCAGGGGACAATTATGAAAGTATCAGGGAAAACATACTGGTAATTTAGATAGCATGTAGAACCAACCCTGTTAATATAATCTATTATGCTAAAACACCAACAAGAATAAAACACATCACACTAGTTATCATCTTAACACGTTAAATACTGATGATTTGATTGATTCTTAGAATTATGGTTTTTTTGACAATTAAACACTCAGAGTATGTAACTTTGTGTTAAAGCCAACGCTTTGCTGAGACCCGAGATAACAGTTAAAAGCTACTTGGAGAGGTGAAGGTGAACATTTCCAGACTGTGTTCTGAGAACCATTTGTCTAATTCTCAAATTCTTCACTTGAATCCTGGCTGCAAAATCTAAAAGTAAGCAATGATCTTAGCAAATATACCGACAACAACACACAGAAGTTATTGCTGCAATTGCACATGAGTGAGATATGCATAAAAGAAGGTTATCATGTAGATTCTGTTCAAGAAAGTTGCTTGGTAGTGGTGAGAAAAACTGGAAGTGGACAGCTGGATTCCTGGGAAGGCATGCAAGTCATAAAGCCAGATGTGAGCATTTTAAATCCAGTAAAAATATTTTAGTCATCAAAAAAGACTAGTGATTATGAATACAGCAGGGTGGCTGTCACTTGAATTTAGATCTTTGAAATGAAAATGGCTATAAGGAAAAAAAAAAAAAACACCGAAAGAACATTTCTGTAAAATCTTGGATCACAAGCAAAACTGTTTTGGGACCCTCTAGTGGGATGTGACATTAAGGAGATTAAAGCTTTCTTCTTTTCCTTGCTATACTCCCTTTGATATAGTTGTCACACTATGTTGGCACCACAAGTGCTTTGGTGGCAGCTACAAGGGATAGGTAGAAGCAGTTCCATAGGACAGAGATGGATATTCCTGGAAGAGCAGTGAAAGTTTCCCTGCACTTGGTGTTAAAGTTACAGCTATTTGGTGAAAAAATTGAACTGTCTGACAAACCATCAGGGGTATCCAAGTAGACATGAATGCCCTGAATAGAAGAAATCATCAGGCCTAATCAGGACAACTTTGAGGACTCATAAAAGAGTAGGAGAAGCTGCAATGTTCAATAGAAAAGGAGTGGACCTAGAAAGAAAAACAACAATCTAAAGCAATGGTAAAACTATAATGACCCCAATGGAGATGGTTAGGCTTGGTCAAGCAAGTGCATACACTGTGGAACAGCATACACGGGTATCAACTCATGAAACAGAAAATGGCTCCAGCAGAGAAACAGCAGCCCCAACAGAAGTAAGTATAAATCACGAGCATATGTAGAAATCAGATCACTCCCCAAAGTTCTGAAAGCTTGGTAGGCAATGGGGTGGGTGGTAGGGTGGGCAATGGAAACAGTTCTTATATTTCGCAGGTTGCAGTACAATCTAAGATATTTTGAGTTATGCTAATATAAATAATTTACATCCACAAGCAGGCAGAAATTAGGGAAAAATTAATATATCAACATTTAAACAATTGAAAATATAATTTCTTCCATTTTTCTCTGAATTTTATTTCAATAAGAAAAACCCTAGACCGAGGTAGACCAAGGTTACTTTTCATTAAACTAGATCCTTTCAAGTTATAGTAAGAAATTACATGAAAATTTAGATGATAATGCTATCCTTCAAAATGTATGATTTTGAGAACTGGAGGATATTGATGGATGTTTAACAGTTTACATGAGCTCCTAATTATTGGATATTAAACTCATTTTCAAACTTTTACTGTTTTGAATAATTCTACAATAAACATATTTCTGTCTAAGACTTTATCTGCCCCCCCAACAAAGGAAAATCTCCTTATATTAGAAACCAGGAAGTAAAATTGCTTAAGGTACTTAAATATGGCTAAATTATTTTAAAAATTGGTTATTCAAACTGCACTTCTACCAGCAAAGTAAGAAAATACATATTTTACCTCTTTTATACCAATATAAAGTGTTCTTCAATTTTTCCTAAATTGTAAAGAAAAAAATGCATGCTTCATTCATTGATGGCTTGACACTTCTTTACATACATACAAACATATATACATTAGTTATAAAAATATTATATTTCAAGTTAGTTATTTGTAGTTAGGGTGACTTTAGTGATATCTTCACTATTTGTATTTTAGAACTTTGATGTTACAAATTTGTATGATTTGTTGTTAATTATCCACTTATATTTGCAACAAATAATTTCCAAATATATTAATTTTATTGTATATTAAAAACATGGACATTTTCTATTGCATTGTACTTAAATATATTTTTATTTGTGTTTCCCCTCATTATATCTGAATTTATAATATTTGTTTTTTACCACTCCCACACAGATTTAATAAAGATTCATTTTTGTTTTCTTCTGTTTTCATAAATAAGCAAACATTCAGCATACTTAAATGTGTTTGATATAAGGTATAAAGTAAAAGGCTTATTGATTTTTCTTGACAAATTGCAAAGCAGTCATTTCAATGTGATTTATTGGATGATATATTCCTTCCCTTCTGATCTGTTAGGTCTCCATACATATATTTTTAACAGTTATTATTGATCAAACCAGATGAGAATTTTACCGAACATATTTGTTAATTATACACTGCATGTGAGATACTATAACAGTATAGGATATACATTACCAATTTGATCACTGAGCAGACATAGCCTTTATTTGTCACATAGTATTCTTATATTAGTGTGTATATGTCTTTATTTAAAGCCCATTTATGTGGAGTAACATGACAGTAATGTTAGTTTCATATTTACTGGTATGCAAACCATTATTATGCATTATTTTCATAATATTTTCTAATTCTGGCAAAACTTTACATAACATACAAAAAGTATTCTCAATTTACCTTATAAGTTCAGCAATTTAATTTATCATTTTGTGGACACAATGTATATACCGTAGGTGACTTGTATATGACTAAGTGAGTGAAATTAAAATTTGGAATCAGGCAGATTTGCATTCAAATTCCGGCCTGGGAATTTATTGGTCTTTAAAATATTATTTAACTTATCCAATCCTGAATTTTGTTTTATATCTGTGCATAAAAATGCTACAATTTTAAGTGACAAAAAGAGAATGCCTAGCATTGACCATGACATATAGTAGGCTGAAAGTTACATGTTTAATGGTTTGTGGAATAAAATTACTTTCTAATATTTTTACACCATACTTTAATCACCTAGCAACTACATGTAATTAAAGACGCAGAATAGCGTTTTCTTCAGAGGAGAGGGTTAAAGGGGTATCAACTATGCTAAACTATTCTGATCCTGGCTGAGGAAAGCTAAGGAATGAAAATGATGTTATATCTTGTAATAACAGTACAGCTAGGAATAGAGATAATACAGTTCCAATAAGAGGAACACATAAAAATAGTGAAGAAAATAACAGTTTGGTTGAACCCAAACTTCAAAGGAAAGCTTGAGCAAGAAGCTCAACTAAGTTCAGAGTAGCTTTGCATTTATTATTATAAATAATAATTTGTTAAATCTCCAAGTTCAAATGGAAGCATCCATTAGTCTCTGCTAAATTTTTATTTTATGGGACAGCACAGACATGCAGAAGCAGCTGAAAACTCATGACAACATTGAAAACCATGTTATATCAGAGTCTGGGAGAGTGGAGAAGTAAGGTGGCAAACGTCCACTAAAATAAAGGATCTTACATTTAGGGAGAGAATTTCAGCATGTAACTGAGTAATTAAAAAAAAGGCTTTGAACAAATGCCAAACTCCCCACAATGTAAACACGGTTCTAATAAAAGTTATCAGTGAGTGAGACTCTAGCATAGATAGTAATTCAAGAACCGGTAGCGTCACAGACTAGAAAAGAAATGGAGTTAATTTCTTAAAATAATTTAATACAAGTCTATTGATTTTCTATAAAATTCAAAATCAAAATCAGATGGAAATAGAAATATTTATAAAATATCTCAATGAGTGAGGACATTCAAGCTTAAAATCAAAGGCATATACTGAAATTAAAATGTTTTATTTATTGGACTATGTAATAGTAAGTAAAAAATGGGAAAAGTTTTATAATAAACATATTTTAAAATATTGTAATTAGTGCTCTAGTTCATTTATTTACACTTCTAACAATCACTGGGTGCACAGACGGGTCAGATGCTGGTCTAGATTTATCATGTATGTAGAGTTGAAAAATACACACACATCCATGTATTCACAGATGTTATACTCTTCCAGGGATAGGAGAGTAAATGTTACACAAGGAGATATCCAAGTTAAAATTTGATAGGTACTTCTTAGCAGAAGTACTGGAAACATTTTAAGAAAACTTGACAGGAAAGATTTGAGTGAACAAGTGACATGTCTAAGGTGAGCCCTTAAGGATATTTATAAGTGAAAGGGGCAACAGGAAACATTCCAAAAAGAAAGAGCAAACTGAAATATCCCTAGTCTGAGGAAATTTCAGGTATTTGAATTACTGAAAGAAGTTTCCAACACAGCCCTTGCATGCTGTCTCTTAGAATACTACTATGAAAGCCCTGAACTAAAAATAACTCACTTCTAGGAATATTGAGTCTACCTGCTAGAGAGACCATGGGAGGAGACTCTGAGTCTCTGTAGAGAGGGACCAGGCCCAGCTGAGGCCAATCTTCCAATTGTTCTTGCCAAAGTACTGCATATGTGATTAAATCTTGGACCCTCCAGACCAGGCTAGCCAACATCTAAATGCAACCAAGCGACTGCAGTAATTATCAGGTAAAGTAGGAGAATCACTAGGGTTATCCCTACCCAAATTCCTGACCCACAAAATTATGAGGTTAAAAAATTGCCTGTTGTTTGAAACTAATAAGTCATTTGAGGCATTCTTGTAGTTAGGGAAATACATTACCCACTTCCAAGGATAAGGGTCTAATAATTATTTACAGGTGTGTTTCCAGGTTTTAGTAAAATATCTCTTCACCTGTGGCATATAGAACTGGGAGAGAAGTTCAATTTACATTTAAAGTCCTGAAACTACAAGAGTGAAGGACAGTGATAGTGCATTTTGCTTTCTGAAAGTTAAAGTTTAGGAAAATAGTTCATAGGAAGACCAGGAGGCTCTCAATCCCTTGGTAAGAAAGTTCCCCAAGATCTCTAAGTGGAAAGCCTCCGGAGGGAATGGAAAGTCTGAACTGTGTCCAAGTTTAAATCAAAGGTCCTAAGGATTGATAAGGGTGGGCTGATTGTAGTACCATGCATAAGGGAGGCTGGAAGCCTGATAGAAACAATTCTTTAGGCCACAATGCCATACTTCGGGGAACCATGGTCTAAGAAGTGAAGGATCATCTAAAATAGGTAGGAGCCTGGAAGCTAAAACAAGGCATCATTACATCACTAGCAAGATGCTGCACCGGCAAGGGTATTACCACATCAATGGGCTTGCATAGTAGTTCAACAATGATATCACATGGCATTCGTTCCTCCATTTTGCAAATACATATTGAGTGCCTATTATGTGCCAGTCTCATAAGCACATGAAATAAAATCGTAAGCAGCAATCCCTGTTCTTAGAATAAACAGTTTAAGGAGGAAATCAAAGTGACTGCTCTGGCTGATTCATGGAGTATTCTAGTGTGAAGTATTCAGGTATTCCAGGATTGGCCCTGGAAGACTTGAATAATATGGAATTTGAGATAATTTTAGAGATTTCAAAAGATAATTACAAATACAGTCATAAATATAAATGCATCAAGAAACTTAAAAATTTAATATTTTTGACAAAAAGTAGGAATTAATTATGAATTTATCATGGGGAATATATAATTTTCTAAGTATAGGGAAAGTTATGTAATGAGAAATTTATCCTGATACAATTTAAAGTAGTTGTAGAAACACACAAAAATTGAAACCACTCTGACTTCCACTATAGTGAAATGGTTAAGTAATCTCTATTTTAGGATTGCAAATTAAATGCTATTTACTAAAAGTCATAAGTGAGAAAAGAGTAAGTATATGTTAAGGGAAGAAACAAAATTCAAATGGTAATTACATACCATCATTTTAACTTAGAAAAAAATGCACAGATAAAAATCACACTAATTATGAAATCACACCAAAACTTTTAAAATTTAAAACTTTTTTAAAAAAAACATGTATTTTTAATTCTGAAATCATTTATATCTAGTGTTTTAAAATTACTTTATACATATCATGCATTTTATCTCATTTGAAAACATGCTGGAGTCTTCTTTATGTATAAGTTCATAAGACAAATATGCTAATGCTGATTCTGTTGTGCAGAATAGGACACACTTGAATAACTGTCATGAACCAAATTTCACAGAGATTAGTAGTTTATTTTTAAGTCATTATTCAACATCTTTTTAGCGTTTACCTGCATTAATCACACCAGAAGCAACTGAACATGTATGTCATGATATTTGAAATAATAAACTACAGTGTTAAATAAATTGCAGTCTATTTTAAGAGTGAAGCCTCATAAAATCATTCACTGCCTTTCTCAGTGGACTTGATAACATTTTTGAATGCTTCATAACCAATTCTATTTGAACAATCTTTGAAATAATTTTCTAACATTCCATTTTTATTATGGGGCTAGACTTGTTGTTTTTCATTTTTAACCAAAAAATATCTCATCATAAACCAATTGTTTGTGGCTTTTTTCCCCTAAGAGAAATTATGTAACAACTCAACTGGGTGTGCAGTTTTTAAGTTATGGGCCTGTCACACTGATGATAAAAATAATAACATTGAAACTTATCCAGTGAAGTATATTAATAGCATATTCAACTTGACATTATGACCAATACGGCCCTCAGGATTTGGCCTATAAATGTCATGAACTGTCAAAGAGTTAAAGAGTTTGTTTCTCACAGGCTATAGTAGCCACATCTTATTCTTTATTATCTTACTGGTGATGTTTCAAATGTATTCCCAGAATGCACATTTATTTTATACATATAATTTGAAATACAATGTGCTGGATATTGTGCTAGATCCTGCCTTCAGGGATCTTATACCCCACTTGTAAAAATAAAAGTATTTAGAAACTTGACTGTAATATGTGATTCAGTATGTTGTACAAGAAAGAAAATAACATGGGAAGTTTAAAAAGGCAATTATTGGCAAATTATTATACAACTTCCTATAATTAAAAATGAAACAATGCAGTTTTTCAACATATTTTAAAAAAGAAAAAAATGCAACAGCATAAAAGTCCAGAATTCCAAAAAAAAAAAAAAAAATCAGAGTTTGCCTGAACAAAATTTGTGAAGGCAGTTTTTGTAAGAGAATTATGCCCAGCAATCTGTATCTGCCCAGGGACAGAGTTTAATGTCTTTGTTTGCTCACTGTTGTATTTCCACTGTGGCTCTCCCGGGTGCATGTCAAGGACAGTGAGAGAGTCTCAGCACTGATTGTCACAGTTCCTGGGCCTAAGTTAACTCATGTAAGTCATCAGGAGATGAAGCATCTACATTTTCTCAATCCTCGGTCTCTGTAACTTCCTTCCTGATATCATGTTAAGAAGCAAAACACACTAGACTTCTTGAATATTTAACTGCATCGACTTGACCAAATTCAGTGGGAGAAACTCAAATTTTATAGTACCCAAAAGCACTCTCAAATTTGCAAACTAAATTTAATCCTCTTATGCAGTACACAAGTTCTCTCCTTTTTAATTTACACTTTAACTGTCTTACGATGTCAGATTCTTTTTCACTCCTTCCTTCAGAGTAGAGCTAACTGGACCAGCTATGGCTTAGCATCTGGTTTCTGGTTACCTAATTTGCATGTGATGTTTCTCATTATAATATGATCACTATAAAGTGGGGAGACCATTGTCCAGGACTTTGCCTGGACAATTCTATATGACTAATCTCTTATTGTATTCTTATATCCTCCTAAATTATTTGGTTATAATATTGTAAATATGATATCCTTTATTTTGAGCATATTACCTAAATTTATTTAATTCTAAAATGATATCCTCCTCTTATCCCATAAAATGAATTTCCACATTTAACTCCCTCATTGTTAATATAGCCCAATTAACATTCACCCATTTTTACATGTTTACCCAAATGTTTATCTCCCCAAAAAACAGTCCTATATTTTTCCCTTTCTGTCTTCCTTTTTATAATTCTTTTCTTACATGTTTGCCTTCACAACACAATTCTAGAAGATAATATTATATACATTATTACCAATTACAAAAGTAATATTATTATTTTTTCTCTTCATGAGAATAGCATTCTCTTAACGAGGACAGTTGTAAATTTAGAAGCATTATTTTGACTATTTAGGTAGTTTTAACTCATCTTTGCTCCATTATGTGAGAGTGGCAATATTCTTCCACTATTTCTTCACTTTGTGGTTTATTGACTTCTGTATTTACAATTATACACTTCTAATTATAAATTATGCAAACAAACAAACTAGCTAGTTACGGATTTGCTGTATTTTCTGTATTCCTTCCACCAAGGCCCACTTTAATTTCCCTAATTGGTGCTGAAGTTAGAAATCTGTCCATCTCAAGGGAGCCTTTCTATGCACTCCACTTGAATATTTAACTGCATCGACTTGACCAAATTCAGTGGGAGCTGAACCAAGAGCATCGTATTGTATGTTGACTGTCTATACATCTAAATTCTATTTGTCAGAATCTCTATTCCAACTGTCCCAAGCACCCCAGCTATAATCTGATAGCTCTCATAACTGCATTTTAAGCCAGGATGATCTTACCCTTATCCACTATAGGCTTATACATCTGTTTAATATTGACCTGTACCTGCCAACTGATATGTGAGTTATATTATTTGTATGTATTCTCTACAACATTTCCCAAAATTTGCTTGTTACGTAGTTGACAAATAAGTTATGAAAGTCATCGAACATATAAAGCTACTAGTACTATGGTAGTGCAGTTACAGAAATCATGAGAAAAGCCAAACACACCACTTAACATATTTTTCTTGTTACTCCTATCAAGCTAACAAGTGCTAAAAGCTTTATGAACTGAATACATGTTCTTTGCTTGCATGTTCATTACCATTATAAAAATTGGCAATGTTTATTTACCAAGCGATCCAATAGGATGATGATGAGATTTCACCAAACCCACATTGTTGATACTGAGAGACCATAACTGTTGTGGGAGAAAGGGCTATTTAATCACCCATTCTTAAGATAGCAAGACTGAGTACAGAATTATAATTGATTCCACAGGAGAGCTTACTGCAGGAATGTATTGGGTTTATCTGAAAACCAAGGGAATTATAGAGTGAGAAACAGAAAAAAAGTTGATTACAGATCAACTCTAATAAAAAAAAATACAAAGTACCATCTGAATTCTGTAAAACATAAAGCTGATGATGTGAAAAAAAGAAAAAAAAAGATGACTTTGGAAACATAAGCTTTTAAATGTGTAATGGAATTTGAAGTCTCTGATAAAATGTGTATACACACACAGACATTTATATGTGTGTATATGTATATATGTATATTAATTATATAAATACAGAATATCTTATATCACCAATCAGATTCCCTGGAAAGAAAACTCCAGGAAAATGTTAGCATAAAAATATTTATTAGAGAGTGGTCTTGGGATCAATACCCAAGACGTGTTGAAGAGAAGAAAAGGAAGATTGAGCAGAGAGTGTTGGATGCTAAAAATATAAAGCACCATTCCTTTCTGAGAATTAGCCTTAGCCTAAGGGAGCACTCTCACCCCTCAGCCAAACCCACCAGTAGCTCTGGAGCTGAGATGGCCTTTCAGAGTTGATCTGAGATGGGCCAAAAAGCTAAATCTTTTAATTTCACCTTAATTTGTCATGGGATGCACGCTGCCCACAGAATGTGGCATGGCCTTGGGTGAGGCAGTTTTCTTTATATAAAAAGGGGGCTGAAAACTATGACTCCACTCCCAGCAGCTTGAAAAATAGTTCCTTCAATCCTGTAAAGGGAGCTAGATACTGCATTGCAGCATTACCCACAAATGTTTAAATATGGTATTAGGTTATTCTTAAGTAATTGCAAACATCATTATTCCAAGGGGACCCTATTCACAAGTTCTTAGTAAGTATCATAAGTTAGCCCAAGTGTCTTTTTATATAAAAGTGTTTTTTAATAAGAAATTTGGAAATTGACACTTAGAGATTTATTAGGGTGTTCTCTGGGGAACCTCATGTGTAAAGAAATAAAGGAAGAGTAATTGAGTATATGGACAGTTCCAACACTGGGGACTCTGGAGCTAAAATAGCCCTTCAGAGATGTCCTCAGTTAAAGTAGGGGAGCAAGCCTTTGTACTCGTTATCAACCAGTCATATTATAAGACCTGTTCCTTGAGAAAGGGTGAGACCCCAGGTGAGGCAGTTCATTTTGGCCAAGGGCAATTCCCAGCAAAAGATTTTGTGTATGCTGTCAGTATGCACATTCTAGAAAGCTGTAGGAATGAGTTCCTTGATTCTCTAAGGGGATCCTGTGCGTCATCCACAATAATATTTATTGAAAGTATTATTCAAAAATATCATCAGAAACACAAACCAAGCTTTTTTTCCAAGAGGGCAAATTGGAGGCATTGTTAGCATGTCTCTCCTACTTGGAAAGATGAAATCTTGTGTAGAGATTCACATTGTGAATGTTTTTCCAAGAAATTATACAGGAATGTAACAGGAAAATAGGAAAGAAACCACAGACCCTTTAAAAGAAGCAGTTGACAGCAGCCTACAGAGGGAACCAGAGGAAAAATTCCCCAGAGAAGACAATGAACCTGCTAACATACCCAGCACATCACTACTACAACCAGCATCTAAGAAAGTCATTGTACAAAAATTCTCTATAACCAAGGAACTCATATAGAGTCATTGCTACTGAAAGAAACTAGAGGCGAAACTAGGTGATAATAAACTATAAACATTAAAGTCACAACCTCATGGGAAAAGATAAAAACCCAATTGAATAAAAAATATGATGGGTGCACCAAAATCTCAGAAATCACCACTAAAGAACTAAAGGAGTAATGAATGAATGAACGAATGAATAAATAATTGTAAGAGAGCGTGTATTCGTTTCTTCTCACGCTGCTAATAAAGACATACCCAAGACTGGATAATTTATAAAAGAAAAAGGTTTAATAGACTCACAGTTTAGCACGGCTGGGGAGGCCTCAGGAAACTTACAATCACGGTGGAAGGGGAAGCAAACACATCCTTCTTCACTTAATGACAGGAAGGAGAAGTGTCAAACAAAAAGGGAGAAATCCCCTTATAAAATTATCAGATATCCTGAGAACTCATTCACTAACACGAGAAAAGCTGTGGGGGAGGAGCCAAGATGGCCGAGTAGGAACAGCTCCGGTCTACAGCTCCCAGTGCCAGCGACGCAGAAGACGGGTGATTTCTGCATTTCCATCTGAGGTACCCTGTTCATCTCACTAGGGAGTGCCAGACAGTGGGCGCAGGTCAGTGGGTGAGTGCACCGTGCGCCAGCCGAAGCAGGGGCGAGGCATTGCCTCACTCGGGAAGCGCAAGGGGTCAGGGAGTTCCCTTTCCAGGGGTGACAGACGGCACCTGGAAAATCGGGCCACTCCCACCCGAATACTGTGCTTTTCCGACGGGCTTAGGAAACGGTGCCCCAGGAGAGTATAGCCCGCACCTGGCTCAGAGGGTCCTACGCCCACGGAGTCTCGCTGATTGCTAGCACAGCAGTCTGAGATCAAACAGCAAGTCGGCAGCGAGGATGGGGGAGGGGCGCCCGCCATTGCCCAGGCTCGCTTAGGTAAACAAAGCAGCCGGGAAGCTTGAACTGGGTGGAGCCCACCACAGCTCAAGGAGGCCTGCCTGCCTCTGTAGGCTCCACCTCTGGGGGCAGGGCACAGACAAACAAAAAGACAGCAGTAACCTCTGCAGACTTAAATGTCCCTGTCTGACAGCTTTGAGGAGAGCAGTGGTTCTCCCAGCATGCAACTGGAGATCTGAGAAACGGCTGACTGCCTCCTCAAGTGGGTCCCTGACCCCTGACCCCTGAGCAGCCTAACTGGGAGGCACCCCCCAGCAGGGGCAGACTGACACCTCACACGGCCTGCCAGGTACTCCAACAGACCTGCAGCTGAGGGTTCTGTCTGTTAGAAGGAAAACTAACAGAAAGGACATCCACACCAAAAACCCATCTGTACATCACCATCATCAAAGACCAAAAGTAGATAAAACCACAAAGATGGGGAAAAAACAGAGCAGAAAAACTGGAAACTCTAAAAAGCAGAGTACCTCTCCTCCTCCAAAGGAAAGCAGTTCCTCACCAGCAGTGGAACAAAGCTGGACGGAGAATGACTTTGACGAGCTGAGAGAAGAAGGCTTCAGACGATCAAATTACTCCGAGCTACAGGAGGATATTCAAACCAAAGGCAAAGAAGTTGAAAACTTTGAAAAAAATTTAGAAGAATGTATAACTAGAATAACCAATACAGAGAAGTGCTTAAAGGAGCTGATGGAGCTGAAAACCAAGGCTCGAGAACTACGTGAAGAATGCAGAAGCCTCAGGAGCTGATGCGATCAAATGGAAGAAAGGGTATCAGCCCTGGAAGATGAAATGAATGAAATGAAGCGAGAAGGGAAGTTTAGAGAAAAAAGAATAAAAAGAAACGAGCAAAGCCTCCAAGAAATGTGGGACTATGTGAAAAGACCAAATCTACGTCTGATTGGTGTACCTGAAAGTGATGGGGAGAATGGAAACAAGTTGGAAAACACTCTGCAGGATATTATCCAGGAGAACTTCCCCAATCTAGCAAGGCAGGCCAACATTCAGATTCAGGAAATACAGAGAATGCCACAAAGATACTCCTTGAGAAGAGCAACTCCGAGACACATAATTGTCAGATTCACCAAAGTTGAAATGAAGGAAAAAATGTTAAGGGCAGCCAGAGAGAAAGGTCGGGTTACCATCAAAGGGAAGCCCATCAGACTAACAGCGGATCTCTTGGCAGAAACCCTACAAGCCAGAAGAGAGTGGGGGCCAATATTCAACATTCTTAAAGAAAAGAATTTTCAACCCAGAATTTCATATCCTGCCAAACTAAGCTTCATAAGTGAAGGAGAAATAAAATGCTTTACAGACAAGCAAATGCTGAGAGATTTTGTCACCACCAGGCCTGCCGTAAAAGAGCTCCTGAAGGAAGCGCTAAACATGGAAAGGCACAACCGGTACGAGAAAAGCTGTATGGGGGTAACCACCCCCATGATTCAATTACCTCCCACCAGGTCTCTCTCACAACATGTTGGGATTATGGAAACTACAATTTGTGATGCAATTTGGGTGGGGATACAGCCAAACCATAGCAAATAGTCCACTCAGATGAGAAAGAACCAGAAAAATAATTCTGGCAATACAAAAAAACAGAGATCTATAACACCCCCAAAATATTACAATAACTCTCCAGCAGTGGATCACATCCAAGATGAAATCTTTAAATATCAAAGAATTCAAAAGGTTGGTTTCACAACCAATCTTTCTCTTGTATGTCCTAGTTATGTCAAAGACATACAAGAGAAAGGTGAAAACCAACATAAATAATATTTCTTAAAAACTCAGGATATGAATTAAAAATCTTCTAAAGAGATAGACAATTTAATGAGAAACCAAACCAAACTTGTGGATATGAGAGATGCATTTATTAAACTACAAAATGCAGTAGAAGATTTTAACAATAAGCTAGACCAAGTAGAAGAAAGATTTTAGAGCTTGAAGAAAAGGCTTTCAAACTAACCCAATAAGACAAAAAGAAGAAAGGCTTAAAAGAAATGAATGAAGTCTCCAAGAAATATGGAATATGTAAAATGATTAACCTAAGAATTATAGATTTTCTTCAAGGAAAAGAAAACATGCCAAAAAAAAAAAAAGCAAAAAGTTTGGAAAACCCATTTGAGAGAATAATTGAGGGAAATTTCTCTGGTCTTGCTAGAGATTAACACATCCAAATATGAGAAGCTAAAGAACTCTTTGGAGATGCATAGACAAAGGATATCATCAAGGCATATATAGTTATCAGGCTATCTAAGGTCAACATGAAGGAGAGAATTTAAAGAGCAGTGATAAAAAGACATCGGGTAACCTATAAAGAAAACCTATCAGACTAACGGCAAACTCCTCAGCAGAATCCTTACAGACCAAAGGAATTGAAGTCCTATCCTCAGTCTCCTTAAACAGAATAACTGTCAGTCAAGAATTTTCTATACAACAAAACTAAGTTTCATAAGCGAAAGAGAAATAAAGTATTTCTCAGACTTGCAAATGCTGAGGAAATTTGTCAGTACTAGACCAGCCTTATAATAAATGTTAAAAGGAACTCTAAATCTTGAAACTAAATACACACCAGAATAGAAATGTCTGAAAGCACAAAAATTCACAGTGCTTATAAAACAATAACACAATGCAGAAAACAAACTCACTAGTAACAAGACAACGACTGGAAGAGTACCTCAAATCTCAATATTAGCATTGCGTATAAATGGTCTATATGATCCACTTAAAAGATACAGATGGATAAATGGATAAAAATATCACAAACTAGATATCTGCTTTCTTCAGGAGATACACCTAATATAAGTATTCTTATAGACTCAAGATTAAGGGGTAGAAAAAGATATTTCATGCAAATAGAAAGCAGTAACTATTCTTATATTAGATAAAACAGACTTTCAAGAAACAACAGTTTTTTAAAAAGACAAAGTCATATAATGATAAAAGGATGAAGTGAACAAGAAAATATAACAATCCTATACGTATATCCACCCAACTCTGGAGCTCCCAGATTCATAAAGCAATTACTACTAAACCTAAGAATACAGATAGACAGCAAAACAGTAATAGTGAGATAATTTAACACTCCACTGACAAACTAGACGGATCATTGAGGCAGAAAGTCAACAAAGAAATACTGAATTTAAATTGCACTCTAGAAGGAATAGACCTAATATTTACAGAACATTCTACCTAAGAACTGTAGAAGGTACATTCTTCTCACCAGCAGGTAAAACAGTATCCAAGATAGACCATATGAGAGCCCACAAATTGTCTCAATATATTTCTAAAAATTGAAATTATATCACATATCTTCTCAAACAGCAGAATAAAACTAGAAACCAATTCCAAAAGGAACCCTCGAAACTATACAAATCCATGGAAATTAAACAATCAACTTCTGAATGACTTTTGTGTTAACGATGAAATCAATATGGAAATCAAAACATTTTTCAAAATGAATGATAACAGTGACACAAGTTACCAAAATCTCTGGGATAAAGACAAAGCAATGCGGAGAGGGTAGTGTATAGTGTTAAATGCCTACATCAAAAAGTCTGAAAAAGTCTGAAAGTGGCCGGGCGCAGTGGCTCACGTCTGTAATCCCAGCCCTTTGGGAGGCCAAGACGGGCGGACCACGAGGTCAGGAAATTGAGACCATCCTGGCTAACGTGGTGAAACCCCTCTCTACTAAAAATACAAAAAATTAGCCGGGGATGGTGGCGGGCGCCTGCAGTCCCAGCTAAGGGGGAGGTGGGGGCAGGGGGGAGGCAGGAGAATGGCGTGAACCCAGGAGGTGGAGCTTGCAGTGAGCCAAAATAGCACCACTGCAGTCCAGCCTGGGCAGCTGAGGGAGACTCCATCTCCAAAAAAAAAGTGAAAGATCACAAATTGACAACCTAATATCACACCTCAAGAAACTAGAGAAACCAGAACAAACAAAACCCAAATCTTAAAGAATAAAAGACATGGCAACAATTAGAAGAGAACTAAATAAAATTGAAACCAAAACAAAAACTGAAAGATCAATGAAACAAAGAGTTGGTTCTTTCAAAAGACAAAGTTGATAGATCACTGGCTAAATTAACCAAGAAAAGAAAATTTACATAAACTCAGTTAGAAATAAAAATGGAGATGTTACAACTTACAGCACAGAAATAAAAAATACCATTTAAGATTACTATGAACATATCTATGCACACAAATTAGAAATTCTAGAGGAAATGCATAAATTTTTGAAAATATACAACCCCGCTAGCTTGAATAAGGAAGAAATAGAAATCCTGAAAAGACCAGTAACAAGTAGAAAGATTGAATCAGTAATTTTTTAAAAACTGCCAACAACAACAACAAAGCCCAGAGCCAGATGGATTCACAGCCAAATTCTACTGAACATTCAAAGAATTGGTACTAATTCTATTGAAACTATTCTGAAAGGTTGAGAAAGAGGGAATCCTTCCTAAGTCATCCTACAAAGCCAGTATCACCCTGACATCAAATCCAATAAAGGATGTAACAATAAAAAACTACAGACCATTATCCCTAATAAATATAGATGTGAAAATACTCAACAAAATACTAGCAAATCAAATATAACAACAGATAAAAAAAAATTCCCCATGATCAAGTGGGTTTCTTGCCAGGAATACAGAGATGATTCAACGTATGCAAGACAATAAATGTGATTCATCACATTAACACAACTAAAAATAAAAAACCTTATGATCATCTCAATAATGCAGAAAAAACATTTAATAAAATCCAGCCTTATTTATGACTAAAAACCCTCAACAAGCTAGAAATAGAAAGAACTTACCTCAAAGTAATAAAAACCGTGTATGACAAATCCACAGCCAACATCATGCTGAACAGGAAAAAGTTGAAAGTGTTCCCCCTAAGAACTGTAGCAAGTCAAGGATGCCCACTTTCACCACTTCTCTAAAATGATTCTGAAAGTCCTAGCCAGAGCAATAAGTCAAAAGAAAGGGCATCCAGATTGGACTAGAGGAAGTCAAACTATCCATTTGCCTATTATATAATCTGATACAGAGAAAATTCTAAAGACTCCTCCAAAAGACTCCATGATCTGATAATTGAACTCAGGAAAGTCTCAAGGTACAAAATCAATGTACACAAATCAGTAGCACTACTATACACTAACAATGACCAAACTGAGAACCAAATTAAGAACTTAATAAATTTTATAGTAGCTCCCCAAAATAAATTAAAATATCTAGGAGTGTACTTAATCAAGGAAATGAAGGATCTCTACAAGGAGAACTACAAAACACACTGAAATAAATCATAGATGACACAAACAAATGGAAATACATCCCATACTCATGGAATGGAAGAATCAATATCATAAGAATATCCAGACTGCTCAAAGCAATCTATAGATACAGTGCAATTTCAATCAAAATACAAACATCATTTTTCACAGAATTAGCAAAACAATCCTAAAATTCATATGGAACCGAGAAAGGGTAATAGCCACTGAATAGCCAAAGAAATCCTAAGCAAAAAGAACAAGTATGGAGACATCACATTACCCAACTTCAAATTATACAACAAGGCTATAGTAACCAAAACAACATGGTAGTGGTATAAAAGTAGATACATAGACTAATGGAGCAGAACAGATAACCCAAAAATAAAGCCAAATATTTATGACCAACTGATCTTTAACAAAGCACATAGACACATAAACTGGGAAAAGGACACCCTATGCAATAAATGGTGCTGTGAAAATTGGATAGCCACATGTGGAAGAATGAAACTGAATCCCTCTCACTGTGTAAAAAACTTAATGCAATATTAATTAAAGACTTAAATCTAAGACATGAAACCATAAAAATCCTACAAGAAAACCTAGGAAAATCTTTTCTGGACATTGGCCTAGGCAAAAAAAAAAAAAAAAAAATGTAAACGCAAAATAAGCAAAACTAAATACATGGGATCTAATTAAGGTAAAAAGCTTCTGCACAGCAAAAGAATGGTCATCAGAATAAATGGACAACATACAGAGTGAGAGAAAATATTTGGGAATTATCCATCCAACAAAGGACTAATATCCAGAATCTACAAGAAACTCAAACAAATCAGCAAGAAAAAAAAATCAAAGTACGTAAATAGACAGTTCCCAAAGAAGACATACAAATGACCAACAAACATATTTTAAAACGTTCAACATCACTAATCATCAGGGAAATACAATCTAAAACTTCAATGAAATAACACTTTACCCCAGCCAGAATGGCCATTATTAAAAAGTCAGAAAACAATAGATGGTAGTGTGGATGTGATGAAAAAAGAATGCTTATACATTGTTGGTAGGAAATGTGAATTAGTACAACCTCTATGGAAAAAGTGTGAAGACTTCTCAAAGATCTAAAAGTAGATCTACCATTCTTCCAGCAATCCCACTATCGGGGTTGTACCCAAAGGAAAAGAGGTCACTATATCAAAAAGATACTTGCATATATGTTTATCACGACACAATTCACAATTGCAAATATATGGAATTAACCTAAGTGCCCATCAACCAATGAGTGGTGATATATATACATATATCAGATTTTCTTTATCCACTCATTTGATATACACACCACAGAATACTACTCAGCCATAAAAAAGAATGAAATAATATCTTTTGCAGGAAATTGGAGGTAACTGGAAGACATTATTCTAAGTAACTCAGGAATCGGATACCATATGTTCTCTTATAAGTGGGAGCTAAGCTATGAGCATGAAAAGCATACAGAGTAATATAATGGACATTGGAGACTCAGTGGCGACAGGGGTGGGGAAGCGGTAGTGAAAAAATAAAAAAGTACCTATTGGGTACAATACATACTACTTGGCTGATGAGTGCACTAAATTGCCAGACTTCTCCATGATACAATTCATCCATGTAACCCAAAACCACTTGTACCTCAAAAGCTATTGAAAAAAAAAATTTTTTTTTAAGAGAAAGAACCCATACCAGGTTTTCTTTATGGAAATGAATGGTAAGATTCTATCTTAAAAATATCACTGTTAATAACTTTCACTTTTTAAACTACTACTTATTTCTTTTTATCTATTATGATCTTTATGTATATTTTAGAATGAATATGGAAAATAAACTATTAGCATTGATTTTGAAAAATATATATTCACTGTGTCCTCTTCAATAAAAAGTGTTATATAACTGAGAATACTTAATATAAAATATATGCCATTTCCATTTTTTAGATATGTGAAAGGAGAGAAAGAGAGAATGGTGTAAAAATATCTTTTTACATTCCTAGACTCTGGTATTGATAATCTTATGAAAATCTCTTGTTACAAAGTGACGTAGGAATCCATGTTGTACATTTCTGTTCTATGCTCAATAATAAAACTAGCACTCTTAAGTACACAGTATTTAGGACTTTATAGTTTCCATGACATAAAATTATTCAGACATAAGTGAATAATTTAAATACCCTGCTTCTTTAATAGTCAGCTTCGGCTGCCATAATAAAGTATTGTTGATCATTGATTGAGTAACTTAAACAACAGAAATGTATTCTCCGAGAGTCTGAAGGAGGCTGGAAGTCTGAGGTCAGTGTGTCAGCACTGTGGGGTTCTGGTTATGGCTCTCTTCCTGGCTCGTGGCCACTTTCTCCTTCTGTGCTCACATGGCCTCTCCTAGGTACATAAGTGTAAAGAGAGAGAGCGATCCTTCCTCTTCTTATAAGGCCACCAATCCTACAAGGATTAGAACCCCAACCTTATGACCTTATTTAAGCTTAATTACCTCATAAAAGTTCTATCTCCAAATACAGTCTCTTTGTGGGTTGGAGCTTTAACATATGATTTTTAGGGGAACACAATTCAGTTCATAGCAGCTTCTTTTGAGACTGCCTCTCTCTTTTGTTGATGTTTATCTGCAGGCATTTAATTACTTCCATTGCCATAAAGTGTATCACGTATAACTCTCCCCGCAAAAATCTATGAGGCACACTTTTAGATTAATATCTATTAAGTAACTATTAGAAAAGAATGTAGAAATTTTAAATGTGATATAAATTACAATAATTTTTGCCTTACGTCTATAACAATTCATTCAAAACTCTAGGCCAGAAAATGAAAATGTGTGACTTATTTATAGTTTATAATTTCTGACATAACATTTTGAGTATTGTTTTAGATACATTTTTGTAGTGTATATTTTTAATATTTGACTTTTATTTAACTCTGTTTTGTATCTGATTTTGTTGCTACATTTTTGTAGCTATAATAATGTTCTGTGGTCAGCTACCTGAACCACTGTGTGTTGCTGTACTACAAACATATAATTTTGTACATTAAAGTATTTCAAACATGCCTTGTCTCATGGCTCCTCCGCAATACAGACATAATATCAGTCTTACTTTTAGAGATATTGAAGTTGCTAACAAACTAAGCAAAAGTCATGATGTGAAAACATAATGTGAATTTTCTATCATTTAAAAATGTTGAATATATTACTACTATTTCAAGTACTAAGTATATAAAAATATTTCTATGCATTTGAAAAGTATAAGAATTAGTACAAATTAATCTTTTATTTCAAATATCCTAAAATTTTGTCATAAAGGTGGTTATGAATTATGATTCTGAAGTGGAAGAAATCACTCGTGTATGTTAAGGTAATTACCACCTGTAACTCTGGGCATTGTTTCCCAAATGCACTGCATGTCTTTTACTGCTTCCGAGCATAACTACATCATTTTTAACATAAAATTTAATAAATCACATCACAGAGAGTGTACTAAACACTTTGTAATGTGGAAACAATTACACGTGATTAATGGATGAAGTAAATTTCAACTAGAAAGAGGGTTGCACTGCTTGTAAAAACATGCAGGTAAGAGGAAGTTCTGCAGGTTTTCTTGTAGCTAGACATTAGGAAAGTTTTTGAAAATGGTATATCCTTCTTCTGATAAGCTTTGTAAAAGAGCTGTGGAGTTTCCAGGTCATTCACTAAGATATAAATCAAATGCAGTAATTCTGAGAGCAATTTTTTTAAGCTAGAGATAGGGTAAGGTTTAAAGTTATAATTAGTGAATTCCATTGTCAGATTTCTCCATGACATCGTAGCCATGGTTACAACTGACCATGGTTTCACACCACATAAATCAGGACATTGCCTGCTTTCACAGAG
Organism: Pongo abelii; assembly: GCF_028885655.2. Classification (NCBI taxonomy): domain Eukaryota; kingdom Metazoa; phylum Chordata; class Mammalia; order Primates; family Hominidae; genus Pongo; species Pongo abelii. Next base: position 94,662,213 of record NC_071990.2, on the reverse strand, counting down.
AATTTTGAATATCACCTAACAATAAAGAAAACTGTATATAATATGGCACCAGTAACTATATACGGCATCCTTTCTACACAATCTTTTTAAGATTCACATAGTTCCAATTTAGCTGTCGGCAAAATTTCTCATCATTCTTGTGATGGAGCAGCTTCAGTCTTATGCTAATTACTTAGCCATAGTCACAGCATCTCAAATGTACACAAACATTTTCTTCACACCTCTGTTTCTTTTGTTGGATGGCAGACTGCAGCAATGACCTACTGTCTCCTCACATAGTTTAGCAGAGGAGGGAGTCGCAATGCTGTCTGGAGTTTGCGGCTACACAAAGAACGGATGCATTGGACTAACAAACACATTGCTGCTCATAGCTCCACTAAGAGCTAAATGAGGTCTTTATCTTTTTTCAAGACAAAAAGAAGCTCAGGCCCTGCAGCTGCTCCATAAAATACAGTAAAAAAAAAAAAAAAAAATCACTGGAATTTGAATAAGAAGGATATGAAACAGACTGATTCATTCATGTTCTCATTTTGAGATGTGCTATGTGGTTTAGTTAAGTGTAACTGAGAGCAATGAATGTACATTCCTCAAATTATCAAAAAGTATATTATTTATGAAAAGTTTAGAAACAGTTTTTGCTCATACCAAATATACCTGGGTGTCTATGATCATTGTATTGCATATAATGCTACCACAGTGGGTGTTCATTATACAGCTTTGTTAAGGCTGCATGTAAATACCTTGCACGTACAGAGGTTTAAAAAACTGTCTGTGGTGCATGCATTAATCAGCACTTATTTTTAAGAAAACAGTGATTTATAGAGGAAGAATACATGAAAGGTTTTGTAAATGAAGAATAAAATTGTCAATAGTCTAAGTCTTTAGCTTAGATTCCTATCTGGAATTTATCTTCTTACACGTATAGTCAGTATACAGTAATGTAATTTTAGTCTCTGAAATTCTTAATTTTTGAAGCATTTCCACTATGCTCATGAATCCTTCTGTAATATTAGATTCAAACAATTGCAGTTACACAAAATTTGTAAAATTTTATCACCAAAATATACTACAGACACTATTTTACATAGGTTAAAGATTACAATATATAAGCTTAAACAAATTAAGTACTTACGCACAAATAAAATGAATCTGCTAATGATGGTAGAAAACTAATTGTCTCACAAATATTATAGTATTATTTCTGAAATATAAAAGCTAGGTAGAGAGACAACTAGCCCAGGTCCCAGCATTCTTATGTTCCTTAGGCAAAATTGCCTAAATGACTAAGTGGACATTGCAATACAAATGACAAATATTGTTCCCTTAATTTCTGTCAGCATTTTGAAACTACATTAATCAAGACAAAGAGTAGTTCTTTGTTAGTGAGTGTTTCTATAGCACATTCCTGAGTTCCTAGAGTCAAAGAGCAATAACAAATAGAACATACCTATAATGGCTAATATAGAGTGTCAACTTGATTGCATTGAAGGATACAAAGTATTGATCCTGGGTGTGTCTTTGAGGGTGTTGTCAAAAGAGATTAACATTTGTGTCAGTGGGCTGGGGAAGGTAGATCCATCCTTAATTTGGTGGGCACAATCTAATCAGCTGCCAGTGAATATAAGCAGGCAGGAAAACGTGAAAAGGCGAGACTGGCCTAGCCTCCTAGCCTACATCTTTTTCCCTTGCTGGATGCTTCCTGCCCTCAAACATGGGACTTCAAGTTCTTCAGTTTGAGGACTCAGACTGGCTCTCCTTGCTCCTCAGCTTGCAGGCAGCCTATTGTGGGACCTTGTGATAGTGTAAGTTAATACTTAATAAGCTCCCATAAATATATATACATACATACACATATATATATATATCCTATTAGTTCTGTTCCTCTAGAGAACTCTGACTAATACAATATGATAATGCAATAATAAGGCAATATCAAATTAAAAACTCATTTCTTCAATAAATTCTGTCTTTAAAATTAACCCCATATGGTTTTTATACAAATTTCCATATGGTACTATTAATTAAAATATGTGGAAACTCTTCTGATAAAAATGTTTACATAGCCATTGGATATGCCAGAGAAAAAATATTTTTATTATATGGAAACTCAATAAAAATGATTCTATGAAATTTGATAATTACCCTTATTCATAGGACAATTGCTCTAAAAATGCTGGCACTTTCTAAAATTGTATCCGCTATCAATTCTATTTATAATAGAATGATTTATAATAGAATGATTAATAGAATGATAATGTAGTTATCATTCTATTCATTCAAAGCTTTACTGTATACTGAAATACATGCCCATTCATCTCCAAATCTTGCAAATCATTTCCTAAATTACTTAGAATCTGTCTTCTGCTTCTTAACTATTTGAGTTTTGACTAGAGTTTTATATTCTTTTCCCTGAATCACCATTGTAGTTTCCTATACAGATAAACTTCCTTCAGTAGATGATCTACTTCTTGAGATGGCTTAAAAAAAATGATTTTTGTTTGTTGGTTTTTCACCGCACCAATACCAAACTGTTCACAATTTTCTGGACGCAAAACTTAATTTCACATTTTTCTACCTCATGAACTCTTATTTAACATTCAAAGACCTAATGAAGACATTTTCCACTCTTATGAAACTTTGACAGTTTCCATAAACACTGCCTCTCTTTTTATGTATATTTATGATTTACATTCCTTCAGCAATCATTTATTGAATTCTTACTTGGGGTCAGTCGCAGTGCTGGTTTCTGGGTAATCCCTGCTCTGTATAAATGTCAATCAGATGGAAATCAAAGACGCATGTCAGTTATGGCTCAATGTCAAAAATTCTGTACTGAAATACTAGAGGATGCTGTGCTATGGTGCTTGTTTGTGACTTCTGTTTCTCCTACTGGACTATAAGCATTTTGAAGAGGGAAATTATGCTTACTCACTTTTCATTGCCAGCACCAAGAATAAAATACCTTGCATATAGTATATGTTGAGTATTCAATGTGAGTTGAAGATCTTTGTTTTATATGCTTTGAACGTGATTTCAAAGGAAGGACTGCAAATAGGTTTTGAGGAATGATAGCATCAGTGGAACTGGGGCAAAGGCTCCCAAAGCCACTACAGGCATTTCTATTTTCTAACTCTTTGAGTTTTAATAATTTATACAGACAATAATTATAAAGCTAACATTTGTTGGAAGCACACAATATTCCAGGCACCATTATAAATATTTTACATATATTAACCTATTGACTTTTTAATGCTCACAAGTTCCATATGAGCTGAGTATTCTTATTACGTAATATGTTTCCACATTTATGACTTTATAAATATGGAAACAGAGTTCAATAACTTACCCAAATTTTTGTAAGCAGTTAGCAGCAAAGCCAAGATTTAACCTTGGCAGTCTAGCCATTCCCTGATGTACCTTTCCCATGCCTTTGATGGTTTCTGCCTTAGGGCCAATGACACTGGTGCTAGGTTTTTCTGATGAGTGCTATCAACAAGCACTTTTTCAATATATAGGTCAAAACTGATGATTAGCCCACTTAAGATTATGTGAGCTCTCCCTCAAAATATTCTATCACAATTGTATCTTTAAGTTTCTATTAATAGATTTCGAGGGTTAACAAAATTTTTATATGTTTTCTTTAATTCTTCGTCTTGAAGAAAGATTTATGAAACAAGCTTTGCTATATTAATTGAATTAATATCAGTTTAGACAGGTGGCCGATACATTAAAGGTTATATATCTTTAAAATTTAACTTTTAGTAAATCGAATTTGGTTTATAAAAGTGAGTATATTTGATTTGTTACCTTAGAGAAATTTTCCACATTTTAACCCAATATTGTATTTTCACATGTTGTTTTATATTGAATCCCTTTTCATCTAGGTGTCATGACTTATTAAACTCAAAATACATTTTGGGCCCTGTGAGTGAAGGGATATAAGCTTGGGAGCTGTGTTGATCTTACTCTGGTAAGCAGTGGGTTACAAAAGTTGTCTTTTTAGTTCTTTTATCACCATATAAAAACCACAGTGGGATTATTGAGCAGTTGAAAATTGGAGGCTATAAAAAATTAAGCATGAAAATAGAGTTGCAGTAAAATAAAAACCTTCATTTTAAATATGTAATAATATTTAAATGAACAATTTTTCGGTTAGTCATAATACATAGCAAATAACTGAGCCCAATTTAGGGGAAAAAAAGCAGGAAGAGCAATTTGTGTACTAAAGGACCATGGTTTTTTATAAGCTCACAATCTGATGCCATAACATAATTCATTAGACCATGGAAGCAAAATTACAATGATATGGGTCGTATGCTAAGATTTCCTGCCCAAAATGCTCTAAGTATTATAGAAATTAGGAGCAATATTTGGATGGTGGCTTCTGTCTTGTTCCCTATTTTTTTCTGTTATTTTTCTTCTCTCATTTATGGAATTAAAACCTCCCTCCTAACCCTTAAAGGAGATAAATATGTATGTAATTTATTAAGGATAAAATAATAATTGTGGTACTTAAGGGAAACAAAGCAGCAAATAAGCATTGAAAGTAATTCAAGGTAGCTCTCAGCAAAATTGAGAAACTGGTGGTATTGCCAGTAATAATTCTCACTGGGCTCCGTGTTCCCCTAGGCACCTGACACCTGTGCCCTGGCTCCTGAGATTCAAGGAAATCCCTTTACCCCGTAGTCAATACACACATATGTATAAAGAGACAACCAATTAGGTATTCTATTTTTACACAGCATGCCATGTGTAAGCATTTCCTGGCACCTTTTCTTCCAGATGTTTATTTGTCCCTTAGAGTCTTTCTACTTATCAAGAGCTATTTGGAAAGTCTAATTCCTGTTCTATATTACTTGATGTTGTATTTTTGGTATTATTTTACAATAATGTAATGTGGAATTTAATTGAATGCTTTAACAAATAAAATATTAATGAAATAGTGAATTTAAAAGGAGACCCTACCCTTTAAGGTTCCTGCAAGGAACATCTTTCTGCTATTTTCCTTTTCTTTGTGAAACTTTCTTTAAATTCATCACTAACAAATATTTAATTTAGTCTACTCTTTAGAAGTTATTTTACTAAAATTCATGAAAAATGAAGATGCTGACCATACTGGGAATTTAAAATACAGGAAAACTGGATAGATGAATACTTACGATGTTGAAAAAGTAATTTATACAATAAAATAAAAATAAATTCATCTGATAAATCTAAATATTTCCCCTCAACACATCACTACAGATTTTGCCCCATGCACGTAACAATGATAGATCAAACAGGAAAACAAAATGAAACAAAAACACTTTTAAGGGAGTTAAGGAAGTACAACTGGGCAGAAGGACAATATAGACTGTGATGCATTTGCAAAAAAGGACTTAGGCAAATGCTGCAAAGGATGCTGTAGAGCTGAGATGACATTTTAGAGTTGTTCCAAGTTAAGGGGCTCACATATTTTATTCCCTCATGAAACAATCACTAGAAGCAGGCTTTGCCCAGGATAAGGCCATAAACTTAGTTGAGGCAGGTCACTTTGGTTAAGGAAATTCATGGGCAGGGACTCAACTGTGAGCTGTCAGCAGTCAGCTCCTCAAGCAGCTGGGGGATGAATTTCCCAGTCCAGAAGAAGGAATTAGCATTCATTATAGCCCACCACATATGAGAATAGCCTTTTCAGGAAGATGGTTATTGTCATTTCCTGGGAAAACTAAGAGGAGTGGTAGAGAGGCGACCTACAGCCCTTGCTGTCGGTGCTGATTTCACTGACAATCATCATATCCTTCCTCTACCAATCCTCCAAAATCTTCATCTTCAGAGGCCACCTCTGTTTATCTAAGTGGCTTACTTGATGGCATGTTCAGACCAAGACCTTGAAGGTTCTGAGTCTGAGTCACCAGGCCTTTTATTATGCTGTTGCTTTTACATCTGTCAATTTACCAAAATTGATCAAAGAAACACTGAGAGATGTTCAAGTGAATGAATCACTTAGGTATCATATGTATTTTTTTCTGACTCCATTGTGAATCAGAAACAATATCTCCTTAGAATACTAGAATCAATTACCTCTGTAAGAATTGTGAATTCTTTTCTCCTCCTGGTCTCTTGGCATAAGGAGATCAAAGATACTATGCAGTTAGTAACTGGTTAACATGAAACTAGATACTTTCTGTAATTTTCCCTGGTGGAAGCATATATCTCTAGGAACAGAGTCACATAAACCTGCAGAGCCTAGAGTTTTGGGGAGGAAAAGAACAAATTATCCAAGTAGATCACTGGAAGTCATTATGAGTAGGATTGTTCCTACTTATGTCTGTCAGTTCTTGAACCTATGTGTTCAACTTCCTAGGGATACAGCATTATGTAACAGTTTTTAATTTAGGATATATCCGGCATCCTAGAGGATGGCTCTTTATCCTAACAGTGCATCATCTCTAAGCTGGTGCTTCAGCTATGCCTCTGTTATTCTATTAATCCAACATAATTGCAGTACATAATAGAGTCAATAGTGGCCCTATGCTCACTGGTACATCTTTTTTCTGATAAAAATGTTACTTTGGTTCTCTGTAAGACTGTGGATCCAGCGTTGTAAAGCTCTTAAAGAGTGATGTTGCCTTAGATCCTTAGGTCCTTCAGGTTGAAATTTATAAACTTGAAACATATGTTCATTCCAGTCAAGATGAGTCATTGTTCCTTCCAGGGTAAAAGGGGTACCGTGTAATAAACTGGACACCAAAAAGCTGGTTGGTCCCCAAGAGATAATGGCATACTGAGTCTTTCTGATGTGAAACTTTTATGTTTCCATTTTACTGTACCATCAGAGTGCTCAGACATTTTGACAAATATTATTTTCAGTGTGTCTGTGAGGGTGTTTCTGAATGAGATTAACTTTTTTTTTTCTTTGAGACAGAGTCTCACTCTGTCGCCCAGGCTGGAGGGCAGTGGTGCCATCTCAGCTCACTGCAATCTGCACCTCCCGGGTTCAAGTGATTCTCCTGCTTCAGCCTCCCAAGTAGCTGGGATTACAGATGCCCACCACCACACCTGGCTAATTTTTGTATCTTTAGTAGAGACGAGGTATTGCCATGTTGTCCAGGCTGGTCTAGAACTCCTGACTTCAAGTGATCCTCCTGCCTCAGCCTCCCAAATTCCTAGGATTACAGGCGTGAGTCATGGCACCCTGCCAAGATTAACTTTTGAATCTCTAAACTGAATAAAGTAGGTTGTCTTCCTTGGTATGAGTGGGCCTTATCTAATCAATTGAAGCCTTGAATAGAAGAAAAAGGCTGATTAAGAGGGAACTTCTGCTGCCTGACTGTTAAACTGAGAAATGGGTGATTTCCAGCCTTCAGATTGTAAGCAAATCATTGGCTCTTCTTGAGTCTTGAGCCTGTCGACATTCAGATTGGAATTTATATCGCTGGCCCTCCTGATTCTCCAGCTGGCCAACTGGAGATCTTGGGATTTCTCAGCCTCCACAACAGAATAAGCCAATTTTTTATATAGTAAATCTTTATATACATATATACGCACACTACACACACATACACATGCACATATACACATACATACATTCCATTTATTGTTTCTGTTTCTCTGGATAACCCTGACTAATACAGTTTCTGAGCACTGGCCACTGAAAGATATGCTATTTGTCATTGGCTGTAACTGAATCAGCTTTAGGAAATGGGAGTGCATCCTCTTGGGTCCAGTTATTACATCCTTTAATGTCATCATTGCTACTTGATTTATGTGTCCATTGTGCCAAACTTGAAGTCTGGTTGATGGCAACTTGTCAAAACATACTTTCTACTTGGGTTTTTAGTGATATATATATATATATATATATACACATATGTATATATAGATATATATATACACATATATAGATATATATACACATATATAGATATATATATACACATATATAGATATATATACACACATATATAGATATATATACATATATAGATATATATATACACATATATAGATATATATACACATATATAGATATATATACACATATATAGATATATACACACATATATAGATATATACACACATATATAGATATATATATACACATATATAGATATATATACACATATATAGATACATATATACACATATATAGATATATATATACACATATATAGATATATATATACACATATATATAGATATATACACACATATATAGATATATATATACACATATATAGATATATATACACATATATATAGATACATATATACACATATATAGATATATATATACACATATATAGATATATATATACGCATATATAGAGATATATATATATATACACATATATATATTCTCTAGTGGGCATTAACAAAAGAAACAATAATCTTCAGGCATTACGCCCACAGGACCCTCTATGACTCATCCCCAGTCCTCTTAATCCATTATTTTTTGAGAGGGTGTTTTATTTTATATTTTACAAGGTTTTAAAATTCCTCTATTTTGCAAATTTGTGCTGTCAATGGAGAATTTGAAGAATTCCCAAGGATTGAAGAGAACAATGAGTCAAAACTGAGCATCATGCTCAGTTATGGAAACAACTAAAATAGGTTTATTACTAGACATTGTTAAGGCGATTGCTATCTATAACCTCTGCTTTCCTTCATCCAAGGTTGGTAACTTCCACTCAATGACAACGGCGCGACATTTTAGTTTAATTCTTCCAATCTTTTTCTTTTTAATTGCGGTTAATAAAAACCCCACATAACATAAAATTTACCATCCTAATCATTTTTAAGTGTACATCAGTAATGTTAGGTATACTCACACTGTGTACAACAGATCTCCAAAACTTTTTCATCTTGCAAGACTAAAATTCTATACCCATTAAACAACTAAAATTTCTCCCTCTGTCCAGCACCGAATAAACAATATCCTACTTTCTGCTTCTATGAATTTGACTACTTTATATACCTCATATAAATGTAGGAATACATATTTGTCTCTCTGTCACTAGCTGATTTCACTTAGCATAATGTCCTCAAAGTTTATCTATGTCAAAGCACGTGACAAGATTTCTTTCTAAGGACAAATAATATGCCACTCTATGTGTGTACCACATTTTGTTTATTTATACAGCTATCAAAGGACATTGATTTTGCTTCCCCTTCTTAGCTATTGAAATTAATGCTGCTATGAACATGAGTGTTCAAATATCTCTTGTTTCTGCCTTTAATTATTTTAGAGATATATCCTGAAGAGAGATTGCTTGATCATATAGTAGTGTTATTTTTAATTTTGGGGGGAACTACTATACTGTTTTCCATTGCAGTTGCTTCATTTTACAATCCACTAAAAGTTTGAAAGTATTCCAATTTCTTCACATACTTTCCAACACTTTTTGTTTCCTGCTTTGCTTTTTTGTTTGTTTGTTCGTTTGTCTGTTTGTATTGATAGTAGTTGTTATGGACAGAAATGTATCCCACAAAATTTATATGTTGAAACTCTAACCCCTAGTACTTTCAGTATGTGACTATATTTAGACACAAGTCCTTTAAAGAGGTGATGGAGCTAATGTGAGGCTGTTAAGGTAGGCCCCAATTCAGTCTGACTTGTATCCTTGTAAGACCAGAAAATTTGGACACAAACTCAAAGACCAGGTATGTGCACATATAGGGATAAAAATGGGAAGACACAGAGAGCAGATGGCCATTTACTAGTCAAGGTGACATGGTTTGGCTGTGTCCCTACCCAAAATCTCATCTTAAATTATAATTCCCATAATCCTTACATGTCAAGGGCGGGATCCGGTGGAGGCAATTGGATCATGGGGGCAGTTTCCCCCATGTTGTTCTCATAATAATAAGTGAGTCTCATGAGATCTGATGGTTTTATAAGCTTTTGGCATTTCTCCTGCTTGCACTCACCCGTGCTGCTGCCCTGTGAGGAAGGTGCCTACTTCTCCTTTGCCTTCCACCATGATTGTAAGTTTCCTGAGACCTCCTCAGCAATGTAGAACTGTAAGTCAATTAAACCTCTTTTCTTTATAAATTATCCAGTCTTGGATATTTCTTATAACAGTGTGAGAAAGGACTAATACACAAGGAGAACAGTATGGGGAGAAATGACACATGCTGACACCTTCATCTTGAACTTCTAAGCCTGCAGAACTTTGAGAAAATAAATCTGTTGTTTAAGCCACCCAGTCTGTGGTATTTGTTATGGCTTCCTTAGCAAACTTAATATAGTAGCCATCCTCGTGGGTGTAAGGTGATATCTCATTGCGGTTTGGGTTTGCATTTAACTAAGGACTAATGATATTGAGCATTTTTAATATACCTGTTGGCCATTTGGATATCATCTATGGAGAAATTTCTGTGCAAGTCCTTTGCCCATTTTATAACCAGGTTTTTTGCTGTTGTTGTTGAGCTCTAAAGAGGCATTTTTTAATATATTCTGGATACTAACTCTTTATCAGATATGTAATTTACAATTTTTTTCTTCTATTCAGAAGCCCATGATATTTTATATTTTCTTCTTCCAAGTCCCTAAACGGCCCTATGCAAACAGGATATTCATCCAAGTTACTCAATAAAAGAGTATAGGCCTCTAGACTGCAAAGTGGCCTGCCTTTTTTCAGGTGAAGTTACTGGTGAGATAAAATACTTTATTGTTTATTTTGAATGGGGATATCCTAGCATTCTCAACAATGCTGACTTTTAAAGTCTTTATTTAAATAATGAATCTCTGAATCATCATAGGGTTTATCAAAGTACCCTCTGAGTTCCAAGTAAAACAAAAATATTTTTTTAAACTTCTGTTTTAAGTTCAGGGGTTCAAGTGTTGGTTTTTAACATATGTAAACTTGTGCCATGATGGTGAGCTGTACAGATTGTTTCATCACTCAAGTATTAAGCCTACTACCCATTAGTTGTTTTTCCTGAGCCTCTCCCTCCACCACCCTTCACCCTCTGAAAAGCACCAGTGGGTATTATTCCTGTCTATGTGTCCATGTGTTCTCATCAATTAGCTCCCACTTAAAAATGAGGATATGTGATATTTGCTTTTCTGTTTCTGTGTTAGTTTGCTAATGATAATGACCTCCAGCTCCACCCATGTCCCTGTAAAGGACACGATATCATTCTGTTTTATGGCTGCATAGTATTCCTTGGTGTATATGTGCCACATTTTCTTTATGCAGTCTATCACTGATGGGCATTTAGATTGATTCCATGTCTTTGCTCTTGTGAATAGCGCTGCAATAAACATACACATACATGTATCTTTATAACAGAACGATTTTATATTCCTTTGGGTATATACTCAGAAATGGGATTGCTGGGTCAAACGGTATTTTTGTCTCTAGGTCTTTCAGGAATTGCTACACTGTCTTCCACAATGGCCAAACTTCTTTGCACCCCCAACAACAGTGTATAAATGTTCTACAACTTTGCCAGCATCTGTTATTTTTTTATTTCTTAATAGGAGCTATTCTGATTGGTGTTAGATGGTATCTCGTTGTGATTTTGATTTGCATTTCTCTAATGATCAGCGATGTTGAGCTTTTTTTTTTTTTTTGTATGATTTTTGGCCACATGTATGTCTTCTTTTTGAAAAGCATCTGTTTTGGGTTTTACATTTAAGTCTTTAAGCCATCTTGAGTTAATGTGTGTATATGGAGTAAAGAAGGGATTCAGTTTCAATCTTCTGCATATGGCTAGCCAGTTATGCCAGCACTATTTATTGAATTGGGAGTCATTTCCCCATTTTTTTTTTTTTTGTCATGTTTGTCAAAGGTCAGATAGCTGTAGGTGTGCAGTCTGATTTCTGGGACCTCTAATCTGTTTCACTGGTCTATGTGTCTGTTCTTATAATAGAATTATACCTTGCTGTTTTGATTACTGTACCCCTGTCGTATAGTTTGAAGTCAGGTAGTGTGATGCTTCCAGCTTTGTTACTTTTGCTTACAATTGCCTTGGCTATTAGGGCTCTTTTTAGGTTCCATACGAATTTTAAAATAGCTTTTTCTAGTTCTTGAAGAATGTCAGTGGTAGGTTAATAAGAATAACATTGAATATATAAATTGCTTTGGGAAGTATGGCCATTTTAATGATATTAATCTTTTCTATCCATGATCATGAAATGTTTTTCCATTTGTTTGTTTCATCTCTGATTTATTTGAGCAGTGGTTTGTAGTTTTACTTCTGGAGTTCTTTCACCTCCCTAGTTAGCTGTATTCCTAGGTTTTTTATTCCTTTTATGGCAAAGATAAAAAAAAAAAAGACAAAGAAGGGCATTATATAATGGTAAATAATTAAATTCAACATGAAGAGCTAACTATCCTAAATATATATGTGTGTAACGCAGGAGCACCCAGATTCATAAAGAAAGTTCTTGGAGACCTTCAAAGAGACTTAAACTCCCACATAATAATAGTAGGAGACTTTAACACCCCACTAACAATATTAGATAGATCATCAAGATAGAAAGTTAACAAAGATATTCAGGACCTGAACTCAACACTAGATCAAATGGACCTGATAGTTATCTATAGACCCTAAAACAATAGACTATATATTCCTCTCATTGCTGCATGGCATTTCCTCTAAAATCAATCACATAATTGAAAGTAAAACACTGCTTAGCAAATGCAAAAGAACTGAAGTCACAGAAAATGTTCTCTCAGACCACAGCACAATCAAATTAGACCAAGATTAAGAAATTCACTCAAAACCATATAATTACATGGAACTCGAATAACTTTCTCCTGAATGACTTTTGGGTAAATAATGACATTAAAGTAGGAATCAAGAAGTTATTTGAAACTAGTAAGAAAAAAGCACAACATACCAGAATCTCTGAGACACAGCTAAGGCAGTGTTAAGAGAGAAATGTATAGCACTAAATATCTACATCAATAAGTTAGAAAAATCTCAAGTTAACAATCTAACATTCCAAAAGAAAGTACTACAGAACTGACAGCAAACACATTCCAAAGGTAGCAGAAGATAACAAATAACCAAAATCAGAGCTGAACTGAAGAACATAGAGACCCAGAAGACTATTTGAAAAATCAATGAATCCGGGAGTTGTGCTTTCAAAAAAATTAATTAAAAAGACAGCTAGATAGACTAATAAAGAATAAAAAAGAGAAGATTCAAAGAAACACAATTAAAAATGATGGGGGGGGATATTACCACTGACACCACAGAAATACAAACAATCATTAGGGAATATTATAAACAACTCTATGCACATAAACTAGAAAATCTAGAAAAAATGGATAAAGTCCTGGATACATACAGAAAGAAATTAAACAGTGGACAGAACAATAAAGAGCTCTGAAATTGAGGCAGTTTTAAAAAGCTTACTGTGTTAGTCTGTACTCACACTGTTACAAAGAAAAGCCTGAGACTAGGTCGTTTGTAAAAGAAAGAAACTTAATTGACTCACAGTTTTGCATGGCTGGGGAGGCCTCAGGAAACTTACAATCATGGTGGAAAGGAAAGCAAAGACTTCCTTCTTCACATGGCGGCAGCAAGGAGAAGTGCAGAGCAAAGGTAGGGGAAGCCCCTTATAAAACCATCAGCTCTTGGGAGAACAAAGTCACTATCACAAGAACAGCATGGAGGTAACTGGCCCCGTGATTTAATTACCTCACACTGGATCCCTCCTACAAATGTGAGGATTATAGGAACTACAGTTCGAGATTAGTTTTTAGTGGGGACATAGCCAAACTATATCATTCCATCCCATCCTCTCCCAAATATCATGTCCTCACAACTCAAAACACAATAATGCCATTCCAACAGTCCCCCAATTTCTTAACTCATTCCAGCATTAACTCAGAAGTCCAAGTCCAAAGTCCCATCTGAGACAAGGCAAGTCCCTTCCACCTGCCTGTAAAATAAAAAACAAGTTAGTTACTTCCTAGATACAATGGGAGTACAGGTATTGGGTAAATACACCTGTACCAAATGGGAGAAATTGGCCAAAATGAAGGGGCTACATGCCCAATGCAAGTCTGAAATCCAATAGGGCACTCATTAAACCTTAAAGTTCCAAATGACCTCCTTTGACTCCATGTCTTAAATTCAGATCTCACTGATGCAAGAGGTGGGCTCCCACAGCCTTGGGCAGCTCTGTCCCTATGGCTTTACAGGGTACAGCCCCCTCTTGGCTGCTTTCACAGGCCAGCATTTAATGTTCCTTGGTTTTTTCAGGTGCACAGTGCAAGCTCTCAGTGGATCTATCATTCTTGGTCCTGGAGGATAGTGGCCCTCTTCTCACATCTCCACTAGGCAGTGTCCCAGTGGGGACTGTGTGTGCAGCTTCAACCCCCATTTCCCTTCATTACTGCCCTAGCAGAGGTTCTCCCTGAGGATTCTGCCCCTGCAGCAAACTTCCGCCTGGACATCCAGGCATTTCCATAAATCCTCTGAAATCTAGACATAGGTTCCCAAAGCTCAGTTCTTGACTTCTGTGTACCTACAGGTTCAACACCATGTGGAAGTTGCCAAGGCTTGAGACCCTCTGAATCCAGGCCCTGAGTTGTAACTTGGCCCCCTTTAGCCGTGGCTGGGATGCACCAAGTCCCTAAGCTACACACAGAAGGAGAGCCCTGGACCTGGCCCAAGAAACCATTTTTTTCCACTTAGGCCTCTGGGCTGGTGATGGGAGGGACTGCTGTGAAGGTCTCTGACATGCCCTGGAGACATTTCCCCATTGTCTTGGTGATTAACATTCCCTCCTTGTTACTGATGCAAATTTCTGCAGCAGAATTGAATTTCTCCCCAGGGAAAGGGTTTTTCTGTGGCATCATCTGGCTGCAATTTTCTCAAACTCTTATGCTCTGCTTTTACTTGAATGCTTTTCCACTTACAAATTTCTAAGACTCTAAATCATATCTCTCAAGTTCAAAGTTCCACAGATCTCTAGGTCAGGGGCAACATTCTGCCAGTCTATTTGCTAAAGCATAACAAGAGTTACCTTTGCTCCAGTTCTCTACAAGTTCCTCATCTCCATCTGAGACCCTCAGCCTGGACTTTGTTTTCAATATCACCATCAACATTTTGGTTAAGGCCATTCAAGTCTCTAGAGAGTTCCAGACTTTCCCACATCTTCCTGTCTTCTGAGTCCTCCAAGTCTTTAGGAAGTTCTAAACTTTCCCACATTTTCCTATCTTCTTCTGAGCCCTCCAAACTGTTCCAGCCTCTGCCTGTTACTCAACCAAAGTCTCTTCCACATTTTCAGGTATCCTTATAGCAACACCCCACCCCACTCTATGAGTAACAATTTATTATATTAGTCTGTTCTCACACCGCTGTGAAGAAATACCCAAGACTGGATAATTTATATAAAAAAAAGAGGATTAATTGACTCAAAGTTCAGTATGGCTTGGGAGGCCTCAGGAAACTTACAATCATGGCATAAGGGGTAGCAAATATGTCCTTCTTCACATGGTGGCAGCAAGGAGAATTGTAGACAGAAGGTGGGGAAAGCCCTTTATAAAATCTTCAGATCTTGTGAGAACTCACTCACTATCATGAGAACAGCATGGAGGTAACTGGCCCCATGATTCAATTACCTCCCACTGGGTCCTTCCCAGGAAATGTAGGGATTATGAGAATTACAATTCAAGATAAGATCTGGGTGGGGATACAGCCAAACCATATCACCTATTAACTAAAAAGGCCCAGACCTAGACAGATTCACAGTTGAATTTTACCAGATGTACAAAGAAGAGCTGGTACCTTCCCTTCTCAACGTATTTCAAAAAATTGAAAAGAAGAGACTCCTCCCTAACTCATTGTATAAGGCAAGTATCCTGATACCAAAACCTGGCAGACACACACACACACACACACACAAAAGAAAACTTCAGGCCAATATCCCTGATGAACATCAGTGAAAAATTCTCAACAAAACACTGGCAAATCGTATCTAGTGGCACATCTCAAAGCTTATCCACCACAAACAAGTAGACTTCACCTCTGGGATCCAAGGTTGGTTCAACATATGTAATCAATAAATGTGATTCATCATATAAACAGAACTAAAGACAAAAAAAAACATAGTTACCTCAATAGATGCAGAAAAGGCTATTGATAAAATTCAACATCCCTTCATGTTAAAAACTCTCAATAAACTAGATATTGAAGGAACACACTTCAAAATAATGAGAGCTATATATGACAGACATACAGCCAATGTCATATTAAATGGGCAAAAGCTGGAAGCATTCTCCTTGCAAACCAGCAAAAGAAAAGGGTGCCCTGTCTCACCACTTCTATTCATCATAGTATTGGAAATTGTGGCCAGGGCAATAAGTAAGAGAAAGAAAGAAAGTCATTCAACTAGGAAGAGAAGAAGTCAAACTATTTATGATTGCAAATGACATGTCTTATATCTAGAAAACTCCATCCTTTCAGCCTAAAAGCTTCCTAAGCTGATAAGCAACTTCAGCAAAGTCTCAGGATACAAATGTGTACAAAAATCATTAGCATTCCTGTACACCAGAAACAGTCAAGAAGAGAGCCAATCACGAACAAACTCTCACTCACAATTGCCCCAAAAATAATATTAATAATTTTTAAGAGCTAGGCACTTAGTATTACAATTACAGAACATCAAATATAAAAGTAATATTAAATGCTTGCAGTGAATAGAGATACATTGCTTATGGGATATGTGACATCAAAGAAAACATCAGAGACTTGTTAAAGGCAGCAAGACAGATTTTATTCAGTTTATTTAAGTTTGGGAGACTGACTGCAGTATAAACAGCTTAAATTCAACTAAGACAAAGATGGCTGAAGTTTTTTTGTCAACTTTTATTTAATATTTAGGTAGTACCAATAGGTAGTTTTTCAACCCTTCCTCTCTTCCCTCCTCTCCTCTTTTGTAGTCCCTAGTGCCTATTGTTCCCCTCTTTGTGTCCACGCATACCCAGTGTTTAGCTTCCAGTTATAAGTGAGAACATGCAGCATTTATTTCTCCATTTTTTGCATCAATTCACTTAGGATAATGGCCTCCAGCTGCATCCATGTTGCTGAAAAAGACATGATTTCATTATTTTTTATGGCTTTGTGATTAAATCATGTGTATGTTCCTCATTTTCTTTATCCAATTCATCTTTGATGAGCACCTAGGTTGATTCCATGGCTTTACTATTGTAAAATAGTGCAGTGATAAACATACAAAGGCATGTTTCTTTTGTTTATTTTCCTTTGGATATACGGCCAGTAGTGGGATTGCTGGGTTAAATGATAGTTCTTTTAGTTGTTTGAGAAATCTCCTAACTGCTGTCTAAAATGGCTGAACTAATTTACACCCCCACTTGAAATTTTTCAAGAGAAAAAAAAAAGAAACAGAAGAGACAATGGGAAGGTAAAAAAGGAAGAACGAAATGGACTGGGGGATGTGGAGATATCAGGAATTACAAGAAGGGGTCAAATGGACAATTACTAAAAATGTTTTGACAAAGTGGTTAAGGACAATTGACAATTTGCAGTTTGGCAGCATTGCATTTTATTGAGCACAGGACTAGAGTCACCTTTAGGAGAATGCACAGGACTCAGCACAGGACTAGGGTCACCTTTAGGAGAATGACCTAAAACAAGTGGAAACCAGAGTAAAGTCTGGTCAAATCTGTTAGCACAGTGTTCAAAAAAGTCCCTGATGCCATGTGGGAGTTCAGGTTTACATTGATAATTGACTGACAGCAGAATTTTTATCAACAATAAATACCTTAAAATTAAGGAGTAATATCATCCACAATGTCCAATATATGTTTTTTTAAACAGAGCTAGACATGGGAAAGAAAATTTAATGACTAGGAACGGACCTAAAAAGTACTCAGATGTTTCATTAATATAATCTGATGAAGGAATTATTTGGAAACTATATTAAAGCACCTATATATTATAACTGAAAACATATTAAAAATAAGATAGAAGAATGAATTTGAAAAAGTATCAGATTAAAACAAAGATAGGAAAAATTAGAATTTCAGATGGACAAAACAGAAAGGATATTATATGGAAAATACTTGAAGAAATATTGTTTGAACAATTTCAAATTTGATTAAAAACATTAGCACCTGCATTTAGGAAGTTCAGCAAACACTAAGCGGGATAAATCAAGAAAACCATATCTAGGTATAGTATAGTCATAATAGTCCTAAAACAAGAATAAAGAAAAGTATCTTTAAAATATCCAGATAAAAAATACATTACACACAGGAGAATGTGTGTAGAAACAAGGAGCTGGGAAGACAAAGAAATGATATAATTGGAGGATAAAAGAAAATACTTTCAACCTAATATTCTTTAGCCACCAAAAGTATATTTTAAAAATTAAGGCAAGATGAAGGCAACACCAAATTACCGAAATTTGAGATAATTATATCACCATAATCTATAGAAACTGCATGCTAGATTTTGCAAATGCTAACACAAAGTTTTTCAGGAAGAAGGAAATTATATCAATGGAGATTTGAATCAATAGTAAACAAGTAAGAATAAAAAAAATTATAAGCATTTGAAAATATGAATACATATTAGCTTTTATATTATTCAGTTATTTAAATTTCCATAAGCCCTGTAAAGCAAAAATTATCATATGATACTGTGAGTTTATAAATATTTTGAATTAAAACAAAGAAAATAATAACACAGAGAGTATGCAAGTAGAATTATATGGTTTTAAGTTTCTTAAACGTGAAATGGGTTGTATTAATTCAAGATGGAATGTGATAATTGCAAATGCACATTTTAATCCCTTTAACAATATGACCACCATCATATTTCTCATTTCCTAAATGAGGTTAAGATGCTAGATTTAAACCTAGACCATCAGAAATTACATTAAAATGAACAAAAACATACTAATTAAGAAACTGAGATTGTCAAACTGGAAGGAGTGGAGAGGTGTCATTTCAAAATGATGAAAGGGTTAATCCTTAAAATGTGCATGCACTTAATTACAAAGTTATAAAAAATGTATAAAGCAGTGATTGACATAACTAAATGAGAAATAAAAAACCACAGGCAGAATTAGAGATTTAAATATTCTTCTCTCAGTAATGATATAACAACTGGACAAAATATGAATAAGGAAATACATTAGTTTTCTATTGTTGCTGTAACAAATTATCACAAACTTAGTGGTTTAAAAAACACAGATTTATTACTTGTCAACTCTGAAAGTCAGAAGTCCAAAGTAAGCCTTATGGAAGACAAAATCAAAGTGTGAGAAGAGCTGCAGTCCTTTTGGAGGAACCAACAGAGAATTCATTCATTGCCTTTTCTAGGTTCTAGAGGTTGTCCGCATTTCTGGGCTCACAGCCACATCACTTCAACTGTCATTACATATTTATTGTAATACCTCCTTCTCTTAGTTTCCTACCTCCTTCTTGTGAACCCTTCTAATTACATTTGCCTACCTGGATAATCCAGAATAATCAAGAGCCTTAACTTAATCACACCTGCAAAATCCATTTGCCACACAAATTAACATATTCACAGGTTCTGAGAATTAGGACATGGAAATCTTTGGGGGATCATTATTTATCTTACTAAATATACAGTATAATTTAATACCGTTTTCAATGAATATGCAAATAGATATTTATAGAAAATTTTATTTAGCAACTTCAAAACATATATTATTTCAGTGTTCATGGAACATTTATCAAGATAGACCATATACTAGGCCATAAAATAAGTCTTCATAAGTTTCAAAGGTTTGAAATTATTTAGAATATGTTTTCTAACTACAAGTAAAATGACTAGAAATATATAAAAACAAAACAAAGCATTTAGAAAATTCCCAAATATTTTAAAATTAAGCAACTCACTTCTAAATAACTCATAAGGAAATGGAGAAAACACAAAGCTAATTAGAAAATAGTTCACTAGAATGATAATGAAAAGACAAAATATAAAATGTATGAAACATAGCCTAAGTAATCTTTACAGAGAATATAAATCTTCACATACAAGGAAAAAATATCTAAAACTAATGTTCTAAATGTCTACCTTAGTAACCCTAGAAAATAAAGAGCAAATTAAACCCCGAAGTAAAGACAATAAAAAATATAAGTTAGAATAAAAATTAAAGATAAAATAAATAGGAAAATTAATAGTCAAAAATTGATTCTTCAAAAAGAGTAATGAAATTGGAAACTCCTAATAGACTAATTTTTTTTAAAGATAAAATACAAATTAACAATATCAGGAATAATAAATGGCCATCATTATGGATTCCACACCTATGAAAAGGGAAACAGGAAACATTAGTGTCTCAGTCCATAAAGCTAAGTCCTTTCCTTTTATAACAAAATAACAAAGACTAGCTTCTTGTTAAACAACATAAATTTATTTCTCCAGTTCTGAGAAGTTGGACAGTCCAAGATCAAAGTGCTGGCAGATTAGTGACCGGAAATGGCCCACTTTCTAGTTCATGGATGGCTTTTTGTTCTGTCCTCATATGGTAGAAGAGGCAATCAAGTTCTTTTTGGCCTCCCTTTAAAAGGGCACTAATCCCATTCATGAGAGGTCCACCTTCATGACCTAATCACTTGGCAAAGGCCCTCTCTTCTAGTACCATTACATTGGGAGCTAGAATTTCAACATAATGAATTTTGAGGGATCACAAAAATTAAGACCATTACTATTAGGAAATTCTTTATGTAAAAAATTATACAATTTAGATAAAGTGGACAAATATCTTGAAATTACAACTTACCAAAATTAATGAAGAGAAAATAGAAAATGTCAATAGTCCTTATGTGCATTAAGATAAATTTATAATTTAAAACCATTTCAAAAAGAATATTCCAAGACCAGAAGCATTAAATGATAAATTATATCAAATGCTTAAGGAAAATACTGTCAATAAAGGTGAAAGAAATCTTCCCAGCTTGCTTTATGAAGCCGGCATAACCTGATAAAATAACCTGACAAAGATATTATCAGAAAGAAAAATTACTGTCCAATATTGTTTGTGACATAAAAGAAAAATCCTCAATAAAATATCAGCAAATATAAATGCATCTATTATATGTAGAAATGATAGTAGATCACTAGAGAGTGTGATTTATCCCTGAGATAATAAGGTTATTTCAACATTTGAAAATCATCCAACAATATTAGGAGAGTAAAGAAGAAAACCCACAGGATCATCTCAATAGGTACAGAAAAGGAATTTGACAAACGTCAACAAGAATTTACAATAAAAATTCTTAGCAAACTCAGAAGGGAACTTCTCAAATTCGATGATGGTTGTCTATTAAAATCAGCTACAGCTAACTTACAGACGCTTAATAGTGAGACAATGAACATGTTTTTCTTGAGACCAGAAAAAAGTCAAGAATGTATACTTTTACAACTTCTGTTCAACACTGCAGTGGAATTTCCAGCTAGGCAATATGGCATCAGGAAGAACCAAAAGTCAGAAATTTTACAACAGACTGTGTAAAAATCTACTTATTCACATATTCAACTCTATATAATTTCTGAAGCAAAATCACACTCCATAGTGTAGATGGTTGCCATCAATATAGGCAACCAAAGGAGATGCAGTTTAAGTTGGAAAATAATGGAAAAAGAGCCTATTAAATTGCTGGTTATTATAGAAACATAAATTAACAACTACAACAAACATACACAATTTAAATAATACTAAATATTTAAAAAATAAAAATCACTAGAACTAATAAGTCAATTTATCAATGTTTCATTAGAAAATATCTGTATTTTAAAACAATTGCATTTTACTTTTACTAAAGGAAAAAAATAGGTAATAAAAATGAACTCTTTGCAATAGCATTAAAATTTATGAAATACTTAGGAACATTATATATTAAAAAGTATATACATCAAAATCTATAAAGCCAAAAGAAATTTAAAATAACCTAAATAAGTGGAGAGACCATGTTCATTATTTGGAAGATTCAATGTTAACAAGAAGTCCATTCTTCCAAATCAGTCTTTAGATTTAGTACCTTCCTAATCAAGTTCAAGGAAGGTTTTTTACAGTAATATTTAGTGAAACCACAATTTACGTGATAAAACAAAGGACCTATAGGAGCAAAAGAATCTTAAAGCAGAAAGGCAAAATTAGAAGACATTCTATCTCATTTCAACTCTTACCGTAAAACTACAGAAATCAAGACAGTGTAGTATTGGGTAAAAAATTGCACATTGAGTAATGAAAGAGAACAGAATCCAGAAATGGACCCACATATATACAATGTATTTTGGATGATGGCACTAGGATATTCAATGAGAAAAGTATAGTGCTTTCAACAAGTGTTAATGGAACAACTAGGTATCATTATGAAAAAAACATTCAAACTTAATCTCTACATCACACCGTATTAAAATTATTACTTTAAAATAATATGTAAGAATAGCTTCCTAATGCAAAGACACTGAGACAAGATTAAACTTTACATGTTTGAAATGTAGGAGAAGCCCAGTCTGATTCAAGGGTAGAGAATGTATAGAGAGTAGATTATGTAGAATAGGCAGGGAGGGACCAGATCATGTAAGGTTTTATGAACCACATTCAGAAGATTCATTTTGTTACATGTATAATTGGTAGCCGTAAGTATGATTTTAGCCGAGGAGTGATGTGGTCTGATTTATGTTTTACAGAGCTCACTCTCGCTCTGTGGAAGGTGGACTGCAGGGAGACCAATGAGAAGGTTATTATATGCCCTGAAGAGAGAGAATGACATTTGGATTGGGATTTTAATAATGAAAATGGTTACAAGTGGTTAGGTTAATGATATATATTGATGGAAAAGTTTTTTAAAAAGTTGCCAGTGGATTAGAAATGGGACATATAAAATGAGAAATATTGGAACTGATTAATACGGGAAAATATCAGAGGAAAGCTGATTTGTTGGGGACATCTGATCATTCATTTCATTTTGGCTATAGAATAGTTGTAGAAAATATCAGAGGAAAGCTGATTTGTTGGGGACATCCGATCATTCATTTCATTTTGGCTATAGAATAGTTGTAATTACCTGTAGGCATTTAAGCCTAGGGTCAAGTAAGAGTTTTGATCTGGAAATATACAACCAAGAATGATCAGTGCCTAAACCTTATCTGAAATTTAAGACGGGAGCATTGGAGATGGAAAAACAATAAATAAGGCTAGGAAAAAATAAATAATTAGGATAAAAATTGACTAAGGCTCAAGAATATAGTGTTTCAAAAAAATGGAATGGCTATTTTTTTTTCAAATTTGCATAGAGGTTGATTGAATAAATCCCTGACTTCAGTAAGATACAGAACTCTTTGATTAACTTCAGATATAGATATTCAAATGTTACGGCAGTGTAAGTGCTAATGAAGAGACACTTTGGCAAGCAATTTGGAGCACAGCAGCAAAACAAACTTAAGAGAAACTTTTCTGTTGAATTAAGAATGTTAACATTTGTTTCACATAAAATATAACTTCAATAATTGTTTTAGAGTCTTGACATAATCAAAAGAGCAATTGGGGAAAATACATTAGGTGACTATATCTATATGGTGGATGGAGGAACTGATGTGGAATCAGAAGCAGAAGTATAAATCAAATTGATATTATGAAAGAAGGGATATCAGAACAAGGTACTTAAATTGACTGAAAGAAAATAATCATAGAAGGCTCTGACTTCTTGAGATACCGGAGATTTTTGAAATAACATATAGAGGAAAATAAGTTAACTAATGCTCAGATGTGTTTTATTTCTCGTTAAAGAAGATGCAAGTGGTAATGTGCAACAAGGACTAGGAAATGCTGCACTGAATCTAAAGAAAAAGATGAGGAACTGGAATGCAGAGGTTAAAAGTCAATTCATAGAGGTGATCACTTAAGCCATGTAAGTAAAGAAAATTGCCCAATTTAAAGAAAATAAACTACAGAATATTGAAAAACACTCATTGTGGAGTGAGAGTAACTAGAAAAGTCAGCAATAAAGTCAGAGATGCAACAACAGTGTCACAATAAGAGAAAACATTTTAGCTCCTTAGGCAATACTTCATTTACCAGTTCTGTGACCTTGAAAAAAAATATTAACTTTCCTACATTTTACAAGAACTAATAACTACTTCATACGGCTAAAAATTACATTAGATATACTTACAAAGCACTAAGTACAATTCCTAGTAAAAGGCAAGCACTGAATATAATAACAAAAATGTAAATTTAAATTATAATAACAAAAATTGTTAGAATATTTAGTCATAGATTTATAATGGTTAACACTTACTATATTTGAGGTGGATAGTGTCTAATGACGGCCACTATCAACTCCTTCCCTCCCAGTATGATATGCCACCAATTAAAGATAAGACAAAAGAGGTGATCTTATCTCCCTCCTCTTAAATTTAGCTGACCTTAAAGACCTGATTAAACATTAACAAGTGGAAAAAGAGACTTTTCAGGCTAGATCATAATAATACTTGCACCTCATGAATCTGTTGGAAACTTACTTTTAGGACACTTCCTCTGAGGACCTAAATGCCATGTTCTGGGACTTCTAGCTATGTAGGGAGATCAAATAGATCAAATACAGGTACAATGCTTAGGCCCAACAGCTACAGCAATAAGCAGCCATACAGTGAG
The DNA here is from genome assembly GCF_028885655.2 of Pongo abelii. Classification (NCBI taxonomy): domain Eukaryota; kingdom Metazoa; phylum Chordata; class Mammalia; order Primates; family Hominidae; genus Pongo; species Pongo abelii. The sequence goes on along the minus strand of NC_071990.2, from coordinate 94,637,600 downwards.
CAATTTTTAACAACCAGTCAATTCTTCAGACGTCTTCAGTCACATCTTCCTTCTGAACTACACCTGCATGAAGAACTCAGTAACAATCACCTTGCCAGTCTTATCACAAGGAACTGAGAGATAATCATAAATGTTGTCTTAAGTTACTAAAATTTGGAATGATTTTTTTTCCTACAGCAAAATGATAACTGATTAAGTGTTTAACACTCATAGCAGAAAGCAAAAACCAAAACAAAAAAACTCCACATCGCTAGTCAGTTTCAGTGCATATCACAAAACTTCCCCTCATTCTTAGGCTTTAGGAGATTTTCCTGCTTTTGACTTTTCCTTTCCTTGGATCCTTCTAAGCTCATAATTTCCACACTGCTATTCTGTTGAAGATTTCTTGCTCTTCTCTGCTTTATCAAAATCTCTACTTCTTACTTTTTTTTCCCCAAGCAGCACATTCTATACAAGATAATGTCTCATAAATGAAGATAAAATGAAATACTTAAAAGGAAATGAAAAGTATGTTTCTGGCCTTGTATTATCATGCTAAATTTCAGTTAGAAAAAGGCATATCACAATTACATATGACATACATATTTATTTTATATAGTTTGTTGTATATTAAGTTCTGATGAGGAACATAAATTCCATTATCTTATTGTTTCTACAGTAAAATATATTTCAACATAAAGAACTTGACTCAGCTTAAATCGTTAAAATAAAAACATTTTATAGCTCTGAACAACTGCATAAAAACCTAGGTTTTATTATTTTATTTGAAGTTCTATGTCCACAACACTATCATCATAATTTTAGAACTTTTGAAACATTCATTTTAATCTTCAGCTGCATTGATAATTTTTTTAAGTTAATTCAAACATATGTTTTCAGAAATATTTAAGTATTGATTATTATTTAAGATAACTTGAAAGTATGATTCTATGTAATATGAGACAACTTTTGTTAAAAAAATATTTTTATCTACTTTCAAAAATGTAGAAAGCCCTTTTAAAAGCAGGATCACTAAAGTATGCTTACATTTATTTAATGACAACATTCTGATCAGCTTTTCTTTTCTTTTCTTTTTTATACTCCTTTAATTTTTGCAGTTTTCTTTAGATTGTGCCACCTCCTGGTCTAGCTGTTTCTTCGTGAATTTCGTAATAGGCTCTCTGTTTGAATTCTATGGTGTTATTCAGGCAGCAAACATTGCTGCCTTCTTTTTGAAGTATGTGGCTCACATTTCACACAGATCCTTTAGGATGATTTCCTTGCATAGTGGGAAGTTTTTGACGTGCAGGTTTACTGGAGTCCCTTGGCTTTAAACTTGGCTCAGAGCAGATGGTACTGCTAGAGAGAGCAACAACACAGCTTTGGGCTTGAAAATGTTAGTGTACACACGATGCATTTTCCCCTCAGGACTGGTATGATTGATGGGACTTTGGAACTAAAAACTGAGAAAAATAGATCCTTCACAATTGGCTATTTGCTAGCAAAAAAAAAAAAAAAAAAAAAATGGAAAGGTCTCAAAGAAGAATAGGACATAGTTCATTGTTTCAGTGTCAACCAACAGTCCGCTGCCATCTAGAGTGGCTTGCCTCTAAAAATAGCTTTACAATTGCTGAGTTTAAGGGAGCCTATACTAATAAATTTAGGGAAAATGAAATAGTTATTTAGACCTTAAATGCCTTTTAGCATTTCTATCATACAGAATGGAAACTAAACTGCACTTAAACTTCTGCTCCAAAAATAAGAATAAAGGAAAGAAAAGAGACATAAAGTTTAGGTACTGTGTTTTGAAATTAAAGTGCACCTAAAGGAAGGGTTAAAATAGGCAATTGAGAGTAAATAATTAGAAGCAATACTGTTATTGTGAGGACTGGTGTGTGTGTGTGTGTATATATATCTACACACATGAATGATGGCTATGAGGAGGAAGAGAGAGAAAAGAGACATTCAGGAAATTCTTCATTATAGTGTATAATATTTTCCCATAAATCATAGAATTGAAGTATTTAAGCAGGACAAATAAAAGCTATGCAGGTAATTATACAGAACCAGAAAATGGAGATAACATTAAAATTATAGTAGATTGTTTGCTTTCAGCAATGTTATTGCTAAGAAAATAATATAAACGTGTGTTTCTTAATCAGTTTATTTAGTAATTTATTTTAGCTAGTGAAGTGGCTACATCTTATCACAGATTGTGTCAGAAAATTACTTTGAAATACAAAATACTATTACACAGGTTGAGAGAGATCTTTAGTTATGTTAATATAGGGTAAAGTGACACTGTGTAAAATAACTCTTTCCTTTAAAAAAAAATTATACAGATTTGTTACGATTCTAAGGCATCAAGGACTGGGTTTAAATGATAGACCAGGGAGATTCCATTGAAAATCCAGTGACAGGGAAGTAATATAGTGTAGGATGGTGACCACTATCAACACAAAAGCCAAAATTTGTGGGGTGGCATAAGTACAATTGTGGCCAATGCTGAAAGCTCCTTTGCACCCAGCAAGTCTTTTCACTCTGTTTTTTAGTAATTACTCCATACTAAGTGTTCTATGGTCATTAGTCCCTGAAATCTTCACAGCAACCATATGAATTGTTTGTTATTATTTCAACTTTATAGATGAGAAAACTAAGGTTTAGCTATGTGAAGTATCTTGCCCAATAAAAACAGTTATTAAGTAAAATTACAACACAGGAAAACAGATGTAAAAGTCATAATTCCTGACATATACAAAGATTTCATGCAGTACTAATCAGTGAATGTAGAGATCTTTATGTTATTTACTACTATATTCCCAATGTCAAGAATAGTACTAACAGATACAGCATAAATACATGGAATGAAGAGTGAAATAAGTGTTTTTAAAGATAGCATTTCGAATTATAGAACAAGGATACTAAATTATTATATAAATTTAGTAGCATATATTCATTAAAATGTGATGTAAAAAAATAGAAAGTACAAAATACATACTTTTATAGCATCACAAACTCAGTGATTTCATAATATTATGTAACAAATAAGGTTACAGAGCAATATTACATATTAAAATAAACTAAAGCTTCTTCTTTTAACAAATTATTGTAGCCTCCCAAAATTCATCTCAGATATATTCTTCCCCAGGAAGGAATATATTTATTTTCCATGAAGATAGGATTATCTTTTCTAGATAACCGGAAACACCACATACACACAAAAAGATCTGCCTTTCTTAAGTAGCAGTTATTCATTATTTCGTTTTGAAATTATTTCACATTTTGGCATTTTGATAATAGCAATTTATCAATAACTAGCTATAAGCAAATATATGTTATGTCTAAATTAGATCACTTTGAGAAGATGAATGGAGAATGTGTGGCTTCTATCTTAGAATAAGCAAAGTTTAAGTATATGTGAAATTGTTTGCACTTATGAAACAATGAAATGGCCATTAAGTGTGCTAGGAGGTACAGTTTAATTTCAAAAGATTTTAGAAAAAGAGACATCACAGGAGAATCCCAATGAAGAGTGGCTTTGAAATAAATGTAAGGTACAGAAAGACAAGATGAGCAAAACAGTGCAAGCCAGGAAGTCAGCTAAAATAACAATTATTTTTCAAATATAGGAAATGAAGAATATTCTATGGGGAAGACAGTGAAGAAATCAGCCAGGATGGATATAAAGACATCAAAATGACTTCGAGATCTATAAAAAATAGATGCCAAAATTTGTATATTCTACCAATATCCAGGTAACACAGTCCATTTGTTTGTACAATGTTTATTTTTTCTTTACTCCTTGCTAATTCTTCATTTCATCTAAAGCTACATGAACACTTTGACTTTTCCTGCTCTTTACCAAGTAATTCATATGGCTTCACTTTAAAACAAAAATAAGAGAATTTCATGGATTAGATATTTATGGCATTGCTCTTAATTTTGAGTTTCAGTTTTTAAATTACAGAAGAATGTCAGAGCTAGTGATTTTTGGAAAGAGGTATTGATACAATTACACAGGAATTATTCTGCTAACATAAGTAGAATAATATGGTATGTTCTTTTCTCTAAAGATACTCTGATTGATATGAGAATGCCATAGAATATTGACAAAGAGAAAAAAAAGTTTCTGCCAAATTTTCAAGCTATTTAAACATGAGATCTGTTTCATAATTTTGCCTACAATCTCTTCCAATAAAAATGTTATTGTCTCAGAATAAATGTTTAATACCTGAAGTGTTCTTTGGTCTCAAAGTGTCAAAATGTTAACAATGTGATTAGGTATTACTGATTTTTTTCTGTCAGCATAGCTGAGAACCACTGATATAAAATTTCCATATATTAAAAATATTTTTTCTCTCATAACTAAAAATGTCTTCATTTTTCTAATTAAGCACTGAAACTTTGACTTTTAATTCTTTTTTGAATTCTGATTTTTCAAGATAGGTTATTCACACTTCGGGCAACTCACTACATTGCTGTGGCATATCAGAAAAGTTCTTTTTCTTGGTCAGCTTATTTTAGGAATCCTATAAATATGTCCAAACTGCAATACAATGTGCTCATGAGTTTGATATGTTTATACATTTGGATAACCTTTTGGATAACCACTACTACAATCAGCATGTAGAAGATTACCATCATCCCATCTCCAAAGTGTTTCCTTAATACCTGCCCAGTCCATTCCACCTACACTCATCATAACGCTAAACTTCATTTATCATAATGATGCTATTCATCTTTAATAGATTTTCAAATAAATGGATTCATACATTTTGAACTCTCTTGTGTCTGGAGTCCTTCACTCAGGATAATGTTGTTGAGGTGCATCCATGTTATTGCATGTCATCAATAGTTCATTTTTTTTATTTCTGAGCACTATTTCATTTATGATCATACTGTTATTTGTTTATCCATTCAACAGTTATATATATGTTGTTTCCAGTTTGGAGTTCTTTCAAGTAAAGCTGCTGTGAACATTCATGTTCAAATGTTTGTATGGACAAATGTTTTTATTTTTTAAAATGTCTAAATTGGAGTGGCTGGGTCTCATGGTAAGTATATGTTTAGCTTTATAAGAAAGTGCAAAACTGCTTTCCAAAATGTTTGTATATTTTTACAATCCCACCAGCAATGTACAAGAGTTCCAGTTGCTCCACAATCTTGACAGAATTCAGGTTTTGCCAGTCATTTATTTTAGTCATTCTGTGTATAGAGACTTCCCTCTTTAAAAAATTATTTGTATAAATTTAATGGAGTATAATCTTCATTTTGTTACATAGATATATTGAGAGTGGTGAAGTCAGGGCTTTTAGTGTATCCATCACTGGAATAGTGTACATTGTACCCAGTAATTAATTTCTCTTCATCCACCCCCTCCTACCCCCACCCTTCTGAGTCCCTATTTTCTGTCATTCCACACTCTACCTCCGTGTGTACACATTATTTATTTCCCACTTATAAGTGAGAACATGTGGTATTTGTCATTCTGTGTCTGAGTGGTTTCACTTAAGATAATGGCCTCCAGAGACTTTTCTTTCTTATATTAAATTGCATCTTCTCTGATGACTGGCTTTGAACATTTTTTGTGATGAATTTGATCTTTCTAATATCTCATTTTGTAAACTGTTAAAAATTTTAGTTTTTTTTCCCTGGGTTTATTGTTTTATTATGTTTTATTTTATTATATTTTATTGTGTGTTTATTGTTTTATTCCAGAGTTTTAAATAATATCTATATAATTTGTATTCAGCTGCTAGTTAAATATATATATAGAGAGAGAGAGAGAGAAAGAGAGAGTAAATATTTTCTCTCAGTTGGTTGCTTACTTTAAATTGTCAATGATCTTTTTTTCTTTCCTTTTTTTTTCCTTTTAAGACAGGGTCTTGCTCTGTTGTCCAGTCTGGAATGCAGTGATACAATCATAACTCACTGCAACCTCCAACTTGTGGGCTTAAGCAATTCTCCAGCCTCAGCCTCCCAAGGTGCTAGGACTATAGGCACGTGTCACTGTGACTGGCTAAATTTATTTACTGATTTTGGAGAAATGGAGACTCACTGTGTTATCCACGATGGTCTCGAACTCCTAGCCTCAAGCAATCCTCCTACCTCAGCCTCTCAAATTACTGGGAATACAGGCATGAACCACCATGCCAGGCTTGTCAATTGTATTTTTAAAAGATTTAATAAAAAAAGCATTTAAAATTTTTTTCATTGGCATTTGAGGTGCTCTACATTTGCACAGATCCAGATTTCCAAATGTTATTATTATGATTCTGCCTGAATAACCTCCTTTAATACTTTTGTGCTTATATGCTGACAGTAAATTTTTTCAGCTTTTGATTGTCTGTGAAAAGCTTTCTTTTACTCATATTTTTGAAAGATATTTTTCTGGGTATGGAATTCTAAGTTGTTGATTTCTTTTTTCAATAATTTAAAGACTTGACTCCATTGTCATCTGTAAAGCATGATTTTTGATGATTAGTCAGCTGTCATACACATTTTTGTTTTCATGCATTAATAAGTAATTGTTTCCTATTTCACCCATGCTCACCCCAGCTGCTTTTAAGATTTTATGTTTAGCACTGGTTTTTCAGCAGCTTGATTATTATGTGCCCGGTGTGATTTTCTTCATTGTATGTGTGTGTATGTGTGTGTGCGTATGTAATTTCTTAAAATTCTTGGGCATGGGATCAACATAGTTCATAAAATTAGAAAAATTCTGGCTAGTAGTTTTCAAATATTTTGTCTATAGCCTTATTTCTCTCCTTCCTGTACTTCACTAAAAGATAACCAGTTCTATCTTTGATATATTTTTTAAAATTTACTTGTGTGCTTTGTTATGTACTCACATTCTCTAATCTTTCTTCTGAAACATGTAATCTCCAATTTATTTCACTCAAAGTATGTTTAATTTCATATATTACATTTTTATCCTTAGAAATTTGACTTGTGCCTTGTTGTAACTTCCATTTATCTTGGCATGTCCATCCTTTCATCTACCTTCTTGAGAGTATAAAGTCTATGTATAAAAATAGTTTTAATATGCCAATATTCTAATTCTATGATCTGTGTCATAGGACTATTTTTGATTATTTTATTACCTAAGAAAATAATGATACTAGTTAGCCCATATGTAGTCTCATTATTTTCCTGAGTAAAGAATATCTGAACACAGATGATATTTTTATATACATTTATATTTTTTCTCAAGATATCTGGAAAACTGAAAGCTCAATACTAACAATGTTTATTATTTTATTGATAATAATGGTTACATTAATAAAATTAATTGAGTTATTAATATATTAAATAGTTATCTTCAATAATATATCGTAACCCCACTGGATTTGAGCCTGCACTTTTAGAATCAAAGATATGTGAAATACAGTCCTTATTCTCAATGAGTTTACAGAGGCCAATTTGTTAGCTTTTCAGCCTCTAGGCTGAATTTCATTTATTGTATATAGAAAGGCTTCTGTCTGAGCAGCGTAAATTGTTACTGGTAGCATAAATAAAATTTAGTTATGTTAATTAGGTTATTGGTTAAATTCTCATATCATTATTGGCTGCCCAGAAACTTAAAGCCAATCTGTGGTCTCAGTTTAGCATGTAGATAGAAATTGTATATTAATTTCACTCTCAATTATGAAATAATTTTTATTTCTCAAATATAATTATGAATATATTTCATTTATAATTTTGTTTTTTGTTTTTTACAATCTTTGAATTTGCCTTGATTGTCATTCCATATAAGACAATGTATAAATACATTCATGAATGTATAGGCAAACATACAGGCATACCTTGGAGTTATTGCAGATTTGGTTCCAGACTACTGTAATAAAGTGAATTTCACAATAAACCAAGTCACATAAATTTTTTGGTTTTCCAGTGCATATAAAAGTTATGTTTACACTAAAGCAATTAAGTGTCCCATATGTTTATGTCTTTTAACAGTAAATCTCTAAATTACAAAAATACTTTATTGATAAAAATGCTAATGATTATTTTAGCCTTTAGTGAGTCATAACATTTCCTGGTGGGGTCCTTCCTTCCAAATTAATGGCTGCTAACTTATGTTGTTGGCTGCTGAAGTTTGGAGTGTCTGTGGCAATTTCTTAAAAATAAGACAACAGTGATGTTTGATGCATCAATTTACTTTTCCTTTCTGAAATATTTCTGTGTAGCATGTGATACTCTTTGATAGTATTTTACCCACAGTAGAACTTTCAAAATCGGAGTCAGTCCTCTCAAACCTATGCCTGCTTTATGAAGAAAGCTTATGGAATATTCTAAATCTTTTGTTGTCATTGCAACAATGTTTACAGTATCTGCAACAAGAGTAGATTCCATTTCAAGAAACTACTTTCTTTGTTCATCAACGAGAAGCAACTCCTCATTTAATAAATTTTCATCATGAGATTGCAGCAATTCAGTCACATCTTCAGACTCTGCTTCTTTTTTTTTTCATTATACTTTAAGTTTTAGGATACATGTGCACTAATTCCATTACTCTTGCTATATTCACCAAATCTGCAGATACTTCCTCTGCTGAAGTTTTGAACTGTTCAAAGCCATCTATGAGGATTGGAATCAACTTCTTTCAAACTCCTGTTAATGTTGATATTTTGACCCCTTCTCATGAATCACAAATGTTTTTTATGGCTTTTAGGACAGTGAATCCTTTCCAAAAATTTTAAATGTACTTTACTCAGATTTGTCAGAGGAATGACACTCTATGGTGCTTTACAAAATGTATTTCTTAAATAATAAGACTTAGTTGAAATTATTCCTTAATTTATGGGCTGCGACATGGTTATTGTGTTAGCAGGCATAAATACAACATTAATCTTGTACATCTCCATCAGTGCTCATGGGTGTCCAAGTGCATTGTCAATTAGCAGTCATATTTGAAAGAATTCTTTTTTTTTTCTGAGCAGTAGGTCTTAACAGTGGGCTTAAAATAGTCAATAAACCATGCTGCAAACAGATGTCCTGTCATCCAGGATTTGTTATTCCATTTATAGAGTGCAGAGTCAATTTAACGTAATTCTTAAGGGCCCTAGGAGTTTCAGAATGGTAAATGACAATTGGCTTCTACTTCAACTTATCAGCTACATTAGCCCGTAACAAGAAGTCAGTCTGTTTTTTGAAGCTTTGAAGCCAACCATTGATTTCTCCTTTCTAACTGTAAAAATCCTAGATGGCATCTTCTAATTGAAAGCTGTTTTGTCTACATTAAAAATCCATTGTTTAGTGCAACTACCTTCATCAAGTATCTTAGCTAGAGCTTCTGAATAATTTGCTGCAACTTCTACATCAATACTCATTGCTTCACCTTGCACCTTTATACTATAGAATTGGCTTCTTAAACCTCATGAACCAACTTCTGCTAGCTTCCAACTTTTCTCTGCAGCTTTCTCACCTCTTCCAGCCTTCACAGAATTGAACAAAGTTATGTCCTTGTTCACAATTAGGCTTTGGCTTAAGGGAATGTTGTGGTTGGTTTGATCTTCTACCCAGACCACTAAAAATTTCTCCATATCAGCAATAAGGACGTTTTGCTTTCTTATCATTCATGTATTCTCTGAAGTAGCACTTTGAATTTTCTTCAAAAATTTTCTTTTGCATTTACAATTTGGCTGTTTGGTACATGTGGTTGAGATTTCAGCCTATCTCAACATTAGACCTGCCTTCCTCACTAAGCTTTATTATTTCTGGCTTTTGAGTTACACTGAGAGATGTACAACTCCTCTTTTCACTTGAACACCTAGAAACCGCTGTAGGATTATTAATTGGCCTAATTTAAGTGTTGGTGTGCCTCAGGGAATAAAGAGGCCCAAGAAGAGGGAGAGAAATGGGGAAACCACTGGGTGGTAGAGTAGTCAGAACACACACACAACATCTATTAAGTTTGCCATCTCACATAGGTGTGGTTCACCCGGTGCCCCAAAACAATTACAATAGTATTATCAAAGATCACTGATCACAGATCATCATAACAGATATAATAACAATAGAAAGGTTTGAAATAGTATGAAAATTACCAAAACATGACAGAGACATGAAATAAGCACATGTTGTTAGAAAAATGACAATAGGCTTGCTCAGCGCAGGTTTCTCACAAACCATTAACTTCTAAAAAGTATAATATTTGTGAAGCACAATAAAGAAAATGCAATAAAATGAGATACGCCTACAAATAAAACTGTAAACAGATCATTTAAAATAATGTATTCTCAAATAGATGTTAAGAACATAGAAATAAATTTAAAAGTTGACCAAATGTTTACATTAAAACTGTGTCATGACTAAGATATGTCCTTATCAGAATAGAGCCAAGAAGTTTCATTTATTCTAGGTGAGAATATAAAAAATTAGTATTTATAATTGTGAGATACTGGATTTTTAAAGAGACTAGCAATTTAATGGAAAAACATGGTTGTAAAAGGGCACATAACACATTAATTTTATGGAGTCAAATGGTAAATCAACTGGGGGAGATAAATTAACTTTCTTACTGCACACATATACAAAAGAAATTTTAGGTTGATTAAATTCCTGAAAGTAAAAGATAATGATCAGCTTAGTAATATTTATATTATATTTAGGGAGACACACTGATCTTTTATATGCATAATTTTAAAATGAGAAAGGCCTTTCTATGGCATTAAAAATTCAGAAACCAAAAAGGTAATATAACAGGTTTGATTCAGTAGTTTGGAAACTGTCTGCATGACATGAATTACCCATGGATGTATTTCAAAATAAGCAATGGACTGAAAAAGTTTTTAAGACAAATGTAACAGAGACAGCTTAAATCACCTATAATACAAAAAGACTCATGTATCTATAAAAAAGTCTAGTAGAGAAATCTGTAAAGTATATGAACAGGTAATATGAAGAAAAAATAAATAGAATATAAATGTCACAGGGAGGTTAAAATGCATATCAGGAAAACATATTTTAAAACAATAATGTGATAATATTTTTATCCAACCATTTTATAAAATTAAACTAAATCCAAGGAATTATATACTTTTAATTATTTAGTCTTTGAAATGTAAAAGGAAATAAATTTTAGAATGACTTGAGATCTATTTGGCAGTATTAGTAAAAATGCAAATTACAAAAATTATTGATCTAACCATTCTTCTAATAATATATAATATAAAAACTAGTACAAGTGCTTACATATATATTAGAATGTTTACTTGAATGATAATAAAAATTATAGTTAAAATGTCAGTTAAAAAGATATATATAATAAAAAATAAGAGAGTAATTCTACTAAAAAATAATAGACACTAAAAATGTACAAAAATCTGTATTAAGATAGATGTATAATAAATTGTCAAGGGAAGAAACAAATTACAGAAATATGTGTGTGTATGTAGATATACATACATATCTGTATATGTGTATAGGTATATGTATATGTTTGTGGAGATAAAAAGATAGGTAGTTATATTTGATAATATTGAGTTTTAAATGTTGTTTCGCCAGCTGTTTGAAATAGAAAAATTAATCAACATTACTAACCCTCAATTGTGTTTAATGCTTTGTTTCGTTTATTAATTATCTTTGCATTGAATTGAATCTTTGAATTGAATTTTTGTATAAATGAATTGAACTTTTACCAAATACATAAGTGTGAAACTTTTTGCCTGGTATATAAAATTTGAACAATCAAATATTAGTCCTTTTTCAAACTATTTTTTGCAACATCATATTTTACCCATAAGCTTATGATTAATATAACATGTTTCTAATTATTTCAATCAAAAAAACCTGACAAAATATATGTAAGTCACAATTATTACCCCAACAAGGAATTTTCCATAATATATGTATAATTTTTGATTCAATTTTTTAATAAAAATATGTAGATATTGCATTTGTGCTTCTGTTTGCAATATTAATTTTTGAATTGTTTCTTCAAAATTATTTTGTAACAATTTATGAGAGAAAAATAAAAGCAACTAATCAAAATATGCCTAAGCAATATTATAATTGAATATGAGAGATATTCTCAATTCTGATAATAATGAAGTAATTTGCATTAAATTAAGTATCCTTCTATTAAAAAAATACAAACTAAGAACACAACTTCAAACATACACACACAAGCATACCTACTTGAAGGTACTGGATAGCAATAAGATGCAGGTGGAAACTAGAGAAACATGACCCTTGAAGGAATGGAATGGAATTTAGTGACAGCCACATAAATTTTCTTCTGAGAGATCTCACCATACAACACTGTGCATGTTGGCTGGAATTTAAAAATTTAAGGAGATAGTTTGTTACAATGGGTTGAAATGTTTAAAGGTTGTAGTATGAGACCATCAAAGAAGATGAAAATTGAATAGGAAAATTATACAAAGAAACAGGCCAAAAGGAGACAATAAAAGTTTGTGTATAAATTGCCATTAAATTCTTGAGTCACAAAGGGTTGAATACACATGGGGAACACTTCAAATGTCCAGTTGATAGCTGGAAATTTGAAAAGTTGAGCAGATAGTTTCAGCTTGTGTCTACCACAAAGAATACAGAGTTTGGAACTTGAGTCCCACCCATATAGAAGAATTTTACAAACATCTTGTACCTTCCAAGTAAAACCCCATAATTGTCTTGCTTTAGGAGAAAAACTATATGTGGAGACTGAAAATTTAAAATGAGTAGTGAAAGCAAAACTTAAAGACACTTCTCTGTAAAAAGCATCAACCCAAATCTACAAGTTTAGTGTGGTCAGTCAGTAGTAAGTGTCTGGTACAAAAAAACCAATGCTCTTCAGAGGAAGAAAACCAAACCCAGAGTTGTCATAGCATAATGTTGACAGTATCTAGTATGAAGTAAAATATTGTCAATTTATGTTTTCCTCTTTTTTTATTTCCTTCTGCTTCTTTCTCTTCTTTTCCCTTCAGAAAAAATTAGTCAAAAACTTATTAGGTGAAGCCAAGTAAACAAAACATCCGCATTTGGGAAAGTGGGGAAAGAAGATTCACAGTTATATAGAGCAAATATAGGAGGCTGGTAAGGATGAGGAACAAGTCAATGTAGGAAGGCTTCCTGGAGTGAAGTGTCAGAGTTTAGCATAAGCAAGGCTTCCATGTGGTAGGCAAAGGCTGATGCAAGTTTTTAAGCCCAGACGTCATGAGGATGATCATGTGGAAAGATGATCTGAGGTTCCTACAAAAAGGCAACCTGGTGTACTTTATACTAATCCAAATGGGATAAGAACAACATCCACCCATGGAGGCAAACAATGAGAGTAGGAGAATTAGAAACTGTGGACAGGTAACCTGCTCTGATGAAGAAGACTTCTCCAGAAGAAGATATTTGCTATGGAGGGTTGGGACGCAAATGGTATAAATAAGGTTTCCAGATGAGGGTGCATCCTGGCAGGGTATGGAGGGAGTATATAGGGTGGACTAGCCTGTTGGCAGGTGTTGAAATCAGAATTGAGAGATTGAGAAGGACTTCATCACCATGTGGTCAGTGAACGTGGGTTTTGGAATCCAAGCAGGGTGAGGAGGGAACTGTATTAGTCTTCTAAGCCTGTCATAACAAAATACCACAGAACAGGTTAAGCAACACAACTTTCGTTTCTCACAGTTCGGGAAGCTCAAAGTCCAACACCAAGGTTGAAACCAGTCTACCTCAGGTGTCAGAAACAAAACAAAATAAGGTTTCAGCTGGTTTCTCCCTGAGACCTCTCTCCTCAGCTTGCAGGTGGCCACGTTCTCTCTGCATTTTCACATCGCTTACTCTTTGTGCACAAATGACTCTTATGCCCCTCTCTGTTCTTACAAGGACATCAGTCCTAATGGATTAAGACCCTACCCTTATAACCTCATGTAACCCTACATTCCTCCTTAAAGATCTTAATAACATATATAGTCACAATGGGGGCCAGGGCCTCAACTTACAGATTTCAGAGGGGGACACAACCCATTTCACTACATTGGATGTAGATACAAGAAATTAGGACTGTATCAAGGAAAAGAGGTCACCCAATTGATAGATACGGTGGTACAGTGTTAGATCCTAAGTAGGTCATGGAGAACATTCATATTGATAAAAGTGAGGTGGGACTGTGGCAGTAACAAGAACTTGGTTACTTTCTTAGAGGTTGAACAAATAAATTAAATATAGTAAAATAATAAGAGCCAGGTACATCATTGCCAAATAATTATGTTACAAATAGAAAAAGAGAGAAAACTGGAATAAATATTGAGAAGTTGAATTAGGATTAGAAGTATTGGTATTAATTTATAATTTGTACATAGATGTTGTGCACATGTATACATACATTTATAAACATAGAAACACAAGTACATGTTTGTACATACACTACATATATTTCATGTCGATCCTTGAACAATGCAGGAGTTGGGGCACAAACCCCTGTTCCATCAAAAATTTGCATATGACTCTTGACCCTCCAAAAATCTAACTACTAATAGCTTATTGTTGACTGGAAACCTTACCAATAACAGAAATAGTCATTTAACACATATTTTGTATGTTATGTGTATTATATATTGCATCTTACAATAAAGGAAGCTAGGAAAAAGAAAATGTTATTAAAAGTCATGAGGAAGAGGATGTATCTTTACTATTCATTAAGTAGAAATGGATCAACATTAAGCTTGTCATGGGGAAAGGATTCCCTATTTAATAAATGGTGCTGGGAAAACTGGCTAGCTATATGTAGAAAGCTGAAACTGGATCCCTTCCTTACACCTTATACAAAAATTAACTCAAGATGGATTAAAGACTTAAATGTTAGATCTAAAACCATAAAAACCCTAGAAGAAAACCTAGGTAATACCATTCAGGACATAGGCATGGGCAAGGACTTCATGACTAAAAAAACAAAAGCAATGGCAACAAAAGCCAAAATAGACAAATGAGATCTAATTAAACTAAAGAACTTCTGCACAGCAAAAGAAACTACCATCAGAGTGAACAGGTAACCTACAGAATGGAAGAAAATTTTTGCAATTTTACCCCTCTGACAAAGGACTAATATCCAGAATCTACAAAGAACTTAAACAAATTTACAAGAAAAAATCAAACTACCCCATTAAAAAGTGGGCAAAGGATATGAACAGACACTTCTCAAAAGAAGATATTTATGCAGCCAAAAAGCACATGAAAAAATGCTCACCATCACTGGCCATCAGAGAAATGCAAATCAAAACCACAATGAGATACCATCTCACACCAGTTAGAATGGCAATCATTAAAAAGTCAGGAAACAACAGGTGCTGGAGAGGATGTGGAGAAAAATAGGAACACTTTTACACTGTTGGTGGGACTGTAAACTAGTTCAAACATTGTGGAAGTCAGTGTGGCGATTCCTTAAGGATCTAGAACTAGACATACCATTTGACCCAGCCATCCCATTACTGGGTATACACCCAAAGGATTATAAATCATGCTGCTATAAAGACACATGCACATGTATGTTTATTGCGGCACTATTCACAACAGCAAAGACTTGGACCCAACCCAAATGTCCATCAATGATAGATTGGATTAAGAAAATGTGGCACATATACACTATGGAATACTATGCAGCCATAAAAAGGATGAGTTCATGTCCTTTGTAGGGGACATAGATGAAGCTGGAAACCGTCATTCTGAGCAAACTATCGCAAGGAAAGAAAACCAAATACTGCATGTTCTCACTCATAGGTGGGAATTGAACAATGAGAACACTTGGACACAGGGTGGGGAACATCACAAACCGGGACCTGTCCTGGGGTGGGGGGAGGGAGGAGGGATAACATCAGGAGAAATATCTAATGTAAATGACAAGTTAATGGGTGCAGCACACCAACATGGCACATGTATACATACGTAACAAACCTGCACGTTGTGCACATGTACCCTAGAACTTAAAGTATAATAAAAATAATAAAAATAAATAGATTAGACATGACTAACAGATTACTGTTTAACAATAATTGTTAAATAGGTTGTTGCCCTTCCTTGATAACTAAGTATATGGATCGTTTGTTTCACTTTTGAAAGGCAGTTTTCCTGCTTTCAAGTACGATGTCTGAATTCAAACAAAAGTATCTGAGAAATAATTGTACCTTAGCAGAATGTTAGATATTATATAGCCACTGTCAAAAGAGAGAATAATAATAAATTGCATAAGCATATGGCAAGCAAAAAAAAAAAGCTTGTCATTCTCTTTGCCTTCATTTTGAGTGGACTGAAGAAGGAGAAAAAAGAGAAGAGCTTGGTCTTGCTGTCTCAATGTTGGCAGAAAAGGAAGAGAAAGGTGGAAGGGGAGGCAGGAAAGGCAGGTACATTTAGCTTTTATTGAAAAATATCTCCATATAATGGACCCTTACAGTTCAATCCTATGTTGTTCACAGGTTAACTGTACACACACACACAAACATGTATGTATTACACACACACGTACATACACACACATATATATAACAGATATTTATGTCTGAGAGCCTGACACAGGGACACTATAGCAGATATTTTTTACTAAACACAAATCTTCAGTTTAAAAATATATAAACCATTGGGCAAATGGATAATTCCAGGGCTGGGACATGGAATGTGTAAGATGAGCTAGAAAATAAAGAATTGATCAAAGATTGATAGAACTATGTCACAAGGAACGGAAGTCAGCTTGAAGTGGCCCTCAAATCTTAACAGTTTGAGCATTCAAATACATAATGACAGTAACAGATTATATTTCATTGAATGAAATAAGAAAACCATTAATCCACATAATTTAAAATCATATGACATCCAGAAGGATGCAAAGAGAGCACAGTATCACTGCATTGCTATTCCTTCAATGATGCACGACTTGAATTTAATCTGAGAAAATATCAGATAAATTCAACTGGAGGATATTCTACAAAGAAACTGGATTCAAAAGTGTCAAGATTATAAACCTTTTGGAGGACTGTTCTAAATTGTAGAATCTAGAGAAGTATGACAACTAAATGCAATGCACTAGCCCAAACAAAATCTTCTTGCTAGAGGTATGTTGAAACAGTTGACATAACTTGAATGGGGTCTCCATGTTGGGTGCTAGTATTGCTATATTGTAACAGTCAGGTTAATTTCCTGAGTTTTATGTTTGTATTATGATTATACAGGATAATGTTATTGTTGATAGAGAATATCCACTAAACTCTTTAGTGGTTTCCTCATGCTGACATGAGGAAACATGTCAGCAACTTGCTCTCAAAAGATTCAGGTGAATAATTTATTAGCACTGAATTTGAAACTTCTCTGTAATTTTGAGGCTGTTTTAAAAATATATACTGCGATAAGAAACAAGAAAAAGTGACCCATTGACAAGAGAAAAAGTCAACAGATGTATTCCAGGAAAGCCAGATATGGGATTTTGCAAAAAATGAAAAGTACATTAGCCATTATGAATAATATTGTTAAGGAAAAGATAAATAAACTGATGAAAATTCTCAGTGGAAAAATAAGTATAAATTGTGGAAATTCTAGTACTGACATGTACCATATCTGAAATTAAGGAGAAAAAAGTCATCGTTGAATTTAATGGCTAATTTGAAAAAGCAGAAGCATGTTTTTGTTTGTTTGTTTGTTTTTTATAAAAAGTTAAAACATTGAACAGGACACCAGTAAGCTATAGGAAATATAAAGAGTTCTAAAATAGATTTAATTAAAGTTCTAAAAGAAGAGAAGAAATAAACTGCAACATTAACATTTTTGAAAATATAGTAGCCAAAAATTTCCCAAATTAAATTAAAATATAAATTTACAAAGCCAGAAACCTCAGCAATTCATGCAAAGATAAACACAAAGAAAACTACACAGAGGTTTTATTGAAAATCAAAGATAAAGAGAAATCTTTGAAAGCAGCTAAAGGGAAAAGATATATTACCTACAAAGAAACAATGATACAAATAATGGTGGATATTTCATAAGAAATAATAAAGTCTGGCAGACAAGGTAATGAAATCACTACAGTGCTGGGGTAAAACATTTCAATTATGATTTCTATATCCAGTAAATATTTAAGTCAAGAATACAGGTGAAATAAAACCATTCTCAAATAACAAGTGGGAGCAATTGTTGCTGACAGAATCGTACTACAAATAAAAATAAGTTTTCTAGGTTGAAGGAAAATAATGCTACATAGAAACTCTGATCTAGACAAGAATGAAGAAAATAGGAAATGGCAAATATGTATGTAAACATAAATAATCAACCTTTTTCTTCAATTTTTCAAAAAGAGCTAACTCTTTTGATCAACTTTATAACATTGTATTTGTGCTTTAAAAAGTGTTGACGTAAAATATATGAAAACAGTAGCATCACCAGGTGCGGTGGCTCACGCCTGTAATCCCAGCACTTTGGGAGGCAGAGGCGGGCAGATCACTAGGTCAGGAGATCGAGACCATCCTGGCTAACACGGTGAAACCCCGTCTCTACTAAAAATACAAAAAATTAGCCGGGCGTGGTGGTGGGCGCCTGTAGTCCCAGCTACTCGGGAGGCTGAGGCAGGAGAATGGCATGAACCCGTAAGGCGGAGCTTGCAGTGAGCCGAGATCACGCCACTGCACTCCAGCCTGGGCAACAGAGCGAGACTCCATCTCAAAAAAACAAAACAAAACAAAAAAAAAACAGTAGCATCAAAAGTGGGAGTAACTTATAGTATTTCAAGATGTATCCATCTTACATAAAAAGATAAAATATTAATTCTAGTAAATAATAGTACAAGATTGTATATGTAAATCCTAAGAATAATTATTAAACACATAACACAAAGCAGTATGGTAAGAACTCTGAAAAGGTATTAAAATGAAATACTATAAATTATATTATTAACTCAAAAGATGACAATAATTGAGAGACAGAAGAACAAGCGATAAAAAAAGATAAAGCAAATTAATAATTACAGTAAGTGTAAATGGAAAGCTGTCCAATTAAAATTCCAAACTAGACAAAAATGAACATAATGAGAGTTAGTGCAGGAATGAGTTAAGACTCCTGGAACTGTTGGAATAGAATGGTTGTATTTTGCATGTAAGAAGGATATGAATTTTAGAGGACCAAAAGGAGAATGCTACAGACTGAACTGTAAATTTTGTCTCCCTCAAATTCATAAGTACAAGCCCCAACTCCCAGTGTGGCTGCATTTGGAGATAGGGTTTTTAAGACGTAGTTATGGTTACATGAAGTCGTAACATAGGAGCCCTAAATTTGAAAAGACCAGTGGCCTTCTAAGAAAAGGAAGAAGAGCTCTCTTTTTCTACCCATGCACACACCAAGGAAAGGCCTTGTGAGCACACAGCAGGAAGGTGGATGCCTTCAAGCCAGGAGGAGAGCACTCACCAAACCCTCATTATGCTGGTACCTTGATTTCAGACTTTCAGCCTCCAGAACTGTGAGAAAATAAATTTGCATTGTTTAAGCCATCTAGACTGTGGTATTTTGTTATGGTAGTCAGAACTAACATGAACTTATATTTATTTTATAACAAGACAAAATCAATTTTATATCATACTTAATGGTGTTATATTACCAAAAGTTAATCCTCTTCTGGATTATGCTTTTTTTTTCATAATTTGATTTAATGGGACAAATAGATGTTTTAAATTAAGAATTGAGGGTAATTGCATTACCGTTCAGGACATAGGCATGGGCAAGGACTTCATGTCTAAAACATCAAAAGCAATGGCAACAAAAGCCAAAATTGACAAATCGGATCTAATTAAACTAAAGAGCTTCTGCACAGCAAAAGAAACTACCATCAGAGTGAACAGGCAACCTACAAAATGGGAGAAAATTTTCCCAACCTACTCATCTGACAAAGGGCTAATATCCAGAATCTACAATGAACTCAAACAAATTTACAAGAAGAAAACAAACAACCCCATCAAAAAGTGGGCAAAGGACATGCACAGACACTTCTCAAAAGAAGACATTTATGCAGCCAAAAAGCACATGAAAAAACGCTCACCATCACTGGCCATCAGAGAAATGCAAATCAAAACCACAATGAGATACCATCTCACACCAGTTAGAATGGCAATCATTAAAAAGTCAGGAAACAACAGGTGCTGGAGAGGATGTGGAGAAATAGGAACACTTTTACACTGTTGGTGGGACTGTAAACTAGTTCAACCATTGTGGAAGTCAGTGTGGCGATCCCTCAGGGATCTAGAACTAGAAATACCACTTGACCCAGCCATCCCATTACTGGGTATATACCCAAAGGACTATAAATCATGCTGCTATAAAGACACATGCACACATATGTTTATTGCAGCACTATTCACAATAGCAAAGACTTGGAACCAACCCAAATGTCCATCAATGACAGACTGGATTAAGAAAATGTGGCACATATACACCATGGAATACTATGCAGCCATCAAAAATGATGAGTTCATGTCCTTTGTAGGGACATAGATGAAACTGGAAATCATCATTCTCAGTAAACTATCGCAAGGACAAAAAACCAAACACCACATGTTCTCACTCATAGGTGGGAATTGAACAATGAGAACACATGGACACAGGAAGGGGAACATCACACTCTGGGGACTGTTGTGGGGTGGGGGGACGGGGGAGGGATAGCATTAAGAGATATACCTAATGCTAAATGACGAGTTAATGGGTGCAGCACACCAGCATGGACATATGTAACTAACCTGCACATTGTGCACATGTACCCTAAAACTTAAAGTATAATAATAATAAAATAAAATAAAAACAAACAAAAAAACAAATTAGTAGTGACAGACAGATAAATAATTAAACAAGTATCAGGAAACAGTTGAAATTAAAAAAAAAAAGAATTGAGGGTAATACAAGGATTGTTAGAACAAGTAGTCAAACAAGTAAAACCACATTTCTCCTTCCTTCTCATCTCTTCCATCCCTCACCTTAAATTCACACTATGAATGATTTTTTTCCTCTCAGATATAGGATCGAATAGTTATTACACTCAGGTAAGCTGTTATCACTAAGATAAGTACACTTATATATATTATCCTTCAGATAAGTACACTTATATGTACCTGAGGACAAATGTATAAAGTACACTTTGTATTGTGTACACTTATATATATATATATTTGTCCTCAGGTAAGCTCTTATCCCTCAAATAAGTGCACTTATATGTAGATATATATGTATATATATGTGTGTGCATATACATATATTTGTGTGTATATATGCACACCAACACATATATAGAATTTTAGATAGATGGATGGATAGATAGATAGATAGATAGATAGATAGATAGATAGATAACCTTCATATCCTGACTCTCAGAAGCTGGAGGAAATAAACCAGGTATAAATGCAGTCTTCCCATTACCAGTGCAGTATTTCATGTTCCACATATATGATGAGATCTGTAGGTAGCATTTTGGAACATTCTTCTGCTATAAAGATATCTTTGTGACTCTAACTTGAATATATTTTGTCTGTTGGTATAGCTAAGTATTAGGTGCCTGAAACATTTTTTGTTCATTTAGAATATATATATATACACACACACACACAGTTAGTAGTAGTAGAATGTTGTCTAATTTGTTTTTTCTTAAACAATAGGATAGTAGACTAAGCAAGGCTAGCACTAAATAGCTTTTTCTCCAGAACTTAGTTCCTTCATTGTCTCTGGACCTTAGGTCGGGATGTAGGACTGCATGCATAAAAAGTCTTACTCAATGTTAAAGCTTTGCATGGGTCTAGTGATGACTCTCCACTCATCAGAACCCTTAGTTTTTCCATTCCCCTCAAAATAATAAATGAACAACTTAGCCCATCCAATGGCCTGGCCCCAATCACATAAACTACCCTTGTAGCCACATTTGCATGTCAGCCTCCCCAATCTTGTTCCCTGGCCACTGAGAACTGTGTAATTACCTGGATACTTCATATGTTTCCAGGCGTTTGCACCTAATTCTCTATCCAGCAATGTTCTCCCTCAATCACCCACCTATCAAGAATATCACAACTGCACTTCTTCTTTAAAGCATTCTCATCATCAGATTAAATATTTCATGCTGTTGTACTCCCAAAGCATATTGCTTGTTTTTCTGCCTTCCTCTGGTTCTATTGGAATGAGATGTTTATAAATGTGTCCATGACTTGATGAAAGAAAATGTATCCTGTGTCTTTTCATTATTTGTATTCCTACAGTAACACACACATGGGCACACACACACACACACACAATTAATGCTTATTAAACAAAAAGTTAAAATTGCAAGTAACTTGTCTCAGTTATAAATAACTTTCTGTTCATTGAAAAACATTACTCATTCTGATTACCACAGGAAGACTCACAAAAATTCAAGCATAACATTCCAGCCAAGACTTTAATCTTCAACTAAGCACATTCCCTGGAATCTCAAGAGAGACTAAGTCTGAAATATATTTTATGTGAGTTTATCACCCCTAAGCTCCTTATTAGCATGAGGTCTCACAGAGTTGCTAGATGAGAAGGTCACTTTTAAAATTATTCAGAGTTATTGTGTAGTTCTTTTAAAAAATAAATTGAGACGATGTGATGGAAAGGAAATCTGGAGGACATTTGCTCTGAATCCCAGCAGTCTTGACTTAAGTGGTGGGCATACAGGCTTCAAACACTGTCAGTTGGAGCAGGAGGCAGTTAGGAAGACGTTGTTTTTTGTCCTGGCTCTGCCTGTAAGATATGGTCTCTGCATGGCAAAGAACTTGGACAATTTGTCAGGTAATAATATTTCTTTTTTTTTCCCAATATACATGGTAGGGAATTAGATATAGAGAATTATAAAGTGATAATATGGCTCTAAATCACCCTCCTTTATACAGAAATATCAGAGCATAACTTTTTGAGGATTCTAATCATAACTTAGAATATACTGTGCCATCTGTATTTGGAATTGGTTTCAGGGTAAAGAGAGTTTGAAGTTCACTAGAAATGAAGCAAATGCTATCTAATGGTTAGAAGTTTGCTATAAATGATTCAGGTTCAAATTAAATATTTTAGGATGAGGCTGAAATCCATGGTTTATCATATTTCATTTAATCTGAGATATTATCGATTGTAAAATTCACCAATAATTTACATACAAGCAATAAAGAAAACCCACTGGCAATTATAGTTCTTATACATTTTGCTTGTGCTATGCATTTGGGTTTTGAAAATATTAAAATGTGCAAAAATGTGATTCTTACAAGCAATAAAATATAAATGTGTGGGCATAAATACATTCTTATTTATCATATCATATTCACCAAAAACTCAGGATGTTCAAAACTCCATATATCTATCACAAATATGTACTATTTTCTCCTCTTTTTTTACATTGAATGACAATTCTTTCCTACCAGTGTTTGACCCACTTCCTTCTATTGCTCCCCATCTCTTATTGGTCATAAAGTTATTTGTCTCCTCTGTTCTCTCTGCCCAGTGTGTTCCTTCTCGTTTCCTCATTGTTTGCCTGTTTTTGTACCCCATGTCAGACCTCACCTTTGATACTGCTTCCTTTGAAAAAGAAAAAATCCTGAATGTGCCAAGTCTTGATTAGTTGATCTTTCTAGTTCTCAGCATAGAACCCATAAATTTCCATTCATAACACATATCTTATGTTGTCCTCGAACATTTATTTGTCTGTATCCAACACTAAACACAGTTTTTATAGGGTCAAGGATTGTCATTCTGTTTCACAAATGAGTTTCTAGAATTTACCAAATGTTCCACATGTATTAATTGCTGCATATAACTCAATGATTGAAAAATAAAAACAATTTAGAATGTAAAATATAAAAGTGATTTAGTTTTCATATATTATGAAATATAGTATGTACAAATAAATACGTTTTCAAATTGGAAAAGGAACAAGAAAAAAACAGCACAACATTATGCAAAAGAGAAGTCCTTTAAGCGTCAAATAAAAGATAAAATGTACTGATTCCTAACACATGCAAAGTATCTATTTTATCAATTTTGCTTTTATGCCAGACACACACTGTATATAACAGAAGAGAAAGTTCTATTTTAGCAGTTTAATTGTGCTTCCCGACTCCAAACTACCCTTTCAATCTTTTGGGAAAATGACCAATAACCTACATTGATTGCATTTCTGCTTCTATAAGGCAGGAGACTCTTAATGGAGCCTGTAATCTCTTTGGGTCAGAGAATTAAGAATATAAGTCCATTTCTTTCCAAGACATTGTTTTAGGAAATGCAAAAGGTTAACTATGTCTCTTGAAGATCTTGCTTTAAAATGAAATTGAAATCACTATAAACAGACAATACATTTTAAATTTTTTGTTAAGTATTTATTTTTTTAATTGACAAATAATTGTATGGATTTATGGGGTACAATGTGATGTTGTGATACATGTATACATTGTGGGATGATTAAATCATACTAATAAACATTTTTGTGGTAAGAACACTTAAAATCTACTCTCTAAGCATTTTTGAAATATACAACACATTATTATTAGCTATAGTCACCATGCTGTGCAGTAAATCATTAGAACTTACTCATTCTGTCTAACTAAAATTTCATACCCTTGTCCAATATCTCCTTTGTCCCTGTTCATCCTTCCCACCTCTAGTCCCCGGTACCCACCATTCTACTCTCTACTTCTATGAGCCAAACTTTTTTAGATCCAACATATAAGTGTTATCATATAATACTTGTTTTTCTGAGCCTGGCTTATTTCATTTAGCATAATGTTCCCTAGATTCATTCATGTTATAATAAATGACAAATTTCCTTATTTTAAAGGCTAAATAGTATTCAGTTGTGTATTTTTACACTTTCTTTGCCTATTTATCCATTGATAGGTACTTAGGTATTTTTCACATCTTGGCTGTTGGGAATAACGTTTCCATGAACATGAAAGTGCAGATGTCTCTTCAACACACTGATTCCCAATCTTTTGGATATATACCCAGAAGTGGAACAAGTTTTTGGAGGAACCTCAATACTGTTTTTCAAACTGGCTGTGCTAATTTGCATTCCTGCCAACAGTGTATAACAGTTTATTTTTCTCTATATCCTCTCCAACACTTGTTGTCTCTTGTCTTTTTGATGATAACCATTCTAACTGATGGGAGGTGATATCTCATGTATAATTTGAAAATATTTCTCTCTAATCTGTGTATTGTCTCTTCACTCTGTTGTTTCCTTATTGTGCAGAAGCTTTTTAGTTTAATGCAATCCAATTTGTCTATATTTGCTTTTGTTGCCAGTGCTTTTGGGATCATATCTAAGAAATCATTGTCCAGACCAATATTGTGAGGTTTCCCCCTATGTTTCCTTCTAGTAGTTTTACAGTTTCAGGTCTTATGTTTAGCCCATTTCAAGTTGAGTCTTGAATATGGGGTGAGTTAAGAAATAGAACTATCTTATTTTTTTGTTGGTGGGGGTGGGGTTTATTTCCCCTTCGTTCTATCAAACTTCTTGGGTTGTGGCTTTCACAAATAAATATTTGTTTTAAATACAGCAGTCAATTTTATAGAATTTGTATCTATCATGTAAATTTATTATAAGGGTTTCTTCTTTTTGAGATATAGTATAAGAAATTCCTAGCTGGCTTTGTGCCCCTATAATTAGGCAGTTCAAATAGTGGAAATAGTATAGTCTCTAGAGCTCAAATTTCTTTCAATATATATATAAATATAGTAATATCGGGTAAATCAGTTAATCTATGAGCAGCAGTTTCCTAATCTGTGAAATAGAGGTGATATATGAAAAATCATAAGTTTTAGAAGTAAAATTAAATGAGATTTACAGGTGAAATTTCTGGCACTTAAAAGTATGAAACAAAGCAAACAAAACAAAGTAAAACAAAACTGATCTTTTTAAAATCATAGATATTTGGTGAAGTGTATCTTAATATTACGCAAAAAAAAAAATAAAACTCTTCATTTTAGCTAGAAAAAATAATTCAAGTGTACTAGTTGATGTGGCTTGGATTTGTGTCTCTTCCCAAATCTCATGTTGAATTGTAATCCTCATAATCAGAGGAGGGGCTTGGTGGGAGGTGATTGGATGATGGGGGCAGATACTCCCCTTGCTGTTCTCATGATAGTGAGTGAGTTCTCACGAGATCTGGTTGTTTAAAAGTGTGTTGCACCCCTCCCTTTGCTTCTCTTCCTCTTCCTCCAGCCATGTAAGGCATGCCTGCTTCCCTTTCACCTTCTGCCATGATTGAAAATCTCCTGAGGCTTCCACAGCTATGCTTCCTGTACAGCCTGTGGAACCATGGACCAATTAAACCTCTTTTCTTTATAAATTACCCAGTTTCAGGTATTTATTTATAGCAGTGTGAGAATGAACAAATATGCTAGTTATATTTTATATTAATGTAGGTGTCTCATTTTTCAAAATTAAAAGAGCTATTTACTAGACATTCATAATAATTTCTTTCTAAAATAGATTAAGACTTAAATGACACATGAGATAACAAACACCTCTCATGAGCATTTCTTTATTTAATGCAAGATGCTAGAAAAATCATGGGATAAAATTGTGATAGAATATAAGAGTGTATGTTGGAACAGGCCAATATTTACCTGAAAAAGAAATTAGCAAAAAATGTCACCTGGTGTTACCCTATAGCTGCTTATTTATTTTTATTTTTTCATACGGCAGTTGTCTTAATTTTTTTCATACTGCAAGTTCTATCCTCAGTGCTCCATTAGAAGTAAGCGCTACAGTGACAAAAAAAAAAGTTAAATTTTTTCTTAATTTTTTTTATTCCTGATCCAACATGTCACTTTTTTTCTTTCTCATTTTTAACATGATGGATATTTTTGTTCTTTGGGTAAAGTCTTTGATTGAACATTTCAGTTACTTTTTTAGATCTTCAATTCGCACTGATTCATCTCAATAATGCCATGGCTTTTTCGCCTCCCACTGCCACTAGCTTTAATATATCCCAATGTTGTATGTAGCAAACTCACAACGGGGATAAATTTTTGTGCACTCTGTTACTGAGAATCATAAATGATCTTAAATATTTTTTGCTGAAAATATTTTTCTCTTTAAATTGTATTTGCCATAGTCTGAATACTTCAGCACCTTACACATGCTAAATATTCAATGAATTTCTCTAGTTGATACATTCATGCAACATCAGTTTTTAAACTGTTTTAAGTTTCAGGTCACAAACACATTTGTCATGTTTCTTCTTTTATAGGGATTCTAAGTCATTAATCTGTCAAATAATAGTATTGGATCATGTAAACTTCTAATTTTCTTAAATCTTGAAAGTTTTATTAGTCAATGATTTTAATAGTTTAAGGTTGATACCACAGTACTGGACATAACCAATGGGCTCATGAATCATTGAGTGGAGATGAGGAGTTTACGGCTAATCTTATTTATTCTTTTAAGTCTTGTACACTGACTTCAAGGAGGAAGTATGACAAACTTCTGTACTGAAAACTGTAGATCCTGAAACAGCTGCACTGGATATAGCCTTTAGTATACTGATAAATCATACTGGCCTTGCTTTAAAAAGTAAAAACTTCAGTTTGTTCATCTCATGCTAAGAGAAGCAGATGAAGAGTGGAGAATACAATTGTCTATCAAAATGCTCTCAAAAAGCAAACTTGTATACCTCTGTTAAATATATTATTTTATATTTTGCTTTTTTACACTTTCTTGAATTTGGAATCCTCTCATAGTAAGTTACCAATTTTTTTTTGTTATAAGCATATAAACTAAAAAACAAAGGAATAAAACTAGGGGGAATATAAATATTAAACCATGATGCTGAAAATCACATGGAAATGTAAAACAAGGAGGTCTTATGGTTTAAAATACATTAACCTTAGACTAATATATTTTAATCAACATATATCATTCTAGATTTAGAAGATATAAGAGAACTTATGTTTCCTTTATGGTGAATTTTGAAAATATCACATTGACAGTAGGGAATAGATAATTTTTGAAAAGAGAGAACATGTAATAGTTATAACATTTACACACAAAGTAATTGTACCTTTATTTCACTTATTAACAATGTCAACATTAAAATCTGACTGTATATTGACATATTATTAAGTAAGAATTTAAGCCAAAGACTGATGATAATTCCTTTTAACATAGAAAAGTCATTCAAAGAAAAAAATGTCCAAAATATGATGACTGCATAAATCAATGCGAATGCAAGTAGGAATACCTTGAGAGAAATAAAACACTAACAATTAACAAAAAAGAAGGATCCCTAAAATATCTGATTTAGAAAGAAAAATTACGAAGTTGCTGTTTGATCACATTTAGAATAAAGTCTCCACTCAATGAGCTAATTATAGCTAGAAGACAATTAAATGTAATCCCTAGTGAATGAGAGGAATAAAAGAGGATGGTGAAAAAGTAATTTATTTTCTGTAGCCAGTATACTGAATGCTTTTTATAGAAAGACTATAATGATAGAGAGCTGAAAGGAGCCTATCTGAGAAGTAAATGGAACTAAGAAACTAACTTGGAAACCACAAGGATGTCACAAGTATGTTTTGCATAGCAAGGCTTTATATGCCTTTAACAAAAAGAAATCATATTAAGGTTATTCATAATACCTCTGTCACATAATAAGAGTGTGACCCTGGACAAGTTACTTAGCCTACTAGAGTTTCAGTTTTCTTATCTGTATAGTGGACATAGAAATGGCATTTTTCACATAGGGCTTTCATGGGGAATAAATGAGAGAATGTTTTTATAGTGACCAGGGCAATGCTTGACTCACAGTATGAATTAAATAAACATTTGCAATGCTATGTAGGTTTTTTTTTAAAATTACAGAATAATATTTTTTTTCTGTTGGTAAGCCTAGCATTTCTTATCTAAACACAGTAACAGCTGCATTTATTCAATGTTTCTTCACACTTAAGGTCCTGTGTAACCTGAACCGCTCTGTAACTCTGTGAGTTATCACTCACTCTCTCCATGCCACACTGCTTCTTATTCTTCTAATAGAACGTATTCCCTCTGTTGGATCTTTGCACTGGCTGTACCATTTTCTCAAGGAGATCCACATAGCCATCTTCTTACCTTATTCAATTCTGTCACCCACTAGTACTACACAACATTGCGTATTAAAATTTCACGAGTCACATACCCAGAACTCCTAAGTCCCTTACCTTGCTCTACTTTTTCTTTTTCCAAATCACTTTCTAACAAAATTATTTGTTTATTAATATCAATTGTTCATTTTCTGTCTCTCCTCTTGAAAATGTAAATATCATTAGCTGTAAAAAAAACTATCTATGCTGTTTATAGTATAGCCCAAGTATGGTATTTGATTCGTGGTATGCCACCAATACATTTTTGAAGTGAAATTAAATATATAAATCATCTCCAACTCATTAAAAAATAAATATAGGTAGCTGGGGACAGTAGCTCACACCTGTAATTCCAGCAATTTTGGAGGCCAAGGTGGGTGGATCACTTGAGGTCAGGAGTTCGAGACCACCCTGGCCAACATGATGAAACCCTGTTTCTTCTAAAAATACAAAAATTAGCCGGTCATGGTGGTGCAGGCCTGTAATTCCAGCTACTTGGGAGGCTGAGGCAGGAGAATCGCTTGAACCTGGGAGGCAGAGGTTGCAGTGTGCTGACATTGCACCATTGCACTCCAGCCTGGGTGACCAGAGCAAAACTCAGTCTCAAATAAATTAATAAAACAATAAATTAATCCATAAGTCAGTATTAAGTATTGCCAATACAAATTTAGAAATAAACTGAGAACACAAGAATTACTTGTTCAAATGTTCATACCTAGTAAATGGCTGAACTAACATTTAAACCCCAATAGGTCTAAACCCATAGTGTTTGCTTTATTTGCAATGCTATAATTTTATCTCATAAGGAAAAGTAAGAAGGTTCTTTTATTGCCTAAAAGAAATTCACTGAAGCATTATGAAGCAATAGGTTCTACATTTTGGCACCAAAAATTACATGTACTCTAATCTTTCTCTCTTTACTTCTAGTACTTACACTGTGATAACACTAGTAGTGAATAAGTTAAATAAAGAAATTAGTAATAGAGCCAAAGAGGTGATAGATCAACTTGAAAATGAAAGAACAATGGAACAGCATGGAAAATGTATATAACAGAAGAGAAAATGAAGAGAGGTCTACAGTGTCTATTAATGGGAATATTGTCCAAAACTACATATATTCTAATCTTTCTAAGATCTGATATAGTTCTCACTCATGAATGTCAATGTATAAATTTTTGTTATACTTCAAAGCTGTTATTTAGTGTTCTAATTTGCCATGTACCAGAAAATACAAATATATAATTAAATAGTTGTTTAATATTCTTCCCTTAAAATGTGGAGGGAAAACTCTCAGCTTATGCATGAGAACTAATATAAATTGTACCTGGTGTATAATTGTAATGATATTAAAAATATTGTATATAGATGACTTTCATGATTAATAAATTAATGTTATTCCATACCACTTCATCATCTAAGTTTGCATTCCACTAGCCCATGCACAAAAAGATTTTGCCTAGTGATTAAGAGGGTAAGTATGGTTGAAAACAGACCAGGATTTGAGTACTGGCTTCATTATATCTTGAATGCGGGGCCACAGGCTGGTTATCTATTCTCTCTAGGATTCTGTTTCCTCAGTTGTGAAATGAAGTTGATTCACATATCTGCCCCAAAAAAGACACTGTTAAAATCAAAGAAAATAATGTTTTAAAACTAGTTGGTAAGCATTCAGTACATGTTAGTTTTCATTTTTCTTATATTGTTATACTTGATTCATCATCAGATACTCTTAATATTTTTCTCCTTTAAATACCAGAGCATAAGTTTAGATTTTTATGAAGTTGCTCGTTGTTGATGGTGATGGTCTTGTGGATGTTAGATATTTTTTCAAAATAGTCATAAAACATTTGACAGAATTAAAGAACTTCAAAGTGGACCTTACAAAAAGAAGTAGAAAAATAACTAATGGAAAAACACTTGCTTGGGAATTAAAAAAAGAGAGAGAGGTCATTTTTATGACTCTCATGAATCATCCTAAATGGATCATATCCAGGCCAACATTAATTTGTATGATTCCTCTGCTGAAAAGGGACTATAGCAGATGGACTATTATTATTCATATCCTTTACAAACAATACCTGATAAATGCCATTAGTACTACAAGTTCTTTGGGATGCATAAATTTATATTGTGCTAACTCAAATAAACCACTGGGGTTTCTATGTGTCCAAAGTGTTATTGAGCATTGGTCCATACACTTCATTAACATTGTTTTTTAAAAAAGACTAATGAAATTGAGATACAAATTGTCCCCACTCCAACTTTGGATAAAAGAATACTCATCATAGAAAACTTGCATTATTTTCTTACCACTTAATTTATTTTTTAAATTTTGTATAAAGTCTACAGCTGAAATTCATTTTAATCTTTATTAAATGCTCCACAACTAATACTTAATTTCACATAAGTTTAGGTTCTCTATGAATACACAAGGAAAACTTCTTCAATTATTCTGTCATATATAATTAATTGCTGTATCAATATAAACTGATTTTTGTTTAATTGAGGTGGTCTCCATTGGTGAGTTCTCATTATCCCCTTGTAATTAGCAGTGTTTCAAGAGCCCTTTGAGGTAAAGACTCGCATCTTCTTAACAGACATCTATAAGGAGAGAATTCCATTTAGATTTCAGACTGGCAAAAGGGGAGTGCCAACCAGTTAACACTGTTTTTATCCACAAAGAAAGCATGGAGGTACCAAATAGTTATGATATATTAGTTATAAAGGGCTATTTATGAATAGTTAGTTACAAAAAGATAAGATTTTAAAAGCTTTACTAGAAACATATCGTTTTTATAAAGTGTAAGTTTTTCAGATAGAAGTCACTTTGAAAAAATAAAATAATTATTCAAATTCTCTCTTCAGAACTTAAAATTTCACCACTAGTGTAGGGCAGGGAAAAGTGAAATGGGTTTTATTCCCCTGAGTACATAAATAGGCTGATATTATGTGCAACTGAATCAACAATGAGCTCATGTTCAAGTCTTTCTCTCCAGTGAAATCAGTAGGGAGTCATGTGCTCATGCTTGTTAATGGTGTCCTTATAACTAGAGATTAATTTCAAGTTTCATAATAAAAAATTTAATTATAGATAATGTTATATGTAGAAGCTTGTCACTTAATTATCTAAAAATTTATTAATTAAGTTTTGAAGAATTTTTAATAACAACATCAATTACACATTATTAGTTATTGGAAGTTATGAGCCTATATTTTATTTCAAGTATGATCATTTGATACATTCTTTTCTTTTTTTTTTTTTGAGATGGAGTTTTGCTCTGGTTGCCCAGGCTGGAGTGTAATGGCATGATCTCAGCTCACTGCAACCTCCGCCTTCTGGGTTCAAGCGATTCTCCTGCCTCAGACCCTTGAGTAGCTGGGATTACAGGCACGCATTATCACGCACGGCTAATTTTGTATTTTTAGTAGAGATGAGGTTTCTCCATGTTAGTCAGGCTGGTCTCGAACTCCCGACCTCAAGTGATCCACTCACCTCGGCCTCCCAAAGTGCTGGGATTACAGGAGTGAGCCACCGCGCCCGGCGCATTTGGTATATTCTTGATTAATGCTAAATATGCATTCATACAAAGATAGTAAGATCCATAAGGACTATGTCCTTCCTGTTTTCTTGAACTTACCATGGAATTGGTCATTATAATATTTATAAGTAAAAGAGTAACTGTTAAATGAACATTGAGTCCATTTTAATATAGGTAAATGGCTTAAAATAATTAAGGAAAGATTCTACAAATTTCTTGTGAATAAGCCAAGAATAGAATCCAGGACATTGGGTTTGGCTTTGTAATCAGAAGACCCCATCTGATTTGTCTTACGTGACATACTATGTTTAAATCACTGTGTTTAAATCACTTGTGCTATTCAGGAGGAGGAAAGAGAGAGAGAGAGGGAGAGAAAAAGAATGTTTTAGGAGGCCGAGGCAGGCGGATCATGAGGTCAGGAGATGGAGACCATCCTGGCCAACATGGTGAAACTCCATCTCTACTAAAAATACAAACATTAGCTAGGCCTGGTGGCACACACCTGTAGTCCCAGATGCCTCAGGAGGCTGAGGCAGGAGAATTGCTTGAATCCCGGAGGCAGAGGTTGCAGTGAGCCGATACTGCGCAACTGTACTCCAACCTGGCAACAGAGCCAGACTCTGTTTCAAAATAAAAAATAAAAATAAAAAAATAAAATGAAGGAAGGAAGGAAGAAAGAAAGAAAGAAAGAGAACGTGAGCAAGTGTATGCCTAAATTTTAATTCATCTTTCTTACTGAATCAGCTCTTTCCTCAATGTTCTTCCTTAGTTATTTCTACATCATTTAGGTAATTTTTATCCATCATGTGTATTTTCTGATCATTGAGTTCATGGATGAAGCAATAAGTTAACAATTATTATAGAAATTGCATTTAATTTTTATTATTAAAAATCAGTAAATATTTAGTAAAAACATTGAATATGTTAAATGAATTAATTTAATAAAATTAGTCTATGCCCCAGTAAGGAGTAGTTTTTGCACCATCTACCTTCAAAAGAAGAGGGAAGACATTCTGATTCGTAGTGCTGGACAAGGCTTGTAATCACTACTGCTTCTAAGGAGCAGCTATCTAACCACGCAGTTCACCAGGATTAGTCAGCCTCATGCCATGCTTATTTAACATGGTAGCTTATGTTCCAACAGCATCATGGTGAAGCCTATTCTCAGAATGCAGCCTTCAAAACAGGACTGTAGGTTGAGGAGTGGGAAGAAGGTTCACACTGTTGTTGCAATGCACTGTGAGTCTGTCCTCCAAGGACATAAGGTTCTTTTCAACCTGTGGAGGAAAACCTGTGTGTTTTCCACAACAGATGGGGAGTGGGAGGAAAAAAAATGGTGTCCTTCTTTGTGTACTCCCTTTAGCTAATATTGCTTGGATATGCATACCAAACAAATATGTTTGAGAATAGAGTGGCATTGAACTGCCTACATGAATAATTGAGCGTGAGGGTCGGTGCCAGCTCTGCTTTCTATGCTCCTGTTTTAGTTGAGTGAGAAAGTATAGGGTTCAGCAAATACAGGGTAATGAGCTACAGGTGAGTTTTTTGCATAAACTGAGATAAATTATCAGTTGGAACAGAGTAAAAATAAGGATGAGGAATTTTTTACTTTAGAGCTTGCTACAACGCCTCAAAAGTAAAGCAACAGTCCCTATCCAAACATCGAGAAGTAGGCAATGTATTTTAAAGTAGTGACTAGTTTTGTTCATATGCCTTGATATTAGTAATAATATTTGGGATGCAAGCTCTCTGTTGCCTAGTTCACTGCACTCTATAATTAGAGTTTCTCATTATAAGAGCAATAACTCAGGATTCAAATAAACAACTCAGGATTTTGACATTTGTGGAAAATAGTACTGAAAAATCATTACAAGAAAATGAATATTAAATACCTATAAGTGAAATATGGTCAACTTAGTCACCTACTGAAGAAAATGAATAATTACATTTGTAAAAGCAAATTACAAAGGGAAAAAATGCAGCCCGTTAAAATACAGCTAAATCACTTTTAATCCCATTGTTATGGCACTCGGCTTTGTGGCAGAAATTAAAGTATCCTGAGAAGAATTTCTTACCAAGAGAGGGTTAGTATGTTAAAGAAGACAGTGTTTTGGATTATTCTACATATCTCTACTATAAATAGGATACTTTTAAAAATGCTGTTTTGAGCTATTCAAGTGAGTTAGTGATCATCTATGACAGACTTCACAATAATGATGGACTGACATGAATAGAGGAAAGGCTTATCATTTTAGATGGACAAATCTTGGTGAATTCAAACTATAACCTGTAATCTTTAATTTAAACTAGCCACTTAGCTGGTAAAGGTAATGATTTGTCATGCGGCTTATTCATTTACTGTTAATCACCAGGATTCACATATTTGAAATCCCTAGCATTCAGAAACCTATAAGAGGATTCATGCACGTGTTCTACTTTATGCTCCTGATTTGCAAAACAATGAGGCTGGTAATGATGTGAAAGATTTAACTGGCTCTCCTTGTGTCTCCTCTATCTGCACTGATTGTTATTTGTAAAGAGGAATCTTCAGAAGCCTGTGGTTCCCACAGGATGCTGAGCAGCCAGGCACTGGGTTAAGGATGACATCCTATGTCAGGGATCAGATATCAGACAGTTAATAGCTTTGCACTTAGAATTGCCGAATATTTTTTTATTGTTAAAGGCCAATTTTTTCACATATAAAGTTATTTTCACATTCATAATATAATGTAGACTGGAAAATTCTTTGAAAATAGCACCGTTTTAAATGATTTATTTAAAGCAAGATAACTTTCTATTTTATGTATCAAATCAGTTCATAATTTACATCTATGCAATCCAAACTCAAGAAACACAGAACAATTCTTGCCAGTCTTTGCACTGTGTATTCAGATTTTGCTGTTATTTTACAAGACTTATGTTGTAAGAAGAATTTGTTTTAGTAAAATAGAAGTGAACTATTCTTTTCCCTCATTGTCAAGAAGGTTATGTTTGTGCTATTTCCACTTTCACTTTCCAAAAGTTATTTTAATTGTTCCAAGAAAATGTGATATAGTCACATTTTAATTTTTTTCCTAATTACAAATAAGAACAAAAAATTCTCAAGTATTAAGATGTGAAAAACTATCATAAGTAGGTATGTCCTGTCAGTTTTAAAATCTTAAATTATTTAATAGGTAAACAGTATAAAAATAAATTTCTGTCAAAAAAAAAAAAAACCTCAGGGGCAGGATTTAAAATGGACAGATACAGTTTTGAAACTGATGTTGTCTTAATGGTAAACCTGCACACACACACGTACACACACACACACACACACACACACACACAGCGGTACATAATGGGGAAAACATTAAAATATTTAGCCAAAAATTGTTTTAGGGATTATACAATTTGGAAAAGGAAGGAAGGGAGAAAGGGAGGGAGAGAGGGGATGGAAGAAAGGAAGGAAAGAAGAAAGAAGGAGGGAAGAAAGAGGAAAAGAATAAAAGATTGAAATAGTGACAGCCTTCTTATTCCAGAATTCAAAGTAGACTCCCTTCATCTCCAAGTGAAACATGGACCTTAAACATTGGTAAAAATATGGCTGCCATATTCAGATCATTACTGGTTTTTCAAAACCCAGCACCATGAACCATAAAAACAAATAAAATTTAAATCTGCCATTTTCTTTCTCTTTCTATTCCTCATTCCTTTCTCCCTTTTCCTCCTACACAGCTTCTGTGCTGGTGCTTGTGTTTCAGTTTCATAATCTGTCCATTGTGAATTAAGAACATTTATTTGGCAGTTTCTCCTTACCACCGGGGTGCATGATATATTGGCCTCTGTGACACTGAGTCAGATCCTGCTCGGATTCCTACAATTACTAGTAAATACCCTCGCTCCTGAGGCAAGCAAGAGTGCAGAATCAGAAACAACAGCAGGTGCTGCATCTGTTGGAAGGGAACACAGTTAAGAAGTGTCGATGACTCAGTGACAGTTCTATTGATTTTTCTTTCTTATTTTTTGATGAGGATATGATGCAAAACAAATGCCTTTGCAGTGGAGACTTCAGGGCAATGAGATTTAAAAGTTCCTATTTTTTTTTAGCTTGTTCTGTGAAATGTGATGCTACAATTACTAATGATACTGCAGTTTTCATTTTTAGTTCGTTATCTGAGGGCCCAATAGCTGTCATCGTTTAAATGCAGAAGCCAGGCCTTGCAGTTGTTTTTTAATTTAGTTTGTAGTTAGTTTCTCAAATGATTTGAACAAAGTTTTTGTTTGTTTGTTTGGTTGGTTGTTGTTGTTGTTTAATACACTCATTATACCACAGTGCCTGTTTTATCCTCTGAAGCTGTTATTCGGTCAATTTTAGCCAAATAAGTGGCTAAAAAGAGTAACAGTTTTGTTTTGTTTTGTTTTGTTTACCTTGGTGGTGACTGCAGTATTGCACTGTTAATACCATTAACTGTCAATTTTTAAAAATAAATGTACAAGGTCAGAGTTGTCTGCTTCGGTCTGAAATGTCCCTAGGTGTATAATTAATAGGAAATTTACTAGAAACCTTCTACTTCCCTTCTCTCAGGGAGTTTTGTTTGTTTGCTTGTTCTACTGCTTGCCTGCTTGCCAGCCGTAGAGGATACTCCTGAACATATGAAAAACATATGAAAAAACATATGAAAAAAATCCCCCACAGTCATCTCCCCAACCACACCTCCCTTTGGCCAAGAAGGCATCTTTTAGCTAACTAAGAAATCACATTTTGTAAAACATAAGCTACTTTCATAATTGTGGTAAAGCACATCACCTTTTTTAGACTTCTGTCACATTTTGTGAGCCTCGTTCCTGCCCCTTCGGTGGTTCGCCCCATTAGCTAGATGAGTAGGTGACCATCTGAAAAATCACTAACGTGCACTTTACCAAGAGCCCTGTTCCGTGTTGCCCATAGCATTAACAACCATTTTTGTTATTGTTGTTATTTTAGAGGGATGAAGACATCTAGAAAGAGTAAGCCATGTGTATTCTGGGAAATGTTCTATTTTATGTATGTCTCCCAGCAGGATATTTAAAAGTTGTTTCAAAATTCCCTTATGATGAATTTATATTCACAGTGTCAACAAATATTTACTGAACGACTGCTGGATACATGGCACTGCCTCACACTACAAGGAATAAAATGATTTAGATTATTCATCATCAAAATCTATTCAGTGCAATTAGAGAACCACCATATCAACAGAGTGCCTGGAGGAAGAACTCACAAGTATAGAGCCCTTAATCAAATTTAGGTACTACTCTGAGTGCTCTACACACATTATCTATACAACTCTGTGAAGTAGTATCTAATAGTCCCATTTTAAAGATGACAGGCCTAAGATTCAAAAAGTATAATTCAGTTATGGGATTGGGATTCAAATTCATGATCAGGATTCTCTTATGGTCAAATGCCTTAGAAGTTTGAGAAGAAATATATCATGTCTGGCCTAAAAGGTCAAGGATGACTTCAACAGAACCTTTTCAAATAAATACAAGATGAATACCTAAGATAGCTAATCATACTGGAGGAAATTGAGCAGCACTGCTGAAATAATAAAGAGAAATTTGTATTTAGGGAGAAATGGATGCTTCCCAACTGGAGCCTGTAGATAGGCAGATGATTGATAGATAGATAGATAGATAGATAGATAGATAGATAGGCAGACGAATGATAGATAGGTGCTTAGAAAGGTAGTTTCACATCAAAGTAAGGAAATCATTGAATGCCATAAAAATGTTATATTGCACTATTGTGAAAAAAGGTGAAAAAACAGAAATGTATATATTTTAATATAAATAATTTAATAAATTCTTCCTATAAGAAGTTCTTTCTCCACCAACTATATGAAAAACTATGAGCACTATTTCCACATCAATAAATTAATCACGTGTTTTACGGATGAATCATATTTTATTCAACCTTTAGTTTCTTTATATCTATTTGGTTTCTTCCATTTTCTTTTTTTTTCCTTAAAAATATTCAATTGAATATCTTTAATCATATACTTGTATATATGTTCAATTACCTCCTTAGGAAACATTTCTAAATATGGATCGTCAGGTAAAGAGGTTTTAATATGTTTTATCAAATTATTTTATAGAAAGTTTCTACCAGTTTAGCTTCTTACTATGCCAAATTAATTTTCCCTGAATATCACTTTCAGAACATCATTTACATACTTAACAAATGCTTTCCTATTTTCCTAACGTAAGTTGCTGAAGATGTCATCTTTATCCTTATCTCCACGTGCTAAATATTCATATAACACCCTCCCTTTTGTATCTTCTTTTCAGGTTTATTGCATTCAAGTTCTAGATTTGTTTCTGCATGCAATCCAGCCAACAGCAACTTTTCCTGAGCTATCTCCATTTCCTCCATTTATCTATTTATTTATTCAGACATTCATATATTCACTTATTCAACAAAATTTATGAGCAACCTGCTGTATGTTGGCATTGCACATACACATTGGATATAACATTTAAACTACTCTTTTGATCCTTTTAATTGAAAAGATGATGAAATAATTATTTAAAAGAATTTTTAAAGACTCCACTTTCCACTATTTTTAATAACTATTTTTTCATCTTACCTTTCAGACTTTACCCATGTGCATATTTTAAAATACTGAATTCAAATGACAAAACCCTTCATGATTTTATTTAATATTTTAATTTGATACTTATTACTACCTCATATTGTAATTTATCTTTTACTACGTATTAAGCCTTTACATTCCAGTTTTAAACTCTTGCTGCTGAACAGAATGAAATTGATATGGATGAAATGTGACTAGATAGAATGAAATAAATAGATGTGTTAAGTCTCTTTCTTTTTTCTCTCTCCTTCAATCTGAAGCATATCTAGATATGTGGATAGGAGTTACACTATAAATAACCTAGTAATCAAAGGGATAATATGGGTCAAAATTTAAAGAATAAAAAATCATATATTTTCAGAAACAAAATGATCTAGGATTAAGTCAGAAACATCATGCATATTTTTCCTGGGTAGTTTGGCTGTCTTGTTTGCTAAGAAAGAATGAGTCCGTTTTCATATATTACAGGAAAATAATATTTGCCTTCTAAATAGCTGACATTGGGTTTTGCATTTCCAAGAGCAATGAGGAAGAGCTGCCTGCAAAAGAAGGAAGAGGAAATAAATGGTTCTGAATGTAGGCCAGAATCTTAGAGAAGATATTGCAGCCTGTAAGGTAATAGCAATGTAAAGATATTCAGTTAGCAAAAATTATTCCAGAAGGCTTCTGTTTAATGACTTCCTGGGACCACAGATCTTCACATAATGTCAAACAGTCAAAAAGGTGTTTTTACATCTTTGAGGGAGAAACCAACTAAATGTGTCCCCAAATTCCCACACCACCACTTGTCTAGTTTGGAATCATAATCTTCCTGGATTTCTCAACTACTAGACCTCACTCTAATCTGAAAAAGTCTTTTGGAGATGGTGTTGCTCCCACCCCCAAAGACTCTTTGAAAGCTATATTGCTCCTTTGGAGCTGTCCCATGGCTGAGACTCAATCTGGAAGTTAAACAGTCCCTATAGTATGTCAATGGCAAAGAACATTTATATGGCAGCCCTGTATTCCTATGACAACTTATGGAGGTCCATCCTTGGGTCTCTAAGAACATTATCTACAGGAGAAGGTGCTGTCCACAGTTAATACTACACAGCCAATTCTCCACTTGTGTGGCTGTGGGTAATTCCTGACAAGTGCCCAATTGCCATCTTGAAATGGGGGACATTTGGAGCAGTACATGCTCCTATAGTAAATGATTAATGTGCATTTTTCTGATCCTGACAGATTCCAAAAGAAGAGTAGATTGCTAGCTATAAAACTAAGCAGCATCAACGTGACATTACTGGAAGAATCCGAAAGTCTTTGCAGAAATGCTATGCTTACTCCAATGTTTCTCAAAAACCAGCAATTTTAAAGAGACTAGGGTCAATATAAATGAAATAAATGGAGGCTAAGATAAAACATGTCAGAAAATTTGCTGAAAGGTTATTTTAAGGTGGCCTGTTAAAAACAATAATGGGCCATTAGGCTGTCTTGTTAAAGGCATTAAAGTCACAGGCACAATGTATGAGTCACATGGGCAAGATTTTCCATTTTATATATAAAAAATTCAATATTAAATTTCTGGTAAAAGTACAATGTTAGTGTTTCTGTGTATATTATTACAAATCTTTAATTTAAATTGTAGGCAGAAAAATAAGCAAAGTAATTAATGCCTGTAGAAATGTCCTACCTAAAAGTTATATATTATAATTAATTTTCCAATATAGATTTTAATGTATTTTATTTATAATTAAGTATGCATTTAAAAATATTTTTGGCTGATCACTTTACACTCAGGTATACTGACTCTCTTTGTCAAAGACATCAGTAATTAATTCATTTTTAAAACAAAATTTTGAGCGCCTTCAATGAATAGGATAACTTACTAGCTAATTTAGGATATAAATGATGTATACAAAACGGTCATCTCATCATCTAATCTGGAGTTAGAGACAGGTGTTTTATGTGTGGGGTGTGTCCCCATGAGCAAAGCTTCATTTATTTTGTTCACTGCTGAAACTCCAAGAACCGCAACAAAATCTAGCACAAAGAAGACATTTGTTAGTAGAAAGAATCCTGC
Source organism: Pongo abelii (assembly GCF_028885655.2). Classification (NCBI taxonomy): domain Eukaryota; kingdom Metazoa; phylum Chordata; class Mammalia; order Primates; family Hominidae; genus Pongo; species Pongo abelii. Next base: position 94,596,339 of record NC_071990.2, on the reverse strand, counting down.
TTAAATCTTATTATATTGAAAATTAATTCTCATAGGTTCTTTCTGATTGTTATCCATGATTTTGGAGCCTAGATCTTAAATCATTAATTTAGTTGTTTTATTTAATTTTACAGTAATAACACTGAGGAAATCTTGTTTTTGTTAATTTTTATGGGCTATTGATTATAAAGAAAAAAATAATTTTAAGAAACATGAATCTGTCTGTGGTGAATTCCCTTGACTAAGAAAACTTGCCTTTGCTTTTTTGAATTTATTTATTTATGTATTTATTTTTAGTCTTAGACTATTGGTGTCATAGTATCAATGATTAAAAATAAACAAAACATAGATATAGATAACTATCATTTAGATACAATAATTTATGACCCTCAGCTCAAACTCCCTCTTCTTTGTTATGAAAACTCAGGATCTGTAAATGGCCTTAGCTATTTTAATTAAATATCTTCTATCAAAGGTACCATATGAGAATTGTTGGGTTTGTTTGTTTGTTTGTTTGTTTTGCTTACAATATTTATAGTGCCACAAACTGCCCATTTTATTACTTTCTAAATGTCTGCATTGTCATATTTTTAATCATTAAAATTAATTGAATAAAAAAATCTTTATTTTCTATCCAGCAGTGCTCAGGAGTTTTGAAAGGAGCTGACTCATGAGCCATGTTCTGGGACACTGCTGATTCTCAGTGGGCAAGCTGTACTGTGTGTACTTTGGAGCTCCATAACACAGACTCATGCTTTGAATGCGGGGATGCGGGGAGGGCTGGGATGCTTGGAGAGAAAAAGAAAAGAAACAGAATATGGCAGGACACTCTACATGCTAGAGCTTACAGATGCTTTGATTACAGGAAAATTATGTAAATGATAACAGTGCGCAGAACTAGACGTGGAAGAAGGGAAAAAATATGGGATCCCGACATAGGCCTTTGTACTCATAAAATCACGGGTGAGACTGCTGAAAACAACTGTTGGGAGTTTTATGACTTAATCCCATTGACTGGATCACTGAACAGGGCATTTTTCACTTCCAGTTTTCGTGCTTTAGCTGACCTAGGAAATCTCATGGTTTTGTTTGGTGACACGTGCTTTTAGGAAAACTTGTTATTTCTGCTGCTCTGCACTGCCCTGTCTCCACTGAACTGCCTGATCTCCTGTGGAATTTACAGTTTTAGCGCAGCCAGCAAATGCAGGGAAAGAATGTGTGCTTCATAGCTGGAGCGCTCCTGATGCAGTCCATTCTGGTATCGGTGGCTGGAAGAGAGAGGGACTGCCACCCAGTGTTTTTACAGTGCCTGTTTCAGGCAGCTTCTAAATTGACAGTGAAGGGTGGAGCGGGTGGGGCGAGAAACAAGAAAAAAAAAATCCCTTTCTTTGGTGTGGAGGAGATAATTCCAAAATCTCTGAGAAACTTAAATATGGTAATTCCCTATTCCAAACATACACAAGTCACAAGCAACCTTATTCTTTGGTTTCTAGGCACATTTTTGAGTTTAGCACAATAGGGAGAAGAAAATTGGAGGTTAGCGAATCCAGCGGGGCAAGAGGTGAAGAGGACTAAATTTCAGTCAAGACAACAAGGAAAGTACAAAGAATACAGTTTCTCTTTCATGTGCTTTGATCGTCTTTCCTGTTTTACCCTTAACGAATACTTTCTCAAAACTAAAAATAAAACACTGCATTCTATTAAATTGTGCTCTTCCTCTAAGGGAATTCTAAATGTGTAAGTGCATGTTTCTCTTCCATGAATAAAACTATATATTTTCACATGTGTATATATATATATTTCATACATATATACATGCATATGTATATTTTTCTTCTTCTGGGAGAGAGTGGTCAAGAGAAAACGGGAAAAAGAGTCCATGCTAGAAACTCCACAAGTAAATGTTAGTTTCCTTAAACTGCTAATGACCGCTGGGTGAGGTGGCGCACGCCTGTAATCCCAACACTCTTGGAGTCCGAGGCAGATGGATCACCTGAGGTCAGGAGTTCGAGACCAGCCTGATCAACATGGAGAAACCCCGTCTCTACTAAAAATACAAAAACTTGGCCAGGCTTGGTGGCACATGCCTGTAATCCCAGCTACTTGGGAGGCTGAGGTAGGAGAATTGCTGGAACCTGGGAGGCAAAGGTTGCGGTGAGCCGAGATCGTACCACTGCACTCCAGCATGGACAATAGGGCGAAACTCCATCTCCAAAAAAAAATTCTAATGACCAAACGTAGTGAGGAGTATCAGAAGATTTACAGTGGTTGCATAAAATTGCACACATATCACGAGAAGCAGAGGAAGGTAAGGCAGATAGATATTTGTATCTTCACCTTGTGCTATAGAGTATGCTTTCTCCCTAGCCCCACATGGTAGCCCTTGGAAAGTAGTAGATTGAAGAGGAGACAAACATTTCATGTGAACAGTTAAGGTGCACCACGTGTGTATGCTCAGGGTGAAACTTCATATTTCATTCTAGGTAATGTGCCCACAAAGTCTCATATTATTCTAACTGAAGAATAGCCAAAGAAGAAATATAATCCCAAATATTTTGATTTGACTTTACTACCCTGCTTTTGCCTTATACAGAGGACACACATGTTTGTCCTCATACTGCATGAATACAGAGCTGTTTTAACATTTCTTGATGCTAGCTATAGCTTTCTTACTTGTAGACAGGACCTTCACCATAGTGGAAAGATGCTAATATAAACATGGTCAGTGACTGCAGTCATTACAAATAAGTTCTTTTCAACTAAATGACTAAAATAATCATATTAATAAATACATGATACTCGTACGCACAAGTCACCTTTTCTCCCACACTGATGGCTTTGATTACTTTGACAGACTAAGATGCACTAATGATACAAATTAGAAGCAAAAAGAATTAAAAGGGTGTTTAACTCTGATGCCAGGCTGTCAATTTCCTATAGTGCTACCAACTTACAGATAGATGATTAAAATTGTTTCATTTAGGAATTTTGAATATTTTAAAAATTGAATGGGTTTCTGGGGGAGGAAAAAAGAAAGAAAAATCCTTGCTTAGCTAATTAGACATCCTATTTGATTTAACAATAGAGCAGGATTATTCTTTGAGTGTTGAGATCTTCCTTCATTACTATAAGAGCCTACATTTTGCTATCTTTGCTCATTGTGCTTGTCTCATTCTTTATGTTTAATATTATTGCTACTTTTTATTTAGTTATAAGTTTATAAAGAACAATGGTTTTAATTTGTTTGTAAAGCAACTATTTCCAAAACATGATGCTAGATACCATGGGTAAGGCCCAAATACATGAAATATGATTTATATCTCTGAGGGTAAAGAATCTAGCAAAAAAAAAAATGAAACATGCACACAAATGACCATGTATATTGTAGAATCTTGAGAATGACAAAATAGCACACACAAAGTACTTTGGTTGCATGGAGGAATACAGAGCGTGGGTTTTTTAGTCAGACAGCAGAATTTCAAGCCTTAATTTAGTTACTCTATACCCACCTTGAGAAAGTTACTTAATTCATTTGGGTGTCCATTATATTATCTGTAGGTTGGGGTAAATAATAGTTCTCTCTCAGATAAAAGTGAATATTAATTGAGTTCCTAAATGTAAACTATTTAGAACACAGACTGGTACACACTAAGTGCTTTTATGATACCCAATAGTTCACCCCGAAGATCAAGTATATATTTCTGTGGATTAATAAAGTTCCTTCTCTACTGCATCCACTAGACGATAGCTTATTCATCATTATCTTCCCACTAATTCAATAAGGTGAATAAATGTTTATTTAATAAATGAACTTATAAAGGGTTGGATGAATGTTTGATCATCAGTTGGTTATTTAGTTGTTTAGAAGCTCTAGCAAGATCTGCATCACTATCTCTGTGGGGTGGTCACTTTTGTCTAAAGATGCAGTATGAGAAAGCATGCAATAGGGAAAGCCAACTTCTATCCAAACTGTCAAGTAAGCAGAATCAGTTCTGGGGGAAGGTGGCATGACACATCACTCTTATATTCTAATTTGTTGTAATAAATGTTAAAAAATAAAAACTCTGAAAAAAGCAATCAATAATTATCATCTACAATTCTAAAAACAGAGTTTGCTTAAATAAGTGAGTGTTCTTCGGTGGCTATGGCTGGTGGAGGATGAGAATGGAGTAATGAAAAGAGTCCCACACAGTGGATCAGAGTCTTGACATGCAGACACACTCTCGTTGTTGGTTCTATGATCCTAGCAAGTCAGCTCCTGTACTTTCTTGTCAATTAGGAATATTTTTAATATTCACTTGGTTTCTTGCGAGAAAAATATTGAACCACCTGAGCGTACAAAGAAGTCACGAAAGTACTTGCTTTCATATATTCCCAATCTAGTGAAAGAATATGCACTTGAAGAAGCAATGTTTGTTAGAACAAAAATACTCCCAAGGACCAGATTTGACATATAAAGACCTACTTGAGTTGAAATTTGGGGTCTGTCACTTACTAGATAAATGACTTTGAATAAATGACTTAATGCTCTGAAATTTAAATTTTCTCCCTTGTTAAATAAAATTACTTGCCCTAACTATGTCAGAGGTAGATATTTAAAAAGCATTCCCAAGTACTCTGTAAGTGTATGAACATTAATTAACCGTATTATAAGTTTTTAAGTGTGGAAGATGCTGTCACTAAAAGAATATATAACGGTTAAAAACTTTTGGAAACAATTTTTTGAAAAATAAGACTCATTCACATGAAACAACTAATACTATCAGATTCTATATGATAAGTGGCCACAAATGTAAGGTACAAGTATTAACATTTCGGTCGCTGAAAAGTGTTTAAGAACAATTTCTAAGTTAGAGATGAATGTAAGCTCAGTCTTACAAAGGAATACAATTTCATTAAATCTTCAAAATCAAAATGTATTTCAGAGAATTCTTAAGTTCTAAATTTCCAGAAACTGAAAAATTAAGTAATTTGTTTCAGTTCCCTGGGTTTGCTATAACAGATTCAAGAATATTCTGTTTGAATACCAAAGGCATCCTGTAAATTCTTTGGCAAACCTCTCATTAGATTGAATTTTACATGACTTTTGATGAGGATAGTCCCTGGACAGTAACTGATTTAGGACAAATAAGCCCAAATAGTCTTCTTGGCCATACGTACCAATTAATACATATTATTGATGTTATTAAGGACCATCTTACACTTAAAAAATAGATCAAACAACAGCCTCCTCAGGATATAATTGGGACACTTTGATCTCATGGAGATGATGCTAATAAGAATGATAATGAAGTGGAAAAGACAGTTAGTAACAATAAGAATTATAGTATTTAATATTCAGTGAGTTCTTATGCTGGGCATATTGCATGATAACTGACATATGTTACCTTTCTTAATCTTCACAGTATTCACAATAAGAGAGTGAGATGTGCACTATACATTTCCATAATTTTATAAAAGAAAACAGAGGTACAGAAAACCACACTTTAGTTAGGTAGTTAATAAAATGTGATGCCAGACTCCAAATTTGGAATTTTCTTCCAAGAATTGTAGTGGACATTGTTGTTACATATTTTTTTATGATAAATTTTATCTCTCCCCTTTTGTGTAGCAACCAGTTCCAGGATTGGCCTAAGGCAATCAATAATGTCATTTTCTAGCCCAAAAGATATAATTCTTCATTCAACAATTTTTAAATATTAATTAAGCATTTACTATAAGCCAGACACTACTTTAGATACTACAGAGTGGTTAGTGAATTAAGCAGTAAAGATTCCCTGCTTTTTCTGCCCGTAGGGATTTCACAAAAATAAAGAGATTGACCTATAAATAATAAACACATTAAAGATCACAAAATAAGAGATTGACCTATAAACCAAAAAAGGTGAGCATAATAATAATGTAATGGTTATGATCATGAACTATCAAATTAGAAGTTATAAATTCAAATTACTTTTCATCACTTTCTAACAATGACCTTGGAAAAGTTACTTAACCTCTCTGAAACCCAGTTTTCTCATCTGCTAAATAGGGATAATAGTATCTAATTCTAGAAAAGGTCTTTGTGTGATATGAATAATATATACAAAGAGCTTAGCATAGGGCTTTAAATAAGCGCTCAGTGGGGTATCTATTTTTAAATACATCTCAAATGTAAGTACAAAAATTGACGTAGGGGCATTACTCCAATTTGCCCCTTCCAGTTCATTACACTCTTTTTGCCTATATTTTAAATATATCTTAAAAACAAAACTTGCTCCTAGAAGGCTTTTAAGATTAATTCAGCTCACACAAAGATTTCTTCACCAACATAATCAGGTACTAATTCTCTTTTTTTTTTTTTTGAGACAGAGTCTTGCTCTGTCGCCCAGGCTGGAGTGCAGTGGCGCTATCTCGGCTCACTTCAAGCTCCGCCTCCCAGGTTCATGCCATTCTCCTGCCTCAGCCTCCTGAGTAGCTGGGACTACAGGTGTCTGCCACCACGCCCAGCTAATTTTTTATGTTTTTAGTAGAGACAGGGTTTCACCGTGTTAGCCAGGATGGTCTCAATCTCGTGACCTTGTGATCCACCCGCCTGGGCCTCCCAAAGTGCTGGGATTACAGGCGTGAGCCACCACCCCCAGCCTCCAGTACTAATTCTTAACTCACGGGTCTTAAAATTTTCTTAAATTGATTTTGATTTGTATTTGGAATTTGGTCATTGTCAACCCTCCCTTTTATATTGGTTCAAGAAAGAATATCTGACCCAAATAGGACATTTAAATTTTTTAATGGATTCTGAGAAAGAAGACATCTTGTGAGTAATTCTTGACAGTGGGGTGGGTGAATGTGAAGTCTAAATCTATACTGTCATTTTACCACTATGAGAGAAGTCAGTCTGACGATAAGCTGACCCTGCACAAGGCCTGCAGAGTGATGACTCCATGAGCAGTTAAGGCAAGTCAGTCTTGATTTCCACCCTATCCCTGGATCTTCCAGTTATGAAAGCCGAAAGCAATCAGCCAAATGCAGAAAAACAAAACCTACTTTTTTTTGTCATGTATCGTTTAAGTCAGTTTGAGTTGCTTTTCTTTTAAGTGAAACATAGAGCCCTAACAGATTAAAAACAAAAAAAACAAACAAAAAAAAACTGGCTCCATTGTTGTGGGATAGAAAAAAATCAAAGGGTGAATATAGTTTTCATGCCTTTTATTCAGTCAGGTGGCACAAATTAAAGGACCAAGTTAATGCCAATATGTATGCTCAAACCTGTATATTGAGCCAATCTCAGACTTACGACTTTAACACTGTACAAGCCTGTATTAGTTCATGAAATGAGAATGCTGAGTCTTTGATTACAGGGCCACTTTAGCCTTTAAACACTGCTTACCAATATTTATGCAATCAAATGCTGAAATTTAAAGTCTCAGTCTTGGGGTCTTTTCCCCTTTGCATGTGAAAATTGCATTGGGGAAATAGTAAAATGGCTCACTACCAAAGACATCGTTTTATGTTTGAAACCATTTCAGAAAGTTTTAGCCTAACTTATAACTTTTTAAAAAATTGTTGGCATGTGATTTTTTGTTGCCTCTTACTTGAACAGGAATATATTAATAATGTTACAGAACTGACATCATCTTCTTATCTCCAAGTAACCTGTGGTGTTTGTACGTATGTTTGTTTTTTCTGCAGTTTCCTAAATACACCAAAGTGGAATTCTGATGTGGGTTGACTCACATAATTGCAAAGGTTCTTATGTGAATTTTTTTCAGTTAAACGTGTCAGGGAAGAAATATACAAAAAATAATAAAATGGATGCAAACACTCATCAATCAAGAGCTGCCTGCCACTTCAGTGCTACTAGAAGGGCCCTCAGAGTGACAGCACAAATGCATGTTGGCAGGCCAATCAAAGCTTTAGAAATAAAACAAAATGTTTCATACCAACCCCTCAACTCTCTAAGGCCGTGACAGCCCAGTTGCAATTTCATTTTGTACATTAGTTTTGAATTTCTTTATTAAACCATTTTCATTCCGATCCTTTGGCTGTCACATACATGCCAATACCATTGATGGCAATAAAAAGTAAAATATTTATAATCTTTGGAGAATGGTGTTCTTTAAATATATTTGTGACTTGTGTTAAAGCACAATGATAATATTGGCATTTTTAAAATTTTCACCGATGGTTAAGTTATGTAATCGCAACATAAAATAGGACTTTAAAAACCAAAGAAAGGGACAAGAATGAAAAAAGCAATTATTTTTCTCATTTCATCACTATTCTAATGCCAATAATCCATAGTTCCTTTTTAAAATTATGTAAATATAAGCAGATACAACTCAATAGAACTGCTAAGATTAACAACTGCACTTAATGTAGTTCTTAATATACCTTAGTCTTGGTTTGTGAAGCCCAAATGTTCATGCCAAATTTATTTACAGTGGAGTTACTTCCCGTTATTGGTTCAGTCACAGATTGCCATCCTAATAACAAAGGTTCCAGCATGATTTGTAAAGTTTTAGATCCACCATTGGTCTAGTTTGGGACATATGAAGCATGGCAGTGAAAGGAAGGGATCTTGTTAATGCATAAGGACGAATGGAAATTTCCATTTCGTTTTTCATTTCATGCTAGGAAAGCAGATGTATTCTAAGAGACAGCACCACTGAACTAAATTCTTCTTTGCACCCAGCATTCTCTCTTGAGGCAATATACTTTTCCTTTTTTCCTAAATAATTCACAAATTGCTTCCGCACAGAGGCCAAACCAGGTCAGAACAAAATTCAATTACCTCCTATCACCATATTCTCCTTTTACAAGGGAATGCTGTGGGTATACGGTTTGCTATCTTAATCATATGTAAAGGTTAATGCCAAACATAATTATAAAATTTGGGGGTCAGGATGATAGCATCCGATATCATGTATGTTTTATTTTATTTAAAAAGGTATGCTCAGTCTTACCTCTTATTTATCTATCATAATAATTCTTCATTAAATCCTTCCAAAACTGCTCTTTTCCAGGGTTTTTCTAATTATCTATACCTACACGCAGACCACAAACCATGCCTTGTGTCACCTTGGGTCTCATCAATATGTCATATCATGTTCTGTCACTTTACAGAACACAGTATGACAGATGAGATTTCAGAACGAGGCACTACATTATCTCTTGGCATAATAAAACATGAAAATAAATAGATTCCTCATCGAATTTTTCCATGTATTTGCACTTACACACACCATATGGGTTTTTCCATAAGATTTGGAAAGTTCATTAGAGTTAAATAATTTTAAATATATACTATTCTAGACATTTACTTTTTTCTTTCCTCTTTATAACGAAGATTCGTGGTTCTAATTAAGATCTGTTCTCAGTGATGAAAAATAAAAGACAGATACTAAATTCTTGAGATAGCAAGTTTACTATTCATTTACTTCCTGTAATGTTTACATCAGTCCAGTGAGTTAGGTATGATAAAATGTATCATTCTTGCTTTAAGATAAAAATACAGAGGCACTGAGAGATTAAATCATGTAACTTAAAGTCAGACACTGTCTAAGCAAGGTCTAAAGAGGCTTTTCTACTTCTCCAACTGACCAGATGTACATGTTCAAGGCAAGATTATTCTGCACATATGTTGAGAATTTTACTCTGCTACATATTAATCTGTGTTATTGTCATATTGTATAAACACTTGTGTGGTAGGGAGAACTTTGTCCCCAATGGCCTTTGACCCCTGTGTTATACCTATTATCATGTTAAGTGACATGGCAAATGGAACTTTGCAGATGTTGTTAAGATGAAAGATGTGTTGACCACAAGGTAGTAAGATTATTCTGGAGTATTCAGTGGGCTTTATATGATCACATGAGTTTTAAAAGCTAAAGCCCAGCACACATGAGGACTCCTACCAGTTGTCATAAAGCAAAGATTAACAATTATACTGAGCAACAACAAAAAAGCCAGTTCAAAAATTATATAAGCCTAGAAAAAGAAGAATAGGGATGAGTTTGACAAAAAAGAGAGTTGAGAAGCCCTTCCTTCGACACTTTCCTCCACACTGCCCCTTACTTTCAGTCTTGACAGTCTTCATGTGACACAGAATTCCTTGACATCAGCATCGAACGGAAGCATTAAAGAGTGCGGACTTTCTAGGTAAATAGTCTGCAGCATCCTGGAAGATTGTCTCCCATCAGCCTTTAAAAGTTAGCCTGGGACTAAACTATGTACAAGATAGAAATAGAGTATCAGAAGCAGTAGAATATTATCAAATCTCACACCTGTAAGCAGACCAAAATGGCAGCGGCAGCCAGAGAAGAGGTGTGGGGACACAGAAGTCATAGTGGGGACAGCATGAGCCACTATTGTGTGATAAAATGATCAAAATGCAGGCACTTGGAAATCTCAACACAAACCAGCTCATTTGTGAAAGTCCTCTTTGGAGCTGAAGTTGTTGGTAGTGCAGATGAAACCCTAATCATTCTGGAATTCTCAAAATCAGAAAACATCATTAGTTCTGTTTTCACCTGTTAGAGATGGAGAAATAATTATTTACAGCAGCTGCTGCCACACATACCTCTCCTACTCACAGAAGATATTGAAAATTCATCGCTATACTTCTTGCTGCTGAGCCATAGCAAGACCTTGCCATTCATCTCAGCACAGCCCTCTAGAAAACTGCTGCCACTTAATAGAAATTTCCATATATCAAAAGAATATTAAATTTATCAGACTTACCTTGGTATGAATACTGATTTTACCACCTACTGTGTGTCCTTAAGTCAGACAGCAAATCTTTCTTGGCCTCAGTTTATTTATATATATATTATATATGCATATATATTATATGTATATTGTATATGCATATATATTATATGTATATAAGATATAGTTTCAATACGTATAATATATAATACATATACATAATATTATATTAAATATATGTAATACATATAATACATATAATATATAATAGTAATCCCTATAATAATATGTATAAATAATATACATATAATATACATGTAATATGTATATAAGATATATATGAATAAGCAGTATATATAATATATACTGTATATATGTATATATGTATATATGTATATATGTATATAAGATATGTATGTATATAAGATATATATGTATTATATATTATATATACTGTATGTTATATATTATATATAATATATAACGTATATTATATATAATAAAGTATATTATATATACTATATTATATATTATATATACATTATATTATATATATTATATATACATATTATATATACTGTATTATATATTATATATACTATATATACAATATACTGTATATATAATATATGTACACATATATAATATTATATGTATATGTATAATATATTATATATTATATATATTGTATATTATATATAATATATATGTATGCATATATGTATGCATATATAATATAATATATATTATATATAGTGTATGTATATAAGATATGTATGTATTATATATTATATATACTGTACATACATCTTATATACATATACAATATATATATAAACAGTATATATATAACATACACTTTATATGTATAATAGGAATTGTAACTATTCTACTCTGTTATGTTCTTACAGACATCAAATGGGTTAATTTATGCTCCTAGAACAAGGGTCAGTAAGCTAGAGCCTATAGGCTAGAGACTATGGCCTGCCATCTGTTTATGTATAACTAAAGAGCTTCAGAATGGTTTTCATATTTTAAAATGGTTGAAAGAAATCAAAATAAGAATATTTGTGGCATGTGAGAATTACATGATATATAAATTTCAATATTCGTAAGGTTTTATCAGAACACAGCCACACGCTTTTGTTTAGGTACTGACTATGGCTGTTTTTGTGCTAAAATGGCAGAGTTGAGTAGTTGCAGACCACATGGCCCACAAAGCCGAAGTATTTCCTACGTTGACCTTTACAAACAAAGTTTGCTGACTCCTGTTCTAGAATGATAACGGGCATTTTTTTAAATACTCTAAAATGCTTTTAGCTCCCTTACCTTTTTCATTTCTTATTTGAGAATCCATCTGAGAGCAAAAAGGGCTCCAGGACCAAGAATGGGAAATATTTAAGATCTTGCAATAGATCCATAGACATAAACGCAAAGCCAAATATTTGCTGTTATTCTGTCCTACTTTTATTAAACTGTGACCAGCTCATCTCAGAGATAAATATTCATTTGTAGGTGTAATGTATATTCCAATGACTCTTGCCCACAGGTGCTAAAGATAAGTCACAACTACTGAAAAAGTGCTCATAAGAATTTCTCGAGAGCGTACTACCCACACACAAACAAATATGGTAAGTTTACTAATCAGCTATCACACTGCATTCTCTACTTCTTACCTTTTAACTGTAGCTCAATCTCCTGGAGGGCACCATGACCACTTAGAAGTCCCATCTCTGCTGATTCTCACAGTTTCTCATGTTTGGCTCTGCTTTTGACCTGTGTCACTTGTGTTGGGTACAGCTGTGGTTTCTTAGCCTTCCTCTTACACTTGGCATTCTTGCCTAGACTGATGCATATCTATTCATGCCAGGAACAGCAGCTTGTCTTGTGGATCTATATGTGCACCAGTCACTGCCACTGCCTGCTACATTAGAAACAATGCTTCCTCATAAATATTGTGCTGCTGAGTGGAGAAGAATGTTTGTCCCTCATTTTTATGCTACATTCTACTAACGAAGCTACTTGGGTTCTAATAACTGAATTTAGTGAGTATGACTGCAAACTGTTTACAAATCATTTCTCATGTATAAATCATGCCCTGCCCTCTCTACCCCAAGATCCGACATGAATGACTCTAATTGTGGAAAGGAGTCATGTTGGATTGAGGAACAAATCCATGTTTCAGAACAGTGCTAGAATCTGATTCACCACTCCACCCAATACAAAGGCTTTGTTTTAAGGCCAAGCTTCTCATATCTGAATACTTCTACCCTGAGGATAGTATTCATTTCTCAGGAGACTTCAAAGTTCCTAATGCAAATTGACTTCTGGTGAGTCAGCTCCATAATTTCATCACGGATGTTTGGTCAGGTATGAACCACAGTGGTCACCCAGCTACTAGCAGATTCTAGATGCCCACTATGCAAGATTATCTTTAAAGTAGTCATAACAGAGTTTCAATAAGGAAAAAAAGTTGGTACCATTAAGTGTACCAACTCTGGAAACAATTGCATAAACTTCTCTTCTGTCATACACAACATTTAAGATAATAAAGCCTATGCTTATTAATATTTAAACTTATGCTTATATTTATTATATTAATATGCTTATTAAGACCAAAGATCATGCTTATGATGTTTAAAGTCCTTTTTAATACTTCTTATAATGTAGAGGTTTTGAAGTTGTTCTGGCTTTACATAGTACTGAATTTAGTAAGAAAATACCCTGTGGAAGACCCTGTGAATTACATTCCCAATACCTATTTCTCTTTTATGTACTTTACCAAGAGAATCACTAAAGCTCAGGACCACAATGTGCCTAGCTAAATACTTATTATACTTGCTTTCTTTGCAGACAAATGTGATCACAACACTGTTTTATTCAACGAGTTGTCAACAGTGGTATACTGGGAATTTTGAGAAAAAGATATTCTCTTTCCTGGTAAAAAGGAATAGACAGAGCTGGTACCATGGTCTTCTTCTGACCCTATCTTCTCCCATTATACAAATATGTTGTCTAGAGTCACAGCAGCAAATTGGTGAATGTGAGGTGAACAAGCATAAAAATGAAATACATAAGACAGTGAGTAAAAACAATAGAAGGAACTTGTATCTCTGTAGACATTGTTCTGCTAAACCAACATCTGCAACCACTTCCAGACTTCTTGTTATATAAGAAAAAAATTTGCTTCTATTTGTTTTATGTTACTATTGTCCAATTATTCTTCTATTTTCAGGTTTTAAAAAGTTCCTAACTGATATACTAGGTTTAGCCACATAGAATTGCTGATGTTAACCACATTTAAGTTATAACAATAATAAATTTCATATGGTCAATGTAATATAACTTATTTCATTTGTTTTAAATGTAGGTCATTGAGCAAGACTTCCATCTGGTATCACAAAGCTAAATATAAATACAAGTTTCAGTATATAAAAATATTTATTTACAATTCATAGTAAACCAGTTTCCATCTTTACTGATGTTCGTTGTGCCAATGATATGAAACATTGGATAAAACATTCTCCTAAAAAATATAAACAGAGAGAGAGAAAGGGAAAGAGGGAGAGAAAGTCAATATAAACACTCAAGTGAAAATTTAAAATATAATAATCAAGGCTAAGATGTACATAAACTCATACACATTATTTATTGTATATTCTCCGTGTATTTCCCAGAAATTAATTTTGAAAATATGTTCTAAGGGAATTGTACAAGCTAATGACAAACAACCAAAAAAACTGTATTACAACATTGAATATAAGAACAATGTACTACTTGGAAACAGAATAGGTAAGCAAATTCTGGGGCATCCACTACAATGCCCATTATGTAAAAAAAAAAAATATGATAGAAAGCTTAAATTGACAATTAAAGTTACACTCGATAACACATATATTGCTGTTCCTTTCAAATACTATCCTTTTCTTATAGAATTATGTCTACTTTCTTCTGGGAAATGATCTATCATAATTCTCTTCTGACTTATTTTTTTAAATGTGGGATCAGAGAAATCATAAATAGTTCTTTTTGCCGATAAAAGCTATAAGATAGGATGTTCAGCCTGAGCTAGATATACAAAGAGGAATCAAAAACATGTCAGAGAGATTCCAGCGATGGTTTGAGTGTCTGGTAGTTCTTGAAACTAAGTAAGAGCATTCATCTTTTCAGAGACCGAAGGTTAAAATTTCCTTCAGTTGTTTGATATAAGCTTGTATCTTTCTAACAACTGCCTTTTTCCCCCCTCAACCAGTTTGATTTCCTGTTCTGTCACGTGCAAACAAATGTATCTTGATATAATCACATTAGAATGTTTGGTGAAAAAGAAAATACAGCTGGACATAAAACTGTACTTACATGTACAAAGATAACAATTATATGTAACTAAATATACAAAGTAAAATGTTGTTTAAAATTCTACAAAAATTTTGAATTCATTCAAATAAATAAATATTATTGAGCACATACTCTGTAACCAGATATGCATGTCAGAAACTGAAGTCACAAGTAATTTTTGTCTTTTGCTATTAGGATTATTGTTAATTTTGTATGTCTTGTTTCTCTTTCAAAATGTTATAAAATAAATGGGTATTTTTAAGAAAATATTCATAATAGAGAATGGGGGAAAATATAATTTTTGCTACACTATGCTTCTAGTGTGTATAAATGTATATAGGTATAAAAATTTTAGTTTTAACAAGTATGCTAAGATATTATATTGTTAAAATTATAAAAAATGAAGACAATAAGACATTAATTTTATTTATCAGGGTTTCCTAACCTGTGTGCTGAGGAACACAATGTGCTTACAAATAGGTTAGAGGAGTGCAAAGTTATGATACCAGCCTCCCTCATAGCTGAGTGGAGACTGGGTGGCCAGATGCCTAAGCTGGTTGCCACAAAGTAAAAAGAAGCTTATGCGGTCCACATCAGTAAGCTATAGATTTATTATTATCTTCTATGTGGGCTATAATAGATGTTTGGGAGCATTGTTTTATGTGATCATCTTGGTTCTTCCTCTAGTTAGGATGTCTACTAATTTTGAGTATTATATCTCATTCCATCAAAATAACAGATGGACAAAATGTAAAATTCATCTGCCCAAATGGCTAGAAATCCTTGAAAGAAAATAATTAATCAAAATAATTTTGAATGCAAGTGTGAGTTGCTAAAAATGGAAGGGAATTGAAGAGAAAAATGTAGGAAAAAATGAAATACAGTTTCTAAACTCTCCATGGTTTCAGAAAAATTTGGTGCCCAAAACATAGGGACTCTGTTTATTGTTTATATGGGAGCTAACGTCTGGGTGTTTATTAGCTCCTAAATGGTCAGTGCTCTAAATAAATAAATAAATAAATAAATAAATAAATAAATAAACATTTGTAAGAAAGTAGGGAAATATACCCAACAATTGGCTCAAATAAAAGATAATAATATTTTCTTTTGCCTTGTCCCTGGGTAAAACAAAAATATGTCTCTTCTGAGGAATCAAAATCCGAAAACTTTGTCTTGAATAGATTTAGGTTCAGAATTATCCATGAGGTCTGCGTAACTCCAATAAAAAATTAACGATAAAAATTTGTACCCTCTGGTGATAAATCTGGGATATTTGGCAGAAGCATAGAAAAGGCACTCAGGAGATAATTCCCACAACCAATACTATAGGGATACCAACACACACATGTACCAAGAAATAAAGTTAAGTTAAAATATAATGACAAAATTTACAAAATGTAAAAGAGAACAATCTACTTGGCCCCTGAATCAACAGACTCAACAAATATGGCAAACTCAGCCCCAAGAACTCAATACAGTACAAAAAATAAAAAACACTCTAAAATAAATAAATGTGCTTAAAATAGTTAACAAAAGAGTTTTAATAAAATCTCTATAAAAAAGACATTTAGGAAATATAAGCCCATTTGTAAAAGAGCAATATTTTTATATTTCCTGAGAAACTCATTAGATGGGATAAACACCACTTAAGGAACAATTCAGTATGAAAATGGTAAACTTTTAAAAACCTGGAAAATTTACCAAGGTGAAACACAGAGTGATAAAGAGGTGAAAAATATCAAAGACAGCAATACACAAAAGTCAACAACTTTCTTATATACAAGCAATGAGCTGGCAGGATTTGAAATAAAAAAATACAATTTACATCAATCCTCCAAATAAAACACTTATGTATAAATCTGATAAAATATATTAAATGTTTACATGAGGAAAATGACAAAACTCTAATGAACAATATCAAAGAAGACCTAAGTTAAGTAGTGAGATATTCCATGTTCATGCACAGGAAGACTCAATATTGTCAACATGTCAGTTCTTTCCAACTTGTGTAATAGATTTAATGCAATACCAATCAAAATCCCAGCAAGTTATTTTGTGGACAAACTTATTCTGAAGTTTCTATGAAGGGTAAAAGGTCCAGATTAGCCAACTCAATAGTGAAGAAAAAGAGCAAAGTCAGAGGACTAACACTACTGCACTTCAAGATCTAGTATAAAGCTATAGAAATCAAGACAGTGTTGTTGAAAATGTAGATAAATAAATCAGTGGAACAAAATAGAGAGCCCGGTAATAGACCATGTGATTCTAGTCAACTGGTCTTTGACAAAGGACCAAAGACAAGACCTGGTCGACTAGACATGTACATTCAAAAATATGGAGCTAGAAACAAACTTTTACACCATTCACAAACATTAACTGAAAATGCATTGTAGACCTAAATGCAACCCACAAAACTAAAAAAAATACAATACAAAAGAAAACTGTAGGAAGATAACACAGTAGAAAATCTAGATGATCTTGGGTTTGGTGATGATTTTTTAGCTACAATACCAAAAATACAATCCATGAAAGAAATAGTTGGTAAATAAGACTTCATTCAGATTGAAAACTTCCATTCTGCTAAAGACAATGTCAAGAGAAAGAGAAGACAATCCACAAACTGGGGACAGAGGGTACATGGAAATTCTCTGTAATTTGCTCAATTTTACTGTGAACATAAAACTTTCTGAAAAATAATGTTTATTAATTTTTAAAAAGTAAGAAAGGAAATGAAAACACTGCAGATATATTATCTACAAAATATGACAGCAGAAATAAATCCAAATACATCAGTAATAACAATAAGTAGACACAAGCCAATGTCATCAGTTGACAAAAACTCTCAAAATGAACTAAAAAATAGAAATCTGTGATATGATGTACACTAGAATTACACATAAAACAAAATGACAGGGAAAGATTTTATATGAAAGGATATAAAATGATGTAGGCAAATACTCAAGAGAGGAGTTAATATAATGATATTAAGCAGACAGTTTTGAATTTAAGACAGGACCATTATTATAGATAAAGTCACTACTGTGAACATGATTAAAGGAAAAATTTGACAAGATACTATAATTCAGAACAAGTATGAGCTTCAAAGAGAGGCTCAAAAGATATCATTCAAAATTTGTCTGTATTGTGAGAAAACTGGACATATCTTAAATTAGTATGAGAGATTATAATACCACTCTTTCAGAAACTAATTCATCAAGCAGAACAAAAATAAGAATATAAATGATTTAAACAAAACAAATAACAAGTTTAGTCCCCACATATTGGCATGTATATAGAACTCTTTCACCTTTATGATTAGTGAATATACATTGCATTCAAGCAAGCATTTATAAAAGTTAACCATATATTAAACTATAATACAGTAAATACCAAATAACATGTAGGGACTGTACCTACTATAGGCAATACTTTAGAAAGTAAACTAAGACATAGCCACGCCAGACAATAATAATAATTATAACAGCAAATAACAATTATAGTAAATGCTATATAATAACTACACACATCATGTTATCACTTTAACACAAAATATGACAAATTGGTATTTATCTGAAATCTTGTTTCCATTTTCTGGAACAGCCCTTTTTTTACTTCTAATTGGATGTTAAATGTTATATGATTTATTATTATTTCTTTAAGATTCATAAATGTAAACTTTTTAAAAGGAAAGCATAAGTAGGACTAAGCAAAAATTAGCCATATTTAATAATAAATAATGTCATACTGTCTTCTAATCCATGATAAGGTAAGAAATTTTATCCTTTCTGTTACCTTTTCCAATAATGTAGTAGTCTCCCCTTATCCATGAGGGTTAAGTTCTAAGACTTCCAGTGGATGCCCAAAACTGTGAATGGTATCAAACTCTCTCTATAGTCAGCCATTCGTATGTGCAAGTTCTACATTTGTGGATTCAAACAACCATGGATCAAAAATACAGTATTCACAGAAAGCAAAACCCACAGACATGCAGGGCTGACTTTTCATATCTGAGGTACCACAGTGCTGATTGAGGGACTTGAGCATTGAGAAATTTGGTATCAGTTGGAGGTCCTGAAACATCCCACACAGATATCAAGGGAACACTGTACTGTTTTTTTCTATACATGATATAGAATGATACAATTTAATGTATAAATTAGGCACAGCTAGGAGATTAAGAACAATAACATAATAAAATAAAACAATTGTAACTATATAATGTCATAAAAGCTATGTGCCTGCAGTCTCTGTCTCTCAAAACATCTTATTGTACGGTACTCACACTTTTAGATCACAATTGACTGTGATAACTAAAATCACAGACAGCCAAGCAAAATCACAAATAAGAGGGAGCTACTGCCTTCAGCATTTAGGACATCATTCTTTATTTTTATTTAGAGGTAAAAACTAAACAAAATCAATCCTAAGATTCATTGTGATTTCCAGCTCTGTTTTTAACAAGTCCCCATTATGCTGATTTCTCTTGTCAGTCTGATTGATAACATCAAGCTAAGCAACCTCTATGCAAAAGCATTTGAGCATGAAATACTTAGCATTTTACCTTCCTGCAACAGCAAATTTAAAAAGTTGTGGGAATTATTCTCAAAAACGCCCATATACTCTGTATCTACAGGCCTGTTTTGGTAGACCAGCTTCTGAATCAAGTCCTTTGCATCTATAAATTCATAATATAGGATATCCATCTCTAAAATACCCATAATTTAAAAACTCACATTGAATGTCCTCAGAATTTAAACTTCTTTTGTTTTTTTTTCAGGAAAAGTGGATTTAAAGCAGGGAGGTAATTAGAACTTGTGAAGTTTAAAGTAAAAGCCAATTAAGTAACAGTTTCAGTGAAAAAAAAATTGAGAAAGTCCTGCTTATCTTTACGTTTGCCATTTTCTAGTCGTATATTTTGGGGCTCTAAAGCAGTCTTGTTTCTATTTTAAAAGGTCATGTTTTCCCAGTATGTATTTTTATCACAATCTACACATAACAACAGCAAATACTTCAGATGCAGTTAGTTCATCTTTTTTTTAGACTGCTCATGGCTTCTTCAAAAGACCATCATAGAATTTTGGGGGAACAGAACATCAACTTCTGTTTTACTGTGAACATTTTCTTTTGTTTTCATTGTCAATGCATTTCCAAATTAGAAATGGACACTATTTTTCTTATACTTTGAAAATATGCTTTTACAGGAGATTTTGAAATTGTTTCTATGGTGGGCAACATGTAGGCCACATGTTTAGGATGTTATCTACTTTTACTTCTATGAATTGAAAATTTTATTGTGTGGTTCTGCACATTTTGAAGAAATGAAAAATGACAAAATATATTCATGATGAAAGCCTCAATATCACAGATAAGAAAATTACACCTCTTTTAGTAATCTTGCATAGAAAGCATGCAGGACATTTAGCTAAGTAAGATCTGTTCATTTTCTGTGGTTGAAATTTATGGAGGAATGGAATTTGCCAAAACTTGTATTTGTAATTTTCACTGAATATGCAGGTAGATGAGCATGGCCTAGTTTGTATTTAAACAAAATATCAGCAATCTATTCTCTTCTGGTTTCTGTGGTTTTATTAATTTTTTTGTAGAAATTAAGTGCTGTATTTGATTTTACAAACTGAAGTACTTAAGAGTACCCTGTTGTTTTTGTTCTAATGATCTGACATATCACTTGATATACTGTAAGAAGGCATGATCATTAATATTAATAAAATCTGACAGAATCAGCTCTACACTTTATAGTGTAGAGGGCTGATGTCAGACATTTTAGTTGCAACCTCTGTATCAGGAAATGTAACTTTACTCATTTTCATAGAGCAATCAAGGGATAGATGTGATATTATGCATTTGTGTATGTGGTATGTCCACGCCAATGCAGCAGCCACTATTTTCAATAGATTATCTGTGTCTTTTGGTGAGATGAAAAACATTTTGATTGATTTAAAAGTACTTCCTGGTGTTGGCTTGTGAGATTCAGTCTTCACGTATGCTTTCTTCACCTCCTCAAACCCAGATTATTTTCTGTATATTTTCTGTTTTGGTAATTTACCTCCTGAATCCTCTTTTATATATTCTTCCATCTGCCATTAAATTGTACAGTCATTTAAGCTTCTTTTCCATTGAAGGCTGGGTCATTTTGATGTTGATATTATATTTGTTCTCATTTCCATTATGGGAATTGTTAGAAAACCTGGTCACAGTATTCACAATGTTAACAACTAAACTAGTAGTATCTTGATACAAATCATGATAGTTAATCCATCACCAAAATCAAGGACAAATTATGCATGCTCACAAATAAAACACACTTAAGTTATACAGTTAAATTGCTTCAGTCAGGTGATACAACATTGGATGATCCATTATTAGAAACTGCAAAGCATGATTGCCAACACAGGCGGCCGGGGAAAAATATAGCAATAGGGACTATAGAAAGCAGATGGTCCATGCTGCATCCATTTAATGGTAAAACAATGCTGCTTTTAGCCCCTATTTTTTGTCTGTCTTAGAACTTCTGTACCTTTCTCCCAACCTTCCATATCTATTGCTGAAAAAAATGGCTGTTTTTGAGTTTCAGGGAGGGATTTCTTGGTTGTAGAACTTTCAGTGCTAAAATCAAGACATTCCCCATAAATGAATAGTGGGCCAGCCCAGCTGTCCATGATGCAATAATATGCAAAATTATTACAGTAAAGAAAACATGTTCCTGATCCCTATGCATTTGCAAAATTTAAGGCACGTTTCTCGACTTCTAAACATATCTTCTGAATTCAGGTATTGAATTGTAGATAATCCACTAACATTATTCACCATATTAATATACTAAAGAGCGAACTATAGGATAATGTGACTGAGTGCAGGAAAAAAAAAAGTAACACAACATTCGTTTATAATTAAAACTCATAGAAAACTCCTAGAATAAACTTCTTTAATTTGGTAATGTGTAACTAATAATAAAACATAGAGAATATACTTACTGCTGGATTTCTGGAAACATTATTTTTAAAATCAGAAGCAATACAAGAAAGTCCATGATCCTTGTATCTATTTACATGACACTGGAGATTCTAGTAAGTATAAGAGAATAATAAAAATCTTGATGTGGAAAATAAAATAGTATTATTTACAGTTTCTAGATAATCTATTAGAAATAATAAGAGATATAATCAGGTTTGAAGAATCTAAGAAAAATTTCTGAAATCAACAGCACACTTTACCACAATAAAACAATTAGGAAATTGAAGTAATAAAAATACCATTCTCAGCACAATCCCAAGTCATAAGATTTATGGAAATTAACCCAAGACTACATGTACCCAGAGTACATGTTCTTTATGAAAAAAAGTATAAAACTTTATTAAAGGACATAAAAGAAGGCAAATAAATGGAGATATTATAACTTATTGATAAATTAGAAAATTTAAAATCATAAAGATTGCATTCTCCCCAAGTAAAATAAGAAATTAAATACAATTTCAATCAAAATCTCATCAGGATATTTTATGAACTTGAAAAATTATGCTAAAGTGTATATGTATATACTAAGGGCCAAGAACACCCAGCCAAATTGGGATATTTTCCCAACAAAATATCAAAATTTACTACAAAACTAGACCACTTTTAAGAATCCTATAGAAAGGAGGCAATGTAATAAATCTAAGAACGATTACAGCGTCATGTGTTACTTAATGACAGGGTATATTCTGAGAAGTGTATCATTAGGCAGTATTGTCATTGTGCAAACATCATTGAGTGTACTTATGCAAACCTAGATGGTGTAGCCTACTAAACACCAAGGCTATATGATTGTTCTGCTCCTAGGCTTCAAAATTCTATAACATGGTACTGTACTGAATTCTGTAGGCAATTGTAACAGAATTGAAAGTATATGTGTATCTAAACATATCTAAATATAGAAAATGTACAGTAAAAATACGGTATAATCTTATGGTACTACCTTGTCTAAGCAGCCCATGATTAACTGGTGCATGTGGTACATTACTTTATACTTATGAGAAATGGCATTTTAAACCCCTGAGAAATAATAGAATATTGGCAATCTATAGAAAAAATCCCAAATGTATTAAATTCCAAATGGATTAAAAATGTAAATGTTAAAATTATTATAATATACTTTGGAAGATATCTATATAATTAAATGACATTTACACTTAATATTTTATATCAATGAGCAATCAAACAAAAAAATGATCAACCAAATGAAAAACAAAGAAAGCCTAGAGAAAGTGTTTGTAACACACAAAATTAACAAAAATACAAAATTGAGAGACTATGAAAGTCCTATAAATCTATTAAATGAAAAGGGAAAAACACCCTTCCTCAATTAAAGAAAATGAACAAAGTTAGGAAAAGACAACTTATAAAATAGGAAAATCAAACTGAAAGTATCTTCAACTTTGTTATTAATTAGAAAGTGCAAATTTAAATTTCAAGGTACCATTAAAACCATATGAGGATTAATAAGTTTGAAATTGTTAATAAGTTTGAAAACACTAAGTGTTGACAAAGCCGTGGGGAAATAGAATCTTTTATGCTTTCCTGGAGGTAGAGCAATGAGACAAAATAAATTTTGAAAGCAATATGACAATATCTAATAAAGTTGTAAACTTGCATGAACTTTATTATTTAGTAATTTACATCCATGGGTTCACAAGGGAACAGAGTTAAGCATGCTAATTGCATGACTATGTGTAATAGAAAAGAGAAGGAAGCAACCTAATTATTCCTCTGTAGAGCAATAGATAAATAAGTGGCTTAAGTACATGCATTCAACATATGTGAATAGTAAAGAATAATTAAAACGAACAAACTAATTCTATTTTATGAAGTGTGGATAAACCTTAAAAATATTTTTGAGTTATAAAAAGGAAATTACAGGCCAAGCACAGTGGCTCACACCTGTAATCCCAGCACTTTGGGAGGCTGTGGCGGGTGGATCACGAGGTCAGGAGTTTGAGACCAGCCTGGCCAATATGGTGAAACCCTGTTTCTATTAAAAATAAAAAAATTAGCTGCGCATGGTGGCACTTGCCTGTAGTCCCAGCTACTTGGGAGGCTGAGGTAGGAGAATTGCTTGAACCCAGGAGGGGGAGGTTGCAGTGAGCCGAGATCCCGCCACTGCACTCCAGCCTGGGTGACAGAGCAAGACTCCATCTCAAAAAAATAAATAAATAAAATTAAAAGGAAATTACAAAGTAGTATGTATATAATACTTTTTTTGTATGTTTAAACCATACAATAACACAATGTTTATGGATGCATGTATATCTACCAAGCGACCAAAGCATATAGCAGATTGACATTCACCAATTTCAGGTGAGTGTTCCTTTGTAGGGATTTAGGAAATGGGTAGGGATGGTGAAAGTGAACTTTAGTATACCTGTCACATTTCATATCTTTGCATGAATCAAAAATAACAAAATATAAACATCTTTTTGGTGATAGTTGGGGGCATATTGCTATCCATTTAATTGTTTTATGATTATTTGAAATACTTTGTAATAAAAATTTGGTGTATGTGTGTGTGTTTGTGTGTCCCTGTGTGTGTATATTCCAGACAAAGGAAAGTATGAATTCCGCTGAATTGTTTGCTGATTATTCCATATATAGTTTATTATGCCTAGCTATTGTACACTGATTTGAGTGTAATATTTTAAGAGAGATGTTGACCATTGACAAAAGAATTACCTCTACATGTACTTGAAGAGTAAGATAATGATTAATTGAGATAGGTACCTAACAGTGTTTTAGTATCTACTGTATTCCAGATTTCCTATATGAGTGTGTAATTAATGTGCTATATGTATAAATCAAATAAGTCAATATGTAGAAAATGAAACAACCAGAATTGCTGAAGCCAGTGTTAAACCTACTTATCTTGATGAAAATATCCATGGTCTTTTCTGTAATTCATACTTCCTTCCTGAAAGGATGTAAGGCAAGATGGTACCGTGGAATTACCCTGAAGGACGGCAACCATGCAAAACTGAATACACGCCGCCTTAACAAGAAAATCTTCAGAGTTATTTTGAAAAACTTCCACAAAGAGCAAGAGGAAAGAAAAACAGATTAACGTATTTTTGGTTGTTGAGACACCCAGACAGGATTAATCTGTGAGTAACAATTAGAAAGAGGAAAATATCAATTCACTAAGTATTGTTCTAGTTTTCAGTGGCTGCTGTAACAAGTTATCACAAATGTGGTGGCTTAAAACAAAGAAAATTTATTCTCTCACAGTTGTGGAGGCCAGAAACCCAAAATCAGTATCGCTGGACCAAAATCAAGGTGTTGGCAGGACTGTGCTCCCTCCTGAGACTCTAAAGGAGAATCAACTTCTTGCATTTGCGGGGGTTCTACTGGTTGTATCCCTCCAATCTCTGCCTCTATGGTCACAATGGCTCTCCCTCTTTCATCACGTGTCAAATTTCTCTCTTTCTTTCTGCCGCCTTCAAAAAGGATACATGTGATTGCATTTAGGGACCACCCTGATGATGGGGGATATTCTCCCAAATCCTCTTTGCCATTTTAGATAACATTCATAAATTCCGTGGATTAAGATGTGGACATCCTTGAAGGACCATTATTCAGCCTACCACAGGTATGAAGCGACATTTTTACAAACTACTACGGACTCCTAATCTCTCTAATTGTCCACCATCTCTTCACCCTTTTTCTGATTATGGGCACCCCAATGTTGTCAAACACTTCTCCCGAACTCCATATAGATCTGATGAGAGGAGTCTAATTACAGCTCTCCACTTCTCTAGGATTGCGCACATGGCGTGGGTTTGTATCACATTTTAGAGGTGAAGATTCATACACCAGTGTGTGGACTCATGGCCCGTGTCTGACTAATTGGACTTTATTATCTACTGTTATACACAACCATATATGAGAAAGACTCTCTTTTCCTGGAATCTATAGATAATCTGATTAAACTTTAAAGCTGGTAGTAGCCAGGTTCACTGTCACAGGGAGGAAGCATAGTGAGAGGAGAAAAGAATGAGAGGGAAAAAGGCCAGGCGCGGTGGCTCACACCTGTAATCCCAACACTTTGGGAGGCCGAAGCGGGCGGATCACGAGATCAGGAGATCCAGATCATCCTGGCTAACACGGTGAAACCCCATCTCTACTAAAAAAAAAAATATACAAAAAAATTAGCCGGGCATAGTGGCAGGCGCCTGTAGTCCCAGCTACTCGGGAGGCTGAGGCAGGAGAACGGCGTGAACCCGGGAGGTGGAGGTTGCAGTGAGCCGAGATCGTGCCACCGCACTCCAGCCTGGACGACAGAGCGAGACTCCGTCTCAAAAAAGAAAGAAAGAAAAAAAAAAGAATGAGAAAAATACCCCAAAGAATCAGAATGAAAAGAGTCCTCTTGGCATCAACTGTTGCCTCAAGTCAGTTCCATTTCTGACTTCTTTAGTTCTGTGAGGGAATTAAAAGCTGATTTTGACTTCAGTTAGGCTGAACTGGATTTCTGACTAACACCTGAACAAAACTGTTTATTCTGTGGGCAAAGCAATTCACAATGAATGTATAATTGGACAGGAAGATCTCAAAGTTCCCTTCAAACTCTATAACCTCTTGCTTCCAAATATGCTTAAGAAAACCTGGGTAAAATTTAAAAAAATCAAAATACTGTCAGTTACAACACTGCACTTCGTATGACTTTTCTGAAACGGGGTATGTATAACACAGTTATGCTACAAAGTCACTGTTGAAGAAGAGGATACAATGCCAAACACAGAGGAACCTAAGCTTTTGTTTGCTATGGAGGATATCTCAATTATCAGTAGAAGCTGTAAAAATAAGCATCCATAAACCAGCTTCCAAATAAATAAACAAACAAACAACTAAAGAAACAAATACTCAAAGTCCAGCAGCTATCCCTGAGAGTCCCAAAAATATCTTGAAATTTCCTGAAAAAATTGCTCCAAATGATTCATTTAAATTCTATGTTCCCAATTAATGTTTCCTTTACCTCACTTCTTAAAAAAATTCTAGAATTCTGTATCAGAATTTATAAAATTTTATGTATGTGGATACTATGTTGTCCAATTCAATAAACACACTGAAAAATATACTATTGCTCTTATATTTTTATACGTTATTTAAGAGTTGATAAGATAGTTTATTTCTAGCCATTTATAAAATAAAACAAAAAAATTAATCAGGCCCTTGTTGTGGAGCATAACTTCCTGTTATAATATTGTTTCCATGGGGACATCAGATCTGAGATCCACCATTTCAACCTATAATGCCTTTTCCAGGAATGGAAACATAAGAATATTTGAAAGATAGTTATAAAATACTACTTTTAAAACACAATTTTAGAAAGCATGAGATACCACATTCTAATTGAAATTAAAAACACCTCCACTGTGATGTTTGGACAAATAATAAATAGATCTTGATACCTTAAATGTTGTCCCCAATCATCTAATGGATCACTCTTGAGATAATTAGCCCAAGAGTTTAAGTTGGATGTGAAGGATCATGATATTAATTAAATATGTACTTGTAAGATTTGTAAAGCAAAACATTATCCACACTAACACAGCAGCTCTTGTTCTTTGCGCAATGTGGAATAAAGCTGCTTTTTATCATAAAGAAAAGACACTGGACAAAAGATTATATTTCAAAAGAAGATTGGTTGTGGTGAGCAGGTCGATCACTTTTGCACCCCTTTCCCATTTAATAATAAAAATTTCAGTTTATTTAAGGTATCTAAGTTTTAGTACACAGCCAAGCCTTGTATAGAGCTGCCCATACCCCCATTTCCTAAGATAGCCAATATTTGACTTAAGTTAATCAGTATATTCTATACTCATGAGCAGCATAGAGGCAGACATGTGTTGTAAACATTCCACTTATGAGGAATCTCAGAGTTTTCTTGGAATGTTAAGACAAAGCATTCTCTCTTCCTCTGCATGCTGTAGTGTGCGAAATGCGAAAACTGGAGCCACCTTGAGGAATGCTGCCTGAAGTTTAAACCAACATGCACAATTAAGATTACACACACACACGCACACACACAAACACACACAGACCAGGACACTGAAATAAACTATAAACTGTCCTTGAAATGTACCCTTTCGACTTCCATTGATGAGCCAACAAACTCTCTGTTGTTGGAGCAGTCTGAGTCAGATTTTCCGTAACATAGAGCTGAATTCATTTTCTCAGATACAATCACCATTAGTAAATTAAGCATATTATGTTACTAGTATCTTTACCTCCAGTGTTTAAAGAATAACCTTTAAATGAATGATAAATCATTGATATTAAAACAAAATTTAAAGAGTATCAGAAAAAGAAAAAAATTGTTAAATCTAATTAACCAGAAAGTCGAGGAGGAGAGGAATTTATTTTTTTGAAATGTTCATTGTGTTGTGTTCACACAACACAATATGGATTTATTGATTAATAATGGATTTATTGGATTATTGATTAATTTATTGATTAATAATGGATTTAATGGAATAATGGATTAATATGGATTTATTGATTAATAATATTTCTATGCTAAATCCTCAGGAAGCATCTATGTATTTAAAGAGAAAGAACAGCTTACTTCAACTGATCATGAAATTATTCTAATTTAAGGACTAGTCGTAATGTCTAAGGACACTCAAAACGGGTCTTACTATAATGGGACTCCTTAGACACTTCTCAAAGAAAGGGTTGCCTGGCCTTGGAACAAAAGAAGAAAATACAGATTCGCTCAAAACAATAGTCTCTTAGAGTTTCAGGAGTAGAAATATATTAAAATAGTATATAGATTTAAATTTTGCTGAAATTGCTAAAACTGAAATGAGACAGGTCAAGTAAATTATGACAGTCATGCAAGAAGAATTATGCATGTTTAAGCCTCAGAAGTATATTTAGCATCCCTTTTGGTATAAATGGTCTCTTGATCACTAAGAAACTGGGATACATATCTTATCTCCCAACTATAAGCAGGCATCATGGTATAGGAGAATATGCCCTTTCTATTTTCTTCATCTATGATAATGAAATCTCTCCCTATAATCTCTGCTGTTCCAAGAGAGTATAAGTAAAAAGTTCCTCTCATTCCTGCAGCTCTTTCAGGCTTTAACCCCTCCCCATAATACAGTACTGACCTATTCTTTAATCCATAAAAAAGCTAATATTTGGACCATTGCTGAACCTATCTTATCTCAATTTGTTCAGAACTCTCAAAGGCCAACTTAGAGGTCAAGTCACATCTTCAAATTCCAACAGAGAATTTATATGTACTTTGAACCACTTAAAACTTGTATTTACATGCTCACATTTTAAGTATTGAATGAATACTTCTTGTTGAGTAATTATTTCACTAGAGAAAAAAGAGATTTCAAAAAAGAACACAGAACTAGATGATTATTTATAGGGAAAAAGGATAGATGTAAAATAATGTCTAAAGAGAAGAGTAGGAATATGGCAGGATTATAATGTAATAATACTGTGTTATGTCTTTGTCATAACATTAATGGTGTTAAAATTGTACCTTAGGCATACACTTTGTTATTAGATTTTGATTTGGATTATTACAGCAGTTTCTATGTGTTAACTGCTTACACTGGTTCACACATTTAAATCTATGCAAGTATCTCATTTAATCCTCACTGCACTCCGTAAGAATGATATCACCAGCCCCATTTGATAGATACAAATGGAAAGAATAGTGATAAAAATATCTGCAAATTCTAGAGCACTAGTGGGAGATACATATAAGAATTATTTTACAATGCATAGGCTTTCACTATAAATTATACATTTTACTGCTTAACACGAACTTATGATCTCCTATGAAAAGGAATGTTCAGGGTTATCAAGTTTCCTAGGAAAAATAGTCAAAAGTACTCTTAATGCTTTAAATAAAAAGAGCCTTATAAAATGTGATATTTTTAATGAAAACACATTATTTAATAGGGTTTTTATTAGATTTTAATTATAACATTTGAAAAACAATGAACATATAATTGAGTAAAACCATTCACTGTACTTTTGCCAAGAAGCAGTGAATATAATCCATGGTATGTCTTTGTGCTTGTTTCAGTGTTTGAATTGTATTTGAGAAAATAAACAATATTAAATCACAAAATGACACATACGTCTTGACTGAGTCACTAAGTTTTCAGTTAGACTAGCAAAGAAATAAAACATCTCTTTCAGATTCATCAGAATTTTTCAGCATAATTTTTCAATCCTGAGTCCACAAAGCACAACAGCATTCTCCATAAAGTTATGGTGGAGAGGATATGTTTAATTTACTTTTCTCCAAAAAATTATTGTAAAATAACACAGTTTTAGCCTATAGTCTCATAGTACCCTAGCTTCAATTCATTGCACTTTACTACGGCATTCTTCCATTCTTTTTGTGCCTCCCTCTTCCTCTCTATTTATCCAAAACTTACCCATTTATCAAGTCCATTATTTATCATGCCTGGAAAAGTTACTTAATAATTCATGCTAAGAACTACTCTTTTACATTTTATATCACCAATATTAATAATTTTTCACATATTAACACCATTGTTCACAAATTAATGTGTATTTTATAATCATAAAACTTTAAGTTCTATGAGGATATTGATTTTTAAATTAATCTTACCACAAAACATAACATTTTTAGGTTATAATAGATAATATATGTTTACTAAATTGAATAAATTGCCTCCATGAGATAGGTGGGTCCAACCAGAGTGCATCCATTCAAACCTTCCTTAAGATACAGTAAGTTCTCATGACTCATGTTACTGCAGAATGATAGATGTGGATGCAAATCTTTTCTCTCATCTTTTGCATAACTTCAGGGAAATTCCTGTGGCAAACTCATGGATCAGACAACAGAGAAGATTATATTATTGCTGTAATTACAATTCTATTATTGCTGTAGTTCTATTTTATCTAAACACTTTGCTACATCTTGATGAAGTTCTGAGGCATTTCTTATAATACCAATGAACTAATGTATACAGGGAAGCCTCCTATTCCAGACAGCTGATTATGACACAAACAAGATAAGATAAAAATTATCCTATCATTTATTATAAAACAATAGCTAAATTCATATAAGGCAGACAAAATTATTTTGCTTTTCCAGTTTAGAATTGAAAACCACTATGGTTTTCCTATGTGAATACATAATATATGTCCTCTCTCTCACATAAGTATATCTGAATGGATGAGGAAGACCACTCTTCCAATGATGACCATTCCATCAATCAACTGAATCAATCAGACAATCTCTTCTGACAAACTGGAGACAAAGATTCTGAAAAGATAAGAAGATAGTTAAGATAGACAAAAAAGCTAAAACCAATCTATTATCAAAATACAATAGTCCACTTTTTTTTTCTTTCTGGTGCAATAATTGGCTTTTATTCTATTAATATTTGCATAATAAATCTCACTTTACTTGGGCAACATTGAGCAGGCTTATGGTCATTGAAATTAAACAAGACCCAAATATTAGTATTTATTACTTGTGTTGGAATTGCAATACATTCTCAGAGAAAACCTAGAGAATGTAGAATTACTTTTGGGTCAAGCTGGCCTTATGTCTTAAATTGGAAATAAGAAGTTTTCATCTGTAGTCACTTGACATTATATGTCCACTAAGGTTGTAACATTGGGGAACCAAATACTTTCTTCTATAGGATAGTCCAGATGGATTAGTAATACAGAGATATGTGGGTTAGACAATTATGTGTCAGAATACTAGGCAAGATTTTGAGAAAATAATTAACTTAATTGCTGGATTGGCAGTATTAACACACAAAAAGAAACACACCCACCCTGCAGTAAGAAGCCTTTACTACCTATAGTCAACATGTTGAAGTCTCTAAAAAACAAGTTCAGAAAGAGGTTCACATCATTTCTAGATTTTTCCCAACATTTTTTGTTATTATGACTTTAAACATACGAGGATATTATAGGAATTATACTATAATATCTGTACACCTGATGTCTAGATTCAGTAATTGTTAAATTTTAACTATATTATATACATGTTATGTACTCAATTGTTTTAGCACAACTTGTTTTATACATTAGCTCATAGATTTCAGATGTCAGATTTCTTTTTCTCTAAATCCTTCGTCATGCATTGTCAAAGAATAAGATATTTGCCTATATAAATGTCTTTTGCATACCTAATAAAATTAGCAGTAATTTCCTAAAATTATCTAACATCCAGTTCTTACTCAAAAATTTTCAAACCTAACAATTTAGCATGAAGCTGATAGAACTAAGAAAAACAAATAATAAAATTCATAACTATGGTAGAAAAAGAGACACATAAGTAGCTTATTTGTCAAGGTAGAAAACATTGGGAAGTAGAAAATATTTTGAAACGTACATATTGCAAAAAAGTACATTTAAGTCAATTACTTAAAAATTTCTGTAAAAAGTTAAAACAGCTAATTAATACTCCCCCAAATTGAAAATGGAAATAATAAAAACAAAAAAGATTTAAAAATTGAAAAAGGAAACAGCAAATATTATTTTTAAAAGAGCAGAATTTTATGAACTAGAAAACCAACAAATGAGAAAATACAATTTACAAATCCAATTTTTCTTTTTTAAAAAAATTAATAACATTAATCCCATAAAACTGGACTAAAAATGGGTATTAAAAGGGCCCAAATATTAATATTAACAATGAAAAGGATAAAAACATTACATCGATAAAAGTGTTGAAAAGAAAATGAGTATGGTAGATTGACTGCAAAAATGGCTTCTGTGCTTTTCCCTTCTATCTTTTCTTTCACAATGTGACTGCATGTCCTCCTATAGAGAGGTTGATTCTACTTCCACATCCTTTGAAGTAGGTCTTGTAGTTTCCTTGACCGACAAAATGTGGTGTAAAATGTTGATGTGTGAGTTCTAAGCAAAGGTCTCAAAAGGCCTTCCATGCTTCTACTCTCTCTCCCTCTTTCTGTTAGGCCTCTACTTTCTCCTTATGAACAAGCTCAAGTTGGTCCAAATGGGTGAGAAACCATGTGAAGCAAAACCATTTGAGCCATAAAGGCATAGCTGAGGCTCCAGACATGTAAGAGGGCCCAGCCAAGAAAAGCAGAGCTGCTCAGCTTAACACAATTCACTGCTGCTGCATAAGTGATCCCTCCAAGCCCAGCGCAGACTACAAGAACTGTGCCTCGTTGCCAAGCAGAAAGTGCAAATTCAAGAAAAACAAATTAAATAAACAAATAGCTGATACCATCTGGAGGGCTTTGGTAACAAAATAACATTCAGTATCTAATTTGATTTTACACATTCTAGATTTCATTTCTGTCCCCTCAAAACTTGGAAGTTTAATATAAGAAGTTATGTTTTAATTTGTTTTCATTCCTAAATAGAAAGAATAAAGACAGGAATGGTTAGAAACTAAAACAAACAAACAAACAAATAAGTAAAGATGTAATAGTGAAAAGGCAGAACCAAAATTGTCACTATTTGCACATAACATGGTATCTTCACACAGAAAATCCCAAACAAATCTACATTTAAACTAAAATTAATGAATTTATGTAGTTCACCAGACCAAAAAAAAAAAAAAAAAAAAACAAATCCATCCACACAAAGCAGTATATATTGTTTTAAGCCGGTAAATCTCAAGGTAGTTTATTTCACAGGGTGATTGTGGGAATACACAATCAATAAAAATCAGAGTATTATGAACAAATTTATGCCAATAAATAGAAAAAATTAAATAAAATTCTTAGAAAAACAGATTTTCAAAACTGATAGAAGAAAAACCTAATTAGAATTGAATTTAGAAACCTATGAGAATTGAATTGAATCTAATTAAAATAATAATCTGGATAAAACTCCATATCCAGAAGAAACTCTGTATGCAAACCTTTAAACAAATAATAAATTATACCAGTCCTAAATAGCCACTTTTATAAACTGAGAATATGCCACATTCTTTTTATGAGTCCAGGATAACCTTGATACCAACATCCTAAAAATATATTTCATGACTAAGTACAATGATGAACAAACTATTATCAAGAAAAATTTATCAATTAATAAAAATACAATGTGTAATTTTAAAAAATGAATTTATTTCAGGACTTCAGGGGTGGCTTAAAATTTTTAGATCAATTAATACAATTTTCTAAATTAATGAAAAAGGAGAATTATAATAATCATCTCAAAACCCATTTGTAATATTAAATAACAGAAAACTAGAAATAAAATAGAATTTTCTTAGTCTGAAACAAGGCATTTATTTTAAAAATGAAAAAAAATCAGATTTAATGGTGAAATAACGAAAGATATATGACTTCTGTAATGAGATAAGGATATCTCCTACGACCCATTAATAATTATCTGGCAAAGCCTAGCCAGTGCAATAAGCCAAATAATTATATTGCAGAAATAAAAATCAACTTATGTGCAGACATGATTTTTTTCATAGAAAATTCAAAAATATATACCTCAAATTATTGGGATTAGTTATTTGAGCTGATCACTGGACTGGACATGAAGCTAGTATAAAAATAAATTGTTGTTACATATACTAGCAACAAACAATTATAAAGTAAGTTTTTTTCTTTTTGTTTTTAATGATACCATTTATAATGGTGTGGATCTAATGAAGGCTAAGTGGAAAATTCAAGTAGAAAATAAACCACTGTTAAGATATATTAGAACAGATAAAATAAATTGGGATACTCTATATTTATGAATTAGAAGACAATTCTCTCATATATATAGATGCAACATAATCCCAATAAAAATGGTAGTGTTTTTTGAAAGAGATGAGAAATGACAAGCTGATTCTAAAAGGTATGTAGAAATGCAAAGCAGGAAATAATAAAGTCCATCTCGAATAATTACAAATCAGTGATTTTATACTAATAGCTAAAAATCATCTTATAACACTTTACTATAAACAGTGTGGATTGAAACAAGGATTGATAAGTAGACCAGTGGAACAGAATACGGGGTTTACAAACAAACCCACAGAAATGGAGAAACCTAATCTATGACAAAAGAGAAACTGTAGAGCCATAGAGGAAACTTCATCTTCTCAATAAAGAATGCGGCCTAAACTGGACATGTATATAAAAATAATGTTGGCACCTATGTCAGACCATATGCTAGATTTCATTTTAGATGGCTTGAATTTCCAAATGTAAATAAAAAGTTAAAATGCTTTTAGAAGACTTTGAAGAAGAATTTTTCCAAGATTGCAGCAAATTCTTAAAAAAAAAAAAAAGTCAATTTTTTTATAGATTCAGGAGGTGCATGTATAGGCTTGTCACATGGGTATATTGCAAGATGTTGAGGTTTGGGGTAAAAATGACCCTGTGTCCCACATGGTGAGGATAGTACGCATCAGTTTTTTAATCCTGTTAGTCCTCGTAATCTATTGCTGCATCTTTATGTCCATGAGTACCCAATGTTTAGCTCCCACTTTTAAGTGAGACCATGTGGTGTTTGGTTTACTGTTCCTCTGTTAATTCACTTAGGATAATGGCTTCCAGCTGCATCCATGCTGTTGCTTCAAAGGACAAGATTTTGTTCTCTTTTACGGCAGCATAGGATTCCATGGTCTATATCTACCATAATTTTTTTAATCCATTCCCCTTCCCTTTTGATAATCACCTTGGTTGATTCCATGTCTTCACTAAGGTGAACAGTGCTGTGATAAACACACAAGTACATGTGTCCTTTTGATAAGAATTTATCTTCTTTTGTATATATAACCAGTAATGGCATTGCTGGGTGGAATGGTATTTCTCTTTTATGTTCTTTGAGAAATCTCCAAACTGCTTTCCACAGGTGCTAAACTAAACTACATTCCCATTAACAGTGTATAAGCATTCCCTTTCCTCTGTAGCCTCACCAGCATCTGTTGTTTTTTGACTTTTCAATAATAATCATTCCCAGTGGTGTGAGATGTTATCTCACTTTGGCTTTTATTTGCATATCTCTGATGATTAGGGATGGTGAACTTTTTTTTCATATGTTTAGAAACTTAAACAACTCAACAAACAAAAAACCAATAACCTCACTAAAAAGTGGGCAAAAGACATGAGCAGACACTTCTCAAAAGATCACAGCAAATTTTGCTGGTGTACCATTTGTATCCCCCAGCCCTCCTCTGAATACACCTACTTGTATTATGGACTGGTTCTGTACCTGCAGATAAATTTTCACATCAAGCACTGAGCTTGTCTTCTCTGTGTCAGGATTTTCTCTGGCAATATTGCTTGAGGTAATGATGCTACTCCTGCTAAGAACAATAATATTTGAATCAGCATACCATCTATGTTTTACTGGTATTATTTTCCAATTTTCCCAGTCAGTATAAGCTAATTAGCCTCATAAAGGTGTGTATTGCAGCGGAACACACTTTACTTCTTAGGAAATATACTTTTTATTGAATTCTGCAGAAAGCAGATATTGTTAACTTTCCCCACTGTTAGTGATGATAAATTTGATTACTTCATTAAGGCAGTGACCACCAAATGTTCTCCATTACTTTTTAAAAATGTTTTTCAAATTGCAAATAATCTGAAAGTGACATTTTATGATCACATGAATCCTCCTCTCCAAAATAATTCCCCTTTAATTTTAGGCGACTGATAATGTTTGCCTGAGTCAATCATTTCATTAACAGTTGAAAAATGTTAATTTTTTAAAAAAATTTATTACCTAATGTTGTTCTGTAAAAATATTTTCCTCACCACTTGGGATTCACCGTATCTCCTCGTTACACAAAGTAAATGTCTGGTTTCCATTTAATTATCAATTTTTAGAGTAAGAAATTGGTGTTGTAACTACTTTTGACTTGTTATATTAATTTGGTTTTATTATTCTTGCCTTTTTTTTTTTTTTTTTAAGAAAATCATGGCTTTCTTTGTCTTATTCTTTGAGGGACAGGTTCTCACTCTATTGCACAGGCTAGAGGGCAGATCATAGCTCACTGCAGCATTGAACCCCTGAACTCAAGCAGTCCTTCCACCTGAGGTTCCTGAAGAGCTCGTGACTTTTTATTTCTTCATCCTTTCCTTCTCTCTCTCTCTCCCTCCATTCTGTCCTTTTATTCACTTGATTCTTTTTTTTTTGACTTTTAAGTTCAGGGGTACATGTGCAGGTTTGTTACATAGGTAAACTTGTCATGGAGGTGAATTTCAGAGATTATTTCATCACCCAGGTATTAAGCCTACTAACCATTAGTGATTTTTCCTGATCTTCTCCCTCCTCCCACCCTCCACCCTCTAATAGGCCTCAGTGTGTGTTGTTCCCGTCTATGTGTCCATGTGTTCTCATCATTTAGCTACCATTTATAAGTGAAGACACGCAGTATTTGATTTTCTGTTCCTATGTTTGTTTGCTATGGATAACAGAATCCAGCTCCATCCATGTCCCTGCAAAAGACATGATCTCATTCTTTTTTATGGTTGCATAGTGTTCCTTGGTGTATATGTACCATATTTTCTTTATTCAGTCTATCATTGATGGGCATTTAGGTTGATTCCATTTATTTGCTTTTGTGAATATTGCTGCAATGAACATACATGTGCATGTGTCTTTATAGAATAATAGAATTATTTATATTCCTTTATATTCCTTTAAATATATACCCAGTAATAGAATTGTTGAGTCAAATAGTATTTCTGACTTTAGGTCTTTGGGAAATCACCACACTGTCTTCCACAATGGTTGAACTAATTTACACTCCCACCAACATTGTATAAGTGTTTTTATTTTCCTCCACGACCTCACCATCATCTGTTTATTTTTTCTTTTTACTTCTTAATGGTAGCCATTCTGACTGTTGTGAAATGTTATCCAATTGTGGCTCTGGTTTGCCTTTCTCTAATAATCAGTGATATTGAGCATTTTTTCATATGAGTTGGCTATATGTATATCTTCTTTTGAAAAATGTCTGTTCATGTCCTTTGTCCACATTTTGGGGTTTTT
Source organism: Pongo abelii (assembly GCF_028885655.2). NCBI lineage: Eukaryota > Metazoa > Chordata > Mammalia > Primates > Hominidae > Pongo > Pongo abelii. The sequence goes on along the minus strand of NC_071990.2, from coordinate 94,558,350 downwards.
TTTTCTTGTAAATTTGAGTTCCTTGTAGATGCTGAATATTAGACCTTTGTCAGATGCATAGTTTGCAAAAATTTTCTCCCATTTTATAGGCTGTCTGTTTGCTAAGTTGATACTTTCTTTTGTTTTGCAGAAGCTCTTTAGTTTAATTAGATCACATCTGTCAATTTTTGCTTTTGTTGAAATTGCTTTTGGCATTTTCCTCATGAATCCTTTGCCTGCACCTATGTCCTTAAAGGTATTGCTTTCCAGAGTTTTCATAGTTTGTGGTTTTACGTTTAAGTCTTCAATCCATCTTGAGTTAATTTTTGTATATGGTGTAAGGAAGGGATCCAGTTTCAATCTTCTGCATATGACTAGCCGGTTATCCCAGCACCAATTATTGAATAGGGAATTCTTTCCCCATTGTTTGTTCTTGTCAGGTTTGTTGAAGATCAGATAGTTGTAGGTGTGTGGTCTTATTTCTGGGTTCTCTATTCTGTTTCATTGGTCTATGTGTCTGTTTTTGTACCAGTACTATGTTGTTTTGGTTACTGCAGTCCTGTAGTATAGTTTGAAGTTGAGTAGTGTGATGCCTCCAGCATTATTCATTTTACTTAGGATTGCTTCAGGCTCTTTTTTGTCCCATATGAATTTTAAAATAGTTTTTTCTAGTTCTGTGAAGAATGTCAGTGGTAGCATAATAGAAATAACATTGAATCTATAAATTCCTTTGGGCAATACAGCCATTTGAATGATATTGATTCTCCTGTCAAACTAAAATCTTGTATCCTTTGACCAGTATCTTTCATCTCAATCTTCCACCTTCCCCCAATCCCTGGTAACCACCATGACACTCTCTGCTTCTGTAAGTTCAAAGTTTTTAGATTCCATGTATTAATGAGGCCATACATTACTATCCTAGCTTATTTTGCTTAGCATAATGTTCTTCATGTTTATCCATGCTGTTGCAAATGGCAGGATTTTCTTTTTTAAGGCTAAATAATGTGCCATTTTTGTGTTTATGTGTATACATATGGAAATGTATACCATATTTTCTTTTTACATTCATTGATTGATGGACACTAATATTAATTCCATATCTTGGCTGTTGGTAAACAATTTCATAATTAACATGGGAGTATAGTTACTCTTTGACATATTTTATAAATATTATGAGTTCATATGAAAGTATCCAAATTAAATTAGTTATTACAAGTTGTTAGTTAATTTTCTTGAACTTATATTTGTATCTCTTTTCAATTACATTTAAACTTTAATTCCTAACAATATTAATATAATTACTTGTTTGCTTTATCCTATATTTATACAATTATTTGAAATTGTATTATCAACATAAATATGAACAGTAACCTAATAAGTAAGTGTAAGATTATTTTGCAGATTATTAAATGTACTATGTTACTAATATCAGAATTTGTTTGATAAAAATCTGCCTCATGCAAGTGAGCGCAGAAAAACAATCTGCAGAGAGAACAAATAAAAAGACAATTTAAAAGAGAAGTGAAGATGTGAGACCATGTATCCCTAGATATCACAGAGAATATCCTTGGCTCATTTTTGTTTGATGTCTTTCTAAGTCTTTGTTTCTGGATACACTGAGACCTATTGCTTGATTCATCTTTGGTTATTATGACATATATTTTAACATATTAAATATTTTAAGAATAAATATTTAATAATAAAAATGTTAATATTCCACCATGACCATACTTTCTTTTTTTTTTTTTTTTTCTTTGCATGTTGTTTGTTTGTTTCTTGGAAGTAATTAATACCTTGATAAATAAAAAAATTCATTTAAAAGTTGATAAATCTAATAATTGGGGCTATGACGAAACTAGCACAAAGGCTCACAACTAGGATAAATGAGTACTAGGTTTGTTTAACACTATACTGATATTATCCTTTAAAATATTAGACATTTCCTATTTTCCCACATGATCCAAGAACTTATTTTCAAGGCTTACCTTGGCTTTTTGGTTTGAAGTAAGTTCATTACCAGAATTTTCTTCCTGCAAAAGATTTGACCATTGAGAATATATCTTATGAGCAGAGGAGAATATTTTGGAAACTATACAATTGTGAAAAACTATAGCTCAAATGCATTTGGCCTCTTATAGTTAATCCAAATAATTAAGAACTAAATATGCAAGAATCACTACAGGCGTGAGCATCAAAATAGGTCTGTTTCTAATGATACCAACTTAGCAGCAGGAGTCATTGGAAAATAACCAGAAATTTTTTGCTCTTTACTGTTTTCAGAAGAGTAGAACTCTCTCAGCATTAAGTTTTTCATGTCAGCCAAAGTGAAAAGAAGGAAGAACCAAAGCTTTCCTATATTTGCTTTACTTTATGCCTATCTCATATGAGAATTTTAGCAAAGTTTTCTCTCTGGATTATAAAAACAGAAATCTGGTTGTGCTAGATAAGTGAGACTCTGTATAAGAATATGTATAATTACAGCAAAAATTAATTAGTTGGTGATTTATAAATTTTATGTGCAGTTTGTATAGAATTTTTATGGTAATCATGACATTAATATTTTAGGAGTCAAATAATCCACATAACACAAATCTATTTTCAGTAACTTTTAGTACCTCACGTGTTAACTTCTAATTGTTAATTTTACCTCAGTGCCCTACTAGGACTATTTCCTCATTTGTATGCAGTTTTATAAAGTTTTTGGAATATTTTAGACTTGTATTTGAAGAAGTATTTTTTAGAATATTTTAAAATATACATTGCTGAAAAGCAATTTAAAAGTACATGATAAATGATATCTTTAAAATAAGTTTCAAGTTTTGATAGAAGCAAGTAGTTAGCGGCCAAAAAGTGACTTTCTTTCTATGACAATTCCAGAATTATATGTAAAGCCATGGACAATAATATTAGCTGTTACCTGCACAAAATGTGCCTTATTTTCCAAGTCAATCATTTATCTTTTATGGATCAATTTGTAACTTCATTCAATAAATTTTTTCCTTACTTTCAAACTGCTTACCTTACATTACCTTCTAGCAAATTGTGAAAATATTGTTCAGTCTTAGGGCAGATAGATTTAGAATTAGTGTATCCTCATAATGTAATATTTTACTATTAAAATATTATATTAGTACCATATATATCAACTTTTTAAATAATTAAATGAATGTTTTAACAGTAAAGAGTATATAAAACAATCATATGATTGATATGAGATCGATTATTTTTAAAAGGAAACTACCATTTCATTGATAGAAAGAAGCAAATTGTGTAGAGTCATTTTAGGATTAAGCACCTGCAATATATTCTGATATCCAAGAACAGAACTAGGCTGAAGCTAAAATGAAGCCTTGTGTGATCATTTTCAGCATTATAATTTTCTGCAAAATTTGAGTGATTTGCAAAACTGTGATAGATTTCCCTGAATAGGATGGTGGCAAAGGCTTTGTAGATTCAAAAATAGTTTTGCTGAGGCAATGAGAAGTAATACTATCAGATGAGAAGTTGATTTACCAAGCTAAAAAAAAAAAAAAAAAAAAAAAAAGCTGAGAAAAATTTTGCCTCTAAACATTGCAAAGTCTTACTTCCCTTATTTTTGTATAATTATTTTTCATTTTGCTCTTAATATTTCTCTACTGAGGAAAAATATAACTGTATTTGCAATTCAATAATTAAAGTTGTCATTAAACAATAAAAATTTTATAAATGTAGTTATCAAAAGTGAGTTTACATTTCTGGAATGATTTGACAATATTTCTAAACTAAAATATATAAATGTTGTCATTTAGCTCTTGCTTATAAGCAAGAACATGCAGTATTTGGTTTACTGTTCTTGTGTTAGTTTGTTAATGATAATGGCCTCCAGCTTAATACCTGAATGATGAAAAATTCTGTAAAACAAATCACCATGACACAAGTTCACCTATGCAGCAAACCTGCACATGTGCCCCTGAACTTAAAATAAAAAATAAAAAAAAAAAACGAAATTAAGAAAAATATTTTTGGATTCTGGGCTTTTGAATATTTAACACAGGACAATATCTCATAAGCATGTTTTCACCTTCTCTGAAGTAATATTACCCTCTGTTTTTGCTAATGCTTGAAAAAGTTACTTCAAAGGTACTTCATGTAAAGTTTTAATATTTATACTTGTTTTTGACAGGATGATAAGGCTCCTATCATAAGAATATCAGCTACTTCATCATGGCCAGAATCAGAAGTCCCAAGTACAGGCAAATCATAACTTTCTTCAAAAGTTTATAGCTTAAACAATTTCTAACTTTTTTATGATTGTAATATCTCATTTGAAAACTTTGAGTTCTGATATATTTTTATTTTTCCTACAATTCTTAGAAACTGTTGAAGGGAGCACAAGCTTCCCAAATGAACTAGAATTTCCATAAACAATAAAGACTCTGAGCAAAACTTATTCCTTGACTCATTTAACTGTAGACCCAGTTGAAGCTTTCAGTCAATTATGGTTTTAATTTAAAGTAATAAAAATAACGTCTTCCTAAAAATTAAATTGAGGCAACTAAATATTTTGTGTCAGTTCTAGAATCCTCATGAGATGTCATAATACTTGGTCACTGACAATAGACACTGAATTTACATGTAAAACTTAGAGGCAAAAGGCTTCATATCCCATTATGTGTTCCCTCAGTCATGAAACTGAGACTTTTTAGAAACTGCAGTATAGAGATTTCATGCTTATTAAGGAAGGCCAAAGTGTGATGATCCAATGAAATGTGACCAGTTTGGAGGGAAAGAGTCACCCTTTACAAATGGTGAAGGATTTAATAATTTATTTAAAATTTAGGAACATAAGGAATGTTAACAAGAATTCTACAATACATATTCAGCAGGTAAACTGCTTATAGTTGGGTGCCAGTAAATAGATTATTTTTTATGTGGCAGGAATTTGTTGTTTCAAACTAAGTGCTGGAGAGAGACGAGGTCACAAATGCACTTTTTTTTTTTTTTTTTTTTTTCCCAGTTTAGGCCATAGGTTTTTCTTGCTTGAATCCTTAAACAATTCAAGGATTCAGCAATTTGGCTGTGGTTTAGGTTCTTAATTTCTTGCCAAACTTCCTGTTGTTCAGAACAGGCAAAAATACATCTATTTTGATTGTAATTATGCCAAGCATCTTTAACAGCCTATACACAAGACGTAAAGAAAAAGTGAAAGGAAGATGCTGACTTAATTCAGTTGAAGACTTAATTAGGAACTCAATTCTATCAGACATTTAATATTGTATTTTATTCTCATTTTTTTCTAATAGAAAATAATGGCATGGCAATTGTGTATCATTATGAATAGCTATTTATGGAACCGGTTCTTGCGTCTACACTTAATTACATTTTGTTTGGAGGTTAACATTATATTACAACTGTAGCTTTTATTTCAATCTATTCTTATAGTTTTTCTTTCTCATTAGGACTTAGATTGCTGGTTTGTAGGATCTCTTGCTTATGATTTTCTCTATTTCTCTTTTCTATTTCTAGGCCTATTCTCTAGTGCATTATTCTTGATGACTTTAAAGTTATTTACGGTTAGAAGAAAAGAAATAATTCATTTTTGCCGTATGCTGAAGTCTTGATAAACAATGTATTTATATGCTAAATAAAAATATGCTGTATATTTTGTGATTCCTAATGAATACATTTGATTTTTGTTTAGCTTGTCTTCTGTCTTTACCCTGCTATCTACCTATTCTGCTACAGGATCATAATTCCTAAAGCCTACCCGCCTCAAGTCACACAAATATACATTGAAATAATCATGGATATTCACCATAAACATGGAATTGTTCAGTATGTTTCATCGCTTCATGTTTCTTCCTATACTGCAAAATAATTTAGAGTCATTCCTTTATTTACAAATATCATAGAACTAATGCATTTTATGTAACCAATAATAAGTCTCAAGAAAGATGAGACTAGATTCATGCTTCCGTTAACATCCTTACTTGACAGCAGCATGATTTCTGTAACGTCTAACACTATACCTGACCTAATTGTTTCCACTATTTAGTAATCCCTTGCTAAGTACTTTACAAAGTTACTCTAAATTATACTGGATGAGACTATTTAAATGAATAAATCACATAGTTGCATTTTATTATTATTTTATATTACCTAGAAATGAAGTCAATATTATACTTCATAAATTGAAACCATGTCTTGCTAACATGTTACGATATTCCAACCAACAAATAGGTTCTTATTTTTATTCATGGGATTCTGTAACCAATAACTGGCTGGTAAAGAATATGTCGAAATCAATCAAGTTGTAGATACACACTCAATGGATGGATAAGGAGAGGCACTAGGTCTGCTCATAAAATTGCACTTTCCACCTGACAATAGAAGCTATTTTTTCATTAGAGTTCCAAATATCTCAGTGTTTGGGGAAGTCTCCAGGTAATATATGCAGTGAAGAACATTACTAGGCACTGGGAAACAATAGGCTTCCATCAATCAACATATATTTGAATATGAACAGCTTTTAGGGAAGCTTTGGGTATTTTTTCTTTCACTGACATTGATGTTAATTAAGTATCATAATTTAATGAACCCTCAAGAAGATTGACATTTGTACAATTAATCTTCACCTGGCACACAAACCTGATCCTCTGAATCAGAATTTCAGACAACGGGTACTGCCGCTGTGCACATACAATTCTGACACCGACTTGGCTTCTAAGTCTCCCATTATATTCCTAAGCATGGCAGCATAAAATAAATGAAGGTAGACAAGGCTTCAGACACAATCTTGCTTTACTCACTTGAGATGAGTATATAGAATGAGTAGGGACACCATCAACTCTGCTAAGGTTTACTAAAAATCCAAGGCAGCCATGGTGGGATAACAAAATAATAATTTATAAAATGTCTTCCATTATATTTGCATATGTTTTTACATGCATTCTCATTTATTCTAGATTCTGGTTGAAGTATTTGCTTTCATCTGCTGAAATTTATCGAGTAATTTCCCACTGGAGGACTCATTACCTCTGAATTTTTATTCCGCCTTTGTTTGGGGGATAAAATGCTCAGCTTTCTTAAAATAGTCACTGGCCAGATAATAGACTCACAATGAATGGCTTACTCCAGTATTTTTCAGCTTCTAGGGTGACGCACTGATGGGTTTTTTATAACAATTTGTTGAAGTGTAACTAGCATTTGTTTACTTATGGAATGGAATGGAGTAGACTAAAGTAGACCAGAATAGAATAGAACAGAATAGAGTGAATTGCACAGAGTAAAGCTAAGTGTTTTTCAGTTATATATATGTGTGTGTATCTGCATTAGATTGTAATGCAACATGTATTTTTGCATGTATTTATCATTGTGGATTGCCAGGTTTAAAATGTTTGAAAGTCATTTGCTTTTTCTAATCAGGACTCACTCCAGGAGACAAGGTATTATAGCCAAACTGCGTGACTGATATGTAAGTGAGAGAAGTGAAATGGATAATGAGAAGACAACTCCAGTGCCTACAATGATGAAATTGTAACATGGCCCCAGTTTTTAACCTCTCCCCTTAAATTGCAGATAAGATCTATGGATATGATGAGATTACTCCTGAGATTAGGTTACTTTTTTTTTTTTGAGACGGAGTCTCGCTCTTTCTCCCAGGCTGGAGTGCAGTGGCGCGATTTCGGCTCACTGCAAGCTCCGCCTCCTGGATTCACACCATTCTCCTGCCTCAGCCTCCCGAGTAGCTGGGACTACAGGCGCCCGCCATCACGCCCAGCTAATTTTTTTGTATTTTTAGTAGAGACGGGGTTTCACCGTGTTAGCCAGGATGGTCTCGATCTCCTGACCTCGTGATCCGCCCGTCTCGGCCTCCCAAAGTGCTGGGATTACAGGCATGACCCACCGCTCCCGGCCGAGATTAGGTTACTTTATAATGCAAAGATGAATGGATTTTGCAGATATAATTAAGGTTTCTATTGAGTTGTATTTGTGTTAATCAAAAGAAAGATTATCCTAGGTGGGTCTGACATAATGACATGAGCCCTTTAAAAAAGGATCAGAAGTAAAAGAGAAGAAGCAGTAGTAGATTTGCTTTCCTTGGCCTTTGAATATCAAATTGCCATGTGGAGAGGGTCATGTGGCAGGGAATAGTGGGTGAGTTCTAGAAATCAAGAGCTTGTATCCTGCTACTACAAGGAAATGAATTGTAGCAACAACCAAGGAGCTGAAAGGGGAATTTTAACTTCAGATAAGATTGCAGTCTCCAGCTGACACCTTGATGTCAGCCTTGTGAGACACAGAACAGAGGAAGCAGTTAAGGTGTGGTCAAACTTCAGGGGGAAAAAAAAATCCTGAGGTAATACATGAGTACCAAGTTACTAAATTTATGAAAATTTGCTATACAGCAATAGAAAACAAATATAGTTGTCTGTCTAGATTCTAGAAGTATGGCATCCCTTTTCTTTGTCACAAAGCCCTAATTGATCACTACTGGGAGAGACAACGTTTGTTTTTACTATCCAATTGAGTTTCTGCAGCCAGATCTATAATTAGCACAGTTCCCTTCACACTAGTGCATGTCAAATGAGTGTCTTTCCCCTCCTGGCTTTTCATTATATACCCTAATCCTTGGGGTGGGGGTAGGGGGGAGGGATAGCATTAGGAAATATACCTAATGCTAAATGACGAGTTAATGGGTGCAGCACACCAGCATGGCACATGTATACATATGTAACTAACCTGCACATTGTGCGCATGTACCCTAAAACTTAAAGTATAATTAAAAAAAAAAAAAAGAAAAAAAAGAAAAGCACAGGGAAAAATACACCTGGGTAAGAAGGAGCTTTTGGAATATAATCCTCACATATTTGTAAAGTAGATAATATTAACCTGCTTTGCAGTGAGAAAGCTAGAATTCAGAGGGGTTCAGGGATTTTTTTTTTTTTTTTTTTTTTGAAAACACAGCTACTATAGCTAAGTCTTAGAGTCTCTCTAAAATTATTATTTTCTCATTCAATTTCTCTCTTTTTTTTTTCTTTTTGAGACAGAGTCTTACTCTGTCGACAGCCCAAGCTGGCTTGCAGTTGCTTGATCTCGATTCACTGCAACCTCCGCCTCTTGGGTTCAAGCAATTCTTCTGCCTCAGCCTCCCGAGTAGCTGGGATTACAGGCGTGCACCATCATGCCCGGCTAATTTTTGTATTTTTAATAGAGATGGGGTTTCACCATGTTGGCCAGGCTGGTTTTGAACTCCTGACCTCATGATCTGCCTGCCTCAGCCTCCCCAAGTGCTGGGATTACAGGCGTGAGCCACCGCACTCAGCTCAATTTCTCGAAGCAATAAGAAATTTAATTTGTTCACTGTAAAGCAGAGTTCAAAGTAAGATTAGTTGTGTGATTTTAGCAAAGTTACCTAACCTAGCTGAACCTCTATCTTCACATTTCCATATTTGGCACGCACGTGTGTGTGTGTGTGCGCGTGCCTGGATGGTGGGGGGAGAGAGAAGGACAGTGGTATTTAGCTACACTTTAGAGTTGGAAATTAATGAGATGACTACTGAATACATATTTTAAAATTACTTTAATCACTGTCAAATTCTGTAAGCTCTCTTTATTATGTAACAAAACAGTTTATAATTTAATTTCAAAGTTAAAATGGACTAATATCCCCCAGCAATTCAGTAAAACCTTTGCAATGCAATTTTTCACTAACTGAAAATTTAGGATGATTTAAATAGAATGAGATCTGAAATTAAAGAGGGAAAAAAGAATAAGCTATGCATACTAATAGAGAAAAGAAGATATCTAGAAGAAATTTAACATATTTAAAAACATATTTTATTGTAATAAGATATTATTTACTATAAATTATCCTTAGGTAGGTTAAAAGATCTATACCTAGTAAATTTTTATTAAATATTGTCATAAATATTTGTGTACCTAACTTTACAAACACCAAAAGCTATTGCAACAAAAGCCAAAATTGACAAATGGGATCTAATTAAACTCAAGAGCTTCTGCACAGCAAAAGAAACTACCATCAGAGTGAACAGGCAACCTACAAAATGGGAGAAAATTTTCGCAACCTACTCATCTGACAAAAGGCTAATATCCAGAATCTACAATGAACTCAAACAAACTTACAAGAAAAAAACAAACCCCATCAAAAAGTGGGTGAAGGACATGAACAGACACTTCTCAAAAGAAGACATTTATGCAGCCGAAAAACACATGAAAAAATGCTCACCATCACTGGCCATCAGAGAAATGCAAATCAAAACCACAATGAGATACCACCTCACACCAGTTAGAATGGCAATCATTAAAAAATCAGGAAACAACAGGTGCTGGATAGGATGTGGAGAAAAATAGGAACACTTTTACACTGTTGGTGGGACTGTAAACTAGTTCAACCATTGTGGAAGTCAGTGTGGCGATTCCTCAGAGATCTAGAACTAGAAATACCATTTGACCCAGCCATCCCATTACTGGGTATATACCCAAAGGACTGTAAATCATGCTACTATAAAGACACATGCACACGTATGTTTATTGCGGCATTATTCACAATAGCAAAGACTTGGAACCAACCCAAATATCCAACAGTGATAGACTGGATTAAGAAAATGTGGCACATATACACCATGGAATACTATGCAGCCATCAAAAATGATGAGTTCATGTCCTTTGTAGGGACATGGATGAAATTGGGAATCATCATTCTCAGTAAACTATCGCAAGAACAAAAAACCACACACCGCATATTCTCACTCATAGGTGGGAAGTGAACAATGAGAACACATGGACACAGGAAGGGGAACATCACACTTCGGGGACTGTTGTGGGGTGGGGGGAGGGGGGAGGGATAGCGTTGGGAGATATACCTAAAGTATAGTAATAATAAATTTAAAAAAAAAAGGAAAAAAACAAACAAACAAAAAGAGTAACTCTTTATGTTATTTGAATTTGTCTAATTGAATTTCCTTCCTATAATTTATTTGCCACTTTAATGAGTTTTTTTGTCCAAAGCTTAAAAGTTATAAATCAAAATTATCTGAATATGTTAAAACATTAAAATGTCTAAGAAAGTTTTGTAAAAATAAAATCTAAATCTAATTTCTAAATGATTTTTACCCTTTCCCCCCGAAAGAATCAGTTCTCATGGCTTAAAATTGTATACAAAAAGCATCATCTGACAAACAGTATTTAAAACGGGAAACAATCCATGATTATGGATCTCAGTAGAAGTTAATTGTGCACTCACAGCACACATCTGCACTAGATAGAAGATAACCCTTTCATTAGTACAATAGAATAAGAAGGTGCCTGCTTTTGCAAATCCAAATTAATGACATTCTGGTGTCTCTGTATATGTACATTTATGGTTTGCATGTCTTCACTTATCAGGGATCATGGTGACAATGACTACATGACTAATATTCCCTTTTACATTGGTCAGAATTTATTTTTTGCCAAAATTTATTACAGTACCTGATATATGGGAAAAGATTTTTTAAAACACTGAATGGAAGGTGTTTTTGTTGATTTTTAAAAATAATTTGTTATACCTAATATTGATATTTACATTTAATTATCACAGCATCTACTTCCAAGGGTTTTTCCAAATTCTTCTACCTTCTTTTGGATAGAAAGAAAGAAAATATTTTTGTACAGCTGTGCAATGTGCTTTGGTTTTAAACTAAGTGTTACTACAAGAGTGAAAAAGTTAAAATTTTATAAAGTTTATAAAGAAAGGAAGTTACAGTACACTAAGATTAATATATAATTGAAGAAAGAAATTTCTTTATAAATTTAGTGTAGCCAAAGTTTGCAATATTTATAAAGTCTACAAAGTGTACATTAATGTCCTGGACCTTCACATTCACTTACCACTCACTCACTCAATGACTCACTAGAATAACTTCTAGGCCTGCAAGCTTTCTTTACTCATCGTAAGTACCCTACACAAGTGTAATATGTTAAAAGACCTTAATACTGTATTTTTACTGTAACTTTTTAATGTCTGTACATAATTGCACATAATTGTACACAATTTCTTACCATTGTGTTAAATTGGCCATAAAATTCAGTACAGTAACATGCTGTACAGTTTTATAGCCTAGGAACAATAGGCTACACCATATAGGCTGGGTGTGTACTAGGTTGTACCATCTAGTTTGTGTAAGTACATGCTGTGATGTTCTGCAATGACTAAATCATATAATGACACATTTCTCAGAGCATATTCCTGTCATTAAATGACATATACTTATTTTACGTCTTGTCTGGCAATTTTGGCTATTCTTTTCAGAGTGAAATCTCTGAGTTATGATTACTAAATAACCAGGTGATAATACACTGTTTTTCCAGATGAAGAGCAGCTTGGTAGAAGAGTATATTAATTAACATTTGCCACAAAACCTTGGTAAATTTTACAGCAATAATTCTCAAATGTTTTGGTCATAGAACCACTTTTTCCCTTAAAAACTAGATCCCAAAGAGCTTTTATTTCTGTAGGAGATATATATATATATATATATATATATATATATATATATTCCTTATTAGAAAATATATTGAATTAGTTTTAAAATATTCTTATAAATAACATAAACTCATTACATGTTAAAATCAAAATCAATATGTGTTTTATTAAAATGTATTGTTTAGAATATTAATAAGAGTAGCATCATTTTTCATTTTTGTAAATCTCTGCATTGCCTCACTTATTAGAAAATAGCTAGATTTTCATACCTGCTTCTACGTTCGGTCTGTTGCAATATGTTATTTGGTTGAACTATACGAAGAAATTCTGATCTCACATAGACATGGAATGGGACAAAGATGACCTTACAGACCCCTGAAGGGTCTCAGAGACATGTAACTCTATTCCTTTCATTGCTTTCATTTTCACTTATCTTTTTTGACCACTTTACACTGATTACCCTTGGACTTTCTTTCCTTTTTTCCTTTAACGCCTTACATATTTTATTTCATTTTCCTTTCCTTTTGTACTGTTCCTTACCTTATTATCTTTTTAATTACTCCTTCCCTTGCTGACCTCTAGCTCCCTTCTCCACTTTTCCTTCCTCCCCTTGAAACCCTTTCTACCCTGTTCTCTTCAAGTGATACACAAAACTGAAGTGTCTTTCTAAAAACGGAATTATCTTGAGAAATATTGGAAAGATATGGTATTTTTTGTATCTCCCTAAATTTTTTTCTGTAAAGAGCACTATCCAGTAATACAGACCAAACCAAAAAAAAAAAAAAAAAAAAAAGATGGTGAAGGGGATAATGTTTCATTATCCACTTTCCATTAAACTGGGGCTGGATGTAGAAAAGAGTTGAAAGAAAAGAGATTTAGGATGTATTCTGGAAGGAGATGTCAATCCAAACATCTCATCTCATGACTCTTCTTCCAAAATACATCCTAAATCTTTTTTTTTTTTTTTGTCAATCAACTCCTCTTTTCTACATCTAATGCCAGTTTAATCAATGATTTCCCCTTTTTTTGTGGTATTACAGCAGTCTACTAATTGGTTGTCCTACTCTTCACTTGCCCGATCACACTACCACCACCACATTAATTCTCATTCAGTGGCCAATGTGATTGTCATAGACGCTCTTGGTGATCCACTTTGATGTCCTTTTCCAGCTGGGGCACTCATTGCCCAGCTGTTGTGTCAGATGATAATAACTCACAAATGACCATGGTCTTCTTTGGAGTATTGACTTACAGCAAATGCAAGTTCCAATGAAACTTTTCGATAGATTTCAACTTCTTCATTATTACCTACAAAATACTGCCTTAACAGGTTCCTGACCACCAGCTGACTTTGTTTCCTATCAGCAAGCTAGGAAAGGTCCTTACCTAGGGCATTTGCTCTTCAGTCCAGAATGCTCTTCCCCTAATATTTGTAGAGCCAGTTGGTCACGTTCAGGTTTCAGCTCCAATATAAACTTCTAATAGTGGGGACTTTTTCACCACTCTGTCCAAATGTACCTTCTATCTTCCCTTTCTCAGTAACTCTGTTAAGTTACTACAGATGTTTTATATTTTTCAGATAATTAATTACCATAAAAAATTATATATGTATTTGTTTATTTTTATTACATCTCCTTACCCATATTAGACTTTATATTAGTACAAATAAACTTTTGTTGGCTTAATCTTTTGAAATTATATTTTTCACATCTGCAGGCATGTATTATCTAGACTGAAAATAGAACATCAATAGTATGTATCCTTTGCTTCATAAAGTTCATAATCTAGTAAAAGAGAAAGTAAAGCTGTACAAGTGTATTAGCTGTCTATTGCTGCAAAGCCAATTACTGCAAATTCAATAGCATAAAACAATAAACATTTATTATCTCACAGTGTCTGAGGGTCAGGAATCTAGGTGTCTTAGCTGGGAACACTGACAAAGTTTCAGCCACATATTGGCTGGAGCTATAGTTATTATCTCAAGGTTCAATGGGGAGAAGTGAATATGAATATCATTCATTTCCAAGATAACTGATATTGGTGGGTTTCAGTTCCTCATGATGTGGGCCTCTCCAAAGTTTGCCTGAGCAGCCACAATATTGGTTTCCCCAGAGTGAGTAATTCAGGGAAGACAGGAAGAAAAAGAGAGTGAGAAGAGCAAGAAAGAAATAAAATTCTGGGAGGAAACCTCAGATTTTTATAACCTAATCTTGCAAGTGAAATCTTATTACTTCTGCCATATGCTATTCAATAGAAAAGAATAACTAAGTCTAGTCCTCACTCAAAAGGAGATGAATTAAGCTGTGTATTTTGCAATGAGGAGTATCAAAGAATTTAGAGATGTATCTTTTAAATGACTATAATAAGTTAGCAAGGTTACATTGAAAAATTCCAATAATATAGGCAGAGCATTCTAAGAATTTATAAATATATAAGAACAAGTTAAATTAAAGTGATGAGTAAAGGTTTAAATGAAAAAATGGTTATTGCTGCCTTTTGATAAATGAATATTTGATAAAAATCACTTTAGGTAGAAGAAACAAAGAAACTACAGAATTTGATTGAGGAATAGAAAATAGCTTGATCAGGGCAAAATTTTATGTGAGAGAGGAGGATTGGTGGTCTGTTGCTGAAGGAAGAAAGCCACCTATTCCTGTTCTTGATTTACAGATGGCCAGAAAATAATAAAAGAAAATAAAAAAATCTTTGCAAATGCTTATGGCTTAATCAGCATAGCCCCGCTCTTAGAGAAAGTGAAGCAGCAGCAGCTGTGTGAGATGTGATTCAGGATTCCATCCAGTTGCCTGCTTCCCAGCATCCTTACAACTTGCATAGTGCTAGACGTACATGTATCCTTCCCTCCAGCAAGAAAATGTCTCAATTTTTCAATCGGAGCTTGCACTCCATCTGAGATTGTGCCCTATTAAATTTCAATGAATAACTCATTTTATTGACTAATACATCTCAGAAGCATGATAAATACTTTTATGGCCCCTTTTATTGTGCAAGTGCTTTATCAATGTGAATATTTGGATTTGCTTTTTCAACTGAGAGTATGCTAATACATAAAACCAGGCAAATGCGTTACTCAGATAGACAGCTAAATCCTGGGTTGGGGTAGAAGTAAAGTAAAGGAATTAGCTAATAATTTTCAAACTGATCGATTAAGTCAAAAGCTCAAACTATCCACCAGATTGAAGCTTTGTTTAAACCTTATTAATTACAAACTTGGAGGACAAAAGAAGACTGACCACAAAAGTTTAGAATTCTCAAAGTGGGCTTAAATTCTTTCATTTATCTTGGGAGGGAGCAAAGATATTACTTTTATCAAAGTTTATACAAGAGTAACCCTAATGGTGAAGTTAAACTCCTGAGACATTTTATAGCACATAAATCTCCAATATGTGACATGTTTTCTGATGCCTCACCAAAGGCAAACATATTATAAGATGCAACTGATACACTACTTCCAAACAGAAGCCAGGGAACTGCCAACACTTGTAATGGCCAAACATAAAAACGATTAGGTCATCATATCAGATTGTTTACCTGTTTGTGTAATACTGTTGGAAAATATGTTCTGACAGTCTCAAAAACAATATAATTTTTTGAGAATTGAGAATGACATAACCTTTTTATGATTTTACAAGTGTTATAAAATACAGGATCTATCTAGAGGGTAATTTCACCTTGATTTTCAATTAACTTAACCAAACAGGGTAAATACCATTAGTCACAATAACTTTTACAACCTCAGTCATTATCCATCAAACTACTTTGTGGATCATTTCTGTTTTTATAGTTGGAATAAATAAGCATGGCATAAAACACATCAAGTCTTTTCGTCCTGCAGTAGCTAAACTTGTCTATCTCCTATGCACATTTCAAGCTATGAAGAGTTTTTTGTATATTCTACATCCTTTAAAAAAATGATGGGCAAATGTTTAACACAGTAAACTAAACAGTGTGGAAATGGACAAAATGTGTGCTTATATTTAATAAAAATTAAGGGAAGTGTTTATTTAGAAAATATACACTTTTAGTATTAATCAAGAATGTGCTGCAGCACACTATCAATTTCTTTCTTTCTTTTTTTTTTTCAGACGAAGTTTCACTCTCGTCACACAGGCTGGAGTGCATGATCTCCACTCACTGCAACCTCTGACTCCTGGGTTCAAGTGATTCTCCTACCTCAGCCTACCAAGTAGTTGGGATTACAGGCATGTGTCACCATGCCCAGCTAATTTTTTTTTTTTTTTTTTTTTTTTTTTGGATTTTTAGTAGAGATGGGGTTTCAGCATGTTGGCCAGGCTGTTCTCGAACTCCTGACCTCATGTGATCAGCCTTCAGCCTTCCAAAGTGCTAGGATTACAGGCCTGAGCCACCATAGCCAGCCCATACTATAAATTTCTTTTTCTTTTTGATTTTTTAAGACGGAGTTTCACTCTGTCACCCATGCTGGAGTGCAATGGCGTGATCTCGGCTCACTGAAACTTCCACCTCCCAGGTTCCAGCAACTCTCCTGCCTCAGTCTCCCAGGTAGCTGAGATTACAGTGGCCCACCACCACGCCCAGCTAATTTTTGTAGTTTTTAGTAGAGACGGGGTTTCACCATGTTGGACAGGCTGCTCTCAAACTACTAAACACAGGTAGTCCTCCCGCCTCAGCCAACCAAAGTGCTGGGATTACAGGCGTGAGCCACCCCACCCGACCCACACTATCAATTTCTAATGCTAATTGGGCACAGTCAGTTTCTAAAGGTTACTTATCAATCCTTAATAAGAAATACACACATTCTAAGGAGACAGCATTTTCTCACACTCGTAAGATAAATTACTGTTAGGTTTATTTGTGTTCCTTGTCCTCACTCACTCACACGTTTGAGCCAGTAGCTCTCATCATTAACTTCCGGGAAGGAATAATTAACCCAATGCTTTAACGCCATCACAGGGGTCTCAATATCCTGTATTTCTCTTCTCAGTCTCACCCTGTGTTTTTTCTCCCTGTTTTGTTTTCCTTCTTTAACAAATTACCCACCATTTTTAACAGCACTGCTTCTGAAATCAGTCAACTCTACTTAAATGGTTCAAACAATTGGATGCAAAAGTACAGTTTAAAATCCTCAGGAAGAACAATATCCAATAAGGAGTGTGGAAAATTTCATAAGACAGTCAGTGGTGGAAGGCTTAAAATATAGTTCCCTAAACATCTTTCATATAGACTAGCTCTTCTTTTCTCAAAATTGCTCATTTCTCAAATACTCCATCTTTCTCATAATTCCTTTAAAATGTAGTGTGTGTGTGTGTGTGTGTGTATATATATATAGTGTCAGTATCTGAAATGAAGAAATTACGTTGTGATATCTTACCTTTAATTTTCTATTATTGTTTCGACATGTAGAGTATATATCTTATCTCATTTAGAAATACACACAACCCTATGAAAGATCTTTCGGTAGCCCCATCTTATTCCTGGGGAACGTAAAGTTACAGACATTTTTTAAGCCATCTCAAGCCTTTTAGGCATTCAGCGCCACAATGGAACTCAGCCCCCTGTCTCTTCATCTGAAGTTCAGTATTCCTAAGGTGATACCTACTGGAATCCACGTATTTCTCCATAATCTGAAAAGCAAAGTTTTCTGCTCATCTCAAATATATATATATTTTTGTGACTAGTGCTATGGACTGAATTGGGTCCCCCCAAGACTCGACTCATATGTTGAAGTCCTAATGCACAATGTGATGGTATTTGGAGATGGAGGCAATGAGAGGTAATTAGGGCTACATGTGGTTATGAGGGTGGGGCCCTCATGATGGAATTATTGGTGTTATAAGAAGAAGAAGAAGAAGAGCAGAAATTGCTTTCTCTCCATCATATTATGACACAGGATGAAGACGGCTGTCTACAAGCTAGAAAGAAGACTTCTACCAGAAGTTGTATTGAGTGGCACCTTGAATTTAGACTTTCCAGTTTCCAAATTTGAGAAATAAATGTCTGCTCTAAAGTCACCAGTCTATGATTTTTTTAATAGAAGCCCAAGCTAATACAAACAGTTATACAATTCTCATCTTCATAAATTCATTAACTTAGAAATATGACCTTTTTGGGCCCCATATTTTTCTATTGCTGAAATTTTTAAACAATTTTATTAGACTAATTAATGCTAATGATGTTTATCTGTCTCTCAGGTTGATTCCCTTTTATTGATGGAATATTCACTTTTTCCTTTCTTCTTCGTGGCTTCTCAGAAGGGCTTAATAATGACTGATTTAATCAGAATGTTTGCAGAAGCAAGTAAATTACGTTGGGTCACTAGGTAGTCAGTTTAAATGAAATTCATAGATACAGAAGAATCACAAAAAATAAAATTAGTTAATATACTAATTTAGTTAGGAAAGTTATTCCAATTCCAGAAACTTCAGTAGAAGTCACCATCCAGAAAACTCACTATCCTTTGCAGGAGATCAAATAAATGGTGTTTTAGTTAAAAAGCAAAGGAAGGTTCAGAACTATGGATAAGTTTCAAATAAAAACTAAATACATTATGTTATATCTAATTTCTCACTATCATTATTAATATTCAATCATTGTCTTATAATCTGTTTGAATTATTGTCTCTTTTTAAGAAGAACTTGCTCATATTCGTAGAACAATGGGCACCTCTCACAGGTTGGTTTACCTGAAGCAAACACTGAGGTGATATTTGGGATTCATGATAGGATTAAACATATCAGATAAAATGTTTAGAATATTTTAATGTTAAAATATTCAAAGGATCACTTAAACTGAATATAGCCATTGGAAAATACAAAATATTTGTTTTTCCTTCCTTCTTTTTAATAGATGGAAATCTTTAATCTGAAATTCTTCTTTGAGAGGAGATTAATTAGTAAAATTCTAGTCCCCTCTCTCTTAGCTCATTCTGCCCATGGGAGGTGCAGTGATTTAAGAAATTTATAAATTTGAGAAAGAATAGCTGGACATACCCGGCTTCACTCTGGCCTTCTTCTTCCTCTGGGAAGCTGACCAAAGAGAATATAAGTTCTACCCTGCTCTTCCCGGGCAGGCTTCTATATGTTTCTGTTTGTGGACAAAGGGTAAACACCAGTGTAATTTTAGTGCTTGCCGCAAATAAAAGCATAAAAGCCACATACTAAACTGGCCTCTCTTCAAAATAAAAGAGATATTTAATATTCACCTTTGCTCTTGGTGTAATTTCTCACTATTTCATTATCTAAACATGAAAGTGGGTGTTCTGAGAGTTTTCCTCAGGAACTCCCAATAGCTATAAAAAATACACAGAACACAATCTTAATTTGTCTCGTAACAGTGAGTTCAAATTACTTTTCATATGAGTAAAAGAAAAAGGAAAATTAACAAGTAAATTAGAAGAGAATAATTCTGCTTTCACTTCAAGGTAATCAAAATTCTTATAAACAGTATCACTATCTGATAGTAACACAACACAATAAATAATGTAAAAAACTGAAGTTTTTATCTACTATGCCAAATATGATTCCTCTGATTTCTTTTTGTTTGTTTAAGAAAGTATTTTAAAAAGTTAAATTGACCAAATGGGCTGCTTATACTGGCATTGTATAATCAGAGTCAGAAATGTTGAATAAACAAATCAATGAAATGGAGCTGTATATTAAAAACAACAAGCAGGGTTTGTCCTAAATGTTTGCCCCATAGCCAGGTTTACTTTGAGCCAGCATATAAAAGATTTTGTGATTAGGCCCCAAAACACAAAAATACCAATTAATTATGATGATTAGATATGTCTTCATTAGTAGTCTATAAATAAATCATGCAAAGCATTATGCAGTCAGCTATCCTGGAAAAATATTCTTCTAAAGGGCTGTGAAAACAGCTTAATTAATTATAAATGCTTTGAAACTTAGCCATTATATTTTGAAATGTTAAAGCATACATACATACACATGTTATATATGTTTGGAGGTATTTGTCAATCTGTTTCAGTGTTTCTTAATGCTACTAAGCACTAAAATGCTTCCCAGAATCAAGATGAAAGTGTGCTAAAAATCTGTATTTATTGTTAAAAGTAAAAGTGTTATTTAGAACACTTATATTTCCAATTCCTCTCATGTTATCAGATGACAGAGTGTTTTTCTTTGATATTTAACTTCTATGCTTCCAGAAATGCTTTGTAAATGTTCTCCTCTCTTCCCATCCCATTCCCTCCCTGCTCTCAGAATACATTCCTCATGTATTCAAAAAGATTTCTTCCTGAAAACGTTCCATTATTAAAAATATTTCAATTATGCTTATAATTAACTCGTTTTTTGAAGCTGTATTCCATTCACTCTATCAGATCTTCTGCCCTCCACTGCTCCCTGGTAGACCCACAGGACAATGATCTCTATGAACTGCATCAAGTGTTTCCCTTGCCCTGCAGTTTCTAGTTGAGCTTGGCTAATGGATATCCCTGGCAGGAGATCAGAGGTAGGTAGGAAAATTTAGTTTCCTCGCTCCTTTTCTGCAGGTTGATTGTATACCTCTGCCAAAGGTCACAGCTCTTGACAGGTGATGCTTGCTACACAAATCGCTCTACGGGTTTTAGTCCTTTCAGATATAAGGGTGATAACAGGTCTCTCCACTATAACTGGCCCTGGGGTATAGAAATCTCTTTTGATTTCTCTATACCCTGTTCCAGCTTTTGTAGATCATCATTTTATTAATTTCATCTCAAATTATCCAATTTGAGTACATAATCTGTTCTATGCAATACCCTGACATGATTAATTTTGTAAATAAACAATACAAAAATAGAGTAAAACATGAACATCCTCATTACATCTTTTGATTTTGAATACTGAAAATACAATTCCAATTGGCCTAAGCACCTGGATTGTTCTAGTTCTCTGAGTCAATATATCACATGCAGGAGAATGCACTTTTCTGGCTACTTGTGGTTTAAACGGGCCAGAACAGTTCAGGGTACCATCAAGCATGCTTTTGCATATACTACTCTAGAATGATTGTGTATCAGTTAGGGTCCATCCAGAAGACAAAATCAAGTCAGTTATTTTAACAGAAATGGTTTTTTATAAATAATTGTTAATTAGGTACTAAAGACTTAAAATGGCAAAAAGAAAAATAATTGCATTGTTATGGAAGGAGTTTCTATAGGCTGCAGCTATCCTACTAGGACCAGGTATGCAAACACAATCTTGGAGGAAGATCTGTGCAGAGCTGAAACTCAGACCTCAGATAAAGTGTGCTGCTTCACCCATGCCTGTGTCTCTTTGCTTGAGGGAAATATCTTATGGGACTAGGACCCAGGCCTCTGAAGAGGAATGCTGATTGACAGCATCAGCGGCTGCTGTTTTTGCAGGAGCACATTGAGAAGAATTCTGCAAATGTTGAAGAACTGCAAAGTCAATTAAACATTCTACAGAGACAAACTGCTGCTACCCGCAGGAAGAGGTGAGATGAGGCTAAGGTGATGCTCAATGACAGGAAGCAAACAGGAAGCCAGCACCAAACAAACAAGATGGAGCAAGTCTCTTTTCCCTCTTCCATCCTTACAGCTCCCTCTAGTGCTTTCTACTAGCCAAGGCTAAGAGGAAGGCAGCTGGCAAAGCACACATGAAGCTTGCAGATTTCCAGTCCAGCTTCACAGAGCAGAGTGTAGAAGAAACAGCGTGAGCTGAGAGGCAATAACTTAGTAACTGTGTAAGGTAACAACCAGAGGTCAACTATACTCATTGATTAGGAACACAGTTGCAGGATTCCTACTTTATCAAACCTTATATGAGCCTAGATTTTCTTAACCACAGGAAAGTTTTAGTCCTTTCGACTTTCTACTTGGGAAGTTAATATGACAAAGAAAACAATTATAACAAAATATGAGAAGTGCCATGACAGGAGCTATAATATGAAGCTTTTAGAATGGCATTTCAATTACCAATGTAGGGTCCAGGGAGAGCATTTTATTGGAGGTAATGTTGAAGTTGGATTTGAATCCTGAAAAGATTCAATAGACAGGAGCCTACTGAGTAGATACTAGAATTAACTCAAAAGCTTGATAACTGTATTTGGGAAAACAGGAAGGTCAAACATCAGAAAATACAGGTAATTTCCACTGGAGGAATTTCCTGGTTAGAACACAGGAACCACTCACTCTGTTGTTCCTGAATACCACTGAACTAGACCTACTGTCACTGGGCACAGCTGCCATGAACACAGCGATGGTCAATAATTTTTCACAGGCCTTTTTAAATTTTGTATTACTTCCTGAAAATTCATAGTGGGCCATCCAGTAGGTTGAACCTAGTCAGTTGCCCTGCTCTAGGTGCCAGGGGAAAGAAAGAAGCATGTATGACCTTCTTAGTCTGACCTTAAATTCTGGATTCCTCCAAGATTTACATAGTAAGGATTTTTTTTTTTTTTTTGACAGAGTCTTGCTCTGTCACCCAGACTGGAGTGGAATGGAGTAGCTGGGACTACAGATGCATGCTACCATGCCCGGCTAATTTTTGTATTTTTAGTAGAGACAGGGTTTCACCATGTTGGTCAGGATCTTTTCAAACTCCTGACCTCATGATCCATCCGCCTCGGCCTCCCAAAGTACTGAGATTACAGGCGTGAGCCACCACGCCCAGCCCATAGTATGGATTTTAATCCCAAATAAGGTAAACATGTGCATGATAAGTTCACAACATTCCCACTAGCAATTATCTCTTTGGCAACCCAGAATTCATATAAAATCTTTTGCCCATTCTAATCAAAAAAACTTCCTGTCTTGTACTATGAAACTCCCTCTCATAGCAAAAATCCAGTTTACCAGTGTCCCAAAAGGAGACAGTTTTAACCCTCTTCAGTTATAGCATCTGGCTCCAACACTAGAATCCTTGGATAATCTCCATATTGAACCAAGATCTCCTAGACCCAGTCTTGGTCTTGCCATAGTACTGACTGAAAGAAAGGAGAAGTAGATTTATGTAAATCTTTCATTCCTAGGGGTTCTGAACTCTTGCCAGTTTTATATGTATAGCTCAGTCTTTTACAAATAAATATGGTCACATAAAAATTCCCCGTGGGACCAACTGGGGACCCACCCTTCCTGATGTATTATGTATCATCAATTATCTTTCCTCTTGACTTTCAATATCAATTACCCTATACAACACACTAACCCACTTTATTGTTTGTTGACTCAGGTCATGAGATTCTGAATTGGCCAGCTGGCAATGTTTACTCCCATGCAACCATTACTGAATACCCTGGTGTAATATTTCTCCCTTGAATATTACTAGTTTCTAAACCAGTATTCCCATTATTTCAGAGATAGGAATAAAGATATTGTGAATAACTAATTAGGTTTAATTGGAAGATGTACTAATTTTCATTCTATTGTATACTGACTGTGAAATAAATAGCAATATATATGTTTCAAATGTTTCAAATCATAGGTAGTATCCTATGACATGATACCTAACTTATTCTTCAATAAAGTATATAAGACTAAAGAAACCTAAGGGCATTATCCCATTTTCCTGCTTTGTTCATAGGAAATTGAGTTCCTTGCTTGGAAGAAATTATGAGAAATATAATGACATTGAATTAAGCATTCAGTTGTGTAAGGTATAACGATGCTGACTTGAGGCACTACCTGAATTCTTCACGACAAAAGCAGTAAAACAATCATCAACTGATTCCAAACAAACACTTGTCCAAACAATTATCCTATAGTATTATAGGTTTGTATTTATGACTTTTGGTAAAATATCTTGGTACACTGCTAAAGAGAATCCTGTGTTGTTGTGCTTGTGAGTAGCCACTATCTTTTCAACCATGGCCACTTTGTTCATTAAATTCTAAAGTTGCTATAGAAGGAGGATGACCTACATTGGGAGATTAGGTTATCTTGTCCATCTAAATATTATGAGCTGTTTGGCTAGAAATGTCCTTTGGATTAATATGCAGCATGAATATTCTTTATGTTCTGAGCCCATTTTAAAAAATTCTTCCATGCTGCTCTTCCCCAATCCCCTACCCCCACCAAAAAAATATCTGTCATTAGTCCCCCAGGTCAGTTCCTTTGAGATCCTTTATCTAGTTTCTAGGCAAGCCGGCAGCCATTTGCCATAAATTCTGGTAAGTTGATATTTAAGGCATTTTGAAACTATTATCAAAGCACAAAAGAAAATTTGACTTCTTGTGGCATTATTTTGCCCATGAGCTCCACAAGTCATCCAGTAGGTTTTAGAGAGAAAATCCTCCCAACTGGCAAAATAGATTAATGTGTTTAATGCTTGTGTCTAAGCATCTCCTAAAGATCTTAGCATTTCCATTTTCCTAGGGCATCCTTACCTTGGTAAGTCACGATAGGTGTCTTTAAGAAGAGGTACAAGGAATTTTCATAGTGTATTCTTCAGTGTCAATGGGCTATCAATGGGAGTTAGTGTTCAGGGTGCCAAAATATCTTTCCCTACCAATTCTCTAATTTTTACATAAGAGACGAGGAAAAGCTCTGAATTCAACTGATAGTCTAATTTTACTATCTCTAATACCACATTTTGTTTTTTGCCAGCTCAGTCCCTGCAGCAACAAAAGATAAGAGATTCTTTTATCTTGATCCTAGAAACTCCATGGATTTCAGTCTGTGCTATGAGCCTAGAATTCAAGGATTTTAACTTGTCATTCTGTTTCTTTAAGCTGTCCACTGATGTTCAAAACAGCTGCCCCTTCTCTAAGTCCATAAATTCCTCACGTACACCCCACTATTCTGTGGTGGGGGTAACTCAATTCCCAAAGCCATCTCTGCAATGAGCACTTGATGCCAGGTGACTACAGACAACAATTTAATTAGCTTTTTCACTATTACTGAATTCCTGTCTTGGCATTTAAGCAAGATTTTGACTGGTTTCTGCTCCAGCTATGCCAGATGAACAATTAATAGTTTCCACATTTCCTTGAAAGTATCTGATGCACCCCATTCCCAGGTAACAATTTCTCTCTCAGTTAGAAATTTTGGATGTGAGCAGAAAAAGCAGTTCTAGCTAATAAAAGGATAGCTCACAGAATTAGCTGGCATGATGGGGTACCTGCTAAGAAAATGGGCAGAAAACAACAGAAGCTTTGTAGAGGGAACCACAGCCAAGAGTATGATGAAGAAATACGCTTGTTTGGATGCCCGAGAGGTACTACCAGTGCCATCAACAAGATCTGTTGCTGGATACTACCACTGCTACATACAGCAGAAAATAATAAATGGTGGATCCAAAAGACACAAATCCAAACACAGATCATTATTATGCATGAGAAAGAATGCAAGAATGCAAAACAAACAGGAGAGAAACAGAAGTTCATCTCTTGGTGATATACAGAAATATAACAGAAGAAATCATTATTTGAGATTTAAATGGGGAGGGGTTTTGAGAGGCATTTGGTTAACGTGCCATCATCACCCAATACCTTCCATTATGGCCAATAATCACCTGGATGGTTTTGAAAATATCACTTTTTCTTTACTATAACTGGTTCAATGTTTGTACAATAAAGATAATAATATCTCTACCAAATGATACACCTTGAGGAAAAATTGGTGTGTATATATATATATCTATATATCTATCTATATATGTGATATATAGATAGATAGATAGATACATATATCACATGGAATACTGCCCAGCACATAGTATATACTTTATAGGTGTTAGTTAACTATTTGTGGTACTGTTGAAGTAATAGCAACATTAGAATCACTTCAAGTTTGAGGAAAACATAATTAAAAATGTATGAGTACAAAGAGAAGGAGCATTTGTGCAACTGTTACTGTAATCACTTTTTAAACTGTTACTGTAACAACTTGGTCAACTAAGTATCTACCACTTTTTATCTTATCCTAAACAAATTAAGCAATAATCATTGCAAAAATGTTTTTCTCAAAGCTGAAACACTTGTCTTCGGATTAAAGTTTCTTTATAAAAAGTACTTAATATCCTGAGAATAGAAAGAAAATTTAGCTAAGCATATCTAATAAGAACCAAAACACAATATATGTGCTGATAAAACATTAATGGAGATTCCATTAAAATGAGAAATAAGACAGAGATGCCACTGTGGCTACTGCTTCTGCTTCTAGTTAATTTGATTATACGAACTAATACATATAGGATATGTGAGAATGATAGGAAAATATCACTGTTGCATAAAACATGATTATCTGTCTCAAAAGAAAACAAGGGAATTCATAAAACACAAATTTTTAAAAGTAAGCCCAGTAAAACACTTCCAAAAAAATGATTGAAAGCAAGATGGCCAAATAGAAGCCCCCAGCACTCATCTCCCCTACAAAGACAGCAGAAACAGTAATATTTTCTAATGAAAATAATATTTTCTAATGAAAATAACGGAAGGAGAGCACTGGAGTACATGAAAGAAGTAACAGAAACCTTGTAGATCAAAGAAGCCCAGGATAGCCACATAGAGAACAGAAGGAAACATCTTGCCGCTGTCTCTCCATCACCTAGTTGGAATCCACTTAGAACCAAGGGGAAATTCTTCCTATAGGGAAAAGGTAAGCAAGTGGACCCCATCATCCCCCATCACCACCTTGAATACCTACAGTCCTCACAGTAGGAACTACTGCAATCCTCACAAGCACTAAGCCCAGCTGAGGGAGCTGCCTGGGATGCACACAGCTGCACCCCACCCCCTGACCCAGAGAAGGCATCGACACTGTATCCATCCCACTCATACCTCCCGACATGGCCCGAACTACTATCATACTACACCGTCTTGGAACCATAAATATTGCTTGGGGACAAATAATCAAGATACCATTCCATTGGTCAGGCTTTGTCACCTCTGAACCACTCTCACCTCGTGGCTCATCACCCTTGGGCCAAGCTTATACTACATGCTAACATATGGGGACAAGTTGCCATGAAGCCATTCCATCTGCTCTTCTCAGCTACTGCTGTGCCATGCCCCTCAGGGGCTAAGCTGAAGCAGTGTGCTACCTCACAGAGAAATGGTACTTTAGCTGCCCAAAGCAGTCACACTCTTCCTGTGCTTGAGCTGAAATGGAGCCCTAACTCATGGGGAATTGGTTCTTTGGCCAAGTCAAGCATCTGTGCATCCCAGAACTGAACTGACATGGTACCCCACATCCCAGGGAAACAGAGCATTGACTGAGCTGAGACACAATCCCATATAGGCCAAACAACTGTAGTACCCTGCTGCTCTGGAACTAGAATAACACCCTAGAGTCTGAGCTGCTGACACAACCTCCTACCTAGGGAATGGAATCATCACTGAGCTGTCCCCTGTCCCCCAGGGCTCAAGTGATAGCTTGCTCTGCCATTCTGGGTTTATTGCTGCCACTGAACCTGAAAATACTGCTGTATCCCACCATCTTAGATCCAGAGTCACCACTATGTGATGCTGCATCTTCTGGTGACTGAGTAGCCATAGTGCCCTGTTGGATCTCATTTGCAAATTCCAGCTGTACTCTGCTGCATGTGCTCAAATCTCCAGAGAATCCTCTTTTCCCTGGAGCCAGGGCAGTTCTATAACCTGTCCTTCAGGGACAGAATTACAGCTAAAACTTGTCCCCCAGGGCCTGAGCTGCTGGGGGTTCTCAGAGTCACAGACCCTAGCTTTGTAGGCAATCCACATCCCACACTGACTCAGAAACTGAACATATGCCCTGAGACCCAGGTGGCACAATAGGTTCTCTGGACCCTGAGAACAGGACCTCAGCACCACAACCACTCTGAGCACTTGCAGCCTAGAACCCATAACTTCTGAAGCTGATTGTGGGCTGTATCATATTCAACATGAAGAGGGATCCCCTTTGTATGTTGAAGAGGTGTCCCCCTTGGACCCCAAGAAGGAACCAAGACTGTCTATTGTAAGGAAAAATGAGGAGAGAAGAATCCCAAAAGCTCTTGCCACCAAGGGTCTTAACAACCTACACTTCCATAGCCATTTCCATAGACTCCTACAGCCTAGGCCTCTGAGGCATCCAGATTTTGAGTGCAAATGAAGGAGTTGATAGTATGGCATAGATGCTATACTATCTCATCCACTCAGAAACAGTCAACATACCCTTTCCTTCTGGTACTCTAAGGTCCATATGAAGGTGAAAATCTTTTTCTATGAAAGCCAATCTAAAATTTGGAGAGGTGATTTTTCTACTGAATGTGCAGACATCCACACAGTGGCACAAACCACATGAAAAAGCAAAGAAGTATACACCCCCAAAGGAACACAATAATTCTCCGGTAGCTTTCTCAAAGTAAAGAAAATTTACAAATTCCCCCCAAAAAACTCAAAATAATAATCCTAAGAAAACTCAACAAGATAAAAGAGAATACAAAAAGGCAATTAAAAAAAATCAGAAAAAAACAGTTCATGCTTTAAATGAGAAATTTAACAAAGAGATAAATATCATAAAAGAGAACCAAACACAAATCTTGAAGTTGAAGAATTCAATGAATGTAATATAAAATATAATCAAGAGCTTCATCAATAGACTAGATCTAGCAGAAGAAAGTACATGTGAACTTAAAGACAGGTCTTTTGAAATTACCAAGTGACAGGAGAAGAAGAAAGAATAATAAAAAACAATAAAAATAGCATATGAGACTCCTGGGACACAATTAAGTAAATTAAATATTCACATTATCAGAGTTCTAGAAAGAAGAGAGATGAAGATAAGGTCAAAAAGCTTATTTAGTGAAATAACTGCTGAAAAAAACCCAAGTATTGGAAGAAATATAAACATCCAGATCCATGGAGCTCAAATATTCTCAAACAGATTCAACCCAAAAAGGTCCTCTCTGAGGCACATTATTATTAAAATAACAAAAGTCAAAGACAAAGAGAATTTTACAAGTGGCAAGAGAAAAGTGTCAAGTGACATAGCAGAAAATCATGTAGACTATCAGCATATTTCTCAGCAGAAATCTTACAGGCCAGGAGACAATGAGATGTTTTATTCAAAGTGTGAGAAAACAAAACAGAATCAAAAACTGTCAACCAAGAATACTATGCCCATTGTATCTGTCCTTCAGAAATGAAGAAAAAATGAAAAAAAAGTTTCTCAAATGAATGGCCTAACATTATGCCTCAAGGATCTAGGAAAGCAAGAACAAACTAAATCAAAAGTTAGCAAAAGGAATAAAATGGTGAAGAATAGAAAATAAATAAATAAATAATAGAAAACCTATACAAAAATAGCTATAAAACTAATGGTTATTTTTTAAAAATACACAAAAATTAACAAAAACTTAGTTAAATTACCTAAGAAACAAAGAGAGAAGATTCAAATATGTAAAATCAGAAGTAAAATTGGATGTATTACAACAGACTCCTCAGAAACAAAAAGGATGTTGGACTATTAGAAAAATTATATGCCAATAAGTTTGATAGCCTCAAAAAATGGATAAATTCCTAGAAAATTACAACCTAACAGGATTGAATCAAAAAGAAATATAAAGCCTGAAGAGACCAATAACAAAAGAATAAATTAAAGCTGTAATTAAAAGCCTCCCCACCTTCCCCCCCAAAAATGCCCAGGACCAGATGGCTTTACGTTTGAATTCTACAAAGCTTTCAAAGAAGCATTAATACCAATAGTTTTAAAACTCTTCCAAACAGTAGAATACTTCCTAACATATTTTACAAGGCCAGCATGACTATCATATATGAGCCAAAGATACCACAAGAAAATAAAACTACAGGCCAATATCTCTTATGCATATTAATGCAAAATTCCTAAAAAAAATTAGCAAATCAAATTCAACAGCACATAAAATAAATTATGCATCATGATAAAGTGGAATTTATTCCTGGTATGCAAAGCTGGTTTACCAAATTCAAATCAACAAATGTGTTACATCATATTAATAGAATAAAAGGCAAAAACAACATGATCATATCAATTGATTCAGCAAAAGCATTCAACAAATTTCAACATCATTTATTGATAAAAAACTTCTAAGAATTTAGGTATATAAGGAAAGTTCCTTCACATAATAAAGGCCATTTATGAAAAACCCATAGCTAACATCATAGCTAATGGGGAGAAACTGAGACTTTTTCTTTAAGATCTGGCACAAGGCAAATATGCACACTCTAGCTCCTTCTTTTCAACATAGTACTGGTAGTGCTGTCAAGAACAATTAGACAAATAAAAATAAATAAAAAGTATCCAAACCAGAAAAGAAGAAGTAAAATTTTCTCTATTTGCAGCATACATAATCCTATATGTAGAAAATGCCAAAGATTCCATTGAAAAACTGTTAGCTTTAATTAATGAGTTCAGTAAAATTGCAGAATATAAAATCAATATAAAAAATCCATGGCATTTTTATACACAGAGAATTGCCTACCCAAAAAAAAAATCAAGAAAAGAATCCCATTTATGATAATATTAAATAATAAAATACTTAGGAATAAATTTAACCAGGAGGTGAAAGATTGTCCACTGAAAACTATAGAACATTGATGAAAGAAATTGTATTAGTCCATTCTCGTGCTGCTAATAAAGACATACCTGAGACATGGTAATTTATAAAGGAAAAAGGTTTAATTGACTCACAGTTAAGCATGGCTGAGAGGGGCCTCAGGAAACTTACAATCATGGCAGAAGGTAAAGCAAGCACATCCTTCTTCACATGATGGCAGCAAGGAGAAGTGCTGAGCAAAAAGGGGGAAATGCCCCTTATAAAACCATCATATCTTGTGAAAACTCACTCACTATCATGAGAACAGCATGTGGGTAACTGTCCCCATAATTAAACTACCTGCCACTGCCCACCGGGTCCCTCCCACAACACATGGGGATTATGGGATCTACAATTTAAGATGAGATTTGGGTGGGGACACAGCCAA
Organism: Pongo abelii; assembly: GCF_028885655.2. Taxonomy (NCBI): domain Eukaryota; kingdom Metazoa; phylum Chordata; class Mammalia; order Primates; family Hominidae; genus Pongo; species Pongo abelii. The sequence continues at coordinate 94,527,029 of NC_071990.2, read as the reverse complement.
ACGATATCAGAAATTAAAGAAAAAGCAAATAAATAAAATATATTCCATGGTCATGGATTAAAACAATTAATGTTGTTAAAAAGTCCATACTACATAAAGCAATATATAGATTTAATGCAGTTCCTATTAATATCCCAATGGCATTCTTCACAGAAATAGAAAAACTAATGCTAAAATTGGACCCAAAAAAACCCCCTAAATTGTCAAAGCAATCCTGAGGTAGAGGAGTGGGGAAACAAATTTGGAAGCATCACATTTCTTGATTTAAAATCATATTACAATGCTATAGTAATCAAAGTAGCATGGTTCCAACATAAAAGCAGACACATAGATGAGGGGAACAAAATATAGAGCTCAAAAATAAATTCAAACATATATGGTCAATTAATTTGTGACTAGGGCACCAAAAAGACACAATGGTGAAAAGTTAATCCTTCCATAAATCATTTTAAGAAAACCATGTCTTCATTTGCAAAAGCATGAAATTAGACCTTTATCTTACACCATACACATAAATCAACTCAAAAATGTATAAAAGGTGGTCGGGCACGGTGGCTCACACCTGAAATCCCAGCACTTTGGGAGGCCGAGGTGGGCGGATCATGAGGTCAGGAAATCGAGACCATCCTGGCTAACATGGTGAAACCCTGTCTCCACTAAAAACACAAAAAATTAGCCAGGCGTGGTGGCAGGCGCCTGTAGTCCCAGCTACTCAGGAGGCTGAGGCAGGAGAATGGCATGAACCTGGGAGGCGGAGCTTGCAGTGAGCAGAGCTTGAGCCATTGCACTCCAGTTTGGGCAACAGAGCGAGACTCTGTCTCAAAAAAAAAATGTATAAAAAATATAAATGTAAGACCTGAAACCATAAAAATCCTAGAAGAAAACATAGGTGAAGAGTTCTTTGACATTTGCCTTGCAATAATTTATTGGATATCACATCAAAAGCTCGGGCATCCAAAGCAAAAATAAATAAACTGGACTACATCAAACTAAAAAGCTCCTGCACAGCAAAATAAACAGTCAAGAAAATAAAAAGGCAACCTATAATTTGGAAAAATATTAGATAAGGAGTTAATATCCAAGAGTTATAAAAAATTCATGCAACTCAATAGCAAGAAAACATATAACCTGATTTAAAAATAGGCAAAAGACTTGTATAAAAATTTCTCCAAAGATATCACAAAAATGGCCAAGAGGTAATATGAAAAGATGCTCAATATCACTAATCATCAGGGAAATTCAAATTAAAACCACTATGAGATACGACTTTGCACCTGTTAAATTAGCTATTATTAAAAAGAATTGGTAGGCCCAGGCAGGTGGATCACAAGGTCAAGAGATTGAGACCATCATGGCCAACATTGTGAAACCCCGTCTCTACTAAAAATACAAAAATTACCTGGATGTGGTGGTGCATGCCATAGCCCCAGCTACTCGGGAGGCTGAGGCAGGAGAATTGCTTGAACCCGGGAGGCGGAGCTTACAGTGAGCCGAGATCGCACCACTGCACTCCATCCTGGCAACAGAGTGAGACTCCATCTCAAAATAAATAAAGAAAAGAAAAGAAAAGAAAAAAGAAATAAGGGGTTCTGGAGAGAGTGTAGAGGAAAGGGAACCCGAGTATGCTGTTGGTGGGAATGTAGATTGATGCAGTCATTATGGAAAACAGTATGGCAGTTCCTAAAGAACCTACTAATAGAACGTCTATGTAATACAACAATCCCTCCCCTGTGTATATACCCAAGGGAAATAAAATCAACACCTCATAAACATACCTGCACTCTCATGTCCACTGTAGCATTATTCACAATAGCCGAGCTATAGAAACAACCGAGGTGTCCATCAATGGACTAATAGATAAAGAAATAGTAGTAAAAATGCAATGGAATATTATTCAGCCTTAAAAAAGGAAGAGACACTGCCATTTATTAAAGTATAGATGAACCTAGAGGACATTATGCTAAGTAAAATAAATCACATGCCAGACACAGAAATAAAATATTACATGCCGGCACTTTAGGTTACATGCAACCTAAAAATAAAGGTCAAATATATACAGAGAGAGTAGAGCAATGGTTATCAGGGTGAAGAGAGAAAATAAGGGAAGTAGATGAAAGGATATAAAATAGCAAATACATGGGATAAAGGAGTAGAAAGATTGGATGTACAGCATGAGGACTATAGCTAATAACAGTGTATTGTATTCAGGAGTTTTGCTAAATTAGTAAATTATAGCTGTTCTTGCCAAGGGGCAGGGGAAGACAATGTGTAACTATGTGAGATGATGGATATGTTAATTTGTTCCACTATAATGACTGTTTTACTATATCTTATAACAACATGCTGCATATCTTAAATATACACAATAAAATTTATTTAAGAAGAAATAAATTCCCAAGTGAGAGGAAAAAGAATTGAGTACAATTTCAACAACAGCAACAAAATTATATGTCTTTACTAGTCACATGCACAAGCTATCATGACTAGAAAATCTAATGGATATACATAATAAAAATGTAGTGAAATATTTTAAAAAATCATTTACAGTGATAGCAAAATGTCTAAATTTCCCCTAGATTAATCTGATAAGAATGTGTAAAATCTGAGTGGAGGAAAAAATACAACTTTCCTATAAATATAAAACAAATTAAGAATGCTTTTTCATGGATGATAAGCATCAATCTTAATTCTTAATTATCTGTAATTGTTCATTCTCCTCCAAATCAGCTAATAAATTTAAATAATTGTTAATCAAATTCAAATTTTTAAATTGTACTTGATAAACTGATTCTAAACTAGTTTTTGTTTGATTGATTTCTTGCTTCTTTTTTCCTTGAAACCAATTTCTTACATAAAAGTATTATTATTAATATTTTTGTTTTTGAGATGGATTCTTGCTCTGTCACCCAGACTGGACTGCAATGGTACTATCTTGGCTCATTGCAATCTCAGCCTCCTGGGTGCAAGCAATTCTCCTACCTCAGCCTCCTGAGTAGCTGCAATTACGGGCACCCACCACCATACCTGGCTAATTTTTTTATATTTTTAGTAGAGAGGGGGTTTCACTATGTTGGCCAGGCTGGTCTCAAACCCCTGACCTCAGGTGATCTGCTTGCCTCAGACTCCCAAAGTGCTGGGATTACAGGCATGAACCACCATTTCTGGCTGAGAAGCGTTATTGAAATTTTGGTAAAGGTAATTATTTGTTGGGTTGGACTTTTTCATTTATTGTAATATGTTAACATCTCTGGCCCTCACTTATTAAAGCTAATGATATACCCTCAGTCATTGTGACACTGTAAAACACTTCACACCTTCCAAAAATTCCCTAGTGATATGAATTGACATAAGATTGAGAATTAGTGGTCTGGAAAATATGACATCATAATAAAAATCCAGACAAGTAAAACACTGTAGCATACACACAGTAATAGACAGATAGGTCAGTAAAATAGAATAAAGAGTGTATTAGTCCATTTTCACACTGGTAATAAAGACATACCCAAGACTGGGAAATTTACAAAGAAAGAGGTTTCATTGACTTACAGTTCCACATGGCTGGGGAGGCATAAAAATCATGGTGGAAGGTAAAAGGCACGTCTCACATGGCAGCAGAAAAGAGAAGAGAGAGAGCTTGTTCAGGGAAATTCCCATTTTTAAAACCATCAGATCTTGTGAGACTTACTCACTATCATGAAAACAGCACTTGAAAGACCTGCCCCCTTGATTCAATTACCTCCCACTGGGTCTGTCCTACAACACAAGGAAATTTAAGATGAGATTTGAGTGGGGAGAAGCCAAACCATATCATTCCACTCAAGCCCCTCCCATATCTCATGTCCCCACATTTCAAAACCACTCATGTCTTTTTAACATTCCCTGAAGTCTTAACTCATTTCAGCATTAACTCAAAAGTTCTCAGTCCAAAGTATCTTCCAAGACAAGGCAACTCCCTTCTGCCTATGAGCATGTAAAATCAAAAGCAAGTTAGTTATTTCCTAAATCCAATGGGGATAAAGGCATTGGGTAAACACAGCATTTCCAAATGGAAGAAGCTGGCCAAAACGAAAGGGGCTACAGGCCCCATGCAAGTCTGCAATACAGCAGGGCAGTTAAATCTTAAAGCCCCAAAATGATCTCCTTTGACTCCATGTCTCATATCCAGGTCATGCTGATGCAAGAGGTGGGTTCTCATGGTCTTGGGCAGCCCTGCCACTGTGGTGTTGCAGAGTACAGCCTCTCTCCTGGCTGCTTTCTGCTTTACCAGTCTGGCATTGAGTGTCTGCAGCTTTTTTAGGCGCATGGTGCAGGTTGTCAGTGGATCTACCATTATAGGGTCTGGAGGTTGGTGACCCTCTTCTCACAGCTCCACTAGGTGGTGCCTCAGTAGGGACTGTATGTGGGGGCTCCAACCCCACATTTCCCTTCTGCACTGCCCTAGCATAGGTTCTCCATGAGGGCTCCATCTCTGCAGCAGACATCTGCCTGGACATCCAGGTATTTCCATACATCCACTGCAATCTAGGCAGAGGTTCTCAAACCTCAATTGTTGACTTCTGTGTGCTCCCAGGCTCAATATCACATGGAAACTGCTAAGGCTTAAGGCTTGCACCCTGTGAAGCCATGGCCTGAGCTCTACATTGGCCCCTTTTGGTCATAGTTGGAGCCGCTGGGTTGCAGGGTACCAAGTCCCTAGGCTACATACAGCAAAGGACCCTAAGCCTGGTCCATGAAACCACTTTTTCTTCCTAGGCCTCCAATCCTATGATGGGAGGGGCTGCTGTGAAGACTTCTGACATGCCCTGGAGACAATTTCCCCTTTCTCTTTGGGATTAATATTCATTTCCTTGTTACTTATGTAAATTTCTGCAGCCAGCTTGAATTTATCCTTAGAAAATGAGATTTTGTTTTCTATTACATTGCCAGGCTGCAAATTTTCTGAACTTTTATGCTCTGCTTCCCTTGTAAAACTGAATGCCTTTAACAGCACACATGTCTCATCTTGAATGCTTTGCTACTTAGAAATTTCTTCTGCCAGATACCCTAAATTATCTCTCAATTTCAAAGTTCCACAGATCTCTAGGGCAGGGGCAAAATGCCTCCAGTCTCTTTGCTAAAACATAACAAGAGTCACCTTTGCTCCAGTTCCCAACAAGTTCTTCATTTCCATCTGAGACTACCTTATCTTGGACTTCATTGTCCATATTGCTACTAGCATTTTGGGAAGTCATTCAACAAGTCTCTAGGAAGTTCCAAACCTTCCCACATTTTCCTGTCTTCTTTTGAGCCCTTCAATCTATTCCATCCTCTGCCTGTTACACTGTTCCAAAGTCGTTTCCACATTTTTGGTTATATTTTCAGCAGTACCCCACTCTACTGGCATCAATTTACTGTATTAGTCAATTTTCACGCAGCTGATAAAGACATACCCAAGAATGGGTAATTTACAAAGTAAGAGATTTAGTGGATTTACAGTTCCACATGGCTGGGGAGGCCTCACAATCATGGTGAAGGTGAAAGGCACATCTCACGTGACAGCGGACAAGAGAAGAGAGTTTGTGCAGGAAAACTCCCATTTTTAAAACCATCAGATCTCATGCAACTTATTCATTATCACAAGAACAGCACTGAAAAGACTTGCCCCCATGATTCAGTTACCTCCCACCAGATCCTTCCCCCAACATATGGATATTTAAGATGAGATTTGGGTGGGGACACAGCCAAACCATATCGGAGAGTGTGAAATAAATCTATGCATATATGTATAAATTTTGCTAGCAGTAAACATTATTTTTCTGAACATTGAGAGAAAGATTGATTTTGTATAAAATGGAGTCAAAGACAAAAATCATGTTAGAGACTTACCTCATCCAGTATACACACACACGCACATACAAACAAGTTATGCAGATTGATTAAAACATTAAATATAAATACACACATAAACGTCTGGGGGAAACTATAGAAGAGTACTTATAGAAACTTTATATAAGCAATATCTTCTGTAGGAAGAAAAAAATAGAAAACAATGATAAACTTGTCTACAAAAATATTTAAGATCTTATACTGGTAGACATCATTTAAAATGTTAAAAGCAAAGTGGCCTGCAGAGTAACAAGAAAAAAATCAGCGAATGATTAATATCCATAATATAAACTGTTCTTATAAAAAGTAAGAAATAAAAGTCAATTTAAAAAATAGTAATAAATAAGCCAACGAAGAAAGCATGAAATCAGTTTGACAATTTATTCTTTACTTTTAACTTTTATTTTAGAATCAGGGAGTACATGTGCAGATTTATTACAAATGTATTTTGTGTGATGCTGAGGTTTGGAGTACAAATGATTTCGTTACCCAGGTAGTGAGCACAGTACCCAAAAGTTAGTTTATTTCCACCCTTAATCCCCTCCTAACCCTTGTATTCCTCAGTGTCTATTGTAACCATTCTTACGACCATTTATAAGTGAGAACATGTGGTATTTGCTTTTCTGTTTCTGTGTTTGTTCACTTAGGAAAATGGTTTCCAGCTGCATCCATGTTGCTGCAAAGAACATGATTTCATCATTTTTAATGGCTGCATAGTATTCCATAATGTATATGTATCACATTTTTAAAAACATTCCAATCTGCCATTGGTGGGCACCTGGGTTGATTCCATGTCTTTTCTATTGTAAATAGTGACAAACATATGGGTGCATGTGTCTTTTTGGTAGAATGATTTACTTGCCTTTGGGTATGCACCTGGTAACAAGATTGCTGGATCAAATGGTAATTCAACTCTCAATTCTTTGAGAAATCATCAAACTGCCAATGAAAAAATGCTAATCACCACTAATCATCAGAGAAATGCAAATCAAAACCACACTGAGATACCATCTCACACCAGTCAGAATGGCTTTTGTTAAAAAGTCAAAAAAAAAACAGATGGTGGTGAGGCTGCTGAGAAAATGGAACACTTATACACTGTTGGTGGGAATGTGAATTAGTTTGACAATTTTTGAAACAAACATACAGACACACACACACACATATCCTCTAGGAACATTGCTTGAGAGCAGATGCAAATAAATACATTTGTTAATTTGTAATGACATCATTACAGTATTGAGACTTCCAACACAGCGTATCATTTTGCTGAAAAAAAAAAAATTTCCAGACAAATCTGCAATTTTCTTCAATTGAAGACTGTTTCTGATTATTCAAAATGTCCCTTCAGTATCAGAAAAGAAAAGCATAAAACAGAAAGAAAGACAGAAGGAGAGAGAGTAAAAAGTAGAGAAGGGAAGGGAAGGGAAGACTAGAAAAGGGAAGGGGCAGGGCAAAGGCAAGGCAAAGGGAGGAAGCGGGAGGGAAGAAAAGAGGGGGGGAGGGAAGGAAGGAAGGAAGAAGGTAAGTAAGAAAAAGAAAAAAGAAAGTGAGAAAGAAGGAAGGGAGAAGGAAGGAAGGAAAGAAGGAAGGAAGGAAATAAAGATGGGAGAGAACAAAAGGGAGTAAACCTAGTTATCTTTTGATGAAATCTATGAGTTTCAAGGCCTAAAACAAAACCTAATGTTGGGAGACAAGGAATAATTTTTCAAGAAAGTTATTATCAGAAAGGAATAAAAATTGAGTTTCTATTCTCTAGAGCATTAATTTGTAGAAGAAAAAATTACACCTAAATGTTTGTACAGCATTCTTGGAATTAGAAATCCTATAACCACCTTGTTTTTCTAATATGAAAAAAAGAGAGAAAAAATACCTTTTGGAAATGCAAAGCTCTGAATGTATACTATCTCCACATTTCTCCCTCTTTACTCTCCCATGTGAATTCAAAAGTATAGCTTAGATGACCAGAAGAAAAATCAAAATGATTTAAAAGTTTAATAATACTGTTTTGAGAATTAAAAAGGATGGTAATCAGATAACTAAGTCAAAATAATTGTAAATATATACTAGTTATACATTTTTAATTCTAAAAATAAAACCATAATGTAAACAATAATAACTAACTGTAATAAACTGGGTTTATAAACTAAATATGTTGAGTGATGGTTGGGGAGAAAGTTGAAACTTACCAATTAATTCTTTTAAATAGAAGACCTCAATAGATATAATTTGATTTATCAGGCAGAGCCCTGCATGTAGTGCACAGCAGAGAAGAGGAACTCTATAAAGGAAACTGAGAAGGGGCAGGCAGACAGGAGGAGAGGATGACATCCTGCAAGCCAAGAGATGGGTGAGGTTTCCAACAAGGGTTTGGCAGTGCCTAAAAGGTGAGAGATCAAATAAGAAAACTAAGTGAAAATTATATACTTGTTAATTATTAGTGACCTTACAAAAGTAGAAGCAGATTAATAGATTGTAGTATCTGGGGAGAAAAAGAAAATAGATAGCACTTCCAAAAACTTTAATTTTAAGGAGGAAGAGAAAGAGTGTGCTAAATAAAAGGAACTTGAGTTTGAGAGCTTTTGTTTGCTTCTTTCTTTGCTTTAAAAATGAAACAGAATTTTCTACCTTCGTGTAAAACAATACCAAGACCAGACTGTATCTAAGTAAAACAGTATTGATGACAAGGAACTTAGCCACTTCTTCCTGTGAGATATGACTCTGAATCATCTAAAATAATTTATCTATTAAGACTAATACTTTACCCAAAACTTGCTTTAATGTTTGACTTGCTTTGCTCACCAATCCAGTCATAACCTTTGCCCAATTCCAACCCAGTTTTCTACTTTTGAAATCCACTGCAAAAACATTCAGCCTAGGCCCTAGAACTCTATAAATACATACTTTACCTATCCTCATTCAGACACTGTGAAGATTCTGCCAAGGTAGTGTTCTTTCTTGCTGTTAGTACTTACTGTCTAATAAGCTTAGCTTGACCTAAACAACAAGTTTTTGGAGGTTGTAAGAAGTAGTAGATGACAATTTGTTAAAGCTAAGAGTTGTTTGAATATGTCTAAATCTTGGTAGGAAAATTTGGTAGATTCAAAATCATGGTAGACACAATCAGAAGAGTAACCCACACAGGTGGGAAGGAATGGGAGAGGCATGCAGAAGTAAAGTTGTAGATTTAACCTCAGTTAGGAGAAGAGGCTTCTATACCACTGTACCAAGAGAGGAGGAGTGAAATGAAGGCAAATATAAGTAATCAGATATGCCTGGCTGGGATAGGGAAAGGGAGAGTCAAGGAGCTAGCAGGTGTTTTGGTGTCTAGGTCACATAACTGCCTCTGTGATCCAAAGTCAAGACACTGCAGCTACCACACCCATGAAACTAATGACCCAACAGTGGAAGAGCTCCTGCCAACACTCACTCCTACCAGAGGCTGTTTTTCTATCAACACTGCCCCAATCAGATGGCACTGACTTTCCTTGTTTTTTCCTTCTATATTAGCATAAATCAAATTCACATCCAGAATGTTAATTACAAGTGAGTCTTGGGAGTGTGTTGTTTGCTTTCCAAATTCGCCAAATAGAAGGAAAGTGAAATAAAATGGGGAAAAAAGGTCCAAACCAAGTATTAAGCACAGTTGATCCCTTAATGCAAACTCATCCTTGCTTCTATGGTATGAATCCACATTAGTAGTGTACTAAAATTTATTCAGGCATTTGTATCAGTAACCACACATGAGACTGATCTATAATTATCTTTTATTGTTCTCTGTTAGATTTGCACATCAGTGTTATGATGCTTTCAACATAATATGAAAGTATTCAATTTTCTTCTATGCTCTGGAATATATTAGATAACTTTAGATTATCCATGTATTAAATGTGTCATAAGATTCATCCACAGACTTAATTGGGCCTAGTGCTATTTTACAAGGTAGTGCTTTACAATTTCATGAATTCGTTTTATTACCAATGGTCAGTAAAATTTTATAACCACTCTGAGCTCAAACATAGTAAATTACATTTTTAAAATCAATTTTATTCAGTTTTACAGTATATTTTACTAGATTTAAACAGCTGTATTATTTCCTCATTGAGCGTTTAAATATTCTATGTTCTCTTTTCTAAAATAATCGCCATATTTGTTTTATTCCCAGTCATTTGTAGTTGGTTTCCATGCTAAGCTGTCAGCCCCTTCGCCTTAGTTTCTCTATTCATTTCTTATTTGGATGGGCTACATCCACTAATGGTTTCTTCAACAGTGGTTAGTAGACACAATATTGTCTGAATACTTGCATGTTCAAAATTGTTTGTTTTCCTTATATAGAAGGGCAGTTTGGCTGGGTATAGAGCTCTTCAGACACATTTTCTTCATTTTATTTTCCAAAGTCATTTCAGGCATTGATCCACAGGTTCCAGGCATTAATAATGACTAATAAGAGGCTTGGGAGCCAAGCTGATATTTTTTTTTTGCATAAGCGCCATGAGAACATGGTCTTTTATCTGTCCTGTTCACCATTCTTTCCACAACTGGCAAAATGCCTAAAACAGAGTAAGCAGTCAATAAATATTTGCTGACTAATAGAGTAAGGGAATGGATCTTTTTGCTTGAATGTCTGAAGAACTTTATTTTTATAGTCCAGTAAGTTCACTAGGCTATATCTCTAGTTGAGCTTTTCCGAAGACATGGTGTTTCTTTTACTGCAGGGAGGGGTACTTACTATTATTGTGGCTCTCCTTTTTCTTCCTTTCCTAGTTATGGTATCCGTGACAATCTTTTGAACTCTTATTCACTTCCACTTTATTTTACTTTTTATCAAACATGTCCCCCAGGTGCCTTACTTTGCTTTTATCAGTGGTCTTTGTCCTTTTTTGCCTTCTTCAACTGAGGCCTTACTTCTTTAACAGTTTTATTTTTCTCCTTTTTTCCAAGCTTAACAGATCATACGTCATCTACTTGCATTAACTTGCAAGTTTTATCTGACACCTTATTATGTTTGTATTATAAGAAAAAAAGAAAACGGGTAAGTGGAGGCAGGTGGTTAGTTTGGGGTTATCTGTAGCTATCTGAGTTTATTAGTTTGGGACATTAATTCTGAAAACACTATAAAAGCCCAAGTACAAATCTTTAAAATACAAATTCTGTTTCACTGGGCATTCTGTGTTACTAAAATATTCACTACTGTCTTATTGCTTCTGTTTCTACTTTTTAAAAAAACAATGGGAAATCTTCAGAGAATAATTTGGGACTATGCGGTGTTTGCAAAATGGTTGTCTTTAGTAGCATGTTATACTTTTATAAATTTATTAGCATTTCATCTGCATATGCACCATATATAGTTAATATTTATAGGTGTGATAAAAATACATATCCAAATGAGGCATGTTATATCAGTATATACTCAAAAAAAATAAGGAAAAAAACATTTCTTTGAGTGTACTATACTTCTGTGTGCATGGCATTGGCTCTAAAATGTTTTTCACTTTTATACAAAGAGGCTCCGTTTTTGTTAATTTTCCCCAACATATTCATATTTTTCCTGTTCTTTCTATAATGAGTTTTAAACCAAGTGATAAGTATTAACAAGCGATAAGTATTAACAAGCATTTTTTTTTAACTTTTCTAGGATGAATTTCCTGGATATAATAGGATTCCACATAGCACCAAGTTAATTTTTACTTTATTTTTTATAGGAGGTTCATCCATGTTAGTCAGTATTCCAGAACTCATTTTAGAGATCTACATCAGTGTATGCAACAGCTTAGTCAATATCTTCACTTAAATGTCTCAACAGCGGGTCCACTGCGCTTTACAGATTCAATCAAACAATGCAAAAACCAATTCAAATGCAATTTAAAAACCAAACTTATAGTTTCTTTTCCTTAAGCTTTGTCCTTTTTCAAATTTTTAAAAAATCTCAATAAATGGTACCACCGCACACCCAGTTGCACAATCTAGGAACTTAAATGCTGTCCTTAGCAATTTCTCCTTGCCACATAACTCATACTCATTTCAGTTTACCCTTCTTCCCTTCATGACTGATCTCTGTGTTCTGACTTTTTAACCTCGCATATTTCACTATCTTCATTTGCACGAAAACCAACCCTATTTGAGCCACAATCATCTACCATATTACTACTGATGCTCTCTATTTGGACATTGCAATGTCCTAGTTCCGATCTCCCTTCTTACCCATCCCTCCTACATTTCATTCTCCACATGGCAACAAGAGAGAAACAAAATTTAACATAAATTGGATTACAGCAGTCTCTGGTTAATGACATGCACTGACTTTCTTTTGCTCTCAATTTAAAGAATAAAGGCTTTTTATTTTCTTTATAAACTATGTATGATACATCATTACCCACCTCTCTGTCTGCATCCTCTCATTTGCCCTACTATGTTATAAGCTTTCAAGTTGTCACCATGGGACATATGAAGTTTCTTATTTGTCAGGATACAGTGATTCTTCTGTCTGGCTCCCTCTAGACTGTAAACTCCCTAATGGAATGTCTGTCTTCTGCATATCATTATGTACTCAACACCTAGAACAAGGCCAGGGTGCAGTTCATACCAAATTAAGACAGGTTGAATGAATAATGAATATGAGTGCATCTTCTCAACCAATAAAGTAGTGATTAATTTGTTCCATCAAAATTTTAATCAAAGCCCATTTTATTTTCATAGGAATTTAATTGAAATATTGGAAAACAATTAAATAATGTAATTGTTCAGCTTTTACCTGCATTTGTCATACAAATCGTTTAAACATTTTTTTGAGTAAACTTTTTGCAAGATTAAAAAACTGTTATTTCTGATCAACATGTATTGAATTCCAAGTATTCTAACTCCTGACTGCTCTGTACTCAATGATATCCCTAAACATAGACTTAATATTTAACACTAAAAATTTAAAGTATCTCTTTAATATCCAAAATTATTATTTCTTTAAAGAAGCTATTGTTGAGACACAGAGCTATAAAGCTGGGATATTGTTACCATTGGGATTATAATACTGAAGTGTGTGTGAAATTTTGACAAAGGTGATATTTCATGCTGAACCACAAACTATGTTACTAGGTCCCACTTGAAGGCAGCATCTTGTATAATATTTGCAGGTCAGCTTTCTGGGTTTGGTTTGCACACTATGACTCAGGCTTATGGATAAAAATGACTTTCCAATGTGGGAGAGCATAACAGAAAACATTTTTTATTAATATGCTCTAACAAATTGAATTAACTGAATCTCATGCCTCATCTCTCTTTTTCTAATCAATTTTAGATTTATTTCTTTGCAGAATATTAGAATGTGTTTTCTCAAGGTCATGCATAGATCTTGATGAAGAACTCGGACTTTAGGGTCAGAGAGAACTTGGTATAAATCCTGATAATATCATTTAACAGGTTTGTGAGTTCAGGAAGATCACATAACCTTCTAACCCAACATTTCTTCATCTATGTAATAGAGATGATTGATAATAGTACCATTGTAGAAAAAAACTGAATAAATATTAGCCATTATATTACTATTTATTCGACAATGCAACTTTCATCAGTAGTTTCCCTACAGATGTTGCAAATAAAATCAAACTGTACTCACACTCCTAGAATTCAGTCAATGGATTCTGCTATATGCTCATATCTACTCATGTCTACACAAAACTCCTGAAAACAAACTTGATTCCAAAGTTGCAACTCGAAACAGAAATTCCACTTTACTATGCACATGACAATGCAAGGTATGCCTTTTCACAAGCCCAGCTTCCAGATGTGCTTAGCTTTTATAATACAGATCCAAATTAGTGTAGATTGTGTTCCAAGATAGACTGCATAGACAACATGATTTCACACAATTGCAGTAGGTGGCTCTTGAGAAAATCAAGCCCAAATGAAATGTATTTCTTTATGGGGTTATGCTTATAATGCAAAATGTGTTTTAGGAAAGACTAAGTCTTGATGTATTCAATTCTGCATTTGGCCCTTTTCTGTCTCAATTTCAAACCAGATCCAGGTGGGAATATCAAAAGCTAGTGCCCACCCTATGTGTACACCCTGTGTGACAGCATACAAAGATTTTTTTTTCTTGAGTGAATAAACTGGTCTTATCCAACATCTCTTCCACAATACATGCATGCATTTTTAAAAAGGGAAAACAAAACCTGACTGCAAAGCATAATTGTAAGTGGTAATACTTACATTTTCATCATATTTATGCAGTAAATAAGCCTGTCAAAAATGGGGTTTAGTTTTGTGGTGTGCCTCCCTTCTGTACTGATATAATTTATTTTGCTCCTCTGCTAATGAAGATGGCTTTAGATAGCCATGAGCATCAGTCTGAAATAAAAATTAAAAGTCAGTATATTACATTTCTCCTTCTGTTCTTTCTGCATATGACATTGTTCCATAAGCTCATTGGTGCTAGAATTATATCTCTCCTTTGGTACAATTTTCCTCTATGGTATAATGCTATGAATATTTATGGTAAAATAAAAATAATATAATAATGGGGATTTTCTAAACTTGTGCTGTATATATCTTCAAACAGAAGCTGGGAGGGCTATATCTGTTACCTCCCACTAGAGCAGATCTTTGTGTCCTGTGAAATAGCTGGCTGTCTCAAAGACCTTCACTTCCATGTGAGTTAAATGGCTTTCATACTGAAAAATTCTAAGAGAATTTTTCTCCTTCCATATATAGTTTTGACTATCATCATCTCTGAAACATTGCCAGATTTTTCTTACATTCAGTAGGCTTCAATTGATATCCTTATTCATCCTTCCTATGTCAACTACTACAATTCATTCTTTTATAGCCCCCTTAAATCTTTAGTCTCTAAAATTCCTGGGTCCAGAATGCTCTGAGCAGACTATTATCTTGCTCAGTGAAGCGGGACTGCTTCACCCTCACTCCTCCTCCATCACCTTAACTGACTGGATTTCTTTTCATTTATAAATTTAACTCAAATTGTTTTCTTTTTTTCAAATATTCTTCAAACTTTCTCATTGCAGCCTATTTCCTAAGCCAGCTATCTGCTTAGCTACACATAATGCTCCTAATTCTTTCTTTTAAAATTGCCACATATCAGTCTCCCATTTATTCTCTACAGTCATAATTCTTATCTATTATATTAATATGATTAGAATTCATTCCATTTACTATTAATGATCACCGAAAAAGTAGGGGTTTTTTCTATTAACTATTTTTAAAACTCTAAGGGTCCCACCAAATGAACATCTTGATATTTCATTGTAAAATTTGGTGGAATACTTTTAAAGCTGTAAGATATTCCCAAAATACTTCAGTTTTTGCTCTGTGTGTGTGTGTATGTGCATATGTGTGTGTGTATGTGCCTGTGTGTGTGTGTGTGTGCATGAGAGACAGAGAGAGAGAGACGGAAATGCAGAGATGGGAGAAAGAGAGAGAATGCTCTTAATATAAATATGTTTTGACAGGGTAATGTTGTGGAGAGACAGTTCTCCATGAGTCTCTTACATTTCTTCATGTCTTATAAGCAGAGGCACTGTCCAGCTTTGCTCCGGATTATTACTTCAAAAATGTTGGTATAGTTAACAGCCTAAGTAGGTAGAGATAGTGTTTTCATCTGAAGCAAAGATCTGTTCTTTTTGTTTTTTTCTTTGTTTGCTCTATTTTTCTTACTGTTCAGTATAGTAAAAACATGTTTCCCTTTGTGTAAAGATCAGATATGCTTTCTGCCCACTATAGAAGATTTGGTTTCCCTATCATGCTTTCTCTCCTGTAGGGTAACTTAATTGCATGTAAAGATGCCACCTCAACCTTTTTGTGCTGCCCTATGGAAACTGGAGCTTGAAGAACCAGTATAAATACTGATATACTGGCTATTACTACCTCTGTAAATAATAAAGCCCTTTGTTTCTTATCCAAGGCTTTATTATTATTTTTTCTTTTCTCTGAGTATCCATGAAAGAGGGACAGCGTAACTTGTTAGTTGAGAAAGATTAACACACTTTGGTTTTCCTGGGAATTTGGTGGTGAAAATGGGATGCTGACATAGGCATGTTCTCTGTTGGCAAAAAGAAAGATTAGGAAGGATTAGTCTCTGGGCCAATCAGTAGGAATACAGGGAAGTTCATATATGGTCACCTGGATAACAGTGTCCTTCACCTCATTGCCTTTTAATTAAAATTAGTTGAATAGATGGTTTCAGACAAAGCACTGGGAAGTAGGTACAAAGACAACTACCCTGCTACTTTTTATGTAAGTGGGTGAAGAGAATGCCCCTATGTGGTGATCATCCTCAGTTCTACTGCTTTGTAATAACTAGTACTGAGATTTGTCCTGGGGTTTGATAGTAGAAAGTTCTGTCACCTTTCAGACAACAGAGATGCACTGGGGAAGAATTGAGGGAAATTTATTACCACTATGTGCAGAAATCAGGCAAACCATTAAAATTTTGGCTGGTTCACTTGGGAAATGAAAGAGTGGGGCATATAATGCTTACTAAGGAGGAACAGCAACCGATGAGTGTTTTATGGCTTAGTCTCTCCTGCAGTCTAGACTGTCAACCCTAGATCCTTTCAGGGTTTCGTTGTTGCTGCTATTGTTGTTGTGTGTCCTGACTTCTATGTGGGAACTTTGGCTCTCTCAGGAAGACTTCCAAAACGAAGACAGACTGCTTGGGAAAACGACAGGTGAGGCATTAGCTAGTATTTTGGGCTCTTACTACACTGGATAGACTTTACAGTGCTAATGAAAGTGATCCACTAATTTATGGGAAAAACACTCAAATAAATCTAGACAAATTCTTGCAGGAAGCCATGCCATCTTGGAAAATTATCCTAGGACTTATGTTGAAACCACACAATCTTGATCTTAAGAAATAACATCTCTTAAGATCTTAAAAGATGTTATTTTGGTAATGGTACTGCAAATATTCTAGAGTAAGGTAGACTCTAAAGAAAAATAAAGACACCACTGTGTACATCAAATCTAAATAAGCCCAAGGAAATAAATTCCACAGCCCCAAACAGAAAACAATGTGGTAATGGCTGCTGAATCAAGGGGTCCACAAAGCTAAAATAGATGGTGTCAGTGAGAATGACTGTATATTAAAATACAAAATAGATGGTGTCAGTGAGGATGCCCTATATTAAAGTTACTGCTAATATAGGGCATTGAGTGAGCTAAAAACATTGGAAGTTCATTTGGTTGAGTTACATGCAGTCACCACTCTGCTCAAAATTGGAGATAAATATGTCATGCCCTCTGATTCTTCCTTTACCACAACCACATCCTCAGCCTCTTTATGAATAAATATGATTTGGGGATAAGTTATATGCATTCCTGTCCAAAAGAAGGACCAGAGGCCATATGCACCTGTCTCGGTATGCTAGGTAATTTGGGGGAAGGCAGGAACTCAAAACTTACATGGCTCTGTTGGGGAAACGTACCCAACTCAGCATCTTGTTGGGGTTCTGTGTGTATAAAAATGCTCTGATTCAGTTAATGGATATTTGGTCTGGGTATACAGTGGGGAAGAGCAGCTAATATGGCCTTGTGGACACCACCGTTTGGGCAAATTTAATGTATAGTTGAGGTTTTCACTATTGAATTCACTGTGTAATGATATTAATGGTTTATATGCGGATACTATACATTCTTATAATTATACCAATCAGAAAGTGCTATATAGAGAGAACGACTAATAGGACATGGAACTCATTTCCCAATTAATCTTTCTATCCTCTCCAGGATAGTCCAATAGAAAGAATACATAATCCAAGGAAAGCACATAGAAATCACAACCTTAATTAAGGTCTTAAAGGTAGCAAAGATAGTAAGACTTGCAAAATCCCAATTTAACAATCCCACATGGGCAATGCAAAAGACAATGGGAGATGGGGGCTTACAGGTTGTTGATAATTGCAAAATTTATATCCAGTCATTGCTGCTATAGCCTCAAAAGCCATTTCACAGACTGAAGACACTCGGTATGTTATGTTGAATATTGCCAACACTTTCTTTTCTGTCCCACTGGCACCCAAGGACAAAGACCAATGTGCTTTCATGCAGCAAGGCCTCCAATATACATTTGCAGTACTCTGAAAGAGGCACCTAAGCTCCCTTGCCATTTGCTACCAGGGGGTGGGCCAGAATAACATTAATGTCTCCATCTTCTTTTGTCAAAGTTTTCACTAACTAGATGATATCCTGCTGGTTAGCAAGTCAGAATTCTCAGTGTCCATGGCCCTGATTGTTGTATTATTACATTTCTACTAACAAGGGTGGCTACTGAGGTTTAATACTTCAATAAAATTTAGGGGCCTGCTAGCCAAGGAGTATTAATATTTTGGCCCTATATGAGTGCATACTAACACTCTCAATCCTACTGGCTGTCAAGAAAAAGAAATAAAACCTACTGTGTATTTGCCACATCATCTCCAAAAAGAGATACAGCAATTTATTGAACTCTTTGGATACTAGAGATAGTACATGCCTCAGGTAGCATTCTACTTGGAAAGTGGTACTAACTAGTCCACAGATAAGCATCCATCGAGTGGGGCCCAGACGAAAAGGATATGTTTAAAATTGCCCAGTGAGCTTTGCATGTTTTCTACACAAATGATCTCTTTGAACTATAATTCTCTGCGGCTAATGATTTTGATGATTGGAGTGTTTGGAAAAGTGAAGCACCCCTATACCCGTAGGAGTCCCTTGGGTTTTAGATTCATTGGCTTGGTGGCACAGGCGCCAAGTACACTCCTTTTGAAAAGCAGCACTTAGCTTGGCATGAGACACTAGTCAAAACTAAATACCTGATCCATGAAGGAAGGGTTCGACAAGCCTTATTTGTCAGATGAAAGTAATACATTCAAGAATGCTATTGGTTTGGACCCATTGGCATCTTTGCCTTTCGTTTTCAAAAGAGGTTACTATCTCTTTGAGGAAGTCTTTATCCTTCACTCTGCCAACTGAAGCAAAGTGCTGTCATAATGGGGTCCTTGCTTCACAGAGGTTGCCCTAAATGCCTGGGCCTGATTCACTGAAGGCTCATCTCAGCAGGAACCTGATGGTGTCCACTGGACTGCTACAGCTGTTTGCAATACCAACTATTCAAACTGATCATGGACATTGTTCTTCAATTCAGTAGGATAATATTCCCTTTGATGAACTTTATTTTATGTTTGCTGTCTCTTGAGCTTTTGCTAATTGTCTAAACTACTTATTCTCCTACCTGGTAAACTGTAGACTGACAGACTTGAGAAGCCTCTCTTTAGGACCACAAACTGTGGTAACAAATCACCCTGCTGATTGAACCATCTGGGTCACTCATAGAGATATGCATAATGAGGATTTGTTCCCTGATGAAACCAGGTGAAGTCAGTCTACTAATTGAGCCTGCATTGCTCAGATTTCCACCATTGCTGTCTAGATCCATTCTCATACAAGACATGGCAACACATTCATTATTATAGATCAAGCAAAGTAAAAGACCCTAAGTTTATGATGCACAGTCTATCGCTGTATACCAGGCATATAAATCTTGCCAGAAGTTAATGTGTTTGTTTCATGGTGGGAGAGACCACATCACACTGGGCATTCCACTCCCCTGCTATGGCACATTAACTCGACCAGAATGTTGTCTTCTCTCAAGGGTATCAGCAGGGCCTCATAGCTGGTGATTTTTTTTTTTTTCAGATTATAATGCTCATTCCATGCCTGATCAGCCAAGTCCACACACAACAGTGGCTCTTGTAACTGGTCTATGTCATATTTTCAGATGTCTTGACAATTTAGAGACTGATGCTAGCACTTTTTTTTGTCAAAAATGTACACAACAATGGGCTAATATTCAAGTTATACAATGGACTTCCTACATTCCCTAACATTCACAGGACTCTGGTATTGGAGAACATTGGAATAACCTTCTCAAAAATCAACTCAAAAAGATTTCTGACTATACCTTCCTCAACTCTTCCTTATCCACACACTTCAATAAAGCAGTTTGGCTACTGAGTGTAGCTCTACCTAGAAACATCATTCCTTTTCAGTTACTTCCTCCATAATGATCAGTATGAAAAATATAAGAGGTCATGTAATCATATTTTGAAAGTTTGAGATTCTGCTCTGATTGTTACTGGGCATGATACTTGTTACTTTCTCCCAAGAGCAATCCCAAGCTGGACTGATTTGTATGCACTTTGTGTGGTTCCCTGGGCAAAAGGAGGCCTAAGGGATTCAAACTTAATTCTTATTCAACCACCTAGATTCTTTATGAAGATTAAAATAGGACACAGATCTTTTATAGTGGCAGAGAAACAGTAACAACTTTGGCACCTAGAGCAGGAAAATCTTAGACCCCAGAAGCCATGGATGAGGTAGTGACATTAATAATTACTTTTTTTTCTCTCTGAGTACCCCTGGAGCCTTCCCCAAGAAAAATTACCTTGAGTGGCTCTCCTAAACTGTAACACACACTTAAATTTAATTGATTTCTGTGTCTGCAATGCCCCTTGGTAATCTTCCACTAGGCAGCCCTGATGACAAATTAATTGCCATTTCTTTTATCCTTACCAAAAAATCTATCAAAAGAGTAAGTGATGGCCCTAGTCCCTATACTTTCCAGCAAATTTTCTGTCAATAATTCTAGTTATCTGCTTCACCCCATTCCCACTGTAATAGCTTAGTCATTTTGTGGAGCACAGAAAGCCATCTGGATGATAGTGAGAAAATACAGAACTGAGTAGACCAACTGCCTATGATCTTACCTTCAAAAACATTAAAGATATCCAGTTATTCAAACCGAATTGAGAAACCAAGCAGTGCCAGCTGGCCAGGAGGCAATATTAGAGCAATGTCAACCTGTCTCCTAGATGATGTAGATCCCACTTTGATGGTCTGAATAACTGTAAACAGTACTTTATTTTTAGGGGTGCCACATGTACTCTTGGGACTGTATTTCTTTTGTAAAAGCCAAGCATTCCGTTTGTCTCTCCTCCCAAAATGGTGATTGTCATCTTAAAAGTGGCCATAGCATACCTTCAAGCGTTTAAAGAAACACCCCAGTAGATCACATAGCCCTTAAATGACTGCCCTCTCTCTACAAAATGAGCTATACTTGGTTACTTAGGGATGCTTCCCAGGAAAGCTGACTTGCTATTTATACCCACCCTGTAGGCAGGTTTTCCTGCAATAGGAATCACCTAATTTAAAAAGGTAATATAAAATTTGTCTTTGATATTAGTTAAAGTGATCAAAGGCACCACCTTGGTCCTGGGATGTATTTGGTTTAGTCTTAACTCAGTGAGCATGCCTGCTATTGATAATTTTTGCCCTAGATTTTCTCTTTGCAGGCCAAAGTAGAGTTTTCTTATTCTCTAACACATCCTGTTGTACCCGGATTAGTGCCTTGGGCCAAGTAGGAAGGTCAATATGGAAAGTTAAGGAGAGTGACACCTGGATTTCTAAAGTAGATCAAATGGTTTATGAGATTTGGTCAGCTGGTTGAGTCTGGGACCCTGAGGAGCACAGTTGATGTTAATACTACACATTGCTTCATAATGCTGCTCAGATTCCTAATGATAGTAACCTTAATTAAATGCTATATGAGAAAAAAATGAACACGTTTAGTTCCAACCTCTATCAGTCACATTAATTAGTGTGGCTGTCAGACTGGTGTACTCATAGAAAAATTTGCTGAAAGTCAAGATAGCATTGAGTAAAGAAGACAATATTGCCAAAAAACAATTCTGTATGTGTCTCACATGTGTCGGCACACCTAGAGAACAGAGGTAATAATAGCCATTGTTCTGGAGTATCATTTCAAGGGAGCTTGTACACCAAAAGACATGGAAGGTAATGATAATCTCCCCCTACAAAGTAAAAGACAGGTTTTGTTTATTGTTCAGTATGACAAAGATAGCGTTTCTTGGGGAGGGCAAAGATCTGGCAGATTACTGCCCATCATTAAAGATTTGATTTCCTTAAGTTCAGACTTCCTCCCCTATAATGTAAAACCACTGTGTGTTTGCAGGCACTCAGCTCACTTAGCTTTATCCTGTGGAGCACAAAAATAAATGCTGATATTCTGACTACTGCTATTGCTATTAGTAATAAGGTCTGTTGTTTCTGGCCCAGAAATCTCATGTCTTTTGCCACCACACATAAAACTGTGGCAAGCTAAGTTGTCACGTGCATAGGGTAAAATCTCAGACCCTTCTAAGTTCTTGACAAGTATAATATTACTAATGTCTGCTAATTATGATTTCAGTTACTTTGTAAAGAGTGAAAAAAATTTAGTCTAAAGATCTTATAGCTATCATTTCCAATTGATGCTGACTTTAAAATTATTAAGTGAGCAAATTAATGTGATTATATAGTAAATAATTCAGTACTGTCCTTAAGAAAGATTCTGGTTCCCACTAAGGACATTTATTTTAATATTTTAGAGAAACTGATATAAGGTATAGAAAATTCCTCATGACAAAAATTGTTCTTTGACATCTGTGGATAGTTTACAAATCTATGGAATATTTAATTGAGAGCCCTCACTCTAATGGTGTGTATATTTATAGGGTACATGAGATATTTTGGTATAGAAATGCAATGAGTAATAATCACATGGTGGCAAATTGGGTATCTATTACCTCAAGCATTTATCCTTTGTGTTACAATCTAAGTATACTCTTTAACTTATTTTAAAATACACAATTAAATTATAATTGCCATGTTGTGCTATCAAAAACTAGGTCCTATTTATTCTTTAACTATTTTTTGTACCCATGAACCCATTCCCATATCCCCACCACCACGCCATCACCCTTTTCAGCTTCTTGTAACCATATTTCTGTTCTCTATATCCATGAGTTCAATTGCTTTCAGTTTTAGATCCCACAAACAGGTGGGATCTGTACCTGACTTAATTCACTTAATGAATATAATGAACTCCAGTTCCATCCGTGTTATTGTCAATGACGTGATCTCATTCTTTTTTATGACTGGATAGTACTCCACTGTGCAAAAGTACCACATTTTCTTTCTTCATTCATCTGTTGAGGGATACTTAGCTTCCTTCTAAGTTTTGGCTGTTGTGAACAGTGCTGCAACAAACCTAAGAGTGCAGATATCTCTTTGATATAATGATATCCTCTCCTTTGTGTCTATACCCAGTAGTGAGATGGCTAGATCATATGGCAGCTCTATTTTTAGCTTTTTGAGGAACCTCAAAAACTGTTCTCTGTAGTGGTTGTTCTAATTTACATTCTCACCAACAATGTAGGATGGTTCCCTTTTCTCCATATCCCCTTCAGCATTTGTTATTGCCTGTCTTCTGGATATAAGCCATTTAACTGGGGTGAGATGCTATTTCATTGTAGTTTTGATTTGCATTTCACTGATGGTCAATGATGTTAAGCACCTTTTCATATGCCTATTTGCCATTTGTATATCTTCTTTCAAGAATGTCTATTCAAATATTTTGCCAGTTTTTTTTCCACTGGATTATTAGATTTTTTCCTATAGAGCTAT
The DNA here is from genome assembly GCF_028885655.2 of Pongo abelii. NCBI lineage: Eukaryota > Metazoa > Chordata > Mammalia > Primates > Hominidae > Pongo > Pongo abelii. Next base: position 94,503,650 of record NC_071990.2, on the reverse strand, counting down.
CTGAGCTCCTTATACATTCTGGTTATTAATCCCTTGTCAGATGCATAGTTTGCAAAAATTTTCTCCCTTTCTGTGGATTATCTCTTCACTTTTTTGACTGTTTCTTTTGCTGTGCAGTAGCTTTTTAACTTGATATAATCCTATTTGTCCATTTTTGCTTTGGTTTCCTGTGCTTATGGGGTATTACTGAAGACATCTTTGCCCAGACCAAGGTCCTGAAGAGTTTCCCCAAGGTTTTCTTGTAGCAGTTTCATAGTTTGATATCTTACATTTAAATGTTTAATCCATTTTGATTTGATTATTGTATATGGTGAGAGATAAGGATCTACTTCATTCTTCTGCATATGCATGTACAGCTTTCCTCATAGCATTCATTGAAGACACTGTCTTTTCCCCAATATATATTCTTGAACCTTTGTCAAAATGAGTGCAGTGTAGGTGTGTGGATTTGTTTCTGAGTTCTCTATTTTGTTTCATCGGTCTCTGTCTGTTTTTATGCCAGAACCATGCTGTTTTCATTACTGTAGCTCTGTAGTATAATTTGAAGTCAGGTAATGTGATTCTTCCAGTTATGATTTTTTTTTTTTTTTTTTTTTTGCACAGGATATCTTTCATTATTCTGGGTTTTTGGGAGTTTCATATAAAATTTAGGATTGTTTTTCTATTTCTGTGAATAATGTCATTGATATTTTGATAGGGATTGCATTGAATATGTACTTTGCTTTAGGTGGTATGGAATTTATAACAATATTGCTTCTTCCAATTCATAAACCTGGAATATCTTTCCATTTTGGAGGTCCTCTTCAATTCGTTTTATCAGTGTTTTATAGTTTTCATTGTAGAAATCTTTCACTTTGGTCAAGTTAATTATGAGGTATTTAATTTTATTTGTGGCTCCTGTAAATGGGCTTACTTCCTTATTTCTTTTTCAGACAATTCACTCTTGGCATATAGAAATGTTACCGGATTTTGTATGTTGATTCTGATCCTACCACCTTACTGAATTTGTTTATCAGTTTGAATAGTTTTTGCTGCAGTCTTTAGGTTTTTCCAAATATAAGATTGTATCACCTGCAGACAAGGATAATTCAACTTCTCCTTTTCCAATTTGGATGCCATTTATTTCCTTCCCTTGTCAGATTCCTCTAGCTAGGATTTCTAGTACTATGTCAAATAACAATGGTGAAAGTGAGCATTTTTGTCATGTCCCAGATCTTAAAGGAAAGGCTTTCAGTTTTTCACCATTCAGTAAGATACTAGGTGTGGGTTTGTCACATACGATTTTTATGATATTGAGGTGAGTTCCTTGTATACCCAGTTTTTGAGGGTTTTTATAATGAAGAAATGTTAAATTAATCAAATGCTTTTTGGCATCAATTGAAATGATCATGTGGTTTTTCTTCTTCATTTTGTTGATTTGAAGTATCACACTGATTGATTTGCATAAGTTGAACTGTTCTTGCGTCTCTGGAATAAATCCTAGTTGATCATAATGATTTTTTTTAATGTATTGTTTAATGTTGTTTATTAGTATTTCGTTTGGAATTTTTGCATCAATATTCATCTGAGATATTGACCTATGGTTTTCTTTTTATGATGTGTCTTTGTCTGGTTTTGGTGTCAAGGTAATACTGGTCTCATAGAATGAGTTTAGAAGTGTTCCCTCCTCCTCTATTTATTGGAATAGTTTGAGTAGAGTCAGCGTTAGTTCCTCTTTACATGTTTGGTAGAATGCAGCAGTGAAGCCATCAGGTCCTTTTTCTTTACTGGGAGACTTTTTATTATGGCTTCAATATCATTATTTATTATTGGTCTCTTCGGGTTGTGGATTTGTTCATGGTTCAATTTCCTCTAAATTTCCCAATTTTTTGGCATATAGGTGCTCATAGTAGCCACTAATGATCCTTTGACTACCTGCAGTGTCATTTGTAATGTCTCCTTTTTCATCTCTGATTTTATTTATTTGGGTTTTCTCTTTTTTTCTTCGTTAATCTGGCTAAAGGTTTGTCAATTTATCTTTTTAAAAAATCAATATTATTTTGTTAATCTTTTTTATTGTTATCTTCATTTCAAATTCATTGATTTCTTCTCCAATGTTTATTATTTATTTTATTCTACTAATTTTGGGTTTTGTTGCTCTTGATTTTTTAATTCTTTAAAATCCATCATTAGGTTATTTATTTGATTTTTTTCTACTTTTTGATGTAGATACTTATAGCTATAAATTTACCCCTGAGTGCTTCTTTCACTGGAATCTCATAGGTTTTGGTATGTTCTGTTTTCATTATTATTTGTTTCAGAATTGTTTTCAATTTCTTTCTTAATTTTCTCATTGATTCACTGGTCATTTAGGAGCATATTGTTTAATTTTCTTGTCTTTGTATAGTTTAGAAAACTTCTCTTTTTATTGATTTCCAGTTTTATTTTCTTGTGGCCTGGGAAAATGCTTGACATTATTTCACCTTTTTTCAATGTTTTAATACTTGTTTTTTGACATAACATGTGGTCTGGTCTATCTTTGAGAATGATTCATGTGCTGAGAATAAATTTTGCAGACTTTGGATGGAATGTTCTGTAAATATCTTTTAAGTCAATTTTTTCCTGTAGTACAAATTAAATTCAATGTTTCTTTGTTGATATTCTGTCTGGGAGATTTGTCCAATGCTGAAAGTGGGATATTGAAGCCTCCAGCTACTATTGTATTGGAGTCTATCTCTCTCTTTAGCTCCAGTAATATTTGCTTTATATATATATGGGTGCTCCAGTGTTGGGAGCATATATATTTACGATCATTATTCCTCTTGCTCAACTGACTCCTTTATCATTATATAATGACCTTCTTTGTCTTTTCTTATAGTTTTTGTCTTGAATTCTATTTTGTCTGATATATGTGTAGCTAATCCTGCTTTGTTTTGGTTTCTATTGGCATTGAATATCTCTTTTCCTCCCTTTATTTTCAGTCTGTGTGTAGGCTTTTCATATGTGAAGTGTATTTCTTGTAGGCAACATATCGTTAGGTCTTCTTTTTTTATCCATTCAGCCACTCTATGTCTTTTGATTGGAGAGTTTAGTCCATTTACATTCAATGTTACTGTGATGATGAGTAGAGACTTACTCCTGCTATGTTGTTATTTATATTCTATTTGTTTTGTGTTCTTATTTCCTTCCTTCTTGTCTTCCTTTTAGTGAATGTTATTTTCTCTAGTGGTATGCTTTAATACCTTGTATTTTATATTTTGTGAATCCATTGTATGTTTTTCAATTTGAGTTTTCCATGAGGCTTGCAAATGCTATTTTACAACCTCTTATTTTACACTGGTAACAACTTAACAATGATTGCATAAACAAACAGGCAAACATGCAAAAGAAAACTAATACAAACTCTACACCTTAACTTTGTCCTCTAACTTTTTAGCTTTCTGTTTTTTCTCTTTATGTCTTATTGAATTATGTCTTAAAAAGTTGTTGTACTTATAAAATTTGATTGATTCATCATTTAGTCTTTCTACTTAAGATTAGTGTATCCACCAGGATTATAGTGTTATAATATTCTGGTTTTTCTGTATGCTTACTATTGCCAGCAAATTTTACATCTTCAGATGATTTCATCTTGCTCATTAACATTAGTTTCTTTCAGACTGAAGAATTCCCTGTAGCTTTTCTTGTAGGACAGGTCTTGTGTTGATGAAATCCCTCAGGTTTGATTTGTCTGGGAAGGTCTTTATTTCTCCTTCATGTTTAAAGGATATTTCCCCAGATATGCTATTCTAGGGTAAAAGTTTTTGTTTATTTATTTGTTTTAACTCAGTACATTAAATATGTCATGCCACTCTCTTCTGGTCTGTAAAGTTTCTACTGAAAAGTCTGATGCCAGATGTATTGGAGCTCCATTGTATGTTATTTGTTTCTTTTTTGTTGCTGCTTTTAAGACCCTTTCTTCATGCTTGACCTTCAGGAGATTGATTTTTAAATGCCTTGAGGTAGTCTTCTTTGGGTAAAATCTGGTTGGTGTTCTAAAACCTTCTTGTATTTGAATGTTGATATCTTTCTCTAGGTTTGGGAAGTTTTCTGATGATATTATTGTTTTCTTTTTTTTACTTTTGTTGCTCTTTTATTGTCAAATGAGGTAAAATATGCAAAGAATATATAATTTTGAAATGTCATTTGAAAATTTGAGAAATACGTCTTCTGGCTTTTAAGCTTTAGAATGAAATAGAAAGTTACATTGTACAATTGTTATGAATGTGTGTTTTTTAAGAATGCAATTATCAAGAGTTTCAGACTACAGACATAACAGACTTTCTTAAAAAAGATATTATTCTTTTGAATAAACTTTCTACCTCTATCACATTCTCCACCTCCTCTTTAAGGCCAATAAGTTTTAGATTTGCTCTTTTGAGGCTATTTTCTAGATGTCGTAGGCCTTCTTCATTGCTTTTTGTTCTTTTTTCTTTTGTCTATTCTGATTGTGTCTTAAATAGCCTGTCTTTAAGCTCATTAATTCTTTCTTCTGCTATTGAGAGGCTCTGACAACTGACATTCTTCAATATGTCAACTGCATTTTTCAACTCTAGAATTTCTACTTCTTTTTAATTATTTCAATTTATTTGTTAAATTTATCTGATAGAATTGTGAATTCCTTCTCTGCGTTATGTTGAACTTCTTTGATTTTCCTTAAAACAGCTATTTTAAATCCTCTGAATGGTCACATATCTCTGTGACCTCCAGAAGTTCAGAAAAATCCTGTTTCTCCAGAATTGACCCTGGTACCTTAATTTGTTCATTTGGTGTGGTCATATTCTCCTGGGTGGTCTTGTTGCTTGCAGATGTTTGTTGGTGTCTGGCCATTAAAGAGTTAGATATTTATGTAGTTTTTGCAATCTAGGCTTGTTTGTGCTTGTCCTTCTTGGGAAGATTTTCCAAGTATTTGAAAGGATTTGGTCCCCAAGTACAACAATGCTGTGGTTCCTGCAGACTAGTAGAGGTACTTCCTTGATAGTTTTTGGATAAGATTTAGAAGAATTCTCTGGATTACCAGGCAGAGACTCTTGCTCTCTTAACTTACGTTCTCCCAAACAAAGTCTGTGTGTGTGTGTGGTGAGCCACCTGAAACTGGGTTGTGGTGATGCAAGCACCTCTGTGTTCACCACCACTGAGACTAGACTGGGTCAGACCCAAAGCCAACACAGCACTCGATCTCACCGAAGTCCCACTGTAAACTCTACCTGACTACCACCCATGTTCAGTCAAGAATCTAGGGCTCTGCAATTGGCAAGTGGTGAAGCCAGCCTCATTTCTGTCCTTCCCTTCTGGGCAGTGAGTTTCCCCAGGTCCCAGGTGGGTCCAGAGATTCTGTCTGGGAGCCAGGGTTTGAAGTCAAAAATCTTAGAAATTTACCTAATGTTCTATTCTACTGCAGCTAAGCTGACACTCAAACCACAATACAAAGTCTATCTTGCTCTTCCTTCCCCTTTCCATAGGCAGAGGAGCCTTTCTCTGTGGCCACTGCCAACACTGGGCCATAGGCAATTCTGCCAGGTCACTGCTGATGCTCACTTAAAGCCCCAAGGGCTCTTCAGTCAGCTTGTGGTGAATGCTACCAGGCCTGGGACTTAGGCTTCTGGCCCAGGGAAGGTTCACAAACCTGACTGAGAGTCTAAGTCTGGACTTAGGGACCCCAAGAGGCTGCTTGTTGCTCTATCCCACTGTGGCTAAGGTGCAAGACAAGACCCCTTGACTTTTCCCTCTGCTTTTATCAAACAGAAGGAGTCTTTCACTGTAGCCACAACAGCTAGGAATGTGGTGTGTCCCACCTGAAGCCAACATGTCTCACAGCCCAAGGCCCATTGTGTACTACCTGGGTATCCCTGCTGGTTGTTCAGGACCTACTGATTAAAGGGCTCTTTAATCAGTAGGTGATGAATCCCCCCAGGACTGGGTCCTACTCTTCAAGGCAGTAGATTTTCTTTTGGTTTGGGGTGTGTCTAGAAATGTTGTCTGGGATCTAGAGTCTGGAATGGGGACCTCACAACTCTGCCCAGTGCCCTATTCTACTGTGGCTGAGCTGGTATGCAAGATGCAAGGCAAAGTCCTCTCTACTCTTTACTGTCCTCTCCTCAAGCAGAAGGAAAAGGTCACTTTCGTTGCTGTCAATTGTGCTGCCTGGATTTGGGGAAAAGGTGTCACAAGTATTCCTTTGGCTGCCCCAGCTGTTGTTTTACTAGATCATGTGCCACCCTAGTCCTCTGGCTCTGAGCCCAACCCAGAACCATGAGTTGCCTAGGAATTGCAGTCCTTGTTTCCTACACTGCCTTTCTGGTTTACCTAGGACACCAGAGAACTTTGGCCTCCATTCACAAGGCTTGCCAATACACTCAAGTTTCAGCCACTAGAATGGGGAATTCCCCTCTGTCTAGGGTCAGTCTAGGGCTCCCTTCATGCCTGGGAACTGGCTAAGCCCAGCATGTCTTTTCTCTCTGCTGTGACAGGGCAGTGTGAAGTTCAGTGTAGTCCCCCAATCACTGCTCTCTTTCTCACTAAAGGAGACAGGCTCTTTTTCCCCCACAGGACCATGCAAGGAGATGGGGGAGGCATGATGTTGGCAACTTAAGACTGTCTCTCCTATCCTCTTCAATGCCTCTCTCAGCAATGTCAAGTTAAAACAAAGTACTGTGATGACCTACCTGATTTTTAGTTCTTGTGACTGTACTGTTTAGATAGCTGTTAAAATTTTGTGTTCCTACAGGGAGATAAAGGTTGTAAGCTTCTGTTCCACCATCTTGCTCCACTGCCAATGGCTATTACTGAAAAGTAAAAAGATAAGTATAGTGAGAATGTGGAGAAAAGGAAACTCATATATTATTGAGAGGAATATAGACTAGTAAAAACATTGTGCAAAACAGTATGGAGGTTTCTCAACAAAATAAAAGTAGAAATACCATATGACCCAGCAATTCCACTTCTGTGCATATACTCAGAGGAAATAAAATCACTATCTGAAAGAGATCTCTGCATGCTCATGTTTCTTGCAGCATTGTTTACAATAGCCAAGATACGATAATGACCTAAGTGTCCGTCAATTAATGAATGAAGACATTTTAGTGTGTGTGTGTATGTACAAAATATATACATACAATGAAATATTACTCAGCATTAAAAGAGAAAGAAATTCTGTCATTTGCAACAACATGGATGAACCTGGAAGACATTATGCTAAGTGAAATAAGTTAGACACAGAAAAACAAATACTGCGTGATTTCACTTATATGTGGAATCTAAAATAGTTGAACTTATAAAAACAGAGTAGAAGGTTGGGTACCAGGGATTCAGGTGGGGGAAATGGGAATATATTGGGGATATATAATTGCAAAATGGTGATTGAGGTGGGGGAAATGGGGATATATAATGGGGATATATAATTACAAAAAGTATACATTTGCAATGATAAGATAAACGATTTCTGGATCCTAATGTACAGCATGATGACTAAGGTTAATACTAATGTATACTTGAAATGCACTAAATCATAAGTAGATGGATATGTTAATTAGCTTGATTGTGGAAATCATTTGATAATGTATATGTATATCAAAACATTACATTGTTATATACATATATAAAATATTTGTCAAGTATATCTTAGTAAAGCTTAGAAAAATGAGTTGTGTGGGGTAAAAATTAACTTGGGGAAAATATTTAAAATTTTCTTCTTTGCTAGTATTAAGAAAAAGTACTAAGGGTAGGGAAAGGTTACTAGTTTGCTATCACTCAATCCCTGCTGAGCAGAGTAGAACAGGAATAAAAAAAGGAAGTCAGCTCCATAATCCCAGCTGCAGGCTGATGAATCAGTCAGTGATTAATTGTTGCTACTAGTAATTGAAATAATCATATTTCAGAGAGAAAAAAACATTTGGTCTCTAAAATATATTTGCTTAAAAAATGTATTGCTGCGATATTATTGAACTTTTAAAAAGGAGGTATAAAGATCTTCATGCAAAACTAAAAGGGATGTGATTACCAAAATCACTCTAACATCTGGTATTAGGTCTTAAAAACTCTCCTCTGACTATCAAAATCAGTAGTTCCCTTTGTACCAGCCCTCTTATTTTCTTATGGACTTTTCTTTTAAAACAGAGTTTGCTTTATAGAGAACACAGCATAACGTAGAATGCAAACTAACAACAATAAAAATGACAATATACATTGCCTAATTTTCAACAAAGCAGTGAGTTTATGTTTACTCTCCCCCACAAAATGGTGTTCATGCTTTTTAATTGATGTTAGTGCAACTCATTTGACTGAGTTTATCATGCTCCAAATTCTAAGTATGTAGGACCCTACCCTAAGAATTCTAGAGTCACTATCTTCAAGGAGTTTACTCTTTTGTTGTAAAAACATAGTATATACATGAAATGTTAATAATAGCACATGGATAACATAATCACTAGAAAAAAACTTTCTAAAGTTGGAAATTTACATTTAGTGAGTGCTTAATATCTTATTCAGGCTGTCTACAAAGTTTTCTTTTAACTAATTTCCAGAACAACCCTGAGATGAGGATATCACATCAATTTTAAATGAAGAATAAATAGGATCAGAAAGGTTAAGTGATTTGCTTAATTCCACATTGTCAGTACATAGTAGAACCAATTTTCAAATATGATTTTGGGTCCATCTGATTGCAAAAACAAAAGACAGAGAGAGAGAGAGAGAGAAAAGTAACTTCACATTTTAAATCTTTGGTGATGATAAAAGTCTGAAAGAATACCATTTACAGAGTCGAAAAATTGGGAGAAAAAAATAAAATGGGAGGAAAGATGAATTTATTGTTATATTATTGTTTCTGAAGCAATGCTAGGGCATATAAATATAAATGTCCAATAAACAGAGACCTTTTTTTTTAATTCTAGTTTAAAAATATATTTAGGCCAACCACGGTGGCTCATGCCTGTAATTCCAGTACTTTGATAGGCCAAGGTGGGGGAATCACTTGAACCCAGGAATTTGAGACCAGCCTAGGCAACATAGTGAGACCCTGTCTCTCTAAAAAAAGAAAAAAGAAAAAAAGAAAAAGAATTTAAATTAGCCAAGTATGTGGGCACATGCCTGTATTCCCTCTCAGCTTCCCAGCTTCTTGGGAGGTTGTGGTGAAGGATGGCTTGAGCCCAAGAGGTTGAAGTTGCAGTGAGTCAGGATTGTGCCACTGCACTCCAGCTTCAGTGACAGAGCAAGAACCTGTCACAGTAAAAACTAAATCAGGACTGGATATGTGAATATGGTACTTAATTGTGCTTCAATGTGGACATGATGAAAAGTCAATAAATGAGCAACTATATTCTTGATTCCAAACAACTAGATTATGTCCTTGAGCAGTTTGAATTCTAGAGAGTATGGGGAATAGTTAGCAAAAATGGCTGTAACAATCCCTCCCTTGCCTGTAGGTACATGCTACTCCTCATGTTAAAAAAAAATGGAATTTATTTATCTTCTCCTTCAATCTGAATTGACTTTAGATTTGATTTAACCATGTGGTGGAAGTGAGATTGTGCTTGTTCAGGGCCTAGACTTTAAGAGACATAGTCGCTGATTATTTCATTCTTTTGCTATCCTAAGACTTCTAGAAAAGAAGTCTAGGCTATCCACTTGGAGAAAGTGGCCATGTTAATAAAAGGACCCCAGCAGCAGCCCAGCACCATGGTTCCTGACATGTGAGTAAGGTCACCTTTGATCCTCTACCCCAACTATCACCTGAATGAGTGAATGCAGCCAAGATCACAGAGCACAGATGAGCCATCCCTGACAAGCCTTGCTCTCATTCTTGGAAAACAGAATCATGACTACTAAACTGGTTGCATTTTAAGCCACTGAGTATTAAAGTAGTGTGTTTCACGGTATAGCTAAGAAACAGAAGGGGACTAACAACAATTAATTTATTAAATATTTGTTTTCCTTCTTGACAGACAATGAAACATTCCTATAAGAAACATAAAGCAGGCTGGGGGCGGTGGCTCATGCCTGTAATCCCAGCACTTGGGAGGCTGAGGTGGCAGATCACAAGGTCAAGAGATCAAGACCATCGTGGCCAACATGGTGAAACCACGTCTCTACTAAAACTACAAAAATTAGCTGGGCGTGGTGGCATGTGCCTATAGTCCCAGCTACTTGGGAGGCTGAGGCAGGAGAATCGCTCAAACCTGGGAGACGTAGGAGGTTAAAGTGAGCCGAGATCATGCCACTGCACACCAGCCTGGCCACAGAGCAAGACTCTGTCTCAAAAGGAAAGAAAGAAAGAAAAAAGAAAAGGAAAGAAAAGAAAAGAAAAAAGAAAAGGGCCGGGCACAGTGGCTCATGCCTGTAATACCAGCACTTTGGGAGGCCGAGGTGTGTGGATCACGAGGTCACGAGATCGAGACCAGCCTGACCAACATGGTGAAACCCTGTCTCTACTAAAAATAGAAAAATTAGCTGGGCGTGGTGGCACGCGCCTGTAATCCCAGCTACTCGGGAGGCCGAGGCAGGAGAATTGCTTGAACCTGGGAAGCGGAGGTTGCAGTGAGCCGAGATCGCGCCACTGCACTCCAGCCTGGTGACATAGCAAGACTCTGTCTCAAAAAAAAAAAAAAAGAAAGAAAAGGAAAGGAAAACATGAAGCAAGGCTTAAAGATGGAGAGCTACCAAGGAAGTGGTAGAGCAGTATTTACATTGGGTGGTCAGAGAAGTCTTCCTGAAGAGATAACATTCGAGCAGAAAAGGAAGTTAGAGAACTAAATGGGTAACAGAGATGAGTCACAAACATCAGAAAAAAAAATGTATATATATATCTACAAATGTTTTCATGATATGTTATAAGCAATATATTCAAATCAAATTCACCATCCTTCCTATATTGGCATCCACATAGAATGCCCATCCTGTCATCTCCTTTTCTCTGCATTACTATTTATCTTTACAAATCAATTTAACTGTCATCTTCTCCAGGAAGACCTACCTGACTTTTCTAATCTGGGTAGTGCTCTCTTCTATGTCATCATAGCTCCCTGTATTTTCTTATATGACAGTTTGTAATATACATTAACCTTAGAGCTCTTTTAGAGTAAAGAAATTCTAATTCTGATATACCCTGCAATATGTACATTGCAGGTAAAATGGCAATGTTTTTCTGACTTTACTTACACTGCATTCACTATTCTTTCTTTTGTTTTACCTTATTTCCTAATGGTTCCTAGTGTAAGCAAGTCACAAAAATTTAGATTAAATCAAGAAAAAAGTTTTTGACCAATGGCTGCTTAATCTGTCACTGAAAAGTAGCAACAAAACCAAGCTTTTATCAACCAGAAAACATATTGTGCTTCCTTTGGGAAAGTAAACAAGACAGTAGACATAGAAGCCTCACACAAAGGGGGAAAATAAACTGAAGGATTTTAAGAGTAACACCTGTCAAATGGAGCAGTAATGTGTATGGTTTGACAAAACAGGCTGGTGACTGTCAAAATAAATAATAAACCTTCCAGCTCTGACTAATGACTGAACTATGCTGGAAGATTTGAGGGAAACATCCAACAAAATGCAAAATTGAAAGAAAAATTGGAATGGTCGGCACAGCCTCCTAGCAGCTAAATTTCAAGTAATTTTGGAAAAACACAAACCATTCACCAGGTTCCATGGCAGAGGGAAAAGTTCCAAAAACTCTTCTGATTGAGCATTCTGCTTTAGTTAGGAAATCACATCTCTTCTAATGGAGTGCCAAGAAGTTGGTTTCTGCTTTTTCAATACAGAAAAAATCCTGCTGCGAATGTGACATTCTCTGTGCAGACATTCAGCTGACTGCCAATAATATCATTAGGGAAGAACAGCTAGAGCTGGACCCCTTTGTACGTAGAGTGAAGCAAACTGCAGAAAAGGCATAGATCCAGGGAAAGCCCATCTCTGATACTTTTCTATTTTCATTTCTTCCCAATTCAGGTACCTAATTTCCTTTAGTCACAGCTTCTTAGAAGACTATCTTATTTTTTCTTACCAGCAAGCAAAGATTTTCTAACATTATTATAAAGAAAACTGGCCAAGTGTCTGCTGATTATGTTATGATCCTTTCCAGGGGCAGTTTCATTTATATAAATTGTTTCTTGAAGACCCAAAAAGCCTTGATAAATTTCTGTTCTAGAATTTAATAATATATCACAAGTGGAAGAATGCATCATTAGTGGAAGAATTTTAAGCATCTCAAAAACACAGTTCTATAAAAGTCATCTTTTTTCAGAAACTTTCCACTTATCTCTCAAGTTCAAAGTAGCAGAGGTGAGTACTGGTTTTCCCTCTGTCTGACTCCTTTAATTTTGTCTTTGTTTTCAGAGTAAACTGTGCTCTAGATTCCCTATACCATAATGAAAGAGAGAGGAGGAAAAACAAAGTATCCTTTTTTAAGGGGGGACCATTTCTAGGTATTATTTAGCCTGCAGTAACATGGCTTGCTTTCTTATTTAATTATTTTTATTTATGTTCTTCCACTATTTATTTCTCCTTCATGTCTTTTATCCATTAGATTGTATTGAACCTAGTCCAAATATGTTTTTTTCATAAAATTTGATTACTGTTATAAGTAAGCAAAGATGAGATGAGAAATAAGCTAAATATTAAATCTAAAAACATACATTTAATATTTGTTTTTTCTGACTTAAATATATTTGCTAAAATCTGTAATTTAAAAACCTCCTAACCATTTTATTTATTTTAAGCACTGTCTTGAAGAGTTATACTGGTCTAAAAACTGCATTTTATTAATATATTATTTTCATAGCCATACTTATGAAAGCAAAACATCAAGACATTTTCTGATTACAGAATGAATATTTGAATTCAAGACCATGCCAGATTTATGGCTAGCAAATGGCTGTCAATGTGTATGCCAAGTGAAGTGACAGGTTGGCTCCCTCAAATACCCATGACTCAGAAATGACAGGAATCAGGATGTCTTTGCTTCTTTCCCAGTGATTTCAACATTCTAGGATGATTTGATTCAACAACCCATTGGTTGATCCATTCTACTCTGATAGGTGGTTATCCAACCCAGTCACCACCATGTCCAAGGAATCCTGTACTTTTTGCAGCAATTATTCTGCTTGGCAGGACTCTCTTCTCTGAAGCTTTCTCTGCTAATTTTTCTTGCTGCCTCTGCAGGGTCAGTAATGTGTCTGCCAGTAAAGTGTTGTCTCTTTCCATTTCCTATTCCCATAACCACAAGGAATAGAAGCAATTCCTTCGTTGAGGAAAGAATATTTGTCCATTAATAACCACACTAGTCTAGCATTCAAATCCCTCGTTGATACTTAGGTCATTTTTAACTTGGACTACTACAACCACATACTGTGCTGTCTCCAAGGCTTTATTCTTCTCTCCAGTTTAAAATGATATGCACTCTACAGTTCAAATCATTTTCTAGATGCATTTAAGTTATGCCCATGGGAAGAAAGAGCCTGAGCTTGGCACTATTGCATATAGGAAGTGTGGTGTGGAATGCAAAGAAATGTCTAAAAGAAGCATTTAAATACACTATATGATGACAGAGACTCAGCTTAATAGTTTTTTGCACTCCAGGAATCAAGAAATTCCAATAAACTATTACAATTTTAATGGCTACCTTTGACAAATTATGAGAATTTGATCTGCCTGGATCCCACCTTATTACGAAGTTATTGAAAATATTTTGTGTAATTTGCAAAGTAAAAAGTCACTGAATAGTACCGTCATGTTATTGTTTACTAACTTCTACTCTGATGCAGTCAAATCAGCAAAGAAATTGTAGGAAGCTCCTTGAACAATAGGTACATGGTTTGCCAAATATGCTCATGAGAAGAAAAAGCAAAAGTTAGAGGAATGTGAGACTGAAATAGAAAAAACAAACAAACAATTGTCTGCTATCCTGGGAAACTGTGTTTAATTTCCTGGCATCTGAGCCATTTTTGTAACTTACGTTTTGGAATTACTATAGCCCTGTATGAAAGAGTTAATTTATTACCAAAAGGTGAGCCATTTCCTGTCTACTCGATTGTAGAATCAGACTAAGTACTATTTTATCAAAGGAGCATCGGCTGTCACCCAACGTTAATCATTTTCAGAACAATTATGATTTACTTTAGACATAAGGCTGATGGATCTTTATTTCCAGGTTCCATTTTGGCAACTTTGAGCCTTACCTCATATGTAAGACTATTACTGAAAACAGTGCCTCTCCAAATTTTCATCCTTCATTATTTTTGTTTCTCCCTAAAAAAATAAAAAATAAAAATAAAAATAAAAATAAAATACAATTAATTACATTCGTTAGTTAGCCAATGTGATTGCCAATGCTAGCTTAAACATTGTTTGTATATAATTTTACACAGATGTGGAGCCAATAGAGATCTGAATGATTGTGTGCTTTTACACATCTTTTAGCTAAATTAAAAACCCGAAAGCTAAATCTTGTGTTCTGGGACAGCATGTGAATTTGACATTTCCTGGCGGCTATTAGAACCGTAAACCATTGAATAGACTATATTCATTCATTTAAGTGGTTTGTGACTGTGAAAGACTAAATATTTACAATGTCTTTTATCCTTGGATACAATATAATAATTTCATCATTTTAATAGCCTTTTACTCAAATGTGGTTGCATCCTGGTTAGATTTTAGACATGCATTTCAAATAGTTTGGGTCTCTGTAATCATTTCAATGACTCCCAAGATTGAAAAACAATATATAGCAAGAGTTCAAGTCTTTGAACTTATTACTTTAGTTTTGATTTATGTCTGCCCTCCAGAATTTTGCACTGTTTACCAAACTTTGCTCTAAATGTTCAGATAAGAGATATTTGTGCAGAGTTGGCCAGTGGAAGGTCACTAACAGATCCCAGGCATATATTTATAAGTGCAAGTGTATGTACACAAATAGGGATTTGGCAACTTAATGTGAATGAACCAAGACAAAACCATAGCAGTCACTATAGAAGCAATTAAAACAATATGCCCCCGCTGAAACCTATGGAAATAGCTTTGTGGTACATATGAAAACACAGTATTATCCCATTAAAGCAAATATCTAGGGATTTTTTTTTCCTTTTAGACACTCCTAACGAATGCCAGAATCTCTTTGTCTCATTTCAGAACAAAAAATTGATTTGTGTATTCTTTCCTACCTCATGTAGGGTGAAAATTAAATCTGGTTTATTTTCAACATAAAAATGTAGAAACAACATTGGTTCATTTTGCATTTGGTTCTAATAATCACAAATATTTATTTCTATGAATATTCAGTCTTCTGAATAGCAGGAAAATAAAAATACTGACTAACATAGACATTATCAAAATAAATTTGTGATTACTTCTTCTAAGGTGCAGAATGGATATGATCGCTTAGAACTTTTGTACCAAGAATTTTTAAATGCTCAGCTCAGAGTAGCTGATCCCAATGATTATTTTATGAACCATTATCCTAAAATACCTATCTAAAATGTACAATAACTTGGTTGGATCTTCTGTCAAACCATAATTTATGTCACAATGAGGTTAGATGCCAAATGAAATAAATAAAGGCTAAGGAATTTTTTGGCTTGTAATATACTGATACTTTTGAATGTTCAAAGAAAATCATGTTTAAAGGGGTGTCTTTTTTTCTACCCCACAAGGAGAAAAATATATATACTTTGGTTCTTTACCTGTTGATGGTTCTTTACCTGATAGGGTGACTTAACCCTTCATTCCTGAAAGGTCTGGGCCATTTGTAGTTCTGCCAGAACTGGATTGTCATAGTTTTCCATTGACTTTAATTGTAGGGTATGTTAATACTAGGAGACACACTAAGGAATCTCCTGGATTTCAGACATACTCTTCCTTACGTTTATTGAGGAGGATTAGTTCAATTTCCCCTTTGTCATCAGGATTAATAATCCCAGCCAACACCACAACTTTCTTCTTGCCCCTGTTGACTCAAATGCATGAGGAACCCAAAATGGCCAGGTGGCAGTCTTAACATCCAACACAATGAAATCATTGTTGTGTCTCCTGGTAGAAGCATTTGTTTCTGTGGAACTAAGACCTCTAGGCTGACAGAACTTAAAGCTGCAGAAACAGGAATGAAAAATTTTGCTAGTGGGTCACCAAAGGTAATTGTGAGTGATGCTACTCCCATTTCCACTCCTTGCCTCCTAGACCTATATATCCTGGCTATCAGAGAAACAGTACCACATAATGACACTGATTCAGAGCCTTCTGGAGAATCTTGCTCCAGCCCTGAAAGGTATTATTACCTAGCTGGTACTGTAATTCAGTCTTCAAAAGGACATTCCATCATTCTATCAAGCCAGCTGCTTCAGATTGGTGGGGAACATGGTAAAATCAGTGAAATCCATGAGCATGAGCCCATTCTTGCACTTCTTTTGTTTTGAAGTGAGTTTCTTGCTCAGAAGCAATACTGTATGAAATACAATAACAGGAAATTAAAAAAAATGGCTAGGAGGTTATTGTAATTATCCAGAGCAAAATGATTCACAACTTATGTTCATTTGATTGTCCTGAAAAAGATGAAGAGGGAATGAGTTTGAGAGAGAGATGTGGTAAGATTAATAAGATCTTCCCATGTAGAGATGGGGAGTATAGGTAAAGTAAATAATATGTTGGTGTGCTGAGTATATGTAATATATAAAATGTGTATAATTCTCTAAGCATGTGCTTAAATCTCTATGAGTATGAGAAGTATCCACTACTCTAGTGTGCTTCTCTGTGATGTTTGTCAATAACTACTTTATTCCCTATTTAACATTTTTCCCCACAGCAGATAAAGGATTTTTAAAATGTGTAAAGCAGATGCAAGCTGGAAATCCCTTTCTTTTAGGAATTTCTGAGATTGGATATGGATGATTAAAAAAAAAAAACCACTGTGCCTACCCCTTCTGATCATGCTTTCATTTGGACAGCACTCTGTCAAATCATAGGATTTTGGCAGGGATCTTTCTTACCATGTTTGGTGGGTGGCAATTAATCACATGGTATGCATCACCCTTTTCACCCAGTACACTAATATACTCTGCTCAAGGATGCAAATGTTCGTGGTAAAAACTTATCTGTTTGCATCCCCATGTTGAATGCATCCCCCATGTTGAATGAATGGCCTTAAAATTCCTGCATCATTGTTGTCTATCTTCTGTTGTAATAGAGATAGAGGCAGGAATTTAGCCTAATTAATTCCCATTTATAACACTCAGCACTACCCCCTAAAATATAGACATTTAATAAATGTTTTGGTGATAAAGGAATAACTTATCTTTTCTTGGATGCATCCCTTTCAACTGAACCAAGAAAAGCATACATTGTACTGGTTTAGGGAGGATAAATGTAATTCCATGACAATTAAAAATGATAGGAGGAGTAAAAACCCATCCAGCTATCTAATGACTAAACTTCGCTGGTGAAGATGTGATAATTCTAGTGAATGTTTTAGTGGAAGAGACTTTTATTTTAATATATTAAAAAATTGAGGAGAGTCTAACTTTGTTAACTCAGTAGCATCAAGCCATTTGAGGCAACCTCAGTGAACTGAAGAAAAGGGTCTGATCTATATTTTCACTTCAGAACAAAAGAAAACAATGTTTATCCTATTTAAATTAGTTCAAATTTTGTTCCTATTATTTCCAATATAATTTATAAATTATAAAATCTAAGTCATATATACATACACATACCACACATGATTTAATATATGATATATATCCATAGCTCCACATGAAAAATTGTTATTTTTTATGATTTATTACTTTAAAATATTATATTTAACTTTTGGAATCTAAAAGCTGTTTATCAAGTGAAATGCATATATAGATAATTAAAATAAGTTTGTTAATGCAAAATTAAGAATTAGGTTATTTTTATTGACATGCTAGTTTGTATATGAGCTTGTGTTTTATTTTATTTTAATTTTTTATACCACTTTATTGAGATATATGATTGACACACAAAAAGATGTATATATTTAATATACACAACTTGATAAATCTGGCAATAAATATAAATCTGTGAAACTATCACAACAATCTATATCATAAAGGTATTCATCACCTCAAAAGTTTCTCTCTCACCTCTTTATTATTGTTATTATTATTTTGTGATAAGATTACTTAACATGAGATCTACACTTTTAGCAAAATTTCAAGTATAAAGCAAAGTATTATTAAACATGGGCACTATGCAGTAGAGCAGAGCTCTTGGGCTTATTCATATTGCACAACTGAAGCCTTGAACCCTTTGACTAATACCTCTCAGTTTTCCCAGAGGAGGGAACATGGTACAATGACTGTGGAAAACAGCATAAAGATTCCTCAAAAAAAATTAAAGTAGATCTACCATATACTCCAGTAATTCCTCTTTTGAAACACAAAATCAAAATCGGGATCTTGAAGAGATATTTGTACACCCCTGATCATAATAGGATTATTCACAATAGCCAATACATGGAAACCACCTAAATGTCCATCAATGGATTAATGAACACATATGATGAAATACTATTCGACTATTTAAAAAATTCTGCCATTTGCAACAATGTGGATGAAACTGGAGAACATTATGGTAAGTGAAATAGTCCAGACACAGAAAGGCAAATACTGCATGATACCACTTCATATGGGCTTTTAGTACCAACACAAACCAAACCATGTGGTATCTAGAAACTGCTTGTTGGAAACTTGGCTTCTGGGTTAAGACTTCTGCTGATAGCACACAATCAGTACAATGAGCTCTGAATAAAAAAAAATCTCCAAGTGAAGCAAGAGGTAGTTTTTCTTTCTTACTGGAACACATTTGACAAATCTGTTTAGGTTAGTATGTCAAACAAGAAAAAGATAGTAACTCTGTGTCTTAGTCAATTGAATAATGTCTTCTTTTTCAGCTCTAGGAGCAAGGAATTTGCATTGGTTATTTTTATGGCATAGAAAAAGTATTACCTGTATATTCTCAAATCAAGCCTGTTAAAGCACACGATTTCAAGCCAATATATCAAGGCTACTACTGTGGTTGTACTATATTTGTTACTAACATATAATGCAAATTCAATTAAGCTTTCCCTGAGGCTATTGTTGTGGCAAATAGTGAGCTCTAGAAAATAAATAACATTCCAAATTCACTAGTTTTTAGTATGCATCAGAAATAGGATATTTAGAATTCCACTTACAGAATTTAAAATTATAAACTTGATTTTGTAGATACCACTGAAATACTTATTGAAGAAACATGTTCTTATTTTATAAAATGTAGTTCTCATTTTATCATTTATATTTACTTTCCAATAAATTTACTTTCTCCTTTGATTTAATTTTATTCATTGAAAAATTGCTTCTGACGTGTTTTGCATTTCCCTACCCCTCCAGATCTGTTTTTACATGTTTCACACAAGATTTACTGTGATGCTGTTAGCAATTTCTGCCACCAGAGAAAGTTGTGTTATATTTTTTCCTATGATTCCCTTGCAAAGGTTTAAATGAAACTGAGCTACATTTCAGTTAAAACTGATATTTCTGTCCAGTTGAGTTACTTAATTATCTCTTCTGTAATTTAAGCTGTGCCTAAAAATAATATTTCCTAGTTCATATTGACATTTTGTGACAATTTTTACTATTCCTAATCGTATTTCAAAGAGTTATCATTTTTTACTTATATACTTGATTTTTTAAAGTTATCTGCATTAATAATTAGATTTATTAGGTCTCCAAGACAAATAGCTTAAAAATATTTGTATCCAGTTTTACAGTGCCAATCAATTAATATATAGCAATGAAAGCATACATTTAATTTTTCCCACTAGGGGATTCCTCTTTGGATCTAAGTGTTGCCACTCTGCTCCTCTGACAGGTAATTTGAATTAAAGATAGGATCAAAAGACTTGCACTTTCCTGCCTTAAAACTCATTCAAGAGAAGGATATTTATCCTCTACTATGTTTCTACATAGGTAATACGTATGTTACTGTAATAAAATCAATAATAATAATAATAATAATAATAATGTCAGCGACAATGATAATAAGAATTTATCAAGCAGTCTCTGGGGGTCAGGCACTGTGATAAGGCTTGTATCAGTAAAGATAGGATAGCTCACGCAGTACTAAAACAATCTTCAAATTGTGTGCTGTCCAGTTTGGGTTAACATGAAGGCCAGAACTTCTCAATAAATGCTTGCAAATAATTTCTGCAGGTGAAGAAGATGGGGCAAATCTTGGGTTGGTTCTTAAAGCTTCTGCACACAACTCCCTTTTCTCCAACTTTCATGGGCTGAGAAGGCCATACCCAGATACAAAGAAGACAGCAAGTGCAATCCTACCATGTATCAAGAAGAAGAAAATTTTTGAATTTTTTGCACAACCCTAATGATTTGGGGGACTTCAATCCTTAAATCAGCTTCTCTAACAAACACCAGGGCTTTCTGCCATCTCTGTCAAGCTCTATGCCCTCACCTTGCTTTATTTTCTTCAGACTACTTATAAATATATGAAATCATATTGTTTGCTTGGAGATATAGAATTGGACATAGAAAAATATAAATAAATTCATATTTTTAATGCACAATCCATGAGGACAAGCACTTTGTCCACCTTTTCTTTCTTCCCCATCTCCATACTTTCCTTTTCTTTTTTACTTTTTCTTTTTCTCTTAACTCTATTGCCCATAGCTGCACCTGTTAGATGTTAGGTACATAATAAATCTTTTCTTTGTGTAAAAATAAATTATATATACTTTATTAACAAGGAAACAATCTTAGAAAAGTTAAGCAGCTTAACTAAGATGAGGTAGCTATGTAGCAGCCGAGTTGTGATTCAAAGCTGGAGGTTTAAACATTCAGCTGTATAGCTACTGTGCTTGATAATTACATAGGCTACTGGGAAATACATATATAATTATGAAGTTACATGAAAATGTTGTAAGAGAATCATATATAAATTACTATGGAATCACAGAGGGAGTAAACACTATGGCAGGTTTGAAGGTGATGAAGAATTGCAGGATTTTGAATGAGGTCTTGAATATATTCAACAAATATATATTATTTGTTTGGATTTATTTCTTTGGCTTTCTGCTATGAGTCAGGCATGTTCTAGTTGCTAAGGAGATAAAAATACCCAAGATAAGTTTTGACCCTTCTAGTGCTTCTAATCTCGTAAGATATGTGCCAGTCAGACACACACACACATATACAAAATCACTGCTCAGTGAAAGGCTGATAACCGTTATCTGAAGCTATTGGAGGGATAGTTGGGACTAAATAAGAGGACATTTCATTTGAGTCGAGTGAGCAGATGTTGACAGACAGATTACACCTTCCAGTAGGTCTTTGAGAGTGATAGGCTCTAAAGTTTGGCCCACCACATGACCATAGAGGAAGATGAAGCAGGGACTGGGACTTTGCCATATCCCTTATTTGCTCTCTACTAAAGCATCTGCCAATGATATTCTTCCACTTTGCTTCCAAAGCGATATTCTTCCACATTGCTTGCTTCTGACTTTCCAAGCAGAGTCAGGAAAAAATTATCTTCTCATAAGATACACTTATGGCAAGAATTCAGAATGAAAATATTTAAACCACTGCAGTCTTCTCTACTTAGAAGGCTGTGAAGTTTGACTCTTCCTAAATAAATGGGGAAAGTACCATTCTTATCAATAGCATATATTGATAACTACTGAGTTCAGGACATATTTGCTAAATTTTAGATGAGGAACAGAGGATGGTACATGAATGGAAGATAATGGTATAGTTAGAGATTCTAACTCAAAATAAGGGGTAAAGGCACTAAGTCTATTGACATTCAGAGGATGCAGAGGTGTCTAAGGGACATAATGGATGCTAGGACAATGCCAATAAAAAGGACATGATGAAAAGCACTTTCCAAACAAATGAAAAGTGGAATTATCAAAGTGAGATGTTACAGCATTGAGGATAATGTTTGACCGCTTACAATAGAAAACCCCAAAGTGACAGTGTCTTTAAAAGAGCTAGATTTTATTTATCTCTTACTAAAAAGTCCATATGTGACCTGATATGGTCTTCTTTCTGCTCTGTCATTTATTCTAGGGGATGGGGAAACTGCATACCAAAAGTAGTAATGGTTGAGAATCGAATAAAGGAACTATTTATAGAGGTATAAGGACGGCTAAGAGCAACAGAAGAGAATGATGAAGATTCCAAGGAATAGAAACGGGGGAAGTCAACAATAGCTTTAAGTCTGAAGGGGTGAGAAGGAGATGCTGTTACATGAAATTAGCACTGCAGCCATATGAAGAGCAACTGTGCCTTCAAAAGAGGACCACCACCACTGCTAAACTTTGGTTCAGCAGAGAGAAAATATAGGGAATTAATAAATAATCTCATACTCTCCTCCTCCATTTCATTTCCTGTCATTGGTCAAATACAACTAGAAGCTACAGGCCAAGAGAGCCCAGGGGATACTTTCAGCATCTCAAGGAACAGAACAAGACGGAAAAGAGTAAAATACTAAATTAGAAGAATAAACATAAAATAATCAGTTGCCTCCTTTTATCCCTCAGTATGTGTTTTGTCTTTTTTCCATGTTTGGTCAGCTTGGGACACAAAATCACTTAGTCTCCCATATTTAGGCATTTAGAATTTACCAGGACTCAGTTATACACCAGGAGCAGCTTTTCAAATGGCAGAAAGGGGCACGCATTTAATCTGAATTTCAAGAGGAATGTGCTGGTATTCTCTTGTTGGGACTTGCCAGAGATTTGAGGAGGCATCTGTCACAGTTCCATTCAGGACCATTGAGTCTGCTGCGTCCTAAGATCCATATGCCAGAAAAATTTGTAATGCAGTCTAGGCCTGCTGTGTAGCCTTCACGCTCTGGGCCTCACTCAAAACTGCAACCTTAAATATAAATAATATATTACTCACAGTTCTCCTGAGGGACAGAACCATTAGGATACATGTATATAAAAAAGGAGTTTATTAGGGTGAATTGTCTCACAAGATTACAAGACAAAGTCCTGTGATAGACAGAGTCCCCTGCAAGCTGGGGAAGAGAGAAGCCAGTAATACCTCAGTCCAAGTCTGAAAGCCTCAAAACCAGAGAAGCTGACAGTGCAGCTTCAGTCTGCAGCCAAAGGACCAAGAGTCTCTGGGAAGCTGCTGTTGCAAGTCCCAGAGTTTAAAGGCTGAAGAACCTGGAGTCTGATGTCCAAGGGCAGGAGGAGCTGAAGCAAGTGTCCAGCATGAAAAGAATAAAAAGAGCCAGAAGATTTAGCAAGCAAAGTTTTCCACACCTTCCTCTTGCTTTGTTCTAGCTGCACTGACAGCCAAATGGATGGCACCCACCTACATTGAGGGAGGGTCTCCTCTCCCAGTCCACCAACTTAATGTCAGTTGTCTCTGGCAACATCCTCACAAACACACCCAGAAACAATTATTACCAGCCATCTAGGCATCCCTCAATCCAATCAAGCTGACACCTAGTATTAACCATCACAAGTTCACTGCTTGTCAACTCGGCATCCATACACAGCTTCTTAAATTATACTTAATCTCCAAATAAGGACAATAATAAGGTCATAATTATGTCTAACATAATATAACTATCCTTCGTACAACCAACCAAAAGTGCACTAATCCTTTAACCTAAATGCTATTACATAAAATTAACAGCATTTAAATACTGATAGATATGAAGTCAATAAATCTTATGTTATATGATAAAGTAATAAAAATGGAAATAAAATGAAGATATTTTCTTAGTACTGGTGTGCATATCCACCAACATATTCTTAACAAAATAAGGAAAAAATGCTCATGACAATTAAACTCCTCATTTCTGTAACTGGTCACATGGTTGTAGCTGGTGTTGCTAACTACCTTTTTCCACTGTCCATTTGGTATTCCCCTTGCTTTCAGCAAGCACCTCAGCTAGTTGTGGTTTTTTTACCTGGTGGCATGACACAAACCTTCATTTCTGAAGAGCCTTGGCTATGTGTAGTCTTGCCTGGATTAGGTTGATGTAGCTTCCCACTGACCTTAACTACAGAGCAGGGTAATACTGAGATGCCCTAAGGAATCTCCTGTATTCCAAACATACTCTTCTTACCTCCACTGTGGAGTAGTCTGATTTCATCTTGATAGTCCAGGTCAGTCGCCCAAACCAGCACTGTAACTCCTTTCTTAGCCTCTTGACTTAGAGGCAGGTAGAGCCCAAAGTGGCCAGGTAGCAGTTGTCTCAACTTCTAGTTCAATGGAATCATTGTTATGTCTCCTGGTGCAACATTCCTCCCTCTGGAACTAAGACCTCTAGGCCAGCAGAAGATAATATCATGGGAACAGGAAACACAAACTTTCTAGCAGGTCACTAGGGGTTATGGTGAGTGGTGCCACTGCCACTTCTACCCCTTTATCCTTGGACTCATAAATACTGGCTATGGGAGATACAGTACCATATATTGGACACGATTCAGAGCATACACAGCCTTCTGGAGAACTTTGCCTTAGCCAGCATTGTAATCGTGACTTCAAAAGGCCATTCCACTCTTCTATCAATCCAGCTGCTTCAGGATAATAGGGAACATGGTAAGACCAGTAAATGCCATAAGCATGAGCCCACTGCCACACTTCTTTGCCTGTGAAGTCAGTTCCCTGGTCAGAGACAATTCTGTATGAAATATCATGAGAGTAGATAAGGCATTTTGTGATTCCACAGATGGTAGTCTTGGCAGAAGCACTGCATTCAGGAAAGGGAAATCCATACTGGAGTAAGTGTCTATTCCACTAAGGACAAACTACTGCTCCTTCCATCATGGAGGAGGTCCAATGTAATCAACCTACCACCATGTAGTTGGCTAATCACCTCAAGGAATGGTGCCATATTGAGGGCTCAGTGTTGATCTCTGCTGTTGGCAGATTGGACACACAGTAGTGGCCATAGCCATGTCAGCTTTAGGTGAGTGGAAGTCCATGTTGCTGAGCTCATGCACAACCTTCATCCCTACCACCATGTCTACTTTGTTTATGAGCCCATTGGGTGATAACAGGGATGGCTGGAGAGACGCTGAGTGGTATTCACAGAACAGGTCATTCTATCCACTTGATCATTGAAATTCTCCTCTGCTGAGGCCATCCTTTGGTGAGTATTCACATGGAACACAAACATCTTCACAGTTTTTGACCACTCGGAGAGGCCCATCCACATACCTCTTCCCCAAATTTCTTTGTCACCAATTTTCTAATCATGCTCCTTCCAAGACCCTGGCCATCTACCCAAACCATTGACTACAGCCCATGAATCAGTATATAATTGCACACTTGGCCATTTCTCCTTTCAAGCAAAGTGCAAAACCAGATACACTGTTTGATGTTCTACCCACTAGGAAGATTCCCCTTTGCCACTGCTTTTCAGGAATCTCCCAGAAAGGGACTGTAGTGCTGCAACTGTCCACTTTCAGGTGATGCATGCATATTATGCAGAACCATTTGTCAATTAGATCCTAGTCTTTTCTTCCTATGTCAACTGATCATAGGAAACTCTCCATAAGGTCATACGTGCAGGCTGAGAGAGACAAGGTAGGGTGGTAGAAGTGGGGACCATGGGCATTTGGGCTACTTCCTCATGTAACTTACTTGTGCCATCAGAATCTGCTAGAGCCCAATCACATATGTACCACATCCATCTGATGATGAAATGCTGCAGCATATGCCCACCTTTATGGGTAGATGAGTCAGAAAGCAATCAATTCAGGATAGTCAGTTTAGGTCATGTGGTAACTTGGTGATATGGTTTGAATCTGTGTTCCCATCCAAATCTCATGTTGAATTGTAATCCTCAGTCTTGGAAGTGGGGCCTAGTGGGAGGTGATTGGATCATGGGGGCAGGTTCTAATGAGTGGTTTAGCACTATCCTCTTGGTGCTGTACTTGCAAGAGTGAGAGAATTCTTCAGAGATCTGGTCATTTAAAAGTGGATCTCTCTCTCTCTCTCTCTGTCTCTCTCTCTCTCTCTGTCTCTCTCTCTCTCTTTCCCCCTCTCGCCATGTGACATACCTGCTACGCCTTCACTGAGGCCTCCCAGAAGCAGATGCTGCTATCCTTTCAGTACAGCTTGCAGAACTGTAAATCAATTAAATATCCTTTCTTTATAAATTACCCAGTCTCAAGTATTGTATTTCTCTACAGCAATGTGAGAATTAACTAATACACTTGGCGACCCATAGTCAAAGGTTCAGTTTCTACCAAGGCCCAGTAACAGGCCAAAAGCTGTCTCTCAAAAGAATAGATATTTGCAGAAGATAGTAGGGCCTTGCTCCAACTGTCATTCATCTATGGGGAGCTGCCAAAGGCTCCAATCATCATCCCTGTCTGTCATGGATACCTCAAGCACCATTGGATCTGCTGGGTCATCCAGCCCAAGTGGCAGACCAGCTTGCATAGCAGGCTGGACCGGTTGCAGAACCTTTTCCTGTTCTGGACCCCACTCAAGACTAGAAGCCTTTTGGATCACTTAATAAATGAGTCAGAGTAACACACCTGAATGAGGAATGTGTTGCCTCTAAAATCCAAATAGGCCCACTAGGCCCACTAGGCATTGTGCAACTTTCTTGATTGTAGGAAGAGCCAAATGCAGTAACTTATTCTTTACTTTCAAATGAATATCTCAACAGGCCCCACATCAATAAACTCTTCAATATTTCACTGAGATAGAAGGATCCTGAGTTTTAGTCATATTTATTTCCCATCTCCTGACATGACAAACATCTCACTAATAAGTCTAAAGTGGTTGCTACTTCTTGCTCCCTGGGTCCAATCAGCATAATGTCAAAAATGTAATGGACCAGTATAATATCTTGTGGAATGGAAAAGCAATCAAGATCTCTGCAAACAAGATTATGACACAAAGCCAGAGAATTGATATACCCCTGAGGTAGGACAGTTAAGGTATATTGCTGAACTTGCCAGCTGAAGACAAGTTATTTCTGGTGGGCATTATGGACAGGAATGGGAAAAAAGGCATTTATCAAATCAATAGCTACATACAAGGTACCAGGAGATGTCTTCATTTGCTCAAGCAATGAAACCACATCTGATACAGCAGCTGCAACTGGAGTCATCACTTGGTTAAGCTTACAATAATCCACTATTATTCTCTAAGATCCATCTGTCTTCTGCACAGGCCAAATAGGAGAGTTTAATGGGGATGTGTTGGGGATCACCACCCCTGCCTCTTTCAAATCCTTGATCATGACACTAATCTCTGAAACCCCTCCAGAGATGTAATATTGGTTTTATTTACTATTTTATTAGGTACAGGCAGCTCTAATTGTGTCTATTTGGCCTTTCCCACCATAATAGCCCTCACCTCACAGGTCAGGGAACCAATGTGGGGATTCTGCCAGCTGTGAAGTATGTCTACCCCAGTTATACATCTGGCACTGGGGAAATAACCACAGAATGTGTCTGGGAACCCACTGGACCAACTGTAAGTCAGACTTGAGCTAAAACTCTGTTAACTACCTTGCCTTCAAAAGCCCCTACTTTAATTGGAGGGCCACAATTACATTTTGAGTCCCTGGAAATCAATGTCATATCAGAGTAAGTGTCCAGTAGTCCTCAAAAGGTCTGATCATTCCCCTTTCCCTAATGCACAGTTACCCTGGTAAAAAGCCAGAGGTCTCTTTGGGGAAGGATGGGAGAAAGATTAACAGTACAGATTTTCAGGAGTGTAGTGGGGTTCTCCCTCAAGGGAACCTGGCCTCCCCTTCATTCAAGGGGTACCAGGCCCATAAACTGGCTCAAGTCTGGAAATTGATTGAGGGACCTTGATTCTCTATTTTTATAACTCAAATTTTACTTTGTCCACTCGACCTGAAAGTTTTCTGCTTATGCAAACCAAGTAAGAATGCAGTAGGCTTCCTATTAATTTCACTTCTAGGAACACCAGGATTAATTAGCCAGTGCCAGAACTCTACACAAGTCAGACTATTCTGATTGCCACTTTGCCTCTGCTGTTAATTATGGTAACTATGCCCACCTTGCCTTTGATGATTGAATGCTACCATTTGGTTGTTCCAACTTGGAGCCAATTATTCCCATTGCATTTAAGTTTTCCAATTGAGTGGCTGCAGTTTTTACTGTAAGATCTGGCATATGAAAAAGAACTATCACAGAGCTCTTCAAGGATGCTGGTACTTCCCTCACAAATCTATGTCACAAGGTATTAGTGAAGGGTATGTCTTCTGGACTCTCCCAGTTGAGGTGAGTAGGTATTCAGTGACAAGCCTACTCTGGCATTCCAATCTCCCTAAGTCTTTGAATCTCTTCATCTACATTAAACCAAGGGAGATCAGGTGTCTCTAGCTTGCTTGCAGTGGACCATCTTTCGCACTATGTTTTAGTTAACCAAGTAAATAAACTAGTAGAATCTTTGTAAATCCCTGAGCTGCAACATTTAATTCAGAATCTCTGTTTGGTGAGTTGATATCAATAAATTCAGCCTGATCCAACTTTATGATCCTATCACCATTATCCCAAACCCTTAACATCCATTGCCATATCTGTTCTCCAGATTTCTGCTTATATAAATTAGAAAACTCAAGCAGTTCTATTGGAGTGTAGCACACCTCCTCATGGGTAACACCCTGAACCTCACCTCTAGGGTCCTACTGGGTCTTGAGTCTAGTTATAGGTCTAGAAACAAAGAGGCATGGTGGGGGTGGGTCCTGAAGATAACCTGCATTGTCTTGACTGGCAACTGCCTCAGGTGAGGCCATCACTGTGGTCTCAGGCAGTGCAGGGTTAATCTCCTCAGACAAAGGTGGAAAGGCTGATGGCAGTGTGGGTAGGGGAGGGGATGTTGCCACCACTGAGGGTGGGGAGGCTGTTTCCTCTGGCAAAAAAGTCTCATCACTATTTAGAAGTTCAGTGTCCTCAGCTTCATTAGGGTCCTCTCACACATCCTCATGCCAAGTTACAGGGTCAGGTTATTACCCAATCAATGACTTCACTTTAACAATAGACACCTGGTAAGGTTGACCCTACACCTTTTCATTGTTTTACCTCCGCCACTCACATGATAAGATCTTGCATCTTATTTTCAGCAATTTCAGCCCTTTGTCTATAGAAGAGAAGCATCTCACCCCAGGCACCCTTAGAAGCTTTGAGGCAAAGTATATTCTTCTAGAGCCAGGAGATATAATCTCTGAACTCATCCTTTTCTTTCATCACTCTGTCCAGTGAATTTAGGAGCAAACAACCGACTTCATTATATTCCTTGGTTCTCTGCAAATGTTCAAAGGTATTATGCATAGAGTCACTAAACTTGCCTCTCAGGAGCACTGAATCAGGAGTATCAAATATCTTTATTTTGCACGACTCTGTAAACAATGCATGCCAAAGACTCAGTGCTCTCTGTGCTATTAGAAGAAGAATCTTTAGCATGTTTAGGTCTAACCAGATTAGAAAGCCAACTCCAGAAACTCCAAAATCAACTAAGAAAATTCATTCTTAAGTTTCTTCCCTAATAACCACTCCTGGTACCAAAATCTATATTAGGGTTCTCCAGAGGGACAAAACCAATAGGATACATGTATATACAAAAAAGAGTTTATTATGGTGAACTGGCTCACAAGATTACAAGACAAAGTCCTATGATAGGCTGTCTGCAAGCTGGGGAAGAGAGACGCCAGAAGTGGCTCAGTCCAAGTCTGAAAGCCTCAAAACCAGGGAAGCTGACAGTGCAACCTTCAGTCTGCAGCCGAAGGACCAAGAACCTTGGGAAGTTGCTAGTGCGAGTCCCAGAGTCCAAAGGCTGAAGAACCTGGAGTCTGATGTCCAAGAGCAGAAACAGCAGAAGCAAGTGTCCAGCATGTGAAGGAGAAAGACAGCCAGAAGATTCAACAAGTAAAGTTATCCTACTTTCTTCCTCCTGCTTTGTTCTAGCCAGGCTGGCAGCCCATTTGATTGCCCCCACCTACATGATGGGAGAATGTTCCTCTCACATCCCACCAACTCAATGTCAGTCTCCTCTGGCAACACCCTCACAAACTCACCCAGAAACAATACTTTACCAGCCATCTAGGCATCCCTCAATCCAGTTAAGTTGACACCTAATATTAATCATCACAAATGGTAAATATACGTATTTAAATGCTCAAATATTTTACAGGTTAGCTCTAAAATCTAAAGAGGTCAGCCATTATGCCTATTTCTTTTTGAAGGGTACTTAGAAACTCCATGGAATTTTCAGACCCGTATTTATCTTAATAAATCAACTATGGTGCTTCCTACTTCCTTCTTACCTGTTGTAATTAGTATAATGTAATGGATCAGCAAATAGTCTATAGAATTCCAAAAACAAAGAAAGAAGTTTTCTCCATACTACCATACTAGGTTAGAACAGAGGGCAAAAGAGTTAACAAAGACCTGATATAATGGTAAGTAGTGCTGCTGCTCCTGATACATGAAGGCACACTATTTCTGATTGTGTTAACTGGTTGGAAGTTAAAGACAGTAATTTCTAAGGTAATAGCATATGAGAAGCTAACACATCTGTTTATTTGCTCATTATATCCAGAACAACAAATACAATTGTTGTATTATTTGAGTAATGTTGTTATAATCCAGAGTCATTCTCTAAGAGTATTCTAATTTTTTTTCAGAATTCAAACAGAAAAGTTAAATAAGGATAAAATAGATAATGTAGGTTTTACAAATAGATAAAAAATATCCACTCCATTATCTCTTAAATCCTTGGTGGTGGCACTTATCTCTGCAATTCCCACCAGTTATGTAGTGTTGCTTTTGATTTAGTATCTTGGGGAAAGATGCCATGAGAGAAAAATATATAGGACATTTCTGCAATAATAGCCCTCATTCCATAGGACAGAGAACTAATGAGAGGACTCTGCATTTACCAAATATACATATTTACTCAAAATATTCCAAAACTAGGGAAATAGGAAAAAATAATTCTAATCAATTTAGTACAAGATTGACTTTGCCAAGATTCCATCTCACATCTGATATCCATTAGTCCTTAATTGAACCACTGGATCACATTGTTTCATTCAGATCTGGTATCTAATAACCACATAAGGTCTTGTTTTTTGCTTTTTCTCAGTCACATTATTAAGGGATTATAGCCTCTGGAGAGAACATGGAGAAAGATTCACAGTACAGAATTTAGGCTCTTTTCTAGGGTCTTTCCTCAAAGAGGACTGGTCTCCCTGTCAATCAAATCATTCTGGGTCTGTGAGATAGTTTATGTTTTAGAATTGAATAAGAGGCCATGAACCCCACTGCAGTACTTCAAGTCTTATTTTTGCTCAATAGACCTGAAAATTTTCTGCTTTTATAAGTTAAATAATGCATTAGGAGGCTGCCCATCTATTTCACTCTCAGGAGCCTTGGGAATAATTAGCCACAGCTATAGACCTCTGTGGCTAATTATGGTAATTGTGTCCAAAGGTTATGGGCCACCACCTGACCCCTGCTACTGTGGGATACCATAATCCACTGGGGAACCTAATTCCATTGTAGCAGAGCTCACTGTCCTCTCTAGATTATAGACAACAACCACTGTAGCCTTTTTTTTTTTTTTTTTTTTATGATTTCTGATGTTCCCCTCAGCAATGCAGCTCTTAATGCTTTGGGAAAAAGTATTTTCTACACGCTGAAAATTGTCCTGGTGTAGAAGTGATCTCCACCTGGAAGAGGCCCTGATTTGATTGTCTGTGCTATGCTTAGATCTAATTCTCATTTTAGGGATTCAGTCTGTGAAGAATGTTGAGAGTAGTTACTCAAGAGAATCCACATACCTTTATGAAGTATCTGTACTAGGTGACATCATGAAGGGTTGTTTTGTTTTGCTTTGTTTAGTTTTGTTTAATATAACAGATTAGTTCTCTTAGGCAGAAATGGGCAGGTAGCATGGTAGGAGGGGATACCTCCACCAAAAAATATGTTCAGGAAGACTTGAGAGTTCTAATTCTGTGCCCCATCAGTGTCTGCCTAATTGACCCCAAAGCAGATCTTAGGGTCTTGGTTCTTCCCAATTGCCACTCCTGCCTTAGCATGAGACCTAGTTGGATTGTGCATTTTGGATCTGTGACTCTAAAGCTTTCACAATCAGGCTTTATTCCTGTTTACCTTATGACTACATGAGATGGTTGACTTCTCTGCCCACTTCCTGAGCTGGGATGTGTCCATTCAAATTCCAACATCGTATTTAGAAAGCCTACTTCTGACAGTCATTACTGTATCAACTAGAGTCCTTGAAAGAAAGAAATGACAAACTTAAAAAAGGTAATTGATGAGCTTTTAAAGAAGCACGTGTTTGCATATTTATTCTCTGTGCCCCTCCATCTTTACTTTTCATAGCTCTCCATGGGTGCTCAGACACATACTCTATACCAATGGCTCCTGATGCCCTCTAATTTCTGGTTAGTCCAACCATCAGAAACCATTAACAATAGATAATACAATGGAAGAGAGTAAAGCTGAGGATCCACTCCCCTGGTTCCCTGCCTTCCCAGTCACCATGGGTTCTATATGTTCTACAAAACACCAAAGTTTATCTCAGGCAGCCTTCTCTACCAGCTCTCTCTTTCTTCAAGTTAAATAAAAACTTTATTCCCTCAGTTCTTCAGGTCCACAATCTGGCAAGAAAGAGGAGAAATAAATACTGTGACCTTGATCTCCTCTCACCTCCAATATCTAGTTCTCATTGGTCAAATCCATCTAGTCGTAAGAAAACAAAGGAACCTGAGTGATGCTATAAATAGAGGTCAGCTTTCTAGAGCAGGGAACAGGGTTTTTTAAGTGGGCAAAGAATGGATCTAGAGAAGCAAATATAAAACAATCTGTGCCTAATTTCAGCAGCAACTTCTACTCTTGAGTTTACCTTGTGGTTCAAGAAAGCTAGATCAGTTATATCTGTAATATCCACATATTAGGTAGTGGGAAAGAAAAGGAGAGAAATAGTGGAACCATTCCTTCTTTTAAAAAATATTTTACAGAAATCTCAAATAACCCTTTAGTATAGTTTGGATATTTGTCCCCTTGAAACTCCACGTTAAAATTTGATCCCCTAAATGGCTAGCCATATGCAGAAGACTAAAGTTGGACCCCATTTCTTTCACCTTGTGCAAAAATTAATTCAAGATGGATTAAAGACTTAAATGTAAGACTTAAAATTTTTAAAATCTTAGGAGAAAACTAGGAAATTCCATTCTAGACACAGGCCTTGGCAAATATTTCATGATAAAATCTCCAAAAACATTCGTAACAAAAACAAAAATTGATAAGTGGGACCTACTTAAACTAAAGAGCTTCCTCAAGGCAAAGGAAACTATCAACAGAGAAAAAAGGCACAAAATGGGAAAAAAATATTTGCAAGCTATGTATCTGACAAAGGTCTAATATCCAGAATATAAAAGGAACTTAAATCAACAAGCAAAACACAAACAACCCACTTAAAAAATAGGCAAAATACGTGAACAGACACTTCCCTAAGAAGACATACATGCAGCCAATGGGCATATGAAAAAAATGCTCAACATCACTAATCATTAGATACATGCAAATCAAAACCACAATGTGATAACATCTCATAGCAGTCAGAATAGCTATTATTAAAAAGTCAAAATATAACAAATGTTGGCAACATTCCAGAAAAGAGGGATCAATTATACACTGTTGTTATGAAAGTAAATTAGTTCCACCACTGTGGAAAGCAGTTTGAAGATTTCTCAAAGAACTTAAAATACAACTACCATTTGACCCAGCAATCCCATCACTGAAATACACTCAAAGGAATTAAAATAATTCTACAAAAAGGCACATGCATGCATGTGTTCATCTCAATACTATTCACAATACCAAAGAAATGGAATCAATCTAGATGCCCATCAGTGTTGGAATGGAAAAAGAAAATGTGGCATGCATACAGCATGGAATACTATGCAGTCATAAAAAGAGAAAAATTATGTCCTTTGAAGCAGCATGGCTGCAGCTTGGGAGCATTATACTAAGCAAATTAATGCAGGAATAGAAAACAAAATACAGCATCTTCTCCCTCATAAGTGGAAGTTAAATATTAAGTATGCATGGAAACAAAGAGGGGAACAAAAGACACTGGGGCCTACTTGAAGGTGGGGGTGGGAGAAGGTTGAGGGTCAAAAAACTACTTATTGGATACTGTACTCACTACCTGGGTGAAGAAGTCAGTTGTAAACTAAACCCCACTGACATGCAATTTACCCATGTAAGAAACCTGCACGTGTAATCCCTGGACCTAAAATAAAGTTAAAAAAGAATAAATAACTAAATAACAGTTTTTAAACACAAAAAAAAACAAACAAAAAAATAAATTGGTCCTCAGTGTTGGAGATGGGACCTAGTGGAAGGTGTTTGGGTTACAGGGGTGGATCCCTCATGAGTGGCTTGGTGTCATTCTCCTGGTAGTGAGTGAGTCACCAGTATAGTGGTTTCTATTAAAATCAGTAGTTAAAATGAGTTTGGTATCTCCCCACTCTCTCTCTCTTTCTTGCTTCATTTCTCACCAGGTGATCTCTGCAAACTCCAGCTCTCGTTTGCTTTCTGCCATGAGTGGAAGCAGTGTGAAGACCTCATCAGACACCCAATCTTGAATTTTTTCAGACCTCAGAATTATCACCCAAATAAATCTCCCTTTTTAAAAATATACTACTCACTTTCAGGTATTCGTTTGTAACAACACAAAATGGACTAAGACACTCTTATACTTAATATAATCATATGGTTGCAACTGGCTACAAAAGAAGCTGAAAATGTGGTCTTTCAGGGAAGCACATGTCCATCCAAAATAAAATCAGGGTTTTGTTACTAAAAAGGAAGAGAAGAACAGATGTTGATACTGTTAGTCAAGTATCAGTCTTTGACATAGAAATTCATTACTGTACCTATGGAATATATTAATAGATGTATCAGGTTGGTAAATTGGAAGATTTATGTTCAGAAGTTGTAAACAGAAATGCATGGAGTTCACCTGGTAGCAGCCATTAGACGCCAAGCTAAGGAGGCATAAACCCAGTCTTCTTTTTCATAGATATGGTAGTAGGGGCTGAGGGTATGTTTCTTTGCCTAAAGGAAAAGGGTAACAGCATTGGTCCCGTCAGTGGTCTTCTGAGCTTTCTATGACTTCTCAAAGGTAGAAGACACAGAGGGACACAAAATGGCTTGATATGAACTGTAAGGTGTTCAGGACTATGGCCAAGGAGGCTTTCAAGAGGCCTGTATGCTGTGAGGTTTCCATGAGAGGGTAGAAACACATCCCACCTCACTCTATTATGTCATACACAATAAATGTCTCCA
The DNA here is from genome assembly GCF_028885655.2 of Pongo abelii. NCBI lineage: Eukaryota > Metazoa > Chordata > Mammalia > Primates > Hominidae > Pongo > Pongo abelii. Next base: position 94,468,300 of record NC_071990.2, on the reverse strand, counting down.
ACTGATCCCAGTAATCTGCCAATAAACCTAAGTTGGGCTTAAACATCCCTCATAATGCAGTGTCTAGGTGGCTGCTAAATATTGATTAGCATTTTGAGATGTACTGGCCATCCAGGATGTAGCGAAAAAGTATGTGCTGCTGCTTAAGTGAGTCTTGAGTTTAAGTCCTCCTTCCTCTGTTAGAATTGCCAGTTGTCTTGCGGCTACTTAAGTTGTCTGTGTTTCATTTGTTTTGTTGTTAAAATTACAGCAGTGATTTTTATCATTGCTAGGTGTAAGGAGTAAAGGAGTGAACACATATGATGTTCCTAGTAAACAGAAGTACTTATTAGTAATTCCTGACCTTCTCCATTTCCAGCTTTCTCTTTCTTTTCTTTCTTTCCTATCCGCTTTCTTTAACCTGCTTCACTGTAATCTTACAAAACATTATTGCTATAGTCCATACTTCACCTCTCAGATTCAAAGCTTTTAAGTTTCCTAACTTTAAGAAAATATAAAAGTGCTGGAAACACCATTGTACGTCCTCTTGCTATCCAAAACAAGGGAAAACATTACTAGAGAAGATATTAAAAGGATCTTTGAACACCTTGGGAAAATGCTGACTCAAATATTTATGCAAAATCTTGTAACATTAGCTATATAAACAATTTAAAACAACTTTCATTAGAGATAATAAATATTGCAATTTCAATTCTGTTAATTTTAGGGATATTGTTTTCCAAATATAAAAGATTTTGAAGTCTCTAAGAATTTCAATAATTGAGTTTGTGTTCTGTGCCCTTTGGGGGTCTATTCTAAATCTGATAGGTTATTTTTTGACTTCATTAATATTTCCTCATTAATCATTTGAAAAGATTTAACAGTCCCAGAGGGGAATGATCTTTTATTTTTTTCTTAGTCTTATTTACTATTCAAACAACCATTTGTTTGATTTTAGTTTTATTCAGTAATTCCAAATTGGTCAATAAAATGCTAATGATTACCAACATACTATATTTCTCACTTGGAGATCATCATTTAATTCTAGCAAATGCCAGTTGGATACTTGTTAAAACAGCAGGAACTAATTCATATATTCGAGCTAAATAAATAATGTTTGATTGCATATTTGTTCCACTCAGCTCTGATAACTGGTACTGTTAGAGAGGTGCTTCATACACACTACCTTGAAAATGCATGATAATCGGGTTACACTGATAAAATCAATATGTCAAAATGGTCTTAGGTGCCTAACTAGCCCATGTTTGTGTCCTCTGTTAATGGACTTTAGACCTTAAAATTCACATTCTGAAATTCTAGGGCAGCTCTACAAGGCCCAGCAAGGTCTCCGTAATAGGGACCTTCAGGAACTTATCAGCAACTCAATCTTCCTCAAAGGGTCTCCTGTGTGCATAAGCTCACTCCCATCCACTCACAATTCAAAAATACTTCTAGGATGAAAAATAATCCTAGAACTTTACAAGGTGATTTCAATTGCTTTAACATAAAGGTGAATTGAGGGAAATAGTGCTCAGTTTGAAACAGAATTCCAAAGAGCCTCTACTTTGAAACATTTTTGGATTTAATGGGGAAATCTATACTTTCATAAATTCAACTTTGAATCGGTTGGTGGTACAACACTCCTCAGTGTTTACTTTTGGGAAAGACAACTACTGTTATCATTTGTGAAAAACTCATACAACTAGCATCCCAATGTAGTCATCCTGTCTTCTATTTACATAAGATCAACAAATATCCATGCATTTACCCTACTAGGGTCTTATTTTGCAGCTTCACTTTACAATGGTTAAGAAAGTATATGAAACCAAAAGTTCAGTTGCTTATCTCGATGTTTTATCAAATTTCACACAAAAAATTACATAAATGTGTTTTTTATTTGTAAAAGTTGGCATAATTCTACGAAAAGTAATCTGGATTACAACAGAATAGATAATTTAAATAAATGCAAAAGTGAGATGTCATGAACCTCTTATCCAGATTTGAAGAGAATACATTTTTTAAAAAGTGAAGATTTCCTATAAATAATTTTACCATGTCCAATTCTCTAGTTGGTGATTACTTTCTACTCTTTACACTTGCCAAGAGACACTCTTTACAGGAGTGACTCTCCTTCTGCAGTATCACTAATATTCACATTGAACATTGTTCAAACAGGTTCTTTAATATAATTCACATCTAACAACTCTTCTCCCTAAAGAGTCTGCGTGTTTGTTAGCAATCAGACAGTTTCTCATGTCAAAGTGAAAAAAGCTGTAAAAGAGTAACTGTACAAATCTTTACATAGGGCTCCTCTTGACATAGTAGGAAGTAGACATGAAGATTTTAAAGTTGCAATATATACACTAAAAATGGTTCTAATATTTCCTTCTTATAAATATGAATTTTCTATTGGTACAGTATTTGATTAATGTTCTGACTGTAGTTTAAATTCCAAAGCACCAATGTCAGCAATGTTATCACATTCATATACTTACATGAAGAATGATTACCCTCATCTGGGGTGACTGGCCAGGCCATATTGATGACACTATGCAAATTCCCAGTTGGTGGCCAATTAATATTCAGTTACTACTAATTAGTCAATGATCTGTTAAGTTATTCAAATATGAAATGGTTTGCTTAATATATATTTGTGTACAGAATCATTATGACTTGTTTCTTTGGCATAATTTGAGTGAGAAAACATTGAACTAGCTTTACTTTACACTTTAAAAAACAGGGATGATCCTAAAACAGTTGCATCAGAAGTTATCAAAGTTTTTAAATGGAAAAAATATTGATTACAAACAATATTAAAGCATATAAAAGGGATGGGGAGCATATAAGAGGGACTGAGGACAAACAATATTAAAGCATATAAGAGGGGACAGGAGTAAACTGAAAAGGCTAAAATGTGAGAAATAAGTGTTAAAATAAAAAGCTGACAGATAACAGGCTAACAAATGCATATTGAACGTATATCATGTGCTGAACAACATGTTTGACCCATGTTCAATAATAAGTGCTTTACCGTTTCAAATAGACATGCCAAAAGATAGTCATTTATACCTCTGCATTTTATTTGTTATTCTGTGGGTTTGAGAAGAAATGAAAACAACACTTCTGGCTGGGCAAGGTGGCTCACGCCAGTAATCCCAGCACTTTGGGAAGCCAAGGTGGACAGATCACTTTGCCCAGGAATTCAAGACCAGCTTGGACAACGTGGCAAAACCCCATCTCTACTAAAAATACTATCCCGATGGGGTGATGCATACCTGTAGCCCCAGCTACTTTGGGGGCTGAGGTGGGAGGATCACCTGAGCCAGGCAGGCAGAGGCTGTGGTGAGCCTAGGTCCTGCCATTGCACTCCAGCCTGCACAACAGAGTAAGACCCTGTTCCCCCAGTGCTCCTTCCTGCCCCCCTCAGAAAAAGAAAGTAACATTGCTTATCATTTGAATCTTCAGAAAACAAAGAGTTAAAAGAAAATTCTATCCTAGTGCTTTGTATTTATGCAGCCCAAATAAAGACTCCAAGGCTGCAGTGTACATAATACATTATCTATTTGTGTACTCGCTGTGAGTTGAAAATCATAGGATTTTAAATAGCTGCCATTAGTTTAGCACCTTTTTTGTGAAGAGTCAGTCTGTAGTGCACTATAAATATTAACAATTCTAGAAGCTAGTTATAAGTAACCCTTTTATACAACCAATGACTCTCAGATTCAGAGAATTAAGTTTTCTAAGCTCCCATGGATCACTTAGTTGTAGTTCATAACTTTTTATCTTTTTTTCTCTCCCATTCCATAAAATACTTTATGCAAATTTTAAATCAAGTTCACATAAGACAATATATAAGAGGTTAAAGTCACCTGGGCAAAGACAAGACCAGATAGCACTAATTTAGATACTAAAGAAAATTTATTTAAAAAAACTACAAAATGTTGACATTATAATTAAAGAGATACAATGAGCCGGCATGAAAGCTGCTTTGCAAATAGTTTTCCGTTTTTTTAAAAATTTTATTTAATTCTTTAAAAATACGAAATGTTTACTATGTGCCAGGCATTGACCAGGCCCTGAGTAGGTAGTGGTGAATAAATGAAATGTGTAGAGTCCCCAGATATATGGAGCTTATAGACATGAAGCAGATATACACATAAATAACTACATAATGACAGGACAGTATATGCCAGGAAGATAAGGAGAGAGTGCACAAATGATAATGAGGTAAGAGCAATTATAAAATGAAAACTTTGACAAAAATTCATTGAAAATAGGATTTTCATATGACCACTGTATTAGTCTATTCTCATAATGCTAATAATCACATACTGGAGATTAAGTAATTTATAAAGGAATGAGGTTTAATTGACTTACAGTTCAGCATGGCTGAGGAGGCCACAGTAAATTTACAATCATGGTGGAAGGGGAAGCAAACACATCCTTCTTCACATGATGGCAGGAAGGAGAAGTACAGAGAAAAGTGTGTGGAGGGGGGGATCCCTTCATAAAACCATCAGATCTCGTGAGAACTCACTACCACGAGAACAGCATGGAAGTAACTGCCCCCTTAATTCAATTACCTCCCACTGGGTCCCTCCTAGGATACATGGGAATTATGGGAACTAGAGTTCAAGATAGGATTTGTGTGGGGACACAGCCAAACCATGTCATTCTACCCTGGGCCACTACCACATTTCATGTTCTCACATTTCAAAACACAATCATACCTTCCCAAGAGTCTCCCTAAGTCTGGATGTCCAGACTTCTCTTCTTTCTGGGGCTCTGTTCCTTTTCTCCTCCTTATACTTTATTCCCTAGTCCCCAAATTAGAAAGAGGCAGATTTTCAGGTTACTCTCCCTTTCTCAAGTTCTCCCACCACCAGTAAGCAGCACCTGTTGCCAAAATGGAAAGAGAACTTTTTTCAGCAACAAGAAACTGTAAAATAAGTCCTAAGCCCTTCCCCTTTGTAAATATAAAGGTGGAAATAAAGTAATAGAGATTATTTTATCTCAGTAAAATTCACTACCACACAATTGTTTGCTGCAAAATCTCTCTTATGAAGACTGGAAGTGAAATATATTTTCTATATTTCTCACTGTCTTCATTCAGCAACAAATTCTAATCTACACAGCACACTGCCTAGATCCTGAAGCAGACTGGTCCTTCAAGAATGATAGATCAAAGGCCACATAATCAGAAAGACAAAAAAGAAATATTCTGTAACAATTTTTAAATTATTACATTAAGTTTGGATAATTTGTAAAGCTTGTCTTGAATAAAGATGAAAGCAGTTTGCCCTATAATGTGAGCAGTAGAAATAGTGGGAAATACAAGAGCAAAATGGACAGAAATATAGCAATAGATATTGTTTAATGTAACCCTAATTCTTTGAAAGTTACATATATTTTAGCTGTTTATAAATTATTTGAATTGAAATTCACCATATCAGGAAAAACAAGCATCCTTCTATCACTAAAACACTTAAGGAATATTTCTTATATTTTGTAGGAGCTTTGGAAAGACTGTGTTCAATGTTATTCTTCTGATTTTATTTTTGAAAACCTGTAAGATTTAGATAATAGACTCTTCCATGGCTGCCAAAAATAAAAGAAATTGTCAACTTTCCTGTCCAATTACAATTCAGTACCAATGTTTTTGTTTACACTATTCTATTCGTGTTCATGTTTCCCCATTGCTGCTTTTGTGGACCACGGTATCAAAAATACTCTTTGATTTGCATGTAAATTTTATCTGATGATGTTAAAGAAGTACTGTTTTCTATCACCTAATGATCCAAATTTTAAGACAGAAATTACACTTTATATATATATATATATACACATATATACACATATATATACACACATATATATATACACATATATATATATACACATATATATATTCAGATGGATTCTATAGGATACCAAACACATAAATTGAAAGATTAAAATTTCATATTAAGTTACAGTCAACAAGTGTTTATTGAGCACTTATATGTCGGGTATTTTTCTAGACATTTGAACTAACAGCAATGAGCAAATCCAACTAAAGCCCTACTTTCATGGGGCTTATCATCCAGTTTGAGGAGACATAGAATAAACAAAATAAATTAGCAAATTATTTTTGTATTATAAAATAATAAATGCTTTGCATGGAATAAAAAAGAAGAAGGGAAGGAGGATCAGGAACTCTGGGCAAGAATGTTACCTTAATTAGGAAGTGCTACGTGAACAAAAAAATTAAAGGTGGTTATAGAGCAAGCCTGTGAGTATCTAAAGGAAGAACCTTCCAGAAAGATAGAGTAGCTAGTGCAAAAGCCCTGAGGGAAGTGTGTCTGTGAAAGAAGCACACTCCAGATCAAATAGAGCTCCGTGCCTTGGAGCAGGGAGTCTCACTGCAAAGCTGGTCTGCTCTGCTACTGTCAGACACATGCAGAGGTGAGTGTACTTTAATAAAAATACTTTTTTTCCAGAAATGGGTAAGGCTTCCACTTGTTCCACGAAGCTTTCCATTCAAAGATTATTGGGCGTTATCTATGCAGCAGGCATTATATTAGTCTCCTGGTGAGTGAATAATACATAATTTTGGCCTTAAAATGTTGTGACTCTCAAATTTCAATTGATGAGAAACACCTGGGAAGCTTGCTAAGAATATATACTACTGAGTCCCATCCTAGAATCACTAATTCAGAAGTTATTGAGTGGAAGAGGAGCCTTCTTCATTTTAATAGACACTTTAGTTCATTTTGATTAGTCTATGGGCTACAGTTTAAAAATCACTTATCCAGATGGTATGTTGTATCTTCAAAATAGTATCAGGTTACACATCCTCAGAATTTTATATTAAGAATGTATAATTATAATTAAAGACCCATTTGCATCTTTATTAGTTTAATGAGTCTTTCCAACTAGATCAAGTAAAACTGATAAAGTTTACACCTGATAGATACTTCTTTGTGGGTAGGAGGCAAGGTGATTTGCTAAGGGTGAGAAGAAAGAGGTGGAAGGCTGGGAGATTAACATTTAGGAAATGTATGTGGGATAGAAGTCAATGATTCAAGGAGAAAAACTGTAGTAAAATAACCTTCTTGAACTAACCATATGTGCTAAGTGGCTTTTGCATAAGTTTCACAGAAAATCCTTTCACATCTCACAATGAAATGTGAACAGCCAGTTAATGAGTAACCAAAATTTTAGACAAGATAGTAACTCATCCTTTGTTATCAAGGTAGAAAAATATAAAAGACTGTAGAGATGAACTTCAAATCCAAATCCATCTGCTTCCAAATCCATGTTATATCAATTGTACCTTAAAATTTTTCAAATAAAAAGAGTGACCCCAGCTATGGAACAAAGATTTTTACATTACATGTAAAAAACATTGTTTCTCCATTTTTTTCACATGTTGATCTTTGTCCCACTCTTTTCTATTTTTACATGAAAAATAATCAGTTCCTTAAAGACATGTTTCATATGTGCTTACATACTCTAATGTGCAAGACCAATTCTGAAGCAGTTTGGGCTACTCCAGCTGTGTCTAATTCTCCATATAGATAAACTTCTAGATCTTTAACACAGTTGGTACTCATTAATGGTGTGCCCTTGGGCAAGGTACTGAAACACTGTTTGCCTTATTTTCCCCACCTGTAAAATGAGATTAAAAATGGCACTAAACTATTGTGAATAGTGCCACAATAAACATACATGTGTATGTGTCTTTATAGTAGAATGATTTATAATCCTTGGGTTATACACCCAGTAATAGGATTGCTGGGTCAAATGGTATTTCTAGTTCTATAATGGTATTTCTAGTTCTAACCAACCCAAATGCCCATCAGTGATAGACTGGGTAAAGAAAATGTGACACATATATACCATGGAATAGTATGCAGTCATAAAAAAGGATGAGTTCATGCCCTTTGCAGGGACATGGATGAAGCTGGAAACCATCATCCTCAGCAAACTAACACAAGAACAGAAAACCAAACACCACATGTTCTCACTCATACGTGATAGTTGAACAATGAGAGCACATGGACACAGGGAGGGGAACATCACACACCAGGGCCTGTCGGCCTGGGCAGTGGGGAGCAACGGGAGGGAGAGCTTTAGGAGAAATACTTAATGTAGGTGATGGGTTGATAGGTGCAGCAAACCACCCTGCCACGTGTATATACCTATGTAGAAAAACTGTAGGTTCTGACATGTACCCCAGAATTTAAAATATAATTTTTTTAAAAAAAAAGGAAAAAATGGCACTAACCTCACAAAGTAGTTCTGCATCTATATATACACACACATACACATAACCTAATTATAATTGTTTGTGGTACCTGGTAAATCCTATGTAAGGTATAAATTTCAGCCATCATTATCATCATCATTATCGCCATCACCATCATCATCATTTGCAGTTTATTGTTACATTGCATTGACTCCTCAGCATCTGTGTTCCATCTTTTTTCCAAGTTATATTGCTTTAAGTAAAAATTTACCTGTTTCCTAATTTAAAAAATAAATTAAAAATAAAACATGTATATCATGTTCATGCTCTTACAGAAAAGAAAAAGTTATTACGACCTTTCACTCTGAAAGGAAAATTCTACATGTCTAATTCAATATGTAAATATTATTGTTTTTATAATAATTTTTTATGGAATGTAAAGTGTAACCCAAGGAATTGAGTGGGTTTCCTATCTTATTTTCTTTTTTGATAATTTACAATAAAGTCTTTTAATTGGCCTTGGAAATTTTTATAAAGATGACATTTTACATTTAAACCAGAATGCAGTAAAAAGACTCCTCTTGCAGGAAGCACAGAAAAAAACGTTTCTTAGAGGCAGCTTCTAAGGCCATCCAATTTCTTTTAATTCAAGGTACTCATCATGCCAGAGCATCATACTTCGAGGTCTTGCTCGATTAGGCCTAACATTCCCCTGTCTGAAACTTCCCTAGAAGTTTTACACACTAAAAGTTTAGTTGAAGGCTATAGAGAGAGAATAATCAAGTTGGTAGCTGAGTGGCAAAGGATCTCATAAACGAGTCTCTCATTCCTGGGAAAAGGTCAGTCCAGTTAAGCAGTTGTGTCTCATTTTAGGAGATCCCATCAGAATTCAGCCTCTGTACGGTACAGGCAAAGAAGTCTTTAATAAGAGACATTTCAATGGAAATAGAATAAAACAATGGTTAATGTTTGGAGCAGCCTGTAAGGTAGATTCTCCAGAGTTTAGAGGGCAGTCAATTGAGAAGATTCCAAGATTTGTGTTTGAAGTATCTTCAGTTGAAACAGAAAGATGTAAAGGCAATCTAACAGATTTTCCTGGATTGCAGTTTAAACATAAGATGATATCTCTGACACCTATTTATCAAGGCAGCCATTTTTAGCTTGTAGAGCTTTAGGAAAGCACAGTTTTAGCTTTTAGTGATTCCAAGTCAGAGGACGGGAGAAACATTTAAAATGTTAGTTTGAAGACTCACTGTCAGATATTGGGAGAAACTAAAAATTCAGGATTCTGTTCAGATTATAGGTAAATAATAAAAATGTGAAAACAATGGGCAGGGCCAGACTCTAATAACAGGTACACTATAGCTTTCCTCTGAAACATATTTTTTTCCCTCTCCTGTCCCCTCATTTTATCTGATAATTTTATCTGATAATCACAGGATTATCAGATAATCCTGTCCCCTCATTTTTATCAGATAATCACAATAAGTCCAATTAATTGCAAAGTAAGTTTAGTCTCATTAACTTGGCCTGTTTTTTTTACATAAATTGCAGCAAGAATAGTGATTGTTCATATAGGCTTGTTACCAGTCGAAGATATTTAAGTTATTGGTGGCAAATCTGTATGGGTCTGCAGCAACCTCAATTCTTGCCTTCTCAGAAGAAAGAATCTGACTGAGGAGCATAAGGCAGTGAAAGAGACCAAGGCAAGTTTCAGAGCAGGAGTGTACGTTTATTTAAATGGCCTTAGGCCAGGTGAATTTTGGGAGGCCGAGGCGGGCGGATCCTCTGCGGTTAGGAGTTCAAGACCAGCCTGGCCAATGTGGTGAAACCCCGTCTCTACTAAAAATACAAAAATTAGCTGGGCATGGTGGCAGACGCCTGTAATCCCACTCACCTGGGAGGCTGAGGCAGGAGAATCGCTTGAACCTGGGAGGCGGAGGTCGAGCTGAGTGAGCTGAGATCCTGCCATTGCACTCCAGCCTGGATGCCAAAGCAAAATTCCACCTCAAAAAAAAAAAAAAAAAAAAAAAGCTTTAAAACAGGAAAGAAAGGAAAGGAAAGTATACTTGGAAGAGAGCCAAGTGGGAACTGAGGTCAAGTGCAATGTTTAACTTTGATTCTAGGATTTCATCAGGCTGGCTGGCCACTTTCCCGTGATTCTTCCCTTAGGGTGGGCTGCCTATATGTGCAGTGTCCTCCTTATCCTTGGAAAGTGAGCACGTGCAGTGTGTTTAGGAAGTTGTATGCATGCCCATCTGAGGCTTTCTTCTCTTTTCCAGAAGAGTGCCCCGGAGAAGGTCATACTCTGCCATTTTGTCTTTTAACGCACATGCCTGGGAAGTTGCTTCTCCCTAGTGCTTGCATTCAATTAACACTTAGTGCAATAGGTGTGGACCATCAGAAAATGGCCTTTCCCTGGCACCAGCTGCCAATTTATCACTTTTAGAGAGAAAATGAGATAATTGCTGGACCATCATCCAACATTCCTAGTGGGTTGGGGGAGAGCCCTCTCTTGCCCCACTCATGCCTATCTAACTACTTGTAATAGGCTCTTTTTAAGTTGCCTTTGTTGGAACTTTAAGTAAGGGACCTCAGAATAGACATTTTAAATAACCTCTTTAGGCTAGGAAACCAAGCCAAGGTCTTACCATCAAACTTTACTTGTAGAAGCTAGGTGAATTCTTCTCCCTTTTAGGCTCACAAAATATTTTGAGGTCCCAAGGCAGGTCAGAAAGTCACATTCTTGAATCTCCAAAAGGCCAGGAACCTCGTATTCAAGGTACCAGCTCAGCTTCTTCAAGGGGCTTTTACTGGTTTCGTAAATCCAACCTCAGTTTTTTAAGTTGTCTGTTCATATCTGAAGAATTGACATTCTAGTGAAAGTTTCGGTAATATAACCTGTGTTTCCAGCTATCTCCTGTTAGAACATATTTTTGTTGAACTTATGTGGGTAAGTATATTGTCAGAAAGTTAACAATACTCATGAATATTTTCTGAATTACAGAGGGATCAGGAAGGGAGAAAAGGTAAATGCTTCAATGCTCAAAAAAAGTATACTTTACCAAATTTCTGTAAGCTATAGATAGCTTAAAAACAAACATAAAAAATTCCTTTAATCTAGCAAACAAAAAGAATTAACAATGTTTCAAGCAAAAAGTATAACAATAATAGTGCCTCATCAGTTTAGTTCCAAATAATTAATTTTTGTTCTCCTTGATGTTGGATTAGCAAGTTTATGAATCCAGGTGTTTTTTTTTTCTTTTAACAGAGTTCTGGAAATTCTCGAAGTTATCAGAAACCTATACTTGTCACAGTTATTCTCATTCTTTCATATATCTCATTGAGATACAATATTATAAGATTACAATTGCTTGCAAAGAGCTGTCATAAAAAGCATCAAAAAAAGTACTGTCCTATGTACAGCAAGACTTAAAATGGCCATGATTAACAATCTGATGGGAATTCATTATTATTTCTATGGCATAAAACAATTTAATATGTAGTTGCCCCTTGAAGAAGAGAGGTTTGAACTGCAAGGATTCACTTATATACAGATTTTTTCCATAAATATATTGAAAAATTTTTGGAAATTTGCAACCATTTCAAAAAATCTTGGAGACAAACTGTGTAGCCTAGAAATTTCAAAAAAAAGAAAAAGTATGTAAGTAATCAGTGTAGAAAATATATCTAGATAATATAAATATATATAAATTAATTATAAAATATTAAAATTTATCAAAGCTTATGTACACAGGCACAGACTGTACATGGCACTATTTGCAGTAGAGAAAAATGTACAGAAACGTAAAGATGAAGTAGTAAATCATAACTGCATAAAATTAATTGTAGCACATACTGTACAATTTCTTAACCACCTCCTATTGCTATTGTAGTGAGCTCATGTTGTAAGTATCTGCTTAAAATGCTATGTAATGCTAATCATCTTTGGATGAGTAGTACATCCTGACAGTAAATTGTGTATCAAAGTAAAAAGTTACCTCTACTGGGTATTGTATATTTTTCATCCTGCTTAGTGCAATAACATAAACCTAAGTAACACTATGAGACTGAAACAAAGTGCCAGTAGTAATGCAGGAAGTGTTCCCAAGAAGCACAGTCATGACAAAATAAGAAAAAGTTTAAATTGCTTGATGTATATAATAGTTGGAAGTCTGTAGCTGTGGTGTCCTGCCAATTCCAGATAAATAAATCCAGCATAGAAATCATTGTAAAAAAAAGAAACTCATGAAATTATAGGGGCAGCTATGCCAGCAGATGCAAAAACTTTGACTATTTTGTGAAATACCTTTTTATGTCATACTGAAAACATAGCTTTTATGTTGATGCGGGATTCCTCTAAGTAAGTCATACTTATAAACTCTAAAACAAGTCATTATATGACAACCTAATCAAACAGAAGGTAAATAATCTAAAGCTACATAATTTAATGCCAGCAAAGGATGGTTTGATAATTTTAGAAATATCGAGTTAACACAAGAAGCAGCTTCTGCTGACCAGAAGGCAGCAGACATGTTCCAGAAATTATTAAGAAAGTCGTTGAGGAGAAAGAATATCTGCCTTAACAGATGTTTCATGCAGATGAAAGTGCCATATTCTGAAGAGGAAAAAAAGAGCCAAAAATGACACTTATTATTAAGGAAGAGAAACAAGCACCAGGATATAATGCAAGAAGGGATAGGCTAATTCTACTGTTTTGTGTATATGCAGTTGGGTATATGATCAGGACTGTCCTTATCTATAAAGCTGCTAACTACTGAACCTTGAAGAAAATGATCAGCTGCCCGTCTTTTCATTGTACAACATAAAGGCCTGGACAGCAAGAACATTTATTTTTGTCTTCTGGATTGGTTCTGTTAATGTTTGGCCCTGAAGTCAGGAAATACTTAGCCAGTAAGGGACTTCCTTTTAAAGTTTATTTAATATTGGGCAATGCCCCTGGGCTACTGGGAACCCCAGGAGTTTAATACTGAAGGTGTCAAAGTGGTATATTTGCACCCAACATAACATGTCTAACTCAGCCTCTAGATCATGGGTCACTAGGACCATTAAGGCTCATTACGCAGGGTACTGCATGAAAAGGATTGTCAATACTATGGAAGAGAGATCTGATAGAGAGAACATCATGAAGTCCAGAAGGAATACACCTTTGAAGATGCCATCATTGCTACAGAAAATGTCAGGAAATCCATTATGCCTGAAACAGTAAATTCCTTCTGGAGAAAACTGAGTTCAGATGTTGCGCATGACATTATGACAGTGCCAATTAAGGAAATAAAAAAGTGGATAAAAAATAAATTAAAAAATAAAATTGTGGCCAAAAAAAAGTGAGGGGTGATGGGTGTTAAGATATAAATCTTAGAGAAATTCAAGAGCTAATAGACACCATGCCAGAGGAATTAATAGAAGACTGAATGAAAATGAGTGCTGTCAAACCAATGCTAGATGATAAGGAAGAAGACATAGAAGAAGCAGTGCCAGGAAAGAAATATACATTAGACAGTCTGGCAGTGTGTTAGACTGAAGACTGCTTTTGACTTCTTTTATTACATGGACCCTTCTATGATATGGGCATGGAAACTAAAGCAAATGGTAGGATAAAAGTTGGTACCATATAGAAATCTTTTTAGGTAAATTGAAAATTTTGAAAGTCAGACAGAATTTATGATGTATTTCCATCATGTTATACTAAGTGTTCCTGCCTCTCTTGCTTTTGCTTCTACCACTTCTGCATTTTCTGCCTCGGCCCCACCCCTGAGACAGCAAAACCAACTCCTCTTCTTCCTCCTTTTCCTCAGCCTACTCAATATAAAGACAGTGAGGATGAAGACGTTTATGATTATCCACCTCACTTAATGAATAGTAAATCCGTTTTCTCTTTTTTATGATATTCTTAACATTTCCTTTTTCTAGCTAATTTTATTGTCAAAATGCAATATACAGAATATGAATTAATTGACTGTTTATGTTATACAGTAGGCTATTAGTAGTTATTTTTTTGAGGAGTCAAAAGTTTTATGTGAAATATTGACTAGGCAAGGTGTTGGCACACCTAATTTCTATGTTGTTCAAGGGTCAACTGTAATAACCAAAGATTATAAGTGATAGTATTATGTCAAGACATACCAGATTTCTAGGAATCTCATATAATTTTGGAACACATTAATAACATATTCATACAAATATAACTCAGTTAAATATAATTTCTTATTTGACAATATTATTATATAATTTTAAGATACTAAATAAGGCAAGTAGTTTAATATGTCTCTTTTGTATTTCCTGGGGCCCTTCTGGAATGTCTAAAATTTAGCTCAAGGTAAAAAAAAAAAGAAAAAAACTTAATTCTGATTTTGGAAAATTTGTAAAAAAATAAAGGTTCAAAAATAGGGTCACAGGATATTACAAAATAGTATTCATTTAATCAATATCACTAATAACATCATGAGGCATACAGAATCTCTTTCTTTTTAAAAATATTCACACAAAACATAACAAAATATTTTTATATCTTTTATTAATACTACATTAAAATCTGTGTAGAGGAGAAGAGAAAATCCTAGTTTTATATCAGTGTACTTTTTCTATTAAGGTTCACTTTTTAAAACTTATAATAAATTCATGTAGCTTTAATCAGTTTAACCAGATAAGATTCTTTTTTGCACTGTTTCCTCTTTCTAACTTTTTATATCCATTTATTTTTATCTATAACATTCCTTTCTCCATTTATTTATTCTGAAACAATCTTTGAATACACTTTAGACTAGACAAAGTTATTTTGTCTCAATAAAATACGTATCTTCTATTCCTTTTTTATGTTTCCTCACCAAAAACACATCTTGCTTTTCTTGTATACTTGGTATGCAGAATTGTTTTGCTTATTTTTAGTAATTATAATTATGTATATTCACTAGAATTTTAACTCTTAGTAGACTTAATTTTTAGTGAAATCCTAGAAGGTAAGCAGTTTTTAATTGTGTCATATACTAACATTTTATGAATACACATTTTATAATTTTTAAAAAATTCCTCAATTTTTTAAATGTAGAACAGGAAATATTTACTAATAAATTCAAATATATTATGTTTGTTTGCAATATGAAACTGAAAGTAGAAAAACATAAACCTCACGTTCTGTAACTGATGTTTCAATATTTTATTTTATTTGGAAATTGTCTAGAAATTTTATAAATATATATAAGTTAACTTAGCAAATCTCTAAAGATATAGTTGTCAAAGAAATTTGAGAAAATTTTAAATTAAACATATTATAAATAATAATTGTTATTTAAAAATTATGTGTAAGTACTCCCACTTAATATATTTAATTCATTTCTTCTTAGGTCAAATTCATGCTTTTATAAGTTTGATCTTAAACATCTTCTAGAGATAAAAGCTCTGTATCTGCACTAGATTTAATGTTGACAGACATGCCTGTTGTAATTAAATCAATGTTATTCTTATTTACCAAGGATTACCAAAGTCACATGACCTTGAAAAGTATTTGTACTTATTTAATTTATGAATGTTCATTTATTCTTAAGTGAATTTGGTACCATGTGGACAATATACAAACACATGAAAGAAACAAATATCCACGTAGACACAACATGCCAAACACACATGTACACATGCACATATAAAAATACAAACAGAAACAAACAGAGATCTTTCAGCTTTTCAAAAACATTAGCCACGAGACAGGTACAAAAACTAACTAGTTTAAACAGTTGGATCTAAACTGTGCCACTGTAAATAAAATAAGTTAATTTCTCATATGGCTAAAGCCATCTACTGAGTTCTAGAGATGGGTAGGAAATTTATCTTTATATCTTGAAGGCACGGAGAAAGATTGCAAATTCTTTCAAGAGGAGTTTGGAGTCTGTAAGCTAGGTGAGACACAGAGTGAGATCTACAGCAGATGCTAGGGCACAATAAAATCAAGAGAATTTATTACAGAATTTTACAAGGAAGTATACAAACGAGCCTAAAAGAATATTCAGAAGCCTGTGCAAAATAACTGGCTGGCTGAATGTCAGACACTTGAGATTTGCTTTTGTTTTGTTTTGTGTGTGTGTCTATCTAAGCATGCAAAGAGGCAAAGAGGATAAAAGTTGGAGTTTGCCCCCTACAAATAACCATTTACTGTAATTATTGCCAGTTACCATTAAAGCTGAAGCTGTTGCTAGTATCTCATCAGTAACCATATACCCAAATGTCAGGTGTTGTCTCACAGTATAAAATAATCTTTGATATCCCCAAAAGTCAAAGTCACCAGGGAGCTCAGTGCAAAAGAAAGCAGAGTTTCAGACTTGTGGGGATCCCAACCACAACTCTTGTGACTTTGTGAGGAAGACAAGAACAACATAAAGGAAACAGTGGTGCACATTTTTTGTTTCTCTAAGGATTTCAGGAGTGCTAGAAGTCTCCTTTAGGTGTTTTTATATTGTCGCCAGAACTCTGATTTTTCCTCTTATTGCATCAAATGGAGAAAGTAGTAGTTTGAGGGGGAGCATTTCGAGAGAACTAGTTGCAAGATCAAAGGTAGCAAAAGGAAGGAAGGGCAGAAGTATATGGATTAGCAGTTCTTAGAGTTGTGATTTGGGGGAGATCTTAACTTTCCCCAAAAGGCCAGTGAAGTTCAGTTAGTAGGGATTTGAGAAAAGGGGTTCAGTAGACCAAGAAGTTCCTATGAGAAGAATAGGATCAAAGAAAGAACAAGGAAGTTTGTAAATATGTAGTCTCAATGTTAGCTCTTATTAAGCTAACTTTTTGACAATATAGCTCTCTTCAAAATTCTTTTTCTTCTTTTTCTTAAGAGCAAAGCAGTTCAGTTTTCATTGTCTAAACTTTTAATAATATGTGCACAATTATAGAGGCCAAATAGGGAAAGTCCTTTGGTTGATGAGAAGGTTGGGTGGTCTTTGAGTAAATTTTAGAGGTACATCTAAAAGTCTCCATAGCGACACAATTTGCAATACAAAGACAGTTGCTGTTTATTCACTTATGAATTGGATTATGGCTTGAATAATATAAAGGACTGACTCATTCACTCAACTGCATTATCTTCAATTTGCTCTTTAGTATTAGGGAGTGGATTATGTCAAAAATATAAAGAGGGTTCTAATGGCTAAATCTTGATCAATGTAAGCATCAAAATAAATATGGTAATTAATTTCATATTAAAAATAAAATAGTCTACTTGCCTATGCTGATACTAAATGAATATATGACAAGGATAACACAATGTAAAAGAAATTATAGTTACAAAATCTGTTTTTGCAATCATAGAAATAACTGATTCCAGAAAAAAATTAATGGATACTAAAACTAAACATATTTAATGGGAAATATAATACTTATAATCTCAACACATCATAACTAATTTGTTAATTACAAGGAAAATAGAAACTTTTCAGTAGAGAAGTCTGGCAAACAATATTTTACCAAATTACCAGACTTAACATTACCGAATCATAGGATAAACTGACATCGTGTGTCTCCTAATGTGATGTACTGAAAATGACATAAAAATGACAGTATTCCTAACAAAATGAATCACTTGTATTTAATCATGAGGCAACAATAATAAAAAAAAGATTAAATTCAATGAAATCACTGGTTAGTATTCTTAAGAAATACCAATGTCATGAATGTCAAAAGGTGAGGAAATGAGAGTAAAGAGACATGAAGACTATATTAGAAAATAAAACTTGTGGAAGACTTTATTGAGAGCAACTGGCAAAATTTGAATATGAATGGTATAATAAATAATAGTACTTTAAACAATATTAAAGTTCTTTATTTTATAATTGCACTGTATATAAAATAATGTTTTATATTTTAGGAAATACACATACTGTAATATTTAGGAATAAGTGTTCGTAATGTCTTCAAGCCACTATAAGATTGTTCAGTGCAAAACATGTATACACGCCTGCACACAGTTAATGTTAAAAAGCTAAGAATTGGTGAATATGGGTGAAGAGAATAAGAAAGTTCATAGAGTTTCTTCCAACTTCTCTATTTATTTTTATGCCTTTTAAAATTAAAAGTACAAAGAAGGATAGAAAGAGCAGGGGAGGGGGGAGTTTTTCATTCATCCTGAACCTTACTCTCATGCCTTTCACAAGAATGGGAATGGAAGCTATGAAACAAAAGGAAAATTAGACATTTTTCATGATGGCAGAATAATTGCCACACCTTCATCTCCCTTAAAGATTTATTTTACATAAAATGTCATTCTTGTGTGTGTGTGTGTGTGTGTGTGTGAGTGTGTATATATATACATAATATGTGTAATTAATGTGTAAATGATATATTTATATTTATATTTATATACTGTATTTATATTTATATTAATTATGTGTAGATAATATATATGGTGTGTATATATATACCTTATATATGTGTATATATAGTGTGTGTGTATATATATACCATATATATATACACTTATATATAATATAAGGTTTATATGTATATACCATATATACTTATATATAATATAAGTATATATAATACAATTATATATACTTATGTATATATGTACATGTATATGTATATGTATATACATATATGTATATATGTATATACCTTATATTATAATATATAATTATAATATATGTTATATATACTATAATATATATCATTATATATATTATATAATATAATATATCATGATATATTATATAATATAATATATATTATATATATATTATGATATATTACATTATATATTATTATATATAATATTATATAATATAATATATTATTATATGTAAGTATGTATATACTTATATATAATATAAGGTATATATATGTATATACCATATATACTTATATATAATAGAAGGTATATATATATGGTATATATATACACACACATTATAATATATACACATATATAAGGTATATATATACACACCATATATATTATCTACACATAATTAATATAAATATATAGTATATAAATATAAATATATCATTTACACATTAATTACACATATTATGTATATATATATATATACACACTCACACACACACACACACACACACACACGAATGACATTTTATTTAAAATAAATCTTTAAGGGAGATGAAGGTGTGGCAATTATTCTGCCATCATGAAAAATGTCTAATTTTCCTTTTGTTTCATAGCTTCCATTCCCATTCTTGTGAAAGGCATGAGAGTAAAGTTCAGGATGAATGAAAAACTCCCCCCTCCCCTGCTCTTTCTATATATAATATAAGGTATATATATGTATATACCATATATATACTTATATATAATATAAGGTGTATATATATGCTTATTAACATCTGCAAATACTTTGTTATTTTATGAGCTCTATTTTACTATTAAAGTGGTAACAATTGCTTTAAAAATGAGAATGCATTAGAATTACCCAGAGAGCTTACAAAAATGAAAATTCCTGGCCACAATCCCCCAAAATTCTGACTCAGGGAATGCACTGTGGGCACAAGCATCTGTATCATTAACAAGCACTCCGGGTGATTCTGAAATAGATCATCAGAAACTTACCTGGTGAGATACACTGAAGCGCTTTTGAGCTTCCTCCCTAGGGAAGCCAGCTGAATCTGGCTTCTGTCTATGAGTAAGTGCACACCATTAGAAGAAAGAAAGTTTCTCCTAAAAATCAGACAGCAACCATTTAAGAGCAGAAAGGGAAAATCTATTCAATCTTGTTCTTATTCTCTAGAACTCAACAGTTAATTTCTTCCACCCTCAATGAAACATTTTGAATATTTTCCTTCCTGACTCCTCAGCATCTCCTTTCACGACCAGGTAGAAATTAGGGTTTCGGTGCATGCCAGGTATTAGAATTTATAGTCATTCTTTTTTAAGCAATTAAAAATCTAGAAAATTACAAATAATAAACATTGTGAACCTGACATTTTAAACTTACAGTTATTTACATTTTGTACTCCTTTTTCTTAAAGAAACATAAATTCCAGTTCAAGTTTAAATTCCTACTGTTCAATACTGCAGGTTCGATTCCCACACCCCATTCCAATCCCCAAGAAACAACCATTATTTGGAATGCAGTGTCATCCTTCTAGTACACTTTTTTAACCTTTATATATGCATATATGCTCATAGCCAGTACATAGCATTTTGAGACTTTTCTTTGTATTTACATAAATAACATTACATGTTTCATTTTGGTATTCGATTTCATTCATCACCATGTTTTTTAATCTATTCATTTGGATAAAGATAAATCTAGTTCAATAAACACACATTTAAGATATCTAGCTTAAAACAACATGCTAAGATAAATCTAGCATAAAACAATACATATTTATTATCTCACCATGTCCATGGGTCAACTTTACAGTCATAGCTAACCTGGCTGTTCAATTTGGGGTGTGACAGGCTGCAATCAAGATGTCTGTTGGGGTTGTGGTCTCATTTGGAGCTTGGGTTTGCTTCCATGCTAACTTAGTTGTTGGCAGAATTCAGTTCCTCGCAGTAGAGTTGAGGCTTACAGTTCCCTTTCATGTGGCCTTCTCCATTGGCAGTCCATAACTTAGCAGCTCGATTCTTCAAAACCGGCGTGAGTGTCCTCATGTGTATATGCAAGTAAGACTAAGTTTTATATACACATGCAGTCTCTATTTGAAGGGTATAGTGGGAATACAAAAATTATGGTGCAAACTGAAACTAGGTGAAGCATCTTAACAACTGATGAAAAATTATAATTTTCCTTATGATTGTTCTGTGAACTTTAAAATTTTTTTGTCAAAACTTTAAAAACTCTTACTCTACATTGAAAAATACAAAAAAAATTAAAAAATGAAATATATTTAAAATTGTAATTTCAAACTCTGGAAACATTAGGAATTGAAGTGCTTTATTTCTTTGTTTAAAAAAATAACTTACCAAGCGTAGATTGAATAGTGCTTG
This sequence comes from Pongo abelii, assembly GCF_028885655.2. NCBI lineage: Eukaryota > Metazoa > Chordata > Mammalia > Primates > Hominidae > Pongo > Pongo abelii. The sequence continues at coordinate 94,447,139 of NC_071990.2, read as the reverse complement.
TCTTCCTCTTTTCATCACATTCAAGTGAAATAGCATATTATCTATACCTTGGTAGTTTTGGTATACCAAGTCAATGACTTTGTATAGTCCTTTTAAAGTTTAAGTCAACTTCTAATGTTTTATGTTTTCCAAGTTAAATATTAGATGTCTCCAAGAGTTCCTTTAATGTGAAGTGATTTCCCACTATTACTTCCTCTGAACCTTCCCCCCCACCTTTTTCTAATCACAACCACTTTTCTCATTTATATCAATACATTTGCCTTCACTAAGTTCTTCAGGGTGCATGTCTATATTTTCTCCTTCATGGCCACTTAGAAACTTTATGTCTTTTTTCATGGAAGTTTTAATGGGACTTCCTTCCAAAACTGACTCCTCTCATCAGCATTAAATATTTCACAATCATTACATAAACCTTAATCAATCCTTGGGATATGGGTGCAAATTTCACAGCTGCATCCTTATTGGTTCCAGCTGCTTCACCAGATAGACAAAAATTAATCAATTTATGCAACTTCTGACACAATTAAACCAGCCTTTATTGGCAGTAAATTTACTTCTTCAGCCTCAGTAATTAGCTTTTTTTTTCAATGAGGCAATAAACTTCAAACCTTTATCTTGAATACTAGACAAACTGATTGGGATTGTTTTCATTGTAATATTCAACCCAAAGGTGAAATAAGTGCTCAATTCCTTACACAATTTTAACAGATGATGTTGAAATAATTTTGTCTTGTTTTTTAATATTCATTGTACTTTTTCAATATCATTGAAAAAAAAGTAGCTTCATACAAATATTGGTCTTGTCCAATGTTTGCCTTGTCATCTCGATATTCAAATCTAATCTAATCCAATTTCACTCCCAGTATTTTCACTTGTCATTTATTTGCTGTACTTTCATCTTTGTTAGTCAAATCCCTCTATCAATTGTCCATTCCTGTAAAATAGTATGTTGCTTATCACAGGACAACAAGGAGACAACACAACTATAGGCTTTTCTGTCTGTGCACGAAATGACTGGATTGTGTAATGTAATGAACACTTACCAACAGACTTTGACAGAAGTGACATGATACGTCACTGATCATACATGCGTCTGTTATTTACATAGTGATATATAGTCCGAAAAGGTAGCAAAGTTTGTATATTTGCAATTACAGTTAAGATACTGTGGTAACTGAATTTGGATCATGTAGTTGGGGACTGGTATTATTTACCTAAACTATGGTAACTGAAATTTTTGCATAAGAAAACTTTGCAAATCAAGGAATGACTATATATCATAACCTAATCATAAGAATGACGTTCTATCATCTTGACCATATTCCATTGGTTTTACAAAAGTCACAGGTACCACTCACACTCAAAAGGAGGGGATTATAGAGAACACAACACCAGAGAGTGAAGACCACAGGGGCTATCTTAGAATTCTGCCTACCGTAAGCATTCGTAATTTTATTAGATTCTGTCTAAATCTATAGCATTTGCACTCCTACCTGGAGTATATAAGGAATCTGCCTTTCCACAATTTTACTGGCACTTGCTTATTATCCGTATTTATTTTTTGCCAATTTAGTAGTTGAAAATCACTATCTTAGTTTAAAATTTCATGTTTAAAACGTTCATTGAAATCTAGCATTTTATACACACTTAAAAATTAACTTCCTTCTAAAAAAGTTACATATACCCATGGCTTGTTTTGTAACTGTCGATATTTTTCATTTTTATTCCTAGGAGAATATTGTTTCTATATTCTATATTCTGGACAGCCAATCTTAGCATGCTGTATACGCTGAAGATACATTCTCTTAGCCTGATGCTTATCTTTAATTTAATCATGTCTTTTATTTTATAAAGAATTTTTACTTGACTGTATCAGTGTTTCCCTTAATGCTTTTTAAAAATACTCCTTGCAGTCAACTAAATGTTTATTTCCCCCAGAAAAATCATATGTTGAAATACTAACAGCCAATGTGATGCTATTCAGAGGTTTAGCTTTTGGGAGATAATTAGGTCATGAAGATGGAGCCTTCATTTATGGGAATAGTGCCCTTATCAAAGGGATGCTGAGATCTTTCTCACTCTCTTTCCACCATATGAGGATACAGGAGATACAGCAGTACAGCAGTACTGCATATGAGGATACAGGACACAGCAGTCTGTGACCTGGAAAAGGGTCCTCCCCAAAACCTGACCATGTTGGCTCCCAGACTTCCAGCCTCCAGAGCTGTGAGAAATACATTTCTATTGCTTATAAGCCACCCAGTGTATGGTAGTTTGATAGAGCAGCTTGAATGAATTAAAATATTCCCTAAGCTCTAAACCAAATCTGTTAATATTTTTTCTTCACATAAAAGAACCAAAATATAGACTTAACAATTCATTGTTAAATCATAACAATTATAAATGTATTGCTATAACTAGTTTAGATTCTAAATATCCAAAGTTAAATTTTAACATCAAAAGCAGCTGTGAAATTAGGAAGCATTAAAATGTGTCATTCTTTGCTATATCAACTCAATTCTCCAAAAAAAAACAGTATGTTTTGACAACAATCCCTTAAAATAGGACATAGGTAGAAAATACCAAAGACAATTTCAGATTTGGCTCAAAAAGAACATGCCTGAGATAGGCCCACTTTAGCAATAGCTTGGAAAATTTACACCCAAGGTTAAATGAGAAGTGCTACTATTCATTTAAAAATTTCAGATACATCAGAATAGCAACATTGTTATAAAATTGCCTACCCTACAAGCCCAAAGTGTCACTCTGAAGTTTGGCTTAAACAGCTTTTCTGGAATATGAAGTCTATTGTTCTTTTCTTTTTTTTTTTTTTTTCCAAGTAGGTTAATACAAAAGCACTTCAGTTAATGGGAAAGTCAAAGATTGAGTCTTTTCATCAAAATGTGAAATAGAAATGCTACAAAATTAAACAAAGTGATCTGTTTATTTGCACAGAGACAAATTAAAAATGCATCTTAAAAAACAGCTTTTTCTTGTAGCTGGCTTTCATCTGAACTAATCTAACACACATGCACACACACACTATATACACATATATATGCACCCATTAAAATATAATTAGAAATGACTTTTAAAAACGGTTTCCTAAGTGCCCATTATATAATTTTCAACAACCCCTTAATGTTATTAAGTTTTTCTTAAAACTGTCATTACGCTAACTGGGTTGTGATTCTTTTTCATTTTTACTAAATTGTTCTGAAAAAAATCTCCTGTTTTTAAAATAAGCTTAACTTGTCTAAAACAAATTTTCCTATGAAAGATATGCATACATTTGAGAATCTATTTCTGTTATCTATGTACTCCATATCAACATGCAAAGAGAACCGTGTAATTCAGCAAGAACCTCCAAAAATTTCTTTTTTGACAAATTCAAAGTCTAGATATCTGATAATATAACTCAAAGCTGCAGAGTTCTGTAGTCCAGCCTTCTGCCTTGTGAATTGCAGTTTATTCCCTGTAGGCAATACATCAACCTCTGAAAACCTGAATGAAAATTCAAAAAGAAAAAAAAATCTTCACCCATATAGGCTTCTACATCAATCTTCAAAGGTTTCAATGTATTTTAAAATTTCAGCCTCTGAAATTATCTGCTGAATTTACTATCTTTTTAATTCTTTGTTATAAAAATGTTCAGTATAGAGTTTTCTATTTTCTCTTCTTAAATTATCCTTATGTCTTAATAACTAAACTTTAATAACTAGCACTTATTTTTGAAATCTCTTTAGATGGTAAAAAGTGTAGGTATAAGATCTCTCTTCTATGGTGTAGTCTTGCTGAACCACCGAGAGCCATAAATGTCTGTGGCATGAAGAATTACCATAGAATTATAGACATAGACAAGCTTATTGTGCTCCCCCTTCCAAATCCATTCCCCATTCTTCTCTATGCTGCTTTCTACCCCCAGGGGTACCAATCTAAAGGGACTGAACAAAAGGGTTTTACTGCCTTAAGACTTCCAATTGGGTTGAGCCAATGGAAACCCTAGCAGGAGGTCTAAAGGAAAGAAAATTGGATTCAGAGTATTTGTTTCCATGGCTCCCTTATGACACTTGCCCAGAAGTCACTGCACCTGGCAAGGTGCCAACTCGTACTCATTTTCCAGGTTCCTGAAACTGTTCTCCCTGTTTCAGGCTGAGGGATAGTGATAGCTTGGCAGTTACTATCTCTATCTTTCTCCACAGTACTTTGCGGTTCCCATACTCTCACACTTTTGAAGTAAATTGTGTTTTTGTCAATGAACTTGTCTCAAATTATTCTTCTTTGAGTGTGTCATACTTTTTTGGACTCCAATACATTTGCCATTACTTGAATCACTAATTCTGTAGACCAATATTAAATATTTAACATGGATACACCCACTTTTTTTCTAATTCATTTAGTGGACATTAACAGCATGACAACTGTCTCATACCATTTGTGACATTTTTTTACTGTCTAAAAGAAACCTTGAGAGAATCAGATTGTGTATACCCTAACCAGTCACATGAACTGAGCGTGGTCATAATTCTTTCATGTGTATTGTAGAGTGTGAAAATATGGAGTATGTGTTGGTGCTGAAGTACTAGGGACCAGAGGAAATATTTGAGTTGTGTCCAAAAGGAGCCACATGGATGGTCTACCATATAAAAGAGCAATAGATATTCCATGAGGAGAGAAAAGATGGCTCTGAGACAAGAGAGATTTGCAGGATATTACAGGGCCCCTACTGGTGTAAAGTGTTCATGAGAGCTCTTTGAAGAAACAGGTGGCCTGAGAGGTGTAAATCACTGGATGAGAGATCTCTGTGAAGTATGGATACACTGCTGGAAAAATATCAGCAAGGACTGCCTGGGATCTCATTGCTCTGAAAAAACAGGTAAAGGAAAATTGGTATCAAGTGCCTTCTACAAGGAATAAGATCTACCAGATTGGATATGGTGGTGCAGACTTGGGAAGCAGGAAGTGATTCTATGTTAGGCCATTCTCGTGTTGCCTTAAAGAAATACCTGAGACTGGCTAATTTATAAAGAAAAGAGGATAAATAATCTCACAGTTCTGCAGATAGTACAGGAAGTGTGGTTCCAGCATCTGCTTCTAGTGAAGGCTTTAGGGAGCTTACAATCACGGCAGAAACCAAAACCAGAGCAGACACATCGTGTGGTGAGAGTGGGAGCAAGAGAGAGGCAGAGAAGGTGCCACACACTTAAACAATCAGATCTCACATGAACTCAGAGAAAAAAAAAAATGCACTTATCATCAAGGGGATAGTGCTAAACCATTCTTGTGGGATCTGCCTCCATGATCTAATCATCTCCCATCAAGTCCCCTCCAGCATTGGGGATTACATTTCAACAGGAGATTTGGATTAGACAAACATCCAAACTGTATCAGATGCCCACTCTTGAAGTTCAGTCCTCCACAGGCAAGGATCCGGGGTAGGGCAGGATAAGCAGATGGTCTCCCAACATTTTCCTGTGAACCTCATAACAGACTCCAATCTTGTCCTAAATGCACTTTTTGGGTAGTGAGTTTGATTGCAAGGGATCAGTGTTATCTACTGGTACCACTCTCAGATATCCTAAAGTAAAGAACAGATTTAGGATTAAACCAAAATGAATTAAGACTTTATGAGATGAAAGAAAAAATGCTGGCTTTTCACACCTGTGTTAAAGAAGAAGCCCTTGTGGCAAATTGCTTTTGAGAAAAGCATCTCAGTAAATCCTCTTGCTTTCTGAAGTTACTGAAGACAGAGACTCTGGAGTGAGGAGAAGCAAACACACATCCCTCATACAGTTTGTCAAACATATGGAGAAGATCCAGCTAGAAACAAAGCCCATCTCCCAGTCTCCATCCTTTGTGAATTCTGTTTCTGTTATATGAATCACTGCAGAGCTGACTGACATAGACGGGATCAGATATAGCCTGGCTGCTTCCAGGGCAAAGTGCCTGCAAGGAACAGGGAACATGAACATCCTCCAGGTAGAAATCAGGAGGAAAACTCTCCCAAATAGGACCTCACAGATGAGTTTGAGCAACCTTCAAGGAAATGGGTGTTGGATTAGGAGAAAAACCTTTGAGTCTTTAGTTGGTGGAGGGCTAGATACTGCTAGTAAATATCATGTGAATGTTCTTACTGACTTTTTAAAGAAGGAGCATGGCCAGGCATGCTGGCTTATGCCTGTAATCCCAGCATTTTGGGAGGCTGAGGTGGGAGAGTCACTTGAGCCCAGGAGTTCAAGACTAGCCTGGACAACACAGGAAGACTCTGTCTCTATAAAAAATAATTTAAAAAACCAGAAACATATTGTTATGCATCCCTTCATTGAACAGATATTAATATATTACATAAGTGAGCCAAGCACTGGTCTAGGCACCAAGGGTTTGGCACTATGCAATACAGACAAAGAAGAAAAAAATAGAAGAAAAATCCTTGCCTTTATCAAACCTACTTTCTAATCAGGAGAGAGAGACAACAAACAAGATCAATGAGTTAGGAACATAGTAGATCTGAGTGGTGATAAGTGCTAAAGAGCAAATGAGTTAGGAACACGGTAGATTTGAGTGGTGATAAGTGCTAAAGAGCAGATCAAACTGAGACTGGGTCTAAGAACATGTGAAGGCAAAAACTGTGGCAACAACTGCAAGAATAGGGTGCCAAGCATAGGGAAGATCAAGTGTGAAGGCCCAGAAGAGCAGTTTTATGTTCCAGAAACAGCACAGAGGTCAGCACTGCTGCTGGGGAATGAATCAGATGGACAATAGCAGGAGAAGAGGTCAGAAAGCAAAGAGGACCTAGATCTTGGGAGACCTCTGGGAGACTTTGGCTTGTATGTAGAGTGAGACAGAAAAGTTGGAGACTGAGGGCAAGGAAGTGACATGACCTGACATTAGTTTGACCACCATTCTGGCTGCTGTGTTAAAAAATGACTGAAAAAGAGCAAGCTCTGAGCAGGAGACCACTTAAGATCCACTGAAATAGCACAGCCAGAAACCGCTGGGGCTTGGACAAGGTGCCAGAAAGGGAGGTGGTGAAGGCCAGTCAAATTCTGGCTGTGTTTTAGCTGTAGAGACAGCAGGATGTGATGGCCAAACTGCTGGTACATTTCTTCCTGTGCCAGAAGGGGTCTCTTTCACAATGTTCCACCTACATCAAAGCAGCTAATGTACATTGGCTGAGGGCAGCAAATGTTCTCTGGTTAGGGATTAGGAACTTAACATGAAAAGAAACAGTATTTCAACAGGGTAGAATTCTCTCAAGTGAAGGATTTGGTTTTAACAGATTTATATTTCCATAACATGTTAAGGGATACACAAGAACAACAGCAATAACAAACACATCTTTCAAGAGAGATAGGGGCTGCTAATTGCAAGGCTTTAGATTTTCTGAGTGTGTCGTGCTAGTTGAGAGTTAAGGCTAAAAAGATAAGAATATCGGGCAAATTTTTCCAGTGATGTGGTCGTTTTATCCATAGCACTCAAAGGCAGAATGCCAAGGATCTGCAGATCTACAGGGCCTTCTAAAAATATGTCAGGCCTGAAAAAATCATCAGCTCCAAAACACGAAAACTGCAAAGTCAAAATTAATAAATATTTAATTAAATTTTAATTAAATGCCTACAAATGCATAACCTATGTCAACTTCATTAATTGCTAAAATTTGAATTCATAAAAAATGTCATGATGCATGAGAACAATTTTAGGTTATATTTTCTCACTTTGCAACAATCCATAAGTTATGATTAATGCAGTACAATCAGAGCCAAATGTAATTTTATTGTAAGTCACTTCTAGCAAAATAATTTCAAAAGCAATATTATACCAATCCTTTAAAATTGTTTACTGCAAAAAGTCATTTGATGTGTTATTTGGGTGTTATATCTGAGAAAGGGGAGACAAAGTGTCTTACTGAAGTCAGAGGGAATCTTCAGGGGCAATGGAGACATGACCCAGAGAGACTTTGTTTAATGTCTTCATTCCCCATGAAGTCTTCAGTAAGAAGTCTAATATCTTGTGGAGTTAAAACCCACCAAAATGCTGATCCTGTTTCAAGGTAGGATTGGAACAAGATCAGAGTCTGTCTAGGTAGGGAAAATTAAGTCTGGGTAGCTTTGAATTATATTAAATATTGACTCTGACCATGCTTTAAATTAAACAAGCTAAAAACAATAAATGTAGAGATGACTGTTTTGGAAAAATATAAACTGAAGTTTTGGTTTTCGTTTGCAAAATGTTTGGATTCATTATGTTCAAGAATGTTTGTGCTATGTTTATAATTTGTAGATTGTCTGACAGAAAAAAATAAAGCTTACTGCTTTAAAAATGAACACAAACTCTTAGAAAAAGGAATGTTACAAATTAGTTACCCAGAAAATTTTTTCTGGCCCTAACAAAGGAAAAGCTACAAACCACAGCGGCATGTACCACTTCCATAACAAGGCCAGGATGGAATATACTGACAGGAGTATTTCCACAGTTAACAAGAGGGAAAAAAAGAAGTAAAAATAGCTTTTAAAAAAACTTTCAGCAATAAATTGTCATCTTATTAAAACGTAAGTTGCTGGGATACTGTATGTATTAAATCATTGCAATAATGGGAAGATTTGCACCAAGATTTGCAGCCATTATGAGGCCATGACTAGAAAAGTTGCCATTATTCAAGTTTGATCACTTGAAATGCCAAACTTTTAACACCTCCCTTTCCTATTTTCCAACTGAAAATGAACCTCCCTCCTAATCTAAAGAAAATATAGGAAATGTAGTGAGGATATGTCTTTTTATTATTATTATACTTTAAGTTCTAGGATACATGTGCAGAATGCGCAGGTTTATTACATAGGTAAACACGTGACATTGTGTCTTGCTGCACCCATCAACCTGTTATCTACATTAGGTATTTCTCCTAATGTTATCCCTCCCCTAGTCCCCCAACTCCCGACAGGTCCTGGTGAGTGATGTTCCCCTCCCTATGTCCATGTGTTCTCATTGTTCAACTCCCACTTATGAGTGAGAACATGCTGTGTTTGGTTTTCTGTTCCTGTGTTAGTTTGCCGAGAATGATGGTCCCCAGCTTCATCCATGTCCCTGCAAAGGACACAAATTCATTTTTTATGGCTGCATAGTATTTCATGGTATATATGTGCCACATTTTCTTTATGCAGTCTATCACTGATGGATATTTGGGTTGGTTCCAAGTCTTTGATATTGTGAACAGTGCCGCAATAAACATATGTGTGCATGTGTCTTTATAGTAGAATGATTTATAATCATTTGGGTATATACCCAGTAATGGGATTTCTGGGTCAAATGGTATTTCTAGTTCTAGATCCTTGAGGAATCACCACACTGTCTTCCACAATGGTTGAAATAATTTACACTCCCACCAACAGTGTAAAACCGTTCCTATTTCTCCACATCCTCTCCAGCATCTGTTGTTTCCTGACTTTTTAGTGATCACCATTCTAACTGGCATGAGATGGTATCTCACTGTGGTTTTGATTTGCATTTCTCTAATGACCCAGTGATGATGAGCTTTTTTCAATATGTTGTTGGCTGTGTAAATGTCTTCTTTTCAGACGTGCCTGTTCATATCCTTTGCTCATTTTTCCATGGGGTTGGTTTTTTTCTTGTAAATTTGTTTAAGTTCCTTGCAGATTTTGGAGATTAGCCCTTTGTCAGATGGATAGATAGCAAAAATTTTCTCCCATTCTGTAGGTTGCCTGTTCACTCTGATGGTAGTTTCTTTTGCTGTGCAGAAGCTCTTTAGTTTAATTAGATCCCATTTGTCAATTTTGGCTTTTGTTGCCATTGCTTTTGGTGTTTTAGACATGAAGTCCTTGCCCATTCCTGTGTCCTGAATAGTATTGCCTAGGTTTTCTTCTAGGTTTTTTATGATTTTAGGTCTTACATTTAAATCTTTAGTCCATCTTGAGTTATTTCAGGCCAATATCCCTGATGAACATCGATGCGAAAATCCTCAAAAAGATACTGGCAAACCGAGGATGTATCTTTATATTTTTTATTTGTTGTCCTATTTTTAGTTCCTATTCACTACAAATTTTTTTTTTTTTTTCACTTTCTATGGGAGGTGGGAAATGGGTTTTTACAAAGTTTTCAAACATCTTTTTTTTAAAAAATAATTTCAGGGTATAGTGGTCTAAAAGACATCTTATTCCTAGACAAAATGCAAGGCTCTAAAAGCTCATTAAAATTACTAGGTGGTGAGAATAAGGGAGCATTCAAGGGCTCTAGCCTCACCTGGGATTCCAACAGGTTTGTGTTTGAATACCTCTGCTCCTTACTAACTAGCCTTCTCACTAACTTCTGTAAGACATAATTCCTTATTTGGTAACTCATAGGGTTTTTGTAATAATTCTATTATAGGATATATGTAAAACTTTATCAAATGTATGAGATCAGAAAGCTACACTGAACCACATTATGTCCAGTTCACTAATGTATCTTCGAGAGGAAATTATATGAGATAAAGTTTAAAATCTTTTATATTTATATTTAAAATATTTACCATAAAATTTTTCATTATGAAGTTATTTAATCTATCCAGAATAAACTTTCTAACCAACAAACACAGCACACTCTGATGCTTTAGAGTAGGTGTTAAAGGTCTCAGAGTACCTTAACCTTTAGATGGGATGTGATGGCATGTGATGGCCCATTAGTTATCTCCTCATTATCAACACCTACTCTCTCCCGAGGCCTACTGTGTATCTGTCCTGTGCTGGGCCTCATCAGCGGTGCCTGCTATTCCCTGACTGTGATCTGTTGCTCTGGGGTATTCCATTTCACTCTTTACTAGGATTGGTTGTATTCAAAGAAACTAAATCTAATGTGTTGATCCTAGATCTTATTACTGAACAAATGTCAGCCCTACCACCCTACTCATCTAGTTACAGCATCTTTCAGTTATGCAAATTAGATATTCCTTATTCACTAATGCTGGTAACCTGTGAGCCCCCACTGGGAGTTAGAGTCGCAATCCACAGATTAAATGAGTTAGTAATCTTGAGTACTTTCACCTGTGCTCAGCACAGTGTTAACATCATATCAACACCGGCTTTTAAGAGCCAAAGAAATAAAAATCATCAATTGGTTTACCACATGGGTGGAGGCGCAGAATTCATTTTGGCTTGAAAAGCAAGGATTTGACTCAAGTCTTAGGCAGATGGAGCACAAAATTATTTTCTTCTTTAATGCATGTTACAGGCCATTAATAAGGCTTAGAATTCCCATTTGCGCACAGATACGAGTAACCGCAGCAAATTGAGAGAGTAACCCCAGAATTGTGTGGGATGATAAATTGTTTCTGTTCCCTTGTATCTTCCAACCTACACTTAGAATTAAGCACACAAGAACATTTGAGAGAATTTACCCCATTACTTTTATGTATTTGGTTAAGGAATTAGTGCATGTTCGGTATTTTATGTTCCTTAAAGTTTTAAAGGAATTTAACCCATAAGAATAAATTAAAATGTCTAACTCAGTACTGGACTTAGGCTTATATTAAAGTTTAAATGTTATCATTTATCTATAGGATTGGAACATTAATAGCCTTTAGGATTCAATATATCTATAAGTTTAATCTATTGAAAGTTATTTAAATACTCAAGATTTTGTTTAAATCAAACAAGAAAAATATTTTAAAAGGAAATCAAATATGTTATCTATATAAATGCCATTTTTAATGTTTGTAGATGTTTAATTAAATTGAAAAATGAGATAAAATTTTATTCAAAAGTCTCCTAAAAGTGATTATTACAATGTGCTAGACTAATAAACAGAATAAAAAATTTTGTAGAAACTCCATTTTTTATTTTACAACTACAATGAGTGGAATACTAATTTTTAAAAACACCCACAATGTCTTTTGTTATTATTATCATAATTATCACTATCATTGTGTTTATTGGTCTGCTAGAACTGCTGTAATGAAGTACCATATACTGGGTGGTTTAATCAACAGAAATTTACTGTCTCAACATTTTGGAAGCTAGATATCCAAGATGAAGGTATCGTCAGTTGTAGTTCTTTAAGGTCTGTGGGGGAAAATCTGTTTCATACCTCTCTTATAGTTTCTGGTGGTTTGCTGGAAATCTTTAGCATTCTTTGGCTTGTACAATAATCACCCTCATCTCTGCCTTCATCTTTACGTAGCATTCACCCTGTATGAAAGTCTCTCTCTACAATTTCTCCTTTTATAAGGATACCAATCACATTGATTTAGAGCCCATCTAATGTCCTCATTTGTCCTCAGGTAGCTCAACATAACTGTCTTGCAAAACACAATTCAACCCATAACACTGCCTATCACAGGTTTTCAACATTTCTTTCAAACATGTTTAAATTATTCTCTTAATTTGTGTTTTTCTTATATAATATACCAGGTTTTTTGTTTTGTTTTGTTTTGTTTTTTAAGACAGAGTGTCGCTCTGTCGCCCAGGCTGGAGTGCACTGGCATGATCTCGACCCACTGCAACCTCCACCTCGCGGGTTCAAGTGATTATCCTGCCTCAGCCTCCCGAATAGCTGGGATTACAGGCATGTGCCACCACATGCAGCTAATTTTTGTATTTTTAGTAGAGATGGGGTTTCACCATGTTGGCCAGGATGGTCTCGATCTCTCTTGACCTTGTGATCCACCTGCCTCTGCCTCCCAAAGTGCTGGGATTACAGGCGTGAGCCACCGTGCCCGACCGTAATGTACCAGTTTTTAAACTGATGACACACAGTACTGTGTTCAAATCCTGGCTCTACCACTTATCCTGTGATGAAATTACTTTCTATGTTTTTGTTTCTATAAAACAAGAATGGTATTATACTCCTTTAAGTGCTATTATGAGAATCAAAAAAAATAAAGTCATCCAGAATAATGTCTTATAAACAATGGAATCTCAGTTAGTGAAAGCTTCTGCCACTACTATTACAATATCTATTTTTACTGTTTCTTATTCTTGCAAAGAAATATCTGTTCTTATGAGTATTTAAGTTGCCAATTGTTTTAGTGTCTGTTGGCTCGTCTAACAAATTATCACAAACCTAGTAGCTTAAAGCAACACCAATTTATTCTCTTACTGTTCTGGAGGTAGGACAGAAGTCTGAAATGAAGCGCAGTGGACTAAAATCAAGGTGTGAGTATGCTGATTCCTTCTGGAAGCTCCAGCGGAGACTCTGTTCCTTGCTTCTCCCAGCATCTGCAGGCTGTCATCACTCTGGCTTGTGGCCACATCACTCCAACCTCTGCTTCCATCATCATCACATTGCCTTCTCCTCCCTGACTGTAATTCTACTGCCTCCCACGCCTAAAGCCCCTTATGATTATATGGGGCCAACCAGAACAATCAGGATAGTCCCTCCATCCCCAGATTCTTAATTTAGTCATGGCTTCAAAGCCACTTTTACCATATAAGGTAACATATACACACATATCATCCTCAATTTATGATGATTCTAATTATGATTTTTTGACTCTACAATAGTGTGGAAGTGATACCATTGAGTAGAAACTGTACTTCGAATTTTGAATTTTGGTATTTTCTAGGGCCAGAGATACACAGTACAATACTTTCACACAATGCTGGGCTGTAGCATTGAACTGTAGCTATTCATCAGCCATAAATTACAAAGGCAAACAACTAATACTCTACAGTGTACTGTGTGGCCAGATGATTTTGCCTAACTGTAGACTAATATAAGTGTTTTCAGCACTTTTAAGGAAGGCTGAGCTAAACCATGATGTTCCTTAAGTCAAGTGTATTAAATGCATTTTTGACTGATGATATTTTCAAGTTATGACAGGTTTATCCATTGTAAGTTGAGGAACCTCTGTGTTCACAGGTTCTAGAGATTAGCACATGGACATCTTTGAGGAGACATTTTTATTCAGCCTACCATGCCAATTTGGATTAAAACATTTTTTCCACCATGTTAAAATAGGAGTTCTTGTTAAGTTATAGAAAACTCTAGAAAAATTTCAACAATGTGTGCTTATGTAAGTGTGTGCATAAGATGTGTTAGGGGAAGTAAATTTTTAAGTTATGATGATATGACTTCAATAAATATTAAACGAAAAACAAATATATTTTAGCATTAATATTTTCAATTTAACAAAAACTAACATGGGATTTATAACATTTCTTTAAAAAGCTCAATGTGGTGTTAGTATAACCCAAATAATTTATGATTGTGTCACTGGTTAAATTCACTTTTAGGTACTATGAAAAAACGGAATATTTTACAGATAAGGAAACTGAGACAGAATGGAGGATAGGAAATAGGGGCGTATGTGGTGTTATACAAAAAATGTCATGGTACTGCCAAAATAGAATCCTGAGTTTCAGTTCAGAGTTGAAGAAGAAAATATTATTTCCTTGAAAAGGGATTTCACCCTACCTCACCAAGTAAGGTAGAGCATTACTATCTCAGAAGGAGGCATATAAGTGTCTGATAAGATTGGGGTCCAAGACCAGGAAGAACTGAGGATACAGAGGTCCTACATGGTCCAAATAGAAATGGAGCTGGACATCCCACAGATGTCTCACACAGCTGCAAAGCACAGTGTAAGGAAATTGAGCCCATCACAAAAAGCAACAGAGGTAGACATTAATCTTCAGATTCAAAAGTTCAGCTAGCACCTCCTCCTTCCCCTTCCACAATTTCTCACTGGCATGTCTACATGTTAAAATTTAAATTTAGGAACAGTTTGGAGTTAGGACAACGCACAGAATACAAGTAAAGAAAAAAATAATCCTAGAATGAGAAGCAGGAGACCAAGATTTTTAATTCTAATAATATGGAAGATAAGATATCATTAATATCATCCTACTTCAAAACACTAAGACATTCTGGGTAATATATAACAAATATCATTTTAAATGTACAGCTTAGGTCCTGAGAAATCAAGGGGATTTCCCCAAGGCCAAAAGTAAAGAGAAAGTTGAAAGCCAGAGAGTTAAGGTGATGCTTTCACTGCCTTGGAAGCAGTCAGTTTTAAAGGCTTTCCTTAACTTTGAGCATGTTAATTCAATTATGCACGTAAAAGTTTTGAGAATGAAATCACCATCAAAAAGTAGAACATCTCAACCAGCAGTGCAGAAATTACGTACATGAAAAAAACAGAGAATCAGAGAACTACTTGAGGGGCACAGCTGAAATACTTTTTATCTTGCACCCAGCATATCCTTTTCAAGCATTTGACAATAAATATCATGCAAAATATCATTTTGGAGTGGAATGACAGCAAAATTTCAACGCTCTGTTTATGTTTAAGTCATGCTCTACAGAGTTGTTTGATGCTCATCATCTCTAAGAATTTGTCTAAAATTTAGCAAATCTTTGGTTATAGTGTTTACCTTCCTTTTCTCCCTTCTTCCAATGTCTTCCCTCTTTTTTCTTCTCCTTTTCATCTTTAGCTAATGCCAATATCTGTTTAATAAATATTATTGCCCAGCTGATTTTATCCTAAAACTTATCAATGTGTCTCTTACTTCATCTTGCATCTCACCTGCAACCTTCCCCTAGGGGAAAGAAGTCCCTCTTCCCCCCACCGCCCCACTTTGGTGCATGACCAAACTTGTAATTTTACTGCTTTGGATTCTGGCACTTACTCAGGAATCATTACCTTGCATAATTCTCTTTCTCATGTCTCTTCTCTCTCTCTCTCTCTTTCTCCCCCATCCCCCGAATTTAACTTTGCTCGTGTTTCTCATAATAATAAATCGAAATAAAACCTTTTCCTCCACGATTATGTAGGCCTCTTTTCCATCTATTTTTTTCTTTTACTAATCAGCACTGCTGAAAGCATAACCTACACACATTTTCTATTTTCAAAACCTTCATTTCCAAACCTCCAAATTTCATACAGTCTGTTACCCCCTTAATCTTACTTACTTGACTAAAACTTCTTACTCATGCTCAGCAGTGACTTGCTTGATGTTACATCCAATGACAAGTTTGATTGTTGATCTTTACTGTCTTCTCTGCAGCTTAGAGCATTAATGAGCCACTCCTCTATCTTAATCACTTTCTCTATCTTGAAACTGTTTTTTCTTGTGTGTGTGTGATACTATTGTTTTTTAAAAATTCTGCCCCTACTATGACAAGAATTTCCAAATTCCCAATCCTCATTTCATCTAAAGTACTACATAAAGGAATTCTCCCCCAGTCAGAAAATAGACGAAGGATATTAGAAAATCAATGACCTTCATGGAACTGTGGCAAGTTAATAATCATTAGTAGACTCAGATTTAAAATCTTACTCATGAGCCAAGATGGCCGAATAGGAACAGCTCCGGTCTACAGCTCCCAGCGCCAGCGACGCAGAAGACGGGTGATTTCTGCATTTCCATCTGAGGTACCGTGTTCATCTCACTAGGGAGTGCCAGACGGTGGGCGCAGCTCAGTGGGTGAGTGCACCGTGCGCCAGCCAAAGCAGGGGCGAGGCATTGCCTCACTCGGGAAGCGCAAGGGGTCAGGGAGTTCCCTTTCCAGGGGTGACAGACGGCACCTGGAAAATCGGGCCACTCCCACCCGAATACTGTGCTTTTCCGACGGGCTTAGGAAACAGTGCCCCAGGAGAGTACAGCCCGCACCTGGCTCGGAGGGTCCTACGCCCACGGAGTCTCACTGATTGCTAGCACAGCAGTCTGAGATCAAACAGCAAGTCGGCAGCGAGGCTGGGGGAGGGGCGCCCGCCATTGCCCAGGCTCGCTTAGGTAAACAAAGCAGCCAGGAAGCTTGAACTGGGTGGAGCCCACCACAGCTCAAGGAGGCCTGCCTGCCTCTGTAGGCTCCACCTCTGGGGGCAGGGCACAGACAAACAAAAAGACAGCAGTAACCTCTGCAGACTTAAATGTCCCTGTCTGACAGCTTTGAGGAGAGCAGTGGTTCTCCCAGCACGCAGCTGGAGATCTGAGAACCAGCAGACTGCCTCCTCAAGTGGGTCCCTGACCTCTGACCCCCGAGCAGCCTAACTGGGAGGCACCCCCCAGCAGGGGCAGACTGACACCTCACACGGCCTGCCAGGTACTCCAACAGACCTGCAGCTGAGGGTCCTGTCTGTTAGAAGGAAAACTAACAGAAAGGACACCCAAACCAAAAACCCATCTGTACATCACCATCATCAAAGACCAAAAGTAGATAAAACCACAAAGATGGGGAAAAAACAGAGCAGAAAAACTGGAAACTCTAAAAAGCAGAGTACCTCTCCTCCTCCAAAGGAACGCAGTTCCTCACCAGCAACGGAACAAAGCTGGACGGAGAATGACTTTGACGAGCTGAGAGAAGAAGGCTTCAGACGATCAAATTACTCTGAGCTATGGGAGGATATTCAAACCAAAGGCAAAGAAGTTGAAAACTTTGAAAAAAATTTAGAAGAATGTATAACTAGAATAACCAATACAGAGAAGTGCTTAAAGGAGCTGATGGAGCTGAAAACCAAGGCTCGAGAACTACGTGAAGAATGCAGAAGCCTCAGGAGCCGATGCGATCAAGTGGAAGAAAGGGTATCAGCCCTGGAAGATGAAATGAATGAAATGAAGCGAGAAGGGAAGTTTAGAGAAAAAAGAATAAAAAGAAACGAGCAAAGCCTCCAAGAAATGTGGGACTATGTGAAAAGACCAAATCTACGTCTGATTGGTGTACCTGAAAGTGACGGGGAGAATGGAAACAAGTTGGAAAACACTCTGCAGGATATTATCCAGGAGAACTTCCCCAATCTAGCAAGGCAGGCCAACATTCAGATTCAGGAAATACAGAGAACGCCACAAAGATACTCCTCGAGAAGAGCAACTCCAAGACACATAATTGTCAGATTCACCAAAGTTGAAATGAAGGAAAAAATGTTAAGGGCAGCCAGAGAGAAAGGTCGGGTTACCATCAAAGGGAAGCCCATCAGACTAACAGCGGATCTCTCGGCAGAAACCCTACAAGCCAGAAGAGAGTGGGGGCCAATATTCAACATTCTTAAAGAAAAGAATTTTCAACCCAGAATTTCATATCCAGCCAAACTAAGCTTCATAAGTGAAGGAGAAATAAAATACTTTACAGACAAGCAAACGCTGAGAGATTTTGTCACCACCAGGCCTGCCCTAAAAGAGCTCCTGAAGGAAGCACTAAACATGGAAAGGCACAACCGGTACCAGCCACCGCAAAATCATACCGAAATGTAAAGACTCTCGAGACTAGGAAGAGACTGCATCAACTAACGAGCAAAATAACCAGCTAACATCATAATGACAGGATCAAATTCACACATAACAATATTAACTTTAAATGTAAATGGACTAAATGCTCCAATTAAAAGACACAGACTGGCAAATTGGATAAAGACTCAAGACCCATCAGTGTGCTGTATTCAGGAAACCCATCTCACGTGCAGAGACACACATAGGCTCAAAATAAAAGGATGGAGGAAGATCTACCAAGCAAATGGAAAACAAAAAAAAGCAGGGGTTGCAATCCTAGTCTCTGATAAAACAGACTTTAAACCAACAAAGATCAAAAGAGACAAAGAAGGCCATTACATAATGGTAAAGGGATTAATTCAACAAGAAGAGCTAACTATCCTAAATATCTATGCACCCAATACAGGAGCACCCAGATTCATAAAGCAAGTCTTGAGTGACCTACAAAGAGACTTAGACTCCCACACATTAATAATGGGAGACTTTAACACCCCACTGTCAACATTAGACAGATCAACGAGACAGAAAGTCAACAAGGATACCCAGGAATTGAACTCAGCTGTGCACCAAGCAGACCTAATAGACATCTACAGAACTCTCCACCCCAAATCAACAGAATATACATTTTTTTCAGCACCACACCACACCTATTCCAAAATTGACCATATACTTGGAAGTAAAGCTCTCCTCAATAAATGTAAAAGAACAGAAATTATAACAAACTTCTCTCAGATCACAGTGCAATCAAGCTAGAACTCAGGATTAAGAATCTCACTCAAAACCGCTCAACTACATGGAAACTGAACAACCTGCTCCTGAATGACTACTGGGTACATAACGAAATGAAGGCAGAAATAAAGATGTTCTTTGAAACCAACGAGAACAAAGACACAACATACCAGAATCTCTGGGATGCATTCAAAGCAGTGTGTAGAGGGAAATTTATAGCACTAAATGCCCACAAGAGAAAGCAGGAAAGTTCCAAAATTGACACCCTAACATCACAATTAAAAGAACTAGAAAAGCAAGAGCAAACACATTCAAAAGCTAGCAGAAGGCAAGAAATAACTAAAATCAGAGCAGAACTGAAGGAAATAGAGACACAAAAAACCCTTCAAAAAATCAATGAATCCAGGAGCTGGTTTTTTGAAAGGATCAACAAAATTGATAGACCGCTAGCAAGATTAATGAAGAAAAAAAGAGAGAAGAATCAAATAGATGCAATAAAAAATGATAAAGGGGATATCACCACCGATCCCACAGAAATACAAACTACCATCAGAGAATATTACAAACACCTCTACGCAAATAAACTAGAAAATCTAGAAGAAATGGATAAATTCCTCAACACATACACCCTCCCAAGACTAAACCAGGAAGAAGTTGAATCTCTGAATAGACCAATAACAGGAGCTGAAATTGTGGCAATAATCAATAGCTTACCAACCAAAAAAAGTCCAGGACCAGACGGGTTCACAGCCGAATTCTACCAGAGGTACAAGGAGGAGCTGGTACCATTCCTTCTGAAACTATTCCAATCAATAGAAAAAGAGGGAATCCTCCCTAACTCATTTTATGAGGCCAGCATCATCCTGATACCAAAGCCTGGCAGAGACACAACAAAAAAAGAGAATTTTAGACCAATATCCTTGATGAACATTGATGCAAAAATCCTCAATAAAATACTGGCAAACCGAATCCAGCAGCACATCAAAAAGCTTATCCACCATGATCAAGTGGGCTTCATCCCTGGGATGCAAGGCTGGTTCAATATACGCAAATCAATAAATGTAATCCAGCATATAAACAGAACCAAAGACAAAAACCACATGATTATCTCAATAGATGCAGAAAAGGCCTTTGACAAAATTCAACAACCCTTCATGCTAAAAACTCTCAATAAATTAGGTATTGATGGGACGTGTCTCAAAATAATAAGAGCTATGTATGACAAACCCACAGCCAATATCATACTGAATGGGCAAAAACTGGAAGCATTCCCTTTGAAAACTGGCACAAGACAGGGATGCCCTCTCTCACCACTTCTATTCAACATAGTGTTGGAAGTTCTGGCCCGGGCAATTAGGCAGGAGAAGGAAATCAAGGGTATTCAAGTAGGAAAAGAGGAAGTCAAATTGTCCCTGTTTGCAGATGACATGATAGTATATCTAGAAAACCCCATTGTCTCAGCCCAAAATCTCCTTAAGCTGATAAGCAACTTCAGCAAAGTCTCAGGATACAAAATCAATGTACAAAAATCACAAGCATTCTTATACATCAATAACAGACAAACAGAGAGCCAAATCATGAGTGAACTCCCATTCACAATTGCTTCAAAGAGAATAAAATACCTAGGAATCCAACTTACAAGGGATGTGAAGGACCTCTTCAAGGAGAACTACAAACCACTGCTCAAGGAAATAAAAGAGGATACAAACAAATGGAAGAACATTCCATGCTCATGGGTAGGAAGAATCAATATCATGAAAATGGCCATCCTTCCCAAGGTAATTTACAGATTCAATGCCATCCCCATCAAGTTACCAATGACTTTCTTCACAGAATTGGAAAAAACTACTTTAAAGTTCATATGGAACCAAAAAAGAGCCCGCATCGCCAAGTCAATCCTAAGCCAAAAGAACAAAGCTGGAGGCATCACACTACCTGACTTCAAACTATACTATAAGCCTACAGTAACCACAACAGCATGGTACTGGTACCAAAACCTAGATATAGATCAATGGAACAGAACAGAGCCCTCAGAAATAATGCCACATATCTACAACTATCTGATCTTTGACAAACCTGACAAAAACAAGAAATGGGGAAAGGATTCCCTATTTAATAAATGGTGCTGGGAAAACTGGCTAGCCATATGTAGAAAGCTGAAACTGGATCCCTTCCTTACACCTTATACAAAAATCAATTCAAGATGGATTAAAGACTTAAATGTTAGACCTAAAACCATAAAAACCCTAGAAGAAAACCTAGGCATTACCATTCAGGACATAGGCATGGGCAAGGACTTCATGTCTAAAACACCAAAAGCAATGGCAACAAAAGCCAAAATTGACAAATGGGATCTCATTAAACTAAAGAGCTTCTGCACAGCAAAGGAAACTACCATCAGAGTGAACAGGCAACCTACAAAATGGGAGAAAATTTTTGCAACCTACTCATCTGACAAAGGGCTAATATCCAGAATCTACAATGAACTCCAACAAATTTACAAGAAAAAAAACAAACAACCCCATCAAAAAGTGGGCGAAGGACACGAACAGACACTTCTCAAAAGAAGACATTTATGCAGCCAAAAAACACATGAAAAAATGCTCACCATCACTGGCCATCAGAGAAATGCAAATCAAAACCACAATGAGATACCATCTCACACCAGTTAGAATGGCAATCATTAAAAAGTCAGTAAACAACAGGTGCTGGAGAGGATGTGGAGAAATAGGAACACTTTTACACTGTTGGTGGGACTGTAAACTAGTTCAACCCTTGTGGAAGTCAGTGTGGCGATTCCTCAGGGATCTAGAACTAGAAATTCCATTTGACCCAGCCATCCCATTACTGGGTATATACCCAAAGGACTATAAATCGTGCTGCTATAAAGACACATGCACACGTATGTTTATTGCAGCATTATTCACAATAGCAAAGACTTGGAACCAACCCAAATGTCCAACAATGATAGACTGGATTAAGAAAATGTGGCACGTATACATCATGGAATACTATGCAGCCATCAAAAATGATGAGTTCATGTCCTTTGTAGGGACATGGATGAAATTGGAAATCATCATTCTCAGTAAACTATCGCAAGAACAAAAAACCAAACACCGCATATTCTCACTCATTGGTGGGAATTGAACAATGAGAACACATGGACACAGGAAGGGGAACATCACACTTCGGGGACTGTTGTGGGGTGGGGGGATGGGGGAGGGATAGCATTGGGAGATATACCTAATGCTAGATGACGAGTTGGTGGGTGCAGCGCACCAGCATGGCACATGTATACATATGTAACTTACCTGCACGTTGTGCACATGTACCATAGAGCCTAAAGTATTATAATAATAATAATAAGAAGAAGAAGAATAATAATAAAAAGAAAAAAGAGAAAAAAAATTAAAAGAAAAAAAAATAAAAAAATAAAATAAAATCTTACTCATGGCAATAAAAGAAAACCTCATGTTTTCTCTGTTTATGTGTTTTATTCTTTTCTTTCACTGTCATTTTCTTTTGTCCTGAAGTTCTTTTTGGTCATTGATTTACTTGAGATTGCATTTCATGTCTAATATTGCCCTATGCATGAAGCAGTGATTTGTAAGCCTTGAGTACTAGTCAGGTATTTCAATTTAGAAGCAATTATTTGATATAGTAGATTTAAAACCATAATTTACTAGGTATAAACTTGTGTAGAAACCTGAAATTCTGATAATGAAGAAATAGCCACAATGCTTAGGATCTTCTAAGTCAAAAAATTCAACAAGAAATTTAAATTTCAATTCAATTCAACAAAGAATCCTAACTCAGATTGTGTAAGGGAAACATTATTAGAACTGGGCCCATGAACTTTGATGCTCCAACACAAAAAGACTATGTTCATGTAAAGTTTATCCAGAACCTTTTCCATAAGTATGTCTTCTACTAACACAATATTTCCATAGAACCCTGAATTTGGTTGCAAACTATGTTCCAGAAGGACATTATATTGAGTACACTGGACTATATACTGGTGGTTATGAAATTTTTTAAGAGACAGATATAATGCCTAGTGTGTTTCCAAATTGAATTTCAAAATTTGGAATTTTTGAATTCCAAAACAATAAGAAATTATTTGTGTAAATAGCCATCCTGCTACATCAGATAATTTCAATTTATTTCTTTTTGCTTGGTACAGTTTATTGATTAGACCCAGTACAGAAAGCAGGACTGAATTTGATGGCATATCTCACCACAATGGGATGAACTACAGTGTTCTTAAATAACTCAACTAAGGCCCATGAAGAAAGCTATCTTTTTCACTGGTACTCTATAAAACTAATGAAATTACCCGCAATAAGCACAGAAAATGTCCTGACTCTTATAGAATCCCATTAAAACTTGAAGAGATCGATTGCTCTTAGAAATAGCCTTTGCTTCTCCTAAAGTTTCATGGAATTACATATAAAGTCTCCTATCCCCAAAGAACCAACTTTAAAAAGTTCTTACAAGCTGACTCTCCTCAAACTGCCAGCTGGAGAAGCAAGAATGTCAACTAAACACTACCAAGATGTATTGCTTTACAAAAACAAGCAAACAACAGTCATTAGTGAGAAGGTGATGTGAGAGTGTTCAGAAAGAAGTGAATGAGCCACTTATTGGAAACATACTTCAGTTACAAATACCAGATGTTATTATCCTATTTTCCACATATAAATATGAGGCTGAGATAGTCAGTGTGAGAACTGAAATTAGGAACTCTATATTAAAGTATGCATAACAAATTATCTCTTAAAAATAGTATAAAATAAATATTTTTTAAGAAATAAATTTTTTTAAGAAATAAATTATTTCTTAAAAATTTATTGCATGACAATTAGACTGCAGTGATGGAGCTAAGCATTGATGGGAATCAGAGACATATTTTGCACAATAACCAACCTCAAAAGCCTTACAATTTAGCACAGAAAAAGTAATATGCATTCATAACACGACTATGACACAAGGTGACTAAGATATTGCCATAATAGAAGTACAAACAAAATGCTCTTGTAACAAAGAAGAGGAAAACATTTTTTTCAATAAAGTGATTTTTGGGTGAAGCATAGGAATTTTACTAGTATTTCACAGGAGTACGGAATTCCAAGATAAAGGAATCTCATTAGTAAAGACAAAATTATAAAGGGGCATCTGACGTAGGGGGGTCAGCACATTACATGCTCGAACTTGACACTGCAAATGTATGAATGTATAAAGGGAAATGTCACAAATAGGGCAAGGTATACCAGAGCAGATAAAAGTAGTCTTTATAGACAATTAGGTGTCACTGAAGATTTTTGAGGATGCACATAATATAAACTTACCAAACTTAAAATTTTAGAAACAAAAAATGTTGATAGTAATATTAAAATGTCACACAGGCTGTAGTTAATAGTATTCAATAAAACCTTTGAAGAGTCAGGCACAGTGACTCACGCCTGTAATCCCAGCACTTTGGGAGGCTAAGGCGGGCGGATCATGAGGTCAGGAGTTCCAGACCAGCCTGGCTAATATGGTAAAACCCCGTCTCTACTAAAAATACAAAAATTAACTAGGCGTGGTGGTGCACACTGTAGTCACAGCTACTCAGGAGGCTAAGGCAGAAGAATCGCTTGAACCCGGGAGGCGGAGGTTGCAGTGAGCCGAGATCGCCCCACTGCACTCCAGCCTTGGCGACAGAGCGAGAGAGACTCCGTCTCAAAAAAAAAAAAAAAAAAAAAAGTTGAAGAAGAGAAAGCTGAAGATAGAGAAGCTATCCTGATAATCTAGGTAAGAAACGATTAGGACACGTGCTACATCAGAGTCCAGGAATACAAAATAAAGAACAGTAGTAAGTAACGAGCAGTGTTAATAAGCAACCTATAATCAGTAAATTACAATCAGTGCTCCATTTAGTATACACTGCCTTTATGGAAGCTGTAGTATAAAATAGTATCCAGTGTAATAAATGGAAATCATAATCCTGAACAAAAGCTTTCAATAAATCATCATAATCATGAATATAAATACAATATATAAGGCTGAACAATTTAAATTTGTAAAAAAGTCCTGCTTTCACATCTGCAACCCATTTAAGGAGACAGGATTTTCACTTGAAAACCATAAATTTAAGCAGAGAGCTACATTTGCTAAGTTCCCAGCAAGTAACATGGACACTAGGTGGGAAAGCAGCTGAGAAGGGATGGGATAGGATGGGTATCAAAGTGTTGTGGAGTAAGTGGAGCTTAAGTTAAATCATCAGGACAAAATTATGCCCAAGGAAAGATGAGAAAGGGGAGGACATTTTGGGCAACAAAAGATAATGCTCAGAACTATAAATAAAATTAGGCAGCAATGAAAGAAAATTGTTAGGAGAACATAGTGAGGATATCTTTAGAGAGATAGGAAGTAATCAAAGTGTACAGGGCGCTAAATTGTAAGCTGAAAATGGGATATCGTTTCAGCAGCCTTAGTCCTTTAAAATGTTTAAGGAAAAGATGCGTCAAAGCAGTTCATTAGGAATGTTACTTTCTGCTACTGTAGTAGGATCTGGACCAAGGTAGAGCAAGTGAAAAAGAAAAGGAAGACATAGAAGTAAATAGAGAAAGGGCATGGTGATTTAATGTCTATAAATGAATGTCTTCATTCATTGGGAATGAAGTCAGGTATGGCTCCAAGTTCTTAAGCTAGGATCTTGGGGGAATTATTATGCCAATGATTGAAATAAAAAATGTGAGATATGAAGTATATTTCAGAAAAGAGAGTGAATATGTTGTCAGATCACTGAAAATTAGGTAATGGTTAAAGATCCAACTGGCAGTTAGAGACCCAGGGTGAATGCTCAGGGACCAAGTCAGGGCTGCAGGTATATGAAATAAATGTATAAAATATGAAATGACAAATAATAAAATGACTAATGTTGATACCATTTGAAATAGTTAAGCTATAAGGCAGACAAGAGCAATAAATGAATTATATACACTGGTTACAGAGATATGGGAAAAATAAGTTAATTGCCCTTCTCTCAGGAAGTTTAAAACTTAATTGACAGGAAATATATTATTTAAATATTATATATATACATATATACATAATAAAGATACTAAACTCTCTATAACACATAATAGTGGTATAAATATCTAAAGTGGCTTAGACAGGATTTATGAAAATTAGTGACATGTTAACTAATGCTTAAAAGATGAATAGGAGCTTTCCTTATGGGGTGGAGATAAGGGGCATTTCAAATACAGAGCAGAGCATGTGCAAAGCTACAGAGGCATCTAACACTCAGGGATCTGTAAGTAGTTAGTTAAGGTGCGAATGTAGGTTGTATTGGGGAACTGGTGGTAGGTTAGAGAGGCAGTTAAAGAGCAGAATATAGAAAGTCAAGCATGTCATATTTAGGAAATTAAGAAGACATTGAACTTTTTTTTAACAGCAGAGTGGCAATCGTCAGATATTCCTCTTTCCAGATTCTCATCCAGATTCCCCTGTTCTGCCTTCCCCCAGGTTCTGTAGCTCTGAACTCCTTGTGCATGCCATACATATTATTACCCTAAACTGAACCACTTGCTCTCTCTAACATTGCTCAAAAATTAGACTTTAATGCCTTGAAACAAATGTTGTGTCAAATATTGTCTCAAATACTGTTTGGTCTCTTTATTTTAAATGCTATTATTTTTCTGTTTCTATTTTATATGCTACAAACCAATTTCATACAGCAACTTTTGGAGATGGCACTCTTCTCCAGTGTGAATATAATTTGCAAAATAAATTCTGTGATTATCTACAAAATAGATAGTAATGCATTTTTCAAACCATATAGGAGAAAAGGAGCATTTGAAGAGTCTCTTTCAATAATCATCCTTTATTATTAAAAAAATTGAAATGTCCTTATGTTTGATTTTTGTCCCTCAAATGTAGCCTGACTTCAGAAGTTGAGTTAAAAATCATTAGTGTTTCTCTTTTTGAGATTTTCCATTTGGCTGTTTTCTGCCTATCACACAAAGATTGCATCAACTGAAACATTCCTTTAATGTATAATTGGGATGATCAACAAAGTAAGTGTGCTTCAAAGCAACAATATAAAAGTCCAATAATTTATAAATAGGAGAAGAAAGTGGATGGTAAAAATAGTAATAATTTTGATGTGATTTCTTAAGTATGCCTAAAACTTAGGATGAAATAAATTGACCAGCAATTTTATCAGGTATGAGAACAATACAGGATTCCAGTTTACAAACAACCAGAATTCCTGTTTGTGCAACATATATATTATTCCTTCAAATTAAAATTTTTTTCATTAACAATGGAAAAGGGGTTAGTAGCAAAAAGAAATATATTCCTGTGTTAGGTTCATTGTTGACTTTACATATCTTATTTCATTAATTATTTCATAGTATAGGTATTAGTATTTTGAAATTCCCAAACGGCATTCCAGAAGGTTGATTTATATATCTTTATTACTGATGGAATAGTGTGAAATGTCACAGGCTCTAAAACCACTTTCCCTTTTATATTTCACTTCACAACTTCAGGCTAATATTAAAATATTTAGTAGAGTCTGATCATTTCCTGTTGGTTGGATTGTATTAAAAATATATTGCTTTATGGGCATAGAAATTAAATATGTGAACAATCAGCCTTTGTAAGAATATACCACATGTTAACCTAAGTAAGACCAATAAAATATAAACAGAATGTGAAGATTTAGAACATTCTCATAATGTATGTTCGTTTTATGAACTAACTGCTCTGTTGTGGATTATATTGTACAGACCAGAAAAAAACACATAATTTTACAGATTTTTTTCATGTAGTTTTTAAGATGATAAAACTAAACTAATCTCTAGTTGAGTTTTCACCATAAATCACTTCTAAGGTGAGAAGCTACCTGATGGACTGTTCTGACATCTTGACAATAAAAAAGAGCTTATGACAGTTCTGGGGGGAGGAGGAATTGTTCCAAAATGTTTTCCAACAGTTAAGCAGTAAATCAATGACTGACAGGATCGCTAGCCTGCCACATCTTACCATGGTTACATGAAATTTGATTACAATATAATATGTAATTTTTCCCAATCCTGAATGTGACCCAGTTGGAAAAAAGTTACCCCTATACATCTGATTTCAAAAATCCTAGTTGAAGACTTGTTTGCACACAATCATGTAATTTCTAAGAGAATGTCACAACTATTTCAACAGTTGCTTACTGAAAGCCCAGGAAGTGTTATTGCAGAAAAAAAAAATGTAGGATTATTCTTCTTCTCTCATTTAATGATTGTGTTTGTTCATTCGCCCAGATTTTTAGCAATGAATAAATTTAATAATTCAACTGAAATAATAAAATTATTCTACTTCTTTGAAAGGAAATAAAATGTAATACTTTTAAATGTATGCTAACTTTAACTGCATATATTATAGAGTAATACAGTAAAGAGTGTAAGAGAATGTGGGAACTATATTTTGTGTATCAACAATAACCTAACTGATTTATCTGCAGACTCACTACAACCTATCCATTAAACTGAATTTCTTGTAGAAAAAGCTGCGACCAATTTCAAAGGAAGCTGAATTATGCTGAATATTTGCAAGTGTCACTCATGTAACAGCAATGCCAGATAGGCTTTCCTGAAAAGTGTTACGTGTAAAAGTGTAAGAGTTTCCTTTAAAAAAAAAAAGATTAAAAGAAAAAGAAAACTCAGGCATGTACTCACAGATAATAATATCTCTTACCTGGAAGAATTACAGGAAAATGAAAAAAAAAGTAAAGATATCCTTGTAATACCATATTCTATGATGTCAACTTATGTCTCTGATATTTGAGTCAATCTTTGGAGACATAAGATACAAATGCTTTCATTTCCATTTTGTTTTCATTTAAATTCATTTCCAAAGTTACTGTTCGTATGACGTGATCAGGCTATTCTTCTTTAAACCGTGTGGCATATGCTTATATGCCACTAATATAAAATAAACACAATTGAAATGTATTTACTTATGTATTGGAGTTTATATAATTTGGTCTATAATTTTTCAAATACAGAATAGTCCTCAAACATAATTTATCATTCTGCTAGATAACATATTTTAGTAGAAGCCTTCATTAGTTGGTATCTTCATCTTTTTTAGTCCCAGGATTTAAATCAGGTCAAAAATCTCAGGATCACAGAGCCCACAGATTTTCTTGGTAAGGTCTGCTATAGATAGGTGATATAAAAGCAATGTTTAAATTTAATTTGTTTTAATTTTGAAATTTAATTTGCTTCTGAAATCAGAATTGAAGTGGTGTCTTAGAGTCATTTATCATGCAAGAGAACAAAGGTGCCTTGTGAAGCAGCAGTTTCACCCTGTAAATGGTAGCTGCTTACATCCCAATCTCTGCCTGCATGCTGTAACAGTAACATTATGCCATTCTAGGATAACCTTGTTATTTATAATTTTAATACTATTTATGTATTTGCTCATTTCCTTATTTATTTATGTAAAGAATTATTAATAACTGCACTTAACTCATTTGGTCCATCTTGGTAAAATGAATAACAAATTGGTGTTTTGGGGGTGATGTACCATGCAAAATGCTAATGGGATTCCTGAATGGAAGACATCCAGCATGGATCAAGACCTTGCCCATATGTGGTGTTTTTGTCTAAGCAATCTTTTTATAAGCTTTTTATTGCTTCAAGAGCTACCAAAGCAAACAGAGACATATTATTTATTAATTGTGCACCGTTAATAGCGAGGTCTCACCAACTGCCAATCCATATGGACATAAAGCCCTCAGTCCTAAATCTGCTCAGATTAATTTCTTTCAACGGCATCCAACAGTGTGAGGGCGAAGTGAGAACCAGGTTGTGCTCCTGCCTTTTTATGCCATGCTTGGCAGATTAGTTCACTAGGACTTCTTTACAAGCACAAAAAGCTGCAGTACTTCTCGGTCCTGTCCAGGCTAGAGATTTGCTGAGCTGAAGATAAAAGGATATTAGATCTGTTGTGTTTTTTCCAGATCCTCTCCAAAGCCTGTATAATCCTTTTGTTTCAGAAAGAAAAAAGATTTTTAAAAAAGATAAGAAACATGTTTCAACGAACCCAAACAGCTACAGTATCTAATTACATTAAGGAGAATTCTTAGTTGAAAAAGTTAAAAGTTAAAAAAAAAAAAAAATAGGTCCAGTTGCAGTTTCAAGAAGTTTGTGATTACTGGTTAATTTCAGTAATAAAATTCTTTATGTAAAATATAAAAACGTATTAACCTAATCATCACCACATCCACACACAATGTATGTATGTATACAATATATGCCAAATTTCATTATAGTAATTTGTTTAAATTGGGTTATATTCTGGTCTTTTCTAAATTTGCAAGCTAGCTTAACATTGCTAGAGGAATAGCAGTTCAGAGAAAGGACCCAAGTTTAGATACTTCCAAAGCTATTTTGTGCGGGTTGCCCACTCCCATTTTTACAGAGCAAGCAAGATCATTTGAAGAGTCTTGACTTTTCCCTACTCTCTTCTACATTGAATGGAGGTTTTGAGTGTGTAGATGTTTTAATAATGAATTCAACCGCAAACTGAAAGCATTTTAGTTGCCCTTCAAGGCAGTATCTTCATTCTGCAAGCTAGCTGTTCATTAAACTGTTAGAAAACTAACAGTTACTAGTTTGTTCAGTAAATTTTTAGTACACTGTTGGAAAAGTTAAAACTACTGGATTTGTGAGACGTCTCTGCTCAAATAGGAATTCTTAAATCTGACCTCACTCTCCGTGTTGGGAAAAAATAAAACAAAGTGTGTTTTTGCTTTTAAAGGCAACTGTAGAGAAAAGCTGGGACTCTTAGCAGTAGAAACTATAGACATATTTTAAAATCTAGAACCCTAGTTACTTTAATCTTTTCTACTCAGTGCTTAAAGTAGTTAAGTAGGCATATACCTAATAAGAAATGTGTTTGAAGAAGCCTATTAGGTAAGAAAGAAATCAGTGTGTTAATAATTACCCTAGCTGCAAATGGTGAGAAATAACCCAGAGCACTTTGCCCAGTTTCTGCATGGGGTTCCAAGACCAGGAAAAGTAACTTTCCTTAAGTAACAACAAAGCACTTCAAGTAAGAGCTAGACTTGTAGCCTATGGAAATCACTGATTTTCCACAGAAACAATGTTTTAAAAGTATTTACTCTTTGCAGTGTTAATATTCCCTTTATATTACTTTTTGTTTGCTTTCAAACAAGTCATTGAAATAAGTCACTGCTGCTTCCTGAGGAGTGTTTTATATTTAAAGTCGATTCAGTTTTGGTGGCTTTCTAAGCTTTGTATGTTCCACAATGGAGTAATATTTACTTGCTTCAGTAAACTCACCACAGAAGAACTTGACTGTGTAATTTTTTCCTTTTCTTTTGTTATATTTTCTCTTCTTTCATCTTTAATTTTTAAATCCAGGAAGGTTCAACTGCCATTTTATTAAACATGAAAATTTCTTCTAAACAATTTGAAAAGGATCTGTCCTTTGACTGCCTTGAGGATCTCAGGCAGCAGCTTGCTGTAGATCTAATGAAAATCTGTCTGTGCATATGCACAAATTGACTAAAGAGAGTACATCAAATGTTAATTCATACATGCAGAAGTAATATGCAAATAGAGATTCTAAACTTACTGCACCATCATTTTTAATGAAATAAGTTATTCAGCCCTTACATTTAAGGAAATAATAAAATAATGCCTTGGCTCAGTGCGCTGGAATATAGAGTCTCTTCCTCGTAATTCAATCATTGCCAATTTTCTTCCTTTGCCACCAGATGTGTTTGAACTTATTGAATTATGAGGACTTTTTAAAAATTCTTAGCTTAGGTAAGCTTAACAGTAAAAATTTCTCGTTGTATACAAATTATGTGTCAGTATGTTTTACCCATATATAAACCTGTACACACATAAATACAGTATCCTCCCCTCATCTTCAGGGAATACATTCCAACATTCCCAGTGGATGCTTGAAAGTGCGAATAGTACTGAATATTACATACACTGTGTTCTTGTCTATACATACATACGTATGATAAAGTTTAATTTATAAATTAGGTATAGTAAGAGATTAACAATAACTAATAATAATGTAGGACACTTATAACAATACTTATGACAATATAGTGAAATAAAAATTATATTAATATGGTCTCTCTCTTAAAATCTCTTACTGTACCATACTCACCTGTTTTTGAACCTTGGTTGACTGAGGATAACCAAAACCACAGAAACTGAAACCATGGATAAGGTGGGGACTACTATAATCCTGAGACAGATTGCTAATGCAATACAATATTGATACAAACTTGATAAATGTATTACAGCTTCTCCAAGATGAGAGCTTATTAAAAACACATAAACTTATTTCTACCTATAGCATTTTGAAAATTGAAAACATATAAATTATGAAATTACATCTGAAGTGAATATTAATTAGATATACTTTTACCATAAATTATTTTCAGCTAAAATTTCTCACTATAGAGGAAGGCATTTTAAAGTATTTTTATCATAGATGAGAATATTTACTATGATAAAAAATATTTATTAGCAATTATTTCATAATCGGTGGTTCCACCAGAAAATTTTGAAATCAAAGAATATTCCATTGAGCAGCAGGACATTCCTATAAAATTCTACTAAAGAAACTGTTTTTTCTAATAATGTGTGTAGACCCCTCATTACTTAGAGTTCCATCCTTTTCAAGAAACAAAGTATAATGATATGAAAAGAAAAACTAAGGAACAATTTGGGTGTGTGTTAGGACACATGTTGAGTCAGTTTGTCCAGATTCTGTCTATCCTGTCCATCATTTCATGTCGATGTTGTTGACTTGTAATGATTTGCATCAGTTTAAGCAAACTAACAATCACAGCTTAAGTGAAAGAGGTGAAACACTAGGAAAATATGATGTGAATAGGTGAAAAATTCAAAAAATAGCAGAGAAACAATATGGATCTAGGTCAGAGAGATCCTATTAATTTAAGACCTTAATTTTAGACCTTATCTCATAACACCCAATATCAAATGAAAGTGGATGAAATGAAAAAAAATATGTAGTTATATAAAACTAATCAAGTTGCCCTTGGCATCAGGGAGAAGAAAGACTTTTTTTTTTTTTAACATAGCAAAGCTTTTACTATAGATACAGTATACAACATTCAATGGATTATAGACGTACTAACTTATACCTATGTCATTTATTAATCCATTCATTCATTCTTTAAACACTGAGGCACAACAGCCTCATGTATCAAACTGTAACCTAGGTATACAGTGTATCTGTGGGACAAACATGTTAATTATTGATTGTATAGAATAAGATTATTGTCAAGAAAGGCAAGTAACAAATATGAATAGGCAACTATTATTACACGTAATATTCATCATCCTGAGGTTGTTAGTATAAATTTCTGTTTTAAATGATTCATCTGAATGGCATAATGTAGCCTTAATCTCAATGGTTTAGACAATTGGAAGAGGACACTTGTTTAAAATCTATAGAAATTTTATGATTAAATATTTAAAGTATACAATTCTGTGAAGAAAATAACAGCAAGGCATTACATAAAAGATTTTTGAGGAATGAAGATATTAAGTTAATTACTTTTTTGTCATTTTATAATGGAGAAATTTCAAACCCTGGTTATACTACCATTTTAAAACTTATTTCCATTTACAAATAAGTTGCTTGTATATTTAGCTGCATTAAAGCATAAGATATTACTATAGTAAAAGTACAAATTCTAAAGTCATGCCCTTTTCTGAGTTATTAACTTCAAGATTATAATGGCTTTTTAGTCTGTCAAATTTAAAAACAACTGAAGTAAGAAAGATAAGTGAACAATACACATGAATAAAAATTTAATGGAAATTAAAAAGTGAGAAATATTGACCAATGGAAGAGAAAAAAATAAACCTTGACAGAGGAAAAAATAGGCCATAAGTCATTTCTGATGGCATGCTTATGGTACTTCGCAATGTGTATATACCCACAAAGGCAAATATAGCACACTAGGCAATTGTAGTGGTGGTGGTTGTAAAAAAGAACTGTGTCATTGTAACGTGTTAACACTTAGATAGAATATGTTTTGTCAGTGAAATATTTTGTAAGGGTATGATCATTTTAATAAAATTATAATTTTCACTCAGTCCAAATATCTGCCAGGTAAATACTCTAGATTTCATAAACTTGTGTGTGTGTGTGTGTGTGTGTGTGTGTGTGACAGAGAGAGAGAGAAGGAGAGAGACAGTCCAAAAGAGACAGACAGAGACAGAGAGAAGGTGGAGGTTGAAGGGTGGATAGAACAAATGAGAAAGAGAAAGGAGAAAGACAGAGAAAAAATGCCTGAGCCTACTAATGAATAAGAATATACTGCATATAGCACTAGCCAGGGCATAACTCTACTCAACAACATTTAAGTTTCTTCTACTTCTAAGGATGAGGTACAAGTGGCAGAAAGCTGTTTTGATTTGGTCTGAATTCCTATTGTTGTATTATGTTTATCTTATTCTATTGTTTGCTTTCTATATTATTTATGTTCCATTATAGTCTATCCCGGTTTGATAAAATTCCTCATTTAAGACACATGGCATCATCAATCTTTGCTTCTATATTTGCTCAGTGATCACTTTAAGACAAGTTGTTACTGCCAAAGAAGCTTTGCTTCTTCCTAGTACACACTGCAAAATTCCAATGAATTGGACCGCTAACTTAGTAGATAGATGGATTTTTGTGTTATATATTCAGCCCAGCTCTCCAAATTTAAAAATCTCTGCTTGCTTTCTATATGCTGAATTATCTGTCAACCTTCAAAAGGGAGCTTACAGTAACTCTTGGACCAAGAAGGAAGAAAAAGTAATTGCCTGATTTAAATCTAAGAAGACACATTTCTTCTTCCTAAGCAAATGATTTTGTTTAGGTTTCACCCACATCCTTCATAAGTTTCACAGGAAATGATCACTTATTTAATGCCCAGGAAGGAATCATTATTTATCTAAATGGGTCATAGTAGTCTTATTCTCTTTACCAATAAAAATTTTAGTTCTGATACGCAACATGGTTCTGGTAGATGTCATATGAAGTAACTTCTGCAGGGTAGCATTTGAGTGGTAATTTATCATTACCACTATGATAAATTCTTTCTTTCTGATCTTATATTTTATCATTAGAATAGACTCTGTGTTAGGCCATTACTGCAGTGCTATAAAGGAATACCGGAGACTGGGTAATATATAAAGAAAAGATGTTTACTTGGCTCACAGTTCTGCAGGCTGTACAAGCATGGTGCTGGCATCTACTCAGCTTCTGGGGAAGCCACAGGAAGTTTTTATTTATGGCAGAAGGTGAAGTGTGAGCAGGTACCTCCCATGGCAAGAGCAGGAGCAAGAGAGAGAGTTGGGAGTGGGAGGTGCCACCCACTTTTAAACAACCACATCTCTCCAGAACTCACTCAACTGTTACAAGGACAGCATCATGCCATGAGGGATCCGCCCCCATGACCCAAACACCTCCCACCAGGCCCCTGCTCCAACACTGGAAATTTCAACATGAAATTTGGGTGGGACAACATCTGAACTATGTCAGACTGCATAAGCATATTTCAGTCAAGAGAAAAGCTAACAAAATGATGGGAAAAATGTAGAGGAAGCCTACCTCTGTGTACAACTGTATACCACTAGGCAGTGCAGTTTAATAATCCTACAGTTGCCCAGTGTCTATTACAAGTTCCACAGAAAGCAGGGATGAGTAAATAATATATTGCTACTTTTTTATGAAGTAAAATCTTAGTCTGCATAAATGATAAAGTGGGAAATTGTAATGAGGAAAGAAGAAAGCCTCTTTAGGATGTACTGTCAAACTGGTCATCACCTGTATCGAATGTGGCTGATTGCTCCATCTGGAGCTATTCTCTTCCAAAAAAAACGAATAAAAGACTATGTAGGACAGCTTTAGAATTGGTAATTATTATGTAGAAATGAGGAGAAAATAAGAATAATTTATCTAAGAGCTCCTCTTTCCTTCATGTAATTTGGTATTCCAGAAGGAGAAGAAACAGGTAAAGACAAAGGGACTTGTAATGGTGAAAAGTGATACATAATGGTACATATATGTACCTTTATTATAACTGTTCCTTCAGTTTTTCATTTCTTTGCATAGATAAATCTTCTGATACCATATTTCTTCAGTGTGAAGAACATTCTTTATAGCACAGGTCTGCTATTAAAAAAATTCTCTTTTTTTTGGTCTGAAAAAATATTTAACTTGCTTGTGTTGTTGAAAGGTTTATTCACTGGATATAGAATTTTGGGTCGTGGGTTTATTTCTTTTCGTACTACTAAAATATCATTCCAGAGTCATCTGGTTTGCATAGTTTCTCATAGGAAGTATTCTGTAATTCTTTACATTTTTCTGTTCATTATGTGTTATTTTTCTCTGGCTCCTTCAAATGTTTCCCTTTCCCTTTACTTTTCAGCAGTTTGACTCTAATATATCAAGATATTTCTTTTCGTTGTAGTGCTGGTGGTTATTGTTGTTCTATTTATTATAAATAGATTTCCCTGAGCTTCTTGGATCTTTTATTATGTTTGGAGAACTCAGTCATTATCGCTTCACGTATTTTACCTGCCTCATTCTCTATTTCTTCTCTTTGTGCCGTATCAAACTATACATATTGGGCTATTCTGTGTTATTCCACAGCTTTTAGATGTTCTATTTTGATTCTTTTACCCCATATTTTTTTCTTCACACTTCAGTTTGGTTATTTCTATTGAACTATCTGAAAGTTCACTGAATCTTTTCTCAACTATGTCAAGTCTGTGTAACTGTGATGGACATATTTAAAGAGGTGTTTTTGTTTTTGTTTTTATCCCTAAGGTAGTAATTTTGTTTGTTTGTTTTCTTGTTTTTTCTGGCATTTCCATTAGGCTAGGCTTCCTCTTATATTTGCCATATCCCTACTAAAATGTCTCATCTATTCATACATATTGTCAATCTTTTCCACTACATCCTTTAATATGTTAATCATGGTTTTTTAAAGTCCTGACATTGTAGTCACCTTGGAGTCTGACATCTGAGTCATATCTGAATCTGGTCCTGTTAATTACTTATCACTTGGCAATAGCTCATGTTTTCATATGTTTCTGTATATATTATAAGTTTCATTAAATGCCAAACATTGTTTATAGTTTAATAAAGACTGAAGTAAATAATATTTAACCTGAATATGAACATTCCTCTTTCTTATATAGGTCATCAGTGTGGAGTGTTGAATCAATCTAGTTAGAAATTGAGCTGAAATTTAGTTTTGTTTCTAAAGTTACTGTCAGTAAATTATAGGCTCAATTCCTCTACTAATCAACTTTCATTGCCTTATTTGGGGTAGGGTAGAATTGGGGTGCCATACAAATTTTTTCAGTGTTTGTGCTCTATCTTCAGCTTTCACCATGCATGCATACCTACACAATAGAAAAATATAGCGCCACATTATTGTCCCTCCCCAGTGGTTGATTGCTATTGCTTGTTAACATGTGCCAACTTTGTGGTTAGAAATGTTCTGTTACTCTGGCCTCACTTCAGTCTTAGGGAAGCCATATGCATCTCGATCTTGGAGTAGAAGTTTTCCAGCATTGATACTCTACCTCTTCGTGGTAGGCCAACTTAACCTGTTATCTGTAAACATTTGTCATTATCCAAGATACCTAAAGTTATTATTTTACTAGAAGAAAGAGTCCTGGAAAGAGAGGAGGACTTTACATCTACTCCCTGTGCTACCACTTGTCACTCCACTTACCCTGTGGATAAGCATGTTCACTGCCCCTCCCAAAGAAGCCTGGGCCTTTGTCTCATATGAAAGTAGAGTCCACAGAGGTATGCAGTATTTTAAAAGTCATCAATCACTTCCTGCATTCCCTCTTCATGGATAAGCTCTTCCTGGTTTATTATCCTGGTCCCAATTTTGCTCATGAGCACCTGATAGAAACCACGGGGAAAAGCTTGAGAGAGAATGGAAACATTTTTTGCGTCTGGAGCCCCTTAATATTCTGGACTGATATATCTGCCTTGTGTTTTGTTTGTTATATGGTTTTCTGATGTTGTCCTACAATTTACATGGTAGGTGGAATGTCTTGTTTTTTCTGCCATTGGTGAAACAATTTATGAACTTATATCTTCTTTTAGGTTTTTATTCCTTCTTGGAATTCAGGTCACTTGGTTTCCTTGTGAATTTAAGGCTCTGATGGATTCAAAAAGGTTATAATTTTGTAGAATATTTGGATTCTTATTATTAGCACGGGAGCAACACATTTTGTAGCATTTTTTTTCTTTCTGAAATAGCAGGTTTAGGATACATGGATGAGGATAAAGATAATAAGCTCATCGATGTTTATAGTTTCATTTTCAATATCCTGGAAGCTATATCAGAATGTAAAAAATAATCCGCTACTTTTTTTCCTGTAAAAATGTGTATTATTTATTGAGAAAAGGATTAATATAAAAGTATAGATGTGAGTACTGGGAAAGGGAAACTATAGTACTCAAAAGCTTTCTCTAAGGGAATTCTCCTTTAGGGCTTTTCTAAATTCTCTTCTTAATAAACTGGAGATATATAAAACTTAAGCTACAAAATCAGATTTGTGGTTTTTTAGCCTCAAATTCAGTATGAAAGGATAGTTTTCAGCTATTTTATTTTATAAGCATTTGAAGTCCCCAGTGAAATTAAGACAGAAATTGTGTCAGTGTAACATCCTGAAACACAGTTGTCAACTGTAAATTTACAGTTACAATTGTTGATTGCTGATTTTCCAAGTCACTAGAAAACCCATTGATCAAGCAAAACTAATTTTATTAGAACTACTACAGTAAGGGAAAATGCCATCTTAGTACATAGATATATTGACAAACTCTTAGTAGTGTCTCAGAGGGGAAGATCAGGGCAGAACATGTATAAGGTTTTGCTGTCTTGGGTAAAGTTGTTATTGGTGGGAATTGATTGAATGGACAAAACAGATGACATAATAGTTTAGAATTGCTGGACATGTCAAGGCAAGTGCCTTTAAATGACTTTTGATAAGTAAAGAGTTATTTAATAATTGAGATATTAGTACAGGTGATCACTTTCTCTTGTCCTGATACAAGAGCTTTTTTGCCTATACGAGAAACTATTTGTTTGGAGGGATTTCCTAAAGCAAATAGATAAGTTATTTAACGATGTATAGTCTAATCTCCTGTACATGAATTTCCAGGAGCAAATAGCTAAGTCATGTTGACACAGGTAGCTTCAATTATCAGTCCTGATTGTTAAGTTATTGTATCAAGGTAGTTTATAAAATTGTTATCGCGATGGTGTTTTAGTTATCTGATGTTGCAAACAAACCATCCCAACATTTGCTGTTTTAAAACATAACTATTTTAGAACATTTCATAGTTCTGCTTGTAGACAGGATCTCCTGGAAAGTCCTGGTTTATGGTATTTCATGAAATTGCAGTCAGACAGAGGCTGGGGCTAGATTCATATAAGGGCTCAATGTCCAAGATAGTTCATTTTCATGGCTGATATTTGATTATGGCTCTTGACTAAAGCAAAGATATGTTGTTCAATAGAGTGGCTACACTTTGTGGTTGTGCTTCTCATGGTGTGGTGGGTAGTTTCTAAAAGGATGCATCCCAAGAGTCAGCTTTTCAAGAGACCCAAGTGAGTGTTGCAAGGCATTTCTAACTTGTCCCCAGAATGCTATGTTCACCATATTCTATTAGTCAAATAAGTCACTAAAACTAGTCCAGATTTAGGGTAATATGGAATTTGAGCTCGGGATGTGAGAAGCAGTAGGCATATATAGCAAGGGTAAGCATCTTCGAGACTATCTTCCACAGACTGTGCTATGGGAACCATAATTCATGTTTCTTCCACATGCAACATCCATTAATTCTCTAAGAAAGAGCTTGAAACTCATCCCATTACAACACTGGTTCTAAATCCAGAATCTCAACAAATTGGATCCAAGTCATCAGGTGTGACTCCTCTCAATCTCAAAATCTGTTAACTAGAGGGATAATTTATCAGTCCCCATCATGAACTCAATATTAAATGCTGATACAAATACAATATAATTGCAATAGACACACCCCCTGCAAGCGTGGGGAAAGGACAGGTTGGCACATAGCCATCACTAGTCCATAACAATTCTGAAATCCAGCATAACATACATCATCACTTGTCTAGTTAGGTTAAATCCTACTCCCTAGGAATGACTCTCCATGGATCTTGACTCCATTCTCTCCAGTATTGGCCAAGAAACCTGAGTCATCCACAAGAGATTACCTGTGTTTGCAGCTAAGTAGTCTCATTTTTCTTTCTCTTCATAGAAGATTGGGGCTATGAAAGTTTTCATTTTAAATGGTCTCTGTCTTTTTTTACTCCAAAGTGATAACCTTTTTATTAATTCTATACTCCTAAAATGTGAAGAATTTCCTATAAATATTATTGGGTTCCCACTTCATTTACTAAAGATATACCCAATAATTTATTTGAGACAGGTTTCCTTCTGGCTCGGGTTGAGAGTCATGGTGCTGTGGTACAGTGCCCTTAAGGTTTTAGAAATCTTCCTATCTAGAGAGAGAGTCTAAAAGAGACATGATTATTAGACTTACCAGCTGAAAATTTATGGAAAGTGTACCTTTAATATTTTTAGAAGTCTATTTGTCTAGCTGATACGGTGCACATAGGACTGCCATAAATGTTTCTTAGGTCTTAATAAAAGGTCTTAAAACTATACCCTC
Source organism: Pongo abelii (assembly GCF_028885655.2). Classification (NCBI taxonomy): domain Eukaryota; kingdom Metazoa; phylum Chordata; class Mammalia; order Primates; family Hominidae; genus Pongo; species Pongo abelii. Next base: position 94,406,424 of record NC_071990.2, on the reverse strand, counting down.
AAGCTGAATATTACCACCTCAAGGCTTCATTTTGTTGCAAACACCTTGTATTTAATCTTCATCCTGGGATTTTTCCTTATTTTAAAAGCTTTTGTCTTGTCGAGACTTTGAGAATGAGAAATGGTTTAATTTTTGACCCAATATATCCAAGTTTTGTTCTATTTCTCTCTAAATTTGTCTAGAAATGGAACAATTCATTTTTTAGCCTGTCTCTCTTTATCTGTATCTGATCACATAAGGCTTTCAAAAACGTTACTTGTATGGTTCTGGAAATCTCCTTAAACAAATCGAACAATTCATTATGTATATTTTATGTTTTCTACTTAATCCCAGGTAATAAAGTTGTCAAATATTTTGATACTATATAAAATGGGTAACTTCACGCTATAATAAATTTTTCTCAATGTCCTTCGAGTCCACTGTAATCTTTTTGAGGTCCCTCCAGTTTGTGCCTATCTTTAGGCTGAAAGTCATAGCCAACATGTTTGAAGACTGTGCTGTCATGTGTCTTAGTCTGTTTGTGTTGCTATAACAAAATATCACGGACTGGGTAATTTATAAAGTAAAGAAATTTGCTTCCCATAATTCTTCAGGCTAGAAAATTCAATATCAAAATAGTAGTATCTGGCAAAGGCCTCATTGCCACATCATCTATAGCAGAAGGTGGAAGGGCAAGAGAGCATGGGTAAGAACAAGACAGAGAGACTGAACTTCCTTTTGCAACAACCTCACTTTCCTGATAACAAAACCAATCTCTGGATAAAACACTCATTCACTCATAAGGACAGAGCCCTCATGGTCTAATCACCTCGTACTGGTTCTACCTCTTAATACCATCACAATGACAATTAAATTTCACTGTGATTTTTGGAGGGCACATTAAAAACAAAGCAGTAGCATTCCACTTCTGGTAGTAGTATTTGTTATAATTATGTATTGCTATGGGGGAAAATCCCAGTTTAGTGATTTAAAATAACAATTTACTGTGATTCCTCATAGTTTTGTAGATTGACTGGTCTTGGCTGGTTGATTGTCACTTTGGATTTCTCATGAAGTTACAATAAATTGGAAGCTTGGGCTGGAGTGGTCTGAAGGCTCCAATGCACTAGATATCTAAGATGGCTCATTCACATTCCTGTCAGTTTATGCTATTGCCTAGGAGCTCATCCTTGTTGTCTACCAGAGCAGTGACACATGGTCTCTCCATGTGGCTTTGACTTCTCACAACATGAAAGCTGGTTTCTAAGCAGAAACATCCCAAAAATAAGCATTCACAGGGCCTAGGTAGAAGGCTAAAGACTTCTGTTGACCTAGTCTTTGAACATCAAGAATATTACATCCACTGCATTCTGTTGTGTAAATAACTCACTAAGGCTAACCCTCAAGCAAATGAGAAGCAGAATGTACAGAGAAAGAAAGTAATGACGGTAGTCATTCTATCTACCATAGAAGGTGCATGCAAATTCAGTGGAGAAATAATGCCCAGAATGAGTGTACTAGAGAAGTAGGACATTTAAGAAAGTTTTTCTGTATCTGTGCACCATAGTATATTAAAAGCTACATCACCCCAGTCTTTTGCTAACTTCTTTATCTTCATAAATTTCTGTCTAATGTTTAGTAATCATGCTAACAAGGAAAAAATTATGTCAGTTTGTCAATTACTAAATCATTTTAGTTGTTTTATAAAAACTACCACTGATATAGGAGCCTTATTTCATGACAACATAAAGACACACACACACACACACACACACACACACACACACACACACACCCCCCAGAGAGGCACAGGTTAATACTATGACAGATCTATCTCCCTTAATAAGTGCTTGTTATGGTTTGTAAATGTCTCGCAAAAATGCATATGTTGGAAACTTAATCCTCAATGCAATGGTGTCAGGACTTAAGGGCTTAATGAGAGGTGAGTGAGCCATAAGAGCAGAGTGAATAGGTTAATTCTGTTATCAAGGAAGTGGGTTTCCCATAATGGAGGAACTCAGCTTCCTTTTATTCTCTCTTTATCTCTCTCTCTCTTGTCCTCTTTTTGCCTAATTGCCATGGGATGATGCAGCAAAAAGACCCTTGCCAGATGTGAGCACCTTGATCTTGGACTTTGCAGCCTCCAGAACCATGAATCAATAAATTTCTGTTCATTATAAAGTATCTAATCTGTTGCAGTCTGTTAAAGCAACACAAAATGAACAAATATGGTGCCCATATACTGAATAAAATAATATTTAACTTCTATTTACTTTGGTGAGATGGATTTTCAGAGATTAATTTGCTACAGAATTTTGATTTCTGAAGACAAATCAAAATTTTGCTTTTCCTTACACTGTGCTGATTCCTAATTAACTTCCATTATTGAATTCATCTAAATAATGATGACAGTTACATATCACTAGGCCATTTTGTAGACTTACATTGTAAAGGTTTATGGTATTTTTTTTTAATGAAAAACTAGTTGGTCCTTTGCCTTTGAATCTTCAGGTTGCTAGCCTTTGAACCATATATACATTCATAAAAATTTTAGGGGTAAATTTCACAGGTAATTAAATATGCTTAATTAAAAATACAGTATGTAAATGTTCGGCTTTCAAGAAAATTGCTTAACCTCTATGTGATGTCTTTAAAAATAGAACAAAATAATTACCCAGTATTATTTTGTTGACAAGTTTTAAGGGGCTGCTTAGATATATTTTAGCTTGCTAAAAGCCTTCAGCCTGCTACAGTTAAATTTTAAAAAACAAAAGCCAATGTATTAATAAATATTACTTACCCTTCCTGCCTAAAAAACAGATTATTACCTTTAAAATGCACACACATATTCATTCTTATCAAAGTTAGATAAACCCAAATATTTATCACCTTTAATATTTATTAAAGACATTCAGTAAATGAGCACTGCAGATATATTAAATTTTGTGAGTGACACACACACACATATTTAATGTAGTTATAACTACAGCAGCTCATTATAGTAATAAAAAGATATATAAAAATAAACATGTAAGAGATCAATATAAGAAAAAGAATTACAGATTTTAAACTAATATATTTTGGAAGGAATTATTAAGTGAGGCAACTTTAGAGTAGTGGAGTAACATTTTAGTTATTTTGTATGATAAAATAAATACATACTCAATGTAAAATTTGTTGAATAGTAAATAAGATAAATAAGAAAGTAACCAGTAATCTTGGTTCCTCCATTTATTAGCTTTGGAAATTTTGCCTGTTACTCAGTTTATAAAATGAGAATATAATAGTACCTATATTATAGGGTAGTTTTCAGTATTAAACACATATTCACATTTATAAAGAATCTAAAAGAGTAGCACATGAAAAATGTTCAAGGTGTTAGCTATTATCATTATTATATAAAGTAATTTATTTAAAAAATTTGTTGAAACTTTGCTAAGTGCATTACACTTGTCTAGTTCATCACGTATATAAATAAACTTAACACAATTATTTGTCTCATGGAGCTCATATTTAAATAAAAAGAGACTGGAAATTCACATAAAAATAATCAGTATATTGCCTGTTAAAAAGTGAAAAATGTTATGTATGTAAGGAAAAATAAGTGGAATGGAAACTACTTCAGAAGCAGGTGGTTTTACCTTTAAGCAGTATGGACAGAACGTATCTAACTGAGAAAGCTGCATTTGAGCAAAGACCTGATGGAGCTAACATACTGAATTATGCACAATAGCAAGTGTAAAGGTCCAGAAACACCAATGTTCTTGGTGTGGTCAAGGAATAGAAAGGAAGCTGCTGGATAGGGAAGGCTGAGAGAGGAAAAGAGTAGTAGGCTGGGAGTGGTGGCTCACACCTGTAATCCCAGCACTTTGGGAGACCGAGGTGGGCAGATCACAAGGTCAGGAGTTCAAGACCAGCTTGGCCAACATAGTGAAACCCTGTCTCTACTAAAAATACAAAAATTAGCTGGGTGTGGTGGCGGGTGCCTGTAGTCCCACCTACTTGGGAGGCTGAGGCAGGAGAATCACTTGAACCCGGGAGGCAGAGTTGCAGTGAGCGGAGATCGTGCCACTGCACTCCAGCCTGGGCGACAGTGCAGGAAAGAATAGTGATATGGTTTGGTTGTGTTCCCATCCAAATCTCATCTTGAATTCCCACGTGTTGTGGGAGGAGCCCGGTGGGATGTAATTGAATCATGGCGGCAGGTCTTTCCCACGCTGTTCTTGTGATAGTGAGTAAGTCTCACGAGATCTGACGGTTTTCAAAGGGGACTTTCCCTGCACAAGCTCTCTCATTTTTTGCCTGCAGCCATCCACATAAGATGTCACTTGCTCCTCCTTGCCACCTGACATGATTGCGAGGCTTCCCCAGCCATGTGGAACTGTATGTCCAATTAAACCTCTTTCTTTTGTAAATTCCCTAGTCTTGGTTATGTGTTTATCAGCAGCATGAAAATGGACTAATACATATAGGAAGGTTGTGGTCAGAGAGCCAAAAGGGGAGTCGATTATGCAAGGACTTATAGGCCTATGGCATTTACTCTATGCAAAATGGGGAGCTACTAGAGGATTTTGAGTAGACATGTTCTGATGGCTATTTTTAAAGGATCTTACTGCTTTCTTCAGACTAGAATGTAACAAGACAAAGGTGGAAGTAGGAAAGCCAGCTAGAAGCTTATTGTAGTCTTCCAGGAGAGAGATGATTATGACTTAGGCTAGGATGATGGCAAGGAATGACAGTGCTAAGGGAAAAGCTTGTGATGCAGGAAAGAATGAAAAAACTTTCCAGAATTAAATCATTGAATAGGAAAGAGAAGTGATTACTTTGCTTTAAATAGGAGCCTAAACTGTTCATAAAGCAACAAGAAGGAAGGTGGGACTGTGTGGTATTGAGAATTTGTGAAATCCTCTTGTAATATACTATTGTTACTGTTGTTTCTAACTGAAGATATAAATATTATTAATATCTAATGTGCTCACTTCCAAGCTCTTCTTTCTCTATCATATGTGAAGATGAAAGCAGAGATCAAGGTAATGCATCTGCAACCCAAGGAATGCCAAAGATTACCAGCAAACTGTTAGATGCTGAGAGAGGGGCCACGAAAGAAATTCTCCCTCACAGCCCTTAGAGGGAAATAACCTGCTGAGACATTGATCTTGGACTTCTAGCACCCATAATTTAAAGACAATAACCTACATACCCCCTGATGTCAGAATCCAAGCCTCCATAAGGGAGAGACAATGCATTTCTGTTGTTTAAACGATCCGGTAAGTTGTACTTTGTTATGGCAACCTTGGCAAACTAATACACTCCCTTAGTCAAGTAATGAAGGTCAATAGCAACCGAAATAAGTCATATTGACAGGATGTATTCTTGATATGATATAACGAAAGTGACACTTTATCTCTGTGATTTTTCTCCCAAATGCACATAGCTCCAGTCAAAACATGACAAAAACATCAGACAAACCTCAGTTGTGGAACATTCTATAATATATTTAACAAGTACTTCTCACAACTATTAAGGTAACAAAAATAAGGAAAAAATCTATGAAACTGTCATAGCCTAGAGGCACCTAAGCATACATGATAATTAAATGTAATGCAGTATTGTGGATTGGATCCCAGCGGGGGTTGGGAAGGACCTTAGGTAAAGGCTGAGAAAATATGAATAAAGTATAGACTTCAGTTAATAATAATCTATCAGTATTGGTTCATTAATTGTAACTGATGTGCCATACTAATAGAAGTAATAGTAGGGGAAATTGGAAATTAGTTTTCCAGGAATTCTCTATTATCTTTGCAATTTGATAGAAGCTAAACCTGTTTTAGGAATAACATGCATCTTTTAAAATCCCTGGAAATATATTTTTATTTTTTTTTTTAAATTAGCCGATTCTGAGGGTATATGTACAGGTTTGTTAAAAGCATATATTGTGTAGTGGTGGGATTCAGGCTTCTACTGTACCCATCATATGGATAGTGAACATTGTACTCAGTAGGTAATTTTTCAACCCTCACTCCTGTTCCACCCTTCCCCCTTTTGGAGTCCCTATTGTCTACTATTTCCCTCAGAGTGTCCATATATACCCATTGTTTAGATCCCACTTAAAAGTGAGAACACATGGTATTTGATTTTTTGTTTCTAAGTTGTTTCACTTAGAATAATCACCTCCAGCTAAATCTGTGTTGCTGCGAAAGACATTTCTTTCTCTTCATGGCTGTGTAGAATTCCATGGTATATATATATATATATGTCATATGTCACATTTTCTTTATTCAGTCACCTGGGGATACATTTGGTGACCTCTACATTAATTTGTCCAGACCTAGATCTCTGAATCTGCCATGCTTCTTGCATCTTCTCCACAAGTTAGGGTTAACTTTTCATCAGCTTAGTTTACAATGATGTTGACAAGATAATGAGTTCACATGGTGAAGGGTATCTTCATTTTTCCCTTACTCTCTAGACTTGAGAAAAGGTAAATGAATAAAAGTTGTTTCCTAATAGCAATTTGTTTTATTTTGAAAAAGAAACATTTTTATTTTAAATCTGATAGATACACAATCTAAGAGATGCCAGGATAAAGAGGTAAGATTATGTGGAAGAAGAATATATTCAGTATATAAATATTTTATTACGAAACCCAGAGAATAGTTTTATAGGTAAATTGCATGATAAACATGATATGCATAAACAAGTTGGTTACAAAAGAGAAAATACAAAAATGTGCCACACATTAGCCTTTCCACTTTATTTTTAAAGCAACCAAACAGATTAAATAGAAAAATGCCTGATTTTTTTAAAATTACAAAATAATTGGTTAGAATGAAGAGCAATGTACAAAATATTCTAAAATTGAAGATTTGTCAGAGAAAAGTACCACAATACCACTAGAGAGCAAAAAGAAGTCTATGAGAGCAAAGACTTACATACACATACACACAAATGCTTATTTCTAAATGGAAATATAGTTTTAAAACTCATTTTATCTGACTTTCAAGCATGAAAATAATCTTTAAATAATCCCAGTTTACTCTGGAATGAATAATAGATTTTCCAGTCTCTTTAAGCAACACTAATAACTTTATGAATATAAATAAAGCAAAAATAAGTGAACTATAACAAAATTGAGGTAAAATCCTTTAACTTTCAATATCAAACATTATACTAACCTTCTGAAAAAAAGCAAATATAAAACCTGTTGGTTTATTTTGTGTAACTATCAATTGTATTATTTAACTGTCATTGTTCTAATCATATATGATTATGGTAAATAATATTTTTAGATTATTCTAATTTTTTTATCTTTCAGTTTATTTTTTCAGTTCACTAATTTAGAAGTATCCAATGTGACAACACAGTTTATATCAATTTTCATGTTTTTATTTAAAAATACATAATAAAAGTTTGGTGTCTAAATTGCATCTTTTATAAATAAACATGGCATTACCGATCTCTGTCCATTGAGTGTGCTTTTGGGTTGTTGTTCTCACAGTACTCTTCTTTCATCTGGTCTCCTCTTAGGAACAAAGACAATTTGTCAGGGTTTGGGTTATGAGCTGTGACCACAGGCTAGAGCAAAGTTAATTATTCTGTAGAAGCTTCAAATCCAAGACTTTGACCTTAAGAATGTCATGCTTGAAGCAGTCAGACTAAGTTGGCCACAGACAAATTAAATTCTTTAAAGAAATGCAAGTTGTAGATTAGCTAGATTTTTGAACCAGTGCTGATGGGGTAGAGATGGTAGCTCATTTATCTCATACTTTTGGTTTTGCCATTGAATAAATTAATCTATTCCAGAGAGCTTGCTGCACTCTGGGGTTTTTTCCTCCTTTTTGTTTACTTTTGTTCTTCCCTTCCTACACATCCCCAAAGCCCTCACAGAGTCCAAAGAGAGTTAAGATATAAGATGAAACAGTTTCGTCTTTGAGCTTCCTTTAATTCCCAATTATTTATATCCTTCGTCATCAAGAAATAAGGTTTTCTATTAATTAGGATAGTTTCCTCAGTTTACATAATTTATGGTTTAAAAGGAGAAACCTTCATTTTCAGGTTTGGAATATTAATGTGGGTGTTAACGCTAATCTTTTTTTTCACCCTTCTTGTAAGGGAGATTAATCAATATGCTTTATTTTTCTCTACAATTATCTCTTGGTTTTATCCCTCCCTATCTTGATTCAGCTACTACTGTAGCAATGGTTTCCATGGTTGATACCTAACTTAATGAACACTCTTAATGACTGATCTCTGTGACACAATTCTCTATCTTCTCCAATACTTAAACTCTTCTCACTTACCTCAAAGGCTCACAACTAATTTTTCATTACCATGCAATGTGCTTCATTTTCAGTACAGGGTCAATAAGTTATAAGTCACAGAAAAAATTACCCTCCATTTCCCTGTTTTCAAGTCACTGAAATCACAATGGCTCCCCACTTTGCCCCTCATGCTTCATGGAGTTGACTCTTCTTTCTGTTTGCTAGTCCATAACCACCATCTATACAAGAACCAGGTGCAAATATAGCTGAAGAACCCTAACTCCTTTTGATTGATTATCTCTTCATTTGGCCTCTTTCAATTGCTCAACTATTAATTCTATGCTGGGTTATTTTGATCATTTTAATTTGATCTCATTAATTATGGCTACACATAAAGTATCAATGAGGCTCATAAAATGGTTAAAAGGCATAATTCATAGTCTGGCCTTATTTTTCTAAAATTTTTTAATACAGAAAACAATATTACAATTTTTAGAGCTATATTAAGATGTAATAAAAATGTAAAGAAATTTATGGAAAAGGTAAACACCTATAATTCAACATTAAAGGTTAGTTCTGTGCAGGAGCAGGGGGAAAAGGGTTTCCAAATATAAAAGAAATGCTTTATTTCTTGAGCTGAGTGGTGAGTACATTGTTTTTATACATTTATGCTTATTATATTTAAAGAGCAGATAATATCCTCAATTTTAGGCTTCAAGTCTGTAAACATGCACACATGTTCTATTTTCTCAACTGACTTGTGATATTAGGCTCATGGTTACAGAAGGGGCTTACAAACTTATTTATTTCAAAAGTCTTTCAAATTAAGAATCCACTACTAATATTCCAATTATCATTTATTCAGTCAGTCATTTAAAAAATATACGAATGACTTCTTTTTGATAAGCACCAGGTTGTCAGGGAGAAATACAGAAGACACTAATTTTGTGCCTATTTACTGTGGGAATTTAGATTGTACAGGGAGATACACATACGTAAAAAAAAAAAAAAAGTAAATGAAAGGATTTGTCGTAGATGCTCTATTAGAAGAATCCAGGCAAAAGGCAAAGCCTAAAAATGTGAGAATAAAGGTAGCCTAGTGTCTTAGTCTGTTTTGTGCTGCTATAACAGGATACTTGAGACTGGATAAATTATAAAGAACATAAATTTATTTCTCACAGCTCTAGAGGCTTGAATGACCAAGATGAAAGCATCAGTAGGTTTCTTGCCTGCTAAGGGAGATATCTCTGTTTCCAAGATAGTGCCTTGAACACTGCATCATCTGGAGGTAAGGATCATTCCTCACATAGCAGAAGAGAACAAACCCACGTATGCAAGCTCTTTTTATAGTAACATTACTCTGTTCATGAGAGTGGAGCCCTCATGACCTAAACACATCCAACTGGTGCCACCTCCAAATCCTGTTGCATTGGGGACTAAGTTTCAACATGAGTTTTTGAGAGAACAAACACATTCAAACCCTAGCACCTGGGATACAGGGTGGGAGCTGAGGCTCTAAGACACATCAGGCAACCTCTTAATATGAGGACTTGGTTTTCCACACTCCATTCTCCTGCTCTGCAGCGATTTTCTCCACGGGTAGTATTTATAACATAAATGCATTTTAGCTATATGCATAATGAATTTAATAATATTTCTCAAAAGTTCTCATTGGTAAAACTTATAGCATAGTTTACATGTATAGCCTATGCCTATGGAAGCCAAGTTAAATTAGGTGAGGAAAATATCTGAAATTAAAGGAAAATTCAGCAGTAATGCTAAAATTTTAATTATAGGAAAAATGTTGAAAACATTCTTTTTTGCTTTTTTTTTCAGTTTGATTGTAAACATTGTTCTGTATGCCTGAGTATTTATTTCCAACTTTATTTAAGTTATGGTTAGAAGAATGGATGTTAGTATGAGAAAGACCATCACAGAATAGCTGTATGTCCTTAGGGAAATTTCTTTACTTTTCTAAGCCCTAATTTTGTTTTTATGTAAAATACAATTGATAGTAATATTGCTCCTATACTGTTGAGTGAATTAAAACAGGCAATTTGCATAATGCTCTTAACACATTGCCTGGCGCACCATAAGTAGTCAAAAATGTTAATAGGTTTATTGTTGCTATTTCTAATTGCCTATAAGGAAAATCCAAATGGCCAGGTGCTATCTTTTATCAGACATTTGAAATTCAATTGTGTATAATTTATCGATAATCCTCTCTTTGTTCTTTAAACATATACTCAAAAACAAGAGAAACTTTTAATTATATATAAATGTGAGTAAAGCTACAATCTACAGAGTTATGAATTCTGGCTACTACTGACATCAAGAATCACTCATGTGCTTTTCAGCAAGCATCATCATATGTTTACTTCATTTTTTTATTTTATTCTTTCTTTATTTATTTTTTGAGACAGAGTCTCGCTCTGTCGCCCAGGCTGGAGTCCAGTGGCGCGATCTCGGCTCACTGTAACCTCTGCCTCCCAGGTTCTAGCAATTCTCCTGCCTCAGCCTCCTGAGTAGCTGGGATTACAGGCGCCTGCGTCCATGCCTGGCTAATTTTTGTATTTTTAGTAGAGATGGGTTTCACCATGTTGGCCAGGCTGGTCTTGAACTCCTGACATCATGATCCACCCGCCTCCACCTCTCAAAGTGCTGGGATTACAGGAGTGAGCCACCTCACCCGGCCCTTACTTCATTTTTTAAGAAAGAACCAGTCTATTTAAATTTGTGTTACAGATTTAAATTTTGTGAAAAATAAGGGAAATTACCACAAACAACATCATGGCATCAATTTACACAAATTACACACCACTAATTGCAATATAAAATCCAATGGCAATGTGAATCTTGGTCTTATTTCCAAGTGTTATACTAATTTTTTTTTTGCTAGAAAATTTGGCATAATTTATATTTAAAATAGTTACATGTTAACTCTGATATTATTTTAAATTATTTTTATAGAGTTCATCTTTCTGTATTTGCGACTTACTATTGGAAGTTGAAAGTTTTATCTGGCAGGTTTTACTCCTTAGGAAGATTTTGGAACCGTAAAGGAATGATGAGAGGTGGACATTCACGAGTGATTGTTCTCTTCATTCTTGTATATTTCCTGTTTCAAAATGCATTCCTCATAAATGTTTTTCTTATTTGTTCTTTCAAAATCTACACAAATAGTTATTACTGAGGAAACATATAAAACATTTTTATAATTTACAAGAACTCACATCAAATTCCCATAGTTCTTGGATAATAAGAATTAGTGAAGATACATTTTTGTGAAAAATGGGATAGTCTGTAAAATGTGTATATACATTTATATAATGATTATGTGTATGTTTTATTTTTGGAATATTATTATTAATATTTTGAATGAGGTTAATTTACACACAATAGAAAATCAGTTTCTTTCAAAATATTTTATAAAATGTTAAAAAACTAATAACCAATTTTATATACACATAAGTGGTACCTCCTTAGCAACACTACACAGAAACTACCATAATGATTTAGCACTCATTTTGGCAAGTTTTAAAAAATTTAAAATGATTGAATAATAAATGAATGGCATTTAAAAATATATATGGTATTATCTACGGTATTATTTCTTGTAAATCATTGCTATATGTTTGCCTTTCTGTGGCAATGCAAAGTAAATGGTAAAATCTGGTATTCTCAAGTGGCAATATCTGAAATGATGGTGAAGAGACAGTGCGTGATAAAGAACAGGTGCAAGCCGTTTATCTTCATTTTCTCTGTCTTCTATTGGTTAATACCTATTTAAAATTTGAAGGTAGTGGTGACTGCCACCCCCCCACTTAAAAGAAAAAAGAGGGAAGCTGAGGCAGAGAATTGCTCAAACCAAACCCGGGAGGCGGAGGTTCCAGTGAGCTGAGATCACACCACTGCACTCCAGCCTGAGTGGCAGAGCTAGACTCTGTCTCTAAAAAAAAAAAAAAAAAAAAGGAGAGAGAAGAAAGTGTCGCTCCTTTCTGTTAAGCAAAGCTTTGGCTTTTAAAATGGCAGGATTAATATCCCTTTTAAAACATTGTTCCTAATTGGAAATCATACAGAATCTATACAACAAGCCACAAAGGTTAGAAGTGGTGGGTGAGGAGCTCTCATGGCTGACAGACAGATAATTGAAGAACAAGAAAACTTGTACTTATCAGAGCTCAACAGCCTCCAGGAAGGAAAGGTCCTTTGCCAGCACTAGATCCAACACTTGAGTGGTGTGTAGTTAGACACAGAACGATGATCACAGCATTGGATGCAGTCAGAATTTAATACCCCGGCAGCTGTAGAAACAGTAAGACAATCCACCTCACCATAGTGGAATTGAGTAACATTCACAGGCTTCACTGGGGGTTCAGAAAAGCACAACAGTGCCTACACCCCGGAGCTTCTTGTGATTCTCTAGAAGTTTGAAATTTTTCTTTTTCAAAGGAACATTGACTCAAGGTCATTTCTCCTGACTGATGTTTTAGTGATTAATTTCATTTTCTTTGTTCAAGTGGCCTGTGTATACCTTACAAAATTGTATCAACAAATTGGGTTAGTAGCCTATTAGGCTAAGAAAAATAAAATTATCGCTTCCTCGTATTCTCTGTGTACTCTCTCTTGTAGCATCAGTGTGTCTCCCTAGGTCCTGGCTATCTTTAAATGATAAGGTAAACTTTAATAGAAAAATTGTGAGTATGCATAAGAGTACTGCTAATCTGATTTTCCTTAAATTTTAAATAATTAGAAATCAGGGAAATAGGAAAATACTTCATTTTATGGATCCAAATATGATCGTTTTGGAATCCAGCAATGGTAGATTTTTAATTGTAGTTTGCTCAATTCAGTGAGACATCTCATGTTTTTGGACATTGGTATGTTGTTTTTCTTTGAATGAACATGACCATTCGCTAGAGTGACATTTCCATATGCCTTGTTCTTTTACAAATTCTTAAACGTGTTTTCTCAATAAGAATAAACACCTTATTCTGTTTGAAAATCTAAGAAATGTATTTTTTTAAATCTTTCATAGAAATACTTAGTGCTCAGAAGAGTAGAATACACAGTCTTTATGATAGAGAAGAAAACAAACCAATAAATAGATATCTTGGATCAGCTAGGAGACAAACAGAGGAACCGGAGCAGGAGGAATGTGCATGTGGTGGGTGTGGGTGTGTGTGTGTGCATATGTGTCTGTGCATTTTATTGCGGTTGCTGGTATTCCCACCCGTTTCTCAGGAGGGAGGAAACAAAGGGAGCAGGTGAGAGGTTTGGGTGAGGAATTTTTCCAAGGAGTAAATGAAGAAAAGCAGAGTTATGTGCAAGTTGGTGGGGAACTATTAAAAGAAAAAACAAACAGCTGTTAAAAACCAAACAAAACAAAACCCACAGGCTACCATTTCAAAGAAGCTTTGCCTTCCTATCCATAAGAATAGCAATTGATTTTTCTTTAAATTTTCAGAAACTGTTAAAAGTATCGAATGTGTTTCTTTTCTAAGATTTGGTTGATATGTTGGTTGTCCTAGAATTTTGTACTAGTTATTTGGTTAATAACAAATCAGCATTGTGTTTTTATAGCGGAGAGCAAAGCTAGGAGTTAGGACTGTTTCACAAGCCAGTGATAGACCTGTAACTAACAGGGGCATTTATTACTTGCACCAACTAGAGGTAACTGATTAAGTATATCTGGAACATTTTTGCCTTCTGCTGGAGATGAAAAACAGGGCTCTCAGAAAGACTGCGTGTACAAATAAAGAAGACATTTTGGGCACATGCAAACAGATACAAATGGCTAGTAATTTATTTCAAATTTTAAAAATAGGGATTTTTTTGGCAGTGGTGGATTTCTGTTTGCTTTTTGATGGTTATGTTAATACAATTATTCTCATAGTTGGACATTGTTTATGCATATATGGATATTGTTTATGCAGAGGTGAGCAATTACTTTCTCTACAGGCAGACTGATGATAGATAGACAGAATTTAGTTTTAGCTTTATTGGCCACATATGGCCTCTGCCACTGCTGCTTCTCCTCCCACTTCTTTTCCCTCTTCTTCTCTTCTTCTTCCTCCATCTATTAGACTACTATCACCTTTCAAAAATGTCAAAATTATTCATAGCTCCTGTGCAGTGTCAATTCAAGCCATGAGTCAGATTTGAGCAGTGGGTCATAGTTTGTCAAACCTTGCCTTATAGTTCTACAAGCAGTGTCAGGAAGATCTTCTTGGTCACCAATGAGGATGAATATAGGATGCTGTAAGATCTTTGTTTTTAAAACCAGAAGGTAATTGATTATGCCTAAAACGTCCAAATTGCTCCTCCCATACAATAAAATAATGAATCACTAATTAAAACCAGAATGAGATACCACCTTACCCTAGAAAGAACAGCCATTACTAAAAAGTCCAAAAGCAATTAATATAGGCACAGATGTGGTGAAGGGGGAATGCTTATACATTGCTGGGAGTAATGTAAATTAATACAGCCTCTATGGAAAACAATATGAAGATTTCTTAAAGAACTAAAAGTAGATCTACCATTCAACCCAGCAATCCCACTACTGAATATCCACCCAAAGGAAAATAAGTCACTATATTTAAAAAACCTGTATACGTATGTTTATTGCAGCATAATTCACAATTGCAAAGATATGGAATCAACATAAGCGCCCATCAGCCATTGAGTAGATAAAGAAAATGTAGTGTATATGTGTGTGTGTGTTTGTGTGTGTGTGTGTGTGTGTGTGTATATATATATAATGAAATACTACTCATCCATAAAAAAATAATGATATAATGTCTTTAGCAGCAACTTGGATGGAACTGGAGGCCATTATTCTAAGTGAAATAACTCAGTAACAGAAAGCCAAATACTATATGCTCTCATTTACAAGTGGGAGCTAAGCTATGGGTACACAAAGGAACACAGAGTGGTATAAAGAGCATTGAGCACTCAGAAGGGGGGAGGGTAGAAGTGGAGTAAAGAATGAAAAACTGCCTATTGAGTACAATGTATACTATTCAGGTGACAGGTACACTAGGTACACTAAAATCCCAGACTTCACCACTATACAATTCATTCATGCAACCAAAAACTACCTGCACCTGTAAAGCTACTGAAACAAAAAAATAAGAAAATATAAAGTAATTCAGCACTGAGGAGCCACTTACTTAAGAACATAACATTAGGAAGACATTAACCACAGGGCCATGGACCGTTATTGCAAGAAATGACCTTAAAGATCAATCTATTTAACACTGATTTGTTTTAGAAGTTGTTTTATTTTCCAGATGAGGAAACACGCTCTGAGAAAAAGTGTAACTATAGGTTGCCTTCTATAATTCTTTCCTAAAATACCAGGTAGACTTAAGAGCATCGATTTTAAATCAATGCCGATTATCGTTGTCCAAGATTTCTAAAGTTTTTGCATCTCACTAAAACACTGACTTTGTAGAGATCATTTAAATAAGGTTAAAACATAGGCAATGACATGCAAAGTAAGATCCAACTGCATGTTTACATAACAGATACTTAATTTAAACACAAATCATAACTTGTGTTTGAATTTAAATGTCTGTTATTTTCCAAGGCCCATCTTGTAAAGGGCCTTTTACCCGGATCCTAACTCCATAAATGTCCTTAACCAGTAAACTGGGGATTTATTTTTCATGAGATTTAGCCTACTTTCTCAGTCACCTTCCTTTTTTACTTTTCACAGTTTTCCTGAATGATCTTATCAATATCCATAAGTTTTATATCTAGTGTCTCAAATCTCTACCTTTACAATTCTAGCCCTGTCTTTTTTTCTCTTGATTCATATATGTGATTTCCTGTTAGGCACCTTTTTCTGGGGCTACCACATGTGTCACATATATAACATGCTCAAATTATAACCAATTCTCATTTTTCACAAACCGCCTTTATCTGTATTACAATATCAGCTTCATCCAATTCCCCAAAAGTGAATACTAGGCATCCTGCTTAACTTGTCTAGCCCCTCTTTATCCCCATGCCAAATGACTTATTGAATTTTGTTGATTCTATCTCTTTTGTATCTTTTATATCCATCTCGTTTCCATTTCCACCACTACTGAATTAGTGCAGGACCTCATTATCCTGGCTTATGCTAGTTCAATAATCTCTCTGCCAGCAGCCTTGACCCTCTCTAATCCATATGACACCGCAGCTATAGTAATCCTTTAAAATGCAAATTTAATCATCTTATTTCTTTGTTTAAATCCTTCAAATGGCTTTTCATTTCCTATAAGGTTAAAATCCAAATGCTTTTTGGTGGCGTACAAGTCACTTTCATGATCTCACACCCAAACTCAGCTCTTGCCTCTGCACTCCATAGGAACCTCCAATCTTGATAACCCAGACTGATTTTTTAGTTTCTGTACAGCCCAAATATAATTCTTCACATTCTGCTGTCTCTACTTATGAGGTCCTTTACTTCATCATCCACATCTCAAATTCTCACCTATATTTAATATTTAGCATAAGTGGAACATTAACTGTAACAGTCAGTGTTCTCCAGAGAAACAGAACCAATAGGAGACAGACAGAGAGAAGAGAGATTTAATGAGAACTGGCTCACGTGATTATAGAGGCTATGAATTCAAAATCTGCAGGGTAGCCTGGTGGTATGGGAGACTGAAGGAGAGCCAATATTCCAGTTTGAAAGCCATTAAGTAGGAATAATCAATGTTACAGATGATGAAATCTAAAGACAGTCAGCTGAAGGATTCTCTCTTAATCCTGGGAAGGTCAGTCTTTTTGTTCTATTAAGGCCTTCAACTGACCGGATGGGGCTCAACCACAACATGCAGAGCAATCTGCTTTACTCATGCCCACTGATTTAAAGGTTAATCTAATATGAAAACACCCTCACAGAAACACCCAGAATAATGTTTGACCAACTACCTCGGAACCCCATGGCGCATCCCAATTGACACATAATATTAACTATCACACTCTCTATGAAGTAATTCTTCACTCTTTCAGAAAGAGTTAGTTGATTATTCTCCCATGCCACAAACACATCTACTATATGTGCCTTTATTTTATTTATAATATTTTTTACACTTATTTATGTCAATCTCTTTTACCAGATATTAGATCAATGAGGAAAGAAATCACAGGTGACAAATACATGGCAAATTCAGTGCTTGATGATAAGTGAATGAATGAATGGAGCAAAATAAATCTTTGAAAAATAGACATGAAAAGCAGTATACAAATAATTATTTTAATGAAACTAGATTACTGTGGCCAATAGTAATGGTCACAAAAATAATAAAACTAAATATTGCAGAGCTTTCAATTTTTTAAATATGTTATCTCATTTGATTCTCACATTAGTCATGCATACAAGTGGCTGTTTTTTTTTTTTTCCCCGTCTAACAAAAGTGACAATTGAGGCTTAGAGAAGATATGGATTTGACCAATGTTGCAGAGTTAGCAATTGTCACTGCCAGGACTCCCGTACTCCATCTGTTTAGCACTTTTCCCTGCAACAGCCAGATTTTAATAAAAGCCTGTTCTAGTCTCCTATTATGTGATTTTTTAAAGCTAAGTATCTTTTACTTAGTTATTAATTTTTAGACGCTCACTGTACATGGTGAACTGATGTGCTGTTTCTTGGAGCAATATGTTGGAACATGCTACTGCTTGACTCATTTCCAATTTTCAATATCTGTAAAAAATGGAAGTAGTTCAAATAGCTGCAAATTAAAGCACAGTTTAAAACCACTGTATCATATTAAACCTATCTGTGCTTTGGTTTATAAGTGCACACTGCTTGTGCATGGATAATCCATCACAGCTTAAAATTAGAAAAAGACTTGCAGCAGGTCACTGATTTCTCTGACAACATGACCTTCTAAATACTTCTTAAACTAAATAGATGTGTTTTCCTCTGAATGTTTTCAAATCAAGATACTTTCAGTGGAGGCTCATTTCTGTACTCTGGAAAGCCCATTCGAGTCTATGATTTAATTAAATTGGTGTTTGCATTTATAAAACAGAAGTAACCAAGGGCAAGGGCATCTACTTATATACGTGTCCTAGTTCTATAATAGAGATGTGCACATCTGTCAAGGTTGTTGAAACTAAATCTGTGTGTCCTCTAATGTTGGATGGTATTCTGGACACTGCTTTAGCTTGCCTACAGAGCAGTGTCAGATTTCACAGATCCTCAAGGGATAAAAGGAATCTGTACTGAGATGTGGTAGTATTGAATTTGGCTAGTATTCCTCATCTCCCTCTTTAAAACCTGATTTTATTATGTTTATTTTTGGTAAACACTTAAAAAGTCTAGGGATAACTATAAATGTATCTGTTCACATATACCCACCCAATATCAAATATCCAGCAAATATCAAATACTCAGCTATTTAAAAACATGTACATTACTAACACAAGACTTGTTCTTCAGAAAGATATTTAGAATTTTGTAAATACAGCATTTTTTCTGGACTCAGTGTTGATGTTATTCCTTTAAATCAATTTTCTTCTCTTTGCTTATGTGACTGGCATTCCAGATAATATTCTCCTTTTCATGCATTATTTTATACAAACTCCCCAAGATTTGTATCTCCCCCATCCCCCATACTTGCAATTTTAAGTTTTTTATAACATTCCATTTGAAGAAATAGTGGGTGATATTTTTATAAGGAATTGTGGGCTTCTTATAGGATGAGGGTAGTGATCATATTTCTTTTAGCCAGAATCACCATATTGTTAACTATGAATTGCAGAAAGGAAGAATGCTTCTTTAGAGTATAAGATATGTGACCTGGTCTGCCTGTGGTGGGAAAAGACTTAAACTTGTGTGACTGTAGGGAGGAAGCTTTAGGCTTTTTATTGGGAGCTGTTCCAGGAAGTTGTGTGCAGCTGAGACGGAATATATTAGTGGGCTTCTCCTCACAGGGAGATGGTGTAAATATGAGAGTTTGGAAAGTAGAATGGGGGCTGGGGTGGGGATACTGCCGCAGCTGTGGAGAACTGCACACTTCTTTTTGCCTAATGAGAGGGATCTAGAAGAAGCATCTGGCAGCAGGGAGGGTCTACATTTTATTATAGACAAGAATAGAAGATGAAAGGATATGGTAGATGGAATACATGCACTTTAGAAAAGCATTTAACACAACGTCTGGTGAAATTGCACTTTAAAATACTTCTAGTACATATAACCCTCCAAACAGATGAGAAACACATGAGAAACTGCACATAAAGGAAATGGCATCATAGCTAGATGTGGTTGGCATCAAGGTGTTTGGGAGGACTCTGAGCATTCTCTGTAGAGTCCCTTAGGGCCTGCATCGCCTACTCCAGTAACTAGAAACGGGGATTATGGGAGGTTTGTACATAATTCATGGATGATGCTGAGTGGGGAAGCAATATGTGCACATATAAATCCTACAACAGATCCTGAGGAACTAAAGGATATATACTTCAGAGTCCAGAGGTCTTAAGAAGTAGGAATCATATTCTTCCTGTGTTCTTAGCAGTACCTGGTTCAGCTTTGGGATCCAGCAATCATTCACTTAGTCCAAAATGTCAAAGTTCATCCTGAACAAAAGACTTATTTTTGTTAATCTACCTTGACAAAATAGAAGAAGCTAATAACAGCAAGTGGAAACTTCTATTTCCTTAATATAAGAGGTAAATACAATTAATATGAAAAAAACCATAGAAATATGTTATCTATAAAATGAAATAGAAATTCATCTATACATTGCAGAATAAAACTTTTCGTTATATTTTAAATGATTAGTGTGAGAATTATATTTTTATACTTAATAACTAGGATAAAGGAAAATAAAAGCTGAACTCTAAGGAACAGAAATTGTATTAGAAAGTCCTGTTACAGTGGCAATAATTTGAATTAAAAATATAATTGTAACCTTAAATTACTCCAGGGTATTTTTCTCATGAAGAGTAAGTGGTATATGCTAATGCATGATATAGAGTTTGATAAGATATTTTGATAGCTTCACAAAGCTAGGACAAAGGCCATATGGTAAAATCAATGTATATCTCAGCTTCTAAATCTTGTTATGTTTAAAAGCAGCTTTAAAAATCATTTGTCTTATAAAAAGACACATGTTCTTTTTAATGGAAAGCAGTATGCATCTGAGTACAATTTGTGACTTTAATCTGACTCCTAATAAGAAAAAAAATGCTATGTAAACATAAGACCAATTATTGATAAGAGAAAGGAGTAAATCTAACACAAATTCTCTTCTTTTTTCACCCTGGAAATAAAAAAGATGCAGAAGCCATCAAGCTGCATGGAAAAATGTTAGGCAGAACAAGGCTTTATCTCTAATTTACAGAAAGCTGTCATGGATGAGACTCGCACTCAACCGAAAGAGCAAAGCAATTGATGGATATTGGCCTAAAGCCCTGGAGCAGCACATGCACTTTGAAAATATTTTAACTTTAATTTAAAATATTCAAGATGGTTGAAAGACCCATCTACTCAAAACAGAGTGTAAACTACTACTAGGAGAATTAGTCGTTAATGACAATTAAGAATCAGAGTCAAAATTTGCAAAACAATTTTGAAAAGTTGTATATAGATATTGAATTCAGTATATTAAATAGACAAATCTTTTTCAAGACCAAGAACTACATTTTCACAGTCATATTTACCTTTTAAAGCAAATTGTTGTAATGCTTCCTGCCCCCAATAAATGATTCTTTGTCCACTAAGTATGTCTTTAGGAAAGTTTGGTGTCTCAAACATTTAAGCATGCTCAATGAACCACTGCTCTCAACATACCCAAAGTTAGTGATTTTAGTACTAAATTTACAATGTGAAGCCTAAAAATGAGAATAAATAGAACCTGTCTATATATCATGTATTTAAATTCTACCCATAGAGTAGAATTTTGTAATTAGCGAGAGCAAATGAGCCTAAAAATATACATTATTTTAACTTTTAAAAATTATTTTACTTTATTTCTCTTATTTCTGTTTTTGTTGTTAACATTTCTTCATTACAATTATTTGTTGTTTATACTGTCCTTCTCTGGTTTTATTGCTTCTATGTCTGGATAGAGACTAAGCAAAGTGAAGAGTTTGACATGTGAAGTTCTGCGATTGCCTGATCCCAGCTCAGGCTGAGTGCCAGGGCTCCCACTCACCAGATTTTCATCTGTCTGGATTATTTCATCTCACCCTTTTGGCCTTTGTTCTCTAGGAAACTTCCGTGGGTAAGGAAAATTACATATCCAAAAGTGCTCTACATTGCCTTCTCCCAAAAATAAGGTCACATAATTATATTCATTTTATTTGCTTTTGGCTTCCAATTTAATATTTAGTAATTCATATGACTATTCAGGATTTTGAGAGTGTTTAGCAAGAGAAGGAGAATTGTATATAGAAATACAATTCTATATCTATATATAGATATAGAAAGAGATAGTGTCTTTCTTGTGGCTGTTGTCGAATCCAATAACCTCCCTTAAGCCAGCCAGGAGGCAGGTTATTTCATGCATGGACATGGGTACACTGAGGTTCTCTATAATACTCCTCTGCCCTACTGACACCCATTTTGTGTGGGTGTCCTGAAATCTCTATCTCACCTAGTCTATAACATTCCATATCCCCTTTGCAAGTGCTAAAGTAATTACATTTTGAAGGAAATTTACTAAATATTATATTATCAATGATTGATCAAGGTCTTTATTGATGAGATATTAACTGGAAGGACAGAGTATCTGGAAAGGGCAAAGCAAAATGAAAAATATTGTGTAGTAAGATTCTGCAAATTATGTGGTATAATCCACATTTTAATTGCCTTTTGGGACAAAACAATGCATTATGAGAAAGTGAATGTATTTAATATTACATTGCATGAATTAGTAAATGATTATATTGCTGATGCCGTAAAATTTAAGCCTAGAATGTTAGTCTAGGAAATAAATTCAATTTTATGTTACTAGTTTATTCTTGAACAAATCTATATATTGAATAAGAACTTAATGTGATTATTTTCCATTCATACACAACATTTGAATTGCAATTGTTAATTGCTTTGGCAAAAATCCTTATGATTCTCACAATGTCAAATTGTTTTGGAAACATGCTCATTGTAAGATAAAAAAATTAGTAGACACAAAAGGACAAAAATGTCTGGAATTTTAAAGATTCATTGATTCATTCATTAAGTCAATAAGTATTTACTGGTATTTACTACATAGTCAATGATTGTGCAAAGTGCTAGAAATTCAAACACAAATCTATTTACCAGGTCCCAGCCCTGAGAACGCCCTTCTAAATGCTGCACTTCTCCAAAGCACTCTTTCATCAGATGCTTGAGCAAGATCTGGAAGAAACAGACATGTAAACAGAGTGAGACTGTGCAATGTGGGATAATATTCAGTAGGAGTCTGCAAAGAACATTTATGGCAAAAAGAGAAGATATACATCAACTGCTTAAATAAACATATAAACTAAAGTAATTTTGTCATACTTTTAAATTTTCTGTATCCCCTACCATGGTTCTTAGTTCATTTACTGAGGAAATATTTAATTACTTACTGTTGCTATGCAATAGTGAAGAAGGCCCTGTGCTCATGGAGTTTTCAATTTAGCAGTGAAAACAAACTTTGACCAGGAATCGCAAGGGTGCTGCATGTTATAGAGGAGAAGAGGTGAGTCATTGGAACATAATAGATAGTCTTTACTTTGCTAGGCTTCCAAGGAATAAGTGGAGAATGAACAGTGACTTCACATAATAACATGCCAGTTTCTTGACCACCATAATGGGCATTTTTATAAGCCTACCTGTTATTTGCTGGAGAGAAAATGTTCAACATGATTCACATTTTAATTATCTTTTAGGACAAGACATTATATTATTGAGAACTAAGTGTATTTACTGTTTGATTTCATTGGTTAATGTGTAATAACACATTTCTCTTGCTGATTATCTATATTACCATAAATGCTTATGGCAACAAAAAACAAATGAACCAAAACGTTAATGGATATGAGGACATTCAGTTATTTCTATAACATGTTCTCCAAAGCAATGAAATGGTAAATAATTTGACATTACAACACAAGAAATCCACACATACCGCTTCATTTTATGTAGATGTGCTTGGGAATAAGTAGATGTACACATTTATTCAGGTCTCCAACACACTATCAGGATAATGTATTTTTGCAACAAAGTACTGCCTTGCTCACATTTTACCATTTCCATTAAACCAGAACTCTATGTATAAATTTGGATACATTTAATACATTTATCTTCTATTTGTTAAATTATTTATTGCATAGCACATGTTCTCTCTGTGTCTGATTTTGTTGTTGTTGTTGTTGCAGATAAATCTGCTTCACTGGAAGATTACCTGTTACTGTGTGTTTGTTTATTCTCCCTTTAAGTTTCATACAAGAACCCTAGCTCAGTGTCTGTTCTGTAGTCAGTACTTAATATATTTTTTGGTGGGTTAAATGGAATGTAATGGGTTTGAGTAAAACGTCTATCAAGTCAATCATACAAACACTTTTGAAGTAATAAATCCCAGAAAATATGCCTGAATACTGAACAGAAGGTCCACAATTGTATAAACATCCTAACCATGACTATGATTATTTTTGTATAGTATATGGGGACATGAAAAATCAAAATATCTACATTATTAATTTTGGCTGCTTTTTCCAACCAATCTCTTAATTAGAACTAGTAACTAACTGTCTGATTTGAGAATTACTTTCCTCTAACTAATTTATGTTATAAAGGGAACAACATCAGTGGAATGATGAAATGCTGAAGAAACAAAAGACCTAGAGAGCCCATAGATGACAAGCTCTGAATTATCAAGATTGTCTTTCTAATTGCAGCCCAATTATAACAGATTGGAATGTTGCTATGTCAAAAAGAGACTTATACCCCAGATATCTCAATACCAAATAGATATAAAGAACACACACTGTCCACAAGGAAGATGTTTATTAATACAGGTTTCCAGCTTGTGGAAAACATCTTGGTAACCAGCATTAGTCTATAGGCAATAGCTTTCTAGAAGGAATTCCTAGAAGGAATAGGAATTCAAAAAATAATTCCAGACTAAAAAGGACACTAAATGTGATGAAGAGGTCATTGGGCAGAGATCAAAGGAGGTCTGCAGCTGTTCCATTCTGGTTGTCCTGGTGTGCTCTTTGATGTCCATAAAACTGTTTGGGCTAAAATCGGAGCCCTGCAGAGAAAGAGCCACTCCCATTTCCCCCCACCTACTTTTGCCAGCCCCACCTGGGAGTGGAGAATTGGGTAAACACCCAGACATATTGGCTATTTAAACATTTAGAATTACAGGAACATTTTTGCTTTAGATAAGAAGTATGGTAGATGATTAAATAGAAAGTGTACAGGAGTTATTTTTTTATGAATCATCTTTATGGTGAAATAATCCACATACATATAATCTACCCATGTAAAATGTACAGTTTAATGATTTTTCTTACATGCACAGATATGTGCAAATATCAGCACAAGAAACTTTAAACAATTTGCAAATATCATGAGAAATTTTTAACAATTTTTATCACCACCAAGAGAAAGCCTGTACCCTCTAGCCATTGCCCTTCAGCTTCTTCCCCCACCTTCTCCCCAGGCCTAATCAACCCTAATATACTTTCGGTCTTCATAGATTTATCTATTCTGGACATTTTATACAAGTAGAATTACATAACGTGGTATTTTTTGAGTGGCTTATTAACAGAATGTTGAGTATTCTTTTATTTCTAGGTTAATTTTTTTTTAGTCCCTCCACTCTGGTTTATTTTATATGAGTGGGAATCTCAGATTTTCAGAAATGAATCTGGTCATTCCTTCATGTGTAGTATCTTATACCATCAAAATGTTCTAATCTCTGTATACCTTTATATGTATTCTTAGAAAGTATGAGGTTACTATTGAAATAAAAAAAAATATTAGCCACTAGCAATGCTACTTTTATGATGTCATGCTTTGTCTCACTAACATTTTTATTATCTTGCTAAAATTTTTATTTTAAGCCTAGCAATTATTTCATTTAGACACATTTCTTTTGGTTATGGTCCCTGAAATATAAAAGGTTTAATTGTAAGAGGAAAAAAGTACTTACATGTGCGCAGAGATTTAAGCATAAATAAAAATCTCTATCCTCATACACTAGTTGGGCACACATTTCCTACATCTTTCACTATGGCAACAGTGCTGGCTGGCTCACTCAGGCCAAAATGACACAAGTCTGGTATCCACTGGTGCATTTTCATAGCCAAAATGAAATTGAACGTAATTATTGCATAACCTAAGAAATCCCTCTCCCACAATTCCTTTAACTACTTAGCTAATAGGTTTTCTGTGTGAAACATCCCAATTAGTTACAACACTTCACACTTCAGCCTGGCTGTGGAGGCTTGGCAGTACAATGTTAGTCTGTCCTCTGTGCATGCAAATATCTCCACAGCAAGGAATGTGCTTTCTGAAGAATGACTATCCCAGGTACCTTAGAACATACCAAAGACAATCCAAACAACAGCATTGCAAAGTGGGTCTGTTTTATTTCATTTTAAAAGCCAGAGAGACTCAGCACCATGAAGCCAACCTGTTTCCTTAACTGGGAAATTTCACTTAATCTCTGTGACACAGAAGAAAAATAATATTTAGAAAGTATCTCAATGGAAGCAATGAAGATCCCCAATATGGATCATATAGGAAAAAGCTTACCCACATGACCAAGTTTGTAGTTTATTCTGAAACTTACCCTATATCTGCATTTATACTTTATAAGCAAACTCTGGTTGACAGGATAGATAATGCACTAACCAATAGAAGACAAAAACAGTATTTGCTTTTGTATTGAAGATTCAAGATTAAAAAAAAACATTTTAAATATGTCTTTTTTCACCTTTATTATAATTCAAGAGTACTTCATGTTCAATTGTAAATATCAATTTGGGACATAATTTTTGGACCGACTCTTGTTTCTGAAATTTAAAAAAGAAGTTTGCTTCATTTCATCTAGGATTTTGTTTTGTTTTATTTTCCTCAATAAGAAAGAAGAAACTATAAGGTTAAACATTTCAGCTTTCTTAAAAGCTTTTGATGCACTCGATTTCCTTTCAAGGTCTCGTTTTCATATGTCATTTTAGGGATAGGAAAAATAATTATGATTATGGCAATTGTAAATGGAAAGAAATGGAAGGAAAAAAAGACTGTATTAATACCTCATAAGCAAAGCACAAGGTCTAGTTTACATAAGATTTTTATGAAATATTCCTGCAATGCCTAATCATTCCAGGCAGAAGTACCTATAGGGTAGCCAGCAGAGGGGATATAGGGACCAGGGGCATATTTCATCACTGGGAGAGCCACCATGAGTTATGCCTGTCTCGTCTGTTCTTGGTTTCAAGGGGAGCCTTGGCACAGAGCTGGCCCTGGAGATAGTATTGTGGTGGCGACATAATAAACACTGTGGCCCGTAGGCTTAATAACTCAAGCGGGAACGAGCTGGGTGACTATGCCCAGGGCATTCTCTTTTCCTGTCCAGTTAATCTGTCCCTGTAGGGATGAAGGAGAAAGACATTGAGAATAAGATCACAGGAAAAGTTCAGAGAGGCCTAAAGAGCAGTGGGGCCAAGCAGCACTGCAGCCCAGGGATGCAAACTTTCCCAGCTGTCGGTTTGGGCACCACACACTAATTTTAAAGCAGAAAGATAAGCCTTAGCAAGTTGTGTGCCTTCCCCAAGTAAATTTATTTCAAAGCTCTAGCCTCATTTGTACAAAAAGAGACAAATAAAAACTTACGTTTGTTATTCACTTCTAATAAGGAGAAAAATTTGCAAAAACGGTGTGATTATTTTGATTCTCTCGTACTCTAATGCATGAGTTACTCCACATGTAATATGAATGGTCATTCCTATATGGATCATAGCCATAGGTCTGTTTTAAAAATTACATATTGTAGTAAAGGTTTAACCTTAGTTTCTAATTCTGTCCAAAGGCAACATGTTGTTTTGTTTGTTTTGATGAGGTTCCTTAAAATGTTCAAACCATAAAACAAAATTATTCTAGATGGATGGAAACTAAACCGTAATGTTTTAGTGAAATGAAAATCATCACCCTATTACCAATCACTTAAGTAGATTAGGTAACAAGTTAAAAAGCCTACGATTTTTTAGGACTGGTAGACATATCTGTTAACAAACCTTATTTGCATCTTTAGTCTTATGCATCTCCACTTCTGAACCTCTAAAAGCACAGGTCACAGTACTTGCTACAGTTGCGGGGATATCATTCTTTCTTCTAGGTTAGCAATACAGACAGTATGTTAATCTCTGGGAAACGCATTCAGCAGAACTTCAGTCAACAAAAATGTATTCAACACTTACGTGCTCAGCACTTGATGTTCCAGTTAGAATAAACTCTGTAACATTCCTCCCACATGTGATTCTTTTAGTCTTGATTTCTTTGATCGTAACAATCTCTCTGCTCACATTGCTCTCCCCACGTTACTTAACTACACGTATCTCCGTTCAAATTTTGCCCATTTTTCAAGGCACGGTTCAAATGCTTCTTCATTTGGAAATTATGTATTATTCCTTTCAGTGAAAGGTGACTTCACTCTTTTTTCCCCCGCCCCGGAAATATATTTATTTATTTATTTATTTATTTATTTATTTATTATTATTACTATACTTTAAGTTTTAGGGTACATGTGCACAATGTGCAGGTTAGTTACATATGTATACATGTGCCATGCTGGTGCGCTGCACCCACTAACTCGTCATCTAGCATTAGGTATATCTCCCAATGCTATCCCTCCCCCCTCCCCCCACCCCACTACAGTCCCCAGAGTGTGATGTTCCCATTCCTGTGTCCATGTGTTCTCATTGTTCAATTCCCACCTATGAGTGAGAATATGCGGTGTTTGGTTTTTTGTTCTTGCAATAGTTTACTGAGAATGATGATTTCCAATTTCATCCATGTCCCTACAAAGGACATGAACTCATCATTTTTGATGGCTGCAGAGTATTCCATGGTGTATATGTGCCACATTTTCTTAATCCAGTCTATCATTGTTGGACATTTGGGTTGGTTCCAAGTCTTTGCTATTGTGAATAATGCTGCAACAAACATACATGTGCATGTGTCTTTATAGCAGCATGATTTATAGTCCTTTGGGTATATACCCAGTAATGGGATGGCTGGGTCAAATGGTATTTCTAGTTCTAGATCCCTGAGGAATCGCCACACTGACTTCCACAATGGTTGAACTAGTTTACAGTCCCACCAACAGTGTAAAAGTGTTCCTATTTCTCCACATCCTCTCCAGCACCTGTTGTTTCCTGACTTTTTAATGATTGCCATTCTAACTGGTGTGAGATGGTATCTCATTGTGGTTTTGATTTGCCTTTCTCTGATGACCAGTGATTATGAGCATTTTTTCATGTGTTTTTTGGCTGCATAAATGTCTTCTTTTGAGAAGTGCCTGTTCATGTCCTTTGCCCACTTTTTGATGGGGTTGTTTGTTTTTTTCTTGTAAATTTGTTGGAGTTCATTGTAGATTCTGGATATTAGCCCTTTGTCAGATGAGTAGGTTGCAAAAATTTTCTCCCATTTTGTAGGTGGCCTGTTCACTCTGATGGTAGTTTCTTTTGCTGTGCAGAAGCTCTTTAGTTTAATTAGATCCCATTTGTCAATTTTGGCTTTTGTTGCCATTGCTTTTGATGTTTTAGACATGAAGTCCTTGCCCATGCCTATGTCCTGAATGGTAATGCCTAGGTTTTCTTCTAGGGTTTTTATGGTTTTAGGTCTAACATTTAAGTCTTTAATCCATCTTGAATTGATTTTTGTATAAGGTGTAAGGAAGGGATCAAGTTTCAGCTTTCTACATATGGCTAGCCAGTTTTCCCAGCACCATTTATTAAATAGAGAATCCTTTCCCCATTGCTTGTTTTTCTCAGGTTTGTCAAAGATCAGATAGTTGTAGATATGCGGCGTTATTTCTGAGGGCTCTGTTCTGTTCCATTGATCTATATCTCTGTTTTGGTACCAGTACCATGCTGTTTTGGTTACTGTAGCCTTGTAGTATAGTTTGAAGTCAGGTAGTGTGATGCCTCCAACTTTGTTCTTTTGGCTTAGGATTGACATGGTGATGCGGGCTCCTTTTTGGTTCCATATGAACTTTAAAGTAGTTTTTTCCAATTCTGTGAAGAAAGTCATTGGCAGCTTGATGGGGATGGCATTGAATCTGTAAATTACCTTGGGCAGTATGGCCATTTTCACAATATTGATTCTTCCTACCCATGAGCATGGAATGTTCTTCCATTTGTTTGTATCCTCTTTTATTTCCTTGAGCAGTGGTTTGTAGTTCTCCTTGAAGAGGTCCTTCACGTCCTTTGTAAGTTGGATTCCTAGGTATTTTATTCTCTTTGAAGCAATTGTGAATGGGAGTTCACTCATGATTTGGCTCTCTGTTTGTCTGTTGTTGGTGTATAAGAATGCTTGTGATTTTTGTACATTGTTTTTGTATCCTGAGACTTTGCCGAAGTTGCTTATCAGCTTAAGGAGATTTTGGGCTGAGACGATGGGATTTTCTAGATATACAATCATGTCATCTGCAAACAGGGACAATTTGACTTCCCCTTTTCCTAATTGAAAACCCATTATTTCCTTCTCCTGCCTAATTGCCCTGGCCAGAACTTCCAACAGTATGTTGAATAGGAATGGTGAGAGAGGGCATCCCTGTCTTGTGCCAGTTTTCAAAGGGAATGCTTCCAGTTTTTCCCATTCAGTATGATATTGGCTGTGGGTTTGTCATAGATAGCTCTTATTATTTTGAGACACGTCCCATCAATACCTAATTTATTGAGAGTTTTTAGCATGAAGGGCTGTTGAATTTTGTCAAAGGCCTTTTCTGCATCTATTGAGATAATCATATGGTTTTTGTCTTTGGTTCTGTTTATATGCTGGATTACGTTTATTGATTTTTGTATGTTGAACCAGCCTTGCATCCCAGGGGTGAAGCCACCTTGATCATGGTGGATAAGCTTTTTGATGTGCTGCTGGATTTGGTTTGCCAGTATTTTATTGAGGATTTTTGCATCAATGTTCATCAAGGATACTGGTCTAAAATTCTCTTTTTTGGTTGTGTCTCTGCCAGGCTTTGGTATCAGGATGATGCTGGCCTCATAAAATGAGTTACGGAGGATTCCCTCTTTTTCTATTGATTGAAATAGTTTCAGAAGGAATGGTACCAGTTCCTCCTTGTACCTCTGGTAGAATTCGGCTGTGAATCCATCCGGTCCTGGACTCTTTTTGTTTGGTAAGCTATTGATTATTGCCACAATTTCAGCTCCTGTTATTGATCTATTCAGAGATTCAACTTCTTCCTCGTTTAGTCTTGGGAGAGTGTATGTGTCGAGGAATTTATCCATTTCTTCTAGATTTTCTAGTTTATTTGCATAGAGGTGTTTGTAGTATTGTCTCATGGTAGTTTGTATTTCTGTGGGATCGGTGGTGATGTCCCCTTTATCATTTTTTATTGCATCTATTTGATTCTTCTCTCTTTTTTTCTTTATTAGTCTTGCTAGCAGTCTATCAATTTTGTTGATCCTTTCAAAAAACCAGCTTCTGGATTCATTAATTTTTTGAAGGGTTTTTTGTGTCTCTATTTCCTTCAGTTCTGCTCTGATTTTAGTTATTTCTTGCCTTCTGCTAGCTTTTGAATGTGTTTGCTCTTGCTTTTCTAGTTCTTCTAATTGTGATGTTAGGGTGTCAATTTTGGATCTTTCCTGCTTTCTCTTGTGGGCATTTAGTGCTATAAATTTCCCTCTACACACTGCTTTGAATGCATCCCAGAGATTCTGGTATGTTGTGTCTTGGTTCTCGTTGGTTTCAAAGAACATCTTTATTTCTGCCTTCATTTCGTTATGTAACCAGTAGTCATTCAGGAGCAGGTTGTCCAGTTACCATGTAGTTGAGCGGTTTTGAGTGAGATTCTTAATCCTGAGCTCTAGTTTGATTGCACTGTGATCTGAGAGATAGTTTGTTATAATTTCTGTTCTTTTACATTTGCTGAGGAGAGCTTTACTTCCAAGTATGTGGTCAATTTTGGAATAGGTGTGGTGTGGTGCTGAAAAAAATGTATATTCTGTTGATTTGGGGTGGAGAGTTCTGTAGATGTCTATTAGGTCCACTTGGTGCACAGCTGAGTTCAATTCCTGGGTATCCTTGTTGACTTTCTGTCTCGTTGATCTGTCTAACATTGACAGTGGGGTGATAAAGTCTCCCATTATTAATGTGTGGGAGTCTAAGTCTCTTTGTAGGTCACTCAGGACTTGCTTTATGAATCTGGGTGCTCCTGTACTGGGTGCATATATATTTAGGATAGTTAGCTCTTCTTGTTGAATTGATCCCTTTACCATTATGTAATGGCCTTCTTTGTCTCTTTTGATCTTCGTTGGTTTAAAGTCTGTTTTATCAGAGACTAGGATTGCAACCCCTGCCTTTTTTTGCTTTCTGTTTGCTTGGTAGATCTTCCTCCATCCTTTTATTTTGAGCCTATGTGTGTCTCTGCACGTGAGATGGATTTCCTGAATACAGCACATTGATGGGTCTTGACTCTTTATCCAATTTGCAAGTCTGTGTCTTTTAATTGGAGCATTTAGTCCATTTACATTTAAAGTTAATATTGTTATGTGTGAATTTGATCCTGTCATTATGACGTTAGCTGGTTATTTTGCTCGTTAGTTGATGCAGTTTCTTCCTAGTCTCGATGGTCTTTACATTTCGGTATGATTTTGCAGTGGCTGGTACTGGTTGTGCCTTTCCATGTTTAGCGCTTCCTTCAGGAGCTCTTTTAGGGCAGGCCTGGTGGTGACAAAATCTCTCAGCATTTGCTTGTCTGTAAAGTATTTTATTTCTCCTTCACTTATGAAGCTTAGTTTGGCTGGATATGAAATTCTGGGTTGAAAATTCTTTTCTTTAAGAATGTTGAATATTGGCTCCCACTCTCTTCTGGCTTGTAGAGTTTCTGCTGAGAGATCTGCTATTAGTCTGATGGGCTTCCCTTTGAGGGTAACCCGACCTTTCTCTCTGGCTGCCCTTAACATTTTTTCCTTCATTTCAACTTTGGTGAATCTTACAATTATGTGTCTTGGAGTTGCTCTTCTCGAGGAGTATCTTTGTGGCGTTCTCTTTATTTCCTGAATCTGAATGTTGGCCTGCCTTGCTAGATTGGGGAAGTTCTCCTGGATAATATCCTGCAGAGTGTTTTCCAACTTGTTTCCATTCTCCCCGTCACTTTCAGGTACACCAATCAGACGTAGATTTGGTCTTTTCACATAGTCCCTTATTTCTTGGAGGCTTTGCTCATTTCTTTTTATTCTTTTTTCTCTAAACTTCCCTTCTCGCTTCATTTCATTCATTTCATCTTCCATCACTGATACCCTTTCTTTCAGTTGATCACATCGGCTCCTGAGGCTTCTGCATTCTTCACGTAGTTCTCGAGCCTTGGTTTTCAGCTCCATCAGCTCCTTCAAGCACTTCTCTGTATTGGTTATTCTAGTTATACACTCTTCTAAATTTTTTTCAATGTTTTCAACTTCTTTGCCTTTGGTTTGAATATCCTCCCATAGCTCAGAGTAATTTGATCGTCTGAAGCCTTCTTCTCTCACCTCGTCAAAATCATTCTCCATCCAGCTTTGTTCCATTGCTGGTGAGGAACTGTGTTCCTTTGGAGGAGGAGAGGCACTCTGCTTTTTAGAGTTTCCAGTTTTTCTGCTCTGTTTTTTCCCCATCTTTGTGGTTTTATCTACTTTTGGTCTTTGATGATGGTGATGTACAGATGGGTTTTTGGTGTGGATGTCCTTTCTGTTTGTTAGTTTTCCTTCTAACAGACAGGACCCTCAGCTGCAGGTCTGTTGCAGTACCAGGCCGTGTGAGGTGTCAGTCTGCCCCTGCTGGGGGGTGCCTCCCAGTTAGGCTGCTCGGGGGTCGGGGGTCAGGGGTCAGGGACCCACTTGAGGAGGCAGTCTGCCCGTTCTCAGATCTCCAGCTGCGTGCTGGGAGAACCACTGCTCTCTTCAAAGCTGTCAGACAGGGACATTTAAGTCTACAGAGGTTACTGCTGTCTTTTTGTTTGTCTGTGCCCTGCCCCCAGAGGTGGAGCCTACAGAGGCAGGCAGGCCTCCTTGAGCTGTGGTGGGCTCCACCCAGTTCCAGCTTCCAGGCTGCTTTGTTTACCTAAGCAAGCCTGGGCAATGGCGGGCGCCCCTCCCCCAGCCTCGGTGCCGCCTTGCAGTTTGATCTCAGACTGCTGTGCTAGCAATCAGTGAGACTCTGTGGGCGTAGGACCCTCTGAGCCATGTGCCGGATACAATCTCCTGGTGTGCCGTTTTTTAAGCCCGTCGGAAAA
The DNA here is from genome assembly GCF_028885655.2 of Pongo abelii. Taxonomy (NCBI): domain Eukaryota; kingdom Metazoa; phylum Chordata; class Mammalia; order Primates; family Hominidae; genus Pongo; species Pongo abelii. The sequence continues at coordinate 94,372,757 of NC_071990.2, read as the reverse complement.
GCGCAGTATTCGGTGGGAGTGACCCGATTTTCCAGGTTCCATCTTTCACCCCTTTCTTTGACTAGGAAAGGGAACTCCCTGACCCCTTGTGCTTCCCAAGTGAGGCAATGCCTCGCCCTTCTTCGGCTCACACACAGTGCGCGCACCCACTGACCTGCGCCCACTGTCTGGCACTCCCTAGTGAGATGAACCCGGTACCTCAGATGGAAATGCAGAAATCACCCATCTTCTGCATCGCTCACGCTGGGAGCTGTAGACCGGAGCTGTTCCTATTCGGCCATCTTGGCTCCCCCCCTTTTTTTTTTTTGAGACGAAGTCTTGCTCTGTCGCCCAGGCTGGAGTGCAGTGGCACGATCTCGGCTCACTGCAAGCTCCGCCTCCCGAGTTCATGCCATTCTCCTGCCTCAGCCTCCCCAGTAGCTGGCACTACAGGTGCCCGCCATCACGCAAGGTTAATTTTTTTTTGTATTTTCAGTAGAGACGGGGTTTCACTGTGTTAGCCAGGACGGTCTCGATCTCCTGACCTCGTGGTCCACCCGCCTTGGCCTCCCAAAGTGCTGGGATTACAGGCGTGAGTCCCCGCACCCAGCCTACCTCACTCTTTTTAATGTTTTGTACAACCTTATTGGTACCCAGGAACAGTTACGTAATTTATGGGTTCCAGGATAAAATGAAAATGAAATGCCCCTTGTTCAAAATGTAGTAAGAATTTCCATCTCATACCAGGTAGAATGGCGATCATTAAAAATTCAAGAAACAACAGATGTTGGAGAGGATGTGGAGAAACAGGAAAGCTTTTACACTGGTAGTGGGAGTGTAAATTAGTTCAACAATTGTGGAAGACAGTGTGGCGATTCCTCAAGGATCTGGAACCAGAAATACCATTTGACCCAGCAATCCTATTACTGGGTATATACCCCAAGGAGTATAAATCATTCTGCTACAAAGACACATGCACACATATGTTTATTGCAGCACTATTCACAATAGCAAAGACTTGGAATCAACCAAAATGCCCATCAGTGATAGGCTGGATAAAGAAAATGTGGCACATATACACCATGGAATACTATGCAGCCATAAAAAGGATGAGTTCATGTCTTTTGCAGGGACATGGATGAAGCTGGAAACCGTCATTCCCAGCAAACTAACACAGGAACAAAAAGTCAAACACCGCATGTTCTCACTCATAAGTGGGAGTCGAACAATGAGAACACATGGACACAGGCAGGCAAATATCACACACCCGGGCCTGTTGTGGGGTCGGGGGCTAAGGGAGGGATAGCATTAGGAGAAATACCTAATGTAGATGACAGGTTGATGGGTGCAGCAAACCACCATGGCACGTGTATACCTATGTAACAAACCTGCACATTCTGCACATGTATCCCAGAACTTAAAGAATAATTAAGAAAAAAAATTTTCAGACAGCAACAGCAGAGCATTAAACTAAATGTAGGCCTTTCTAAGCACACGGCCCTGTGAGACTGCACACGTCATATGCTCATGAAGCCAGCCCTGTCTATACCTCCTCAATGTACTAATTGCTATTAATTTTATTAATGCATGAGCTATTTTTACACATGGGTTGACTTTTCTCTTTGAATATAGTGTAGGCTCCTTGAGAACAGTGTCTACATGTATTCCACAGTAGCAAAGAGAGTCTTACAAAATTTCAGATATTCTAAACTCTTGCTACTAAAATATAGTCCATGGACTGATTTCACCTGGGAATTTATTAGAACTGCAGAATCTCAAACTCCACCCGAAACCAACTGAATCAAATCCACATTCCACAAGATCTGCATGTAATCTATATGCACATTCAAGTTTGAGAAGCATCATTAAACGAGGAAATGAATAGCCCTCTAGAACAAAAGACACCATTAGGTGGGAAATTTACCCATTGGAGTATTATGTATTATTCCATCAAACTCTAATGGAAAGGTAATTTCTGCTTTTCTTAACCAGAGGGAAGTATCAGATTAAGACATTTTATTCCTCTTTTCAGATTTCAATTCAATCCCTCCCAGTTTTTCTTTTCTTTGAGAAAAGGATTACTTTTCTCACTAATGATGTATAGAAGAGCCAGGTAGCTGCTGGACCCATTTTACCAGAAAATATGCCATGTAAAAGATAGGTATAGGAATACAGATCTGTAAATTTCTCTCTCTCTCTCCCCCCTCTATTTCTCTTTTCTCTGAACTCTGATTTGCATATTGTTGCATATTGTTGCATATTGCTAATAAACAGCAAAATAATTCTGTCGGTGTGGCATAAGCGAAAGAAGCAAAACTGGCATATGGATTGACATCACTCAGCTTTCATCAGAAAACTCAAAAGGTGTCATAACTATTATAATGGTCTGCCTTTAATTCTCTTATTGGTTCCTATTTGAACTTTCCACATTAACACTAATTCTGAGCAGCTAACAAAGTGGTTATCTGGCAAGGTGGAATATTTTGGGAAATTCTCAAAAAATTTCAGCTCTCCATTTCAAATATACAGGAATGTGCAAGTAGATTACTCTCTCAAAATGGCAACCCTGTGATTTGAGATTTAAAGGAAAGAAAAGTAAGTAGAAAATGTGATATAAAATTATCAATTTCATCATATTAAAATGATACTAAATAATTTAAATTCGCCAATTTAGGAAAAAGTCCATTAAAGAAAGAGTTATTTCAATGATGCCAAAAAGGAAACATGATTTTATTTTTACTGCTACTGCTTGCTTACTTGTTCCCAAGATAGTTTATTTTAGCAAGGTTAGATCTTAGGGCTCTGAATTCTTAAGGTATATAATCAAAGTTTAGCTTCTCAGGTATATAATCGAAGTTTAGAAGCCTAATACACCTGAACTTTAAGAAAATTCACAAAACCTTTGTAAAATCCTTAACTCTAGAAGTGAACATATGTAAGTGACCGTAGTTGAGCATTAAAGTTCTGTAGGAGAGCTTTTAGCAACTTTTTACCTAGATAGCCTTCAAATTCTTCAGTCTTCATTTTATTTACTTATATTTACAGAAGTGAGGTTTCTTTGAAATTACTTTGGAGAACCTGTTGGTGTTTTAAAGGTAATAATTGCAGGTGATACCATAGTGAGTTCAGCTGTTCAAGCTCCAAAACACCACACAGAATGACAACGTGGCAGACCAATGATATAATGGGAAAAGCCTGAAACAGTACGTCGAGTTTGATTAAAAGTTATAACTTTATTCAAGGCCTGCCTTGTGATAGTAGCTGCTGGTAAATACAGATGAAACTGAAGTAAGCTAAATTACTCTTTTATGATTTATTTTTGATAATTGGTGGCAGAAGGTGTCTACAGTTTTAAAATAGAACCTCTGATTCCATTTTATAAGCACTGATCCTGATTCTACTTCTATGTATTAGTTATCTATTTCTGCATAACAAACTACTCCAAAACTTAGCACTTAAAACAACCTCCATTTGTTACCTCACATGTTCAAGGATACTGGTGTGGCTTATCTGAATCCCATGCCTCAAGCTCTTTCATGAGTTTGCATTCAACTTGTAATCCAGAGCTGCATGTTCACATGAAGGCCTAGCTGGGGAATGATCTGATTCCAATCTCACTCACATGAACCTAACCAGGGGACTGCTTCATGACATGCGAGCAATCCAAGACAGAGCAATAGCAGTCCTTCAAGGGGAAGCCAATATCTTCCTAAAACCTAATCTCAGAAGTGACATCACACCAGTTCTGTAGTTTTGTATTTATTAGAAATGAGTCACTAAATCCAGCTCACACTCAAAGGGAGGGATTCCTCAAAGGCATAAATACCAGAGCATGAAATCACTGGAGGCCATCTTAAAAGCTGCTTATTATAACCTCCCACTTAAGAGAAAATACGTGTAAGAAAAACATAAGTAATTTCTTGTGTTTTAATCTTCTGACAGCATTTTCTAATGCATTTTACTTAATCAGTCCAACAAAATTTATCTGCAGCTCTCCCATCTAATTTGAGAAATATGACATACTCTATTTGGCACATTTTTGTTTCATGAATGGACTATACTCCTCACTTTGTGAGAAATACGAAAAAAAGTTTAAAATGTATTAATCAGAATTCTTTTATTTGCAAGTAACCATAATCCTTACCTATAAATAAAAGTAAAACAAATTGAATGCCTGAAAAATACAGAGGTGTGTTTTTCTTTAGGTATGGCAGAATATAGGAATTCAGCAACTTTTATCCTCTCTTGTTTCTTCTCTCTTTTCTGCGGGATTTTTTTTTTCTGTTTTGAATACTTTCTCAAACAAATACTGTTGAAATAGAGAGTCCCGATATTTCTAGATTCATATATACAACCAACATTTTTATTAGACAGCAAGTTTTTTTTTTAATTTCAAAAATTCCAACTGACATCCTAGAATTGTCTTTATTATCATCACTGCTTAAATTACATACATATTTTAACTAAGGAAAGGGCATATAAAGAATATGTGAAGGGCCAGGCCTGGGTAATATGTCTATCCTACAGTTTCACTCAAATGACATGTACTGAGTATGAACAAGAAATTAATCCTAAAGAAAAACTGGGTAATAAAAGTTGCAAAGCTGGTTCAGCAAAAAGTATGTATATCTACTATAAGTATTTATTCAATGTTTATAATGTACTAGACAAAATGTTGATATTAGTACAATTCTACTACAGGTTGAGTATTACTTTTTTGACATGCTTAGGAACAGAAGTGTTTCAGATTGTAGATTTTTTATGATATTGAAATATTTACATATATGTGAATATATATGTATGCACACACAAATAATAATATTATATGTATATATCATTTTGAGCATGGAACCTAGAAGGTAATTTTATGTAATATTTTTAATAATGTCATTCATGAAACAAGGTTTCTGTACATTGAACCAACAGAAAGCAAAGGTGTAACTATTTCATGTTGACATTCAAAAAATTTCACATTTGTAATATTTCCTGTTTTGGATTAGGAATGCTAAATCTACACCAAATTGTGTAGGTGTATCAGTTCATTCGCATGCTGCTAATAAAAACATACCAAAGACTGTAATTTATAAAGAAAAGAGGTTTAATTCACACACAGTTCAGCATGACTGGGGAAGACTCAAGAAACTTGCAATCATGGCGGAAGGGAGAGCAAACACGTCCTTCTTCACATGGCAGCAGCAAGGAGATGTGCAGAGTGAAGAGACGGAAAAGCCCCTTATAAACCATCAGATCTCCTGAGAACTCACTCATTGTCACAAAAGCAGCAAGGAGGTAACCACCCCTATGATTCAATTACCTCCCACTGCACTCCTCCCGTGACACATGGGAATTATGGAAACTGCAATTCAAGATGAGATTTGGGTGGGGACACAGCTGAATCATATCAGTAGGTTTCTTCAACTTGTGGGAAAGTAGTACTAGAATAGCGCTGGTTAAATGGTAATGGGGGATGCTGAGTCTCTTCACTCAGCTCAGAGGAGAAAAAATCAGTATAAGTAAAATTTTGCATTATAGGTACTTCTGTAACTTTGTATGGTTTTAAACAATAAGTTATATTAAAATAATTAAATCACTTATAGTAGAAATTATTTTTGAAGCAATATTTGAAGTTAAAAATTAGTATGCTGCACTATTGACTTCATAAAGGTATAAATTTACCACCTCGTGTCTCTCTGGCTACATAGTCATAGAAAGAAGAAAGTCACCCCAACACTGATTTGTCTTTCTCTCTCTTTAGTACCTTCTTTCACAGGAACTCCATTGAGGCCAAGTTAAGCTTAAAATAATGGCAATGGTCAAAGATTAGAGTCATGTCAAATATTACAGTGATTTTTTTTTTTTACGCCAGAATGTGATCCTAAGGTAAATCTTATAACTTACTGAATCCAGTTTTGTCAAGGATAATACATTAACTCGTGTAATAGAATAAAAGATCAAGTCTTTATGCAGTATACTTTAGGAGAGTCACATTACTCACTAGAGTTTTCTAACACTTTGTTTGGAAATAAAGATCTAAAGGAACACTAGACAAATAGTAAAAGCTACCAAAATAAACTTTTATTTTCCTGGTTTTAACCAAAAAATTAAACTTTAGAAAAGCTGAGGGTCAGTTATGGAATGCAGTTGTCCGGGGAATAGACAGATGTTCATTTTTATTTGCTTAAGAGTATAAACTATTGGATCACTGCAGCAGTTATAAATGATTTATGGAATGAGACACATTCTTGTTTAATGCACAAAGACTGTCAACTATTCTAGCAATTACAGAGATATGGTACTATTTTTAGTGGTATAGTTACCCAGGAACTACATTATTATTATATGAAATATGAAATATAAACTAACTTCTCTCACTATGGAGTTCTCATGAAGTTACATCTAGTAGAAAGGTAGTGAGAGAATAATTACATTTCTTTGCAGCCTGTGTCTACACTTGCAAAACAAAGTGGAATAACAGATAATATACATAATTTTAGTTTTAGCATTTGGCTCCGCAGGGACACTTAATGGCCACTTGTTATGTAACCCAGGTGTCAGTCCAAGTCCACCATCCCCCTTCCAGGGTCATCTTTGTCTAATATATTTGAGCAAAATGGTTGTGTCTCATCTCCATTTCACAACCACACATCTGCCAGTTGCTTCTCTACTCCCATCCCCCTCCTGGTCATGGCATTGATTTTCTACATTATCTGCACCTCCAGGTACAACCTGGTTCATTTTATTCTCTAAAGCACCACCAATTTAAAGATATATGTATGGAAAACATTGTGTGTAAATTTGAGGCGATGGTGGAGGTCATTTTTGGAGCATCACAGCTTGGGAAGATTCTTAACTAAACTACAAGAAATTCTTTTTTCTAAGAAAGAGATCATGTCCATTACAGGGACATAGATGGAGCTGGAGGCCATTATCCTTAGCAAACTAACACAGGAACAGAAAACTAAATACCACATGCTCTCACTCATGCATGAGAGCTAAATGATGAGAACACATGGACACATAGAGGGGAACAACACACACTGGAGTCTATGGGAGGGTGGAGAGTGGGAGGAGGGAATCAGAAAAAAATAACTAATGACACTAGGCTTAATACCTGGGTGATGAAATAATCTGTACAACAAACCCTCATGACAGAAGTTTGCCTATGTAACAGACCTGCACGTCAACTCCCGAACTTAAAATAAAACTTAAAAAAATACATTCTTCTTTCTTAAATATTCTTCAGCGATTCTACCATGGAATCTTCACACTTGTTTTTTAACCTCAGGATTCCATTTCACTCCCAGATTGCAGACTTCTCCTTTTCCTTTGACGTCTTCCTCAATTTTCTCAAGCACTCTCTCTCCCAAACCCCAGGTTTCTGTTAGTGTGCTTGGTATATGATGTTATCATTTTGCCTAGTACTAGTCCATGGAGCCACAGATCTATTAAAGTATTTTCCCTAGAATATATTTGTTGCACAGATGCATGAAACTCTAATATACACAGACAGACAGCAAGATTGAGCAACACACACACACAAAAAATAACAAGATACAGACACAAGACACACACATACAAATACACACAAATAACAATATACAGAAAGATATACAGATAAAGTCATTATATAGATGGGTTTTATATATATATTTATAGGTTTTTTTATATATATTCATATATATATTTTATATATATTTATAGGTATTTTGTAATGGCTTTTATATATATATATAAAACCCATCTATATGACTTTATATAAGTCTTTATATATATTTATATATTTATATATATGACTTTATATGTCATATATACTTTATAAATAAAGTCATATATACTTTATAAATAAAGTCATATATACTTTATAAATAAAGTCATATATACTTTATATAAGTCATATATATATAAATTCCTATGTAGGAAATTCTATAGAAATGATATATATATAAAAATATATAAATGTATATATAAATAGATATAAATATATATTCAAACATACATATTCAGCACACAGATGAAAAAAAAAAACTGGAATAGAAAAGGGTGCTTTTTTTTTTGGTTGTTACCACTGATGTAATATAAATGAAATGCTACCACTCATGAAGTGTACAATGTAATGCTTACTAAATAAAGAGATACCAAAAGACATTTAATCTGAAGCTTGCTTTACTTGAACTAAAGTAAAATAATAGAATGAGCACCTAATACACACACACACACACACACACAGAGTCAGGGAAACAATCTATACAATTCAGGTGAATACTGCTTATGAATGCATTTCCATGTTTGTGCATTTCTATTATAAGCATGAAAGAATTCATATAACTTAAGTAGCCACTGTCTTGTGCCTACTCCTTTTGATGACTTTGTATTGTCATTTTTATCCTGGCTTCTGAAAACTATTGTCATTCTGTAGGTAGACAGAGTACCCTGTGAGCAAGGGAAGTTTGTCAAATGTGGGCAGAAATAGGAATAAAGCTCCTATTTCTTTTCTTGGCTTTACCTCTTGGCTGTGTAGAATCTTAGAAAATCTATCTAGTCTCCCTTTACCCATATACTTTCCCATTAAACAAAGTGAGACAACTATATATTGTTTATGATTTCTCTCATTCAAACATTCTAATTATACTGTGCAAACTTATAATTAGTCATATCTCGCATTTAGTATCACAGACTGATCATAAGTTTGAAAATTTTATTCACAGAGAAAGCCCATCAGTAAACAGTGAATGTAGACAACACCCTTCCTATGCAAATTGTAAGTAGGTCTGGAAGGAAGTGTCAATTCCCTTTGGTACTATTGAGGCATCAAGGTGCTCATTAATATCTACATGGTCAGCAAGACTCTTTAGCCCTGGAAGTTCTACCCATGTTCCAGGTGAGGGAAATTCAGGCTGATTCAGACATCATTTCTATAGAATTTCCTACACAGATTTTAAAGTTGAAATACTATGCAAACAAAACCAGAATTGAGACTTGTTCAGTGAGCACAGTATGGCTAAAGGATATAGGCCAGTTTACTAAGCCATTTTCTTAATTATACAACTAATTCAGACATCTCTATATAAAATACACAAACTTGAGTTGAGGCTACCTGGATACAGCTCCTTGCTAAAGACTGGAGGAGGAAATTTGGCTTCAGGAATCAGCCTTCTTTTTCACCATTTGCTCTTGAGGCAATTTCTTATACACCTTAAGTTGTCCTAGCGAACCTCTTTGTTCAACTAGCCCTTATGTTGTGCTGTATCTTTTCAAGTTACTTTATACTGTAGCGAGTTTACTAATACAAGTAGTTATTATGTTCCATTGTTATCATTATTAGACATTAGTAGCTAATATTAAGGGCTCACTATATGCTTAACACAATTCTAAATGCTTTATGTGGATTAACTCATTTAGTCCTTATGAATTAATGAAGAAGGAATGTTATTTAAAGTTCAATCTTACAGATGAGGAAACTGAGGCACAGGGTAGTAAAGTAACTTGCCTAAGTTAACACTGCCAAGAGGGATATCAGAATTTGAACCCAAATATACTGATTCTATACTCTGTCCTCTTAACCACTACCTACACTGCCATTTGTTGATTTAATTATGTTTATTGCACAATCCTTCAGTTATTACTCTTATTCTAATTAGTTGTTCTCTTTGCTGTGTGTGTGTGTGTGTGTATATATATATATATATATATATATATATACACACACTGCTTCTCTGTTTTTCTCCCTTCTCTTGTATTTTAACACTTTTATTTTCTGTATGGGACAGACTGCATGCAGTGATCTACTCAGACCTGACAGGGCCCTTGTTGCTTCTCTCTTATTGCTGTCTGTTCTGTCTCTGTTTTTTCTCTCTTATACCACTTGTCCAACTTCAATACAAAGTGACTTACTACTCTCTGCTAACATTTCCACTCAGTCTATGTTCCCAAGGCTGTTGGATCAGAGATTCTCTTCTTCCCTCAAAATGTGGCTTTTTCTATGATTTATTTTAATTATATGTGGTTTGAATGATAACCTTTGTTTCTGAAAAAAATGTATTCTTTGAACAACAACAACAAAAATCTTTGAGGATTTTGTTGGTGGTGTTTTGTTTTATTTTTCAGCAATGTTCCCAGAGAGACCAGTACTCTGAAATTCTTTTCTATTTACTTGAAAGAGTCCTCCCCGCCTAAAAAAAGTGTTATATGTCAAAAATTGTCAGCTCTTTATGAATAGAAAAAGTATCACTTCAAGACTTACCCACTTAAGATTTGATTGACCAGTATATGTCAATCATAAACTGCTAGATTCTCTAGAAATGGCAATCTTAGTGTCTTTTCATTGAGTTTACAAAGAAACTGCAATTTACTTAATTTGTGCCATTGCTCCTTCTAGCACAAACAGATTGAAGGCTATTACTTTAGTTTACCAACAGGTACATTAAAATATTATGTGACATGTTTAATTCAGATGTCAGCTAAAACTCATTCCTTTGAATATTAATGAAATTGTTTCTATTTTCTATGGATTATAGAGAATGAAATGTTGTCTTAACAATTTTTTATGGATTTCTAAAGGTCTTTTGGAATTTTAGCTGTTCTCTTACTTAAGTTTAGGGATAGGCTAAGTGTCTTGATTGTCTTAGCCTGTTTTTAAATGCAAACACTGATAAGGAATTCAGTATATTTTATGTACAATGGATTATCAAAGGTTAAGGAGACAGGAGTGCATAACAACACCCACAACTTAAAACACCACATTTAAAATAACCTGTTCTAAACGCCTTACAGCCATTTCTTTGGCTTAGGTTTTATCGCCCTTATAGGCTGCCCAGTAATCCCTCCTTCTCTTCACTCTGTCACATACCCCCAACATTTCTGTTTATATCCAGTAAAAGGCAATATTAAATCACCTTTTCCAGCATGGCTCCTGCAGAACTGTACCTTCAGGGTCTCACCATCCACCTCCAAGAGGCTTAAAGAGGTATTTTCCCCAAACAAAGGCAGTTCTCTTCCTTAAGTCAGAATTCTGGAGCCAGCTGTTTGGGTAATTAAATTCTCAAACTCCACTCTATACAAAGTGTGACACTGACTCAGATTGCTTGAGGGCAGTCCAGTATTCTTAAACTATTCTGAATATTTTGGTCCCTGAAATAATGATGGTAAATATATTATGGTTCCACTTCTCATCATTCAGTGTGAGGGTGCAGTTCCCCGGCCATTTCCTTCTCTCATGACTATTAAAAAAGGGCAAATCATTTGAGATACTGAAACATTTAAAGCTGCTTAATCTTTGAGCTTGTCTCCGTTAGAGTCAAAGTCAGATATTTCAAATTCTGAACCTAAGGTTGATCATTTCCTTTAGAGCTCTTATACCTCTCGAGGTTCCAAATATTCAATGTTCATCTAGGCAATCTGAGTCAAGAATTCCAACACCATAATTTGTATTCAATATACATGTCAAATCAGGAGGGTTATACCATAGTATAAGTTTCTAATTCACCCGTATTGTCTTTATATGAGCAATGCTGAATTTTGATCTAAAATAATACCCAAACATTGACTAAATTAGCTTTAATATTGATCTACTGCCTTTTATGTCTGACATTTATACTTAATAGGGACTTATTTAATCCTGAAAATATTGGTAAAATGATTTTCAGTTGAATTGGTACATATAGCAACATATCCATAGTCTTCCTGGCAAGTTTCATTTCTTTCATTGAACACATTAGACTGAAGAACATGAATTTAAAATTAATATTCTAAGATTACTATTGCCATAATTATCTGTACAGTTTTTTATAAATGCTTTCTCAATTATATATATGTCCACACTGTGAAGGAAAAGGCTATTGTAAGTTTAAAGCCAGTTTAAAATGTGATTCTTTCTGTGGCTGCTTGCTAATTAATTGTGCTTAATTATAATTCGCCTTTAAACATAGTCATTATAAAAGAATAGTTAATTATTCCACGTTGTGGAAGATTTAGGTATAAAGTAATGTATTCAAAGAATATAAAAATATTATGTTAACGTAAATATTTTCCAAAGTGTGGGTAATTATGCTCTGTCACTGAAAACTTCATAAAATGACTTATTTTTGATATATGTTATTGAAAAAAACAAAGTAAAATTTATGAAAATAATTTGAATTATTTATAATCTGTATTTTATACTATAAGGTCTTCAATTTTTCTGCTAAATGTGTATGTATACATTTACAAGTAATTATGATTGAAAGATAGTTGAGCTATCAAATACACAAACAATAACAACTGGAAAATAATGCAATAAGCCATGACTTTTTAATGACTTTAATTAAACTGGAAAAAGAGATATTCCTGAAATGCTTTTATTAGAACTGAGGTCACATATAGGAAATATTAAAATACATTGTGAAGGCTCTTTCTTGCATTATATCTTATATCACTGTCAGTTATCTTTTGTTGCATGAAAAACCACCCCAAAACTTAGTGGCTTAAAACAACAACCAGCATTTATTATTTTTCATATTTTTGCAATCTGGGTAGGGCTTTGGGGGAACAGCTTTTCTCTGCTCTGCATGCTATTGTCCTGGGTGGCTTAACTGGGGCTAGAGGATTTGAGATGTCTTCACTTACAAGTCTGGCACTTCAGATAGGGTAGTTGGAAGAGCTTCAGGAGTGGCTGAAACTCTCTCCGACAAGTGGTCTTCCATTATTCAGAAGTCTTAATAAACCTCTACAGGGAAGCATGATGCCAAGAAAGCAAAAACTAAGGCAACCTGGTTTCTTAAGATCTAGACCTGGAACTAGCACAATGTTATTTCTGCCACATTCTCTTGGTCAAAATAAGTGAAAAACTCAACACAGATGTGAGAAGAGGGGAAATAGATTCCACCTCAATGATGGGAGGTACAACATTTATGTAGGAGCAAGGGCTGAATAATTGACAGCCATCTCTGCAGCCATCTCCTACAATCACTATCAATATTAACACTTAAAGAGAGAGACATGATGACTCACAAGAATTTTCAATAGGTGACACTTCAGTTGTCAAATAAAAACCCAACATTTTTTTATAAGGCTTCTGTGATTTAAGTTGTTGAGATGCCAAAATAATTTGTAAAGTAACAACAAACATACTAAGATGTTGGTCAAGTTGATTGCCAACTAGAAACTAGTTAGCACAGGTTAATCAAATACTTCTGATTTTAGCCAGTTCAATTGTGTTACTGATCTATTCTAGGCACTGAATATTCCCGTAAGAAGGACATACAAATATTAGAAGCAGTGAATGATGTGCTAATAGCCAAAATTATATGTCAATTATCACATTTTCAATTACCTATCACATTTGGCAATTAACATTTTGTTAATCATCCACTCTCCAGTTTGATGTGACTTTCTAAAGTAAGTAGCTTACCCTCTAACTATGAAAAATTACTGTTTATCATTAGTGAATACATAATCAGTTCCTAAAATTTATATTTGATTTAGGACTGTCTCGTGATAATGAATTCACCTCAAGCAGGATTTGTCTAGAGTAGTGTACATATGGGAGAGCAGACATTTTCAAGCAACGGTTTTGCAGTTTGGATGTCCTAACTATACAAACAGTATGCTGAAAATGGATTTGCAGACATTAAGAAAGCATTTCTAATGATGTTCATTTTGATAATCAGAGTGCTTTTCATAGAAGTATGTTCTCATAGCAATGTAAAGAAAGCAGACTGTTATTTTGATCAATATAGAATCATATGAGCTGTGGTTTGTGAATAACTATCCAAATGTAGTCCTTCTTTGTGCATTTTGGCTAATGAAGTGTGGTGTGGTGGAAAGTACACAGATGTTTACAGATTTGAGTTCAAATCTTAGCCCATTCAACTATTAGTAGATTATTCAGCTGTTGCCATGCTAATGCTGCCTAACAAACCATCCCAAACCAATAACAACAAACATTTAATTGTTTAGTTCATGGGTCTACAGGTCAAGGCAGTTTGGCTCCATAGGCTGTGATTGTCTGGGCAGCTCTGCTTCAAGCTGTGGTCAGGCTGGCCTCAACTCCTCACTGCAGGACAGGGTTAGGTCTATCCTCCATGGATAAGTGGCCACCAAAGATACATTATTATAATGGTAAGTAGCAGAAAGGCAAAAGCAACCTAAATGATATAACACATTTAAAACATTTTCAGGCCTTGCTCACATAATATCCACTTATTTTTCTGTGGTGAAAATTATGTGGTCAAATTCAAATGCAGCATAGAATGTACTACATCCCAAGAGGGAAGCAGGGAGGTAAGTGAATATTTGCTGAATAGTATTCTAATCTTTCACAGTAGCTATCCACATTTGAGTACTTTCCATATTGTCTTTGATTTCTAATGTTATCATTATCTGTAAAATGGGGGTAATAATAAAACATGATCAGAACTAAGTGAGGATTAGCATGTTCCTGACACAAAATTGACTGGATAATCTGGTGGTGTCATTCAGTTCAATATGCATCTGTAGGATAGAACAGATTTAGCTAAAATTGAAAGAAGTAAAATCTTGGATATTTTAAAGTTGCTGTCACCAATTAGTACATTTCATTTACTACTGTTAAAAATAAAGTTGACATCAGGATATTAGTAAAAATTTACATAAAAACATTAAGTTCCATTTAGTACTGTTACAAAGCCATATTCCTTAGGTGTATGGCATTTACTCAGTGATATATCAGTAGATAAATTAACCAACAAGTTGACATTAAGTACCCTATTAAATTATGAAGTCGCCATTGCTGCAGAAAACTGACAACAGATATAAGGGAGTTTCCCTCTAGCAGCTTCATATTTTTATATGGAGTCTAAAAACAAGGGAGTTTAAAACACAAATTAATGACATAGACAATTAAGTTGTAGAATTAGGGATGGCAAACATCTCAGTATCTTAGTAATAATTATGAAGAAACTCATAAAGGAAGAATAAATGATGTAATAATTGAAGGACTGGACTTGAGTAAAGAAAATGGTTGGAAACTACTAGCTAGGAGAGTTCGCCCCTGCTATTACTATTACCACTGGCTTCATTTACAGAGCATCTACAGTTGTATCAAGCTCCATGATAGAACATTACCTTCAGTGGTTCATTATATAGCAAACCTGGTTGTCGTCTCCAGTGAAGAAGACACTCACAATTTAATCATTTTTAAAAATTCACTGGAAAAGGTAAGATTAATGTTAAAACCACAAGTCTGTTAAATTCCATCCCCTATGCAACACTCTTTCACATGGTATGACTTACTTGGAAAAAGAAGAGAGTATATGTAGCATACCAGTAAAAAACAATAATTAAAAGGCAAGGTTGGCTCATATTATAAAGAACATTGGATCAGATTAAGGAATTTGAATGCTTTATGCCAATAAGGGGGACATTGGTAGATTTTGTTTGATGAGAACAGATTGTTAAAATCAAAGCAACATGACACATACACATTAGACCACATTGGAAATGTGGAGATTAGTTTAAAGGTTATGCAATAGTTCAGGTCTGTCAGTAAAGGGTGTGCAATAGGACATGAAAGAAATGAAACAGATACTATAAAGGCAGCATTAGCAGGTTTTCAAGAAAGAGAGTTCTACTATTTTTAATTCCTCATTTAGTCATATTTTTAGATCACATCTTTCTTGTGATGATTACATAACATACAACCAATATTTCCTTCTGTGTACAAGTATGCCTTTCCTTAAGAGATTCCACTGGCTCACATACATTATTGTTGAAAGACAGAAGCAGATGTTAACGGAAGTGATGTTTAATGATCTGTGACCATATATACAAAGAATACAGGCATCATAGTCATCTGCTAACCACATCCTTGAAGCCTGCCAGTGCAACAGAATTCATGACCTTCAGATCTCAAGAACCAGCCTCTTCCAAGTGAGTTGAAAGGGCTCAGCTGGAAGAAGGGTAAAACGAGAGAGTAAACATTGGAACAAGTGTGACACCTCCTTGTATTTGGGGTAAGTGATATACATGCAGTCTTCCCTTTACCTCCCATTTCCCCTGTAATTAGGGTGAGGTTTATTCTCAAGGTACAGAGCAGCTGGGGTTCACAGAAGGGCTTTACCACACTTGGGTGCCAATCTTCAATGATGCAGCACTGCCTATGTATACAGACTTCAAGGCCATCAGCAAATATGTGAAAAATATCACAACAAGCTTCCATGAAAAGCATCAATAATGATTCAATGACCAAAGGAAGATACTCACTTTGTAATCAAATATAACCTATAGACAGCTAAGTGCATGTGGCATGGTTTATGAGTGAAGCTGGGGTTCACAGAAAGGCAGTCTATACACTATTTGGAGGATAAATCATCAAATAATAGATTTCATTAATTATCATTACTAAAATGAAACTTTCACTTTGATACTAAGAGTCACCAAGAAAGAAGCTGTTCCAAATTCTTAGGCAACCTGCCATGTTATGATTAATTTTACAGTCCATGCATGGATGTTTAGTTAGAGAAGAGAACTGTAGATATCTTGTACAATCCATCAAAATAGTAGGAATAAACTGTCACTCCCAACCTGAGCCGTGAACATGTTTATTTATGAGCCACTCTGCTGAAATTGAAAAAAAGAAAATCAAGACAGCAATGCAAAGAGAGGCATCTGAAATGTTTTCTGCTAAGTAACAGCTAATGGAAAGCACGCAACGAAGAAAGCCTGGTTTATTTCCAGTTTTCAAAAAGGTTGAAAACATTGGCTCAAAGAGTTTCGATTTCTTATTTGACCCACCTTAGGACTCTTAAAACGTAATGTGCTTGTCTTTAAATTTTGGCTAGTTATGTTTTAAAGGGTAGTGAAATCTCTTCTCTAAATCTGTATTTTTAGCATGAATTAAGAAAAACTGAAAATAAATGCATCAACTTGATAAGTGACTATCTTTGTGGAATAGTACTATGATGATTTCTTATCTCTCTAGTTATCTGTACTTCTTTTCATTTCTTCTGCATTACACATTGTATTTATATTTCAACATAAAGTCAACACCTTTTCTTTCATTTACTTGTAGCTTTATCCCCATTTCTAGGGACAATAACTAAAGCAAGGTAGGGGCTCAGTAAATATCTGTTGAATGAATGGATGAACAAATAAACTACTTTTATTTACAGCTGTAATTATATTAGTGCCATATTATATATTATAGCCATAATATATATAGCCATAATTGTAGCCATAATTATATTAGGCTATAAAGTATATAAATTAACATAAACTTTGAAAATGTACCTTAAAATATCCACTTATTACCAGTACCTGGGAGAAATTTCAACAAACCACAAGGACCAACTAGAAACAAAAAAAAAGTTAAAGAGTAGCTTTAATGTGTTATGCAAAAAGAAGAACCATGTACACTTAAAAATACTTAATCATCTTATTAAATAACATTGCATCAAGGGGAAGACAAAACTTTTTATTACTGCAGTATATTACATATCAAAACTCATGCGATGCTGTCAAAGAGATTTTTTTGATGAAGAAGACAACTTATTAAATGTCGATCTCAGATGTTAAAAAAGAAGTACGAGAAGATAATAAACACAAATTGGTGTATAAGAATGCTTATGTTTTTTGCACATTGATTTTGTATCCTGAGACTTTAATGAAGTTGCTTATCATCTTAAGGAGATATCGGGCTGAGAAGATGGGGTTTTCTAAATATACAATCATATCATCTGCAAACAGGGACGATTTGACTTCCTCTTTTCCTAATTGAATATCCTTTATTTCTTTCTCCTGCCTGATTGCCCTGGCCAGAACTTCCAACACTATGTTGAATAGGAGTGATAAGAGGGGGCATCCCTGTCTTGTGCCAGTTTTCAAAGGGAATGCTTCCAGTTTTTGCCCATTCAGTATGATATTGGCTGTCAGTTTGTATAAATAGCTCTTATTATTTTGAGATACATCCCATCAATACCTAATTTATTGAGAGTTTTTAGCATGAAGGGTTATTGAATTTTGTCAACGGCCTTTTCTGCGTCTATTGAGATAATCATGTGGTTTTTGTCTTTGGTTCTGTTTGTATGCTGGATTATGTTTACTGATTTGCATATGTTGAACCAGCCTTGCATCTCAGGGATGAAGCCCACTTGATCATGGTGGATAAGCTTTTTGATGTGGGGTTGGATTCAGTTTGCCAGTATTTTATTGAGGATTTTTGCATCGATGTTCATCAGGGATATTGGTCTAAAATTCTCTTTTTTTGTTGTGTCTCTGCCAGACTTTGGTATCAGGATGATGTTGGCCTCAAAAAATGAATTAGGGAGGATTCCCTCTTTTTCTATTGATTGGAATCGTTTCAGAAGGAATGGTACCAGCTCCTCCTTGTACCTCTGATAGACTTCGGCTGTGAATCCGTCTGGTCCTGGACTTTTTTTGGTTGGTAAGCTATTAATTATTGCCTCAATTTCAGAGCCTGTTATTGGTCTATTCAGAGATTCAACTTCTTCCTGGTTTAGTCTTGGGAGAGTGTATGTGTCCAGGAATTTATCCATTTCTTCTAGATTTTCTAGTTTATTTGCATAGAGGTGTTTATAGTATTCTCTGATGGTAGTTTGTATTTCTGTGGGATCAGGGTTGATATCCCCTTTATCATTTTTTATTGTGTCTATTTGATTCTTCTCTCTTTTCTTCTTTATTAGTCTTGCTAGCAGTCTATCAATTTTGTAAATCTTTTCAGAAAACCAGCTCCTGGATTCACTGATTTTTTGAAGGGTTTTTTGTGTCTCTATTTCCTTCAGTTCTTCTCTGATCTTAGTTATTTCTTGCCTTCTGCTAGCTTTTGAATGTGTTTGCTCTTGCTTCTCTAGTTCTTTTAATTGTCATGTTAGGGTGTCAATTTTAGATCTTTCCTGCTTTCTCTTGTGGGCATTTAGTGCTATAAATTTCCCTCTACACACTGCTTTAAATGTGTCCCAGAGATTCTGGTATGTTGTGTCTTTGTTCTCATTGGTTTCAAAGAACATCTTTATTTCTGTCTTCATTTCGTTATGTATCCAGCAGTCATTCAGGAGCAGGTTGTTCAGTTTCCATGCAGTTGAGTGGTTTTGAGTGAGTTTCTTAATCCTAAGTTCTAGTTTGATTACACTGTGGTCTGAGAGACAGTTTGTTATAATTTCTGTTCTTTTACATTTGCTGAAGAGTGCTTTACTTCCATCTATGTGGTCACATTCTTATACACCAATAACAGACAAACAGAGAGCCAAATCATGAGTGAACTCCCATTCACAATTGCTTCAAAGAGAATAAAATACCTAGGAATCCATCTCACAAGGGATGTGAAGGACCTCTTCAGGGAGAACTACAAACCACTGCTCAACGAAATAAAAGAGGGCGCAAGCAAATGGAAGAACATTCCATGCTCATGGATAGGAAGAATCAATATCATGAAAATGGCCATATTGCCCAAGGTAATTTATAGATTCAATGCCATCCCCATCAAGCTAACAATGACTTTCTTCACGGAATTGGAAAAACTACTTTAAAAGTTTGTATGGAACCAAAATAGCCTGCATTGCCAAGACAATCCTAAGCCAAAAGAAAAAAGCTGGAGGCATCACGCTACCTGACTTCAAACTATACTACAAGGCTACAGTAACCAAAACAGCATGGTACTGGCACCAAAACAGAGACATAGACCAATGGAACAGAACAGAGCCCTCAAAATAATACCACACATCAACTATCTGATCTTTGACAAACCTGACAAAAACAAGAAATGGGGAAAGGATTCCCCATTTAACAAATGGTGCTGGTAAAACTGGCTAGCTATATGTAGAAAGCTGAAACTGGATCCCTTCCTTACACCTTATACAAAAATTAATTAAAGATGGATTAAATACTTAAATTTTAGACCTAAAACCATAAAAACCCTAGAAGAAAAACTAGGCAATACCATTCAGGACATAGGCACGGGCAAGGACTTCATGACTAAAACACCAAAAGCAATGGCAACAAAAGCCAAAATTGACAAATGAGATCTAAATAAAGAGCTTCTGCACAGCAAAAGAAAGTACCATCAGAGTGAACCAGCAACCTACAGAATGGGAGAAAATTTTTGCAATCTACTCATGTGACAAAGGGCTAATATCCAGAACCTACAATGAACTCAAACAAATTTACAAGAAAAAAAAACAACCCCATCAAAAAGTGGGCGAAGGATATAAACAGACACTTCTCAAAAGAAGACATTTATGCAGCCAACAGACACATGAAAAAATGCTCATAATCACTCGTCATCAGAGAAATGCAAATCAAAACCACAATGAGATACCATCTCACCCCACTTAGAATGGCGATCATTAAAAAGTCAGGAAACAACAGGTGCTGGAGAGGATGTGGAGAAACAGGAACACTTTTACACTGTTGGTGGGACTGTAAACTAGTTCAACCATTGTGGAAGACAGGGTGGCAATTACTCAAGGATCTAGAACTAGAAATACCATTTGATCCAGCCATCCCATTACTGGGTATATACCCAAAGGATTATAAATCATGCTGCTATAAAGGCACATGCACACGTATGTTTATTGTGGCACTATTCACAATAGCAAAGATTTGGAACCTACCCAAATGTCCATCAATGATAGACTGGATTAAGAAAATGTGGCACATACACACCAGGGAATACTATATAGCCATAAAAAAGGATGAGTTCGTGTCCTTTGTAGGGACATGGATGAAGCTGGAAACCATCATTGTCATCAAACTATCGCAAGGACAAAAAACCAAACACCGCATGTTCTCACTCATAGGTGGGAATTGAACAATGAGAACACGTGGACACAGGAAGGGGAACATCACACACCGGGTCCTGCTGTTGGGTGGGGAGAGGTGGGAGGGAAAGCATTAGGAGATATACCCAATGTAAATGATGAGTTAATGGGTGCAGCACACCAATATGGCATATGTATATATATGTAACAAACCTGCATGCTGTGCACATGTACCCTAGAACTTAAAGTATAAAAAAAAAGAAACACAAATTAAGAAGCAAAAGAAAGAAGAGCTAATAATACATGATCTGATACTTTCCAAAAAGATGACAAGCAGAAAATAATGGCGAAAAGAGAAGACCTTGGAAATGCTTTCAGAGAAAATAAAAAAAATTACTTGGCCAGAGTAATTAAAAAGAGTTAGTAATCACTGACAGTACATAAAAAATCATGAGAAAATACCCCATACACGATGAAAAAAAAATCGAAAATAATGAAAATGCATACTTGTTTTAAACAACTACTTAATGGATTACCAAAGAGGTAGACAACCTGGGAGTTAACTGGTAGTAACCAACAACTATGAAATAGAAAAACTATCAAAGAAACATCAAACCAAATGCAGCCAGATTCTTATGATGCTTCTGGTAAATGCTATCACAACTTCAGCAAGTAAATAATATGTATTGCACTGAAACACATCCCAGAAAACAGAAAATTATAAAATTCCTCCTAATAACAATGATGTTAGAATTAGCAAAGCTAAATAATTACGTAGAAAGCTAAAACCTATATTTTGGCAACTTGTGTTTTACACCTTCTACCAAAACATTCTTTCTTAGGATGTTTTAAAGCCGAATCCTTCTCATCACTCAGGTTTTAACTCAAATTGCAAGTCCTCAGAGTCCTTCCTTAAACACTCTAAGGTTATGCTGCCTCAGGCACTTTCTAACCAATTCAATCAATTTTATTTTATTTGTCATATGACGATGTGAATTGATTTTACTTTCACTTTTTAAACATGTTTATTGTGTGTTTCTGACCACTGGAGGGTTAGCTCCATGAAGGCACAGCTGAAACCTCAATGTTTTGAACACTGCTTACCACATAGCAGGCACTCAATAGATATTTGTAAATGTTGTTATATCTCACTTAGGAATACAGATATAAAATACTATAATTTAAATATTAATACAGTGTTTCAAGTATAATAATTATATATACTTCATATGACCATAACTTAAACACAACAGTATATTAAAGAGATTGTAGATCATAAACTGATTATAACTTATTCTATAATATAGGAAGGTTGGTTCAACTTTAGGAAATCCATAAATTTTATTACTTCCATACACGTTAAAACACGTGATTATTGGGGTAGATATTTTACAAACGTTTTATAAAATTAAGCAAATATTCCTACTTGAACATCTAGTAAAATAGCGGATTATGACGAAGGTAACTGAGTAACGTGTAAGCAGAAGTGAGGTTTGTCATGCTACTTTGTTATAGCCCTGTGTAACATGCCAATAGATTATGGGTGGTAATGTGGTCTGGGAACCTGATATTGACCAGGAGAGCCAGCAGAAAGGGTTGAACTCTAATTTAGCTCAGTTTGGTTCTCTTGTTTGAAGTTCCAGGTGTAGCTATGCACTCTGGAAATATTAAGTGGAATCAATGGAAAAAGTTATCAGTTGGACTAATATTCTAAAACGCTCACACAAGCTTTGTGAAAGCTGGGCTAGAATGTATAGTCTGGCCTAAAAAAAATATGAAGGCCCCAAACTCTGTGAACATGCACAAGGTCTAGGAAACCCAAAAGAGTCCAAGAATTTTTACATGCAAACACAAGAAAAAGAAAAAGAAAGCAAAATAACCATGTCTTCTGGGACAGAGGACTTAAGTTTAAATCTCCAAATTTCAAAAGTAATAATGGGGACAAAACATGCCAATTGGTAATGATATAATATTTTAAGAACCTAATGTATTTTTAAAACTTCAAGCTAGAAGAAAAATAGAACTGGAAATTGCTGAGAGAGAATTGAGTCCAGAAACAGACCAAATTTTAAAATAACATGATAAATAGAATATTTCAAATCAGCAGAGGAAATAT
Source organism: Pongo abelii (assembly GCF_028885655.2). Taxonomy (NCBI): domain Eukaryota; kingdom Metazoa; phylum Chordata; class Mammalia; order Primates; family Hominidae; genus Pongo; species Pongo abelii. The sequence goes on along the minus strand of NC_071990.2, from coordinate 94,349,936 downwards.
GGCATTAGGACAGATGACTAGCCATTTGTGAAAAATAGTGAAATCACTCCTGTACTCCTTATACCTGAATAAATTCCATATTCATTTCTAAATAAAACATGAAAATGACATTATTAAAAGTTCTAGAGGAAAAATGAAAATGGAAATAAAACTAATCTTATGAGTCTCAAAATTGCTTCTAATTCTGATCAAAAGCCAGAAAGAGAAATTCCACAAAATTAATTTTAAAGAATAAACACTACTTGTGATAAAAATACGACAGCATGTTTAACAAATGACAAATTGAAGCAAGTGTGCAATGCTTGACAGTCTACTATAAGCTGCTTCTATAAATCATTATGAAAAAATTACTTTCTGATGGAAAATAGAAAAATAATGTAAACATGTAATTAAAAAATAAATGATTTATAATAAATTAATCATAATCATTAATTATTAATCATCAAATAGGCACAAATTATAATAAAGATAACATTTTGCCCATCAGGAGCAACTTTTAAAATTCCAATAATAATGATACAATAATAATCATAATGTTGGGGAAATCAAGTTTTAAAATAAATTGTTAATGTTTTTGCATACATTCATAAGTAGACATTTTAAAATGTATCACAATTATGAAATGAGCATATGTTGAAATTCTACTTGTGAGATTTCTCTCAGTTAAATAATATAACAAGTGAACAGCCACATGTGTAAAGCAATCCATACCACTGCTATTTTTCAACAGAACAAATGAGATACAATTGAAATGTCCATCAGTATTGAATCATTTACCGAAATATTGGTGTATCTTTAGAGGAGATTCTATGCAGGTATGATACACAAAGAGATTAATGTGTTCATTTTCCAATGTGCCTCTGTACATACAAAAAATCAAAACTATACACAAAGTATTAACATTTCATGCATATTCAGTAATGCCTTGATCTTCATTTTCTTCCTTTATGTATTGAATTATATATAATGACAAACACAAATATCCTTAATTATAAAAAATAAAATAAGACTAGTAATAAAATGGATAATGAAAGGTTTGTCTTCAAGATATTAAGTTATAGTACAAAGTTTTGATAATTTATAGAATGTGGTACTGGCATAAGAATCAACATAGAGGTCAACAAGAATTGATATTGTTACTATTTAGATATAGATAATTATATTTAGAATATATTAAAGGGTACATCACAGATAAATGGGAAAAGGGATTTATTATTCAACAAATGGTATAGAGAAATATGTATTCCTTAGAGGAAAAATCAGCTTTGATCCTAATCTTTCATTTTATTTTAAGTTCTGGGATACATGTGCAGGATATGCAGATTTGTTACACAGGTAAACATATGTCATGGTGTTATGCTGCACCTATCAACCCATCACCTAGGTATTAAGCCCAGCAAGCATTAGCTAGTTTTCCTGATGCTCTCCCTCCCTGCACCCCTCACCGACATGCCCAGTGTGTATTGCTCCCCTACTTGTGTCCATGTGTTCTCATTGTTCAGCTCCCATTTGTAAGTGAGAAAAAGTGGTGTTTGGTTTTTTGTTCCTGTATTAGTTTGCTGAGGATAATGGTTTCCAGTTCCATCCATGTGCCTGCAAAGGACATGATATTGTTTCTTTTTATGGCTGCATAGTATTCCATGGTGTATATGTACCACATTTTCTTTATCCAGTCTATCATTGATGGGCATTTGGGTGATTACATGTCATTGCTATTGTGAGCAGTGCTCCAATGAACATATGTGTGCATGTATTTTTATAATAGAATGATTTCTATTCTTTTGTGTATATACTCATTAATGGGACTGCAGGGCCGAGTGGTATTTCTGGTTCTAGGTCTTTGAGGAATTGCCACATTGGCTTCCACAATGGTTGAACTAATTTACATTCCCACCAACAGTGTAAAGGTGTTCCTACTTCTCCATAGCCTTGCCAGCCTCTGTTGTTTCTTGGATTTTTTAATAATCACCATTCTGACTAGCATGAGATGGTATCTCATTGTGGTTTTGATTTGCATTTCTCTAATGATCAGTGATATTGACCTTTTTATTCATATGTTTGTTGGCCACATAAATGCCTTCTTTCAAAAGTGTCTATTCATCTGTTTTGCCCACTTTTTGACGGGGTTGTTTTTTTCTTGAAAATTTGTTTAAGTTCCCTGTAGATTCCAGATGTTAGACCTTTGTCAGATGAATAGATTGCAAAAATTGTCTCCCATTTTGTAGGTTGCCTGTTCAACTCTGCTGATACTTTATTTTGCTGTGCAGAAGCCCTTTAGTTTAATTAGATTCCATTTGTCAATTTTTGCTTATGTTGCAATTGTTTTTGAAGTTTTTGTCCTGAAATCTTTGCCCATGCCTATGTCCTGAGTGTTATTGCCTAGATTTTCTTGTGAGGTTTTTATAGTTTTGGGTTTTATGTTTAAGTCTTTAATCCTTCCTGAGTTCATTTTTGTATAAGTTATAAAGAAGGGGTCCTGTTTTAATTTTCTGCATATGGTCAGCCAGTTCTCCCAGCACCATTTATTAAACAGGGAATTTTTTCATAATTACTTGTTTTTGTCAGGTTTGTCAAAGATGAGATGGTTGTAGATGTGCAGTCTTACTTCTGAGTTCTCTACGTTGTTCCATTATTCTATCTGTCTGTTTTTGAACCAGGACAATGCTGTTTTGGTTACTGTAGCTTTGAACTATAGTTTGAAGTTGGGTAGTGTGACGTCTCCAGCTTTGTTCTTTTTGCTTAGGATTGTCTTGACTATATGGGCTCTTTTTTGCTTCCATATTAATTTTAAAGTAGTCCTTTTTTTCTAATTCTGTGAAGAATGTCAATGGTAGTTTGATGGGAATACCATTGAATCTATATATTACTTTGGGCAATATGGCCATTTTCATGATATTGATTCTTCCTATCTATAAACGTGGAATGTTTTTCCATTTGTTTGTGTCCTCTCTAATTTCCTTGAGCAGTGGTTTGTAGTTACCCTTGAAGAGACTTTTCACTTCCCTTGTTAGCTGTATTCCTAGGTATTTTATTGTCTTTGTAACAATTGTGACTGGGAATTCATTCATGATTTGGCACTCTGCTTGTCTGTTGTTGGTGTATAGGAATGCTTTTGATTTTTGCATATTGATTTTGTATCCTGAGACTTTACTGAAGTTGCTTACCAGCTTAAGAAGCTTTTGGGCTGAGATGATGGGGTTTTCTAGATGTAGGATCATGCCATCTGACAACAGAGAGAGTTTGACTTCCTCTCTTCCTATCTGAATACTCTTCATTTCTTTCTGTTGCCTAATTGCCTTTACCAGAACTTCCAATACTATGTTGAATAGAAGTGGTGAGAGAGGGCATCCTTGTCTTGTGCCAGTTTTCAAGGGGAATGCTTCCAGCTTTTGCCCATTCAGTATGATACGGGCTGTGGATTTATCATAAATGTCTCTTATTATTGAGGTATGTTCCATCAATACTTAGTTTACTGAGAGTTTTTAACATGAAGGGATGTTGAATTACATTGAAGGTTTGTGCTGTGTCTATTGAGATAATAATGTGGTTTTTGTCTTTATTTCTGTTTATGTGATGAATTATATTTATTGATTTGTGTATCTTGAACCAGCCTTGCATCCTGGAGATGAAGCCTACTTGATTGTGGTGGACAAGGTTTTTGATGTGCTGATAGATTTGGTTTGCTAGTATTTTATTGAGGATTTTTACATCAATGTTCATCAGGGATATTTGTCTGAAGTTGTCTTTTATTGTTAGCTCTTCTTTTTGAATTGAACCCTTTACCATTAGGTAATGCTCTTCTTTGTCTTTTTTGATCTTTGTTAGTTTAAAGTCTGTTTTGTCAGAAACTAGGATTGCAACCCCTGCTTTTTTCTGCTTTCTATTTGCTTGGTAGATTTTCCTCCATCTCTTTATTTTAAGCCTATATGTGTTTTTGCACAAGAGATGGATCTCTTAAATATAGCACACCAATAGGTCTTGACCCTTTATTCGGCTTTCCATTCTGTGTCTTTTAATTGGGGCATTTAGCCCATTTACATTTAAAGCTGATATTATTATGTGTGAATTTGATCCTGTCATCATGATGTTAGCTGGTTATTTTGCAGACATGTTGATGTAGTTGCTTCACAGTGTCATTGTTAGTGTAGTTCAGTGCGTTTTTATAGTGGCTGGTAACTGTTTTTCCTTTCCATATCTAGTGCTTCCTTCAGGAGCTTTTGCAAGACAGGCCTGGTGCTGACTAATTCCCTCAGGCTTTATTGTCTGAAAAGGCTTTTCTTTCTCCCTCACTTATGAAGCTTAGTTTGGCCAGATATGAGATTTTGGCTTGGAAATTCTTTTCTCTAAGAATACTGAGTATTGGCCCCCAATCTCTTTGAGCTTGTACAGTTTCTGTTGACAGGTCTGCTGTTATTCTGATGGGCTTCCCTTTGTAGGTGTCCTGGCCTTACTCTCTGGCTCCCCTTAACATTTTTTCCTTCATTTCAACCTTGGAGATCTGAAGATTATTTGTGTTGGGGTTGATGTTCTCTGAGAGTATTTTACTGAGGTTCTCTGGATTTCCCAAATTTGAATGTTAGCCTGTCTTGCTAGGTTGGAAAGTTTTCCTAGGTGATATCCTGAAGTATGTTTCCCAATTTGGTCCCATTCTCCTTGTCTCTTTCAGATACCCCAATCAGTCATAAGGCTTTGGTTCTAATCTTACACTATGTACCGCATTTTGGGGTAAGAAATTATATCTGAAAATGAAATAATGGAAAATTGAGGTGATTTTTTTTATCTGTTTGGGGGAAATGAAGTATTTACTAAATATGAGAGCAGAGGAAAGAATTATAAAGGAACTAAGTGTATCTAAGTACATCAAAATTTAAAACATTGTGTGCTGAGAAAATACACTTTTAGAAATGAAGTATTTATTCAAACATTGTCATGTGAAGGCAGAACAAAGGCATTTTATTTATGAAAAGGCTATTCCATTCTGGCACCTTTCTTCGGAAGGTACTGAGGATATATTCAAACAAACAAACGAATACAACAAACATGAGGCAGTTACAAGATCCAAGATTAAGTTGATTGAATCCTTTAGATCACCAGTGTATACCAAAAGATCAGACTTTGAGAGGAAGATGTCCCACAAGACAGTTATTATGATAGATACGTTAGGAGAAACAAGGTGTAAAAATGGCACAAAATACTGGAGAGGGGAAACAGGCAATCAGAAACTTCAGAAAAAAATTTTTAAAAATTGTAATTAATTTAAAAAACTGTAATTGAAAGCCAGAGATTAATTTTAGGGAAGCCAGCCCAAGAAAAAGCAGACAGGCTTTGGGTTTCAAGAAGAAAAATAGAATGAGGTAGGTATTGTAAAATAAAATAGAATTGGATAGTTATAAACATGAATATTATTATAGTTGTAGAGAAGAAAACAGTTTAATTTTTCCCAGAAAAACAAAAGAAAGGCAATTATCAACTCCAAGAGAAACACACGATTCAAGAAAAGCCTGATGCAAATGCGAAAGAAAGCAAAAAGTATAATTTTAGTCACCTGTTAGGCTTTAACAATGAAGACTCCTTTGCGTGCACCAGGGTTGTAACATTTAAAGCAAAGGGGAGGAAGTGTGTTTGTAGAAAAATATATGGTTCTGTAATGAATTGTACTATGTAATCCTAATCACATAAAAATATGTTCTTAATCAAAGAATAATTTCAATTTTAGAACCAACTTCTAGATAAAGCAAGAAATATTTAATAATATGCAAAATATGGAACTAAGTGGAGAAGGATAATGAGATGACAGAGTTCTTGTTTATTTATTAGTTACAGTATGAGGGAATCAAGTATTTACTATCCATAGGTTTAAGGAGAGGTTTTAAAGATCAAATAATAAGCAACAGAGAAAATAAAGACTGTATTACAAAACTAATTGGAGTAAGAGATGGAAGTGGAAGAGGACGCAAATAATAAAATTCTTCATTTATCAAGGATTCAATTGATGAGATTTATGATTGGTAAATTAGACATCTAGACATGAACACATAAATAAATAAAAACAGAAATGGCAGAAAAGTGATCCTGAAGTTTGGGAGGAATAGGCATAAATCAATTACAGCTCAGGTTAAAAATGTAAACTTTCATCTTATCATAGCCCTATAAATAAAGTTAAAAAGTAAGAGACATACTAGGAAAATATTTGCAACATACAGGATATTTCAGGGTTCAAAACATAAGTGTTATAAATATATAAGAAAAACATGAATATATCAATTTTTTTAAAAAGAAAAGGAATCTAAATTGGTAACTAACAAGAAGAAATGAGAAATCCTTTAACATTATAATTAGACAGTAGACATTTACAATAGATAATAAAGTTAACTAAAACTAGTTTTTAAAGTTATTTTCATTTCATAGAGACAAATATAAACTGTTTAATAACTTTGAACTTAGCTCAAATTGTATAACTTAAATTAAACTGCAATGTATTTTCAAGAATTTTATAAGACTTACTGGTAAGTAACTAGATAGATTTATTTAATTATTTATATGCTAAACTCCTTATTCATAAATATAATGAAATAGTTTCTGAAAACATGATCACAAATTAGTAGAGGTTTAATAAACAAAGCTATTGGTTATTTAGAAACTTGCATTTACTTCTTTATGCTTAATTATAGATACAGAATTTCTTCAGAGACACTTAATATATATTTACACATTAAAAAAATTAATACATTTATTTTATTTTCATGAAAATTTGACATGAAGATCCTAGTAATTTTGTTCTGGTACTTATTCTGTGGAATTCATCAAGTGAAGGAAAGATACAAGGTTTTTAAATTCAATTTCAGTGTATTTTAATTAAATCAGTAGAATATATCTGTTATACACACACATAAAGACTTGAATTTTGCTATAATATCATTTATTGTCACAAAGATTTTTATATAGGCATATCTGTTGCAAACCTCAAAAAAAGAGGCTTAGATAATCATTGAGATGGTAGTCTCAGACCATGTACCACAAGGGAAATGTTATATTGTTTCCCATATACAACAATTTCTTCACTAAAAATACAAAAGTTGATTACTTAATAAACAAGAGGTGTAAGTGCCTGAATTTTTCAGAAAATAAAAATCATTTGTTTTCTTCTAGTGGAAAGAAAGATAGAATGGGATGCCTGTAAGTGAAAAATTAAAATAGATTGAGGCCAATTTCAACAGAAAATTTAAGAAGTGCTAGAGTTTGAAATATACTCTCTAGGCAAAAGGAAACAGTGGTTTCTTTGGTGAGGAAATTATAAAATTAGGTCTATGCTTTCAACAGAATATTTCAAGACATGCTCTGCGAATTAAGCCTTCTTTGATAAAACAATCTAAGAAATGCATTCTAAGTTTACAGACATTGTTTTGGATAATCACAATGAGTTTTATAAAAAGGTCAACATGATGTTCTTTGCAGGGACATGGATGGAATGGGAGGCCATTATCCTTAGCAAACTAATGCAGAAACAGAAACCAAATACTGCACGTTTTCACTCATAAGTGGAAGCTAAATGATGAGAACATATGGACACATAGAGGGGAACAACACACACTGGGGCCTTTCGGAGGGTGGAAGGTGGGAAGAGGGAGAGGATCACAAAAAATAATTAATGAGTACTAGGCTCACTACCTGGGTGATGAAATAATCTGTACAATAAACCTCCATGACACAAATTTACCTATGTAACAAACATCCACATGTACCCCCGAACATAAAAGTTTTAAAAAAGGAAATGCAAATCAAAACTGCAATGAGATACCACCTCACAGCAGTCAGAATGGCAATTATTAGATTGTCAAGAAACAATAGAGGCTGGTGAGGCTGTGGAGAAATAGGAATGCTTTTACCCTGTTGGTGGGAATGTAAATTAGTTCAACCATTGTGGAAGAAAGTGTGGCTATTCCTCTAGAACCAGAAATAACATTTGACCCAGCAATCTCATTACTGGGTATATATCCAAAGGAAAATAAATCATTCTACTATAAAGACACCTGCACACATATGTTTATTGCAACATTATTTACAATAGCAAAGACATGGAACCAATCCAAATGCCCATCAATGATAGACTGGATAAAGAAATGTGGTACATACACACCATGGAATACTATGCAGCCATAAAAATGAATGAGGTCATGTCCTTTGCAGGGACATGGATGAAGCTGGAAGACATCATACTCAGCAAACTAACACAGAAAAAGAAAACAAAACACTGTATGTTGTCACTCATAACTGGAAGTTGAACAATGAGAACACATGGGCACAGGGGAGGGAACAACATACACTGGGGCCAGTCAGAGGGTGGGGGCTCAGGGAAGGGAGAGTATTAGGACAAATAGCTAATGCATGAAGGGCTTAAAACCTAGACAAAAGGTTGATAGGTGCAGCAAACCACCATGGCACATGCATACTTATGTAACAAACCTACACTTTCTGCACTTGTATCCCAGAACTCAAAGTATAATTTAAAATAAATTTATTAAAAATTTTAAAAGTTTTTTAAAAGGCTCCGAAAATTCGTGCAGTAAAAAGTTAAAAACTTGCTTAGCTTTGTTTAACTCAGCTTTAGCCAAATATATTTTATTATAAATTAGTTTTAGAAATAATATTGAATCTTCTAAATTATCTTCAGAAACAACTATTTTTAAATGTTGTCAATGTATTCTACAATGTAGTCTGATGTACACAGCAATAAAAGTCTTTACGCGTCATTCTTATGGTTTGCCAAACAGATTTATTTTTAGAAATTTCCTGCTTTTCTAGTTCTTTTAATTGTGATGTTAGGGTGTCAATTTTGGATCTTTCCTGCTTTCTCTTGTGGGCATTTAGTGCTATAAATTTCCCTCTACACACTGCTTTGAATGCATCCCAGAGATTCTGGTATGTTGTGTCTTGGTTCTCGTTGGTTTCAAAGAACATCTTTATTTCTGCCTTCATTTCGTTATGTACCCAGTAGTCATTCAGGAGCAGGTTGTTCAGTTTCCACGTAGTTGAGCGGTTTTGAGTGAGATTCTTAATCCTGAGTTCTAGCTTGATTGCACTGTGATCTGAGAGACAGTTTGTTACAATTTCTGTTCTTTTACATTTATTGAGGAGAGCTTTACTTCCAAGGATATGGTCAATTTTGGAATAGGTGTGGTGTGGTGCTGAAAAAAATGTATATTCTGTTGATTTGGGGTGGAGAGTTCTGTAGATGTCTATTAGGTCTGCTTGGTGCAGAGCTGAGTTCAATTCCTGGGTATCCTTGTTGACTTTCTGTCTCGTTGATCTGTCTAATGTTGACAGTGGGGTGTTAAAGTCTCCCATTATTAATGTGTGGGAGTCTAAGTCTCTTTGTAGGTCACTCAGGACTTCCTTTATGAATCTGGGTGCTCCTGTATTGGGTGCATATATATTTAGGATAGTTAGCTCTTCTTGTTGAATTAATCCCTTTACCATTATGTAATGGCCTTCTTTGTCTCTTTTGATCTTTGTTGGTTTAAAGTCTGTTTTATCAGAGACTAGGATTGCAACCCCTGCCTTTTTTTGTTTTCCATTTGCTTGGTAGATCTTCCTCCATCCTTTTATTTTGAGCCTATGTGTGTCTCTGCACGTGAGATGGGTTTCCTGAATACAGCACACTGATGGGTCTTGAGTCTTTATCCAATTTGCCAGTCTGTGTCTTTTAATTGGACCATTTAGTCCATTTACATTTAAAGTTAGTATTGTTATGTGTGAATTTGATCCTGTCATTATGATGTTAGCTCGATGTTTTGCTCGTTAGTTGATGCAGTCTCTTCCTAGTCTCAATGGTCTTTACATTTCGGTATGATTTTGCAGTGGCTGGTACCGGTTGTGCCTTTCCATGTTTAGCGCTTCCTTCAAGAGCTCTTTTAGGGCAGGCCTGGTGGTGACAAAATCTCTCAGCATTTGCTTGTCTGTAAAGTATTTTATTTCTCCTTCACTTATGAAGCTTAGTTTGGCAGGATATGAAATTCTGGGTTGAAAATTCTTTTCTTTAAGAATGTTGAATATTGGCCCCCACTCTCTTCTGGCTTGTAGGCAATCATTAAAAAGTCAGGAAACAACAGGTGCTGGAGAGGATGTGGAGAAATAGGAACACTTTTACACTGTTGGTGGGACTGTAAACTAGTTCAACCCTTGTGGAAGTCAGTGTGGCGATTCCTCAGGGATCTAGAAATAGAAATTCCATTCGACCCAGCCATCCCATTACTGGGTATATACCCAAAGGACTATAAATCATGCTGCTATAAAGACACATGCACACGTATGTTTATTGCCGCATTATTCACAATAGCAAAGACTTGGAACCAACCCAAATGTCCAACAATGATAGACTGGATTAAGAAAATGTGGCACATCTACACCATGGAATACTATGCAGCCATAAGAAATGATGAGTTCATGTCCTTTGTAGGGACATGGATGAAATTGGAAATCATCATTCTCAGTAAACTATCGCAAGAACAAAAAACCAAACACCGCATATTCTCACTCATAGGTGGGAATTGAACAATGAGAACACATGGACACAGGAAGGGGAACATCACACTTCAGGGACTGTTGTGGGTTGGGGGGAGGGGGGAGGGATAACATTGGGAGATATACCTAATGCTAGATGACGAGTTGGTGGGTGCAGTGCACCAGCATGGCACATGTATACATATGTAACTAACTGCACATTGGGCACATGTACCATAAAACCTAAAGTATAATAATAATAATAATAATAATTACAATAAAAGAAAAAAAATAAAAATAAAAAAAAAAAAAAAAAAAAAAAAAAAAAAAAAAAGAAATTTCCTGCAATAAGTCTTACTTCTTGATCCTAAGTTCATTTTTCATGTAGAAAATTAGTAAACTTTAAAACATCTTGAATTAATTTTTGTATAAGATTTAAAGAAGGGTCCGGTTTTAGTTTTCTGCATATGGCTAGCCAGTTTTTCCAGCATCATTTATTAAGTAGGGAATCCTTTCCCCATTGCTTGTTTTTGTCAAGTTTGTCGAAGATCAGATGGTTGTAGATGTGTGGTGTTATTTCTGAGGTCTCTGTTCTGTTCCATTGGTCTATATATTTGTTTTTGTACCAGTACCATGTTGTTTTGATTATTGTAGCCTTGTAGTATAGTGTGAAGTCAGGTAGCTTAGTTCTTTTTGCTTGGCTATATGGGCTCTTTTTTTGGTTCCCTATGAAATGTAAAGTAGTTTTTTCTAATTCTGTGAAGAAAGTCAATGGTAGCTTGATATGAATAGCATTGAATCTATAAATTACTTTGGGCAGTACGACCATTTTCACAATATTGATTCTTCCTATCCATGAGCATGGAATGTTTTTCCATTTGTTTGTGTCCTCTCTTATTTCCTTAAGCAGTGATTTGTAGTTATCCTTGAAGATGTCCTTCACTTCCCTTTTAAGTTGTTGCAGGGACATGGATGAAGCTGGAAGCCATCATTCTCAGCAAACTAACACATGAACAGAAAATCAAACACCACATGTTTTCACTTATAAGTGGGAATTGAACAATGAGAACACATGGGCACAAGAAGCGGAACATCACACACTAGAGCCTGTCAGGTGATGGGGAGCAAAGGGAGGGAGAGCATTAGGAAAAATACCTAAAGCATGCGGGGCTTAAAACCCAGATGACAGGTTGATAGGTGCAGCAAACCACCATGGCACATGTATACCTATGTAACAAACCAGCACATTCTGCACATGTATCCTGGAACTGAAAGTAAAATTTTAAAAAATTAAAAAAAATAAAATTAGTAAGCTTAGTTATTATGTATATACAAAAGTAAATACCAACAGGTTAATGCATATCTAAAAGGTATAAGAATTGTTTTAAAATAGTAAATAGCTTTTTTTCTCTCTATGAGATTTGCTCTAGACTAGTAATTCCCTTAACAGAGTTAATAATTAACTTTCAAAACCAAAACTAAAGATAATTTTTATTTTAATGTTGCTATGCATGTAAGTCCATGGAAACTTTTTTTTGAGTCTTAAGTCAGACTCTATATAATCACCACCTCCCCTTAAGAAATAATAAAAGGAATTCACAATTACTAAAAGATACCTATTTCATACAAACTAAAACTACAATTTAGAATTTCTGAAAGATTTCATTCATACCTTTTACACAGAATTGATTTTGTGAGAGTAAAAGAGCTATTTTACTAAATCTCTCTGAGTAAAGCACTGTTCACACAGGCAGAATCCGAAGAGAAAGATTAACATCTTTGGACGTCGTGTTTGAAATACATCTTAGCCTATTGACAATTCTGCCTGACAGAGCTTTTTGACCACCTAATGAATTAGGAGAATGAACATGGCCTTGAAAAGTTAGAAACTCTCCTCTTTTGGAAAAGTCATATTCACAACGACCTGTCATCTCACATTCTAAAACTCCCTCTCAGTGGAAGTTCTCCTGGGTCTTTATTTTCTGTATTAGAGGAGACCAAACTCATTACGCTATTTAACACCTTGAACTAGACAGCAACTTGGCACAGAAAAGAGCAGCCGGTGTTATATTTGCCATTAAATACAAGCACCTTTTAAACTATTCAGAAAGCAATTTTATTAAGCAAAAGGCATATTATTGGCTTAAGGCCATTTACCATAAATATTTTTTGGTCAGGATCAATTGCTGTAGAACATCTTGAATAATGCTAAAGGAACATAAAACAAGATCTGGATGTCATAAGATATAAAAGATTACATAAACCTTAGGAATTAAAGTTAATTTATTTCTAAATCATACCTTGTGTGTGACCTAGGTATTGTTGAAATAAACTGCATAGATTCAAACCAAAATGTACTAAGAAGGTTGGGTTTATGCAATGTATAGGACATGCAAATTTCCCTCTTCTCTAGTGCACTCAAAGTAGAATCCATGAAAAGCGAATCAATTTTTGGCTCAAGAGAGAATGTGCCTTTCCCTTCAAATTTGGGAACATTAAGCAATCAATATCATTTTGGATGTCCATTTTTGTCTTCATTACTCTAAACTAAGTGTCCTGAAAGTTAAGCAATAGTAAATAAGAAAAATTGAACACACTATAATGAAATTTTACTGAAGTTAAATGCTTACTTCAGTGGCTACTAAGTGGTTAACATCAATTTTCTGGAAGGTAGTGACTTATTTATTCTTGCTTTGTTCCCAAAATAATAAAAAGCACCAATAGGGCTTCATGGGAATGTGGGGAAAGAAAAGTAACTGTTTCTAAGTGAATTTTTAAAACTTCATAATTCTTACTTTAAAGAAATCTAAAAGCAAATATCTTGTGTACCAAATGTACAACTTCGCTAAATTTTTTCGTGTGCTAGATAATTGTCTCTTTTTTTGCCAATGCACGGTTTTAGCACTGATGCATAAAGACAGATGGAAAGTATATTTTGGGGTCAAATAACATATATTAAGTCAAATATGAGAAATGATTTTTATTTATAAATGTTTTCAATTTAACAGAATCATGTTAATAGATATTTGCTATATTTCCCCTATATAGGGTCGAATAACTTGTTTAATGATTTTTGTTGAATAAAGAAAATAATTTTGTCATCTAATGTCTCTGAGACCAGCCTTCTTTTCCATCTAAGCATAGCATGGTCTTTTGACAGGAAATGAATAATTTAGAGAGAATAAATACATAATGGGAAATAAAGAATCTGTAGCATAGAAGTACACTTCACTGACAATATTGACTATACAGGTATTATTATTTCCTAAATAAAATACCATTTCCTTAAGAACACAATGATATTCCTTTTATTTAAGTAGTTGAATTCTGACATAAACCAGCAAATAGCACCAAATAATAGCTTAATAATCTGCTAAGCAAATCAAAAGTAAAATAAAGTCTAATAATGACTAATAATTACATATAGATTCCCAAACCTCAACTTAATTGAATGGACATAACACAGAAGAGGGAGTTCAAAGATCAGTGTTTAAGTTGATCCACTTACCAAATGAAGTCATCTTGGGCCCTGAGGAAGTTACCTATCCTCTCTAAAACCCAGTTTTGTCGAAAGTGAAGTAGGAATAAAGCAATACCTTTATTGTTGTTGTGAGACTGTAATCAGATATATGTGATAACCCTCTGTAAACTGAAAGCACTGTACAAATAAAGGTATATGTTATTATTTACAAAAAAAAAACACAAATGGCAAATCAGCTTTACATCTATATACTCTTCAAGAAAACTCAGGATAACTAATGTTGCTGATTGTCTCTAAATTGGAAAGGAAATTTTTTTGATTGAGAACACTTGATCAAAAGAGTATAGGATTAAAAATCTTAATTAAACTGACAGAAGTATATATGCTTATATTACCTATTCCTGAAAGGGAATTTGAAGGAACTTGTGTATCTAAACAAATTTTTTTAAAAATTAAAGATTAAAATGAAAGAAAAATCACTCCTAGAGAATAGGGAAATACAAATTTTTTGAACCTGTTACAACTTATTTAGTGTAGTCGGCATTCAAATTCTAGCTGAGCTGTAGTGAAATTGTTGATATAGACAGATTGAGTGAGACCAATTTCCCACAGCTCGTGTGAACTTCTTCATGAAGGGTATGCAGCTGTTAGCTCTCATGTGTGATGCTGCAGAGTCTTGCACACTCCCCAGTGAGTCTTCTACATTCTACCTGCACTCTTCTGTTTCCAGCCACAATCTGAGCTGCCTCACAATTAGAAAATCATCTCACCCAGGACTTTATTCTGATGTTGACTATTTAACTCTGTGTCCCTCAAATTTATTCTATCCCATGTGAAAACATCATCTGAAAACATCTGTATATTTTTGCCCTGCTTTCTCTACTGACTGAGAAAAATATTCCTCCTCTTTCCCAAAGCTAACCAACCTTTTGTGATTTGCACAGTCATCATCTAGAGAATCCAGATCCCCTTATGTTATCAATCTTCTTTCTATATATTGTATTTCAAATTCTCTCTCTCTCTCTCTCTCTCTGTCTCTACTTGTTCCTTCCTCTCAGTAAAATAATGATGTTTCTTGTATTAAAAAATACATTTTCCAATTCCTGCCTTATCCTAAAGAGGGAATATAATCTATGAAGTAAACTGATTTGATCTAAAATACCGGCTGCCTATTAGCTATCCAGATCCTCTATCCCTCCAAGTTTTAAGCATGTGTCATTTAAAAAAAAAAATTCTATCCCTTTCCAACTGTATTTGCATTCAGCATATTGTGTTGTGCAGATTTTCCCTGCAATACTTTTGTTGTAATTCTGTTTTATATTCTTCCACAACCACACAAATTTCTGCTTTTATTGTTTATTTTCTGGATTAATTGGCGTAGCCTATTAATTGGTCTTTGCAACCTAACTTCACTATCTGTGATCTATATTTTAAATTATTACAAAAATACCTTTCCTAAATCATACTCCTCACTTATTTTTACTGAAATCTTGGTGATTTCCATTGACTGATAAATAAATTATCTCCTAAGCAAATGATTTGAAGGATTCTACAACATACTCTAAATAAGCTTTCCAAGCCCTCTCCCTACAGCTAAGCTTCATATATCCATACTTTACAATTGCAACTCAATAAAACTTTTCAGTGCTTTCCTGCCTCTATGTGTGTAATTACAATTTTCTTATACCAAGATCACCATTTTATACTTCTCAGACTCCAGATTGCCTTGGATGCATCTTTATACTTTATACTTTATTTAATGTTTTCCTCTTCAAGTAAATATTCTAGGTTCCCAAGCTAGAACTTCTTTGCATCCTTTAATTTTCCAGAAAATTTGTGTTTTCCTTTTGACATTTCCTTTCTACCTTATACTTAATTTCTTCATTCATCTATGTTTTCTTGGCTGGTAGATTCATGTTCATCAGTGTCAGTGATCATGTCAGTTTTGTCTGTGCTTAATTCTCCATTCAATCTTTCCATTTTGAATATACTTGGGATTCAGTTAAAAGTAAATGAAGGTTGATTTTACATTTATCTACTAAATAAAGGATAAAGGACAAATTATTCTTTTTCTTTCATGTCAAAACAAACATTCACATTTTGCAGCATGTTTGTGCACACCTACACACAAAGAGCCCATGAAATCTCATCAACTTAAAAAAAGAAACCTTGTGCCAAGTGATGTTTACATGGTAGGTGAAAAGAGAATACTGGATGACAGGAAGGATGACAAGTCAAGTGAACCAAATCTGAAGTGGTAATTTTTACAACCTGAATAATCTGCTCTCCATATGTTTCCTGCAAATCCTAGGAAAGGTACTAAAATCATGATCTTTGCATTAGAGTAGAGCATATAAAGATTCACCTCTTAGCAGAAATACATTAAAAATAGAGAATAAAGAAGAAAGCTTTTTGACAGTCTTTCCTGACAATGTGTGCAAATCTGAAAAGCCAAATGGAAAGAGGAGTCTGCTAAGCTTTATCACACAGCACATGCAAAGTCATCACACTTCACAATGTTTTCATATCATATGTCCATTTCACATTCTCAGACATGGCACCACATAGTTAAGCCTCCAGCAGCTGGAAAAATTATAATGCAGCAGTGGTCTACCCATTTAGTTCAGTGATTCCTTTAGAATTCTTGGCTTCAATAACTTAAGACAAATAGAAAGTTTTATGCTTATAAGTTGAACCCAGACTGTGACTTAACTTTTCTTACATATTTTTTTAAAGTTTCAGTTACTTTAAGTTAGAGGAATCCTATATAATCTGAACTGGGAGAAGTAAAGTGAGGTCATACTCTTACGGAGATATTGATGCAAGTTTTCATATTCAATCTAGTATATGATCTTGTCTTTCCCGTTTGTCTGTATATTCATCTCTCCTGGGTTCCTCGTTGTACTGTTTTTCAAGAGTCTGATTGCAAATAAGCATGAAGATATGGGCTACCATTTGGTAAACAGATATTTTAGGTGATTTGGTCATATCACAAGGGATGATTTTATTTTATCATCATCTTCAAATATTTGCCATATTGGTAATTTTCTTGAGAGAGTATCCTCTTTATTAGAAAATATGAATACTGTTTTTGAAACATATATAGTATACTTGTTATTGGTTCCCACATATTTTCATGAAAACAGCATATCAAAAGTGTTAGTATTTGAATTTCTGTGTTAAGGAGAACCTATTCTCCTAGGAATTGAACCAAATAGAGGTTATAAGGTTATATTGTAACAGATAAGAAGGTTTCACCCCCTATTTATCTTTTTAGGTAATAGAAGACTCAATAAAATAATTTAAAATTTGCCATTATACATCTGCATGGATTTTTCTAGTTGTATTGGAGTGGTAATATGACAGGAAGAATTTGTTTTGGGCATGATGGTCTGGGTTTGATTGATTCTCAGCTTCCTCTCTCCACTTGCTGTGTGATATTGAACAAGTTATTTAGAAAACCTATTTTGCATCTATTTAATCCTCTGTGAAATGGGGATAGTAAAACCTACTTTCAAGTTGTTCTAAGGATTTAAAAATATGACACGAGGAAAACTGTCTAATATCCCCATTAAATAGTCTCTTTTTCTTCTTTATGTCTCTACCTCCATTATAAAGCTAATTGGAGCACCACATTGCCTTTAAGATGGATTATCTATGAAGACCTAATTTTAAATTCTACCTTACATCTGATTTCTGTGCACACATCTTAATGCTATGTCTATTTCCAAGGCATCTGGTTGCCTTCACTATTTAAAAAAGGAATGCTTGTTTTTTTAAAAAAAAAAGTAGTGCCAGTAAGCAAATGACTTAAATGTACTTTACCTTAGTTAATTCTCATAAGTTATCCAAAATGGATATTATTTATCTTTAATCTATAAATAAGGAAACTAAGGTTAAAATGTTAAGTGACTTTTACAATACCACAAAGGCTAAGCAAGGTTAAGTGATGTCTATAATACCATGAGTAAGTAGCAGTTATGGGAATTGA
Source organism: Pongo abelii (assembly GCF_028885655.2). NCBI lineage: Eukaryota > Metazoa > Chordata > Mammalia > Primates > Hominidae > Pongo > Pongo abelii. The sequence continues at coordinate 94,331,964 of NC_071990.2, read as the reverse complement.
ACCCAGGTTTTCCAGTTTCAAGCTGAGTGACCTTTCTACTCTTCCACTCTGGCAGAGCTTTATTTCACATAGTTTTCCCACTCCCTCTCTTTAATGTACTCCTACATTTTCCATGTTAAACGCAATGTTTTACCCTCATTGGCTTCCTCTTTCTGCTCTCCTCTAGCAACCTAGAAAAAACTCTGCTTATTTCTGTAAATAAGAATCTTTAGGTACAGTTATTTAGGCACATTTGACAGATGTTTAGCCAAGAGAAAATATTTAAAGTGAAATATTTGGTATACTTGTCAAACCAAAAGAAAAAAAAGCGCTTATCAGTTACATAAAATATCTTTTTGGATAAGTGGCAGAATGTTACATTTTTATAATATCACTTAAAAATGCCACTTGAGTGTGTTACATGCTCATTAACTACAAAGAAAATACATCAAATAAAGAAATATAACTATTTGCACAATTCACATTTAATGGTAGTAATCCATGAGCTTGGAAATAAGGCTGTGATAAATGTTATTAGGTAAGTAACCAGGTATAGGCTTCAGGAAAAAAAAAAAAAGAATGTCCTGTATGGAAATGGAAAATCTGAATAATGCTTGGACCACTTCTATAGGGCTTTTGAGTAGCTTTGTGTTAAAGACTTATGACCTACTCCTATAGTTATTGGGAAATAAAATGGAACAGAGAAAGAATAAGAGAAAGAAAAAAGACAAAGGTAAGAAAGAAACTGAGCTACTGAAACATACTTATCATGAACAGAATTAACAAAAATGGATACTAATTATATTAGTATCTGAAGTATTATAGATACTAATACTAATTATGTGAGTATCTATAATTCATTGAGTACTGTCCAAAATAAAATCACATCAAGTTAGAAAAAAATATATAAAATAATTGTGCATTCAAAAAAAAAACAATTCACAAACCCAGAGATCACAAACCAAGAGTGGAAAGAAGTCTCACTTACAGCAGTTACAGCACAGCTGATAAAGCATAGAAGAGGATGTATTTTGACCTTATTCATTATTGGCTATTGTACATTAACATTCTTCATAAGAAAAACAGAGCTGTTTAAGCTAATTTTGTCTATAGATGATTTTTTAAGATTTCATTGAATCATGCCAACAAGGATGTAAAGCTTACATGTTGTCTTTTGTTTACCATTAGAGCAAAAGTTTGGGGAAAATCAGGACAACTTAAGTTTTGGCTACATGGATATGAGTGGCTAGCCTTGGGCTATATCTAAATCGTGGTTTCCATTTTAATCTTTCTTTAACAGTTCCCACCATATACTTGGGAAAATCTATATATAGATATACAAAAAAAGTTTCAGTAAGCTTCCTAAAAATCATGCTAAAATCATGCAAAATAAGCTTATCTATTTCCCTTTAAAAACCTATAAAATAGACTTACTTATTTTAGATAAGGAAATAGTCTTAATGAAGTTAAGTGATTTGTCCAAGATCACACCACACACACAGTGAGATGATTTGAAGTTTCCTCTATATTGATGTAAAATGAATGCTTTCACAATACCAAGCAGTCTTTCCACAAAGATAATGTATCACTTTAATAAGTAATAGGAACACTACAACACTAAGAACTTTTCTTTAGCTACCATCAGTCATTAAATATTAAAGCATATTATTTCTAAATATATTTATTATAATTTTTTATCCCAAATGATACTCTGATAAAATTAACAGGAAAAAAATTGTAAAAGGCTATTGTAGAGAGTCACCTGTGGATGAAAAAAGAACATATATCTGATTCCTTTTGAAATGAGGGCTATGAAACTACACAGTAAAGTGTAATTTTATGGAACACAAAAAACAGGAAGTCTAAGTGATTTGAGCAAATATGACAAAAAAGTAAATGAGTAAGTTATCTCTCTACTTATCACACAAATGTTTACAATTTCAAACGTTGTTATTTTGGACTCTGATAAGTAAAGTGGTTTTCTTTTAGAAGTTTGATTTACAAATAAACTCTGGCACATCCCTAAAATTTAGTTGCCAAAAAAATGAATGTGATCATAGAGAAGAATCTTTAAAACAACAGGAAATTTACGGAGATATATTGAATTAACAAATGACAATTTAACCAAATAAACACAGTACAGTCCCAACTGTGTCTAAAATTATTAAATTTAGATGTATGATTGATAAATAGAAAGACATAAATAAAAATTCAACAGAGGTTATCTCTGGATAGTGTGGTTATTATACATAATTTTAAATTTTATATTGTGCTCGTTTAAATTTTCTCAAATGGACTACATTAATTTTGTGTAGCAAAAAGACAGTAAAGCTAATATCAAAAGTCAAAGTTTACTTAGCTTTAATTTGGATGCCAATTGTTCAGATATTTTTCATGCATTTTCTTTAGTTAGATTCCACTAACAAGTGATTGACAAAGGAAAATAAAGAGAAACTCCTTTTTCAAAGAAAAAGAAAATAAGACAGCCCTTTTTTGGTTGTCAGTATGATCACGTCAGACTATAAGACCCAGGGAGAGAGACATTTCATTTAGACTGTACTGTGTACAGAGCTATTGCGGCTATGCACACAATTATGATCATCGACAGTCACTCAATCTCTTTCCCTCTCTTCTGCACCATTGCTGCCCTGGTGCTGCCTCGGCAGCATATTTAGGTTTTAAGTTGTCAGTCACGATTCTTTTAAATTCTCAAAAAGTGATAAAAATTCATAATATGAAAAGATGCCTGGTGAGACAAAGTTTTGGCCGGACAATTGAATTGGTCTCCCTTTGCATTGCTTGGCAAATGTTTAATACACCAAACGTTCCATAATCCAATGAAAGTAAGTTTTCTTGTTTTAGTTTCCATAAAATATATTTTGTTTTTATAGAATATTAAACTATGGCTTCACAACTTCCTGAGACTGTCTGAGATTAAACAGGGAAATCAATCAAAACAAAACATGATCCCCTTTGCTCCTCTGCATCAAAGCACTACAATCCATTCTCTAACTGTTCCCAAGAGTAAAATCTTCATTAAGCTGAAATATACACATTGCCATAAATCAAAGCAAATATATACCTCTGCACAATCTATTTTAGGCTGGGTGATCAATTCCACTTACCATTTTCCATAAGAAAATAGATGGTGTTTTTTCAGTGTTTCAAATGGAATTTTCAGAGAATCTGGAAATTAAAGAAAAGCTAAACAACAAACACTAGTTTACAATAATAACAAATAGAGTTTTAGTGGACCTAAAATTGAATTCTGATCTCTGTGTGTGTATGTGTGTGTGTGTGTGTGTGTGTGTTCCTTCATGAACCAAAATGACCTAGGAGATGTTTACCACTCAAGAGATCATCCTTGTAAGCTCTGGAAACCTAAGGTACCTAAGGTACACAAAGAGATAGTAATCTTTGAGTTGCAGGAGCAGCTAATTTGGGAATAAACAATAGATTTTTTCATGAAGTTCCTATCCCACTGCCAAAGCCAGTTGGCCATATATGTGGCTGGCCATGCTGAATAATAAGGTTTGGGACCAGATTGTTCCCTTGTAGTATATGAACTGTTCGACCTTCAATTTCATTACCACAGTTCTTCATGCACACATTTTTCAGTAAACTTGAACAATTTACTACACCTAGAATTGTGTGAAACATATACCATAATTGATAATGAAAAATATTTTATTTTATACTGAGGTTTTCTTTATTTATTGATCTTTTTTTCTTTCTTTCTTTTTCTTTCTTCTTTCCTCTTTTTTTCTACAAAATCAATTAGATAGATATAAAAACAACCAAAAAACTTGTTAATTATAATTGAATTATTTAGGCTTTTTTGTGCCCATTTATTCTTAGATTGAAATCTGATTTTTTAGTAGTTCATTCCTGGAAAATTAAGCCAAATATTCATAATAATATCCATTTGTTGTTTAAAATAAATGTTTCAAATTTCCGATGTTTTTAAGTGCAGAAAGATTAGTGTACAATGTATTCCAATAAGTGCTATGAACAGAAGGAGTTAGGACTTTGATTATATGTCTCATCTCAGAAAATCACGTTCAGAAACCTACAGTGCCCTAACTTGAGTATAGGGCACTATTGAAATTACATTAAAAAGTCAGGGAAAATGTAGTTACAAGGTAAAAATGTAAGAGTAGTAATTACTTGGTCAGTGTTAGGGCAAAGTCCTGAGACAGAGTCACAGAATGAAACCCGATTAGCAGAGGTTATAAAAAGAAATAAGGAAACACTTACTGTAAGTGCCTGAGAATCAAAAGAATGTCACTGCAGAGTGTAAGTCCACTACTTAATAGGAAAAGGGAAAATTACAGACTACAAGAGGGCCAACACATTTAATTGCTCCTTGGGTTATTCTTTGCCAAATACTAATAATTGTAAAAGGTTGCTTAATGTGATAATAGTTACCAAGGTTGAAGAGATCAAAAGACAATGTCAGAAAGTAATAGATTGAGGTGAGTAAACATAATTGTGAATACATTCATATTAATGGTACCCTGAGAAGTACCAAAGAAAGAGATGCATTTGATGCTGAGATGACTATAAGAGTATATTATAATAAAATAAATGGAAAATATTCATTTATATTTGAGCTATCAAAAGACAAAATTATTCCAGGAAACATTTTAAAATTGATAATTATAAAATCAATCAATTAGAAATTATTTGTTAAATATCTATTATATTTGTAAGACAGGCTAGGGATTTTGGGATAGCAAATATATAAAAGAAAATTAAAAAAACTAAAAATTGTTACTATTTTCACCAAATGTAATGTCACTATGATTTTAAAAACACACAAACATTTAAAGAATAAAATATGTAAGAAGAAATAATATTAACAGAATAAAATCTAGGAAAAGGTATCGAAAAGGCTTTCAGACTACTGTATATATTTTTATAGGTGAGATGTTTCATACTCTTAAGGATAAGTAGTGAGCATCATTTATTCCAAGAGTAAGTAAGTGACTTAATTTGATAAATTTATTAGAATACATTTTATTTCTTGCTGAAATTAAACAAAATATTATATGCATATTAATTAACTAATAAATCCTTTCATTAAATTTCCAAAACCACTCCTGTTTGAATAAAATCTTAGTAGCAGATTAAAAGCAAAAAATATTTAATGGTGAAACACTGAAAGCAGTTCCATTATAAACAGCAGCAATAAAGCATAGCAATCTTTATTACCTTTATCCCAAAATTATTCTGTACATTCATCCAATTTGTTTTTATATGCTGAATATGTTTTATTCAACTGTAGCTATATTTTAATGTATAATTATCTCAACTTGGGCAACTAATAGTACTTTCTAGTTGTTTTCTTCGTTGTTGTGCCTTGGCCATATTAGTTTTTGTTAGTTTGTTTTTTGTTTTTGTTTTGGAGATGGAGTCTTACTCTATCACCCAGGCTGAAGTGCAGTGGTGTGATCTCAGCTCACTGCAACCTCTGACTACCAGGTTCACTTGATTCTCCTGCCTTAGCCTCCCAAGTAGCTGGGATTACAGATGTGTGCCACCATGCCCAGCTAATTTTTGTATTTTTAGTAGAGATGGGGTTTTGCCATGCTGTCCAGGCAAGTCTTGAACTCTTGACCTCAGGTGATCCACCTGCCTTGGCCTCCCAAAGTGCTGGAATTAAAAGCGTGAGCCACTGCACCCGACCCCGTATTAGTTTTTTTAATAGCTTACTTTCTGACACACAAAAAATGTTTTGGGCCCATTTTGTATAATTCTTATCTTAAAACTGGAATCAGCCATTTCTCTATGAACCTGGTTTCTTTAGTGGGGTAAGCTAGTGGTAGTTCTGCCATACTTTTACACACACAAACACACACACACACGTGCGTCCATCTTTCTAAAGTATTTCACCATGTGTACTTCTTCTGATTTTTAAGAAAGTCTGTACTGTTTTTTATTGGATATACTTATATTAATTTCTTATTTGGCAATCTTTAGTTCCCTCTCATTTTTGATACTTCTGAAACACGATAAGTACTTGTACTTCTCCCCTAGTATCAAATTTAAACTTTACTTCTTAGTTCCAGTTTATACCTTTGAGTTCATCTGGGAGCTTTTTTTACTTTCCATGTATTCTTTCCATTCTCTTGCACTTGTTAATGACATTAATTCTCCATTATTGCATATTTCTGTTACCCTATTACCCTTTATTTAATCCTAGGAATAAAGTTAAATATATTATATACCCATCAACAAAACTCATGACAAAGCTTCCTCAATTATTTCTTATATAGGTGAATCTCATTTTCTAGTTGGTTTATTGGGAGGGACACATGAACATAATATTCTCAAAGTTTTTCCATGTCCATAAATGTTTGCTTATGATTTAATAAAAGTGTGATGAAATTTACAATACCTGGCTCGCATTTTCTTTTTTAAGTATCTAAATAATGTTGCTCTAAGATCTTTTTGCATAAAATATTACAGCCGAGAAGTCTGGTGCTAATTTGATTTTCTTTCTTTCTATGCTGAATGTTTTTTTTTTTTTAACTAATGGCTTGTCTTCATTAGTCATTTTCCTGAATACCCAACAGACGCTTTTTAAATATTCAATGTTTAATCATTTTATAAGGATATATCTCAGAATTCGTCATTCATGTTCAAATTCCCAGGGAGATTTTCCATTTGTAATCACAATCATTGGTGAAAATTTGGTATTGATATTGCAGGTTAAAAATATGCATTCTAACCTATGACTTGGTTATTTTCTCAGTTTACAAATAAATATATCATATATATACTTTGCCTGTCTTCTAGATCTGTGATTTTTCTGATAACCTTTTACCTTTAGTTCTAATTATTTGTATTCATTTTATATCACTTATTTTACTATGCTTTATGTGATATCTATGAACCTTTATCTTTCTTCTCAATTAGGCTAATTTTTAAAATATTTTCCTTCTACTTTTTGGTTCTTATACCTAAATTCTGACACTTTTCTTTTTATTTTTGTTATCTTATTCTTCAGCTGTCCTGATTTATAATATTATTTCCAGGCTTTGATATTTATTTAATGCCTTTTAAGTTATTCTGAAAAATTTATGTAGCTTGTGTATATTCTGTATAGGAAAAATTTAATGGCATTTTTCTATAGTATTGGGATATTACATGATTAATGTTTATATTTTATTACAATTTTTATAGGATTTGATCATACATTTTGTTGATATTTTTCAAAAATGTTTTTTCTGTGTGGGAACAAAGATGTGTCACAATAACTTTCCAAGCCTCAGACTTGAAAAGGAAAAGCGAAAGGAGACAAGGAAAAGCAAAAACGAAGGTAAGAGAATTGCTCTATTATATGTCAAGACATACCTCCAGATAACAGTCGTAAAAATAATGTTGTATTAACCTAGCAATGGACAAATACACCAGTGTAACAGAAGTGGGTCCATATATAAGATAATTGAACAAAAAAATAAAATGGCACCAAAATCAAAAGGGAAAGGTAGATTATCAAATAGATAGAAAATAAAATAGAATCCTCATCTAATCCCCATATAAAGGTGAAATCTAGGTGAAACTATGGAGTAGGTACAGGTAAAGTATCATTTTTAAAAAACTTCAAAAACACAAACCATAAGATAAGAAATTTATGGATTAATGGTTAAGAGCTCCATTACCTACTAGCTGACTAAACTTGGACAATCCTTTAACTTCTCTGTGACTCAATTTTCTCATATTTGCAATAGGTATTAAATGATTTAATATATGAAAAATGTTTAAAGCAATGGCTAGCACACAGTAGATGCTAAATAAGGGCCTAATGGTACTTCTGCTACTGTGCTCAATCAAAGATTTTTGATCAAGGAAGGATACCACAGGCAAGGTAATTGACAGAACAGAGAAGGTATTTGTACTGTCTGTAACTCACAAGTAATACGCATTTACAATATGAGAAATTTCTGCAAAACTCCATAACAAAATAGCAACTTGATAGAAAAAAATGAGCAAAGGAATAAAACAGGTTATTTATAGTAGAGTAAACACAAAAATCCATTAGTTGGAACAATATGTTATTGCCATTTTTTGTAAACCAAAAAATGTTTGGATATCAGCAATTTTATATGGTTCAACTTAATTAGTCATTGATGAGACACTTAAGATTTTTAGTAATCAGAAAAATTCAAATTAAAACTGCAGTGGAAAAAAATTAAAAGGTTTTGTAATGCTAAGTGTTGGCAGGGATGTAATGACATAGGAAGCTTCATATCCTGCTGGTGAGTATGTCAAGCAAGACAACCATTTGAAAGAATTCAAGTAATGTTTAGTCAAATTTTATAAGCACATATCCAAAGAAACAGCAAGTCCACTTGTGGATATGTATCCTAAATCTTCTCTGGTTCATAGAGTTATATATGAACATCATTCTCAGAGTGTGTGGTGTTAAGAAGGCAGAAACAACCTTTGTGCCCATCATTGGGAAAGTGGTCAGGTAAAATATGGCAAATTTCCACCATGAAATATAATGCAACATTTAGCAGCAACTGACTAAATGCAAAATGCATACATATCAACAGAGATGGATCTTACTAGCAGTATGGCATTTCTTAAGGTAAGAAGCATATGACAATATTATTTATATACACATTAAATATTACACACTTTGCAATGCAGCCAAGTAGAAAGTTACACATCAAACATATTTAAATGTTTGATGCCTATGCAGAGACGGGAAGGAGCTTGTGATTATGGGAATTAAAGGAAACTAGTAAAACAAGAATGTGAAATAGCCTAAATATTCAAGTCAAAAACAAAAGCAAAATTAAAAGGCAAATGCAAAACTGAAAAAAAATTGTTGCAAGAGAAATAACAAGATCATCTCCTTAATTTTTTTTTTTCAAGAGCTTTCAACAGGCTGGGTGTGGTGGCTCACACCTGTAATCCCAACACTTTGGGAGGCCAAGGTGGGTGGATCACCTGAGGTCAGGAGTTCAAGACCACCAGCCTGGCCAACACGGTGAAACCCCATCTCTGCTAAAAATACAAAAATTAGCCAGGCATGGTGGCAGGCGCCTGTAATCTCAGCTACTCGGGAGGCTGAGGCAGGAGAATCGCTTGAACCCAGGAGGCGGAGGTTGCAGTGAGCCTAGATGGCGCCATTGCACTCCAGCCTGGGGGACAAGAGTGAGACTTCATCTCAAAAAAAAAAAAAAAAAAAAAAAAAAAGAGCTTTCAACAGTGAAAAGAAAAAAAACAGTACTATATAAATCAAAAAATGGTGCTATGGTCTGAATGTTAGTGACCCACCCCCAAAATTCCTGTGTTGAAACCTAATCCCCAATATAATGGTGTAAAGAAGTGGGACAATTCAGTGGTAATTAGGCCATGAAGGTGAAATTCTCATAAATGAGATTAGTGCCCTTATAAAGAGCCTCAAGGGAACTTGTTTACCTCTTCCACCCCATGACGAAACAGCAAAAAGGCACCATCTATGAACCAGGAAACAGGTTCATAGACACTAGACACCAAATCTGCCCTCACCTTGATCTTAGACTTCTCAGGCTACAGAACTATAAGAAATAAATTTCTGTGGCTTATAAGGCACCTAGTCTATGGTGTTCTGTTATACCAGACCAGATGGACTAAGAAAGATGGGCAAGAGGAGAAACATTGAATAAGTAAAAATTTACAATAGGGATATGAAAAAAACTTTTTTCCATAGTAAAGTCATTATAATATAAAATTAAAAGGTTTTATTTTTTACACTGGCTATTATTGTAGCTAAGGCTAGGCTATAGTAGTAAAATGTTGACTTCAAGAGAAGAGAAGCACAAGAAATAGCAGGTAATTAAAATATTATCATGTGTCAATTCATAGGAAACATGTTAAATAAATTGCAGTATATAAATATATATATATATGGAGCATCATACAGTCAAATAACAGGAATGAAGGAAGCTCTCCATGACCCAAAATGAAAAGATACCTATGATCCAGAGTTGAATAAAGCAAGCAGGATACATTACAGTATGGGTAGTAACCTACCATTTGTATTGACAAGACAAAAAGAATATATTCATAATTACTTGTAGATGCATAAATGGAAACAATAGTCCAGCTTAGATGATTTTGTTTCAAGCCAGTTCACTTCTTTTTCTAGTCTTCACCGCTCTGTGGAATCTTATTAATCTATGCAAATACTTGAAAAAAAGTCTCACTTGCTTCCCAAAGAGAAATAATAATTTTCTGGGGCAATGCACATATATTTAAGAAACAGCACGAGTAAAAGCTATATATTTCCTTGATCGTCAAGGGCAGTATTTATTAAAGATATATTTAATTTTTATAAAAATTTGGACAGAAATTTTACCAATGCTGTCTAAAGCGTTGGAATTAAGGTTCATAGTGAGTTTAATATTGTTATTTTCTTTTTTGTATTTGTTTAAAATTGACAAGTAATAATTATATGTAATCATGGGCTACATAGCGATGTTTTAATAAATATAATGTATAGCAATCAGACTACGGTAATTAGCATATATATCATATCAAACATTTATCTTTTCTTTGTATTGGGAACGTTCAATATCATCCTTTAGCTATTGCTCAACAACATTAATCATCAGGGAAATGCAAATCAAAACCACAAAGAGGTAACACCTCACCTCAGGATGCTATTATCAAAAAACAAAAAAATAACAAATGCTGGTGAAGATGTGGAGACAAGAGAGCCCTCCCTATACACTGTTGGTGTGGATTTAAACTACTACAGCCACTGTAGAAATAGTATGGAGGTTCCTCAAAAAACTTCAAACCAAACTACCATATCATCTAGCAATCCCACCACTAGGAATTTATCTTAAAAAATCATCATGTTGGAAATACATCTTCATCCTCATGTTTCCTGCAGCACTTTTCACAATAGTGAGATATGGTCTCAACCTAGGTGTCGTATGTTTGAAAAAATTAATGGAGTGAGGAAGGTGGGTACTGAACACACTTGAAGCAGAAACAATGAGGAGAAAACAACAAAAAACTGGAGAAATCACTTACAGAACAGAAAGAGTTCCATTTAGAATACTAGCACAGTCTCATTTCAAAGCAAGTATAGAAAATAGAGGTGAAACCACCACCAAAATTGATTTGTGGAACATCCAAGCAATCATTAGGGACTCCAAGTATTACTCAGGAAAATAATTAGACAAAAGAATACTCTTCCCACTTTTCTTGTAGTATGTGAGGTGAAACTCGTGTGTGTGTTTGTGTGTGTGTATGTCTGTGTGTGTGCATGTGTGTGTGTAGAGAGAGAGTGGTATAACTGCAATGGACTACTAAAAGATATCTAAAAATCTATTCCTGCATCTTTAACTTTTATTCTCAATAGAGAAGCCATAGCGATTACTTAAAATATAAGTATGTTAGTGTCAATACTCTTCTCAGAGCCCTTTAATAGATAGTGAAGACAAAGTAGGCTCCAAAAATGCAAGAGCAATTCTGACCCCACCACCCTGGCACCAAAAAAAGAGCTCCAGGTGCTAGCTGTTGAAAGTGAAAGTATATTGAAGCTTCCCACCTTTGTATGTCTCAACAGATTAATATAGTAAAAAAGGGAGATAAGAGAATCTCAGCAAAGCACTGACACTATCCTCTACACAATAAATATAGGAAACAAAAACCAAAGACCGAAACTAAGGACAATTTAATGTTAAGAGGACAGAGAAAAGCAGGAACCTATAAAGATGGCTGAGACAGAGTGACCAGTGAGGACGAAGTAAAACTAAGAGTACATGTATTCATTTCTTACTGCTGCTATTTAAAAGTGCTGTAAACTGGGTTCCTTAAAACAACAGAATTATTTTTCTCTCTCAGAGTTCTGTAGGTTAGAAGTTGGAAATTCAGGTGTCAGTAGGTCCTGCTCCCACCAAATGCTTTAGAAAAGAATCCTTCCTTCCCTTATCTAATTTTTTGTGGTTGCTGGCAATTGTTGGTGTTTCTTGGCTAGTAGATGTGTCAGTTCAATCTATGACTATCTCCACATGGCCTTCTCTCCTGTATGTTTGTGCTTTCACATTGTCTTCTCTCTGTTCATATATCTGTAACCAAATTTCCCTTTTCTTATATTGAATTTGGTGCCTGCCTGTATTTAGCATTTTCACATTGCTAAAAAGATACTACCCAAGATGGGATAATTTATAAACAAAGGATATTTGACTCACAGTTCCACATGGCTGGAGAGACCTCAGGAAACTTAAAATCCTGGCAGAAGGGGAAGCCGGCACCTCCTTCACAAAGTGGCAGGAGAGAGAGTGCTGCAAAGGGGGAACTTCCAAACACTTTTAAAACCATCAGCTCTCCTGAGAACTCCCTCACTATCATAGAAAGGCATGGGGGAAACTGCCCCCATGCAATCACTTCCCACAGCTCCCTCCCTTGACACGTGGGAATTATGGGAATTACAATTCAAGTTGAGATTTGGGTGGGGACACAGAACCAAACTGTATCACTGCCGTAATTCAGCATGACATCATAATTTTATCACATCTGCAAAGACTTTCCAAATAAATACACATTCACAGGTTCCAGATGGATATGAATTTTGCAGGAACACCATTAAATCCAGTAGAGTAAGGTGTCCTGATAGCCAATTGAGAAAGATTGTCAAGGAGGAAGAAATAATCAATTGGCCAAATCCTGCAAGTGAGAAATAGTCTCTGAAAAGTTCACTGATAACTTTGACAAGATCATTCAGTGGAACATTGGGAACAATTTTTTTTTTTGAGACAAGTTATTGCTCTGTCACCCAGGCTGGAGTACAGTGGCACAATCATAGTTTACTGTAACCTCAAACTCCTAGGCTCAAGCAATCCTCCTTTCTCAGCCTCCCAAGTAGCTATAACTATAGATATGTGCTACCATGCCCAGCTAATGTTTTATTTTTTTAAGAGACAGTGTTTTGATATGTTGCCCATGCTAGTCTTTAACTGTACTCCTGGTCTCAAGTGTTCCTCCCACCTAGGCCTCCCAAAGTGCTAGGATTATAGGCATGGGCTACCACACCCAACGTGGACACAAAATTCTAATTTAAGAAGATAACAAAAAAAAAAGTATTGAATAATTAGAGCAACTAAACATAGAAGGATGCTGCTAACAGAAAAATACATTATTAGCTTTGTAGTAAATGAAATATTCTTGCTTTAAAGATAAGCTGAGCAATAAATAAAATACTTTTCATTTTTAAGAAAGAAGAAATAGCAATACATTTTTAGATATAAAGTACTGATCCAGTAGAGAATAAATAGTGATGAAACAAAGGAGACAAGGTGGAATTACTGGAGTGATGTCTTCAGTGGGCAAGAGATGATGTGTAAATTGGTTTTGGGAGGAATATGAATAGCTTATCTCTGGAAACAGATGGAATGCTAGAGTATGTGGGTGTAGATGCTGGAAGGTGTGTAGACACAGAGTCTGGAGATTTCTTGTGATTGTTTCAGTTTCCTCAATCAAGTAGGAAGCAAAATCATTAGCTAATAAAGATAATGTAAGAGCAGAGGTTTGAAATTAAAGAGAGGAGGTGTGAAATATTTACCTAGGTAAGTGGTTTAGTGAATAAACCAGGAACATATTACATGATTGTTCAGGAGTATTAAAGGACTCCTACAAGTTTATAATCATGAATTCAAAATGTTTATGGGGTTGGATGTTTTTATCTAGTCATATTTAGCTGGCTCAGCTATGTGGATCTCTAAATTCAATCAACTATGTGGTTTTTGTTTCCCCAAGCAAATAGAAGAAAGCAAGAGAGGATCAAGGGAGTCAAGTGTATAAATATGGGAGTTATTATATTGACAGACCATAGAATTAGAATTTCATCTGTGTTATAAAAGTAAGAGTATATAAGTATATATGGAATGAGAGAGTGAAAAGTTAATAGGATCAAAGAATTGAAAGCCACAGCAAAGTCACTGGAGTCAAGAGTAGTAGAGAGTGTGAGATTTAATAAATTATCTTTTTAAAGCTTTCTTATAAAATCTGTTGAACTGACTAGTGAGAGAAAAGTATGTTTAGGGTACCTTATTCTTTTTCTTTCTGTGTATCCCTTGTAATCTGACTGTGTCTGAACTAAAAATGATTTGTCATAAGCATTTATTTTCCAAGACTTTTAAAAATTGTCTTCCTCATAAAATTTGAAATGGAAAATTCTGCTTTTAATTCAGTCTCACAAAATGAGAAATTTTTAAATAGATCTTTTTTGAGACACTTTTACCACTGATATTGATGAATTAAATAGTTATTAAATAATTTGTATTAATACTATTAATAAACTAGTAGAAGTATGATTTTATATAATCTCTACTAATCTTTGTATCAAAATATTTGAAACATTTTAGTAGTTGCTTTTGTATGTATCATAAACAACTTTCAAGTGTCAAGTGTTAATACAGCATTTTGCTCCTATGTATATATGTCCTAATATATATGTAAGTCTATTATTACATACATATCATTATTATAAATAATATATAATATATACTATATTATTATATAGTATATAATATAATAATAGACATACATATTAATTAAATGGACTAATAGAATTTCAAGATATAAGCACATAAAGAGATTTTTCACTCCAAGCTGCATCTGAAATGCTTAACTATATTTCAATGAGAATACTCAGAAATTAACAATAAATCTGAACTATTTGCCTTATTCATATTACTCGTATAGTTATATATTGATTACATGCAAGTGAGTTCTACGCATTGAATATCTGACTTTACCAAGAATATATGGAACTATAACAAGGCTAAAGCCAAACTTCAGTCTAAAATTAAATCAAGTATATTAATTGTATTTTCTAAATATTCTATATCTTTGCTTGTTTTTGCTCTGCTATATCTGTTGTTTCAGGAAAGATGTGTTAAAATCTCCAACTAGAATTGTTACTTTACCTAATTCTTTCCATTGTCCTAGCATTTGCTAGTTTATATAGTTGAAGATTGTAACGTAGAAGATTATATGACCATGATTGTTACATATTTTTTGGCTGATTGTGCCAAAGTATTATCTACTTCTAAAAAACAGAATTTACAGTAAAGAGGAAATCAACAGAACACTCTTACTATTTTGACAGACTATTATAAGCAAACATCGTAAAAGAGCAAATTCTATTCTCAAGTTCAGGCGTATAAAGTGAAGTGTCAAAAACTTGCATTAATTGTCTTTTATACAAGAGCTAAAATTTGGTCAGCTTATGTATGTAGTAACTGCCGTTATCACTTGCAATCCATTATAAATCAGTGTTATATACTTTGTGGAGAAAGCTGTGAAAGCATTTCCATAGTTTTACTACACATTAGACCTGTGAAGCTTTCTCTTCAGTTTGAAGCTATGTTTGCTATTTTTATCAAACTATTCTGTATCATATTCTAAGTGATTATTATTCTTGAAAAATGTATCTTATCTCTGATTACTCCAAGTCTATTTGTACTCTCTGCCCTTGCTTTTCACTAGCTATTTATTTAATTCTTCATGTGAAGATGTACTTAAATGTTTTTTTTAATTTCTTTCCCATAGCTCTTAGGCAATATAATCAAAGTGAAATTGTGGAAGACCACTCATTGGAGGTGAACTCCTTCAAAAATTTCCCTGAAGCAGCAGTTGCAAGTGTGACTAAGATGATTCTTTACTGTAGAATCTCTAGTGCATGAGTCTTCAGTAAAATGATTAGTATAGCATTTGTAAGATCACCAAAATAACAGCTACTCTCACATCAAAATGCCACTGGTATAGAACAGAGCAGCAGAAAGTGTTTCTGCTAAAACATATTGCCTGGAATTAAGTGATAATGAGTTATTCAGCTACCTATTATTCATATGAATACATATCTAATTCAGATTCCTATACTACATGTGACCTTTTATTCATAATAAGAACTTTATAATGAGTGGAGTGATTGTCAAGTACTCATAATAATTCAAGCAAGTGTATATATTTTAGATCATTTGAGAGCAAATATTTTGGTCCTTGATTTTCCTTACGATAATATCCAGTTACAGTCTAATGACTGGTTTTTTTTTTTTTTTCCTTTCTTGTCACTTTTATTAAGGCTATTTACTGGTAGTGAGTCTGAACACATATATGTCCCTCCTTTTATTATATAATTCACCCTCTATGTCAGACATATTCCTTTACAAAACTATTACTAATTAATATTACTCACCATCACTCTCCTTAAGTATACCACAACACACTCATTTAATTAGCCTACCACATGAATTTTCCTCATTTTATCATATTTCATGAATCTACCTTTTGTAATAAAATAAGGACCTCCCAAAAATAAAAAATTTTCTTATGTCACTGTGGATGTTAGCCCAAAACACCCAAGTAAATAAAAGCTGATACATAAAAAATAAACATACACAGAAAAGTTCAGTGAGCCTATTGATACACAAGATGATTTTGGAGGTCATAATGATGATAATAATGGTAATAATAATTTGATGCAATCTTATTTGTCCACTTTTGCTTTTTCTGTCCATGTTTTCTGGGATTGTATCTAAAGAAAAAAAAATCATTTCCCAGCCCAATGTCATGGAGCTTTTCTCCTGTGTTTTCTTCTAATAGTTTTTACAGTTTCACGTCTTCTGACTAAAAGGCTACTGCACAGCAAAGGGAATAATTAACAGAGTGAAGAGACAACCTATGAATTGGGAGAAAATATTTTCAAATCATATCTGATAAGGGGTTAATATCTAAAACATGTAAATAACAAATAAACAACTCAGTAACAGATAAGTTTTAAAAACTCATTAAAACAGGCAGAAAATAGACATTACTCAAAAGACATACAAAAGGCCAACAGGTAGATGAAAAATTGTTCAACATCACTAATCACTAAGAAAATGCAAATTAAGACTACAATGAGATATCACTTAACACTTGTTAGAATGGCTAGTATCAAAAAGGCAACTAAAGATAAGAAATGTTGGTGAGGATGGGGAAAAAAGGAAACACTTCTGCTCTGTTGGTAGGAATATAAATCAGTACAGCCACAGCTGAAAACTGTATGGAGGTTCCTCAAAAAACTGAAAATAAAGCTACCATAAGATCTAGCAATTTCATGTCAAGATATGGATCTAAAGGGTTTGAAATCAGTACACTGAAGATACAGCTGCACTTCCATTTTTATTGCATCATTATTCACAATAGCCAAGATATGGAATCAACCTAAGTGTCCCTCAGTAGATGAATAGATAAAGAAAATATGATATATATACACAAAGAAATACTATTCCACCTTAAAAAAAGAAAAAAAAATCCTGTCACTTACAACAATATAAGTGACAAAGAAGTCATTATATTATGTGAAATAAGTTAGGCACAGAAAGACAAATACCACGTCTGTGGTATTGGTATTCCACATATGTGGAACCTCACCTATATGTGGAATCTAAAAAAAGTCAAACTCATAAAATTTGAGAATACCAGATGCTAGAGGATGGCATGCAGTGATATACAAAGGTACAAAGTTTTAGTTAGATAGGAGGAATAAGTTATTGAAATTTATTGCACAGCATACTGACTATAGTCAATAATAATGTATTGTACATTTTAAAATTGCTGAGAGTAAAGTTCAGATAATCTCACCACAAAAATGATAAACGAGGTGATAGATCTATTAACTTAATGAAATCATTCACATTGTACCCTATACATATATACAATTATAGTTTGTCAATTTAAAATGAAAATAAATTTTAAAATAGTAATAATTTGTTAAGCATTTGTACTATGGGATAAGTACTATTAAGATCTATATTGTGCTGATAAAGAAACAGACAGATAAGTTACATAACTTAATGAATATCATACACCTAGTGAGAAAGTTTGGAGTAAAAATTAACTTTGATTCAAAACCATAATTATTATGTCATACTGTCTCAGAATTTTAGAAAATCAGAAGGCGAGGTCCCATCAAGATATGATAACCTTAATGACAACACTAGGCATAACTTATCCTTATCCACTTAACTTTTATAAGAGTTGTCAAAAACAGGGTAGGTTATCATCCATATGCATAATAAAAGTGGCTAGAATAAATTATAGCATAATCAAAAGCATTAATAAAAGCATGATTAAAAGCAAGCCAACAAATAAGAAAAATAACTTTGAGCCCTTTTATGGTATTTAGTGTGCATGTGGGGGGGTATCTCTTTCTTCGCTAGATAAAAGAAAATTGTTGTAAACTTCTACGTGTATGCACCAATGCCTATGCTCAAGGATAATTATATTGCCTGCCAAGCAAGCTGTCAAAGCCCCAGCATCGGAAAGTGGTCAGCTCGCAGGTAGTGGGGTGGTAAGAAGAATTTACTGGCAACAGTATACAATTGAAAAGGAAAGTTTTATTAGATAGAAAGAAACAGACAACTTACAGAATGGAAGAAAATTTTTGCAAACTATGCATCTGACGAAGGTCCAATATCCAACATCTATAAGGAACTTAAACAAATTTACAAGAAAAAAACAAATATCCTCATAAAGTAATGGCCAAAGGACATGCACAAGCACTTCTCAAAAAGAAGACATACATGCGGCCAACAGGCATATTTTTTAAAAAGCTCAACATCAGTAATCATTAGAGAAATGCAAATCAAAACCACAATGAGATACCATCTCACGAATGTCAGAATGGTTATTATTAAAAAGTCAAAGGCCGGGCGCGGTGGCTCACGCCTGTAATCCCAGCACTTTGGGAGGCCGAGGCAGGAGGATCACAAGGTCAGGAGATCGAGACCATCCTGGCTAACATGGTGAAACCCTCTCTCTACTAAAAATACAAAAAATTAGCCGGGTGTGGTGGTGGGCGCCTGTAGTCCCAGCTACTCAGGAGTCTGAGGCAGGAGAATGGCGAGAACCCAGGAGGCGGAGCTTGCACTGAGCCCAGATTATGCCACGGCACTCCAACATGGGTAACAGAGCGAGACTCCGTCTCAATAAATAATACATAAATAAAAATAAAAATAAAAGTAAAAAGTCAAAAAACAACAGATGATGGTGTGGTTGTGGAGAAAAAGGAATGCTTATATACCATTAGTGGGAGTGTAAATTAATTCAGTCACTGTGGAAGACAGTGTGGCAATTTCTCAAAGAATGAAAAACAGAAATACCATTTGACCCAGCAATCTCATTACTCGTTATATACCCAAAGGAATATACATTTTTCTATTATAAAGATACATGCATGTGTATGTTCATTGCAGCACTATTCACAATAGCAAAGACATGGAATCAACGCAAATGCCCATCAGTGATAGAGTGGATAAAGAAAATGTGGTACATACACACCATTGAATACTACGTAGCCATAAAAAAAGAAAAAGAGCATGTCCTTTGCAGGAACATGGATAGAGCTGGAGGCCATTATCCTCAGCAAACTAACATGGGAACAGAAAACCAAATACTGCAGGTTCTCACTTATAAGTGGGAGCTAAATGATGAGAACACAGGACACATGGAAGGGAACAACACACACTTGGGGCTATCAGAATATGGAGGGTGTGGGAGGAGGGAGGATGAAGAAAAATAGCTAAATGGATACTCGGCTTAAGAACTGGGTGATGAAATAATGTATACAACAAACCCCCATGACATACCTTTACCTATGTTACAAACCTGCATATCCTACACATGTACCCCTCAAATTAAAAGTTAAAAAGAAACAATGATGCAAGAGAGTGCAGCAGGGCGCCTCCACAAGAGAAGACTGAGCGCTCCACAGTGGATTTTTCCTTAGACGGATGTATGGATTTTAAAGTAGGAGCTTACAGGTAATTTGGACCATAGTAGCCATGTAGGTCATGATAAATGATTACATTTTGGTGCCCAGATGTCAGCAAGGGTTGCACAATGGCACAATGAGTTTCAACATGCACACATTCCGGAGATGTAAAGAAATTCTAGTTATAAATTTTTGGGAAATAAATCTGGTACCAGATGCCTGCTTTAGGTAATAGAGAGGTCGATTTATTCTTAAAATGAGCTTCTCTGTTACACTAGGTTCCAAGGAGGAGAGGAGAGGAAAATACAGGGAAGAGCTATAGCAGACCTATAATGGACACACAACATGGGCAAAAAATAAACCATTGTTCTAATTTAAAGCCTCTAAAGTTTTGGGGGTCATTTGTCAAACAGAATTGCTGAATATAGCCTGACTGATACAACTATCAACTTTGAGTAACTCTAGCAATAATTTATCAAAAAAGAAAAATTAACTATTTCTATTTTATAGTCCCTAATTTCCAGTTTTTAATTTTTGTATGGCCCTGACCTCTCACAGGAACATGGAAAAGGAAAGGCACAGGTTTCTGGACCATGAGTTGGTATCTCTTGTTATAAAGAAACTTATAAAGAATAAGTTTGCTTTCCTTGTTGTAGAGCTCAAATGTGCACAGGGCTGATTTCAAGAGCAATTCTTGACAGGTGTTCAGCAGAGTTAAGTAATAGCTCCCTTATCACCACGTACAATGGGCTACCCATGTAATAGTGCTTTCAATTTCAATATATGCCACCTCAAATGAAATCATGAGGCAATAAGTCAGTAGTTTTCAACCTGTGCCTTCAAAATTTCATAAGGGAGGAAAGGCAGAGCAGCACATTCATTGCAGATTATCTTTCCAGGTCTAAATCAGGACCTCTACCATTCATAGACTGTCATTGTAAGAGAATATTCAGTTTCCTATCAATTTTCAACATCTTTGTAGACCTATTATAACCACCAGTGCAACTGTGGACTTCAATCTAATTTACCCACGTAGGGAGTTCATTTGCAAAAAGAGAAAACAATCTACAGCCATAATATGCTATAGAATTCACATTTTGAGATTGAAAAGACAGCTTTTTTACCATAAGGTAGAAATAACAACTACAATAAAAATAAATCTCTTTAATCTGCAAATATGAAGAGGTTAATGAAAACAATGTGAACCCTATTTTATGGCTTTAAGCCTTTACCTTTTCCTAGGTACATTGGTGGCCCAAAAAACACTGGACGTGTATTAATGACTATAGTGAAACCATTGGCTAAATGTGTATTTCATGGCAGGAAAGCATGAATTCGAGGAGCCTTCCTGACAGTTGTACTCATGTGTTGGATATACACAAAAGCACATCTCAACACAAGCATAGAATTAACCCCTTCCTTTTCTTTCAAGGAACCATTACTTCATCTATAGTCTTCTATCATTTTTCTTGAGGATGAAGGAATGGAAATAGTCACTTATCCTGGGCCAAATCTTCAGCATTGTTTATAGAAAAATTGCCTTTGTTAGTCTAAGAGAAAATAAACCACTGTTCTTTCCAACTCATTCTTTCCTCTATCACATCTTTTGGTAGTCCTAGAACAAAATTAGTTGGTTGTTTAGATAAAACAAAAACAATTGGTGGTCAGATTTCCAGAGGATGATCGTGGTGAATGTGTACATGCAGATTGCTTGAATTAAAAGAATAACATTTGCTCATCTAGTAATTGATATTTCATCACCACAGCCATCATGTTTTCCTTTGAAAGTCATGTGAAGACTGGTTTTCTTATGAAGGCCTAATGTTAGTTTCTAACATACCTACTCAATTTTTCCATAGGTGATTTTTGGCATGTTATGAGGAAATTTTGGTTGGTTGATGACACTCTCAAAATCACAGCCTATCTGGTGGTTTATCCTAATTCAGATACCCATGAATTCCTACTTCTTTACCAGATATTTAATGTAAGAATTCTTTAGTGTCAGTGTCAGTAGCAAACCCAGATACCAAACATTACATATTCCTTACTCCAGCCATGGAATTGGGTATTCTGGCAAGAATTTCATGGTGTACACATAGATATTTAAATTTTTGCATGGTCCAATAGATAGCAAGAACACCGACTTTATAGTTTTGAAATCATTACCAATTCTCCTCCAAGATGAGAACCAAAAAAGAATAATGAATTTGGCAATTACAAATTACTACACAATTTAGAGAGCAGCTGCAGTAGAGTGAGTAATCAAAGCAGCAGCTTTCACTCGAGAGTACTCTTTCTAATAATAGGAAAAGTCCAACAGATTTAGAATTTTCAGGAACAGAAAAATTCATTCCATATGCTACACAAATAATTATTGCACCATTTTCTCAAATAATGTATTGAGTGATTTAATGCTGTCATATCTTCCTGTATTTCATAATTGTTACACATATATTAAAATGGTCTGTTTTGCATTTCACTATGTTTGCAATTAAGCAGCTTTATATAATTGAAAAAATTAGAATGTTTCAAGTATCCTAATATTAGCAAGATGACTAATAATCTATTAAAATTTAGAGTTCTATGCCCCAATTCCTTGACATATATTTTTCAATTTTTTTAATTTCAAAATTGCTATTGTACCCTTTCTCAAAACAAATAAATCACAAAAAATCATAAATATAGAGATTCAAATTATATGGAGAAAGGAACTAGTATCTTAAAAATTAGGTGTGTACTCACGATTATCTCTGGAATTCTATGATAAACATTTTTCACAAGTACTCACCTTCTCATCCTAAATATTTATATAAACAACATAGTGGTCATTGCAACTATCTAAAACTATTTATTTTATTAAAGATGCATATTTATGCAATAGAAACAAACTTTTAATTAGTACCTTTCAAAAATAATGTCCAACCCAAGGTAGTATTTAGGTTGGTCAAGTTTTAAGTATTGATGGAATTTCTTCATAAATTTTATTAATTGTTTGATCATCACTAGAAACAAATTAGTATGCTTTTTATTTTTCCAATAATTATCAAGAAAGTAATTTCTCTCATTTTATTAAGATTACAAATAGATTCTTTATAATTTATTATGCATGGTTGACAATGTGCCTTCTTAAAATGATGCATATTACAAATTTTAGTTAAATTTTATTTTTATTATCTAACAGCATGACCACTTAGTATGTTTTTCCAAGCAGTTACATGCATAACTAGAGTACAAACTGCTCATATGTACACTTCTACAAATCTAAATGGAAGTATTTTTCTTCTTAAACCAATGAAATCATTTTCATTAAACAGGCAGAAGAAAAAGATCTCCCTCTTTAGCAAATCACAATATAGATTTGAACATGTCCATAACACATTTTTGTAATAATCATATAATTAGTTATAGTTTATTATATCAAAGAAGGCCCAACAGGAAATAGAGAAATTATATCTGGTATTTCAACACAGAAAAGTCCATATAAGGAATTAATTAATCATATACTAGAGAACTGGAAAAGTTAAAAGTAACTGAGGTAACAGAGACAGTGCACGTCTGGGGATTGGTAAATGATGAGAGGAGGTAAGTGGAGCGCCCTACAAAGCTGGGACTCAAATCTCTGAAGCAGAGACATCCCGGAGTGTTCTGGGAAAGAGTACAGAAAGTGAGCACTGGAATCAGCTGTCACTACCAGGCTGCAGGGTCCTTGCTGGGGCCATACTATCAAATCAACAAGCAAAAAGGACACAGCAAACATTTTCTCCCTCTCCAGCTTTCCGAGATCCTTCCTGTGCCACCAACTGATGAAGCCAATTAGGGAGTAGACAACAAAAAGGTCTCCACCGCAGCATCACAGTGTAGAAAGAAGAATGGGTTTGGCATTAATAAAAGGAATAGCTCAATAACTGACACTGCTGTCTTTTTTATTGTTATTATGGTAAAATTCTCCTTAAAATCTGAGGATTTTGATTTTATGATATAATGTATGCTTTTAAAAATCGACTTTGATGTACATTATTTGTATATATTTTTATCAGTCTTACTATTTTATGCTTTTGAGTTATACTAAACACTTATATAAAAAAAGAAACATTATATTTTTCTCAGTTCTTTTTAACCTGTTCTCAAGCTCCCTCTGGAATTGTCCACTTGAGGGAAAGTGACAGAAGTGTTTCATATCCATGTTCACATCTGTGTGCTTCTCCATCATGAAGGCCGAGGTGACTGGCTGGGCTCTGCCATTTGTCAAGTTTGTCAAGAAATGAGTGAGAAGTACACTTAGATGTAAGTTGCTCCTCTCTTATCCATGAAAGAATCTATTTATCTATGTGTATTGCTATCGGATGACTAGTACAAACAATGATTGATTTTTCTATTAACACCATGTGCATTGGTTATATTTCAATTAAAAGCATGATAATCAAATAAAAGTACTAATGAAAATGTTTTCTTTACCACTATTTATATATGTCAGAAAAAGTAGTTATTCCTATTCAAATCACTAGTGAGAATTTCTATGAAATATAGAAAGAAAATATCTTTAGTTTGAAATTTAAAAAACTGTACTTATGGTATGTTATTAGGAAAGTTATTAGGCTCATATTGAGAGTGGCATTTGTGGAAAACTTGAAATTTGAGACTTTCTCTTAGGTATAATTTGTTCATAAGCAACTAAAAAGCATACTAAGTAAGAAATGTTTAAATAAGGGTCTTGAGAAAAATTGCTTCCCGAGGGAAAGATCAGCTCAACTTAATTTATGTATTTCAATTTTGAATGTTGGCGGGTTTAGTTGTTTGTAAGTGGGACCTTAAGTTAAAATTTCTAAGTAGTTTTAAAGCAGTCCATAGATCTAAGAGAATGGGTAAGAAGAAGTTCTTTGCAATTGTATTCTATCTTGATTCCATTCTACGAACACTTAAAACTTGAAGAAATTTCTCTGACTGTATATTTTCAATTTAAAACAATTTAGGCCAGTCATGGCGGCTCACCCCTGTAATCCCAAAACTTTGGGAGGCAGTGGTGGGAGGATCATTTGGGACCAGGAGTTCCAGACCAGACTAGGAAATATAGCAACACACTGTATTTACAAAAAAAATTTAAAAATTAGCAAGGCACTGTGATACATACATACTTATAGTCCTAGCTGCTTGGAAGGATGAAGTAGGAGAATTGTTTGAAGCCAGGAATTTATGAGATTACAGAGAGCTACGATTACAGTACCACACTCCAGCCTGGGTGACAGAGCAAGATCCTGTCTCTTAAAAAATAAAACATAAAAATAATTTTTTAAAATAAAATGTTTTGACAATAAAAATATTTTATTGTAAAATATATAAAGAAAAGTTCACAAGACAAATATGAAGCCCGGTGAATAACATAAAGCAATCATTTATGGTATCTCCATCAAGGTAAAAAACTTGGACACTGTCATCTATAGTAGGAAACCTCCAAGATAGACCTCAATAACACCTATCCCTTGTTAGTCATATTCTGAGTTTAATAACTTGTTCTAAAAATGGAATAAAGCAGAAGTAATGGGATGACCCTTGTGTGATCAGGTAATAAAAAGACAGTGACTTCCCTCATGGTGTTGTTCTCTCTTGTTCTCTCTTAAGTCATTCAGGCTGGGGAAGGCAGTTGCAATGTCAGGAGGCAGCCTTGGAAAGATACACTCACACGGGATATTAGAAGTGTATTATTTAGAGACCTGACAAAAGTGCATCAGTGAGTTTGGAAGAAGATATTTTAGCTCCACTGAGGCTTAAGATGACTGCCATTCAAATACCCTAATTTCAACCTCATAAAAGACCTTGAGCTACAAGTGCCCAGATTAACTGTGCCTGATTCTTGACCCATAGAAACTGATTAATAAATATTTGTTATTTTCAGCTACTAATTTCTGGAATAATGTGTTATGCATCAATAGATAACAAATAGGCCACCACTCAAAAAGCTCCTTTATGTCCTCTCCTGATCATTTCCCCTCTGTTCTCCTACCTCCTTAAAAGGTAACTACTGTTGCTACTTCTAAGTAGTGTTTTCTCTGCTTTTGAGCTCTCTATGAATCCAACAATACAGTTCGTATTATTTTGTGTCTGGTTTCTTTTGCTCTACATTATATTGGTAAGATTCATTGCATTACTGCATAGTTTCAGCTTGGGGCTCTTACAGGTTGTGAAAATTCTTATGCATATCTTTCGTCTCTGTTTATGTATTTCCGATTAGTATAAACCTTCAACAGAATTTCTGTACCAAAAAACACACATATCTTTAACATTGTTAAGTAATGAAGAACTGTTTTCTGAAGTGGTTGTACCAATTTACACTCCCAACATCAGTGTATTGAGGTTCTCATTGTCCCATATCCTCACTAAATTTTGCTATTTCTTGTTTTAATTTTAGCCCTTCTGTCACAGGAGTAGGGATATCTCAGTGTGGATATAAATTATATCTCCCTGATGAGTAATGTGGTTGAGTGTCCTTTGACTTCACTGCAGAGCATTTCCAATTAATCTGAATAGTTGTAACTGATTTGTTGTAGTCTTTTAAATTCTGGATATAGACCCTCTTTTAGTTATGTATCTAGAACTACTTCACCCATTTTGGGGGGCTTCTTGTATGTTCCTCACATGGTATCTTCTGATAATAGAGTAGTTTTTATTTTAATTTGATTCCTGCCTATTTTGGGGGCTTAGAAGTTTTGTGACTAATATTACAAGTGCTTCCCTTTTCAACAGTCAAGATGATAGGCCCCTATATTATCTTTATAAACTTTATTGTTCTACTTTTCATATTTAGATCTGTCATCTACCATGTCAGATTTCATTTTTACAATATGGATATATAGCTTACACAAGATAATTTATTGAAAAGACAACCTTTGCCATACAGCATTATGGTATTAAATATGTCATAAATCAGGCAACTATATATACGAGGTATGTTTCTGGAATTTTAATTTGGTTTCAATGGCCTATATTTCTGTCCTGATGCCAATACCCCTGTCTCCATTAGTATAACAAGATGAATTCATTCTAGAGATCTGCTTCAAGGCATAGTATCTATAGTCAACAATACTGTTTTATGAACTTAAAAATTTGTTGAGAGTAAATCCCATGTTGAGTGCTCTTACACACACACATAAACACACACACACACACACACACAAACAGAGATACAAGAAATTTCTGGAGGTGATGGACATGTCTATTACCTTAATTATTATGACATTTTATGAGTGCACACATATGTGAAAACGCATCAAATTGTATATATTAAATGTGTGGTTTGTTGTATATCAATTATATTTCAAATAAAGCTTTGTAATAGAGCTTGAGTTTTGATACCTAATAATTTAGGTTTTCCAATTTTGTAATTTCTTTTCAACATTTAGTCCTTTGCATTCCCATATTTATTCTTCAATCAGCTTATCAATTTCTCTTAAACAATACTCTTCAGGATTCTGGTTAAGATTGCATTGCCTTTTTAAATTGGTTGCTAGAAAAGTGACATATTTGCAACACTTAGTCTTCCAATGCAAGACTATAGGACATTCCTGTGATTTTTAGACATTTTAATTTTTAGTCTTGTGTTTTGGCCTCCAGCTCTGTACAGCTTCGGAGTTCAGGGAACACACTGAGGACGAGACCAGCTGCGTGCCTGAGCTCCCTGAAACCTCTAATTACGTCAATCCAGTCCCATGTGACCCCCCTCCCCCCAAAAATCTCTGCTTTTCCCTCTGTCCCCTAGCAGTTTGTCTATGTATGGGTTTACTTAGTTGTTTCAGCTTTTGTCTCAATCCTAGGACCAACAAATGGCTTCAGGGATGGCTGCATATCCTTAGCTCATCTCTGAAAATTTTTTCTCTTGCTGGAATTTTACTTTATTTAGTCCTTGTAGCTTCTGGGGTTCTCTTATGCCTTTAAATAAGTGACTTTATAATTTGTCCAGTTGTTCTAGTTGTTTTGGTCTGCCTTGAAAGGCTCTGTCTTATCGAGAGGTGAAAATGAGGATTTATGTTTGATGTAGGCCAGCAGCCAGAGGCATCAGCAATTGGTGATCATCTTAATCCAGTTACCTGGATTGAGATGGTTCAAAGCTGGGCTTCTATCTCTGTAAAAGTCAGGTCAGTTATTTCTTATTTCTGGATTGGCTTTTCTCTTACTGTGTAGCCGTTTGGAGGTCCTAATTCAAAGGATAGGGGTTTGCTAGGGGCCTTTGCCTAGCATAGACTTGAATTTCTGTTCCTTGGCATTGCAAATGTATCCAACATTCTGATCAACTTATCACTAACGGAATCTACAGATGCACCCACACTTAGGAGAGAAGTATGCCTAAATATTGGGTTTGTTTACTTTTTGGGTTTCTATCTCTTCCAGGATTTTGGCCCCATAATTCTTAATGTGTTGTTAAGTCTCCAGTGCCCCAGAGTCATTCTTATATCTTTTTCCTCAGCTCATCTTCTCAATAAGGAAACCTGATCACATTACCTAGTCAATATTTTTAAAATGCAAAATCATAAAAAAATTAATAAATTATTTTCACAATGAAATGGAATAATATTTTGGACAAGGTAGAGTAAAATAGTCTCATTTGGTTTGGCAGCATTTCATTTTGTATGTGTTGTTTCAGTTTTTATGCTTTTGGCTACAATGTCAAAGATCTCCTCTGTAAGTTCAAGTATTTGTAATAAATTTTTCACTTTCAAAAAATGGTAACAAGGACATATCAAAATATAGGAGATAACCTCTATTTTAATTTTTTGAGGTTCCCAATTAAAGCCTTCATTTTGCTGGTCTTCTGCCAGCTTAAAAGACCACTTGAATATTTTAGTCTTGCACATGCTACCTGCTTTGCATTTATAAAACTCTTTCACAAAAATCTATAGTGTTCTCTTTAGGGACACAGTAGTATTCCCTTTTACTGTCAATAATACTTCAGTCCAGAGGACACAGTTCTATGTTTTACTGTTAAACACGAATGAACCATATGAATTAACACACACTAGAACCAAAAAAATCAAATCCATCATCTAAATATTTGTAATTTCCCTGTTATTTATGGGTATCACAATACTCTTGCTTACAATGTTTATATATCTATTTCCTATGTAATTCTCACAACCTATGCATCAGGTGAAACTCCTTCAGCTCACCAGGAGATTTATCACTGCTAATTGAATTAGCACATATTTGCAAAATATCACACGTGCAGCCCTGTATTAGTTACCTATTGCTGTGTAACAATTTACAAAACTTAGCAGCTTAAAACAATGCACACTTATTGTCTAAATATCTTAGGTCAGGAGTCCAGGCATGGTTTAATTGGATCCTCTATTTTAGGTCCTCTTACAAGCTGTAATTTACGTGTA
The DNA here is from genome assembly GCF_028885655.2 of Pongo abelii. Taxonomy (NCBI): domain Eukaryota; kingdom Metazoa; phylum Chordata; class Mammalia; order Primates; family Hominidae; genus Pongo; species Pongo abelii. The sequence goes on along the minus strand of NC_071990.2, from coordinate 94,302,843 downwards.
ATCTGGGAGATTGAGAATGTAATAGAGAAAGTCTGCCATTAAAAGGAAAGTCATAATCTTTTGTAACCTGATCACGGAACTGACATCCCAGTACTTTTGCCATAGTCTATTAGTTACAAGCAAGTTTCTAGGTTCAGCCCACATTCTTAGAGAGGGAATTACATAAGGGCTAGAATGCAAGAAGTTGACATACGGAGGGAAGAACTGACAAGAAAATTTATACACAACTGGGAATTAATGCTCTACATGATTAGTCATGTCTGATCAATCTTCCTGAAACAAATCTCTGATCATATCACTATTCTTGCTTAAAAATAATCATCAAAGATCCCCTTGCCTATAGTTATCCACAATCAGACCCCAATCTTCATTTTCAATTTGTTTTATACTTTCTATTACTGCTTCTCACAAATTTCATTTTCTAGCCCATGTTGCTAGCTCAATTCATAAGGTGCTTGCTTTGCATGTTTGTTCATGTTGTTCTCCCTGATTGAAATGGTATCTCCTTCTCTGGACAAAAAGAGAGGATTTTATCCTGGGAAACAGAAGGGGTAGTGGAGGGCATATTATTTCTCTCTTAAAATATTTAAAAAGGTAAGGCAGAACAAGTCACTGTGTGGAAGACTAAAAGGGCAAGAATTAAGGCATAATGAAGAAATCCTGAGAGCCATCAAGGTTGTCCAATATTGAAATAAACTGCCTCAAAATATGAGTTTTTCATTTTAAAGTGTTCAAACAAATCATTTATACGTGATGGGGATCAAGAGATTTATTTCTGTGTTGAGAGGGAGTTAGAAGGAAGAGACTTCTAAGGTGACTTCCAACTATTAAGATTTCATGAATCCATGAATTTATATAAGAAATCAAAACTATTCTTATGACTTGCGAAGATAAGAAAAAATAAATGATTTACATGATAAAATTTAAAAAGAAATTATCCTTGATATTTTATTTTAAGCTGTGATTATTTTATATACTCAAGAATGTCTGTTCTTCAATATTTTCCCTATTTATGATTCATTTTTGTCATAATAAACTATAGAACTACCCAACACTCCAAATTAGAAAATAAATATATTTGTGATCAATATGCACAAAAGCAAATTTTTAATTGTTTAAGAGGAGTTATGGTGCCATTTGAAAACTCTTTCCCAATCAAGTATGTCCCTAAGAAATTCTATAAAAGGAATTCGGTCTTTATTTTCACATAATCTTTTATCACTGTTCATTCTAAGTTTACTGATGAGACCAATATAAAGAAAACTCTTTTTCTTGCTTTAGAAAAAGTTACAGATAAAACAGCTGCCCATTCTCTTGTCACTACTTCACCGGATAAGCTGGAACAAGTGGTGCTATGAATTATGCATTGAATTATTGCATGAGTAAAGAGACTTCTAAAAGTATGCTTTCAGTTTTTTCGGAGATAAGATGGTTTGTGAGAGTAACCCACAGCCCATCTTATCTGCTTTGTAATTCTGCTTTGGAAGAGAGATCAAGGGATTAGTGTTATCCTTTCCTTGATGGAGCACCTGATTTAAAGTCCCTACAGATGGTATCCAGTGGAGGACAAATTTGTGGATGAAAACTGAAATGCTTTTTTAAAAAAGAAAAATGTTTGACAATTGTTTGTGGCTTACTTTATCTAAACTACAAGATGACTGAAGGCAGGCATCCTGTATAATTTGTTTTTGTCGTGTGGCTCAGTAACCATCACACTCAGACAAACTTTTAAATAAATGTTTAATGAATCAGTAATTGTGTGAATAAATACGTGAGATTCAAACATGCCCCAGTGTGTGGATGGGCCTTGAAACTTTAGCTTCTGCTGAATTGTCTGTTACTATGCATCTTAGGATCATATATCACAAAAACAAGAAAACTTGAACAAGACTGAACACCAGTGTATGCTAACTCTTTATTGAGGAGAAATAAAATTAGGTGTAAGCCTATCTGGCCAGGCTGTTTCTGTCAAATACATAGTGTTATTCAAGGCCAAATAAGGCAGATATAGTGGATTTGACTATTATGTAAGTTTGGTTCCATAACATGGAACACACTTGTGTAGATGAGAAGGATGCTTCCTTTAAAAGAAATGGAAATTTCCATCTTAGGAAGAAAATTCTGGGACCTATGAAAATGGATTTTAGGTTAAGGGAAGAAAATGTGTTCTACTCTTCCTGGAGCCTAGAATAGATATACATCAGGCTTTGCAATATAGCAAGAGATTAATCGCCCTGGCCACAAGGAAACGAGTCAGCAGTAGGACAGGAAGCAAGCCAGTAAGGGGGATCTGTGACTGGTCTGCACCTGGGCAGTTGTTGAATGTAGTCACTTTGTAATATACACCTTCTGCTTCCTGAAATGTTCAGTAAACTGTCATTAATATTTGCAATGCTCACTGTGCCTTGTGTTTGGAAAGAAATGTGTGCTAGTCACAATAACCAGGGCAGTAATCAAAGGATTGGTGACCCTGGTGCTCAGCAGCAATGGAATCAGCCCAGTGGACACATGAGGTGCAAGGCCAGAAAAAAAAAAAAAAGTCTCTGACATTTAGAGAGCAGCCATTTGTTAACAAGTTGCCTTGTCTGTAAAATGGGGCGATAATACTTGTCCTTGCTTCCCTCCAGGAAAGTTATGAAATGTGAAATAATGAATGACTGTAATGTGTTTTGAATACCTAGCAAGAAACACGTTATATAAGCATATGATATCATGATTACCTCCATAATAAAAAGAAAATATTTAAAATAATAATAATATGTGCATTTTAACACCTGCAGTTGCATATGAAATGTATAACCCTTTTTACTGTTTTCTGTCTAATACATTGCACCTGTATTAAAAATGTACCCCCATGGTTCAATTTTTAAAAATACATAAAATTTAGACAGGTACTTATTCTTTTATTCACCCCATTGTACCTAAATCTCACAGAACATATTTTAAACAATATACTACCACAAAGAGACCACTTCAATACAAATCTCAATAGTGTGGGTTAATAAAAATTACTTTTAAAGGCAAACATCTGGCACCTCATAAATATATATCACCTTTCATCAAGAGTTGTTCAAACTCTCCCTATATATATTACACTTATAAGCATTATTAATTCAGCATATTGTACGATGGTTTTAGAGTAGTCCCAAAGCAGAATTACGTATGTAAAATATGTGCTGCAATATCTAGGCCTGTGCAGATCATAAAGAACAAGACATTAACCACAATGCTAAATCCTTTTGATTTAATGTTTTCTGTTAGCTAGCAGGGGTGACTTTTTAAACACAGATACAAGAAAATACTATAGTTAAGCTTAAAGGCAGCTATTTAGTCTAATTTTTTTCTCTCTCTTGTGACATTTAGCAAATTATTCCAGGCCTACACTTAGCTCATGTCAAAAATGTGTCTTAAATATTTTACTCTAGTTTATTTGTACATATGAAACAAATTTTAAAAGATGATTTGCCTTTACAAAGTCTCTATCCATAACACCAAACTGATACTTCTTTTTTTGTCAGACGATATTGAAAATAAAGAATATTCTGTAATGCCCTTTGACCATTTTTCCTGCCATTAATGATCTTACTGTGAAATTTTTATTCGTTGTAGTTCAGTTTTTATTTTTCCATGGAAGTAAAGGGCAATTTTCTTGCTATGTGTTTAATAAGCATGGAAAATGTATAATCAGTTTTATTGTTATATTTTATAATGGTATATATAAATATATATATATTATTATTTTGCCAGTTTAAGTAGCACTTACTCCTTTAGCTGTTCCCAAGAAGTTGGCGTTAGATACATTTGCTTGTATTTTCATACTTCTCTCTACTAATTTAAAAAATGAATACCACAAAATGAGTGCATTAAAGCTGAGGATTGTGAAGGTCTGAGGCCTGATCTGGCATAGATTAAATAGACAGTCTGCCTTATTCCTATCATAAGCCTGGCATTCTATCTAAAATTTACCATTATTCATATATATATTTAAATCCTATTGACTTCCATGCACTAGCCTATGCAGTGAAGATACAATGACAAATGAAACAGACAGCCTTCTTAACCATATAGAACACTCCACATAAAAGAGAAAATGGAAAAGAATAAGTAAACAATTAAAACTTTAAAGTTGTTTAAGTTCTTTAAGAAAAAAATATATGTGGCCAAAAATTAAAAGGGACCTTTCTTTGAATAAGATGCTCAGATATAACCTCAGTATCTAATGCTAAATATGTAATACTGATTTCCTGATTAAATGATGAATGGAGGAAACATATCTAACTTTTATCTCGCAATCATATTAAAATGAATATCTAAATATCCAAATACAGATTATTCTGTGCTCATATTAGAAAACATGGAAGAATAACAGTCACATACAGAAACTTCAAGACAATTTTCTACATAAGGAGGAGTCCTACTTAATAACAATGATTTGCACAGATCATTGCTTGTCTGCATGCAAAGAAGCACCTTGCCCAGAAAATAAGGGAAGAGATTCTAAAAGAATTCACTAGTATCAATGAGTTGAAGGCCAAATTCATTACTTTAACACTAAGACAGCAATGTATGATCCTTCTAGAGTCCTGTGAGGACCCTATTATTGTTTGCCTTAAGTGCCTAGGTCCCATAGCACTTGCTCACGTGTATCCTTGGAACTACCCCTGCTAAATAATGCCTGCGATAATAAACACAAAAAGGTGATCTTTGATGCAGAAGGCAGCTTCTTGTTGTAAAACCTGTATAGCAGTGGTGCTATCTCTACAAACTTATGGTTATGAAACTCTGAACTGACAAGTGAAACTACCAAATATGAGAACCTTATCCTTCTCCCTTCATTTGAGCTTGAAAGACTCAGTCTTGAATCCTCTGAAAGGTCCCATTTCACATTAGAAAAGAATAATCTTGGAAAAATAACTGAAATTATTTGAAAGTTCAAAAAAGAGTAACTCAGATGAGCAGTCAAAAATATTAGGTGTTCTTACAAAACCCTAAAAAAATTAGTACAAGATCAATGTTTCTTTATAGGAGTCAAGGTAATAGTGGAACTATAAAACAATCAAAGGGAAAGTTTGATCCCAAAGGGATTACAAAGAGAAAAACAATAAGTAATAAATTTAAAGCCTAAATGAAGCAGAGATCAACAGAATGAAAGAGCAGGAACTAATGATCAACACCAATTTGACTGCCACTATTAGCCAGCAGCCTCCTAGACGCTGGGGATACGGCAATGAATAAAACAAAGTCCCTTTTTTCAAGGAGTTCTCTTTTATATTCTACTGAAGAGAGACTGCCATAAACAAAATGAACAATTAAACATCTGCTACATTAGAAGCTGATAAGTGCAATGAAAAGCTATACAAAAAGATAAAGGAAAAGGAACAAACATGGTGATGAGGTTATAATTTTTGACTGAGTAGTCAAGAAAGATCTCACTGAGAAGGTGACACTAGGACTTGATATTGTAGAAAGGATAGTGTGTGACTTCTGAGTCATAAAAGACATTGTAGCTTCCATCTTGATTTCTTGATTTCTTACATCACTCATTCTGGAGATAGTCAGGTATCATGGCATGAAAACACTCAACCAGTCTATGAAGAGGCAATCATGGAGAAGGAGGATATTCATGGATTAGATAAAGGCCACCCATCTAGATGTGACCTATGTATATGTGACCCATGTTGTGTCATGCATATGTGTGACATTTTTGTCATGTATATGCGGTTGCTTTTATCTAATCTATGCATATCCCTGTAAGCCTCTGAGTTTCATTTGTCACAGAAAATGCTCTTGCCTTCACAGAGTTTATAGCAGTTTTATAGCTGTATTACTTCAAATTGTCAAACATGTTATTCTCAGCGTAGTAAATTTAGCTTTAAAACTCAGATCTAACAAAGTAACACACAACACATGCATGTAAACAATAGTACAATCATGCTTTTAAGGTAATCCAAAATGCAAGGTCATGCCTTTCAAAAATTTATTAAAAGAATGATACTTCATATCCAACTAATGTGTATACAGGAAGGAAAGGGTGGTTTCACATAGATTAATTTTAAAATACTTCAATACATTAAAGGAAATATAAACAAATTGTCTCCTAGAAAAATGACAAAAAGACACCAAAGAAAGTGTCATCCTTAGAAAATTAAATCTAGAATATTTATTCAACATGTAAAGGATATAAGGCCTATGATAACCACTTATCATACCACATTATTTTGAAAGTTCTTGTCAATTATATGCATAACAGTAGAAATAATTTGTAAAGAAAGAATTCCAGAACATCCCATTATCTACCTTAAAAATGCAGAAAATATTCAACTTAAAATCACTTTAAAAAGAACACTTTATATGATGGCTGTAAAATATAAAAATGAGGAAATCAAAAGCTTTCTTTGATACTAATGGTGTCTAAGATGTCAGTCACTATAGCAACCAAGGTCTAAAATATATAAAAATAAATTGTATAGTTGGCCCTGTGTATCTGTGGGTTCCATATCCATGGATTCAACCAACTACAGATAGAAGGTATTCAAAAAAGATAAAAGAAAAATTGCATCATACTGCATATGTACATATGTTTATTTCTTGTTATTATTATTCAAACAGTACAGTAAAATAATTATTCACACATTTACATTATATTAGATATAAGTAATCTAGAACTGATTTAAAGTATATTGGGATGATGTGCTTAGGTTATATGAAAACACTACTCCATTTTATATAAAGGCCTTGAGTGTCCATAGATTTTAATATCCATGGGGGTTTTGGAACTAACCTACCATAGATATCAAGGGATGACTGTTTAAGAAATACTTATGACCACGTCAAGTGGCTCACACCTGTAATCCCAGCACTTTGGGAGACTAAGGTAGGAAGATTGCTTGAACCCAGAAGTTTGAGACCAGCCTGGGCAGTATAATGAGACCCTATCTCTTAAAAAAAAAAATCAAAAATTTAGCTGGCCATTGTGGCACATGCCCATGGTCCTAGCTACTCAGGAGGCTGAGGCAGGAGGATTGTGTGAGCCCACGATTGTGCCACTGCACTCCAACCTAGGAGACAGAGGGAGACCTTGTCTCAAAAAAAAAAAAAGTAAAGAAAACAAAATGAAAGAAATGTTTATATAAAGAGTACCACAAAATTTTACTAAGGAAGAAAAAATATTTTAAAAGTTAAGTAAAAGTAGAGGGACATGTCAGATTTCTGGATTAAAAGATGGGATGGTATAGATGTATAAATTTTCCTAAAATTACCTGTAAATATCATGAAATGTTAATCAATACATCAAAAGAATATATTTCAAACATGACAAAAATAATTCTAAGCTATGAGAAAAATAAACTGTATTATCTTTTTGCCTTCTCTCCTAAAGAATGCCATGTTTGAGGGAAGCATTTGGACTATATTATATACCTCACTGAAGAAGATATCACATATATAAATGAACAGAAAACTAGTATGTGACTGTTGTTAGTGAGCTGCATATCTTGATAGGAAACATATTCCATACTATATTTTTGCAGTTCTACTAATTAGGCAATCAGTGTTTCAAAATGTAATGTGCATAAATATATCTTGGTACTTAGAATAGCAAATAAAAAGGAGAGAATCTCTCTTGACCAAATTTCAATTTCTAAGTTAATCTTTTATAAATGGGAAGTAAGACAAACACTAATCCATATTGAGGACTTCTAATTTTCTAGGTACTTTACGTATATTTTGTCATTTAATCTTAACACCAACACCATGAGATAGATAAACCAATAGTTCCATGAGAAAACTGAAACTCAGAGAAATGAAACACCAGTTATTCAACTACTTATTGGTAAATTCAGTCAATCCCAAGATTTTCTGGATCTCTAAATTCGGACCCCTTCAATTTGCCATTTTTTAGTGGTTTAATTGCTTCTATCTCTTACATCATTTTTTAATATTCTTATTTCAAATAGTATGATTTCTACTTTGATCATTCTCTTCATCATGTCTGCCAATTCTCATGTTGGTTTACTTCCCATGCATTAGCAATTTTTGATTAGCTGAAATTTTATTTATCTACAGCATATCCGCCTACTATCTATCTATATTTATTTATTATTTAGAAAGCCCTAGAGTTGTGGAAATGCCACTTCAGACATGTCTTTGGTTGTTTTTTGTTGTTGTTGTTTTTCAGGGAAATTTTAAGAAGTTTAATAACCCTGGCACAATTTTTATGTTGAATTCTTGGCATGTTGTTCTAAAACCATGCAGTGTATGTACTTTAGCATCTTATACTCACATTTAAGACAAACTCGAGATTTCAATTTCTCTTCAGTGACATTTCCTCTTCAAAGATACAGACACAAGAAATACTCTTACTGCTTTTTAGAAGAAAGGATGCAGTGAGGAGTGCTGAGTTTTATTCAGGCTGTTACCTCCTAAAGGCCTGAGGCTATGCCATTCATCCTTGTGTGTCTTTACAAGCTTCAGAACCCACTTCTCCAGCCCGGAAATGACCCCCCAGAATTCTATTTCCTGAGCCACCTTGGTGTCAGCCTCAATCTACTACTTTTGGACTGGTTTTATGCTTGATTCCAAGTAAATGTGGATTAATTTTTTGTTTTTAGTTCAGATATCCAACTTTTTAAATCTAGCATTTCCAGATGTGTATAAAGGGGCATTTCCTCTTCTCTCCCCCTCCATATGAGCTGACACTTAACACCCCATGCTCTTCTCACTGTTTTTACCTCCGTGATCTAAGAATTGTTCCTCTCTACTCTCATCTAGTTTTCTTAAAATTCGCAAACAAACATTTTCTAATCCCTTCCTTTTTTCTTATTTTTTTAATTTCTTTAATATTTTCCTCCTTTTCTGGGTGCCTTCTCTTCTTTACTATCTCCAACATCAGCCAGTCCACTTCTCCCCACTTTTCTTTCATTTTTCATGTAACTTATCCATTAGTGATGAATTTTGTTTGGTTTTCTCTTGTTATACAAGGATATAAGTCACAACTGAAATATTTTTTGTGTGTGCTTCATTGGTTAGCTTGGAACACTACAAAAATGCAACCAAAATGGGGCCTAAGAGATCAAATTATTATGAAAAATTAATTAAGTTAATTAACTGTAACTTGGAATTTGAATGCACAGAATTCTTTCAGGTAATTAGCACTCCTGTAGGCTAGGGATTGTATTTTTAGGGTGGAACAAAGTGTGAAGTTTAAACTGAAATCAGGTAATTTATGAAAAAAACTATTTCCCCATGTTAAGATCTAAATAAATATAAGCCATTTCAGTTTTAAATACAAGATCTGTTAAACTATGCCAAGGTAGCTTTTCGAGGGAAGATATTCTATTAGAGTTAATTCTCGTTCTACTTTAGAAAACTAGTTAAAACTTTCAGAAAAAAAAAATCTTATTAATGTAGGGATCAATTCATCATTTGGAGATCATCTTGGGTCAAAAACTCAGTTTGTACAATAGAAAAAGTTTTAGCTCACAGTTATTCTGCGCTGTGTGCCAGGGACTATTCTAAGTGACTTATCTCCAATCATTTATTAATTTCTAAAACTACTCTAAGTAACAGATCATGCTATCATTTCATTTTGTGAGGAAACTGAGGCATAGTCAGGTTAGGTAAGTTGTTCCAGGTCACATAGGTATTGGATTTTGGAGTTGATATTTTAAATTAAGTAAACTCACTCCAGGTATGGGGCTTTTTCAGAAAAAAAAAAAAAGCAGTTTTTAAAATGGTTCTTTTCTTCCTATTTTTTTTTTTTCTTAGAGCTAAAAATTCCAAAAGCTAAAATTAGGCTTTCTTAATCCTAAGTGGTAATTGGGTGAGTTTTCCTGGGGAAAACAATTCTGAATTCCACAGTGTTTAGGAAATAATGCAATCTGAAAGAGAGAGAATAATTTAAAGCTAATGCTATGTGAAATATTTCATAAAATATGAGAAAAACGACACTTTAAGAACTATAAGTCTAATGCAACTGCATTAGAAGAACCATGAAATCCATGGATAATTAATATTAATCCAAGAAAGAAAATAAGATTTGTCCATATCCTATCTAATAGAAATAAATGTAGATGTTAGTATACTAGTGTAAATATGTACTTGTATTTCTTAGCTCTGTCTACCGAAAAGGCCAGGAGGTAATGAGACCCAAGTAACAATGAGCATCCTCAGTGCCTCAATCTTCATTTATTAATGCTACAATCCTACAAATGAAATTGGTGCTTGTGGAGAAATGGCTGATTCCAGGGTGCTTATGTTATTCATTTGCAATACTGTTAAGCTCATTTATATTCTTTGTTTTATATTTTAGGCTCTCCCACTCAAATCCTGGTTTCTTTTAATTTTTTAATTATTTCTTTAAAATAAAGAATTTGGGAGGATGTTAACATTGTGAGGATATGTTAAACAGCAACATGGTTCTACAAGTAAAAACTATACAAACAGTTATAATCATAGAACTAATACTCCCTACTCATGCCATCTACCATCACCCCCATTCTTTTCATCTCATTCCTACCCTCTAAGTAGCCAGTCTCATTAGTTTCTGCTTTATCCTTCCTTAACTTCTGTTTACAAAAATGAGAAGATACATGTATATTTCCAGGCGCTGTACTTTCTGCAATAAAGGGTAGAAAACTATAGATATTCTTTTTCACTTTGTTTCTTTTACATAACAATATATCCTGGAAATCAATCTATGTCAGTTCAAAGAGGCACTTCTTATTTTTTATAGCTGCATAATATTATATTATGTAAGTGTATCACTTTATTTATTTATTTATTAAATCATCCTCCCATGTATGAGCATTTAGGTTTTTCTGATATTTTGCAATAAACAATGCAGTAATGAATAATATTGTCAATGTGTATTTTTATATGTCGGAGGTCTATTTTCAAGATGATTTCCTAGTAGTCAGATTGCTCACTGTAATAGGTTGAACGGTGGCCTCAAAGAAGATATGTCCATGTATTCATCTTCAGAACCTGTGAATGTTGCTTTGTTTGAGAAAAGAGTTTTTGCAAATATAATTAAGTTAAATATCTTGAGATGGAAAAGACTATCAAGAATCATCTAGGGGGTCTCTAAATTCAAAGATAAGGACCCTTATAACAGAAGGGCAGAGGGAGGCTTCAGATTGACATAAAAGACAGAGAAAAGAAGTCAATGTGATCACAGAGACAGAGACTGGAGTGACGTGGCCACAAATCACAAATGTCAATAGCGTCAAGAAGCTGGAAGAGACCAAGAACTGATTCTCCCCTAGAACCTGCAGAGGGAGTGTGGTCCTGTTAATACTTTTGATTTTTTTGAATTCTGGCCTCTGGAATTGTGAGGGAATAATTTTTGTTGTTTTTAAGCCAAAAGGGTTGTACCAGGTAACATTCACACTGGTAAAGAGATTACCTGTTCCTCAACAGCCTCACCAAACAGAATATATTGTCATACTTATAAATTTTTGCCAAATCTGATGGGTTCTATTGGTGTTCTTTTAATTTACATTTCTCTGTGAGTTAAACACTTTTCATATGCTTAAATGCCATTATTCTTTCTTCTTTGTTAAGTATCTTTCATATATGTTCCCAATATTTCCATCATGTTTTGTCCCTTTAATCCTCAATTCATTTTGTTAATTTTTATTATATATTGACAATTTATAGTTGTGTATGTTTATGGGATAGAGAGAAGTGCTATAACTTTTTAACACAATGTTGAATAGTTAAATAAATTATATTAATCAGTTCAAATGTTTAACATTTTTGTGATGAGAACACTAAAACTTTATTCTCTTTGCAATATTAAATCATACAATACTCAATTATTAGCTATATTCAGCATACTGTGTTATGGATCTCAAAAAAAATCAAACTTATTCCACCTATGTAACAGAATTTATATCCTGTGACTATTATCTCCCCATTTCCCCCACCCACTAGCCTCTGATAAATATCATTCTACTCTTTGCTTTTATCAGTTCGACTGTTTTAGATTCCACATACAAGTAAAAATATGTGGTATTTGTTTTCCTATGGTTTATTTTACTTAGCATAAGGTTTTCCAGTTCTACCCATATTGTCACAAATGACAGAATTTCTTCCTTTTATAAAGCTGAGTCGTATTTCACTGTATATATGTACCAGATTTTCTTTTTTTTTTTGAGACGGAGTCTCGCTCTGTCACCCAGGCTGGAGTGCAGTGGCGCAATCTCTGCTCACAGCAAGCTCCGCCTCCCAGGTTCATGCCATTCTCCTGCCTCAGCCTCCTGAGTAGCTGGGACTACAGGCCCCCGCCACCACGCCAGGCTAATTTTTGTATTTTTAGTAGAGACGGGGGTTTCATCGTGTTAGCCAGGATGGTCTCGATCTCCTGACCTCGTGATCCGCCCGCCGCGGCCTCCCAAAGTGCTAGGATTACAGGCGTGAGCCACTGCGCCCGACCCAGATTTTCTTTATCCATTTGTCCCTGGACAGACACAGGTTGATCTCATAATCTGGCTATTGTGAATAGTGCTGCAATGAATACCAGAGTGCAGAAATCTCTCAGACATACTGACTCCAAAGCTTTTGGGTAAATGCACAGAACTATGACTCTAATTTTTAAGAGTTCTTTATATATTAGGGCTATTTTTCTGTTGTCTATGATATATTCTGCAAATAGTTTCGTACAGTTTCGTAAAGTACAAAATTGTCTTTTGACTTTGTTTATAGTGTTTTCACCATACTTTATTCTTTCCTCATTTTTCTGTAGTTAAATGTATCAACCTTTTCAAAATCACCTCTGGATTTTGACTCATGATTAGAAAGACTTTCCCTCCATCAAGTTAAAGAGAAACTCATTCAATGAATTCTAGTTTTCTTCTAGTACTTATTTATTTCTATTACTTTTATGGTTTTATTTTTATACTTTTGTATCTTCCATCTGGAGTTTATTCTATAATTTGCACTTGACTGATACCGTTTGGTGCATTCCTATACTTTCATAATTTCTAAATCCCCTGTCTTAGATGTGTGTCTTCTATACATCACATAGCTGAATTATGATTTTGGGATCCAAAATAAAAATACTTTCTTTTAATAGATAAGCCCATTCACATTTATGGATATGACTGAGACAGCTGGTTTCAACTCTGTAATATTTAATAATTACATACATTTTATCTTATTTGCAGTGTTTTTATTAAAATGTGTACTTTTGCTTTTTAAAAACCTTATGTTTATATGTAAGAAGATTTGTATTTTTATTCAAGTGATTATCTTTTTTAGTTAGACCTTTATACAGGCACTTTCCTTAACCTCTTAATTTACCTTAATCTACTTTCTTCTTTTCTTATTTTTCCTTTTTTTTTTTTTTTTTTTTTTTGAGACGGAGTCTCGCTCTGTCGCCCAGGCTGGAGTGCAGTGGCTCAATCTCGGCTCACTGCAAGCTCCGCCTCACGGGTTATTTTTCCTTTTATAGAGCATTAATTTTGAGTTTTTCACAACATCCATCAATGTGCATTAGTAGTCCACTTATTCTACTTTTGTTTTAGATCTAGAATTACATATATTAAAATATTTACCGTCAGTCTTTTTGCTAAAGCATTGCCAGCGATACATCAGCTGAGTGAAGATTATCCTGCAGTATATTCTTCAAAAAAAGATTATGGGTACAAAATCCCTGAGTTATTGTACGTTCAAAACTGTTTTTATATAGCTTTGATAATTGAAGGACAGTTTGGCTGGATATAATCCTTAATTAACTTTTTTTCACTGAGCTGTTTCAAAATCTGCTCAATTTTTGTCTTGCTTTTTATGTTGTTTTTAAAAAGTCTGATGCTTGTCAAATTCTATTGACTTATAATTTATATAATCTTTTTACCTGGAGATCTTCAGGATATTTTCTTTATCTTTGAAGTCTAATCATTTTACTGTGATATTTCTTAAAGTTGACCATTCTGTGTTAATTTTTCCAGGCACCTAACGGGACCCTTTAATATATACATTCAACTCTTATTTTATCTGGAAAGTTTTTGTCTTAGATCATGGTTTAAATATTAGTTACATTTCATTGTTAACCCTTTCAGGGACATCAATTACATAAATGTCATTTCTTACTCTTTTTTACTTCTGTTCTTATCCCATTTTTTATCTTATTGGTTGTTACCCCTTTCTTCAGTTCCTCTATTAAATTTTCATTTTACTTTGCATCACATATTTTATTCGTTATCTCAAAGATAATTTTGTCTCTTTCTTCTATTCCTTTCCTGGGTACAACCAATTGTATTTTTCTTTCATCCTATTATTTGTCGATTTCTGGTCTTAGTTTTTTAATTTCTGATTCAAACTGATTCTTGATAACTCCAATGCTTGTTTGATTATATTTTACTTTCAAATGTTGTCTCCTTCTGTGTATTTTTTACAAAGAGTGAGAAAGTAAAGGGGTGACTTTCAGTGTTTTAAATCTATTATTCTTTACAATATCTCTGTATACACTTATTGAAATTTTATGTTTTTATTTCTGTGGTTTGGAATGAATAATATAATTCTGAATTCAATGAAAGCTTCTCTCAGTGTTTCAAAGTCTAGATTCTTCAATGGGCTTTACTCCATGTTAGGACAAGAGGTTGAGTAGTATGCCTCTGGTATTTTTTCTAATACCATGTATGGCCTTGAATTTTCTCTTTTGTGTATTTTCCCTCTTCAGCACAGAATTTCCAAAATTTTCTTCTTCCTTCCTTTTTACCTTTTTCTGACCCAGAAGCTAAGCCTTTCAAAATCTGACACTTCAAATTATGTACAAGTTTAAGTTACATTCTTGTAGTCCACACTCTTATCTGTCAAAAGTTTATTTTATAATAATTTCACAGTAAGAGTGAAATTACACACTCTGGTAATAGTTTTATCTCAACCTCAGGTTATTGGTATTTCTCTCTTCTCTCTGCCTCACAGTTTTTCTCCACCTACCCTTACTCACACAAAGATGTGCATCAGGGCAACTCCTGGAGTAATCACTTGCTGGGATTAGATGATTTGTCTTTTTTTCTTACATTTACTTTAACATTTAGCAACCTCTGTCTTTAAGTTATACTAAGGGCTTTGTTTTGTGTTTTTTTTTTATTATAATTAAACTTTAAGTTCTGGGGTACATGTGCAGAATGTGCATATTTGTTACATAGGTATACATGCGCCTTGGTGGTCTGCAGCACCCATCAACCTGTCATCTACATTAGGTATTTCTCCTAATGCTATCCTTCCCATAACCCCCGAACCCCTGACAGACCTCCCTGTGTCCATGTGTTCTCATTGTTCAACTCCCACTTATGAGTGAGAACACGTGGTGTTTGGTTTTCTGTTCTTGCATTAGTTTGCTGAGAATGATGGTTTCCAGTGTCATCCATGTCCCTGCAAAGATATCAACTCATCCTTTTTTATGGCTGCATAGTATTCCATGGTGTACATGTGCCACATTTTCTTTATCCACTCTAATCATTTATGGGCATTTGGGTTGGTTTCAAGTCTTTGCTATTGTGAACAATGCTGCAATAAACATACATGTACATGTGTCTTTATAGTAGAATTATTCATAATACTTTGGGTATATACCCGGTAATGGGATTGCTGGGTCAAATGGTATTTCTAGTTCTAGATCCTTGAGGAATTGCCACATTGTCTTCCACAATGGTTGAACTAATTTACACTCCCATCAACAGTGTAAAAGTGTTCCTATTTCTCCACATCCTCTCCAGCATCTATTGTTTCTTGACTTTTTAATGACAACCATTCTAACTTGCATGAGATGGTATCTCATTGTGGTTTTGATTTGCATTTCTCTAATGACCAGTGATGTTGAGCTTTTTATCATATGTTTGTTGGCTGCATAAAAGTTCTTTTGAGAAATATATGTTCATATCCTTCATCCACTTTTTGATGGGGTTATTTGTTTCTTTCTTGTAAATCTATTTAAGTTCTTTGTAGATTCTGGATATTAGCCCTTTGTCAGATGGATATATTGCAAAATTTTTCTCACATTCTTTAGGTTGTCTGTTCACTCTAACGACAGTTTCTTTTGCTGTGCAGAAGCTCTTTAATTAGATCCCATTTGTCGATTTTGGCTTTTGTTGCCATTGCTTTTGGTGTTTCAGTCATGAAGTCTTTGCCCATGCCAATGTCCTGAATGGTATTGCCTAGGTTTTCTTTTAGGGTTTTTATGGCTTTTATGTCTCATATTTAAGTTTTTAATCCATCTTGAGTTAATTTTTGTATAAAGTGTAAGGAAGGGATCCAGTTTCAGCTGTCTGCATATAGCTAGCCAGTTTTCCCAACACCATTTATTAAATAGGGAATCCTTTCCCCATTGCTTGTTTTTGTCAGGTTTGTCAAAGATCAGATGGTTGTAGATGTGTGGCGTTATTTCTGAGGCCTCTGTTCTGTTCCACTGGTCTATATATCTGTTTTGGTACCAGTACCATGCTGTTTTGGTTACTGTAGCCTTAAGGTATAGTTTGAAGTCATGTACTGTGATGCCTCCTACTTTGTTTTTTCTGCGTAGGATTGTCTTGGCTATGTGGGCTCTTTTTTGGTTCCATATGAAATTTAAAGTAGTTTTTTTCCAATTCTGTGAAGAAAGTCAATGGCAGCTTGATCGGGATAGCATTAAATCTATAAATTACTTCGGGCAGTATGAACATTTTGACGACATTGATTCTTCCTATCCATGAGCATGGAATGTTTTTCCATTTGTTTATGTCCTCTCTTATTTCCTTGAGCAGTGGTTTGTAGTTCTCCTTGAAGAGGTCCTTCAGATCCCTTGCAAGTTGTATTCCTAGGTATTTTTTTCTCTTAGTAGCAATTGTGAATGGGATTTTACTCATGATTTGGCTGTCTGCTATTGGTGTATAAAAATGTTTGTGATTTTTGCACATTGATTTTGTATCCTAAGACTTTGCTCAATTTGCTTATCAGCTTAAGGAGATTTTGGGCTAAGACAATGGAGTTTTCTAAATATACAATCATGTCATCTGCAAACAGAAACAATTTGACTTCCTCTTTTCCTACCTGAATACCCTGTATTTTTTTCTCTTGCCTGATTGCCCTGGCCAGAACTTGCAATACTATGTTGAATGGGAGTGGTGAGAGAGGGCATCCTTGTCTTGTGCCGTTTTTCAAAGGGAATTCTTCCAGTTTTTGCCCATTCAGTATGATATTGGCTGTGGGTTTGTCATAAATAGCTCTTATTATTTTGAGATACGTTCCATCAACGCCTACTTTATTGAGAGTTTTTAGCATGAAGCGCTAGTGAATTTTGTTGAAGGCCTTTTCTATATCAATTATCATGTAGTTTTTGTCATTGTTTCTGTTTATGTGATGGATTTCATTATTGATTTGCATATGTTGAACCAGCCTTGCATCCCAGGAATAAAGCCAACTTGATTGTGGTGGATAGGCTTTTTGATGTACTGCTGGATTCAGTTTGCCAGTATTTTATTGAGGATTTTCGCATTGTGTTCATCGAGGATATTGGCCTGAAATTTTTCTGTTGTTGTTGTGTCTCTGCCAGACTTTGGTATCAGGATGATGCTGGCCTCATAAAATGAGTTTGGGAGGATTCCTTCTATTTCTATTGTTTGGAATAGTTTCAGAAGGAATGGTACCAGCTCCTCTTTGTACCTCTGGCAAAATTCGTCTGTGAATCTGTCTGGTCCTGGACTTTTTTTGGTTGGTAGACTATTAATAGCTGCCTCAATTTCAGAACTTGTTACTGGTTTATTCAGGATTCGACTTCTTCCTGGTTTAGTCTTCAGAGTATGTATGTATTCAGGAATTTATCCATTTCTTCTGGATTTTCTAGGTTATTTTTGTAGAGGTGTTTATAGTATTCTCTGATGATAGTTTGTATTCCTGTGGGATCTGTGGTGATATCCCCTTTATCATTTTTCATTGCATCTATTTGATTCTTCTCTTTTCTTCTTTATTACTTTGGTTAGTAGTCTATCTATTTTGTTGATCTTTTCAAAAAACCAGCTCCTGGATTCATTGATTTTTTGAAGGAATTTTCGTGTCTCTCTCTCCTTCAGTTCTGTTCTGATCTTAGTTATTTCTTGTCTTCTGTTAGCTTTTGAATTTGTTTGCTCTTGCTTCTCTAGTTCTTTTAATTGTGGTGTTAAGATGTTGATTTTAGATCTTTCCTGCTTTCTCTTCTGGGCATTTAGTGCTGTGTATTTCCCTCTACACACTGCTGTAAATGTGTCTCAAAGATTCTGGTATGTTGTGTCTTTGTTCTCATTGGTTTCAAAGAGCATCTTTATTTCTGCCTTCATTTTGATATTTACTCAGAAGTCATTCAGAAGCAGGCTGTTCAGTTTCCATGTAGTTGTGTGGTTTTGAGTGAGTTTCTTAATCCTGAGTTCCAATTTGATTGCACTGTGGTCTGAGAGACTTTATTATGATTTCCGTTCTACTGCATTTGCTGAAGAGTGTTTTACTTTCGATTATGTGGTCAATTTTAGAATCAGTGCAATGTGGTCCTGAGAAGAATGTATATTCTGTTGATTTGGGGTCCAGAGTTCTGTAGATGTCTATTAGATCCTCTTGGTTCACAGCTGAGTTCAAGTCCTGGATATCCTTGTTAATTTCTGTCTCGTTGATCTGTCTAATATTGACAGTGGGGTGTTAAAGTCTCCCACTATTATTGTGTGGGAGTCTAAATCTCTTTGTATGTCTCTAAGAACTTGCTTTATGAATCTGGGTGCTCTTGTATTGGGTGCATATATATTTAGGATAGTTAGCTCTTCTTGTTACATTGATCCCTTTACCATTATGTAATGCCCTTCTTTGTCTCTTTTGGTCTTTGTATGCTTAAAGTCTGCTTTATTAGAGACTAGAATTGCAACCAATGCTTTTTTTTGTTTTGTTTTCCATTTGCTTGGTAAATATTCCTCCATCCCTTTAGTTTGAGCCCATGTGTGTCTTCGCATGTGAGATACAGCACACCGATGGGTCTTGACTCTTTATCCAATTTGCCCATCTGCGTCTTTTGTTTTTATTCTATTGTTCCATTTTGGTTTTTGATAAAATGTTGGGAGATGTAAACCTAGGCAACCGCCATTGTCCTGAACTACACAGATTTGCAAATAAAAATATTAAAGCATGATATGTTACCTGAAATATATATTATAATGAAAAGAATATTAAGATAAAGTCATTATCATAAATATATACTATCACAAAAAGGGTATTAAGATGAAACGATTATCATAAACATACAAACAAAACACAAATTTGTGAATATAAGGTGTTTAATCATTGTTCAGTTTTTAGCCTTATGTTGTAAATAATGTTTCCCTGAACATGATATGATATATTTATAACTGTCTTAATTTTTGAAACGTGGCCCCTCATTTTTTGTTTTGCATTTGGCCACCCAAATTATGCAGCAAGATCTGAGTTCTAATGAAGGTACTAACAGACTCATGATAGTAGCTTCCATTTCTACCTCCTTCATCAACTCAAAATAACTGATAAGTTCCATCATCCCTTACTTCTTATTCACTTATTCTTTTCCAGCAAAAGTTTATTGTTGAGTTATAAATTCTATGATCTTTGAGCTATTAAAGTCTTTATTTATTGAATATCTCATTACATTTTTCTTCTTCAATTTTCTTAAGCCTGGCCATTTATCTGCAACTTAGTGAGTAGAATAGCTATACCTTGACTTGTTAACACATTGAACTAAAATGGCATTTATTTTACATCAGATATCTTAAATGTCTTTATTTCCTCTCTATTCAATTCACTCTTTAAATTGGTACAGTACACCTTTGTTCCTTGAAACTTCATTTTCACAGTTCAACAATGGTCTAATTGCCAAACTCAGCACACCTTCCCTGGTTTTTCACATTCTCCTTGACAATATTTCCATTGTTGACCATTTCTTTTCTACTAAAAATTTTCTCTCAACTTCCTTTCATGATATAACATTTATACCTTTCCCCTCTTAATTCTCTGATATTTTCCTGCTGAGTCTTCCTTTTCGTGGTTCTATATAAAGCATAAACCATAAGGCTCAAACCTCACTCAAGAGAAAAAAGGAGTAGGAGAATTTAAAGGAAGAACGTATGCATAGTATTCAGAATCAAAAGGAGTTCTGAACTGAGAAGGTCTCACGATTCAAATACAGAAATTTGGGACCCTTTCTCTAGGTTTTTGCTATCAGAGTGATTCAGATGCAGTGACTCGTAACATTCTGTGAAGTTTCAGATTCCAGAAGGAAAGATCTGATTGAAACATCTAATAAAACTAGAAATAGAGCCACGGCCCTAGAGGCTGAAAAACCCCAAGTTGATGTCTATTTTAAGTATTCACTCTAAGAGTCAACTGCACTCCAACAAGAAAGAAATATTTCTGAATTTTTACTCCATTCTGTGTGGTACAGTTTACAACAGACAATGAAAACTCAGCCAGTGAGTACCCAGGGAAGAGTGGGAGAATCTAAAAAACAATTTCCCAGATAAGAGAAGAGTTGCAGGGAAGAAAATATACCTTAACAGTTTTTAATATCTTATAGTTATTATGAGGTAGAAAAACTCAGTGAATTTTTATAGCTCCAGTCAACAGAAAGGACGATCGCAATGTAAAATATGTGTCCTCATATTTCAGAAGCCCAAAGTAAGAAGGAACTTTTATTCTATTACAAAGTTTTTCATTAATAATCTTAGGAGAATTTAAACACACAATAAATATTATGAGTAAATTCCAATTTTACTCTCACCAGAGATGTTAAAATTGAAGATTAACAATTATCTATGATGAATATTCTAGAGAAACATGCTGATACTAGTTGAAATCCATGGTAAGCATTGTCAAATAATATAGTTATATAATGTTGACATTGGACTAGGTCTTAGATAATCTAGCCTACTTCCATAATTCTATAAATGAACAATGGGAACTCTATAAATTATGTGGCCACAGGGTTGGTTAGTGACAGAACCAGAACAGAAATACCATCTAGGAGTGCTCCACAAACATGGAACATAGTATAATATCTATAATGAGCAGAGGGACATAATGGGTCACAAGCAGGAACACTGGTTAATCTTAGTCCTTAATGTCAAAAGTTATTCTGACAGGCTCAAGCTATAAAGTTTGCCAGAACACTCTGCTCTTATGTGAGGAAATAGCCTACGTTGGCATTTTTTTCTAGCAAAGATAATAAAAAAGTTTACATAATTTTTAAAATATAAAAGTAATATAAACCAATACCAAAAAAAATGTGCCAAATAGAAGAAAGAAAAAATCACTGGAATCTACTTCCATTTGAGCAAAAGAAATCCACTCAAATACAATTATTTTGGTCCTCTGGCTTATTTAATTTCAACACTTATTTATAATATGTGTGTTTGTACATGTACATGCACACAACATATATACATGCATATGCTCTTCATATATAAAAAACCTGCACCTTTATTTTTACTCTTCTTCTAACTATGATCACATCATCGTAAATAGTTCCTTACTTCTCCTTTAAAGGAGTTATCAAAGAACAATTTTAAGAAACTAAAATCTTAACGAAGTATTTTTAAAGGAAGTTATAGAATACAATAGCATTTTTCTTATTATAACAATGCTCAGGTATATCTATATCCATATTTAACTTAAGAAGATTCTTCACTCACACTTACATTTTCTACGATTCCTTCTGGTTTTTCAAATCTACTGTTACTCAACTGCTGATAAGGATTCTAAATCATGATAATACATAGATTACATATTTTATTTTGACTTAAAATATATAAATGAACATTTATTCACCCACCTTTTGATGTAAGAAATTTTAAAAAATTCAGCTCAGCTGATTGGACAATAATATATTATTTGTAAATTCTACCCTTTTTTTGAAGCAGAGTGAAAACTTAAAACATTTTTCTAAATATCTGAGTGCAAAATCTTTCTAAACTTTTTTCTTCTTAAATTTGTTATTATCATTTGTACTTAAAACTATGGAAATTTTTGGTGATTAGCTATTGAGTCTTTTCAAAGTATTTAACTTAGTTTTCATACACCCAACTCTTTTCACATTTACATTTCATTATCTTTGTATTATGGAATTATATTTTATAATTACAATTGTTATAAGCAGGTTTAATAAAAAATTCAACTGACTCTTATTAAGCATATGAGTCTTCAGTGGGAACAGAAGTGCATTGGTACACTAGACTACCTGTAATGAATCTGTGCTATGCCTTGGGCAGCATTTAGTGTCATTTGCAGAGGGACTCTGAGAGTCTGTTACGTTCAGAAGAGTCTGAGTAAGAGAACTTCTACTTTATTTGGGGAAAGATAACATATTAACATATAAACAAGTATATAAAATATAGTAGAAATCACTATAGAACCAGGTGTGAAATACATATATCAGGTTTTATATATATATGTGTGTGTATACACACACACACATGCATATATGTATATCACAATGTCTAGTAATGTAATTGACAGTGTATCATAAAAGAGTTCAGAAAGAGCTTTTCAAGCATAAAGGTATTGAGAGGTAACAGTTTTTCTCTACTCCCAATATTTCCTTCCATGTAACAGTAAATAAACTAGTGGAACACCCTATCCTCTCTACCCCTTTACCACAATCATTCAAGGAAAATGGAAGACCTTTTTTTTTTTCTCTTTTAACTTCAGCAGTATATGTGCAAGTTTGTTACATAGGTAAATTTGCATCATGGAGGTTTGTTGTACAGATTATTTCATCATCCAGGTATTAAGCCTAGTACCCATTAGTTATTTTTCCTGATCCTTTCGCTCCTCCCACCCTCCACCCTCTGATAAGTCCCAGTGTGTGTTGTTCCTCTCTGTGTGTTCATATGTTCTCATCATTTAGCTCACAGTTATAGGCGAGGACATACGGTATTTGGTTTTCTGTTCCTGTGTTAGTTTGCTAAGGATAATGGCCTTCAACTCCATCCACGTCCCTGCAAAGGACATGATCTCATTCTTTTTTATGGCTGCATAGCATTCCATCATGTATATGTACCAGGTTTTCCTTATCTAGTCTATTATTGATGGGCATTTAGGTTGGTTCCATGGAAGACCTTTATTCATTGGAAAATTTGAGCTCAACATTTCCCTTCTTCCCTTTTGATAAATGGGCCTCCTCTCCCAAGATAGGGTTTTGCCCCAAGGTATAGACAGATCTTGCTCCAGCCCAGAGATTCCTATGGTTTGGGATATGATGTTAAGAAGCACATGTGTCATAATCTTCAACATACCCTTTATCAGTGATAAAGGTGATATTTGGGCTCTCGTTTGCTCATTTATGTTCTTGTTTGTTTCTTTGTTTCTTTTGCTGGTTCAGAACTTGAGTGAAGAAGAGGGTTCTAAGTGGAGGCCCCTGCAAAGATTCAAGCAAGGAGATGAAGGAAGGCTTAGTAAAGGATATGGTACTTCAAAGACATGGGGTGAGAAAAATGAAAAGTCCTTAGTACTCACCTATTTTATTGAATTGCCTGAATTGCTTTTAAGAAGTCTGTCGTTCCCAGTTCTTTGCTGATCCATTTTCCACTCTATTGCCACAGTAACCTTTCTTTAAAATGTGTCTATGACTATATATCTCATTTAGTTCCTCAGCATAGCACTCAGGGCCCTTTATGACTAGGGTGACTGCATATCCTATTTTATTCAGGAAAGTACCAATTTAAACATACTGTTTCAGTGTAATTATTTACAGTGTACCCCTTGACTCTCAAAGTGTTCCAGTTTCAACAAATTATATTGTCACTATTTATGATCTATCTGTTACCTACCCTTTCAGTCTCATCTCTTCTTACCCTCACAGGTCCATCCAATAACAATCCACTCAGGAATTCCAAATAATGCATGTGTATTATCTCCTCTGGCCCTTTGTCAAAGCTGTTTCTTTTAGTAGGATGTCTTTCCTTCTTTCCCTCACTTGGTAAAATCCTACTTTTTCATTATGGCCCAGATCCAAGGCCACTGCTTCTGTTGTTTTCAATGACTCCTTCTCCACCCTTCCAAATTTGTACAGCCTCTGTGTCTACCATTGGTACAAAATGTACTTTGAGGTTCTAATGCACTGGTACGTTTTGATCAATGTATCCAATGTAATTTTTGCTAAGACAGAGTATACACAATGTTAAACAGCATCTGTTGAGTGAACATTGAGCTGAGAGAGTCCTTCATTATGGCACAGAGCTGGGTACAAGATG
Organism: Pongo abelii; assembly: GCF_028885655.2. Classification (NCBI taxonomy): domain Eukaryota; kingdom Metazoa; phylum Chordata; class Mammalia; order Primates; family Hominidae; genus Pongo; species Pongo abelii. The sequence goes on along the minus strand of NC_071990.2, from coordinate 94,278,631 downwards.
CTCTTTGGAATAGTTAATTAGAGTTTAGTGTTCAGCGGGTGACAGGGAACAAACTCAGGTTAAGTGTGACGTGTGAGAGCTCTCCCTGGTGAGTATATAGCAGTACTTGTTTAGATGGGCAGTACACAGCCCAAGTCCAACGGAAGCCTGGGCTAGAGAACAGTAAATCCTTTTATAGACATTGTGAGACATTGTTATACTGTGGTAATGATTACATTGTAATTGTTGCTAACCTGTTTAGTGTTCTTTGGAGTCTTTTAATCATTTCAAGCGTGCTGTCAAAAGTTCTAGTGTTCACAACTATGCTGACAAAAAAAAAAAATGAAGAGCTACTGATACATTAAGAGCGAGCATAGGCTTGTACAGGGCATATAGAGTGAGAGCTTAATAAATGTTAGCTACCCCTGCCTGCAAAATAGTTATGTACTCTAGTAAGCCATAGAGAGATACCATGGGAACTAATAAACTGGTGTAATTTTTTGTCTGTGGGGAAAAATGTGCAGAAATAAAGTGAAAAAAATTTGGAATAAAATTCTCCCCTAAACAGCTTTTCAGCCACAGCAGACTGAGTCACTAGCCCCAGTTCTCACAATTTGTTTCAAGCAGGTTTGGGTACTGAGGGACTGACACAATGGTCACAACTCTCCTTAGTGTACTTCCTCGGGAATAGTTTTCAAACTTAAATGTCTCTTCATGATCTCTCTCTCTTTTTTTCATTTTATTATTTATTTATTTATTTATTTCATTTTTTGAGACAGAGTCTCGCCCTGTCGCCCAGGCTGGAGTGCAGTGGTGCCATCTCGACTCACTGCAAGCTCCGCCTCCCAGGTTCTCGCCATTCTCCTGCCTCAGTCTCCTGAGTAGCTGGGACTACAGGAGCCCGCCACCACGCCCGGCTAACTTTTTGTATTTTTAGTAGAGGCGGGGTTTCACTGTGTAAGCCAGGATGGTCTCGATCTCCTGACCTCGATCCGCCTGCCTCGGCCTCTCAAAGTGCTAGGATTACAGGTGTGAGCCACCACGCCCGGCCCTTTCTGTATTTTTAAAGAATTCCAGGTATTTACCTGGCAAGCACTATTTTCTGTAACAATTTTCCCAGTCATAGCTTCTACACCCTCTGATTCACAACGGGATAGAAAATAATTTCCTATATTCTCCCTTCACTGTATTCCTCAAGCAAATATACAGCATTTTGAATGTTTTATTACAATGCTATTGCTATTAATGAAGGAAAAAAAAGAATAACCTCTTTACCATACTCTGTGAAAAATTTTAAAAAATACTCCTCCGTAAAGGCTAACGGATTTGGGTATACAAATAATAGAAATAAATTCCACTCACTTTTGAGAAGAAAATCATTCTGAGAATATTTGAGCATTTCTTCACTGCTAGGGCTAGGGGTCAGTGAAGGGAGGTAAAGTTGGGAACATAACAGCTGTATAAGTAGTAGCAGAAGGTTACTGAAAGATCAGCTTTAGAATCATTTCTTCTTCTATTTCATTGCTCTTGCCCAGAGAAACATTCATCTTGCCAAACAAATTGTGATTCAGTTTCCTCATGATAAAGGTAATTATGTTATCAACTTCATAGGGTTGTTATGAAAATTAAACATGATAATAAATGCAAAACACTATAAACAATTCATTGCACATGTTAAGAACTCAATAATTGTTAGTCTTTATTACTACCGTTACTTCATTTTTTATTATCCTTACCCTAGATGCATACTAAGGCAGAATAAAAAACTGGGTGAATAGTGTGATGTGTGTGGGATGAGATAGGGAGAAGACAACCCTGTACTGAGACAAGAGATTGCAGATAAATGGAGAAAAATGAAAAAAATACAAAAACACTCTACCAGGAGAAAAGGGAAGACCTCCATATTCATTGGTATAGGAGTATACATGTTCCGTGTTTGATTTCAGCTTGGGGGTCAAAAGTATATTGGCTGCACAGAATACTATGCAGCCATAAAAAATGATGAGTTCATGTCCTTTGTAGGGACATGGATGAAATTGGAAATCATCATTCTCAGTAAGCTATCGCAAGGACAAAAAACCAAACACTGCATGTTCTCACTCATAGATGGGAATTGAACAATGAGAACACATGGACACAGGAAGGGGAACATCACACTCTGGGGAACTGTTGTGGGGTGGGGGGAGAGGGGACGGATAGCATTAGGAGATATACCTAATGCTAAATGACGAGTTAATGGGTGCAGCACACCAGCATGGCACATGTATACATATGTAACTAACCTGCACATTGTGCACATGTACCCTAAAACTTAAAGTATAATAATAATAATTTAAAAAGTCTATTGGCTGTAATGTGGTGATAGGGCAAAAGGAGGTATTGAGGCAGGGTGGAAGTGTAATCAGAAAAAGTAGGAAAGCAAGATGGTACAGAATACAGGTCACAGCACATGAAGGACATTGCTGAAAAAGAGCATAGATAATTAGGCCACTTCCAAGCCAAGCACCTAAGATTAAAGAGGGGAAGGTGTATGAACAAATTATTCTTCCCTGACAAGAATATGGTAGCAGTGCAGGAACATCAGTGCAAAGCAGAGACAGAGACCTTCAGGCCATTCCAGGAGATACATTGTAAAATTGAGAGAGTTTATGAGTGGACAGGTATTCAGGGTTTAGTTCATGTGAAATGAATTGAACTGAAACAGGAAAGAAGCATAACCCTAGTCAAAAAGAGCCAAGAGATTCACATTCTTTAGGAACCAATGTGATGTGTGCTCATAAAAGGATGGAATCAAGTAATTGGCTTAGGCTCTCAGGGAAGGTTTTTTAAGACCTACTGTTGCCACCCAATCAGACAGTAAAATGTTTCCAGGAACATCTTATGATTAATTAACTGGGCATTTATCTCTTAAGAAAATGAAAAGCATCTCCTCCACATAGCTGAATGCCCAATTGACTTATTTGATTGAGGCTAAGACAGTGAAGCCCCTATATATAGTGAAGCATTTACGTTCATGTGGACATACTTACTAAAGTTCCTGTCTCAGTATAAATGCTGAATAAATGTTGACTGTACCTAACCCAGAGTACATATGCATCTTAGCCATATTTAATCCCAATATAGAACAGTGATTGATGGGTGAATTTCTAGTACATTGGCAGGAGTAAAGATGGATATATTTTGGAGCCAAGCAGACTTTTGCATCTTTTCAAATCCCACTGAAACCTGTGCGTGCCTAGGAACCAATCTTAACACAGACAGTTTTTTTAGAAGGTTCTTGGAGTTTCCAAGGATGCCACAAAAAAGTAATATAGACACTGTATTCTACACTCCCTGGGGAAAGTAAGTCAACTCTCACATTTGTTGAGAAAATAGTCTGAAATTTTGAGGTCTTGAAAGAGTCACCTAAATTATCTCATGTGATTGAATGAACTATTAAAATTTTATAATTTGGGGGATAAAGGATATATTAAAATTCTTATTTGCTAAAATTAGGCTAAAGTAAGCAGGTACAAAACTTTAAATTCTTATATAAAAATAAAATATATATGCAATTTGGCTAACAATATATTTGGAAGAACTTTGAACTTGTGTGAAGTTTGAAAAATGAAGTTCATGGTTACTTGAGAATAAGGGCCAGCTTTATTTTATCCATCATTGTAATGCAACTATCAATATCTTTTCAAGTAACCTCAAGTTCTCTGAACTCGTCTGGATTTAACTCAGGTTTCTAATGCCATTTTAACATTTTACACAGTGGTTTAATAATACAGAGTCTTCAACTAAAAAAAATTAGGAACAGATGGTGAGAATGGACTCATTCCCATTCCTGATGTGCACTTTATTATACTACTTTCAAAGAGTGACCTAAAGCACATTCCAAAAATGTACAGTAGGTGTGTGAATTGCATCTCTTGAGAAATGACTATTTTGTGCAGTATTCCTTTAACTATTGCTATTTCTAGCTCTGTTTCATTGCGTATGAGATAACTTTAGGTAGAAAACAAAGTAAATTTATATCCGGGGATGCAAATGCCAATAAAAAATTTATAATCTATAAATGATTTTTAATATCAAATCTTTTTTTGATAAAAGCCTATTCCCTAATGTTTAAAAAGTGCTTTTACATCACTCAATATCAACCACAATAGGAAACTTTCTAAAGTTCTCTCTTTCAAAAATTATGAGCTGGTAAGATGAAAATAATACAGGTTGAGTATCTCTAATCTGAAAATTTTAAATTCAAAATGCTACAAAATCTGAAGTCCTATGAACAGCAACAGGATGCCACAAATAAAAATTTTCACACCCTACCTCATGTAACAGGTACACAAAATTATTTAAAATGTATAAAATTACCTTCAGGCTATGTTTATAAGGTTTATATGAAAAATAAATGTATTTTGTGTTTAGACTTGGGTCCCATCCCCAAAATATTTTATTATGTGTACAAATTTTCCCAAATCTGAAAAAATTCAAAATCCAAAACCCTTCTGGTCCCAAGCGTTTAGGATAAAGGATACTCAACCTGTAATAGCAATAGCTAATAATAAGTGAGTAGTTGTTATGTGCCAAGCACTATTTTAAATGCTGTATATTTTTCAATGCCATTTTTTGATCAAGATATCCCCAACTTTAGAAAATAAATTTTTAGGTATAAATTTATTCCCAATTCATATAAGAGAAAACAGAAACACAAAGAAATTAAGTATTTTGCCTGAGTTCCTAAAGTTCATAAATAACATACTCTGTTAGATGGCGATTAATACTAACATTTAATCATTACTAGAATAGGACATATTTAAAGGTACATCTACAGAGTAAAATAAATTGGTTGATATTCTAACATATTTATTACTAGATTACAGTATACTCTGCCATCTAGAAATATAGATGGGCATATGAAAATTTTCTCCAAGTATACCACTGACTCAATGCACTCCCACTGCATTCCGACCAAAAAATCACCATAAAATTGTCTTCAAAATTTGATATTCTGCTTCTTCTGTCATAGTTATTTTACTAGAATAATAAACAGAGTGTGGAGGTTTGGGGAGGCTGATGCATCTTTATAGTAGTAATATCTTGCTATAAGCACTTTGCTTGGCTATGAACATTTTACTTTGCTTGGCAAGACTGGGGAGTAGCTAGACATATATACAAAAACAATAATCCACATCTGATTCTGCACTGAAATTCCACATAGACACTGCTACAGTGATCGTGAAAGAGTGAATATCTGTGTTCCTGAGTCACATATCCTTTTAGAGAGATTTAAATATAACATTTTGCATTTGAACAGTAAATATTTTCTTCATGTAGTTTACAAAATGTCATACTTGCTTGAGAAATACAAGATGGTTAATGAAACAAGGGACCCTTACCTTTATTTTATCATGTAACCAAGGATTGGCTTGCACCTCCTATAGATTTAAAGTTTAGGAAGATTGCACTGACTTAGGCTTATAATTAGTTCTTGTTAACATTGTATAGTGCATAAAGCAGTGGTTCTCAAATGTTAGTGTATATCAGAAATCCTGGATGGTTGTTAATAATCCTTACTGGGAAACCTACTCCCAGAGTTTCTGATTCAGTAGGCCTCAAATAAGGCTCATGAATTTGCAGCTCCAAGGTCCCAGGTGATGCTGATACTGCTAGTTGCAAGACCACACTTTGAGAACCACAACTGAGTGTGTACTATAAGAGTCTTAAAACAAAGTATCAATTATTGGAATGAAATTTGCCTGTAAGTTCTAATGTCTTTGTTCTCTCTTAGAAATAATTGATACTGATATGTATTAGTTGGTTGTTTTATATAAATGTATACACATTTTACCCCTTTCTTTTTTATAGGATGGTTGCCCTATAAATGCTTCTATACTGGGCCCTTGAATCACAAATTTAAAAAAATAGAAATGCAAAATTTTATAAAGGAATACATCTAAATATATAAATCTTCCTTTCTGCAGTACCACCATTCTTAGGTGGCAGTTTTGCTCAAATGAATAGACTTTTTTTTTAGTTGAGAAAATGATAATCTGTTTCAAGTTGCTCTTCTTTCTAATTAAATAATACTAGAAAGAATTATCATCTGCAGCTTTCCCAAGTATATAGAGACTATGTAAAGAAACTGATACGTATTTCTACATGAGTCCTATTATTTTATTTTTTATATATTGTGATTTCTTTTAGCGGTCTTAGAGCATTGTCAGTAAAGATTTGCATAGCACACTTCCTCTCAGGTTTTGAGATCAACTTTTGGTTAACACTTAGGTATGCCTTCCCTTCTCAAGGAGGATTATCCTATAAACTTAACCTTTGAATTAAAGATATTTATTGACTAACAATGTAAATAGGAAATACTTTAAAATCTCAACAGAAATTATTTTCTCTTTAAATACTTTATTACGTTTTATTTTACAGCAACTCACATTTATGGCTTAATACGGAACTCATTTTACAGACTGTTGACATGTTATTGTTAATGAAACCAGTAAGATATTCTCTTTATATTATAACTCTAAACATAGCTATGTTATCAAGGTACAGTATTTAACAAAATGCTTACAAACTTAAAAACGAAAAAAGTCTAACATCTGTTTCCAAAGTAACTTTGCAGTCACTAAGAGTAAAACCATATTACTATCAAGAGACACAAAAGAAGACCAGAAGAGTTGTATTTTCTCAGCTTGTTTGTATTGTGAAACACAGTTAAACAAATAGCATCTCCCTTTCACAGCTCAGAATCCCAGCCAATAATACAGCTGAGGCTGAAACTATTTGAAAGGAAGCTGCGGCTTTTGTTGGGATCTGGTTGGATGACTTTGCTTGGTGGAAAGCAAAAGTGCTCTTGCTTTACCACAAATACTTTACAAGGCAAGGAACTTTAGAGAGGGACGACAGCAGAAACTATTAGAAGATTAATGAGGATCCCCACAGCCTGTTCTTTTAAGGATTGCCAGGAACTCTTTCATCAAGCATATTTACAGGGGAAGTGAATCTACTGCAAAAAATTATATATATTTACTATACATATATAGAGAGAGAAATGAAAGGGTTTTCTTTAAGCCTGCTTTAAGATAAGAGATCCTAAACAAAAGATTAATGGCATTTTATCAACAATGAAAGACTCAAAAGAAAAAAGCCACTAAGGGGAAAATCTATGAAAACTTTCATTGTGCATGCCAATTAGCCATTTTGCTCTTCAATGCCAAACAAACTCCTGTGTTTTGTTTTTTTATCCTCACAAACATAAAGAAAGTAATGTAGGAGGAAAGTTAAATATATCATACTAAGAATGTGTTAATATGAATGTCAAATCATTTTAAGTCTGATTTACCTGTAATATGTTGTCTTTCCACAATAAGATATAAACTTACAAGTTCATTACATAAAACTCACAAGAACAAAATGGATATAATGTTTTTTCAACTTTTAAAATTGCAACAAGTTTAATATTAAGTTTATATGCTGCCTATGCTGACAATATAAAACTTATTTTTTTTTTAGAAACTGACTGACCAGGTTTAAATCTGTTAACGGTTTAGTGCAGAAAAATAATTTTAAATGTATCTGTCCTCTCCCTTTTTGAACGAATCCTTCTTTAAAACATGGTAATAAAGTACTCTGAATTTAAAGGCTCCCTCTGTGCAGCAGCAGGCAAAACACAAAAGTAATTTCATTTACTGGAAGGAATTGAAAATAAGATATATGACTAGAAAATAAGAATAAATATAAATTTATTTATGGACTTCAAGTCCTTTGGGAGGTATTTCAAATATTGATTTTCTCTTCCGTGTAATAATATAAGAGAGAGTCTTCTCTCACTTTAAAATTTTGAGAAATAAAGAGCTCTTCACAGTTTAAGCATTTTTGAAATTATTATACCTAGGGATTTTAGTAGATATTTGATAATTGTTTAAGATGTTAATTATCTTTCTAATGATTAACTGGCCCAACTTAATAGTCTCTCCACTAGGATAAATCACCCATATTCTAGAAAAATATAACCAAACTCTTAGCGTCTCTATCTGGGTTCCCAATGGGCATTTCAAAATTAACAAGTTCAAAATAGAAATCTTGACTCAACAGCAGCCTCAGATCTACCCCGCCCCTAAAACGTCTTCTGCTTTTAGATGTACTCACTCACACTTGATATTACCTTGATGATCACCCCAAAATATAAAAGGCAAAATTAATTCATCTCTTTAATAATATCCCACATCAAATCCACCTGCATAATCTAGGGGTTATATACTTCTCACATACTTCTCAAATCAGACCATTTCCATGAACACTGACCATCTTGATCATTACCACCTTGTCTCACCTGAAATACTAGAACAGCCTCCTAACCTGTTACCCAGTTTCCATCATTGGATTTCACATGACTCATTTTCCACATACATGCTAGTCAGGGCAAATTTTCAAAAATGTAAATCAAGTCATGTCATTTCTTGGATTAAATCTTTAATTGCAGAAACTATTGGAAAGCACTCAAGGAATACCATTAAGTACTTCAAAGTAGCGGATAACAACAACAAAAATCTAATCTCGTTGTGTAAGCCTACAATCTACTGCTTGATTTAGTCGGCCTGCTTAACCATTCACTAGACTTCAACCAAACAGACTTCCTTTGCCAAGCTAATTTTCCCAGATAGAACTTTTCATATTTCTCTTAAATCCTACAAATTCCTTGCCCTAATTATTCAAAAGCCTGGCTCTTTGTAATAATTCAGGCCTCAAGCCAAATGTCACCTTCTGAAAGAGACCTTTATTGGCCATCTCACTTACGGCAGATCTCTCTTCCTTTCTACTCCAGCCACTTCTGATCCTATATGCCAGTGTTATTATTATAGAACTTATTACCATCTGAAAGTACGTAAACGTTTTTTTTTGTTTGTTTTTGTTTTTGAGTTGGAGTCTCACTCTGTCGCCCAGGCTGGAGTGCAGTGGCGCGATCTCGGCTCTCTGCAAGCTCCGCCTCCCGGGTTCACACCATTCTCCTGCCTCAGCCTTCGGAGTAGCTGGGACTACAGGCTTCCGCCACCACGCCCGGCTAATTTTTTTATATTTTTAGTAGAGACGGGGTTTCACCATGTTAGCCAGAATGATCTCAATCTCCTGACCTCGTGATCCGCCCCCCTCAGCCTCCCAAAGTGCTGGGATTACAGGTGTGAGCCACAGTGCCCGGTAACTCACGTAAACTTTTAAAGATCCAAACAAACATGCAGTAGGCTGATTCATTTGAACAGTATAGACTAACTCCAGAATTAATGTATTAATAATAGTCATTGCCTTTAATGAAGGTTACACAATTCCCTTAAAGTCAATATAATAATTTTTGATATTTTACAGCTCAAGAAAAAATAGAGGCTTAAAATCTGTTCAAGTATGTTATGAATAGCAAAGATACACTGTACTCTTAGAAAATGTATCAGTGTAAAATGAACATGATTATGATTTGATTTGTGCAGTCTTGTATCTATGATTACTCTAAATATTGCTTATTAATTCTTAGAATTATATTAAATATGCTAAAGCAAGATTGTTTAATATCCCTTGTGATTTCCAGGAGAAATAAATGTCGTTTTCATTTGGCTAGTCAGGTGGGAAAATATGAACACAAGTTAAATACTAATTTACATAATGTACTGTGCTGTTTCCAAAGGATCAAGGATATGCATTTTTTCCACATAGTAGTAATCCCTTCCACTTTATAGTATGAAAATCCCATCACATATATTATTTCATTTGTGCCTCATAACAATCATGAGTTAAGCAGAGCAGTGTACTATTTCATTCCTTCAAATGAGAGAAAAAGAAAACTGGGGATCAAAAAGTTGCATATTATAATTTTTTCTAAATTGCACGGCTAGAGAATGAACAAACCTACTGTATAGCCCAGGGTTTAAATCTTTATCTCAGCACTCTTTTCATTGTATCATCCATCTCTGTTAATTTCCTGACAGGTAGCACAGGAAGTAATTAAAGAACAGTGCCTTGAGCTATGGCTGCCCACAGAGGCATCATGGCATCCATGTTTCCCTGCAACAGCAGATCCAGTTATGACTCCAAGAAGGAAGTAACTCTTTTAAACACAAGGGGATGAAAACTTCTCATGTATCATCAAAGTGAAAAAGAGAATGCTAATTCTACAAAGAGAAAGCAGCTGCCATTAGACACACATCTCTCAGAATCAAAGGGCAAACAGCAGCTGGAATCCACTCCCAGACAGCAGTTTCCAGAACATATTAAAGTGAAGCACAGCTTTCTATAGACATCATTTGATAAAGATTTAGTACAAACATTCCTCATTGAAGGAGAAGAAAAAAATACACACAGGAAAAGACTGAGAGCCTTGTATTACAAGGCATAAAGCTTGCTCAAGCAGATTTGGGCAAAACAAACTTGAGACAGAAAGATCAGAATCCAAATTGGACTATATCACATTGCTAAATGAGTATCACAGGTCTTCTATGAGGAGAATTTGGAAAGTGATATATTAAATTGTACTGTAATGAACCTTCTCTGGGTACGTTTTTATGAAGACACCTGGACAACACAGGTCCTATTAGAGCAAAAATTCTGAAGCCCAGATGTGATGAGATTAATTAGTCAGTAAACCCACCCTATACCATTCTGAATGAGGTTTATTTCTGTTTGGCTTAGGTTGATTATGTCCCTCCACTAATGATCATTTTATCCCTCAAGGCCAGGATTATATATGACTGCATCCTTCCAAGCTCCCAAACTGCTTCCTTCCCTACTATCCTGGGCCTAGGTGTGAAAATAATTTGGCTGCTACAAAGGCCTAGATTATTGAAATATCCATTGTGGTAACTAGACACCTACACCTTGATAATTAGTACCTCTGTAAATAAATCATCCTAGAATTAACCTATTTTCAAGTGCCATCTGTTTCCTATTGGGACTTTTAACAGATACAGCCCCACAGGGTACCCACAGAGTACAATACTTTCAATACTTTTTGTTATCTAGTCCTCATCACATCCAGAACAGTTATCAAATATATTTCCTGTTTTACATTAATAAAACTCTGGCTCATAGAGTTAAAACAATTAATATACTGTCATACATATAGTAAGAGGTAATGCTAGAATTTTGATATAGCATAGTCTGAGCCAAAATCACTGATGTGTCTACCATAGTGTATTGACGCATAATTTTTTATTATGTATATTCTCACATATATATGCTTTATTTTTACAAAGATTTTTATAAAGTTACAGATGTTTTAGTGAAAAAGATTGTAGAATGATATGGTTTGGCTGTGTCCCCGTCCAAATCTCATCTTGAATTATAGCTCCCATAATTCCCACGTGTTGTGGGAGGGACCTGATGGGAAGTAATTGAATCATGGGGGTGGGTCTTTCCCATGCTGTTTTCATGATAGTGAATAAATCTCACAAGATCTGATGGTTCTGTAAAGGGGAGTTCCCCTGCACATGCTCTCTTGCCCGCCACCGTGTAAGATGTGCCTTTGCTTTTCCTTTACCTTTGCCATGATTGTGAGGCCTCCCTAGCTATGTGGAACTGCAAGCCCATTAAACCTCTTTCCTTTTTTAAATTACCCAGTCTTGGGTAGGTCTTTATTAGCAGTGTGAGACTGAAGTAATACATAGAGGTAACCTACCTCGACTCCTTTATAAATAAATGAGGTAAGAAAACTAGGAAATAATGTAACTTCTCAAATTCACAAAGATATTGACTGCCACCTTAGCATCCTACACACACTGTAATTAAAGACATATATAGCATTCAATGACCTAGTTATGCAGAGAGGTGAAGTGACTTGCCAAGTGGCATTCTTAAAGGTAAAGACCACGATTCTTATCATTTCCAAGCACCTGCTGTAAGAGTTATAGGGCAGTAGATGCTCATAACTGCATACAAAGAGAAAATAAAATTTTTGTTAATTTAATGTATCCATTAATTATTTAACTGGCTATATTATAGATGTGATTAGAAATAACAAATCGATTTATGAAAGTAATAGTAATTTAAAGGAACATAATTGACATTTTTAAATACTATATTTCTTTTTGTTACCTTCACATTATATTTAGAGAATCACTGTCTGATCAAGTGAGGAAGAATTCTGATATTTTAGGTTATTTTGAGTAAACCCTTAATACTGGCTTAAAAATATTAATATTAATAAAAAATGTAAAAGGGGGATCTAAAATTTGACTAAGTTCATACTACATATGAAACTAATAAAATTAGGGAAAAAACGCAAGAATTTCTGATAAAACTGTTATAATTTGAAATGCCTTTGGAAGTTTTAACCAATTAATCAAAAATAGAACTTAAGAAGTAAAAGTCTAAATATGGCAATATAAACAAAAATTATTTTTCTGGATAACATGTTTTTAAGCTAGAATATTCAAATTGATGAAAAGAAACACTAATAAAGTTAATAAGAAAATTTGATAAGGTGGCTGAAAACAAAATAAACATACAAAATCACATAGCTTTTTGGAATACCAGTCTTAAATAATTGGAAGTATAGTGGTCCCTGGGTAGCCATGGCAGATTGGTTCCAGAATCTTCTTCTTCAGATATTAAAATCCATGGATGCTCAACTTCTTTATATAAAATGGTGTAGTATTTGTACATTGCCTACACATCTTCTCCTGTATACTTTAAATAAACTCTAGAATACAATATAAGACCATGTAAATAGTTGTTATACTATATGATTTAGGGAATAATGACAAGAAAATAGTGTCTGTACATGTTCAGTACAGACATAGCCATCCATTTTTTCCAAATATTTTCTATCCTCAGTTGGTTAAATCTGTGGATGCAGAACTGTTCCATGCAGAGGGTTGACTGTATAATTAAATACATACATACATACATATACACACTCACACATACATACATGCTGATACTATATACACACATACATACATACTAATATTCAAATATGAGGCACTTAGTAAGAAAATGAATAAGAAATATATGGGATGTAAATAAAATAAACAGCAGATTTCCTGAAAACAATGAAGAAATATTTAAATAAATGAAAAGTTATGCAATATTTCTGTATAAGAATACAAAACATAATGCAAAATTCTTTTCAAACTACTTTAAATTTGTAACACAATTTTAATTAAAACTTTAAAAAGGTCTTATCTTAATTTGAACAAAAATAATTATCAAGTTTGTGAACAGACAACCAGAGATAAAACAATTCTTAGTAATTTTAGAGTAATAACAGAAGATGTGTCTAAGAGATTAAAATATTTCTAAAATGTATTATAATTCAGTGAGGAATTTCCACAAAATAGATAAATTGAGTAGATAAAATGAATAGCCCCCAAATAGAAACTAGTTCATAAAAAGAAATATGTAATAAAAAATGTGGAAAACAATGAGGGAATAAGAAATTAATCAACCAATGTTCTTGAACAAATGGTCACTAATAGAAAAACATGAATTAAGATCCTTTATACCATATGCCAAAATTAATCATAGATTAATTAAGTTTTTAAATATAACAGATCAAGCCATAAAAAGCTAAAAATGTATAATAAAAACTTTCTAAGTTTAAAGTAATTGTGATAAATTATGAAGGATACAGTTTATATGCTGGGAATATAAAAAGTTAAAGCTAAATATCAAGAGTATCACAAACACTATTAAAAGATAAAGTGGCGTGTTTGCAATGGAAAAAGATTTAAAAACTAATGCATAGAGTTCACACAAGCCATCAAGGAAAAAAACTGATACAATAGGTAAATAAGTAAAGAATATGAGAGACAATTCATAAAAAAGGAATTTCATATAATAAATATACCAAAAAGCTGATTATCCAGAGTAATAAAAGATATTTTCATTAAAATTAAATCAAAATTTCAACAAACAGATTTAGAAAGATTTTTGGAAGTTAATACTTTTTAAAAGTTTGTGAAAAGAGGAAGTCTCATTCGTTGATGGAAATTGTATGTTTATGGGAAGTAATTTGAAAATATGTATTAGTATACATATTTTATTCTTGGTCATCCATAACAGGGACATATCTAAAACATAAATATTTATGCATTAAATTGTTTCACGCTGCATTAGAAAAAATAAAGCACACCTACGTTACATATATGATATGAACTATGTACAACTCGGCAGTTCATGTTAATTGATTCTTTTGTAAATCAAAATATCTATAATAATTTGCACTTTCCTAATGACTAATGATGCTGAGCATCATTTTATATGCATATTTTCTGTTAGTATATATTGTTTTGTGAAGTGTCCATTTAAACATTTTTCCATTTTTATTGAGTTACTTGTCTTTTTACTACTGAAATTTTACTTTTATTTATATATTCTAAATGATAAGCACATAGTGAGGTACCATGACACATCTTTTAGAATGGCTATAATAAAGTGACTGACTAAACTGAGTGTTAGCATGTGGAGAACCTGGAACTCTCATATACTGCTGCTGGCAAAATAGCACAACTACTTGGGAAAATAATTTGGCATTTAAAAAAATAATTATCATATTTTCTAGCCATACCATCCTTAGTATTTATCCAAAAGAAGCAAAAGTATATATCTATACAAAGACTTGAACAGAAATATTCATAGCACCTTTACTTATAATAGCCAAAAACTGGAAATAACCCAAATGTCCATCAACAGATGTATAGACAAATAAATTGTGATAAATCCACACAATATGGAACATACTAGACAACAAACTAGGACAAACTATTTACTAATACATGCAATGACATGGATAACTCTCAAAACAATTATGCTGAGAAAAAGAGGCTAGATATTTAATTATTAATAAGCCATGCATATTCAACTATTCAAATGATAAACAATTCTAGAAAATGTAATAAAATCTATAGTGTTTAAAAAGTAGGTGGAACTGTGGGGTTTGCGGGGAACTTGAGAAGAGTGTGGGGAAGGGTAGAAAATAAGAATTATAAAAGGCGATGAGATCAGTTTAGGGAACAAAAAATATATCCATTATCGGGATTCTGTTTATGGGTTCACAAGTATATACTTATGTCAAAATTAAGCAAACTACATTTGACATATGTAAAGCTTATCTTATATCATTTATACCACAATAAAGCTGTTAAATATTTTAGAATTACCATGTATGACTTTTCATATTTAAGTGATTTTCTTTATTCTGTGATTATATTATATATGTGTGCAGATTCCTACCTTGTAGCAGTAATGTGAAGAGTAGCCCTCACTGGAAAGGTTTACAGAGGGAAGTTCTAAGTGGGTCAGTTAGACAGCATAGATTACTCAAAAATTTACCCATGGAATATAGGCATAGGAGAGAAGGCAGTAACAATAGGGAGGAGGTGGAGCAAAGAACAGAGAAGGAAGAAATAACATAGGTTAGCTGTAGAAAATGGGTTTGGAATGGTCCAGGAGCACATAAAGGCTGAGGTCCTGAGGCCTGTAGTCCAAAGTCTCAGAAATTCTCCCAGGCTGGTCATGAAGACTAGAGTGTCTCATTTGATTTTTGAGGAAAGCCTAGCAGGTTTCATTAGACTGGGGTCAGACAAATGACATGTATTCTGAGCTAGGTAATGAATCAATTGATTAAATAAAGAAGAGACCTCTCAATGATACACCTTCAAAGGAACAGAAGTTCCCATACTAGACGAGGAGAAACATTGTTCACATTATGTAAAAAGGAATTTGCTGATGAATTCTAGCTAGAAAGGAAGATATGAACACTTTCTTATCCTACTGTGTATATAAAATAATTGCTCTTTGAAAAAGTAAAATCTCAATTTAATGATAATGCTTAGGGATTAAGATGTTCTTTTAATTGAATTTTTTATTTATACAATCATTGATGACAATCATAGAATTTCACAGTTGGAAAAAGACTTTGGAGATCATTTAGTCCAACCTCATTTTATAGATTAGGTAACAGAGGACCAAGAGGTTAAGTAAATGGCCCAAGGTGGCAGTCAATTAGTGACAGAACTGGGATTATTTAAGAGAAATTTAACTAGAACATGCTTTTTGTTTCAATCTCTGTGATTGAAAATCTTTCTGCTCAAAATGTATTTATCTACTTAAATGTTTCAATATAAAAATACAGGAACTCTGAACCTGTAAGGAGGTTGTGCTTCCAATTTCTTCTTTTACTAATTCATTTAACTAATATTTATGGAATGCCTACTATGTTCTGGGCACTGATTAAGTTCTGAGAATAAAGAAATAAAATGTACAAATAGCTCATATTCTAAGGGTTTGGCAGTAAGTAAATGTGATAAATGCTATGGCAGTAAGCACAAGGGCTCTAAAACCATAGCAAGCGGGTGCCTGCTGGGGTGAAAAAAAGATTGTGACAAGTATTGCATTAATATAAACAATTGATTCATTAAAGATACACACACATTCACACACCCACACTCACACATACACACACACACACACAGTAAAACTATAAAGAAAAGAAAGAAAATTATTGTCACAAAACTTAGGATAGCAGTTTACTCTAGGACAGAAGGAACGGAGGCAATTGGCAGAAGCCCATTCAATTATATTGGTAATCAACTTTTTTTTTTTTTTTTTTGAGATGGAGTCTCGCTCTGTTGCCCAGGCTGGAGTGCAGTGGCATGATCTCGGCTCACTGCAAGCTCCGCCTCCCAGGTTCACACCATTCTCCTGCCTCAGCCTCCCGAGTAGCTGAGGCTACAGGTGCCTGCCACCATGCCCAGCTAATTTTTTGTATTTTTAGTAGAGACGGGGTTTCACCATGTTAGCCAGGATGATCTCGATCTCCTGACCTCGTGATCCGCCCGTCTCAGCCTCCCAAAGTGCTGGGATTACAGGTGTGAGCCACCGCACCCGGCCAGTAATCATCTATTTCTTCAACTGGAAGGTCATATATATACTTATTGTATTTTTTTAGGTAGTTATATATGTTTTGTGTTTACAGGTTATATTAAATAAAGAAAAAAATTTTAAGCAGCTGAGATGTAAAAAGTTAAAAGGAGAATGAGTGAAAATTAAAGTCCCTCTTAGTGGTAAGGGGAAGAAGAGTTTCCATAGTAGTTCTAGGGATACAGATGTAACAAAAGGAAAATTGGAGAATTATAAATAAGTTGTGCTTGGGAACGGTGGCAGACACTTCATATTTTTTCACAAAAAATAATTTTGAGAAATATTAAGAAAAGATAAAGGCATTTCAGGGGGTTCCCTTTGGATTGGATGTCCATGGTTCTGTTAGCAAAAATAAGAGGTATGTTTCATATTTGCTGAGAATAAAGGCAAGTGGTTGTAGGCTAGGGAGAGAAAAGTTAAGGGGGTGTGGATGGGAACAGAAGTGTTCTTTAAAGCTAGAAGGGAATAAAAAAGTGTGAAACAGTCTCTAAGTGATACAGAAATTACCATCAAAGTCTATCTGAAGAGTAGCAATTAATCTGAAGTTGATTATCTTAACAGTCTTGTGACTTTTGTTTTTTGTTTGTTTAGCAATGATGAGCAGGCTGACAGCAGAAATAGAGAGCTCAGGAAGCTTAGAATAAGACAGAATGTGCTGTGGAGTTGACTGAAAAGGAAGGAAACATAGGGTATTGGCTTATGTCATACATGGGACTGGAGTGTGAGAAGTGAAGTTCTGATCAAGCAGACAAAAGAGTGGAAAAGTTGAAGCCATTTGTACATTAATCTAAACCCACCAGGGAAGAACAGGTATAGAGATTATGTTTAGGGTATGATAGTTAGGTTTATTGTGAGACTAACTACAAAGTGCAGTTGAAAGGGGAAGGGGTGTAGGAGGATGTATGCGCCATGAACAATGTACAAAGAATGTGACAAACTCAATTTGGATTCAGACAAAAGTCAAAGAGGGTTTTGCAAGAGCAGGTGTTAGATCCCAGCAGGAAAGCAGGGCACAGCTATAATCTGGTTGATGGCTCAGGAAATTTAGGAAGAAAAAAAATAGGTCTCTATTGAGAAATAGGTTTGTAGGTGGAAAATAAGGGCCCAATTAGTAGGTGAATATTTAGAAGCAACACTTTTGTACAACTAGAAAGGAGCAGAAAAGGAGACAGGCTAAAATGAATTGAATTATTAATTAGCCCTTGTGGGGGAACTGGATCCCGTAGAGATAAGAGTAAGTTTGACTGTGAGGTCCACATTCCAGGGCCTCTGGCTAGAAGAGTAGTTAAGGCTAAATGTCATCAGATTTGTGTAAGCTGTTCAGTAGTTCTTTCCTAAGCAGGATGGTCTTAGACGCGGGGAACTGCCAAGGTGTATTGGATGGGTATCAGGTTCACTAGCAGAGTTTAGAACAGAAGAGTAAAGAAACTGAGGTAGGTGCTGTGAGTAAAGGCAGAATAGACATTGTTTAGTAGAAAAGGTTCAGCATCAGGTGTAGGAGGTGGTTAGAATCTGGGGCCAGCAGCCCATGAGATTCTCTGCTTGTGACTGATTCAGTGTGTTGGTTGTCTTCAGGTTTTCTGTTAGTTCATATCATCACCAAGACTGTCCAAAATGATTTATAGTCACCTACATTTCTTCTTGCAGACATTCACCAGAATGTGGGATCATGGGTTAGTATTTTCAAAGACTTGTGTTATTCTTAGCAAACTCAAAGTGTTCCCCAAAAATAGAAGCACCAGTGCTGTAAAAACTTCTTTAGTATATGAAAGTGTCACAAAGGAAAAACAAAACCCACCCTGGACTTCAAGAAGATTCAATCACTTTCACTTACAGGCCATACTTAACAGAAAAATGACAAGCCAGAGTCACTAACCTTGAGATAGTGAAATGTGGTCAATCATTTGGGAAAGTTAAAAGTGCATGAGTAAAATTTGTGGAACACATTTGACATGTGAAAAATGAAAGGAACAGGACTAAGCGTAGGAAAAATATTCATATAAAATAGAGAAGTTAAAAGTATATTATCATTTTAATTTTTTTGTATTAAAATGCACCTTAAAGTTATCTTTAAACTTGATGGATTTAATCTTAATGGGTTGTGTGTG
The DNA here is from genome assembly GCF_028885655.2 of Pongo abelii. NCBI lineage: Eukaryota > Metazoa > Chordata > Mammalia > Primates > Hominidae > Pongo > Pongo abelii. Next base: position 94,259,642 of record NC_071990.2, on the reverse strand, counting down.
TAAACTTCATTGCAATGTTCTTCACTATAAAGCATAAGAGAAGCAACTATATTTGGGCATCATCTGGAGGAGTACTCAGGAAAATACCAATAGGGTCTTAAAATTATTTTACCTATGGGCAGTCCCACAGCATGAACCCCGAGTGCAGTGTTTCAGCAAAGCTTCAATATATTTGTATCTTAATACTTTGGAACAAAAACTAGAACAATGTGCTCCGGAATTTAAACATATCACATTAAGAATCCATGGCGAGTGGCTGGGTGTGGTAGCTCACGCCTGTAATCCCAGCTCATTGGGAGGCCAAGGTGGGAGGATCACTTGAGGCCAGAAGTTTGAGACAAGACTGGCCAACATGGTGAATCCCCATCTCAACTAAAAATACAATAATTAATTGGGTGTGGTGTATGTGCTTGTAAACCCTGAGGCAGGAGAATCACTTGAACCGGGAGGCAGAGGTTGCAGTGAGCCAAGATCATACCACCGCACTCCAGCCTGGGTGACAAGCTTTCTCAAAAAAAAAAAAGAAAAGAAAAAAGAAAAAGGAATCCATGAAAATGCTAAAATAATTCCCTATTTCATAGTCTTAAAGATTAATTAATATTTTATAATTTTATCATTATTAGATATATCTTTAATTTTTACTTTCTAAATTATATGTAAAATATGTTTAAATTATCTAAATTGTTAATAACTTTCTTCCTGTTGATATTAAATGTTACCCACAGAGAGTTTAAAATTAGGTTTTAATTGTTTTAGGCACAAAACTTTCATGAAAGCTTTTTGTAACCTTATTTATCTGAGAAATATTTTAATGTATTTTAACTTGATTTATGTTCTTGAATATAGGAAATTTTCTTAAAATATAAGTGCTATTCAACATCAATCTAAATATTTTGAACTATGGCCTGGAATAAAAATGCATTTTACAAAAGCATGCCATTGTTCATTTTATTCATTTTCTTTTAAAGTTAGTCTTGAACACATACTTTCCTAAGGGTGAACAAAAATTATCACTGTAAAGTAGTTAAAAAGAAAGAAAGAAAGAAAAAGCCATTCTTATTCATTTAAAATTTTGAAGAAGAAATCATGGAAATAGAAGAGAATTATATGAGTCAAGTTCCCAACAAGAAATGGATCAAATAGAATACACTCAAATCTGGATCATTCAACAAACTACTCAAATATGAGGCTATTTACAGAGATGGGGGTGTAAGGGAACCACAAAGTACAGTGCAGCAACTCTGGCTTGGTAGTAACTGTAGAGCTGCCGCCCCCTGACCTAAGGGAGAAGAGAGGGAACACTTACAGGACCATTACAGGGAGAGGGCCAATAGACTAAATACCAAGTTCATTCTCTTTCTGCCCACAGCTCGACCACGGGGCTCCCCACTGGCCAGAAACAAAAGCCCTATTGTGGCAGTTTAAGTTGTTACATTTCCTCAGACAAACAGCAGGGTAGAGAAGGAAGAGCAGAGGATCTGGAAAAGCAAACCCAAAATATATAGTTAAAAATGTTTCTCCTAAACTAATGTGCAACGTGTTTAATTCATAAAATTTATTGAGTAGTATTACTAATTACAACCAACAAGTAGATGGCTAAATTATTTCTAATTTCCATGATCATTATTGACAAAGTTCACAATCTTGCTTAATATAAATCTTATCACTAAATCAAAGTTAGAAGAGATATTTTCTGGGGTTTTGTTCACACACACGTACTTTTTAAAAATTAATATATTCAATAGCTAGTTTCATCATTCATTTTTTTTCAATCATTAACATGCACTCCGCTAGACACTAGGGATTAAAAAGGAGGTCTCTGCTCTCCAGAAATTCATAGTGTAATGAAAGAGACAAATTTAGCAAGTAATTAGAATACAATGTAAGTGAAAAGTGGTTAAAGACCTCAGAACTGGGAAGCCTTCACAAAAAGCTAACTTTTGACCTGAGACTAGAAAAATTACTGTAGATAAAGTGGAGAACATGAGCAAAATCAAGAAGTGAGAGGGTCTGGTATGTTTGGGAAATCACAAAAAGCTAAGAATGATATGGACAGAGTGTCAGTGAAAGTGAAAGATTCAGATGAGATGTGAAAGATGAATTAGGAACAAATTGTAAAGACTTTTTGAACACAAAAAAGTAGCTTGAATTTTGTCTTTAATAATTTTCAAACTTTTTGCCAAAATAATACAGAAAGCAGAGAGTGAGTTGGTACCATCATAAGTCCATCAGTAACATATGAAGTAGTAATCTACTGCAAACCAAATAAATAAATAAATAAATGTTACTGTACTTTATTGTGAAAATTAATGATAATTTCACATTTTATTAATTTGTTTGTAATAATATGAAAGAGATGTTTTGACCCATTTACAAATGAGTAAGTTGATACTAGAGTATGCTCAGCCATAGTTATTTTGGGGCATCTAAAACTTTTTTACATAATCCAAGAAAGTATGCCTTTCCCAGCAAGCTTTAAAGGCAGATTTCAAAAGTCCCACGAGGCAGTGGAGAGTTAACAGAGGTATAAATGTATAAATAAATATGTACAAAAGTAAATTTACCAGAAGGAAATACTTTGATGTTAGGGAGGCCACCCAAATATTAGAGTCATAATAGGGACAGTGATAAGGAAGAAAAGATAACTGATTCAAGAAATGCAGCATCTAGGGTCTGAAAACTTTGGGAAAGGCAAAATAAGAATACAAGGATGATTTCAAGATTTCTATCTTGGAAAATGGTTCTCAATGGTGATAATATTGTTGAAAATCAAGAGGAAGGGTTGGAAATGAAGGTGATGATTACAGTTTGGGGACATATTGTGTTTTACAAGTAGGTCATACATGTAAGTAGAGTTTTTCAGAGAAATTATATAAAATCAGGTCTAGAATTCTAAAACTGAAGTTTAGATGAAGGGTCAAAAATTAGTCACTTTTATGATATATGCCCCCATTTACCCTTATGTGATTATTATGCATTGCATATCTGTGTCAAAACATCTCATGTAGCCCATAAATATACACTTATTTTGTACCCACAAAAATTTAAAATAAAATTTAAAACAAAAAAGTAGCCACCTTTAAACCAAATTTGGTCTATATGAGTGTCCTGTTTAACTTGTACCATGTTAAAATAGTTTTCTGAACAAACACTGAAACATTTGGAGACTAATTTCAACTCTTCTCAAAATACTGTAAGTTCAAAGAACCCTGAGCCAAAGCACCACATGAAAATATTACACTTGCTTACTGAGGGCTGCCCCTTTAGAAGAGATTGGTAACCTCCTTTACTCCCCTGCTCATTAAAGACACACAAATGCTTACCTCCATCTGCTTTGCTCATTTATATTACCTGTGAGCATCTGTTGATCTTAATATTTTCAGTCAAAGCTTTTATAGTTAATGAAAGCACAACCGAAGAGGAAAGGAGCGGAGTACAACTGAGAAAGAAAAAGAATTAAGAAGAGACAAGGAGAAGAAATGGGAGGGGAGAGGGAAGAAAGAAGAATGTTTGCCCTGAAAAGTATTAAAGAATTTGGAAGACAGTTTCAGCAAAGGATTGTCAAACAAGTAAGAAAACTGAGATTATGGTGTCATGAAAGCCAAAGGACGAGAGATTTCCAATAAAGATATGAAAAATCCCATGCAGTCAAAAGGTTTGGTTCAAAGAAATTTGGAATTTTGGAGATCATGTTGTTTCAATAGGGGTCAGGTTGCAGGAAGTACAGTAAGAAGAATGGAAAATGAGAAAAGAGCTACAAACGATTAAAAAAATTGTAGTGAATTTTTTTGTTTTTGAACAGTTTAATTCACATAACATTCTAAAAATGATTCTGAAAATGTTTTACATGCAAAGGTTTGTAGAACATCAGAAATCAATGTCCTAAATTATAAATTCTTACTTGACTTTAAATAAATTTTATCTTTAGAATGCACATATCAAATGAGAAAATTGATTGGTGAAGAGAAACTTGACTTGGACTTTGTTTTAGAATGTTGCTTGAATATGAGGATAGATGAGGACTTGAAATAAACCAACTTAAGGCTGTGGTAATTTTTTGACCTGACTCTGATTTCTCCTTATTTAGGAGACTATTAGAAAAGTTAGAGAAATATTAGTGAAAGCATGTCTTATGCCTAAGGTTTACATAAACTTATTATCTCACTCAATATTAAAAAACAATCATTTGTGGAACAGCAGTAAGTCCATTTACAGCCAATGACATGTTCTGCACCCCACCTGTGTCAGTCATCTTGGTTCATGAAACCAAATACAAACTCAAAAGGAGTATGTGATTGAAGAGAGTTTACAGAAGGGACTGTTGAACAAAGGCTTCAACATAGTTAAAGGAAAACATAAAAGAATGGTAAAACATCCAATGGCTCATGATAGTGGAAAGATGGTTCAGCCCCAGCCCTGAGTATATAAGGAGAGGAATTATTTAGAGAACTCAGGTAAACATGTCACTGTAGAAAAGGAGCAGGGCAGGATCTGTGGCCTTCAAGAGACAATAATAACAGCCAACCTAAAGCCAGGCACTAACTGAGCTAGGAGAATAAGTAACTCAAACCCATTGTCTTTCTGATCTCTAATTTTTGGCCTTTGTTTCCCATATTCTGAGGCCAACCAGAAGTTAAGGGAGACCAGTTGATGTGCCCATAGAAGTTAGCCTCCCCTAGCACAGAGCAAAGTAGAGAAAGAACAGAAAGACATCTCTCTTTCAGCAAGTCTCCCAGGCCCTACATTACAGCATTTTCTTCAAGGAACAATGAGATATATCCTCTACCCCGATAGCAATCATGTCTCATTTACTCTCTTGCTATTTGAAGTCTTGCACATAAGGCAGGTGCTATGGCATAGTAGTTTGTTGGTTTGCTTGTTTTTACAGCATCCAACCTCTTCTTATTTTGAAGAAACTCCCCATTGTTTATTGTCTCTGTGGGGATGTGGGGGAAGAACTCCTGCCTGTGATTGAAGGCCATTGGAAGCCAGAAAAATAGACTTTCCTTCTTCCTGCCCTTTGACTAGTAAGGTAAGTGTCTGGGCCTAAGAGCACTGAGTGAGATATGCCCCTCCCAAAACACTAAACTTGGAAGATATAAGCAAAAGTAACTAGAGTTAGGATTTATTCTAGACAGAGGAAGCTGTTCTCATTTCCTTAGCAGCAGCAGCAGTAGCAGTAGCCTGCCAGGTTATCCCTGCTAAAAACACTTGTAGTGCTTCCTGTATTTTTACTACTAGGAAGTGTTCAGCTCAATTCATTCCTCTAAACTAGCCTTCCAGCTTCTCTGCAATTACATATGTTCCAAAAATCCTCCCAATAAATGCACTTGTTGGTTTCTGTTATTTGTACCCAAGAGCATCGTAACATATTTTGTTCCTAGTTGCATCTTTGAGTTGCAAGCTGGATGACACCAGGTTCTCCCAAAGAGCAGGTGAAGTCCTTTCTTTGCTTCTGTCACCTGGATCTATCCCAGTTTGTCCTGTCCTCTTTATCCAGCCACTCAGTCCCCTTACCTAATCCTCCCTTTGACCTGACTCTTCCTCTTCCCTTCTCATTAGTTTTTTATTTTAAAAAATAATTTTTTAATAAAAAAGAATTTTATAATTTCAATCCTAATCTTGGGGAATATTTTAATGAATTAACTTAGACGGGAATAACTGATAGAAGCTGAATACAATAACCAATAGACTTTCAAAGGTCAGAAGCCAGCTGTTAATGGAGATATTTGGGGAATAGGAAGACCATCCTGGCAGTCTAAAAATCTAAAACGATTGACTATTCTGATTACAAATCTTGATGCAAGGGAAGGCAGGAAAATAACATGTTACATGTGTCTACTCTAAGCCAACAGCACTATGCTAGCCACTTTTTGAAAAAATTACCTCCTTTCGTTCTCGTAAAAAGATAGTTTAGGCAACTGTCTCCAGTCACGGCTATTTAGTGAAAAACTTGGGAATTGAACATGTAACATCTACCCTCAGTTCCTGCGATACCACCATCTTGCCTAAAAATGACAGCTACCTCTTTACAGAACTTGACACTCATATATGAATGTGAGAAAATTAGTGGCAGGAGTCTGTTCAGTGACAAACGTACAAGAAACTATATGGCACCTCAAATTTCAAGATGAATTTTTGACAGCACAAGAGGCACTTTATTAAGAAGTCATGAATTTGATTGGGTTATGCTTAAAACATCTACTATAAAACCATTTCTTAACATTACCATTTTATTTTCTATGGTATTGATGGAAAGGAAATTACATAATTTGCTCATGTGTCAGAGGTAGTTTGCTTATTTTCTGTTAATGATAATCAAAATATCTGACATGTAATAATGTTCTGGTAACACTTAAATCAAACTGATTATACTGGAAACCTAATAAACAGTAACTACAGAAATTTTTAATATGCTTCTGGCTGTTGATGTACTGCCAATCGGTAAAATATTTAAATTCCAAACCACAAATGGATGTGTATTAGATTGTATAATCAAAATAGAGGAAATAAAAACAGCTTTGATTGAGCAGCCTTTTAACATTAAATTAAAGAAAAATAAGTAAAAATCATAAAAATATACTTCAATTTTGGATGTCAACTTTAGAGAATTAATATTGTTTCATGAACAAGATGAGTTTCTTTAGTGTAATTGAATTCTTTTGGTAATCGGGTTTCATAGGTGTGACTGGAAGCAGCTGCAAAAGCAAATCAAGTTTGCTCAGAAAGAATACTAATGGCATTCCGAAATTTCTTATTCCCAACAGGAGAGTAAAACTTTAAGCTAAATACTTGAAAGAATGTACATTTTACATGTTTCTTTTATTAGTTATGAGAGTTGCTTATTAATCAATGTTTAACAATGTAATTACAGCTGTTTTAGTCTCACCAGATAACACAGATTAATAAATGACCCGCAACTAGTGAAGTGTATAGAAAGGGTAATGAATTCTTTCCATCAGCACATTAATTTATTAGTAATAAACAAAGACCATGATGAATTAGGAGTATTGTAGGGTTTCTGATTATTGAAATCAAATTTCCAGATGAAAGCATTTAATCATTCAGTTTTCCTTCATTTATTTCTCTTCATGTCTGATAATGGGCTGGGATTTGCCTTTCAGGGCTGCATTAAATAGTTGGTATAAAGCTCATCCCTTCTACTATTTGCAAGTTTACACTGATCCTATCCTTATTGTTATATATTAGTTTTATCTAACACTGAATGTAGTATAACTTTGATTTCAACTAATTGAATTATTTATGTTCAGAAGAGCTTCTTGTTCCAGCTCAATAAAACATTACTAGATCAGTAGCCGTTTTTTTCAAAACTGGCATTAACTATATAGAATCCTATTTGAAAGTTTCAGCTAAATCAAAGGAAAAAGGCAAAATGCATGCATATTATGATAAATATCACCAAAATATGACAATAAAGGAAAATTATCAGTCATATGAACACCCAAAAATAACATTTAAGACTCATATTATCAACTTAAAAAAATCTAGCCTCTTGAATTTCGGAGCCATACAGTTGCTCAAATATGAATTTTTACCTGGTAGCATATATTATAATAAATATTTCTTCAATAACCACCAATTTGGGGGGATGAAAAATTAGGGGGGTAACAATTTAGATCTCTATTACTAAATTAGAAATGAAATGCTGCTTTAAAAGACAATAATTAGAAATAAGAAATACTTAAGATTTTTTAACTGTGCAAAATTTGCTTAAAATCTGTATGTATTCTGTTTCAACTGTACTTTAAGATGTGGATTCGGAAAGAAAGGTATTCATTCCTTTCAGAAACAGTAGGGAGAGTGAGCTGGAAGTGAGAATTTTCCAAGGGTAAGAATTGGAAGCAAAATAAAATTTTACACTAACTTTCTGCCCAGAATGGAAATGAGTCAAGCAAGAAAATTACTCTCTCCTGATAAGAGAGGGTAAATTATAGAATGTTTCAAACACCTGAGGGATGACAATGCCTTCTGCCTACACCCACATGTAGTTGGAAATATCCCCTCTTCTTCTAGCTCTAGTCTTGCCTGATGGAACATAAAGTTTTTTCTTCATGTAAAAAGAGGCAAGTTCACAAAGGAACAACTACTTATGCATGATCAGGAAGTAACCTGGTATTTTTTTCTCCATTAAAACTTATAAAGAGGACGTTAAAGCTTTTTAAGACGGAGAAAGTATATATATAATGATTCCTAATGCCAAAATTGTTCTGAATTCTTGGAAATTAAAAAAAAATAGACATATATTCATTCTGAAATGGTGCCTTTAAAAAAAAAAGTAGGGTACTTCTACTCTGGTGCAAATTTTTGCAAAAAAAAAAAAAAATCTTTTTCACGTTTCCTGGAAGACTATGGTGCACTGTGTCCTACTGTACTAGCCCTGTTTGTAGCCTCACTTTCCGGGATGTCCATGACATTTGGACTTATCATCCTTATGTTGTGCTTCATATAAGAGTTATTTAGTCATGTAGTAAAGACTCATTGACTGTCTTATATTTTAATCCCTGTAGTGGCTGAAATAGTAGTTGCCAACCTAAAAGTACAGAAGAGTGGTAAAAATGAGCCACTTCTTTGGAGGCTCACACAATCTATTGCCAATAGAATATCAAGCTGAAAATCGAATTCATACTGCTCTTTAACTGTTTACCCAGTTGTGGTACCTGAACTCACCACAAATAGTAGGTTTAGCTTCTTGAGGAATCTGAATATCTGAGAGGGCTACGGAACCATTAGAGTCAGCATAAGAACAAAATTGAAGTTAATCAGAATTTCCTGGTGTGGAGCACTTTGCATTGTATCAGAATTCTCCTGGACCAATCAAAATATGAAAGAGGGAAGGGTATTTAATAAATATTTGAATAGATAAGTGAAGAGTAGTAATGACCAGTAGAGTAGGCAGTAAGAGTAGGTCAAATTATCTCAAGCACAGCCACATGCAGCAGGCCACAGTTGTGAATAAATGGGAAAATAAATGAGAGATAAAGCAAACCCACATTCAGGTATATTATACAGTTTGTTTATATTTCACTCCCTTTTTTCCTTTCTTTCATCTTCCATCAAGATTTCTGGTCCCTTTCAGACCTAGGAAGCTCTTTTTTTCTGAAAATGTTTATATTTCACTTTAAAACATAATTTAGCAAATGAAAGGTTTAAACGGAAGAGGAAATCATTCAATGGTGCATATATTGCACCATTTCTACATTGTCACTACAACATGTACTAAGAAAATTGATAGTGAGATTTATGTATTTGTAGCACTCAGTTGTGATTTAATGCTTAATTTTAAGAAGATATTTATAAAATGTATATCCAGAGATTGACTAGGTCTCAGTTGAAGGGACTCAGTGAGTAGAACCTATCCCTTTTCCTTAAAATGAGGTATTTTGAGGTATAAGATAAGAAGCAAGCTCAACTGGTTGGTTGATGATATGGTTTGGCTCTGTGTCCCCACTCGGATCTTATGAATTGTAACTTCCATAATTCCCACAGGTTGTGGGAGGGACCCAGTGGCAGATAAATTAATCATGGAGATGGATTCCCCCATATTGTTCTTGTGGTAATCAGTCACATGAGATCTGATGGTTTGATAAGGGGAAACCCATTTCACTTTGCTCTCATTCTCTTTGCCTGCTGCCATCAGTGTAAGTCGTGACTTGCTACTCCTTGCTTTCTGCCATGATTGTGAGGCTTCCCCAGCCACGTGGAACTATAAGTCCAAATAAAACTCTTTCTTTTGTAAATTTCCCAATCAGCAGTGTGAAAACGGACTAATACAGTTGACAATATGGGCCCCAAGGCAGAACACAGGAGGAGGGTCTCTCTGTCTCTCTCTTTCTCTCTGCTCCTTCTTCCCTCCCTCCAAAGATGGAGAGTAAATACAAGAATAACATTATCAAACACTTACACTGTGCTATGTGATAGATGTTGTTCTAAGCACATTTGTCTCTTAATAATTACATGAGTTAGGTACAATGATTATCTCCACTTTGTGGGTAAGAAAACTGAGCCACATAGTAGATAAGCAACTTGTACACAGTCAGTGAGCTGGAAAGGGAGGCTGAGAATAGAATCCTCACAGTTTGGCTCCTGTGATCAACACCAAAGCTTCTTTGCTTACATTATGAAATCCATCCCTGGTAGCAACAAGTTAGAAGCTGAGATAAATGGAGTATATTGCAGCATTCAGTCAGATAATTGAGAGGGATGAAATAAGGTAGCTGAGAGGAAGAAGCAACTATTTAAAAATTACAGGCAAGTTGCAGTTGGTCTGAGGAATTCTAGAGCTATCATATAAAAGCTTTCAGTCATTTCTCTAAAGATTACAGTAGAGGAATTATTAACAGAAAGAGAAGTATAGGAATTATAGTTATCAGGAAAGGAGAAATTTCTGAAACAGTAAAAGGAAAATTTCTAAAGCATTTGTAGTGTGAGTCTTAGAGTTTCAGAATGAATTTATAATGACATGGGAGCACATTGACTGGTGGCAATGGCCCACAGAAAGTTGGGAGTTATTGATCCATTCTGAGAGAGCTGGCAGAAACTAGCAGGAATTTAAGAAGAAAATGTGTAAGAAGCATCAAAAGAGGTCACTGAGTAAATACAAAAACACATAGAAAATCCAGTTTAATTCTAGACAGGCTGAATTCTAGATAACCATAGCAGAAACAATAATGCCAATGTTATTTAAACTATTCAAAACATGAACACATTTCAATATAATTTTTGAATGTGTCATAACCCAGAATGAACACTGTGAACCAATTTCACTTATAACTGTAGATACCTAAATTTAAATAAAATAGTGGAGATAATTATTGTACCTAACTCCTAGAATTTTTAAGAAAAAAATGTGCTTAGAACAACATCTGTCACATAGCACAATGAAAGTGTTTGATAATGTTATTCTTGTATTTATCCTCTGTCTTTGGAGAAAGGAAAGAAGAAGAAGAGACGGGGGAACCCTGCTCCTGTGTTCTGCCTTGAGGACCACAATGGATTGAGAGTAAGCAAATGAAAAAAGAAATAGTCCTTGTAAATAGCTACTTGTAGAAATTTGGGGTTTCTCTACTAATAATAGACAAAACAGACTTTAAGCCCAAAACTGTTACAATTATAAATAAGAATTATATATATATAATATATATATATATACAGTTTAAAAAGACATTTAATCAATAAACTATAACATTTATAAACATACATTCACCAAACAAGAGAGAACCCAAAATATATGGAGCAAACATTGACAAAATTGAAGGGAGATACAAACAGTTCTATAATAATATTTGGAGACATCACTGCCTCACTGTCAACAATGGATAGAAGATCTGGCCAGAAAATCAATAAGGAAATAGATGATTCGAATCGCACTTTAAACCAACTAAATCTAACAAGTATGTATAGAACACTCCACCCAATAACAACAGAATATACATTCTTCTCAAGTGCACATGGAGCATTCCCTAGGATAGACCATATTGTAGGCCAAAAAACAAATCTCGGGTTTTAAAAGATATCAAAATATGTTCTCCAACCATAAGAGAATGAAGCTAGAAATCAATTAACCGAGGAAAAACTAGAAAATTCACAAATATGCTGAAATCAAACAATATACAATACACTTAAGCAACCAGTGAGTCAAAGAAAACAGCACAAAGGCAATTAGAAGAAACATTTCAAATCATATCTTAATATTACACTTTAAGAAACCAGAAAAAGAATATCCAACTAAACTCAAAGTTAGCAGAAAGAAGGAAATAATAAAGATTAGAGCAGAGATAAATGAAATACAGCTAAGAAAACAGTAAAGAGAATCAAGGAACAAAAAAATAATTATTTGTAAAGATACACAAAATGGAAAAATCTTAGCTAGACTGGCTAAGGAAAAATGAAGACACAGATAACTAAAATCAGAAATGAGAACAGCAAATTACTACTAACTTTACAGAAATAAAAAACAATTATAAGAGAATACCATGAAAAACTGTACACCAACTAATTAGATAACCTAGATGAAATGGAAAAATTCCAAGAAACACACAAACTACCAAAAGTGACTACTTAAGGAGAAATAAAAAAATCTGAACACATGTATAATAAATAGAGATTAAATTAGTAATCAAAAACCTCCCAACAGAGAAAAACCAAGGACCACTGCTTTACTGGTGAATCCTACCAAATATTTTAAACAAGATTAACACAAGTCCTCAGACTTGTCCAAAAACTAAAAGAAGAGGAAACTCTTCCTAACTCATTTTATGTTACCAGAATTTTCCTGATAGTAAAGCCAGACAAAGACACTACAAGAAAGGAAAACTACAGATGAATATCCCTGATAGATATTGATGTAAAAATCCTCATCAAAATATTAGCAAACAGAAGTCAGCAGCAATTTGGAATTACAATTCCAAATTGGAGCCCTGAATGATTAAAACAGTATTAAAAACAAAGACAAAGGTGGAGGACCAATACTTCTCGATTTCAAAACCTACTACAAATCTACAGTAATCAAAAGAGTGTAGCACTCTCATGAGGATAGATATCTAGACTAATGGAATAGAATTGCATGCCATTATCAAGTAGGATTTATATCAGGAATTCAAAGGTGGATCAACACACACACACAAAATAAATATAATACACCACACTAATAAAGCAAAAAAGAAAATAAAATCCTCACCATCTCAATTGATGTAAAGAAAGTACTTGGCAAAATCAGATACCATTTCTTGATACAAACACTGAGAAATCTAGAAAGAGAAGAGAACATCCTCAAGTAATAAAGAACTTTTATGAAAAAACCCTAAGTAACACCATAACCATGGGGAAAGACAGAAGAATGAAGGCGAAATACAAGGATGCCTGCTTTTACTATTGCTGTTCAACAGTGTACTGGCAGTTTTAGCCAAAGCAATTAGGCAAAAAAAAAAAAAAAAGAAAGAAAGAAAGAAAGAAAAATAAAGAAAAAAATGAAAGGCATCAAAATTGGGAAAAAAAATCTTTATTTAAAAATAACATAAATCTATATATATAAAATTCCAAAGTATACACACACACACAAACATACACACACAAACAAAACCAAAATAAAACAAACAAAAAACAACAACTAGACTTAATAAATAAACTCAGCAAAATTGCAGGATACAAGATTAACATACAAAATTCAGTTTTATTTCTATATACCAGCAATAGTAGTTTGAAAGGTTTTAAAAATCAATTTGATGTATAACACCATCCAAAAGAATAAACTACCTATGAATAGATTTAATCAAGTAGGTGAAAGGCTTCACTAAAACACAAAATTTTGCTAAAAGGAATTAAATACCTAAATAAATGAAAAGACAACTTGTTTTCATAGATGGAAAAAATAATATTGCTAAGAGGCAACATTACCCAAAGAGATCTAGACCTTCTATGCAATCTCTATCAAAATTCCAATGGCCTTTTTTTTTCTTTTTTCTTTTTTTGCAGACATTGAAAAGCTTATTTTTAATTCATTTGGAATTACAATTCCAAACTGAAGCCCTGAATGACTAAAACAGTACTGAAAACAAAGACAAAGTTGGAGGACCAATACTTCTCGATTTCAAAACCTACTACAAATCTACAATAATCAAAAGAGTGCAGCACTCTCATGAGGATAGACATCTACACTAATAGAATAGATTTGAAAGTTCAAAAATAAATCCATACATCTATGGTCAATTAATTTTCAGTAAGAATGCCAAGACTATTTATTGGAGAAGGAATAGTCTAGGACATCCACACGCAAAAGAATAGTGCTAGGATAACTGGATATTCATATGCAAAAAAATAAATCTGGATCTCTATGTTACACCACATACAAAATGACTCAAAATAGATCAATGATCTATTTCTATAAACTAAAACCAGAAAATTCTTAGAAGAAGACATAGTGGTGTATCTTTATGACCTTAAATTTAGCAGTGAATCATTAGATTATGACATCAAAACATGTGCAACCAAATAAAAAACAGATCTAAGTTGGACTTCCTAAAAGTTAAAAACTGTTTTGCATCAAAGGACATTATCAAGCAAGTGAAAAGAAAATCTATAGAACAGAAGAAATATTTTCAAACTATATATCTGATAAGGGATTAATATTAAGAAGAAAAAAAAATTCCTACAAGTCAACAACAAAAAAGGCAAACACTCAATCTCCAAAAAATGAGCAAAGGACTTTAATAAACATTTCTCCAAAGAAGATAGGCAAATGGCCAACAAGCACATGAAAAGATAGTCAATATCAGTAGTCATTAGGGAAATGCAAATCAAACTCACAATGAGCTATCACTTCACACTCTCTAGGATGACAATTAAAAAAACAACATGTTGGCAAAGATGAGGAGGAATTGAAACTCTTATACATTGCTTATGGGAAAGTAAAATGGATCAGGCACTATGGAAAATAGTTTGGCAATTCCTCAAAAAGTTAAATATAGAGTATCATACAACCGAACAAATCCAAATCCATTTAATATATACCAAAGAGAAATGGAAACAGGTACTCAAATAAATATACATATATGCATGTTCATAGCAGCAGTGTTCATAATAGCTAAAAGGTGAAAACAACTCAAATGTTCATCAATATATGAACGGATAAATAAATTTGGTAAACAATACGATTTTACTTATCCACAAAAAAGAATGAATTGAATATTTATACATGCTACGACTTGGATGAACCTTGAAAACATTATGCAAGGTGAAAGAAGCCAGTCACAATCACCACATATTGCATAATTTCACTTATGTGTAATAACCAGAATAGGTAAAATCCATAGACAGGGAAAGCAGATTGGTAGTTGTCAGCCAGTAGGAGGAGGGGAGAGTGATAATGGGTAGTAATTACTTCATAGGTTTCACTTGGAGTGATGAGAAAGTTTTGAAATTTGATAAAGGTGATGGTTAAACAACATTGTGAATATACTAAATGTCACTAAATTATTCACTTAAAATGGCCAGCTCTATGTCATGTGAATTTCACCTCCAAACAAGCAGTCAAAGAAACAGAAAAAAACATAATAAACCATGGTCAAATAGGGCTCATTCCAGAAAGGATGATCAAGATCAGTTCATTTACTTAAGTAACAAACCCATATAATTACAGTCTTAGTCAATTAGGCTACTATAACAAAAATACCATAAACTGGGTGGCTTATAAGCAATAATGAATATATATTTATGAATAATATTAATAAAAATTCTAAAATAATAGAACTAAAAGAGAACAATTTCACCTTGATGAATTTTGATAACAAATATTTATCAAAAACTTACCATTATAGTGAATGGTGAAATGTTAAAATCATTTCACAAGTCAAGAACAAGAATACCTGTACCAACTATTGTGATTAAAATTTATTTTGGAAAGTTTAGTTAATGAAATCAGATATAACAATTAATTTTTTAATATTGGAAGAATAAAAAACTCTATTTATATAATATATGAATATATACCCAGAAAAATCCAAGAATTAAAAATAAAATTTACTTAAGTTGGGTGGATACCTAATAAACATGAAAAATTTCATTGATAATTCCCAGTAACAAGTTAATAGGACTGAAAAATAAATGTTCCAATTACAATTTAAAAATTATAAAATGCAAGGAATAAGTTTTCAAAAATAGCACCTGTGTGAGAGAAATTATTATTAAAAAACAAAAAAACAAAAAACAACAACAAAAAAACAAGACGTGAACAATTAGAGGAATAGATTTTTTTCTCTTGGTAAGAATATTTCATATTATTTTTATTAACTTACTGCAAGTCCAATCAAACTTCCCACACAATTTTTAAGGTTAAATATTTCAATATTTATATTGAATAATAGCCCATGAAGAGCTAGCAAAATTAAGGAAGAGTATAACGAGTGGAAAAAAATAATATTAAAAAAATACTAGTTTTCCTAAATACCAAACTTCTTACTATAAAACTTTTGTAATAAAATATAGTATGGTCATGGGAAGTGAAAAATCAGTGACACAGAAAAGAGAATTCAAAAGTAGATCAGTATATATAATGACTCACAACACTAGGTAGCTATATAGGCAGTTATAAACCCAAGAAAAAGAAAAAATGGTGTGGGGTGTGTGTGTGTGTGTGTGTGTGTGTACGTGTGTATAGAAGATTCGTGTTCTGAAAGATACAGCTGGAAGGAAGGAGGACACTGACTCCATCTCTCTATGGTGAGGTACATGGTGCTGAAAACATTCAGTTTCAGGAGAGATATACTCTGGGGACTATCCTTTAAGGTGCCAAGGTGGGAAAACTCTCATAGAGGTTGAGGAACTTACTCACCATGTGCCACCAATATTAGCAGGAAAACAGTGGAAAGCATCAGGAGTAGTAAGGGGAAGAGAAGATATGAGGAAACAGTTGGGTCAGGGACAAGCAAGAAGAATGAGAGAATGAATGAAATTGAATGAATGAAATAAAGATGGAGCTCACCATATGCAAAGTTAATTTTGAATTCATTCAGTGTTTAAATTTTAGAGACAGTTTTTAGAACGGTTCATATTTATGGAAATGAACAGATCCTATTGACGCATTACGTGAGAAAACAAGTTATAGATTCAGACGTTATGATTGTTTTAAGCAATTTTGTAAACCTAGGGAAATGACCATATTGTAAGAGGATGGATAAGGCTGTGGTTAGATACACACCAAAATGTTAACATGTTTATATGGGATCAAACTGGGAAATGAGAAGTAATGAAGAAGGTAGTGGGAAATAATTATCAATTTTTCTTTATATATCGTTGCATTATTTAGTTATAGTGAATTCATGTTACTTTTTATATTATTTGAAAATACACTTACAAGAAAATAAAATAATACATTGTAAATCCTTCCAAAACAGAAGTGTGGCTTAAGAAACATAACAGTAGAAGGTTGAGACTGAGGGAAAACCATTAGAAATCTGAACTGGGAGGAAAAAGGAAAGTGTTTATTAGGCCTATGCCAAAAATTGGAACATAGGACATTCTCCCACTCGAAGGCACCGACACAATTTAGATAAATTTGTAGTACCTATATCTCAGGAAATTTAGGCAGAATGGCACAGATCAACCCAGTGTCCATTGCATGGAAGCATTCAGAGACTGAGGCTCCTCAGTCCTACCACAGAAACACTGAGAGTTACAGAATGGCAAATATCTGTAACTGGTTCCAAGCACGAGGTAAGAGAGAATGAGGCACTCAGTAGGAATTGTTGGAATTGAGGTAGAACTTGGGCCTACTCATCAAATTGTTCTACAAATCAATTAGGCTAGTAAGTAGTCCATAGTAATAAGCAATATTTATTATTAATAATAATGTGACAGAAGGCTGCTTACTTGTTAGACCTTTTGCTGAATGACAACTTTTATAAAATTTGTTTAAAGACTACTATCTGCAATGCACTGTGTTGAGTTATATACATAATTTCATATTGAATCTCTGGGAGACACTTATTTTCATCTCTGTTACGGATGAGGAAACCAATACTCAACAACTAGAAGTTACCTACACTAAATCATAAAGCAAATAAGAATATGGACTGGGGTTTAACTATAGATATGCATGCCTGTGTCATTATATATCATAAAAATACACCCCAGAGTAACACTGTAATTGACATTTTAATAGTGCTCCCTGAATAGTATTTACTTCCAAGATACATGCCTAAAACTAAAATCTTGACTTAATACAAAAATCACATTCAATTAGCAAACAGGCACCATTGATTCTTTCCATTCATACAATTTTTCTAATATTATAATCTTACAACTTAGGCAGGCCTGAGATATTGAAGCTATAGTTACTGAAAACTTTTAAGGAAAATTGATGAAAGTGAATGATTACATTGAAATTGGAAAATTAATTATCAACTTTTGTGTCATGCCAACATAGAGAATAGAGCCAGTGCCCAAAAAATGTAATGAAGTATTTGAGGTTATGTGATGATAAAACCAGAAAAAGATATACCTGAGGAAGAGACAAAAAGAGAACTGTTACATGAAAACTTCTTTTTATTTGAGAAAACATCAAACACACTACCAAAATATTTAAACTAAAACCCATAAAACCTGCTGGGGACATGACATTAAAACAGTACTAGTTTTTCCGGATTTCTCATAAAGTATATATGGCAAATCATGAGTTGATTTAATCATTTCTTTTCTCACAAGTAAAAGTCTCTTTGTCTTTGAAAGACAAGATATATTTACAACATTTGAAACTTTATTTTCCTGCCCAACTGAGTTGAGATAAGGATATTAAAAATGACTCATAAACTGTGGGATCAGCAATATGTACAGAGAAATTGTTTATGTGGAGCTCTTTGGGTATAAAGAAAAGTTTAACCATTATAAATACATGGAATGTGTTTCTCTGCTCAACATACATATATATGTGTATATACACATATATCACATGCACACACGTGCACACACACACACAAATGTACATGACTTCTACCAAGTTTATTACATGTTTCTGTAATAAACTAAAAGGATCTTGGTCATCAAGCTCTGACAGAGAACCCTATTAGGAACTACAGCCTTGCGCATTTCCTTTTAAGATGTTCTCGTTGCAAGGAACTTCCACCTTGTCATGGAAGATACAAAGGGAGTTTGTCAGCAGTATTTGGCCATCCTTCACCTCAAGAAGGGCTTAGTTAGGACCTAGGAATTGGGCTTTATGCAATTTAAAATAATAATATGTATTCACTTTTGTACTTGCTTTTGTCGTAGTGGGTTATATTTTGTCCTCTTTTTTGTTTTAAATAATAAAGTTAATACTTAATATTAACTTTAATAGGTTTAAATATTAATGTATATCCTAAAAAATTGTATACTTTACAAACACTAAATCCATTATATATATTTTTTTAATTATTATGCTTTAAGTTCTGGGGTACATGTGCAGAATGTGCATGTTTGTTACATTGGTATACACGTGCCATGGTGGTTTGCTGCACCCATCAACCCATCACATAAATTAGATATTTCTCCTAATGTTATCCCTCCCCTAGCCCCTCACACCCCAAAAAGCCCCAGTGTGTGATGTTCCCCTCCCTATGTCCATGTGTTCTCATTGTTCAACCTCCACTTATGAGTGAGAACATACTGTGTTTTGTTTTCTGTTCTTGTGATAATTTGCTGAAAATGATGGTTTGCAGCTGGATCCATGTCCCTGCAAAGGACATGAACTCATCCTTTTTATTGCTGCATAGTATTCCATGGCATATATGTGCCACATTTTCTTTATCCAGTCTATTATTGATGGATATTTGGGTTGGTTCCAAGTCTTTGTTACTGTGAATAGAGCCGCAATAAATATACGGGTGCATGTGTCTTTATAGTAGACTGATTTATAACGTATACCCAGTAATGGGATTGCTGGGTAAAATGGTATTTCTAGTTCTAGATCCTTGAGGAATTGCCACACTGTCTTCCACAATGGTTGAACAAATTTACACTCCCATCAACAGTGTAAAAGCGTTCCTATTTCTCCACATCCTCTCCAGCATCTGTTGTTTCCTGATTTTTTAATGATCGCCATTCTTACTGGTATAGGATGGTATCTCATTTTGGTTTTCATTTGCATTTCTCTAATGACCAGCGATGATAAGCATTTTTTCATATGTCTGTTGCCTGCATAAATTTCTTCTTTTGAGAAGTGTCTGTTCATATTATTTGCCCACTTTTTGATGGGGTTGTTTTTTTCTTGTAAATTTATTTAAGTTCTTTGTAGATTCTGGATATTAGCCCTTTCTCAGATGGATAGATTGCAAAAATTTTCTCCCATTCTGTAGGTTGCCTGTTCACTCTGATGATAGTTTCTTTTGACCGGCAGAAGCTCTTTAGTTTAGTTAGATCCCATTTATCAATTTTGGGTTTTGTTGCCATTGCTTTTGGTGTTTTAGACATGAAGTCTTTGTCCATGCCTACGTCCTGAATGGTATATCCCTGGTTTTCTTCTAGGATTTTTATGATCCTAGGTCTTACGTTTAAGTCTTTGATCCATCTTGAGTTGATTTTTGTATAAGGTGGAGGAAGTGGTCCAGTTTCAGTTTTCTGCATATGGCTAGCCAGTTTTCCCAACAACATTTACTAAATAAGGAATCTTTCCCCATTACTTGTTTGTGTCAGGTTTGTGAAAGATCAGATGGTTGTAGGTGTGTGATGTTATTTCTGAGGCCTCTGTTCTATTCCATTGGTCTATATATCTGCTTTGGTACCAGTACCATGCTGTTTTGGTTACTGTGGCCTTGTAGTATAGTTTGAAGTCAGGTAGCGTGATGCCTCCAGCTTTGTTCTTCTTGTCCAGGATTGTCTTGTCTATGCAGGCTCTTTTTTCATTACATATGAAGTTTAAAGTAGTTATCTTTTCAATTCTGTGAAGAAAGTTAGTGGTAGCTTGATGGCGATAGCACTGAATCTATAAATTACTTTGGGCAGTGTGGCCATTTTCACAATATTGATTCTTCATATCCATGAGCATGGAATGTTTTTCCATTTGTTTGTATCCTCTTTTATTTCCTTGAGCAGTTGTTTGTAGTTCTCCTTGAAGAGATCCTTCACATCCCTTGTAAGTTATATTCCTAGGTATTTTATTCTCTTAGTTGTGAATGGGAGTTCACTCATCATTTGCCTCTCTGTTTGTCTGTTATTGGTGTATAGGAATGCTTGTGATTTTTGCACATTGATTTTGATTCCTGAGACTTTGCTCAAGTTGTTTATCAGCTTAAGGAGATTTTGGGCTGAGACGACAGGATTTTCAAAATACACAATCATCTCGTTCCATCTCATTATTCAAGATTTGACATGCATATCGCGTCCTTAAAAAGGACTTTGCCTACACCTTGATTTAAATTAGTTTTCTAATCAACTGTATCATATTGCGAACATTTACTAGTCCTCAAACACTTATTCTCTGACCCCATATTATTTTTATTTGCTCACATGATTTGTCTCCCTCATGCAGAATATAAAATCCAGGAAGCCAAGTATGAGTCGTTCATTGCTACATCCTCAGTATCTACAACTGAATCTTGCTCAACAAAGAACAAAGAAGAGAAGACTGAAAGGAAAATGAAGAGGAAGAGGAAAAGAGAGAAGGAGAAGTGGAGAAGAAAGTGAGGAAATGTGTTTATTTATCTGAACTTCAATCCAGACTACTTGAATTAGCCAAACCCAAGATGGGTTAGTAAATTTGAACCCTGAAGCACTGGAAACATACTACAAGTAATGAAGATTACTTGTAGAATGCACCAGAATTGGGAGGTAAATGCATGGGGAAAGATTAATCTCACAAAGTTTGCAGTGACTTCAGACTTTGGTGGGAAATGGTGCTGGAGCAATTGGAGTATTCCAAAAAGAAAAAAAAAAAAAAAGAAACTGTACCTAACCCTCATGACTATAAGAAAAATAAACCCAAAATAAATAAATCACAGACTTAAATGTAAAAAGTGCTAATACCAAACTTTTAGTAAAAAAATAAAAAATAAAAAATAGGGGAAAGTCTTTAGTACATAGGGTAAGCAAGGAGTTTTTAGACTTAGCAACAAAAGTACAGTCCACAAAACAAAAACACTTAATAAATTAGGCCTCCCCAAAACTAAATTTTTTTTTCCTGTGAAAGATCTTATGAAGAAGATGAAAAGCTACAGACTTTTACTTTCTGTTTGGCAATTTACGAGTTATTTAGCTTCTCTCCATCATTGCCAGGATTTGACGTTATCACAATTTTTAAATTTTAGCCATCATTTAGGTGTGTAGTGATTTATCATTGTGGTTTTAATTTACATTTTGCTAATAGATAATGATGAGAATATTTTCTCATGTGGTTACTTGCCACCTGTACATCCTCTTTGGTGAAATGTCTCTTCATATCTTTCACCATTATCCAATGAGATTTTTGGAGTTTTTTACTGTTGAGTTTTGAAAGTTCTTTATATATTCTAGATGCAATATAAAATGGAGTAGCTCCTTTGAAAAAGAGTATAGAAGTCTCAGTATTTTGCAAAATTGAACTTGTGCTTACATATGACCTAGAAATTGTACTAGTGGGCAGTATTCCAGATAAATTAAAATGTGATCATTCAAAAACCTGTACATAAACATTCATAGCAACTTTATTTGTAATAGACCAAACTTGGAAACAATCCAAACATTCTTCAATGAATGAATGGGCAAATAAACTGTAGTATACTCAGACAATGGAATACTACTTATAAATAAAAAGAATGAACTATTGATACACTCAACAACTTGGATGAGCCTCAGGAATTACCACGCTGACTGAAAACAGCCAATCTCAAAAGGTCACTTACTACATGATTTGTAAAACATTCTTCACATAACAAAATGAGAGACATGGAAAAGATATTAGTGGTTGCCAGACATTAGGAAGTTTGGGGAGAGGATGTGGGTGTGACAATAAAGGGGTAGCATGTGAGAATTTTGAGGTGATGAAACAATTCTGTATCTTGATCATGGAGTGGCTACATTAATCTAAACATGGAAACTATACTGTCTGGTTTAGTCTATTTTCTGTTGCTTAGAATACTTGAAATTGGATAATTTATAAAGAAAATGAATTTATTTCTTACAGTTATGGAGGCTGTGAAGTCCAAGGTTGAGGGGTTGTATCTGGTGAGAGCCTTCTTGTTGGTAGGGAATTTCTGTGGCATTCCAAGATGGCACATGGCATCACATGGCAAGAGGGTTGAGGATGCTAATGTGCTAGCCCAGCTTTCCTTTTCACATAAAGAAACCAGTTCCCTTCTCATGATAACTCATTAATCTATTAACCTATTAATTGATAAATCCATTCATAGGGCATGACCCCATCACTTCTTAAGGGTTTGACCTCTTAATATTGTCACATTAGGTATTAAGTTTCAATATGAATTTTGGAGGGAACATTCAAACCATAGCACTGTCCAATAGAGTAGCAATTAGCCAGATGCTGCTATTGAGCCATGAAATGTGGCTAGTGGTACATGTTAATATCTTTGATACATTAGATTAAATAAAACATATCACTAAAATGTATTTCACTTGCATTTATTTTTAACGTGGCTACTATAAAATTTAAAATCATATATATAGCTCACATTATATGTTTATTAAATAGCCCTGCTCTACAGCAATTATTCTCAGCTCTGAATATACAGTAGAATTACCCAAGGAGCTTAAAAACATACTAGTATCTACACTCACCTCCTATTAAATATATAAAATTGTTGATAATGAAGCCCTGGACTGGATAATTTTAAAACACTTCCTAGATGATTTTAATGTGCTACCAGGTTTCAGAATCACTGATCCAATGTAGTTCTTAATTTTGGGGGACCTGGAATCTTTCAGCAATTGGATATGGGAAATCCTCCCCCAGAAAAGTGCATATTTGCACAAGATTTGCATAGAATTTCAAGGTATTTCTAACAAACCCCTATTCCAAGGCTTTTATATAACTCACTTTAAGTCAATTGGGTTTCACAAAATTTGTTATTTATGTCCTTAGTTATACACCTTTATTATCACAGTTCATTTCCAAGTAGGAATGCTAGGGCTAGGGTGAGCTGCCCATCTTGATGCTGCTAGAGATTATGTTTTTTATTTACTTAGCATGTATGATGAGAACTTATCCTCCTTAATTCTCCCTATTTCCCTAATAATTATCTGCTGTGTTTTAATATTTATAGCTCTCTTTAAAAATGAATATACATCCTCTGATATATTTTTCCTCTTTTGAATTTTATATATTAACTATTCTAATACTCTTCAAAGATTTGAATTGTTATTACTAATGGCACTGCCAAAAAATCTTGCCTCCAGATAATCTAAACTGCAGGAAATGTCCTTGCAGAATGTTTCTCTAAAAATAACCTTAAAAATCTAATTATAAAACACATGGTCAAGCTAATTGAAAACTATTCATTAATTTATTCAACAACTAAGTACCTAGTATATATGTAAGCACTGCTCTAGGCACCAAGAAAGCAGAATTTAAAAACTCCCTATCCTCATGATTTCTAAATTCTAGTTTGGAGATATATTAAATAAGTTATAAGTTATTATATGATATATTGAGTGATGGTAAGATCTGTGGAAAACAATAATGGGGATAGAGAAGCCTCAAAAAAAAATCTTTGTGAGAAGAGACAATTGAGTGGATCTGAGGGAAATGAAAGAATGTTCCATGCAAATGTGGAGAGGAATTACACTTCTGGCAGAGGGAATTCAAATATCCTGAGGCAGAAGCATCCCTGACCTCTTAGAAGAGCTGGAAGCCAGTGTGATGAGAAAAGGTGAGAAAACGCGAGGGAGCCAGAGAGAGGGTAACAGTTTGGTGAGACTGAGTGAGCTGTTAATGAGATGGGAATCACTGGAGAGTTTCCAGGGCCAGAGTAACATATTATGATATATATTTTTCTAGGATTACTCTAGCTGGACGGGCACTGTTACAGTCAGAGGCCCCAGTTCACATGCTAATCCAAAATCTATGTATTTTAAATTTAAATGCTGTGTTTTGTACCTAAAATTCTAAGTTACAAATATATAGTGTCTTAGTCCATTTTCTGATGCCATAACAGAATCCCAGAGACTGGGTAATGTATTAATAATAGAAGTTTATTTGGCTCATAGTTCTGGATGTTTGGAAGTCCAAGAGGATGGCACTGGCATCTGCCAAGGGCCTTCATACTGCATCATGCCATGGCAGAAGGCAGAAGGCAGAAGGCAGAAGGGCAAGCAAATACGTGAGACAGAAAGAAGAAACCAGGCAGAACTCATCCTTTTATCAGAAGCCTAATCCCAAGATAACTAACCTGGTCCCACAATAATGGCATTAATCCATTCATGAGGTCAGACCCCTCATGATGTCATCACCTCTTAAAGGTACCACCTCTTTTTTTTTTTTTTTTTTTTTTCTGTGATGGAGTTTCACTCTTGTTGCCCAGGCTGGCGTGCAATGGCACAATCTCAGCTCACTGCAACCTCTGCTTCCCAGGTTCAAGCGATTTTCCTGCCTCAGCTTCCCAGGGAGCTGGAATTACAGGTGCCTGCCACCATGCCCAGCTAATTTTTATGTTTTTAGTAGAGACAGGGTTTTGCCGTGTTGGCCAGGGTGGTCTCGAACACCTAACCTCAGGTGATCTGCCCGCCTCGGCCTCCCAAAGTGCAGGGATTACAGGCATGAGCAACCACGCCTGGCCAGTCCCATCTCTTAATACACCATAATGGCAATTAAATTTCAACATGAATTTTGGAGGGGACATTGAAACCCTAGCATAGAGAGTAAATGTTTTGAAGTTTTATCAATACAATAAGAATCTTTATAAACATATTTGATGGCATAGGGTTTTAAATGTCATATTTTCCCTCTTACACAAAAGCAAGTAGGTAAATATTCCAGATTCCTGACTACCATGGTTTCTTTGGCAATAGAATTTCCTCAAAAACTTAGTAGGATCTTGCAAACATACTGTCATCCGCTGGATTCATGACCAAAGCACCACTGTAGTGCAATGCAAAAGAGTGAGTCTTTCCAAGAAATTATGCTGGGTTCATTGGATATATCTATGGGAAAAAAATGAATCTTGACCTCTACCTCATACCACATACAGAAATTAATTTTACATGGGTTACAGATCCAAATATGAAGGAACAAACAATAAAGATTTTGAGGAAAACATAAGAAAATACCTTTTTGGCTTGGATTAGGCAAAGACTTCTTGAGCGGTACACCATAATTACTAATCACAGAAGAAAACAGTAATAAATTGGATTATAGTAAAATTAATATTTATCAAAAGATACCATTAACAGAGTGAAAAGACAAACCACAAAGTGTGGCAAGATACGTATATCTGACAAATGGTGCATATCTAGATATAAAGAACTCTTATAGTTTATGAGAAAAACACAGATGACTCAAAAAGGCAAAAATTTTGAACAGATTCTTCCCAAATGATGATATCCAAATGGCCAATGAACATATACATATACATACATATGCAACTCTGTGAACCAGTATTTCAACTCCTAAGAATACATCCAATAAAATGCACATATATGGTGTATTGCTTCTGGCTTCTATAGGAAAAACACCATAGATTAATTGATGCAAACAACAGAGATTAATTTCTCACAGTTCTAGTGGGTAGGAAGTCTGAAATCAAGGTGCTCTCATGGTTGGATTATGGTGAGGGCTCATTTCCTGGTTTGCAGATGGCCATCTTCTAACTGTATCCTTGCATGGCAGAGATCATCTTTCCTGTCTCTTCTCATAAGAGCACTAAATCCATCCATCAGGGTTCCATGCTCATGATCTAATTACCTGCAAAGATCCCACTTGCAAATACTATTATGTTGGGACTTAGACTTCAACACTGAATTATTGGAGGGCACAAACATTCAGTCTTAGCATATGGTCATCAAATTAGAATTCTAGAACATATCATTTATAATTTTCAAGAGCAAGGAATTATTAAATGTATATGAACAGTAGGATAAACAAATCAATTTGGTTTATTCTTGCAATGGAATTCTATACAACCACGAAAATAGAGAAACCACAACTACATGCACTATGCTTAATAACATGGACAAATCTCTCAATCGGTTAAGCAACTACACCAGACACAAATTACATAATGACAGATTCAGTTCACTTAAACTACACAAAACGGAAAAACATTTTATTGGAAGTAGAGACTGAGACTTGACAAGAAGGGGGATTTCTGGAAGTTCTTAATGCTCTGTTTCAAAATTCCACTACTGGTTACACAAGTGTATTCACTTTATAAAAATCAATCAAGCTGTATACTTAATAATAAGTACATTTTCCTTGTATGCATTACTCTTCAATAAATTTTTTTTAAATTCTAAATGATAATGGTGCCTCTTATCATTGAGAAATATTAATGGACTTTGTTGCTCAAAGTCTTGAAATCATGTAAGACTTGGAAGTTGAAAGTTAAGCCACAGCTACCACCTTTCTTTTGGCTTTATATTCTGGCAGGAAAGACCATGGAAATCTCTTGTGTTTTTGACAGCAGTCTTCTACTGACTTTTCTTCAGCTTCTTGCTTGGTGAGAAAAGTGGCAGCAATGATAGCTGAGGGGGTAAGGGTTCTTGTTTTCAGCTTCCTGATTCCAGAATCGCTGCTCCAGAGATGCATTCTGAAACCCATTCCACAGGTGGTTTCAAGTGCAGAAGTGTCAGTGTTGAAGAGTTCTGCGTTGATCTGGTGATCATTCCTGGAGGACCAGTCTAAAGCCTGTTTCTTCAGACGCATGGGTGACATGGGCCCCAATGATCCTGAATCCCAGTACTCAAGTCCTTGTGTATCATTCTCCTCTCGAGTGTGGACGGGACCTAGTGACTGCCTTGCAATGGGCAGAAAAGTATAGGTATCACTTCTGAGATTAACTTACAAAAAAAGGTGACGTTTATCTTTCTTGTGCCTTTCTGACTCTTTTTTCCTTGTGGTCCTGGCTCTGGATGTAAACAAAGTGCTATGTTGTGAGTAACCCTATGAAGAGGTCTGTGTGGCAAGGAACTGACATTCGGTTTGCAGACAGTGAAAAATGAGGTTGCCACTATCATGCTGAGTGATCTTGGAAGTGGGTCTTCTGAAACCTAACAACAGTCACTTGTGTCTTAGGAAACAAATCCTCCCCTTCAGCTTTGAGATTATCACAGTGCAGACTGACATATTAATTGTGACTTTGTGGAAGACCCTGAGACAGAGGACTCAGCTAACTTGATTGGCTTCCTGACCCACAAAAACTATGAGATAATAAATACTGGTTTTGTTAAGCCTCTGAGTTTTGGGCTAATTTGTTATGCAGTTATGTGTAACTAGTACAATAACGTTCAAAAATTTTGTGAGCAGCTAATTTTCCAAATTAAATTTATTCAGCTTAAAATGCCTAGGGTAGTGTCTGTTTCATCAATAAAGTGTAACTTTTATACTCCCCACTGCGCCCTTTACATATTATCTTGCTCCCTGAAATTTCCTTTCCCCTATTCCCCTTGGCAGACCACCTATTACTGGCAACTCAAGGTCAATCTACAATGTCAGTCCCTAACAGGATGCTCTCCAGTCTGATTTATCACTCTGAATATATCTATCAGATATCTACCTATCTCAATTAAAAGGCAGTATCCATTAATTGTGTATTTCTGCCATATAATAAAATAAGTATTTCTTGAGGATCACAAGGGAGAACATTTCCTAGTTATTTTTGCATGCCAGTACCTAGCCAAAACCTAGAGAGCAGAATGTATTTCTAAAGTGTGATGAGTGAAGGGAAATAAAGAATAAAAGAGGGAAGAAGCAAAGAATGGAAAAAGAACAAATAACTATAAAACCAGTCATTTTTCAAATACAATATGGTAACTACAACATGATGCCCCAAAATCTGAACGAATTCTTCAGTGTCTCATTATGTAGCAGAAAATATATTTCAGGCTAAATGTTGCAGAATGGGATAAAATGAAAGGGGTCAGGGCCGGAATAAGATGTACCTAGGTTTGCTAAGGGAAATGCTTGGATCTATAGGTGATGGAAGTAGCCTAGAAAGGCAGGTTGTATGTTGTCCAATAAATATTTTGACAGGAAGACTGGTACTATCTGCTAATGGTTGACATCAGACAGATTCAGAAAAACATAGTAGAAGTTGTCTAAAGGTGGCAGGAAAAGTCAGGCATTGACGAGCAGCTCACATTCAGGCAGATGGCAGTTGTCCACATCAAGACGATGTATCAGTAACTAACAAGGCCTAAGGCATAAGGCCAGGTTCTGGACAAGGATCCCATTAGAGGCATGGGGAAGCAAAAAGTTAACCTATGGAATGCACACTGTAGTTCTTAAGAGATTTGAATACCAATTTTAGAAAAACAGACATAGACTTTAATTCAAAAATGAAACAATGGTCCTCTGAATATTTAATTCGTGATCTTTGAATGTTGTCTTCCTAAGGCTACGCTTAGTTTGGATAGAGACTAAGATGGCTTCTACTGGGTGTAGAGAAATATGCAAAATCTATGCATCACATAGACCTTGGAAATGATAGATATGTGTATCTGAATAGGTAAATATTTCTGGATCTATGTTTATGATGAATCAGACACCATTAAAGAAATACATTTTAACTATTTACTTTAGCATTGAGATAAATGCCTTATAATGGTAAGCCCTGAAAATTTTACATTTTGAATTACAAGTATTACTAGAGAATACATTTCAGATTAATCTATAAAGCATAAAAATGCAAAATTACACATTTCGTACAACGGTACACAAAATACACTATCTTAGTCAAGTTTTAACTATAACTTTAAAGATATATTTATAATATAGCTCTAGCAGTACAATTTATATAAAATTCATACTTTCATTCTCTGATCAAAAAATTTATCTATTTAAGTCTTAACCTTGATTAAAAATTTAAATGGCTAAGTATAGGGCATTTGTTTTTAAATATTCATCATATTTTAAGATATTTGACTAGGTAGAACTCTAACATGGATTCTAATGTGTTACTACTTTCCTTTCCTTTTCATTCAGTATCATTCCCCTCCCCATTTTATAGCCTTCTGACCAAGTATAACTGATTGGGCCAGAGCTGCCAATTCTCTAAAATGGACACAACTACCATTTATCTAAAATGTGATGATCCACTGGACTTTCTCAAAAGTACCTAAGAATATGCATGTAATTATTGTACTGCATTTCTTTATTAAAACTTAGAAAGTAATTTTTCCCTCAAAAGTTTAAATCAAAGGTATATGCAAATATATTATAATTTGTTAAAATAAAGACAAAGATATGATAGTATAGAAAAATTAATTTCAAGTTGAGATCTTAAAGAACTCTCATAAGAGATCTTGTCCTTCTTATTGAAATGCAGGATAATTTCTCTTTTCTCTGTACTTGTGAGGTAGATAAAGTAGGTTTTGTCTTTTATGGTTATCACCTATCTTTAAATGAAGGAACTTTCTGCCAGAATTTTCATGTTTTTAAGTTTCACAGACTTTGCCACCAAAGCCTGCTTGTTAAAAGGCTGCTGAAAGACTGACTATCAGATATTAAAATACTTAATTAAACTGAGATTGACCTCAGTCATTTCATCAATCTAAAATCAAATAGAGAATGTGGCAGGTTAATTCTGTAGCTTATCTACAGCAATGCGCCTACGAAACAAAACAATGATAATAACAAGCTCATAGAATCTGAGATGATGTAAAATTTTTATGAAATTTTCTATCTGATATGAGTACAGGGAGGGGAAAAGAAAACAACTTTAGACAAGTCAGATGATAAAAATCCTTACTGTGCATTGAATTTTCTTGCAGTTTATGGTCAATAGTGCAATTATAAAGATATCATCACTGTTGAAATCAACACAGAAAAACGGAATGGTTACCTATTTCTCTAAGTATATGATATTCTCCCTGTTTTCAAAAAGAAACATGAGTCACAAAGGCATCATGATGGCTGTTAGGTCTTTTGTGTATTGGGTTATGATTTATTCATCTGCATATGTCCCTAGTGCCTTTTTGTATTTAATATATATACGAAAAGCCTACTTTTGATAGAGGTTTTGGTCACCATTCTCTTTCTGGAATCTTATGACAGACTGTGAATCTTTAATCAGTTTGATCCACATTATCAACAAGAAATACAGTCACTTGTCTTTTTTAAGTTTGCTTGTCCAAATGGGCAAATCTAGCATCTCCCTTTTGAGGGCTTCTGCTCTCCTTAATTCCTCCTGAGAATCTCTAGGCATACACTCAGTCCAAAGGGATCACGTTTTGTCCAGATGATTATAATGTTCAGTGCGCTACTGACTTTAGTTACATCACTGTCATATCGTATATCTTTTAAAAACTGGCTGTACTTAGTATCACTACAATGATACCTTGTTATATAGATCCCTCCATGCTATAATGTCACTTCACCTTTGAGCTAAAATGGTACAGCTCTTTTAGTTCATGCTTGTGTAATCAGCATAACTACCATAGCTAGGTTGCGGGGTTCCAAGGCCTTTGAGTATCAGCAAATGTCTTCACCCAGTAAATTTTAAGCTCAATTCTATTTCCCTCACAGTAAGCACTTCTTTGTGATACTTGGGCTCATTTCTTTCTCAGTCAGAACCATTCTAATCTTTCAGAGCTTCTAATACTGTTAAAACTCAAATGGAATAAGTTTGGGATCCTCTCCTCCCAGGAAAGTCCTTGTCTCTTATACAAATTTGCCTTTTCTCCAAAGAGAACAACTGCATGCCAAGTCTAGAGGTATTATAAGACATCACCTCTGGTATGTATAGAATTTTACCCTTCCTCCATGGAGAGAATGTCCACAGCTTTACAATTTCACAACTAGGGGGCACTACTCCTGCATTTCTTTCTCTAAAACAGAAATTCCAAATTATTACGATACATAGAAACTCATTATTTTTTAGACCTCTTCTTAGACCTTTTTGAGATTAGTCAGGCAAGTTTTGACAATTTCATTTTTAGTATTAACCACGGCAGAAGAGTAGGATGAGGTGTAGTGTCTAAAATACTCCTCAGCCTAGAAAGTTCTCTGGGAACTTCAGAGGATCCTTAAAAAATCTGGACTGTTAAGTCCCAGAGCATGCTCCATCCCAGCCTGGCCCTGTTCTTTGGGTAAAAGACTAAGATAAGTGGGAACAGACTAAGGAAGAGAGTATCTGAGGTCACTCTGGAAACTCAAAATTCTTCGGTTTAGTTAAAAAAACAAAAAACAAAAACTGGAGCGAGCTTTTCCATAGTATAATTCACCTTCTAATGTGCCTTTGAGCCTATTCATTTAACTTGGCCTCTATGGACTAAAATAGGTCATAGGACATCTCACAAATTTTTATGAAGGCATTTTGTAGGCTGGCATAGGTACCGAGAGAAAAAGAAACTTAAAAGTAATCAATGAGACAAATATTATATATTCATTTTATATATATATATATATATATATACATGCACAAATACACACACATACAATTTCACAATTAACTCATCTTTACCTTGTACAAGGTGGACTTGATTGTCCAGGACACCCAGAGGTCCTGTTGCCCCCTGGTGGTCACTGAATTATCACAGATCTTGATACCTAAAAATCCTCTGGGTGAAGAGCTTAAAAATTACAACATGAGAAACCATGGAAGCATGTAGAAGTAATTTGAATAATTTAAGCCAGTTCATCCTATCAGTCCTGGTGATTTATGGCAAAATGAACTGGAAGTAATGGAAGAAAAGAGCCTCCCCATGCAAAATCAAGTTTGAAAAAAAAAATCCACTAAGAGCACCAAACATGTGCTACTTGATTTCAGGTATAAAGTGCTACATTTTCCCAGCTACATTTTGTTATTTTAATATTACTTAAAAAAAGAGTAATTTGACTGAACACTTTTTAATATTTTAAGTGATTAGAAAATTTCAGTGGTACCTTAGCAATAATATTCAAGTGGACTCATAATTTAGATATAAATTATTTTTTTATTTGTTAAACTGTCTCAAATTAACTTGGAAATTGTACTTAAAGAATTATAATTGTAATCTTCTGAACTTTAGTTATTTATCTGACCTCACAAAAGTGTGTGAAATTTTACAAAAGCACAAAATAAATTTTTGACTTATGATTTGATTTCTGACCTCTGACTTCCTATACTTTCAGCTAAATCTGAGCTTAGAAAAATTCGTGAATTAATACATTTTTAATAAGTTTAGGTTATGCACATTTTTTACATTAGACTGCAACTATTTTATATACACTACATAAATCATGTTAATGTAAATATGTAAATGATTTTCCTACACAGTGGAAAGATTGTTTATATTTTGACTGAAATCACAGAACCCAGTTTTCTGTAATATCTGTTAACTGAGACATAATGCTTCTTTTCTGCTTATAATCAATTTCTTCTGCACAGTACCTTTTCTAATTCAGTTTAAATTACCCTTTTTCTGTGATGAACTTGCATTTTCACATTTGCCAGCTGTGAATGCATTTTGATGGTAAGTACAAAAGTAGTGGGTTCAGAAACAGCCCTTTGATTTCATTGTTGTTGTTAACTATTTAGTTTGACAGTCTTGGATTTGTAACATACTGAAATCTCCAATTGTTCCTTTGCCCTCGAATGGCCTGAATACTAGACACACACAGCATAACCTTTTCTTTCATTTGAAAATTCATAGAACTTATTTCCTGAAGTCATTATAATTTACTCCTATTTCTCTCTTAAAATCAGAGAATATTTCCCAGAGCTAAACAGTGAGGTAAATATTAGTATTGTAACAAGTTAAAACAAAATAGCACGTGTACCCTCATTTGGAATGTGTCTTGAATTTGGATATTTCCCTACATGTACAGTCATGTGATTATTGGTAATTATACAAATAAAATAATACAAAGTGCATTAAAATTGGGTATATCTCCTTTGTATCTGAAGAGAGGTGTTTTTCATCTTTCCACTATACATTTATTATAGATGTTTCAACAGAGTGGAGATAAAACTGAAATATTAAGGAATTAGTCTCTGTTTCCATTTACTTAAAATTCACTAAATATATGTGGACGACGCTATCAACTTAATTGTACAATGAATGCATAAAAATGTAAAACTAGTTTTCAGAATTATTGCTTTGGCGCACAAGTGTTGGTCTCATACACTATTTGGTATTGCTCAGGAAGACAAGTTCCTTTTGAATTCACTTTATATACAAACACATCACATTATTAAAAATAATTGATTAGAAATAATATGCTTAAATCATAAAATGAAGCTAAAATAAACTGCAATGGTGTGAGGAAGTTCACCATTATGTTATTTTAAAATGAGAAAGTTTTATATACTGATAATTTTTATGTCAGTGGCTTCATGTACAAATAGGTCTATATGCTTTATCATTAGTCAAATACAGTCGAGTGTAAATTTATATATTAATCATATACTGTATGCTGAACACTGTCTTCTTGACTGTCATTTATTTTTATTTAAATGCTCCGAATTCTTTGTCAATATATCTAGATACTACAAAAGAAAGAAGAGAAGTTTGAAAAACCTAAAAATGAGTATCATTGTGCAGCTATGCAGGGAGAACTGTCAGCAGCCTGGCACATGTGCATTTAATGTGAAGCTTCTTGTCTCTAAAAATAAGAGTAAAGTTACATATGCCCCTGTGTCTGACAGAGAGAAGGGACACAAAAAGAGGACTCACTATACCACCTACACTCATCAGAGGAGTGAAGGATGTTACTTCTTTGGTTTCCTGGTTTTAATGGAAAAGTATTTGTATTCCCATCACCGAGTATTAGTCATTCAATAGATGAAAGGAATATTTTAAACTTTAAAGGCCACTTTGGTGTCACTTTAAGAAGTGGGGATGAGACCCTGGGGAAAGTGTTGAAATCCTGGAGAATTCATTTTAACTATTATAAGTGATTTAATATTTGTAAGTTTGTAGTTCTGTGAGTTCTAAAGACTAAGTGCAGGGATTTATGTTTTTAACTCTTATGTTTTAGTTTATAAGTTTCATCCTTAAATCATCTATTTGTGTAAATAAAGCTTCATCTCCTCTATAACAAGTGTGTTCTCCCCATATTTCTTTTTTGTCTCTTTCTAAGGTTAATCTATTACGCATTTACATTTTCTATGCATCCTTTAAGGGACACTGAAGATGCTTTTTGATACACTTTCTAAAATATTAAATAGGCATAATGGCTAGGAATATGTAACATTTAAGAAATGTTTGAGAAACCACAGAATCAAAGAGGTTTAAAGAATAAATTTCATATCTCTCTTCCATGTTATTAGGCAAATTAAAAACTACAGGAGACAATTTAACATAAAATATAAATAAATATCTGGGGGCTGTCATCTTTGAGAACTCCCTACTATAAACAGCAGAAACAACTCAATTTACTTTATATTTCCAGATAGAAAGGTTGGAAAAAGTTTGGAGCCTTATGTGAGATCAAACTTTGTATCTATCGTTAATAAAAGGAAATCATAAATGACTGAGAAATATTTTTAAAGGAAGAAATATAGGACAAAAAAAGAAATTCAACTTAAACATTTGATCAAGTTACTCTGTGTGACCTTTGAAATTGAAGATTTGGCAATTAAAATTTTAAAGTTCTTCCTCATATTACCTACCTCTTGAATACAAAGTGTCCAAAACTGCCTAATGGAAAACAGATTTCTCTATGCAGCCTTCCTTGCTGTTCGGGTTGAATGAATTCAGCTGGAGATATTGGTTATGATTTTTTTTATTCTTAGTTTCTCTTCGAAACATAAGCATTGAATAATTCCTGAAAATGGTAAATACTTGCGAAGAGAAAGGTCTTGCTTTACGAATTTAATACGTAGTGGCATTCTTTAAAATTAAGTGTAATTTATGCAGCAAAATGGAAAACTATTAAAGTGGAGGCAATCCAAGGAAAACCTTAGAAAATGATAAACGCGTAAAAAAACGATACGCAACCATCAGAAGGTTCTCTCCTAATGTCTCACTTCCCTCAACAAACTATGGTGAAAAGACAGGGCGGAGGTGAAGGGGCGCTTAAAACAAAAGACTTCCTTTCCCACTCCCTTTTCCTCTGTTTCTTTTGCCAGAGCTTGTTGCAAACTCTTGGAAACATTGTTTAAACATAATACACTTGGTTACTTTATTCTTTCAGGGATTGTGGTGGGTGGTACCTAAAACTGACTGCTCTTGGAGTAACAGAAAAAAAGAAGTAGAAACTTTTCAAAAAAGCAAAAAACAAAGTTACCCTGCCCGCGGAGGTTCTAACAACAAAAAAGTAAAACACTTTACTTAAAGGCACAGCTCATTTCACTGTCCGGGCTCCGTGCTTGGTAGCGGAGAGAAGGCTTGCTTCGCCTCTGGTTTCTAAAAGATCGCGCGGAGTACAGCTATAGAAAAGAGTGTAAGTTGGGAGCGTTATTCTCAGATTTACTCTGCTCCGCGAAAGCTGCGGTTGCTAAAAGCAGAGCGTCCAAAGCAGCACACACCTCGGCTGCCATCCTCTTTCTCCTCTGAACATCCAGCGCGAGCTCAGAACCTGGAGGGAATCCTGGACCAGCAACCTGACTCCGCTCGGCACCGATTGGCTCCTGCCTCGGACCCCGCCCCCGAGGCCGGGGCGGCCATTTCGCCGGGACCCGCCCCTTGGCCCTGGGAATCGCCTCCTGGCAGGCCGGCTGTGTCTGCCACTCAGCCCGAGTGGCGGAGGCTCTCGGCTCGGAGCCCCGCCCTCTCCCCCCTAATTGATATTATTGGAGTGTGGAGCAAGCGGCCGGTCTGCAGTCGGAGACTTGCAGGCAGCAAACACGGTGCGAGCGAACAGGAGTGGGGGGGGAAATTAAAAAAAGCTAAACGTGGAGCAGCCGATCGGGGACCGAGAAGGGGAATCGATGCAAGGAGCACAATAAAACAAAAGCTACTTCGGAACAAACAGCATTTAAAAATCCACGACTCAAGATAACTGAAACCTAAAATAAAACCTGCTCATGCACCATGGTTTTTCAAACTCGGTACCCTTCATGGATTATTTTATGCTACATCTGGCTGCTCCGCTTTGCACACACAGGGGAGGCGCAGGCTGCGAAGGAAGGTAAGGTGATGGGAAAGCAAAGTTTGTTCTGACTTATTTATTTAGATATCTACCTGCACAAGCCAGCTCGTCCGCGGCGCTGCCGGCCGCGCCTCCGGCGCCGGGCGACCCTCCCCCGCCGGCTCCCCGCCCCCTCACCGCTCGGGCCGCTCCCGGCGGACCAGCGAGCGCGAGCCAGGGCTGTTCCCAGCTACAGCCCTGTGCCCGGAGCCGTCCACCCGACGGGTGCGGAATTTCTGGCGCGGGCAGTCTGGAGGGCGTGAGCAGCAACGGGGGTGGGGTGGGGTTGGAGGAACTGCTGGCGAGCTTATTTCTTAGTACCTCAGGCGGGTCACATCTTTCTCTAGCTCCGTCTTCCTTCTCTCCTCATTCGCCTTCTGTGGGAGCTGCGGCCAGAGTTGGGTTGGAGACTGGGAAACGCAGCCCCTACCGTCTCCGCCAGCCCGCCGGCGAGTAGCGGGAGCCCGGAGCCTTCCCAGAGGGACCGAGACTTCGGTGAGCTCGGAAAGCTCGGGTTACTAATGAAGTGCTCACTGCGTCGGAGGCGGCGGCGCGGTCCTGCGGTTGGCGCTCGGCAGCCAGCGCGGAACAATAACGCCGCGGAGGTGAAGCGCAGCGTGCGGCGCGCGACCCGCGGGCCGGAGATGTCTCCATTTAGCGCGCGCTGCGCGTCGGGCCCAGCGGTAGTGGGGGCAGCGGCAGCCCAGCGGGCTTGGTCGGGCCGTGGAGGCAGGGGGCGGGCTGGAGCTGTGCAATTTGTAAGGAGATGCCGCCTGGGCGACTCAAAGTCCCCAATTATTTGCCCCATAGTGCCGCAATTGAGGAATCCGAGTGGCCAGTCCTTGCCAAAGACCTGAACCCTGAGGGTTGGTTCTGGTAGGAGAGGGCAGGTTTTATTTGGCAAGCTGTTACAGATACGCCTGTATATGGTTATGTTTTCCTTCTTTGAACCTTTGACAGAAGGTAAAATACCTTTCGGTGCCTGTAGTTGGAGCTGGGGAAAAATAAACCCTGTCAATGGAAGTCTCTTGCTTTTGAGCAGTGTCACAATCCCACCCCCAACCCCCCTCATCCCCTCGCCCCCTGGTCTTTCAGGCTGTGTATGTAAGTTTCATTTTTGATCTGTTAAAAGCAGAAGAGAAATAATTACTTATTCCTGATGTGTAGAGGGAGAGGAATCTCTTATGAAATTTAGGTCATGGTGGTTATCGGGCGGGGTGTTGAGGGGACTTACATATAGGTCCTTGATTCATCTATTTCTGAAAACTTAGTGGACCTTTTCTTTATTCTCATCGTGCACTCCTCTTAGTTCACTCAAGTTCCCCTCCAGCCCGGCGCCACATTCTAGTCCTTCTTTCAGCCTGACCTTCTGACCCCACTTTCCACATCTGCAACCTGTATAGATGCTGAACCCATTCAGAGAACCCCGTGCCTCCAAGCTGGCGGTTACGCGTTTGCAGATGGACGGACATCTGCTAGAAACGCACACTCATCCCCCTCCAAAACCACATTTCTACTCCCCTGAAGTTAGCGATCAGAAACCTTCAGCCCTGGCATCCTGTGATTCCTCTGGAATAGCGGACCAGAGGAAAAGTTTGCACCGCCGCGGCGAAACCCCGCGCGCGAACACACGCAGACTCGGGCTGGAGTTTGGTCTATAAATAACTGCATCACTAGGGGGAGAGGTTCCTGCAGCCAGAATGTCTAGTTCGCTTTGCTCTTCTGGGTGCAAGCTACGTGAAGAGGATTCTGATTCTAGGAGCCTGAATTCTTTAGATGCAGAAGTGTGATGTATAAAAGGCGCGGGGGCGGTGGGAGGGAGGGTGGTGATCTGTGGCTGGCGGGCGGCGAGTGCGCCCGGCTTCTAGGCGGCGAC
The DNA here is from genome assembly GCF_028885655.2 of Pongo abelii. Classification (NCBI taxonomy): domain Eukaryota; kingdom Metazoa; phylum Chordata; class Mammalia; order Primates; family Hominidae; genus Pongo; species Pongo abelii. Next base: position 94,221,081 of record NC_071990.2, on the reverse strand, counting down.
GCTTCTAGGGCGAGGCGGCGACCAAGAGCTGGCATTCTAGGAGTTCACAAGCCCCGAGGCGGGCCGCAGTACCCAAGGGCTAGCGCTGGGAACCGCTTGGAGCAGGTGCCGGGCCTACTGGGGCATTTGGGGGTGGCTAGAGGAAGATAAGAAACCCCCTTCCATCACTTTCCTTGTGCACGTTCTCTCGGGTAGGTTAGTTATCATCGCTACAGGGAGCGCGTGTCAGAGTCTGACGCTTGGAGGCAAAGTGCAGCTGCCACTTTTTCTCTCCGTAAATGCCGCCGCCGCCGCCGCCGCCGCCGCCTCTTCCTCAGAGGAGATGCTTCCCGAAAGCCACTCTCCTCTTCCCGACTCCTTCTCGAGCGAGGGCGCCACCGGCTCCCTGGAGTGCCCGGGTCTGGCAGAGGCGTAATGGATGCTTGGCGCGGCTGGCGCGCCCGTCTGGCAGCCCCCGCCCCGCCCCTCCGACGGCCCCGCCCCAGTCCCGGGACGCCAGCCTTTGCCCGCGCGGTCGTTGCCTGGGTCGGCCAGGGCGCGCCCCCAATCTAGCCCCTCTCCCATCACCTGTTGGCCCTCACAGCGGGGCGCGGAGCCCTGAAGTCCCAAGCCTGGCCCCCAGCGTCCGGGTGAGCCGAGGGACTGCGCCTCCGCGGGCGCAAAGGGAGGTTGGCACTCTGCTCCGAGCGGGAAGGGAAACGCGCTCTCTTGAGGGTTTAACCAGAGAGCGGATCGAGCAGAAGAGAGGCGCAGGGATCACTTGAGAGCGGCTTCTGATTAAACGTTCTCGGGCCGGGTTCTGTTTTAATTTGTTAGTTTGTTTCTCTCTTAACTTGGCCGTCACTGCTCTCTGCTTAGGTCCCTTGCTTCCACCCCCAGGCTGAGCTGAGGGGTCGCAGAATGGCAATAAACAGTAATCTCGCAATGTTTATTTCACTCTCAGAAATGACCCAAGAAAGTCATCTGCATTTAAAATCCTGTTATATATATACAGTACACAAGAAAAATAAAATAAAAATAAAGAAAGCATCTCAAAGAGTAGAGTACCTGGCCACCCACCTTGTTTCCTTGTGCTTCATCTCTGTTGTTGAGGATAAAAATAAACTTTAAAAATTACTTTTTATATAAATTCGCTAGTCCAACGATTTATCGATGTTACAAGTTGAAATACAAATTGGCATTTTGAAAGTGTTGTGGGTGTTTCTCATTTGAAAGGGAGTCAAATGTTTCTGATCAAGATTTTTTTTTCCTGTCAGTCTCCCTGGGAGTCTTAAGTGTAAAACACTAAACAAAGAAACAACAACAACAAAAAGAAACAAAAATCCTAGGGTCTCTATATCTATTTTCATTTACAATGAGTAATCTTGACTAGTGTGAAGGAATTAAACACATAATCAACTGTTCCTTTAAACACATAATCAATTGTTCCTTTGTTTTCTTATCATAACAGATTTTTCTTGTCTTTCAAATACATATTTTATCCCTAGTGATTGAATTGTATAATTATTAAAAGTATTTTAAGTCAAAATTTTAACATTTTGCTGAGGCTGATGTTAAGCCTATTGACATACTTAAAATATATTCACTATTATTTCTGGACAAATTGATGCATTTGTCAAAATGGTATAGAGTCAGATAAATATTTTTAAAGTGCAAAAACTCATGTAACTCTGAAACCAGTTTGACCAAAAGAGTGAGTGCTTTAGAAGAGTAATTGTCCAAAAAAGAAATAAAATATATCAAATAGAAATATTGTGTGTATTAATATATAACATTCTAATGCATTCTCATATTGATAGTATCAGGAGCATTTATAACACTTTATATACATATTAAATTAATCGCATTATGCTTTTTGATAGCATAAAAGTGAAATACAAGTGATTAGAAGTCAGAGTTGATACCATTTTGAGAATTATCTATCACTTTGAAAATTTAGAAATTAAAAAAAAATGCTGAAAAAACTGATGGTTGACTAACCGGAATAAAAATCTTGCAAATAATAGGCAATTTGGTTTTCTGATAATGTTGCTTAACATAGTTTTTAACATTTCTGTATTCATTTTAGCTTAAGAAACGACACTATATGTGAAAAGATTTTTTAAGAGATAAACTCCAATTCTCAAAAGACAATAGAAAATACTGCTGGCAGAATGTTACGAATTAATGACTGGATCAAGAGTAATATAGGAATTGTACCTTATTATGTTCATGTTATTATATTTGACAAATTTGAACAGCTCAATGGTTTACAAAACTATAATATATAATTACTGTAGAATTAATGTATCACATATAAAATTTCTACCCTCATTCTAATATTGCATTTTAAGATTTATTTTAATATTGTAATTAAAGAATACCAAATATAATATTGGTGTCTTAATATCTTTTTTCTGTAAGGAAGTGGAATATACATGTATCAGGAGGGTGTTCATTTCACCATTCATTTACATAAATGACTACAGATCTTAAGTACTATAATGATAGTTATATAAAAAGATTCACCTTAAAAATGTCTACCTGTGTGCTTAAGTGTTTCATGTAACATCTGGAAATACAACTTTCTTTTTCAGTACTACTGCTGGATTCTAAAGCACAACAAACAGAGTTGGAGTGGATTTCCTCTCCACCCAATGGGGTAAGTTTTTTTCATCATAAAATATCACTGTTTTTTAAAATAAGAAACAAAATGTTTCCCTTCCCTCCAGGGTAATTATTCACACTCTTCATGTATAAACTGTTTAATTCCAAATATCTTGTCCAATATTATGTTGCATTTATAATAAGACATTGAGTTCTCTGATTAGAGAAGGTATACTTAGAACTTGGGGAAATGGAAAAAAAACAAACCTCATAGCCATAGTCTTTTGAGTTCTTATTGCGTGGAATCATACCTCAGGGTCCAAGCTATAAATGCTAACTAATTACAGGGAACATTCCTTTCACAAACTCACTTAAACCTCTTTAGTTGCTTTATATTTCTAGTATAATCACCATGTCGGTGGTGTATAATTCTTTAAATCAATATGTAATCAATCTGTTTTCCTATTTTTAAAAGTTTCAGCATCATTCAAAATGTACTTTAAAATATAAGTAAAAATGTACTATGTTCAACATTTTGGTATACAATTTACTATAAAATATTATATAAATTCTCCAAATTCATATTATCTGCTATCTGCTGTTATTAATCAGAAATGATGGCAAAGCCTGCACATATTACAATAAAAATCTGCAATAGATATGAGTGAAAATTGTCCAATAGTAACCTACCAAAATATTAGTAAATCTTTAAAAATACTAACCATTATTTTTCATATGTAAATGTAGCTCAGTATCTGTGTCTTCAGATCTTATTTTTAATTGTGAGAGAGGGCACATTCTTTATTCCTTATCAAGTAAGAGGGCTTTGAGAAAGGAGAAGATACCTTATTGCTATTTATGTTTATCTTTGGCATATTAAAAAAACCGTGTGGAGTATAAGTTATGATACAAAAACTGTAGCATATTTTGCAAAGAGAAGAATGAAAGTTTGAAAGAGATTGTTGAGATCATAAAATCAGCATGTCAGGAACTGAAGGTTTAAGAATGTAAAATATGAACAAAACAAATCTGTTTAAGATATTTAGAGTTTTCATTAAATTTAATTTTTAAGCCTCCTTTCATTCATATTGTGGTTATCTGTATTGGTTATGATAAATTACAAATAAATGGCAACCATTTTACAGATTAAATATAAAAATTCCATGCATTGGAGGTATGAATATAATACCTTTCCTGAGATAAGTGGTTTCTGTGAGTAAAACAATATACATTATAGACAGCCATTCATGATAAAAAATGAAACACCTTTCTTGCCAATGACAGATGTAGCCCATTTTCTACCATCCATCAATTAAAACAAATAGAGATAGAGGATGGTTTTATCTCTGAGGAGAAGTAAACTGATATATGATTGTAGTATTTCATCCATGTAATACACAAAATGACAAATTATGACTGTCAATTTATCTTGGACTCAAATGGGCATTTTATCAATCCAAAGTATCTTGAGTTAACAGTTAACCCTACATATCTGTAGACATCAACACATAATATTAGAAAACAATGATGGACAATATTTTCTATATCTGTGCAATAGGTTGGTTCACATGTGACTAAATACCTAACTGTAAAGAAGATGTTCCTGAGACATAAGTTTTGAGAAAATATTTCTATAAACATACTATAAAAATGCAGTGTCTGAATGAAGACATTTTTCCCAATGGCGTCATTTGTGGAAATGTTCATAATGTCTTAGAAAGTGAGATAATAAAACAACAGTTGTGTTAAATGAATTTATGTAGTCTCAATGTTTGTAGTCTACATCATAGTTTTCCTGAAGCATTCCCTCTGGAATAAAATTTTAAGTAAAAATAAAAATTAATTGGGTTTCAAGGGTAGTAAAATTGATTTTTCTTATACAGAATAAATGAATAAATTTGTTCTTGAAGTTAGATAAAGGAATTCTTAGGCTATATTCTTTTAAAATAATTAGCTTTGGTTTCTTCAAACTGCAGAGTTGTTAAAAAGGAGCACGTTTATCTTTGGAGCTTTTGATTTTTTGGTAGATATCATTACTAGTTTTACTTCTTTTAGCAATTTGAATCTAATTAAGAGACTGAAATCTACCCATCCAAATGGATGAATTTGGTTATATTTGGCTGATTGCCATTCAGATTGTAGGCAGCTAACTGAAACAAAGGGAAGATAGGCATGCTGTTAACTAGTCACAAATGCAAGTTGAACTGAGTAAAAGCTGAACATTAAAATGGGTTCTTTACTACATTTGAGTACCTTTGATGATATTAGGCTGTGTATAACAAAATCATACCAAATATATAACATCATCAAAGAAATTTCTGATTTGTATTATATTGCTAATTTGTCAGTCTTGTTAATTTTCTAAGGACTGGTTTTAAAAGTATACATTAATATTGTACAGAACATTTAAATAAATCAATACTCAAATCAAGTATTTAAAATAAAAGTATTTACCACATGGTTTTTATTTTCTCGTCTTCTTTTCTTGAAACAATAGTTAAAATATTGCATGCTATGCAACTTTGGACTTGAACACAAATGTTTTGTATTTGAATTTTTTATTGGGGAAATTAATATTAACAGATGACAATTTCATTATTAAGACATCATAAATACAAAGTGGGAAATTTTTTAATAATTGTAAGAAAAAAACAAACTACTATTCATTTAGGCTTTTAAGACTCCTAGGTGAAATGATTTTATTGATTAATGAGCAACAGAGAATATTATATATGGTTTAATAGTTTGAAATTGTTGCAAATTCTGACAAATGCACTTTTTTTCCTTTTCTGAGAAAATATTTAATATAGATTTGTTTTGTAGTGTACATTATATCAACATATAAATGGACATTTTTAAACATCTGATATTTTTCCTGTCAGAAAGTTTATACTAAATATGATCCAGCATGCAGATTTGCCATGTACATTTGATTGTCTATTGAAAGCAATTTATTTATAAAAATGAATCATACTCTTACAACTACTTATTTATAGTTGTGTGACTTTGTATACAATATTATATATAACACTGGAATAAATAAATAGCTCTGTAAAATGTTACTTCCTTATATCTCATTTTGAAAAGATTATAAAATATTCCAAATTATAAATATCAACATGTTGTTGAATGGTTTATTCAGAGTACTGTGGGCATTTTCTTCTTCATGTTTTTAAGTACTCTGTAATCGTTAAGTATGATATGGCCACTTAAAATGTCAGCTGAGTTGTCAAAAATTCTGCCAGGCATCCATATGTGTATACTTTCACTGGTAATTTAAATAATTGTGAGCTTTAGTCTATAAAAATTATAATCTCAATGGAGAACATAAACACAAGCAAACATGTAAAAAAGAAACACTAATATACTCACAGAAAGATATTAAACAAAATGAAATATTTATTGTATGTATACACAAAGCAAGCAGCGTAAGTATGTTCCATCACCAGGATGAAGCAGAACCTGGAATCTTACATTCTCTGGAATCTTACATTCTCCGGTTTATAGTTTTGCCAGGATAGGAATCAACCTAATTTTTTCGAAGATCCGTATTTGTGAAGTACTTGCACTTTCAAAAGCAAAATGTTATATTTTGCTGAATGACTGATGACCTTTTTTCAAATTTTACAGTGGGAAGAAATTAGTGGTTTGGATGAGAACTATACCCCGATACGAACATACCAGGTGTGCCAAGTCATGGAGCCCAACCAAAACAACTGGCTGCGGACTAACTGGATTTCTAAAGGCAATGCACAAAGGATTTTTGTAGAATTGAAATTCACCCTGAGGGATTGTAACAGTCTTCCTGGAGTACTGGGAACTTGCAAGGAAACATTTAATTTGTACTATTATGAAACAGACTATGACACTGGCAGGAATATAAGAGAAAACCTCTATGTAAAAATAGACACCATTGCTGCAGATGAAAGTTTTACCCAAGGTGACCTTGGTGAAAGAAAGATGAAGCTTAACACTGAGGTGAGAGAGATTGGACCTTTGTCCAAAAAGGGATTCTATCTTGCCTTTCAGGATGTAGGGGCTTGCATAGCTTTGGTTTCTGTCAAAGTGTACTACAAGAAGTGCTGGTCCATTATTGAGAACTTAGCTATCTTTCCAGATACAGTGACTGGTTCAGAATTTTCCTCTTTAGTCGAGGTTCGAGGGACATGTGTCAGCAGTGCAGAGGAAGAAGCAGAAAACTCCCCCAGGATGCACTGCAGCGCAGAAGGAGAATGGTTAGTGCCCATTGGAAAATGTATCTGCAAAGCGGGCTACCAGCAAAAAGGAGACACTTGTGAACGTAAGTAATGTGTCCTATTAAAACTCTACTTTGCCTTCTTAAATTTCAATATCAGACATTTTAAACTTTAATAGTTATTTGAATACGTGAATCTGCTCTGTACCAGAGGCGCAATTCAGTAAATCTTAAGCAAAGTCACCGTTGAACTTAGTGATTGCCCTACAGTAGCATCTGCACTAAGTGTATGTAATCAATATGGGTGATAATGATATTTGTTACTAAAATTTAATGTGTCCTATGCTTAACATGGAAGTCAATAGTTGCACATTGGGCTATGGAGTTTAGAGAGGAGTCTGGGTAGTTGGACTTGTAGACTGGCAAGACTGAGGTGACATTTAACAGGATTTAATGAGATGCCATTCCTCCTGTTTTTAAACCCATATTGTCTGGGCCCCTGAGTAGCAGTAAATAGAAGGTTAAGAGGGCTGTGAATAAGAGCTCTAGTGACAGGCAGGGCATAAACGAATACATTTACAAACTTTTAGAATTATCTTATATAAATACTGTAACTTTAATACAAAATTTTTAAATTTCACTTACAAAATCTCTGTGGTTACTTCTGAGAAAGGTGTGATTTTTTATTTTTTTTGGACTAAGTACCAAAATGACCACATTTTTGTGGAAGTGGGCCAAAGTAAAGTTTTAATTATCATAGTACACCAATTGCATGTTTTGAAACAATTATGTATGAATTAGTAAACCTTTTTCTTTGTTTTGTAAAACCGTTTTTTTTTTCTCTTTCCTAGCATTATGTGGCTAAATATTTAAAACTATGTCATATGGACCTTCAAGATTGATAGATATTCTGTTTCTAGGTTTCATGAAAATAAATTATAAAGTTACTTTGCTAGTGTCTCTTTTTAACTTATGATATATAAAACATAATACATTAAAAATAACACATATATCTATATATATTTTTACGCCAGAGCCAGAAGCACAGGTTTTATACTTGCAATTCTTAGTTGAGCTAAAGGGGACCACTGATAATAATAACTATTATAACTAATTTTTCTTGATAACTTAGGATGTGCAGACATCCTCCATTTCCTTTACATACGCAAGCTTATTTGATGAGGTAGGTATCATTATCATTTATATTTTACACAATAAAAAAATAGAGGATATCAAGAGTAAATAGCTTGCTTGCAGTTACGTTAGTAATATTTGTCTGAGCTTAATTTCAAACTTGAGACATTCTGACTTTAGAGCCTAGGCAACAATATTGCCCTAGTTTTAATCACAAAGCAAGGAGAATCGTAGGAAATACTGTATCATGGCTCATAGTGTTTAGGTGCCTCATATACATATATAAATTGGATTACTTCCCCATAAAATTCTCATTCTAGTATAAAATTTTTAAAATTAAATAATTTTAAAAAAATTTAGACCTGTGCTATACAGTACTGAACCCAGCAGCCACATGTGGCTCTTTAGGTTTTGAAAAATGACTATTCTACATTGAGATGTGCTGTAAGTATAAGTTACACACTGGATATCAAAGCTGTACTGCAAGAAAAAAAAAAGAAAAAAAAAGTAACATATGTCCTTAACAATTTTTAAATGTTGATTACATGTGGAAATAATCATATTTTAGATATACTGGGCTAGATAGAGGATAATATTAAAATTTCAGCTGTTTCTTTTACTCTTTTTTTTTTAGTGTGGCTAGAAATTTTTAAATTGCATTTGTGGCTCACATTGTGTTTGTATTGGATATACTTTTCAAATGGAGTAACTGAGCAAATATCTTTTTCTGTCCTATTCAAAGAGTTAAATACTTCATGTGGATGGCTGCTAAGCATGTAAAGTACCTATGGCTCTGCACTCAATTATCATCTTCACCAGAGGTGACATTGTGAAGTGAACTCTGAGCAAAACAAATGGAGATGATATAGGTTCAGGTCCCATAGGCCAGTTTAGCAGTCTCCTTTTATGTCCCTGAAGGAGTCAAACCTGTCTCCTATTGTCCTCTTTCCCTTTCCCTCACTGGCAGTATTTCTAATTGAGTAGAAAATCCTGCAGTTTCTATATATGTGGAAATCAGAAACTGATGAAGATTTATCCCTGCTTGTAGGCAAAATGCTATTCCACTGGGTAAGTGGAGAAATATTCTCAGTGAACTAATCAATTCAATGAAAGGAAGTGTTCCTATTGACAAGAGGTTAACAGTTACTTGGAAGTGATTGTGGATTCAGCAGTAACTGTTACAAAAAATTTTAGGAACATTATTGCACTTTAGCTGTGAAAGGAGCAGTTTCAATATTATGCAGATCTTGATTGATATGAAAAAGGAACTTAAAACTTTTACACAATTAAAACGGGAAAAATAACGAAGTAGAAATACATATAAAAGTACACAATTAAATTTATCTGAGAAAAGATAGGAAATAACATTAAAGGCCCTGTGTTTTAAAGGTTTTAAAGAAGCTTATGGGTTTTTGTGGCAGTTATTTCACTTTGTGTAATTTAACTCATTTATTTGTTAAGAAAATGTGATTTCCACATTTATTCATAAGAAAATGTGAACAGGAGCTGTTCGAGTTTTATGCTTCTAATTATAGAATTTAGTAAGAAAAGCAGTCTTAAACCACAGTAAATAGATATATTTATCATGAAAAATAAACCTCAATTTATTTCAAATGAGAAAAATCATCTCATTAAACATGGTACTATAAAATTACTTACATTCGTCAAATTTAATTGCAAGAATTGAAACATTTTACTACCAAAATTATTGTTACCTGCAAACTATACCAAGGTACTTAAAAATAAAATAAAATTACTGCACTGTCATCTTCATTAATTCTGCTTTTGAATACTTGAAATTAGGTATTAATATTATAGTAACAGTTAATTAAAAAATAAAAATACATGGTTAAAGGAGGCAAGATGCCACCTTATGGTTTAATCGAAAGAATATGTGTGCGTTGTTATAAGTCAAGTAAATTGCTTATGACATAACTTTCTTAATTTTTAGCCTTGGTGATGTTGACAAAGGAATTAAATACCTTCTACTTAACCATGGAACTATGTTCATTTGCAAAAACACTTTCCTCCTTGGCATAATTCCAATGCATTTCTGCAAGAGTACTTGCCTCTGGAATCACTCCAGGCTTGCCTTTATAGTATTCTTCCTGTTTCCTTTCAATGATCCTGTTAAGAGTTTGAAAACAAATTCCAGTCCCATATTGAAGAAAACTAATGTGTTTGGGAGAGGATGCTAGTGAGTCCCTAGCCAAATGAGAGTGGTTAGCCACTTAAAGGCAAGTTTATCTGGGCATATTTTGAAGTAGCAGCCCATTGTGATGTTTGCTAGAAGACAATATGAAATATGAATAACTATAAAAAACTGATTGTAGGTTTGATGAGTTGATGTAAAAGCTTTTCTTCATGACTGAAAAAATAGCTCAATTTTGAAAACCAAATGCTTCTCAAGTCTAATACGTGGAGAACTTCTGTCCAATTCTTAAACATAGTATTTTTATGAGGACATCTCTTTATATTGATTTAAGAATTTATAATTTCATTTAGTATACTTTTATTGTCAAATTACAAGTTATGTAACAACTTTGTTGCAAACTAGCCAATACATTTTCTTAGATAAAAAGTATAGTTATTTTAAAAATTGAGAGATCCTGTTATATTTTACATATGTAAATGTTTTGGGAAGACTAATAAAATAAATCTACTGAAATATATTTCAATTTTTGTAACTTTTATACGATTTTATTCGATTTAAAAGTAGAATAGTGCTCGTCAAAGTGAAGTGTGGATCTGGATATTATAACTTGGATTTGCATAGAGAGTTTGCAGTTTATACTGAACAGTCACATTCATTTTCTCATTTAAACCTCACCACATCACTAAGATGTGGAAAATATTATTTTTCTCTGTCTTTCAACGTATGAAGAAACTGAAGCTCAGAGATATTAATAAGTAACAAAATTGGATAAGAATTCAAAAATCCTGTTTACCAATTCAAGTCTTTTTTCCTCACTCCACTACTTCTCTAAAATTTGTTCTGGACTTTACCCAGTAGATTTTAGTTACTAAAAAACTAATGAAACTTTATTCTATGTAGGGTGACCATATGCCCAATATGCCTGGGATAATTGTTTTTTTAATTAACACTGCTTCTTTTTGCTTTGAAAAGTGTTTTTTTTGATTTGGATGATAATCCTACTTGTAAAAAATTCTTCTCATTTGGAAGTAAAAAATTCAAAGACATAAGATTTACATGCACATATATCAGAATATAGAAATGTGATTTACTTGCATTACTTATATTGCTTAATTTAAATTTTCTGAAAGCAAATATGTAAAATTTTTCTTTCAGATGATTTCATGTAAAGGGGAATTCAAGTAATCATACATTTATAATTTTTATGAGAACTTTTCCTAATAGCAGCTTTTTAATAGTTTCTATTAATGCTAAGAGGACTGTCATTATTTTGATAATATATAATTTATGAACATATGTATAATTTAACAAATGAAACTACATTCAATTTTATAGCATTAACAATATTTAAACTCTGTTTCTTGATCAGTTTTTGAAAACTGCCTTTATTTTCGCAGACAAGTAGCATGTAATTTGTACCATGAAATTTTCATAACAAATGAGTCTTTATATAGTATTTATAATCATATATATATATATATGTACATATATACAGAAATGTAAGAAACACCAGTGGGTTAATAGCTCAGATGCCGGAGTCACAGTTTCAAAATGCTGGTTTCACAACTTACCAGGTGCATAAAGTAGGACAATCTCTCTAAACCTTAATTTCCTTAAGTATAAAATGGGGCTAATAAAAATAGTACCTCCCTCATAGGGTTCTTGTCAGAATTGAATGAAGTAATGTATGTACAAATCCTAAAAATGGCATGTGGGACATAGCAAATAATCAATGAATGCTTATTATTAATAATAAAACAAGGAATTTGCTAAGTAAAGAAATCTCATGGTGATGAACAAATGAACATGTATCTCACAGGCCACAAATAGTTAAATATCCTTTAAGCAAGTAATTTCACACCTGTTAATTTATCTAAGAAGGCATTTCAATTAAAAAATATTTTATATAACCCTTTTTTTCACCAGCAGTGTATGCAATTTTAATTATTGAAAATAACCTAAATGTCCAAAGTTAAGGTGTATCACCTTCATTGAACTTAGTCTATAGAATATCAATGATGCTCTAAAGGAATTTTGAATTTGTATTAATAATTTTGAATGAAAAACAAAAATTTGTATAAAATGACATTTAGAATTATGCAAAATATACATAGGAAAAAGAATAGATGGTAGTCTAACAATGAATGTATCTGTGTAGTGGGATTGTGGGTGATCTTTTGTTCTGTCTATAATTCAAAACATCTTGAACATTAACTTTTATTTTTGTACACTATAATTTTAAGTTCTAAGTAACCAGGTAGCTTATATAAAGACAACTTGAATTGTATCTCCAAAATATGGATTTTTAAATTAAGTTTGTTTATGTATAAACACAGGGCTCAGGTACTACAGCAGTAGTAAGTGGCAAGTGTGGTTTAAATTATATAAAAGGTAGAAGATATTAATAGAAGGCATTCAATAAATACAGCTCATACATTTTGTTCGTTTTTAGTTGTTAATGGATACCAAATCCTATTTTAAGTACTTTCATGTACTTAACCTTAAAGTGAGGTGTTACTAATTTAGCCTAATAGAATGAGACTGTTATTACCCAGTTTAAAAGAGAAAAAATACTCTTACCGTAAAAAGTATAGGTCTCTCTCCCTCACTCTCTCCCTCTCTCTAAACATGTGTATATATATATATGATTATATGTATACATATATACATATATATGGTTATATATATGATTATATGTATACATATATACATATATGGTTATATATATGATTATATGTATACATATATACATATATGGTTATATATATGATTATATGTATACATATATACATATATATGGTTATATATGATTATATGTATACATATATACATATATATGGTTATATATCTTATATAAGTTTGTATATATATAAATTCATGAATAAAAACAATGTAAGGAAACTGAAGCATAATGATTTTGGGTTAAGTACTAATGATCACAGAGTGGTGAACTGCTTTTTAATCAAGCTAGTCTGGCTTCAGAATCCTTATTCCTAACCAATACCCTGGATCATGTCTTTATAGAGGAACATTTTATCTATTGCAAAGTCTTTTATGAACGTAAACTTTTTTCAGAACTTCTTGAAAGGTGATACAAATCTGAACATTTTCTTTCATTTATCGTAATTTCGAAATATGTGTCTCTACCTTTCCTAACATCCTAAATATTTCACTTGTTTTGTCATTCTCTTTTTGATTCCAGTTCTTTCTTTAGATGGCCATCAGACTGTATTTTGTAAAACACAACATGGTATCATTATTCAGAAAGCTTCAGGCTTCTAATTACCTAGAAAAATTGTCTGTATTTTAAACTTGCATGTAAATTTCCTCATCTTCACCTTATCTTCTTTTCTAACTTTCAGTCACATTTTTATCACAGTTGAAGCCCCTGCTCCCTCTGCCTGATAACTGTTCTCTCACTCTACCTTAATTAAGCATGCCCATAGATATCTACGATGTCTCATTATTTAACATTTGGCCTCAACTAAAAAGAAAAAAATTAACAATTATATATCTCACAATTTTCTATTATACTTTAATTATATGCATTCTTGAAGAGGCTTCCCTAGCTGCTTTTTCAAATTCTGATGTTGGTTACTGGCAGTACCATTCTCCTTGTTCTTAATCTATCTTGTTTTTTCCTATGTAGGTACCATATCTTTTCTTATGGTCTCCCTGTTGTAGAAATTCTGCCTTTCCTTAAAATATCAATTTAAATACCACGTATACCCTGTTAGGTGATCCTCCTTTTTCTTTCTTTTTTTTTTTTTAAGAGATGAGTGTTGCCATGTTGCCCAGGTGGGAGTGCAGTGGCTATTCACAGGTGCAACCATAGTAGATGATAGCACACTACAGCCCGGCACTCCTGGGCTCAAGTGATCCTCTCTGCCTCCATCTCCCAAGTAGCTGGGACTACAGGCACCTGCCACTATGCTGGCTTCTCTTTTTGAGTACTTAAACTTTGCCCTTTCCCTAGGGGAATCATTGCATGCTATCTTATTTTATTCATTGTCTTTTCCTCTTAAAGATTCTATTTTTTTAAACAGCTAAACCTTTTGATTTTTTTTTTTTTTACCTACCCTCCATGATACCTAGCAGTTTCTTACACCACCTTAGCCTTCTAATAAATATTTATGAAATTTCTTAAAGAATTACTCATAAACTACCCACTGGCAAAGCAAAGATTTTCTTTCTCTGAATTCGTTTAATTCAATGAATTTAAATTAATTTCAATGCAATTAATTTAATTTCTTTTATATGCCTAGTCTGTATGAGTAGTCTTAAACTTTGTGAGGATGGGAGTCCTTAACTACATTCCATTTTCCTCATAGCAAATAACAGGATAAAATGCTAATAATTAGCAAACATAAGCAGGACTGTCTTCTGGAGTTGAAGAATTTATTCGTGTGAAGATAATATAACTGTTATTTATTGTCACATTCTCATTCTTTCTTACTGTCTTTGTGTGTCTTTTCAATTTCTCCCTTTCCCTCCTCTGAGGAAATGAAAGGCATTTCACCCTTGTTATCATTATTTATGTCTTAAGAAACAGAGATCTAAGAGCCTGATAACATTTTCTATATTAAGAAGGCCTTGAAGTGCATTTATATTTATATTATATGGGAAAGCAACTTTTGTTATAAAATTATATTGTTTTGCTTCCAAATTATATATTATAAATATTAGTTTGGATTGCCCAACAAAAAATAACAGAAAGAAACAAAACATGATAATTATCCCTAAGCTAATATTACCCTATTATCTCTGTAAGTGGGATATTACATAAATTCCATATTATGTCAAAACGTATTTCTCCTATTTGAGTTATACCTACACATATTACCTTTACAATTTTTTATGCCCTTCATTAAATTATTCACATTCAGAAACTCAAAATACTTGTTTTAAGACATTTTTGGATACGTGACATACACAGATCTAGAACAAATGTCATCCCTGTGACCCAGTTCCACAGTATATTTTCCCAGGTACAACTATTGGTATTAGTTTCTTGTGTACCTTGCAAAGATAATTGCTCTTACTTTCTTTAAAAACATGGAGAAATATCATTTTGATGCTTAAAATTAGAATCATGTCACAATTTCCAATTAGAACATTGTAGGTTTTATTTGAAATTATACTTCTTTTTACCCATATTTAGTCATCTTTGTTCTCACAATGCATTTAACATGGTACTTATTTCAGTAAATAAAGAAGGATAGAAAGAACTGATGAAAGGGGGGAGAACATAAGGAAATATGGAAGGAAATAGGAAGTTAATGTGTCTGATTTAGTTTTCTGTGGTTTGTTAGTTTAGTGTGACTTCAGAGTGTTTCTAATTAACCTAGCATTGGGAAGCATATGGTCAGTCTTTTATAAATTTCTAGTGGAAGTTTAAATTGGCATCATTTTCTGGCAGGCAGTGTTATAATACAAATCAATTATGATGCCTTAAAATTTTGCATTTAATTTGATTTTTCTGTGTAATTTGTAGCTATTTTCTCTAAGATAATCACTAATCTATGAAATATTCATGAAGATATTGTCTATCATTAGTTATTTTGTAGAAATAATATTTTCGTGGGAGAATTTTGACACAGCTATATATTTGATATTTTTCTCTATGTCCATACAAATATGATACATGAATACCAGAGGAAAGATTTTAGAAAATCTTTTTTGTTTCGATTTTTCTCACATTTAAATAACTTTAAATTACCTCATCCCCTGCAAAATATCTCACATATTTAGTTTTATGGATGCATGTCTTCATTAGGATATTCATGTAAGTTTAATATGTGAAAAGTAGAAGGTCACATGCACATATAAGTTTTTATTTTTTAATCTGGGTGGTAAAACAACTCAATTTAGAATTTAGTTCAAATTAATGAGTTATAGATGTTATTTTTTGTTTTCTACCCATGTTACACACTTTGGCTACAGTTGTAGAATCTATAGGTATATGTTACAATATTAATCTCGAATGATAGCATTTCTCAGGAAGCCAAAGTGATACATCAGCTGAAACAAATGTGCATTATTTTTCTTACATTCTGTGATTTTGTTAAGAGTTATGGAAGGTTTATTATTTAATTTACTTTGTTTAGTGTCGATGAATGACATAAGAAAAAAGAAACCCAGGGAAAATGCACTCTGGGATGTAATAGTTTGGAAGTTTTTTAATGGTTATATTTTTTATGGATTTTGAATTTTTTCATGTTATTTAGTCACTTAAGTTATTTACTGCTGATGATTATGTTATCTCTTGCTCCTAATGTATTAGAAAATCAGGGGGCTTTGAAAGGACACATACTGTGTTTAATATTTTGTTTCATGTGTCACCCAATTAACACCTAGTTTAGCCCCTGGCCTGTGGTGGTGGTAGCCTCAGACTTACCCTGAACCCATTAACACTGAATTACAACCTTATATAGAAAACCTAGATCTGGAGAAGAGATCACTGTGATGCTTTTATGAATAAAGCATAATATCAATCTGATACAATATTAACTACATATCATACATTTATCATTTTTAAGTTGAATGATTCAACAATCTATTACATTAGTATAATCTAGTCTACTTTTTTAAGAAATCATTCTTGGTAGGCGCAGCGGCTGATGCCTGTAATCCCAGCAGTTTGGGAGGCTAAGGTAGGAGGATTGCTTGAGGCCAGACGTTTGAGACCAGCCTGAGCAACATAGTGAGACCCCAGCTCCGCAAAAATTGGAAAAGTTATTCAGGTGTAGTGGTGTGTGTCGGTAGTCTTAGCTACTCAGGAGGCTGAGTTGGGAGGATTACTCAAACCCAGGAGGTTGAGGTCACAGTGAGCAGTGAGTGATAATGGTACCACTGCACCCCAGCCAGGGTGACAGTGAGAGCTTGTTTCTAAACAAAACAAACAAAAAAGCAGGGCAGGAATCATTCTTTCTAAAAGAGAGTTGGACCAGGAGAGGGATTAGGGGTGAATGGATAGGTGTGGAGGGATAGAATACATCTAAAAAACACTTGTATATGTGGAGTTGCTTGATAAAATAAAAGCTTATTCTGAGAAAAATAAATGAAAGATTAGTACATTCACTGTACAATTCTGTATTTCCAGTGATTTATATGTTCCCTGTTTATTTTAATAGTAGTTCACTATCATTTTGCTAAACTAGTTCCCATATAGAAAATAATACCAAATGGCATTAGCTTACTTAATGACATTAACCTAATATATAGGTTAAATAAACCTAATGGATTTTAAAAATGTTTCATACTATCTTCTACATTTATCCCAGTAAAATAAGTGACTTGTATTATATAATGTCCCTATTTTAGTTGACATTTTCCTATAAAGTACTTTTATACTTGAAGAGAGATGTGCGGTAGGATATGCCTCTCACCCACTCAAATATGATACACTCTTTATAACGCAAAAGTTCTTTGGGCATTCTTGTACTCCTTTAGGGCATAATCTCTTTCAAGACAATTAATATTACAAATTCTTCAAGTTTGAGTGTGCCTTAAAGATCATCAAAGATAAATTAGAGGGTTTTTTTAGTCTTTTTCTTTTTAAATAAATGGGACAACTAAAGCCCTCATTTATACTTCTAACAGTTCATTAATGACAGATTCAAAAGTAAGTCACATCTTACTCTTTCCAGTTTCCTTTCTTCTTTGCCAGTACACACACATAATACATATACACACACATAACCACAGATATCCAAAAGCACACATATATAAATACACTCTTATATGTATGTGCACGCACGCACACAGAGACACACACACACACACACAGAGCCAACAAGAGGGAAAAACATAAGTCAACATAGTGGAGCAAGAAAAAATATCTTCTTGAATCATTTTTAGATTTCCAAATTTCTATGCATTAATTCCTTAATTTGGGAGTACTGAATAGTTAAGATTTCTTCTCTATGGAAATCTCAATTTACAATTAAAAAGAGGCTAAAAATTCCTGTAGAATATTATTGAATTATTTCACATTTTAAAAATAATAAAATAAAGCTACTTCAATAACATCTTTAAATATTGCTTCAAAGAACAACAAAGGTGTAAACAAACTTCTTTATATTCAAGTAGATATTTAGGTTTTCTTTATCATATGGAATACTTGAAGGCTATTTATGTCTGGGAAGAGAAGAGAAAGTAAACTTCACTTTTTATATACCTCTAAATTTCTGTGGTATTTTAGAACAAAAGAACACAAATTTTAGGAATTAATGATTGGGAAATGTGTTTTAAAATGAGAACAGTGGGCACCTCTTACATGATCAGAAACTGAAGATTTGCACAGGAGCAGAAGTTTTGCTGTTTTACCATGTGATTTCTGACCAGATCTCCTGTGAGAAACCTTTAAACTTTAACCTCTCTGCCCTTGCAAGGGAAAAGGGGCAATCACCCTTCTGCAAAATCTATTTCTCAGAACTGACTTTTAAAATTAACACATGTTAAGCTTAGACATTCAGGCTGTGAGCTGGAACTGGGAAAACATGTAGCTCAAGAGTTATGTTGAGACAGTGTTTTGGTGGGCAAAATAAAACCTGACAGGAAATTTTAAAGTTCACTATTTAGCACATGTTCTTTACTGTGTCTAATGTTTATTCTGCACAAACATTATGTACAGGAGAACTGTGTTTTTCAGAGCTGAACATAACAATTGGATCATTTCCATCCTTTGTAAATTTTTCAAATGAGACAATTACTACTCCAAATTCAAATAGCTCTCTTGTTGATTTTCAAGATTATTTACCAGGCCATCACTGTGTATGCATTCATCCTCTAATATGCTTCATCCTTCATTATAATAAAGTGTATCTTCTTTTCAATTCCTGTTCCATCTGATTTCTTTTTTTTCCTTCTCCATCTTCTCTTATAGTGTTTTAGACACTGGCATTAGATATTCATTTATCTTTGAGAAAATTCTGCACTATTCCTTTAATGGAAAGATAAATAGTAATTTCAAAATAAAAATTACAAATCATATGGTATGGCAAATTTTCATAATTTGAATTCTGGCCTCTTTTATAGAGCTAAGAAAATAAATCACACCTTGATCAATGCTGAAGGTTATAGTCTCTTTTGTAACATTTGGATGGTGACTTGTATAATTCCAGAATTACCACTCTCAATCAATACCGTAAAGGAACTCAGCCAAGATGTTTATAAGAGTACTTAATCAGTTAAAGTTCTTAATCTTTATTTTTTCTAAAAGCTGAAGTAGTTCTGTTATGGTGTGTTTCAATTTGAGAAAGAGAAATGGAGACCAATAACAAATAAGAATATGAAAATAATATGTAGAAATAGAAATAGTTTTTGCTGCCAGGAAGACAGATTAAGGGTGAAGGGGTAAGAGTGAACAAGGTTAGAATACTGACACAACTTGTTCTGATCTTTAGTTTTTAAGGATTTTCTGTCATTATATACTCTGTTACAGAGACAAAAACTACATGTTAGATCTGTAAAAGAGTATATATATTCAGGAACCTGTGAATACAACTCATTTAAGCTTATATGTTACAAGCTGGGACAAGGTTGACTAGAAAAACAAAACACTGATACATACCAGAGTTCACATTAAGCACACTTTTTTTATTGCAGCCACTTTCTTTTTCTTCCTTTTTTAAAAACCACTTTCTAATGTATAATATGAAAGAAAATAACAAAACCAAGTCTGCTTTTGAATATAGGGTAATTTACACAGAAAACAATGTACATTATATTCATATAAACCTAAAGGGCACGGTTATTATTCATTAATATTAATAGATAACTGAGTGTCACTTGCCAGTCAGACTGGAATCTGGTGGAATGTTGACATCGATTGACGGACATACTCGTGAGAATATTCATAGGTAGACTGCTTAGGTCAGTTGAACACATAACGCTATCCTGGACCCAGCTTTGGGGGTGATAAATCTTGCTGTTTGTCTTTATTCTTAAAAAACATTGCATATTCTTCAGAATTCATATAATTAAGATTAATTTAGAGTTTTAGGACCATATTTATCAAATAAGAGTAATGATTGATTTGATTTAAAGAAAAACTGGGTTCCTGGTGCTTCTGGCTCCCATATTGGAGGAAGAATTTTGATTTTGTTTTCTCTGTTTTATAGAAAGAAAATTCTAAGTAAAATTTGATAATTACTTTTCATATACATATTTGAAATTATTGGAACTTTTCTTGAAAAACTATTTACTTGAGAGAATAAAAATTGAGCATCATGGATGCACACCCTATATGACATTAAAAATAGAAGGAAACTGCGTTCTTACAAGTGTTGGTATTGTATTTTTTTAATGGGCTTCTCCACCTTAATAAGTATACTTATTTTAATGATTGCGGTTAATGATACATCTAGAACAAAGCTTTTGGCTGAAGAAATTTTCATTGATAGTTGTTTTCAACTATAATTTGATAATGTTCTCAATTTTAATGAAAACAGTAACACTAAAAATAATATTCAGAATATTCAGAATATTTTAATTAAGCTCATTAATAGGTTCTATTTCAGAATCATATAATATATTATCATATATCTTTCTCTACAGTCTAACAAAAGGGTTAAGATGTTTAGAATTAGTAATTCTTCATTTTTAGTGAAATCTTTTATTTTTAATTTCCCCATTTGCACTGGGGATTGTCATATTTATATTTATGTTGCATATATTTATTGACTAACTCTGAAATTCCAGATGTGCAAATATATTAAGTTATATTTTATATGGAATAATTTTGATAGCTATATATTGTAGTATTTTAGAGCTGAGTTACAAATCTGTATGTTTCATAATAGTCATTTTTCCTAAAATGTGTTACATGTAAATCTATTTGTAAAAACATTTTATCATTTTAGCATATGCGTTTTTGAAAAGTGGAATTTGAGGTTATGTAATTTCTTTAACATTCAAGTATCAATAACAAATCTCGAACATATTAAAAGAGCTCACAGTCAGGATCTCAAGCAGCATGTAATTTATTATATTATTATAGCATCTTTGTTAGGTATTAAATATTTTTATATGCTTTTAGTCAGGATAGGATCTATATCACAGCTTCAGCCACTAGTAAAAAGCAAAATATATTTCTGAAAATTATGTAGAACTTTTTCAGGTATGTACATTTTAAAACATGGTTGTCAGTAACAGTTTATATAAAATGACTAGAAAAGTACATTTTTTCTACCTACTGAATAGTTTTGTATAATTATTGTTTACACATTAGTCATCAAAATGGCATGAGATTTTGATTTTTCACCTAGAAATATGCTGTGAGATTATCCAAGGTTAATTTCGACAGATAAATGACATGTCACTTTCATTAAAATGACATTGGGAAACTGAGATAAATAGTTTAGCATTTTCCGTGCTGACATGATGTTTGCCTGTCTGATTGCATCCTTTCCAATAGACAGCAGAGACACAATTACAAAAAAAGACATTTGTGCCAAGGTTTAGCTAGCCAAAAAGGGCACACTCTTGTGTTTGAAAAGGTAGAGAATCCAATCGATGAAAACGTCTGTACCTGTTAGGACCAATAAAACTGAAGGCCACTGGGAAGCTCAGAGAGGGTCTTTGTTGTAGAGATAGAAAGAGACCCAATCTATGACACTTTCAGAGGAGAAGGGTCAGCAAGGAAGATCATCCATCTTCTTCAGTGGCAGCTTTCTGTCAGATTCTAACCCTGTTCAGTGGAGGAACTAAGCCTCTTCTGTTGACACCAACCGATTCTCAGCCAAGTGTAAATGAAGCTAATATTCATTGACCTTATGCATAGCAAATGAAGCCCTATGTGTCATTTGAGAAATAATGTTATCTGACACTTCAAAAAGTGAGTGATGGACAGATGTGTGTGTGTGTATGTGTGTGTGTGTTTGTGTGAAATAAGTAAAGATATATCCTTTTCCACTTTATATTTTTAGTTGACTTTCACAATAACCACAGTTTTACAATTTTGACAGAAATTTGTATTATTTTCGTTTACATGTCATGACATTTTACATGCAGAGCTTGACTGTGCTGCAGAACAAGCTTGTTTGACTTTCTTCTGTCTCTAAATGCAGTGCCTAGTTACAGAAAGAGAAGATTCAGTTTCTACTAATGAAAGCTGTAAATTTCCAAGACAATTCTGAATTACTAGTTCACACTCAAAACGTAATGAAGGAATATATACATCTTTCACATTATTAAAACATGTGTTGGTCTTGTTACAGATCAAGTCAAAAAGGCTTTTTTTTTTAAACCATTTTTAAAGCATTGTCTAAAATCTTTTCTTTTTAGTTAGTAATTCTGTTAAAATCTAATAATCTTTCTTAGTCTTTAAATCAAGATTTTCATGTTTTGCTTACTAAGGATTATATTTTAAATTGCATATTACTCATTTCTTGTTTGGAAGGATTTTCCATAGTACTGTAAAAAAATTCTCACAAAAAATAAAGTTTAAAATATGCCAGTAATAAGAAAAATGCTGTACATGAAAAATATTAAGTATTTGCTGTATTTTGTAAGTAAAATATTAATATTAGCAGAAATGAAAAATAGTGTTAAAAATTAAACAATTTTAAAGAGTGTATGGAATTTAAGGATTTGGAGAAAAGATAGGTTAACGCATAGCATTGGATTTTCTGAGTTTCACGGAAGGTGATTATCTGACATGGCAGATTTCCTGAGAATCACCAGGACAGATCTGCATCTAATTGACATCAATCATGTTTGAACTGAAAATAAACAGTTGTAAAATATTTGGAATCTGTTGATTGATTTTTGTTCACCTCATCAGTCTTGTTTATTTGTACTTATTAAAGAAGTGAACTTGTTTTTTGTTCTACCAAACTTAAAAAGACAGCATCTCATCAGTAAGATACTCTCTTCTTAGTTCTTTTTTGACAAGTAACTAAAGTCAGATGAGATTGTACATAGTTTCCTCCTGGCATTGTTCCTGAACCTAATCATACAGACACTAAACATGTGTTTAGTCAATTCTTCTTATTTTCCTCCCACATTTTTGTTAATCTAAGCACCTAAGTAAAATGGTGCTCAAAGACCACAGAGAAATTATCTGTGTTGATAGTAACTTCACTGAGTTCTGACTTTTCTCTCTCTCTCATCAGTTGTTTATCCTCAGTAGGATTTAGTTATATATATAAAAGGCGCATATTTGAGTTGTAGCTTTGTTTATAAAAGATATGCAATATCTGCACATACAGCTACTAAATTCAGCCAATGAAGCCATTATTTTTGAAGTAGTACCATAACAAAGAATAACTTAAGAAGTTTTGTTATTGTTAGTAGTGTAATGGTGGTTGTGGTGGTGGATTAAATTGAGCTAATTTTCAAATCTTTAGAATTGCAATAGTTTGTCTAAAAAGTCAAGATAAATCCGATGGACACAATTACATGCAAACACATACACTCAGAAATGACAGGAGCCTCTTATTATGGAGATAATTTTGTATAAGTGGTCTACACAGCCTAGTTTGACTCTACTCGTAAAAATTTATGAAAAAGCTGTCTGGAGTACATATATAATTTGTTGTGCATTTTTTACATTAATTTGTGATGGATTTTTTTTTCAGAAACCTCATTCAAAGAGTTTCCATGAAAGAGGGGAAAAATATGATTTGGCTAAAAGGCAATGGATTTGGCTTCATGGAATCACTGGTTAATGGATTTAGCCAGGTGTTTGAATCTAAACTGAAAGGGCCAATTGTACTTTATGATCTGCAGAAGTCATATTAGATTAGTAACACTGAGGTTTAGAAAGCAAAGTGGCATTTCATGCTGCTGTCAAGTAAGTTTCTACCCCTTTGCCCTGGGAGCTTAGAGATTTCAGTCTATTTCAGTCCTAGCCCAATATAGGGTTTTAAAAAATATGTTAATCAACGTATTTGGAATCATAAAGTCTTCTGTTAACTTTCTAAGATTATTCTTTATTGAATCATTGAACCAGTGATATCATCTCACTGGACCTCTTAGTTTAATCTGAGAGGCATTTTTTTGTATGGAAACTTCTAAGACTAAAAAGGTACTAAATATATTTCATATACTAATTTAACAATCATTGATTGAACTACATCACTCAAGATAATTTAGGTACTGTATTTACATATGATACTGATTTATATTTCAGATATTTATTAGCCAAACAATTCCTAAAGTCACTAGGATTCCTAGATTCTGGAAAGCTATCATAGCTGAGGGCTATGGTTTGAGAAAAGGATGCCAATAGAGGGTTATTAAAGATGCCTAAACAATTCACATCACTTCAACATGAATTGTGGTTTGTTAAAACAGGTCTTAAAAAGAGTTTCAGAAATCCTTAAATGCAGTCAGACTGTAGAATTGAAGCACCCTTATTCAAAGTTGATTGCAATTACAGCCACCTATTATTATTTAATGAAATGAGGTTTTTTTCTTAAACTAGTATTAGTTTCATGATCCTGTGAAAAGATATTGCTATAATTTATTTAATAAATAAGTTTATGTAAATGTTAGTTATTCCCAATAAAGAATTTCTGTTTCTATTCATTTTCAAAGAAATATTGAAAAATATTTAAGAAAATTGATTGTTGATTTTATATTTTATGTTTTTGTAAAGTCCTTGTCTGAAAAATATATCAAAATAGACATTACACATATTGCTTTTAAATAATAAATGGTATTTCATTATATAATGGATAGGTTTGACATGCATACATTTTTCAATATGAAATAAATTATTTTGCATTTAAGCCATTAAAATCAGCCTATTCTTTGGTGGCAATTTTCTATGCTGTATTAAAGAATACAAAATGTTACTTTGTATCTTTAAGGAATTATTTGTAGAAAAATAAGGTAAATGGATAGTATGCACTTTTAAATGCATTTTATTTTTTTCTGTTTAAAAATGTATTTAAAAATTTGATAAGATTTTTGTCATATAATCAGTTAGAGAATCATCAGGTGAATAGTGACATCTGTAACTGAGAGCCATGGAATTTGCTGTTTTTTTCTTTTGTGTCAATCTGGAGGGAAAAATAAATCAGTAGTTCCTATACCTGGTTTGACATTTCCCACCTTTTCCTATTGAGGCAGCCAGGCAAAAGCAGTCAGGACAATTGAAAAGGTAACCATCCCTTTGAGGGCATAGTTGATTTTGCTCCTGATTCTTACTGTGCTATAGGGGTCAAGGATATCTGGAAAGGCTTGACCTGTGTTTCCTGTCAGGAAAAGTGGGTGAGTTTCACTTTCTACGCCTGCAGATCTCTGGAGTTATGTGTACATTGGAGTTTACTCTGCACTGCTTTGTCAGCATAGCTGTGGCTTTCTTCAGCTATGAAAGAATCCTGAGATGGAAGGAATTGGGTGTAAAAATTGCGTTCTGTAGAGCAGGAGAATGTACTGTATAATTTTTTACAAATTTAGATTGTGCCATATGATTTAAAAAATTTAGATTATGCCATTTTATTTAAGGAAACTGAGTCTAACGCTGTCTGATATGCTCCAAAGAATTAACACTATAATGAGTCAAAAACCAACTACAACTCAGAGTTTATATTTTTAGTTTTATTTTTTTAATCTCATAAACCATGAAGAGTTTAATTTTTATTCTATTTTTAGGTAGTTGGAAGGTAAATTAGGAAGCAATAGGTTAGAAAGTGGAGTATTTTTTTTCTGTTGCCCGTGTCTTTTAGCTAGTTAACTAATTAACTAACCAGCTTCCCCTTCCTCTATTTCTCCCTCTCATCCTTCCACCTTTCCATCTGTCATTTGTATTCATAAATATAATAGAGTTCGTAAACCTATAGATATATTCATAAATATATAGATAATTTTCTCAGGTCAAGAAGTTCTGTAGTAAATCCTTTTCTTAACTGTAACTTTCCTTTGTGACTGGAGGAATAGTTTTTTAGTTTTGCCATGTTCAGGCTCCTTGCCTTGGTCCTTCTCTGTCCTTTTCTATGGAAGCATCAACGTCCACATGAGAAGAGGTTATGTTAATATACAAGAACAGTTTGTTCTTGGTAATACCATATAATTATGTTTCAAAATTTGAATATTGGGGAGTATTTTCCAGTTTTCTTTTCCTCTCTTGCCAGTTGTCTCTTTTGGTTTGTTTCTTAGATGGCGATATCATATTAGTAGTTTCTCAAGTAAAGATGCCATAGAAGTTTCCATTTCCACTTTGATTCCTATAATGACCTCTCTTGCTCCAAGGTATAGTTCCATGTTTCAGAACCTCCATGAATCTCTGGAGAGGTAGCACCTGGTAGAAAATTCTGAAGGGATTGTACTTTTCAGAGTACACTTATAACAGGCTACAAGGATTATTAGACTAGATTTAAATATTTGTTGACAATTTAAATTATTACCAAAATTTAATGCATTTTAATGAGGGAAGATGATTAAACTGATGGGAATATAATATATTGGGGGATTAGGAATTCTGCAGTGCTGCATGGAGAGTAGACCAAACACAACAAAAATACTGGCATTAATGAGAATTCAGTACTAAAAAGACCATTGGGAAAAATGTTTGGAATATAAAACCAACTCAATTTAGTTCAATAAACATTTCTTGAGTGCTTTTTGTTTACAGATTAACTATGATAAATTTTGGAGAGAGAGATAAACCTTCATGAGTTTATAGGTTGCCAAAAATACTTAAAACTAATAATGTTAACAATCCAGCAATGCATTTTCAACTCCATTTGAGAAATTAAATTTTGTTTTATTTATTTCCTTTAAAAATGCCAAAGTAACAGGAAAATAGAAAGAATAGTATAATGAGCACCCTAATGGTCTTCAGACTCTCTAATTGTTAAAATTTTTCTACGTTTATATCCCCACTCCCCCCAGCCCTGTGTGTGTATAAACTTTTTTTTTTTTGTCCTGGCTGAACCATTTGAAAGTAAGTTATAGGCATCATGACAGTTAATGCCTAAAGACTCTAGCATATGTTCTCAAAATGAAGATGTTCTGTTACATAAACACAATGCCATATTTAAAATCCAGGAAATTTAATATTTATTTTAAAATTTTTCTTAATGTGTAGTTTCTATGTAGTTAATATGCCAGTTTCTGACCTACTTCAGATTGCCTTTTTTGTAGCTGATTTTTTTTCAATTCATGATTCAGTTAAGTATTTCATATTTGTTTTGTTGACATAATTTTTTCTTCTCTTTTAATTTGAAACTTTCATTCACCTTTTTTTTTACTTTACTGATTTTTTTTTTTTTTTTGAGAATCCAGACCAGTTACCTCTTAGAATATTCCACATTGTAGATTTTCTTATTTCTTTAAATGTTAGATTCAAGTTGAATTTTGGGGCAGGGATACAATATAGTTGATGTGGTTTACTTTCCATTGCGTGACAGCATGCTGCTTTGTCTCCTTATTTCTGATGCGAAAGTTTAGTGATTTTGTTAAACCAGAACCCTATATTATAAATTTATGAATTTCAGTGATACTTGGGGACACAGAAATTTTCCAATTCCCTGACAATCTTTTACAAACTGCTTTATCATTAAGATGTCAACTAGAATCATTTGTTACACTGATAGTGCAAACTGTTCATTTTCTGTACTTTATTCCTTCTATATTTATTGTTTTATTCTGTAAGAAAGTTTTGTCTTTCTCTAGTCGCAACTTCTTGTTGTTATTGTTGAGTAATGCTGTGGACTCAGATACCAATATCATTTTTTTAAGAAAACTTTCATCTTTTTAATTTCTAGTTGAAGAAGGGTGAAATTAAATATTCATTTACTTTTATGGCAGTTTATAATTTTTAGGATTGAAATTATAGCTAATTTATTCCAACGTTTGTTCTATTTTTACTTGCTTATTTTTCCTCTGACAAGAATTTAATGATACTTTTATGCATCTTTTGTAATGCGTAAATAAGTATTCCATTTTCAGGAGACTTTTTGTGACATATTTCAGATTAGATTGACAGCATAACCCTATTAAAGTAAGTAAATAATTATCAAGAATATTTCTTCCAGACGAGAGATAGACAGAGGTGCCAGTCCAGAATCCACCATGTGATTAGCTGTGTGAAAGGGAAAGCTATTTAATCTCTCAAGACCTTTGTCTCCTGCTTTCAAAGTGGGAAATATTAGCAGTATCTATTTCAAGAGGTTGTGTATGGAGCAAGTGATGTAATATACACAAAGTACTAGCACATAGAAAATGGACAATAAATATGCATAAAAATGAGATGATGCTTGTAAAGCATTTAACACACTGTCTAACTCATGGTAAGATATCAATAAATGTTAGCTACAATTGTTATTCCAAGAATTGCTTTCAGGGTTTGTATTTTGGTAAATGTGGCTGGAAATGATCCAGAAATCTTATTGATTCTCTCTCCAAATGTCTCCCAAATCTATTCTGTCAATTTCTGTACATCCTACTGCACTATTTTGGTTTAAGTCTGTGTCTTATCTATCTTACAGAGTATCAGTAGCCTCCTAATTTATTTGTGTGCATTTGATCTTGCTCCCCTTCATTATTTTTTCTACTCACTCTCCAGAGTCACTTTTTAAATTGCAAATTCAATCATGTTATGATTTTCTTTAAAATATATCATTTCCTCCCATAATTTCTAAGATCTTTCTTAATATTTTATCAAAATCCTTTTTTACTTACCTTTGCTTATCTTTTTATGCGTCACGTAATGACACTGAATAAGTATCCTAAATGTTTTATTCCCCCCTGTGATTATAATATATTGTAATTTTCTGCCTGGATTGTTATCTCTTTACGGAAGGTTCTTCCAAGCTTATCACCCTTCACTATTCTCCCCATTTCCTTCTGAACAAGCCCACAGTCATGCTGGTCAGAGAGGTTTTCAATATGTACCCTCTTTACTGTAACGTGCCCCATTAGATTATAGGTTACTACAAAATAATAGCATTTCTTTATATCCTTCACATAGCACCCTGCCTAACTTACCTAATGAGTAAATAGAAGAGGAATGATTACACATACAAATGAAGTTATTTAGATAACTTCTGTAAAGCAGGAAGCACAGATTATGTGTCTTTATCCAAAATGTCGTGAAATACCAACAAGTGATTTTGATGATGGTAATATTGATAATAATAGGGATTCTCTTCCAGGGCAAGAAAATGCCTTTTGACTTTTGAAAAGATGTCAACTTAAATGTCCAAGAATAGGGGATTAAGACTGTTATGAATATCCTTATGGTGAAATGTCATTGAAACTCTTAAATTATGTCATTAAATTATATTTGCTTTCATGGAAAAATGTTAATGATATTAGACTAAGGAAGAAAGAAGTGCACAAAGTAATGTGATACATGTTTTTAGGAAAAGACTGGAGGGATATACAAGATAATGTTCATGTGGGTCATCTTTGGTTGGTGGACTATTTGGATTACTCTATGTTCTTTATATTTTCCTCCTGGATCATGAATTGCTGTATGTACATGTGTATGTCTCTGTGTCTATCTATCCATCTATCTATCTATCTATCTATCTATCTGTCTATCTAATATGGTCTGGCTTTGTGTCCCACACCAAATCTCATCTTGAATTGTAATCCACAGGTATTGGGGGAGGGACCTCATGTGAGTTGATTAGATCATGGAGGTGATTACCCCATGCTGTTCTTGTGATAGTGAGTGCGTTCTCATGAGATCTGATGGTTTTATAAGGTGTTTTCCCCCCTTCACTCTGCAATTCTCTCTCCTGCTGCCATGTGAAGAAGGATATGTTTGTTTCCCCTTCCTCCATGATCATAAGTTTACTGAGGCCTCCCCATCCATGCATAACTGTGAGTGAATTAAACCTCTTTCCTGTATAAATTACTCAGTTTGGGGTATTTCTTCATAGCAGTGTGAAAACAGACTAAAACAGTCAATTGATATCAGGTAGTGGGGTGCTGCTATAAAGATACCCTAAAATGTGGAAGTGACTTAGGAAATAGGTAACAGGCAGAGGTTTGAACAATTTGGAGGGCTCAGAAGACAGGAAGATATGGGAAAGTTGGGAATTTCCTAGAGACTTGTTGAATGGCTTTGACCAAAATGCCAGTAGTGATGACAATGAAGTCCAGGCTGAGGTGGTCTCAGATAGAGATGAGGAAATTATTGGGAATTGCAGCAAAGGTGACTTTTGCTATGCTGTAGCAAAGAGACTGCTGGCATTTTGCTCCTGCCCTAGAGATTAGTGGAACTTTGAACTTGGGAGAGATGATTTAGGGTATCTGGCAGTAGAAATTTCTAAGTAACGAAGCATACAAGAGGAAGCAGAGCATACAAGTTTGGAAAATTTGCAGCCTAGTAATGTGGAAGAGAAGAAAAAAAAACAAATTTCTTGGGAGAAATATGCTGCAGAAATTTGCATAAGTAATAAGGAGCCAAATGTTAGTTGCCAAGATAATGGGGAAAATGTCTCCAGGGTATGTCAGAAAACTTCACAGCATCCCTTGTCATCACAGGCCCAGAGGCCTAGGAGGAAAGGACAGTTTTGTGGGCCAGGTCCAGGACCCCCCTACTGTGTGCAGCCTAGGGACTTGGTGCCCTGCATCCCAGCCCCTCCATCCATGGCTAAAAGGGGCCAAGGTACAGCTCAGACCATAGCTTTGGAGGATGCAAGCCACAAGCCTTGGCAACTTCCATGTGGTGTTGGTCCTGCAAGGGCACAGACATCAAGAATTGCGGTTTGGGAACCTCCTCCTAAATTTCAGATGATGCATGGAATCAACCAGATGTCCAGGCAGAAGTTTGCTGCTGGTGTGGAGCCCTCATGGAGAACCTATGCTAGGGTAGAGCAGAAGGGAAAAGTGGATTGGAGCTCCCACACAGACTCCCCACTGGGACAATGCCTAGTGGAGCTGGGAGAAGAGGGCCACCATTATTCATACCCCAGAATGGAAGATCCATGAACAGCTTACACTGTGCACCTGGAAAAGCCACAGGCACTCATTGCTAGCTCATGAAAGCAGCCAGAACGAGGAGCCCCCCTCTTGCATCAGCATGACCTGAATGTGAGACATAGAGTCAAAAGAGATCATTTTGGAACTTTAAGGCTTAATGACTACTCTATTGGATTTTGGACCTGCATGGGGCTTGTAGCTTCTTTGTTTTGGCCAGTTTCTTCCATTTGGAATGGGTTTATTAACCCAATGCCTGTACCCCCATTGTATCTAAAAAGTAACTAACTTGCATTTGATTTTACAGGCTCATAGTCAGAAGGGACTTGCCTTGTTTCAGATGAGACTTTGGACTTGGAATTTTGGGTTAAAGCTGGAATGAGTTAAGTCTTTGGGGCACTGTTGGGAAGGCATAATTGTGTTGTGAAATTTGAGAAAGATGAAATTTGGGAGGGGCCCGGGGTGGAATGATGTGGCCTGACTCTGTGTCCCCATCCAAATTTCATCTTGAATTGTAATCCCTATGTGTTGGGAGCAGTCCCCCCCTGCTGCCCATGCTGTTCTCATGATAATAAATGAGTTCTTATGAGATTTGGTGGTTTTATAAGGAGTTTCCTCGACTCCACTCTACACTTCTCTCTCCTGCTGCCATGTGAAGAAGGACGTGTTTGCGTCCCCTTCCACCATGATTATGTTTCCTGAGACCTTCCCAGTTAGGCAGAACTGTGAGTCAATTAAACCTTTTTCCTTTATAAATTTCTCAGTCTTGTGTATTTCTTCACAGCAGTATGAAAATAGACTAATTATCTATCTATCTATCTATCTAATCTATCCATCTATCCACACATCACCATCTCTATGTATATCTAATATATTTATATATAATTTTACAAAGAAAAAGGCTCATGGGAGTAGAACAAGACAAAATTACCCATCATTGTCTCATTCTTCAGTCTCATTAATAAGTGGGGTGCAAGTACTTTTTTGGTTGTTGTTAAAGAAAAATATGAGATACCATCGTAGTTAATAAATATAGGGTTTTTTATTTTCAAGAATATTCCAGTATAAATTAAAAAATGCAATCTGGACCAATTTATTTAATATACTACTATAAATGTAGAAGGAAAACAAGTTTTGTGGGAGTTAAAAGTATGAAGCGTTTGATTTTTATTATTCCTTTCTGACTGCTAGATGACATAGAGGTGGATTATTTAGACACAGTGTATTACATAACGTGTAAATATCTCTCTATTATATATTTATGTGCATACACATATATATTTTTTCTCTTCTATTAATATATTGCTAGTTCTTGAGCTATTGCTGTTACTAATAAACCATTATACATTTGCAATCAGTTGCATTGTTTTGTGGGAATGAATTTCATTTATAGAACAACATGCAAATGGGTAGCATGAGTTCTAATAGGTTTTATATATTAATTCCCCAAAAGTAAATGTGCCATTTTATGTAAGGAAGAAATTGGTTTGGTATATAATAGTGTATTAATTCCCAAAAGGAAACCAAATTAATTACATAACTAATAAAAGGAAGTGAATACATTGCTATAATCTTCTTCAATGGCATATTAAATTTTGCCATATACTTTATATTACACACATATTTGTGTTTGTAGTGCAACCAGTTTTTGATGGTCTGTTATTTCATATTCCAAATCTCTGGGTTTCTTCCTTCCGTTGAAAATATAGTAATATAGTTTTTTACCTTCATGCCATTCAGTAGGTTTGTTTTAAGAAATTAACACTAATTTTCATGCTAAATTACAGGAAATATTTTAAGAAGACAAATCATTCAATAATGAGTTACAATATAAGTCAGAAATTAATTCTAATTAAAGTGAGGGAATAAATTTCAAGGAAGGAACAAATAAGGTCTTTCAGGAGATAATATGTGCATTGAGGTTTAATAGACAAATGTGTGATCCTGTGAGGGCACTTCTAGGCACAGTGAGCAAGATGAACAAAAGTGGGTGACATATGAAATTGCAGCTCTTATTTGATGATCAGATAGCTAGGGCTTGAGTGAGAAGGATTATAGTGATAAAGCTAGGAAAGTAGAAAAGTTGGATTAAGTTCTGGAGGGCTTTCTATGTTGTACCAAAGAATTTGTACTACTCTTTTTAGTTGTGGAACAATGGCCAAGAATTCTTAAGGAGGGCATAATGATTAAATTTTGGCTATAGTAATATCTTTAAGGGAAGTTAAAGTTATTACTGAATACTGAACTAGATATGGGAGAGGCTGAAGGCATCAACTTCTTTTGGAAAAATTTTAGGCAAAGAATCTGAGCTAAGATCCTGTTGCTGAAAATGGGAGAGAAGGGAGGGGGATGTGTTAGGGACACATTATGGAGGTAGAACTAGTACTTAGTAAAACAATGAGATGTATTAAGGGTAACACATGACATTAGGTTTCTGAGTTTATTTTTTAACTATTCTTTTTAAGCCAAATTCACTTCAGCCAAACTAACTTGGTCAATAATTTTAATATTTTTGAGTGTGCTTGTTTTACTTTCTTGATACTGATTTTCTTCCATCTCCTCATAAAAGGTTTATATATTATATGTCCTTCAAAAACTCATGTTGGCCCTGCATGGTTGCTCATATCTGTAATACCAGCACTTGTGGGGCTGAGGCAGGAGGATCCCTTGAAGCTAGGAGTTTGAGATCAGCCTGGGCAACAAAGCAAGACCTTGTCTGTACAAAAAATTAACCAGGCACACTGACACTCCTGTAGCCTCAGCTACTATGAAAGCTGAAGTGGGCAGATCGCTTGAGCCCAGGAGTTCAAGGCTACAGTTAGCTATGATGGTACTACTGCAATAAACTGGGTGTCAATAAGACATTGTCTATAAAAAAAGAAAAAGAAAAAGAAAAACCTCAACTATTATTCCTCTAGGAAGCCCTCTCTGATTTTTATGATCAAAACTAATATCTCCTTTCTTAGAAGTCCCAGAATATTTTATTTTTACATTTTTATGACAAATAAGGTATTGCCTAAGATATTACATTTTGATGGTGTAATTTGATGTAATCCTAAGTGCAAGCCCTTAGAATTATATTTTGTTGGTGAAGGGCAAGAGTTCAGGGACCAGCGTTTACTCTACCACTTACCAGCTGTGACCTTGGGCGAACACTTAATCTCACATAACTTTAAGTTTCCTCATGTTAAACTGAGGAACCATGATAGAATCTATGCATTGAGTGACATCCAAGATTATTATTGCCATTAAATTATACACACACACACACAAAATGAGTTCCGATATGTCATTGTACACACACACACACACACACACACGAATTCCAATATAAGTCATTGTATATTTTATATATACACACACACACACACACACACACACACACACACTACAGAGTAATGTCCTTGGAACAAAATAAATGCTTGGTAAGTGTTAATTTAATTATTGGGTGGCATGAGAGTTTATGTTTGAATTATTTAGAATATTTAAGGCAGTGGGGAATGGAGATTTCCTTTTAAATGATGGGTCCATCAAATTAAGCTCTTTTAACATCAGGCTCTTAAAACAGGATAAAGACTTGTTGATTGGGTTCAGTGGACAAAGAGACGGAAGTAGTTTCAAATACTCACTTTCCCTAAAATCTCCTTGGTCATTCAGAAAGTCAAGTAGTTTTTCTTAGAATGAATGTGGCTCTGGATAGTGGCTGTGTGTGATGGTAGTGATACCTCTTGAAAATGACTTGGGTATGTTGGGACCTTTTCATGGATATTTTTAAAAAGAGTAGTGGTAGAAAAAGCTGGAAGGACAAGTTAGATTAAATCCTGGTGGGAGAGTTTTTCACGGACACCCACATGGAGCAAGTAGGATCTCGTATCGCTTAAACAGTGGTGAGGAAAAAAACCTCATTCAATAAACCAGGGACTGAATGGTAAGGTGGGGAAATGGCTGGAATAAGAATAGAGAGGTGTCATGAAGAAAGAAGAGAAATGACAAAGCAAACTTGTTAGCAGAGTGAGTAGAAGTTTATTCTTAAATTATTTATATTGTCTATAGCAGGGGTCCCCAACCCCCACCTGCAGACAGTAGTTGTCACTGGCCTGTTATGAACTGGACTCCACGGCAGGATGTGCGGGGCAGGCAGGTGCATTACCCCCTGCACTCCTTTTCCTGTCAGATCATCATCAGCATTACATTCTCATAGGAGTATGAACCTTATTGTGAACTGTGCATGTGAGGGACCTGGGTTACATACTTTTAATGAGATTCTAACTAATGCCTGATGATCTGAGGAGGAACAGTTTCATCCTGAAAACATCCCTTCTACCCAACCCCCACCCTCGCACCCATTTATGGAAAAATTGTCTTCCGCGAAACCAGTCCCTGGTACCAAAAGGGTTGGGGACCACTCATCTACATCATAAGGACTCTACCTTCTTTATAATGTGAGATAACAACATTGAGAGGTTAGTTTTAAGGAATTTTTCTATCCAAAATTTTCTAAACTTATTGGATTGATATAATGTGTACAGTTGACTTCAGATCAAATTCTTTTTATGTAATTCTTAGTGGTATTTGGAGCAATGTTTGTGAACACATTTGGCGAAATGATCATCTAGGCATAGAAAGCTGGATTAAAGTGGAACAGGAACAAGATACAAGGCAGGAATCAAAGTGAGGAATTTCAGAATTTGTGACTGGAAATGAAAAATTTGACTGCTGATGATGACTTAAGTATGGCTGTGCTTGTTGACAGATGGAAATGCCATCAATTTCTCTCTCCAAAAGACTGAGCAGAGGAATTGGGATGAGAGGATCACAGGTATAAGAAAAAAAAAAAAGAAATGAAAAGAAAAAAATCTTTGTCACAGAATTCCAGGATGTAATTGTTTTTTCTCCTAACTTGTCAGTTTATTTGTTCCAACAACCATTGACATAAAGCTTGTAAACTTTTTAATTTGTGGTTAATTAAATTTGTGACTAATTTGCTATTTATTAGTTATCCATTTGTTAGAATTAATAGATACATGTGTTAATTATGATACCAAAAGTAGCAGCTTATTTGGTCTATAGAATAACTCAAAAAATCCTAGTTTTTAAGGGCCATATTTTAAGTGAAAAAGATTTTCTAAAATATAAACCTTTAGTTTGTTTCAGATAATGTAATAAAACACAATATGATCTTTTAGAGGGATATTGCATTAGATCATATTTGGGTTCCCCACAATTTCTTCAGTCCTAGATTTATGAAAATGAGATAGGTATCACTTAATTATACAATAACTTAAAATAATAACTTTTATTGCTTATTTTCCTTTCAGGTGAAAACTTATTGCACTAAAGTTTCTCAATTTGTAATTGTGTTGTCAAGGATAGATGTGCATGGAGCACTAAAAATAGATAAATTTTAAAATGGCAAATGTAAATTCTTTGAAATAAATATACCCAATAACTGATAACATTCAGAAAAAAATAATTATCTATTGTATTTAAAAAGGACTTTATTATTTTCATAGAAGATATCTCTGAAAATATTCGGGAGGCATTGCTTAATGGCAGCTGAAACAAGTGAAAAGCAAATGGAAACAAGGCAGTTGCTGTCTGCAGAGCTTTTAATAGTTTTGGTGAAAAATTAAGGACCACCTGCCATGTTGAATTTTGTGAGTGATGCAGAGGTACTTGCCAATACATTCATGAATAAGTGAAAAAACAGGGTTTTTAATAGTAACACAAACCTTCAAATGGAGTTAATAAAAAACAAGGCTCTTCTTTACTGGGTGGAAAGTTATCTGCTATATAGAAAGGCCTATTGAATGAAACATTTGTCCTCAAATTCCCTTTAATCTACTGTGAGGTTCTGCCTGTTACCTCACTTGGAATAATGTGCCAATTTTGTAAGGATAAAGAGAATTTTATCGTTTTTTCATTCCCTTAGCTATTTGATGCAGCATTTCCTTGAATTTCACAGTACCTGCCTGTTTTTAGCAGCTCTAATTTCAGACTATCGCTTTCCTTAACTAATGTGTAAAAACTGATATTCTCATCTTCTTGATGGAGAATATTCACGAAATGCAATCCCAGTGAGAATGCCACTTACTAATGGATATTTCTTTCTCCGGACATCTTAAAAAATTCTGTTTCAACTCTTTATACCTCTTGTTCTTTACAAAAATGGATTAAAATGGCTGGTACCATGGTGGAATGCTTTTATGGTCGCGTATTGCTTTTGTATTATATACTGTAAGTGGTTATTGTTCACATTTCATGCCTTTACCAGTTTGAGTTAAACTATATTTTCGTTTCCCCCTACCAAAATATTTGTCTTGTGGCAGTTTAGAGCTGAAGCTCAGGAATTATGAGAGATATTATTAGATTTGATGTGTTTGGTCTTTACTCTTTGCTTTTCTAAGATAATTGGGTAAGGCTCCTACAGATTGAAAGGGTTAAATGGATTAATAATAGATTTTTAAAAATGTTACTGGAGAATGAAATCTGTTTTGTCACTGCGGCAAGAAACCCAGATTCTTCATACTAAATCAGGGTGCTTTAGTTAGTATGGAGGAATGTTAAAAACAAAGAAACAAAATCTTTTCACAGTTTTAAACTTGTTTTTGAGCAGATTGATACTGGGAAATATATTGATTCTAATTCCTAGAAGCATTGGTAGAGGAGTTGCATGGCAAAAAATTTCACAAAATCTCTAAATTTCAGAACTTTGGTGTATGTCTAGGTTATTGTTTGGTGTATGCCTGCTGTATGTCTAGATGTATGTCTTTAGTTATTATATTTAGAATGAATTTTACTAATGGACTCATCACTATAATTTCAAGAACTCTTTTATTTCCCTTTATTGTTATTTTAGTGATTAAGGTGACATTCATTCTGCTATTATTAATAGCTCTTTTTTCACTCTCGAAAGGGTCCTGGTTTGATTATATAATCACTGGCCATATAAATCTTTTGGCATTCTGTTTCCACATTTGTTTCCAAAACAATCACTTTTCTAAGTGTATTCTTGCATATTTTAGCTTTTTAAATATAAAAAGTTATTGTTACATATCATATCCCAAGTTAAATTGATCTTCATGTATCTGATAATTACATTCCCTAACAAAAGTTATTATAATGCTCTAAAGGTAAGTTATTAAACTATGACTCAAATATTCATATTTCATAATAGCAAAATGACCAACTATAATTTTTGGAGCCAAATCTAGAGCTGAAAATGTAAAGCATTTTATAGAATTATTTGTCAAATTTAATTAAATAGAAAGAAAAATTATGTTTTGGAGGAAGAGGCAATTCAAATTTTTAATTTTTCTTTCTACCTACTGGAATTAACCTTCAATTAGAGTAAGTCTGTATTAAAGCAAATTTGATTTTTATAGTTCATTACATATTTATGTTCTGATCATAGTGCCAAGTATCCCATGTGTAACATGATTTTTACTTGAATAATGCTAACGTATTTCTTTTTCTTGTATTACTTGTATTAATATAAATACTTGTTTATAATTTTATTCATTTCAGCCATATTCAATATATGTTTATGTTTTTCATCTCCATTTCTATGTGGAATGGCTAGTGAATAAAATGTATACATTTATGAAATGATTAGAAAATGGTACTTGACAGTAATGAAGTACCAGATTGTACAGTACACACCAAATAACACAAGACTTTGACAGAAGTTTATAAGCAGAATCTAGAATTCTAAATCCTGAAGCAGCATAATTTACTAGAAACAGAAATGGATTCAGAAATGAATGACTGGATTCTAAGCCTATTTTTACTACCTAGTCATATTTCAAAATATAGTAAGTTACTTAATCTCTCTGAGCCTCAACTTTTGTAATCTGTCTAATGTGGGAACTTTACTTGTCTTGCCTATCTCATATGATGCTTGAGAGATACTTGCAATTGTAAATCAAATTGCATTTTAAGTTCCAGTGTTTTAAAATGGAATCTGCTTGGTGTATTCTGGATAACTGAAAAGTATAAGAGTAGAGACTAGGGAATATGTTAAACATCTCTTGATTTCCCTTCTCAAAGATTTTCTCGATGTCCAGTTCCCACTAAACTAATTGATGCATACTGCCTCAGTCTGCCATCATCTTCTTACATGTCATCTTGCATTACCACCAAAGCCCTCCTGTTAGTTTTTCTGCCTCTTGCTAATCCATCATGGCTAGAGTAATCTTTCCAAATGCAAGTCTTATCATAACACTATCTTTTAAAAATCCTTCAGTAGCTTTCTTTTCCTCTTAGAAAAAACTTTTCCTGTCTCTTTTTTCAGCTCTGACCTTTGCTTCTCTTCCACTTGTATTTGGCACTTCAGCCACTTTGACATTGCCTCAAGGCACCATGATCATTGCCTTAGATGTGCCATGATCTTTTTCCTCTCTATTAGTTATTTGCCTATGAATTGTCTCTTTCCAGTCTCTTGAATATCTCTTACTTTTTCTGCAGATTTCAGTTATACCAAAGACACCAACTGTCCATGTTTCTACAGTGATCTCCTTTCATAACACCTAATGCTTTATTAGAATGATTTAATTTATAATTGGCTTTCTACAAACTGAGAGGTCTATGAGGGCAGGAACTGTGTCTGTTTTTCTTCCTACAAGGGGTCTAGTTCTTAGCATGATAAAAACATAAGAAGTACCCAGAATATTTGTTGAATGAGTTAGCGAATGACTGAAACAAATCAGGAATGCAGGATCGTAAATGAGGTGAAGTATGATAACGATTTGACACAGAGTTACTGTTATGAGAGGGTCAAAAGAGTAACAAACAGGAATTGATTACCTTGATATGAGATGTAGAAGAAAGTAGAAACTTTTAAGTTTTCTGCTGTTAAAAGAATGACAAATTTGGAGGGAGATTTTCTTCTGGTTTTCCTTTTGAAATTTGAAATAGGGACACTGATATAAGATAAGGGATGGTGGAAATAACAATAGTTCTGTCAACTTAAATCTATGTAGCACATTTTTCTTTTTTAGTTTTTCAAAGCTTTTTTCTTATTTTACAGAATTATTTCAAAGTTAATTTCCAAGCAAATCATCTAGGGAACTTTGAAGAAAACCT
Source organism: Pongo abelii (assembly GCF_028885655.2). Lineage (NCBI taxonomy): Eukaryota > Metazoa > Chordata > Mammalia > Primates > Hominidae > Pongo > Pongo abelii. Next base: position 94,181,041 of record NC_071990.2, on the reverse strand, counting down.
AATATTTTAAGGGATGAAACTTAACTTTTCTAATGAAGTTATGTTTTTTTTGTTTAAATATTTTGGAAAAAAAAAACTAGCAATAACCATTATTTATTTTGTTTAGTTAGGATGGGCTCTATTACAAGGAGTTACCTGGAGCCTAGAAATAAAACTGATACCTGTTTGTATTAAAACAGAATTTCTCAACAGTAGCACTATTGACATTTTGTACAGGATCATTCTTTGTTATGGAAGGCATATAGGATGTTTAGCAGCATGATTGATGTCTGCCTACTAGATACCAGTTACAGACCTCCTCCACACCCAGTTATGATCATGAAAAATGTCTGTAGATATTGGCAAATGTTTCCTACAGGGCAGAATCACCTTCATTTGAAAACTATTGCACTGGAGAGTTAGAAATTATATTCCATAGATAAGAAAATTTGTAAAGTGTTGGAGCCTTGTAATTATCATGTAAATTTTTTATGGATCTTTGATTTCCTCATGGTGATTATATGTAAAATGTAAAGCATCAAGGTGATTACTTTCAGATACTTCCAGGAATGCAGAACTGCTAGGGACGCAATGCTGCTTGCCTCAGGAAACATAGACATCCAAGCAATAGAGTAGGTGATGAGAACTTAAGAAAAGAAAGACAATTAATTTATGTTTTAAGGGTCTTCCTCAGAGATGGAAGGAGAAAGCACCTGAGTGTGCCCAAATCTTTAACTTGAAGCCCAGGGCTGAAGAGTCAAAAGCTCTTATATTTCCTCAAATGTGGGGCTTCCGTTACAGGGTATGCATTTATGCATAAAATCTACTTTATTTTGTTCAAATACATTGATATGGAAGACATTAAATGTTACTTTATAAGGGAAGGACACAATTTTCCAGACAATCAGCTACACGTATTTCTGTAGTTGGAAGAAGCATCTCTTCTGCTTCTGTTCTCATATATCATGATGGTCAGTTATGTTCTCAAAGAATTCATGTCAGTTATTTGGTGGCAGACTTTCAGTGCTGAATTGCTTTATGAAAATGGGCCAGGCGTGGTGGCTTATGCCTGTAATTCCAGCACTTTGAGAGGCTGAGACAGATGGATCGCCTGGCCCCAGGAGTTTGAGACCAGCCTGAGCAATATAGCAAGACTTTGTCTCTAAAAATAATGTTAAAAATCAGCTCACTGTGGTGACTCATGCCTGTGGTCCCAGCTACTCAGGAGGCTGAGGTGGGAGAACTTGAGCCTCAGCAGTTGAGGCTACAGTGAATAGTGATCATACCACTGCACTCCTCCTGGGCGACAGAGTGAGATCCTGTCTCAGAAAAAGAAAAAGAAAATGAAACCCCACACAAAAAAATGTGTCCCCTGAATTACTGGTGACAGTATAGCAGTGTGCCCTCTCTCTTCCTCTCTCGATTATTTTCAGACTCATTAATGATGAGATGACCAACCCCCACCTCCTTCTGTCTATCTTCTGCCATGTCCACATGGCATAAATCTTTTATAATGAATTTTCTGTGGACCCACTGGATAGGAGAAATAACAATGGAAGAAATTCTAAAATATTTTCCTTTTGTGATCATGAATGAGGAAAATGGGAGCTTTTGTTTTTCTTAGTTGTCTTTAGAAGAAAAATTGTCAGATTCTTCAGGTTAGGTGGGAAGCAGATTAACAGCAAATTGTGTATAGAGACTTACATCACTGTTTATGATAGCAAAGAAAAAGCATGAACTGACTTCAAATGTAAGTTATATTTTCACAGAACTCTATTCTTTTTTCATTACTTTTTTGATTAGTGAATTTTTTATCTATACTAGCTGCCTATTAGGAGTTTTTTTTTTTTTTTTTTAATTGAGCGTTCCAAATCTTGGAGTTTTTTTTTGTTTGTTTTTTGAGACAAGGTCTCTCTGCTTGGCTCACTGTAACTTCTGTGTCCCAGGCCTAAGTGATCCTCCTGCATCAGCCTCTGGAGTAGCTGGAACTACAGGCACATGCCATCTCACTTTTTTTTTAATTTTTTTTTTAGAAAGAGAGTTTCACCATGTTTCCTGGGCTTGTCTCAAACTCCTGAGCTCAAGCTATCTGCCCACCTTGGCCTCCCAAAGTGCTGGGATTACAAGTGTGAGCCACCATGCTTGGCATCTCTGAGTTTTTACCAGTCTTGTCAAGTTGTTGTTGTTGTTTGGTTTTACATTTCAAGTTACACATATTGGAACATGAGTTTGGCATACTTTCTTCCATTGTAGAGTAGAGGGTAGAGTTGTACTTCTACCAAAATAACATGCTAAACAAAGTAAGTTTATGGAGATCAATAACAGAAGGAAAACAGGCTTATTTTCAAATGAATTTTTTTTAATGATATTATTTTAAAGGATCCAGTATACATTGTTTCCTTACTTGTTGAAATTATTAAAGGAATTTCTAAGTTGAAACTTTCAGACATTTAGTTACATGGTTTGTATAATGAGGCAGTTAAACAGATTGCAAAAATGTTAAAAACTATTCAGAAATTTTTGTATGTTATGGAGGAAGCAATGTTATCTTTTTTAAAATGATATTCTTTACTATGTTAAAATAATTATGATGATAATATTAACTGATACGTGTAAATTACTTACTATGTGCCAAACACTCTTACATGTTCTTTAATTTAATCCTCATAGTGATCCTATTAGGAAAGTGTCACTATTATTCCTGTATTACAGATAAGGAAACCAAGGCAGTTTCCTATTGGTGATCTAATGATGGTTCTAGCACTTGAACTCAGGAGTTGAACTCAAGGTGTTTGGCTCCATAGCCAGCAGTCTGAAGGACTAGTCTCCACTGTTGTTTAATTATTTTCTTAACCATCAATATGCATTCACAGATACAAGTTTCTTCTATTTTGGCAAATAAAATTACAATGAATAAAAATATACATAAAACCACAACATATTTGGCAGTGTCAAAGATTCGCTAGTAAGGCATGACACTTAAAAGGAAGACTTTAAAGGATTAAACTGTGAAATATAAAGGTAATATATTTGACACTTCTACATTTAGTTAGAAAAATATGATCTTGCAAGATTTTAGTGAGGGTATAATGTACTCAGCATGAGATAGATAGATGATAGAGATAGAGATAGATAGATAGATAGATAGAGTATTTATCTATGTATATAAATTCATATCTCTATTCTTTTCTGTAGTGCTAAAATAGAGGAATGGGAAGACAGATGAGGGACTCAATTACCTAACCCAGAGGTCAGATATGGCTTCACTAAGGAGGTGATGTGTTTTAGAAATTTAGCAAATATACCTGTAATGACTCTCTTCAGGAAGTTAGCACTACATAGTGTACTCCTTCATAGAACTATCTCTAGATTTGACCTGAATTTTTTTTTTAAAGCTCTGGTTAGATATCTTTAGTGTGACTCCATGTTATTTTGAGGCTCTCTGTTGATTAGGAATTTAATATTCTGTTACATTCTTAATAATTCTTCTGACATGTTATACATTTTTATTTATTTAGTGTTATTTTATTTCTTTGAAAATTAATTGATGTATTTATGAAACATGAGGTATACTGTGAAAACCTTTATTCTTTTATGTACTAGTATGGTATGTCAAATGAGCTTTGAAGTTAATTTTTTTTTACCTTTTGTAAAACATGCAACAATATACTAATCCATTAGTAAATGGCACACTTATGGTAAGCTTGTGATTATTCAAAAGAGAATACACCAGAAAAAAAAAGAAGAGTGACAAATAGAGCATAAACCTTTGTCACTCCACAGAAATAACTTTGGAGATGTTGGTGAATCATGAGAGCTAAAAATACTACTAATCTTGATACCATCATCTAAGCTCTCTAATTAAACTGTCTCACATAATACTGTGTGATAATCCTATATGGTAAACAACTGGCAAATCCATGAAATATCAGATTCCAGAGAATCATGAGTAGAAGTTAATGGCAAGAGTGAGAACCTATTCCATACAATTTTCACAAATGATATTGAATATGAGAAATGCAGTGTAAAAGTACTAAATTACACACAAGTTTCCCTGACCTGCCTTATGGAATTCACCATTTCTGAGAAGTCAGGGCTTCTGTTCTTGACTCAAGTCTTTTTTTCACATGACCAAGTTATTGAACAATTACTTTACACAGAACATTTAGATTTTAAGAAAAGGTCAAGAATGATTGCTCTTGGAGATTTCTGTTAACTTTGTAATTTTTCCCTTTTGATATTGAAGCAATAAAGTAGAATTTGTGATTATATTATAAAATTAAATATAATATAAACAGAACTAGTGATTTCTAGTTGTTAATTCCAAAGATATATTACTATAATTATTGACTATATGTCAAAATACAAATATATCTTCTGTTATATAATCATGTATCACAAATACTTGAATAGAAAATGTTTGTATTTTAATCCAGACAACTATTTTGACAATTGTTGAAGACGTATGCACTCTAAATTGTAAGAGTATATACCATAATTCAGAAGGAAGTACTACATTTTCAGAATTCTCCATCTCCTTTTAGTATAATTTTATTTAAAAGGGTAGTGGAAGAAGTAATTTACTAAAAAATTAATGAAATCATGATACAGATATTAAGGCAAAGCCAATGTATAAACTTAACTATTATATTTTTCATGTGAAAAGTGGAATGTTTGACTAACCATATTGAATAGCACTTAGGCTGTTATAGCTGCAAGCACAATGCTTTGGAGTTAGTCACTCAACACATTTCATCAACAAACAGAAAACTATTTAAAAGTTTGGACAACCTATGCCATTTGAGGCCATAACTTAGAAGGAAAATTTATAAAGCAAAAATGTAATGGAAATAACAAGCAAAAAGCAATGCATCTTATCTTGCTAAAAATTGTTTACTCTAAATTCTAATTTTGTGAAATATTTTATAGCATTCAGCACTAATATATGATAAGAGTAGGATTTCAGTCTGGGAAAATCAAAAACCTTAAAACCTTATTGACTCTATGTCTAGATATTATCTTTTAACATCTGTAGCATGAGAAGATTCACTTTCTAGCCTCGTATTTAAACAGCTGCTAACTGAGACTGCAAAATAATCATGTTGAAAAATGGCAAAAGGAATAGTCATACTCTTATAAGGTTGTAACTCCCCTTTCTGTAATTGCTGATATTTGGCAAGTATTACCCTCTGTTTTGCTGTGCCATAGGTAGTATGCTCATTATGGTGAAATGAAATGAAAGCATAAAGGAAATGTTCAAGCATCAGATACCTCCTTTATCATTGGTGTTCGTCCACTCACAAATGTTTATTTTACAAGTTCTTATACAATGCTTGATTATTCCTAAGTAATATAAAGATAAATCATTCACCCCTTGGCTTTTAGATATTCTGTTTATTTAGATGCATGTAAAACTAGTTTTCTTATCAGTCTTTTGTTGAACATTTACCCAAAGGGTAATTTAACTTAAATGTTGAAAAAAAATGATTCTAAAAATATTGTCTGATCCAATCCACCTGGTATCCATCTGTGACAGTATGTCTTCACAATCTGTCATCTGCTTTTATCCTGTATGTTCTTAACCACTTCATTTGGGTGCAATCTTTGAACTGATTTTTTTCCCTTCCTTATTTCTGGTGTTCTGGTTAGTATAAATTGGCATTTTCAAATCTTTAGTCAGGTTTTGGGATGATGTATACTAATTAATTAGGAAGATGTAATGTACCATCAGCTCTCTATACATATTTGTTTATAGCACCATTAATATAGAGGTAGAATCAATCATTATATTCTAGTTTTTCATTTCCTTTGTAAGAACTTTCAATGCATTTTTATTTGGAAATGTACACATTTACTTCATCATGATTTCCTATGAGAAAACAGTATTTCACTTCTAAATTTCTAAATTATTTCAGATTGAAATATATGCACACATAGGTGTTGAGTCTAATACTTTGTAGCGCTTGTCATTACAGTTGCCTCTCAGTATCAAGGGGGGATGGGTTACAGGATCCCCTTGGATACCAGCATCCACAGATGCTTAAGTCCCTTATATAAAATGGCATACATAGTATTTGCGTATAAACTATACACATCCTTTTCTATACTTTAAATAATCTCTAGATTACATATAATATCTAATACAGTGTAAATTCTAGGCATGTAGTTGTTATATTGTGTTGTTTTAAAATTTGTATTTTTTTATTGTTGTATTATTTTTGGTTATTTTTTTCCCCAAATATTTATTATCCATGGTTGGTTTAATCCATGGATGCAGAACCGGTGGATACAGAGAGCTGACTGTGCTTTTTCTTTTTTTGTTTTTTTTGAGACAGAGTCTCACTCTGTCGCCCAGGCTGGAGTGCAGTGGCGTGATCTGGGCTCACTGCAAGCTCCGCCTCCTGGGTTCACACCATTCTCCTGCCTCAGCCTCCCGAGTAGCTGGGACTACAGGTGCCTGCCACCACGCCCAGCTAAGTATTTTTTTCTTTTTTTGTGTGTGTGTTTTTCGTAGAGACAGGGTTTCACCATGTTAGCCAGGATGGTCTCGATCTCCTGACCTCGTGATCCGCCTGCCTCAGCCTCCCAAAGGGCTGGGATTACAGGCGTGAGCCACGCCTTGCCGACTGTGCTTTTTCTGAGTTCACTCTGAATATTAAGGTAATTTACAGTTTTGCCTAGTTTATAACTTGAAAAATGTAAAGTAGTATATGTACATATAAACAAGCTTTCACCTTTAGTTTTTGTCGTGCCCCTCCATAGGTCATAGATCAAGTGAATTAATATATCTTAGAGACATATGAAACGTAATAGGAAACCAAATGTACAGAAGGGTGTATGAATATATATGTGTATTTATGCTCATAATAAAAGAAAACAAAAGATGTAATATCCCATTGTTTTTAAATTAGTGTTTTTGCTTACTCTACAATTGTTTAAATATTTAAAAGAGAGCCAGTAAGAAATAAATTGAAATTATTTTTCATAAGAAAGAATCAGTGATATTTCTGTTTTCCAATAGAAATGTTAATTATTAGAATTTATTTTAATAGTGGCCTGTCTAGTTCCAAATTACCAACAGAAATGAAAGTATTGTGTACTTATTGTATGGCAATTCTCAGTAATCTAAAACTAGAATATTACTTTTTTGAGTTTGGATAGGTCATGTATTTAAAGAAAGATAGTTTTTAAAATAATCCAGAGCAGGAAAAAACTATTATTCTTTAAATTTTTGCCTTGGAAACAACCCTGAAATGATAGTTTTGTTATAATTTATAATTCTCAGCTTAGTTGTTTTCCTTCTCTTGGACCTTTTCTCCCCTGTGTTCAGAGAAGATATTCAATTATATGCTCCTAAAATGCTTTTAATTTCATTCGTATACTTTTTCTTGTTACTGTGTTAAGGATGCTTACAGAATCATGTTAAAATCATCTAAAGTATTAACGTAAAAATGGCTGTGCAGTTGTCTCTCTGTGCAGCATAACAGGAAGACTTAAAGACTGAAAGCCAGTGAAGTGTTTCTCCTTACTTCTGTAGCCAAGGCTGCACTCCCCTCTACTAAGAATGTGCCACATCAGTCCTATTGCTCTGATTACTGTGAAAAATTTACTAAGTGGTGTCAGTGAATTAACCTTTGGTAAGTGGGATGGTGTCACCAGATGCGTAATGCTGGAGGATGAATAAAATTCCTTCATTCTTCCATTCAATAAACATAGATTAACCTCCTGCTATGTGCTGGACATTGTGCTAGGCTTTGGGAATCCATGGATACATACATTATAATCCCTGAACTTGAGAGGTTCATAGTGAGTTAGAGGACACATGCATAAAGAAATAATTATGGCAGTGTGAATGTCATAATGGTGGTATGTTGTATTGAGCGAAACTGTTCTCCTAAGTAGCCTTAAGAGCTCAGAAAAGATGGAGGAGGTAAAGCGTTTAACTGATTCATGAAGAATGGATGTTACTCTTTTAAAAAGAGTGAAACTATATAGGGTTATTCTTTACATATGTAGCTACTTTTTCTGCAGAGTTTGTTTTAACAAACAATTAAATGATATTCTGCTACTGGCTACATTGTCTTTTTGCAAAATTCTATGGATGCAAAGTTAATAGGATAATGGATAGAGAGAGCTGTGGCAAATTATTTACTTGGGTGTGGAGGTAAAAATCAGCAATTAATTAACTGGTTTTCTCTTATGAAGGAATAGAAAGTATGAAAATACAGTCAGAATTCTTACTAGTTTATTTCTAAAAATTCTATGTATGTTGCAAGTGTGTGTGTGTGTGTGTGTGTGTGTGTGTGGCCTTTATTTTTCTTTTCTTTTCTTTTTCTTTTTTTTTTTTTTTTTGCCAGCTCCTTTTTTTTTAAAAAAAAAGGATCGCGCTCAACAACATTTTTGTAAGGATTTATTCTGCTCGTTATTTTCTTTTGTTTCTAAGAATTAAGGATTGAGTGAATACACTCATTGTCCTGACGCAGCCATTTAATATGTCATGCTTCAGGGTAAACTGATTTCTTTATGATCTCCAGAAAATTTTCCACTGACATAACAGAAATGATTATTTACCTCCCCACATGTTCAAACTGCCTTAAACTGCTTTAGGGTTATTTGCTTCACAAGACTTAGTATTGATCCACATTTTATAACTGACTAAATAAGGAAACAGAGTCTTCACCAAACAGCTAGAACGATTGCTTTAACTGACGATTTTGCTTTCATCATTTTTAAAATTATCACAGAAAACTGATAGTGAAAAGCCCATGTCTTGGACTGCTTTGCATAGAAGTACAGCTCTTTATTTTAGGAAATTAAGATGAAATTAATTATCTTCTTTTTAGGTGTGGATTTTTCAAGGCTTTTCCCACAAATATATAGATTTAAATATATTATGGGAGAAAAATTAATTATTGACAAGCCACTCACAAGATAGTCTAATTTTAATCCTTTGAATTGGACTAAAGTTGCAATTTTTATGAACTTGAAGTAACCTGACCTTATAGAATATTCTGATATTGCCAGATCCTTCATTAGCCTCATTGAAAATCAAGCCAATAACTGCCACAGACAGCTCTCCAGTTTATATATAAAATTGGTCAATAATGTGTCCCTGCACACTTCTTGCATGTCTACCTGTGCTGAGTAGTTTTCTCATTTCACGTTGATGAAATGCTACAGCTTTGGCAGGAAAGGTGACTTTAGAGTTTATAGTCACCTCTGAAATAGGAGATAATTGGGCATGCTGTAAAAGATACAAATTAAGGTACAATATTTATAATTTATATAAGTAATTTACTATTAAATATCAGAAATTTAATTAGCATAAGCTCATAATCAACTGATTATCCATACCATTTGAAGCCAGTGGTCAAAAGGATAATGTAGTGTTTAGAGATCGTCATTATTTGTCTTTTTAGCTGATATACCTTTTTGGTACATTGCCTGCCTGACACAGTAATAGATACACAGTATGCAAATAGTAATTATTTGGTCGAAGAATGAATATTGGGCTATATTTGGTTAATAACTAATTTGTATTTCTTATTTGCTTACACATTTGGGAATAGGGAAAGTGGTTCAGAGGTTGTCTGGGGTAGAAACCACAGTGGGATCAAAACTTTGCTTGGAAATTGACATTGTAAAATAGTCACAGTAGTTAACTAATTATTGAGTGCTTAGTCTATGCCAGGCAGCATACTAAGTTCTTCACATGAACTATGCACTGTAATTCATAACAATCTTATAAGATAGTCTTATTATTATTTTCTCTGTTTTATATATGGGAAAACTGGACTCAGAACTTGAGCAAATTTGTAAAGACCACACAGTGAATACATACTAGGAGAGCAGCCAGTCTTATAACTTTTTGTGTGTGTGTGTGTGTGTGTTCTAACAGTCTTATAATTGATATAAAGAACAAGCCATCATACCTCTTTAGGATCATTGAAGTGAGACCTTATATAGTGAGACTGACAATGTCCATCATTCAAAATATGAATTTTATCTTTTTAAAAATGTGTTAAAATTGATTATGTGACAGCAAATGTAATGGTACTTAAAAAGGGGAATTATCACTCATATTTTTTAACATAGAGCCTACACTCTCTGACCTTTCTCAGTAGGTTTTCATAATGAGAATGAATAATAAAACTGATGTGCAAAATTTATGATACTTTAGTAAATATAAGAGAACAATTTGAAAATAAACTTGGCAGTGGCATAAATGCTATTGAAAATTGTGCCTCGTGTCTGAAATCTTCCAAACACTAATTGTGGGGTAAGAACTCTCCTGGTTGTTGCCTCTTGTTCATAAAGACATGTCCTCAAAGAAGATTTTTAGTAGAATAAAATAGTGCTGTGTCACAAATAAGCCATACTTTTAAGTTCCTACAAATAAATAATATAATGTTTGAATTTATTAAGCTAACTTCCCCTAATTTAAGTATTTTTAGTCCATGGAAACCCCAAAATAATACTGTTTTGTCACAGACTTGAATTAGAGCTAAAAGTACTTTATTTTACTGCTTTTCCTGTCCAGCTACTAGATCCTGAGATTTCATAGTTCATTTTTTTAATCTATAGGGTGAACTCTCAGAGTAAACCTATGAGGACATTATTGAGTGACATCCAGAAGGGTTTGCATTTCATTTTGAATCTTTCCTTTTTTGCACAAGTTGATTCTTTTTAGTAATTTACATGACTTAAAAATTCTATTTCTGGATACTTATCTGCATGAACCAAAATGAATGTGCACATCTTTGGAAACACAGACAAGGTTCAGCAACAATTGCACAGTGAAAGCTAGAGGTAAACCAGTTGGCAGACGGATCTCTGACAAGAATCAGACACCATCGGGGTGCCATGCGGATGCAGGACAGCCCTTGTAGAACCTGTTTTTTAACACTGTTGCTTGCTAAGGCATCTCTGAAAGACTAAGTGGGTGTACTGTATGTTTCTATATGGTATATTTGTAGGGGCGGTTAGGCTGATGATGGTAGAAACATACATTTTTTAAAGATAGCATTTCAGTTAAAACAATTGGAAGGTAGTTTAGCAGCTAGACATTTGATTACTGTGTTATTGTTATAAACAATCATTTGCAGATAGAAATATAAAAAATAACTACTATGTCTATAGCATGTTAGAGTTAACAGGGAAATAAGGAAGTAGAAGCCTAATGTGAAGTGGCTTTGCCCCAATTGTATGCTAGTAAATGGTGGAGTGGATTTGAACACAGATCCTTTGAATTAAAATCTGAATCTCTTTCACTGTATCATATTACCTCTTCAACATAGGCTCGTATTTATAAAGTAGAATACATAACAAGACAAAAAAAATCCTAGAACATTCTAACTTGACTTTTTTTTTCTCTTTTTTTATCATTTGGGTAATAACATCAGAATTATAGTGATCATTTGATGAAATAAAGAGTCATAACTCCAGACCTCAACCAGATTCTTAACATATTCTAAGCTGAAAATTTAAATAAAGATGTGTTTACATAATGCTTTGTTTTATTTCATTTTACATTCTAAACTTTAGAAATGAAACTTTTTAAAGCTTCTTATCTTACATGTTTTTCTTTTCCACTATATGGTATTAATAAAACATCAAATAATTAAATAACACAAATTAATAACAAACACACATGTAAAATGCCTTGAAATGAGTTTTTCATGTTAGTTTTAAAAATCCCCATGTTATCATTGAGCACTTAAGTACCTGTTATGAAAAAATTTATATTCTGCATGCTATCTTTTCTAAACTCTTGCATGTTAGTTCCAGGGTGATAGGGATGGTGTTCCACAAACCATAATATACTCATTACATCATGTTGTTTTTATCCTCCCTGCCCGCTGTTCATTCTCAACGTGAAAAATCATAGCGTATTAGTGACAGGAGGTCTGTATTTTAGGCAGACTTTTGTAATTATTCCCACTGAGGCACAGTCAATAGGATTAAAACACAGATTCTGGATCTGTCCATCCCAGATGAGGTCAGTTCTTTGAGCAGTGGGAGTACTATTTATATAAGCTGTGCTTTCCCCTTTGCCTTATAGAAAGATATTAATATGACACAAATATTTGAAAGCTCCTATGGAAACAGACTGGCTTTGCCTGAATTAAGATAAATATTCATCTGCAATAAATAAAACAACAGCATTCATTAGAATTCTTAACTACGTTTGTATGTAGATTTTACAATAATGTTAAAGCCCAGAAAGTTTCAATTACAGAACAATCTACTTATAGTTCATAATTAATAAACTCTTTACAGCTGCATAACTGCGGCCGGAAACATCTGCAAAGCCTTATATTTTACACACAGACATACATAATTCCTTCAGAAAATGTTCAATTGTGCTTAAAATCACCGGTCTGGAAATGGAGTAAGACCTGAGGAAGCTGAGTCAAGTTGTATTCCTTTAGCTCATGGGGGAGAAGTGGAGAGATGGGAGAAGGAAACCAGACCTCATCTGGCAAAGTAATGTGGATGAAAAATAAAAATGTTTAATATCTATTCAGATATTCAATCACAAATATTTGTATAAAATGTATCAAAAATCTCCCCTAAATACAAGCTTGGTTTTGATAAGACTGTTTTTTAAGTGATAAAATTATTACTCCGCAGATAAAAGGTAAGCTATTATTTATGAAACTCCAAAAATACATACTAAATTAACAAATAGGTTAAAAGAATACCTTGATAATAGATTTCTAATAGTCTTAAAAGTAATCCATAGGTAATTTTTTTTTAGTTTTTAATTTTTGTGAGTACACAGTAGTTGTACATAGCCAATTTCTTTTACCTAAATGCAACTTTATAAAATTTGATGCATATAGAGTATATATGTTAGAAAAATAAACTAATATAACAAATAAAATTGACTATTTTTTCTTAATGTTTGCCTATTTAAGTGTTCAGATTTGAAGTACATTATTGATGGAATTTTTTTTTTTTTTTTTTTTGAGACGGAGTTTCGCTCCTGTCACCTGAGCCCCATGCTGGATGGAGTGCAGTGGCACCATCTCGGCTCACTGCAGCCTTCACCTCCTGGGTTCAAGTGATTCTCCTGCTTCAGCCTCCCCAGTAGCTGGGGTTACAGGTGCCTGCCACCACGCCTGGCTAATGTTTGTATTTTTAATAGAGAGAGGATTTCGTCATGTTAGCCAGGGTGGTCTCAAACTCCTGACCTCAGGTGATCTACCTGCCTTGGCCTCTCAAAGTGCTGGGATTACAGGCATGAGCCACCGTGCCTGGCCCTGATGGATTTTATAATGAGAGCTTTATTAAGATATAATTCACATATCGTACAATTCCCCCATTAAAGTGTACAGTATATGGATTTTTATTATAGTCACAGAGTTGTACAACTATCACTGCAAATCATTTTTAGAACATTGTAATTACCCCAAATATAAGCCTTATATCTATCAACAGTCAAATGCCATTTACTACCCCATCCCCGAAAACTGGTAATCTATTTTCTACATCTATAGATTTGCCTATTTAGGATATTTTATGTAAATTGAATCATACAATATGTAGTCTTTTATGATTGGATTCTCTTATGTAGCATGTTTTAAAGATTCATCCATGTTGTATTATGTGTCTGTATTTAACTCCTTTTAATTGGTGGATTATATTCCATTGTTTTAATTCATTCAGTAGTTGATGGACATTAGGTTGTTTCCACTTTTTGGCTATTACAAATAATTCCACTATGAACATTAATGTACAGGTTTTTGTGTGCATATATGTTTTCATTTATCTTGAGTATATACCTAGGAGTAGAATATACTACTTGGGTCATGTAGTAACAATGTTTATTCTTTTGAGGAACTGGTAGTCTTTTTGAAAGTGGCTGCACCATTTTACATTCCCACAAGCAGTGTAGGAGAGTTCTAATTCCTCCATATTTTCACCAACACTTGTTATCTTTTTGGTTATAGCCATTCTAGTAGATGTGTGGTTTTCATTTGCATTTTCCTAATGGCTAATGATGTTGAACATCTTTTTAAGTGCTCAGTAGCCTTTGGCACATCATTTTTTATGTGTTTATTACTCATTTGTAAAGCTTTCATAGAGAAACATCAATTCAGATTCCTTGCCTATTACTGATTGGCTTATTGATGGATTTTAATTTTTGCATTTTTTAAAAATTATTGATAATATCTAATTTTACCTCTTCAGTGTTATAGGGGAGATATTTTATTATCATGTATTCTTTAGAGACTTTGATAGTCCAAGAAAATACCTGGAACCTCCAGGATGTTGGTTCTGAACACCTATACAATTTTTTTAAAATACAGAAATGTCTAGGCCCTAATAATGATTTAATTATTTGGATAGAGTCAAGACATTAGTGTCCTATCAAAGCCTTCCTAATGTGCAGCCATGGAGGATAACCAAGCAAGATATGGATTATCAGTGCCTTAATGTTCAGGATGGTGTGAAGTATGTCTGAGATAAAAGTTGTTGCTTAAGAGTTCCAAAAAATCAGTCCATTAAGGATCAGGAAATATTTTTTTGGCTGTAAAAGAACTCTAGAAGTAGGTGGATTTTCTAGCAACAAGATTGTTGGAAGGGGGATCCTTAGAAATATAATCAGGTAAGATTTCTCCCAAGCATGCACTTATGGGTCATAAACATAAAAAACTGGACCAAGTATGGGTATCTGTGCCCTCATTCAGAAAGAAGATACATTCCATTTCTACCTAATTGCTTAAGCTAAAGAGGCATGGGAATGTATGGCTTTTGGGTGGCCTTTAGGATTGTTCATTTACAGTTGTTATACCAGTACCCTGATTGGCATAATGCAAGTATAGTCTCAGTGGCCTGGCATCCCATTGCTTAAACAAAACATCTGTTGAAGACAACTATGGAATATGTGATTGTTAGGAGAATTTAATGGAGAATCAGCATAGAAGGTTTTGGTATCAACCCTCTTGTATATTTAAATATATTTGATTTCAGAATTTTGGTGCTTTTTTATTCTTAAATAATTTATAAATGGGAAACCTGATTGCCTTTCATGTTCTTTGTTAAAAATTTTAAATTAAAAATATTATTTAAATCAATTTTGTGGGACAATATATTATTTAAATAGTTGAGATTAAATATAATAAACTACATTTATTTCATAACAGTAATATAGCAGATCTTATGATTTAATGTGTTGTAATATAATTTAGTAGATATATTGCAGTAAATGATATTATTACTCTGGTATATAGAAGTTTCATATATTTCCTAGATTTCCTTTTTCTTTGGTGGTTTTGCATTTAAAGAACAGACTGAGCAAAAACTTGCTTAACATATGAAATCTGACAAGATTACAGGTTTTAACTCTAGGATAATGAGCTTATTTTATTCATTAAGGCCCTAAGGACTAAAAGAACAGTCAAAAGAATCAATCCTAGGCCTTCATGGTATCATGGAAAAATACTGTTATTAAAATAAGAGGTGAAATACTATTTTTACAAAAGTAATTAAATATTTAAAACAATTTTTATGTGTATCCCTAATTTTTATCAATATAGTGAATGTTCAGTTAGAAAAGCAAAAACATCAAAAGACACAAAGTTACAATGCTATATTTCTTAATGTCACTAACTTTATCCATAGGGCACATACTATATCAAAGGGCACATGCTATATCAATTAAAGTTTGCTTTGAGTTCATGTGCTGTTGAACAGATTGAGAAAGCAGAGGAAAAATTTGTAAAACTGCTGTTGCACAATTCCTAGGATGTTATTGTTGTATACTTCATAATTATGTATGAAGGGAATTTATCTCTAAGGTTTCAGAAAGCATTTACCTCTGAAGACTTTTTACTAGTAGTTTCCAGAAAACCAGCTGCATTTAGAGAGAGGAGAAATTGCCTGGATTTCCATGTAGCTTTTCTGGGAGTAGTTGGTGAGCTCATCTAACTTTCCTGTATATGTGTATCTCTCAGATATGCCACTTTACCCTGCTTTATCTCATTGAGTATTTAACTCTAGGTATTTCGTGTAGATATCTTATCACAATTTCTAATGTTAAGAGCATCTGTTACTGCTTTCCCAAGCTTTTTCCACCCGGTAGATCACTGTTATCATAAGAGTTACTGCTTTTGTTCTTCCATGTTCTTGGCTTTACTCTCAACACCATTGCTCCAGCGCTTTTGTACTTACTTTTAATAACTCTAAATTGGTAGTTTCCTTTGAGATCAAATGAAAACTGGCTTGCTTCAACTTATTATTTTCAATATTAACTGAACTGAGACAGAATATTACTTCAAAGAAAAAATGTTAAGACTTTTATGATCACATTTTTCTGGTATTGCCTTTATCTATTTAATGATAGTCATACATATATTCCATAATTGTGCAGGTATCATCAGTGTCAAAATTCATAGTGAAATTGAGAATATCTGTTTAATATCTCTTCTTAAAGTATGTTGGGATATTATTTCATAGCTTTCTAAGTTAAAGTAATATCTTTCAATTAGTAAAAATGTATAATAAAAGTAATAAGGATCCATTGAAAATTAAGTTTTAGGGTAGCTAAAGCCCTTGAGTCCCGTTACATAAGTGTCAAACTTTGGCTCTTTTAACAGTAAATGATGATGGTAGAATAGCATAAGGCTGAGTGTCAGTAGTCCTGTGTTTTAAATCCAGTTTTTTCCTAGACAAACAGAATTATTTGAAGAACTCAGGTTACTTTTGCTTTAAATCTGTTTTCCCATCTGTTAAAAGGATAACAAAATTCAATGTAATTTGAAAGTTAAGTGATAAGAGTTTGAAATTTCTCTGCATTAGTATCATGTAGATTCTTGAAATCATGTCAGTTGAGCAAGGAATGCACCTCATTTGTGGGAAAAGGGGAATCAGCCTTTATTTAGAGGCTTTTATTTGCAATGGGAGAATGAGAATTCTGAGGAATTCCACTAGTAGACATCATTTTGGAAATCTTAAATCATGTTGCCATTGTCCCCCCATGACCTCCTTGCCCTGTAAAACAGTAAACATACACACGATGTCATCAAAAACTTGTCAGCACACACCTCTTCTTTGTCTCTATGTCTACTTTGGCTGTTTGTTTTACTTCTCCAGGCCTTAATGTCTCAGACAGCTAGTTGTGAGTAAAGCATTGCCTTCTCTGTTTTATGGAATGTTGTCTCTGATCTTTGAATTACAAATAATACATAAAGCAAGATACAGTGACTATTTTAAAAAAGAAGAATTTCCATCCTGAGAAATCTAAGCTAAACCCTTTATCCTTTCTGTTAACCATATTTTTTAATGTGACAAGATCATATATTTAGAAACATTTTAAGGTTTTATATTTTTGTTATAATATTTAGTAATCAATATCATTGTTCTCTCTATGCCTTATGTTTGTAATAATTGCTATTGAAAACAAGTGAAGATGCATTATGCTTCTTTGCCTAATGTTTTTGTAACTGCTTTCTCTTGTATTAATTGAGAAGCCAACTAAAGACAACATAGCCAACTGGCTTCTGAGGGCAGTAGTGGGTCATTAATTTACAATGAGATGGTTGTAGCCCTGTATAAATCTATCTCTATCTATCTATCTATCTGTCTATCATCTATCTATTGATCGATGGATCTATATTCACAACATAACATACCTTTAAATTGAGTCTTTAAATTATATAAAATACCTATCTTGTTAATGTAAATCTACTTTCTTGATGCCCCCTAAATTATTTTGAGCTCCCAAATATATCAAAATTGTGCATTAAAACTCAGCGTTTGAACAGAAGTTAAGGGATGACTCAGCTGTTTTCTGGAAACTATGACATCTCAGTATGTTAGGATTGTTCCTGCCTTCCATGCCCCGCAGAGTGAAAAATGGGGTTAATTTTTTGCATAATACCCAAGTAGAGAATATTAAATGAACTTTCAGCCAATAAATTAAATGCTAAATTTTATTTATGTTAAATTTTCACTAACTTTTCTTCACAGATATGATTTTCTTTTAGCTAAATATGAAGGTTACTAAAATTTAAGTAGATATTTATTTAATAAATATGAAGAATAGATTGAATTTGTTCAATATATAAGGTATTAATAAAATTATTGAAATAATGAAAAAATAACTTGCTAAATTTTCATTGAAGATAAATATAAATATATGAAATGTCCAGTGATATTAAATGGTACACTGTTACTGGATTTAATTACAGAATCTAAATGAATAAGAGCAACTTCATTAGGAGGTGGCAGAAATGCTCTCTGTCCATCTCTGTTCACTGCTGAGAACAGTTGCTGTGTTAGTGTGATTGCACCCTAACCCTCTCTCGGCAGAGGACAAACAGGGCCATAATCTACTTGCTGTTGATGGCTTTCCCCTTGTTTCTGGTGGTGCAGCCATCTCCTATTCATAGGATTTCATTATTTTCAGTAACAAAGAATTTCACTTAGTGGAAACCAGCCTGCCTTATAACTTAAATTGGTTGAAATTCTATCTTGGAGTTTCCTGAAAATTTTGGGAAATATATTTCTGTCATTTTCAGGTGAAAAATTTTACATAGTTATTATTTCTAGTCTGGTAATTAAAGTTACATTAATGTTTTTCAACATGAACCAAATCAACATGTCAAAAGTTAGTTTAAAGCTATATTAAGAAAACATAACTTGAAGTGTTCTAATGCAGACCAACAAACGGTTAATTATGTTGAAATCAAAGTTAAATTTGAATTATATATCAGAATTAAACGTTCTCAGGTTTTGGCTAAATAAATTATGCCTGTATTCAGTTTTCTGCTCCAGACTTTGGCCTGGTGCCAACTGCAGGTGCAAGTTTGCTGTATCATTTTGTTTGTATTATTTTGTTTTAAGATGAACTATCATAACATTTGGCTAGTGAAATACCCTAAAATGAATATTTTATCATAAAGAGCTTGTTTTACATACATCAAATTTAATATTTGATTCCTTGCTAAATAATACAATTTTTCTTTAACGATTGATTTGCTCTCATGTCTGAATTTTTGCTTTCTTTTGCATACCCAGCCTGTGGCCGTGGGTTCTACAAGTCTTCCTCTCAAGATCTTCAGTGCTCTCGTTGTCCAACTCACAGTTTTTCTGATAAAGAAGGCTCCTCCAGATGTGAATGTGAAGATGGGTATTACAGGGCTCCATCTGACCCACCGTACGTTGCATGCACAAGTGAGTTGTATTACAAAAGTAAAGGACTTTGCAGTCCCTTCCACTCATTTATACTTTTGTGACATCAATGAAATAGATATTGAATTTGTGATACATTCTTAATTATACTTAAATATTAAAATTATTTTAAAATATTAAGATAAGAAAATTTTCTTTCATAAGCAGATAGGTTTAGTAATATAAATATGTCTTATATCAACTTTGGTGTTATTTCCATGTCTGCAAAATTAAGATGCATTTTAATAATATTTTTCACATGTATCTCATAAGAATCATAAGTAAAATTAAAAGTTATTAGGGTCGGTCAGAAATGGTGGCTCATGCCTGTAATCCCAGCACTTTGGGAGGCCAAGGCGGGTGGATCATAATCACCTGAGGTCAGGAGTTCGAGACCAGCCTGGCCAACATGGTGAAACACCGTCTCTACCAAAAATACAAGAATTAGCTGGGAGTGGTGGCGCCCACCTGTAATCCCAGCTACTCGGAAGGCTGAAGCAGGAGAATCACTTGAACCTGGGAGGCGGAGGTTGCAGTGAGCCGAGATTGTGCCACTACACTCCAGCTTGGACAATAAGAATGAAACCTCGTCTCAAAAAAAAAAAAAAATTATTAGGGTCTTGCATGGATATTAAATGTTATTAAAAAGTAATGGTTTCTGAATTAAAATTCCATTACTAAATAGAGGAGATCTCACTAAATAGAGCAAATCTCACATCTTGGTTCTTCAATTAATGAATGTTTGAGAGATCCAAATCCAAAGCCAATCTCAGACATTGCTATAAATCATTCTTGAGTACATTAAAATGAATAAATGTATTCCCTGTTATGTGGTTAAAGGGAGAACTATTTTTAAACTACTGCACAGCTGGTTTTTTTAGGTGCATTAACTGTACTGTTTTAATTGCTTGGAAGAAAAATAGTTAAAGACTGTGGCAAAAGTACAAAGACCATTGTTATCCTGTTTTCATTTTGATGTATTAAAAGGAAAATAAATACAGCCTCTTGCCAAGTGAATTCAAGGAGGCTTTTATACAGCTTCTCTAGTAAAGGTAATGAAATGTTTATGTGAAAGAAAGCATTTCAACTCGTTTTCTCTTTGGTAATTGAGCCACAAGCTTAATGCCCCAGACGAATCCTTTTGTTCTTTTTGTTTATATGGTTTTTTTTTCTATTTTTGCTTATTTACTTATTTCTTCTTGGTTTCCCAAGGGCCTCCATCTGCACCACAGAACCTCATTTTCAACATCAACCAAACCACAGTAAGTTTGGAATGGAGTCCTCCTGCAGACAATGGGGGAAGAAACGATGTGACCTACAGAATATTGTGTAAGCGGTGCAGTTGGGAGCAGGGCGAATGTGTTCCCTGTGGGAGTAACATTGGATACATGCCCCAGCAAACTGGATTAGAGGATAACTATGTCACTGTCATGGACCTGCTAGCCCACGCTAATTATACTTTTGAAGTTGAAGCTGTAAATGGAGTTTCTGACTTAAGCCGATCCCAGAGGCTCTTTGCTGCTGTCAGTATCACCACTGGTCAAGCAGGTATGTTTTGTGCTTATCTTCACTGAATGGAATAATGTGACTACCTAAATGAGGTGTCTTAATTGAATATTTAGTTAGTTTCTCTACACAGAGCTTGATTCTTCCAGCTTGTTGATTATTTACAGCTTTAACTTTTTCTGTTGCTTGTTACACCATTAGTGTACTCATTAACATCTTCAGAGATCTGGCAGGAGAAATAAAAGCAGATAAAATTGGCCGGGCACGGTGGCTCACACCTGTAATCCCAGCATTTTGGGAGGCCAAGGCGGGCAGATCACGAGGTCAGCAGTTTGAGACCAGCCTGGGCAACAAGAAACCCCATCTCTACTAAAAATACAAGAATTAGCCGAGCATGGTGGTGCACGCCTGTAGTCCCAGCTACTTGAGAGGCTGAGGCAGGAGAATCACTTGAACCTGGGAGGCAGAAGTTGCAGTGAGCCAAGATCGCGCCACTGCACTCCAGCCTGGGTGACAGACTAAGACCCTGTCTCCGAAAAAAAAAGGAGATAAAATTGTAAACCCTTAAGACTGCTATAAAACAAATAACTCCACTGAAAGATCTAGAGGAGGGGAGTGAAAATATTGGTCAAAATGAAGTAAAGGATGTATTCACACTTTTCCCTTTTTGTTTGGTATGCTCATGATCATAAACTACATGATAATTAGGAATAATGAAAGAGTTGGCTTCATTGTCTCACATAATGTTACCCAATTTTTTACTACATAGACTATGATCTTTGTAATATATGACAAGTCTGCATTTTAATATGCATGAGGGAATTTTAAGTTCATCAGTAGATTTGTGATCATATTAATTTCCATTTTTATATTCGAATAAATGGCAGATTTCATGAGGATTTCAGAAAAAATGGCATAACCATGATAATTGTGCACTTGTAGCTTAGCCTAAAGGCAGTTTGCACTTATTTTCTCACTGGCACTTGAAATGCCCTCCTTAAGTTATTCTTTGTTGTGGTTAGGTGTGTTTTGGAAAATACAAATTGGAGACTTTCTAAACCTTCAGAAAAATCTTACGGCTGAAGGAAATCTCAGAAATTAGGGGCTTTCTCAGTCTTTTGAAAAATTCTTATTGCTGAAGATAGATGCTATGTAGTAAATGCAAAAAAGTGCTACGTTATCAACAATATTAAAATCGGGCCTTTACTAGAGTAGTGTGTTGTGTGAACAATGTAATAAGCTAATAACAAGGTCCTCTTGGTCTTTGGCTGGCTGTCTAAAAGCAACCAGTATTATCCCAAATTCTTGGGCACAGACTAATCTATTCTTCATTTCCATGCGAATTTTAACCAACTGTTACCTATTTAGATTATATCTACATAATGAAAACTATGTATATGATCTCAGGCTTACCATTTTTTAACAGATTAGTGGGTTTTTATTCTAAAGGTTTCATTCTGATGCTTATTTCAAAGGCTGTTTCAATCAGATCTCCTATTTATAAGAGCAGATATCGGGAGGTAAAACATAGAAATGTAAATCTTTAATAATTAGACAAAAAATAACTGATTTAGCTAATTACCTGGACTTACCTATTTTACTTTGGACTTACCTCTTTTATTAGCAATATTTATACTATTTATTTTAAAATGCTGTTGTCATAAGATAGTTCCACTTGTGTTGTTTTATATGTAAATTTATCGTCATAACTTTACAGTGAGTGGATTTGAAACGTTTTAGGTTTATAATTTTGACGTAAGAGCTGTCTTTTGGAAGCATTAATAGAAACTTAGTTCTACTAAGTTAGAATGGCATTCTTTTATTCCTGCTAATATCAAGAAGTGACATTTTTATTTTTGAATATAACCAGGAGATGCTGAACTGATACCAGAAATAGTGTTTGCCAAATTGGCCACTTTGGGGATGTCTTTTCATGTTCCTAAAACGTCTGTTGTTTGATTTCTCAAGTTAATACTATACAGGCTAAATATATTATCAAATTTCTGGAATCAAATAGTTCACAGATGTTATGTAAAATGGCTTTGGATGTTGATTCCCTTCTGGTTAAGAACAGACTAGGTTGGCTGGAGGGTTTTTTTTTTTTGCTTTATTTGTGGAGGAGGTTGATTTAAATGTACAATAAATATATTGTGATGATTGTACAACCCTGTAAATATACTAGAAATACTTAATCGTATATTAAAATGAGTACATTTTATGGTATTTAAATTATACCTCAATGAAAAGAAAAAATGATAAAAAGAATACCTATACATTTATTAAATAACATAAACATAAATAAAGGTTAAAAAACTAGGTTTGCACTTTTGTATTAAAATACTAATTCATGATTGCCTAGTCTGACTACATCTCAAATGCTAAAACTCATGAATTTACAGTTAGCTTTTTCTAACAGGAAATTTGGAATGTGTTAGTGATTATACTTTTTGTTCTTTTGTGTGAGTATACTCAGTTCCCTCCATTACCATATTTTTGCTCTTCCTAAAGGGGGGTGATTTGAAACTTTATCCGAGTTCAAAACTATCCAAGAAACCCTGTAAAACCCTTGAAATTATCATTCTCCATTAAACAAATAGTATCATTTCCAACCTAGTTTATGCTGAAATCACTTCAACAATGAATTTAAGTCTATATTTCTGGTTGGTTATCTTCCTCCTCAGCAATCCACTGATGCCTAGCATAAAAGGGTTTATTAAGAGAATTTCATGTTTCTGGGAAAGCTTAGAGAGTCAGGATAACAAATAATCAGCCAGTGCTTGAAAGGTAGTGTGTGTACTTTGTAGTTCCTTTTCTGTTAAGTTTTGAGTTTGGAGCACAAGACCCTATACCAGTATTTGTGTGAGTAGAAGTGTATTGAAATATCTTTTGCTCACAGGAAGAATAGGGCCATTGGTATTAAGGGCCCTGAGTTCTAGTTTCTAGTCTACCACTATGAGGTATATACATTTTGGATTGATCACTAAAGCTCCTCATGAAAAAAAAAAGGGGATAAAATAATATCTACCTTCCTGTATTATCTTGTTAAGTGAGATGATATTAGAGGAAACTAAACTCATACATTGCCATAAAAATGCTAATGCAGTGAATAGCAAAATGAATGCCAATTAGTCCTCTTTTTATGTAACTCTTTGGGAACCTGTCAAGGCAAAATGGACCAATTTCTTTACCTGCAGAAGCATGAGGGAAAATAATGTGAGTGCAGAATTGGCAGTTAATGTATTATAACATTGGAAGAGGGAGAAATTAATTTTGTTTGGCCTGTAAAAAATATGACTGTTATCTAGTTATCAATTATCTTATGATAGAGGTTCTTATGTAAACCTTAGCTTTAAGATAGATTTGTATTGAAAAGCGTATTTTAATATTCATATTTATATAATTTTAATATTTACTTATCATGAACATGCCATACACAAGCTGGCTGAACCACACATTTTTGTTCTTGTTGTTTTGTTAGTAATTATATTGACCTATTAAGGCTGAAGTCACAAAGATCAAGTTACGTACAATGGAGATATTTTTTAAAATATAGAAGTAGGGGGAAGACATACGTATTTAATTTATGACATTATGACCCTTATTCTTCCTTATATTTAAATGTTCTCTTTAAAAAATGCCTTTTTTAACCTTTTATGTTAAGTTCAGTGGTACATGTGCAGGTTTGTTACATAGGTAAACTTGTGTCATGGGAATTAGTTGTATAGATTATTTCATCACCCAGGTATTAAGCCTACTGCCCATTTGTTATTTTTGCTAATCCTCTCCCTCTGGCCACCCTGCACCCCACAGTAGGCCCCAGTGTGTGTTGTTCCCTTCTGTGTGTCCCTGTGTTCTCATCATTTAGCTCCCACTTATAAGTGAGAACATGTGGTATTTGGTTTTCTCTTCCTGTGTTAGTTTGCTAAGGATAATGCCCACCCACTCCATCCATGTCACTGCAAAGGACACAATCTTGTTCTTTTTTGTGGCTGCATAGTATTCCATTCTTAAGCACTATTTAAGTGCTGCTTTCTAATATTAGTTTGTCCAACTACACTAAGTACCCAGTGCATGTCAAGCACTATGGGGGATGCTAAGGATACGAAGGTAAAGAATGGTTCTCTTCTTAAATATCTAACAATAGAACACTTTATTATAATGTTGTAGAACAACATTGGGAACAAAACACAAAACTCTGAAGAAAGAATGATTCATTCAGAGAACAAATGAAAGCCTTTCCATAAAAGATGTTAGTCAGTCTAGAGATTCAGAATGGATGTGATTTTGCTAGATATAAAAGTAAGAGTATAAAAGTAAATCCTATTCTAGGCCCTGAAGAATACTACCCCTTTTCTGTAATCAGAACATGGTAATTGCCACTACCTTCCTTCCTGAGACTAAGTATGGTAGCACAGAAGTAGTATGCAGAAGTATGAAAGTTAATAAAAACAGATCACTCAAAAAATGCTGTTTCTTTCTTTAATACTTCATTCACTCTGGGATTATTTAAGCAATTATAATATGTGGTCTCTCCTCAAAGGGAAATAGATGACTTAGCAATTATCCTTCAAGTCAGGAACTGTGTCATGTTTATCTGTGTCACCACCATCAAATACAGTCTTTTCTGCATATTAGCTGTACAAAAAATGTTGTGGAATTAAGGCCAATGGGAAAACTAGAAAAATTAAATCATTATACAAGAGTGAAACCATTAAGGCATTAATAGAAAAGACATATTATTTGATATTAGATGACATAACTACATGATTTTGGACAAGTTACTTCACCTCTTTATACTAGCATTTTCTCCTCAAGTGGTACACTATTTGACTTGTCATATTGTAAAAATTGAGCAAATAGCTTAATTCCAGGTACATTTATTAGAATAAAAAGGTGTGTTACTGTACTGAAACAGTTATAAGAGCAATAATTAAAATATTACTACGTATTGAACACTTACTATGTTCCTGGTACTTTTTGAAATGTAAAATGTGCATGAAAAGAGTGTCAAAGTTGAGTCACCTAACTTTTTTGGCCTCATATTGTCCCCATAGGCAACTGAGAGATTTGGGACACAAGACCTCTCAGACCTCCACATATATTTATAACTAAATAAACAAAGTAGTAACTCAGTATACAGTACAAACATATCACTATGCTACACTATTCACTGTACACTATTAATAGGTGAGTGATAGTGTACATATACTACAGTTTTCAATGAGAGTGATAACTATTTTAATGCTCTGGAAAGCATCGGGAAGGAATTAGGATGAAAGCTGAAACCTCTTGAAAAAGGTTAGGGATAGTTTCTCGAGTTGGGCTCCCCAGGAAGCAAATACTTATATGGAGATTAGCGTGCATGAGTTTTATTAGGAAGAATGTTTGGGATCAACCCCATCAGAGAGAAGGGAAGCAAGCACGACCAAGCAGAGCAGGGCTGAGCTCTGATGGGGTCTCATTGGAATCATCAGCCAACTCCATGGGGAGTGCTCTACCTGTAATGAACCCTCAGGTTGTCCTTAGGTGACAGTTTTATATGTCTGTGTTGTCCAGACATTGGTTGCAGTTTTTCCTAGGAATGAGCAAGGTGTTACTTTTCAGAAAGGAAATTCTAAATGAGGCAGGGAACTGAGGCCTGTTTTCTGGCAAATATCTCGGCAGCTGGGCAAATAATTTCTTCAGTCCTCTTCTAAGGAGAATGTGGGCAGCCCATTACAACATCCATTATAGAGGGTTAAATTATGCAAAAGAATAAGAGGGACAGCATTCAGAGTGTGATTATGGAATAGTGCTATGAACTGGATGAATAAAGATTTGTGGGAAAGATTACTGGGGAATTTTTATTTTTAGGAAAAGAATCTTTTCTGATAGACAGCGGGGAAACCTGAGTGTTTTTGAACAGGAAAGTAACGTGATTGACCCTGGTTTAACTTAAACTTCTGTGTATCTTCCACAGTACATTTCATGTATTACATATAGTCGTTTGTTAAAAAAAAAAAAAAAAAAAAAAAATTCCTGCCTAGTGTTACTGTGGAAAAAATGTACAAAAATACAGTTTCTGAAAATATAAGAAAGCTTCAAAGAATCTGCCATTATGGTGTGGAGACATCTTAACTATCTTCAAAGGTCTCTTTAGAGTCTCTCAAAAAGAATTAATATTTTATCCCCATCATCAATTTTGTTGTGTATGGATGAATGATCTATATGACACTCACACAGATTATATTAAAATTTGAACTAAATTTGTGGAGTTGTTAAGACAAGAACTGATATCATTTTAAAAGTAAAATTTTGAGTGTTTGAATGACTTTACAAAGGTCACACAGTAAATTATATAGTGATGACCCAAATGATTGCAATCAAATACACTTCTTACCTCAAAATTATTAAGTGTTTATGCAATCTTATCATAGAGTGCTATCTTTAAAAATGTAGCTCCATAATCCATTACACGAGAATTTGTAGATTGGTTTAATGGTCAGTGATAAGAGCTGTTAAGTGAAAAGGAGACCTACTAAGAAGTGTTATTTCCTGAGAATATTAACAAATGTAATCTTTGTGGGATAGCATTGCTAAATATAGCATTTGCCTTCTCATTACTGTTTTATTATCTTTCTTCAAGAAACTTTAAAAATAGCCCTGCATATTTTAAACTGACTGACTTTCCTGTGTTTTTCAATGCCCACATCTAATTTCTCAGGCAAAATAAAGATTTGCGTCAGTATTCCCTTTACTTTGATTTGTAATGTTTATATAATGCACCAGATGAAATATAACCTGAGTCATGTGATATAACATTATACATAAGCAAAATTATCCCCAAAAAAGACAAAACCAACAATCGTTTTCTTTATTTGTCAGAAGTAGCTTCACTTACATGAATTAATGTGACTCAACTGTGACTATTTTCTCATAAATTAACGTAGATCGTCTCTTTTCAATGATTTAATGGACACACATCAAGTTATATGTCTTTTAATGAGTAAATTAATTCCATTTAAGTTTGTATATTTTTATACTTGTTAGGAATGTATAAGATTGATTTATATTTTAAAGGAACATGATATTGAGAAAATATATTTTCTTATTTTAGAACATTTATTGGTTATATAAAGTAATATTAAACACAGCATTCTCCACAGGGTGAAACAAGACATAATTTTTTTTTTTTGAAATTGTTTTTTTTTGAAACATATTTTGAGACATAATTTTGAAACATATTTTGAAACATATTTTGAGACATAATTTTTTTTGAAATTGTTTTTTTGAAATTGTTTTTTTTTTGAAAAATAATTGTATTTTTGTGAAACCATGAATATGAAAACATATATATATATAGATACATTTACATTTTTATTTAGTGGCTGTAAGTTATTAAAACATACAAAAAGGATGATATTTTAGATAACTATTTTAATAAAATTTTAATTAGGTAATATACTACCGTGTTGACATTAATACTAATAACCAGGATTTATGTAGTGCTTAGTATAAAACATGTTGATTCCTTTACACATAAAGGCCCATATGTTTGCACAGTATCTTCACATTCCGAATTTATCATGTAAGTTTAAATCACATGTTTCTGTGATATGGTCTTATACTAAGTGTATCATATATTTGTAACATTCTTCACATATTGGTTGTGAAAAGTTTATCTTTCCTCTTAGGCTTCATGTTATAAGAAAATGGCGGTACCTTTGATCATACTCTCTAGCCCCATCAACTTATTGGGCCCAGGGTAGATGGTTAGTAATTATTTGTTGGCTGAATACATAAATTCTTTGTATACTGTAATATGCAAAGAAAATTTCTTAGATTATCTAGGTTGTTACAGAAGACATTAATTTAATTCAAATGATATAATGTTATTTAAATTATGCAATGAGTACATAAGTTAATAATTTCAAGCATAGTCATTTTGCAATTTGGTCCTAAAACTGTAAATATTTTTAAAATCTTAAACTGTTTACAGCCATAATGTGGTATTTAAACAGGAATTTTAAACAAAAGCTTAACCTTCTTATAAAATATTAAAGGTACAAATAAACCTTAACTTTGAAAACTTTCGTAATCCTTCATATTTTGAAAGCTTGTTGAAAATATAATTAATTTATATGTTTTATATAACATTGAATATGTAGAAGCACAGAGATCAGGATTGGAGATGCTTTCTTTAGTACCTAGGAACATAATATCAGCTTTTCATACATTATTTTAATACTTTTTATAGTTTGGTATATTTAGGTTTTAATATTTTTGTTTTTTTTTTGGTTTTGTGACAGCTTTAAGGCTACAGCACATCACTGTGCCATGACTCTTCTCAATTAAAACATACATAAGGAAATACCTCTAAGTAACCTGTGTTCTCATCCCCACACCCTAATCTTGCCACCTCAACTCCCTGATCTCTAGTCCCAGTATCTTTCTGAGTTGTCAAATCTATCCTTTTCTGATATTGTTAATATTTGTAATGAAATAGGCTTATGTTGAGGTTATGGTGACAAGTTGATCTGCATACTGTTTAATGGACATGCTCTTAGTAGACTCTTGAAAAAATCCTAGTATAGGGTATTTTAAGTTTCTTCTCATATTTCCAATTTAATGCTTCTTTATCTTTTCTTAAATTCTTTGATCTTTGAATTGCTACTTTGTAAATAATGATGTTTACATACTTGGGAAGCAAGAGTTCATGTTTGGCAATAACCCAGTTATTCTACTGCTGTGATGGAATTGTGTCCCCTCAGAATTCCTATGCTGAAGCCCTAACCCCCAATGTAACTGTATACTTTCCTCCATACACACTGAGAAAGGCCCTGTGAGCACATAGCAAGAAGATGGCCATCCACAAGCCAGAAAGAGAGGCTTCAGCAGAAACTGAAATCTGTTGGACCTTGACTTGGGACTTCTAGCCCTCAGAACTGTGAGAAAACAAATTTCCGTTTAAGCCTCTCAGTCTGTGGTATTTTCTTATAGCAACAAATGCAGACTAATACTCATCCCTGAGATAATTTAATTCCATCCTGAAAAGTCTTTATTTTCCATATGCATGAGGACAGCTAAGGCATGTAAAATTTTATTTATGGGGCAAGAAATGACAGTGGTAGAAATTTTATGCATTTTTATTATTTTTCCCCTCCAAAAAACCCTTAACTTGTTTAGTGCAGTACCTCTGTAAGTAGCAGAAAATGACCAATAGTAATGTTTTATTTTCAATGTCCAAGACAGGTTTTTATTTTTTAACAGAGCCAGTTAATCATCTAATAAATTTTAGAAGGTGATATATTGATGGTAACAGAACATCCAATATAAAATTTATAATAAATTTTGTTTGTAAGTTTTGAAGCTTGAGTAAGTTTGTCAAATTCTTGGCAATTTTAACATAATAATTTCTACATGATTAGGAAGTCAGTACCATTTCAGGATTTTCTTAGGAAAAGTGTTTATAGCTCTATATTTTGGAGATACAAATTTGTAATTTGCTAAATTTAAGCATCCTCTTCAAAAAATATGACTTCCCATTTAGGATCATTATCCTGGAACAGTCCATAATGATGGAATTATATAAAGTAATTCTTATTACATGTATTGCCCTTAATAGAAGATCCTTTATTTTGCAACTGCGAGTTTATGTAGTAGACATTGTAAGTAAGCTGAATATTCATCTACTAAAATAATATTTGCAAATAAATAGCCACTTTAGGGTAAAGAAGTTTGTAAGCTGAATATTCATCTACTAAAATAATATTTGCAAATAAATAGCCACTTTAGAGTAAAGAAGTTTGTTCAAGTGATATATAGAAAATCTGTTTTAAGTAAAATGTGACTAACTGGACCACATGCTCTTTACTTTTAGGGGAAAAATACAAAAAGCAAGTTAACAGGAGGAACTTAAATAAAATATGCAAAGTTTTTCAGGGCATAACCTTAGGTAAATATATATTGAATTCAGTCTCTTTTTCTGGAGATACTAAATAATTATATATCATAAAAAATAACGAATATGTTATATTGTAGCAATACCCTGCCAAGAATACAAACTAACACATTCGTAATAGGTTTCCAATATACATTGACTAAAGAAGTGTTTTTGGTTAAACCTTCCTTGACTGAAACCAGTTACCTGATTTGCTTGGTTCTATGGTACAAACAGGTTTAGTTCCATGAGTCATGAATTAGTTTTTATGTAGCTAGCTATCGTGCCCATTTCTCTAAGTGTTATTGAAGTGGTGGCATTGTGGAGACAGACACAGTTTCAGAAAAATTTCATTTAAGAGCAAGAAATCAATAAGCTGCATTTCAGAGAATGAAAAGCCAGTGGATAGTAATTTCATACATTATTCATGTAAAGACAAAGACACATAATATGAATTGGTAATAATGATGACGACAGTAGTAAAAACATGGGCCCATAAATTTTAAGTACATATTTAGGTTTTCCCCCAGTCCCAATTCCTATGCACTGCCACTGTCAATCATATACATCATTTTCAGCCCTGGATCAGCTAAGGGACATAGCCTTGAAAGCTATGAAATGTAGGTGAAAAATAGGAGATTGTCTTTAAATTTGGACAAGCATTTAGTTGTTGTTCTGTTTTTACTACATGTGTTCAGAGGGAGTAAATGTTGATTATTTTATCCCTTGCTTCGTTGGTGATGAATTGAAGCAAATTTGATCCAGAGAAGCAGTCTGGTGGAATGATGCAGAGCCATCCAAAAAAAACATCTGTACTAGTCTACCAATGCAGTAAATTAGAGCTACAAGGAAAAGGCATTGATCCACAAGAATCATTAACAGTTTTAACCAACTGATCCAAGTAATAGGGTAAAGGAGAGAACACTATCAAGATCTTGTTTTTTAGATCTGTCAAGTACAACTGCTAAAGCATGATTGTTACTTGTTTGAATTTTAACTGTTTTTATGACTTTGGTTCCCTTTGTACTAGTGTAAGCAATGAACAAGGATCAATTAAGAACCCTGGGAAAAAAATTCCCCAAATTCCCTGCACTTAATTTACAAATAGGTCAATCACAAAGGGAGAGATAATTACTGCAGCCTAACAAAATTAGTCAGGGACAAGGCAGAGCAGATGATGTATGTTCTGTGACAAAATACATGGCAGAGATGTACATACAGTCGTGTAGCTGCTTGCCTTGTTTAAGACACAAGGACTGCAGAGGAAGATTTGTGAAAAACAATTAGCATAGCTTTAAAGCATGCAGTTCTTAATTATCCATAGCAGGTTGACATCAGATAATTAGTGTCTTAATTTTTAATATTTTGTCATTAACTTCAGCATATAGAAAGATGCATAACGTTGTCTGAGCATAGCATTCATAATGGAAATTGTATATGATGATAAAAACAAAACTGGTTAAGCCATATCACTATTGTATTATTCAAATACTGCTAATACTCTTAATCTCAACACCCTTAACTCTAGTTATGTCAGACTATACCACTGTGAGCTGATGTATTTATGTGTATAGACATGTATAGACAGTAATAAATATATGTTCTTTAACCTCATACATTTTATGAGTACCTATATATTCCTAAGAGAATGGGCATTCGAATGGTGGTAGGGCTTAAATGTTACAGCTTTAGGAATCTTTTGCCTACAGCTGGTGAGTTAATGAGTGGCCTTTCCTGGGAAGAGGAGTGGAGGTATAATTTAAAAGTGTGACAAAAAAGTTTTGAGAAAACAAATAGTTAGGAATTGGAAGAATCTCAGAAGCACATGACAAAGACCAAAGAGGGGTGGCCAGGCCAGTTGAATAAGGGGGCTGTCACAATTACCAAAGGAAGGGAAATTTTCTGATTAAGTTAATCATAGAATCAAGTGTCACAGGAGGTCAATAGAATGAAGACACAAGAAAGTCTACTGGATTTGAACATTTGGAACCATGAGAAACAGTTTTTTCTGATAACTTGAGGTAGAAAATATCATAATGATATTTACCATGGTCAGAAGCAAAGCCTGACACTATGGCATATGTAGTAGAGTATTCAGCTCAATGATGGCTGAATTGAATTGTAATAGATTACTTTTTAGGCCGATTTCATACAACATTTATCAGACTGGTAAAGACTTTAAGACAGAGAATGAGTCTGAATTACGTTTGGAAAAAATTACTGCCTTTGTTCTTTTCTAATACATTATCATAACCTTGTTTTCTCCTTGTTTTGACATCTCATCCTATTTTCTCACATCCCTGACATCACCAAGAACCCAAATATAGCCTCACATAAATTTCATTGTTGAGAACCTGATAATCTCAGAAATAAAGGTCATAAAAAGAAAGATGTTAATTCTACAAAGATAAACTATGCATTTATAACTATCTCTCATCTAATATAGTAACATTAATATTAAATGCTATAAAATCAAACTACTGTTTATACACATCTAATACAGAGACTGTGCTATGCTAGATAGATGATAGATGATAGATAGATAGATAGACATATATCTGTTCTTCTTTCTCCAGTAGATTTTAAATTATATGTCCCATATCATGTACTTGCCAATATAAAAAGTATAACCACCTAAAAATTTGGAAATTTTATTTTTGCTATGTGCAGTATTTGTCAATACTGATAAATCTTTTATTTTTAGACACATTTCCTTTATCTTTGAAAATTATATAAACAAAGAACAGAAAGCCATTGTCTTATTTCAACAAACGTCGGATATTAATATAATTTCTAAGTGACTTCTGGTACACCCGCTGCATTAAACGCTGGTGTTATGTTTGAAAATACAACAGCTGACCTCCTTTAGACTGCTGCCTGCCTACTTTGATGTTTCATTATTTTCTTCAATCCAAGGATGAAATGGATGAATGGTCCTTAATTATAGTGTCCTGGTGACTCTTTTTTCAGACCATTTTTCTGGACAAGCATCAGCTAATCTGACAAATCATGAACAGTTTACTTTATAGTTTGGCTGGGATTAAGTTACTAACTGGAACCTGCAGGGAACGCAAAAAGCAATGTCTCCTGATAAAATGCACTGGGTGTTTGCTATGCCTGTTTTCAATTTTAATTCATAACCTTTAGGAATGAAGAACTATAAACAGATAATTCTCTGACAGATTTATTTTTATACACTTAAATTTATAGCACTTCAAGCACAAACCCTGTATATCTAATTTACATATCTAAAATCTACATCATGTGTTTGACTTTGGATTTTTTTATTTCTGGAGTTTTCACTGTGTAAAAAGAGCTGCTTTGTAAATTTTTTCATGTAACACAATTTTAGAAATATTTCTTTCTTAGAACTAGGTTAAAACAACTGCAGTTATTATTTTAATTGCATGTAAGTGATTATAAAAATTTGATTATGTTTTAATTTGAAGTATTTTTATGTGATCCTGGGACAGATAGATTGTTGAAGGAATTTGAGTTCAAATTTTGGATGTTTTCCAAGTTTGAATTAGAAAGTATAAAGTTTTGGAAAAGTCAAATGACTATTTGAGGGTTCATAATAACTGTTGTAGATCAGTATTATTCAAAGATTTCCAAAGAACAAAAAGTGTTCAACCTTTATGCTTAGGTTATTATTATTTCTTCTAATAGTAATTGATTTTTTTGTGAATTCCATATGCCATCTGCTGGATGACACAATTTTCTTGTTCAGCACGAAGTTTGTTCTTGCAGACAATATGTGTTTTCTTTACACATGTCAGTAAAGACGTGTTCATTAGTTAGAGTAGGCAAATGAATAACATGTAAAGCCATATTTTCTAATAACTGTCATTTAATTGGATACTTTGTTTCATCTTTCTTTTCTTAGATGCATAATAAACATATATAAGATAACTGAATATAGAAATTAGATTCAGTATCCTTCTGGGTAACTGAAATTACCCTGCCATCCTTATAAAACAGTATTTTTTATTGTTCTTACACTGTAAATAAATGTACTGGCAATAAAGAATTAACAGCACATCCAGGAAGACTTTATTTAATAATGACAATGTAAAATGCTTCTTGTGCCATTCTATTTATCTAATTTATAACTCTATTTGATTACTCCAGCATGCCTTTATCTGTTAGAATTGCACCCTAGGGACTAGTCAACTTATGAATTCATCACTTGTCGTTTTTTATGGTTGCAATCCCCATTATAGTATGAGCGTAGAGTGATACTCTCTTCTGAAAGCTGCCAGCCAACTGGTTCCAGTCTAGGTGACCTTTTGTTTGTAACTATGGTCCTAATGGTTTTTCTATTGGCTTCTATTTCTAATAGATTACATTACAATCTACTTTTTTGTCTTATGGTATCATGATGAGGATAGGACAGCAAGAGTGAATTCCACACCTGCAATTACGGAGTTTTAAAAAGAGGAAAGACTTGCTTCAAGTTAACCTGTAGGCTTTTAAAAAAATGCCTTTTGATTTATCTGTCACCTGATCCATCAGCAATGAATAATTTTCATGGAAGGTGCACTTTAATTACATTCCCATTTGACTTGCATTATCAAGCCCTATCTAGGTAATTAATCTCACCAAGTATCCAATTTCGGCCTTTATTGCTGGCAGGCAGACCTTCAGAATTATGTGTGCTTGAATGGGTCTTGGGCCTTTTTCACCAGGCAGACCCTGAAAGAGATCTGAGGCCTTCCAAATCTTGAAAGTATGCCTATGAATTTTTTCTCTTAGATATTGTGAATAAATTAAATTATATCTGGCTTCACAAATATACTTCCATAATCAAAGAAACCTATAGATTATTATAATCATGAAAATGATATTAAAATTGAGTCACCTTTCACTTCTAGGTATAACCAATCTGCATGTTATTTTGTATGTAGAGGACCTGTGCTGAATTATTAACTGTAGCTAACATTTGTATCAGTCTGCTGGTGTAAGTTTGCAAAAGCTACCACCTAAACTTCAGCATGTTGGTTTAGTTCAGGATTTAAGGTTTATACAAATTGAAGTGAATTGGGGTTGAAGATGGTTAGATAAAATTAGAAACATTTACAATTAGCCTTGTACTTTAAATTCAGTTATATGCTTTGTTTTCTACAACTTTCTTTATTCTGAATTAATAGATACCTCACTTTTTATATTTTCCTATCTTTTGATTTTCATAATTTCTATCTCTTAATTTCCAAAACTGATTAATGTCAAAGTTCAGTGATCCTAACAACTTAGTTTACACACACACACACACACACACACTCAAAGTAAGTTTGAAATATAAAATTTGTCTTTCTGTTGTAGTCTTATTTTATGATCTTGTGCAAAAATGCATAAATGTTTTATGATTTGTGTATTTGGAAATTATGATTACTGTATATGTAGTATTTTGCTTCTCTGAGAATATTTCAAGAAACCCTGGGGGTTCTCTGAAAATCAAATTAAAATATAGAGTAGATGGATTGTCCGTCTGTTTGAAAGTGACCTAAATATCTGCCATTATTTTAAGCTATAGATTGTCTGATTTGCAGAAGAGAAGGCAGTCCAATCTTTAATAGACTAAATAGGTTATAATGCTTACACAGCAAGAATTTTGGAAAATTTGGACTGATGGTACTAGGAGAAAGGGTGAGTACTTTTCCAGTTTCCACTGTCACTCCTATGCAGGTGAGCCCATGAATCTCTGCCTCTTGCCCTGAGTTCTGTCACAGACTACTACCTGTATCTTCACAAGGCCATAGATTGTGATTGCATTTATAAGTGTTCCACTATCAAAACCAACTTTACACAACTTTGTTTTTTTTTTCTCTTAATGTGTAACTTTAATTTGACCTTTTTATTTTTACAAAAATAATTGAAGATATATAATATGGATTTCTAAAACATTTAACATTTCTTTGTAAAAACCACATGGAACTTTTTACCCAAGTATTAGTTTCCCTTGTCATTTAGAAATAAATCTTCAATTTATTTTTAAAAATTTTTAAAAAGTGGCTTACTTGCAATTATGTATAGGAACATTTTACTACAGGTTGAGTATCCCTCATTTGTAATGCTTGGGACCAGAAGTGTTTCAGATTTTGAATTTTTTTTGGAGTTTTGGAATATTTGTGTTATACTTCTGTCCCAGTCTCAAAGTACAAAATCCAAAATGGTCGAATGAGCATTTCCTTTGAGCATCATTTCGGTGCTCAAAATTCTTTTTAACTTTGGAGCATTTTGGATTTTAAATTTTCAGATCGGGTATTCTAAACCTGTACCCATAATATTTCTAGAATGAAGATGTGATAATTTAATAATGTTTTCATTAGATACATTCATGATAATTGTTTACAAACCACACAGTAGGTTAAATCAGAATTTAAATTGGTCAAGAAGATTCACTACTGAATGATTTACTATTGTGAATTCTGTAGTAAAGTTTATGTATGCACATACACATATACACACATATACATATACACTCAGATACATATCTGATACAGGATATCAGATACATACCCTGTTTGAATATATATGAATTCATATTTTACATTTTTAAAGAAATTGTTTTGTTTATATAGTATTGACATACTTCCCGTAATAATCAGGCATATATAGCTAAACAAAGAGTTTATGGCTTATTAACATCTGTCCTTATGTTTAGTTCCCTTTGGAACCTAGGAATCGTGAGAATTTATATTTCTCAGTAATTGTTATTGTTCCCTGTAACACCATTTTGAATTGGAATATGACAAATATGATTGATCTAACTTATATAGATAAAGGGAGAGATTATTTGTACATTGTATAGTAGATAAATAGGGTCTAGTTTAGTATTTAGGAATGATTTGTTAACCAGAAACATTACCCAAAGTTATTTTACTTTTCTTTTATATATTCTTTAGACATATGTTTTTTCAGTGTATTGACGTGCCAAAAATATGTATTGCCTGGGCTGTTTACATAGTCAATAAATATATCAAGCCCAGTGGATTATTTTTCTATATCAAAATAAAATCAGTTTCTATGTAATAATGCATCTAGAGAAAAATAGACATAAAGGACATATCAGAGAAATTGGACACTGGATTTAGAATCAAAATGTTTGAATCCCAGGTTGATCAAATTGTTTTTTGACCTTGGGCAAGTAATGCAATCTATCTTATTAGTTAATCTCAGTATTACATGAAGCAATACATGAAAAAATGTTTTATAAAATAAAAACCTCATGCAGTTATGAGTTAGTGGTGTTGATGTAGTAGAATTGAATTCTTTGCTATAAATTTAACTGTGACAAAGTGCAGTTTTGGAAAAAGTAACAAAATAATGCTGATTATTATACAAGATTAATGTTGTCTTCACTCTCACAATATGTAACCCTCTCAATAACCGGGACTACAAAAGAATAATAAATCGTTGACTATTCTTTAAACAAGTAATGTTGACACTTTTAAAAACCAATCTCTAGGCAAAATTTTAGCAATTAATGAGTTGTATTAGATGTAATCAGTTTCTAAAAATGAACTTTGAATTCTGAAGACACTATCTCCCAATAAGTTAAAAACTTATTTTTATTATATGTTTTTAAAAATGATGCTAAGTGTTCATGTAAAATTTTATTCCTGTACACTTTGAGAAATTGTTATTTAATGCAATGTTGGTATCCTATGGTATTATATGTGTGCATATATTTATATAAAATTTAATATGTATTTAACATAAAATTTGATTATCTCTGTACATATAGATATAGCTATAAGGAGAGATATATAATATAGAGATATATAGAGATATGTATTAAAATACCTAATACATATGATTTTCTTCTCTATCAGACTACAGGACCTCTTCCATCATTGCACTCAATTTATATCGTGTTTTGAGGTTAGATAGTATAACTTTGGAAGACAATTATTTTATAGGAGGAACATTGAAAAGATTCTAAAGATCAACTCTCTGTAGCTGTTTTAAGTTTTTAAGATATATTCTGTATCTCACCTCCATTAAACAAATAAAAGAATGAAAAATAACCATTTTATTGTTTTGATTATTATTTAATATTCAGGTATAATTGAGAACTTTTAGGAAATTTTAAACATTTGCGAACATCTATTTTTGAAATTTAAGCCCATTTATAGCCAAACTGGGCAAAAAAGAAACATGACTTATTGGAATACCGATTTGCAGAGAGAGTAGAATTTCAATGGTTCAGAGGTGACATAGGAATCACAAGCAGAATATCCCCTGTAACTTTGGAGGAGCTTCCAAGGTACCTGAAAGTCATTCTCTTATTTAATATATTTGATTGGTTTTAAGCTATTGAATACACACACACTAACACATACACCCTGCTTAGACTATTTCAAACTATTAAATTTAAAAAGCAAGAATTAGGAAGCTGAAGAATGTAAAACACAAGAAAAGAGAGAGAAGAGAGAAGCATGTGATTTCCTCAAGCACTCTGAATTTGGATGGAATTGCATATGAATTACAGCAGTCCCAGACTTTCCTTAACCCCAGAAAATTGTTTTTTCTTTTACATTTCTACTCCCAGAGGCTGTTGGTGGGGATTTGGGGGCAACATGATGATATTCTTAGGCTTCCTGTTCAAGACTTTTATACTGTTTGATGAGTTATCTCCCTTTTGTTCTCTCCCTCCCAATGCTTCTTCTTCCCTCCCTCCCTTTCTTTCTCTCCTTCCCTCTTTTCCTCACCTGCCTCCATCCTCACTCCATTTCTTCCTTCCTGTTTGTTTTGGTGATAAGGAACTGTGTGCAGAGGAAAAAGCATGCTACAATATGAAATCATTATTCCAGTGTCACAAGAGTCATATAAACAGTGAACAAAGCAAGTTGTTCCCTGAGAATTCATTTCTTTGCCTCCAGGATGCTGCTACTTTTTCCATCCTGTGATACTTACTTCTCTTTCTGAGGTATATCTAACTTGAGAGCTCCAGGTTTGAGATCAGTGGTGAGAACAACAGGCTTGTCTGTGATACTCTACTGTTTGACATGGAAAAATATTGGAATATTTTCTTTCCCTGCCAGCTCTCTATGAGAGAAATCTCTCAATTATCTACTGAATACGTTTCAACAAATCTGAGTGAGTTTCTTTTAAAGTAGTTGTTTGAGGCCCTTTGAAAATAGATTTTCTTTCCTTTGACACTTACACATTCTTGTAAACAAAATACAGCACAATGCCCAAACTGATTTTATGTTTATACAATACTTTTTTTCTAAGGGTAGAATTGGTCAAAAAACTATCCACAGAAAATTAGGTCTCATTTCTAATCTATATTCCAGAGAATAAAAATAGACTTTTGTTGCAGCCTTGTGCAATCAGTGTGTAAAGACATTCACTTACTAAAAGAACTTGTGATTCTGACCTTTTGGAAATGGTGTGCGGTCACTGGAACCTTGCTTTTGATCACTGGTAATCTTTGACATTATTGAGCAACCTTATCCTTGTGGATCTTTCTTCAGTGTTCTGGGTCAGTCTCCCATGGGAGAAAAGGGAAACTTTGAATTGCGGATTTGAAAACACAGCAGCAATACTCTCTTCCGTTGTTTAAGGTATTTTCTGTGAAGATTCTCACTGTACTGACTGTGCATTCAACCAAACACAGTAAAACAAAACCAGCAGCCACTTTTAATTACTCATTGATACTTCATTTTTACGTCTTTTTTCTAACTACTTCAAACTGCCACCCCTATAGAGGGCAAACAAAAGGAATAGGTTGGCTGATAAAAGCTTCTTTGTTTTTCCTTTTTTTTTTTTTTTTACAAAAATAATACTTTGTAAACTATCCAATTTATATTACTCTACTGATCCTTCAGATTTATGGCAAAATTGTTAAGGTGGAAGAAGGATGCCATTCAAAGCAAGAGGTTACTCTTGGTTACTTGAGCAGTGGCTGCTATTGGAACTGGTATTGGGGATGAACTATTCACTTCTGTTCTTAAAAGGGTAAAAGGGGCTGGGCAGGGTGGCTCATGACTGTAATCCCAGCACTTTGGGAGGCCAAGGCGGGCAGATCACAAAGTCAGGAGATCAGGACCATCCTGGCTAACACAGTGAAACCCCATCTCTACTAAAAATACAAAAAATTAGCTGGGCATGGTGGCACGTGCCTGTAGTCCCAGCTACTTGGGAGGCTGAGGCAGGAGAATCGCTTGAACCCAGGAGGCAGTGGTTACAGTGAGCCAAGATCGTGCCACTGCACTGCAGCCTGGGCAACATAGCGAGACTTCATCTCAAAACAACAACAACAAGAAAGTGTAAAAGGCTTTGAACAGTTGTACATTTGACTGCCCACTACACTTTCAAAGTGAGATACACATGAAATCCAAGCAATTTGTAACATATGAGATATGAATAGAATCTGAAACTTTCATGTATATCTTGCATTTGCCTCGTTTTCTGATGCTAAACTCATTGAAGTGGTTGTGATAAATATTTTATTGGGCAACCTTAAAATATAAAGTTATGTGATGATTATATATTATTTTTCTTTCTTGTATTAAAATACTTTTATTCTCGTAGTAGGGTAGCAGTAGGCTTGAAAGTTTTAGTGCTCAATATACTACATGAACTATTTTTTTTTCTTTTATTATTATTATTATTATTATTATTATTATACTTTAGGTTTTATGGTACATGTGCCCAATGTGCAGGTGAGTTACATATGTATACATGTGCCATGCTGGTGCGCTGCACCCACCAACTCGTCATCTAGCATTAGGTATATCTCCCAATGCTATACATGAACTATTTTTTAAACACTACTTTAAATAGGCTTTTAAAGGTACATCAGTTATAATGAAACATTATCCAATATGTTTTGGGTACCAAGGATAGTACTTGTGCCTCTCTTGTAGGTTATAGCAAGAAAGATTCATTATATGTCTCTCATATACTGGATACATGTTCAGATCTCTATCCAGCCATTTCTGGAGTATATCAAGAAATGAATTAGATAATTTCACTATGTGTGATTTGAATTTTAATAATCTCTATTGCTAAATAGAAAATTTTCCATTTCTCTATTTAAATTTTCACAAAATACAAAGGAAAATGATGTAATTTATTGTTATTCATACCACAATAAGAAGCTAATAAGGATTCAAAGAGTATAGTTTCCATGTCTCTATTTTAATTGTTATAGATACATAGGCATGGGATTAAAAATTTAAAAAAAACCCAAAAACTTTGGATGATTATTACTGGTTAACTTATGGGTCTAACAGGTTACTCCTTTCTGCTCCTATTTTCCCACTACTATTCTTCATCTTTGCTGGTGGTCTCCCTTCTAAAACACAGGTGCTTTTTAAAAATATAATTATTTCACTTTTTAAAAAGTATTTCCTTATGTCCTTAATGATACTGAGAACTTTAACAAATCCTTTGGAATTATAATATAAATACCAATGAAACTGTAAAATTTGGAATATAATTATTGTCCCAGGTTTGGTCAGGGCAAAACACTTACATTACAACCCTGGACAGATAATGTATCACATATGTTGATGATTTTGTTTTACATTAGATGAAAAGTCTCATTTTGTTCTAAAACTAAAAACAAGTAGAATAATTTTTATAATATTTCTTGAATATCCCCCATTTTTGGAAGCAGAAAAAGTAAGACTGGATTGACATAAAATATATTGAAGGATACATTCTGGTCTGTTAACACTTAATTGACCCTCTAGGAATCAAACTTGCAACAGTTTTGTGAGGAATATGTTATTAGTCCAAATGCTGAGAGAAGTTAAACAAATTGCCGAAGGTGATAAAGCCCATACACTTGCTGGGTGAGACAACACCTGAGGTTATATGGGTCTGTGGCCTGTCCTGTTGCCTTCTAGGTTACTTATTTCTTCCTGTCTTTGATTTTCACACTTGTGTTGTCCTATTTCTGGGGGAAAAAAAATCAATTCTAATAAAAGTGATGCATACTAATACTGGAAAATTTTAAAATATGAGCTACACATCACAATCTATACTAGTTTTGGATTAAGTGGGAGATATACCTAATGCTAGATGACGAGTTGGTGGGTGCAGCGCACCAGCATGGCACATGTATACGTATGTAACTTACCTGCACAGTGCGCACATGTACCACAAAACCTAAAGTATAATAATAATAATAATAATAATAATAAAAGGGGAAAAAAAAAAGGTGAAACATGCAAGTATGTTCATGGTTATCAGAGAATGAAATGGATTTGCATCACATGTTTAACCTTGATATTTGTGGATTTGAGTCAGAATATCCTAGTTATAATGCATGAAAAGCCACAGGGATACAGTTTTCTATGCACAGTAGCAGAAATGCTAACACCTTAATGTGCTTCTTTGGACATATTTTTTCTACATTATACATTAAGTTTGTTCTCTAATAGTTGGAAAGCATTTTAGATTGTAGGTATTGTATATGCTGGTTAGAGAATTATCTTTAGAAATATAAAATTAGTTTAAGTTCCTAATAGATTCTGGCTATTAGATTTCTGTTGGATGCCAAATTTGAAAATATTTACTCTCATTCTGTAGGTTGTCTGTTTACTCTCTTGATAGTTTCTTTTGCTGTGCACAAGCTCTTTAATTACCCCCCATTTGTCAATTTTTTTGTTGCAGTTGCTTTTGGCATCTTCATCATGAAATCTTTGCCAGGGCCTGTGTCTGGAATGGTATTTCTTAGATTATCTTCCAGTGTTTTATAGTTTTAGGTTTTACATTTAAGTCTTTAATCCATATTGAGTTTATTTCCGTATACGGTGTAAGGAGGAGGTCCAGCTTCAGTCCTCTGCTAGTCAGTTATTCGAGCACCATTTATTGAATAAATAGTTCATTCCCCAGTGTTTGTTTTTGTTGACTTTGTCAAGGATCAGATGGCTATAGGTGTGCAGCTTTATTTCTGGGCTCTCTATTCTGTCTAGTTTTATACCAATACCATGCTTTTTTGGTTACCATAGCATTGTAATATAGTTTGAAGTCTGGTAACATGATGCCTAGAATTGTCCTGACTAATTCAGCTCTTTTTTGGTTCATATGAATTTTGAAATAGTATTATCTAGTTATGTGAACAATGTCATCGGTATTTTGATAAGAATAACACTGAATCTTTAAATTGCTTTGAGCAATATGGCCATTTTAACAATATTGATTTTTTCCTATCATTTAGCATAAAATGTTTTTCTATTTGCTTGTGCCATCTCTGATTTCTTTCAGCGGTGTTTAGTAATTCTCATTGTACAGATCTTTCACCTGTCTGGTTTGCAGTATTAAACAATCCTATTACAAAGTGGGCAAAGGACATGAAGAGATGCTTTGAAGAGAACATACAGGTGGCCAACAAACACATAAAAAAATGCTCAACATCACTAATCATTAGAGAAATGCAAATCAGAATTGCAATGAGATCTCACAGAAGTCAGGATGGCATCATTAAAAAGTCAAAAAATCACAGATGCTGGCAAGGTTTTGGAGAAAAACTTATACACTGCTGGTGGGAATGTAAATTAGTTCAGCCATTGTGGAAAGCAATGTGGTGATTTCACAAAGAACTTAAAACAGAACTATCATTTGATCCAACAATTCCATTATTGGTTATATAACGAAAGGAATATAAATTATTCTGCCATAAAGAGACATGCATGCGTATGTTCATCACAGCACAGTTTACAGTAGCAAAGTCATGGAATCAACCTAAATGACTATCAATGTTAGAGACTGCATGGAGAAAATGTGGTGCATAAATGCCATGGAATACTACATAGCCTTAAAAAAGAATGAGATCATGTTCTTTGAAGCATCATGGATGGAGCTGGAGGACATAATCCTAAACAAATTAATGCAGGAAAAGAAAACCAAATGGTGCATGTTCTCACTTACAAGTGGAAGCTGAACACTGAGTACAGAGAGACACAAAGAAGGGAATGACAGATATCAGGCCTACTTGAGGGTGGAGTTTTG
Source organism: Pongo abelii (assembly GCF_028885655.2). Lineage (NCBI taxonomy): Eukaryota > Metazoa > Chordata > Mammalia > Primates > Hominidae > Pongo > Pongo abelii. The sequence goes on along the minus strand of NC_071990.2, from coordinate 94,136,487 downwards.
GAGGAGGGAGAGGATCAGAAAAAATACCTGTCAGATACTATGCTTATTACCTGGGTAATGAAATAATCCGTACACCAAACAACCATGACCCAAAATTTACCAATAAGACACCTGCATATGTACCCCTGAATCTAAAATAAAAATTTAAAACGATATAAATTTAACATAAAAATAAATATGAAATTAGTTTCTATTATTTTGATGAATTTGAGCCAGCATTTATGTTTAAATTAATACTCTGCACAAGTTAATTGCTTTAAATCTGCCATATCACAATGTTGATCATATCAGTTTATTTGAAATTCAAAAATGCTCTGAATCATATTTTTTACTTAATTGTATTGAAATTTTAAGGCATTTTCTGAAATAGCTCTTGCTTTTGTCTTCAGAATTTGAGATGTATTAATCCAATGTGCACAATAAACAATGTTTATATAAGCTTGTTTACTTTTGTCATGCACATATATATTACGATATAGCACAAAAATTAAATTTAACATTATAATTGAGTTCCTATAAATTGCATATAAAAATATATAAGCCACTTAGCAAAGAGAGAGATGGAATTTGTAATTTAAGTATGTATCAGATAAAAGATTACAAATATACAAAGCTCATGTTCTGTAGATAACTGTTCATTATTTATAGTACATACTAGAAATATAATTTGCCAGAGTTGGGGTGAAAAGAGTTATACTTACCATTATTGTACTTATTTTATTTTATAAACATTTTTATCAAATTATTACTTTTCTCAAGTTTTTTTGTTTATTTTTTGCTTGCTTTATTCAGTTCTACTTGTCACCTTCCACCAGGTCCACTGAGCGCCACTCTACTACACTTAATCTTAGCCATGACGCTGACAAGCAATTGAGCTTCACTGTAAATATACTTTGAAACCAATTCTGTGAGAATATTTTTAAACAAGTGCTATTATTAAAAGTCTTATCAAAAGTCAAGTACCTGTTTCCTGTGATCTCATGAACAACAAAAAAGTCAAGCACCCAACAATGTCAGGTGTGTAGTAGTTGTATAATATGTATTTTGTTGAGAAAATAGATTAATATGTTATTTCTATTGAACTGAACTGTGCGAGGCAATGTAGCATGTTGTCTACATTTGCCCTAAAGCAGAGTTATATAATGAAAGCCTATTAATTCAGCCTTTGCTTGTGGATGCTATGAAAAGATAAAATGACATAGTGGTTTACAATAGTAGCTGAAAAATAGAAAGTACATATCTTTGAAGAAATTATTAATTGATAAACTAAACAAGGTATAATGTGGTTGAATTGCTATTTGCCACACACATACAAATTACATGGGGAAGTTATTGGATGAGAAAGCAACATTGCCTCAATTGTTTGTATATTTCATGTAAAGTAATAATTTGTCCTTATTCAGATGATTTCCTTAACTCTCCATGATCATTTCTTTGAAAAAATGTTTATGTGTGTACATGAAATAAATTTAGTATGCATTCTAGACAAAATCTCTGTTTCTAAATAAGTTATAAATGAAAAAGTAAGACTCATGTCTAGGTTTGATTTTTAAAAGCTCTGGAATTTTTTTTGTATTTTTCTGCTAAATATATAATCTGCATATTTCAGGAAGGCATGTATTTAGGAGTTGCAGAATTTGGAAAGGAATTAAAGGTAAAGAAAACTGAGAAAAGACCTTTGTGTTTAGCAAGAAAGATATTATTGAAGACCTTAAAAAACATGATTTTATTATAGTGGTGTGACTATACATGTGGAAAAACTAGGGAGACTTGTTTAGGCCATCTCTGTTTACTTCTTTTCTTAAAATGCAGTGATATCCTTCATTTGTAATATTGTAACTTATACTTTTGTTGCCAAAGTTATAACTAAACTTTTACAGATTTACTGCATTTCCATGTTCCTAATTTTACAATTTAGCATCTGCAGTACTTTTCTCCAAATAGCCATTAGTTTATCAAAATGTTTGACATATAGGCCCACTCTTGACTGTGAACCTAAACAGACCGATCATCTAATGAAAAGCCAGTTAAGAAATGTTCACTATTGTGGGTAGGTGTGCATGTTCTCCATACAGCAAAGTCCTAAGATCAGTTATAGAGTAAGGAGTTAATAAATGCTTTACACCTTTTGAGATGGCTTCTCAGCTGATACCCAAGGTAACATAAAAAAGAGAAAAGTGAATATTTTGCCCTTGGAGAAAATGCTGTTGATTGGCTTGGATAAATAACTTTCAGAAAGGAAATCAGCACATTGAAGAGCTATCTGCACCCCTATGTTTACTGTAGCACTATTCACAATAGCGAAGATACGAAATCAACCTAAGTATCGATCAACAGGTCAACAGATTTTTTAAATGTGGTACATATATACACAATGGTATACTATTCAGCCATAAAAAAGAAAGAAATCTGGTCATTGTAGCAATATTGTTGAGCCTGGAGGACATTATGTTAAGTGAAATAAGTCAGGTACAGAAATACAAATACTACTACATGTTCTCACTTATATGTAAGGGCTAAAATCTTTAATAGAAGCCGATAGTAAAATAGTGGTTACTGAGAAGTTTAGGGGAGAGAGGAAGATAGAGGTTGGTTCACATATACAAACTCATAGCTATATAGGAGAAATAAGCTATGGTGTTCTATAACACTGTAGTGTGATATAGTTAACAATAATTTATCTTATATTTTCAAAAAGCTAGAAGAAAGGATTCTGAATGTTCCCAGCACAAAGAACTGATATTAACAAATGTTTGACGTAATGGATATGCTAATCAATCTAATTTCATCATTACACATTCTATACTTGTATCAAAATATCACTATGTACCTCATAAATATGTAAAATTATTATGTGTCAATTAAAAAGAGTCACTTTCATCCTATGATTATCATTTTGTGTATTGTTTGAAAACAATTTAATTGCTATGTTTAACATTGTATAACAAGAATTATTTCAACTTCCTTAGTTACCTCCTTCCCTCATTCCACTGACTGTGGCATTTTTCTCAATTCCTCCAAAATATAGTTTTTCTTCTAACTAGTGTAAAAGGATAAACCTGCTTATACTTTATGTGAGAGTTTACATTGCTAATAACTTAATTAATTAGTATTCTTGTTCAGTATCTTCTGCTCCAAGAATGAGTCTTTGTTGTTTTTGTTTTTTTAATTTCACTTCAGCTGATGAGTGTAATGGAAAGAAGATGGGCTGTGAAGCAAGAGACCTGTTTTCGCTTTCCAGTTCTGCCACAGTCTCCTTGTATAAAGTAGAACATATGTATAACAAGAGTATTTATACAAAATATAATTAAAAATATTTGAGACAATAAGATTATTGGAGAAAATCAAAGAAGTTACTAAGTTTATTTAGTCAGTCATACTCTATAATGGATTAAATGCATTCTTTTGGAGATGTCTCCTTTTTTAAAAAAAAGTATACAAAGAATAGCTGTGTTGGAAAAGTATTTGAAAAATCAAAGATGTCAGGATTCATACACAGTTCATGGCATAGCACTCAGGTTCTTTATTAGGTGTGAAGTAAAATTCTTGGAACAGTTCTTGGACCATATGCTGTTGCTAGTTAGCATGTCTAAAAATGATAATTGTATTTTCATATTTACATTAATATTGCTTGTAATCTGGCTTATATATTAATTAACAAAAGCTTTTAACCTTTCTGTTTGAAATAAATAACGATTAGCAATTAAACATTTCAGTTACTTCTGATTTTAAAAGTATGATAAATGTTTAGTGGCCAGTGTCTCATTCAGAACTTGTAGGTCATACTCTGCAGTTATTTATCTTTGGTGTGTATTACTTACATTATTACAATGCGGGTCTGAAGAAAGAGGATTTTCATTCAATCTGACACTAAAATATAAAATTCTTAAAGGAAACAAAAGTTAAAAGTTATTGGTAATGAAAAAAAAACCTACATTACTTTATTCACTTTAGTTCCCTGGGGAGTTAGTTATTTGTGTGTACATGTTATTGTTAAAGTTATTTTTAATGTTAAAAGATGAATATGGATTTTTATAATGCAGTTTTGGTTAATTCATTCTGCAAAATGTGACCTTGACTTGCTGTTTTTCTCTTCCCTCCTTAATAATGTTGTCTTTAAATTAGAAAATAGTACTTTTCATATTTGGTTTATTTTATTGTATAATCAAAGTATTATTTTGCCCATGTAGTCTTTTAAGGAGACCATGCCATTTGCTATTCCTCTTTCTCCCTATTATTTAAGATATGTGCTTAGAGGGAGCACATTGATTATGTAGGGCTTCTATGAGAATTCACTAATGAGAATATATTATTACCCAGATTGAATAGTGCCCCTTTGGTGCATTAAAATTGCCATGACTCAGGAACCAATGTCCTAGAAGAAATCTTGGTATTCAAGATAATAAAGTCAGGTAAGAAAGACCAGATTACCTCTATTTTGGGTGAGGAAAGATGATTAAAGTACGAGTTATGATGCACTTTAGAAAAGTGTGGATTCCATCATGCCAAAACATTTCCCAGCTGGCTAATACTTGAAAAGTCACCAGTGAAATGTTTTCCCTTAAAACTCTCATATATTGTTGTATCATTCAAAGATATTTATTCAGCATTTCACACATTTCATACATTACTCTAGATGCTGGGAAAAGCTATAGACAAAAAAAGAAATCTCTGTTCTTAAAAAGTTTCTGGTAGAAGTGGGGTGCAAGTAGAACAGACAGAAATATACTAAATGTGTAAAATATAAAAAATTAGATGATGTTGTTCAAACAAAATACATAGGAAAGCCATGAATGGAGTGTCAAGGGATTGCAGTTTTTAAAAATTGCCAGGAAAGGCTTTATTGGTATGACGTTTGAATAAAGACCTGAGTGAGATATGAAAACAAAGCCAAACAGAGGAAGAGTGTTCTGGACAGAGAGAACAGCCTGTGCAGGTCCCACGGAAAGAGCATGTTTAGCATGTTCAGTGGGGGAGATAAGTGTATCTGGTGTGAAGACAGAAAGGAGGAGAGTAGAAGAAATGGAAGTTGGGTGTTAACAGAGTTGCAACGACACACTGTGTTAGACCTTGCAAGTCATTATAACCACTGGCTTTAGATGAAGATTGAAAGCCAATGGAGGGATTTAAACAGAAGAATGACATGAATATACTTTCATAACCATCTCATTAACAATCTCGCTGCTGTGTTAAGAATAGCTAAGGGGTTCTCAGGAGCAAGAGATGAGTTTAGGAGGCTATTGCAATAATCTAGAAGGTGGCTTTCACTAGGGTGGTAGCAATGGAATGGTAGGGAGTAGTGAATTCTGAATACATTTTGAATATAGAGTCAACAAGATTAGCACACTGAATGTGGAATATGACAGAAAGACAGTGACCAAGGGAGGCCTTGAGTATTTTAAACCTATGCAACTTTTGAAAAGATGAAGTAACTAGTAACTCTAGACAGAAAAATTTGTGGGAGAGACAGGTTTGAAGAAGTTTAGGAACTCAGTTTCTGTCATGCTGTGTTTAAGATGCTATAGTTGCCTCTAGTTTATGTGTGATATTGGGGTTAATTATGTAAATCTGGAGTTTTCAGCATCGACATGGAATTTAAAGTCATGAACTAAATGAGATAAAAGGAAGTGAGTATAAATAGAATAAAAACCAGGGTTGAGGTGTGAGTGCCAGGGCACTGGATGATGAAGAACAATCAGGAAAAGTGACAGAGAATGAATGGCCATTGAGACAATAGAAAAAATTCAATTTGATGCTCAGAAAGCAAAGTTATTTCAAGGAGGAGGCAATGATCTGTCCCAAATGTTGATAGCTCTGCAAGGTGAGGAGTGAGAACTGAACTTTGGATATAATCAATTCAGTATGAGTCTAGTGGCCATCAGAACATCTCATGTGTCTTAGACTGCACTGATTTATAGAGTAAAGGTGGCTGATACTCAGCTCTGCTCGGCACATGCCACTTCCAACTAGGAATATTGTGCCCAATTCTAGATAGCACAGATTAACAGTCATACAAATATATTTTAAAGTGTTGGGAAATATGAGGTAACTCACAATCATGTAAGATGGATACCAGTTGAAAGAATGAGTTTGGCTAAGTTGGAGAAAACTAAGAAGATACAATAATAAAAATTTGCAGCTTTGTATCTTAGAAAGTTCTTTCTTATATTCAGTTACAATATGTCTTTCTGTTGTTTCTGCCCATTCATTGATGTACTTAATAAATATTAAGCACCTGTCATGAGTCATTCTGCTAACCGCTGGATGTGTGTTAGTATGAAATAAAGACAGGATTCCTCTGTTCACAGAATAGATTCTCTGAAAGATTTTAGTCCAAACACGTCATATGCTATGAGGGGATCCCAGGATCTATTCCTGCATTAACAGGGAACTCACTTGCTAAACACAATGAAGAGGGAGAGACCTTACCTTTCAGTTTCAGTGAACAAATAATTTCTTAGTTTTAAAACTTTCTTCTACTTATAATTTTCAGTGAAACTGGAAATCTTCACATAGAGATAATTTTAGGTCACTTTCTAGTCAGCCTTTCTCCTAAGTAAGTTCTAGTTATGCCATTCATTAGATATTTAACAGTTAACACAAGAAGCTATCTTCATATATTTTATATAAATAGAGTATTCATTTAAAATCGCTCTTTAATATGTTTAAGATGACATTGAATGTTGTGCAGTGTTTTATTGAAATGAGGGTTGTGATTTTACTTGTTTGTTGAATACTTATTGAGTGCTTACTGTATGCCAGGTAATTTGCTGAGGGCTGGATATTCAGTGGTGACATGAACATAGCCTCTCATGGAACTTAGACTATAGGGAGAGACAGATTTTAATCTCTTTCCTTTTTACTTCCCACTATTACCACGGCATAATTCTTCAGTGTTCTTATGAGATTTTCATTACATGAATATTAGACTATGAATAGAATTATCTTCCATGTAACTAATGTTTGTTGAACACAGCAGGCAGTTTATAAATCTAGAATTATTATTCTTGACTCTTTGTTAGATCTCATTGATGGCGAAGAGAGGATGTTGTGTCATTTTTTTTTCAGCAAGCATGGGCATCAGCACTACATCTATCTTGAGCCAGCAGTGCAAACAGATAATTATTTAATATCCTGTGTTTGATGATAACCATTTTTCTTGGCAAACGTTTGAATTAAGCAAGTTTTCTTTATTGAAATTTTCAAGATACAAAGTCCTTCTTTTTAGCCACTTGGATATATTTAGAAACTTCAAAGTGTGTCTAGTAAATATAAAATATTAAGTATACCGGTAGATTCATAACAGTTTTTTACTGCAGTTAACCTTGGTTAAATGTACACCTGTTTTCAATACCAAGAAAAGTGATGGTTCATTTTGTTGGAATTTTTAAAATTTCCTTCATTTATCTTATCTATTATTTTTACCTTGATTCTCTAGGTAGACATATTTTGGTAAGATTAGAAAATGTAGAAGGTGGGAAGGAGTGGAGTATAGTTGGATGATAGATATTAAATTTTACTATTTTAAACAAAGCTTACAATTACAGAAAATTTTAGACAATTGATCATAGGAGATATTTATTTTAAGTCACTTACCCATCACTGGTTTGGCCTATATTATGTAGCTAAATAAGCCTGGCTTTTGTTTTGATAAAGAGGCATATATCTTTTTAGAAGGATTTGGTGATGAACTCCTCACTTAAATAATTTTATTTATTAAAAAAGAATAAGTGAGATAATGCTGAAGTTTCTATAATATAGGAAACACGTAGGACCAATTGTTTCTGAATTCCATTGATAGTGTCCTTTGAATTTAGGGTTAAAGTTGAGCTATAGCTTATTTTGTAACAAGTGTTTCCCTATATGCATATATTATTCCTGGCAATTCTAAATATTTCTTCAGCTGGTAGAATCTTCACTCTGTCTCAGTCTGTACACCCACTCTCTCTCATTCTCCTCCCATACACCCTCATTTTTTATACTACATAACCCCAGTTTTAGAAGAGGTATGTTCACTGGAAAAAAAAATGCCTTTTTTCAGGATTGTTATTAATAAGTACAAAATAAAATAGTGAGCGAAAAATCTATCAATAAAAGGCTTGCACATATCCCTTCTGCCCTCTACAATATGAACCTCTTTTGCTTCTACTCTTACTATGAATACACAGAAACACTTTACTCAGCTTCCTGGCCAAGGCCTTGATTTGTAAAAAAATTATGAAGTCTCAATGCTTTTATGTTTGTTTGCCTCGGTGATAAATAGTGAATATTTGTCTTTCTCTGTATACGTGTTGAAAGCACCCTTGATTCCCTCTTTTCTTGATCATGTTTCTGCAGTCTCAAAGAATGGAATGCCCCTACTTGCCCTGGCACACTTACATGCATTTTTTTTTTAGAGTGTGGCAACTGATGTTATTTAAGAGGTAGGATACACATGTTGAGAGGGTCTAGTTTCCTTCTTCCAGACTTACATGTTGTATGAGTTCTGTGATCCCATTTTTGCCTCAAGGCCAATCCTGCTAGATTATTGTATTTCATGCCTTTCATCTGCCCTTGGGTTTACAAAAATCTGATAAAGATTTATAGATGACTTCCCCAAGCTAGAAAATCTAATGGCACTGATGTTGATGAGGATCAACTTTATTTTCTGATAGAAACTTTTTTAAATTACCTGAGATTTTCTTTGCCACTCTTGTATAATCAGAGCTCAATTAAAAAGATTCTGATGAATATTATGAGGATTTAATTAAAGGCATATTTTATGTTAGTTAATATACTCATATGTTGGTAAAGGAAGTTATCCCAGGACAAACTTAATGCAGATTTTAAAAAAATCAGTCTATCCATTAACAGTAATTTTGCAGTATTTTTCTAAGGAAACACATCAAAAGACAGTAGCAATACTTCTGCCTTAGGTGAAAAATCCCAAAAATATTTGTTGTGCTCAAAAGAGTCTGTCTGCCCCTTCATGGATGGTTTAAGATAACTTTTGGCAGCAGAAAGCAGACCACTGATAATACTTGGAGGTAGTTTTGTATTCATGATTTAATACATGTGAAATAAGTAATGGGGGGTCTCCTGGAGTTAAGATTTTAATATTTCAGTTGTAGATAACTCTCTTTGAAAACATAGCTTTTTATACAGATTTGGTGTGAAAATGTTTAGTTGAGCAGATGGAGATCCAGCTGGTAGAATATATGTTTGTCAGGGTATCTAGCATTTAGCTACATCCAAAAATGATATCAAACTGAAAGATGCTAAAGAGCAGCACTGTATGAAAGCCAGTATGATCAGTTAAGGGTAGAGTCCTTTCATTTTTGATTTCCTAACCTTGTAGAAATACATTTTAATCCAGATGGAATTTTTAATTTTAAAAATAAAATCTGAGAAAATGTAAATAAACTTGTCAAACATCTGCCTTTCCAAAATCTTGATTATAGTAGGCCAGGAAAAACATGCTACTTTGTGTGTTAAAACTTAGTACCTAATGAATAGTATATATTTGTACATGTACAATAAACATGCACATTTCCCAGAACTTTATATTCTATATATTTGGTATCATTATTTTGGTTTCTTGAACTGTAAGAAGTGGTGGATGGTAATTGAGTAGAATATTAAGAGAAAGAAGGAAAGAATTTGTGGAAGAATGACAAGAGTCCTAAATACACTCGAAAACGTTTTACCCCATTGGATTCCAGTATTTAAGTCCCCACTGAGGTGGATAAAAGGCCAGCTTAGCAAGGAATCATGTGTTTACTCCTAAATTTTAGAGCCTGTACATTTAATTGATTAATACAGTCTGCTTGTTTGTTTCTTTCATAAAGAGATGAATATGTAGAAATAAATTATTTTGTTAAAATGCTTAAATATGTATAATCAAAAAATTCTATATTATGCCTTTGAAGTTGTTTATTTTAATTGAAAGCAATTGGGCAAAACCAAAAAGTTTTCACATCTTTTTTTTTGTTTCCCCTTTGAATACCATATTAATAAAATCTTCATTCAAACTTTTAAATTAAGTCTACTGAAAATGCCCAACTTGATTAACTGTTGTTCTATATGACCCTCAAAAAGTGATAACTGACATATTCATTCATATTGCTAGTAAAACACACACACACATAAAGCACAGATGGGGGACAGAATGCTCCCTGAATCTGTAAAACTGCTTACCATAGTGAGTAAAAGTATCTGTAGGTGACTTTTGGAAGGCTTCCCTCAGGGATTTATTTGAATCACTAAATCCAAAGAGAATATTTAATCCCTATTTGATACAATGAGTTCATGAAAATGGGTCCTAATTTTGAAGGTGTAATCAGAGTTAGATAGTCACTAGTATGCCTCTCTAATTCAGTCATTGATATAACCTGAGCTACTGCACTGCTTTAAAATATTCGCTTACCAAAAACTAAAGCTAGGAAAAGCATGTTCCTTAGGAGCATGATTTAGTAAATCCAGACTTAGAAATTAATTAATGAAGAGTATGCCTCTGCAAAACTCCAGTATATTTATCAGAAAAGCACCCCTCTATGAAATAATAAATCTTTTGGCCTTCCTGGGGAGCTTTATGTTTTATAAAACAAGACAAAAAAAGGAATTGCTTGCAGTAGATTTTAAGAGATACAAAATTTCCCTGTAAGTTTTTGTTGGAATATTTCTTCCTAAATTTTAAAAAGAATAATAATTAATGCTATATTTTTTCTTCAAATTCCATCTCAAACCTTACTTGTTTTATCTCACTTTCCTACAGTGTAAATTATATAGTATACATTACAGATATATAATAAAAAAATTACATAGTGTAAATTTTATGCATCTGTATATATATGTGTATACATACATGTTTGCGTATGTTTATAAAATATGTGCGTGTGTGCGTCTGTACAGTGTGAAAGCCTGTGTGCTTAGCTTATGACATATTGAGACTTGTATTGTTTTTTACATTCATTATTCATTCATTAATTCAGTTAATCTTCACAGTGCTCTATAATGTAAGTAGTATTAATGTCTTCATTATAAATATGAAGAAATTAATGTATAAAGAGTTTGAATAACCCAAGGTCGTACAGTGGCAGTAATCAAACCCCAAATTGTGCTCTTAATCAAAATGCCTTATGGCTTTTTCTAATTTTCTAATGTTTCTAAAACCCAACATGAATCTCAAAAAGAGATAGTTTGGACATTTACCTGAGTAACTGACCAGTTAGTTTAACAAATTCCTTTAAAACTGATCAATGAATGTTGATGCAGTGTGGAGTTGTGTGGACCACAGGGACCTGGAGAGGGAATATCTCCTTTATAAGGAGTAATCACTTCCCTGTTCTTGCTGAAGATGCGTAAGTGCCCAGTGGGGTCAGAAATGTCAATTCTAGAAGTCAAGTCAGAAATCTAAATTTGTCAGTGAAATTTCAGATATTATAATTTTTGTCTTGTAATTAAACTTAGTAAACAAACTGCACCTTAATTGTGTCTAACAAAACAAATATAGAGAGAGGAAATCAGAAGCGCACTAATTAGTGAGCTCAGTCATATCCAGACATTGCAGATTGAGTTCCAAGGATAAACAGACTCTGAGACAGAGATACATATGCAGGAATTTTATTGGAGAATGCTCCTGGGATCAATGCCTCACCTATTGTGATTGATATATACATAATCAACAAATAACATATAACTGTTGCCTACTATTTGATTCTTCAATTCTCAAAATATTATCTTCTCAAAGTTGATATTAGGTGCTGTTACAATGCAAATACTGAGACCCACACTCAGGAAGTTTTGATTCTGTAGACAAACTTGGTGGAGACCAGTTATATATATTTTTATAAGTATGCAGGTAATTCTAATTATTTTAATGCATATGCCACATATTGAGATATACTGATTTAAAAGAGACATATATAAATACTAATTCATATATTTTCTCGAGGGTATGAATTGTATACTGTACATCTTTTTATAAGCCCTCCTCGTAACACGTGATAAGTAAATTGAATTTACTGCTGTTTTATTTAGCAATTATTACATCATACAAAATATACACAAACTATCTTGTTAACTGTATAACATTTTATAAGTCAAATTATATTTCAATGAATCAAAACTATTTTTGAAAATGTCTGACTTGGTAAGCTCCTACAATCCCATATTTCAGCATTTTAATGCTGCCTCAGGACTTGGCTAATTGTGTTGGGCCATCTTGTCTCTAAAGCATTAAATACTAGCAAAGCTGTGTAAGCTTTAAATATAATTTTCCAAATTATATTTTCCCACGAATGCTTATGAAATTTCATGTTATCAAAATTGCAATAAATTTCTTTATTATGAAATGTACTTCCCTTAGCTTTAATTGCACCTCTGACCTGTGTCTAATAGCATCCTTTAAAACCAAGAAAGAGGATACTAAGCATTATACTTCTATAGAACCTGTTTTCTCTAGCTACATTCTTAAGTATATTTAGTAAATATGAAAGGGAATCGTTTTTCTCCCAAGTGAAGTAAAATTGCACTACAAACCATTTTCTGCTAATGATTGTATTCTTTCAAAATAGTGAAGCATATTTGCTCTCTAATCACTTTGCCTATCATTGTAATATAATATTAATTTTAAAGAGTTCTATTTTGGAATGAAAAACTAATATACTGAATCTTTATTCGAAAGGTGCTTATATATTAAAATGCTTTGCTAAGCTTTTGTTAAATCTGCAGAATATTCCAACATGCTGAAACTTCTTAATATTAAAATATGACATTTATTAAAGCACTTCTGAGTAAAATAAAACCAGGCATGAAAATATAATATCAGATGCAATTTCTACAGTTTCACAAGGAGGTTAGCTAATCAATGAAATGGATCAGTGATTTCTCCTCCTTAAATGAGCAGCCCATTAATACTAGCACACAATACATGCTAGACATTTCACCACAGAGTCACATCTTTAATTATCTATCATACTTTCTTATTATAATATTTTACCCAATTTATCCCTAAATATCTAGTAAATCTGTACTAGTAAGAGGGAGCCTCAGCATGGAATATTTTTCAGCTTACCACAGAAATTGAAAAAAATATATAAAATCACTTTTATTGCTGTATAGATGTTATTTTTCATGTGAATTTATAATTGTCAGTTATCAATTATTAAACAGTATAATATTTGATTGTGAATATATGTAATCTTTCAGGAAATCTTATTGAATCTACCTTCCAAATATTTGTAAAACATATTTATGGAATATGACCACTTTCTTCACTTCCACGGCTATGTAGCCCCCAGCATTTCCTATCTGGATTACTGCAAAACTTCCTAGTAGGTCTTCGTTGTTCTATACTTGACTCTACATCCAGTTCTCAATCACAGCAGTTACATCCTTTTTAAAGCATAGACCATTTTGTTCCTCTGCTCAGAAAGCTGCTGTGAGTCCACATCTCACTCTGAGCAAGAGTAGAAGTCTGCCAGGCTTTATGTGATCTGCTGCCTATCCCACCTCCTCAGCATCTCTGGTCTCAGCTCCTACCACTAACCCCCTCATTCATGTATTCCAGGCATGCTAGTCTCTTTACTAATCCTTAACACACACCAGAAGTGTTCCTATCTTTGGGCCTTTGTTCTAGCTGTTCCCACTCCCTTAAAATTATCATCCCCTGGATATCTGTTTGGCTACCAAACTCATCTCTATCAAATCATTGTTCAAACTCTGCATGCTCAATGACAGTGTGCAAACAACCTTACTTAATATAACAACTTGTAACTTCTTAACATTTCTGACCCCCTAACCCTACTCTTTCTAGAGTACTTTGCACCTTCCACACTGTACAGTTTCTTTAGTTGTTAACTTTATTGTCCATCTTTTTGGGGAAAGTATATGTTTTACTAGGATAGAGATATTTCTTTTCCTTAATATTACTTCCTAAACACTTATAAGAGTGATGTGAACATATGAGGCCCTTAATAAATATTTGTTAAGTAGAATTGAATTGAATTCTAGTTTGTGACATTAGGAGGAAGATAAATTGTTGAATGCATATCATTTTTATTTAAGAATTGAAATCTAAATTTAAGTGACAGCAATGGTTCAGAGGTTGAAATGCCAGAAAAATTCATTGTATTTTTCAGAAAACACCACTGTTTTTCTTTTCCTTTCAGCCACAGCAATAGTTTCCTGATTCTAGAATTTGAGGTAACTTTAAAATTGAGAAAACAGTTTTTAAGAAGGAAAAGCTGACAAATGATTGCTGCCTTCTTTTAAAGCTTTGTTATTTTTTCATAAAAACTACATAAAGTTCTTATAATGAGTCTCATTATGGTATCATTGCCAAAATGGTCATGCCATAGACAATAAAGCAAAAACAAACAAAAAACAAAATGACATAGTATTTTTATCTCTATTGTTTATTAAAAGCCGTTGTCTTTAAACACTAAGCAGAAAATATAATTTTAAGATTAAGGTCATTTTTTAAATTAAATATATTTACCTTTGTTAAAATGCATAATTTATTGCATTACCCTTCTTTTTCTCATTTCTCGTGAAAACTGCATCAAGAAATTGTTCTTATCTGCCAACCTGCACTTAGATACAATGAATTAGGGAACTTGTTGGCTTCAGAATGCCTGGTTCCAAGTAGCTTCTTTCTGCGCATATCTTTCACTTTCTCACCAAGCAGATGGCAGCATAGTGGCAAGTTATGGAGACATGCAGGCCAATTTATTCTGCCATGCACTAAAAACTGTGCTAGAATTTGTGGGCAAAATAAAAGCAAGAGAAGGAAACTAACACTTTTTGAGAGCCATATTATATACCAAGCTCTGTGTTAGTGTTTTCATATACACTATTTTATTCAAGAAATCCTTGAATTAGCAAGAGAGATATGTTAACACATAGGAGTACAGTATGTCTTATAAGTACATTTTTTCTTTTTAGAAGGGTAATGCCATAATTGGATTAGTTGTTTGAACTTTATGCAGTATAATATTTCTATCAAAAAGAAATGGTGGGACTTCCAGATACAGTAAATGATTATGAAGAAGGTATTGAGGTAAGAATGAGAGTTATGATTACTGGATGGCTGACCTGAAGGAGGATGAAGAGTTCCAATTCATATGTAACCTCATTAGATAAGCTGCTTTATCTCTTTCTAGTTAATGACTCTCCAAGGGGTTCATAAGCCAGCTGTGATGGCAGCAGGAGCCAGTTTCACATATCGTAGGTGCTAGACACAGCCAAGGATTTCTGCCTTTATAACAGCTGAAGGGGTTGGAGGTGGGTTGGTTTGATATGGAGGGAGGATAAAACTTAACTATGTTTTAATTCAGGCAAAATGGGTTCTGCTCAAGCAGTTAATATCTGAACTTGTTGTGATTATGTGTAATTCTGTGACCAAGTTTAAATGCAGCTTAAGACTAAATCTTTATATGCCAAGTCCTCATTAAAAAGAAAATTAATAATGAATTCTTTTGCTAATGTTAAAATTGAATGACCTGAAAAATGTGTCTGAGAATTAACCATGGCTATAATTCATATGTAAAAATACCAAGGCCATCAAAAAACTGGGTCCTATAGAAGTGTGTTCCCCCAATTTACTACCTTTACTTGTTGAAGAACTGTTTTTTCACAGCTACCTTCTACTGCCTTTTATACCATGCATTCCTAGGACTGGCTCCCACCTGTTATATATGGGAAATGTGAATTCATTTTCACATTAGCTTATTTAAGACATAATTAAAATAGTAAATCTTCTTTAAAATCCCTATAGTAAATTCCAAAGCCAGAAAGTTGTGGGGTTTCTGCAAGAGTATTTTATATCTACCTAGGCAAACATACCACTTACACACTAGAGAATAAAGCCCTCAAGAGCATCTGCCTGTAAGTTTGCTTGCATCCTAGAAGAAAGAAAGAATGAGGAGAGAAGAGAGAAAATCCAAAATGTTGAGCATGTTATTACATGTTTAAGAAAGAGCAGCCAGGGAGAAATGACCCTCGTAAGCACAGCAGGTAGTTTTACTAGATGTACAAACTGAAATAACTATGTTCCATCTTAGGACTGTAGTTTAGTTTTCTTCTTGTCAAGGCTAATTATTATTTTCCAACTGGCTTCTAAATGTTTTCAATATTTGTTTGTATTGCTATCTCACTTGTATAGTTAGAAGCCAAGTATACAGGGAATGTATTCAGAGAATCTAATAATGAATACTATTCATTTACATAATGCAGAAACTCAATGTCAACAGGACATTCTTGAAAATATATAATCCTTCTGAAATATAATCAGACATAGTAAACAATTTGCCTTAAGTTTACTTAGTCATTTTTACTAGTTAATATAGAAAGTAATTTCTTTGCACAATTGATATTTTATATGTAAATAATTTATTACATATCAGATAAGCAGTTTGCATCTGATAGGTAGATACTCAGAAGAGTATATATTGCTTTAAAAGTATAGATGTTTTCACAGAAATAGTGTTACACACTATCTAGAAATTCTATAATTGCAGTATGTAATATAATACAAGCAATGTTAGAACAGTAGCTTTCAAAGTCTCTGAAAACATATGTAACCTCACAGGGAAAACTCCTAAATATTTTCAGGTTGATTCTACACGTAAATTCTGATGTTATAAGCTAATTGACATACTCAGTTCCACAAAATGAAAATCTTAAAATGATATAATTTTAAACATTGTTAGGAAGTTAGGAAGGGGGTGTTATTGCAATTATTCTTAAACATAAATAATCTCCTACATATGCATTGTTAAATATGAGGATTTTTAGAAATCACTCCTTCCTGCCTTACCGGTTGTGGTTTGAGGGAGTAAAGTAGGCTCATTCTAAGGATCTGTTAGCTTCACTGTTATTATTATAACTACGGCAGTGCAGGCCCTTCGTATGTTAGCACAGCTATTTGATTTGCTTTCTTTCCAATAATATGTTCTCATTGTACCCTCTTATCACTTTCAAAAACATAGGAGCTTAGCTGAGCCATTTCTTTGACTTGGAGGAACTTTAGTTTCTACAACAGGAACAATGAAATCAACTTTTTCCCGTCTATATAGTTTAGGGCGCATATTCCAGGGGGTCTAGTCCTACAACTAGGTTCTTAAAATAAAACATGAACTGTGGATCCCTAAGGAGAGGATCAAACACTGAGAGTGAATTATTAGTACTTTTAGCATAAGTAAAATAACACACTATGAGAAGATTAGTTTCATAGGCCATAAAATTGATAAGACAAAACACAGTACTTCCTAGGTAAAAAGTTGAACAAGAAAAGTTCAGCAGAGAGTGAATCTGTTGATTTTAGAATTCAGTGATGAACACTTTGAAAAATATGCAGCAGAAGCCAAATCACTTATTCATCCACAAGAGTAACACTAATGTTACAGAGATTTTTGAAATACAAAAAAATAGACTTGACCATTGGTTTCCATAACCAGAGATAACAGCTGAAATCAGAGCAAGCTGTTATATAAAGGGGGATGAAGTTTCTTTCATTTAGATTGTTACGTATTAAGTATTTTCTTTTGAAATTTGTCATAGATTTGCATGATTTGGGACCTTTGAAGACAAAGACAGACCACACAACTGCTGCATATTCTTATAATTATACACTTTATTTTATGGTTTAGTTTGCATCTTTGAGATATTTGACACACAGCTTAGAAGAAATTACCCTAGTTTCTGTTAAGTGTGAATACCTAAGTGATACATATTTTAATCAGAGATTTAACCCCAATGAAAACATCTAATATTCTGGTTTATCAGATTTTGATAATATATATTTACTTACTAATCACTTAATGCATTTTACTTAAGAAAATTATATTGTTAGTCTTAACGTTAATTTTCAAGTTTTTAATATATAAATATAGTGACTTAACATTTTTAAAGTTTGCAAGCATCACTAAAATATTTATTCAATAACTATAATATCTAATAAAATTCATAGTTCAATTCCAGATATTATCAGTTAAATCTAAGTTCAGTTTTCTTGAGTAAACATTTATTTTTTATATTCCCACAAAATTGGTTGTATTCTTCAAATAATGCCTACTAATATGGCTTTCATGTTTGGTCATCGTTACAGGTCCTGTATGTAAGGTGGTCTTGTTGCTCTTGGTTGAACTAAGAGCTCTGCAAATGGTCAGTAGATGTATGCTTTACTCAAGGATTGTGAGGCAAGTTAAAACAGATATGGAAGTTGGGCCTGTCAGTGAAAGGGTCAGCCTTTTTGCAGTCAAATATGTTTATGCTACTTTATTAAATACTCATCCAAGCCTGAGATTCTTCATCTCTGCAGTTGTAATCACAGTAGTAATAAGGATGATTACTATGCTAGTTAAATAATACATAAATGATTAATGTTAGACAATATAATAAGAGTTGTGGTAATGGGTGTATTATATAGGATTTTTGCCATATAACACTTCTTAGAAGAAAAAAAGCAGTTTAGCCAAACTGAAACTTCTTGACATTTATTTTCTAATGTAATTTTGAGACAGCTATTGTTAAATAGAACTAATACCTTATAAAAACAAGGCAATTGAAATAAATGAATGAAGAGAAGGATAAGGAAGTTAATGAAACAGGAAAAAAACAGGAGAAAAGACTGTGGACTGTAAGACATAGAAGAATTGAAAACGAGAAGAAAGATGAAATGAGAGAAATTACAAAATATACCACAGGAGTAGAAAAGATAAAGGAGGAGAAAGAAGAGAAACATCATCTCTAAACTCATGATTCCTAATGAATTTGCTACCATCTTACATCTGTCTACCAGTTAGTGCTAGGCCATGGTACTGTTGCCCCAGATTTTTCTCCTTCCTAGCCTAAGACCACCTTCCTTAGTCTGGTCCTGTTTCTTAATCATCACCTCATTACAGGGTAAAGAAACTTCTGCTTGAGTCTTTATATTGCTTGTTCCATATCTTTTAAGAAAACTTAAGCTTAATGATTAATACTTATTTTATTTTTTTAAATCAGAAATCATATGAAAAATGCCTTGGACCTAATTTAACAATCTTTTTTTTTATTTAGTAATTGTTTTAAAAACAGAATGTATTTTATTCTGCTTAGTTATCCATATTTAATTTTGTTTGTATCTTTTTTATACCAAATAAGGATATTTTACTATATGAGATTCTTTTAAAACATTTATTGTTTCTGGCTATAAAAGCAGTAAGTGTTTCCTGAAGAAAATGGGAAATCCAGATATGCAAAATAGAAAGACAAGAAAGAAAATAATCACCAGCTATTAAAATTTTCCCAACTTTTCACCTATAGTCTATATTTCATCTTATATGCTACTTTTTCCTCAATACCACATAGCATCATTTTCTCATGAAATGAAATTTTTGAAAACATTACCACCAGTGTTTTTATAATATTAACATCTGAAGGATATTTAGATTGTCTCCAACTCTCTACCACTACAGACATACCTAGTTTTATTCTGTTTTGCAGATATTGCATTTTTTACTAATTGAAGGCTGTGGCAGTCCTGCATTGAGCTAGTCTATCAGCGTCAGTTTTCCAACAGCATGTGCTTACGTTGTGTCTCTGTGTCACAATTTATTTCATTTTTTTCATTATTATTATAATTTTCATAGTTATCTGTGATCAGAAATCTTTGATGTTACTACTGTAATTGTTTGGGAGCACCATAAGCCATGCCTGTACAAGACTATAAGATAGCAAACTTAATTGATAAATGCAGTGTGTGTTCCAACTGCTCCACCAACTATTTCCCTATCTCACTCCCTCTCCTTGGGCTTTCCTATTCCTTGAGACAGAACAATATTAAAATTAAGCCATTTAATAACTCTAAAGTGCTTCTAAGTGTTTAAGTGCAAGAAAGAGCTGCAGGTCTCTCACTTTAAATCAAAAGCTAGAAATAATTAAACTCAGTGAGGAAGGCATGTGGAAAGCTGAGACAGGCCGAAAGCTAAACCTCTTGCACCATACCATTAGCCAAGTTGTGAATTCAAAGGAAAAGTTCTTGAAAGAAATGAAAAGTGCTACTTCAGTGAATACACGAATGATAAGAGAGTGAAACAGCCTTATTGCTGATATGGAGAAAGTTTTAGTGGTCTAAGATCAGACCAGCCATAACATTTTCTTAGTCCGAAACCTAATCAAGAGCAAAGGCATAGGTCTTTTCAAGTTAATGAGGGTTAAGAGAGATGAGGAATCTCAGAAGGCAAGTTAGATGCTAGCAAGGGTAGGTTCATGAGAGTTAAAAAAAAAAAGGAGCCATCTCCATAACATGAAAGTGCAAGATGAACCAAGTATTGATATAGAAACTACAGCTAGCTATCTAAAAGGTCTAGCTAAGATAATTGATGAAGGTGACTACTCTAAAGAACAAATTTTCAGTGTAGATGAAACAGCCTTATATTGGAAAATGATGCCATCTAGAACTTGGTATCTGGAAAGGAGAAGTCAATGTCTGGATTCAGAGATTCAAGGGAGAGGCTGACTCTCTTTTTAAGGGCAAATGCACCTGGTGAATTGAAGTTGGAGATACTGCTCATTTAACATCCAGAAATCTTAGGGCCCTTAAATTATGTTAAATTTACTCTGTCTGTGTTCTATTAGTGTATCAATGAAGCCTTGATAACAGCACATATGTTTACAGCATGGCTTACTGAATGTTTTAAGCCCTCTGTTGAGACTTACTGCTTAGGGGGGGAAATGCCTTTTAATATATTACTGCTGATTGGCAATGCACCTGGTTACCCAAGAGCTCCGATGGAGATACAGGAGATTAATATTATTGTCATGCCTGCTAAAACGATATTTATTCTGCAGCCCATAGATTAAAGATTAATTTCACTTTCAAGTCTTTTTTAAGAAATACATTTCCTAAGACTATAGCTGCAATAGATAGTGATTCCTTTGATAGATCTGGGCAAGGTAAATTGAAAACTTTTCTGGAAAGGATTCACCATTCCGTATGCCATTAAGGACGTTCATGATTCATGGGAGGAGGTCAAATTTTCAACATCAGTAGGAGTTAGAAGAAGTTGATTCCAACCCATGTGGATGATGGTGAGGGGTTCAAGACTTCAGTGGAAGAAGTAACTGCAGATGTGGTGAAAATTGCAAGAGAACTAGAATTAGAAGTGGATGCTGAAGATGTGACTGAACTGCCACAATCTCAAGATAAAACTGCAATGGATGAGGAGCTGCTTCTTATGGTTGGGCAAAGAAGGTGGTTTCTTGAGAAGAAATATTGTCTTCATGAAGATTCTTTGAATATTGTTGAAATGACAAAGAAGGACTTAGAATATTACTTATATAAACTTAGCTGATAAAGCAGTGGCAAGGTTTGAGAAGATTGACTTTAATTTTGAAAGAACTTCTGCTGTGGGTAAATTGTTACCAAACAGCATCACAGGCCAGGCTCACGCCTGTAATCCCAGCACTTTGGGAGCCTGAGGCTGTTGGATCATGTCAGCCAGGAGTTCAAGACCAACCTGAGTAACATCGTGAGACGTTACAATCTCTGTAAAAAAAAAAAAAAAAAAAAACAACAGCTGGGCATGATGTACATGCTTGTAGTCCCAACTACTTGGGAGACTGAGGTGGGAGGATCACTTGAACCCAGGAGGTCAAGGTTGCAGTGAGCTGTGATCACACCACTGTAGCAAGACACTCAAAAAACAAAACAAACAAACAAAAAACACAGCATCACGTGCTACAGAGAAATGTTTCACAAAAGGAAGAGTCAACTGATGCAGCAAACATCACTGTTGTTTTAAGAAATTATGACAGTCACCCCAACCTTCAGCTACTACCTGATCATCCAGTAGCCATCAACATCAAGGCAAACCCCCTCATCAGCAAAAATATTATGACTCGCTAAAGGTTCAGAGGATTAGCAGTTTTTAGTAATGAAGTATTTTTTAATTAAGATTTTAGATATAATGCTGTTGCCACTTAATGGACTACAGTATAATGTAAACGTAACTTTTTTTTTTTTTTTTTTTTGGGATGGAGCCTCGCTCTGTTGCAGACTGCAGTGCAGTGGAGCGATCTCTGCTCACTGCAACCTCCATCCCCCGGGTTCAAGCAATTTTCTGCCTCAGCCTCCTGAGTAGCTGGGATTATAGGCGCCCGCCACCATGTCTGGCTAACTTTTGTATTTTTAATAGAGACGCAATTTCACCATCTTGGCCAGGCTGTTCTTGAACTCCAGACCTCATCATCCACACAACTTGGCCTCCCAAAGTGCTAGGATTACAGGCGTGAGCCACCACGCCCAGCCTTTGTTTTGTTTTTTAAGTTTTGTGAAACTATAAAGTGAAACATGTAAAAACATTGATGTCATCTGTTGAGGGATTTTTCCATTGCTTATTTTTATTTAATTTTCAGTGCTTATCACAATATAACTGAAAAATCACTTGTTGAGGGTGGCAGTACAACTTTCTCCATTGAAGTCATAATCAAAGTTTATGTGAACTTGACTCATGTCATAGGCCAAGTAATTTATTCCAAAACCTTTTAGCACCATGAAAATTAAGTTAATTTAAATAATTCATTTTTATTGAAGACTGTTCAAAAACATACCTCTTTTTAGTCTTATTCTTTTAAAATGTACTTGCTAGATGCCTGATAAAGCAATTAAACTGTCAAGAAATTAAGGACTGTGAACCAAATCTAAAATGACTAAAGTGATTAAAATCCACCTCTTAAAAATTAATTCTCCATGCTTCTGATCTCACTTTCTTTATTTGCCATTTTAAAAAGTCAAAATTAAAAAATGTTGTTTTCTGATATTAGAGCATTAACAGAATACTTAACAATATTGTTCATTTAATTGTGCAACTACTCATGGCCTTTAACATCAGAAGTTATGTTAATGCTTTTACTTGCTAGTCTCTGTGAATATTCATTTTGTTCTTCACATATGTTGATCTCAAGTATAGAACGTTTTATGATAAAATATTTTATAATGGCATATTTGAATGGGTATGAATTTATTTTCTTATACAATTATCTTGAATTATATAGGATCACAGTTTATGAAATTCAAAAAATAGATTTATTTCAATAGCATATGTAATAGAGATATTTTAATTAGCCTTATTGGGCAACAGATACTTTTTGCAACGTTTAATTAAAAATGAAAATGTCTTTATAAGTCATTATTTTATATCAAGTTTAGCTTTTTAATTATGATTATAAGTGCTGAATAAAAAATTGTGCCCAAAAATATTTTAGAACTTGGATGACTACAATAATTTCTTCATATCAGCATTTCATATGGTAAAATATATGTATAGAACATTTTGAAAGTAGCCTTCATAACATGAAGAATTTCAGAAATAAAGTCTTATTTATATGCTGCTTTTCAAAGAAAAGACGTCTCTGAAATGTATTTGTTAAAAGACGTTTGAGGCTGGGCGCGGTAGCTTACACCTGTAATCCCAGCACTTTGGGAGGCTGAGGCGGGCAGATCACCTGAAGTCAGGAGTTTGAGACCAGCCCCACAAACATGGTGAAACCCTGTCTCTACTAAATACAAAACAAATAGCTGGGCATGGTGACACATGCCTGTAATCCCAGCTACTCAGGAGGCTGAGGAAGGAGAATCGCTTGAACCCAGGAGGCGGAGGTTGCAGTGAGCGGAGATCGTGCCATTGCACTCCAGCCTGGGCGACAGAGCAAAACTCTGTAGTTTAAAAAAAAAAAAAAAAAAAGTTTGAATTATTTATAAGTAATTGTCAAACTAGTTGGGGCTTTTAAAATCTACACGTGGGTATTCAGCTAGCTATCTTAACTATATAGCTTAACGCCTATGAGCAGAGGTTAGAGCCCTAATCTAAAAGCTATTAGGAATGATACCTTTAAAAATGTGGTATTTATATAGGACTGGGAAATGTTGAACCTACATTTCTCTGCTGTGGATTCACTTAG
The DNA here is from genome assembly GCF_028885655.2 of Pongo abelii. Classification (NCBI taxonomy): domain Eukaryota; kingdom Metazoa; phylum Chordata; class Mammalia; order Primates; family Hominidae; genus Pongo; species Pongo abelii. The sequence continues at coordinate 94,112,565 of NC_071990.2, read as the reverse complement.
TATGTTAGTATATTCCTAACTAGCTATTAACTCTTAACTATATAGTTGAATACCTATGTGTAGATTTTAAAAGTCCCAACTAGTGTGACAATTATTTATAAATAGTTCAAACATCTTTCAACAAATAAATTTCAAATATATCTTTTCTTTGAAAATAAACACATAAGTAAGATGTTGTTTCCTTTCTGTGTACATCTCAGAAAGGGATATACTAACATATTAAGTGAATCTTACAGCAGAGAAATTTAGGTCCAACATTTCCCAGTCCTACATACACACCACATGTTTAAAGATATCATTCCTAATGGCTTTTAGATCAAACTCTAAAAAAAGTAAATAAATAAAGCAGTGCTTCTAATTGTAACAGCAAAAAATAATAAGATATATTTTCCTTTGGTATATTGAAATCTATTCTACAGTAGCCAGAGCAGGTGTTGAAAAGCCTGTGTACTCCAATAATCAAACTACAGAGAAAAAATCCTAGTATCCCGAGCAAGAGGGGATGCTGACAGTTAGAGCCTGAGACAGTTTGAATTATCATGTAAGCATGTCACTCAAGAGTGATTAAACCTCAAAAGATTAAAAATGGTCAGCATCTCATGAGATACAAAGAATATGCTTTCTGTTTGGACAGTGTCAGTTTTCGGTGACTGATAATGGTTACTCTGGTATTGTTAGCTTTTTCTGCACACTACCATTTCTCCCAGCCTACACCCTGCACCAAGAGCACAGCAACTCAGGATCATATTCTCTCTTTATTCTGATAGTGATGACATCTGAACAAAAGTGCACAAATCCATATTCATCGGGAAAAAGTCTTGATATTTGAGAACTAAGAAGATATAGTTTACTACTTTCACTATTTTTGAGTAACCATAGAAGTTACTCTCATTATTACTAAATCTTCCTGGTTTCTCCCAAGCTCAACATATGAATGAGTAGTAGTACTATCCTCAAAATGAAGAGGACAGTACATGTTTATCCACTCAGTAGAGAATTAGAACATAAGCATAATGATTGGTCTATATGAATATGTAATATATGTGCATACATATTTTACCATATTTATTTTTTCCACTGTCTACTAACTACTTAATCTGAATGTCATAAAATTTAATCTGTATTAGTCAGCCTAAGGGGAGTGCAAATAAACTTGGCTCAAAATTGCATACTTTACAGTGTAAAACTTAGAAATTATTTTTTAGTTTTCATTGAATAGATTCAATCCTTAAAAACTGTCTATTTTGGGAAGAAAAAAGTGGGATTACATCCTTCTTTTTATTTTCCACAATACCTATTCTTTAAAGGATTGTGGAAATGGTTTAGCCCAGAGTAAGCTAGAAATCACTGCATAGGGGTTATTCAATATGTGTTATCAGTGTCGGAACAACTTTTACCTAAATACATTCAAAGCTTTCTTATCTTTCATTTATTTCTGTTAAATGATGTGGACAGTGTCTTTTAACTAGAATTTTGTATTTATGTTTGCTATCATGGTGAATTTTTTTTTCTTTTTGGTACCACATATTGTCACATTGGTTGATTTTCTAAAAAGATACAGAATATGTAACATTTGGTTGATGCAATAATTGGTATCATTATTTAAGTATTCTTTATAAAGAGATGCAGTTTAGATGGGTTTGATAATTTATAGACTGAATTTATTTTTATTAGCAGTTATGTTTAAGTCCTGTATTCAAATATTATATTATACTTCTTTTATGCAATAGTATTATATTGTGATTTAATGGAGATATGAGCAATTCTAAATGTGTCAATCCACTATGATATTTTCTGTTAAAATTAATTATAATTGCTACTAAAAGATAGAATTTATTTGATCCATCTTCATAAAGAGAGTTTTTTTCTCCTTCTAGAGGGAATTGATTTATTTCACATGATGACCAAAACTAAGCATTCTTACAATAGGTCATAATTCGATTCAAATTGTAGCATGGTGACAATAAAACTGAGGGATAATTGTCTGATGCTTTGGAAAGTTAATTCGATTATTTATATAGGATATGTATTATTTACATATTTCATGATAAATATTGATTTGAACTGCACATGGGATTTAGTTTAGAAATCAGGAAAAGCGAAAGCAACTGACTTAAACTGAACATTTTGTTAAACATTGGAATTTGTTTTACATTAAAATATATATTTAGTTCAGTATAACATAGTTTACATGAAAGATGACCTAGCTTTAGGTCTTTGTTTTACTCTGAGTCCTTTGATTTTGTCATTTTTAAGTCCATCATACTGTGCGATGCACACACATTTGTGGGATTGGCTAGTTCAAAAGAAATTATTTGCTTTAATTAATCCATTTGGATGTTTAAGAAATATATTCCTAAAACTTTTTAGTACTTTGTGCAAACATGATTCTTGACAAATTCCCTGAGGACTTTTTTTTATGTTTTCACCCCAACAGAAGCTAACATTATAGTACCCTTGTCATATTAAGTGAGATAAAATGTAAGCTTCTCAATATATTGTCCGGCCTATCAGCAAAATAAAAAGTCATTCAACTGGGATTTCGGGAGACTTTATAAAAGCAGAGAAAAATTATAGGCTGCTTACAAAATTCTGCAGTCAAATTATATTTTAAAAAATCCATCTAATAATAATAATAAAAGAAAAAAATAAAAAAAAATAAAAAAATAAAATAAAATAAAAACTCAAAAAAAAAAAAAATCCATCTAGAGTTAGAGACATGTTTGGACTAATTTAGTTCAAGTATGATTCTTGCATAAATGGTGATTTTCACACTGCCCTTTTTTATGTAAAAATATTAAGTATTTCTGCTTTTTAGACCAAAATAAATTATATTCCAATATTTTATTATGATATCTATTGTATAGATTGATTTATTTTAAAGCCAGGAGTTTCTAGGTAAGTACTGAATATCTCTTAATGAGAACAATAGTGACTGTATTAAATACTATTATATCTGTGTGAACATGCAGGATATATGACAACAAAGAAGAAACTTAAATTTTTTTTATTTTCTTCTGACAGATAAGTTTGCAAAGGTGGCTCTAGTAGAGGTATTGACAATAGCAAACAAAAAAATCTATTCCCATAGGTAATGAAATAAATTAATTACCTATGGTTTTCATTTACTAGGTAGTTTAGTCTATATTATTTTCACAGTAACTTCAATATGTCTAGTAAGTCTAAATAAACATTAAATTTTATTGAAGAATGAAAAGGAAAAGCACTCTCAGAATCACTAGTTGTTGGTAAATACATACTTTAATTGTATGTATTTTGCTTCTTTGGTTACCAGGAAATATTTCTTTCTCACATAGGCTCTTTAGGTTGGAATTGCCTGAGTGGCTTTTAATGTTTATAGAGGAAATGTAGGAGGAATGATTTATTTTAAAAAATGATTTATAACCCCTATAGGGATTCATAGTATTATTAAGAAATTTTAATTCACTGAATTCTGGATAGCAGAACTGCTTCAGCCTCTTACATTTTTTTTGGACTTTTACTTTCATAATTTCTCCTTTCACTAATACTATCTTTTACTTTTATTTTGGTCTTTTACTGTTCACCCTGCTTAATCAAATCTTTCCCCATCCTATAAGGTCTAACTCATGCTTTCCTTCCATGAACACTTTCAGTTGTGCATTGATTCCACATACATATATTTTGTACCAGGAAGTAATAGGGAAGCTATAGAAATAGTTGTGGACAAAAAAAAAAACACACATAAAAATTGCTAATATAAAAGCTTATAAAGTTTACATTCTAGTGAGGTGGGGCAGACAACAAAATAAATTAATAATCTACATTATATTTTAGAAGGTGATAAACAGGAATGGAAGTAGAAATGGGGTGGTGAGGCAGGGGTTGATTGACAATTTTAAGTAACAGTAAGAGGGTGATATTTCATAATGTAGAAGAGGAAAGGAAGCAAACCGTGTACATATCTAAGGAAAGAATCTTCCAAACAGAACACCATCTGTGAGCCATGAGGCTGAGGCATGTCTTTTGAGTTCTGGTAATGGTAAGGAAACCAATGTTGAAAAAGCAAGAGAAAGAGAGTAGGCAGTGAATTCATGTAAATACGCTCAGGAATTGGGCTATTGTACTGAGGCAAGTGAGAAGCCACTGAAGAATTTCAGCAGAGGAGTGACATAATCTAACTCTGGGTTGAAAGAATTCTCCTCCTATAAAACAATGGCCTTCATTAAGGCAATCATTTTTATCTAATTTCCCGGACTGACTTCTTACTTTCCTAACCTGATTATATGCTCCTTTTAGTCAAGGACATGAGATATAATCAATCTTTTTATATTCCCTACAGCATCTAGAATAAAGTAGGTGGTATAGTGGCACTCAGTAGAGAATTATTGATTTGGTTTGGGAGGCTGGAGCAGAACAGATAAAAAAAGCATTGCTGCCAGCATTGGCAGCTCCAGAAATCTTTTCTGCACAACTCTGTTAGTTTACCTTATAAATACAAACAGTCCAATAGAAGCTGCCTTCCTGTCTTCAATCTAGAACCGAGAATAAATCACAAATCATCAAGTGCATCTGTATTGTCTTTCAAGATCTGAGCAAGCATACAAATTTAGTAATTACTCATAACAGCCAGTCCATTCTAGAATGCCTACTATTCCTTTACAATTTGTTTTAGCAGATCCTGTGATTTAGTCAGAGAAATGTCCAATGTCCTCTTCGTTTGAGTGCAGTGAAGGCTGTCTTTAACAACAGATGCAAAAGCACCTTTCTCCTATTCATTTCTCAGACATTTATGTCTTGTAGCATGTGAGAAGCATATTAAGTGCTAGTCAGGTAATAGAAGAAAGGTTTCCACAGATAATGCTTGACAATTCAATCAAAGAAAAATCAGGGAAAAATTCATGGAGAAAGGTGGCTTACAGACGATAGGTGGAGTTCCTGTGGACATTCACAGAATAAAGAGCATTGCCTTGCTTTCCTTTTTCATACTTCAGAAATATAACTTCACCTTTCATTTTTATAGCATCATAAATCACCTATCTACTGATGAAATTAAATTTAAGACCTCCAGTAAAAGCTTAATTAATTTAATTTTAAAACGTAGAGCAGATACTATGCTGATCCATATCGTGTGTATGCCTTTGTCTTCATTTATTTCCATGTTGTTTCTTAGAAATGAACGTATGGTAACATGTACTACTTAAGGTAATATGTATGCTAGATCTAAAAATGCAGCCATTAACAAACATTCCCATCTCTACATCCAGCTTGATTTTTTTTTCTCTTTAGCACTTCTTACTATTAACAGAGCACATATTTTATTTATTTGCCTTATTTTCTATCTACCCTTTTCCCACCCCTATTAGAATGCAAGCTTCTTAGACTCCTCTGGAAAGAGACTGAAACAGGCAAACACAGAAGTAAGGAGATAGATTAGCAAGCTATGAGAGGGTACGGTGCTGTCTTTTAATGTAGTGAGAAGTGCTTAACACTGGCTGTATTTTGAATATTGAGCCAGCAGGATTTGGTGTAATAGACAGAGCAGTGTTCAGTATAACTTCATATTCTCTGGTCTGAGCAAATGTAAAGATGAAGTTTCCACTGAGACAGCACTAATTGTGAGCGAAGTAGGATCACGGGCAAACATCAGCAGTTAGGTTTTTCATGTGCTCAGTGTGAGGCAACTGTTGTATGCCTACACAGTACATGGCCTTGTGATTCCTGATCCATTCTTCGTGATTCCCTTGCTCTATGTGTATGGCAGGTCTTTACCCCTGCAGGTAGTGTTTCCCAGGCTACCTTATCAGCTAACTTTTGACAGCATGTGGCCCCTATTAAGAACTGGCTAGAGCTTGGAAGGCACAAGAAGACAAAAAGGCGAGTATTTCTCCCTTTTTTCTGTGCTTTAAGTGTGGTTTCCATCAGCAACTTCTTCTCTTCCATGACTCCAGGTCCCTCCATGCAGTTCCAGTTTTTCCTCATTTATTCCTGTCCGGTAACTCTGCCTTCTCCTTTTCCCCCTCCAGTGAAAGGATAGCAAAAACATCTCCTCTTTCCTGAGGCTTGTCAGCTCTTCTAACATCTGTATAAACAACTTCATAAATTAAATTATCTCTGTTTCAAATATATGTTGCTGTTCTTGCATCCAGATTTATATAATTTACAAGTAGAGATAAAAGGTAGAGCAGTCTGCATCTCAGAGAATTATATGTGCCAATGCAGTTGAAGAATTCTAACAGTCCAGGTACCAGGGGGAGTGAGGTGAGAATGATAGGAAGTAATAGAGAGTGGCACCCTGGAAATTGTTAAGTATAAAAAGAGTAATGATGAAGTCTAGGCTATGCCATGGGAGGGGACAGTTGAAGTATTTGGAGACATGAACACTGAAGAACGAGAGGTCAAATAACCCAGGAGTCATAGTTCAGTAAGAATTATTTACCTGGTTTTTCATATTCATAAATATTATGACACGAGTAGTATCAGTAAAAATGTCAGTGAGCTAGGGACTAAAATCTTCAAGGAGTGAGAAGGACTGACCTGGAGTCTATGAATAGCAACAGCTTGGAGGGACAGAAGTCACATAATCAGTTGACATAAGCATTATAGCTATGGGATTTTATATGGAAGTGAAGAAGTAGTAAGACTTTCAAGGTTATAGAAGAGAAGAGCAAGGAGAATTACCCACTTTCCGGCCCAGTGACGGTAAGGGTGGAAGAACAACCAACCCTACTTAAGAGGGCTTCCAGAGAAGCTATGTGCTCTCAGAAGTAAGCAAGATTCTGTGAGGATGTTAGAACAAGAGAGGATAGGGAATGTTGAAGAAGATGGTGAAGACTTTGCTGATGACTAAGGACAGAGTAAGGCATGTGGTTATATGGTTATGGGTGCAGATTTGTGTGGAGATGATAATTCAGATGTCGAGCAATGACTTGGGAGTTCTGGGTAGTTGTGGTAACTGATGTATCAAGGACAAAAGACATAGAGGGATTATTCTAGATTGTCTTGGAGAAAGATTGCATTCACTATGCTGTAAGTATAGGGAGCAAGGGAGAGGCAAGGGTTTTTCCAGGATTAGATAGAACTTTGGCTCCTCTGTCATCACTTTTGGTGGTGTGGAGATGACAGACAATTGCTATTATTGGGAGCTAGTGATAATGTTGACATTTTTACTAGAGTATATGATTTGAAGTGGTTTCTATTTGTCTGTAGAAAAATCACTATTAAATTTATTATATAAACATTTATAAAGTAACAACTTTGTTTTGAATGGATTTATACAGATTTCACCCTTCAAATATTGTATATGTTTCCCAAATTGTAAGATCAGTTTTTTACAGCAGAAAATATATTTTAAATTTCTTGTATGTTTCAAATTAGCTAGAAGAGAACTGTCATGTTTCCAACACACAAATATTTTACATAATGTATATCTATCTCAATTACTCTTATTTGATCATTACACATTTTGTACTTGTATCAAAGTATTACATGTACCCTCAAAATATGTACAAATATGAGATATCAATTAAAAAAAAAGAAACTTAAAAGAAAATACATTTTAGAGCAGAGTAGATAATATATTTATTGTGGCCAGATATTTAAATTCTGAGGGTCACTTCATCACCTGTATGAGAGATACAGTCATGCGCTACATAATGACATTTTGGTCAAGGACAGACCACATACACAACAGTTGGCCCATAAGATTATAATACCATATGTTTACTCTGCCTTTTCTGTGTTTACATATGTTTAGATACACAAATACTTACCGTTGTGTTACAGTTGCCTACAGTATTCAGTACAGTAACATACTATGCAGGTTTGTAGCCTAGAAGTTGTAGGCCCCATAGCCTAAGTGTGTAGTAGGCAGTACTATCTCGGTTTGTGTAAGTACACTCAATGATGTTTGCATAATGATGAAATCACCGAACGATGCATTATTCAGAATGTATTCCCATCGTTAAGCAATGCATGACTGTGTATTTGTTTCATGCAACAGAACAAATTAAGAGACTTAAAAACAAATTAAACAATATTCCCCTTATGTTATCTAACATATCTAAATAAATCTGAAATATTTATTGAATGCATTATTAAAATATAAAGGTCAATTGGGAGAAGTTTCATAGTTATTTGGGTTATAGCTTTAAAAATTACAGATTAAGTGTTAGCAAAATTTGACTAAACATCGAGGACTCTTTATTATTGTATTCATGTATAATTCTTTTTAAAAAATTATACATGTCCAGAAATTCATAAAATTACAAAAAATTGTAAGAAAATAAAAATTGTCCTAAATCTTACTGCATGTATTTCTTATATTTCTCCAGGTGTGTTCTGTATGGCTCTTTACTATGCCTGTATTTTTACATATGTTGTTAATTATTTTTGATAAAATTTAGATCATACTGAATATGTTGTCTTATTTTCATTCAACAAAATCATCAGCATGTTGCCACAAATGTTTCTAGCTTTTATCTGAATGCATGATTTCAACTGTCACTGAATCCTATTCTACGATTGTAATGCTATTATTTTAATCATGTATATTTAGGCAGTTGTTACTGGTGCTTCCACGTGAGAAACAATCTGTGTTTAAATCACTATACCTACCTTTTAAACTTTCAGTTCAGGGGTACATGCGCAGGTTTGTTAAGTAGATAAACTCGTGTGTGACAGGGGTTTGTTGTACAGATTATTTCATCACCCAGGTACTAAGCCTACCACCCAGTAGTTATTTTTTCTGTTCTTCTTCCTCTTCCCACCATCCATCTTCAAGTAGGCTCCAGAGTCTTCTGTTCCCCTATTTGTGTCCATGAGTTCCCATCCTTTAGCTCCCACTTACAAGTGAGAACATGTAGTATTCACTTTTCTGTTCCTCTGCTACTTTGCTAAGGATAATGTCCTCCAGCTCCATCCAAGTTCCTGCAAAAGACGTGATCTCATTCTTTTTTATGGCTGCATGGTATTCCATGGTGTTTATGTACCACATTTTCTTTATACAGTCTTTCATTGATGGGCATTTAGGTTGATTCCATATCTTTGCTATTGTGAATAGTGCTGCAGTGGACATTTGTCTTTATGGTAGAAAGATTTATATTCCTCTGGGTACATACCCAGTAATGAGATTGTTGGGTCGAATGGTAGTTCTGTTTTTAGCTCTTTGAGGAATCACCACACTGCTTTCCACAATGGTTGAACTAATTTATACTCCTACCAACAGTGTATAAATGTTCTCTTTTTTTCTGCAACCTTGCCAGCATCTTTTATTTTTTGTCTTTTTTAATAATAGCTAAACTGACTGGTATGAGATGGTATCTCATTGTAGTTTTCATTTGCATTTCTCTAATGATCAGTGATATTGAGCTTTTTTTCTTTTTTCTTTTTATTTTTTTTTAATTTCTTTTTTTTGTTTTTTTTTTGAGACAGAGTCTCACTCTGTCGCTCAGGCTAGAGTGCAGTGACGCGATCTCGGCTCACTGCAAGCTCCCCCTCCCGGGTTCACGCCATTCTCCTGCCTCAGCTTCCTGAGTAGCTGGGACTACAGGCGCCCGCCACCACGCCTGGCTAATTTTTTATATTTTTAGTAGAGATGGGGTTTCACTGTGTTAGCCAGGATGGTCTCGATCTCCTGACCTTGTGATCGCCCGCCTCAGCCTCCCAAAGTGCTGGGATTACAGGCTTGAGCCACCGTGCCCGGCCGAGCTTTTTTTCTTAAGCTTGTTGGCCATATGTATGTCTTTTGAAAGACGTCTGTTCATTTCCTGTGCCCACTTTTTAATGTTTTTTTTCTTGTAAACTTGTTTAAGTTCCTTACGAATGCTGGATATTCCACTAATAAAGCAGAAACGAGAGAAGATCCAAATAAACACAGTTAGAAATCACTATACCTATCTTTGATTATTTTGATAATCAATTTTCAGAAATAGACTTGTTTAGCTAGAAAGTATTGGAATTTTATTGTAGATAGCCAAACTGACCTCCAGAAATATTGAACTACCAAGAGCCCTTACCAAAACTGAGCATTGTCTTTTGGTTTTCAGTCTTTGCCAATGTGATAGGCAAAATAATTTCTCATTTAAAACGGGATTACTACTTGGTTTAAGGCTTAGTATTTTTCATATCCTTATTGGCAGTGTATGTAGTATGTATCAGTGTCTCTTTAGGCCTCTTTTCTGATTTAAAAATTAAGATGCTCTACTATTCATCAAATATGGCTGTGAACTCTTTTGCATATATCAGTTCATATATCTATATATATAATATAAACATTTATGATTTGTTGCCATTTAATTTTATATATGCTACTCTGCATTTTTATGAGTCTATCTTTTGCTTAATGGTTTATGGCTCTGATATGATGCTTTGAAAGCCTTATCCATAACAAAGTTAGGAAAATATTTATTTCTGTGTTCATCTTTTGTTAAATGGCTTAAATTTTATGTTAAAATTTATTTTATCTAGATTATGGTTTGTTTACAATGTGAAGGTATTTCTGACTGTCGGCTCCCACTAATCTATTCAGTAACGTTGATACCTTTATTATAAAACACATCCTTCCCACATTATTTTGAAAGACTAATATTTTTTTTCCAAGGCCAGGTAGAGACTAAAGCCTGTTTCTAGACTTTCTGGTCTTATTTAATTCTTTATTATTTATTTTGTGGCTAATATGACATTGTTTTACTTATCAAAGATATCTGTTTCACAGATATTGATATACCAAACATGTCTTTGAAAGTATCTCTGAAATGATACCTACTTAAAGCTAAAGTTTGTTGCATTGAGGGCTACTTTTGTTTCTCTAATCAATGGGCAATTACATATAAAATATTATAATGGAAATAAGGGCTAACTCAGGTATTTTGGAGAGAGATATATGCTGAAGTAGAAACTTTAGTGGCTTGAAAAGCAATTAGCTCAAGCCTTTGTAGTACATCTTGGTGCAGACTTGGAGATATAGTATATATGGACCTCAATTACTGAGTTCCTGTTTTTAGTAAATAGCTGCCCTGTAGGTCACTAAGTGCTATTGCTGACGAGGTTGTGTATGAGAAAGCTTTTATTTTAATAACCAGTGGCAACTGGCACTTACAAAGAACCTTCCATTTCTCAAAATTCTTCTTTGGTTTAGAACGGCTATACAGAATTGCAGGCACCTCAGGGATAGTAGAACTAAACCAATTATAAACAAAGGAATAAATGAGACATCAAAGAAAAGGAGTTTTTAAGTAGAGACAGAAAACCAAAACTTATTCTTATGAAATGTGGTTTGGTGTCTTTATGACTATATTGACCAAAAGAACTTTGGTTTAAAAATATGCTTTACTTAAGATCCAAACACAACATCCTGCAGGTAAGTAAATTCATTTTCCTCAGAAAAAAAATAAGTTATGCCTAGTTCATGTAGAGTCTACACTGTAGTTGTCAGTTTTAATGTTACAGGTTTGGTGATCTTGGGAAAGTTACTTAAATTCTTTTAACCTGTATCCTATCTGTAAAATGATGAAAATGCCTTCTGTGAAGACAGTTTTGAGGATTAAATTAGGTAATTATATAGAGTGCCTTTCTCAGTCTGCAGTATGCAGTTGAGAAATGAATGGTGACCAATGAAAAAGCATGATTATATTTTTATTTTTAAGTAAATTCTATTTTATATATTTAAGTTATACAACATGATGTTGTGGGATACCTTTAGATAATAAAATGATTACTATAGTGAAGAAATTAACATAGCCATCATTTCATATAGTGACCTGTTTGGTTTTGTGACAAAACCAGGTAAAATCTACTCATTTAGCAGGAATCCAAACACAGTATAATTTTAACTATTCCCATGTTGTATATTAGAATTCTATGAAGTTGCCAGTGTGATAGGCAAAATAATTTCTCATTTAAAAAGTAATTACTGCTTGGTTTAAGGCTTAGTATTTTTCATATCCTTAATGGCAGTGTATGTAAGTATGTATCAGTGTCTGCTGCTTTCTAGCCTCTGACCTGCGTCATGCCATTTCCTCCTCACCCCCTTCTTATCCCTGGTAACCATTATTTTATTCTCTATCTCTGTTTATTTGACTTTTTCTTAGATTCCACATGTAAGGAAGATTATGCAATATTTTTCTTCATGTGCCTGGCTTATTTCTCCTAGCATAATGTCCTCTAGGTTCATCTATGTGGTGGCAAATGGAAGTATCTCCTTGTTTTGTTTAATGCTGAATAATATTCCGTGTGTGTGTGTGTGTGTGTGTGTGTGTGTGTGTGTGTATGCTATGAATAGTTTCTTTATCCAGTCACCAACAGATACTTAGGTTATTTCCTTGCCTTGACTATTGTAAATAATGTTTCAATAATAAGGGAGTACAAATATTTTTACACGGTGGTCATTTCATTCCCTTTGGGTATAGTCCCAGAAGAGGGATTGCTGGGTCATATGGTATATCTGATTTTTTAGTTCTCTAGGAACCTCCATATTGTTTTCCATAATGGCTGCAGCGATCTGTGTTGCCACCAAAGTGAAACAGATGTCCCTCTGAGGAACATTTCATCTGTTGTAAAAACCAACAGATGAAAATCTATAAGGGGCCATGTAATATACAAGGTTTTATATAGAAAACTACAAAACGTTTTCAAATGGCATTAAGAAGACCTCAAAATATAGAAAGGCATAAAATATTTATTGCTTGAAAGTATTAATATTTTAATTATATATAAAGCCTTAAATTAATTTATTAATTAAATATGAGTACGATATAGCTTCCAATAGGAAGTGGTATGTTTGTGTATGTCTGCTGAATTAAATGGAAGATCAAAAATGGCTAAGAACAGCTAAAATTATTTGAGGACAAAGTTATGGGGATGTATTATAAAGCCATGAAATTCAGAAAATACATTGTCAGCAGAAAGATAAGTAGCATAAATAGGACAGAAATCTCAAACAATGGAAATATATATAACAGAGGTGACAAAAATAGATAGTAGTATACCTAATAAATAAAATCAGTTCCATAGAGTAAAGACAATTATGTAGGGAAAATAAACACTTTCAAAGAAAATATAGACTATCTTAACGACCTTTGATTAGAGAAGGAATTCCAGAAAGCCCTGTCCATAAAGAAAATCTTGATAAAATTGACTATAAAAATCAAAATGTAAGACACACAGTGGAAGAAAATGTCATATATATTTGTCATATGTATTTAAGTATAATTAGATATTTAAAGAAGTATATATCATATATTTATTTAAAAAGAAAACCACAAAACCCTGAGACAGAGACAAGCAATCTAATCAAAATGTGTGAAACTGAAGGAAAAAGAATGTCTAGTAAATACACAAAATTACAGAAACTACCAGAATGGAGAGCAATGAAAAATTACTTAAGACATAATTAAGAAGTGTAAAATATTAACTAAAAATATAGCAGCATATTAAAGGTTGTCTCAAACACAAAAAAATGGAAAATTTCATAAATTGCTGGTTGAACTGCAGATATGTAAATCTGATTAGAAGTAATGTGGCAATATTTATCGAACTGAAAATTATCACACTACTGAAATTCCAGTGTACACATTCACACAAAGTTCAAAATGGTTGATCTCTCTCTCTCTCCCCATTCTCCCTCCTCTTGTTCCTCTCTCCCTTCCTCCTTTCCTCTTTCTCTTTACCTCTTTCTCTCTCCCCCTTTTCATCTTCCTCCCTTCCCCTTCAGTTTCAAAAAGTAAACACACTGTATGATTTGGAAATTTTTCTCAGAAAAAGTTAATTCAAAACTTTTCAATATTAATCTTTGAGAAGGCCATTAAACAAGCCAATCTGGTTTTAATATAACTATTACATATTTCAGATAAATTCAGTAAAATATATACAAGCAAAGAAAAAGTACTGATTTTATTCTACTTTCTATAGCCCTCCAACATTTTGACTTATCAATGCCATATGTGAATCTATATCTATTAATGTATGCATTGAAAAAGTTGGATTTAAGCTGAGCATGTAAAAATAATAAACAGATATATTAGTTAATTTTGAGAGCTGGCAAGGTATAAGTAATACAACTGTAGTTTCATATGATTATACATGTTATACTTACATATTCTTTGAAATAGAGCAACATTTAACTACCAATTTATGACATTGTTCTATTTGTTAAAAAGAAAAACTAGACATATGGACTATTTTTTTCTTCTTAAAAAAATGTGTTAAGGAACATTCCCCTTAATAAAAATCAAGGTAGTTACCCATCAAAAAATATATTTCTCCAGTAAATATTCGTCTTCAGGTTTAGTATATCAGTAGTTATATATAAATTCAACTTTTTGAAACATCAGAATAGACATGTTAACCATAATAGTCATGGGACTTAAATTTAGACTACCTTGTCACATCATCCCTGATACACTGCCCATTTAAGAGCAAGGAGAATCCTTATTACATGAAAAAGAATTTATTTTAGTATATTCCATTCAGAGTCCATAGTTAAAACCCAGGCTATGTTGTCATCTTCACATTCAAAATCATAGCGTATTAAGACTTTTTCCATAGCTAACATCCTTGAGGTTGACATCTTCTTGTGACTGAGTAGATAGCAGCAAGAAATTCAATTACAGCAAGCCAGCTCTGTCATTGCACCTGTCTGCTTGCACGGGAAATGATTTGTAAATTGGGCTTTATCTTTCCTGTCCCATAAATCTCCTGTCCATAATTGACACTTGTCAGCATAGATGAATAGTGGGAGAAAGAAAACAGAAAGTAAATGAGTAGCCCACCTGGGAAAAATGATGTCTTGTTGCCTTTGGGAGTCATTTACAAACAGCAGTACCTGCGGGCCAGTTTTTGTCCACAAGCAGGTTGCAAACATTTTACTATTGAAAAATACAATGCCAGGGCTGAATCATAGCAAAGACAAGACAAAGGAACTGTAATTAACATATAACATTTTTCCAGAGAATATAAACATGTCTTCCAAGGAAATTGAAAGCTTTTCTTTACTATTTGTGGTGCTCACTTATTGCTGCTGCACATTTGTAAGTATCGAGTTAGCATCTGACCTGTCAAAATGCATTCATGAAGCAAGCATTTTGGTTGTCTTGGGAGTTGATATTGTCACTTGTTACACAACTCAACGTGAGTTCAAAGTTGTTTGATACCAGTGTCGACAGATTGGTTTTAAAAAGACGTAAGAATGACGATATTTTCTTTCAAATGTCAAAGAAAGAAACGGGATTTCATAACGATGATCTTGGGAGCAAGCACTACCCATAAAAACATGACAGATAAACCTTCATATCTAATTTTTCTAAATGTCTTATATGACTTCACATCTCTTTATGAAGCTTTTCTCATATTGCAAAATATTTATATTTTAAAACCAAAGGAAAATATTTCAGAATTCATTAATAATTCTTAATAGTAAACTACCTAAATATTCTGAAACATAATTCTTAAATTATCACTAAAATTTGATTGTTTTAAATTTTAAAAATACCTAAGTAAGATTAAATGATAGATTGAATATTTTGCAAACTAAATTATGAATAACAAAAAATTATATATATGGGTTTACATAGTCTCTTCTACATATTACTTGATTTTTAATAATCTAATTCTTAAATGTATATGATTTTGTCAATATTTTTAAAAAATCTTTAGCTTAATATTAGAAAAAAGAATTTATCATTTCTTTTCAATTGAAGGCCTCAAACTATTTCTCATCTCTATCATTTATTAGTATCTTCTAACTTAGAAGAATAACATCTTTCTTACCCTCTTTGCGCCCACAGATCAGCATGAATATAAAGAGTTTATACCTTCTCCAAAATGAGCGCAAACGATTAGAAATGGAGCACTTGGCAGGAGCGCAGATTTATCTTGAATACCTCTCTATCACTATCTTCTGCTCTTATCACCTGTAGTTCAATGGGTTGTTTGCCTTTCTCTCTAGTATTCATAGAAGTTGTAAGCATTATGTTATATTTACACTACAAAATGAAAAGTTGTCTGATGATGTTAAGTTACTTCTCTGTAGGTTATTGTTAGTGTAAAGTAACTTATTTATTTATACCTACTTTCATATACTGAGCTTGTAAAAACAGTTGGGAATTTCTTGGATATTGATCTAAAGCAATAGATATTAATAGCCTAATACAGTAGTACTCCATAACCTTTTAGCTGGGTCAGCTTTGTCATGTGGCAACTTAACCGAATACCCCCCCACCCCGAAAAAAAACACAACTTTTCAGTACAAATAAGAATGCTGCATTTTTGCCTGTCTCTTCCTAAATCATCAGGTTTCCCATAAATAATATTGTTTTTCTAAATGGTATCAACAGTTTGGACAGAGATATTTAAAATACTAGGGTAAAATTAAAATATTAGATAGCATTGAAAGTAGAGATGTGAATACTTTTGTATTTATGACTGCATTTACCAAGTCATGTTCCCTATTGATGTGCAAAATAAAAATAAGTATTAAAAAATAAAAGTAACTAATAAGTTGGGGGCAAGGGGAGGGAGAGCATTTAGCAACTTGGACAAAATGACATAACTAATAAGTGACAGAGCTGGGATTGTGCCTTTTCTTGCATGACTTCAAATCTTGTGAAGGAGTGTAGGGAGTGTCTTCAGTAATAAATACACTTTCTGTTTACTGTAGTTAACTATATACGCTTATGAGACAGTACCCAATCATATGTTATTGTTTAATTCCAAGTATGAGAAGTAAAATTTATGTTCTTTTGAAAATATTTTTTCTAACTTTGGGATATAATGGAATTATATTCCATGTATGCTACATACCTTGAATATTTTGACGTGTGTGTGGCTAAAGTTCTTTTGCACCTTATCTGAGGAGTAATGTACAGTTTTGCAAATGAATCATTGGGAAGCAACTAACAAATAGTTCTTGTTTTTTGTACACATAACCTGGTAATCTGGTTCCAGAAAAGTATTTTTTATCTGTTGTTTAGTGATGGAAGATTAATCAATTTTGCAGCTTTTGTCAAATATTTTATTTGCCTGTGTGATTAGATGCTTAATGATAATTCTCTTTGGTCTTTGACTAAAAAAACAAAAACCGTAAAAGCCTTAGAATTCTGTTAAATTCAAAAGTTCTTATTTTAAAACATTGCATAAGGAACATTGCATTCAAAATAAATTTTTAGTAAGTACAAACTGTAGAGCGTATTCCTTTTATTTCTCATTGATATGTAGTACTTTATAAACAAAATATGTTACACAATTGCTTTTGTTTGCCATCCAAGACAGTTTAGGACAGAAATCAGGGATGTATTCATAAGAGGGTTTTCAGAGACAGGCACTACTGAACAAATTTTATTACTATCAAAATATAAAATTTACTCATTTTAAAGAAAAATTCAGCATTTCTTGGTCAGTGATTTGCAAATATTAAGTGAACATCTACAGAGTAGTGTTTGCAACATAAACTACTGGGATCTATTTCAATGTTGTATTCATTGTTTGCAGCAGTATTTTTTGTTTGCTTTATGATGATGATGATGATGAAATGCAGAATCCGGTTTATATTAACTATTAGATAGAATTCCCTTTAAAGAGTCATTTGTGTGACTTTTGCTGGGCCACAAATCTTAAAATGCTAGGACACTGGGCATTCGGAAGAGCCTCGCTGTTATGTTTAGTGAGAAGTCCTGTAATGGAAGGTACTCATACCCTGTGTTGCTTCACATCTCAGGAAGCAAACATTGCTGCCAAACCTTGGTTATAGTTTGTATATAATCTAATGGTTTAAGCAAAAGAGATCTAAAACTGAATAATTAACCTAAAGCTAAAATTAAAGGAGAGAGAGGAAAGAAGGGAGAAATTACTTCTATTTCAGAGGAAGATTTTAGGTAATTGAAAGTTATCAGACTTCTAGGGACTAATTCCAGTCTCTCTGAATTAGACCTGGCAAATTGCTAAGAGTTGAAGAAATTTCCAATGCCATTTTGTATGTATTACCTGTCATTCGAATGGAGAGCTGAAACCTTATCAATCTTGTACAATTATTGTATAAAGAATTCATTTTTAGAGAATATGAGCCAATACAGTTTCCATGACTGCATTATATTAAATGAGAAATATTTTCAAGAAGGTACAAGTCATTTGTTACATAATACTTTTCTGTAGTTATCATATTATGGAATTCACTAGTCAGAGAATTACCAAACTATGTTTGTTCATAATTTATGTCATATTTTATATGACTATATATAGTCAAAATTGCTTTTGACTATAAATATGAAGAACTTTTTATATAAAAATCATTACATATGTGTATATTTATGCACATATACATATATGACAAGTTTAAAAGGAAACTCTTGGCTTAGATACTATAAATACAGAACTATAAGCATTTTATTACATGGAAAATTACAATAAATATTAAGAAGATGCATGTTCAGTATAAAATAGAGTGTGTATCAGTTTAGACAAAAATCATTCTTTAATAATTTGTTCATATTTTGCTTTTCCATCCAAAACGGTTTTAAGGCAAAGGGAATATATAAACTAAAATCCTTCATCGTGATGACCATTTAAATGAAAATTCAGGGAACTGACACTATCATTTTGATGGGCTTTGTTTTATTAGTAAGTGTGTTATATATAACCAATGATTTTATGTATCCTACTTAATCTCCAAATTCCTGTTTAGGCATGCAGACAAAATGTAATGAGAGAACTTGGTTGCATTTGGAATATTTGTTTAAAATAAGGTAAACCTTAAGATTACTTTTAGCAAAATTATTCTACATACTTTATTTTTTTTTATTTTATTTTCTTGAGATGGAGTCTTGCGCTTTCACCCAGGCTCCAGTGCAGTGGCGCGATCTTGGCCCAATGCAAGCTCCGCCTCCCAGGTTCACGCCATTCTCCTGCCTCAGTCTCCCAAGTAGCTGGGACTACAGGTGCCTGCCACTACTCCCAGCTAATTTTTTTTTTTTTTGTATTTTTAGTAGAGACGGGATTTCACCATGTTAGCCAGGATCTACATACTTTTAAAAGTTATCAATTTATAAACTATGAATTAATAGTTTTAATTCATTGTTATCAAAATTTCTTAGTGATATATTAAAAATTATCAAAAAAATTATTGCTGACTTTCAAGTTGTTATTCTGACTATACATGGTATCACTAATTTGCTTCTCTATCATTTGAGAGTTAATGATGTTTCCCTCTTAGAGAATTGCAATATACATTGCAAGCACTAGTTAAAAATATAAAGTCTGATCTTGAGGTGTGTGTACAATTTTACAAAGTTTTATAAGATATTTTAGTACTTTAACTTGAGCAAATAAATAACCTAGAACTTATATGGGGGAAAAAAAGCTTCCTATCCAAGAGGGAAATTGTAGATAATTGATAGTTGTTATTCATTCATTTAAGCAGAATTTAATATATGTCTAAAGTTGCATGCTGTGATAAATAATGGGAACATATTGGTTAGCAAAACCAAATGTGGCCTCCCCACCACTTTATGGTACTTACAGTCTAGTGGGGAAAAGAAATAGTCATCAAATAATCATACAAACGCATGCCAATTTTCAGCTGTAAAGTGTTATAAAAAGATATTTCCTAATTCCACTAGAACACATAAGAGATGGATTTTACTCAGAGAAGTTAGGGAAAGTCACTTTAAGAACAGAACAGTCAGAGTGATACCTCAACTTGGTGTGAAAAGCAGCTGGGCGCACAGCCAAGCAACAGAAAAGGGTGTAAGGTGCACAAAATAAGGGAAGATTTATGCATGGTGAGGCTGGAAAAATACATAGGGCTCAGACAGTAAGTCATGGCAATGATTTTGTTTCTTATTCTAAAAGTCATGCAAAATTAAGTATTTTAAACAGTTTTTATTAAGTATAATTTGCATATGATAAAATTCACCCAGTTCAAATGTATAATTCAGTGATTTTAATAAATTTACTGGGTTGTGCAAGCATCACCACAATCCAGTATTAGAACATTTCCATAACCCCATAAGATCCCTTCTGCCCATTTACATGTATTCCCATTCTCACCCCTAGACCTAGGCAACCACGAAACTGTTTTGTGTCTGTCTAAAATTGTCTTTTCTAAACATTTCATATAAGCAGGATCATACAATGTAGTTCTGATACATCTGGCTTCTTTCACCTAGCCTAATTTTTTGAGGTACTTCTATGTTGTACTGTACAGCCATCCATTTGTATTGAGCACTTCTATTTCTTTGTATGTATTCCACCTTATTTGTTTGCTAGTTTATGAACCTTTATGTTGTTTCCACTTTTGGGCTATATGAATAATATTGCTGTGAACATTCACATTTAAATTTTTGTGTGGACCTATGTTTTCATTTCTTGCGGGTAGATAACTAAGAGTGGAATTGCTAGGTCATATGGTAACTTTATATTTAACTCTTTAAAAAAAAACTGCTTTTACATAGTGGCTTCACCACTTTGCATTTCTACCAACAGCATATAAAGAATTCTATCCTTTTCAAATTCTTGCCAACACATGTTATTATCTAGATTTTTTAAAATTATAGTCATTCTAGTTGCGTGTCAAGTGATATCTTACTGTAGGTTTAATTTGTATTTTCCTAATAACTAATAACGATGAACATCTTTTCATATGGCCTTGAAGAAATTTGACTGTTGCTTGAGGAGAAGGGGTTTGCAAAGGAAACAAAGCGGTAGCTAAATGATGAGAACACATGGACACACAGAGGGAACAAAACATACTGGGGCATTTTGGAGGGTGGAGGGTGGAAGGAGGGAGAGGATCAGGAAAAATAACTAATGGGTACTAGGCTTAATACCTTGGTGATGAAATAATCTGTACAACAAACCCCCATGACACGAGTTTACCTATATAACAAACCTGCACATGTACCCTTGAACTAAAAATAAAAGTTAAAAAAAAGAATCAACCAGACAGAAGAAAAACTAGAAGAGAATGTGCCACAAAAGCCAAGGAGAAAAGGACAGAGAGATTAAAAATATTAATGCTACTGAGAGTCCAAGAAAGGTAGGGATTGAGAAAATCACTTCAGTGTGGGTAACCTTATCAATAACTCATTTAATGGAATGAGGTGGACTGAAGCCAGACTAAAGAAGGTTGAAACATGAAAGGAGTTGAGAAATGGAGAAAAAGAATATGGACAATTTTTTTCATATTTGACTACACAGTGAAGAAAAGAGATTCCCCAGCAGATGGAAAGGGTTATAGGCTTGAGAAACAATTTTATTTTCATGGGAGAGTTTACACAAAATATTTCAGGAAGAATCCAATAGATAGGAAGACACTGGTTTATATAAAAGAGTGAAGGTAATTTGTAGTGTCACACCATTATTCATTTATTTAGCATATACTAAGTGCCAAAAATATGCATGGTGGAGTATTCCTTGTTAGTACTGTGAATCAATTTGAGACTTTTTCAAATAAATATTTCTCAATGATAAAACAGAGAAATTAAATGTTATTGAAAGTCTTTTAAAAAGTACTATATTCATGCTAGTTAACATATTATACATGCCATCTAGTAAATGACTTCTCTCACTGGAAATATGTTTA
Organism: Pongo abelii; assembly: GCF_028885655.2. Classification (NCBI taxonomy): domain Eukaryota; kingdom Metazoa; phylum Chordata; class Mammalia; order Primates; family Hominidae; genus Pongo; species Pongo abelii. The sequence continues at coordinate 94,091,015 of NC_071990.2, read as the reverse complement.
AATCACCGGATGTGACTGTTTCAGACCCACCCTTTGCCCTGTTCAGGGTCTCCACAGCTGTCTGGTCCTGGAGGGAAAAGCTTCACCTGAAAACTCCCAGATACAAGCAAAAAATATTTTTCTCACCTGCTACCTTTTAAACCTGACAAATGAAGGTTTAATGCTATCATATATAGTCTTCCAAGCCCCAGTTTAAAAAATATTATTTTTATCCATGATCTGGTGCCTTCACTTAGGAAATCTGAATCAATTCCTTTGGTTCCTTCTGTTCTATATTCAGAAAAGAAATTAACTGGGGAGGAGGGAGAATCAAGTGAAGTGTGTGATCTCCCGCTTCTCTGCTATTGGGATGATGAAAGTGACAGACACTGCTAGTTTTCTCCCTAATATCTTCTTTCTTCTTATTTACCATATTTTTTAGTGCAGCAGTACAGCCAGATTACATTCTAAAAATCCATTTCCCAGCCTAGGGAATAAGATGCAAACAGAAGATTTCCAGAGATTACTAGAAACTTTGGCTTTCCTAATTTAGGTGCTGAGCATTCGCATTGCTTATTCCTTCTCCATGCCTGCAATATAGATGTCATAGGTGTGGTAGCAGCAGCCAAGAGGGAAACGCCATGAGAATCATCTGTATAGCCTTGAACAACTGAATAAAACATAGATGCCCATCTGTAGAATACATTTGTGTGGGTGTGTGTGTGTAGGGTGTGTGTGTGTGTAAGGAAAAACAACAACAATCAAATTACTAGTTTTTTGAGTTTTCTTACTTGCAGCCAAACAGACTGTAACTCAGAGAAAGGCAAACTTTTTCTGAAAAGGGCCAGGTAATAAATATTTCACATCCTGCAGGCCACGTTTTCTGTGTTAGAATTCCTCAACACTCACATTCTGGCACAGAAGCAGCCAGAGGGAATATGTAAAAAATGTGCCGCTGTGTTCCAATGAAACTTTATTTACAAAAACCAGTGGCTAGCCAGATATGGCCCATGGGCCACAGACCCCGGCTCTAACTGAAAAAAGATGAAAGTCAGTACATCATCTACTTTATATTTATATCCTAGTTAGTTTATGAGTTCATTATTTCTTGCTGGCTGGAGATTATTTAGGAATAAAGCCGGAACTTCATATGTGGCAAGAGAAGGAGACAGGCAGACAACAAGCAAAAGTTTCTGTCCTTGGCTAAGAGATATCAGAATATGGGGAGAATTCAGGGAGATCTTCATTCCTGTAATTGAAGCAAGTGCGTCAGTAGAAATAGCAAATACATTTTATTCTTTGTCTTGGTTTTTCTCTTTTGCATAGTTACTAATATTAAAACAATTGTTTTCGATTTCTTATCTGTGCAAATTTACAATAGTTTAAGAACCTTCTGGGTCAAATACATGTTTGTTGGCTGGCCTGTCTGCTATTTATGATATTACTTCTGTGTTAAATGAACTCCAAATTACAAACAATGAAATTACAAATTAACTTTTGGAACCAAACTTATTCATAAAATGGTAACTCTCACTCTGTATAACTATTCATTATAAGCCAGATCTTCCCAGTGCAGTGATTCTTGGGTATTAATTAGCTGTGTTAATTTTCTCTTGGTACTAAAATATTATATAGTAAATTAATGCTGCTTTGTAGAACAACTTTAAAATAGAAGTTGCAAAGCTAATCAAAATGTATTTAGCAGAAAATGTTAAACTTAAGTGCTCAGTTTGTAGCAGATTCTTGCAATAAAGTGGTAAATCTTGACTAATATTGAGAACTTATTAAGCAATATGAATTTCTTAAGTTTATGCACTTTTGAGATACAATGTATTCAGAGTACCTGGAGCAATTGAAATGATAACTTTTTTAACTGTACTTTTTTTAAATTATACTTTAAGTTCTGGGATACATGTGCAGAATGTGCAGGTTTGTTACATAGGTATACACGTGCCATGGTGGTTTGCTGCACCCATCAACCCGTCATCTACATTAGGTATTTCTCCTAATGCTATCCCTCCCCTAGCCCCCCACCCCCCAACAGGCCCCGGTGTGTGATGTTCCCCTCCCTGTGTCCATGTGTTCTCATTGTTCAACTCCCACTTATGAGTGAGAACATGAGGTGTTTGGCTTTCTGTTCTTGTGTTAGTTTTCTGAGAATGATGGTTTCCAGTGTCATCCATGTCCCTGCAAAGGACATGAACCTATCCTTTTTTATGGCTTCATAGTATTCCATTGTGTATATTTACCACATTTTCTTTATCCAGTCTATCATTGATGTTGATGGGCATTTGGGTTGGTTCCATGACTTTGCTATTGTGGACAGTGCCACAATAAACATGTGTGCATATGTCTTTATAAATGAGGTAGTATTAATGAGTCTCAGGCCACATTCATTTTCCTTCCTTTTCACTTCCTTCTCCCCTTGCTCCTGCTCATCTTTCTTATTCTTTTCTTTCTCCTTTTTTCCTGTTTCTTCTTCCCCTTGTAGGATAATCCACTTTACAGATCATCACTCTGAGGAACACCAGAGTGATGATTTCGAAAAAAATAAACAAATGAGCAAAGCCACTAACGAGGAAGAATTCTGCAAAAACTAACATTGTTAAATCATGTTTAAGAAAGTCAATTTGTGTTTGATATATATGGGTTTTAGGCCTGGAAAAAATACAGTCAAAAAATATAGAAGGAAGAAAGGAGAGAAATAAAATAAAAAGATAGAATAAAATAGAAACAAATATGGTACTGATAGCAGCCAAAATATAATGAAGTTGATCATTCTCTTCAACCATTATTGAGAACTTTGGGATGGAGTAAATTAATGGTATAATATGGAACTATCAAGCGTTTTTGCTGTATGAATTATGTTTTGTATTTTATCAGCTTAAACGAATATCACTTTAAGAATAGGTATACCTTCAATTATATTTTATGTAATATAGTGATTTCCAAAACTTTTAATTGTATTTATAGTAATTAGTAGACACATATTATATATCTTTATTTTCTTTGATCCATATGCACATAAACATGTGAAGCAAAGGTTTTGTGAAACTATATTACTGTGTCCGGAATTGGTGGGTTCTTGGTCTCACTGACTTCAAGAATGAAGCCGTGGACCCTCACGGTGAGTGTTACAGTTCTTAAAGGTGGCGTGTCCGGAGTTTGTTCTTTCTGACGTTCAGATGTGTTTGGAGTTTCTTCCTTCTGGTGGGCTCGTGGTCTCGCTGGCTTCGGGAGTGAAACTGCAGACCTTCGCGGTGAGTGTTACAGCTTTTAAGGTGGCGCATCTGGAGTTGTTTGTTCCTTCCGGTGGGTTCGCGGTCTCACTGGCTTCAGGAGTGAAGCTGCAGACACTTCGCAGTGTGGACCCAAAGAGTGAGCAGCAGCAAGATTTATTGCAAAGAGTGAAAGAACAAAGCTTCCACAGTGTGGAAGGGGACCTCAGCAGATTGCAGCTGCTGGCTTGGGCAGCCTGCTTTTATTCTCTTGTCTGGCCCCACCCACATCCTGCTGATTGGTCCATTTTACAGAGAGCTGATTGGTCTGTTTTGACAGGGTGCTGATTGGTGTGTTTACAATCCCTGAGCTAGACACAAAAGTTCTCCATGTCCCCACTAGATTACCTAGATACAGAGTGTCAATTGGTGTATTTACAAACCCTGAGCTAGACACAGAGTGCTGATTGGTGTATTTACAAACCTTGAGCTAGATACAGAGCGCCGATTGGTGCATTCACAATCCCTTAACTAGACATAAAGGTTCTCCAAGTCCCCACTAGACTCAGGAGCCCAGCTGGCTTCACCCAGTGGATCCCACACCAGGGCGGCAGGTGGAGCTGCCTGCCAGTCCTGCGCTGTGTGCCTGCACTCCTCAGCCCTTGGGTGGTCGATGGGACTGGGCAAGGTGGAGCAGAGGGCAGCGCTCCTTGGGGAGGTTCTGGCCATGCAGGAACCCATGGGGAGGGGGAGGGGGGAGGCTCAGGCATGGCAGGGTGCAGGTCCTGAGCCCTGCCCTGCGGGGAGGCAGCTAAAGCCTGGCGAGAAATCAATCACAGCAGCTGCTGGCCCAGGTGCTAAGCCCCTCACTGCCCCTGGCTGGCGGGGCCGGGGGCTCTGAGTGAGGGGCCTGCCGAGCCCACGCCCACCCAGAACTCGCGCTGGCCCACAAGCGCTGTGCTCAGCCCCAGCTCCCACCCGCCGCTCTCCCTCCACACCTCCCAGCAAGCTGAGGGAGCTGGCTCCAGCCTTAGCCAGCCCAGAAAGGGGCTCCCACAGTGCAGCGGCAGGCCGAAGGACTCCTCATGTGTGGCCAGAGTGGGCGCCAAGGCCGAGGAGGCGCCAAGAGCGAGCGAGGGCTGCGAGGGCTGCCAGCATGCTGTCACCTCTCATTACTATCTGCAATGAACTCAATTTTTATTCCAATTTATTTTTTAAAACTTCGGTTGTAATCCATTCATTGTGTTCACAAAAATGAAAAATGCTGGTGTGATGGAAAAGTATTTGGGAAATTATAAACACAGTGTAGTCACCTATTAAGCACTCAGCGTTCCGTAATGGAAGTTTTATTTAAATGGATAAATAGGATTTATTATGAATGTGTATGATTAACAGAATGTGTAATATCTGCCTTAAAGACAAATCTCATATTCCCTTTTTCTTCAATTTCCTTCTCACGGACCCTGTTCTTAATAAACAAATTATATATTGTTTAAATACATGATTTACTGTTTCTTAAAAGTAAACCAAATCTATGAATTTCCAGAGTAATAACACGCTAATGTTATAAACATTGTGCACATACTTTGGAAGAGGAACTAATAAGCTTACTTAAGCACATAGTGACTTATATATGTAAAATTGTATATATTACATAAAATTATTTGTACATTTTATGAAATATATAATATATAAATTTACCTTATCTAAATGAAGGATTATACTGATGTGCATGTTGTAAGGAAATACAGTTATAGTACATCAAATTTAAAATATAATTTACCTATGTAATACAGAAATCCATATTGTAAAGAATTTAAATATAGCTATGAAAATTTAAAGATACCCATAGTATGACATTTAGACTATGTTATCATGTCAAAAATTGTCAACTGGCATTATAATATTTTTGAGATTGGAATACTATATATTTCTCTCTTTATTTAAAAAAAAGTTCTGAGGTCAAAGAAAATGTGCACAACTGAAAATGTTACTCCGATGACCTGCAAGGGAGGTCATTAACTAATGTGTGTGTGTGTGTGTGTGTGTGTGTGTGTGTGTAGACATATATACACATATTCTACTTAAAGGATTATTGTTAAAGGAGTCTGGTTGTGGGCCATAGCTGTCCCATACTTCCTGATAAATGATTTCTATGATTATTTCGTCATTAAAGCAAAGCCACAGTTACATAGTTGACCTTGTAAAGTATCCTTTGGCTATGAATTCATGGAAAATTAGAGATGGAGCCAGTTTACTGACTGTGAAAGTACGAAAGTAGTTTAAAACAAATCATTCAAAATATTAGTTTCCTCACCAATCAAAATAGAAGTTACTTCATCTGTGTATTTCTCTTTCTCAATGCATTTTATAACATTTTGAAAAGAGTGTGTGTTATTGGTCTTCGTCTCATTTTGGTAGTTATTTCATTTTCTTACAATGATGTATCCCTTCTAAGTAACTTAACATTGATGATGTACTTTTCTAGCTAGCTCATGCATGTAAAACAGAGTATAAATTATACAAATGGATTATTTACTGAAATGGCTATTTTATAAAAATTATCAATGTGATTTCAAAATCTAACATTGCCAGAATTTATTATGGAGAGTGCTGGTATCCCACCTTAGAATAGCAATTTATGTTACTGCCAAAGATTTAAAGGAATTATTCTCAAACTCAGCTGTCCGTCAGCTTTATCTATGGAGTTTTTGAAAAATATGAAGACCTGAATCTGATCTTAGAATCGGAGTATTCTGGAAGGTGTCCCAAGTATCAGTAATTTTAATACAAACAAAGTCATAATAGAATAATAATACTTTTTTTTTGGAATTCTTACCACGTGCTAGGAATGGTTTTAAATATTTAACATTTATATATTTAATTTCCATAACAATTCTATTTATGATGTAAGTATTCTGATTATCCTTATTTTAAAGCTGAGAAAACTGAGACACAGAGAGGTTCAATTTTCTGCTCAAGGTCACACAACAAATAAGCCATGGACTAGCTTTCTGGCCCATGCTCTTCATTCCTGTACTCTAGTGCTTCTCTAAGTTTTCTACCTTTAAGGAGCATCAGAATAGCTGAGGAGATAGGTATAACATAATTGAATGACACATTGTGTAGCCACTCAACTATCAACAGAAAATGAAATCTGTATTAGTTGAAGCAGAGGAAGAATGATTCAAGGAGTTGTTGGTTATTGGTGGAGGCCAATAGACAGAAAAATGTGTGCCCAATCTTGAAACTGAGTTTGTTATTATCTAATTGATATAAAGTTATCACTTGCAGATTATATAGATATGATGCCAACAGTCTTGATAAGCTGTTTAAGTGCATGGCTATATACCAATCAAATGCTGAATTACAAATGGGGTTGACAACAGGACAATATTCTGTGTGTTTTGCTCTTTACTGTCTCCCAGGAATATGTTGGTACTTGATTTATATTTCATCTATGTTACGATATTTAGTTTTGCATTTAGATTGTGTGCATTCATGTTCTAACTTGTTTTCTGGATTTAAATCTCCTGGAAGGTAGGAACTGAGACATCATCATCTTTGCAATTCGCACAACTCTTTATACTATAATCAGTCATGAGAAATTATATGTTGAAGGTATGAACGAAAGGAGTTTTCATCAGAAATCAGTAAAAATGTTATAGTAATCTTACCTTTTGGGCATTTTAGTGTTACAGTGAAGGGTATTTAAGACAAATGCTAGCGTACCTTTAAAAGTCACTGCTACTCAAAATGCCAGCATATGACAGATAAGTAGCTAGCACCAGAAAGAAAATGATCAAGGAAGCTGCAAAGAAAAAGAAATGCTTCTTTCATCAAGAAATCTTACTAAGAAAAAAACGTCAGCTGAGCTACAAAAAAGTGCTTACTGATGTTGCTGATGTACATCTGACACAAGTTCCTCTCACACACCAACAACTTGCAGCTGCGTTTTGAGTAGCCAGCCAGCCTGCACTTTGAGTGGCACTGCTCTAGAATATTTTAAATAATAATAACCAAATAAAGTGCTCATTTTCTTTTTTAAAGCAAAACCTCTAAAGGAGTTTTAACAATTGCCACATTTTGCCTATTCAGTCCATGTAACTTTGCCTACCTCTTTTCACCTGTGGGCAGTAGACCACTTTGAAATATTTTACTCTCCTTATAGGATTAATTAATTAGATACCAGTTTGTCAGCAGTTTCATTGGATCATAATTAGTAAGAAAAAGAGGTGGGAAAGGACCATGCTTATTGATAAGTGTCTGGTCAAATAAATCATGGCGCATATGTATAATGGAATACAACAGAGCTGATAAAAGAGTGGTGCAGATCTGTATGTGTTAAATAATACGTTATAAAATACAGCATAAATCAAAAAATACCATTCATGTAAAAAATGCACATATTTGTGTTTACCTAGTAGACAATTTCTGGAAGGATACCAAATAAATTGCTAAGAGTGATTGCTTCAGGGAAAAGTACCTTAGTTACATGGGGACAGGTTGGGAGGGAGTGTCAATTTTCACACTTTAGTATTTTTGAATTTTGTCGCATATACACGCGTTTTCCATTTAAAACATCTCTGCTCAGCTTAATCTCTTCTAGTATCTGCAGTTTCTGAGACTGCTACTGCCTACTGAGCAGATCCCTGTGGGTCTTTTGATCCTTATATTCTCAAAACCTAATGTCCTGGCACATCATGGATTCTCAATAAACATTAAATGAGTGAATGACTGCTTAGCTTTCCTCTTGCTAGTTTCTGCTCTCAGGAAGTGTCGGAGCCTAGAATTTTGCAATATAGTTGAAAAAAAGTTGAGAATTAGGGCTTTAAAACGTGGATTAAATAAAAAATATGCCTCTTTCTGAGATGATGCTACTTAATTTTTAAGTCTCCGCTTCTTCACACACACACAAAAAAAAAACAGCAAGAAAAGCAGTATTTACCTCATAGGGTTTTAGAAGGGAAGAATTCTATCTGTCTATCTATCTAACGTTGCAAATTCTAAGGAACTATAAAAATCCACAATGCCTTGCATATAGTAAATGTCAAACAAGTATTTGTTGAATAGAACTAAACCAGTAAAAAGATAGTATTACTTGTTGATTGAAAAGATAGATAATGTGTGTCTTACCATCAAGAACTCCTTAACCATTCTGAATTGTCATGTTAGATCATTATTGAGTTATTCCTTTGTAAGACTGGTATGAATAGGACAGCCAGTTGGGGGAATTTGCCTAATTTATACCTACTGTGTTCAAAATTTTATCTTTTTTACATTAAGAGAAATTCTATTAAAATAAAAATTTATGAGGAGTTACACATTAACCTTTCAACAGTTGACATTTTAGTCAGTACTTTAGCAGAGATTAGGAGGAGTCCTAGTATGTGTTTAGCACCAATGACCAACAGTAGCTCTTCTCCACAAACTGATGCCCCTTAAAGCCTTTTACTTATAGATTTTTCTGAGAAGTGCTAACTCCTATAATAATTAATTAAATGTCCAAACAATTGGTTGCCAATTATCGGGTGATAAAAAAGAATAAAACTTTATTCTCAGAAGGATGTATTGTCAGATCATTTTTACAATCGCTGCCTTAAAGAACAGAATGGTTCTTGGTTGATCAAATTGTGAAATGGTGACTTTTGTAGTCCTTTTTAGGTATTTTATTACTCTACTGAAGATATATTGATTTAATTCATATGTATACCTGACTGGGGCCGCTATGCAGGATGCTTTTATTTTCCTACTTTTTCAGCTCAACATCATATTTTTTTCCAGAATTTTCAAACCTTATTTCTTAGTCAAATTGTCTTTTTAGTAACTGTTTCTTGAATTTATTTAGAAATTCATTCTGTTGTATATCTTACTATATTGTATATTTTACATTTTGAAAATCATTATCCTAATTGGTGTGTTAAGTAGATAGTGATGCAAATAACATAATTTAATTTTGAAAAAACATCATTTCTCTTCCACCAATTTTTTCAAATACTTATTAGAGAATGAAAATTTATGTTGGTTTTAACTACAGATCATGCTTCTCTCCAGCCAAAGATAATTTGACAGACGTCTATCACAAAAGAATAGCTCATAATTGCTACAGGTTCAATTACCCTTAGTTCCTATACTTATTTTTTTAGCTAAAATTGCATATGTATCATTCTTAATATTATTAGTGACCCTGTTTTTTCAAAGCCAAGAAATTGAAATGTGAAATTATGTGTTTAGCATTTTATATGTATATCTACATACTCTAGAAACAGAATTGCTATGTTACATGATACACTGCACTGCATGTATAATTATGGCCAAGTATTTCATTATTTAAGCAAATTTGTATGTATTTTTATGTGTTTTTCCTATAGTACAAAAATGAACACCTGTGGGGAAGAGTGAGAAAGCTAAAAGTTGTATATTTTAAAATACTAAGCTCATAGTAACACATACATTTGTTATTTTGAGGATTGCTAAACATGAATTTCTTGCTGATAATGTACAATAGGAAAAGAGTTCCATGAAAGAGCATCATTCTACTATTAGCAGGTTTTCCTTTGACTGTATTCCAGAGATATCTTTATTTTTACTTTTTGTATTTACCTAATGGATATCTCACAAATTTCAGTGGATTTAAAAACTTGATATGTTTGCTGAAAGGTCATTTTATGCTTGTTGACCCATCTTACCTCATTGTATTGTTGAAAAATACCAGTATAATTTTCCATCTCATTCTTTGTTTAAATTCAGTTAGAAACATGTAAATGTAGAAAAAAATGAATGGTATAAATAAATGACTTTTTAAATCCAAAGTGAAATTCATTATCTTGGTTAAGTTCTTTTCTATGAAACATTATGTTTTGGGTCGTAATCAAGGTCAATATTCCTTGATTCCATGCTATTTCAACATACAATTTAATATCACGTTATTTAAATATGCAATCACTAGCCTGTTTTCATAATTTCATAAAAATTTCAATAAGACGGTCTGCTTTTTTTCTTACTACATGTATTCATTTTCTATCACTGCCATAACAGATTACCACAAACAGTGAACAATTTAAAACACTCATTTATTATCTCACAGTTCTGTGGGACACAAGTCTGGGCACAGCAAGGTTCAACTACCAGCCTCACAGGCTGAAATCAAGTTATCAGCTGGTCTTGGCTCTTACTTGAAAACTCTGGGGAAGATCCACTTCCAAGCTCATTCCTGTTGTTGGAAGAATTCAGATTCTTTGCTCCGATAGGACAGAATTATTGATTTCTGTAGCGGTCAGTCAGGGCCAGTCTGATCCTAAAAGCTGCCCCTGTATCTTTTCATGTTTCTCTGAGGTCCCCTCCAACAATGGCAAGTTGGTTCCTCCCACAGTTGAAATTTCTCTGACTTCTACAGCATCTCTGTTTGCTCTTAAGGGCTCGTATGACTAGATAGTGCCCACTGGGAAGAATCTAGGATAATCTCTTTATTTTAAGGTCTGTAACCTTAATTATATTTACAGTACCCTTTTGACCATGGAATTTACATATTTACATGTTTCAGAGATTAGGGTATAGACATCTTTGTGGGGTCACTCTGCCTACTATGCTGTGCTTTAAAATTGTCTTTTTCCCTGCTTCATGCTAAGAGATTTTCCTTTACAAATAGTTAAGCTTAACCTGTTGGCAGGGGGTAGAGGGAGGCAGTACATAGACCTTATGAATAAATTCCATTCTGTAATTTAAATACGTATTTTGTAATTGGATTTTAGTTGGAAATTGATTAAGATCAAAGATCACATATGAGTGCTCGAAGCTCAAAATCTGTAAAAATGCTCATTGGTTCAGGTCTGTACATAAACTCACCATTCTTGTTACTGATTATTTTTCAATTTAAAGCCTTAAACTAACAAACCCATTCCACAAATTTACTTTTCTGCCTGTCATTAGACTTTTGCTTTACTCTTTCATCAAATTTATCAATTTTGTTTTTATGCTGTTGAGATTTACCACTTTGAACTCTGGAAACAAATTTGAATTTCCTAAGATCTTATGTCATTGTCATTTGTGAAGATTCCAAATATGATTAATAATTTGCTTCATGGCTTAGTCTGTTTTATATTTTATTTATTTGTTATATCTTATATCCCTGATAAGACTTGAAGATCTTTAAGGGCAAAGGAAGTTCTATCTGTTTTTTTCAGTTGAATTTAATTTTTATATTTGAATACTTCTAGAAACTCTAGTGAAAATGAATCTGTTAATTATTTGTTAGAAAACCTACTAAAAATTTATGTTCAAAAAGCTCTGTTATATACAGTATTTGTTTTCCTACATCTTTCAATTCAGGAACTTTATTATTATTGGTTACTATTTATTATCTTCACATAATTCCAATTACAACATGTGTAATTTCATTTTGATAATTATGAAAATTATAATTTAAATGTTATAACACTGAATTGGTTCTTAAAGCATTTAATTCATTTGTATATTCATTTGTATATTGTCACTTGTATATTTCATTTGTATAATTCATTTGTATACTGTTATTTTCTTTTCGGAAATGAACTTTAGATTGTAGTTAATTGAATATTTTGGTGTAAGAGTGAGCACATTTTTAGTGAGATTGTTACAATAACATTAATTTAGTAAATCAAATATATTAACCATAGAAATCATTGTGTTTTAAGATTAACATACCTTATGCCACTTTAATTTTACTTTAACATATAACCTTATCTGAAAATAATTACCTTGTTAGAATATATCTAGGCTAGAGATGTTTTTGTTTATAAGCTGTATATCCTGTGAGTTGTGTATCCTTTATACCTAAGATATTGAAGCTCAGGGAAAATATAATCATGTTTCTTGTACCGAATGTTGTATTTGAAGGACATAAGACAGAGAGATTTTTTCCTGTCACGCAGTTTATCCATTCTCAAGGGCCATGTGCTAGTGCTTCCCTTTCTGACCCTCTTAAAATGTGTGACTTGATATAGTATCAGCAAGGGATACAAGAAAAAAGAAAGAAATATAGAAGAATTCAGGAGTATATTCACTTACAGATATGGCTCCTGTGGAAAAAGGAAAATATGTTGCAGCATATTTCACTGTCAGCATTGTGATATGAGTTTCAAAATATCATATATTTCAAATATTTTAGCAGCTTTTCTTTTTCAGTTCCCAGTTGCTATAATTTTATTGGTAAAAATTATTTTCCAGGATGGAAATAATGAATGTAATTTTAGTGTATAACTTGCAAAAATCATCTCATTTTATATTTAGATCTTGTTTCAATGTATCAGAAACTAAATAGGGTAGATTTATAACCCAAATCTTTTCCATAACCTGAAGAATTCAGAGTCTCCTGCCTCTTTTATCATACCAAGCAAAGTGATAGTTAGGGATAGAAACCAAGCAACATGTCTTAGTGTTTGACTTATACTGAAAATCACAGTAGGCTATTGGTGTTATTTGAAAGAAACCTAGAGATTTACACATACGAGCTCTCTAACCTACTTCTAGCTAACTTATTTTCAAATGGCACACATAAATGGTAAACTCTGATCAGAGACCAGCAGCATTCCTGGGTAACTCAATGTGTTAACCATTACAGTATTCTCACCTGTGCTGCAGTCTATTGTTTTTACTAGTTAAAATGTAAATTTGGGGGGATGATTTTGTTAAGTAAGTTATGCTATTAGAGATTATTTGTCAAGTAGAGTCTCATGGCACAATTAGTTGGAGTTGGATTCCTAAGGCCATGGCCTAAGGAAACAGCCTCTTGAACGTTGCAGTCTACTGAGTTATGCTAAGCAGGTTCTGGGTACAGAGACGTGTCACTTTAGAGATAAGTTCTTGTTTACTGCATATGTTCAGGTTTCAAAAGTTGTGACAAAAATAAGATTTCTTACTAGAAATTAGCTTCGTTGAAAATATATCAGAAATGCATTTAGACTGTAAACACAGTTTGTTGAGTACTTTGGCTACATCCCCTTCAAGGGAAAGTTGTCCCACTTAAACTGCCCTCGTTATGCTTTTGTTAGTAATCTGGGAGGAAATGAGAGTCATGTATCTTCCATGTCCTTCCTTCAAAATCGCCAAGCCAGAAAGAAGTGAAAAATGTGTTTTTTAGACATTGATACAAGAAAATATTCAGTAGAAGAAACAAAATAAAGCCAAAGGGATAAACATCGGAAGGTTGCTTAAACGACTTGGTCCCATATAATTGCTTTTCTGTCAGCAGGATTATTAACAATTTCAGACATCTGAAAATTAAATTAACAGCCTGAAAATATTTTACAGAATGAGATAGAGCGTGATACATGAAACATAATGACCCCACTGAAATTCAGCCAAGCCAGTGCAGCTACTCATTTAGACAGAGTAGACAACTAGTTAATCATCACCGAGCAAATTAGACAGAGCAAATTAGTTTGCTACATTCCACAGACTTAGCTACCAAAAAGAGTATATGTCACTAATTAGAATGAAAGAACTCTAAGCATATTATTATCTGTATAGAAAGAGAAAGCAAGATTGTAGCTTTGAATTGCTTCTTTCAAAGCTTGAAGCCTAGGTTACGTAGGTATAAATTACACATGCAAGAGTCCATGTGTATGTATGTGTGTTCATGCACATAATTTAAGTAGCAGGCAGCCTTTGCATTTTCTTGCATCTTGACCTAATAAAGTCTAAAAATGTTTTCCAAAGTTGTTTGGAATTCTTTGGGAGTATACACACACCAAGTGAAACATGGAAACATTTTTAAAAATATGATTCCTTTAATTGAAGATCAAAGTAGCCATTTCATACACTTTTTCTTGCATAAATATTAAATTATTTTTTCTTTTAAAAAGTGTATTGCTGTTGCATGTGAAATAAATATTTGGACTTAGTTTATCACTGGAGATTAATCTGAAATCATATTTTCTAGCCTTAATTAGCATTCATTTGCTTAATTGTCATTCTCAGCCCCATCATTTCCATTTTTCACTAACTTGAACAATGCTATCTTCTGCTGTTTGCACTTTAATTTAAATTTCTATTAAGGTTTATGAACAGTAATAAGGTCCTGTTTGAATATTCATTAGCTTCTGAATTGTGAGCTATGAAAAGGTGCTTTCTTTTACCTTAATGAAACTGGCACAGCATGGGACTGATCAGTTGTGACATTTGATTTGAGGCATCCAGTGAATTTTCTCATTGTTTATTGACACATCTTGTCCAAACAGCTCCCTCGCAAGTGAGCGGAGTAATGAAGGAGAGAGTACTGCAGCGGAGTGTCGAGCTTTCCTGGCAGGAACCAGAGCATCCCAATGGAGTCATCACAGAATATGAAATCAAGTATTACGAGAAAGTAAGTGCTAAGAGCAACTGAAATGTACAATGTGCTGTGTGTCTCATGTCATCCTACTGTATTGTAGACTAAAGTTGGTCATTATGCCAACAATTTGGAGCTACTTCAAACTTCGTAGTTAATTTTAGCCATTTATAATAACCATCTCTGTGAATCTCTGGCTCATCATTATAAATGTGATTTCTGTGTATTAAGTTTCTGTGTTACACAAATGAAACTATCCCATTTGTAGCATATGTATTTATTTATTTATTCAATTTTTGATATTGTAGTAATTAGATGTAGGATATTTTGGTACCACAGAAACCACACAGCCCCAATGCATTTTAAAAAATATTTTCTTTAGTATGTCTGTTTGGGACCTTAATGATTTGTTTAATTTATGTGGTTTCAGTGATGATAATGACCTCAAATAATTTAGTAATTTCAAATAATAAGAATATTTTGTATAATAAATATGTAGTTCTTCAGACTTACAAATCAGATGATGTTATTTCACTCCTTTAAATTCCTCCTGAAATTTATTTTATATATGTTTTAATAATCATGTATGGGACTTATTTACACTTCTCCTTCCAGGAAAAATAGTATGGCTAAAACCCAAGTGCTGCCTTTTTAATCCGCCTATAATGACTAAATTTTAGTAACTAGTGATACATCTGAGTATATGAGTATATTTATTTCTGTTGCATTTGGAAAGAGAGAGAAAATGTTTATGTGAACCGTGTTCACAGATCGTGATTTAAAACCCCACCTCACAAAAAGACTCAATGCAAGGTTTGAAACGTGGAAACCATTGCTATTACTACAGTCATAGTAATAAGTGTTACTATTTTTGGCTTACCTGAGTTACCTGAAGTGCTATAATACACATAACCATTTTAACTGTTTAGACAATAGAATTAGAAAATAGGAGCTTAAAGCTTTGAGAAAACTTTGGGGATGAGTGGACATGATTAAATAAATTGAAATGTGTATAGTACATTGGCAATAGATACCTTTGTTTTTCTAAAGAAAAATTAGTTTAAAATATGATTTTGTTTTAATGTTCAGATTAAGTTTAAAATATTTTTGCTTGTTACTTACATTATGAATTCATGACTTCATGGCTAAGGTTGCATTTTATATGCTTCATTTCTCATCCCAACAAATGTGTTTTAGAGGGGATCATTGTTTTTAATGCTGGTTTTGGTATATTTGTTTTCCCATGAGAGCTAACAGTTATAGTCCCTGCTTAAATTGCATCCAATTTCAAAAGCAATGAAACACATAGGTGGTAAGAGTAAAGTTTCTCACAATATAAATCTGAAATATTTTGCAAATATTTTCTCTAGAATAAATCTGTTCATATCATTTTTTGGCCTTACCGAAATCTACATTCACTAAATTTGCATATTAGGCAACTAAAAGACAATAATAGTATTGTATTGTATTATATTGTAATGTATATGCAGGCATGCATGATGTTTGTGTCACCTGAGTTATGCCTAGGTCTTTTGTCTGAGATAAATACATGTAATACAAACTATCATTTTTATAAATGATTATAATGAGGACAGTCACAGATCAGTTTGAGTAAATCAAGCTTAAGTATATATTTATTTACACTTTTGCAAATCTCACTGTGAAGGCAAATCAAACAACTTGATTGACATTTTAAGATTTCAATGAAGAATTTCATTGCCAGATAAAGTTGAACACAAGTATTTATTATACACCAAATAAGAACTCTCTAATATTGTATATTATGAAGTATAATTTTTACAACTTTTATTCATAAATAGCTTGTGAGAATCATATCAAGGAAGATTTAAATTTTTATTTATTTAAATATTGTTTTGATGGAGTTTTTATATGCTTGAGTTTTTACATTTATTCCCTTCTTAATCTTATTATATATGCACATAAAATGTGTTTGATAATGACAGGATAAAAATTGTTAATAAACATATAATTGATTTTAGTAAATTTGCATTAGCTTTTATATCTGAAATATGAACAAAATGAAATAAATCATGTTTAAAATATTTTCAAACCATAAATCATATATATTTAAACTTTAATATTTATAATTTTACTTTAAAAATATTTCATTAAGCACTGTTTTGCAGAAGTGGTTTATTCTGTGAGAAATTCAGGGTTGTTTTAAAAAAATTGGTATGTCAGTATAGTAGTAGTGTTATCTGAATTTCTTGATTTAATAACTTTCTGAATTTTTAGCATCTGGCTTTTTTTCTTGCTGAATAACTTTCGGAAAAAACTTAAGAGAACTACATTATGATTTGATGACCTCTACTAAACTGTAGATTGTACAGGTGTACCCACTCTTTGACCAGTAGGATATTTTATTATATTATGGCTAAATAGTTCTTGTCACGTATTACCTGTGCGAAAGCTAAAAACACCATAAATGTTTTAACTAAATTATTTCTCCCTAAATATATATAACAAAGGCATGTATTTCACATTTTCATTTTATATTATCTTAGAAGTGATTTAACGTTATAATATTCCACAAAGTACAATGTAGCCTCTATAAAAACAATGGAGCAAATTGAATTAAATTGAAACAGTTGGCTGTCAAATTGTCTGGTTGCAATCACAATTAAATATTTCCTCTAAATATTGTTTCTAGGATCAAAGGGAACGGACCTACTCAACAGTAAAAACCAAGTCTACTTCAGCCTCCATTAATAATCTGAAACCAGGAACAGTGTATGTTTTCCAGATTCGGGCTTTTACTGCTGCTGGTTATGGAAATTACAGTCCCAGACTTGATGTTGCTACACTAGAGGAAGCTACAGGTAAAATGTTTGAAGGTAATTATGCCTTTGGTTTGGATTCCTACTCTCAATAACTCTAGCATATATTAATTTTTTTTCAATATTGAGGTGATCATTTGCATCATCATAATTTTTACATATACAAGTAAATATATATGTACATATAAATGTACTTTGTAAAAGTTCATAATAATTTAATATTTTCTGTTTTGTTTAGCAATTTTAGAACCTTGTGATTTTAATTAGTTTCTTTAACGCATACTGGATTTATTTTTTGAAAAAGGTGAAATTAGAAACAGAAGCAGGACTGATTCAATTTGTGTATTGACACAAGATGTTTTTGTCGACCTCAAAACAATCTTATTCTAAGTGTGTCCATCAAAGCAGCTACTTCACAGAAACCCACAAATGAAGCCAGAATGTGTAGTGAGGTGGACAAGAGAAAGATGGTATCTAAGAACCTGTATTAATTTAAGTGACTTGCCCTTTAGCAATGATTTCAAAAATTAGAGTTCAGGAAGGTCTTAGAACTTGTTTTTATTTTTATTTTTGACATTTTTCATTTTTGTTATAGAATATTTCATGCATACTAAGGAATCTATTTAAAGTATATATGAAATATAAGGGAGATAATTAAATGAATATCCCTATAACCACTCATCTTAAAAATAGAATATAACCAATATCTTTGAAGCCCCTTTATCATTTTATGTTTTACAATGCAACAAGATTATAGTAAAAATGCATGTATTTATAGTGTATAAGAAGTAAGCAGATGTATCTTGGGATGCATGTCCCCATTTGCTGTCAGAGTCCAAGTTCAGAACACCCTGAATACCACTGCTGTTGCTCCTCAACAGAGCTGATGTCTCAGTACGTGTTTCTATATTTTGGAGTTTTGATTCCTCCTGATGTTACTGCTCAGGCACATGGTTTACCCAGCTGTTATCTCTTCTCCTTGCCAATCCAGCATTCCTCCAAAATTCTAATCAAAATTAAGTTGGAAAATGTTATATGACTTTTCTCAATTAAAAAAATTTAAACAAATTAAATTAATATTTTGATTGAAGAATTATTTTGGCTTTAAAGAAAGAATTGTATAGCTCTTCAAAAGGTGGAGTAAATTGATAAATATCCTTTGCATTAACTAATGTTTGTTAAGTTTGGTAGCAGTATTATTATTCCACATATTTTGTTACATTTTAAAATAAATCTGTAACTCTTATAGCCACAAATAATAAAAACGTATGCTGAAATCATTTTGACATATAAATCATTCACATAGAGTTGCAAACATAAAGGTGTCAGTTTAAAAATTTGCTACATAATTTGATGTGGTAAACTTAATACCATTATTCATGATTATTCTTTTTAAATAGATTATATAAGATCAAGAATCAGCATATCAAAGTTTAGTGTCCCCCAAAACATTAAAGCATTTTAAGTTAAGATTTCAACATTTAAACATTTGAGTGGTTAGTGTTAAAATGTGCTCTAGTAATTTTCAATTCGATCTATATCATATCACCCTGTAAATTCAAATATAATAAGATACTTCAGATTATGTTTTTTATCTTTTAATAAATATTTAAAACTTAAAATATCAGTTATCTCACATTTACCCAACCATTCCTTATTATTTAAAAACACTTTTAGATTTCAAATGTTTCAAGATGAATTTATGCCTTTTCCTGACTTTGTAAATTGAGAATATTAAACCAAACTATCATTTAATGAGTGCTGAGATTCATAGATATTATTTTTATTATTTAAAAAAGAAGTAACCAAGACTCAGAGATTAAGGTAGTGGAACCTGAAAGATCACATGAAATGTATTTTAAGAATGGATTTTTGCATTAGAATTTAGTGATTTTTACTATCAATATATTCTCTCCTACTGGAATGTAAAGTTGATGAAAGAAGAATCCATATCTCTTTTTCTTACTGTTGTCTTGCCAGTGCCTACTATGGTTTCAGGCACAGAAGGCACTCAGTAAATTAGCAATAAATGAATACTTCACACTGATCAACATAGAGTGAATTATTAATATCAATCAGTACCAGTAGAGAGCTGCCTGGTTTCAAATCTCTCTACTTTGCCATGTCCAATTATAGGAGTTTGGATGAGCTGGGTCTCTGTACCCTAATTTCTAGTATAGTAGTACTCAATTCACAAAATATTCTGAGGTTTAAGTTAAATATACAAAGTGTCAAGGAGAGCCCCTATCATGGAAAGTCTTAAGTGTCAGCTCTTATTAAACACAGCCTTTCTCAAAATTTTCCATCCCAGGAGCCCTTTTACTATTAAAAAATATTGAGGATATCAAAAAATGTTTTATATTGGTTATATCAATTAATATTCACCAAATTAGAAATTAAAATGGAAACTTTAAAAACACAAGAACACACAAACACATCTTATTAGCCATCAGAGTCATGGTGTTATCATGTCATACACCTTCTGAAAATCTTAACTGCATTCGTAAGTAAATGAGAGTAAAAAAGTCAAATAACATCTTCATATTATGAAAATGATTTTGAACTTGCAGACTCTATGAAAAGTTCTTGAGGACTCTCAGGGTTTTCCAGACTACTCTTTGTGAACCAGTGAGTCAGCATAAGGTACTATGCTAAGAATTAAGGAGGCACAGAAACACACAGTTCATGATCTTTATTGAAAGTTCAGTGAAAGAGAGGGACAGGTACACGGATTCTGGCCACACAATTAAGCGGTGGTGGAATGCATGGTCCAGTGATATCACCATGTCAGGGAGCAGTGACTCGCTGTGCCAGAAAGCAGGTCAGAAGGTAAGATGCAGCCTAAAAGAAGTCACTTGAGCACTGTTTGTAAAGAGAAATTTGACAGTCTCTTCCATTGCACATACATCCTAAAATCCCCTTCTGTGCAGTATCCTGTCTACTTTTTCGAGTTTTTAAACCATGATATTCTGTTTATAGCCTTAGCAAATTACTTTTAATATGTATTGCCCGTGAAATAGATGAAAATATTAACCATAATGTCAACTATGGAAAGATTAAAGTATGACCCTGACAATATACAAAAATGTATAAATAAATATGCACAAATTCTGATTCATCATTCACCTGAGTTCATTTTTCTCATTAGAGTTCTGTTTCTGAAGCTAAGGAAAAAACTGAGCCTAAGACAAGCAGAGAATTAGGCCCATGGGACACACTGATTGAATGGAAAGAATTTCATAACATATGAACATAATTTTTTTCTTCCTCATGACTGGAACTACTCCATTCTTTTTCTTTCTTAAAATGTATATTTAAAAAACAGACTGAAAACAAAAAATAAGCAAATTTTTAAAAGACTTGAAGTCATCTTTTCTCTGTTGTGTGATAATAGGCTGTAATTCAGAAATTAGTATTTGAAAGTTGTTTTCTTCTTCTGCTTTTTTTAACCTTTTTAAGTTCCCTCAGGGAGCAATTCAGCAGGTGATAAATTAAAGAATGTGTATAATCTTCTTTGTTCAGAAAGTATCTATCAGACCAGAGCAATTTTTCCTGTTTTTCAACACTGGAGCTATCTCTTGTTAGCATAGGTATACAAAATTAAGAGATAAGTTGTCAAAAGGAGACAGACAAACTAGAGAAAGGCCAATCTGAAAAAAACTTTATACTTCCTATTGTGGCAAGATATGTTTTGCCTTCATATGAATTACTTCTCTAGAGATCTAGTCCCTTGCCATCAACAAGAAGGAATGGTATTTTCCATGCTGCCTTAAATTAAAGATTGCAGCTGTTGATTGTTTCAGAGATAGCAAATTATATTAGTTTGACATTATGTATTTTATGATATTTGCAACTGGATCATTTATTGGAATATTCATTTTCATTGTTTCATATGTCTTTGATGATTTTATAAAGTCTGTATTGCTACTGAAAATATGAAACTCTGGGAAAATATTACAATTGTGAATCACCATATAAATAAAACTTCACTAGTTTGGAAAAATGGAAGTGATAAGTGCAAAAATTCTATATCAGAAGGTATTTTAAAAGACATGCAAACATGTACTTCCTCCCAAAGAGACTGTCAGAAAGGTTCAGCCAGGTTTGCCTTAATGAGCATAGAAGAATTATTTAGTATTGTACGGAAGGGTTTGCAGTTAGGTAATGATAGTGTTTTTTAAAGTACTTGAAGAAAGTTTGCTCTTTCTAAAATAGGCTAGCTACTTTGTAATCTTAAAATACGAAATGTGTTTACTCATACTTCATGAAAATTAACACAGATAATGTGGCTCATCTTTTTCCTGAATTATAGTGGACTATAAATTCATGATGTTTATGATTACATGATGCTTTCCATTTTAATTGATGGTATGAGAGATAAAGCATTTAATGTGTGTTAAGGTACTTCAAAAATACATGAGGTATGTATTTTGGTTCTGATTTCACATACCAAAAAGCAAGACACAAAGGGATCAAAATCAAATGCCTTGCTGAGGAACAATAGGGATTTAATAGCACTTGCAGATCAGATGTGTCTATCTCTTGATTTATAACTAAGCTTTCAACAACTAAGCAGGAATATAGTCATTCAATAAGGCATTTATACGTTCTTTTGTAGCTGATAAATGGAAAATATGTGAAAGTATTGTCCTTAGCAGTTCTTTAAAAGGCAGAAATAAACATTTGTTTAAATTTACTTTGTTACAATATAATGCAGTTATTTAAAATTAGAATGAATTAAATAGAAAAGATATCTCTAATTAAGTATCTCAAGTTCTTGCATGGTGTCAAGTATTTCTGAGCCTATTTCCTCTGTTTACAGCTACAGCTGTCTCCAGTGAACAGAATCCTGTCATTATCATTGCTGTGGTTGCTGTGGCTGGGACCATCATTTTGGTGTTCATGGTGTTTGGCTTCATCATTGGGAGAAGGTAGAACACAAAGTTGTTCTAATCTCTAACATAAAATGTATTGTTTTTTAAGAATTGTGTCAGCCTATTACTTAGTTAATAGAATTTTAAATAGTAAATGCAAACATTCTTTGATATAAAACATTAAAGGTCAATAATGTGTCATTCCTTCAAGATCAAAATGGAATATGAGTTTGATCACTGCCTTTAGTTTAAAGAGAATGAGTACTGCAGTTTTTATTGGGTGAATATGTTTGCTTATTTTCAGAGTTAAGTTTTCATAATAAATATAGAATATACCTGGGGAAATATTTACTTTTTTAGCTACTAAATATTTGTGGACACCATTTAAAAAGTTTTTCTTTTCCAGAAAGAGATATAAGTAAACATTCACTTGTGAATATTTGTGACTCATGAATATTTTTGTAAATTGAACCTTGAGGATTCAAATCATACTGAATTTTGTGTATTCAATCTAAATGTATTTTTTAAAATGTTCCTTTTACATTTTCTCACACAAAAATTTGTTTTCTGTGCATTTTTAATCATGTGAATTTTGCTATATTATTACTAAATGGATTCATAACTATGAACAGTAAATTTAACTCTAGTAAGTTGCTGAGTAACTAAGGTACATTGTACTGAATATTAAATATATAAAGTAAAATGACTGAGATTGTCACAAATTTGCTTTCTTCCAGGCACTGTGGTTATAGCAAAGCTGACCAAGAAGGCGATGAAGAGCTTTACTTTCATTGTAAGTGTTTGGCTTTTCTTTATTATGATGTACCCCTATTAACAGAAAAATCTGGTTATTAGCATTGGCATTAACAAAGTCCTCATGCATCATGCTTGAAATTATACCATGAGCTCAAAATGTTGCTTTAAAGCATTTGAATAAGATGTTTAGAATTGAAATCATGTGATATGAATTTGAAAAAATAAAATATGTTCAGAAATGTCATATAACTGCAGAATATTCAGCTGCTTTTACATCACAATGTTTTATTTTGCAAACTTTGCCCAAGTGTTTCTTACCATCCTAATAATAATACATTAAAGGTTGCATGTGCCCATTCTCTAGCTAAGGAATGTCATGTCAGGTTACAAAGATAGGCCCTTTTTTAATCCAATGAGTGATGCCACCACAAAAGGCTAAATTAAGGAGCCTCTTTCTCTTCAGCTACTATAAATTACCTATCATTGATAGATATTTCACAGGACATAAATAGTGTAATAATAAGATTCATACTTCTGATGTTTTCCTATGGATTTGATTTAGCTTATTCTTAAAAGTTCATTTTAAAAATCATATTTAGAAGAAAGCTTAGGGACCCAAATAAAATAGATGCCTATCTGCATTAATCTTATTCTTGTTGCAATGAGGATGGCATGTGAAAATGAGAGCACTGAGAGTAAATGTTATTACTTTATGTAGGCAAAATCAAAACCTAACAACCAAATTACTTCAGTTATGATAATTGATGATGTTCTTACCCTAACCTATTTTCCCCATTTTTAATCCTTAAGAATATTAAAAACCAATTTTATTATTATTTTGTAGTACCCATAATCTTTGGCAAATGTTCTCATGTGTAGATAAATTTCCCATGACATAAGATGTAAGAATTGTATCTTTTGTTGTGTTATTTATTAGATTCTTATGTCAATATCTGTGAAGATACTGTCCTATACCCATCCTAAAGTCATAAGAATATCAAAGCCTCCATCAAGAATTTCTAATACATTTTAGATTTTCTTTGTGATTCTTTTTTTTTTTTTAAAAAAAAAAAGCTCAAATGACAATGTGTGGTTTAAATACACAAATTGTAAATGTTCTTATCATTCCTAAATTTTCTCAATGTGTTTGTATTTTTGAAACAACAGTTACCTTTAGTTTTCAAAATAGAAGTGGTTTTACGTAACACAAATCCAAATTGAATAAGAAATTCTCTTGAATCTCAACCTCTGATGGTAGGAAGGGCATGTGGGGTAGTACAATGTACTACAAATTGAAGTTAAAGGTATGCCCAGAAGTGGCTTTATTATAAACTTTAATATTCAAGGCCTCTTACTTTCACAGGCCTTTTTTAGGCCCTGGGAGTGCTCTAGCAAATTTATGTATATAATCATGTATTCTTTCCCCTAAAAAAAGTATCCCAAACTGTATATGGGGTAAGCCTCAAAAAACTTAAATATACCCCTGATTATGACTGAATATGTGTGTTTCTATACCCCACTTGGGATTATTTGATGTGCCCCCAGTGTCAGAACTTCCTTTTGCTAATCTGGCATTAATTTTCCTGTGACAAGCCTCAGTGAAGAGAGAACCATAGGTAGTTTATAGCTAGAGGAAATAGAGAAAAAAGTGGGGGTTACCTTTTTTGTTTGTATTTAATGACATGTGAGAATATTTTTAACACTTCCCCAGACAGGAAGGAGCAGATCAAAACTTGAATGCCTAAATTTTATTTCTAGTGTAGAATGTATATAGAAGAGTAACATAAGACTGTAGTTCCTGAAATCCCTGGTCCTGCCCATATGTGAATAATTTAATGGCACAATTATTTAATATTACCATAATCAGTATGTCACTTTTCTTTTATTTATTGGGCATATTTGAAATATCCCCAAATGATCACATACACCAGTTTATTTACTTTTAACTTGCAGGTTAATGCAGAAGGTCAGTTGAAACATGACTTATCCAAAATTTGTTGTATAGCCTTATGCTTAATTGTCATCAGTCAGTTTTAATATTTTTATGCCTTTCACTTTTTTCACATTTCACATCCAGTTTGTAATTAGAAAATATATAGTTGCATGCCTTACTTGCTAATATAGACAAGATAAGCTTGCTGTATGTAAAGTTTTCATCATTAGAGAAAACTAGCAATGGTGGTTTTAAGATGTTTAACTTTCATGAGAAATCGAAATAATATTTTAAAATACAAAAGTTCATACTCAAGTTGGGATAAACCAGAATATTCAGAAATAATGTCAATATTTTCCTTATTTTAAAACATTCATTTTTAAATGAATAATGAAAAAAGTGCACTTAACATATCCTATCCTGGTAAATTCTTAATATTTTGAATCACCCTTTTTCCAAGGATATGTTTTCTTGTCATTTGATTAAAACCAGGTATTTTATTTGATTTTATGATTACTTAATATAGAAAGTATAATACTGTGGTAACCAGCTGTTTACAAGTTGCTGTCTTTTTATTCCTCTATTTAGTACATGGACAATTTTCCCAGGTGCTAAAACACCAGATTGAATTTTTACAGAAACTTGAAAGCAACCATTTAACTAGCTTTTAGAGCACGGAATTTAATAGAATGTCCAGTCATTTGTATCAGGCACCCTCAACTCTCCATGGCCCCAAGTGCTACATTTAAAGATATAAACACAATGGAGGAATTTAGTGAAGCAATTCCAATTTACATTTTGTTTCCTCCTACCATTTCTTCTAACAATGTCTTCAAATCCAAGCTGGGCAGTATTTCATGTTTTTATGCCAAAATAGCTCTGGCCTGTCAAAATGTTTTATGACAGCTTGAATAAAGAACCATCAGAGACCGTTTGAGATGCAGAAGGTTACCTCCAATCTAGCTCCCTTATCAAAACAAAATTTTAAAAAAATGAAAGAAAGAGAGAATAAAAAGGGAGAAGATGGCTCATTCTCCATCTGCCTGCCAATCTAGGAGGTTAACCTATTGTTTTCTTCCCTTCTCTCTTTTTCTCTTCCCCTTTTCCCTATACTCCTTCTTCTCTCTTTTCTCCTTCTATCCCCTCTCTCTTTTCTTCTTGTGTTGTTTTTTTTTCATCTTCAGCTTTAGTAACAAATGAGCATCTGTCAGTTTTATAAACTGCAACAATAATTGTTTAAGACAATCAATTTTGGATAAAAAATCAACTACAGCAGAATAAATCAAGATTTTTAAATCCCATTTTCCTTTATACATTTTGCTTCTTTTTGTTATGTGTTTACTTTTAAAATATAATTTTAATGTGATGACATAAGCACAGTTAGGCTGCAGTGTAATATATAAAGAAATATATTGTTCTCCAAATAGTAAGATTTGATGAAAACATTGTTCAGTGGCTTTGTTAAAACAATAAAGTTTTTTTGAGGATATAGTGTAATTTTTATTGCATTAATATAACCAAATATATGCCTATCTATCTTATCTTTGTCTTTTACCAAATAGATTTGGAATACATTATTGTAATAGAATTTTATTTAAAGTTGACATAGTATTATCTGTTACCTGCATGCTTCTGGGTGCATTTTAAGAAGAGTTTAACTTTTGAGATTATTCTATGTTGTTTGCATTTCGACTACCTTTTGTGAGGCATATTGGCTACCTCCTCAACAGTTAAGATCTTCCAGAGCCTTATAATTGAAAGTTCATATAGACCATTCCTCTTTCAAATTGCTGTCATACTTGGTTAACAGATCCCAGGAATATTGTAAATTTTCTGACTTTACTCTGCACTTTGTATATCTGGCCTCTATTGCCCTTGAAGGTGAAGATGAAACTGTCTTTAGAAGATATCTCTTTGATTCTGTGATAGAAGTCCCTCACATCTTGTATTAATTTTATGTATATATCAACGGTGGTTGGTCTTTAAAAAAATAAATCAAAAGAATAAGTAAGATGTCTAAATGTTTTTAATATTGCTGTCAGTGTAGTAGGCTACCTGTAAATGAAATGTCTTCTTTTCCCAGTGTATTAATTTGATTGATTGACTGACTGGTAGATTTACAAATGTGTTTCCAAGTCCATTACAAACCTTAATATGGCTTGAACTATGCCATGATAGCAGTGAATTTAATTAAACCTCCAGTCTGATAGGCATGTCAGAAATTTTGGTGAATGTCTTTTGTTGATTTACTGGAAAAGCAATTCAGTTAGTAACCTATGAGCTGGATCCTATGTTACCTATAGAAGCTTGCAGATAATACCTATACGCCAGCAGACTGAAGTAGTCTGTTAAAACTGCTGTGAATCAGGTGATGTGGAAGCAAGTTCACTGTTCCAAGGAGCACTCTGCATAATGAAATTCCTGGGCTGACTGCACAATAAGTGCTTTGCTTCATCACAGTCATGCTTTCTTACATCATTACAGTTAAATTTCCAGGCACCAAAACCTACATTGACCCTGAAACCTATGAGGACCCAAATAGAGCTGTCCATCAATTCGCCAAGGAGCTAGATGCCTCCTGTATTAAAATTGAGCGTGTGATTGGTGCAGGTAAGGCTATTGTAGCTTCCTTGTTCAGCTGTTCCATTTAGCCAAGATCGAAAGTCATACATCATAATGACAGGCAAATAATTATCCCTCAAGTATAGAACTTTTGCATTTACCTGAACTGTTGGAAGCAGTGAGGCTGTACTTGTTTATGAAATCTTACCAAAAAATGTGAAAAACTAGCATGTGGCACAAAGAATCCATGTATTTTTGGTTTTCTGTTGGATTTTTAAGATATTGTTCTACTACAAGCTACTTTATAACAGCTCTGGCCTGTCATTTAAGAAATGAATTTGTATTTTTAAAAGGTCAGAAATTTCCAGAATTTTGCTGCACATTTCCTTTTACTTGATTTACTGTCTTCTTACAAAACTTTCGTTTTTATCTTTTTTCTTGTATTTGTAGGTATTAGCCATTGTACTTTAAATTCATGTAGAAAATTAATGTGTATGAATTATTTAGAGGGAATATTTTCTATATGTATGTATTTTTATAATAATGATACATTTCTGATTCTAATTCCTTTAAATCCAGTAGACATAGTGCATATAAATTCCAGATTTTAAATATTTAGTAAGTATTTTCTTCTCAAAATTAAAAGGAATAGCAGTGTTTAGAATTTGCTGATGTGTCCTCATGCTTTAGTAGGTAGTCTAGGTAATATACTAATATAATATATTTAAAAAATTTTAAATATATAATAGCATAATTCAAATCTAAATGTTGACCCTGAGTGTTGGTTAATTCAATTGAAAAATAGTAGCCTGTTTAACGGACAGTTTAGGAAAGCGTAACTTCTATGAAGGAGCTCTGAACTGTATCTTCAGGTTTTAATTTAAATTATGCCATTATTTTCATAAACAACTTTTGTGTCTAGGAAATAGACTCCCCTATATATGGGAATGTATTCAATGTAACTTACAGGGCTTTACCAAGTATTTTTGAAAATATTTTAAAATGCTTTCAAATAATTTACTAAAAGTTAAAGAAAAATAATTCATTGCATTTACTCTTAAAAGAAAATTACAATATTTAGAAACTAAAATATGCCTGCTTGTTCTGTTACTTCAGGAGAATTTGGTGAAGTCTGCAGTGGCCGTTTGAAACTTCCAGGGAAAAGAGATGTTGCAGTAGCCATAAAAACCCTGAAAGTTGGTTACACAGAAAAACAAAGGAGAGACTTTTTGTGTGAAGCAAGCATCATGGGGCAGTTTGACCACCCAAATGTTGTCCATTTGGAAGGGGTTGTTACAAGAGGTAGATATTGGTTATATCTTTATTTTATCAAAAAGACTGAGTGTCAGAAATTAGTATTATTATGTACATAATAAAACAAATTATGAAATATGTTGCATAGTCTAAATTAATGTGTTTTCTTGGTATGTAACTAATCAAAAAATTCTTCCTTTATGTTATCACCTCAAGGGAAAAGAAAGCAGAAAAAAAATGAATGCAAGATTAGAATTGAAGAATAACTCTGATAGATGGAATGGCTGATAAATGTTTTTATTTCTCTTCAAGAGACATAATAATTATACAATATAGTCTTTACATTTTACATAAAGTGTAATTTTCTCTGAGTTTTACTCACAAAGCAGGAGTCAGAAGAACACAGTGACTTTTATTTATATGGTTTAATTTTATGAATCATGACCATCTTCCAAGCAGACATACAATGACTTTTTGAGCTTAGCAGCAACAGTAAAAGAAATGCTCATACTTCTCACACTCACTCTTTCAAAAGAGCACCATGTGTTTTACTGGGGGATGAGAAAGGAAATAACCCTACAGTTCAGGTTACGACTTCTGAAACTTTTTTTTTAATTTTAGGGAAACCAGTCATGATTGTAATAGAGTTCATGGAAAATGGAGCCCTAGATGCGTTTCTCAGGGTAAGTACCAACGTGATCCACTTATTCTAAATATACTACGCTTGCTACCAATATAATTTTATGAACTTTTTTTGCGATGTAAAATGAGAGCCTTGTCTTTGAAAATCAGATTAATAATCAGAGTTCAAGACTAGATTAAACTAGAATATTTTGAGCATTTGAGTGATACAATGTGGTCAAGAAGTTATTTCCGTTAATATTATTACCTGAGATATGGAGGATGCCTGAAGCCCTGTAATTTGAATTCATGTTATAAAACAGTATATACAGTTGTAAATGAAATATAGAGATAATATGGAAAAGACTAAAAGGTGAGATAACCATTCTGTGTTGACACTATGATCACAGCTCTGCTCTGTAGAAGCATTTCTATTTTATTGTTAGGTGAACACCAAGCATAAAATGTATGATTATTAACATTATTTTTCAAATTAATGGTATGTGGTTTATTTGTAAATGACATATAAATCCAAAATATATAAACATAGATATTTTTACTCTCAGAGGCTTTTTAACTAAGAATATTAACATGTGAACATGTTTCCAAATGGCAAAGAAAAAATAATCTAAAGAAAAAGAGAACATGCAAAGTTATTTAATATGATCTAGAATCATATTTAACTCAGGCATATAAACAGTCATAGGATTTAGAGAAACTTTTACTGCTGCATCATCATGATATAAGTATCAACTAGAAAATTAATCAACTCAGACTAGCATACTTCATCCAGCATGTTTATATTCAGCTGGAGTAATTTTTTAGTTAAAATGGGTTAGAAGTGGCCAGTCTGGTTGCAAACAGTTCTCAATCCCATTTGTTAGTACATCTGTCCTAGAGAATCCTTGTTGCAAGTAATGCTCCTATCAGTAGCAAAACTAAGAAAAAACGAAATGGAAACAAAGTAGCCACTACAATCACTTTCTACATTTTAGTTTCTGTTCATTTTGACTCAAATATTTCCCCCCTTGCTCTTTTTTAGCATTTAGAGGAAAATAAACCTTATTATATGTATATTAATTTCTTTATATACTTTTATATTATTTAGACTTTTTGGCATGTGGGGAAAACACTTAGCTATTGGGGGTAATTTTTTAGATACTCTATTTCCAAACTTAAAAATTAGCATTACTTTTGGACTTGTGCAATCTCAAACTGTTATTAGTTCATTTTAAAATATCAAATTAGTATAAATAACTAAATGATTACCAAAATTCTCTTATTTGGCTGTCAGCTAAATGAGCATGTTATGTTTTTTTCACAAGTATCCATATTATATAAAAAATTAATTAACAATTCCTATTATACAATAGCAAATTACTAGCATGCAGATATTTTTCATGGTGATTTTTGTCCTTTTTAAAGTATGCAGTTAACTGGGCTTTTATTTTTGTCTTCCTGCAGAAACATGATGGACAATTTACAGTCATTCAGTTAGTAGGAATGCTGAGAGGAATTGCTGCTGGAATGAGATATTTGGCTGATATGGGATATGTTCACAGGGACCTTGCAGCTCGCAATATTCTTGTCAACAGCAATCTCGTTTGTAAAGTGTCAGATTTTGGCCTGTCCCGAGTTATAGAGGATGATCCAGAAGCTGTCTATACAACTACTGTAAGAAAAAGTCATTTACTGCACTTCTTCATATTCTTAAGATTTTTCTACCACGAAAGCAGGACCTAATAATGTAAAACTAAACAGGAGAAATGAAGCAAATTGAGCTAAGCATTTTGAGGTTGCTTTTTTGTTTTTTGTTTTTCTGGAAGAATCATTGTTTGTACAATATATATATAGGCTAATAAGGAAAGTGTTGATAACATGACTACCTTATATTGGGAGAGTCATAGAATATAGTTACATACAAAAACATCTAGTTACTAGCACTCATATTTGTAGAAAACTGTAATCACATTTTAAATAAAGATTTAAAAGAATATTAACTATGCTAAACCTTATAACTTTTGTAAGATTAGAAAAAAAGAAAATATGTGAGAATTTATTTAAATTATCCATATTTTATTTCATTTTCATAGTAACTTTGCCTAGTTTGTCTTTGTTGTGGCTGCTGTTGTTGTTGTTGTTGTTGTTGAGATGGAGTTTTGTTCTTGTTGTCCAGGCTGGAGTGCAATGGCACAATCTTGGCTCACTGCAGCCTCCGCCTCCTGGGTTCAAGCAATGCTCTTGCCTCAGCCTTCCAAGTAGCTAGGATAACAGGCGCCCACCACCACACATGGATAATTTTTTTGTATTTTTAGTAGAGACAGGTTTTCACCATGTTTGCCAGGCTGATCTTGAACTCCTGGCCTCAGGTGATCCACCCACCTCGGCCTCCGAAAGTGCTGGGATTACAGATGTGAGCCACAGCGCCCGGCCTGTCATTGTTTGTTCAATATACTCTTGCCCTAACACCACACAAATCTCAATCAGTTGAGTTGCCTTGTAAACTTGAAATGACGAAACTTGTAATGGTATTCTGAAAATCAGATAAATAACTTTAAATACGCATAGAGATTCAAGATGGGTAGACCTGATGCTGCTGAACTACCAACCAAAAATGCACATATGTATTTATGGTGTTGCCATAAATAATATATCAGTTATTATACATATTTAAAATGTTCATTTCTTTTTATAACAGGGTGGAAAAATTCCAGTAAGGTGGACAGCACCCGAAGCCATCCAGTACCGGAAATTCACATCAGCCAGTGATGTATGGAGCTATGGAATAGTCATGTGGGAAGTTATGTCTTATGGAGAAAGACCTTATTGGGACATGTCAAATCAAGATGTAGGTGTTACATTCATTTAAACAAAAAGGATTGAATACATTAATAGCCAGTATTACTGGAACATGTAGGTAAAGGCTCATTAGAACACACTTTTAAATAATTATAAAAATACAGTTTTCCACAATTACTACCACACTAATTACCATAAATTAGTGGTTCTACTAATTTTATTATTTTGGCTTTCGTTTTGAATAATCACTTTCTCTTTTTATAATATAAATTCTATGGACACAAAATAGAAGCTTACTAATGATATTTCCTCCTTAATAAAGATAATGTTTCCACACTTGCACAGCTGGAGTGGGAGCATCACATGAGTAAAAGAATCATTTGTGAAGAGGAGGGAAGGAAGTTTGGTTGTGCTTTGTTTTGTCTTTGAAGCTTATCTTTTTCTTTTAGTGTTCTAAGAAAATTCTTTAAATTATCTACTGTTGATTGGTTTAACTAAGTTTTAGTTTCATGGGACAATCTAGATTTTATGATCAATATTAGTAAATGTTTCATAGTGATATTTTAGAATGCAATCACAATAAGAATATCTTTGGAAATTCCTTTTAAAAGTATATTTATTAAATGTACATACCCTGTTGCCATGAGGACATGCTAAAACATAAAACATACTGTTTTCCGTTGAGAAAAGAAACTGATGGTAGTCCATGTGAGGGTATACATCTCACACCAAGAGACCACTTATAAAACAATATAGCAAAAGTGCAAAAAAAAGGTTGCTTTTATTAGTTTGAGTTTGTTAAAATGGCCATTTTGTAGGCCAAGAGCACTTATAGTTCAACCTATTGAAATATGAGTGAAAATTAGATAAATGTAGAGCCAGTATGAAATCTAGGAAGATATCCAGGATTGTACTAAAAATCTGGTGGATACCTTGGTTCAGAGCTGAGGAGCCAATTCTCTAAGGAAGCACACTGGAAAGTTGAGAAGTTAAGGTTTAGAGGTGTATGAAGACCGATCAAATGGACTCACTTTTCTATAACAGAGATGCAGTAGACTTGTGGTAATTAGAAATGAAGATGTAGGTTTGGACAAATTGATGAAGGAGTTTTCAAAGGAGTCTGGAAATGATACTAATGCAGATTCTTGGAGTGTGGAGTCAAAAAAATAAGTAGTGCTTAAGGAAAATCCACATTGGGTCTTAAAACTTACAGTAGTTATTTTTAGACAACTAACATTTAGACTGTTTTATATGTTGTTGATAAGGTTATTTTTGATACTTTCCCTACAAATTTTTTCATTAACTGAGAAGTCCCCAGTCTGAAAAGAGGAAGGCTATAAATCAGTTATATCTATTGATATTTTGAATTAGATGATGACATAAAACTTTTCATTTGCTTTTTGTTTTGTTTTTGTTTTTCAAAGATAAAAGTCTAAATGATGAGTCTGTTTGGCAGAGGCAAAGTTGTTAATATTTGACAGGTCTCAGTGTCAAAGATTTCATGGACTGTCAAAATTTGGACAAACAAATCCTTAGGGCGGAGAAAGAGAAATATTTACATTCCCTAGACACTCAGTGGAGTTTCATTTCTTTTGACACCTTCCTTCTGTATTGGATTCAAACATAAAGGGACTGACAAGACTGACAAATTCAGAGTTCACTTAACTTCCAAAAACAAATAATGGAAATGGTTAAGAAGAAAAAAATTAGTATCTCCAATTTTAAATTTTAAAATGTGTTAAGTATTGTTTTTTGTTTTTCTTAAAAATGAACATTATGAATATAGCCTTACTATACCAAGGATTAATATTTTATTAGTCAAATGACATAATTATGTCTATTGTGCAGTTTAGTTCTAACCTAAAATATTTGGCACATTCTTTAATTTTTTTATTTAGAAGGTCTAAAATAATTAATAAATTTGGACACAGGTTTGTTTAGCAGTGAGAAATTACCTAGATAGGTCAGTTTGTACAGTGAAATTTGTATTCATATTCCTCTTATTAGATAATATTCATTATTTTATAATTATGTCAGTAGAGTGCTATTTGAACAATTATATGTTTAATTTTCAATATGCAAATAGAGAAAAATCGGATAATTTAGGATAATGATTTCCATTCTGGGATAAAATTTTCTAGATAAAAGCTTTTTTCTAGGAATCTGTGGTAGGAGTTCATGGAGAGACTTAGATCTATGAACCCCTGTGAACCCCTGATACATGTGGAAACTGCTGTGTATGTGTGAATATATTATTTTTTTTTTTCTGGGAAGGTTGCCTTCGTCAGATTTTCAGATGTATTCATTGTCTTTTAATTAGCCTAAATGGATTTATCAAGTGAACCAATTAACTCTACATTATTAAAATGTAGTTGCTAGGAATTTGTCAGGGATTTTAGAAAGCTGTCAAATTTTAAATGCCTCAGATTTTAAAAGATTTTTTACAAGACAAAGGAAAACAAGATGTACAGTGATGGTTACATTTCTAAGCAAGTCCACACAGTTCCAGGCTGAATGCTGGATAAGGTGAGGTTTTTGTAACCTGAAGAGACACAAAAGGGTGGTGTAGAAGCTAATGAGTGAGAAAGTTCTGGACTATCTGAACGGTTTGTGTGACTCTGGACAAGGCAATGAACAAGAAAAACCTAGGGAAAACTAATATACGTATACATGACCAGACTCATACTCAAATAGGTTATCCATTAGTTAACCCTTGAATGGGCACTCATTTGTATTTTCGTGTGTCTATTATTTTCTTAAGTTTTAACTACGATGGAAACAGTCAGATTCAGTTACTTGCAATTAAAACCAAGAGGTTAAGCTTTCCAAATAAATTTCCAACTTTCATTCTTCTAAAAAATCTGC
Organism: Pongo abelii; assembly: GCF_028885655.2. Lineage (NCBI taxonomy): Eukaryota > Metazoa > Chordata > Mammalia > Primates > Hominidae > Pongo > Pongo abelii. Next base: position 94,056,051 of record NC_071990.2, on the reverse strand, counting down.
AAACATTTAGCTCTTTCCATTAATGACTTTTCAAAGAAAAATCTTCATGTATGTAAATGTAGTCAAATATAAGAAATATTGTGGAAATTGAAAATATCCTTTTGGTTTTCACAGCAGCTATCTTTTAATTGAATTTATATCTTGATTCATCCAAATCAAATTTTTACCCTCAAATTATGAAATTTTGAAGTTTTTTATTATATAGATTTTATTTTTTTCTTCTAGGAGTATTTTTCTTACATTAGTATTTTAATGTATTGTAATATAAGAAAAAATACTACTAGCATAAAAAGAATAAAATCTATATAGCAAATTAAGTATCTTAATAGTTAACATAAGAAAAAAGTATTTAAAAAAAAAGTAAGAAAGTATTTTTTTCTTATATAAAGCTAGGCCAGTAAATTGTTAATTTTCCTAGTAGGTAGATATTAGGATGTTAAAAAATTTAAGCTTTTTTAAAGATATGAGACATAAAGATAATTCCTTAAAGCCATATAAGAAAAGTCATTTAAGAGCTTGGAAAGTATAATATACCCATAAGTAAATGTATTCTCAGCTAAATTGTGAGACCTCATTTTTCCTTTTAAAAGTCATCACTGATTTATGACTTTATATTTTTTCATGTTAATACAGAAGCAAAATGATGATGTTGTTTTATGTAAAACTTTTCCATAATCTCATAAGTGAAGTCCAACATATTTAATTGCATAAAATGTGGGTCATGTTATTTTGAGGTTAATGAAATAGAAAATGAGTATTGAGCAGAGGACAGAAGCCAATCATGTCATATGCCATTTTGAGTTATTACAGTCTCATTAATGGGGTCTTATTGTGTTCCTTTTTCTCTTAATTACAATGGTCATACTGTAATAATATGGAAACACTTCTCCGTAAGTAACTTTTGTTTTTATTTCTAAGTATTGCTTTACAGCATTTGCCAAAGAAGTGGTCCCTGTTGTGTCCCAGAGATCTTTTTTAAAATTACATTTACCCAAATCACTTCTGGTTCCGCTGGGAACTATTTAGACATAGAATTGGTTATGAATGAATTTTATTAGAATACTAAGGCAAATACAAGGAGTTTCTAGTAATTTCACAAGAATATGTTTCAGATGAATTCAGTGAACTAATTACATAATCCTCTAAGAAGTGGAGGGCCAGCCATCTTACCTCTGTGCATTGTTTTTCCAAGAATATCTAACTATTTGAATAACGTACCTAATTTTTCATTGGAAAAATAATGCCATTCTTAACAGCACGGGCTCTGGTCTGTGGCATACGTCAAATTCTGTCTTTTCTACTAACAGCTACCTGATACTGACTGGCCCTCTCTTTTTTTTTCCTGCGTGCCACACATTCTTTATCTCTAGAATCAGTATAATAATGATACTTAAACCTAATAAGGTTTTTGTAAGAATCAAATAAGATAATTCAAGTTTAAAACCATGCCAATCATATAATAAGCTCTTAATAAATATTAACTATGATTATTAGTTGCATATTTAACAAAATTGTTTTACTGCTAGGCTAATAAATGAAAACTACAGAACCTCAAAGTTCAGTTTTTGCCTAAATTAGCTCCTATTGGCTGGTTTTGTTTCAAAGGGTGTGTCTTGGATTATGCCAAACTGCTCCATAAGGTCGAAGAGTTCCCAGCAAGTACCTTAAGTGTTCATGTCCATAGGGATGTGACTATTAATGAGATTATTAAAGTCCCAATATCTCTTACTTTAAATGTTATATCTTGTTGTTATTCCTTTATAAATGTATAAACCATTATATCTTTGAATATAGCTAGGAGTTTCACTTTGAAGTGAGATCAGTGTTGTTTCTCTACAATAGCAAAAGGAATCGTTAAATTTCTGTAATGCAGTAGGACAACTACAGAGGTTCATTAACTCATTTTTTTAATAATCATTTAATGGTCCTATGCTCAGTGCTACAAAAACTTAAGAATATATTGTGTTGAAAGCTAAAGAATCGATAATTTTAAGTGTTATTGTGAAAGCTTGGAGTGCTATTGAAAAGTATTATGTCAAGAGGGCATGATAAGATTTAGATTTACATTTTAAAACATTATTTGGAGGGAAAGAAAATAGGGAAGATCACTCAACTTACATTGTTCCTTTCAGGACACCTGAAGATAAGCTATAAGCAGGGAAATAGGTTAGGAGGTGGTGGGAAATAATGAGGACTGAATTAATGTTATGAGCATTAGAATGCAGTCATGTCAAATCAGAAATAGACTGTATGTGTTTAAATAGAAGCAGCCTCAAATACAAAAAGCCACTCATTTTCCAATGAAAAAAAATACCCCCAGTTGCTTATTGTGTGGTCATTTTGAATACATAAAATTTCAGAAGTTATTAGTTTATTTATTCCCAGCTTGATCTGCTATTTAAATCATTTAACCCAACTTTCTAAAAGTAAATTACTTTTACTTTTATTCACATTTTTTAACATAGCATTTTTGAATCCAAGTACAGTGCTATTACTGGAATGTTTTGCAAAACCACTGAAATTCTTAGCATTTAAAATGTTTTTTAAAAAATATAATTTCTCCTGTACTTATATATTTGTGATCCTTGCGAGTTACCATTTGTATGTATTTGTTTGATGTATAGCTTTTAAAAGGGATATTTTAGAGGAATGTTTACAGTGATATGCAACATTTGTAATTATGGGATCATAAAAGGACATTTTTAAGTTCTGTCATATGACCTCCATTGCATTTAGTACCAACACTGATTAAGGTCACTTAAGACCAAGGTGTTTTCTCCATAATTGTTGTTCAAAATAAAGTACTTAAAGGAACACCTCAGTGTGAAACTTTGTAAAGACTTAACTGTGAGATAATTACTCCATCACTTCAGGGAGACGTATATATAGAGAGAGAGATATATAAATGTAGACATGGAAAAATACTTTTTCTAGTATTTGAGCATATATTGTATTTGGGAAGTAGAAAATCATCAGAAAGTGGTGACTAATTGTGTATATAAGAGGATGTGAGGCAGGAGGATCAGGATGTGAGGCCCTGGAATTCAAGGCTGCAGTGAGCTGTGATCGTGCCACTGCACTCCTGGATGACAGAGCCTGGATGACAGAGCAAGACTCCGTTTTGTTGTTGTTGTTGTTTGTTTATTTCTTTGTTTTTTAAAAAGAGAGAGAGGGAGAATGAAAGAATCTGGCACAGTTTTCAGCTTCCTGACTGGGACTGGAAGTGCCGTTAATTGAAATAGTAAAGGATTGGGAAGAGAGGTGATAAATTCAATTTTAAATATATACAGTGGAGGTACCTATGGACAATTCAGATGAAGAGTTTAATAAACTGATAGAAATACAACCTAGTGATTAGGAGAGAGTTTGGTCTTAAATTTTATACTTATATAAATTTTCAAAAATTACTGTAACTAAGTCCATCTATTTACTTTTTAAACTTTAGAGTTAGAGATTTTTCTTAAAGAAAAAAGTAGACTTTTTTTTCCCTTATACAAAAGAATTTTTTTTCAAATATTGTTGATGCCAAGTACTGTACTCATTACATCCTATCCTACAACCTTTTATATTTTAAGGTGCTATTTTTGAATGTCAGCATGCATCTTTCCCTAAAAATATTAAGACATTCAACATTTCTTAAAGCCAGCTTTTTGTTTGCCTACTTTTGGCCTTATTTTCTTTGAAAATTCAAAGATTTTTTTTTTTCTCAGAGGGTCATTTTTTGTTACATTTCTACCATTATATCAGTCAGTGTCAAAGGATTTGTTCTTCCCGCTCGAATACTATTTTAGTGTTCTCCAATCCCTTCTTATTTCTGCTATTTGTCTTCTTGTTCTCTTCCCTTTGCTGCTCAGATTTGGAACATTTTCAAATTTTTAAGATCTATTTTTGCCTTTCATATAAATAAAAAACCCAAGTCTGAATGATAATTTTTCTGATTGCTACATACAAATGTTTACAGGGGCCTATTTTTCACTAACATTCAAAGCTTCATATGAACAGTTTTTTGGGCTATTAAGTAGGCAGTGGTATGCTGATAAAAAATAATAATAAAAACCAGCTCTCTGACTGGGAAAGCCCTGATTTGTACCCTTTCCCTATTTCCTGCTGTAACCCTTCCCCCACGCTGATTTCAATCTGCCAGTGTGAGGTAAGGGAACTTGGAGTAGGGAAGGGATGCAGTCGCCACTCATAAACCAGTACAACTTCGCTCCTGTCTTACAACTACTGTCTTATAACACTAACAATAAGCTTCATATTATTTAAAAGACTCATGTGCTTGGTAATATTTTCTATCATAGTACATTCATATTATTTTGCTACCCTGTTTAAAAGTGAATCATTTTGGCTCATTCTGGGTAACTAAAATTCCTTTTACAACTTGCAGAATTATTAAATGTATGGGCACATATGTATACTCACAAAGATACACAAGTAAGATAGTTCCATAACATGTTCCCTTTTGAAAGCCTCTGGGATGATATTAAAACTGTTTCCATCTATTGTACCCTGGATGAACTTAATTGCTGTTCCCTATTGCTGAATTAACTAGGAAATGTCATCATATCCTGCACTTCATGCACTCCTTAATAACATGCTTAATATTCATGGAAATTTTGGGAAAAAAGTAAGTCTTTTGTGAAGCATTGTGCCTCATTCTTCTCTGGATAAATCATTTTGCCTACCGGGAAATTTGTTTTATTATAATTGAACCTAAATCAGTAATATTTGTAATGTCCTTTTGGCTATTAGGTTATAAAAGCAATAGAAGAAGGTTATCGTTTACCAGCACCCATGGACTGCCCAGCTGGTCTTCACCAGCTAATGTTGGATTGTTGGCAAAAGGAGCGTGCTGAAAGGCCAAAATTTGAACAGATAGTTGGAATTCTAGACAAAATGATTCGAAACCCAAATAGTCTGAAAACTCCCCTGGGAACTTGTAGTAGGTAAGAAATGCCTAAGGGAATGGAATCTGGGAGAAATTAAAACAGTAACGTAAACCGTTTATCTCCTCCACCCCACCACAATGGCAAATTGACTTTTGTGTTGACGTATAAACTCATATTAAATGTATTGCATTTATAGAAGTTTATATTTTTCTTTTCAGTTAGGCTTACCTTAATTAGTGCTTAAAAAGAATCTATTAGTTATTGTATTTTTTAAACTTATGAGTATCACTAGCTGCTTTTATAAAAAAAAACTTTATAAACTGGATTTTTGTGATAAGATAGCAGCAGTTCATATTTTCAGACCAATATTATTATTATTACATGGGTTTTTATTACTGTTGTCCTTGTTTTTTGTTATATGCATAGTATCTATTTAATTGTTTTGCTTCAAGTCATTTAATAAATGATTCAATGATGTTAAAGTTTATAAAAGAAATTCAGGCTAGGCGCGGTGGCTCATGCTTGTAATCCCAGCACTTTGGGATGCCGAGGTCGGTGGATCACAAGGTCAGGAGTTCGAGACCAGCCTGGCCAACACAGTGAAACCCCGTCTCTACTAAAAATACAAAAATTAGCTGGGCATGGTGGCGGGCGCCTGTAATCCCAGCTACTTGGGAGGCTGAGGCAGGAGAATTGCTTGAACCCGGGAGGCAGAGGTGGCAGTGAGCTGAGATCACGCCACTGCACTCCAGCCTGGGCGACAGAGCGAGACTCCGTCTCAAAAAAAAAAAAAAGAAAAAAAAATTCAATACAGAATTAAAGAGGTGTACTCATTAAAAAGAGTCCATTCATCCTTTGCATTTGGCTTGCTTGATTGTAATGCATGTTAATAGTTATTCAGCCTCAGATGCCAGGTAATATTGATGCTCTGGTTTACATTGGTAGTAAGTTCGCACCTGTGGAGGTGTTCTAACTCCCCAGGTATTCACAAGAATGCCATCAGCAAAGGAGATGCACAATATCTCTACAGCACCCTTGTGGCCTGAATAGGTTAGAACACAGCCATATGTGCATCATTTACTCCCAATTACTTTTGGAAAAGCAAATGAACAATTATTTACTGATTCCAAATATTGTTGGCTGTACTTTTAAAAACATGGAAGACAAAACCGGGTGGTCATCATATCTAAATAAAATGTAAATTTAGGAGTTTGTAGTTACTGGCCTCCTGGATGCTTTAGGATTTTATTAGCATATCGATGTATTTTTTTATTATGTACACCAATTAAAACATCTAATTTTGTTCTTTATACTTTAATTTTATATGGGCCAAAACATTCTTTCTTTGGTAGTTCATGATAATATTGCTTTTCTGTTTCATTTTTATCTAGGCCAATAAGCCCTCTTCTGGATCAAAACACTCCTGATTTCACTACCTTTTGTTCAGTTGGAGAATGGCTACAAGCTATTAAGATGGAAAGATACAAAGATAACTTCACAGCAGCTGGCTACAATTCCCTTGAATCAGTAGCCAGGATGACTATTGAGTAAGCTTAAACTCTTAAAATTGTATTTAAGGATTTATTAGGTACAATCTACACTTTATACATTAGGTTATCTTCTTTATATTAAAAGAATTTGAATCCCAAAATCAAGAAAAAAAGTACTTCTTTAACAAGTTCTTACTGTGTACCAGGCATTATACTAAATAGACCTTTAAACATATTACCTTTTTAACCTTCACAACAATAATTGTATTAAGTCTATAGTTTTATACCTATGTTGTTGCCAACAAGGCTAAAGTTCAGAAAATTTAAATATTTTCCCTAAGCCAAGTTAACTAGTAAGTAATAACTAATATGGCTCCATAGCTGCTGTTCTAAACACCATCCAGTGAGGCTTCCTCTGTAGTTAACCTCTGTATTATTTAGATTCCTATTCACTGGGGAAACTTTCTCCATTGCAAAGGAGGATTTCTTTCACCATGTTTGTGTTGAACTTAAATAATCTCAAAACTTTATACTCAATGCTGAAATGCGTTAGAACGTCCAATATAATTATTTCTGAAGAGATCAAAAGAAGCTTAATTCAGTTAACCATAGCTTAAAAGTAAGAGTTAAACTTACTTTTTGGAAGATGTGTGATTGAACAATTCCTTTTTTTTTAACCTGAAAAAAATGACCTGATAAAACAACTTTTGAAATTTCTATGAACTTGAAGTTAAAAGAACTCACTTTTCCTGTCTGGCTCCATCACTAGTTATGGGTTTCTGGACAATCTAAAAATCTCTGAACCTCAGTTGACTTGGCTGCAGCATGACTTTCTTTCATGGGTGACATAGTTCCTCTCAGTCAATGTGTTTGAAAATGGAAAACAATAATCAAGTTTCCATTTGTGGGATCCTATATTGTACTGTCATCATTTTTCCAATGAGACGAAGACCACCAATCAAATATTATTTTCTGGTATATGCCAGGAAATGTCATGTACATGGATTTAAGTGTGTGCATGCTATTTTGTTCAGTTTTCTTCTAGTCACTAGGTGGGCATTTTTACACTTGAGTCCCCAAAGCAATCTGTACCCCTAAAAAACCATGTTTCTCAGTCACTGCCATGAAAAACTACAGTGCTATAGTTTTGCAATATTTTAGCTGCTTGTAAAGACATCAGCTCATTGTATCTGGCTATTAGGAAAGGCAAAACACAAACAGATCCAATTCTTAATTCAAATTTAAGCTATTAAACATAGATGTTGTACATTTTAAAAGATAGTTTTTATAACATATAATGAAATGATTGAACTGACTGAAGTAAGTATATAACCAATAATATGCTCAGAATTACCACACGTTAGTTAAATCCAGTATAAAATTTCACATGGTCATTGATGATTTCCAATTTTTCTACTAGATCCCACCAACTGTTTTCATTATCCTTTATCCAGCTTTTTCCAGTGAGAAATTTCTAAATCCCTATTAGGTTCAAGAAAACATTTCAAATAACATTTCCTAACCTTTCCTTAAGTTAATAATAGTCTTAAGACTTTAATAATTTCTTATGTAAAATTTCATATCACTTTATAAGTGAATTGAGATTAAATTGAGAACCTGAGCAGTTAGGTTTTTACAAAGGAGAATGTTGATGTAGGTTTTACAATTCTGATCTGCTGCAGGGGTGTGATCTTAATACCCAAGAACACTAAGATAAGATCTATTTGGCTAAGGTAACGTATTTAATTAAACAGTTGATGACAGTTTAGTGCCACATTTATTCTTTGTAAGGTACCTAATAAAAAGTGCGTTTGTCTTTTTCAGGGATGTGATGAGTTTAGGGATCACACTGGTTGGTCATCAAAAGAAAATCATGAGCAGCATTCAGACTATGAGAGCACAAATGCTACATTTACATGGAACTGGCATTCAAGTGTGATATGCATTTCTCCCTTTTAAGGGAGATTACAGACTGCAAGAGAACAGTACTGGCCTTCAGTATATGCATAGAATGCTGCTAGAAGACAATTGATGTCCTGGGTCCTTCCAACAGTGAAGAGAAGATTTAAGAAGCACCTATAGACTTGAACTCCTAAGTGCCACCAGAATATATAAAAAGGGAATTTAGGATCCACCATCGGTGGCCAGGAAAATAGCAGTGACAATAAACAAAGTACTACCTGAAAAACATCCAAACACCTTGAGCTCTCTAACCTCCTTTTTGTCTTATAGACTTTTTAAAATGTACATAAAGAATTTAAGAAAGAATATATTTGTCAAATAAAATCATGATCTTATTGTTAAAATCAATGAAATATTTTCCTTAAATATGTGATTTCAGACTATTCCTTTTTAAAATCATTTGTGTTTATTCTTCATAAGGACTTTGTTTTAGAAAGCTGTTTATAGCTTTGGACCTTTTTAGTGTTAAATCTGTAACACATCACTACACTGGGTACCTTTGAAAGAATCTCAAATTTCAAAAGAAATAGCATGATTGAAGATACATCTCTGTCAGAACATTGGTATCCTTTTTGTGCCATTTTATTCTGTTTAATCAGTGCTGTTTTGATATTGTTTGCTAATTGGCAGGTAGTCAAGAAAATGCAGGTTGCCAAGAGCTCTGATATTTTTTAAAAAGAAATTTTTTGTAAAGATCAACAACACACTATCTTTTCAATGAAAAAAGCAATAATGATCCATACATACTATAAGGCACTTTTAACAGATTGTTTATAGAGTGATTTTACTAGAAAGAATTTAATAAACTCGAAGTTTAGGTTTATGAGTATATAAACAAATGAGGCACTTCATCTGAAGAATGTTGGTGAAGGCAAGTCTCTGAAAGCAGAACTATCCAGTGTTATCTAAAATTTAATCTGAGCACATCAAGATTTTTTCAGTCTCGTGACATTAGGAAATTTAGGATAAATAGTTGACATATATTTTATATCCTCTTCTGTTGAATGCAGTCCAAACATGAAAGGAAATAATTGTTTTATATTATAACTCTGAAGCATGATAAAGGGGCAGTTCACAATTTTCACCATTTAAACACAAATTTGCTGCACAGAATATCACCATTGCAGTTCAAAACAAAACAAAACAAAACAAAAAGTCTTTTGTTTGTGAACACTGATGCAAGAAACTTGTTAAACGAAAGGACTCTTTACCCTAGAAGGAAGAGGTGAACGATCTGGCTTGTTTTTAAAGCTTTATTTATTAAACCATATTATTTGATTACTGTGTTAGAATTTCATAAGCAATAATTAAATGTGTCTTTATAGATATTGCAGGAATGTATACATATTGTGAGTAATGCTTTCAAAAGTTATGAAAATCATGAACTACCCCAGAATTGAACTGTTGTACTTCCAAAGAGAATTGGGCTGTATAATGATTTTAATAGAGAAAGATCCCAGGGATCGGTCATAATTGGTCTTGTTTGATAATGTGGGCATCCACAAACAAACAAACAAATAACAGAAACAAAATCTGTAAATGTTCCTTTGTAAAACTTGTAAATTTTATTTATACTGTCTTGTTTTGTACACACATTTCTCTGTAGTGGGCTCTGAATACATTGAAAATGCACTATATTTTTCTATTTTACTTGCAGAGCATCACAAAAGAACAGGTATTTTCAGTGCTACATAATGTGTTTTCCCACATTTAGGACCAAAGATGGCTATAGAAAAACTCAAATGGATTGCTTCCCAAACCCCTCCCCACCCTTTTTTTTGGTTTTAAATCACTGTACAGTGTTATTTGATATTTTAATTTATTTTTTGATTGACTAGAAAAATCATTTTAATTTCACTAAAATGTTTTTTGTCCCTAAGGAAAAGTAATCTGTAAAAATAATTTTAATTAGCATAATACAGTCACCTAGACACTTCCATTTGTAATCTTTGTAATAGACTGTAAATATATTTTTGGAACTATAACACAATGTGCTTGAGGGTTATTTTTCAGTGTCTGCAGTGTATACAAGTGTTTATACTAAGTACAGCACTTTACAATTCTAATCAGTAGCATTGGCCTTTGTGAGAATGAGTGAAAGAGTTTGAGTGAGTGTTCTTAATTCCTTTTGGATTCTAGACTCACTAATAATGAAGTTCTTTTCTTGTTCATAGCTTAAGGTGCTTATTTTTTCTATTAAAATTAAATTAACAAAAGCCATTCTAGAAATAGAAGACATAGTATGGTACATGCAAACGGTGTCTTTCCTGCTTTTTTCTAGCACTAGATTTATAGTTCAGTAGTCTTTCTTGAGTAGAAGGGCAGAATAAAAGTTTTTTTGAGTTTTTTTCAAAAATAACTTTTTCCTTCAGCAATATACCTCATCTGCCTTAAATTTTTTACAGCTCTTTACAGGGAAAGGGGAGAAGGGATGGGAAAGACACACAGCACAATAGGAAGTGTATGATTACATCACTATCTCGTTTGTAAGTTTCTTTTCCTAATCAACATTATGATTTTGAAATACATGTATGTGAAACAAATATTAAGAGAAAAAGAATTAACATTGTAATGCTGATTGTAATACTCTCTTCCAGAAAGAGATGAGATGGTATAACGATAAGAATGTACAACTTGCACCTTGGAATCTTTTTTTTTAAATAAATTAGTGCTCAGGGGAGGAAAAGTAGAGAAAGTGAACGTCAAAAATAGAATTCCAAAATTATAAAAATGCAAAAGGAAATGGCCTCCTTGCTTTAATAGAGCCACCTTTTTTAGAACGCTGTCCTCACACTTGACCTGTGTTTTGCATTCAGTACTGAAATAAAAGTAACTTGTTCTACATTTGAATCTAACATTTTCTCAGCAATTGATCTGGGCCTTGTTTACTAGAACTGGTGGTTTATGCTTGTCAGAGCACTATTAGTTGAATCATATTGTATACTTATGTAATCTACATTAGCTAGTACTGTTTAGGACTATATTTTAATTGCTCTTCTTATCTGTGTTTTTAAGACAATTAAAATGGTGTGATTCACCTCTCTTTTATTTAGGTAATGCTGATATTCTCCCTTTTGTTTGTTGAGTAGCCTAGAACTATGCTACTCACTGATGTGCATGTTCAAATAAATTACTGATGTGTATTTTTTTGCTATATGTGGAGAAATCATGGGGAACTCGGGGCGAGATGTGCTTTTCGTTGGTTGAATTTGTCCCTCCTTGCCTAAGAAATACTACAGGGGTCATCCTTTTATAAGGACAAACCGCTTTTGAACAGTGTCTTCAATGTATCAAGCACAAATAACTCTTTCTTCAACACGAATCATAAGTCTCTTTTTACCAGCTTAAAATAATAAACAAGTCTATTAGACAATGTAAAGAAAATCCTGTCTCCAATCATTGGTGGATTCCTTTATATCCCTTACACGTTCTTTATTTTCCTATACAATATTACAAGAAGAGATAAAGTTTTATTGAAATAGTTGAGTGGACCAATCAGAATACGAAGAAAAATGAATATCCATTACTTCCTTTTGTTCTCTTGCACACTAACCTAATTCCACTCTAATTATTACAGAAGAATAAGATTATGTCTTCAAAGAGCCGTACTGCCAAATAGTTATCTTTCTTGCTCCTTCCTGAAACTACCGCATGATACTAACAATAATATTTGCATGAGAAAGGAAATATTTTGTCGTTGGACGTTCACATATATTTTAAACTTTTGATATAATAAATGAACTTAGATTTTTTTTTCATTCAAGTTACTAGATCATGCAAATGTTAAATCCAAAACAAAAGGAAAAAGTGATAAATCTGGTTGAATGATTGAGTTGTTTGACATAGAAAGTGACTCAGTGATCATTCTAACTTGCACCTGAAATGATGAAAACTAAGCACTCCCTATTTTAAAACATCACCCTCTTAAATTCCCCCAAAAAATGAGAATAATAGGCAAATGTCAGATGAGGCACTATTGCTAGCTATCATACTTGTAGTGCTGAGGCTCATGCTACACTGAACTGAAATTCAAAGATAATCTTGATATCCTGGCCTGCCCCTGCCCATTTCTTATATACATATTAACAAAATGCTGCTCAAAGAGGCAAGACATAAACCAACATTCTTCTTAAGTTTATACAGTGATAATTATATATCCTGGAACACTGAGGGAGATCCCAGAAATTATAAAATTATCTCCAAAGTATTAGATTTATAACTGGTACAAAAATACACTATCATAAGCCATTATTAAAATACACAAGTTCCATAACTAAATAAAAATTATATTTAAACATTTATGGTAATCATCAGTAACAATATTTTCATTGAAGCACTTATCTCCTACTTTTACCCTTCGTTGTATATTGTTGGCTGCAATGAAAAGTCAATGTCAATTTTGAAGAAAGCTACTGAAAGAAACACACAAATCAAAGAGATTATCTAAATCCTAAATGCAAAAACTGTAACTACAGATAGTAAAATGATAAAGACAACATGGTGACTGGCAAATTTTGAAGCTGTGGAGCAGCATCCTCTTGGCCTTGTGTTGGTGTCCCTGCAGTATCCCACACACTCCTACCAGCTGTTCTTACTCTTTTGTCTAGTGCATCTCAGCATAGCTTAAAGAATGTGGGCAGGAGAATAAAATATTTCAATAGGAATGCTTCTGCAAACCTCATTAGAGTTAAGTGCTGTAAGGGGGTGGATTTTTTTTCAAGTTCAATGATTGAATTTAATTAAATCTGTAATTAAAACAATAAAAGACCTCTTCTGATTGACCTTGAGGTTAAAATAAATGTAATTAATTGATCCAATTTAATTGGACCTATTGCACAAAGTTTAGTAAGTAGTGATGCCCTAGCCAACTGTTTTGTAGATAGGTAACAGTAGTAGGAATTTCTAAATTTGATAATTTGGCAACAATAACAAGTGAGGTGCTGTATATTCTAAACCTCCATTAATGGCAAATAAAGCTCCATCAGATATAACCCGCACCTTGTATTTCATTATTTTAAATGTCCTAGTTATCTACTGCTGAAGGTTATTTTTATCTCTCTCTTGAAATTCAAATTAGGTATATTTGTAGATTTTATATATAACTAAAGAAGGTGCAATATGTTTTTCAATGTGCGGTTAATCATAGATCTTACTTGAAGATGCTCAGAGGAAAAAAATGAGCAAATTTGTTTTAAGTAGCATGGTTTTAGTTTAGCAAAGGACAAACCCTTTGTTCAAGTCTCACCATTTCACACAACTGAAACTAAATAAAATGAATGACTAGACAACAAATAATAGGAAAACGAATAGAAAATGTTAAGCTGCATATGCAGAACATGTTGAAACAAATCATAGGATTTTTAAAACATCACTTTATAGAAATGAAGCAAACAACTTAAGAACACCTTTAAAATGTAACATGAATTTGCAGATTCTTATTACACTGATAGCACAGACTCCACAGCAAATTACAACAGACATTTCTGAGATTAACTTGATATTCTTCTGTCAATTTGCTAGAAATATGCACTGTTTACATTAAAAAACAGACAGAATATGAGACTAAAATGTATTCCTCCCAGATGACAGACACCCATGCCTTTCTTCAATCCTAACATTTGCAGGAGTGTTTTCAGGGATCTGCTGGGCTGGAGATCTGCATTGTAATTCTTTGTTTTCACTTAGATCCTGACCAGTTACACACTGAGCTCCATACGAATTCACCAGGACCCAACTTAACAGGAACTACAGGAACTTGACACTGAAAACAGTCATGCTTAGTTTTACCTGAGAAATGAATGTAGGTTAATGCTTGAGTTGCTGCTATTATTGAGATGGCTTCTCTCATAATAAAGGAGTCCCTGTTCGGTTAAGTTTGTTGTGGAGCCAGCAGAACAAGGTGCAATTAAATATCTTCTGCTCTGCTTACAAAACAAGACCCGCAAACATTAAATACAATCCTTCATATTTCAAAGAGGATTAAGTAATATTGTATAGAAATTTGTATAGAAAAGGCAGAGATGAATTACATCAAATCTTGAAAGTCAAGTAGGAGATATTGAGTTTAATAGGAGAGGCACCACAAAGCTATCAGCAATTTTGGCCAGAAAAAAAGGATATAGTGGAAATGAAGTTTAAGGCAATAGTGTCTGAAATACAGATTAAGTTAACTACTGACTGTTTCTGGATCAGATCAATAGAATATATGCTCCTTGACTTATGAAGGGGTTACCTCCCCATAAACCTATTGTAAGTTGAAAATATTCTAAGTGGAAAGTGTATTTGGTGCCAGCAACGCAGCAGAGGGTCCCCAACTTAGTTTCTCCACTTAGTATGGGGTTATCAGGATGTAGTCTCATCCTAAGTGGAGGAGCTCCTTAGAATTTAGGTAAATAAGAAGTAGTGGGCATCTGTAATTAGATTCACCATCTAATGTTTTGATTAAACTAGGAGGTTATGGCCTCTACTGAATGCATAGTATGGCCTCTACTGAATTTCACACTATGGTCAACTCCACAAATCGTAAGTGAAACTATTCTAAATTGGAAACAGGCTATACTTCCATGCTCCCATTCTTTTGCTCTCCAGCTTCACATTCCCTCCCACATTTCTTTTTCTTTCTTTCAGTTTTGTTTGTTTGTTTTTTTCCTTAGAAAGAATCTCACTCTGTCACGCAGGCTGGAGTACAGTGGTGCAATCTCAGCTCGCTGCAACCTCCGCCGCCTTTGCTCAAGCAATTCTCTCGCCTCAGCCTCCTGAGTGGGATTACAGGTGTGTGCCACCATGCCCAGCTAATTTTTGTATTTTTAGTAGAAACAAGGTTTCACCATGTTGGCCAGGCTGCTTTCGAACTCCTGACCTCAGGTGATCCACCTGCCTCCGCCTCCCAAAATGCTGGGATTACAGGCATGAGCCACCGTGCCAGGCCTCCCTCCCACATTTCTAAATGAGAGAAATTCCCCTCTCCAAGATATAACTCAAAAGTTATTTCCTGCAAGTCTTCACTGGCGCTAGAGACCCAGAATTAATTCTCTTTGGCGCTTTGCTTACACTGCTGGCGCTACTATTATCCTACCTTGTTCTGTCAGATTATTTGTGTGTGTCTCTTCAGCTAGATCAAGTGCTCTTGGAGGGCAGAAACCAAATGGAAATCTTTGTTTTATGTCCTTAGGGACTTAGCAGTTTCTGGCACTCAGTAGACACTCTATAAATATTTTAGAATCCTTGAAGTGTAAATTAATTCAAATTGTTTTCTTCTTAAAAGGTAGCGAGAATCAGGTGCTCCGAAGGATGCACAAAGTGCAGGAAAGGTGGTAGGAAAACGGGTGTTGAGGGCGAAAACTAATTTCAGAGCATAGATGGATGCTTCTGTGATGGACTGGGGAAGCAGGAACGCCCTGAGGGGCTGAGAGGAGGAGCAGAGGTGTGAACCTGTGAGAGAAAGGAGGGTGGAATGAGCTGATTAGTAAACAAGACCAGGGTGTACCACATTGCAGCACCTTCCAGATATTGAAAAAGAATAGGCGGCATCAATGGCTGCAAATAGTAAGGCCAGATCAAATAATTTGAAATCAAGTGGAGGAAATTGGACTTGATGAGAGAAACAATGAAGGATTATTTACCAATATCTCATTTGATGAGGGAGACACATGGTAAGAATGTTTTTGAAGAAACAGTAATATGCAAAGGTACGTGAAATGTGATTTTGACTACTTTAAAATTTAGACAAGATGAAGACGAATATTTTTTTCTTCTTCCATAACGAAAAAAAAAGCCCTCATTCTATCTCCCAAACTCAAGATATCAGGAATTCTATAGTCAAGTAAAAATATAATGAGATAGAACATTGTTGGCCAGCCTGTAAGTCTACTTAGCATTTATATCATGAAAAAGGTAGCATCGGGTGGTGGGGTGATTGCAGAAGGTTTGAAGCCAGACGGTGTAGGATTTATTCTTATTACTACATTTGTAACACAGGGAAAATGATTTTATTTCTCCATATCCTTCCTCTTGTCTGTAAAATGGGCAAAAATACTACTTACTTTAAGAGTTGTTAAATTTGTTAATTGATACTCAGAAAGTATTTATAACAATATTGAGTGAGGAAATACATGTTAGCTCTTATTGCTTTGGGTAATATTTTTGTCTGCATTTCTATCTCTTTAGCAAACATTTATAAATTCATTGCTGTGAGTTCTGAACAACTAACTCACAAATGAATTTTAGAATTTAAATTATGTTTTTGTTCCAAACCTCTTCCTTATCTTTTACTCAGTTTTTTTTGTGTTGTGTTTTGTTTTGTTTTTTAATCATCATTAATCACATCGCTCAAATCAGTACACAGAGGGTCAAACTTCATTCATCTGGCCGTAAACAATTGTTCCCCACATCCAGCTGATTTTGGCTCTTCAGTATCCCTTGAATCTATCACCATTCCACAGCCACTGACCTAAATTAAGTTTTCATCATCTCTCACCTAGATTAACGTCACATCCTCCAAACCTGTTTCTCTACCTCTATCTAATCCTTTTTACTTATGACTTCCTGAGTAAGTTCTCTAACACATATCTGATCACACTATTGCCTAGTTTAAAAGACTTTGACGGCCCCTCACAAATCAGAGAGTCACACTCAATTATGTAATATAGCATCAGCAATTGGGACCCTGCCCATGCATGATCTTCAACCCTTCTCTCTTACCCATGCTTCTGCTGGACTGAACTACTGGTGTCTCCTGCAGCATAGTTCTTTTATATTTCCTTGTAATTACGAGTTATCTGAAGGGGATAAGCAAATGTATTTTGCTCTTTTTAGTATATACTGAGCCCAACAGAGTGCCCAACACAGTGTCCAACACAGAATTAACGGCTAGGATGGTTTCTATTCCTATCCCCTAATGCAAGAATATGTAATTATCACTAAAACAATTCTTATATTTGGAACATTCTACTGAATAAAAAAACAGTTAAATTTGAGGAAAAGCACACAATTCCTACTCAACATGTGCTGCTATAATTCTCAGTCTACCCTGATTCTCTGCTCCCAAAACAGCAGCAGACACTCCTATCTGCCACGTATTTGGAAAGACGGCCAAAGAGATGTGCATCTACTGTCTTCATACATTCAACGTGCTAATGATAAGAACCAAAATCTGTTCCTAGTAATTGTATTTATTGACATAATTTTAGTACCATTTAGGAGTAAATAGATCTTCATGTTTCCTACTTGCTTGTTTTATATAAAGAGTTAACTTTCCATTATATTATTGCAGAGAGTTTTTCTGCATGAGCTATGGCCATGGAGTTATTATAAGGAATCTTCAGTTTTGTATGCTTACTCAGCACTGTATATAGGCTGAATAAATACTGCCTTACACATGGTACATACATAATCAATGATTTTGACTGAATAAACAATTATGTAGCTGCCTTTGAGGCTAAAACATATAATACATCTCAAGTGCAACTGAAATATAATCTTTCACTTACTTAATACTATCTCAATTTTGACTATTAGTTATAACTATAATCATGCATAAATTCATATAAATTTGATATGAAAGAAGAATCTCCACAATAAGCCTAAATACAATCAAGACAGAAAAAGAAAGTTAAACGGTTTCAAAATTAGAAGACTTCAACAGTAGATGTGTTAGTCCTGGCTCAACCATTTACTGATTCCTTGACATTGCGGGAAACAATTTAACTATAAAACTCAGTTTCTTCATCCATCAGATTGGAGATACCTGTCTTGACTTATTTTTCTCCAGTGACTTTAAGAAAACTGCATGAAATTAGACAACAGCACTTAAAATAATATAAAGCAAATTAAAAATAACGTTATGATGATTTTATCTCTTTGGAAAAAAGATATCTTTGCAAAATGCCTTCTTATATGTTTCAGTTTAGCCTGATAAATCCCAGTATATGTGTATAAGAAAAGATATTGATGCTTTCTTATTTGTAATGATTTTGGTATATTTTCTTGGTATCAAGGATGGTATTTTCTAACTTACTTGTGGCTTCTCAACCTTCATGATTGGATGTTACGTAGTCCAAGAATTTCCCTCTAGCCACTGTTTTGCTTTTCCTTCAATGGCTTCCACTCAAGCACAGGCTCCATGTTCAAGGTTGTTCTTGGTAGCTTCTATAGCTTCTAGAGATCTTACACGTAATCTGCAAAGTCTCTTAATCCCATAAACACTGGAGTCATGTTCTCTATCCTCCGAACTTCATATCATTTATCTACCCTTACAGCCTACCTGGAGTTTCTTGGCCATGATGAATTCTGTGTGGTGGCCCCTAGGTTACTGGAGGTGGGTGTTACTCAGTACTTGTGTAAGCTGCCTGGATTTAACAACTGTATTTTCTGCATGAATAAATGATGTTTGCTTATTTACTAGTGCTCCAGGGTATGGTAAATTTTTATTTCTCTATTTTAATCTTGTTTATATGCATATCTAATTATGCTTGTTTGGTTTAGCACTGCACAGACTTGTTAGGTAAGCTATTATCAATGGTTTGCTCATCTTGAAATATCAGCCATAGGACTAGAGCAGAACAACCAGAGTTGAAGCAATGTGCCTGAGGTTTGGTCAATATTATTTTTAGACTCTGTATAATTTTAGAGATTTCTAACTTGGATGTAAATAATCACATCAGATTCAACCATGGCAGGTCTGTTCTGACCCTTCTCTCCAGGTCTCATATTATTTGAACCATGTAAGATGACTGACATTTTTGAGACTTTTCTTGTTACTCTGGATTTTCAGGTGGCTCACTGCATTTAAAAGAAAATAGATTTTTTAATTTTAATGTATTTCAGACAAATAGGAAAGTGTATGCATATGCATAAATATCAATGCTTTGAAACTAACCATTTCAAAACTATTGCAACTGAATAAATAAGCATAAAAATACTTTTGACATTAAAGAAATACATTTTGGAGTTATTAAACTCTTTGACTTGCTTGGTAGTTCCTCCATCTTTGACAATAAAGTTATAACTACTATTATGTGTAGATCCATATAATTTCTGACAATATATGGCATATTGTGTCTTGATTTGCATTTTGCTGGTTCCTAAAGAGCTTGCAATTCTGGTTCTTAAACGTCTTATCTTCATTTATCAAGTTATCGGAATCTTTTCTCAATTTAACTTTACAAAATCCGTTGGCAAAAGTGAGGGTAGTCCTTGTTTTAATTTCAAAAGTAGATGCGTAAAATTGTTACCTTCATGGGATTCCAAGATATGACACTTAAGTCTCTTCTGTTCTGTCAGATGGTGACAGTTTGAGCAAGCTAGACATTCACAAATACTTGAGCTTGTCTAGAGGAAAAGGTTAGTAATGTTTGTCTGTAAAGAAGGTGTGAAACTCTTTTGTTTCTACTTTCAAATTCCAGTTCACCAATTACTGGTGGTGTGACCTTAGACTAGTTAATCACATTTTTGCCTCGTTTTCTTCTTTGTAAAATGAGAATGGTAAATAGTACCCATTTCATAAGGTTGCTGATAGAAATAAACTAATTAACATATGTAAAGCTCTTAGAAGAGTGCCTGACTATAATTATTTTAATCATTAAGCCCTGTGACTAAAGATTCCTCAGTATTTGTAAGCTAAGAGGGCAGCAGCCTATCTAAAGATATGTTTCATTATAAGCATTCAAATAGAATCACTGCGAGCAACTTAAATGTCAAGCATTTTACTAGGCCTCAGAGTCCTATGATTATGGAGGAATAAATGAGAGAAAATGTAGGGAACCCAGAAAATAGCTTTTAGAGAACTTTTGAAAGAAGGCTATATACTTGAATATGCAGATTTCCAGAGCAAAGCAGGATTCTAGGAAAAGGGAAGAAATCCTGCTTACGTGCTATCTTAGTACACAGATATGAACTATGGATTTCTTAAATCCCCTGCAACGACTGCACATCTGTTAGAGTAAGACACATTTTGCTTAAGTGAAAACTTGACCACTCAATAAATGTGACTTTGAGGCTACCTCTCAAACATTTTGAATCTGTATCCTCATCAGCCAAATTGGGCTAAAGCACCTCTTCAAACTGCTGCTTTAAGAAGAAAAAAAATAGATATAGCACACTCTCTACTAATAAAACAAAATGTTTACTTTCCTCTCCTTGACCAAACCAAGGGATTGACAGGACACACGGAGGTATAGAGTACGCCTTTATTTGGTCTACCAGGATCTGTTTCCAAGGACAGAAATCCTCGCAACAAAGACAAGTGTAGTAGTGACTATATCTTCACACTGTACATGGAAACCCCAGCTAGTCTCTTCCGCCCAAGGAAGCTGAAATTGTTTTCAGTCTATACCCACCCCAAATTGCCTCATTAGTAAGGAGCAGCCAGGGTATGATGCAGCCACTGTCCTTTATTATCAACACATCTAAGAAACAAAACCTTCTGTCTCCACCAATGGCCTCCAAACCCAGAATATAATTTGAATGTCAAATTTTTTAAGATTTAATTTTAAAAATTACCATCACTCAGAATTAACAGTAAGTTATTCTAAAACTTAGCTAATATTACAAATATACCAAATCTAAGTAGAAAAAAAAGTAAAAAAGAAAAAAGAGATAAGAAGCCATTTAGTTGTTGAAGCAGGGGTAAAATTAGTAGAATAATCAAAAATGAGCTAAGAGTTGATGTAATACACCCCCCACAACACACATCTACAGGAAATAAGTTCGTTAAATGGGGTGTTTGTGAACATATATGTTGTGCTTTTCACAAATTGCATTATGATTACAAATGTGCCCTGGCATTTGTAATCATAATGCAATTCAATACCTCAGATAGTGTGAATGAGACAATAGTTTGTGTCTCAAATTCGGTGTAATTTAATAATGAAGAGATATAAGCCAAAGAAAGAGAGATACCTAGTTACTACTTTTACAACTTAATTCATTCTTTTGCCCAAATGCCTTTTCCTTTCACTATCATGACCTATGAGAAACTAGTTTTTAAGAAATTATACCAAGAATCTGCCTGTCTAAAACTGCACAGGTTTACAAAGCCCATTTCTTTCCTATTTTCTAAATAGTTATGGAGAGAATCTTGAAAATTATAGAAAAGCACAATCTTCCTCTACTTTATCTTCATATGCATTCCATATTGTGTCACTGGTAGGAAATAGTATCTTTATCTTGCCTTCATGCATAGTTCAGCATATAAAAGATAACTATTCGAATAACTAGGCAAAAAGCTTAAGTAACAAAAAGCAAGTCAAGAAAGTATATATACCCCCATCCTTATGTGAATGTTTTAAAATATGAGCCTGTAAACCTCTAGTTATTAAATAGATAACAGTCAGTCATTGAACTTACAATCCTAGCCGAGTTAATGTACCAGGCAAAATCCACATTTGAAATATTGTGAAAGCTTAAAAGTTGTCCTTCATCTTCTGTTAGCTGGACTTCTCTGTTTTATTGAGGAATTTGAAACTAAGTGTTTTCTATATTGTAGAATTCCAGTTCCAATTATGAGTTTCACCATAGTCAGAAGTATTTTCACTGATTTTTCAAGACTTTACTGCTGGGTATTTTCTAATTTATTTCTTTCACTTGGAGGGCAGTAGGTGAGGCTTGCTTGAAATAATTGTTTTTTCAAACTTTTAGTGTGTTACCTACTTCTCAGATAAAGCCCCCACTAATTTACTTGCAGGGATCTTAAAGAAAAAAAGGAAGAAAAGTTGGCCTTTAAATAAACAAAAATAATGACATAGCAAATAACTTAGTATTGAATAACCTAAGATCATCTCGAGAGAGGTACAATTTCCATCTTTACCTCACAAAATTTTGATGGCACTATGAAGAATCATTTGCAAATTTCTTATCGGTCTGTACAAATAAATAGAAGCACAGTTGGTCAAAGTTCCTATGAGAACTAACACTTTCTCACACCATCAGCAGATTGGAAATCGTTTGTCAAAAAGCTTGAGAGACCTTGGAAGTTAAAGCAAGAAATAATTTTACTTCAAAGAACTCTAAGTAGAATAGCTTTCATATTTAGGTTTCAAAACTATGCTTCCCTTGCTTAATAAAGAATAAGTTAAATATTTTATATGACTATCAATGTAGAGCCTACTTTTCTTAGGAGCAATGTAAGCCTACTCACTCTAATTATCTTGCCGGCCCTATAAATACTAGCACCCCACACCCTCTGTATTAGCCCTGATCACGTTGTTTACAAAGTTTGAAATCTTGTCAAATACTAGTATCCTTTTAATTATTGTTATTATTTCCAACTTTCCTTTGATATTACTTTTTCAAAAGCTAGATATTATTGAAAGCAGCCAACTGCAAATGATTTCACCTAAATGTTTTCTTTAGTATAAAAAACTTGAGTTTGTGAATTGATATTATAAACAAGAAGAGAGAGAGCTGAGTCTAGGACTCAAATCTGCAAGCTAACACTTATACTGATGAGCCCCAAATTTGATGCACGTTAGAATCAAATAAGGGTCTTCAAAAAATATACATGTCTTGCTACCACAGTGAGCATTTTGTTACAACTGGTCTGTGGTACAACCTGCACATTAGGATTTTTTAAAACTTGGGTGATTTTATTGTGTAGCAAAGTTTGGAAGCCATTGATTTGGACTACGGTTTACAGGCTTTAGGACAGAACTGAATAACACTCTTCCAGCTCTTTTCTCACTTAAAGAAAATTTTATAAATGATAATTGCTTGCAAATCTCTTTTCTACTCCCACTCCTCATAACCTCAGGAAAAATGAAACAGTTGCCTCTGTCTCATATTTTTTATAAAACTGTAGACCTGTCTATAATGAGGAAATGTTTGAAAAAGGCTATTCATCTTGATTATGTTAATCTTCCTTAGTCAAGAATTGGGAAGTTGAGATCATCCCTCTGCATCAACAGAGACATGTTTATCATTGACATAAAATTGTTTTGGGGTAATCTGAACATATCCTTAGGGTTAGTAAAAGATCATGTGGGTCACTTTACATTATGTAGAACACTAAAGGCTAAGACTTTTTTTACTTTTCCAAATGGTATTATTTCAGAATTCTAAGTGATTCTATATGAGCACACCAATTTAACTCCTTAATAGTACTCATGATTTTGCTTCTTTATGGAAGGTATTTTTGACTATAGAGCTTCAGCGAGACTTATAAATAAATGGTGATTTTCTAACATACAATAATAGCACTTTGTAACATCTTTGCAAGACAAAATATTTTAAAAAGTTATAAAGTTCAATTTTTATGGACAGTAGTGAGGTAAATAAATACGTTTAGGTCCATTTTACATGGGCTAAAAGTGAAACAAAAAATAGTTATTTCCAGAGACTTCATAGTACTGAAATTGGTTTTCTGTAGCATTCTAACATCTTAATGTTAGATGCTTTACATATATAATGTTAGATGTTTAAACAGTAGAATTGTTCCTTGGATATATATAATCAATAGTGTAGGCTTAATTTATTGAACGTATCAGGTGCTCTAGATCTTATCTGATTTCGTTCGTTTAACTAGTAATAACAAACATTATTTTCAAATATATTTAAACATGCAGTAGTAAAAATAATAACAGTTAATTTAATTTGTGTTAGTAATAATACTGTTATTGATAAACATAAACAGAATCACAACATTTTGCCAGGAATATGCTAAATCTGGTATGTGAATTATTTCAATTATGTACTCTAAAACTAAATAAGGTGAAGATTATTGTTAACCCAATTTCTAGATGTGGAAATAGAATTAGAGAAGGTAAATGATTTGCCCAGATTACACAGAGAATAAACTGGCATCCAGGATTCAAACCAAGGTAGATCATTCCCAGAATCCATATTTAATATATTGTAATGAAACTAACACCAGACCAAGGCTGGGTATGTAACATTTAAATATCTTGAAGAAAAGTTTTAAAACTTGTATTGGTCACTCTTTATTGGCCAATGAGATCTGTTATCCATATACTTAGGAACGTGAATGCATATTGATTTTATTTTATTGTTAACCAAATACTAGGTGTCACCACATGCAGTCTTACTTTTTATACGATTTGGGATGACAACTAACAAAATCCAAAATATTTTTAGAATAGACCCATAAACAATTTTTCAGACTGAATACTCTATTGGAGTTAACTATCTGGATATGAATTAGTGAAGCTTTCTTTCTTAAAAATAATCTGAGCGTATGCATTAAATAGAAGAATATTTATTGCCCATTTGCAGTATAAACTTCATATCCCTTCTTTACCCTCTTATTATCTGAAAATCACACTAGTATTAGGGGCCAGGCTCTTTAGCACGTCAAACTCAAATGGCATAACCCATAACTGCTTCCTTTGAAGGACATTCTTTAAATAATTAACCCAAGCAGCCTTGAGGGTTTTCTAGTAACTATATTGACAAGGTGATATGTGCTCTGATGTGTTAAGGCAATGCGTAAAACTCAGAGTTCCTCTTGTAAATTATTGTCATTTCATAATTGCAGACAGAAATTGCATAATTTTTTAGATGAAATATCTAATAAGCTAATTGTCTATAAATTCTAAGAAGAGTTACCCTTTAAAAACAATACACTACTTTTTGGTACAGATTGAAAAGCTGTATTAGGGCCGATCATGGTGGCTCATGCCTGTAATCTCAGCACTTTGGGAGGCTGAGGTGGGAGAATCGTTTGAGGCCAGAAGTTCAAGACCAGCCTGGGCAACATAGCAAGACCCTGTACCTACGAAAAACTTTTAAAAATTAGTCAAGAATAGTGGAGCACACCAGTAGTCCCAGCTAGTTTGGAAGCTGAAATGAGAGCCCAGGAGCTCGAGGCTGCAGTGAGCCATGATTGTGCCACTGCACTCCAGCTTGGGTGACAGAGGGAAACACTGTATCAAAAAAAAAAAAAAAAAAAGAAAAAAGAAAATAAAATAAATCTATATCAGAAATATTGATGAACATAAAGTAAATTACAGGGATAAGAACTATCCCACTATCTCCAATCTAGAGTGGATGCTAGGATAGTTAAGAGTGCAGGAAATACAAACATACACGGAAAAATCCACACATTAGAAACACAAGCGTTATAAAGTCTTTTGATAAGAAAATAAAGAAATATATAAAGCTAATAGCTAAACTTAGATGGATATTTACTGATGTCATTATTACATCATAGCCATCTGTAGAGGAGTTTAACTTCTAGACTCAATATATACCTTCTTTTTATTTATCATGATAACTCTGTGAGGCAGATATTCGCAGTCCACAGATGAGAAAGCCAAGTTCTAGAGAAGTTGAGTACAAGGTCACACATCCTTAGTGGCTATATTTGACTCTGGAACACCACACTCTTACCTGCACACCACATTAACTAAATTGTTTGCTGATTTCTGCCTTCCTGGCTCTAAATGTTCTCGCATCTGAGCAGGAGAGAAATACAAGTACATATTCCTAGAATCTTCTCATAAAGGTTCCCAGAACCGTAAAATGTGAATGTCTTACATTATCCATTAAAGAGCTAAAAATACAAAATGTGTAGATTAAGAAATACTTGTATTCAATATGATTTTTATTTCAGGTTTTTCTAGTGACGGGTTTAATTTTTTTAAATAGCTTCCAATCAAAAAAAAATAAAGGGATGTTATTAGTATAATGCAGTTCTCCAATTTAAAAAAATAGTTTTAAGATATTGAAAGAAATACATCAGTAAAGTTTAATAGACAATATTTAAAAATTTGGAATTGTGAATAATCAATAAAAAAAAACTATCTTCTCAACATGTACTATAAAAATCTTCTAAATCTAGTTTTCAGGTGCTGGGAGCCATGACACTTTATGCTGCTTAGAAAAAAGAGCATAAATGGCATAAAATATGAGGAAAAATCCATGCAACTTAAAAATAAGTTGGAAAGTAGAAAGACCATAGTAATTTTGCAGCCCTGAATTACACACACCTAAAATTTATTTTATTAGTGTCCTAAAGTTGCACTGTAATATCTGGGTCTGTAAGGTTATCTGATAGTGATTCAAGCCCACAGTCAGAAACATGTGGTCCTGAAGCTGTGGCTCCATCTCTCTATTTCCACCCTGCAGGCTTGTCACACCTCTAAGTTCTCACTGCTACTCTTTTTTTTTTTTAATTTTATTATTATTATACTTTAAGTTTTAGGGTACATGTGCACAATGTGCAGGTTTGTTACATATGTATACATGTGCCATGTTGGTGTGCTGCACCCATTAACTCATCATTTAACATTAGGTATATCTCCTAACGCTATCCCTTCCCCCTCCCCCCACCCCACAACAGGCTCCAGGGTGTGATGTTCCCTTTCCTGTGTGCATGTGTTCTCATTGTTCAATTCCTACCTATGAGTGAGAACATGCGGTGTTTGGTTTTTTGTCCTTGCCATAGTTTGCTGAGAATGATGGTTTCCAGCTTCATCCATGTCCCTACAAAGGACATGAACTCATCATTTTTTATGGCTGCATAGTATTTCATGGTGTATATGTGCCACATTTTCTTAATCCAGTCTATCATTGTTGGACATTCGGGTCGGTTCCAAGTTTTTGCTACTGTGAATAGTGCTGCAATAAACATACATGTGCATGTGTCTTTATAGCAGCATGATTTACAGTCATTTGGGTATATACCCAGTAATGGGATGGCTGGATCAAATGGTATTTCTAGTTCTAGATCCTTGACGAACCGCCACACTGACTTCCACAATGGTTGAACTAGTTTACAGTCCCACCAACAGTGTAAAAGTGTTCCTATTTCTGCACATCCTCTCCAGCACCTGTTGTTTCCTGACTTTTTAATGATTGCCATTCTAACTGGTGTGAGATGGTATCTCATTGTGGTTTTGATTTGCATTTCTCTGATGGCCAGTGATGGGTAGGAAGAATCAATATCGTGAAAATGGCCATACTGCCCAAGGTAATTTATAGATTCAATGCCATCCCCATCAAGCTACCAATGACTTTCTTCACAGAATTGGAAAAAACTACTTTAAAGTTCATATGGAACAGAAAAAGAGCCCGCATTGCCAAGTCAATCCTAAGCCAAAAGAACAAAGCTGGAGGCATCATGCTACCTGACTTCAAACTATACTATAAGGCTACAGTAACCAAAACAGCATGGTACTGGTACCAAAACAGAGATATAGACCAATGGAACAGAACAGAGCCCTCAGAAATAATGCCGCATATCTACAACTATCTGATCTTTGACAAACCTGAGAAAAACAAGCAATGGGGAAAGGATTCCCTATTTAATAAATGGTGCTGGGAAAACTGGCTAGCCATATGTAGAAAGCTGGAACTGGATCCCTTCCTTACACCTTATCCAAAAATTAATTCAAGATCAATTAAAGACTTACATGTTAGACCTAAAACCATAAAAACTCTAGAAGAAAACCTAGGCAATACCATTCAGGACATAGGCATGGGCCAGTACTTCATGTCTAAAACACCAAAAGCAATGGCAACAAAAGCCAAAATTTACAAATGGGATCTAATTAAACTAAAGAGATTCTGCACAGCAAAAGAAACTACCATCAAAGTGAACAGGCAACCTACAAAATGGGAGAAAATTTTCACAACCTACTCATCTGACAAAGGGCTAATATCCAGAATCTACAATGAACTCCAACAAATTTACAAGAAAAAAACAAACAACCCCATCAAAAAGTGGGCGAAGGATATGAACAGGCACTTCTCAAAAGAAGACATTTATGCAGCCAAAAAACACATGAAAAAATCACTGCTGGTCTTTAAAGAAACTGATTACTTAATTCATGGCTTTCTGGATAATTTAAGGAATTGCTTAGGGGCAAAATGAATAAATAACACTAACAAAAGAGACTTTGTTTTTAATCTTATCTCAGTACCCAAATCAGGAATGTGGTGACCTCTGAGGCTAGTTTTTTCATCTGTCAAGTGAAGACCTTGAATTAGGTCAGTAGACTTCAAATTCTAGTGGGCATCACAGTCACCAGAAGGGCTTATTAAAGCACAGACTGCTAGACTCCACAGCCAGAGTTTCTGCTTCACAGGGTTTGAGGCTGGGTGGAGGAATTTATATGTCTAACAAGTTCCCAAGTGATGCTATTTTGCTTGTAGGGACTACATTTTGAGAGTCACTAAATTAGATGATCTCTACATTTGCTAATATATCTAACATTCCAATTTTTTCTGTGTGAAGATTTCAAAATATTTCCCCAATTTTTCCTCCAACAATATGTCTAATAACTGACATTTTTACATTTGTATTGCACAAATAATAGTATCAACATATCATATTCACAAAGTCTAAAAACCCTAATAGAGAAGCTTCAGTCTTTTCCAACACCTTGTTACAAGAATGAAACCGATACCTAATCTATTGTTTTGTGTCTAATGTCCTTGTTATTAACATTAACAGAAATGCAGGCTGAGAAATTAAATAACTTCCTCAAAAACTTGGTAGTGAAAAAACCCCAAGTTTAACTTGACTAAATTATGCTTTAGTTCAATCTTGCTTTAGAGATGTGTTTGATATTATATCTTCTACTGAGGAAGGATTTTGAAATTATTTTGGTATCACTCTATGCTCTAGACATGAATAGATTCAAATCTGAATCAACACAACAATCTCAAGGTGCAATTTTTCTGGGTAATAGTGTGAACACAATGATACCAACAGTCAGAATAATTATCATCACAGTACAGCATAGTAGTTTGAATGTGTATCTGATGTGTCAGCTTTGATATGAATTCTGGGTATACATATTGGTTCCATAATGCTTTTTTTTCCTTTCAAACAGACAAGTTCAACAATAGCTCTTTAGCAGTCATGAGGCTGGGACAAGGTTATATAGTTGCCTGATATCTCAGGCACTCTCCTGTCACACAGCTCTTACTGCTATACTTAGCAAGTAATTGTCAACAAAGAGCCAGAGGAGGAATCCAAGGGCAGACCTACGTATGAGAAGGTTATTCTCTCATAACAGCTATGGGCTCAGTTTGCTGTGGTCAGTTTCCTCATGGCAGATTCAAATTTATCTTTGCACACATACAGGATATGAAAATATTACATCCCTTTTCCCCACTTTTATATTAATCTGTACCAACTATCAATGCCTGAATTCAGACCATGTCTTCCTTATATGGGGAACAAAAACACTTTATCAAGGCAAGAGTGTTTTTTTGTTTTTGTTTTTTGTTTTCCTAATCTCATGAGGCAGGTGTGACACTTTCGCTGATCTGGTCTTAACATGTTGGGTTAGCCAAGCCAGCAGGGTGGGGTGGTAAACTATGCTACCCTCCTAGGAAGTCAGACAGTTAAGAAAGCCTTGCTCACATGACCATAGTCTTTATGTTATTCTGCTTGATTAGGCGTTCCAGTACTCTAGTCTTGCTCCTGAGTACTGGTTTGGACTCTGATTCTTATGGTTCAGTATCATGGTTTTGTATCTGGCCTTTGACATTAAATTGTCTACTTCTAGGCAGTTAGTGAAATTCCTTATTATAAACAATGGTATCACAAATAATGAAAAGACATAAGTAAGAATTGTTTAATTTCTGGTGAATTTCAGATACTAGGATTGAGTTTGGCAGACTCATAGGTGTTTAAATGTCTCTCGGTTACCAACAGTTTTGACCTCTCTACAGTGGTATGAGTGGCAAAGAGTAGCAGGAGTAATCACAGTTCTGTTCTTGTTCAGTGTCCATTTTATGTTCCCATTAAATTATCATCACATGAGAAAAAATGCTGTAAGGCTTGATTGTAAAGATTACCATAGAGCAAATTTATACTAAACAAATTAGAGAATCAGAAGAGTGGATCTTCTAATTTTAAACATTTTGCAGATTCCTCTTAATGTCTAGACTAGACTAGCTACGGAAGTGCGATACATTCTAGTCAATCATATATATCAAAATGTAAATCTAGTCATGTGTGTGCATGTGTTTTTATGATTTTTACTGTCATAGGAAAAAACCCATATCTGAAAAATTTGCTGTCCCGTATTTTTGTGAATATTCGTAGACTTAATTTAAGATGGTACGGACATTCACTCTACAACAGCAAATAATGTGTATGATTCAAAGCCCAAAAGGTAAGACACTGAGTTCACAGGCACAGGTGTACATATGGCTCATTATGTAGAGTCTTCCCTTGAGCAGCCTTTCACAGGGAGAAGGCAGTGAGTGTAGGCATGGTGGCTCAGAGTATACCTAGGCCTGGGACAGAGAAAGACAAGAGCCATAGCAAGAGAAACCCAGTTTTAGCATGCTCCACCTTTTGTCCACAAATGGTCCAATTTCCCTAGTGAGGAACACTTGGTGATATCCTGCCATGGTAAATATTTGTCAGTTGCCTACCCACTGTTCAATTGCCTCATCCTCTTGGCTAAACTACTCTCACTTTCGGACAAGTAGCCACCCCTGCAGTGCATGTGCTTCAAGTTGGCATCTAAGAATAAGGCTCTACTTATTTACACTTTTAGATTTAATTTTGTTATTTGAAACTTAGGTACACAGATTTGGATTATTCATGGTCTTTGGCTTTTGAAGTACTTATTTTATTGGTCCAGGCATGGCCCACTTGTATATAATTACTTAAATAGTTTAGTTTAGTTTTTTATTTTTCAACTTTTATTTTAGGTTCAGGGGGCACATGTGCTTATTTATTACATAGGTAAATTGCATGTGTCTGGGTTTTGGGGTGTGATTTTGTCACTTAGGTTGTGGGCATAGTAGCCAATAGGAAGTCTTTCAACCCTTATCCTCCTCCCACCCTCCACCCTCAGGAAGGCCCCTGAGGCCTCTTGTTCTCCTTTTGTGTCCACATGTACTCAATGTTTAGCTCCCACTTGCAAGTGAGAACATGTGGCATCCAGTTTTCTGTTCCTGCATTAGTTAACTCAGGATAATGGCCTCCAGCTTCGTCCATGTTGCTGTAATCAAATTACGAGGTATATACTCAGTTTAATACCATACTAAGAACCCATGAACCAAGCATCTCAAAGCCTAACTGAACCTGATATTATGTTGGTCATTATTATTCATATGGTTTTGCCAAAGGTCAAATAGATATAGGCATTACATCCTGCCCACCTGATAAAATATGTGATAGTGGACAAATAGCTTTTGTTTTCTCATTGCTCACAGCCCCTCCTTTGGGTAACTGATCACTGTTCATACTGTGATTGGGCTAGTCTACCAATTCAAAAACTCCATGCAACTAGCCACAGGGATGGGTACGTGGCCCCTGCCTGAGCAATCATGGCAAACCACCTACCTGGCTACTGTGAGTGAACTGTGAGTAGAACTTTCCAGACCATTGTAACAGCTGTGGCTTTTATTTTGAGCGAGATAGTGAGGCACTGGAGGGTTGAACAGAGAAGTGTGGTCCTATGTACTGTGTTTTAGGGCTACTCAGCTGCTCTGTGGAGAAGAGAATCAAGGAGATGAGCAAGTCAAGAATTTTGTGAGGAAAGGATCCAAGTACAGTCTGACACCTCCAGTGTGTTTTTTAACAACCTTGTGCTCTGTGCAGAACATGCTGGTAAGCAAAGAAATTGCATTATGTGCAACAAACTCACAGCACAGCCAGTATGTCTCTGTTTCCTCTGTAGAGCGCACATGCAAAACTTCCTTGGAACTTGTTAGCCAGTGGCTCTCACACATGCCCCCAACTTTCTGTATTCCCCACCCTGCAAGGCAAGGGATGGGGCCCTTTTTCTGCTGCATGAAGTAGGGTGCATTCAGCCACACTGCCATGTCAGCTGGAAATGGATCCACTAGCCATGCAGAGCCAACTCATTGCAAAGGGCTGGGTTGTGCGTGCTCTTTTCTCTTGCCGTGAGTAAACACTGCACCACTTCAGCCTGGTGTATGTGTTTTCTGTTCTCAGCAACCTCAAAGCATGCACTTTTCTGGGTACTGCTTACCTGACTTTTGACACTGGTCTCACTCTTGTTACATCCTATATTGCAAGGCAGTGAAACAAGTATCATCTAGGAGGGAGATGAAGTAGATTGAAGTAGGTTGCAGTAGTGGATTTGGTGAGAAGAATTAGATTATAGATATATGTCGAAGGTAGAGACAACATAATTTATACTGATTGGAAATAGATTGTGAGTTAAAGAGGCAGAGCAGTAAACAGTGTTTGAGGTCAGGACTGAACAACTGGAAAAAAAGAAAGGCTCTATTAACAGATGGGGAAAACTGGAAGAGGCGTCAGTTTGGAGCTAGGTAGAAATCAATTTCTATTAGGAGAATACAACTTTGCAGGGCTAGTAGATATCCATATGAAGGTGACAAGAAATAGTTTGATAAGTGGACCTGGAGTTTAGGGAAGAGGCTGAGGCTAGAATTTAAGTTTGGAAGGTATCAGCACATAGATGACAAGTAAAGCCAGGAAATTGAATGAGATAATCAGGAATGAGTGCAGACAGAGACATGGGCTAGACAATCCAGGGACACTACAGGGTGCAGACAGAGGAAGGGGAGCCACCACTATAGAGCAAAGAGGGACAGCTCCTGAAGGTAGGAAGAAAGCCAGAAGACAGTGTTGTTCTAGAAGATGGAAAAAAGGGGGGTGTTTCTATAGGAAGGAGGGATCAACTCTGTCAAACGTCACTTATGAGTCAAATAAGATGAGGATTGGGGATCAATCAATGGACCCTTGACAGCACCAGCTCTTGCAGAATAGTGAGGTGAAATATTTATTGGAGTAGGTTCAAAAAAGAATGGGAAGAGACAAATTGGAGATAGTGAGTACTGATGTTAGGTTTCGTCCTTGAGAGTTACATTTTACTCTATTGAAAAGATTTACTTGCTATTCGACATTTTACTAAATGGAAAATGTACATGGCAATTAATAAATTCCTTCCTAACACCTAATGAAACATCTGTGTCTTTTTGTCCCCTGCAATGATTGAGATGTATGGCATGCAATAAAATTATTAATAATGTTATCCTTTGAATGAGAATCTACTCTTCGATTCACACCATTAAATAACCTTCTTATCTAAGAGGCAAAATGTCAGCCAATACGTTGGACTGGGTCCTAAGAATATTGGTGGGTAAGAAGAACATTCCTTGGCTGGTTTATTTTTCTTTGGTATTAGTGCTTACTTGGCTTATCTCAAAGTCTGTAGTAAATTGCTTTTCATCCAGGAATTTGCAAATAATTTAGCTGGAACATTTCTAACCATATGTATATATATTTTTTACTAAATCCTGGCCAGATTCCATCAGTTCTGGAGCTGTATTGTTTTACAGATTTCATGACTGGTTTGTCTCATAAAGTAGAACAAAATCTAATCTTTTTTGTTGTTTCTGGGTATCAGTTTCATTTGGCAATGCTAGTATTTCAATAGCATCTACAAGATGTCTGATGTTGGGTCATGGCTGAGAATGAGCCATTATTGAGCATTTTTGGTAAAACACATTCGTTAGCATAAGTCCAATGTATCACCAGACAGACAAACAAAGGTTGGCTATTTATTCTGAGCAATGTGTCCCTAGAAATCTACTTGGTTTTAACTTTAGTACAAGCAGATGGATTTCAATAACATATACAAAACAAACCCTGCAATTTGGGAAAGAATATTTACTTTTTTCCCGAAACTGTTCCATTTAAGCTTTGAATTTTTCACATACAGTAATTACAACGGAGAAAAATTTATGATTACATAGGTTACAAGAATTTTAACAGAGACATTTTAAAATATAAATATCTGGTGATATCAAGCTATATGATAACTTCATTATATATTTCTGAGATTTCTAGATGTATACATAGATAATTTAAATACATACATTATTACCACAGCATAATGATTTTTAAATATCAGATTTTAAATATCTATATTTAAAACTACTATGACTACTATTAACATCTCTATGTGTACAAACTAGAACATTGAAAAGAAATGAATAGATTCCTAGAAACATACAACCTCCCAAGTTTGAGCCATGAAGAAATAGATTATGGAAAGACCAATACCAAGTAATTAAATTGAATCAATAATTTAAAACCTCCGAACAACAACAAAAAAGCCCAGGACAAGGCGGATTCGCAGCTGAACTTCACCAGATGTACAAAGAACAGCTGATACCAATCTTACTAAAACTATTCCAAAAAGTCAAGGAAGAGGGATTCCTCCCTAACTCATTCTATGAAACCAGTATCACTCTTACACAAAATCAGTTGAAGACAAAACAAAAGAAGAAAACTACAGGTCAATATCCCTGATGAGCAAAATGCAAAAATCCTCAACAAAATACTGGCAAACCGAATCCAACAGCACATAAAAAAGATAATACATCATGATCAAGATCAAGTGGGTTTTATTCCAGGGATGCAAGGATAGTTCAACATATGCAAATCAATATATGGTTCACCACACAAACAAAATGAAAAACAGAAACCATATGATTACCTTAATAGATGCAGAATAAGCATTAGATATAATTCAACATCCCTTCCTGATGAAAACCCTCAACAAAACAGGAATTGAAGGAACATAGCCTCATATAACAAACCCA
This sequence comes from Pongo abelii, assembly GCF_028885655.2. NCBI lineage: Eukaryota > Metazoa > Chordata > Mammalia > Primates > Hominidae > Pongo > Pongo abelii. The sequence goes on along the minus strand of NC_071990.2, from coordinate 94,021,187 downwards.
TAGCCAACATTATAATGAATGAAAACAAGTTGAAAGCATTCCTCCTAAGATCTAGAACAAGACAAGGATGCCCACTCTTACCAATGCTATTCAACATAGAACTGTAAGTCCTAGCCAGAGCAATTAGACAAGAGAAATAAATAAAAAGCATCCATATTGGAAAAAAGGAAGTCAAATTATCTCTGTTTTCTGATGATATAATATGATACCTAGAAAATCCTGAAGACCCCAGCAAAAGACTTTTAGAATTGATTAACGACTTCAGTAAAGTTGCAGGAGACAAATCAATGTACAAAAATCAGCATTTCTATATACCAATAACATTCAAGCTGAAAACCAAGACAAGAGCACAGTCACATTTACAATAGCTACAAAACAAAACAAAACAAAAAAAAACTATGAATATACAAAAAGGTCTCTACAAGGAGAACTACATAACCCTGATGAAAGAAACAAATGGAAAAAACATCCCAGGCTCATGAATTGGGAAAATCATTATCATTAAAATTTTATACTGCCCAAAAACAATCTACAGATTCAATGCAATTCCTGTCAAATTACCAATGTCATTTTTCACAGAATTAGAAAAACAATCCTAAAATTCATAGGAAACCAAAATTGAGCCCAAACAGACAAAAAAAAGAAGAAAGCTGGAAGCATCACATTACTTGGCTTTAAATTATACTACAAGGGTATAGTAAGCAAAACAGCATGACACTGATACAGAAATAGACACATAGATTACTGGACATGATAGAGAGGCCAGAAATAAAGCCACACACCTACAACCACCTGGTCTTTGACCCAGTCAACAAAAATAAACAATGGGGAAAGGACACTCTGTTCAATAAATGGTGCTGGGAAAATTGGACAGCCATATGCAGAAGAATGAAGCTGGGCCTCTATCTCTCACCATACACAAAAACTAACTCAAAATGAATTAAAAATTTAAATGTAAGACTGAAACTATAAAAGTCATTTTAAAAGTCTAGGAAAGCCTAGGGAAAACTCAACTAGACTTTGGCCTCAGCAAAGAATTTGTAAATAAGACCTTCAAAGCAAATGCACAAAAACAAAAATAGACAAATGGGACTTAATTAAACTAAAAGGTTCTGCACAGCAAAAGAAATAATCAACAGAGTAAACAAACAACCTACAGAAGGAGAAAAAACTATTTCCAAACTGTGCATCTGGCAAAGAAATAATATCCAGAGTCTACAAGAAACTCAAACAACTGCCCAAGAAAAAGCACAAATAATCCCATTAAAAAGTAGACAAAGGATGTGAGCAGACATTTCTCAAAAGAAGATACACAAATGATCAACACACATAGAAAAAAATTCTCAACATCAGCAATCATCAGAGAAATGCAAATTAAGACCACAATAAGATACCATTTTACACCAGTCAGAATGGCTATCATTAAAAAGTCTAAAAACAACAGATGTTGGGAAGGACTTCAAGGGAAGCACTTATTCACTGTTTTTGAAAATGTAAATAAGTACAACCTCTGTGGAAAACAGTATGGAGATTTCTCAAAAAACTAAAAATATAATTACTGTTTGACTCAGCAATCCCATTACTGTGTACCTTCCCAAATGAACAGAAGTAGTCATGTAAAAAAGACATCTGCACTTGCATGTTTATTTCAGTACTGTTCGCAATAGCAAAGTCATGGGATTAACCTAAGTGCCTATCAGTGGATGACTGGATTAAAAAAAAAAAATGTCGTATATATACAGCATGGAATACCATGCAGCCATGAAAAAGAATGAAGTCATGTCTTTTACAGCAACATGATTGGAGCTGGGGGGGCGTTATCCTAAGTGAAATAACTCAGAAAATTAAATACTGCATGTTTCCACTTATAAGTGAGAGCTAAACAGTCGGTACACATGGACATAATGATGGAAATAATCAACACTGAGACTCCAAAAATAATCAACACTGGGAGAGTATGGGAGGGTGGGTATGATTGAAAAATTACCTATTGGGTATAATGTTCACTATTTGAGTGTTGAGTACACTAGAAGCCCAAATCTCACAATTATGCAATATATTCATGTAATATATGTGCACATGGAACCCCTGAATCTGTTTTTTTAAAAACTAAAAAAAAATCTTTTAACACACATCCACAATGTATGTTCATTTATTTATTTATAAAGTGGGACATATAAAACATATACAAATGTGTGCAGTTTAAGGAATGACCTGAAGATGAAATAATTAGTTTGTCTTTATCATGGCTTCATACTGCTACTATCTAGTTTCTCAAGATATAATATACTCTTAAAAATAGGCTTAGAATATCAATAATGAATGCAGTTTTATATTTCAATAATAATAATAGATATTTTTATTTTGAAATAAAATAATCTATTTATTTATTAATTAATAATTATTAATTAATTAATTAATTATAATTATTTATAGTTTTATAATTATTATAAAATTATGTTATTATAAATTTTATAAATAAATTTGTAAATTATTTATAATTAATTAATTTATTTATTAAATAAATCTATTTATTAATTAATTTTGGGCGGAACAACTGTTACTCCAATTGTCTCTTCTTTTTTTTCTTTTTAGACAGGGTCTTGTTATGTTGCCCAGGCTGGTCTTAAAACTCCTGGGCTCAAGCAATTCTCTTGCCTCCGTTTCCTGAGTAGCTACAATTATAGAAGCAGCTACAGAAGCTAATATATATCAGAGGCTTCTTCTATATTATTATTATTTGCTCTAAGAATCATTTGCCTAGCTAAATTGCTAGTATTTTTATGTCTTAACATGCTTGGGAAGAGCTCTGTTCTAGGTGAAAGACGCTGCTTCAGGACTTGGAGATTCAAAGTCGCTGGCTTCATGAAGCTTACATCCTATTAGGGGATACAGATGAAGCAATACACAAATGTCATCTCGAATGCAGTAAGTTCAAGGAAGAAACATCCAGCAATATAAAGGGAAAGAGCTATTTGAGATAGAGTGTCCACGGAAGACCTCTGAAAGGTGACATTGGAGCAAAGACCAGAGCAAAGTGAGGGACAAAGACTTGTGAAGGTTTGACAAGGAGTACCCCAGGCGGGCAGTTGGTTTGTTTGTTGCCTGTCTGGCTCCCTCAGAATATAAGCACCAGAAATTCAGGAAGCTTCAGTTATGCTAACTGCAGGTATCACAGTATACAGTGCCTGGTACACAGTAAAAATTCCATAAGTATTGGATTAAATCAGTTTTTTAAAATATTTATCTTTTGAAAAATTAGTTTGGTGATAAGTTAGGGACGAATTATAAAAATGCAGCATACAAATATCTTTTAATACTAAATCTGCCAGGACTTTTTTCTAAACAATGATATGAAAACAAGTTCAACAAGTGTTATCAAGGAGTGGAAAATATGCAGGGAAATTTTAAGTGGAATGTTGATTATTAAATTTACAAGGAAACAAAAGTAGAGAGCTAAACAAACAAAAGAAAAAGGAAGTCACTCCATAAAAATTTAGTTTCTATGGAAACCCAAGTTTCAGCTCTTAAACATTTTCCAGGGACTAACTATGCTGTTTGGGCTGTGTGGGAAGCAGATGCTGGGATGGAGTTAGGAGTTCAAGAGTTTTATTGGATGATAACACCTGTAAACAATGAAAGGAGAAGGAAGCAAGACAGGAAAGAAAAAAAAATCTTTAGGCCTCAATGCAATGCAGCACTGACAGATGTAAAGGGAAGGCAGAGCTAGGGACAGAGGAGAAGAGAAGCAGGATTAGGCAGCAAGTGCCTCAGGCTGAGTTGCAGATCTCCACCAACTCAAGGAGCTCCAGAGCAAAGATTGCCCTTAGGGGAGGCCCATGTTGGTTAGAAATGGCCAGGCACTTGGACTCCCACCATGATCAGTCATTTGCTGGGGGCTGCCAGAGTGGAGCAGAGGCAAATGATGCAGCATTAATACCCGCAGGCTGTCAGCTAACTGTGCTTCTTGCAGCCTGACAGCAAGCTCTTCCTTGAAGGAAGATCAGAGAGGTGCACCTCCGTGCATGACACACTCACAGAAGAGGAAATAGCTGTGGTGTCAAACTGGCTGACCTTCCAGGGGACTCACATTAGAGGTCTCACCTCCACCCTTCTTGTTGTTCTCTCGGGTGCTGGTGTTAAGAGTTTTATCAACAATCAGACTCATTTTGTAAAAAAAAAAAAAAATTTAAGGTCCCCTATCTACTTTGTGAGTCCTGATGTTGTTAATAGTAGATTGTATAAGTCAAAAATCCATGTCATTGGCCACAGGTAAACTGCAAACACTGTAAACTGCTAAAAGCAAACCGAGCAGTTGAAGGTGCAACATCCTACCTCCTGCCCTTTTCTCAAATTCCTTGTAGACCCTCCACGACACATGGTTGTCCTGCACTAGTGCAGTAAAGTTGCCGGTTCAAGTCTCTGTTAATATTAGCAGAATTTTTTTCAATGTTTTGTCTTATTTATTAAAACACACACATATGGAACTGGAAATGCCAACATTTCCTCCATTGTCTGTTTAGGGAATAGTAGTAGTCTGTGACATGTAATGAGGAGATGCATAAGAGCAAAGGCAGGTCTGCAGGCTTTTTTTTTTTGAGAGGGAGTTTCGCTTGTGTTGCCCAGGCTGGAGTGCAATGGCGCGATCTCGGCTCACCGCAACCTCCGCCTCCCGGGTTGAAGCGAATCTTCTGCCTCAACCTCCCCAGTAGCTGGGATTACAGGCATGCGCCACCACGTCCGGCTAATTTTGTATTTTTAGTAGAGACAAGGTTTCTCCATGTTGGTCAGGCTGGTCTCAAACTCCCAACCTCAGGAGATCCGCCCGCCTCGGCCTCCCAAAGTGCTGGGATTGCAGTTGTCAGCCACCGTGCCCGGCTTCTGCAGGCCTTTTGAAGGCACTATTCTGTGAGGGATTTTGCTCACTGCATCTGCCAACTGCTGATACCAGGCAAAATACATACAATTCTGGTAGCACTACCTTTAGTTCTAGCTCAAATGGCTCTTAAGATGGCAACTTAACTACCATTTATGGAAGGGGCTTAATACGTATCAGAGGCTTTTTGTATATTATGATTATTAATTGCTTTAAGAATAGTAAGATTATTTCCTCCATTTTGTAGATGGTAAATCTGAGACATAAAAGGAGATTAAATATCTTGCTCATATTCACACACCTATCATTTGTCAGAGTTGAGATTCAAATCTAGGTCTGATTCCATATTTCATACTCAAACATGTACTAAGTATTTCCCACAATGAGAACTTTAACAGCTTGCTAAAATATTGTTACAAAAAATAGAAAGAAGAGTATCACTTGTTTATATACAGGATATGAGAATGTACACATTTATTTTTGTTTAGTAACTTTTTTCTATCTCAATATTTTACATTTTGTTTACTATGGGCAGCTACCCTTTCTGTACCCTATTTATATTTCAAAAACTGTCTCTTTATTGCTGTGAAATTGAAAACAGTTTTCTTATTAGTATTCAGGTGACAATGAGGGGAAGCTACCAAATGGATGCACAGGAAGAAGGCAAGGCTGTCATTATAAACTGAGCGTGTGAGAAACGCCAGTCAATGCTGGTGGCTCATAGGCTGGCCCACCTCTTCCCTCCACCCCTCCCTCCCTCCCCTCTTCCCCCTTCCCCCTTTCCCCACTGCCCCACTTCCCCCCTTCCCCACTTCCCCACTTCCTTCCTTCCATCCTTCCTTCCTTCTTTCCTCCCTCCCTCCCTCCTTCCCTTCCTTCTTTCCTTCCTTCATTCCTTCCTTCCTGCGTTTAGAAGCAGCCTCTGCCTGCATGGTAACGTGCTGAGGGCAATACTATTGTCTGAATGCTCTGAAACCAGAGTAACTAGCTTAAAGGAGACTTAGGGAACACACTTGGTCCACAAAATGAGCTTCCGAATCAGGCAGAGTCCTAGTTCACCTTTCACAGAGGGTGACAAACTCTGTTCTCTTCATACTTGGCAAAATTACTTGGCATTGCCATGTTTATGTTCCTGCTCCATGTTTAAAAATTCCTGGAAAAAATTCTTCTTTGACACCCTAATAAGAACATCCATCTGAATCCAGGTCAGTGAGCATTGGATGCTTCCTGCCAGGTGTTGCAGATCCTTCTGTACTAAGATGTTTGTGATGTTCTGAAATTGTGCAGTGTGAGCTCTCAGGAAGCAGGGATCTTTATTTGGCTTCCACTGGCTCCTTAGTTTGCTCCTGCTACAGTGAGTGAGGATTCCAATTCCATAATTAGAAAATCTCCTAGGCAATCTTCTCTAGACTGAACAAAGGGAGATGGCATGGCCCCCTGACACTGGCGGAAATAAGTCACTGCCCTAGAAGAACTCTCTTTGGCTACCCTTAAGAATCTGTGTAACCTCTGTGTGGCCAGTGATATGCGCTCAACTCATTACTTCTGCTCTAGAATGTAAGCTCTGTAAAAGGAATAACTGGGTCTTTCTAGATAGGTCTCTATCCCCAGCACCCTAGCACTGAGGCCATCTTTGCTGATTAATAAATATGTGCTTATATGAATAGAAGAGCTGAAAGGAAAGGTATCCTGCTGTTGTTAATTTTTGTTGGTTGGCTGATTGGCATTAGCCCCAAGACATGCTACCTCAAAACCTGTAATGAACTTCTTGTAGATCCATGCGAGGCTCCTCAACTCTGGCTTGTTTTTTTCTGTTTGTTTGGTTTAGTTTAAATTTTAATTTAATTTTTGACAAATTATAATTGTACATAAATACAGGGTACACAGCCACATTGATATACATACAGTGTGGAATGATTGATTTTGAACCTCCCACCTTAACTAGCTTCCTGTACTGGTTCTCTCTGTCACTATTTATGTCTCCTCTGGCTCTGGCTGATCCTCCAGGTTCTGGCTATTTGCTTTCCCTAACTTCTCATTCCTGCCACTTTCTTCACACTCTGATGTCTGCTTCCAGGATCTTTGCTTCCTAGGCCTTTTTATTACAAGTGTGACTTTTAAGCTCAGTGGCCAAACCAATCTTTCCCTCAAACAGCCATCTTCCTGTCACTTTCTTTCCCTAACCTTCACTTGTGTTCTTTAGGTGGAACTATGTCATGAACACTGGGGATTTTCTTTGAAAGTAATGATGCTTGCTAATGTGAAATGCTTCTCTGGGAACAGAGACTGACAGGTATAGCACAACTAAAGTACCCTCGCCCAAGGTAGAAATGAAATGCAGTGTGGCTTTCCATTCTCTGTACTTTGAAGATATGTTGTCGTTCAGCAGCCATCTGAGCAGCTATTTTGAGCATATCACTAGGCCAGTTTCTGTGAGGAATACAAAAAAGCAGGTTCCTCACTGTTCAGTGGCCTGCAGGAAGAGTAGTGTATTCCCTGCAACGAATACAGGGAAAGATAATGGAATAGAAGGTGTATGTGAGCAGTGCCAAGATAGCAAGAGTTTTAGGAGCAAGTTAATTGCTAAGAATCCCAAAAACAAAAAGTAAATGTTTTACCTCAGGCTGTTTTGGATTCACTCCTAAAGAACTACAATCATCTTGGGAGGGTTTTCATATGCTGGAAACACCCAGTGGGACAGATGCTAAAATGTTTTATCTATCATATTTCAAAAGGAGATCATGGAAGGTGTTTCTTTTAAAATGTATGCATTAAAATATTTGCCTTTCCAACAACTTATACTGCAAATATTTTCCCCTGTGTTTTCCATACATATTTCACTTTAAAATAAAAATCAAGGAGATGACCTAAAAATATATTACCATTTTTTTTTAATATGCAAACATTTGCACAACCCAGACCACAAGTCATGTGAATAATTCACAATTTATCTTTTTTTTTCTATTGGAGAGAGTGTTATCTTCCATACTGCAAAGAATTTGGCTCCTTAGTGATATTTAGCAAAGGAAGTGGAGGAATGTAGAGTGATAATCTGAGATGTAAACGTGTTTCAGCTGCCACATCTCTGAAGCAATAATTCCTTTCTTCTGACAAAATACAAAACTTTGTATAGGTTACCCACTGTTGTGTCACAAACAACCCTAAACTTTAGTGGCCTAAAAGAACAATTCATTTTTCTGTCTCATGGTTCATGGAATGACTGCGCAGTTCTTATTCAGAGTCTGTCATGTTGCAGACAGATGATGGTTGAGGCTAAAGTCATATGAAGGCTCAACTGAGTTGAATATCCAAGATGGCTCATTCATAAGGCTGGCAGTGTGGGCAGGCTGCTGGCTGAGAGCTTTTTTAGGACTGTTGAGTGAAACACATACATGTAAACTTTGCATATGTCTTTGGGCTTTAGACAACATGGCAATATGTCCCCAGAACACGCATTCTAAGAGGCTCAAAAGAACTAAAAAACTTCTTATGATGTAGCCTCCAAGGTCTCAGAAGTCATTTTCACTATACTTTGTTAGTCAAGTAAGTTACCAGGAAAGTCCCCATTCACAGGGAAGTGCATTAGACTCCACCTCTTGATATGAGACTCAGCATGTGTATAGGGACCAAGACTATCTACTAGTTGGCCTGTGGCTATTACAATTCATATCTCTCCCATATACAAAATATGCTCGTCTCCATTTTAAGACACACATTTTCTCATTCCAGTACAATATTAACTCAAAGTCCAGGAGCTCATCATCTAAATCAGGTCCTGGTGTGATAAAGGTTTCTCAAGTGTAGTTACTTTCAGCGAAAGCTGTGAACTAAGGAGACAAGTTAGCTGGTTTCCTCACATGCACCATACAATGTGGCTGCAAGAATAGGACAAATGCAATAAATTCTTCAGTGAAAAAAGCTGGAGAGTATGGAATGGGAATAACGTAGCCATCACTAGTCCAAAGCATTTCTGAATTCTAGCTAAGCATATGATGTCTCTTTTTTTTGTTCGTTTGTTTTTAATCAGGCCCTGATTCTGCTCCATGGGAGCGATATGCTGTTTTAGTTTCTGCTCTCTGGACTTTTGGTCTGTATTTGTGGCTTTCTCAGCCTACTTCCTATTATAGACTTTTTTCCTACTTGAATTGTCTCTTTAACTTTTATTTTAAGTAAAGGGAAACAAGTACAGGTTTGTTACATAGGTAAACTTGTGTCATGGGGGTTTGTTGTACAGATTATTTCATCACCCAGGTATTAAGCCTGGTACCTATTAGTTATTTTTCCTGATCCTGTCCCTCCTCCTACCTTCCACCCTCCGAAAGGCCCGGGTGTGTGATGTTCCCCTCTCTGTGTCTGTGTGTTCTCATCATTTAGCTCCCACTCGTAAGTGAGACAATGAACTGTTTCTTTTTCAATCCAGTATAGCAAGTAAAATTTCCTTGCAAACTTTATAAGTTTCTTATCAATCACATCAGTGTTCACTCTAATAAACAAGAGTGAGATCTGCTGATGTCTTAGATACAAGTTCCTCTTTACCCTGACAGTCAAGGTGCTACAGGACAACACTCTTAGAATTTTTAAAAGTCCTTTTGTCTAGCACAGTGTTCTAAAAAGCATGTCCTTTGTCTGCATTTGAATATTCAGTTTACCCAGCACTATTTATTGAAGGAAGATACTGTCCTTTCCCTGATGTGTTCTTGGTGACTTTGCCAAAAATGAGTTGACCATAAATGTGTGGAATTATTTCTGGCTTCTCTATTTTTCTCCATTGGTCAGTGTCAGTTTTTATGCCAGTATCATGCTGGGTTTATTTATTTATTTCTAGATGGGTCTCACTATATTGCCCAGGCTGGTCACAAACTCCTGAGCTCAAGTGGTTCTCATGCTTCAGCCTCTCAAGTACCTAGGACTATAGGCACATGCCACCACACCTAGCTACCATGCTGTTTTTGTTACTATAGCTTTGTAGCATAATTTGAAGTCAGGTAATGTGATGACTCCAGCTTTGTTCTTTTTGCTCAGGATTTGTCTATTCTGGGTCGTTTGTGGTTCCATACAAATTTTAGGGTTTTTTTTTCTATTTCTGTGAATAATGTCATTGATATTTTGATAGGGATTTCATTGAATCTGTAGATAGCTTTGGATAGTATGGACATTTTAATAATATTGATTCTTCTAATCTGCAAACATAAAATATCTTTCCTTTTTTGTGAGTCCTCTTCAATTTCTTTCATCAATGTCTTACAGTTTGCATTGTAGAGGTCTTTCACTTCTTTGGATAAGTTTATTCCTTAACCAAAGAGTTTTTTTTTATTATTAGCTATTGTAAATGGGATTACATTCTTGGTTTCTTTTTCAGATTGTTCACTATTGGCATACAGAAATACTACTAATTTTTTTGTATGTGGATTTTGTATCCTGCAGTTTTACTGACTTTATCAGTTAATAGTTTTTTGGTGGCATCTTTAGGTTTCTATAAATATAAGATCATATAACCTGCAAGCAAAAATAAATTGTTTTCTTTCTTTCTAATTTGGATGCATTGTATTTCTTTCGTCTATTGTTCTGGCTAGGACTTCTAGTAATATGTTGAATAGAAATGGTAAAAGTGAGTATATTTGTCTTGTTCCAGATCTTAGAGGGAAGGCTCTCAGTTTTTCCCTGTTTAGTATGATACTAGCCATGGGTTTGTTATATATGGCCATTACTGTGTTAAGGTATGTTCCTTTTATACACAGTTTGTTGAGAATTTTTATCCTGAAGAAATGTTGAATTTTGTCAAATGCTTTTTTTAACTACTGAAATAATCATATGGTTTTTGTCCTTTATTCTGCTGATGTGATGTGTCACATTTATTGATTTACATATGTTGAACCATCCTTGTGTCCACAGGATGAATTCCACTTGGTCATAGTGAATGATCTTTGAATGTGTTGTTGAATATGGTTTGCTAATATTTTGTTGAGGTTTTTTGCATCTATATTCATCAGAGAAATTGGCCTGTAGCTTTCTTTTTCTACTGTGTCTTTGTCTGGTTTTGGTTTCAGTGTAATACTGGCCATACAGAATGAGTTTAATAGTATTCCCTTCTCCTCAATTTTTTGGAATAGTTTGAGTATGACTGGTATTAGTTCTCCCTTAAATGTTTGGCAGAATTCAGCAGTTAAGCCATTAGGTCCTGGGCTTTCCTTTGATGGAAGACTTTTCACTACTGCTATCTTGTTTCTTATTATTGATCTAGTCAAGTTTTATGTGTCTTCGTGGATCAATCTTAATAGGCTATATGTGTCTAGAAATTTATTTATCCACCAAAATCAAATCAAAATGGAGTAAAGATTTAAATGTAAGACCTGCAAGTATGAAACAACTAGATGTAAACATTGGAAAACTTCTCCAGGACATTAGTGGTCAGAGAAAAGAATCCTTGAGTAAGACCTCAAAGGTAGAGGCCAAAGCAAAAATGGACAAATGGGATTATATCAAGCTAAAATCATCTGCACAGCAAAGGGTACAATTAACAAAGTGCAGAGGCAATCTACAGAATGAAATAAATTATTTTCAAATTATTCAATTGGCAAGGGATTAACAACAAGAACATACAAGGAACTCAAACAACTCAACAGCAGAAAAAACAAATTATCCAGTTAGGAAATGGGCAAAAGATCTGAATAGATATTTCTCAAAAGAAGATATATAAATTGCCACCAGGTATATGAAAAAATGCTTGACATCACTAATCATCAGGGAAATGCAAATCAAAACCACAATGAGATATCATCTTATCCCAGTTAGAATGTGACTGTTATTAAAAAGACAGAAAATTAATAGATGCTGGTGAGGATGCAGAGAAATGGTAACTGTTATACACTGTTGGTGGGAATACAAATTAATACTGCCACTATGGAAAACAGTATGAAGATTTCTCAAAAAAAAAAATAAACTAAAAACAGAACTACCATATGATCTAGTAATCTATTACTGGATATATATCCAAAGGAAAAGGAATCGATATATTAAACGGATACCTACATTCCTATGTTTATTGCAGCACTATTCACAATGCAAAGATCTGGAATCAACCTATATGTACATCAATAGATGAATGAATTTAAAAAGTGGTATATATACACAATGGAATATTATTCAGCCATAAGTAAGAACGAAATCTTGTCATTTGCAACAACATAATGAAACTGGAGAACATTATGTCAAATAAAGTAAGCCAGGTACAGAAAGCAAATATCATATGTTCTCACACATATGTGAAAGCTAAAAAATTGATCTCATGGAGATGGAGAGTGTAATGATGGTTACTAGAGACTGGGAAGGGTGGGGGGGAGGGGGAAATAAAGAAGGGTTCGTTAATTGGTACACAAATACAATTAGAAGAAATAAGATCTAGTGTTTGGTGGCAAAATAGGGCAACTATAGTTAACAATAATTTATATATATAAATAAATATTTTTGTATATTTTAAAAGAACTAGAAAAGTGGGCTTAGAGTGTTCTTAGATTGTGTTAGATTGTAACACAAAGAAATAATAAATGTTTAAGGTGATGAATATCCCAATTACACTGATTTGATCATTGAACATTGTATACTTGTATCAAAATATCACAGGTACTGCATAAATATGTACAACTATTATGTATCCATAAAAGTTAAAAATGTGGTCATTCAGGACTACTCAGAAAAAAATTTAAAAAATTGGGAAAGTTATATCCTCAAGATTCATGGATGTTTCATTGTTTATTTCTTAGAGAGTCTTTGAACATATTCTTAAATTTTTCTAAGCTCCAATAAAGGATTGTAGAGTTGCACCCTTGACTTTGTCTTTACCATGAGGCCATTTCTTGCTTCGAGAAATTTTCACTGGCTAGAAAGACAACCCTGGGCCTTCTATAATTCCAGTTTAAACTCCTTTCTCTCTCTTTTATCATTTGCTGCTAAAAAAAAAAAAAAAAAAGAAAGTTGTTACTTTCATCATCCTGCCTAGAAATCTCCTTAGCAAAAATAGTAGGTTGGCATATTCTATTTTCCATGTTCTCATAGGTAGATAACTGTTGCCCAACTTCCTTCCATTATATAACAGAGGGCACCTCTTCTACAGTTCTGATAATGCTGTCCTTAATTCTTCACTAATAGTCTTCTCAAGGCTCTTCTATCTTCTGCCTGGCTTCCAGTCTCAAAGCAATGCTAATTTATTTCAATTTTTTCTTGCAGCGGGACCTCATTTTGAGACATAAATTCTGTTTTAGTTATGTATTTCTGGGAAAAAAATTACTTGAAATATTAGTGGCTTGTAACACCCAGTTTACTTTGCTCACAGCTTTGAAGGTCAGGCACTTGGGAAGAATTTGATTGGGAGATTTGTCGCTGATGTATATGTGGTCATTTGGAGCATCTGGGCCAGAAGATGAACTTCCAAGATGAGCTCGTCACTCATATGTCTGGTGTCTCAATTTTCCTCATCCTTTCCCTTGTGGTTTCTCATCCTCCAAGGCCTTGCTGCATGTCTTGGGCTTTTTACAGCGTGGTATTCTCAGGTAGTACCACTTATTACATGGCACATGGCTTCCAAAAGGAAAGAAGCAGAAGCTCCCAGGTCCATGTTCAAAACTGGCTCAGCATCATCTGCTGCATTCTGTCAGTCAAATAACTCATAGAGTCCATCATTCTGGTGGACAGTGAAGTGGAGAAATAGACACCTTTTTTTTTTATGTGAGAATGCTAAGGTGTCATTGCAGAAGACTAGTTAACTTAGGAGACAGAGTCATAAGCATCTTTGAAAAGTACAGTCTGCCACTCTCTTAGATGTTCTGGCCAAAATCGTCACTCCACAGTGCCTCATAACTGAATTCTACCACCCATCAAAGCTATTCGATGCCTTACCAAAAGGTTGATGATATCTTATTCCAATTAACATAAAATTAGCTTCTAATAAAAAGAGACACTTTATTATACTGAGAACCTTATTTTTAAGAAAAAATGTAGATTCTAAAAGCAGGCTTAATGCTCCATCAAAAACTTACTCCTCTGTAATTTCTCTAAAATGTAATAAAATATTAGAAGAGCACAAGAATTATCAGATTAAAGGAGATGAGTTCAAGTTTGTTCTTGACCTAAAATGTATACAGTGTTATCCTAAGATGTAAAACAATATTTACAAGCTTCTGTACGAAAAGAGAGATCCAAAAGTTTTTTTTATACAATTTAGCCATCTGCATTTACTTCTGACAAAACTTTAACAATCAGAAGATTGCCAAGTAATCTGTGAAATGCATAGTATTCAGCATATATCTACATATATTATTGTAACTTCATCGTGATTTTTAATTTTTCTCAACTTGTAAATTTAAAAATTTTCTTTATACAATGGTATAAACTTCCCATAGAAACAAAATACAATTTTGGTTTAAAGAGGATGTTACTATGAAATGGCCACAAATAAGTTAACACTTCCCTCTGTTTGCATGATAATATTTTGATAACATTTTATAGCAACCAAAGAATGAAAGAAAATCTCTTTTAAGCTTTTGTCTTTTAATCCTGTTGATCAGGATTTATTCATAGTTGTTCTAATGTCTAAATAGCATGAACTGTTTTATTTATTTTATACTAGATACTCCTATAACCTAATACTATTTTGGGCCATTTTCTTCTGAAAACTGCATTGTTTAATATTATCGAAAGGAAACCAGAATGTGTAAGATGTACTGATTGGAATTTTTTTCCACCGTGGCATCCATTCATAGGAAAAAGGAAGACTATTTTATATATAGCTATGCTAGACTGATGTGCATACCATCTAAAAGCAAGTCTAATTTTACCATGGTCTGGTGAAACACCAGACTATGGTAATTCTTGGGAATGAAACCTCACACAGGATTCAGGAGCTTGTGGGACCCACTACCAATATGGGAATATGAGATCAGAGAGTGTATGTTTAGCATAAATGGAGGACACCTGGGATTTGGAAGGCATAGTGTTAGAAATTCTATTATTGGCCTTACTGAGTTAGGAGTATTATTTTTCTAGGCCTCCTTTCTCTTCCTCTTCTTTTCCTCCTCCTCCTCATTATTTTAACATTGCTTGAAGGTTTTAAAAGTTTTTAATAATTTCTTTATCAACAGCTGTATTACAGAATATTTACATACAATAAATAGCATCTATTTAAAATAAAAATCTGATGAGTTTTGACATGTGACATATATCCAAAAAACCATCACTACGATAAAAATAATGAACACTGCTTCACTCCAAAAACTTTTTTCATGTATCTTTGTAATCCCTTCAAAATCCCACCCAATCTCCCATCTTCAGGCAATCACTTATCTGTTGTCACTATAGATAAATTCACATTTTCTAGCATTTCATAAAAATGGAAGCATATAGAATGCAATCCTTTTTGTCTGGCTTCTATCACTCAGCATAACTATTTTGATTTTCATCCATAATATTGAATATATCAATAATTCGTTTCTGTTTATTATGTAATATTTCATTGATGGATATAACACAATTTTTTAATTCATTTTCTTGTTTAAAGATATTTGAGTTGTCCAGGTTTTTGCTATTACAAATAAAGCACTATGTATAATTGAATACAATTATTTGTATGAATGCAAGCCTTCCTTTCCTTTGGGTAAATATCAAGAGTGCAATAGATGGGTCATATGGTCAGAGTATGTTTAACTTTTCAAGAAAGCATCAAATTGTCTTTCAAAGTGCTTGTACCATTTCACATTCCCAACAGCAGTGTGTTAGTTCTAGGCCCTTCACATTCTCATCAACACTTACATCATCAGACTTTCAAATTTTAGACATTGTAATATGTGTGTAGTAGTAGTAGCTTATTTGGGTTTTCCCCGGTGACTAATGACGTTGAGTGTCTATTGTATGCATATTTGCCATCCATACATCTTTTTTGAAGAAGCGTTTGTTCAAAACCTTGGCCTATTTAATATATTGAGACTATTCTTTGTAAAAATAATTTTCATTGTAAATAAAAAAATATTTTTTATTTTTATAAATAAAAATAGAAGTGATGTTTACTATTTTTATTGTGGTGATGGTTTTGTAGATATATGTCACGTATCAAACTCATCAAATTTTTACTTTAAATAGGTGCTATTTATTATACGTAAGTATTATTTAATACAGCTGTTTTTAAAGAAATTATTAAAAACTTTTAAAACCTTCAAGCAATGTTAATTTTATTTTTATAAACAAATATGATTTTTATTTATAATTGATACATAATTGTACATATTTATGGAGTACAAGGGGATGTTCAATACATGTATACAATGTGTAAAAATAAAATCAGAGTAATTTCCATATCCATTACTTAAAAATTTTATCATTTCTTTGTGGTGATAACATTGAAAACTTTCTCTTCTAGCTATCTTGAAATATACACCACATTGTTAACAAATATAATGTATTTGCTGTAGTCACCATGCTGTGAAATAGAACACCAGAACTTATTCTTCCTAACTGTAACTTTATACCTGTTTATTGGGGACTATTCTTGTTGAGTTTTAAAAGTTCTTTATATATTCTAGATAAAAGTCCTTTAGCAGCTGCATATTTTGCAAATATTTTCCCCAGTCTTATCATTCTCTTAACAGTGTCTTTTGAAGGGTAGTTTTAAATTTTGATGAAGTTCAATTTATAAGCTTTTCTTTTATGTATTATTATTTCTGATGTTATAGCTAAGAAATTGTTGCTTAATCCAAGGTCACAAAGATTTTATCTTATGTTTTCTTCTAGATGTTTTATAGTTTGGGCTTTACATTTAGGTTGGTAATACATTGTGAGTTAACTTTTTATATGGTAGAAGTTATGTCTCAATTTTTTAATATAGATACATAGTTACTTCAATACCATTTTTTGAAAAGACCATCTTCTCCACTCAAATTCTTTGAACCTTTGTCAAAGCTCAGTTGTCCATCTATATGAGTCAGTATCTTGAATATTCATTCAGTTCTATTGATCTATTTGTCTATCTCTATGCCGAGACAATACGTTGTCTTGATAACTGTCTTAGATGGTGTTAGTACTCCAACTTTGTTCTTTCTTTACAAATGTGTTTTGGATATTCAAGGTCATTTGCATTTCCATATGAATTTTTGAATCAGCTTGTCGACTTCTATTTCACATTTATTATAAAAAACTTAACATTAGTATACTTTATCACCCCCCTCCCAGTCTTGGTGCTATTATCATATATTTCACTTTAAATACATTATAATCCCCATATTACGTTATTATTAATAATAGGGATTACAGGACAGCCCATACACAATTGAATCTAGCATCATTTGATGAAAAGATCCAATAACAAAAAGCTGGAAAACACATAAAATAATAACTTGGTGTAGAGGTTATGCTTGTATTTCTCCAGGCAAAAATCAACAGCCGATTTGGATATCATCAAGACACCTGAAACCTTATCATGAGCCAGATGCTGAGGAAGAGACTCTAGGAGGATCCCGAGGAACCCCCAGTTGCAGCCATGTCGAGGCTGATGCTGAGGAGGACCCCAACTGTCACGAGCAACACCCATCGAACACAGCCACCCACCTGGGGACAGATCAAGAAGCTGTCACAGAAGGTGGAAGAAAACCTGAGGAAAGCAGGACAACCAGTCACAATGAATAATTTAATGGTAGCTATGACAGCAGTTATCTCCACTGCCCTGAGTATTCCTTCAATAAAGGCCGGTAATAATGCCTGGATGCAATCACTCTATGACACAGTTACACATGCTTTCTGATCTCAGTATTTACCATAATAAATCTGCTCCTATAATTGAGGCATACCACCCTCAAAAACCTATTTGTAAACAGGATTGGACCCAGTTAGAAAAAATGAATGTACTTGTTTAGGAAGATTGCATTGCAGAACAGGCAGAGGTGCTGCACAATGATTCCTATGGGATCATTATTAATTGGTCCCCTAAGGGGATGTTTAGCTTAAATTGCACCTCTCTGTCTGCGTGCCACGGCCACACTATGTTCAGATGATCTGAACAAAATGGTCAGATGGTAGAAATGATAAGAAGTTCGGCAAAAGTTCCTATTATCTGGAACCGTGGCGGTATAGTGGCACCTCAACCTCAAATGATATGGACCGCTCTAGGAGCTAAACAAGGATTTGTGGAAACTATCAAATGCTTAAAATGTGGGAAAGAATAAAAAAGCACCTAGAAGGACACTCTACAAACTTGTTTTTGGATACAGCAAAATTAAAAGAACAAATATTTAAAGCAACCCAGGCACACCTGACCTTAATGCCAGGAACTGGAGTGCTTAAAGGAGCTGCAGACAAATTAGCAGCCAGTAACCCATTAAAATGGATAAAAACACTTGGAAGCTGTGATTTCAATGATGACTGTGCTTTTAATCTATGTTGTTTGTCTTTGTATAGTCTGCAGCTGCAGATCCGACTCCTGTGAGAAGTAGCTCACAGTGACAAAGCTGCCCTTGCTTTTATCTCTTTGCAAATCAAAGAAGGGAGACATGTTGGGAGCAAGCCCCCGAAAATCTGGCCGTAAACTGGCCCCAAGACTGGCCATAAGCAAAATCTCTGCAGCACTGTGACATATTCATAATGGCCATAACGCCCAAGCTGGAAGGTTGTGGTTTTACGGGAATGAGGGCAAGGAACACCTGGCCCACACAGGGCGGAAAACCGCTTAAAGGCATTCTTAAGCAACGAACAATAGCATTAGCGATGTATGCCTTAAGGACATGTTCCTGCTGCAGTTAACTAGCCCAACCTATATCTTTAATTCAGCCCAACCCTTCATTTCCCATAAGGGATACTTTTAGTTAATCTAACATCTGTAGAAACAATGCTAATGACTGGCTTGCTGTTAATAAATACATGGGTAAATGTCTGTTCGAGGCTCTCAGCTCTGAAGGCTGTGAGATCCCTGATTCACACCTCTATATTTCTGTGTGTGTGTCTTTAATTCCTCTAGCGTTGCTGGGTTAGGGTCTCCCTGACCGAGCTGGTCTCGGCAATTAATGTATTTGTTTAAAGAGCTATCTTTTAAAGATATTTAAAACAACAGAAATCTTATATATTTTCTCTCATAGTTACAATTTCAGGTGCTCTTTATTACTTTTGAAGAAAGATATTTCCATCTGGTGTTATTCTTCTTTTGCCTGCCTTTAATTTTCTTGGACTGCAGGTCTATTTATAATGAATTATTTCAGCTTTTGTATAAAAAAAAAGTCTTTATTTTTCCTTCATTTTTGAAATGTATTTTCACTGGATATTGAATGGTGGTGGACAGGCCTTTTTCTTTCATTACTTTAAAGTTGGTACTCCTTTTACTTCTCACCTGCGTTG
This sequence comes from Pongo abelii, assembly GCF_028885655.2. Taxonomy (NCBI): domain Eukaryota; kingdom Metazoa; phylum Chordata; class Mammalia; order Primates; family Hominidae; genus Pongo; species Pongo abelii. The sequence goes on along the minus strand of NC_071990.2, from coordinate 94,001,947 downwards.
TCTCAATCATCTTTGTTACTATGTCTATGATATGTATTTTTTCTCTGGTTGTTTTTAAGATTTTCTCTTTATCACTGGTTTTAAGCAATTTGATTGTGGTTGACTTGGTGTAATTTTCTTTATCTTTCTTGTGCTTGGATTTTTGTGGGGGTTAATAGTTTCTATCAAATTTGGAAAATAGTTAGTCATTATCTCTTCAAATTTTCTTGTCTCCATCTTCCTCTTTTAGGTACACATGTGTTAGGCTGTTTGGTGCTGCCCACAGCTTACTGATGCTGCATTCATTTTTAAAAAAATTATGTTTTGTCTTTGTTTCATTTTGGATAGGTCCTACTGTGGTGTCCTCAGATCACTAATCATTTTTTCTGCAATGTTTAATCTGCTGTTAATCTGATCTGATATATTTTTAATTTCAGGTATTAGAGTTTTCACATCTAAAATTTTCACGAGTCTTTTTTTATTGTCCATGTGGCTGCTTAAGTTTTCGGACTACAAAATGTTAAGTAGAGACACAGACAATAGAAATATGGACTACAGTTGTAATAGCTGTTATAATGCCATTGTCTGCTGTTTCTAACATCTATTTAAATTCTGGGTTGTTTTCAATTGATTATTTTTTTTTCTCATTATACATCCTATAATCCTGTTTCTTTGCATTCCTCACATTTTCTGATTGAATGCTAAACATTGTGAACTTTCTTGGTAAGGTTGTGAATATTTTCGTATTCCTATGAGTATCTTTGAGTTTTGTTCTGGAACACAATTAAGTTATCTGAGAACAGTCTATTTTTTTCAGTTCTTGGTTTTAAGATTTTTGAGAGGGACCAGATCTGTATTTAGTCTAATTTTCCCCTATTACTGAAACAAAACGCTTCTGACCACTGCAACCAATGCCTCATGAATTATAAGAATATCCAGTTTGATTGATAGGAGTAGGCACTGTTCCCAGCCTTGGATGAGCTCCTAGAACTGTTCTCTCTAATCCTTTTTGGGTATTTCTTTCCCTGGTGCTGTGTAGCTTTCTCATTTTTAGATGTGCTATACTAGGCTGCATAATCAAGGAGCACCAGCCTCCAGGGTTCTCTGTCTGTCCAGCACTCTCTTCCACAATCTCTAGCACCTTGGTCTCCCAAGACTCTCAGCTTTGTCTGTCCAAATCAGAAAGTCTGAGAGGTCCCTTCATGTCTCTCTTGCTGAACCACAACCTGGAAACTGTCTGAAGCCAAAAGCTAAGGCAATTATAGGGCTAACCTTGTTTATTTCCCATCTCTCAGGGATCATCATTCTTTCTTGTCTAACATTCAGTGTCTTGAAGTCCATTGTTGCAAATTTCTTCTTATTTTTAAAACGGTTTTGTTTCAGTAGATATAGAAGTTTGTCCTCTGTTATTCCATTTTGGCTTGAAAGGAAATTTTGGCTTTTTCTCTTAATGTTAGAAAACAACACCCACATCTAACTAGTCTAGGCAAAGTGATTTTATCTGTCTTAGATTAAGAAAACAAACATAACAAACAAACATATATAAAACTAAGAGTTATCCAGTGTTTAAAAGAGAATTTAAAACCATTTTGAACATTTAACAGAGAGACATAAAAGGTACCAGAGAGGAATTCCATTCACAACTCACATATCTCTCCAAGTCTAGCTTCTTGTAGCTCAGCTGGGTTCCAGCCACCTAGCACTCACTCTGCCCTGGAACTATCCCCAGGCACAGCTGAGAAGGAGTGTCTCTTTTTCTCCCCACCTTTTCTTTTCTTTCTTCTATCTATATGGTTTGATGTGTCTGCCTTTCTAATGGAAATCAATAGAGATTTTCTAGTCTTCTTTCAAATTTTCTCTCCACCAACCTCTTAGGTGTAGACTTAAAAGTTCTGCCTTCAAAAAGGGTAAAAATTAAAACTTGATGAAGTGCTGTGTGTATGTATATGTGTGTTCATGTGTTTGTGAGAGACAGAAAAGTTGTGAACATGTATATTTAAATTTTTCTTTTATATTTGTCATAATCTTCTACCTAGAAAAGTAATAGAGTTTATCACCCTCATAATTAGACAAATAGCATTTCTGTCTGGTCCTGGTTTCCTGATTATTAAGGTATCTTCCGGCTTTAAAAATCTGAAGGTCATTGTGGGTTGTATGACTTCCAATCCTTCTATATGGTTCTAAAGGCGTTTATAGAGGACTGAAGACCTGAAATGACAGGAAATATCTCTGTGTGACATGACAAGAAGGGAGGGACCTTGAAGAGCCATTGCATATTTTCCCCTAGGATCACCCTACCTGGGAGAGCTACATTTGTGCGCAGGGCCACCACAGCCCTCCAGTTTAAAGGTTAGACAAGAGTCTGCAGGGGAAGGTTTAAATTTACACCTTCTTGACAGTCTGAAATAAATGGCCCTGGCTTGATCCCTACCACTGAACTAAGCAGAGATAAAAGTCCGCTCAGAGTAACCAGTCGTGTAGATATGGGGCTGAGAAAGCTTTGCTTAGAAGAATACCTGAGAAGGCAAACTCTTTTAGGAAGAGTTGTCTTCCTAAAAGCTTCCTCACATGATTTCATGTTGTAATAACATCTGTGTCATGTCTTTTCTATAAAAGAGAATCTTCAAACTAAAATAGTAAAACAGGTTAAGCATGAATTTAAATTCAGGCTAGGAGAGAAAAAAATGTTATGCATGAAGATAAGACAGCATTTAAATATTTTAAATTCATATCTTTAGGCAGAAACAAATTAAATCCCAGTTTAGTGTAACAATTCATGTATTGATTCGGTAAATATTTATTGAGTGCCTACCAAGTGCCAGCACTGTTGTAAATGTTTGCTCATACAGCAGGGAGTAAAACAGATAAAGATCCTGCCCTCAAAGTAGTTTTATTTGTAATTGTGATTGCAAAAGTATTACCTTTACTCTTTGAAGTATCATAGGGAATGGGAAACTGCCAGATGACTGGAGATGCCAAATTCCTTCTTAATATTCAAAAGAAAATGGCAGCAGCAGAATTCAGAAACTCTGTGTCCTGGGTGACAAGCCTGGGTAAAATCAGAGATTAGATTTGAGTTCTTAAAAGAAGAAAAAGGAATTACTTAACAAATGCCCAATTAGACTAATCATATTAACAGTCTTGCTTCATTTTATCATTGAATTATGATACAAGAAAATCAGGAGAATTCTATATGCAAAGTACACCTTGATTTCAGCAGGGCATTTCTCAGTATTTCCATATTACTTTGAGGCTAGATAAAAAGACTGACTGAATGAGCACTCCCTAAGAATCTAGATTTAATGGATTACTACCAAGTTGGAAGGAAATTTAAAATTTTTTAGCTGATATAAATGTATCTTCTCCTAATCTATCAGGGACTCTTGACATAAAAATAAACTTAATAGTGAAACACAGGCACAGGTATGTAGTAGGATAAAAATATACCTCACACCGTTTATATGAGGATTAAGAGTTCTGTGCTTGTCACATAATAGGAACTTTATAAATATCACTCTGATCCTCCACTCCTTGACTCAAAACATAATATTTACTTTTCAGCCTGTTCCTGAATATGGGCTTAGATATCACTGTTACTAAAACAAAATATAAGAATACAGGTTGAGTATCCCTTATCCAAAATGCTTTGGACCAAACGTGTTTCAAATTTCACATTTTTTTTCAGATTTTTAAAATATTTGCACATATATAATGAAATATCATAGGAATGGAACACACATTTAAATGTAAAATACATTATGTTTCATATACAACTTATACAATTAGCCTGAAGGTAATTTTACGCAACATTTTTAATAATTGTGTGCATTTGTCATATGAGATCAGGTATGAAATTTTCCACTAGTGGAGTCATGTCAGCACTCAGAAAGTTCATAATTTTTTAGTATTTTGGATTTTGGATTTCAGAATTAGAGATACTCAACCTGTACTATAATTTTAACTTTGATAATATCTGTGTTCTATTAGTTTTAAAATGATGTAGGGGCACTCTTTACATATTATATTACATGAAATTACTTAAATTTTAAATGTAGTATGTATACTAATTTTAAAACACAGATAAGATAACTTATTGACATTTAATAATAATATTTTTGACATAATGAGAGTTCAAAACATATAAATAATTCACTTTAAAATAGCTACATTTTCTCATAAGGTGAAAACAGAAAATGTACTTAGTCATGTTCTCAAAAAAATCTACATCTTTGGTTTATCTTTCCTGAGAATGTTAACACCTAAATAATATGCTCCCAAAGATAGGTATAAAAAAGATGCTCTTTGCATCATTGAAGCCAGAAAAAAATTGTGACTTTAGGAGAGTAGTTATGTAAATTTTAGTACGTCTATACAATGAATCATAGAAAACAATAAAAAGTAAGAATGTGAACCTATAAATATTGATATGGAGCGATCTCAAGAAAACTATGGAAAAGTCTCACCACAATTCAGTGTACTTCCAAATAGTGTAAAAAAGCAAAAAGCCAAAAGACATATGTACATCTCTGTGTGTGTGTGTTTGTGCATATATGCAGGCAATAAAGTAAAGGAAGAGGGGCTAGAAGGTGGTACTTAATTATTTTGTAGTGATTACCTCTAATGATGTAAGAAGGAATCAGTATGGTAGAAATGAATGGGACATTTATATTTTCTTCTAATTTCTTCTATATTGATCACATCTTTAAAAAATTTTTAATATACTTTAAGTTCTGGGATACATGTGCAGAATGTGCAGGTTTGCTACATAGGTATACACATGCCATGGTGGTTTGCTGCACCCATCAACCCGTCATCTATATTAGGTGTTTCTCCTAATGCTATCCCTCCCCTAGCCCATCATCCCCTGACAGGACTCGGTGTGTGATATTCTCCTCCCTGTGGATCACATCTTTTATGGAGGCCTGGTGCGGTGGCTCACACCTGTAATCCCAGCAATTTGGGAGACCGAGGCGAGCCAATTGCTTGAGGTCAGGAGTTCAAGACCAGCCTGGCCAACATGGCGAAATCCCATCTCTACAAAAAACACAAAAAATTAGCTGTGTGTGGTGGTGGACACCTGTAATCCCAGGAACCCTTGAAGCTGAGGCACGAGAATTGCTTGAGTCCAGGAGGCACAGGTTGCAGTGAGCCGAGATGGCACCATTGCACTCCAGCCTGGACAACAGAGTGACACTCCGTCTTAAAAACAACAACAACAACAACAAAAACTTTTATAGAAAAATGCATGCACATATTTCTAGTATAAAATAATTTTTAAAAAGCACTGATATTACTTATAGGGATTTAATGTAAAAGAATAACCAATCTTCAGAATTTTTCATCAAGAGAAGAATCCTTTAAGCCAGACTACCAGGAGAATAATCAAGGACTCAAATCCAAATTATGAATTCATTGTTTGAAAAGAATAATGAAATAATACTCTCATGATTAAAATTTTCTTCAAAAGTCTAATTTGCCTATACAAAGAAGCAATTTTGCCATTTGCAATTAGTCTTCTTTAAACAATATGAGCAAATATAATTATCGTAATTTCTTTTCTACTATCATTTCACAAGAAAAGATCTAAACCAACAATATGAAAGTGGAAGATTCATTAATTTTATTTTATATTATCATTTTAATTAATTTGCCTAGATTGATCCTCAAAACAGAGTAAGAGCTCGTCTTCTACTTTTAATATTTATGAAGGGAATTGAGGCCCTAATCTTGATTGTAATCATGGTATTCTCCTTTGTCATCTCCTATTCCTCTTCGTTTTTCTTTCCTTCTTCCCCTTTTCTTCCTTCCTCTCCACTTCCTCCTGCTAATACTTCTTCTTTGAGTGGCAATTCTTTTATTCATTGAATATGAACATTCTACCAAATTGGAATATGTAGAATGGATTTACCTGTTACTCATATTAACTGAATCGGCATCAGTGAGAACATTTTTAAATATTCTCAAGAAAATCTTTAGAGAAACCACCCTGAAGTTCAGTGTCCCTAGCAATACCTCCACCATATATTCCTGCCTTTACCTTTTCTCATTTTTGTCTCATGAAATATCAGCATTTCTGAATGTAAAATAAAAGTTCTGATGTGAATCAATTATTTCACTTGAATTTAGATACGTTCCAGAGAAACTAACTGGTCCTTTCTCAGGGCAATGCCTTTGATGTTGCTGGTGTCAAAAATGTCATCTCCTCCTGCTAGAGAGACCTGTATCTTTCGGAACAGGTCGTAACTTTTCTGTCTATCTTAGCAAGTTATATCATCTTTTAAAGAGACTGTCAGTTTGGTCATAGGTCACTTGAAGCACTTATTTTGTAAATTGTGGATGTTTTATTCTTTCAGAGGCACCAGAGCACTTTGTTCTTGTTCCTTTCTAAATTTTGCTATGAAAAAAAAGAGGTGTCATAAATCACCTTCTTTGACTTTCACTGGGTCAAGATTGTGTGTTTCAACTTTAAGAAACAGTTAACTACCACATAGATTTCTTTATTCTTCCTATTATAAAGAAATAGTCAAATAGAAAAAAAAGATATGTGACCATCTGTGTGATAAGCACATTCCTGTTACAGTAATTGTGTAGACAATTACTCCCCGTATCAATCTACATGGAGAGGGCCTCTTTGTCCCACTCTTTGGGTATAGGTACAAGACTTCTCCATTTTTTTATATCCCATTAATTCCAGGTTCCACCAAAGTTCTTCTCATGCTCTCAGAGAAGAGAGAGAGAGAGAGATCTTCCAGAGTTGAACTTGACAAGTATTCAGCTTTAGTTGAGTTCCATTGTGACCATGTGCATATTTTAAACATTTAAAAAATGTTAGTTCAGAGAAAACAACTTATGACTTGGCTCTGCATAGATCTCAGCCCTTTGATAAAAATGCAGAAGCAGAGAAGTGCTAAGCATGACTGAGGCTAAATTTTCAACCGTCTCATTTGAAATCAGCATTTAAGTGGAATTAGAGAAAATAAAGTGTTTAGAGAAAATAAAGTGATTTCATCTCCTCCTGCTAGAGAGACCTGTATCTTTCAGAACAAGTCATTTGAAATAGAGAAAATAAAGTGATGCTTTATTTGTTAGCAAATATTTGGTGAGTGTCTACTCTGTTATAGGCAAGGTTTAAAGTGGCAGAAAGAAAGGTGAAAGCAAAAACAGGCAAAAATTGTTGGCCTCATGGAGTATAAATTTTGGTGCACACCTATGACTGTGGACTGAGAAGCTACCGTGTCAAACCTGCTTGGGGTTTTCTAACGATCCTCCCAGGCTGCATGTCCTTGATGATGTCCAATTATCACCCTAACACTATGCAGAGATGACTGTAAATTTTCAGAAGCAACTATGTACTTGGAAATACTATAATGAATATAAACATAAACATGAAAGCGAAAAAAAAAAACTTTAAAACACTTGGGCATATAAAGTGTGGTTAAGTATATGACAAAATAAAGACCTGTAAGAATTTTTCTACAACATTAAATTTTCTGTTTTTCTTGAAGAGCACCAGAAAAGAAGTGGTATAGAAGGCAATGACCCAAAGTTCAGACTCAGAATTTCTTTATAAATGTCGAAACTCTGAAATATTACATGCTAATTCTGTCAGAGTTCTGTGAAATATGACTATCCCTGTTTCCTGGACACACCATCTAAGAAAGCACAGGCTTTCTCCTGATCTAAGTTTTTGGCATAGGCTGATACTATGATGGAAATGGTGATGTTTTGGAAATATACATACAATTTGGCACAGACTACATTCTGAAAATGTAACTTCTGCCGTAAAGAAAAGATATTTAAAAGTTAGCAAGCAGTGTTTGGTTTTCTGTTCGGAAGGTGGGGGGCTGGGGGAGGGATAGCATTAGGAGAAATACCTAATGTAGATAACGGCTTGATGGGTGCAGCAAACCACCATGGCACGTGTATACCTATGTAACAAACCTGCACGTTCTGCACATGTACCCCAGAACTTAAAGTAGAATGAAAAAATGTTAGCAAGCATTTTTAGGATGCTGTAGCAAAGGTAAACACCTAAATTTGTCCTACTTAATGGAATATGACCTGAGCAGCACAGTCTTAGGGAATGGGTTTATAAAATAAATTGTAATTTAGCAAGTGTGAATGAATGGTTTCTCAGTTTAAAAAAGATTTATGAGCATATCAGAAAGAAAAGAATTTTCCAGAAAAAAGCCCTAAACACTTATCAGAAGACTGATTAAGAAAAAAGAAAAAAGTAATAAGGTGCCTCTATTCTTACCGAGGCTAGACATTTTGGTCCAGAATCCATTGGCCAATATCAGATAATTTGGTTCTCGTTGATTTTTAACAGGTTTGACAGGGTCTAAGTAAAGTCCTATTCTGTGCTCAAGTTTTCCCTGGCTGCATACAAGGATCCTAGCCTCCACTTTTAATCACTGACACCATTAAAGGAAAGAGAGGAGGAGGAATTGCTCATGTCTAGTGGCCAGTGGATCCACGCTAGGGTTATTTGACAAGTAGCAACTCAGGATGTGCCAGACAAGGCTACTATTATTCATTGCAGGTAAAGTGTCTGCTGGACACTTCAAAGGCTTTGGAGAAACCATATGAAAGCTGGTTTCTTTTTTGCAGGGTTCCTGAGAACTAGCTGCCAAAGCAAAGGAATTCCGGTATCCTAAAAGTGAATCTGTTCCTTAGTGTGCCATTTACGTGTTGGCCAAAGGCCAAGATAGGATAACACTGTTGCAGAACATTAGCCTATAATCAAGAATCATCAGCCTCACAAAGAAAGTCAATATCATGAAAAAGACATTAAAAGTTCCATGGAATGCCCCATGAAGCAGATTTAATATGCTAAGCACCTCATAAAACAGACTTAATAGACCAAATATTAAATAAAAAGGAGAAATAACCTTAGGTAAAAGAGATATATAAAATAATAAAGAATATTATGTACAATTACACGTCAATAAACTTAAAAATGTGGGTAAATTTGAGGCAAACAATAAAACGCCCAAGTTGGTTCAAAAGGAAGTAAGAAATTTGAAAAGATTGATAACCAATAAAGAAATTTGAGTGTAATAAAAAGGCATTCTCTTCAAATAGTTCTAGGCCTAGAAGGTATTACAGGTAAATACTATCAAAATGTCAAGGAACCGATTCTATTTCTCTTTCCAAACATACTTCTGCAAATTAAATCAATATATTAAATTAGGCAAAGTGTCCGATTCATTTAACTATGTAAGTATTACCTTAATCCTTAAACTAGGAAAACAAAATTATATGCAAATTTTAAATAAATATAGGTATAAAATGTTTAATTAACATTAGCTGATCAACAAGTTCAGGGTACTAACAAAACAATTCATCGTAATTGAGTAAATTTTACCTTGAAAGTGTAAGACAGTTAAATAAAAGAATATCACTCAGTATTTTCCATCACATTAATGGGAGAAAAAAAATCACATACTTTTTCACATACACACAGAAAAGTCATTTGAAAAGCTTCAACACTTATTTAGGATAAAAGCTCATGCAAACCAAGAATAGACAGGAAATTCCTTAACCTGATAAAAGTTGTCTCCCAAAAACCTAAGGCAAATGTACGAGGAACTTTAGGAATATCATCATTAAAGTCTAGAAGAGGGCATGAATTATTGGTGTTGCCTGTATTGTACAATATATTATAAAAGTCCTGGCAACAGTAATATAATAAGCTGTATGGACAGAAAAGACAACATTGTCATTATTTCCAGATCATTTGGTAATTTATCTAAAAAAACACAAAGGATAAACACAAAAGCTTTTAAAACCAATAACAGACTTCAGCAAGATTGTTGGATTGAAAAAAATAGCCCCAAATCAGCAGTACCTCCCCATACCAGCAACAACCAAAGATAATGTAACAGACAAAGTGCAATGAATGTTTGAGAATTAATTTAACATTCTATTAAAGGACACAATATAAGAGCTGGATAAATGGAGAATCACATTATGTTCATAAACTGGCCAACAACACCATGAAGAAGTGAATTTTCTTTAGAAATAGGAAAGGATTTTTAAGACAAGCCATGAGAGCATAAGCAATAAAAAAAATTTGGATTTATTTTACAATAACAAACAAAGCAGTTCGTTTAAAATAAAAATTTTAAATTAAGTAACAACTAGAAAATGTTAGTAATATAAATAATACAAAGAATCAACACCAATAAAATGTAGAATTTCCAATAAATTTTTTAAAAGTAAGCCAAAAATATGGTGAAATGAAATGAACAAGCAATCCCAGAAGACAATATTAGAATGACAATAAGCATATGAAAGTTTTTAAAAATTAAAACTAATTTTTAATAATTTATCTAAGATATTATTTAACAATATTAATTTAAAATTAATATTAAATTAGATATCTTAATTTTAAAAAGCCAATGGAATATCATTTTTCACCTATCAGATTAGCAAAAATAATAAAATCTGATGCTATTACGTGTTGGCAAGACTATTAGGCGCTAATTCTCAAGCATTTCTGCACATGGGAATCACCTGCAGATCTTTAACTTATCCTAATGTCTGGCTCCCCAGCATTCTGATTTACTTGGTATGGACTTTCAAAACTGTGCTTATGATTTAGGCTTGATCAGAGAAATATCATGTGTGATATGCTATATAATTTCAAATTTTCAAAGGGATGTTAGATAGAATATCAAATTGTGAATCCTATGGGAACACCAGTACTAATAAGTGGAAGTTGCAGAAAAAAATTGGAAAAATTTTTAGCAATCGTGTCCAAAGAAAAAAAGACTTTCTTTACTTGATTGAAAGCTACACATCACTGCAAGTGTTCACGAACATGTTGCATAGTAACTTGGTAGGGTTTGCAGAGCAAAATTCAGGTTATTAGACCAGCAGTTAGAACAGATGACCTTAAAATTATACTTATAAATGTAATACTTGAAATGCTGATTACAGTCCAAGCTGAATCGCCCTTTCACCTCTCTCCTGCTTCCTTTTGTTTTCAAAAATTCCTGACTCAGCCTCTGTCCTAGGGGACAAAAAAAAAGGCATAACCCAGAAGGTTGCTGTGTATTCTCAACTCTTGTTTCTATATGATTGTCATGGTCAATAATTCAGGAGGGAGATGGAAAATAGAAATATCACACCGATCAGAGTATGCTTAACAAAATACTTCTGATCTTGGAAAAGAGTGGGGATTTTTCTCTATCTTTGTGGATGACACTGCTGTCAGTCCATTTGGGTTGGTATAATAGAAAACTATAGGGTGGCTTATAAAAAGCAGAAATTTATTTCCCACAGTTCTAAAGCCTGAATAGTCCAAGATCAAATTGCCAGATTGGGTGTCTGGAGAGGACTCTGTGCTGCATGGATGACGCCTTCCATGTGTCCTCACAGAGCTGAAGGGTCAAATAAGCTCCCTCAGGCCTCTTTTATGAAGGTATTAATCCCATTCATGAGAGTAGAGCCCTCATGACTTATTGGTCTCCCCAAGGCCCATCTCCTAATACAATTGCATTGGTGATTAGGTTTCAACATATAAATTTTGGGGAAACACAAGCATTCAGTCAATGGCAACTGGGCTCCTGCTTCAGAGATCAGGCCTCTTCCTGAAGGCGATTATTTGGTTCTTTAGAACCTTTGGAACACTGGAGCATAGTCTTGTACAGTACCCAAGGTTTGACAATGTGTACATAAAAAAGGCATACATTTAAGACACTTAAGTTTTTTACTAAGAACAAAGATAACTAAACCCTCTGATACTATACACTGGAACTCTTACTTGGAGTCTGGCAGAAATGGAGTTTTCAAAGCAAATAATCATATAACATCATTCAAACAACTTCTCTGATTTATATCTACAACATACATACATGTGTGTATATAACTACTATATATAATAAATAATAACTTTTGTATTAAGAACATGGACAATTCCCTATAAAATTTAGTTTAAAAAGTAGGCTAAATTCTATCCACATGTATGCATGTATATTAACATATCCTGCACATATAAATTTCATATATATAATTTACTCTAGAAGGTTATAAATGTAATTATTGATAGGAAAAATAGGATATCTGTGACCATCAAAGGAAAACTCCTCAAGCTCTTGAAATAGGTTACTAAGCAGTAAAATAGATAGTATAGTTGATTTGTTACTTTTGACTATTGTCTTGACTATCTCATCTATGTGCTCAGTCTTAACATCTAGTTTTCCTAAGTTCTTATTGTCTTATTTTTAAAGAAATTAGTCCTGTGTTCTTGGCTAGGTGGATATGAGAAGGAGAAGGGGGACTAATTTAAAAATTATCATTCATTGTGAATTATGATGTGCTAGGCATTGTGAAAAATACCCACCTGAATTTTCTTACGGAAGCCACAGAACACTTCCATCAAATGTTCCAATTACCTTTCTTTCACAGAAGAGGAAATTGAAACTTTACAGCGATTAAATAATTTGCCCAAGATTACATACTGTGAGACAGAACTGTGATTTGAACTCAGAGCATCTGAATTTGCCATGGGTGTATGGGTGTATAGAAGCTTGTTAAACATTGGTAGGAGAGAAATTTTTTATAAGTTCATGTTACATATAAAGAGAGTTAGGACCAGATATCTGTCAAAACAAATCAGTTTTATGTGAAAATACTTTATAAAGAAGTTTTTTATTTAATATCATAAAATCAGCAGTGACAAAAACGTGAAATCAAATATTGAAAGACATCATCAATTTAAAATAATTTAATTTATAATTTGTAGCTAATTATATTTAGCCTAGATAAAATTGACCTGTGCACATTTTTAAGAAAGGAGCATAGTGTGTAAAATAACCATAGGTGATATCTTTAAAACTTGAAAAAGAAACTCTCCTGTGTGTTGTGACATTACTCCTTATTTACTATCAAATGGTACTGCTAAATCCAAGCAAATTTTGATAAATTTATAGCTGACCTCCTTATAGAAATATATCATAACTAGTTCAAATGATGTTAAGATTTTAAAGTAATGAAATGTAATTCATTAAAAATATTTAATAGTAGATATTCCCTAATATTAAGTAATATTTCCATCCAGTAATTCCAGATTAATGAGGATTTATTATATCTATTTCAATCAGTACCTATAATTTTTACTACTTTTGAAGAAATACTGGCATTAGTTAAGATGTTTCAATCGTAGGGTAAAATAAATGTTTATTTTCCTTTTACTATCATTCATTTTTATTAGCAGAAAATAATGTTACAGTATTTCTTTATTTTCAGTTTTATATTCAAATTGGTTGAAGGTCCAAGCACCTGAGCTACCTAGTATTCGTAAACTCCATATTATACATAAGTTTCTAAATTTGAAACATATTGTTCTCCTACCATCTAGGGGATTCTGTTTTATAGATAAGTAATAACTTGCTTGAACAAAGTTACTAATGCCACTTCCAATGATGTTCTTGTTATGTTATAACCCTGACACCAAAAGCAATAGTTAGGGCTAAAGCACAGCATAGGTGCTTGTTCTCAGCCTGATCAAACAAGCTTAATTATGACCTCCAGATAAAGGTACTGCCATTAAGCCATTGAATTATCACAGATAAGGCTGAGTCTTCCTTACTGTCTGATGATAAATCACAGCTAACAACAGCAGTTAGAGCTCACATAGCTAATCCTTCGGAGATTTTGAATGGGCTGGTTCTCCTACTGTTTTGCATCTATTTATATTGCACTCAGAACCCCCAAATGGCCTCTGCTTATCTCCAGCTTTAGATAATTTATGCTTTTTGGTGTGTCACCTCACCGCTGAAGCTGTTATCAGGAATGAGGAGGTTTAGGAAATCGGATCCACTGAAATGCTAATCCTCCTGCCAATTACTACACAAAAACAAGTTTTCTTCACTGATTTGCTTTTGTTTATTTGATACTGCAAATGTGGATTTTATGATTACAGTTTAGGACAATTGTTTAGCTCCAAAACAAAATAAGCATTTAATTTGACTAGCTTTCTCTTTTCACAAGAGTGGTTGGGCAATTTACACTGATTCAAACGGCCAGATGGTTTCCTCTCTGTTTGTCACTGACTAAATAGATGTGTAAATATTTTTATTTTCATAGAGGGCTGGTCTTGAGAAGAGAATTTGTTGAAGCCCCCCTCAATGGTGGGCTCCTGCTCCAAGATGCACTCATCCTAATTTAGATTCTTGATATAAAGTATCTTCTATGTGAAGCTTTCACATGGAAATATGATGCCTGTCTTGGAAAGTCATTAAGATAATTTTTTTCATCCCTTAGTGCTGTCCAAGTTTTATGAAATCTTATCTCTGAGAATTTTATGAGGTTATTTGACTAGTAGTTAAATGTATTACTTTTTGGTGATATCAAACATTCCTAAATGAGTAACTATCAAGCCCATAAAATTCTCATGTGCTTATTAGCATAGTATAATGAAAATTTGAAATGCAAGGTTGGACTGTACTTTTAAACAGGCAAATTAAACTCATACCTAGCTGTGTTTTCCGATTTATTTTTTCTCAATAAGATCTCTAAGTTTCCAAGGTTTGGAAAGGATGAGGTCACCCAATTGTCGTGATTGATCACCAATTATTCAAATATCCTTGTGTTGACTATTGACGCCAGTTATTGAGATGGCAATCTTCAAAGTGATAAAGGAAGTTACAAAATTAATTCAGCCTTCGGATTCCATTACACTTAATGTCACCTAATAGAACATTTGATATTTTTAATCCTAGTTAAAGGCTTTCTCCCTAAGCTAATGCTGATGGCAGAAATGATGGAAAAGAAAAGTATCTAACATTATAACTTCTGCAATTCTTTTTTTTCTTGGTATATTTCAGTGTAAAGCATTTATGTAGGTGGCTTCCCAGATGGCTCCTTGATTCTTCTATAGAAATGTAAGATAGGTATCTGTATTTTAACTTGAAAATGAAATGCTCATAAGACTTCTTCTGACATATGTGAAAGCTTCTTCTCTTAAAAGACTAGTTTCTGTATTTTAAACGTGTATTTAGAAAAACCTTCTTAACTTTTTCTTCTAAGGCAACATAATTAAAAATATATGTTGATTACTAGATACGTGCCATTCCAAGAGCTACTGAAAACTGAATTTTAGGTGAGATTTAATATATTAGCAGATATTGTGAAGGTAAATATTAAATCACTGACCACCTGATATACCTCATTGTTTGTTTTATATTTATCAGTAGGCACATTCCTTTTGAAAGAGCAAGATCTGCTTTTATTTTTTATTTTGTTTTATTTTTATTATTTTCTTTAACAGCATGTTTTGAATATCCATTTCTTATTTCTCAGGTGCTAACAGACTCCCACTATGAAATTTTACCTGGTTTTACTGTATCCAGGCCTAAGGTAATATAACTCATTACTCAATGTAAATACACAGAAATAATTAAGCAGAGTTCTCAGATTTTTTGCTTCTCTATACCTGGAATGAAACTTTCAAAGAGAGGGAAGGGCAAAAGCACTTGTCATTTTATGGCACAAGTAATTGTGGTGTCAACAGAAAGTCAGTATTTGACTTTAGAATGGGAGAAAATTTTTGCAATCTGCTCATCTGACAAAGGGCTAATATCCAGAATCTACAATAAACTCAAACAAATTTACACGAAAAAAACAAACAACCCATCAAAAAGTGGGCAAATGATATCAACAGACACTTCTTAAAAGAAGATATTTATGCAGCCAAAAGACACATGAAAAAATGCTCATCATCACTGGCCATCAGATAAATGCAAATCAAAACCACAATGCCATACCATCTCACACCACTTAGAATGGCGATCATTAAAAAGTCAGGAAACAACAGGTGCTGGAGAGGATGTGGAGAAATAGGAACACTTTTACACTGTTGGTGGGACTGTAAACTAGTTCAACCATTGTGGAAGTCAGTGTGGCGATTCCTCAGGGATCTAGAACTAGAAATACCATTTGACCCAGCCATCCCATTACTGGGTGCATACCCAGAGGATTATAAATCATGCTGCTATAAAGACACATGCACACGTATGTTTATTGTGGCACTATTCACAATAGCAAAGACTTGGAACCAACCCAAATGTCCAACAACAATAGACTGGATTAAGAAAATGTGGCACATATACACCATGGAATACTATGCAGCCATAAAAAATGATGAGTTCATGTCCTTTGTAGGGACATGGATGAAGCTGGAAACCATCATTCTCAGCAAACTATCGCAAGGATGAAAAACCAAACACTGCATGTTCTCACTCATAGGTGGGAATTGAACAATGAGAACACATGGACACAGGAAGGGGAACATCACACGCAGGGGCCTGTTGTGGGGTGGGGGGAGTGGGGAGGGAGAGCATTAGGAGATATACCTAATGTAAATGACGAGTTGGTGGGTGCAGCACACCAACATGGCACATGTATACATATGTAACAAATCTGCACGTCGTGCACATGTACCCTAAAACTTAAAGTATAATAAAAAAAAAGAAAGAAAAATATCTGCCACTTTATTTGGCTTTGATACGCAAGTGCTTGAAATGAACTGACATTAAGGCATTAAGGAGTGTATGCATATGTTTATTCATCTCCATTCAATTATTCTCTAACATTGAAAACACTTTTAGTAATTTTATGTATCACAGCTCTTAACCAACTGCTCTATGCCAGAGTCCTAGTGGATATCATTCCCTTCATTGAACATAAAACCAAAACAAAACACAAACAAAATATGAAATAAACAAATGAAAACAATAATCTGCCTTCTTGCTGATAATGATGATTATTTTTTATAAGAATGGGAAACAAATAGAATAAAATAAATTAAGCTTAAAGGAGTTACACAATCCCAAGTTGTGCAATTTGGGAGGTTATCCTTAGTTTTTTGTTTGTTTGTAAAAGATTGCTTTCTTATACTACCTTTGCTTTCAATCACCATCTTCTCTCTCTTCATCTTTTATCTAAAGCTGTTTTATTTTCCCCTCTCCAATACCTTTTCCTCTGCCCTTCTATTTCCCAGAGACGTGGCTTTTCAAACTGCCTTGCTTTGTTAACATTTCACACATACACCTCATGGTACAGATTCCTCAAAATGCTTTTGCTATGAAACTTGTTCTTTATGCAATAGTAAAGCCTTAAGTATATGAAGTAAAACGTGATCTGAATATGAGAAAAGTTAAGCATTTAAAGTTTTAAAATTATTTTTCTGGAAGGACGTGCTACCGTTATTATCCAACCTAGCAAAATTACTAAGCTATTCTTAGACAAATTTCTGTCAGCTGAAAGAGAAGGAGAAAGGGAGGAAGAGAAGAAGAGAAGAGGAAAAGAAAAGAGAAGCTGGTCTGTAAAGGAAAAGCATGGAATTTGAATATTCTATTTCACATGACCTAGATGGATAAGTCAGACAGTTATTTACCATTAAATAATACACAAAACTACCTACATTGAAATTTTTCTCTACCTCAAGTTTGGATCCCTTAGGATCAGTGAAAAGATTATTGAAAGCTCTTTATTGATCTCTCACATTTCCAAATTCTCAACACATTTACTGTTTGAACTACATAATTGAAGATTGGCTATATATTATTTTAACTACTACTCTTTAATTGTTTCATATATGTGAATTTTTTCTTCCCAAATAGATTCTGATTTCCTACAGCATGGGAATGCATCTTATTTTTTAAATATATTCATTGCACTGAGAATAGTTGTGGGTCCATAGACCTAGGCTATCAATATATGTTTGGGGATTTATTAAGATAGAGAGATCATAGGTAAAGGTCAGGGTACAGCTGCTCAAAAGTGATGTGCACAAGACACTCTGAGAGGTTGTGCTCAAGAATGACGTGTGTTTGTAAGAGGAATCTGACAGAGACAGCAATAAAAAGCATAAATTTTATTTCTTTGATAGGCCAAGTGAGTCCATAGCCAGGCAGTTTGACAAGTCACTGTCGAACTGTTTAGTGTACATAACTCTTTGGGTCATCTGCACAATTTAAAGCGACTACCACAGGCACTAGAGATAATATTAGAGAATTTGGATTGGATACTTATGTAGTATTTCTTCATAGATACTTTTGGCAGTTTAAGATACTGTTGTCAATGTTATGCAGAAACTATGTAACTATTTGGGTAGAGAGACCTTTAAAACTATATTTAGACAGAGAAATGGGGACAGAACTTTTGACATTAGCCATAGAAAATGAGGATTTTTGTCATAAGTGTTTGTATCCAGTTCTTAGAGTTGCAATAATTATGAAGTCAAACAAAGCCAAATGACCGCATGTTGTGATTTGAGTTAAACAAATAACTCAGGAAAGCATGGAAATCACCAGATATCTGTGTAAACTTGTGGTTTGTTTCCTGGTTTATGCATGTGTACTCATGTGAGGTGCTGATCCTGTTTTATAAAAGCCTGCTAGGAAAAAAATAAAATTGGCTTTGGGTATTTTATTAGATATTTTCAGAGGAAAAAAGTTCAAACCTCTTATAAATATTGCTGGTCTCTCTAAATCTGTGAAAAATATTAGAATACCCTAGAGCAAAATTGAAAGCCTTTGTGTGTGTGTGTGTGTGTGTGTGTTTTGTCCTATTTTTTAGTAGGGAAATCACAAAGGCAAAGACATTTCTTTGTATCTTACATTAATGTTTGGTGTGGAGACAGGACGGTTTCTCTGGAGATTGTATTTCTCTTTCCCAATCTCTCTCACATTTATGTGCAGGAGATTCCAAGTTAAAGAGCAATCTTGAGTAAAGGAAAAGACAAAAGAAGATACCAAAACTCAAGACACAACCTGGGAGAAATGGAGACAGGAAGATGGAGCTACTTTGATTGAAGGTTGTAGGTGAAAGGGACTTTAGAAATCTGATACCTCATTCTACAGTGAAAGAAAGGGAGGCCCAGAACCTTTAAGTAGCTTAAACATACTCATACAAGTAATTAATTAGTGGCCAATATAGAACTAGATCTCCTTTTCCTGGTTACTACTTCTAAGTCTTTTCCCCTAAATCAAAATGCCTTTCTTGTAAGTGATGTGCAAGGGAGAAGAGAAGTCATACAGTTTAAAACATCTAGGCTTTTAAACTGCTCACACACACCTGAGCTTTGCCTATTCTTGTCTCTACTTAAGGCAAATCCCCAGCCCAATGTTCAAGTCCTATAATTCACTATAACTTAAAGTTGAACCACAGGCTACACAGCTAAATATAGAATATTGGTAACTGATTGAGTGACTACAGATTGGCTGGGAAAGTAAAACTGACTCCTATTTACCTCTAATGAAATAAGAAACAGACTGTTGCGTGCTGTGTAAATCGCTCTGTAGGGGCCCTGTGCTGTTGATGATTTGTGAGCAGGTATTTAGACCTGTTTTTGAGGGAGCCCAGGGAAGGTGATGTCAGGAGGACAGTGTGGTGTTGGTAGTGAGGGCCTGCCTGAGATCAGGTTGAATGAGCTTGTTCTACATGCTTTTGTGTTCCAAAAGTTTGTGGCAGTGTGCTGAAAAGATGAAATTCCTTGAGATAGAGAGCAAAGAGAACATGTAAAAACAAACAAACAAACAAACCTGACAAGGTTGTGTAATAGTTTGGAAAGAAGCACACAGTAAAATCTTTATACAGCATACCTAGTACGTTTTGGAGGAGACGGGATGTTGTAATGAGCCCTCGTCCCTTACTGAACTGAGTGAAGAATAGCTAACCGAGTCACCATATTTTATATATTCAGTATCTTAGGTGCATATTCTCAAAGACAAAAGAAAGCCAAAAGCTCGTAATTACTCATTTTTTGTGCCTTTAATGTGTGATATTGCTGCATGCTTCTTTTTGATCATTACAGCAAATGAAGAAGCATTGCAAAACAGAGCTGCCTCCCCTTGTCTCTGTGAGAACTCAGGCAGCAAGTGAATGGTTCCTGCTGTGCAGCGTTGTTAGCTGTGCCTGCAAGTGCTGGCTGGAATATAACTAAATAAACCTACAGACAGGAAAAAGAAACACTATTGCATTTAACCTGCTGTTTTACTTTGGTTTTAAGTTTGCAAATGATTTTTAGTCAATTGTCAATATGGAGGAAGCCTAAACAGATCCCAAAGGAAAAAGCACTATTAAAAAAAGGTTCCCTTTTACTTTCTGCCAAACAATATTTTCAGACTGATAGAAATTAAACATGGTATTTACATGGGACCAATAGGAAAGCACTCACTCATTCACTCATTTATTCATTTGTCTACTGTCTATTTGATGGGCTACATATTAGATCTTATTCTAAAGTGAGATCCTGTAAGAGTCTAACACCAGTATTAAGAGACATGTAAAATGAGTTCATACGTTTTGTGTCTTTTGCCAAAAAGACATGTAAAGTAATGGAATATAGATTATTATTCCTATCAAAAGCACGTTTTCCTCTACCACTCTAAGACAAATCTCTAATCTTTCAGTCTTACTCCTGAAAAAATGTTTTCCAGAAGCCACTAAACAGATTTCCTGCCTCAGGACTGGAGCCACATTTGCAAACCTCAGCCAGATACTGGTAAGAAGATGGATATCACCCCGACTAATTTATATTAGGCATGATTTGTCCTGGGAAAAGGAGGGGTCTTCAATTAGCATATGAAAGACCAAAAAAAAAAAAAAACAAGAAAAAAAAGAAGGTTAAACAACAACAAGATAAAAAGAGCAACC
Organism: Pongo abelii; assembly: GCF_028885655.2. NCBI lineage: Eukaryota > Metazoa > Chordata > Mammalia > Primates > Hominidae > Pongo > Pongo abelii. The sequence goes on along the minus strand of NC_071990.2, from coordinate 93,981,301 downwards.
TAAAGACTACCTCCTCCATCCCCAATTTCCCAATTACAAGCTATTTGTTGCTTCTGAGCCTGGTAGCTACTAAAGCTTCTATGACCGGGGGTGGATGAAATCCCTGATTCTTAGGTTCTTCCCATGTGGGCTAGTCAGTTAATTAAAGAGTGACTAGCTGGGCGTGGTGGCACACACCTGTAGTCCCAGCTACTCAGGAGGCTGAGGCAGGAGAATCTCTTGAACCCGGGAGATGGAGGTCACAGTGAGCTGAGATTGTGCCGCTGCACTCCAGCCTGGCAACAGAGTGAGACTCCATCAAAAGAAAAAAAAAAAAAGAAGAGGAATGCGCGGATGAATGGCAAATCCTGGGAAGATCTTGGTGTTTGGGAACGTATAAACTATTTCACAAAAAAGGCATATAATCACTTATTTTAAGTAACCCTAGTCAACTTGATCCACTGAAGACCAGGATAGAACTAGATATTTGCTGAGTCTTCCCTGATTCTGAGACTAGGAGACTGCAGAAAAAATAGAAAACAGAGTGACCTTTCTGGGTATATCAAGAAGAGACTGTTAGCCTGGCATTCAAGACAGGAAGATGAAGTGAGATAACCCTTTTGACTTTCATCCTCTAGAGAGTCTCTGTCCTAAATAAATTTCAGCCACCAGAACTCAGCTGCATGTGCTGCTTAAGAAAATAACTACCCATTTAAGGGGCCATAGCAGTGAGAAAGAAAAAGATCAGGTTGCAATTCAGGATACATGCCCAGGGAAAAATGAGCTACTGAATTTTTAAAAATAAGGAAGGAAGAGAGGGAGGGAGGAAGGAAAAAAGAATATATTGAAAGATGTTCAAATCACACACACACACACCCCCCGCCACATTCTTGGTTTTGGAACTAACATTAAATAGGTATTTTAGAAGGGAAAACAGTTACTATTCAGATTAGAATTTATAACAGTGAATTAAGCACAAGAAATACTTCAAAGCACAGAAAAGAAAGAGGAAGAGAAATCATGAAGAAAAAAGAGACTGTGAGAATAGCTCTAAGAAAAAGAACAGCCAAAAGGTGATTTAAAGGAGGAAAAAATAGTAAATGGGAGAGAGGTAATTACTAAACAACTTCTAGAAATAAATTTTCCTGAAGTGAGAAAAGATTTGGGTCCAGAAACTAAAAGGGCTGACTAAGTTTCAGGCTGATTTAATAAGAAGATATATGCAACCAAGTAAATCCTTATAAAACGTGTGAACTCCAAGGATAAAGAAAAAAGTTTATGTTTATAGCTTGGAAGAACAAGTTACTCACAAAGGAAAAATAATCACACTGGTATAGGCTTTATTTTTTGACACTGGAAGCTAATAGACAATAGATCATTTAATACACTCAGGAAAACAAACAGCATGCAAAAACTCCTATATTCAGTCCGTCATTTTCTTGTTTATTATCCGGTTGATGACTTTTTTAAAAAAAGACAAAATACATAGAAAGAGTGACATACACAAACTGGAATGGTTTGCTATGCAACCATACTACCTAAGGAAAATACTTGAGGAAAGGCCATAAAAAGACAAATTAATCATAAGAGAGACAAGGTGAAAGAAGAGAGAACAGTGGTGAGTAATGACATTTAATACATGTAAGTTTAATAGATGAGGATATGAGGAATTTCACAATCTAAGGGACTTATTTTAAAACAATTCAAATAATCACTCAATTACTCCAGCAAAACCTAGGAGATGGAGGTGGGCACGAGGGGGATAAAGAGAGGTTGAAAATGTTCTAATCATGTCATTATGGACAGGGGAAAGGAGGACCAAAAAAAAAGAAAAGAAAATACATTCTTAGGGTTTTTTCCTATTGAGGGTTAGGAAAGATATGTGGGAAAAAGTAAAGGACTGTAGGAGAAGGAGAGAATAAGTCTTGAATAAGTTGTATGAGAGAAGAGAATGGGACTGAAATCACCGAGGAAATGTAATTAGAGTGGAAACTACATTAATTTGGGAATGTATAGAAATTTCATCAACTCAGTCGAAATAGCATAAATATGTAAAATGTATACAGCATTATTTATTTAACTGTTATATGTTACATTTTAACACCAAGTTATGATCCAGTAGATTTGTTTCATGGTGATTCTAAAATGATTTCTGACCTCAAATGCAAATGGATGAACCAGTGCATCACAAGTTCGAAGATTTGGGGGGATTCTGAGGAAATCAGTGTTAAGACAATGCAGAAATTCATACTAGTGTAAACTCATGCATTCTACACATTTGTGTTATTTCTTTTAAATAAATCCACACTCTCCTTTCTTCTTCTTTTTATCTCTAGCTCCTAAATAGGTAAAATAAATGTATTAGTCTGTTAGAGCTGCCATACAGAGTATCACAGATTGGGTGACCTATACAACCAAAATTAATTTTCTCTCACAATTCTAGAGACTAGAATTCCAAGATCAAGGCATTGGCAAGGTTGATTTTTTTTTCTGGGGCTTCTTTCTTTAGTTTGGAGATGGCCATCTCTTTCTGGTGTTCTCCCATGGTCTTTTCTCTGTGTATGTCTCTATTCTAATCCCTTTTCTTTTTTAGGAAGCCAGTAATATTGAATTAGGCTCACACATATGACCACATTTTACCTTAATTACCCCTTTAAATTACCCTATCTTAAGAATACAGTTACGTTCTGAGGAATTGGGGGCTAGGACTTCAACATATGGGTTTGGGTGACACAATTCAGCCCATAATAGCAAAATAAAATAAAATGAAATGTCTCTTACTTCTTTCTGTGGATTTTGAAATGTCCTAGGCCTGAGTTTCTGAGAACATTCTGTAAACCTCTAATTACTCTGTAAACTCTTGTAGCCTCTCAAATAATCATCGAACTGGAGGTTCTGCAGAAACCAGGGGAAATAAAATCCTTTTGTTTGAGTATTTAAGAATACAAAATTTAAATTTCATTCTGATTTCTATTTAGAGATCTATCATCTGTCCACATACCTTACCTATCTATTTGATTTTGAGATATTGAGAGATTGTCCAGAGTAGTCTCTCTCCCCACAGAAGGTCTTCCACAGGTGGTATCATCCAGGGAGAGCAAGCAGAACCTTGGACAAACAAATTGCTAAATATCCAAATGGATTTTGTAAAGCATTATATTGAAGCATAATGCAGACACACAAATGGATTTCCATTTATATACATGACAATAGTCCTGAAAGCAATATTTTCTCTCATTCTTTCTTTTTTTTTTTTTTTTTTGAGATAGAGTCTCACTCTGTCGCCCAGGCTGAAGTACAGTGGCATGATCTCTGCTCACTGCAACCTCTGCCTCCTGCCTCAGCCTCCCAAGTAGCTGGGATTACAGGGGCAGGCCACCATGCCCAGCTAAATTTTATATTTTTAGTGGCGATGGAGTTTCTCCATGTTGGCCAGGCTGGTCTCGAACTCCTGACCTCAAGTGATCCGCCTACCTCAGCTCCCAAAGTGCTGGGATTACAGTCACGAGCCACAATGCCTCCTGTTCTCTCATTCTTTCTATCCTAAAGATCAGGTGGTTTAAAAAGTAAAGGTTTTGTTTTCCTTTTAGTTGTTGGTTTCCTCTAAAACACCAATGTAAAATATAAAATTCTAAATCCTGGAAGACTTAGAATACGAAGTTTGAACTATAAATCATATGATGCAGAAGACTGTAATATCAGAGCATTGGCTTCTATCCAAAAGGAGGTGTGATTTCAACCAGCAAGGGGAAGAAGAGTGTGAGTCATAAAATAGAGCATAGACCCTGGTTGGTGACTATCAAGGGACTTTGTATCCTTCTCCAGGGACTGAAATTCTATTAATGTCCATTGAAATTTCACATAAACCTCAGAGATACCTGGACCTGGATGGCCTTAGGGAAGAAAGAACTGGTGCCTGACTCCCACACCTGTAGTCCACTTACTGCATGTTTCACAGACAAGCCCAACATGGTAAATGAGTGACAGAGCAGCGAGATTGGGGAAGGAGTCCCAGCAAAATGAGCACTGGGACAACAAATGGCACAGGGAGAGTCCGAGCAGGATTCCTGTGCCAGAAATTTCCATCATTCATTGATATTTGTTTATCTACCCCTTTTGGACCACTAGGAAAGATCGTGCTTTCTTGTTCCTTTGAAGTTAGGTGTGGCGATCAGCTCTTTGACCAATGACAAATTGCCAGTGTGATCATTGGTGATATGTGTCACATGTGGGAAGTATTACTGCTGGTGTGTGAATCTGTATTTCTTTTCCCTGCCATGGCAAATGTGGAAACTTGCTTAAATGTCACCATCACAAGATAATGTACCCTCCATCAACAAAGGGACAAAGCTAGTGACAAGACACATAGGGCAAAGCCACCCTTTTTGGTTATGTAGCATGAAAAAGAAATATATTTTGTTATTTTAAGTGCTGAGATTTGGGGCTGTCAGTATCATGTAACCTCCTCAGATTGATTAAACTAGACATCTACATGCAATACCAGAGAGTGGCTCTCAGACAAGACTATTAGTTCCTGACGCCAGAGCAAAAGAAAAGTCCTGGCAAAAGAGAAAAGTCTTTGCAAGTTAGATCACTTCAGTGGACAAAGCAAGAGGAAGAAAAGAGAAGAATCTGAAAGCAAGAATATTTGAAATGACTAGAGTCTGTATGTTAACCCAGATGCAACCGTGTTCATAAGTCAGCAAGATTAAATTTCTCAAAATCAGCAGAAATGGAAACTAAAGAACAAGATTTATTCAGTTAGTTACAGGAAAATAAAAGTCATCATGATCCACCCTATCTTAAGAATTAATGTGACCATAAAAAATTACAAATGTGTATAGAAAACCATATTACTTAGTGATATAATTGATTTAACTCTTAAATATGTGTTGGTAAATAAGTCACATGAACATTTAACAACAAAATATTTCAGAGTGACATTGTAGTGTTGTGACAGCACAATGTTACCCTCTATCTTTAGAAATTTTTTTTAAAACAAACTAAACAAAAAACAGTCTTTCAGTTGGATTCCTTTATATTCAGCATATTATGTTCAGGAATAGTTTAAAGGAAAGGAGCATAAGGAGAAGTAGAAGAAAAAAGTTGCTCAATTTTTTTTAATGAATAAATGCAGAGGTCTAAGTTCATAGATGTTGATACTGGCTAAATATCTCAGAATGTGGTGAATAGTCAGTCAGCAATAGACTTACAACAAGGAACTGTACCTACAGTGGTTGGCATAAAACTTAAGTAGCTGTTCGAAGATTCATGAACATTCATATTGGGGTGGCAATTACACTGAATACTGAGGCTAATAATCACATTTCTATTGTCATTCTTTGCCGAATATGGATAAGCAAGCTCACTCTTCCCATAATGACTTTCCTTACCGGATATACAGAATTTGGCCTACCACTTTATAACTGCTAATACTTTTTAATATAGTTATTTATTATAAAAATATATTAATTATATAACATGATACTATACTTAGTCAATAATTAATATCAATTAAACGTATGCTACTATAGGTTACAACTAAATTACAATTAATAATTATAATCACTATTTTATATTTTTGGTAAGTTGAATACATTCTCATTTGAAACTGATTTTACCACTCATACATTCAAATTTTCAAGATACATTTATTGACATATTAGAAAAAACTTCTTAAATAATGAATATTTCAAAAGTTAATAAGTTGTCGAAGTCATGGATAGCTAGAAAATGAAGGTTATGAGGATCTGCCTCTAGTTTATTAAAAGTATCATTGCCTGCAGGATTTATTGTATTTACTACTGTGTAATTTATTTGCACCTTTTTCAAGGGTCCTGAAATAAGTATCTCAACTTCCTAAACCTAATACTTCATAGTAGGTGTGGCATATTTATGTTCAGAAATCTGTAAATAATTCATTTCAATAGAAATTTTGGCATTAAAATACTCATGTGAAGAGTAGTGTAATATTTTTGTTAATAATTTGAAATATTTATTCATTTTTACATAATTTTGAATTAAAGCTAAGTGTGTGTGGATTAGCTGGCAACATGGAAAAGGGAGAAAACTTGGTGTCTGAGGTCAGCTATCTTTATTTTCTATTTTACTGCTACTCAAATTGTGATCTATGAACTCTTTGTTTCTAATTTCTGATGAAATTATTACAAAAATTGAGTGTGAGAGTTTAGAAACTTGCGGGGTAATTTAACATACAAACACAAGATGAGCAAACTTGTCTCATTGAACAGGTTATATACCAGTTTCTGTTTTAACTTCTCTGTGGGTCACTTGCAGCTTGAGCTCCTTAGTTACATCAGCTCAAGACAGACTAGGAAAAAAAAATGAAATAAAAACTGATTCTTCACCATGGATAATTTGGTCTACCTTACCATGGCTTAGTAATATTAGGTCAAGATAGTTTACTTTTTGTTCATTTTTATTTTGTGTTATTAGCAAACAGTTTCAGCTGTTTAAATGATTTTCTAAAATAAACTGTGGCTGATTACCAATCAGAGTAAGTAGCTATAGAAAATGATATCTATTTTCCTTGTAAATAATTTGCATAAACTTGAATATGTTATCTGAAGTTATAAAGTTATGTACAAATGGTTTTAATAACTAATAGTAAGAATAAATATAATAAATATAAGTGGCAAATATGCAGCTGTTAAGACATGCCAGGTTAAGTATTTAAAAAGCATTATGTCATTTAATCCTTATAATTACATTTGATGTTAAGTACAATATTATCCTCAAATAGTACAGGCAGATGAAGCACAGAATAGTTCAGCAAATTATCCAAGGTCAAATATTTAGGAGGTGGTATGATAACAATTTGAATTTTGGCTTAATAATACGTAGGCTCTATACCTCTTATCAGGACTTAACTTTAGCATGTATGAGAATCACCTGCAGAGATTGTTAAAGAGAAGTCCAGTAAGTCTGGGAACGACTCAGTAATTTGCCTTTCTAACAAGTCCCAGGAAATGCTTGACACAGAGATCACACACTTTGGGAAGAAGCCCATCTTTTAGAGAGCTTTACAGGATCCTGTTGCAGGAAGGCACTGAGCAGTTAGTATGCCTTTCTCTTCTTACCCAGATATGCTATCTCCTGTCAAAAGATGCTGAGACCATCACACAGTACCTTAAATAAAAAGCACAAAACTGAATTTATTGTGTGAGAGCTATGCTGATCAGGCACAGTCTCTCTGAGAAGAATAGAGGATGTATCTTATATGGCATTTGGGGAAAGCATGGAGTTCAGGAATTGGTAAACATTCAGAAGTACAGAAGTTGACATCATCTGTAGAAGCTTAGTAGCTATTTGTTACCATGGCTACAGAGGACAGTGTTTTCCTAAATTTGTGGAACTTCTTTACTTTTATCACCAAACCTGGTACACAAATATACTACCACCAATTTCAACCGTGGTCGTCTTCATGCCATTACCCCCAAATTTTGCAAATGTTGTTAGTAACCAAGTCTAAAGGAGTACTTTACAAATTATATGACAATGTATCTATTTAAAATCTTACCCATGCAAGGTCTATTGAAATTGAAAACGTGTAGAGTTCCTGAAACAAAGTAGGATTCCTCAATATCCAATAGCAGGAATAAAAGAAAGATCCATGGGCATCTCTAGCAGATATGAGAAGAGAGGCTCTTCCAGAAACTCTTATTCATATATAGTACATTTATCTAGGAGTCACAATTTGGTAACATCCAATTCTTCCCTTCATTACCAACACAATCACCAATATACTGACCCAGAATACTGTACGTATGTGTACATTTGTGTGTGTGTGTGTGTGTGTGTGTGTGTGTGTATAAAGGAAGAACAATTTATCTTCATTTTCCAGTATATACTATTATTATTATTATTAAAGTTAGACACTGGGAATTATGAATGAATTAGCTCATTACTGAATACTTAAATACTAACTGAAATATCAACAATGCCATATAAATTCTGTGTACCACGTAGTTAAGGTTAATAAATGACTGGCATCACTGATTTTTTCTATTTTTTCCTACAAGTTTTACTGTGTAAAACCCTATGTGAAAACTTTACTTTTAGAAATGTAAGACTAATGTTTAAAGGTGACAAATAAGTTAACTCACAATTTATATAACTACATGTTTTCCCCTAGAATTAATCATTTCCTCTATGAAGTATAATTTTGCAATTATTTTCTTATTTAGTTCTCTGTGACTGATTAAATGTTTTAATACTTCTACCCCAGGGCTTAACCTGGAAACAGATATATAAAGAAAAAGATTACTCTATGTAAAATACTGATATATTAATGGCTATTTAGGTAATAGTACAATTTTACCCATTCTGAACAGATAAAGAGCAAAGATTTAATCTAATACATAGACCATCAATAAGTAATTATCAGAAGCAAGGCTCCACCAATTGTTTAAATTATGGGGCTTCACCAAAAAATTAACAACAATGAAGCATCAAAATTTTCTATCGAAATCTTGAGCTTTATTTGCTTAAGAACACTAGCATTTAAGCTTTTTGGTCTACTGTGGGACTTTTGTGTGTTTTGAGCAGAGCCTAGAAGAGTGTCTGGCATATAGTGAGTGCTTGTGTCTTGATTGAGTTAATTAATGTACTTAGGAGCAGTCTTCTAGGAGAACCTAAACTATTGATCCAATGAACACAAAGAGGTCTGCTATGGAGAAATCAGCATGAAGTTGTTTAGTCCCATGCTTCTCAAACTAATACGATTTGTAAATCACCTCATGTTGTGGTTACAATGCAGATTCTGATTTAACAGGTCTGGTCTCAGGCCTGGGATTCTGCATTTCTAACAAGCTCTCAGCTAATGCCAATGCACTGTAATCTAAGCCATAGTTTGAAGAGTGATGGTTTCCTCACTTCTTCAAGAAACTGGCCCTTACTCCTTCTTACAACATAACACTGGAGACTAATCACATTATAAAAATGACAAATTCTATGCCAGAGATATTAAAGTAGGTCAAGTACAGTGTAATGTGATTCTTCATAGTTCTCTTTTGTAAATTGTACCTGGTAGAACTTTGTAGTCATGGTGTGTTTATAAAGCAATGAAGAAAGTGTGTCCTTTGTTCTAACAAAAGGGTCTTAGTCCTGATTGGGAAATAGACTGAAGCCTGCTGTCAGTTCACGCAATTGACCGTTCCTGCTGGAACATGTGAATTTCCTCAGGTGAGTTCAGTGAAAGAATCACTCTGTTATAAATAAATACGGTTGGTTTACACTTTAGATCCTCCCTCAGTCTTTCTTCCCCAAACTAAAACTTTGGGTTTTGTGTGTCTTTTTTTCCTTTATCTCCTTTAATAAGACTTTCCTATTTAGGAAGTTTTTAGAAAGTGTACGAATTTGGCAGAGCTGACCAAAATTTCTTTTGTATGAATCTAGAGAAAGTAAAATGTTTTGTGTTGGCAGAACTGTAACCCATTCCAAACTTGTGGAACAGATAAGAGCTATAAAATATAGTCATCTGGAATGAAGTAATTGTTCTTGGGATGTAATGTGCCAAAGAAAGAGAAATCTCTGGGTTGGCTCTGAGAAATGTTTGATCATCTTTAAAACAGGATGTGAAAACAACACTGTAACATCCTGCTGCTTTAAAGTCTGGGTGGCTTGATGATACAGAATTTATTAAACAATACACAAGATAATCCTCAAGTTGCCTTTTTTTTCAAGGTCAAGTTCATACTAGCAATTATAATGATGTTTGTTGAAGTCACTTGAATGGCAGGTATAAAGGCTGCCACTTAACCAAACTGGTTGATCGGGTGACTTTGGCTGCGAGTTTTGCTCTTTACTTTTCCTTTAAAAGAACCACTTGTGTGGAAAAACAAATAAGCTATTGGACTAGCCCAAATAACCATAAAGCTAGCAGTTTTCTGGAGAGAGACCTATCAAGCATTCTCACGGAACTGGACAAGATCCATTCACATTTCATCTAACACAGTCTTTAGGTTCTCACCATACTTACGGCCTAAGATTTAGGAATAGAAATTGTCGTTGGTGTCCTTGTGATTATATTACCTAAAATATGAATCAATGAGTATTTAATCTTAATGTAGTGATTAGATTTTTAAAATTTGGGGTTTTCTTCTTGTGTATGGGACTCTCTTTTTTGGCACTTTCTCATTTTTCCCCCTGCCTGAATATACTAGATGATCTGGGAGCAGAACTCACTCTGGCATGAACAGAAAAAAATTGTTTTGAAAACGTCTACTTTTTCTGCATAAAAAAATGTGCTGGAAAGAATTACATGTTAATGGAGACCTTAAATGGGGAAAACAAGTCTTTCAAATAAGCTTGAATGATACTGTGAGTTACAAAGCTTATTTTAATATAATCAGTTGTAGAAACTATAAAACAAGCCTTGATTATCAATATTATAACCAATCATCATATGATTGAATAAATTTTACAGGGTAGTTATAAATATGTATCCATTATTAATACTTGATCTGAACCTTTGCTGTTTATTACATGCTTTCTTAATATTAAAGATATTAAATTCTCCTGGGAAAACCAAAAGATGCTCTTATTTATGAAAAATGTAAGTTGTTATTAATACTAGCATCCCACTTTTGGAGAAACAAAAGAGAAAGTATTTTTATTTACTCCTATTTGTCAGTCTTTATAGGCATATTATATGCATGAGCATTTTAGTCAGGATAGGGAGGGCTATTCTTGTAATATACAATTTTTAAGTCTCAGTGATTTAAGGCAACAAGAATTTATGGCTCATTCTTGTGAGTTCTTTGTGGATCTAGACAACTCCAGTGGGCAGCTGTCATCCCTGGTGACTCAGTGATCATGAACACTTCAATCCTCTCCCCTGCTACCTGAACAAAGGTCAACTGGTTGTTCCAGCAAGAGAAAAAGAGCAACTGAAGAATTATACAGCTGCTTTGCACTGTCATCACTTGGAAGGGATGCATTTCACTTTCCACATTTCATGGACATAATTAGTCAAATGAACTTAACCACAAAGAGGCTGAGAAATGTAGAGGAGTACATGGAATATTTGGTATCCTATATTTCCAAAGTAGGAAAGGATTAGGAGACATACCTTCCTGTTGGGAGTAGATACTTTGGGTAGTGGAAGATGAAGTGGCTAGGGATGGTCACTTTATGTTTTATTCAAATCTAAATAATGTGTTTTTTTCAACAAAACTGTTTTATTTGTAATTAAAATATATTTTAAATCCTATACATCCTTAATAATTACCCATGAGGGGTAGAGGAATCTTCTTTGGCTGAATTTTTATAGAAAGGGTATGAATATTTAGCATCTTATATGGAATTTAGACTCCCCTTCATTCAGTATTGTCCTTTTAGTTTTCTTTCCTACTTAACATTTTTGTTCTATTTTCTATCTATTTTTTATACAGCCAAAGAGTTTTGAACTTTGTTCTGTAGGCCAATGATTCTTAATATCTGATTTGCTCATAAGTCCTTAACAAAATAACCAGAAGGTAGACTTGTAAGAAGTAAGACCTTCATGAATCCCAATGGAGTTTCATCAAAGAGAAAGATTAAATCTCCATGGGAGAATGTTTCCAATGATAAAAACTTCAGATATATTTTAGATTTAATATGATTGAAAAAGTCAGAATCTAAAATTGTGTAAGCTGGATAAAGCCCTGGGAGTCACAGGCTTTCAGTGTTCACTGTAGGAAAGAGAAAGCTGTTTGGTAAATTTCCATGGGATATGGCTTCAGGGAAATCCCAATTTGTCTGGTTAGCTAACTTAGGAGTGGCTGACCTTATGTGGGCTTTTATGTTTCCCTAGCTTACTTTGAAGGTATACAACTTGTTATTCTTTTAGACACATATTATGAATTCTTTAGATATGAATAGTATCATATGGATGCAATTCTTAACAAATGCTACATTAGCATAGTTATTTTAGGTATAATATAATTACGAAACAATTGCTACTCCCAAGCTTTTAAAAAAGTATATAGTCTGGCCACATAAGATAGGCTGAAGTACAGATTCATGGAGGAAATTTGAGAACTCAGTATTCTTCAAAAGATTATTTGCATGAACAAAAGAAGTATTAAGCTGAGGTAACCACAGGAAGAAGCATAAGATTTGTTCAAAAACAAGTTGCAACCTAAAATTGCATGCAAATGCAGACTGATGTTTGCATTTGAAATAACAATATGGATTAAAGGTCTGACAATCTCCATGATCACAATATAATATTATCAGAAACAAATTCCTATGTAAGGACTATATTAGTTGCAGAAAACAGACTTCATTGTAGCTAACACAAGAAAAAAGAGGGCTTTATTCGAGGTACTATATAGTTCATAGAATTTCTAAAGAGTCAAAGAATGAGGTTTAGACACCACACAGCTGAAAAACCACACAGGAAAAACACAAATAGGAAAATGCCCAACTACCCCATAGGATTATTCTGGGATAGTGTTCCAATTCAAGTGTGGTTTGTGGACGAACGGCTGATCTGCATACTGATTGATACTTGTCTGGAATGAGAAAAGTGCTTGAACCAGATGGCAAATCACCTGTGCCATTAGGCACACTATTTAGTTTACTTGAAAATATTTTCATAGCGAGACTTTAAAAAAGATGTAGTGTGTTAATTTACATTTGGGTGCAAGCTCTTGTTCTTTTCTGAGATGAGCACATTAAGTAGCACTGTTTTGAAAATACACCACTACCTTCACTACCTGCCACATTACACCTATGATTCTATGAAGTGGAGGCAAACAAACAAAAAACTACACCACGGAAACTCCAGAAGAACCGAATGACTTCATCACTTTATTTGCCAGAGATTCAATTCCCTTTGAGCCACAAAAGTTCCCCAGGATCCCTTCTGCTTCTAGGTCTTCTGTGTAGCTTCCTTTTCTTGGGAGAACCAGATGAGTTTCCAGCCCCTAATCCACATGAGAGTCTAGTTTTTAAACTCCTTAGCATCTATCATCCGAAAACAAGTTAGAAAGAGTTTAGAAGTAGGTAGAGCCCTAATCCACACAACCTATCTCTGTAGCCAATCCAGGCAGGATATTTTTTTAAAGGGAGGAGATTTTTTTTTAATATATATTTTTTATTATACTTTAAGTTCTAGGGTACATGTGTACAACGTGCAGGTTTGTTACGTATCTATACATGTGCCATGTTGGTGTGCTGCACCCATTAACTTGTCATTTACATTAGGTATATCTCCTAATGCTATCCCTCCCCCCTCCCCCGATCCCACAACAGGCCCCGGTGTGTGATGTTCCCCTTCCTGTGTCCAAGTGTTCTCATTGTTCAATTACTACCTATAAGTGAGAACATGCGGCGTTTGGTTTTTTGTCCTTGTGATAGTTTGCTGAGAATGATGGTTTAAAGGGAGGAGATGTTAATGAACAAAGTGTTGTTGCTGATTTCTCAGACATGAAAAAGGGAAGACATATGTAAAGGACCCATCAAAGGCTAGATGATGGCCAAATAAATGTGTATATGGGCTCATTTTATTGAAAAAGCAGATGACATTATTTTTCTTATGTCTGAGCACATTTGTGATATATGTATGTGTAGTTTTTTGCTTGTTTGTTTTTAAAGTCTGAATTATCCACAAGAATCAATAATTTAAAACTATTTCCATAGTGGAAGTGAATTTTGAGGCCAGCTATTTCAACCTCTTCCATTAAAATATTTTTTGAAATATGATATTGCTTACCAACATATAATAACCACTAAATATAAAAGCACCATCAAATAAATTTCTCTGGGACATGTCTTAATAAGTAGTATAATATATAATTAGCACATCTCTTTTATGTAAGTAAGTGATTCTTGAAAATTAATTGGCTTATTTTATTAGAGTGGGCATTTGCTTTGAAAGTTGTTAATTGCTTAGTAGACCAAGTAATATTTATGACTGAATATCACTTTCAAAAATTGGTGTCAAATTAATTAGTTTTATTGCACTTAAGAAATGCAAAATTATGTCACATATAATTTTAGCGTTGGTCACTGGTTTTACATACAACCTAATGCTAAATAAATAGTAGTAAAAAATGGTTTAATCAAATGTTTTGAATAATAAAATGTATCATTTAAAACTTCACCTAAAAACCCTTTTCAGGTCATGAACTATTTTGTGATTCTAATAAAAGCCATGGGTGCTATTGCCAAAAAATTACACATACACACCAATTGTACATGAATTCACAGAATATTTATGGATCTTTCAAAGGCAATTCTCAAGTGTTAGCTTCAAAAAAAAAAAAAAAATCCTGATCAAGTCTGGGCATGGTAAATGTACCTGTAGTCCCAGCCCACTTCAGAGGCTGAGGTGGGAAGATCACTTGAGCTCAGGATTTCGAGGCGATAGTGGGCTATGACTGCCCCATTGCACTCCTGCCTGGGCAACAAGAAACTAAGAACCTGTCTCAAATTTTAAGAATAATCCTAATTTGACTTTAATACATAACTCAATATTTTTCATAATATGATATTTCAATTTGGAGTTGAAAGTTGAGGACTTTCAGTCTTCATTATGAAGACTGATTCATAACTATTACTGGAAATGTGATCTGGACATATAAACCCTTTAAATCACAATTATGTTACATATAAATTGGAGATGACAATAGTTGCTGCACAAGATTACTGTAATTCCTTTAGTATGTCTCTAGCACAGTGTCTGTTGTAAAATTTTAAATAAATGTTATTTACTTATTTTTATCTGTTATTTTTCTTTTGATACATTAATAAGATTTCTCAGAATCTCCTGATCACATTGTAGTTATGCAATTATGTTCAACAAATACTTACTGAATGCTTACTTTGAACCAGGAATTATGCTAAAAGCCTGCATAGATGATTAAAACAGAATCTCTGCTTCAGAGAAATTTATAGTACAGCAGCATGTAAAGAGAAAATTTCATGGGCAAGGACTTCATGTTTAAAACACCAAAAGCAACGGCAACAAAAGCCAAAATTGACAAATGGGATCTAATTAAACTAAAGAGCTTCTGCGCAGCAAAAGAAACCACCATCAGAGCGAACAGGCAACCTACAGAATGGGAGAAAATTTTTGCAATTTACTCATCTGACAAAGGGCTAATATCCAGAATCTACAATGAACTCAAACAAATTTGCAAGAAAAAAAACAAACAACCCAATCAAGAAGCAGGTGAAGGATATGAACAGACTCTTCTCAAAAGAAGACATTTATGCAACCAAAAGACGCGTGAAAAAATGCTCATCATCACTGGCCATCAGATAAATGCATATCAAAACCACAGTGAGATACCATCTCACACCAGTTAGAATGGCAATCATTAAAAAGTCAGGGAAAAACAGGTGCTGGAGAGGATGTGGAGAATTAGGAACACTTTTACACTGTTGGTGGGATTGTAAACTAGTTCAACCATTGTGGAAGTCAGTGTGGCGATCCCTCAGGGATCTAGAACTAGAAATACCATTTGACCCAGCCATCCCGTTACTGGGTATATACCCAAAAGATTATAAATCATGCTGCTATAAAGACACATGCACACATATGTTTATTGCAGCACTATTCACAATAGCAAAGACTTGGAACCAACCCAAATGTTCAACAATGATAGACTGGATTAAGAAAATGTGGCACATATACACCATGAAATACTATGCAGCCATAAAAAATGATGAGTTCATGTCCTTTGTAGGGACATAGATGAGGCTAGAAACCATCATTCTCAGCAAACTATCACAAGGACAGAAAACCAAACGCTGCATGTTCTCACTCATAGGTGGGAATTGAACAATGAGAACACATGGACACAGGAAGGGGA
Organism: Pongo abelii; assembly: GCF_028885655.2. Classification (NCBI taxonomy): domain Eukaryota; kingdom Metazoa; phylum Chordata; class Mammalia; order Primates; family Hominidae; genus Pongo; species Pongo abelii. Next base: position 93,965,498 of record NC_071990.2, on the reverse strand, counting down.
ACATCACACACTGGGGCCTGTTGTGGGGTAGGGGGAGGGGGGAGGGATAGCATTAGGAGATATACCTAATGTAAATGACGAGTTGGTGGGTGCAGCACACCAACATGGCACATGTATACATATGTAACAAACCTGCATGTTGTGCACATGTACCCTAGAACTTAAAGTATAATTAAAAAAAAGAGAAAATTTCAATATATCATAGTAAGTAACATAAGAAATTGGCACAAGATTGTATTGGAGTTTAGAGAAGTAGTAGTATAATAATCCTAAGAATTCATGAAAGTATCCATTGTGGAGATAATACTTAAGTTGTGCCAATAATATTAACAATAATAAACTGTTTACTATATGTTGATTATTTTGCTGTATGTACTATCTAATTTGATTCCAATAAAACTCCCATGAAGTATATATCTATTTATCTATTTTTTTGGAAAAAAAGAAATCCCTTTACAAATGTGGCTACTAGGCTAAAACAGGATGAATACAATTTCCAATGATGTGTAGTAAATTAGTGACAGAGTTAGAATTAGGGACTTCAGACTTTTGTTCTTTAACAATTAGTTGAAGAAAGTTGAGAATAGCATTTCAGGTAAGGGATGTCATGGTGACATGGAATAGCATGTTTTATAAGGTAACTAAACAGAATAAAATAACAATGATAGGACATCCTAGCCAGAGCAATAAGGCAGGAAAAAGAAGTAAAAGGCATCCAAACAAGAAAAGAAAAGATGAAACTATTTCTCTTTGCTGATGATATGGTTCTATACCTAGAAGATCCTAAAGACTCCCCAAAAAGACTTAGAGAATGAATAAATAATTTAACGGTTTCAGGATACAAAATCAATGCACAAAAATCAGTAGTATTTCTATACACCAATAAGTCCAGGATGAGAGTCAAATCAAGAACACAATTTAATTTACAATAGCCACGAAGAAAATGAAATACCTAGGAATACAGCTAACCAAGGAGGTGACATATCTTTGCAAGGAGAACTATAAAACACTGCTGAAAGAAATGAGAAATAACACGAGTAAATGGAAAAACATTCCATGGTCAGGACTGGAAGAATCCGTATTTTTAAAATGGCCATACTGCCCAAAGCAATCTACAGATTCATCACTATTCCTATCAAACTACCAATGTCATTCTTCACTGAATTAGAAAAAAACTATTTTACAATTTATATGGAACAACAACAAAAAAGCCTGAATAGACAAAGCAGTCCTAACCAAAAAGAGCAAAGCCAGAGGCATCACACTACCTAACGTCAAACTGTATTTTAAAATTATAGTAACCAAACGACATGGTACTAATACAAAAACAGATTCATAAAACAATAGAACAGAACACAGAACTCAGAAATAAAGCCACACACTTACAACCATCTGATCTCAACAAGGTTGGCAAAAACAAGCAATGGGTGAAGGACTTCTTGTTCCATAAATGATGCTGGGATAGCTGGCTAGCCATATGCAGAAAATGAAACTGGACACTTACTATTCACCATATACAAAAATTAAATCAAGATTAATTACAGATTTAAATGCTAGACCTCAAACTATAAAAATTCTAGAAGAAAACCTAGGAAATATCTTTCTCAACATCAGCCTTAGGAAAGAATTTTTGGTGAAGTTTCCAAAAGGAATTGCAACATAAAAATTGACAAATGGGACCTAATTGAACTAAAGAGCTCCTGCACAGCAAAAGAAACTATCAACAGAGTAAAGAGACAATCCAGAGAATGGGAAAAATATTTGCAAACTATGCAACCAACAAAGTCCTAATATCCAGAATTTATAAGGAACTTAAACCAACAAGCAAAAAGCAAATAACTTCATTAAAAAGTGGGCAAGAGACATGAACAGACACTTCTCAAAAGAAGACATAGAAGTGGCCAGCAAACTTACGAAAAAATGCTCAACATCACTAATTATTAGAGACGTGCACATCAAAACCACCATGAGATGCCATCTCACACCAGTCAGCGTTTCTTTTATTAAAAGGTAAAAACACAACAGATGCCAATGAGGCTGCAGGAAAAAGGAAACACGTATACACTGTTGGTGGGTATATAAATTAGTTCAGCTACTGTGGAAAGCATTCTGGAGATTTCTCAAAGAACTTAAGACACAGATACCATTTGACCCAGAAATCCTATTACTGGGCATATATCCCCCCAAAATAGATCACTACACCGAAAAGACACATGCTTTGCTTTGCGATAGCAAAGAGATGGAATCAACCTAGGTGCCCATAACTGGTGGATTGGATAAAGAAAATGTGGTACATATATGCCATGGAATACTACACAGCCACACAAAGAATGAAGTCATGTTCTTCTCAGAAACATGGATGGAGCTGGAGGCCATAATCCTAAGCAAATTAATGCAGGAATAGAAAAGTAAATATATCATGTTCTCACTTATAAGTGAGAGCTAAACATTGAGCAATCAAGAATGTAAACATGGGAGCAATAGACATGGTGGCCTGCTAGAGCGGGGAGGGAAGAAGGGGGTTGGGTTTGAAAAAATACCTATTGGGTACTATGCTCACCACCTGGGTGCAATATACCCATGTAACAAACCTGCACATGTATCCCCTGCATCTAAAATAAAAGTTGAATTTGAAAAAATATAACAATGAGAATAATTGTTATGAACACGAATAATGATGGATAAGTTGGGATATACAGAAGGTAGCTGGCTATATAAGTCCTTAGCCTAAAGATATGGTTAAAACTAGAGATAAACTGTGGTTAACAGGGAATAATATGGCAAATAGGAGGCAGGACTAACTTGCAGCCCCTACTCAGACAGACAGAGTAGTGTGTGGAGACTCATATCGTGAAATTTTGCTCCAAGAACTACTTCAGGAATGTACTGGGAAAGCCAAGAGAATCCACAGACACTTTGATGGAACTGGATAACCCCCTGCAGGATCCCTGAGATGCCGAAAAACTGTGAGTCTGCTTGCTTTCTCAATAGGGAGGCTTGTGGTCTGGGGCAAGTTCTCAGCCCTGGTCACCATTTGCCTTGAAATAGACTTGTTTGCTGTTGAGGGAGCACAGTGGGGGCGAGACTGGCCTTTAGGACTGCAGGCTGTGTGGGAGGGTGGTGGGGCCTGTGATTGCCAGTTTTCCCCCACTCCCATGGCAATCTGTATGACTCAGCAGAGGCAGCCATAATGCACCTGGAAATATAACTTAGTGGGGCTGGGAACCACATCCCCACCCCGACAGCAGCCACAGCAAGCCCTGCCCAAGGAGAGGCTGAGCTCAGACATGCTTATTCCTGCCCCCACCTGGTGGTTTTTCTCTAACTGCCCTGGTAGCCGAAGACAAAGGTCATAATCTCTTGGGAGTTCTATGCCCCTGCCCACCTGAGAAATCTGAATATTAACCAGGTGTCCCTAGGGCAAGTTTGCATCCTCCCTATAAGACCGCAACTGATGCACTCTTGAAAGTGCCACCTCCAAGCTGGAGGCCAACCAACACAAAACCACAACCAATGAACCCTCACAGAGTCCACTTCACTCCCCTGCCTTCTCCACTGGAGCAGGTGCTGGTATCCATGGTAGCAAGACGTGAAGATGAATCACATCACAGGACTCTTTGCAGACATTCCCCAGTACCAGCCCAGAGCCCGGTTGCTCCACTGGGTGGCTAGACCCAGAAGAGCAAAAACAATCACTACAGTTCAGCTCTCAGGAAACCCTACTCCTGGGGGAAGTGGGAGAACACTACATCAAGGGAGCATCCCATGAGGCAAAAGGTCCTGAACAGCAGTGCTTGAATCCCAGATCCTCTCTATGACAGAGTCTATCCAAATGAGAAGGGAACAGAAAAACAATTCTGGTAATATGACAACCCAAATGACCATACCAGCTCACCAGCAATGGATCCAAACCAAGACAAAACCTCTGAATTGCAAGAAAAATAATTCAGAAGGTTGATTATTAAGCAAATCAAGGAGGTACCAGAGAAAGCTGAAGTCCAACTTAAAGAAATCAAAAATATGATGCAGGATATTAAAGAAAATTATTCAGTGAAAAAGAGAGCATAAATTTAAAAAAAAAACACAACTTCTGGAAATCAAGGACACACTTAGAGAAATGCAAAATGCACTGGAAATTCTCAGCAATAAAATCAAACAAGCAGAGGAAGCAACTTCAGAGCTTGAAGACAGGCTTTTGAATTTACCCAATACGTCAAGAACAAAGAATAAAGAATTTAAAAATATGAACAAAGCTTCCAAGAAGTTTGGGACTACTTACATGTTAAACATCCAAACTTAAGAATAATTGGTGTTCCTGAGGAACAAGAAAAATCTAAAAGTTTGGAAAGCATATTTGAGGGAATAATTGAGGAACACTTCCTCAGTCTTGCTAGAGATCTACACATCGAAAAAAAAAAGAAGCTCAAAGAATACCTGGAAAATCCATCACAAAAATATCAATACCTAGGCACATAGTCATCAGGTTATCTAAAGTCAAAACACAATGAGAGAAAATTGAAATGGAAACCAGTTTGGAGTGCTTGTGTCAGAGGTGTGTGAACCAGAGCAACTCCATCTTGAGTAGGAGCTGGGTAAATTAAGGCTGAAAAATAAGTTGGCTAAGGCATTCTAAGTCACAGGATGAGATAGGAGGACGGCACAGGATTGAGGTCATAAAAACCTTGCTGATAAAACAGGTTGCAGTAAAGAAGCCAGCTAAAGCCCACCAAAACCAAGATGGCGGCGAGAGTGACCTCTGGTTGTCCTCACTGCTATACTCCCACCAGCACCATGACAGTTTACAAATGCCATGGCAACACCTGGAAGTTACCCTGTATGGTCTAAAAAGAGGAGACATGAATAATCTACCCTTTGTTTAGCATATCATCAAGAAATAACCATAAAAATGGGCAACCAGCAGCCCTGGGGGCTGCTCTGTCTATGGAGTAGCCATTCTTTTATTCTTCTACTTCTTAATAAACTTGCTTTCACTTTAAAAAATAAAAATAAAAAAATAAAGTCAAGACAAAGGAAAGACTCTTAAGAGTTGTGAGGCAAAAGCATCAGGTAACCTGTAAAGTAAAACCTATCAGATTAACAGCAGATTTCTCAGCAGAAACCCTACAAGCTAGGAGGGAGTGGGATCCTAATTTTAGCCTCCTGAAACAAAACAATGATCAGCCAAGAATTTTGTATTGAGCAAAACTAAGCTTCATAAATGAAGGAAAGATACAGTCTTTTCCAGACAAACAAATGCTGAGAGAATTCACCACTACCAAGCCAGCACTACAAGGAGTTCTGAATGCTCAAAATAAGCCAAAATAGAACCTCCTTAAAGGATAAATCTCAAAGGACCTATATAACAATAACACAATGAAAAGAAAAAAAAAACAAGGTATTCAGACAACAAATAGCATGATGAATAGAATAGAACCTCATATCTCAATACTGATATTGAATGTAAATGACCTAATGCTTTATTTAAAAGATACAGAATGGCAGAATAAGAACTCACCAACCAAGTCTCTCCTGTCTTCAAGAGACTCACCTAGTACATAAGGACTCACAAAAACTAAAGGTGAAGGAGTGGAGAAAGACACTTTATGCAAATGGACACCAAAAGTGAGCAGGAGTAGCTATTCTTATATTACACAAAACAAACCTACAATAGCAGTTTAAAAAGACAAATAGGGATATTATATAATGATAAAATAACTAGTCTAACAGGAAAATACCACAATTCCGAATATATATGCACCCAACACTGACGCTTGCAAATTTATAAAACAATTACTACTAGACCTAAGAAATGAGATAGATGGCAACACAAAAACAGTGGGGGACTTCAATACTCCACTGACAGCATTAGGCAGGTCATCGAGACAGAAAGTCAACAAAGAAACAATGAACAAATGGACTTATCAGATATTTACAGAAAATTCTACCCAACAGCTTCAGAATATACATTCTATGCATCACTACATAGAACATTCTCCAAGATAGACCAAATGATAGGCCACAAAATATAAGTTTCAGTAAGTATAAGAAAATTGAAATTATATCAAGTACTCTCTCAGACCACAGTGGAATAAAATTGGAAATGAGCTCCAAAAAGAACCCTCAAAGCATGCAAATATATGAAAATTAAATAATCTGTTCCTGAATGATCATTGGGTCAATAATGAAATCAAGATGGAAATTTAAAAATTCTTTGAACTGAATGATAGTAGAGACACAACCTATCAAAACCCTTGGGATACATCAAAAGCAGTGCTAACAGGAAAGTTCACAGCATTAAATGCCTACATCAAAAAGTCTGAAAGAGCACAAATAAACAGTCTAAGGTCACACCTCATGGTACTGGAGAAACAAAAACAATCCAAGCCCAAACCTAGCAGAAGAAAAGAAATAATGATGATCAGATCAGAAGTAAATTGAATTGAAACAAACAAATAAAAAAATACAAAAGGCAAAGGAAACAAAAAGTCGGTTCTTTGAAAAGATAAATAAAATTGACAGACCATTAACAAGATTAGCCAAGTAAAAAAGAGAAAAGATCCAAATAAGCTCAATTAGTAACAAAACAAGAGATATTATAACTGATACCACAGAAATAGAAAAGATTATTCAAGGCTACTATAAACACTTTTATGTGCATAAACTAGAAAATCTAGAGGAGATGGATAAATTCCTGAAAATATACAAGCCTCCTAGATTAAATCAGGAAGATACAGAATCTCTGAACAGACCAATAACAAGCTGCAAGAAGATTGAAATGGTAATTTTAAAAACCGCCAACAAAAAAAGTCCAAGACCAGGCAGATTCACAGCTGAATTCTATCAGACACTCAAAGAAGAATTGGGACCAATCCTATTGACACTATTCCAAAAGACAGAGAAAGAGAGAATCATCCCTAATTCACTCTATGAAGCCAGTATCACCCTAACACCAAAACCAAGAAAGGACATAACAAAAAAACTGCAAACCAATATCCCTGATGAATGTAGGTGTAAAAATTCTCAACAAAACACTAGTGAACTAAATCCAACAGCATATCAAAAAGACAATCCGCGATGATCAAGTGGGTTTCATACCAAGGATTCAGGGAATGTTTAACATACATAAGTCAATAAATGTGATACATCACATTAACAGAATTAAAAATAAAAATCACATGATCATCTCAATAGATGCAGAAAAAGCATTCAACAAAATCCAGCATCTCTTTATGATTAAAACCCTCAGCAAACTTGGCATAGAAGAGACATACCTTAAGGTAATAAAAGCCATCTATGACAAACCCACAGGCAACATTGTACTGAACAGGAAAAAGTTGAAAGCATTTCCCCTGAGAACTGGAACAAGATGAGGATGCCCACTTTCACCACTTCTATTCAACATAGTACTGGAAGTCCTAGCCAGAGCAATCAGATTTGAGAAATAAATAAAAGGCATCCAAATCAGCAAAGAGGAAGTCAAAGCATCACCGTTTGTTGATAATATGACTGTATACCTAGAAAACCCTAAAGACTCGTCCTAAAATCTCCTGAAACTGGTAAATGAATTCTGCAGTTTAAAGATACAAAATTAATGTACATAAATCAGGAGCCCTGCTACACACCAAGAGCAACCAAACCAAGAATCAAATCAAGACTCAACTCCTTTCAAAATAGCTGCAAAAAAATAAGATACTTAGGAATATACCTAACTAAGGATGTGAAAGACCTCTACAAGGAAAACTACAAAACACTGCTGAAAGAAATCATAGATGACACGAAGAAAAGGAAACACATCCCATGCTCATGGATGCAATCAATATTGTGAACATAAACATACTGCCAAAAGCAATCTGCAATTCAAAGCAATTCCTATCAAAGTACCACTATCATTCTTCACAGAACTCGAAAAAAATGATCCTGAAATTCATATGGAACCAAAAAAAGAGCCTGTATAACCAAAGCAAGACTTAGCAAAAAGAACAAATCTGGAGGCATCACGTTACCTGATTTCAAACTATACTATAAGGCCATAGTCACCAAAACAGCATGGCACTGGTATAAAAATAGGCACATAGACCAATGGAACAGAAAAGAGAACCCATAGATAAAGCCAAACACTTACAGCCAACTGATTTTCAACAAAGCAAACAAAAACGTTAAGTGGGAAAGGACACCCTAGTAAACAAATGGCGCTGGGATAACTGGTAAGCCACATGTAGAAGAATGAAACTGGATCCTCATCTCTCATCCTATACAAAAATCAACTCAAGATAGATCAAAGACTTAATCTAAGACCTGAAATCATAAAGATTCTAGAAAATAACATTGGAAAAACCCTTCTAGACATTGGCTTAGGCAAAGACTTCATGACCAAGAACCCAAAAGCAAGCGCAACAAAAACAAAGATAAATAGATGGGACTTAATTAAACTAAAAAGCTTCTGCACAGCAAAAGAAATAAGCAGAGTAAACAGACAACACATAGAGAGGAAGAAAATCTTCACAATCTATACATCCAGCAAAGGACTAATATTCAGGACCTACAAATAACTCAAACAATTCAGCAAGAAAAAAACAATTGAATCAAAGAGTGGGTTAAGGACATGAATAGACAATTTCCAAAAGAAGATATAAAAATGGCCAATAAGCATATGAAAAAATGCTCGTCACTAATTCTCAGGGAAATGCAAATCAAAACGACAATGTGATACTACCTCACTCTTGCAAGAATGGCCATAATCAAAGAGTCAAAAAATAATAGATGTTGGCATAGATGTGGTGAAAAGGGAACACTTTTACACTGTTGGTGAGAATGTAAGTTAATACAACTAGTATGGAAAACAGCATGGAAATTCCTTCAACAACTAAAAGTAGATCTACCATTTGATCCAGCAATCCAACTACTAGGTATCTACCCAGAGGAAATGAAGTCATTATACTAAAAAGATACTTGCACATGCATGTTTATAGCAGCACAATTTGCAATTGCAAAAATATGGAACCAGCCCAGGTGCCCATCAATTAACAAGTGTATATATACACACTATGGAATACTACTAAGCCATAAAAAGGAACAAAATAATGGCATTTGCAGCAACCTGGATGGAATTAGAGACTCTTGTTCTAAGTGAAGTAACTCAGGAATGGAAAACAAAACATTGTATGTTCTCACTCATATGTGGGAGATAAGCTATGAGTATGCAAAGGCATAAGAATGATACATTGGCCTCTGGGGACTCAGGGGAAAGGGTTGGGGGTGCCGAGGGATAAAAGACTACACGTTGGGTCAGTGTACACTGCTCAGGTAATGGGTGCACCAAAATTTCAGAAATTACCACTAAAAAACTTATTCATGTAACCAAACACCACTTGTTCCCCTAAAATGTATTGAAATAAAAAAATTAAAAATATAAAAAACTGGTTAATGTTAAAGATAGCAGCAAAAATCATTACAGTGTGTGAAAAGAGTATAATATAAAAGAAAAATGGTATCAAACTATGTTATTTTGGCCAAAACATATACATACTCCAAAACATACGCATATAATTTGTATCCATTATCTATGACTTAATTAAAAATTATTTTGTATTGCCTGTTTGCAAAAAGATTTTAGTAAAAGTAGAATCTATAGCCAAATAAAGTTAAATATTTGGTTGAAGTCAGTTAACATGTTTAGTCAATGAAACTACGCTCAGTGAAAGAATCCTTTATAGATTAATTCATCTAAGCTCATGTTAAAATAAGTACCAAATAAAACAAACAAAACAACAAAAAACTAATTTAAAAAAAAAAACCTCCCTGTCGTTTGCTGGGAATTTAATTTAGAGTGGGGGTGGGAATCTGATTGAGAGCGATTTTTGTTTTAAAATCAGTTGAACCCAAATTTCTTCAAACAACCCCAATGATGTTTTTCATTGTAAGTCCCTTATGATATTTTGCAATTTTTAACTTATAAATATCTGAAGTTAATATCTGGAGGCTGAAGGAAATTTAGACTATTTCTAAAAACATAGTCTCTTATTAGAATGTTCCATTTAAAAGGCAGTTATGTTGACAAGACTGCATCTTCCATCTCAATAGTTTAAAGGTTAAAGGAGATCATGTGGATAATCAGATTTTATTTTCTCATTTCATTCATTTTTAAACCATCTCAATACTTCATTATGGTAGTCAACAGCAATATAGAGAACTTTAAAAAAAAAAAAAAAGAAAAGAAAACTCTTACTTTTTGTAGTTGCATAGTTAGCTTCATTCAGCCTTACTGATAATTTCAAATGCAGTGTAGGTCCATTGATTGAAAACCTGATTCACTGTTAAAAGAACAGACGTATAGTTACTAATCTTGGATGGATCCATACATGACTTCATCAGAGATCAGAGAAGGTGATAAGGAAATGGCATGTAATCTTGTGTTCAAGAGTTCAGCAATGCTAGGGCAAGAGGAATGCATGCCTAAAAGTACCAGGAAAGAAAACCTGCATTATTAATTTTTTTCCTTTCCATTAATATTTAAATTCTTAAAGCAAAACTTTCATCTAAATATGTACCTCAAACATACATGTATTGTCTGGAGACTTGCATGTTTTTGAATGCATATTTGATAATGTATGAGTCATTGTAGACCACTCAAAATTTTTATCTCCTAACTTTTTATTTTTTTCCTATAGTTTTTATTGTTTGTCACAGGGAATAGGAAAAAAATGGTTATTCCATTAATGCATTAGAGAAGCAAGTTGAAAATCAGGTTAGGGAGATATTAAGCAAAGGGCAAATGGAACTATTCATGAAGTTATTAAAAAGAATAAATAAAAAATGAAGACCTCAACAGCAGGAATTAGACATTCTTATGAGAGATTAATATTTCAAATATGAGATTGGCTGCAGAGATAGAATGGTATGTGCCCAGCAAACCCCAATTGCCAACTTATTGAAAACATGTTGAGTGTGCATTTATAATAGAAACAAAATCAGCAGTGTGGTTACAGGCAATAATAGTAAGTATTTTAACTGAGAAACACTTTTAACAATGACACAAATTATTTTCTTGCATCTTAATATAGCCAAAAGCTGCTTGTATGTTTTTATTGTAAGCAAATAATCTATAGCATGTAACTTGTATGTAGCTTCGATTTTTGGCTATTTAACAGCCTTGCTACATTACAATAAATTATAGTGGGTCAAACAAATGGTAATAATTGGAGGATAATTTTACTTTTGAAAAAAAATTGATGCTTTAGACTCAAAGCTATTCTTCCTTTAATCATTTCTTTCTTTTTATGATTTTAAAAATCTTTCTGTCAACAAAGTCCCCACGGAGTTTCATGATTAGTGGAATACAATTTTAAGTGAAGAGGACAGAAAGATTTATTTGTGTGGAATCATCTCATTAGGGATTTCAGTGGCAGAAAGTTTAGGTTGAGGGGTAAGTTGTTTATTACCAAAGTATGAATGTTCTACTGTAACTTTTTGGCTATTTTATAGAAAAGGGCTGTGTATAAAAAGAAAGAACCAGAATATGCGACATTTGTGATTGAGAAGATAGATAGCTATGGTTTGACATAGATTAATAAGGCTTGGCCATCTAATGGGAAAGGTAATCTAATCATTTGATAGCTATTATACTCCATTTTTGATTCTGAAAGCATTGACTGTCTTCTGGGAAAATAAGGAGTGGATATTTTTAAAGTCTCTTATCATAAACAACAAACAGTATCTGTAATGAGCTTTATTTAACTTGTATTTTCTATATTTAATCTAGACAATAGAGGTATTAGAATGACAAATAGTAAAGAATATACATTAATAATAGTGTCCTGTTTATGCATGGTACCTACTGGTGTTTAGTAAAAGTAAAAGAGCTAGTTAGCATTATATAAGTACATTCACTCTCTCCCCTCAACTCATCCCCTTTCCAGGAAGAGAAAGAATAAAAGATTACGGCTTATAAGAATAGTTTCTTGTGTAGAAATGCAAAGACAAGTTTATGGAGTCTGCCTAATGAAGGATAAAGTTATAGACTGGAAAGATGTTAGTAAGCTAGCTAGTTAGTGCAGTTCTATATATCACATTCTATCTTTTCTCTGAGCAATTAACAGACTGTTTTGTCTCTTTATCATATTGATATGTAGTCATTATGATGCCTTTTCAAGTAGAAGTCTTTTGTCCTCTATAATTGCGCATAAAGCACTCTTGTGAAATTCAGTAACGTATAACAAAAATATAGCTCTTTGGGACTTTAACTTTTGTGTTCATACATGCAACCAACAGATTTCCAATAATCTATGTGACCTGTAACCCAGCAAACACATATTGAAGTGCATTTCTTCTTCAGCCCTGAAATACATCAAATTTTATATTTCTGATTTTAAGACATTGTAGGTCAGCCTAGTCCCTTAGCTTTTGCAGATTCTTTAAAAAAAATCCTCAGGCCAGGAGCAGTGGCTCACGCCTGTATTCCCAGCACTTTGGGGGGTCGATGACGGTGGATCACGGGGTCAAGAGATCGAGACCATCCTGGCAAACATGGTGAAACCCCGTCTCTAATAAAAATACAAAAATTACCAGGCGTGGTGGCAGGCACCTGTAATACCAGCTACTTGGGAGGCTGAGGCAGGAGAATCCCTTGAACCCAGGACACGGAGGTTGCAGTGAGCCGAGATCATGCCACTGCACTGCAGCCTGGGTGACAGAGCGAGATTTGGTCTCAAAAAAAAAAAAAAAAAAAAAAAAAAAAAAAATCCTCAATAGTTTTAACTCTCATTTTGGTCCATAAGTTCTGTTTCTTGTATTTTCTCCACGTTTAGGGCCTCCTGGGCATAAAAATATTGCCTAAATAACTCTGAGGCTTGAACTATCTACAAGTAGAAAGGATTCCAAATGAAAGGGTAGCAACATTCTTATCTAGTCAGAACTTGTAGAGAAGATAATAAATGCCAAATGAACATTGCAAAGAGAAAACAAAAAGTATATTCTCAATTTGCTTTAGTTTAAATTTCTCTCAACAAACCACAAAATTATAAAATTAAAAATTAAAAAGGGAAATTGCAATTAAGATTCTGTGAACAGCTGACTAATATAAATATTTTATACAATGTGATTCCCAGAGATCCTTTTGAGTACATCAATTGGTTTGAATGGCTGTTTACTTGCAGTCTGTTTTCATTCAGGCTTTTAACTGAAAAGCTGGAATGTATAGTTTGGCAATAAGGAGACATGTTAAATTTGAGATATGTTTGAATGTTACAAAATAAAGATTTGAAATATGTTTTGTTAATTTTAAATCATGAGATACTTAGCAATGTCACATTTGAAAATATTTTCTTTATAAAAATGCATTAATTATTTTCAAATTATTGCTTCTACATTAAAAGACTCTATTTATACAGACAGCCTAAAAAGAGTATATTTCTACGTTTTTACATTTAAGTAGTCCCTATACTTAGCTTTATATACAATAATGTCTATGTGAATATATGGTTCTGTAATATTCAGATTTTTTTCTTTTTCTAATGAGAATCCTTTGACAATCATAGAGAACTTTAGAGTTATACCTTTATAATTACGTTAAGTGGTAAAGTTTAGAGATTACAGTGTCCATTACGAGGATAGGCTTTTAGGTTTTACTGAAACTGTTTATCTAAAAATAGTAAGGAGAGCTTAGGTTTAATTTAAATACCATGTTACAAATAAACTTTTGGCAGAATTTCGATCTGTGTTAGCTTCTACCTCATTACTCTTTAAATTTTTAAAAATTGTTCCTATTGTTCTTCCCTGAAATTTTCTTCCTTCTCAATTTGTCCATTTTGAAATAATAGGATACTCATTGCAGCAGGAATGAAATTTCTGCATTTTTCTTTTCAAAGATATTTAATTAAGAGAAAGAAAACAAGAGTGGAAATGAAGCATGTCTGGTTATCCTGTGTTTGACTCATACTACTGGTGAAGATACAGTAACCATTACACTTCTTAAAGCAGACCACGGCAATTGATTTCCATTATCTAGCACAGCATCTACCATTGTGCATGCTTCTCAGATTTTAGAGGACACAGACTCTTAAACAGAAAACTCTAACTTTAAAAAAAGTCACCAACACCAATTAAAAGATGTGGAATCTGACTTCAAATCTCAAAGACAAATAGAATTATAAATTTTTATATCTAACAGTTGAAATCTTTGATCAAAAGATCTGTTTTAACATAATATCATGATTTGAATCCTTGCATTTTATGCAAATGTTGAATGTTATTGCCCACGAACCTAAATCAGAATATTTTAAACCTATAGAATGCTATGGTCCACTAACTTAAATTACAGTATTTTATACTCCTCACCTACTTTGTTCTTTTCTTTTTTGTGGGATTATTTTTGTTTGCCTATTCTTAAAACATATCATGATGGTAAGAAAAGAGAACTATATTTATCCCTTCAGTTCGAAAAAGGAATTACTAATTACATAATGTTTATCGAATGACTTGTAGGGCTGTGTTTACAGTGTGGGAAGAAGAAAGTTGTATCTTGTGTCTTACCAAAAGAGATACTTCCTCATATTAACAGTTGATTTTAAATGTAGATCTGTAATTTTATTGAACAAGAAACTGAGACAGTGAAGTGACATTCAGAAAAATCCTTTCAGACTACACGGCAAAACCCTTGATTCTCAGTATAATATCCCTTGTGTAAGACACCTCTGTTTTAAGTTTAAAGAAATATACTCACACGAATTGAAGCTTATATAATGCACACTTAGCTTTAATGTTAATGATACCATTCTGATAAAGTAGGTGGGTAATGAATATGGATGTTTCCATTGAGTATTGCATATGTATAAAGTAAACATAAATGAAGGAATGAAGTTGCTGAGGTTTTTTATTTCCCACAGATTAATTCCATTCAAAGTGTCCTTCAGCGATCTAGAAACTTGTTTTGTTCTGCCATCACTTCAAGGGTCTTTCATCCCACCTGACTTACATGCTACCACTTGGGGAATGATGGAGATATTTTAAATGGAGAAAAATGTAAAACATTATTTTTTAAATAATGTAAAACATATACATTTTCTAAGCCTATTATTCCACTTTCAAAACATTCTTTCATTAAAAATGGATGCCTAGTTTTATATAGTTATGGTACCTAATGAATAATAAAAAGCTACGACTTGCTTAATAGACATCATGCCAGACAATTTCAAATTAAAACCCCTGCAACACTCCATGTAGAATAAGCCATGATGGACGCAGAAAGATGCAAATTCTCAAGTATACCTTATGCAGCTTCTAATAATTGAATCATTGGAAAAGTGCCACAGGACCATCTGGCTGGCTGCATGGAGGAGTATGCTAACCTGGACTAATAGCCACACATGTAACCTCTTAGCCTATAGCTAAGCTTGTTCATTTGGTTTTCTCTCAAAGGAAAAATTTTGTAGGGCCAAACGGGCAATATTAGTATGATTGTTCTATGATGGCTGCTGGATGATGAAAACCAAGATAGGAGGCACAGATGAAGGAAAAAGTGGCTATGGCTATTCTTCTTCCTGTGGTAAGTTTTGAGTCAATGTCCTGGCACAGTTTAAGTACAAGATTCTGAAGTGGGAGCTCACTATCTTTGGGTCTGAGGCTGCACATGAAGGAAGCTATCTCTATTCCTAATGTCATCCTTTGTAAGTCTTTGTAAGGTAGTTGCAGTGCCAACACCTTAATGGACACTTGTACAAACAGGCTGTCGATGCTTCCTCTCCCACAAAATATTTGATGCTACAAGAAGCAGGAAAATATTGTGAAATAAATTATTACACATGATTTTACAGTGAGAGCATAAATTTCCTATTAAGCAAACCTAATTATGGGGGATATACATTAATTTATAAAACAGAACTGGTCAGTTGGGGTTCTAACTTCCCTTTGTAAATTTCAGTACTTCATCTACCTTATAAACATCCAAAGGTACTTATATCCTCCCCAGGATTTCCAAACTCTTGTTTTGTGGATCAGCAATAATATGTACCTTAAGACACTCTGACCCCACATATTTATTAAATCGAACTGACTTCTAAAAAATGTCATTTTCTACTCTCCTTTTCCTTTTCTACTTTGTCCCCTTTCCCACAGCAAGTGATTTATTCTTTGGTTATCTGATCAGGCCTGACTTTTTCTTGAAAGAATGAAGGTTAACGGCATTTTCTCTCTGTCTTTCTGTGTCCTGTGTCATCAGTTTCCACCTATCAATAAACGACACATCGACTTTTTGACTAATAAAACATTGAGTGTAGAACTGTTGGTTCTTCAATAATAGCACATGTTGCCTCATTGTTTTGGGGAAATATAAGAAAAGTTTCATGGGATAAATAAATATTAATTTTAATGCATATGGGAAATATAAGAAAAGTTTCGTGGGATAAATAAATATTAATTTTAATGCTTATGGAAAAGAACTGGCCAAAGAGGTGGGAAGACATTTAGAGAAGGAAAATATTAGAAGACCTGTCGGCTAAGAGAAGTACAAGAAGAGATCTTGAAAAACAGTTTGGATTTGATATAAGGAGTCATAGTTTTTCAGTCAGTGTGAAAAGCACTGTTTTTGAGTAGTCAAAAACAGAAACATTTTGCTAAAGGAATCAAGGTAAATGCACTGTGTATTGAAAGAATGGGAAGAAATGAGTAGGTAATAAGAGTAGCTGCCTCGATGTCTCTCTTTTTTTCTTTTTTTGAGACGGAGGCTCGCTCTGTTGCTAGGCTGGAGTGCAGTGGCATAATCTCGGCTCACTGCAAGCTCCGCCTCCCGGGTTCATGCCGTTTTCTTGCCTCAGCCTCCCAAGTAACTGGGACTACAGGAGCCCGCCACCACGTCTGGCTAATTTTTTGTATTTTTAGTAGAGACGGGGTTTCACCATGTTAGCCAGGATGGTCTTGATCTCCTGACCTCATGATCCGCCCGCCTTGGCCTCCCAAACTGCTGGGATTACAGGCGTGAGCCACTGCACCCAACCTGTCTAAACTTTCACTTTCATTCAAGGGACCTCAATCATGCTGAAGCCCGTGATGACCAACCATTTGCTTTATTTTCAGTCCTTCGATTTAGTTGTCAATCAAATTTTAAGCATAAATAAGTACAAATTTAGAGCTGGCATTAAAAATTACCTTCGTGATCAACCAGTTCACATTTCATGGATAAGAGAGAATACAGAGCAGGGAGTAATTTTCCTAAAGCTGTGCAGCTGCAATTATAATATTGTAGAGTTTTATGCCCTATTACTCATTTTCAACTACGTTATGTTATCTTGTGAAATACAGACCCATCCATGTGAAATATTATTTTTCCTTTATGAGCAAACATTTTCTGAGATGTCAGTAGATGGACTTAAGGACTCAGAGCTGGATCGTAACAGGACAGGGTCTAGACTAACCCTGGGTATTTTTCACTACATTATGTTTTCTGCCATACTCAAGGCCTGCAAAAAAAGCAATAAGAAAGTGCTGGGAGGGTCAGATTTATTACCGTCATTAGTATAAGGTGAGAGAACTAAAATATTTTTTGACACAGCAATCATCTAGCATTATTATATGTTCTGCTGAATGGAAATGTAGAAGATTTAACTAGTTTAACAGAAATATTTTCAGCAGAAATACAAGAATAAACATTAATGAAAAGTGTATCATCCAGTTATATTACCCAAAATACCTATGTAGCATTATGTTTCCCTGTCTTACCAGATGCCAGAGAATATAAGGATAAATAAAAAATTGGGTTGCTCTCGATTACCCAGAGAAGAACGGACATGCTTAACAGTAATTGAAATGAAAGAGAGCTCAGAATGAGGAATAAGTGAGTGGAAGAGGATTGGCTGTAAGAAATCTCACCTGCACCTCCTTCTAGAAACTTGGTAGGACTTCCGGAGGCCAGAAGTAATCCAGATTTCTTCTGAGGATCAGATAGAGTTTCTCTTAGAACCTCCTAGGGGTTGAATGACAAGACCATATTGGAATCCCTTCGATTTTTTTTTCTTTTAAAACAGGCTTAAAAGATCGCAGGTTACTAGTTTAAAACATGGACTGTATATTTCAGGATATTTTTTACTCACAGTCTATAAATTCAACTAAAATTTTTCAAGTAAAATCCATGATAAATTGGCTTCACTTTAACCCCAGCTCTAAGAGTTAGCTCCAAATATTAGGGAAGGTTTTATGTCTAAGTAAACTTTATTTTTCTCTTCTTCATTCTTTGTTATAGTTCTTCTAAATAAGTCACTCCCAGTTGAAACCTTGTATTTTAATTATTATTGATACACTTCATGGACTTAACAGATTCTTATGGTTTAAAAACAAAAACAAAAAGAATGACAATATAAATTGCAGTTTACTTAGTTTTGCCCACTATGCCTTGCTTGAAAACTAGTTTGTAGGTCTGGATGAGCTCTTAGGAAACCATTGATGAAAGAGCACATATCTGTCCACTTACCGAAAAATAACTGTAAGATGATACGGCATCATAACAAAATGAGTTGATAACATGCTAAGTCCTGTCTTGAATATATGACTATCTGTTTCTGGCTGTACACTTGTGCAGTTCTTTGGGATGGAAGGAGTAGTGGGAAAAAGTAAAGGAAAAAAAAAAACAGATTGATATGTCTCAGTGAAATTGTGATGCTCCTTTTAGTATGTTGAGCAATGACAGACATTATCTGAAATCATATGTATGATATTATTAAAACATTAGCATGTTAAAAACACTGGCAAGAAACTAAAGATCTAGTCTATGTTTGTGCCTATCTTGCATGTTTGTTTGTCATATATTCTGAGAAAATAAATTACTTAACTCTTGTCAGGCCAATTTTTCTTCCTTCTAACTCTTTAGCAACAGAGGGATTCAAATGAATGTATTAGTTGTTTTAAGCACTTTAAAGCAGATATTTAAATCTAAAAAAAGTATTTCGATTACTTTATAAAAAAAGCTGAGAGCTTTTTTTAAAAAGGAAAAGAGTTTTTTCTTAAAAGGGAATAATGATTGAATACATATCCCATCAAAGTGAAGGATTAATAGCAGTGAATAAAAAGTCTTCCACAAACTTTTACACAATGTGCCGCAAAAATTCATTTTCTCCTCCTATTTGCTCTCTGATGTTTTGGCTCCTTGCCTTTTATACAACTAACATGTTTAGTTTTGTCAAATTGGAGAAAACACAATACATCATTTTATATGTGAACTAACATTTGTAAAGAAGTATATGCTTTTTTATTGTCCCACAATAAAAATCATCTAATAATAGTTTATAGTCATTTGTTTTCTGCAAAATGATGAATACAGCTAATAGTGCATGATTTCTATTTATTGTTTATGTGGCTGATAGAACTTCATTGATGAACTGAAAATTGTCAGTATCATTGAAATATTTTATCATAACCTGAGAAATTTAGAGAAGCTCGCTGAACATCTTTAGGACTTTTATGTGGTCTCTCTTATTTACTAGCTTCAGATAATTTATTTTAATTAAAAGCAGATGAAACATCAACACAATGAATGGGAGAGACATCTAGCTAGAAAGAGTCTGAAGAAGTTTCAGACTTCTTTTAAATGCATAGATGTAAAATTGGTGTAGTTAGAAACATACCGATTTTACATCTTAGAAACTACACTAATTTTATATTATGCATTTAAAAATATAATTTTATTATTCAAATTATTGTACATAAAATTCCTATGTAAGAGAAAATAATCCACCTTTCTAGATGTGAAGTTAAAAGCTTTCTTGCAGTGAGACAACACTTTTCTTTCTGGTTAAAGATATAACAATTTAAAGGAAATGATGTTTTAAAGAATACTTTGGTGTTTCCAAAGATCCTATTGTTTAATCTGCTAAGGAATTCGGTTCTCACATCAGTAGAAATTTTAAAACTCCAACAGGACCATACTATTTCCTCAATAATAGCAAGGGAATTAACTTTAATACTGTATATTCACAAGAAACCTCTATGATGAAAAGATGCCTCTCAGTCCTATTATTTAATTGATCTTTTTGGAACAGTTCATTTGTACTCCAGAAAAAAAATTGTAAAGTAGGTTATTAAGTTCTTTCAAATGTATGAAAACAATGGTGACTAATACCCAGAAATCTTTTTATGAAAGGCTTTTGTGTTTGAACCGTCTATATTCTAATCTCCAATAGGTGGTTCTAGGCTTACTATTATTATTATTTTAAGCCTAAAACTTCCTTGGTAGAATTGAAATAAATTTGATTTAAATTCCTTTTATTCACTTACGATTGCATGAAATGGGTTTTACTTGCACAATGTAAAATATGTTAAATTTCAAAGCATTGTACTTTACCCTTCATTTCCTGTCTAGTCATTTAGAGAAAGCCACACTGTATGGCAGAAAAAACACCAATTGAGCAGTCAGGAGACATAGGTTCTAGCTATTTGACCTTGAATTAAACTTCAATTAAATTCTTTATGCCTCAGGGTCCATATCTGTTACATAAAGGAGTTTTCAGAGGTTGCAAATCAGCGGTCATAGCTAGATTTAGCCCACAGATACGTTTCGCTTGACCCATATAGTATTAAAAAAAAATGAAAATGGTTGTATCAATTTACACTCCCATTGGCAGTGCATTTGAGTCAAAGTTGCTCTGTATGCTTACCTATAAATAATATTGTCAATCTTTTTCATTCTAGATATTTTGGCTTATTTGTTGTCATATTTCATTATCGATTTAATTTGCATGTCTCTGATGACTAATAAAGTTAAGTGCCTTTTCATATGTTTCCCAGCCTTTTGGATAGCCCATTGTGTGAGATGTGTGAGATGCCTGTTTGATTTTTATTCCTTTGGCCTATTTTTTTTTGAAGTTGAATTGTCTGGGTTTTTTTCTTATTGATGTGTTAATGAGTTTTTTAGATAGTCTAGATATGAGTCTTTTGTTGAATAAATGAATTCAAGGCATGTTCTCCCACTATGACTTGCCTTTTCATTCTTTTAAAGGTGACTTTAGATAAACTAAAATTTTCAAGTTTAGTGAAGGTTGATTTTTCAACCTTTTCCTATAATTTATAGTTAGTATTTTTTAATTTTGTTGTTTAAGGAATATTCCTCTCCTCCAAGGTTATAAAAATATGTTCCTTTGTTATATTCTAGAAGCTTTATCTATGTACCATCTGAATTAATTTAGTAGATATTCTTTGGCACCTATTCTATGATTCAGTAATTCAATTTAAGGGTATAGACACAAGAGAAGTGCATACATTTGTGCACAAATGAAATGTCCAAGAATGTTTATGGCAGTTTTATTCATACTGGCCAAAAATTGGAAACAAGTATTTATCAGCTACAAAATGTATTGTGCTATACTTAAGCAAAAGAATATTACACAGAAGAGAGAATGAACTACTGCTGCATGCATAAACATGGGCGTATTTCACAGATAGAAAGAAAAAGAAGCCAGGCACGGAAGAGTAAATGCTGTGTGATTTTTCTTAAATAAAATTCCAAACTAGGCAAAACAATTATGCTGACTGATAACTGAATAGTTGTTACCTTTTGGAGAAGGAAAGGTTAAGACTTGAGAAGGGATATGAGGAAGACATCTGGATGGCTGATAATGTTGTTTTTCTCTGGGTGGTGTGTGTATAGTTCCGTAAACATGGTGAAAACTCATCAATGTGTACACACAAAATTGGCCCTCTCAATAAAGTATTAAGAAACGTAAATATTTATGAGACTAATATTAAGAAAGGTAAATATTTATGAGGCTAATATTTTAGACTTATGTAAAGATAAAACTATCATTGCTTATGGAATAGACCTAAGATACTAGCTCAGAGTAATCTCTATTAATCCATGTCCACCTTTCTATAAGATTCCTAACCAGTCTTACTTCTAATTTTCCTGCACAATTACAGAAGATTATTCTTGTCAAAATACCCCACTTTTGATCATGTTGTCTGCCTACTTAAGAATCTTTAATAATGCCCCTCCACCTATAAACTGCATATCTTAAACATTTAAAGTGTTTATAACACAATGCTGGATGTGTGCAGGAAGTGACCAATAGGTATTGAGGACCAATTATATATCAGGTACATTAAATTGGTTACTTTAGTAAATTTAACCCTTATATCGGACCTATTAGTTAAATAATACGATGTCATATTTTATGTTGAGGACACTGAGTTTTTACATAGTCTGAAGTTAGTTTATAGGGAAAAGGAACAAGATAAAAATACAGATCTCTAAGACTCCAAAGACTATTTTTATTACACCACATAGCTCCTACAGTCACATATAAGTTCCCAGTCTATTTTATCCTCAATTTCTTGTCTTATATCAAACTAACTTCGTTAAAAATCTGCCTTCCTCAATCTATCTGACACTTTTTTATCTCCCATTTTTTTCTTCATTCTAATTCCCCTAATGATGTGAATTATTTTCTTTTTTATTTTCCATCTACATGTATGTTATTCATTCTTCCAGACCACTTTTAAGTCTACCTATATTCTAATGCTTTTCTTAACCACCAGGGTTATACTAATCTTTCTCTCTTCTGAAATCTTAACTGCAGTTATTGCTGGTTACAAATAATTTATTATGAATAATATATTTTAAATTCAGTTATTTTTAACTTGATATTTATCTTATTTTCATAATTATGTTGAAAACTGAGTACAGAGAAAATGCTTATACTTTTTCATCTCTTCCCTCAAAAGTATTCAAAAGTAACAAAAAATGAAGTATGGTTTAGGAAAAATGCTCTATTAATTGGAGTTTTATAGGTCTACGTAAAAATAAATTTTGTGGGATCAGTTTTACACAAATACAATTATGCCTTTTACTCAAATAGATAGATGCATGACATGTAGATGATAAGCAGATTAATAACCTAGAGATTTTCTTATTTTTTTTTTAAATCTTCCTTATCTCCTACTTCTGCTCTCATTCACTCCCATAAGTCTTCCAACCTCACTACTACACCAATGTAGATTGCTCTTCTCAAGATCCACAGCAAATAACACATTGGTCTCATTTAACTTGGACCCTCAGTGATTTTCCCAGCATTTGACCACTCTTCCTTCTGAAACACTGTTCACTGTGTTTCCATTGCAAAATACTCGATTTTTCTCTCTCTTCATTCACTACTCTATCACCGTCCACTTTGCATACTCTTCCTCCTCTATCTTAACTCCTAATGTTGGAAGTCATTTACTTATTTATCCATTCATCTACTGAAGAATGTCTTGGTTAATTTCATGTTTTGGCAATTATGAATTAGGCTGCGATGAGCATTGGTGTGCAGGTGTTTTTATGGACATAAATTTTCAACCCTTTTGGGTAGACATTTTTATGGAATTTTGATGGAGGGGATAATAAACAAATAATAAAATACAATGGGCTGGACATTGATATGTACTGTGGAGAAAAACAATACAGGGGAAGGAGAATTGCAAGGACTGGTGCTGCAATTCTCCAGTTTACAGAACTGGCTCCCTAATTTGTGAGGCCTTGTGCAAAATAAATATTGACTTTACAAGTTACACACCCAGAAATATAGCCCTGGGTGGCTGCGGGAATCACTGAAATAATATGTGAGCAAAGACTTTTAGGAGGCAGGGAATGGAGGGATGCATATCTACAAGAAAAGAATGTTCCTGACTGAAGGGATAGCAAGAATAAAGGCCCTCAGGCAGGAGCACATCTTGTGGATTCAAGCAACAGTGAGGCTTGCAGCATGGCTGGCTCCAGCAGAGAGAATAGAGGAGCTTAAGTCCAAGAACAAATGGTGGGTCAGGTCAGGTAGGGTTTCATAAGCCACTGTGAAGATCTCAGTTGGTAATTTGAGGATAGTTTACAGAACATCTGACTTAACTTTCCACAGGAACATCTTGTTTTTATGTTAAAGAATAGATTGCAAGAGAAAAGAGTGACAATATGTGGGGTCAAGTCCTAACTGGCATCTTCATTTGAATTTCTCATAGATACTTCAAATGTAACATGTCCAGTAAATAATTCTTGATATTTTCTCCCATTTTTTTCTCCTCAATCTTTTCCTTATCAGAAAATGGCAACAGCATTCATTTAGTTGTCTAAGCCAGAAAACTTGATTCTTGTTCTTCCTTAATCCTCCCCCATCTCATTCGTCAGCAGCTCCTATCACTTATGTCCAGAATAGTAATCTTCAATCTATCCACTCCATCCATCTTCACTGACATTTTCACTCACCTAAGTCACAGGTTTCCCCTCCCTCGGCTGCAATAACCTCCCAATTGTTTCCCTCCACGTTCACTCATGTTGTGTATAGCAGCTTAAGTATTCATTTTAAGATGCAAATAAAATTATATCTTTTCTCTTCTTAAAACCCTTCAACTCAAAGCTTTCTCACTGTATTTTGAATGTAATCACAACTGCTTGCCATGTTCCACAAGGCACTGCATGATCTTGTCCTGTTCTAGTCCTGTTCTAGTCCTGTTCCTGGTCTCAGATACAGTCTCATGTCCCTCCCCCAATTAGCTCATTGTCTACTATCCACAGTGTTCTTCTGACAATTGCAGCACTAATATTACCTCTATCATAATAGTGGTAATGTACAGCAGGTAAAAACTGAGAGGAAATATTTTTCACAAATATTTGGCCACATATTTAATAATTTACAATAATAACAATAAGATATCTCTCTTGTTCACCACTGTCTTATCAGTTGTATAAACGTGAGCACCACATTGTAGGTACACCACAGATATGCGGTGATAGATACATTAAAAGCAAGTACCTGTTAATTCAAACTCTAGTTCTTTCTGAGGCCATAAGTGTTCTATTAAGCAGAAGTAATAAATTTAATTTATTTCAAAGACTTCAACTAGTTTGTGCTGTATTTTCCAAGTACACCATACACAGAAAAAGATATTTTCTTCTTAGCCTCGTGAAGACCTGATAATCTTCCTAAATTATATAAAATATCTGCCATAGCTATAGTTTTCATTTCAGTAACTCTAAACTTGAGAATAATTTAAATGACAGTAGATTAATTTACAAATAAAATATTTTATAATTTTTTTCAATTCAGTGATTGTGGGACACAATAACAACACTTCTGAGGTGAAATATAACCTAGTGGATATAGCAGTAAAGTTTGAGGAAGAACTAGAAGAAAATATTGTCACAAACATTTGCGCATTGGCCATGTATTTAGTAATATAGTATTGTATTTAGGGAAACAGTTTTTGTTTCACAAGTTCTCTTTCTTTCCACTTGGGCTTTTAGGCACAACGGAGTATTAAAGGGAGAAGTTTTGAAGTGAAACTGGGATTACTTTAACCTCAGTTTTTCTCACAAGAGGAAAAATAAAACTGCCTTCTGACCTTCAGTCTTTACCTCCATCCCTATTAACATATACATTAGGGCAACAAGTCAATGTAAAATCAAAGCCTCACTTTTTATTGTTTCTCATCATATCCATTATCACCTGATTATATGTTGCCTAGTTTGTGGCCTTTCCATGTCACCAGAAGTCTTGAAAGGAACTCATATTGAGTAGCTCAACATACCCAGCTGCTACTTTCCAGACACTCTAAGAGATTCATAGCCAAACTAGGGCGATAAGGCACAAATGAATTCACTTGGGGGACAGGACTAAAAAACTGCCAGTTAAGGTTTACCTTGTGATGTTCGGGAAACATTTACCAAACATACAATATTAAAAAAAAATTGAGAATTTTGGCAACTAAAGGCATAGCTATTGCCCTTAAGAATTCACAATCTAATGGAAAATGTGATAAACAAACGTATAATGGAAATAATCTTTAGTAAGTAGGATATAAGATGGAGGAGAATCTAATCATCCAGTGTGGGGAAGGTGTCTTAAGGTCAAGAAAGTCTTCAGAATTAGATAATAATACTGAAAAAAAGTTTGAAGCAAAAGAAAGATGTGGAGAAGTAGTTCATTTCAAACAGTAAAAACCAACTTGGGGTAAGAGAAGATGGTACATTTGGAAAATAATATTTTCACCGACAGGCAAGAATGTCATGATATAATAGAGTAGAAAACAGGTCCCAAAAGATAAGTTCTCAAGATCAAGTAAGCACCTTTTGATCTGAGCATTCTCCTTTTGATGGTGACCAAAGGCATTTTCTTAAGGGCATTTCTGTCGTGGCTTTCTTAGGATGCGTATTCTCTGAGAAATAGTCCGGTCTCCAGCTACCTACTTTGAAAAGGGGTAAAATCCAAGAAACCAAAGTGTCTGCTGGCATTTATTTGTTTCCCTATAATTCTAGTGATAGTTTAAATATTTCTTTTCACAATGTCTCTATTCAAATACTAACAAGTCAGAACACACGCTAAAAAGGATATTTTACTGTTGCAAAGTCTGTAATATTAAGATTACACATTTCAACACCTAAATCTGACACTTTTATTAGAGAATCACATTATGAAAAAATGAAACTTGAACTCCTTCTCCTTTTAGGATTCTAATGCTTTTTTGGAAAGCATGCTGCACTTTCATTGAAAATTATACTTTGATCTTCAGTTGAGTACAGATATTCTGCACCTCACTTATGCTTAAGACAATGCAACGTGTTTGTTTTGTCATTACTACCAATCCGGCTTTGATTTCTTTGAACTGTTGGCAACAGGTAATTCAGCTGAAGTCTTTTCTAGACAGGTTTTGTTCTTTATTGGATGATAAAATTTCTCTGGTGTTAACACCTAAAAAGACTGTCTACTTTCGCTTTCCTCTTCTAATTATCGGATATACTGTTAAACTGCATCCAAGAAACCAATTTAGCATTTTAATTGAGGAAGACCATATTAATTTAAGCAACTTCTGACCTTTCCTAAAAAGAGAAGTTTAAAAAGACAATCAAAAAGGTAACTCAAAACTCCTAGGATTAAAAAAAATCATGCTTTAGGAGACAGTTTCTGGGTGCCATCATTCACAGCTTTTTCTTCATTTTATATTTGCTGTAGACCTAGTAGGAATTTCTAGTATAAAATGTCAGAAAACAAATGAATTCTGTTCTGTGTTAAAATATCGGCGACAACTTGGCAAAAGTATACAATGGTGAGCATAGATAAATATGTTTTTAGATTTCAATAAGCCAGTTCTTTTTAATAAAATAAAATTTTAATGAATTTCAAACTTAAATGTCATTTATTCCTAAGATTTTCCAGGCAATATATATTTGTGCAAACACCTGGCAAAATTCTAGATATAACATCTGGTAGGTGTGGATGAAATTCATTAGACTAAATCTTCTAAGCACAGATGTTTGCCAAAGCTTTAATATGACAAGCACTTATTCCCGATGGCAGCCATTTATTCTTTGCCAGTTCATAAGTGCTTCCTTCTAGCAGAGATTGCATTTCCGCTGGCATTTGAAACACTGGCTACCACATCAGTATATATTAGAATACATGTGCAGAGAGATTACTATCAATCCAAAACAACCAAATGGGAGTTGCAGTTTGCAGAAGATTGTTGAGCTAAAAGTCAGCAGGGTACTCATGGCTTTAGCGAGAAAGTTTTAGCAAGGGAAGGAAGTACGTGCACATGTCTGAAGGGCCACTTCTTGAGTATTTGATTAGGGACAAAAATAGGATTCCTAAAAAGTCTTTTTAATGGGAAAGATAGGAGTCAGGCTAGTTTGATAAAGAAATGCTTCTGCTTTCTACTTTGGGGTCTCCCAATAAGCAACTGGAAAATGTTTTGCATTTTTCTTCAAGTGGACATGTAAGCAAATGGTTATCATGGAAGCTATTTGCAGATATGACTTAGGTGCTAGGAAGAAGAGTTGACAAGGAAATGATTTTCTTTAAAGTGATCCTAAACAATGAGTACAACATACCTGTTGTTAAGTTGCCTTTCTTTCTCAGTATATGTCTTGAAGATATTGAGACTCTACTCGTAAAGTAATACATGCTGATATGATTCTTTATTTGTAAGAGTAGTGTAATGAAATCTGTAGCAGATGGGAACAAAGAAAGTATACATATACATACATACATATATATATATATATACGTAAACACACATATATTCTAATGTTAAACCATTAAAAAAACTTCTATGACTAGCCCAATGATAACAATAATTAAACTTCAGGATGTATGCCATCAATGACCAAGTTTGAGTCAGTCATGTATTATTCCTAAATTTACTCTGAAAGCATATAAAACCAATTTGTCTCAATTCTTGTAAAATTTTCATATTTTGTGTATATTCACCAAATAATTCCAGAAAAAGAGTTCTTTTTGGCTCTATGTGATTTATTCAGTTACTTTAAAAAGTCATTACAAAAAAATTTGTAATATTTTTACATATATGCATGTTTTGTTTTGATCCAAAGTCTACAGTTATGTTAAAGGTAAAGGATAAAGTACTTCATGTGTGGGACAATGTTGGATTTTGAATTCAAATAATGCCTGCTGTTGTCACTAGATATGCAATAGCTAGTTAAATAAGATTTGGCTTGACACAAAATGAAGTACAATGTATTAAAAATTATCTTACAATCACTAGGGAGATTTTATTTATATCCAATGCCAGCCATGTCAGTAAAATAACTGTCAACTTAGTAAAAATGGCATTCAAATTTGATGTCTGTCCCAAATTATCTAACAGATTTAATTCAACCAAGTAGAATTTAATTACATATTGATAATGTACAGATTAAAATTCTCACAAATTAATACAAGCACATAAATTTGCTACAATGGTGAAAATCAGAAAGATCCTAGAAATTCATATTTAAACTCTAATACTGGAAAAAATAATTTATCAAACCTATTTCCACACTGGCTGTGTTGACTTTACCTAGAAATAGCTATTTCATGCACCCAACTCTTAAGAATCTGCAGACGTTGTAGAGAGCCACTCAAGGGTTTTTGAGCACCAAAGGTCATGTGGTTATTGCATTAGTTACAAAGTCAAAGAAGCACTTTCACAAAGGTCAGGATTTTGTTTAGTGGAGAATTTCATTTGATGAATAATAGAGGTTGGTCATTCTTCATTATGAACTCAGAGCAATTTCAAATTTCTATCACCGTTTCCAATGAGTATCATATTCTGGAATACATTCTACAGAAAAAAATATAATAAATAGTCTTAGATTAAGGGTTCTAATACTAGACACTAGAGCATCTCAAAAAAAAAAAAAAGATCCCAGAGAAATGTAATATGGATATGGCAGAGTGAGAAACCTATTTATCAGTATTTGGTTATCCATATTTTTTTTTAATTACTGAGAATTCAAATGTGAAGTATACCCCAAAAGAGAAAGTAACCCACATCATTTATATACCGTTTTTCAATACTTTATTGGCCAAAAGTAGTTTCCAATTTCTGTCTTCATTATCTCAAACTCCCTGCATTACAAAATTAAAACTAATTGTCAGATAGTGGGAAATTTGAAATACTTCTGAGTTCAAGAGGTCTCCCTCTAATCCTTCTTCAGTTGGAAGGTACATATTACCAGAGGCTGCTCTTTCATTTGATAAATTACCTATGCCATGGGGTTGTGGCTTCCTTGACTCTTGCTAATTATGTTTTATATAATTAATGTTCTATTATATCATCTGTTTATTATATAACAACTCTAGCACCTTTCAGCATATAAATTTGCCTGCAATAGTTCCAAGAAAAATAAAAATATGTGATTTGAACTGTATTGATTTATTACCTCCATAGTTATCATTCTTCATCTATTGCCTCCCTCTCTTCTCTTCCAGCCTCAGATGAAGAAATTTTTAATTTCCCATTCAAGACTCAGACCTCTACCTGCATTTTGACTTAGTTTCCCATCAGTTTTCTTTCATTTTGTGAGATATCCCTATCTTCCCAGTTTTTGACATCTCATTCTGTATTTGCCCCTTTCTCCAACATTATAAATAATCTGATACTGTTTTTACTTTAAATGATAACAGTAAGCAAAGTAAGAACCATCACCATCACCATTAAAAAGAACAACAACAATGACAAAATTTCAACCCTTATCCTGACCCTTTTTCTGACCTTCCATCCAAGGTCTAATCTTTCTATCTCCATTTTTCTCATTGTCTGGTTAATTTTGAACCTATTAATATCTATTAGTATCTCTTTGACTTTACTGAGACTTTGCTGCATTTAACTTAGAGAATCTATTTTGCATTTTTTTCTTGAGGATACTAATTCAATTCCATAACTTCAACTATCCCCTCTATGATGATAATTACAAAATCTTAATCTTCAAAGCCAAACCTACACAGCCAACTATTTGTGACTATCTCCAACTGGATGATCTAAAAGTGCTCAAAAGTAATACATTTATAAGACTGACTTCATCTTCTTTTGTCTCAAACTTGCTTCACTACCTGAAATGTCTATGTTGGTCCACAGCCTCATTTTTTACTCAGTATACCAGTTAAAAAACTGAGCCTTAGACTAAACAATTTATTTCCTCTTACATCCTACATCAAATTAGCATTCAAATATTGAAAATATTACATCTTTAGCACATCTCAAACCACACTTTTCCCATCAGTCTTATATATTGATGCCCAAGTTGTCTTTCTAAAATGGTCGTATCTCTTCAGGCTACTCTCTTCTTGGAACCGTTCAGTAACTCCTCTACCTACTAGAAAAAGCACACAAAGTATGCTATTTATGATGTTCTCTACTCTTATGTACCCCAGTGCATCATTCTCTTTTCATTTAGGGTTCCTGCACCCAATGCACACATCCATTTTTTTAAATACTGAGTACAGATTATTATTTTTTTCTTTTTATTTATTTATTATTATTATACTTTAGGTTTTAGGGCACATGTGCGCAACGTGCAGGTTAATTACATATGTATACATGTGCCATGCTGGTGCACTGCACCCACTAACTCGTCATCTAGCATTAGGTATATCTCCCAATGCTATCCTTCCCCCCTCCCCCGACCCCACAACAGGCCCCAGAGCGTGATGATCCCCTTCCTGTGTCCATGTGTTCTCATTGGTCAATTCCCACCTATGAGTGAGAATATGCGGTGTTTGGTTTTATGTTCTTGCGATAGTTTACTGAGAATGATGATTTCCAATTTCATCCATGTCCCTACAAAGGATATGAACTCATCATTTTTTATGGCTGCATAGTATTCCATGGTGTATATGTCTTCTTAAACCAAGACTTGGGTTGGTTCCAAGTCTTTGCTATTGTGAATAACGCCACAATAAACATACATGTGCCTGTGTCTTTCTAGCAGCATGATTTATAGTCCTTTGGGTATATACCCAGTAATGGGATGGCTGGGTCAAATGGAATTTCTAGTTCTAGATCCCTGAGGAATCGCCATAGTGACTTCCACAAGGGTTGAACTAGTTTACAGTCCTACCAACAGCGTAAAAGTGTTCCTATTTCTCCACATCCTCTCCAGCGCCTTTTGTTTCCTGACTTTTTAATGATTGCCATTCTAACTGGTGTGAGATGGTATCTCATTGTGGTTTTGATTTGCATTTCTCTGATGGCCAGTGATGGTGAGCATTTTTTCATGTGTTTTTTGGCTGCATAATTGTCTTCTTTTGAGAAGTGTCTGTTCATGTCCTTCACCCACTTTTTGATGGGGTTGTGAAGGACCTCTTCAAGGAGAACTACAAACCACTGCTCAAGGAAATAAAAGAGGATACAAACAAATGGAAGAACATTCCATGCTCATGGGTAGGAAGAATCAATATCGTGAAAATGGCAATACTGCCCAAGGTAATTTACAGATTCAATGCCATCCCCATCAAGCTACCAATGACTTTCTTCACAGAATTGGAAAAAACTACTTTAAAGTTCATATGGAACCAAAAAAGAGCCTGCATCACAAAGTCAATCCTAAGCTAAAAGAACAAAGCTGGAGGCATCACGCTACCTGACTTCAAACTATACTACAAGGCTACAGTAACCAAAACAGCATGGTACTGGTACCAAAACAGAGATATAGATCAATGGAACAGAACAGAGTCCTCAGAAATAATGCCGCATATCTACAACTATCTGATCTTTGACAAACCTGAGAAAAACAAGCAATGGGGAAAGGATTCCCTATTTAATAAATGGTGCTGGGAAAACTGGCTAGCCATATGTAGAAAGCTGAAACTGGATCCCTTCCTTACACCTTATACAAAAATCAATTCAAGATGGATTAAAGACTTAAATGTTAGACCTAAAACCATAAAAACTCTAGAAGAAAACCTAGGCATTACCATTCAGGACATAGGCATGGGCAAGGACTTCATGTCTAAAACACCAAAAGCAATGGCAACAAAAGCCAAAATTGACAAATGGGATCTAATTAAACTCAAGAGCTTCTGCACAGCAAAAGAAACTACCATCAGAGTGAACAGGCAACCTACAAAATGGGAGAAAATTTTCGCAACCTGCTCATCTGACAAAGGGCTAATATCCAGAATCTACAATGAGTACAGATTATTTTAATACTCACTTTAAAACCCATCAATATTACAAGGTGTAATAAAATGGAACTCTTGAGTGCAATAGACCCACATTTTAAATAATTATGCATCTTAATAGTTGTCAAATTTGGTAAAATTTTCTGAGAGTATAAGAATCTGTTTTTTTCTCTGCAAAATAAGAATATTAGTACTTCCATAATATAGTTGTTTGGAGGAGTAAATGGGACCATGTATGTACAGTATTTATCAGGATAGCTGGTGTAATTTAACAAATGCTAGTTCTCTCCACTACCTTTCTCAATACAGGCATACCTTATTTTGTTTGCTTCACAGATACTGCATGTTTTTCAAATTGAAGGTTTGTGGCAACCCTGCATTGAGCAAGTCTATCAGTGCCATTTTTTCCAACAGCATGTGCTCGTTTTGTGCCTCTATGTCACATTTTAGTAATTCTTATAATATTTCCAAACTTTTACTACTATTATATCTTCTATGGTGATCTGTGATCAGTGATCTTTGATGATACTATTATAATTGTTTTGACACAGTGATCTTTGATGATACTATTATAATTGTTTTGCCACAAACTGCACCCAGATTAAATGATGAACTTGATCAATAAATGTGTGTGTTCTGACTGCTACACTGGCTAACTACCCTGTTTCTTTCCCTCTACTCAAGCCTCCTTACTCCGTGAGACATAACAATATTGAAATTCATCCAAGTAATAACCCTAGATGACCTGTAAGTGTTTAAGTGAAAGGAAGAGCCCCACACATCTCCCTTTAAATCAAAAGCTAGAAATAATTAAGCTTAGTGAGAAAACCATGTTGAAAACTGAAATAGGAGGTGGAAATCTAGGCCTCTTGTGTCAAACAGCCAAGTTGTGAATGCCAAAAAAAAGTTCTTGAAGGAAATTAAAAGTGTGAGTTCAGAGAACACATGAATGATAAAAAAGCAAAACAGCCTTATTGTTGAAATAGAGAAAGTTTACGTAGTCTGCATAGATCAAGCCAGTTGCAACATTCCCTTATGGCAAAGCCTAATCCAGAGCAAGGCTCTAATGTTCTTTAATTCTTTGAAGGCAGAGAGAAGTGAGGAAGCTGCAGAAGAAATGATTGAAGCTAACAGAGGTTGGTTCATGAGGTTTAAGGAAAGAAGCCACCTCCATAACATAAAAGTGCAAGGTGAAACACCATGTGCTGATGCAGAAGCTGCACCAAGTTATCCAGAAGATCTAGTTAATATCACTGATGAAGACAAAACAGTCTTCTATTGAAAGAAGATGCCATCTAGGACTTTTATAGTTAGAGAGGAGAATTCAATGCCTAGCTTCAAAGGACAGGCTGACTCTCTTATGAGATGTTAGGGCAGCTGGTGCCTTGAAGTTGAAAACAACGCTCATTTACCATTCCAAAATGGTGAATCCTAGAGGCCTTAAGAATTATGCTAAATCTACTCTGTGTTTGCTCTATATATGCAAACACAAAGCCTGTATAACAGCACATCTGCTTACAGCATGGTTTACTGAATATTTTCAGCCAACTGTTGAGACCCACTGCTCAGGAAAAAAAAGATAAATCACTTTTTAAATATTACTGTGCATTGGCAATGCACTGGGTCACCCAAGAGCTCTGATGGCGATATACAAGAAGATTGATGTTGTTGTCATGCCTACTAAAACAGTATCCATTCTGCAGTCCATGGATCAAGGAGTAATTGCACCTTTCAATTCTAATTATTTAAGAAATACATTCCCAAGAGCTAAAGATTACATAGATAGTGATTCTTCTGATGGATCTGGGTGATGTAAATAGAAAACCTTTTGGAAAGAATTCACCATTCTAGATCTCATTAAGAACATTTGTGATTAATGGGAGGAGGTCAAATTTTCAACACTAACAGCAATTTGAACAAAGTTGATTTCAACTCTCATGATTGACTTTGAGTGATTCAAGATGTTAGTGGAGGAAATAACTGCAGGTAATAGCAGTGGAAATAGCAGGTAAAGTAGAATTAGAAGTGGAGCCCAGTGATTTGACTGAATTGCTACAATCTCATGATAAAACACGAATGGGTGAGATGTTGCTGTATGTGACTGAACAAAGCAAGTGGTTTGTTGAGATGAATCTACTTCTAGTGAAGAAGATACTGTGCACATTGCTGAAATGAAAACAAAATATTTAGAATATTGCTTACATAAACTTAGTTGATAAAGCAGTGGCAGGATTTGAGAGGATTGACTTCAATTTTGAAGGAAGTTCTACTGCAGGTAAAATGCTATTCAACAGCATCACTTACTACAGAGAAATCTCTCATAAGCAGAAGAGTCCATTGATATGGCAAGCTTCACTGTAGTCTTATTTTAAGAAATTGCCACAGCCACTTCAACCTTTAGCAACACCACCTTAATCAGTTAGCAGCCATCAATCTTGAGGCAAGATTTTCCACAGGCAAAAAGATTACAACTTGAAGTCTCAGATGTTCATTAGCATTTTTAGCAGTCTTTTTAAATTAAGGTATGTACATTGTTTTTGAAGACTTAATGTTATTGCATACTCAATAGACCACAGGATAGTGTAAATATAACTTTTGTATGCATTGGGAAACCAAAATATTAATATCGCTTGCATTACTGTGATAGTGACTTTATTGAGGTGGTTAGGAACTGAACCAGCGATATCTCTAAGATATGCTGGTAGTGACCATTCTCTAAAGGTTAAGGTTATGGACTATTAAAACAGGTTCAGCTCTCAGTTCTTCCTGTATGATCTCAACCAAGTGACTTAAATTTTCTACACTTCAGTTTCTTCAACTGCAAAGGGGGATGGTAAAACTACTTCAGGGGACTGTTTTGAGAGTTAAATGACTTAATAAAAGTAAAATCCATAGATCTGTGCTTAACAAATAAAAAGCAGTATATAAAAATTGGCTACATTCTTAAAAGAGTATGACACTTTGTTTTTCTTTCAATAACAGTTACTTATGCAAATATTTGTTTTCACCATTACTAGCATGCATTTGGTATAACCTAATGTAAACTAATACAACATAAATTAGTTTGATCAGTAAATCCAAAGCATTCTAAGAATATAGAAAACATTAATTAGTAATAATTTTCATTTTTTTCTTTGAGTGTTGTTTTTTCTCTTATTCTTGTTTGCTTAGTTATTAAGACAATGAAATAGAATTCAGCCAACAAGGGAAAAGTTAGCTAGAGAAATGCTGGTAAGAAGCAAGATCTTCCTGACAAAAGGAAAATTACTCTCTCGTGTAATTAATTGAGTGGGTTCAGGGGCCTAGCCGGAGTCAAAGAACAGGATAAAGCTGTCAGGGAGGCTTCAAAGATCAAATTAACCTGGAAAGGAAGAGAAAAAAAAAGAAAAAAGAAAAGAAACTCCTCAGCAAAGTCAATAGGAATAAAGTTCAAGATGAATAAAGCTAAAAATTATGAATTACATAAGGTGTGTGTGTGTGTGTGTGTGTGTGTGTGTGTGTGTGTGTAGGCTGTCTAATGTAACTAGGTTCTCATGACTTCCTTTAGCATTTTCTTTTTAATTACAAATTTTCAGACACTGATATATGTCATCTGAAAATTTGTACCAATGGTTTTGCATTGTAATACTTGGAACCTAGTTGAAGTATGTAAAATAATTCTCACTGATTAGTTACACAGCTACATAAAGGAATTTTCAAAGTTATAAATGAATATATTCCAAATGATGAAATATGCCATACATATTCACATCCCAAGGTGCACTTTTGACTCTTGCTCCTGCCCTATTTGTGGCTGACTTGGCTATAAAAGAAGACTGAGAAGGCTTATGTGGCCTGTGGTAGGCTAACTACTAGGACTGCTGGTGTGGACAGAAATGAGCCATGGAGCAGTGTGCCTTCTCCTCGTTGAAGATAACTGCTTTCTCTTGCTTATACTCCCAGAAAAAAGATGGTCTTAAAAAAAAAAAAGCACCTCATATATATCTTATAATCCAAGTTAATATCACTTGAAATTATTTTTCATATTGTTAAATATTACAAGTTCCTAATTGCTAAAATACACAAATGCCCACACATTGAATGAAAGGCTGCTGTAAAATGTTCAATAGAGAAAAGTCCTACTGAGATAAGTTCAGCACAGAATGTACTAGTTCAGTTTCTGGAAGGCACCCCACTGATAGTGTTTAAGGGAGTCACAGAGCACAGATCAAGATTTAGTAGCACACATATTGAAAATTTAGCCATCAGATGAAATCTAGCTACAGCACACACCTACCTTCTTAATCTGCAGGCAGGATTTTAGATTGAAAATGAATTGTACAACTAACTGTTCAAAAAATAGTTTTGTAATATTGTGATTGATTAAAAAGAATAAGGTTTAGAAAAATTGTCAACTAAAATCTAAACTGATTTTTCTTTTGGAGTTTTTTGTTACTTTAATTAATCATCACGAAATTAAATTTAATCAAGTTGGCTCAAGAAGAGAATATGTTGGTGGAGGTTCTAGTGTATTCCATATTAGAATAATTCTGATAGTAATTGCTAAAAAAAAAGGAAATATTCAGCCTGAGACTTTTCAGGTGTAGACTTCCAAGCTGAAGGCAGGATCTCATTCCAGTTTTTCTACACCAAGTTGCCTAGGACTGGGGAGCTCATAAGATAAATACAGCTTTTGTGCCACAGTGACGGAGGAATGCAGTTATTGAGAAAGCACCATCTTGTGTAAGCCAAGTTTCTCACTGGACCTAGTGAAAACATGGGACATAAAGATTTCACTGTAGAATCCGTTCAATTTTCAATACAGCAAGTATGTTTTATCACTTACTATGTACAAGGCAAGTGATACAATAACAAACAAGCAGATTCCCAGCTGTCAAGGCTTTTGACTCTCACACAATTTCTATTCATAGTAAAAAGAAAAAGAAAGTCAAAAATAAGGCATAATTTTGGGATTCATCCACTGTAGTAAAATATATTTTGCAGAAAACAAATATTGGCCAGTAAATGTTCATGGTTTGGCCATTGGCCCTGGCAATCTAAACAACTCTAGGAAGTAAGAAATCAGAGAACGGAAGCATATAGTTAACCAGGACACATTTAAGAAGTGGGAAATCATTTGAAGATTGCTTTGTTTTGTGAAAATAGCAGAAGTAAAGAGAAATTATCTGCTATTTGTTTTGTACTTCTGAATGTAAATGGGATGTTGAAGAGCACAACAAAGATGGACCACAATAAACTGTGCCTCCTGGTGTTTATGCCTTCGTATTGTCTCCTCTCCCTTAATCTAAACTGGGCGGGTGACTGGTGTTGACTGATTGAAAATGGAGACAGTAACATTTTCCATTCTGGGCTATGCCCTAAGAAGGCATGACAGCTTTTACTTTCACATTTTGGGAGCCTTGAATTACCGTATAAGGAGTCTGGCTACCCTGAGAAAAGACCACTTGAAAAGAGTCCCTGAGACTATATTGAGAGAGAGATTGGCCCAATCACCCAAGCACTCTAGATGAAAGTCCACAGGACTTTACCCCCAGCTAACATCTGCATGCCACCCCATAAAGTCCCAAGTAAGAACAGCAGAACAATCCTGATGGGCCCAGTAAACCCACAGAACTGTGAGAGATAATATTATTGCTTTAAAATATGAAGTTTTAAGTTTGTATCTTTTTCAGTGATATATAACAGAACAGTAACATCTAGTTATTGAGAGAAAGAGTTATTGATAGAAAGAGTTCTTGATAGAAAGAGTCTGAATAGTGACAAGCTGATTAAAAATAATCTTTATTTATGTATTCTATTTCTACTGAGCCACTTTCAAACGGGATTAAAGATAGTTTACTAAAGGAAATGCATATAAGCAATAAATAAATACATCATTAGAAGGATAAAAAAGACAAAATTTATTTAGAAATATGTATGTTTTTTCTTTTTATTTGTATTTGTATTTTTTGCAGTTGAACCATATATTCTTATGTTAATTGATGAATAAAATCAAAGAAGATTTAAATAAATGAAGAGATATTTCATGTCCATGGATAGGGAGACTCAAAATTGTTGAGATGTCAGTACTTCCCACCTTGATGTATAGATACAATGCATTGCCAACCAAAATCCCAGCAAATTATTTTGTGAATATCTATAAACTTATTCAAATGTTCATATGGAGAAGCAAAAGACCCATAATAACCAACACAGTATTGAAAGAGAACAAAGTTGGAAGGTTGACAATACCCAACTTGAAAACTTACTATATAAAGCTAAAATTATCAAGACAATGTGATATTGGCTATCAGTGGAACAGAATAGAAAGCCCTGAAATAGGCCCACACACATATGGTCAACTGATATTTGACACAGGAGCAAAGGCACTATAATGAAGCTAATGTAATCTTTTTTAACAAATAGTGCTGGAACAACTGTACAACTACATGCAAAAGTTGGAATCTAGACATAGGCTTTATACCCTTCATAAAAAACAAATTCAAAATGAATCATAGACCTAACTGTAAAGTATACAACTATAAAACTCTTAGAAAATAACATAGAAAGAGGCCTTGATGACCTTGAGTATAGTGATGACTTTTTAGGTACAACACCAAAGCTACAATTCATGAAAAAAATAATTGATATGCTGGACCTCATTAAAATAAAATATTTTGCTGTGTAAAATATAATGTCAAGAGAATAGAAGACAATCCATAGACTGGAAGAAAATATTTGCAAAAGACACATCCAATAAAGGACTGTTATCTAAAATATACAAAGAACTCTTTAAATGCACCAAGAAGAAAACAATCTAATTAAAAAAATTAAGACTTAACAGACACCTCATCAAGGAAATATGCAGATGACAAATAAACTTATGAAAACATGCTTCACATTAAATGCCACTAGGAAATTGCAAATTAAAACAACAATGAGATACCATTATACACCTATTAGAGTGGCGAATATCCAGAACACCAAATACACCAAATACCGGCAAGCATGTGGAGTAATGACCTCTCATTTACCATCAGTGGGAATGGAAAGTGGTACAGCTACCCTGGAACACAGTTTGGCAATTTCTTACAAAACTAAATTACTTTTACTATATGATCCAGCAATCACACACCTTGGTATTTATACAAAAGAGTTGAAAACTTACGTTCACACAAAAATGTGCACACCAAAGATTAATAGCAGTTTTGCTCATAATTGCCAAAAGTCAGAAGCAACCAAGATGTCCTTCAGTAGGTAAATAGATTTTTTTAAAAAATACAAACTACTGTGTGTGGTGCACGCAGATAATGGATTTATTCAATGATAAACAAAATAGGCTATCAAGCTCTAAAAAGACATGGAGGAAACTTAAATGTGTATTAAAAAGTGAAAGAAGCCAATTTAGAAGGGCTGCATGATTCCACCTATATAACATGGGAAAGCCAAAACTATGGAGACGCTAAAAAGATTAGTAACTGCCACGGGTTGGGAGAGGGAAGGCATGACTAGGAGGAACACAGAGGATTTTTAGGGCAATGAAAATATTCTGTATAATCTTATAACAATAGATATATGTCATTATACATTTATCCAAGCCCATAGAATGTACAACACCAAGAGTGAAACTTAATGTAAACTATAGACATTGGGTGATTATGACATATCATTGTAGGTTCATCAACTGAACAAATGTACCACTCCGGAGGGGAATATTGATAATGGAAAGGTATGCATGTGGGGGGTGGGGAGCGGGGAGCGTATGGGACATCTTTGTATCTTCTTCTCAATGCTGCTGTGAACCTTAAACTGCTCTAAAAAAAAAGGAAGTGTTAAAAAAAGTACCTATAGGAAGCAAATTTCGTGTAAAAAAGGAGGGGAGATATCACACACAGACACATAAATATATATATATCATATATTTAGAGAAAGAGAGAGAGAGGACTCTTTTTTTAAAAAGAGACTGGAATAATCAAACAAATTCATAAGACTGATTATGTAAAAAAAGAAGCTTTGAAACATGGCAGAAAGTATAGGGGGTAAAAATAAAACAGGATGAGAGGAATTGGGGCTAAGAATGAGTGAAAGTGAGGAGGGCAAGAAATAATTCTCTGGGCATTCCCTTTTAGCATGAGAATTCCTGAAAGCACACTAATGTTTTACATATTAAACAATAACCATCACCACCACAACAGTAATAATATGTCAACAATAATATAACCACATTGAAGGGGTGGAAAAAGAGCCAAAACTAACTGAAGTAATGCTGAAGAACATATTTTGAACATGTACTCTTAGGCTACC
The DNA here is from genome assembly GCF_028885655.2 of Pongo abelii. NCBI lineage: Eukaryota > Metazoa > Chordata > Mammalia > Primates > Hominidae > Pongo > Pongo abelii. The sequence goes on along the minus strand of NC_071990.2, from coordinate 93,924,816 downwards.
AACAGAGAGAAATGTAAGCAAATATTGAACTCTAGTCAGTAAGTTTGATTTTGCAGTGGGAAGGGTTGGCAGTTTCAGTGAATTGAACAAACAAGTAAATATTTTGAGGATAACGGGAGTCAGGTTTCTTACTCTTAGAAGTATGGAAAGAAGGAGAGCTAGAATAAATTCTCTGGTATTGAGTTAGAATTGACGGTATTGACAGGTACTCATGGCAAAGAGAGAAAAAGAAAGAAGAAAGAAAGAGAAAGAAAAAGAAAGAAGAAAGAAAGAAAGAAAGAAAAGAAAGGAAAGAAAGAAAGAGAAAGAAAGAAAGAAAAGAAAGAAAGAAAGGAAGAAAGAGAAGAAAGAGACAAGGAAGGAAGGAAAGGAAGGGAAGGAAGGAAGGAAGGGAGGGATTAGGTATATAGATAGATGAAGTAGAAATAATAGATATAACTATATTGCACAAACACATGCACACACACTCTCAGAGGCACACATAGAGAATGAGTGAGAGGGAGGGTGGAAGGAAGGGAGAGAGGAAAAGAGTGAGAACAAGAGTGAGCAAGACAGGGAAACCAGTATAGAATTGCTAGCTCCGTCTGTTGAGAGAGCCTGAAATCAATGCCTCTCCCGTAACAATGAACCAACCATATCTTGGTGTCTAAATTAAACGATCCAAGACTTCTTGGAAAAACGGCTGATTCCAGGCTGGCTCAGAAAAAAAAGTACAATATGGGTCTGGAATATCCTGTGCCTTAATATACGGATATAATCAAAAAACGACAGAGACATGTCAAAAGGCCTCAGGGGCTGCTTGAAGGGGATTCCACTGGCCAAAGCTGTGATACATTGAACTTCAAAACAGTGATAATAATGGATTATAACTCATTAAGGAAAATAAAAATCCATGAGTCATACTGATATAAGTAAATGAAAAAATGGGGGAAAAAGAGAAGAAAACCTCTTCCTTACAGTAGAATGCCGACTAATAAATTTAGAAGAAATGATAGTTGAAGAAATCACCATTTAACTTTCATTATAGTAATAATTATTAACAGACACAAACTAGTGAGTAAAAGCTTGTTAAGGAATAAGAGATTTACGTATTTCAAAGTATCTCTCTACAAAACATGTATTACTTACAAAGAGAAAAGTAATAACTTTATAGTGGAGAAATTTGGCAGGCAAATGATTAATCAAAATTAACATGTCCAATAATGGCTCAAACTGATGTAATGTGCCTCCTTATGTAATGCACTGAGAAAAATACAACATCACTTAAGTATTACTCCAGATGGGCATATGAGAATCTGACAGTGATGAAACATCAAACATGCTCAAATTGAGAGACACTTAGAAAATAAGTGCTCTATACTATTCAGATATATCAAGGTCGAGAAAGTCAAAGAAAATTTGTGGAACTGCTCCATATTAAAAGGGAGTAAAAGGCTGAATAAGTAAATCTAATGAATAATATAGAATCAGGCAGGATTTTTATAATAAAAGACATTATTGGGAAAATGGGAAAAATTTGAATAACATCTCTAGATTAGATGATACTATTGCACTAATGTTAACTTTCTGATTTTGAAAGTTAAAATTAGTATAGCTTTATAGGTAGGATAATATCTTTATCCTTAAGAAATATACTTTGAAATACTTAGGATTCAAGGGGCATCATGTGAGCTTTCAAACTTCAAACAATATGAAGAATGTTAATGTCATTAAGCCTATCTTGAAAAAATAAGTTGCTAAAAATTGGAATGTTATTAAAAACATTTACATTGGAATTAGTTTTCTCTTATAAATTAAAAAATAAGCAAACAAAAGATACTTTATAGGAGGTTCAGGAATATATCAATGTCTTTCTTTGTAATATTACTTAAATTGAAAAATAATTTATGAAAAATATATAAATTTTAAAAAGTTATACCAATGTTCAATTCTTAGGAAGCATGAGATTAATATAGGTTATATATTCACCTTTTTCAATAGGGCCAATAACATCTATTTGATACTTACATTAGTATCTTTTCTCTGCTTCTTCAGGCAATGCCTTTCTGTTATGTTAACTGAGATTTTCTCATTAAGAATAAATTTAAACTTCAAGAAACTGTGTTCACAGAGTAAAATCTTAGAGCATAAGAAATAATTTGCTGTTAAGTGGCAAATGAAAGTGGAAGATGGCTGTCATCATATATCACAGTGGAAAAGTAATATTTTTTTCCTGACCAGTTAGCAAAACTTCATAAAATTAACCATGTAAATTTATGTCTTTATTCATTTATTTAACAAATATTTATTGATTTGCTGTAAAATTAACCATGTAAGTTTCTCTATTTATTCATTCATGTAACAAATACTTATTAATTTGTTGTAAATTGAAACATGTTTTTGTACAAAAGAGAAGCACAACTCTCAGAGAGTCTCAAGATTTTTATGAAAAAGAGCTCTTGCCAGGTGAACCAAGGAGGTCTATGGTCCTGCTCCACGTTAAAGGTGACTAAAAAGACTAGACTATTAAATTCAATGCATCTAATGCAACCTGTTTCATTGATGGGTGCTGTGAATGATCACTATTACCACCACTGTATTTTTAACATATTGGACATTCATATGAAAAAATAAGTTAAAGCCTCTCAAGCAGGGAAGTATTTCAGAATCTTTATCCTGAAGTTCGCAGTATATAAAAAATACTGCCCATGAGACTTTAATTAATTAATTCAGAATATTGTTGAAACAAGAAAGAAAGAATAAAGAAAAATTTTAAAAGTAGGAGACAGAAATTCATATATGCAGTGTATCAAGAATTGCCTTGGATGTCAGTATTGCCTGCACTTCTGAGTAAATGGGCAGGTTTACAGAAGTGAGAATAGAATCTTGGGCCTGAGACCTAAGCCAGAAGAGTGGATTAACATATAGAAAAGCAAAAGTCATTTACTTATATTGCTAATGCTGACTATGATTTCTGATCAGTTGCATCATGTACAATGAATCTACAATAAATCATGTAGGTCAGAGGCTAAGCTGCTGTATAAAGAGACCTTAAAAATGCAGTGTCTTCAATATGCTTTAAGTTTATTTCTCTCAGTGTCAGTTCAAAAAACTTAAAGTGGGAGAACAAGTAAATTCAAATATTTACTTTCAAATTTCAAAAAGAACTTAAATTCTGGAATCAGACTTAAGGAAATAAAAAAGAAGAATGAAGACACCAAGTGAACATTTGTAAAGTGAAAATTCCTTTAGCTTCCATAATTATTTTGTATGACTTACTGAAATTTAGGCATCTTAAAATAACCCTTTTAAAATACTTTTTAAAGTTCCACTTTAATTAAACTTATCACTATCTCCTAAATTCCAATTTTTTTTTTTTAATCTTGGCAAGGGGGAAAAAAATCAAGCATTTCTACCTGGTAAATCAGCTCCAGAAAAGTTAAAACCCCTGATATCATTCAAATTGAGTTCACATTAACAAGTATTTTGATATGTATCATGCTGATCATGTGAATGTAGTTAGCTTTCTGGAAAAAAGGGAAAAAAAGAAACCACACAAATTGTAACTGATTAGATGTTACTGCAATCATACAGAGCTAGTCTTTTTTGAGGGGGAGGGGAGGGTTGCATATTATCTCTACATGAATATAAATGAGCTTCACTTTAATGAGAGATTATTTTGTCTTTATGAAAGAGAATGATTGAAATCCTAGAGATGAGGTTTTATGTTTTATACTGCCAGTCTTCTGTTTGGGTAGAAATTATAATGACATAAGCATCATCTGCCTGGTCTCAAGTACACTGTTCAATTCAACAAAAATTGAACTCCTATTCTGAACATGATCTCATTGAGGTACCTCAGTTTTTGGCTAAAGGAAAAGAATGATGCAAATATATTTAAGTTTCAAGTGAAACTAATTTTGCAGATTCAGATATAAAACCAAATAGGTTTTCTCCCCTTTATATGAAGCAACTATTCATACAGTTTCACGGACCCAGTATATGAATAAAAACAAAAGCTAACTTTCATGTCATCTCCTGTTCCTCCCAAGATCAGTAGAGAGGAAAAGTGGAGGTTCCTGGACAAAGAGAGACGGTAGAATTTAATGATTTTTCTCACTCCAAGAAGATTAGGATTTACACAGACTGCTGGGAAGGGGTGGTGTGTATTGTCCTCAGAAAGTGAGATCTTTTCTTATCACACCAAGGAAAAAACTCTATCAGTGGTCCTTAATATGCAGGAATAGCACAAGTGAGTATTTGTCTGGTTGTTCCTCTCTGACCCAGAGAGAATTCACCAACGTGTCCCTGCCTGTCATGGACCAGTTCTCTTATAAGGCCAGTGGGGTTGAATCTGACTCTTAATCAGAGTCCATACAAAGAGGCGATGGACTATAATTAGCAGGTATTTAGTGTTCAGGCTGCCTAAGCAGAAATAGGGAGACCAGTTATTTCTGCCTAATCCTCAAGCAAATATAGCCCACTAACCTTAAACAAAAAGAAATCATAGCCAAATATTTACCCTACACTATTATTACAAATATGTTATTTATATCTAAATACAAGCAATAGTAGTATAAGGAGTTTTCACTAATCAACTTTATATCCAAGGCACACAGGTTTTAATTATTAAGGGAATGATTTGAAAACCAGATACGAAAAGTTCATTACAAAATGTCATTTGCTGGAAGGTCCTAAGTTCTGGCGGAAATGATAGTCTCAGAGACCTCTTACTGGAACTTAACTGAAATTAATTAAAAAATTACTTTGTATGTTATCTCTATATTAAGAATTCTTATGTTAAATGAGCTACAAATATAAAAACCTTTATTAGGTAAACCTTTATTAGGTAAAATATTTACAAAAATAGGATTACGCTATTGAAAATTTTGAGTTTGTAATTTGACTTAATGTACATCTTAAATTAAAAAGTTGACGAAATTGAAAAAGTAGAAAAGACATATGCTTGTCTGCCATCCATCCAGACCTTTTCCATGAACAAAATACTACGTATTTCCAGAGATATTCTATGCATATCAAGCAAATGCATGCACAGATAGAAACATTCTTATATGCAGGTGGTAGCATGCTACATACAGACACATGAAATGTAGCATAAGCACTGCTTAATGCCTTGCTATTTTTGTCACTTAATCTTCATATTATTCCATTTTAAGGACCTATCCAAATGTATTTCATCAGTCATATTGCTGAACATATAGGGTACTTTCCAAATTTTTGCCAGTTCAACACAGTGCTTCAATTAATAGTCTTAAACGAATAAAATTTTACTAAGGTGTGATGAGTAATATTAGCATAAATTTCTGAAAGTAGAGTACTGTAATAAAGACTCTAAGGTCTTTTCAAGTATAAGCTCCTTTACTTGGGGTTTAATTAGTGACAACTTGTCCATGGCTATTGTAAAAATTTTTACACCCCCTCCAAAATAAATTAGAGTACCTCTTTTTTCACAACCCCACTGTATTAGTCAGTTTTCACGGCTGCTGATAAAGACATACCTGAGATTGGGTAATTTATAAAGAAAAAGAGGTTTAACAGTCTCACAGTTCCACGTGGCTGGGGAGGCCTGACAATCATGGTGGAAGGCAAAAGCCACATCTTATGTGGCAACAGACAAGAGAGAATGATAACCAAGTGAAAAGGGTTTCCGTTTATAAAACCATCAATTATCATGAGACTTACTCACTACCACGAGAACAGTATGGGGGAAACTGTCCCTGTGATCCAGTTATTTCCCACGAGGTCCCTGCAACAATATGTGGGAATTATGGGAGCTACAATTCAAGATGAGATTTGGGTGGGGACACAGCCAAATCATATCACCCACCAACACAATTTTGTTAACAAACATTTAGACCTTTGCCAAACAGAGAAGTGAAAATGGGGTAGTCTTAAAATTTTCATGTTCTTTTCTTTGAATAAGAGCAAAGTTGCCTATGTTAAAATATATTGAAGCTATTTTTAATACTTTTCTGTAAACCGTTTCTAGTATTTTCCAGATTTTTACTGTACCATCCTTATTCTTATTGTCTTCTAATATATGGGGAAGTTAGCCCCTTTGTCTGTAATGTGACTTGCAAATATTTATACCTCCGTTTTTTTATTTGATTTTAACCTTGCTTTTATTGAATCTTTAATATAGCTATTATTACTGAATGTAATATAATTAAAATATCAATTCCTTTTTTGCTTTATGACTTCAGCATATGTGTCATATAGAAAGACCATCCCTAGTCAGGAGATTTCTTTTTAAAATCTTGCCATGGCTGCTTCTGCTACTTTTATATTTTCATTTACTTTTACATTTTTATTTCCAGTGATTGAGTCAAAATTAATTTTGATGTAAGGTAAGAGGTATGGAAGCAACTCTATCATTTTGTATTAGTTATCCAGTTGTTATATTCATCAATTATTAATAAACTATCTTTCTGAAACATCCTTACCATCTTGACTATGTTGTGAAACCTCTGTATGTATAGTGCAAAGATATGTTTCTGGATTCACTAATCTCTTCCACTGATCATCTGATAGCTATTAGCAAACTAGGCAATGATTACTGTTAGGATTCTGTAACGCAAGGTGGTTGATAAGCCAATACTTTATTTATGGGTAAACAAAAAAGAATAAATATAATATTGCATTTGGCAAAATGAAAAGTGTGTTACTAGTTGCTTTAGGGGCTCTAAATCAAGATTTGTTTTCATATAAGATGTGAAGTTTAAAGATGATGCTTATGATTATTTGGGATCTAATGTTCTTTGTTTCTGTAATAGTTAATCAAAATATTTGGAGGCTGTTGCTTAGAAATAACCTTAATTTTATCTATCAAAGAGAGTGTCTATTGAACCTCAGTTATATTGAGACCAGTTTTGGTTCTGTCCCACATCTGGAAGAAGCATCACTGTTCTTTTCTTCTTACTCTTTTATTTTGCACCTCAGGAAAGAAGAGAAAAATGAAGAAACAAGCTTTGCTGGAAATAGCACTATCCTCCTAGTACTGATAGGGTAGGAAAAAAACTGAAGTAGACATTTGTGCTGTGAATTATCCCTTCTCTTAGCAGGAAAGAAAGAAGTCTTTGGGGGATCATGAGAACATAGATAAAGGTGCCTGAAGCAGAGTTAAAGAAGAAGAAAAACAAGGCACAAATCTGGATGCCAGAGACAGTCATTTTGGTGAGGGAGGTTAATCCCTGTGATGTGGAAAACTAGCAGAAAATAACTGCATATTGATGAAGGAGGTGACAGTCAGTAAAAGAGAAAAAATAAAATAATTATTTTACTAGGAAGTGGAAAACATTTGTAAGCTGATGTGTAAATTTGTCTGAAATACTGTGGTAACATACTTCCACCGAGAGTGGGGTGTGTGTGTATCTGTAGGAACACCTGGAGTACAAGGTGGAAGGTGGCTTCCTGTGGCCTCAGTTGTCCAATATGACATCAGTGTTCCATGCTGCAAGTAAGCTTGTCCATAAAGTTCACCACTCTTTGCTGGGCATGGTGGCTCACGCCTGTAATCCCAGCACTTTAGGATGCCAAGGAGGGAGAATCCCTTGAATTCAGGAGTTTGAGACCAGCCTGGACAACATGGTCAAACCTTGTCTCTATAAAAAATAGAAAAATTAGCCTGGTGTGGTGTTGCATGCCTGTGGTCCCAGCTACTCAGGAGGCTGAGGTGGGAGGATTGCTTGAACCTAGGAGGTCGAGGCTGCAGTGAGCCATGATTGCGTCACTGCACTCCAGCCTGGGCAACCAAAGGAATTGCTGTCTCAGTGAGATAATTGTTTTATAAATTTTTAAGACCTTCCTGTCTAAGGGTTTTGCAAATCAAAAATATTTTTGATTTAGCAGCCAGTTCATTATTTGTATGTATGTGAATTCTACTATTCCAATGAAAAACAAGAAGTATCATCATACACAGTTACAATATCTACTAATGTTTACAGTAAAACTAAATATATATAGGGCTTGAAATAGATAAGCATGGTCACATTCATTCACCTTGAATGATATCAGTATTTAGAGGGAAAAGCATTTATCAAGTCACTCAAGGATGGGATAAGACTTCTCCAAATGACTACACATTAGAGGTTTTTTAGGGTAATTCTTATCAGAAAGTTCTGAATGTCTCTCTCTCTCTCTCCTTCTCATATTTCAGGTTCAATAAAAAAAATACTTAAAAAGAATGCAAAGAAAGGAGGGACTGAGAAAGTCAAAATTAGCAAGTAAATGTGATTGATTGAGGCTTATGTACTTTTATAAAAGTATTTAATATCAGGACTGAAACAGGTATCACTAATAAAAATAGCAAATAAGCTCATTCTATCCCATGGCTAGTTTCACCATGCTGTTGAATTCAGTCTATTTCCTGTTATTTATCAGCTACTTCTAAAGAATAGATGTCAACTAGTTTGCCCTAGGCTTACATTTTTTTAAATATAAAAAGTGTTTGTTTCCATAAAATAAAACGCTGCAAGTGCAAAATTCCACCATCAAATATGGGCCTCAGAATCAACTAACTAAGCTTTGTAAAAATGTACCAAATTGGGAAATCAATCCTCTCTTATCTGCACACAGAACATAACTCCAGAGAGCTGGTGTTGAGCCCAAGATTCTGTATTTGTATATGCTTTACAGGTAATTCTGATGGGAACATCCAATTAAGAACATATCCATGAGGTATGCCAAGGAACCACCTATAAAAATATGGAAATCTGGCCCAGATCAGGTGAGTTAGTGCACAGCTGCACAGTGAGCCCCATTTATTCCTTGTTTTAAAATCTAAGTTGTTCCATAGTAGTTTTACACTTGTGATAAATGATTATTTCAGAATCCTGAACTCAGCTGAACATTACTAATCTGTTTTTGTGTGAGTGGCATATATGTCAAGATGCATTGTAAACTGCAAAGTGATTTATAAATGTTGTGGTTGTTATTCCATTACAAACAACTGTGGTGTACAATCTGATGAGGCAGGACTAATGTCTGAAAATGTGTGATGTCAGACTTCCTGCACCCAGCTCATGTAGAATTAAGATGTTATTTGGAATAGGAAATATGGAGAAAGCAATCACTTCACAATGCTTCACATTTTGCTATAACATTAAAGATGCATTTTTAATGTTGCCTGGTAGTAAATACTCAAAAAGCCACACAGAACTTGGAGAAAATAGTGATCTTGTGTCATAATAGAAGGAATGCCGCTTTCTAGTGGTGGACATTAGATGTTTAAAACGCAGAATAAGTTCTTACCAAAGCCTCTGGCATGAAGTTGTAGAAGATGAAGAATATCTCTATGTGTACTATTTGCACAAATAATTTAAAATGAATGCGTAAGCAGATCCATCAATGAGATAGAGATGGGTCAATCTGAGCATGATGATGAGATAAGGGACACAACAATGGTGATTAGAAAGGTTTTCTAGATAGTAAGTGGTCAATGTGGATGAAGATTGTTACAGCTTCTGTTTCACTAATTCTATGAAACTTAGCCACATTGTTTGCTGAGAGAAATGGAGCTACAAAACATTTATAATACTTTTCTTTTAAAAAAGGTGAAATGAAGCTGGGTGTGGTGGCTCATGCCTGTAATCCCAGCACTTTGGGAGGTCAGTGTGGGGGGATTGATCACCTGCGGTCAGGAGTTTGAGACCAGCTGGGCCACCGTGATGAAACCCCATCTCTACTAAAAATACAAAAAAAGTAGCCAGGCATGGTGGTGGATGCCTGTAATCCCCGCTACTTGGGAAGCTGAGGCAGGAGAATCGCTTGAACCTGTGAGGCAGAAGTTGCAGTGAGGCAAGATTGCTCCATTGCACTCCAGCATGGGCAACCAGAGTGAAACTCCGTCTCAAAAAATAAAATAAAAATAAAATAAATAAAATAAAAAAGGTGAAATGACCTAATGTTCAGCAAATATGAAAGATACAATGAAATGTCCGTGGTTACTGCTAGATTTCCCATTTAATCCTATGTCTCTTACTATTTTAATTTGAATCCATAATTGTGTCTCTGGCACATAGTGATAACTGATAATTGTGACCCAGTGTTCTTTAGGAAATTCTAAGTTATGGTGAATATTCCAAAATGCAACTAAGACAATTCTATGTTCTGGCTCTAGTCTCATAGAATTTTTAATTATTACTTTCACATACTTTTATGAACTTTCAGTTTCTGCCAATATATAACAACAATTAAAAATTTTTTATTGCTACTAATGGCTTTTGATGTAATGCTGTTGCCAAGCTTAACAGGGATCACATGTTTTCCAACCGCTTTGTATGAAGCTTTTTTATATGGCCAAAACAAGAGACTGGAAAAAACAAAAGGAGTGATTTCACTTTTAGAATGACTCTAAAATGGATATTGTTGGTATTAGTGAGCATGGGCTTAATTATGCATGAACAGTTGTTTGAGTTTATTAATATATTAATTAATAAACATTTGTTGAATACTTACTACATGCGTGGAATTATGTTATTATCTGATTCTTTTTATTGTAGTCCGGGGTTGACACTGACTCAACTGTGTCATTAGCTATACATCACTAGTTTCCAATTCCTGTGCTCTAACACTAGTCACACTCCCCCCTTGTTCATTTAGTAAATTTTTACCTCCATTATTTCCAGGTACCTCATCAATAAATCAGTAAGTATTTTGATAGAAGATATTTGAGATAGGTAGAAGTGAATGAATAGATATTCTGATTTCAAGAAGTCAATCTTGTTGAAGAGAGAAAGAATAAAAAGAAGATGGTATATAATTAAATGCTAAATTCAGTAGGGGACGTGAAAGTTTAAAATCAGAGTGAGTAACATATATTAAAAACATTAAGAAAGGTTCTATACCTGCCACTCTCTGCTTTGAAGTCTTCTTTTTCTTCTTGTTTATGCTAGTATCAAGACTGCTCTTCTTTTCCTTCCTCTGTAACTTTTCTTCGCTTGCTAGCTATTCCTGTGCTCTGTTATAATGTAGGAGTTAAGGGAACAGGGAGAATGCACTGGTAAAGAGAAGGAGTCCATCATCAGCTGTCCCCATTCAGTATTATACAATCATAGGTAATACATGATTTGTACATCACATCAACTTAAGAGAGTCGGGGGAAAGGCAGAGATTAGACCTGACCACCATCTGCTGAAAAGTTGACCCTAGGCTGAGTGAGTACTGGGGGACCACTCTGTTAGACAAACACTTAATTGAATATACCACATTGCATGATATTTAATCAGATGGCAGAAAGGAATTATAAAACAAATGGAAATTTACTAGATGCATGCAAAGTAGCATTAATTAACTAAATTACAGATATTTTTTCCATCCTGATGTTGTTATTGGCTGAAAAGTAGTATTCAATGAGAAAAGTGTAGCAACTGAATTTAAAGACAATTGAATTCTGGCTCTGATTATATGGCTTTCATCTTTCATAGCCCCTATCAATGAAAAGTAAAGTAGAAGTTAAAGAAAAAAATAAGACTCATTTGATTTATTCTTATCAACAGAAAGCTAACATATATTTCCCAAGGAAGACACAAAGTAATGTTTTTTTAGTTCAGAGAATTTACGGTAATCCAGGTTAGAGTTACCATCTTTAGCCAAATAACAAACACAAAAAGCACACTCACAGTTTGAATTTGAAATAAACAACAGATACACACAAATTCACACATATTTACATACACTTACATATATACTCTTAGTAAATTTAGTATAATTATGCCTTGGGCAATATTTGGAACACAATTTTTATTTCATTCCTTGTTTGTCTGAAATTCAAATTTATCTAGATGTCTTGTATTTTATATGGCAATCCCAGTTTAAGGTCTGGTCCTCATTTCTCTAGGTTGAGAAGAAGATCTTTATTGGCATGTAGAAGGTAGGTCATGTCCTTGGGGGGAAGCCTCACATTAATGAACTCTCAATACTGATACATTCAACTACAATGTGGATTTGTTACTCGTATGATGAGAAAAATAGAAATAACAGGAATCCCAATACTCGTGTTTTCTTTATCTCTTCAGTGTATCAGTATGTCCACTGCTACCACCTGGGTTCAAGCCACTATAATTTCTCACCTTGACCTGTTGTGATAAACTCCTAACTTCTTGTCTATATCTTTCATTTATTTACATACACAGTCAACAAATGTTTATCAAGTGCCTGGTAAGTGCCTAGCACTGTGCTAAGCTGTGAGGATGCAGTAATGAACGAAAGAGAGCCCTTATACTGATAGAGCTTAATTGGGCGGAGACAAGTAGGTAAAATATATACCATGGCATACTGTCAAAGATAAAGTAGAAACAGAAAGGGATATGATGTTGGGAGGTGTACATTTTAAATAGTAATCAATGAAAGCTTTCGCTAGAGGTGACAAAGCCTGGAAGAGAGGGAGAAGGGAGCCATGTGGCTCTCTAGAAGAATATTTTAGGCTAGGGAGCAATAAGTGTAAATTTCTGTACCAAGAGAGTTCTAGAAGCAGCATGAAGTCTTGCAAGAGTGGGATGAGCTAGATAAAGTAGAAGATGATTTTTTAAACCATTGTAAGAATTTGGACTTTCACTGAGGAAGATGGAGAGCCATTGTGGGTTTTCAATAAGGGTGTAATATTACCTAACATATTATCTTTCTTATCTGAATGATTTCATCTGGACCATTCCTGCTAGAGGAAATGTAGGGTATGGTTATGGCTAAAACCAGGTAGTAGCGGTAGTGGTAATGAGAAGTGGCATATTTCTGAATAAATTTGAAAGATAAAACTGAATGGTTTGTTTACAAATTTGGACTTAGTGAATGGAATAAGCAGAGTAATCAAGGATGACTTCAAAGGTTTTGACTGAATCACTTGAAAGATAAAGTTGTCAATTATTAAATAATGAAGATTGTAAGAGGAGGAGGTTTTGAGGGGGAATAACAGGAGTTTGGCTTTGGATATATTAATTTTGAATTATATATTATTCTTCCAAGGGAGTAGTTGAGCCTGACAAACAAAAGAAGACTGGGCTGGAGGTGTGAAACTAGGAGTCATCAATGGATAGATGGTATTAAAGCCTTGAGACTGACTGAGATGACCGAGAGAGGGAATACAGTGAAAAAGTCTAGGGGATCTTACAGATGGAGTCTGAGAGATGAAGAGGAACCAGCAATATTGTCAGGTAGGACAAAAAAACAAGAAAATATTGTGTCCTGGAAAACAAATGAAGAAATGTTTCATGAAGAAGAGTGAAAAACTGGGCCAAATGCAGCTGCTAAACTTTTAAGAAAATGATTGAGAAGTGGCATGAGATTTTTTAATCTAGATGTCATCAGTGGCCTTGACAAAAGCAGTTTCAGGGGAGTTCTGGGGTTAAAAGAATGGCTAAAGTGTGTATGAGATAAAATGAGAGAGGGCCAGGCATGGGGGCTCATGCCTATAATCCCAGCACTTTGGGAGGCCGAGGTGGGAGGATTGCTTGATGCCAGGCTGACCAATATAGCAAGATCCAATCTCTACTAAAAATTTCAAAAACAAAAATTTAAAAAATTAGCTGGACGTGGTAGCACGTGCCTGTAGTCTCAGCTATTTCTGAGGCTGAGGTGGGAGGATTGCTTGAGCTCAAGAGTTCAAGGCTGCAGTGGGCTGCAGTGAGCTGTAGTGATTATGTCACTGCACTCCAGCTTGGGTGACAGAGTGAGACCCTGTCTCTAAAAAAAAATAAAATTAAATACATAAAAATTAAAAATAAACAAGATAAAATGAGAGGAGAGAAACTGAAGAAAGTAAGTGTCAACTCCAGTGAGAAGTCTTGCTGAAAAGAGGAGCAAAAAATTGGTTCAATAACTGAAGGGGAAAGTAGGTCGAGAGATTACTAGTAGGTGAAAAGATTATTATTTTCTATAAGCTATAAATGGAAAACCATTTTTGGTTTTTTAATTTACAGGTTTTGAGGGTGGGTCTTATTGAAATTCATCTGCTGACAGACATCCGGTGTTCATGTGATAACAATATCAGAGGCAGAACTCTGGGCTGGATAGACTATCAGTTTGGCAGATAGTAGGGCATTTCTTGCATTCTTACATAGATAACAAATTTATGTTTGATCTCTTTTTATTTAAATTATTTTTAAAGAATAAGTATCTTTTAAAATCAAAATTTTCTTAGTTGGTTAATAAAACACTTCCAAGGCCACAGTCTTGGTTTCAGTTTAAAATATAAGACGATTTTCATGAGGTCTGGGGTCAAACTTCTGTTCTCATGATTGGATACTGATAAGATGAAGAGGTGTCTTTGCTATCCATCTCCAGAATAACACCCCAACTCTATGTTGGCCCTACTCCTGATATCCCTAGTAGTTGACCACTTCTGAAAAAATAGCAAAGGCATCAACTGGCTGAATTTATACCTGCCTCAAAGCAGAGAAAGCTTGAGCCAGGCCTGGCAGTAGTAGGATCATGACTGAGAGTGGGAACTCACCTGTGCCAAGCCCTCAATTTTCCTAAAACTATTAATAGCCAGGGTAAGGAGTCAGCAGATGGAAAGTGGCTAGTGAAGAGGAAAAAAGAGGAAAGCATGGAGGGAGATGGTTGAAAGAGGCCAAAAGATAAATGTTAACTAGTCCTTACACCCTTAAAAGGCGGATTATATATTCTATCTAGATTTAGATTCTTTACATTTGCAAGTTTTCCCTAGAACGGCTTAGTCTTTCTCCTAAGAAAGCATGGGAAAAAGACCCTGGTTATCTTGGTTATCGTAATTCTACCCTATCCCCCAAAGCAGAATTAACTTCCCTGCCTTATAGGACTCATGCTGATAGAATGAATATACTGGGTGGGTCTGGCTTTGTGTATGGGTCCCACGACAGAATTGAATCACAATTGTAGCACTGCAACACTAACATATATCTTGGAATAATTTTATCATGTGTATATTTTTAAAGCTAACCAAAAATAAATGCAGCAATTTTTCCAAATGCTAATATGTAAGTTAGCCTTCTCTTTCAACAAATTGAAGAGAAACTTGCTGGGGTTATGTAACATGAGAAAGAAACTCCTAAAAACATAAGAAGCAAGTGTAGAATTAACTTTACAACTAGGCTTACAGGAATACTGTACAACTTAACAAAAGGGTAAAAATTAAGTAAACATTCTTACAGCCTTATGATGCAGCAACTTGTTATGATATAAAGTAACATAGAAAACAACATCATGGAAAGTAATGGAATGAAAAATTCATTTTGAACCATGTACAAGTTTTCATTTAAAAATCTGTAAAGAAATACTTTAAAATAATTGAGTAGTTATGTGGAAAATTAAGAATGGAACGTTTTCTTGTTTTTACTGTTCATATTTCTATAATAGATAGCTATAATATATTTTAAATAAAAATATACCTGGGAAACAGACTGAATGGGTTAAGCAAACTTTTTCTTGAGGACAGACTTTATCACTAAAGTTCCCTCTTATTTAACTTTGAGAAACAGACCTAACTAGTAACCAGCTAATACTTAATGTTCTTCAACTCCAAACAAACAAAAATGACCCGTGCTAGTGAGCAGGTTATATGGAGCTAAGCAGATGACTGAAGCAGCTGATAGACAGAAAGTGCCTTATAGTAGATAACAACACCAGAGCACACTGTTTAGAAATGTCTTGGTCTCACTTTGCTCTGCCAGCAAGTTCAGGGAGTTAACAATCCAAACTCCCTCATGTATTTAAACTTTGTGCAGTGAGTCATATAAACATTCTTTGAGTTAAACGGTATAATAGATCTAAAAATTTCTTACCCGCTTTCTTTTCTCTCTGAGATGTATCACGCTGTGATATAAATACCCACAGTATTTTACAGGACAATGAACTTAGCTTTTTCTAAGGCCAGTAACTTTTGCTGATTAGTGGAAATCTAGAGAGCTGTAAAATGGCTGTTTGACACTATCTTGGGGATCTTAGAAGTACATTTAGAACATATTTTAAGTTTCAATGTGTTCATAGTTCTAAAACCCCCCCAAAAAATCTGTATATCCATGAATAGTCATATAAAGGATAAAGCACACCAAGAACCTACGACCAACGGAACTACTAATTCTGACAAATAGCCAACCCAGAAAACTTGTAATATTTAATTTTCACCTGTTTATTTATTTTTTTTTTTACCCATCTAGGGATGGGCCAGTTGAATAGAAGTTTGAGATGATGGGTTAAAAGTTTTAGTAATGTATTCATTCTTGCCCTAATACAGTATGTTCCTATTGGTCACATATCTTATCTGCTGTGCTGGGGACTTTTTTCTCTTCTCCTGTTTTCATTCTTTTCATTACAGAACCTGTGATGTCATCAAAGTTCTATTAACTAAACCATAGCAATAAAAGCGCCTTATCATTATAGAAACACTCTAGTGTTCATTACTAGGAATGTGACTTGGTTCAGGATTTGCCTTTTCTCTGTGTCAACTGCTCTAGCCTGCCAGGTCTGTCTCAGAAGAGTCCTGGAAAAGGAAGACATCAAATACCGTTGGGATCCAGTGACATTCCTCTCTTCAGTCCTCACAGAGTGGGCCTGAAAAGCAAGCCTCCACTTATTTTGGTTCTAATAGAGACTGAACAATAGGTGGCTGTGTGCAAAGCCTTTTTCCCTATCCAGTCTATAGTCATTATCCAAGGAATCTCTATTCACATGAGGATAATGCACAGGGCCTCTCTCCTTGTTTAGACTATAGCTAACTCTATCTTAAGGCCCTCATTTTCTTTCTGGCATTTTAATCCTTAGACTTACAGAGCTGCCCAAGAATTAAATAAGCTAAGTTAGAAGAAAATGCTGATATCTCTAGCTCATGGAATGCTAACGTAAAGATATCTCGTGTTTTTTTTTCTCCAGATGCTATCTATACTTACGTTAAGCATCTTCAGAGACACCATGGATGATCTTCATTCTGAATCCCAGGAAGAATTCTGGAAAGCAATCACCTACCTCTTGATATTTTCTCCGTCAGATATTACCTAAAGGTTTTTATTTTTAATTTACTCTCATCTAGACACAGTTCTTTTTAGGGTTGAGAAAAGTTTATTTTCAGAACTAAAAATTAGCTTTTTGCCCCAGCAAAAAGATGAGATGATATTTTCAAGGAAATGTTTTCTTACAAATTTGACAGTTTTTTTTTTTGATTGCTTAGTGAATACTGAATTCACTGATAAAAATAAAGGCATGCCTTTTGGTAGTTTATGAAGAGCATGAAACAAAGTTTGATGTTTTTTGGACCATTGAAGCCACTGTTATATTTATAAGACACCCAACACATAAATAAAAAAAAAATTTCAAGTCTGTACTCAACGGTTGAATTTATTAAATTGGTGCAAAAGTAATTGCAGTTTTTGCCACTAAAAGCAATGGCAAAACCAAAGGTAAGGTCATCCACTGGCCGATACAGTAAGTAATACATAATTATAAAGTAGGCAACACTGGAAACTGAAAATAGAAATCCAGAGTTTGGACAATAATATTACTGATTTAATTTTTTTGTTGTTGTTGTTGAGACGAAGTCTTGCTCTGTCACCCAGGCTGGAGTGCAGTGGCGCCATCTCTGCTCACTGTAAGCTCTGCCTCCCGGGTTCAGGCCATTCTCCTGCCTCACCCTCCCGAGTAGCTGGGACTACAGGCACCCGCCACCAAGCCTGGCTAATTTTTTGTATTTTTAGTAGAGATGGGGTTTCACCGTGTTAGCCAGGATGGTCTCGATCTCCTGACCTCATGATCCACCTCCCACGGCCTCCCAAAGTGCTGGGATTACAGGCGTGAGCCACGGTGCCCCACCTTACTGATTTAATTTTAACTCAATTTCTCCTGGAATGTTTTCTGGGCTCCTGATTGTTAATATAATAAATTCCTAATTATGTAAGGCAAATTATAGAATTTATATGGTCAGTGAACTTGGGTTTTCTCTCCATAGTCACTTCAATTTTAGATTTGGTCTTTTCAACAAAAGAAGGATGACTACAGGAAGTTGGTTAAATTATGGCAATACTACTCACACATAACTTGGAATTTCTATAAAAAATACTTAGGGAATGAAAGTAGTTGATTTCAGTGTAGATTTGGAATTTTCTTGGGGGTATCAATTTTATCTTCAGTAGTTTTGTCTTCCATTTACATGGATAGTTGAAGGTTGGCTCTAAGAAAAGTAAGAATAAACCATTAATAAATTTTTGTTTCAAAATTAGTGGATATTTTTATACTGCACAATCTTAGTTGTTCCTCAAAGAAATTTGAAAAAAAAAATCAGCAAAATAAATGTTATCATTTTGATATGCCTCCATTTTTACATGTGGAAATGAATTAATCTCTAAAAGATTTGATTTTTTATAAAATATTTTTCATTTGTATTGTTTCATATGAGAGACGTCCAGCTCAAAATAGTCTATTTTTTTTTTAATAAAAGGAATTTATTGACTCAGGTAACTGTGAACTCCTAGGGTGAAGTTTGTTTTAGTTAAGGCTGGCACAGGACATCAAACTCTGCCTTCCACCTCTCAGCATTCCTTCCGGCTGTGAGTTGCCCTCACAGTCCTCTGTGGTAGAATGAAATGCAAGCAGAGTGATGGTGACTGGCAACTACAGATTTACATAATCCAAAATGTGTAACTTCAGAGAAAGATAATTTATTTATCTTAACTCAATATATCTATAGCGGGAAGCCATTTGATTCTTCCACATCATGTCTTCAAAACCATAAAGTTCTATGAATAATCAACATTGGGTCTTATGGATTTCTTTTCTGGCATAGAAACAGTGTGTATCTTCCAACAAGTCATATCATGAATCTAAGTAAGTTTTTTGAGTCAAGGTCTCACTCTGTTGCCCAGACTGGGGTACAGTGATGCCACCATAGCTGGCTGCGGAATTGAACTCCTGGGCTCAAGGGATCCTCCCATCTCAATCTCCTGAGCAGCTGGGATAACAGGCATGAGCCACCACACATGACTGTATCTAGATAATTAATTGTGAAAAATTACAGAATACTTACTTTTAAATTAGTTTCACTTTTAAATTCTTCCTTGCCATAGGAAACACAGAATAAGTTTCACCACTTAAATGTGTATTCAATATCTCAAACTTAACATGTCCAGAACTGAGATTCCCCAAATCTGCTCTTCCACAATCTCTACTTTAGTTGATGCCTACTACATTTCCCCTGGCTATTTAGACAAAAAACCTTATGGTCATCCTTAACATTTTTCATTCATTTCATTATAGCTAATCCATCAGTAAAATCTGTTGGCTCTATGGATGTCTTAGTCCATTTAGACTGCTATAATAAAATACCATAATCTGGGCAGCTTATAAACAATAGAAATATTTTTCTCACGTTCTGGAGACTGAGAAGTTTATGATCAATGTGTTGGTAGATTCAGTGTCTGTTGAGAGCCTGGTTTCTGGTTTATAGATGTTGGCTTTTTGCGGTGTTCTCTCATGGTCAAAGGGGAGAATGAGCTCCTTTGGGTTTATTTTATAAGGAATAAATAAATGAATAAATAGAATAAATAAACAGAATAGAATTCATGAATAGAATTTGTAAAATAAACCCAATGTTCTCTCACCATCTGCTATAGTACCACGTGAAATTAACGTATCATTATCTTATGCCTGGATTATTGTAAAAGCCTCTTAACTGGTCTTCCTACTCCCACACTTAGCCTCTTTCAATGTATGTCTTCCACACAGCCAGAGTCTTCCCTTACAGTCTACCTTCAGTCACATAACCCCTCTGCTGAGCATTCTCCAGTGGCTTCTCATCTCATGTAGAGTAAAAACCAAAGTTTTTAAATGACCTAATAAGACCCTTTATGAACTTGCTCCTAGTTCCCTTGCTGATCACATCTCCCAATATATTCCCCTATCTCCCTCTGCTCCAGTCTCATGGGCTTCCTTGTTCTTGAACATATCAGCCCTCCTCCTGATCTATGACCCTTGTATTTGCTGGAATCTCACCTGGAATTCTCACCCCCAAATTCTCCATTCCTTACTTCGGCCGTCTTTAACTTTCTCATCTTACTATTATCTTCCATAGCTAACCTACCTAAAATTGCATCTCATCAGTTTCTGGTCTCTTCCCTACCTAATTTTTCTCCTTATCATTAGTTATTTAATTACCTTGTCTCTTCCATCTAGGCACCATATATGGAATAGTCCCTGTCAAGCCGGCCACGGTGGCTCACACCTGTAATCCCAGCATTTGGGGAGACCTAGGTGGGTGGATCACCTGAGGTCAAGGGTTTGAGACCAGCCTTGCCAACATGATGAAACCCCATCTCCATTAAAAATACAAAAATGAGCCAGGAGTGGTGGTGGGCACCTGTAGTCCCAACTACTCGGGAGGCTGAGGCAGGAGAATTTCTTGAACCTGGGAGGCGGAGGATGCAGTGAGCCAGGATCGCATCACTGCACTCCAGCCTGGGCGACAGAGTGAGACTCTGTTTCAAAAAAAAATAAAAATAAAAGAATAGTACCTGTCACATAGTGGGTATTCAATAAATATCTGCAGAATAAATGAATGAATGACTGAAAAAATGGCTGAGGAAGAAGTGTTGAAGATTGTTGACATCATAAGAGGTTGGTCCACAGAAAAGTGAATTCAGCTGACAATAGACAACATGGTCTAGGTCTCAAAGTATATTAGGCAGTGATGGAACCAATACACTTACAGTAAACAATGATTGGCATATGCACATATGGCTATGAGCATTTTGCCCTTTCTACTTATTCTCTATTATTGGAGTTTCTCAGTGATATTTGATAGAGGCATCTTCCTGCTGTGATCTGTTTTAGTTTGTATGTATATACTGCAGCAAATAGTCACTCTTCTCACCTTTATCACTGGTGATAAAGGAGAAGTAGAGGAAGATGTGAACAAATCTAAATAGAAGAAGTAACTGGCACAATTTTGTAGTTTATAAATTATTTAGGTGATAATATTGTTTATAAGGCTGATCTATTCAGTGTATTGAGTTTATATAAACAGGAAGTAGGGTTGTATCATTACAATAGCAGCTCTACTCTTACAACTCTCAAAAGAATTTTTCCACATTATCTATTGGTAACTTAAGCTAAAATTATGAACAATGTTAAGGTCTAATAAAACAGTTTTAAAAATGGACCATCTTTAAAAATTTCCACTTATTGTTGCTCTTTTGTTCGGATAGATGTTGTTCCCATAGTTAGCAGAGAACTAACAACCTTAGGCACCCTTGTAATTACTACAATTTGTTACAGCTAACTGACCATTTCTCTTTGTGGATTAGTTTGAGGGTTGCATGTGGCATATGTTAATCTGCAGCAACCTTTCCAAAGATGTTGAATTATGAGCTTTGCAAGACTCTTTTGATGCCTAATTTCATCCAGCTTCACAATTTGCCAAGTTGTATTTTTTTCTTCTTCTAGCAAATGAGCTGTCTGCTAGTTCTTGCCCCCCAACTCTGAACCCCCATGCATTTAAGATTATCCGTCAGTCTTTGTTTGTCCAAAGTTTTTCTAGATGTACCTAATGTGATTTCTTTGTATTTATCCTAGTCAGTTTTGTAGGGCTTCTTGGCTTCTGAGGTTGATATCTTTTGACAGTTTTGGAAAATTCTCAGCCAGTGTCTGTTCGAATGTGATTACTGCCTGTTGTCTCTCTCCTCCCCTTCCAGGAATCTGATGATATTTCTTATTGGAATATTTTACTGAGGTCCATATGTATCTTAGCCTCTTTTGCACACTTTCCATCATTTTTGCTCTCTGAGTAATTCCAGTATTTCCCATTGACCTATTTTAGAGCTCATAATCCTATCTCCTGCTATTAAACCCATCTATTGAGATTCTAAATTCTGTAATTGCATTTTTAGTTACAGAGTTTCCATTTGATTATTTCTGTATCTGTCATTTATGTTTTAAACATATAAATCAAATTTCATATCTGATAACTTCACTAATGGAGTCATCTATACATCTGTTGATTATGTATACTTTTGTCCCTTGGGTCCTGTCTCTTAAAATGTTTAGTAATTTTTAATTTAGTAACTAACATTGTGTCTAAAAAAATTTAGAGACTCTAAATGGTGCTATATTTATAGAAACTTCATTCTCTTCTGGCAGATACATATAGTGGGGGCTCTATCTACCAATATTCCATCAAACTCTGGTTCTTCCCAATATGGTGTGTTCCTCCAAGGATTCCAATAGGGAACCTGTAGTCTTTATTATACTACATTTTAGAGACTGTAATTTACATTGTATTATGTTGGTGCAAAAGTAATTGTGTTTTTTTGCTATTACTTTTAATGGCAAAAACCGGAATTACTTTTGCACCAACCTAATAGTCCTTTGCCCTTGAACAGTTTAATAATTTGACTGGCATCTAAAGTGGAAATCCACTAGTATTGGGCTTAGTTCCTTTTCATTCCCACATCTCCAAGATCATGGATCTCAAGTCCTAGATGTTTGGCAAACCTGTACTCCAACTCTTGTCTGTTCATCTCTTTAAGATTACCAGAAGCTCTGTTGGCTTCCTTGCCTTCCTTCCTAGCAGAGGCTACAGGGGTCTCTAACTCTTGAATTTCAGCTCACATCTCTGCATTGGCCTTCCTACTAAGATTCTCCTCTTTCAAGTGCTGGTTGTCTCAGTAGCTCTCTGATACCTTCAAACAGACTTTTTTTGGTTTTAATTTTGGGTTTTATTACCCATAATAAATCTGTTTCCCCTAGTTGTCCTTAGCAAGAGCAATACTCCATTACATTTAGAAGTGAAATTCTGGATTTAAATTTCTAAAGTAAATTTTTATTTCTAAAATTGTAGTTAATTTTTTTGGCACCTGGAATGTTTGCCTTCTGTAAGTCTTGAGCAGCATCATTCAATAGAAATAAACCCATATGCTGTTCAATTTTTCAGTAACCACAATTTTAAAAAGTAAAAGTGAAATTAATTTTGTAATATATTTTATTTAACTCAAACTATCTCAGATATCATCATTCAATATATTATCAATATAAAAATTAACCATACATTTTACATTCTTTTTTTCAAATTAAGTTTGTGAAACCTGGTGTGCAACTTACACTCAATTAGATCTCAACTTGAACTAGCCATATTTTAAGCAGGGGGTAGTTATGTGAAGTTAAGTGGCTACTGCATCTGAACATGCAGATGTAGATAGCAAAAAAGAGGTAAATTTAATAAAAATGTGAAGGAAATGTAGCTTAAGTATATTTGAAAAAAAAGTTGTTACTTTTGGTGATATTTCTGTTAATTACTTTTTTGTGTTTTATTTTTTCTTGATCTTTTTGAGACCTGGAGAAAAGGGAAGGTAGAACTGATTGATAACGTCTATTTATATAGAATTAAAAGAATATGAAAAGTTTAAAGGAGCATAAATAAAAATCTTCTATTGGCAAACATTTCAGAAGTTTTTTTTTTCCAGAAAACAAAACACATACCAGTCTTTAATTTGTATTGCTTTGATATCTGCTTTAGTTTATTTGAGTATTTGTAGAATGCAGGCTACATGTTTAGGTGAAATTGGTAGACCATGGCTATCTACCCTGTGATACAAAAATCATATTTCTGGGCCCGAAATACCTTCCCAATTCATTGATAGCTACTGCCATATCTGTGGCAGATGGTAAAGCCCTTAACTGTACAATTGGAGAAAGAAAGAATAAAAGAAAATCCTCAAGAGTTAAATAGCACTGAGAGAGATAACTCATTGACTTAAATTCTGAGAGAAAAATGGGGACTTTCTTGACCTTTCTTCTTACAGCTGTCGATGGTGATACAAGTAATCAAGTATTTAAGCAATGGAGGATGGAAGACAAATAGTCAAATGATACTTGCTAAGATTTACTGGGTACCTGTAACATTGTCTTATAGCTTCACAACAGTCGCTAATGTAGGTGTTATAATTATTCTCAACCACATTCTGCAGATAAGGAAATCATGACACAGAAAGGGTATGCGTTTAAAGTTTCATGGCAAATAAATGATGAAACTGGAATTTTAACTGAGATTGACTTGCTCCCGACTCTGAAATCTGAACTGCTGCTCTCTATTGTCTCCTGCATATAACATACAATTTTGCCTTGACCTAGACCCCCTGCTAAAAACTGTGGCTTTTAATATTCTGTGTAATTCATTGCATAGAGATGTCAGAATGAATTTAGATCACCTATAAATACCTCCTGGAGATTACCTGAATCATTGTATTTTATCTTTGTAATTTTAAGGAATATTTGAATTATACTAGTTGAGAAAGAAAGAGACAAAGGGTATCAGTTCCCTGGGTTTTGAGTAGATAATGGCAAAGTTTCTCCTATAATTCAGGGCTCTCTGACAGCTAAGTCAATATTGAAAACTGTTAGGGTTAATATTCCTTTGCCTGTTATGCTCAACAGGGCATTATGTAGTGAATGATTCTCTTTCATACTCCAAGCTATTCTGACATCAGGCAGATTCAATTTTAGCCATAATTTCATTAAGATGAATCTGCTGGAAAGATAAGCACGGACTGGACTGAACAGTATTATGAGTGAAGTGCTAATTCCATTTTCCCTAACTTTGTTCCTATACCTTGGTCTTGTATTTCATTTAATGTAGCATAAGTCGCTTCAGCATTAGTAATGAGCACTTTCAACAACCATATCGCTTCCATTTTCCACACTATGCTATGTCCTGTGTCTTCTAGAAGTTTCCTCTCCCTGGGGTCACTTGCTAATGAAGATCCTTCTCAATCTCTGATTTTCATGTGGATTTCTGTGCATATTAAATGTGCCAGCCTGACAGATGAAACTGATCTCTGTCTAAGGAGTGGATAGAAGAGGGAGGCAACCCTCTATGTGGTAGCCTGCCAACATGGCTGCTTCTCGCGAGGGAGGAGAGATGCTCCATCTGAAGCCTCTTTGCCAGTAGTATCTGGGTGAATGCCAACTGTGATTATGTGTCTGCTAGTCTCAAGTTCCAGACAGAAGGAAAAAACTAGTAAAGAGCTTCCTTGGACTCCAGTCTAACTATCTTTACGTCCTCCTGCTTTACCAAAGCAACCTATTATGCCAATTCCGGCCAGGTGCGGTGGCTCACGCCTGTAATCCCAGCACTTTGGGAGGCCGAGGCGGACGGATCACGAGGTCAGGAGATTGAGACCATCCTGGCTAACAAGGGAAAACCCGTCTGTACTAAAAATACAATAGCTAGCTGGGCGTGCACGTGCCTGTAATCCCAGCTACTGGGGAGGCTGAGGCAGCAGAATCCCTTGAACCAGGGAGGCGGAGCTTGCATTGAGCCGAGATCCGGCCACTGCACTCCACCTGGAGACTGGGCTAGACTCCATCCAAAAAAAAAAAAGAAAAAGAAAAGAAATACTGCCAATTCCACTTCACGTCTGCCCACTGATGTTACACACCTGTCTCTTCAGAAAAATAGATACCTCCTAAGAGCGCAGTGTCAATTCTGAGTGCCGACTTTTAAATTGAAGAGATGAGAATAGAAACTGAACTATTCGTCATCCGTGAGTACTGTATTTTGCCTCTTTTGTAAATGAGAAGAAATTAATAAATACCAAAAAGCTTTGAGGTCAGCTTGTTTTTAAATAAAATAACAATAGAAAGCTGTGATGAGTTGTGGTATCACTGTAGCAAAGTAGTGGTTGCAAAATAATCTAGTCCTGAGATACCTAACATGATGCAATTCCAGAATTGAGGAACCCAAAGCATGGTATTGTAAACTCAGTTTTTCTTTCTATTTTTTTTTATTTGGCTCTGCAAATGAAATAGTACAATGAAATCCAAAAGGATAATCTCAGAGCGATAGTAGTCCCTTTGGTAAGCAATCTCATAAGATGTACTCTATAGTCAACTAAACATGTGTGTATGTGTGTGTGTGTGTGTGTCCTATACTTTTTATCCAGTCATTCCACCTATAGAAATTTATCCTTGATAGAAGTGCCTGTGAACATAAGTACATGTGAACAAAAAATTTTACTATAGCTGTATTTATAAGTGTGGGGAAAAAGGAAACATTCTCAACATTTTTAAACAGGGAAATTACTGTTAATATCCATTTTGGAATAATTTTTCAGGCCATTATATTGCCATCTGATTATTTGTAGGTATGTACAATTTGTTAGAAAAGTAAATGGCATGAAATCAAATATATGATCCCCTTTTGATAAGCACAATGAGATTTAAGAACAACAAACTCTTCCAACCATAATCCCCTTATGTGTGCAAATAATATCCTTGTATGAGCATGGAGAAAGGCATGGAAAGAATCAATCCAAGTTATGAGAAAAGCCTATGCAAGAAAGGAAATAAAGAAGACTTAGGGGAAAATATTCTAAAAAATAAAACAAGCAAACAAAGAGATATATAGACTCAAGTTTATGAAAAGGCCAGGATGCTTGTATTGTAAAATCACTTAACTATCTCCTCCATTGCCTGCTACAATTTCTTAATTTTCCCCTGTAAGGATAATTTCATAGATTTTGTGAGTCTGTACATGCAAATTTGTCTTTGAATGATGTCAATAAGAGCAATTTATTTTTATTACATTCATTTGTCATGTAAGGTAGATGAGACTGGGGGTATCTTTGACATGCGGTGTTCTTAGGAGGGAAATCTTAGCCAAATGTAAGCTGTGACAGATTCAGGCATCTCAAACTCAAGTGAGAATACTCAGAATAGAATGAATGCCCAATTTGCATATTTTTAGAAGAAAAATTTTTCTAGCACATGTCTCTATCTTCTTATTGGCCTGGTTTTTATCACGTATCACTCTACACTAATATTGTCAATGGAATGGGATTATTCTGATTGGCTTAAGCTAATCAACATTTCGCCCCTGGAGTTGAGGAGGGACCAATGAGACAGATGGCTACCTAATAACTAAACAATAGCAGGGTGCACAAGTAAGAAACAACGCTATAAGAAGAAGCAATGGCTATGGAGCAGGCAACCAACATTGTCCACCCAGCCTTCATTTTGTCTACCCTACTAAAGATGGTTTGCCTGAATGGCTGCCTTTCCTACTAAAGAGGATTAATATACTAAATATATATTACTTATATATCCCATGCATTTACTGCTTGAATACAATGCAAATGAACCTTAGTTTATATAACACTCAACACTTGCTACATACCTTTTCCTTGACTTACTGAAACAAAGCTATCCTCAGGTGTTTGGGAGATTTCTCACCAGTGTATACTGCAAAAATGCAGAGAGGTAAATGTGAAATTGTTTCAGTAGATTCTTTATGAGGTTATGCGTGGCTGGGTGATTGACTCATCAGTTGAATACAGCGGGGAAATTGGCCTTTAGATGTTTTTAACTATAGAAATAATGCTATAAAAATCAGTTGCAAATCACATAGCTAAATTTCTAGTATTCAATTAAAAGGTAATCATATCACACATAATAAAATAGTGTCTTTTGTAAAATAGATGATAACATTTTAAAAATGTAGAGTTACTGATTTTGAAATTAAAGTGATGCTGCCAAAATTTACTTGCTCCAAATGACTTAAGTGAAAGACTCGTTACAAAAAAAAATTAAAGGTGTTATGGCTGTCTCGAGAATCTAGTTAACAGTTTGCTCCTGGCCAGATGTGGTGGCTCATGTCTGTAATCCAAGCACTTTGGGAGGCCAGGGCGGGCGGATCACCTGAGGTCAGGAGTTTGAGACCAGCCTGGCCAACATGGTGAAACCTTTCTCTACTAAAAATACAAAAAATTAGCTGGGCATGGTGGTGTGTGCCTGTAATCCCAGCTACTCAGGAGGCTGAGGCAGGAGAATCACTTGAAACCAGGAGGCAGAGGCTGCAGTGAGCTGAGATCATGCCACTGCACTCCAGCCTGGGTGACAGAGGGAGAGTCCATCTCAATAAATAAATAAATAATAATACAAATAAAAATTTAAAAAAAGAGTTTTCTCCTATGGTGCGTAGGGTCTGAAGCCCACACACAGAGATCTAGGGAGCTAAAGTTGCATCTTGGTTATAGAGGTGACAATTTGATTCCTCAGTGATGGTGACATCTAGGAGCAGTATGGTCCAAAAAACCTGGGAACTGGCCAACAACATGGAAGAAGCTCAGAGTATCCATGAAAGCTACAAATATGACAAGAAGCAGCAGCAAGAAATCCTGCCAGCAAAGCCCTGGGTTAACAATCACTATTACTTTAAAGTACTGCAAAATCTCAGCATTAGCTCTACTGAAGATGATGATGCATGCCAGGTCAGGGGGCAACTTGGAAATGATGGGTTTGATGACAGGAAAGGTAGACGGTGAAACCACGATTATTATGGGCAGTTTTACTTTGCCTGTGGAGGGCACTGAAACCCAAGAAAATGCTCAGGCTGCTGCATATGAGTACGTGGCCACATACATAGAAAATGCCAAAAAGGTTGGCTGCCTTAAAAATGCAATCGGTTGATATTATAGGCACCTTGGCCATGGCTGCTGGCTTTCTGGCATCATGTTAGTACTCACCTGCTCAATAAGCAGCTCTGGGAACCATTTACAGCAGTGGTGATTGATCCAACAAGAACAATATCTGCAGGGAAGGTGAATCTTGATGCCTTTAGGACATACCCAAAGGGCTACAAACCTCCTGATGAAGGACCTTCTGAGTACCAGACTATCCCGCTTGATAAAATAGAAGATGTTGGTATACAATGCAAATAATATTATGCCTTAGAAGTCTTGTATTTCAAATTCTCTTTGGGTTGCAAATTGCTTGAGCTTCTGTGGAATAAATATTGGGTGGGTACACTGAGTTTCATTGTTGGGTTTAGAAACACATGATCGAAAATCAGAAGACAAACTTGCCAAAGCCAACAGAGACAGGAGTAAAACTACAGTAGAAGCTGTCCATGGATTGATGTCTCAAGTTATTAAGGATAAACTGTTTGATCAGAGTAACATCTCTTAAACAGTCACTGAGAAGCACTTTTGCCCAAAAAACAATATGAGAAAAATACTCAAGTAACACTTTAAAACTAATTACCCAAAATCTGATTAAAAGTATAAGGTGCTCTGACTTGTCTTGAATACTAACATCCTGTAATAAAACTCTTTAAAATTTTTTTTAAAAGGGCTTTTTTTTGGGCTTCTCTTTTTTTGCACAAATTCATTGGTCTACATTAGCCACCTTTTGACTTAGGTTTTCTTTCCCTCTAATTTCTCTCACTTTTTTGAAAGACTAGAGAAACAAGACTTCATTATCAAGTACTCTTTTGTCAAGGTTATATCAGATCATTGAAATTACTGACCACACTTATTCTCATAATTTTTCAGGACCCTATAACTTTTGAGGAGGGTTTGTATATTAATCCTTACTTCTAATTTTAAAATACTGGATAGCTAATGAGTTTTAATAACAAAACAAATACTGGATTAAGCTTTAGATAAATGGATTTCATAGAAATCAAATACTTATCTGTGTAGAGCTTGTATCATATTTGCTTTTGATATAAAATTTAAATCAATATTTATTGCATTTAGGTTTAGCTAATCTTTATTTTGAAAGCCAAATAATAAAAAATAAAAATAGCTGACAAAAGCTCGTTTTACTTAAAGAAATTGTGGTAAGTATAAAATGGTTTTAAACATCTTCCAGAAAATAGAATTAAAAATTATAATTTTTTATGTATAAATGGATAAGAAAAATTCTATCTGAAACATTTAAATATTACTACAAATTTTATCCTAATACTTGATTGATATCCATGTAATTGTTGAAGTAAAATTGACATTTGTGCACCTCTGCTGATTTCTTTTCTATGAAAAGCATCTCAGATTTTGACATTCTCTCTCTCTCCCTCTCCCTCTCTCTCTCTCTTTTTATTTACTGGTAATCTTGTAAATGGTAAACTTGAATATGGGCAGTTGGGAAGCCCTTAGTTTTCTAGAAGGATCTAATTAGGGGAAAACAAGGGTTGGATCAAATCTCTTGGAATTCTTCTGAAAGTTAAATCATAAGAATCTGTACTGTGTTGCAACATAGACTAGTTATAGTCTATATTCTTTTCAGAAGAATAATCTTGTATTCAGTGTTTCTAACAAAAGCTAAACTGAAAGAAATAATGTTGATGCAAGATCATTTGGAAGATATACACCGCATCTATTATTTTAGATAAGAAAGAGTATACTCCTGAATTTAGCCAGGGCATCCAAAAGCATGATAGCCCACTTGTAGGATGGCATTTGCCCAAGTGGGGGTGGTAAGAAATATGGGACTAAGGAGAAGACACTATGACAAATTTCTGAAGTCCTTTGTACCGCTTATTATAAGGGTGTGGTATTAATAGATGATACTGTTTAATGCATGATATTATACAATGTCCTCTTAACGAGTATCCTTGAAGAAATTTATTTCTCATTCTATGATATTTTATAAGGTTCTCATTTTTAACTTTTTTCTTGGATTAATCTTTTTATTATAACTTATTTTATTTTGCTTTATGTTGTATACATTTTAACTTTCTTTTAAACCATTTTGGATCAATGCCCAAGATACATAGTTTGGGGCAGAATGAGAGAGAGAAGAAGAAAGAAGAGAAGGGAAGGGAAAGGAAGAAAAGGGAGAATGAGAGAATTCTGTTTTGTATTTCTCCTATCATAAGTTACAGGCTCTTACAACAAAGGGGATAGTAGAAATAGAATTGGTGATTTCTCCTTCAGTTTACAACACCGTTATTTTTTTCTGTGAAAATGTAAGAAATTTATGTAAATTTGTTAAATGATATTCAGATTAAAGAAAGCTGTTAGATTGGATCAAAATAGATGAATTTCAAATCAAAACAAAAATTGAAGGTTTTCAGAAGTCAAAAAACAGATTTTTATCTTACTTCTTTTGGTTTAAAAAAATTTTTTTTGTAGATACGTGGGCTCACTATGTTGTCCAGGCTGGTCTTAAAACTCCTGGCCTCAAGAGATCCTCTCGCCCTGGCCTCCCAAAGTGCTGGGATTACAGGTGTGAGCCCCTGCAGCCAGCTTATCATAGGTTTTTAATAGGTAGTTTGATAGTTTATTTAACTATTAGCCTGGGCAGGGTAGTTTGGGGAATTAAAATTGGGTATTAATTATATCAATTCTAAAAGTATACGCTTAAGCAAAATCTGGATTATTTTCCATCACAAAGTTTATTCTCTCAAACTGTCCATGATCTTGGTTCTAAAGGAAATTGAATAAGAAGTTTGTCATTGAAATCTATTACCTTACTGGAAAATCTCTTAAAGTAATTCTTGAAGTATATGACCTTTTAACGAGATACAATAAAACAGCAACTTGATTACTGGTAATTGTTAGTGTGAACTTTACTGATAGTTAAATTTGTAAAAAGACAAATGGTTTTGTTTTTGTGGGATCAAAAATGTATTTCAAAGAGTTTATATGATAGTTTCCAAGATTAGAAAACCTTGGCCTGATTCCAAAACTATGAAAAAAATCAGCTTCAATATTCAACGCTAAAGCATTCATGAGAGAGATGCAGTCATTCAGAAAGCTGAGTTCAATATAGAACAAAATGAAAACCACAGCCTCTCAGACCACTCCCTCCTTCCACCTTCTCATATTGCAAATACAATATTTCCATTATCAGAAGATCCATTTTCAAGTCAGAGCTGCTGCTAAAACAGCCTAACTGGAGGGGGAAGAAATGGCAAAACAGTAAAAAGAAATGCTTTGTAAATCACCCTTCAAAAGCTGTCCTGGGAGGAACGTGATATACCTCAGCATCTTATGTGTTTAGCAAATAATTTCAGCTGTGCATTCTAAACGTAGCTTTCTCTCCTTTACCTAATTACTGAAATATGTGCTGCAGTTTGCAGAACTTCGCCACTGTCATAACTTTTCTTGAAGTTCAGCCAACCAATGATAATAAAGCTGTCACGAGATTAAAGGGGGCTGCAAGTCATTGCTTCTGACATTTATATGTACCATGGGAAATGCAAACAAGTATGTGGAGTTATTAGTAATATTATGGGCTTTGAATCCTTAAAACAGAGAGCTTAAGACATCTGCCTCGGCAAGGAAGGTGAGAATTGAGGTAAATCCAAATTGCGTCCTCCTTTTGTATAGAACAGGAAGCCAAGCTCAAGAAAGCATGGGGAGTGGTTTATTCCATTTCCTTCGTGTGGCGTCGGTATGAAGCATATGCCTCAGATACACACCCTTAGAAGGGATAATCTCAGTTGTGGAGAAAAGAAAATAGTAAAACTTTACGTAAAACACATGGGGTCTTTCTTGGGGCCCTTCTCTGGCCCAGCCTCATGTCATTGATTTTAGTACCAGTTCTGGGCTTGGAGTAAGACAAGGCAGTATAAAGGATGCAGGAAAACTCTCCTCAGAGGTTTTGCTGCTATGCAGAAGTTTCTTTGATTTTTGTTTAGTGAAGGATACCAAATTAGGAACAAAAGTTTAGAGGGAAAAAATACTATGTTGTTTTAAAAATGGGAGGAAAACTCATGTTTTATCATTGAGTTCTATCCTTATTATTATTTTTTAACCTTATTCTTTTCTCTGTCTTCCCTTTGGTTTTGAGGTGTATCAAAATAAGTTGGGTCTAAGTCTGGAACATTTGTCTTTTCCTTTCAATTATGCAAAAGGACAATGCACTTCATTATCTTTGGTGATAATAGATTCCCAAAAATCTAGGCTGATTCAGAGCTATACTTCGTCAAACAAAAAAAAAATTTAATTTTTCAAAATAATCTTTTAAAATTGTTATTTTGATGCTGATTTTCAGCTATAAATTTGGCTTCTGGAGATTAGTCAGTGAATGAAGAAAATACTGGCTCTTTGTAGTTGATATGTTGATAATTTGAAACCAGATCTTTTTCAGGAAAGCCTTGACTCTGAAAATACCGCACACAAGCCTTCCTGATTTGTTCATCCCTCTCCTACTCTAGGAAACTGCAGTTTGAGTGTGATTAGTGCAAAGATCCTAAATTGCATAGGATAAGGTACTAGAGGTATTTAGGAGGAAATAGAATATGGAGAAAAGAGACTGGGAGTTCTAAAGCATTTGGCATAGTTTCGATTCTGCTAATAACTATAATTATCACCAAATGAGCACCCACTGTATGCCAGGTACCGTGTTAGCTGCTTTCCATAAACAGAATGCATTTAATTAGGACTTAGGTTTTCTACCTGGCATGATCTTATTTAAGGAAGCAGATTTTTTTTTCTTTAAATGATTAAACATTGCTTAGAGTGAATTTTATTTTAAGCCTAAGTTCAGGACTTAACATTTCTATCTAGGGAATTAAACCTGAGTAATTGCTCATAATGTTTGTTTTGTAACTACCTATTATGAAGATGAATTAACTAGAATGGACTTGAGTCTACCAGTGATCAAGGAGAAAACTGCTAATTTGCAAAAGCTCATGAACTATTTTCTTAGTTAATAAATTATTTCATGTCAACTAAATGTTGTATTGTGTCATCAACATAAATTAGTGATGGCGTGTGTGTCTAAGTAAGTCTAGAGGAATCAGTGAACCTAAAATAAATCAGACCAACAGAAATGTAATAATTTTTGCAAGGTATTGAATGTACCACTTAAGATGGTTTTGCTATTATCACTGGTTTAGTATTTAAGATTAAAATTGGCCTGCAGTCCAATAGCATTTGAAGGGAGGAGGGTGAAATATTAAAAAAAAAAAAATTACTAGGAAGGTCTCATTAATGGTGGGTCTGTTAAATAGTCTCCTGCAAGCACACCCTTCCCTGACGAAATTTATGTCTCTCTATGTATTAAATGATTGCCTGTCCACATTGTACCATGTATGCATTTTTAATTATTCTACAATTTTAAAATCTGTAGTAGTGTTTTCATATGAAAACATTACTGTCAAATACAAAATTTCAGAGATATTAAATTATAATTTTGCATTCAGATTCTGTGTTATTAAGTAGGAAGAAGATGGTTCAATAGGGCATATAAAGCAACTTGTAAGTACCAAATACTAATTTTTAAAAGTAGCGACAGCTAGTCATGTTTTTGTGTCCATTTAAGTAACTTAACAGAGTTCTAAGATATTCAAAGAAACATTGAAATGTAAGATTTTAAACTTCTAGAGCAAAAACCTTCTAAGCTTTTGCTCCAGCAGCCATGATTTTCTCTGACATGCTTGATGTGAATTTTCACATGACCTTTTCAGGGTTAGGGCTAAGACTAAGAAGTTTTACCAATAAGGGAGAAGAAAAGAGTCAGGCAGAGGAGCAAAGCAGAAGTGTAAATAGTGAATGTGGTTTGGAATGAAGATATTTGAATCTGAATAGTGAGTTAATGATTCAATTAGTTTTTCACTTTGTTAAACTACATTAATCCTTCTTTATCAGGTCCCCATATTGAAGCCCTTTGAAAAGTAAAATGCAAAGGATCTTAAGAAGAAAAATCCTAAGAGACAGAGCCTTTTAAAATCATTAATGCTTCCCAAATACATGCTGCCTATTGGCAATGATGTGGATATAGGGTAGATATTGTTATAGAAGTCTCAAGACTTGAATAGGGATAGTTCCAATGGCCATACAGTTGTTGTGAAGTGGTTCCTATCCAAAGTAGGCTTACAAAATGTGTACTCTATTTTTAAACCATGGAAAGAGAGTAATTTTAAGCTAAAAAACTGGGGAAGAGGGGATTTGAAAATATCTGACTAAATATATAAGCAGAATATTTCAAATACAAATTATTACTAAATTGGAAAGGTAAAAATGACTATTGAGAATTTCTTTTTTACATTCTGTTGTGCATTTAAATCTTCAGCATCTTCTAAATTTATAATATAAACCCAGAGACTAAAAACTTTAAACTTAGATTATCATTGTCATTTTTGTTATCCTTATAATCATCATCAAAAGCATTTTGTTAAACATTTAGGCATACCTGATGCAAATCTAACAAATTAAAGGGGAAGTCCCTGTCCTGAATATTTACAATTTAACAGATATTAAATTGTTTCACTAAATATACAAAGGGCATAAAGAGAAATGGAAATTTGCTAAAGAAAATTACCCACAGGATAGTGAAAACACAACCAAGGCAGACTAATGATACCAGGTCAAATTGACAGAATTCATAAAGATTCTGAATTTTTACTGGAAATGGGTTTTATTTCAAACACAAATCAAAACTCAAACTCTGTTAACATATATGGTAATGGTCTGTTGGAATCTGCTTTAGCTTGGTTACTTTTAAATTACACTTTGTCTCTATGTTTATGTGTAAATGTGTGGGTTAGACAAACTTTTTTTTTTTTTTAGATGGAGTCTCGCTCTGTTGCCTGGGCTGGAGTGCAGTGGTGTGATCTCAGCTCACTGCAGCCTCTGCCTCCTGCATTCAAGTGATTCTCCTGCCTCAACCTCCCGAGTAGCTGGGACTATAGACGCGCACCACCGTGCCCGGCTATTGGCAAACTATTTTTTCTTTCAGTATGTTAAGCATGTTCAGTGTAATATTAATTTTATATCCTAAGTGATTTTTTTCTGTTAACTTATCTGTAGGTAAGCCCAGTCTAGCTCTAAATTGTCATAAAGTTGGACTATTACTGCTTTTAATAATATCAAGGTAGCAGATGAATTTAGTGGTAGATGTAAAGAAGAAGAAAACCATGGAAGTTGCAAAGTTATTTAGTTTGAAGACTAACAAAAGAACAAACTCTTACATGTTAAAGGAGTTTTAGTTAACCTATTAGCTAGAATATAAGATAATCTTTTTAATAGAATAGTTTCTGCAGTATTTCCACATTCAAAGTAATTTTTACATACAATATTTGATTTGACCTAGAAAATACTTTGTATTCTATGAGGGTATCAAGATATTAAATGATGCTTTATAGGTGTAAATGTAGAGTCAGGGAGAAAGATCAGACATGCAAATGAGGAAACTAACTGAAAGAAGAAACAATTTAGGTGAATTGAATCCGCATGTGACCCTTAATTGATACAAATGCAAGAAATGGCACCTCTACTTTTACATAGATGGGGGTGTCATCAAGAGCCTGAAGTCTGACTGCTTGGCTGACCTTGAGCAAGTCATTTAAATTCTCTGTGACACGGTTTCCTCATCTGTAATGTAAAGATAATTGTCATTCTACCTCTTTGACTTATACTGAGGATAAAATATTATGTATGTGAAATTTTTAAGCCAGTGCCTGGCATTTACCAATTGCTCCATAAATGTTAGCTATTGTGATTATCTAGATTGCCTTGGTCCAAACACACCATAAAAATTTCTCATTTTAAGGTTGAAAATTATGACTCTTCTAGGGCATATATTGGAAAAGAGGGAAGATGTTAGTTGGGGGAATCAGTGGAAAGTTCTGGACGTGTTTTTCAAATATATAGGAATAGAGGGTATGACTTCTCAAATTAAATATAAGGAACTAAATCCTGTTACTTCATTTATTAAGTTTTAGGAAATAAATTATTTCACTCCTCTCAATATTTCAAAAACTCCTTTAACATGATGGTTTTCATCAAGGTGTTATTTGATTCTTTAAACTTTCACACTTTAAATATTAGATAACAAAAAAATGAGTAATTTTAGAAGTCCAGATCTGTGCAAAACCTTAATACCGATAAAAGCATTTTTTAATTTAATGGTCAGGTCTGGAAAAAGAAGGTTAATCTAACTCAGTTACTACATGTATCTTTTAAATATCTTTTAACATGTCATTAAATACCTATTGATTATAATGATAAAGTTAACTATGTGTTATAAGCATTTTTTCCTTATTATATATTTCCTATGTCATCCATTGCATAAAACTGACTAGAAATCTATTCTCCCTGCTTTTTACTGGCTCAAATATGGGTTATTGCACTCAATTTGCCTCATAGTAGCTTTTTGGGGGGATCAAGCTACTTTTCTTTCTCATCCAAAACCTAGTGTAAGATGAATAAGTAACATGACTTTGATCCCTAAAGAGCAATTAGGCTTTAAAATATTGGATCTTGTTATTCTATCAATGTAGGGTGTAGAGCGTAGTTTATAACACATGGTTTCAACAAATCATACCAAAGTATTCCCCCAGAAACTCCAGTGCCAAACATTTACAACTTTCACCAAATGAATAATCTTTAGCTTCTTTAAGAAAACAATTAAAAATGTGGAACTGATTAACCAGAAATAGGTTTTTATCAAAGGGATTTTAACAAAGGCACAGTATTTTCTCTTGGAGGGAAAATTGAAGAAAAAAAAGACATTGGAAACAAAACAAAGGAATCAAAAATCTATTATTGTGAGTGTTCTTTGAAACACTATAGTACTTCATCACAAGTTAACTTTTAGTTAGAGCTGCCATTTGCTAAGCATTAAATCATTGCTGAAGAGTTTTACAACAATGTGAATGTTGAATATTTGGATTTTTTTGCCCAAGGCAAACACTTTACATCCCTGGCTAACCTATCCCAGATTAAAACAGTTAAAAAATAAAATATAAGGCCCATCCCTCTTTTTCAAAAAGGAAAACCACATTCTTTCATTACTGTAGAGTGATCCTCTCAGAATTAAGGAAAGAGAGCCAAGAAAATGCAAAAACAGATAACTTCAGATGACACTTTCAGAATTTTTCTTTCTTCAGGTCCCTGCAATTATAGTTACCATTCCAAATACTAAAAGAGCATCAATCATACCCATAAATAGCAGTACCCTTCAGTCTAAATCTGGAGTCATCATTTATGTTAAAACATTCCATATATTTAAAAAAAAATGTCATACCTTTCTTTTTGAATCCTTTGCTTTGTTGACAAGGTCGCTGCCCTGCTTTACTGATTAACAGGTGGGAATCTGTACTGGTGACTTTTCATAACAAAAACAAAACCTGTATTTCAGGAATGCTTCCTCAGCATTTCCTTGTATCCTTGCCTGTTTTCTGCTTCTACACGTTCAGCTAGTTAGTTGATTATGTGTATATGTTCAAGGCTGATTTTTCCTGTGTGCTTAATATAATTAATTCTCCTTTATGAATAATCCTTTAGAGGAAGACATTGATGAAAAGCAGCCAGCAGTCCTTTCTGCAGATTGAGTTTATGCCCCATTCTTTTAAACACATTGTCTTCACAAATAATATTTTCTGGCATTAAAATATTCTACATCCTGTTGAATGTTTGGTTGAATTGTTTTCCTCCTAGTCTTAAAAAATTACATTGGCTTTTCAGTTATCTCCTGGTAATAAATCTTGAGGACCAAGCATAGTAGCTCACTTATCTCTGCACAATCCCATGTGGTGGAGCAGCGTGGGCCTGTTTGCATTACTTTAAAGATCTGAAGTGAGGGTGAATGGAGAGGTGAGTAAAGCAAAATGTGTTTCAAAGGAGTTTTTGAATTGCACTTGGAAAGCATTTTATTTCTTATTAATACTGAACATCAAGGCACATGTTCCTCCTTACCACCAGATAAGACTGACCCCAAAAGGCTAGTTGTCATCAATGACTGCACTTTCTAAAAATTCAAAGGTCATGTGGAGTTAAAGATCCATCACAGTTCTTAAAAAAGAATGGAAAGGTGGACAGGAGTGGAGAAAGAGGGGGTTACTCATGCATACAAAGCACTTTGAAGATAAAAGGCTCTAATGAGTGTTAATAATGATGATGATAACATAATAACACACCCTTCAACATTTAGTTAGCTACTTCCTCCACAACATTTTTGGGTTGTAGGACAGAGAGGTTTTGATTGAGAAAAAAAAAAAAGTGCCACATTGGCTGAAGAAGAAAAATTATATATGCTTAAATCATTAGTTGGTGCCCAACTCAGTCTTAAGGACCCTTAATGTTCAGCTTCAAAGAGGTAAGATAAGCATGGCCAACACCGGGTAAAAGGTAAACACATTACCAAAAGTCCTACTTCCTCCATCAAAGTCAGAAGGAATGAAGAAAACATTCGTCATATTTTGCTCTAGCAGAACATGGATTTCTTCATACAAATGAGTCTCATGTTGTAATTGAAAAAAGGTGGCATTTAAAAATCATGTATTAATTTTAGTTTTATACAACCTTCTGTTGTATGTTTATCTTCCAGGATTACTACTAACTTACCACTGGTAGGAGACGGTCCATTGCAACATTGCTACAGAATTGAAACATTTATCAAGTATATTAAAAGAAATTGTATTATCATTAGGTTCAAATATGACAAGTTAAAGTCCAAGTAAATGAATAAAACTCTCAAAATAACAAGGTTAAATTTTTTTAATTTTAAATTGGCTGTTTAGCAAAATAAACTTAAAACTCAAGCTAGTTTTAAAAGTCACCATTCTGATAGTGAAATGTAATAAAATTTTTCATGATAATGAAAGTATGACCTAATTTAATTTCTAAATTAAGGGTTTTCAATAATTATGTGAGTAGACCCATTAGTCAACTTACAATTGAAGTGATTTCTATATTTTAAAAATTATATACATTATAAGGAAGGAAAAGGGAGTGATTCTTCCCTGGTTCTGATAATTTATTCTGTGAAGTGGGAGACTTGTTAGTGAAACACTCATACTGTTTCACCTCCCTCTCACCTGCGAGGGATAGGCAGGATATTGTGTAACTTAGTAAACTGGGATGGGCTACACCGGTGATACCCAAAGAGCTGATGCCCTCAATGGGACTTTATTATACAGGTTTCTATAGCTTGATCTTGAACTTCATGAATGTTGGCCTCCTAACACATGTGCTCAGGCTCCTTAGGAAAATTTGTAGACCCAGGCTTACTATAAGGGCCTCAATAAATTGTG
The DNA here is from genome assembly GCF_028885655.2 of Pongo abelii. NCBI lineage: Eukaryota > Metazoa > Chordata > Mammalia > Primates > Hominidae > Pongo > Pongo abelii. Next base: position 93,885,104 of record NC_071990.2, on the reverse strand, counting down.
GAGGCAAATATTTCCTAGAAAAATAACCTTTTTCTCTGAACAGATCTTTTAGGCATTGGTAGGTAGAATATAAAATCTACTGATTTTTAAATTGCAAAAATGCTGTTTGGGACAGAACGTTTTTTATGCTTCCAAAATATATATGTTGAAGACCTAAACCCTAACACAATGGCATTTGAAGGTATAGTGTTTGGGGGATAATTAGATTTAGATTAGGTTATGAGCATGGGGCCCCCATGATGGCATTAGTATCCTTATAAGAAAAGAAAGAGAGACCAGAGATCTCCCTTTCTCTGTGGTTAGAGGACAATGTGAGAAGATGACCCTATGCACACCAAAGAGAGCCCTTGCTAGGAACCGAATCTGATGGCACCTTGATCTTGGACTTCTCAGCATAATTGTGAGAAATAAATGTCCATGGAATATCAATCTGTGGTATTTTGTTACAGTAGCCCAAACAAACTATACAAATGTTGAGTTCGATGTGCGATACACAACACAGATGAGGTTCTAGAATTAAATTGTTAATGTCAGGCATAAGTAAGCAGTGCACAGTGGGAATATAAGTCAAGAGCTTCTCAATATGAGTGGGGGAAAAAAGTGTACCTAAAATAAATCGTGTCATCATTACAAATTTGTAAATATTGCAAGATATCATTAATATCTCAAATACTGCAAGAGGAAACATGCTTAGGTAGAATATTCTTTATAGAGGGTCACAATAATAGCACAAAAATCTGCTCAGGATAATTCTTTCAATAAAATAAATTGATAGGCAATTAGCACAGATGACTGTCATCCTTATGAGGCTGTAACAAGGAAGATTTATAGCTGTCCTACTTCATTCAAACACTTCTGAGCCTTTGCTTCATCTTTAGGAACATATGTGCTGTTTTCTAGAAATAGGATTGCATTATGGAAAATTACTGTGAAGACTGGGAATGGCTTGCTTTGAAGCCAGGACTATCATCATTTTGCAAATCTTATTAACTTATTCTAGTCTCCAAAAATTTGGGATATTTGAGATTTGACATTGAGCTAATTCAACTTCTGAAATCCTTAAAGAAGCATCCATATTCCTGTAGGACATGGAGCAGTAGGCTGAAGAAACTTCAGTTTCACCTAGACATCAATAATCTCCATAGTTAAAACAGAATAGGATGAGGTAAAGGTGAGATAGGGTGATGGATGTGTTATCTTGGACTTTCAGCTCATAAGAGAGAAATATTTTACTTCATATCTAAGATTCCCTTGATCTTTGAAGTTGGTTTTAAAACTTGATCTCTTTGGGAATGTGATAAAGAAAGGTATTTTATTGAAATGTGAGGCTTCTTTTTTTCTGACATATTATTACAATATGCTGATTTATATAATTTTTGGAATATCACTGTGATGTTACATTCCATATAAGATATAATGGAAAATGTGAATAGACATCAGTTGGTATAGGAAACAGAGCAGACAGTGTACTTTAGCCTTAGGTACAGAGTGATCTTGCAGTTAATCTAATGTAAGTCAATCATTTAATGATTTAAATCATTTTTGGGTGGCCAAGTATTTTCCATTATATGTTCCCCTAAGAGAACACCCAGAAGAGTAGTAGTTGGCATTAGAAGCATAAACGCGGGAACATGAGAGTAGCTGTCCATTTAGCTTGTTGTTCTACATCCCATCCCTGAGGGCAATAGGCACTCGTTGGGAGATAACAGTCTAAATGGGATAATAGCATAATCAAGGGTTAAAGTGAGGGATTCTAGTAAGATACACTTAATTCTTTTTTCCTAACAGTTCTTTAACATTTAGAGAGAGATACATTAGCATAAAACTACTGGTCTTTCCCCAGCCACTCCATCATCCCTTCTCTGGGGTGGAAGAGGGACCTAACAGACCTAACAGGAATCTCAGAGAAAGTGGCCAGGTCCCTCCTCTCTTTTTTATTAGGAGTGAGCTGTCTAAAGAACACATGCTGTGCTATAAGACACACTCAGCCCCTTCAGTGGGCAGTGGGTTCCAGGCTCACAGTGCTATTTTGTGGTTTGGGGAAGGAGGTGGTATTCAGAGATAGGAGAAGCAAGACTAACTCCGATGCAGTTAGGAAGCTCAATAATGCTGCATATATAAACTGTAACTCTAATCTCAGCTTTATCATTGATGGAAAGTTTGTTTTGTTTTGTCACCTTGCTTACTTTCTTTCTCAATTTGCTTCAAGTCCAGGTGGAGAAAAAGAATATTATTTTGGGGACTCCCAAACCTCCAATATTATATATATAATATTGAAGATGTTACCAAAATTGCACTTATGGTCAGTACAAAGCTAAGAGAGGAAGCCTGTTTCTTAGATTTGACATTAACAAATAATTTCTCCTGCCAAATCTACTAAGTGAATTAGTTCCAAATTTAGAAATGTATCTATTAGAAGAGAAGGAGACTACTTAGTAATTGGTAATAAAATGGCAAAATTATTGGTGTCAAGATAAGCCAAAATAAGCCATATTTCGTTTAAGGGCTTTCTTTTCAATACCTGAAAAAGGCATATTATGAAAAAGTTGATTCCCTATATTTAATTTTTTAAAGTAAGACTGGAAAACAGAAAAACATAAGAGAATATTCCAGCACCACTACTACCCCACCCTATCTCCTACTCTTTCTCTTTTCCCCCATCTCTCATCACACATATAATATAATGTTACCTAATGTTTATCAAGTTTTCAACATGTCCAGAACAATATGCTAAGTTTGTAGATACATTATGTCACAAATTATCACAATTCTTCAAATAGGGACCATTCGTTTTTCAGATGAGGCACCTGACGCTTAGAAAGGTTAAATAAGTAGTCTGTAGTCCCAAATGTAGTAATGAGCAGATCTGGGATTCAAACCAAGGTTGATCTGAGTCCAAAGCCTAGACAGTGAAGCCCTAAACCATCTGATTTTTGGATTATATTGCCAATGAAATTAACATGTGCCATGAGTGCAGCTGAGATTTCTTGCGCTGCTTGTTATGTTATTTTCTAATAATTCTTTTCATTTGCATAATATGTTACTGCAGAGGAAGGTCAGCCCCTTTTGACAAAAGTATAGATATCCACATAATATTCCAATTCTTATTTCTTCTTGCTTTATGAAGGGTGAACTTTCCTGAATACTACTTTATGGATGTGATTTTTTTAAGCTATAGGAAATCAGAGTGGCAGTCTGCAGGAGTTTATACATTCCCTATCTCTTTTCCAGAATAAATCAAAGACAATTGAGTAGTGTGACACAAGATCTGTTCACAAGAATGTAATTGTGTAAAATTATTATATAAAAACATCTTCTGCAAAAAAGAAAAATAATTATATAAAACAAAGTTTTCTAAGGTTACTATAAAAGAAGTAGAATAAAATTAGGCAAAACCAGCATGACACAGGTAACTTGGGAACTCTCCCATTTAGTCCATAAACAAATTTAATAGAAGACCAGGGTTACATTAAAAATTTAACTTCACAAGTTTCATTCTTTCTTGAAAATGCATTTGCTTATCATATGCAGACTAATGGTTTGCATGAAAAATGCAGTTTGTAATGTATTATGGAATACCACTAAATGCTTTATGTTCTTAAAAATATTTTCCTTTAATGATACAATCCAGCATACATAATTTAAGCTAGAGGCCTATACTAAGTGTGTACAGTTAATTTTGATTTAGTTTTATCACCTCACGGAGGACACACAACATTTTTATTTTGAATCCAAGACAATTTTTAAAAATTATCTTATATGTTGTAATACATATTTGACACGTATTTCATTTTGTGCAGTGTTCGGGTGGAGGAAATTCTGCCATTTATTACCTCCATTGCTTATCATAAATCAGAAACCAGGTGCCATTAAATATTCCCAGCAATACTTTAAGGTATGTATTATTTATCCTAATTCATAGAAAATAAAGCTTTGGACTCAGAGAGGTTACATAAAATGGGCAATGTCACATTGCTAGTTAGCATCCGAGAGGGTTCAAGGGGTGCAAATCAAGCACCGCAGTGTATGTTTTTATTCACAAGTCTATTTTACTTCCCAACATGCTAAGAATTGTATCTTATCAAACTTTTCTTGGTAGTGTACAGCTGGTATCACCTTCATTTTTTTTATCATAGAATTTCAATTCTTATGAGGTTTTTCCTTGAGTATAATTTCTTTTTCAGCCTAATAGTCTTTCAGTTCTATCTCCAGAATCCTTGTAACTACTAAACTGGCTTAAAGACTTAAATCTAGGTGAGATTAAAGATTAAGAAGTCTGAGAATAACAAGATAAACATTTAATCAGTTTTGTTTTCAGACTGAAATCATGTAAAGCTTAAGCTTGCAGAGAAATGGGCAAGAACAATATGGCAACTGCTTTAGGCCTTTTATGAGTGTAGAGTTATTTAGTATCACAATAATTAAGCCATTTTGTCAGGCTACAATTTAGTCTCTCAGAATTTCTGTGTGTATAAATTTCTACATACCCCTAAAGTCAGTGAACTAAATCTCCTCAAGATAAAGAATGATGACCCCTTTTTCAATTCCCTTGATTCTATAGGGCTGCACTATAGGTATGAAAACATTTACCTTATCATTATCCATGAGTTTTCCTTTTCTTTATTAATTGCTTTCTTCTTAAAGGAAAACACACCAATTCAGTTATAAAGTCAATGCTGGAGCTCTGGTTGTTTTATGAGAACTCTGGACCTACTTTTTGTTTTCAGTTTTAAATGAAAAAAATACACAAACTGTCCATATGTTCTCATGAAAAAATAATTATATCAATACCGGGGATTATCTTAGTATTTATGTGTGTCACAATGTCTGTATAGAGGAGGAAAGCCTTTTCCTCTACCCTATTAGGTTCTATGGCTGGACCTGAGAATTAAACTGAGAAAAGGCAGATTTGCAGGAGAAAAGCCTAAAAGTTTTATTTGATTTTAATACTTTTACATGTATGTGGAAGCTTTCATATATAAGAAATGAAGACTCAAGAAGTGAATAGGTCTTATATACCTTATAAGTGCTAAGTCAGGGATGTCTAATCTTTTGGCTTCCCTGGGCCACAACGGAAGAAGAATTGTCTAGGGCTACACATAAAGTACACTAACATTAACAATAGCTGATGAGCTAAAAAAAGTAATCCTAAAAAAAATCTCATACTGTTTAAGAAATTTTGCAAATTTCTGTTCAAAGCCATCCTGGGCTGCATGCAGCTTGTAGGCCACAGGTAGGACAAGTTTGCTCTAAGAATTACATAATGAGAGCATATATACCATTTTAACAATGCACAATACATTCTGGAGATGTACTAAAATAGAGGAAAAAGAGGTTTGGGCTAGGGACAGTAAATTGTGGGAAAGTAATTAGTAAATATAAAAGGAAAAGGAATAGAAGATAATGGTTATTTTAGTAAGTCTGTACAGATTCATCTCAGTGTTAACTCCCCATTTCCAGTGATAAGAATATTCCCCTCTCCCTGCTCTAGGAACAGTTCCTTTCACAAATAAAATTTATGCTTTGGTTTTAGGTAAGAAGGAGCAGTCAGAGAATTCTTCCTGTATCTGTTGTTTCTTAATTGCTTTCAGCTCAAAATAATCAATATGCCAAAGTGGCACATTTTGGGATAGCGTATTTTGATCCTCTACATTTACAAATAATAACATTTTTGTCTTCTTTGTCTTATTATTTCTATAATTTAGATTGTTGCTGTTGTTTTCATATAACATCAGTTAGACCTTCCAGAGCAATGCTGACTAAGAATGGAGATGGTACGTTTCCTTAATCTGTTTCTAATTTTTATTTCTAGTTTCTTAAGAGAGCATCTTTCTTTCTTTCTCCTCTGTTTAAAACTAGAGGTGCGTGTCGAATCTTATCTAATATATAATAGGCATCTATATAAGATAAATTTTCACCTTACATCTTATAATATAGCAAATAGCGATATTGAAATGTTATTCTATTTCTGGAGTGAACCAACCCTAGTCATGCCATATTAATCCTTTAGTATTTTTCTGGATTTGAACTGCTAGTATTTTATTTAGCATTTTTTGTTCTTTGTCTATTTATTTCCCTCTGACATGTAAGTTTAGGCTAAAGGAGTATGTATGTGTGTGTGTGTGCTTGTGTACACTTGTGTTCACTACCTTTGCCAGCTTTTCACAGCAGAGTTGTGTTAAGAATGAGTTGAAATATTGAACATTTTTCTATGCTGTGTATAACTGAGGTGGCATTAATCAACCATTACATGAAGTTTTGCTAGACCTCATCTATAAACCTATCTTGGCCTGATGCTTTTTGTAACACATATTTGACTAAATTTTACAGTTTTTTCCTGGTTATTGTCTATTTAGATTTTCTATTTTTCTTTTTCTTGAACCAAGTTTGGTGATTTATATTTTCAAATCTCTTCCAATTCATGTTTTTTTCAAATATATTGAAATAAAAGTATCTTAATTAGTCATAAAATTTTTAATATATTTTATTTGTCTCAAGTTTTGTCCCAATTCTTTTTCATAATGTTGTTTTTATCTATTCATTTTTTTCATTACCTGACAAGAAGGGCAAAAAAAATCAGCTTTTTTGTTGTTTTTTATTTTATTAATTTTTATTTTTAATTAATTTAATCTAACCAATTTGAGGCTTTCTCCTAGTTTCTTGGATTATACCCTTAGGTTATTATTTTTTTATCTCTCCTGTTTTCTAATATGAATGTAATATATTAATTTCCTAATGTTCCATCAGTGGATCCTATGGTTGGATTATCTGGAATTTTAATTCCGATTTACGTGAAAATTTTTACATGGTGAATGAACAAACTTTATACTTAACTATAAGTGTTAATATATTTTTGTTGCTTTTATTTAGCTATATTTTCCTCACCATCATTTCTTGTAATCCATGCTTTCCTTTTCTTTGAATTCATATTTTAGTTTAAATTTGTTTGTTAATCTTTCAGAATTGCTTATTCGTATGTTCTGCAATAAGTTCTTTCATTTCAATAAATGTTTACAATTTATCCTCACACTTAAATGCTGACTTGACCTTATATGGGATTTTACTGGGGGAAATTCAGCCCCCGATATTTCATGTGGGTGCTTTTCTATTTTCCCTACGTGTTGGCCGGTCTGAGAAATAAAGGGAAAGAGTACAGAAGAGTGAAATTTTAAAGCTGGGTGTCCGGGGGAGATATCACATATCGGCAGATTCCGTGATGCCCCTCAAGCCACAAAACCAGCAAGTTTTTATTAGTGATTTTCAAAAGGGGAGGGAGTGTACGAATAGGGTGTGAGTCACAGAGATCACATGCTTCACAAGGTAATAACATATCACAAGGCAAATGGAGGCAGGGTGAGATCACAGGACTGGGGTGAAATTAAAATTGCTAATGAAGTTTTGTGCATGCATTGTCATTGATAACATTTTATCAGGAGACAGGGTTTGAGAGCAGACAACCGGTCTGACCAAAATTTATTAGGCAGGAATTTCCTTGTCTTAGTAAGCCTGGGAGCGCTATGGGAGACTGGGGCTTATTTCATCCCTTATCTACAACCATAAAAGACAGACGTCCCCAGAGCGGCCATTGTAGAGGCCTATCCCTAGGCACACATTCTCTTTCTTGGGCTGTTTCTTGCCGAGAAAAAGTATTCAGCAATATTTCCCCTATTTGCTTTTGAAAGAAGAGAAATATCACTCTGTTCTGCCTGGCCTACAGGCAGCCAGACTTTAAGGTTATCTCCCTTGTTTCCTGAACATCGCTGTTATCCTGTTCTTTTTTCAAGGTACCCAGATTTCATATTGTTTAAACAATTTGTGCAGTTAATGCAATCATCACAGGGGCCTGAGGCGACATTCATCCTCAGCTTACGAAGATGACGAGATTAAGAGATTAAAGTAAAGACAGGCATAGGAAATCACAAGAGTAGTGACTGGGGAAGTGATAAGTGTCCATGAAATATTCACAATTTGTGTTCAGAGATTGCAGTAAAGACAGGCGTAAGAAATTATAAAAGTATTAATTTGGGGAACTAATAAATGTCCATGAAATCTTCACAATTTATGTTCTTCTGCCATGGCTTCAGCTGGTCCCTCCATTCAGGGTCCCAGACTTCCCGTAACAGGATTTGGTATTCAGAAGCATTTTTACCAGCAGCTATTTTTCCTTTGTCTTTTAGCCTCCCGTCAATGAGAAACCTAATATTAGTCTGATTATTAATCTTTTGTAGATAGCTTTAAATTTTTTATCTCTATGCTATGTTTTTACTACATTATTTTTATTATTAATGTTTTTAAATCGCACTCATATATTTCTATTTTGGCCACTTCTTTTTGCATGGAAATTGGTAGACCCTTTTGATCTTTAATATTTCTTTAGTATATTTTTACAGTATAGTGTTTATTTATTTCTTCTATTTATTCATTTTTTTTTCTTTTCTGCTTTTTCTCTATAGTCTCCTTTTTGAAATCCCACTATATAGATATTAAATATTCTGGATTTGTACTCAATATCTTGAATTTTCTTATACTTTTCAATGCTTTATCTTTTTACCATTGATTGTGGAGGATTACCTTCTACCTCTAATTGCCTTTTCACTGTTCCCATTCTATTCTTAAACCATTTCTTTTTTCTTACTTATTTTGCTAATCAAATATTTTAATTTCCATTATCACTAATTATTTCTTTGATAGCATATCTGTCTTATTTTATGAATGCAGTATCTCTTTGAATGACTCTAAGTATTACAATTATTCCTTTTTTCCCCTTTATAAATTTACCTCTCAAAAGTTTTTGTAAGTTTTATGCCTCTTTATCACAATGCTGGTTTTCCTCAAGTGCTTTGTGATGTTTCTAGGCTAGTATTGCGTCTGCAAAATAATTTTTTCCTGTCTTTACAGATCAGTATATGGAAGCTTACCTTGTTGGCTGGGAGGAAACACAGGAATATTTGTGGTGGCAGAAACCAACAGTGGATTTTCTGAGTTTTTGTAACTCTTGGAGGGTTCATGGCTACCTGAACATGTTTATTTAAAAATTCTATCTTTATAATAGAAAGTTTGCTTTATTTTCATATATTCAGTAAAAATTTCAATTGGAGATAATTTAGATCAGAATATAAACATAAGTTTTAGTTTTATAATATCATAAAAGGTTAAAGCAAAATTTATTATACATCATAGTAAGTAGACAATGTCCAGTCCTTAAAATTGAGAAAACCTAAGTCTGAATCCTAAATCTTAACTTTTTCTATATTTCTAGTGATGAGAATTAGAACAAGTTACTTAACTTTTCTGCATTTGTTTTCTTACAGTAAAATGTGGTTATAATAGTAATTAGTCAATATTTTGTGTAAATATGAAAAGACATAACAAATATTACAGTTGGAGCAATTCATAGACTGTATTTGGTGCTCAATTGATGTTAGTCACCTCTTTAGTGCGCATTTACATGGATGACACTGGCATCGTTCAGTATAAGAAAGTGGGTCTTGGTCAGATTGTTAAATAGAACCAGCTCTCCCATTATGAATTTAAGACTTGTTAAACTCCCAGATATGTGTGTTGTTATATGGAAAAAGCTGTTTAAGTTTTTCTTAATATTTATGACTGGACTATTAAAAAGAACAAAGGATAGCTATCTAAGTACGGATAAAAGCATGGATGTCAATTGACAAAGCTAGTCTGAATATTAGAGTCATTCAGACAATACTTAGTGAATGTCTAAATATTTTAGGCACAGTTCTAAGATCCGGAAGGGTCGAGTATTATTGAATATGTATTCTCATTGACGGTAGTTATGATCTTATTTGCAAAAGATACAAAGTAGATTTCATCTCTCAGTCTGTCATTATTCCTATAGATGGTATGTAATCAGCAATCCAGCATCAGGTAAGATAGGTAAGACACTGGACTGCCCCATTTCCTATCACATTATTCTACATTTCTTATAATCCATGATGGTAGTCTCAAATCAGTATGTTACGCCTTTTCATTGCATGCACACAGTCTTCCTTATAAAATGTAAATATTTAACGAAATGCTGAGTCATTTAGTAATCATAGGTGAATGCTAATTGATTTGTCATTAATTATCTTTCTTTTTGTCAGTAGGGACCTACTGAAGCCTAAAGGCATTAAATTTTTGAAAATAAAAAAGCTAAAAATATAGAAAGAAATGAATACAGATGATATAGCATAGACCTATGATGGTTTCAAAGGCTATATTAAATAAAGACTTAGCCTAAGTCACAACTGACCTGTGCTGAGTCTGTTTAGGGCATACACATAAGCCTCTGTCCAAACATGGGCCTTGTTTCCTTATTCTTGCCTAACCTCTCAGAGGTTAGGATTTCCCATACTGATATTTTACCTTTTATCCCCTTTCAAAGTATGTGGGTGTAGTTACCTCTTTAAAGTTTGCCAAAACAAAAGTAACAGTCCCCCATAATCAAGGGATTTATTAGATTTATTGCCTTAAAACAAGAGATTTATTAGATTTTTTAAGAAAGGATACCGTGTAGCAGAGATAAAATATGTGGCTAACTGCAGGCAAAGCGATTCCAGATGCTGCTTGGCCATCTGGCCTCCTTGAAGTGTCACTCACTGGTTTCTGCCACACTGCTGTCCTGGCTCCACCATCACTTCACACAAAATTCCTGGGAAGGGCAATCAGAGGGCTCAGTGGACAGGTGACATGCAGACCTAATTCATGATTCTGGCAATCCCAACACAATATCTTTGCAATCTCCAAATCAAAATTGTCCTTCTCCTATTCCTTTCCCTTCCCCCTTCCCCACCACTGTCACTTGCTTCTCTAGGTATGCATTGCATTCTTCAAATGAATAATTTGTGAGAATTAGGGCAAAAAAGACTATTATTTTCTGTACTTCGCTAAAATAAAGAGTCTGTGGTCAGTTGCCTTCCAGGCAAGCAGCAACTTCTCAGATAGGCTTCAGAATATAAGGAGGTCCTAGGAAGCTGAGATTGCACAATTTATCCAAGGAACAAAAGTTCCAGGAGAACAATACATCACTGTTTTCATAATCTCTTCAGACTAAAACCAGGACATTTCTCTGTTTACATAGGCAGACTTATTTGGTAAAGGACAGGAGGAGGTAGTGTAATTAATGTTTTGAAGAAAAATATCAGGGTGTTTTTTTGATAAATATTTAAAAGGGGCCTGTTGGGCTACTTCAGGTGTGTGGTTCACTAACTGTCCTTGTCTAGAAAGAATCATGTATCAGAATGTTTCCTTTCTAAAGAGGAGTGATGTTAAGAGCCTAGTGATAGATATCTGTTAGCCCAAACCACTTAAACACTTTTCCTTTCACATGATTTAGTTTTGATTTGAATGTTCTAAAATATGCCATAGTAATCACAGATTTTAAATAACTATTTATGGGAACCATAACTCATTTTCCTTGTTTGCTACATTCATTTATTTTTATATAAAAATATTAATCTCTTGTTATATTAGTCACAATAGGTTACGTTATCCTGCAAAACTGAAATCTCACTGAATTAGCACACAGGAGCTCATGCAAACTCTGCTGTGTGTCCAAAGGCTCTCAGGGTAGCTCCCAGTTGATGACTCAGGGATCCAGATTATCTCTATCTTTGGCTCTACTGTGTGTCCAAAGGCTTCTCCAGGTAGCTCTCAGTGATGACTCAGGGATCCAGGTTATTTCCATCTTTGGCTCTGCTCCAGGATCTCAACATGTGGCTTCCAGGTCATCATATCCAGAGAAAAGGGTAAGTATGGAACCCCTGTCTTCTTTTAAATGCCTTGATTCATAAATGATGCCCACGATTTTTGGACATAGAAAAGATCCCATAACTCTACCTAACCAAAAGGAGTGGGAAAATGTGGCAGCATGTAGCTAAATTAGGTAAATAGTAAATGCCTCTACTCGGGCCGGGGGCAGTGGCTCATGCCTGTAATCCCAGCACTTTGGGAGGCAGAGGCGGGTGGATCACGAGGTCAGGAGATCGAGACCATCCTGGCTAACACAGTGAAACCTCGTCTCTACTAAAAATACAAAAAATTAGCCAGGCGTGGTGGTGGGCGTCTGTGGTCCCAGCTACTTGGGAGGCTGAGGCAGTAGAATGGCGTGAACCCGGGAAGCAGAGTTTGCAGTGAGCCGAGATTGCACCTACATTAGGTCTGCATGTCACCTGTCCACTGAGCCCTCTGATTGCCCTTTCCAGGAATTTTGTGTGAAGTGATGGCGGGGCCAGGACAGCAGTGTGGCAGAAACCGGTGAGTGACGCTTCAAGGAGGCCAGGCACTCTTGCCTGGAGACAGAGCGAGACTCCGTCTCAAAAAAAAAAAAAAAAAAAAAAGTAAATGCCTCCACTCAGGCGGGGCGAAGTGGCGAAGTGGCTCACGCCTGCAATCCCAGCACTTTGGGAGGCAGAGGTGGGCGGATCACGAGATCAGGAGATCAAGACCATCCTGGCTAACATAGTGAAACCCCATCTCTACTAAAAATACAAAAAATTAGCCGGGTATGGTGGCGGGCGCCTGTAGTCCCAGCTACTGGGGAGGCTGAGGCAGGAGAATGGCGTGAACCCAGGAGGTGGAGCTTGCAGTGAGCCGAGATTGCACCACTGCACTCCAGCATGGGCAACAGAGGGAGACTCCGTCTCAAAAAAAAAAAAAAAAGTCAATGGGCTCTACTTGGGCAAGATTTTTCTCTTTCCTTTCTCCCTGTCATTTACTATATCTTTAAGTCATTATTCCATGTTCATATTTTTATTATTTATATGAAAAAGGATAATAGGCAGTAACTTTTCATTCAATTTAAAGAAGCTGATCACCACTAGTGATAATTAGTACTTAGATAATTTAGAAAAAAACCCTCTTCCATATGATTCTACTACATAAGATGAAATATATGTTGTCAGATAATAGAGATGAAAGATGATCACCACAAAGAACATCTAAACATTTATTTTGAAGACTAGATTTTAGGAAGGTAGCTCCCAGGGAATAAATCACTAATCGTATGCCTGAACAACAGGATTATCCTACATGTGGGAATAAAATTCTTCAACTATCTGACTCTCCAATCACATCTTCCTAACATTTCAGTTCAGATACTGACTATTATATTCTAAGACCTCATCATTGAGTATTTTAATCGATATACTCTACTACTACTCTAGTCTTCAGCCTCTTCCTGTCTTTAATTATCTTTTCACCATTGTTAGATTTCGTGGTTCATCATTATAACTATTCTAGGTAAAATACACTTATCTCCCTTACTCTCTTTTTCCTCTATTATACTTTCTTGGAAAAAAATCTCAGCTCCTCATCCCCTCACCATCTATCTACTATGGATACCATTAGCATTACTAGAGAAAATATACATATGGATGCCATTTCATAATCTCTAATGGACTTTAACAGTGTACTCAGAAGTTGTGCTTTTCATTTCTCTTCTGGACATCTAAATAAACTCCATGTCACTAAAAATCGAATAGACATTTTTCCTTACCACCTTACTCATCTTCGCCTTTTCTTCCAACAGTGGACAGTTCTATAGGACTGCTCCACATTCAGAGGTCTCTGGGGAGACAGCAGAAGCATTCATTGAAACAATATCAGGCCAACTTCTCCCTCTGACAATTCGGCTCCCTTCCTTCCTTTGTACAGATGTTGACTGTCCAGAGGCTAATCTCCATGCCAAAGTCTGCTGGTCAGAGAAAGCATTCGGTGGCATTGACTTGATCTCATTATTTAAGTCTCAGCTTAAATGTTATTATGAGAGCACTTTCCTAGTCTCCATTTTAGTACAGACTCCAGCCTTCCCCATTGAAATATTCTCAAATAGTACCCTGTAGTTTTTATTTATAGATCTTTTCATATTTTATTTTAAATATTTGTTTTTCTTATTTACTACTTATTTACCCATCTGTTTCTCATTTACTATTTGTCTCTTTGCCTTTTGAAGAACGTGGCGGAATCATTGTTATCTTTACCAGCATATTTTTCCCCAATGCCTAGCACAGGGCATAAATTATTGAAAGAATGATCGTCTTACTATGCTATTTGCTGGCACTCTGTTGTGATAACAGTGAATGAGAAAAGTGCAAGATACCCTCTAGAATAGCATTTTCCAAAATTTGGTCTGGAGATATAATATTCACACACACACACACAGCAGGAAATAGGAGGGAGAGAAGAGGATGAGGTCTAGTTGGTTACCTAGAACAATTTTTCACATAATGCCTATTAAAATATTTCAGAAATATTGTCTTAATAATAGGATTTTAGTAAAAGTGAATTGAATCTCAAAGTGTGCGCTGTGTTAGAACAGACAGTGAACATAACTATATTGCTTTCTGAATAATTAAGTCTGCATTGTTTCTGAATAAAGGTAGTGTTTGCCACATGTACTTCATGTTGGAAAAACAAATTTCAACCAGCTTGCTGTATTAGTGATTCAGTGGATGTTTTTGGGTAATATACCCAAAATATACCCAAAAATTTGGGTATAAATATATTTACTTTAAGTAACATACAAAATTCCATACAGCAATGACAAAAAGTTTTAGAGTTTGAACAAAATAGATGTTAATGAAGTATAATAATTCATTTCTTGTTTTTGATTAAGTAGTAAATGACACAAGAAGTTTTGTATAATTTGCTGCAAAAGAGTAGACAGCAAAAGATTCCTGATAGTTTTAAATCACAAAACAATTGTATTTAGAGCTCTTTATTAGATGATAAGCTTTTCAATGGTGTTTAGAGACTTACTGATTTTTGAATTTCTGAATAAACCCATATCTGTCCCATAGTTGGCATGTAATTAATGTTTATTAAATGAATACATGAACAAATAAATTTAAAATTTCATAAATGCATTATTTTATTTTACTCTAATAGGAACATTATAACATAGACAGCAGACCTGTTATTGATCCCATTTAGCAAATGAGACAACTGAGAGTCAAAGAGTTTAAGAAAGTCAATGTCTTAGTCAGAAATTGTTGGTTGCAATGAATAGCAACTCACCCAATTTGGCTCAGACAAAAGTAGAAGTTTTTCTGGGGATACAAAGAAATTTCAAGGAAAAGAACAACTAGAAATAGAAGCAGGATTCAGGGATAAATGGAAAGTCACAATATAGCTAATTACACACTCTCTGTCCTTCTGAATCTCCCCCTTTCTTTTTTTTCTCTCTCTCAGGCTACATCTTTCTTACTCAGTTTCTTTCTCAGCTTTCTCTTGATGGCTATTTCTCAAAGACTTTGGCATCCTGGTATATTTGCCTTACTATGGTTCCAAATTGAGCTTTGATAGACTCCATATGACTAGGAACTAATACCACTTGAATAAAGATTTGGTTCTAATTAAGGTAAGAAAAGCTATGAAAATTACACATGCCAACAAATGTAGGGAATATGTTATTCAGGTACAGTTATCTATAAGCCTAAAAGTTCTGACCATAAGACACACACACTAGTACAAGTTCATAGTGCTAGTAAGTAGTTCAGTAAAAATGGAGGGAAGAGATTTAAATTTAGATTTAATTTCTGGTTTGGTCCTCATTCCATGTAGCATGGATTAATGAGCAGCAAGCAACTACACACCAGGAACCAGGCTAGATACCAGCCTATAATGTGAAGCAAAACCAGATTTTATTCCAACCCTCATGAATCTGGTAGGAGAAGTAGAGAGTAAAAATAAAATAAAAAACATAAAAGTGATACGTGTAATGAAGAAAAGGTATATGTTGCCTCATGATATAGACAAGGGACTGGACCCAAAGGTGGCAATTGCAGAGTACAGAGGAAGAGATGTTTAAGTAAACATTGATAATAGGCTAAGAGTGGGAGAAAATAAGACGTTTGAGAAAGAAAAAGTAAGCAGGCAAAGGTAATTATTTTGGTAATTTGTCCAAGAATATTTGAAAGTGATGGATCTTGAAAGGAAATGTGATGTAACAATGTTTGTATTTTGAAAATATCACCATGTATGCAGTATGGAAAATGGAAATTAGCAGGTGAGAATATGGAGAAGAATGTGGGGGTTATTTGCCTGGTAATAGAGACGTTCAAATGAGGCTTTGAAAATCAACCTTGTTAATAAATGATTTTCACACCATGCCATGGCATGCTAAAGCTGAGATCTAGTGCACAATCTGCTTAATGCTTTCTCCCTTACTTAGTGATCATTAATTTTATTCTTATTATTGTTAAAAATGCTGTAAAGTGATATGAACAGTCTGCTAGAAATTCTCACGTACAATGCAGAAAGCATTGGCTCACAAATTCCTTCATAGGAGGGAGAATGTTAAATTGGTGTTAATTGCAACAGAATTTTCAGAATAAAGGGCTTGACTGCTGGTGCAAACTCAATATTGTATAACACCAAATAACTTTTAATGAAGTTACCAGTAATTTCCATTTATTTGCAGTTATTTTTAAACTTCTAAATAGGGATTGTGCATGTGTATGTAAAACTTAAAGTTTACATTTTTTTCCAATTAAAGCTAATCTTTTACTGAGTTACATTAGAAATTTTACTTCCTAAGAGACTTTTTTTCCTTTGGATCAGCCTTTTACTTCTCCAGAGAATATTTTTCCACTACTTTCCAGCAGAAAACAGACTGCTTATTGTTGTTATTAGCTAACATACTGTAAGCCTGCACACTACTCATGGAAGAATTATGTCAATATTTCCCTATCTAAATGACAAAGAAAAGCCATTGCAGTGTTTTGGGTCAAAAACCTTTTTATAAAATGTGCCAAAATATGGGACTCCACAATTAGGAGTAACAGCTGTAGTTGAGCTTTTTTGGGCTAATGAATAAATAATCTGTTGTCAAAATTAATTGTTATATAAGAATATATATTTAGATGATAGACTGTAGTGACTTTGAAGTTGTTATGGTCCACTGAATAATTAATGCATTTAAAAATAGAAACAATATGCAAAATCACATGAATCTGAATTGCTAGTAATATACTTTAATCCTCCTCGATTTGGTACATGTTAATATATTTATTGAAACTTGACCTTGTCAATAGGTTATATAGGTTTGTGGAAAGATGTGGGAAGAAAAAAACACTTTCTGGTAAAATGAATTTAAAATGGAAAATATACCAATCGAGTTGTATTAGATCAAGACAGCAACAGAAATAAAATATAACCAAGATCAATGAATCAATCAGCAATTTTTTATTGATTGACAATTCTGTGCAATGGAGTATTGTTGACTCACTAGTAGATACAATTTCTAGAACTGGAGTCAAAATAGAAATTACCAAACATAATCATGTTGTAATGTAATAAAATATATGTGATCCCAGTTTAGTGGTGACAAACCTGAATACTGTAAATCATATTCGACTAGGAGTTTATAAGAAGAGCTTGAAAATATTTTATAGGAGGGATTACTGTAACCATCAAAAGACATAATTTATGCTAAGGAGCTTCTGATAGGAAGCACATACAAACATAAGTAATTATATATATATATTTATAAGAAAATGCGTGTTACATTAAAACTTCATTTTCTTCCATGTCATTAATATGGTTTTGTTCTTTTATTTCTTAAATAACTGTTGCTGTGCATTTGTTGGGTTAGATATTTGCTTTTAAGTGTTTATTTCTAACTCTTTGTCATAGTGTTATATTAAAGAGTTCTATATTAACACTTCCTTCAAAAATAGAATAAAAAATCTCTTAGTTTTACTCCAGAAAAAGTCAATTTCTCATTAATAATTAATTAACTAGTTCAAGAAATACTTGTGTCTGCAGTTTGCCCAGCACTGTGCAAGGTATTAAGCACATAAAGACGAACAAACATTTATTTCCTAGGTGTCCAATGGAGAGGAATTCTACTGTGAAACTAATCCTTCTGCATAGATTAGGTATTAGATTTATCTGTTTTCATAGTCATATGGTTAAAGTGTATCATTTATCTCTTGGCTACTACTTTATTTCAAGATTTTGAAATAGTTGGGAACTCATACCAATGTTCCCTCAGCCCCATCAGCTATTTTCCCACAGACCAACCTTCATTATCCTTATAAACTATTCCCTACTCATTATTCAGAATCTAGCATCCTCAATCTCCATTATAAATGTATAAAATATACTGTATTCTCCTGGCTTTTTTATAGTTATGAATTTTAAAAAAGGAAATTTGTAATGAATTGTTTAATACTTGCCTCTGCTGCTCTAATGAAACCTCACGAGGGTGTTGATCATGTTTATGGTATTTTTCTCCTATTCTCTGGTTCCTAGCTCAATGCTAGGCACAAATTAGTTGCCCATTAAATATTTGATAAATTAAAAAATGGTTAATGGGACACAGCATGGCTACCAGACCACAGAAATAGAAACTAGATTTTCACAAAAGACAATATGGTTTTGATTATTATCTGCAGTTCCAAAGAAATTGTAAATAAATTCCTAAAATAGGAGGTTTAATGGAATTCTTGCAGTAGTAGATTGAGCTTAGTTTCACTTATGTGTCTCATATTTTAACCTTATTCATTTAAGTGTTTCTTAAGCATCTGCCAAGTCGTGTGTAGTGATGCTGAAGAGCTTAATAGGGTAACTCCAGTGTACAAGAAACTCAAAGCCTGGTAAAAGAGGAAAATTCATTGCAATTTAATATACAAACTACTGTGGGAGTAATATACAGATTATTGTTGGACCCTCTGGAGCTAATAATCCATCTGAATCTTGAAGAATCAGAAGGATTTCGTCAGTCCAGCCATAAAAAAGTAGATGTGAGGTAGAAAGAACAATATATGTATAGGCATGAAGGCGCTTCCCCTTTATAGAGCTGTCTTCTCAGTCATTGCAATACAAAAAGAAGCATGGCAGAAACGTGCACTTTCATAGTAAGTAGAGGCAGCTTACAGCATGATAAATGTACAATAGAACGATCCACATAAAAAGAAAAATGTTAAAATATAATTTAAGTAAGAGATGAGCAGAAAATCCAGGAAAAAAGGAATTTGCTTCAAATAAACATAAATCTTAGTTCTGAGTTTTCTGGAAGTAAAAATTAAAAATAAAATAATAATATCAAAAGAAGAAAAAGAGATGCTGTTTCTTTAATATAATACAATTAATTAATTTATTAGGAGAGTCTAGCATTTCACCAACACCAAACTCAAAGAAATTATGAAAAATCTTTATTTGTAGTTGTTTAACATAATGATCAATGTCTATAATGAAAACTTTTAGATGATGCTGAAAACTTCTCAATAGGAATGGTTTTTTAAAAAAAAAAGTCCTTTAAAAAGTTACATTCATTTTCTGATTATAAAATAATATAGGCCCGCTATAGAATATTTAAAAACTGTGATAGAGAATAAGGAAAGAAAATATCCCCTAAAATCATACCACCCAGAGCTATCACTGGAATATTTAGATGTATTCACTTTCTGTCATTTCTTTTTTCTAGGTCATAGCTCCGTGAACAGCTACATTATCTGGGATTTTCATTAATCTCATGACAAACTTTTAGCGTACTTCCAATCTTGATGTAAATTCAGTACTTTCAAAAACATCCTCAACTTACAAACTCAAGGAGCATATGTTTACAATGAAAACCTTTAGAAAATTTGCAGAAACTTCTCCATGAACATCTTTATAACATAACTGAAGATAATGGACTTGCAGGAATGGATCACACTGCATAAGATACAGCATTTCACCCAGTACATTCGCAATAGACACCTTCTTCCCAAGTCGCTCTTCCCATCCCATTTCTGTCTTAATATCTAAAGCCTGGGGTCACAAACTATTGCCCACAAAATGTATTCACACACACACTCGCCCCCACGCATGTGACACATACACTAGAGGTTCACAAAGTAGGAGAAATTATACAAATGTTTATAATTCTTATAAAAATCCACATTTCTACCTTCTTATCTTCAAACATATAGTTTTAATGTCTGTATAATAATGAAAATAGGAATATGTAAAAATATATTAAGCCATCCTCTTATTGTAGAGAATAGTGAAACAAATATTTGTACCTGTGTTTGTGTGTGTGTTTTCACAGCATTAAATAACATTGTGAAGAAATCTTTGCATAGAAACAGTTGAAAGTAGTTCTGTTCATTTCTTTAAGGCCCAGGATCGCTTTTTAGAAAGACATGTCATTGACTAGCTTACCATACTCCTTACCAGCACTGGGTTGATTCCTCTTTTAAATATATATATATATATTACACACACATACACAATCATTGATTTTTTTATTATTTGTGCCATTAAAGCTCTTTCATCTGTACATATTTCACCTAGATTTTGCTTACACTTTTATGTGAATTTCCCGGTTCTTTTTTTTTTCCTGGAGAAGTGCATCATGTAGGCCAAGTTAGGTTTTACTGAAGTAGATTTCAATGACAAAGCTTTTTGTTCTGCTTTCTATTTACATTCCTGCTACATGTCCTTGTGGGTTGACCGGAGCTCTGCTCCTTGTTGGTCTTGTCATCATGCTGGGACCCAGCTGACAGATCAGCCACTATCTTGGATGATTTTTTCCTATTACACATCTTCTACATATGAAATATATTTTTGTCCTCCCATTTTATATTTATATAATATATGGAATTAAACTGCATATAAATGCAAATTAGAAAAATGTATAAAATACATTTAAACTAAAATGTTGTCTATTTTTACGAATATTTGTGAGCCAGCAAAGAAGCTATTTTGTCTCCTTGAAACTTTAGTGCTGATATGGCAAAAGAATGTGAGATTCTCTAAAAAGTATCTTCAAACTTGTAAATATGTTTCTCTCCCTGTAATCAAGAAGGATCAAAGTGTTTAAGGGAGGGAACATGGCCAGCCTTTTGAAACACTCCTGTGAATGCCTTCAGAAGTGGAGCTCTTGGCAGCCTTAGTTCTGCTCTTCACTTCCAAGCAGGTGCAAGCCACTTCACGTTTTCTTTTTCAGCTTCCTGCCCTGCCCTCGTTTTGGGTTCTCCTCTTGTTTGCTCACCTGTCACATTTCTTCTCCTTCCATCTTTCACAATTCACATTATCTCCACCTGCCAGGCCTCACAGTAGAGTGGGGCAAGAGGGGAACAGCATCACGGTCTGGAGCCAATTACATTATTTCTTTTTTATCTTTTCTCAGAAGGAATATGGCAAAACCATCAGAAACAAAATTGACAAATGACGTTGTGTTTCTTGTTTCCTTGCTATCCTGAAATTCTTTTGTAGAAGGCAAAATCTATTGTTCTTTAATCATTAAGTCTGTATCTTGAACTGTTCATTAAATGATGATCTTCAAACTTTTTTCTCTTAGTTTCTAGTGCAGTCATGTGCCACATAAGGACATTTCAGTCAATGACAGACTGCATACATGATGGTGGTCTCATAAGATTATAAAGGAGCTGAAACATTCCTGTCACCTAGTGATGTTGTAGCCAACTTAACATCATGGTGCAATGCGTTACTCACATGTTTGTGGTAATGCTGGTGTAAACAAATCTGTTGCATGGCCAGTCACACAAAAGTATAACACATACATTATATACGGTAAATAATACTTGATCATGATAACAAAAAAAATCTCTTGACTGTTCGTATATTTACTATACTATACTTTTAATGGTTACTTTAGAGTGTACTCCTTCTACTTATTTAAAAAAATAAGCTAACTGCAAAGCAGCCTCAGGCCGGTCCTTCAGGAGGCATTCCAGAAGAAGGCATTGTTATAGGAGATGATAGCTCCATGCGTATTATTGATCCTGAAGACCTTCCAGTAGGATAAGATGTGGAGGTGGACAACAGTGATATTGATGATCTTGACTCTCTGTGGGCCTAAGCTAATATGTATGCCTGTTTCTTCATTTTTAACACTAAAGTTTAAAAAAGTAAAATAATATTTAAAAGTTTAAAAGTAAAAACAACTTATAGAATAAGGATATAAAGAAAGAATATATTTTGTACCGCTGTACAATGTATTTGTAATTTAGGTTAAGTATTACTATGAAAGTCAAAAAGTTAAAACAATTTAAAAGTTTACAAAGTAAAAAAGTTACAGCAAGCTAAGTTTAATTTACTATCGAAGAAAGAAAAATATTTATTATAAGTTTAGTGCCTAAGTGTACAGTGCTCAAAGTCTACAGTAGTGTAATGTCCTATGCCTAGATACACAAATTAGATATGCAAATAGTTACCATTGTGTTACAGTCATCCACAGTATTCAGTATAGTACTCGTAGGCTTGTAGCCTATGAGCAATAGGCTATACCGTATAGCCTAGGTATGCAGTAGGCTATATCATCTGATTTTGTATAGGTACACTTTGATGTTGGCACAATAACAAAATTGCCTAATGATGCATTTCTTAGAATGTATTTCCATTATTAAGCAACACATGACTGTGTTTTATATTGACACTGATTACTTGATCAGTGTTCATTTTCCATACAATTCACTCTAAGTTTAATCAATTTGAATGGGTACTTATTAATTAACAAGACTTTAAAAATTCTTTGATGCAACTATTTCATGTCCAAAAACATATTCTATGAAAGTGATTTATGTGCTGGATTCCTTATTGTAACTTTATTTTTAGTAGCAAAATAAGGTAAATATCCTAATTATCCAACAATAATAACTTAGTTTAGGAAACATGGCACAGACTATACAATAATTTAGAATAATATAGGTAAGTATATCAGTATAATGCTAAATAAAAAATAGTGCACATAAAATGTGTATCATGGGAGGCCGTGAAAAAGCACATAGAAAGATATAAACAGGATTTGTAGAAAATAGTAACTTTTAATCTCTGGGATATGATATTCTATGTAATTACTTTTTTTCCATGAAAAACATCACTGTGGTAAGCAAACAGCAAAAAATAAAACAGTACTTGTCACAAAACTTGCTGCCTATCTGTATATGTGTTTATTTATGTAAACATATAACAAACTTTTTCCAAAACCCATTTTCTTAGTTATGCTGAAGATAAAAGAGGAAACAAGAGTCAATATAAATCTTCAGAACTATTTCGTACCTCCCAATCCCTCACATCCCTGCAGGAATATTGACCACATTTTTGAAGCACTCTGTCATAGTTTTTTCAAAACTAAAATTTCCCAGCTATGTCCCTTCTTTCATTAACTTCTTTCTTCTTGTTTTTTTCTCTTTCTGCATTCTCTTTGTTTTTTTCTCTGCTCTTCATTCTATCCTTTCTTTTTTTTCTCTTCTCTATCCTCTTCCTATTTTTTTCTGTTTTCTTCCTTTCTCCATTTCCCTTCCCTTCCCATCCCTCTTTTCCTTCCTTCCTTCTTCTTTCCTTCCTTCTTTCTTTTTTTCTCCCTCCATTTGTTAATTTCTCCCCTTCTCTTATTTCTTCTTCTTCATTTCTCCTTCCTTCCTTCCTCACTTTCTTCCTTTCCTTCTTTTTCTCTTTTTACTTTATTCACTCTTTGTCCACTTTTACAAACTGTAAACATAACTACCATATATAAATATTTAATTTGTTTAGCTATGTGAAATTTTAATGCAATTTTATCTTCCTAGAAAGTCTGACATTTTTATATCACCCACAGCTTATAGGTTAGGGAGCTGAGAATCAGAGAGAATAAATAACTTACCAAAGTTAAGCTAGTAAATATGAATAAAAATTTGAATTCATCTTCTCTCTTTTATAGTTTGAATATGTGTCCCCACCCAAATCTCATGTTAAATTTTAATCCCCAGTATTGGAGGTAGGGTTTGGTGGGAGGTGACTGAATCATGTGGGTGGATTTCTCGTGAATGGTTTAGCACCATTCTCTTGATGCCGTCCTCACCATAGTGAGTTCTCATGAGACCTGCTTGTTTAAAAGTGTGTGGCACTTTCACTCTTTCTCTCGTTCCTGCTTTTTCCATGTGATATGTCTGTTCCCTCTTTGTCTTCTGCTGTGATTGGAGGGCTCCCCAGAAACAGGTGCTGCTATGCTTCCTGTACAGCCTGCAGAAACATGAGCCGATTAAACCTCTTTTCTTACAAATTACCCAGTCTTAAGTATTCCTTTATAGCAGTGCAAGAACAGCCTAAATACTCTCCAACTTTATTATCAGTATTCGGTCCATTTCCACACTCTTCTCTACACAGCTTCCTTCTTGCTTATTAAATATTATGTATCTCAGAGGTGAGCCTTGACCTACTTCTCTCATCCTGTTGTTTTTCTCGCATAACCAATTTATTCTCTCTCTCTTTTTAAGAGACTGTGTCTCACTCTGTCACCCAGGCTGGAGTTCAGTGGTGCAATCCTAGCCCATTGCAGACTTGAACTCCTGGATGCAAACATCCTCCTGCCTCAGCCTTCCAAGTAGCTGGGATTACAGTAGCAATCTACCATTCTTGGCTCTTATTTATTTTCACGGACTCAGCAACTGTCATGGAATCTTAAATCTATATGGCCCCTCTTGAGCTATCTCTAGAACTCTAGGGTTATGATTTAATTTTTAGATAGTAGATATCTAACTTATATTGTCACTTGATGTGTGGTAATCATTGTTATCAAATGAAGCCTTAAGTCATTAATGCATTTAGTGCTCATAACACTACAAACAAGTTCTGTACTCGCACATTTTACTGATAAGGAAATTGAGGATCGTAAATGTAAATTGCCCAAAGACACAAAGTTTGATATTTCTCCTTGGATGGACCTACCTTCATCAATAACAATGCCTAAGGGCTCCCTTACCTCTAGACTTTCTGGCAAAGGAAAAAGAACTTATTAGGAATTACTGTCTGATGCCATAATTTAAAAGATAATTTATATTTGCATTACCTGTACATTTATATCCATCCAAGTCTAAATAGTTGACATTGAATTTTGATATCTGTTTGATGCTGCAAACCAATAGGTTCCAGAACTGAAAATATTTAGAGGGTCTCTGAGACCATTTATAAGATTTTCCTCTTGAACTTCCTTATGTCATTAGACTATGTGAGCTCTTACCTCACATAGACTATGTGAGCTCTTACATAGTCTAATGTGCACTGGATGTTTAATTCTTAATTTAAGGTTCTTATTAATGATCACAGACAACTTTGATTCTGTCATTCTAATGCTAGACACTGTGCTAGGTAGCAGGAAAACAAGAAATGTGAAAGAAAAGAGGTAATCCAAATAAACACAATTTAAAATGGAAAAGGAGATATTACAACTCATACCACAGAAATACAGAAGATCATCAGAAACTATTGTGAACAATTACATGGCCACAAATGAAAAAATCTAGCGGAAACTGATAAATTGCTGGAAATACACAACCTACCAAGGTTGAACCAGGAAAAATAGAACTCCTGAACAGACCAATAATGGGTAGCGAGATTGAATCAGCAATGAAGAAAACCTCCCAAAAAAAAAGCACAGGACCAGATAAATTCACAGCCAAATTGTACCAAACATACAAAGAAGAACTAATATCAATCCTCCTGAAACTATCTCCCCAAAAAAATGAGGAAGAAGAAATTCTCCCTAACTCGTTCTGTGAAACAAGTATTACCCTAATATCAAAACCAGACAAGAACACAACCAAAATAAAAAACTACAAATCAATATCTCTGATGAACATAGATGCAAAAATCCTTAACAAAATACTAGCAAATCAAATCCAATAACACATCAAAAAGATGATAAGCCATGATCAGGTGGAATTTATCCCTGGGTTCAAGGATGGTTCAACATATGCAAATCAATAAATGTGATGTATCACATAAACAGAATTAAGGACAAAAACCATATGATCATCTCAATAAAAGCAGAGAAAGTACACAATAAAATTCAGCATCCCTTCAAATGAAAATCCTGAACAAAATAGGCATAGAAGAAACATACGTCAACATAATAAAGGCCATATATGACAAACCCACAGTCAACATCATACTCAATGGGGGAAAGTTGAAAGCGTTCCTCCTGACAACCAGAACAACACAACACTTTCACCACTCTTATTCAATCTAGTACTGGAAGTTTTTGCCAGAACAATAGAGCAAGAGAAAGGCATCCAAATTGAAAAAGAGGAAATCAAATTATCCCTGTTCACAGATGATATGATTTTATATCTGGAAAATTATAGCAATTCCACCAAAAACCTCTTAGATTTGATAAATACATTCAGTAAACTTTCAGAATCCAGAATTAACATGCAGAAGAATCAATAATGTTTCTATACACCAGTATGAATCTAGCCAGAGCCAAATCAAGAAGGCAATCACATTTCCAATAGCTACCAAAAAAACAAAAAACAAAAAACAAAACAAAACATAAGAAACAACAACCTAGGAATATATTTAACCAAGACAGTTAAAGCTCTCTATAAGGAGAACTACAAAACACAGATAAAAGAAATCATAGATGATACAAACAGAAAACCGTCCCATGCTCATGGATTTGAAGAATCAATATAATTAAAATGATCATATTGCCTACCCAAAGCAATCTACAGATTCTACTTAACTCCTATCAAATTAGCAATGCCATTTTTCAAGGAATTAGAATAAACAATCCTAAAATTTATATGGAGTGAAGAAAGAGCCCAAATAGCCAAGGCAATCATAAGCAAAAAGAACAAAGCTGGAGGCATCATATTACTTGACTTTGAACTATACTACAATGCTGTAGTAAGCAAAACAGCATTGTATGGATTAAAAAAAATAGACACATAGATCAATGGAACAGAACAGAGAATGCAGAAATAAAGCCACATACCTACAACCAACTGATTTTTGAGAAAGTCAACAAAAATGTACACTGATGAAATGACACTCTATTCAATAAATGCTGTAGGGAAAATGGGATAGCCACATGCAGAAGGCTATCCCATGGGACTCATACCTCTCACCATATACAAAAATTAACTCAAGATGGATTAAAAACCTAAACATAATACCTGAAACTATAAAAATACTAGAAGACAGCCTAGGAAAAACTCTCCTGGACAATGGCCTCGGCAAGAATTCACGACCAAGTTCTCAAAACCAAATGCAACAAAAACAAAAATAGAAAAATGGGACTTAATTAAACTAAAAAGCTTCTGCATAGCAAAAGAAACAATCAACAGAGTAAACAGAAAACCCATAGAATGGGAAAAAATATTTGCCAACAATGCATTCAGCAAAGGGCCAATATTCAGAATCTATGAGGAACTCAAATAACAACAACAAAAATCCCTCACAAACAAACACATTAAAAAGTGGACAAAGGACAAGAGCAGACGTTTTTCAAAAGAAGACATACAAGCAGTCAACAAACATATGAAAAAATGCCCAATATCACTAATCATCAGAGAAATGCAGTCCAGGCTCTGTGGCTCACGCCTCTAATCCCAGCACTTTGAGAGGCCGAGGCGAGTGGATCACTCGACGTCAGGAATTTGAGACCAACCAGGACAACATGGCGAAACCCTGTCTCTACTGAAAATACAAAAATTAGACAGGCATGGTGGCAGGTGCCTGTAATTCCCGGCTTCTTGGGAGGCTGAGGCAGGATCATTACTTGAACCTGGGAGGCAGAGGTTGCAGTGAGCTGAGATGGCACCACTGCATTCCAGCCTGGGTGACAGACCAAGACTCTGTCTCAAAAAAAAAAAAAAGCAAATTAAAACCACAATGAGATACCATCTTACACCAGTCAGAATGGCTATTATTGAAAAGTCTAAAAATATCCCATATTGGCCAGAATATTGAGAAAAGGGAACGCTGCACACTGTTGGTAGGAATGTAAATTAGTACAACCTTTATAGGAAACAGTATGGAGATTCCACAAAGAACAGGTAACTACACTTACCTGTTTATCACAGCACTATTCACAATAGCAAAGTTATAGAATTAATCTGTGTCCATCAACAGAGGACTGGATAAAGAAAATATGGTGTATATACACCATGAAATACTACTCAGCCGTAGAAAAGAATAAAATCATGTCTTTTGCAGCAACATGGATGAAACTGGAGGCCATTATTTTAAGTGAAATAACTCAGAAAATGAAAGTTCAATGCTGAGTGTTCTCACATATACAGGGGAGCTAAACAATGGGTACACATGGACATACAGAATGGAATAATAGACATTAGAGACTACAAAACGTGGGAGAGTGGGAGGGTCTTGAGGGCTGAAAAATTACCTATTGGATACAATGTTCACTATTCAGGTGATGGGGACACTAAAAGCTCAGGCTTCACCATGATGCAATATATGTGTGTAAGAAATCTGCACTTTTACTCACCAGATATATAAAAATAAAAAATAACTTTAAAAAAAAGCTGAGAAAGAATGGACATACTGAAAAAAACAAATTTCCCGATCTCATGGAGCTTCCATTTATAAAGATCATTACACTTTTACTCAACCCAATTTCTTCTACCCAAAATCACACAGGAAAATGCTTGTGTTACTTTTATGTTCACTAACAAACCTGAGTTATAGCCTCTGACTCCTAGGATGTGGCCCTTTAAGCAACCATAACTCAC
The DNA here is from genome assembly GCF_028885655.2 of Pongo abelii. Classification (NCBI taxonomy): domain Eukaryota; kingdom Metazoa; phylum Chordata; class Mammalia; order Primates; family Hominidae; genus Pongo; species Pongo abelii. The sequence continues at coordinate 93,856,638 of NC_071990.2, read as the reverse complement.
TTCATAGAAGATGTTCATTTATATGTAGTTAATTAAATTATGTTTTTGTGTATATTATAGGATTTTCTATTTTACCTAGGTTTTTTAGTCATTTTTCCTAAAAATATGTATTGCCCGTAAAATACTTTGTCCAAATATTTCCTCAAATTCTAATGATTGATGGTGACTATGGGAAACTTTCTTTTCTGTTTCTATTAACACTTGTTCAGTAAATTGTTAATAAGCAATTTGAGAAAAGTGATTAGCCATTTATTTGGATAATTATAATTTTATTTAGGATAATATTTGAAGAGGCCATCATTTTTTCCAATAGCATGAACAGATCAGTAGCTCAGGCTAGGGAATATTTCCTCTATTTTCATATTTTGCAAACATGTTATTCTCCTCATTAAGGATTAATAGGCCCCTTTAATATCTTAGAAGAACTGGGCCACTGTCATAAACAAATGAGAACCAGATTTTGGTGGTTTATGTTTGTGTGTGTGTATGTTTATTTGTGGTTCATTTAGTTTCAGGAAGAACAGACAGTATTCTTTATTATTAATTGATGAATATTTTGATCCAACATAAATCACTGATTCATCCATTCAAAAGTAGTCGTGTTTACTAGATAATGCTCTTAAATAAAATGAATATTGAATATCACTACAGAACAGAAACTTGTCATTGATAGGCCTTCTATTTGGATATAGACAATGAACAATTCCTTATTATAAACTGCTTTTTAAGTCAGACTGAGAAAAAGTAGGACAAAAATCACATTAAAAATGCCAACAAAGGTAGTTATTTACAATGCATTTTAATGCCTTATGTTCCAAGCAAGTGTTTTTTCCTTTCTTTTCTTCTTCCCTTTATTTCAATAGTATTGTGACCTGAAGTAGTGTGTTTCAGTTAAAAGACAAATAATAGTTTTAGTGAGCATTTGTATTTTAAAACTCGTGCTTAAAAAAATAAGTTCATTGGAGTTTCTCTCTAACCTAATCCTCAGGGCCAATTCTATGGGATTTTTTTTTAACAGGTAAAAGACTTGAGTAAAATAAATAAGCCATTGTCTCCCCCATTTGCCTTTCTCAAAACTTGATGGAAATACAGGTGTTGGGGAAGGGGAAAGAAAGGCTATAGCCTTTGTGTGGAACAAAGATAAGTTTTGTTGCACTGGTTTTAAAATACAGGAATTTTTTTTTGAAGATATAAAAATGGCAAAACGTTGTAGAAATATTTTCTAACCATATAACTGGTGAGTATGAAATAAGCTGATATGTGAATTTTTATCTGTTCCTCAGATATAAGAATCATTTATTTTATGGTTATCAATATAAAATAGAAATTGCCCTGCAAGTCCTTTAAAATGAATACCAAGAAATCAGCATTTTTGAGTATCATTATCAAACAAATCATTTAAAAATGTAATGGAATAAACATTCTATTATGTCAATCTATCGCATGTTAAGTTGGAAGGGAGAACCTGTATTTTGTTTGGCAGGAAATAGTTGGAGGTTGATAAAATATGTATTGCAATACATCTTTGCTGCTTACATTTTCTGCATGTATGGAGTGACACCTACAAAAAACTGATCCAGCTTTATATTCTCCATGTAAAATTCCATTTGAAGGGAAGATAAGCAATGCAATATAATAGTATATAAATTGTTTTCAGGTCAAATCTCTGATTTCCTTAGGCCCATTCTGTTTGGTTTTTTTTTTGTTTCACTTTGGTTATTTGAATATTTGTTAATGGCTTCATATGAGTTTGTTTTGTACTGTACACCATTTGGACCTTTGGGGATCTCAGGATCAAAGCATTGCCTATGAGAAAATCTGACTACCAACACTGCATATATTTTAGATGTTTTATACATATACATATGTATATGTATATATGTATGTGTATAAATATCACATTTAAATATATATGTTCATATACTTTCATGTGTTTCAACCCATCAGTCTTCCAAAAATAGTAAAACAATTTATAACAACATTCCCCCATAACAAATGTATTTCAAATACTGAGCAAATTAAAAAAATTCATCAGCTGTCATCAATAATGCTGTGTCCCTGTGACTCCAGTCCAGCAGCAGTAGTCAATCTTTCAAAGGTTTTTGAAAATGATTTGAAGGTAAATTGTGCAACTCGAAGATACAAGTTTATCTTCAGATTTTAACCTGGTCCATTTTAGATTTCAACTTTTTCAGAGAAAAAAATTAATGAAGTAATTTCTTGCTTTATGGTGTATATGGGTAGAGGAATGCCTAATCCAAGTGTACTCTGGCAAGCCAAATACATAAATTTAAGTGAAGGGGAGACTCTAGGATTAAAGTGTGGTATATAGAAAGACATTTTTCCCTTTCAAAGTTTGCCCTGTAATTAAGAAATATAATTTGTTTCTTTTTTATTCCTGTTTTAGTTTTCTTTTGTTTTTGTTCCTTTGAAGTTGTTGATTTCCACATTGGAAACTGGGGAAGGATAAAACTAGTTTTAGTTAAACATGGAAAATTTTTTTGTAGGTAACTTCTAATATATAGGCATTTCTGTTTATATATCCATAAGATCGAGGTTTCTTGGTTTCTTTATTTTACCATATTGATATTATAAGAGTTTTAAAAAACAATTCTGTCTTTTAGAGAAAGTAGCTTTCTTTTTAATCATATTTTCTAAATTCATCATGCAAAGAAATGTCAAAAGAAAAATAAAAGTTGCATTAAGAACCTTTTTCTTATTTTTGATAAACTGTTTGAGCCATTTGTTTTATATTTTTGTGTAAGACATTCCTTTAGGGTTAAATTAGCTTTGAAAGGGCGTATCTAATCATAAAGGCGACCTGCAATTAGGAATTTTATTTGCACTCCTTTGACCTTTAATTTATATTAGTCTGTCCTGTTTTCTTGACTTTGTGCCTCAGCCATTTTACTAGCTCTATGACCGTGTGAAAGTTAATAAACACTTCTAAGCTTCAGTTTCCAGTTTCCTCAGCTGTAAAAAAGAGATAAAATTATGATATCATGCATGTAGGAATATAAACATGATAAATTCCATATGTGTATGTGCAACATGATAAATTCCATATGTGTAAATTGCATATGTGTATATGTATATACACATAAATGCATATCATGCATATATGTGCATATATGTATATATATGCATACATATAAATGCACATGTATATATAGTATATATATACACATTATATGTATATAGTATATGTGTGTGTATATATATATATATGCCTCTTGTTCATTTAGACCTCGTAAGTCAAAAGTGGAACCAAATATACTTACTGAAGAAAAGCTGAAAGTTTTATAATACCAATATAAGGTCATATAAGCTCCAATATATAGGCATGCATATAGTATATATATGTGTGTATGTGAATATAGGTATATATATATATATATATAGACACACACATATAGTGTGCATTTGTGTGCATATATAGTGTCATTATAATTCATTTATTTTTCTCATGGTCTTGTCTCCAATCTTTTTATTACTATAATTAATAAGTGTTTTAATTAAATCATTAATAAAATGCTCCAAATATGTCAGACTAAATGTCTGCTTCCCCTTTATTGAGAGAAGGAGCATGACTGTTGGTGCTGAATTGGGGATTTCAGTTTTAAAAGATTTTTCGAGGAATTTGAAATTATAACGAATTGTGATCTGTTTGAATAGAAAAGAACATCAAGTTCTTTTGTAAAGAACTAAAACCTTCAAGTTTGTGTAGACTTTTTCTTTTCTTTTTCTTTTTTTTTTTTTTTTTTTTACAAATTGAAAGGACAACATGGAAATAGAGATGAAAATCAGATTTTTTTTTGAAATCAGAAGATGGGAAATAGTAAGGATCCTTTTAGATTGTCATTTAAAATTGAATTACATTCTCATTTAAATAGAGAAAGCTTAGAAAGTAGCCTACAGGAATTCCCCCTAAGGCTGAAGCCAGACATTCTTTGCTGATTTAGGCCCTTAATTAGGCATAAACTAATCATGCTGTGAGCTCTAGAGACAAGATGACACATAATTGTTAGTGCTAATTTCTTAATTGTTAGAAAGTGATACTTCAGTACATGCTTCATCCAACAAGAATGATCTGTAGTCTGGCATCTCCTCTCTCCGTGCGTCAACGATTTACACTTATATGAAAGAAAGAATACTTAACAATGCACTTAATTCTGTTTATAGTGTCCTCAAAACAAATTTGATTTTAAAATATAACCCCCTTTCACTAATAGAAAGATTGATGTGGCTCTTCAGTACTGAAAATGGGAAATTTTCAGTCAACATGTATAAAACTATTTTTTATATTAAATCACCAGTGCTAAATTATCCAACGGCAAGTCCAAATGGCATCGAAGGATAAAAATGTCTATTGGATACATCAACCTTCTAAATTTGTTCTGTACTGACATAGTCTCAAAGATAAAAATTGGAATAATAATTAAGATTAGTATTAATTCATATTTATTTTATGCTGTGACTTTAGTTGAGGTCAAGAAATGAAATACATAGTATAGATCTGTATTTCCTTCTTTTACAAAAGAGCTAGATTTCAAGGGGGTATGGTCATTACAATAAGTTTACTTGCATTTACTTGAATAAGTAATAAAAAATGTGGGGTTAAAATGTCTTGGAAATGACAGTCAAGAAAAGGAACACAATAGGGGAACAAAAACAAGAATGTCGGGTTTTCTTGTTGGTTAACAAACAATGAGTCCTTTCTCATAGGAACCAAGCAAGAAACAGTTCTTTTGCCTCTGGTTCATTTAGACCTCATAAGTCGAAGGTAGAACCAAATATATTTACTGAAGAAAAGCTGAAAGTTTTATACTACCAATGTAAGCTCCAATATATAGGAATGCATTTTCTTCCCTTCTTTATTCTCTCCCCTTCTTGTGCCACTGAATGGACTTCAAAGGAAGAAAAGAAAAGAGCATAGCACAAAGTAGATTTGTATGTTATTCCAAAATTAAACAGAAAAAACAAAATTTAAGGCAATGTTGTTAGTAAATTTTAGTACATTATTGTTTGCAAATATTAAAATTGTTGCAGTTTTCGAAATTGATTTTAGTGAGTTTTTTTAAATGCTATCAGGATAAGTGTGCATACATTTTGTGATATACTAATGTTAGAGTGCACACTGAAAATTATAACAGCATGCATTTTAAAAGTCCTGGGAAAAATAATTTCAACTCAGCTTTCAGCCCCCAAGAAAGCCTGAGCACAGCTTATGCTCGCAGGACTGGGGATGCAGAGATGATTGTTTCTATGCTGCCACCAGAGGCCGACGGTATAGTGAGAAGGCGCTTCTCCAGGGCCAATAAAGGTGTGGGTCCAGCAAGACCTATGGGTGGTGGGGGAGCAATGGATAAAGGAGGGGCACTTGTCTTCCAATGTCTGTCTTTGCTGAAAGCACGGCTCTGAATGTCCGCACAATGTGTTCTACCCTTTTCCTAACCTTCTAACAATGAACTGTGTACATGAAAATATGTTAATTTCAATATCTATATTTATTGCCATTCTAATAAATTACCACTGATTCATAATTTTTTGTTAGAAAGTTTATAATTTCATTCTTGACAGAAGTCCAGTGTAAAGATATTTTAACTGAACAGTCTTACAGTATTGACACATATGAATTCACTCTAATTTGATCCCAATTTATATTTTCAAAAACATAGTATCCTGGACGGGCGTGGTGGCTCACGTCTATAATCCCAGCACTTTGGAAGGCCGAGGCAGGCGGATCACGAGGTCAGGAGATCGAGACCATCCTGGCTAACAAGGTGAAACCCCGTCTCTACTAAAAATACAAAAAATTAGCTGGACGTGGTGGCATGCGCCTGTAGTCCTAGCTACTCAGGAGGTTGAGGCAGGAGAATCGCTTGAACCTGGGACGCTGAGGTTGCAGTGAGCCGAGATTGCACCACTGCACTCTAGCCTGGGCGACAGAGCAAGAATCAATAAACAAACAAACAAACAAAAACACCCATCATAACCTCTCCTTTATATTTATTTTTTAAAGGTCAAATACTCTTTGAATATACCAGTGATAATGTTTGAGATGATGAGTCTTTCTAAAATGCATAATTAGACATGCATGTAGGTAGCTCTTATGCTTTAATAGGAAACTAATCTGTCCCTAATTTTCATAAGTTCTTGAAAGTATTTATAAATATTAGTAATATTTGTAATGCCAAGTGAAATGAAATATGCCAGATTGTAGCCATAGTATTAGATCAACAAATCCTAGCTATCTAATCAAACATATTCCTATCTGATAAAATTAATAAACCAGATAAATTAATGGAGTTAAAGAGTAAACCCTGTGAAAGTCTAGGTATAAACAACAAAATGTGTTTCTGGAAGAGTAGCTAAAGAAAAACTTAGATGTAATTAGGTAAAATACATTTATAGTTTTAAATAACATGGTGTGTCATATACAAATACCCTATAGAACTTGAACCCTCATTATGAATAATATTTATAATAAATATAGAAATGCCATCACAAGATTTTTCTCTCCAAAATAGGTGAATGTGGTGTGTGTGCATGTGTGTGTGTATGCCTACTATAACTTATAACAAGTTCATTCAGGTTTTATAAATAAAGCAATAATGTACATAATAATGATTTGCAAATATGTGTTAGTTGTGTACTTATGCAAAACTCTTTACTAAGTTTTTATTTATTGGAGCCACTTTCAGCACTACATAATTAACTCTACTAACCAACTAATTCAACTAAAATGAGATCTGGAAAAATCATCCTTGCATAGTTTTAGAATCTGATTTATGAAACTACAGTAAATGTAACTCCTATTTACATTATTTTACAAATCACAGCACTGTTCAATTGCATTATTAACCTTTATATATTTGATTTTAAATCTATTTGATTTTAAATTTAAAATTTATTATTCCATTAATTGTTGACTGGCTTCAAAATTAGCCAAACGAAACCCAGCTATTATTTTACCTTAAGGACCCAGAGTTGCACTGGCTAGTGAAGCAAATTATAATAACTACAAGCTTTCTAGAGAAGCCATTTTAATTCAGTTTGTTTATACTTAACAAACATTTCTTGAACAGACCAGGGCCTGCAAGCTGCTAAAAGAATAAAGATGGTTCTGTTTTAATCCTTATCTGTAAACATGTTTGAAATAGTACTGTCAAAAGGAAAGTATGATGCTGGAGGACTGTTAAAAAGTGCAGCTGTTTTCTGCCTCTGGAAGTGAAGATTGGGCTTTAACTTTGAGACAAAGCCCTTTCTGCAAGATAAACAAAATTGTCAAGCCCTTTTATTCATCTAGGTGTAAAACAAACACCTACTCATTTTTCCTAAGGTTCTTCCCCAATGCAGATGGTGAGAAATAAGTTATATGTTCAATTTCATGGGGGAGGATTGGGTGGTTCAGAAGTTTCGAATAATTTTCCTTTCTTGCATTCGTCATTAGACCCCCCCAAAGCCTGAAGAAAACTAATTATTCTTAGTATATACTTTTAACTTTTTGTCATCAGTTGTTACAATGATTGGAAGCTAAAACCAATCATATCAGTGAGGGTCAAACTTCTTTTTATCTCATCCTTTACAGAAGCTGAAGAAAAAAAGACAATTGTCTTGGGTTGGGTTCCCTTTGAAAAAGATGCTGAGAAAAAGTTTTGAATGCGAGTACATAGTTCATTTGGGAAACCAAGCCAAGTCTGAGAAACACCAGAAGGAGATAAAGACATGGGACATGGAAGGGAAAAAAACAAGAGGTTGCATATTGGAGCCAGTTACCAAAGAGGGCAACTGGAACTCAATCCTGTTGGCAAACTCTGGGAAACACTATAGAAGCTACCTTAGAGGTACTCTAGGAAAGAGAAGCTGAGATGTTTATCCTTAACGTTGAGCCCCTTATTTGTTGAGGGCAGATTTAGGAAATATTAATTCTTGGCACTTCTGGTATGCCCTCTGTAGGAGTCAAATAAGAAGAGCAAGAAAAAAAAGCCTTCAGACCAAGAGGATCACAGTATACACAGCAAGCAGCCTTAGATATAGATGTATATTAAAGAAAACATGAAGACCCAAGAGACCAGGGATTGAATGCTGAGTGGGAAAGAATTTTGTTTTTACTGCCAAGAAGGTACCTCAATCTAACACAGAGTTTAGGAAGGCTCCTGAAGTGAGGAAATTGGGTAGAAGAAAGTAGTGGGACTTAAACCCAAAAGACTTTCTAGAGAAGCTGTTTCAATTCAATTTGATTATACATAAACATTTCTTGAACAGACCAGGGCCTGCAACATGCTAGAAGAATAAAGATGGGTTCATTTTAATCCTTATCTGTAAACGTGTTTGAAACAGTAGTGTCAAAAGGACCCATATCAGGAAAGGAAAATCTCTGAATGTTTCTGAGGAGCTGACAGTATCTGAGTTTGTTATTTAAGCTCTGAGTTAGCTGGAGATGATCTGCTGTGTATGTGCTGTGCTTCATTTGAGATAATACTGTCCAGGGGCTTCTCTTTTGTATGTAAGGCCCCCATCTGAGGATTCTGGAACGTGCTGACTCTGCTTTGTGTGTGACGTGCTGGTGTTGGCATTATGTTTCCAGTTAGGTTGGCCCAAGTATCAGCAGACTGGGTGGCCCACGCAGGGTTTATCAGGTCAGTGTCAGGAGAGAAAATAATACCAGTTTTGAGAATTATTATATTAATTTTGGGCAGCATCTGGGGAATCAAACATATTCTCAATGATAGGAAAAAATGAGTAAGTATTTGCTCTACAGTTAACTAACAGGGCTTAACATTTTTTTTTATCTTGCAGAAATAAGAATATGGCAATTGGACTTGAAGGAAAATGGTGTCTCTACAGTTAATCATCATGGAATTTGGAAGGAGAAAACTAAGTGAGTTTTCCTTAGTCCTAATTATGTGAGTTCTAGAAATTAAATGTTGTAGTGATAATGAAAGGTCTGTCCATGTTGTACAACTACAAGATGTAACAGAGGTAACTACTCATACACAGAGACAGATTTACCAAGGTTGGGCCTAAAGGCATATGATTTTTGGCCTAGAAACTTGGCCAGGAGAGATTAAAATTGTTGTGAGAATAATAATGAGAAGGGAGACGAAGGTACCAGTAAATGTCTAATAGATATATCTATTCTCATATTAATAAGAAAATTTAAAAGATACGCTTTTTTCTCTTATATTTATAATAATTCTAATTGTATAGATTAGGAAATGACAATTCCTAAAATCTAGAGATAAAAATTTAATCCAAGGTTGTCAGATACCAAATCTGAGACTTTATACGATATACCACACTGACATATCAGATTGACTCAGAAATCACAACAGCTGCATTTATAATATGCTACCAGTTTAATTAACTTTGCACTATTAATAGTTTCTGAATTAGGAGAACCAGTGGGGCCAATGAGACCCTGAGCTTGTCAGCAAACATTCCCAGGTCAGACACCCATGTGTCCTGATTAAAACCACAATTTGTGTAAAATACTTTCATTCAGAGAGAGGGGGCCTCAAAAGACCTTATTTAATTGAATGTTTAGTCAATTTAATGTCCTAATCCATGCAGTCAAAACATTTAATGGCAAGAAGGAAAGTCATTTCTCATTTCTAAAACTAAAGAGTATATTTTTAATGTGAAAGGTTATTTAATTTTGCCATATTAAAACAAATGAGGACCAGTGATTTTATATCAATATATTTGTTTACATTGTAAGGGGTTATTTATAATAAAAGCAATTTTATATTACATGTTACTTTGTGTTTCTGTTTTCAGAAAAAAAATGAAAACTAAAAGAAAAAAACAAACACAATTGTATTTCAAATAAATCTTAATCAAACTGAAGGGAAAAGAAGAGAAAATCTAATCCAAGTAGTTCACGAACACATTTCAATCTTTAGGAGCATGTTGTTGGGGAAAACAGCAAAATCTTTTTTGTTATGTGGGCAAAGCAATTCTGAAACTAAGATGTATTGTAGGACTAAGCAAATAAGTAAATATATTGATATTATTGAGAGTCAGATTTCTCACTATGAAAGAAGTGGTATTTAAATAAGGAATGGGGAAGGAAAAAAGAATTCTGTGAGGACGAAATGGATTAAAGGTATTGGTGTGGGCTCATGATTTCTAATATGTGTGCATGTGTGTCTATATGCATATGTATGTGTATATATGACATGTATACACATGTACTACAGTATTTTTTTTCCCTCAAATCCACGTTTCTGAGTCATAGAGACTCAATGCCAAGCATTTAATGCAGTCTGCAAACTTATTCCTGGGAACAGTCTGGTTCTAGCATTTTCTTAAAATTTCTTTATATATATATTTTTTCTTAAAGTCAACATTGTTTAAATTAAAATCAGTCTTTGTTTCCTTATTTCTTGCTTTGAGTCTAGGAAATGTGTTTAAATGGAGACAGGGCAAACACTGATAGACGTTGCACGCGGTGCAAGTGTCTAGTCCATTTAACAAAGTGGTTCTTAGCCAGGCTATTTTGCCCCTAGGGGACATATAGTCATGTTTGGAGACATTTTTGGTTGTCACAGCTAGGAGTGGTGGTGGTATTGGCATCTAATTGGTAGGGGTCAGAGACATTGCTAAACATCCTACAATGCACAGGATACCGCCTCATTCTCACTCCCACCCCACAAAAAATGAGCTGGCCCAACACGTCCACAGTGCTGGAGTTAAGAAATCTTTATTTAACTGAATAGAAGAGACGCTATTAGGACTACTTAGGCAGATTTGATTTTCAAGTAGAGACAGAACTATAACTTACTGAATAAAAGTCATATTTATGTTTTGTAAACAAATTTTTATGAAATTTCAGCATTGTCTTTTATCATTAAAACCTGTACTGCACAGATATTTAAAGAACAACCATGATTGTCACATGACAAGAGTGCTTTCCATTTTAAACAGCTTTTCTCTTGCTTTTCCTATTGTTTTCAGAACCATCTAAAGTTTGACATTCAGAATTAAGGTTTTAAAAAATTACTCTTATTTCTCATTCATTTTTGAAGTTTCCCACTTCCTATGTGATGTTTGGGGAATGTTTTTATTTTTCTCATCTTACTGTAGACGTTCTTAATTTAACATGTATATTGGAATCATCTGGGGAGCTTTTAAAAAATCCTAATGCCTGGGTTCACTCCCCAGAGATTTTGGTTTGTTTGATTTGGGATGATGCCTAGTTCTAAGAGGTCTTCAGGTGATCATAATATGCAGCTAAATTTTAGAAACACTAGTATATTCTTTTTAGTTAAGTTCATCGATGAAAGTTAAGCATTTTAATTATTAATGTGCTTCCTTTAAAAAATGATCCTGAGATCAATATAAAATAATACACAGCAAATAGACTGTGAGAAATTAATACTTAAATACCAAGTAGGCTCTGCTATTGCTCCAAAAAATTATCTCTATTAGCCTATCCTCTTCCTCCATCACCTAAATGAATGTTGGGATGCTCCTACTAGACTGAGTTTACAAAAGGACTATAATTTTCATTAATCTTCAGCTGTTATCCTGGTATCTAGTGGCAATCAATATCCTGAAACTTATACATCACTGCAAATTAATCTATGAAACCTTAACATGTTCTAGACTATGTGCTAAGCGCTTTATGGGCATCTTGTCATCTGGTTCTCAACAAAGCTCAGTAAGCTAGTGATTATTTGCTTCCTCTACAGTTGAGAAGAATGGCTTCAGACATGAAAATCAACCTTGTCATTCAAAGCTAGTAAGTGGCAAACCCAGAATTTGAAATCAAGTGAATCTTTTTGAAAAGCCATGATTTTAACCTTTGTTGTGCATACTCCCCATGAGAGGACTAGTTGATGCTGAGTCATACAAAGACCACAGGGACCCATGAGGAGGGAAATGCAGAAATGGGCAGGATATGAGACATCTTCCTGCCCCGTGTTACCATCCTGATCCCCCTGCATTTCTTTTATTGCTTAATTTTACAAGCCCTGGCTAGGGAGGCTGTTCTATGTGAAGTGCTTCAGTAGAGGCAAGTTTTCTCCAAAATTTATTTTTTATTTTTATTTTTTGTAGAGACAGTATCTTGCTATGTTACCAAGGCTGGTCTCTATCTCCTGTCCTCAAGCAGTCCTCCTGCCTTGGTTTTCCAAACTGCTGGGATTATAAAGCCACAGCGTCCACCCTGAGACTAGTTTGACTATGTTTAGGAAGATCATACCTGCAGAAAATACAAGGCAGAAATTTCACAGCAGCATCCTTTGGGAAGGTGCTACAGACCATGGTTATAGAGAAAAACATGCCTACCAACGGATCGATAGAATTCTTGGTGTAGCGCCCTTCTTTTCTTTGTTGTTCTGTTGATTACACTGGGAGTATAGTGGCTTGGGCTCTTTTGTTGTAAGTAACTGAAATAAATTCTGGGGAACTGACACATTTAAGCAAATGGAACATTTTTTAAGGGTATGGTTGGAAAAGAAGGCTGAAAAACCAGGCTTGGAAGAAATAACTACCAGGCAGTTACCAAAAGTCTTCACAGAAGAAATCACTTGACAGTTTCACCTGAGCTCCACTGCTGGAAAAAATGAATACCATTTTTTTTGTCCTTACATTACTTCAGAGTCAAAATCTCAGGAGAGAAGGCCCAATTAGCCAGATTTAGGAAACACGTTTCATACAAGGGCAATGAGAAGGTGAATGACAGCATCTGGTGGAAGAAACTTTTCCTCTTTTCATGGGATGAGGTTAAAATTGCTTGATTTATTCTCCTACCAAGATTCTGTAAAAATAATATAGACTAAGCATTTGCCCAAAGGGAATAAGGATATACACAAAAATGGCAAATTCACAATATGGGGTCTCAGCAGAAGGCATTGTACAACAAAGACACAAAATAAAATCTTTCACATCAGATTTAGATTTCTTTTTTTGAAAAAAATTAGAAAATCTGCAAATACTAGACCCACACATCCCCTCAGGACAACAATCTTTTGGACTGGAAAAGAGGCTGTCACCTCTAGATCGACATAAACTTTCCGGTTCCCCATAGTCCTCACCACTCTTTATTATCTCACAACTGGCCCCGTCACATCTTTCCAGTACCTCTATGGTCTCTATAGTCCTAGGAATTCTTGAATTCTCCCATGAAGGCTCTCCAGGAAGCTCTCTTTTTTGGTTGATAGCCAAGAATAACTTCATCAAACTTGGAAAAAATCAAACTCTTCTGCCAAGAATTACTATATTAGTTGCAACACTTCTGCTGGATCTGCCCCGTTCCCTCACCCTTCTTTCACTGAGGCCTTGTCTACTTGAATATTTCCAGAAATGTTGAAACCAGTACATTCAAATCTCTTTGCCTGAGATGCTGCCGAGAAACCACACATCTCAGATTAAGAAGCCATGTTACTACTACCTCTTCTGGAACTGAGCTCCGAACTTGGACACTACTTTCTCAGGACAAAAACTCCTACAAAACTTCTTTAAGCTCAGTGTTTTCCCTCTCTGTACTGTCTCTTTCTGATCATGCAGTTTTCATCTTTCTACCAAACTGCTAGTTCAGTTCATAAAGTCATTTTCATCTGTGCTGTACGCTCCTTAGACTTTAACACTGAACTTTTTCCAAAAGGAAAGCCAGAATTTTCTTTCTCAATCTGGTCCTTGGAGGAGCAGTAGTTTCACACAAGGCTATGAAGGTACTTACCGAAAATAAGCTGTATTTGTTATCCCAATTTCTTTACCTGATGGGTGCAGTAGCTATGGTAGGTTACATCTGACCTGTAAAGCTAACCTAGAGAAATATTAATATCATTATAGATAACATGTTTATTCTTCATCTGAATGTGCTGCCACATAATAAACAGGTGGCCCCATAAGTCTTTTTTATCTGGCCTTTATGCAGGCTTTTAAAAGAAATAACTAAGGATTGGAAAAAAGTATCATGATGTCACGTCCAGAATAGTTTTCCTGATAAATGGAGTAGAAAGACTGAAAAAATGGAAGCACTACAGAGAAAAGCTATCAAACCATCTTTGGTCTTTGAGAAACTATTCCTTAGCTAGTGTCTTACAGCATGAGAGAGGGATTTCTTAACTGTTCAAAGTTAGACTGCAACATGAAATGGGAAGCTGTTTCAGTCTGGCCAGGCAGTTCAGTTTGCTTTTCACACTTGTAGCACCGACTTCTTCCCAGTGATTCTTAGCCTTGTCAGATATTGTTTTAAGTGGCTCCATGGGAACTTGAGGGAAACTTGGGCAACTCTAGGGATAGAGTGTGTGCAGGAGCCTTGTCACACGAGTCCACTAAATGTTAGGGGAACCTGAGCTATGCTAGGTACCACCTTGCCTGACAATTCTTCTGAAAATCCTGCTGGAAAATTCATCACTGATTTATTATCTGAGCACCAAAAGAAGTAGCTGAATAGTATGTAAGGGCCATACTTTATAAAAAATAGGTATTTTTGAGCATTAGGCTTTTCCCCCCCTAAGACGGTGTATTAGAGGCTTTTAGTGTGCCTTAGCCATTTGGAAATAGCAAGATAGTGCATGAAGATCAACTCTGTGAGCTTTAATTCAACAAAGAAAACAGAATCCACTGGAACCATGAATGACATTCCAGATTAAAGGGAGAAGAATGTGGGGAAACAGCCCCTGCAAATACATCTACTTGATAAGGGGAGATCTCCAGGCATTTGGAGCACACACTCACCTGGATCAGCAACCTGAACCACCCCACCCTTCCTGTGCAGAGATTGTGGTGCACTGGGGCCCTCTCCACTCTATGCCCAGGCATTCAGAGCACCGAGTTACCCAGATTGGCAGCTTCTGTTACCCTACCCTTCTTGTGCAGTGATCTGGGTGCATGGGGGCCCTCTTTGCTTTTGACCCAGTCAGATCTCCAGGCACTCAGAGCACCCATATATCTGCAACAGTACCCTAAGCTAGTCCACCCTTTCTGTGTAGAGACTGTGGTGCAGTGGGGCTTTCTCTGCCCCATGCCCAGGCAGGTCTCTAGGCAATAGGAATATTTGTTTGCCTGAATTAGCACCCTGAGCCACCACTGCATTTCTGTGAAGAGATTGTGCAGTGGCACCCTCTACACTCCATGCCCAGGCAGATCTTCAGGCACCCACTCTTCTGAATTCGTAGTTTAGGCAGCACCCATCCCCTTGCAGAGAGCTTGAGGCTAAGGAGGTTTCCTAGTTCCACACCCAGGCACATCTCTGAACACTTGTTAGTTACCCACTGGATTCTCCCCCAGTGCTGGTGCATGTGCCTGCAACTAGGATACTTGTAGTGGTCCTGCCTGGTATGACCCTGCCCATCTTGCCCCTGTACATTCTGGGCTGAGCAGAGTACTCAGGCCACTGTGTACTCCATAGATCAGACCAATGTCTGAGGCAACAAAGAGTATCTCCTGGTAAACAAGGATTAAGTATTAATACGCACCCAGTAACAGGCATGTTGGCCATAGCTGACACTTACCCATAAGTGCCATCTATTGGTTTGTAGGTTGAATGACACAGCCCAATATGAAACCTGCTGAAAAAAGTGTGTATGTCTATAAAAGCATTCTCTACAGTCACACTCACAAGGGAGGTGGGAAAGGAAAAGGGAAAGGGGAAAAAAACCCCCAATAATATCATAGGAAAATAAAAAAAGTCCTACTCATACAAAAATAATAGAAAGTAGAAATGCCAGTGTCTCCAGATGAGAAGGAACCCACACAAGATTTTCTTGAAAAAACTGAATGCAGTACACTACCAAAGCCTCTCATTATCTCTCCACCAATGGCACATAATCAGAATGGAAATTCAGAAATGACAGATAAATAATTCAAAGTATGGATTGCAAGGAAGCTCAATGAGATCCAGTACAAAGTTGAAAATCAACACAAAGAAACTTCTAAATCAATCCAGAAAATGAAGGAAGAGATAAACATCTTAAAAAATAAGTCAACCAAGCTTCTGATATTGAAAAACTCACTTAAAACTGCCAAAATACAATTGAGATTTTTATCAATAGATTGGATTAAGCAGAAGAGAGAATTTCAAGTTTGAAGAACAATCTTTTAAACTAACCCAGTCAGACAAAAATAAAGAGAAAATAATTTTTAAAAATCTTCAAGGAGTATAAGATTATATAAAGCAATCAAACCTACAAATTATTGGCATTCTTGAGAGAGGAGAAAAAATAAACAATGAAAAAGACATATTTGAGAAAATAATTCAATTAAATTTCCCTAGTCTTGCTAAAGAGGAAACATCCAGATACAAGAAATCCAGAGAAGACCTGCAAGATACTTTACAAAATGAATATCACCAAGGCATATAGTCACCAGACTATCCAAGGTCAATGCTAATAAAAAATCTTAAACACAGCTAGAGAAAAAGGTCAGATTACATACAATAGGAACCTCTTCAAGTTAACAGTGAACTTCTCAACAGAAACCTTACAAGACAGCAGAGATTGGTGGCCTATTTTCAGCATTATTAAAGAAAAGAAATTCCAACCAAGAATTTTATACCCTGCTTTCATAAGTGAAGAAGAAATAAAATGTTTTCCAGACAAGCAAGTGCTAAGGGAATTTGTTACCACTAGACCTGCCTTATAAGGCTCATTTAGGGAGTTCTAGACATGAACACAAAAGAACAAAATACATGGAATCAACCTAGGTGCCCATCAGTGGTAGATTGGATTAAGAAAATGTGGTACGCATAGACCATGGAATACTATGCAGCCATAAAAAGAACAACACCATGTCCTATGCAACAACCTGGATATAGCTGTAGGCCATTATCCTAAGTGAATTGATGATGCAACTGGAGGCCATTATCCTAAGTGAATTAGTGTAGGAAATGTAGTAATGTAGAAATTAATGTAGGAATGAAAAAAAACAAATACTGCATGTTCTTACTTATAAGGGGGAGCTAAATTTTGGGTTCATTCAGACATAAAGATGGTAACAATAGACAGTGGGGAGTCCAAAAGGAGGAATGGAGGGAAGAAGACAAGAGCTGAGAAACTTTCTTTTGCGTCTCATGTTCACTATGTGAATGAGGGGATCAATAGAATCCCCAAACCTCAGCACAATGCAATATATCATTGTAACAAACCTGCACATGTTCCCTTTTAATATAAAATAAAAATATAAATTAAAAAATAAAAATAATAATGATAAAGTAAATTTAAAAATATATTGCAGTAGCAAAATGTAGTCTTCCTAATTTAGGAAATTCCATTTAAAATTTTACTATTGATCTAGCAGATGTATTTGTGACTATAAGACAAGGGATGGGGGAGAAGTAAAGAAAGAAATACAGCTAATTGCCATTTTACCTTTTCAGGTTATTTTATATTATTATTGTTATTATTATTATACTTTAAGTTTTAGGGTACATGTGCACAACATGCAGGTTTGTTACATATGTATACATGTGCCATGTTGGTGTGCTGCACCCATTAACTCGTCATTTAACATTAGGTATATCTCCTAATGGTATCCGTTCCCCCCTGCCCCCACCCCACAACAGGCCCTGGTGTGTGATGTTCCCCTTCCTGTGTCCATGTGTTCTCATTGTTCAATTCCCACCCATGAGTGAGAACATGTGGTGTTTGGTTTTTTGTCCTTGCCATAGTTTGCTGAGAATGATGGTTTCCAGCTTCATCCGTGTCCCTACAAAGGACATGAACTCATCATTTTTTATGGCTGCATAGTATTCCATGGTGTATATGTGCCACATTTTCTTAATCCAGTCTATCATTGTTGGACATTTGGGTTGGTTCCAAGTCTTTGCTATTGTGAATAGTGTCACAATAAACATATGTGTGCATGTGTCTTTATAGCGGCATGATTTATAATCCTTTGGGTATATACCCAGTAATGGGATGGCTGGGTCAAATGGTATTTCTAGTTCTAGATACTTGAGGAATCACCACGCTGACTTCCACAATGGTTGAACTAGTTTACAGTCCCACCAACAGTGTAAAAGTGTTCCTATTTCTCCACATCCTCTCCAGCACCTGTTGTTTCCTGACTTTTTAATGATCACCATTCTAACTGGTGTGAGATGGTATCTCATTGTGGTTTTGATTTGCATTTCTCTGATGGCCAGTGATGATGAGCATTTTTTCATGTGTCTGTTGACTGCATAAATGTCTTCTTTTGAGAAGTGTCTGTTCATATCCTTCACCCACTTTTTGATGGGGATGTTTGTTTTTTTCTTGTAAATTTGTTTGAGTCCTTTGTAGATTCTGGATATTAGCCCTTTGTCAGATGAGTAGATTGCAAAAATTTTCCCCATTCTGTAGGTTGCCTGTTCACTCTGATGGTAGTTTCTTTTGCTGTGCAAAAACTCTTTAGTTTAATTAGATCTCATTTGTCAATTTTGGCTTTTGTTGCCATGGCTTTTGGTGTTTTAGACATGAAGTCCTTGCCCATGTCTATGTCCTGAGTGGTATTGCTTAGGTTTTCTTCTAGGGTTTTTATGGTTTTAGGTCTAATATTGAAGTCTTTAATCCATCTTTAATTAACTTTTGTATAAAGTATAAAGAAGTGATCCAGTTTCCGCTTTCTACATATGGCTAGCCAGTTTTCCCAGCACCATTTATTAAATAGGAAATCCTTTCTCCATTTCTTGTTTTTGTCAGGTTTGTCAAAGATCAGATAGTTGTAGATACGCAGCGTTATTTCTGAAGGCTCTGTTCTGTTCCATTGGTCTATATCTCTGTTTTGGTGCCAGTACCATGCTGTTTTGGTTACTGTAGCCTTGTAGTATAGTTTGAAGTCAGGTAGCATGATGCCTCCAGCTTTGTTCTTTTGACTTAGGATTGACTTGGCAATGCGGGCTCTTTTTTTTGTTCCATATGAACTTTAAAGTAGTTTTTTCCAATTCTGTGAAGAAAGGCATTGGTAGTTTGATGGAGATGGCATTGAATCTATAAATTACCTTGAGCAATATGGCCATTTTCACGATATTGATTCTTCCTACCCATGAGCACGGAATGTTCTTCCATTTGTTTGTGTCCTCTTTTATTTCATTGAGCAGTGGTTTATAGTTCTCCTTGAAGAGGTCCTTCACATCCCTTTTAAGCTGGATTCCTAGGTATTTTATTCTCTTTGAAGCAATTGTGAATAGGAGTTCACTCACGATTTGGTTCTCTGTTTGTCTGTTATTGGTGTATAAAAATGCTTGTGATTTTGGCACATTGATTTTGTGTCCTGAGACTTTGCTGAAGTTGCCTATCAGCTTAAGGAGATATTGGGCTGAGACGACGGGGTTTTCTAGGTATACAATCATGTTCTCTGCAAACAGGGACAATTTGACTTCCTCTTTTCCTAATTGAATACCCTTTATTTCCTTCTCCTGCCTGATTGCTGTGGCCAGAACCTCCAATACTATGTTGAATAGGAATGGTGAGAGAGGGCATCCCTGTCTTGTGCCAATTTTCAAAGAGAATGCTTCCAGTTTTTGCCCATTCAGTATGATATTGCCTGTGGGTTTGTCATAGATAGCTCTTATTATTTTGAGATATGTCCCATCAATACCTTATTTATTGAGAGTTTTTAGCATGAAGGGTTGTTGAATTTTGTCAAAGGCCTTTTCTGCATCTATTGAGATAATTATGTGGTTTTTGTCATTGATTCTCTTTATATGCTGGATTACGTTTATTGATTTACATATGTTGAACCAGCCTTGCATCCCAGGGATGAAGCCCACTTGATCATGGTGGATAAGATTTTGATGTGCTGCTGGATTCAGTTTGCCAGTATTTTATTGAGGTTTTTGCATCAATGTTCATCAGGGATATTGGTATAAAATTCTCTTTTTTTGTTGTGTCTTTGTGAGGCTTTGGTATCAGAATGATGCTGGCTTCATAAAATGAGTTAGGGAGGAGTCCCTCTTTTTCTATTGATTGGAATAGTTTCAGAAGAAATGGTACCAGCTTCTCCTTGTATCTCTGGTAGAATTTGGCTGTGAATTCATCTGATCCTGGGCTTTTTTTGGTTTGTAAGCTATTAATTATTGCCTCAATTTCAGATCCTGTTATTGGTCTATTCAGAGATTCAACTTCTTCCTGGTTTAGTCTTGGGAGGGTGTATGTGTCCAGGAATTTATCCATTTCTTCTAGATTTTCTAGTTTATTTGCGTAGAGGTGTTTATAGTATTCTCCGATGGTAGTTTATATTTCTGTGGGATTGGTGGTGATATCCCCTTTATCATTTTTATTGCATCTATTTGATTCTTCTCTCTTTTCTTCTTTATTAGTCTTGCTAGTGGTTTATCAATTTTGTTGATCTTTTCAAAAAACCAGCTCCTGGATTCATTGATTTTTTGAAGGATTTTTTGTGTCTCTATTTCCTTCAGTTCTGCTCTGATCTTAGTTATTTCTTGCCTTCTGCTAGCTTTTGAATGTGTTTGCTCTTGCTTCTCTAGTTCTTTTCATTGTGATGTTAGGATGTCTATTTTAGATCTTCCCTGCTTTCTCTTATGGGCATTTAGTGCTATAAATTTCCCTCTACGCACTGCTTTGAATGTGTCCCAGAGATTCTGGTATGCTGTGTCTTTGTTCTCATTGGTTTCAAAGAACATCTTTATTTCTGCCTTCATTTCGTTATGTACCCAGTAGTCATTCAGGAGCAGTTTGTTCATTTTCCATGTAGTTGAGTGGTTTTGAGTGAGTTTCTAAATCCTGAGTTCTAGTTGGATTGCACTGTGGTCTGGGAGACAGTTTGTTATAATTTCTGTTATTTTACATTTGCTGAGGAGTGCTTTACTTCCAACTATGTGTCAATTTTGGAATAAGTGTGATGTGGTGCTGAAAAGAATGTGTATTCTGTTAATCTGGGGTGGAGAGTTCTGTAGATGTCTATTAGGTCCCCTCGATCCAGAGCTGAGTTCAATTCTTGGATATCCTTGTTAACTTCTCATTGATCTGTCTAATGTTGACAGTGGGGTGTTAAAGTCTCCCATTATTATTGTGTGGGAGTCTAAGTCTCTTTGTAGGTCTCTAAGGACTTGCTTTATGAATCTGGGTGCTCCTGTATTGGGTGCATATATATTTAGGATAGTTAGTTCTTCTTGTTGAATTGATCCCTTTACCGTTATGTAATGGCCTTCTTTGTCTCTTTTGATCGTTGTTGGTTTAAAGTCTGTTGTATCAGAGACTAAGATTGCAACCCCTGCCCTTTTTTTGTTTTCCATTTGCTTGGTAGATCTTCCTCCATCCCTTTACTTTGAGTTTATGTGTGTCTCTGTACGTGAGATGGGTTTCCTGAATACAGCACACTGATGGGTCTTGACTCGTTATCCAATTTGCCAGTCTGTGTCTTTTAATTGGAGCATTTAGCCCATTTACATCTAAGGTTAATATTGTTATGTGGGAATTTGATACTGTGATTATGATGTTAGCTGGTTATTTTGCTCATTAGTTGATGCAGTTTCTTCCTAGGCTCGATAATCTTTACAATTTGGCATGTTTTTGTTGTGGCTGGTACCGGTTGTTCCTTTCCACATTTAGTGCTTCCTTCAGGCACTCTTTTAGGGCAGACCTGGCAGTGACAAAATCTGTCAGCATTTGTTTGTCTGTAAAGGATTTTATTTCTCCTTCACTTATGAAGCTTAGTTTGGCTGGACGTGAAATTCTGGGTTGAAAATTGTTTTCTTTAAGAATGTTGAATATTGGCCCCCACTCTCTTCTGGTTTGTAGAGTTTCTGCTGAGAGATCAGCTGTTAGGCTGATGGGCTTCCCTTTGTGGGTAATCCGACCTTTCTCTCTGGCTGCCCTTAACATTTTTTCCTTCATTTCAACTTTGGTGAATCTGGCAATTATGTGTCTTGGAGTTGCTCTTCTCGAGGAGTATCTTTGTGGCATTCTCTGTATTTCCTGAATTTGAATGTTGGCCTGCCTTTCTAGGTTGGGGAAGTTCTCCTGGATAGTATCCTGCAGAGTGTTTTCCATCTTGGTTCCATTCTCCCCGTCACTTTCAGGTACATCAATGAGATGTAGATTTGGTCTTTTCACATAGTCCCATATTTCTTGGAGGCTTTGTTTGTTTCTTTTTATTCTTTTTTCTCTAAACTTCTCTTCTTGCTTCATTTCATTCATTTGATCTTCCATCACTGATACCCTTTCTTCCAGTTGATCGAATCGGCTACTGAGGCTTGTGCATTCATCACGTAGTTCCCGTGCTGTGGTTTTCAGCTCCATCATGTCCTTTAAGGACTTCTCTGCATTGGTTATTCTAGTTAGCCATTCCTCTAATTTTTTTTCAAGGTTTTTAACTTCCTTGCCATGGGTTCGAACTTCCTCCTTTAGCTCGGAGTAGTTTGATCGTCTGAAGCCTTCTTCTCTGAACCCATCAAAGTCATTCTCCATCCAGCTTTGTTCCATCACTGGTGAGGAGCTGTGTTCCTTTGGAGGAGGAGAGGCACTCTGATTTTTAGAGTTTCCAGTTTTTCTGCTCTGTTTTTTTCCCCATCTTTGTGGTTTTATCTATCTTTGGTCTTTGATGATGGTGACGTACAGATGGGGTTTTGGTGTGGATGTCCTTTCCATTTGTTAGTTTTCCTTCTAACAGTCAGGACCCTCAGCTGCAGGTCTGTTGGAGTTTGCCCAAGGTCCACTCCAGACCCTGTTTGCCTGGGTATCAGCTGCAGAGGCTGCAGAACAATGGATATTGGTGAACAGCAAATGTTGCTGCCTGATCTTTCCTCTGGAAGTTTTGTCTTAGAGGAGTATCCAGCCGTGTGAGGTGTCAGTCTGCCCCTACTGGGGGGTGCCTCCCAGTTAGGCTACTCAGGGGTCAGGGACTCACTTGAGGAGGCAATTTGTCTTTTCTCAGATCTCAAGCTGCATGCTGGGAGAACCGCTACTCTCTTCAAAGCTGTCAGACAGGGACATTTAAGTCTGCAGAGGTTTCTGCTGCCTTTTGTTTGGCTATGCCCTGCCCCCTTGAGGTGGAGTCTACAGAGGCAGGCAGGCTTCCTTCAGCTGCGGCAGGCTCCACCCAGTTTGAGCTTCCTGGCCACTTTGTTTACCTATTTAAGCCTTGGCAATGGTGGGTGCCCCTCCCCCAGGCTCGCTGCCGCCTTGCAGTTTGATCTCATACTGCTGTGCTAGCAATGAGCGAGGCTCTGTGGGTGTGGGACCCTCCAAGCCAGGCACGGAATATAATCTCCTGGGTTGCCATTTGCTAAGACCATTGGAAAAGCGCAGTATTAGGGTGGAAGTGACCCGATTTTCCAGGTGCCATCTGTCACATCTTCCCTTGGCTAGGAAAAGGAATTCACTGACCCCTTGCCCTTCCAGGGTGAGGCAATGCCTAGCCCTGCTTTGGCTCATGCTCAGTGGGCTGCACCCACTCTCCTGCACCCACTTTATGACACTCCCCAGTGAGATGAACCCGGTATCTCAGTTGGAAATGCAGAAATCACCTGTCTTGTGCATCACTCACGCTGGGAGCCATAGACTGGAGCTGTTCCTATTTGGCCATCTTGGCTCCACCCCTTTTCAGATAATTAATAATGCCGAACTGTTTTCGTTTATAAACATATGTGTGCATATATATATACACATTTTAAAATTGGAATTAATAACTTGATTAATCTGAATATTTTAATAATTATAGTTAAAAAACTGCATATTAGAATGAAATAATTTTAAATCTAGATTATCTTACAATTGCTAAAATCATCCTTTTATATCCATTTATTGTATTAAATATCATACAGGTAAACTAACTTAGAAATGATTTAGATATGTACTTGATAATCTTCAGCTATTAGTTTTGCAAACTGTTTAGTTGTCTTTAATATGTAAGGACATACTAAACTACATGATTAATTTCCTGGCAAATGAATGCAACCCAACTTACCCTTCCAAAAGCCAAAAACAAAACACAAAAACTTATTTCAAACAATCTGTTTACTAATTTGCTATTTTAATAACTTAATAGCTCTTTCTCACTTTGTAGGAAATCAAATGCAGTCACTTTGTGGTAAATGCAAAACCCAATATAGGAGAAAAGGAAATTCATATAAATATTTTACTGCAATTTCTCTCATAAGCTATGTAACATTTATGTCTGGACTATTAAGTACTTAACCTACCTAAACCCTGTGGAGGCCAGAGTAAATGTTTTCCTCACCAACTTCTTACACAAACCTGGAAGCTCAAGCTTAAGCTAGGAGGTTGATTTCTACTACAAAAGAAACAGTATGACTCTTTTCATACCCCTTCCAGAGGCAATTAATTCCTGAATATATGTTTCTTTGAACTCCTATTCAGAATCTCAGAGGGGAAAAATAAATGCTTTTTGTCAAAACACAGTATCTATTTTTTAAGATAGTCTTTGTTTTCCTTCCATACTTTTCATTCACAAATATACATTGTATAATGATGTCTAATGATCAATATCCTTTGGCTCTGTGTCCTCACCCAAGTCTCATCTCAAATTGTAATCACCGTAATCCCCATGTGTGTAGGGAGGGACTTGGTGGGAGGTAACTGAATCAGGGACTGGTTTCCCCTATGCTATCCTCATGATAGTGAACGAGTTCTCACAATATTTGATGGTTTTAAATGGGCTGTTTCCCCCTTCACTGAGCACTTCTCCTTCCTGTCACCTTGTGAAGAAGGTGCCTTGCTTCCTCTTCACCTTCTGCCATGATTGTAAGCTTCCTGAGGCCTCCCCGCCCATGCTGAACTGTGAGTCAATTAAACCTCTTTCCTTTATAAATTACCCACTGTCAGGCAGTTCTTTATAGCAGTATAAAAATGGACCAATACAGTCAATTTGTACCACAGAAAGTGGGATACTGCTATAAATATACCAAAAAATTTGGAAGTGACTTTGGAAATGGTTAACAGGCAGAGGTTGGAACAGTTTGGAGTGCCAGAAGACAGGAAGATGTGGAACAGTTGGAAACTTCCTAGAGAGTTGTCGAATGGCTTTGCCCAAAATGCTGATAGTGATATGGACAGTGAAGTCCATGCTGACGTGGTCTCAGTTGGTGATGAGGAATTTGTTGGGAATTGGAATAAAAGTGACTCTTGCTGTGCTTTCAGAAAGAGACTGGTGGCATTTTGCCTCTGCCTTAGAGATCTATGGAACTTTGAACTTGAGAAAGATGATTTAGGGTATCTGGGAGCATAAATTTCTAAGCAGCAAAGCATTCAAGAGGTGACTTAGGTACTCTTAAAAGCATTAAGCTTTATGTATTAATAATGAGATGGTTTAGAATTGGAACTTATGTTTAAAAGGGAAGCAAAGCAGAAAAGTCTGGAAAATTTGCAGCCTGATAATGCAATACAAAAGAAAAACCCATTTTCTGAGGAGAAATTGAAGCTGGCTACAGAAATTTGCTTAAATAATGAGGAGTTAAATGTTAATTGCCAAGACAATGAGCAAAATGTTGCCAGGGTATGTCAGAGGTTTTACAGCAGCCCCTCCCATCACAGGCCCAGAGGCCTAGGAGGGACTAATGGATTTTGGGCCAGGTTTAGAGTCTTGCTGCTTTGTGCACTCTTGGGAGTTGGTGCTCTGAATCCCAGGCATAGCAAAAAGGGGTCAATGTGCAGCTCAGACCATTGCTTCAGAGGATGCAACCCCCAAGCCTTGGCAGCTTATAGGTTGTGTTGGGCCTGCAGCTGCACAGAAGTCAAGAATTGAGGTTTGAGAACCTTCACCAAGATTTTAGAGGATATATGGAAATGCCTGGATGTCTAGGCAGAAGTTTTCTGCAGGGGTGGCGCCCTCATGTAGAACCTCTGATAAGGTGCTGTGGAAGGGAAATGTGGGGTTGGAGCCCTCACACAGAGTCTTCTTAGGGGCACTGTCTAGTGGAGCTGTGAGGATTGGCCACTGTCCTCCAGACCCCAGAATGTTAAGTCCACTGTGCAGTTGGAAAAGCCAAAGACGCTCAACACCAGCCTGTGAAAGCACCTGGGGGGGGTGTACCCTGCAAATCCACAGAGGCAGAGCTGCTCAATACCATTGGAATTCACCTCTTACATCAGCATGACCTGGATGTGAGACATGGAGTCAAAGATCATTTCAGAGCTTTAAGATTTGACTGTCCCCCTGGATTTTGGACTTGTATGAGGCCTGTAGCCCCTTTGTTTTGGCCAATTTCTTCCATTTGAAATAAGAATATTTACCCAGGGCATGTACCCCTATTGTGTCTTGGAAGTGACTAACTTGCTTTTGATTTTACAGGCTTATAGGCAGATGGGACTTGCCTTGTCTCCAGTGAGTCTTTGGACTGTGGACTTTTGAGTTAATGCTGAAATGAGTTAAGACTTTTGGGGACTGTTGGGAAGGCATGATTGGTTTTAAAACATGAAAAGGGATAAGATTTGGGAGGGTAAGGATGGAATGATGTGGTTTGGCTCTGTGTTCTCACCCAAATCTCATATCAAATTGTAATCTCCATAATCCCCAGGTATCAAGGGAGGAACTTGGTGGGATGTGATTGGTTTGGTGGGGACGGTTTTCCCCATGCTCTTTCCATGATAGTGAGTTCTCACAAGATCTGGTGGTTTTATAAGGGGCTCCTCTCCCTTCACTCATTTGCTCTCTCTCACCTGCCACCATGTAAGATGTGCCTTTGCTTCTCTTTCACTTTCCACCCTGACGTTTCCTGAGGCCTCACCAGCTGTGTGAAGCTGTGAGTCAGTTAAACCTCTTCCCTTTATAAATTACTCAGTCTTGTGTATGTCTTTATAGCAGTGTGATAGTGGACTAATATAATGATCTTTCAGTTGATAAAACTCCAAATATATATTAATAGATTATTACTCTAAAGTTGTAATATATCATAAGAGATATGGCTATAAGATTAATTATATACATGAGGTCCATTTTAGCATCTTGTAGGGGCTACACTGTGTGTCATGTAGAAGTATGATATAACAGGTGGCCTGGTGATTTTCAAAACTGGCCCAGGGATTACTAGGTTCCTATGACCACCAGCCCAAAACATCTGGATGCTCTAGAAACAAGGCCACCTCAGCACAGATGCAACCTTCATGAGCCTTAAAACAAAGTTCACCTTTACAAGAATAGCTTAAAGTCTTTTAATGAAGGAAATGCCTGATAACTGACTCAGACCAAATACAGGTATATGAAAGGGGGGAAAATTCCCCAAACTCTGAGAATGTCTCAGATGGAGACCCCAATCAGTTGGTCATCTGACCCTTGAGTGTATCAGCCCCATGAATCCAGCCTTCTCTCACTATGTATCTTGTAAGAGCACTGCCAGAATAAACTGCCTGAACATCAGAAAGTGTCTAAAACTCATTGTTGACATGAATTGAACTTAAGGTGCAATGTCATTGCTGGCAAGCTGGTTAAATAGGATCAACCAAGACCCCCCAAATGTAACAAAATTTTTATTATTTATTTCTTCATTACTTTAGAGACAGAGTCATGCTCTGTCACCCAGGCTGGAATGTAGTGGTTCCAAGTTGGTTCACTGCAGCCTCAAACTCCTGGGCTCAAGAGATCATCCTACCCCAACCTTCCCAGTAGCTGGGACTACAGGTACACACCACCATTCCCAATTATTGTACAGGTGCACAATTATTGGGAAAATTTATTCTGTATAAGTATTTTTTATTATTGTAGAGATGGGGGTCTCACTAGGTTGCCCAGGTTTGTCTTAAACTCCTGTGCTTAAGCAGTCCTCCTGCTTCGGCCTCCCAAAATTTTGGAATTATAGGGATGAGCCACCATGACCAGCCAAAAGTATCTTTTTTTTTTTTTTTTTTTTTTGAGACAGAGTTTCGTTCTTGTTGCCCAGGCTGGAGTGCAATGTCATAAGCTCAGCTCGCCGCAACCTCTGCCTCCTGGATTCAAGTGATTCTCCTGCCTCAGCCTCCCAAGTAGCTGAAATTACAGGCATGCACCACCATGCCCAGCTAATTTTGTATTTTTAGTAGAGATGGGGTTTCTCCATGTTGGTCAAGCTGGTCTTGAACTCCCAACCTCAGGTGATCCACCCACCTTGGCCTCCCAAAGTGCTGGGATTACAGGCATAAGCCACCACACCTGGCCCAAAAGTATCTTTTAAATAATTTGCTTTGGGTTTCATAAACATGGCAAAAGATAAAGACTTGTTTATTAGTTTTCATAATTGCCATTTTTGATCTCACCAAATCTGATCAATGTAAAGAAAATCTTTTTTTAGACAGTGTCTCACTCATTTGCCCAGGTTAGAGTACAGTGGTGTGATTATGGCTCATTGCAGCCTCGATCTCCCAGGCTCAAGTAATCTACCTCAGCTTCCTGAGTAGCTGGGACCACAGTTGAAGAAAATTTTATACCATGGCAATTCTTTGGCTCATTTTACTACCAAGTTGGATTTACTTGGCATGAGCCATAGCTTCTGTCATTCATTTATATGTGTTTATAAAGAATAATTAGAAATGCTTTCTCCTTCACCTATATAATGAATTAGCAGGTGGCACCTCCCATCAAATAGTTTCTTGTATTTGTTTTTATCTTTCAAATGTATATTGATCTACAGTATTTATTGAAATTTATTTATACTTAAATAGTTTCAATAGTTTAATGTTAAGAAGATTTACATCATCAGAAAATCCCTCACAACCTGCGTGCACAAAATATCTATAGTTGTTGCCAACGTTGGGTGGCTCTGTGGCCCTACCCAAATCTCATCTCAAATTGTAATCCCCATGTGGGGTCAGAAGAAGGATCTGGTGGGAGGTGATTGGATCATGACAGCAGATTTCTTCCATGCTGTTCTAGTGACAGTGAGTGAGTTCTCACAATATCTGATGATTTAAAAATGTGTCACTTCCCCCTCGCTCTCTCTCTCCTGCCACCATGTAAGATATGCCTTGCTTCCTTTTTGCCTTCTGCCATGATTGTAAGTTTCCTGAGGCCTCCCCAGCCACATGCAAGTAAGTGTCAATTAAACGTATTTTCTTTATAAATTACCCAGTCTTAGGTAGCTCTTTATAGCAGTGTGAAAATCAACTAATACAGAAAATGGGTCCTGCAGAGAGTGAGAAACTGCTGTACTTGAAAATGTGGAAGCAAGTTTGGAGCTGGAAACAGGCAGAGGTTGAAAATATGTGGCGGGCTCAGAAGAAGAAAGAAAGATGAGGGAAAGTTTGGAACTCCCTAGAGACTTGTTGAATAGTTTTGACCAAAATGCTGATAGTGATATGGACAGTTAAGTCCAAGCTGAGGTGGTCTCAGATGAAGATGAGAAACTTACTGAGAACTGGAGCAAAGGTCACTCTTGCTATGCTTTAGCAAAGAGACTGGCAACATTTTTCCCCTGCCCTAGAGATCTGTAGAACTTTGAACTTGAAAGAGATGATTTAAGGTATCTGGCAGAATAAATTTATAAGCAGCAAAGCATCCAAGAGGTGACGTGGTTGTTTCTAAATCATATAGTTATATGCATTCAGAAAGAGATAACCTGAAATTGGATGTAAAAGGGAAGCAGAGTGTAAAAGCTTGGAAAATTTTCTACCACTGACCATGTGGTAGAAAAGAAAAATGCATTTTCTGAGCAGAAATTCAAGCTGGCTGCAGAAACTTGCAGTAATGAAGAGCCAAATGTTAACAGCCAAGAAAATGTGAAACGTGTCCAGGGCATTTCAGAGATCTTCATGGCAGCCTCTCCCATCACAAGCCAAGAGGCTTAGGAGTAAAAAATGGTTTAATGGTCCAGGCCCAGCACCCCATTGCTCTGTGCAGCCTTGGGACATGGTGCCCTACATCCCAGCCACTCCAGCTCTAGCTGTGGCTAAAAGGGACTAAGGCACAGCTTGGGTCACTGCTTTAGAGGGTGCAAGCCCCAACCCTTAGTGGCTCTCATGTGGTGTAGGGCCTGCAGGTGCACAGAAGTCAAGAATTTATGTTTGAGAACATCCACCTAGATTTCAGAGGATGTATAGAAAAACCTAGATGTCCAGGCAGAAGTCTACTTCAGGGATGGAGCCCTAAGGAGAACTTCTGCTATGGCAGTACAGAGCAAAAATGTGGGGTTGGAGCCCCCACACAGAGTCTCCATTGGGACACTGCCTAGTGGAGCTGTGAGAAGAGTGACACAATCCTCTAGACCCTAGAATGGTAGATCCACCAACAGCTAACACCATTTGCCTGAAAAACCCATAGGCACACAGCACCATCCTGTGAAAGCAGCTATGGAGACTGTACACTGCAGAGCCACAGGGGCAGAGCTGCTGAAGGCCCTGGGAGCCCATCTCCTGCATCAGCTTGTCCTGGATGTGAGACACAGAGTCAAAAGTTATTACTTTGGAGCTTTTAGATTTAATGGTTTCCCTCTTGGTTTTCAGATTTGCCTGGGGCCTGTAGCCCCTTTGCTTTGGCCAATTTCTTCCTTTTGGAATGGGAACATTTACCCAATGCCTGCACTTCCATTGTATCTTGGAAATAAGTAACTTGTTTTTTATTTTACAGGCTCATAGGTGAAAGTGACTTCTCATCTCAGATGAGACTTTGGATGTGGATGCTGGAGTTCATGCTGGGATAACTTACGACTTTGGGGAACTGTTGGAAAGAAATGATTATGTTTGGAAATGTGAGAAGGACAAGATTTGGGCCAGGGGCAGAATGATATGGTTTGGTTCTGTGTCCCCACCCAAATCTCATCTTCAAATGTAATCTTCACACGTCAAGGGAGCGACATGGTGGTTAGTAATTGGATTATGGGTGTAGTTCCCCCATGGTGTTCCCATGATAGTGAGTGAGTTATCATGATATCTGATGGTTTAAAATTGTTTGACAGTTCCCCATCTCTCTCTCTCTCCTGCTCCCATGTAAGACGTGCCTTGCTTCCACTTTGCTTTCTGCCATAATTGTAAGTTTCCTGAGGTCCCCTCAGCCATACAGAATTGTGGCTCAATTAAACTTATTTCCTTTATAAATTACCCAGTCTGAGGTAGTTATTTATAGCAGTGTGAAAATGGACTAATACAGAAAATATTTGCTTGTTTTCCTGTTCTTCATCAATGGAATGAAATGTTAAACATCTTCATATTATATCTATAAAATATATGTAGAGTTTAAGAAAATAAGTTAAGAAAACAAGGAAAATTTGACTTAAGTAACACAATGGCAGCAACCAGTAACATACCTAGTACTTTTTAACCCATTCCACCTCCAGCACTCAAAAAGAGCCAACAGTTACAGAGCAGTTAATAGATATTTCTAATGTACTATCTGGCACACTTTAATAGCATAAACACATTTAATCCCCACAATCTTCCTGTGGGGTAAGTAGTATGATTGTCTTTCTTCCATAGATAAGTAGTAATTGTAGTAGTCAGAACTATGGTCCTCAAAGATGTTCACATCCTAATTCCTAAAATCTGTGAATATGTTGCTATGCATGGCAAAGCAGACTTTGCAGATGTCAATAAATTAAGGATATTAAAATTGAGAGGTTGTCCTGGATTATTCAGGTCAGCTCAATGCAATCACAAGAGTCCTCATAACAGGGAGAAGAAAGGGTCAGAGTCAGAAAGAGGATGTAGTAACAGAAGCAGAATTGGAGATATAAGCAGAAATCTGAGGATGTTACAATTGGTTTTGAAGATGGGGGAAGTGACCATGATCCATGGGCTGCAGGCTGCCTTTACAAGCTAGGAAAGTAAAAGAAATGTATTGTCCCCTAGAGCTTCCAGAAGGAATACAATTCTGCTGACATGTTGATTACGTGTGTGTGTGCACACACACACACTCATACCCTATTAGACTAGGACTATTGCATCGCTGCATAATGCTAGCTATCAATTCTTCTATGAGAAATAACTAAGACAACAACCAAGGTATTTTCTTTGTACACTGCTAAGTATATAATAAAATAAAAAAGTTCAATTTTCTTCATTAAACTGTTCTATTTTGCTTACTTTCATCTGATCACCAGTTCGAAAAATCAATGAACAATAATAATAATCTGTAATGTCTTCAATTCCTGAGTTGTAAATCAAGTTTCAAATTCTCTAAGTGAGCATTAGATTTTAAGGTCTATAAAGATATAATTCAGGCTTGAGTACTCTTTCTAGCCCTGAATCCTAGCACAGACTATGGTACTGAGTAATGTCTCATTGAAAGTTTGTTGAATACAATTGACCAAGGCAATAAATACTAAGGAAACTACATTTCTTATATAATTTTTGTTCAATTATTTTGAGTATAATCTCTCATGTGTATGACTATGTGAATGTGTATCTGCATTTTCTTTCCACCAGCATATGATATTTGTGTTTTCTTTCTATAGTGGTACAGGTTTTCTTGCTTTATGACAGTATTTCATCTTTATTTGATGCCTGGCCAAAGTGTGAGTGAGGCTTATCTTCATAATTTAGAGGAAAGAAAAACAAACTGATCTTTACCAGAGTATTGCTCACATAGTACTTAGGACAATGTAGGGATATCAATGATTATTATAATTAAATGAGATTATATGATGATGCTAGTGATAACAATTATGATAAAATAAAATTGTTCCTCTTAGTTACTTGTTACTAAAGTGTCAATGAACAAACAGTCAATGCCTAAATGTTCATTTACAAGTGAAAAAAATTGCATGGGTTAAAAAGGATTGATTAAATCCATTAATATTTAGCAAATATACGTCCTATTCCACACTAAACCCATAAGCACAAATGCCTGGGTTTTTAGACAACATGATGGTAAATGTGAGCATGATTATTGTCTGATAATCTAGCTGCCCAAATATCTCTAAAATGAAACATAATGAATGAGATTAGCATTCTCATTTGAGAGCTAAATATCTCAGTAATCTTCAGCAGCCAAAGGAAGCTCAAGGTCCCCCTCCTACTGGAAATTAAGGGAGGTAGACTAAATCTGAAGCACTTAATTTTTTCGTGTATCAGTTCTCTCTACTAAGAACTCTCCAACTGCCATCTCATTTTCACTACTAAAATCACAGTACTGGCCGCTGTATTCCGTCTTCAGCAATAAGCAAGTAATTAATCAAACCCCAAGGAATAGTTACAAGAAGTCTCTTTATAAGTCCTTTTCTGTAGTATAATGATAGGTCTTCCCTATCCTGCCATTTTTCTTGAGCCCTATATACTCACATATGTGCAGGGATGCTAACTGCTATCATGAATCTGGAACACATTTCTGAAAAGATTCGAAGACATTATGTCCTAGCCAGACCTCTTCCAGCTCTACTGCCCTTCTTGAAATTCCTTATTGTTCCTCTTTATATCCTTTCTTGTTATATTTTTGAATATAACATGATAAAACATTCTCGAGACAGCATAGCCTCTTCTGGACCACAACATTCTGGAGCAGATATTCTAAGGAATGAAAGGACTGGGGCTGATGATGCTATTTTTGTTTGCATTTAAATCAGTTTGCTACAAGGTATTATCCAAATAGCTTGAATTAAAATCCATAAACCATGAAACTTGTGATAAATGAGGAGAAAGCTTGTTTGCAAAGAGACACAAATAAAGCACAACACAAATAAAAGAGGGTAAAGTGGGAACAAAACATAAAAAATTCTATTTTGCCATTGTAATCTGAATTGGAAATTTTAAAACTAGCATTTATGTAGGGGTGAAGGATGGGGGTGGAGAGAGAGAAAAAAACAAACAACAAACAAATACTTTATTCCATCTAAACACTGAATGTGAGTTTGATTGATGAGTGTTACCAACAGACCTGCACTCAAAGACTGTGAGAATGAACTAACCAGGGAGTAGGCAGATGGCTCCAATGTGGTAAGTGCTTCCCCTCTGCCAAACAGCTCACAGCTCACAGCTCACAATCTGATAAGTGCTTCCCCCGCAGACCCTCCCTCACTCCAGCTCACACTTTTTTTGTGTGTACCAGTTTAGCCATTCTTTTCTTCTTCATCTAATTGACTTACCTAATTTGGAGCACAATGTAAGTAAAATTAATTTATCAAATCTTTTATTTACAAAAGCCAAAGCACATTTTACGCAGCACTCCTTGGAGAACTAAAATAATAAACCTCCAGGCTGGGCGCGGTGGCTCATGCCTGTAATCTCAGCACACTGGGAGGCCGAGGTGGGCGGATCACTTGAGCTCAGGAGCTTGAAACCAGCCTGGGCAACATGGTGCAATACTCCACAATAATACCAAAAGTTAGCTGAAACCCTGTGTCCACAATAAATACAAAATATTAGTTGGGCATGGTGGTCCACACCTGTAAGCCCAGCTACTCATGGGGGCTGAGGCATAAGGATAGCTTGAGACTGGGAGGTCGAGGTTGGAGATTGCACCACTGCACTCCAGCCTGGGTGATAGAGGGAAACTCTGTCTCAAACAACAACAAAGACAACAAAAAAAAACTATTGTTACTATTTATGTGTTAAAACGGCCACCAAGCGTAGTTTAGAGGAAAAGACATTCTTAAAAAATCAATTAGAAAATGCTTCCTTCTTTGAGAGTGATACTTATGTTTACCTTAACACAGTTACATATGCATGCATATGTAATATGTAATTCACATAAAAAAGCAAATATTAGGCCTATTCTCAGCTCACATCCTACTCCATTCAACCTCACAAGCATATATCTTAATATTAGGGGAACATCTTGCCATTCTGAGAATGAACCTAATGTTTTCATTTTTTAATTTCAACTTTTGTTTTAGATTTCTAGATTTAGACAGTACATGTGCAGGTTTGTTCCAGTTTTGTTCTTCTGGATATAGTCAGTTTTCTCAGTACCATGTATTGAATAGAATGTCCTTTTCTTATGGTTTATTGGTTTTGTTTAGCATCACTTGGTTGTAAGTTTGTGTCTTTATTTCAAGGGACTCTATCCTGTTACCTTGGTCTGCGTGTCAATTTTTGTACTAATATCATACTCTTTTGATTACTGTAGCCTTGTAGTATAGTTTGAAGTCAAACTTTGTTCTTTCAGCTTAGGATTGCTTTGGCTATTTTTTTTTTTTTTTTTTTTGCTCCATATGAATTTTAGAATAGTGTTTTTTTTTTCCTAATTCTGTGAAATGATGTTGGTAATTTGATAGAAATAACATTGAATCTGTAGATTGCTTTGGGCAGTATGGATATTTTAATGATATTGATTCTTCCAACCCTTGAGCATGGAATGCTTTTCTATTTATTTCTGTCATCTATAATTTCTTTCAGCAGTGTTTTGTAATTCTCCTTGTAAAGATTTTTCACCTCCCTGGTTAGGTGTATTCCTGGGTATTTTAATTTTTGTGTGTGTGGCTATTGCAAGTGGAATATTCTGTAGATGTCTGTTGGATCCAGCTGATCAAGCATTGACTGTTAGTCCAGAATTTCCTTGTTAGCTTTCTGCATTAATTGATCTGTCTAATGCTGTCAGTGGGGTATTGAAATACCTCAGTATTATCCTGTGGCTGTCAGAGTCTTAGGTGAAAAGTAGTTGTTTTATGAATCTGGGTGCTACAATATTAGGAGCATATATATGTAGAATACTTAAATCTTCTTGTTGAATTGAAAGCTCTGTGATTTGGTAATGCCCTCCTCATCCTTTTTTTTTTACTGTTGTTGGTTTAAAACTTATTTTGTCTGATGAAAGAAAAAAAAAAAGACCTTGGCTCTTTTTGGTTTTCCATTTGTGTGTCAGATCTTTCTCCACCCTCTTGCTTTTAACGTATGGGCATTGTTATTATATATATGAGATGGATCTCTTGCAGACAGCAGAAGTTAAGTTGTTTTTTGTTGTTTAAATCCAATTTGCCACCCTATTTTTTCCTTTTTCTTTTTTTTTTTTTTTTTTTTTTTTGAGATGGAGTCTCACACTCTTGCCCAGGCTGGAGTGCAGTGGCGCCATATCGGCTCTCTGCAAGCTCCGCCTCCCGGGTTCACGCCATTCTCCTGCCTCAGCCTCCCAAGTCCTGGGACTACAGGCGCCCGCCACCACGCCCGGCTAATTTTTTGTATTTTTAGTAGAGACGGGGTTTCACCCTGTTAGCCAGGATGGTCTCTATCTCCCGACCTTGTGATCCGCCCACCTTGGCCTCCCACGCTATGTTTTTTAATGGGGCATTTAGACCATTTACATTCACGGTTAATATTGGCATGTGAGGTTTTATTCCCGTCATAGTGTTCTTAACTAGTTGCTACTTAGTCTCTCTTGTGTAGTTGCTTTATTGGGTCTGTGAGTTACATACTTGCGTATGGTTTTGTAGTAGCAAGTATTGTTCTTTGTTTTCATGTTTAGAACTCCCTTAAGCATCTATAATAGGGCCAGTCTGGTGGTGATGAATTCCCTTAGCAATTATTTGTCTGGGAAATACTTCATTTCTCTTTTGTTTATGAAACTTATTTACCAGGATATGAGATTCGTGACTTGTATTTCTTTTATTTAAGAATGCTAAAAATGGGCCCCAAATCTCTTCTGGCTTTTAAATTTTCTGCTGAGTTGTCCAATGTTAGTCTGATGGGTTTCCTTTCATAGGTAATATGACCTTTTTCTCTAGCTGCCTTTAAGATTTTTTCTTTTGCATTGCCTTTGTATAGTCTAATAAGTATGTAACTTGGGGTGGTCATATTGTACAGTATCTTGCCAGAGTTCTCTGGATTTTTTGTATTTGCATGTATTTGTACATTCTCACACTGCTATTAAGATACTACCCAAGACTGGGTAATTTATAAACAAAAGAGGTTTGATTGACTGACAGTTACGCATTGGCTGGAAAGCCCTCAGGAGACTTATAATCATAGCGGAGGGCCAAGGGAAAGCAAGGCACATCTTACTTGGTGGCAGGAGAGAGACAGAGTTCAGGGGAAATGCCAGATACTTATCAAACAACTAGCTCTTGGGAGAACTCCCTTACTCTCATGAGAACAGCATGGGGGAAACCACCCCTATGATCCAATCATCTCCCACCGGATCCCTCCCTTGACACATGGGGATTACAATTTGAGGTGAGATTTGGGCGGGGAGACAGAGCCAAACCATAACACTGCATGTAGACCTCTCTAGCAAGATGGGGTAAATTTTCCTAAATTATATCCTTAAATATGTTTTCCAAGTTGCTTACTTTCTCTTCTTCTCTCTCAGGTATGCCAATAAATCACATATTTAGTCACTTATATAATCCCATATTTCATTAAGTATTTGTTCTTTTTAAAAATTATTTTCTCTTTTTTTTTTTCAGACTGGGTTGATTCAAGGATCTGGTCTTTGAGCTTTGAAATTCTTTCTTCTGCTTAATCTAATCTGTTGTAAAGGCCTTCAAGGGTATTTTGAAATTTCTGTGGTTAATTTTTCAATTCCAAGAGTTCTGTTTGTGCCTTTCATAATATATCTATGTCATCTTTCAAATCTTGGATAGTTCAGGCTTCTTTGTGTTGGATTTCAACTTTCTCTTGGATCTCACTAAGTTTTTTTGTCTTTTACATTCTGAATTCTATGTCTTTCCTTTCAGAGATTTTATGCTGATTAGGATCCATTGCTTGGGAAATAGTGGGATCATTTAGTGACAAAACGCCCTGGCTTTTTATATTGCCAGAGTTCTTACACTGGTTTCTTCTGATCTGAGAGAGCCAATTCTTTCTCTCTTTCTTTCTTTCTCTTCCTTTCCTTTTCTTCTTTCTTTTTCTTTCTTTCTTTCTCTCCTTTCTCTTGTTTCTTTCTTCTTTCTTTTCTTTTCTTTCTCTTCTTCTTCCTCTTCTTCCTCTTCTTCTTCTTCCCCCTCCCTCCCTCTCTCTCTCTCTCTTTCTTTTTTTCTTTCTTTCTCTTTCTTTCCTTCTTCTTCCTCCCTCCCTTCCTTCCTTCCTTTCTCTTTCTTCCTTTCCTTTCCTTTCTTTCATAAATTTGCTATTATTTGGATGGGGCATCTTGATTTTTTATTCTTTTTTACCTTGGGTGTATGACTGATGTATATTGTGTATGATTTATTGGCTTTGTTTCTGGGTGATTTCAGGATTCCAAGGATCTGTACGGGTTCCTTGGTTGCAGATAGGTTTATGTAGTGGCTTTCTGAGACATTGCTTGTTATAGCAATGAAATTTTGTTTGCTGGTGTCATTCAGGCTTCAATCCAGTTGGTGGTGCTTAAGAGTAAGAGCTGGCCAGTGGCAGCAAGGGCAGAGGCCAGGATGAAGCTGAAAAGCACCACCCCCAGAGCACTTTTGCCTTCAGTGGTGGTAGAGCCACTGTAAAAGCTTGAGAAGTGATCTCTTTCAGACCAGGATCCCCAGGCCTTCTTGAGAAGAGCCACTGATGAGTCAGCCACAGTGCACTGAGGTGGGGGAGGGTGGCAAGAGATAACCCTCTCGATTTAGTGATGCTGCCTCCAATAGCTGGTGCTATGTTCATGTTTCCTTTGACTTAAGGGGACATTTGGTGGACTGCGCTCTCCCCTCCCTTAGGGACAGACTGAGTTGGATCTCTGGTTCTGGGTGTTTTCAGTGACAAAGAGTCTGTATAAGTTCTTTGGTTATAGATATCCTTTGTAAGGTGGCTTTCACGAATGCTGGTTGTAGTAGTAATGTAATGGGTGTGGGAGAAGTCTCAATCCTTCCTGTTGTTCTGGGGTTGCAGCTGTCTCAGGAAGCTTATCTCATTTCCCAGTCCTATGTGCTTGTGTCCACAGACTTCCTATTGTGTTGTACCATTCAACCTCCAGGTCCATAGGTGGCTCCTATGGGTAAGAGTTGGCTGTGGCCCACATGGATAGGCATATACTTGATCCTTTTTTTTTTTACTGGGAGAAGCTCTGTGTTGCCTCAGGCAATGGGCTGATCCATGGAGTATATAATGGCCTGAGCTCCCTGTTCAGCCCCAGGGGAGGGACCTACATGGGTGGGGCACACTCAGCTAAATGTCCCCAATGGCAGTCACAGGCACCAGCTCCAGAGAGTAGAGAAGTCCAGTGGGCAACCGTCAGACACTCAGATGTGTGTTTAGGCGTGGAGTTGAGAAACCTCCTCTGCTCTAAGTTCTCTGAATGTGTAGGTGGATGGCCTAAATTCCTAATCTAGAAGAGTGGGTGGGTGCTCAAAATGCCTGAAGATATGTCTGAGCCTTGAGAGGAGAGAGTGTTGCTGCATCAGGATCTGTGCACCTGAAGCAGGGATGGCTCAGGCTTCAAATCCAGACAAATGGATATACCACATGCCTGGAAATATTCCCTAGCAACAAGTGGAGAAACTGCAGATGCAACAATGTCTTTGCGAAGGATGGGAGCTCAGGCTCTTATTCTGGAGGAGCAGATGTGCCTCATGCCAGGTGATATGCCTAGGGAAGGAGCAGGGAAACCACCACCACAACAAGGTCTTTGCATGAAAAGGCAGGGTTGGCTCAAACTCTTAACCATTGGAATGGGTGTGCCAAATGCCTGGAGTTATGCCCGGGTGTGGAGTGAAGGGAGTGCTGCCATACCAAGGTCTTTGCATGTGAACGGGTGGTGGTTCAAACTTCTATTCCAGGGGGCCAGTTGCACCAAAGTCCTGGAGATATGTCTGAGAATGGAGAAGATAGTATGCTTCTGCACCATGATCTCTTCACAGGAAGACAGGGTCAGTTCAGGCTTCTATCTAAGTAAATGAGTGTGCCAGATGACTTGGTGTATGCCCTGATGAGGAGTAGAGAAACTGCCACTGCAGTAGGCTCTTTACAGAGGAAGAGAAGGAGAGCTCAACCTACTAACTTCGGCAAGCAGGAGCTCCAATTGTTTGGAAATATGTGCCCTGGCTGGGAGTAGAGTAACTGGTGGTATAATACGGTTTTTGTATGAAAGAGGCAGGAGGCAGCTTTGGCAGCTAATCCAGGTGAGTGTCTCGAAATATGCCCAGATGTGGAGTGAAGGGAGCAGTGCTGCACCAAGATCCCTGCTCAGGAAGGGTGGGGTGGCTCAGGCTGCTAATCCAGGTGAGCAGGTGCTCTGAATGCCTGAAGATCTGCCTCAGGGCAGAGTGGAGAGGATTCCACTGCACCATGATCTGGGGGAAGCAGGCTGGGGCACCCACCAATAGCA
This sequence comes from Pongo abelii, assembly GCF_028885655.2. NCBI lineage: Eukaryota > Metazoa > Chordata > Mammalia > Primates > Hominidae > Pongo > Pongo abelii. Next base: position 93,816,666 of record NC_071990.2, on the reverse strand, counting down.
CACACAAAGACTGGTTCCAGCTTGCCATGCTGGCCCCAGCTGCAAGTCTCACTGCCCAGGAGAAACCATGGCTGCAGCAACTATCTTCCCACTCCAGACCTGTGATGGGGGAAAGCCCAATTCCGGCACCTACTGCTGGGGTGCTTTTCATACTTGCCACTCAGTTCTGGTGGTGGAGGCCCTTCTCCTACTGCAGAGCAAGTGCTCCAATCTATGACCTGAGACTAAAATGCCTGAGAGGCTGCCGGGTCCCCAAAGAATGACTGACATTGTATGAGCCTAGATTAAAAATGGCTCTCTCCTCTTGGTCCCAGGTCTGCGAAAATATGCTCCTTTTCCCAGTGCTTTTCCCTATCAGTATCTCTAAGTCTCTCCCCAGGTTAGATCCAGGGATTGGGAGAAACAAGATGCTCTCCTTTGGCCTGGGCTGCATGGATCCCTAGTGGAAAGGTGAATCACAGAGGGAGACCCTGCTCCTTTCATGTGCTGGGCCTTCGCTCACTTTTATTAGCCAGATGCTGACATGGGGGCCCACCTTCTCTTCCCCAGGACCTAGTGTGTCTTTAGGTATTCCAGTAGTATTCCCATTTTCCACCTTGAATTAAAGCTCACAGAACTCATCTGTATGCACTATTTTATTATTTCCAAGTGCCTGAAGCATGCTAAAAGCCTCTAATCCACTATCTTGGGAAAAAAAAAAACACTACAATTTATTTTAATTCACAGAACAGAATTATTTTCCATGTTTTCTTGGAATATTATTAATCATAACATTTAATATATAGAAAGTGCTAGATGAGATGAACAAAAGTTTATGGCTCAATTAAGTGTAGCATCCAGATAAAGGTGTTGATTAGCCTTGAAGCAGAGTGGACAGAAGTTTGTATCTTGGCTGTGCAATTTACTAGCCATGCAACATTGGGTTATCTGTTGAAAGTTTCAGAATTTTACTTTACTCTTCTGTAAAATTCTAACAAAATAACGTTTTCTATAAGGCTGCTTAGAGATTGTAATTAGATATCTGCTAAGTACTTATTCTTGTGTCTGATACCTAGTAAATGCTCAATGATATTTCAGTACTGAAAGGCAAAAGCATCTTTCTTTCCAAATCTATTGTCCATGGGTTATAGTGTAGTTGTTTGAAAAATAATTTAGTGCAAACAACTTTTTTAAGAAATGAAAGAGGACATGATATTTGTCTACCTTAAATGGTGCAAGTCCATATTCCTGAAGACAGTGACAAATATCTCATTTCAGAATTCTGTTTTCACTACAGGTTAGTACTGGAACATTGATATATTAAATTGGATTTTCTTTATTTAATCTCTGTCGGCAGCAGCAAAATGTACTTGAATTTCCCTGTTGAGAATAATGTGCACTTGCTTTGCCATTTACTTGCCTAGAAAAGACATTAAAGTACTTTTGCTTAGCAAATGTTATATTGTTGGCTTAGATGCAACCCTACAGATACACTGTAAAGTATAATTTAATATCAGAATGCAATAATACCTACTATAGTTCATCACTACATGGCTGTTTCTGCACAAAACCTCTTAACATGCTTTTCAAATCAGCAGACATTACTAAGGGTCATTAACAACACACTAAGCACTTATGACAAGTAACCTCCGTCTACTCTAATAAAGTAGCCTTTATTTCAGAACTTCTTCAAACTGAAATTCTGTTGGAAGCTCCTATGGCTCTATGAATTTGAAAGTAATCCCTGACAATGTGTAACAGGCAGAAAAAGAGAGATAGTACTAGAAAAAAGCTAGGCATTTTATATGTTTATTGAATATTTTACATTCTTTAGTTTCAGGTTTGATCTAAAAAAAAAAAAAAACAACCCTGCTGTTCATTGTGTCCTTTTTTTAATGATTCACTTGCTGTAGAATACAGTGATTCCTCCATTGGTGGCCTTTTCATTAGCTGTGTAAGTAATTACATGGTAAATGTATCAGTCAGAACCTGCCTGTGTCTCATGTCTAGCCTACAAACTAGTTAACAGAGAATCTCCCTAACACCTATCACTGGGAAAAGATAAATCCAGCTGCAAAGAAAGTAATCCCACATCCATATGCATGGATCTGTTCTTCTCTGAAACAGATGCTTATTTTAACCAAACTGCTCTAGAGACATCAGAATTTGGTATGACATCATTCATCCTTGAAAGTAATACAAAGAATCTTATAAAAAATATCACAAGGCCTTAAAAATTAATAACACTTTATCTGTACCATTGTTCTCTGTTAAAGTGCTGTGTAGACAATTTTCGTTTTGGGATTTCTAAGCACTTTGATCACCAAATAGTAATTTTGTCATTGAACTTCCATCTCTAAAGCCTCTCCCTTGGATTTCCTATGTTAATTATCCCAACAGCACTTTTAAGAGTTATGTACATGATGGAAATATACAAGGATGTTGTTTGCTTTCACCTCCTATTGACTGCAAACGAATTTGAATCAATTTTACATAGGAAAATAACCATTACTTTAAAAGATTTTAACTTTCCCTCACAGATTTAAGATTTATACGAATAACTTTACACGCATCTTTTCCCCTGTGGGAAAGGAGAAAGATGAGTCAGGGTAACATGGGTGGTAGGGGAGGAAGAAGGCAAAGCATGGCCCACAGTGTAAATAGGGAGAAAGAGATATTAAGAAGAAAAGGACCAGATTGAGATTCCATCCTCTGGCATTATATTGTCCACGAGTCTCTATTATCTAGCTTAATTTTACAGATACAGGATGAGGCCAGCCAGGTAGGGACAGGTTTCCTAAAACCCCTGACATTAGAGAAGCATCCTAGAGTGGTTACTCAGCCTGCCCCTACTTCCCAGAACGAGGAATGAGGGCAGAATGAAGGCAGCTTGCAAATATAGATATTCAAACTCACCCTCCTTTAGGGTTGGGTTCTAAAAACTTTCACTGGGATCTTGCTAGTTATCCTTACCCTCTCTAAGATTGCTGGGAAAATTTTCCCACAGTTCACACTAGATTAGAGTAGCCCAGAAGTTTAATAAATTACACGCCCTGTCATTTATATGCTTTAACAGTGAATTGAACCCCTACTCAAATATACTTCCCTTAACTTCTAAAGCAATAGCATTGATTATAGCACACACAATTCTGAAAGGGCACAAATGTGCAATAACAAAGATTATGTTTTAATTTTTGATTCATAGGTTTAAATGCTTTTAGTAAACTTTTTCCTCAGTTTTTGATAACTACGCCAATGCTCACAAAGCTTCATAAATCTAGGTTATTATAATAATTCTTGGTAGCAAAGATGCCAAAATATCATTTTATTTTTATTTCCGATGTATACATATATTCATCTACATATATAATGCATATATATAATGTATATTACATATACTTATATATACAACTGGGTGCATATATATATATAAAATGTGTGTGTATATATATACACACATATATACATTTGACAAACTTATATGTTTGTATACATACACATATATGTTTTTATATATATACATATATATACATTTGACAAAATATATATATATTTGACAAACATACATATGTGTGTGTGTATATATATATATATATATGGCAGCAACCTGCCTTAGAAATTTTCCTCTATGGATCACATTATACAAGCCGTTTTGTTTTCTCATGTGAGTCATCTGGTTTCAGAATAATAAAATCTTAGGAATGAAATAAAATTTAGTGGTCATCTGGTAAAACTCACTGTTTGGGGAGAAGAGGAGGGGAAGTAAACACATAAATTATACATAAATGACAAGACCTGGCAACCTGTTTGAATTGCATACCAATATATAAATAAAAATAATATATTAAGCTACTTAACAATTTACTTCAATCTAGACCAATAACTTAGCCAACGGAACTTACCCAATGGAAATCCGTAACTTACCCAACGGAAATCAATATATAAGATAATGAATATGAACACCTGATACATAGCCATTATTGACTACGTACTGAAAGTTACACAAAAATGATATAGACATCACTGTTGTATTCAGGAAAAACAAAAGGAAGCTATGGCAGTGTAATCCATTAGAGAAGAAACTAGCTTACAGTGGGTAGTACTGGCCACAAATAGAGTAGAACTACAAAAGGAAAATCTAAATGGGCTAGAATATCATGGAAGGAGAAAGGCACAAACTAGACTTGTAAGAATTGGGAGATTTTGATAGATAACTGGGTGAGAAAAGGTTATCTGTATAGTCAAATAAGTTGAATTATATATACACAAATAAACTACATTTATATAGTGCATTACAGCACATAGTAAGAATGTAATCTATATATTGGGAAATAATAAATAAATAATATTTATGTGAGAAAATGGAAAATATAAGGCCGTTACACATTCTTGAGCAAGTTGCCAATCTGATAAAGAGAATGTTTTAAGACAGTTTGCCTAAGTTACAAGTTTAATGACGCATGACCTCAGGATACTTAAGATAAGGACAAACAGGAGGCTGCCAGCTCATTTGGAAGTGAGGTGATAAAGACTAGGCTAACATGATGGAAGTAACTATGGAGAATGAGAATGAAATATAAAATTTTAAAGAAAGAAATGCAAGACTTTGTATCCATACTTATGAGCGACTGAGGCATGGGTGGGGGCAAAATTGTATTATCAAGGTTCACAGCTTAGTGGAGAGAATTCTGAATTTAAATGAAATGGGTGGATTTTTTTCTCTTGGGTGTAAGGTGGTTTTCCAAGGGTTGGAAATGTATTGTGTTTTTCATAATAATTTTAGGAGCAAAATGCCCCTTAAAGTCTACTGAGTTTGAGATGATGGTACATATGTCCAGTAGAAGTAGAATAGTAGTAAGAAATGATTAGTTACAGCTGATTATCTGGAAGGTCACTCTAATTTGGGAGTGACCAGAATAGAGGTGATAATTGAAGCCAAGGAAGTAGATACATTTTTATGTGCACGTTTGCTTTTAGATTTCAACATCCATATTCCTTTCTGCTTCCATAGTGTTATGTTACACAGGGCTTCATCTTTTCATTATCCAGCCGCCACCCAGGATTAGTGTAAAACATATCACAACAGGGTTAAAGAGGGTCCATGGTTCTTCTGGCATCACTCTTGAATCCACTGCTGTACTCTTTAACTACAGAAACATACTCTTGGGGAAAAAAGCTAAGAGACATCATCACCTTATTACAAATCTTATCTAATATATTCTCAGCCATGAATATTTAAATTTTAAGCCTTATCAGTATTAGTGCACTTAAAGATTTTGTCCCCTGGTAAAGTCATTTCAAACATTTTTGAGTAGTTAAGTTTAGTCTAGGAGGTATGCCTCTGCAATCACACTAGAAGACAGTCCATGTTTAACTCTGAGCCCATGATAAATGACTCCTACAGAGCTAAATGTGAAGTAATAAGGCACAAATTTTCTTTCAAATTATTGAATATTTAATAAACTCTGCTTAATACATTTTTAAGTTTATGGCTATGGATTCTGAATTTTTGAAAATAACAATCTTAAACAATTTAAAATTGACTAATTTACCAGAAAAATCTTATTCTCCTTTAATGCCACAAAATTTGTTATGATGCCTTCAAAGGGATAGTAACTATAAAGATTCAAGGAACAAGGACAATCTGGTTATTTAAATATTAACCCACAGAAGTATTCTGTGTCATTGATTATCAACACCTAATTCCACTTATTTTAATTTTATTTCAGTCTTCGTATTCAATCTTAGTCTGACACTTTCTACATGAAGCCTGACATCATAAAGAGAAAAGATCCAAAGAGCATTCTCATGATATTTTAAATTACTATAATTTAAAAATTGATTTCTGTTATCATACAATGACCACCACAGGGGGAAAAATATTTTCTGCTTTGGTCAGTTGTGTTAGATTTGACATGGAGAATTTTTTGTTTGTCCATCTGTAATTTCATTGTAAAACCTTAAGGAACTTTGCTTTTCCTGATTATTAGCTGTAAGAATAAACATTGTTATATTTTGTAATTAAGCAATTATTTTTCTTTAAATGTTTTAGTGAGTACCTTTACAATGGGTTGCATATGGAAGTTTCTCTAAATAAATTGAAATGACTCTAAAAAATGCCTGGAGCATGTGTAATCTGCAAACAAAACCAACAGTTATATTATGATGCAAGCATATAGTAGCTATATTGCTTCTGAAATTATGATGTAATTTCATTTCTTTCATACCAATTATATTGGTACTAACTAGGCTCTGTGTAAAATGACAATCAAAGACTCTAACCCATTTACTGACAGACTATGCCTGGAGAAGTACAAAACAGTATCGAATACTAGTTTTATTTGCTACTTTTATTTATTTATGGAAACTGGCAGCTATAATTAATGTAGTCAGAGTTCATAACATGTAAATGAGCTGCTAAAATGTAGTGAAACTTGATATATTTCAAACATTGCAGTCAACATGCCTCATAGAGGCAGAATTACACCATGCATTCAACTCTAAAATGGCTCTCCATGGAGGTTTCAGCATCCATTTTGAATTACCATTGTTTCTTTGCACATTCAAAATGGTCCAAGTGAAATCCAGATTCAGTGGCCTTACTTGTTCTTCCAATGGTTTCATTGATAGTTTAATGGCAAGCAAAATCTAACAGGATTTCTGCAGTTAATATAAATTTGTGCTTCCTAGAGTCTTTCTCCATAGGTGAACCAAGTAATTTGTTTAAAGAACTGTCCAAACATAGAGGAAGAAAAACACAGCACTAAAATTACCAATCCCTCCAGGAAAAACAGAAGACTATGGAGTCATTAGATAATACACTAACAATAATAAATAACTTGCCAATTATTTACTGAGCGCTTCATATGTGGAAGGAATATAAAGATAGCTGTGAATTTAACTCTGTTGAAACAGTCTAGACAAAATAAATTTAGCAGAGTTTATGTACACAAAGAATGATTCATGAATTGGGCAGCACTCAGAACCAGAAGAGATTCAAAGAGCTCCTCTCTGCAATGTGGGCAGTGAGTGTTTGTAGACAGAACAGAAAAGTAGAGAACTAGCTTGATTGATTATAGCTAGGCATTTACCTTATTTGAACATGGTCTATTAATAGTTGCAGCTTATGATTGGCTGAAACTAGGCTGTTTGTGATTGCTTGAGACCTGGCTATATGTTATGGGGGGAAAAAGCTCTTAAATTCGGTTTTGGTTTGTTTGTATACTAAGTTGCAGTTTGTTAAGCAGGGACCCAAAGAGACAGCCTCTGGCCAAATTTAATTTAACAATTTACAGTGCAATTATGCAACTTAGAGACTGTAGAATATTGAACAGCAACAAGCCTTTGTAGCCAGAGAGACTAGGATTCAAGTCTTAAATAGTCCATTTACCAGCTGTGTAGACATAGTCATGTCTCTTAGCCTCCATAACACAATGCTTGCTTCTCTGCTAAAACAACCTATATAGCAAGGTTGTTTTCTGGCTTGAATAAGATAATATTTATAAAGTACCTAGCACAGCTTGGCACATAGAAGGTAATAGAAAAAGCTGTGGTTTTGGTGTTATTACTGTTGTTACCCTTATCGACATTATTATCACAATATAGTGAGACTAATGCTCATGTAGCACAGTAACACAATATCATTAGGAATGTAAACGAGGCTCAGCCGGGTAGAATAAAAAGGATTTTACTACACACAAAAAAAGGGTAAAATTGGGACAGAAGGCTGGGGAACAACACTAGACTAAGCAGAGTCATGTGACTTTGCATATGCCTTGCTTTGCCAAAAAAAATTGAACAGAACACGTACCATATCTGAATGGAAGCATACAAGAGCCAGAATAGAATGTTCTATGTTCATTTTTTCCAGACGTTTTCTTGAGGTACTGTTTGCCTGTGTCACTAAGGAGAACATAAAACAGAATCCTTAGAAAAGTTTTGATAATGATGAACTAAATCTTTATAGTTTTATGTCACTGAGATTAATAGGTTGCTGGTTACCACAACATATTCTATCCAATCCTTACCAACACAACCTCATTCATGGCATCTTTGAGGACTAAGTAAGGTAAAGAGATTACAAGGTAAAGAGAATTGTAAAAAATTGGGAATAAAACTGTCAATGCCCAGGAAGAACCCAGAATATCATTATCAAGAGTATGGACTTATACACAACATAAAACTATTGAATTTATTTTATGCACTTTTCATGCAGAGAGTTGGCATCATGAGTTTATGAGGGGTGATGTTTAACAAGTAAAAACCAGAGGTTGGAAGAAGCTTTTGCAATAGACAATAACAAAAGAAATAGGAATGTGAAGGAAATAGGAGGGGAAGAATTTGAAAGGCTTCAAAATATTGATAGAATATATGTTGGCTGGTTAAAGTTATAGGATACAGGACAGCAAAAATAAACTCTACAATCTCTGGCTATGTTGGCTAGGTATATATTAATGAATTAACTGAACTAGGTAACAGGAAAATTATTAACCAAATGTATGTGCTTTTAAAAGCCTTTGGAAACTTAGGAATACTTATACAAATCATCTTGTATGTAGATAGTATAATATATTCTGGGAAATTATTAGGCCTAATTAAATAAGTGCATACACCTCATAAATGAATATCACAAATTGTCACTCAAAAACTTTGCATTGTCATTAATCATTTACAAACTATTTGCAGTGAAATAAACAGGAAAAGTAGCCCAAATAGAAGTGAGAGTAAATAATTATGAAGATGTCCATCATGGATTCTGTGCCTAATGATTCCTGTAATTTCATTTAGAAACTATTTGTAGTGAGATATTAAATCAAAATTTGTTATATATGTGCAAAGCATTGGTCTTCTAAAATAATCAATTAAATGGAATATAATTTCTCTTCTGAAATATGGGTTATGATTAGCCTGCATGCATAAACAATTTAAATAACAATGCAGTCTTTTGTGTCATTCTAATTGGATGATAAAAGAAATGTATTTAATCGAGGGAGGAGCCAAGATGGCCGAATAGGAACAGCTCCGGTCTACAGCTCCCAGCGTGAGCGACGCAGAAGATGGGTGATTTCTGCATTTCCATCTGAGGTACCGTGTTCATCTCACTAGGGAGTGCCAGACAGTGGGCGCAGGTCAGTGGGTGAGTGCACCATGCGCCAGCCGAAGCAGGGGCGAGGCATTGCCTCACTCGGGAAGCGCAAGGGGTCAGGGAGTTCCCTTTCCAGGGGTGACAGACGGCACCTGGAAAATCGGGCCACTCCCACCCGAATACTGTGCTTTTCCGATGGGCTTAGGAAATGGTGCACCAGGAGATTATAGCCCACACTGGGCTCAGAGGGTCCTACGCCCACGGAGTCTCACTGATTGCTAGCACAGCAGTCTGAGATCAAACAGCAAGTCAGCAGCGAGGCTGGAGGAGGGGTGCCTGCCATTGCCCACGCTCGCTTAGGTAAACAAAGCAGCCTGGAAGCTTGAACTGGGTGGAGCCCACCACAGCTCAAGGAGGCCTGCCTGCCTCTGCAGGCTCCACCTCTGGGGGCAGGGCACAGGCAAACAAAAAGACAGCAGTAGCCTCTGCAGACTTAAATGTCCCTGTCTGACAGCTTGGAGGAGAGCAGTGCTTCTCCCAGCACACAGCTGGAGATCTGAGAACGGGCAGACTGCCTCCTCAAGTGGGTCCCTGACCCCTGACCCACGAGCAGCCTAACTGGGAGGCACCCCCCAGCAGGGGCAGACTGACACCTCACACAGCCTGCCAGGTACTCCAACAGGCCTGCAGCTGAGGGTCCTGTCTGTTAGAAGGAAAACTAACAGAAAGGACATCCACACCAAAAACCCATCTGTACATCACCATCATCAAAGACCAAAAGTAGATAAAACCACAAAGATGGGGAAAAAACAGAGCAGAAAAACTGGAAACTCTAAAAAGCAGAGTACCTCTCCGGACGGAGAATGACTTTGACGAGCTGAGAGAAGAAGGCTTCAGACGATCAAATTACTCCTAGCTATGGGAGGATATTCAAACCAAAGGCAAAGAAGTTGAAAACTTTGAAAAAACTTTAGAAGAATGTATAACTAGAATAACCAATACAGAGAAGTGCTTAAAGGAGCTGATGGAGCTGAAAACCAAGGCTTGAGAACTACGTGAAGAATGCAGAAGCCTCAGGAGCCGATGCGATCAAATGGAAGAAAGGGTATCAGCCCTGGAAGATGAAATGAATGAAATGAAGCAAGAAGGGAAGTTTAGAGAAAAAAGAATAAAAAGAAATGAGCAAAGCCTCCAAGAAATGTGGGACTATGTGAAAAGACCAAATCTACGTCTGATTGGTGTACCTGAAAGTGACGGGGAGAATGGAACCAAGTTGGAAAACACTCTGCAGGATATTATCCAGGAGAACTTCCCCAATCTAGCAAGGCAGGCCAACATTCAGATTCAGGAAATACAGAGAATGACACAAAGATACTCCTCGAGAAGAGCAACTCCAAGACACATAATTGTCAGATTCACCAAAGTTGAAATGAAGGAAAAAATGTTAAGGGCAGCCAGAGAGAAAGGTCGGGTTACCATCAAAGGGAAGCCCATCAGACTAACAGCGGATCTCTCGACAGAAACCCTACAAGCCAGAAGAGAGTGGGGGCCAATATTCAACATTCTTAAAGAAAAGAATTTTCAACCCAGAATTTCATATCCAGCCAAACTAAGCTTCATAAGTGAAGGAGAAATAAAATCCTTTACAGATAAACAAATGCTGAGAGATTTTGTCACCACCAGGCCTCCCCTAAAAGAGCTCCTGAAGGAAGCACTAAACATGGAAAGGCACAACCGGTACCAGCCACTGCAAAATCATGCCAAAATGTAAAGACCATCGAGACTAGGAATAGACTGCATCAACTAACGAGCAAAATAACCAGCTAACATCATAATGACAGGATCAAATTCACACATAAAAATATTCACTTATATGTAAATGGACTAAATGCTCCAATTAAAAGACACAGACTGGCAAATTGGATAAAGAGTCAAGACCCATCAGTGTGCTGTATTCAGGAAACCCAACTCACGTGCAGAGACACACATAGGCTCAAAATAAAAGGATGGAGGAAGATCTACCAAGCAAATGGAAAGCAAAAAAAGGCAGGGGTTGCAATCCTAGTCTCTGATAAAACAGACTTTAAACCAACAAAGATCAAAAGAGACCAAGAAGGCCATTACATAATGGTAAAGGGATCAATTCAACAAGAAGAGCTAACTATCCTAAATATATATGCACCCAATACAGGAGCACCCAGATTCATAAAGCAAGTCCTGAATGACCTACGAAGAGACTTAGACTCCCACACATTAATAATGGGAGACTTTAACACCCCACTGTCAACATTAGATAGATCAACGAGACAGAAAGTGAACAAGGATACCCAGGAATTGAACTCAGCTCTGCACCAAGCTGACCTAATAGAAATCTACAGAATTCTCCACCCCAAATCAACAGAATATACATTTTTTTCAGCACCACACCACACCTATTCCAAAATTGACCACATACTTGGAAGTAAAGCTCTCCTCAGTAAATGTAACAGAACAGAAATTATAACAAACCATCTCTCAGATCACAGTACAATCAAGCTAGAACTCAGGATTAAGAATCTCACTCAAAACCACTCAACTACATGGAAACTGAACAACCTGCTCCTGAATGACTGCTGGGTACATAACGAAATGAAGCCAGAAATAAAGATGTTCTTTGAAACCAATGAGAACCAAGACACAACATACTAGAATCTCTGGGATGCATTCAAAGCAGTGTGTAGAGGGAAATTTATGGCACTAAATGCCCACAAGAGAAAGCAGGAAAGATCCAAAATTGACACCCTAACATCACAATTAAAAGCACTAGAAAAGCAAGAGCACACACATTCAAAAGCTAGCAGAAGGCAAGAAATCACTAAAATCAGAGCAGAACTGAAGGAAATAGAGACACAAAAAACCCTTCAAAAAATTAATGAATCCAGGAGCTGGTTTTTTGAAAGGATCAACAAAATTGATAGACCACTGGCAAGATTAATGAAGAAAAAAAGAGAGAAGAATCACATAGATGCAATAAAAAATGATAAAGGGGATATCACCACCGATCCCACAGAAATACAAACTACCATCAGAGAATACTACAAACACCTCTACACAAATAAACTAGAAAATCTAGAAGAAATGGATAAATTCCTCAACACATACACCTTCTCAAGACTAAACCAGGAAGAAATTGAATCTCTGAATAGACCAATAACAGGAGCTGAAATTGTGGCAATAATCAATAGCTTACCAACCAAAAAAAGTCCAGGACCAGATGGGTTCACAGCCGAATTCTACCAGAGGTACAAGGAGGAACTGGTACCATTCCTTCTGAAACTATTCCAATCAATAGAAAAAGAGAGAATCCTCCCTAACTCATTTTATGAGGCCAGCATCATCCTGATACCAAAGCCTGGCAGAGACACAACAAAAAAAGAGAATTTTAGACCAATATCCCTGATGAACATTGATGCAAAAATCCTCAATAAAATACTAGCAAACCAAATCCAGCAGCACATCAAAAAGCTTATCCACCATGATCAAGTGGGCTTCATCCCTGGGATGCAAGGCTGGTTCAATATATGCAAATCAATAAATGTAATCCAGCATATAAACAGAACCAAAGACAAAAACCACATGATTATCTCAATAGATGCAGAAAAGGCCTTTGACAAAATTCAACAACCCTTCATGCTAAAAACTCTCAATAAATTAGGTATTGATGGGACGAATCTCAAAATAATAAGAGCTATCTATGACAAACCCACAGCCAATATCATACTGAATGGGCAAAAACTGGAAGCATTCCCTTTGAAAACTGGCACAAGACAGGGATGACCTCTCTCACCACTTCTATTCAACATAGTGTTGGAAGTTCTGGCCAGGGCAATTAGGCAAGAGAAGGAAATCAAGGGTATTCAATTAGGAAAAGAGGAAGTCAAATTGTCCCTGTTTGCAGATGACATGATTGTATATCTATAAAACCCCATTGTCTCAGCCCAAAATCTCCTTAAGCTGACAAGCAACTTCAGCAAAGCCTCAGGATAGAAAATCAATGTACAAAAATCACAAGCATTCTTATACATCAATAACAGACAAACAGAGAGTCAAATCATGAGTGAACTCCCATTCACAATTGCTTCAAAGAGAATAAAATACCTAGGAATCCAACTTACAAGAGATGTGAAGGACCTCTTCAAGGAGAACTACAAACCGCTGCTCAAGGAAATAAAAGAGGATACAAACAAATGGAAGAACATTCCATGCTCATGGGTAGGAAGAATCAATATCATGAAAATGGCCATCCTTCCCAAGGTAATTTACAGATTCAATGCCATCCCCATCAAGCTACCAATGACTTTCTTCACAGAATTGGAAAAAACTACTTTAAAGTTCATATGGAACCAAAAAAGAGCCTGCATCTCCACGTCAAACCTAAGCCAAAAGAACAAAGCTGGAGGCATCACACTACCTGACTTCAAACTATACTACAAGGCTACAGTAACCAAAACAGCATGGTACTGGTATCAAAACAGAGATATAGATCAATGGAACAGAACAGAGCCGTCAGAAATAATGCCACATATCTACAACTATCTGATCTTTGACAAACCTGAGAAAAACAAGAAATGGGGAAAGGATTACCTATTTAATAAATGGTGCTGGGAAAACTGGCTAGCCATACGTAGAAAGCTGAAACTGGATCACTTCCTTACACCTTATTCAAAAATCAATTCAAGAGGGATTAAAGACTTAAATGTTAGACCTAAAACCACAAAAACCCTAGAAGAAAACCTAGGCATTACCATTCAGGACATAGGCATGGGCAAGGACTTCATGTCTAAAACACCAAAAGCAATGGCAACAAAAGCCAAAACTGACAAATGGGATCTAATGAGACTAAAGAGCTTCTGCACAGCAAAAGAAACTACCATCAGAGTGAACAGGCAACCTACAAAATGGGAGAAAATTTTCGTAACCTACTCATCTGACAAAGGGCTAATATCCAGAATCTACAATAAACTCCAACAAATTTACAAGAAAAAAACAAACAACCCCATCAAAAAGTGGGTGAAGGACATGCACAGACACTTCTCAAAAGAAGACATTTATGCAGCCAAAAAACACATGAAAAAATGCTCACCATCACTGGCCATCAGAGAAATGCAAATCAAAACCACAATGAGATACCATCTCACACCAGTTAGAATGGCAATCATTAAAAAGTCAGGAAACAACAGGTGCTGGAGAGGATGTGGAGAAATAGGAACACTTTTACACTGTTGGTGGGACTGTAAACTAGTTCAACCCTTGTGGAAGTCAGTGTGGCGATTCCTCAGGGATCTAGAACTAGAGATTCCATTTGACCCAGCCATCCCATTACTGGGTATATACCCAAAGGACTATAAATCATGCTGCTATAAAGACACATGCACACGTATGTTTATTGCAGCATTATTCACAATAGCAAAGACTTGGAACCAACCCAAATGTCCAACAATGATAGACTGGATTAAGAAAATGTGGCACATATACACCATGGAATACTATGCAGCCATCAAAAATGATGAGTTCATGTCCTTTGTAGGGACATGGATGAAATTGGAAATCATCATTCTCAGTAAACTATCGCAAGCACAAAAAACCAAACACCGCATATTCTCACTCATAGGTGGGAATTGAACAATGAGAACACATGGACACAGGAAGGGGAACATCACACTTCGGGGACTGTTGTGGGGTAGGGGGAGTGGGGAGGGATAGCATTGGGAGATATACCTAATGCTAGATGACGAGTTAGTGGGTGCAGCGCACCAGCATGGCACATGTATACATATGTAACTTACCTGCACGTTGCGCACATGTACCATAAAACCTAAAGTATAATAATAATAATAATAATAATAATAAAAAAGAAAAAATACAAAACAAAACAACAAAAAAAGTATTTAATCAGCAAAAAAATAAAAGTTATATTATAAATCTTTAATCATTAAAATTCACTGTTTGAATGATCATTGGTCCTTCCTAGTAGACTTTGAGCTTATTAATTTCAGGGAATATATGGTTTTTCCTCTTGGAAACTTTAGCTCACAGTAAGTACTCAGTTAAGGTTTGTTGTCACAGGGACTGACTCAATGACATATTTTGATGTAAAAGCCTTCATGGATGTTTTCATATGTCCAGCATAAATCTCCTGAGAAACAATTCTATGGTAATTCAGAGAACTACACATAAAATGAATAATAAATAATGAATGTTCCTATATACACCTGTAGTATCAGAATGTAATTGTGCTCCATAATAATAGCAAGTGCTTTAGAAAAGAGCTTCAAATTGTTAAGATATGAATTTGGAGCAATTTTGTTTTTCCCAATAATTTCTGATAACTGCATGTAGCCACACCATCTCAGTCTGGGTAGCAGTCTTCATTACTAATAAATAAATCAGTCTCACTCCCTAACTTTTTGTTTTTTGGTTGTTTTTTAGAACAGTATAGTTCCATTTCAAATATGTAGTCTTGTTGCTTTAAAATCATCACTGTAATATTTGACTCTCACCTGACTTGTGCCCTCAACAGCTTGTCTATGCAGCAGCACTTCACCTGTTTTTGGACACATCCCTTTTCTTGTGTTAGCATCATTCAAAATCATCATCTATTTGATTATTTTGTTTTCTTTTGTTTTTACTAAAACATACGTCTTGACAAGGACTACATTTGATGTACATTTGATGTACTACTGATGGTCCTATGACTACATTTATTGACTGAAACTCAGTTGGGGCATCATTCCTGGTGGCCTCTTTTTTTTGCTACAATTCCAAGCAAGACTGTAGCCCCCAATCTTACCCACTTTCCATGATCCTAAAGTTTGCATAGAATGGGCACAAATAGTATCTCTATTCTATGTCACTCGGAAGCTGAAATATTGATGGGGTGGCCCTGAAACTCTTTTTGCCACACCTCCCCACCTCATATCTCATCATCTCTTCTCAAGGCTCTCTTGTTCTGTCAGCGGCCCTCAGTTAGCAAGTTTGGCAACCCAGAGATATCCAATCAAGCATCTAAGATCAATAAGTCTTGCTATATTTACTCCCTAATTTTATGAGCAATTTCATTTTCTTTTGGACTCCATACCTGACACATACATAGAGAAGATGCACCATTTTTTCCTTCTTCAGAGGAATGTAAGGGGAATGAATACTCTCTTCTCAAAAACACTACATTTACTTAAAATGTGATTTTGCTCTTCAAACTTCTCCTCTGCTGCCCACCTCTGCTGGCCAAGGAGTATAGTGGGCTGTGGTAGTGTTAGCCCCCTGTCAGGGAAGTCTTTGCACCTCTGAGCAAAGACTGGTCATCCTCAAAATGTGAACTGTGGTGTTCCTCCTGCTGCCTGTTCTCAGCTATGACCTCTGTTATTCATTCTTAAAAAGATAATCACATTTGAAATTTAGTGTGATTCATCTTAAATTTGGATTACATGAAATTCCCAGTATTTGACCTATAAAAATGGCAATGTCATAGCATAATCCTATCCATTGGTGTCTATCAGGATTTTTTTTATTTTTTAATTTTTATTTATGTAATTTTTTTCAGGGTCTCACTCTGTCAATCAGGCTGGAGTGCCGTGGTGCAATCTCAGCCCCCTGCAACTTCTGACTTCTGAATTCAAATGATCCTCCCACCTCAGCCTCTTGAGTAGCTGGGACTACAGGCATGCACCATCACACCCGGCTAATTTTTTGTATTTTTAGTAGAGATGGGGTTTCATGCTGTTGCCCAGGCTGGTCTGGTACTCCTGAGCTCAAGTGTTCTGCCTGCCTCTTCCTCCCAGAATGCTGGGATTACAGGGATGATCAGCAACTATGCTCCGTTCTATCAGGATTTTTAATCTCCTCACGTTTTGAACTGTGTGGGAATCAGGTAGAGAGGAGTTATTCTGAGAACATTTTCCATGTTTTGTGATTGAAAACCATGAAATACGATGCAACTGCTGCTCATGATAATACACCAATCACCTCCACATACCCGGGTCCCTAATGGACTGGGGAGTTTCAATTTGATATAGTCTGACTATAGCAGATGTGCTACTTGTGACAAATGGCAACATATTGGAAATTCTCTATTAGAACAATGCTGCCTCTGTGCTCTGAATTTACATAGTAAGAGAGTGTCATCATCAATAGGAAGTGGTATAATAACCAAACAACTGCTTTCTGTCTGTCCATTTACATTGTTACAACTTTAATTCAGTTTGAATTAAAGCCTTTCCACACCAAGAGCACAATTTATGTTGTAAGTTATTTCCAGATGCCATTTTTAGTTCCAAAATGAGTGAATCAAACGCCTGCCAGTTTCTCCTTGGAGAGTGTTGTCCTCAGACTCTATGACATGCATCTTCACAACATCTTTCTCGTAAGGTGGATAGTAGGCCAGCTTGACTGTTGAAGTGGTTTCCAATTTTATTATCACTGGGATAACCTCCTTCTAATCACTCCTTTATGAATGGATTTTATGATTTTTAATTTTATTGTAAAAACCTAAACATTTCATATTTTAAGATTGTATTTCTTGAATTAAATTTAAACTATAATAATTTGCTTTGGAAAGAAATCAGATTTGTGGGAACACATCAGACATACCCCATAGCATAGGTAGTCTACATTATGAAGCTATTGAGGCTCATTGTCCTGAAGTGATTAAGAATTATGAAAACTTGGGAACCATTCAAACAATGATATGGCATATATGGTTTCTTATAATCTTTGTGATTCTCTTTCCCATTAGTTAAATCATATTCACATTTATCTCAATAAAAATTTACCAGTGCGAAAACTAATGGGAAAAACTCTCAAATAACAAATTACAAGTTGTAGTCAAAACTGTGGTTTGCTATTAGAAAATAAATTATTTTCTTTATATGTGTACACACACCAAATTTAGTAATGATTGAAAATAAAACACTCATGTTGGCTGTATACTTTGGGTACTGCTTTCCTTTGACTTTATAATAAGCATTTTTTTCTTCACAGATTTTCTTCATTATTGTTTTCCATTCTGAGATATCTATATAGTAATTGTGAAATGTATACTCTGAATAATTCATTTAAAGAACTGCATCAACTGATGCAGGGGGTATAATATGAAAAAATAATAGTATGCTTTTAAACTAGGAAGAGAAAACTTAACTTTCTTAACTAGAACTAAAATCAACTACCAGAGTATTCTTATAAGGTAGCATATAATGCTAATAGAGATTTAGGTAAATGAGTGAGTATAAAACAACCCTTCAACTGTCTTTTGAAGAAGACTCTGTTAGCTGAAGCTTATTAGATAAGAGCAGAAGTTTTATTTCTTTTTTATTTTCAATAAAAAATTATTCTATGTGTAATAGTTTCCCCACACTATTCTATAATAGCTTACTTCCATTTTACATATAATAGAACATATTATGCATATTTATTCTGTATATAATAGTTTTTCTTTATTCTTGCATATAATCACTCTGTGTAATAGTTTCATTTTATATATGTTCTATGTTATATACTATATACCATGTATTATATATATGTTGTATTAGTTAGGGTTCCCTAGAGGGACCGAACTAATAGGGGACAAATATTATTGGGTATAATACTTAATATTATTCAGTATTAACTCACATGATCATAAGGTTCCACAATAGGCTGTCTACAATCTAAGGAGCAAGGAGAGCTAGTTGGAGTTCCAAAACTGAAGAACTTGGAGTCTGATGTTCAGGGGATGGAAGGATCCAGCATGGGAGAAAGATGTAGACAGGGAGGCTACGCCAGTCTAATCTCTCCACATTCTTCTGCCTGCTTTCATACTGGCAGATGATTAGACTGTGCCCACCCAGATTAAGGGTGGGTCTGCCCTTCCCAGGCCACTGACTCAACTGTTAATCTCCTTTGGCATCACCCTCACGGGCACATCCAGGATCAATACTTTGCATCCTTCAATCCAATCAAGTTGACAGTCAGTATTAACCCTCACATATGCAGTGGTAGATCATTCTATATATAATACTTTTTCCCCATTATGCATATAATATGATGTCAGAATTTTTATGATCATTTTATCCAATAAATTATCTCTAGCTCTGGAGCTATTTATGGCTTACTTATTTATTTCTTGTAGAGACAGGATCTTGCTCTGTCAACCAGGCTGGAGTGCAGTGGGGTGAACATACATCTCTGTAACCTCAAACTCCTGGGCTCAAGTGATCCTTTTACCTCAGCCTCCCAAACAGCTAGCACTACAGGTGAATGCCACCACACTAAGCTATTTATTTATTTATTTATTTTTTAGAGACAGGGTCTCACTATGTTGCCCAAGCTGATTTTGATCTTCTATCCTCAAATAATTCCCCCTGCCTCGGCCTCTCAAAGTGCTGGGATTAAGGGATGAGCCACCATGTCCAGCCTTTTAGCATATTTAAATTGAAGCTAAATATTCAGTATCTAGATAAGCAAGGTTTTCATTATATTTCAAAAATCCATGCCCACATAAGTCCAATGTCTATTCTTGCTATTCTTTATATTATGTTTCCCCTTATGATAATTTGGTAATGGTCTGGCCCCATATGATAGGGAATAATTGGTTTCTTAAGGAGTAATTAGTTTTATTAAGACTCAATAAAAATGTGTTCTGACTGATAGATGTCATTGGCAAGAAAATTAAGTTATAAAAACCGTAAAATAAAGCATACCTACTTACACTATGTGAAGAAATAATCAAAAAACAGATATTGAATTGATAATACTTAAAGAGTATGGTATTGTCAATATTTAACCAGCTAGTTTCTCTATCTAGCCAGCTGGAGATCCAGATCTGCTTCTGGAAATGTATCTAAAAATTGAAGATTATTAGAGACTTAAGTTCAAACTCTTCAAATTCTTCAAACATTGCTCAATATGATTAATTATAAAATTGCAAAAATTCACTTTATGTTTTCCTCATGTAATTAGTTCTGGGGGTATTCAGAAGTGACAAAATTCTATCTGGAAGATACACATTCATCACATATCGTACATTTTGAGATTGTGGGATCTATTTTGAAGAGTGCAATCTAAAATTCTTCACAGTACAAAATCTTCTCACTCAAATCTTCTAGGCATATGAACTGTGTTTGACTACTGAATGGTTCTTTTTTTAAATTGGAAATTATTTTATTTTTTTATCATACTTTAAGTTCTAGGGTACATGTGCACAACGTGCAGATTTGTTACATATGTATACATGTGCCATGTTGGTGTTCGGCACCCATTAACTCGTCATTTACATTAGGTATATCTCCTAATACCATCCTTCCCCCTTCCCCCCACTGCATGACAGGCCCCAGCATGTGATGTTACCCTTCCTGTGTCCAAGTGTTGTCACTGTTCAATTCCCACCTATGAGTGAGAACATGCGGTGTTTGGTTTTTTGTCCTTGCGATAGTTTGCTGAGAATGATGGTTTCTAGCCTCATCCATGTCCTTACAAAGGACATGAACTCATCCTTTTTTATAGCTGCATAGTACTCCATGGTGTATATGTGCCACATTTTCTTAATCCAGTCTATCATTGATGGACGTTTGGGTTGGTTCCAAGTCTTTGCTATTGTGAATAGTGCTGCAATAAACATATGTGTGCATGTGTCTTTATAGCAGCATGATGTACAATCCTTTGGGTATATATCCAGTAATGGGATGGCTGGGTCAAATGGTGTTTCTAGTTCTAGATCCCTGAGGAATCGCCACACTGACTTCCACAAGGGTTGCACTAGTTTACAGTCCCACCAACAGTGTAAAAGTGTTCCTATTTCTCCACATCCTCTCCAGCATCTGTTGTTTCCTGACTTTTTAATGATCGCCATTCTAACTGGTGTGAGATGGTATCTCACTGTGGTTTTGATTTGCATTTCTCTGATGACCAGTGATGATGAGCATTTTTTCATGTGTCTGATGACTGCATAAATGTCTTCTTTTGAGAAGTGTCTGTTCATATCCTTCACCCACTTGTTGATGGGGTTGTTTTTTTCTTGTAAGTTTGAGTTCTTTGTAGATTCTGGATATTAGCCCTTTGTCAGATGAGTAGATTGCAAAATTTTTCTCCCATTCTGTAGGTTGCCTTTTCACTCTGATGGTAGTTTCTTTTGCTGTGCAGAAGCTCTTTAGTTTAATTAGATCCCATTTGTCAATTTTGGCTTTTGTTGTCATTGCTTTTGGTGTTTTAGACATGAAGTCCTTGCCCATGCCTATGTCCTGAAAGGTATTGCCTAGGTTTTCTTCTAGGGCTTTTATGGTTTTAGGTCTAACATTTAAGTCTTTAATCCATCTTGAATTAATTTTTGTATAAGGTGTAAAGAAGTGATCCAGTTTCAGCTTTCTACATATGGCTAGCCAGTTTTCCCAGCACCATTTATTAAATAGGGAATCCTTTCCCCATTTCTTGTTTTCATCAGGCTTGTCAAAGATCGGATAGTTGTAGATGTGTGGTATTATTTCTGAGGGCTCTGTTCTGTTCCATTGGTCTATATCCCTGTTTTGATACCAGTACCATGCTGTTTTGGTTACTGTAGCCTTGTAGTATAGTTTGAAGTCAGGTATAGTACACTATAGTAGTATACTATAGTAGTATAGTTTGAAGTGATGCCTCCAGCTTTGTTTTTTGGCTCAGGATTGTCTTGGCAATGCGGGCTCTTTTTTGGTTCCATATGAACTTTAAAGTAGTTTTTTCCAATTCTCTGAAGAAAGTCATTGGTAGCTTGATGGGGATGGCATTGAATCTATAAATTACCTTGGGCAGTATGGCCATTTTCACAATATTGATTCTTCCTATCCATGAGCGTGGAATGTTCCTCTATTTGTTTGTGTCCTCTTTTATTTCATTGAGCAGTGGTTTGTAGTTCTCCTTGAAGAGGTCCTTCACATCCCTTGTAAGATCGATTCCTAGGTATTTTATTCTCCTTGAAGCAATTGTGAATAGGAGTTCACTCATGATTTGACTCTCTGTTTGTCTGTTATTGGTGTATAAGAATGCGATTTTTGCACATTGATTTTGTATCCTGAGACTTTGTTGAAGTTGCTTATCAGCTTAAGGAGATTTTGGGCTGAGACGATGGGGTTTTCTAAATATATAATCATGTCATCTGCAAACAGGGACAATTTGACTTCATCTTTTCCTAATTGAATACCTTTTATTTCTTTCTCCTGCCTGATTGCCCTGGCCAGAACTTCCAACACTATGTTGAATAGGAGTGGTGAGAGAGGGCATCCCTGTCTTGTGCCAGTTTTCAAAGGGAATGTTTCCAGTTTTTGCCCATTCAGTATGATATTGGCTGTGGGTTTGTCATAAATAGCTCTTATTATCTGAGGAGTGCTCTACTTCCAACTATTGGTCAATTTTAGAATGTGGTGCTGAGAAGAATGTATATTCTGTTGATTTGGGATGAAGAGTTCTGTAGCTGTCTATTAGGTCTGCTTAGTGCAGAGCTGAGTTCAATTCCTGGACATCGTTGTTAACTTTCTGTCTCGTTGATCTGTCTAATGTTGACAGTGGGGTGTTAAAGCCTCCCATTATTATTGTGTGGTAGTCTAAGTCTCTTTGTAGGTCTCTAAGGACTTGCTTTATGAATCTGGGTGCTCTTGTATTGGGTGCTTATATATTTAGGAAAGTTAGCTCTTCTTGTTGAATTGATCCCTTTACCATTATGTAATGGCCTTCTTTGTCTCTTTTGATCTTTGTTGGTTTAAAGTCTGTTTTATCAGAGACTGAGATTGCAACCCCTGCCTTTTTTTGTTTTCCATTTGCTTGGTAGATCTTCCTCCATCCCTTTATTTTGAGCCTATTTGTGTCTCTGCACGTGAGTTGGGTTTCCTGAATACAGCACACTGATGGGTCTTGACTGTTTATCCAACTTGCCAGTCTGTGTCTTTTAATTGGAGCATTTAGCCCATTTACATTTAAGTTTAATATTGTTATGTGTGAATTTGATCCCGTCATTATGATGTTAGCTGGTTCTTTTGCTCGTTAGTTGATGCAGTTTCATCCTGGCATCGATGGTCTTTACAAATTGGTATGTTTTTGCAGTGGCTGGTACTGGTTGTTCCTTTCCATGTTTAGTGCTTCCTTCAGGAGCTCTTTTAGGGCAGGCCTGGTTGTGTCAAAATCTCTCAGTATTTGCTTGTCTGTAAAGGATTTTATTTCTCCTTCTCTTAGGAAGCTTAGATTGGTTGGATATGAAATTCTGGGTTGAAAATTCTCTTCTTTAAGAATGTTGAATATTGGCCCCCACTCTCTTCTGGCTTATAGAGTTTCTGCCAAGAGATCTGCTGTTAGTTTGATGGGCTTCCCTTTGTGGGTAACCTGACCTTTCTCTCTGGCTGCCCTTAACATTTTTTCCTTCATTTCAACTTTGGTGAATCTGACAATTATGTGTCTTGGAGTTGCTCTTCTTAAGGAGTATCTTTGTGGCATTCTCTGTATTTC
Organism: Pongo abelii; assembly: GCF_028885655.2. Taxonomy (NCBI): domain Eukaryota; kingdom Metazoa; phylum Chordata; class Mammalia; order Primates; family Hominidae; genus Pongo; species Pongo abelii. Next base: position 93,793,127 of record NC_071990.2, on the reverse strand, counting down.
CTGAATTTGAATGTTGGCCTGCCTTGCTAGATTGGGGAAGTTCTCCTGGATAATATCCTGCAGAGTGTTTTCCAACTTGGTTCCATTCTCTCTGTCACTTTCAGGTACACCAATCAGATGTAGATTTGGTCTTGTCACTTTGTCCCATATTTCTTGGAGGCTTTGTTCATTTCTTTGTACTCTTTTTTCTCTAAACTTCTCCTTTCGCTTCATTTCATTCATTTGATCTTCAATCACTGATACCCTTTCTTCTAGTTGATTGAATTGGCTACTGAAACTTGTGCATTTGTCGCATAGTTCCCGTGCCATGGTTTTCAGCTCCATCAGGTCATTTAAGGATGTCTCTCCACTGGTTATTCTAGTTAGCCATTCATCTAATCTTTTTTCGAGTTTTTTAGCTTCTTTGCGATGGGTTTGAACTTCCTCCTTTAGCTCGGAGAAGTTTGATCGTCTGAAGACTTCTTCTCTCAACTTGTCGAAGTCATTCTCTGTCCAGCTTTGTTCCATTGCTGGTGAGGAGCTGTGTTCCTTTGGAGGGGGAGAGGTGCTCTGATTTTTAGAATTTTCAGCTTTTCTGCCCTGTTTTTTCCCCATCTTTGTGGTTTTATCTACCTTTGGTCTTTGATGAGGGTGATGTACAGATGGGGTTTTGGTGTGGATGTCCTTTCTGTTTGTTAGTTTTCCTTCTAACAGTCAGGACCCTTAGCTGCAGGTCTGTTGGAGTTTGCTGGAGGTCCACTCCAGAGCCTGTTTGCCTGGGTATCAGCAGCAGAGGCTGCAGAACAGCGAATATTGCTGAACAGCAAATGTTGCTGCCTGATTGTTCCTCTGGAAGCTTTGTCTCAGTGGGGTACCCGGCCATGTGAGGTGTCCTTCTGCCCCTACTGGCGTGTGCCTCCCAGTTAGGCAACTTGGAGGTCAGGGACCCACTTGAGGAGGCATTCTGTCTGTTCTCAGATCTCAACCTCCTTGCTGGGAGAACCACTACTCTCTTCAAAGCTGTCAGACAGGGACATTTAAGTCTGCAGAGGTTTCTGCTGCCTTTTGTTCAGCTATGCCCTGCCTGCAGAGGTGGAGTCTACAGAGGCAGGCAGGCCTCCTTGAGCTGTGGTGGGCTCCACCCTGTTTGAGCTTCCTGGCCCCTTTGTTTACCTACTTAAGCCTCAGCAATGGCAGATGCCCCTCCCTCAGCCTTGCTGCTGCCTTGCAGTTCGATCTCAGACTGCTGTGCTAGCAATGAGCAAGGCTCCATGGGTGTGGGACCCTCTGAGCCAGGCGCAGGATATAATCTCCTGGTGTACCATTTGCTAAGACCATTGGAAAAGTGCAGTATTAGGGTGGGAGTGACCTGATTTTCCAGGTGCCATCTGTCACAGCTTTCCTTGGCTAGGAAAGGGAATTCTCTGACCCCTTGCACTTCTTGGGTGAGGTGATGCCTCACCCTGCTTCGGCTCATGCTCAGTGGGCTGCACCCACTGTCCTGCACCCACTGTCCAACAAGCTCCAGTGAGATGAACCCAGTACCTCAGTTGGAAATGCAGAAATCACTCGTCTTCTGTGTCGCTCACACTGGGAACTGTAGACTGGAGCTGTTCCTATTGGGCCATCTTGGAACTGTGCTGAATGGTTTCATAACAAATAAAAGCTGAGGGTTAAATATTCCACCAAAAAAGAATCCACAAGAAAAATGTAAACATGATAATTTTTAAAATTCTACTTTTAAAATCAGGATTAATGTCAATACTGAAGATATATTAAGAATAAAACACATTTTAATAAGGTTTAAATATCAAATAATCTAGTCAATTTCTAATCTGAAACAATCATCACTGTTAGAAATATCTAAAAATCAGAAAAAAAGATGTGACTATCTTCTCTGAAAGTGATTTTCCCTTAGATGTTGACAGATATTGGAAGAAAAATTCAATCAATTAGAAAAGAACAATGTAGCCAAATTGTTTCTAATTAGAGACTGGGCACATCTTTTGGAAAGACAATTCTGCATAAGAAGTCTAAAGCAAGGTACTATTTATTTCTATTTGCCTTCTACATATATTCTTTACCTATATCAATCAGGCTGAGATACTTTGTAAATGAAAGTATCTGAAGTTGGTTTACAACATAGCCCTCAATTAAATAAGATACCATTACTTGGTTTTTAACATGGAAAAGCTACTTGGAGACTGAAAAATGCAAAATTCTAACCTCCAATGAGTCAACAGGACCTCCTACTCAGTTTCTGGTTTTGGGGAGTTTGAATGTTAAGAATCTTAATGATACAATTCTAAATGAAACAAAGTCCAGAGTCCTCATTGTATAATGTTCAGAGCAGACCAATATTGAAGAAAGACTCTCATATGGAATTACAAAAGCTAGGTCATTCATGAACATTTATAGAGGCAAAGAACCATTAAATATTTTCTTAAAGATTATTTATGCTCATTATCAAACTTCTTTAAATACAACATCTTTTATATAGGTAAAAATGTTTTTACAATTTCTCGCTTAAGTTTGTTTTAAAAGCTCTCAGATCGTTCAATGAAAAGCTTCAAATAGCTTTATTCTCTTGCATATTTGCTGCTGGATATAAATTATAAAGCTTAAAAATAAGTAAATCTAAGCAGACTAACATCTCATCAATTTTTAAATTATACTTAGTAAATCACAAGCTTTTACTATTTATTTGTAAAATTTATGTGTACTAAACATTTACAGTTGTCAACTTAAAAATTACTTTTTAGCTAATCAGATGTTATAGACTGAAAGTAGAATGTTGCCTTTTGAACATTTGAAAACTAGCTGGTAAGAAACACAGAAGATATCATTTGCAATGCAAAGCACAATTTTATTACAATACTTACAGCATAGATATTGAGTTCTTTATTGGAAGTATTTCATACAGTTTTTCTTTCACCCTTCATGATCATTCATCTTTGAATAAAAGCTACAATATTTTATTCTTACAATTTCCCAGGGAATAAAAAAATGTAGTCAATATGGTAAACTCTGAATTAAATTAGAGATGCCAAATATATCTTCTAATTTAGGTACCTGTTGGCATTTGCAATGGGTTATAATACCTTTAGTTTGATTTTTTTTGTATGTGTTTTTTTTTTTGGCATGTGTAATATTTCTCCTTTAAGAAAATGTGAAAATAATGTTTTTGTCATTTGAAACAAATAGTTTATTCTGACTGGTAGTTGTAACTTATTAAACTTCAATACATGGAATCTAAAGCAAAAAATGATTGCATTAATTCATCTTGAATATATCCTAAAAATAGTGAAAATGGAAGTGGGGAAAACTCTGCAACTAATCTGTTCTATCCCCTGAGGCTATAATAACATTGTCCTATGAAACATATCCTCTAGTGTTTTATCCTCCCCCATATTAAACCATTAAATGGCCACAATTCAAGACATACTAAGTAATTGCCATGTGGGACTCAGCACAAAATGTGGACATAGCAGATCTCCTGTCTTTAGAATCAGCTTTTAAGCTGATTATTTTATCACATATACAAATACCATAACCAGCAGATACTGTCATGTATAAATTTGCTTTTCTAGTTGTAATTTAAGCATTTGTAGAGAAGAGGTTGGGCATATATTATCTGAGGGTCAAATCCAGCATCACTAACTATTTTTGTAAACAAAGTTTTATTAGAACACAGCCACAATCATTCATTTACATATTGTCTGTGCCCACTATTGCACTCCAATGACAAAATCGACCTTTTCTGACAGAAACTGAATTACTCACAAAGCCAAAAATATTTACTGTTTGGCCTTTGACAAAGAAACTTTGCTGATTCCTGGTGTAGAAGTCCTACATGAGCAGAATGAAGACCGGCTTGCTTTTCTCATTCAAAATATTGCATCCCTTTTTATGTAGCGCATAATTCCACATTTGTCAAAATTATGTGAACTCATGATACTACTAGTTCCTTTCATTTCACAATTAATCACCAATTGAGATATATTTAGTAGTGGAGATTTATAATTATTTATTTGTAATTTTTTTTTTTTTTTGAAACTGAGTCTCACTCTGTCACCCAGGCTGTAGTACAGTGGCGCAATCTTGGCTCACTGTGACCTCCACCTCCCAAGTTCAAGTGATTGTCCCACCTCAGCCTCCAAGTGGCTGGGATTACAAGTGTGAGCCACCATACCAGGCTAATTTTTGTATTTTTAGTAAAGATGGGGTTTCACTATGTTGGCCAGGCTGGTCTTGAGCTCCTGGCCTCAAGCGATCTGCCTGCCTCGGCAGCCCAAAGTGCTGGGGTTACAGACATGAGACACCATGCCTGGCCAAATGTTTGTAATTTTAATTAAAATAATTTATGCTCTTATTTCTCCCTGACTAGGTGACGTTCATGTAAAGAGCAGTGACTAAGCCTTAAGCTTTGTCATCCTGCCTCCAGTGCATAACATTGTGCTTTATACAAAACAGAAATTCAATTAATACGTATTCCAATGATATCATTTACATTCCAAATAAAGTTTTCTAAAAGATGGAATTTGGACATATTTTGAAAAGTGAATTACTTTATTTCTGTAATTTTATTAGATTTCCATAAATTAGTTAGCATTTAAATGATTATTTGAAATGCAAATATCCAATAGAATAAACTCCAAATAGTGTTTAAAATGAGTTTCTACAATAAAAACTTTTGGGGGTAATAGAGTAGAGAAGTTCTGTTTTGACCTAGTCTGCAACCCACTATTCATTAATTCTCACAATCCCCTTAGATCATTTAGATCAAGAATACTTAAAAGTCGTCTTTCAAGTGCTGTTGAATCCCTACAGGTTTTACCTATACAGTGATGTTTTATTTTTTTAAAAAGCAACTTTTCCTTTCACTTTCCTGCAAAGTTGAATTCTTTTATTAAGAACACAAGAAAGCTTTCACCATGGATATTACATGCATATAGCCCCTTTAACATTGTAAGGGATGAAAGTTCATGCATGATGCTCTCAGCTGGAGTAGTCACATCTGGAGTGGGGGAGAGAGAGGTCACTGCTTTAATTCTAGAACATTTTCTTTAGCAGTCTTTGACATTGACTTACATCACTTGAAATGTGAACATATTAGCAATTTAAAGGGGTTAGATGAAATGTCTAAAAACTAATAGTTTAAACAGTGAATATTAATAAAATTCTAGTTTTTTAAATCAATTACGCAAATATATATTTTTAAATTTGCAACTTAAATTTTGATATTAAATTGTTACAATTACATGGATACTTTAATTTTATATTTTCTGCTTATTTTAACATTGGAAGAGATTTGCCCTAGCCAGATGCAATTATTATCAGTTTTTGATTTTCTGAACATGTTCTAAGAGCCGTTTTCTGTTGCTAGAAGCATGAGGATCATGAGGCTACATTGTAAAGCTTCCAGCAGTCTAGCTGCCTGAGAGAATTAGAAAAGGGATCCGGGCCTGCTATATCTCAACCTACCCAAGTAATGAGAAAATGGAGTACATGACCACACTCTCACAAAGCCACTTAGATTAACCATGACATGGATCCTTTCCAATGATGTCAGTCCTCAGAACCACTAGCTTTCCTGGCCCTCCCCTCACCTTTAAAGACAGCTAGAAAGAGAACACCATCACTTTTTTGTATGTTCAATTTTCAGTTTAGAAAACATGGTTAAAATTAGAAGAATCCTCCCCTAAGTACTAATTATAGGGACCTTTTGAAAAAAAATGAAAAAATTAACGAAAGTCTATTCATAAAGCAAAATTGTGGTGAATATCACAGACTAATGATGAACTATAAGTTCTCAGAACTTCCCCATTTTGTTGTTTTGTATCACTCAAGAGATAGACAATTAAAAATAGATTCACTTAATTTAGAAAAGAATTAAAAAGATATGTGGCGGGAGTTCATTTTAAGTTACACTTTCTAAGATTTAATACCCAGTTTTGTCATATTTTGTCCTGCAGTCAACACATTCAAGTGCTGTCAGGGGACTTGAGAAGCAGGCAGATATGGGCCGGGCGCAGTGGCTCACACCTGTAATCCCAGCACTTTGGGAGGCAGAGGTGGGCAGATCATGAGGTCAGGAGATCGAGACCATCCTGGCTAGCATGGTGAAACCCCATCTCTAATAAAAATACAAAAAATTAGCTGGGCACGGTGGCAGGTGCCTATAATCCCAACTACTTGGGAGGCAGGAGAATCACTTGAACCCAGGAGGCAGAGGTTGCAGTGAGCCGAGATCACGCCACCGCACTCCAGCCTGGGCGACAGAGCAAGACTCTGTCTCAAAAAAAAAAAAAAAGAGAAAGAAAGAGAAAGCAGGCAGGTATGATGCTAGGGTAGGAGAAGATGTGTTTGCCTTTTCTTGTTTTCCACTTACTCACTTCAGAGAAGGGCCTGGTGTATTCATAGTTTAACTAGCTATCTCTGCCAAAAAGCTTCCTAAATCTATGAATAAATGATTCCTGAAGAAGGTGACTTTCACGGATATTTTCCATCTTGTGGCTCTTTTGGGAAATAAAAGAGCACATTTATGGTATTTTTCTCAACTCAAACTGAAGCAGTTATTTGTCATGAATGATGTTTTTGGAATTGCACTCTGGGTTGCTTAGGATTACAGGGCATAGGACATATATGGCAGTAGAGCAAAAAGCAACAAATATGACAAAAATTAAGACAAAGAACTGCATGGCCACACGGAATAGTGTTGATACATTTTGAAACATTAGAAGACTGCGGGTAAAGCCATAGAAATAGAATGATTTTCACAGATGTCCATGGTTTTTAGGAGGCCACAATTGACAGGGCTTCTAAAGGCAAAAACCTTTATCTTCTAGGTGCAGTGTTTGTATTTCAACTTCAGAATGACTCATTTGAGAGGATGGTTACCCCAAACTGCAATTTGAAGAATTTAAGCATTATCTTCACAAATTTCATCATACTTTTCAACAAAAGAGAAAACAGATATAGGATTTTGCCTTACAGACGTAAAGGAAAGCAATGTTTTGAAACCATGTTTGTCAAACTTTTCTGCACCTTCAAATCACCTGGGAAACTTGTTAATACGTGCAGGTAACTCTGATTTAGCAGGTCTGGATGGGGCTGGGATTTTTTTTTTTTAGAAGCTCTCAGGTGGTGCTGAGGCTGCTGGTGCGAGAAGCACATTTTAATTGGCCGGGTTTAAAAGGCCTTCTAGTGTCTTAGTGGTTAAGATTAGTGTCCCGCAGGTCATTTTCTGCATAGCTACGACTATATATTGATGTCGCATATGCTCTTGTAACTCTCCTTTAGTTGGCAAATTGAGCTACATCAATTTGCAGAACAGCTCTATGTCCTATTGACTATTTTTTAAAGGAGTCTAGAAATCTTCAGGCAGAAACCAAATAATTCGTAAGACTTTAATACGGTAATATATCCTGGAACATTTAATGACTCTCTTTTTGCCTTTGGTTGTGTTCCATGTTGAGCCACTGACAAGTGTTGCCTGAGGGATGCAAACCCTACACATGTTCTGTGTGGGGGTAAGACATATGGGTCAACATTTTGTTGATACAGAACAAGGTTTGTGTTTCTGTTTGGTGAGTAACACATTTGCAGTACAAGTTTGTTTGTTTGCTTGTTTGTTGTAAAGGAAGATTTCCCAGATTTAGTAAAATCTCTCCCCAACTACACAGAAAACAAAACAAAACAAACAAAGATGCTGAATCAATTCCCATGCCTTGATACACTTTGACAATGATATGTTGGAGTTAGGTAGATAGCTTATTTTTACTTTTGCCAGTTTGATTTATTTCATATCTTTTCTAAATTAATATTGAGTTTACAGGCTATTACAGTTATTTTTAAAGTTCTATGCCTTATGCTGAATTTCAGCATTCAACCTTTCTTTCAAACATACTCCATTTTCCAGCATAAATTACTATCAAGAAGTTAATCTTCTTACCAAAATATAGTTTAAAACTCAACTCAAAATATTCTAACACAGTGCAAATATTTAGTATGAGAAACCAGCAAAACATAGAATGAAAGATTGCTAGATATAATCTTTATTTAAAATGGTTTGATTAAAATAAAATTTAAAAATTCAAATTCTAAAATAGCCATAGAATTATTTAATATTGATTATGAGAGGATATGTGTCTGGCAGGGCATTATATTTTGATGACACCAAGTGAAGATAAAAAAGAAATACAAATGCTGCACATGCTGTAAGAATAATAAAACATAAGACTTTTATTGTGTAGAATGTTCATCTTTTTTATTAAGGAAATATAGCAAGGCTACTTTTAGTGAAAGCAATTAAAATTTATAAAGTTTAACTAACATTTTGAATAACCATTTAACTATATCCCAAAAAAGCTAGTACAAAGGGAAAATGCAGGACATGAATATGTATACATTGCAGGTTTTAAACATGCACTTAGAGGCTTGAACTGTATATTTGTCACACATAATGCCAGGTGGGAAATCATTAAAAAGAGACCCATTCAGAATTTTCGTGGCCAAAAAAATCTATTTAATGTATCATACAAGTTCCACAGAACTTATAATAGTTTTCATGGTTCTGGCCAAAAGGAAAAATTGGTTTTCAATTTGGATACCAATTAAGAATTTAGTTGCTTCCCAAAATATTATAAATCACAGCTGCCTTTGTTCAGAATCACAGGATACAAGACATTGAAAGTAGATACACAGCAAGGCAATGTGCCTCAGAAATAGAAACAGAAAAGCACAAACCAGCAGACATGATAGCAGGCTGAGACACAGCAAGAAGACAGAAGAACCTGGAGGAGGTGGAAGAATAGTCCTGGAGCAAGAATAGGAAGAACATTTCTAACAATAGTGGCTTACTCGAAGTTTAATGAGTGAGTGGGAAATATATAGGGATGTTTGGGCTTGGATATTTAACAGTCAAATTTTGTTAGGTATATTTATGCTAAAATCAGTTGTATCATAATATATACATTTCTAATTTCATTGAGTGTTTTAAGTAACAGATCAGATCACTTATGTTGTTCATAAAATTCTGAGTTAAAGAGCCCCTCCATGTATTGTTAAACATAATAAGGTATGCATCATATGCACTTCATCCACCTTTTGCAGTTGAGTTTTGTGCCAGGAATTAATAGCTCCCTGTATTGAGTGTTTTTGCTATAAAATTTGATTTGTCATTTCTGCTTTCATATGTTATTATAATGAGATGAAAATCATAGTTTTGCTAAGAATTTTTAGATTTGTCTCCATTGCCTATGTATTTCCAAATTTAGTTGTGGTTTATTAAATCTAAGAAAAGAGAAAAAACCTTCCTTAACAGTCATCATTTCTAATTATATAGGTATTAACAAAAATACTTTTTTATTAAAATTCCCACCTTTATACTCTAGCTTCCATTAGACAGTTGAAAGTTGATAGCAGCACCAGTACTAAAAAGTGTGATTCCTCCAGGAATTTTTCCTAGATTTATAAAGCCCATCCTTAAACAAACTGCAGAAAATGCATCGCAACCTTTTCCTTTTATCTTCATATAATCTTGAGTCACCAAGGAAAAGGAGCTCTGACTCTCACCTCATGTCTTTTTTTTTTTCATTGCCTATTTGAGGTCGTTATCCCCGAAGGTGAAAAGCATGTATAAAGACCTACACAACATACTGGTCTATAGTATTAATCCACTACTCTTGCATTGACAAATACATCTAACAATCTTCAAAAAATTATCTTTTATTAGAAAGACAAAAAAAGACTAAAAATAGGAAGGAAACAAAATGTATAAAAAGAAAATTAAATAGCATTTAAATACATCTGGTATGTAGATCTATATGCTATATACATATATATATATATAGTATGCATTAGAATATAGAGAGGTTTAATAATATTGAATTTATAAAATTGAATCGACTATCCATCTCCTTCAAAGTAAGCAGTAGGGTGACCTACTGTTTCCTCTTGCTCAGGGCTGAAGAGGGTTTCTCGGGACACAGGGTTTTATGGTGAAAACTGGTAACATCACAGGCAAATTGGGAAGGTTCATTACTCTAAATAGGTATGAGCATTTTTAATTTCTGTGGCCTATTATCCTCACATGGCTTAGTAAGTACATTATTTCTAATTTTAAGCTATGTTTTTCACTAGGACAAAAAGAAAAGAATAGGGCAATCGGTTACTCTCTTTGAAGAGATGATGAGAAGGAAGAGAAATATTTGAAAATCTCATCAGAGTGACTCAGTTTTTTGTCTATTGTGCTGATTTTTTTTACTGTCAACTGGTTTGGGTCTATTAAAACTCAAATTATTGCATTTGTCTGTGAGGTTTAATCACCTCTTATCAAAAAGAAGCCCTGCTGTTAGGGCATCTTGGCAGTCTCTCATCTTTAGAAAGTGAAGAAAATATAAGATTCCAGCCACACATCTCAGGCCCAGTTGGTTCAGCAACACTGTGTTACCATTCTCTGCGGCAACCGTACTGCTTTGTAATTAAAACTCTGGTGAGTTAAGTCTGACAGACTCAGTAACTAGTAGATTGTGAAAGAAAAAAATCAAGAGAAATTTACTTTACCACATGAATCAAATAGCTAAGAAAGAAAGAGAACAAAGATGTAACCCTGAAAGTGCACTTACCTTTCAGTGCTGTTTCTTAGAGTCACATTGATTTATTGGAGCTTGCTAGGATGTTCCTTTTTTAAAAGACCTAATTTACTAACAGTGTGGGATTTTCCAAGTTTTTCACTCCCCTCAGATTGCATTTTCATTTGCTCTAGCTGTAAAGACCTATAATACAGAGACATTACAATTGAACTCAGTGTGGGAGTCTCTCCAAGGCAGAGAATTCCCATATATCTTTTTGTCTTGTGGAACATTTTGAGAGTCTTCAGGTCCTAAAAATGGAGAGCAATTTGGCACTCATTGCAATGTATTATTGATATTGGCCTCCTTTTTTTGGTTCAGTTGAGGAAATTGTGTCCAACTGTTTTTATTTTCTAATAGGCCAGGTTATATAACCACAGTAACTCATGGGACAAAGTCTACAATTAGACTTCTGCCTCTGTTTGGCACTCTAGATTGTAACCGAGGCAAATTTCATTTATTTATCTTAAACTTGGGGAATGTTGACACTTTAGATGGGGTGTACAAAGGTTCAAGCAGTATAGCTCTAAGAACAGAGAAACTAAGTAATTTAACCTGGGCACTTTTAGCAGTGAAAGAAGACATAATTAATAATTATGCTTAGAGACCTGATGAAAACCAGGTTTATCCCAGGCAAACCAGGAGTTAAAGTCATAATTAAGACCCTGTAGGGGAAGAATCATAGTGCCGAATTTCAAACTGGATTAAAATGGGTATGAAGAAAAAAAGAGAGGTTCAGTCTACTCATAATTCTGATTCTACATGACAGGGGTATACTGAGAAGTCCATCTTCAAAACACTCTCAGCTTAAGGAAACAAATTCGAGAAAACATATTCATTTAATAAATATTTATCAGTTATGTGCTAGGCATGGGACTAAGTTCTGGAAGTATAATGATGAGCCAAAATAACATCCCTACCTTCATAAAAATTAGAACTTCATAAGACACGAATTAGTAAAATAATCTCAAAAATAAATATCTGATTAGAAAATTAGATAAAATATATAGAGTAGTGCATAGTCTAGTGAGAAAAGTCAGGGGAGTCCAGACCCAATCTGGTAGTCTACAAAAGGTTGTTATGAACTAGAGTTTAGTGGTTGAGGGGGTAATAGTTTTAGGCAAGGGGAAGAGCAGAGACCCTCTTGACTAAGCCTTGAGTTCTGCTCATGGGGAGTAGCTCTCCTAATCAATTGTTCCCCATGGCTATTGGGTCTATTCTTTGAAAGTTCCTTTTCTTTGTATTTTCCTTCTTGGTCATGTCTGAAGGGATGTTAGTTTTTAACAGGATATGTCTTCCTTGGAGGCTGAGCAGATTTCTCAACCAGCTTTCTGCCAGTAAAAGACTGGAAACGCAACAATTATTTTGTGAGTTAATCAGTTACTGTATCTTTTAGTCCTATCTGATGGTTCTTTTTGACCAGGCAGTTCTCTTAAGAACTTGAGTCAGTTTTTTATCTGTTTGGTTACAATCAACTATCTATTCAAATAATCCAAATCCACGTTTTTTAGTAAAACAAGTCTCTCAGTCTTTCTCTCTCTCGATGTATTTTCTGCTGGTTTGAGTCTATCAATCTCCTCACAATAGTTATACTTTTAGTGTCTTTTTGGAGTTATTTGAAACAACTGAAAAATATTCGTTTCTAGATTCAGAGAGTTTTAAAAAAACATTTCTTTTGTCCCTTTCTAAAAAAGGGAGTTATAAATATACCTTGATTTGTTTTCCAATTTTAGGGAGACTAAGTTATAATCAGCCATAGTTTATCAAAGGCCTTCTTAGTTAAACCCTTTACTTATTGGAAATGATGTCATTTGCATCTTCTAGCCTTACACATCCTGGAATTTCAGGACTTTCTCAATTGCCTTCCAAGCGTGTCTGCAGCCTGTCCAAGTTTATTCTGTGTGCGTTTCATTTTGTAGTACCTTGTCAAATGCAACCAACTCATGCTATTAAAATCCTATTTTCCCCCTTCTACAATCAAAGCCAAAATGTACATTATCTGCTAAGATATAACAGATGATAGGTTCATCAATTATTTTGCTACTGCAAACATGGGTCAGTGTATTTCCAACCTTCATTAACAGTTTTCTCACTATCCACTATCTGACACCTTAAAGCCAATGTTTTCTTATTTTTTGTTAGGGAAGCATTACACTTTTGGGTTCTACTTTCTATATAATCAGCTTAGCTAAATCAGGCTGTGGTAATAAATGACACCCCAAATCTGAGTGGCTTAATAACAACCATGTAATTCTTACCCATGCTATTTGTCCACCATGGGTCAGTTTAGCTCTTCACTCCAGAGTGCAGAATAATGGAGCATCCTTTATCTTTTATATGGGCTAGTGGAATAGTGGGTTAACCAATCATTCTCAAAGTTTCTGCACAGAAGTGGCACATTCCACTTTCTCTCACATTTCATTGGCCACATCAATAGGGTGAGATGAATATTCTTTCATCAGGAGGAAGTTCCAAAAGAGGGAGTTTCAAATATTTGGGATAACAGGACTAGAAGATCACTAAAAGTCCTCCCCACACCATCCATTTTATTTCATGCTCTCTTTCTGGGAAAACCCTTCACCCTATTTTCTTTGTTCAATAAGATAGGTTCGACATATAGTGTCATACTGTATGTGGGTGTATTTGATATTAAAAAAACAGTCATATCTGTTTACTAGTAATGCAACATCCCATTAGTAAATAAAGAGCTAGAAAAGTAAATGAAATTAATATTTGTTTTATTCTTTTTTTCCTCAACTTTATAGGCCCAAAAAGACTAGAGAGATTTATATTTTCAATATGTTTGAAAAAGGCAAATATGATTCATGCATTTTGTTAAGAAAAATATAAAGGGAAAAAAATAATACATATAAAAAGACAATATGAACCAATTACGTATTTCATCAAACCAAATAGAAGGCAATTTATGATTTTATATAAATATTTGTGTCAAAACTATTTTTATCACTTAAATTGTGAGAGATGACACAGCATGGTGTAAATTTTGTATTTAGAATCATAGCGATGTAGAAATAAATTCTAGCTTCATTTTTATTAGCTTTACACTTTGGGCAAATTACTTATGAAACCACCATAAACCACTATACAAATTGGAGTTGGAGAAAGGGATAAGAATCCTGTTGAATTTATTTTGTTTTTCTAATTAACCATTTAGCTCACTGTGCATTCTTATTGGGACACTATCTTTGAGCGGCACCATCCCGTCTTTCCCAGAAGTGTATGCAGTCTAAAGAATTTTCTACATTAGTCTTGCATAGAACTGGAATCTACTCACCTTCTGAGTGTTAGCATCACCTTTGAAGTTTATTTCTTAAATATCCTGTAGGTGAGGCAGTTCCATGATTTTGAAGGCACTATTGCTAATTTGGAGACCTTCCCAGAGCTCACTGGGAAGGATGACGATCTCATGCTCTCAGGCCTAAGTTTGATCAAAAGGGACAACATTTCGATGCTAAGCTTACAAATCCCTCAGTGTAGTCATAAATCCCTCACATACAGTTTGCCTATCAGGGAGTTCACCAGCTATAGGAGTGCAAATTTTGGATAAGTTCTAGCAACCTTCACCTTAAAGACAAAAAAAACAAAAAAACAAAAAACAAATCCCAGCAGGGTGCAGTGACTCACACCTGTAATCCTAGCACTTTCGGAGGCCGAGGGGGGCAGATAGCTTGAGCCCAGGAGTTTAAAACCAGCCTGGCCAACATTGTGAAACCTTCTCTTTAGTAAAAATACAAAAATTAGCTGGACGTGGTGGTGGGCGCCTGTAATCTCAGCTACTTAGGAAACTGAGGTAGGAGAATGCTTGAACCCGGGAGGTGGAGGCTGCAGTGAGCCAAGATAGTGGCACTACACCCTAGCCTGGGCAACAGAGTGAGACTGTGTCTCAAAAAATAAAAAAAAAATGAATCCCTTCGCTTCCCTGAAAGTCAGTTTACTTCAGAGATAAGAAAATTTCTTTTTTCAAAAATTAAAGAATCAAAAATAAAACAAAAAGATCTTGTTATTATATCTTTTCTGAAAACTACTCTCAGAGGTTTAAATGTAATTTTGTGTCTTAACCAAAACAGAAATGAACTGGCAATCATCTCACTATAGAAGGGAAGAAGAAAATTAATCTCTAGTAAAATATCAATAAAAGTCTGAGCACTGCACTAGTTTTAACCAGTCTGATCCTCAGTTTCTCACTATAAAACATGGCAGTGACAATATTTACTTCACATTGAAAATTTAGGCTAAAACAAAGCACAAAGCTTCTCTATGGTTAATTTTGATTGCTTCATAACTTTGAAAGGTCTTGGTTTCAGCAAAGCTTTAGTTTTGAGAATACACACGCAAAATGATTAATATTTAGGAAAAGTTAGAAATATAATAATGTTAGACCTTAAGAGTAGGACCCATGAAAGTTCCAAACACTTCTAGCCTTATTACTCACATACCTCTCATGAAGTTTCTTGGTTCTTGACTCTTTCTTTTGCTACCAGTTACAACTTATGAAAATATTACATATTGACATGGCATAATTTTTATACTATCGTTAAGCCCAAAAGCTTTCTTCCGCTGCTTCAACTCTAAAGAATGATCACTGGAAAATTCTGCATTGACTTCTCAGGTAATATCTTACCTCAGAGTTCTTTATGCCTTTGCACTGGTGGTGGCCATTTCACACTTTGGGCAGGTTCACGGTAGCTGCAAGGTCAAAGCACAGTATCTGGAACGTAAGTGATCAGTATCTGTCTGTTGAATGAAGGACACTTTTGGAAGAAATTTTCTTTATTCATAGACTAAAGACAGAGAGAGAGGGAGATGAAAAGAAACTAGAATCTCTATCTGGGTTATGCTAACTTCAAAAATAGAAGGGACCAGTGTAACTGGGTAACACAGAAAGGGGGAAGATCTGAAGACTTCTTTGGAAATTCTAGCACCAGACAGCCACAGGAAAGAAAGGACCCAAGGACTCCAAAAAATATTACACAATAAAGAAGCTGGGATTTGGGGATGAGGCCTACCAGGAATCCATCAGCATGTACTTCAAAACCTCTGTTACTAAAAAGACAAGGGAAGAAGTTTGGCCCAAAGAGCCAAGTTGGAATTGCTGATAAGCATACAGCTGACCTTGGGTAAGAAGGAGGACAGAGTGTATCAAGGGTGTATCAGTTGGCTAACAGCCAGGCTGTGACTGGTTATTCAGAGAACTAGCATTCAGGGAGGAGGGCTTGGAGGCTTTTCATGCAGGAGTGGGAAAAATGCCACCTATTTCTTTTGTGGGATATGCATCCAAGGGGAGAGACAAACTTGAAACCACATACAAAATGGGGAGGTTCTGGGCTTGGCATATTATAGCATCTCTTCTCCCTTTCCACACCATTTTCTCCAGAAGCAACTCTGCATCACAAGAAGTTAAGGAAAATGCAATTTCAACACTGTGTAGAATTAAGGGACACCTCGTAAATAGAAGCATAAAATCACTCAGTAGCCTCATTTTTTTCTGTGGGGCTTCAGGTCAATTTTAAACTCGTAAAGGAGAGGACTTCAGGCCATCTTTGACAATTACACTTTTGTTTTTCTAATCTTGTATACATGTGAAGGTCAATGGAGAATTTGGGCAGGAGCTTTAATCAAGCCCTTTTCAGCAATTTACAAAACTGATCCTTTGCTGGCATTGAAAGACCAGAGCACGTATGAATGCTTCTAGTCCTCTGGCATGTCATCATTCCATAAGCTTTTTATTCAGATTCCTTAAAATCCCTGGAAAATAAATTGGGTAGAATTGGCACCATGAAATTATTTAAAGTATCTAAACAACTCTCTTATGGTCTCATTGTATGTCTTGTTTTGCTTTCTTTTTTTTTTCTTTTATGTTGTTCTAATCTCTAGATTATACATGTGTAAACCACACATTATCTTTTAGTTTATACATAGACAATTTGGTTAAGAATTCATGTTCAGTTTCCTAAATAAACAATATTTTTCTCATATAAATTATAGTGTATATTATTCATACTTGTCACAACTCTTTATGTTCTAAGTTGCTCGATATTTTTCTATCTATGTGACTTTCCTGCCTAAACCAGCCTATTTAGGTATGACTCATTTCCCATCAAAGGAGACCTTGCTTTGAAAACATAACTTATTGTGAAGTGATGATTAAATCACAAACTAATGTAAGGAAAGACTATCAGACCTTTCAACTCTTTTTTTTTTTTTTTTTTTTTTTTTTGAGACGGAGTCTCACTCTGTCACCCAGGCTGGAGTGCAGTGGCGTGATCTCGGCTCACTGCAAACTCTGCCTCCCAGGTTCACATCATTCTCCTGCCTCCACCTCCTGAGTAGCTGGGACTACAGGCGCCTGCCACCACACCCGGCTAACTCTTTGTATTTTTAGTAGAGACGGGGTTTCACCGTGTTAGCCAGGATGGTCTCAGTCTCCTGACCTCCTGATCTGCCCACCTCGGCCTCCCAAAGTGCTGGGATTACAGGCATGAGCCACCGCGCCTGGCCAGATCTTTCAACTCGAGATCATTCCAGACTTTACTCTTCTTTATTGTGTGAAAATGTTTTCTTAGCTTCAGAATGTAGCCTGTACAAATTAGCTGTTTTATAGATTGGAAAACTCTGAGAAGAGTTAGAATTTCCTATGTAACAACACTTTGCAAACTATATGGGTATCCTGAGATGGGGAGGGGGTGAACTGGTTAAAGGAGGAGGTGATATTTATCAAAAAGCAGTTTTCTCTTCAGCTTACATACTGTTTCCCGTCAGTGCTTAAAACCAGCAGGGTTTTCAGGACAAGTTACAGTAGTACAGATGTTTCGAGCCTTAACATATGGTTTGAATACTGTTGTGGTAGGATTTTTTACAGATATATTTTCATCTTGCAAACTGAAAGTTAAATGTCTTTCCATTAATCCACCCATGTCATATTTATTTGTCCCCAGAAAAGCCAAGATTTAGTTTTGCCACATTTTGTATTCAAACACAAGAGAGGTGACAAGGTTTGACATGGGTCAGTCGTTTCCACACCAAGTACCTGAGAAGATTCCCTAGAAAATTGTTATCTGGGAACCACGTCTATTTGTGAAGTGGATGATAAACTATTGTTCATCTTGTCTCGTGACCACCAGGGAGATGAATGCAATTTGCACAGTGCAATGGTAATAACTAATGTGACATTTTCAAAGAAATCTAATCATGGATTCTAAATAGTCACACCCAGGGCCTTTGCAGAGAGTATTTTTTTTTCCCCTTTGAAAAAGTGCTCTTTGAATAGACAAACACATTGTCTGCTTTCAGACAGGTAAATATTGTAGTTTTAAATATATGGTTCATGGAGCACTATTCATGCAAGTTATTTTGGAACACTTAGTTCTAGTCATCAAAGCCTTGTAATTAGGTGGCCATAAAATTTATCATGCAACCTTGCGAGGGTAGAAGGAAGTGCCATTAATGATTACACAGAAACAAGAATCTGAAACTGGTACTGTCCAGGGCAAACAAAGATATAGAATCATTCTGCACCTAATGAACTTTAAAAATTGCTAACATTGTAAACTGATTATTTTTGGAGAAAGTGAAAATCACATGTTATTAGAAAGCTAGTAAGTCATTGTGATCTGATGAACAGAGGTGAAATCTCAATTCTACATTCATGGGGACTCTATTAGGAAAGGAAGCCTTATAATATGAATACCTCCCTCTGTGAGCTCCAAAGAATTTCACTGGTATTTCAGGCTGGAGTATGTATGTTTAGGATTACTGATGGAGTGAGACCTTTCCACTCTTCTCAATGTCCTTGGCAGCTGGCTATGGATATTTTCAGATTTAAGCCATTTTATTTCCAGAGAACTGTTGTATGCTAGACTATTCCAAGGGAAAAAAAATCAGGAAATAGCATCGACATAAAGGAAAAGAGGCTTTCCTATTACTTCTCTCATCATGTATTGTTTTTTTCAATTTATGTTAACATGGAAGTATTTGAATTTTTAATGTGGCTTAACCCTAAGGACTGCTGCTAGAAAATAGCCAGAGGGTGTGTGCTGTTTATACAAGTCATTTGGTATCAAGAAGGGCAGCATGCATATCCTGACCTAGTTCTATTAATTTGTCTGGAGGACAACCTAGAGACTGTGCACTTGAAGGAGATAAGAATTTCCTTCCCCAAAGTTATTTTAGATGAAGGCACATATCCATTTTGGATAAGACTAAGGAAGTAGTACTGTAACTAAGGTGCAGAGCAGCCATTGGGTTCGCTAATGCTTGAGAGAAAGAATATCATGAAAATATTATATGATGGGTGGACATAGTGGGATGGTGAAAATCATAAATGCAAGAGTAGGAGTCCCTGATAGTCAAGTTGAAGAGTCAGAACTGTAAATTGGCTTCTTGTAATAGAAGTTCCTTAACAAGAATGGAGAAAAGCTAGAATATGCTAAATAGGATGAAATATTTAGTTCAGGAAAGTGGAGCATGTTACTGAGAGCCCAGAACCTGAAAGTTAATTTACAGTGTTTCTTTTGGAACATCTGAGATTACCAGTTTACAATGTAAGTAGCTGTAAGGACAGTGGTTCTGACTTGAAGCAAAAGAATGGTTCCGCAATTCAGACAGCAAGACACTTGTTACTTCTGAGGACAAAAATTCATACTAGAGGAATTCATTGAAATTCAAGTGCAAAGGTCTTTTTAATTATTCTTTTCAAAATTTATTTTAACTTCTTTGTGTTGTAATTTTTAATTAAAAAAATTTTAAAGCCATATGTGGTGCTCATGCCTGTAATCCCAGTGCTTTGGGAAGCTGAGGCAGGAGGATTACTTGAGACCAGGAGTTTGAGACAAGCCTGGGCAATGCAGCAAGTCCCTGTTTCTATAAAAAAAAAAAAAAGATTTGCTGGGTGTGGTGGTGCAGGCCTGTAGTTCTAGCTACTTGGTAGGACGAGGTGGGAGAATAGCTTGAACCCAGTGGGTTGAGGCTGCAGTGAGCTACGATCATGCCACTGTACTTCAGTTTGGGTGACAGTGTGAGACCCTGGCTCAAAAAAAGTTAAATGGATACATAATAATTGTATGAGCTACATAGTGATGTTGTGATACATATAATATACAGTGATCAGATCAGGTAATTAGTATATCCATCACCTCAGACATTTATCATTTCGTTGTGTTAGGAATATTCAATATCCTCCTAGCCATTTGAAACTAAATAATATATTATTGTTAATTATAGTCATGCTACAGTGCTGTAGAATATTAGAACTTATTTCTCATATCTAGCTGTAATTTTGTATCCTTTAACGAATTTCTCCCTAGCCGCACTTCCCCCTACTTTTCCCAGCCTCTAATATTCTCTGTTCTACTTTTTACTTCACTTTATGAGATCAACTTTTTTTTTTTTTTCTTTTAGCTTCCACGTATGAGGGAGAACATGAGGTGTCCACTTTCTGTGCCTGGCTTATTTCACTTAGCATAATGTCCTCTAGCTCCATCCATGTTGCTGCAAATGACTAGGTTTTATTCTTGTTTATGGCTGAAGATTATTCCATTGTTCATATATAGCACATTTTCTTTATTCCTCTGTTGATGGACTTGTAGATGAATTTCCATGTCTTGGCTATTGTAACAGTACTGCAGTAAACATGGGAGTACAGATGTCTCTTCGATATACTCATTTCCTTTCCTCTGAATTGGTGCCCAATAGTTGGATTGCAGGATCACATGGTACTACTTTTTGTAGTTTTTGAGGAACTTCCATACTGTTCTCCATTGTGGTTGTACTAGTTTACATTCCCACCAACAGTGTATAAGAGTCCTTTTGTCCACATCCTCATCAGCATTTGTTATTTTTTGTCTTTTGGATAATAGCCATCTTAACTGGGGTAATATGATATCTCATTATGGTTTTGATTTGTATTCCCCTGAGGATTAGTCAGGTTGAGAATTTTTTCATATATTTCTTAGCTTTTTATATGTTTTCTATTTTCCTTAACTTTCTAATGAATATTGATCTCAAACATATTTTTAAGAATTATTTTAAGATTTTTCTATGATTTACATTTCATCCAAAATGACCTTATATTTTGGTTGTTAAATTTGATGGGTTTCTTTATTAATAAAGTTTTTGGTTTAGTGCTTTAACATATTTGTGAGCTCATTTGAGGTGACTATTTCTCTCTACCAATTTTTTTCCACTCCAGTAGTGGTTTTGCTTATCTGCCCTTGGACCTCGGAATTCTGAAGGCAGAATCAGAGGATGGCTTGTCACAGGTACTGTCCAAGGTGATTTTTTTTGGTTCTTCCTCCACAGCAACATTCAGGGTGACTTCTTGCGTTCTTTCACAGGCTCCACAGACACACCTCAGCCCAGGTTTCAATTAGTAAACCTACCTCTGCCGTTCCTGCTACATAGGACCACACTTACAGTCGCTTCTGTTAATGATCCTAGAGTCCTAGATGCTCTTGGCTTGGGATTCCATGTAACATGTGTTTCTGTTCTATTTTTTAAATATTAGCCTCACTCTTTGAATAAGAATACTTATTTTTAAATGTTCTAACAATATTATTTGTGATTGTTATGTTTAAAGCTGAGGGAGAAATTCAAAGCCATCCTGGCACAAAATCCTCTGGTATTTCATGGAAAACAAAAATGTTACATTTTTCTCTATGATTGCTACTATTGTTTGCAAATGTTTTTTCCCACAGTGAAATCATACCCAAGTCAAACAAATTTCTTTAGTTCTTTGATGACTTCATTTAAACATTTTTAATTATTTATGTTGAGTATATCTTGCCTCTATGTTTTTAAATAACTTGGTTATATTTTTCCAGAAGCCTCACATTATCTGAGGACTAAATAAATGTTTCTTAATGGTTAGAAAAATTGCAATTAAAAAATATTCTAAGTACAAATACTGTCCACAAATCTGTCTAATGATACCCTGCTAAATATTGTTTCTTTATAATATGTTTTGTTTGTGTGTGTGTTTTCTTGGTAAAAGTAATTCCAAGTGTTTTCTCTCACTCCACAGTCTTCTTTTTCTTTCCTTTTTTTCTTTTTTTGAGATGGAGTCATGCTCTGTTGCCTAGGCTGGAGTGCTGTGGCACGATCTTGGCTCACCGCAACCTCTGCCTTCTGGGTTCAAGCTATTCTCCCTCAGCCTCCTGAGCAGGCTGAGGTTACAGGCACCCGCCATCATGCCCCGCTAATTTTTGTATTTTTAGTAGAGATGGGGTTTCACCATGTTGGGCAGGTTGGTCTCGAACTCCTGACCTCAAGTGATCCTCTAGTATTCTAGCCCACAGTCTCCTTTTCCAAGTACTTATTGGCTTCTCTCACCTATTTGCTCTTCCAGAGGAAGGATTATGTCCCAACTGTCAAGCAGATTAAATCGAGATCATATTTAAATTATAATTTGGGAAAAATTAACATTCTCATCTGATAAGATGGCATGTTTTTTTCCATTATCTTATAGTAAAATTCTGATGTGTATGTGTATGTGTGTGTGTTTAATATTTCACATTAATATTGCAAGGAGTTTTATATTATTCTTTCTTTGTGACCAAACCTTTTTGTTTATATTCCAAGGACATTGTTTTTATGAAATGACAAATGTTTACTATTAAATATTAAACAATACAGAAAAGTTTTAAAAAGTAAATAACAGTATTACCATACATACTAACCACTCAAAACATTTAGTAAGCAATGTTTCAGATGTTGATCTCCACAAACTTACACATCAAAGTAAGATTCATGACAGGCAGACATGAAGGTCAAATTAATAATATAAAAATAGGTACATGCTCTATATGGATTTTAATAAAAATATCACATTGGTTTCATTTGCATTTAATAGACAAAAAGATGTAAAACAAAAATCTAGTGTTTAAATAATAAAATGTATTACTATCTAGAATATTTGTCTCAAGTAAAAACAAATTAAGAACATACAGAGTTTGAGAACATTCTGTTTTTCTATTTATTGCATGTATCCTTTTTGTTAACTAACCTCTTGCTCACTAGATTGATCTCCAGTTTTTGGATACTTTCTCTCATTGCTCCTTCCCCACCCCAGATATATAATGATTTGTTAAAATGTACCCATCTAGATTTTGTTCTGCAAATACATCTGTTGTTTTATTTAAGTTCTATATTTAAAGGGATCTTAGTTTTCTTTCCCAAGTTATATATTTTGATTCATTTATTTAACTGACTTCATTGCCAAGTGGTTTTTCAGTAGGGACCCATGAGTGGTATTTCTCTGAGTTATTACATCTTTAGAATGTCTGTCTGTTGATTTACACCCAGAATGACCATTTGACTAAGCATCATACTCATGGATCAAATTGTCTTCTCAAAACTTGGAGGTATTGTTCAATTTTCTTTGGCATTGAGAATTGTTGTGCCTAAGTATGAAGCCAATCCTATTTTTCACTTCTTGTAGATCTTTTTTCTTTCTGTCTATATCCCTAAATAATTTTCTTCATTCCCAAATTGGAATAACAACCAGGATATAGCTCTGTATTAATTGGTTTTTTAAACATTTATTTAAAAAAAATACATTTTTTCTTTTATGTTTGAACACAAGTTATTCTTTAAATATTCATATTTGGCATGTTTCATTCCTTCTCTATTTTTGGGAAATACCACTCTGTTATACCCCTAAATTTATTTTCTGTTCAAAGTGCCGGGTTTTCTATTTTTTATCATAGTGTCTCTGTCTCTCTTCACACTCACATACACACATATGTTCATATATGCAAGTGTTTATATATACATAAATTACATATATATGTATGTGTCTGTCAACGACCTTCTGTATTTTAATATTTGTGTTTTTCTTCTATATTCATTGTGATTACATTAATCCTTTTACCTATGCCTGTAATTTGACTTTTATCTCTATCTATTCTAGACTTTGTCATCTCCAATTATTAATTAGTTTTGTAATCACATTATTTCATTCTAAGTTTTTAATCTAAATTAGTTGTTGCATATTGTTTAGATTTTATTTAATTCATATTTTAAAGACTTCTTAGCATGAAGATTATATACACTTATTTTTCTGTTATTTGCATTATATTTTCCAATTTACTTTTTCTTTTTATATACCCTATAATATAATTACATAGCTGCAATGTCCTTTTTTTCAATTCCTTTTTTGCTTAATAGGCAGAGATGCCAATTGCTTTATTTTCCTTAAAAAATATATGCGAATTCTCTTTGACATCTACCACCACTTGCTTGGGACCTAGGAAGAGTACTAAAGTACTTGTGTGCATGTTGGAGGGCAGGTACTGCTTTGAAGCCACTTTCTGTAGTGTAGGGCAACAGAAGGGAAGCGTATTGAGGTATTCTTTGCCTCATCAGCCATGCCTCTCCCATACACACATGCCTGCTGCTGCACTCCACTAAACTGTGATTACTAGGATGTTGTTTTCTTACTTTTGCTAACATGTTTTGAATTGTGGCATAAGGTTGTATCCCTTTTCATTGCTTGGTTTCTGTTGTGGTGAATTTTTACTATTTAAATTAAGATAATTATATAAAGACTAAAGAGGGATTCAATAATCTAGCTTCTTTCTAGTGTCTTAATGTGGAAGACCATTTTTCAAGGTTTCTCTATTTATCTTTAATAGTTTGTTGTAAGTTTTCTGTTTTATTATTTCTTTACTAATTGACCTTGTTTTGTGATTTATTTCCATTATTTCACAATATATTATCTTTCCTTCCTCTAAGGAAGATTTTAATTCCATAGCTATATTTCTTATTTTTGAAGCTTTCTTACTCATGCATTTTATATTTTATTATATAATTTTTGTCTTTTACCTCACAGTAGATGTGTGATAACATTCTATACTTGTTTATATATTATGCCATTGTTTTTCTAAATAGGTTTTATTTTCTTTAGGATAAAAGAATTACGTTTCCAAGTATTTAGATACTAGTATTTATCTCTAATTGTACGACATTATATTCCTAGAATGAGGTATATTCATTTCTGTTTCTTAAACTTTGAGATTCAAATTACAACATAATATTTGATACATTCAAAAAGTGTTCTGGATCGAAAACAACTGAAATCACAGATAACCCTTATAAACAGTGAAAAAGGAATCATGACAAAAAATGTCAGTTAGAGAGATCATATAGGACTTAATACTGATGAATTAAAAATATAGATTATATGGTTAAGTACCTAGAAAAATACAATTTGCCAAACTGACACAAAAATAGAAAGTATGAATGGTTCTTTATATACTTGCATATTCTATATGTAAAATGTTATGTACATATACATGTATGATGTACATATATGTGTAAATATACATATATATTTTGTGTATATATATACATACACACAGATATATGTATAATCAGCCCTTCATATCTGTGGATATTGCATCCATGGATTCAATCAAATGAAGATTGAAAATCTTCATTTAAAATTCAATTTAAAATTCAAATTAAAATATTAAAAATGAAAAAGAATGACTGTGTCTGTACTCAACATGTACAGACTGTTTGTCATGGTTTTCTAAACAACATAGCAAAACAATTATTTACCTAGTATTTACATTGTATCAGGTACTATAAGTAATCTAGAGATAATTTAAAGTACAGGAGAGGATGTACATAAGTTACATGCAAATATTACATCATTTTTTATAAGGGACTTGAGTATCCATAGATTTTGGTATTCTGTGGTGGGTTCTGGAACCAATCCCACATGGATATGAAGCTATGACTGTATATATGCACATTAAATACATTGAAATCTGTTATTAAAAATCTTCCCCAAAGTGAAAAAAGTAGGTCCAGATGGCTCTCAGATGAATTATACAGAATTTTTAAGGAAGACATAATGTCAAGCTTACCCAAACTTCAGACTCCAGAGAAAAACTGGAGAATGCTTCCCACCAAATTTGTATGGGCTTGCACAACCTCTATACCAAACCAGACTGTAAAATTTGCAAACAATATTCTAGCAAAGCAAATTTATACACACACACACACACACACAGAGAATACCTCATGAAAAAGTTACATTTTTTCCAGAAATACAAGATTAGTTTAACATTTGAAAAACCAATTCAATTTGCCACATTAATAGAATAAAGAAGAATAAAATGATCATCTCAATAGATGCCTAAAAACGTTTGATAATTTTTTTTTTGCGTGGCTAATTTTTTTTATTTTTATTTTTTGTAGAGATGGGGTCCCTTTGAATTCTTAATTATTATTATTTATTATACTTTAAGTTCTGGTATACATGTGCAGAACGTGCAGGTTTGTTACATAGGTATATATGTGTCACGGTGGTTTGCTGCACCCATGAACGCGTCATCCACAATAGGTATTTCTCCTAATGCTATCCCTCCCCTAGCCCCTGACCCTTTGACAGGCCCTGGTGTGTGATGTTCTCCTCCCTGTGCCCATATGTTCTCATTGTTCAACTCCAACTTATTAGCGAGAACATGCGGTGTTTCGTTTTCTTTTCCTGTGTTAGTTTGCTGAGAATGAAGGTTTCCAGCTTCATCCATGTCCCTGCAACAACTTACAAGGGATCGCATTTGATAAATCTTAACATACATTAAAAATAAAAATTATTTGCAAACTAGAAATAGGAAGATATTTTTTCCATCTTATAAATGGTATCTCCATAAACTTAATGTAAATGCACTATTTAATGGTGAAATGCTTAATCTTTTCTTTGAGGTTGGGAATAAAATGAGGACTTCTGCTCTTTTTAACTTTTCAACATTTCATGAAGTTTCACATCCAGAGTTTTTCAGCCTTAGCCTTATTTTGGGGAGGAAAATTATTTATTGGGGGGCTGTCATGTATGTTGTAGGATGTTTAGCAGTATCTCTGGCCTCTGGATGCCAATATCACTCTGCTCTCTCTCAGTTGTCCCAATAAGAATGTTTCTAGACCTTGACACTATCCCCTGGAAGAAAGGGCAATATCACTAGTTAAGAACCACTGTTCTACCTAGTGTAATTAAACAAGAAGAAAACGTATATATGAATTGGAAAATAAGTATTAAAACATTAATTATCTCCTGATGGTATTTGTATATGTAGAAAATCCAACAAATCTATACATAAAAGAATGAATAAATTGGTTACAGGAGATTGTTTAATGCATATATATTCAACATATACAAATTTGCTACACTCTACTATAACAAAAAACAATAAAATAATGTTTTAAATGTTATTTTTAATGCCATGAACAAAAAATTTCAAATAAATACATGGTGTGTTTATCCTCTGAAGAGAATACTAAAATATTATTGAGAGAAATTTTAAGAACCAAAACAAATGGGAAGATATGTTCATGGGATAGAAGACTCAATATTGAAAGTATTTCAATTCTCTTTAATGATTCAATGAAGTTCCAGTAGAAATACCAAACATCAAGAGATTATTAAGCTATGATAATTAAGATATAATTGGTACAAGGAAAGGGATTTATCAATGAAAGAAACAGAATCGACAACCCAGAAGTAGACCCACACATATTCGGACACTTATGGGTAAGGTTGTATTACACATCAGTGTAACAGACTTTTTAATAAATGGTACAAGATCTATTGGATATTCATAGTGGAGATAAAATGGAACTTGGCCTATCTTTTACATTATATACAAATATAATTTCTGGTGTATTGTAGATCTAAATCTAAAAGCAAAACAATAAAATTTCTAGAAGAAAGTGCAGCACAATATTTTCATGACCTTGGGACAGGCATAGATTCCTAAAACAGAATACAAAACTCTAATCTTAAAGGAAATTATTAAGTTGAACTATATTAAAACTAGAAACATATTTTAAGAAAAATTAAGAGTAAAACAGCACACTGCAGAACAAGACATTTGCAATGTGTACATGTGATGGTGGGCTTGTATATAGATTATATAAATAACTCGAAAAAGCAATAAAAAATATAGATACCCCATAGGAAAATGAATACAAAGCATAAACAGGTACTTGATAAAATAAGCACAGGAAAAAAAGCCACTTGGGTGCCTGTCAAATGTTTTCAGATAAAGAGCTGGAAGTGAATTGATGTGTGCAGCTCTTGTTCTTCTCCCAGAATGCATTGCTTCACCATGCATGCTCTGTTTGCTTCACTTGACTGCCTCCTACTTTCAGAGACCTGCAGATAATGAATGTAGGTGGCCTTACATACAGATCTACACTTGTCCCAGACTCTGACATTAGGTTTCCCATCCATCTCTTCATAATATAAAAGTTAACAGAGCATAGACAGTATGGTTTTATCTTTTTTTCTGAGTTCTCTTAGTTTTTTTTTATTGTTTGAGTTTTTTTTTTTTTTTTTGTGGGCATTATTTTGTTTCTCATGGAGAGTTAGGAGATGCTGTGTTATACTCTCCTATAGAGGTATCATTTAAAACAGTCCAAGTCTACTTTAAAAGGAAATTCATTTATAATCTTAGGAAAATGAAGAGAAGCCTCAGAGCATAAGAATGATGGAGGGTGGGGAGAAGAGTGGGGAAGGAGAGAAAGAGATCAGTTGGCAGGAAGAGGTATTATTACAAGCTGCTTCCCCTCTCCCCCACTTTTGGCAATCAGAGTGAGCAACAATGAAAAGTAGAGCACACCTGTTTCAATAATAACACAAATTGGAAATGGTGAAGCCATATTTCAAGAATTTGAGCCGTAAAAATCTTTAGATAGGAAGAAGAAAACAAATGACTGGGAAATGAGAGGTGATTAATGACCAAGAAATAATTTAAAATAATAACTAAAAATAAGAGAAGTGAGGAATGGATAGACTTTTGTCTTGTTTCTTCTTTTTCTTTCTTTTTGTTTTTACACACTTGCTCTAAACAAGGATAGACACATTTCATATCAATTGACTATAATGTACTAATGAAATTATTTTAATTTTTACAATAATATTATGAAATGGGTATTAGTATCTCCCTTCTATAGGTGAAAAATGTGAGAAACATACAGTATAAATAATTTGCCTTAGGTCACAGAGGCACCTTTGTTTCCTGTCTTTAATGTTCTGGAGCAACAGATTATGTGCTCCTCCATAGTTGGTGTAGCCCTTTCTACTTGGTAACATTACTTTAATTTTGGAAATATTGTTTGTTACATGTATAATAAAGATGTAAAGCACATATATTATTTAAATGTAAAGGCAATGTGTGTTAGATGGGGTTGTAGATATATCCATGCTTTTATGACTCATGTACCTGAAGTAAATATATATAATTGCCAGGTCCTTTTTGATTATTCTAGAACCACTAATCAGCTATTGCCAGTCTTCCCAGATGAAGACATACTTCTGAGAAACTGAAGAGTATCTCTTGCCCTGTCTTGGAAACTTCAAGTCTGTTTTTGAAAGGAAACATCAGATGAATAAGAAGAGATGTTAGAAGAAATATCCTTTGATAAGTAAAAATAGATGCATTTCACCAAGGTATTTGTGATATCATCAAGTGTTTTTTATTCTACTCCTCCTTCTCTTCTTCCATTTTACCTAAGTTAAATTCCAGCTGGCCTAAAAAGTAGATGTTTGAAGACTTTTATTAATAGCACAGAAAATAATAATGTTGGTTTATTTTAGAGCTGAAAAGGGGTAGAAAGATTATTAATGTAGATATGAACTTTATAAGGGCAATAGGTACTGAATTGTAGTTAATATAAAATTGCTCTGAGTAATAATGTAAAATACATTAACATGAGTTTGAAAGCCCTACTTAATTATTAAACTTAACATAGAAGGAATTGATGATATTACCTTAAGAATTTTTGGCTAGAAAATGATATTTGGCATGCATCAAGAATTCCTTGGCTTGCCAAGAAGTACAATGTTAACACCATATAATGAATTATAATGATCTGATTATGTACTACATACCCATATTTTTCCTTGAAACTCCCTAGACCTTCCATAAAATTAAGGCATTAGGAATAAGTTTAACATCTTTGGGAGAGTGATGATCAAGCTCTTTATATACTTCAATGATTCACTTCCATTCATATAGAACAAAATCTGGGGCTTCTAGCTAAGGTAGCCTGTTTGTAATTGGCCAAGTAATATTTAACACTCAGCACCTCTAAGTGTCAGATGATAGAGAAGACACAGTCTTATCATTAGGTTAATGTACCCAGGAAGCAGTGAACACATCCGTAAGGATGTGAATCATGGACGCAGGTTTTAAACTTATTTGCTCTCTTCTGTGCTAAATAACCCAGCCTCTATTTTAGTCCTAAAGTGAGGAGAGGGATGGAGCTCTATCAGGCCAAGTGAAAAACTTTTGTTCTTGAACTCTCTACAGAAAGGTATTTCTCTCTCTATTTTTTTAATCAACTCTTTCTTTCCACCTGATCACACTGTGGAAAATAATACACAGATAATACACAGTATGACTCGGAGGTGTCTGGCTTTTCTTTAACCCTAGTTTAGAAATTTTTTTCCAAAGTCTAATGGTCAAACAGGGAAGCCAAATGTTAGGTAGAGTGTGCTCTCCTAAACAAGTGGTTGTGGTTCTCTATCTCATCCTATTTTCCCTTTATTTAATGAAGAGTGCAGATGGAAAGGACTAAGAGGAAAAAAAATCAATGCATTTTCCATGCTAGCAGCTGGTGTACATATCACTCTGGACTCATGTCCAAGGGTGAGTAAGGTTTTATTATTATTTTTTAATCAGCTCACAAAGGGAGGAAACAGTAGGGGGTTAGTAACAGTGATCCGTAGGAGAACCTGGGCACAGGTGAAGTTCGTTATAGCCCTTGCTGATGTTGTGTTTTGGTAACAGAGCACAGGTAGCTACAAACAAGAGAAATTTATGCTCAGTTCTCCCAGCAGGACCTACCCCCAGATAGGCTGTCTGGTCAGCACTCCATTCCAAGAGAAAAAAAAAATTACAGAAAGGAAGAGGTAAGACTCCATTTGCTTTTCTAATGTGTTCTTTTCTCTAAGTTTCTTATGAGTAAACCTTTAGAATGAAAGCCCAGTGGAGAAACCAACTTTACCTCATAATGTGGCTAATTTAAGAGAAGCTCAAAGTCTTGATCACTGTCATCTATTTCTGTCTCTCTGATTTAGCAGACAGATGAAGTGCACTTATAGCTGACAGATGTGGAAATCCATATATAGCCAGACAAATCTCTAGTGGCTACTGATGCAAAATAACATGAGCTGTTTCCGCAAAGGTCAGTTGAAATTTGCATTTGGATTTTTCTTCCTGGGGTGCTTTTAATGATAGGATCAGGTCTTCAGGCTCTTGTAGTAAAATATGCCCTCCAAATTTGTCAATTATGTTAAGGTAAATTCTGTGTTGAAGAAATGTTAAGAAAAAAATGTACTCAGAATATTTACCACACACATAGAGAGTAGCTGTAAGATAACTGAATGAGAATTGTGACATTAATCTACCCTTGCAATTACCCTGTTAATTGGAAACTCGATTATCAAAATTAGAGTTCATTAAAGGTAAAATGTTTCTTCTGTAAATTTCACATCCTGTACAAGATAATAGAAAATATGATGCTCAGTGGGGAGACTATTTTATCCACTTGATTCTTTTTATGGCTTACATTTCTGAATACTAAATTGTGATTATCTGTCTCATTCATTCTTTTTAAAGAACTCATCATCACCATTGTTTTTATTTATATAAAGTGAGATTGCTTTCATAAACTATCTAATCCCAACTCTCTGCACTGTGCAGTGTTTGAGTACACTTAATTTACTTCACATTTTTCACTTTTTATTGCTTAAGGAAATAAAGCAGAATTTCAAGATTATTAAAAGCCAATTTAGATCTATATACCATTCCATTATTGACCCAATTTAATAATATTTTAATTAGTCATTTTACTAGCTTGACTCTAGAGTTATAGAAGTGTTGATTGTATAAAAATAAAGGAGTATAATCAATATTGTAACTTAGCTTGAATCAATTTGTTTTGCTTGTAGGGGGTTCTCATTGTGAAACATCCTGAGATTTTTGTGCAATAAAGAATATTATGTTTTTTTTCCTTCTGTTTCCATTAATAGGGCTATTTGTTTGAATGCCATAATTCAAAAACAACAAGAAAAAAGGATAAGCTACTTCAATAAAATTAGCTCCTTATTCAGTGCCAGATGTGATGACTAAAGACAGAGTATCCCAGTTTATTAAGTTTGTTGATAACCTTTTCATATAATATAGTGCAGGTTGCCTTTATATCCTCATAGCGACCATCTTGATATATAGCACATTACTGGCATTCAGTGAATATTTTATGAATGGATTAGTGAA
This sequence comes from Pongo abelii, assembly GCF_028885655.2. Lineage (NCBI taxonomy): Eukaryota > Metazoa > Chordata > Mammalia > Primates > Hominidae > Pongo > Pongo abelii. The sequence goes on along the minus strand of NC_071990.2, from coordinate 93,761,212 downwards.
CAGTTAAAACAAATACTGTACTTTCAGGAAATAATTATAAAGCTCCTTTGAAAAGCTATCTAGGTAGTTATTAATATGTATGTATAGGTGTCTGTAAACATATTTATATTTTTGCTGCAAAGTGTGAAATTTACAGAAGAAACATTTTACCTTTAATGATATCATTTGTTCAGGTGTATAAGTATCTTTTATAACAAAATATACATTTAGAGTCAGAATCAGAATCTAATTAAAATGGAAAACCTAAATCTATCTTTCTGCTTCTGAAAAGCACTATACTGTAGTCTTCATTGTCCTCAAAAATTTCTGGGAAGAGGAATTCTTTCTTGGTGCCAAAAAAGCATATTTCAGTTAGAGTTGAAATGTCATTCTAATTTTTTAATCTGAATCCCATCTGCTCCTCTCTTAACCTACTTCTCCTTGTCTTGTCAGTGTAATCAGAATAGTCCTCATTCATAATTACTCATGACTGTGATGACTTTAGATAATTCTGCAGTGTCCTCAGACAGACAATATCAAACTCTGAACAACTGTCATCGTTAACAAAGACTCCCTTCTTATTTTTTAAAAAATGCTTTGGGGAAAACTGATTTTTTAAAGTAATATTTGCAAAATATGGATATAACAATTAAAGGTAAGAATTTTAATGTGTAAAACATGAATATGTTTGCCATTAATTGAGTTGCAACAGTGATCACATTTATTTTCTAGAAAAAATCATGCTACAAGGCTAGTCAGTTTCCTATTATTCTCAATACTGGAAACAGTGAAAAAACAAATTTTTCTTCAAAACGTATTTGATATTCTCAAGTTTTGTGTTTGAGATCAAACATCACTTCTAGTTCTCATATGTGGATTACAACATAGAAGACTCTTTTTTAATTTTTATTTTTGGTTCGGGGTACATGTGCAGGTTTGTTATGTAGGTAAACTAAATGTCACAAGGGTTTGGTGTACAGATTATTTCATCATCCAAGTACTAAGCCTAGTACCCAATAGTTATTTTTTCTGATCCTCTTCCCTCCTCCCTGCTCTACCCTCAAGGCCCCAGTGTGTGTTGTTCCTTTCTTTGTGTCCATAAATTCTCATCATATTTAGCTTCCACTTATAAGTGAGAACACGTGGTATTTGGTTTTCTGTTCCTGCATTAATTTGCTAAGGATAATGGCCTCCAGTTCCATCTACATTCCCACAAAAGACATAATGTCACTTAATTAACAGAACATAATACTGGAAAAATTAAAAGCAAAATTCTTATTGTGAACATTGACCTTTGCTTTTTCAGGTATGTTTTATGATTTGTTTAATATTAAGTTCACAATCAGTGGTATAAAGCCTTTCCCCCCTATAGATGACAAGTTTATTAAGAATAGAACTTGTGAACAATTCATTTTTAAATATACATGTATATATTCCATGTTGTTTACCACAGGGCATAGTACATTCCAGGTGATCAAGAAATACTTATGGAATGAAATGACAGTAAGTTTTTTGCTGGACCTTTACTGGTTATAAGGAAAATAAACTCACTGAAGTTAGCTCAAGTTATAACTTATTATAAAGATAAATGTGATTATAATCATATGCTGCAAACTGTACTAGCATGTGGACTTAGAGACACACTAGAAGGTCTAACTAAGGCAGCTCTAGTAAGTTTGCAGGAAAAGTTACAAATCTTCACTTTAGTGCCTCACTATTACTGCTTCTTAACAACTTTCCAATGTGTCTTCATCTCTTGGGCTTTCTCTCTTTCTGCTCTAAATCTCTTGCCAGATATTTTCAAGCTTATTCCACTCTTGCCCTGAGAACCTTCTTTCTCAGAAGGTATACCCCACACTCATGCTCATCTAGAACCACTGTTATAATGTGTCCTCTTTTAATAATTCATTGTTCTTGTTTCTATATATCATTTTTCTTAATTTTGACTCACCTTGTCTCTGAATTGCATTCTTTGCATTTTAGATTTTACAAGTAACTGCTTGCTTCTCTGTGTTTCTAGATTCAAGAACAAGAATTGATTGCCTAACTAACTCAGGGCAGAGCTTTCAAACCAGAGCACTCCACTAATATCCAGACAAGCTATGATTTGGCTGCTATTGGGTCATGAGTTCCCTATCCAGAAGTAGGGACGTGGCAGTCATACGATATACATGTGACGGCCCCTCTGCTAACACTATGAATAGGAAAGTCTCCCACAGAAGTGACTTTAAGTATTGTCTAAAATCTTCATGGCATGACAAATACACTTTTATGAAATATTATATGAGGATAAAAAAATCTTAATCAACTTATTTTAAAAAATCTTATATCTGAGTTTTTAATGATAAAGTACATATATTTTCAAAACGATAAGCTAGAGTTTAAGTTTCTCCCTGTGAGAAAGTTTGCCATTTTATTTATCTTTTTTTTCCTTTTTTTAATTATTATTATTATACTTTAAGTTTTAGGGTACATGTGCACAATGTGCAGGTTTGTTACATATGTATACATGTGCCATGCTGGTGTGCTGCACCCATTAACTCGTCATTTAGCATTAGGTATATCTCCTAATGCTATCCCTCCCCCCTCCCCCCACCCCACAACAGTCCCCAGAGTGTGATGTTCCCCTTCCTGTGTCCATGTGTTCTCATTGTTCAATTCCCATCTATGAGTGAGAACATGTGGTGTTTGGTTTCTTGTCCTTGCGATAGTTTACTGAGAATGATGATTTTCAATTTCATCCATGTCCCTACAAAGGACATGAACTCATCATTTTTTATGGCTGCATAGTATTCCATGGTGTATATGTGCCACATTTTCTTAATCCAGTCTATCATTGTTGGACATTTGGGTTGGTTCCAAGTCTTTGCTATTGTGAATAGTGCCGCAATAAACATACCTGTGCATGTGTCTTTATAGCAGCATGATTTATAGTCCTTTGGGTATATACCCAGTAATGGGATAGCTGGGTCAAATGGTATTTCTAGTTCTAGATCCCTGAAGAATCGCCACACTGACTTCCACAATGGTTGAACTAGTTTACAGTCCCACCAACAGTGTAAAAGTGTTCCTATTTCTCCACAACCTCTCCAGCACCTGTTGTTTCCTGACTTTTTGATGATTGCCATTCTAACTGGTGTGAGATGGTATCTCATTGTGGTTTTGATTTGCATTTCTCTGATGGCCAGTGATGGTGAGCATATTTTCATGTGTCTTTTGGCTGCATAAATGTCTTCTTTTGAGAAGTGTCTGTTCATATCCTTCGCCCACTTTTTGATGGGGTTGTTTGTTTTTTTCTTGTAAATTTGTTGGAGTTCATTGTAGATTCTGGATAGTAGCCCTTTGTCAGATGAGTAAGTTGCAAAAATTTTCTCCCATTTTGTAGGTTGCCTGTTCTCTCTGATGGTAGTTTCTTTTGCTGTGCAGAATCTCTTTAGTTTCATTAGATCCCATTTGTCAATTTTGGCTTTTGTTGCCATTGCTTTTGGTGTTTTAGACATGAAGTCCTTGCCCATGCCTATGTCCTGAATGGTAATGCCTAGGTTTTCTTCTAGGGTTTTTATGGTTTTAGGTCTAACGTTTAAGTCTTTAATCCATCTTGAATTAATTTTTGTATAAGGTGTAAGGAAGGGATCCAGTTTCAGCTTTCTACATATGGCTAGCCAGTTTTCCCAGCACCATTTATTAAATAGGGAATCCTTTCCCCATTGCTTGTTTTTCTCAGGTTTGTCAAAGATCAGATAGTTGTAGTTATGCGGTGTTATTTCTGAGGGCTCTGTTCTGTTCCATTGATCTATATCTCTGTTTTGGATTGACACCCTAACATCACAATTAAAAGAACTAGAAAAGCAAGAGCAAACACATTCAAAAGCTAGCAGAAGGCAAGAAATAACTAAAATCAGAGCAGAACTGAAGGAAATAGAGACACTAAAAACCCTTCAAAAAATTAATGAATCCGGGAGCTGGTTTTTTGAAAGGGTCAACAAAATTGATAGACCGCTAGCAAGACTAATAAAGAAAAAAAGAGAGAAGAATCAAATAGACGCAATAAAAGATGATAAAGGGGATATCACCACTGATCCCACAGAAATACAAACTACCATCAGAGAATACTACAAACACCTCTACACAAATAAACTAGAAAATCTAGAAGAAATGGATGAATTCCTCGACACATACACTCTCCCAAGACTAAATCAGGAAGAAGTTAAATCTCTGAATAGACCAATAACAGGATCTGAAATTGTGGCAATAATCAATAGCTTACCAACCAAAGAGTCCAGGACCAGATGGATTCACAGCCGAATTCTACCAGAGGTACAAGGAGGAACTGGTACCATTCCTTCTGAAACTATTCCAATCAATAGAAAAAGAGGGAATCCTCCCTAACTCATTTTATGAGGCCAGCATCATCCTGATACCAAAGCCTGGCAGAGACACAACCAAAAAAGACAATTTTAGACCAATATCTTTGATGAATATTGACGCAAAAATCCTCAATAAAATACTGGCAAACCGAATCCAGCAGCACATCAAAAAGCTTATCCACCACGATCAAGTGGGCTTCATCCCTGGGATGCAAGACTGGTTCAATATACGCAAATCAATAAATGTAATCCAGCATATAAACAGAACCAAAGACAAAAACCACATGATTATCTCAATAGATGCAGAAAAGGCCTTTGACAAAATTCAACAACCTTCATGCTAAAAACTCTCAAGAAATTAGGTATTGATGGGACGAATCTCAAAATAATAAGAGCTATCTATGACAAACCCACAGCCAATATCATACTGAATGGGCAAAAACTGGAAGCATTACCTTTGAAAACTGGCACAAGACAGGGATGCCCTCTCTCACCACTCCTATTCAACATAGTGTTGGAAGTTCTTGCCAGGGCAATTAGGCAGGAGAAGGAAATAAAGAGTATTCAATTAGGAAAAGAGGAAGTCAAATTGTCCCTGTTTGCAGATGACATGATTGTATATCTAGAAAACCCCATTGTCTCAGCCCAAAATCTCCTTAAGCTGATAAGCAATTTCAGCAAAGTCTCAGGATACAAAATCAATGTACAAAAATCACAAGCATTCTTATACACCAATAACAGACAAACAGACAGCCAAATCATGAGTGAACTCCCATTCACAATTGCTTCAAAGAGAACAAAATACTTAGGAATCCAACTTACAAGGGACGTGAAGGACCTCTTCAAGGAGAACTACAAACCACTGCTCAATGAAATAAAAGAAGATACAAAGAAATGGAAGAATATTCCATGCTCATGGGTAGGAAGAATCAATATCGTGAAAATGGCCATACTGCCCAAGGTAATTTATAGATTCAATGCCATCCGCATCAAGCTACCAATGACTTTCTTCACATAATTGGAAAAAACTACTTTAAAGTTCACATGGAACCAAAAAAGAGCCTGCATCGCCAAGTCAATCCTAAGCCGAAAGAACAAAGCTGGAGGCATCACGCTACCTGACTTCAAACTATACTACTAGTCTACAGTAACCAAAACAGCATGGTAAGTTTGCCATTTTAAATGTTACATTAATTCTTTTTAACCCTAGCTTTCTCTTCTTATTTGTAAATCTATTTGTAATTCTTTTTGCTGATGGTGAAAAACCTGGCTTGTTATTCTCAATATATTTACTGATTATAACCAATCCTCATCTACCATCACTGCTCCCCGCTGTACAAATGACTTCGTCACTCTCCTTGGGCTCTGACACTGTGTGCTGGGCTATTACCACTTCTCTCCCAAGTGGATATTCTCCTTCCTTGCCTCAGCTGGAACAACCCATACATGACTGCACAGATCTCCCCATTTTGCTCAAGCTTCAACACTCCATGCTGAACTGCCGCTACTTCCTTCCTCTCAATACCCAGCAACCTATGATAGAGTTTGGGTGTGTCCCCATCCAAGTCTCATATTGAATTGTACTTCCGTAATTCCTATGTGTGGGAGGGACCCAGTGGAAAGAGATAATTGAATCATGGGGACAGTGTCCCCCATGCTGTTATCATGGTGGTGATTAAGTCTCACAAGATCTGATGGTTTTGTCAGGGGTTTCCTCTTTTGCATCTCCTTAATTCTGTCTTTGCTTGCTGCCTTCCATGTAAGAAGGGACATGCTCCTCCTTGCCTTCTGCCATGATTGTGAGGCTTCCCAAGCCATGTGGAACTGTAAGTCCAATCAAAACTCTTTCTTTTGTAAATTGCCCAATCTTGGGTATGTCTTTGCCACGTGGGAACAGACTAATACAGTAAATTGCTACCAGTGAAGTAGGGTGTTGCTGAAAAGAAACCCAAAAATGTGGAAGCAACTTTGGAACTGGGTAAAAGGCAGAGGTTGTAACAGTTTAGAGGGCTCAGAAGAAGACAGGAAAATGTTGGGAAGTTGGAACTTCCTAGAGACTTGTTGAATGGCTTTGATCAAAACCCTGATAGCGATATGGACAATAAGGTCCAGGCTAAGGTGGTCTCAGACGGAGATGAGGAACTTGTTGGGGACTGGAGCAAAGGTGATTCTTGCTATGTTTTAGAAAAAGACTGGCAGCCTTTTGATGCTGCCCTAGAGAAGTGTGAAACTTTGAACTTGAGAGAGATGATTTAGGGTGTCTGGAGGAAGAGATTTCTAAGCAGCAAAGCATTAAAGAGGTGATTTGGGTGCTGCTAAAGGCATTCAGTTTTATAACGGAAGCACAGCAAAAAAGTTTGAAAAATTTGCAGCCTAACAATGTGATAGAAAAGAAAATCCCATTTTCTGAGGAGACATTCAAGCAGGCTACAGAAATTTGCATAAGTAATGAGGAGCTGAATGTTAATCCCCAAGACAATGGAGAAAATGTCTCCAGGGCATGTCAGAAGTCTTCATAATAGGCCCTCCTGTCACAGCCCAGAGGCCTAAGAGGAAAAAGCGGTTCTGTGGGCCAGGCCCAGGGTCCCTCAGCTGTGTGCACCCTAGGGACTTGGTGTCCTGCGTCTTAGCTGTTCCAGCCATGGCTGAAAGAGGCCAACATAGAGCTCGAGTGATGGCTTCAGATGGTGGAAGCCCCAAGCCTTGGCAGCTTCCATGTGGTGTTGAGCCTGAAGGTGCACAGAAGTCAAGAATCGAGGTTTGGGAACCTCTGCCTAGTTTCAGAAGATGTATGGAATACCTGACTGCCTAGGCAGAAGTTTGCTGCAGGGGTGGGGCCCTCATGGAGAATGTTTGTTAGGGCAGTGCAGAAGGGAAATGTGGGGTCAGAGTCCCCGCACAGAGTCCCTCTTGGGGCACAGCCTAGCGGAGCTGTGAGAAGAGGGCCACCATCCTCCAGATCCCAGAATGGTAGATCTGCCAACAGCTTGCACCGTGCTCCTGTAAAAGCCACAGACACTCAATGCCAGCCCATGAAAGCAGCCAGGAGGGATGTTGTACCCTGGAAAGCCACAGGGATGTAATTGCCCAAGACCATAGGGACTCACTTCTTGCATCAGCATGAGCTGGATGTGAGACATAGAGTCAAAGGAGATCATTTTAGAGCTTTAAGATTTTACTGCCCTGCTGGATTTTGGACTTGCATGGGCCCTGTAACACCTTTGTTTTGGCCAATTTCTCCCTTTTGGAATGGTTGCATCTGCCCAATTTCTGTACCCCCATTGTTATTTGGGAAATGACTAGCTTGCTTTTGATTTTACAGGCTCATAGGTGGAAAGGACTTACCTTGTCTCAGATGAGACTTTGGACTGTGGGCTTTTGAGTTAATGCTGAAATGAATTAAGACTTTGGGGGACTGTTGGGAAGGCATGATTGGTTTTGAAATGTGAAGATATGAGATTTGGGAGGGGCCAGGGACAGAATGATATGCTTTGGCTGTGTCCCCACACAAATCTCATCTTGAATTGTAGTCCCATAATTCCCGTGTGTTGTGGGAGGGACCAAGTAGGAGGAGATAATTGATTAATGGCAGCAGTTCCCCCATACTGTTCTCCTGGCAGTGAATAAGTCTTACGAGATCTGATGGTTTTGTCAGGGGTTTCTGCTTTTGCCTCTCATTCCCTCTTTGCCTGCTGCCATCCATGTAAGATAGGATTTGCAATTCCTTGCCTTCTGCCATTATCATGAGGCTTTCCCAGCCACGTGGAACTGTAAATCCAATTAAACCTCTTCCTTTTTTAAATTGCCCAGTCTTGGATATGTCTTTATCTGCAGTGTGAGAAAAAACTAATTCAACCGACTTTGCCCACTAATGAATTTTGGACTTAATTATTCATGAAGGGAGAGGGAAGGAAGGAGGAAGAATGGATTATAATTTATCAATTTGTAGGCTCGTAATTTTTTTTAAACCTTTAATTTTGTCTATTTTAAATGTACTCCTTGCTGATAGAATTATTTCACTTACAGAAAAGTTGCAAGGATAATTTGTTTTTCGTGTACTCCACACCCATTTTCTATGTTACCATTTTAGATGACCACCTCTCATTACTTTTAAGACATTTCATTGACTTCTGAATATCTAGTTTTACTTTCAAGGAACCTACTGTCAGGACAATTGTTACTCTATTTTAGATTATTCATCTTTTTCTCTTTGACAGGTTTTAATACTGTTTCCTTACTGTTGATTTCTATAGTTTTTCAGTGTGTCAACGTTTAGTTTTATTTGTATTTATTCTTTCAGTATTTGTATTGTACAGATCTGATGATTTATAAAATTTCTTTAATTTTGGAAAATTATCAGCACAACAATTTCTTCAAATATTACTTCCCTATTATTCATTTCAATTTTTTCTTCTGGAATTACTACTTATTAAAATGTTAGAATATCTCTATCTTCCATATCTCATAACTGCTATTGAAATATATCTATCTATCCCTCTCTAAGTCTAGCAGGGAGAACAATACAATCCTGTTTATTATAACTTTTTTATTTAGTCAATAAATTTATTTTACCAAACCTTTAGTTGTTTTTTAAATATCCACCTATTCTTTTTTCATTTTTACCTGTTTTTGTTGAAAAATTTTGAATTTTTTTTTAAGGGAAGTTGTGCTGTATTGTCTCTCTTTTTGGAAATGCTCAATGTTTCTAATTTAAAGTCTTTGTCAGGATGTTTTATAAAACTAATTTCTCTTTTTTTTGCCTGTTGCCCAGGCTGGAGTGTAGTAGCTGGAGTGCAGTAGTGTGATCTCAGCTCACTGCAACCTCCACCTCCCAGGTTCAAGCAATTTTCCTGCCTCAGCCTCCTGCATGACTCCATGCTCAGCTAATTTTTTGTAATTTAGTAATTTTTGTAATTTACTGATCAACAGTAAAGATTTGTAATTTAGTAGAGATGGGGATTCACTGTGTTGCCCAGGCTGGTCTTGAACTCCTGAGCTCAGGCAATCTGCCCGCCTTGGCCTCCCAAAGTGCTGGGATTACAGATGTGAGCCACTGTGGCTGGCATAAAATTAGTTTTTCAAAGTGGACGCATGATTGTTAATTTTGTTGGTTGTCTTTCTTAGCATCCAAGTTCTGTTTTTTGTAATTTTGGTTTGTCAGTAATTTTTGGATAAGACTTATGTTTTTAGTTTATCTATTTTTTTTTGTTTCTCCCCATCTGCCTCTCTGTCCAGCATTTTTTCAGTTACTACCTACATTTTTCTTCAGGACACGAATCTGTAATCAGGCTTTAAATTACTGGTTTACCTTTCTACCCTATATGATGATGGAGTATTTAGGAACTAGTCATATGGCCAGTGAGCAGTTTGGCTGAGTTTTTATTGCCAAGGTTGTGAGTTTTGAAGCTATAGCTTATATATTCACAACAGTGATGATACTGTTGCCAGTAAGATGAAAATGAAATCTTATAGGGCAAAAAAATAACCCTTAGATATTACAATTGCTTGTGACCTTTCAAAGCTCAACCCTGTCCCTAAAAATCATTGTTTTTTTAAAAATTTATAAAGTTTATATTAATTCTTACAGGCTATAGCCTATTATTTTTACAGTGCTGACTGCTGTTCCCCAAAGTATATGCAAAAATAATTAGTGTTTAATTAATTACTTCATTTAACCATTTAATATTTAAGGACATGGAATGTAATATTATATTAAAGAAGTATGTGAGCAAAAATAAAATGAACATTGTGACATGAAGAATAGTAATAAATATAGGAAGATAGATAAAACATAAATAGCTCAACATAGAAGAGTAGACAACGGTGAGACTCTGTAATTATATCATGTGAATTGAATTAATTTAAAAACTCTCCTTTCTGCAAGGGCAAACGTGTGTGAGTACACACACACACACACACACACAGAGAGAGAGAGAGAGAGAGGGAGAGAAAGAGAGACAGGGAGAGAGAGAGAGAGAAAGAGAGACAGGGAGAGAGAGACAGAGAGAGTTAAAAGACTGTCAGAGAAGTAGAATGTGAACCAAGAAAGAATATGTTTCATTGAATAAGTCTTGCAGAAAAGTTAATAAGATGCAGAAAGGAGCCTGAGATAAGGAAAGCAAAATGCATTGAGGCAAAAAGATGAGGTTTTATAATCATATCAGTAAAAAAAGAGATAGAAAATAAGTTCACTAATAAATTAGGAGAGGTAGGAAATTAGAGAAATCAGTGATAACCTCAAATGACTGAGACGCTAAACTATTTTAATAAGAGAAATAAAAAATATCAATAATTAGAATGAAATACAAGTCTTGCAAAAGTAAAAACTTAACAAAAGCAGGTATAATACACTTGAGAAACTTGGCTCAGTTGGGAAAAACACACTGAAATGATTTATTTTGCATGGATTTCAGGAGAGCAACAGACTTTATATGAGTTAATCCAAGAAGTTCCTGTTGTCATTGCTTTTTGTTATTGCTATAATGTGCATTAATCCATTAGTATAAATTTCTGCTATGGGGAAACAAATCTATAGTCAAGGGAAGAATAAAGAATTCAGTAAAATATGAGCCCCTGACAACTATTTAGGTGTTAAAAAGGTTATATTTGAAGCTAATATATAACTTTTTTTTCTATTCCGCAGGCTTGTTTAGTAAGCCAGGTTATTGTAATAAATGTGGCTTAACTCTATATTGGAAATATTTAGAGATAATTTGACACACTGGCTGACTAGACAAGCCAAATACTTAGGCCTCAGTTTCTTCCTTTGAAAACTGGGATATTGTAAAGATCAATGTCAATACAGTAACCACATACATCATAACTACTAATATTACTCCTAATTCTGGCGTGTGTTTAACACTTTTGTAATCAAGTAGCAATTCCTCCCTTAAATCTTTTTATTTTCCAAACAAAGGTTTTTGAAACCCCCATTATTTTTTTTACCGATCCTGACATTTTAACACTGTTCTACATAATCTATTTTCCCTGGTCAGATTTTTAAAAACTAAGTATCATTTAAACTCTGATTTGAACACAGTCCTCCTTCTGCAGTCACATGTAATCACATAGCATATGTTTCACAGATTCTATAGTATTATGGCCAGAATCGTTTTTACAACAAAAACAAGCTATTTGAAATTAAGTCAAATGTTCAAGGTCGTGTTAATTACTTCTAGTTAGGGTTATAAGTGGCAGTAGATGTTTAGACACGATATCTCTGTGGATATAGTCAAATTGAAATGCTGATATATTCTGTTAGATGGACTAGCAATACCTAAAGCACCTTTGCTGGATGGTGGTAAAATATTGCAGTCTTAATTATATGTACTTTTCAACTAGAGAGAAAGACCAATTGCAATGATTCAGCATTTCAACTTTTTAAATGATTGTTGTAATAATTAGATATTTTATTATAAACTGAACTTATTCTACTGTCAATCTAAAAACCTGCAGCTATGGTGAAACTTATAAGCTTAGGAAATCTATTGATTCTTACAAACACACACTGTATTATAGCACATGGATAAATCAGATGAACCAAATCTGGAAATGAATGTGGCTGGGGAAGATGGTGGTTAAGAAGAGCTGTGAACCTGTAACACTCTGGTATCCTCTGTTTTTAATTTTTAAAGCAGAAGTTGAAGGTATATTTAGTGCTTTCCATTATGACAGTGGTTCATGTAATGTGGTCTCTAGATGGGCAGTATGGGCACCACCTGGATACTTGATAGAAATGTGAATTCTCAGGCTCTGCCCTAGACCTACTAATAGGGTCTAGTAATCTACATTTTAATAAGCCCTCCAGGTGATTCGTGTTAAAGTTTGAGAACTACTGTATAAATTTTTAAATGATAATATTTGGGCAGAATTATGACATGTTAAGTGGGACAAAATTCATTTGTTGTGTGTATTGTTTTGAGATTTGGTCAAAATGAACATATTGGTTAATTTTGAAAAATCCACAAATATTTCAAATAAGTACTCACAATTTATAATAGCATAACAGTTTACACCTGTTAATGTGTCTTGCACTGTGAGTTATGCTTTACTTCACAAGAAGTCATAGTATCTGGACATATGTCAATTTTAGATTATTTCAGAAAAATGTTTTCCTTAAATTTGAACAGAACTGGACTAAAATTTTAAATATTCAAAATTTAAAATCACAGATATGTAATTTCTTAGCGTTTCAGATAAAACAATAACAAGAGAAAGATCTTAATACATTGAAGTCTCATAGTAGATTAATTTATGTGTTGATTTCTTCCCTGAACAAGTATTTGAGAACCCATTATGTGTTAGGCCATATTCTTGGACCTAGGAATAACATCATGTACAAAACAATCTTTCTACTAATAATACGCATTCTTCATTCACCATGTGGAATAAAATTTGTCCCCTATTAATTTATCAAAATGTTTTTAATTATTCATCTCCTTGATAATATTAGTTCTAAATTACTTTTTATCAAGTACCATTCAGATTAGCATTTGGTATGCCTAGGAAAAAATAATTTCAGAAAAACTAGATTTGGGTCAGTGTACCTCATCCTAACTGGGTGACCTTGAGAAAGTCTATCTTCTGAGCCTCATCTATTTCATTTATAAACTGGTAAAGATAACAGCTCTGAACTTAATCTACAAGACTATTTGCAGAATAAAGTAGATAATGAATGTGAAAGTTTACTGTTACTGCTGTAATGTGTGTGGTTTAAAAAAAGTTATCTGAAATCAATCACTATTTACAAATTAATTAATTGCACACATTTAAATTCTGGCTCTGACACTAGCTCTCTGACCTTAGGTAAATTACTAATCTCTTTGCACTAGAATTACCTCAATAAAAGATTACATTATTTTGAATTTCATGGAGTTGTGCTAAAAATTAAATGGTAAAATAAAAGTGCTTATACTACTGTTTAATACATTACTTATCTTTATTGAGCACTTACTATCTTCATTATTATTTTAAAAATTATTATCACTAAAACAATATTTAGACTAAACCTAAATACTTGGAACTTTGTACGCATAAATATGAGTCCTTATGTTCATAAATAAAATCATAAAATCTCTTCATAAAAGTTAGGAATTTCGTTTAAACCTATGCTGACTCCTTGACACATTTTTAGAATATATTTATTTTGGAGAAAAACAATAAGGATCTTAGCTACTACCTTGACTCCTTCTGATGAAGCAATGTTTAAAAGATGATGGACTTTATAATCTTTTGGATTTCAGATTAATTTAAATTTTCATTTATTGGTATAACTCTAATGTTCTCCAATGTAAACAAAACCCAACTTTTGGTTATTAAAACTAAACAAAACCTTTATCAAGGAGCTATTTACTTATTTTAGCTGTATCAGAAAAATAGTTTACCACTTAAGGTAGTTACAGTTTCTTACAAGCTGGCAGCATGTACCATGGCAGGAAAATGTAACAGATAAACTAAAAGGCAGGTAAAAGTATTATACAGGTGGCATCTGACTTAGGATGCTTCAATGTATGATTTTTAGACTTCACCATGGTAAGAAAGCAGTAAGCATTCAGTAGAAACTGCATTTTGAGTACCTGTACAACCATTCTGCTTTTCACTTTTGGTACAGTATTCAATAAATTACATGAGTTATTCAATACTTTATTATCAAATAGGCTTTGTGTTAGATACTTTTGCCCAACTGTAGGCTAATGTATGGGTTCAGAGCACATTTAAGGTGGGCCAGGTTAAGCTATGATGTTTGGTAGGTTGTGGATACTAAATGCATTTTTGACTTATAATATTTTTAACTTACAAAGCGCTTATTGGAAGGTAATTCCGTTGTAAGTTGAGAAGCATCTGCAGTTGAAATTGGATTTGTGAGCCAACAATATAAACTTACCTTAAATGGTGGTATTGCTCTCTAGCTGCAGGTAGCTCACAAAACCATTTGAACAAGAATTATGTGAGCCCTTTCTAGAGCTGCAGGAGGCAAGGGAAGTGCAGGGAAGGGGTTGAACATCTGCAGCCAGAAGGAGAGAGTCATCGCCCTTTTGCAGCTGCCTTCTGAGCCTTATGACCCAGTGAGCTCATGAGCCATGTGAGGCCCAGTTTGCCTGGGTGTGGAACATTTCAGATGCGGCCACTGACAGGGCACAAAGCTCTGCATTAGCCTGACTACCAGGCATCCCTGAATAACCAAGGAAATGACTACTCCATGTCTCATAGAGCTGACTTATCCACCAGGGTTAATAGAGTAGCTCTTTGATGGATAACACATCTGGAAGGGAAACAGCAGGAACCATACACCTGCAATATAAATCTCAGAAAGTTTACTGTGTTTTCTTTTTATATTCTCTATTTCAGTACATATGTGAATAAGGTGGGGATTTTTTTCCTCTGAAAAGTTTTTTTTATTTGTGTCAAGTTTCATAGTTCTGTGCTGTACCTGGGCTTTGTTTATGTATCTTACTCAGACATTCCTTCAAATTTCTACATCCTTTCTTATCATTTTCTGCAATGTACTATCTCATTAGAACTCATTGGAAATGACTACAGGCTTCCTGACTTCAAGCTGAATGGATTTGGCAGAGCACTGAACTTTTTCCTGGACATAAGCAGATTCTATGAACTGCATTTGCTCTGAAGGTAGTTTTAAATAGATCACATGCACTGGGTAAACTGGTTGTTACAAACTTAGGAAAAGTGAGCATACAAACTATTACTGGTTGTGGGTTGCACTAAAGCATCACAGAAAGGCAACATCCCCACAATAATCAGCACTGTTTGAAATCTAAATATAGTAAAAACAAGCATGTGCATTCCTATACAAGTTGGTCAGCAACAGGCAGAAACAGCCCAAAAATTCAGGAAAAAAATACACTAAATAGGTACCAATTATCAGGATCACAATTTGGAACTTCCTGTCAAAAATTGAAAAGGTAAATATCTTCTACCTAGCAATGACACTTAGAGTCTACTTTATTCAGACATGCTTGTATAAGTTTTAAAAAACATGATAAAATTAGTTGCAATAACATTTTGTATTGGGGAAATAATGTCAACTATCTACTGGTGCACCAATTAGGATATGTTAAAGTATGGCCTCACGATACTAATATTACACAGTTGTTTTTGAAAGGAATGAAGGATGCGTTCATGTATTGGTATGAAAAATGCTTTATGCTATATTCTTAGTTAAAGCAAAAGCTGCAAAAAATATGATATACCAGTTGTGATTTCTTTTTCTTTCCTTCCTCCCTTTCCTCCTTCCTCTCCTTCTCCTTCTCTTCTTTCCTCCCTCCTTCCCTTCCTCCTTCCTTCTTTCTTTTCTTCCTTCCTCTTTCTTTCTTTTTTCCTTTCATCTAATTTATTCATTCATCTTTCTATTTCGCAAGGCACATAAAATGTCTGGAAGAATGAGCAAAGATGAAAAAGTTAACCATGATAATGCATTATACTTTCTGGGGAATGGAGTTGGGAGAATCTGGGTAGGGAAACTTTTGCCTATTGTTTTATGCTTTCCTTTATATATTATCTGTCTATTGCTGCATAACAAAGCAACCCAAAGCTTGGTGTCATCAACTAAAATCCATTTACTTGCTTACAATTGTGTAATTGGCAATTTGGGCAAGGTTCAATTTGGATGGCTTATCTTTATTCTGTGTGATGTCTAGGTTCACTCTTGTGTCTAAAAAAAGTTCGTGGGTTAGTTAGGGACTAGCTAGTCCTGAATAATCTCACTCACATATCTGGGGCCTGTGCTGTACTGTAACGACTTGAGATAGCTAGACCTCTTTCTCCATGGTTTCTATCTAAGTTTGTTCACAGGGCAGCAGTGCTCCAAGAGGGCAAAAACAAAACAAAACAAAACAAAAAACACAATCTATCTTGAAGCCCAGGCTTGGTTGTCACCCAGGGTCACTTCTGCTCTATTTTATTCTTCAAAGCAAATAACAAAGCCAGGCTAGATTCAAAGAATGGAGAAATAGACTTCATCTCTTAATAGGAGGAGTTGCAACAAATTGTGGCCCTATTTAGTCCAACGCACTCTACTATATGAATGTTTTATAATAAGCATTAATTATTTTTACAAGAATAATACAAATAAAAAGAGAGGTATTTATCTTTTTTCTGTCATGAAGTACTGGTTTGCCCAACTACCATCTGTGTCTTTGAGTTACACAAGAGCCTGTTTCTGTTTTCATAATGAAATGTGATTACTGGTTAGTTAGGAATGATTCTGTAACTTATATACAAAAACAAGTTTTGAGTAAGTTTAGTCTCAGCCAAGAGATCCATTCCAGATGTGAAATTCTAACATCCATGTGAAATGCACATATACTTCAATTTACTAGTAGCCACTAATGACTTAAGCACAATGAGTAAATACCCTGACATGAAATTGTGTTATCTTCCTGTGTGTATGTCTGTGTGTAGCTGTAATAGAATTTAAAATCTCTCTGTCTTATAAACATTTATCATTCAGCACTTTAATATATAATGTTCTCTACTTTATGCAATAAGATCTTATTGAAGGGGAATTTAAATAGAAATGTTATGAATTATTTTAAATGGGTGTTATAAGTATTCTTTAGTTCTCTCCCAAAATAAATTCAACGGTTAATTATCTTATTAAATGTAAGTATGCCCTAATCTTTTTATGTCTAAGAATGCAACAGGGGAGAATAGTGTGGAGAGGGACAATCCTCTACCCTGTTGCATTCTTAGAATTTACCTGTCCCCTCATAGTCTGTTCTCTTTCTCCCCTCCCCTTGCTTGATTTTGAGTTTTCTCAGTATAGAAATCCACTGCAGTGAAATAGGAATTTTTATGGTAGAATTACATGTCTAGCACTTACTTTGTTTACTCTGTATTTACCTTTTTTTCTTCCCTCTCACTGGTCCGCTGGTTCCCTCTCCTAGTCCTCATTAAAGCAGAAACAAAGAGGCAGAGACACAAATACAAAATAACCACTGGCTAGTGAGCCAAATGATGTGTCTCAGGCAAACATTTGTGTGTAGGGCTCAATTTTTTGTTGGTTTGTTTTGTTTTACTTTGCTTTGTTTATCTCCAAAATGATCTGCTCTGGGAAAGAGATAAGACAAATGACCCAGAGACAAAACTAATATATGGGCAGGAGAAGACTTAAAGGCCAGGAGTTCTCATAGCAGAAGGGAGAAATGTGCTTGAATTTTTTGTATCCTAACAGAAAACAGAACCCTCTAATTAGAATAATGCAAGAGCAGTTTAACACAATGTTCATTTTTCAACAGGGGGTAGTCTCTATGTATAAAGAAACCACAAGGATAGTACAGAACTCTCAGGCTTTTACCATGCTAGGCCCAAAGAGATGAAGGGAGAGATAGTGTGACTCATTGGTCAAGGGACTCAGTCAACTGGGGGTGATCCTGCCAGGTAAGGAGCTGGAGAATAAATATCCTGAAGGCAATCTGCTTTATTCTTTATTTTCATGGTGTGGCTCCCCATTGGCCAAATCCTAATAAAAGCCAGAAGGCAGAGGAGCTTATTGGAAGGGGGAGGGAGGGAGAAAAGGAGGTGGTTGAGGGAGAGAGAGAGAAAAAGAAAGAGGGAGGGGGAATGGAGAGAATGCATGATGGTGTAGCTGGAAATACCAAAGACAAAAACACAAGACAGGTATTTTACTCTCTAGTTGTCAAATTTTTAATTATAAACCCTCAGAATGACTTTCATTACAAGAATTGCAAAAACCAATTATGGCAATTACTATTCATCAACCTCATAATTGTTTGCATTCTATTTCCTTCAAAGTTGAGATTGTAAGCTACCTGAGGATAAAGCTCCTACTCATCTTATTTCCTGAAGTGTCCTCATTAAATATTTGCTGAATCCCATTAAATGATAAGTATATGTCATTCATTTTAATCATTTTGGAAAATCAAGAATGGCTCACCTTAAGATTTTCTTAGGGATATGTTACATAGTTCTAGTAATACCATCTTACATTGAATAGGATTATTACATCTCTTCAGCTGTCAATGTTGTGATTATTAATCTACCATAACTTTTGCTGACAGCAGAAAATCTCTGCTCTGACAACTGCAATAAAGTTGGTTTGCCAGAGAAGTTTACCAACAGCTTAAAAGTTTCATGATGAGATGACTGGTCAAGTTAGTGTTGATGGCATCTGGCCAGAGCCATCCATCACATCCATCACTAACCCTGGGAAGCAGGGATATCTAATGGTTCCAGTTTTATTCAATCTATTTTATGCAGCCATGCTTGACTATGCAACAGGAGACCTCAGGGTTGATATTAGGATATATTTTGATCCCCTAAAAGGCTTTTCCACTTCAACAACCTGCAATCCTCCTCAAAAGTCCTTGAGGCAGTCATTCATAAACTGCTCCTTCCTGATGACAACATACCCAAGATGACCTAAAATGGATTTGAGAAAATTTTGTAGGCCTGTGTTAGGAGTTGTCTATAAGCTGGAGATGTCTTAATGTATACCAAAGTTTTGCTAATAAAATCCTAAAACAATTCAAAGCACTCAATTTTTAAAAGACATTGCTGACATTTTGTCAGTTCACTAATAATTACCAGGTAAGAAAATTTATAGTGAAAGCATATATTTGTGGATAGCAGATTTATTATCAATAATTATTACATTTCAGCATTTGTTGACTGACTCTACACTGGGTTTGAGTGAATCTTAGGATTTCTTCCCTAATAGCCATGTGATTGGTATACATTGGACTTATAATGGGAAAGCAATCTGACCACACAGTATTAAAGCTGGAATAGACCTGAGAATTTATTTAATCAAAGCCTCCTATTCTGCATATGAGGGTGATTTACTTGATCAGTATCATACAATTAATTTCACAAACTAGGTTATGCACCACATTGCTTAACCACTCCAACTCCATTAGTTCAACGATGTGTTCACTATTTCAGTTTGAATGTTTTGGTAGCCAGATTCTAAGGTGGCCCCCAGTGATCCTCATCACTTAGTGCTCATACCCTTGAGAAGTCCTCTTTCATGTTGTATCAAGGTTGTTGTGTGCGAACAATAGATTATAACCAATTATTTCACTTTTGAGCCTAGGTCATACCAGACACTATGGCTTTCTCTTCAGTCATCTTGGTTCTC
Organism: Pongo abelii; assembly: GCF_028885655.2. Classification (NCBI taxonomy): domain Eukaryota; kingdom Metazoa; phylum Chordata; class Mammalia; order Primates; family Hominidae; genus Pongo; species Pongo abelii. The sequence continues at coordinate 93,741,748 of NC_071990.2, read as the reverse complement.
TTGGGAAAAGCTAGCTGCCAAGTCTGAGCAGCCTGATGAAGGGGCCCATATGATGAGAAACTGAGGACTGCAACCAACAACCGACAGAGAACAGACACATCCTGCCATCAGCCATGTGAGTAAGCTTAGAAGCAGATATTCCTGACCCAGTCAGATTCAAAGATGACTGCAGTGCCAGCAAACATCTTGCCTGCAACTTCTTGAGAGGTGATGAACCAGACCACTCAGCTAAGGTGCTTCCAAGATTCCTGACCTAATCTTGAAACTATATATATATATATATAGATATATTTGTTTTTAGCTGCTAAGTTTTGGGGTAGTTAACATGTATGAAGCAATATATAGCCAGTACAATGTGACAGTAAAAACTTTCTTGCATATGTCAGACTAGCATAAAATTTGGAATCATGGTAGGAAATTAGGTATGGGAAGACCATCTAGGCAAGAGTTGGGACATGTAATCCATGAACTCCTGGGCCCATGAATGGGCTTTAGAGGTATGTGAACCACCAAAATTACATGTAGAATTACATGGATATCTGTGTAAATGTGGTTTCTTTCCCCTAAAGGAAGAATCTCATCATTTTCATTTGATTCTCACAGGTATATATGATTTCCGGAATATTGAGTCACTAGTCTATGGCCCTACTATAATATTATATCCAAGATCATTGAGTGCAGAGTCAATCATGTTCTTTTAATCATTTTAGAAATTTTTCATAAGCCTTACATAGGGTGTGCACAACAGAAGAAGGCGGGGTGAGTGATTAAGTTCATATATTTGTGTGTACCTGTATCTATTATGGTAGGCTCACCATCAATAGCCATATACTTTCAGTTGTTTCCCTACTATCATGCATCCCTCATCCTTTGTTGCAGTTATTAAATATTTAGGGATGTTCAATTTGTGACTGTGTAACAACCTGAAGCTGAGTGGCTCAAACCTAGATTGCTTCATTTGTCTTCTTCATGTAGTACATTCACGAAATTGCTAGAGAGTGAAGCAGCCATTCAGTATGCATAGAAGAAATTTCCCGGACACATTCTGGACCATTTTTCTCTATGTTTCATTGCAATGAGTTTGTTGGAACAAATATAGACTTTCTCTTAATGTTTTTCTTTGACTTTTTGCAATGCAAAAAAACCCCCATTACTCTCAAATTAAAAAACAAAAACGTCAGAGTCATTTGCTATTTTGACTGCTTACTGCTTCTGTCACAACTTTAGAATTGAACTTAGTACACTTACTCATATCCTGCCTGTCTTTCTTAAGTAGTTAATTATAATATCATGTAATCTTTCTGGGAACCTACCTCCATTAACGAAATTGGTTTTCTTTCAATTGTGGCTATAAGTTGATGGATCCCAGTTCACCTATGTTTTTACTAAGGGCACTGCTACTCAGGCCATACAATAGACCCAAGTGTGTTTATTTTAAAAACTGTGTGGAGCCATACCCATTTCCATCTTTAAAGTAATGTTTGAAGTTCCTTCGTGCTGGAGTCTTGATGAGCCGCGTACTCATTCACTACTCACCATTGTGCTGGTATTTCACAGCCCTCTGGTAACACATTTCTCTTTAATTCAACAAAAATTAGTTTCCATCTAAAAGTTACCTTTATGATTTTCCCTTTGAAAAGCACTATTTTCTCAGTTCTATTTTCAACATATTTACTTAAATCTGGGAATGTTTCCAAAAGGAATTTTTTAAGAAATTATTGTTCACTTGTTGGGTGAAGGGGGAATACATCTATTGGAAGGTCTGAATACTGCCACATGGAGAACAAATGAGGTCAATTAATCCTGGTAATTCTCAAAGTGAAAATACTTTATAACATGAAAAATATAGATTTCACAAATTGATTTTTCCATTCTAGGTATATTTTCTTCCTTATCTTAAGGAAATACATATAATTGCATTTTTTGTCAAGATGCTAGTTAATACCAAGTATTTAGAAAAAAAAGAGGATGAAAGCAGATACATATGTTTAAGCCACATAAATAATTTATAGCCTTACAATAATGCATTGTAATATAGGCCAGACTCAGCATGGTAATTAAACTGCTCATTAAGTATCTGTTAATGCACACCCACATGTCTCTACCTCTTATAGGCCATTCACAGTTCTGCTCATTAGGCCCAGAGCAAATGACCTACTCTCAAATCCCTCTTGCTCCATTCATTCTTCAAATTATGTACGCATGTAGTCAAAAGATGTTTGCATTGCCTGCTACATGCAATATATCTTATGCTGGGCTGTAGGAATACAGAGGTGAAAAAGGAAGAGAAAATAATATTGACTTGAGTGCTGATCTAAATTAATAACCTGGTCCAGTCTCTATTGTACATGAAACCTAGAATAATAGTCCCACATGCATTCAGAAAATGTCCTTTTCACTCTCTATTAGCACTGCCATGAGCTTCTTGCTGTACTATGATAGAAGAATTTACTAAAGTTTTTCAAATAGCATGTTTTAGAACTTGCATCCATTTTCACCAGCTTCATCCTTATTCATTGAGGCTGGGGAAACCAGATCAAATCCTCTGAGGATTTTCATGTGGTGCTTATATTAGCCAACAAAAATCATTCCTGAATTATTTGACAGACCATACTGCCTCCTTCTGTTTATAGCTTTTTGGGAGATGCACCTGATAGCAATAACTTAAGCATTCCTTGAGAATGCAGATACACATGATCTATGGAAACTGTATGCTTTTTACAAATGGAACTGTTTCTCTTGCCTAGCATGCCACCACTAGACCATCCCTGATATAAGTCCCCCAGTAAAAACCTATATGTCCTTTGGTGGTTTCAGGTCTCTTCCTCTGCCTCTTGAACATGGTGCTATCCCTACTGAAGTTAATAGGGGTCTGTATGACAATTGGCAAGCCCAGTATGAGGTTGAGGAAATCCCCATGAGTGCCAAGACAATGGGATGGGTGAAGAGGAAAATCTTGGGTTGGCCATCCACTTCTATGTGGGAGCCTGTAGCTACTATCTTTAATGAAATGGGGCTCAGTGTGTGAGTAGTGGGACACCGTGTAAACGCTGAAGGGTCTAGAACAGTTGTTGCACAAGGCAGATCTAACTGAGCAAAAGTAAGATGTCTGGGCTCTGGCAGCTGTGGTTGGCTGGCCACTTCTGACTGCACTCTGAGCAGCCACTGAAGCGAGCTTGAATCATAGGCAAGAGTTCATCAGTTACAGGATGAGCTGTGACTAGAAAGAGATGCCACATTAATTTCAGGCTGAAATGTCGGAGACCTTGGTGCCCCACCTGTGGGACCAGGATAATGGAACGGAGACCCTGGCTTGTTGGGTAGCCTGTTTGAAGGCTGCCACGTCAATAAGTTGAGGCTTTCATGGCTGAATTGTCTTGGATCTTATGTCCAGGGTCTCCATGGAGATGTCTAGTGGGGAGGAAAGTGAGGACCTTTATGAGTCCACAGAAGTTCCCATGCTCTCCACCTGTCCCATAGCTACTACCAAGATAAAGACAGACCAACTGCACCTATAAGGAGTAGCCCTACAAGACTTGCTTTCATCTGAAAGGGGGCAAGTCTTGTAGGGCTGCACACCGCAATGCAGGGCTATGCCACTGTGGAATTGTGGAATAGGTTCCTACAGAATGGAAGAGAGTTGATTGTGGGGTGACTTCTCTGTCCATGGGACATGGGGGCAGGGGATATTATACGCTCCAAATTTAAGGGGAGTTAAATGGCATCCATCACAAACCACCCTGCCCTGAGGCAGTGCCTCTATGGCACCAATAATGAGAATATGTTCACACTCTCCCTTATATGGGTGGTTGTGGGCTGCAAGGAAGCCTGGCCAAATAAGGCAGATGTCCCCAAGTCTCTTGGCAGCCTATTGTGGAATTGCAGGACATCCTCCAGGAATTAGGGATGAAGCATGCTATCTATGCTGAGCATTACTGAGGTCTCATAATGAGCTTTTCACTGCCAGTGTGAAAGATAACATCTTATAGTAGGCACCCAACCAATGATATGGCATGCTGATGTCTATCCTGAGCCCCCTGGTAGGACAGCCACGTCTCGATGACCCAAGTTGTCACTGACTTAGGGGAAATGGAGAAACCATGTGAGCAAAGGGTGCATGCTGCTGGGATGAAAGACAGGCGAGCCAAAGGAAAGGAGACAGCTAAAGGTACACTCAGAGTGACCTGCTGACAAATGTGGCATGACACTGGTCACTTTGAAATATACAACCTTTGTTGCTAAGGATAGCCACCCTATTCTTCTATCGAACATTGTGTTTATTTCCTCTTTGCCATTTTGCCCCAGGTATACATACAGAACCTCAAAATCTTTCATGTCCTGGGGGCCACAGACCTCTGTAGATGGACTACCCTGGAGGGGGTATATATTTTTCATCCCCCAGAGTAAAACCGTGTATCTCATTCCCTGGGTCTGGGTCTCTTATTCAGCCTCTTAAACAAAGTGCTATTCCTATTGAAGTTAATAGAAGTCCAGCACAATGAATGCACTGATTTAATTTCGGAATTGTTTATGTCACTTTCATATTTAGAATGTTTATTAATTGTGTTGAGGGTTAGAAATATGAATTTGATTAATAAAGTTAATGGATGAAGATCATGTCTTTTCTATGTTGTGCAAATGGGTGAGCAGTGGTGATCACTAATTTTGGTCTCTTAGGATTTTTAAATGTGAACTATATGCTATGTATGTGATCTAAGAATACTGTCATAATTAGTTTAGGTGACTAAACAAAAGTACCATAGACTGGATGGCTTAAACAACAGAAATTTATTTCTTACAGTTCTGAAGGATGGGAAGTCCAAGATCAATGTCCTGGCTGATTGGATTCCTAGTGAGGAAGCTCTTTGTGGTTTGCAGATGGACACCTTCTTGTATCCTCACACAGAGGAGTGTGAGAGGAAAGGGAGAGGGAAAGAAAGCAAGCTCTCATGTGTCTCTTCTTATAAGGACACTAATCCCATTCACAAGATTCTGCTTTCATGACCTGGTTACTTCCCAAAGTCCCCTCCTCTAAATATCATCACACTGGGGATTAGGCTTCAACATGGAAATTTAGGGGGAGACAGATATTCAGCCATAGCAAATATATCTTAAAGTAGTTTTCAAAGAAGCCAAAACCAAGGAAATAAATGTCTAGTATTCTGAAATGAAAAGTTATATGGTTTGGCTGTTTCCCCATCCAAATCTCATCTTGAATTGTAGTTCCCATAATGTAGTTCCCATGTGTCATGGGAGGGAACAGGTGGAGGTAACTGAATCATGGGGGTAGTTTCCTCCATCCTGTTCTCGTGATAGTAAGTTCTCATGAGATCTGATGGTTTTTATAATGGGCTTTCCCCCTCTGCTGGGCATTCATTCTTCTCCTTGCTGCCACCACATGAAGAAGGATGTGTTTGCTTCCTCTTCTGCTATGATTGTAAGTTTCTGGAGGCCTCCCCAGCCATGCTGAACTGTGAGTCAATTAAACCTCTTTCCCTTATAAATCACCCAGTCTCAGGTACGTCTTTATTAGCAGTGTGAGAACAGACTAACACAGGAAACTGGTACTGGTAGAGTAGGGTGCGGCTGTAAAGATACCCCAAAATGTGGAAGTGACTTTGGAACTGGGTAACATGCAGAGGTGGGAATCTTTTGGAGGTCTCAGAGGAAGACAGGAAAATGTGGGAAAGTTTGGAACTTCCCAGAGACTTGGAGGGCTCAGAAGATAGGAATATCTGGGAAAGGCTGGAACTTCCTAGAAACTTGTTGAATGACTTTAACCAAAATGCTCATAGTGATATGGACAATAAAGTCCAGGCTGAGGCAGTCTAGATGGAGATAAGGAGCTTGTTGGGAACTGGAGTAAAGGTCACTCTTGCTATGCAAAGAGACTGGCAGCATTTTGCCCCTACCCTAGACATTTGTGGAACTTTGAACTTGAGAGAGATGATTTAGGGTATCTGGCAGAAGAAATTTCTAAGTGACAAAGTGTTCAAGAGGAAACAGAGCATAGAAGTTTGGAAAATTTGCAGTCTGACTATGTAATAGAAAAGACCCCATTTTCTGGGGAGAAACTCAAACTGGCTGCAGAAATTTGCATAAGTAATGAGGAGCAAAATGTTAATCACCAAGACAATGGGGAAAATATCTCCAGAGCATGCCAGAGAACTTCATGGCAGCCCCTCCTATCACAGGCCTGTAGGCCTAGGAGGGAAAAATGGTTTGGTGGGCCATGCCCAGTGCCCTCTGCTATATGCAGGCTCCAGAAATGGTGCCCTGTGTCCCAGTTGTTTCAGCTCCAGCCATGGCTAAAAAGGGCCAAGGTACAGCTTGGGTCATGGCTTCAGAGGGTGCAAGCCCCAAGCCTTGGCAGTTTCCACATGGTGTTGAACCTGTGAGTGCATAGAAGTTAAGAATTGGGGTTTGGGAACCTTTGTCTAGATTTCAGAAGATGTATGAAAATGCCTGGATGCCCAGGCAGAAGTTTGCTTCAAGGGCAGGATGCTCATGGAGAACCTCTGCTAGGGCAGTGTGTAAGGGAAATTTGGGGTTGGAGCCCCCGCATCACACACAGAGTCCCCACTGGGGCACTGCCTAATGGAGCTATGAGAAAAGGGCCATCATCCTCCAGACCCAAGAATGGGAGATCCACTGACAGCTTGCACCATGCACCTGGAAAAGCTGCAGACACTCAATGCCAGCCAGTGAACGCAGCTGGAGAGGTGCTGTGCCCTGCAAAGCCACAGGGGTGGAGCTGCCCAACACTGTGGGAGACTACCTCTTGCATCAGCATGACCTGGGTATGAGACATGGGGTCAAAGCAGATTATTTCGGAGCTTTAAGATTTAATTTCTGTCTTGTTAGATTTCGGACTTGTATGGGACCTGTAGCCCCACTGCTTTGGCCAATTTCTCCCATTTGGAATGGGTGTATTTACCCAATGCCTGCACCCCTCTTGTACTAGGAAGTAACTAACTTGCTTTTGATTTGACAGACTCATAGGTGGAAGGGACCTGTCTTGTCTCATATGAGACTTTGGACTTGGACCTTTGCGTTAATGCTGGAATGAGTTAAGACTTTAGGAGACTGTTGGAAGGGCATGATTGTGCTTTACATTGTGAGGACATGAGATTTTGGAGGGGACAGGGGTGGATTGATGTGGCTTGGCTGTGTCAACCCCCCAAATCTCATATTTAATTATAGTTCCCATAATCCCCATGTGTCATGGGAGGGACAAGTGGAGATAAGTGAATCATGGGGGCAGTTTTCCCCATCCTGTTCTTCTGATAGTGAGTCAGTTCTCAGGAGAGATGATGGTTTTATAAATGGCTTCCCCCTTTGCTGGGCACTCATTCTTCTCATTACTGCTGCCATATGAAGTAGGACATGTTTTCTTCCCCTTCCATTATGATTGTAAGTTTCCTGAGGCCTCCATAGTCATGCTGAACTGTGAGTCAATTAAACCTCTTTCCTTTATAAATTACCCAGTCTCAGGTATATCCTAATAGCAGTATGAGAATGAACTAATACAGAAATGAAAGAAATAGGAGTGGGAGGGTGAATAACTATAAGGCAGAAATCACGAAGAGAAGAAAATCAGTAATTTCATGGAGAATATTACCATAGTATTCTTGGAGAGAAAAAGGATTAGCTGATATAATTATCAAGTGAGACAGTTATATAAAATTACCAAGTGAGATAGTTCTATAAAGCTAAATCTGTACAAGACATCCCAATGACTGGATGTGAAAATTTGAGATTTTTAATCATTAAATCTATAAGAAATATAAATCAAAGGCTTAAAAACTTGAGTGCATATACACTTTAAACAGAGTTTATAACATTTCAAGCTGCCTTAACCACCCCCACACAATTGTCTTTGAGAGTATTGTGTATTTGTTTGTTGTGTATTTACTTTTTATTGAACTATATTATGTAGAAAAACACACAAATTATGTCTGCAGTGCATTACATTTTCACCAGCTGAAGGCAATTTTTTAACTAGCACCAAGATGAAAAAGTATTATCAACACCCAGAAGCTTCCCTCATTTCCCTTCTTTTCAACAATCCCATACCAAAGGTAACCACTCTTCTGGCTTCTAAAACTGTAAATTGTTTTGTTAATTTTTGAACGTCTCATGAATGAAATCATAGTCTGAAGTCTTAGCTCAGTTTTTTTTTTTCTGCTCAATGTCATTCCTGTGAGATTCATCACATTTTTGATGTATTTGTGTACATTCATTCCCATTGCTGTATAGTATGCAGTTCTCTGAATATGGCACAGTGTAATTATCCATTCTATTTTTTGCTGATGGGCAAAAATAAAGAGCATTTTGGAAACTATCAGTTTGGGCCTAATTAGCATTATGTTGCTAGGTACACGCTAGAACTTGTCTTCTGAATCATGGGGTAGGTACATATTTAGCTTTAGCAGGTATAACCAAAGAGTTTTAAAAGAAGCTTGTAAAGCTGGGTTTAGTTACAAATATAACCACTGATAGATAGAAAACTAATGGCTGAATTTACAGACTATAAACAAACTTGTGCAAAGGAATTAATGAAACACCAGACTATGAATAATTCCCCCCATCAAAAGCCTTCCATCAAAAAGCACATCTGTCAAAAAGCACATCTATTGAGGACGAATGTATAGACAACCACCGTTCCTCTCCTGACATCTACGTGGCACCAGCACCTCCAAAAGTATTTCACTGAAACAACCTAAATATTTGGGAGTGCTTCTATGTCAAAACCTGCCTGAGACTGGAGTGAAAGAGCAAAAAATAAGATTTGTATTAGGTCATACCTACTTCCTCATAACCTATGCCAAGTGGGTTAGTAGAAATATTACTCAGCAAATGATGAAGTTAGCTGTATGAATGTTATCTTTTCTGTTGAAACAGGGAAATTGAGAGAAAGATCAGGTACACAGGAGGTACAGATACAGATGTAGACATTTATCTGTGTATCATCAATTTTCTTAAAGTAATAATTTTTTAAATGTGGCACCCTCACTAAGCCATGAGCTTTGAATTTAGGGAGGAAGAATTCATACAACCTTAGTTGCACACTCTGTTGTGTTAATTTAATGTTCATTTAGTCAGTTACTTATTTCAAGTTTATTTACTATGTCTCGATAGATATAATCTGTTTTAGTTGTATTAGGATGAATAAAAGAATGTGTTGTGAGCATGGACATTGTTCGGGCATCTTGGCTCAAAGTAGATGGTTGAGGATATTCAGCAAAGCTAACTCTAGTATCTTAGTTCTGAGATGTATCACAGGTTTTCTTTCTTCAACAAATACCCTAAATACAATTTTTGAACATGTGACAATACATAAAAATAGATTGTATTTCTTAAGCACTAATAGTTGTTTAAATGTAAGTTAAAACATATGCATTCGCATGCAGGCACACCTGAATGATTCTCACATTAGTGATTAGGCAAACTGGCAAAAGCTACCATGACCATTTTTAATGTCTTGTAAGGAACTAAACCATTAGAGTAAAATTGTTTTTAAAACCCTAAAATTAGTTTAAGTAATTTTGAAGTGATGATCCCCCCATCTTAGCTTTATTAGTTTAGATTATGTAACATTTTGTCGTAGTTCATGCTACTGACTGAATTGTGTCCCCCCTTCACCCCAGGTTCAGGTGTTGAAGTCCTAACCCCAAATGTGACTGTTATTTGGAGATAGAGTCTTTAGGAGAAAATAAAGTTAAAAGAGGTCATATAAGGATGGGGCCCTGATCTAACAAGATTGGTGTACTTATAAAAAGAGACCAAAGAGCTTTCTCTCTCTTCACCAAGAGAGAACAGTGGGAGAAAGCAGCTCTATTAAAGCCAGGAAAAGAGCCTTCACTAGAAACTATGTGGGACCTTGATCCTGGACTCCCCAGCATCTCAAACTCTAAGAAAGTAAATTTCTGGTATTTAGGCCACCCAGGCTGTATTGTTTTGTTATGGCAGCTTGCACAGACTAAGATAGTTCATTTAAAAAATTGAACTTTTTCCCTTAGTTCTTAGGAAAGTCCTCACCTTTAGAGAAATGAGTTCATACTGCACAGTGCCTGAAGAAAAAAAGGAAAGGAACACAGCACTTGAAATGTACTATTCTTCTTTCCTGTTTAGACTCCTAGAGGTTTCATAAAATGGCCAGCACAGACCAGAAATGGAATCTCATCACCAACTAGATTGCATGTTAATTTTCAACTGATTTGCAGACATTTCACACTTTAAGCTCTGAATGGGGACTTCCTTTGGGGGCACTGGCACCTCTGCCAGTGGCATACAAACATTTGATTTAAATTTTATGCTCTATCAAATCCACACTACTCATGCTAATAATATATGTACAGCCTTTATAGTTACAAATTTTTATTCCTCTTACTGAATCCCAACTAAGCATGAACCAGTGATATGCAAACTGACTCCTTTCCATTCCCATCTGCCATCTTTATTCTATCCAGGAATATATTTCTTATACAGAAATTCCAACTCTGTCTCAGAAGTCCTGATGTTTCAGAGTCTTTATTTTGCTCTGCCTTTATACAAAGATATTTTGAAATGGTAATATCACTTGTAAAGAGTCCTTCCTTCCGCTGGGACTAGTAATCGTGTTTTGTATTGTTTCTGAAGTGTGACATGGGAAAGAGGTAATATATCTTTCAAGCTGAATGCTTTCATTGTCACTGGTTTTCATTTTTCACACAGGCTTTGACATATTTGAGTATTGTTGGTGGTGATACTGTGAAAAGCTTTGAGGCTGATTCATCAACATCCCTGGCTTTTTCCTCTTCTTTCTTTTTGCATAAAAATTGTGAAACTTAATGAATGATGACTAGCTTAGCAGTGTCGTTCTTTTTAAATTTTTCCTGAACCTTGTACCTTGGCTGGTATTGATTTCCTTTGCTGTTGTCAGTACAGCGGATTGAGTCGTTGTTGTGCATTACCCTTTAAAAATCAATATGTGACTTTTTCTATAGAATGATTTAAATTTTGGCATGGAGTCTAATAATCCAAGATGTGTACGTGAAACTATACCAAAATAGTTATTTGGGGATGTTTAATACATTTATTAAAAATTATGAAGATAAACACCCAAATAGCTTCATAATCTTATACATCAAAATATTCTGATAAACCTCAATTTTTTATACCTTTACTTTGAGCAGAGTTAAACACCGAAAATTCTATATACAGAGAATATAATTATCACGTAAGTTTTCATCTTCCTTTAAAAGTGTCACTTATTCAAAAATCGGTAAAACAAAAAAAGTTTTGTAATAATGAATGAGCGGAACAAAGAAGTTATTATGGCATTATGGGAAACTTTAGTAGTAGACAATGAGCATAGTTCCATAATTGTATTATTTTTAAGCAACAAATGTAGAACCCTCTACTGATTCTTAAATTTACTATTAGTTGTTGTTTTTGTTTTGTTTTTTTTGAGACAGAGTCTTGCTCTGTCGCCCAGGCTAGAGTGCAGTGACATGATCTTGGCTCACTGCAACCTCTGCCTCTGGATTCCAGCAATTCTCCTGCCTCGGCCTCCAGAGTAGCTGGGACTACAGGCATGTCACCATGACTGGCTAATTTTTATATATATTTTTTAGTAGAGATGATATTTCACCATGTTGGCCAGGCTGATCTCAAACTCCTGACCTCAGGTGATCCACCCGCCTCAGATTCCCAAAGTGTTGAGATTACAGGTGTGAGCCACCACGCTCAGCTTATTACTATTTTTATGAGAACTTTTCAAAGATATCTATAAGTACTAGTGACATTTTTTCATTATTCACATCTTTAATTAAAAATTTAATTTAATTATATTTATTTTTATAAGTACACATAACATACACTCTTATCTAGGATCCTAGGATGCATAATTGTTTTCTGTGGCGAAAGTCAATCCATGCATAATAATCCACTATATAATCACACATAGAAGTCCCATTTTTTTTACATAACCATATTAGTGGTTTACAGTCCAATAAAACTATATTGCCATTTTATTTGTATTTGCTCTGTTACTGCTTATGGATACAGCTTGTCACAGGATTTCTTTGGCCCACATCAGTTTCATTATGTTATAAAATATTAGGTTATCTCATATTCATTTTTGTTACATTGCTCCAGTACACAACTTATGCTAAGTTGCTTCATTCATTACTGTTACAAGAAAACAAGATTTATAATTCTTTACGTTCATGAGTACTCTAAATGAGAATCCCACAAACAAAATATTTAAAAGATTTGAGCCCCAAATAAAACTCTCTTATAATAAGGAATCTTGTAGCTTTCATTGTAAAACTATGTGTTTGTAGTAATTCAGATCTAATTTATGCTGATAGTCTGCTTGAAATCAGGTAAAGTGGGCTGAGTTTTACATTTCAAATTTTATTTTTGATACATCTAATTCTCCTTTTCTCATAAAGTGGTAACTTTTTAAGATCCTTAAGGTTATTTTTATTCAAGTGATTAAAAGAAAAAATTCTACCTGCAATTTTAGCCCCACAAAGTTAATTTTGAGAGTTTCGTTGAAAGTTACTCTTTCACAGATATCTTGCTTACAAGATTGAATTAATCTGTTTTCACACTGCTGATAAAGACATACTTGGGACTGGGTAATTTATAAAGGAAAGAGACTTCATGAACTCACAGTTCCACATGGCTGGGGAGGCCTCACAATCATGGCAGAAAGTGAATGGCACATATTACATGGTGGCAGGCAAAAGGAAAATGAGGGGCAAACAAAAGGGGAAACCCCTTATAAAATCATCAGATCTTGTGGGACTTACTCACTACCATGACAAGAATATAGGAGAAACCAACCCCATGATTCAATGATCTCCCACTGGGTCCCTCCCACAGCACTTGGGAATTATGGGAGCTACAATTTAAAGATGAGATTTGAGGGGGACACAGCCAAACCACATCAAGGACATACAGTTGTTTTGGTATAGACACATTCCTTTTTCCCCTTCTTATTGGCAAGTAAAATAATGATAACAATGTATTGCTCTTAAATCTCAGAAATGGTTATGTGGCATGGTATTATAAAACATAGAACTTTAATTTTTTAACGGTACAGATAAAACATGTCCAGATATATATTTTGTAAGTCCATTTGTGTTACTATAAAAGATTACCTGAGGCTGGGTAATTTATAAAGAAAAGAGGTTTATTTTGGCTCATGGTTCTGCAGGCTATACAAGCGTGGCACCAACATCTGTTCAGCTTCTGGTGAGGGCCTCAAGAAACTTATAATCATGGTGCCAGGTGAAAAGGGAAGAAGCACATCACGTGGTGAGAGGGAGAAAAAGAGAGAAGGGGGAGGGCCCAGACACTTTTAAATGATCAGTTCTCACATGAACTCACTGAGTGAGAACTCATCATCAAGGGGATGATGAATGGTAAGCCATTCATGAGGGTTCTGCCCCCACAATGTGACACTTCTCACTAGGTCACACCTCCAACACTGGGGATAATATTTAAGCACGAGATTTGGAAGGGACAAACATCCAAACCACATCATATGTGGAAAATATGTGTATAGACATACAAACATATTGTCCATATATCCACATATGTTTAAAGTATTCGTGTGTGTGTGTGTGTGTGTGTGTGTAAAAGAAAGCTAAAACCATTCAAATGTATATATCTGTATTTTTTCAGTTAATATTACCTTTTGGGCAATTTTGGACATTATTGAATTTTTTTTCAAGAACATAATTTTAATGACTAAAATATTTTACCTTGTACATGTACCCTAATTTATATGGCCACTTTACATTGTTAGGCATTTAAGTAGTTTTGGTTTTTTACTACTGTAAATAATAAAATGTCTATTTTAAAAGACAAATTTTAGGCTTACTCGTTCAACCAATAGTCACTTTATTGGTATTTGTTGATTAAATGTTTTTGATTTGTCAGGCAGTCTTCTAGAGGCTGGCTGTAGCGTGGAAACAAACAAAAAATGCATAGCAACTCTTTGCAAACTAATGTAAGAGAGTATCAGAAAGGTTTTAGGGGCCACCATCTCATAATTTTTGTATTTTCTATATAATATATTGCCAGAATATTTTAATCAACATATCTCAGAAACCCAAAGAAAACAAACTTATTATCAGGAAATCTTACTTGAAAATATTTTCTTCTTCCTGTTCAGCAAATTCAATAAAAAGCATATGTTTCCTTTTTTCCCCACTACACATAGATTTTACATATGAATAAAATCCTGAAGTTTTTAGTTCTGAACTACAAAGTGGCATTTTGCAGTTGTTGTTGTTAATTGGTGTCCCAGTGTATTATGTTGATTATCTTATAGCCACCAAGATAACTTCCCCTCACTTTCTTAGAATCTAATATTTTCCTTTTTACTTTTACTTAGAGCATATCCATTAATATTGGAACTCAATTATGATATAACTTCTAAATTCAAAGCTCCTATGCTTGATGACACTTCTTACAGCCTAAACAGTTGATAAATGACCAAGTTAAACATAACACAACTTACTGTAATACATATATTTATAGGAAAAAGATGAACTATATGTGTATAGCTTAAAAATTTAATCATAACCCAGTTTCTAGAAAGCCACAGTATTATAAACTTAACATGAAATAAATCTATACTTGTTTTCTGTGAATCTTTTTTTCTCAAAGTTTATTCAAGAATTAAACCTCAATTTTAAAATATGAACTCTTGGAAATCAGGCCTTCTTTTAGCTGTATTTGTTGCAGCATCTAGTACATTCTGATCTATTTATAGAATGAAGGTTTCAAACTCAGATCAAATAATTGAGAAACCCTTTCACAAAACAGGATTGAAGGCCACAAACAGGTCATATGCTATGAACATTCTCTCAGTTGTTTACTATACAATACTCAATATATCTTTATTGAACTTCTATTATGTTCTAGGTTCTTAACAAAATACTAGCTAACTGAATCCAACAACATATCAAAAAGATAATCCACCATAATCAGGTGGGTTTCATACCAGGGATGCAGGGATGGTTTAACACACGCCAGTCAATAAATGTAATACACCACATAAACAGAATCAAAAACAAAAATCATGTGATCATCTCAATAGATGCAGAAAAAACATTCCACAAAATCCAGCATCGCTTTATGATTAAAACTCTCAGCAAAATAAGCATACAAAGGAACATACCTCAACATAATAAAAGCCATCTATGACAAACCCACAGCTGACATCATACTGAATGGTGAAAAGTTGAAAGCATTTCCTCTGAAAACTGGAACAAGACAAGGATGCCCACTCTCACCACTCTTCAATATAGTACTGGAAGTCCTAGCCAGAGCACTCAGGCAAGATAAAGAAATAAAGGGCTTCTAAACCGGTAAAGAGGATGACAAACTGTCGCTGTTTGCTGATGATATAACCATTTACTGAAAAAACCCTAAAGACTCCTCCAGAAAGCTCCTAGAACTGATAAAAGAATTCAGCGAAGTTTCTGGATACAAAATCATTGTACACAAATTAGTAGCTCTTCTATACACCAACAGTGACCAAGCTGAGAATCAAATCAATAACTCGACCCCTTTTACCATAGTTGCAATAAAATAAAATAAAATAAAATACTTAGGAATATACCTAGCTAAGGAGGTAAAATAACTCTACAAAGAAAACTACAAAACACTGCTGAAAGAAATCATGGATGACACAAAGACATGGAAACACATCCCATGCTCATGGATGGGTAGAATCAATATTGTGAAAATGACCATACTGCCAAAAACAATCTACAAATTCAATGCAGTTCCCATCAAAATACCACCATCATTCTTCACTGAGTTAGAAAAAAACAATTCTAAAATTCATATGAAAACAAAAAGGAGCCCATATAACCAAAGGAAGAATAAGCAAGAAGAACAAATCTGGAGGCATCATATTACCTGATTTCAAACTATACTATAAGGCCACAGTCACCAAAACACCATGGTACTGGTATAAATATAGGCACATAGACCAATGGAACAAAACAGAGCACCCAGAAATAAACCAGAATACTTACAGCCAACTGATCTTTGACAAAACAAACAAAAACATAAAGGGGGGGAAGACACCCTTTTCAACAAATGATGCTGGGATAATTGGCTAGCCACATGCAGGAGAAAGGAACTGGATCCTCATCTCTCACCTTATACAAAAATCAACTCAAGATGGATTAAGGATTTAAATCTAAGACCTGAAACTATAGTGAGTTCGCTTTTGACAAAGGTGCCAAGAGCATACACTGGGGAAAGGACAGTCTCTTCAATAATTGGTCCTGGGAAAACCAGATATCTATATACAGAAGAATGAAACTAGATGCCTATTTCTTGCCCTGTGTAAAAAATCAAATAAAAATAGATTAAATACTTAAATCTAACACATGACACTACAATTTTATTAGAAGTAAACATTGAGGAAACACTCCAAGACATTGGTTTAGGCAAAGATTTCTTGAGTAATCTCAAGAATCTTTGGTTGTCTATACTCAAAAGTATAGACAACCAAGGTAAAAATGGACAAATAGGATCACCCCAAGAATCAAGAACCATATCAAGGATTACATCATAAACAGCTTCTGCACGGCAAAGGAAATAATCAACAAAGTGAACAGAAAACCCACAGAATGGGTGAAAAATACTTGCAAACTATCTATTTGACAAGGGATTAACAACCAGAGTATATAAAGAACTCAAAAAACTTAATAGAAAAATCAAATAATCCAATTTAGAAATGAGAAAAAGATCTGATTAGCCATTTCTCAAAAGAGGAGATGGCCAACAGTTATATAAAAATAAGCTCAATATCACTAATCATCAGATAAATGCAAATAAAAACTATGAGATATTGTCTCACTCCAGTTAAAATAGCTTTTATCCAAAAGTCAGGCAAGAACAAATGCTGGGAAGGATGTGGAGGAAGGGGAACTCTCATATGCTGTTAGTATAAATGTAAATTAGTACAGCCACTTGTGACAACGATATGAAGGTTCCTCAAAAAACTACAAATAGAACTACCACATAATCCAGCAATCTCACTGCTGTATATGTATAACTAAAAGAAAGGAAATCAGTATATCAAAGAGAGATCTACACTCCCATGTTTATTGCAGCATTATTTACAATAGCCAAGATATGGAATCAACCTGTGTCCATCAACAGATGTACGGATAAAGAAAATATGGTAAACTTACACTATTGAATATTATTCAGCCATAAGAAATAATGAGATCCTCTCATTTGCAATCACGTGGATGGAATTGGAGGACATTATACTGAGTGAAATACGTCAGTCACAGAAAGACCAATTAAGCGTGTTCTCATTCATATGTGGGAGTTAGAAATGTAAAACTATTAAACTCATGGAGATGGAGAGTGGGAGGAAAGTTATCAGAAGCTGGGAAGGGTAGTGGGAAGATGGGGATAAAGTAGGAATGGTTAATGGATACAAAAAATACAGTTAGAGAGAATGGCTAAGATTTAAAAAAGGAGTAAATAATCCAAATGGTCATCAATGACAAATGCATAAACAAAATGTCACCTATACATCCAATAAAATATTATTCAGCCTGAAAATAATGAAATTCTGACACATGCTCTAACATGGATGCCTCCTGGAAAATATTACGGTAGGTGATATTATGCTAAGCCAGAAACAAAAGGACAAGTATTGTATGATTCCACGTATCTGAATTACTTAAAATGGTCAAATTCATAGAGACATAAAGTACAATAGTATTTACCAGGGTTTGGAGGGAGGAGTAATGGGGAGCTATTTTTTTAATACATACAGAGTTTTTGTTTGGGATGATAAACATTTTCTGGAGATGAACAATGGTTAATGGCTGTACAACAACATGAATATACTTAATGCCACTGAACTGTACAGTTTGAAAATGTTGAATATAGTAAATTTTATATTATATGTATCTTATCCCAATGAATCCAAAAAGTAAAAAAATAAAAATAAAAAATCCTCTGGACCACAGGAATACACTGGCTTTCTGAAGGAGCCAGGGAAGGCTGTATCTAGAACAGCCTGAATAGGATTTTGAAGCTGAATAGGATTTTGGTGGGGAGACATAAAAGAAAGGACAATTCATGCAGAGTAACAATAGTAACAATAATCTCAATGGCAAGGGGATATGCAAAAGCATCTCAATATTTTGGAATCTCAAATAGTTCTCCGTGGCAGGAGATACATGGTTGTACATGAAGAAATAGAATTCAACCTGGAAAATGTTAGCTGGGACCAGGTTACAAATTGTTTGTAGCCGATTACATTTTCCAAAGACAAAAACACTATTTTCTGCCTCACATACCCTTATAGTACCTTGCCACTGCCTCACCAATGAAAGAGAATCTAATTCCTTTCCCTTTGAGTAGAGGCAGATTTGTGACCTGCTGGTAAACGATGGGATGTTGCACAAGTAACACTGCAGGAATTCTGCAGGACTCCTCAGACTAAGTCACAAAAGGTGATGCAACTTTCACACAGTGCCCTAGAGTTGCTCTAGGAGCATTCAGTCACATCATAAGCAATTTGGCTACCCAGGGACCACCATACTGTGAAGAAGCCCAAACCAGCGCATACAGAGTGACCACATGGATAGGACCAGACACTAGGTGAAGGGAGGCAGATGCCCTGCCAGCCCTCAGCTGCTGCAGCCCCCACTTTCCAGCTCCAGCCTCTCTCTGACTGAAACCTCAGCAGAGACTCTGAGCCTATTCTGTCTAGCCAAGCCTGTCTCCAATTTTTGACCTACAGAAACCATTATAGACAATAACATCACTGCTGTTTTGAGCCATTGAGTTTTCAGGTGATATGCTACAGATTACACAGCAATAGCTTACCTGAACAATGTCCTATGTTAGGCTTTGAATTTTGAGCTAAACTACCCATTAATTTATGTGTATCCTCTCCTGGTTTTGTTTTGTTTTGTTTTTGTTTGGTTTACCTTTTTTTAATACTCCTTTCTTCACCTGAAATGCTACCCACTGAGGCTTTTGTCTATTAAAGTCTTTATATTACTTAAGAGTCAATTACAAAATATTGATCACTCTTGCTCTCCTAAGTGAAAGGAATTGTGCCCTCTTTTGAATAATAGTACTTGCTTTCACTGTGCAGATGGCATTTATTGCATTTTATACCACTTTTTGATCAACTATGTTATCCTTTAACAGAATGTAAGAGACTCATGGCCAGGCATTGTACTTTATATGTCTTTCTGGTCTTTCCAATGTCCAGCATTGTGCTTTGGAATTAGTACATTAATATTATTTGAAAATAATCACTGAAGGTACATAGAACAGAGAAAAAAGGTATAACTTACAGAAAGTTAATTTTATCTAAGTAATACTACCAACTTTCATGAATTTAATCTTTGTTCTTCATTCATGTTTAGACATCTATTTATTTTAATTATGTACATTAGAAGAAATCTTAAGAAAAACTAAGGTTAGTTCATTTCGCCCCTAAGAGGGCTAATTTGGAAAACTATCCAAAATATTCAGAAATATCAAGAATTATTGAGAATTCTTGTGCTAGATGTATAACCACAACTTTTAAGTCTATGTAAACCAGACAGACTTTGCTTTTAATAACAACTCATCCAAATTTTGGAAATTGTCCAGGAAAATACCAGCTATCCTAACAGCCAAGTTTCCCACCAATTTTCTGGCAGCAGTGAATGCTGAGAAACAAGTGCGGGAATTGCTTTTATTTCTTAAGCTACATCATCCTTTAAGCTAAACAAATGACTAACTAGCATACTTCCAGCAAATACAATTCCTTGTTCTGACCTCCATGAAATCATCTCTGAGACAGCAAGCACACCTTTCTTTAGATCAAAAAGTTCTGCTAGACTTGAGATAATTAGTGCAGTAATGGAGATATCTAGCAATGCAACCATAAAATAATAAATGTGTCAAAGAGAATGCGATTTAAGAAACGGTGATCTGCGTTATACTAGAAGTTGTAATTTCATGTTTTCAGAGGAGTTTAAAGACTTGCTCAATGCCAGCATTAGAAGAAGGCAGTTAGAAAGTTCCCTCTTTTTTAGACAAAAATAAAAGGCAAAGAGAAATGCAAAATCTGGAATTCCTGTACATTTTACTCATCACTTTCAAGTTTTATTTCAAGGTCTCAACTACTGCTTTGTTGTGTCTAGAAT
This sequence comes from Pongo abelii, assembly GCF_028885655.2. Lineage (NCBI taxonomy): Eukaryota > Metazoa > Chordata > Mammalia > Primates > Hominidae > Pongo > Pongo abelii. The sequence continues at coordinate 93,721,550 of NC_071990.2, read as the reverse complement.
TAATCCATGAAAAATCAGCTTAGAAAGGTGAGACTGAAGATGAAATCAGTTTAATTTATAATGCAGGTTGGGAAGGAAAAGCGAGAAGTACAAGGAAGGCTGGTTACATCAACACCATTTACTGAGGTTGATTATTTGGCTCTCCACAAAAAATAGCCAATGTCAGACTTTGCCGTTCTGCAATGACACTACTATAATGGCAGGACAAGCGAAGGACACTTCTGAAGGGGCAATGTCAATGCACAATATTTGGCCTTGCTTTCGGAGACTTCAAACTCCCTGGAAGTTTAAACAATACAAGACTAAAAGACGGTAAAATATTAAGAGAATGTAGAAGAGTTTTACTGTCTCTATAAAAAATTATTTTATAGTTTCCCCTTGTCCTAACCTACTTCTAGAAATCGATTTTTTAAATTGTGATATAAAGATGATCTGATTTGAATTTTCTTTACCAGGATGTTGAATACCACCCCTCACTTCAAATATGTTTACTCTGTCTGTCTTTACTGATGAATGGTTGTATGAGATTATCTTTCTCTTCATTATTCTCTACCTCCCCAAATTTAAATGAAGAAAATTCAAGGACTAAAGAAAACAATAGGTAGATAGCAGATATTCTTTGTGAGAATCTGGGAATGTCATCAATTAAAATTGTATATGTTCCTTAAAACAGGTTCGTTTGCCAAGTTATTGCTGTCTTAGCAACCTAACTTGTCGATTTAGACCTTCTCGAAGAGCTGCTCATCATTGACCCTATAAAAGTATAAATGCAGATGGATAATATGGGGATTATGGTGAATGTTTTGCAAAAATATGAAGAAAGGCTTGCTAAAATGAACTTGAAAAGTTGAACTTTGTTACAGAAGAGAACACTGGGGTGTTAAGTCTTAACTTACTATTTTTAAAGACATTACCTTTTCTTTATGAAAGAATGAAAGACAGGAAATACTAATGACAATATTTTAAATTTGTGTATGTGTGAATGATTTGTGGCTTTCTAAAATTTCTATGAAGAACTGTAAATTATTTGAAAAAAGATAGAAATTAAGGTATCATTTTATTAGATTACTATCAGTATTTTAAAACTAGAAGGAAAAAAGATTATCAGCAGAAATATTCAGAGGTGGGACAGAAATAAGTTAGAGATCATGTTTGGTTACTCCCATCCACTTGCCCTTTGTAAAGCAGGCTTCAGTGATGGTGTTGTAAACTTGCGTTTTATGAAGAAACTCAAGATCCAATAACTTGGAAAAGAATATTGAGTTTACTGCTCTTCTTTTAGATTTTGTTATGTTTTGTCTCAGTATCCATACCACTGAATATTGTTTAAAAGTACTTAAAGGAGACCTAGCCAAAACATTCTCAGATCAAATACTGATGTTTATTGTAGACAGAAGAAGCTGTTTCAGAAGAAATCTGTTTATTCCAGATTTTATTGGTACTTAAGGCAGCACATAAAAACTCTCAAATTCTTAAGAAACTTTCTAAGAAGATATAGTCATTTAAATATTTTTAAATCTATAACTGAGTTTTCCAACGTGACTTTTAACCTTTAATGAGTCCCTTGGCCAGGATTTCAGTGTCTCTATTCCTAAGGTATGATTTACTTTCTATTCTCTGTGAAATCTGCTCCCTGAAGATGAGCAAGATGGCAGTCCTGTTAGTGGAATTCAGGAGAGAGAGATAGATATCTCTTATCTTCAAATATCGACATCATTTGGAATTACTGACAATTGTCTTTGTACTTACACAATGGAATTAGTGTAAGAGATGCTATCTTGGGAATTTTAACAGAAAGCCTTGTTACTTTAAAATCTCCATGAATTTTATTATGCATTATTATGAAATTATTTCTGAATTACCTAGAGAAATTTGAAATTATTTCTGAATTACCCAGGGAAATTTGAAACAAGTCCTATGGGAATTCTCTGGTAAATCAGTTTTATTCTTCAGCTCAGGAGGGGCCTGGGGACTGGGTTGGGGAAGCTGAAGTATTGAAACAGTAGTCGCATAAGTCATTCCCATGTAAGAAATAGGACATTTTAAAACTGTTGTCTTTTTAAAAACCAAAAAACATCCATTGCTATGACAAACTGGTCTATGTATAAAACTCACATTGGAAAACCACTATGTCTTGATTGCATTCATCTACCCATAAGGGGTTTATAACTGAGATATAAATATTTCATTGAATTTTTAATAAAACCTTAATGTGCATGATATACAGAGAGTACACTACTACTTGAAAGCCCTGATATATGAAAACTCCAGCAGTTTTGAGATGAATCAATAAATTTCATGACTTTGTGTTATGAGGTTTTAGTATCATCTTGTCATTTACCATCCATTTCTCAAAAGAAGATAACTACAATTAGAGTCTTGGGCTATGTTTTTGGTAAGAAACCAAATATCTTTCAGACACATCACCTAAGCTGTCTGGAGTAGTTGTTATCCAATATGTCTCTAGACTGACAATTCTTTTTAAAAAAATTCAGTTTTGCTCGGATTAAAATCAGGGCAGTGGAATATGACATCTCCCTTTGGTATGTAATCAAACAAGATGCTAAATAGAGTCAGAAAATTACCCTATGAAGAACTAGAATTTCTGGTTACTCAGAAGGATATAATATGGCCAGATATTATGATACCAAGTGGCTAGACCCGCAGAGTTGCAAACTCTCTTAATTATGGCATGGGGGAAGGAAAATCATAACGCTTCTTATAGCTTCTTTTGGAGGATTGTCTGTTGCTTAATTTGTCTGTCTATAAAATGAGAGCCTTGAACTGGATTATTTTTGTTATTTTCTTGTTCCAAAATGCATTTTCCTTATGTTTGTTCACAAAAGCAATACATAACATTTAAACTGGAATAGGCTAGAAAAATTTCAAGTCTCTTGGGAGGTTCTATTTTATTTTCCCTCTTGGTAGGAAGGTCCTAATACAGTATAAACTCATGGGCCACAAGGAACAGGTAAGCCGTAAGGTAATAGATGTTAATGTCTATTTCTTCATTATTCAAAATTAGAGATATTTTCTAGAATTCAGATTTTAGCTGATCTATCAGTAGACCCATATTATGTTTTAATGAGATTCCAAGCACTTATATGTGATGCCCCGTACTCTGTAAATTGTATAACACTGCACAGCATTTCACAGAAAAATAAATTATTTACATACTTCATTTATTTTAACCTTAATTACTCAATGTACTTAGTGTGCTTGCCTGGATATTCTTTTTTTTTTTTTATAAAAATCATGCTAAAAATGTAGCTAAATACCTAGGCTTTCAGTCATAGTTTTCTTTTTTCTTTCTTTGAGTATTTGGTATTAATTCTATAACGTCACCTTGAATTATACAATATGAAAAAATGCCTCTAGTATCTTGTGCCAAGCTGCACTTAGTTTATACACCCTATTGACACCATTCTGGAGATTAACCAATATCTCTCACCAGGTTTTATGTGTTTTCCAGGAGCTTAAATGTTGGACTGACTCTTAATCAACTTTCTTAAAATCAGTTTTTCAATGCTATATTTCTTAAGAGCCTTAAAATATTTTTTCAAGTTAAATTTACTTTTGTGTCATAAAATCTAAAGAATGACTGACACTTGAAGAAAGTAAACTGTCAGTGAAGAGGAAAGCAATCATCGTATTTGAATACTCTGATACTATCAATACAAATTTAATTTTAGATAATTTATTGCATTATTTAAAAAAGTGAGTATAAACTTTTTTTTACTTGGGTACTCGACTTTACTCTTTATTTGATCTAATTCACTGTGAACCTATTTAATGTAAGTCAGGAGGTGTTTTCCAGTGCTCTTGGGGAGAAAAAAAACATCTTTTGCTGAAAAAATTTCAATTCTAACTTAATATTAATTATTCTTTAGAAGTAGGGCTATAAATCTAAATAACTGTCATATTTGGTTTTCTTTTGGACTTCTTTAAAATTTCAGTTTTTAAAAAATGTATTGAGGATATTCTCTCTGGGACAGAGAATATGATAGCAAACTTAAAATTGGTCTGATAGCCTCAATTAAGTAGGGAAAAAGTTAGCTTTTTAAAAATGCATTCTCAGGCCTAGAACATGGCCTGGCATTTCATAGGTATTAAAATGCATTAGACTATTGAATAAGTGGCTCTGCTGGAGGAATTGGATTCTTTTGGTTAAAACATGTGTTTCTGCATATATGCATAAAGCAATGTTTTTGTGATCTTAGGTTTTTATTTTACTGACTATTCTTTGTATCTGACTATAAAGATGGGGCATATATGGACAGTGTTAAATACTTATTCTTGGATGATAAACTTGCATTATCATGGACATAACTAAAATTTGGAGCTTCCAGACAGTAATTCTCAAGGTGAGGTTGTGTGTCACAATCATTCTGTCTTAGTGCTACAATAGCTATACCACTCTAACTGACAAACTGATCGTTTGTGTTATACTCAGCTGTGCTTGGCAGGACAAGAGATTAAATAATCATTATTGTGATTTTTCGTCCCTGGGAAACAAATAAAATAGATGACCAGTGAGAGTGGATTGTTGTACTAATTAGGAAGCTAGGCGAGTCAATGATCCCTTCTAATAAGGGAAACAGCAAAGATGACCAAGCCTATATTCAGAAGCACTAAAACTGGCAGCTAGACAAAAAAGATTTCACAGTCAGAGTAAGGTACACTAATCATTCTAAAGGGATGGGAATTTTGTTGAGAATGGAAGGAGAAAGGTCATTTAAGAACTTGCAGGAAGAGGGATGAAGGGAGGAGGTAGGTAAAACTAACATAGTTTCTAAGGGTGGTCATTGTTTGGAGGCCAGTTTAGTGGTTCATACTTGTCATTTGGGTTTCTCTCCTCTACTTCCTTTACCTGTCTTGGAGAAAAGAGGCCAAGCAGTGGGGAGAGAGAAAAATGTAAGCACTCAGTGATGTGAATGTTTTGTCCTTACTTTACTGAGGTATGATTGACCAAACAAACAAAAAAAAGTACAACTTGATGTAATGATATACATAGACGTGAAATAATGACTGTAATCAAGCTAATTTACATACTGATTGCCTCACGTAGTTACCGTTTTCTTTTTTCTTTCCTTTTTTTTATGATGAGAACATTTAAAATATACCATCTTAGCAAATTTCAAGTATATAATACAGTATTGTTAACTATAGACATGTTGCTTTACAATAGACCTTCAGGACTTATTCATCTTTCAGAACTGAAACTTTCTTTTTACCGTCTCCTCTTTTCATCTCACCCTCCAGCCACTGGCAACCACCATTCTACTTTCTGCTTCTGTGAGTCCATTTTATATTCCACATATAAGTGAGATCATGTGGTATTTTTCTTTCTGTGCCTGACTAAATTCATTTATCATAATATGCTCCAGTTTCATATGTGTTTTAGTTGCAAATGGCAGGATTTTTTTCTTTTTTAAGGCTAAATGATATTCATATTTCAAATGAGCAAAGTACCTGAATAGACATTGTGGTGTGTGTGTCTGTTTTATGCCAGCACCATAATGTTTTGATTACTGTATCGTTGTACAGTACATACCAACATTTATTTATTCATTTATTCATCAGCAAACCTTTACGTTGTTTCATATCTTGGCTATTATGAATAAACAATACTGCCATAAACAAGGGAGTTCTTTTCAATAGTGACTTGGTTTCCTGTGGATTTATATCCAAAATGGATTTCTGGATAATAGTAGTCTCATCTTTAATCTTTTGAGGAACATCCATACTGTTTTCAATAATGGTGGTACCAATTTACATTCCTACTAACAGTGTGCAAGGGTTTCCTTTTCTGTACAACCTTGTCAACATTTGTCTTTTGAGTTTTTGATGGTAGTCATTCTAAGAAGTGTGAGATGGTAGCTCATTGTGGTTTTAACTTGCATTTCCCAAATTACTGGTGATGTTGAGCCTTTTTTCACATACCTATTGGCCATTTGTATGTCTTCTTTGGAGAAATGTTTATTCAGGTCATTTTGGCCCATTTTTAAATAGGGTTATTTGTGGGATTTTATTTTGTTTTTGCTATTTATATGTATATGTTTCATATATATTTTGGATATTAAGCCCTTATCAGATATATGGCTCTCAAATATTTTCTCCCATTCCATAGGTTGCCTTTTCATTCTGTTGATTGTTTCCTTTGCTGGGCAGAAGATTTTTACTGTTATGTGATCCAACTTTGTTTTTGTTTTTCTGGCCTATGCTTTTGGGGTCATACTCAGGAAGTCATTACTCAGACCAATGTACAATGGAAGAAGGTTTTCCCTATGTTTTCTTCCAGTAGTTTTACAGTTTCAGGTCTTATGTTTAAGCCTTTAATCCATGTTGAGCTGATTTTTGTATATGGTATGAGATACAGATCCTATTTCATTTTTCTGCATGTAGATATCCAGTTTTTCCACATATTATTGAAGAGACTGTCTTTTCCCCATTTTGTCTTCTTGGCTCCATAGTTGAAAACCAGTTGGCCATAGATGAGTGGATTTATTTCTGGACTGTCTATTCTGTTCCACTTGTCTATTTGTCTATTTAATGCCAATACTATAATGTTTTGATTACTGTAGCTTTGTAAACGTTTTGAAATCAGGAAGCATGATGGGCTTTTTCTCTAAGATATGGTACAAAGTGAAGGTGCCTGCTCATGCCACTTCTGTTTTAATATAGTACTAAAAGTTCAAACTAGAGCAATCAGAGGAAAAGAAGAAATAAAAGGATGCAAATTGAAAATGGAGATGTAAAATTACCTCTGTCTGCAGATGACATGATCATATATGTAGAAAATTCTAAAGCCTTGCTGGGTGGGGTGGCTCATGTTTGTAATCACAACACTTTGGGAAGCTAAGGGAGGAGGAACACTTGGGACCAGGAAAATTAGCCAAGTGTGGTGGCACATGCTTGTAGCTCTAGCTTCTCAGGAAGCTGAGGTGGGAGAATGATTTGAGTCCAAGGGCTTGAGATTGCAGTGAGTTCTGATTGCTCCACTACACTCCTGCCTGGGTGACAGATCAAGACCCTGTTACCAAACACAAAAAAGTAAAGAAGAAAGAAAGAAGGAAAGAGAGAAAGAAAGAAAGAAAGAAAGAAAGAAAGAAAGAAAGAAAGAAAGAAAGAAAGAAAGAAAGAGAAAGAAAGGAAGGAAGGAAGGAAGGGAAAATTCTAAAGACTCAACAAAAAATGTTTAAAATAATAAACAAATGTAGTAAAGTTGCAGGATACAATAAATATACAAAAATTACTGGTATTTCTATTCAAATAACAATCCAGCCTAAAAAGAAATTAAGAAAATAATTCTATTAGCCATGGCAACAAAAAGAATAAAATACTTAGGAACAAACTTAATTGTAGATGTGAAAGACTTGTACATTAAAAATTTTAAGACATTATGAAGGAAATTAAAGATACAAATAAATGGAAAGTCATGTACATGGATTGAAAAAAATAAAATTTTAAAAAAGTTCATACTACTCAAAATGTTCTATGGATTCAGTGCAATCCCAATAAAAATTTCAACAATATTACTTACAGAAATAGAAAAAAAATCCTAAAACTCATATGGATCCAAGAGAAGACCTTGAATAACCGAGGCAATCTTGAGCAAGAGGTGACTTTTCACCTCTTCTTCCTACTCTGTTGTTCTGGTTTTGTACCTTGAGGCTCTGCCCAGGCCCTAGTTTGCCTGTGTGTTACTCTGTGTATGTGTATGTGTGTGTGTGTGGTTGGTTGGTCTACATTCTTCACAGATTGTAAGTTGACTAGAGTAGGGGAAAATCTATTTATGCAACAGTATATAAACACCCAGACTAGTGTTGCACATGGTAGAGTATGACATTAAAGGACAGAGGTGGTGGAACTAGACCTCCTGAGTTGGCTCTGGCTCTGCCATCCATTGGTCTTCTGAACTTGGGCATCTCATATCTGTCTCAGTATTGATGAGACACTGAGTATCTTAATAATACTCTGATGTTAAATGAAGATAATAATAATTCTTACTTTGCAAGGTTGTTTTGAGAGTTTACTTAAACATGCAAAGCTCTTACCTGACATATAGTAAGGATTCATTTTTGCTATTATTGTTATTCTTACTGGTGGCAGTGGCACCTAATACCTATTTACGAAAGGATGGAAAGATCAGAGTTTTCATAGAATTGTAAAAATTGAATAAAATAACAGCTAACAAAAAGTAGAAAGTGTTAATAATTAGCACCTACGAGGATATTCTGTGTTGAGAATAATTGTCAAAAATCTTTGCCTCTTTTGGTACTCACAGTGCTGGCAGAAGCCCATGGTTTTGCACTGACTCTGCCCTCTGTCTCTAACACACCTAAATACCCCTTCTTTCTGAAAACCACTCAAAAATACCTCAAGAGCCATATTAAATATTGTTATCTTACAACCTCACCCCAGTCCTTTCATCCACTCTCAATATATTGTCCTTATCATGCTATGCTACAGGTTTTCTAATGATAATATGTAGAATACTCATGTGAGATTGTAACTAGTGTTTCCTTTTTATAAAGTTTTCCATTTGCAAATTTGGGAGACTGAACTTGACTCCTGGAATTGCAGGACTTCTTGGTGTATTTACTGTATGTATGTATTTGAGAATTTTAAGAAAAATAATAATAGGCATATTTCTTAAATTTACTTAAGCCTGTAACCATTTTTAATTTTTCAGAGCACATTTTAATATTACTTGGACAAGTGAGAAAATATGAATTATTAGTTATTATGTAATCAATCATTTAATTATTATATAATAAATACTTATATGATTTTTGATGTTCTGAAATGAAAATAACCTGTTTTTGTACCTCTGTATTCTATTGCCTGAGTAATGTATAGAATTTTGAGAATATTGTATTCAATAATCATTGAATATTAATTATATACTAGACCAAATACAAGTCTCTAGGGATACAAAGATAAATAAGATATAAGTTGAGCTTGTTTTCTAGGGCAATGCTTCTCAAACTTTAGTTTTCAAAAGGTATGCATTGTTGTATTACTGACTTCTAGAACTACTTTTGAAAGACTTAGTAGATTTGTTAGAAGGCAGTCTTTTCTGGGGAATTTGTGGTCCTTTCCATGAAAATGATACTAGTGTAGTAATTAAGGCTCTTTTAGTTACACATAACAAAAAAGTCTACTCAATTTGCCTTAAGCAAAACCATAAAATTTTACCCAAGAAGATGGAAAAGTCTAGGCATGGCTAGATCAAAGTCCTAAAGTAATATGGTCAGGAAACCATCTCTTACCATCTGTTGACTATTTCCTCTTTGTTGGCTTGGTTCTTAGGCAGGCTTTCCTATTCTAGAAGGCCTAAATAGCTTTAGGTATTATTCTCACAGCTGAGCATCAAAAGAATCAAAGGAGGAAAGAGGCTTTTCTTTCTTTTTTTTTTTTTTGAGACATAGTCTCACTCTGTCACCAGGCTGGAGTACAGTAGCACAATCTCTGCTCACTGCAACTCCACCTCCCAGGTTCAAGCAATTCTCCTGCCTCAGCCTCCTGAGTAGCTGGGACTACAGGTGTGTGCCACCATGCCCAGCTAATTTTTTGTATTTTTAGTAGAGATGGCGTTTCACCATGTTGGCCAGGATGGTCTCAATGTCTTGACTTCGTGATCCACCCACCTCGGCCTCCCAAAGTGCTGGGATTACAGATGTGAACCACCTCGCCCGGCTGGAAAGAGGCTTTTCCAGTGGTTTTCAGTCCAAATTTTAGAATTTTCATTAACCTGGTTTTGGGCACAAGCTTACCTGTGAAAGTGTTTGGTAGCTTCAAGCTTACCTCAACTGCATAGACTTAGGATGAAGTAGTGGTTAATTTCCAAGAAAAAAAATCAGGTTACTTATCCTCCCCATCCCACCACCAATTCAAAATAAAAACAAAAACAATAAAAAGAAATGAAAAGAAATAAAGGGATAAATAAATGCCAAGTTGGCAAAATCTACTCAAATTCATGTTAGCTGTTACATTAGATGAATTTTTGAATTAAATCCAGATATGATAATAAATATTCTAAGATGTATTTTGTATATGCATGAGAGGAAGAGTAATTCAAATGTTTTTCAAATGCAGATAATATTTTGTCTTTTTCATTGCTTACATGATTTCTGTGTCAAGACCAAGATAGTAATTATATATTTGCATATAATTTTGTTTTTTATTTCACATAATATTTCTATGTGAAGTGAAGAATTACAATTTATATTCAAATTTTATAACGGACCAGCTTTTAAGAGAAGAGAAACTAAGTGACCCCCAAAAACACTACTGGCCTGTATTTGTACTGTATTTACTCACTTGTAGGGAAATGGTTACAGACTACTAAAGAAATTATCATTTTTGTTCCACTTTACTGAAGACAATATCAGAAATAAAGTGGTAATATAATGAAATATACATTCCTACCTGAATAGCACATACAGACAAATAAGCACTGACCCAATGAATAAATTCAAAAACATTCTCCATCCTTTCCTTTATTTGATTTTGGCAACTACCTACTTGTTCATGTGGTACTAGCAATTATATAATGAATTCCAGTTTTTGGAGTATCACAAATCTATTACAGTAGAAATGAAATGTTTCTACACTTAAACACACATATCTATGGGAAGACCTGATCCATGAAAGATGTAACTTACACTTGCTAGAACTTGATAACAATGTTTGATAAAGTGAAAAATCTAGGTTTAGTTTATTTTTGCAATTACAAACTGCTGTCTTTGCTAAACTATTATGCACCTATTTCTGACGGAAAATGACAAAACAGCACACAAAATAGTTAAACACATCTTCCTTCTAGAACTACTGCCAAATCGTGTCCCATTTCTTTCATAAGGTTTGCTTGAAAATGCTACAAATGCCAAGTGCTGAATGTACAGAAAATACTTCTATTGTTGCTCTCACTGTATTAGTTTACAACTTTTTCCCCGAAGGATTGTGGTTGTGTTGCTCCTGGGAGGAGCTGACTGTCATTAAAGTAGTGGGAAATAACATTAGGAATCAAATATTTGCTTAGACATAGAAAAGGCATCTAAAAACAAAGTTTTTACTTTTAAAATGAAACAGCTTAGAGTACGTTCAAATTTGCAAAGGAAATAAAAAAAAATTATAGTAAGTTAGGTGGTCGAGGAAACAAAATCTACCTTTGCTTCTACTGATGCTTTGAAAATCCACCAAATTGAGAAGCATTAAATGAACAGAGAGACAAAGACAAAGACAGAAGGGAGAAAGAGGTAGAGGGAAGGCTTGTAGTAAAAAATGCCTTATATTTCAATTAAAAGGCTCTCTTCAAGGTCTGACTGAGATTACTTTAGCATTTTCCTCATATTTCAACACCCGATTCTCAGTCTTGCTGCCTTAGGATTTTGTCAATGCCCTGGAGTTCATGGTATTCAGAATGAGTTATAATTAATACACACAATAGTTCTGCCACTACCACAAAATAGCAATAAAAAAAACAGAAGAATAGTCCAATAATTTACATTTAAATATACACATCATACCCACTCCATCTCTCACCATTCATCCCATGGTTCATCGTGCCTCAATCCTACCGTCATCACTTTCTTCACTGAATGTGACTTGTTTCCTCTTTGACCACTAATATCTCATTCAAAACTCGTTCTGACACAATCTTCTCTCTTTTGTCCCCCCAGTTAACTGTTTACTCATTCCTTAGGTTATAGTTTAGATGTCATATCCTTGAAAGAACACTGCCACTCTTCCCACAAACAAACAAATCACACAAAAACCTGGCTTACTGTCTCTGGCTTGTTTTTGTGAACCTTCTGAGCTATCACAGTAAATTGTGCCTACCACACTATATTTTAATTGCTTCTTTAATTAACTGATTCCCACACAAAATTGGAAGCTTCGTGAGAGCAGAAGTTTACTCATTATATTCACTTATGTATTTCTAGCAACTAATGTGGCAAATACAAAACTGTTAAAGGAAGTAGTAAATGCATATAATTTAGGGAAACTTCTAAGTATGAAGTGGATTATTCACTGAATTCATTAAATTGGGAGGTAAAACTAAGTCTTTTTTGGACACATAAGAGGACCAACTGGAATTTAGGTTATTTTAACTGTTACTGAATTTCAAGAATATCCTGATCTTCCCATTTATCCCAGCTTGTTGGTAAAGGAAAATGTGAGGAACCTAGAATTCCATAGGATGACTTTTAAGTTGCATGCTCTGCTGCTCTTCTCCTTTTGATTTCCTGGCTCCTTGGTAAGGATTTTCTCCACCTTATGTTTATGATTATTTCATGATATTTATACTTTGGTATTCATTTTGTTGGCTTCTTTTTTGGAACTCATATTCTTAAGTAAAGGCTGTCTTGACAACAATGACAATCTGCTCCACCCCCTAAGCTTGGGCCTGATAGAACCAAAGGGATGGTACCATCTCTGAACCAGTCTTCTTCATTTGGAAAGGAGTTTGCCTACTTTTCTTATTGTAACAGGGAGGTATTTTTATTAGATTATTTTTTAATGGTGCTTCCAAACTGTGATTTCACAATTCTCAGCATTCAACTGACGGCATAACACATGAGCACCTTTAAGAAATAACTTATGTGGTTATTTTTTCTGTTTCTATTATTTGGAGTGAGACTCTTAAGGATTCACAATTTCACTTTCCATTCCTAAGGTTGGAAGTTTGTACTTGCTCTGTTTTAGATATTCAGAGAAAGACTATCCCTTAATACAGACAATCAGAGTTGAAACTAACACATTGCCTTCTTTGTTACTGGTAAATAAAATAGAACTGAAGAAGCCTGAATTTTGTCCTAAACCAAAGAAAAAATAAATAGATTAACAAATATTTTAATTTGTAGATTATTTTGGACTATCAAAGAGGATCATAAAAACAGTGGTAGTGCAATGATAGCTTTAAAAAATGCCACCTATCAAATCAGTACCATGTTTGATAATATATGAGAATGAAAGGAATGCATTTGCTGATTAAAATTACATTATTATTTAGCTTTTACGTAACACATTGGAATAATATGGGTAACCTTAAAGGAGGAGGAACTCGGGTTACAGGGAGTCATTAGAAAGTATATATGCAGGAGGTTTGCTAGGTTGGGAGCATTAACTCCATCAGACCACTAGGTATCCACTTGCCATAATAAGGAAGTCAGTTTAGCAAATAGGCACTAGCAGCCCATACAAGATGAAGTGCTATCACAGTGAATAATCACTTCAGGTTTTACAATTAGCTTTATCAAGCCCATTAAATGATTTGTCATTGTCAAATTGTTGTTACCTCCCTTTTCCACTTCAGGAATTTAAACATTCTATAATCTTATGGAGGTAGAAGGCAACCAAAGTCATGAAGGATAAACTGATGAAAATATAAGAATACAACAAGAAAAACTGAAAGTTTTCATGTTTAAAAGGGTCAAATTAAATGTAAGTTTCGTCATTTGTTCTGGTTTTTCATTTGGGATACAACACTGATAATGCTCTACAGGCTTCATGCATTATTAACTAATTAATTAGTTCCTACACTGTGAACATCTTTGAAATTAAACCTGCCTATGTAAAAGAGCTAAATTTGCAGTTTAAAAGGATAAACCTCTCAGAGCCATTCTTGCATTTGCCTTCATTTTACTATAATTATAGCACTGACATATTTAAATTTGAAGGCTTTTACACAAGTGTTGCTATGAAATATGTAAGCACACATTTTAATATGTCCTATACATATGTACTATACATATTAAATAGACTTAAGTGGGGAACAAGAAATATAGAGAAAAAAATGTTATTTTGAACACTCTTACAGAGGAAGGTTATAACAAAACAAAGAAAATGTTGAATACATTGTCATTAAATACATATCCATCTGATCCTTTGCAAGTGAATGTATACATATAAACACACGCAAAAATATATCCCTTGGAAATCATTTGAAAACAAGTATCAGGTCTCCCGATTTTATATCCAGGTTTGACCAAAGGTAAGATTTTGACCTGACTACTAGAATTTTAGAACACTGTTACCAGGAACTTAATTATCATGTGCAGTTATGGCTTTAAAAACAAAGGCAATAAATCCTTGCCTTTAGAGTTACAGGAAATATTTTATTCAGAAAGCCTGTTGTTTATAGAAAACTATTCTTTCTAATTAACAAAATAACCACAAGCCACATTAACAAAACCACAGAAATGCAGCAAAGAAAATCTGTGTTTCCAAGTGCCCTCAGGGTCATCTTCCAGACTTCTCCAAGTAACTATAATTAAGAGGCAATTGACAACTCAACTTCTCGTTGGCTGTTTTTTGATTTGCAAAAGTTATTGAATCAATTAAAAGACCTAACATAAGAGGCAAAATTAAAGGATCCATATAAAAGCAATTCTACCAAATCCTCTTTTAAAAGTTAGCATTTGTGCTATTAAAATAAAAAAGCATATAATAAATTTTATAACTATGCATTTTTATCATAAAATTGAATACAGCATTTAATAGAAAAAATCCTTTCTTCAAAACTGATAACATTGTGGTTACATTTGGTAAACAATTCCTTTTGATTTGTCAACACTTCATGGTTTATACTGTGAGTACTATATGGATTGAAAATATTTTGTCTTCTCTATATCTATATTGCTGGATTGTGAATGGATTATTTTTGTATGTGTCAAATATGTAGCATTCAAACATTAATTTATTCAACCATGCATGCAGCACAAGTTTGTTGGGCATCGATTATACAGTAGGTATTTATTATGCTATTTCCCTGGGCTACAGTGTCAAATAAGGAAAAATTCACTGTCTTCAAAGTTGTTAAGGCTTAATTTGAGAGAAAAAGAAATCCCTGCATATAATAAACTGTGGTAATTTTTTTAATTGAGTTTTTGATAAGCTGCTCTGAGGAAAGACTTCTAAATCTAAATAGGTGACCATGGAAAACTAATGCTCAATTTGGGGAAATTAGTAGGTATTATTTAATGACATAAGGGCTGGGGAGAGTGGGCTTTTTTGAACACCCAAACAAAGAAGTGGTATGTAAGCGAGCAATTGCCGAAATAACAAATGACATAATATGTTAAGCAATGGCATTTCAATATTGTCCTGAAAGCTACAGGGAATCACTGAAGGATTTTAAAGTATCTGATAATATGGTCAGATTTGAATGTTTAAAAAGGTCACTCTAGGAGCAGCTTGGAGAATGAGTTATAGGGAAGTCCAGAATGAAAGCAGCGAAAAAAGCAGTTGGTAAAACTATAAGAATAACCACTTGACAGTCAATGACATAAACTTAGATATTCACAATGGGGAAGAAGAGGAAAGAGATATGACAGATCATAGATAGATATGGAGATAGATAGGTGGTAGGAAGCTAGGTAGATAGATAGATAGATAGATAGATAGATAGATAGAGAGAGAGATAGGTAGACAGACAGGTTCAAGGCAACATAAGTATTGATTCAGAAATATGAACTTTGAGATGTTTGCAAAACTTCTGAAAAAAAGGCATCTGGTTGTCATTTAGCTATTTGAGGCTGCCCCAAGAGCAAAAATGTACAGATAGTAAAAGCATCAACCCAGGAAGATGATAGATTCTCAAGGGAGCAGATGCCTTTAGTAAGTGACTGATATCTTCTTGAAGGAGACCCCTGAGAAGTAGTCAGACAGGTAGAAAGTTAAGTTGCAGATGCCAACAGAAGAGGCATTTCCATCTAATGGGATTTCACATAGTAACAAATAAAACCCAAAGAAGCAATTTCATATTTTCTTCCAAGATACTGAGTCAAAAGTTTTACTTTTTCTATTTTCTGTGACAATCTCACTAGCAAGAATTCTAAAGTAGTAGGTGTTAAAAAGAAGGAAACACAAATGGCATTGAAAATTTCATAACCTGATCCTGTGGTTTGAATGATTGTCCCTTCCAAAACACACATGAAATTTATTTCAATGCGTATTTTGAGTATTGGGAGATGGATCTGTTGAGAGGCAATTTAGGCCATAAAGACTCTACTCTCATGGGTAGGTTTATTGCTTTAATATAAGGGCTTTAGGGATTGGGCTTTCTCTCTTACCTCCCCTACTTTTCTGCTATATGAGAAACAGAGTTTCTCTCCTCTGGAGAATAAAATATTCAAGTGCCATCTTAAGAGCCAAGACCAGGTCCTTACTAGACACCAAACCTTCCAGTGTCTTCATATTTGAGTTCCTAGCCTCCAGAACTGTGAGCTAATAAATATCTGCTCATTATAAATAAACCAGTCTCATTATTGTGTTATAGCAGCACAAAAAGGACCAGAACACCTGATAAATTAGACCATAAAAATACAGCCTGACTGTAAAATTAGAAGATTTTTTTCTTCAACTTTTATTTTAAGGTCCAAGGTATATGTACAGGTTGGGGTTTGTTACATAGGTAAACATGTGCTATGATGGTTTTCTGCACAGATCAACCCATCACCTAGGTGTTTAGCCCAGCATTCACTAGCTATTTTTCCTGATGCTCTCCCTGAAGATATTATAGGAAGAAAAATTTCACTAAAATATGTCAATAGTTTATCAAACACCTTCCTTATACATTATGCTAGACTAATTCATACAAATAGAAATAATTTATATTATATATAATATGATACCCAGGTAGAATTGCTTTCCTATACAATTTGAATTAACAAAATCTATTGCATTCAGAATTTTCTGGATTATGTGTAGTTCCATGTAAGAAAGTTGTTATTACAAATCTCTCAAGAGGAAATATCACTCTCTATTTTAAATGTGTGGCTTCTCTGCTGAGGATTGTGTTATGTGAACAAGTCCCAAGTCTAGAGACCTGCTGAGCCCCAAGACTCTTCTGAGCCCTGGGAAGACTCTTCTCATTTCTACAAGCAAACTCTAAGCCCCTGATAAATTCAATCCCCCTACCATGTCCCATGGATACTGACTGGCTGTAGTGAGGGTAACCTTCCTTCCCACCTTCCCACTCTTTGTCTTCCCAAACCATCAGCAGATGAAGCTTTCCCTTCACCTCATTTTTAAAGGTTTTCTTTAGGATACTCTTTACTACAGAGAAACATATAGGTTACAGTAATAATTGCAAACCTCTTGCAATTTACAAATTACAAAGGTTCCAATAATACACATATTCTTCACCTCATTTTTAAAGGTTTTCTTTAGGATACTGTTTACTACAGAGAAACATATAGGTTACAGTAATAATTGCAAACCTCTTGCAATTTACAAATTACAAAGGTTCCAATAACACACATATTCTTTAAAATGATTATTTATAAAGAAAAAGAATACTCTTAGGGCCTGTAATTCTCTGCTATTTTATGCTATATTTTATTCATAAAATCTTTGGTGGACCTGTCTGAACATACCTAATTTTTTCTTTGGAATTTTATCACTTCCCTGGAGATGCTGTGGGGAAGGTTTGCTCTGTTCTGAGGCACTCCTAAGCTGCATTTCAGGAAGGAAAACAAGCCAAAATAAGTCAAATATCACAAAAACTCAAACCCATACATGGATCCTATCTGTCATTAATTGGAGTAAAGTGATCTGTTCTTACTCTAGTTGTCTGCTAGTGAATGAAAGGAAACCCTTGAAGAAAATACCATCTAGAAGCTCCACAATTCTCATGTCAATCTTTCTCATGAAGAAATTAAAGAAAAAAAAATCAGTGGGCTTTCATCCAAGAATGCAAGATTGGATTAAGATTTACAAATCAATGTAATTTACTACACAAAGGAGAAAAATCATGTTTATTTTAATATATGCATAAATATTTTTGATAAAATTTAATAACTAATGTAAATAAGTCATCAAAGGGAAACATTTATGTCATACAGAGTTTTTAAAAGGAATTGCTAGTGAATTTCACACTTACGGATCAGATACTGAAAATTTTACTCTGAGATATACAATGAGACAAGCATATCCACTGTACTTCCATTTAGCATATTGGAGGACAGTGAAAAAAAGTAAAAAAGAAGTCATAAGAATTTGAAACAAAAAATAAAACAGTCATTATGTTCCGATGACATTATTGGTAATGTAGAATATAGAAAACAAAATATATATATACTGTTTAGATTTTTGAGTAGGCCAAAACTTCCTAAATTTTATGTTAAGAGCACAATAAGGATGAACCAGAAACGACAAAAAAAATGATAAAGAACTTTTGTTTATCAAAGGACATCATTAAATGAAGAAAAAAGCAAGCAACACAGTCGGAGGAGATGTTTGCAACACATAAATGATAAAGCTCAATTATCCAGAATATATAAAAGAATTCTAAAAATTTAGTTATTCAAAGTCACGCCTTCCATTAAGAAATAGGCAAAAGAGTTGGAGAGACCCTTATGAGAAGAGGGCAATACACATAGGAAAAGGCCCATAATCTCATTAGTCACCAGAAGCATGTAAATTAAAACTCCAATTAGGTACCAATACACACACCTGAATGGCTAAACTGGAGGTGGAGATGCTGACAACATGAAGTGTTAGGAAAGACATGGAGCAGCTAGAACTCTCAAGCTCTCAGGGAGTGTTAATTTAAAAATAAATAAATAAAACTTTGCTTAGCTACTAATGTTCTATTTCCATATAGGGCATGTTCACTAAGGTGTTCACTTGGTTTAAAAAACACATAGAGTTATGAGTTGTGCACTTTGATGCATATGTTATACCTCAATACAAATTTTAGGGAAAAAATTACAATTGAGAAATTAAGCAGAGAGCATGGCTCTAGCTGAAATTGGAAATTGGTTATAGGAAATCCATTTGGATAGGAAGGTAGGCTCATGAACTTTCAGTCATTCTGCTGAAAGAGGTTCCAGGTCTAGATTACAGTTATGAGAAAATAATAGAAGTGGGAGAGCTCTGTAAGAAATTACAACCAGAAGTATCCACAGACTACATGATTACCTATAAGGAATCCATCAACTCAAGACTGCTTGCTGTGGAGGTGGATGCTTTGTGGCATAACACATTCCGAGAAGGAAAAGTTTCTATAGGAAAAAACAATGTAGTAGAGGAATGATGAGCATTTCATCTTCTTCCTGTGTAAGTTGTAATTTCCACTGGATTGTCATTTCTAAATGTTAGTACCAGGGGCTAACATTTTTCATATGCTGTGTGAATGAGGGCTGCAACGTAATCAGGCAGTGTCAGGAAAGAAGTTATATTTGACTGTTTTTTCAGTTTTCTTCTTCTAGAATGATGTAGGCCTCTAACTAATCTAGTTTTCTATAGTACATCCTTCCCCTCATTAGCTGCGGAAATATGCTTACATGATTCTATATGAACCAAATACACAAAAACAGCTAAGCAAATGGCTGGGTAGCTATTATTTAAAAGTGTTGACAGTTTTGTTAAAGACATTCTTAATGGAAACCAGTCATTACTCTCCTTCATTAATAAGACAATTTCTAAAAACCACAAAGGCAATAATTTCAATCCTCCATTATGAACAATTATTTACAGGCCTGAAATGTTCATGTGTCCATAACATCATCCCCCAAAACTTCCTCCTTTTCAAATTCCAACTGGACTTAGAAAAAAAAAAAAAGAATTTTCCAAGTTCAAAGATATTTAACATGAATGTCAGGATTCTACCTTCTTCTTTACTAGTAAATCCCTTTTACTCATTTTCAAGTACTGGCTTTGTTAAGCATCAAAATAACCTAATATAAGTACTCCTTTAACTGCCATTTAAGCAGCTTATGGTGCTTAATTCACCCTTAAAGTTTTACTTTAATCATTCATTTTAT
The DNA here is from genome assembly GCF_028885655.2 of Pongo abelii. NCBI lineage: Eukaryota > Metazoa > Chordata > Mammalia > Primates > Hominidae > Pongo > Pongo abelii. The sequence continues at coordinate 93,701,772 of NC_071990.2, read as the reverse complement.
GATCATTTAAAACTAGCCATCTGCATTGAGGGAAATCATTTATTCAACAAATACTTATTGATTTACAATAAATAAATCGCAAATATTTATTGTTCCTACTCTGTGCTAGGTACTGAGGCCATGACACATCCTCTGTCCTGGGAGTACTGACAGCATAATTATCTGTTAATGTATTACTAATATTTGTTGGTTTATTTATTTATCACCAATTCACTAGTATAGCACCCCAAACATCTCCTATGAATCTGGGCCCAAACTATGAGCTCAAAAATTGTTTATATATTTTAAGAGTCTGTGGAATAGATAAAAAAATCAAACGGATTTTATGAATAAGTCTGTCAAAGAAAGAGGGAAAAAAAGACAAAGAAATCAATGTCTGTGATGCCTGCTGTACTCTCAAATATTTTTTAAAAGGAAGCCCTATTTACATATACATTTATTTCAGTTAATTCAGAAGCAACATCACATATACTTGATATTTAATTTTACATAATTAAATAATATTCCTGTGATTTATACATGCATATGGTAACTAGAGGAACTCAATTATGCATATAACAAACAAATACTGAGAGGCCCGTGCAGTAGTAAGGTTTGTTGGTTATTACTGGACATGAATAAGCCACATGCCAAGACCTAGGCATTCCTGAGTCACTGTGGCATGATTCGGCCAGCTGATATGGCTGCAGCAAATCGAGACACCCATAAATTATGATAGACTTGAATATACACTAATACCAGGCTTTTGTTCTGCTAAAGGTGGCTCACAGTCAAGTGGTAAACAATTAAGTAAATATACCACCTACCAACTTAGCTGTGCAAACTCTTATAATTATACCACTGACCCTTAACAAAGCAAATCTAAAGACATAATAGCCTTCATGGGATCTGTAGTGTGTCAGGAGAAGGAACACACATGGTCTACAAAAGAAAATAATTTAAACCAAAATGTCATCAGCACTGAGGCCTTTATATATTTTGTGGTTTTTCTCACTGAAGCAGGAAGAGTATCCAATTTGTAACACATTGATATCATTATCTTGAACTGAGTTGAGCCTTACTGAAGAAACCGTATTATGTTGCTCTTTCTTTGATTGTGAGGATTTCTCTGTTCAGAAAAATCCATTTGAATCCTATTTGTCAAATTTTAGTATATCCAGGACAAACCATCCCTATGTAAATATGTAAGATTTGCTAGTAAAAGAAAAAGGAACTAGGTTTTAGTATTATGATTACAAAAAGAACAGTCAAGGGAGATTTTGTATAAAAATATTACATTGTTGGACAAAAATATAGCTACATAATAGGGAAACTCTTATAGTCTTTGTATGTTATTTATTAAAAAAGAAAGTCTACCTTAAATCTTTATAATTAATTACTTCAGATAAGCAACAGCCGTTTGACTCTTGCAGATTTTTAAAAAAATCTATTTCTAGAAATAGAATGTCTTGTTTCTATAATGCTCATTTACTACAACATTTAGTTTAATCACATGAGCATTTGGAGAAAATAATTTATTTTTACCACATAAGATGTTCTTACAATCACATCAGCCATTTGTGAGTCTCACTTAAAATAGTCAACTTTTACACTTTGTGTAATGTGAAGAATTTCTCTCATTAACAATCAATTTTGGTAAGTGTAATGAAAACTGTTATGTAGTAAATGAGAGACTACAATTATGTTTCAAAAAGAAAAAAAAGAAAAAAATCAGAAAGATGCCTCAAATCATTTGGTTGTCCCTCAATATAAAAACTAGAATTTCAGTTACCAACCTTCTACCCAGATCCCAGTAATGCTAATTGTTTTTAATGAAGATCCTTTTAGTAAATTAATCAAGGACATTTTAGAGTTACGGAGACTCTTAGAGATTGTAAAGATGATGCTGTTTATTTCATAACTAAACTCAGACTTGAGGCAGTTGGGACCAGAACAAAGCATAGAGCAAGTGAACGAGAGTTAATAATTGGTCTCCAGTCTTCAGAACCCTGTTGAATCATCTATGACAATATATTGCCTTCCTAACTATCAATATGTGCAACTGCATTTTAAGACTTTAAAATATTATTTTCCTTTTTCTTAGCATGTTCAAAATATAATAAGGAAAAACCAAAAACAAGCCCTAGCTCTCATATAGGCTTTCTACTTCAAACCAAGCAAACATTATTCCCAAATAAACAAATTTTCTACTGATTGGCCTCTTTTGTTGGCATGTTGGTATGTTCTCTGTGTACCTACAACTGCTTGACAGCAGGCACAGCATTTAAAAAGCCATAAGCTTAACTATCCTCCGAAGAAAAAAATTTGGATTGGAACCCTGTTTTGTGGTGAGGTGACTTGACTTTCCTAAGAAGGCTGAATTTCAAGAGGAGGATGGACTAGAGTAAAAAATGGGAGGGGAAAAACCCCTCTAAACAGGCTTGGATTCATTAACTGTAGATATTTACAAAGATTTATTTGAAAGATAATCATGAAAAAATTGCTTTTTTGGGATATCTACGTTGTGCCTCCTTGTATTGATATGAAGAATCAAGATGAGATTTTGATTTTGCATACACACAAGAATTTTGAGGCTTCAATGCTACTATAATCCAAACTGTAATGGTATAAAAGAGTTTGCTGTGATATTTGTTTTGATAGTCTCATAAACTAATATTCAGCTATAAAATAATAATATTTCCAGCCAGATACAGTGGTCCATACCTGTAATCCCAGCACCTTGGTGGGGCTGAGGCAAGAGGATTCCTGAGCCCAGGAGTTCAGGACCAGCCTGGGAAATATAGTGAGACACCCATCTGTACAAAAAAAGAAAGAAAGAAAAAATAGCTGGATGGGTGGCATGCATCTGTAGTCCTACTCAGGAGGCTGAAGTGGGAGGATTGCCTTGAGCCCAGGAGTTTGAGGCTGCTGTGAGCTATAATTATGCCACTAGAATTATATTCATTTATCAAAAATGAAAGAGATAGTATTTTGACCGTATAAAATTGTCTTATAAAGAATATCAACCTCCATAAGAAGAGATATTCTGGGATGGCAAAAATAAGTTTGTGAAAGAGGGGCAAAGATTGGCCAAAAATTCAAATATGTAAACACTGAGGAAATTTTCTGCCTTTTTTTTTTCAGACCTAGGAATGTATTATAACCAGTGTACCATTTCTTAGCGAATAGGTTGTATCATGCATGAGGAGAAATCCAAGTCCAGTGAAATCAGGACAACTCTGTGCACCCTCCCTGTACATCTTTAAGATCCTAATAATTCCCCAACTCAGATGTGAACACTTTGTTGTTAACTCTAGCCATATATCAAAGTTGCTCTCCTAAAATTTTAGAAATGTAGAAATGGTGTTAAAAAGCATTCTTAAGGACAAACCATTATCACTGGATAATGATAAATTATCCAAGTTAAACAATAGTATTACATTATCATTGTTTAAACACAATTGCTAAAATGCTATTAGTTATTCCTGAGGAAGAAATTTTCTACAGAATTGGGAATTTATTGTTTTATTAATGTGAGTTTTCAGGGATTTAAACTCCCTCACCTACCCCCACCCCACATTTAACTCATATTATCTTTTTTCTTTAGACTTTCACAGATAAAAATGGTTGCATTTTAAATTGTTCGGATTAAAAATTTGCTTTAATCAGTTTTTCTCAATTTCAGACCATTTATTTGGCATCCATAGAGTTGCTTTTGCTTATTTTGTACAATGAATAAAATGTTGACAGAAAGGAAGAGGTAGAACTAAAAAAAAAATTTACAGATTATTTTTCTTGTAATCTCTGGACACACTATGAAGACAAAAAACATTTTTACTCCTTAGTCATTGATGTTTATGCTCAGAGAAATATATGTCACCAAAAAAATCTATAACTAGTAATAAAAGAAATAAAAGCTGTAACTAGTGATAAAACATGTTATAGTTACTACAAATTACACATATGTACATATATACATAAGTACATACATGTGTATATTACATATCTATATGTAATATATAACATAAATAACAATAAATCAAAAATAATTATATTTCAATGTTTCAGTGTAATATGTATCAAGCCATATAATATATATTATCTCTAGTACATACACAGTCATATATATGTACATGGGATACATTCTGAGAAATGCATTGTTAGGCAGGTTCATTGTTGTGCAAACATCATAGAGTGTACTTAGATGGTATAACTTACCACACACCAAGTCTAAATGGTATGGCATATTGTTCCTAGGCTACAAATATGTGCAACATGTTAATGTACTGAATACTGTAGGCAATTGTATCACAAAGGTAAGTATTTATATAAACATATCTAAACATAGAAAAGGTAGTGCATTGTACTACCACATTAAGAAGGCTAGGGCATCGCTAGGTGGTAGGAATTTTTCCACTCAATTATAATCTTATGAGACTATTATCCTATATGAATCTGTCATTGACCAAAACATGATTATGAGACACATGATTGTATCTGTGTTTAATTACTCATTATTCAAATATAAATCTCTATATGTGTTGCATACATTTATGTAAATATAATTTCATGTTACATACACACAAATGAAATATATCATATACATTATGTACATAAATTACTATAAAGACTTTAATTTTCTTTCAAATAACCAGTTATATATGTGAAAACTAACCTTTGACTTTCTATAATGCAGTCGCCTTTTTGTCAGCATTTATTTCATTAAAAGGTGAATATAACACAGAATCAACAGGAAGATAAAATCATTTGAAAATATGTCAACCAAATTTAATCTGTGATGTTTATGGATATTATATCTTCAATGCTAATTAGAAATTTTTTGTTAATAAACAACAAAGGAAAATATTTAATGGTTCTATGAGTCAAAATATCAGACTTACTAAATCATGTTCTCTACAGGGAAAAAATGTTAAACATTTATAAAATAATCCTTTAGATTTCCACATCTGATTTTTGAAAGCGTCATACTTAACATGAAGTATGCTGGGTATATGTTTCAAAATTATAGAAATCTGAACATGTTCTCATCATCTTATGACATTAATATCATGTAAAACCTTGGTTAAATAATAATGCTATAGGGGAGGAAAAGACAAATGTTTTCTCTACCTTTTTAGGTTTATTCCTGAAGCCTGTAAATTAAACTGACAAAAGACAGATTAACAGGTGAAAAGGCACACACACAAATTTATTAACATTTTGATGTACACAGGGGCTTCACATAAAAATGAAAACCCAAAGAAGTGGTTGGACTTGGGGGCTTCTATGTCATTTTTAAAAAGTGTAATACATCATAGAAAAGTGATGACAAAGGAAAGGGGTGGTTGGGCTACTAGGTGAGGTAAATTGTGGGAAGGTGACTAGCAAACTTATGATAAATAAATGTTGTTTAGTAAGGTTTGTTTTGCAGACACAAATCTCCAGTGAGAAGAGTAGTCTTTGAAGTTGTCCTCATCTTCCTGGTACAGGCAAGGGTACATCTCTACAAATGAAAATTTATGTCACCATTACAAAGGGAAATTTTATGCTCTGCTTTTAGGCAGATGGGGGAGGGCAGAGAGCTCCTCATGTATCTGCTGTTCCTCAACTACCTTCAGTTCAAAGTAATCCTCGTGCCAAAATAGCATATTTTGCCATGCCATATTCTAAATCCCTTTAATAGTAATCTATCTCATCTGCCTCCTACCCTAGTTGTGTATGTGATCCGGTAGAATAAAGAAAGAGAGAGGAAAAAATAAAGGAATTCAAAAAACAAACTATTTGTTTCCTTAATGTAATCGCCAAAATAAAACATTTCTTGTTTTTGAGATTTACTATTTACGGACAATTTTACTGAGCCATTTGTTTATTTAGGATGGCCTGCTAGAAGTCTGTTTTCTTTTATTTCCAGCTGTTTATTTATTGTCACATTTAAACACCATCTACATTCTTCAATTTTTATGTAGAAGTATGATTACTTTCCTTGATTAATAAATAGGAATAGAAAATGGATAAGAAGCATGCATTGTACCTATCCTAATCAAAATAAACTTTATATTGGTCATATATCTGTAAGCCTCATGATAAATGATTCCATAAAACTTTATTTATTGACATATATTTAAAACTAATATTAGTCTAGGTGGATTTCTTTAAAAGAAAGTCATTAATTATTTTTGATTTGTCAATGTTTGCCAGCCTTCACATTGTGTCAGTTTTGAGTACATTAAGTCAGTTTGCAAATATTATTTATAAAACACTGATTCTATATATCCAAAGAATTTATAGGTAAAATAACATTTTGTAACTTGGAAGATTCACATTCTCCCTCTATTTCTTTTTTTTTTTTTCAAGCAAAGGGGAAGAAAATGAGTGCCCTTAGAGAGAGCAGCTGTCAGCACTGGTTTTTGGAAAGTTCATGTCACACAGTCTGACTTTCATATCATATTGTAATAGCTGCTTTCAAGAGTTATGATTGATTAGGGCTTACTAAAAATTCCAGTGTCAGTTGCAGCCTAAAAGGCAACAATTCTCCTGTATTTGAATAAAAACAGTCTAACTCTTCAGACCTTGGCATCCTTTTTTCTCATTCTGAGGAAGGAGGTAATACTGTCCCTAGCAAAAGTGTTGCAGAAACTGACTTTAATTTTTAAGCCTAGATTTATTCATTTTTTCCCATAGAAACATAATTTTATCTCTTCTATTTTTGAAAAAAGTTTGTAAGTAATTAGTAAGAGCTAAAGATACACTATGAAACTAGGTTCAATTGTTTTTTATTTAAATCTGAAAGTGAAGTGGTGTTTCTTTTTAGTCCACTTTTCTAGATTTTTAAGCTTTAGTTTGTCTTCTTGAAGATAAATGTCAAAAAATATTATTAAAATCCAAATAGACTTTTCTTATGTCAGATAAAACTTACTAATAACAGCAGGTTATTTACCAAAGTACTACAGACTAGCAAATTTATGACTGTCATGGTATTTTAATAGATTTGATATTAATGACATGAAAAACAAAAATAAACACAGAAATGTTAAGTTGATTAAATAGAAAATTGCCAGTAAAATGAACCCGTCAAATTTAATTATTGAGTTTGAAATTTTCTAATTTGAAAAAAAAATGGACAAAACAAGTAGGCTTTGAGGCCAAATATGCAATAGAGTTATTGAGAAAGAAAACCTGATAGTACCCAAACAAACAGTACCTAAAATAGAACATAAATGTTCCTAGAATATAAACATTCCCATAGAACAAGAACAAAGCTCTGCTACTGAAAAACTTGCTGCTTGCTTACAGAATGAATAGAAGTGAATGTACTGGAAGCTGTAATTTTTCAGTGATGTCATTAACAGTTGATTCTAATGATATCTTCAGGAGTTAGGCTACATTCCTATATTTGGCAGAAAATAGAACTTACGTGGAGAGAGACACTGTTTAGAAAGTTGATAAGTTATTTTCTAAAAGTCATTTAATGAGTTAAGGAAAGCAGATTCTGATGAATTTGGCTGTAGTAAAATCTTCAGATTACCCAAGATTTAACTCCAGGAAAGAAAAAAGTCTGAAAACAACCAAATGTTAAGCCTCTTCTTAAACAATTATAAATTTAAAGTGCACTTCGTAAATTTTCACTGAAACAGAAACTTTGTACTTAGTAATGTAGGTTTTTTTCAGTGTTCCAAGAGAGATTCATGTGGGTTTCTTTAGGTGGTAGGGAGAATGTAGAATTCAACACAGTAAAATAAAACATTTTTGTTTAAATTATTTACATGCTATTAAAGAAAAGATTTACTTAATGCATATGGTAATATAGCTTAAATTCTTTTTTGTTTCTCTTTTAAACATATAACAAGTTAATGAGGACTTCCAGAAGGCAAATATAAAAATAAAGTTTTTCTCAAGTATAAATTGATTTGTAGAATCACAGAATTTTATAGCAGGAAAATCTCGTAATGATGAGTAAATTTATTCCACACACTATGGCATGAATCATTACACAAAGTCTGTGATCAAGTGACCATTATCTCTGCTTCAACACTCTACCTTACAAGACAGGACAGAGCACAATTTTTTTTTAGGTAGTTCCATCAGTGTTACAAAAATATTTTTTCCCTTATGTTTGCTTAAAGAATAATTTCCTCTCATTGATTTTAGTTCTATCCTCTGGAAATTTTCATGTTATGCATAATCCCTTTTCTGCTCTACAGTCTTCACATATTTTAAGACCATATGGTGTTTTCTCACATTTCTTTCCCAGCATAAACAACTTCAGCTTTTTAAAATTACTGTTCATGTCTTTAGGAAGAAAGAAAAGTTGTACCTAAAGAGAGGAGGCTCATTTACATGGGTAAGACCTAATATAGCTCAAGGCAATTTGATTACATCATAAGGCTTACAGCATCATTGAATAAATATGCTTAGATGTACAAAAGCATTGTGAATGGCTCCTACTCACACAGCAAAACAAACTAGACTTCTTTAAATACGCAATAGAGTGGTATCTACCTCTTAAATACTTAGTATCTCAATATCAGTAGGAATGTGTATCATTCCAGGTATTTACTAATTTAACCTGTCACCCAACATTCCCAAAAAATTCCTTTCTGAGGTTTATCTTCCCCCATGTCCATATTCAACATCATCAATAACTGAACCACTGGTAAGTGGCAGATTCTACCCGTACCCTCTCATTCCCAACCATCTTGAGAAATTTTGTGCTTGAATTTGGACTGGATTAAAACTTCATCTAGCATACTAATTGTCCGTCCTACTTCATGTCATCTGAAAATTTAATAATCACGCTTCGTATGTCTTCAGCTAAGCCATTCACATAAAAAATGGTAGTCTATAAAATGAGGTGTTTTCATCTGGGATTGCACAAGATGATTAGAGCCATTGAAATGGAAAAGAAAATATTAGAGGACTTACATTTTTATCTATACAATTAGGCTATATTAACTCTCATTAATATTTATAATATTGATTGACTTATAACCCAACCAGGTTTTAAAGTCAGAGTGAATGTGAGTTCTTTAACACAGAAGGCTGGATGATGATAACCTAAGGATCTGTCATATTTAACATATTGCTACATACTGAAGTTTTCATATTCTAAGCATATTCCCTGGCTATTTACATGAACAAGTAGTTTAAAAGTTTTCTGCTAAGAAAATACAACTGAAAATAATATTGTTTTGCAAATGTAAGCAAAAGAAAGAAATGGCATAACTGATACACTTCCAGTATAGCCCAATAATCAGACACATTACGTACACATGAGAATCTAAGCAAAATTGGCAAAAAGTCAGCCCCCAATTTTTTAATTATTGAGAAGATTATTCCAAACACAGTTTTATACCTTCAATTGTTGAGAATAAATACAGCAATAAATTTATGATGTGCCTTGGGATATTACTAAATAATTAAATGAAAGCATCACAAATAGGAAGACATTTAAAAAGCAAGCAGTTAGAATGTTATTAATAATATATTTTTAGAGTAACTTTGTATGTTCATAAATCAAATGTTATCTGCTCAATCTTTATCTCATTATTTTCCATTTCACTTTTTGTATAGATTTTATAATCAATGTAGTTTTAACACGGAAGTAGGTAAATAAGTTACAAGTCAGATGTCAGCAAGATGGTGGAATAGGACTTTGCAGTGCTCGTCCCCTGCAAAAACATCAATTTGAATAAGTATACGTGCTTGAAAACACCTTCACAAAAAACTAAGGAATCCAGGTGAGAGATTACAACCCAGGAATGTAGCACAGAAATAAGAAAAGACACACTGAAGAGAGTAGGAAGGAGAGTTTTACATTACCTGCATCACCCTTCTCCCTCCCAACCCCAGGCAGTATAACATGGAGAGAGATAACTCTGCTCGGGCGAAGGAGAGGGAAGCAAGCACAGGACTTTACCTCTGATCAACAGTGGGACTCTCCCAGTAAAATCCAGCAGCATGTAGGTCCCCATGGCCCTAGACTGTAGTCTTGCACCCATAGAGCAAACTTCTAGGCCCACTCCAGCATAAGGTTGGATCACACAGCCCTAGTCTCCAGGCCTACCCAGAAGACTCATTATATGAGCCCACCCCACCAACAGTCTGCATTACTCTAGCCCCTGGGCAGGCTCTAGCCTCTGAACAGGCCCCAGCACTGGGCTGGCACCAGTGGCCTTGGGCTACAGGCTGACTCCAGCACCAGCCCAGCTCCTATATACTCTCAGTCCAGGCTGACCTTTCTGACCCCAGGCTTTAGGCTGACCCCACAGATTCAGTCTCTAAGCCCACAACAGGTCCAGGCCTACCCCAGCAGCCCCAGGCTTTAGGTTCACCTGTGTCAGGCCAGCTCCTGTAGCCTTAGACATCAAGTCAACAATCCATGGACCCATCCTCTAGGCTAGTCTCTGTGGCCCCAAGCTCCAGGCCCAACCAAGGCCCAGGCCAGTGTAGAGCCAACCTGCCTTAGCAGCAGGATAGCTCCAGGATCCAGGCCAGTCACAGTGGTTCCAGGGTCCAGTGCGCCTAGGGTCTGGGACTACCCCAGTAGATTCCAGTTCCAGAACAACCCCAATAGGCCAAACTTTTAGGGCTACCCCTGCAGAACCAGGCTCAAAGCCCACACCAGCACCAAGTTAACCCCTGTAGAGACAAATTTTAGACTACATCCTATGGATACAGGCTCCAGGCCTGCCCTTATAGACCCAATCAACAAGTCCACCCCAGTAGATCCAGGCTGCAGGCTCAATCCCATGGACCCAGATGCCAGGCTCATGCATCTGCTCACCCAGGCACCAGCCAGCCTGCCCAAGGACTCTAGCAGAAAGCCTGCCCATGAAGAATACTAGAAGTCTGGTCCAAAATCTCTGAACAGGCTGAGTAGTGATGAATTTTTCCAGATAAAGCCAATATGCAAAGACTAGAATAAGTCCTTACTTCTTCAAATGTACTGACACCAATGTACAGCCATAAGGATTAAGAACAATTAGGGGAACATCATCAAAGGAACGAAATAAAGTACCCATAAACAACTCTAAAGAAACAGAGACATATAAACTGCCTGAAAAAGAATTCAAAACAATTCTTTGAGGGAATCTCAATGAACTTAAAGAAAATATATAAGTGAACTTAAAGAAAATATATAAAATCAATTCAACAAAATCAGGAATACAATAAGCAAACAAAATGAGAAATTGAACAGAGAGGATAAAATTATTTTAAAAATTGAAACTTAAATTTGAAGCTAAAAAATACAATAAACAAAATAACAAAATGCAATAGAAAGTATTAAATAGCAGAATTGATCCAGCAGAAGAAAGAATCTGTGAACTGGAAGACAGGTTATTTCAAAATATACTGTCAGAGGAGAAAAAAGAAAAAAATAAATAAATAAAAACTTTTATAAAGCTTGTGCAACTTGTGAGACAGCATCACAAGAGCAAATACTCAAAAACAGAAAGTTTCCATAAAGAAAATAACAAAGGACCAGAAAACGTATTAAAAGAAATCATAGAAAATTTTCCAAATTTGGATAAAGATATAAATATCCAGGTACAGGTCAAAAGTCGCCAGTAAAGTTCAATAAAAACAAGACTACATCAAGACATGTTATGATTAAACTATAAAATACAAGAACAGTCCAGGCACAGTGGCTCACACATGTAATCCCAGAACTTTGGGAGGCCAAGGTGGGAGGATTGTTTGAATCCACAACCAATCTGGGCAACAAACCGAGACCCCTGTATCTACCAAAAATAATTAGCTGAGCATGGTGGTACATACCTGTAGTCCCAACTAATGGGAGGCTAAGATGGAAGGATCACTTGAGACCAGGAGTTTTAGGCTGCAATGAGCCATGAACACATTACTGTTCTCCAGCCTGGGGAACAGAGCAAGACCCCATCTCTAAAAAATAAATAAAATAAAATAAAGAACAAAGAGACACTCCTTAAAGCATCAAGAGAAAATAATATTACAGATAAAGGAGTCCCAACAGTGCGAGGAGCACACTTATCAATATAAACCTTATAAGCCAGGAGAGACTGAGATTAAATATTCAAAGTGCTGAATAAAAAAAACAAAACTGTCATTCAAGAATACTTTAAATGGAAAAGCTGTCCTTTAGAAACAGAGGAGAGATAAAGACTTTTTCAGATAAATAAAAGCTAAGGGAGTTTATTACCACCAGACCTGTCTCACAAAAAAATGCTACAGGAAGCACTTCAAGCTGAAAGTAAACGATGCTAACTAGTAGCAGGAAAATACGAACATATAAATCTCACTGGTAAAAGTAAATATGCAGTCAAATACCACATACTCTAATACTCTAATGGTGGTATATAAATCATTCATATATTTAGTGTGATGGTTAAAATACAAAACAATTAAAAACAATAATAGTTGTAATAAGTTTTAAAAAATACACAATGCAAAAAATGTACATTGTGACATCAAAAATATAAAATGTGGTTGAGGGAGGCCAGTGGTGGTCCTAACTGGTAAGGAAAAGGGAGTCTAGGACAGCTGGCTCGTAAGTGATACCAATTCTCTTCACCCCACTTGACCCCCAAGAGTTTATTGTGGAAGATTCTCACAAGTGCAACACATCAGAGACAGCATCTCAATCTGGTTCAGCAGTTCAGAGAGCTCATATTTCTCATATTACTAAACAGATGGCACTAAGATGATCTGTACTAATGACAATGGTACCTCTTCCTGGAGAGCAAGTACAGGTTCAGGGTGTCATCCAGACAGCTCAGTCTTCTGTAATTCACCCACCACATGTGCCAATAGTATGATCTTTATCAGAAGGTGAGGAGTCTCTGGAGCCATCTGACAGCTTAGGCTCTTTACAGAAAGCCTACAGGATCCTAGCATGGCATTCATCTTACAGAAAAATTTTAAAAGACCTATCTTCTGAAGGTATATGGGGCAGAAAATGAGATGGAGAAAACCCTGGAGTTTTTGCTGTCACTTCTGTCTGTTCCCACTCCTATCTATCAGAAGGGCAGCAAATAGTACATTGCCATTGTCCCAAGTGGAGACACCATTGGCCAGTTCAGGCACAGCTGGAGTACAGAGACTTCAGACATAATTAACCATGACAAATTCAGGCAATACTCGGCAAGGTACAACTATTCTCCAGCATATGCAGGTCCCTGATGGACAGCAAATACTTGTGTCTAGCAATCAGTTGGTTGTACAGACTGCATCAGGTGATATGCAGATATATCAGATCCAAACTGCCTTCAACCACTTCTCTGCCACAAACTATGATGATGACATCTCCTGTGACTCTTACATATCAAACAAATAAGACAGAAGACCCCCAGTTGAAAGGAGAAATAAGGTTAATGAAAAACAGGTTGCTGGATGAACTTGACAAGTTGATTCTAAAATCTATGGAAGAGTAAACAACAAAGAACAGCTAAAATATTTCAGACAAGATTAGAAAAGCCACTTGAGAATATCACAGAAGAAAGAAAGAGTATGTGAAAAGCCTAGAAAATTGAGTTGTAGTTATGAAAAATAAAAATAAAACTCTAATAGAAGAGTTAAAAACTCTGAAGAACATTTATTTGAATAAAAGTGCTTGATTCTTAAGAAAGAAGATATTTTTGCGGACCTTCATAAAAATTAAATAAAACTTTTAGTGGAATTTTATAAATTAAAACTTTAAAAGTGAAACTTTTTATTTAAGCTTTTGCAACTCAAGGATAAGCATCTTATACAATATATCTGGTGACAGAAGATTAAGTAGAAAATGACCCCAAGGCAGCTACTGGCATGAATGAAAGCTTTGTAAAAATTAAACATACTCAAGAAGCAAGAAATAAGTTCTCAGCAATCTGAATTTTCTAAATAACAATAGCTGTCAATCCAAAGTGGCAGAGAAGATAAAGTTTGGTAAGTTATATTTTTTAAAACAAATTAATTTATCCCATAGGATTGCATTTCTAGTTCCTGAAATTTACCGTTTTCAGTTACGTGTGTGTGTATTTTATTTCTGCCAACAATTTCTAAATTACAAATGTAAATGAAAACCCATTAAATTAGTAAACATATAAATTATGTGTTTCCATTATGTATACTTGTTCTATTGTCAAGTCTTTAAAATGGGGTTTTAAAAGTTTGTTTGTTGGACTTGAGAAATTTTCAAGACTGGGTTAATTATTTTTGAGGTCTTGTTCTAAAAGGCATCTAAGGTACATGAATGAAGTATGGTGATTTTGTAACATTTTTAAACAGTTTTCTTTGACTACCTACCAACCTGCCTCCAGGCAGTACTCAGGCAATACTCAATACTACCTCGATAAGTATACTTGATTGTATAATACCTTGATAAGTAGTCTACCACTATCAAGTTTACTAACTTGATAAGTAGTCAAAAATAACTGTTTTTAAAAATTAGCTTTACTTTTAAATAGTTGGTTTTTGCTTACTCTGGTAATGTTGGTTTTCTAAGAATAGATAATAAATTTTTTGTTTTAATTCTATATTCTGTATGCCATTAAATATTCGTTACATACTCTGTTATGTTTTAATAGAATGGAATGTTCACAGGCTCTTAAAATGCCATTTTAAAAAAGGCTTCTGAAGATTCATACCAAAGTTTTTTCAAGAAGTTTTTTTTTTTTTTAAGTTCCAAGATACATGTGCAGAAGGTGCAAGTTTGTTACATAGGTATACATGTGCCATGGTGGTTTGTTGCACCTATTGACCCATCCTAAGTTCCCTCCCCTCTACCACCACCCCCCAACAGGCCCTGGTGTTTGTTGTTCCCCTCCCTGTGTCCATGTGTTCTCGTTGTTCAACTCCCACTTATGAGTCAGAACATGTGGTGTTTGATTTTCTGTTCCTGTGTTAGTTTGCTGAGGATGATGGGTTCCAGCTTCATTCATGTCCCTGTAAAGGACAAAATCTCATTCCTTTTTATGGCTGCATATTATTCCATGGTGTATATGTACCACATTTTCTTTATCCAGTCTATCATTGATGGGCATTTGGGTTGGTTTCATGACTTTGTTATTGTAAACAGTGCTGCAGTAAACATACGTGTTCATGTATCTTTATAGTAGAATGATTTATATTCCTTTGGTTATATACCCAGTAATAGGATTGCTGGGTCAAGTGGTATTTCTGGTTCTAGATCCTTGAGGAGTAGACATACTGTCTTCCATAATGGTTGAACTAATTTATGTTCCCGCCAGCAGTGTAAAAGTGTTCTTATTTCTCCACAGCCTCACCATCATATATTGTTCCTTGGCTTTTTAATAATTGACGTTCTGATTGGCATGGGATGGTATTTCATTGCGGTTTTGATTTGCATTTCTCTAATGATCAGTGATGTTGAGCTTTTTTCATATTTTTTTGGCCACATAAATGTCTTCTTTTGAGAAGTGTCTGTTCATATCTTTTGCCCACTTTTTCACAAGGTTTTTTATTTTTTTCTTGTAAATTTAAGTTCCTTGTAAATTCTGGATAGTAGACCTTTGTCAGATGGGTAGATTGTAAAAATTTTCTCCCATTTTTATGTTGCCTGTTCATTCACATGATAGTTTATTTTGCTGAGCAGAAGCTCTTTAGTTTAATTAGATCTCATTTGTCAATTTTGACTTTTGTTGCATTTGCTTTTGGCATTTTCATCATGAAGTCTTTGCCCATGCCTGTGTCCTAAATGGTATTGCCTAGGTTTTCTTCTAGGATTTTTAGGGTTTGGGGTTTTACATTTAAGTCTTTAATCCATCTTGAGTTAATTTTTGTACAAGGTATAAGGAAGGGGTCCAGTTTCAGTTTTCTGCATATGGCTGGCCAGTTTTCCCAGCACCATTTATTGAGTAGGGAATCCTTTCCCCATTGCTTGCTTTTGTCAGGTTTGTCTAAGATCAGATGGTTGTAGAAGTGCAGTGTTATTTCCGAGGTCTCTGTTCTGTTCCATTGCTCTATATGCCTGTTTTTGTACCAGTACCTTGATGTTTAGGTTACTGCAGCCTTGAAGTATAGTTTGAAGTCAGGTGGCACGATGCTTCCAGCTTTTTTCTTTTTGCTTAGAATTATCTTAGCTATATGGGGTCTTCTTTGATTCCATATAAAATTTAATGTGGTTTGTTCTAATTCTGTGAAGAATGTCAATGGTAGTTTAATGGGAATAGCATTGCATCTATAAATTACTTTGGGACATATGGCCATTTTCAGGATATTGATTTTTCCTAGCCATGAGGATGGCATGTTTTGCCATTTGTTTGTGTCCTCTCTTATTTCCTTGAACAGTGGTATGTAGTTGTTGAAGAAGTCCTTTACATCCCTTGTTAGCTGTATTCCTAGGTATTTATTCTATTTGTGGAAATTGTGAATGTGGTTTTATTCATGATTTGATTCTCTGCTTGTCTATTGTTGGTGTAAAGGAATGCTTGTCATTTTTGCACATTGATTTTGTATTCTGAGACTTTGCTGAAGTTGCTTATTAGTTTAAGGAGTTTTGGGGCTGAGATGATGGGGTTTTCTAAATGTAAAATCATGTCATCTGCTAACAGAGACAATTTGACTTCCTCTCTTCCCATTTGAATACACTTTGTGTCTTTCTCTTGCCTGAGTGCCCTCACCAGAGGGCATACTACATTAAATAGTACTACATTAAATAGGAGTGGTGAGAGAGGGCATCCTGGTCTTGTACTGGTTTTCAATGAGAATGCTTCCAGCTTTTGCTCATTCAATATGATATTGGCTGTGGGTTTGTCATAAGTAGTTCTTATTATTTTGAGATATGTTCCATCAATAACTAGTTTATTGAGAGTTTTTAACATGAAATGATGTTGAATTTTATCAAAGGCCTTTTCTGCATCTATTGACATAATCATATGGTTTTTGTCTTTGGTTCTGTTTATGTGATGGATTATGTTTATTGATTTGCACATGTTGAACCAGCCTTGCATCCCAAGGATGAAGCTGACTTGATTGTGATGGATGAGTTTTTTGATGTGCTGGTGGATTCACTTTGCCAATATTTTATTGAGGATTTTTGCATCAATGTTCATGAGGAATATTGACCTGAAGTTTTCTTTTCTTTGTTGTGTCTCTACCAGGTTTTGGTATCAGGATAATGCTGGCTTCATAAAATGTTAGGGAGGAGCCCCTCCTTTTCAATTTTTTGGAATAGTTTCAGAAGGAATGGTGCCAGCTCCCCTTTTGTACCTCCAGGAAAATTCAAATGTCAATCTGTCTGGTCCTGTGCTTTTTTTGGTTGGTAGGCTATTAATTACTGCCTTAATTTCAGAACTTTTTATAAGTCTATTCATGGATTCAACATCTTCCTGGTTTAGTCTTGAGAGGGTGTATGTGTCCAGGAATTTATCCATTTCTTCTAAATTTTCTAGCTTATTTGCAAGAGATATTTATAGTATTTTCTGATGGTAGTTTGTATTTCTGTGAGGTCAGTGGTGATATCCTCTTTATCATTTTTTATTGTGTCTATTTGATTCTTCTCTCTTCTTTATTAGTCTAGCTAGCAGTCTATTAAAAATCAGCTCCTGGATTCCTTAATTTTTTGGAGGGTTTTTCTCTCTCTATTTCCTTCAATTCTGCTCTAATCTTAGTTATTTCTTGTTTTCTGCTAGCTTTTGAATTAGTTTGTTCTTGTCCCTCTAGCTCTTTTAATTGCTGTATTAGGGTGTCAATTTGAGATCTTTATAGCTGTCTGATTAGTGCCATAAATTTCCCTCTTAACACTGCTTTAGCTGTGACCCAGAGATTCTGGTACGTTGTTTCTTTGTTCTCATTGGTTTCGAAGAACTTCTTGATTTTTACCTTAATTTCATTATTTACCCAGGAGTCATTCAAGAGCACATTGGTCAATTTCCATGTAATTGTGTGGTTTTGAGTGAGTTTCTTAATCTAGAATTCTAATTTGATTGCACTGTGGTCTGAGACTGTTTTTATTATTTCAGTTCTTTTGCATTTACTGAGGAGTGTCTTACTTCCAATTATGTGGTCAATTTTAGAGTAAGTGCCATGTGTCACTGAGAAAAATGTATATTCTGTTGATTTGGGGTGAAGAGTTCTGTAGATGTCTATTAGTTCCACTCGATCCAGAGCTGAGTTCAAGGCCAGAATATCCTTGTTAATTTTCTGTCTCATTGATCTGTCTAATATTGACAGTGGGGTGTTAAAGTCTCCCAATATTATTGTGTGGGAGTCTATTATACGTCTCTAAAAACTTGTTTGATGAATCTGGGTGCTCCTGTATTGGATGCATATATATTTAGAATAGTTAGTTCTTCTTGTTGAATTGTTCCCTTTACCATTATGTAATGCTCTTCTTTGTCTTTTTTGATCTTTGTTGGTTTAAAGTCTGTTTTGTCAGAGACTAGGATTGCAACTAGGATTTTATTTTCCATTTTCTTGGTAAATTTTCCTCCATCCCTTCATTTTGAGCCATGTGTGTCTTTGCGCATGAGATGGGACTCTTGAATACAACACACCAATGGGTTTCCAATTTGCCAGTCTGTGTCTTTTAATTGAAGCATTTAGCCCATTTACATTTAAGGTTAGTATTGTTATGTGTGCATTCGGTCCTGTTATCATGATGCTATCTGGTTATTTTGTACACTAGTTCATGCAGTTTCTTCATAGTGTCATTGGTCTTTATATTTTGGTGTGTTTTTGTAGTAGCTGGTACCAGTTTTTCCTTTACATATTTAGTGCTTCATTCATATGAAGTTTAGTTTGGCTGGATATGAAATTCTGGGTTGAAAATCATTTTCTTTAAGAATGTTAAATATTGGCTGCCAATATCTTCTGGCTTGTAGAGTTTCTGCTGAGAAGTCTGCTATTAGTCTGATGGGCTTCCATTTGAAGGTGGCCTGACCTTTCTCTCTGGCTGCCCTTAACATTTTTTCCTTCATTTCAACCTTGGAGAATCTGATGATTATGTGTCTTGGGGTTGATGTTCTTGTGGAGTATCTTAGTGGTCTCTGTATTTCCTGAATTTGCATGTTGGCCTGTCTTGCTAAGTTGGGAAAGTTCTCCTGGATAGTATCCTGAAGTGTGTTTTCCAGCTTGTTTCCATTCTCCCCTTCTCCTTCAGGTACCCCAATCAGTCGTTGGTTTGGTCTTTTTAATAAGTCACATATTTCTTGGCGTGTTTGTTCATTCCTCTTTATTATTTTTTCTCTAGTCTTGTCTGCATTCCTTATTTCAGCAAGGTGTTCTTCAAACTCACATATTCTTTTTTCTGCTTGGTTGATTTAGCTATTGATACTTGGGAATGCTTCACAAAGTTCCTGTGCTGTGTTTTTCAGCTCCATCAGGTCATTTATGTTTCTCTCTAAACTAGTTATTCTAGTTAGCAGCCCCTCTAGCCTTTTATCAAGTTTCTTAGCTTCCTTGCATTGGGTTAGAACATGCTCCTTTAGATCACTGTAGTTTTTTATTACCCATCTTCTGAAGCCTACTCTGTCAATTCGTCCATATCATCCTCCATCCAGTTCTGCACCCTTGCTAGAGAGACATTGTGATCATTTGGAGGAGAAGAGTCATTCTGGCCTTTTGGGTTGTCAATATTTTTTCATTAATTCTTTCTCATCTTCATGAATTTGTCTACTTTCAATCTTTGAGGCTGCTGACCCTTGAATGGAGTTTTTGTGGGGGCTTTTTTGTTGTTGTTGATGCTGTTGTTGCTTTCTGTTTGTTTGATTTTCTTTAAATGGTCAGGTCTCTCTTCTGTGGGGATGCTTCAGTTTTCTAGGGGTTCACTCGAGGTCCTGTTTATCTGGTTTGCTCCCACACCTGGAGATGTCACTCAAAGAGGCTGAAGAACAGCAAGATGGGTGCCTGCTCCTTCTTCTGGGATATCTGACCTTAATGGAGCCTAACTTGTTGCAAGTAGAATCACTCCTGTGTAGGGTGTCTGACAACCCTTTTTAGAGGGTCTCACACAGTTGAGTGGCTTGGGGAACAGGACTCATTTAACAAAGCACTTTGCCCCTTGGTGGAAGGGGTGTGCCTCACTGGGGGAAACCCATTCATTTGGACTGCCCAGATTCCTCAGAACTACCAGGAGGAAAGGGAGACTGTGGGTCCCCCTCGCCCTAGGGACTCAGGACCAAGGAGATCAGGGTTCTGTCCCTGAGCCTCTGGCTGGGGTTATTGGAGTTCCTGCAGAGAAGCGCCACCCAGTAAGGAAAGATGAGTTAGGGTCAGGCCTTAAGAGACACCCTGGCCATAGTCTGCCACAGAGAGTGTGTTGGGCTGTGGAGGACATGTCTTGGGACCAAGACAGGAAATAACTAATATCAGAGCAGAACTGAAGGAGATAGAGACACACACACACAAAAAAAAACACTTAAAAAAATCAATGAATCCTGGGGCTGGTTTTTTGAAAAGATTAACAAAATAGATAGACTGCTAGCCAGACTAATAAAGAAAAGAGAGAAGAATCAAATAGACAAAAAAATTGATAAAGGGGATATCACCACTGATCCCATAGAAATACAAACTACCATCAGAGACTACCATAAACACTTCTATGCAAATAAACTAGAAAATCTAGAAGAAATGGATAAATTCCTGGACACATACGCCCTCCCAAGACTAAACCAGGAAGAAGTTGAATCCCTGAATAGACCGATAACAAGTTCTGAAATTGAGGCAGTAATTAATAGCCTACCAATCAAAAAAGCCCAGGACCAGACTGAATCACAGCCGAATTCTACCAGAGGTACAAAGAGGTGCTCGTGCCATTCCTTCTGAAACTATTCCAAACAATAGAAAAAGAGGGATTCCTCCCTAACTCATTTTATGAGGCCAGTATCATCCTGATACCAAAACCTGGCAGAGACACAACAAAAAAAGAAAATTTCAGGCCAATATCTCTGATAAACATCAATGCAAAAATCCATCACATAAACAGAATCAATGACAAAAACCACATGAGTATCTCAATAGATGCAGAAAAGGCCTTCGATGGGACCAAGTGGTCCAGCCTCCCTGCCTTCGGCAGGGGAAAAGTGCAGCCTGGAGCTATAGAGATGGACGCCGCCCTTCCTCCACGTGAGGAGCTTAGTGTGTTAGGCAGTTTTGAGTCCCAGTGCTGGCTGCTGCCCTCCCCAAGGAGCTCAAACAGTTTAGACAGCAGACAGCTGCAGCTGTGGTGCTGGTTGCCTCTCCCTCTGGGAGTGCGGTAGGCTTAAGCAGATTCCAGCTGAGATTCTGTTGAGAATCTGCGCAGCTCTGTGGTTGGGATGCTGGGCCCTGGTGCTGTCTACTCATGAGTGGGTTTGCCTGGCTGGGTAGCACGTTAACTCATCCCCTCCCTTGGCTGGGGGGTGGGGACTCTCCTGCTCTGTGTGACTCTCAGATGGGCCACCACACCACACTGCTCTTTCTTCCTCTCTGTGGATCACACCAGCCTCCTAGTCAGTTCTGATGAGAGAACCCAGATACCTTGGTTGCCGGTGAAGGATTCACACACTTATTATGGTTTTTCCGATGGGATCCTCAGATCGCCTCTGTTTCTAGTCGGCCATCTTGGCCCCACCCCTCAAGAAGATTTTATAATAAATTTAATGTAAGATTTATCAGAATCTAAAATAGTACAGTAATTAAGGCAATTTTATGTTAGAGACTATTTTGTGTTATACTTCGTGGTACCCTTAGAAGAAAAGTGACTACTAGAATATTTTTATAACTGATGTTTATAAATTCTAACATTGTTTTTAATGATCATTTTAAATGTTTTTATAATTTATTTAATTAAAAATGCATGTCAAAGTATCATTTTTATGTTATAAGAAGTAAAGTTTTCAGATTTGCTAATATTTGAATTGTAAATTTTGTATGCAGCTTATATGAAGTTCAAAAATACTGTCAGTTTACTAGTGTTTAACTTCTGTTTTCCAATTTGCATACGCTTTGAAACTTTACTGCAAAACTATTGTGTGCTTCCTATACAATATGTATCATATTGTTGTCTATGAAATTAAAGGACATTTGATGAAGTTTGCTGAATGTAAAATATAATGCTTAATATATAAATGATAAGTTTGCTCATGGCCCTTCTGTTAATTATCCTAAATGTAGTACTATGTAGAAGTCATTACTTAACTGATAAATTTGTGTTTTACCCTCCTGATGAACTTTTTTATTAAAAGTGTCTTTAAAAATAAATGAAATAAAACAAAATAAGGGAAAATGTGAGGAGAAGTAAAACATGTTGAATTTTTAATGAGATTAAAGTTATGTTGTTGTTATCTTAAAACAGTCTGTTATAACTAGTCTGTTATGTTACCTTCATGTGTTGGAAAAACTACCTTCTGGAATAGAAA
Source organism: Pongo abelii (assembly GCF_028885655.2). Lineage (NCBI taxonomy): Eukaryota > Metazoa > Chordata > Mammalia > Primates > Hominidae > Pongo > Pongo abelii. The sequence goes on along the minus strand of NC_071990.2, from coordinate 93,679,477 downwards.
ATCACCCTCTACATGTGCAAGACAAGATCAGACCTAAAAACGAGGCAGACCGCTCCAGGTGTGTAAGTGGTCAAAGATTTACTCAGGGGAATTTGTATACAAGGCAGTCTTGGGTGACAACACACTCCTGAACAATCAATGGGTTTAAGAAGAAATTTAAAAAAGAAATTTAAAAATATCTTGAGACAAACAAAAATGGTGACACAATATGCCAAAACTTATGGGATGCAGCAAAAACAGTTCTTAAAGGGACTTTTATTGCAATAAATGCCTGACTACATAAAAAAATAAGTAAAATCCTAAATAAACAACCTGACATTTTACCTCAAAAAACTTGAAAAAGAAGAACAAACTAAGCCCAAGGTTAGTAGAAGGAAATAAATAAAAATATCAGTTCAGAAATAAAATACAGACTAGAAAAACAATAGAAAAGATCCGTGAAACGGAGTTTTTCAAAAAGATAAAAATGACAGTTAGCTAGGCTAATAAAGAGAAGACTCAAATAAATAAAATAAAAATAAAAGAGAAACATTACAACTGATACAGAAATATGAAGAGACCACTATAAACAATTAAATGACAAAAATGGATAATCTAAAAAATATATAAATTTATAGACATATACAACATACCAGGACTGAATCATGAAGAAATACAAAATTTGAACAAATAATGAGCAAGGAGATTTAATCAGTAATAAATAGTCTCCCATCCAACAAGAGCCAAGAATCTGATGGCATCACTATTGAATTTTCCAAACATTTAAAGAACTAATGTCAGTTCATCTCAAACTCTTCCAAAATATTGAAGAGTGAATACTTTTGAACCCATTTTATGAGGACAGCATTATTATAATACCAAAACCAGACAATGATACTATAAGAAAAATAAATTACTGATAAATATCTCTGATTAACATGATTGCAAAAATCCTCAATAAAGATTACTAAACTGAATTCAATAGCACATTAAAAAGATTATTCATTATGACAAAGGAAGATTTATCCCAGGGAAGCAGGGATGGTTCAACATATGCAAATCTTTAAATAAGATACATCACATTAACAGAATGAAGGGCAAAAAGCCTATAATTATCACAATTGATGCTGGAAAAGCATTTTACAAAGTTCAATATTATTTACTGATAAAAACTTTCAACAAATTGGGTATAGGAGGAATGTGCCTCAATACAGTAAAGGCCATATAAGACAAACCCACAGCTAACATATGCAACAACGAAAAGTTAAAAGTGCTTCTCTAAAATTAGAAATAAGACAAGGATGACTACTTTTCTAACTTCTATTCAACATAGTACTGGATATTCTAGCCACAGCAATTTGGCAAGAGAAATAAATAAAAGTCATCCAAATTGAAAAGGAAAAGATAAATTGTAGAGAGAACATGATTTTATGTATAGAAAATGCTAAAGACTCCACTAAAAAACTGTTAGAACTAAAAAATAAATTCAGTGAAGTTGAAAGATACAAAATTAACATACAAAAATCAATAGTGTTTCTACACCCTAGCAATAAACTATCTGAAAAAGCAATTGTAGAAACAATTCCATTTACAATATCTACAAAAAGCCACTCAGAAATACATTTAACTAAGAAAGTGGAAGATCTGTACACTCAAAATTATAAAACATTGCTGAAAGAAGTTAAAGAAGACACAAATGAATGGAAAGATATGCCATGTTCATGGATTGGAAGAATTAATAGTGTTAAAATGTCCACGCTACCCAAACAGTTCTACAGGTTCAAGACAAACTCATCAAAATTCCAATAACTTCTCTCTCTTTCTTTTCCTTCATTCCCTCCTTCTCTCTCTCCATCCCTCCCTCTCCACCTTTCTTTCTTTCTTTATTTTTCTTTCTGGCTTGTGTGCTTTTTCTTGCTTGCTTGCTTTCTCTTTCTTGCTTTCTTTCTTTCTGACATAAAGTCTTGCTCTGTATGCCAGGCTCAAGCAATGCTTTCTCCTCAGCATCCCTAGTAGCTAGGACTACAGATATGCACCACCATGCCTAGCTGGTAATTTATGTTTTTTGTTTTTTGTTTTGTGTTTTTTTTTTGTTTTTTGAAATAGGATCTTGTGATGTTGTCCAGGCTGGTTTCAAACTCCTAGCCTCAACTGATGCTCCCACATAAGCCTCCCAAAGCACTGGGATACAGGCATGAGCCACTGTGCCTGAACTCAATATTTTTCAAAGAAATAAAAAAATTATAAAATTTGGAGGGATCCACATCTGATGATACAGCCATTATGGAAAACAGTAAAAAGTTCCTCAATAATTAAAAAATATAATTATTTTATTGGACTGGGCATGGTGGCTCATACCCGTAATCCCAGCACTTTAGGAGGCAGAGTTGGGAGGATTATTTGAGCCTAGCCATCTGAGACCCGTTTGAGCAAGACTCTACCTCTACAAAAAATAAAATAAATAAAAATAGAAATATAAATGATTAGATGTGCATCTGTAGTCCCAGTTAGTTGAGAGGCTGAGGTGAAAGGATCACTTGGACCCAGGAGTTCAAGGCTGCAGTGAGCTATGATTGCACTACTGCACTCCATCATGGGTGACAGAGCAAGTCCCTGTCCTTTAAGAAAAATAGACCTATTATATAATCCAGCAATCCCATTTCTGGGTATATGTCCAAAGGAAATAAAATCAGTATGCCTATGACATATCTGCACACCCATGCTCACTGCAGCATTATTCACAATAGCCAAGACATGGAATCAACCTAAGTGTCCAGCAACAGATGAGTGGTTAAAGAAAATGGAATACTACTGAGACTTAATTAAGGGAAATCCTACATTTGCACCAACATGGACATTATGTTTAGTGACATAAGCCAGGCACAGAAAGACAAACACCATATTATCTGACTTATATGTGTAATTTAAACAAATGGATGTCATAGAATTAGATAGTAGAATGGTAGTTACCAAAGCCTGGGTATTTTTGAGGGGTGAGGTTAGGGAGATGTTAGTTAAACTATACAAAATTATAATTAGATAGGAGGAATAATTATAAAACATGATGATTGTAGTTAACAACAGCATATTTTATTGAAAATCTCAATGAGAAAACATTTTAAGTGTTTGCACCACAAAAAAAATGAATAAGAATATTGGGTAATATATCAGTTACTTTTCTCAATTGAGCCATTCCACAATGTATACATATTTCAAAATATCATTTTTACGTGATAAATATATGCAATTTTTATTAAAATAATTTCAAGTATGTACATAATTTATATATGAATAAATAAAAAGCATGCATACTTAAATTTGTTTCATATGTTCTATTTTATGTTCCAACCTAAAAAGTTTGACAACGCCACTTAAAGAAACTTCTCTTAACCAAATGATCAAATTTGGAGGGAAATATTGTTTAGTCAGCTACAAATTATCCCAGCAGTCCATACTCATTTTTCCTGACAGCAATGATATATGAGAGATTTATCAAATATTCTGCTGAAATGCAACAAGGTAGAATTTCCTGATCTGCTGTTTGTTATCTGAGCAGAGAGGAAAATATACCAATTTAGGAATGTCATGGTTCTCTCAGATCACTCTTCCTAAATATTTACAAATCATCTATTTAGTTAGCAGGGCTAGGAATTTTTCAGGATATAATATCAAGCTGACTGTATAGTTTTTACATCTATCTTTTTCTCATTCTCTGGATATGGGAACAATGTGTTCTCATTTCTAGGCTTTTATGTCTCTCTTTACCTTCACAGCCTTTGAAACATTACTAAATGCAGTTATGTGGTAATACTTGATTCACAACTTGTTTTAAGTTTTCTTCCTCACCTTTTAAGGCTTGAGTTAACTTTTTTCAGTGTTCACTCTATCTTTCAAAAATGAAATATCAAAATAATGTCTAAGTGTTGAACAATTCTGTTTTATGTGCTTTCATTGTTGTATTTAACCATATGACTGCCCATGTTGCCTTGGCTCCCAATGAACTACTTAACACAGTTAAGAAAAAAACAAGAACAATAACCCAGATACTGTTAAAATCTAACAAATATATTAGAAAGATACATGCAATGAAAAAGTAATAAATAATATCCTCCAAATAATGACTATATGTTTTAATATAAAGTCTTAATAGATAAATGAACAAAGGACATTGTCTTAGTCTGTTTTGTGTTGCTATAACAAAATACCACAGGCTGGGTGTATTACTCCATTTTCATGCTGCTGATAAAGACATACCCAACACTGGGAAGAAAAAGAGGTTTAATTGGACTTACAGTTCCACATGGCTGGGGAGGCTTCAGAATCATGGCGGGAGGCTAAAGGCCCTTCTTACATAACAGTGACAAGAGAAAATGGGAGAAGCAAAAGTAGAAACCCCTGATAAAACCATGAGATCTCATGAGACTTATTCACTACCATGAAGACAGCATGAGGGAAACTGCCCCCATAGTTCAAATTATCGCCCACTGAGTCCCTCCCACAACACGTTGGAATTATGGGAGTACAATTCAAGATGAGATCTGGATGGGGACACAAAGCCAAACCATATCAGTGGGTAATTCATGAAGAAAAAAAATTATCACAATTTGGGAGCCTGGGAAGTCTAATATCAAGGTGCTGGCATCTGGTGAGGGCCTTTGTGCTGTGTCATCCCATGGTGGAAGGCATTTAATGGGGAGAAACTATCTGTGAGAGAGCTGAACTCCCTTTTATAATAAACCCATTTTAATGATAACAAATCCACTTCTGCAATAAGAACATTAATTTATTCATGAGGTCAGAGTTTTCATGACCTAATCACATCCTAAAGGTCCCATCTCTCAATGCTGATGCATTGGGATTAAGTTTCTAACAAATAAGCTCTGGGGGATGAATTCAAACTCTAGTAGGCATGAATTTTAATTTTTCCAAAGAAGGTCCATAAATTTCTAAAAAACATTTAAAAAATCAACACCTTCAAAAACTAGGTAAATATAAATTAAAACACAATGAGATGGCTTTTTCTAAGCATCAGACTAGCCAAGAGTTTAAAAACTTTTATATAATGCTCTTGGAGAAGACTTTTTGATAATGTTATTGGACATAAGAGTGTTCAAAATTATCTAAAAGTACATGCTCAACATTGACTGTTCTTGAAAGTTCTTAAGGTGGCTTATGAAAATATGCAAATGAAAAGTAGTATAAATAAGAATGGGAGCAAAAGTATAATGGACTGGGAGCATAAAATATCACTAGACTAGGCTTTAAAAAATAATACTATAATATGTATACTCATTCTCTGTTCTACATTCAAGCTTCGCAAAAGAGTATCTGACTGGTAGAACCTAAATCATTCTGAAATTTAGCTGCAAGGGCACCTAGGAAATGTAGTTTTTACTTTCCAGCTTCTGCAGCAAAGGTAAACACTCAAGGAGGAACAGGCAAACACTGTCAATATCTGTTAGAACAGATATTGAATTTGTCTATCTACTATGTGGGCTCCAAAGTAATAGATAAGCATAATTTTTAAGCTGAGGGAAGGAAACAAATTTTATAGTAGAAATGCTTGTTATTTCCCTTAACATTAAGGCAGATCTCAGCTCACTGAGATCTTGCACCTTCTTTATAATCTTCTTTTCAGTTGAGTGTCACTCTTTTGCATTTGTCAGCGCCTTCTTCCATTTTGTTGTTCATGTATTTTTCAGCAAAATAAAGTTTAAATCAGTTCTCTTGACATTCCATTGATATTTTAGACAGCTCTTTGATATTTTCCTCAACAAAAACATTGTGATTGCAACACTGAAACACTGTGATATGTATGTAACAGACAAAAATATAAATATGCAGTGGAGAAAAGTTCTTAATGTGCATCTTCAGAATTTCCCCATTTCCAATTCACATTCTTGCTCCATTAAATCCTTGAGCATGCATTTTGTAGAGAATTATAACAATGAGTGAAGTAAGTGAACCTAAAAGAAGCCCAGAGAGGTCAGATGTACTCATACAGTTCAGAGCTTAGAGAAAGTGGGGCTATAGAAACAAAAGAATATTAAATGTTGTGCCTGTAGGTTTTTGGTGAAGAGTGAATTGGGGAAATGAGTAGAATTGGTGGTCATAAAGTGAATCTCCTGTGAGTGCCCCCTGAGAGAAGATAGCAGTGATGAAAATTACATTTATTTTTGATTCATACCCTATAATTGTTTGAATTTAATAGCTGATCAGTGAGGCTGGTTCAAATAAGCTCCTGGCTCATATATAAATTTTTGATCTTTCCTGCTTTCTCTTGTGGGCATTTAGTACTATACATTTCCCTCTGCACATTGCTTTAAATGTGTCCCAGAGATTCTGGTACATTGTGTTTTTGTTCTCATCACTTTCAAAGAACATCTTTATTTCTGCCTTCATTTCGTTATGTACCTAGTAGTCATTCAGGAGCAGGTTGTTCAGTTTCCATGTAGTTGAACATTTTGAGTGAGTTTATTAATCCTCTGCTCTAGTTTGATTGCACTGTGGTCTGAGAGACAATTTATTATAATTTCTGTTCTTTTACATTTGCTGAGGAGTGCTTTACTTCAAATTATGCGGTCAATTTTGGAATAAGTGTGATGTGGTGCTGAGAAGAATGTATATTCTGTTGATTTGGGGTGGAGAGTTCTGTAGATGTCTATTAGGTCCACTTGATCCAGAGTGAAGTTCAAGGCCTGAATACCCTTGTTAACTTTCTGTCTCATTGATCTGTCAAATGTTGACAGTGGGTTGTTAAAATCTCCCATTATTATTGTGTGGGAGTTTAAGTCTCTTTGTAGGTGTCTAAGGACTTGCTTTATGCATCTGGATGCTCCTGTATTGGGTGCATATATATTTAGGATAGTTAGCTCTTCTCATTGAATTGATACCTTTACCATTATGTAATGGCCTTCTTTGTCTCTTTTGATCTTTGTTAAAGTCTGTTTTATCAGAGACTAGGAGTGCAACCCCTGCCTTTTTTTGTTTTCCATTTGCTTGGTAGATCTTCCTCCATCCCTTTATTTTGAGCTTATATGTGTCTCTGCACGTGAGATGGGTCTCCTGAATACAGCACACTGATGGGTCTTGACTCTTTATCCAAGTTGCCAGTCTGTGTCTTTTAATTGGAGCATTTAGTCCATTTACATTTAAGGTTAATATTGTTATGTGTGAATTTGACACTGTCATTATGATGTTAGCTGGTTATTTTGCTGGTTAGTTGATGCAGTTTCTTCCTAGCATTGATGGTCTTTATAATTTGGCATGTTTTTGCAGTGGCTGGTACCGGTTGTTCCTTTCCATGTTTACTGCTTCCTTCAGGTGCTCTTGTAAGGCAGGCCTGGTGGTGACAAAATCTCTCAGCATTTGTTTTTCTGTAAAGGATTTTATTTCTCCTTCACTTATGAAGCTTAGTTTGGCTGGATATGAAATTCTGGGTTGAAAATTCTTTTCTTTAAGAATGTTGAATATTGGCCCCCAATCTCTTCCAGCTTATAGAGTTTCTGCCAGGAGATCCACTGTTAGTCTGATGGGCTTCCATTTGTAGGTAACCCGACCTTTCTTCCTGGCTACCCTTAACATTTTTTCCTTCATTTCAACTTTGGTGAATCTGACAATTATGTGTCTTGGAGATGCTCTTCTCGAGGAGTATCTTTGTGGCATTCTCTGTATTTCCTGAATTTGAATGTTGGCCTGCCTTGCTAGATTGGGGAAGTTCTCCTGGATAATATCCTGCAGAATGTTTTCCAAGTTGGTTCCATTCTCCCCATCACTTTCAGGTACACCAATCAGACGCAGATTTGGTCCTTTCACATAGTCCCATATTTCTTGGAGGCTTTGTTCATTTCTTTTTACTCTTTTTTCTCTAAACTTATCTTCTCATTTCATTTCATTCATTTCATCTTCAGTCACTGATACTCTTTCTTCCAGTTGATCAAATTGGCTACTGAAGTTTGTGCATGCGTCACGTAGTTCTCATGCCATGGTTTTCAGCTCCATCAGGTCATTTAAGGACTTCTCTGCATTAGTTATTCTAGTTAACCATTCATCTAATCTTTTTTCAAGGTTTTTAGCTTCTTTGCAATGGGTTCGAACATCTTCCTTTAGCTCGGAGAAATTTGTTATTACCGATCGTCTGAAGCCTTCTTCTCTCAACTTGTCAAAGTCATTCTCCGTCCAGCTTTGTTCTGTTGCTGGCCAGGAGCTGCATTCCTTTGGAGGAGAAGAGGCTCTCTGATTTTTAGAATTTTCAGCAGAAAAGCTGAAAATTCCCATCTTTGTGGTTTTATCTACCTTTGGTCTTTGATGATGGTGATGTAGAGATGGGGTTTTGGTGTGGATGTCCTTTCTGTTTGTTAGTTTTCCTTCTAACAGTCAGGACCCTCAGCTTCAGGTCTGTTGGAGTTTGCTGGAGGTCCACTCCAGACCCTGTTTGCCTGGGTATCACCAGCGGAGGCTGCAGAACAGCAAATATTGCAGAATGGCAAATGTTGCTGTCTGATCCTTCTTCTGGAAGCTTCGTCTCAGAGGGGTACCCAGATGTATAAGGTGTCAGTCTGTCCCTACTGGGATTTTTCTCCCAGTTAGGCTACTCAGGGTTCTGGGATCCACTTTAGGAGGCAGTCTGTCTGTTCTCAGATCTCAAACTCCGTGCCGGGAGAAGCACTACTCTCTTCAAAGCTATCAGACAGGGGCGTTTAAGTTTGCAGAAGTTTCTGCTGCCTTTTGTTCAACTATGCCCTGCCCCCAGAGGTGGAGACAGGCAGACCTCCTTGAGCTACGGTGGGTTCCACCCAGTTTGAGCTTCCTGGCCACTTTGTTTACTACTCAATCCTCAGCAATGGTGGATGCCCCTCCCCCAGCCTTACTGCTGCCTTGCAGTTCGATCTCAGACTGCTGTGCTAGCAGTGAGCAAGGCTCTGTGGGCTTAGGACCCTCTAAGCCAGGTGCGGGATATAATCTCCTGGTGTGCCTTTTGCTAAGACCATTGGAAAAGTACAGTATTAGGGTGGGAGTGTCCCTATTTTCCAGGTACCATCTGTCATGGCTTCCCTTTGCTAGGAAAGGGAATTCCCTGACCCCTTGCACTTCCTGGGTGAGGTGATGCCCTGCCCTGCTCTGTGGGCTGCACCCACTGTCTGACAAGCCCCAGTGAGTTGAACCTGGTATCTCAGTTGGAAATGCAGAAATCACCTGTCTTCTGCATCACTTACCCTGGGAGCTGCAGACTGGAGCTGTTCCTATCTGGCCATCTTGGAACCTCCCTCTGGCTCATACATAAATTTCATGTAATGTTTAAGCAAAGTGGCCCAATAATAGAAAAAAAATGCTCTCCCTATGTTTACATTAGGGTTTTTCTACCCAATTCATCCTGGTTCAGACAGGATAGAAAAAGGAAGATTTTTAAATAATAGGCTGTTAAAATATTAGAGATACAGATAAAATCCTGGCCAATTTTTGGTAGTGAAATACAGCTCACAGCATGTGCAATGACCTAGAAGCTTTATAGTATGGGTAGGCTGTAATAAAAGAGTGTGGTGGTGGTGAAAGATGTGCCTGGGGAAGAAGGTGGGGCCATGTTAGGAAGGATCTAGTAGGAAGATTTTATTCCATTCTAAGACCATAGGGTTTTAAGCAGGTGACTGAAAGAATCAAATTTGCATTTCAAAAAGATCACTCTAATTATAGTGTGGCAAATGGATTAGTGGAATAAAACTAGAACAGTGAGAGGAGCACCTGTGAAGTAATTACTTTAATAATCCAGTAGAGAGATCATGGCTTTATTTGGGTAGACATGGTAGAAATTGAGGCAAGTGGGTAGAGCCCAAAGCTTTGGGGAAGTAGTTTATTTTCTAAGGTTTGGTGATTGCGTGGATGTAGGGCATGAGAGGGAGGGTAGAACTGAGGGTAGTGTCTAAATTTCTGGGCTGGGTAGATTGTGTAGTTGAGAGGCAATTTATGAGAAGAGGCAGTTGTGTGTTTTTTTTTTTTCTGGGAAATATGACACATTCATTTTAGGGATATGGTGAGTCTGAGATATTTATTTCTTCGATTAAACATGCAAGTCTGCAGCTGAGTTTTATATAATACCAATTCCATTGCTGTCTATTGCTGATTTTACAGATTCCTTTTTTGAAATGCTTTTAACTATATATTTTTTTCAAAATGTCTACCACTTTCTAGTATCAAGTCATGTCATGACAAAATAATGAAAAAACGTACTTGTTGGTCATCACAAGCTGTTCCACATCTGCTCTTCCTACACAGACCTCCGGTAATTGCCCTCCAAAAGAATTTCCATGAAATTCTATAGGGTTTTCTATCATCTTAAGCAAAAAATTAAGAGTAAAATGTGAACTCTGCATTAAAAAGGAATTTACTATCAACTTTTCTCTCCTTGCTATACTTTTTCCTGTTTTTACAACATGCTACCAAAAGAAACTATGAAAAGCCACCTACCTCCTAACAGTGTATTCTCGTTAGTGATGAAAGCAAGATTAAATTCCCAAATGTGGTTGCCCACAAAATATGTATTTTAGCTTTGTTTTAGGTTTTTTTTGTATTTTCTTTTTGGAGAGTAACTATTAACAGTTTTGAGGCTGGTAAGATTATGAAGCATGAAATCCACTGTATGTGTAAAATGAATTGAGAGTCTAGGTTTAATGAGTGAGGGTTGAAGTGTAGTTTTTCTAAACAGATAAGCACACATAAATGTAACACATCCTTTTTTAAATGTAACAACTAGAATTTGAATTAAAATATGACTAAAAATGGAGGTAACCACTTAGAAATCTTGATGATCAATTTTTGTGTTAGCCACATTTTGGCTTAGAGTGAGAAAACAAGAAAACCTTATTTATTATTTAAGTGACTATTGATCCACAGCTGTACACTACTTAATTGACACAATGTATTTCAACAGTACAATTATTTTTTTGTTCAATAAATATTAATTAAGAAGTAGTGATCATGATGAATTAATCAGTCAACCATGTCTCCTGTGATAGTTTGTTTTATTCCTCCTTTAAACCCTATTATGAAATATAAATTGTTTGTGTGATAGAGCTCACTCTGATGCAGGTGATTCATAATGTCAAAGCTGCTCTCACTTTGACTTTATTCCAGAACAGAAAATAGATTATGCCACACAAACACACAATTGAGAGCAGAGGACTTTTTCTTAAGCTTAACTTTGGAGTTGATTTGGCCTATTACATGCCTTATTGCATTTCGTTCAGAATGTTGTATAACTCAGTTTGCTATTATAGCTTCTTTTCTGCCGAGAATATTCAGACAGCCTAATTTATCCTTTGGTGTCAGAAACGGCATGAATAATATGCTGTCTAGAATATAAGGGGAAGAGGGAATCATCTTCATCACTTTTCTGGCATTTTTCCTTAAGCTGGCTACATGATTTTTTTCAGGCTGCCTCCAGAGCATGCTACACTGTGGTCTACAAAGACTAGTCTTAGCTGAAGGAAGGCTCCAGGTCCCTCTGAGTGGCCACAGTTCCTTCTGCTCTTTCTCCTTATTTCATATTTTATTCTCCTCTCTCCTCTTCCACTGACACCTGACATGTACCAGGAACAAACTAAAGACATTAATAATAGTGGTCAAAGTTTGGTGGAAGAAACAAAATTATATAAAATATAAAATGTAAAAACGATATTTCTTCTTATACTCAGCTGCTTCTTCTCTACTGGTTTCTGTCTCATGACAATGAAGTAGTATAATGGAACTAGAGCTACTTCCTGCATGGAGGTGCCCCCTCCATTGCAAGAATAAAACAATGCAAATGTAGGGGATGGCATAGGTCACCTTTGCTTTAAGTTTTAAGGAATAATGTCTCTTTCCTTTTATCCATGTAAGAAGAATGGTGAGGACCAGAGGAGCAAGTGAAGAACAGAAGAGATTCTTCCTTAGGCCTCTACTCTAAATCTAGGTCTCACAGCAACTCATGTTGTCCAAATCCAGCTGGTGTAACAGGGAAGACAGATCTACAGGGAAGACAGATCTATCTGGTCTAACAGTGTTTATGAATCTTGGAGCAACAGTCAGACAAGGATTGTGTCATACAGTCTTTTTATGCTGGTGTTTAGCATGCACAGAACCTAGAATATTGCAGGAACTCAATAAGTATTCGTTTGGTTAATCAAATTATCTGGTATGGATTAATTGATCAAATTAGTAATTTATTGTCTGGCATATCCTTAATTTATATCATGAAAACTGGTTAAAAGGAGGCAATTGGGTGAAGGAATATAAATCATAGAAAGACTGGTCTTTCTGGCTGCATCTATACAACTAGAATATCCCAAAAAGAAATGTTAGCTAACCTGATCATTGAAGATAGAGGTGATGCCTCTGGAAAACGCTGGTCTTTTTCCAACCAAAGAAGAACAGTTGCCAATCAGAAAATTATATTTTGTCTGCTCTTGCTGGTTACAATAAAAGTAGGCCCTGCTTTGTAAAAGGACCTGTGGCCTTTGGCCAAACCATCACATGGATGTAAGCAGATAAGATTATCACCTATATGGTGTGAAAGGGCCCTAGTAGAAATATTTTTCCTGACAACTCTCAGTATGCCTAAAATTTCAAAACTACAGATGTGAATGATTTTGGTCTTCAAATGTCTTCATCTATAATGCATAGACCTCAAACTGTTATTAGACAAACTCTTATTTGAGGGATGGTCTCTTAGGAGTGGTTAATAGACAAGAATATATTTAATTCTCTCAGACCATCTGTTTCCATTTGTGCAACACCATTATATGGACACTGAGGTACTGCAGACCTTATCTGCTTTTCTTGGGCATATTTTATATTTAAATTTGGATATCGTATATTACTGTGCAAATGTCCTTTCTTAAACCCTTAAATGGTAAAACACTTAAAACATCAAATTTTTAGGAACTAAGAAGCTATTTGTAATCACAGCATTACAGAATTTTAAAAAGGGAAGATAACATAGGGATTGGCAAAACATTGTTGCTTCTTGGGCTTTTGATCAAGTTCTAGTGTGATATCAAGTTCAGCTGCTTTATTTTACAAATGGTGAAATGAAAATACATAGAGATTAAGTTACTACTTTAAGTCTGCACAGACAGAGGCCAAACTGGGCAAAGCTAGATCAAGAGTTGATAGAGGTGTGGACTTCCTGTTTCTAGTTCTGTGTGTAAGCAGCTTGGATGTCACCACTCTGTCCAAACAACAAATAAAAAGCTGAACAAACTGAAACATTGAAAACTCTTCTTAGATCTGTAAAAGAAGTGAGGTCACAGGGCAAACCACTGCTGCAGAATTAGAGGGACAGAGAGGCAGATACAGAGCATCACAACATACCACAGCAGAAACGCACAGAAGCAGTGTCACCATAGGAAAACCTGAGCTGTAACTGATAAACTGCTGGAGGCTCAGTGTGGAAAAGGGCGAGAGTTAAAATCTCCCATGGGAACCAGTCATATGGGGGCACCCAGGCTTTGTGTGTGTGTGAGTTCTACTTCTAGGAGCTCACCTAGGTTTTCACAGTAAATAACAAAGAAAATTCCCCTAGTGCTTCCACCAGGAGGAGAGGAAGAAGAACCATTTCAAAATATACCAGATTTTGTTCTTAACGAGGTTTGGCCTCAGGAGAAACTAGTTAACCAGAGCTTAACCTGCTGGGGCTTTTATCAGAGATTAACCCATCAGAGAGAAGGAAAATGCCCAAACCTAGCTTACTCCAGCCATCCTTTCTCACCTAAGGCAGGGTAGATAAACACTTGGAAACACTTGTAAAGTTCACAGTCCAGAGCCATAGACTCACTAAAAGGCTGAGAGAAACCCAATCATAGGACAAGCGAATGCTTCCATTCTCCTCGCTGCACATGTCACCATCACATTACTGAAGGCTTATTTCCAGCAGTTTGTTTTATCTAGTAAATCATGTCTGGCTATCAAGAGTCGATAGAGGTGCAAGCTTTCCTCTGATTATTCTAGTGTAGCCTGCCTCCAACAATTTCATCTAGTTGCTTTTCCTGGCTACTTCCTTTTTTGGTTGGAAGCTAATGATTTCAAAAGAAAGAATGAAGCATGCAACTTTGGGTGCATAAGGCTTTCAATTTACGATTACAAGAATTCAGTTCATAATATTACAATGGAAAGAGATTGAAAGGGGAACCAGAAGACCTGGTTTCCAGTACTAACTTCATTGCTATCCATATTGTGCACCACAATTTGAATCATATCATTTCACCTCACCTTTACCCTCCTTTGAAAAATGAAAAGGTTGACCAACTGATTGTTAGTTTTTCTTTTAACTCTAAAACATCGCAGCTCTTAACAAAAGGGATCATTCTTGCAAAGGCCAATGTTGATGATGTAAGATAGTTTTCTCCTTTTCTACCTATTTCAATACAATATTAACTAAGTTTAGAGACCAGAAACTGGCACATGGCAGGCTGTCAGTATCAAAATATATTTCATTAAATCAGAGTTTAGAATATCTGTATTTCTCAATATCCATGTATTCCTGATTAAGTCATTCTCACCCTGGAGTCCTAAATACTTTGCCTTGGGAAAAGGAGGGAGGGATTTAGATATGTAGGTTTTAACAGGTAAAAACATAAAATTTATCTTAAGTCTCTGTTTTATCCTTAATAATCATGTAAATGCTGCATCTGATTTCACACTATGTCTTTTTAAAATAAAATATGTTTAAAATTATTACTATGTATTACAATTCATGCGTCTGGAAGGTATATTGTATTTATCTGTGGCTTTTAGCACTCACATTCCCTCACACACAGACCATCACTGTAGCCTGGGGTTATTAATATCTAATTTTGAAAAGTGTGATATTTCTACCCCTCCCCCAGGGACCTCTATTCCCTGTAGATCAGGCAGAGAATGGAACCATATAAAACTCATTTTATTTTGCTTTCTAATCTAATTTTTTTGCTTAAACAAGATTAGTGATAACTGTTTTTTTAAGAACGTGATTGCTTCATAAACGGTTGATTTTTTTGAACAATTTAATTATATTGAAAGTTAAATAAATAGGACAGAATATGTTATGATTTTTTTTTTGAAGTTTTATCTAGAAGGATTAGTTGGTAATGGACTAAGTAAGGGAACACTGACATGAACATAGCTAGGGTTTTAGGAGAATGCCTGAATACCTGGAGAGAAAAGAGTCCAGCTAAACAAGGAGGGGAGATATGGCCATCTCTCAGGCTTTACAGACTCTCATCAGTCCTCTGCCTAAGGTCCGTCAAGGCTAAAGAGCAAACCCAGCCTCTGCATACTCAGTAGCAAAATCCAAATACATCACACACTGTTTATGCAGATGAGATGGATAGCTTTTTTGAAAACTTCTTTAGATAATTCAAGCACTCCGGTGTGGGCCAAGGAACATTTAATATTTTACAAGGCAAGAAAAACAGTTGTGGTTAAAAGCACAGGTCCTACAGTTGCATTGACTCACTTTAAATCCTGGTTCTGGCAATTATGTCTCTGTAACTTTTGCCAGTTTTCCAAGTTTTCATGTGCCTTAGCGCCTCATTTGTAAAATGAGGACAGTAAAGTTACCTCTCTCACGTAGAGCTGCAGGCGAGGTTACATGAGATGCTATGTATAAAGCATTTAGACTAGTGTCTAGCACATGATTACTAAGTATTAGTTATTATTATGCAGTGCCTAAAAATCCAGAAATAGGATATATAAAGATATGCCCATTTGTTTGAAAGATCATTTCATGTTTTTCATGCAATTCATGTATGCATTTACACAATTTTCCATATTATGTCACAGGAAAATATATGTGCTGTGAAAACTAATTTTGCTGATGCTTTGGCTTCCCATAACCTGATATAAGAATACTCCTAAGCTTCCTGGAAAACTTTAACTTCATTAATATGAGATATATTAGTCTACGGCCTTCAGGGATGAATAGAATAAAAGGAATCTCCCAGTTGTAAACCACAGGTATTAAAATTAATTAAATAGTGGGTAACTCTGTTAGAGCAAGTCAAGGTATACTAAGTTTTTGAAATGCATATCGATTCTTGTATAAGAATTCTCTGCCCAATATTAAAGTGCCCAAACAACTTATAACAAAAGCATATATTGAAGGAAGGTATAGACCATTGTCTGAAGACCATTTTTTTTTTAAAGGACTTAAAATTAAGTGGTTAATGATCCAAATCTCCCTGGTATATTTAGTACTGTGAATTTCTGCTATGGAAATTTAATACATGCTATTAATTCTAATTCAAACATTGTATTAGTGTCTAATATCAATGCCTCTAAGAATAATGTGTCTTAGAAGAAAATTTTCATAATATTTCTCTCAAATTGATTTTAGTTAGGTTCTCTTATTCTAAAGTCACATTTTTACCAAAACTGACTTTGTTTGGAACAGACTTCAGACTTGAATTTAACTGATATGGGCCAAATTAAAAGATCTATGATTTTTAAGGTTGAATATTTATTGGAAAAATAGAAAAAGAAGATAAAAATGTGTTTCCTTTTTACATGATGCGGCTTCAGACTCTAGTCTTACCATCTTTCTGCATTAATTACTCATTAATTCAATGAGAAATAAAATGTGCTCATTGCATTAAATTGATTGTAATTTGCCCGAGTCGATATTACTTTTCTTTTTTCTTTTTTTTGAGATGGAGTCTTGCTGTGTCGCCCAGGCTGGAGTGCAGTGACACCATCTTGGCTCACTGCAAGCTCTGCCTCCCGGGTTCATGCCATTCTCTTGCCTCAGCCTCCCAAGTAGCTGGGACTACAGGTGCCCACCACCACGCCCGGCTAATTTTTTGTATTTTTAATAGAGACAGGGTTTCACCGCGTTAGCCAGGATGGTCTCGATCTCCTGGCCTTCGTGATCCACCCGCCTCGGCCTCCCAAAGTGCTGGGATTACAGGCATGAGCCACCATGCCCAGCCGATATTATTGTTTTTATAGTGGATTTATAAGCCTACTGTCCTATCTTCAAAGGTTGAATCTTCTAAAACTTTATCAAACACACACACACACACACACACACACACACAAGGATATGCCATTTATGAACTAGAACTGCCTATTAATTTACTACCTTAGTTTTTCTCTCTCATGCAAATCGTTTTCAAATCCCATTATGATTTTTCTATTTCCAAAATTGAATACTTTTAGTAAACTGCTAAAATTGATTAGAATTTTCAAACATAGTTTTCCCATTATTATATTTAATTTTATTGTCTTAGAGACAAAAAGATGATCCTAGTTTTCTTTTTAAAATACAGATGAATGGTATAAAATTGAAGAATGTGAAATGGGAATTCTGTCCAATGTTAGTAATTGCTACTAACATTGATATAAGATAATATCAATGATATTATCTTTCTGTAATGCTCATGATAACCAGACAGAAATATAAGCCTCCCCATGTTTCCTGAATCTTGACCTGTATTTCATTTTATACTGTTATCTGTAGCATATTTTGGAGTGATTTGCTTGAGACTCTAGGAATATTCATTTTCCTGATTACTTTCCTTGATTATGTAGGTAGAACACAGATGTTGGAAATTTGAACATACTTTATAGTTATATATAGAATTTACTATGTTTTTTGAAAATATGATTTTAATCATTTTAAAACATAATGATAGCTTGTGTTTTTTATAGTGTCTTTTTCTCAGGCACTTATTTTATATTTCCTGACATCTGTGAAGTGGAAAGAAAGGCAATATGCCATCAACTTTATTTTTACTCAAAATTGATTATGATTTGTCCCTGCTGACATGACCATACCTGTAAGACTCCAATGTGTCTTGCATTTTTTCATTTGAAACTACTCTTCTAAACAACTTCATGTACCAGTACCATTTGGTTGTATTAGATGCTATGCTGTTGATGTGTCCCACGTATTAGGCTATGACACCGATGTTCAAAGCACTGTCCTAGGATTGTGGTGAACCAATCACTTCATCCAAGAACCAGCATGTGGAAGATATGAACAAATAATAGAAACACTAGAATTTAATATCTGCCTTTATTGTTTTCATTTCTGGAAGAAAATAATATGTAAATAATTGTCCTTTATGAATTATTATAAAAGATGAGAGGAAAACAATGGGTATTCATCAAAACTCTAGTGTTTTCAGAGAACACTAATTAATAACGTTTTTGCATTTAACATCTACTGAACTATTATAGTTTCACCCCTGGCCATGTAATTACCAAACACGAGTTTAGGTGGCAAGAACTAACGTCTAATTTGATAATAGTGATAATAGCTGTAGAATAAACAAAACAGGAAGGCAAATGATTAAGATACTTCCTGTGATTTGTAGGTTACATATGAAGTCACACTTAAATAAACTTATCTGAAATCATTTATTCATTTTACCTTTTCCTTTTTATATGCTTTTTCATTTTTTATTGAATTTTTATCACTACTCATAAATAAAATAAAGCCCATATGAATATCATTGAATTAACTGCTACCATTTTATTCAACAGATGTAAAGTACATATTTACATATTAGATTGGCCTGATTTCTGAAAGTTCTGATGAGGATTTAACTTATTATTTAAATGCTATTCCTTATCAAAAGGAAACTTGTAATGGCAAGAAGCATAGACAGTTTACATAGATAGATACATAGGCTTGAACTAATCCCAAAAATCTCTTGAAATTAAAGAAATCATAGAACAAACTGTATTTTTTCATCAGAAGTAAATGCATGTGGTCTCATTGGAGAGATGTCACAAAAACCCAAAAAGTAATATCTGTCCATGACAGGTATTTCTTTCATTACTATATATAAAATACTATTTAAAATACCCAAGTATATTATAAAAGACAGTAAAATGTTTATGTACATAGTTCTGATTCATCTTCCTATCCCTCTCTATAGTCCTTCTACAGTTGCTAGTGCAAATTTGGGACATATTTATTTGTAGGATAGAAAGGAAAGAAAATTAAGAGATAAAGAGAAGTGAGGAAGAGAAGGAAGCCAAACACTAAGCAAAAACAAAATGAAGAAGGAAAGTATTTATGCAGCCAATACCTTTCTTCAATATAAGAAGTATTATGAAAAAAATAATTTCAAATACATTGCTAGGGAAGCCAAGTGGCATTTTATTTCATGAATCTGTATTTCGTATGAACAGACAATGGATTCCAAAAATACACCAACCCCATGGCTACTTATTTTAACACCCAGCTGATTCTTTGATGCAGACCCCATGTGGCCTTTCAGTTGCACTAATGCTCAGATCTTCCATTCGAAGACTTTTGAATACTTGGAAACATCTTAGAGTTCATAGGTATATATTTTAGTTTAATCTAATACACAGTTTAACAAAGTGAGAGCCAGTGATATAATACCAGACATAAATGCCATTGTTCATCATTAAAATGCCTCTCTTCAAAAATTCAGAAAAAAAAGTGAAGTATATATTTGACAGAGATTATTCAAGTGGCTCATACTGTACATTTTACTAGGTAGAATCCTTTTGCAATTGTGTGTGAATGTGCTTACCTAGCAACTGTCTTTATATTTTTTATAGCATACACATATATGACTATTTTTACATTTATATGAGAGAATCTCTCTCTCTCTCTGTCTCTCTGTCTCCCTCTCTGTTCTGCTTCTGGTGTGGAGAGTTGGTGATGATTGTTATCATTTCCAAATACTAAGAATTGATATTCCTTGGGTCCCAGAGTTTAACTGTGAAGACTAAGCCTATATTAAATGACTTTAAATTTTGTTCCAGGGAATTTCTACCCAGGAAAATAAAGCTGTAATATCTAACTTTATTGTTTGCTTCTGAAACTCCATACAAACCCATTTGTCCAACCAATGGAGTTCTAGACTGATACGGTTTGGTGTGTCTCCACCCAAATCTCATCTTGAATTACCACATGTTGTAGGAGGGACCCTATGGGAGGTAATTGAATCATGGGGGCAGGTCTCTCCCATGCTGTTCTCATGATAGTGAATAAGTCTCACAAGATCTAATGGTTCTATAAGGGGGAGTTTCCCTGCACAACTCTTCTCTTGTCTGCTGCCATGTGAGACATGCCTTTCACCTTCCACCATGGTTGTGAGGCCTCCCCAGCCATTTGGAACTGTAAGTCCATTAAAACCTCTTTATCTTCCCAGTCTCGGGTGTGTCTTTATCAGCAGCATGAAAACTGACTAACACAGTAAATTGGTAACAGGAATGAGGTGCTGCTGAAAAGATATCTGAAAATGTGCAAGCAACTTTGGAACTGGATAACAGGCAGAGGTTGGAACAGTTTGGAAGACTCAGAAGTAGACAGGAAAATGTGGAAAAGTCTGTAACTCCCTAGAGGCTTTTTGAATGGCTTTGACCAAAATGCTGACAATGATATGGACAATGAAATCCTGGATGAGGTGGTCCCAAATGGAGATGAGGAACTTGTTGGGAACTGGAGTAAAGGTGACTCTTGTTATGTTTTAGTGAAGAGACTAGTGGCATTTTGCCCTAGGCCTAGAGATTTCTGGAACTTTGAACTTGAGATAGATGATTTAGGGTATCTGGTGGAAGAAATTTCTAAGCAGCAAAGCATTCAAGAAGTGACTCGGATGCTGTTAAAGTGTTGAGTTTTAAAAGGAAAACAGAGCATAAAAGTTTGGAAAATTTGCACTCTGACAATGTGATAGAAAAGAAAATCTCATTTTCTGAGGAGAAATTCAAGCTGGCTGCAGAAATTTGCCCAAGAAACAAGGAGCCAAATGTTAACCCCCAAGACAATGGGGAAAAATGTCTCCAGGGCATGTCAGAGACCTTTGCAGCAGTCCCTCCCATCACAGGCCCAGAGGTTTAGGAGAAAAAATGGTTTCATGGGCCAGGCTCAGGGTCCTTCTGCCATGTACAGTCCAGGGACTTGGTGCCCTGCATCCCAGCAACTCCAGCTATGACTAAAAAGGGCCAAGATACAGCTTGGGCTGCTGCTTCAGAATGTGGAAGCCACAAGCCTTGGCAGCTTCCATATAGTATTGAGCCTGTGGGTGCACAGAAGTCAAGAATTGAAGTTTTGGAACCTCTGCCTAGATTTCAGAGGATGTATGGAAATGCTTGTATGCCCAGGCAGAAGTTTGCTACAGGGGCGGGGCCCTCATGGAGAACCTCTGCTAGGGCAGTGGAGAAGGGAAACATGGGGCTGGAGCCCCCACACGGAGTCCCTACTGGGGCACCACGTAGTGGAGCTGTGAAAAGAAGGCCACCATCCTCCAGACCCCAGAATAGTAGATCCACTGACAGCTTGCGCCACGCACCTGGAAAAGCTGCAGACACTCAATGCCAACCCAAGAAAGCAGCCTGGAGGTGGGATATACTATGCAAAGCCACAGGGGCAGAGCTGTTCAAGGCCATAGGCGCCTACCTATTGCATTAGTGTGACCTAGATGTAATGGAGTCAAAGGAAGTCATTTTGGAGCTTTAAGATTTGACTGCCCCACTGAATTTCAAACTTCCATGGGTCCTGTGGCCCTTTTAGTTCAGCCAATTTCTCCCATTTGAAATGGCTGTATTTACCCAATGCCTGTACCCCACTGTATCTAGGAAGTAACTAACTTGCTTTTGATTTTACTGGCTTATACATGGAAGGGACTTGCCTTGTCTTGAAGTAGACTTTGGACTGTGGGCTATTGAGTTAAGGATGAAATGAGTTAAGACTTTGGGAGACTGTTGGGAAGGCATGATTGGTTTTGAAATATAAGGACATGAGATTTGGGAGGGGCCAAGGTTGGAATGATATGGTTTGGCTGTGTCCCCACTCAAATTTCATCTTGAATTCCCACATGTTGTGGGAGGGACCCGGTGGGAGGTAACTGAATCATTGGGGCAGGCCTTTCTTGTGCTGTTCTCATGATAGTGAATAAGTATCACAAGATCTGATGGTTCTGTAAGGGGGAGTTTCCCTGCAAAAGCTCTCTTTTCTTGTCTGCCACCATATGAGATGTGCCTTTCACCTTTTGTCATGATTGTAAGGCCTCCCCAGCCATGTGGAACTGTAAGTCCATTAAACCTCTTTATTTTCCCAGTGTTGGGTATGTCTCTATCAGCAGCATGAAAATGAACTAATACATTGACCAATTCCCTTCTCAGAACAATAGTTCACTCAACTAGTCAAACATACTTGCCTATCAAACAACTACTTACCAAGAGTCATTCCTTGCATTCATCTGTTTTACAATAATAAACTATTAAGAATTTTGCTTAGCCTTAATTAAATCCTACATTGAAAGATTGCCTTAAACCACTTGCAAGGAGATCCCTGAACCATAACAGTATCAGGCTTAAGCTCCTCTTCTAAGACACTACTAAGCCTCAGTCAAGATGGTGTTCTGCCCCATGCAGTAGGTAAACAAATAGGCTTTCTTCATCAATGTGTCATTCTGGTATTCTCTTTGGAGACTCAATAGTAGACACCACTTATAATATTTATAATTTTAAAAAGTATTGAAATCTAGCATGAGCTCCCCAGGACAACATACTCAGAACCTAGCCTTGGTCCATGAACAGTATCTAGTGTTAGCCCTATGGACAATGTGTGCTACTGTGAAGTGGGTATTAGGATTCTGATAATGGAAAAAAATAGCTAAAGAAAATATGAGACAAATCTTTGAAATGTATCTATTCTAGTTAATATTCTCCAAATTCAGCTATGAACATAATAGTTATTAATATTTTAAACATCAATTTTTTTAATAAACCCAGAGAATAATGTTTATTTGTGTCGTATACTGTGAGAATGTTAAAGCAAATTTTCTTTTAATTAAAAGCTTTAAATAAATTAATTTCTAATTTTATTTCTTGTAGTTGTATACGGACTTTCAATTATGAAGCAAATTTTTCACTGAACCACTTGCTCTTATGTACTAGATTTAAAGACCTTTGTTTATGTTTCAGGGAATCTACAGTATTTTATGCTTTCCTTTTGAACACATCTAAATGGACTTTAAACCTCTGAGGGTTGAAAAAAGTGAACCATTATTAAATATTATAAAATATGAGGTGCAGTTTAAGATATTGAGACTTTTATGAACCTGAAGTTCAACAATATTTTTTCAAACAGCAATTTTACAGTATCTATAAAATCCACTATAACTGACTGGCTTACAATGTGAACTGCTATGATTTCATGAACTTTTCCCCAAACAAATAGTTTTGATTTCGAGCTGATGTTAAAGGAATATGCTACCTCTGTAATTGGTTTGCTTTTGTAAAGAAAAGAAGTAATAAATATTTCTCTCCTAAATGAAATTTAATTGAAGGCATGCTATTTTAGAGCTGAATCTAAATGTTAACTTATGTGAAAAGATATTATTTTCATAAAATATTTTGGAAATTTAGATCTTTAAATAAAATAGCAACATTATTAAGACAATATTTTTAACCTCACAGTAGAAATGTGTTTGGTCCTACAGTTTTTCCCCTTTCATAAAGCACTGCTTATTAACAAAGAAAGTTGGTTATATTCAGGGTTGTTGAACTATTCTCCACTTTGTAAATTTAAAATTGTGAAGTCTTTTCTCCAAAATTGTATTTCTAATAAATACAATCATTACCCAAATTATTCTTATAGAGAATTAAATTAAAATCCCAATACTTTTTTTCTGAACGCAATACCTATCTAAAAAGTGAACATTTCTTCCTTTTATTTCACCTAAAAATAAGAGTATTCAGCAAAGTGCTGGAATTAAACTACCAAAAGATAATTACAGCTGGTATTTTATATGTTTTATACTGTCAGCATTTTTCAAATTATTTTTTTCTTAACAGAAACCTTAATTCGCACTGATTTTCAAATATGTGCAGAGTAAATTGAACAAGTTTAAAGAAAAAAAGCAGTGCTGGTTTAAACAAGAAGCAAAATGCAAAACCTGGGAAAGCAATAACTGTTACAACGACCTCAGAGGTGACAGGGAGAATTGAAACAGACCCTTGCTTTTGCCAGTAATAGGCACATTGCATGCCATTTTTTACACTAAGTTCAGAGGAATACTTTTCTTTTAAATTGTCATATCAAATAAGTAAATTGAACATAAGAAATAATTTATATTACTGAAGCTAAAATTAGCAATGGAATAGCAGTGTGATATTGCTTAGGATGACATGTGGCTAATGGAAAATATGGTAATGGATGTATCTTGAGTGTCATCCTAGTCTAAATTTAGTTTACTAAATAATAATAATGATTCCCTTCTGTTTTCTCAACACCAGCTTCTTCTTCTTATGCTTTATTTTTGCATTGTTTCAGAAGCGTTGCTTCTATTTATAAAAGCTCAAATGTCATTTACATGTGACTTCAAAGAAGCATCAGAATTTATCTCTCTAATAGATAGATAATTATTGATGATACATTTTCAGCCTTTTCTTGATGAGATGTTGCATCTAATGTTCACTTCTTTAGGGTGGGTATGCAGAGCACAAAGGTAAGGGAAACAGAGGTGGAGTTACATTCAGTGTAAGTCTCTTGGGAGTGGAGTGGGGGAGGAGAGAGCACATCTTTGAGGAAGCCGGTTCCAAATTACCAAAGTGAGATATCCAAATGCTTAGGGCTCCTGATCTGCTTTTCCTAACAAAGTCTCATATTACATCTTTTTGAGTGTGTAAAAATAAAAACTAAAGCTTTTTAAATTATAATTTATAATGTGTTGGTAAATTTAAAACTCAGGAAGTGTTTACTTATAGATATTGATTAGTATGATTTTCCAAGAGATAAATTAAGGAGAAAGAGGTTATTAGCTTTATTTTAAAAATAGAATAGAAATCAACTATTTGGCATTGAGTTTGGGGATAAAAACTGTTCCTTTAAGAAATATATGGTAATTTTCTGTCTGTACTAGCTAACATCAATTTTATCTATTGATTACTTTTTACTGTTTGATTTTTTCATTAAAGATATCCTAATCTTCATATATATCCTAATTTTAATATCAGATATGAGAATGAGATCTAAAATTTATTGGACATTCATTTATGTACCTTGTAGAGTCCTTATCTTATTTAGTTCTCAAAACAACCTATCAGTACAGATAGTGTTAATGTCATTCCACAGTCAAAGATATTGAAGCTCAGAAAATTCAAGTAAATTGTTCATAAGTACACCTAATGCATGCTGGAGACAGAATTTGAACCTGCTGCTACTACCTAATTCTAACAACTATTCTCAGTACAGCAGATTTTCTTCCAGGAATTTCATCTGTTAAATTGTTGCTCGCCTTTGCCTTGATTTTATAGGTATTGTTCTTTATTTCTTTAGCTAGTCTTAGAACCCACTACATTTCTCGAAGTGGTTTTCCAAGAGGACTCTTCTTTTTCAGTAGGTACTCATCTGAAAATAATTAATACTTTTATAACTTATAACTTCCTTAAATAATTTAAAATAAATGTATGTTATATTTAAATATTTATTTTAGATTATATTTTTAACTTTTTATATATTTATATATTCTAATTTATATTATAATGTATTTTTGCTTTATATTTAAGTTCTTTTAGGCAACATGGACCCACATCAGCTATGGGTGTGAATATTTAATTTTTATAAAACACCTTCCTTGCAACAGTAACGTGCTAGGTACCTGGGTTACAGAGTATATCAGTCAGGGTTCTCCAGAGAAACAGAATCACACACACACACACACACACACACACACACACACACACACACACACTACTCTTCCAGTAAGGTATAAATATTATTCATATTAATATTATACATAATATTTATTATAAGGAATGCACTCACATGATTATGGAGGCTTAGAAGTCCCACTATCTGCCGTCTATAAGCTGGACACCCAGGACAGCCGTGGTGTGGTTAAAAAGTCTAAGATTTGGAGAGCTGATGTTATAGATTTCAGTCCTATTCTGAAGGCCTGAGAACCGGCAGTGCCAAGGGCAGAAGAAGACCGATGTTTCAGCTCCATCAGTCATGAGGAGAGTGCATTTAATTTTTCACCATCATTTTGTTCTAATCAGGCCCTCAATGGAATGGATGATGCCCACCTACATGAAGGAGGGTCATCTGCTTTATTCTGTTCACCAGTCCAAACACTAATCTTTTTAGAAACACCTCTCACGGGGGGAGGAGCCAAGATGGCCGAATAGGAACAGCTCCGGTCTACAGCTCCCAGCGCGAGCGACGCAGAAGACGGGTGATTTCTGCATTTCCATCTGAGGTACCATGTTCATCTCACTAGGGAGTGCCAGACAGTGGGCGCAGGTCAGTGGGTGAGTGCACCATGCGCCAGCCGAAGCAGGGGCGAGGCATTGCCTCACTGGGGAAGCGCAAGCGGTCAGGGAGTTCCCTTTCCAGGGGTGACAGAGGGCACCTGGAAAATCAGGCCACTCCCACCCAAATACTGTGCTTTTCTGATGGGCTTAGGAAACGGTGCCCCAGGAGAGTATAGCCCGCACCTGGCTCAGAGGGTCCTACGCCCATGGAGTCTCGCTGATTGCTAGCGCAGCAGTCTGAGATCAAACAGCAAGTCGGCAGCGAGGCTGGGGGAGGGGAGCCCGCCATTGCCCAGGCTCGCTTAGGTAAACAAAGCAGCTGGGAAGCTTGAACTGGATGGAGCCCACCACAGCTCAAGGAGGCCTGCCTGCCTCTGCAGGCTCCACCTCTGGGGGCAGGGCACAGACAAACAAAAAGACAGCAGTAACCTCTGCAGACTTAAATGTCCCTGTCTGACAGCTTTGAGGAGAGCAGTGCTTCTCCCAGCACACAGCTGGAGATCTGAGAACGGGCTGACTGCCTCCTCAAGTGGGTCCCTGACCCCTGACCCCCGAGCAGCCTAACTGGGAGGCACCCCCCAGCAGGGGCAGACTGACGCCTTACACGGCCGGCCAGGTACTCCAACAGACCTGCAGCTGAGGGTCCTGTCTGTTAGAAGGAAAACTAACAGAAAGGACATCCACACCAAAAACCCATCTGTACATCACCATCATCAAAGACCAAAAGTAGATAAAACCACAAAGATGGGGAAAAAACAGAGCAGAAAAACTGGAAACTCTAAAAAGCAGAGTACCTCTCCTCCTCCAAAGGAACACAGTTCCTTACCAGCAACGGAACAAAGCTGGACAGAGAATGAGTTTGACGAGCTGAGAGAAGGCTTCAGACGATCAAATTACTCCGAGCTATGGGAGGATATTCAAACCAAAGGCAAAGAAGTTGAAAACTTTGAAAAAAATTTAGAAGAATGTATAACTAGAATAACCAATACAGAGAAGTGCTTAAAGGAGCTGATGGAGCTGAAAACCAAGGCTCGAGAATTACTTGAAGAATGCAGAAGCCTCAGGAGCCGATGCGATCACATGGAAGAAAGGGTATCAGCCCTGGAAGATGAAATGAATGAAATGAAGTGAGAAGGGAAGTTTAGAGAAAAAAGAATAAAAAGAAATGAGCAAAGCCTCCAAGAAATGTGGGACTATGTGAAAAGACCAAATCTACGTCTGATTGGTGTACCTGAAAGTGACGGGCAGAATGGAAACAAGTTGGAAAACACTCTGCAGGATATAATCCAGGAGAACTTCCCCAATCCAGCAAGGCAGGCCAACATTCAGATTCAGGAAATACAGAGAATGCCACAAAGATACTCCTCGAGAAGAGCAACTCCAAGACACATAATTGTCAGATACACCAAAGTTGAAATGAAGGAAAAAATGTTAAGGGCAGCCAGAGAGAAAGGTCGGGTTACCATCAAAGGGAAGCCCATCAGACTAACAGCAGATCTCTCGGCAGAAACCCTACAAGCCAGAAGAGAGTGGGGGTCAATATTCAACATTCTTAAAGAAAAGAATTTTCAACCCAGAATTTCATATCCTGCCAAACTAAGCTTCATAAGTGAAGGAGAAATAAAATACTTTACAGACAAGCAAATGCTGAGAGATTTTGTCACCACCAGGCCTGCCCTAAAAGAGCCCCTGAAGGAAGCACTAAACATGGAAAGGCACAACCGGTACCAGCCACTGCAAAATCATACTGAAATGTAAAGACCATCGAGACTAGGAAGAGACTGCATCAACTAACGAGCAAAATAACCAGCTAACATCATAATGACAGGATCAGATTCACACATAACAATATTAACTTTAAATGTAAATGGACTAAATGCTCCAATTAAAAGACACAGACTGGCAAATTGGATAAAGACTCAAGACCCATCAGTGTGCTGTATTCAGGAAACCAATCTCATGTGCAGAGACACACATAGGCTCAGAATAAAAGGATGGAGGAAGATCTACCAAGCAAATGGAAAACAAAAAAGGCAGGGGCTGCAATCCTAGTCTCTGATAAAACAGACTTTAAACCAACAAAGATCAAAAGAGACAAAGAAGGCCATTACATAATGGTAAAGGGATTAATTCAACAAGAAGAGCTAACTATCCTAAATATATATGCACCCAATACAGGAGCACCCAGATTCATAAAGCAAGTCCTGAGTGACCTACAAAGAGACTTAGACTCCCACACATTAATAATGGGACACTTTAACACCCCACTGTCAACATTAGACAGATCAACAAGACAGAAAGTCAACAAGGATACCCAGGAATTGAACTCAGCTCTGCACCAAGCAGACCTAATAGACATCTACAGAACTCTCCACCCCAAATCAACAGAATATACATTTTTTTCAGCACCACACCACACCTATACCAAAATTGACCATATCCTTGGAAGTAAAGCTCTCCTCAATAAATGTAAAAGAACAGAAATTATAACAAACTATCTCTCAGATCACAGTGCAATCAAGCTAGAACTCAGGATTAAGAATCTCACTCAAAACCGCTCAACTACATGGAAACTGAACAACCTGCTCCTAAATGACTACTGGGTACATAACGAAATGAAGGCAGAAATAAAGATGTTCTTTGAAACCAATGAGAACCAAGACACAACATACCAGAATCTCTGGGATGCATTCAAAGCAGTGTGTAGAGGGAAATTTATAGCCCTAAATGCCCACAAGAGAAAGCAGGAAAGTTCCAAAATTGACACCCTAACATCACAATTAAAAGAACTAGAAAAGCAAGAGCAAACACATTCAAAAGCTAGCAGAAGGCAAGAAATAACTCAAATCAGAGCAGAACTGAAGGAAATAGAGACACAAAAAACCCTTCAAAAAATTAATGAATCCAGGAGCTGGTTTTTTGAAAGGATCAACAAAATTGATAGACCACTAGCAAGATTAATAAAGAAAAAAAGAGAGAAGAATCAAATAGATGCAATAAAAAATGATAAAGGGGATATCACCACCAATCCCACAGAAATACAAACTACCATCAGAGAATATTACAAACACCTCTATGCAAATAAACTAGAAAATCTAGAAGAAATGGATAAATTCCTCAACACATACACCCTCCCAAGACTAAACCAGGAAGAAGTTGAATCTCTGAATAGACCAATAACAGTATCTGAAATTGTGGCAATAATCAATAGCTTACCAACCAAAAAAAGTCCAGGACCAGATGGGTTCACAGCCGAATTCTACCAGAGGTACAAGGAGGAGCTGGTACCATTCCTTCTGAAACTATTCCAATCAATAGAAAAAGAGGGAATCCTCTCTAACTCATTTGATGAGGCCAGCATCATCCTGATACCAAAGCCTGGCAGAGACACAACAAAAAAAGAGAATTTTAGACCAATATCCTTGATGAACATTGATGCAAAAATCCTCAATAAAATACTGGCAAACAGAATCCAGCAGCACATCAAACAGCTTATCCACCATGATCAAGTGGGCTTCTTCCCTGGGATGCAAGTCTGGTTCAATATACACAAATCAATAAATGTAATCCAGCATATAAACAGAACCAAAGACAAAAACCACATGATTATCTCAATAGATGCAGAAAAGGCCTTTGACAAAATTCAACAACCCTTCATGCTAAAAACTCTCAATAAATTAGGTATTGATGGGATGTATCTCGTAATAATAAGAGCTATTTATGACAAACCCACAGCCAATATCATACTGAATGGGCAAAAACTGGAAGCATTCCCTTTGAAAACTGGCACAAGACAGGGATGCCCTCTCTCACCACTTCTATTCAACATAGTGTTGGAAGTTCTGGCCAGGGCAATTAGGCAAGAGAAGGAAATCAAGGGTATTCAATTAGGAAAAGAGGAAGTCAAATTGTCCCTGTTTGCAGATGACATGATAGTATATCTAGAAAACCCCATTGTCTCAGCCCAAAATCTCCTTAAGCTGATAAGCAACTTCAGCAAAGTCTCAGGATACAAAATCAATGTACAAAAATCACAAGCATTCTTATACATCAATAACAGACAAACAGAGAGCCAAATCATGAGTGAACTCCCATTCACAATTGCTTCAAAGAGAATAAAATACCCAGGAATCCAACTTACTAGGGATGTGAAGGACCTCTTCAAGGAGAACTACAAACCACTGCTCAATGAAATAAAAGAGGATACAAACAAATGGAAGAACATTCCATGCTCATGGGTAGGAAGAATCAATATCATGAAAATGGCCATCCTTCCCAAGGTAATTTACAGATTCAATGCCATCCCCATCAAGTTACCAATGACTTTCTTCAGGGAATTGGAAAAAACTACTTTAAAGTTCATATGGAACCAAAAAAGAGCCCGCATTGCCAAGTCAATCCTAAGCCAAAAGAACAAAGCTGGAGGCATCACACTACCTGACTTCAAACTATACTACAAGGCTACAGTAACCAAAACAGCATGGTACTGGTACCAAAACAGAGATATAGATTAATGGAACAGAACAGAGCCATCAGAAATAATGCCACATATCTACAAGTATCTGATCTTTGACAAACCTGAGAAAAACAAGAAATGGGGAAAGGATTCCCTATTTAATAAATGGTGCTGGGAAAACTGGCTAGCCATATGTAGAAAGCTGAAACTGGATCCCTTCCTTACACCTTATACAAAAATCAATTCAAGATGGATTAAAGACTTAAATGTTAGACCTAAAACCATAAAAACCCTAGAAGAAAACCTAGGCATTACCATTCAGGACATAGGCATGGGCAAGGACTTCATGTCTAAAACACCAAAAGCAATGGCAACAAAAGCCAAAATTGACAAATGGGATCTAATTAAACTAAAGAGCTTCTGCACAGCAAAGGAAACTACCATCAGAGTGAACAGGCAACCTACAAAATGGGAGAAAATTTTCGCAACCTACTCATCTGACAAAGGGCTGATATTCAGAATCTACAATGAACTCCAACAGATTTACAAGAAAAAAACAAACAACCCCATCAAAAAGTGGGCGAAGGACATGAACAGACACTTCTCAAAAGAAGACATTTATGCAGCCAAAAAACACATGAAAAAATGCTTACCATCACTGGCCATCAGAGAAATGCAAATCAAAACCACAATGAGATACCATCTCACACCAGTTAGAATGGCAATCATTAAAAAGTCAGGAACAACAGGTGCTGGAGAGGATGTGGAGAAATAGGAACACTTTTACACTGTTGGTGGGACTGTAAACTAGTTCAACCCTTGTGGAAGTCAGTGTGGCGATTCCTCAGGGATCTAGAACTAGAAATTCCATTTGACCCAGCCATCCCATTACTGGGTATATATCCAAAGGTTTATAAATCATGCTGCTATAAAGACACATGCACACGTATGTTTATTGCAGCATTATTCACAATAGCAAAGACTTGGAACCAACCCAAATGTCCAACAATGATAGACTGGATTAAGAAAATGTGGCACATATACACCATGGAATACTATGCAGCCATCAAAAATGATGAGTTCATGTCCTTTGTAGGGACATGGATGAAATTGGAAATCATCATTCTCAGTAAACTATCGCAAGAACAAAAAACCAAACACCGCATATTCTCACTCATAGGTGGGAATTGAACAATGAGAACACATGGACACAGGAAGGGGGACATCACACTTTGGGGACTGTTGTGGGGTGAGGGGAGTGGGGAGGGATAGCATTGGGAGATATACCTAATGCTAGATGACGAGTTGGTGGGTACAGCGCACCAGCATGGCACATGTATACATATGTAACTTACCTGCATGTTGCGCACATGTACCATAGAGCCTAAAGTATAATAATAATAATAATAATAATAATAATAATAATAAAGAAAAAAAAGAAATTAAAAAAAAAGGAATATACCACATGGTAGAATATGGAGCAACCTTAAAGTGGGGGTGGGGTATATTGCATTCCATCAAATCTGCGATAACTTCATCTTTAAGATACATCATTATTTTATTTATTTTATTTTTTTGAGACAGGGTCTCACTCTGTCACCCAGGCTGGAGTGCGGTGGCACCATCTTGGCTCACTGCAACCTCCACCTCTTGGATTCAAGTGATTCTCCTGTCTCAGCCTCCCGAGTAGCTCAGATTGCAGTTGAGCGCCTCCATGCCGGGCTAATTTTTGTATTTTTAGTAGAGACGGGGTTTCACCATATTGGCCAGACTGGTCTGGAACCCTGGGCTCAAGTGATCCACTCACTTCAGCCTCCCAAAGTGCTGGGATTACTGTCAGCCACTGCGCCGGGACAAGATACATCACTATTTTATGACAGTAAGAAAATGCTATCAATTAAATGACACAAGCTTTCTTATTCCCTAGAATTTTTATTTTCTACTAACTAGCTCTTTAAACATAGGCATATTTTTATTATATATCGCTCTTGTGCATACATGAAAAGATATATAAGCATAATAAATTGGTTAATATGTTCCTGAAAAAAAAAAAAAAAAACACCTCTCACAGACAAACCCATAAATCATTGGTTGGGGCTTACAGGCTGATACCCCAAAATATGGTGCTTTGACATACTGAAGAAAACGTCAAGTGTTCTCTGACTTCCTCATCTCCTGCCATCTGTGAAACTGAAGTTTCTTTATCTGCCTAAGATCCAGACCAACCAAGGAGAATAATTGTTTTTTGTTCCCCTCCCCGTATGACCAAGATTGTAACTACACCTGAAGAGACACTTTCACCAGATAATGTCTCTGTTACCCGATCCATTCATTCTCCCTAGTAAGCCCCTCAACAGAATTCCTTTTCTCCTTCCTCCCCACAAAACCTGTGGTGCCAGGATGATATATAAGCTTCTGACCTCTGTTGGGGGTGGGGGAATTATCACTTTGTGATACTCCCCATGTACACATTAAATAATTTGTATGCCTTTTCTCTGCCTTTTGTGTGTTGATTTTTTAGTGAATCTTCAAAGGTTGAAGAGGAAGTTTTCTCTTGACACCTACAAATATTTAACCAGATATTTGGCCTGGTCAAGTTGACACACAAAATCAACCATTACACAGAATAATCATTGTCTCTTCCACCCAAAATCTCCCAGGTCCAGGAGTAAAAGTAGCTCTACAAATAGTAATTACAGTGTCATGGGATAGAACTGCAACAGAAATCCTGAACAAAGATGAAACATACATGGATTTGACCATTCAGGGCTCAGAATATACACAGTGCAGGAAGGAACAGCAGCATTCATGGATTTAGTGAATTCATCTTATCAAGGACCTTATAGATGCCAACACATTTTGGAAACAAAATAGTGCAATAGCTATTGCAAGCTTTCAGATTCATGGAAGTTAATTAAGGCTTTGCATAGACAAAGTCATAGGGCAATTAAAAAAAAGTAGGGTATTTAAAAAAACTTGAGTAGACCAACATTCTTGGAGTACTGAGTGAATGCATGGGAAAGGACCAAGAGTCTAGAAAATTTGGTTAGGACATGATGTAACTGAGTGCTGAGCTATGGTGTTTGCTGGCTTAATCCTGAAGGAAATGGGAAGAGTTCTGATGATTTTAACAGACAATATTGTTGCTGTATCTCTCGTCATTTGAAAGCAGGAGCTTATCTTCATGGCTTGGGCAGAAGCCCCTAGGTAACCAACTGTAAGGAACATCCGAGCCTCTGGCATTTGCTCTGAACTATTGGCTCACTTGCCCACTAAACCCATGATTATACTTCTATGGCCTTCAGATTAACTGTCATGGTAGCCTGGGTACTGAGAGCTTTACCCAGCCCTCCTCTCTACACAGCTTCTTGTCCTGGTTTACTGATGTTGGCACATTTGCTCAGATCACTATATAGTCCCATGCTTTGAGTGGCTTCTGCAAAGCAAGCACTTTCTCCCAGTCTCAGATTTGTAAAACTCTGACTGTCTGAGCCAGTCTCAATAGCTTTTTAGGAAAGAACATCAGCCATTTATTCAGAGGTCCTAATACTCAGGACCCTCTGCCCATTACTCGGTGCTGGGAAAATGGATGAAATGACATCCACTTCTAGTGGTCTACACTAGGCAAGATAATTGAATCATTGAATAAGAACACAAAGCCATATATTAAGTAGTTTTTACAGCTCAACAAAAGTGAGGACAGAATTAATAAGTTCATATTTGCACATACCCTGGGAGGAACACAGAGCTTGTATCAGTGCTGCTTTGACCTCTTCTGAGAGTCAAGGGAAATTTCAGAATAATGTGGGGAGGGTAGGTGGTGGTGATAACCTCTTTCCCTCCTTCAGGTTAGGATTTTTCCAGGCTGAGCTGATAGAAGAGAGATATTTATAATGTGACTCAGGTTTAGAAAAGAGACTCCATTTAAGTAATGCTCAAAGATAAACAGGCAGGAAATTAAACTGACAATGTGAAATGGCCAATCTTCCACCATTTTCTTTTCATTCTTCTTTAGATGTTTTTCCTGGGCCCAGACTACCTTTCTGCACCATCAGTAATAAAGTATAGGTCAGAGGGGCTGCGATTGAAGAGGAGGTGCGGCTTTTAGTGTTCAAAAGAGATTAAAGGAGGTATGTACATATGGAGGCATGAGAAAGAAAGCCTAGTAGGACCTTTGCCACACAGGGATTGAAGCTGTGGGTTCCTCAGGGTATATGTAAGGGGTGTCCTCCTAATGTTTACATTATCCTGAAATGAGACCTGAGTTTACATTATTCATGGCTCTGTGTTTGTCTGTGAGTGTATGAGCACTGGTGGGGATAGAAACGAACCACCTGCCTCATCACTAATTATTACAAATGTCTTCATGGTTGGTATCAGATAAGATTATCCTAAATCCCATTTTGTCCATGGTAGTTCTGTTTATATGTGTTGTCCCAGTGTGTTTAGTAGCATGCCATCGTTCTCAAAAGTGTCACAATAGGCTGATAAATTATAAGATCACCTTAGTATTAGGGAATAATCAGAAAGCCTCATACAGAATCAATGACTGGCTGCCAGTGAAGGTAGATACTTTCTCAGTCTTTAGTCACTCTTCCCATCCAGATAAGTGGTGTTGAGCCAGTTTCTCAAGTTGTTCTTTGCCTTCTGTTTATCAGGGAACTCAGAGTAGGTAGTCACCTTCCTCTTACAAACAGCTAGTCTACCTGGACATAGCATTTGGGTATAGTATTATTCTCCACCACTCCAGGGAAACATATTTTACAACCAGAAGAAGGGGCCACATTATTTGTCTTTGTGTCACCAGGGTCTGGCCCTGACAGCCAAAAAAGCATGCAATATTTATGGGATATTCCGTGATCTCATTATGCCATCAGGAGACTGGTGCTGTGGCCCCAAATGCTAAAATGTGCCATGGAATCTGTCTCCTTATTTAGTAGCTGGGATGAAGGCTTGAGCATCTCAAGCTCAAATTCAGGAACAACTGAACAGAAATGTGGGTGAGAATTGAGAGCAAGAAACAGGCTTGTTCAATAAATCAGAGAAGGGACGAATTCATCCAAGTCAGAAAGGGAGAGTCTCCTGTCAAAGGAAAATTGCACTGGACAGAGTTAAGAGGCAAGGAAGACTTTATTCAAGACTATTGTGATAGGGGTCAAGTCTGTTGCAATCTGAGAAAGAAAGTGAGCTCAACTCTGCTAAAACAAAAGGCAAGAGAACTTTTGAATGCTGGGGTGAGCTAAAGGAAAAAGTACCTGGAAGAACTTAGTGGGGAGGTTGGCTGATGTGATATGGCCATTTTGCTTGCTAATTGGTGCTTATCAAAGTTAGGATCCTACTCTCCAAGATAGGGAGATAGGGGCACTGTTTCTCTTAATGACTGCATTTCAAAGGGATGGCTTCTAGGTCCTTGAGAAAGACCTTTCTGGCTTATAGATTTACATCTCAAAGAGGCAGAGAAAAAATTTTCCATTTTAAATACTCAAAGAAAAGGGAAAAAATTAGTTAAGTGGAGGGTAACAGTAAGGCAATCGTGGTTATGCCTCCACTCTCTGAAAAAATGCATCTCTGTTTAAGACTACAGGATCAGAGGTGATGAACCCCAAAGTTTAAGGTGCAGATGGCCAAAGGGACCATGAAGCTCTGAGACTGGACAGTCCAGAGAAGAAGAGAGCTTCTGGGCACATGCCTCTGCTTTAGAAATGACTTCGATTCATATTCTTCCATGAGCAAAGAAGCAACCTGATAAGTCATGTAGAAAGAGTTGAAAAGGCTGTAGAAGAGATGGGCTGTGTGAGTAGCAGTGCATGGGTGGCAGTGAATGCTTGGTAATGACAAAGAAGCTGGTCAATTTTAGTCAAGTTAGAACCCTCAAAAGAGATAAGCTTATCATCCTTGCTTCTTTACAAATTCTACAAACCCTAAAAACTTTTTTCCTTTTCCAGGAGCAGCAGCATCAGTAGCAGTTGGGTTTGCTCCCACTCCAGGCATGCTGAATCAGAAATTTTTAGGTTGAGGTCCAGCAATGTGTTTTAACAAGCCCTCCAGGTGATGCTGATGCACTCTCATGTGTGAAACACTACATACCTAGATGACGAGTTTAACGATGAGGTCTATTTTTTACTGCGTTTGATATATTTTTGAAAATTGATTATGGGAAAAGTATTAGAAGAACTCATTTAGGCCTGGAGCTGCTGTTAGAACTGATTGTTATGTATGGAAACTCCAGCAGAGCAGCCTTTGAAAAACAGATTGATAACAATTAACTCTAAGCACCAGTGATTAACCTTAAGTAGCCTAGGCTGCTCCCTGAGGAACCACAATTTACTGAGAGCCTAAGAAGTTGTAACTATTCAGCATGTAGATTGGTCCAAGCACAAACATTTTTCTATTTCTAAGATTCTATTGTTGTGGCTTCTGTCACTTGCTGTTACTTTTTCTTAGTATGAGTACAAAGTTGAGAGGAAGGATGCAGGAAAATAAACAATACTGAATCCCTACTAAGTGTTGAGCAGTTCATATACTTATCTTATTTAAATGATGAGGTAACTGACTCTCAGATTGGTTCAGTAATGAACCCAGATGAACAAGGACAGATGTAAAGCATTGCCTAACTTCTAAGCTCATGCTAAATCATGGAGGATATAATAGAATTAAAACCCTCTCCACCCTACAACAAAATAATAATTCCATTGTAGCAGGACAAGCCGCAGACAAAACCCCTCAGACACCGAGTTAAAGAAGGAAGGGCTTTATTTGGCTGAAAGCTTCAGCAAGACTCACAACTCCAACAACCGAGCTCCCTCAGTAAGCAATTCCTGTCCATTTTAAGGGCTCACAATTCCAAGGGAGTCTGTGTGAGAGGGTCGTGATCGATTGAACAAGCAAGGGGTACATGACTGGGGGCTGCATGCACTGGTAATTAGAATGGAACAGAACAAGACAGGGATCTTCACAGTGCTTTACTTATACAAATAACTGATTAGGTCAGGGGTCAATCTTTAATTACCAGGCCCAGGGTGTGTCGCCAGACTGTCTGCTTGTGGATTTAATTTCTGCCTTTTAGTTTTTACTTCTTCTTTCTTTGGAGGTGGAAATTGGGCATAAGAAAATATGAGGGGGGGTCTCCTCCCTTATTTCCACCCCACTTTGAGAATCTCACTCAATAGTAGGAGTTCTCACTTTCATTCTTGCTACCCATGTCTTCTTGCAAGACAGACTGATAGTGATTCATATAGTACACTTGTGTTGAAGCATTTTGGTGAACTAAGGTAGGGATGAATCTTTTTATCATTTGAAGAAGTTCAGGTAGCAAACAAGGGAGCAGTAAGCAGGTTCTTATTACTATAACTCCTATTAGAAGAGTTTTAAATCCTAGCACTGGGAACCATTTTCTAAACATGGCCCCAGGATCAAATCCATGCCACACTTGCATGGGCACATGTGCCAGTTTTGTCATATCTCTAACTATGTCTTCAACTACTTGCCCTTGATCATCAATGTGTAGACAGCAATTAGTAAGGTTAAATTTCCCACAGACTCCTCCTCCAGCTGCTAGCAAGTAGTCAAGAGCCAATCTATTTTGATAGATAGCATTTCTCATCTGAATTTCTTGCCAGGCCAGAATAGTCAAGGCTCTGCCAGTTTTATTAGTGATTATTTCTAAGACAGCTTGTAACCATATGATTCAGTTGATCATGTAAATGGGGGTCTGGTATCCCCACGAGTGGTCTTATGCCCAAGTAGCAGGCCCATAATATTGTATGATTCTCTCAGGGGGCCATTCATCATCTTCCCAATTTCCTATAGCTATGCTTCTCTTTTTGCAAGAAGCATAGACAGGGCAGCTCAGGAGTTCACCTGTCTCTATAGGCAGCAGGAAGAAAGATGGTTTAATAGTGCCAATAACAAAACTACCTGCCCACTGGTTGGGTAATTTGGCATAAGCTCTATGCCCACATATCCAGTATAATCCAGTGGGGGCTGTCCAGTCCTGGTGGGACTCCAGGTGGGTCCACATGGTTTGCAACTTTGGGAATTTACTAAATGGAATCCTCTCTGTGTGAGTTGAACTCCACCAAGTGACTGCTTTTGTGGTACCATTATACAGTTTCTGTCCCAGACAACTAAGTCATCCTACAGGGTGAGTGACTTCTTTTCCTTCTCTAGCTATACAATATTGTCCAATAATTGAGGTTTTTAGGACCCAGAAATTATCAGGGTGATTCTTTTGAGCTGGGAATTCATCAGGAACTGGGTCTCTAGGTACTAATTCTCGGACTTCCCATGGCCATTGATATCCCATTACAGTTCCTCCACATACATAACATGAAGTGACATTGAGAGACTGGGCTACATGCTTGGCTAATTGCAGAAACAAATTTCTTGTTTTTCCTGGAATTTCTGGTACTGGCACATTTAGTTCATCATAGAAAGTTTGAAACACTGGCTCAGGAGAGCGTTTGTAAACTTCTCCTTGAATTAAGATATTTACTCGAGGATCCAGTCTGGCCCCATCAATTCCTAAGGTCACACGCTTCCCTTTTTTCCAGTGAAGATCAAGGGGATTGGTTATTACTAGCTCTAAGGGGCTACATTGTCCCTTGGTACAGGAAGGGCCATTTTTTCCTTTCTGAATGTGGACTGGATCCTTTTCATTTTTTACCCAAGTGGCCCAAATGACACAAGACAAGTATCCACATTCATTTCCACACTGTCCTAATTCATGACAAATGTACTTATTTTTGGTCATATGGCCTTTTTCCCAACTAAAAGAGCCACATCCCCTTCCTAACTTATTGCTATTAATGACAGCACAGGCATCAAATTTCAAGGTTATGCATTTGAGCATCCCTTTTTCTTCTGTTCTGGCTAATACTTTACTTGTATCATTTATGAGTCCCCACCAGTCTTCAGTCTTTAATCTTATTTCAAAAACTGTGGACATGGGAGGCTCAGAGGGGTCATAACACACATCTGGTCAGTCATTTCCTGAGCTACATACATTGTACTGAGTGTCATTACATAAATATGTTCCTTTTAAAGTTACTAGGCTTTCATAGTAACTATAGGACAGAAAGATTGTTTTAACTTGTTGCCCTACCTCGGTAACCTGATGTGTACACTGAGAGCAGTCCTCCATGCAGGGAAAACCAGTGGATGTTTTTACTATACAAGTCCAAATTATAAGGAAAATGAGTCCCATGATGATCCTCCTCATGCTTCAGCCATGCATAGACCAGTAAGCTTCTGGGTGTGACTGGAACAGGGCTTGTCGTCCTCCTCAGAGTCACTTTGCAGGGGTTGTCCGGGGTTGGTTTTGCCCCCCAGGTTTCAGCAGCTGCAGGTTTCACACAGCTGTGGTGGATCCAGGCTGGGATTACTTCTACCTTTACAGCTGTGGGTGTGGTCAGGATGACAGTCTGAGGTCCTTTCCACCGTGGCCGCAAAGGATCTACGTT
Source organism: Pongo abelii (assembly GCF_028885655.2). Taxonomy (NCBI): domain Eukaryota; kingdom Metazoa; phylum Chordata; class Mammalia; order Primates; family Hominidae; genus Pongo; species Pongo abelii. The sequence continues at coordinate 93,639,328 of NC_071990.2, read as the reverse complement.
CTAGTCCTTGATCCATGTGTGATCACCTGGAGAGAAAGGGTGAACTGGGGAGAATAAGCTCATGGGACACCTCTCATTTACCCAAGTTGAGAATTTTTGTGTAATTTTTCCTAAAGCCTGTAGCTGTTGCTGTAATTCAATTTCACCTAACTCTCAGGGAGTGCCTGGAAGCCCCCATAGTATAGGAGGAGGCCTATGATACAGTATTTCATAAGGGGAGTATCCTGTTTTCTTAGAAGGAGTGCATCTAATTTTAAACAATACCATAGGAAGGGCTGGTATCCACTTTAATCCTGTTTCCTGACATACATTCCCTAAACTATTTTTGATAGTCCAATTCATTGGCTCCATCTTTCTGGGACTCTGAGATCAATAGGCGGCATGTAGCTTCCAAGTGATTCCTAATGCCTTTGCTGTCTTCTGTACCAAGTCAGCCACTAACACTGGCCAGTTATCTGAGCCAATTCATAAGGGCATCCCAAACCTAGGCGTAAGATCTTGGAGAAGCCCACGGGTTACCTCATAGGCCATTTCAGTTCATGTTGAATAAGACTCCACTCACCCAGAGTAGGTATACGAAGAACCAGCAAATACTTGTTACCTCCACATTTTGGCATTTCTGTGAAATCCACCTGAAGATCCTCAAAAGGAGCCGCTCCACAAGCTTGTATGCTGGGTGGAACAGTGAGGCCTTGCCTCGCATTATGCTGTCACCAAGTAATGCACCATTGTGCTACTGCTTTGGCAAGGGCTGGCAAGTGTGAGATGTAAAAGTACCAGCCTAACAATTTGTCAAGTAAGTCTTGACCTAGATGAGTGTTTTCGTGCATGGCCAATATGATTGTTGCTCCCAGCAACTGCAGCACAGCTACTCTCCCATCTGGCAGTCTGATCCATCCTCCTTTTATTGCTTGCCCCCCTTCTGTGTGGAAGAAGTCTTTTTCTTCCTTAGAATAGGTAGGTACCAGGTCAGGTGTTTGAGGGAGTAAGGAGGCTGCTACCGAAGCCTGGTAAGCGGTAGATGCTGCTTTTCGAGCTTCTGAATCAGCTTGAGAGTTTCCTAAGACCACTGAGGTGGAGGCTCACTGGTGTCCCCTGCAGTGTACGACTGCCACCTGAGGTTTCCACACTGCCTCTAGTCATTGTAGAATTTCTTGTTGATATTTTATGTCCTTCCCCCGAGAGTTTAACAGGCCCTTTTCCTTATATAATGCTCCATGCACTTGGAGGGTTAGAAAGGCATATCGAGAGTCAGTGTAGATGTTTACAGTCTTACCTTCACTGAGTTCTAGAGCCCAAGTTAAAGCAATGAGCTCAGCCTTCTGGGGTGAAGTGCCCTGTGGCAACAGTTTGGTTTCAATGACAGCATCCGAAGTTACCACCGCATATCCTGCACATCTTTCTCCTTGTGGGTTGGTGAAGCTGCTCCCGTCCACGTATAACTCCCAGTCTACTGATGCCCATGGCTGGTTCTGAAGGTCAGGTCTGCTAGAATAAACTGAGTCCAACACCTCTACACAGTTATGCTTGACCAGGCTCTCTGATACTGAGAGCAGGGTGGCGGGATTTAAGATGTTACAGACTTCAACGGTTATGTGGGGATTTTCACATAGCAAGCTTTGTTACTTGGTTAATCTAGCATTTGTTAGCCAATGATGTCCTTTGGTATTCATCAAAGTTACCACAGCATGGGGGGCCTTTATATTCAGGTTTTACCCAATGGTTAGTTTATCTGCTTCTTGTGCTAACAGGGCCATTGCCATCAAGGCTCTCAGACATGGAGGCCAGCCTTTGGAAACCCCATCTAGTTGTTTTGAGAGATAGGCCACTGGCCTTGGCCAGGGCCCCATAGTCTGGGTTAAAATTCCAACTGCCATTTTTTTCTCTTTCTGACACTTACAGTGAAAATGGCTTTGTCAAATCTGTTATTCCTAGGACTGGGGCCAACATAAGTTTTTCTTTGAACTTACAAAAGGCTTGCTGTTGTAGAGGCCCCCATTCAAAAGGCTCCCGGTCACCCCCCTTTGTAACCCCGTACAAAAGTTTGGCTAGCACTGCAAAGTCTGGAATCCATAATCTGCAAAACCCCACAGCTCCTAGGAATTCCCTTACTTGCCTTCTGGTTTTAGGTTCCAATAGGCTGCAGATGACCTGCTTTCTTTTTGACCCCAGGCTGCGCATCCCTTTCTGAATAGTGAATCCCGGGTAGCGTACCTGCTGTCTGTAGATCTGAGATTTCTTCTTTGACAGCTTATACCCACAGTCCTCCAGGTGCTGAAGCATGGCGTCCATCCCTTTTGCTGGCCTGATTGCCATGAAGTGTCCCAGCAGAAGGTCGTCCACGTACCGAAGCAAGATGCAGCCTAGGTCTTTAGCAGGAAACTTTTGCAGGTCTCGACCCAGGGCCTCCCCGAAGATAGTAGGGGAGTTCTTGAACCCTTGGGAAAGCCGAGTCCAAGTGTACTGAGTAGTGACACTTGACTCTGGATCTTCCCACTGAAAGGCAAACAGCTTCAGCTCTCAGGAGCTATTCTGATGCTAAAGAAGGCATCTTTTAAGTCCAGACATGTAAACCAGCTGTCCTCAGCTGGCAACAGCCCTAGCAACATGTAAGGGTTAGGAACTGTTGGGTATAGAGTCACTGTAGCTTGGTTGACCAAGCGCAAGTCCTGTACTGGTTGGTAGTCTTTGGTCCCTGGCTTAGGGACAGGCAGGAAGGGGGTGTATCATGGAGACTGGCAAGGAACTATAATTCCATAGGCTTTCAAGTGCCTGAGATGAACCTGGATTCCTCTGAGAGCTTCCCTGCAAACCAGAAGGCTTAACTTCTATGAGTACGAGGGCTTGGTTGACCACCAATCCTGGAGGGTTATCGTTTACCCATACTCGAGGCCATCGCTTAGCTAGAGCTGGTTTTATCTTTTGGCCTGGCTCCGTTAGAAAAAGTCTCCATTCTTCTTCCCAGGGGACCATAAGGGCCATGATAACTCCTGTTCCTGGTAACTTTAGCTGTAAAGAGCCCTGTTTTGTAAAGGAAATGGTGGCTCTCAGCTTGCTAAGCAAGTCTCTTCCCAGCAAGGGCAAGGGACAGTCAGGCATGTACAAGAATGGGTGAACTATTTCATGCCCCCCCCTCCCCCACCGAGCAGGTCCATGGTAGACAGAAAGCCTGCTTAGTGGAAACTCCTGTTGCTCTGATTATATCAATGGTTTTCTTGGATAAGGGGGTGACCAGGGTGGTCACTACTGAATGTTCAGCACCAAAAACTTAATGTCCTTGCCCCCAGTTGTAATCCTAACCGTGGGCTCCTTGGAGGAGCTTGAGCCCAGTCCCCTTCAGTCCAATAGCCCTTCAGCCAGATTGAACAAAGCTCCCTCATCTTTATCTGAGGTCTTTTGTTCCAAATCATCTTCCTTTTCCTTCAGTTGGGGACACTTATCTTTCCAATGTCCTATTTCCTTACAGTAGGCGCATTGGTGACGTTGCAAGCATGGGCGATTAGACCGGGTATTCTTCCCGGAACTCCCCTTTCCCTCTCCTTTTGGGGGAATTCCCCTAATGGCCATAGTCAGTAAGTTGGCATTTCACCTGGCCTGGTGTTCACCTTCCTTACAGCTTTCTCTGCGGCTTGTTGTATCTCTATTCACAAACACTTGATTGGCTATTTCCAGTAACTGTGAGTTATTCATACCCACAAACCCAGCCTGTTTCTGCAGTTTTCTCCTGATATCTTCCATGCTTTGACTAACTAAGGCCATGTTAATCATTCACTGATTTTCAGGGCTGTCTGGATCAAAAGGAGCTTACATACAGTAAGCCTCACACAGTCTTTCATAGAATTGTGCTGGACTCTGCTCTTTTCCTTGGATGACCTCAGAAAACTTATTTACATTTGTAGCATTTGGGCCCCTTTCTTTAGACCTTCTATTTATGCCTCATGGTACTGTCTTAGCCTCTCCATGTCTGGTCCCTCATTCGGGTCCCACTGGGGATATGTTCCTGGCAGCTGAATTCTTATATATTCTTGGGGGTTTTGGTAATTGGCTGGGACGTGCTCCCCTAGCCACTTAGTTGCTGCCCGGAGCACCCTTCACCTTTCATCTGTATTAAAGAGGTACATGAGCAGCTGGTGGCAATCAGCCCAAGTAGGATTATGAGTCTGTATAATAGTTTGGAGCTAGTCAATTAAAGCTTGAGGCTTTTCGGTGTAAGATGGAGTATTATTTTTCCAATTGAGGAGGTCATCAGAGGTGAAAGGTTGATACACAAAGGCATGCCTTTCTACCATGTGTCTGTCCTCATCTACCCCAGTATATCACTGCTGTCTCAGGGGCATTTGGATTCCAGTCTTGGGCTGTAAGCAAGCTGCCAAGGGAGGAGTTTCTCCCACAGCTTCATTTCCTCTCTTGTCTACTCTGGGTGGTCTAGGACTGTGGCTATCTGGTGGAGGTGGAGGTGCTATGGGCTCAGGAGTGGGAAGCCTTTCCTCTCAATAAGGGGGGTGGGTACTGCTGGTACCAATTCCTGCCACGATTCTTTTCATGTTGGGTCAGACAGGACTTTTGGTGCCAACCTCCCTCGACGAGTGGAGCAAGAACCTTCCTTAACTAACTGTCCCTTTGCTATTAGTACTGCTGCTGCCTGTCCTCTTAACCACTTTGAGGGGGCCAAAACTAGCTGTAACCAAGAATCTATATACGAGAACTGATCTGGGTGCCCTGGCTTACACGTTACCCTGTGCCATACCTCTGAGACAAGGGACCTGTCCAGGCTTCCTTCTGATGGCCAACCCACCTCTAATGCTGGCCAGTCTATCTCACACAAAGTTCTAAGTTTTCCTGGTGTCATAGTAACTCCATGGTCTCCCTTAAATCCCTTTTTGAAAATTTTCAACATAGCTTCTAGTGGGGTGGGCTTACTTTATGCCTAACCCATGTTTCCTCAAGACAAAACACCATGCTCACACCACATGCACACCACAAAACAAAGAACAGGTAAAAAGAGCACACACACACTTTTTCAGTTTATACCAAACCAGAATCAGAACCAAAATCAGAGTATCAAGAAATCCAAGTCAGGTCAAAACCAAAACCAAAGTATCAAGTAATCCAAGTCAAGTCAAAAACAAAAAACCAAAGTGCCAGTACGGGCATGCCGTGGGTGATCAGGCCACGCTTCTGCTCAAACGGAGTAGGCAAGTTCCAAAGACTAGTCTTACCAAGTTTCAGATGTCTGGATTCCAAGTGCCAGTTCCTTCCTGGTGTTCAGCCACTGCGTTGATCCTCTACGGGGGCCTGCCACACACTGCTCTGGCAAGGAATTCCACTGGGGCAATAGCCTACCTGGGAGCACTCTCAGGATCTGCATCACTCAAGCTGGACAGAGTCCCACATGGGGATGCTCCACAGGGCAGGCCTCAGCCACCTAAGGGACTGCCTCGACTGTCTGTTAATCACCTCACTTCCTGGTCAGGGAACCAAGAAATGTAGCAGGAAAAGCTGCAGATAAAACCCCTCAGACACCAAGTTAAAGAAGGAAGGGCTTTATTTGGCGGGGAGCTTCGGCAAGACTCACATCTCCAACAACCGAGTTCCCCGAGTCAGCAATTCCTGTCCCTTTTAAGGGCTCACAACTTTAAGGGGGTCGGTGTGAGAGGGTCATGATCGATTGAGCAAGCAGGGGGTACGTGACTGGGGACTGCATGCACTGGCAATTAGAACGGAACAGAACAGGACAGGGATCTTCACAGTGCTTTTCTTATGCAAATAACCGATTAGGTCAGGGGTCCATCTTTAACTACCAGGCCCAGGGTGTGGCACCAGACTGTCTGCTTGTGGATTTCATTTCTGCCTTTATTTTTACTTCTTCTTTCTTTGGAGGCAGAAATTGGGCATAGGACAATATGAGGGGTGGTCTCCTCCCTTACCATGTGACAACATGAGGAGTGTTAGTCAAACCACTGAACCAGTAGTAACTCCCAACTCCCCTTTTTAGCCTAAAATAATAATACAAATAAAAATATTTTTTGACAACTACTGAGAGCTACCTATATTTCGGTACTTGCTAAATATCTGACACATAAAATATTCATAAATCTTTACAACACATAGAAGATAAATTATAACACTGCCACACACACCTAAATTCTAATACTGCCACACACAGCCCCCTCCCCAGCCCATTTTACTGCTGAGGATACTGAAGCCATCAGTGGTAAAATAGCTTACCTGTGAACATTCAGCAAATTACTGTAGAAGCTTGGATGAAAATTTGGACATCCTGCTTCCTGAATCCATGTTCTTAACATTAGCAATACCTTGCTCCTGAACTTCTTTCCTACTCATGTAACCTGATGTTGCAATGACTTTCCTGAAGCAACTATGTCAAGGGCTCCCCAGAAAATTAATTCTTTAAAATTTGTTTTCTTCCCAGAGAATCCAAGGACCATACTCAATAAACACTTCTGTTGCACTCTACATTACCTACCAGTTTCTCCTTTCACAAGTGGCTCAGTTTGTGAACTTTGGATTAAAAAACAAAAAAAAAATTATCTTAATCCCAGCTTCCTCTCTACCATATTGGTATCTCCATGCTGTGATGCACCTAATAGATCTTCCTTTTAAACTAGAATCTTCCACACATAAATCTTGAAACACCTGCTTTTCTCTCCCTTTAGACTTCACTAATTCTTTCTCTAAAATGAGATGAATGGCTGGTCCTTATTACTGAATGGCTGAGAACAATTTACTTAGTCTAGGAACAGCAACTTGATCCCAAACATGTGATCCTTTTCCTCTTCACATCTTAATCTCTAGTGAGAAAAAAAGAGTCATGAAGATTCTTCCTTACCGAGTATCCACAGGAAGACAAGTCTATGTCAGCAGCTGTCACACTGGGGACAAAATACATGGCTTTTCCCTTGCTATTTCAGGGAGGCCTAATCTCATTTTTTCACAAGAATCTTCTTTTATTGTGATTAGCTCAACCTTACAACCCCAAATGGAAAACTCTTTGTGAACTAAAAGGAGACAGGTGTCCTTGGCTAGGCTGAATAGAGGAGGAAGGATTGGATGGATAGGTCATATCCATCCATAGCTCTGGAAGGTTATGGGAATATGTGGAATGCTGGCTGTTAGAACAAATCCTCATTGAATTCATGAGGGGAGGAGCACGCCAAACCATAGATTTGGTAATAATGTTTGCAGGGAGAATATCATTTTACTATTGGTAGTGTTATGTACACTATGGGTGGGTTTAATCACTTGGTGAGTGGCAATCAAGTGACTACAACAAAGGAGGATTTAACAAGGGGATTTTATTACTTTCAACAAGTAAGGAGGACACCAGGGATAGTTTCCAAAGTGTTATCTCCCAGAACATGTGTGAAAACAGAGCTTTTATTGGGCTGCTGAGTTGAGTCATTGTAGAGGTAGAGTAAAGGCAGCACAGGCACTGTTGCCAATCATGCTTCTACATACATTGCATATATAAAAAAAATGGTGAAAAAGCACCTCCCTGGGTGGGGATTTTAGTATGGTAATGGTAATGAGGGGAACTTGCCAAAGGTTATCTCCAACTCAGGCATCTATGTACTGAGCTTCTTCCTGGAACTTTTTTGAAAAAACAAGAACTCAAGGAGCAAGAGTTACAAGTGGGTACTTTTTCAGAGTGTGTACCCCAAAGCCCCAGGACCCTGGGTTACAGTAGTAATGGAAAAGAGAGTGCAGAGTAGGAATTAAGGCACGGTGGTGAATTATTTTGACTAGTTAAAAAACACCTACAATTGCTTAGTTCAACAGTGTTTTGAAAAAATGAGTTCTATGTTTGCTCATAACCATCTCTTTTTACTTTATAATTATGCCTGTAAAGTATTTCTGTCACTTAAAATTCAGTGGACTATTTAGGGGTGGGGAGTTTAATGCTGGTTAGCATGAAGATATTATAACCTGAGGCAAATAAATAGCTAAGTATAATCATTTGGTATAATGCTCAAGTGTGTGAGTGTGTGTGTGTGTAAACTTTTAATTCCAGCTTAATATGTGTCAGTTTGAAGTCTATATCTCTATAAAGAATATGGTACAGTAACATAGAATCTTAGCTTCAAGTGTTGTCATATTGAACAGATATTATTCAAAATTAATTTATTTTTGGTAAATTTTTAATTATGTCCATGAAAACATATAGCCTTAAGACTGTAGGATCAAAGGATGGATAAAAATTCTTAAAAATTTAAGCGGATTATAATAGCAAGTTTTACAATAGCATAGAAGTTTTAGTCTTATTAGAATCAATTTGGTCAGGAAATAAAAATTTAATATTTGAATTAAAATAACCTAAAATTTTAGCATAAGAATCGAAAGCAACTCTTTGATTGATAATGGAGTATTTTAAAATTTTACATTTCAGAAATATACATCCAAAGATTAAAAGACTCCCTCAACATATCAAATTGAGATAAAACTCACCGTGGCCTATAGATCTAAGACTGGTCTCTGTTAACAAATGCACCTCAGCAAGCTCAGGACTTGAGAAGCCTTAGCCTTGGGGTTGCCCAGGGCTCTGCCACAGTTCAGATGGATACTTACTCAACCAGCAACTTAACTCTGTCATTGGCAAGTATCAAGGTCACAAGGCTTGTGGAGTGTATCCCATCAAAGGTACAAAATGGAGCCTTTTTTTCATCCGAAGAGGTTTAGGCTTGAATTTTGAAATCTTATTTCTGGGATGTGTTGTATTCAACTGATTATAAAATTGTATCTTTGTTTTACTGTGGTTCCCACTGCTGTAAGCAAATGGGACCTCTGGGACAACCACTGTCACCTAAAAATTAATTCACATTAAATATAATTTTAAGGTATTGTTACGTACATCGTAATAAACATAAGCACTACTTACCCAATAATCCAACCACCAGTGATCAATCTATCTTCAAACAGATGGTGTCATGACAAATTCGACAAAATGTAGAAATCATGGCAAGATCCTGGGAAATGTAAACAGATGTTTACAGCACACTGATCGTGATCACTTTCAATTTATGCATTCATAGAGTGCTGGTTCCTTCTGCCTCAAAGGGATATTTATTTTGTGAAAGGAGTTTTAATGCCTACATGGGTGTAATCAACAGGTCTCTCAACATTAAAAACACTTTTTGCTAATTGAAGCATCTTACGTACTATAAGTGTGTGTGTCTATAGGAAAGAGATATAACACATATTCTCTGCTCAGACTTTACTCATATGTGTCACGTAATTTGGGCTTCATATTTCCTCAATTGAATTACACACACACACACACACACACACACACACGCACATACACACACAAATTGAACCTCAAGAAAACAAAAGTAATGTGATAATGTGGCTTCAATGTTTATCTTGTTTATTAGTTTTCTGGAGCTATCATAACAAATTACCACAAATTGGGTGACAACACAACAGACGCTTATTCTCTTGCAATTCTGGAGTTCAGAAGTCTGAAGTCAACATATTGTCAAGGCCATGCTGCCTCTAGATACTCTACAAAAGAATCCATTTCTTGCCTTTTCAGTTTCTTCTGGCTATAAGTATTCCTTGACTTGTGACCACATCACCCTGATCCCTGCCACTGCAGCTACCTTGCCTTTTCCCCTCCTCTCTTCTCTCTTGGAGTGTGTCTCAAAACTCTCTCTTATGAAAAGGCATGTGATTACATTTAGAGCTCACCTGGATAATCCAGGATAAACTCCTCCTGTCTTAATTTAATCATATCTTTTGCCACAATATTCACAGCCTCCAAGGATTAAATCATGGACATATCTTTTTGGGGTCATCATTCAGCCCACTATGTCTTGTCAGTTAAATTGTTGTAATGGAACAGGTATGCATGTTGTCCAGACTATAAATTGCAGTCCTTTTCACACTAAAATGATGTCCACACAGCCATTTTTTTTACAACCACTATTTATTTTACATCCAGTGTGCTTATTAAACTTATACCATGGATTTTACTTTTCATCTTTAAATCTTTTCTCTTTCTTCTCTGATTCTAGAAGGACCATTTCTAATTCTAAGTTGGCAAATAGGAACTATTAGAGAGGGATAGGCACATGTCTTCTGAATGGTTGGGCAGGACTGACCTTAAAGAGAATTAAGACAGCAGCAAAGTCAAATACAAATATAAGAGCAGGTAGTTCAAAATCAGAGTTTTAAAGAGAGAGAGAGAGACAGAGAGAGAAACTCAGATAAAGAATACCATAGGAAAAAGCAAATGTTTAAATGTACAGGTTTATTGGGGAGAGTGAATAGCACTGCACCACTTGAAACTTCTCACCCAGATTGCTCCCTTCCTAGCTTTGCATATACTCGTTTGGTGGTATTCGTGTCTCATACTGTGTTCTGTTCCTCATTGAAATTTCTGGGGCTGTGATATCAGTAACTACAATTGCACTTCCATTGCAAACTGGAGGAAGAACATTTTATTTCATTTATGACTATATCTCAAAATGATGGTTGATATGTCAACTTGTCTAACTGGTATATCTTTTCTTGTAGACATGATACACAGGGAGCCTGAAGCACATTCTGTACTTTGAGGTCCTTGCAAAGGCAATCAGACTTACAAAATGCTTTAATGCATATGTTGTGATTGTATATCAGAGGCATGGAAGGGGAGGCATCTGGGAAGAGGACTATCAAATGATTCTAAACACAGTATACACTCATCATGACACACGAGACAAAAGGAATTCATCTAGAGCATACGCGAGGATCACATTCTTGTGCACATAACTATGGGGATGAGCAAATTAAACAGGCCCAAATTCCCACATCTTGAAACAATATCTTGGCCTTGTCCCTTTCCTTAGCACTTTCCTATTTATCTACTTTTAGTTGTTGAGAAAACTCTGGAATGAGTTGTTTACCCATGCTGAAGACTTTTCCTATTTACTCACTCTTTATCTAAGTCATAGAAATCTGTTTCTCATCCCAACCTCCACTGAAGCAGTTTCATCAACAATGTATATATTAATTCACCACATATATTGTGTCAGATACTATGCTAAGTGGTGAGCAAAACATGATCTCCACAGTCATGAAGCTTATAGTCCAGGGCCACCATTCAAATGTTGGGGTTTTAAATATTGAGGATCTCAAGGAACTTTTGTTTATGTGGACTGTACTTCACAACATTTATTGAGCTAAAAGTTAAAAAGTATAAATAAAATGTTTATTTATTAATATATTTTAAAATAATAATAAATCTATGAAAATGAAAAAATATATATTTTATAAGAAGCAACTACATTTTATAAAACAATTTTGTGGAAGAGTGGCAATTAGACAAACCTCTTTAATGTCTGATGCAACAGAAGAGGCTAAATTCTCATGTCTGCTTCTGTGTTCAGTGTGACATCATAGGTCAAGAAGCATATGGAAAAAAAAAGAAATAAGCTTATATTTATAAACCGACAAGGCATATATATTGCATCCTCCAATGTAGTTCCCTATAAACTTCTGAAAGAGTGAGAGTGAAAAAGTCAAGTAACATTTTAGGACTATTATGAAAATATTTTTGACCTTATGTATCCCTTAAAAGGGCCTTGGGGACCCTCAGGAGCCTGTTATCAATAGATCTGTTATTTTGGTAGAAAAGTCAGTAATTAAATAAATAACCACACAAATTGCTATCCAAAGACAGACTGTAGTAAGTGATCAGAGTGACTCTGGCTTCTGTGGCAATGTAGTGTTAATCTTTATTTTATGAATGAAGTTTTAATGTTCATATGGAATAGGGAAAATGTGGAAGAAGGAGATCTAAGTCAGATGGAGATCAAGGAAAACCCCTCTAAGGAGGAGGCATTGAACTTGAAGAATCATTAGGAGCTAGCTACAGAAAGTACCGGGTTGAGGAAGTATAGTGTGCAGAAGCTTTGAAGGGGAAGGAGCTTGGCAGGCCTGAGGAACAGTGTGGCTGGCTCACCATGACTGAGGAGGCCAGAACATTTCAAGTTGAGCCTGGGAATGTGAACAAGGCTCAATAATCACAGGGCCTTGAGGATTTTGACAGCAATGGGAAGACACTGAAATGTTTTATTCAAGACACTGACTTGACAGTTAAAAAGACTTCTTTGACTGTTTGGGGGAAAATAGATTGAAGGGTTATGAGTGCAGACAAGAAGCCCATTTAGGAAGCAATTTTGTGAAAAATATAATCATTGCTTGGATTAAGGTAACAGTAGCAGAAAAGAAGCATTTAAAAATATACCTTTAATATAGAATCCTTATGAATAATGGACTAGGTTGTTGAGGCTGATCTCCAGATGGCATTCATAACCAAGAAAGTAGAGGTGGTTTATACTGAGATACACTGTCATGGCTCGATTAATGATGGGGATACATTCTGAGAAATGCATCAGTGGGTGATTTTGTTGTTCAAACGTTATAGAGTATACTTTACATAATACAAATCTAGATGGTACAGCCCACTATATACCTAGGCTATCTGGTATAGTTTATTCCTCCTATGCAATGAACCTGTACATCATGTTATAGTACTGAATGCTCCAGGTAATTGTAATACAATGCTAAGTGTTTGTGTTTCTAAGCATAGAAAAGGCACGGAAAAAATATGGTATAAAAGACTTAAAAATGGTACATCTGCATAGGGCACACATCATGAATAGGGCTTACAGGACTGGAATTTGCTCTAAGTGAGTGTGTGTGTAGTGAGTGAATGTGAAGGCCTAAAACATTACTGTCCACTACTGTAGACTTTATAAACGCTGTAAACCTAGGCTATCCTAAATTTATAAAAAATAATTTTTTTCAATAAGTTAACCTTAGCTTACTGTAACTTTTTAAATTTATGCTTTTGAATGTTTCTAAACTTTTTGACTCTTTTTTTTTTTTTTGAGACAGACTCTTGCTCTGTCACCCAGGCTAGAGTGCAGTGGCGCAATCTCGGCTCACTGCAACCTCCGCCTCCTGGGTTCAAGTGATTCTCCTGTCTCGGCCTCCTGAGCAGCTGGGACTACAGAAGTGCGCCACCACACCTGGTGAATATACATATATATATAAATAGAGACGGGGTTTCACCATGTTAGCCAGGATGGTCTCACTCTCCTGACCTCGTGATCCACCCACCTCAGCCTCCCAAATTGCTGGGATTACAGGGGTGAGCCACCGTGCCCAGCCACTGTTTGACTCTTTTTTAATTACACAGCTTAAAACACAAACATCGTACAGCTGTACAAAAATATTTTGTCTTTATATCCTTATTCTATAAGCTTTATATATATATATATATTACTTTTTAAACTTTTGTTTTTGTTAAAAACTAAGACACAAACACATATACTAACCTAGGCCTATACATGGTCAAGATCATCAACATCATTGTCTTCCACCTCCACATCTTGTCTAACTTTAAGGCCTTCAGGGGCAATAACATGCATTGAGCTGTCATTTCCTGTGATAACAATGCATTCTTCTGAAAAGCCTTCTGAAAGAACTGCCACAGGCTATTTTACAGTTAACTTTGGAAGGAGTACACCCTAAAATAAGCATCAAAAGTATACTATAGTGGATACATAAAGCAGTAACATTGTCATTTATTATCATTATCAAATATGTATTGTACATAATTGTACAGTATGTGCCATACTTTTATTCAACTGGCAGCACAGTAGATTTGTTTACACCAGGATCACCACAAACATGTGAGTCATGCATTGCACTACATTACCATGGTTATGATGTCACTAGGCAATAGGAATTTTTTTAGCTATATTATTATCTTATGGATCACTGTCTTACATGTGGCCCCTGTGGACCAAAACGTTCTTATATATCGCATGACTGTAAATGAAGTGAGTAGTAACAAATTGGGGAGAAAATAAAGAGTTCTTTCAGATATGTTAAGTTTGAGGTATATGTGAGACTTTTAAGTAGAGATGTCAAGTAGGAAGCTAGGGTCTGGATTTGCAAAGACGAGTCCAGACTGGAGAGATGAAAGTGTTCTGCCTAGAAAATTTGCAGAGCCAAAGGGGATGATGGGGATTTGCATACTGTGTGCATAAGTTAAACTAAGACACTGCTAAATAGAACATGTTCTCCCCTACTACCTTGACAAATGTGCCTTCATAATGACAAAATATAAAAGTTATGTTATAAAGTTATATATATAACGCCATAGTTTTTACATTAGTAAAAGTTATCAGAGATATCAAAGGTGATTGAAAGTTGGAAAAATAACTCAAGTCACTGAATTTCATTATTATTGCACATTTTTAAGTATTCTTTTGAAGGCCTAACAACTTTTTAATTAATAGTGTAACAAAGATATATGTACTTAATAAATTAATATATATTTATTCAGTTAAAATTATTTTTAGCAACAGTGATAATTATGTCATCATTTTTAATATAATTTATATTTTATTATTAGTGACATCAAACTATACTAGCTTTCTATCAGCTGATGTTGTAGCAACTGGAATTAAGACATGAAACCATGAATTTTACATATCATAATACAGAACATATTATAAAATATACACGGCTGTCAAGTATAGCAAGATATTTACCACTTCTTAATATAATATCTAGTTCTATATATTATTTCTTAATCTCTTCTTTTTTCAGTGTTCTAATGCTTGAATATTACAAAGAAAACAAAAATTAGTGGCTTATTGGGTTGATATAATGCCTCATTGAGTTCAAATATCTCTTCAATCAAATTACACTATCAGTAATGACTAGAAAATAGTCCTATGGAAATTAACTGTGGACTTACTTGTATGTGAATCTTTTTTTTCACAGTCACACAAATATTTTTATTTTCTGGTCGTAAATTCTGTATATTTTTGGATTGCCACTTTTGTTGTCTATTTTACACATATTTTGTCTCAATTTAGAAAAAAACTCAATAAGTTTTAATTATTTTTCAAGTAAAATAATCAGTTACATCTCTTTTCTTGTGAGCCTTCACTAACAATGTCAAGCAACAGATCATATTCTAAAACTCTAGACTGTTACCATAAATTTAAGATGAATTTCATTTCCTTTCAAAGACCCTGCACTCCATAGGAGGATCTTCTATTGTTTGGTCTTCTTGTGCATCTCATAGCTTGGTTACACTAATCTAACTGCTTCAGTGTCATTGGGTCAGTGTTCCCAATCAAGAATGATTATTAGATTAAATTTAACATGTATTCTAGCAAAATTCCTTATCTTTTGGCAGATTCCGAAAAAATGTTTCAAAGCATTTCATCTCTTTGGTATAGTTGGGGACTTTTCTCCTAGTAAGAAATGTAAATTATGCACAATACCTGGCATAAAGAATCCCTAAGGCGTTTCACCAAAAATACAGTTTCTTACACTGTTTATTAATTAATTATGCTGGTGCTTTTACCATAGGCTTGTCCTTGACAATATCTTAAATTATATAAACAAAGTTGACTTTCAAATTTTACTGAACCCTTTTAAATATTTCATAAATACAATACTTTGCCATTCTTATCATTCTATGCTCCATTGATTTTCCATTGCCTAAAGAATAATGTCTAAATCCCCTCTTCACTTTCATAGATCTTCCTAATTTTATCATAGCCCACTTTCTACTTCATGTGTCTTTGATATCGGTATATTCCTGGGCTAGATGACCACAATAGTTCTTTCTAATGCTAAAATAGTATAATTTCATTTCCCTGGAATATAATTGAAGATCAGGATTGATAAGGAGACAGTAATTGAAGTTTTAGCTACTTTTTATAACTTTAGTCTGACTATAAGTAAAATGTTCCATCTTAGATGCTGAGAAGCTTATACTAAGTATATCAAGCTGTAATCTCTATCCTCTGAGAGATACTGAAACCCTGAAAGGTTATTGAGAAGCTATAAATGGGCAATTGCTCAGAATTATTTTAAAAAGGAGAGTTTTGTGTTAATTTCTGGCATACTCAGAAAAGGAGATTACTGGATGTTTGGGAATATTTAGTAAAATAGAAACATTAACAGACATCATCATTGCTTCAATATGAACAAGTATGTAAACTAATACTCATTCTCTTTTTTTATTTATTAAAATTATTTGCCTGATAGTTTTGGCTGTTTTTTTAATGAAAATAATCACATATGCCTTCACTTATTAAGAGACTTTTTCTAAATTTTAACCTACATACGGTGATATTGCTACTTAATGATACAGTTGGAGATAGAATGTGTTTTGAGATTGCTGGCTCAGTGAGACCATGTTTATCTTTGCACTTGGATACTGTGGCGCTTTTACTGGATGTCTTCAACTTCTTTGAAACTCCTCCCATCAAAAGGTGAAAAACAGAAAATGTACCTAAGGAATTGGATGATCTAACTGAGACTTCCAGGCAGAGTGTGTAAAGTGCTGCCCAGTTTCTTCTAGTTGCTTAATAGTAAAATGTGAGAGGAGAGAAAGAAGCTAAAGAAAGAGCTGTTAAGTAAAAAGGAGCCTGAGCTTGTTGGGCTAAAAAATAAAATGGTTTCTTATTTCTGGACTCTATAAATTGCAAAGATACCATAAGTAAGAAACTGCTTCCAGGCAAAGATAAAATCAAGGGAACCCTCAGAAAAACATGATCTAGATCAGTGATCCCCAATCTTTTTGGCACCATGGACGGGGGCAAAGTGGGAGAGGATGATTTCAGGATGAAACTGCTTCATCTCATAAGGAGCGCAGAACCTCGCATGTGAAGACAGTGAAGACAGTTCACAATAGGGTTTGCGCTATGAGAATCTAATGCAGTTGCTGATCTGATGGGAGGCAGAGCTCATGCTGTAATGCTCTCTCGCTCACTGCTCACCTCCTGCTGTGCAGCCCCCTTTATAACAGGCCATGGATCACTACTGGTCTGAGGCCCCGGGATTGGGGACCCCTTGTCTAGATATAAAACCAAGGATCTAACTGTAAAACTCCTTGTTAGGACCCCTGAAAGATGTAAGGGGATGCCTTGTAGACCCTTTCAAACAGACAAAAGGTCTTCCAAGAATCTGGAGAGAATTGTCCCCACAGCAGTACTCCAGAAAACCTAAGTGAAACAAGACTTATCTTGAGATTTTTTGAAGAGGTAGCTTTTGTCTAATAATTTTTATTTAAAAAATTGTATCAGCAGCTGGGCGTGGTGGGTTATGCCTGTAATCTCAGCACTTTGGGAGGGTGAGGCGGGTGGATTGCGATGTCAGGAGATTGAGACCATCCTGGCCAACATGATGAAACCCCGTCTCTACTAAAATAGAAAAAAAATTAGCTGGGCGTGGTGGTGCATACCTGTAGTCCCAGCTAATCGGGAGGCTGAGGCAGGGGAATTGCTTGAACCTGGGAGGCGGAGGTTGCAGTGAGCCGAGATCATGCCACTGCACTCCAGCCTGGTGACAGAGTGAGACTCTGTCTCAAAAAAAAAAAAAAAGTGCGTCAGCTTGAACTAAAAGGGACAGAGATGTTAAAAAGTAAAATGAGTCCCTTGAACTCTTGAACTACTATGGGCAATAAAAGGACTAAGAAAAGTACTCAGGTGGAAGCACTGGCCATATTTTACATAAAAGGAAGCATGATTCAAGGGCTGGAGCCCAGATCCTAGAGAGCAGTATGAAGAATTTTTGATAACTGTTCCCAGAAATTAGAAATGGCAATGTGTCTGGCTGGAATTCAGTATTGCTATGGACCAGTGACTACTGTATGCCTTCTGCTCTTTTATTTCTTTGAGTGGGCATGTCTATAGTGGTTATCCTATGCCTGTCCTACCATTGTATGTTGGGTATATGAGGGGGTTGGATAACTTTCGTATGTTGTTCATAAGTCTTCAGATTAAGAGAAACTACTTGAGGTACTGTATTCGAGTAACTGCATCCTAGGAATCTCATCCAAACCTAGACCTGATACAGGCAATCAAATCTTGGTCCTCAAGCTTGAGTCCAAAGCTCTAAAGATGTTTGAGAGGTCTTTTGAGAGGACACGATATTTTTTTATGTTGAAGTAATGTAAGTAATGCAAGTAATTTGAGGCACATAGAGGAAGTACTGTGGTGATTTTAATCATGTGTACTCTCTTCCTATAAAAATGACAGAAAATATTTCCTCTCCCCTTGAATATGAACTGACCTTAGTGACTTTCTCCTAATGAATAGAAGGTAGCACGGTTCACTGCATGACCATAGGTTTAGGTTAAGAAAAGGCCCCACTGTTTCTGCCAAGATCTGTCTTGGGATATTCTCCTTTGAAATTAGTCGTGAGGTAGGATGAGATCACATGGAGAAGCCACATTTAGGCATTCCTGCCAACAGCTCCAGCCAAGATCCCTGTCAATAGTCAGCATCAATCCCTAGATGTGAGTGAATAAGCCTTCATTTGATTCCAGCCTTCCAGCTCTCACAGTTGCTACCAAAAGGAGCAGAGGCAGAGCCTCACCCAAATTACATGTTCAGGAGCAAAATAAAGAGGTTTTTAAGTCAAGTTTTTGGATGCTTGTAACCTAGCAACTGACAATTGGGATGGACATAGCTCAATTTATTAGTAAATATAGAGGAGTTATTATATAGTAGTTCATGCCAAAAAGCATAGGGACATTACATTAATACCAAGAGCCTTAGTAATAATTATATATTATAATTGTATTCATGTTTCTCTTGCTTCTCCAGTAAAAGGTTAGATCCTGGAGGGCAAAGCCTAGGTTTTATTTACCACTGATCTTCTAGCTTCAAACACAGTTTCAGGAACATTGCAGAGAGAGAAAGAATGTACCTTAATAAATGAACAAATAAGGTAGTTCACATGGTGATAAATGCAATGGATACATTATGAAGGGTGATTTGGTAAAGAGTGGCTGATTTTAGTAGCAGCACCAATTCTTCTGAGGGTCTTTACTAGGGCACAAAGTTAAAAAAAAAGCATATATAACAAAGGATCATTGGTAGTTATTAGTTCCACTCTTTAACCAAAGACTGAATGTACAATAGCAGATATCATTGAGCTAAATCTCCAGGGAGTTCATCATTTCCAGGGGATGGGAATGGCACTCCTCCTGTCTCAAAAAATTTCTCCTTTACCTAAGACCAGTTTAAACACAGCCCAGTGTGGATTAATCTGAGCTCTCGTTGCACTGACTGCTTCTTCACAGCACCTTTCCAGCTCACAGGACAATGAGGAAATTAGCAGAACTAGGAAACGTCAAGGATCTGAAACAGAATAAGAACTGGGCTTTTGGGGGTAAAGAGCCAATCCATTAGGCACTGAGTAGTTCATCTGCTTTATTAGCACTCCAAGCACATGGTAACCTTTACTAACCTTGTTCCCACAGGGCAAAATTAGCAAAAATGAGAGTCCCAGAGAGTAAAGGTGGCACCTTTCATAGCAGCCCACCTCCTCAAAGTGCAGAGAGGGGTCTTAATCAGATGCATGAGTCAAAAGGGTAGTGTGGCTATTAACTCAGTCTTGAAATGTGTTAGTAGACCATAGTGTTCACAAAAATGGGGCCAACAACCTTATTCTGCTTATCTGACCATTCCAAAAGAGGTTTATTAAAGTGAGTGCCACTGTATAAAAATATATAAACACATTGCTGAAAAGTATGAAGGTATGATTCAAAATTATATCATCAGGAATAGTTGAAGGACTTGGCCATATATAGACTGGAGTAGAGAATATTTCGTAGAAAGTTTGAGGGGATAAATGTGTCTTAAATTAAAATATATTAAACATCATAATGATCTAGAGTAGGGGTCAGCAAACTGTAGCCCTTGGGCCAAAACTGGCCTGCCATCTGATTTTGTAAACAAAGTTTTATTGGAATACAGTCACATTCGTTCATCTTCTATATGGTGTATGGCTGCTTTTATGCAATACCAGCAGAGTTGAATAATTGTGACAGTGACCATATGACTGGCATAACCTAAAATATTTACTTGCTGGCTCTATTGGGGAAAAATATTGCCAGTCTATGAGTTAGAGTGATATAAGAACAACCCTAGAACCAATGCATAAAAGTTACATTAGGGTGAAATTTTTGCCTAATAGAATAAGCTTCCTAGTAATTAGGACCATTGTAATAGGAAAGGGGCTGCTATTGAGGCTATTACCACATGTTGCAGGGAGGTTTACATCACAAAATTCATTCAGGACTTAGCTAGATATAAAGAGCATTCCTATGCTGACAGGTGTATGTCACCTTTAAGTTCTTTTCCAAAGCCTTCTTCATTCAGTTATTTATGAAGTCTTTTAATGTTTCTTTCAGAGGTCTTGCTAATTCCCATGTTTCTTTCTATTCCCACATTTTCTGTAATTGACTGGGTTCTCCATCTCATTGAACAATTCATGTCCTAATTGGTCTCCTTGCCTCTTGCTTTTCCCATTTGAATCTATCCTACAAATTATGTTTTAGATTAATATTTCTGTTTAGTACTTTGCCTTTGAAACCACTTTACTTAAAATTTATCAGCGGTTTTCCCTTTTTCCCGCTGAGTGCCATCCAAAGTTCTAAGACTGCTACTCAGTCTTTTCATCTTTACCACATTTCCAAACTTCATCATCCACACTCTGCTCCATGGATACTGAGATAGAAAGGAATAAAACAATTGTTTCCAAACATATTATACATATTTCTGCCTCCATATTTTGTCTTTACACCAATTTGATTTTAAACTTTTCCAAAAATCACCTCTGAATTCTCATTCTTTTCTTTCTTTATCACACATTCAGCTTTTAGCACGTGTGATATTTGTATGGTTCTATGCTTTGAACGTGCTCACCTCAGACAAAATTTCTTAGCTCTATATTTAGGATGAAGGTTCTTGGTCCTGAATTGTTCCATGTAATATGTGCCTGGCTTGGTATTGTGATCCCCCAAAATCTGAGATAGTTCTCAGTTAGTTTAGAAAGTTTATTTTGCCAAGGTGAAGATAAATGCCCATGCCACAGCCTCAGGAGGTCCTGAGGACAAGTGCTCAAGGTGGCAGGGGCACAGCTTGGTTTTATAAATGTCAGGGAGACATAAGACATCAATCAATATGTGTAAGATGTACATTTGCTCATTCTGAAAAGGTGAGACAATTTGAGGCAAAGATGGGGCAACTCTAAGCAAGGAGGGGGCTTCCAGGTTGTAGGTAGATAAGAGACAAATGGTTACATTTTTTTTGAGTTTCTGATTAGCCTCTCCAAATGAGGGAATCAGATAAATGTATTTATTTCAGTGAGCAGAGGGGTGACTTTGAATACAATGGGAGGCAGGTTTTACCTAAGAAGTTCCCAGCTTGACTTTTACCTTTAACTTAGTGATTTTGGGGCCCCAAAGATATATTCTCCTTTCACATTTCCCCACTTAAAAAAATCTTTTGGAGCAAGTATTTTAGGTGAAAATGAGTCTCTGGTCTCAGGTTTTGTCTGATCTCTCATGGCTAGGATGATCGATTCCCAGGTGGGTAGGTCCCGAGTTATTAGGAAAGTTCATTTTTACCAGATTGTGAAGTCTCATGTCCTATGAAGAGAAAATAGAGGGAGGAAGGGAGAGAAACAACAACAAACAAAAGAATAATCCTGAAAAATTGATATAGGTCACATTATTTTGAAGTCCATACATTAGTAGGCAGGTATGAAAGTGGCTTATGTATGTAAATAGGTTGCTGTTACTTCCTTCTGAAGTTTAAGTTGTCTAGCTTTAGCTCACAGGGCTTTATGGAAGCATAGCTTAGTTTTTGGTGACTCCAAGTTAGCAAAAATGGGGGGAAAAGGAAGGAAAAAAATTGAAAACATTGTTTTGAAGACTTGTAGCCAAGAAAAATTATAATTCAGTCCAAACTGTAGAAAACAATAAAAATTGAAAAACAATAGGCAAGACTAGACTCTAACAACAGGTGCACTATAATTTTTGAAACATAATTTTATCTCTCTCCAGTTTCTCATTTTTACTAAAGACAAATCATGGTAGGGCTGATTTGCTTTATTATACTTAGCTTGATTATTTGTATACAGTGCAGCAATAATAATTATTTTTTTCTTTAAATAGGCTTTTAAATTGGCTTGGATGGAACTTTGTTCCATACAAGGAATCTCAGATAAGACTTTTTTAAAGCTGAGCCCAGCCATGGATTTTTACCATAAAATACCTATGAGTTGGGTGAATTTCCTCTCCTCTTGAGGCTCCAAGATAAACTGGAGGCTACTGGGCCTGTTAGAAAGTGACATTCTTTACCTACTACAGATCAGGAACCCTGTACAGGGACTGTGTAGACAAAGTATGAGGCCAGTTTTCCCAAGGAGCTTTTATTGGTTCCATAAGCCAAATTTGATTCTTTAATGGAAAGCACAACATTCCAGTCAAAGCCTTGGTAAAATAACCAGTTACTCCAATTGTGTCCTGTTATAAATGAAAACAGATTCTTATTGCACTTATGCAAATAACTGTATTGCCATAAGTTACGAATACTCACAAATAGTTTCCCAATTCTGGAGAAATCAGATACAGAGAAACAAGTATGTTCTAAATTTCATTCATAGGAGTATACTAAATTGTTGAAAGCTATCAATAGCTCAAAAGAAAAGTTTCCTTGACTCTGAAAAAAACAAAACAAAGGATTAGCAACATTTTAAGCAAAAAGTAAAAAGATTGCTTCAGTCTTCTATTAGTATAGTCCATGTAGTTAATTCCTGTTCTGCTTGACATTCATGAACATTTCAGTTCTCCATGAGTCCTAAAAGTTTTTATTCTAGTCTGATGTCACAAGCTCCAAAGTCATCAGAAACTTGTACTCAGGAGAACCTGTTAGAGTTGAATAGCTGATTACAAAACCGTCTTCTAAAGAGGACCAAAATGAGACAACAATTGTCCTTGGATGACAAAAAGTTTCAGGGCAGCCATAGTCAAGGACACAATTGACAAGGAAATTTGTTACCTCTGTGGCACACAATAATTTAACATAAAATTATTATTTTTGGCTGGACATAGTGGCTCATTCCTGTAATCCCAGCACTTTGGAGGCTGAGACAAACAGATCACCTGAGGTCGGGAGTTTGAGATCAGCCTGGCTAACATGGTTAAACCCCACCTCTACTAAAAATACAAAATTATCTGGTCATGGTGGTGCACGCCTGTAATCCTAGCTACTCAGGAGGCTGAGGCAGGAGAATCACTTGAATCTGGGAGGTGGAGGTTGCAGTGAGCCGAATCGCGCCACTGCACTCCAGCCTAGGTGACAAAGTGAGACTCTGTATCAAAAAAAAATTATAATTATTAATGATAATATACACTAAATTATATCAGAATTATAGGAGTTTCCCAAAATTTTGGAACACATATCAATAACATTTATACAAATACAGCCAAAAAAACCTAAACCCCATTTCATATTTGACAATGTTTCCTATATAATTTTTATATCAAATAAGCCAAATTATGTCATTTTTGGAATTTAGGGAACCTAATATCTTAAAGGATTAATTAGGTTAGAAAAAGACATAACTTATCATTTGATTTTGGAAAGTTTGTTAAATATTAAAGGTTTGAAACACTTGATATTATAGGTCATTCTAAAATGTGTTATTCATTTGACCAAAGTGATAACTCAAGGATTTCACAAAAAGGTGAAAACCTTCATTCTTTGGGCAAGGAGACATGATTTTCCAAACAATAATGCCTTATAAAAACAACATTAATTCAATTCAATCAGTTTTTCAAAATTATATAAACAATCCATAAAATTTTAATCTTGACCATGAGATATGACTTCCATAAGCCTTTTATAACCTTAATCATCTTTATTAAGGACTCGGCTAATATTTTGACAAAATTTTGTTAACCTGACATAGGGGCCCATGTGCTGGTCTTGTATCAGTGTGCCCTTGACATTAATGATTAATTTTTAGAGAAATTTTACTTACTTATCTCTCAAAATTGGCTCTTACAATCTCACACACCTACCTCTTCTGCAATAGTCTTGGGCCTTGAGGAGTTGAATAGCTTTAATTTCTGGCTCTGTGTCCCAGAAATACAGTTTATTTTGATTGGCATCTTCTACTGGGCCTGAATATGAGGCTTTAATTGCTGTCAGTATTTAAGATTTAGCAGGACTTGGTGTCCTTTATAGACCCAGGAGTCAAAGCCCTATAACATAATGTAACAAGTACTTTAAAAGCACCTACAGAAAGATACATGGGTGTAATAACCTTAATTTATAATTATTTTATCTCAGTTTTTTCCTAAGCAAACCAAAATTTAATAATAATAGTATAGGCATTGTTTTGATAAAACGTAAAATCTGTTAGGTCAGTTACCAAAAGACAAAAGAAAAGACCTTCTGCACTGCACAGAATATTATGTTGGAAGAAAACATTTCCCTTAGACCTTTAAGAAAACACATTGTTTAGCATTAGGCCACAACAAATAGAACTTGAGGAAAAAACTCACATGAACTGAAAATGAATTAACAGAGGGCATCCTTCTTTCTTAAACAACCAGTCATTTATTTTATTTTATTTATTTATTTATTTTTTTAGACGGAGTCTCGCTCTCTCACCAGGCTGGAGTGCAGTGGTGTGATCTCTTCTCGCTTCAACCTCCACCTCCCAGACTCAAGTGATTCTCCTGCCTCAGCCTCCCGAGTAGCTGGGACTACAGGCTCATGCCACCACACCCAGTGAATTTTTGTATTTTTAGTAAAGACATGGTTTCACCATGTTGGCCAGGATTGTCTTGGTCTCTTGACCTCGTGATCTGCCCGCCTTGGCCTCCCAAAATGCTGGGATTATAGATGTCAGCTACTGTGCCCATCCCCTGTCATTTATTCTAGGACTAAAACTACCATCCTAGATTCTTTCTCATATAAAATTATATCTCTTTAGGCTCTCTTATAAAAAAAACTTCCTTTACATCTCTCTTATTTCCTGGTTCCTTTGACCTTCTTTTATAAATAAGCTTTAAATAAGTTTTGAATCAGACAAAAATTGTTTGCCTTTTTAAAAGGAACACTTCTTTTGTAAAGAATGTTTTTGAATGTTTTCCTACAAATATATTTTTATTGGAAAATATCCAAATAATAAAGTATTTATTATTTAATTCATTATAACTGTAGATTCTAAATTACAATGAGTTTGCCTACATGTATTTATCCCATTACCTTTAACTAAGTATTTTATTTTAATCATTTAGATTTTTTATGAAAACTGCAATAGTCATCATTTTAAGTTATGGAACAACCATTGCAAAAGTATAACTGAGACAGTGAAAATGATCTGACCTAACTGACTCCATCTTGCTTCTAACCTCCAAGCTGTCTTTGTTCATTCCTGAGTGTAGGCTGAACTAACTTTGGGAGGAACTTAGTTTATAGTTTAGCCCTGAAACACAGTCAATAACAGTCCCTTTCTAAAACAAACATTACTTCCTGTGGACTAGACCACCTAAAGCCACAAATTTAGAAGTTATGATAGTCTTACTAAATTCAAGACATAGGTATTTTTATTAAACCAATGTCAATGTTTTCTTTATTAAAAATTACATAAGCAAAGATCATTCTGTTTGGGGCTGGGTTTATAGTTTTGTAACCCCTATGCCAAATTTTGACATCATATAGTATTTGGCAGGGATAAGTATAAAATTGCTTGATTGATAAATGAAATGCAAACAAGGCCGGGCATGGTGCCTCATGCCTGTAATCCCAACACTTTGGTAGGCCGAGGCAGGTGGATCACAAGGTCAGGAGATCGAGACCGTCCTAGCTAACATGGTGAAACCCCGTGTCTACTAAAAATACAAAAAAAAAAAAAAAAATAGCCAGTGTGGTGGTAGGCGCCTGTCGTCCCAGCTACTCGGGAGGCTGAGGCAGGAGAATGGTGTGAACCCGGGAGGTGGAGCTTGCAGTGATCCGAGATTGAGCCACTGCACTCCAGCCTGGGTGACAGAGCGAGAGTCTCTCTCAAAAAACAAATAAATAAATGAATAAAAATAAATAAATAAACAAATGCAAACAAAAAAAGTATGCTGGCCGTTCTTACGAGATTTCTAATATACTTTACCATTAATTTTAAAGCTAATTTATTTATTAAAGATTTTACTTAAGTTACATAAACTTGAAAAAGTATTTGACTAGTTCTTTTTTTCTGATGAAGTATTTGATTTAAGCACTTTTATGTTCTTAAGCCAATTAATTAGAGCTCTTTTATATATTTTCAGTAGTGAAACATTGTATCCAGAACACATAAATACATAGACATATTAGGTATACTGGTAGAAGTACATTTTATAGATACATTATAAGATATGGAGAGAAAAAGCCTGGTGTGCTAGAACATAAAATTATGTAACTTATAAAGGCCTTTTAAGTATATACATACACCTATAAAATCCTATAAGATCCTATAGCTTTTACTTCAGAACCTTAGCCATGAGATAAACACAAATTTGCCAGGTTCTGAAAAGAACCTGTTGGGTTTAAAAAGTGGTTTTTATTTTAATAGAAAAATAACAGAGTTAAAGCAGGCAGAAAAGAAAAAAAATAGAGAAAAAGAGAACTTAGGAACTCTACAGTTTGCAGGTTGACCTTAGGGCATTTTCCTTAATGTAAATATGCACAAAGACCACATTACTTCCATTTTACATAAACCCTGGCAAGTAAAAGTGCCATAAAACCTATGCAGTGCTTGAAAGGGGGTAATTTTCCTTGTTTTCTCCTTATTCTTAGATTATTTATTTTCCACTTTTTTTTTTCTTAAAATGAGGAACTGAGCTGTGGCCTAGGATTTTTGTGTGGTGGATTGACCTGTGCTGCTTGTGGGCAGGACTCCACAGTGTGTTGCCAGTGAGTCATTTACACCCTTTTACGTGACTCAGTTTCTCTTTCCAGACGTCAATGGCTTCTGAGAGGGCTCAACATGCCAGGTGATTAGCCCATATATGTGTTTCCTGAATGAGCCTTTGTTTAAAATTAATTTTTGTTGGGGATTTCCTTGCAGGGCTGCTGCATGTCACTGGGGGTCACTTTTCATCTGGGAGGAGCAAATGCCTTTTATCTTCAGAGCTGAAAAAACTCAGTCTTTCATTTGCCTATGAAAGCAACAGTTCAGTTCCTCATGCAAATGTGCACAGACAAGCTGAATGGAGATTAATTTGGGGAGAAAAAGTAATGGAGAAAACCCCTTAGAATGCCTCTCCAAACTAGAATTAGGATCCTTAAACAACAATTGCCTAGGAGAAAAACAACAACAATAACAACAGCCAAGACCATTTCCTGTAAACTGTGCTCTGCCACTCCTACTTTGTAACTCTCATGCACCATTACATGTGCGAAGGTCAAATCTTCTCACAGGACAGTGTAATCTCTGGTACTCTCAAAGCCAAAGAGTTCAGGTCATGCAATACAGGAAAACCGAACTTTAGACCTGAGAAGAACCTGCCTATGACTCTTGAAAATCCACACAGTAAACAGAACACCCCAAAAGTGGTGAGTGGCATCTTTGTTCTGAACTCTTTAAAGGGATTCAAATCATTAGAAGCCTATTCTAGATTTTTTGGTACTACAGACGGCAAAGGCGGAAGAAGGTATAGGGTGGAATAAAAGTAAATGAAAGAACTTTTGTTTTGTTTTGTTTTTAAGACAGAAAGCAAAGACAGAAACCAACAGCATGTTTTTGTTTTTGTTTCCTCTTTTGCAGCTGCAAGGAATTTTGGCCAAATTAGAGAGGCTTTGATACCCATAATTTGGAATTCTCATTCCAATTTGACCAAGTCAGATAAAGTTGGTCAAATCTGATGGGAGAAAGACTAGAACAAACAACAGCAGCAACAACAACAACAAAACCCCAAAAATATGATCACTGAGCACCCTAATGATAAGAATAAATTAATACTACCCCAATTAGGCTACTTACCTAGGGATGGGTCTTAGGCTGAAGACTGCTTTCTACCATCCTAGAAGCAGGGAAAAAACAACCAGAAACAAAACAAAAAAAACTTGAACTCATCTTCCCTGCTGTGAGTGAACTCAAACTCCATAAAGGGATTACCTGCCTTCGATCATCATGAAAACAGGAAATTTTGCCTTCCTTGTTGGAAACAAGTAAAACTCCAAAATTAAAAAAAGGAATTATACAGCAAAATAAACTTCAGGTCTTGACCAAATTTTGGCAGACCAGGGATTCTCTTGAGGGGGTGCTCCCAGACCTCAGCCAAGTGTCCTATGGGTTTGAGCCATAAAGTTAGCTCATGCTGGTACCGAGCACCAATAGGAGATTTATCAAGGGTCAGGGCATCTTCACTCAGAATCCCTCCATGGTTCCCAAAATGTGAATTCTGAAAATCTGAGACTGGTCTCGGTTAATTTAGAAAGTTTATTTTGTTAAGGTTAAGGATGTGCACCTGTGACACAGCCCCAGGAGGTCCTGTCAACATGTGCCCAAGGTGGGTAGAGGCACAGCTTGGTTTTATACATTTTAGGGAGACATGAGACATCAATCAATATGTGTAAGATGTACATTGGTTCAGACTGGAAAGGTGAGACAACTCGAGGTGAAGGTGGGACAACTCCAAGAGAGGAGGGGCCTTCCAGGTCATAGGTAGATAAGAGACAAATGGTCGCATTCTTTTGAGTTTCTGATTAGCCTCTCCAAATGAGGCAACCAGATATGCATTTATCTCAGTGAGCAGAGGGGTGACTTTGAATAGAATGTGAGGCAGGTTTGCCCCAAGCAGTTCCCAGCTTGACTTTTCCCTTTAGGTTAGTGATTTTGAGGCCCCAAAGATTTATTTTCCTTTCACAGTATTCTGTGCATAGAAGCCACATGATAAATGTGTGTGGATTATGACAGAGTGTCTTCCTAAAAAGAAAACACAAAATTTAAAATATTTTTGCAAGGTTTGTCCCTTCTCCACCTCTACGGAAAACTTCAGTAGATAAGAAAATTAAAAACTAGAATCCTTTCCTTATTTTCTCACCTCTAACATTTATTAGTTGGATTACTGTGGGCAATTAGGTTAGCCTCTTCATGCCTGTGTTTTCCCATTTGTAAAACAGAAATAATAATATGTAGCTTATAAGAATATTGTGAAGCACAATTAATGTTTGTAAAGTAGTTTTTAACAACCTCAAAGTCATAGAAATGTAAAATAGCCTTAATTTAAAATTTTAAAATATGTATGCATAATGATTCATTTAATAAACATGCAAAGAACTGTTTATATGAATTTACACGTGTGAATCAGGTTTGCAATATTAACAGTTTATTTTAACTTGGAAATAGACTTTGCTCATTTTTGACATTTTGCATTTGCATTTTGATATCTCCTTCTAACAATGACTACTTATATTATCCATATGGGTCAGTAGTCCTCAACCCTGTCTGACAATTAGTGTATGCTTTAGAAATACACTGATGGTAAGTTTTAGAATATACTGATGATGAGACTTCAGCTGAGCAAATTAAATAAACTCTCTGGGGGTAAGGAGCTCAGGAATGGGCATTTTAAAAAACTCAGATGATTCTAATATGAAGCTGAGATTGAGAATGACTAATACCTGCCTGGATGTGTATGTACATCATCATAAGACCTGCTTAATTTTGAACTTTTAACAAGCTTCAGCTTGATAAAAAATTCACCTATAATGTATTTAAATACATTTTGATTGATATTTTGAACTGTATGTAAAGTTTGAAGTAAAAGATCTCAAAATTCTCTTTTGGCCATAGTATTTAATGAATCTGTGATGCTCTTTTTAAATTTGTCAAATGAAATAGCACAAAGCCCTGTAAGCTCAGCTATTACTCATCAAAGAAACAGGGGTGCTTACATTTGTTTCCACAGACTTGTATTTGTCTACTTGAATGCAAGCATATGCTAAACAGAATGTTTATGTAAAATCATATTGTTTACCAGACAGGAGTCCGGTTCCAGGCCCCAAGAGAGTGTTCTTGGATCTTGCACAAGAAAGAATTCAGGGTGAGTCTACAGTACAAGGCAAGTTTATTAAGAAAGTGCAGTGGCTCATGCCTGTAATCCCAGCACTTTGGGAGGCCGAGGTGAGTGGGTCACCTGAGGTCAGGAGTTCGAGACCAGCCTTGCCAACATGGTGAGACCCCATCTCTACTGAAAATACAAAAATTAGCTGGGCGTGGTGGTGGGCACCTGTAATCCCAGTTACTTGGGAGGCTGAGGCAAGAGAATTGCTTGAACCCAGCGGGCAGAGGTTGCAGTGAGCAGAGATCATGCCACTTCACTCGAGTCTGGGTAAAAGAGCAAAACTCTGTCTAAAAATAAATAAATAAAATTTAAAAATTAAAAAAAAAAAGCAAAAGAATAAAAGAACAGCTACTTCATAGGCAGAGCAGCCCCAAGGGCTGCTGGTAGCCAATTTTTGGGGGGTAATTTCTTGCTTATATGCTAAACAAGGGGTGAACTATTTATGCCTCCCCTTTTTAAGTCATATAGGGTAACTTCCTGACATTGCTGCAGGGAGTGTAGAAGTGAGAACAATCCGAAGTCACTCTATTTGGCATATTGGTTTTGGTGGGTTTTAGCTAGATTCTTTATCGCAATCTGTTTTATTAGCAAGGACTTTATGACCTGCATCTTGTGCCAACCTCCTATCTCATCCTGTGACTTAGAATGTCTAACCCTCTGGGAATGCCGCCCAGTAGGTCTAGCCTTATTTTACTCAGCTTATATTCAAGATGGACACACTCTGGTTCAAATGCCTCTGAGAATACGTCATAAGGTATATAATGCACCTCACAATAATATTAGCTTTATGTAAGACATACAATTTTATGAATTACCTTTTCCATTTTAAAATACAAGTTGATTTCAGGTGTCCCTAAGCTGACTTCTACATCTCCTTTCTCTACTATTCACTGATGAAGGAGCATATTTTATTTTAAAATTAGGCTTTGAAAATATACTTAGGTAGCACTTATAAATAATTATATTTATGTATGACACATCTATGATTTTATTTTCAGATCTGATATTCCATTTTCAAGTAAATTTTAGAAAGCTGGTTTTAGGCTTTATGTTTATATGAACATGAGTAGAGAGATGTAGGCATAAATATATGTATATTTGTGTGTGTGTGTGTGTGTGTGTGTGTGTATGTGCATGTGTAATATATACCTTTGAAAGTCTGTATCCTCACCCAATTAGTGCATTTTAATAATTCTTTTTGAAATTGTTTGATGTAAAAAGGGGTCAAGAATCCAACTAGAATATGGCCATGTTCAAATCAGCTGCTAGCTTTTTAAATTACATTTCAAAGTGGATGGAAATTTGAATTTTGATTATGAAAAATGTGGCTTTTGTTCATCTTGGGGTAAGTACATTCATTTTAAATGATTAAGTTTTTAAAAAAATGCCCTTTTGCTTCCAAGGCAGGAAAACTTAACTTCTACTTTTGATGTACAATATTATCTCTTTTCTTTAGTATTTTTTCTTAATAAGTGATTTAAAAATTCAAGGTTTCTAGCCAGAAGTGTATAGCGTTTTTATAGAATACTTTCTGAGTGATCACAGATCATGCTCACAGTTCCTAATTATTCATCATGACATTTAAAACCAATCCACTTGCCTTCATAGGAATAGCATTATAATGTGATGTTCAGATTTGCTAGAGACATTTTTTCTCCCTTTGTTACATTTTGTTAACAACCTGTCCAGTACAGCATAATTTTCGCTTTGATACCAATTAAGCAAATTGCAGTACAGCTATAATTCAATTGCAGATGAATGATGTGAAACCATAGTTTATCATAATACAGTGATATAAAACACAACAAAAAGAACAAATGAGCTGTGAGGGTACAGATATTTGCTGAACTATTTACATGATTAATGTTCCTATAATGTTTGCATTCTTATTGTCCTACATCATCTGTATGTTTTTAGCCTTTTTCCCCTGATCAAAGCAACCTCGATGTTGTAAAATAAAAAGTAGAATATCTCAAAGAAAAATTACACTAGAACAATAAAATAGTACCCAAGTATTATCTATGGAACAAGCAAATCACTCCTCAAATAATTTAATTCTAGCTTAATTTAGATTAAAAGCCTGTTTGAAATGGTGGAATTTTCTTTATAAAATGACATAAACCAACTTTTTATTTTCTTTCCGTAAATGATATGGCGTACTTCAAACACAAACTGCAATACTATGTTTTCTTATGTTCTTATGAAGTCAATGAAAAAGTCCATTAAGTATTAATAATACCATATCCTTAATAGCCAATGACATCTTTTTTTTGAGATGGAGTCTCACTCTGTCTCCAGGCTGGAGTGCAGTGGCGTGATCTCGGCTCATTGTAGCCTCTGCCTCCCGGGTTCAAGCAATTCTATTGCCTCAACCTCCCGAGTAGCTAGGACTACAGGCATGCACCACCATGCCCAGCTAATTTTTGTGTTTTTAGTAGATGGGGTTTCACCATGTTGTCCAGGATGGCCTCGATCTCTTGACCTCTTGATCCGCCTGCCTTGGCCTCCCAAAGTGCTGGGATTACAGGTGTGAGCCACCGTGCCTGGCCCAATGACACCTTCTTACTGGCATTTTTTTATTAAAAATTAAAAAAGGAATATTTTGAAACAATGGTTAATCGGGTTTGATTCATAAAGTCATGGTTGTGAGCTGACTTTTTGTTTCTTTTACTCCTGATCAGACCAAAACAGAAAGCTGTCAACTGTGTGTTTTGTCCCTACAACTGTTCATGGGTTTTATTATGATTTAACATTCTTAGAATCTTATCTGAAGATACAGATTTTCTCTGTGACAGTTAACTTACTTAGAATATAATGTCAGGAATTACTAATTGGTAAAGATTTTTTAATACCTTTAATGCTCCTCTTTTAGGCTGCTCAATTTACATCTTTTTATTGTATTTCTTATAATTTTGTACAGTCCCTCTATCACATGCAGGTTGTTCTTGAATTCCACGTTGTATAAACCATATGTGCATCTGAGTGTCATAACATTTTGCAGAACTGAATTGGTAACATATTTATGCACTAAAGCAGGTATTATTATTTTTAAAATTGATCTTGAATACAGAAAATGTCATACATATTTGCTAGTGTTTAAAGGTTTCAATCCCACTGAGTTTTGAAAGATACAAAAACGTTTCTGGATTTTTCAGTATCTTTTCCCCTCTTTTTCTTTCTTGTGATTCTTGATGATTTTTGCTACTCTTAGAACAAGAAGTCTGCTTAGTGTGAGAATGTAAATCCCTTTCCAAACATCACTCTGAAAGAAGGCTAGATTTGCTCCCTGGAAAGCAAGCATTACCCATTTCAAGCCAAATAAATGACAGTTATGGAAAAAGCAGCCTGGAAACGACATGAATTTGGCTATATTTCATCTCCACAAATGCAATGCTTCATAAATATGGAGGACTGACAATGTCGACAAACCCCTCTGTGTTCAATGATGCTACATAGCTTTGGCCTGCTGGGAGACAATAGCAGCGGGAACAATCTGGCATTGAGCAACCGGAAATGGAGTGGTTCTTTATGAGCAAAAGCATTGACCACGATTCAAAAAGGCAGAGATGCAAACTGTGCCAGGTTGTGCAGAGAGTAGCTTTAGCTCTAAAGCCAAGGATAATACTTCCCCTTGTGCTACATGGAATGGACCATTGGTCAGTTCAATCAAGCCTCAAACACGTGTATGATCAAAAAAAAAAAAAAAATTTGTTAACTGTTACTATTGGGAACCCAATCCAAAATGACATTCTTGGCATGTTCAAGATGTGACACTGGCAGATCAAGATTAGAATCTAGGCATGCTTCACTCAGAAATATTTTTTGAAAGCATATGTTAACCATGTAATGCTATAAACACTCAAGGATTTCTTTACATATATATGTGCTTGTGATTTGTTTTATCATAGAATAAAGATAAAATACATCTTCAACTGTAACTCAACAAATATTTATTGACTATACACTGTATTTCAAGCAACCAAATAGTTCCTGAATTTAGGGAATGAACACCAAGAAACCTAGTTTTTAGGTACTATTCTATTACTATTTTCCAAATCTATTTCAATCTGCTTTTTCTTTTCGGGCTTCTGGTTGCCAAAATATGTAATGAGATAATTAAATGAGATGATTTTTAAGGTAACTTTCCAAGCAAAAATTCTATAGTTCTGTTCAGAACTATTCACTGTATAATGACACGCTTATTTATATTGTGTGTTTTTGAAATTTTCAGGTGTCAGGTTTGCTCAAATTATATAAAATCCCTTTTATAGAATTGTTTGTAGCTATGTTTAGTAAAACCATGGAGAGTAGCACATAAATATTTGATGGGCATTTGGAGGGACATCAGATACATTTCAACTTGGAATAAAGACAAAATACATCTTCAACAATAACTCGACAAATATTTATTGAGTATATACTATAAGCCAAGCAGCTGAGCAGTTCCTGAATTTGGGTAATGAACACCAAGAAAACTTATGTCAGTCCATCTCTAATTATGTCCTCTAAAAGAGATGAAATTGTAGCTTGCCAAAATTACAAAATAGTGTTTAAAACATAAAGGAAGAATTTCAAAATGGATTTCTCTGCTATGTCTACCAAGAAAAGCAAATACAAGGAAACACTTTTTTTGATAATGTATACTTATAACATTAAGTATGCAAACAATTAAAATACTCAGTGTTTCAGGTTTCATGCAATAGATATTATATATACCAAGATGTATAAGACAATGACAAGCTATATTGATAAAACAAAGAATAAAGAAGATAAGATATTTGGCAAACATCAGCGTAATTGCCAAGCACATGGCCTAAATATTTATGTAATTTGGTTAGAATTACTTTTGTTATGGCCAGGAGCTGTGGCTCATGCCTGTAATCCCAGCACTTTGGGAGGCCGAGGTGGGTGGATCACCTGAGGTCAGGAGTTCGAGACCAGCCTGGCCAACATGGTGAAACCCTGCCTCTACTAAAAATACAAAAATTAGCTGTGTGCGGTGGCACGTGCCTGTAATCCCAGCTACTCGGGAGGCAGAGGCAGGAGGATTACTTGAACCTGGGAGATGGAGGTTTCAGTGAGCCGAGATTGCGCCATTGCACTC
The DNA here is from genome assembly GCF_028885655.2 of Pongo abelii. Classification (NCBI taxonomy): domain Eukaryota; kingdom Metazoa; phylum Chordata; class Mammalia; order Primates; family Hominidae; genus Pongo; species Pongo abelii. Next base: position 93,604,274 of record NC_071990.2, on the reverse strand, counting down.
CAGCCTGGGCAATGGAGCAAGACTCCATCTCAACAAAAAAAAATTACTTTTTATATATTAGTTTAAGGTTTTTTTGTTCATATAATATACTTAATATTTCTATATCTAGTAAGTGAAAATTGCAGTACATTAAAATAAATAAAAATGGGTAAATTAGAAATTATTAATATGCTATGAGCCCACCCAGCATTTCTATCTAGAAATGAGGAGGAAGATGAAGTTGCAAAGGAGATAACTAAAGAAAATTCTGGCAAATCACAAACAAACCTAATTTAATGGGGTAAAGATAAGGTAGGAGTACACTATTCATTTATTCAATAAATAGTCATTGAGCATTTTTTATATGTTAGACACTATTCTAGGACTGGAGGTAGAACAGTGCAGAAGGCAGACAAGGTTCCTGCTCTCATGGAGCTTTCTATCTAGTTAGTGGAACAAGGGAGGCAGGCTGAAGTTAATCAAAATACAGGAAGCAAAGAAGAAAATATATTTTCATGATGATTGTTACACAAAAAAACAGAATAGGGTCATGTGCTGGATTAAAAGGGCTAGTTAAAATCAAGGGGTCAGGATAGTTTTCAGGTGAGGATTAAGCTGAGCTCTAATGATAAGAAGAACCTGAAGGAAAAGCCTTTCAGGCCAATGCAAAAATGATGACGGGAAGATTATCTCAGAGAAGAAAAAGTGAAAAGACTTCAGGACAGGAACAAGCTTTTCATATTCTAGGAATAGAAGAAAGGTCATTATTGCTGGAATTTAAGAAATGAGGGAAGACGGGTGTGAGATGAAGACAGAGGAATATGGGAACAGATAAATGCTGAGATTGCAAAACTGGGAAAAAATGTAGATTTGATTCTAACTAACACTGGTAGTTGTGAAAAGGCTTAATGCAGGGAGAGTGAGAAGATCCAGTTAGTTTAAGACAACTGGCTCCTGTGTAGATCATGTGTTGGGGGATAGTGTTGGATGGGGCTTCTCCAGGAAGTCAGGGTGGAAGAACGGCTGCTAGACAAGAGGAGATAATCCTGATTTATGCACAGGTGGTTTGGAGGAAATGAAAAGAGTTGCATTTGGGATATGATTTGAAGATGAATACCTTTCTAATTCTTGGATGAGTGGAGTGAGATCAAGAAGACTCTAAGAAAGCTTTTGTGTTTAGCTATATAGTTTTCTATTCTATCTATAAATGGCTTTTTCCCCCTACAGTTTCCGCTATAGCTTGTAACTTTGCTCACTTCATTTATTCACTTATTATCTTTTTATTTCTGTACTCAACCCCTTAATACTTCTGTTGGCATCTCTAGTAGCAGGGATACACTATGCCAAAAGGTTCTCCATTGTGTGCTTACCTAGTTCTGTATAGGGAATGAGCCCAATTATTTTCTCTAAGGAAGCCCGCTATTTTGGAGGGGAAAACAGGCTTTACTGGCTGAGTTAAAACAGGAAGGCCATTATGTTAGGAATCAGCATTCTAGTCTACACCTCTTGAATCTATTTTAGTTATCGCTAGGAAAACTCAAATAAATAACTCAAACCTGAAATAAAAATAATGGCAGGAAAGGTCATTTACTTTTGCTTCCTATAGTGGATTACAAAACACACTATGGACATAAAGAATGAAAATCTCAATACAAAATATATGTAATTAATTGATTGTTTACATTATGCTGCAGGATTGAGAAGGGAAATGAAGAGCAACGATGTGCAAAGTCTCTCAGGTGGAAAGAATGAATATAGAAGCAAACTTTCTGAATATTATTCAGTGCTTCATTTAGATAGAAAGAGGTATCATTATTTTTCAACCACTGAAGCTAGTGGAATAATTTTCATGATTCCTGTGCATGGCTGAAACGTTGAATGTGAGGATCAAGAACTGCTCTTTATTACCAATACAATTTAAGTCATTTTGTTAGAAGGCGCTCTCTGCCTCCAGATATCATATATATTGCTAGCTCATTTAAGTGTTTTTAAATATCAGAAGTTACTCAACAAATTTAACTAGTGGTACCTATTTGCCTTAAAAAGATTTGGTGATAAGTATTCTATGTATTTACATACTTGTTTAAAAGATTGAGACTAGACAGCAAAGAAAGTAAGTGACAGAAGTGACCAAAGATAATTAAGTGATATAGAAAACGATATATCTGACACTATGATGGAAGTCAAGGAGGCAATTACTACTTTTTGGTTGTATGATTTTTTTGACTTTTATTTTAAGTTTTAGGGTACATATGAAGGTTTGTTACAAAGGTAAACACAGGGGTTTGTTGCACATATTATTTCATCACACAGGTACTAAGCCCAGTACCCAATAACTATCTTTTCTGCTCCTCTCTCTCCTCCCACCCTCCCCAACTAGACCCCAGTTTGTGTTGGTCCCCTCTATGTGTCCATGTGTTCTCATCATTTAGCTCCCACTTATAAGTGAGAATATGTGGTATTTGGTTTTCTGTCCTTGCATTAGTTTGCTAAGGATAATAGCCCCCAGCTACATCCATGTTCCTACAAAAGACATGATCTTTTTCTTTTTTATGCCTGCATAGTGTTCCATGGTGTATATGTACCACATTCTCTTTATCTTTCCAGTCTGCCATTGATAGGCATTTAGGTTGATTCCTTGCCTTTGCTATTGTGAATAGTGCTTCAATGAACATTTGCATACATGTGTATTTATGGTAGAATGATTTATATTTCTCTGGGTAAATACCCAGTAATTGGATTGCTAGGTTAAATGGTAATTCTGCTGTTAGCTCTTTGAGGAATCTCCATACTGCTTTCCACAATGGTTGAAATGATTTACACTCCCACCAACAGTGTATAAATATTCCCTTTTCTCCACAACCTCACCAGAATTTGTTATTTTTAGACTTTTTAATAACTAATTCTAACTGGTGTAAGATGGTATCTCTTTATGGTTTTAATTTGCATTTCTCTAATGATCAGTGATGTTGAGCTTTCTTCAATATGCTTGTTGGCCATATGTCTATCTTTTGAAAAGTGTGTCTTCATGTCTTTGACCATTTTTTATTAAGGTTGTTTTTCTCTTGTAAATTTAAGTTTCTTATGGATGGTGGATATTGGATCTTTACCAGAGGGGGTTTGCAAATATTTTCTCCCATCTGTAGGTTATCTCTTTACTCTGTTGATAGTTTCTTTTGGTGTGAAGAAGCTGTTAAGTTTAATTAGATCCCATTTGTCAATTTTTGCTTTTGTTGCAATTGCTTTTGGTGTCCTTGTCATGAAATCTTTGCCTGTTACTATGTCCAGGATGATATTGCCTAAGTTGTCTTTCAGGGTTTTTTTTTTTTTTTCAATAGTTTTGGGTTTTACATTTAAATCTTTAATCCGTCTTGAGTTGGTAAAACAATGTTTTGCAAGTAAACTTTTAGAAACATATTTAATGAGCAATACATAATGCTTTACACTTTTATGAAAAGTATTTAGTATTGTTATGATAATCATTTATGTGTTGGCAGTCTTCTTCCATTTAGACATTGTTGGAAACCCTACCATTGTTTCCATAACTTATGTTTCTTCTATAACTTAATTATACCACACTATTGTTTTTTATAGAACAAAAACTTTATAGAATAAAATGTACTATTTAATTTGCTTGATTCTGTTAGCTCTTAAGGATTACCTGTTAACTTTTAAAGATTACCTTAAAGAATATGCTAACAGTTTAGATAAAGTATGTATTCATGAGTTATAGGACAAAAGAAATCTGAGCAATGAGAGGGTATAGTACCTCTAAATCTCTTTCTTGCAGATTAATCATACTATTTCAATATTTTGTGGCACTCATTCTCTTTATTGTCTTACTAAATTGGGACAACATTCTCTCTTAGTGATTCCTTTATTGGGGTCATAGTTTAAATTCAATACCAGAATTTTTTCTCCCTGTATTATATGAGAAATAAGCCTTTTCACCATATTAGAGAACTTTCATTATAGCAATATGTTCTGAAATTGTGAATTTCTATAATACATAACTTTTATGTTCTACATTCATTGTATGTTGCAAAATGAAAAATTATTTTCAATAACGCCTTACTGTTGTTGAAAAAGCTGTCTCATTTACTAGTCATTTATGTTTTGATATTATGTGATTTTTTCTTATTTATGTATTATGTTAAAACATTTTTATTGCATCATCCTAAAAAATGCATTAATTGAAGGGTACACTGCCTATTTAATAATAATTTTTCAGAAAAAAAGAACCCTATCCCATTAATTGTGCACATCAATTCTAAGAGGGTTTCCAATTGCAAATACTTTAAGATGTGATTTTACGGCTGGGTGTGGTGGCTCACGCCTGCAATCCCAGAGCCCTGGGAGGCCAAGGCAGGTGGATCACTTGAGTCCAGGAGATCGAGAGCAGCCTGACCAACATGGCAAAAACCTGTTTCTACAAAAAATACAAAAAATTAGTCAGGGGTGGTGGCACGTGCCTGTAGTTCCCGCTACTTGGGAGGCTGAGGCAGGAGAATTTCTTGACCTGGGAGGCAGAGGCTATAGTAAGCTAAGATCACGCCACTGCACTCCAGCCTGGGAGAAAAGACTGAGACCTTGTCTCAAAAATAAAATAAAATAAAATAAAATAAAATAAAAAAAAAAAATAAAATGTGATTTTTATAAGAGAAACCTCTTAGAATTGAGGAGATAGTGTAATTTAAGTCTATTACCCCTTTTATTCACAAATATCATTAACTTTATATCTAAGGACAAGTAACAGGAAAATGAAGATTTTATGTATTTAAACTTACTAATTTATGTTAATATCAGAATCTTTAAAATGTTGCCATTAGTATCAAATAATGAGATTGAGTAATGTATTGCCTAAAACACATTTCCAGAAATAATATTTTAATTCTAAAAATCTGGTTTTAGTTGGGAAAATGCTTCCTGTTATTTGGGAAAGTAAGAACCTCAACAAGCTAGTCAGACACAAAGGAGAAATGGTGGCCATGGTCTCCAACACAGCCTGATGAGCATCATAGAGGGACCACAGAGTTCTTCCTTGGACTATGATAATAACTGTTAGCATTCACTATGTACTTTGTTTGAGCAGGTCTTCCGTGATGCCTCTGACATATCCATGTGCCATCATCTTTCATTCAGATTCCTCCAATAGTCTCCTGACTGGCCTTGTTGTAGTCTATTCTCCATGTTGCAACCACAAACATAATCTTTTTAAAGACAAATTAGATCATGCTACTTCTTATAACCCCTCCATAGCTGTGAGCATCTCTGAAAATAAAAGTTTACTTTTATTTTCAGAGATGTGTAAAGCTATGGAGGGGTTTTATGTAAACTTTTACAATGATCTTTAAGGCTCTGTGTGATCTGGCCCATGCATATCTCTCTGATCCCTTCAGGGTTATGCTTCCCCTACTTATCTGCTTTCTGTTGTTCAGGTTCAGTCTTGTGTCTGCTAAGTCCCTTTGCTCTTGCTCTTGCCTATGAAGCCCTTACTTTGGCTCTCTGAGTGGCCGTCTCCTTCTCATTCTTCATGCCTGGACTCATGTTTCCCATCCTAAAGCAAATCAAATCCAATCTTTCGCTTTATGAAACGAGATTTTGTCCATCTTGTTTATCCTGATATTTTTCTCTACTGAAGTATGACTAGCACATGGGGGCACCCAACCATTCACACAGAGGTAGGAGTCTAGAGTTCAGGTTGGACTTAAATGTCAATGGAATAACAGACTCAAAATGTGAATCTGGAAAGTCTCTTAGCTGGCCTATTCTTTAGTGTCCTCATCTGTCAAATTGAGCTGATAATAACAACTTTTATCTCATAGGGCTGTTGTAAAAAATAGGCAATTTACATAAAACATCCTGTATGTATGTGCTAGATAACCATGAAATATTAGCCATATTTTCTTGATGAATAAATTTTATCTAATCCAGTAATTCTAAGGGTGTTATTTCAAGACTAGTAGCATAAACATCACCTGCAGGTTTTCCTGGAAATGAAAATTCTAGTATCATCCCAGACCTACTGAATTGGAAATTATAAGATCAAGGGCCAGCAAGCTCTAGTTTCACAAGCTAGGTGATTCTGTGATTCTGATGCACACTAACCTTTGCTCTCATCCACATACTTTTCAAAAGATTGTTGCGAGAATTAAATATATAAATCTATAAAAGACCTTTAATATGATACCTGGTAAAATGGTAGATTTTAAAATAAAATATAGTTGTCATTCTTACGTTATTTCTCACCCTAATCTAGGGAATATGCAGTTTAAGAACAAGGGCATTGTCTATTTTTTTTTTAACTTCTAAATTCTCAGTTTCTGGAAGGTTGTCTGGCACTTCACAGGTGAGCAAGTAGTTAAGTGATGAAGGAACCATAAGTAAGATGCTGCCAAGGGGCAAGATAGAATAAAACATATTTCTTGGTGTTTGTTAGCTATAGCTCTCTTAATTTTTCTCATTCAGATCTAGGGAGCAGGTAGGTCAATTTGCATACTATTTCTTCAGGTTTCTCAGAAGGGAATAAAATCCAATTCTTTTCTCCAGGACTCAGACTAAGGATGACTGGTCAGGGAGGATTAGAGTTGCCCAAAGCAAGGCTACATGGCAGGGAAGAAGAGGTACCTAAATCAAAGGGAATCTAGTCTACTGACTTATTCAATGGACGGGTCTACGTGTTGATGTCACGATTTGTGGTGGGTGTTGAAACCTTTCCAAGACTCAGTTAACCCAGTGCATTGTTTGAGCTTCAAAAAATAGTGGCTTCATTAATTAGGAACGCTACAATTTCAAAACCCAAGACTGAGGCTTCCAGGTAGCCAAGATACTAGAGGTAAGAAAGATTCTCAATAAAGAGATAACCGGGAGGCTTAGAAAGGTTATGCCCAAATACTTAAATTGTATCAGAGCCCACAGTCAATTTCACATCTTTCATATTCAAAAATCCAAGAGTTTCTAAAACATCACATTGTCATAGAACACAAGAAGGTTTGAAGGATAATGTATAGAATTTTTGCTTGTGCTTGACACATACTTTGGTTTATTTAAAAGATCTATTGCTAAAGGGAGATATATTAAATGGTGTGTTTGAAGCCCAGTGTCAGGAACTTAAAACTTTCATAGCAAGGTAGACCATCCTGCACAGCTAGCAGCCTGGGTCCCGCAGAGGTCACTCAGGATGTGTACACTCCGATTCAGGGTAAAATATCCCTCCTGTGCATGCAGAACTGCCTATCTCTGCCAATGTGGATAACCAGGTGTTTCCTTTGGTTCTTTCACTCAGCTTATCTTTTCTTTGGACAAATGTCATGAATATGTCCAATCAGAGTAAAGGCCCCTTAGAATTCTTGCTGGCATCAAGCTCAATACATACAGTAGAAGCTTAACAATGCAGAGCTGCTTTTTTTTTTTTTTTAAATGCCTGCTGTAAGCAGTTTCTTCCTATGAAATATACCAGTATGCAACTTATATTCGTGACTGTATTTTAAAGGTTCCTTGCAGCCTTCTAGTGATTGTGCCAGAAACCAGATTTAATGACCTTCAGCAACAAGTTTCCTCTGAAAGGTGAAATATACTGGCACACGGAGTTGGGGCACTGGGTATCTGGTTAGATTGGGGTTAGGAGACTATAGGTAGTTTCAACTCAAATGCCTTAATGATCCCAATGTCTGTCCTTTTCCTGAGCTGAGAATCATAAATTCTTGTTCCACAATGAGTGCTCTGGGAACCAGCAGCTCAGCATCACCTGGGAGCTTGTTAGAAATGCAGAATCTCAGGCCTTACCCTGGACCTACTGAACTAGAACTGAAGTTTAACAAGGTCCCCAGGTGGTTATATACACATTAGAGTCTGAGAAGCTGTGCTCTAGGTCAGCATTTGACTCTTGGTGCACATGAAAATCACCTGAGGAAATTCTCAAATTCCTATGCCCAGGCCCATTCTAAACCAATTAAATCAAAATCTCCAGATGGGGTCCAGGTAGTGTTTTAAAAGTATGCCAGGTGATTTCAATATGTGGCTAACATGCAGAACCATTTTTCTTGATTATACGGAATTCCTCTGGTTTTTATTTATAAAAATGATTGTGATTTGTATGATTTATTTATCTGTGATAACAGAAACACTATCCATTATTTCATATTCTTGTTTATAAAAAGTATGCAAAATATATATTATATAGTATATAAAATAAAATAAAAATTAATAAAAATATATTTCAGCAAACATTACATGGAAATGGACTCAGGAATTACATTCTTGTGCATTGATTGTGTAGAAATATGTTTAACGAGTAACTTAATCATTGCTATTTTTCAACTAATATAAGTGAGTTCTTTTCACCTGAACTTGGCAGCTGTGGGCATGTTTTTCATTCTAACTACACTGTAGAATAGATACCCAGCTACAAAATGTTGAATAAAAATTTACCTACAACCATTGTAGCTTGTTGAAGAGATTTAGCTTAGTTGCTAAAATGTCAGATGCAACCCTGTAAGTGGGTTGCTTTTAAAAATCTCCCCTGCAGGCTTACCTTTCCTTCTACCCAGAAATTGCATTAATAGGTGCTTTTAAAAGGTAGCTGGTCCTCTCAAGATGTTGGCTTCTTTTAAAATTCTTTTAATCAAGATCTGCCTCTAATGCTTTTCATTTACTTTCTTAAGTGAAAATATAACATGAAAGCCAATTCCAAGCCAGTGGAGGGGGCGAAAATAACTGTTACAGGGGCTGGACCGAAACAGAGACACAGTGCTTCCTCTTTGAAGTATGGCCACCTGTGAACTCCTATTGATCTTGGGCAGTCAAGCTTCAAAGGAATAAGGCTGCACTTCTCCCCCACCTGGCCACTGCGTGGTATAACACTTTTGAGTCAGCAGGGGCTACTTTTAAGTTAAAATTTGGATTAAAAAGCTAAATTGTGAGAGGTGAATAGCTCATAAGGTAGCTTTTAAAACATAAATATGATTTGAGATCTGCTCAGTTGTATCTTCTTCACCTCCTTCCTTTACCCTCTTGTCACCTTCAGTATTTTAAAGGTCAGCCTTTTTCAAATTAGTTTCTATATCAGAATTTAATGAAGTCACTAACATGAAGGTGAATAGTTGATCTATCTAGAGCAATCAGGAAACTGAAAAGCCAAAATAGCTTCCCACCTACATCTGTTGACCTTGTAATGAAAAAGGAAATACAGCAGAGAAACTAAACTTTTTTTCTTTGTCTTTTCAGTGGGCTATAATAGAAATGGTGATTTATTTATAGATTTAAAATAAATTTTGAGAAGTAGTTGCATTTTGTGATTCTATATATTTACTGAAGTATACGTATTCAATCTGTTTCTTAGGGTGTGTTATAATCCTAAAAAATTCTCAACTCCTTATGGGGTCCTTTTAGTATATGAGAAAGTTAAAGAAAATAAATCTTAATATGGAAATATTGCAATATTCAGATTTGGTAGTTGAACATACCTTGCTTTGTATTCATGGAGATTAGTATATAGTTAAGAATAAAAGACTACTATCTTACGTCTATAATGATAGCATTTTCCTTTAAATTGGACTATTAAACATATTTTTAAATGTGGTATCCACTAAGAAAATACCAACCTTTTAAGTTTCCATTTCCATTTTAATCCTCAGAAAACGACTGTCCTCCTATGACTAGGACTTGAAAGGACTTTTTTTCCTGGATGAATACCTTAGTCACAAAGGATGTATGTAAGGGGTAATACCAAAGTTCTCATGACTCAGAAGAGTTTAGGTAAGCTTTGCATAAAACTAGAAAGCTTCTGAAGACTTGGTTCAAATCAATTCCTAGAAATATTTCAAAGTTGCACTCAAACTTATAATTTGATTGTAGGATTAATAAGAATTTATTCTACTTTTCCATTAGAACAGTGGACAGAATCACCTGAAATGTTTTGTTCCGCAATATGGTACCTGCCATTCAGGGTAGGGAAGAATTATAATCTCAGATGAGAACATGGAAGAGGAATTGAAAAGTTGGATAAAGGAAATATGTGTAAATCTTTCACTCACTTTTAAGGCAGTCACATAAAAATAAATGAGAAAGATTTATTTAGAAATAAATAAATAAATAAATTAGACGTTTATTTAGAAATAATTAGAAAAAAATCTGTATTGCCTATTATGCAATTTATACAATTTGCAATTATGTACATACTTACCCATCTATAGACATACATTTTTCGAAAGACTCTCAAATTTTATTTGTTTTATATACAAAATGCTAATAATAGTCTGCACTTTTAGAAGGTGAAGAAACTGTCAGTTTTATGCTGTGGAAGTAACATTTCATTTTTGCCAACACTAGCAACTATGAAACAAAGACCTCACCTTTTCTTTTTTTTTTAACATTTTAGTATTAATAGCAATCACAGAGTTTTGCTTAGTCTCTGATAATAGAAATAATGTCAGCTGTACACCTGATATGCACAAGTAGCACTTCCTTAAAAGTTTCGAACTGCTGCTACAACTAGCTTGTTTCTGATTTTGTACAATAAGGTAAATGACCTCTCACATACTTTTCTATATAAAAATCTCAGCAGAACATCATAAGCATGCCAACACTGTCAGTATTTTATTTTCTTTAATCTGCAACCTTCTATTTATTGGCTTTCATTTACTTGAAGCAACTTACGACAAGAGTTATAATGTGTACTGCTGTTTAAAACATATATGTATATACGTGTGTGAAGTAAACACTGTTTTTACTATCAGGAATCTTAAAGACCAGAAAATGAATAAGCTCATGAAATAATGAAAAACATTGAATTGTATGTTGATTTTGTATGTTGATTTTATTTTCAAGGGTCAACTTTAAAAAAATTGTTTATTTATTTATTTATTTATTTTAGATGAAGTCTCGCTCTGTCGCTCAGGCTGGAGTGCAGTGGCGTGATCTTGGCTCACTGCAACCTCTGCCTCCCAGGTTCAAGTGATTCTCCTGCCTCAGCCTCCCAAATAGCTGGGACTACAGGCACCAACCACGATGCCCAGCTAATTTTTTGCACTTTTAGTAGAGACAGGGTTTCACCATGTTGGCCAGGCTGGTCTCAAACTCCTGACATCAGGTGATCCGCCTGCCTCGGCCTCCCAAAGTGCTGGGATTACAGGCATGAGCCACCGCGCCCAGCCAGGGTCAACATTTTATTTCAAATCTTTAATATTCTATATTCAGTAAAAGGCCTTTTTAGAAAAAGTCTAAATAAGATTCTGACAAATCAAAATAATAGTTTTGCTTACTAACAACACTTTATACTAATAGTGGAATACAATACTTAAAAAATATTTAAGTTGCAAATGATGATTGACTACTAAAATCTCCTTTCGGCGAATGTAAAAATTTAAGAAGCTCCAGGACAAAGTACTCGAAACTTTAATAGCAGATGAGCATTCATCCCCTCCCAAATGTTTTTATTTTGTTTAGGCTGAAACTTTCATTAGACGTGGTTGAAAGCCATGAAACCTATGTACAAACTGTCTTAAGTATTCGATATTTAATTTAAAAACTGTGAGCACTGAAGCATAGATAAATTGTAATTACAGAACAATTTAATTTTTTTAATGATTCACATAAGAAAAATGAATCTTTTTTCTTTATAGTTATATCCATATAATTATGGTTATATCCATATAGTTATATATGTTATATCCATATAGTTATAGAAATACATGTTATGGTTATATCCATATAGTTATATATATAATTATAGTAATATCCATATAAGCATATAATATTTGTTTATATTTCTGGGAAATAAATATAATATGTACAATATCCATTCAAATTTAGAAATTGTTTTCTTACTCTCAGACTGCTTATCATGTCTATCTATCTATCTATCGGGGTATGTTTGTTTAAAAGTAAAGTTGTCATTTTTTAAAAACATTGTGGCTCCAAAAATAATGTCTGATGTTGCTGTACATGAGCATCATGTATCTCTCATCTAACCTGCAGAAAAATTAAAATGATTTAATCTCACATTGGGTTATTGTTATTATTAATAATAACTATATTGTTAAAATATTAATTGTTTATTTTTAAAATAATTGTCCCAAGGAAATTTTAAAAGTTTGATTAGCATTTTATTCTATTTACCTCTTATAGTTAGCAATCATGTTGGACACATGACAAGGACTTTTTGCTTCACTCTGACTAGGAACATTGTCTAAAGAGAAAAACATTCCTATAGAGAGAATTTAAGAATTATTTGATGGTAGGAGGGACAGACAAAAAATCTATTCGAAATAGTGAACACTCATCACTGTTGTTGGAGAATAATTAGAAGTAGCTTGAGAGGAGGGGGGAGGGATAGCATTGGGAGATATACCTAATGCTAGATGACGAGTTGGTGGGTGCAGTGCACCAGCATGGCACATGTATACATATGTAACTTATCTGCACATTGCGCACATGTACCATAAAACCTAAAGTATAATAATAATAATAATAATAAAAGAAAAAAAAATTCTGAAAAAAAAAAGAAGTAGCTTGAGATAATATTTTCAATAGCACAAAATTTTGACTATAGTAGAATATAAATATTATAAACACTTAACACAGAAGTCATGTCTCCCGCTCAAGGCACTACTCTCCAGCCTGGCCTTTGATTCTTGTGAATGAATTAGCAAAGATTTGAATCTGTTATGTGTTGAATGGCCAGGAAAGACTGGGATGGGTACGTGGGTTTAAACACAGAGCTCCGTGCAAGTTAGATTTAGGGAACTTTCACAGTAATTGCAAAAACATCAGGATGGAGAATGCTAGGTAGAGTCAAGTAATTAAAATTTTAGGAACATGCTAATTGTCCAACTTGTTAAGTAAAATCAATACATACTTTGCTCACCTTCGTTACACATACTTTTAAGCCTCAGCTATTGGGATACTTTTCATTTACACATTCAAACAAAAATTAGGGAAATCTATCGTAATGAATTTCAATATATTTTCTTTTCCTAACAATTTCTGCAATTTGTATCTAATGAACCAAAAATTGAGGAGAAGAGAGGGAAGATTTAATATATTTTATAGGATCTTGACCTCCTTTTTATGTATATGCTTGCTCTTCTTAGTTCTAAAACATATGCGATGCTTTCTTTGAAACATGATAATAAAACTATGACAAACAATATAACCTTTATTATTTTTCAGTTTATATGTATATGTATAAACTAAATTTTTAGGTATGTGCTTGTTCTTCTTTGTTCTAAAACATACGTGATACTTTCTTTGAAACGTAGTAAAACTATGATAAAAAATATAACCTTTATTATTTTTTAGTTTCTACTCCTTGAATTCCATTAAAATAAAAATTTATATTAAGCACCAGTTACCTGGCAATAGTATTAGTTACCGGAAATTTAGCTCTTAATACCACAAACCAGTTACACACAAGGTTGTGTGGGAGCAAATAGCAAATATTATCTAACATGCTCTAGAGGTTTGAGGACATACTCTTGGAGAAAATAATGTTTTAGCTGAGACTTGAAGCACTAATAAACTTTAATCAGGCAAACTGGACAAGGAGAATTGGACGTATTTGAGTGAAAACCAAAAGAGGACGTGAACTATGTGATTCCTACTTGTGCATATAGTAGAGCATATGCTGTGTTCTAATGTTCACAGATGATTGTGTCTTATTGTATTGTTCTCTTAGCACAGGGCTTGTTACATCACAGGTGAGCCAACAAAGATTTAAAGAAAAATAAATATTAGAGGCAAGGAAACAAATCATTCATTCTAGAAACAAAAACACCAACCACAGATCAGGTATTTGGGGGGAAACTGCAAAGACACCATTGGTGAAAATACTAGGAAGTAAAAATGTGTAGGCAAGAGTGATGATGGGAAAGAAATACAGAAAAAGAAGAAAAAACAATGACAGATGAGCAAAATACTTTTTGTTTCATCAACTAAACATATTTTGTTCTCTTGGTACTCCTGATACCATACCTCACCTTTTTCTATTTCTTCTGATGACCACGGCTCTTCATATTCCACAATTCACCATCAGAAAGGGGCATGCTCTTCTCATTCATAGGTAAATGTACAGTACAACCTTTCATGATAACATACCAAAATTTTAGTTTATGTAAGTTTAGGTTACTCTTATCTAACTTTTATTTTTAGGTTAGAGAATAGGAATTGTTGTTAATAGTGAAAGTTTGCCATAGTGATCTAAAAGAGGAGAAAAAAATGGAAATTGAAAATGTAAGGATTCATAAATCTACCTTAAACACTTGCTGGAAAAATGATAATAATCCTTCTTAGTAACATGTTTTATGTGTCTGCATTTTTTACCACCGTATCTAAGCAAATAGATGAGATGGCACGAGCTCGAGAGAGAAAAGCGTTCTGTAACAGAGAAGCAACATAAGGGCTCCACTTGTGTGTGTTTGAGATTTTTCATAATGCTGTGGCTTCAGAAGTGCTTTTCTTATCAAATTCTCCTCTTCATCAGCTTCAGAGTCCATGCACTTTGTCATCCACATCATCATCCATTATCCATTTTTCTGCCAGGCTGAGAAAACACTGAAGGATGAAAACACTTTCAACTGACATTGGGAGAGTGAAATAACACACTGAACAAGCAGTGGTTCAGGGACTCTATTTCTTCCTGGTGTGTAAATGACTGCAGCCACGCTGTTCAGTAGATTGATGGAAAGATGAAGGGACAGAGTAGCCTACATTCCACCAATCTATTTCAAGGATGACAAGACCTTCATGACCCTTGAAAGGACATTTCTATTTCTTATTTTTAAAAAATATTCAATTAGTGAAGATAAATGTTAAAAACATTAGTAGGATACAAAAGTTGCAATCTTAAAACTATCACATTTAGGCTACTGTGGATATCTCGAAATACTCTGCTTTTGGTAGGCAGAAAATAAAGTGTGATGTTTCCATGAAGCTTAGCCAAGTGGAGGAAATTTGGCCTAATTGAACAAGAACATATTACAGTGTATTTTCAGCACCTCTGTATAGGAGCACATGGAATCTAACAAATGTGTTCAAATTCACCAACTTTTTCAGCCTTATTTACATAACACTGAATAATGCAAAACAAAATCTTCTAAAGAGCCATGAAATACTTGGGTATATATCAAGTTTGTCTTTAAAAAATTTCATTTTAAAATTGTAAGTGAAGGCCCCTGCAATGTTGAAGTTCCCATGTATTTAATGTTTTGTTTGTAACTTATTAGAAGATAATTTCAGTTGACAAACATAGCTGAACTGACCAAGATACATAGGGAAGATTTTACTTTAGTCTTTAATTTATAATCATATTAAAACAATTCCTTCTTACTGAGAGTTAGAGCAAAATGACTTTTGAATATTTTTTTCAGTTCCATAATAGACTCTCTGCAGGAAACAAAACAGACAAATCAATACACCAAAATGGTGCAAATAATTTTCCTTTGAATAGCAGGCAATACACAACATGTCTGAATTCTGACAGACTCTGAAGTTATTAAAGGAATTTTATGTCAAATAGTTCATATGTATACATTTGGATAGCATTACAAAATTCAAAGGTGTCATGTGTTAAGGAATATAAAATGTAATACGATCTAACGTTCAGTCTATGTTTCTGATATTAATATTAACCCAGACATTCTTGGAGTACATTGTATCCTTTTATAAAATGGATAAATACATGAGAGATACTGAAATAAACTTCAGCTTTATAAATAAATCTTTTAATGTTCTAATAACACTGAGGAAAAAACTGATACTCAGTACACCTTTTATCATCTCCCTCCCCAAAAGAGAGTACCATAATAAAACAATTTAATTTAAAATTATTGAACCAAATGTCCTTTAAAAACAAGTGAATGCATTTAAATTTGCTGATATTCTAGAGAATATTGAATGTGATTTGGAAACTCTTGAAATATAATTCAGGCCGGGCGCGGTGGCTCACGCCTGTAATCCCAGCACTTTGGGAGGCCGAGACGGGCGGATCAAGAGGTCAGGAGACCGAGACCATCCTGGCTAACACAGTGAAACCCCGTCTCTACTAAAAATGCAAAAAATTAGCTGGGCGTGGTGGCGGGCGCCTGTAGTGCCAGCTACTCGGGAGGCTGAGGCGGGAGAATGGCGTGAACCCAGGAGGCGGAGCCTGCAGTGAGCCAAGATCACGCCACTGCACTCCAGCCTGGGGGACAGAGAGAGACTCGTCTCAAAAAAAAAAAAAGAAATATAATTCAGTAATTCATTACATTCCAGCCTTTTAATCATTTATCTTTTAAGAAGTCTAACAATAAGATTCAGTACAAATATTGACAACCCTTTTCCCCGCCGTGCTATAGCCTGAGAACGTGTTGACTTTGGATGGAAAAGAGTAGCAGTGAGTGAGTTTGGCCATTTACTGCAATAAAAGCTGGCTTCTAACCTGCCTCCATATTTGTGTCACTGATACGCCATTGCAGCCTGTTTTTATCTTTTAATAATAAAAGAAACCAAACAAATCATATATATTTGTTTTTAGAGCTTACAAAATGCACCAATAAACAAACTGTTTTGTCCATCTGTACTTACTGGAACAATTATAAGTTACTTATATTTCTGGGAACTGAATGAGGATTTTTCTCTTTCTCCTTTCTTTTCGTCCTTTTATCCCATTAGTCTGTCTTCTTTTTATCTCCCTTTCTCCTCCCCTTTTTCTTTCTCCTTCTCTTCTTCCTTTTTTTTCTTTTTCCCTTCCTTTATTCCTTTCTCTTCTTCTTCTTTCATACCTGCTCCTTTCTCCCTTTCTCTTCACATTACTCACAACTAGGATGTCAAAATGAGACTGCTACCAGAGTGAAGGTCCTCATAATTTCCTGAATCTAAAGTTGCTAGATTAATCTAAGTTTATGCAAATTTTAAGTGTATGAGTGTCTTGGGAAGGCTCACTTGAGTCACATAAAATGGGTTATTTAGTCTGAAAATTTTCAACTGGTAGGAGAGAGATTTTTTTCCATCTTTCTTTTAATGTAACTATTTCTTTTTCCCAAAGTCTAGCCTTGCAATATTTATGTGTTCCTTTATTTTTCTTGTACTATTTAATACTATCTCTCTTACCTCCTAAACTTCAAAACTTAAAATTGAACTACCTCTACTTTTCCAAAACTTGTTTTTACCTGCTATCATTCAATATCATAGAATCATCTTCAATATTTATTTTCAAAAGGCAGACACAATTTTAAGTAGTAAATCTCATTCTGCCAAAATTGATTTTAGCCGCAAAGCCAAAACATATTCTTACTTCATTTTATTTCAGATTCTTACTCCATTGTGCTGATCTAACCTGGTGTTCATTTTTGGCCACGATTTTTGTCTCTATCATTACACATTTTTGTTTGCAGTTATTTTATTATACCATTATTATACTTCATTTTTTCTTTTCCATTATTTGATTTAGATAATATTTACTATTTTTCCAACTCTGAAGAACCATAGCTCCAAAAGTTGCTTATTCTAGCTTGTTTTTGTAATAAATATGAAAAATGGATTTGTACATTGCTTGTTATCTTTTGCATGCATGTGATTTAGCATAACACCAAATAATTCTATTTGGCAAAAATTCTGGTGGCAAAAATCAACTAGATAAACCAATTTATTCCTGAAATTCTCTTCATTTACTGGTGAAATGTTGGAAGACAGTTCTTCACGGGTCTTTTGTTTCTGTACATCTTGCAAACAGGCACACTTGACTGCTCTTTGTTCCAGAGTATCTTTTAAAAGATATTTGTATAAAGAATAGTCATGGATCATAAAGTTAACACTCCCTCTGAAGTAGCAGGTTTGCTTATACTCATGGAAGACAGAGATGACTGTCTCCCTTGGGATGAAAGGGTAGGCATACTTATTATACAATATAAAATATTCAGGTCCCCCAAACTCAGGGTTTCTCTCCTATAATACAATGTGGGTACCATGTAGAACACTTCATGTTGCCCCAAAAGAATCAGGGCTTGGGGAAATAGTACAAATACTGATCCTTTGGTTCTGCTATTACAATAAACCATCCTTTACCTCTGCCCCAGGAGTCTTGTGTCATCTAACAGCATCCATGAAACTTGACAGGCTATCTCCAACCTTTAAGAGTTTTTGACAGGTCTTGGCAACCTAGGTGACATTCTTATAGAGGGATGGCTTTCTGAAAGAGTGTCCCTTGGGGACTCATTATCAAACTCTGAGTAAAGCTCATGGAGACCAGTAATGAAATGTTGACACAATTGTATGTTCAACCAGGCAATAAATGGTCCTCTACTTTATTTTCTATTGACGAGGAGAAATTGGAGAGACAAATTGCAAGACGAGAGCCTGAAAGCAGGTTCTAAGACAAGATATCCAAACACTGCCTAGGTGCTGCTAACCACCTTCCAGGCTGGAGGGTGTGGGGAGGACTTCTACCAATTTGGCATCCAGTCCCTGGTTTGCCCCTCTGTAACAACTCATACTAAGATTTGCTTGGGGGAGGGAAGATGTTTCTGACCCTCTTTGGAAAATATTTATAGAGACGTGCACCCACACAGGTGAAACAAGAGACAGTCATCAACACTGTGGTAGAAACCCAAGAAATCATTAGAAATTTCATTGGTGCTTCAGAAATGAGGGGCCAGGCATACATATAATGCTCGTTAAGAAGAAATGCAACAGCTGAGCTATCTTACAGCTCAGCACCGCCTACAGTCTTTGCTGCCAATCTTAAATTCACTTTGTCTCAGGGATTTTGCAGTGAGTCTTGGCTGCTGTATGAGAGCTTTGGTACTCTCAGGAAGAATTTCATGAGAGAGATGATTTTTTCATGGAAAATCATAGTTGAGGCAACAGTTAGGGCTCTTACTGCCAAGATTCGGTTTAAAATGTGAATGCAGTTAACTCATGAGAAAATAAGAAACGGACTCAAAGGGATGTTGATAAATTAATTCTGCAAGCCTTGCTACTCTGGAGTAGAGGGTAGAGTAGGGTGTTAAAATTGTACAATAAAAATAACAGAAATCACACAAAACAAACATTGCAAGGCTAGAGTTCCTTTGGCTAAAAGAACTCTTATATGAAGGGAAAGAAAACAAATCACTCTCCCTACTGAGGGAAAACTGAAGAGATATTATTCTTGTAATGGACAGCAGATGATATGGATTAAAATGGCCTCCTAAAAAAAAGACTGACACTAAGCAAATCAAGCCTGATTCAGTCAAACAAACCTTGTGGTTTTAGTCAGAAAGCAATGTGATGGTGGCTTCTGACATAGAAGATCCCAAAACTGAGAATGTCAGTAATAATGACCTTGCTGCCCTGTAAAAAGTTCAGAATGAGTTGAAAACATTAAAGTTTTCTTTTTGAATTATAAGATACTGCCATGCTGCTTGCAACTGCAGTGAATTCAAAGCCTTGCTTACTGACTCAGAGCTACTCTCTCCCTTCATGTCCTCAGTTCCTTTTTACTCTTACACTTCAAAATTCCTTGCTGTAATGACAAAGGTAATTAGGGATGAGACTAGGTCTGCCTGTTTACAAGGGTAACTGAATGCTATATACAGCAATCCAAGGATGTTGGGGGAACTTCAAGAAGGAGAGAGACAAACTTTGATGGCTCCATTGGACGGAACTGGCTAAGTCACAATCCTACATGTATGTGGAGGGAGGGGGTGCCCGTATTCCTCTGATGGGGTTTAAGGAAGTTTTGCAGAAGGAAAGGAAAGGACACTAACATGATATTGTGGGTAGGGCACTGCACTATTTTTGTTCCTTCTCCATTTGAATGTATAGTAAGAATTGACATGTTCATTCTTATATCATCCCGTGTCATAAATTTCTTGAATTTCTTTGATTGAGAAGAGTAACATTTGTGTTTTGTTTTGAGGGCCACAGTGTTCTCAAACATATTTGCATGCATGTGTATGTGCATGCATTCACACACACACACACACACACACACCCCCCAGAACCCTCCTTCCTTGCTGGCCTAAAAAGGAATGGAATACTATAATCACTTATCATTGCCTTCAAGTTATGATCCTGGCATGCCTCAGATAAAATTGTCGTGTATTATATAATATTACTCCCTGCACTATTTGTGGATAAAATCTTATGTACAGAAAATATAAGATACCCTTAAAAATTGAGTATTTAATATCTTAAGTGAAACTTTATTTTTAGTTACACCTTTGAAAGAGTGAAAGAAAATAAGCATGGAGGCACATTTGGAAAAAGTGAAGTCCCAGGACATTTAAGCTTAATATGAGAGAATTATGCCTCTCTTTGGTTGTTGGTATGAAGAAGGAGGTTGGTAAATCAAGGATTAGGGAGTGCTCAAGACAAAATTTGCACTATATTAAAATTTTACTATGTGCGTCTTTTAGAATAAAGTAAAAAATATCTCTAGGACTCCAACTCTGAATCCCACATGGCTAATATCCTCACAGATATTTGGTGGCATTAATTTGCATGAGTGGCTCTCAGTCCTAAACATGAAGAGAGAGTTATTCCCTGCCTAAGCTTTATGAAAGGCTCGGGTATCTCTGCCTCATATGATAGGCAAAATTACCTTGTAAAATATCCAAGGAGAATTCTGGGAAGATGGTGGAGTAGGAAGCACCAGCAGTCAGTCTTTCTACCTGAATGGTAATTGCACTGGCAGGCTTTGACTCTTGTAACTGTTTTGGAAATCTGGAGTCTACTGAAGGCTTGCAACTCCCAGGGGAAGGCTTAGTAGGTCAATTTTAGTTCTCAGCATAGTAGCAACCACTTATCCCTCATGTAGGGTAAGCAGCTGTGCATGCATTCCAGGAGCAGCTTGCATACAGTTAGTGGGAGCTACGGTGGGCAAAAAGGACCCTGTTCTCCAAATATTAGGGAGCTGTGCTCTGATTGCTGATTGCTGCTTCTGATTACCGAGGTGCAGAAAAGGAGGTGGGTAGCCATTGTTCTTATACCTCTCTCATTGTTGCAAGCTGCCCACCCTATAGCTAAACTGACTTCCAGGGGATTTAAAGGGTTGGCACCCATTCCTCCACTCTTTCATTTTTTCTCTTTTCCCTTTTTTGGGAGCCAGATATTTATGACTAGGACATTCACAAATAACAGCATATACAGGAAAATTAAAAAGTGACCATACTTGCCAGGGAAAGACACAGGCTCAGGAAACACCCAAGAAAACCTTAAGTTTACATCACAGGCTGATCCTTAGCACAGGGACAGCCTACAACAATTTAAAAAGAATAAATAAAAACAACAAATAGCAAACTCTTGGGAAGGGAAAGAATATGATTTCCTGAATTGCCACATTATTAGATTCAAATGTCCAGTTCTTGCCAAAAAAAAAAAAAAAAAAAAGAAATCACAAGACACACAAAGAAACAGAAAAGTATGGCCCACTCAAAGAAAAAATAAACTATAGAAATTGTTCCTGAAAAGAACAGAAAGTATATCTACTAGATAAAGATTTTGAAGAACTGTCTTAAATCTGCTCATATAATTAAAGATGGGGAGAAAGCTAAAAAAAAAATGAACAAAATGAAAATATCAATAAAGAGTTAGAAGACCTAGAAATGAACCAAAAAAACTTATAGAGCTGGAAAGTACAATAGTTAAAATGAAAAAAAAAATACTAGAAGGATTCAAAGGCAGATTTGAGTAGGGAGAAGAAGGAATCAGTGACCTTGAAGATAGAACAATGGAAATTATAAAGTCTGAGAAATAGAAAGAAAAAAGTTTGAGGAAAAGTGAACTAAACCTAAGAAATTTGTGGGACACCATTAAGCAGAAATCAACATAAAATTGCAGGAGTCCCAAAGGAGAAGAGACATAGTTCCAGAGAGAATATTTTAAAAAATAATAGCTAAACACTTTCTAAATTTGATGAAAGATATGAATATAAACATCCAAAGAGCTCAACAAACTGTAGGTAAAATGAACTCAAGGACACCTACATGGAGAAACATTATAATCAAATTTTTACGAGCCAAAGGCAGAGAATCTTGAAAGCAGCAAGAGGGAAGTAACTTGTCATATACAAGAGTACCTCAATAAAATTATGAGATTTCTCATTAGAAACATTGGAGGACAGCAGGCAGTGGGCAAATATTTCAAAGTTGTAGTTGGAAAAATACTGTCAATCAGGAGTCTTGTATCTAGCAAAATTGTCCATAAATGAGGGAGGAGTTAAGAAATTTACAAGTAAGCAAAAGCTAGGGAGGTTTTTGTTTGTTTGTTTGTTTGTTTTGTCACGTTTAAGGGAGTCCTGCTGGGTGAAATAAAAGGACACTAGACATTAACTTGAAGCCATATGAAGAAATAAATAGCTCAATAAAAGTAACACATGGACAATAAGAAAAGCTAATATTATTATAACAATCATCTGTAATGACAATTTTTGTTTTCTACATGGTCTAATATATTATTACATTTAAAAAATTTAGTCTAAAAGCTAATACTATTGTAATCTTGGTTTGTAACTCCAGGTTTTGTTTTCTACAGTCATCAAGAAATGATGAATTTTGTTTCCTGATGTTTGGAGCACACAATATATAAAGATGTAATATTGTAACATCAACAATCAAAAGATGGTGATAAAGCTGATAAAGGAGCAATGCTTTTGTATGTTATTGAAGTTAAGCTAATATAAACTTAAATTGCAGTGTTATAACTGTATGATGTTAAATGTAATTGCCATGATAACCACAAAGAAAATAGCTATAGAATACAAACAAAAGAAAATAAAAGAGAACTTTAAATGTTTTATTAGAAAAAAATCAACTAAACACTAAGGAGATGAGTAACGCAGAAAGTGAGGGACAGAAAAGCTGTAAGGCATATAGAAAACAAATAGCAAGGCGACAGATGTAAGTTTCTACTTATCAGCAATTACTTTATTTTATTTTACTATTTATTTATTTATGGGGGATAGGGGGGCAAAGTCTCTTTGTCACCCAGGCTGGAGTGCAGTGGCACGATCTTGGCTCACTGCAACCTCTGCCTTTCAGATTCAAGTGATTCTCCTACCTCAGCCTCCCAAGTAGCTGGGATTACAGGCATGCACCACCACACCTGGCTCATTTTTGTATCTTTGGTAGAGATGGGGTTTCACCATTTTGGCCAGGCTGCTCTTGAACTCCTGGCCTCAAGTGATTCTCCTGCCTCAGACTTCCAAAGTGCTGGCATTACAGGTGTGAACAACTGTGCCCAGCCTCAGCATTACTTTAAATGAAAATAATTCAAAATATCCAATGAAAAGACAGAGATTTGTAGAACAGATTAAAAAACCATAATCCAACTGCCTGCTTCCTATACTTGAATTAAATTTACATCCAAAGACACAAATAGATTAAAAGTAAAGGATGGGAACACATATTTCATGCAGGTAGTAACCAAAAGAGAGCAAGGTGACTATAATAATACTAGACAAAATATGCTTTAAATTTAAAAAAAATTGGAAAAGACAAAGAGGGACATTTTATGTTATAAAAGTTTTAATACAACAAGAAGATATCACAATCATAAACATGTACATACCTAATGACAGACCACCAAAATGTATTTTAAAAACTGACAGAATTGAAGGGAGAAATTGTTCTACAATAATAATTGGAGACTTAAAATCAAATTCTCAATGTATAGAACAACCAGGGAGAAGTAAGGAAAGAGATGACTTGTACAACACAGTATGCCAAGAAGATCTAACAGACATATACAGCCCACCCTACCCAAAAACAATAACAGACACATTCTTCTCAAGTGCATATGCGACATTTTCCAGGATAGACCATATGTTAGACCAGAAATGAAGTCTCAATAGATTTTAAAAGATATACTTCATACAAAGTATCTTCTCTGACCAGAATAAGATGAAGTTTGAAATCAATAAGAGAAAGGAAAGAGGAAAATTCACGAATTTGTGGAAATCAATTAATACATTCTTAAACACAATGGATCAAAGAAAAAAATCACATGAAAAATTAAAGAAAAACTAAGAGATGAATGAAAATATAATCACAAGATACCAAAAGTTTTGGAACACAGTGAGTGCAAAGGGTAAAATTTACAGCTATAAATGCCTATGTTAAAAATCAAGAAAAATCTCAAATCAACAACCAAGCTTTACAATTTAAGGAACTAGCAAAAGAAAAGCAAGATACACCCACTGCTAGTGGAAGAAAGGAAACAAGACAGATTAGAGTAGAGGTGAACAAAATAGAGAACAGAAAAGCAATAGAGAATATGATGAAACCCAAAACCAATGAAATCAAAGCACCAAAGCTAGTTCTTTGAAGTGATCAACAACATTGAGAAACCTTTTAGCTAGCTAATAAGAAAAAAGAGTAGGACTCAAATTGCTAAAACCTGAAATAAAAGTGGAATATTACTATCTATTCTATAGAAATAAAAAGGATGTAAGAGTGTATTATGAATAATTGTATGCCAACAAATTTGATAACCTGGAGGAAATGAATCAATTTCTAGAAATATAAGACCTACCGAGGTTAAATCGCAAATAAACGAAAACATGAATAGACCTGTAACTAGGGAGAAGATTGAATTAATAATAACAAAAAGTCGTAATAAAGAGAGCCCTTGACCTGACAGCTTCACTGGTGAACGCTACCAAATATTGGAAGAAGCACTAATACCAATACTTTTCAAAATTTTTCAAAACATTGAAGAGGAGGGAACACCTTTTTTTAATATGAATATTTTTTATTATACTTTAAGTTCTAGGGTACATGTGCACAACGTGCAGGTTTGTTACATATGTATACATGTGCCATGTTGGTGTGCTGCACCCATTAACTCATATTTTACATTAGGTATATCTCCTAATGCTATCCCTCCCCACTCTCCCCACCCTATGACAGGCTCCAGTGTGTGATGTTAGAGGAGGGAACACTTTCTAACTAATTCTGTGAGGCCAGTATTTTCCAGATACCCAAGCCAGACAAGACACTATACAAAAAGAAAACTATAGATATCCTTAATAAACATTAATGTAAAAAATCTTCAATAAAATACCAGCATATTGAATTCAGCAGTAAATTAAGAGGATTACACCCCATGACCAAGTGAGATTTATTCCTGGAATGGTCTCCACATATAAAAATTGATCAGCATAATGTATTACATTCAGAGAATGAAGAAAAAAACCCATATAATCATCTCATTTGATGCAGAAAAAGCATTTGACAAAATTCAACACCTTTTCATGATACAAAAACTAAACAAACTAGGAATAGAAGAAAACTACCTCAATATAATAAAAGTCATATATGGGGATGACATTGAATCTATAAATTATCTTGGGCAGTATGGCCATTTTCACGATATTGATTCTTCCTACCCATGAGCATGGAATGTTCTTCCATTTGTTTGTATCCTCTTTTATTTCATTGAGCAGTGGTTTGTAGTTCTCCTTGAAGAGGTCCTTCACGTCCCTTGTAAGTTGGATTCCTAGGTATTTTATTCTCTTTGAAGCAATTGTGAATGGGAGTTCACTCATGATTTGGCTCTCTGTTTGTCTGTTATTGGTGTATAAGAATGCTTGTGATTTTTGTACATTGATTTTGTATCCTGAGACTTTGCTGAAGTTGTTTATCAGCTTAAGGAGATTTTGGGCTGAGACAATGGGGTTTTCTAGATATACAATCATGTCATCTGCAAACAGACACAATTTGACTTCCTCTTTTCCTAAGTGAATACCCTTTATTTCCTTCTCCTGCCTAATTGCCCTGGCCAGAACTTCCAACACTGTTGAATAGGAGTGGTGAGAGAGGGCATTCTCTTGTGCCGGTTTTCAAAGGGAATGCTTCCAGTTTTTGCCCATTCAGTATGATATTGTCTGTGGGTTTGTCATAGATAGCTTTTATTATTTTGAGATATATCCCATCAATACCTAATTTATTGAGAGTTTTTAGCAATGACTTTCTTCACAGAATTGGAAAAAACTACTTTAAAGTTCATATGGAACCAAAAAAGAGCCCGCATCGCCAAGTCAATCCTAAGCCAAAAGAACAAAGCTGGAGGCATCACGCTACCTGACTTCAAACTATACTACAAGGCTACAGTAACCAGAACAGCATGGTACTGGTACCAAAACAGAGATATAGATCAATGGAACAGAACAGAGCCCTCAGAAATAATGCCGCATATCTACAACTATCTGATCTTTGACAAACCTGAGAAAAACAAGCAATGGGGAAAGGATTCCCTATTTAATAAATGGTGCTGGCAAAACTGGCTAGCCATATGTAGAAAGCTGAAACTGGATCCCTTCCTTACACCTTATACAAAAATTAATTCAAGATGGATTAAAGACTTAAATGTTAGACCTAAAACCATAAAAACCCTAGAAGAAAACCTAGGCATTACCATTCAGGACATAGGCATGGGCAAGGACTTCATGTCTAAAACACCAAAAGCAATGGCAACAAAAGCCAAAATTGACAAATGGGATCTAATGAGACTAAAGAGCTTCTGCACAGCAAAAGAAACTACCATCAGAGTGAACAGGCAACCTACAAAATGGGAGAAAATTTTCGCAACCTACTCATCTGACAAAGGGCTAATATCCAGAATCTATGATGAACTCAAACAAATTTACAAGAAAAAAACAAACAACACCATCAAAAATTCGGCGAAGGACATGAACAGACACCTCTCAAAAGAAGACATTTATGCAGCCAAAAAACACATGAAAAAATGCTCACCATCACTGGCCATCAGAGAAATGCAAATCAAAACCACAATGAGATACCATCTCACACCAGTTAGAATGGCAATCATTAAAAAGTCAGGAAACAACAGGTGCTAGAGAGGATGTGGAGAAATAGGAACACTTTTACACTGTTGGTGGGACTGTAAACTAGTTCAACCATTGTGGAAGTCAATGTGGCAATTCCTCAGGGATCTAGAACTAGAAATACCATTTGACCCAGCCATCCCATTACTGGGTATATACCCAAATGACTATAAATTATGGTGCTATAAAGACACATGCACACGTATGTTTATTGTGGCACTATTCACAATAGCAAAGACTTGGAACCAACCCAAATGTCCAACAATGATAGACTGGATTAAGAAAATGTGGCACATATACACCATGGAATACTATGCAGCCATCAAAAATGATGAGTTCATGTCCTTTGTAGGGACATGGATGAAATTGGAAATCATCATTCTCAGTAAACTATCACAAGGACAAGAAACCAAACACCACATGTTCTCACTCATAGGTGGGAATTGAACAATGAGAACACATGGACACAGGAAGGGGAACAACACACTCTGGGGACAGTTGTGGCGTGGGGGGAGGGGGGAGGGATAGCATTAGGAGATATACCTAATGCTAAATGACGAGTTAATGGGTGCAGCACACCAGCATGGCACATGTATACATATGTAACTAACCTGCACATCATGCACATGTACCCTAAAACTTAAAGTATAAAAAAAAAAAGTCATATATGAAAATCCTGCAGGTAACAGCATACTCAATGGTGACAGAGTAAAACCTTTTCCTCTAAAAACATGACAAGGCAAGGATGCCTGCTTTTACCAATTCTATTTGTTGCAGATTTGTTGCAGTACTGGAAGTTTTAGCCAGATCAATCAGGAAAGAAAAAGAAATAAAAGGCACCTACATTGGAAAGGTAGAAATAAACATCTCTATTTGCAGATTATATGATCTCATATGTAGAACTCTATAAAAATATCCCTAAAGTTTGAACTAATAAATCAATTTGGCAAAGCAACAGGATATATAGTCCACACACAAAAATCAGTCACATTTCTATACACTAAAAACGAACAATCTGAAAAGAAAGTTTTAAAAAAATTGAATTTACAATATCATCAAAAACAACAAAATACTTAGGAATTAACCAAGGAGGCAAAAGACTTGTTGTCTTAGTCTGTTTGGGCTGTTACAACAAAATGCCATAAAGTAAGTAGCTTGTAAACAACAGACATTTATTTTTTTCCAGCTTTGGAGGCTGGGAAATCCAAGACGGAGGCACTAGCAGATTCTATTTGGTTAGGGCCTGTTTTCCTGTTTGTGAAAGTCCCCTTGCTGAATCCTCACATGGCTAAATGAGAAAACTCTGGTCTCTTCAGCCCCTCATAAGGGCGCTAATCTCATCGATGAGTACTCCATCCTCATGATCTAATCACCTCCTGAAGGCCTCACTTTCTAATATCATCACATGGGGAATTAGGTTTCAACACATAAATTTTGGGGTCACACATTCAGATCGTAGCATTTGTATAATAAAAATTACAAAACGTGCTAAAAGAAATAAATAATTCAAAAATAAATGTAAGCACACCCCATGCTCATGGATTGGAAGACTTAATCCCATTGAGATTTCAATACTACCCAAAGCAATCTACAGACTTAATGCAATCCCTATCAAAATCCCAATGGCACTTTTACAAAAATAGAAAAACTCTTCTAAAAATTCATAGGAAATCTCAGGGACTCTGAATAATCAAAATGACTTGGAAAAGAGCAAAGATGGAGGACTCAAACTTTGATTTCAAAATTTTCTACAAAGCTATCGTAATCAAAAAAAGGATAGTACTGGCATAAAGACAGAGAGATAGAGCAATGGGAAATAATAGAAAACCCAGAAATAAACCATCATATATATGGTCAAATGGTTTTTGACAAGGGGGCCAAGGCCATTCAGAGAGGTAAATGGCAAGTCTTTTGAACAATCAGTGCTTGGAAAACTAGATATCCACATAGATATATGACTAATATATATATATCAAAATATATATTTGTCTAATATTTTTTATATATATACATATATATATAAAATGAAGTCAGACCTTACTTAACACCATATACAAAAATTAAAATAAAAAATCCAAATGGATCAAGGACCTAAATGTAAAGTCCTAAATTATAGTAAGCAGTAGAAAATATAGTATGGTTGACAGGGGCTGGAGTTTGGAGGAGTGGGGAGTTATTGTTTAATGGTTATAGAATTTCAGTTTTACAAGATGGAAAGAGTTCTGAAGGTAGGTGGTGGTGATGGTTGCACAGCGTTATGAATGTATTTAGTATTATTGAACTATCACTTACAAATGTCAAGATGCTCAATTTTCTTATGTTTCTCATCACAATAAAACTTGGGCAAAAATCACCTTAAACAATTCTCCAATCCCAATTTTATGGCTTATGCAAGGCCTACAACCTCACAAGATTCAATAACTCTGATGATTCCAGTATTCACGCACTTTTGTGAGTAAGTGTGGGTTTCTCTTTACTCCTTTTGTCTTCACCTCCTAACCTGTGTGTGGTCTATGTATTATCACAATGCATCCACACATATTAATCCCCTTAGGTGTTTTCACAAGATATCTCCTTATACCAAACATTTCATAAACCTTACTGAATAACTGGAATGAGAGGGCATCACATGTTGATCTTCTAAAGTCTCCCAGGCTTTATTAATACTTCTCCTACTTTTACTGATGTTCAGATCCTACTTTTTAAATTGCATAAACCAAACATGAAGAACTCGGTAGATAGTAGAAAAATTGATATTTTCCTTTTCATTTTAAAATCCTCTAAGATTACATCAAATTACTTAATTTGGACTGTTTAAATAATCATAGATTCATGTAGAAATATTTTAATCTAAAAATTTTGTCTTTAAGGATATATAAATACTTTTTTTTCTGTTACCTCATTTTATGGAAATAGTTAAATATATTTTTGCAAACTATCAAAGGTATCTTACAAAAGGCTGGGAAAAGCTATGATATATACAGCAATATTGTAAAACAAATCATTTTTTACCCTTTTATAGAGACTACTGTGACATATAATTTTTAAAGAGTTCAATGAGTTTGGAGGTTTCAAATGTTAACCACTCCCATTATTTGGAGCTGCTAGCACCAAATTTTTTTAAAGTGACTACTTTTATTTTTTCCTTTTTCTGTGACTATACTTAAGATATTGCAGAAGAAATTATGTCATCAATAAGAATATAACTTTTTAAATATCAATAAGAAAAAATAATTTTGAGAATATGTCATACTCAGTATTAAACACAATACAAGCTGGAAAGAAAGATTGAGAGATCTTGAAAGTGCAGTCTTGTGATATCCAGTTTGAAGAACTTTTGGCCCAATGGAATTAATTGGGCCAGTCTTCTTTCTCTCTTTCTCCCAGCACCCCTGCGCCTCGTGGAAGAGTTTATGTAAGATAGAAAATATTTCTTCCTTGAAGCTTTTCTGGAACTTACTGATAGATACATCTTGAATTAGAGTTTTCTTTGAAAAAAAATTACTGATTCAATTTTCTGGACTATACAGTGTTCCAATTTCCTTTTTAGACAGACTCTGCTATATTTTATAACTATCTGAAACATTCATATTGATTGGTATAAATTTTTTTCTTTTTTAAAATATTTATTTATTTATTTATTTATTTATTATTTATTGAGATGGAGTTTTACTCTTGTCACCCAGGCGGGAGTGCAATGGCACCATCTAGGCTCATTGAAACCTCCACCCCCCGGTTTCAAGCAATTCTCCTGCCTCAGCCTCCCAAGTAGCTGGGATTACAGGCACCCGCCACCGTGTCCAGCTAAGTTTTGTATTTTTGTAGAGATGGGGTTTCACCATGTTGGCCAGGCTGTTCTTGTACTCCTGACTTCAGATGATCCATCCGCCTCAGCCTCCCAAAGTGCTGGGATTTCAGGTGTGAGCCATTGTGCTGGCCAAAGTTTTTTTTTTTTTCTTTTTTTTTTAAATATATAAAATCTGTTCTTAAATAGTCTATAGCATTTGCAGTTGTGTGCTCTATTTCATTGCTAACATTGCTTACTCATCTCTTTTTTTTTCTAATTTAGTTTCTGCCAAGTTAGACAATTTTATTAACAATATCCAAAAATAAAATTTGTGTTCTATTGATCCTTTCCATAGTATTTGTTTGTTTCATCACTTTCTGCGCTTAATAAAGTTTTTCTTCATTCTATTTTCTTGGGTTTATTTGTTTTAATTTTTCTAACTTCTTGAGACAGATCCTTACCTCATTAGTTTTCAGGCTTCTTTCTCTATAATGTATTGTTTAAGATTTTAAATTTTCCCCTAAATTTGGTTTTAGCTTCATTTACAAGGATTAGAAAAGATGGGAACATCACACACCGGGGCCTGTCATGGGGTGTGGGGAGGGGAGAGGGATAGTATTAGGAGATATACCTAATGTAAATGACGAGTTAATGGGTGCAGCAAACCAATACGGCACATGTATACATATGTAACAAACCTGCACGTTGTGCACATGTGCCCTAGAACTTAAAGCATAATAAAAAAGAAAAAAAAGAGAAAAGTTTAGATGAAAGTATTTTCTAATTTCTGTTTTTTTAAAAGTGTTTTTTCATGAGTACTTTCAAATACAATTTTAAATTTCTAACTACAGGAAATGTTTTAAAGTTATTTCATTATTTCTAGCTTAATTGTTTTTTGATGAGAGAATATTATACTGTATCAGTCTTCCAATAATTGTTGAGATTTTGTAGTCAAGTACAAAATCAATTTTTGTAAGTGGTCCAGGTGTGCTAAAAAATAAAGTTTATTATTCTATTATTGTGGTTGTGTTTGTATATTCATGCCTTCTATAAACTCACTGATGTTTTTGTCTGGTTGTTTTGTTAATTACTGAGAGGTATGTTAAAATTTTCCACTCTGATTATAGTCTATTTTGGTTTGCAAATTTAGAGTGGTTTTGTTTTTGTTTTTTGCTTTCATAAATGGAAACCGCTCAGGCTGACTGCTGTCTCTCTGTCTTACTCTAAGTAAGAAAAGCAAGGTCATCATTAGCAAATGGCAGTTGCAGCACAGCAACACCAAGAATCCACTTCACACTTAGGACAGAATGCTGCACCTCCTCTTTGTGGTTTCCGGCGCTCCACATGTTAAGAGAAGCTTCTCTAGTAGGAACTAAAGAAATGATTCCTGAAAGGAATCTTTGTATATTCTTTCTTTATTCATTTTAAGGCTGTGTATTTCAAAATATATGAATTCAACTCATACTATTCTGATGAGTTAAAAACTTTATATTGTTACAAGACTATTTACTTCTTCCAAAACATTTATCTGATATCAACTTTTTTGAGATTAATATTTGCATGATATATCTTTACTTGGTCTTTATAATTCTATATCAATCTAATACTCACTATTGTCTTTCTCTGGCTATTCTTGGCATTGTTTTCTCTTTGTCCTTTATTTTCTGTAATTTCACTAAAATATTTCAACATTTGGATTTATCTTTCTTTAACGTACTTGGAATTTGATGGGTGTTTTATTTGGACCTGTTGTATGTTCTTGTTTTCTCTTTAAATATTTTTTGGCCCTTTCTGTTTCCAAGCTGAAGTTAAATGTATTTTAAATAATCTAACTTTCATTTATATCTCTTAGCCTCTTTCTTATATTTTCCATCTATTTTTTTCTCTCTGTGCTATTTTCCGAATTCTTCTGGCTCAGCTTCCAATTTACTAATTCTCTCTTATTTTATGACTAATCTGCTGCCACATTCATTCAATGATTTTTAAATTTTAGTTACTATATCTTTTACTTCTACAATTTTACTTTTCTTTTAATATGGTATACATTTAAAAAATAATTTTCTGTTATATTCTGATAACTTTAAGCTGTTTTTTCCTCCCCCTCGGCCCCAATAGAATAGGCTTGTTTTTTTGTTTTTGTTTTTGATTTTTATTTTTCTAGAAAGAATCTCACTTCCTTATCCAGGCTGGAGTGCAGTGGTATGATCTCAGCTCACTGCAACCTCTGCCTCCTGGGTTTAGGTGATTATTCTGCCTCAGCCTCCCAAGTGGCTGGAATTACCAGTGCATGCCAACACACCCAACTAATTTTTGTATTTTTATTAGAGATGGGGTTTCACCATGTTGGCCACGCTGGTCTCGAACTCCTGACTTCAAGTGATCTGCCCACCTTGGCCTCCCAAAGTGGTGGGATTACAGGCATGGGCCACCGCACCCAGCTGAGTTGTTTTTGTTTTCTTGATAAAGCAAACAATTTGTGTATGATAATCTGATTTTCTCAAGCATATTTTGGTCTGTTTCTACTTTCTGTTGTTCCTGCTGGATCTCACACATATTGCCTTGTTTTCTATTGTGCATGATGATATTTTACCATTTAATTTATTTCCATAAAAATTACTTGTGAGTATTTGTGGAGGGCCAAAATAGAGGTGATATCCTCCACAGAGGAAATACATTCATTTCTTCCAAGTGCTCATTGATATGAACAACCCAGGATCACTTTAAGCTAAATTTATGAATGGAGATAAACTGTTGACAATCTTGATGGGATAAATTAAGCTCAATAACACTGTGAGGTTTGCAGGTGTTTGTAGTCACTAGTGGCTAAGTGGGTTAGATCTTTTACTGTCTGTCTTGTTTTTATTCTCTTTCAGATTGTGGGCTGAACATTTTTTAATATTTCATCATATTCATGCTGTCTTTGTGAGAATTATTCTTTCTAACATTGTTTACACTTGTTTTCAGTTAAGGAGTTGTTTAAAAAAAAAACAACCCTTACTGGAGACTGGCAATCAGAAATACGAATGTTTTTACTGCAGCCATCCTTTTACTATTCATTTCTAATTTTATTGCATCATGACCAAGGAACATAACCTATATATGGTTGAATTTTTTAAGTTTATTAAAGTTTTATTTATAGTTTAATACATAAATAATTTTTGTGAATATTTAACTTGTTCATCAAAAACAAGTGTGTTCTTTGTTACATGCAACATCTCATTTATATGACAGAGTTTTGATGGTGAGAAAATGTTCAAATATAAACATTAATATAAATACAACAATATTAATATAAATATTACTTTTACTAAAATAATTAAGAAAATATTCCATTAAGGAACTTAGCAGAAACATTTTCTACAATGGTTTTAATATAAAGCCACTGTATAAAAATGTTGCTTTTAAATTATTTCTTCAATGAGCAGATTGGGTCACACTATTCATAAATCAGAGAGTATTCCTTCTTTTATTGCCCAGTATATGTTTGTCACTTTATTATATAATAGAAGCTGGACCAAAGAAGTACTTGGTTCTAATCTTCTGGGAATATAAAAATTAGCAAAAGAAAAAAAGTAATATTATTTCTAAAAATTAAAATATTGCTATATAGTACCTAATAATGCATAGCAATTTCCAGGATGTTTGCTTCAGAATATAAGTGCAGCAGAAATTTAATGAATACTTGAGCATTTAGGCAAATAATTGTGGATTAAGCAGATGGAGAATTGGGCCTTGAAAAATGAATGGACTTTGGATAGGAGCAGGCAGAAGAAATATATGTATCTATTTCAAGCTAAATATGAGTTCATCCTGATGTCTTTGACTCTACTCAATTACCAGATCATTCTAGACTCGTTTTCTTGCTTATCTGTAAACTTCTACTTGAACAGAGAGAAGTCTGGCTCCCAACATCCCTATCATTTACATAATTGTTCAATTCTAGTACACACATGCAACTTTCTCAACTGGAGGACTGTGATGGTTAATACTGAATGTCAACTTGATTGGATCGAAGGATACAAAGTATTGCTCCTTGGTGTGTCAGTGAGGGTGTTGCCAAAGGAGATTAATATTTGAGTCAGTGGGCTAGGAAAGGCAGACCTACCCTTAATCTGGGTGGGCACAATCCAGTCAGCGGCCACTGTGGCTAGAATATAAGCAGGCAGAAAACTGTGAAAAGAGAGACTGGCCTAGCCTCCCAGCCTACATCTTTCTCCCATGCTTGATGCTTCCTGCCCTCAAACATCAGACTCCAAGTTCTTCAGTTTTGAAATTCGGACTGTCTCTCCTTGCTCCTCAGCTTGCAGATGGTCTATTGTGGGACCTCGTGATCATGTGAGTTAATACTTAATAACTCTCTTTCTAGTATTCTAGTATATGTATGCCACATCTTTTATAATGGTCCCACTGTTCTTGAATATTTTTTTCTTTTTTTCACTGCATTTCAGTTTGAGGAGTTGCTATGGACATAACTTTAAACTCATTATTCTTTCCTTATCTTGTCCAGTCTTCTGATGGAGACAAATTATTTGCTGCTCTGTCAACA
Organism: Pongo abelii; assembly: GCF_028885655.2. Classification (NCBI taxonomy): domain Eukaryota; kingdom Metazoa; phylum Chordata; class Mammalia; order Primates; family Hominidae; genus Pongo; species Pongo abelii. The sequence continues at coordinate 93,569,162 of NC_071990.2, read as the reverse complement.
AAAATATCATAGAGGAAACGATGGTATGAAGCGGGGCACTGGGATAAAAAAGAGAAAGATCACAAGGCTTAGTGGACCTAAAGCAGAGCTTCATTTATTATCTGTTGCCACAGAAGAGGGCATTTTAAAACCTCATATTGTCCATGTCTTATAAAAGCAGATTTATCTTTCAGTGATAAACTCTACTTAAGTTCATAAGGTTGATGGATAAAAGCTGTAATGCTGATTTGCAAATATAAAATTGTCATAGAGATGGAAATTCTAAAACTCATGTATGTATAAGTATTATTACCTACATATATATCTGCTTACTTGTACAACTAATTCTTACCCAGAAAATTGCTTGGTAAACACATATCATAAGAAAGGGGCATGCCCAGTTTCCCAGGAATGCCATAATAGCTTACCAAAAATCTGACGGCATAAAACAATTGAAATTTATTCTCTCACAGTTATAGAATCTAGAAGTTTGAAATCAAGATGTGGTCAAGCCATGCTGTCTCTGAAGGCTCTAGAGGGGATTCTTTCTTGCCTCTTCTTGGCGTCTGATGTTTGGCAATCCTTAACATTCCATGGCTTGTAGATGCATCACTCTAATCTCTGCCTGCATCATTACATGGTGTTCTCTCCATGTGGTTCTGTGTCCAAAACTCCCTCTTATAGGGACACAAGTCACATCTGAGTTAGGGCCCACCCTAATTCAGTATGACCTCAGCTTAACTTGCTTACATTTACAAAGACCACACAAAGACCATATTTCCTCATGAGGTCACAATCACAGGTTCCAAGCAGATGTGAATTTTGTTGGAGCACTATTCAACTCAGTACAGGGAATTAAATAAATAAATTCAGTGTTTAATGGCACCAGGATAAGATAGTTTGGTAGTTTAATTCAAACATTTATCACTCAGGACCATTGTGTCAAAAGGACCATTTTTGTTTGTTTGTTTGTTTGGCCATTTTAAGTTGTGCGACCATGATTCCATAGTCATGTCAACAATCTTCTTGTCTTTGCTCAGGCACCAGAATACTTGAGAATCTTGGTTATGGTTCTTCCTCCTAGATATCAGTGCTGAGCTGATCTTTATGCTTCTCATTTTTCTAAGCCTTCAAGGCAGTCCTTGAAATCTGAGGTATTAATGTATTCTTTAGATATGCTGATAAATTATTTCAGGTTTTGTAGAGTCTCCCTTTGTTAAATTAATAGCTCTATTTTGTCACGTCTGCTGGGATCAATTATGGTTTGACTTCAAAACTTAAGTCTCCTGATAATTGCATTTCAATGGCTGAGACGGATGGCAACAGAGATGTTGGCTACTGTAGCCTCTGCTGCTGGTGATTATAATAACCATAATAATCTCAAACTATTGAGAACTATAACTACGGGAAAGATTGCTTGTAAGAAGTACATATGTTCTACATGAATTACAACAAATAAACACAAGATAACGTAATAGGTATCCCCATTCTTTCATACCAAGAAGCTAAAACTGCTAAGTAATTTGCTGAAGATTACTTGGCTAGTAAGAAAGTGGATTGAAAACAGGTTTGTCAGTATTACTCCAAAGTTCTACCTTGACGTGACAACCCCAACTAAATTAGCAACTAGTAGTATGTATACTGGAATGATCACTAAGATTCTCTTTTTTCTCTCTCTCATTCTTTTCTCCCCTCACTTCTTTTTTCCCCCTCCCTTCTCTCTCCCTCCTCTTTTTCTCTGTCTTTCCTTTTATTTTTAAACAACACATGTTTATATACATGTTTATCTCCAAAATAGAGTTTTACGTAATAGTTTATTTCACCAGATAATGCTTTCCCTGGAGAGCATTTCCTGAAACAATTTTTCTTTGAATTACAACCTGGAAAACACAACTCTGCAAGCTTCCAATCAGTATCTACCTTGTTTTTCTCATTCGCTACTCTTGTCGTGATGTCTTCATAGATCATCTTTTTTGTTATTGAAATATTTGCTTTCATTCATCTTCTGCAGTTTACTGATGGAGTCTATTCATGGAAGGGGAGATTATTAAGTGGTCAGAGTGGATTTCTATTAAACACTGACCTGCTTCAATAGTCTGACTATAAACACTATGAAACAAAGTCTTTGGAAAGGTCCTACTTATGTTTTCTGTAAAGGATAACATGGTATCTTAGTCTGTTTTTTTTATTACTATAGAAGACTGGGTAATTGATAAAGAAAAAAGTTATTTCTCACACGCTGAAGGCTGACAAGTCCGAGAGCATGGAACTAGTATCTGGTGAGGGCCTTTGTGTTGTATCCTCCCATAAGGGAAGGCAGAAGGACAAAAGACTGCATGTAAGATAGAGGCACCAAGGTCTGGACTAGCTTCATAACAACATACTCTCATGATAACTAATCCTTTTCCACAATAATGACCTCAATCAGTCTTTATGAGCCCTCATTACTCAATAGCCCTTTATTAGCTCTACATCCCAACACTGTTGCATTGGGTATCAAGTTTTCAATACATAAACTTTTGCTGGACAGATTCAAATCATAGCACATGGTAATGAATCAGTCCATGCATTTATATCCATTTACTATTTGTTTGAATTAGTTCACTAAACAGGCTTACCCCGATGTGAGGAGAGAATTTGAGTAGTGCATGTATTGGCATTAGAAAGGTAAGTTAGTGCAGGTGTTCACACTGGGAAGAGTTAGTGCAGGTGCTAGCACTGGCTTTGGAAAGGCTGAGCCTGCTGCAAAAAGAACATGTAAATTAGAGTTGGGATACTATTTATACTGGGGGTAGGGGGTGCTGCTGTAACAAATCACTACAAACTAGGTGGCTTAAAACAGTAGAAATTTGTTCTCTCACCATTCAGTGACAGGGTTTCATTCTGTTTTCTGACAGAGCTGTATTATCTTCTGAAGGCTCTAGGGGAGCATCCTTCCTTGCTTTTTCTAGCTTCTTGGTGGCTCCAGGAGTTCCTTCATTTCCATGGCTTCATAACCTCAATCTCTGCCTTCATCTTCATACAGGCTTCTCTTTTTCTTTCTGTGTGTCTCACTGTGTCTCTTATAAAGACACTTATCACTGAGTTTTGGATCCACCAAATAATTCAGGATGGACTCAACTCAATATATTTTAATGTAGTTATTACATCTGCAAAGATCTGTTTCCTAAATAAGGTCACATTTACAGGTTCCAAAGATTAGTACATGGACATATCTTTTTGGAGGTTGCCATTCAACTCACTAAAAAGAATAAAGTTAGTGGACATTTAACTTCATTCCAGTTTGTTCTTAAGGCTGACCTTGTCACTGTGTTCATGAAATTTTCAGGTCGAATATTAAAAAATGATGTTTTGAACTAATCACTCAAAAAAGATTTTATCAGTATAATTATTGTGGCTCTGAATTGTGTGGGGAGAGATAGAAATCTGAACAGGCTTGGGACCTCTTAAGAAATATAAGGTGAATAGTTAGAGAGTATGTAAATTACTAACAGTATCTCCTAACCCAGGTTGTACATGATACTATACGCTCATTTTGTTCCCTTCTCTCACAATAATACATATGAGAACTCATATCTAAATGTTATACTATAATATCAAATTCTACATCCAATTGTCATGATTTTTTGGTATAAATCACACTATAATAAGTTTGTAGAAACATAATTTTCCTTGAAATATTAGTATATTTATATACTATTTATGTTTATAAACCTGTTTTCTATCATTAATTTTATATCTTTAAATTGTTCTAAATGTCACAGAGAAAAAAGTATTCCAAGGTTTATGATTCCACATGATTCTCTACAAAACTCACTAGTTTTGTATCCCTGGAAACTAGTGAGTGGTGATAAACATTTTTTTGTATGAATAAATATTGAGAAATAAAGACAAAGTATAATTGAATAATTTAACTAAAAGCCACATGTATATTTTATGGTAAAATGCATCCATATTATTTTATTTTTAGTTTATTACCCTAAATGTTAATAGGCTAAGAGTAACTTTGGTACTATCAATGTGCTTAAAAGCAGTGATAGTTGATGAAGAATAAAATAATAAACAGTATATCTCGTGGAAATGGAGGATGATAGACAATTTAACAAATACTTATTGATTCCTTATTTCAAGCGAGGCATCATGTTAGAATACCTGAAAGAGGTTGTGGTGAAAAGAAACAAAGTGCACTTTTTGTGGTAGCTGATCCCTATGAGGGTTTCCCACGATCCCTGCCTTCTGTAGTCAAATGCTCTACCAATGAGATATACTGCGCTGATCCCTGCCTTCTGTGTTCATATGGTTGTACAGTCCCTTCCCATATGGCCTGTGTGGCCAATAGACTGGTTAAAGTGATGCTACTGTGATTTCTAAGATTAGATTAAAGACACCATGGCTTCCATCTTGGCCTCTCTCTCTCTTTCTATCCCTCTCTCACTCTCCTCTCTCTCAGCATCTTTCTCTGGGTGAAGCCAGCTGCCTTGTTCTGAGAAGCATCTCTGCCTTAACATGGTGAAAAATTGAGGCCTGCAGCCCACGACTAGTGAGGAACTAAGACTTAACAAGGGTCACAAGAGTGTGCTTAGTGTGTTACAATGTATTTAATGTAGTTATTACATCTGCAAAGATCTGTTTCCTAAATAAGGTCACATTTACAGGTTCCAAAGATTAGTACGTAGACATATCTTTTTGGAGGTTACCATTCAACCCACTACAAAGAATAAAGTTATATTATCCAGCCCAGGTAAAGGCTTTAAGTGACCAAGAGTTTGACTTAAACCTCATCAAACACGAGTCAGAACAACCCAGCTAAGCCACTCCTGACCCTCAAAAACTGTATGAGATAATAAATGTTGTTTTAAGCTACAAAATGTTGGGGTGATTTGTTATGCAGCGATAGATAACTAATATGGTTTTCATATTAATGAAAAAGGCAGTTTTGAATGGTTAATACATACAAACATAACAAGGTAACTAGGTTTTAAGTGAGTGACATGTAAAAAAAATGAAGAGAAGAAAAATATGATGTTCAGTTGTATTGGTAGGGTATGCTTTGCAGAAAGGAAAGAATTGAGCCAGGTAGGATTTACATAGATCTTCTAAAATGTGTGCATAAATCAATCCACACCAGATAGATATGATTTTTATGTATGCCTTGTGGACCAGTCTCATTACTTTATTGTTGAGCACAGTAATCTATGCAATCCTTCATGAATTCCCTCAGTTAATTAGTTTCCTGGAATATTGCTGGGTGGCATATTCAGCTCTTGCTACTTTGCAGCACCTTTGGAAATATGTGAATTACAGGACATACAGTTTTGCTGGAAAGTTATGCTAAGAGGCTTAATTCAAAGAAAACATATAACATGTGCAATCCAATATTAAGTACATAGATTGCAAATAGCTACTCAGAAATCTACAGGAACCATAGCAGCAACACCTATTCACTTCTCTTAGAGCACTTACTGCTTTGTTCCTTTTCCTGCATGGATACAGGGTACTTTAGGGTTCAGTGTTCTTGACTTTTGTGGAATGTTACTACCTATGTAGAATGTTAGAAGAATCTGAAATTTTCCTGTTAGCTTTTCTTTAATGAAAATGCCACCTTTCTTCACAAACTAAGCTGATGGTTGTTCTGCCTCCCAGTTAACATCAGCCTGTGATCTCGTCTCAGTTTGGAAAACCCACTCAACTCTAACTGTAGGCTGTCTATCATGCTTTATATCCAAGCATGGAAAATCACTAGGAATTTCCATACTTTGGCAGTGATTCAGAAAGAAGACAGGGGTAGGGGCAGGTAAAATGTAAAACTAATCCCTTTCATTGAAAATAGCCATTTTGTTTTTATTCATTCTAAGGTTTACTCTCTTAGATTAGATCCTCTAGTAACAGTTCTTCATCTCCCAGTGCTGCTCTCTTAGACTTGTAGCAAAATATTAAACCTTTGTACAGGTGCTTCTCAACTTACAATGAGATTATATCCCAACAAACTCATCCTACGTTGAAAATTTTGCAAGGTTAAAATGCACTTAACACATTTAACCTACCAAATGTCATATGGCCTAGCCTAATCCTAAACGTGCTCGGAACAGCACTACACTTAGGTTACACTTAGGTTACACTTAGCCTACACTTGGGCAAAATCATCTCACATGAAGTCTATTTTATGATAAAATACTGAATATCTTATGTAATTTATTAATACTGTACTGAAAGTGAAAAACAAAATGGTTGTATGTGTACTAAAATATGGTTTCTACTGAATGTGTATTGCTTTCACATCACCTTGAAGTAAAAAAAATTGTAAGTGAAACAATTGTAAGTCAGGGACCATCTGGATGGGGTTTGTAGGTAAAACCCACAGTGCTTTCAAAACTTATGTTAGAAGAAATTCATGGGAAGGTTTCAGGGTCTGTCAGTAAAACGCTATATAAAAGGATTTTTCTAAATGGTCATTTAGAATAGTTGAGGTGTGCATTGTCCATGAGATGGATGACATCATTAAACAGGGTAACTAATGTAAGTATTTTAAGTAAATCCTGTAAAAAATGAGAAATATAGTTTTGTAAATTTTCAAAAGAATTTTTCCAATTTTTTTGAATTCTTCCATTTTGGTGGTGAAAGTCTAAATGAGGCATGAGTGTGCTGACTTATCATCACTGATGTTCAGTTCATTGGTGGGTCATCTATTTAGTCTGTGTGACACTTCGCTTCTCTACATGTGTTGCCTTATAAGAGAGGGAGAGGGAGAGGAAGAGGGAGAAGGAGAAGAAGGGAGAAGGAGAAGGAGGAAGAAGGAGAAGGAGCACTTCAGAAGTTATGCAAGGAAAAGTACATTGATGGGAAGATTTCGTAGTATTTTAAAATAGATATCCTACTAAGCAGAACAATTCTCCACAAACTTAGTTCCACTAGGAGTCATAAAGGCAATTCAGTAAATGCTTTCTCACTTTCATAGTCATTATGCTATTTACTGGCACTTGTTAAGAATCAGTCTCATCATTGTTGAGGAAAAACAAGAGGTTCGTTTGACATGCTGGAAAATCTTTTTGACTCTTTACAGTTCTTCCCATTTCAACATAAAAAGGCAGAGGAAAAAAGCAGCACCTTGTTACAATTAGGAAGGATGGCTCTTCTGCTTTCTCTTTCCAGCGTCATGCCCAGACACTCAAAACCTTTAATCTCACTTTTCCACTGTATGATAGACAGCATTTCAATGCCAACACTCAGAGAGTTGCCCAGGAAATAGTTACTTAGCAGGGGGAAAATCAGCTAATTGATTATGGAGGCATAAAAATTTCTGTTTAGCAAAAATGATTGTTTGGCCTCTGCATTTGTGTGGCTGTTTTGAACTTGACTCACTGCTTTGTAGCTGGAGCTTGTCATCCTGGCTCCTGGCCAGGACATTCATTACCTCTATTAAGGATCTTGTGTACACCTTGGGAAATACTAATGCCTCAGCTTCTTTGTGTGCCTTTGTTTGTTCTTAAGGCAGCACTCAGTAAAGAATAATTTATAGGAGGTGAAGAGAGAAAAAGTTCTTTCCACATCAATCAGAAAATGAAATTAGTATACTGTGGGAGAAAAAAAATATGACACAGCTCTAATATGTGTTCTTGAAAATTGGTCTTTTCTTTTCATAAAGTGTTTTGGGTCTGCCACCCATTTTCCATTTTTCATTTGCTAGTCTTTCATTTCTTTCATCTATATACTCCCTTGGCCAAAAATTCCTTCTTTTTCATCACCCATCTTCTGTCTTCCAGTGAGATAGCATTTTACCAAGATCTCTTTATTTTTTTTTTTTTTCATTTTAACAAGGCTTTGTCAAAAAATTTAAGCTCTAGATCTGGCTTGGCTCAATAGTACAATCAAGAGAGACCTCCTAGATTAAAAGCTCTATTTTTCAAACCTAGTTTAGGATTTCGCCTAGGTTGATTGTGACATGCACAGTGATAACTTCTGTTTATATATACCTATCAAATTGTGTGCAATTGCAGTGACTAAATTAGGTATCCTGTGTGCAAAAACACAGGCTTCAATTTTGATGTCATGTCAACAAGAAAGGCCAAATGATATTTTAGGTCACTAAAATAGTTTGTTCAATAGATATTATTAGAACACATGACAAAAAATTATCCCTGTCCTAGTAACTTCATCTGTGCCAAAGAGATTGAGGAATGTTTCAGACTTTATAAATTGTTTTCTAAATTCAACAGAAAGTCAGAAAAAATCAAAATAAGATTAAAATAATCTCAGATTGTTAAAGTGTTCTATTATTGGTTGAAGCCTTTTACACATGATATTTTGCATGAGCTTTAATTAACATGTTCTATATATCCTTTCTTTGTCCTGACTTGACTCAGTAATTAACATATTTTCTGTGTAATATATTTTGGTTGACCACAATATGGAAGATGCATATTGTGAATTTTCATATTTTGGGTTTCACAATTTGTAATCTCCAAGTTTTCTGAAAAACCATGAAACCTCTGCTCAATCTCTGTAGCTTTGCATAGTTGCTACTAAATATAAATAAAATAAAAATTAAAATAGCAAATTTGTATATTTCTCCTTTTGATTTCATTTTCTAGAAGGCTGGAGCCATTTCCCTTATATTTTCTCTATAGCTTATTGTGGACAATGAATAAATATATGAAGTAAATTATCAATAATTGCATGCAGTTCTATTTCCATCTGTTTTTTTGCCTTAGAAGGGTAAGATAAATTTATTGGCCACATTGTTTATTACCTGTTCAACACAAAGAGGAGTTGTAGAATAATTGTTTCTTTTTATTCAGCCTTCCTCCTTGAGGGTCTATATCCTTTTTATGGGTGATAAGCTGATAATTTCGAGCTTCTGCTTTTACCTCTTGTTTTTCACACTCCTTCAATAATTCGTTGTGTAAACCAAACTCTGAGTAGTTGAGTTGGGAAAGGTTTGTATGTGCATGTCTCTACCATAGATGCTTTCTTTGCTCTAGAATGCACATATTTCCCTATGAGAAATTGAGAGGACAGCTAGCTTTATGTGCTTCTGAAAGCCTGGCATTGTGAGTTTCTTTTGTACATAATAACTGCAGGTGCTTTCTGGCGGAGAAATGATCCTGTGATCTGATAGCTGGTTTTCACGTTCTGTGATCATGGCCAGTTCACAGAATACAACAAAGGTGGAAGATTGTTGTCTTCCCCTGGGTTGCCTAAAGTTACAGTGCTGATCTTTTGACCCTTAATTTCAGTAAGTTTGATTGCTCAAGGAACCCCAGTGTGCATATTTGGAGCTGGTGTGGCATTTTGCTGTGGAATTGATGGTCAATATCCTAACATGCACATAGTTTTTAGAAGGCACATAGAGTCTTTTACGTAATTGTCTTGCATTTTAAATAGTTAAATGCAACCAATGTCTAGGATAAACTACCTTGAGTTGTTTAGTGGAATGTCTTAGGCCCGATGATGTATTTTGACAAACGATTACTGTGATTAGAGTGTCACTGCTTTCCTCCTTATGAAGTAGAACATTGTCCGCCCTGAGACTGCAGAGTCACAAGAGAAATGCAGTCAGTCTTCATTGAAATAAAGCAAGCACATGAATTTGGATTTTTCAAAAATGAAATTATTATAATAAGGGATTTTAAAATACCATGCAACGTGGTATTAAAAATGGCTAATCTTGCTTCATTACTAATCTTGTGCCACATTAAAATGAATTGGTTTTACTAAGTATTTTAATTGTTTCCCCTTCTGATTTTCATTTCCTTACTCATCATCAGCATCTCTCATCAGCCAGAGTTTAAAATATTCTCTGTCCTTGTTCATCCCATGGAAACTGATCAGGTATTTAAACTATGAATTAGTTTCTCCATAATAACCACACTTGATTCTACTTGCAAATCATTTAATTTAAGACCATGTTAATTTTTGCCTCACTAAATGCTGCCTCGTTCTCAATTCCTGCTTTGTTTCTCCAAAGGTGACTTGGTTGATGCAGTTAAGTGCCTTTTAACCACTAGAGGGAAACATACCAATCCACTATGAGCAATGCAGTGTTTTCAAATGGTAAATATCCTCCTGAAGCTGTAGGTTCTGCAGTTGTTTTCTGTGATCTTTTCCCTCTGAATATTGACAGCATTATAATGAGGAATCAGCGAAGGGTATATATTGATAAAAAATTTAGCGAAGATAGTTTCCTTTTCATTGAATAGTTTGGAACCTATTTCTTGCTGTAGTAAATTCATTTTCTAAGTGAATAAATATCCCCAGGTCACTAAGGATATGCTTCTATAATGCAAGAATTCCTTTGCACACTAATTCTGGAAAGGAATGTTCTTTAAATGTTGATGTAGTGTATTCACACGAAACATATTGAGTGAGTAAGCAAGCATTTACTGAATGTTGCTTCATTATTAGAGAGAAAAATATCTTTCAGACAAATCAGATTCTGTTTGCGTCCTAGATTAGTGATGTAAGAGCATTCTACAGATTGTTCTCAGTATTGTTCTGGCTCAACCATACTTTAATTATTAAGTTTATTATTGCTTGAAACAGGGCCTCCCTCTTTCACCCAGACTGGAGTGCAGTGGTGTGATCATGGCTCACTGCAGCCTCTACCTCCTGGGCTCAAGGGATCCTCCTGCCTCAGCCTCTTGAGTAGCTGGCAATACAGGCCCAAGTCTGGCTAATTTTTAAATTTTTTTGTAGAGGTGGTCTCGCTATGTCACCCAGGCTGGTCGGGAACTCCTGGGCTCAAGCAATCCTCCCACCTTAGCCTCACAAAGTGCTTAGATTACAGGTGCGAGCCACCACACCTGGCTAAGTATATTATTTTTAAAAAAATTATCTGCCAGCTGGGCATGGTGGCTCAAGTCTGTAATCCCAGCACTTTGGGAGGCCAAGGTGGGCAGATCACTTGAGGTCAGAAGTTCAAGACCAGCCTGACCAACAAAATGAAGGCCCTTCTCTACTAAAAATACAAAACTTACCCAAATGTGGTGGCAGGCACCTGTAATCCCAGCTACTCAGGAGGCTGAGGCAGGAGAATCGCTTGAACCCGGGAGGCGGAGGTTGCAGTGAGCCTAGATTGTGCCACTACAGTCCAGCCTGGGGGACAGAGTTAGATTCCATCTCAAAAAAAAACAATTCTATACTTAGCTTATTATTTATACTCAAGGATACTTGATATGAACCCAGTTGCAGCAGTTATGCAACACCATCTCTGTTTCTAAAAGCTTTATGGAAATTTGAAACAGGAATTTTATAGAATCAAGCAGTGTTGAAGGCTAAGGCTCATGATATCAATGCTGGATCAACAGATTTCAAGGAACTGGCTAAAAATACAAAGGTAATTCTGGAGCAATTATTGGCTATAAAAAGTGAAGATACGGCTGGGCGTGGTGGCTCATGCTTGTAATCCCAGCACTTTGGGAGGCCAAGGTGGGCAGATCACAAGGTCAGAAGATCAAGATCATCCTGGCCAACATGATGAAACCCCGTCTCTACTAAAAATACAAAAAATTAGCTGGGCATGGTGACAGGTGCCTGTAGTTCTAGCTACTCAGGAGGCTGAGGCAGGAGAATGGCGTCAACCCAGGAGGCGGATTTGCAGTAAGCCAAGATCACGCCACTGCACTTCAGCCTAGGCGACAGAGCGAGACTCTGTCTCAAACAAACAAACAAAAAAAAAAGTGAAGATACAGAAACAGATCACAGCATTTAGGGAAACTCTGGACATGAGGAATATTTGAATAATGTAAGTGGTATTCATAAATACTCTAAAAACAGTGTTTTTAATGCATGTTGCAAAATGTTTTGTTTTACTTTTTTTATGTGCGGAAAAAATACAAGATGCTGATGTACTTTTTATTTAGGCTCAGATGGTTTCCATATCAATGCCCCTAGTAAAATAGTCAGACAACCTAATAGAGTGTAGTATAGTAGGAACATAATATTTTGTCTACTCTTTGCTTTGTCTTGCCCAGTTTCCAGGAAAGCCCACCCTCCTATTTAACATAGTTGCAGGGAAATGTCTTTTTTAACAAACTATTTCTGCTCATTTGGCCACAATTAATTTGTACAGGCTTTGGCAATTCACCCAAGATAGACATAGATGCATCACTGAAGTTCTCCCCTGGGTAATCTCGAGATGGCAACCAAGATAGAAAGAGAATGGAGCAGAGATGCAGAAGAAAAAGGGAACTCTGATGGTATTGGAAATACTGCTGGCCAGGAACAGCCTTGTTCTTGATGCATAAGACCTGATGTCCATAACAAAATTTGCATTCTCATTTAAGCTTGTTTTGGTTGAATTTAACTTATTTGTGATTTAAAAAAAAAAAAAACAACCAATCTTGGTAGGAAGTTAATTTCCACTGAAAAACTCTGCTGTACATCTAGGCAAAGGGAATTTTCATAGGCAAGTATCTTTCTTGTTTAAAAATAGAATGCGGGTTTCTGTTGAAAAGCATCATGGCTACATTTTGTATGTAGCTAAAATGTCTCCAGTTCAACAGAGGTTAATTCCATGTCTCTGGGTATCTAGAGATGAAAGGGACTGAGAATTCTCCATGGAAGAGAAATGTGTGCATCACCGTGTAAAGTTGATCTCTCCAGAAATTATTTTACCTCTTCTCACTTCTCCTATAACCTCGTAAACTTTGGCACTAAAAATGGTACACGGAATCATAGACTGTTACATATGGAAAGACTTTTATCAACTTATCTATCCCCTTTTTCATTCAACCATTATTCCTCTAGCCCCTACTCTGTGGCAGGACCTGCTCTGGAACTGGAGATGCAAAGAATTTTTTTTTTTTTTTCCTGAGACCTGAAAGAGGCATTTAGGAGTTAGCCAGGTTAAGAGTTGGATGAGAAATCTTCCAGATGTGTATTCAGCCCATTAAGAAGACCACAGTTTGTGACCATATGGTTTTGGTCCTTCAAACCAGGGAATCAGCATTATTTTAAGCTCCATCAGGTTCATTGTATTTTTGATTTGCCTGTAGTATTTTCATATGATAGCATTAAAAAATTAGAGAGCTGGTATAATGCATATAGTTTAATCAAGAAAATCCATTATGGGGCTCTTATTTCTTTGAACTTCCAAGTAGGGTTACAATCATGCTTTTTATAATAAATTTTTAATTATTGTGGGTATATAATAGCTGTAAATATTTATGGAGTATATATGATATTTTGATCCCGGCATAAAATGTGTAGTGATCAAATCAGGGTAATTGTGATATCCATCACCTCAAGCATTTATCATTTCTTTGTGTTAGCAACATTTCAATTGCACTCTTTTAGTTATTTTGAAGTATGCAATAAGTTAGTGTTAACAATAGTCACTTTATTGTACTACTGAATGCTAGATCTTATTCCTTCCATCTAGCTGTAGTTTTATGTCCATTAACTATCCCTTCTTATCACCCCCCACCCCCCGACTATTTTTCCCAGCCTCTAGTAGTCATCATTCTACCGTCTATCTCAAAGAGTTTAATCTCTTTTTAAACTTCAAGCTCCTACATATAAATGAGAATGTGTGAAATTTGTCTTTTTGGGCCTGACTAATTTCACTTAACAAAATGGCCTCTAGTTCCATCTAACAAAATGGGCTTTATTTCCATCTACATTATTGCAAATGGCACGGGTTAATTCTTTTTTATGGCTGAATAATATGCCTCTATGTATCACATTTTCTTGGTCCACTCATGCATTGATGAACACTTAGGTTGATTCCATATCTTGGCTGTTGTGAATAGTGCTGCAATAAACTTGTCAATCATACTTTTTCTTCTCTAAGGGGCACTAGTTAATAGGTATGACTCTTCACCATTTCTTTCTAATCTTTTGTAATTTACTTCAAATCATTTGATCATTTTTTATTAGACTTTGTGTATAATGCAATCCTCATTTCTAGTTTACTCATTTATTTAATTTTTTTCCAGTATGCCAAACCCCTGAAATAACTTTAAGACCAGATATACCTTTTTTAAAAAGATTAGGTTAGAAAAAAAAGGGACATTTTCTCTTTCAAAGTTGAAAATTATTTCTTTGAATTTGTAATAACTACCTGTATGAGTAACATTGCAGAAATGTCTTTATAATTTTTCCTAGAGCATTGTTACACAGTAGAACTGTATTCAATGATGTCAATATTCTGTACTGTCCAACATAGTAGCCACATGTGGTTATTGAGTACTTCAAATGTGACTATGACTGAAGTACTGAATTTTTACTTTTATTTAACTTTAATTAATTCAAAATTTAAATAGCTACATGTGGCTAGTAGCTATTATACAGAAAAACATAGACCTAGGGTCTATGTTTGTTTTAAAAATACTCCATGTATGTTTACAAATGGTGTAATTGTTGGATTTAGGATTGCATATATATTCACTAGATCAAGTTTGCTAACAGTGTGATTCAAATCTTCTATAGCCTTATAAATTTGTTTTTTGCTTAGCCTATCAATTACCTGGTGGATTTGAATTTTAAAATATTCTATGTTGTGATTTTCCTATTTCCTCTTGTAATTATGCCAAATTTTTTACTTATACATTTTTCAGTTATGTTATTAATACATCCACATTATGATGTTTATTTATCTATGGAATTCAAATTTTATCATTACATATTAATCTTCTTTGAAATTAATAATTACTTTTAAATGCTTTCTAAAAGCATTAAGCATACTTTGGGGGTTCCTTTTTAGATCTACTTTCAAGATTTACTTTCAAACATAATATATTCATTTTTTCTTAGGTGTCTCTCTTTTAAAAACTTATATTTATTGCTTTTACTCATATGTGTGAATTCACTTCTACTATAGTATTTTATACTTTCTACTTGTCCTGATTTTTCTATGCTTCTTTTGTATTTCTTCTCTTCTTCCTCTTTATGGATTGATTTTTTAATTCTATTTTTTATGTACCAATGTAGAAATCATACACACTGTTTTCCTAAGTTAATTACCCTAAAACATTAATATACACATTTTAATTTAATCATGCCTAAGGTAAAACAATAATTGGACCTTCCTTCTGAACAATCCAAAGCCATAAAAGATCTTCTCTCTGATTAAGTATTGTCTTCATTTTATATGGTTGTCTAGTATAGTAGTTTTGTCTGTGTTTTAACATTGCAAAATTAAATATTATCATTTAGATATTGTCAATGCTTGTTTTGATAGTCTAATTTATTTGCTTAACATAACTTTTTACTCTAAGACATTCCTTCCACAATTATTTTCCATCTTAAAATACATCTTTCATTGACTGGGCGGAGTGGCTCATGACTATAATCCTAGCATTTTGGGGGGTGAAGGCAGGTCGATTGCTTGAGTTCAGGAGTTTAAGAGCAGCCTGGGCAACAATGGTGAAACCCTGTCTCTACAGAGAAAAGAAAAAATGCAAAAATAAGCTGGGTGTGGGGTTGGACGACTGTAGTCCCAGCTACGTGGGAGGCTGAGGTGCGAGGATTGCTTGAGCCCAAGAGACAGAGGTTACAGTGAGCTGTGAATGCACCACTGCACTCTAGCCTGGGTGATACAGTGAGAGCTTGTCTCGAACAACAACGACAACAACAACAAAAACCCTTAAAAACTAAAACAAAACTCATAAACAAACAAAAAACCCTGAATACATCTCTAATGAATGATATGTTGATGATAAAAATCTCAATGTTTTGTTTGAAATTCTATGTATTTAGCACTGAACCTTTAATGATGATGAAAGATAGTTGTTTGATGGTTATTTTCCCCCAATACATTGAAAACAGTTTTCATTGTCTTTGAAGGAATCTTTATTTATTTCTTTTTGGAAACTTTGAACTCTTCTTTTTGTCTTTGACTATTTTCTATAGTATGACTGGTCTCATTATGTAACTTTTAAAAAATTTTATTTTAGTTATTTAGAGGCATATCTTTTTTTTAATTGTGCTTTGCTTTATTGTGCTGCATACATACAGCATGTTTTTATAGATTGAAGGTTTCTGGCAACTCTGCATCAAGCAAGTCTTTTGCCGTCACTTTTCTAACAGTACAGGCTCACTTCATGTCTGTATCACATTTTGGAAATTTTTGCAATATTTCAATTTTTTCAGTATTATTTTATCTGTTATGATGAGATGTGGTCAGTGACCTCTAATGTTACTATTGTAATTGGTTTGGGGGACCATGAACTGTGCCTGTGTGAGACAACAAACTTTATTGATAAAGGTTGTATGTGTGCTGACTGCTTCACAACTGACGGTTGCCCATCTTTCTCACTCTCTTTGGGCCTCTTTATTCCCTAAGACACAAAAATATTGAAATTAGGCCAGATAATTACCTTACAATGGCCTCTAAAGGTTCAAATGAAAGGACAAGTTACACACCTCTCATTTTAAATAAAAAGATGTGATGGAAATAGAAAATTAACTACAATTAGAAGTGGAACCCAAAGATATAACTAAATTGCTGTAATCTGATGGTAAAACCTGAATATATGGGGAGTAGCTTCTTATGGATGAGCAAAGAAAGTGGCTTCTTGAGATGAAATCTACTCCTGGTGAAGACACTGTGAACATTGTTGAAATAACAAAGGATTTAGAATATTATTAATTTGGTTCATAAATCAGAGGCAGGGTTTGAGAGAATTGACTCCAATTTTTAAAGACATTCTATTGTGGGTAAAATCTATCAAACAGTGTTGCATGCTACAGAGAAATCTCTATAAAAGGAAGAGTCAATTGATAGGGCAAACTTCAGTGTTGTCTCATTTTGAGAAATTGCATATACCCCCTATAACTAAAATAAAAGTTGAAAATTAAAAGAAAAATAAGTTGCCACAGCTTGTACAACCTTGAGCAACAACTACCCTTATCAGTCAGCAGTGATTAACATGGAGGCAAGACCTTCCATAGACCTTCTACTGTGCTGAAGGCACAGATAATTGTTAATTTTTTTTTTAGCAAGAGAGTACTCTGTAATTAAGGGAGGTACATTGTTTTTTAGGCATAATGCTATTGCACATTGAATAGACTTCAGTATAGCATAAAACAAAATGCACTGGGAAACCATAAAATTATTGAATCATGAGGGCAGTTATGCCCATGCTGTTCTCATGGTAGTGAGTGAGTTCTCACGAGATCTGATGTTTTTATAAGGGGCTTCCCCAGCTTTGCTATGCACTTCTCCTTCCTACCACCATGTAAAGAAGGACATGTTTGCTTCCCCTTCTGCCATGATTATAAGTTTCCCGAGACCTCTCCAGCCATGCAGAACTGTGAGTCAATTAATCCTCTTTCGTTATAAATTATCCAGTCTTGGGCAGTTCTTTATAGCAGTGTGAGAATGGGCTAATACTCTTGCTCTTTAAAAAATTATATATATTTTTTAATTGAACATGTTAAACATATGATTTTCTATTTGAGATCCAGTAATTGTATTATTTGCATTCATGGGGAGTGGAATTCTTCTTTTGTTCAACTGTTTTTTCTAGCTCTTCTTTTCTTAAATATTTTTAAGTTTTGGAATGTGAACTCAGGTTTGGCTGAGTTTATCTTTGGGAATACTAAAACTCGATTTGAGGAAGTATCTTTCCAATAATTTTAGTTTCTTTATGCCAGGTACACAACAATTCCAGCAATCTAGGGTCAATTTAATTAAACTTAATTCCTCTTAAGCTATCTAAGATGAACATTTAGGTAGAATATATAAGAAGCTAGCATCTGTGTGAAAGCAAGCCTAGGGTAGTAAATTTTTATAGGAAGTTTTCTCAGATTAAACAAAACAACAACAACAAAAACAACCCCCCACCCAAAAGAAAACCTCCCTTTCCTCATGAGTAGTTGTTTTAGTCTATTTTGTGCTGCTATTGCAGAATACATGAGACTGGGTTAGTTATAAAGAACAAATTTATTTCTCACAGTTCTGGAGGCTGGGTAGTTCAAGATCAAGATGCCAGCATCTAATGAGGACCTTCTTGCTGTGCCATCTCATGGTGGAAGGTAGAAGGAAAAGAGAGCATGAGAGAGAGAGAGAAAGTAAAACAAGGTGAACTCCCCCTTTTATAATCAACCCACACCTGAGATAATAAACTCACACTTGTGATAATGGCCTTAATCCATTCACTCTACATTCATTGCCTAATGGCTTCTCATTAGGTCCAACCTCCCAACAGTGTTGCACAGATGATTAAGTTTCCAACACATGCTCTTTGGGGGACACATTCAAACCACAACATTCTACCTCTGGCCCCCCAAATTCATGCTCTTCACCCATGCAAAATACATTTATTTCATCACAATAGTCTCAAAGTCTTAACTGATTCCAGCACCAACTAAAAAGTTCAAAGTCTAGGGTCTTATCTAAATCAGATATGGGAAGACTTAAGGCACTATTTATCCTTAGGCAAATTCCCCTCCAGCTGTGAGCCTGTGAAATCAAAATACATTATGTACTTCCAAAGTACAATGGTGAGGCAGGCATAGGATATATATTCTTATTCCAAAAAGGAGAAATAGGCAAGAAGAAAGGAAGAACAAGCCCCAAGTAAGTCCAAAACTTAATAGGGATGACAACATTAAAATTATTAAATCCAGAATAATCTTTCACTCTATGTGTTGCCTCCCAGACACTCTGTGGTAGAGATTGGGCCCCCAGTGCCTCAGGTAACCCTGCCCTTATGGCTTTTCTGGGCTCAGCCTTAAGTAATTGCTCAGGAGTAGCTATCACATGTTGAAATCCACTA
Source organism: Pongo abelii (assembly GCF_028885655.2). Taxonomy (NCBI): domain Eukaryota; kingdom Metazoa; phylum Chordata; class Mammalia; order Primates; family Hominidae; genus Pongo; species Pongo abelii. Next base: position 93,550,464 of record NC_071990.2, on the reverse strand, counting down.
CTTGCAGTTCTCCCAGACTGGGGCTGCACATTGGTGTTTCTATAGTTCTGGGGTCTTGGTGGCAGCCCCATTTCCGTGGCACCACTGGTTACTGCCACAGTGGGAACTCTGGAGTGACTATTCCCCTGTGGCAGTTTTCTGCCTGGGCCCCTAGTTTGTCTGACACAGCCTTTAAAATCTAGATAGAGGCAACCATGGCTGCACAACCTATGCACTTTGTATGCCTGCAGAATTAGCACTATGTGGATGCTACGAAGGCTTACCACTTGCACCCTCCAGAGTGGTGGTCTGAGCCTCATCTGGGCCTGCTCGACTCATGGCAGAGGTGGCTGAGGGGCACTGTACTGGAACTCGGGGAGCAGAGACTCTAGGTGGCCCTGGGCAGCAAGGTTATTCTGCTGTCAAAGTCCTAATATTCTGAGTAATGGTAGGGGCAGCCTGAAAGATCTCTGAAATGCCTTTAAGTTCATTCTCTTATTGTCTTGATGAATATCACCTGGCCTCCTTCTAGCCATACTAATCTTACCAGTCACTTGGCCACACTCTTGGTATTTTCTCCCTAACATACTTTTTAATTATTTAATGGCCAGGCTGAGAATGTTCTAAATTTTTATATTCTGCTACATTTTTAATTATAAATTCTATCTTTAACCCTTTTCTCTCCTTTCTCATTTTACTGTATGCACTTAAAAGAAGCCATGCAGATCCTTCTATATTTTGTTTGGAAATGTCTTCTGCTAGATATACCAGTCCATCCCATTTAAATTCTGCCTTCCATAAATCCCTAGGGTATGACTGAAATTTAGCCTGTTCTTTGCCTCTTTACAAAAAGGATGGCCTTTATTCCAGTCCCCAACAAGATATTCCTCCTTTCTGTCTGAGACCTCATCAAAATTGTCTTTATAATTCATATTTCTTCACAAATTCTGATCATGAATCCATTAGTAATTGCTAAGAAGTTCATATTTTTTTTACAGTTTTTCTTCTCTTCTGAGCCCTCACCAGAATTGCCCTTAATGCTCCATTCACGGCAATACAGGGTTTTTTCTATCCTGCTCCTCTGAACTCTTCCAGCCTCTGTCCATTACTTAGTTCCAAAGCTGTTTCCACATTTTCAGGTATTTGTTATAGCAACGTTCTGTTTCTCTGACATCAACTTTCTGTCTTAGTCCAGTTTTTGTTGCTGTAACAGAATACTTGACATTGGATAATTTATAAAGAACAGAAATTTATTTCTTCATGGTTTTATAGGCTGGGAAGTCCAAGATCAAGGTGCCAGCCTCTGATGAGGACCTTCTTGCTTTGTCATCCCATGGTGGAAAGCAGATGGGTAAGAGAGGGTGAGAAAGAGAGAAAGAGAGAGTAAAAAGCCCAAATTCCCTCTTTTATAACAAACCTACTCCCACAATAATTAATCCCCTCACATGATAGCAGCATTAATCTCTTCACTCTGCCCTTATTACCTAATCACCTCTCATTAGGTCCCACTTCCCCACACGGTTGCATTGAGGATTAAGCTTCCAACACATGCTTTTTGCGGAACACATTAAAACCACAGCAGTGATATTGTATCCAACATTCTCTTTTCCTAAAGATATATTCTTTAAGGAATCTGGTTTTATGCACAACTCTCTGTCACAACTCCCCAGGCTACCATCACCAAGGGTTCTCTCTCCTCCTACCCCAAGAAGTTATGACACCTACGTCTCTGCAAGCACCCCTGGTCATTGTGAATTGGAATTTCCTTATCAATCTGCTGTTGTGATTTATATTTTTGGTTCCTGGGTAGTGTTCTTCCTGTTTTGTGAGCATAAATACACATTTGCAACAGTATATTTCAATGCTTTACTTAGAATTTCTAGGTGTTTTGTTGTAGGAAGATTTCAAAGAATAATCTAGACTAAATAATTTCTTAAATGTTTTGAAATGCATTATTGAAATTATTCTTTGTGACTAGAGGATGCACTATAGCTACATGGCTTTCTCCCTTTCTATGAATTATCCAGTTTAATTTTATTGTAAGCTTTTTTGAGGGAAACAATAAAAAAACTTTTCTATCTCTACAAATAAAACAAAATTACTCAAAGAAGAGATGTAGTTTATTTTGAACACTATCAAGAATACATGTATTTTATTCAGGAAAGTGACACATATATAGGTATATTTCTTCATAACTATTGATAAAATAAGAAAAGGTCAATATATTCACTAAACATAATTACCTCTCCCTCTGGCAGGGTCTTAGGCACACATAATAATGAGACAAGTTATATTCTTCCAAAGTTGCCTACCTTTGTCATTTTCCAAACCTATTTTATATGTTTCATTTTTGCCACATACACTCTTATTTTTATATTATTTTCGGTGATATAGACAATATTTTAAGTTAAACTATAATCTACATATCTTTGCTTTTGATCTCTGTTGTCAGAGCTAAGCCATATGAATTTCTACAGTGGTTTACTAGCTAAGCTATAACGTCTGTTAGAGGCACCCAAAATGATAAACCCTAATGGGGCTACTGAAATCTGAATGTTGATTATAATAAAGTTTATTTTCTTTTAAGTTAATATCAGGCACCACATATTTCAAAATACACTTCTGAAAGAATATTATAGCACATTATCTACTCCTAAAAAAGATAAAAATTATAAATGTTATAATGTTGTTCTATTATGTAAACAATCATCATTTTAATAAGAAATTTTTAGGTGAAATCATATCACATTAAACAAAACAAACTCAGAATGCAAAATAATGTTAAACAAAAGGTACTATCACATTATATACATATATCTTAATTTCAGAAATGTCAAAATCTGAACATGTGTTTTAAAATCAAGACAATATAGTAAGTGATTTACATAATACACCACTGTATGAGGAAATGAGAGACATATTCAAGTCCAATGATAGAGTGTCCTAGAGCCTTGATTTAAAGTGGGAGAGATTGAATTTTTGTTGGGTGAGGTTTTGCACATGTGATGCTGTAGGGCAAATATGTAAAGATGTTTATACACTTGATCTAATTGTAGTGACTAGTCATAGTGCCTGGAGTTATTGTTTGTGTAGGGTTCTGTGCTGAATCCAGGAAAGAGGAGTTTGTTGTTCATACATGCAGAACAATAAAATGGGAGCATGAATTCTTCAGGTTTGCTATGTGTGTCCCCAGTAATTGGCTTATTCACCTTATGGTAGATCTTATGCTTCTATATCTTCTAAATACCTAGTTGAACAGTGAAGGTCAGGCTGGTTTTTCATATAAAAAGATGGCAAGGTGTCCTTATTTCTGTGCTGAAGCCACTCTAACCCTCCCCCAAGTTTACATAAGGCACACAACTACACTTGAGGATTAACAATAAGATTGAGTACACATGGAAATTGTTTATTAGTAGTAGAATAGAAAGTGCATTCCAATTGACATGTAGAACATGCTAACTACCAGTTAGTGATCCTAATTTCATTCAGGGAAGAAGTATTTTTTTTTCCCTGCCTATTTTTATACCTTCCTAAACTTAAAGAGAAAAATTAAGTTTAATGCTTTTGGTTAATATTAATGAGAACTAGGCCATAATTTTATGAGGCTGGCTGTGACATGGCTTCTTTTTAAAGTGGTGAAACTACTAAGGTAACTTAAGTCAATATTGATTCTAAGTGGAAACTAAATTGAAGCTTATATACTATTGGGAAAAATAATTAAAAATCAGATTAATTTTATGCCTTTGGAAAAGACATAAATCTGTTGTGCTGCTCCAGATGCTGTGAGACAATGACATGTGGGAAGATATAAATCAAGAAGAAACAATACTAGCCAGTGCAATTTCATTTAATATAAGAGAAACAAAAATGATGATGATTATTGATTCTGGCAAATGTATTAGCATTTTATAGACTATTACATGTGAATATCTTAAATTTTATGCTAAACTAGAGGTGAAAGATTTAATTCATTTATACCAAAATTATTTAGTGCCTATAATGTGACAGGCACTGTGCCAGGCTCTGGAAACATATAGGTGATTAAAAAACAATTTTAACTTAAAACAGTTTATAGATTAGCAGGCAAGACAGATGGGAAAGTTATTAGTAAAGCAAAGTAATGATAGAAGCATGTAGGTTCTCTTTGGAAATTAAAGAATGCCTTAGTAAACCTGGGGGAGCCGGTGACATTTTACAACAGAAGCTTGGATCAAAGGACACATAAAATTAAAAAGCAAAAGCAATTCAATCTAACTGTGTCTAAAAGAAGGAAATACAATTTTTTCAACATTATATAAAGGAACACTAGGAAACCAAGTTGAAAGTGCCCTTAATGTATACATTTAAGAGTGGGAGGAGATGAGGAGCATGTATGAAAGGGTGAGTATGCAGGGGAGGGGAAACACAGATAGACCTAAAACTTAGGAGAAGAGAAAGCAGAAATAAAAGAAACCTTCTAAGACAACATTTTTAGTAGTGGATCTGGGCTGCATGCCTGCATTTCAGGATTCAGGATAGCTTGTTAGCATCATCACTTTTGCTCGTAAACCTGCATACAGTTAGTACTCCTATCATTCTTTTTTACAAATTATTTTTATTTTATTTACGTTATTTTATTTTATTTTATTTTTTATTTTTTTTCTTTTTATTATTATTATTATTATTATTATTATTATTATTATTATACTTTAGGCTCTATGGTACATGTGCGCAACGTGCAGGTAAGTTACATATGTATACATGTGCCATGCTGGTGTGCTGCACCCACCAACTCGTCATCTAGCATTAGGTATATCTCCCAGTGCTATCCCTCCCCCCTCCCCCCACCCCACAACAGTCCCCGAAGTGTGATGTTCCCCTTCCTGTGTCCATGTGTTCTCATTGTTCAATTCCCACCTATGAGTGAGAATATGCGGTGTTTGGTTTTTTGTTCTTGCGATAGTTTACTGAGAATGATGATTTCCAATTTCATCCATGTCCCTACAAAGGACGTGAACTCATCATTTTTGATGGCTGCATAGTATTCCATGGTGTATATGTGCCACATTTTCTTAATCCAGTCTATCATTGTTGGACATTTGGGTTGGTTCCAAGTCTTTGCTATTGTGAATAGTGCCACAATAAACATACGTGTGCATGTGTCTTTATAGCAGCATGATTTATAGTCCTTTGGGTATATACCCAGTAATGGGATGGCTGGGTCAAATGGAATTTCTACTTCTAGATCCCTGAGGAATCGCCACACTGACTTCCACAAGGGTTGAACTAGTTTACAGTCCCACCAACAGTGTAAAAGTGTTCCTATTTCTCCACATCCTCTCCAGCATGTGTTGTTTCCTGACTTTTTAATGATTGCCATTCTAACTGGTGTGAGATGGTATCTCATTGTGGTTTTGATTTGCATTTCTCTGATGGCCAGTGATGGTGAGCATTTTTTCATGTGTTTTTTGGCTGCATAAATGTCTTCTTTTGAGAAGTGTCTGTTCATATCCTTCGCCCACTTTTTGATGGGGTTGTTTGTTTTTTTCTTGTAAATTTGTTGGAGTTCATTGTAGATTCTGGATATTAGCCCTTTGTCAGATGAGTAGGTTGTGAAAATTTTCTCCCATTTTGTAGGTTGCCTGTTCACTCTGATGGTAGTTTCCTTTGCTGTGCAGAAGCTCTTTAGTTTAATTAGATCCCATTTGTCAATTTTGGCTTTTGTTGCCATTGCTTTTGGTGTTTTAGACATGAAGTCCTTGCCCATGCCTATGTCCTGAATGGTATTGCCTAGGTTTTCTTCTAGGGTTTTTATGGTTTTAGGTCTAACATTTAAGTCTTTAATCCATCTTGAATTAATTTTTGTATAAGGTGTAAGGAAGGGATCCAGTTTCAGCTTTCTACATATGGCTAGCCAGTTTTCCCAGCACCATTTATTAAATAGGGAATCCTTTCCCCATTTCTTGTTACGTTATTTTAATTTTGAGACACATTCTCACTCTGCTGCTTAGGCTAGAGTGCAGTGGCATGATCTCAGCACACTGTAACCTCCGCCTCCCAGGTTCAAGCAATTCTCATGCTTCAGCCTCTCAAGTAGCTGGGACCAGAGACATGCATCACCATGCCCAGCTAATTTTTGTATCTCTTGTAGAGATGGGATTTTGCCATGTTGCCTGGGCTGGTCTCGAACTCTTAGGCTCTAGCCATCTGCTCACTTCAGCCTCCCAAATTGTTGAATCACAGGTGTGAGCCGCCATACCTGGCCCATCATTTTTACTGATAAACAGTCTTTGATCTTGTCATTTATTTTCCTGCATAACAAACAAACAGAACATATCTCTCAGTCCTCATTACAGATTGAATAGTATTCAGAATTTCTAGGCTTGCTCTTCAGGTTCTTCATTATTTGGCACAGAATTGTCTCTCTTTCTCAACCCCAAAGCTCTGCTCCAGATGAGTGGGTCTCCTCATTGCCTTCTGTGTACATAAGCCCTGCATAACGTATACATATGGTTACATGCAGGGCTTGTGTAAATGTCCTGCCCAGGAAGTCTTTTTGAGAACTTTGCTATTCCTGGTACTTAATGTGTTAGACTTTAGATTGCTACAAACTGGTAATTCAGACTATTTTAATTAATGATGGCTCTATAAGGGCTTTATGAAACAAGTGAAGAAGCCAGAAAGAAATCCCTGCAGATTCAGAACCAGAATTCATTGATAATTGAGATTTTCAGAATGCAACCACAGCAACTCCCAGCCTGGGAGAAGCTCAGATAACAAAGCCCTGGCTCTGTTGGTTTGTCTCCTGAGAAGTGGGTGTCTTCATGTTAGTGCCCACCAGTGTCCTGCCTTTGCTTCTTCCCTTTTTGACTTTTTTTCTCAATGTCATTCACCTACTTCTTGGATCTTCTGACTCACTGTATTTGTTTATTTCTCCCTTTATGCATCTTTTCTATCTATCTTGTACCAGTCTTTTATCAATGGACTCTGCATATATCACAATAAAACTTCCTGAGAGAAAATATTTGATTTGGTTCATAAATCAGCATCAAGAAGACAGTAATTTTAGGCACTTTCCTAGGCTTTGTAAGACTTTGGAATCAAGTACCATAGCTTTTTCAAAATCCATGACCAAGGTAATGATTGCGGCAGTAAGTAAAATTCCTAATGTATACAAAAATCTGCCATGAAAAAGCATTTTGTAAGTGGCAAGAATACAATTTCTCTTTTGTCTAAAGTCCAAAATATTTCTTACGTATAACAAATTTGGTGAATTACAAATTTGTTTTATGACATCAACTCTCCTCTTGATTGTAGGTCTAATTTTATATTCTTGCTTCATTTTCCATAGATTTGGGTTTCATCTCTCAAACTAGAATATGGAATCTGTGAGAGCAAGAAACTTTAAAATACTTTTTGTATTTCTTACATTGTCTTTATATGGTAACTTATATCAGAGATGTTTAATAAATAGTTATTGATTTAAACATACAACTCAATCTGTTTTTCTATAACATTTCTAATGTGATTAATTGTTCATGTATTTCATTTGTTTCCCATAAGAAGAAGCTATTTAAAGTAGACATCACTATTATCACCATATTGATAGTGATAATATACACCAAAATAATTGACCACTTTGTATGTTATAAAATACTTCATTAAATCTTTACATACAATTTAATTTTTAATTTTAACATAAACTCTATGAATGTCAAGAACTCTGAAGAGTCTGAGATCTTACTCCACTTGCAAGCTAATAAGTTAGCCTTTTACAGTTTCATGGATACTGGCCGTAAACACGAGACTTTTGGCTCAGAGACAAAAGACAGTGCATTAGTCAAAGCAATTGCAGTTGCCAGAGTAACATCATTTGTGCCAGCTCCTTGAGCTCCCGTTCCCAAAGGGCAGTGCAACAAGGGCTAGGTGACATCTGCACACTCAGTGGGTTTTATTACAGAAGAACCTCAAGTTTAAGAAACAACAAACTTTTATAAGGAAGCTTCTGGTAAACCTGTCCAACCTTTGCCCCAGAGGGAGACATCTTTATTATCCTGAACAGCAAACAAATCTTCCTTCTGCCCCAGAGAAAGGCAGTATTTTTTAACTTCCAATGCTGTTTGCTGTACAAACATTCTTAAAAAGATAATCCAGAACGAAAGCTGCCAGTGCTTTTGCTCAAAAGATGTGCAGAAATATGAGAGACCTGTGGAGAATTATCTCCCAAGATGAGATAGGGTATCTTAAGCCCTATTTTATGGATGAGGAAACCATGTTTTGGAAAATTTAAGAATCATGTTTCATATCAGACAGCTTGTAAGTAGCAATGCCATAATGTGACCTCATGTGCTGTAACTCTCTGGGCCTTTTCACTTAGTCATGCTGCTTCTTCCATCTCTACTACTCATTGCTAATAAATTGCTTGTTGCCTGGCCCTAGTGTCCTTCTCAGAATTATATAATACACATTTCCGAGTCAGAAATTATTTCTAATTTAGCTGAAGACTCAATCATCAAGAATTTACTGTTTTTGATTGTTTTGAGTCGTTTCTAAGTATCAGTGTTGTTTCTTAAACAAATGAGTAGGATCACCTCATGTAGCCAACCTAAACAGAGACCTAAATAAACCATCTCATGTCTGTGTAACAATAAAGAATTCTGCCCTTGTTGTTAAAAGTACACTGATTTCCTTGAAATATATTTTTTAAAGGCAGACATTTGATTTTATTCCAATTAGAACTGAAGCTTACAAGTGTTAATCTACCGATGTCACAAGACCCAGGGTTCACACTGGGGAGGACTTTTTGACACATGTATTTGTAGTAATTTTTCACGTAAAATATAACAGAGTGTTTTTGGAGAGAAAAATGTGCCTGGATTGCTTCAGCAACATAATTGACTGTTTTTATGTGTGTCATGGCATTTCTTAAAACTTTGGCTGGGATTGTGGCATTTCACATCACAGAAAAGGAAATAAGGCTGTATTGTAGTTTGCTTACATCAGTACCTAGAAAAAAAATTCAATTTCAAAGGAGCAAGAGTTTTCCTTTTGGAAACCAGGGGTCTGGGTAGCATTTTCATTTCCTGTCTCTTTGACTTGCAGTGCTCCCTTTCAAAAAGTTCTGAATACAGAAAGCAGAACTTGCCTCCAGCACAAACCAGAGCCCACTTTTATTATTGTTGTTGTTTCAGGGCTCCTGGATCTCATGCTGAACCTTAAAATCCTATTCACAGCTCAGCTGCCAGCAAGCTGTGAGTGGAGCAGTGAAAAGTGGAAGAAATAAGAGGCTTCACCATGCAATCAGTAGTTCCCTACTGAAACCATATGTCATGCATAGAATCCAGGAGACTTGAAAAGTCTTGAAAAACTGAAATGCCACTAGTGCACTTAATAAGATTTAGTGATGCTCAAGCGCCTGTCAGAGGGGTTAGAAAAATAGAAATAAGCAAAAGAACAACTGTCATTGGCTAAGAAAAGTGACAAAGACAATTATCCTCTATGGATTTAATCATTAAGTGACTGTAACTTGTATCTGTAAAATGACTCTTGACCCTATTACCTCCTTAGTGCTTCATGCTAAATTGGCAAACACTGTTTCTAATAATATAGCTCCATGTCACGGTAACAATCAAATAATTATCATAACCACGAGAGTGAAATGTTTTCTCTCTGACCAACCATGATTTTTGAAAGGTAAAAGTATCATGGTGGTTAAGCACAAAATGTTTGGAACAAGAGAGCCAGGATTAAATCTTCACCCTAATTCTTCCAGATGGAAAATATTTTTTTAATCTCTCTGAGCCACAATTTCTCATCTATAAAATAAGAATGATGATAATTACTTCTAGTTTTGTCATAATTAAGAAAAAAGTATGTTCAGCATTATATAAAGTCAGGCACACAGAAACATTCAAAAAAATGTTATTAATAATTACAGGAGAAGTAAAACTATTTTTTAAATGTTACATTTGAAGATTCCCTCAATGGAATGAAAAACTAATATATTTAAGCTACTTATACTCAGTATATTTTGTTAATTAAAATATCAGAACATATTCAGTCATATTTTGTACATGATAGAGACATAACATACTTCTTACTCTCATCTAAAGACAAATTAGTGTGAATTTGAGTGGACTTTCTAGAAATTTGTACCTACTTTTAGCCCTGGAATTTATCTTTATTTTACTTTTTAGGGAACCTTTAAAATGTGTGGCATATACAAAATTATTTTTATAAATTCTATATTTTGAAAACAATGGTTATGATATCCTGATGTAAAGTGATAAATTATCTTTTATCTTCATGAATGATATAATTTTTAAAAATCAAATTTGATTTCATATTACAGATAAGATTGAAAATACAATCAAAATATTTAATCTTAGTTAAAATATTAATCTTAATGTTTCTGAATTGTAACTACTTATGTTTGCCAACATTTATATACATTCATAAATGTAAAAAGTTCACTTACACCTATATTTTACAGAAATTTATATAAAACAGACAAGTATTCAAAATACACACCTATATGTATATTTGGATTTTAGTGAAACTGAAACTACACTTCAGGCAATTTAAACCTGTAATTGAATTGTGTATGAAAGAGTTATTTTGGAAAATTTATTATTGGGATTTTAGAACTCATTTTCTCTTTGAAATAGTGCTGTGAATTATGGTGAAACTCCCTGATCAGCTCCGAAGGGTCTTTTGACTTATCATGTTTTTAAAATACTGTGTTAGCCAAACCATTCTGAATATATCTGACCACTGTATGCCAATTTTTGATAGGGAAATACTTCTCAATTCCCTGCTTTAGACATGAAAACATATTTTTTTTTCCTGTCTTTTGCCTGTGGCTATGGTTCCTATGGTTGGAAATCACTGGAGGCTGAGATGAATTATTATATTATAATCATGTCATATATATCCTATATGTTTTATACATTATATTTGAAATGTTATCTAATATTATATTTTTTTAAGTCTGTGTATTTATATAGTCATACATTGCTTAATGATAGGTTTATGTTTTTATAACTGCGTCATTAGGTGATTTTTTAGTTGTGTGAACGTCATAGAGTGTGCTTCCACCAACCTAGATGGTGCAGCCTACTACACACCTAGGCTTTATGGTACAGCCTATTGCTCCTAAGCTACAAACCTGTACAGCATGTTACTATACTGAATATTGTAGGCAATTGTGACACATGGTATGTATTTGTGTATCTAAACAGAAAAGATGCTGTAAAAGTATGGTATAAAAGATAAAAAATGGTACACCTGCATCTGTCCCTTGCCATGAATGGAGCTGGCAGGACTGGAGTTGCTCTGGATGAATCATTCAGTGTGAGATGAGTGAATATAAAGGCCTAAAATATTACTTTATACTACTGCGGACTTTATAAACACCGTACACTTAGGCTTCACTAAATTTATTAAAAGTTCTTTTTTCTTCAATAATTAATTGACCTTAGCCTACTGTAGCTTTTGTACTTAAAGTTTTAAGGTTTTTTTTTTTCACTTTTTGACTCTTTTGTAATAAATACGAGATTAAAACACAAGTGCATTGTACAGATGTACAAAAATATTTTCTTTCTTTGTACCTCATTCTATAAGCTTTTTTCTATTTTTAACATTTTTCACTTTTTAAACTTTTTTGTTAAAAACTAAGACACAAACACACACATTAGCCTAGGCCTCCACAGGGTCAGGTTCATCAGTATCATCCATATCCCTGTCTTCTACCTCAACATCTTGTCCTGCTGGAAGGTCTTCAGGGGCAAGCATGCACGGAGCTGTTATCTCCTACGATAACAATGCCTTCTTCTGGAATTCTTCCTGAAGAACTTGCCTGTGGTTATTTTACAGGTAACTTTCTTTTTGTTTAATAACAAGTTTAGTATAGTAAATACATAAACCAGTAACATATTCATTTTTTATCATTATCAAGTATTATGTACTCCAGTGGCCGCCAACCTTTTCGGCACCAGGGAATGGTTTTGTGGAAGCCACTTTTTTCCATGGACTGGGGTTGGGGAGATGGTTTTGGGATGATTTAAGTGCATTGCATTTATTGTGCACTTCATTTGTATTATTATTAAATTGTAACATATAATGAAATAATTTTACAACTCACCGTAATATAGAATCAGTGGGAGCCCTGTTCTTGTTTTCCTGCAACTAGATAGTCCTATCTGGGAGTGATGGGAGAGAGTTACAGATGATCAGGCATTAGATTCTCATAAAGAGTGCACAACCTAGATCCCTCCCATGCACAGTTCACAATAGAGTTCACACTTCTATGAGAATCTAGTGCTGCCACGGATCTGACAGGAGGTGGGGCTCAGGCAGTAACGAGAGCTACCGGGAGCGGCTATAAATACAGATGAAACTTTGCTCACTTGCCTGCTCTGACCTCCTGCTGTGTGGCCACAGACCATTCCATCTAAGTTAATCTTCAAAGCTTCATTGACAGCCATTATTTCTTCCAGTCATTGATAAGAATGCAACAAAGATTCATGAAACACAATCACGTCAAACCACATCCAAGTCCTTCATACATGTAGATGCTTGGTGCCACAAAGGAATGATGTAAGTATTATGTTGTTTCAAGAAAAATTTGATTCAGCATTCTATTCTATCCTTGTGCATAAGATGGCAAAGTGTGGCCTGAATAAGAGATCTGTGATGTGGATTCACAGAAATGTGAACAGCCAGGTTTTTACAGTGATGATAAGTGGCCTGGTTTCTGCCTGAATGTAAGTGCTACCTGTAGTGTTGTGCCATCTCCCAGTACTTGTCAAGAGTTGTATCAATAAGTTAAGTGAAACACACAGTACCAAATTTACAGATGAAAAAAAAAGTTCGAAAAGAACTCTGACAAAATTCACATTCCAAACTACCTTGGAAATAAATTTAAAAAAAAAACAACGTTGAATTTTAGCTAGAATAATTATAAATTTTCTCACTGAAAATTTAGTAAACAGCTTTTACAAGTTATAAGTTGGGAGTAATTCCACTTTCTGACATCACAGATGAAAAACAATCTAATGATTTTAGTTGATCAATCAATATGTGATGAATATCATTCCAGACTGGGCTGCACCTTTCTCTTCCATGCCTACAGCACCCTCGGCGTGTGTCCTTAGGAGCCACTCCCTGGTCCATTAGACCATATGCCACTTGAGGAAAAGACTGTGTTTTATTTACTTTTGTAACCACATTACTTAGTGCACCCATTACATGGTACGTTCTCAATGGATTCTTACAATGAATGAATCAGGATTTATGAGGTGGCTAATAAAATACTAAGTACATTCTTAGGCCACTTTAATATTTAATAAAAAATTTAGCTTTGAATAAAACACTTTAACATAGAATTCACCAAATACACATTTAAGGTACAAAGATCAGGATGGCAAAAGGGTTAAAATTATATTTTATGAGAAGGAAAAAAATAAAGAGAAAGATGCTGATAAAAAGAAAAACGTTTTCAGATATTTTAAGGATTCTTTTGCAGAGTAGATAGACAGATTTATGTTGTCTACAGAGCCCAGATTAGTGTATTGTGAGCACATGAGTGATCTACTGCAGCCTCATGTGGGAATTCTGAGTGATGCAATGGTGTAAAAATAAAACGTACTGCCTCAGAGGTAGTCAATTCTTGTTTATTAGAAGTATTTAAGTGGATGACATTTGTCAGGATGCAGCTCAGGGAATTTCTCAGTGTGTACAGATTTCAAACACTTTTTCAGCTCTATGCTACCTGTTCTTTTTGTTTGCAGTAGCTCTCAGCAAGAACCATGCCTTCTTCAAGATGTTAGATGTTCAATGAATGCTGGTTGAATTAAAAAAAAAGAGTGTCCTCAGGAATAACTTCCTGTAAGCAAAAGGATTTCAATTTGATGGATTTCTTTCTCCTTCTTTTTCTGCTTGTGCTTCTCTTCACCTCCTCTTCTACCTTCTTTTGCTTCTCCTTTGTTGTTTTGGTGGTGGTAGTTGTGGCAGTGGTACTTCTGCTCCTGCTCCTGCTGCTGCCACTGTTTCCACTCCCGCTTATTTTTCTCCTTCTTCCCCCTCCTACCTCTTCCTTCTCCTTCTCTTCCCCTTCCCCTTCTTCTTCTTGTAAAAGATCAGCTCGGATGAGAAATAATACCTAATGTTTTCTTTTAGGCAGATAGTTTTAAATATTAGTTCCATTAGATCATGTTCTACATTATTTTTCTATCAGTACGCATATCTTGTGAGACAAACTATCTAGTCAAAATGTTCAATCCATCAAAGCCTCCAGGTTTCAAGTCTTGGTATTTCTAAGGGAAGAAATAAGACCATTTGGAGATAGTCATGCAAGCCTATAACACCTCAGGTATTGCAGGAAATATTCACAACAAAAAAACAAAGAATAGCTGATTATAAAATATAATGTGCATTCTTGAAATACATTAAAATATTAATAATGAAATTATGAGAATATTGCACTCTGTGTGAATAAAAGCACCAGATCTGATTTTCCTGATTCATCCATATGGTTGTGAAATAATGAAATAAACTACTTTTTACTTCTTTCGAAACTATATGATTCAAGATGATGTGTAGCTGTGTTGCCTAGTAAGACAACCAATAACCACATATGATTATTGAGTGTTTGAAATGTGTCTATCCTCAGTTGTGATGCATTCTTAGTGTAAAATACACAGTTTTAAAGACTTAGTGTTGAGAAAGGAATATAAAATATCGCCTTAATACTTTAATATATTAATGATATGTTGAAATGATAATATTTGGAATCCACTGGGTTAAAGAAAATATATTATAAAAATTATTTTTACTTGTTTCTTTTCACTTTCTTTAATATAGCTATAAAAAAGCTTAAAATTAAAGATGTGGCTTAGATTGTATTTCTTTTGGGTCATCCTGCTCTATAATGAAGTAAAATAAAACTTTCACAGAATCTTAGTTTTGAAATTGGGTGGAACTTAGTTTGATCATCCATAAAATGATGAACATTCAGGGATGTTAGAATAAAATTAGTAGCTAAAATAGGAGTAGGTTCAGTTTACATATACCTTTGCAGGGCTCTTTTCAACACACATTCAGTATGTGTCCAAATCTTCTGATGCATGTAGACATGACCTTTGACTCCTCATAATTAAAAAATATATATGTCTTGCTCAAATATATCTAAATGCCTTTTTCAATGATTTTGGTTGCAATAATTTAAATTTAAACTCTATAATAAAATGCAGTAGTGAGCTCACCAAATTCTTGTTTCATGAAGATAGTATAAACAAACTATTTTTTTCTCCTTCATAAAGATTATTTCAACAGCAGCATTTCCATAAGAAGTCACAAAACATGATGTGTATTACTCCAAATTGAGAGACTTCACTGTGTTTTCCACCCACTCGCTTTCTCTATATTTTCCTCCAGCAGAAACAACAACAGAAATGCCTACTGGCACCAGGAATCCTCCACTCAGCCATTGGCAATCAGGTCCTGCAAAAAATGGGGGCATTAAGCAGAAACTGCCAAATGTCAGTATCTAAGCTATGCAGATAATTTCCACCAAGCGAAGACTAAATTTTTTAGAATGGCAGTTACCATTCCATGTCCTCTTATCTTCAGTCTTTATTTCCCTATTCCTCTCCCAAAGTGTTCTTTCATAGCTTGAGTACGATTTGTAAATATTGCATGATATTTGATTCCATCTGAAGTACTTGAGAACAAAAGTTTGAATGAGATCCTGAGGGCCTAGATTTTTTTTTTTTTTAATAGCAACAGTGAAACTATAATAGAGCCATTCTGCCACCTTAGGAAACAGCTTGAAGGAAAAAGGACTAGGAAGATGATTTTACTGGTTATATAATAGGGCCAGAAGGAATGATAACTTCATAAATTATTCTGTGAGTATTGCTAAAATTCTTCAGAGTTAGACATTTTAGTGAGTCTACAGTTATCTAGACAAAGGAACATGCAAGTTGAGGCAAATACCTGAATATTTTAGGTCTTTTGGAAACTTATGCTGTAATCTCATTGTATATGCATGAAACCTGTAAAGAAAAATTTCTGTATAAAAGATTAACTCTCCCTTTTGCTTGGTTTATATACAAGGTATAAGAATGCCTTGGGCATATTAACTTTAGCCAAAAATAGCAACTAGGCATTAAATAGTATCCAAAAATATCCCAAAAATCATTGTTGGGCAAAACAATTTTATTTGTGATTCATTTAAATTTAAAAATAATGGTCATTGGTTGCTTGATGTAATTTAATATGTATCTGTATGCAAGATAGTGCCTTTTAAATTATTTAAAAAATATAAATAATACTATTTAACACAATTAAAAATCTTGATTCAAGTAGTTTTCAAAAGGATTCACTTTAGCCTTGGATATCTTCTATATAACCTAGGGGAAGTGGACATATTCCAAATCTGTTGATCTTTTTCTCTAATTTGATTGTGTGTATATATATTAAATATACATATTTATTAATTTATTTTTCCTTCTATGAAGATTCCAGAAGTATAATTTGATTGTTTAAATTTGCAGGAGAGATAAATGGTATCTCTTTGAATGGATAAAATATTTAAACAGAATAGCTGTCTGTTATTGAAAAATTATTGCATTCCTATCAATAAGCTGCTCTGATATGCTAAGAGACTTCTTGCTGTCAGTGTATTTTAATTAGAGTGTACTATATGAAGCCACAAAAAGCCCCTTCATAAAAACACACAGAATGACAGCAAGATAGCCAACTTGAAGCCCTTAGCACTGTCCCCCTCACAAAGACAACCAGAACAAATAAACTACATTTCAATGATAACAACTGAGAGTGCTGGAGTGAATCAGAGGAATACCAGAAACCCTGATGAGCACAGAAACTTGGGATGATCATATACACAATGGAGGGAAATGTGAGGCTTTTATCATCCCAGCCCCCAACTGGGATCAACTGGGAACCAGGAGGAACCTCTCCAGGTAAGCAAGAGTACCCCAGCAACCTCCATCAACCCCTTGGACACCTACAAACCTCACCACTGGGGCCGCTTGCAGTCTTCACTGGCACTAAGTCCAGCTGAGGGAGTTACCTGGAGTCCACATGGCTGTGCTCCCTCCAAGAAGGAGCCAACACTGTGTCCTACCCCTGTGGCCCGTGTCCTATTGCACTATGCCATCTTGGGAGTGACACTATGGTCGGAGTGTGTAGCCATGACTTTCCTTTATCCAAGTGCTGAGCTGCCACTGAGCCTCACCAGACTTGTGGCCTGACATCCCCAAGCTGAGCTGTGATCAGCTGTTACAGTCTTCTCCATGGGGCCAAATAGAGGTGGAGCCCCTTCACCTACCCCTTGCCTTTCCCCACTTAGGCCATGGCTGAAGTGGTACCCTGCCCCATGGGAAAATAATACTTTGGCCAGTCAAAGCAGTCATACTACCCCAGTGCATATGGGGTATATGACATATTGAAGCAGCACCTTGCATTCCAAAAAACAGTGCCTTGCCTACTCAGAATGATTGCACACCCAAAATAAGCAGAACTGTTGCCGGACATTCCAGGAAAATGATGCCTGCACTTCACAGAAAAGTCATGCCCCACAGGTTTGAGCAAAAGTGGCTCATTGACCCTTAGGGAACTGGTGACCTGGCCAAACTGAGCAGCTGGCTACTCCATTATGTGCTGACATAATGCTCTGCATTGCTGGGAAACAGAGCATTGGTTGAGCTGAGATATGTCATGCTACAGGCCAAACATCTCTATTGTTTGCTTTATTGGAGGTGGACCAGCCTCTTAGAGTCTGAGCTGCTAAGAGACTCCACTCCCCAGGTAGTGGAGTCACCAGTGAGTTGTTCTCTGATCTCCCAGGGTGCAAACAACAGTTGTTCTCTGCCAACCTGGATTACTTGCTGCCATTGAATTTGGCTTTACAGAGGATGAAATACTGCTGAGCCCCACCATGTCAGGATCTACAGTCACTGAAACACAGTGCTTCAGCCCCTAGAATCTGAATTGCCAGTGAACACTATTGGATCAGGTTCGAGAATTGCAGCCATATCTTGGTCCCCAGGCCCAAACTTCCAGAGCACCCCTTCTTCCTTGAAGTCAGGCCAGTGCTGTTCTTTTGCTCTCAAAAGTGCATTCAGAGCTACAACCTACTCCCTGGTTGCTAGAGGATACCTCAGAATCACAGATTTTAGTTTTTGGGCAATCTACATTGCACCCTGCGCACAGAGAATTAACCTGTACCCCAAGACTCAGGCGCCATAATAGGCTCATGAGACTCTGAGCCTAGAAGCTTGGCCCCACAGCTGCTGTCAGAACCTGCACCTGTAACTCAGCACTGCTGTAGCTGCTTACAGATTGCGTCAGACCTGACACTAAGAAGGATCACTTGGATAAGTCTCCCAATTGTGGAGAAAATGAGAATAGTAGGCCCCTAAAAGCCCTTGATACCTAGGACATTAACAACTTATGTTGCCACTGCAACTGCCACAAACTTCAACAGCCTAAGCCAATGAAGCACTTAAAATGATTGCTGACAATAAACACAGCAGAAGAAGCTGTACGGAGACTATACCACTGCATCTATCCAGAAGAGTCATTGTACCTTTCCCAATCACCACATAAAACCCAACTGCAGGTGAAAGTTGTTTCATGCAAAAGCTACTGTAGAAATTTTGGAAGTGGTGATTGTTTCATCAGACACACAGACAGCAACACAGAGACACAAGCAAGATGAAAGAACAAGGAAGTATGACAACATTAAGGGAACATAATAGCTCTCTAGTAACAGGCCCCAATGAACCAGAAATCAATGAAGTGTCAAAAATAACTCAAAATAATTCAAAATAATGATCTTGAGGAAACTAAATGTGATACAAGAAAATACAGATAGGTAATATAACAAAACAGGAAAACAATGATATGAATGAGAAATTCATCAAAGAGAAATAATAAAGAACCTAGAAATCCTGCTGCTGAGAAACTCAATGAATGACATAAAAACAAAATAGAGACCCTCAACAGCAGACTTGATCAAGCAGAAAAAAGAATCTTGAACTTGAAGATGGGTTGTTGGAAGTTAGAGAAAAAATGGGCATGAGAATGAAAAAGAGTGAAGAAAGCCTGCAAGACTGAAGGGATACCGTTAAGCAAATAAATATTCACATTATGGGAATTTTAGAAGGAGAAGAGAAGAAAATACATAGAAAACCTATTTAATGAAATAAAAGCTGAAAATTTCCCAAGTCTGAGGAAGGTTATAGACATCTAGATCCACAAACTGCAAAGGTTCTCAAATAGAATCAACTCCAAATGTCCTCCCTAAGGCATATTATAGTCAAATTGTGAAAAGACAAAGACAAAGAGAGAATCCTAAAAGCAGCAAAAGTGTGAAGTCACATATAAGGGCATCCCTATTAGACTAACACCAGATATTTATGCAGAAACCTATAAGCCAGCAGAAAATGTCTATATTTAGATTGTCAAAAGAAAAAAAGAAAAACCCGGAATACTATGTCCATCAGAAATACCCTTCAGAATTAAGAGAGAAATTAAATCTTACCCAGACAGTAAAAACAGAGAAAATTCACCACTAACTCAGCCTTACAGAAAATATTCAAGGGAGTCCTGTGCCTGAAGATGAAAAGGCAGTAATTATTATCATGAACACTTGCAAAATAGAAAACTTAAAGGTAGAGCAGATACACAAAAAAGAAAGAAAAAATAATTAAACCTTATCACTACAGAACACCACTCAGTTACTCAATGATAAACAATAATAGAGGAAAATAGGAACAAATGTTACATAAAAGAACCAGAAAACAATTAAAAAATGATAGTAGTAAGTCCTCATATACAAATAATAATCTTGAATGTAAATAAATATATTAAATTCCCCACTTAAAAGGTATAGGCTAGTGGAATGAGTGAAAACATTAACTCAACTATACGTATATGCCGCCTGCAGAAAACTTATTTCATCTGTAAAGACATGTATAGATTGAAAGTGAAGGGATGATGAAAGATATTCCATGCAAACAGAAAACAAAACAAGCAGGAGTATCTATGTGTATATCAGATAAAACAGACTTTAAGTTAAGAACTGTAATAACAGACAAAGAAGGGCATTATACAGTGAAAAATTAATTATGTAAGAATATATAACAATTGTAAATGTATATTCACCCAATACCGGAGCACTCAGATACATAAAGTAAATATTAATAGATTTAAAGGAAGAGATAATCTTCAATACAAATATAGTTAGGGACATCAACACTCTATTTTCATCACTGGACAAATCATTCAACAAAGAAACATTATATTTAAACTGGGTTTTGGACCAAATAGACCAAACAGACATTTACAGCATATTATCTCAAATTCTTTTCATCAGCACCTGAAGCATTCTTTAGAACAGACCACGTGTTAGCCACAAAAAAAGTCTCAACAAACTTAAAAAAATCATATCAGATATGATTTGTGACCACAATGAAATAAAACTATAAATCAATAGCAGAAAAAACCTTGGAAACTGTACAAATACATGGAAATTAAACAATATGCTTCTGGATGACCAAAGCATAAGAAAAAATTAAGAACAAAACTAAAATATTTCTTGAAACAAATGAAAATAGAAACACAACATATCAAAAACTGTGGGATACAGAAGGAGCAGTTTAGTGTTAGAAGTTTATATTAAATAGCAATAAACACTCAGAACAAAAAGTAGAAAGATTCCAAAGAAACAAGCTAATGATCTACCACAAGGGACTAGAAAAGCAAGGATATAACAAACCCAAAATTAATAGAAGAAAATAAATAATAAAAATTGGAGCAGAAAAAAAGATTGAGACTAAAAATAATTTAAAAGATCAACAAAACAAAACATTAGTTTTTGAAAAGATAAAATTTACTCACGATTAGCTAGACAAATTAAGAACTAAAAAGATGCAAATAAATAAAATTAGAAACAAAAAAGGAGACATTACAACTGATACTACATAAATAAAAAGGTTCATTAGAGACTATTTCTAACAACTATAAGCCAACAAATTAGAAAACCTAGTGAAACATGTATAAATTACTGAGCAAATAAAACATAATAAAATGGAACCAAGAATAAACAGGAAACCTAAACAGACCAATTACTAATGATGAGATTGAATGTATAATAAAAAGTCTTCCATCAAAGAAAAACTCAGGACCCAGTGGCTTCACTGCTGAATTCTATCAGACATTAAAAAAAGGAATTGATACCACTTATTCTCAAACTCTTCCAGAAAATTGAAGGAAATGGAAATCTTCCAAACTCATTCTGAGGTCAACATTACCCTAATACTGAAATCAGACAAGCACACAACAACAATAAAAGTCACCAACAGCCAATATCCTTAATGAATATGAATGCAAAAATCCTCAACAAAATACTATCAAAACAAATCTAGCAGCGCAGTAAAAATATCATTTAACATGATAATGGCGGATTTTTCAAGGGATGCAAGAATGGCTAACCAGACATAAATCAATAAAGATAATACATTGCATCAACAGAATGAAGCATGGAATCTATATAATCATGTCAATAGATGCAGAAAAAGCATTTGGTATATTCAACATATCTTTATGATGAAAACTTTCAGCAAGTTAGGTATAGAAGAAATGCACCTCAAAAAAATAATGGCCACATATGAAAAAATAAATAAAACCCACAGCCAATATTACACTGAATAAGAAAAAGTTGGAAGATTTTCCCTAGGATTTGTACAAGACAAGGATGCCATGTTCACCATTTCTATTCAGCATAGTATTAGAAGTCCTAACCAGAGAAGTTAGGTAAGACAAAGAAATAAAGGACAATCAACTTGGAAAGAAAGGAGTCAAATTGTTTCTGTTTTCAGATGACATGACCTTATATACGAAAAGTCCTAAAAACTTCAGCAATAAACACTTAGAATTGATAAGCCAATTTAGTGAAATTTTAGGATACAAAATCGATATATAAAAATCAGTAGTGTTTCTATACATCAATAGAAAACCAGAAGAAAAAGAAATCAAGAAAGTAATTTCATTTATAATAGCTACAAAAAGTACCTAGAAATAAATTAAATAAAGAAGCTGAAAGATCTGTAAAAGGAAAACTGTAAAACACTGAAAAAATAATTTTAAGAGGTTACAGGAAAATGGAAAGGTATTCCATTTTTATGAATTTTAAAATTACTATTTTAAAAATGACTATACTAGTAAATGCAATCTACAGATATAAATGCAAACCCTATCAAATTACAAATGACATTCTTCACATAAAAAATGTCTAAAATTTGTGTAAAACTACAAAAGACCCTGAGTAGTTAAAGGAATTCTGAGTAAAAGCAACAAAGCTGGAGGCATCACACTACTGGATTTCAAAACATACTATAAGCTATAGCAACCAAAACAGCATAGTATTCCATTAAAACAGACACATAGACCAGTGGAATTGCTTTACATATGAGGCACATAATACCATTAGATTGAGAGCCCAGAAATAAATTCATGTATTTACAGCTAACTGATTTTTGACAGAATCACCAAGAACATTTATTGGAGAAAGAACAGTCTTCTTAATAAATGGTACTGGAAAAATTGAATATTCATATACAGAAAGAAGAAACTAGACTCCTCTCTCTCACTATATACAAAAATTAACTCAAAGTGGATTAAAGACTTAAATGTAAGACCTAAAACTATAAAACTACTTAGGAGAGTATGTAGGAGAAATGCTTCAGGACATTGGTCTGGACAAAAATTTAATCACTAAGACCTCAAAAGCACAGCCAACAAAAGCAAAAGTAGACAAATGGAATTATATCAAACTATAAAGCTTCTGCACAGCAAATAAAACAATCAACAGAGTGAAAAGACAACATGCATAATGGGAGAAAATATTTTCAAATTGTGTATCTGACAAGGGGTTAATAGCCAGAAAATACAAGGAACTCAAATGAATCAACAATAAAAATCCCAAATAATCTGATTTAAAAAATAGACAAATGAGCTGAATAGATACTTCCTTTCTATAATACTTGAAAACTTCAGCTGTTAAATAATCACTCAATGTGGATGCTAAAAGACCATTGGGAAAACTCAGAACTTTATGTCCAGCTTTCTAAATGTGATCCCTTAAACAGCAAAATAGAAAAATAGGTCCTCTCTAGCTTGAATAGATAGAAATATTAATAAGAAATGATCAAATATGACTTTTGCTAAAACATATAGAATTGGAAAATTTTATCTATGGCCATACCTCTAATTCGTAGGTGTATTAGCAAATGAAGCCAACTGACTTTCTGTAACTAAATAATTCACGACATTGCATTCTTCCCAGGGACAAATAATTTATTTCATTGTTGTGTTATCTTAGTATGATGCCTAGGCATGTTGGAATTGTGATCTGTGACTAATGGAATTCTAGTTCAAGAGCAAGGATTTCAGTTCCTCTGAATTCCTTTAAGAACACTCTCTGTTATTGAAAATACTCGGAAACTGTAGACAAAATATATAGAAGGTATTTAAAAATGTACAGCTGTCAAAAATAAATAGAGAATGAAGTACACTAAAGAAAGGAGCACCATCATTAGTAATTTGGGGCTAAAGTCACATGACCAGTGAAATGCTATAAATAGGATCCAATGACAGAGAAGATAGAGCTCAGTTTCTGGAGTGGAATAAGAGCAAGAGCCCTCTGCAGAAAAGCTAATATTTGGAAAAAAATAATTCCTCTGTAGATGATGGATGAAATAGCTTATTCTCTTTGCCTGCTATTGTAGGTAGAAAGAAACCTCATCTTGCCCAAATCTACCAGCTGAGACTTAAGAGCCCAGCAGAAACTCAAGCACATCCACTAATAGCAAGCCTATTTCAGAGGCAAGCTGCTTACGGGGGTGAGAGGGTGTGGGGGTAAGCAGTCTTTCAGTGGTGCAATGGTGTCAGAAAGAGGAGTACACAAATAAGAAAACACCCACCAAAAAAAAAAAAAAAATTCCTAAGCACAAATTATAAAACACACAAAGAAACTTTAATATCTGTTAGCAGCATTTAAAAAGCACTCAGAAGACTCAGTAAACAGGCATTGTCAGACACAAGAAAATAAAGACTCCAGAACAATACAAATAAAATTTTAAAAATAAAAGAATGTATTCTGAAATTTTCAATAAATCAAGAAAAATTAGCATTCAGGAAACAAAATAAAGACAATATAAACAGTAATAGGCTAGATATAAAAATAAACCAACTCTAAATTTAGAAACTAAAAATAGTCAATGAAATAAAAAATCTAATAGACACAGAAAATGGTACTATTGATTCAGAGTCACATAATAAATTGTGAAATAATTATAAGAAAATCTATGAGAATGCAATATAGAGAGATAAGAGATGAAACAGAGCAGAAGTTAAAAATCATAGAGAATAGAAGGAAAAACGCTCTGGAGTTTTGAAAAAAGAAAAAGAAAAAAAAATGAAGGAGCTGGATGATCAAAAGCTAGTTGCTATGAATGTTTCTAGAATATAAGAGACTGAACTTACATTGAAGTAGCCCTACTGTGTCCCAGGGGAGAGTAAGAATAAATTCATTTATTGGTGAAAAAGATATAAAAAATGAAAACTACTAGAAAAGAAAAACGAACTGCTTGAAGCAAATGGAAATTAGATGTATAAAAGCCTTGTCATCAGCAACATAAGCCAGTAGAAGACTGGAGAGATGTATTCAAAATTCTGGAGTTCATATAAGATAACCTAGAAATCTACATCTAAAGACAATCTGATTCAGTCATGAAATTCTAGGGATTTTCCAATGAAAATCAAACACATGAATTATAATGATGAGTGCAATCATCATTATAATTCTAAATTTAATCTTTATCCTTTATATTTTGCAAACTTTCTCTGTAAAAGTTCAGCTAGTAAATATTTTAGACATCATGAACTGTACAGTCTTTGTTGCAACTACTCAAAATTGCTATTGTAGCACTAAAGAAGCCATAGGCTACATGTAAATAAATGAGCATAGCTGTGTTCCAATAAAACCTTATTTATAAAAATAAGTGGAGAGCTGGATTTAGCCAGTTTGCTAATTTGGTTCAAAGATAATAATCAAGTGCAAATGATAATGGGGAAATTCTCACTTACTACAGAAAAAAAAAAAATTAAAATATCCTAGATTAAATGTGAAATATCTAGGCTCTCTTTATAGAAAAATGACAAAATTTAGCTAAGAAACTTAAGAGAGTTACACATATACACAGATATACAACATTACTGTATGTGAAGACTCAGAATTCACTCATTTTATCTCCCTATTCATCAGTGTATCTCCCTATCAAATAAAAAATTGCAGGCTTACTAAGATTTAGGCAGTCTAGAATATGAGAATAGACAAGGCTTCTCTTCTCATACAACTTATTATATTGTGTCCAAAACATATTTGATCCTATTTGTTATACGAGAATACAAAATTACAGATGTGATAAGAGCTTTACATATGAGGTACATAATATCATTAGATTGTATACTGGAGGAAGCTTGCTTAGTAGGTGAGATCGAGGAATTCTTCTTTGATGAAACGATTACTGAGCCAAGAATAAAAAGTAAGTACATATTTACTATTTGAAGAAGGAACTGACGAGTTTGTTTCCTGGAGTGTAAAATTCTTACAGAAAGAAGGAAAATGGTAAATATAAGAGTTTGAGGGCAGCAAATGTGCGGCAGAGAAGGAGGAAAAAAAAGATTGAGATTAAATCTCAGGGTCAATCTGGGAGATAGGTTGGGTGAAAACCATCACAGAGCATGAAGGACATGCATGGATTTTTCTCTTAAGGACAATGCAAAGCCATCAGAGATATTCAGCAGGAAGTGGACATGTTTGGATTTGTGTTTTAAAAATATCATACTAAAAGAAAATAATTCTGGCTCCTTTGTGAAGAGCAAAATGGACACGACCATAAAAGATGTAGGAAGAGGAATTAGGAAGAAATTACAGTAGAGTGAATAAGAGAGAATAATAATGGATTGGGAGAAATAAAGAGAAGCGGTCCGAGGTTATTGATTGTTGGATTAGCGTAGAATTTTATGTTTAAAAATAATATTATTTTGGATTTTCAGTGATGTGTCACTATCGATCTATAATATTCAATTTTGCTATTGAGAAGTTATTCACATTCCTTTGAATTTAACTTTGATAGTTGTAGATATTCTCTTAATTATGTTTGAAACATGATAATGTGCTTTAAGGGTGTATGTTTGCATATGTGTATGTGTGTATGTGTGTGTGTGTTTCATTCATTGTACTCAGCATTTGATGGACATTTTCAATCTGGAAACTCATGTGCCTTTGAGTTATAGAAAATGGTCTCTGCTGATTAATCACTTCACCATCACTATTTTTCAAAGATAATTAAAATCTATTGTCTACTGGTATCTTCTCTTTTTTTCTCTTTGTTTTCAAGTATTTATGCCTTTAATATTTTTAATATTCCTTTTAGTGAGGTTTAGAGAAGAAAGGCATTAACAGCATGTGGACAATTCAACATGCTTAATAGTAATTCTCATGATATTGATCTTACCACTTTTTGCTTCTTGCCAGCATTGCATCCAGCAATTACGAAGAGACTGACTATTTTGTTTTATAAGACATTATTCTTTTCAGGATAAGATTTTAAAAAACTATAAGCAAAATCTCGTTAGAACACTATTAAAACAGAACAATGAACTTACAAGGTTTAAAAGAAGCATAAAAAGTAGAAAATTTATAATTTATCAGAGATTTACTTACCTTCTTCTACTAAATACTCCTCTCTTACCAATAACGGGCTTCCTGCACATAGTAGAAAACATGACAACTGAAAGTGCCAACATTTTATATCTTATGACTATCATCTGGAAAGAAGGTGCATCTATTATTCTTTTTGGACCAAAGTTCAAAAATCCAAGGAAGAATGTTATTGACTCACAAGATCAGATGACCCCTCCAAAGCAATCAGTGTTTTGTGGGTCAAAGCCATGTAACAGCGCTGAAGTTTGGAGTGGAAAAAAGAAGCAGTGCTTCCATAAAGGAGATGCTGTTTCTAAAACAGGCAGGCAGATGCTAAGTAGATGAAACTAGAGAGTAGTTCTAAAGCAACTGATAAAATGATAGCTTTAATAGAAATATTTACCTCACATACACTTCTACTATAATTAAAGAAGATCAACAATGCCATGGATACCAAAGTACTGTTTTAATTTATCAATCAGAACATTCTTTGTGAATTTTTCACTTCAATGGAATTTATTTACAAATTCTCATTTACAGATATTCTTAGTGATGTAAGACGAGATGGTAAAAGTTTACTGGTACATTCAGAGAATATTAGGTTATTTTGTTCTGTTCCTAAATTATACTGCTTTGTGTATCTGCTTTTTAAAACGTTATCTGCTTGTTTTCTTCCAAAAATCTGCCATTATTTTACGCTTTTAATGACTCTTTTATGGGATATTTTCAAGTTTTAGTTAAATACAGGATAAGAAGTTAGAGAAAAACTTAGAATAATGTTTTAAATAAAAGTAGTTAATTTCTGAATACAAGGCACATAGTCCTGTTATGAAATGTTATGACAGATTTTTGTACCTCAAATGCTTTTTTAAGAAAGGGCTGTATTACTCTGTTTTCACACTGCTATAAAGAACTACCTGAGACTGAGTAATTAATAAAGAAAAGGTTTAATTGAGTCAGAGTTCTGCATGGCTAGAGAGGCTTCAGGAAACTTAAAATCATGGTGGAAGTTCGAGGGGAAGCAAGGCATGTTTTATGTGGCAGCAGGAGGGAGAGAGAGAGAGAGAGAAGCGAGAAGTGCCACACTTTTAAACCATCAGATCTCCTGAGAACACAAGAACAGCAAGGGGGGAAGGCTGCCCTTATGATCCAATAACCTCCAACCCAGCCCCTGCTCCAACACGTGGAGATTACAGTTTGAAACGGGATTTGGGTGGGGACACAGAGCCAAACTATATCAAGGGCTGTTCTTTCTGTAGAAGTTCTGATTCTATTGACATTACATGCTAGAAAGGTCATGTGTGCCAATTCTATAATGTCAGATAATTTATCTTTATGAAGGATAACTTACTATACAATTTTACTTTAATATTTGGATAAAATAGTAAAACCTGATTATGAATTTCATTTTTTAATTTGTTATTACTTTGTTGTTACTTTTTTTCATTGAAACATCATTTGTGATGATTTTGGACATCATTCAGTGCTTTTCCTTAAATTAAACAATAATTTGGTATCCACTGAAAAATGAATGTTTACTTCAACTTGGTTTTGGAAGTAAGTGTCAAGGAGGTAGTTGTCAGGGTATAATAGACTTGTCATGTTGATTGATGCAAAATGATATGTGATTGAATTTCAAGGGTCGTAAATTGCTTAGTAGCGATTAGGATGCCAATTGGGCAGCAATAGCAAAGTAATATGTGCTCATGTCCATCTAAAACTGGCCTATGCTCTTTCTTGTTGGCCTTTAAATACATTTGCATTCCCTAGAAAATATTTAACTGTATTCTTAAATAATAAATTATTTCTAAAAGAATAAATTTTCAGTTACAATTACATTTTTATCATCAAGCTTCTATAAATGCAGATTTTACCATTTTATTTGTATGATATTGAGCATTTCATTACATACTTTTCTGAGCTGAGAATCCTCATAAATACCTCTTTTCTAATGTTAATAATGACACTAATTAAAACAGCATATATAAAGGACCTACAATAGGCCAGGTATGTGGAGTGTATTAAATAAATAATTCATTGTAATTTTATTATTACTATTTTCGTTTTAAAATTAGTTTATAAATAATTACACATTTGTCTTTTATTTTCAGGAATGAGCCAAAATAGATGCTGTCACTAAAACCTGTCCTTGAAATCTAAAAATAATGACCAAAGTTATAATATCTTTAAATGCATCAACAAGCTGACTAGAAATCAAAGAATATTGAGAAGCAAAAATGTAAATGAATTTAGAATACTGAAGTTGTAAAAGCTGACTCAAAATCTGTTTTTTTGTTTGTTCATTTGTTTTTTGGTTTTGTTTTGTTTTTGTTTTTTGCGGGGGGTTAGGAGTAGAACAGGTGAACCTGAGCTTTTATTTTTCCGGTCATATATGAAAAATGGGGGTCCAGAGCTGGTCAAAGTTATGGAGTCTAACTGAAAATTTTCTTGTATAAGACAGAGCCAAAATAGCATGATCCTCAACATAAGAATGAATTCAAACCAAACTTATGCCCCGAAAGCATCTGAAAGAAAACTGCCTATTAAAAACCTTAGCAAAGAGCTGAAACAAGAATAGATTTTCCTCATGAATACTGTAGCTCAAATTGCATTAATATTACCTTCAAGCCTCTATTAATACAATGCCAGATTTCAAATTTGTTATTTATTTATTTATTTTTTTGATACGCAGTTTCACTCTGTCACCCAGGATGGAGTGCAGTGGTGCCATCTCGGCTCACTGCAACCTCCCCCCACCACGTTCAAGTGATTCTCCTGCTTCAACCTCTCAAGTGGGCACCCACCACAATGCCTGGTTAATCTTTGTATTTTTAGTTGAGATGGGGTTTCAAATGTTGGCCAGGCTGATCTCGAACTCCTGACTTAAGGTGAGCCACCCAACTCGGCCTCACAAAGTGCTGGGATTACAGGCATGAGCCACCATGGTTGGCCCAAATCTATTAATTTAGTTTAAAGCTAGTTGTTTCTACTGACTTATGCTGCCAGTGGACTTGCAGAAGCAAATGCAAATTTTCCATGCAGAAGTCTGCCTTCAAAAATATTCAAGTTAATTTAACTAATGGTGTTATGAGAATTATAAACTCACAGTAAAAAAATCACAAAATACACAAGGAAACAAGGTTCCATGAGCTCCAGCCAGTAGAATAAAACAGAGAGATGACTTAGAAGTAACACTTAATATTAGAATGAGCAGATACAGAATATCTTGGATATTTTAATATCTTGAATTAGTTGGTTTAAGGAAATACATTGAAAATATGAGTAAAAACACAAAATGTTGTAAAATAATGAAGTACGTTTGAAGAAAAATGACCCAGAATTATTTCATTTTATTTATTTTTAATTTTTATTTTTTAACCTTTTTTTTTAAATTATAGAGACAAGGTCTCACTAGGTTGCCCAGGCTGATCTTGAACTCCTGGCCTCAAGCAATTCTCCTGCCTTAGCTTCAGAATTTGACTAATAATATACAATCACTGAAATAAAAACATTTAATTAATTCAAAACTATACAGTGCATTATTGAATGAAAAGATCTGAAGACATTTTTCTGAATGTAGTAGGGACAGTATGATAAATATGAAACAATTATTAAAAACTACAAAAGACAGATTGAAAGGTCTAGCTTATATATAATTAGAATACTAGGATCACAGGAGAGGGAAAATGGGGCAGATATGATATCTGAGCAAATAATGGGCTATAATTATGAAGAAATTCATGAATTTTTCCCGTAAATATTTACTCAGTGTCTACTATCATACTGGGTATGTACTAGTGAATAAAATGGATATAAATCTTTCTGTGCTATCTTGGAATTTATATTCTAGTCACCAATAGAAAATAGAAGCCAATGGGCAAATGCTTTCCTCCTTCTTTTCCTGCTGGATGATCCTGAGGTGCACTTCACAACGCCTGTTTTATGGCCTGTTGCTATAGCCAAATTGACAATTCATCCTTTTTTATCCTGCTTCACTTGCTCTGTCAATCCTCCTCTCTTGAATCACATTTCCATATAAACTACTCATATATATAACTTAATCTGAGGCTCTGCTTTTGGGAAAATCAAGACTGAGATAGTGTACACCAGAAATAATCCTAAAAAA
Organism: Pongo abelii; assembly: GCF_028885655.2. Taxonomy (NCBI): domain Eukaryota; kingdom Metazoa; phylum Chordata; class Mammalia; order Primates; family Hominidae; genus Pongo; species Pongo abelii. The sequence goes on along the minus strand of NC_071990.2, from coordinate 93,519,583 downwards.
AGACCCTCAAGATAAGATTAGAACTGAATTATTTAAAAATTAAATGGCAATAAGGACCCAAGCTAATAAGTGAGCTAATAGTTACTCTTTGCAAGCAGTGGCATCACCATTATTAAAATTCTTACCTGCGGTAGATTGGGTCAAGGGGCAAGTGGGTAGTGAACCATTGGGCTATGTGATGCCTGTGTCATTCGAACTGTATATAAATGATGATAAATATAAAGATTGTGCTATGTGATGGTTTTTATTAATTGTATTGTCAGTTTGAAAAAAAAAAACTGTTTACTTTTTCCACAAGATGTTATATGATACCAAGTGATTGGATTGCCTGCAGGAACCCATTGGCCACCCTGCATGTGGAACTTAGATGTACAAAGAGGGATTTAATTCCAGCGGAGCAACTCTTGACCAATGAGTATAGGACCTAATGGTTAATTGTGTTCTTTATTCTTCCAAGTAGATGGTTCTGAGGCATATTGTGTAAGGCTTGTCATGCAGTTTACAGCAAAGTCACCCCTATAGTGATCAATTCAGTAATGGATCTTTCTTTCTTCCTTTTTTGCTTCCCCTCAATCTTTATTCTTGGTATTCCAAATGAACTACTTCAGAATAAGTCTATGTTTCAGGCTCTACTTTTGGGAGAACCCAGGCACAGATACTAGATTAATTATATTGTTGATGTCATTTAAAAATTATATTTTAACTTTTTTCTGTCTATATATCTATAACTTATCCTACATACTGATTTTCTTCTGGGAATATTGTTTGGCTTTTAAAATAAATATTTTAATAATTTATAAATTAAAAATTTATATGGTAACAATACAAATTTTGACAACTGTGACAATAACATTTATTTCCAACAATGAAAATTTTAAATAAAACATTTTATAAAATATTTTGTAGATAATTTAAAACATTGTTAAAAATATAGAAAAATATATAAATCAATGGAAATTCACATCATGTTATAGTTAGGCTTTGGGTCCTTACCCAAATCTCATCTTAAATTGTAATCCTCATAATCCCCACAATCCCCATGTGTCCAGGGAGAGAAAAGGGGGAGGTAATTGAATTATCGGGGAAGTTTCCTCCATGCTAGTCTCATGATAATGAGTGAGTTCTCATGAGATCTGATGGTTTTATAAGGGACTCTTCCCCCTTTGCTTGGCACTTCTCATCTTGCCACCTTGTGAAGAAGGTGCCTTGATTCCCCTTCACCTTCTGCCATGATTGTAAGTTTCCCGAGACTTCTCAAGCTATGAGGAACTGTCAATCAATTAAACCTCTTTTCTTTATAAATTACCCAGTCTTGGGCAGTTATTTATAACAGTATAAAAATGGACTAGTGAGAGCATGTTCACATATAAACATGAATGTGACAACTCTCAACATTGATATATAGTAATGAAATTCTGATCAAAATCACAGCAAGCATGTTTTTAGTGGAATTTGAAAAGCTGGTTTTAAAATTCACATGACATTCCAAACGCTGTCAAGACACTCTTGAAAACTAAATACAGAGGAAGGGAACTGACCATGCCAGATTATCAGACCTGTTATAGCGATTAAGAAAGTATGATGTTATTGCAGGTATGCACAAATAGTGCAGTGCAATAGGAGAGAGTTCAAAATAAAAGTCATACTTATGTGAAAATTTGATTTATCATAATATTAATATTGCAAATTGTATTAGTCTGTTCTCATGCTGCTTTAAAGACATATCTGAGATTGGGTAATTTATAAAGAAAAGAGGTTTAATTAACTCACAGTTCCACAGAGATAGGGGAGCCTCAGGAAACTTACAATCACGATCAAAAGGGAAGCAAACACATCCTTCTTTATGTGGTAGAAACAAGGAGAAGTTCTGAGCAAAATGGGGGGATAACACCTTGTAAAACCATCAGATCTCATGAGAACTCACTCACTATCATGAGAACAGCATGGAGGTAACTGCCCTCATGATTCAATTACTTCCCACTGGGTCCTTTCCACAACATGTGGGAATTATGAAAACTGTAATTCAGGATAAGATTTAGGCGGGGACACAGAGAAACCATATCATTCCATCAGTGGCCCCTCTCAAGTCCCATGTCCTCACATTTTAAAACACACTCATCGCCCTTCCAACAGAGTTCAAAGTCTTAACTCATTCCAGTATTAAATCAAAAGTCCAAGTCCAAAGTCTCGTCTGAGATAAGTCAAGTCCCTTCTGCCTACGAACCTGTAAATCAAAAGCAAGTTAGTGGCTTCCCAGATACAAGGGTACAGGCATTGGATAAATACACCCCACCCATTCCAAATATGAGAAATTGGCCAAAATGAAGGGGCTACAGGCACTGTGCAAGTGTGAAATCCAGCAGGGAAGTCAAACCTTAAAGCTCCAAATGATCTCCTTTGACTCCATGTCTCACATCCAGGTCATGCTGATGCAAGAGGCGGGCTCCCATGGCCTTTGGCAGCTCCTCCTCTGTGGCTTTGTAGGGAACAGCCCCCATTCCAGCTGCTTTCACAGGCTGGCATTGAGTGTCTGTAGCTTTTCCAGGCACACGGTGCAAGCTGTGTGTAGATCTACCATTCTGGGTTCTGGAGGACAGTGACCCTCTTCTCACAGCTACACTAGGCAGTGCCCCAGTGGGGACTCTGTGTGGGAGCTCCCACCTCACATTTCCCTTCCACACTGCCCTAGCAGAGGTTCTCCATGAGGGCCTCATCCTTGCAGCAAACCTCTGCCTGGACATCCAGGTATTTCCATACATCGTCTGAAATCTAGATGGAGTTTCCTGAACTGCAATTCTTGACTTCTGTGCACCTGCAGGCTCAATACCACATGGAAACTGCCAAGGCATGGGGCTTGCACCCTCTGTAGCAATGGCCTGAGCTTGAGCTGTATGTTTACCCCTTTTAGTCACAGCTGGAGCTGAAGCAGCTGGGACACAGGGCACTATGTCCTGAGGGTGCATAGAGCAGGGATGACCTGGCCCTGGCATACACAATCATATTTCCCTCCTAGGCCTCCAGGCCTGTGATGCGAGGAGCTGCTGTTCTCTGACATGATCTGGAGACATTTTCCCCACTGTCTTGGTGATTAACATTTGGCTTCTAATTACTTAGGTACATTTCTGTAGCTGGCTTGAATTTCTCCCCAGAAAGTGGGGTTTTCTTTTCTATCACATCATAAGGCTGCAAATTTTCAAAACTTTTATGCTCTGCTTTCTGTTGAATGTTTTGCTGCTTAAAAATTTCTTCCCCCAGATACCCTATATAATCTCTCTCAAGTTCAAAGTTCCACAGATCTCTAGGGCAGGGGCAAAATGCCATCAGTTTCTTTGCATAGTAATAGTGACCTTTATTCCAGTTCCCAAAAAGTTCCTCATCTCCATCTGAGACCACCTCAACCTGGACTTCATTGTCCATTTCACTATCAGCATTTTGGTGAAAACCGTTCAACAAGTCTCTGGGAAGTTCCAACCTTTCCCACATCTTCCTGTCTTCTTCTAAGCCCTCCAAACTGTTTCAGTCTTTGCTTGTGACCCAGTTCCAAAGTTGCTTCCACATTTTCAGGTATCTTTGCAGCAGTGTCCCATTACCCAGTACAAATTTACTGTATTAGCCTGTTCTCACACTGCTGCTATAAGGACATACCCAAGACTGGGTAATTTATAAAAGAAAGAGGTTTAATTAATTCACAGTTCCACAAGGCTGGAGAGGCCTCAGAAAACTTACAATCATGGTGGAAGGGGAAGCAAACACATCCTTGTTCACACGGCAGCAGCAAGAAGTGTCAGCAAAAGTGGGAGAAAGCTTCTAATAAAACCATTGGATCTCATGAGAACTCACTCACTATCATGAGAACAGCATGGAGGTAACTGCCCCTATGATTCAATTACCTCCCACTTGGTCCCTCCCATGACATGTGGGGATTATAGGAACTATAATTCAAGATGAGATTTGAGAGGGACATAGCCAACCATATCACAAATAAGTAAAGCAAGCATGGAAAAGAAGGGTGGAAAAATTCAGGCTTTTCTGACCTTCTTGGTCAATATTCATCCTTGGAGAATTGATTAATTATATGGGAATGCAAAAGAGATTATTACCTCATACCATACATAAAAATATATAAACAAGCAGATTAAAATTTATACGAGAGGAAAAAATGATAAAACTCTTAGAATATAATGTAAAATTTATATCTCTAAGAATATATTTGCAAGAAACAAAACACCATTGAAGAAAAAATTGATAAAATGTACTTCATTAGCCTTAAGAAATTTTTTTCATCTGAAGAAACCACACAGGTAAATATAAAAAATAAACTGACAAGATGCTTGCAACCTATATAACTGACAAAATATTAGCAAGTAGAGGCCAGACATGGTGACTCATGGCTGTAATCCCAGGACTTTGTGAGGCCAAGTTGGGTGGGTGGAGCACTTGAGATCAGAAGTTCAAGATCAGCCTGGCCAACATGGTAAAACCTTCGTCTCTACAAAAAATACAAAAACTAGCCAAACGAGGTGGTCGGTGACTGTAATCCCAGCACTTGGGAGGCTGAGGTAGGGTAATCATTTGAACCCAGGAGGCAGGGGTTGCAGCGAGCCTAGATGGTGCTACTGCATTCCATCCTGGATTTCAAAAAAATATGTATATATTAGCAAGTAGAGACCTTACAAATTGATAAAAGTTAAACAACCTGGGAGAAAAAACCCTTTAGTCTTTTCACTCAAGATGAAACACAAATGATATACAAGCCTACAAAAATATATGCAGTTTAATAATTAAGAATTAGGAATATGCAAAATAAGCCTGCAATTAGATATAATTTCACTACCACTAGATCTGCAAAAATATTACACTTGAATATATCAAATGTTGGAAAAAAGTAGAGCAATAACAAACTCTTACATGAAGCTCATAGGATGTAAAGTAGTACAAACACTTTGGAAAAATAATAGGATATTACCTAATAAATGTGAAGATGGGAAAACCCTAAACCCAGCAGTTCCATTCCTAAATATATACCTAAGAAAACCCTTTCATACAAGAACAAGAAGACAAGAATAAAATGTTCACAGCAAAACTTTTAACAGCAAAACAAAACTAAAAATACAAGTGGTCATCAGTAAAATGGAGAAATAACTATGGCATATTCATACAATAGGTTAGTATTCAATATAAAAAATATATTAATTGGGCAGGCGCGGTGGCTCATGTCTGTAATCCCAACACTTTGGGAAGCCGAGTCGGGTGGATCACCTGAGGTCAGGAGTTCAAGACCAGCCTGACGAATGTGGAGAAACCCTGTCTCTATTAAAATTACAAAAAGTAGCTTGGCATGATGGTGGGCACCTTTAATCTCAGCTACTCAGGAAGCTGAGGCAGGAGAATTGCTTGAACCCAAGGGGTGGAGGCTTCAGTAAGCCAAGATTGTGCCACTTCACTCCATCCTGGGCAACAAAGTGAGGCTCCATGTCTGTATATCTATATCTGTATCTATATCTATATCCGTATCTATATAAATTTCAACTACAAGAAACAAGGTGAAACCTTTGCTCATAATGTTGAGCACAAAAGGGCTGTCACTGAATACTGTAAGAAGTGTGATTACATTTATATGAAGTAAAAAAACTATGTACAAGTAAATAGTATATATTAATGAATACACATATGGATGATATAACCCTAAGGAAAAGCACAAGAATGTTTCTCACAAAATTCAGGAATATGCATACTTAGAGGATTAAGATAAGAGTATCAGTATGGAGAGGGGCACAGAAGCCATATAAAAGGTAATGGTAATTTTTTTTTTTTTCTTAAACTGGGTGATGGGTTGATGGCCTTTTGTGAAATTTTGTCATATATCTACACACACACACACACACACACACACACAAACACACTTAAATACTTTGTATCAACTTAGCATTCAGTAAATAATTTTTAAAAGAAAGAAGCTTATATTTGTATCTTTAAAATAATTATCTTAGAATCTCATTTTCTTTGCTCCATAAGTTTTATCTCTCATGCACAAATTGCTCCTGACAATTAGAAGCCTCATGGCAACTTAAGAAAATGAAACTAGAGAATCTTGGTATTACAATATAGTCATTTCAACACAATGTCAATAGGTTGCTAGGTGTCTACATAAGCTAATTATACTCATTAAAGTAAGTTAATGTAGGGCAAATGTAAAGTCTTGTGTTAAAATGATAATGTACAAACTGAGTATTCATTTTCCAGTATCTCTTTAAAAAAAAAGATGCATTGGACTTAGTGAATTAATAGAGCATATGGACAAAGTTGCTGGTACTTACAAAGTAATCATGATTTTTCTCCTATCTTTTAGGCATTTGATGAATCATAGATGATGGAGATAATTTTACAATTGTAAAATAATTTTAAAATAATTTCAAACAAATAAACTAGAAACAAAAGAAATGCAATTGTGTCAAGGTTAGAAAAAAGATACTTTATTTGTTCCAATTGCTTAAACAGGCTACTCACCTGTTTAATTTTGACAGGAATCAATGACTTGACCTCTTCATGAATTCTAGACTGTAGAAAATTTATCTGACCTCAAAAGCATGGGGAAAATCAATTTTGACATTTTTTCTTAGATCAGGTAAATGTATTACATTGAAACTGAAGACAAATCTATCTGTCTTTCTTTTTCCGACTTGACCCAACTAAAAAACAAGCAAGTTTCTTTTGCTGTGCAGAAGCTCTTTAGTTTAATTAGATCCCATTTGTCAATTTTGGCTTTTGTTGCCATTGCTTTTGGTGTTTTAGACATGAAGTCCTTGCCCATGCCTATGTCCTGAATGGTAATGCCTAGGTTTTCTTCTAGGGTTTTTATGGTTTTAGGTCTAACGTTTAAGTCTTTAAACCATCTTGAATTAATTTTTGTATAAGGTGTAAGGAAGGGATCCAGTTTCAACTTTCTACATATGGCTAGCCAGTTTTCCCAGCACCATTTATTAAATAGGGAATCCTTTCCCCATTGCTTGTTTTTCTCAGGTTTGTCAAAGATCAGATAGTTGTAGATATGCAGTGTTATTTCTGAGGCCTCTGTTTTGTTCCCTTGTTCTATGCATCTGTTTTGGTACCAGTACCATGCTGTTTTCGTTACTGTAGCCTTGTAGTATAGTTTGAAGTCAGGTAGTGTGATGCTTCCAGCTTTGTTCTTTTGGCTTAGGATTGACTTGGCGATGTGGGCTCTTTTTTGGTTCCATATGAACTTTAAAGTAGTTTTTTCCAATTCTGTGAAGAAAGTCATTGGTAGCTTGATGGGGATGGCATTGAATCTATAAATTACCTTGGGCAGTATGGCCATTTTCATGATATTGATTCTTTCTACCCATAAGCATGGAATGTTCTTCCATTTGTTTGTATCCTATTTATTTCATTGAGCAGTGGTTTGTAGTTCTCCTTGAAGAGGTCCTTCACATCCCTTGTAAGTTGGATTCCTAGGTATTTTATTCTCTTTGAAGCAATTGTGAATGGGAGTTCACTCATGATTTGGCTCTCTGTTTGTCTGTTATTGGTGTATAAGAATGCTACAATCAGAGTGAACAGGCAACCTACAAAATGGGAGAAAATTTTCGCAACCTACTCATCTGACAAAGGGCTAATATCCAGAATCTACAATGAACTCCAACAAATTTACAAGAAAAAAACAACCCCATCAAAAGTGGGCGAAGGGCATGAACAGACACTTCTCAAAAGAAGACATTTATGCAGCCAAAAAACACATGAAAAAATGTTCACCATCACTGGCCATCAGAGAAATGCAAATCAAAACCACAATGAGATACCATCTCACACCAGTTAGAATGGCAATCATTAAAAAGTCAGGAAACAACAGGTGCTGGAGAGGATGTGGAGAGATAGGAACACTTTTATATTGTTGGTGGGACTGTAAACTACTTCAACCCTTGTGGAAGTCAGTTTGGCCATTCCTCAGGGATCTAGAACTAGAAATACCATTTGACCCAGCCATCCCATTACTGGGTATATGCCCCAAAGGACTATAAATCATGCTGCTATAAAGACACATGCACACATATGTTTATTGCGGCTCTATTCACAATAGCAAAGACTTGGAACCAACCCAAATGTCCAACAATGATAGACTGGATTAAGAAAATGTGGCACATATACACCAGGGAATACTATGCAGCCATAAAAAATGATGAGTTCATGTCTTTTGTAGGGACATGGATGAAATTGGAAATCATCATTCTCAGTAAACTATCGAAGGAACAAAAACAAAACACCACATATTCTCACTCATAGGTGGGAATTGAACAATGAGAACACACGGACACAGGAAGGGGAACATCACACTCTGGGGACTGTTGTGGGGTGGGGGGAGGGGAGAGGGATAGCATTAGGAGATATACCTAATGCCAAATGATGAGTTAATGGGTGCAGCGCACCAGCATGGCACATTTACACATATGTAACTAACCTGCACATTGTGCACAGGTACCCTAAAACTTAAAGTATAATAAAAAAGAACAAAACAAGCAAGTAAATTGAATTAAGAGCTGGGCAGTGAAAGAGGGGCGCTGTGGTAACAAGAATTATTTCAAAGCACATTCTCTTTCTTTGGGGATATTGGGGAAGCGACAGCAATTCTCCCTTAGCAACATTTCCTGGGGTCCTTCATTTTTCCATGAAAAAATTATTCATCCTTTAAAAGCATTTAATCTGGAACCATGTTTGCTCTGTATTTTCATATGCATCTAATCGACAAGACCTTTTATTACTGAGAGCAGTATTGGCATATTGAAAGATCTGCTCTTTGAGTGCTCAACATTTTTTTCCTCTTTTTTTGCCTTAGCCTGGCAGATAAATCAAGATTAAATTTCACTTTTAATACACTGAATTTATAATAAGCCCCAGAAGTTATATATTTGCTTAATATTGTCATGTATCATTGGGAAAAGACGCAGAAGAATATGGAGTACATGTCTTAGGGAAAAAAGCTTAATTTGGAATCAGATGTTATAAAATAAATGAAAGATGTGTCATGGGAAGGAACCATTCTCATGTAAGTTGCTAATGTTTAATCCTTTACCTCCACCCTCCAGCAATATTTGGCACAATGATAATATAAAGTTGGAATAAGAAAGGGATTGTACCACATTGTCCTGTGCATTTACTTAGGTTGCATTAAAGAACTTGCATCTTTATCATAGCCAAAAAGTTACTCAGTGATTAAAACTTTAAAATATTTTTCCTGGAAAATATTTCAAATTTCTGAATACACATTAGTCCAATATTTAAGTTCCAGTCTTATTGTCATTTTAGATAATGTTAATTATGTGGTTTGTTCCTTAAGTGTTTTTAAAATAAAAGTTTTGGAAAGCAAAGAAATGATAAATGCATGACTTATGAAATTTGCTTCAGTTTTTCATTATAGGAATTTTAGAAAAAAATTCAAATTTAAGGTGTCGATTTTAGATCTTTCCTGCTTTCTCTTGTGGGCATTTAGTGCTGTAAATTTTCCTCTACACACTACTTTGAATGTCTCCCAGAGATTCTGGTACATTGTGTCTTTATTCTCATTGGTTTCAAAGATCATTTTTATTTCTGCCTTCATTTCGTTATTTATCCAGTAGTCATTGAGGAGCAGGTTGTTCAGTTTCCATGTAGTTGTGCGGTTTTGAGTGAGTTTCTTAATCCTGAGTTCTAATTGGATTGCACAGTGGTCTTAGAGACAGTTTGTCATGATTTCTCTTTTACATTTGCTGAGGAGTGGTTTACTTTCAACTATGTGGTCAATTTTGGAATAAGTGTGATGTGGTGCTGAGAATGTATATTCTGTTGATTTGTGGTGGAGAGTTCTGTAGATGTCTATTAGGTCCGCTTGGTGCAGAGCTGAGTTCAAGTCCTGGATATACCTGTTAACCTTCTGTCTCATTGATCTAATATTCACAGTGGGGTGTTAAAGTCTCCCATTATTATTGTGTGGGAGTCTAAGTCTCTTTGTAGGTCTCTAAGAACTTGCTTTATGAATGTGGGTGCTCCTGTATTGGGTGCTTATATATTTAGGATAGTTAGCTCTTTTTGTCAAATTGACCCCTTTACCATTATGTAATGGCCTTCTTTGTTTCTTTTGATCTTTGTTGGCTTAAAGTCCCTTTTATCAGAGACTAGGATTACAACTCCTGCTTTTTTTTGCTTTCCATTTTCTTGGTAGATCTTCCTCCATCCCTTTATTCTGAGCCTATGGGTGTCTCTGCAAGTGAGATGGGTCTCCTGAATACAGCACACTGATGGGTCTTGACTTTTTATCCAATTAAAAGAACTAGAGAAGCAAGAGCAAACAAATTCAAAAGCTAGCAGAAGGAAAGAAATAACTAAGGTCAGAGCAGAACTGAAGGAGATAGAGACACACACACATAAAAAATCCTTCAAAAAAACAATGAATCCAGGAGCTGGTTTTTTGAAAAGATCAACAAAATTGATAGACCACTAGCAAGACTAATAAAGAAGAAAAGAGAAAAGAATCAAATCGATGCAATAAAAAAATGATAAAGGGGATATCACCACCAATCCCACAGAAATACAAACTATCATCAGAGAATACTATAAACACCTCCATGCAAATAAACTAGAAAATCTAGAAGAAATTGATAAATTCCTGGATACATACACCCTCCCAAGACTAAACCAGGAAGAAGTTGAATACCTGAATAGACCAATAACAGGCTCTGAAATTGAGGCAATAATTAATAGCTTACCAACCAAAGTAAGTCCAGTAACAGACGGATTCACAGCTGAATTTTACGAGAAGTACAAAGATGATCTGATACCATTCCTTCTGAAACTATTCCAATCAATAGAAAAAGAGGGAATCCTCCCTAACTCATTTTATGAGGCCAACATCATCCTGATACCAAAGTCTGGCAGAGACACAACAAAAAAAGATAATTTTAGATCAATGTACCTGATGAACATCAATGCGAAAATCCTCAATAAAATACTGGCAAACCAAATCCAGCAGCACATCAAAAAGCTTATCCACCAATATCAAGTCAGCTTCATCCCTGGGATGCAAGACTGGTTCAACATATGCAAATCAATAAATGTAATCCATCACATAACAGAACAAATGATAAAAACCACATGATTATCTCAATAGATGCAAAAAAGGCCTTTGACCAAATTCAACAGCCCTTCGTGCTAAAAGCTCTCAATAAACTAGATATTGACAGAACATTTCTCAGAATAATAAAAGCTATTTATGACAAACCCACAGCAAATATCATACTGAATGGGCAAAAACTGGAAGCATTCCCTTTGAAAACTGGCACAAGACAGGGATGCCCTCTCTCACCACTCCTGTTCCACATAGTGTTGGAAGTTCTGCCCAGGGCAATCAGGCAAGATAAAGAAATAAAGGTATTCAGTTAGGAAAAGAGGGAGTCAAATTGTCCCTGTTTGCAGATGACATGATTGTATATTTAGAAAGCCCCATTGTTTCAGCCCAAAATCTCCTTAAGCTGATAAGCAACTTCAGCAAAGTCTCAGGATATAAAATCAATGTGCACAAATCACCAGCATTCCTATACAAAAATAACAGACAGAGAGCCAAATCATGAGTGAACTTCCATTCACAATTGCTAAGAAGAGAACAAAATACCTAGGAATACAACTTACAAGGGATGTGAAAGACCTCTTCAAGGAGAACTACAAACCACAGCTCAACAAAATAAAAGAGGACACAAACAAATGGAAGAACATTCCATGCTCATGGATAGAAAGACTCAATATTGTGAAAATGGTCATACTGCCCAAGATAATTTATAGATTCAATGCTATCCCCATCAAGCTACTGATGACTTTCTTCACAGAGTTGGAAAAAACTAAAGTTCATATGGAACCAAAAAGAGCCCGCATTGCCAAGACAATCCTAAGCAAAAAAAAAAAAAAAAAAAAACAAAGCTGGAGGCATCATGCTACCTGACTTCCAACTACACTATCAGGCTACAGTAACCAAAACAGCATGCTACTGGTACAAAAACAGAGATATAGACCAATGAAACAGAACAGCAGCCTCAGAAATAACACCACACATCTACAACCATCTGATCTTTGACAAACCTGACAAAAACAAGAAATGAGGAAAGGATTCCCTATTTAATAAATAGTGATGAGAAAACTGGCTAGCCATGTGTAGAAAGCTGAAACTGGATCCCTTTCTTATACCTTATACAAAAATTAATTCAAGATGGATTAAAGACTTAAATGTTAGACCTAAAACCATAAAAACTCTAGAAGAAAACATAGGCAATACCACTCAGGACATAGGCATGGGCAAGGGCTTCATGACTAAAACACCAAAAGCAGTGGCAACAAAAGCCAAAATAGACAAATGGAATCTAATTAAATTAAAGAGCTCCTGCACAGCAAAAGAAACTACCAGAATGAAGAGGCAACCTACAGAATGGGAGAAAAGTTTTGCAATCTACCCATCTGACAAAGGGCTAATATCTGGAATCTGCAAAGAACTTAAACAAATTTGCAAGAAAAATCAAACATCCCCATCAAAAAGTGGGCAAAGGATATGAACAGACACTTCTCAAAAGAAGGCATTTATGCAGCCAACAGACACATGAAAAAATGCTCATCAGTGGTCGTCAGAGAAATGCAAATCAAAACCACGATGAGACACCATCTCACACCAGTTAGAATGATGATCATTAAAAAGTCAGGAAACAACAGATGCTAGAGAGGATGTGGAGAAATAGGAATGCTTTTACACTGTTGGTGGGGGTGTGAATTAGTTCAACCATTGTGGAAAATAGTGTGGAGATTCCTCAAGGATCTAGAACTAGAAATACCATTTGACCCAGTGATCCCATTACTGGGTATATACCCAAAGGATTATAAATCATGCTACTATTAAGACACATGCACACATATGTTTATTGCGGCACTATTCACAATAGCAAAGACTTGGAACTAATCCAAATGTCCATCAGTGATAGAATATATTAAGAAAATTTGGTGCACATACACCACGGAATACTATGCAGCCATAAAAAAGGATGAGTTCTTGTCCTTTGCAGGGACATGGATGAAACTAGAAACCATCATTCTCAGCAAAGTCACACAAGAAGAGAAAACCAAACACCACATGCTCTCACCCATAGGTGGGAATTGAACAATGAGAACACTTGGATACAGGGCGGAGAACATCACACACCAGGGCCTGTCATGGAGTTGGGGGCTGGGGAAGCGATAGCATTGGGAGAAATACCTAATGTAAATGACGAGGTAATGGGTGCAGCAAAACAACATGGCACATGTATACCTATGTAACAAACCTGCACGTTGTGCACATGTACCCTAGAACTTAAAGTATAATAAAAAAAATCCAAATTTAAATGAATTATGAAAAAAACGGCTGTCCAATTATGTAATTAAAAAAATCATGTTTTCTCAAATGAGAATATGCCAAGTTCCCCACAGTACTGATCTGATAACTTTTCAAGGCTGGATTAATCTTGTCCCATCTGAAGAGTTATGTTTGATTTGTTATATTTGTTAAATAATGTTCTTGGTCATTAATTAAAATATTCATTAGTCATGCATGTATTTACTACAGGAAAGAGTGATATTAAATTAGTGACCTTTCCCCTGTTATGTTTTAGTTAAATGAACTACTGTAATTAGATTAATATTTTGACTGAACGTATTTTGTGAAGCACTCTAAGACTTGAGACCATTAGGTAAAAGTTAAATAATGATTTTTAAACATGATTAACTGCTTACCGGCTAGCGAATTAAAAACTGAATGAAATACTGCAGCATATTTTACTGTACTAGTTTAAGATTCTGAAACAACAAAAAATGTGTTATCACTTTACTTTTATTTCAAGCTGGAGCCACAATCATTTAAAGACTTCCATTTGGGAGCAGTTATAGTTAATGTTCAATTCATGAGGATGTAGGGATGACTGCACATCGTGGGTTAATTTGTTTTTCTAGAATTTTGTCAGCTTAATAATCATTCTATACAATTTATCACATTTGTTTTCTTTTAATGTCAGACAATGACTTGGATAACCAGCTTAATTCTTCATATTTTATAGGCAATATATTTATTCATGATAAATGTACAGTTACACTGGCTCTTGTTTACTTATGGTACATGCTATTTGGTAATAATCATGTACAAAATAAATGAATTAAACAATTTAATCAAATAAAACAGATATTGTAAAGCTCTGAGAACTGTATGTTGGGTATATATGTGTGTGTATGAAATCAAATTTAACCATTTAAGATTCCATAAATATTATGTAACTAGCAGATCCCTTTTACAAAAACATGTCCAACATTAAACTATTCCTAAATACATTAGGATATAAATAATAAAACTGTAGCGAGAAGGAGGTAAATCATGATGACTTTTAGTCATAATGTTGCTTGTATCTTAGCCTGTTATCCAAATTTCCGGGAAAGCTAATCTTTCTAAATCTTTCTCATAACCAAAGCGGACTCTATAAACTTTCTAAATTCCACATATAAAGCTCTTCCTAACAAGAACACGACTTTTCTCATTTGAAGCACACACCTTTCCTCTTATGTTGAATGTATTTAACATACTAAATATATTGGTAAACTAAAAACCCCAATTCAGATTCTTTTTTCTAGATTATCTTTAGATAATAGAGTCCAACATTTTAAAGCAAGGTAGAAGACTTAAAGGACAGAAAGAATGTAATGTTCCCAACAAAAAGAAAAGATAAGTGCTTTAGGTAATTGATATTCCAGTTACCATGATTTGATCATTACACATTGCATATGTGTATCAAAATATTACATACACCCCTAAATATTTACAGCTATGATATATCAATTAACGAATACCAAAAAAGTCTTTAAAATATTATTGCCCACCACTGATAGTAATACATTAATAGATAAAACATTTCTTTTTCATTTTAGTAATGGATAGTTATCTATTTCAACAGGTACACTTAAAAATTCTAATAATTTTTGTTCAATAGGTAAAAAAAGAGTGTTGGTTTAAATGTGTTTGTTATTATTAACTGAACTGTGCCTTTAAATGGTTTTTTGTCTCTATCACATTAAGACACATATTAATATATGCATGGATATGTAAATGAATGACATTATATGAAAGTCAGTAAGAGGTTTTGTAGTTTAAATCTTTTAAAAATATTCTGCTCATGGCATAGCTCAATGACAGGTAAAATCTTGGTAGCTCCCAAGAGACTAGCAGATTTTCACATAAGCTGATAGCAGATCCTCCCTTCTAATGCCCTTACCTTTTATATTTTACATCAAAATATAATTTACATCTTACATCAAAATACAATTTATGTACGGATAATACAGTATAAGTTATAAAAGTCACAAATTCTTACAAGCTTTCATCAAATTCATTGTTGAAATTTATAATTGCCTGACAGTTTGGAGACTAACATTCATAATAATTCGTAAGGCAACAGGAAGAACTGGCTACATTCAAATGTATTCCAGGTTCTATGATTGTAGTTTTGAATTAGACTAAGGAGTAGAAATTTTGCATAATACATAATGATAATGTCATAGTTTCACATCTCAGCATGACATTTGACATCAAGAAACAGTTAAGTGGCCAGTATTTCTCACCAGAATTTTACATGCAGTTTTATGTGAAAAGTGGTGAGGACCCTAAATTAAAAATGAATTGGTGTTTAAAAATTATTGCAGGAGCCAATATTTCAGTTGGCTGAGTAAGAAAGCCTTTGCAGGAAGTATGCTGCTTCACAAACTTGGAGAGCAGCCTTATTTATATTTTTTGGACTAATCTCATTCAACTTTTTATCTATTATTTCTGTGATGATATCCAGGGCATTTAATCAACTGTGTGGCTAACTTGACCATAAAAAGGTAACTGGATAGTTTTGCATTAGAGAATCAATATCTCAAAAGCTCTCATCCAGCTTGGAATACATCTAATAAAATGAAGTTAAATGAAGTCAAATGTAAAGTTTTTTGTTTCAGATTGAAAATAAAAGAAAATAAAGTAAATTAATGAGAGACAAAATCTAATAGTACTAATACAGGATAAAAAAGAACAACAGCACAAGTAAATAAAATGATGTAAAAAGCAAAATAAAACACTAGTAAAATTACTGAAAAATACATCATAAAATAAAAAGTGAATGGTGATGGTTTATACCACTAACAGGATTTTTGTCAGTGTCAAATGAAAATGCAGTATCTAAGAAGAGGGGTGGGAAAATCTGCTTAGACCACATTTAGAACAGTGTTTCCTTCCACAAATAAGACTTTAAGGGAAATACTGATGTAAACTGAACCGTATTCAAATATATGTGACCAGGCTGATGAAGTAATTAGACTCCAAGCTTTAATAGGGATTGGGAATGTTTATTCTAACCCAGGGTATAGATTTTAACTTTTTAAAAGTATTTTTATGACTGGGCACAGTGGCTCATGCCTGCAATCCTAGCACTTTGAGGCCGAGGTGGGAGGATCACGAGGTCAGGATATTGAGACTATCCTGGCTAACACAGTGAAATCCTGTCACTACTAAAAATACAAAAAATTATCCAGGCATGGTGGCAGGAGCCTGTAGTCCCAGCTACTTGGGAGGCTGAGGCAGGAGAATGGCGTGAACCGGCGGGGTGGAGCTTGCAGTGAGCCGAGATTGCGCCACTGCACTCCAGCCTGGGTGACAGAGCAAGACTCCAACTCAAAAAAAAAAATTTGTATGTATATATATACACACATATATATATTAGGGGTGTCATAAAGACAGATATTAGAATTGTTCTATATACTCATTACAGAGTCAAACTTTACTAAGCAGAATAAAATAAATTATAAGCAAAAAGAATTGGCTTTGATATGAAGCTACAAGGAAGATGGAACAAGTTTTCAGAAATATCAATTTCCTCTACCTTGAGACTGTTCAAAACCAGAGTTTGATCACAAATTGGTGAGATTAAGAAATTTTTATACATGATATTTAAAGCACCTTATTATTCCGAAATTGGTGATTCTATAAACAAAAATATTTTATTGGGTTCCAAAAATTGGCATATATTTGCCTACCATCTCAAAAAAGTAGGAAACATTTCCATTGTTTACTGAGCAAAGTGTCATGCAGACATTTTCAGTTAACATGCATTGACATTATGAAAAGTACTGACCTTTTTGTATTGCACCAAAGCTTTCTCCTCTTTGAAGCCAGCACTCAGAGTGTGTTTGGAATTGGTGGGTTGTTGGTCTCAGTGACTTCAAGAATGAAGCCACGGACCCTCGCGGTGAGTGTTACAGTTCTTAAAGATGTTCTGTCCGGACTTCGTTCCTTCTGCTATTCGGACATGTTTGGAGTTTCTTCCTCCTGGTGGATTTGTGGTCTTGCTGGCTTCAGGAGTGAAGCTGGAGACCTTTGCGGTGAGTGTTACAGCTCTTAAGGCAGCACGTGTGGAGTTGTTCGTTTCTCCCATCCGGAGTTGTTCATTCCTCCCGGTGGGTTCGTGGTCTCGCTGGCCTCAGGAGCGAAGCTGCAGACCTTCGCGGCGGGTGTTACAGCTCATAAAGGCGGTGCGGACCCAAAGAGTGAGCAGCAACAAGATTTATTGCAAAGAGAGACAGAACAAAGCTTCCAAACCGTGGAAGGGGACCAGGCAGGTTGCCACTGCTGGCTTGGGCAGCCCGCTTTTATTCCCTTATCTGACCCCATCCACATCCTGCTGATTGGCCCATTTTACAGAGAGCTGATTGGTCCATTTCACAGAGCTGATTGGTCTGTTTTGAGAGGGTGCTGATTGGTACGTTTACAATCCCTGTGCTAGACACAGAGTGCTGATTGGTGTATTTATAATCTTCTAGCTAGAAGTAAAAGTTCTCCAAGTACCTACTAGATTAACTAGACACAGAGCACTGATTGGTGCATTTACAAACCTTGAGCTAGACACAGGGTGCTGATTGGTGCGTTTACAAACCTTGAGCTAGACACAGAGTGCTGATTGGTGTATTTACAATCCCTTAGCTAGACGTAAATGTTCTTCAAGTCCCCACTAGATTAGCCAGACACAGAGCACTGATTGGTGCATTTACAAACCTTGAGCTAGACACAGGGTGCTGATTGGTACATTTACAATCCTCTAGCTAGACATAAAAGTTCCCCAAGTCTCCACCAGATTAGCTAGACACAGAGCACTGATTGGTGCATTTACAAACCCCAAGCTAGACACAGAGTGCTGATTGGTGCATTTACAATCCTTCAGCTCGACATAAAAGTTCCCCCAAGTCCCCACCTGGACTCAGGAGCCCAGCTGGCTTCGCCTAGTGGATCTGGTGCCCAGGGGTGGAGCTGCCTGCCAGTCCCGCGCCATGCGCCGGCACTCCTCAGCCCTTGGGCGGATGGGACCGGTTGCTGCGGAACAAGGGGCGGTGCCCTTCCTGGAGGCGCGCAGGAGCCCATCATTGGGGAGCGGGGGCATGGCGGGCTGCAGGTCCCAGCCCTGCCCCATGGGGAGGCGGCTGAGGCCCAGCGAGAATTCAAGCACCGCGCACGAGGGACAGCAGTGCTGGGGGACCCGGCGCCCCCTCCGCAGCTGCTGGCCTGGGTGCTAAGCCCCTCACTGCCTGGGGCTGGCGGCGACGGAGGGCGTCTCCGAGTGAGTGCGGGGCCGCGGAGCCCACGCCCACTCGGAACTCACGCTGGCCCGCGAGCGCTGCGCGCAGCCCGAGTTCCCGCCTGCGTCTGTCCCTCCACACCTCTCCATAAGCAGAGGGAGCCGGCTCCAGCCTTGGCCAGCCCAGAGAGGGGTGTCCCACAGTGCAGCGGCGAGCTGAAGGGCTCCTGGAGCGTGGCCAGAGCGGACGCCGAGGCCGAGGAGGCGCTGAGAACGAGCCAGGACCGCCAGCACGTTGTCACCTGTCAAGAGTAAGTAAAAAAGTTTGAAAATTATAATTGGTATGAAAGCAGAACTGTTGAAAACCGTGTAAGTCTATGTCTGTATTCTTCAGAACCACATTGTATTTGTATTCAGTAGAGAGAATATCAAAGGGGAATGAGATCCCCCTTTTTCTTCTTGTGAGTAGTCACCATTAAAATGATAGCTTACAGACTACTTTCACATGTTAAGTATCTAATAAACATTTTTTAATTGAAAGGTTCAGAACGACTATAGCCTTGACATTAACCCTGGAAATCAGATTCTGTGCTAAAATGGGGGTGACCAAGGAACAGATGTACAAGGTACAACACTCTCCGTAAACTAACAACTTCACTCTCCCAAAGCAACGTGTTTCTGTGTGAAAACTGAGTTAACTTTCATGAAGCCATATGGTGGTTGGTGCAGGCAGAACAAAGGCCTCCCCAAAGATATAATTGTTTCAATACCTGGAATCTGTAAATACATGTGTTACATGACAAGGGGAAATCAAGGTTAGCAATCTGATGACCTTAAAATAAGAAGATTATCCTTGCTTATTTGGGTGGGCTAAAGGGTTCTTACAAATGGAGGAGGGAGGCAAGAGAGTCAAGTGTCAGTTTTGCAATGTGAGAAACATCCAATTGTCCATTGCTGGGTTGAAAGATGGAGGAAGTGAACCCTGAGCCAAGAAATGCGCAAAGCCTTTGGAAGCAAGGAAGTACGAGGAAATGGATTCTTCTTCAGAAAGGAATGCAGCACCGCAAACCCTAAGTTTAGCTCAGTGAGACTCATGTCAGACTTCTGACTTCCAGAACTGTAAGATAATATGTGTAGTTTTAAGCCACTAAATTTGAAGCAATTTGTTACAGCAACTATAGGAAACTAATACGGTAGGTAATAAGAGTAGAATGACTTAGGTGTTTCTTTTTACCCCACTATGATTTCTTTCCTAAGAGATTCTCTTAAGTATTTTGCAGTAGGCTTTTTACCAGCGATTCACTTGACAGCAAGAAAATGTTTTACAGTATAGATTGTCTGCTAAACAACCTAATCAAAATATTATTAAACAATTACACTGCAGTCGGCTGTTTAATGAAGTGTTTTCAGTGTGGTTTGAGCACTAATAGCAACAATGTTAAGCTGTTTTGTGCTCTGTGTATCAAAGAGCTTGTAGTAATGTGAGTTGACTAAGAGCCAAATAAATCCTGAAGCATCTTTGACAGACAATATACTTGTGCCAGTCTAAATTTTGTCAGGTATTATTATTGTGCATGAAAAGGAAAAATATAAGACTCTCAAGAACTTTCATATACAGTATATCATGTTAAAATCCCTGATAACTAGGTACTTTCCAGGCTTCCTTCCATCAGATTATATGACTATTGGCTTCATCTGAATTTGAATCTGAGTATAAATTTAAAAGTACATAATCTAAAATTAAGCCAACTACTCTTGAACCGCCATCTGCATCAGTACCTAACATGGAAGCAGTGGTATCCATAGTGGATTTCAAAAAGTCTTTTGAAATGGAGGAAATAAAGTATAACATGATTGATAGGTAAATATAAACAAAATGAATAAAAGTACACCTGAAGATATGGCTACAGTGTGCTTTCACTGGCTTTCAAATGAGTACCTTCCATTTAGCCAATTACATTTTCTTTCTTCTGGTATTCTTCTTTTGTGAAGAGTTCCAAGTCAGAAAGCCTTACTATTTTATTGTGTTAATCAAAAAGACCAAATATTAATTTAAGAATAATCATAATACTAGACACTATTGATAGTCAAAGAGAAATGAAGGAAGGGGGATGAACCGAAAGTTCATGCAAATAGTTTGAAATTATGAAGAAAAATTCTCTCAAGTCCAGTTCTTTTTGGGTTTTCCTTTATGGACAAGAAAATAAATTAGAATTGCTACCCTGGAAACAAAACAAAACAAAACAAAATAAAATCTTTTCTGAATGAAAGATACTTTTTAAAAAAGTTATACTTTAAATTCTGGGATACATGTGCAGAACGTGCAGGTTTGTTACATAGGTATACACATGCCATGGTAGTTTGCTGCACCCATCAACCCATCATCTACATTAGGTATCTTTCCTAATGCTATCCCTCCCCTAGCCCCACCCCGCAACGGGCCCCGATATGTGGTGTTCCCCTCCCTTTGTCCATGTGTTATCATTGTTCACTTCCCATTTATGAGTGAGAACATGCCATGTTTGGTTTTCTGTTCCTGTGTTAGTTTTCTGAGAATGATGGTTTCCAGCTTCATACATGTCCCTGAAAAGGACACAAACTCATCCTTTTTTATGGCTGCATAGTATTCCGTGGTGTATATGTGCCATGTTTTCTTTATCCAGTCTGTCACTGATGGGCACTTGGGTTGGTTCTGAGTCTTTGCTATTGTGAGTAGTGCTGCAGTAAACATATGTGTGCATGTGTCTTTATAGTAGAATGATTTATAATCCTTTGGGTATATACCCAGTAATGGGATTGCTGGGTCAAATGGTATCTCTGGTTCTAGATTCTTGAGGAATCGTCACACTGTTTTCCACAATGGTTGAACTAATTTACACTCCCACCAACAGTGTAAAAGCATTCCTATTTCTCTACATCCTCTCCAGCATCTGTTGTTTCCTGACTTTTTAATGATCGCCATTCTAACTGGTGTGAGATGGTATCTCATTGTGGTTTTGATTTGCATTTCTCTAATGACCAGTGATAATGAGCTTTTTTTCATATGGTTTTTGGCCACGTAAATATCTTCCTTTGAGAAGTGTCTGTTCATATCCTTTGCCCACTTTTTGATGGGGTTGTTTGATTTTTTCTTGTAAATTTGTTTAAGTTCCTTGCAGATTCTGGATATTTTTCATGTAATGTATTTTAAAGGCAATGCCTTCTTAAGGAGATGAAAACTGAGGGGAATGGTTTGGAGAAGATAATTGAATAATACACTTCAAAAATTAAAACTCATCCTATTCATGACTTTGCACACTGTGAGCTTTAACAGGCTCTCCTGTTGCATGTCACAACCTCACTGGGGCCCCTCTTAAGAAATCTGTGTAAATCTAACATTTGTTGCATTCACTGGTTCCCTAACAGGGCAGCAGCCTGCCACTCCCTTTCACTGCAATTTATCTGCTATGTTTAAAAACAAAACAAAACAAAAATCAACAACAAGGAAATTACTGCTTGGAGTTCTGTCAGTTCTCTCTGTTTAGCCCTCCTTGTTCTCTCTCTTATGAGATATTAGTGCCCTCTCAGCTGCTCTCAGTGCATTTATCGTGTCCTATCATTGTCTCTGTTTCTACTTCCATCATTTGTCATTTTAATGCTGAGGTATTTTGACAAGTGGGATGAACTCTGATTAACTGTGATTATCAGAAGTGGACAAGAGAAGTTGAGGGCACTGGATGACACACTATTTCATATTTTACTCTCATCCAATTCATATCTATCAAGCAGATCTTAAGAGTGTTATTACTCAGCATTTTCCAAATTGGGTCATTTTCCCTAATAGTATCAGTTCTGCTGTTGTATCTCTAAGTCTAGATGATTATTGAGAAACTGGCCTCAATTGTTAATATGTAAGATCTTTCTGTTTTCAAACTATTGGAGAAAATTTTTGTTTGTTTTTCAAATTAGATGGCAAAATATTCCTAAAATCCTCATATCTGTCAGGCTCAACTTTACTTTTTAAATTAAATGTTAAACTGAATTCAATAACAATTTTTGACAACTTATTTTAATAATGGGGATGCTATTAGAAGAATCACAGATTATTCATTTATGCCTTTGATGTTTTGCAGAGAAAAAAACACAGCTTATTACCAAATGTGGGATTCAAGCTATCTGTCTAAATATATGTAGTGGTTTAATCTTTCCAGAAGAAAATCAAATGAAACCAGCAAATTTCATTTTAAATGAATAATAAACAAATGTATATTATTGCATCTTACCAGATGCTGAGGTCTGAGGTATTTTCTTGAGGTTTAAAAATATTTACTATTGCTCTAAGGGATTCAATGTTTAAAAGTTCTTAAAATATGTAATTTAAAATATAATTATGGAATTCCAAAAACCAAATGTTTATGTCTATATTAACTAAATAAAATTCAGAATTGATGTAACATACTGACTTTAAACTCTCCTCTTCCCATAATTTGGGATATAATTTCCTAAAGTTTGCTTATACTTTCTTTATATGCTTGTTCTCTCAAAGTTCCAATGTTCCAGCTTTGTTTTCTTACTCTCTCATTTTTAGTTTGTGCACGTACCATTTCCATGTTATGTTAATAATATTGATGCTTTGGTGATGGTGGAACTAAAAGATAGTATATATTTTGTAATTACCTTAAAAGGTTTTACTAGGCAAGTACCTAATTGTTTAGCTAAAATAAATGTTATTGCTGTCTTATAAGTTAGTTGGGCCTGAGGTCAGCTGCACAAACTCGGACTTTTTTTTTTTTTTTTTTTTTTTTTGAGACAGAGTCTTGCTCTGTCGCCCAGGCTGGAGTGCAGTGGCGCAATCTCGGCTCACTGCAAGCTCCACCTCTTGGGTTCATGCCATTCTCCTGCCTCAGCCTCCCGGGTATCTGGGACTACAGGCACCTGCCACCACGCCCCGCTAATTTTTTGTATTTTTTTTAGTAGAGACAGGGTTTCACACCGTGTTAGCCAGGATGGTCTCGATCTGACCTCGTGATCCGCCCACCTCGGCCTCCCAAAGTGCTGGGATTACAGGCATGAGCCACCATGCCCGGCCAACTCTGACTATTTTTTTAATGAATCTTTACATTCTCAAAACACATGCAGCATAATTTATTCTTAAAAGCTATAAGCCCACAACTACTATGCTGCTGTTTGAACATCTGATATCTTCCAAAAATTGTATTCTGTGTTAAAACCGTGATTATAAGCATTCATTATTTTAAAATGCCAATGGCAATGACTAAACTACAAAGGAGATGAAGGCAAAGTTCTTTTCAAGTTTTGAAATATGCATCTGTTATTGCATGTTGATAATTTATGCTCAAGCAAAGGTGCTATTGAAATAGCATGACTATAGTATAGTATGGGTTTTCAAGCACAAACATAAATTGTAGCATTTTATTTTTTAAAAATAGGAATTTTGGCCAGGTGTGTGGCTCACTCTTATAATCCCAGCACTTTGAGGGTCCAAGGCGAGTAGATGGCTTGAGCCCTGGAGTTCAAGACCAGCCTGGTCAAAATGGTGAAACCTGTCTCTATGAATAAAAAAATTGAAAAAAATTAGCCAGGTGTGGTGGTGCACACCTGTAGTCCCAGCTACTCAGGAGACAGATTTGGGAGGCTCACATGAGCCTGCAGATGTGGAGGCTGCAGTGAGCCATGATCTCGTACTCGAGCCTGGGTGACAGTGAGATCATTTCCAAAAAAAATAAATAAATAAATAAAATAAATATGTATTTATTTTTCATAGTTTGGTTTTGAGAAATCTTGATTTTAATAAAGAGAGAAATGAATGTTTAATCAATGCCATGATGAATTTGTATGGCAATATTTATTGGTTTTCCAGTTGTCTTAGAAAGTGTGAACTTTGTGACTTATATGACCAAATACAATTTTTATAATGTACAGGTACTTTTTTTTAAGTGGCTAAAATGTTATGACTCCATTGTACCTGAGTAGCGTTTCTATGCAAAGAAAAAGGTGATACCTCAGTGAAATTACTCAGGATGAGAGCTGAAGTTTAGCAAAATCTCCCGCATAGATTGGAATTCAATGGTTTTTGTTTAATTTATGAGGTTTAAGAATTTTTAAAGTCTTCTGTGAACTTTAAAAAATTTTAAAGCTTTCATTAAATTATAAATCTAGACTAAATGGTGAGAAATTTCTTTGCAC
Source organism: Pongo abelii (assembly GCF_028885655.2). Taxonomy (NCBI): domain Eukaryota; kingdom Metazoa; phylum Chordata; class Mammalia; order Primates; family Hominidae; genus Pongo; species Pongo abelii. Next base: position 93,494,756 of record NC_071990.2, on the reverse strand, counting down.
TTTGCCATACTGATCTTACATGAGGTAAGAATAGTTGGTCTTGTGACATATTTATTTACTTCAATGACAATTAGAAGCAAGACCCCAAAGAAGGTGTTTTCCTAAAACACATGTATGAAAGTTCATAGCATATTTAAGAAAACATATTTAGTGTATATTATGTCATTGGTTGCTTCTTTCAGTGCCACCAACTCCTTAGAACAGTATAGAACAGTATAGACCCAGATTCAGAAAAGTAAGATCTCTTTGTTCTTAAAATTATTTTAGAGTTTAAATCTGTGTCCATGGTTTTTTTTAAATGGACTATCCACATTTTCTATTTCAAATGTGGCAATGTTTATGTTTATCTTTATTATTCATTCATGTTTATGTATTATTATTTCATATTAATATTATTATTAAAGCATATTATATTCAAAGAGTTATTCTTGTGGTCTCTTTTATCATATTCAGAAGCTTGCAGATATAACTACCAACTCAGAGTTCCTGATTTTCTCTTTCCATAAATATCCCATAGGCTATTAGATGTCACAGAGCATCAGCTTCATCCCCTAATTTGCAGATGAGGCAGCCAAGTCTGGAGATGATAATTTGCTGGCCCCACATTACGTGGCTGGTGAGTGACAGACCTGGGACAGAGCCAGGACCGGAACTCCAGTATCTTAACAAGGAGTCTTTTTCTGCACAGTGTTTCTCCTCCTGAAACCGATTTCCTCTGTAAGGGAAACCTGTTTCCAAGGTCTTCAATTTTATGTTAGTTTTTTATATTAAAAATGTGTTTTTCCAAATGTAGAGTTATTGACCTCACATACTTCCTTGATATTGGTACTCCAGTAGACTTCATGAGTTTTCCTGGGAGTCTACATTTGATTCTCTTTGTGACTAAATTCACACTCTTTTTAACTTGTCTGGGAATGGTGGTGTGGCTATTCCTACAAAATCAATTGACTAATATTGGCTGAGTTGAAATTAATGTAACAAAATTGGCCTTTTTGTGTGTGTATGTATATGCACGACATGGGCCTTGCCTCTGCTTCCTCTTTTACTTGCCATGGAGACAGTCTCCTTATCTCCACCTTGAACCTGTATTTGGAAAAGAATATCAAAACAAGCAAGTCCATTTTCACCCCAGGATGTATGGGTAAAAACACAAAATAAGTGAATCATTCAGGAGTTATTTGCATTTTACAAAGAATTCAGAATTACTAGGAAGTACTGTAATCTGGAATGAGAGTTTTGTGAAAGAGAGTCTCCATCTACTGCTGCCCAAGGCATGCTCTCAGTAAATAACTGCTTGGGACACTGCCAGAAGAGACAAAATCTCTGAATGCTCTAGCTTAGTCTCCAGCTGAGCTCTGGGGGACTGCAACGTGGAAGAAAGGAAGCAAGTTTGAAATAATAGCAATTTTTGAAAGAAAAAAATTCACATGCATTTTGATTAGTTTATTTTTTGAGGTATATCTAAAACCAGAACTTTCTGAAAGCTGATTTTTGAACAATTTTTGTTGGCATTATTTAGTTATATTTTCTCAGAGGAACTACAGTTCTTTCAAAATTAGAAAAGTAAGTGTATTAACTCTACAGACAATCTGAAAAGTATTTTATATGGATTAGTAGCATTGGGCAACAATACTAGGGTTTATTTTTAGAATTCCATGAAATTCCTTATATTTTAATTGTTTAATTGTTGGAGGAAGGGTACAAATATGGCTCTTCTTCATATATACTCTTTCTAGATTAAAAAATTTTTGAGACTAGTTACACAGAAATTTCTGTTATGTATATATATATTCATGTATATATATATATGGAAATTCTCTGTGTGTGTGTATATATACACACACACACACACACACAGAATTTCCTTGTGTAGGAAGAACCAACAACTTGAAATAATTGAAATTACAAGTCATCTTGATCAATACTTAGAAAGGGATGATGGTAGTTGGTAGTCTGTGTATTTTGAACCAGAGCTTTTAAAGCCTCAAACGACTGAAAGAGAATAGAAAACATGTTTTTAGATTACAAACTCAAGGCAGTTACCATGGGAAGTTTCCACAGTTTATATTAGCTCTACGAAAAGAATGAGAAAGACATTAATAAAATGAAAAAAAAAGTAGATAAAGAAGTAGGAAGAGAAAGATAAATAGGAGAATAAAGAGAAGAATGTATCTTTTGTGTATTTTTAAATATTTTAATTGTAAAGTTAACTCTCCCTTTAAGCTGGAATGTCTATATTCTATAGCTTTCTATTCTGTTTTGTCATGGAAGAAAATAAAATGAATAAGAGTAATTCTGAAAAGAAATACAGAAATATGTGACTGTGTTTCTGTAAAATAACTCATGCAAAAAGTCTTTGCCCTATTTTGGGGTAAGATGTAACGGTTCTGATGTTAGTACAGATTACCTTGCATCATGGAATATATATAGAGAGGGTGCAGGGAGTCGAGGCTTCCTCTGAGGTAAATTTCTGAATGGCTAATTTTTTTTTTTACTTCACTAACTTGGTTGAAACTTTGGATACAAAATTCAGTGAAGAAATAAATGAATATAAAGCATCAGAAACTGCAGTTAAAGTCACATATTTAAATAAATACAAATAAGCTTTTCTAGAAAGATTAAAAAATAGGAAAATAATGTTTTATGAAAGTAAATTAGCTAGGGGATTTTTCTTCAAAAGGCTAGGGGATTTTATTCAATTATATATGGATTTTTAAAAAAGTACCCCCTCCCCTTTTTGCATACTCTAAAATGACTTCCCTTATTTTCACCCAGCAATCAGCAAGTATTGGTTGTGTGACCATTTGCCAGGAGAAGTTGATAATATTAATGATGATGACCATGCCTAATAAGAAATCAGCACTTAGCATGTACCAGGCATGCTGTTCAGTGCTTTGCTGAAGTGCTTTCTACAATAACCATCTGGATTTTGTACTATAATCATTCTCATTTTACAGATAAAAGTTTGAGGGTCAGAGAAGTAAAGTGCTTCACTCATTGTTACACAGCTAGTAAGCACATGGGCTACATTTGAAATGAAGTAGATTTCTCCTTAACTTATGAAGTGACAGCATTTTTAAAACTAAAGAAACTGTGATGAAATTCCATGATTTGGAATCTAATCCTGAACTGGTTATGTACTAAAAATCAGTGAGAATTTGAGTAAATTTACTTTATGTAGTTGCACCTTAGTTTTTAAAAATCTATAGTTATGTGTTTAGAATTAACCATTTTCTATGTTACTTCTGATCAGAATAATATTGTTGCTAAAGAAAATTAGGGATACAGAAATGGTATTTCTAAATGTATTAGCAGAAAAAAAGAGACAAGCCATTTCCTGAAATACAGAATTACTTTTATTTGATATTTTGTGATGTATTTGTACGTTAGAGTACATCCCCAAATGTGTAAATCCATAAATGCTAAAAATTTCTGTATATTGACTTGTATATTTTTGATTGAGTTCCTTATAATGTAGTATAATAAAATACTCTAACGATGAATAATTACCACCAACACTGCAGAGTCCGTGGTAAATTCAACTTTCTAAAAATGCTTAAATTAACTTGGATAATAAGGCTACTATGCAATTAGAAGCTTATTTGGGACTTCATAAATGTTGTTATATCCCTAACTTATATGGTGAAAATTTGTTTTAGTCTGAGAAAGTTAGAGCTAAATGTTTTAAAAAGTATTCTGCTACAAAATAAAAACATCTCAATTTTGTATCTTTCTAGGTATCTATCTGCTGTTAGCATAAAACTTTAGCAACTCTTAATTTGTAAACCTCTTGGAGAAACAAGTTTTCTTAATGAATTTATAGATTTTCTTTCTCAACTCTCTCTGGAATCACACAGCCTATTAATCTTAGGTGATTTTAGTATCCATATTGACAACGTTGAAGATGGGTTTGGCGTAAATGTAATTTCCCTCTTTAATTCTCTTGGCTTCACTTGGCCCATCTGTCACATCACTCTATCATAGAGGAGACAGACCATTTCCAACATCACCATCTATTCCCCCTAGCTGTGCTGTTTTGCAGCTAAGGTTTTACCCAGTACTCTTCATGATCCCTTTTTTTTGGGCACTTTATTTCATCATTGAAATGTCACTTATGTTCATTTCTTTGGTACCAAATATTTAATATTAATTTCATTTCAGAATAATCTATTTTTCACGTTGACATTTTAGTCCAAAATAATTGTTGATTACCTGTCACATCCACCTCTGATTTGTCAATTATAATTCCCATTGTGCATTCTATTAATAGTAGGGATGTAGTATTTCTCCAGTGTCCTTTGCTTTGAGAAAAAAATAACTGAAGCCATCTTTGATACTATAGTCATTTATGTAACTATGTACTTTAAATTTGTATTTTCTTTTTTCTACCCTAGCTAGATAATGAAAACATTTTGTTGGCAGACATTATACTATTAGAAATTTGCCATTTCAACTTTCTAATAAAATAAAAATGTGCTGAATGTGTCTTTACTATTTTGTTTATCCTGCAACTGTCAGGAGAATGGAAACATCTTATGTTATTTTTTATTATATTGTATTGTTTCTATATAAGTAAATTCTTTTATATCCTTTCGCTAAGTTGATGTGTGTGTGTAACTTTATTTGCATCCTGCAATTATTGGCTTATAAGCATAAATAACTTTTAGTGGTTCTGTTAAATATCTACAATAAAAGAAGTATATGTGGATGAGAACATGATTTATTGGATGACTAACACTCATTTTCTGGAAAAAAAATAGTCCTGATGTGAGTTAATCAACAGGGTAGAATTTGATTCTGTCCTCTAAGTACATAGGGAACAATAGTTGCTCATCATTATTAAGTTGGTGATTTATCCCAATTTTAAATTCCCTTAATTAACATGTTTAGCCATCATTTTGCCTTCACCATTTTACATATTTTTAAAAATTTATTATATTTCATTTTTAATATTTTAGAGGCAGGATATCATTCTGTTATCTCGGCTAGAGTGCAGTGGTGTGAACATAGCTTACTGTAGCCTCAATCTCTTGGGCTCAAGTGATCTTCCTGCTTTAGCCTCCCAAGTATCTTGGAGTATAGATGCACACCACTATTTCCAGCTATTTTTTTTTTTACAGATGGGGTCTGGCTGTGTTGCCCAGGCTCTTGGCTTAAAGCAATCCTCCTGCTTTGGCCTCCCAAAATGTGGGATTATATTAATATGTGTGAGCGACCATGCCTAGAATATTTATCTCATTTTTAAGATTCACAGTAAAAATAATAAATATCCTAAGTCACATTCCTTAAAGTCATCTAAATATTACAAATAGAAAATTCAGGATATTCAAGTTCAAAGCTTGCTTTTCCTACCAATGCAGTTTCACAGTAATACTATGGAGACACTTGATTTTTATTTGGCATGAAGTATTAAATAATTTATATTATTTGAATAATGGGATAATACTTTCTATTTATATAGAATCATTCTCCCCAGGAGACTTCAGTACAAATTTCTAATGTTTTCTCATTTATCTTTACAATAACTCATTGATGTTAGGAACTCATTTTTATTATCTCCATTGATTGGGAAACATAGTACCTATTATTACTAATATTATGTACAGAAATAGAATGACTAACTTTACATAGGCAGGTCTCCAGGACTGCAACTGAGGCATTCTGGTGATTACAATTAACTGAGAATATAAAATGTGTGTATTAGTTTCCAGAGAAACATTACCAATAGTATATATGTACAGTCATGCTTTGTATTTGCAAAAGAAATCCATGATTGGTTGAATCTGAAGAGGCAGAACCTATGGATATGGAGGGCCATATTAAAAAAACAGACTTTTTTCTCATTAATGTTCCTCAAATAATACAATATAACAATGATTTTAATAGCATTTACATTTGTATTAGGTGTTATAAGTAATCTAGTGGTGATGTAAAATGCATGGGTGTTTGTACATAGGCTATGTGCAAATACTGTGTCATTTATATGAGGGACTTCAGCATCTGCAACTTGTACTGGGAGTCGGGGTTTCTGGAGCCAATCCCTCATGGCTACCTGCACACACACACACACACACTCACACGTACGCGCATGCATGCGTACGTGCATGTGTGTGCATGTGTATGGATAAATAGACAGATAGACAGATCGATACAAAGCAGTAATCCAGATAGAGACTCTGGTAGCTTGGACCTAGATTGTAGTGGTACAGGTAGTGGTAGAGAGAGATAAAGAGAGACAGAAAAAGAGAGAGAGGTTTCTTTAAGGAACCAGCTTATAAAATTGTGGGAGTGGGCAAGTTCAAATCTGAGGGGCAGGCTAGCAGGGTGGAAATTCAAGTATGGATTGATGATTCAGTTTTGAGATTGAATTTTGCAGGGCAGCAGGCTGAAAATTCAGGCACAGTTTCTATGTTGCAGTCTTGAGAATTCCTTCTTTGAGCAACCTCGGTCCTTGTCCTAAGGCCTTCGACTGATGGGATGCGACTCACTGATGTTATGGAGAATAATCTGCTTTACTCAAAGTCCGTTGATTTTAAAAATTAATCACATTGAAAAAATATTTTCTCAGCCACATCTAGACTTTTTTGAAAAAAGCAACAAATGGTTTTGGTGTTTAACAAAACTAATGGGTACCAGTAAGATGACATTTAAAATTACCCATCACATCTTGATATATTATAGATTATTCTAAACCTGGTGACATGTCTGGTATATTCAGAAGGTATATATGAGTAACTGGACAATGTTCTTGCAATATCTGTACTTGTATGCCTCTTTACATTTATGCTGTATTAGTTTGGATTTATGGTCAAAATGCATGTGTGTTTTGGGAAGGTGTGAGTTCTAGTTAATCTAATCAGAATATATGATTGCCATTTTCTCAGCTCCAGTCATTTGATATATAGTTTTTGATAACTAGGTATTGTGCTAATCACAGGAAAAATAGTGTTTAGCAAAATAGATACAATCCTGCACTCTTGGACGTTGCTGCTCAAGGTGCATTCAAATTTAGTGGTTAGTTATATAAACATGCCTATGACTCACTTCTAGAAATCTTTTTGAAGATTGGTTGCATTCTAGGCCCCAAGACTGTGAAGTATTTAGGTATGACCAATGTTTAATATCTTAATCTATTTATAAATTATTAAAAAGCTCTGAGAGCTGAATACATGTGTTTAACAAATAATTAAATTTTGTGTATCATAGTTATGATCCTCTTTAATCATCAGAGTTGCTTCATATTATTAAATGTTTTAACCAAGGAAATTAGTGACAAAGCCTCCTTCGTGATGTTTTTTATTTGTGTATCTTCTCCTGTGTGTTAGGCCTAAGTTATCTGGTTCTTGAAACATATTACAAGCCTTGCTCATTTACTACTGATAAAAGGGGACTTCAGAAAGTTCATGGAAACATGAAATTAAAGGATAAAAATAAAAATGTATTCATTTTATTTCTCCATATAAGCTTCATCAAGTTCAAGAGATTTTTGTAAGTGATGATATCAGACATTTAGTTCTTCTCTAAAGAAATGAGGATCCTGGGAATTTAATCATGCAATGCAGTTTTTTTTATATTATTAACATAATATAAAAGAAGAAACATGGCACTATTTACAGACTTTTAAAGATTAGGAAACAAAAAGAAGTCAGAAGGAGCCAAATCAGGACCAAAAGGTGAATGCCTAATGATTTCCCATTGAAACTCTCCAAAAATTGTTCTTGCTTGATGCAAGGAATGAACAGCAGCATTGTTGTGCTGGAGACAGACATTTTGGTGAAGGTTTTCCAGGTATTATTCTGCAAAAGCTTTGGCTAACTTTCTCTAAACGTTCTCATAATAAACAGATGTTATAATTCTTTGGTCCTCCAGAATGCCAAACCAGTGTGCCCAGATCAAAATCCCTTGAATACAACGAAAAACTGTTGTCATGGCCTTTATTCTTGACTGGTCCACTTTAGCTTTGACTGGACCACTTTCAACTCTTGGTAGCCATTGCTTTGATTGTGCTTTTTCTTCAGGATCATACTGGTAAAGCCATGCTTCATCTCCTGTTACAATTCTTCCAAGAAATGTTTCAGGATCTTGATTCCACTTGTTTACAATTTTCATTAAAAGCTCTTCTCTTGTCTGCAGCTGATCTGAGCACACTGGTTTGGCATGCATGGAATGGAATGTTTGCTTAACTTTAATTTTTCAGTCAGAATTGTGTAAGCTGAACCAGCTGAGATGTCTATGGTGTTGGCTATAGTTTTTGCTGTTAATTATTAGCCCTCTTCATTTAGGGCATGAAAAAGATTATTTTTTTTCTCACAAATTGATGTGAATGGTCTGCCTTCATGGGTTTCACCTTCAACAACATCTTGCCTCTTCTTAAAATGAGTTATCCATTAGTAAACTGCTGATTTGTTTGGGGCATTCTCTCCATAAACTTTTCATAAAGCATCAATGATTTCACTATTCCTCCATCCAGGCTTCACCATAAATTTGAGGTTTGTTCTTCCTTCAATTTTAGCAGAATTCATGTTGCTCTGATAGTGGCTCTTTTCAAAGTGATGTCTTAACCTTTTTAGGGCCTCAAACTAGATCCTATTCAGACAATTGATAAGTTTATATGGGTTTATTTTGGTGCAAAAATATTTTGAAATTCATGAATCATTTTTTCATAATAAATACCTTGCATGAATATTTTGAATACCTTTTATATCCCTGGGTTTTTTCTGCATTCTCTGTGTCTCATTGCGGCACTGACCACAAAGAAGCACTAGACTTGACTGCTATTGTTGCATTAACTGTCCTAACCCTAACTTTCCTCAGCTACTGTATGTTTCTGTGCTGCACCACTTAGTGATGAGTTCATTTTCTTTTGTGTGCCCTACTTGCTTTGATTTGAGTGGTTTTCGGGTCTGCACTTGGGTCAGGTTTCAAGCTTGTGGTCCTCTTTTGAATATCAGCACCAAGTAATCATAAAATCACTCAATGGTTGCATTTTCTTTTCTGTATACTACCCATATGATGAAGCCCAGGTATTTTCCAATGAATTATAATAAAAGTCTTCCTAGGGTTACATCTTTTCAGAATAACTGGGATTTGCAGAGTATAGATCTCTGGTACTCATGACCAGGCGAGTGTGCATCTTGACATGAAGTTGCTTCTGTGTTTTAGGCCCAAAGTGATAGCTTTCATGTGGAGAACATTTTTATTGGTAAACGTGCCTCAGAACACAAGCTAACAATGGATAATTCTGTGCATTGTCTTTCACTGTTACCTTTTCAAACTTTATTCACAGTTAAGATAGGTACAGAATATATAATTGATAAAAGGATAGTGCTGGTTGTGGTCACATCAAATAGCAACCAAGAGGATGGATTTTCATTAATGTTGGAGCAAAACCAGGTAATCAATACATGAAAAGGTGCTCAGCATCATTAGTCATTAAGAAATTAAATCCACAATCAGAAGCACAATGTTACACAACTTCTCACATCCACTAGGATGGCTATAATCAACAAGATGAGAATGTGCAGAAATGGAAGCCTGCATACATCACTGGTGAAAATGCAAAATGGGCAGCCACTTTGGGAAAGAGTCTGGCCATTCTTCAGAAGGTTAACGAGAGTTTCCATTTGATTCTGCAGTTCTACTTATATGTATATACCCGAGAGAAATATGCACACATGTCCACAAAAACTTATACACATACGTTCTTAGTAGCATCTTTCAAAAAAGTTAAAAAATAGAATAATTCAAATGTCTGTCAACTGGTGGATGGATAAATAAAATATAGTGTGTCCATATAATGGACTATAGTAGTGCCCCCTTATCTGTGGGGGATAGTTTCTAACACTCCCACTGGATACCCGAAACTCCAAATAGCACTGAATTCAATATGTAATATGATTTTTCCTATACATATCTACCTATAATACAGTTTATTAATTAGGCAAGGTAAGCAGTAACAACAATAACTAGTAATAAAGTAGAACAATTATAGCAATATATCTGCATCACTACTCTTGCACTCTAGGGTCATTCTTGAGTAAAATAAGAGATAGTTGAACACAAGCACTGCAATACCATGACAGACAGTTGATCTGGTGAGACAGCTGCTAAGTAACTAATGGGCAAGGAGCATGGATATGCTGGACAAAAGGATGATTCATGTTCATGGCAGAATGGAGTGTGATGGTGTGATATTTGCTCATGCTACTCAGAAGTGTACACAATTTAAAACTTATGAATTTCTTTATTTTTGGAATTTTAATTTTAATATTTTCATACTGAGATTGACATTAGGCAACTGAAACCACAAAAAGCAAAATCTTGGATAAGAGAAGAAAAGTGTATTGTTCAGCAATAAAAGCAATGTAGTACTGATACCTGGTGCAACATGGATGGCTCTTGAAAACATGCTTAGTGAAATAAATTACTTAACAAAAGATTAGTCATTATATGATCCCATTTATATGAACTATTTATAAAAGGCAAATATATAGAGACAGAAAGTACACTAGTGTTTGTCCAGGGAATAAGGAGAGGGGGAATGGATATGGGACTTCTTTTTGTGGTGATACACATGCTCTAAAATTGACTGTGGTGATGTTTGCATAACTCTATAAATTTCCTCAAAACAATGGAATTATACATTTTAAATGGGTGAATTGCATGGGATGTGAATTATATCTTAATAAAACTATTCTAAAAGCAGATATTGACAATAGTATATTTTCATTTCTTTCCAGATGATCTTGTGATATTGTCATGTATTTTACTTATGCATGTTATATACTCCATATTTTTCAGTGAAAGAAGCAAAAATAGATGTTATATGTGTAAACTGATTTAATTTTATTCACCACCCATCTCTTGCCACCCATTATAAACTTTACACAAACACATAGTTTTTTAAAACACATAGTTTTTAGTTGATTCTTCTTTCTTTTTTCTATCATTGGAATCCAAATATTCATGAAACTAAATATTTTGTGGGCATTAATCAGATGCTAAATATTGAGATAGTGCTGGCGACACAGTTATTTGTATCTTTGAGGAGAGTAGGCTGGTGATTGGAAACCAGATTACATAACTGATAGAGCTGGAAGTATATTACTGAGAAAGAATTGAACAAGGCCTAGGAGGGCTTCCTTTTTTACTCTCAATTTCTGTGCTTGACAATGTAATGCTTGGGCAAATCACTCAAAGTCTATTGGCTTTCAGATATCTTTAGACCTAAAATCTTTTGTAATTTTACATTGATATCTTTCTACTCCTGATAACTTGAATGATGTTTATTCTTGAGTCATGGATACAATTGTATTTTTCTTTTTCACGATTGACTTTTGGACATTACCAAATGTTACCATGTAAGAAAATTTCTATCTACATTTAATTTTAGCAATGGGTGTGTACATAGACATATTTAAACTCTGTCTTCAAACCGTATTGCAAATTCATCAATCGTTGTCCATTTTCACTGCCAACACTATTATCTATTGTCTACAAAGAATGGCAACAATGATGAAAACCTTATTTATCTCTGTTATCCCACTAGCCACACGTGGTCATTGAGAACTTGAAATGTGATTAATGTGCCTGAGATTTTGAATTTCAAATTTGATTTGATTTTAATGTACTTAAATTTAAATTTGAATGACTTCATATATATATTGTACAGAACAGGCCTAAAGCTCACTGTTTGTACTCTGGAATCTCTACCAGGCCATTGTTTCCATCACAGGTGTCAAAACATTTATTTTCTCAGTGATAGATTAAATTACATCTACCTTTTATAAAATGCTATCGTGGCTTCACATTGCATGTTGATCTGGCCATTGTTTATGTCTTTAAACTTATCCCATACCACTCGTCTCCTTTCTGTTCCAGCCACTTTAGATTTTATCTATTTCTCAACCATGCTATGATCACTTCACTCTCAGGCATTTTCTCCTGCCTGAAATGCTCAACTCATAATAACATGCCCATTTTTCTTTTAATTTAGATCTCATCTCAAATATCCATTTTAAAGAGATACCTATCCATTTTAAAGAGATACCTGATTATTCAATCAATAGAACCTTCTCCCTCACCAGTTTTTACAAAAGTAACCTCTTTGTTTTGTTCATGGCATATATCACTATTTGAGATTACTTATGTTTAATGTCTATCTCCCTCACTAGAATACAAGCAGCAGAGAACTTTTATATGTTTTTCATTCCTGTGTCTCCAACATCAAAGATGACATCTTGGTATCAATGAAGAATATTGCTAGATAAATATAAACATATAGCTGGCTTTATTCTGAACTACTAAGTCATGTTTTTGTAGTTGACATTACTCATTTTGATTTCCAGCTAACACTGGAAAGATTAAGCATGAATTCCTAAGACTTGCACAATTAAACCTCAAAGAATAGTACCATTTTTAGTTAAATTGATCATATCGTTTTTTAGTCTCCATTCTTTCTAAATGTAGCTACCAATCTGAGTATGATAGCCTTTAATCCATAAAGACAACAAAGCAAAAATAAAGTTTAAAACTCTCAAATTATATCCAAAACAAATTCTACATATAGTGATACACTTTTGCCTTGTGACAGTGATTGGACAGTAGGATGATTTCTTCCTTACTTCTATCATTTGAGTTGTATTTTTTTCTCATTCATTTATGGTGATGAGAGTGACTTGAATATTTAAAGTGGTTTCTAGGGAATCAAAAATGTAACTGTAGATCTTAAACTTTGCAGAATTGTTAGTTGTATTGTTTAAATTAGACAAATATCTTTTCATGGAAAGTTTTGAAGAAAATCAAGGAGACTAGTTGAGACCCTCCAATCGGAAACATAGATTTAGGGTAGCTGCTTGGCAGATGTTTCTACATTCATCAGACCATGTGGCCAGCACTAGCTACTTGTCACATCATCATCATCATCATCATTATCAACATCACTGCCACCATTGAACATTGATGAAGTATGTATTGTGAGGAAGGCATTGTGGTAATGCTTTAAAATTTGTATGTAAATTAAGTAGTTGTTGACCACCCAATATATAGCCTTGTGATCCCAAGCTCCATAAAAAATGGTTATCCGAGGCTCCATTAAAACAGTCTATAAACGAATCAAAATTCAACACATAATAATTTTTGACATTTTTCAAATGTCAAAAAAGTAACTCAGAAAAAAGTAACTATGACTGTGAGTAATCTCGTTAATATAGTTTTTAAAGCTTCAGGCATTGTAATGTATAATGGTTAAGAACTTGGATTCCTGAATAAAAATGCTCTTGTTCAAATCCTTACGTATGGGGTTTCAAGGCAAGTTATTCAATTTCTCAAAGGCATGATTTTGCATCTGTAAAATGGGGATAATAATATAATCTATGTTATAGAATTTTTTTAGCCAAGATGAATTGAGATGCTATAAATATATAATTATTGTATCTGGCTCAAAATATATGCTTAATAAATATTGGTGGTTTCTTCCATTGTTTTTAATTTTTTCTCCACGATGGAAATATTAGAGGAAAAACCCCATCACTTTGTTCAACAAAAGCCAAATACATTACAGGAGATAATACACATGTGACTGTACGTGACTGGTGGTTAATAGTTGGTTAACATTTGCTAAATCAGTTAGACAAAATATTGTGTCAGACAATGTTTGATGCACAACAGGTATTAGGTTTTGTAAATTAATATAGAAAAAATAATATTTCATGAAATAATGATTTCTGTTATACTTATAATACTAACTTCTGCTCTTCAGATTCTCAGTGATAAATGATATGATAATTATAATATTCTGATTTTGGCTTTCTCAGAAGCATGATATGAGATTAAAGAAGAAAAAATTAAAACACTGTTAAAAACATAGCCAATGGCATAGCATTAATATTTTGAATTATTATTCTTAGTTTTCCTCTAGTGCCACAAAATAACATAATCATTTATCCATAATTGTACTTAATGAAATTTGACTTCATTTTGTACATCCTATTTTGTAGTACAAGTAAAAATGTATAACTCTCAAGATTTGATACGGAATCTATAGGTCCTCCCATACCTGAATCAAAATCGCTTAGCTTCCTAAAATTATAACTTCCTGATGGACAAAGTAAGAAATTACTCTGTGAGGAACATATCTGTATTTTCAGCAAATCTACAAAGGAACAGTCCATTGTGTTATTCAGTGAAATTCTACATTATATATCCTTTAAAAACACCTATACAAATGTCTCTTTCTTCAGAGGAGTTTACAGGGTTTCTTTACAAGTCAAAAGCTCAACACATCCCCTCCTATTTTTCACAAACCTTAGGTACTTGGAGAGTGATATGGACTGAATTGTGCCTTCCTTCCCCCAAATTTGTAGGTTGAAGCTGTAACCCAAAATGTGACTATATTTGAAAACTGAGTTTTTAGGGAGTTAAGTTAAATGAGGTCATATAAGTGGTTGCTAATCTCACAGATCTGCTCTCTATAAGACAAGAAAGAGTCATGGAGCTCCCTGTCTCTCCAAGTGCACAAAGAAGAAAGGCCATATGAGGGCATAGCTAGATGGCAGCTAGATATAAGCCAGCAAGAGTGGCCTCACCAGGAGCCATCCTGGCTGACACCTTGATGTGGGGCCTCTATCCTTCAGAACTATGAGGACTTTTCTACCGTAAGCCATCCAGCCTATGGTTATTTTGTTATGGCAGGTTGAGCTAAGTAAGAGGGTTAAGGAGTGTTAAATGGAATTTAGATTCCATTTCCAGTTCTTGGCACCATCATTTCTTCTTTCTAAATGTGCTCTATCACAGTTTACTTTTACATATTTTTAAAAAATGTTCTTTTAAATAAATGTTTGCATGGCATAAGCCACATAGTAGGGGTAGGTAGAAAATCTAGTGTGTCCCTGAATCTTCATTTTCTTTTCTGTAGGAGTAATTACAGTTCTCACATTATAGGGTGTTTGTGAGATGAGATAATCAGATAAAGCACTTAGTGTCTGGGACATAGTAAATATTATACTATGTTGGTATTTTAGCTATTGTTATTTGGTAAAAATAATTTATAGTTACCTCAAAACATCATTATTACTAATTTATGTGATTTTATTTACAATATAAAGGTATGTTATTGAACAAAATCTATTCTATCTTGGATTTTTTTGTTTGCTTCCATTTTGTTTGATTTTTTTCTTTACCATAAAACTCCTCTTGTGAATATATTAGTGTAGACGATGCCGTCCCTCTCCCAAATACACACTTGTGATAGTGGTGGCAGCCAATCTGGAGCAACCACTGAAATGACAACAGCTGTAGTGGGAGAGGTATGGCTGGGGCTGCATGCTCTGCAGAGCCAGCAGGGGCTGGGAACAGGTGATCCCCAGCGACAGCCCCACGCCCTATTGAATTGGCAGGGTCAGAGCCCATGGTCATGGGCCCAGCTGCAGCCACCCAACCGTGGTGGCTCCAGACCCAGACATCTCTGCACTCTTGGGGCCCCAGGAGCTCCCCTGCCCCTGAAGGCTCAGCAGTGCCTGCTCCTGTTCACTGGCCTCTCCCTGCTTCTAGTGCCTGCTCCAGTGTGGAGCAAAGTTGTGGCCAAGCCTGGACACTGTTGCAACCCGGCCAGGTATGCACACTCTCGGGGTGGTGCTGACACACCAGATCCCCACTGATTCACCCGCCTCTGGACTTTGGGTGCCAATGAGTGCAGGAGGGATGGCGGAGGGGCTGGGGGCAGCTTGGCACAGGCCTGTGGGCACCCTTCAGCACAGACAGCCTGGGCACTGCAGGCTGCCCATGGCTGCATGTGGACCAGTTAGCATATACTTTCTCCATTCTGTACATATAAAAACCCTAGAGTTAGCCAGACTCAGACGCTTGTTGGGACGGCTTACCTGCGGAAAGGAACTACTCACATTGGGTCTCGTGAGAACTGTTCTGTCACTCAATAAAGCTCCTCTCCGCCTTCCTCACCCGCCAGTTGTCTGCGTAACCTCATTCTTCCTGGATGTGGGACAAGAACTCAGTGAATGGTGGGAGCAAAAGAAGCTGTAACATGTTCCTGGCCTGCTTGCTGAGCTGTGGCCAGTGACATGCTCCCAGACTTTAGGAGTGAAGAGTGGTGATCCCTCTGGGGGTCCAGACCTCGGGATTCCTCCAGCCAGAGCTGCTATAATACTATAGCCCTCCTGCCCTCTGCCAGCAGTGTTGGGTGGCTGCCCCATGCAATGGGAAGCAGCAGCAGGGCTGGACCAGCCAAAGAGCTACCAGCCAGAGTGGGATGGTGGGACTGAGAGAGCTGTAACTCGAATGGGCTGAAACACCCCCTGCCCCCAAACACACCCCTGCACCTGCTGCCCTATGGGCAATGAGAAGGAGAGAAGAACTGTGGCCTCTCTGGGAGCCCAGACCTCAGGGCTCCCTGAACCAGGGCTGTGACATGCTGTAACACCCTCTTTGGGGCTGTGTGGCTCCTGGTGTCTCTGAGATTTTGGGCGCCAACACATTCCCCTCATCTAAAGGCTGGTGTCCAAAGTGGACGTCGCTTGCTTACATCTGTTCCAGCCACAGCCTTGCACAAAGCTGACACCTGTGCCAGTGCCTAGAGCTACCTGTCTCACCACAGCAGCCAGTGTGCCTGGCTGTGTGCAATGGCTGGACCCCTGTGCTCAGTCGCTCACACACCCCTCGCTGTTCCACGCCTGGCTTGCCCTTGGCAGGTGTGGGATCCAGGCTGGTAATGTGAGCTGATCACAGCCTGCTGGACCAAGTGGGCGGGACGAGCCCAGCAAGCACGAACAAAATTCAAACAGAGGCACTGCCGGCCACAGAGGTTTCTGGCTGGCATAGCAACACCCTAAGGATCCGGTGACATTTCCACACAAACACACATATACACTCAATAATGCTTGATAGGACAGATAAAATACCTTTATCAGATATCTAGATTTGAAACCCATCTGTGCTATTTAGTAACTTTGTGACCCTGAATTCCTTAATTTCTTGGTTTTAGACTTTTTGGTTTATAAAATAGAGATAATATTACTCACTTTTTGGGAAGATTAAACAAATTAATGCACATAATACAGTTCACATAATGCCCAATGCATAACAAATATCATAAACATTAGTTATTTGCAGGTAAAAGTTATTATATATCCTCATATACCTGGCTTTGGAAAGCATTCAGTTAATATACTTAATACTAAATTTCATTAAACTTAGTGAGTAATGCACTATTTTAAAAGGTGGCAGTTCTCTTTTGCAGGAGTTACTGATTAAATGTGTTTTATTTATGAAACAGAAGGAGAAAAAGAAAGAATAATTTTATTCTAATGCATATCTGTGATACTGCCAACTTATAATATTTGCTAATGAATTATTCCAGAATAATGGAGGAAAATATACAGCAAGAGCCTTGGTATTTGCCAGCATCTTAGGGAAAGCAATTTGAGTTCTTTATATTCTGTGTGAATATTCAGGATAAGGGCATGGGGTAGGCCTTTGCTTTACTAACACCACTTGAGGCTCTGGTAAATGAATTTTCTAAAAGTGATCTATGTTAGCCCTCCTTAATTAAGTTAAATGAATTCCAGTCATCCCTCTGGCCTTAATGTTACTTACTGAAAGAAGAGTGACCTAATGGTCATAGTGAATTGTGTTTAATTGCACTTATTACAGTTTGTATGTAATTTGCAATTATTTAGTGGTTTTTATTGTTGCTATTGCTATTGTTGCTTAGAGCAATTTAAGGAACAGTCTCTGCCATGTGAAATGACATAAAATTGTACAGATACTATTTTCTATCCTGAGGTGTGAATAGTGGGAGGTAGGAAAAGATGGGGAAAAGGGTCACTGAATAGTAAGTAAGAAGAAGCAAATTGATTGGCAGAAAACTTAGCTCTGTTGAGAATGCCTATAGAATACAATGAAATTGGTTGATAGAGTTATTTATCTGGGGAAAGAGTGAAAAGGTAAAGATAAAGCATTGATTATTTAGCATTAGTCAAGTATGATGGAAAAAATACCTGTTTTGTACCTGCATTTGAAATTAGAAAAATAATTACTAAGCACAATTCCCTATTTAAAAACACTGACTCTTTTTTTTTTTATTCTTTTTTTGGGGGTAGGGGGACAGAGTCTTGCTCTGTCACCCAGGCCAGAGTGCAGTAGTGTGATCTCGGCTCACTGCAAGCTCCACCTCCCAGGTTCACACCATTCTCCTGCCTCAGCCTCCTGAGTAGCTGGGACTACAGGTGCCCGCCACCAAGCCCGGCTAATTATTTTTGTATTTTTAGTAGAGACGGAGTTTCACCATGTTAGCCAGGATGGTCTCGATCTCCTGACCTCGTGATCTGCCCTCCTGGGCCTCCCAAAGTGCTGGGGATTACAGGCATGAGCCACCACGCCCGGCCGACTCTTTTAAAACATTTTAATTTTAAATATTATTATAAATATGGAGCCATCACCACTGCCACATCACATTTGTATCAACCACCACTGGTAAATTTACTATCTTATGAAAAGATGAAATAAATATTAAGTTCACAGGATGATAAGGAGAAATAAATACAATGCCATTGCTTTTTGTGATAAGTTCAGCTATCAGGGAGAGACTTTCAGGTAAAATGGGCAAATATCTTCAAAATGTAATTGAGAGACAAAGGGATGAAGTATTTGTCCAAAACTATCTTCAAATTTTTGACTAATCTTTGCAAGTGTGTGGTAGTAGGAGTTTTGTTGAATTGGGAGGAAGAAATGCTGAAAGTTTTTAGTTCCTTAAAAATATATGCATTTCTCAATGTCTATCTTTTTCTAAGACAATCTCTTAAAAATTTTCTAAAAATGCTAATAGTACTATCAGGATTGACATTATATTTGTTTTGCCTGTGATCATTCTGTAAATTTTACATTTCAGTTATTATTAAATATAGTAAATTCACCAACAGTGGTAGTGGCTTAGTGTACAGCACATAGAGTATGCACAAAAATACATTTAAAATTAAATTCTTAGCCAAATATAGTAAATTAAAGACCTGAAGTCTAGATACTGAGCAACCACTGGTTGACACATGTCTTTAAATATATCATAATGCACATAATCTAGAATATCATTACACTTGATGTAAACAAACTTCAGAATAACCAAAAGAAAACCTTTGTTAAATTCACCACTAGAATGATTGATCAAATATTTCTAATGGTTTTGTTGTTTTATTCTAAATAAATTGGTAATAGATAATCATGATATTATGTATGTAATTTCAGAATAAATTTAATATATAATATTCACAATAATTTCATCTGCTGAGAGTTACCACTAGACGTTTTTGTGTTTTTACTCTAACATAAAAAGTGTAATTTTACAACTATATAAGATATTGATAAGATTGGAATAATACTGTAATTTATGTTTCCTGCTTTGACTTTTACTCAATAATACATTGTATATATTACCTCATAAAGTTATTTTTCCCTGAATATCACATTACAGACTGTAATAATTGAGCAGTCGTACATATTTTATTCAATTCTCTCTATATCATTGAATTACCTGTTTTATAAACAATTAATTGCTATTATGAATCATGTTTTGATGGGCATTCTTGCAAATAGATCTTGATTATTTTCCTTGGGTAGCTTTCTTTAAGTGAATACAGCTGTTTTGAAATTAATATATTTTAAAGGACTTTGAAATATACCTGAATGTTTCAGTGTAGCTCAGGAAATGTGTTTTGAATACGGGGCTTAATCTGAATAAGAGCTATATGGATCCTTATAGTATAGACCCCATAAAGATTATATCTTGGTATCCTATGTTGGCAACTGATCTTCCACTCTACTTGCTTTAAACCATTGTCTTCCAATTTTCGTTCATATAACTCTCAGTCAGTTTTCCCAGGCTGTGTTCAAAGTGTACTATATGATATGCTTCAAAATGTCAAATCTCACCAATCCTAATTGCTTACTAATTTGTATCTTCTCCTTTGTTATTTCTCAGAATATGTCAGAGTTGCTCTGTAACTAGCTTAATTAGTATGAAGGTTTACAGATTTATACATGTTGTTTGTTTCTTTGCACTACCTATTTCTACAGTTTTATCAATCAACATGGGAGAAAAGGAAGTAAATATAAGAATGAAAGGCCATAACGAAGCAGATATCACAAATTTCAGATTACATGCAGCTCAGGATACAGTATTGCAGAGCACTGTGGACAGAAGTGTTTGTGGTATTCTAATGTTCATCGGACAAAAACATGTAGTTATGTCTGCCTTGCTAACTCTTATTGGGTCAGAGCAAGGGGCAGTACTAAAAGCGTGAAAATAAATATACATTAAATTATGCTAAAAGGGTGTATCTGCATCTATCTATCTATCTATCTATCTATCTATCTATCTATCTATCTACTTAATCTATCCACTCATAAAGGTATTTATGTTTATCTATCTCTTTCCTTTTTAAGAAAAATACTTTAGAAACAAACGTAATTACAAATTCAAATTATGAGGTTTAGCACTGGAGTATGCCTACATGCCAAAATACTTTGCAAAAAATTCTTACCTTTATTTCTACCAAGAATATGTGAGAGATTATTCCACTGAATGCTTAGAATAATTATTTATTATGGTTTGTTTTGTTCTGCTTTTTTGCTTCAATTTGAAGGGCAAAAACAATAAAAATAAAAACAACAACAACAAAAAAAGCATTTTCCTGATGACTAGTGGTGAGTGTTGACTATTTTTCATGTTCATTAGCTATTTTCATTTCCTCATGTATAATTGGTGTATCTATAGCTTTGCTCATTGTTTGCCCATGTGGTAATTAAGGTTTTGTTACAGTGCATGATGTAAGGCTTATAAAAATTAATGATACTAACCCAATATATTTTTTCATGTCTTACTTGAGAAATTTTATTCAAAATATAAGAATAAATGTTATAGATTGTTTTTTAGTTAGATTTGTAGAATTTTCAGTGATATGATATTTTTGAAAGGCCTTCCACAATCCTGAATATAAATAAGAGAGTCACATTAAACTTGCTTTTATTATTTTTCTTGCTGTTAAGGTGTAAGTATCTGGTTTCCTTCTCTCTTGCCTCATAGTCAATGAGACATTCTTTAGACCAGAATCTTGGTCAAATACTAACTTTGTGTCCAATGTGTTACTTGTCCTTTTTCCTCTTTATAAATTAAGAACTCTCAAAGGTAATCAATCAATAAATCATATATTGCACACATAAAAAGCTTGCGATTTTATTACCATCTTTCATAAAGTTGAAAAACAAAGTATGGATAATTTTCTGAATTAATTAAAAAAGCAAATCAATAGTTCCTTAAATTTTAATGATAATAACAGGCTTAAGCTCACAAACTTCAGACTTCTTTATTTGTCCCCAAATTTCTTCTTAAAAAATTCCAACTCTTCACTATGGCTGAAGGCTAGAACCATTGAAAACTCCAATGAAGCTAGCTCATGCCTAGACATTGGCCATTACAAGTTAAAATTGGTTGTACTGTGTTTCCTTTATAGCAAAGGAATGTAATTTCTCAGGTAAGATCTTATATTATATATTTATGGGAAGTGTATGCTCAATGAACTAAGTAAATTTGTGTCCCTCCCACTTCCATGTGTTTCTTATTTAATAGTATTTTACTTTAGTATTTTGTTATCACTTAAAATAGAAATGGTTTTAAAATTTCAATAATCTTTAAAAATTGGAAATTATAAAATAATTTAATGTCTTATTTTAAGTTACATTAAAAACTTTAAATTACTTAATGTTTTATATACACACTTAATGTTTTACATACACATACAATGTGTATATTTAATATACACGTTAATGTATATAATTCACTGATATACATTATATACACTTAATGTTTTATACATACACCCATAACATACGTACACCGCGTTGATCCCTTAGGTTCAAGGAAAAGAAACATGTAGAGAGAGTAACACTTTATGATCTGCGTGTGTATGTGGGCAGGTTGAATAGATGTGCCTAAATTTTGAGTTTAGTGGGATGAAGAATTATGATACTGATGAAAGAAATGTGGAACTCTAGATGTCTGTAAGAAGAAGAGATCAGAAAATAACAGTGGTGTAGTTGCCCTCAACGTCATGTAACACATGATTTCTTTTCTTTCTTTTTTTTTTTTTTTTCAAACTTTCCTGTTGCTTTTGGATAGTGAATTACCTTAGAAGATGGGTATGGGTGTGTGGGCATACAGCTTAAAGTAAGAGAAGAATTGTAAATCAGACAACTTTTTCTAATCCATTTCATCAAATTGGGAAAGCCTTTTAAATGTCTCTGATTTATATGATGATATTGCTACCAGCTTTCTGCCTCCCTTGGGTCCATGGCCTCATCTCCTTTTCCCACATACCATTTCAACGAAAGCCCTGATGATCCTGAGAAAGGCAAACCTCTTTGAGGCTGCTGCAGCACTAGCTGATTGCTCTTTGTTTTGGGGCTTGCTCTGATTTGGGGCCCCAGGAACGTTTGTTCATGAATGCTTGCCTATGTAGTTTTTTAAATATTTGTTATATTTTACCCAGCTTTTTGAAGCTTTTGTTTTATTTTTGCCTTATTTTTATTTTGTTTATGCATCACTAAGATTTACAGGTTATCTTTTTGATATATTGGCACAAATGGAATATCTTGGCCAGAAGATATTCCATTATTTAATCAGTCTATTCATTTGAATAAGAGAAGTACTGGTTTGGTCACACCATTTCCATAAGAAACTAACCTCTAATTAATTTATTTACTTTTAAAATATGTGAATCTGACTTTGAGCATCAGCCCAGAATGTCTGCATCCAGGTTCTTGCTAGGGAATAGAACCTTGAACTGCTTTTCTCTGCCAGGAAGAAACAACATTCAAGGATGAATGCATGAAGAGTAATCTAGTGCTCTCAAAGTTTAAAATGTAACCCACAGACAGACCACAAAAGAGTATAAATTTGATACTCATTGTTTCAATGTTTACTTGCTTTTACTACATTTGATTTGAGATCATGCTCTTGAATTGCATTGATTGACACTATATAAACAACTGCATGGAATTCTTTATTCTTTGTATTATAGCAAGGGTGCTGAGATTATTTTCCACAAAATCACTCTGCCTTTTATGAATATTCAAGAGAAATGCATCTAAGAACTCTATGCCAGGAAAATTTTCACTTTTGCTGAGCAGTTGGGTTGTTGTTGTCTCATGGACAGCATGAATCTTATAAGTGATTATGTTTTCCTTATTCTTTGTCTGTAATAAAGTACAGCTCGTTTTATTTTTTAGACGCCGTAAAATGCATTTCTGCATTAGAAACATTTCTCTCATATATTATAAATGCATCTCTTTTAAACATGATATTATTCTATTAATATTTTAAAATATCCATACTTATAAATAACCTCAAATACTCCATGAAATAGAGCATATATTAGTAAATTAAAACAGTGGTACAACATAATGACACAAATTTGAGTTTGTTGGGGAATCATACTTAAAATCTAAATCTTTTCTCAACTCAGAAATGTTCTTTACAAAGGTAGTAGAGAGAGAGGGGGAAAACACTTTAATATTGAATAAGCATTAAACTCAAATGGGATATGCATTCCCAGTCCACCTGCTAGGAGACAGCAAAGACATAAAGACGCTTCAACCCCTTACATAGCCAAGCAGATACGACCCATTACATACAAGTTTCAGTATAAACAATGACTAGTCCTCAAGTCCTCAAATAAGATAACTTGACAGCACCATTTGTCACACATAATTCATTCTAACTTTACCTGGTAATTTGGGTGACCATCTGTGTTAGCTAATTGGTTTTATTCAGAAAAAAACAAAAAACAAAAAACAAACAACAATAACAAACTTCTTATATGTTTATGACAGGAGGTAGTTTTGCAACTTGGAGCAAGGAACCCACAGAAATTAGACTCTTAAGCTCCCAAACAGACTTGGAGATGGGGTGCAATTTCCATTGACGTTAAGTGTTTCAAAGTGTTAAAAGGAAAACTTGAGACAAATTAAATTTAACAGAGTTTAATTAAGCAAAGAGCAGTTCACAAACTTGGCAGTCCCCACTTCCAACGAGAATAGACTCAGAATGCTTTTGGTGCTGCCCATCATCAGAGAGGATTTATGGACAAAAAAAGAAGTGACATACAGGGCACAGAAGTGAGGTACAGGAATAGTTAAATTGGTTACAGTTGTATGTTTGCCTTTTTTAATGTAGGTTGAACAGTTAGCCACCTTTGATTGGCTGAAACTGTCATTGGCACCAGAGTAGGTTGCAGTCGATTTACATCAGTTAGGTTACAGTTCATTACGTATGGATAAATTAGGCAAAACTTAAAATTTGTATGGAGGCAGCTTTAAGCTAAACTGATAACAAAAAGTAAACTTAATTTAACAAAGGAAATGGCTCTCAGAGCCTTGAGAAAGATATTCATGGATCATAAAGCCAACAAAGACCTATATAGTTTTCAAAAGAGAGGAGAAAGTGCTTCAGTTTTCCAGTGTGAGTGCTCTAAGAAAAAGGAAAAGAGGAAAATTTCTTCGCTACTTTCAACAGTGAGAATTAAGCCTCATGCTTTTAATTTGCATTTTCTCTTACAAGTTCTTGATAAATACATTAAAAATATAACAATAAAATATATACTTTAGTTAAATTATCACAAAATATCCAATTACAGATTTTTTACTATATTACTACTTTTTTAAAAAATAAGAACATAATCCTTAAGTAGTCTGGAACATTCGGCACATTTTTAACCTACAATTAAGAACATAATTAGTTGATTGGGTTCCTGGTCAACCCAACGATGATCTATAGCTTGAATGAATCACTCTATAACTTGAAAGAATTGTATCAGTAGCCCACTTTCTGGTTCCTAACAGCAGAGATAAATGCTGTGTGGTCAGGTAATAAGGAAAGAAAGCCTCCTTCCTTTTTCCTGGATATAGGACTGAACTTGAAAGTGTGATGAATATAACTCATTTGTTTACTGCTGTATGTTTTTCTGTATCCCCTTCTCTGTTTGCCTCTTTTCAGCACCCTGTATGCGCTGGTCATATTCTGTGAAACTAAATTTTTGCCCTACTGTGCTCCTTTTATTCAATGTACAAGTTTATGTGCTGTGCTTCTCTGTATTAAATCTTTCCCATTTCTTCTGTGTACCTGTTCCAGCTTAGTGTGAGAAGGAATGCATCCTGTTGAACAAACGTAAACACATGTGTAAATGGCTGAAAAAAGAATCTGTAACCCTCTTAGGCAAGTTTTCATTATCAACAGAGAGGTTTCTTAAATCAACTGAATCCTCAAGCTTTTAAATCTAGCAGTTTACTAAAGGATACATATAATTCAAGCTGAGGGCCAGAAGATATTTTGGATACAGTGATGCTACTCTGAAGACATACTAGCTCAGTTAGATGTCTTGCCTTGGGGTAAGTTTGTCTGAGTCATTCCTGATTTTCCTGGCTAACAGGCATATGCTTCTTCACCTTCATGTCCCCGAAAACTGTTTTTTTGCTCGGGGTTTTGCTTGTTTGTTGGTTTCATTTTTGTTTCTGGAAAGGGGTCCTGATCCAGTCCCTAAGAGAGGGTTCTTGGTTCTTGCGCAAGAAGGAATTAGAGGCAAGTCCATAAAGCGAAAGCAAGCTTATTAAGAAAGTAAAGGAATAAAGGATGACTACTCCATTGGCAGAGAAGCCCCAAGGGCTGCTGGTTGCTCATTTTAATGGTTATTTATTGATTATATGCTAAACAAAGGGTGGATTATTTATGCCTCCCCTTTTTAGACCATATAGGGTAACTTCCTGACGTTGCCCTGGCAATTGTACACTGTCATGGCACTGGTGGGAGTGTGGCAGTGAGGATGACCAGAGGTCGCTCTCATCGCCCTCTTGGTTTTGGGGGGTTTTAGCCAACTTATTTACTGCAACCTGTTTTATCAGCAAGGTCTTTATGAACTGTATCTTGGGCCGACCTTCTGTCTCATCCTGTGACTCAGAATGCCTAACTCTCTGGGAATGTAGCCCAGTAGGTCTCAGGCTTATTTTAAGTAGCCTCTATACAAGATAGAGAGTAGTTCTGGTTTAAAAGCTTCTGAGATTTTTTCCTCCAATGGAGTGGCAGCAAGGCTGGTGCAGGAGGAGAGCTGAGCAAGCAGGCAGAGCAGAAGTGTTTATCTTATATGAGTGGTTCTTGGTAGTGACTATAAGCAAATGACTCATCAGACACACACCCAGGACGATGGGTTTTTCTACCAAAACATGAGGAATCACTGGGAGTTTTTTTTTTTTTTTTCCCAGAAAAATTAAATATAGTTTGTCTTCTGTCAAAATTAATTTAATTGAAGAGTAGGAAGTACTACCCTTCAATTCCACTTTAGAGTACAAAAAATGTTAACTGCTTTCCTTTGTAATTGTCTTTATCACTCATGTTGCAATTAGTTTAGCCTAATCCACCTTTCCCTTATTACCAGTGGATGTATTGCAAAGCAGAGAGAAAAGAGCGCTCATGTGTTGAAAAAACTATTATGTATGAAATTAACTGTCTAAGTCAAAATTCTCTTTTGTTTTAATGAAAAAGGCTTAGGCTTCCCTTATTTCCAAGGAAAAGGAAAGGTGCTCCTGAGCTTTTTGAATGTATATCAGGGAGGAGACTTCATTTCCTATACAATTAAAAGTTTTGTGGTAATGGATGGAGAACCATGTTAATAATGTATCTCCCCTTGAAGCAAGAAAGTGGAAAAATTAGTGTGGGCTAATGAAGGATAAGATTTTCACTTTATCAATTCACCAACACAGTTTTTTGTACATATTCAATGATGTATAATGAAAATTGAGTTGTAACAGTTATTTTTCCACTGGTTTAAATTTATAGTATTTTGTTACTTATGGGTTTAATTGAAATCTATATATTAAGGCTCTTTCATCTACATGAGAACTAGCCCATGTTGGTATATAAAACCTGTAATGAGGTATAAGTTTGCCATTTCTCATCTTACTTTAAACTGTTTATTAGGATTCCTCAAAAACATAGACTTAAATATATGAAGGGAATTTTTCATATATGTGCACTAATCTTTACAAGTAATATTTATGTAAAATTAGATATTTTATTTTAAAAAATGCAATGATTCTTTTACCTCTGACAGTTTACGCAATTCAAGGAAAATAGTTCTATGCCTTCCTTCATCCCCTAGAACATCTTTTATTATCCATTAATGATAATATAATAATAATATTAGGAGATTTTTATTAAGATCTTCTGGGCTGGGTGTGGTGGCTCATGCCTGTAATCCTAGCATTTTGGAAGGCCAAGGCAGGTGGATTGCCTGAGCTCAGGAGTTTGAGACCAGCCTGAACATGGGAAAACCCTTGTCTCTACTAAAATACAAAAAAATTAGCTGGCCATGGTGGCATACACTTGTAATTCCAGGTACTTGAGAGGCTGAGGCAGGAGAATCACTTGAACCCAGGAGGCAGAGGTTACAGCAGTGAGCCGAGATCACGCCATTGTATTTCACCCTGGGAGACAAAGCGAGACTCCATCTCAAAAAAAAAAAAAAAAAAAAAATCTTCAGATGAGCCAGGCATATCATCTAGAGCTTTTTCTACATATCCTCAAAGGCAACACTATGAAGTGGAGGTCATCTTTTTTCAAAGAAGAGAAAACTGTGACTTAGGGAGATTCAGTCTCTCAAGCAAGGTGACACAGCTAAAAAGTGACAAAACCTAGATTTAAAGATCCATCAGCTAACTTCAAGGTCATTATGTTGTGCTGCTTCCCAGGGACTAGAGCAACCAACATGCATCTGCAATGTATTTCTTCCCAAGAAAAAGTACTATTGAAGAGGCTGAACTAAAAAGAACACAGATAATAGTGGATTAATAGGAAAACTAGGAGGAGGGTTTGAATGTTATATACCAGACTGTCAGGACACTATGGTAATATTCACTAGCTTGTTTAAAGGAAAAAACAGAGTATTTTTCGATAAATATGTATTTATCCCTCTTTCATTCAGATGGAGTGGTCAGTCTGTTCAAGGCACTACAACTCAGGGGGCTAGAGAGGGGAATGGGGAGACATGAGCTCTGTTGCCAAGGCAATTTAAAAATGTGTGCCTCACCTTTATCATACTTCTGCATTTTAGGGAAAAATCAAAGACATGATTTATGTATGAGAATATTTTCTTATAAAATTATTTCTAATAAGAAATCAGGATATAAACTAAAACTCCCCCAAAACAAAGAAATTAAATAATTATAAGTCATTTTAGAGAAAAAGTTTATATATATTTCTAGAAAAATTCTTAAGATAAAATGTTAATGAAAAAGGTATACAACTGTATCCTTAGTATATTCCCAATAGTGAGAAATCTGTTAATATATACATATATTATATACACATTTATTTATATATATCTATATATGTAAAACCATAAGAAAATATAGAAAAAACACAATTACTTGTTGTGGAATTATTACCAGATTGTCAGGGGTTCTGCTTTGGTCCTGCTACTGGCTGCACAGAAAACCAATCACTGAGACAATGAATATTGACAGGGAAGAAGGCTTTATTCCTGTACTGTGGCCAAGGAGATTGAAGATCAGTCTGAAATCTGTCTCCATAATGGACTAAAATTAAGGTTGTATATTGCAAGGAAAAAACATAAACATGTGTGGGAAAGCAAATTAGGGAGGGGAAAGGAAAAGGAGTTTGTCAACAGGAAGCAGGTGGTCAGTTAGGCAATCATGATGAGTGAGATATCTGGCATGTCATTGTCCAGATGTGATGATTTGGTAAGTTTCAGTTCCCTGACACCATCTAGGAGGCCAGAGGTTGGTTTCCCGAGAAAGGAACTCATATAAGACAACTGTAACTTTCTCAAGTTTTAAGACTGGAGGGTCAATTTCTGTGTTTATTCAAAATATACCATAAACATCACTTTTTGGGAAAATTGGACTGATTTCAGAATTAAAAGTTATTTTAAAAAGTATTTCTATCCTATCTACTTTTTCCACTTGTCATGAAGAAAATTAAATATAAATTAAGAAAAATTATATTAAAATAGTGATTTCAAAATACTGAATTGATAGCATTTCTTGAGTTTCTTTTAATATTTCTAGTGGAAAATACAATTTAATTTTATAACTGGCACATATAAACAAGTCACTTCAATAATTTTCACTAGAATATTAAAATAAAAGTTTCTTTCGACTAAAATGTGCAAACCACTGTGTAGGTGATATAGAAATAAGATTTTATAAAGACCCTGCAATTGAATAATGCCTTTAGCGTAGTAATGCTCAGTAAAAAATTAAAGGAAGGATGGATGAAGAGAGGGTGATGGATGAAGGAAGGAAAGGAATCAAGAAGAGAGGAAGGAGGGAGGGACTCTCCAATATAAAGTTTAATACATAACTGGAATATTTAGGAAGAAAGCAATCAATGCTATAATTGACACATAAACAATGTAAATGTCGATTAGAGTTTAGTGCTCAGGGGATTCCTATAGACTGTAATATGAATGGTGAGTTTGATATTAGCAGGCACAGAATGTTGAGCATTGTAGGCAAGCACATTGGAGAGCACAGAGTGATTTGAAATATCACATGGCTTAATCTATCTGCCCTGTGTTTTGACTTTAGACTTGTCCATATACTCTAATATCAGACAGAATAATTGTACATATAAATGAAATTATATTTCTTTCCCGGTAGCACTCCAAAGACCTGCTATTTACTTGCAATAAAATATCAACTCCTTTTTCTACCCAGTAAGACCTTACATGATTCAGCCCTTCACAAGCTTTCCTTCCTTATCTGCAACTCTCCCCTTTCTCTGTCCTCCAACCACGCTGACCCACTTTCATTTCCTCAAAGTTAAGGGCCTTGATGTATTTTCTTTCTTTCCTTGTAATAGTTTACTTAGTACTCTTTGTTTGGCTGTCTCCTTATTTTTGTTTAATTCTTATTATTGTTCAACTTAGTGTCTACCTTTTCAGAAAGACTATTCCTGACCACTTTCATGACACTTATCACCATTTGTTGTCATTGTCAGTATTATTCATTTGCCTATTGATTAATTAGCTGAGTGAAAGATTCATTCCTTGTCTGTTCTTCTCACTAGATACTGAGCTCCATAAAGACAGTAACATCTCTGTTTAATTCAATATTTGTCCAATACCATTACATAGCATGTGTCCAGAGGATATCTGAATATTTATTGGACGTTTAGTAACCAATGATGACATAGAGTGGAAAGAGATTTTATACATATTCTCAGTGAAAAACTGAACTCCTTATTAGAAAAGATGCCAGGAATTAAAATGAGGGAGAAGATTTCAGGGAAGCCACCAAGATAATACCCCAAAATTTCAGCAGCGATACCCTGAAAAAGAAGAGGCAGAGATCACACTTTCTTTTATAGTCACATAAAAAGAACAGTGGCTCTGCCTGTGATAAAGACACAGATTACAGGAGGATGAGCAGGTTTATTTTCGGAAAATGATGGCTGCTTTTCCTTTTTATGTCAAAATTGAGATTCTGGCAGAAAAGCTAGTTAGAAATATCCACAGGTGGCTGGAATTATGATGCAGATGCTCAGGAAGGTGGTGAAATTAGAAAACAACTTGGCACTGAGGGGCAAACAAGTGAAATGCCCCTACAGGTAGTTACTGTAGTTTAATATGACTTTTTTAGAGTTTAAAAAACACTACCTACTGGGTTGTATTTAACTATAGACTTATACTATTTCGAATCCAGTAGAGTAAGTCTCTATAAATTATATATGTTAATGTGTACACTACTCTTTTAAAATTATTTTTTGTATTTGCTTTGGCAGGACATTTTGGGAAACTGAAATGTTTATGTTAGTGATTCCTAAAAATTTGAGCTTCAGTTAGAGGATTTGATTTAATGCCACACATCTCATCTTTCTTATTCTCCTTTGCCAATCTACAGATAAATGCATTACTGCTCAAAACTGTTTGAAAGCGGAAAATACCACTTGCCAAAGTAATATATAAAGCCAAAAGACTAAAGATGTTAGGTTATACATTCCTTATGAGAAAGTGACATATATTAATATTAAAATTGGTAAAATGTGGGTGCTATTAGGACATAATTGAGAACAAAAAAGTCAGCGTACTTCAAAGTATGGTAAGAATCGGAGAGTTGGGTTGGCTGTGATTGCTGGGTTCTGAACCTGAGGTTCAGGAAGAAAAATCTTTGTATTTTGAATGTCCTTACAACTCAGCAAAGTCCGTGTTTCTTGTGGTTCTGCATCCTGTTGAAAAAGACTGTTAAAGTAGAGGGTCTCAGAAAGAGTAGTTTAAGGGGAAACTGTGGCAGGAAAAGGGAGAATAAAGAAGGATTGGGTATTTGTGGAAGTCCACTTAGTTCTTGGGTGGTATGGTTGCACCAGTTTTGTCAAAAATAGATACACCATGTGTTTGGTATATACAGATTTGCAAGTGCTGTTTGTCTGGTTTTCCTAAGACAAAGTTAATTTTTTTGTGAAGCCAGGTGCTGTAGGGCACCTGCTCACATTTATTAATAGCGTGTAATTCATTTGGATTTGGGAAAAATAACATTTTTCTCTCCTTTCTTTTAAGACTTATGAATTCAGGTCCAGAAGAATGGTCTTGTTTATATTCCGTGTTGCTGATATACACGAACAGACTATGTGCTGCGTTTATCCTCTACCTGATTTGTCTTATAACTAAGGCTCAGTTATGTAAATGTGGTTTGTTTGCCCTTTCTTATTACTGTGAAGTCCTTTCTGCCCTGAGACTGTTAAAATATTTTTTTCTTAATGATTCTTCCCTAGTATGACTAGTATATCTTTCCTCTGTTCCTGAATACTTTCATTTTTTTTTCTTTTTGAACTCACAATTCTAAGGGTTGGAACCCAGCTGAACTGCACCAGAGGCCATATTTTTTTCACTCTTTCCATGTGTTATATCTGACATAATTCTGTGAGGCATTGTAAAAGCATCTCGAAAGCTATTTAAGCTCAACCCTAAGATAAGGTATAGGTAGCATTTTTTCTTTCACTCTACCATTCTTTGCTTTTTCCCTCCTCTATTTTATTACTTTTATTGGAGATTAATACTTTTGAAAATCTATATTTTTAAAATTGGTACAGTTAAACGGACTAAGCATTCAAATTAAGGCAAGTTTCATCCCAGCTAATCTAATAATGGGAGAAATAGGAAATATTCTTCTTGGGTTTGATGCTTAGTTTGTATTGAAAAATGCATAAATACATAGACTGCTTTTGGAGAAATTGATCTAATTGAATTAACTGAGTTTTCTATACTTGTTTATTACATAACCAGTTTTTTTTCTTATTGAACACATTTAAGTTGTCTTCACACACACACCTCAACATTCTGTGAATTCTATACTTGCTGTTCTGAAGAAATCCAGGCTTGTGTTTTAGACCCTCTCCTGAGGCTAATAGCCCATGAGTTTCATATTGTTATATTATCATAAATGCCTGTTATCTTCATCATTTTTCAATTCAGTTTCTTTCCACAAGTGTTCGGCTTTCTCACCAATTTACTGTCACATTATTTTTCTACAGTTAACTTCCTGGGCAAATAAATCTGGGGGATTTATGCAATTGTGCTTTAAAGCAAGAGTGGCCATTTTGGCTATGACTATATAGTGTATACTTTGGCAGGGTTTTCTAAGGCTTCTGTAATTCATCACTCTGACTCAGCATGGTCTTCATCACCCTGATGGTTTTCTGATAATATAGACTGTTGAAACAGAGGAAGGAATAGATAACTAGAAAAAAAGGACAAATTACAGAACCCTGAACAAAATGCCTTATGATTATGACACTTTCATATTGTTATTACTCAATTAAGGATATTTTAGTAATAAAGACATCTTTAAAATGAAGTCTCGTTTGGAAAATGCTTTCAGCAATTTGGGAAATCTTTGGCATTGTCATTTTGTAAAGAAAAATTATCCATGCCATGGATTTGGGAGATAGAGTACATTCTATCTACATGGTCTAAAGATAAAACATCTTGCAAGATCATTTTTTAGTTTTCTTGAATACCATTAGTTGAGGCCCTGCCAAACTTTAATGTAAGTTTCCTTTACGACAGAGGAATCTTAGCTCCTCAGAAAGAAAATGGGCTACATCACTTAAAAAATTAAGAAATATTTTAAAATTCAAATCCATTATCCATTATCATGGATATGTTTTGATTTTTATCTAGGAGAGAAAGGACAATCTACTCATGAAGCTAGACAGCTTTCAAAACATTACAAAGTTATTCTTCATCCGTAATGGAGACTTGGGAGCATGTGTGTCACTGGAGCTGTGATGGTGACAATTTGCACTGTAGGAAAAGATTAATGACACTAGAACCCGCCAGCATGGTGCTTACCATGCATTTTCTGTATTAAGGGACAACCATTTGTTTTCCCTTTTGCATTACTCTCTGCTTCTTCATTTAGTTGGCAGCATAATGGAAACAAGGTTTTAAATGACTGATCTGACTACCGTCCTTTCTTCATGACTGATGTCCAGTAAAACACAATATTTTCCATTGAAAGGGGCAAAATCATTTTTTTTATTGTGCATCATATTTATTATTTTATTCCCTAGGATTTTTAAGAACTGTTTTTTTTAATCATCACTTTTAAACTAGAGCTTGGAAATCTCTGACGTACCCTTTAATATCAGAAGAAAAAAATGATACTATACCTATACTAAAAGGCTAGGCCCATTCTAGCCTTTGATAGGTGGAACTGAATGGGTTTGTATCTATAAGAGAGTTCCTATGGGAACTAGTTGTTTTAATGCTACACTCAAAATAATGTAAGCTAGAATGGGGCTAGGAGGAACAGGTGAGCACCAGAAAGAAATGAGGAATGGTTGTGTTGTGTTCAATAAAGTTACTCTTTAAAATATGCTGGTTACTGGTTGCACTCCCATCTAAAACACCAGTCCATTTAGTCACATATTTGCACTTGTAATGGATTTGGTGAGCAAAACAACATTCCATCTGTATAAACTGAATAGCTTGACAAAACACTGCTCACTTGTCACTAACTGCCCTTCAGAATTGTAATCTGGAGGGAAGGTTGTAAAACCGACATGACTTTAGATGTCTTAGCAGCCAGAGAGGATGACTGTGACATACTTCATAATAAAGTGTCATCTTCCAAGATACATAAAAATCAGTTGTATTTACTGTGCACCAGATCTTTTTTTAGCGCCAACTAAATGACAGTGTCCTGCCTGTACTGCTGCATGCATAATTCAAATCATTTTTTCGCAAGGTGTACTCTAGTCAGCCCGAGGTGGGTGGCCCCTCAGGGATCACTGCTCTCTCTTTGACCTTGGTCATGAATTACCTATCAAAGGTAAGACTTGATATTTTAGCAGAGATTATGCAAGGTTTTCCATAAATAGATGTGGAGAAATCAAAACCATACCTTTGCATTGTTAAAGCTCTCTGTAAATTGAATTTGGAATTAATCAAAAGAATCATCAGGGCTCCTAGAGATAAACAAGGGAATGCTGTGCTCTGGGGACTTTTCAACACGTATATGAATCATGCTGAATATCAGTGGCCTGTAGAACTGTGGAAAAGAAAATTGGAAAGGAGGATAGCTTACCTTAAAATTATTCTGCTCATTTCCTTGCCCTTCTCATTAGTCACACAAGAGAGTGTAAAATGAAAGTAAGCAATGTTAAATGAACAACCTGACACAAATAGTGTATTTCTAATATAAAAGTCTACTGCATAAAAGCAAAAGGCATTTATTGGTATTTTTATGGCACATTTTTACTCTTTGAATTATATTTGTATTTTCAAGAATTTATGGTACAAATTACTGAGTGTTTGATGATGAAATGTAAACAGGTGGTATCAGAACTCCTACATCAAGAAGTCCCATGGTAACTGGCTTTTGACAGGTATCTACCAACTATGTACTACTAGCTTGAGACATTCTTCTTAAAATGTAAGAAAACTAGTTTTAAATATTCATTTAAAATCAAAAGAAAAATACTTTAATGTTTTTTCTGAAAATATAACATCGTATTAGAATTTTTCAACAGTATAAGTTGATGTAATTTCCACGTATTCTTAGAGGTGACTTTAAATTAAAGGATTAGAAGTCATTGCATATAGACATACTTACCTTATGACTAATATATAATTTAGGGCTAATGTTCATGTTAATACGTATTCCATTGTTAATCATTTTATTAGCTGGAAAATATCCATACTTATTAATCAGTACAAGATTCCTGTTTCCATGGTTAACAAATTAGGTCACAGTGAAGTGGTGTTTGAAAGTTCAGGTTAGTGCAAAAGGAGACACCATATGAAAAGTTGGTCAACCTTACAGGTTATAGTTAACTAATATAAATTAAATAAAAGCAATGTTTTTATTCATTCATCTTATATAATGTAAAAAAAAGTATGACAATACTAACTTTTGGTGATATTTGGGAAGAGAATCCTCCAATCTTGGTGGACATATAAATTGGAACAGTACCTTTACAGAACAATTTGCAAGATTCATAAAGTTAAATCTGCATTTACTACTCAACTGATGACAATTCCATTTATTGGTATATAGCCTAGAGAAATGCTCATATGTATACACAAGGCAGTTTGTGAAAGTATATTCAATGGGATGATGTTTGCAGTACCAAATTATGGGAAACAGCCTAAACCACTATCATCACTGTGTAAATAAAGTACAGTCTAGTCATAAAATGGAACTTGCATGACTGTTTAGAAAAGGAACAGAATACGCTACAAATATAGATCTTTAAAACATTAAAGCAAGTGGCAGAACATGTGTAATTGGTTACCATTTATGAATATATAAAACAACAAATAATATTCTCCATTATTTATAGATATATGTGTATTTATTTAAAAGCCATCACATTCCTGGAGGAGGTAGATAACTACAGTAATAAATTCACTGTATATTTTCCTTGACATTTTTCTATGCCCTTACACATGTATGTATTCATATGTATGTGTTTGTGTGCAGTAATTGTTATGTTTTCTTTTTTATTAACAAACAACATATTTTGGATCTATATCCATGTTAGTATAAAAAAACCTACTCTGTTTCCTTTAATGGTTACATAATATTCCATGAAATTACAATAAAATTTAGTTTGTTATTCAACTAATGTACAATTACTTGATATTACGTAATGTAATTGTTGACATTACATTTTTGTAGACATTAGTAAATTTTGATAGTTACTGAAATTATATAAAAGACTTGTATGTTCCCCCTTGTAGTCATGAGTAATTCCACCCATCCCTCAGGGAAGTTACAAGTAAAACGTAATTATTGAGTCAAAGGATATTCGTATTTTTAGTTTGTCTCTTTTAAACTAAAGGCTTATGTTTATCATTTGCCTCTCTCACATTATTTAGTTACATCCATCAGGTCCAGAGTAGATATTCTCATAGACATTATGGGATTGCTTACCCCTCGGCATCACTTAGCATATTTTTATGTCATCTGTATTTTCTGTAAATTGCTAATTAGACCTAAAGGACTGATCAGACTCAGGTTTGATTTACACATATATACCTACCTTAGGAGACATACAGGCTATTATTATTATTGTTTATAATTGATATTGATATTATATTTGATTGATAATAAGTCATTATTATATATTTTCCCATGACTTGTTATAAACATCCATTCATATATGGAGTAATTAAAGTATTTTCTTTATCTACTATAGTTTTTCTTTGTCTTTTCTTTTTTTTCTTTTTTTAGACGGAGTCTCACTCTGTCACCACGCTGGAGTGTAGTGGAGCAATCTTGGTTCACTGCAACCTCCGTCTCCCGGGTTTAAGTGATTCTCCTGCCTCAGCCTCATGAGTAGCTGGGACTATAGGCATGTGCCACCATGCGCCGCTAATTTTTATATTATTAGTAGAGATGGGGTTTCAGTATCTTGGCCAGACTAGTCTTGAACTTCTGACCTAATGATCCACCCATCTTGGCCTCCCAAAGTGCTGCGATTACAGGCGTGAGCCACTGTGCCTGGCCTCTACTACAGTTTTCCTCAATTATATTTAGTCTGCTTATTTACCTTTTTATTGAGAGTTGTATTAAAGTATAGTTGACACACAATATTCTGCATACATTCAAAGTGTACAGTTAAATAAGTTTTGATGTTTATATATGCCTATGAAAACATCACCACAATAAAAATCATGAACCTATCCATCACCTTCAAAAGTTTCCTTATGCTTCTTTGCAATCAACTACTTTCCATTCTGTCACTATACACTAATTGACAACGTTTGGAATTTTACATAGACAGCAGCACATAGTATTTTCTTTTTTTATTTGCATGGTTTCTTTCAATCAACGTAATTATTTTGTGATTTATCTGTATTGTAGTGTGCAGCAATAATTGATTCCTTTTTACGTCTGAGATGTATTTCATTGCATGAATGCACTACTCTTTGTTTAATCATTCAACAATTCAACAGTTGCTGAGCACGTGGGTTGTTTCCAGTTTTAAGGTTTCACAAATAAAGCCAGTACCAACATTCATGAACGAGCCTTGGTATGGAAATATGTCTTCATTTCTCTTGGGTAAATACCTAGGAGTGAAATGGCTGGATCAGATGGTAGGTAAATGCTTAACTTTTAGAAACTACAAAACTTTATTCCAAAGTGGTTGTACCATTTAATTAGCAGTGTATGTTTTAGTTTTTCCAAATCCCACCAACACTTGTTATGATCAATTTTATCTGTAAACATTCTGATAGATGTGTGTTACATCATAGTTTTAATTTACATCTTTTTGATGTTATGTTGAGCATCTTTTATTTGTTTACTTGCCATCCATCTGTCCTCTTGGATAAGTGTTTATTCAACTGTTTTGCCCATTTTATTTACTGGTTGTATGCTTTCTTATTGTTGAGTTTTTAAATTCTTTCTATATGCTGGATACAAGTATTTTATTGGACATATTATTGGTATTTTTCCCCAGTCAGCAGGTTGTCCTTTCATGCTCTCATAGTGTATTTTGAGGAAGTCAAACTTACCAATTTTTATTGGTTTTATTTTTTATGTTATAGCTGAGAAATATTTGCCAACACATACTCACAAAAATTTTCTCCTTCATTTTGTTTTAGTAACGTTATAGTCATAGGTTTTACACTTACATTTATGACCCATTTTGAATTAATTTATGAGTGTGATGTGGATGGAAATTAACTGTTTTTACATGGAGATTGCATTGTTTTAATACTATTTCATTAAAATACTATAATTTCTCCATTTGGTTGCCTTTACATCTTTGAAAATATGTTATCCATAAATGTGAAGCCTATTTTTGTACTTTCTATTCTGTCCTATTAATCTATTTGTCAAGCTTGTCTCGTATGCTACATATTCTTAATTACTGCAGCTTTATAATGTCTTGATATCAGGTAGTGTTAATCCTTCAACTTTGTTATTTTTCACTTATTAGGCTATTCTAGGTTTTTTGCATTTCCATATGACTTTTAGAACTGGTTTTCCAATTTCTATAGAAAATCAAATTTCTATAAAAAACCATTTTTTCAATTTTTATTGGCGTTGTGTTAAATGTATAAATCAACTTATGATGCATTGACATTTTAACAGTATTGAGTCCCCTGACTCATGGTCAGGATATATATCCCTATTTATATAGGTCATCAGTAATTTTTTTCAGGACTGTTTTGTAGGTTTCAGTGAGCAAAATTTGTACAAATTCTAAATATTTCATATTTTTCAGTGCTAAGAAAATAGCATGTTCTAGTTGTCCTTTCCAGTAAACAGAAACACATTTGGCTTATTGTATATTGATCTTGTATCCTAAGACCTTAAAATATTATTGAATATGTCTAGTTTTGTTTGGTAGATTTTATGACATTTGTGTATGATGGTTCATTGAACTTCTTGAATCTATGGGATTATAGTTCTCATTAAATTTCAGTGTATTTCAGTAATTCTTCTTCAATGTTTTTCTGTCCCCACTCTTTTCCTTCAGGATCTCTAAGTGCGCATATATTAAACCACTTTAAGTTGTCCCACAAGTCATCAATACTCTATCCCTCTATGCATCTATTTATATATTTGTAGGTTATTTACTTATTTATATTTTTAGCTTTCTATTTGTCATACATATAGAGTCACAGGAAGTTTTAAATATACTACAGAGGGGTCCTGAATTCCCTTCACCCACTTTCTCCAATAGTTACATCTTTCATAATTGTAGTTCAATAATATACTCAGGAAAATGTCAGTAGTAAAATGTTTGTGTTTATGTATGTAATACTATATTATTTTATCATATGAGTAGATCTGTATAACCACTGTCACACTGTCACAATTGAGATACAGAGTGATTCCATCATCACAAAGATCTCTCTTGTTCCATTTCATTTTAGTTAACACTCTTAGCACCTCCCACCCATGATTGCTAACCTCTTACAACTACAGTCTATTTTCTATCTCCATAATTTTGTAATTCCAAGAATGTAATGTAAATTAAATTAGACATTGTGTGATCCTTTGAGACTCCTTTTTTTTTTTTTTTTTTTTTTTTTTTTTTTTGGTTCTCAGCACAATGCCATTGAGAGCCATCTAAGTTCTGTATGATGATGGTTTGTCCCTTTTAATTGTGGAGTAGTAGTGGTATTCTATGGTATTGTTCCATGTTTTGTTTAGCCATTCACCCTTTGAGAGTCATTTAAACTTATTCCAGTTTTTGGCTACTACAAACAAAGCTGCTATGAACTACCATTAATTGTCATTTCTTTGCAATGAATGCCCAGGAGTGCAATTGTTGGGTCCCATGGTAAGTGTATGTTTTGTTTTTCAAAGAAGTTTCCAAACTACTTTCCAGAGTCACTGTACCATCTCACATCTCCACAAACAATGTGTAAGACATCCAGTTTCTCCACATCCTCACCAGCATTTGCTATTACCGGTATTTTTTATTTTATCTCTTTCTGGTTTTGGTATCAGGGCAACACTGACATCATAAAAAGTATTACCTCCTTTTGTCTTTTCTGGAAAAGATTGTAAAATTGATGCTATTTTTAACTTTTAAGTTTAGGGGTACATGTGTAGGTTTATTATACAGGTAAACTCATGTCATTGGGGTTTATCGTACAGATCATTTCATCACCCAGGTATTAAGCCCAGTACTCATTAGGTATTTTTCCTTATCCTCTCCCTCCTCCTACCTCTACCTTCCAATAGGCTCCAGTGTGTTGTTCCCATCTATGTGTCCATGTGTTCTCATCATTAACCTCCCGCTTATAAGTGAGGATATGCCATGTTTGCTTTTCTGTGCCTGCATAAGTTTGCTAAGGATAATGGCTTCCAGCACCATCCGTGTTCTTGCAAAGATTACATGATCTCATTCTTTTTTTATGGCTTCATATTATTGCATGGTATAAATGTACCACATTTACTTTATCCAGTCTCCCATTGATGGGCATTTAGGATTATTTCATGGCTTTGCTATTGTGAATAGTGCTGCAATGAACACACAGTGCATATGTCTTTATGATAGAACAATTTATATTCCTTTGGGTATATATCCAGTAATGGGATTGCTGGGTTGAATGGTAGTTATGTTTTTATCTCTGAGGAATGGCACAGTGCCTTCCACAGTAGTTGAACTAATTTACACTCCCACAGTGTATAAGCATTCCTATTTCTCCGCAACCTCTCCAGCATTTGTTATTTTTTGACTTTTTAATTATAGCCATTCTGACTAGCCTGAAATGGTATCTCATTGTGGTTTTGATTTGCATTTCTCTAATGATGAGTGATATTGAGCTATTTTTTCATATTCTTATTGGCCACATGTATGTCTTCTTTTGAGAAGTGTCTATTCTTCTCCTTTGCTCACTCTTTAATGGGGTTGTTTTTCTCTTGTAAATTTAAGTTTCTTATAGATGCTGGATATTAGACCTTTGTCAGATGCATAGTTTGCAAACATTTTTCCCATTCTGTAGATTGTATGTTCACTCTGATGATAATTTCTTTTGCTGTGGAAGAAGCTCTTTAATTTAATCAGATCCCATTTATTAATTTTTAGTTTCGTTGCAATTGCTTTCGGCATCTTCATCATGAAATTTTTTCCAGCTCCTATGTCCAGAAGGGCATTAACTAGGTTGTCTTCCAGGGATTTTATAGTTTTGGGCTTTAAATTTAATTCTTTAATCTATCTTGAGTTTATTTTTGTATATGGTGTAAGGAAGGAGTCCAGTTTCAATCTTCTGCATATAGCTAGCTGGTTATCCCAGCACCGTTTATTGAATAGGGAGTCTTTTCCCTATTGCTTGTTTTTGTTAGCTTTATCAAAGATCAGAAGGTTGTAGGTGTGGGGCCTTATTTCTGAGCTCTCTATTCTGTTCCATTGGTCCATGTGTTTTTGTATCAGTATCACACTATTTGGGTTAAAGCTTTGGGAAAAGCTTTCTTTCTTTTTGCTTAGAATTGTCTTGGTTATTCAGGCTCTTTTGTGATTGTATATGAATTTTAAAATAGTTTTTTCTAGTTCTGTGAAGAATATAATTGGTAGGTTGGTAAGAATAGCATTGAATCTGTAAATTGCTTTGGGCAGTATGGCCATTTTAACAATATTGATTCTTTCTATCCACAAGCATGGAATATTTTTCCTTTCGTTTGTGTCATGTCTGATTTTTTTTTTATTGTACTTTAAGTTTTAGGGTACATGTGCACAATGTGCAAGTTAGTTACATATGTATACATGTGCCATGTTGGTGTGCTGCACCCATTAACTCGTCATTTAACATTAGGTATATCTCCTAATGCTATCTCTCCCCCCTCCCGCCACCCCACAACAGGCCCCAGTGTGTGATGTTCCCCTTTCTGTTTTGTAGTTCTCATTGTAGAGATCTTTTACCTCCCTAGTTAGCTGTATTCCTAGATATTTTATTCTTTTTCTGGAAGTGGTGAATGGGATTGGATTCCTGATTTGGATCTCAGCTTGACTGTTGTTGGTGTATAGCAGTGCTAGTGATTTTTGTTTGTTAATTTTGTATCATCAGGCTTTGCTGAAGTTGTTTATCAACTTAAGGATCTTTTGGACCAAGACTGTGGGGCTTTCTAGATATAGAATTATATCATCTGCAAACAGAGATAGTTTGACTTCATCTGTTTCTATGTAGATGCCCGTTATTTCTTTCTCTTGTCTAATTGCTCTGGCCAGGACTTCCAATACTATGTCAAATAGAAGTGGTGAGAGCAGGCATGTTTGTCTTGTGACAGTTTTCCAGGGGAATGCTTCCAGCTTTTTTCTATTCATATGGCAATTTATTCATCATAGATGGCAATTATTATTTTGAGGTATGTTCCTTCAATACCTTGTTATAGTTTATTGAAAAATTTTAACATGAAGGGGTATTGAATTTTATTGAAAGCCTTTTCTGCATCTATTGAGATAGTCATGTGGCTTTTCTCTTTAGTTCTGCTTATGTGATGAATCACATTTTTTGATTTGCATATGTTGAACCAAACTTGCATCCCATAGATAAAGCCTACTTGATTGTGATGGATAACCTTTTTGATGCACTGTGGGATTTGGTTTGCCAGTATTTTGTTGAGGAGTTTTGCATCAATGTTCAGCAAGGACACTGGCCTAAAGTTTTTTTTTGTTGTTGTTGTTACTGTGTCTGCCAGGTTTTGGTATCAGGATTATGCTGGCCTCATAGAATAAGTTCAGCAGGAGTCCTTCCTCCTTAATTTTTTGAAATGATTTCAATAGGAATGGTACCAGCTTTTCTTTATATATCTGATAGAATTTGGCTGTGAATCTGTCTGGTCCTGAATGTTTTTTGGTTGGTAGGCTATTTATTACTGATTTAATTTTGGAGCTCATTACTGATCTGTTCAGGGATTTAATTTCTTCCTGGTTCAGTAGTGGGAGGGCATATGTGTCCAGGAATGTATCCATTTCTTTTAGGTTTTCTAGTTTGTGTGCATAGAGTTGATCATAATATTCTCTTGTGGTTACTTGTATTTCTCAGGGTTTGTGGTAATATCCCCTTTGCCATTTCTAATTGTGTTTATTTGGCTCTTCTCTCTTCTTTATTAGTCTAGCTAGTGGTCCATCTATTTTATTAATTCTTTCAAACAACCAACTCCTGGATTCATTGATCTAAGTGGTTTTTCATGTCTTGATGCTAATTTGAGATCTTTCTAACTTCATGATATTGGCATTTAGTGCTACGAATTTCTCTCTTAACAGTGCTTTAGCAGTGAGTCTGGTATGTTGTATCTTTGCTCTCCTTAGTTTCAAATAACTTCTTGATTTCTGCCTTAATTTCATTAATTTACCCAAAATTTACCCAAAAAAATTACCCAAAATTAATTTACCCCAAAAAAATTTCATTATTTACCCAAAAGTCATTGAGGAGCAAGTTATTTAATTTTCATGTAATTATATGAATCTGAGTGATTTTCTTAACTTTGATTTCTAA
Organism: Pongo abelii; assembly: GCF_028885655.2. Lineage (NCBI taxonomy): Eukaryota > Metazoa > Chordata > Mammalia > Primates > Hominidae > Pongo > Pongo abelii. Next base: position 93,451,221 of record NC_071990.2, on the reverse strand, counting down.
ATTTATTGTGATGTGGTCCAAGACAGTGGTTGCTATAATTTCAGGGTGTTTTTTTTTTGCATTTGCTGAAGATTGTTTTATGTCTGGTTGTGAGGTCAATTTTAAAAGTAATTGCCATATGGCAATCAGAAGAATGCATATTTTGTTGTTTTTTGGGTGGAGAGTTTTGTAGATGTTTATCAGATCCATTTGATCTAGTGCTGAGTTTAGGTCCTGAATACCTTTGTTAATTTTCCACCTCAGTGACCTGTCTAATATTGACAGTGGAGTGTTGAAGTTTCCCACTATTATTGTATGGATCTCTAAGTCTGTTTGAAGGTCTCTAAGAACTTACTCTCTGAACCTGGGTGCTCCTGTGTTGGGTACATATGTATTTAGGATAGTTAGGTCTTCTTGTTTAATTGAACCCCTTCCCACTGTGTAATGCCCTTTTTGTATTTTTTTCAGAAAAATCTTTGACAGTTTAAAGTCTGTTTTGTCTGAAATTAGGATTGCAACCCCTGCCATTTTCTGTTTTCCATTTGCTTGGTAGATGAGTATTCATTCTTTTATTTTGAGTCTATGGGTGTCATTGCATGTGAGATGGGTTTTGGAAGACAGCACACCATTGTGTCTTAATTCTTTATGCAGCTCACGCAAATTAGGGCAATTAGCCCAGTTACATTCAAGGTTTGTACTGATATGTGTAGATTGGTCCTGTCATCATGATGTTAGCTCGTTATTATGCAGACTTGTTTGTGTGGTTGCTTTGTAGTGTCACTAGTCTGTGTACTTCATGCATTTTTGTAGTGGCTGGTGGTAACTGACTTTTCTTTCCATGTTTAGTGCTTCCTTCAGGAGGTCTTGTAAGGAAGGTCTGCTGGTAATGAATTCCCTCAGCATTTGATTGTCTGAAAGGGATCTTGTTTCTCCTTCACATGTGAACCTAAGCTTGGCTATATATAAAATTATTATTATTTTTTTTGATGTTGAATATTGGCACCAAATCTCTTCTGTCTTAGGGTTTCTTTTTGTTTGTTTGTTTGTCTTTTGTTTTTTGTTTTTTGTTTCATGTAATCATCTTTAATGCCTGACTGGCCATATTAACCTCCCAAAAAGAATATCACATTGCACATCCAGCCCATGTGCTCCCTCACATCCATAATCATACCCACTTCCATCCCTCTCATTTCCACATTCACTGGCTCCCTCTAAAATCTTTCTTGGTGCCTGTTAGCATGTGTTAACACCAATGCCCTCCACAATCTGGGTCCAGACCAACCTTACTGCCTTCAGCTTCTCCACCTAGACCCACAGACAGGGCCTGTCTCAGGGTTTCAACTGAGAGTTCCACTGTTAGTCTGATGGGCTTCCCATTGAGGGTGACCTGACTTTTATCTCTAGCTCCCTTTAACATTTTTTCTTCACTATGGCCTTGGAGAATCTGATGATTATGTGTTCTGGGGATGTTCTTCTTGTGAAGTATCTTACTGGAGTTCTCTGTGTTTCCTGAATTTGAATGTTGGCCTCTCTTGCTAGGTTGGAGAAGTTCTCATGGATGATATCCTGAAATATATTTTCCAAGTTGGTTCCATTCTCCTCATCTCTTTTAGGGATACCAATAAGTCATAGATTTGGTCTCTTTAAGGGATCATATACATATATATATATATGTATATATGTGTATGTGTGTGTGTGTGTGTGTGTGTGTGTGTGTATGTATATAGCTTCCTTGGATTGGGTTTCAACACACTCTTGCATCTCAGTGATCTTTGTTCCTATCTGTATTGTGAGTTCTATTGCTGTCATTTCAGCCATCTCAGCCCAGTTCAGAACCCTTGCTGGAGAGGTAGTGCAATTTTTTGGAGGAAAGAAGGCACTCTGTTTTTTTGAGTTGTCACAGTTCTTGCACTGGTTCTTTCTCATCTTCGTGGGATGATCTTTCTTTCTGATCTTCAAGGCCAGCCAACCAAGGGGTGCTCAGGCTGGACTGGCCCCATCTAATGGGCAAGACTGCTCTGCAGAATTCAGATCCAACAGCTCTCGTAAGGCTAAAGTCTCCTATGGGGGCAAGTGGAGCCTAGAGGGATGTGTGTCCTTGGCCATGTTCTGCTACAGACACTCCCACACCAAACCCTCTAGGCTCTACATTGGCTGGCATGCTGCCCCTACCACTTCTGTAAGCAGCTCTTTATGCCAACTCCATTGTCCATGGTGGTTGGGCAGAGGATCTTTTCCTGCCGGGATTTACCTTTGGTCCTGAGGTCCTTAGCCAGGCTGCCTTTTTTTCTAGTTTTCAAATTTTTTAAATGTTCATTTCCTACATAATACCTAGGGTTTTTGGCTTAATTTAGAGGTAAAAATAGGGAAATACATGTCTACTCCATCATTGCAGAAGTAAAATTATCTCTGTGTTTATTTTGAATAATTTCTATAGCTATGCTTCAAGTTCACTATTTTTTTTTCTTTGGCAATGTCAACTCTGTTGTTATTCCCATCCAGTTTAATTTTCAGCTTGTACATTGTAGTTTTCATTTCTGGAAGTTTGATTTAGGCCTTCATAAAATATTTCATGTCTCCACTCATCATTTGACATACAGTGATAATAATTGATTGTTTTTATCTGCTATTTTAACATGTTCCAGTTCTATTTTTGTTTCAATTGATTTGTTCTTTCTACTCATTATAGATCATATATTCCTGTTCCTTTGAATGCCTAATGATTCTGATTAGATGCCATACATTGTGAGCTATACTTTGTTAGGTGCTGAATATTTTTGCATTTCCATGGATATCCTTAAGCTTCTTTCTGGAATTTATTCAAGTTACTTGGAAACATTGATCATTTTAGGGTCTTGTTTTTAATTTTCAAGTCAGGACTAGAGCCATGTTGTCCTAGTCCATTTTGAGCTGCTGTAAGAGAATACCAGAAACTTGTACTTTATAATGAAAATAAACTTATTTCTTACAGTTTGGGAGGCTGGGAAGTCCAATATCTGGGTGCTGGCACCTTGTGAGGCACTTTTTCCTGTGTCATCTGATAGCAGAAGGTGAGAAGGTAAAAGAGAGCAAGAGATTTAACTTACAGCAGCAAGCTCTTTTAAAACTGGCATAAATTCATTCATGAAAATAGAGCCCTCCCGGCACAAACAACTTCCATTAAGCCCCACCTCCCAATGCTGTTCCATTGAGTTTTTAACACACGCTTTTTGGAGACATATTTAAATCAAGGCACATGTCTTTTTTTGGCTAAATATTCCACGTGACTGAGACAAGACCCTTCAGAGCATTCTACCCAATTATGTCTGCTGGAAGTAAGCACTATTCTTTGCCCTATTGATCTGTATAAATTTGAGAGCAGGTATGGTTATATTTAGATTTATATGACATTCATTGTTCCACAGGAACATGGATATTATTCTTTGGTGGAGAACATTAATTTGCAAAGTCAATGTAAAGGTAAATTTTCTTTATTTGCAGTACAGTTTATATAAGCAGGACAAAATATATTTACAGAGACATGTGCATAGGGCTTAGCAGGATGGCCTATGCCCTAATTTGTGGTTTCTAGAAGGTGCAATGAGAATAGTTTAGGATTAAAAAAACTGTTAAAATGTATATATGTTTGTGTGTGTGTGTGTGTGTGTGTATGTGTATGTATGTATTACTTCCAGATTCTGGTCTGAATATGAAGAGGCACCTCTATACTGTAAATAGAATGTATGTGGTTTCATGAGCCTAAGCAATGTCTTTCAAGTCTTTGACAATATTTTAAAGAGTATTTAATTTTAAAAATGATTATTATATAAAGTTCTTAGGTGGTAAAGATCCCCCAATTTATTTGGAAGATTACTGCATTTTGTCGAGTCGGTTTCTGATATTCAGCCTAATTTTATCTTAATTTCTTTACCAGAACATTATACTACCTCCACTATCATAAATCATTTTGCTCCCTGTTGAGCACTTACATGCTTCCAATATAGGTAGAAGATAATAGCTCTTCTTAGCTTTAGCAAAACAATGATATAAGTATATATCTCTTTTTCACTTAAACAGCAAGCCTAGTGCTGTAATCTGTATCATCTTGCGTTCTAGGTTATGATGTACATGCCATCTGCATCTGTTTTTTATATCTCTATTTTTAAGAAAACAATATTAAATTAGCAATTAATATTTGATTCATTTATATCCAAAAATTTATACTGATTAAATAACACGTACGTGAAGATTTCTATTTTTTTAAACATGAAATTGAATTTACTGACTAGATATGAACTGGCACCTATATTAATTCTGATTCATGAGTAGTTGCTCTAAATTCTTTACCATAATTATATTACACTGTGATTTTAATGTCAGCAAGCAAAATTTAAATCTCTATGATAAAATAGTTGTATTAATTTTCTAAGGTTGCTATAAATAATTACTTCAAATTTAGTGGCTTCAAACAACATAAATGTGTTATTTCATAGTTCAGTAGGTTAAAAATCTACCACAGTTACTACTGAGTTGAAATCAAGGTGCCAGCAGAGGTGTTTTCCTTTCTGGAGGCCATAGGACTAAATCTGTTTCCTTACCTTTTAGAGGCCGTCCACATTTTTGACATATAGTCCCCTTTCTCCATCTTCAAAGCCAATCGCATTGAGGTTCTCTGATTCTGCTTCTGTCTTAACATCTGTGTCTGATCCTCTTCTTCTGCCTGAATTTTCCACTTCTTGGGACTCATAATTATATTCATCCACCCAGGTAATCCTGGATAATCTTTCTAGTTAAAAAGAGCTGATTAGCAACTTTAATTCTATCTGCAACCTTAACCTTTTAGTATGTAAGCTAACATATTCACAGGTTACAAGGATTAGGACATGGCCATCTTTGATGGGACCATGTTTCTTCCTACTGCAACAGCCAAATACAAAATCCTCATTTGTGGAATATTAGTAAATATAGAGGCAACAGACATTTAATACTCAATAAGAGATTAGCGCATAGGAATAATTTATTTTAGTTTTAGAGGTGTTTAGCTACTCTGGATTACAATGAAGTCTCATATTTATTGGTTTAGGATTTAACTATATCAAGTCAATCCTAGGTATTGAAAATATCTCAATCAAGTTAAAATGGAATTTCTCAAGGTAGGGCATACCTTGCAAGTGATTCAAATGTGTAGCCAGGGCTAAGAATTGAAGAACTATATAGTAAGTAATACGGTGGTCCTTCTTTATATGTTTTAGCCTTACCTAGTACATCAAAGGGAAAGTAACATAATAAGCATACAAATAAAATATATAATAGTCCCCAAATGTATGAAATGTAGTTGAAATTCCACTAAAGTCTACCTCCATGCCAGGTTCATAAAACTGAAGAATTTTCTTATGGGTTTCATGAAATGTCATTAAAAAATATTTTTGGAAGATGAGAGAATACTACAAAATGTGAAGACTTGGAATGAAGAGAGTCATTTTATTAAAATCATTGAATGTCAGTTGCAATTTTCACTTACTCAATAAACTTTCCTCACTCAGGAGTCTTTGCTTTCTGTTTTAGAATAATTTTTATCAATCAGTATATTTATCCTCTTCCTTGTTTGACAAAACAGTAAGGAATTACACATGCAAATGGGAGTCTGTTGCAAATAGAGGTCTCTGGAAGTTTTCAGCAATCAAGTGTGCAGGATAGGGTATATCTGGTTCAAGACAAAAACAGGCACCCTACACATTAGTAGCCAAGATAATAAGCAGTTCAAATGCTCGACTGAATGGAACGCAGTGAGCAGCAGTCTTGTCTGTGATAGACTACTGAATGGTTGGCAGATAAAGCCAGAATAGCGCAATGTGACATGATGGGGAAAGTATGTTGGCTATGAGGACAAAGATTCTTTCTTTCACTTTAAAATTTCTTAGCATGTTAGGCGTTTTTATCCCTATAAATCTAGGGGACTGGGAATAGAAATTTATTTCTAAAATATCCACCTTTCAACAATCACCCAAATCTGAATATTTGTATACATCTTAATATTTTGTTCAGTATTTAGGTTTGCTTTATAGCCCAAGGCATATATTCAGTCATTTATGACAAATTTTTTTTCTTTTTAAACTTTTATATATTTATGTGAAAACTTGTACCTTTCCTGTGATTTTCTTTATTTTAAAATAGTTATTGTGCCTTTTGGGAGTAAGTTAGACTTTAATATGTTTACTTTTCATACAGCCTTATTTATTATTATAGCCAGCATGATGGTCATTTTCACAAAGTAAGGGAAAGTTTCTCCCATAAGGTTTATGACAGCTGTGCTAACCAGCAGAAGGGTAGCTGTTCTTGAAATGTTTCACAGAAGAAATATATTATACATATTAGTGCTTTGCACATATTTTTTCTTTGTATTGAGAACCCTAGAGGGATGAGGAAAAATGTGAGAGCCAATATATGGTAAAACCAGAGACACAGGTACAGTAAGTCAGAACAATAGCTCAACAAACAAATCAGTAAAGATTCATAGAAATTCCCCCCTCTTGCTAGGTTATAGATAGATTGATGAACAATGATTTCCTCGCTGAATATTTTTGTTCCTTGTGGGTAGCCATATTCATTTTCAAGTGACATAATACAAATTAAAAAGTAATGTGCAGTACTTATTATATGTGACCACTTGCTTAGCTTAGATTTGATCTCATTGTGTCTTAGCTTAACCTGCTGTGAACTACCTTGGTTCTTTCCTTTCCTTTTATATCCACATTTTCTCACCTTGGCCCTCAGGACCTAAGATTATCCCACACTCTTGACCCTTTTTCTTGCTTCAGTGAGGGGAACTCAGAGAATGAGTGAATTATGGCAGATTTCCCTTTCACTGCAACTGTTGCTAATTTCACATACCTAAAATCTGTAGCATTGTGCCCAGAAGATGCAGATTCGGTTAGAGTGCCTGGGGCTCTAGGTCAGGTAGGGTTATTATATTAATATTAATAAGGATTGGAGAAATAGAAAGCTTGCAGCAGAATGTTAAAGAAAATCTATCTGAGCATAATTCTGATGATCACTTTTAATTCACTGCTTCTAGAACATGTTTTTTTTTTTTTTGGATTACAGGCTGAGTCAGTAATGGAATTCTGAATGTTACATAGATCTCCATAATGCTAGTTTTTTATAATCTCTAACGGATAGATGAAAAGATGGACAGAAGATAGGTGGATAGATAGATAGACAAGTTATTGTTAGATAAACTGAAAGTCAGGGCTTCTATATTTTTATATAATCTTTAGCTCTTGAAAATTTACTTGGGTTACAATTTTTCATCTACATTATTCAATATATGATGGTATTTTTACACTGTCATTGATCAGGAGAAAACATATAAATCTCATTGCTCTCTTAGTCAAATAATATGAAACTTTGAAGAAATTCAGACTTATCTGTAGCTGAATTTTCCGAATAGTTAAAAATGATAGGATTGACTGAGTTTACAAAGGATAAATATAGCAGCTTTGCTTGTTGGTAGTGGACATGTTGGAGAATGATAGTGTACTCTGCCTAAAGTGACAACATCTCCTGTTTCTTTTATCTGGCCTGGTGCCCTTTTGAAATGCCACAGGTACTATGGGAGAGAGGGAGAAGATCTGTTTTCTTAGGCATCCTATCTCAACTGATGTGCCCATGTCACAAGAAAATTGATCCACCTCTCTATAACATGTAAACTATTTGAGTCACATTGTGTTATATCACTATGAAACAAAAAGATGCCTGTAAAATCTCAATGCAATACAGTGTTTACAGTTTTCTGGGCAAAAAAAGAAAAAAAAACCCCTCAAATTAACCTCATGCTATTTCTTGCTCTTTTGTAACCTGATCCAATCTTCAGAATCTAAGCGTGTCTAAAATTATGCAATTTTACCCTATGAACTCAGTTAAGAATTGATTGCTGAATAAAGTAGATATGGACAAGAAAGTGAGAATTCTCTTAAATAACCATAATGTATACATGCTACATATATTTGATGAAGTTTTCTGAAGGTTTGGGTTCTGAGTTTGTGACTGTACATAGCCTATATATGAAAAATTGATACTAATGTGAAAGCAGTAGATGTCTTGTACCGGCGTGGTTCCATTAGAACTATATTCTGATCTAAATTTTTAAGCCATATTTTGGTTGCTTTCTGAAATGTAGTAGAACATAAGATGTTTTCACTTTTGAAACTATTTATGTATCAGTGTTTGAGTGGCCTGGGAGGCATAAAAACAAGGTCAGCTTGGTTGATAGAAAAAATCACGTCTCTATCTTCAATAAACTCATTTGTCAGAAAATGTTCATTGTAGCCCTACATGCCAGCAACATTACAGCAATGTCTAAGAATTTGAAAATATCACATTTTAGATTTAATTAGGAGCCAATGCCATTTCCTTTCTCTACTATTTATGTAAAGTTTTCTTCTCAATTGTGTGCTATTTTGGGGTTCACATATCACACATATAATCTTATAGTATGTCTTATAATATTCTAAAATGCTTTTAACCTTAATATGATTTATTTCATAAAAATTTACTACTCAATAGTCCTTTTAAATATTCCTGGAATGGTCGTCCTGTAGGAGACTTGTTTCATCAGTAAACAATAAGTATGTTCTGGTAGCGTGGGAATTCCATGTCGTAAGAATATATCAACCAGCAGTTTTCATGAAGGCTTAGGAGGAATTGTGATTGACAAAAGACAGCACCATAGAGAGGAGAGCAGTCATCAAGCGTGAGGCAAGTCATTTAGGGAATATTCATCATTAAATATTTTTGTTTTATTTCATCTTTGGTAAAGAGAAAATATATTTAAACATCAGTAAGTACTTCTTAGTGCTCAGATGTCTCTACCAGAAACATTTGTTTGACTAACGTTTCATCTGAAGGCAAACAATGAGTTCATTGGTGAATATCATTATTCACAAGTAGAAAGTGTATGTGTAAATGACACCCACCATATATTTTATTGACAACAGATGAAGAACCTTATCTTTATATATGAAGGCTATTGTATTTCCATATAATTTTATGGGCCATAATAGCATTCTTTGCAGTGTTAGAATTCAAGACAAAAGGTTTAAGCTCATATGATTATTCCAGAGAGTATGCCGCATTGTGCTTTAGAATCTTTATCTGACTTAATACTGAAGGGACTGCAATTGTGTTACCTTGCAGAGCAATGAAAGGTTTACATAATTATGTAATTGCTGGGCGTTTTTTTTTTTATTGTAAATAGTTGACTGATGCTTGTTTAGTTTTTTATTTCTCTGAGGGAACATCTTTGGACAGCAGTGCTTTTATGTTATGCATATTGATTGAGATTTATAAATGTAAATACATTTCAACATTATTGCTATTTTTTCAACAAAATATATTTTAAAGGTAAATCTATACTATAAAATGTCAATGGTCTTATCATATATGTTTTGATAACATTTAAAATGAAAGGAAGCCATATGTGATTTGTTTAAGGAAAACTGCATTAATTCATTTAATACTTATTTATAGGACATTCAGTATGACAGGTGTTATACTGAGTGTTTTGACGATGATTTATTTCATCCCCAAACATGACATCAGATAGGAGTCTTATGATATATACACAAATAATTATAAAGCAGTGTAACGTGTAAAAATGATATATTAGTTGTACTGAAATGAGTTCTAAAGCAGCTCACAAAGAAAACGTTCTATGAAAGCTTCAGATGGAGAGGAACTTTGGACTTTAAAAGACGGTTGGCATTTACATTCAGAGTATTATGTGGGGAATGCAATTTTGATAGTAATAATTTAAAAAAAGAAAGCGTGAGGAAAATTATGGAGGCAAAAAAACATAAGCCATGTTTTAGGTTAAAAAATAGCTTTCTTGGAGTAGTAAACTGTCAGAAGAAAGGCTAAAATATAGACCTGCAATATTTATCTTTGAATGTCAAGTACAAGAGTTCTACTCTTCCTGAAAGCCACAGTGAGCCATAAAATAAGGCTGCTTCACCTTATCTTCTAACCTTGTTATTCAGCTATTATTTCTAATGTTTAAGAGCACTTTTGACTGGGCGCGGTGGCTCACGCCTGTAATCCCAGCACTTTGGGAGGCCCAAGCGGGCGGATCCCGAGGTCAGGAGATCAAGACCATCCTGGCTAACATGGTGAAACCCCATCTCTACTAAAAATCCAAAAAATTAGTTGGGCGTGGTGGCACGTGCCTGTAGTCCCAGCTACTCAGGAGGCTGAGGCAGGAAAATCACTTGAACCCGGGAAGCAGAGGTTGCAGTGAGCTGAGATTGCACCACTGCACTCCAGCCTGGGCAACAGAGCGAGACTCTGTCTCAAAAACAAACAAACAAAACAAACAAACGAGCACTTTTGTGTTCTCCATTTCTTTTTTAAATATAATATCTCATTCTTTTTTTATGGGTTTTGTTCCCCAAATTATCTCTTTTATCTCTGTGGTAAAACTTCTATTTATTTTATCTTTCCCTTTTATGCTTAACCTGACCACAACACTTAAATTACATACACACACACACACACACACACACACACAGACAGACACACCCGACATCACCTTAACTTGTTTAATTTTTTGTTACAGTTTTTATCATCAGTTGAAATTAGTTTGTGCATATATATGTAAACATTTTATTTTATTTTAGTAATTACTACCAGAACGTGAGTTTCTTGAGGAAAGCAACTTTCTGTTCAATATTGTATTTCTGGCTACCAGAGAAGTGACTGGCAGAAAGTATGTATATTGCACGTATTTATTGAATTAATTAAAAAGTGCTGAAAGTCTTATTTCTTTCTTGTTGATTTGATCAACATCTTAGAGATTGTTTATTAGATTAATCCTATCCTTACGATTTTTCCCAGGAGAAAAATGCTTAGAGTCTGATCTCCCAGCAAGTCTATGTAGGGAAGGAGAATGGAGCCTGACTCTGTGGTACAGCCACAGTCCTCCACAGATGTTCTTTGCCACCATCCCCCCTTATTGCATCTGAGTCTGAGTCTTTGCAGGATTCTTTTAAGAAAAATGGCCTGCCTCCATTTCCGGTGCTTGGTCACATATCCTCAATTTTCATTTATCCCTTCTCCATCATCTGTCATTATTCTTCCATCTATATTCCATCTTCAGAAGATCTGCTGAAATATCTCATTGCCACACCTGTTACCTTTACTGCTGAAGGTTGCCTGTTTCTAATATTTTGATGATGTCTTGGAAGGAGGAATGAACATATGTGCTCAGCTCAGTCTGACATCTGCCTTGATTTCCTTAAACACTTTTTACGTATATAACAATGCGTCTCACATTTTAGAGTATAGGGTGGCTAATATAAAAACCAAGAATGTAAACTTGGAGAATGCCTCCGATGATACAGAGCCTGTGGCTTAGCAAAACAGATAGGGAAAGTATGGAAAGAAAGTATGAGAAGGGGCTGGAGACTGCTGAATCACAAAATCAGTGGAAAGAGAGTGTTTGCAAGGCAGCAACGACAAGGTCAAAAGTTATGCCAGGAACCAAGAGGAAGATGGCTGATAAAATGCACTGTAAATCAGTGATAACAGCACCGATTTCTTAAATTTAAACCAGAAGTAGAAGTGGTCATGGAGAAACTAGGTTTAATGGATAGAGGTCATAGATAACTATTGTAGTGAAAGAAAGGGAATAATTGTACGACAAATAGTGACAAACAAAAAAGAAATTTCTGAGATTCAGTGTCTTAGAACTTTGATAAAATAGAAGTGGCGGAATGCATATGCAGGAGAATTTGAAATTTGAAATAAAGCATATAATGTATTAAGTTAAGCTAAAGATGTCAATTTTTCTTTTACAGTTATCTTAAACAGCAATATATTTCCTAGGGTTTTCTTAATACCATAATTGTTTTAGCAAACTGTTTCCAACATATTATGAAGCTACAAAAAATAGTTTGAAATAACCTTTGCCTCAGTGTTTCTTCTAGAAGTCAACTTTTGCTGTTCCTTTTAGTTTTAACATAATGCCTAAATAAGAGAAACAAAATTATAGAAATCCACTTGGTTTCATGTTAGGAAATAGCCAATCTATCTATAATTATTTAAATTCAATCTCCTACTACCAACCTTCCATGGAGCAGCAAATTTAAAGCATATACCTGAAAATAAGCACTGCAATGTATTTTGTAGACCTTACAAGTAAAATATTAAGCCACATATAGTTACCTTTGATTGAATTTTGATCATCTTTATCATTCATAAAGCTAGCAGATGAAATTTTCTAATATTCTAAAATCCAGCTCGAAGCTTGATGTAGTGATTTTGTATATAATAGAGGTCTCATTGAATTGAATAGCTAATATATAATTTTGTTTTCCAGAATAAGTATTGCTTATTGATTGCCTCTTTCAGTATCTATCATTGGCACTGTCATAAATAGTCCCTAGAAAGAGGACAATAAATCCATTTTTAAATGTTGAATATAGAAATTATTTTCTGTAATAGCCAAATAACGAATTTTTTATTTTATTAATTTGAGTTGAATAATTTATTCTGGGACCCAAAGCAGTTAATTTAACTTGTTTATATTCCAGAGTGTGCTGAAATTGAGAGTCCTAAATTTAAAAAAAGTTAGAAAACAATTTTTACCTTACAGTCTAGCAAAATTTTAATTTGAAATTATTAGTCAAATTAAATGTTTATTTCAGTTTTGCCATTTAAAAATTATAAAAGATATTGAGAAAATGATTTCAATGCATTATTTATAATGGCATTTTCTTTGTGGTAGATTCAAAAGGAGCTGCAGAGCACAACCACACAAACAGTAATCCTATAATATTGTACTGAAGTTAGAACAGAACTGACACTATTTGGTCTTAATTAGGTGAACTGAAAGACCTGGAGAAACATATAGACTAATGATTTCATTGTGGTATAGAAAGCAAATTATTAGGTTGTTAAAATACTTTTAAATTATAAAGTGATATATGAATACATTTTATTTAATAATTTTCTGTTAATCAAGGGGCATACTGATTACAAAAGTAAAAGTCTCATTTTGTCATTTTCTCTTACATACACAACACACTTTTCTCTCCTGATCAATGTACACAACCTAAAGGTAATACATTTATTGTAATAATATTAGTATTATTAGATTGGTATATGTTTTAGATGCTGTTACATGCATTTACATGATGGAAAGGGAGGAATCATAGGTGACTTCTAAATTGTTTTGACATGAACAGGATGCAGGATGGAAGTGTGTGGTAGAAAATTTATAGATGTAATTTGAATATATTAATATATTTAAAAACCTATGTTAAAATTGCAATAAAGTACTTGGATATGCACTTTGGCTTTTGAGGGGGAGATGAGAGCCGGTAATATAAATATTTATGCCACCTACATTTGGATTATTCAGAAAAGGAAGGTAGATAGGAACAAAAATAGGGAGCATGACAGGGCTCCAGTGAGTTGCAATATTAACAGATCAAACTGTAAAGTAAAACCGCCAAAGGAAACTGAGAGGGACTGGCTGCTGAGAAAATAAGGCAACCAGAAGTTGGTGGGATTAGAGAAACTGAGGGGGGAAAGTAGTTATTTGGTCATTGTTGAAAGCTCATAAGATGCTGAATGTATTGGAGATAAAGAGTTGGAGATTTAATTTGGCAACACAACTGTCACTAGTGGTCTTGGTCGAGTAATTTAACGTCCCGTGTCTTGTTCTAATTATAGTATGGAGGTAATAACATTCTATGCTGTTGACACACTAGATTGCTGACATCCTATGTACCTTATGTGGGTTAATTTTTAAAAAGCACTTAGAAGAGTCCTGACTCATAGCATTCACTAAATGTTAACAAAGTAAGTGAAAGTGTTAGGATTGTGACAACGGATAGCCCTATACGTGGAAGGAATTGTTAGGAGAGGGGAATAGCGTTTAAGAATATTCTAGCTTTGTATTCTGCTATCAACTTGGGCTTTATCATTAAGTCTGAGGACAATGACAGCTGTTTCTCCTCCCCTTGGAAAGGAGAAAATCAACAAAGTTTGAGGAGAATCCTCTCCAGCCTTCATGAGGTGCCTCCCTAGTATCAACAACTACTTCTTGTTCAACAATATTGAAGAAACATAGATTTTGGCCCTAGAAGTCTATGATGTAGGCCAAAAAGATGGTATTAATTAAATTACCCAAAGCTGAAAATCCATTCGCTATTATGTTATTATACAATACAAATTGTATCCAGCTATGTATGTTATCAAATAAAGCCCATTGGAGACACTAAAATGAAATGACAACATTAAGATACCCCAAATGTATAAAAACTCCAATAATGAAATGCCAACGGTGCACATTTCTTCAAATTCACATGTAATATTTTCAAATGAATTCTAGGAAAAAAAATAAAGTTCAAGAATTAAATTTTCTTCAGAGTTAAAATTTTAAAACATTAAAGTTGAAGAAATTAAAGTCTGAAACCATATACTCTTATTCATAAGAGTTAAAGTTTAAATGAATTAAAGGTCAAATTTTTTATCCTATTATTTTTTTCATTTTGTTTTTAATCAAAGGGGTTTGGGATGCCTGGGTCAAATGATCCTTGACAGGCATTCAATACCAAGGCATTGGTGAATGAGGTACATGCATAGTTACAACAAGAAAGAAAAGCAAGTGGTATAGTTTGCTGTCACAGTCTTTGAAAATTTGGAGATTTTAAGAGAAGCTACTAAAAAAATTGTTTCAAAGAGCCTTCATGCGAAGGGCACCTAACTCCAGTTGCAGATCTTGGGATTCTCTACATGAGAGGTATAGGGTAAAATAGTCATTACTACAAGAGGCCATGAAGGAAGTAGTCTTATAGGGCTACATCCAGGTTTACATCATGGCAAAAAAATGTGAAATAACAGAGAAGAGTTTGAGGATTGATTGCGTATTTCAAAGAGCACAGGGTAATAGTTTGGGAGAATGACACGGCATGGAATATTAAATCACTTTCAGGGACATACACCCAAATAAAATATAAGATAGAGAGTTTAGGGACCAGTGATAATGAGTAACTAGGAAATCAGGATGGGAGGCAAAATATAATTGGATGTCTTAATAGCATGTTTTAGAGGAAGATAAGTAACTTAAGTAGCTGGAAGCTTCGTGAGTATTGGATAGAGTGAACATATGTTGCACTTTCCCAACAGTCTTATTATTTTTTGCTGTCTGAATTTATCTTCCTTAGTAGCATTTGTCTAGATTATTTTATTTTAAAAATTATTAGTTTTGTAGAAGTATGTCAAAATTGCTGTGGTATTTTACATTTTCAGTTTCTGCCATGATCTCTTCTATTAGTATGTGCAATGCATGTGCTGAGAACAGAGTGTTTACTTTAACACATGATTAAATCTGAAAGACAACCAGCATTAACCTGTCTCTCTTTCTTCAGTACTTTCCAGATACAATTTATCTAACTTGTCCCTTGAAGGATAGTGTTGTAAGGTGTTTACTGAGAAAATGAATTGTCCTTGAACACAGGCAGCTAAAGGGAGTCAACTCTGATCTCAGGTGATGGTAGAAGTATTAGACACTGCTGTCTCTGCCACCCACTTAGTATACCAACCAATAATGCCATGGCCCATGCAATGCTGGAGAGATGCAAAAAGTGCACAAGCAGGGGCAGTGGGAAATCACTGGAGGTACGTATGAGCACACTTCCAGTAAAAGTGTATTGATATCACTAAGCACATAAAATTCACAAAACAAAAATATGATAAATTAGCAGCAACTTTATCTTCAAAGTTATTAATTATTTTAAAGCCATGCCCCAAAATGGTAATCAAGTACATGCAGCTGCAGAAAATGTGGTATATTTCATTCTGTAAAACATGACTTTTTGTTTAGATCATGTGATTTCATATAAATTAATTTTATCCATTTTAAATTCTAATTATTCTCATGCATGTTTGAAAAGTGAGTCAATAACTGGGAATATATTGTCTCCCTTAGCAAAAGAACTTCACAATTAAATTACTCCAGCTATTTACTGTAGTATCATATACTCTAAATAGAAAAAAATTTACATTGATTCTAATAATGATTTGATTTTTTACTTCAAGTTATAGCAAAACTTCAAAGTTCATTCCATTGAAAGTGAGTATTGAAATATTTTTTTGTAATATTCCTTACTGTAGAACCACACTCTAAGTGACTGTAAGTCCTCCTTTTTATATGGAAATATAGCTATCATGTAGCAAAATCTATAGTCATGAAATAAAGACTACAGACACATTTTGATTTAACGATTTTATTTTACCTCTAATCTGTTTGTAAGAAGGAAAAATTAAAAGCAAACCTAGGAGTTGCTCAGTTTTCCAATCTTCTTTGTAACTTGAAGTTACAAATGATCTTTTATATATCTTATGCAGATACAGATCAGTAGCTTGAGCTACTGGGTCTCTTTGTAGTCAAGAATTTCTTTTTCTCTTCTCTTGTCGTACATTTCTTTGAGTAGGGGAAACGTAAGGTGGCAGTGGGTATGTGTATCCTGGAAACAGAGGGCATGAAGGGTTCTGGAAGAAAAGGAATGAGGGGGGTCCTCATCAATGTTCATTAACATTATTGCAATGTTCCATTTTAAATTCACCATTGAGATGTTTTATGGGGCTCAAATCAAGATATATCTCTAAGGAATAGATACTTTCTTAATACTGGACATAATTTTATAAGAAATATGTAATTTGTACTTATTATTGATAGACTTCAATACAGTAATACCTGGAGACTTCAAACACCACTTTCAGCATTAGACAGATCTTCCAGACAGAAAATCAACAAAGAAACATCAGACTTAATCTGTACTTATCAGAGATTGATATGGAATGTGATGCGATTGTTTTAGAACTTAATGATACTATCAACTTCTTCATTGTTGAAAATCAACTGGCTCATCCCTGTGCAATATAAATAAATTGGCCCAACATCATAAGTCCATCAAATTGATTGAGTTGAAATTGTCTCCTTGTCAGAGCTCCATGACTGGACCCTGAAAACACTGATTTCTTTTTCAGTAGCATAAAAAAGGTTCAATATCATTGTTCTTCCTCCAATTCCTTATAACCATGTTTGTGAAAACTCAGTTTGCAAGACATTTCTAACAAAATCCTTGTTTTTTTTTTTTTTTTTGACAGAATTTCACTCCTGTTGCCCAGGCTGGAGTACAATGGCATGATCTTGGCTCACTGCAGTCTCTGCCTCCTGGGTTCAAGTGATTCTCTTTCCTCAGCCTCCCAAGTAGCTGGGATTACAGGTGCATGCCACCATGCCTGGCTAATTTTTGTATTTTTACTAGATACGGGGTTTCACCATGCTGGCCAGGCTGGTCTTGAACTCCTGGCCTCAGATGATCCACCTGCCTCGGCCTCCCAAAGTACTGGGATTGCAGGTGTGAGCCACCATGCTTAGCAACAATTCTAACATAATTCTAACCCAAGAGAATTATAAATAACATGAATAGAATAAATATATTATATGCTTTTGTCAATGAAAATAAATGCATAAGCAGTATGATTTACTGAATGTGCATAGCAACAAAATAGTCTTCACTGTCACCCAGAGGAAGCCTTTTTAGTTGCCCTAAATCTATAGACCATATTGAATATTTTGTACAAGAAATCAATTTATTCAATACTTCACCTTAATTATTTTCACGTTCAAGTATTTAGAGTTCAGGGAACTATTCCAAAACAAAGTATAGCAGCAAATTTCAAACAATTACATTATACTTATTGAGTGATCAACTAGTGTGAGATATAAAAGAACATAACCAAATTAGACACATCGTGGAAAACAAGGTAATACACCTGGGGAAGACAAATCTAAAGGAAAGAGCTCAACTGGGGGCTAAAGCTGAGAGATATAGGTGAGGCAGTGAAATTGGCAGATCGCAAATTTGATACAAACTTGATACCTGATGACAATAAAGGCAGTGCAGTTTGGAACTACAAAAGGTAGGCACATATCTCCCAAATTTAAAGATAACAGCTTTCCTTACACAACATTTGGGACGTTGAATTGAATGAAATCTGGTAACAGTTAAAGACAAATATCTAATACACGTCTAGAGGTAGAACAATACACACAAAGGTAGAATAATAGTTTATTTATGGCTTGATTTAGCAATGAGCAAAGTGGCTGTGCTGAGGGGTTTAATCAGATGGCATACACTAAATGTTTGCTTTTTGCTTTCTTTTGAACACCATGGGATTCTCCTCCACCAACTACTTTTGACCTACTCATGGACAGATTTGATCTCATCCCTCACTGTTTTCGTCTGAACTATTACAACACTCAGATTTTCATACTTTCTGAACACCTGGGAAATACTTGAACGCTTTCTAAGTATTAGGTAAATATTGTTCAATAATTAAATTTTGCTGATTATTCCATTTATACTTTTTGAGCTAGGATTTCTAATTCTGGGAATTTTTAATAAGGAATTAATTTAACAGCAGCAAAAACTATATCTGGAATATATTCACTGCAATATATACAAAATTCCAAAATAGATTAGAAATAATTTGTTTGGATATAATATTTTTAAAAAGCTTAGTAAGGTATGACACATCAGTATGGAATGAAAGTATGAAGGCCTACATTAATATAAAAGAAATAATGCTAAAAATAATGTATGTAAGCGGTATACTTATGAATGTTTGATTTTTAAAAATGATATTAGATTCCTTCTGTTGAAAAATGCGTGATGTATATTCATATAAAGGTAACATATTTATTTTAGAACTGGAAACTGTAAGAAAATAGAAAAAATAATATAAAAATCACCAATAAATTTCTCACTCAGAGAAAATACTGCCATAATAAATATATTTTTATACAAAGTGTAATTTGAGTCACTTTATATGCTGCTTTGTAACTAGCTCAACATTTAATATTTTAATTTTAGGATTAGAGTTCAGAAAATGCTGTCTGAATGAATGAATTTAAATGGCTTCTGAACACTTTACCAAAAACTATGCCATGATATATTTATTTAATCCCTAAATAATTAGGTTGTTTCTCATGCCTAAATATAGGAATTATATTGTAGAAAATATTCTTTCACATAGTGCTAAGTTCATATCTTTGATTATTTCTATAGGAAAAAGTCTTGGAAATTAATTTATTTGATAAAAGAATATCTATTTCTTAAGATTTTGTAAATATCATCCAATAATTTCCAAAAAATAGATACCAATTTCCATTCCATTGACTTACAGAATTTCCTGTTTCATTGATAACTACACGTATAGTCATGAAAAAGAGTATCAATCTGATAAATGGAAAACTGTACTCCATGAATGTTTTTCCTTTTTTTAAAATTGAAATATGCCAAATCACTTGCTAATAGCTCCATGAGTTTTACAAAGTGAATATTCACTTTACATGGGTATATACCCATGTAAACATCATCCAGGCCATGAAATAGACCATTACTGGCTTCCAAGATGTGTCCTTGTGACACCACTCAGTCACTTCTCCCAAGATTAATGGGTATTCTGACTCCAAATTCTGTTGGTTTTAATTATTTTTTAATCTAAAGTCATATAAAATTGAATAAAATATTGTGTTCTCTTTTTTGTCTGTCTTCTTTTATTCGACATTGTGCGTATGAAACTCATTCACTTTTATACATGTAATAATAGTGTGTTCATTCTGGGTACTCTAAAGAATTGCACTGCAGGAATGCAGCTCCTCGCCAGCAGTGGAACAAAGCTAGATGGAGAATGCCTTTGACGAGTTGAGAGAAGAAGGCTTCAGAAGATCGGTAATAACAAACTTCTCTGAGCTAAAGGAGGATGTTCGAACCCATGGCAAAGAAGCGAAAAACCTTGAAAAAAGATTAGACGAATGGCTAGCTAGAATAAACAGCATAGAGAAGACCTTAAATGGCATGATGGAGCTGAAAACCCTGGCACGAGAACTACGTGACACATGCACAAGCTTCAGTAGCTGATTCGATCAACTGGAAGAAAAGGTATCAGTGATTGAAGATCAGATGAATGAAACAAAGCGAGAAGAGAAGTTTAGAGAAAAAAGAATAAAAAGAAACGAACAAAGCCTCCAAGAAATATGGGACTATGTGAAAAGACCAAATCAACGTCTGATTGGTGTACCTGAAAGTGATGGGGAGAATGGAACCAAGTTGGAAAACACTCTGCAGGATATTATCCAGGAGAACTTCCCCAACCTAGCAAAGCAGGCCAACATTCAAATTCAGGAAATACAGAGAAGGCCACAAAGATACTCCTTAAGAAGAGCAACTCCAAGACACATGATTGTCAGATTCACCAAAGTTGAAATGAAGGAAAAAATGTTAAGGGCAGCCAGAGAGAAAGGTCGGGTTAACCACAAAGGGAAGCCCATCAGACTAACAGCCAATCTCTCAGCAGCAACTCTACAAGCCGGAAGAGAGTGGGGGCCAATATTCAACATCCTTAAAGAAGAGAATTTTCAACCCAGAATTTCATATCCAGACAACCTAAGCTTCCTAAGTGAAGGAGAAATAAAATCCTTTACAGAAAAGCAAATGCTGAGAGATTTTGTCACCACGAGGCCTGCCTTACTAGAGCTCCTGAAGGAAGCCCTAAACATGGAAAGGAACAACCAGTACCAGCCTCTGCCAAAACATGCCAAATTGTAAAGACCATCAATGCTAGGAAGAAACTGCATCAACTAATGAGCAAAATAACCAGCTAACATCATAATGACAGGATCAAATTCACACATAACAATATTAACTTTAAATGTAAATGGGATGAATGTTCCAATTAAAAGGCACAGACTGGCAAATTGGATAAAGAGTCAAGACCCATCAGTGTGTTGTATTCAGGAGACCCATCTCATGTGCAGAGACACACATAGGCTCAAAATAAAGGGATGGAGGAAGATCTACCAAGCAAATGGAAAACAAAAAAAAAATAGGAGTTGCAATCCTAGTCTCTGATAAAACAGACTTTAAACCAACAAAGATCAGAAGAGACAAAGAAGGCCATTACATAATGGTAAAGGTATCAATTCGACAAGAAGAGCTAACTATCCTAAATATATATGCACCCAATACAGGAGCACCCACATTCATAAAGCAAGTTCTTAGAGACCTACAAAGAGACTTAGACTCCCACACACAAATAATGGGAGACTTTAACACCCCACTGTCAACATTAGACATATCGAGACAAAAAGTTAATAAGGATATTCAGGAATTTAACTCAGCTCTGCACCAAGTGGACCTAATGGACATCTACAGAACTCTTCACCCAAAATCAACAGAATATACATTCTTCTCAGCACCACATCACATCATTCCAAAATTGACCACATAGTTGGAAGTAAAGCACTTCTCAGCAAATGTAAAAGAACAGAAATTACAACCAGCTGTCTCTCAGATCACAGTGCAATCAAACTGGAACTCAAGATTAAGAAACTCACTCAAAACCGCCAAACTATGTGGAAACTGAACAATCTGCTCCTGAATGATTACTGGGTACATAACAAAATGAAGGCGGAAATAAAAATGTTCTTTGAAACCAATGAGAACAAAGACACAGCATACCAGAATCTCTGGGACACATTTAAAGCAGTATGTAGAGGGAAGTTTATAGCACTACATGCCCACAAGAGAAAGCAGGAAAGATCTAAAATTGACACCCTAACATCACAATTAAAAGAACTAGAGAAGCAAGAGCAAACACATTCAAAAGCTAGCAGAAGGCAAGAAATAACTAAGATCAGAGCAGAACTTCAGGAGATAGAGACACAAAAAAACCCTTCAAAAAAATGAATCCAGGAGCTGGTTTTTTGAAAAGATCAACAAAATTGATAGACTGCTAGCAAGACTAATAAAGAAGAAAAGAGAGAAGAATCAAATAGACACAATAAAAAAAGTTAAAGGGGATATCACCACCGATACACAGAAATACAAACTACCATCAGAGAATATTATAAACACCTCTATGCAAATAAACTAGAAAATCTAGAAGAAATGGATAAGTTCCTGGACACATACACGCTCCCAAGACAAAACCAGAAGAAGTTGAATCCCTGATCAGACCAATAACAGGCTCTGAAATTGAGGCAATAATTAATAACATACCAACTAAAAAAAGTCCAGGACTGGACGGATTCACAGCCAAATTCTACCAGAGGTACAAAGAGGAGCTGGTGCCATTCCTTCTGAAACTATTCCAATCAATAGAAAAAGCGAGAATCCTCCCTAACTCATTTTCTGAGGCCAGCATCATCCTAATACCAAAGCCTGGCAGAGACACAATTACAAAAGAGAATTTTAGATCAATATCCCTGATGAACATCGATGCAAAAATCCTCCATGAAATACTGGCAAACCAAATCCAGCAGCACATCAAAAAGCTTATCCATCATGATCAAGTGGGCTTCATCCCTGGGATGTGAATCTATAAACGTAATCCAGCATATATACAGAACCAAAGACAAAAACCACATGATTATTTCAATAGATGCAGAAAAGGCTTTTGACAAAATTCAACAGCCCTTCATGCTAAAAATTCTCAATAAATTTGGTATTGATGGGACATATCTCAAAATAAAAAGAGCTATTTATGAAAAACCCACAGCAAATATCATACTGAATGGGCAAAAACTGGAAGCATTCCCTTTGAAAACTGGCACAAGACAGGGATGCCCTCTCTCACCACTTCCTATTCAACATAATGTTGGAAGTTCTGGCCAGGACAATCAGGCAGGAGAAAGAAATAAATGGTATTCAATTAAGAAAAAAGGAAGTCAAATTGTCCCTGTTTACAGATGATATGACTGTATATTTAGAAAACCCCACTGTCTCAGCCCAAATTCTCCTTAAGCTGATAAGCAACTTGAGCAAAGTCTTAGGATACAAAATCAATGTGCAAAAATCACAAGCATTCCTATACACCAATAACAGACAAACAGAGAGCCAAATCATGAGTGAACTCCCTTTTGCAATTGCTTCAAAGAGAATAAAATACCTAGGAATCCAACTTAAAAGGGATGTGAAGGACCTCTTAAAGGAGAACTACAAACCACTGCTCAATGAAATAAAATACACAAACAAATGGAAGAACATTCCATGCTCATGGATAGGAAGAATCAATATTATGAAAATGGCCATACTGCCCAAGATAATTTATAGATTCAATGCCATCCCCATCAAGGTACGAATGACTTTCTTCACAGAATTGGAAAAAACTACTTTAAAGTTCATATGGAACCAAAAAAGAGCCCATGTTGCCAAGTCAATCCTAAGCCAAAAGAACAAAGCTGGAGGCATCACGCTACCTGACTTCAAACTATACTACAAGGCTACAGTAACCAAAACAGCATGGTACTGGTACCAAAACAGAGATAATGACCAATGGAACAGAACAGAGCCCTCAGAAATAATACCACACATCTACAACTATCTGATCTTTGACAAACCTGACAAAAACAAGAAATGGGAAATGATTCCCTATTTAATAAATGGTGCTGGGAAAGCTGGTTAGCCATATGTAGAAAGCTGAAACTGGATCCCTTCTTTACACCTTATACCAAAACTAATTCAAGATGGATTAAAGACTTAAATGTTAGACCTAAATCCATAAAATCCCTGGAAGAGAACCTAGGCAATACCATTCAGGACATAGGCATGGGCAAGGGCTTCATGTCTAAAACACCAAGAGCAATGGCAACAAAAGCCAAAATTGGCAAATGGGATCTAATTAAACTAAAGAGCTTCTGCACAGCGAAAGAAACTACCATCAGAATGAATAGGCAACCTACAGAATGGGAGAAAATTTTTACAATCTACCCATCTGACAAAGGGCTAATATCCAGAATCTACAAGTAACTCCAACAAATTTACAGGAAAAAATCAAACAACCCCATCAAAAGGTGGGCAAAGGTTATGAACAGACACTTCCCAAAAGAAGACATTTATGCAGCCAGCAGACACATGAAAAAATGCTCATCATTACTGCCCATCAGAGAAATGCAAATCAAAACCACAATGAGATACCATCTCATACCAGTTAGAATGGCAATCATTAAAAAGTCAGGAAACAACAGGTGCTGGAGAGGATGTGGAGAAACAGGAGCACTTTTACTCTGTTGGTGAGACTGTAAACTAGTTCAACTATTGTGGAAGACAGTGTGGCGATTCCTCAAGGATCTAGAACTAGAAATACCATTTGACCCAGCCATCCTATTACTGGGTGGGTATATACCCAAAGGATTATACATCATGCTTCTATGAAGACACATGCACACGTATGTTTACTGTGGCACTATTCGTAATAGCAAAGACCTGGAACCAACTCAAATGTCCTTCAATGATAGACTGGATTAAGAAAATGTGGCACATATACACCATGGAATACTATGCAGACATAAAAAAGGATGAGTTCTTGTCTTTTGTAGGGACATGGGTGAAGCTGGAAACCATCATTCTCAGCAAACTATCGCAAGGGCAGAAAACCAAACACCGCATGTTCTCAATCATAGGTGGGAATTGAACAGTGAGAACACTTGGACACAGGATAGGGAACATCACACACCAGGGCCTATTGTGGGGTGGGGGGAGGGGGATAGCATTAGGAGATTTACCTAATGTAGATGACGAGTTAATGGGTGCAGCACACCATCATAACACATGTATACATATGTAACATACCTGCACGTTGTGCACATGTACCCTAGAACTCAAAGTATAATAATAAAAAAAAAGAATTGTGCTGCATACCAATAATACAATTTATCTATCTACTTTACTATTAATGAATATTTATGTTGTTTCTAAATTTTGCTCTTATGAATTTGATACTGTGAATATTCCCATATTTGCCACTTGGTAAATATGTGTATATAATTCTGCCAGTATACATGTCACAGTAAAATTGATGGCTGATAGGGCACATGTATGTTCCTGTAAGCTAGACAATGCCTAACAGTTTATACAAGCTCTACATATAGTTCATGAGTATTTCACTTGTTCCACATCCTTGTCAACACTTAGTATTGTCTGTTGCTTTCATTGTTGACATTCTGGTGGGTATCATAGTGGGAAGAAAATATTTCTTCAGTCATCACAAGGTTCTTGGCTGAGGTACCTATAATGAAAGATAGATTAACAAGAGAAAAGCATGCAAATTTCCTTAACATAAGTTTTACATGACAGGGGAACCTTCAGAAATGAAGACTCAAAGAAACAAAGTCTGTGTACTTCTGTGCTGATTTGGATAAATTGGATAATTGAGGGGAAGTGTGATTGCACAAAGGGGATATGATCTAATAATAGTGATAAACCAGGGGTTGGGGCACACTTAGAAAGTGCTGTTTCTTCAGATTGTTTTTGATATCTTTGTGCCTTTGAGGATTAAGATTTTTTTTTTCCTGGTGTAGAGAGAGTATCTCTGGAATGAAGGCTTTTTAACCTGTTGCAGGGAAGAAGGGCAGTGGAAGGTGAGAATGACTTTCCTGCTTCTGCTGGTTTCTCAAATTCTACTATATGTCCTTTTATTTTGAGCCTATGTGTGTCTCTGCACGTGAGATGGGTTTCCTGAATACAGCACACTGATGGGTCTTGACTCTTTATCCAATTTGCCAGTCTGTGTCTTTTAATTGGAGCATTTAGTCCATTTACATTTAAAGTTGGACATTCTTAATCCAGTCTACCATTGTTGGACATTTGGGTTGGTTCCAAGTCTTTGCTATTGTGAATAGTGCCGCAATAAACATATGTGTGCATGTGTCTTTATAGCAGCATGATTTATAGTCCTTTGGGCATATACCCAGTAATGGGATGGCTGGGTCAAATGGTATTTCTAGTTCTAGATCCCTGAGGAATCGCCAGACTGACTTCCACAAGGGTTGAAGTAGTTTACCACAAGCTGACTCTGGGGACTGTTGTGGGGTGGGGGGAGGGTGGAGGGATAGCATTAGGAGATATACCTAATGCTAAATGACGAGTTAATGGGTGCAGCACACCAGCATGGCACATGTATACATATGTAACTAACCTGCACATCATGCACATGTACCCTAAAACTTAAAGTATAATAATAATTACAAAAATAAAAAATAAAAAATAAAAAAAAAATTCTACTATGTCAGATTTGGGGGTAGTATGTCCCAAAACGCAGTCAGTATGTAGTGGTATCTTATTATGGTTTTAATGTGGATGTCCTTATAGCTAATAAAGTTCAACTTCTTTTTAATATGTATATTGGTTATTTGGATATTCTACTATATGAAGCATCTATCCAAGTCTTTTTCCTCATTTCTGTACTGAATTGCCTGCCAGTTAAAAATTGATTTATACGAAATTTGTGTATGTCCTGGACATGAATCCTATGTTAGATAAATATATTGAAAATACTCTGCTCTAGTTTATTGCTTGCTGTTTATTCTCTTACTGATGTCATTTAAGAAATAGAAAAAGTCCTTAACTTTAGACAACTATTCTTATTTTATTCTTTGTCGTTAGTACTATTATGTCCTTCTTAAGAAATCTTTACTTACTTCTAGTGATGGTCTTTTTATATGTTTTTTTATTGTTATACTGTTCACATTAGATGTAATCCATATGCGATTTATTTTTATGTATTGTGTGAGGTAGGCTAGAAAGGTTTTTCGATGTGTAACAGTATTGTTATAGAAAAGTTATTCATAACACTCGTTCAAGGCAGTAAGTAGGACTCTATTGAAGGGTTTGGGGTGGTATGGTGATAACTATAGGGATCATAGCAGTGAGGCAATTAGGTCTGTCGGTGAAGGGGAGAGTTTAGACTCAACTCTGACTCCAACAGGAACAAGTGAGGATGTATAGCGAAGGAATAGGGTGGGGTAAGTTACGGAAATTTTACTAACAAGAAACATCGGGTTTAAGGGTAATTCTTGCTAGACTGACTCAACAGAATTTTTGCTTAAGGCAGGCCAGGGTGATAATATATAGAGTGGTCAGATACTAAAGGTGGATTTTCACTAAACTGATTTAGCTGGATTCTTCCTCGAACTGAATTATAAAAGGATGGAGAGGCAAGACTGAGTATGGTCCTAGTCAAGTAGAGAAGCTGAAGGAGTCTGAGTCCTTTTTTTTAGTCAAAGGAGAGAGTCTTAGTCAACATATAATGAATAAAATTGAAGTAGCACAATTTATAGAGTATTCCATCCTTTACCCACTGCATTACAGCCTCACATTTTAAATATAAAATAAGAAACTTAAGTTATTGTAAACATGGATCTGTTGCTGTTTTATCTCTTTCATTAGACTTTTTTAAAAATAAAATTTTAACAAATTGAGTTTAAAGATTAAATTAGCCTTTATTGTGATTCATGAATCAGGCATCATCCCATTAAAGATGCAGCAGAAGAGCTAGCTTTTATAAGGTGGCTTGAGTGGGAACCAGAAAAATCTATAAACAAACAAACGAACAGGTTAGTTAACATCAGGTTACTTCTGGTTACTTTCTTTGTAAAGGTTAAAGCAGAGGGGACTTCCTTGTCACTCTGGATAAAACTGTCTTGTTCCTGTGTTTGGATATCATTTCACTTTTCATTTCTCAGAAGGTCAGATAAACAACTTTGTTTTAATTTGGTGACATGGAACCTTAGAATAAGTAACTCCATTTTGATTAGATCTGTTTTGTTGGGGCCTAGTGCAGGAGCTTAGTTCAAAACAATGGCATCCCATAAATTTTATTTAATAGCCTATTTTTCTCTCCTTGCACGAGTATCACACTGTCTTAACTAATGGATCTTTAAAATTGGTCTTAATACCTGGGAGCATAAATCTTCCAGTTTTTTTCTCCATGTTCAAAATTGCCTTTATAATTGTTGCTTCTTTGCATTTCCATGAGTTTTAGAATTAGCTTGTTAATTTATGGCTTTCATTGTTTATGTTGAAAAGCCAGCTGTCACTCCTACTGTTGTTACTAATTTGCAGTTAATGTGCACTGCCCCCAACCTGAGATCTTCATTTTGACTTTGGATTTCAACAGTTTTACAATGACAAACCTAATTTTACATATTTGCATTTATTTGATTATAGAAAAGCAACATTTTATATTTATTATGATCATTCATATATCCTTCACGTGAATTGTCCATTGGGACATTCAACTTTTTGATATACAGAAGTATTTTATAGTGATTAAAATTTCTCATAGATACTACAATATGTAATTTTTTCTTTGTATTTTAATTGTGCTCAAGTTTTATGTCAGAAAAAAGTAATTATATGTGAAAGTAATTTATGCTTCATGAAAAATACTAACTCTACAGTAAATACGAAGGAAAGAACAAAAAGAAATCTACAGTTCCACTATCCAGGGATAACTATTATTAATTTGAGGTGAACATTATTTCAAGTATTTCTTTGTATATAAGAACTGAGGGAACAAAATCTATAAAGACACCCTGGGATTGAATGATATTATCTATTAGTTCCTACTGCATAAGAAAACAAAGGACTCTACAAACATGATTGAGTATCTGTGGAGTGCCTTAAATTTTTAAATTGCTTTCAGAACAGCCATTCCACTGAAATTTACCACGATATATAGAAATATCCAAGGAATTTATTATTACAAAAACAAGAGATGATGTAACTGAGATATGGAGGAGTTGGCAGTGGACCTACGGCCTTGCAGCATGGCAGAGGTTGGATTAAAGATCAAAGTCAAGTGCTTGGTTCATGAGTCACCCTTCTGCATGCAGCATGTTCTTAGAATGACATTACCTGTACTACGATACATCATTAACTTGGTTATCAGGATTCGATCTTCTGGCCATTACTTCTACGAAGTTAAAACAAAAAGTAGACATATGTATATTTCCTACAACTGTATTTATGTTGCATGTTTCATTTGTTGGGTTTGAAGGGGAGAGAGTGCAGAAGAGACAATGATATTGAAAAGACCTTTGTAAACATTTTGCTTACATGGTTTTCTGACCCTGGAAAATAATCCCTGCATATGAAATGAAACAGACATGTTTCAAGTAAGTCATCCTTCTGTGCTGCTGAAGTAATCTTGTTGTGTTCATTGGTATAATCAATTTATCTTAATATCTGTTAGCTATTACAAAGACTATATATATAATTTTTTTTCTTTTTTTTTTTTTTTTTGAGATGGAGTCTTGCTCTGTCACCCAGGCTGAAGTGCAGTGGTGCGATCTTGGCTCACTGCAACCTCCGCCTCATGGGTTGAAGCAGTTCTCCTGCCTCAGCCTCCTGAGTAGCTGGGAATACAGGCGTGCGTCACCATGCCTAGCTAATTTTTTTGTATTTTTAGTAGAGACGGGGTTTCCCCATGTTAGCCAGGATGATCTCAATCTCTTGACCTCGTGATCCACCTGCCTTGGCCTCCCAAAGTACAAAGACTATATTTTTAAAATAATAACTACAATTTTAGGAAGAAAAATATTGAAGGAAAATTTAACTTAGCTTATAAAACTACTTTTCAAAAATAATGTAAAAGAATTTATTCTAAAATCATTATTTCCAGCAATACTTCTAGGTCTCATATTATTTGCTATTATGTGCATATATACATAGACAACTTTGTACTTACTTACATAATGCATGCTTTTATTCAATTTACCTTTTCTGATTCCAAAGAAATCTGAGGCAAATTGATGTCTACCACTGGGTTGCAGATTGTTTTCTCCCCACTTCATGCTTCCAAAGAGAAAACACATTCCTTACACATGTCTACATTCTTAATATCCATGTTAGAGAATGAAGTGTGAGTTATAAGACACAAGAAGTAGTTTCAGCTGCCTACTTGAACAAAAATAAGTTTTAGTTTTTTTTAAATTTCGAAGGAATCACAAAGCATTCCATCACATGTCACTGATTACAAAAACATTATTGCTATCTAGAGATTACCTAGTAAACATGATTATTTTTAAGTACTCAAAAATAATAATGAATGTTTTAGTTTGTTTTCACACTGCTATAAAGAAATACCCAAGACTGGGTAATTTATTAAAGGGAAGAGGCTTAATTGACCCAAAGCCTGAGGAAACTTACAATCATGGCGGAAGGTGAAGGGGAAGCAAGCTTGGACTTTCTCACATGGTGGCAGGAAGAAAAAGTGAGCAAAGGAGGAACTTGCCAAACAGAAAACTATATGTCTTTCAAGAAGTCACTCACTATCACGAGAACAGCATGGGAGAAACTGCCCCCATTATCCAGTCACTCCAACCAGGTCTCTTCGTAAACATCTGGGGATTACAATCCAAGAAGATTTAGATGGAGACACAAAGCTTAACCCTCTCAATGAGTGTCAAGGAAAACTGAGCAAAAACTTGAAAACTTAAGGAACTGAAATTATTCTGATTCATATTTATATTAAGAAGTATTGAGTTATTTTTATTGAGTTTTGGCTTTTTCCCCTTCATATTTATTTAATAGACACTTGGTCATAAAGCATTTGTAAATACAAATTGGGATATTAAAACGTTGTCTTTGTGACACACATTTTATTTTATTTTATTTTTTTAGAGACAGGGTCTCACTATATTGCACAGGCTGTTCTCAAACTCCTGGTTTAAGTAATTCTCCCACCTCAGCCTCCCAAGTAGCTAGGATTATAGGCTGTTACCACCATGCCTGGCTCCTGTGACACACTTTAAATCAGGGTAGTATCCACTTAAACACAAATAAGATGTGGATTTTTCTTCCCTGAGGTAAACAGATGGTGCCAGAAACACTGAGAGTACTTTGGAAATGAATTATTGTTAAAAGTATCAAATTTTATATTGTAAAATAACCATATTTACACAACTTTGAATTTAAATGATTGCAATTTTAATGTTTTCTATTTTCTTCTCGTATTAAAATATTTGTAAACTTTATGGTAAAAGGAAGTCTTTGTAACACATGCTTTCATATTAAGGTTAGGAGTGTTACAGGTTAAGGAAGACTGAATTTTACAGAATAAAAAGACAATCTTTAAAATAGCATTCCTTCTTAGGGACTGACCAGAATAAGACTGCAGCAGAATCTAAGTAATAATATAACATAAATAATATTAATTTGGATTTACTCCCAAGGGAAGATTCAATCCTAGATGGCAATACGAGAAACAAATTTGAGACCCAGTGGTAGAGTAGTGGCTACTGGGAAGTAGAAAAATAAAAGAAAATAGATAATGTGCTTTTCATCCAACAAATATGCAAAACAAAATGTCAAAATATGTAGAGCTAGTAGCACTCCTCCAACCAAGGTACAGTTAAGGGAACTGCAGTGAAAGAGTTGGTGGTAAGTATTAAATAATGTTGAATTGAGAACCTAAGACTAAAACACATGTGGATATACACGTGGGAGAGTATGTTATTTGTTACAGAGGCTAACAAAATAGAAATATTGCAAATAAAAACAGGAAGAGAAGGAAGAGACAAAAGTGAAAAAAGCATTAGATATTTTATTGTCTTTGGGATAAAAGATGGAAATTAAAGTATGTACTTTAAAGTTGAGAAAATGTATAGAGGTCTAAGTAAAGAGGTAAAGAAAAAAGCATTCTATAAGGACACTAGAATAAAAATAGCCACTAAAATAAAAATAGTAACGTTCATAATTACCAGAAGAAATTAAAACAAAACTAGATGCATTTACAGCAAAATTAAAACAAACATTAAGCAAAAACAAACTACAAAAAAAAGTGAAAGAGCCACATTAAATATCACATGATAAAATAAAACATGACAAAACTTGAGGAGAAGCAGATGCATTATATAATACATATAACTGGCCTAACAAACCTACTAAAGAAAAGCCTTCAGATGGGGTCAAATCCAAATTCAGTTGTATGCCTTATGCAATCACATATTTAAAAAGTGATTTCAAAGCCTGAAAATGAAGAAATGAGCCAAGGTCACCTGAAAATGAGACAAAATGTAACCAGGGTTTGTGATCTTGATATCTATCAGGATGAATTCAACATAAAGAACGTTACATAAGGTGAAGAATTCTTTATAATGGACGAAGGGCTACATTTCACAATGAAAATTTAAGATTTATAAATATATTCACACAGTGACCATCTTGATAACATTGAAGCCAATGGAGATGCTAGGAAAAACAGAAACAAACAAATAAGATAGGACTTTGAAATAACTGTCAATCTTAGAAGATACAACAGGTATATAAAAGTAATTGAGCACTCAAAAGACCTAAGTAGCATAATTAGTAAGGAAGATTTTTTTATGAAGACACATGCATACATTGTTCCGCAACAGAAGGATGATAGGTACACTGTGTTCAAGTTCTCACGAAATATTGTAAAAATATATTCTATTTAATTTCCTATGTGCCTCCCACGAAATAAAGAGAACTTCAATAAGGTCTGTAATATGGAAATTATACAAAAACTGTCTAATTGTAATGTAATAAAGCTAGAAATTAATAACAAGATAAAATAAAAAAGATACATCTGTTAGTTAAAAAACAGTTTTCCATTAAACATTTTTTGGATCAAAGGAGAAGTACAAACTTAGCTTACAAAATTTCTAGAACATAATTATCATGCCCTTCTTACTTATATATCAAAATCTATGCAGTATCTAGAGCAATGATCATAGAAAAATCAGTAAGTTTATGTAATTATATTAATAAAGATGAAAAAGACCCAAAATAAACATATTAAACATATAATTCAAAAAGTTAGAAAAAAGACAAAGCATCATCCATGTCCCTACAAAGGACATGAACTCGTCCTTTTTATGGCTGCATAGTATTCCGTGGTGTATATGTGCCACATTTTCTTAATCCAGTCTATCATTGATGGACATTTGGGTTGGTTCCAAGTCTTTGCTATTGTGAACAGTGCCGCAATAAACATACGTGTGCATGTGTCTTTATAGCAGCATGATTTATAAACCTTTGGGTATATACCCAGTAATGGGATGGCTGGGTCAAGTGGTATTTCTAGTTCTAGATCCTTGAGGAATCGCCACACTGTCTTCCACAATGGTTGAACTAGTTTACAGTCCCACCAACAGAGTAAAAGTGCTCCTGTTTCTCCACATCCTCTCCAGCACCTGTTGTTTCCTGACTTTTTAATGATTGCCATTCTAACTGGTGTGAGATGGTATCTCATTGTGGTTTTGATTTGCATTTCTCTGATGGGCAGTAATGATGAGCATTTCTTCATGTGTCTGTTGGCTGCATAAATGTCTTCTTTTGGGAAGTGTCTGTTCATGTCCTTTGCCCACCTTTTGATGGGGTTGTTTGATTTTTTCTTGTAAATTTGTTTGAGTTATTTGTAGATTCTGGATATTAGCCCTTTGTCAGATGGGTAGATTGTAAAAATTTTCTCCCATTCTGTAGGTTGCCTATTCATTCTGATGGTAGTTTCTTTTGCTGCGCAGAAGCTCTTTAGTTTAATTAGATCCCATTTGTCAATTTTGGCTTTTGTTGCCATTGCTTTTGGTGTTTCAGACATGAGGTCCTTGTCCATGCCTATGTCCTGAATGGTAATGCCTAGGTTTTCTTCTAGGGATTTTATGGTTTTAGGTCTAACACTTAAGTCTTTAATCCATCTTGAATTAATTTTTGTATAAGGTGTAAGGAAGGTATCCAGTTTCAGCTTTCTGCTTATGGCTAGCCAGTTTTCCCAGCACCATTTATTGGGAGGGGGGAAGGATAGCATTAGGAGATATACCTAAGGTAAATGATGAGTTAATGGGTTCAGCACACCAACATGGCACATGTATCCATATATAACAAACCTGCATGTTGTGTACATGTATCCTAGAACTTAAAAGTGTGATTAAAAAAAGAAAAAGGACAGAGCGAACAAAGTAGGCATACATAAGAATTAAAAATCTGAGTCAAGAATTTGAAAACATAGAAACAGAAAAAATGCGTAAATACAAAGGCTGGCTCTTTGAAAAAAATCAGTGAGACACATACTGTTTACACTAGTCAAAAAAAAAATAGAGGAACAAAAGCAAGCAATGAGAAAAGGAGATAATAACATTTGAAATACAGAAACTAAAAAAATTCCAAAAGTCTACTTTATGCCATTTTATGCAAATTAATCTGAAAATCTGAAGGAAGTGGATAATACCAGTCAAGATGGTGATAAAAGGGGATGATAGATTGGAACTCGTAGAAGAGTACAGTGGTGCAAGTGAGAGTTCTCTGAGTAATTTTCATGTTTTTTTTTTACTTTTAAACCATAGGAATGTTTTTATATAAGAAAACATGAAAACCTTAGCATCTGTATAATAAACAATTATAACTTACTATAAAACACGGAACAAAGAAAACTCTGTAAGTCCTGGAAGACATTTCAAAAAGAAAGCATGAGAGAGAGATATCCAATGAGCACCTTCAGTGAGCTGAGCCAGATACGTACCCCTGGACTTTTGAATTATGTGAGCTGCTATTTTCCATTTTCCCTTTGAGAAGGTTTGAATTTACTCTCTTTAAATGCAACTTAGAGTTTAGACCGACATGAAATTTTATTTTGATAAATACAGAATTGTATCTACATACATCTCATCATGCTCTCATGCAGAAAAATGATTAACTTTTTTTCTCATAATGAACTGAATATTTGAATGAGGAATTTCAAAGTCTTATGCCTATATGTACAGAGATATGTATCAAACAGTTCTGGAAGATTATATTTTACACCTAACTTTTCACAAAATAGAGATTTTCACAAGTATCATGTAATGTCCTGCAATTTCAACTGCTGAATAGCTCTTAAAGTGTTTCAAGGTATTTCGCAGTTGACATAGGAAAACAGCTGATAGTGAAAGAGACATCAACAGACGTGGTCAATACCAGTAGATTTTTAGAAGGTAGACTTCTCCAAGGTTTACTTTTTATTTTCATGTCATTTCAAAAATTAACTCTAGATTCAATTTGCTATTTCTACAGAAGTGTTACAGATATCACTAAGAAGTTAGTCCAGGGGGCCTGCTAAGGAACAGAGTTTGATGTTTCAGCAACAAAAATTGTAAACATACGTGATGGCCTGATCAGGGAGAAACCAGTTGTGTACCCAAGAGCAGTTAACACTAATCACTCTGGGTAGAGGTAAGAACAAGAAGAACACCTATAATGGAAACTCTCAAACACTTGCTGCCTCAAACCATCTCTTCAAGATGGAGTTAAATAGTCGGTATTAACAGAATTTTCCCTTTCTTTTCCTTCTTATATCCTAAATCAATTAATTTACTTAGGCAATGGAGCTGTTTGGCTTTATTTCCCTCTCAATGAAAGCTTTGCCTGCAACACTCCTGGCAATTCCAGCCCTGAATTCCTCCTGAGAATATTGTTCACGCTGAGAAGTGCTCCATTGTTGGCATGCTCTGTAATAGAGAAAAATAGATATAAGGGTTATACAAAATTATTGGATCAATATATAATGAACATTTAAATTACAGAAGATCCCAAACCTTAATATGAAGCTACCATTTGTAAATACAGAATAGAATAATGCATGTGAAACTCAAAGGTAACATTGATAGCTTTTTCCCCCTCATTTCAAATATAATGAGGGCATTATTTAATAACTGTCGTACCTATGATAGAAAGCAATAACCAAAGATGAAAGAAAAAATAAAGAAAGCGAATAGGGAAATATGAAAGGAAAGAAAGAAGGAAGGAAGGAAAAAGTAATTTAAAATCTTTGAATGACCTTTATTTTTCCTTAGCTTGAGACTAAAGGAGTGATTGAGCAACCTCAACTCTAGAAAAACATCCAGAAAAATATTCTTTCAATTTTAAAGTTAAATAAAACATTTAGAAGATAAAAGTTTATAAATTAGAAAAATGCTATTTTGCGGCAGTAAGACTTCACTGAGTTATGTAACTTCTAAAATATATGGCATGTTACCTAATATCTTCTGAGAGTTTCACTTAACTTTTTAAAAAGTTTTATTTTGTTTTTAATTGACATACAGTTGCACATATTTATGAGGTACAGTGTGACGTTTTGATACATACATACATTGCATAATGATCCAGTCAGGGTAATTAGCGTATTTATCATCTTAAACATTTGTCATTTCTTTGTGGTGAAAACATTCAAAATCCTCCCTTCTAGCTTTTTAAAAATATACTATACATTATAATTGACTATAGTCACCCTACAGTGCAAGAGAATACCAGAAGTTTTCTGTTCTATCTGACTGTAACTTTGTACCAATCTCTCCACATCCTTCTCTTCTCCCTACTCTTCTTAGCCTCTGGTAACAACTATTCTACTCTTTACTTCTATGAGATCAACTTTTTTACATATGAGGGAGACCATGTTGTTTTTTGTCCTTCTGTGTTTAGCTTATTTCGTTTAACGTAACGTCCTCTAGGTCAGGGGTACCCCAACCACTGGGACGCAGACTGCTACTGGTTGTGGTCTGTTAGGGGCCACACAGCAGGAGGTGAACAGAGGGCAAGGGAACATTACCTCCTGAGCTCCGCCTCCTCTCAGATCAGCAGAGGCATTAGGTTCTCATAGGAGCAGGAACCCTATTGTGAACTGCACATGCGAGGGATCTAGGTTGTGTACTCCTTATGAGAATGTAACTAATGCCTGATAATCTGAGGTAGAACAGCTTCATCATGAAACTGTCCGCCCCGCTCCCCGATCCCATGGAAAAATTGTCTTTCACAAAACTGGTCCTTGGTGCCAAAAATGTTAGGGACCACTGCTCTAGGTTCATTCATCTTGTTGCAAATGGAAATATTTTGTTCTTTTTTATGGTACACTTTTGATCTATTTATCCATTGATGGACACAAAGGTTGATTCCACATCTTGGCTATTGTGAATAGTACTGCAGTAAACATGGGAGTGCAGATATCTCTTCGACTTACTGATTTCATTTATTTTGGATATGTGTCCTGTAATGGAATTGTTGGATCATAAGGTAGTTCTATTTTTAATTTATTGACAAATATCCATATTGTTGTCCATAATGGCTGTACTAATTTACATTCCAGTCAACAGTGTATAAGAGTTTTCCTTTCTTCACATCCTCATCAGTATTTGTTATTTTTTGTCTTTTTAGTAATAGCCACTTTATCTGGAGTGAGGTGATATTTAATTGTGGTTTTGTTTTGCATTTCTCTGATGATTAGTGATGTCAAATATTTTTCCGTATACCTGTTGGCCATTTGTGTATCTTCTTCTGAGAACTATCTATTCAGATCTTATGCACCTAGATAATCCGTTTTAATTAGATTATTATTTGTGTTATTATTTTGCTATTGAGTTGAGTTGCTTATATATTCTGGATATTATTGCATTAATATAACCTCTTGTCAAATGCATAGTTTGAGAATATTTGCTCCTTTTCTGTAGGTTGTCTCTTCACTCTGTTGATTCTTTGTTTTTTCTGCATGCTGCTTTTTAGTTTGATGTCATCCCATTTGTCTATTTTTGCTTTTGTTTTCAGATCTTATTCATGGAATTCTTGCCCAGAACAGTGTCATTAAAACTGTAATGAAAATTCCCAATTGAATGGTTTTTTCAATGCAGATATTATTGAAATGTCTATCTGCTTACTGAAAATTATAATTCCAGAAAGTTCTGAATAGCCATGTAACATTCAAACATAGATATTCTATGCTTTTTAGAAATAGTTTTTAAAAATTGTGATTCTGTGTACCCTGAGGTGAGTTTTGATGAAGCAAGACTTCCTTGCTTTCTAAAAGAACAAGATTCCCTGGTTTATTCTTGAAGCCTAAATGGTGTAAACATGAACATATAGCTGGTAAAATCATGCAATTTTTTCTTCGTGTTACTATAACCTGTTTGTTTCTTTGTTCTTCTGTTTTGGATAAGACATACATTAGCAATATACAGTTCCTTCTCAACTGACTGGTTGAAAGATGGTATTTATATATTTGATATAATCTATAAAGAGTAAGGTAGATTGCATTTTACAAAGCCATAAAGCATTATTTACTATTCAGATAACACCCTCAGTAATGCATTTTTGCAGAGTTTCCCTGTAAATTGCTAAATTGTTCATGTCAGATTTACAATGTTGTTAATGTCAAATATTTGAGTATTTGATGTTGTAGAATTCTCTATCATCTTTTCACTGTCTAAGACAATTCTATTCTAAACTATTATGCTTTAAATAAGTGACGTTCTTTGGCTTGGTAAAAAGCACCAGAATATTAACCTGATTAAATATTTATAAGCGCATGACTGTTTTCTTGCTCTATAGAGTCATCTTCCCTGAGCAACCAAGCTGTAACAACTACTTTGTGCAGAAAAATTCTATGATGTTCCTAATAGAGTATATTCTTACACTTGAAAATGTCATTATTACCCATCCATCAACTCTAGTGAAGTTATGAAACTTCATTTCACTGGAGGCCTTGACATTACATTGCTCACTGTTTGTTCTGGTTGTCAGCACTTCATGTCACTAACGGACAGGCAGTCGAATCAAAAATCTCGATTTTTTTCTTAATGGAGATTTTTTTTCCTATTCAGTCATCTGCTCATGTGGCTTATAATATGCCTCAAGGTACAGAGACAAATCTAGGTAATAAGGTCTGTTGAGCTTGACTGAAGAATGGTATTGGCTGGTAGGGCTAATTTCTGTGCCCCTGAAAATGCATTATTCCATTATATTTATGCTGTACGGTTAATAATAATGAAGAATATGGAAATATGCTAATGTTTTTGAATTTCTGTTAATTTACACTAACCAATTACAAAAGCAAAATATATTAATTTTTAAATAAATAATTTGGATAAAATTGAGGGAGAGACATTTTATTACTGCAAGTAAATGAACATTTGGAAAAAAGAGGAAAATCTCCACAACTTCTGCTACAAAAACAAATAACGTAGAATAATTTTAAATATTTCTTTATATATGAAGTGTTTTATGGAGAAGTAACATTAGTGTTATAATTTAAGGGAAGAAGAGCATAGTATACACACACACAGACACACAGATACACACACACACACACACACACACACAAGATGTCCATCTGAGTATCTGAATATTATTTAGATTTAGCACAATGAAAACTCCAGGTTCATTCATTTTTTAAGATTAATTCCCAACATTTTTGTATCTCAGTTAAGTGATATGTGAATGCAAAATCATAGGAGGAAATAAGAATTAAAATGCTTTATTAATAAACAGTGACTTAGATTGTATTTTCAGACACCTTTACATTTTAAAGGAAAAAAAATAAATCTCTAGGACATTGTCAGAGAAAAGGGGTATGAATAACATGCCTTACAATAGGTAATTAAATATAATTTAATTTCAGACTGTATTTCAGTGTGTACATGTGAACATAGGTCTATGTGAAAATTCATCTGTTTCAAACAAATTGCAGCTCACATCATCATGCTGTCCTAACACCTCCTGCTCCAGCCACGATATAAAAATTGGCAGCATCACCTGTGAAAAATTTTAAGGAGCATAAACATGGATTATCTGTTTCTTTTTTTTAGGCATCTTTTCTTTTATCAAGTACTTTTTTGGAAAGCCAAAAAATTATGGTTTTGGTTAGGATGGTACAGATGGTTGTGGGTGGTACTGATAACATTATTGAACACTTTACTATGTAATCTAAATATATTAATTCACTTATTTCTCACCAAAACCTTATGAATGTGGTGGCTATTATTACTCACCATATTTTACAGATAAGAACGTTAAGGTGCACAGAAATTAAGTAATTTATCTTCTTTTCTCAAGTATCTTTGTGTCTCACCAAAGACAATCTTTCGTAAACATACCTTAATGGTGTATTACACACTTTAACAAACTTTGCTGCCTTCAGTTGTCTACCTCATCAGTCTGAAACTTTCTCTTCTCTTCCCTTGGTTCTGCATAATTTGTCTTCATTCAATCTATTCAAATTTTTCTTGAACAAGTTTTCAGCACTTCCTGTCTGCAGGCAAGTCTTCTCTCCTTTTGCTCATTTATTGATTATAACACAAAAACATGGGTTGTACAATCCTTTAGCTTCATGGTACACAAACACATACATACAAAATGAAACCCAGTCATGTCACACAACAAGGTAGACTCGGCTCCTTTGCCATACACACGACGCATACACAGTCATTTACCCTAATAGTTATATGGCATAAGTTAGTTGTAATAAGTTCCAAAGTGATCTAGAGTCCTTGTAAGAAGTTGTCATCTATAGAAGACCATAACCTAGAACTGCATCCAGAGGACCAGACAGATTTATTTCTTTCTTATAATAAGTTTCTTTGGGGAAGTGGAGAGAGCTTTTGTCCTGTTTCGCTATCTTCTCTTAGAAATGTTCTAAAGCATTGGACCTCAAAGAGAACAGGCCTCAACCATATCATTTGAAAGTAATCCTAGATAAAGGTGCATATACACAGAGATATAGAGGAAAAGGGATTTGTCTCATTTTATTTTTCACTACCATAGGTAATCCTATGCCTTTTCTTTTTCTTTCTTTCTTTTTTTTTTAAGTAGAGCTGAGATCTCACTGTGTTGCCCAAGCTGTTCTTGAACTCCTGAGATGAAACAATTCTCCTGCTTTGACTTCCCAAAGTGCTGGGATTCCAGGTATGAGTCACCGTGCCTGGCCTTCCCATGCTTTTTCAAAGGCAAGGAAGGTCTTGATATGCTTTCTTT
This sequence comes from Pongo abelii, assembly GCF_028885655.2. Taxonomy (NCBI): domain Eukaryota; kingdom Metazoa; phylum Chordata; class Mammalia; order Primates; family Hominidae; genus Pongo; species Pongo abelii. The sequence goes on along the minus strand of NC_071990.2, from coordinate 93,410,617 downwards.
TTCAGAATGTCTGTGACATTGTTCTATATCTACAGAACTGAAAAGGCACATTAAAGATATTTCCAGAATAAATAAGTCCGTCTTCAATGTTATTTCAATGTGATGTTTCTACTGCTACAACAAGGAAAAGTCACATTTTAAATAGGTAGATTGAGAAATAGAAAAATAGAAAATTGATCAAGATAAAATATTATTAAAGGATTAGATTGGAAAAACATGTGGCATTTCACTCTGGAGCATTCATTTTTACTTACTTGAATTAAGACACCCATTTCACAGTGTCTAATACTCAGGGATGGTCTAAGAAGAGGCAACATTGCTTGTAAATATCACATTGCTTATCACCTCAGAGTGGTGGGTTTATAGAAACTTTAAATGTGAAGTTAAGATATTTAATGCCAAAAATATGGAGAAAGAGAAATGTGTTGGCTTGCACAATCTGGTAAATATGTGAAAATGAAAAAAGTGAGAGGGGGTCTTCTTGGAAAGTTTCTTAGGGTGGGAAACAGAGGGTGGGATTAATGCTATAACACAACTCTTTGACTTTCTTATTTCTTAAAATGTTTCTTTTCTGTTACCAAATCCTGTGCTACCAGAGTTTGGGTTGAATTCTTAGGTCCTGGCTGAAGGGGATGTTTCAGCAAAAGACGCTATTGGTATAACTTTAAATCTTCTGACATGTTTCTGTGCAAGCTAGAGGACCCTACAGTGGTTAACCTGAGGGTTTGCAGCAAATGGGGTTGCCCTATTACCTTATGTCTTACAAAAACAAATCTTGCCATGGGAGTATATGGTTTAAACCAGGGATAAGTGAAGAAAGGGAGAAGTGGTTGTCAAAAGGAAAGAAATCAGGAACTAGGTTACTGTGCAAAAAAAAAAAAAAAAAAAAAGATATAGTTATTTTTTTCAAGGGCATTTTAGGAGAAGAAAATAATACTTAGCTAATCCTCTCTGATTTCTGCATGAGTGATGGGCAATTCTGAAATAAATGACTGGATTTTTTTTTTCCTGAAAATTAGAGTTGGACTTAAACTAATTTCCAAGTTTTCCTTGAAAATTCCACCTGGGTAATCTGGTGAAAAGATATAATGCAGTGTTTTCTAATGGCTAGCCTAAATGGCAACTTTCATTTTGTTCATGGCTCATGGGCTAAAGTTACTACTTTTTTGTGGAAATGAGAGGCAGACAATATTTCTGAATCACTTGGGCCACAGATTGTATAATAATTGAGGCCTATGCATTGAGTGACTTATGAACAAGACTGACAATCTGTTCAGGTAGTTGGCTAGATGTGAGAGGTGACATATTATTGAAGCTTGTCTTTGTATGCTGGAGCTTATTCTGCTCATTTGCATTCACCAAATGAATGTGGATGGGGCTTTTAAAAGACAAAATAAAAGGAAGGTGCTGGTAATGAGAACATGGTGATTTCAATGGTGGCACCCAAAAAGATATGTCCATATCCTAATTCTTAGAAACTGTGAATGTGATATTTTTTTGAAAAAGGATCTTTGCAAATAAAATTAAGGATCTCAAGGTAAATCATACTGTATTATCTGGATAAGCCCTAAATACAATGTCAAGATTCCTTTTAAGAGACACAGAGAGAAATGAAGCGAGAAGAGGAAAAGGCTATGTGAAAGCAGAAGTGGAGATTGGAGTTATCCTACCACAAGCCATGGAATGCCTAGAGCTACCAGAAACAGAAGGAGCAAGAAAGTTCTTCCCTCATCTTCAGAAGGAACACGGCATTGCAGAAAGCTTGATTTTAAACTTCTAGGCTCTAGAATAGTAAGATAATAAATTTCTGTTTTGTGAAGTCACCTAGTTTGTGGTAATTTGTTATAGAAGCCCTGGGAAATGAACACAGGAAGTATGATTTGGTTTGAATTTCAACTCAATTTATGTTGTTGATTTCCATTGTTTTCCATTATGTTGAATGTATTTGGCCTGTTTTCTTTGTTGTTGTTATTTGGTATTTGTTAATATGTCCATTAGGGCAAAAAAAATGATAAGCATTTTGTATATATAATATATGCTTTCTCTTTATGTAGATATAACATGTGCTTTCCCTTTTTTGGATGCATAATTCTATGTTGCTGTTGTTTTGTTGTTCAACTCTCCTAGATCCTTATTTTAGGGGTAGTTCCATTGGTTTAGTTGGTTTCTGAGAGAAGTGTATGAAATCTTCCACTATGAGTGTGGATTTGCCAATTTCTTCTTGTTTTATTATCAATTTTTTTCTTATTATAAAGGAGAAGAAATGAACTATTGAAATAAAAAGTATTACAGCAGAAATCAATGAAGTAGCAAATAAAATTAATACAGAAAAATCAATGAAACCAAAAGTTTGTTCTTGAAAAAACTATAAAATCAACTAGCCTCTAGCTAGACTAAGAAAAAAAGAGGGAGGATACAAATTATTAATATCAGAAATGAAGGAGGGAACATTATTACTGGTCTAATAAATGTTACAAATTAATAAAGGAACATTATGAACAATACTATGCTTGTAAATTTAATAACCTAGATGAAATGGCCAGATTCTTTGAAAGACACAGTTTGGCAAAACTCATACAAGAATAGACAATCTAAATAGGCCTATATATATAAAAGAAATCAAATCAATAATAAATAACCTTTAAGAACAGAAAGCACCAGATTTAAATGGGTTTACTGGTGAAGTCTACCAATATTTAAGCAAGAAATTATACCAATACTCTACCATCTCTTTCAGAAGATAGAAGTAGAGGTAATATAATACTTCCTAACTCATTCTATGAGGCTAGTGTCACCCTCCTACCAAAACCAGACAAAGGTATTACCAGAAAACTACATACTAATTTATTTTATTAATATAAAACATCCTCAACAAAATATTATCAAATCAAATCCAACTATATATTAAAAGAATAACATATTAAGTAGGATTTATCTATCCCAGGTATGCAAGGCTGGCTTAACATTTCAAAAATCAATTTATATATTTAATTTATATCACATCAGTAGACTGAAGAAAAATCACATTATCATATTAACACATGCAGAAAAAATATTTGACAAAATTCAATACCCTTTATGATTAAAACTGTCAGGAAGCTAGGAGTAGAAGGGAGCTTTTTCAGTTTAATAAGAAATATCTACAAAAATACCTAACAGCTAACATCATGCTTAATGGTGAGAATCTACAAGATTTCTCGCTAAGATCAGGAATGAGAAAAAAATGTTCCCTCTCACCACTCCTTTTTAACATTTTACTGAAAATCCTAGCTTATGCAATAAGATAAGAAAAGGAAATAAAAATGTATACTGATTGAGAAACAAGAAATAAGGCTTTGCTAGCAGATAATATGATCATCTCTGTAGAAAATCTGAACTAATTGACCCAAACCCAAAAACCTGATGCTAAAAATTATGACAAGGTTGCAAGATACAAGGTTGATGTATAAAAGTCAATCAATTTTTTATATAGCAACAATGAACAAGTGGAATTTTAAATTACAAACACATTATCATTTACATTTGGTATAAATCTAACAAAATACATATATAAGAGCTTAATGAAGAAAACTACAAATTTATGATGAAAGTGATAAAAAAATTAGATAAATGGAGAGGTATGCCATGTTCATCAGAATTTGAATATTGCCAAGATGTCAGTTCTTCTCAACTTGATCTATAGATTCAATGTACCTCCAATCAAAATCCTAGCATTTTATTTTGTGGATAGCAATATACCTATTCGATAGGAAACAAAAGGCCCAGAATAGCAAACTCAATAATGACAAAGTCAGAGAGTAAAACTACCTGACGTTGTGCCTTACTATATTTACACAGTACAGTATTGGCAAAAGACCAGACAAATAAAGCAATGGAACAAAAGAGAGAGATCAGGAATAAACCCACATAAATACAATCAACTAATCTTTGACAAAAGAGCAAAGGCAATGCAGTGAAGAAAAGGTATTCTTTTTAACAAATGGCATTGGAACAACAGGTCCACCCCCCCAAAAAAAAAGAATCTAGGAACAGACCTTTCATTCTTCACTAAAACTAACTCAAAACGAATCACAGACCTAAATGTAAAATACAAAATTAGGCTGGGCATGGTGGCTTATGCCTGTAACCCCAGCATTTTGGGAGGCTGAAGTGGGTGACTCACCTGAGGTCAGGAGCTCAAGACCAGCCTGGCCAATATGGCGAAACCTCATCTCTACTAAAAATACAAAAATTAGCTGGGTGTGGTGGTACATACCTGTAATCCCAGCTACTTGGGAGGCTGAGGCAGGAGAATCACTTGAACCAGGGAGGCAGAGGATGTAGTGAGTTGAGATCACACCATTGCACTACAGCCTGGGCGACAGAGCAAAACTCAGTCTCAAAAATATAAAAATAAATAAAATAAAATATGAAACTATAAAACTTCTAGAAGATAATATAGAAGAAAATCTAGATGATCTTGGGTTTAGTGCTGATATTTTAGATGCAACATCAAAGGCACAATCGATAAGAAAAAAATCATTGAAGTGTTCTTCATTGAAATTAAGAATTTCTGCTGTCAGAAATATATTGTCAATAGAATTAAAAGTTGAGATACATTTGTTTGTGTCCTCTTTCATTTCGTTAAGCAGTGGTTTGTAGTTCTCCTTGAAGAGGTCCTTCACATCCCTTGTAAGTTGGATTCCTAGGTATTTTATTCTCTTTGAAGCATTTGTGAATGGGAGTTCACTCATGATTTGGCTCTCTGATTGTCTGTTATTGGTGTATAAGAAGGCTTGTGATTTTTGCACATTGATTTTGTATCCTGAGACTTTGCGAAAGTCACTTATTAGCTTAAGGAGATTTTGGGCTGAGACGATGGGGTTTTCTAGATATACAATCATGTCATCTGCAAACAGCGACAATTTGACTTCCTCTTTTCCTAACTGAATACCCTTTATTTCTTTCTCCTGCCTGATTGCCCTGGCCAGAACTTCCCACACTATGTTGAATAGGAGTGGTGAGAGAGGGCATCCCTGTCTTCTGCCAGTTTTCAAAGGGAATGCTTCCAGTTTTTGCCCATTCAATATGATATTGGCTGTGGGTTTGTCATAGATAGCTCTTATTATTTTGAGATACGTCCTGTCAATACCTAATTTATTGAGAGTTTTTAGCATGAAGCATTGTTGAATTTTGTCAAAGGCCTCTTCTGCATCTATTGAGATAATCATGTGGTTTTTGTCTTTGGTTCTGTTTATATACTGGATTACATTTATTGATTTTCATATGTTGAACCAGCCTTGCATCCCAGGGATGAAGCCCACTTGATCATGGTGGATAAGCTTTTTGATGTGCTGCTGGATTCGGTTTGCCAGTATTTTATTGAGGATTTTGCATCAATGTTCCTCAAGGATATTGGTCTAAAATTCTCTTTTTTTGTTGTGTCTCTGCCAGGCTTTCGTATCAGGATGATGCTGGCCTCAGAAAATGAGTTAGGAAGGAGTCCCTCTTTTTCTATTGATTGGAATAGTTTCAGAAGGAATGGTACCAGTCCTCCTTGTACCTCTGGTAGAATTCGGCTGTGAATCCATCTGGTCCTGGACTTTTTTTGGTTGGTAAGCTATTAATTATTTCCTGAATTTCAGAGCCTGTTATTGGTCTATTCAGAGATTCAACTTCTTCCTGGTTTAGTCTTGGTGGGTGTATGTGTTGAGGAATTTATCCATTTCTTCTAGATTTTCTAGTTTATTTGCATGAGGTGTTTATAGTATTCTCTGATGGTACTTTGTATTTCTGTGGGATCTGTGGTGATATCCCCTTTATCATTTTCTATTGCATCTATTTGATTCTTCTCTCTTTTTTTTATTAGTCTTGCTAGCAGTCTATCAATTTTGTTAATCTTTTCAAAAAACCAGCTCCTGAATTCATTGATTTTTTGAAGGGTTTTTTGTGTCTCTATCTCCTTCAGTTCTGCTCTGATCTTAGTTATTTCTTGCCTTCTGCTAGCTTTTGAATGTGTTTGCTCTTGCTTTTCTAGTTCTTTTAATTGTGATGTTAGGGTGTCAATTTTGGATCTTTCCTGCTTTCTCTTGTGGGCATTTAGTGCTATAAATTTCCCTCTACACACTGCTTTAAATGTGTCCCAGAGTCTGTTATGTTGTGTCTTTGTTCTTGTTGGTTTCAAAGAACATCTTTATTTCTGCCTTCATTTCGTTATTACCCAGTAGTCATTCAGGAGCAGGTTGTTCAGTTTCCATGTAGTTGAGCGGTTTTGAGTGAGTTTCTTAATCTTGAGTTCTAGTTTGATTGCACTGTGGTTTGAGAGACAGTTTGTTATACTCTCTGTTCTTTTACATTGGCTGAGGAGTGCTTTACTTCCAACTATGTGGTCAATTTTGAAATAGGTGCGATGTGGTGCTGAGAAGAATGTATATTCTGTTGATTTGGGGTGGAGAGTTCTGTAGATGTCTATTACGTCTGCTTGGTGCAGAGCTGAATTGAATTCCAGGATATCCTTGTTAACTTTCTGTCTTGTTGATCTGTCTAATGTTGACAGCAAGGTATTAAAGTCTCCTGTTATTATTGTGTGGGAGTCTAAGTCTCTTTGTAGGTCTCTAAGGACTTGCTTTATGAGTGTGGGTGCTCCTGTATTGGGTGCATATATATTTAGGATAGTTAGCTCTTCTTGTTGAATTGATACCTTTACCATTATGTAATGGCCTTCTTTGTCTGTTTTGATTTTTGTTGGTTTAAAGTCTGTTTTATCAGAGACTAGGATTGTAACCCCTGCCTTTTTTTGTTTTCCAATTGCTTGGTAGATCTTCCTCCATCCCTTTATTTTGAGCCTATGTGTATCTCTGCACGTGAGATGGGTCTCCTGAATACAGCACACTGAGGGGTCCTGACTCTTTATCCAATTTGCCAGTCTGTGTCTTTTAATTGGAGCATTTAACCCATTTACATTTAAGGTGAATATTGTTATGTGTGAATTTGATCCTGTCATTATGATGTTAGCTGGTTATTTTGCTGGTTAGTTGATGCAATTTCTTCCTACCATCGATGGTCTTTACAATTTGGTATGTTTTTGCAGTGGCTGGTACTGGTTGTTCCTTTCCATGTTTAGTGCTTCCTTCAGGAGCTCTTGTAGGGCAAGCCTGGTGGTGACAAAACAAATGGAAGAACATTCCATGCTCATGGATAGGAAGAATCAATATCGTGAAAATGGCCATACTGCCCCAGGTAATTTATAGATTCAATGCCATTCCTATCAAGCTACCAATGACTTTCTTCACAGAATTGGAAAAAACTACTTTAAAGTTCATATGGAACCAAAAAAGAGCCTGCGTTGCCAAGTCAATCCTAAGCCAAAAGAGCAAAGCTGGAGGCATCACGCTACCTGACTTCGAACTATACTACAAGGCTACAGTAACCAAAACAGCATGGTACTGGTACCAAAACAGAGATAATGACCAATGGAACAGAACAGAGCCCTCAGAAATAATGCCGCATATCTACAACTATCTGATCTTTGACAAATCTGACAAAAGGAAGAAATGGGGTAAGGATTCCCTGTTTAACAAATGGTGCTGGGAAAACTGGCTAGCCATATGTAGAAAGCTGAAACTGGATTCCTTCCTTACACCTTATACAAAAATTAATTCAAGGTGGATTAAAGACTTAAATGTTAGACCTAAAATCATAAAAACCCTAGAAGAAAACCTAGGCAATACCACTCAGGACATAGGCATGGGCAAGGACTTCATGTCTGAAACACCAAAATCAATGGCAACAAAAGCCAAAATTGACAAATGGGGTCTAATTAAACTAAAGAGCTTCTGCACAGCAAAAGAAGCTACCATCAGAGTTAACAGGCAACCTACAGAATGGGAGAAAATTTTTTCAATCTACTCATCTGACAAAGGGCTAATATCCAGAATCTACAAAGAATTCCAACAAATTTTCAAGAAAAAAACAACCCCATCAACAAGTGGGTGAAGGATATGAACAGACACTTCTCAAAAGAAGATATTTATGCTGCCAACAGACACATGGAAAAATGCTCAGCATCACTGGCCATCAGAGAAATGGAAATGAAAACCGCAATGGGATATCATCTCACACCAGCTAGAATGCCGATCATAAAAAAGTCAAGAAACATCAGGTGTTGGAGAGGATGTGGAGAAATAGGAACACTTTTACACTGTTGGTGGGACTGTAAACTAGTACAACCATTGTGGAAGACAGTGTGGCGATTCCTCAAGGATCTAGAACTAGAAATACCATTTGACCCAGCCATCCCATTGGTATATACCCAAAGGATTATAAATCATGCTGGTATAAAGACACATGCACACATATGTTTATTGCAACACTATTCACAATAGCAAAGACCTGGAACCAACCCAAATGTTCAACAATGATAGACTGGATGAAGAAAATGTGGCACATATACACCATGGAATACTATGCAGCCATAAAAAAGGATGAGTTCATGTCCTTTGTAGGGACATGGATGAAGCTGGAAACCATCATTCTCAGCAAAGTGTCACAAGGATAGAAAACCAAACACCGCATGTTCTCACTCGTAAGTGGGAATTGAACAATGAGAATACTTGGACACAGGAAGGGGAACATCACACCCTGGGGCCTGTTGTGGGGTCGGGGGAGGGGGGATGGATAGCATTTGGAGATATACCTAATGTAAATGACGAGTTAATGGGTGCAGCACACCAACATGGCACATGTATACATATGTAACAAACCTGCACGTTTTGCACATGTGCCCTAGAACTTATAATAAAAATATATATATATTAAATTTAAAAAAGAGAAAAAAAATAAAAGTTCAGATACAAATTGGCAGGAAGTATTTGCAAAAGACATATCTGATAAAAGACTGTATTAAAAATATACAAAGAACTCTTAAAATAACAAGGAAACAACCCGTTAAAATGGACAAAAGATCTAAACAGATAGCTCACCAAAGAAGATATATAGATGGCAAATAAGCATATGAAAGTATGTTCAGTATCATATATCATTAGGGAATTGCAGCTTAAAACAACAATAGGATCTTATTAGAATATTCACAGTTCAAAACACTGACAACATAGAATGCTGGCAAGGATGTATGCAACAGGAACTTTCATTCATTGCTAGAGAGAATGCAAAATGGTACAGCCATTTTGGAAAACGGTTTGGTAGGCTCCTGCAAAACTAAACATACTCTTACCATATGATCCAGCAATTGTGTTTCTTGGTATTTATCTAAAGAAATTGAGAACTTATGTTCACAAAAAACCCTGTACACAGGCCAGGTGCAGTGGTTCACACCTGTAATCTCAGCACTTTGGGAGGCTGAGGTGGGAAGATCACTGGAGCCCAAGAGTTCGAGACCAGCCTGGGCAACAGTGATACCCTGTCTCTACAAAACAAGTAGAAAAATTAGCGAGGCATGGGGCTGTGTTTCTGTAGTCCTAGTTACTCAAGAGGCTGAGGCATGGCTGCTTGAGCCCAGTGAACCATGGTAGTGCCACTGCATTTCAGCCTGGGCAACAGAGTGGCAACAGAGTGAGACACTGTCTGTAAACAAACAAACAAACAAAAACTTGCACACAGATGTTCATAGTAGCTTTATTCATAACTGCTATAACTAGGAAGCAACCAAAATGCCTTTTAGTAGGTGCCTGAATAAATAAACTTACTACTTCCAGACCATGAAATGTTATTCAGTGCTATAAAGAAGTGAGCCATGAAGCCGTTAAAAACATAGAGGAAACTAAAATGCATATTTACTAAGTTAAAAAAGTCAATCATAAAAGGCTACGTACTTTGTGATTTCAAGTATATGGCATTCTGGAAAAGGTAAAAAATACGAAAACATGAAAAAGATCAGTGATTGCGAGAGGTTTTGAAGGGAAGGAGGAATGAATAGGCCAAACACAGAGGATTTTAATGGCTGTTAAACTACTCTGTATGGTAGCATAATAGTGGATACATGTCATTTGGAATTTATCCAAACCCATAGCACATACACCACCAAGAGTGAACCCTAAAGTAAAGCAAGGACTGCAGAGCTCAAAGTATGTGCTTTTGTTTTATTTTTAAAAAGTGTAACTTCTTTAGATCCTCCTGTATAGGATGTTCTTTTTTCCTTTTTTTTTTTTTTTGAGGCAGAGTCTCACCCTGTCGCCCAGGCTGGAGTGCAGTGGCGCGATCTCGGCTCACTGCAAGCTCTGTCTCCCGGGTTCACGCCATTCTCCTGCTTCAGCCTCCCGAGTAGCTGGGATAACAGGTGTCTGCCACCACGCCCAGCTATTTTTTTTTTTTGTATTTTTAGTAGAGACAGGGTTTCACTCTGTTAGCCAGGATGGTCTTGATTTCGTGACCTTGTGATCCACCCACCTCTGCCTCCCAAAGTGCTGAGATTACAGGCGTGAGCCACCACGCCCTGCCTGTGTAGGATGTTCTTTAGTGTTATGTATCTCCTTGCAAAAGTGTTATTCTGATAAAAGCTACCCTGTAATAAATGGTACCAAAAATAAGTGCGACTAATTGACACAGTAATAATTAATTACTTTCAACATGTTATATATTTTCTTCCTACATTTATTTTGATATTGCGTACATACATATTTTGCTCTTGTTGAGCTGAACTAATGAAACCTGTTTTTGCATTTGTCTTAAAAACTCTAGAATTTACAGTAGCTTATGCTTAATTTTAATTTTTAAATGTATTATGAGTGTGTTTACATTTGTTTTGTTTATTTAAGGCTTAAAATTGATAGAATGTTGAGAAGATCAAGGATGATCAATTGTGCTTCCAGTGCCACACAACTGCTTATCCTTTTGAATTGGAACAAAAATAGGACACAATTCTACTTACCAATTTTTAAAAATAATCTAATAATGCTTGCCCTAATAAAAGTCTCTACCCAGGCTGTGAAACACACCTGCTGAGGAGTGAATTTAGTTTTGTGATGGATTGCTCTGCCCTCATTACTTTTAAATTAGGTTGTACATAGTATATATCTTTCAAAATTACCTGCATAGGGTTTGCTTACTGAAGAACTATTAAGTATATAGAAAATGCCCACACTCGGGATTGTAAATGGTGTACTTGTTAATCCCACAATGAATTTTATGTGCTATTAGAATTGATTAATATAGGTAACATTGCTGGTCATTGAAATACTGGCTGATTTTTAATAAAAATATTTTGGTTTGTATGCCAGAAAGTCTTTTTTCATACAACTATTCATTTTGAAACTTTTCCCTTCTAATTCTTCTGTCTCATACTTTTTATCTAAATGGCAAACAATATAGTGAAGTGGAAAAATGACTTATAATCAGATGACATGCTTAGTATACGTAATGACATATAAAATATTTCTACATACGTATCTATGCATCTATCATATATATATACACACACAGATATATATACAAATACCTATACTTTTGACAATATCTATCTTTAATATTTCTGCTACATCTCTCTTTTTATGTTAATTAATACTTGCATAACTTCTGAAATCCCCTTTTGTGACAGATTTATTTTCTTCTTCATGAAGTCAATATTCCAGGAAAAAAAATACCAACTCTTCAGCATGTTACTTATAATAATCAGTTTTCCAGGTCTAGTCACTGCCCTTCACTATTTCAGTCAGAACTAAGGTGAGACATCTCGAACCAGATAATGCTCTGAGTACTACCAGTAACTGATTGCTCCAGATAAGAGCTACTGGGGTTGGCGTGAGTTCCTTAACTATCAATTGTATTTTAACATTCATCATCATTATTCTTAGAGCACAGAATACAGATAGGGGAAACTATATGCAGACAATATCTTAATAAAAATAAAGAAGCAAAACAGTTATATGTATATAACTTATGCTTTGTATAAAAATGACTATACATACTTACACACACTCACACACATATAAAAATATACACATGCACACTGGCTTTTTTCTCTTCTTTTCTCTGAAGAATTGTTTTTGAAAGTTGCAACCCATCGTCTTAGTGAGTACACTAGTTCCTAGGGTCATTTAAGTCTCTCATTGTTAGTATGTTTTTTCCAATCAGCCTTAGGGTTGAATGGAAGGTTATAAGCCAGGAAATCTCTTATTAATAAATTAAACTTACCTTAATAAAATGATTATGATATTTTAGACAAATAATCTTTTTATTTAGGTAATTATGTTTATCTCTAAAACTGAGTCATCCACAGTTGCATTAATTAGAGTCAAATTCCAGAGTGGTGGAGAAAGAAAAGGCATAAATGCATTTCTAAAATCATGGCTCAAGTAAATACTGAAAATTTAGATCTGATCAGTTCAACTCAAAGAAAACATTATGGCACTTCACAATTTCAAATTGTTTACCTTTTTAAAAAATGAACAACTCCATTAAAGTATATAATTAGTTTATGATTGCATTAACATGTTTTTATTTGTTATATTACCAATATTGTAGGTATCTGAAAAACCTAAGGAAGAATTCCAATGGATATTTTTGTGAGCAAGTAATAAGCATTATGTATCAGTATTAGGGATTTTTCTTGTTAATGGAATCATAGTATCAATGGAATGTTTGAAAATAGGAATCATCTGTTGATAATACAAAATATCAAATAAATTTAGATCCTTAATTGGCATTATTTATGAATGAATAATTCATTCACTATCAAATTATTTAAATAATTTGAAGTATATGACAGGTGCTTTTAAATTATTTTTTATCATTTATAGATGTCTTCTATTATATTAGTTCTTCTAACAGAAATTGCATAAACTTACGAATGGTCTCATACTTGTCCATTTGTCCTTAAAATAACATTGTTTATTGGTATCAATAATTTAATTACTCTTTTGTCTCTAATATTTTTTTCTCACCAAATTTTAGGTTCCTCTTTTTCTTAAAGAAATGATTTCTTTCTTTTCAAATTTTGTGTTAACATAGCATTTTAATATTGAGGACCCTTAATTGCAGCAATTGACATTTATGTAGTGTTCTCTTTCTTTCCCAGAGTATGTAAATATTAATATAAATTATGTTTAAAAGTAATCCCCACAAATCCCTTGTGAAATATGTGAAGTAGTAAGTAACTATATATGGATATAAGATTATCATTATTAATGTGTAGATTGAGTGCTATTATTAACTACTTTATTTTTATGAATACAGAAACATTTTTAAAACATTTTTTCTTTGTGTGAAGATGCCTTAAAATAGAATGAAAGAAAGTAAAGCTTTTACTTTTCTACGTATTTTATTTTTTTTTTAAATTGTAGGAATGTGATTATTTTGAGAGTCTGAGTATTAGCATTGTAACTAAGCTACAGAACCAAAACGAAAAATGATATTTAATAAGGGTGACATTAGATGATTTAAATCAACCTCTACTCTATTGTCCACAAGGTGGACCTTATCTACATATCATTTGCAAAGACAGATCTTAAAAGATTATCTTCAACTTTTTTAAAGGAAATTTTAACTTCTGTTTTCTGGTCCAGCGTTTGAGGAGCTTGGAAATTGTCATTCCATCTTAACAATTAAAAAGCTGAAAAAGTAAGGAATCAACAACTCTTATTATATCTGTTAGAGAAGTGAGGTTGCTGGGCAAACCACTGCTCCCCAAAATAAAAAGATATACATACAAATACAGAGATTCACAACTTAACAGGGCAAAAAGGCATTAGCAGAAACCTCCATAGCAACCAGTGTGCCAGGTTACTTTTACCAACTACATCATATCAGGGTATCAAGAAAAATTACAGACACACTCACAAGCAAAAAGCACAATTTGAAAAGATAGAGCAAGCATTAGAACCACACTCACATATGGCAGAGATGTTGGAATTATCCGGTTGGAATTTATGTTAATATGAACACTAATATTAATATAACGAATATGCTAAGAGCTCAAATAGTTAAAGTCAGCAGCATGCAAAAATAGATGAGCATTCTAAGAAAGAATGAAAAAGATTCCCCATTTTTCTTTCTCTAGTTCCTGGTAACCACCATTCTATTCTCTACTTCTATGAGTTTGATGATATTAGAGACCTTATATGAGTGAATCATGCAGTGTTTGTCTGTGACTGGCTTATTTCACTTAGCATAATGCAATGAGATATCACCTCACACTTGTTAAGATGGTTATCATAAAAAAAAGTGTTGGCAAGGATGTGGAGAAATTGGAACCCTTATAGACTGTTGCTGGGAATGTCGAATGATGCAGTGATTATGAAAGACAGTATGGAGATTCCTGAAAATAATTAAAAATAGATGGTGGATAGGAGGCAGGACTAGCTTGCAGCTCCTACTCGGACAGACAGAGCAACATGTGGAGACTTAACATCATGAACTTTTACTCTAAGAACCACCACAGGAACATACAAGGAAAGCTGAGAGAATCCACAGACAGACCCTTTGAAGGAACTGGATCGCTGCAGCAGGCTCCTTGAGATGCCAAAGAATTGTGAGTCTGCTTGTTTTCTCTTGAGGGAAGCTGGTGGTCTGGGGCAAGTTCTAAGGCTTGGTCAGTGGCTGCCTGGAAATAGATTTGGTGCTGTTGTGGAGTCAGTGGGAGTGAGACCAGCCTTTAGGACTGCAGGCTGTGTGGGAATGGGGTGAGGCCTGTGACTGCCGGCTTTCCCCCACTTCCCTGGAAACCTGTATAATTCAGCAGAGGCAGCCATAATTCCCCTGGGAACATAACTTCATTGGGCTGAAAACCACAACCCCAATCCCCTACAGCCGCCGGAGCAAGAGGGAGAGTCTCAGCTCAGATAGGCCTATGTGTGCCCCCACCTGGTGGTCTTTCTCTACCTGCCCTGGTTGCCAAAGACAAAAGTCATAATCTCTTGGGAGCACTTCTACAGGCCTGCCCACTGCCTGAGAAACCTGAATACTTACCAGGCCAGCCTAGGGCAACTGCTTTTTCCTTACAGTACTGCAGCTGATGTGTTCTTGAAAGTGCCACCTCCTGGCTGGAGGCCAACAAAACACAAAACCAGAGCACTAGACAAAAATACAACCAAGGACCTGCACAGCATCCACTTCACTCCCCTACTACCTCCACCAGAGCAGGTGCTGGTATCTGCGGCTGAAAGATCTGAAGATGAACCACATCACAGGACTCTTTGTATTGACTCCCCAGCACCAGCCAGAGCCTGGTAGCTCTGCTGGGTGGTTAGATCCAGAACAAAAACAATCACTGCAGTTTGGCTGTCAGGAAGCCCCACCCCTAAGGGAAGGGGGAGATCACCACATCAAGGGAGCAACCCGTGGGACAAAAGAATCTGAACAGCACCCTTGAGTCTCATATCTTCCCTCTGACATAGTCTACCCAAATGAGAAGGAAGCAGAATAACAATCCTGGTAATATGACAAAATGAGTTTTTTTTTTTTAACACACCCAAAAGATCACCCCAGCTCAATAGCAATGGATCCAAACCAAGATGAAATCTCTGAATTGCAAAAAAAAAAAAAAAAAAAAAAAAAAATTCAGAAAGTTGATTATTAAACTAATCAAGGAGGCACCAGAGAAAGGTGATGTCCAACTTAAAGAAATGAAAAACATGATACAGAAGATGAAAGGAAAAATATTCAGTGAAATAACATCAATACAAAACAATCACAACTTCTGGAAATCAAGGACACACTTAGAGAAATGCAAAATGCACTTGAAAGTCTTGACAATAGAATTGAACAAGCAGAAGACAGAACTTCAGAGCTCGAAGACAAGGCTTTTGAATTAACCCAATCCCTCAAAGACAAAGAAAAAAGAATTTTAAAAAATCAACAAAGCCTCCAAGAAGTTTGGGACTATGTTAAGCATGCAAATCTAAGAATAATTGGAGTTTTTGAGGAAGAAGAGAAGTCTAAAAGTATGGAAAACCTCTCTGAGGTAATAATCGAGAAAAACTTCCCTAGTCTTGCTGGAGATCTAGAAATCCAAATAGAAGTTCAAAGAACACCTGGGAAATTCATCACAAAAAGATTATCGCCTAGGCACATAGTCATCAGGTTATCTAAAGTCAAGATGAAGGAAAGAATCTTAAGAGCTGTCAGGCAAAAGCATCAGGTAACCTATAAGGAAAACCTATCAGAGTAACAGAAGATTTCTCAGCAGAAATCCTACAAGCTAGAAGGGTTTGCGGTCCTATTTTTAGCCTCCTTTATGAAACAAAACTATTATCAGCCAATAATATTCTATCCAGAGAAACAAAGCTTCATAAATGAAGAAAAAATAGTCGTTTCCAGAAAAACAAATACTGAGAGAATTCACAACTACCAAGCTAGCATTACAACAAATGCTAAAAGGACCTGTAAATCTTGAAAGAAATCCTTGAAATACACCAAAATAAAATGTCCTTAAAGCATAAATCTCACAGGACCTATATAACAATAACACAAAGAAAGCAAACAAGGTATTCAGGCAACAAATAGTATGATCAATAGAATAGTATCTCACATCTCATACTGATGTTGAATGTAAATGGCCTAAGTGCTCCACTTAAAAGATACAGACTGGCAGAATGAATAAGAATTCACCAAAATTTCTGTTATCTTCAAAAGCATCACCTAAAGATTCACATAAATTTAAGATAAAGGGGTGGAAAAATATATTCCATGCAAAAGGACACCAAAAGTGATCAGAAGTAGCTATTCTTACATCAGACAAAACAAACTTTAAAGCAACAGCAGTTTAAAAAGACAAAGAGGGACAATATATAATGACAAAAGGACTAGTCCAAGAAGAAAATATTACAATCCTAAGTATATATGCACCTAACACTGGAGTTCCCAAATTTATAAAACAATTACTACTAGCCATAAGAAATGAATTAGACAGCACTACAATAATAGTGGGGGACTTTAATACTCCATGGAAACCACTAGAGAGATCATCAAGACACAAAGTCAGTAAAGAAACAATGGACTTAAACTATATTCTACAACAAATAAACAACAGATATTTACAGAACATTTTACTCAGAACCTACAGAATATACATTCTATTCATTAGCACATGGAACATTTTCCAAAATATGGTAGGCCACATAACAAGTCTCAGTAAATTTAAGAAAATTGAAATTATATCAAGTACTCTCTCAGATCACAGTGGAATAAAATTGGAACTCAACTCCAAAAGGAACCCTGAAAACCATGCCAATACCTTGAAATTAAATAACCTGTTCTTCAGTGATCGCTGGGTCAACAGTATAATCAAGAAAGAAATTTAAAATTCCTTTGAAAGGAACAATAATAGTGCCACAACCTATCAAAACCTCTGGGGTACAGCAAAAATGGTGCTGAGATGAAAGTTCATAGCATTAAATGCCTGAAAGAGCAAAAATAGACAATGTAAGGTCACATCTCATGGAACTGGGTAAACAAGAACAATCCAAACCCAAACCCAGCAGAAGAAAATAAATAATAAAGATTAGAGTAGAACTGAATGAAATTGAAACAAACAAAAAATACAAAAGATAAATGAAACAAAAAGCTGGTTCTTTGAAAAGATAAATAAAATTGATAGACCATTAGCAAGAATAACCAAGAAAAAAGAGAAAGTACAAATAAGTTTAATTAGAAATAAACAGGAAATATTACTAATGATACCACAGAAATACAAAAGATTATTAAAGTCTACTATGAACACCTTTATGTGCATAAACTAGAAAACCTAGAAGATATGGATAAACTCCTAGAAATATACAACCCTCCTAGATTAAACCAGGAAGATATAGAAACTCTGAACAGACTAATAACAAGTAGCAAGATTAAAATTGTATAAAAAATATTGCCAACCAAAGAAAATCCAGGACCAGACAAATTCACAGCTGAATTCTATCACACATTCAAAGCAGAATTGATACAAATCCTATTGGCACTATTCCACAGGACAAAGAGGAAATCCTCCCTAAATCATTATATAACGCCAGTATAACCCTAATACCAAAATCAGGGAAGAACATAACAAAAAAAGAAAACTACAGACCAATAACCCTGTTGAACATATATATACAAATCCTCAACAAGATACTAGCTAACAAAATCCAACAGCATATCAAAATAATAATCCACCATGATCAAGTGGGTTTCATACCAGGAATCCAGGAATGGCTTAACATATGCAAGTCAATAAATGTGATACAACACATAAACAGAATTAAAAACAGAAATCACATGATCATCTCAATAGATGCAGAAAAAGCATTTGACAAAATTCAGCATCCATTTATGATTAAAACCCTTAGCTAAATTGGCATAGGAGGGACATATCTTAAGGTAATAACAGGCATCTATTACAGACCCACAGCCAACATTATACTGAATGGGGAAAAGTTGAAAGCATTCTTCCTGAGAACTGGAACAAGACAAGGATGACCAATCTCACCACCCCTCTTCAAAATGGTACTGGAAGTCCTAGCTAGAGCAATTGGATAAGAGAAAGAAATCAAGAGTATCCAAATTAGTAAAGAGGAAGTGAAACTGTGGCTGTTTGCTGATGATATACGTCTATACCTAGAAAACCCTAAAGACTCACTCAAAAAGCTCCCAGAACTGGTAAATGAAATTAAGCAAAGTTCAGGATACAAAATTAATGTACACAAATCAGTAGCCCTGCCATGCACTAACATGAGCAAGCTGATAATCAAATCAAGAATGCAACCTCTTTCACTATAGCTGACCAAAAAAAAAAAAATCAGGAGTATACTTAACCAAGGAGGTGAAAGACCTCTGTAAGGAAAACTACAGAACATTGCTGAAAGAAGTCATAGATAACACAAACAAATGGAAACACATTCCATGCTTATGGATAGATAGAATCAATAATGTGAAAATGATCATACTGCTAAAACCAATCTACAAATTCAATGCAGTGACCATCAAAATACCACAATCATTCTTCACAGACATAGAAAAAACAATCCTAAAATTCATATGGAACCAAAAAAGAGCCACATAGCCAAAAGAAGACTAAGCTAAAATAACAAACGCAAAGGCATCACATCACCCAATTTCAAACTATACTATAAGGCCATAGTCACCAAAACAGCATGGTACTGATATAAAAATAGGCATAAGGACCAATGGAACAGAACAGAGAGCCCAGAAATAAACCCAAACACTTACAGTCAAGAGATCTTCACAGAGCCAGCAAAAACATGGAGTGGGGAAAGGACACCCTATTCAACAAATGGTGCTGAGATAATTGACAAGCCACATGTAGAAGAATGAAACTGGATCCTCATCTCTCACCTTTTACAAAAATCAACTCAATATAGATCAAAGACTTAAATCTAAGACCTGAAACCATAAAAATTCTAGAAGATAACATTGGAAAAACCCTTCTAGGCATTGGCTTAGGCAAAGACTTCCTGACCAAAAACCCAAAAGCAAATGCAACAAAAAGAAAACTAAATAGATGGGACTTAATTAAACTAAAAACATTCTGCAGAGCAAAAGAAATAATCAGCAGAGTTAACAGATAACCCACAGAGTGGAAGAAAATCTTCACAATCTATACACTCGACAAAACACTAATATCTGGAATCTACAACGAACTCAAACAAATCAGCAAGTAAAAAACAAACAATTCCATCAAAAAGTGGGCTAAGTACATGAATAGACAATTCTCAAAAGAAGATACACAAATGGCCTACCAGCATATGGAAAAATGATCACATCACTAATTATTTAGAAAATGCAAATTGAAACCACAATACCACCTCACTTCTGCAAGAATGGCCATAATTAAAAAAATGAAAAAAATAATAGATGTTGGCATAGATGTGGTGACATGGGAACACTTTTAACACTGACTGGGAATGTAAACTAGTACAAACACTATGGAAAACATTGTGAAGTTTCCTTAAAGAACTGAAAGTATATCTACCATTTGATCCATCAATTCCACTACTAGGTGTCTACCCAGAGAAAAAGAAGTCATTATATGCAAAAGATACTTGCATGTGGATGTTTATAACAGCACTATTCGCAATTGCAAAAATATGGAACCAGCCCAAATGCCCATCAGTCAATGAGTGGATAAAGAAAATGTGATGTAATACCATGAAATACTACTCAGCCATAAAAAAAGAATGAAATAATGGCATTCGCAGCAACCTGGATGAAATTAGAGACCATTATTTTAAGTGAAGTAACTCAGGAATGGAAAACCAAACATTGTATGTTCTCACTCATAAGTGGGAGCTAAGCTATGAGGATGCAAAGACATAAGAAGGATACAATGGACTTTGGGGACTTGGGGAAAGGGCGGGACAGGGTGAGGAATAAAATTCTACAAATTGGGTAAAGTGTACACTACTTGGATGATGGGTGCACCAAAATCTCAGAAATCACAAGTAAAGAACTTATTCATACAACCAAACATCACCTGTTCCCCAAAAACCTATAAAAATAAAAATAATTGAAAAACTATCATCAGAGTGAACAGAAAACCTACAAAATGGGAGAAAAATGTTGCAATCTCTCCATCTGACAAAGTTCTGATATCCAGTCTACAAGAAACTTAAATAAATTTACAAGAAAAAAGTAGACAACCCACTAAAAAGTGGGCAAAGAACATGAACAGACACTTCTTACAAGAAGACACTCAGTAGACCAACAAGCATATTAAAAAAAGCTCAACATCACAAATCATTAGAGAAATGCAAATCAAAACCACAATGAGAAACCATCTCATGCCAGTCGGAATGGCAATTATTAAAAAGTCCTGAAACAACAGATGCTGGCGAGGTAGCAGAGAAAAAGAAATGCTTTTACACTGTTGGTGGGAATGTAAATTAGTTCAACCATTGTGGAAGACACTGGTAATTCCTCAAAGATCTAGAGGCAGAAATAGCCTGTGACCTAGCAATCCCATTACTGGGTATATACCCAAATGAATATAAATTATTCTATTATAAAGATACATTCACTTGTATGTTCATTGCAGCACTTTTCACAATAGCAAAGACATGGAATCAATCCAAATGTCCATCAGTGATAGACTATATAAAGAAAATGTGGTACATACACACCATGGAATACTATGCAGCCTTAAAAAGGAATGAGATCATGTCCTTTGCAGGGACATGGATGGAACTGGAAGCTGTTACCCTCAGCAAATTCATGTAGGATCAGAAAACCAAACACCACATGATCTCACTTATAAGTGGGAGCTGAATGATGAGAACATAAGGACACACGGGTGTGGGAACAACACTTACTGGGGTTAGTTGAAGCGAGGGGTGAGGGGAGGTAGAGCATCAGGAAAAATAACTAATGGATACTGGGCTTAATACTAAGGTGATAGGTTGATCTGTGTAGCAAGCCGCCATAGCACACATTTGCCTATGTAACAAACTTGCACATCCTGCACATGTACCCTGGAACTTAAAATAAAAGTTGAAGGAAAAAAAAAAAATAGGACTACCATATAATCCAGCAATCCCACTTCTGTGTAGATATCCCATAAATTGAAACCAAGATCTCAAAGAGATACCTGCATCTCCCTAGTCACTGCAGCATTATTCACAACAATCAAGCTATTAAAAAAACCCAAATATTCATTAAATGTTAAATAGATTTTTTTTACAATATGTTGTATCCATGCATGGAGTATGATTCAGCCAAAAAAAAGAAATCTTTTCATTTGTGACAACATGAATTTATAGCATTCAATGCATATATTAGATAAAGAAGAAAAATATAAAATCCATAATCTAAAGTCCAACCTTAAGAAACTAGAATAGGAGGAGCAAATTAAATCCAAAAGGAGCAGAAAAAAAGAAATAATAATTAGAGCAGAAATCAATAAAATTTTAAAAAGAAAATCAATTTAGAAAATCAATGAAACCAAACACTTTTTTTTTGACAAGATAGGCCTCTAGCAAGGCAAACAAATGAAAGAAAGCGTATAATTAACTAAGATCATAAATGTAAGTAGGGACACCATAAATATCCCATGAATATTAAAAGAATAATAAAATGCTATGAATAACTTTTTGTTCATAAATTTGATAACTTAGATGATATGGAATGATTTCTTGAAAGATGCATTTTGATAGCTATCACACAAGAGTAAATGGACAATCTAAATAGGTCTACATCTATTAAAGAAATCTAATCAATAATTAGTAACTCTCCAAAACAAAGCAAAGGGATCAAGTAGATTCACTGATAAATTTTATCGAACAGGTTAGGAAGAAATCATACCAAGTCATTAAACTTTCTTTTAGCAGATAGAAGCAGAGGGTATTGTCATAACTTATTCCATGAATCCATATAATTATATGCTGGATTATACCCAAAGACAGTACAAGAAAACTACAGACCAGTATCTCTCATGTACATTGATGAAAAAACCCTAAACAAAATATGATCAAATTTAACCTAACAATGTATTAAAAAAAGTATATACCACAACCAGGTTGGATTTATTCCAGGTATGCCAAGCTATTTGAACATCTGAAAATCAGTTAATGCAATCCATCACATCCACATGCTAACGAAGTAAAATCATATGAAAATACCATAGATGGAGTAACAGCATATGATAAAATTCATAAACTCCACTAATACCTTTGGGACACTATTGTATAAGAGTAGAAATCTGGTACTACTAAAATTCCCTACAGAAAAGTAAGTGAGCCAAATAAATTGACGAAGAAGGAAGAGGAAAAGGTGAAGAAGAAAGAGGAGGAGGAGGTGGAGAAGAAGGACAAAGAGGAGGAGGAGAAAGACGGGAAGAAGGAGGGGAAGGAAACAGGATCATAAGGAGGAGAAGGCGAAACACTAACATTTATTGAACGCTTACTTATTATGTGCCAAGTATTGTCTTAAGGACTTAACATATGTTCATCATAAAATGCTTTTAACAACCCTATGAGGAAGGTACTATTATTATACCCCAATATGATCAGTACTTCAAAAAACTGATACGTAGTAAATAAACCATATGGTATGTTTCATAATAGATACATGATGTATTAATATTATCTTTATATAGCTGCCCTATAGAAAAACCAACATAGGAAGATTACCTGTCTTTTTCTTTTAAATGCCTATAATTTTGTGGCAAATTAAACTGAGGCTTTATAAGTCAAATAGTGATAAACTAACATCAAACATTTGTTTTTAAACTTGTTAAAAATTTAAGAAAAAAGTTGTAATTGACCTTTTAAAGTTGAATTTGAAGTTGTTACCCAAAATAAAATTTAGTAATTTTAATCCATCCGTATTAAAGTTACAGTGAAAAACTGGTAGAAATTTATTAATAAAATATTAGTATTAAAGCTCAACATCTTGAATCACAAGATTTGATTACAAGTCATAACTGAGAAATGCTTATTGAATTTGTCAGGGATTATAAGATTATCATAATGGTATCTATTATTTGAAATATGTAAAGTTCAGTTTGATACAAAAGTATGGTGTCTAATAATCTTAACACATTTAATATATTCAATTAAAATTTAATAAATATTTATTCAAGGTTTACTCATTTAAAATTTACCTCAAAATCAATACTCATAAATATTTAGTAATTATTTTTGAGGCATTTGTATAGATTTTTTGATATGATGCTTACTAGTTTTCATTAATAAAGCAAAATTATGGGCAGGTTATATCTAAATTTTTAAAAATGAATGCTGCTTTTCTGATGATAGTAATGAAAACCAGAAAGATGTAATGATATAACTGGTAGTTGGTTATAAAAGACTCTACCAGAAGCAAAAATAAAAATTCTGATGCTTAATTTGTTGTGAACATAATTACCTTTGTTCAAACAAATGATGAACAAAAGTAGAGGAATTGATGCATTGCCAAATACTGCTTTTCCCCAAGATAAAATAATTTTTTACAAAAAGAAATTACATATTCTAGGCTGCTCAACTCTAGCTGTGATAATATCAGTTACCCATATGGGGTAGACCAGAAAGAAATGTGTTTTGTCTTTGTTGCTGTTGTTTCTAATTTGAATGACAAACGTTCACTCATAACATACATTGGCATATGTTACTTTGGAAAAGCCACGGCTGTGACTTTTCAATGCCAAACAATCGTATGACAATGAATGATATAGTCAATGAGCTAGTCGTTTCATATTCATGACGCCCAGCTCCCTGACTAATTGGTTGACTCAATTCATTGGTTTTATTTCCTCTGTATAAACAAAGCTTGTGAAAAAAAAATCACTGGCTGCCACAATGAAAGTATTTTTACAACTCCTGCCATAACTAAATTAGAAAAGAAGGCATAGTGGTTTGTTCCTATAGCTGGTCAAACTCTCCAGAAGTAATGGATTTTGATAAACCATGACTAAGTTTCCTCAAGACAGAGACAGTTAACATTCCCAATTTTTCTGTTGTGTATTAACCATAGACACAGAAGCTAAAATACACACACACACACACACACAAACTGAAGGTAAAAATAGAAGAATATTTGTTTTTTGTTTCTATATCTTTCCACTAATATATTTATTTCTAAGCGTGGCTGAAGAGACATTTAAAAAATAAATTATTTTTTCATTTTTTGTGGGTACATAATAGGTGTATATATTTATGGGGTACATGAGATGTTTTTATACAGGCATGCAATGTGAAATAAGCACATTATGAAGAATGGGGTATCCATCCCCTCAAGCATTTGTCCTTTGAGTTACAAACAATTCAATTACATTCTTTATTTTCAAATATACAATTAAGTTATTATTGGCTACAGTCACCCTATTGTGATATCAAATAGTAGTTTTTCTTTCTAACTTTTTGTACCCATAACCATCTCTGCCTTTCCCCGCAAATCCCTTCTACCTTTCCCCACCTCTGGTAACCATCCCTCTACTCTCCACGACCTTGAGTTCAATTGTTTGTATTTTTAGATTCCACAAATAAGTGAGAACATGTGACATTTGTCTTTCTGTTCCTGGCTTGTTTCACTTAACATAGTTATCACCAGACCCATCCATGATATTGTAAATGACTGGATCTCATTCTTTTTTATGGCTGAATAGTATTCTATTATGTATTTGTATCTCACTTTATTTATCCATTCATCTGTTGATGAACACTTAAGTGGCTTCCAAATCTTAGCTATTGTAAACATTTTTGCAATAAACATAGGAGTGCAGATATCTCTTTGATATACTTATTTCCTTTCTTTTGGATATATACCCAGCAGTCGGATTGCTGGATCATATGGTAGCTCAATTTTTATTTTTGTGAGGAACCTCCAAACTGTTCTCCATAGTGGTTGAACTAATTTACATTCCCACCAAGAGTGTACTAGGGTTCCCCTTTCTCCACATGCTCGCCAGTATTTGTTATTGCCTGTCTTTTGGATATAAGCCATTCTAACTGGAGTGAGATGATACCTCATTGTAGTTTTGATTGCATTTCTTCATCAGTGATGTGGAGCACCTTTTAATATGCCTTTTTGTCATTTGTATGTCTTCCTTTGAGAAATGTCTATTCAAATCTTTTGCCCATTTTTTATTGGATTGTTAGATATTTTCCTGTAGAGTTGTTTGAGCTCCTTATGTATTCTGGTTATCAATTCCTTGTTAGATGAGCAGGTTGCATATATTTTCTCTCATTCTGTGGGTTGTATTTTTACTTTGTCCATTGTATTCTTTCATGTGCAGAATATTTAAAACTTGATGTGATCCCATTTGTCTATGTTTGCTTTGGTTGCCTGTGCTTGTGGAATATTGCTTAAGAAGTCTTTGCCCAGATCAATCTCCTGGAGATTTTCCCTAATGTTTTATTGTAGCACTTTTATAGTTTGAGGTCTTACATTTAAGTCTTTGGTCATTTTGATTTGATTTTGGTATACTGCAAGAGGTAGAGGTCTACTTTTTATTTTGCATATGGCTAATCAGTTTTCCCATCATCATTTGTTGAAGATACCATCTTTTCCCCAGTGTATGTTCTTGGCACCTTTGTCAAACATGAGTTCAGTGTAGGTGTGTGGATTTGTTTCTGGGTTCTCTACTCTGTTCAATTGGTCTGTGTGTCTGTTATTATGACATTACCATGCTGTTTTGGTAACTATAGCTCTGTTGTACAATTTGAAGTCAGGTAATGGGATTCCTCTGGGTTTTTTTGTTTGTTTTTTTGTTTTGTTTTGTTTTGTTTTTTGAGCTGGAGTCTCACTCTGTTGCCCAGGCTGGAGTGCAGTGGCACAATCTCGGTTCACTGCAAACTCTGCCTCCTGGGTTCACGCCATTCTCCTGCCTCAGCCTCCCGAGTAGCTGGGACTACAGGCGCCCACCACCATGCCTGGCTAATTTTTTGTATTTTTAGTAGAGACGGGGTTTCACTGTGTTAGCCAGGATGGTCTTGATCTCCTGACCTCGTGATCCACCTGCCTCAGCCTCCCAAAATGCTGGGATTACAGGCCTGAGCCACCACGCCCTGCCGGGATTCCTCCAGTTCTGTTCTTTTTGCTTAGGATAACTTTGGCTACTCTGGGACTTTTATGGTTCCCTATACATTTTAGAATTGTTTCTTTTCTATTTCTGTGTAGACTGTCATTGGTATTTTGAGAGGGATTGCATTGAATCTCTAGATTGCTTTGGGGAGTATGGATATTTTAACAATATTGATTCTTCCAATACATGAACATGGAATATTTTTTATTTTTTTTGTGTGTTTCCCTTTCCATTTCCTTCATCAGTGTTTTATAGTTTTCAATATAGAGACTTTTCACTTATTTGGTTAAGTTAATTCCTAGGTATTTAATTTTATGTGTGACTATTGTAAATGGATTACTTTTTATTTGTTTTTCATATTGTTCACTTTTGGCATACAGAAATGCTATTGATTTTTGTATGTTGGTTTTGTATCCTATAACTTCTTCGAGTTTATCCATTCTAACAGTTTTCTTGTGGAGTCTTCAGGTTATTCCAAATATAAGATCATATCATCCTCAAGGATAATTTAACTCTTTCATTTCTGATGTGGATGCCATTTATAGCTTTCTTTTGTTTGATTGCTATAGCTAAAAATTCCAATATTATTAATATGTTGAACAACAGTGGTAACTGGGTATCGTTGTCATGTTCCAGATCTTAGAGAAAAGGCTTTCAGTTTTTCCCCATTCAGTATGATAATAGCTGTGGGTCTGTCATATATGGCTTTTTAATAAAAAACATAGGTATATTCCTTCTATCCCTAGTTTTTTGAGGGTTTTAATGATGAAAAGATGTTGAATTTTATCAGATGCCTTTTCAGCACTGATTGAAATGATCTCATGGTTTTCATTCTTCAATCTGTGGATATGATGTGTCACATTGATTGATAATCTTTCTAATGTATTATTGAAATTGGCTTGCTATTATTTTGTTGAGGATTTTTGCATCAATATTTATCAGAGATATTAGCCTGTACTTTTCTTTTTTTGATGTGTCTTTGTCTGGCTTCGGTATCAAAGTAATACTGGCCTAGTAGAATGAATTTGGAAGTATTCCCTCCCCCCCTATTTTTTGAAATATTTTGAGTAGAATTGGTGTTACTTCTTCTTTCAATGTTTGTTAGAATTAAGGAGTGAAGCTGTCAGATCCCAGAATTTTCTTTACTGAATGATTTTTTATTATAGCTTTGATCTTGCTAGTTGTTATTGGTCTCATCAAGTTTTACATCTCTTCCTTGTTCAATCTTGGTAGGTTGTATGGGTCTAGTAATTTGTCCATTTCTTCTAGATTTTTCAATTTGTTCACATATAGTTGCTCAAAGTAGACACCAATAATCCTTTGAATGTCTGCAGTGTCTCCTTTTTCATTTCTAATTTTGCACATTTGGATATTCTCCTTTTTTCTTACACTTACTGAAAGTTTGTCAATTCTTTTTCACTTTTCAAGAAACCAACTTTTTGTTTCCTTGACCTTTTTATATATATTTTCATTTCAATTTCATTTATTTCTGCTCTGATATTATCTTTTCTTCTAATAGTTTTGGGTTTGGTTTGTTCTTGCTTTTTGAGTTCTTTGAGATGAATCTCTAGATTATTTGATGTTATTTATCTTTTTTGAGGTAGGTATTTTTAACTATAAGCTTCTCTCTTTGTGATGTTTTTGCTGTATCCAATAGGTTTTGATAGATTGTGTTTTCATTATCATTTGTTTCAAAAATTTTTCAATTTTCTTCTTAATGTCTTCACTGATCCACTGGTTATTTAGCAGCATATTGTTAAATTTCCATGTGTTTGTATAGATTTCTAAATTTTACTTGTTATTTTTCAGTTTTATTATATTTTGGCTGAAGAAGATGCTTGATATTATTTCCATTTTTTTGACTGTTTTAAGACTTGTTTTATGACTTAACATATGATCTATCCTTAAGAATGATTCATGTGCTGAGAAAAAGAATGTGTATTCTGCAGCTGTTGGATTGAATGTTCTGTAAATATCTACTAGATCCATTTGTTCAATATTTCAGATTAAGTTTGATTTTTTTTGTTGTTGTTGTTAATTTTCTATCTGGAAGATCTGTCCATTGCTGAAAGTGAGCTGTTGAAAGTCTTCATCTGTTACTACACTGGGGCCTATCCCTCTCTTTATCTCTAATAATGTATCTTTTATATATCTGGGTGCCCCTCTGTTTGGTGTATGTATACTTAAGATTGTTATATCTTCTTGATGAATTGACCCCATTAGCATTATATAGTGACCTTCTTTGTCTCTTGTTAGAGTTTTTGTCTTGATATCATTTTGTCTGATGTAAGTATAGTGTCACCTGCTCTTTTTTTTAATTTCCATTGGCATGGAATATCTTTTTCCATCCCTTTATTTTGTGTATGTTTGTCCTTATAGGTGAAATGTATTTCTTGTAGGCAACAGATCAATGGGTCTTATTTTTTTCATCCAGTCAGCCAGGTGATGTTTTTTGATTGGAGAATTTAGTCTATTTACATTCAATGTTATTATGGATATTAGGGACTTACTCCTGCTATTCTGTTATTTGTTTTCTGGTTGTTTTGTATTCTTTTCTTTCTTCTTTCTTTCATTCCTGTCTTTCTTGAGTAGCCTGATCAGCTTAAGGAGCTTAAGCCTGATCAGCTTAAGCCTTTTCAGCTTAAGGAGCTTCTGGGCAGAAACTATGTGGTTTTCTAGGTATAGAATCATATCATTTGCAGATAGAGGCGGTGTGACTTCCTCTATTTCTCTTTGGATAGCTTTTATTTTCTTTATCTTGCCTGATTGCTCTGGCTAGATGACTCTCTGGTGATATGATTTAGTTTCTTCATTTTAATTTTTATGTATCTAATGTATGTTTTTCGGTTTGAGGTTACCATGAGTCTTGTAAATACTATCTGATAAACAATTATTTTGACCTAACCACTTACCAGTAAACAAACAAGCAAAAAGAAAAAGAATAAAAATTTGCCTTAACTTTGTTTCCCAGCTTTTTAACTTTTTGTTGTTTTCACTTATATCTTATTGTACTGAGTATATCTTGAAAAGTTATTGTAATTGTTATTTCTGATTTTTTTTAGACTTTCCCCTAGAATAAGGGTAGTTTACACACCACAGTTACAGTTCTATAGTATTCTGTGTTTTTCTGTGTCGTTTCTATTACCAGTAAGTTTTGTACCTTCATGTGATTATTACTGCTCATTAATGTCCTTTTCTTTCTGGTTGATGGACTCCCATTAGTATTTCTTGTAGGATGGGCCTGGTATTGATGAAATCCATCAGGTTTTTTTTTTTTTTTTTGGTCTGGGAAAGGCTAGAAGAGGTCTATAATGTGAAGTTACAAGTAGAATGTGAGAGTTAAGAATCAATGAATGAATGTGGAGGTGATATACACATGTCTGGCACCAGGATAACCACAATTTTAAAATTTGAAAAATAACTGAAGTATAAAATTAGGAAAAAGATATTTAATTAATGAGATAATTCATTTGTAAGAAGCTACCACAGAAGAGATTTTTGCCAAGTGTTAAATAATATCAAGACTAAATGATTTGGAGAACTTCCCTGGAAAGAACATGAGTAAATTTAGGGCAGTGTTTTAGCAACTCCCTGGAATCAACTGCCTGATTTAGAATTCTTGCTGTATTACTCACTAAATATCAAACACTTGAAAACAGTTATTATCTCTCTGAGCTTCCTCAGTTTGCTAATTTATTAGAAGGAGAATTGTAATAGAAATAACTAATATATGGGATAGTTTAGAAGCTTTAATGTGTCATTGTGCGTAAAGATTCTAACACAATGCCTGGGAAATGGAAAGCACTTGATAAATATCACTGTGTATTGTTGATTCAAGCTGTCTGAAGATACAGCTTAGCATATGTCAGTGTAGTCCCTTGACTGTTGGCAATCAAATCACATTCTATTTTATGATATTCTGTGGTAAGAAATTTGTGCATTTTATATATGTAACTCTGGTTATTTTTAAACACAATTTCAATACCTTTTCTTCATGTATTTATGCCTTTATTTATCCAACTATTTATTTATTTATTTGACATTTATTTTAGGCTTAAGCATACATATGCAGGTTTGCTATATGTGTAAGTTGCTTGTGACACGGGTTTGGTGTACAGATTATTTTGCCACCCAAGTAATAAGCATAGTACCCCTTAAGTAGTTTTTCAATCTTCACCCTCCTCCCACTCTCCACCCTCCTCTCACCCTCCACCTTCAAGTAGGCCCTGGTGTCTATTGTTCCCTTCCTTGTGTACATGTGTACACAGTGTTAACTCCCAATTGTAGGTGAGAATATGCAATATTTGATTTTCTGTTCCTGTGTTAATTTGCTTAGGATAATGTCCTCCAGTGTCATCTATGTTGCTGCAAAGGACACAGTCTTGTTCTTTCTTATGGCTGTATAGTATTCCATGGTGTATATGTCTCACATTTTTTTTTATCCAGTTGACTATTGATGAACATTTAGGTTGACTCCTTGTCTTTACTATTGTGAGTAGTGCTGCAATGAACATACACATGTATCTTTATGGTAGAACAATTTATATTCCTTTGTATATATACTCAATAATGAGATTGCTGGATCAAATAGTGTTTCCGTTTTAAGTTCCTTGAGAAATTGTCATACTGCTTTCCACAATGACTGAACTGTTCACATTACCACCACCAGTGTACAGGCATTCACTTTTCTCTGCAACCTCACCAGCGTGTTATTTTTGGCTTTTTAATAGTAGCCATTCTGGCAGGTATGAAATGATATCTCAACATGGTTTTGATTTGCATTTACTTCATAATTATTGATGTTGAGTACTTTTTATCATATGCTTGTTGGCCAAGTGCATATCATCTTTTGAAAAGTGTCTATTCATGTCTTTTGCCCAATTTTGATTGAAGTTGTTCTTTTCCTATTAATTTGTTTAAGTTCCTTATAGAGTCAAGATATTGGACCTTTCTCAGACAAATAGTTTGCAAAAATTTTCCTCCATTCTGTAGGTTGTCTGTTTACTCTGTTGATAGTTTCTTTTTCTGTGCAGAAGCTATTTAGTTTAATTATATCCCATTTGTCAGTTTTTGTTTTTGTTGCAATTGCTTTTGGCTTCTTTATTGAAAAATCTGTGTCAGGTCCTGTGTTGAGAATGGTATTTCTTAGGTTGTCTTCCAGAGTTTTTATAGTTTGGGGTTCTATATTTAAGTCTTTAATACATCTTGAGTTTTTCTTTTTTTTTGTATATGGTGTAAAGAAGGGGTCCAGTTTCAATCTTCCTCATATGGCTGGCCAGTTGTTTCACACCATTTGTTGAATAAGGAGTCCTTTCCCCATTGCTTTTGTCAGCTTTGTCAAAGAACAGTTGGTTGTAGGTGTACAGCCTTATTTCTGGGCTTTCAATTCTGTCCCTTTGGCCTAAGCACTTTTTTTTTGGTATATATACCATTACCATGCTGTTTTGGTTACTGTAGCCTTGTAGTATAATTAGAAATTACGTAGCATATTGTCTCCTGCTTTGTTCTTTTTGCTCTGCATTGCCTTGGCTATTCAGGCTCTTTTTTGGTTCCATGTGAATTTTAAAATAGGTTTTTCTAGAGGAATGTCATTGGTAGTTTGATAGGAATATCAATATTTATTCTTCCTATCCATGAACATGGAATGTTTTTCTGTTTGTTTTTGTCATCTCTGATTTCTTTGAGAATTTTTTTGTAATTCTTGTTGTAAAGATCTTTTACCTACATGGTTATATGCATTCTTACATGTTTTATTCTTTTTGTGTCTATTGTAAATGGGATTGCACTCTTGATTTGGCTCTGATCCTGGATGTTTTTGGTATATAGGAATGCTAGTAATTTTTGTGTATTAATTTTGTATTCTAAGACTTTGCTAAAGTTGTTTTTCAGCTTAAGGAACTTCTGGGCAGAAACTATGTGGTCTTCTAGGTATAGAATCATATCATTTGCAGATAGAGGCAGTGTGACTTCCTCTATTTCTCTTTGGATAGCTTTTATTGTCTTTATCTTGCCTGATTGCTCTGGCTAGAAATTTCTGAGCTATGTTGAATAAGAGTGGTAAGAGAGGACATTCTTTTCTTGTGCTATTTTTCAAGGGTAATGCTTCCAGCTTTTGCTCATTGAGTATGATGTTAGCTGTGGGTTTGTCATAGATGGCACTTCCTATTTTGAGGTATGTTCCTTCAATGCCTGATTTGTTGAGGGGTTTTAATATAAAGGATGTTGAATTTTATTGAAAGGCTTTTCTGCATCTATTGAAGTGTTCATATGGTTTTTCCCTTTAGTACTGTTTGTGAATCACATTTATTGATTTGTGTGTGTTGAACAACCTTGCATTCCAGGGAAAAAGCCTACTTGGTCATGGTGAATTAGCATTTTGACGTGCTGCTGAATACAGTGAGCTAGTGTTCTGCTGAAAATTTTTGTATCGAAGTTCATCGAGGATATTGGCCCAAAGCTTTCTTTTTTGTTGTGTCTCTGCCAGGTTTTGATATCAGAATGATGCTGGCCTCATATCATGAGTTAGAGAGAAATCCCTTCTCAAGTTTTTGGAATCGTATCAGTAAGAATGTTACCAGCTTTTCTTTATACATCTGGTAGAATTTGACTGTGAATCTGTCTGGTCCTCAGGTTTTCTGGTTGGTAGGCTTTTTGTTACTGATTCCATTTCAGAACTCATTATTGTTCTGTCCAGGGATTCAGTTTCTTCCTGGTTCAGTCTTGGGAAGTGGTATATTTCCAGGAATTTATGGATTTATTTTAGGTGTTCTAGCTTGTGTGCATAAAAGTATTCTAATTGCCTTTCAGGGTTTTTTGTATATCTGTGAGGTCAACAGTAATGTCCCCTTTGTCATTTCTGATTGTGGGGTTTTGGTTCTTTTGTCTTTTTTTCTTCATTAGTCTAGCTAGTGGTCTATCGATCATATTTATTCTATCAAAAATCTATTCCTGGGCTCATTAATCTTTTGTATGCTTTTTCACATCTCATTCCCCCTCAGTTCAGCTCTGATTTTTGTTGTTTCTTGTCTTCTGCTAGCTCTGGGGTTGGTTTGCTCTTGTTTCTCTTGCTCTTCTAGGTGTGATGTTAGGTTGCTAGTTTGAGATCTTTCTAACTTTTTGATGTGGGTATTTAGCACTATAATCTTCCTTCTTACACGGCTTTATCTGTGCCCCAGAGATTCTTGTATGCTGTATCTTTGTTCTCATTATTTTCATAAAATTTCTTGATTTTTGCCTTAATTTCATGGTTTACTCAAAAGTCATTCAGGAGCAAGTTGTTTAATTTCCATGTAGTTGCACGATTTTGAGTGATATTCTTAGTACTGATTTCTATATTTATTACTTTGTGGTCTGAGAATGTGTTTGGTATTATTATTATTTTTTAATTTGCTGAGGATTTTCTTATGGCTGATTGGGTGATCGATTTTAGAGTATGTGCCATGTGCAGATGAGAAGAATGTATATTCTGTTATTTTGGAGTGGACAGTTCTTTAGATGTCTATTAGGTCCATTTGGTCAAGTGTTGAGTTGGGGCCCCAAATATTTTAGTTTTCTGCCTTGATGATCTGTCTAATACTGCGAGTGTGGTATTAAAGTCTCCCACTATTGTGTGTTTATCTAAATCTCTTGGTAGGCCTGTAAGAACTTGCTTTGTGAATCTGAGTGCTCCTGTGTTGGGTGCAGTTATATTTAGAACAACAAGGTCTTCTTGTTGAATTGAACCCCTTTCCATTATGTAATGCCCTTCTTTGCCTTTATTATCTTTGTTGATTTAAACTCATTATTTATTGAATAACTAACATGAGCCCCTTATTTGTTAATTCCAACTTGCAAAACAAATAATTTTGTATTAGGAAGATCACAAATGAGAAATCAAGAATCAATCCAAATTCAACTACTCATTGGTAAACTTAGAAATCTCTTTGATGATGAAAACACACACACACCCAGACACACACACACTTAACAGATATCAGGGAACATTGTGTGTGTGTGTGTGTGTGTGTGTGTGTATACATATATATATATGATATTGTATATCATTAAATAAATTTAAAGGCTAACCAGTCACATGAAAATATA
This sequence comes from Pongo abelii, assembly GCF_028885655.2. Lineage (NCBI taxonomy): Eukaryota > Metazoa > Chordata > Mammalia > Primates > Hominidae > Pongo > Pongo abelii. The sequence continues at coordinate 93,376,101 of NC_071990.2, read as the reverse complement.
TTTAGCTAAGGATCTATTACTATGAATAATATTTTTATTTACTCCTAAATTATGCTAAATCATTATTTATGAATATCTATCCCATTATTGTTTCCATTTGGATAAAATTCCAGGAAAATAACTACTAGTTCAAGAGGTTGAAGAACCGTAAAGACTTTGATACATATTGATAACTGACCTTTCATGACATTTGCCTTTTTTTGACATTCTTACTACTATGAGAAGTTTTATTACTGTCCAAAATTATTTACTGCCTCCTAGGTAAGAGGATTCTTCACTCACTCTCTTTACCATGTGTTGTGCAGTGCAATGTGTTATGATCTCCGTTATTGAAAATGTGTGTGTGTGTGTGTGTGTGTGTGGGTGGGTGGGTGGGTGGGTATAAAATTATTTTTTTGTTTACCAATGAGTAGTTGATTTTGAGTGATTCTTGCTTTTTCATGTGCAGTGCCTCTTCCAATGGGCACTTTTGTGTGCCTTTTCTAACTCACGTATTTAAGACTTGACCATGTAACTTGCTTGAGCAATGAAAAGTGAATGTTAAGAACTGAGCAAAAGCTTTAAGAGCTATTGTATTATTCCTGTACACATTTTCCCTCTAGCACAAGAACATGTTCCAGATAAGGTCTGCTACTTTATTCTGCACCTTATAATGATGAAGCCAAGTGTGGAATAACAGAACCATTTTTCACATGCAATACAGATTTTGTAAACCACTAGCATTTTCTCGTTATCACAGCATAGACTAGAAAAAAACTAGGTGATACACAAAAATTGTTTGACAGTGTTTATTTTGTAATACCTATGCCAATAATGAACATTAACATTAAAAAATATTTGCCTGGCTTCCTAATAGCCATCTTTCTACTGTTAATCTTTTGCTTTTCTTCCCAATTTATATTTTTGAACCAGATCTAAGACTCTGTTTTTAAATTTGAATATTATTTATACAATTTTATTTTCATTTATATATTGTGATTTTTATGCATCAGTGTGCTTTTTCTTTTTTGTATTGTCAGTAGTTCTCAATCTTCCTTCCTTATTTCACTTTTTTTCTAGTGATTAAGGACATATGTATCCTTATTTATTTCAACTAGTCACTTCCTTAACAACAGATTATACACATCTGTACTTCTGTAATATAGACTTCAAAACATAAACACCATCTATTGATTTCCTCCTAGCAAATGTGAGAATATAAATATGCTTTGGGTTTACTAGATTTTCTGAATTCCAGACATTTGTAACTAACATATGGAAGAATATACTCCAAACTAATTCTCATCATGCTACTATATTTATGCAATAAATAGAATTATTTTTGACAATGGCATGGTTTTATTCATATTTATAATAATAAATTAGGCTCAACTTCACATTGAATGATTTCAGTTCTCATTATTGATCCTATTGTGTTATTATTCATCTGGTTCTTCTGTCCTTATTTTGATTCTCTTTGACTAAAAATGTTCCTTTGATTCAAGAAAACTGTGCAGTTAAATTTTACTTTTTCAGCCTTTTTACATCTATCGTTATGTTTTCTTTTCTATATTAATGGCAATTAATGTTTGTTATATAACCTTTGGAACTCAAAACTTTTTCTTTCAAATAAAGTCAAGTCAGTCTGATTTGGGTACTCTTTTGGGTGACTCAAGTAAAATAATTTACTCTGGTGTGTCTAAATTCCTATTTAATTTAATTTTATGATATATGATGAAGAATTCATACTCTATTATTCATTTTTTTTTGTTTCAGGGGACCTATCTCCTGTAGTGTTCTTGATTATCATTTCTGTTCTGTTGGTTCTTGTCAAATGTGAGAATTAAATTTACATTATTTATCTCTGTTTTCTGTCTTCTTTATCTCTGATTTTTAAAATTCTTTTACTAAAGATTTTATTTTTTAGAGCAATCTTAAATTCATAGCAAAATTGAGAGAAAAGTACAGAGATTTCCCTTATACCTTCTGTCCTCTACCTGTACCTTTCTTATTACCTATATCCCCCAGCAGTGTAGTGCAGGTATAACAATTAATGAACCTACATTGATACATCATTATCATCCAAAGCCTATAGTTTGCGTTAGGGTTCACTCTTGGAGTTGTACATGCATTCTGTGACTTTGGACAAATGTCTAATGGCATGCATTCACCATTATAGCCTATAGAGTATTTTCATTGCCTAAAAATCCTCTGTGCTCTACCTATTCATCCTGGCCCCCATTATCCTCCAGCAACCACTAATGTTTTCACTGTTGCCATAGTTTTGCTTTTCCAGAATGCCATATAGTTAGAATCATACAGTATGTAGCCTTTTCAGATTGGCTTCTTTCACTTAGTAATATGCATTTAAAGTACCACATTCTTTTCTTGGCTTGATAGCTCATTTCTTTTTAGTACTAAATCTCCGATTTTTTTAAAAAAATTTACCCATTTCTTACATCCTGGAACATCTTTCCAGCTCTCCTTATCATATACTTAAGTTTACGCATACCAGTTCTGATTTAAGCATTCCTAATATAGCTGGCAATTCATAATTATGCTTTTGTCTTTATAGCCTATATTTATATTTTCTCCTCCCTTTTTTCCAGCCTACCTCTCCCCCAGGCCTCACTTTCTTTAAGTTTTTTATTTTATCAATTTTTGTCTCTTATTTTAGATTTCAAATATTTTTACTTTTTCGGACAAGAAAATGTAAGCTATGTACAGTTTTCTTCTGTTTTGGATATTAGCTCATTTTTCAAAGTTAAAAGTCTTAATTGAAAGTTTGAGCTCCAGAAGTCAGACTGTTGTAGTTTTGGCTTTTTACCACTTACTAGCTCTGTGATATTGGACTTCTCAAGCACTCAATTCCATTTACCCACTTATAAAATGTATAGAGTATTAATAATTAAAATAGGTATTTTAATGTCCAAAACTCGGAGTCAAGCAAGAGACCTAACAGACAGTAACTGTTCCATAGGTACCAGTGGTAACACTGATGAAATGATGCTCTTCCCCATCCTCATCTGTGCTTTGGTCTTTCTCCTGTGTCCCAGTGTCTATCACAAGACTTAAATTGCTCCTGGATTTTGTTTTTGATATTTTTGTTTACTTATTCTTAAATATTGAAAATATAATCACTTTTGGTATTTTTCTCCATATGAGGTAAGCTCCAACCTCACTTCCTGAGAAAGCAATGGTGGCATAAATGAAAGTAAATAGAACAGGACTTGATGCCAGTAAATCAGTTGAGAATTCATGACAAGGGAGGATTGGGGTTATAGATAGGAAATATTTAATTTGTACAAATGGTACTACTGCAGATTGAAAAGTACTGGGCTGACAACTTCAATGTCAGAGTTACTATCCAAAGCAAGTGGGTGGCAGGTATGACTACTGATAACTATATGGATTGGAAAGACTCTTATTGTTACACTGATGATTTTCAGAGTAGATGGAACATATAAACATATTATCATATTTAATTAGCACATTCCTTGTTCATGGGATGAAGTCCTTCATAACATGTTTTTCCCCTTCTTTACAAGGATTTAACTTTTGATGTGCTGATAACTATATGGATTGGAAAGACTCTTATTGTTACACCGATGATTCTCAGAGTAGATGGAACATAGAAACATATTATCATATTTAATTAGCACATTCCTTGTTCATGGGATGAAGTCCTTCATAACATGTTTTTCCCCTTCTTTACAAGGATTTAACTTTTGATGTCTATATATTTTGTCTCCCAAAGTGTTTTTCTTTGCCTTATCTATTTCCCTTTTCAATCCCCCTTGCTTTGAGTCTCGTTTTCAATCTCTGTCTGACCCCAAGACTTGAAAATATTAGTCACTTTATATTTCCCTGGAGCTGCTTTAATCAGAACTCAAACTTCATTTACCTTTTGCTATATGATTTCATTTTGTTCCATGGCCACAACCAAAGGACAGAGCTACCCTTTCTCCTGAGCACAGCATCAACGAGGGATATCAAAGCAGGGACCGGAACATACTTCACTCCTCCAGAAGGAAAGTTTTAACAATCTTATTGAAGTTTATTTCTGCCTAGAGTGATCTAGGGTATAGGGCTAAGTGTCAGCAAATATTTGAAGGATTATTTTACAAAATAACCAACAAAGATAACAAGAATAAGATAAAGAGGAAATATTATTTGGAGGTTTACTATATGATACATTCTTATTTTATATTATTTATTTAATATATTTTACCACTTTTTATAATAATGGATACATTCCTTACCCCTCAAAATTGCCTCTCTTATAAGTTACCAAGTCCTTTGTTTCTGGAAATATTGTAGAAGAGGCAGTATTATCATCTGTCAAAAAAATGGTTTTAAAAAGACTTTGAACAGATTGGGCAAATTAACCAGATCAACGGTCACCAAGCTGGGGCACTACAGAGTTCTACTGCAGGGGATGAGGCCAAGCTTGCTTCTTTGTCTTAGACCAGAGCTGCTACACTTCCCATCTGTTTTATATTTTGGGGTTCTATATCCAATTTTATTTAAATAAAAAAATTTCTGCTGGTAAAGTTATAAATTGCTTGGCTAAATGACTTTTACATGCCCTTTCATCCCAACAATTCTTGTATGATTTTAAGTGTCTACTATTCAATGTGCAATATGCAAATATAAAGTTAAGAGAACAACTTAAAACGTAGGCTTGCCATTCTTCTGTATTCATTAGTTAATAACTCTTTATTTCATTACTGTAATATAATAAGACATAGCTAATAGTTTTAAGACAGTGTGGGAAATGCACTATCCAGGAAAAAGGAAGCTTAAGCTAAAGCATGATTAAGAGACAGGAGATAAATTAGGGGACTAGTAAGTGGTATATTGATACTATTAATAATATATTATACAACATAATATTAATCATATGACTTAAGGTATCTTTTATACATATTTAGATCCATTATGAATCAATTATAAAATATTGCCTCTGTTTTCAAAGAAATCATCACAATATTTTTGGTAAATAATTTTTCCTTCCAATCTGAAATCTTTGTAAAGGATGCATTATACATTAGGTAATAGTAAGATCTGGTCTCCCTTTACAAAGTTTGAAATAGTAAAAGCTAAATTTTTATCCTTCTATACTTGAGAACTAGAAATTTCCATATGAAAAGCCATGATTGTGAATTTCAATATGAATAAAACTCCCAGTTCCACAAAATGGAAACATCCAATTAATTAAGTTTATTTGTCATAAGGAAAAAATAAAACAAGAATTTGACTCAGTATTTATTAAGTGCAGATGATATAGATAAAGTATGGATTCTGGTTTCCATTGTCCTATTTTCTATTGGTAATATGGAACATTCTCAGCAGTACTTCAGCTTCTCTGTGTTACAGAATTTATACCACTCTGTGACTTCAGATAACTCTGAGAATCCTGTGGAGATAATAGCCTGTGTTCTTGCATGATGTTCTTTCATTAACATTCTCTCATTATGGTTCTGGCACTGTCATTGCATACTTGGAAGGAACGGAGAATGAATTAAGGGAGTAGCCATGTGTCCATAGTTATAAAATTCTATCTTGTGACTGACTATATGATTAAACTATTGCTATAGCAATGAAGACTGTGTCCAAAGTAGAAATTTCAATATTCTATTTAGGCATAACTATTGAAGACTCAGGGTTGACATTTCTATACTTTCATGAAAGTTTAAAGTAGATTATATTTTATTCAATATTTACAACTTCCGGTAATTGTGGTGGTGTACTAGTATTAATTTAAAATAATTCATATATTTTACATTCATAATTTTTTCCATTTCTATTTATGTGAAACCTATAGAAATTAGGCCAAATACCATACTGGACATAAGAACAAATATCATATATGCTTGATTACCATTTAGTTTGTCATAGATTGTTTTGAAGCATTGTCCTGATATATAGTAAAATCTGATGACTGTATTTTAATACTGAATTTTAATACTTATTAAATGAACTTTAAGAAACCAATTCAAATTACTATGAATAAAATTTTCAAATAATGACAGTCAAGAAGTAATTTCATCAGTTTCAGTGACCAAATTAAATAACTACCTACCTAACACTGTCATCAGTACCAAATTGTCAGTATTGTAAGTGATTGTGTAAGTATATGCATGCATACATGTAATAAGTTTTTGTTATTCATTTATTACTACATACAAGATAATGATAGATTCAGGCAAAGCCTCCAGACCATGAGGTATGATCTGCACTATGTCATCTGCACTCAATAAGTACTGAGTACCTGCCATAAACAAAGTACCAAGGCTTATGTCCTCCTAAACGTTGCACTCCAGTGAAACACTGTAATCTCGTAAGGCACTGAGATGGTTCTTATGAGTCTAATAGTACTCTAAAAAAGAATATGAGTAAATTACAATGAATAATTAAAATAAGTAAATATATATGATGGGAGGAAGTTCAAGTAAGTTTTTATAAAAGATATAGCACTGGATTTTGCCTTTAAAAATGAAAATGCATGGAGAAGGACAGAGAAATGGTGAGGAAATAGTTGGGGGCAAAAAGCATACCAGATAGAAAGTATAACATGAAAAAAAATTACAAAAACAGTTCCACAAAAAAGATGTATAAGATGTTGAGGTAAACTGTTTTCCTGCATCATTTACAAAACCAAATTCAATAATATGCAGATAGGGAGTTTCTAATATTTTATTTTTAAATAGAGTTGTATTGTATTTTCTTTCCTTGGAAGGGGGCTTAAGTACAATGTCTCCTGGACATAGTCTACCTTGAAAATACTACATTCTAATATGATACCAGAATATACTATCCAAAATTTGACCAAAACATACAAATAAGTCTGTTTTAATTTCTTGTTTATATAACATTTGCAAAATAAACATTATACTGTTTGCTATCACTAACAATAAAGAAAAAATAAATAATGCTTTCTATGAGCTAGCTATAAGCCATTATAGATGCTGTGTTTCCAAATGCCCTAATTTCTTATGGCACAAAAATATCTGTGATTATAAGGCCTGAGTTAGCCAAATAGTGATCTTGATTATTCTTAGCAGGGAAAAAAAAAGCATTAAGTGATGACATTTCATGTTAATGGACTTTTGTTTTCATTTTGTTTTTGAAATTGCTATTTTTATTCAAACATAAACATTGCTATTTATTTGAATTATACAGTCAGGTAGTCCTATGACTCACACATTTTATTCTTATTTAACTTTGCCTGCTCTAAAAGTACTTTGGATCATTAATCTCAAACTTTTTGATAAAGGTCACCCTATCAACATACTTGTTCTTTCACTTATTTAGTTATAATCAAAACCTGTTCTGACATATAAAAGATGTTCTTATTATGCCAAAAAAATCTGGACTGGCATATTAATTTGCAAGCTACCCAATAATCTTACTTTTATGAGCTCAACAGTAGCCAGATCAACACAATTACAGTCTTTATAAAAATTCAGTTTCTCTATCAGAAAATGAACAGAAAAGTCATTAAAATAGTATTATATACATATACCTTGGAGTTTTTCTTAAATCATTATTAAAATGGCAGTTTGCTTTTTAAAAAAATACTGAGCTATGATGATTTACAAAAAGAAATATATAAGAAGGTGTAGCAATAAAAGAATTCAGGAAGGAAAAAGATGAGAGAAAAGACATTAGAAAGGGGAAAAAAGTACCAAAATGATGTCTGCATATATTCTTTTCTTAGCAGTCCCCAGTGACTCATTTTGATTCACCAAGTTCTTTAATTTTCCTTTCTCTTAAAGTTGGAATAGTAATATTTGTCACATCCTATATTTATAGCATCAGAAACATCAGTAGACTTTTGTAAATGCACTAAAATAGCAATAAAGTGATGACTTGAAGCAGTTAATCTCCTTCTAAATTTTGACACATTTAAAAATATAATACCATCTTCATGAATTTGGTAGATTATAGAATCAATAACCACTTTGAATGATTCAGTTGCTTTTCTAAACAATAATGAAGTTAAAAGGAAGAAGAAAATTTCCACACATAATTGCTTTCTTAGGACAATTGAAAAAATCATACAAAAGCATATAAGTAAATTCTTTGTGACTGTGCATGAAGGACATAAACCAAACATAACTATAATTAATCAATGACAGTCAAATTACAGCTGTTTTACACAATCGTAAACACATGTTTATGCATTTAAAAAATGCCAGACAGGCTGTGGTACTAGCTTATGTTTCCTTTTAGTCAAAAAAATAAAATGGCATGTTTATGCTTTGGGAATAAATTTATAAAGGTTAATATTTTTAAGGCAAACCTCTGTGTGATATTCTGAGGTTAGATAATGACTCTAGTTATCATTTCCCAACTCACATTGTAGCCTAAAACATAAAAACATAAGTACCTGGACCATTGGACCAAAGGAGGTGAAGGAGGGAGGCTAAATAAAGAGGAACCACTGAGATAGGGCTTTTTATTCTGCTAGAAAATGTTAGCTATCATTGATTGAGAATTCACTCTCTGTTAGACACAAGGCTAAGAATTTTGTCTAGCATTTTCCATGGCATTATTTCATCACCACAACACTATTAGATAGTTACTATTATTTTCTCTGTTTTGTGATGATGACATTTGAGGTCAGAGAGGTCAAAGTATGCGCTAGGCATCACAGCCAGTAAGTGACAAAATGGGAATGGAATTCCCACATGTAATGTTTGCTCACAACTTACTGACTGTGCTCATTTAGTCCAATACTTTTGAGTAGAATCCCAGAGGGACAACAGGGTAGATGTTAGAACAAAGTGCTGCTCAACAAGTTGGCCCTTGCAGCAGGCGCTGACTTTTCTAGAATATTTGGGTTGAGAAAAGAGACTGGTGCCAGGGAGAGGGAATCAATCAGTACTCCAGGGACTAGGAATATATCATTTTAGTGCTGAAGTAAGTGGGTCAGAGGGACATGCCTGAGAGGATGGAAGCCTCAGACCCAGAAGAAGTCAGAAAGCCAATGGTCCTGTCTCCCAGCTCTACCCCAAATAGAATATCATAGCCAGAGAAGCAAGGCTTTATCTATGACCAGAGATTCAAAGGTAAGTCCAACATTCTGACTATCCAAGTTCTTGCGGTTTATACACAGTGGCAGATTGACTGACCACCTTGCAGTCATCCCACCTTCTATTTATGTAAAATGGTTATGTGTTTTTCCTAAAGTTTAGCTCCGCATGATTCCGGGCATGACAACTGCCCTTTTGGTTCTCAGTGGCTATCTCTGCCTGTGAATATACTAGCTGATGATGGTAGTCTCTACTTAAAAGACTGTTATGTAGTTCTGAGTTTATATTTACTTAATATTTAACATTAAGCATAGAATGTTCATATTAAAACAAATATGTTTTGAAGTTGACTACATTAGAACACCTTTAGCATTATTTTTAATGATGAATCTACTTGTACCATCCAAAATCTTCAATTAGTCATGGCTTGTTTTATTTCTTTCTGAAGAGTATGTTTATTTAATTCCATGCCATTTTACAAGTGAGGCAATCAAAGCACAGAGGAATGAAGGGGTTTGTCAAATGAATCCTGTAATTTATCTTGGCTTTTGTGTTGAAGTCTGGACTTTGAGTGGTCTACCTATGTTGAAGGGAATTTTTGGCAATGGAGGAAGATGACCAGTGTCACACGGAGCAGGCTAGGATTAAGAGACAGTGCCCTTGGAATGAATGACAAAGTGACAGTAGTAACCTGCATTTTGTAAAGCACCTCGTTAAGCTGCATATTCTCTTCATATTTAATCCCCTTTCTATATCACTAGGTTTTAGATATTCCAGCTTGATTTAAACTGCAAAGTGGGACATAAAGGGAGAAGCCACAGTCTATGCTTGGGTCTGGATTGTGCTGTAATGCAGCCAATAATGGTGAGATGAAATTGATCATTAAAAGGTGTCAAAATAAGTCAAACCTTGGGGTTGAGAATTGGCACTCTGAAGTCCAGCTACTCTTCTTGTGAGGAGAGTATTTCCAAAATATGAAAACATTTGAGTCTTGTTTTATTATGAGAAACAGCTGTGGGGATCCATAGTCAGGTATTTTGTATGCCCAATGAAGCAGTAGAACTAGAACTCAGAAATATATAGTGTTATGGAGGCAAGGATTTCTTTATGAGGTATGGCGGTTACTGTGTGCCGGCGCTGCCTTCACTAGCCTAAGTGGCAGTAAGCCTAATGGTTCTGTGCTCTGCAAAGCTGTGGATTGACAACTGAATTTAAAACAGTCTTCATAACAAAAAAGGAACACAAGGTATGAGGACTAGTTGTGTATTCTCAATTTGGCGTATTCCATTTGAATGAGCAGACAGAAAACTTGAGTGAAATCAACCTAAAAATGACTCTGAGTCCCATAAGTCTTGCTAATAGTGGAACCTGTGACCAGCCTTTGTGGTCTATCTTAGCTTATCAACAGTTTCCTTTCAAATCATATTTGAGCAATCTGGATTCCGTTCAAGCTCAGTGTTTTATTATCTTACCACTATTTTGGCACCAGTATCTTGGTTTCTGCTCTGGCCATAAATCAATTTAGCCCATACCTGGGTCTTAGTCAAAACATTTTTTTTAACTGGGGTATTATGCAGAGAAAAAGCTAAACAAACCTTAGTCTGGAGAAAAAGAGGCAATATTTTCTTTATTCATTAAAGCATCATCAATCCTTACTCAGTCCTTCTTACAAAGCTTTCATTTATTACCAATACTTGAAATCTTTGTGACTCCATCCATATACACATCATTAATATCCTTAAATTCAAAAATGCCATGCTACTTCTTGATTCTTTGCCACATTTTCCTATAGTTTCAGACCTCCTGGCATGCTACTTTGCTAATTCTATCAGAGGCAAAGTAGTTATATCTATAAGAGATAATCGCAAAATTTGCTTTTCCAACAGAAATAAATTCAAGTCACTGAATTGGAGAAATTGATGTGTTTTATTTTATCTGTCACTATAGATAAATCTTGAAATTCTAAGATTGTTTTTATTTAAGATAGCTAAATGTGGATTTGAGGTTAGGTGAGTCAACTGTTATTTATATTAAGGCAACACTTGAGAACAATCCAATAGCATTTCATAAAGTCCTACCTAAGTCCTGTGGAATTTCATTTCTTTGATTTAACGCCATAATGGAAATCTTCTTCTTAAAGTGAAGGTAATTCAGCATTAGGCTTAGACAAATAAAGGAAAAGTTTGTTTTACTGCTGGTGTCTAAGTTTAGAATTTATAAAGAAGTGACTAGGAGCAAAACCCAATAACACATTGGGCAAGATGTTTTATTCATTCATTGCCACCTACATATTTAACTCTAAATTTTAATGTATGCCCTTGATACAGAAACTAAACATCACATAATTCTTAACTTTGATCCTCAATAGCAGGTAAACAATATTGAGATTAATTGCATGTTGACTTAAGCTTGTCATCACCATAACTAACAATTAAACCTGCTCTTCAAATGTATTTTTTTATTGCAATTGAAGTACAGAGACATTTTTAAAAATATTTCATCTTACTTAAAATGAACAAAAACTTTCTATATCAGATTGTCTCTTACAGTTCCAGCCCCTAGTGAAATCCTTCACTTAGACCCTTATTATTATTAATTATTCAACATAATCTTCACTATTGGTTTTCTATGCAGTTATCATTGCTCTTTCTTTCCCATATTGTAACCTCAACTTTGGCAAAGTAGTGATAAAAAAAAGTAAAGAATTCAGGACTTAACTGTTTGATAGGATGCTTGCCTTAAGGGCTTGAGAGTGAAGAGGAGGAAGAAGCCAGTTTGATGTTAGGTTCGGCATAGTTATTCTTTTTTCAGATTTTTATCTAAATCAAACCTTCTTATATAAGCTGGGGAAGCAGTGTCTACAAGTCATAGAGATTTAAGGGACCAGAAGGATCAAAATATGCAGAAGAAATGTGGAAACTGTACAGCAACCAAAGAAGGAAAGAGAAGCATTCTTCCTTAACTAAAGTCATAGCTCCATAGGGGAAGTGAGAGAAAAAGCAAGATGAAAATAGAAGAGTCACATGATTTTTGTACCAAAAAGAATCAGTGGTGAATTAAATGGTATATTGTCTTTTTTTTTTCTGCTATAGACTCAAAAAATAATGATGAAAACATAATCCCCTCCCACTCCTGCCCTTACAGGAAGGGCAGTTGGGACGTTTTTTTTTTTTCCCCTGAGTTGTCAAATCTTTGGCCTTCTGTACGGTAGACATTTGTCTGGATTTGAGGGATTTGCAAGTGGCAGAGGACAGAATCCCGCTCCCAAGCAAACTCATTTCGGGGGAAGCAGGACATCAGAGGAAATTGCTCAGGACGGAATAAAGGCAGCAGTGCTCAGAACGCATTGAATGACACCAGGGACAGCTGCTCTGTTTAGCAGAAGGAGGAATGGGAGGCACACAGACCATTGGGGGTAGCCAAGGTGGTCTGGAGGCATGCAGGGGTGGCAGGGGAAGAAAAGTGAGAGCAATCAGAACTGATATCAGACTCCTCACTAACTCTCTCAAGTGGAAACTCAGAGACAGATTTAATTTGATTTTGAAAAACTTGAAACAAAAAATATTTCTTGTACCTTGTACCATGGAGCAATTCGTAAGGCTACGTAGTTAACACTTCGTCAACTCTAACAACTAATTCGGAGACCAGACCTGCATTATTCTTAGTTCCATGTGCTCTCCAAAAGTTACTAGGTTTTTTTTAGAATGTTTATTAAGAAAGCCAAATAGCTTAGGAATAGATTTCAGACATTGGAATTCCTACTGACATACGTGCCTCTACATTAGGTTTGACAGCTCAGAACATGAAGAGTCTGTTGCCATAAGTACTGAAACAATTGGGGCAACATTCATGTTCTGTAACCACCTCTGTCCTGATGTTTAATCTGTGTATCATTGATTCGTGTTCCAGGAGCCTTTCCAATTTATAATAGTTTTACACTTAACTGTGAAAACTTTGTAAAATTGTTTTCAAATAAAGAATAGTATATTTTTCCAACAATGGGAATCATAGGCCCACTGCAGAAATTATAATAAGCTAAATGACAGGCTTAAAATAAGGATCGTTATGCTTTTTAAGATGACAGATAAAAATCCAGGACAATAGAACTGACACAATGAAAGGAAAGTCCTGCTTCACGCTAGTGGGCTTTACCACACACACACACACACACACAGAGTCAGCAACAATGCTATTCACTTGTCTGAAGATATGTAACTACACAATGCTGTCAATGTGAATCCTGAGCCATGCACATAGTTCTTTTCTTATTGCACCAATTTGGATGTAGACCTATTAAAATTTGTGAATTGTCAATCAATCTTGTCTTGAAACATTTGTAAGCTATATACACTGTGGGTAAGAGAGCAAATGGATAGGAGAAAGTGTACTTTTCACTACACCAATAGAAATCAGATAATGGTGTTCCATGAAATTTAAGAATGTGTATTTGATCTTACATTTTGTTTATTCCTCTCTCCCTTGAAAAATACATTCTCACTTTATTATCATAAACAACGACTGATTATTGTGAATTATATACAGCATTATAAAATGTGTTCATTAGCAATATGTATTCTTTACCGGGTATTAAAGCAAAAATACATAGACATTTGTATAAAAATCTTTTTGTGTATTTTTATTAAAATCTTTGTATACATTTAAAAATTAACCATAAAAGTTTGTTTTATAACTATTCTTAGATAATTAAACAAAGAATCAAGAAAATAGTATTTGTAAATAAAGATAGTCTAATAAAGATGTTAATTTTAAGATTTTTTTCTAAAACTAAAGTGTTATTCAATATGTCTCACTTATCAAAAGAAAATATAAAAAACATTGCTTTTTCTTCTATATAACATTCATATGCATAAAACTCTGACCTAATGTCTGAATTTTAACTGTTATTTATACATTAATTTACTACATTCACGGAGAAGTTGTGCATACCTGGTAGGTTATAATGTCAATTGTTGCCTTTGTCCCCTTACTGAATGGTGTGAGAGCTCCTAAACAAGCAATTCAATTATACTTGGAGGCTGCAGGTAAAAATAAAGGTCCACTTGAGATGATTTCCAAGCTTCGGCCCAGTGACAAAAAATAATCAAGATCTGATAGTCAATCTTTTCCCACTCAAACTTTATTTTTGATTGAAAATTGAATGTACAGATGCAAAATATGTTGCCTTTTAAACTTAAAGAAAGATATTATATTGCTGCCTAAACAAACATAACATTGCTTGCTGGGTGGTGTTATGTTGGGATTCTATATGTGAAGTGACGAGCAGAGAAACATAACTCCGCTGTGTATTATTATTATGTCCTACAGAATACAATGCACTGATTGAAAGAAAAATAGTTATTTTCAATATTCATTCTTGTACCCACTGAAAAAAGTTATTATCCACTTTCTGTTTGTCCTAATATGCTTGAAAATCTTGAGCAATGTGCACACAATTAAGGTGTGTTTTAACTTTATATGAATTATAAGTTATGGATACATACATGATTTTTTTATTGTCAGGGGAAGAGAAAGCTTAGCTAAAATTTTCAAGTAAACCACTTCAACATTTCCTAAGGAAGGAGCCACTCACTGTTATTTGCTTGAGAAAGAAACCGTTGTAATCTCCTAAAGCTTTCCCATCTTTGGGACTAGATGTGTTCATGAACAATGAAAAGGCCAGGATTGAATGCTAATTCTGGTAGGTAGGTTCCTAAAGAGAAAAAAGCACAGCTCAATTGTGAAGAGAAAGTATCTACCCTTCTCGGTAGAGACCCTGGAAAAGTAAGAAAAACTAGTAATGGAGAAGGCATTAACCTTCATGAATGTTCTTAGAAAAGCCAAGTAGTCTCTGCATTATTTATTAGGAGCCGAGATCTAAGGAGTGTGTGTGCCCAACTGTAATGCAAACATTCTTACTTATCAATTTTCTTACCTAAAACTCATGCTATAATCTATTTCCTTATATATATATATATACTATGAAATAAAAAGCATGTTTCTTATAACAGTATCTCATCCAACTTTGCAACTTACATATTGACTTTCATTAATTGCTAAAAACTAGGATTTTCAAAAATGGACCAAAATGTCCACCAAATATTCCCAAAACTCCTGAGCTTTAGATCTCATATGAATATGTAACTGCACATGGTTGTCTCAGTATCACCTCAAACTTGTCATTTCCAAAAGTTAGTTTTCATTCTTTCACCCGTTCTCTACTATTTCTCTCAATTTATTATTTTTACTAGTAAAACTCCATTCTTCTACACATCGTTCCCCTCCTGCCACCCAGTTCTCTTTCTACCCTGCATTCCCCTGCCTGCCTCCACCCCCAAGTCATTCCCGATCTATTTTTCTTTACAGAGACCAGTTTCATTTATTTTTCTCCTTTTTCATTGTACTGAATACGGTCCTCCATTCTTTTGTGAAAAGTAAAGTATATTCTTTAATAAATTGTTACAAAATTAGTAGATATTCATTAGGAAAACTTGGAACATACAGAAATTCACAGGGATAAAAATAAAAATCTGTGACATTCTCACTACTGAGAGATAAATACTGTTTGTTACACATACACACTTTATATATATTTTTATTATTTTTAAATTTCCACCTTTTAAGTTCAGGGGTACATGTGCAAGATATGTAGGTTTGTTACATACGTAAACACATGCCATGGTGGTTTGCTGCACAGATCATCCCATCACCTAGGTATTAAGCCCAGCATCCATTAGCTTTTCTGCCTGATGCTCTCTGTCTTTCCACCCCCAAACCTCTAACAAGCCCCAGTGTTGTGTTGTTACTTACCATGTGTCCATGTGTTCTCATCATTCAGCACCCACTTATAAATGAGAACATGTGGTATTTGGTTTCCTGTTCCTGTGTTAGTTTGCTAAGGATAGTGGCCTCCAGCTCCATCCATGTCCCTGCAAAGGACATGTAAGTATAGCTGCCTGTTATTCTATGGTATATATATACCATATTTTCTTTATTCAGTTTATCATTGATGAGCATTTAGGTTAATTCTATGCCTTTGCTATTGTGAATAGTGCTATAGTGAACATACCTGTGCATGTATTTTTATAATAAAACGATTTATATTCCTTTGGGTATATACCCAGTAATGAGATTGCTGGGTTGAATGGTAGTATTTCTGCCTCTAGGTCTTTGAGGAAGTGTCACACTGTCTTCTACAATGGTTGAACTAATTTACATTCCCATCAACAGTGTAAAAGCATTCCTTTTGTTCCAGTGCCTCATCAGCATCTGTAGTTTTTTTGTTTGTTTGTTTGTTTGTTTGTTTTTACTATTTAGTGATAGCCATTCTGACTGGTATGAGATAGTATTTCATTGTGGTTTTGATCAGTGATGATCTAATGATCAGTGATGTTGAGCTTTTTTTCATGTTTGTTAGCTACATGTATGTTTTCTTTTCAAAAGCATCTGCCCATGTCCTTTGACCACTTTTTAATGGGTTTGTTTGTTCTTTTCTTGTAAATTTGCTTAAGTTCCTTATAAATGCTGAATATTAGACCTTTGTCAGACGGATAGATTACAAAAATTTTCTTTCATTCTGTAGATTTTCTGTTTATTCTGTTGATAGTTTCTTTTGCTGTGCAGAAGCTTTTTAGTTTAATTAAATCCCATTTGTCAATTTTTGCTTTTGTTGCAATTGCTTTTGGCTTCTTTGTCGTGAAATCCATGTCAGGTCCTATGTCTAGAATGGTATTTCTGAGGTTGGCTTCCAGAATTTTTATAGTTTTGGGTTTTACATTTAAGTCTTTAATCCATCTTGAGTTATTTTTTTGTTCATGTCATAAGGAAGGAGTCCAGTTTCAATTTTCTGCATATGGCTAGCCAGTTTTCCCAACAACATTTATTAAATAGGGAATTTTCTCCCCATTGCTTGTTTTTGTCAGGTTTGTCAAAGATCAGATGGTTGTAGGTGTTCAGTCTTATTTCTTTCTAGGTTCTCTATTCTCTTCCATGATCTATGTGTCTGTTCTTTTTGAGACAGAGTCTCGCTCTGTTGCCCAGAATGATGGAGTGCAGTGGTGCAATCTTGGCTCACTGAAACCTCTGCCTCTCAGGTTCAAGCAGTTCTTGTGCCTTAGCCTCCAGAGTATCTGAGACTAGAGGCACACACCACAACACCCATCTAATTTGTGTATTTTTACTAGAGACTGGGTTTCACCATCTTGCTCATGCTGGTCCCAAACTCCTGACCTCAAGTGATCCACACACCTTAGTCTCCCAAAGTGTTGGAATTACAGGCATGATCCACCACGCTGCCTATGTGTTTGTTTTTGTACCAGTACCATGCTGTTTTGGTTACTGTAGCCTTGTAGTATAGTTTGAAGTCAGGTAGCATGATTCCTACAGCTTTTTTTTTTTTTTTTTTGAGACAGAGTCTTGCTCTGTCGCCCAGGCTGGAGTGCAATGGCAGGATCTCAGCTCACTGCAACCTCCACCTCCAGGGTACACACCATTCTCCTGCCTCAGCCTCCCAAGTAGCTGGGACTATAAGCACCCACCACCATGCCCAGCTAATTTTTTTTGTATTTTTAGTAGAGACGGGGTTTCACTGTGTTAGCCAGGATGGTCTCAATCTCCTGACATCATGATCTGCCCATCTTGGCCTCCCAAAGTGCTGGGATTACAGGCATGAGCCACCACGCCCAGCCCATCTTTGTTTTTTTACTTAGGATTGCCTTGGATATTTGGGCTCTTTTTTGATTCCACATGAATTTTAAAATAAGTTTTTCTAGTCTGTGAAGAATGCCAGTGGTAGTTTAATAGCACTGAATCTATAAATTGCTTTGGGCAGTATAGTCATTTTCACAATACTTGCATTTATATTCATGAAGGATATTGGCCTGAAGTTTTCCTTTTTGTTGTCGTTGTATCTCTGCCAGGCTTTGGTATCAGAATGATGCTGGTCTCATAAAATGAGTTAGGCAAGAGTCTCTTTTTTTATTTTTTGGAATAATTTCAGTAGGAATGGTACCAGCTCTTCTTTGCACCTCTGGTAGAATTCAGCTGTGAATCCATCTGGTCCTGGGCTTTCTTGGTAGGTAGTTTTGGCAGGTAGTCTTTTTTTTCTGGTTCAGTGTTACAAGGGTGTGTGTGTCCAGGAATTTGTCTGTTTCTTCTAGATTTTCTGGTTTATATGTGCATAGGGTTGTTTATAGTATTCTCTGATGGTTGTTTGTATTTCTGTGGAGTCAGTGGTGATATCCCCCTTATCATTTCTGATTGTGGTTATTTGAGCACAACCAATTTGGAAATTTCAAAACCAATCTTCTCTCTTTTCTTCTTTATTAGTCTAGCTAGCAATCTATCTATTTTATTTTATTTTTTTTCAAAAAAACTTCTGGATTAATTGATTGTTTGAAGGGTTTTTCATATCTCTATCTCCTTCAGTTCAGCTCTTATCTTGGTTATTTCTTGTCTTCTGCTAGTTTTGAGGTTTTTTTGCTCTTGTTTCTGTAGTTCTTTTAGTTGTGATGTTAGGTTGTTAACTTGAGCTCTTTCTAGCTTTTTGATGTGGGCATTTAGTGCTATAAATTTTCCTGTTAACAATGCTTTAGCTGTGTCCCAGAGATTCTGGTTTATTCTATCTCTGTTCTCCTTAGTTTCAAATAACTTCATGATTTCTGCCTTAATTTCATTATTTACCCATAAGTCATTCAGGAGCACGTTGTTCAATTTCCATGTATTTATATAGTTTTGAGTAAATTCCTTAATATTGAGTTCTAATTTGATTGCACTGTGTTCTGAGAGATTGCTTTTATTATTTCAGTTCTTTTGCATTTGCTGAGGAGTATTTTAGTTATGATTATGTGATCAGTTTTGCAGTGAGCATTATGTGGTGATAAGAAAAATGTATATACTGTTATTTTGGGGTGGAGAGTTCTGTAGATATCTATCAGATCCATTTGATCCAGAGCTGAGTTCAGGTCCTGAAAATCTTTGTTGATTTTCTGCCTTGATGAACCGTTATCATTGTCTGTGGGGTGTTGAAGTCTCCCACTATTATTTTTTGGGAATCTACATCTCTTTGAAGGTCTCTAAGAACTTTCTTTATGAATCTGGGTATTCCTGTATTAGTTGTATATATTTATGATAGTTAGCTTTTCTTGTTGAATTGAACCTTTTACCATTATATAATGCCCTTCTTTGTCTTTTATGATCTTTGTTAGCTTAAAATCTGTTTTGTCAGAAATTAGGATTTCAACCTCTGCTTCTTTCTGCTTTCTATTTGCTTGGTAAATTTTTCTCTAGCCTTTCATTTTGAGCCTGTGTGTGTCTTTGCATGTGAGATGGGTCTCTTGAAGACAGTATTCCAATGGGTCTTGGTTCTTGATGCAGCTACCATTCTGTGTCTTTTAATTGGGGTGTTTAGCCCATTTACATTTAAGGTTAGTATTGTTGTGTGTCTTTTTGGTCCTGTCATCATGATGCCAGCTGGTTAGTTTGCAGAATTGCTTTTGTGGTTACTTCATAGTGTCACTGATGTGTGTACTTCAGTGTATTTTTGTAGTGGCTGGTAATGGATTTTCCTTTCCATATTTAGTGCTTCCTTCAGGAGCCTTTGCAAGGTAGGTCTAATGGTAATGAATTCCCTCAGCATTTCCTTGTCTGAAAAGGATCCTATTTCTCTTTTGCTTACAAAGCTTAGTTTTGCTGGATATGAAATTCTTGGTTGCAAATATTTTTCTTTAAGAATGGTGAATGTTGACCTCGAATCTCTTCTGGCTTGTAGGGTTTCTGCTGAGGGGTCCACTATATCTGATGAGCTTTCCTTTGAAGGTGACATGGACTTTCTCTCTGACTACTCTTCAAATATTTTCTTTCATTTTGACCTTAGAGAATCTATTACCAGTCTTGGGGGATGATCTTTTCACGGAGTTCACTGGGGTTCCCTGCATTTCCTGAATTTAAATGTTGGCCTGTCTTGTTAGGTTGGGAAAGGTCTAGCTGATATCCTGAAGTATGTTTTCCAAATTGGTTTCATTCTCCCTGTCTCTTTCAGGTACCCTAATTAGTTGTAGATTTGGTCTCTTTACATAGTCCTATATTTCTCGGAGTTTTCGTTCATTCCCTTTATTCTTTTTTCTCTTTTCTTGTCTGCCTGTCTTATTTCAGAAAGATAGTCTTCAAGCTCTGAGATTCTGTCCTCCACTTGGTCGATTTTGCTATTAATACTTGTGATTGCATTGCGAAGTTTTTGTGGTGTGTTTCTCAGCTATTTCAAGTAAGTTATGTTCCTCTGTATACTGATTATTTTGACTGTCATCTCTTACATTGCTTCATCGTGATTCCTAGCTTCTTTGCATTGGGGAAATATGTTCCATTAGCACAGAAAAGTTTGTTTTTATCTGCATTCTGAAGCCTACTTCTGTTTTTTCAGCCACATCAGCCTCAGCCCACTTCTGAGCCCTTGCTTAAGATGTGTTGCAGTCATTTGGAGGAAAAGGCACACTCTGGCTTTTTGAGTTATCAGCATGTTTGCATTGATTCTTTGCCATCTTTGTAGGCTTATTTACCTTTGATCTTTGAGGTTGCTAACCCTGGATGGGTTTTTGTTGTTGTTGCTGTTTTCTATATGTTTGTTTTTCTTTTAGCAGTCTGGCCACTTTTCTGTAGTGCTGCTGTAATTGGCTGGGGTGTCTGTTTTGGACCCTAGTCATCTCCAGTACCTGGAGCTATCACTAGTGCAAGCTGTGAACAGCAAAGATGGCAGCCTGCCTCTTCCTCTGGAAGCTTTGTTTCAGGGAGGTACTGACCAGTTGCCAGCCTGAACATGCCTGTAGGAGGTGGCTGGAGACCCCAGTTAGGAGATCTCACCCAGTCAGGGGGAATGGGATCAGGGACTTCCTTAAAGAAGCAGTCAAGCAGTTTTGGTAGAGCAGCTGTGCTGTGTTGGGTTCAGCCTCCAGTTTCGGGGAGCTGTCTAAGGCTCACAGGCTGGATCATCTGAGGTGCCCAAACAGCCAAGGTTGTAGCCTGCCCTGCCCGCTGGGCACTCCAACACAGGGAAAAATTAGAATTCTGGCAGCCATAGAACATAAGCTGGGCTGGCTAGAAGCCTCCCGCTGGGAAGACCCACTGAGTGAGGAGGAATGAATCTAGATCCCTCTTAAAGCAGTCTGGCCACACTTCGACAAAACAGCCGAGTCGTGCTGGGTAACTGCCTCTGCCCCCATTGGCTTGGACTCTCCAAAGCCTGCAGACTGGAATGGCTGAGTAATCCAAAGGATTAAAGAGGTGGTACATCCCCTTCCCCCAAGGACTACATTCCAGGGAGAGATCAGAGCTCTGTTTGCAGCGTATGGTCAGGAATGGCTGGCAGTCCCAGCTGGGAGGTCTCCCCCAGTGAAGAGGAATGGATTGGGATCCTGCTTTAAGAAGCATTCTGGCCACATTCTGGCAAAGCAGCTGTGCTGCACTGGTAGAACCCTTCCTCCTCTGGACTGTTTGCATTGTCCAAAGCCCACAGGTAGAAATGGCTGAGTTGACCATACAGCAGAGAGGGTGGCCTGCCCCTGTCCACAGTGGCTCTGTCTCAGGCAGGATCCACCCTGTTGTCAGTGGCTGGCTGGAATTCCAAGCCAGTGGGTCTTATCTTGTGAGGTGCCATGAAAGTGGGACCTGTAGAACTGTGTTGCTTGGGCCCCCTGGACTCAGCCCCCTTCATAGAGGAGAGTAGGAACCTCCCACCTTGCCAGGCATACTGGGGCTAGAGTATGTAAAACTCCTGGGTCTCTATGCATGCCTGAGCAGCTGCTCTGCCAAAATTCTACACAACTCTGTGTTGGACCAAGGCCCTAGTGATGTGGGCTCACGAGGGTATCTCCTGATCCAGGGTTGCAAAGATCCGTGGAGGAAGCATGGTTTCCCAGGGCTGCACAATCACTCACTGCTTTCCTTGGCAGGGGTGGGGGCTCCCTTGGCTCCATGTCACTTTCAGGTGTGCTGATGCCCACCTTGCTTTTCTTTATTCTGTGTGGGTCGAGTTGTTTCCCTTATTAGTCCCATTATGAGTACCTGGATATTTTAGTTGAAGGTGCTGTTTTCACTTGCTCCTTCATTCCTCTCCACGAGTGCTACAGACTACAGCTGTTTGTAATCAGCCATCTTGCCCATTATCCCCATTTGATTTTAAGTAGTTTAGATTTTGGGTAATAAAGTTCTGAACCCTATATTTTTGGCCTAATATTTTCCATGTCATTGAAATTATTAAGTATTACTTAATAGCTGGGTTATAGCCTCTCTTAGAGATGCATCACAAATTTTAAACTATTTCTTCTATATAATCAAGCTTGTTCTAGGTTTTGGTCATGAATAATTTTATGTTGAACAATTGTCACAAATTTCTGATAATTTCTTTAGGATAGCTTCCTAGAAATGGAATCATTGGATTCAACACTATGAATGTGACCTCTGTACATAATTAACCTAGTAGTATGTTTCTGTACAGTTGTTAGTGTTAAGTGGGAAGTTTGATTATAAGACTTATTGTGGAGGAGAAGTGATAATCACAAGAATATAAACATTCATGCTTTTCATAAGGTTGAAATGAAGAAAATAAATGCTGAGTAATTGTGTAGATTTTTCAGATAGTGGGCTCTAACTGGAATCATTTTTCTAATCTCCAAATAGAGGACACGGTTGTCTGGTGCCTGATATCCCAGTAAAATATTTTTAAAGTAAACAAAATAATGAATCACAGGGTTAGCTTCTTAGAAGTTTCATCAATATAGTAAAATTGATTCTACATGGGACATGAACAAAGAACAGTAAGTCTGCAGCTGTCTGTCACTGTTATCACCCAGAAGAAATTCTAGACTGGAGTATGCACTCAAATAGTTCTCCGTCAATAACAGTTTCCTAACCAGGCTTTCTATGGAGATTGAACAGCAGTGAATTCTGATTGCAGCAAAGAGCATATACTCTGTGCTAAATGGAAGAAGAGTTAAAACTTTCTTTTAAAAAGCATAGTACAAACTTAACCATCCAATGCACTTGATAGGGTGACTACTTGGAAGAAAGAAGCAGACCAAGTTAGTACATGTATGAAAAACAAAACTTCTGGCAAATCTGTTCTAAATCCACAGTAACTCACCAGCATAGGGGAAAAAAAAAAAAAAGCTGTGAATTTGTGTGTCATTAGAAAATCCATAATAATTATAGTCTGAAAATCATGAAATTGTGTTAACTATAGTCAGAAAAATCCCAGTTTAGCATTCATTGTATTTTTCCATTTAATCAATATGGTTTTTATTAAATTCTATACAGTTGTTCTCCTCAGAAACTGAATGATTGGATCAGTTGAATAGCTTCCACTAAACATAATTTTGGATTAAGAGTAGTTGATCTGGATCCAGTATGATAGAATTCAATTCAGTAAAAGAAATTCAATAAGTGCCCCACCTCCACACCTGAAAAAATTCTGCAGCTCTTCCATAATGTAGGCTTGACTCTAATTAGAAGAGATGAAGCTTCCCTTAATGCCTTTGGCCTGATAATAAAGCCATATAGGCAGCATAAACAGAAACTTTTATATTTTTTACTTTTCAAGTCAGGCAGGAGAGCCCGACATTTACTAACAGCAGCATGAAACCAGGCCAAGTCATTAGGCAGCCCATGAGGGGAGGAGCTTTGTCCCTGATGTCCACAGTGTCTGCTGCTAGTCCCAGAAACATAGTAGCATGTGTTAGTTTTATTAAAGTTACATTTTAATACAAAATTTGGGTTGAAAAAAAAGATTCCAAAACTATTCCTGTGATGATATTTGACCATTACTACTAATATTGACTCTTACGCTGGTATTAAATCCCTGTTCTAACCACCAAGAATCACAGATTAGAACTGAATTAACTTTCATTAATGCAATACTGAAGTCCTCAGAAAATTTATCAAATCTCCAAACATTTTATGATGTCCGTTAAGAGCTTTCTGCACAAGGTTTTGGAAAACATGGGGATTGTCACACGAGAAGATACTATAGATTAACTCTGTCTGTTCCTCAAGTAAACTATTGACCCAGATAATATACGACTTTATCAAAGAACAATAGACTCAGACTTAAAGTAAATTAATCGAATTTTATTATCTAGAAAGAAAAGTTTCCCTGTTAAATAATCCATAAAGGCAAAATTGTATACTTCCTAATAATGGGGATAATGATTACCTCCTTTACCACTGATGATATCCTCAACGCATGGGTCAGTCTGTAGGATGCAGTAGGCATCCAGTAAGTATTTGTTGAATAAATGACAAAATATATGTAAGTACTTTGAAGTTTTTGGAAGATTGACAAATTGATGAAGATCAGAAGAGCTCATCATTTGCCTTAAGCAAATTGATGACAGAAACTTTTGCACTAGTTTTAGAAGCAGGGTGTTATTTTGAACTTATTTGCATAACTTTGATCAGTAATGCAGATTAACTTTCTGTATATTAGAAAGTTACGTTTCCCTTTCTTTGGAATTACTCTTAGTGACCTTTGCCAGTATTCCTTAAGAAGTTCTTGGCAATATTTTAATCAATTTGTATGTTGTATTTACACAATTACACTTTCAAATCATTTTTTTTTTGTTTTATCAGTGTTGATATTACCTTAGTTTAAAAGTCTTCACATGAATACATGTATACGTTTGTTTTTGCAAAATGTATATTTCTTTTAAGAATTCTTTAAATATGTGTATACTAAGAAAGTATTTAGTTCTAAATATAGTTTTAATATTTTTCTATGTTTTTTCTAATTATTTTTAGTTTAACTTATTTGGTTTTGAATATTTAATTCACGTTGAATTTATTTTGGTTTTCATTCATAATCCTTGCCTGGCATATTAAAATAGCAATTTACCAAAATATCTGCTTTGTTTCTTCTCCCTTTAAACGTGTCCCCTGTCATGCTAACAAAGTGAACTTTCTAGATTATAGTGCTTATCATTTCTTCCCATTCTATAATGTATTTTCAAAAGTCTAAAGTGCCTTAAGATTTAAAGCAAGACCATTCTGAAGATAGACCCTGCTAACTGCCCAGCCATGTTTCGCCTGGCTCCCTTTACATAAATATCTCTTGAAAACATTAAAGGTTTATTATTAAATATATTTTGCTGTTTCAGACTTTCATGTTGCATCAGTCTGTAAAAGGAAATGTTTTCATGTTGTATTAGTCTGTTTTTATTCTGCTGATAAAGACATATCCGAGACTGGACAATTTACATAGGAAAGAGGTTTAATGGAGAACTCACAGTTCCATGTGGCTGCGGAAGCCTCACAATTGTGACAGAAGGAAAAGAGGAGCAAGTTGCATCTTACATGGATGGTGGCAGGTAAGGAGAAGACAGCTTGTTCAGGGAAACTTCCGTTTTTAAAACCATAACATCTCATGAGACTCATTCACTATCATCAGAACATTGCAGGAAAGCTCCCCCACTATAATTCCATCACCTCCCACTGGATTCCTCCCACAACAAGTGGGAATTGTGGGAATTACAATTCAATATAAGATTTGGGTGGAGACACAGCCAAACCATATTGTATGTTTTTTGAATCACTATCTGGTCATAGCTAAAAATTAAGAAAAAAATTCCAAAGAAATATAACTGGATTTGTTCTTTTAAAAATTTCTGAACAATTAGAATGCAATTAGAGTAACATTTACATTATAGTATAAAACATATTAAAAAGGGTTTATTATGAGGGCAAAATCATATTTTTATAGTTCTATTTGCTTTTGAGAATAGCATCTTTTACAACACAAATTTAGTTTGTTTAGAAGACCAAAACACAAATATTCTGGCTAAAGAAACACATTCAATGCCACATCTCATGAATATTGACATACAGAATGAATTAAAATTGACCTGGATCTGAGAACTGTCACATGGGTAGTGAGCTGGCTGAACATGTATAAACATAAGATAATGATAAATGGCAAAATAACAAGATAAAAAGAGCTGCATGTTGGACTACCATAGAGATAAGATTTAGAAAGTTCTTAAATAAATTTAGGATAGATTAATGATGTTCAAACTAGATAGATATTTTGATAAACAAATTATATCAAATTTCACAGCTTGCTTATTAATTGGAATGTGTTATTAAAATAGTTTCATAAAGATATATAGATGTGAATATGAAATAAACAACTATGACAGAAATATTAAAAGAATAAACAATAAGAATGTAATATAACTAATTTTTTAATACAATAACTCACTTTGTTTGTTACTATCTATGAATAGCGATAAAATATATTAGATGCTGGCTCCAAAAATGCTGGCAAAAACTTTAATCTGTTACTTTAGACCACAAAAGCACTCAAGTTAAAAATGAGTGCACAAGTTTATAGGTAGCATGTAGATGCATTTTCCACATTTCCTCATCCTTCGCTACAGAGACATAATTTAGATGAAATAGTATTTTATTTGCCAATTCAATGTTGCAATGCATTATAGTTCAATGCATAAATGTATAAAATTTATATATTTTGTGCAATATATGAAAATTAACAGTAACTAATACATATCTGCATTATATTTGACCAGAATAGAAGCTGTAATATTTAAATTACCTAATGGGAAAATCCTTTGCTAAAAAAGAAGTACACTATAACTTGTTTATGGCTGAATTTTTAATTTTTTTTGTATCCCTGAGTAAAACAGAAAAAAATAATTGATATAAACCAAAAAATTACTTTGGCTCTTGCCTAGAGTTGACTCTTATAGACACATAATCATTAATTCTGAGTTCACAAAATTCCAAACCTAAAGTCCACAAATATTTTAACTAAAAAAAAAAAAGACCAAAACTAAAGTGATTTAAAAGTGAACAAAAAATTTAAGTCATTATTTCTTTTTTATCATTCCACCAATATATTCCGATTTTATGTTTTAAATTTGAAATTAATAATCTAATTTACATAATGTGTTATATTATTTTCATTAGTTGAATTTATTCTACAGAAATAAAGTTGGTAATTCTGTCTTCTTTTTCATCTAGGTTGTTTTATCAGTACAAACCTCTGATTTAAACCTTATGCTACCTCCCCATGCAGTCACAGTCAGTTGACCCTAACTTGATATTTGCATATTAGTACATGCGGAGATAAATAACAGCATTTGTCTTTTTTGTCAAAATAATGCACAAATTATTAGATGAGCCTCATTTTCTCTATCAAGTTCCAGGAATTACATAGCCACAGAGAGAATGTTTCCAAATTACAGGATAATTACTATGTTAGTAATAATAACCACCAGAATGTGCTTAGATTTACTATGCCATAGAACCTCTTCTATTTTCTATGCACATATATTATAGCATTTGACATTTCCAGAAAACTCAATGGAATGTTGTAATTTTTTCCTACATGTTGTTCATGGTCACACAGCAATTGAATAGTGCATCTTAGATTTTCAAGCATGCCTACCTAATTTGAAATTTATGCCATTCCTCATACACGTTATTCATTCATTCTGTTCATTTGTCCATGGACATTTTAATTAGAATGTCATTATATTATATGTGAAAATTAAAATTTTCTCTTCTTTCATAGCTGAAATTGTAAACACAGTTTCCAGCAATTGTTCCTCATATTCTAATATAATTTACTTTGATATTAATTGTCATTTATTGTTTAAACTCCACCTCCAGGTGAGGGTATATCTTGACTTCAAATTGCAATCTTGCAGGAACAGGTGAGTAGAGTTGCCAGGTATAGAAAACACTATCCTGATTATTCTCCAAAAAGGTAAACTTTTCATATTAGTTCAGTAGAGACATAAAGAATCAGGATGAAACTCCAAAGCTGCAGCCTAAAGTGACTTAGCTAGGAACTATGGACAAAGGTGACTCTTTGCCCTCTGACTGCATTGAATAGAACTGGTTCATGCCATGTTGCTTCAATTATTAAAAAGTGACAAAATTTTTAAAATATTTTACATTGTGATCTCCTTTCCATGAAAGTAAGAGATTATCAATATATTGCTCATTGATACTTAATTGGGTATAATTTCATGTTAGGGCTCAAAGGAAAACAATTTTAATTATAATAAACAGTATTTCTCAAGCTACTATTTTAATTGTTTATCTAAGTAACAAGTCATAGTACTTGAAATGCAGAAATGAATCATGGGCTGGTGATATGGTTTGGCTCTGTGTTTTCATCCAAATCTCATTTTGTAGCTCCCACGATTCCTACATGTTGTGAGGGGGACACGGTGGGAGATGATTGAATCATGGGGGCGGGTTTTTCCCATGCTGCTCTAGTAATAGTGAATGGGTCTCACGAGATCTGATGGCTTTAAAAGCGGGAGTTTCTCTGCACAAGCTCTCTCTTGACCTGCTGCCATCCATGTAAGATGTGACTTGCTCCTCCTTGCCTCCCGCCACGATTGTGAGGCTTCCCCAGCCAGGAGGAACTGTAAGTCCAATAAGCCCCCTTTTCCTGTATAAATTACCCAGTCTTGGGTAAGTCTTTATCAGCAGTGTGAAAATGAACTAATACAGCTCGTTTGGATGTATGCACATCAACACTTAAACCAACAACCCTGTATCCAGAATAGCAAAATATGCTGTTTCTTGGAAAATTAGGGGAGCATTAACTAGCAGTCAAATATTTAAATAGAAATATGACTTAGCAGCCAATAGTATATAAAGAATGGAGTATCTAGCTACATAATACTATTTACAGATGCACTTACAAACATATTTCAAAATTTATAAGGACTGATTCTAAATAGAGCATTTTAAATGAGTAACTAGAGATGGAAACAATAATTTTATTTTAGGTTAACTTTTCCATTTTTTTAAAAAAAGTATGGATATTTCAGAAAATGTTAAGTATTCTCCAGTGAAAGATAGTTAATATTGAGAAAAAAAACATTATGACACAGTATATTTACATAACCAGAAAGAACAATAAAGAGATTTGATCTAAGCATATCTGTAAAGTTAAGAGAGTATTTGTTCACATATTGTGTTATCAGTGGTGCTGCCAAACATAAATACCCAAATTATTAGTTTGTTTTGGAAACTATTAGGATTCCAATGCTATTTTATAAAATTGAATTATTTAAAGAAGAAAACTTACTCTACCTGAGTACCCTTAAATGCTATCAGTTTATAAAAGAGTCTCTAATAAAATCACTAAGTCTCTGACAATGACAGATATTATTTATGAACAGTACATCTAGAATACAGCTCTGTTTACTTCTTGAATATAAGTTCATCAGAATGAAATTCAATATTGACAAATCATAGAAGAACATAATTAATAAATCAGTTTAATTCTAAAGCATTGGTATTTTTCTATGTATAGAAGTGAAAGTTTTTTTCCAATAGAGAAATGTTTGTTCTCAGAAAAAATTACTAAACTATATATAGCTAGTTAAAATTTGAGTTTCCTTTCTAATAGAGGGGGTAATTTCCCTTCATGGGAAATACATACATTAAAAATGTTATATATACACATGTAGGTAGGTATACACACACGTAGATATATTTTTTCTTGTGATGAAATGACTTATTTCAGTCTTACCAAAATCAGGGTCTTCATAAATACTTCTAAAAAATCTTTAGCTATTGTAGATACAATGTTCAGGAAAAGTACTTGCTTTTAGTGTTAAGCTTTTTAATTTTCCTCCATCAATAATAGATAATCAATTTGAACCAATTTTCTTCTTTTCTAATGCATTTATTTAGCAGTGATTTATGTGCTCATACCAAACAATTCAACCAAAGCAACTTCCACCCCGAGCATTAAACATTTGATCAATATAAGAATTCCATTGTAGAAAATAGTGTTAAAAGTTTATTCATTCAGTGCACTCTTTAGAGATGATTAACTGTCTTTATTATATTAAAGCAAACCCAAAGCCATCTGCCAAAGGCGATTGTGTCCAAGCACTGAAACCATTTCATGTGAAAACTCATTTTCGGGCTCCTAATTATTTTTCATTATAGTGGCAGTGTGGAATAGATTGGAATTGGACAGTAATTGCCAGGTCTGAGAAGTGTGGACCATTGCAATGTATCAGTTTAGATGAAGTGTGACAAGGATACATCTAGCTACTATATAACTTCCATTAACCAACTTCCCTGTCCCTGATCATGTAACACTTCATAGAATGTGGTCAGCAGAAGGTCATAATAATGGCTTTCTGACTGACTTCAAGTATTTTGTACAAGTGCAAGCTGTTAACCCCCTGTGTTAGCATTGTTCTGGTAATGTCCAGTTATTACAGTTGTCAAAAATATCTTTTTCTGCAAGAGGGACAAGTAAACTTTTAAAAAGTATAACTTTCAAACTCAAGTATGACTTCTTTCACATGTAATGTTCTAACAGGGAAATCATACCTAAAATAAAAAAAAAATGGTTTCATATAAGATTATTTTAAGTAGTAATTATGCAAATACTAGTCAGTCAATCCAATATACTGATCACAAAATTTCTATGCAAACAGAAAACAGACTCAAATAATTTCTACATGTACAACCAAATAGATGGTTTTAAAGCAAACTGAGCAGTAAAGCAGAACAGTTATATTTATAGATAAATGTTTCCATAAAGAAGTTTCTTCCACAGTGGCAACACTAGTGGAATTTTTGAAAGATTCTCAACCAGAGGATATTGCCCTGCAAAGGGGATATTTGACAATGCCTGGAGACATTTTTGGTTGTCATGGTAAAAGGAGTATTAATGGTATCTTGTGTATAATTTTCAAGGATGCTGCTGAACATCCTACAATACACAGGACAGTTCACCACAAAAAAAGACAATAGAGAATTATTTGCCTAAAATAACAGTGTTAAGATTGAGAAACCCTAAAATATGTGTGTTAAGTTACTTTCTATTTGATTTCCTGATCTCTTAAATGTAAAAAGTCTTATTTCTTTGATGATTAACTTATCTTGAATATTGCCCTCTATGGAACTTTCAGTTATCAATATTACTTATTAATAACTTTTTCATCTGTAATAAATTATATTTTACTTGACATAACTTCATATACACTACAGACTGGGATTTTTGATTAATCTTTCTTTCTGTGGAATATTTTTATGGCCTTTCTGAACTAATTGTTTCATATGATCCTAGACTATACTTACAATAGCAAAAGTCTGCTGAAGAAATGAAATGCTTTCTTTTTCAGACAGAGCTGATTCAAACACATTTGAGAGAGTAGGCATTCTAATTTGATGCTTATTTTTTTAATGCCATGTAAGTGATGGGGTGAAATAATTTGCTTCAGGTCATACTGAATGTGGTCATAGAAACAGTCATGTAACTTAAATATTTAAAATATTTTTAGAATTTTCCATTTTATATATTTCTGTAATAATTGTATAGCTATGATCACATGCACCATTATACGTATTTCTTCTATATGTTTGATGTCTTAGCATATTTATTTTCTAAGTGAAAAATTTCCAATTGATTTCAGTTTTTCAATTCCTGTATACCTTTTAGAATGGTTAATCTTTTTGTAAGGGTATCACAGAGTGCTTACCTCTATATCTCTTCCACCAGGCTTCAAATCCTTTCAAAATGTTAAAGGCATCTAGAGATAATAATCTTCAAATCCATTTAAAAAGCTAGCATGCCCCATATAGTTTTATGATTTAAAATAATGTTAAAATTTGAGAAATGTTTGGTCAAATTTATAAGTGAAGCATTTTTCTTATTTTTCAAACAAGCTTAACAATGTGGTTGAATTTATGCAATTGCAACTATTTAGATAACTCACTGAGAAATGAACTATTTGAACCACTAATTGAGAAGACTAGTTTTGATGAACGAAATTGTCTAAGTTAGAGAGCCATAAATCCCTACTTTCATTTAGTATTTCTAACTCTCTCCTCGACCTTGTGCTCTGTTCTGGGCAGTCTATTATGAGTTTAATCATAGGTTATAAATATATGTCACAACTGAGCTGATTAACACGTGGATCTATCCATGTATAGCAGAAAGGAACATGACCAAATGACCCAGCTAGAGTGCTGTAGTCCACAAAATACTCACAGTAGACACTGTACACTATTCAGTGATGTTTAATTCTGCTTTTATTCACATAAATCTAGTCATACAACTTAAAGTAAATTATCTTTATATTATTAATGTATATCTTAGGGATATATCATTATTCTTTCTCTCTGGCTCTCACACTCATACTTATCAAGCATCTATTTGTACTGGTACTGGTTAAGCAGTTTAAAAAGACATAGTTTCTTACTTCTGGAAATCCTCAATCCATAAGATAGCAGAAACTCTGATAAGAAGAATATGACTAACATAGTAATAAAAAGTGAGTAAAGAGAGAGTAATGATTTAAGAGAGAAAATTGATATCAATACAGTTAACCTTTGAATAATGCAGGGGTTTGGGTACCAGCCCCTACCCTGACGGTTGAAAATTCACATATAACTGTTGACTTCCCAAGAGCAAAACTACTAATAGCCTACTGTAGATCAGAAGCCTTATTGATAAAATAAACAATCAATTAACTCACATTTTGTATGTAAAATGTAATATGTATTATGTACTAGATGCTTACAATAAAGAAAGCTAGAGAAAATGATATTAAGAAAATCATAAGAAAGAGAAATTATGCTTATTTTTTATTAAGTGGAAGTAGATCTTTGTCGTCATTGTCTTCACGTAGAGTAGGCCGAGGAGGAAGAGGAAGGGAAAGGGTTGGTCTTGCTGTTTCAAAGGCACTAGAGGCAGAAAAGTTGGAGGAAGTGGAAGGGGAGGCAGGAAATGGAGGCATACTTGTAACTTTATATTAAATTATATATATAACTTAATATATATTAAGATAAGATAGTAATATATCTTAATTTCTGTCTAATATTTTTCCAATTCTATTTCTCTAAAAATGTTTCTACATGATACCAAATTTTCTTCCACTCTTTGCTTTAGTTTAGACACCTGTATCACAGAATGGTCCACATCATAAAAGAAGTAAAACAGTCTTGAATAATCAGAATGATTCTGCCAGACTGTCTAATGTCAGTTTGTTTTCTTGCACTGCTTCTTCTGTATCTTATCACCTAGCATTCATTTGAAAGCATTTGTTTCCATCAGGCTGTCATCTGCAAATTCCTCTGGTGTGGTGTCTGTTAGCTCTTGGTGGCTTTCATGGTGGATTTATTAATAACGATGATGTCTTCAATGGTTGAAATTTTCCAGACTTTCATGATGTTCTCTCTATTGGGATTATTTTCCATAGTGTTGACAATCCTTTCCATAGAGGACCCTGTACAATGAGCCTTAAAGTTTCTTACAACTCTCTTATGTACAGGTTGGATTAGAGACTTTATATTTGGGGCAAGTAGAGCACTTTGATGCATTCAGTATTGAACTCAGTTGTCAGAGGCATTTTCCAATATCAAAATAACTTTAAAATGGAGTCCCTTACTGTCAGGCTACTTCTTGACTTCAGGACAAAGCATTGCTGGAACCAATCCGGAAAAAAGGTCCTTTTTGTTTGGACTTTCTTGTTGCATAATCAAAAGACTGGCAACTGGCGTTAATCTGTTCCCTTCAGAGCTCAGACTTAGTTGACTGAAGCTTTGGGGAAAGGGAAGTCATGAATATAAACTTGACTGCATTTGCACAAAACAGTAGAGTTAGCCTATGCTTTCCTGTCTTAAATCCTGGCGTTTGCTTGTCTTCCTTACTAATAAGTATCCTTTGTGGCATTTCCCCCCCAGATTATGGCACTACTATGTGCATTAAATACCTATTCAATTGTTTTAACATGGCAGCATTTAAGCAACTGGCTTCACACTTCCTCTTAGAAAACCAAACCAAATATACAGTGCCAAGATTTTTACCAGCAACAGTTCAGAACTCAAATATGAGGATGAGACAGATCCCAGGAGCACAGAAAAGTGAAAAAACTCTGAGCAGATGGTAAAAGGATTGGACTTCCACACTCATGATAACCCTCTCTCATTCTGCCCAGCAAGAAGTATGCAGAAAATATTCTCCCATCTCATGGTGTTTACACTGAAAAAAGTGATATTGAGGCAGCAACCAGCTTTTCAGATGCTCGTGTTCCCTGGCAGGAGACCTGTTCTTGCCTTAACTCAAAGGAAGCATTTCAATAGCCTGATGAGAAAAATATCTGTGAGAACAGACACAGACAAGTGAGGAGGTGGAAGTATTAACCCCGGTCCTAGAAACTGTTCTGTAACTTGGCCAATGGAGATGACAAGTTAGAGTGGCTGTAGAGCAACACCATGCTGTAAGAGGTTTGTTTCACAGGTCCCTGGAACATAAATATCTAGCCAGTCATCTCATGCTGCCTAGATAATACATCTGGGACTTCCCCTGATTCAGAACAGGCAGGGCTTTGATCATTTACTAGAGCTGAGGTAAATCTGGGCTTAATGCACTACCTAGAGCTGAAAAAGAGGCAGTGACCTAGAGGTAAAGATTTACTAAGCAAACATATTCAATAAAAAAAACAAAACAAGCTGGACAGAGAAAATTGAAATAAATAATCCTTCAATGTAAAAACATATGTATACCCACAGGACCAACAGCAAACAAGGAACTGTGACCTTCCCAAAAGGACAAAGTGAAAATCCACTGACAGACCATAATAAGAGGGAGATTTGTGAGTTAACTCACCATGAATTCAAAATAACAGTTTGAAGAAAACTTAGTGATCAAAAGAGTACAGAAAAACAATTCAGAAATTTATCAGAAAAACTTAACAAAAAGATTGAAATAACAATTTTTAAAAAATCAAACAAATCTTGGAACTGAGAAATACATTTGCTGAACTGAAGAACTAATTGGAGGTTCTCAACAATAGAATGGACCAATCAGGGGAAAAAAAAAATAGTGAACTCAAAGATTAGCTATTTGAAAACACATAGTCGGAGGAGAAAAAAGAAAAAAAGAATACAAAGGAATGAAGACTTCTTATAAGATACAGAAAATTGCCTCAAAAGTCAAAATCTAAAAATTGTTGGTGTTCAAAAAAGAGATGAGAAAGAGAAAGGGATAGAAACTTTATTCAGAAAAATAACAACAGAAAACTTTCCAAAACCTGAAGAGTATATAAAAATCCAGGTACAGGAAGTTCTGAGAACAATGAACAGATTCAACCTAATGAAGACTGCCTGAAGGTAAATAATAAACTCTCGAAGGTCAAGAACAAGAAGATCTTAAAGGCACGAAGAAAAAAGAAGTAAATAACATGCAAAGGAATTCCAGTTTGTCTGGCAAGAAACTTCTCTGTGGAAACAATACAGACTAGGAGACAGTGGAACAATGTCTTCAAAGTTCAAAAAAAAAAAAAAAAACAAGAATACTATACCCAGCAAAATTATCATTTGATTGTAAAGGAAAGATAAAATCTTTCCCAGACAAATAAAAGCTGAGATCATTAACCATCACCAGACTTGTCTTAGAAGAAATGCTAAGGAAAAGTTTTCAGTCTGAAAGAAAAAAAGCACTAAGTTGTAAAAAGAAAATTTTTTAAGATATAAAACCCACTGGTAAAATTAAATACATGAGCAAACTCAGAATACTCTATTGGCATTATAGTGGTGTGCAATCAACTCACAACTCTAGTATGAACCCCAAAAGGCAAATCTGTCAAAAGCAATAAAAGCTACATCAACTTGTTAAAGGGTAGTTAATATAAAACTATGTAAATTGAGACAACTAAATATCAAAAACTCACAGCCAAGTGAGGAGGTGGAAGTATTAACCCTGGTCCTAGAAACTGTTCTGTATCTTGGCCAAAGGAGATGACAAGTTAGAGTGGCTGTAGAGCAACACCATGCTGTAAGAGGTTTGTTTCACAGGTCCCTGGAACATAAATATCTACCCGGTCTTCTCACACTGCCTAGATGATACATTTGGGACTTCCCCCGATGGAGTTAAAGTGCAGATTGTGTGTGTGTGTGCATGTGTGTGTGTGAGTTTGCCTTTGTTTCGATTCTTTTATTTGTGATCAAAGATAAGTTGGCATCTCTTTAAAATAATTCATTACAGCTACAAGGATCTTTGTGTAGTCCTCATGGTAACCACAACACAAAAACTTGTCATAGCTCACTAAAACCAAACAAAAGCAACAAATGAAAACATACTGCCAGAGAAAATAACCACAAAGGGACACAGTAAGAAAGGTAGAAAGGAAAAGAGGAGTCTCACATAATCAGAAAACAGGCAACAAAATGGCAATAGTAAGTCCTTACCTATCAATGATGTGAGTGGTTTCAATTCTTCAGTTAAAAGACATATCATGGCTGAATGGACAAAGAAACAAGACTCAACTGTATGCTGCCTTAAATAAACCCACTTCACCTATAAAGACACACATATATTGAAAGTGAAGGGATGGAAAAAGTTATTCCATGTAAATGGAAGCAAAACAAGAACAGGAATAGCTATACCTATATCCAGTAAAATAGACTACAAACCCAAGATTGTAAAAAGACACAAAGAAGGTCACTATGTAATGATAACTGTGTTAATTCAGCAAGAGTATATGACAATTATAATTACTTGTGCACCAAACACTGGAGTTCCCAAGTATATAAAGCAAACATTAGTAGATCTAAAGAGATAAATATACTGCAATACAATAATAGCAATTAACATCTCACTCTCAACGAACAGATTAACCAGACAGAAAATAAACAAAGAAGCAGCATGGTTAAACTACACACTAGATTTGAAAGGCGTAAAAAACATTTATAGAACATTGCACCGAACTGCTACAGAATATGCATTCTTTTCATCAGCACATGGAACAATCTCCAGAATAGGCCATGTCTTAGGCTATGAGAAAAGCCTGAATAATAACAACAAAAAAGACAGAAATCATATTAAGTATCTTTTTCTGATAAGAATGGAATTAAACTACAAATCAGTAACAAGAAGAACCTTGGAAAGTATGCTAACATGTGGAAATTAAACAACAGGCTCCTGAATGACCAATGGGTCAATGAAGAAATTAAGAAGGAAATTAAATAATTTCTTGAAACAAATGAATATGGAAATAGAACATACTAAAATCTATGGGATATAGCATAAAGAGCACAGAGAGGAAGTTCGTGAAATACATGGTTATATTGAAAATGTAGGAAAACTTCAAATAAGTAATCTAACAATCCATTCCAAGGAACTAGAAAGCAAGAACAAGCCAAATCTCAAATTAGTAGAAGGAAAAAAATTAATAAAGATCTAAGCAGAAATAAATGAAAAAGAGTCAAAAAAATTACAGAAGTTTGACCAAATGGAAGTGGGCTTTGTGAAAAGATTAAAAAAAAAAATAGACAAAGTTTAGCTAAACTAAGAAAAAAGAGAAGACCAAAGTAAATAAAATCAGAAACCAAAAGGAGAATAACCGCTGAGACCACAGAAATACAAAGAATCAAAGAGACTACTATGAACAACTATACATGAACAAATTGGAAGAAATGGATAAATACCTGGAGATATACAACCCACCAACATTGGACCATGAGGACACAGAAAACTTCAACAAACCAAAAACATGTAATGAGATCGAAGCCATCATCAAAAGTCTCCCATCAAAGAAAAGTCTAGGACCTGATGGCTTGACTGCTGGATTCTAGCAGACATTTAAAGAAGAACTAATACCAATCCTACCAAAACTCTTTTAAAAAAATTGAAGAGGTCAGACTTCCAAACGCATTCTATGAGGGCAGATTACCTTGATACCAAAATTAGACAGGGGAATAACAATAAAATAAACTATATGCCAGTATAACTGTTGAACATATATAGAAACATCCTCAGCAAAACAGTAGCAAACTGAATTCAACAACACATTAAAAAAAATCATTTCCTGTGATCAGGTGGGATTCATTACAGGGATGCTTGGATAATTCAACATACACAAATTAATAAATATCATATATGAAATTAACAGAATCAATAACGAAAAACATATGATTGCTTCAATAGATGCTGAAAAAGCATTTGATAAAATTAACATCCCTTTATGATAAAAACTTTCATCAAAATGGGTATAGTGGGAATATAATTCAAAATAATAGAAATCATATATGACAAACCCAAAGCTAACATTTTGCTGAAGGGGGAAAAATTGCAGGCCTTTCCTGTAAGGATTGAAACAAGGCACCAATGGCCACTTTCACCACTTGTATTTGACATAACACGAAATCTTGGTCAGAGCAGTTATGCAAGAGAAAGAAATAAAGGACATCTAACTTAAAAAGGAGGAAGTCAAATTATCCTTGTTCACATATGGCGTGATCTTATACCTGGAAACCGCTAAAAAGTCAGCAAAAAAACCTGTTAAAACAAATACCAATTCAGTAAATTTGCATGACAGAAAATCAACATGCAAAAATAGTAGCATTTACATATGCCAACAGCAAATAATCTAAAATCTAAATCACGAAAACTATTTTATTTCTAATAGCTACAAAAATATGAAATACCTAAGAAGCAATGTAACCAAAGAAGTAAATGATGTATAGAAGGAAAACTATAAATCTCTGATGAAAGAAATTGACGAGGATACACAAAACAATAGAAAACGTTTCATACTCATAGATTGGAAGAATTAGTATTGTTAAAATGACAATACTATTCCAAAGCTATTTACAGATTTCATGCAATTTCTATCAATATACCAATGACATTCTTCACAGAAATATAAGAAAAGTCTTAATATACATATGGAATGAAAGACCCCCAAAAAGCCAAATCAATACTGAGCAAAAAGAAAAAAGCTGAAGACATCATATTACCTGACTTCACAATTTACTACAAAGCTATAGTAACCAAATCAGCATAGTACTCACATAAAAACAGTCACATAGACAAATGAAAGAGAATAGGGAACCTTGATATAAATCTTCACATTTACAGCCATCTCATCTTCAACAAAGATGCCAAGAACATACAAGTAAAAAGCATGATCATTGTAATAAATTATGCTGAGAAAACTGTGTAACTATAGGCAGAAGAATGAAACTAGACCTCTGTGTCTTACCATATGGAAAAATCAAATCAGGATGGATTAAATACTTAAATCTAAGACCCGAAACTGTGAAACTACTAGAAGAAAACATTGGAAAAATGCTCCAAAACGTTTGTCTGGGCAAATATTTCTTGTGTAAAACTTCAAAATCACACTCAACCAAAGCAAAAATAGACAAATGTGATTATATCAGGATGTGATTATATCAGGCTAAAAATCATTTGCACAGCAAAGAAAACAATCAACAAAGTGAAAAGACAACTCACAGAATGGGAGAAAGTATTTCTGAACTAACCATTCGGCAAAGGATTAATAACCAGAATATATAAGGAACTCAAACAACTCAATAGCAGTAATAATAATAATAATCTGATTTAAAATGGACAAAAAAATGTAAACAGACATTTCTCAAAAGAAGACATACAAATGGCCAACAGGTATAAGAAAAAATGCTCAATATCACGAATTATCAGGAAAATAGAAATAAAAACCACAAGATATCATCTCATCCTAGTTAACATGGCTTGGATCAAAAAAGCAATAAAAAATACTGGTGAGGATGCACAGAAAGGTTAACCCTCCTACACCACTAGTAGGAATGTAAATTGGTACAGCCACTATGGAGAACATGTGGATGTTCCTCAAAAAACTACAAATGGAGCAGGATCCAGCAATTCTACACTAAGTATACGTCCAAAAGGAAAAAAAAATTTATTAAACAGCTATCTGTACTCCCATGTTTATTGCAGCATTATTTACAATAGCCAAAATATGGAATCAGCCTATATGCCCATCAACAGATGAATAAATGTGATATGCCTACACAATGGAATATTATTTAGCCTAAAAATGAAATTCTGTCATTTGCCATAGTATGGATGGAACTGGAGGCCATTATGTTAAGTGAAATAAGCCAGAACAGAAAGACAAATATTTTGTGTTCTCATTAATATGTTGGAGCTAAAAAAGTAGGTTTCATGAAAATAGGGAGTAGATTGGTGGTGTCTAGAGACTGGAAAGGATTGGAAGGCAGAAGGATGAAGAGAGAAAAAATAATATAAATATAGTTATTCTCATTTAAGTGTACACTTAAAAACGGTAAAAATGAAAAAAAACAGTAAAAATGGTAATTTTATATGTATATTTTTCCTCAGTAAATACAATTTAAAATCTTGTTCGAGCAGATATCCTTTCTCCTCAATTATTTTCTTGATGGTCCTAGGAACGTATCTGCTACCTCTTTATTGAAAGAAGCTGCTTCTTCTGTTATCTTGACATTTTTTGAACCAAATCTCTTTCTAAAATCATTAAACCATCTTTTGCTGGCATTAAATTCTCCTTTGTCATATGATTATCTTTCTCAAATCATATTAACGTCTGTAGATATGCTTTTCTTACAACAATCCTGCACCCACATTGATATGGTTTGGTATTTCTCTCCCTGACCAAATCTCCTGTCAAATTGTAGGAGGGGCCTGGTGGGAGGTGATTTGATAATTAGGGCAGATTTCCCTGTGCTTTTCTTGTGAGAGCAAGTGAATTCTCAAGAGATCTGATGGTTTAAAAATGTGTGGCACTTCCCCTTTCACTCTCGCCCTCTCGCCAATCATGAGAAGAAGGTGCTTCCTTCCCCTTCACCCTTACATCATGATTGTAAATTTCCTGAGGCCTCCCGGCCACACTTCCTGTTAAGCCTGTGAAACTGTGAGTCAATGAAACCTCTTTTCTTCATAAATTATCCAGTCTCAGGTAGTTCTTCATAGCAGTGTTAGAGTGGACTATTACATGGATAAAAACTGCATTTTCAATAGGGTGTAAAAAGTATTTTTTTTAAAAAAAAAAATGGTTTTCCTTCCTGCTGGTGTAGTTGCATCTATGGTTTAAAAAATTTCCTTTTATTTATTTACAGTGGTCCTTACACTGAATTCTTTTATCTTGAAGTGGTAGACAACCGCAGCTGCAAATGTCAATCTACAGCATGTATCAAGAAACTCAACTTTTTATTAAAATGCCATGACTTTTCTCTGCTTGTTGGGAGCATTTCCAGCATTAATAGTGGCAAATTGTATGGGTCCCATGGTGTTATTTGAGGTTTACGGTATTGCACTAAACATGAGGAAAATATGGGAGAACCATGAGAGATCACTTTTTACTGAATCTGCAATTTATTGTAGAGAGAAGCTGCTCACATGGAGATGATTAGTGTCACATGAGCAACTCTTGAGCTCACCACAATAGCAACAGGAGTTGGCTACAAAATTAGTACTGTAGTACAGTATGTACTGTGGTTAGTTTAATACAGTTATAATGTAATACTGCATCTTCATGTTTGTTTACATTTCTCAGAGCTGTAAATGGGGCCATGTATAGTCTGTAAGTGTTTGTGTGTCTAAGTTTTGATAAAGTTTAACTTTTTATAATAGATTTGTATATATTGTGTGTTCCTAAAATGCTTAACTTTTTTGATATTTCTAGGCTATGTGGATTGTCTGTAAGGTTTTGCAAATTGTTGCAAATCTGTAACAAAATTTCAATTGTACTTATTGAAAAAATTCACATATAAGTGGACCCACACAGTTCATACTTGTATTGTTCAAAGGTCTACTATATATTGAATTAGCGTGTATACTTAAATATTAACAGAAAAGTCAAACACTGAATAGAAAAGTTGCCATATAATATAAACAGTTATTTCTGAGTAAAGTAGATACACATAGCCAATAAAAATATTTTAAAAATTATTTCAGTAATAACCAGTAATTTGCATATTATAATTAAGGAATAATGATTTCATTTGTTAGATGTATATAATACGAAAGATGAGTATTACCTAATCTTGATAAAACTGTAGGAGTGTTTATTGGTAAAACAGTAGATGTAAAGCAACTTGGCAATGTATCTATCAAACTTTTTAAAACATATATAATATTGACCCAGAGAGTGTAGTGTTAATATTATATTTTAAAGAAACCCTCACCCATCTGATGAGAGATTTTTATCATGTAAATGCTCAATGCAGTATTATGTTAATAGTAAAAGAAAAGAAACAAGAACAAAAACAATACCAATAAAACGGATACAACATAAAGTGTCAAATAAATTACCCTATATCTCTCTGAAAAAATGCTGTATATAATTTTTTTTAAAAATGAGTATATTTCTATTTCAGGAAAACTGTTAGCTGTTTTTTTCTTTAATGAAGACAAGAGAAATATGGAGTAAGAGGAGAATTATTGTCAACTATCACTTTGAGTTTCTCTTTTTACAATGAGATTATTTTTGTACGCTAACATTTGAAATCATGTAATTTGAAATGACAGATGAAAAGGGAGAAATGGTGTGAATCTTATATTTGCAAATGTGACATTTATGATCATATCCATATACAAGGGGCAGCTAGTTTCCCTGCAGGTTTTTGGCCGCTTTTTGCCCTTTAGGAGCAGGGCCTTGGTGAAAAGCAAAATCCCATGTTCCCCACATGCCTGCCTCTAAAGCAGACATTTTTC
Source organism: Pongo abelii (assembly GCF_028885655.2). NCBI lineage: Eukaryota > Metazoa > Chordata > Mammalia > Primates > Hominidae > Pongo > Pongo abelii. The sequence continues at coordinate 93,333,555 of NC_071990.2, read as the reverse complement.
ACTGCCAGAGATGTCAGTCTCCATTTCTATTCTTATATTCTTTGCTTCTACAGCTCAACATAACTATTCACATATAAAAACACAAAGCAATATTGAAAGACCTAGTTATACAATTCTTTTTTTTTCCATTTTAACTGTTATTACCCAAAGCCCCAATTTATCTTGGTTTTATCTAGGCTTGATTAGAATGCTTCTTTGTAATTTATCCTAAATCTGAATTTAAGATTAACAGCTCTCTCTGGATCTACAGCCTTACTTATAGATAAAGCTGCCATTGATAATGGTATTAAATCAGAACTCAACGTCCCCTTAGCAACAAGACTTTGACAGCAGGATTATACTATACTCCAACCTTTTTTAAGAAAATAGCTTTTTTTTTATCTCTGACCACTAAAAATATTCCTTAAAAAGATCAAAGAAATAACTAAAAGAACTCAAAATATCATCGTAAGAGAAAATCTGCCAACTTTCAAAGTTTAGAAAACTTGAGAAAATTATAGAATTACATGGGATTGTTTGGGTATTAAATTCAGCTACACATGGTATCATTAGCATGTTGCACATAAAGCAATTTTTACAGTCACTGAAAAACTGAGGATTTACGACAACGAATTCCTACATTAGATGACCTTGGTTCATATCTTGCCTTAGTTGTGGACTACTTTAGTGATCTTGAATGAAATGACATGTACCATATTCTGGAATTATTGTTTAATCATTATTATCTTTCTGAAAATAGAGTCTAACTGATATATTGAGACATAATTGAGACTTCATATAGTTTAAACTAACAACTAGGATATTTTTTAACTGAAACATCTTGTAAAAGACTCACTTCGCCACCTAGCACATGTGCCTACAGTAGTACGTACCTCATAGGGGTATTAAATGTAGAGAATTGTGGTCACTATTTAATGAACATTACTATTAGTAATATAGTTACTTTAAAAAACGATAAAGCTGGATTAAATACATGTTCAAATGCAAATTTTCTTTAAAGCAATGGAAAAAAATCTGGGAAGCTATATTCTATTCCAAGAGTAGTATCCTAGAAATGTATGATTTTGCACCATGGGATAAGTCATATGAAAAAACTAAAAACGTATCAGCAAACTTATTTTCAGGATTTAAGTTCCATAATTATTACAGTTCCTGAAATAGTTATTCTAAAGTAAAATGATATTTTAGGATAAATAATGATTTATACCAAGTATCCAGTTAGTTAATATTTCTGAACTTTCTAAAAAGCATTTCAGTCATTGAATTGAAATAATTTCACACATGAGCAATATGCTTTTTGAGAGATTAAAACAACAAAAAGCCACCTCAAGAAAAAATAGCATCAGCAGCAGCAAATTTATAGACCCCACTTCAGTGGTCTCCAGTGTGGATTTGAAGCATGTAGCAGTATTTGACGCCAGTGTAATTGTAAACAGATGCAAGTGCACTCCTGAATTTATGTCTCTGTACCTAATCAGAAGTAGCCTATCCCGAAGTTTACTGTTTATATTAGGTTTTTATATAATTAAGAAAATGCACTATGTATTTTAAAGTTTCCTATAATTTTTTACAAATTGTTCTGATCATCCTCTGCAGCAGAAAGTCAAGGAATGGGTTATCATTCTAACAAGGTCTGTCTCCTGACAGTTTTTTAAAAAATATTTATTTATTTATTTATTTATTTAATTTTGAGACGGAGTCTCTCTCTGTCGCCAGGCTGGAGTGTAATGGCAGGATCTCAGCTCACTGAAACCTCCGCCTCCTGGGTTCACGCCATTCACCTGCCTCAGCCTCCCGAGTAGCTGGGATTACAGGCGCCCGCCACCACGCCCGGCTAAATTTTTGTATTTTTTTTTTAGTAGAGACGGGGTTTCACCGTGTTAGCCAGGATGGTATCGATCTCCTGACGTCGTGAACCACCCACCTCGGCCTCTGAAAGTGCTGGGATTACAGGCGTGAGCCACCGCGCCTGGCCCCGTTTTCACTACAGTTATTTTCCTCCAGAGGGGAATATGACAGGTGATGCCTCGGAGGAATCCAACAGATCCAAGCTGCCTCTGTAGTGATGTGGTCAAGGAGGTTCCACTCTCCCTCTTGAGTGGAGCCCGAAGTCATGCTCACTTCATAGAGGACTTTTCCATGGTGGGAATCAGTCTCTGACAGGAGGGAAAGAAGAAAAACAAAAACATTTGAACAGAGAGCCCGACAAAGGGAGACCAGAACAAGAAAGGAATTTCCAGAAGTTCATTCTAGGTTTATTTGCATTAAAAAGTGATTTGTATGAACAGTGAAAAAATAACAGGTACCATATTTTGGATTTATTGTTTCCTCATGATTATCTTTCTGGAAATAGAGTCTAACTGAGATACTGAGATAATTCAGATTTTATATAGTTTAAGAAATAGGATATTTGTTAACTAAAACATCTAAAATTTCTTTAAAAAATCTCAATGTGAGAAACAGTTTTCCTTACATTTTATTGTTGTTTGATTTTTACTTCTGCTGGAATTATGCTTATCAGTGGGTTGAGCGAGTTATATTACATAAGCATTTAAGTTGTACACACAGAAGCTATTTTCACAGAATTAAAAGAACTACACTAGCCGGGCGCAGTGGCTCACGCCTGTAACACCAGCACTTTGGGAGGCCGTGGCGGGCGGATCACGAGGTCAGCAGTGCGAGACCAGCCTGACCAACATGGTGATGAAATCCTGTCTCTACTAAAAATACAAAAATCAGCCAGGCGTGTTGGTGGGCGCCTGTAATCCCATCTACTCAGGAGGTGAGGCAGGGAAATAGGTTGAATCCGGGAGGCAGAGGTTGCCATGAGCCGAGATCGTGCCATTACACTCCAGCCTGGGCTACAGAGAGAGACTCCGTCTCAAAAACAAACAAACAACAACAACAAAATAACCACACTGCGAAACTAATAGTACCTCACTGCCATGCAGCAGGACTCTTCAGGCATGTAATGCTACTAAAGCCAGCTGATATTACAAAGTCCTGTCCTGGTGTGTGGAATTAGAAAGAACTGTCTAGCTATGGTATTTAGGTCCAGTTTACTCAGTTCTCTTAACTTCGGTTTCCTTTCAGTAAAACAAAATGAAGATACTATTTATATGTTAGTTACAAAGGAAGAGGAAAGACATATGGCGTATATGTGTATGTATGTATGCTCTTTTGATATACAGCACAGTGTTGAGCAGCCTGAAAGGAAAAACAAAACAAAACAAAAAACTCAACAAAATTCAATAAACTTTAAATTACATTTTCCCAATTCCTTTCTTATGAAGACGATCAATTTGCATATCAACATTGTACAATGCACTCCTTTGAAAATGAACTTTATGAGCATCAAAATGTGCAGCCTTATCGTTTTTTATTTGAAGAAATATTTATTAAAAAGAATTTTCCTTTAATTATGCTACAATAATAATTGAAAAAATATATAGATCTTAAAATTCAATTACCAATATATGCAATTTTTATACTGGAGAGAGGACGGCAAAGGCTGACCTCAAAAATACAGTTAATTAAATAATCAGTTATCAATGATCCTGCAAATTGAAAACACTCACAAATGGGCAAGATAGCTTGTAAATTCATTAAGATATTTTAAATCAGAAATCAGTCATTTTCTTTGTAGTTTAACTACTGCAGTACTTTCAAAAAGCCCATTTAATAGACAATTTCCTCATTAAGCATTGACCAAAAAGTTATTTAAATAAGTCAGAACATAATAACTATAATATAGTTATTATCTATAACTATAACTATAATATAGTTATTATCTATAACTATAATAACTATAATATAGTTATTATCCAGTCATTTATGGAGAACAGTATCTAACTTATCCAGTATAAGAATATTAAAGAAATATAATTTTATTTATTTAAATATTAGTTAATGACTATATTATTTATTAGAAAAATATAATCTAAGTTCTCCATCTAAAATATGATAATGCAGCATCAATCTTTAAAAAAATGCTTTTTTTGTTAGTTACTGGATACAAAAATTAAAATTAAGACAATAATTAATGTATGGAAAAGTGATATTTTCTGTTCCTTTAAAAAACAGAACTTTATAAAACTAATAATAAATATTTCTAATTTTCCTAAGAAATGGCAGATTCAGCCACTGATATACTCCATAAAATTCCAAAGCTATGATATAATTTCAGGGTTTCAATTAATCAAAATGTAAATATGGAGAAAGAAAAATATTTTCTATGGTGACCTTATGCTCAAAAGGCTTATTCATCCCCCAAATAACTTGGCCTTAGGATACTGTTATTCTTTAATATATCACACCTAACAAATGAATGGAATGGTATAAAATGCAGTCCTGTAATAATCACAGTTCTAAACTGCTGAATAATGCTAATAGTTACTACCATCAGCACCTTTGCCTAAGAAAGTCCACCACTGAGGGCATTCTACCCTTATTTTAACCTTAGAAATAAAATACTATTTTAGGTCAGCATTAAGCCTCTTTAATGTTGAATATCTTCTCTTGGAACTTATTCTGTATTTCTTCACCAAAACTGTTGGTATAACAAAGGTCAGTCAAAAGTTTATATATAGAAATAGTAATTTTTATCATTTAATTCTACTCAAAATATTATCAGCATGTCTTTTTTATTTTCATGTGATCTAATTGTTCTATAACTTTTAAAGTTCCCATATGTTTCTGGTTATGTTAATATTGATTGTATATGCCCATCAGCAAGGGATCATAGTTTACATGCAAAATAAAATCCTCTTATTTTTTAAATTGGCTTTAAGAAAAATTGAGTTAAATCTCTCTCTCTAAATATATATATATACATACACACACGCACACACACACGTATATGTACAAACACACATGCCCATACATATATATAACCAAAATAAATTAAATATGGTCACCATAGGGATTTACTGCAGTCATAATCCAGGCAGCTGTATATACAATGTACATGTTTAAATTTCTATTAATTATTATTCTCAGCATGTATTAAGGGCTAAATGTTTTTTCGTATAGCAGTTCTTGAAGTCCTGCAAATTTTCCAAATGAAAAAATAAAGACCATATATTTAGTTGATTAAATTATATATCTGTATTGAACTGGGCAAGCCAAAGCAAATATTGATATTCATAAAATCAGAAAGTTAACTCCTTGATAATGAAAATGATGTTTTCAAAAAATTTTGGTATAAGGCTGAACAAAAGAAAAAGACAAACTTTAAATAGAAACATAATATCAAAAATCACAATAAAACATTAAGAGAGGAGATAAAGAGTATGAGAAAAATATACAATTGCATTTTAAAATAATTTATTTTTTAGGAAAATTATCTCATTTTAAAAGTGGAACATTTCCTATAAGAAATATTTCTAAAGCAAACAAAGTACTGTTTCTTAGGATTTTACATTACATTTTAATTTTTGTTTCATAAGTGCTATATGTCAAATTCATTAGAAAATGTCACATCCACGAAATCCTTGAGTTTTAAATATTAACATTTAAATTAAAATACTGTATATCTTAACAACAACCCTATATTTGTAGAATGTGTATAATGAAGCTCTATATCTTTTCTCACTATATCTCCTTTACACTTAAATAACTGGTTAAGCCTTCCTCATCCTCCTAGTGTGCTTTAGCTCTCCCTTCCCTCATTTCCTCTCCCCCCACCACCACAATTTCCATGGCACCATGGTACATAGGTGCCTAAAATGTTATAGGTTCTCAAGGAATATTTGCTGAATGTATGAAGGGATTGCTACCAATTTTCTTTTGTATATCAACACAAAATTAACTCCTGATGGCAGAGACCATATCTTGTCCATTTTCACATTCCCAGTATTTAGTAAAATGCCAGTCACTTAGTGGTAGACTGAATATTTGTTGAAGAAATGTGCATTTCAATATATTTAGGAAATACTAATACGCCAGCAGCATATTACATATTCTGTATGCATTATCTAATTTAACCACAATTTTACAGATGATAATACCTAAAACTAATAAATTCGATGATTTGCAAAAGGCACAAAACTACTGTCCTAAATCAGAGTTCATTGTTTTTACCTCTAAGCTACGTTGTAGTTAAGATATTCTCATTTATAAATTAATAGTATCATTAAATATATACTCTTTACTCCAAAATTTTGAAAACTAGCTTATATTTCAAAAATTCGTAAATATAATATTATGAAGAAGCCAGGAGCTGACTAAATTTTCTCAATACTATCATTACTTATTTTCTTTTAAATAATTTTATCAATATTTAAGAAAAGTAAGAATTTTGATCATTTAAAAAAAGTTATTATGGATTGACCTATATTGAAATTTATTTTTGCTTGAGCTCTGCTAAAAAATGAGCAAATCTCCTAAATAATAAAAAGAGTGGCCATGCTTCCAAATATCCATAAAGCCACTCATCTCAAACTTAAATATTTTAATTGGTCATGAACTCTTTAGGATTAAACATAGATTTTTAAAACTTATAAACAAACTTTGGCATTGATTCTTGCTTATTATTATATCTAAACACTAATAAAAACTATTTTTTTTGCCAGCAACTGCCTGTATTGTTTTATCTAATTCTAGCTTTTTACAATGGAAGTACAAAATTATAAAACATATACCTGTTAGTAATGATGAAAATAGTCTTAAGGGAGACATGTATAATATAAAGATTAATTTATGATTTATAATCACACAGAAAATTGGTATTGCTAACAAACCTCACAAAGTCTTGGTTTTTGTTTTACCAAGCAGGATTGTGCCTTTTGTCAATTTAGCAAACTTAGATATTTTAATTATCTATTCCTTTAAAGATTTCTGAAGAAGTTAAATAAATTATTCACATGTGGACTTCAGTACATATGCAGTTTTATACTTTGTTATTTATTATTTCAAAATTAAAGGCATTAGTCTTAATAAGACAGGCTGGCTGTTTTTTATTATGACATTCCCTTTTGCTATGAAACACCAAAAATGTAGAAACTATGGTTTTTAATTTAAGTTTTAAAATTATTTTATTCATTGAAAAAATTCTTAATTTGTTTATGGGAAATGATTGTTTATTTATGTTTTTATGTTCAAGTAATACATATTTGTTTAGAGAACTTCACACATACCATGATGTTTCATGCTGCTATTTTTTGGCTTGTGTTATTTCCTCCGGCAGGATGGCCCTTTTCCTTGTTTCTGCTCTTACCCTGGGCATTGTCCAGCTAATTTTAGGATATTTTGGTTGAGAATAAAAAAGTCCTGCTCAATTAATATCTGCAAAAATCTTGATCATTTGCTTCAGGCGATATTTTCTCCATTCTATGTGTACTTCTTAGAAACAAATCCACCCATAGTCCACCATAGGCCTCTGCTCCGTGCTAGACCAGTAATATTATTTTCCCAAAGAATTAGGAATACACAGAGCTTCATTAGAGATACTTGGAAGCTTGAAGGTCACACTGGACTTAAAGTCATACTGTAGGGACAGCTATAATGGACCAACCATGAACGATGAGATAGTGAGACTTATGTGCTAAAACATTACCATTGTGAGTGAAGACTAATTTTTACTAACTTCCTACTTGAAGTCAAACAAAAAATGAAATGTTTTATTCTCATAGGATATCATCAGTATCTTTGTATATTTGTCTAACCATTTCATGTCTATATTGTGTGATGACCACACTATCTCTTTCTGGTTCAATGCTCAATAAACTGTTCTTTTCATGCCCAGATGTTCCTTCTCTGGCCTTTATCCTCAAACTGAGTCAAATAAATTTTTCTATATCTATTTTTTTTTAAATAAACACCAACTGAACTCTTCATCTATCTGTTTGCTTTCTTTCCACTCACTTGCACATGTCAATTCTTATATAGGCAATGCCATTTGCTCTTTCACTGCCAAAACATAGCTCAAAGCTTTCATCACAAATATTTGATGATTGACCCAATTATGAGCAATATCTGACAATCTGTGAGCATATGAGAGTATGTTAGGGAATAAGAAGAGTGACAAGAAAAGAGAGAAATTGGGCATGTTATATCCTGATTCATTAATCTTTATTTCCACCTAAGTCTGTAATCTTTGTGATATGCACTCCAGAGAATAAATCACACAGATCTTAAATTAAGGACTAATACCAGGAAGTAAAATTAAGGTTAAGAAAAATAATTTTAAAAACATGAAAAATCATAGAAAGCTTGGGTATTAAATAAGTACTACCTTGGGAAAATATTAAGGTTTAGATGTAAATTTATTTTTTATACCTCCCTCTCCCAGAAAATATTGTTACAAAAGATATCTTTTCCATAAACAGTGGTTGATTGAATGACTGTATGGATGAATCAACTAGAGCTAAGTATAAATTAATCTTATAACTGAAATTAATGACAAGTCACCTCAATTTGGGCTAAAAGCATGAACAAGAATTCGTTTTAATAGTGACTACTCACTGTGTATAAAATAAAATAATTCAATGCCTTAACTTGGCATACAAACTTCCTACACTATGAATCCAATTTTATGTAAATCTTTCATAATTCTTTCTTAGTATTCAAGTCAGCTTCCTCTCACTTAGATATGTTTTGTTTTATTCAGCCTTTAAACTTTCACTCATTCTGATTGCTCTCCTTCCATCCTTCTTTGACTCCTATTCATTATTTTTAAGAAGCTTTAAATTATGTGGAGTTTGTGTATGCATGCACATGTGTACTTGTGTATTTATATATGTGTGTGTATGTGTATATATACATATCTATAAATCAAGGCTAAGGCATATTAGTATGGTGTACTTGGAAGGAATCAATAGTCAGTAACCAGTTGATGCCTATATGAGAAAGAGAAGGGAGCATCTGATGGAGGATGATTTTTGAGGATTTTAGTAAAAGTGGATTCAAAAGCATAAGAGATGTAATTAACTTTGAAGGTTAGAAGTATTTCATTCAACTGAAACTAATGGGCATTGATGGGGATTGGGAAAGATATGGAAAGTATTCATTTGGGGATACGATTTTTACTATATTAACTTTGAGAAATTAAATTTTTGTTTTTTTTCATAAGGTACAAGGCAATGGATCTCCATAGAATGAGGAAGCATGGGCTTGGATATTATGTTGCCATTGAAAATATCTTGGAAATATGTATTAGTCCATTGTCATGCTGCTGATAAAAAGACTGGGAAAAAAATAGAGTTTTAATTGGACTTACAGTTCCACATGGCTGGAGAGGCCTTAGAAGCATGGTGGGAGGTGAAAGGCACTTCTTACATGATGGTGGCAAGAGAAAATGAGAAGGATGCAAAAGCGGAAACGCCTGTTAAAACCATCAGATCTCATGAGACTTACTCATTACCATGAAAACAGTATGAGGGAAACCACTTCATGATTCAAATTATCTTCCCCCGGGTTCCTCCCACAACACCTGGGAATTATGGGAGTACAATTCAAGATGCAATTTGGGTGAGGAGACAGCCAAACCATATCATTCCACCCCGGCCCCTCCAAATCTCAATCCTCACATTTCAAAACCAATCATGCATTCCCAACAGTCCCCCAAGGTCTTAACTGATTTCAGCATTAATCCAAAAGTCCACAATCCAAAGTTTCATCTGAGACAAGGCAAGTCCTTTCTACCTATGACCCTGTAAAATCAAAAGCAAGCTAATTACTTCCTAGACACAAGCGGGGTACAGATATTGGGTAAATACAACTGTTCCAAATGGGAGAAATTGGCCAAAACAAATGGGTTACAGGGCCCATGCTAATCTAAAATCCAGCAGGGCAGTCAAATTTTAAAGCACCAAAATGATCTCCTTTGACTCCAGGTCTCACATCCAGGACACACTGATCCAAGAGGCGAGTTCTCATGGTCTTGGGCAACTCTGCCCTTGTGGCTTTGCAGGGTACAGTCTCCCCCGCAACTGCTTTCACAGTGTGGCATTGAGTGTCTGCAGCTTTTCCAGCTCAGTGAAGCGAGCTGTCAGTAGATCTACCATTCTGGAGTCCGGAGGATGGTGGCCCTCTTCTCACAGCTCCACTAGGCAGTGCCCCAGTAGGGACTCTGTGTGGGGGCTCCAACTCCACATTTCCCTTCCACACTGCCCTAGCAGAGGTTCTCCATGATCATCTCACCCCTGCAGCAAACTTCTGCCTCGGCATCCAGGCATTTTCATACATCCTCTGAAATATAGGTGGAGGTTCCCAAACCCCAATTCTTGACTTCTGTGCACTCGCAGGCTCAACACCACATGGAAGCTGCCAAGGCTTTGGGCTTGCACCCTCTGAAGCCATAGCAGGAGCTCTACATTGGCCCCTTTCAGCCATGACAGGAGCAGTTGGGACACATGGTGCTAAGTCCCTAGGCTGCACACAGTACAGGGACCCTAGGCCCGGCCCACAAAACCATTTCTCCTACGTCTTGGAGACTGTGATGGCAGGGGCTTCCATGAAGACCTCTGACATGCCCTGGAGACATTTTCCCCATGATCTTGGGGATTAACATTTGGCTCCTCATTACTTATGCAAATTTCTGCAGCTGGCTTGAATTTCTCCTCAGAAAATGGGTTTTCCTTTTCTATCACATTGTCAGACTGCAAATTTTCCAAACTTTTATGCTCTGCTTCCCTTATAAAACTGAATGCCTTTAACAGCACCCAAGTCACCTCTTGAATACTTTGCTGCTTAGAAATTTCTTCCACCAGATACCCTAAATCATCTCTCTCAAGTTCAAAGTTCCACAGATCTCTAGGGCAGAAGCAAAATGCCACCAGTCTCTTTGCTAAAACATAACAAGTTACCTTTGCTCTGCTCTTATGTTTTTTATTCTCATTGTTATCTAGCCTCTCAACACTTCTTGAATGAAGTTACCTCTGCCTTTATTATTGCTGCCAACCTAGCTGGGCGTGGTGGCTCATGCCTGTAATCCCAGTACTTTGGGAGGCCAAGGCAGGCAGATCATGAGGTCAGAAGTTTGAGACCAGCCTCACCAACGTGGTGAAATTCCGTCTCTACTAAAAATACAAAAATTAGATGGGCATGGTGGCATGCGTCTGTAATCCCAGCTACTCAGGAGGCTGAGGCAGGAGTATCGCTTGAACCCAGGAGATGGAAGTTGCAGTGAGCTGAGATCACACCACTGCATTCCAGCCTGGGCAACAAGAGCAAAACTCCATCTCAAACAAACAAACAAGCAAAAAATTATTGCTGCCAACCTCTAATTCATCATCCTCTCATTTTTTATATCAAACTTGCATCTAGGTCCTGTATCAAACATTCTGTATTTGCAAGAACTATTCTGAATACAACTGTTGAGAGAATACACTTTTGACCCCAATACATGTGTTTTTATAATAATCGCCTCCATTTGAGTTTGTGTTCTTTAAAGATTATTTGATTTTAATCTCATATGCTCAGCATGAAGCCATCAAAATAATTGTTAAACAACAAAAAGTGCATATTTCAGGTCTAATGTAGAGGAATGCTTATCTAGACACACATTCTATAAAGCACAGTGCCTAGCATAGAGTTCAATAATCATTTGTTGAATTAATAAATATGCCACCCTAAATAAGTTGCAGAAGAATATTACAAGTATAAATAGTGGGCTCCATTAATGCTCAAATCCCATAACTTTAGAGTCACATTGGGTCCATTTTAAATCTCCAATTTCTACCTCCAAGATAGGCTATACTTTTAAAAGTATAGTAGAGAGGAGACTGTTTTGCTTCCACAAACACCATCTGCCTCCATTTTCCTCTTCCTCTCTAAAGGCATTTCCTTTTGTTTTTGCCCTTGGCAAATTGGCTGTTCTTTTCTTTTAAATTAGTCCTAACTTTAACTGCTGGATGTAAAGGATTCCACATGGGTGACTATGAAACTGCTGGGCTCTTTTTGTTTGTCATCACTGTATTTCTAGATTGGTATACATCACACTTAAAAGAGTCAATTCCAAGCAGCTCCCATTGGCATCACTGGCCTCATTGAGATCTGTTGTGACTTCTAGCTGCCTTCCAGGTGACAGCATTCTCCTTCTCCTGTTGTCCAAATACGTTCCCTCCATAATTTGTTGATGCCAACCAAACCTGCAGTTTATATTTTCATTGAACTTTTGGGAACAAAAAACCTGAGACAGTTATCCTGACTCCTTCTGGGACTCACCACTACTTACGCTCAATTCTTGAAGCACACACATACAAAAACAAAAATTAAATTGTCTGAAGAAAAAGGGAAGTGACTACTTTGAGATTTTTTTCTAAAAATCCTCTCATCATTCGTATAATGAACAATAATCTATTAGTTGTATATTATATAAGACAGTATGCCATACATTTAATAGTGCTAAGATTTATTCTTTTAGGGTTTAGGGCTGTGCAGACAGATGTCAGACAAAAAAGCTTGACTTTGTGAACTTTTTTTAATGTTTAATTCCATCCCTATTTTAAAGGAAATTTAATTTAAGAGAATTATATCCATATGATTCTAGTTCATTTGTATTTAACTGATCAGTGTGTTGTTTTACAAGGCCTGTTTGATGTCAAGAAAGCAAAGTGAGTCCCTTTTTCCCCTAGGCTTTTGAAATGCATTTTTCCGTTAGAAGTATTTGGCAGTTTATAAATCCCAACAACCAAAGACCAAACTTTGGTTTAAAATTCAGAGCATTAAAACATGAAACAACATCCAAAAGGGCACTAAATTTCAATTGAGAAAATAGTCTTTAATATAATGATTTTTATGTCTTTCAGTTTATTTTTAATTTTTAATTACAAAACCAATTTATTAAGCAAAAGAAACATCTTAGTGAGAGTTACAGGAAAGACAGCTTCATGATATTAGAAAAAGAAGAGTGATAAATAATTCATTAGATAAGAGAACATTGAAAAGTTAGTGTCTTTGCCTTTTCTAATTGTCTCCTTCTATGAAGAGGAAACATGTTATATTGAGAAAAACGTGGACTTTGAAGCCAGACCCTGATTATGCTACTGTAATCTAACAGAAACATTAATTCAGAAAAGTTGCAACCATTGTTTCATCACTTTAAAAAATATGGATAATATCGCTAATCTCTAAATGACTCAATATGAGTTCATGCCTTTTTCTCCACCTATCTTTCCCTCTGGACCTGAGGTGGATCTGATACTGACCTTTAATTTTGTAGCCTTAGACTTCTTCCCAATATTGCTGTCTTTTGAGAAACATTTCTTAGAATGTCTTTTTCACTTTTCCTTTTGGGGAATTGAGTAAGGACTTTGCCAAAATTACATACACATTTTTGTTTTGTGATTAGACTATCAATCTTGAAGCTGATTGTGGTTTCTTCATTGATTTTGTACTATGATGCTTAATGGTAAATTTCAATGCAGCCATTAACAGGTCTAAAGAAAAGATATAATCTATATTTCTATGTGTTGTCTTTTTAACCTTAGTCTTTATTTCTTTGTCACTTTGATTTCCTTAAAAATTTATCCTTGTTTTGAATCAGACATATTTTGTAAGGTTCTTTGGGTCAGTCAGGGTAAAAATACATTTATAAATGAGTGTGCGCACACACACACACACACAAACGAACATGTAAATAGTTCTGAGGCTAGACCTATACAGTGCAAAGGGGACTAAAAACTACATGGAGAAGTCAGACTGTAATAAAGCAAGAGCAGAAAATCTGAAAAAAAAGAAAAGTGATCAGGACCATGTTTATTTTGAAAGCTAGTATCAACTTCTCCTGTCCATGATTTGCCAAAGTGTTCTCTTATCTGTACCTTAAAATGTGGCTTTAAAAAATATACCCACTTTGGCATGTTTTTAGAGTCACTTACAAAATTCTAAATTCAGACAGTTCAAGTATATAAGCAATCAGTCAGCACTACACAGGGAGTCTAGACAGGTTCCTTGGGAAACAAAATCTGAGATGCCACTTGTTCCAATTCTATGTGGGTAGGGGTAGGAGGAAAAAGCAGCTCTCTCTCTTCTCAAGACTCCATTTGTTCCTGTATTTTTTTTTCTTGACTTCATTCACATTATCTAATAGATAGGAAGTAGAGAATAAATGTTCACTAGATGAAAGAAAAATCTGTACTAAAGAGAATATTCTGATCACGAGTATGGCTATGGTTCTAATAATCTAGGACTCAGGAAAGTAAAAGAAGAAAATTTTATTTATTTGTCAATATTCTAGTCCTGAACCTTAAGCTCAGTGCAAGAAAGAGATACAGGATTTAAGAACAGATCAAAGTTAGGGATTGTGGAACAGAGTAGAGTGAGAAAGTAGCCGCTCTATTTCTTTCTACACTTCTTGAATGTACTTTGTCATTTATGTACTTTTCCCAAACCATCTATTGCATTCTAGCAGATTTTTCAGTATCTTCAACTTCTTCAACTACTTTCCTTATTATTATTCCCTCCCACTATCACTTAACCCTCTTGGCTCCTCAGTGACCATACTACTGGTGTTAATACGTGTCTGGAATATAGAAATGGTTCATTTAAGTCCACAATTATGCCATTCACAACTGTTGTTATATACTAGAACATAGCTTAAGCTTAGAATATGCAAATGCAGTAGAACCTCTCTTAAGCAAATTTCATTTAAACAACATGCCACATTAATCTCATTTTCTAATATCAAATATACTAACCAGTCAGGTGTGGTGGCATGCTCCTGTAGTCCCAGCTACTAGGGAGGCTGAGGCAGGAGGATAGCTTAAGCCCAGGAGATTGTGGCTTAAGTGAGCTGAGATTGCACCACTGTACTCCAGCATGGTTGACAGAGTGACATCCTATCTCGAAAAGAAAAAAAAAAGTTAGATTGCACCACTGTACTCCTACCTGGTTGACAGTGTGACATCCTATCTCAATACATAAATAAATAAATGAATAAATAAATAAAATAAAACTAACCACTGCCAACAATGAAATTAGCAGGCAGCTGATTCATATAGCTACACATTTCTCTTAGCCATGAAGTTGCTTTTTCCAGAAGTATTTGTTATTGTAATTAGGATATAAATAAATAAACTAGTAAAACATAAGTATGAGTAAAAGTTTCTTTTAATTAGTTATAATGATTTGGGAAAAACTCAAAACCAAGCCATTAAGCAAACAAACAAACAAAAACCCAACAAAACCAAAAACCAAAAACACTGTTGAATTAAGTGTGGATAAGAGAAGTAAGAACTGCTTTAAGACTGCATCATCTGTTTTTTTTTTTTAAAGTCCCATTTTAACCAATTTTTTTGCTTTACTGACCAACCACTGGTCCCAATTGTGCTGGTTAAGCGATATGCTCTGTTTGGTGATGAAATGAAAATAACTGATTCAATCCATTCATCCAAAACAATAGAACAGACGTTCAACAAGCAGTCGATTGTATCAAAGCACATTTTCTCTCTTTCCAGCCTTAAGACAGTGTCTGATTAGGCACAGTTTAACTGTACTTAGTTAGCCATGCATTTCTGAAGCCATAAAACATAAGTGTTCTGCATAAAAATTACTTTCCTCAAGAGGCATTTTTTATATAAAAGATTTTTGAAATTTTGGTTGGATTTCACAGTGTTTTCTTTTTGGCCTCAAAATAACTAACAGTTTTACACTCTCTCTTTACCTCCCAAACAGTATGACCTGTTTTGATTTTCTTTTCTTTCTTTCTTTTTTTTTTTTTCCAAAGGCATTCTTATAATATATACTTGAAATCCACGGGTTCTTGGAATCTTTCTTCCATCCGAAAATTACATTTGTGCATAGTTGCATTCCTTGTGTTCAAGCTCCTCATATAATGCCATTCACATCTTTCTGTTTCTTTTTTACCCCACTTCTTGTTAAGTTCTTGGCTCCCTGTGCAATATAATTTATAGATATAAAGATGCTAGAAGTATGTCCAGAAACAACCCAACAAAGTAAATGCTTATGAGATAAAGGGACAGAAAACTCCGTCTGATTTTTACCCCTATGCCTTTGATTATGTTCTTTCTGCTTGTATGAACTGGTTCAACCCTATTAATAGCAAGCTTCATACCCATGGATCCTGCATAATGACTCCTCCAAATGACACAGTTTTTATATTTGGCTCTCAGGACGTATTTTCAGCTCCATCTCTTATTGGCTTTCTCAGCTCTGCTTTTTGTTTTATCGTTGCTTGTAAATCCATTCACTATTAATATTTTGTATCTCATCCCAGTCCAACAAGATTTAAAGTTTAGCTCGTATTTGTGGTTGATAGACTGACCTCATCACTGAATCATTTAAGTTCCGCTCTGCTTACTGCTGCATAGGGACAGGTTAGCTCCATCACTTTCACTTTTTCAGCTCTACTTCTAGAATCCCAGCCTGGGATATTTTATTTATTCTGCTTTACCAAGGCATCTATTAAGAAAGAGTTTCCTGGGGGGAAAAATGGCACTCAAAGTAAATTTGAAGAAAGAATAAAAGTCAAACATGATATTTAGGGAAAAGAGAAAGATCTATATCTCTTTCCAAGGTATATTATTAGTGGACTTTTATGAGAATCCTGGTCTGCCCTTTTAACATTCAAATTCTCCTCTTTCTCTCCATTCTGTTTCTGTGTGATTACATCTATTTCCATGGCTTTGCCATACACAAGATGAGGACTCTCCTCTGAGTTATAGAATTTTTATTTCAGACTCCTCTGTGACATCTGCATTTAGATGTCTCATAAATCTCACACTTAATACAACTCAAACTGAACTTTCCCCTAAAGATTACTGTACGCTGATGTCTTACCTGTCTCAATAAAGGGCATGACTCTCTACACCATTGTTTAGGTCCCAACCCTAGGAGTCATTTTTGACCATTGCCATTCAAGCCAGTCTACCATTAAATCCTATAAATTAGGTCTCCACGATGCACATCAAATCTATCCATTTTTCTAATCCACTGTCATATTTTATATTCTTCATAGAATTTATCCTTATGAGAAACATATATGTTTTTTAATTTCGTTACATTTTTCTCAGCTAGAATGCAAACTCCTGAAGAGCAAGTCTTCTGTCTCTGCTGTTTATTTTCAAATCGTAAGTGCTTAATAAAAGACTGCACATACAGTAAGTGCTCATAAATAATTACTGACTCTTTGGTCATGCCATCCAGATCAAAGTTGCCACCATCGTCCCCTAGATTGACCACTCTATATTCCTAGCCTCATAATCTTCAAACCCGTTCTTCATGCAACAGTCAAAACAAAATTTTCAGTGCTAACAGCATATCTAACAGGAACATTTACTGTTGCTTTAGTAAAAACACAATGGCCTAGAACCAGGGGCCACAAACTAACAACCAACTAAACAAAGAAAAACAGGCATTACAGGCTGCGAAGAGTGCCCAGCAATTGAGTCTACTTAGCTAAGAGCTTATGAATCACTGGTAGTACTGGCATTACCAAAATCAATTTCTCCACCTTCTTTATCAAGGTTTTCGAGTGAAGAGTTATTGGCGTAACATGAATTGCAGGGACATTTTCCTGCCATGGAAAAAAAGGCAGCCGGGGGAGATATGTTACCATGACCACGAAGCCAAGTTGGCTGGTGTCCCACACAAGATGTTGTACTGTTTAAGGGGCTTTGGAAATATAAGTGAGAATGGGAGTTTGGGAGTCTGAGAGGTGGGATCGAAGACTTAAACAGGAAGTGGATCTCTCATGTGTCTGGATACTGTGGTGGACAAGCTCTGCAGAGTCCCTTGAAGAATTCATAACTTCTCTGAAAAGGTCAGCATTTGAAATCTTGCCTTGAGAGGCCACCAAGGGCCATCAATATTGGTCAATGAGGCAGTGAAAAATTCGGATTAGTCAATTAAAAATAAAATCCAATTACTGCACGCTGTTGTTTAAAACGCTATCCTTCCATGACTTTCTGTTTCTTTCAGCAACACTCAAATTTCTGACCAGGCAGGCAACACTGGGTCACAAGAAGCCCTACTGATTTGTATATCCAGCCTCCGCTCTCTGTCCTTCAGCCAGATTGGGCTTCTAATTCCCAATTACAGTACTTTTTTTTTTAAGCTCATTGGGATTTGTCATACTTTTCTACTATCTGGATTGCCTTTCCTTGAACCTTTTCCTGGCTTGTTCTCCCAGGATTTAGCTTAGATGGGACCTTCTCAGATGATTTATGGGATATTGTCTTTTCCAACTGGCACCTTCATCAGTTTTCCTGTTGTACTTTCCTTGCATTCCCATTTCCTAGTTCTATATATATATAGCATCTATACTGTGCTATACATATATTGTGCTATATTGTGATATATATATATATACTGTGATATATATATAGATATATGTGATATATATCACTACATACATGTCACTATATATCATTATATATGTGATATATGTGTGATATATATCACTACATATATATCACTATATATCATTATATATCACAGTATATATATATCACATATATATCTGATACATATGTGATATATATCACTATATATCATATATATCACAGTATAGCACAATATATATGTATATGTAGTGATATATATCACATATATATCATTATATATCACATATATATCATTATATATATCACATATATATCATTATATATATCACAGTATATATATCATTATATATATCACAGTATATATATAAGTATAGCACAATATATGTATGGCACAGTATAGATTCAGTAACTGAGCAATAAATGAAAGACTTATACACTTGCTGCTGTGAAAGAAAAATTATCCTGAAGTTCATTTCTCATATAACTTTGTAACAGAATCTAATTTGCAAACCTCTTTCTTGGAAGAGATTAGCATTTCTGATGAAATATTTGATTTTATGATGGAGCTAAATGATGTTGTGACCTAATAGGAAATTAATGACTCACCCATCCAGCTGACTCTCAGCTGACAAGGATCTTTTACCTTATTTTTTTTTCTTGTCTCCAACCTATCGTTATCTAACCATCTTCTTTTCTTATAGAATGTTCTTTCCAAGAGAGAATCTGGCTGCATAGGCATCTCCCCTTCCAAAAAGCTGAAAAGAAACTTACATATGTACAAATAATTAATTTGTCAAAAAATTGTTATTGTTTTTTAAACAGTTGTGAATACCCTATGAATATGTGCTTGCCTCATGAGGACACATTCAAGTAAAGTGAGAGCTGTGCCTGAATAAGAAAAGTTACAACAAACTTCTGTTGAGATTATCTGTGTTCTCTAATATTTTTGATGCTGTAATGAATCAATGAGTTTTGCTGACATTTAGAAAAGGCAATTAATTTTGAGGACCCTTGTTTATCAAAATGTTGTGGATGTTTTAAGAATGTCTGTCCTGTAAAATTTCAGACAATCCAAGTTACAAATTAGGATATATGGTTTTGATCAGGAAGTAACTACTCCTCAGATTGAAAGTCTACAGAATGTGGTTTAGTATTGAGGGTTTCTAGGAGGGAAGCCAGGTGCAGTACAATAGCTTTCTGGTCACTGTTTTATGTCTGAAGAATTCCTGGATCTTTGAAGAATCACATGACTACTTATAGCTGCCCAGTGTTTTGTACTGAGAAATTACATGATTGTTTTGAAGAATACCATGGCAGGGATTGTACTGTTACTTAGAAATGACCAAAGTCCTTAGAAAGGCTGGACTGATTGAGTAATTATATTCAGAAATGTTTTGGCTGCAGCAAGTTATTTTGTGTTTTGCCTGCAGGGTTTTGCTTGTTTATATATTTGTGTCTGTTTTTGCAATTATCTTTAGCTAATTGTATAATTGGTTCAGCAGTTTTCTGTATGCCTGCCTGTCTCTGTAAGCAATTTTAGTCTTTTATTTTTATGGCTAGTGAAAATTTGGGGGCAGCCTTATATTCAAATGTAAGAACTGAGAGCTAGAATGAAATGGTCTAAATATCTTTAGACATTCCTTTTCATATCTATTGTAACAATAATTAGCTAACCATGTTTATTTACTATGATCCTATCAAAGAACATATTTATTTTCCTGGCTTAGACTTTTTCTTGTGCTAATCTTGAAATAAAATATTTAAAGTTGTCAATTATTTCCCTATGTGCCTAAGAATTATTATTGTTGATTAAAATTTCCTTTTTTTGACTTTGTTTTTATTTGTGTATTTGTATATTTAACATTGAAATTATCTGTTTACAACTATGTCTTATCAAATGGAATATAAGCTCCTCAAAGTTAGAGCCTATAATTTATTAGTCATATTTCTCTCAAGCTTAGTAGGTACCCAGTAAATGTTTATTGAATAATTAGGTCTGCCTTTTCACAATTTTATCTAGTACATAGCACACAGTCTGCAAGATGGTAAACAATTAGTTTTTAAATGAAGGATCTAAAATTATTTCTAGTACAATTTGTCTATATAAATGTTGTTGCTGACATATTAACATGAGGTGAAGACAGTTTTCTGCATTATCTTCCTTCACTCCCTCTTCTGACGAAAGTCAACCACCTGGTGTACTTTCAAGAATCTTTATCCTGAAGTCCTAGTGTTCACACTAGTTTTGATATCAGTTCCTCATCCTATTAGCTTATAGACTTCTTGAATGATCTCCTTTCCTTTTTGGCCTTGGCCACTGACTCAGTTCATGGTTCTATTCACCTCTCTGGCTTTGCTGCCTTAGGTGTTTTACCATCAAACCCTAAATATAAACCTTGAATCTGTGAGACTCCACTGTAGGTATGCTTATTGTATTTCTAGAGATTGGGCATTAAGGGATAACAAAGGTGAGATGGGTGACCAGCAGATGACACAAAATCCAAAAAAATTTTCCATGTAATGACAGAATATTGGCAAATATCCGGAATTTTTTACTGAGCATAGCTTGTCAAAAATAATCAAAACATTTCAAGTGGTTTTTAGAGCCCTAAAAGCAGAAATTTGAATTTATCTTTAAGATAAACTAAACTTCTTATGCCAAAATCACTAAACCAACCACACAGGCCTTTATTTATAAAAATGTGATGCAATAATATTCTTTTGGAATGGAAATAGTATGGGGCTGTAGCTTCAAGGAGATAAAGTGTTCTATATAATTACCTAAAGAGGTTGTTTTCATTAGCAGCAGGCTTGCACCTCTGAAAAGCATGTCTCTCTTAGGAAAATGTTTCTCACAGACTGTCCAGTCTCTAAGAATTATTTTTGTTTTTAGGAAGTGTATACGTGCGATTGTTTCTTTGCTTCATATTGCAGTAAAACTCCTAAAAAATGATATTTATGCTTCCTGCATCTAATTCATCTCCTCTCATTTTCTCTTAAAATATTTCCACTACTTCAATGAAACTGCTCTGAAGGTCAGCAAAGTCCTCTCCATGCAGCTAAAACCAGTGGTAACTTGTCATTACTCAAATTAGTTGATCTCTTAGCACCATTGATGCAGTTTATCAATCTTTATTCCTTGATAAACTTTCTTCTCTTGACTTCAAGGCACCAATCCTCTCTTATGGTTTTATTCCTGTATCCCTGGTCTCTCCTCAGTCTACCTCTTAGGTTTCCATTTCTTTCAAACCTTTAATGTTTAAAGTCTCCGGAGTTCTCTTGGGTCCTTTTTTTTAGCCTACTTTTTTTGTCCCTATTATTCCTTGATAGTCTTGTTCAGTATCATGAGATTAAATAACTATATGTATTTTTTAATCTACTTTTTTTGCCCCTATTATTCCTTGATAGTCTTGTTCAGTATCATGAGATTAAATAATCTATATGATTATTTATGTAGAACTGTCTAAAGTTATATGTATAGCTTTAGACAGTTCTTCTAAGCTCCAGAATAGTTTATCCAACTTCCTAGGCCTTCTACCCTGGCATCTAATAGAAAATTCACAATTATTATGTCTAAAACTAAACTCCCAGATAATGACAATCATGCTTCCCGATTGCTTACACAAAAAACCTTGTGTGATCATAGAGCTCTCGTTCTCTCATAATTCACATCTAATTTGTCTCAATGTTGGAAATATTCATCCACTGCTCCTACTCTGGCTTTAGACTTTGTTATTTCTTGTTGAGATTACTGCAAGACTTTCCTAGCTCCCCTCAGGGCCTCTACCCTTATTCTCCTAGAGCCTCATCTCAACAGAAGAAGTCATTCATGAAGAAAATGCATTTCAGATTATGCTCCTCCCCTTCTTAAAATCTGGTTTCCTGTTTCACTCAGAATAAAATTCAAAGTCCTTAAAATGCTGATAAGCCCAACACAATGTGACTCCCATTACATCTTTAAATTCATTTCCTTGTACTCTCCCTCACGTTCATTGTTACAATTGAATTCAATTGCTTGCATATTTAAGACATATCAGGCAAGCTGTTAACTTAGGGTCTTTGCATTTTCTGTTCTTATTTCTTGAAATGCTCTGTCTCCAGACAGCTACTATGTTAAGCCCCTTACCTCTTTCAAATCCTTCCTCAAAAGTCATTTTCACATATGAAGCCTAGTCTGACTATCCTCTTAAAAATTATATCCTTTTCAAGCACTCCTTATATTCCTTACTCTACTCCACTCCTCTCACCTTGTCCCCCATACCACTTAACATCTTCTTATAAGCCCACCAATTTATAGATGCTACCTTCCTGGCAGCATCAATATATGAGTTGGACTGTGGGTGATTATCTTTATTAATTTTCTTTACTGTGAAATTCCAAGAATTAGCAAAAGTTCTCACAAAGAATGAGCACTTCATAAGTATTTTTGAATGTTTCATAAATATTTTAGTAGGAATGATATCTTCAAACACATTTTCACAGAAGCCGTAGCCCTAGCATACAAACCCAACCTTCTATTTGAATGGAAGAAGGCATTAAAAAGAATGAAACCCTGCTGGTCTTTGATGCCCTGAGTATGGTGTTATTCAAGAATGAATCAGCCAGACCTTTGGGGAGGACTGACTTTCCCCATTCATTGTATTATTTTTTTCATATCCATGAAGTTTAATAATTAAAAATGCATTCAAACTAGTAGATAAAAAATAATATTTACTGCAATATAAGTGGCTACTGGGTTATGAAACTAGTCATTGTTCCTTACCTAAATTTTCTTATTTAAAAATTTATTTTTAATTGACAGGTAAAACATGTATATTTTTAGGGACATATTTTAGGGATATATCATCGTATTGATTGATGGAAGTAAAGTGACACCTCAAGGTAGTGGACGGAAGAGTTACCTCTGGAAATAGCAGACATTGACATTGTATGAAAAGGGATATCTTTAGAGGACGTAGATGAGAACTAGATTCTGAGTGGAAGAGTCATGCTGGAAATAATTTCCATTTTCAGGTGGACAAGTCACTTCCATTAGCAGGTACATGAGTTTGAATGATGGTCATAAACTGAGAGCAAGCAAAAACCTGACCTTGATCAGACGAAGACAAGTTAGAAACCAGACATGCAGGCACCTATTAATGGGGCCCTGTAAAAAGCTTGGATTTTTGGAATAGGACAGCAGTACTTCTAGTAAATAATTGTAAATTATCTGTAGTGTCATCAGAATTTTAAAATATTTTATATTGTGGATAGATTTTGTTAACTGTCTTGTTAACAAAAAGATTAAACTAAAAGTTTTTTCTTTTACTACATATAAAATGGAGAAAAGAATGTATGCCTACATTTGAACCAAAATAATGTAGAGGAGAGCAATTGCAGCTTGAGAAAATCTAGATTCAAGATGGTAGAGATGACATGCTGCAGAGGAGGGCACCCAGGACAGAGATCTACAGCCAGACAGCAGACAGCCAGCTAAGAATGCAAGTGTGAGCCAGGACAGGTTTGTGGAACATGTTAACACTTCCTGGGGATGTCTATAGTCATATTAGAGAAGACTGTGATAATTTACTAAATACTCAAGCAATGGTAAGGAGCTTCAGGCTTTTATAATTGGGCATTAAAAAAGAATGTGGCGATGAGATGATAACCTTGAGGAATTTTGTATTATATTTAAAATAAAAAAATTATTGAGAACATTTTTAGGGAGAAAAGAAAGGACAAATTAGAAGGACACATTGATGTCATGAAAGGAAACTTATTTGTGCAATGGGTTGAGAACAAAAAGACAACCAAATAAACAGAGACAAATGTATTTTTGAAACTTTTCAGTGGCAAGTTATTGAAAATACAGAGTTTAGAATGTTCACAGATGAGATGTAAGGTCAATTAAAGCCTGGGAATCTCTACTCTCTGGAAGAAGGAGGTAATGTTAACAGAAGAGAGACAAGGTGGTTCACAGAAAATTAAGAGAACTATTAACATTTTAAAGAAATACCTTAGAATTATAAAACAAAAGAAAGATATCAGTATGAGGTTTCAAAACAAACCTTCTCAAGACACATTAGTGAGAGTTCATTATTTTAATACATTAAAATAAGTATTTTCAGGTGTGTGTATGTGTATGCGTGTTTGTGTATTTGTAGCTGTTCAGTAACAGAAGATTGGTCTTAAAACTTTACTAATAGGCTGCATAATTTATGTTCATGCAATTCACCTATCTCAGCACTTATCACAGGGACTATATTTAATTATTTTATATCAATGATTTTATAGTATGCATAGCAAATGTTTATAAAAGAGGAAATATGTATAACATTTGGCAAGATGTAATTATCCCCTAGATTTTTATGACTTAGTCTTTTGGTTACAAAATTCCATAAGTAGACCAGAGGCATATTAATGTTACTATCACTACCTTTCTAAAGATAGAAGAAATAAAAATAAATATACTGTAAGTAATCCTCAGGATTCTGCATAATCCCTAGGTGTAGGGAGGTTAGAGTGACTTGAGACATTGAAGATAACATTTCTGGGCCGATGTGAGCAATCCTATCTTTTTAATTGAATTTTCTGGCATCACATTTGATTTCAAAGTGTATTTTAAAGAATGACAACCATAGTACAGAAAAAGAACAATGCAAACGCATAGGAAATCTGAACATAAAATTCTAGTAAAAAATTAATGTTATGTAATATTCTTTTAATTAAAATATGCATGCTAACTTGATACTTCATTTTACTAAAACAACTATTTTATGTGTTTGATTTCTTTTTTAATTATTTTAATTTTCAGTTTTAATGGACATATAATTATGCATATGTATCACAATGTGATATTTCAATGCATATATACATTGTGATATGATTGAATTGGTGTAAGTAGTATATCTATCATCTCAAATATTTGTCATTTCTTCGTGGTGGGAACATACAAAATCCTCTCTTCTAGTTATTTTGAGATATACAGCATACTCTTGTTGACTATAATCACTCTAATGTGCAATAGGACAACAGAACTTATCATTCCTTTGTACTTGTAACTTTGTACACATTGGCCATGCTCTCCCCATCCCTGCACTCTTCTTGCCTAGTCTCTGGAAAGGTAACAGCTGTTTTATTCATGACTTTAATATTCTTAGATTCCCTATATGAGGGAGAACATGCTGTATTTGTCTTTCTGTGTCTGGCTTATTTCACTTAACATAATATCCTCCAACTTCATCCATATTGTCACAAATGACAGAATTTCATTCTTTTTAATGTTAAATAGCATTCTACTGTGTATATATACCACATTTTCTTCATCCATTTATCCATTGTTGGACACTTAAGTTGATTCTATTAATATCTTGGCTCTTATGAATAGTACTACAATGATCCTGGGAGTACAGATATCTCTTCTACATACTGATTTCATTTTCTTCAGATATATACCCCGCAGTGGGATTGTTGGATGAGATGGTAGTTCTTGTTTCAATTTTTTGAGGAATGTACTAATTTACATTCCCACCACGTGTGGACAAGGGAACCCTTTCCTCCACATCCTTTCCAACATTTATTTATTATTTGTCTTTTTTGTAATATCCATTCTAACTGGAATGAAGTGATATTTTATTGTTGTTTTTATTTGCATTTCCCTAATAATTAGTTAGGTTGAATTTTTTTTCTCTGTGTCTGTTGGTCATTTGTATGTGTTCTTTTAGAAATGTTTATTTTTTTGCCCATTTTTAATCGGATTGTTATTATTATTTGCTATTGAGTTGTTTGAGTTTCTTATACGTTCTGGATATTAACCGTTTGCCAGATATGTAGTTTGCAAATATTTCATCTCATTCTATAATTTGTATCCTTACTCTGTTGGTTGTTTCTTTTGATGTCCAGTAGCTTTTTAGATTGATACAGTCCCAGATGTCTACTTTTGCTTTTGTTGCCTGTGCTTTTAAAGTCTTGTCCAAAAAATCCCTGTCCAATCCCTGTCCAGTGTCAAAAGTATTTCCTCTATTTTCTTTAATAGTTTAATGTCTTAATTAAGACATTAAACATAAATTAACTATAAATAGGCATTAACTATAAATAGTTTATTTAATAGTTTAATGTCTTATATTTAACTCTTGAATCCATTTTGAGCTGATTTTTGTATATGGTGAATGATATGGGTCCATTGTCATTCTTCTGCATGTGGACATTGAATTTTCTCAGAACCATTTATTAAAGAGACTGTGCTTTCTCCAAAGTGTGTTTTTGGCAGCTTTGTCAAAAATTAGTTGCTGTAGAAGTGTAGAATTATTTCTGGGCTCTCTATTTTTTTTTCCATTAGTCTACATGTCTTTTATGTCAATACATAAATATATCATCAATATATATGTTTTGGTTACTGTAGCTGTGCATTATATATTGAAGTCAAGTGGTATTATACCTTCAAGTTTTAAATTTTGTTCTCATAATTGCTTTGGCTATTTGGGATCTTTTATAGTTCCATATGAATCTTAGTTTCTTTTTCCTATTTTTATGTGGAATGTCATTGGAATATGATAGGGATTACATTGAAGATATAGATCGCTTTGGGTAGTATAGACATTTTAATAGTATTATTTCTTCCAATTAAGAACGCAGGA
Organism: Pongo abelii; assembly: GCF_028885655.2. Taxonomy (NCBI): domain Eukaryota; kingdom Metazoa; phylum Chordata; class Mammalia; order Primates; family Hominidae; genus Pongo; species Pongo abelii. Next base: position 93,306,695 of record NC_071990.2, on the reverse strand, counting down.
TATCTTTCCATTTATTTGTGTCTTCTTCGATTTTTTTTCACCGTGGTTTTATAGTTTTTAGTTTACTAATCTTTCACCTGCTTAGATAAACTAATTGCTAGGTACCTTAGATTATTGTAGCTTTTGTAATTGGAATTGTTTTCTTGATTTCTTTCTCAGGTAGTTCACTATTCGAATATAAAATGCTACTGATTTTAGTATGTTAATTTTGTATCCTGTGACTTATAAATTTGTTTATTAGTTCTAATAGTTTCCGTGTGGAGTCTTTAGGATTGTCTATATGTAAGATCATGCTATCTGCAAACAGGGAAAAATCTGACTTTCTCATTTCCAATTTGGATGCCTTTTATTTATTTCTCTTGTTTACTTGTTCTGGCTAGGACTTCCAGTACTATGTTGAATAAAAGTGGCCAAAGTGGGGATCATTGTCTTGTTTCAGATCTTAGAGGAAAAGCTTTCAACTTACCCCTATTTAGTATATGTTAGCTGGACATTTATCATATACGTCCTTTATTGTGTTGAGGTATAAACCTTCTATACTTAATTTGCTGAAAGCTTTTATCATGAAGGGATACTGAATTTTGTCAGATGATTTTTCTGTGTCTATTGAACAGGTCTCTGGGTTTTTTTTTTTTTTTTTTTTTTTTTTGAGACGGAGTCTCGCTCTTTCGCCCAGGTGGGACTGCAGTGGCGCTATCTGGACTCACTGCAAGCTCCGCCTCCCGGGTTCAGGCCATTCTCCTGCCTCAGCCTCCCAAGTAGCTGGGACTACAGGAGATCTCTGGTTGTTGTCCGCCTTTTTGTTATTATGGTATATCACTTTTATTGTTTTGCACATATTATTAAACCATCTTTGGATCTCTAAGATGAATTCCACTTGACCTTTTAAATAATCTTTCTAAAGTTCTGTTGAATTCAGTTTGCAAGTGTTTTGTTGTGGATTTTTGCATCTGTATTCATTAAGAATATTGACTTGTAGATTTATCTGTTGTGTCCTTGCTGGTTTTGGTCTCAGGGTAATGTTGGCTTTATCAAATAAATTTGGGAATCTATTATCTTCTTTCATTTTCTGGAATATTTTGAGGAGAATTGATCTTAGTTCTTTAAATTATTGTAGAAGTTAGCAGTAAACCCATCAGGTCCTGGCCTTTTCTTTATGGAGGAGTTTTTTTTACTGATCCAATTACCTCGAATGTTTTTGGTCTGTTCAGATTTTCTGTTTCTTCATAAGTTAATGTTGGTAGGCTACATGTGTCCAGGAATTTACTCATTTCTTCTAGATTATCCAATTCGTTGACATATATTTGCTCATAAAAGTCTCTCAAGATGCTTTGTATTTCTATGATATTGATTGTAATGCCTCCTTTATAATCTGATTTTATTTTATTAATATTTCTTTTGCCCTTAATCTTGCTAAAATTTTGTCAATTTATTTTATCTTTTCAAAAAACCAGCTCTTCCTTTTGTTGATGTTTTGTATTTTTGTAGTCTCTATTTTATTTATTTCTGCTCTATTTTTTTCTTTTCTACTAAATTTGGCTTTAGTTTGTTCTTGTTTTCCTAGTTCCTTGAGGTGCACAATTAGGTTGTTTATTTGAAATCTTTCTACTTTCTAAGGTAGGGATTTATTGCTGTAAACTTTCCCCTTAGAACTGCTTTTGCTTTTGCTGTATTTCATAGGTTTTAGTAGGTTTTTGTTTTCATTTTTGTTTGTCTCAAGAAATTTTAATTTTTTGTTTTAATTATTTTCCTATTGGTTATTCAGAAGCTTATTGTTTAATTTCCATATATTCATGAAATTTCCAAAGTTTCTCCTATTATTGATTTCTAATTTTAAATTGTTGTGGTCAGAAAGGATATTTGATATAATTTCTGTCTTCTTCAATTTGTTAAGACTTGTTTCCTGCCCTAATATATAACTTAGCCTGGACAATTTTGCATGTGCAATTGAGAAAAATGTATAATCTGCAGCTTTTGGATAGAATATTCTTCAAATCTCTATTAGGTTCATATGGCCTACAGTACAGTTTAAATTTGCTGTTCTTTGTTGATTTTCTTACTGGATGGTCTGTCTATTGCTGGAAGTGGGATATTAATGTCCCTTACTATTATAATGTAATCTATCTCTCCTTTTAGATCTAATACTATTTGCTTTATATATTTGAATACTCAAGTTTAGTGTGCATATAAATTTATAATTGTTATATCTTCTTGCTGAATGGATCTGTTTATTATTACAGAATTATGTCTCCTTTTAGAGTTCTTTATTTGAAATCTATTTTATCTGATAGAGCTACTGCTGCTCAATTTTGATTTCTGTTTGCATGAAGTATCTTTGTCTATCCCTTCATTTTCAGTCTATGTGTGTCTTTACAAGTGAAATGAGTCTCTCGTAGACAGTATGTAGTTGGGTTTGTTTTAAAAATCCATTTAGCCACTCCATATATATATTTTTTTCATTTTTGAAACAGAGTCTCGCCCTGTTGCCTAGGCTGGAGTGCGGTGGTGCGACCTTGGCTCACTGCAACCTCTGCCTCCCAGGTTCAAGCAATTCTCCTGTCCCAGCCTCCTGAGTATCTGGGACCATAGGCATGCACCACCATGCCTGGCTAATTTTTGTCTTTTTAGTAGAGATGAGGTTTCACCATGTTGGCCAGGTTGGCCTCAAACTCCTGACCTCAAGTGACCCGCCCACCTCAGCTGCCACTCTGTATTTTTAATTGGATAAATTAATCCATTTACATTCAAGGTTATTTTTGATACATAAGCACTTCTCCATTTTGTTAATTTTTGCCTGGATGTTTTGTAGATCTGTTATTTTTTTCTTTCTTGTATTTTACCATTGTGATTTTTTTATTGTGCTAAACTTTGATTCCTTTCTCTTTCTTATTCATGGATCTGCTGCAATTTCTTTCTTTGTGGTTACAATAGGGCTCTTCAAGAATCTTGTAGTTACAAAATAGAATATTTTAAGCCAACAACAACTTAACTTTGGTCACATAAAAATACTGTAAATTTTTACTATTTTGTCCACAACTTATTTTTTTGCCTTAATTTGTATCTTTGTATGTTATATTTTTCTTAACAACTTATTGTGGCTATAGTTATATTTTATTATTTTGACTTTTAGCCTTCATAATACAAATTAGAAAGATTTACATACCTACATTATAGTACTGTCATATTCAGAATTTTATTATGAATTTACCTCTACTAGTGAGTTTTACACTTTCACCTATTTTCATGATCATAATTATCATTTTTTTGCTAAATATGTTGATAATCTAATGAGAATTCTTTTATATGCAACTTGATATTTTCCTTTTGCTGCTTTTACAATTCTCTATTTGTCTTTGGATTTTGACAGTTTTATTATAATGTGCCTCTGAGAGGACCTTTTTGGGTTTAATCTATTTGGGGAATTTTGGATTTCCTGAATCTAAATGTTCGTATCTCTGTCAAAACTAGGGACAATTTTAGCTACTATTTTGTTAAATAGGTTTTCTCCATCTCTTCTCCCTCTTGAAATCTCATGATGCAAGTATTTGTTCACTTAGTAGTGTCCCGTAAGTCCTGTAGTCTTTCTTCATTCTTTTTATTCTTATTTCTTTTTCCTCCTCTGAATGGTTATTTGAAAGGATCTGCCTTCAAGTTCAGAAATTCTTCTGCTTTTTACTGTCTTGTTGAAACTCTCAATCACATTTTTATTAGTTTTTATTTAATTATTCAGCTCCAAGACTTCTCTTTGGTTCTTTTTTATAATCTATTTTGTTGTCATTGTTGAATTTCTCATAATGAATTTTTTTCTTGATATTATTGCAAATTTTTAATCTGTATTCTCTTATATCTCACCTAGTTTCCTTAAGATCATTATGTTGAATTCCTTTTTATACATTTAGCAAATGTCCTTTTCTTTGCTATGTGTTATTAGAAAACTATTGTGTTCTTTTGGGGTTATTATATTTCCTTGCCTTTTCTTGGTGTCTTGTGTACTTCTGGTTATCTCTGTGCATCTGGTGGAACAGTTGCCTATTTCAATTTTGTGGAGTAACTTTCATATGAATAAACTTTTTCCTTTAAATGGGTTCTAGGGTGTCGGTTGGGTATGGTGCATTGGCTTTGGTTATGGGTGGAAAGAGTAGTATAGTCTCCATGTAGTTTCTTCAGCTGTAATCCATGTCAGTGATGTCTGTAACTGCCTAAGTGACCTAGGCTGCAGGAGTTCCTGGCAGTGGTAGTGTGGCTTTTCTGAGAGCAGGGCATTGGGCTGGTTCTCAGGTCAGAGGCATACATGCACAGCAAGTTATCTGGCTCAGGGGTGGGCTTGTTACAGGTGGGCTTTTCAAGGGTAGAGCCATTTAGGTTTTCAGGGCTTTCAGGCCAAGGGCATGCATGCAGCAATTCAGCTGGCTCAGGGGTGGCTTTCTCACTATGCAATACCACCTGTTGCTTGGGGGGGCAGTGTGCTGCATGGGCTTGGGTGCCAGAGTTATGGCCATTCCACTGGGCCTAGTCTCTGATCAGCCAGCATCATAGTGCTACAGCCACCCATGAGAGTGTAGTGGAATGACAGTGGAGGCTCAGAAATGGAGAAATGCAATGGCTACTTGCTCTCAAAGCAAGGCACACTCCAGCAATTGCTCTGGTTTCAAGATGGCACCATGCTGTAGCAGCTTGGCTCATGAGGTTGGGTGGTACACAAAATGGGCTCCTACTCTAGAACAATACACTTATATGATTTCCAGGAAGCTCCCCAAATTTGGGTCAGGGCATGTGAGGGCTGTAGAATTCTCCTGAAATGAGAACTACAGGTGTCCATGGTGATAATGGAGCCTGCTGGTCGTCTCCAGCTTATTTTCCCTGCAAAGAGAAGTCCCTCCTGGCTCCAAGTCAGTTCTGGTAGGGAAAATAGGAAAGCAGAGGCAGGGTCCTTTGCTCCCCCGTCTATGCTGTCATCCTGGGTTGTCATGTTCTGCAGAGATTTCATCACTCCCTTGCTACACTGCAGCACTTTCCTTCAAACACCCCAGTCAAATTATAGTTATTCATTCACAATTTCGGTTTGTGTTTTTTTGTTTTTCAGGGAGGATGAGCACCAGACACATCTAGTTAGCCATTTGTTCTTTCTCCTGAACCTCATTGTTTTCATAAAAGAGTAGTGATGAAGCTTTTATGCTTTTACTGACAACTGTCTTAATTGTCACTCACATAAGATCAGGCAGATTTAGCAGAAGAGACTCAGGTGAAGTCTGTGGAATTTAAACAATTATTTTGAATTCATATGCCTACTTTCATAGAAAATACTTTTTTTCACATTTACCAGTGAATAATATTTTCCTAATGTTTACAATAATGGATTTTAATATGTAAATATATAAATCCCTTGGAGATCACATTTGTAAAGTAATTAAGAAAGATATTGAACAAATATAAAATGAATTGTCAGTAAATGTTAGCACATTATTTTTAAAGTCATTATTGAGATTTTTTAAACTCAGAAATGATATAATATACTGTATATTTTTAAGTTCATATTATTTTCTGTTTGTGTTTATTGCTTTATGAATGACTGCTTCTAATTTTCACTTTCACTGAATCAATTTCATTTAAATATCAATAAAGACTCCATTGTAATATTTTAACATTTATATGAATAAATACATTTTACAATCAGCTGCTTTCATTTAAAGGACCACAAAACATTTTCCCAGTGTGCATTCTGTATTGTATTTACGAAATTCATATCACTCAAAAATACTTTTTGGAAGCCTGATAGACACGGTTCTGAGAAACAAATGAGATGGAGGTAGAAGACAATAAAATATGCATTATTTATTGTATATTTATTTTTAATATTTGCAAATATGTACTGATGGAGCAATCTCTGAGTTCATTTGCAAAAATTAAACAAGAATTGTATCAAACACAGATGCTGTACTTCCATCATAAGTAGATTAATAGAAAATTTGTATCCTTTTTTCAATTGGAAAAGATAAACAGATGTTTCAAAGAGCAATCAGAAATACTTTCAATTTCTTAGAATCTAAAAAAAAATTAGGATAATAGGTTTTTTTTTTTTTACATTTTCTTCTATTGAAGCAAGTAAGAGAATACTTTATATATACTGTATATATTAGAATACCTCTGTATACACTTTAAGCCAATTTTATTTTTGTTTTTCAATGTTCCATATAAGAAAAGGTTTCTCTCTTTATTGTAATAATATTACTTTTCTTTGGAGAGTCCAGGTTGTGTGAAGCAGCTATTTATACTTTGATGGGTATGAAAAAAATCAATGAAAACTAAAAATTAGGGTCTAGAATCTGTAGGGAAAAGACATTCAAAGCAAGGCAAGTGGAATCTGCTTAAAGCAAGTTAATAAGTCATAATATATTCCAGCTTTTGGAAGAAATAAAAATTCCAACTAAATTGAGAACAGAATTAATTCGGAGCATCCTTGAATTATTGATACCAGTTGAGCTGTTTTAATATGATCTATCTTATCAGTCTCCTGATAGTCTTTATGGCTTTCTTGGTTCTCCCAAGCCAAGATTCCAACATTGCAATTCTGATTCAGGTTCTCTCTAAGTTTGGTTTTCAGCATGCTTGAAGCATCACAAAACCCTTTTTCCAGAATACTTTTGACTACAAGAAATACAATACCAGCCAAAAGTGGCTTAAACAATGAGAATGTTTAATTAACAAATATTACAATAAACTAAAAAGTGAACAGTTCCAGAGTCGAGCAACGGCCCAATTTTGACATCAATTTTGAAAATTCTGAGATACTTTCCATCTTCTCTTATGTCTTATGTTGGGGATGGACAATGTTTTCCCTCCAAGCAGAAGATGGCTGCTATAGTTTAAAATGTCATGTCCAGGGACTGTGACTTCCAAAATGGTGATCAAGTTGCTCTGGGAAGGCTCTCCTCAGTGGAAAAAACGTAACTGGTGAAAATTATTTTTGAAAAATACAGTACGAACATTTTTAAGTCTCTAGAAATTGTCATAAGGGCATACCACATATGGATAAAACTTTAATTTAAAAAGCTACTAAATCTCAGTAAGAAAAATGAGAGTCTGTGACATTTGACCCATGACTCAATTACATATACAGCAGTTGAAAAATATTAGGCCACAAGTGCCCTCACCTCAACTTATTCATAGGGCTAAGGTTGCACACTAGAAGATGCCAGCGAACAAGTCAAAGGAATTGCATCCCCACAAGTATCTCACTCATACGATAAGGGTGTCACTCTATGTGTGCTGCTGTTCCTGCCCCCGGCTCCAAAGCAGTAGCACGGAGTTTCTGTTCAGAGAAAGATGCAGGTTCAGAGAAAGATGCAGGAACATAAAGCTCTGTAGCTCTCCCTAAGGGACTGACTTTAATTGGGACAGATTGTGAGGAGGTTGAATCCTAAGGGTACAGTTAAAAAGAGTGAAGATTTTAGTGGTGAACCATTAAGAGGATGCTGTTTGTTTCATGGTAGCAACAATTGAAACATGAAATCAGCTGAAAAGTTTAATGTGGAGAACCAGGGAAAGGGACAGCTAAGAAGTGTCCTCCTGGTGTTTAAAAACAAGGAAGACTACCACTACAAGGGAGCTTGAATTTAATTATATCGGAGTATAGAGCAATTTATGTTAAAGCAGTTGTCAAAAGAAATGGAATAGTAAGCTAGCAATTAGTAGAGGCTAACAACTGAATGTGATACTAATAGAGAAAACCAGCTTGAATCGTAATATGTAAATAAGAGAAAGCAAAGAGAGACCATCTAAAATCACTAGCATTCCAGGAAGCAAGCAAGGTCAGGTTGACTGCACACATAACCAAGACTGCAAACTCTAAGAGTGACATCAGAAGCTGTGCACTGCAGAGGAAATAGACTTCACTGAAATACTTCAGCTAAGTTACTAAGTAAATGAAAAGCAAACAACAATATCAAATTCTGTGTGAATATCCAGAGTTACGCCAATATGTTATTTTAATTAACTAGTCTGAGAGAGAGTGAAAGAGAGAGAGAGAGACAGCAAAAGAGAGAGATACAGAGAGAGAGAGAGACATGAAAAATAACAGGAAAGTGTCACTCATACATGTGAAAAAAGTGAGGCATTAGAAACTGTCTCTGAGTATATCCAGGTGCCACACTTAGCAGACAGTTATGTCAAGAACCTATTATTAACATGTTTAAGGATCTAAAAGAAAGTATGATGACAATGTCTCATTAAATAGGGTATATTAAAGATAGAAATTGTTTTTAAATCTAATGGAAATCCTGGAATTGAAAAGCATAATAGAAATAAAAACTTTACTAGAGAGCCTGAGGAGTAGTTTGGCTGGCAGAAAATAGAATCAGTAAATTGGAAGACAGATAAATATTATGCAATGCGAAGAAGAGAGAGAAAAAGGAATGGAGAAAAATGAACATTGTCTCAAAGAAATGTGGCATATATGATGAATATTAGGCAACATATAACAGGAATACAAGAAGGAGAGGAGAGAAAAAAAAGCAGAAAATGTTTTGGGAGAAATAATAGCTGAAAACTTCTCAACTATAATGAAACACATTGATTTACATATCTACAAAAATCAATAAACTTGAACTAGGATAGACATTGAGATATCCACACTCCGATTCCTCAAGAATCAGAATGTTGGAGAAAAAAATAGCAGAAAAAGTTTTGGGAGAAATAATAGCTGAAAACGTCTCAAATATGATGAAACACATTGATTTACATATCTATGAAAATCAATAAACTTGGACTAGGATAGATATCGAGATATCCACACTCAGATTCCTCAAGTGTCAGAATGTTGAAACACATAACCTCATCTGGAAAACAGGGCCTATAGGAAACAGCATGGTAGTCACCAGGCCACAGCACATATCCAGTTATGCAGGACAGAAATGAGATGAAACATTCTCCTAAGAGTGAACTTAGTTTCTAGAACAGCCAGTCCTGCAATTACTAGCTTTAATTTTTGAGAGAATCTACCATGTCTATTATGCTCTGTGACCACACTGGAGATGGACATTCAGCAGAATGCTTCTGCTGGAGTCCATTTACAGGCCCATTTCCTTTTATCATCTATTTGAGAAATCAGATACTTAATTACATTAGTATTGTCCAAACTTGAAGTTTTTCTCACACAATATCTTCTTTAGAAAGTAATATGGTTTTAATTAATTCCCACATTTTAAACTTCATAGGCCATTAGTGAAAGTAAAAAAGCCTGTCGGGCTTTTAAATATAGAAGACTCTGTAGAAATATTTAGTTCCCAGAAAGCAGCTTTGGCTACAACACTTTGCTGATCTGGAGGCCCTCATTTAGATGCTGTCAATCTTAGCCTCCGCCTTAGAGAGTTGGGGAAAAATATACTGGCATGGGAAAGAATGACTAATATATTCCTTTCCTTATGGGTGCATTCCAATTGCGTCTTGTCAACAAGAGTGATTGTTCCCTTTATCTGACAGAGAAAGCCAAACAGGAGGTTCTCGACAGAGACCTGCAGGCATCAGCAGACTTTTAAAGTATAGGTCAGGTAATAAACATTTTAGGGTTTGCTGGCCATGAAATGTTTCTGCCCATATTCTTTGTTGTTTCATTTTACACTTTAAAAATATAAAATACATTATTAACTGTGAGCAGTATGCAAGAAGGCCTAGGGTGAAATCTGACATATGGGTTGTAGTTGGCCACGCAGTGGCTAGTGGATGAGGTTTCTACCATATCTGATCCTTCTTCCTGCTATGTATCCTACCTCCCAGCCTTTACTAACAATAATTTCAGTTTAGGATAAAGAGTTCTTCTCTTCCAAACCAAATTACTGTACCTGTACCCACCCAGATTATAAACAGACAGAAGAGGACTGTCTTACTAAAAATGTAATGTCTTTCCTCTCTAAGTTAATTACTTTCTCATGCAATATTATTGAAGCTGGTAAGAGGTATCCATCACACTCTAATGTCTTGAATGTATCCTATGAAATTACCTAATGCTGGAGCATTGGAATTCCTAAGATCCAATTCCCCAAAAGCTAAAGACATGCATTTAAATTTTTTTCTACTGCATAAAAAGGATTGTCAATATTCAGCCTAGACTACAGAGTTACATTCTGCATTCTATCTGATTCCAGATAATCTGTGTCTACTTGTTAGAATGTTATATTTAGCATCGTATTTCTGAATGTCTGAATCAGTTGGGGTCTTTCTGTTTTCAAGGGATAGAAAACCTTTTTAGGCAAATTATAGATACTTGATTAGACAGGTAGATAAATCATAGATTGACAGTAGATCCTATAGACTCATGAACCTGGATCATTACTTGACTGAGTTTATACATAACCTTCTGTTGAATTCAAATAATATCATTAAGAATTAGTTTCTTTAATTCTCAGCTGATATCTCAGTGTTGCCTCCATTTCAAGCCCTTCACTATAAGATGGCCATAGCAACTTCATACCTTAAATATTATTAAATAATACACAATTTTAAAGAGCTAATCTTTTTTTTTAATGGTTGCAAAAGTTTCATTATATTTCACTATTTGTGACAGGGTCCTGTTTCTGTTAAGCCAATCGGCTAGGCTATAGAAATAGGTATTCTCATTTATTTGGCCTCAGTTACGTGTCTGGGAAAGGGAGTAAAATATTGTTCATTCTACACATGAACTGAGGGTGGAGGGAGGTGTTATATCTAAATGGTGTATTGTCATAAGAATAATGATAAGAATAACAACAAACATTTATATAGTGCTTGTAGCAGGCCAGGTACTACAAAAGCTCTTCATAAGCATTAACATATTTAATTCTCACAGTAAACTTAAGATATAGGTACTATTACTGTTATTATTTTACACTGAGAAAATTGGAGACAAAAGAGCTTATGTAAATTGTCTAAGGTAGTACACCTGGTTAACAGGGGTGGAGCTATAATGAACCCAAGTCTAGCTGGCTCTGAAGTCCAGCATTTTATTGAGAGTACATGTAATTCAGAAATACATAAATCACAAAATACTTAAAATGCCTTTTAAACAGGATTTGATTAAAATCATACAATTATTCATTGAGAATGCTTGGCTCTATAGTCTAGAAAATGAAAGCGACATAATTCCATATTAATGTATCAAAAATAGTACGATTATATGGAAGTTCCAGTTGTAATTTTTTGAGTCATCTCTATTTTGTTTTCCGTAGCTGAGGTAACATTTTACATGTCTACAGTTTACAAGAGTTGCAGTTTCTCTACATCATCACCAACACTTAACTTTTTTCTGTTTTGTTTAGTTTGTCTGTTTATAATAACCATCCTAACAGATGCAAGGTGATATTTCATTGTGGTTTTGATTTGCATTATGCTGATGATTAGTGATGTTGTATATCTTTTCGTATACCTGTTGGCTATTTGTATGTCTTCTTTGAAGAAATATCTATTCAAATCTTTTGCCCATTTTTAATTAGATTGTTTTATTGCTTTTGAGTTACATAGTTTTTTATATTTCAAACATATGGTTGGCAAATATTTTTTCCCATTCTTTAGGTTGCCTTTTTATTCTAATTGTTTTATTTGCTGTGCAGATTTATCCCATTTGTCTATTTTCTTTTCTTTTTTTTTTTTTACTTATAATTCTTTTTTTTATTATACTTTAAGTTTTAGGGTACGTGTGCACAACATGCAGGTTTGTTACATAGGTATACATGTGACATGTTGGTGTGCTGCACCCATTAACTTGTCATTTACATTAGGTATATCTCCTAATGCTATCCCTCTCCCCATCCCACGACAGGCCCCGGTGTGTGATGTTCCCCACCCATTTGTCTATTTTCTCGTTTGTTGCTTGCTCTTTTCATGTTGTATCCAAGAAATCATTGCCTAGACCAACATTGCTGTGGTTTGGATGTTTGTCCCCTCAAACCTCATGTTAAAATTTGATCCTTAAGGTTGAAGATGGGGTCTAATGGGACGTGTTTGGGTCATGGGGGCAGATTGCTCATGAATAGACTAATTCTCTCTCAGGGGTGAGTGTTTCCTCACTTTATTAGTTCCCATAAGAGCTGGTTGTTTAAAAGAGCCCAGCACCTTTTCCCTCTCTCTCTCTTTCCTCCTGTCTTCCCATGTGATCTCTGCACAGGCCAGGACCCCTTTGCTGTCTGCCATGACTGGAAGCAGCCTGAGGCTCTCACCAAATGCAAGTGCCACTTTTGAACTTTCCAACCATCAGAATCTTGTGCCAAATAAACCTATTTTCTTTAGAAGTTACTCAGCCTCAGGTATTCTTTTATGCAACATTAAATGGACTTAAGAGAAATGTCATGAAGCTTTTCCTCTGTGTTTGATTCTACAAGTTTAAGAGTTTCAGGTTTTACATCTTGAGTTGTTTTTGTGTATGGAATATAAGGTTGTAATTTTATTTATATACATATGGATATTCTGTTTTCCTAATGCCATTTACTGAAGAGACTATCGTTTTCCCATTGTTTATTCTTGGAATCCTTGTTGAAGATCAGTTGACCATGTATCTGTGGGAATGTTTCTGGGTTTCTATTCTATTCCATTGTCCATTTCATATGTCTTTTATGTCTGTTTTCTATGTCTGTTAGTAATTGTCAATGCAATACTCTTTTAATTACTGTAACTTTGTGATATATTTTGAAACCAGAAATCGTGATGTCTACAGCTTTCTTATTGTTTTAATCAAAAGTGCTTTGGTTATTCAATGTGTTCCATAGCTCCATACAACTTTTAAGATTGTTTTCTATTTCTGTGAAAAATGTCATTTGAATTTTGACAAGAATTATATAAAATCTGTAGATTGATTTTTGAAGTATGAATATTTTAACAATATTAAGCAGTCTAATCCATGAAAATGGGATGTATTTACTTTTATCATATAGCAGTATCACTTCTGGGTATATATTCAAAGGGAATAAATCATGATTTTAAAAGATATTTGCACTCCTGTGTTCACTGAAGCATTATTTACAATAGCCATGATAAGGATTCAAGACAAATGTCAACTGAGGAATTAATGGATAAAGAATAATGCTAGATGACGAGTTGGTGGGTGCAGCGCACCAGCATGGCACATGTATACATATGTAACTTACCTGCACATTGCGCACATGTACCATAAAACCTAAAGTTTAATAATAATAAATAATAATAAAAGAAGAAAAAAAAAAAAAGAAAATGTGGTGTATATATATATATATATACACAATGAAATACTCAGCTTTCAAAAAGAAGGACATTCTGGCATATGGAACAACATGGATGAATAGTAAGTATATTATGCTAAATGAAAGAAGCCAGTCACAGGACAAATACTGCATGATTTCACTTAACATGAGGTGTCAAAAGTAGTCAAACTCATAGAAATGGAGAGTAGAATGGTGGTTGCCAGGGTAGTTGCTGTTCAAGAGATATGAAGTCTCAGGATAATTTTGAGGGAACTGCTATGCAACATTGTGCCTATAGTTAATAATACTTTATTCTGTCCTTAAAAATTTGTTCAAGGTAAAATTCATGTTAAGTGTTCACCACACACAAACACACAAGAAAAGGAAAAATTAAGAAAGTGAGTAGAGAGGGAAGAGTCAAGGGAATCTTTGTAGGTGACTCTTTATGCCTAATTTTTGAATGTTTTAGAAATGTTTGAGTGTGTCCATATATTCATATATTGCTCTATAATACATGAGTAATTTTAAAATGATAATTATCCAAAAATTATATTAAAAATTGACAAATAATTTTTTAAAAACAGAATTGGGGTGGGTTCCAACATAATCTATATTTACCATATTAGTAGGCTTAAGCAGAATAATGTCCATAGCAATCAGATTTAAATTGTCTTTGTATATATGTATACATATATATACACACACAGAGACACACATATATTACATATATATATTTTTCTTTTTTATCCACATTTTCATTTTTGTTGCTGTATCTTTACTCAGGATGCTTATTGCCCTTTATGGGTTTATTCACTTCCTCACAATATTGACCTTGATACATTTTCTTAACCTTTTGATAGAAAGAATTTTCCCACCTTCAATATTATGTAAACAGATCTCCCTCTTTTAAAATAGATTGATCCCTCCTATGCACCACTATCATACTTTCCCAAATCTAAATATGACTATTTAATCACAAGATACCTATTAGTATAATTATTGATCACCAGAATTACACAGATAAACATTATATTAGGAATCATCCACAGTTCAATGTATCTCTTAATAGATGATGAAAAATAGCTTTAAAGTAGTTATGTTAACTCAGAACAATATAATGACAGAACCCACACCTGTCAACCTTTTGCTGGGAGACTTTCAAATCAGCAACGTTTGACAAAGCTTTAAAAGTAGTTGAAAATATAAATATAAAAGTTTATTTTTAATGGCTTATTTAGTTATGATTTATAGTCAATAAAATATTTGCATTTAAAACTTATACTTTGATATGTTTTAACACAAATACATATCCATGTAACATTATACTTAATATAAATATCTACATTACCCCCAAAGGCTTACAATCCCTGTATAACCCCACCCTCTCATCTCATACCAGACAACTCCTCTGCCTCCAAGAAACTACTGATCTGTTTCTGTTACAATAGATTAATTTGCACTTTAAAAATATTTATTTATTTTATATTTCAGAGGCAGTGTCTCATTTTGTCATCCAGGCTTCATTGCAATGGTGTGATCATAGTTCACTAAAACCTCGAACTCTTAGACTCAAGGCGTCCTCCCACCTTAGCCTACCAAATAAGGACTATAAGTACACACTACCCTGCTGGAATAATTAAAACAAACAAAAAGTTTTAGAGACAGGTTCTCGCTATGTTGCCCAGGCTGGTCTGCAACTATGAACCTCGAGTGATCCTCTCTCCTCAGCCTGCCAAAGCACTGTGTGTTTTAAAATTTTATGTAAATGAGATTTTACATCATATTTTTGTCTATCTGCTTAAATCTGCATAATTATTTTGAAATTCACCAATGTTTCTGCATGTTCAAATAGTTCATTCATTTATATTGCTAAGAAATATCCCAGTATGTGGATATGTCAAAATTTGTTTATTCATTAACCTATAGGTGAAAATTTGACTTTTTTTTCATTTTTTTGCTATTAAAATAAAGCTGCTATGAACATTCATGCACAAGTTTTTGTACAGATGTGTTGTCTTATATCTTGGATAAATACCTAAGGGTAGAAAAACTAGATTATATAATGCATGTATATTTAGCTTTTTAAAAACTACCAAACTTTTTCCCAAAGTGGCTGTACCACTACTAAGTGAGAACATATGGCTGTTTGGTTTTCTGATCCTGTATTAGTTTGCTGAGGATAATAGCTTCCAGCTCCATCCTTGTCCCTGTAAAGGACAAGATCTCATTACTTTATATGGTTGCATGATGTATTCCACGTTGTATATGTACCACATTTTCTTTATTCTGCCTATCTTTGATGGCCATTTGGGTTGATTCCATGTCATTGCATAGTGTTGCAGTTAACATATGTGTGCATGTATCTTTATAATATAATTATTTACATTCCTTTGAGTATATACCCAGTAATGGTATTGCTGGGTCAAATGGTAGTTCTGCCTCTAGGTCTTTGAATAATCACCACATTGTCTTCCACAATGGTTGAACTAACTTACAGCAACAGTGTATAAGTGTTCCTTTTCCTCCACAGCCTTGATAGCATCTGTTGTTTCTGGACTTTTTAATAACTGTCATACTGACTGGTGTGATAGTATCTCATTGTGGTTTTGATTTGCATTTCTCTAATGATCAATGGTGTTGAGCTTTTTTTTCCTAAGTTTGCTGGCTGCATATATGTCTTCTTTTGGGAAATGTCTGTTCATGTCCTTTGCCACTTTTTAATTGGGTCGTTTGTTTTTTTCTTGTAAATTTGTTTATGTTCTTTGTAGATTCTGGAAATTAGATGTTTGTCATATGGAAAGATTATAAACCTTTCTCCCATTTTTTAGGTTGTCTGGTTACTCTGGTAATAGTTTCCTTTCCTGTGCTGAAGATCTTCCGACTGTTTGTCAGTTTTTACTTTTGTTGCAATTGCTTTTGGCATTTTAATCATGAAAAATTTGCCTGTGCCTATGTCCTGACTGGTAGTGCCTACATTTTCTTCTAGGGTTTTTGTAATTTTGGGTTTTACCTTCAAGTCTTTAATCAATCTTGAGTTAATTTTTGTATTTGTGTAAGGAAGGGGTCCAGTTTCAACTTTATGCATATGGCTACCCAGTTCTCCCAGCACCATTTATTAAATACAGAATCCTCTCCCCGTTGCTTTTTTGTCAGGTTTGTCAAAGATCCAGTGGTTGTAAGCGTGCAGTCTTATTTCTGAGTTCTCTATTCTGTTCCATTGGTCCAGTAGCATCCTTTTTGGTTACTGTAGCCTTGTAGTATAGTTTAAAGATGGTTAGTATGATGCCTCCAGCTTTATTCTTTTGCTTAGGATTGCCTTGCCTATTCAGGCTCTTTTTTGGTTAGATATGAACTCTAAAATAGTTTTTTTTCTAATTCTGTGATGAATGTCAGTGGTAGTATAATGGCAATAGCAATCAATCTGCAAATTGCTTTGGGCAGTATGGCAATTTTCATGATATTAGTTCTTCCTATCCATGAGCATGGAATGTTTTTCCACTTGATTTTGTCCTCACTGATTTCTTTGAGCAGTGGTTTGTTGTTCTCTTTGAAGAGATCCTTCACTTCCCTTGTTAGCTGTATTCCTAGGTTTTGCATTCTTTTTTGTAGGAATTGTGAAAGAGAGTTCATTTATGATTTGGCTCTCTGCTTGCCTGTTGTTGGTGTATAGAAATGCTAGTGATTTTTGCATACTGATTTTGTATCCTGAGAGTTTGCTGAAGTTTCTTATCAGCTTAAGAAGATTTTGGGCTGAGAGATTGGGGTTTTCCAGATATAGTATTATGTCATCTACAAACAGATACTTTGAATTTCTTTCTTTCTATTTGAATATGCTTTATTTCTTTCTCTTGCCTGATTGCCCTGGCCATAACTTTTAATACTCCATCAAATAGGAGTGGTGAGAGAGGGCATCCTTGTCTTGTGCCAGTTTTCAAGGGGAATGTTTCCAGCTTTTGCCCATTCAGTATGATATGGGTTTGTCATATATGGCTCTTATTATTTTGAGGTATGTTCCTTCTAAACCTAGTTTATTAAGAGTTTTTAACATGAAGGCAAGTTGAATTTTATCAAAGGGCTTTTCTGCGTCTATTGAGATAATCATGTGTTTTTTGCCTTTAGTTCTGTTTATGTGATGAATCACATTTATTGATTTGTGTATGTTGAACCAACCTTTCTTCCTGAAGAGTGGGATGAAGACAACTTGATCTTGGTAGGTAAGCTTTTTAATATCCTGCTGTATTTGGTTTGCCAGTATTTTGTTGAGGATCTTTCCATTGATGTTTATAAAGGATATTGGCATTAAGTTTTCTTTTTTTGTTGTATCTCTGTCAGGTTTTGGTATCAGAATGATGCTGGCCTCATAGAATGAGTTAGGGAGGAATCCCTCCTTTTCAATTTTTTGGAATAGTTTCAGTAGAAAAGGTGCCAGCTCTTCTTTCCACCTCTGGTAGAATTCAGCTGTAAATCTACCTGGTCCTGGGCATTTATTTGGTAGATAGGCTATATATTACTCCCTCAATTTGAGAACTCATTATTGGTCTATTCAGGGATTTAATTTCTTCCTGATTCAGTGTTGGGTGGGTGTATGTGTCTAGGAATTTATCAATGTCTTGTAGATTTTCTAATTTGTATGTGTATAAAGGTGTTTACAGTATTCTCTGATGGCTGTTTGTATTTTTGTGGGGTAAGTGGTGATATACCCCTTATCATTTGTGATTGTGTTTATTTGAATCTTCTCTCTTTTCTTCTTCATTAGTCTAGATAGCAGTGTATCTATTTTATTATTAAAAAAACTGTTAGATTCATTGATTTTTTTTGTGTCTTAGCTCCTTCAGTTCAGCTCTGATCTTGGTTATTGCTTGTCTTCTGCTAGCCTTGGGGTTTGTCTGCGCTTGGTTCTCTAGTTCTTTTAGTTGAGATGTTAGGTATTTAACTTGAGATATTTCTAGCTTTTTGATGTGGGCATTTAGTGCTATAAAATTCCCTCTTAACTTTGCTATAGCTGTGTCCCAGAGATTCTGGTACATTGTCTCTTTGTTCTCATTAGTTTTTGAGAACTTACTGATTTCTGTATTAATTTCATTATTTACTCAAGAATCATTCAGAAGCAGGTTTCTCAATTTCCATGTAATTGTGTAGTATTGAGTGAGTTTCTCAATCTTGAGTTTTAATTTGATTGACATGTGGTCTGAGAGACTGTTATGAATCAAGTTACTCTGCATTTGCTGAGCAGTGTTTTACTTCTGATTACACAATCAATTTTAGAGTAAGTGCCATGTGGCTATGAGATGATGTGTTGTTTCAGCATGGAGAGTTCTGTAGATATCTATCAGGTCTACTTGATTCATAGCTGAGTTCAAGTCCTGAATATCTTTGTTAGTTTTCTGTCTTGATCTGTCTAACATTGTCAGTGGGTTGTTATAGTCTTCCACTATTACTGTGTGGGAGTCTAAGTCCTCCAAGAACTTCCTTTATGAATCTGGGTGCTCCTGTATTGCTTGCATGTATTTTTAAGATAGTTAACTCTTCTTATTGAATTGAACCCTTTACCATTACGTAATGCCTTTCTTTTTTTAAAAAAAACTTTGTTGGTTTAAAGTTTGTTTTGTCAGAAATAAGGATTGCAGCCTGTATTAGTCCATTCTCACACTGCTATAAAGACATACCTGAGACTGGGAAATTTATAAAGCAAAGAGGTTTAATTGACTCAGACTTCCACATAGCTGTGGAGTCCTCAGGAAACATACAATCATGGTGGAAGGTGAAGGGGAAGCAAGGATCTTCTTCACATGGTGTCAGAAGAGAGAAGAGAAAGCAAAGGGGGAATAGCCGATTATAAAACTATCAGATCTCATGAGAATTATCTTACTATCGTGAGAACAGTATAGGGGAAAACTGTACCCATAATCCAATCACCTCTCACCAGATTCTTCCCTCAACAACTGGGGATTACAATTCAAGATGAGATTTGGGTGGGAGTACAAAGTCTAACCATATCATTCTGCCCATGGCCCCTCCCATGTCTCATGTCCCTTCCACATTTGAAAACCAATCATGCCTTCCTAACAGTCCCTCAAAGTCTTAATTCACTACAGCTTTAACCCAAAAGTCCAAGTCCAAAGTCCTATCTGAGTCAAGGTAAGCCACTCCCACCTAGGAGCCTGTAAAATTAAAAGCAAGTTAGCTACTTCCAAAATACTATGGCGGTACAGGTATTGTATAAATGCTCCCTCTCCAAATGGAAGAAATTGGCCAAAACAAAGGGGCTTCAGGCCCCATCCAAGTTCAAAATCCAGTGGGGCAGTCATTAAATCTTAAAGCTCTGAAATAATCTCCTTTGACTCCATGTCTCACATTCAGGTCACACTGATGTAAGAGGTGGGTTCCTATAGCCTTGGGTAGCTCTGTTGCTTTGCCTTTTGAGGATACACCCCCCTGTCCCTGCTGCTTTCATGGCTGGTGGTAAATTTCTGCAGCTTTTCCAAGTGCCTAATGCAGTCTCTCAGTGGATCTACCATTCTGGTGTCTGGAGGATGGTGGGCCTCTTTACATAGCTCTCTGAAGCAGTGCTCTAGTGGGGACTCTGTATGGGAGCTCTAACCCCACATTTCCCTTCTGCACTGCCCTAGCAGAGGTTCTACATGAAAGCTCCACCCCTACAGCACACCTTTGACTGGACATTCAGGGATTTTCATACATCCTCTGAAATCTAGGTGGTAGTTCCCAAACCTCAATTCTTGTCTTCTGCACACCTAGACAAACACCACGTGGAAGCTCCAAGGCTTGGGGCTTATACCCTCTGAAGCAATGGCCTGAGCTATACCTTGGCCCCTTTTAGCCATGGCTGTAGTGGCTGTGTCACAGGGGACCAATTCCCAAGACTGCACACACTGGGGGGCCCTGAACCCTGCCCACAAAAGTATTTTTCCCTACTAGGCCTCCGGGCCTGAGATCAGGGGGCTGTTGCAAAGGTCTCTAACATGCACAGGAGACATTTGCCCCATTTTCTTGGTGATTCACATTTGACTCTTCATTACTTATGCAAATTTCTGCAGTCAGGTTGAATTTCTTCCCAGAAAATAGATTTTTCTTTTCTACCACATCATTAGGTTGCAGATGTTTTAAACTTCTATGCTCTGCTTCCCTTTTATACATAAGTTCCAATTTCAGATCATCTCTCTCAAGTTCAAAGTTCCACCGATCTCTAGGGTAGGGGCAAAATGCTGCCAGTCTCTTTGCTAAAGAATAGCAAGAGTGACCTTTGCTCCAGTTCCCAATAAGTACCTCATTTCCATGTGAGACCTCCTTAGCATATACTTCATTGTCCATGTCACTATCAGTATTTTGGTCAAAACCATTCAACAAGTCTTTAGGAAGTTCCAAACTTTCCAGCATCTTCCTGTCTTCTTCTTATTCTTCCAAACTCTTTTAACCTCTTCCTGTTAACCCAATTCCAAAGTCACTTCCACATTTTTGGGTGTCTTCATAGCAGTGCCTCACTACATTAGTACCAATTTGTCCTGTTATTTCCTTCACACACTAATATAAAGACATACGTGAGCCTGGGTAATTTGTAAAAGAAAGATATTTAATTAACTCACAGTTCCACATGGCTGGGGAGGCCTCAGGAAACTTACAATCATGGTGGAAGGTGAAGGGAAAGCAAGGACCTTCTTCACATGGCAGCATAAAAGAGGAAAGAAAGTGAAGGAGAAAGAGCCCCTTATAAAACAATCAGATCTCATGAGAAATCACTCACTATCACAAGAAGGACATGAGAGAAACTGCATCCATGAGCCAAACACCTCCCACCAGTTTCTTCCCTCATAACCTAGGAATTATAATTCAATATGAGCTTTGGGTGAGGACACAAAGCCTAACACACACCCCTGCTTTTTTCTGTTTTCCATTTGCTTGGTAAATTTTCCTTCACCCCTTTATTTTGAGCCTCTTTGTGTCTTTGCATGTGAGATGGGTCTCTTGAAGACAGCATACCAATGGGTCTTCACTCTTTTTCCAGCTTGCCACTCTGCATCTTTTAGGTTGGCCATTTAGCCCATTTATATTTAAGGTTGATACTGTTATGTGTGAATTTGATCCTGTCATCATGGTGCTAGCTGGTTACTATGCAGACTTGTTTATGTGGTTGCTTCATAGTTTCACTGTGTGTTTTTGTAGTGGCTGGTAATGGTTTATCTTTTCCATATGTAGTGCTTCCATCAGGAGCTCTTGCAAGGCAGGCCTCGTGGTGATTAATTCCCTCAGCATTTGCTTATCTGAAAAGTATCTTATTTCTTCTTCATTTATGAAGCTTAGTTTGGCCAGATATGAAATTCTGGGCTGAAAATTTTCTTCTTTAATATCATTGAATATTGGCCTCCTATCTCTTATGGCTTATAGGGTTTCCACTGAGAGGTCCACGTAAGTCTTATAAGCTTCCCTTTGTAGGTGACCTGGCATTTTTTTCTGGCTACTCTTAACATTTTTTCTTTCATTTTGACCTTGGAGAATCTGATAATTATTTGTTTTGTCGTTGATCTTCTCATGGAGTATCTTATTGGAGTTCTCTGCATTTTCTGAATTTGAATGGTGGCCTGTCTTGCTAGGTTGGACAAGTTCTCCTTGATATCCTGAAGTAATTTTTTCAACATGGTTCCATTCTGTCTCTTTCAGGTACCCTAATCAGTCATAGGTTCGGTCTCTTTACATAATACCATATTTTGCAGAGGTTTTGTTCACTCTTTTTTCATTCTACTTTTTTTATTTTTGTCTGCCTGTCTTATTTAAGAAGGATAGTCTTTAAGCTCTGAGATTCTTCCTCCTTTTGGTATATGCTGCTACTGATACTTGTGATTGCATTGTGAAGCTCTTGTGTTGTGTTTTTTAGCTCCATTAGGTCAGTTATGTTTCTCTCTAAACTGGCTATTCTGACTGTCAACTCCTATATTGTTTACCATGTTTTTTACCTTCTTTAAATAGGGTTACAACATGCTTCTTTAGCTCAGTGAAGCTTATTATTATCCACCTTCTGAAGCCTACTTCTGTCAATTCAGCCATCTCAGCTTCAGCTCAGTTCTGTGCCCTCGCTGGAGAGGTGTTTTGGTCATTTGGAGGAGAAGAGGCACACTGGCTTTTTGAGTTTGCAGCATTTTTGCATTGATTCTTTTTCATCTTTGTGGGCTTTTCTTCCTTTGGTCTTTGAGGTTTTTGGCTTTTGAATGGGGTTTTTATGAGGTCCTTTGTGTTGATGTTGTTGCTTTACTTGTTTTATTTCATTTTTTTTTAACAGTCAGGCCCTCTTCCACAGGGCTTTTGAGTTTGCTGGAGGTCTCCTCTGGACCCTAGTAACCTTGGTTTTTCCCGTACCTGAAGGTGTCACCACTGAAGGCAGAAAAACAGCAAAGATGGCAGTCTGCTCTTTCCTTGAAAGCTCTGTCCCAGGGAGGTGCTGACCTGTTGCCAGCCAGAACATACCTGTAGGAAGTAGCTGGAGACCAGTGTTGGTAGATCTCACTCAGTCAGGAGGAGCAGGATCTGGTAATCACTTAAAGAAGCAGTATGGCTGCTTTTTGGTACAGCAGGTGTGCTGTGTTGGGGGGATCCTTCCTCATTCAGACTGGATTCTTCCAAGCTGGTAGGCTGAAATGGCTAAGTCTACTGAACCACAGAGATGGTGGTCATCTCTCCCAGTGGGAGCTCCATCCCAGGGAGAGATCAGAGCTTTGTTCATAGAACCCTTGCTGGAGTGTCTAAAGCTTCTACAGGGAGGTCCCACTTAAAGAAGCAGTCTGGCCACTGTCTGGCAAGGCAGTTGTACTGTACTGTGGGGGACTCTTCCTTGTCTGAATTTGTATTCTCCAAAGCTGGCAGGCTGGAATGGCTGAGTCTACTGAACTGCAGAGATGGCAGCAGCCCCCACCTTCCCCTCACCCAGGAGCTCCATCCCAAGGAGAGATCAGAGCTCTGTCCAGAGAACCCTTGCTAGAGTGGCTGAAGCTCATGCAGGGAGGTCTCACCCAGTAAAGAGGAATGGATCAGGGTCCTGATTAAATAAGCTGCCTGGCCATGATCTAGCGAGGCAGCTGTGCTGCATTGTTGTGGATTTTTCCTCATCTGGACTGTTCGTATTCCCTAAAGCTAGCAGGCTAGAATGGCTGTGTCTACTGAACCACAGAGATGGCAGCCATCCCTCCCCCTGGGAACTCAGTCCTGACTCAGGCAAACTTTAGCCTGTTGATGTTGGCTGGTTGGAATTCCAAGTCACTGGGTCTTAACTTGTGAGGTGCCATGGAAGTGGGGCCTGCAGAATAATGCTGCTTGGCTCCCTGGATTCAGCCCTCTTCCTAGGGATATGTGTGATGAATCTCTCATGTTGTGCTAAGGATTCAAGGACCAAAATATGTAAAGCTCCTGGGTCTCTGTGTGTGCCTGAGCAGCTGCTCTGTTGAGACTCTACCCAACTCTATGTACTGGACCCAAGGACCTGGTGGCATGGGCTCACAAGGGCATCTCCTGATCTGTGGGTTGCAAAGATCCATGGGAAAAGTGTGGTTTTCCAGGCAGGGTTGCACAATCACTAACCACTTCCCTTGGCTAGGGGTGAGGGTTCCTTTGGCTCCATGCCTCTCCTGGGTGGGCTGGCACTCCTCTCTGCTTTTCACCATTCTCCGTGTGTTGAGCTCTTTGTCTAGTCAGTCCCAATGTGAAAACCTGGATATTTCAATTGAAGGTGCTAAATTCAATTGCTCCTTTTATTCCTTTCTGTGAGTGGCATGGATTGCAGCGGCTTTTAATCAGCCATTTTGATGCCTCTCCAATTTTTTTTCTTATGTTATTGTTTAGCCTCATAAAGTGATTAGCAAAATATTTCTACTTTTTCAATTTTCTGAAATAGTTTAGTATAATTGGTATTATTTCCTTCTTAAATATTCAGTAGAAATCGCCAGTGGAGCCTTTTGTGCCTAGTATTTGTGGAAAATTTTTATTTGCAAATTAAAAAAAAAATGAATATAGGGTTATTTGGGTTATTTCTCTTGAATGAACTTTGGTAGCATGTGTCTTTCAGATAATTTTTCTTAAATGAGAAGTTTATCTATTTTCATTTAATTTTTCAGTTTTATTGGATGAAGTTGCTTATCTTTTATGGTTTGTAGAATCTATAACTTCTGTCTTTCCTGTTATTATAATTTCTGTCTTTTTTTTCTGAGTAGGAGAGTGGTTTACCAAATTTATTGATCTTCTTGAAGAAATAAGTTTATATTTCATTAATTTTCTCTACTGTTTTACTGTGTTCTAAACCACTGATTTCTTTCTGACCTTCATTATTTCCTCTTTTCTTATTCAGGTTTAATTTTCTTTCTTTTTCTAGCTTCTTGAGCTAGAAGCTGAGGCTACTGATTGTAGTTCCTTTCTTCCTTTCTATCATCAACATTTAATGATACAAATTCTCCACTATGAATTGCTTTAATGACATTGCAGAAATATTGATGTACTGTGTTTTGTTCTCATTCATTTCAAAATATGTTTAATTTCTCTCTTGATTTCTTCGTTAACCAGTGAGTTATTTCAAAATTTTATTTACTTATTCCAATTATTTTCTGTTATTGATATGTAATTTAATTTCATTGTAACCAGAAATCATTTTAGGTGACTCCGATTCTTTTATATGTATTGAGAGTTGTTCTGTGGCCAAGAATATAATCTATCTTAATGAATATTTTATGTACACTTAAAAATAATGTATATTTTTCTGTTTTAGGTTGAGTGCTCTATAAATGTTAGCAAGGTCAAGCTAGCCAAGAGTTATACTAAGTCTTTTACGTTTTATATTCTCTCTACTTGTGAAATCAGTTATTGAGCAAGGCGAGTAATGATATCACTATCAAAAATTATAGATTTAATTATTTATTCTTGCAGTTTTATCAGTTTTTGCTTTATATATTCTGAAGCTATGAGACTGAAACACAGATTTTACAATGATTGTATTCTCTTGATGCATTGGCCCCTCTATCATGATGAAAGGGACTTTTTTATCTCTGGTAATATTCTTTGATCTAAAATTAATGTATCTCATGTCTGAGATTAATATGATCATTCCAGCTCTCTCTTTCTCTTTCTCTCTCCATTATTATTATAGATGGAGTCTCGCTCTGTTTCCACTCAGGCTGAAGTGCATTGGCACCATGTTGGCTCACTGTAATCTCCACTTCCTAGTTCAAGTGATTCTCCAGCCTCAGCCTCTCGAGTAGCTGAAACTACAGGTGTGAGTCAACATGCGTGGCTAATTTTTGTATTTTTTGTAGAAACAGGGTTTCACCATGTTGCCCAGGCTGGTCTCGAACTCCTGAGCTCAAAGTGATCCACCTACTTCAGCCTCCTAAAATGCTGGGATTACAGACATGAGCTACTGTGTCCAACCCCCATTCCAGTTCTCTTTTAATTAGTATTTACGTGGTATAATTTTTACACTCTTTTTCTATTAGTCTTCTGTGTCTTCATATTTGAAGTACATTTCCCTGTTGTCAGCATATAGTCTGGCTTTGCTTATTTATGTCATTGGACAACTTATGTCTATAATTGGAGTATTTAGACTATTTACATTTAATGTGATCATCAATATGATCAGTTTTGAATTATTATCTTTCTATATGTTTATTATTTGTCTCATCTGGAATTTTTTACCTTTTAATTTTTTTCTGAATTATTATAAATGTATTGAATTTTTAATAAATCTTTTTTTATTTTGGGGGGCTTATTAACTAAACTATTATTTTATTTGTTACAATATGAATTATAACATTTATTTAACATAGGACCGTCTACCTGCAAGGGATACTATACCACTTTAGCTATATTATAAGAACATTATAACAATATACATTCATTTCTCCCAAAAGATGGTGTTGTCAAATCTTTTAGCTATGAAACTTTACACTACACTGTGATTTTTATTTAAGTACGATCTCTTAAAGATGTCTAAACACAGTCACATATCACATAATGACGTTTGGTTCACAACAGACTGCATATGCAATGGTGGTCTCATAAGATTATAATAGAGCTGAAAAATTTATCTTACTTAGTAATGTGGTGGTAATGTTATGACGGAACATATTACTTTTACTATGTTTAGATATATTTAGATACACAAATACTAACCATTGCATTATATTTGCCTACAGTATTCAGTATAGTAACATATTATATGGGTTTGTAGCCTAGATGATCTCTCTTCTCTTCTTGTTACCTCAGTTACACATGTATTATTAATAGATTGCTTGAAGTTGTACCAAAATTTATTGATGATCTATTCTCTCTTAAAAAAATTCTCTGTTTCACTTTTAGATAGTGTCTATTGTTATATCTTCAAGTTCACTATTCTTTTCTTCTGCAATATCTAATTGGCAGTTAACACAATCTCATATATTTTTTATCTGACACATTGTAGTTTTCATCTTTAAATGTTCAGTTTGGGGCTCTAACACCCAATTATCTACTTCAATTCTCAATACATATAACACTTATAATGACTATTTTAATTCCTTTGTCTGCTACTTCTATTCTAACATCTATATCAGTTCTGTGTTTGTTTTGATTGACTGGTTAATCTCTCCCATTATAGGGTACATTTTTCTCCTTCTTTGCTTGCCTGTCAAGTTTTTATTGCATGGCAGACACTGTAAATTTTAACTTGTTGAATGCTGGATATTTGTAGATTCAGTAAGAATACAGTTTGATCCTTTAGGGTCCTGCTTTTCGGATTTGGTATAAAAGACCATAGTTGTGCTGAACTGAGAGCTAATTATTCTCTACTACTAAGGCAAGACACTTCTGTGGGCTCTACCCATTGCTTCATAAACCCTGAGGATGCCATCTGCTTTGGGGGAAGAAGAAAAATTTTCTGATCATGTGTGAGTTCCAGGAACATTTCCTCCAAACTTTCTGTGCTTCTTTCCCTGGCCCTGGGCAGTTTCCTCCTCACACATGTCTCAAAAAAGTGCTGATCAGTACTTAGTTGAATACTATAGGGGAGTCCTTCACAGATCTTGAGTTTTCTCTATATACAGCCCTCACTTCTCTTGTACTCGGTTCTATGAACACTAGCCACATGAGCCTCCTCCAAATTCAACCTCTGTCCCCTCAACTCAGAATCCACTGGGTTTTTTCTGAGTTACCCTCTTCCTCTGCAACTGCAGAACTTCTTAAAGTAGTAAGCTAAGCCAATAATAAGGCTTATCTTATTTGTTTTCTGTATCAGTCAGGTAACACTCTCCTTTGTTGCCTGATGATGATTCCTATGGCGACTTCATTTTGTTGTTTCAACCAGAAAGGTATATTCAGTTCCAATTACTTGATCATGGCCCTCATTTTTTTATTATAATAATTCATATGTGGCAGTTGATTGCCTAGAAATTTATTTTGTCACATCTTATGTTATATTATGACATTACCACAAGTAAAACTCCTTGATCAGTCTGATCTGCTACTCCATATGCTGCTATATCTAAATAGAATGGATCTCCCTTGATGAAATGTTGTTTCCCGCTCCTCCAGACTCCACACTTGACTGTACAATGCACACAAATTTCTTTTAAATATTAACTGTGATAATTGTTTATAAATGGGATGAACAATTAAATCTGTACTATGTATTTTTCAGAGTTCAAAAGGAAAATACTTAAGTGAAATAAAGATTATTGTTATGGGCTTAAACTCAATCACTAAACGTACAGTTCCTCCAGCACACCTCACTTCTTCAGTTGCTCCTTGCAAATTTTACTCCACTGCAAGAAACCCCAATAAAGTCAAGTTCTTACTTTCTAGATTTCTTCTATATTATGTTGTTATATTTCTAAGGTTTGATTCACTCTATCTGCATAACACCCAGGAGACTTCACCAGGACAATCTTTCTTTTTTTTTATTTTTTCTTTTTCTTTTTCTTTCTTTTTTTAGACTTAGTCTCACTCTGTTGCCAGGCTGGAGTGCAGTGGCATGATCTTGGCTCACTGCAACCTCCACTTCCCGGATTCAAGCGATTCTCCTGCTTCAGCCTCCTCAGTAGCTGGTACTACAGCCATGCACCACCATGCCCAGCTAATTTTTGCATTTTTAGTAGAGACGATATTTCACCATGTTGGCCAGGACGGTCTTGATCTCTTGACCCCATGATCTGCCCGCCTCCCAGAGTGCTGGGATTACAGGCGTGAACCACTGTGCCCAGCCTACTAGGACAATCTATAATGCCTATTACTATCCAAGATTCTCTAGAGTAAGGGTATGAAGGAGGTTCTTTAATTTTAATTTCAAGACTCATTATTCAGGGTGTATATGAGTTCTCCCATTTGGGTTTGTCTTTCACTGTGTCTTAACCAATATTAATTTTCTTAATGGTCACAAATGCATTATCATTGGGCGACCACAAGCTTATCCTCCAAAGCCTGTCATTTATGAGAGTGAAACAACATATGTAAAATGTTACTGCTCTAGGCAAAACAAATGTGAGATTACCTTACTTAAAATTGGGTAAACAGCCTCCTCCATAAAGTCGCTATTTTTTATTAATGCAATAAATTTATTTTATCGTTTCTCATTAGAATCTGTTTAAACAAAATCTCTTGAGTTACACAGAGATACATATTGAAATGCTCGTGTTAGTAAGCACTCCATTACATTGTTACCAAATGCCCTTTTACTCTTGAATCTCCATTTTTTTAGGAAAGGAAGAAATGTCTCCATCCTTATCTATCTATTGTTCTATCATCTTCAGTAAACCATAAAGCATAAAAATAGATTATTTAGAAATAGTATATGGAAAATTGAAGAAAGATTTTTGAAGAACCTCAGACTAATCCTTTATATGATCCGAAGCATTATGGATACGTGTTAATTATGAAAATATTTATAAATATGTATAAACTACAAATGAATGTTTAATTAATCTAGATGTGATGAATATGAGGAACAAAATAAATCATGTACAAAGTGGGAAATGTGGCCCCTCTTTTATTCCAGAAAACAACTGCTTCCCCTTCACTAACAGCCAAATGCAGAAAAGAACCTAAGTACAATGTTAAATTTAATTATGTTATAGTACAATCCTGGAAAAGGGACATATTTGGAGACAAGTAAGAGACAGTAAGGAAATTTTACCTCCCTTACAATTTACTTAGGAGCCTTAATTATAAACATTTTCTGTCTTGGAAAAATAATGCATTTAAAAAGCAACTGACAACTTAAGTAGAATATTTGCACCAAATATGACAAAGGGACAATAATCAATTGTAATGTGGTCCATACATTACAAAGAACACAATAGTATTCATAGACGAAATACAAAAGACATGAATGAACAATGCACAGAAAAATACATCTAAGTGACCTATGCACAGATGAACAAATATTCTCCAATATTTGAATATTAACACAAATTATTTTTTCAATCAACTAGGAGTAGATAATCACTTTTATAAAATGATAATAAGGTATACATTGGCATAATATTTCTAGAAAGCAAATTGCCATAATCTACTAGAGGTTTTAAAAACTTAGTATCTTTTTCTCTCAGAGATTTACCCCTAGAAATTTGCCTTAAAGATCGAGATTTTGTAAAATAGTTTTCTGTATTTTCTAAATGCTACATCTTTGTAATCAGAAAGGAGTAATAAATGTTAGATTGAAACCCCACAGCAAATAGCAACATCTAGTGTAACTGATACTGCTCAGGTAAATGAAGGAATAGAGCTAAAAACTAAACTGTATTTTCTGTTATTCCCTTTATATTATATGTTAATAGGAAAATATAGAGTCAAAAAATGTAAGTGACTGTAGACACTCACTCATGGTAAGATCTTGTTTATGTAGAACTTTTGGAAAGTGAATCAATTTTTTTCCAGACTAGTAAGATTTAGCTGCATTTCTGGTTGGTGGCTAGAAACTCAACATGTTTGACATGTTATTTATAAAAAATACCCTTCCATGCACATAGACCTGAAGACAAGGAAGTACAAAAATAATGGCTCACTGGACATAATAAATGGTATAATGCTCAGACATTAATAGCAAAAGCTATTTACTCATAGAGGTCATATACTAAAAGATATTTATTGTATGTCTTACTCTATTAGTGATAATAATAATGATAGCTACTATTTATTGAGAATCTACCATAAGCTACAAACTTTGTATGTACTATGTCTACTTACAAAAATGCTGAAAATTGGGTCTTACAGCAAGAATTTTATAAATATGGAAACTGAGTCAAAGCAATTCTTAAGAAAACTGATAGAAATTATACACTATCGAATAACTGAAGCCAAGATTTCAGAATAGGTTTCCTTAATTCTGAAGTCAAAGGCTCTTCAAATTATTTCTGAAGGCTCTTTGCTCTTAAATGTGAACAAGGAACCTAATGGGTTCCTGTACATTACCTCTCACCCCCATCCCCCATAACATACAAGAGTAGCTCTCTTTTGATCTGCTTTACATATTGGAGTGCTTGAAAAGATTTAGTTTAAAAACAATTGAGGCAATCAGACAAAAAGCAATGCACCTGACAAAATCACCTCTCTGTCCTTTATTTCTCTCTCCTCTTCTTCCCCATTGCCCCCCTCTCTCTCCTCTTCTCTGCTATTTCTTTCCACAGTCTTTCACTCCCTTGTAAAGACCCCTGAAGATGAAACAAATAATTAAGTATAGGTATAAAAATGAAATCTGTTAACATTTATCATTTAGGTGAAATGTAAAAAAATATTGCTGAATTCTACTTGTTTCTAAAACCTGGAATTCGGTTAAATTGTCAATGTCAGTAGATAGCTTTGCAGCAGCTTTTCTGCAAGACGTTATTTATTTATCTAGTCTAGGAGCAATGGTTGGAAATTGTAGCTTTATTAAATGTCATTGAGGTCAAGGCAAGATTTGTGTGCTGATGGAATATATGTGTCGCCAAAGTCTTGCCAAAATAACAATTCTGAGTGCAATTAGAGAGAATTATTGAAACTGCAACTGGATTTAGGGTTCAAATTCATACATTAAAGCAGATGTACTTAAATCCTCTATAACACATAACAGAGGTTCTTAACCCTGAGGATGAATCAGAACTATTAGTGTCATTTTTAAATAACAAACAGGCATGAGATTCACTCATGCTCACTGAATCAGAATTTCTAGGAGTTACCATTGTATCTCTAATTTTAAAAGCTCTGTAGATAATTATGAAACATGGTATTAAGATAAATTTAAATATAAGATAATTGAAAGTGGTATACATTTTCAATATTCTGAAGGGATATATATACACATGCACACACACACATATATATATGCATCCCTACATACATGTAATGTTTACATACAAGTTCCACAGTTAACATATTAATTTCTTATTATGCCTTTAATTAGGAATAATCTGCCTTTCATTTTGCTTTTACTTTGTTTCTAATAGCTGAGATTTAATTTTGACTCAGGCTAAAATTTTAAATTGACAAGGTCAGTGATAATTATAACGAGACACATTCTCACTGAGATGTTAATGTATTAAACTGAACTCTTTTTAATATTAATGGGACCTCAATGGGAAGATGACAGTGATAAGTATGTAATACAAGTTTTCTTCCTAAAATAAAAGACAGTTTAAAAAATGTAAAAGCATTTTATTTGTTTGCAACATAAAAGGAAATTCTTATTTAAATTATTATTTTAAATAATTAACTAAAATTCTATAATGGTATATATTTGTTTCTTATGTTTAACACTTCTTTTATTTCATTATCTTAAAATTAATATGCAGGCATAGATTATTATAGCTACAAAGTAAAGAGGTGTTAGATGATTGAATATGTCTTCATGAACCAGCATAAAAGGAATCTAGAAAGAGGGCAAAAGTTCTATTAATGTATTAGTTGAATTTACTCTGGCACAAAATGAAAGCCTATTTTCTAAAAGCTTAAAATTGGTTTTCTACTTTTAGTAACTCAATTTACATGGAAGATTGCAGACAATTTTTGCATATCTGGTTACTAATTGTTCAAAGAATATTTGGATCTAGCCTTTTCATCTTCTATCAAATAATCTTATCACATTCCCACTTGATCAATAACATAAATTAAATTCATATGACATTTTATAATTCAATAAATGGGCTTCTTTTTGCTGCTACATTTAATCCTCATAAACATTTTACACAGAAGGTAGATAGGTGTTGTTAACTCTACTTAATGGATTAAGAATCTGGGTACCCTAAGCATAAAGACTGATGTGTTCTAACTAAGAAGTGCTAATGTCAAGGTTGAAACAAAGGTCTCCAAGTTCATGAAATGAAGGGCCAAATTATAAAAAGAAATCAATTTTTTTTTTATTTATTGAAAAACCTTAAACAGATATAAATGAATCATAAAATAAGTGAGTTGTGGAATTTTCTTTGAATTTTATCTAAGTTTTTTCCCTGGTTTTTTTGCTATATAACTTTGAGTTGGCTAGCAGTAAATTGACAAATTATATAAAAGTATAAACAAGTAATCCAATTTCTTAATGATACATTTATCATCCTGTTCTTATCTTCTTCTCATAATATTTTATATTCCTACATAAAATATTAACCACTCAGCATAGTAACTAGCACAAAGAAAGCACTCAAAAGTTAGAAATGTGATTTAGTTGTATAAATATTATTGGTCATTTGAGGTATTAGTTACCTATCATGAGATATTTCTATGAATTTCAATCAACTACCAATCATATAGGAAGTAATTTATCACAATTATTTGACACACTGACATAGTATATATTAATAGTCTAGTATTATATTTAGTATGCAAATAAGAATACAAGCATATATTGACAAAATGTGAATACAAATAAATTGAAAGGTGTCATTGTGATTCTATTGCACAATTTACTTTTATATTTATCAATGAGGCTGATAATACAGAGGGGACTTCTACTGTAATCCCAACTAACCTATGCAAAGTATCATTCTCCTTACCATTCTCATGATGTTTGTCAGATCCACTTAGAAATTTCAAGGACTTCTGGTTAGGCACAGTGGCTCACACCTGTAATCCCAGTACTTTGGGAGGCTGAGGCAGGTGGATCACCTGAGGTCAGGAGTTTCAGACAAGGCTCACCAATATGGTGAAACCCTGTTTCTACCCAAAATACAAAAATCAGCTGGGTGTGGTGGCATGCACCTGTAGTCCCAGCTCCTTGGGAGGCTGAGACAGGAGAATTGCTTGACTCCAGGAGATGGAGGTTGCAGTGAGCCAGGATGGTGCCACTGCACTCCAGCCTGGGCAACAGAGAGAGACTCCATCTCAAAAAAAAAAAAAAAAAAAGAAGGAGAAAGAAATTTCAATGACTTCTTAATAAAACTAATTATTGATAGTAATTCCACTTATCCTTTCATAATTTTAATCAATACCAAATTCCTTTACCTGCAACAATCTCATTAAAAATAAACTGCAACCAAATGATTAATAATTAAGAAATAAAAACGTATATATTTCACAAATCTACATTTATAAAATAATTATTTTGATTAGTAATGTTGGGCTAAAGTGGGAGTTAGGGGTAATAAATGAGACACGAGTAGATTGTAGGCTGAAATTTAGATATAAGGAGAGAAAAAAGGGCTAAATACTAGATCATTCTTGACATTATATAAAGGACATTCTACTTGAATGCGAGTTGTGATGTAGTTTTGTAAAAACTATAGCATTTATTTATTTGTAACACAAAGAGTTTTATTATACTGCTAAAACGAGAATTTATAATCTTGAAAGACATTTTAAGACTGAATATAATATACTCAATTATAGAGTTCATTATGCCTCTGGGCATAAAGAGAGAGATTTAAAAAGCTTGTTAAAAAGAACATCCAGAAAGCTAGGATGGACTACAAAGCCACCTTTCACAAGAGATCAGGTACAAGATCCAACATCACTTAACAGTGTGTGGCTTCTCTCACAGAAATAAGAAAACAGGGTTGGAGTTGGGATTCTTAGTGTTAGATAAAAGGAAATTGTGTTATTTCATACATATATGTACATTTCTTGCATATTATCAACTTATATGAATAAATAAAATAGTAAATAGAATAAGGAAAATAAGAAAATTGAAATGCATTAATCAATTTACAGTTTTTCAAATCAGACATCTTTGCAGTTTGCAACAATGAAGAAAACCGGTTCTGAATTTTGATAAGTAGAATCACCAATTATTAAATCATCAATTGGGAGCCAGGTCATTACATAGTGAACAATTGGTCATTTAAAATACATTTTCAAAGATTTATAATGTATGTATAGATTAATTATATAATTGTGACTTTTTCAAAGACACGTTCATATGTTATAAGGTAATGATGAAATTTAGCTACAAAAAATATATTTTCTTCTGGACAAATTTTAAAATTAGTGTGGGTAATTTGTTTGTGTTTTAGTCCATTTTGTTTTACTACCAAAGAATCCTCTAACAGAGTAATTTGTAAAGAAAAGAAGTTTAGTTAATGGATCTGCAAGTGAGGAGTTCAAGGGCATGGCCCTGGCTTCTGGCAAGGGCTTTTGTGCTGTGTCACGTGGCAGAGAAAGTCAAAGCAGAAGTGGACATGTGTGAAGAGAAGAAAACCCAAGCTTTATCATGACCTACTCTTGTGGGAACTAATTCATTCTCACAAGAACTAATCCAGTTTTGTGAGAGCAAGAACTCATTGCTATGAGAACAGCACAGAGCCATTCGCAAGGGATTTGCCCCCATAACGCAAACATCTCTCACTAGGCTTTAACTCTCAACACTACCACATTGGGGATCAAATTTCAACATAAGCTTGGTGGCAACAGACAAACCATACCCAAACCATAGCAGTTTGATTATTACTGACTCAGTGAAAAAATTTTAAGACCTTTTCTCGTGAAACAATTTATCATGTTAACTGATATTCTACCATTGTTTTCTTATTTAATTACTTTTAAAAACTGGTATAGATTATTATAAACACAAATACAATTACATTTAGCTACCGGTACCCAAGGCACAATTAATGGCCATGAATAGTAACTGGTTCCTCTTAGACCCTGCTACTCCTCAGGTCTCATCAGTTGGTTATGCTTACCAAGTGCCAGTTGAATTTGTATACAAGTCTGTTTATTTCAGTTCTTCTTATTATTGTCATAACATTGTTCAAATATGTAAAACAAAGACAGTTGAAAAATAGAGAGACTTGTTACTCTGAATGTTATAGTAAATGATTTCAAAAGACTTTAAAAAGGTCATTACTTTAAAAAAAGCTGCTAAGATACACATAGATGAGGTAATTGAAAAAGAGTAGATGAATTTATTATCAGGAAAGATTTGCCATTCAAATTTGGCCTCACAAATCTCCCTACACATTACAGGAAATGGCACTGGAATACAGAGCTAGAATTAGGGATGAAGTTTATGGAAGAATGACTACACAGAATTCGCAGCAGATCCATGCTCAAAGGAAAGGTCCTGAAAATGCTGGTAAATGAATTTTCAGTTAACATGTTTAAAACTTTGATGAAAATTTAAGTGGACATATTTATATTCTTCCCAATTAATCAACAATAATTCATATTTAACAAATAGTCCTAATCACTGGAGAAAAAAATTCAACAATAATTCTTTCCTAAAAAACACCAAATCATCAACTGAAAATGCTTTTATTAGAACCAATAAACAGAAAGTTACTGAAAGGTCAGTGATGAAGAATGTGGCTTCTGAACAAAATTTCTTGGTTGGATGTAAAAAAGAAAGCAATTTAGCCTCGCCTAGAGTATATGGTACAATGGAATACTGTCTACAGATAGGATGCTCAGGCACTAGACACTTGTGAAAAACACATTGGAATCTGCAGCCACCGCCAAGTTAACCAACACAATTCTTGTAAGCGTTCCTGCTCTTTTGTCCTTTCAACACTTTTGAAACGTATTTATTTTTCTTGTAGTGATCTTTACTGCTATGCACATTAATTACAATCTATTGACTCCAAGTCTAGCATTACACAATAAAGCATAAAGATTTTTCTTAAGAAGAAAATAGCTGTCATTTATAATTTTTATTCCTTCTCTCCTTTCTGTCATCCTTTTTTTTCCTCAGTTGCAGAGCTTTGGGTTTAAAGTATGCATATATAATACCACATAGCCAGCATTCATCCAAACAATGAACCACTCTTAAGAATGTCTGTGTGTGTGTGTGTGTGTGTGTATCAACAATATTCCTTTTTATTCCCATTCCTTCTCTGCTCTGTTGAAAGCAGCCAACAGCTGTCTGAATAACTTTACTATATATCTTATATATGTGCCTTAATATGTGTATTTGCTTATTTATACATTTGTACATGAGGTTAAACAACACCAAAGAACAAACAAATAGAACAACAAAACAAAACAACAAAAATGCAATATCTCAAACCAGACAGAGGTTTATTTTTCTCTCTCATATTGTAGTCTGGGGTTGTTCCAGGTTCTTGAGTAGTTACTTAGGAACCTGGGTTTCTTCCACCTTGTTCCTGGGTCATTTCCTTCAGCGACGTACTTTTTATACCTGAAGCCGGCTGCAGCTGATAGGAAAGAGAAAAAAGTTATGGAAGGCTAGTATTGGAGAGTCAGCCAACTGCTTAAGGGCCTCAACCCAGAGATAGCACACGTATAATCACTCAGAATCCACCATCAAGAACTTGGTAAAATGGCCACATCCAGTACCTTAAGGCCTGGGAAATATTTTCCTAGACAAGTGATCACATCTCAGCTTCAGTCTGTTACTGTTAAAGAAGGGAAGAACGGATTCTGAGGAAAAATTTGCAGTTTCATTCATATATATCTTTTTAATTTACACAAATATTTGTATGTCACATATCACTTTCTGTTTTTTTAATTATCATTGTGTATTTTAAACCTATCCATTGTGTATGTATGTGTGTGTGTGTGCGTACATTGAGTCTATTATTTCTAACTAGTCATCTACCACATTGGGAGTCATGGTAGTCATCTACCACATTTTGTCCAAATCTTCTCTAATGAAAGATATTCAGATTTATTTCAAATTGCTGCCACCACAAACAATACCAAAAGAAACATCCTTATGAATATTGGGTATGGATGTGGTGGTTTGATTAAAGAGTCCAACATTGATTTCCAGAAATTTAGTACAGCAAAAAGATGACTCACAATTCCACAATTTATCAAAATTTGGTAATGTGCAGCTTTCTAATTTTGTCTGATTAGTAGTATAAACTAGAATTTTGTTGTTAGTTTAATTTTTATTATTCTAATTTCTTGAGTACGAGCCTGTCTTCATATGCTTGATAGCATTTTACACTTTCTCTTCTACACATTGTTAACTTACTGCTTTTGCTTATTTTTCCACTAGAATTTTTAAAAAGTGGTCTGAGGCTGGGCGCAGTGGCTCACGCCTGTAATACCAACACTTTAGGAGGCCGAGGCAGGCTGATTGCCTGAACTCAGGAGTTCGGGACCAGCCTGGGCAACACAGTGAAACCCCGTCTCTACTAAAATACAAAAAATTAACTGGTCATGGCAGCATGTGCCTGTAATTCCAGCTACTGGGGAGGCTGAGGCAGGAGAATCACTGGAACCCAGGAGGCAGAAGTTGCAGTGAGCCGAGTTCGCACCACTGCACCCCAGCCTGGGCGACAAAGACAGACTCCATTTCAAAAAAAAAAAAAGTGGTTTCAATGGATTTCTTGTATATTTCATCTATTAGCCCATTGTTCACATATCATTTTTTTCTCAAATTATCATCACTTCTTTATGGATTCTTTTATTGTATTTTTCTTTCAAATTTGATGACAGAAATTTTGCTTGCTTTTGTCTTACAGTCTATGTTAAAGTTTTGTTTAAGAAATCCTTTGCCACTCTTTTGTATCAAAGTTATTGTCTCATTTTTTTCTCTTAACTTCATAGTTGTTACCTTTAGTATTTGGGTCTTATAATACCCATGGATTCCTTCCACAAAGTATTAGTAGAAATCTATGTTTATGTTTTTCCCTAAAGTAAGGCAGTTTTCCCAACACCATGTACTAAGTAATCTTTCTTTTCCTCATTAATATTTGAAACTAACTTCATCAAAATATGTTTCATTTTTTTTTACATTCATGGATCTGCTTTGAGCTCTTCACCCAGTTATAACAGTATCTTTGTAATACGTCTTCATATATGCAGGGATGGAGATGAGGGGTCTTATTTTCAGGGTTGATTTGGTTATTCAAGACAATATATTTACATAAATTTTATAGTAAGTTTGTTACCTTTAATGGCAAAAACCACAATTACTCTTGTACCAACCTAATATAATATATGTTTATTACTATATATATTGACTATATTTTCCAGCAAGTTATTGTAAATGCAAAAATATGCTATTGATTTCTATTATCTTACCACGTATCAATCAAATTTCTGAAATATTAATTGATTAATTTGTTCACTTGGTTACTTTTTTCCAGGTAGGTGGTTAAGTCTCTGGCAAATAATGAAAATCTATTTCTTCCTTTCCAAATGTTACGCCCATTCTTGTTATTTTTTTCCCCTTCTAATGTTAGCCAGGCTTTCCATTATTATGTAAAATAGTGCTGAGATTGGGCATTATTATATTTTCTATTAATGAGAGTGCATATAATATCTACCTATATAATTTTTGCTATAGGTTTTTGGTACATAGCCCTCATCAACTTAAGGAAATTGCCTTCTGTTCTTAGTTTACTAAGTGTTTCCTGAATAAATTAACAAATTTCATCATATATTAAATATGCACATAAGTAAATGAGTGTTGTACTTAAAGATTGTCTGCATCAATCATATTATTTTTCTCTTTAAGTACTTTAAAGTGGAACCACTCTGATGATTAAACTTATCTAATCATGATGCACATTTAATAATCCCTTTTTGGATTTGTCAGCTAGCGTGTTTCTCAGAGTTTTGCTTTTGCACTGTTAAGTATGTGTCTATAATTAGCTTTTTATTATGTTTCATGATGTAGCTTTGGAATCAATAATAACTTTATAAAAAAAGTCCATTAAGACTTTTTCTGTTTCTAGAAAAATTCATATAAATTAGGAATTATTTATTCTTTGAAATTACTACATAAATCATCATTCAGACTTCTTTTGTGAGAGAGCATTGCCTTGAACTACCACTGCAAATTATTTAATAGTTATTGCTCTTTTTAAGTACTTTATTCTTTAGCTAAGTTAAGTTTTTACATTTTCCAGTTAATTTGATCTAGATTTCTAAATTTATTGGTATAGAATTTTTCATAGT
This sequence comes from Pongo abelii, assembly GCF_028885655.2. Classification (NCBI taxonomy): domain Eukaryota; kingdom Metazoa; phylum Chordata; class Mammalia; order Primates; family Hominidae; genus Pongo; species Pongo abelii. The sequence continues at coordinate 93,267,222 of NC_071990.2, read as the reverse complement.
ATTCTGATTATTAAACATATATTAACATATGAATATTTGTATATATGTATTTATATATTTAACATATATATAATTATTTTCTTTTTTTCTGATTATTTCTGCTCCCATTTTGTCTCATATATCTTGCTATATCTGTCTCTCCATCTATCATCATCATCTATCATTCCCTGTCTCTATCTTTTGGAAGAACCACCTTGTTTTTGGTGTTAATATTTTCTACTTTTAAATGTTTTTATTCCACTGTGTTCTGTCTTGATTCCTTTTTTTTTTTTCAGTGCTGGAACAAAAAAATATCAACCCAGAAATCTATAATGCATAAAAATATCTTTTAAAAATTAGGATGAATTGGCCAGGCACAGTGGGTCATGTCTGTAATCCTAGCACTTTGGGAGGCTGAGGCACACAGATCACAAAGTCAAGAGATCGAGACCATCCTGGCCAACATGGTGAAACCCTGTCTTTACTAAAAATACAAAAATTAGCTGGGCGTGGTGGCTTGTGCCTATATTCCCAGCTACTTGGGAGGCTGAGGCAGGAGAATCGCATGAACCCAGGAGGCGGAGATTGCAGCGAGTCGAGATCATGCCACTGCACTCCAGCCTGGCGACAGAGGGAGACTCCTTCTCAAAAAAAAAATAGGATGAATTAAAGACATGTTATGATGTATGAATGCTGAGAATTCTTCACAAGCAGAACTGTGCTACATAAATTACTACAGGAATGTATTCACACTGAGGTAAAATTACATCAGATGACAGTTTAAATCTACAATAAGAGCATTGGCAAGGCATATGGGCAGGTGAATGTAAAAGAATTCTCATATTCTTATTAACTTCTTAAAATGAATTTTTAATAGAAAATTATAACATTTTAAAGTAGCATTTTAAGATACAGTTAATAGAATACTATTAGCACAAAAGGCCGAGGAGAAATGTAATTATAATGCTATAATGATCTTATATTTAGGTGGAACAGTACAATATTTACTCAACAAAGACTATGAGAAGTTCAGAATACATACTTAACATTTGCAATTGAGTTACTTTAGTAACTTATACACTTTAGTCATTTCTATCAATTGGTAAAAACATAACACAAAGAAGTATAGGGAATAAGGCAAAGAAATTGAAACTTAAAACCAATTCACTTTTTCGCTGGCTGTGGTCGCTCAAACCTGTAATCCCAGAACTTTGGGAGGCTGAGGCTGGTGGGTTGCTTGGCGTCAGGAGTTCAAGGCTGGCCTGACCAACGTGGTGAAACCTGTATCTACTAATATACAAAAATTATCTGGGTGTGGTGTTACGCTTCTGTAATCCCAGCTACTCAGGAGGCTGAGGCACAAGAATCACTTGAATCCAGGAGGCAGAAGTTCTAGTGAACCAAGATTGTGCCACTGCACTCCAGCCTGGGGGACAAAGTGAGACTCTATCTCAAAAAAAACACCCAAAAACAAAAACAAATTCACTTTATTAAACTAAAGAAGCAGGAACACAAACATATTGAACAAAGTGAAACAAATAATAGTATGGTAGACCTGAATTCAATAATATCAATAGTTGCATTAAATATAAATAGAATAAATATATCAACTAAAAAGCCAAATTGTCAGATGGAGTGAAATATACAAGAGCCAACTATATTGTATCTAAAGGGAAACTTTAAATATATATGCATATTTTAAAAACACTTTATATATAGACACATATATATGCACTTAAAGATGTGCCTTATAACAGAGACTTAAAATAAAGAAAAATAAAAATAAAGGGAAAAAGAGACAAATCCACAGTTAGATATCTTAGTACTGTCTTTCTAGTATTTTATATAAAACTAGCCCAAAGAAAAACACTGAGGATATAAACTGGATGACATTATTAATTACATCATTTATACAACCTATACCCAAAACTGCAGAATTACATGTACCCCACAATAGTGCATTCTAGTGCACATGAAACATTCAGTAAGATAGATGATATGCTGGCCATAAAATAAGTCTCATTAAATATCAAAAGCTTGAAATCTTGCTTCATATATTCTCTGACCACAAAGGAATTGGTTAAAAATCAATATCAACCTATCTAGAAAATACTCAACTATCTATAAATTAACCAACACCATATAAATAACTAATGAGGCAAAGAAAAATCGAAAGGTAAGTTGAAAATCTTTTTGAGCTGCATAATAAAAAAATCACAACATACCAAAATGTATGGGAAGAAGATAAAGTAGCACCTAGTGAAAAATTTGAGGCTTTAAGCACTTAGATTATGAAGAATAAGTGCTTAAGATCAATGGTATAATTTCCTGCATTAAGTTGGAAAACAGAAAGTAACTGAATTCCAAAGTAAGCAAAAGAAGGCTAAGAGAAGGTGTGGAATGGTGGCTCACACCTGTAATCCCACCATTTTGGGAGGCCAAGATAGACAGATTGCTTGAGCCCAGTTCAAAACCAGCTTGAACAAATGGTGAAACCCCATTTCTACAAAATAATACAACAATTAGCCAGATGTGGTGGCATGTTCCTATAGTCCCAGCTACTTGGGAGGATGAGGTGGGAGGATCACTTGATCCTGGAAGGCAGAGGCTTCAGTGAGCCATGATCATGCCATTACAGTCCAGCCTGGGTGACAGAGTGAGACCCTGTCTCAAAAAAAGGGAAAGTAGGGCAAAGAGGGATAGAGCAACATGGCAGACTATAAGGATCCACTGATCACACCACCTGCCCCCCATCCCCCCACCTCAAGGGCACCAATTTAACAAGCATCTAGAGTAAAAACAACTTTATAAGGACCAAAAATCAGGTGATCACTCACTCTATCTGCTTTTAACTGTATATCATTGAAAGAGACACTGAAGAATTAAGAGAAACAGTCTCTAATTGCTGATGCCACCCTGCCCCCATCCCCAGGAAGTAGTGGCGTGGTATGGAGAGCAATTCTGTCTACTCGGAAGGGGAGAGCACCGAAATTTGGATGCACTGAACTCAGTGCTGCCCTGTTATAGCAGAAAGTAAAAATAAAAGAACAAACTCAGCTGATGCCCACCACAGAGGGAGCTTTTAAACTAGCCCTAACCAGAGGGGAATCACCAATCCTAGCTGTTTTAACTTGAGTTCCGACAAGCTTCTCTATGGAGGGCTAAAATGCTCTGGGGCTATAAATAAACTTAAAAGGCAGTCTAGGCCACAAGGGCTACAGCTGCTATGCAATCCTAGTGATGAACCGTTTCCAGAGGCAGTGGACTAGGGGAGCATGTGACCTACTGAGATAACAGGCAGAATGGCAAAGGGACTGCTGTCATCTTCCCTCCCCTATCCCAAGCTGCACAGTTAATGGCTCTAAAAGAGACCCCTTCCTTCCACTTGTGCAGAGGAGAGAGGAAAATGGGGAGGACTTTGTCTTGCATCTTGGGTATCAGCTCAGCCACAGCAGGATAGGACACAATCCAAAGTCATAAAGCCCCCTTTCCAGGCCCTAGCTTCTAGACATTTCTCAACACACTCTGGGATAGAAAGAAACCCACTGCCTTGAAAGGAGAACCCAGTCGCAGGAGGATTCATCACCTGCTAACTAAAGAACTCTGAGGCCCTGAAAAACCAACAGTGATACTCAGGAAGTATGTCATGGGCCTTGGGTGAGACTTCCTGGCTTCAGATGAGAATCAACACATTGACAGTTATGGTAGCTATGGAGCATGAATTTTTCTTCTTGACAAAAGCAGAGGAAAAAGTAAAGAGGACTTTGTCTTGCACCTTAAGTACCAGCTCAGTCACAGGGGATATAGCATCAACCAGGCTCTTGGGGTCCCCAGTTCCAGGACTTGGCTCTTGGGCAGCATCTCTGACCTGCTCTGGGCCAGATGGGAGCCAGGCTTCCTGAAGGGTGAGTCCCAGGCCAGGTAGCATTCACCACAAGCTGACTCTGGGGACTGTTGTGGGGTGGGGGGAGGGGGGAGGGATAGCTTTAGGAGACATACCTAATGCTAAAAGACGAGTTAATGGGTGCAGCACACCAGCATGGCACATGTATACATATGTAACTAACTTGCACATTGTGCACATGTACCCTAAAACGTAAAGTATAATAATAATAAAATAAAAAAATTAAAAAAAAAAGAGATGTTGGCTTTAAGGGAACATCAGGGGTAGTCTGGCAGTACTCGCTGTCACCTGTGGTGGCAAGGGCTATGGAATGAGGCTCCTCTGCCTGTGGAAATGGAAGGAAAGAGTGAGAAGAACTATGTCTTGCAGTTTGAGTGCCAGCTCAGCCACAGTACAATAGAATACCAGATAGACTTCTAAGCATTTTGACTAGTCGTTGGCTCCCAGATAGCACCTCTGGGCCCACCAAGGGCCTGGGGAATCTCATCACCCTGAAGAAAATGATACAGGCCTGGCTGGCTTTGCTATCTGGTGATTGTAGAGCCCCAGGGCCTTAAGCAACCATAGGCAATAGCCAGGGAGTGCTTACAGCAGACATTGGGTGAGACATAGAGCTATGCTTGCTTTAGGTCAGACCCAGCACAGTCGTTGTGGTAGTGACCACAGGGGTGCTTTGTTACTCCACCTCCAGCTCCACATTACTTAGGAGAGAGAGAGAGAGAGAGAGAGACTCCACTTTTTTGGGTGAAATTAAGGGAAGAGAACAAGAGTTTCTCTTTACTAAGCCAGAGAATTCTTCCAGATCTTGCATAAGACTGTCATGGTGGTACTACTATGAGTCTGTAAGAACCACAAAATTCCTTGACCTGTTGTGCACCCTAAAACAGATGCAGCATAGATGACAACACCCAAGTCCGTTTGAATATCTGGAAAACCTTTTCAAGAAGGTTGGGTACAGACAAGCCCAGACTGCAAAAACTGCAGTAAATACCTAACTCTTCAATGACCAGACACAGATGAACATCCGAGTATCAAGACCATCCAGGAAAACATGACATTACCAAATGAACTAAAGCATCAGGGACCAATCATAGAGAAACAGAGATATGTGACCTTTCAGAAAGATAATTCAGAGAATACTATTTCTAATAAAGAGCTATTTTGAGAAAACTCAAAAAAATTCAATATAACACAGAAAAGAAATTCAAAATTTTGTTATAAATTTAACAAAGAGTTTGAAATAATAAGAATAAAGCAGAAATTTAGAGGTGAAAAATGCAACTGACATATTAAAGAATGCATCAGAGTATTTTAATAGTAGAATTGATCAAGCAGAAGAGAGACTTCGTGAGCCTGAAGACAGGCTATTTGAAAACATACAAACAGAGGAGACAAAAGAAAAAAAAATGAAGCATTCCTACAGGATCTAGAAAATAGCCTCAAATGACAAGTCTAACAGTGGCCTCTAAGCAAAGGTAGAGAGAGATAAGGTGGGGGAAGGAGGGCAGTAAGTTTATTTAAAGGGATAATAACAAAGAATTTTTCAAACTAAGATAAAGTTATTAACATTCACATACAAAAGGGTTATAGGACACCAATCAGATTTAACCAAAAAAAAACTATAATCAAACTCCCAAAACTCAAGGATAAAGAAAGAATTGTAAAAACAGCAAAACAAGAGAAATAAATAACATACAATAGCGCTCCAATATGTCTGGCAGCAGACTTTTCAGTGGAAACTTCAGCAGCCGGGGCAGGCTGTCATAATATATTTAAAGTGCTAAAGAAAAACAAACAAACAAACAAAAAGAAACTTTTACCCTAGAATAATATATCTAATGAAAATATCCCTCAAACTGAAGGAGAAATAAAAAGACTTTCCCTGACAAACAAAAGCTGAGGGACTTGGTCAAAGTCAGACTTATCTACAAGGAATGTTCAGTGTTAAATGTTCAATCAGAAAGAATAGAACATTAATGAGCTATAAGACATCATCTGAAGGTACAAAACTCACTCGTAATAGTAAGTACACAGAAAAATATGGAATATTATAACACTGTAGCTGTTGTATGTAAACTACTCCTCTTATGTAGAAAGCATAAAGATGAGCCAATAAAAATTAATAACTACAACACTTTTCAAGACATAAACAATACAATAAGATAGAAATAGAAACAACAAAAGGTAAAAAACTTGGGGGACAAAGTTGAGGCATAGAGCTTTTATTAGTTTTCTTTTTTTTTTGTTTTGTTTTTTTTTTGGCCTGTTTGTTTAGGTAAACAATGTTAGGTTGTTTCAGCTTAAAATAATAGGTTATAAGATAGATTTTGCAAGCCTCATGGCAAATTTAAACCAAAAAATATACAATAAACATACTAAAAATAAAAAACAAATAACTAAATCATATCACCAGAGAGAATTACTTTCACTAAAAGGAAGACAGGAAGGAAAGAAAGAAGGAAAAGAAGACCACAAAACAACCCAAAGGCAAATGATAAGATGTCAGGGGTGAGAATATATAAATTTCCTTATTTAATAATTACATTGAATGTAAATGGACTAAACACTACAAGCAAAAGTGACAGAGTGGCTTAATGGACAAAACAATAAGACCCAATGATCTGTTACCTACAAGAACATATTTCATCTACAGATACACACATAAACTGAAAATAAAGCAATGGAAAATATATTACAAGCCAATGGAAACCAAAGAGAATGGGAGTAGTTATATCAGACAAAACAGATTTTAAGACAAGGTCACTATATAATGACAAAGAGGGCAATTCAGCAAGAGGCTATAACAATTTTAAATATATATGCACCCAACAGTGCAGCACCCAGAAATATAAAGCAAGTATTATTAGACCTAAAGAGAGAGTTAGATCTCAATACAATAATAGCTGAAGAATCCAACACTCTACTTTCAGCATTAGACAAATCTCCCAGACAAATAATCAATGAAGAAATATTGGACTTAATCTGCACTGTAGACCAAATGGACCTAATGGATATTTACAGAACATTTTATCCAATGGCTACAGAATACACATTAGTCTCCTCAGCACATGAATCATTCTCAAAGATAGAATATATATTAGGTGACAAAACAAAATAATTGATATAATATCAAGCATCTTCTCTGACCACACAGTGGAATAAAACTGGAAATTAATAACAGGAGGAATTTTGGAAACTATAAAATCACATGAAAACTAAAATAATATGTTCCTGAATAAAGAGGGTCAATGAAAAAATAAAGAAGAAAATTTTAAAAACTTATTGAAACAAATGATAATGGAAATACAACACAACAAAATCTATAGGATACAGCAAAAGCAGTGTTAAGAACATAGTTTATAGCTATAAGTACCTATATCTAAAAAGAGAAAAACTTCCAGTAAAAAACCTAACAACTCATTTTAAAGAACTAGAAAAGCAAAAGCAAACCAAACCGAAAATTAGTAGAAGAAAATAAATAATAAAGATAGAGTTGAAATAAATGTAATTGAAATGAAGAAAACAATACAAAAGATCAATGAAACTAAATGTTGGTTTTCTGAAAAGTTAAATAAAATTGACAAATCCTTAGCCACACTAACTAGGGAGAGAGATTTGAAAAAATAAACTCAGAGATGGAAAATGAGACATTATAATTGATAACATGGAAATTCAAAGGAACATTAGTAGCTACTATGAGCAATTAAGTTGGAAATTCTAGAAGAAGTGGAGAAATTTTTAGACAAATACAACCTACAGAGATTCTACCACAAATAAAAGGACAAATTCCTAAATACATACAACGTACGAAGATTGAACCAGGAAGAAATCCAAAACCTGAACAGACAAATAACAAGTAACAAGATCAAAGCCATAATAAAAAGTCTCCCTGTAAAGAAAATGTGGGACCTGATGGCTTCATTGCTGAATTCTAACAACCGTTTAAAGAAGAACAAATACCAACTCTACTCAAACTATTGAATAAAAAAATAGACAAGGAATGAATACTTCCATACTCTCTGTACAAGGTCAGTTTTACTCTGATACAAAAACAAGAAAAAGGCACATCAAAAAAAAAAACAACAAAGAAAAAAACTACAGGCCAATAGCTCTGGTGAATATTGCTGCAGAAATCCTCAACAAAATACTAGCAAACTAAATTTGTCAAACATTAAAAAGATCACTCATCATGACAAAGTGGGATTTATTCCTGGGATGCAAGGATGGCTCAACATATGCAAATCAATCAGTGTGATGCATCATATCAACAGAATGAAGTAGAAAAGCTATATGATCATTTCAATTGATGCTGAAAAAGTATTTCATAAAATTCAACATTCCCTCATAATAAAAACCCTCAAAAAACTAGGTATAGAAGGAACATGGCCAGGTGTAGTGACTCATGGCTGTAATCCTAGCACTTTGGAAGGCAAAGGCAGAAGGATTGCTTGAGTCAAGGAATTCAAGCCAGCACAGGCAATATAGTTAGACCTCATCTCTACAAAACATGCAAAAAATCATCTGGGCATGGCGACACGTGCCTGTAGTCTCAGCTACTTCGGAGGCTGAGGTGGGAAGATCATTTGATCCTGGGAGCTGGCGGTTGCAGTGAGCCAACATTGCACCACTGCACTCCAGCAGAGTGAAATTCTTTCTTAAAAACAAAAGAAGGAGTATACCTCAACATAATAAAAGCCATGTATCACAAACCCACAGCATATATATCATAGTAAATGGGGAAAAACTGAAAGCTTTTCCTTTAAAATCTGATACATGACAAGGATTCCCACTTTAACCAATGTTATTCAACATAGTACTGGAAGTTTTAGCTAGAGGAATCAGAAAAGAGAAGGAAATAAAGGGCATCCAAATTGGAAACAAGTCCAATTATCCTTGTTTACCGATGATATGATCTTTTATTTGGATAAACCTAAAGACTGAAAAAAATAAAAGCAAGATTAGAACTGATAAACAATTTCAGTAAAGCTGTAGAGTACAGAATCAACATACAAATAACAGTAGCATTTCTATATGTCAGTGGGGAACAATCTGAAAAAGGAATGAAAAAGGTAATCCCATTTTCAATAGCCATAAATTAAAATCAATCCTTAGGAATTAATTTAACCAAAAAAGTGAAAGATCTCTACAATGAATACTATAAAACACTTATAAAAGAATTTAAAGAGGGCACCAAAATAATGGAAAGATATTCCATGTTCATGGATTAAAAGAATCAATATTGTTAAAATGTCCTACTACCCAAAATGTTCAGATTCACTGCAATCGCTATCAAAATACACATGATAGTCTTTACAGAAATAGAAAAAACAATCCTCCAATTTATGTGAATATAAAGAAAAACAACCAACACAGAATATTAAGTTATTTTAAGCAAAAAGAATAAAACTGAAAGAATTACATTATCTGACTTCAAATTACACTACTGAGCTATAGTAGCCAAAACAGCATAGTACTGACATAAAAACAGACACATAGACCAATAGCACAATATAAAGAACCTAGAAACAAATCCACATACTTACAGTGAACTGATGTTCGACAAAGGTGCCAAATACATACATTGGGGAAAAGACAGTCTCTTCAATAAATGGTGCTGGGAAAACTGGGTGTTCATATGCAGAAGAATGAAACTAGACCCCTATCCCTTGCCATATACAAAAGTAAAATCAAGATGGATAAAAGACATAAGTCTAAGACCTCAAACAGTGAAAATACTAAAAGAAAACTTTGAAGAAACTATCTAGGGCATTGGTCTGGTCAATTGAATAATATTCCATAAGAACAGGAGACCAAAGCAAACACGAACAAATAAGATCACACCAAGTTAAAATGTTTCTGCACAGCAAAGGAAGCAATCATCAAAGTGGAGGGACAACCTACACAATGGGAGAAATATTTTGCAAATAACCCATCTGACAAGGGATTAATAATCAGGACATATAAGCAGTTCAAACAACTCTTTAGGAAAAAATCTAATAATTGAATTAAAAATTGGCAAAAGATGTGAATAGACATTTCTCAGAAGAAGACCTACAAATGGCAAACAGGCATATGAAAAGGTGTCTAACATCGTTGACCCATCAGAGAAATGAAAATCAAAACTACAATCAGATGTCATCTCACCCCAGGTAAAATGGCTTATATCCAAAAGTCCGGTAACAAATAATGCTGACAAGGACATCGAGAAAAGGTAATCCTCATACACTGTTGGTGGGAATGAAGATTAATATAACCAATATGAATAATGCTTTGGAGGCTTCTCAGAAAACTAAAAATAGAGCTGCTATGTGATCCAGCAATCCTACGGTTGTACACACCCAAAAGAAAGGAACTCAGTATATCAAAGAGATATCTGCACTCTCATGTTTGTTGCAGCACTCTTCACAACAGCCAAGATTTGGAAGCAACCTAAGTGGCCATGAACAGATGAATGGATAAAGAAAATTTGGTAGTTATATACAATGGAGTACTACACAAACATAAAGAATGAGATTCAGTCGTTTGCAACAACATGAATGGGACGGGACATCATTATTTTAAATGCAATGAGCTAGGCACAGAAAGACCCACATCACATGTTCTCACTTACTAGTAGGATGTAAAAATCAAAGCAACTGAACTCATGGTTAATGGATTAAAAAAATTAACTAGAAAGATTAAAACCTAGTATTTCATAGCACAACATGGTGACTATAGTCAATAACAATTTAATTGTACATTTTAAAATACCTAAAGAATATAATTGAATTGTTTGTAACACAAAAGATAAATGCTTTAGGGGATGTATACCCTATTTTCTATGATGTTTTTATTATGCATTTATATGCCTGTATCAAAACATTTTATGTACGCCATAAGAATATATACCTACTATGTACCCAAAAAACTTTTAAAAAGGCAATAAAACTATGAAAAGAAATCAGAAAAATAGAAAACAGAAGAGAAAATTTAATAAAAACAAAACTTAATTTACAAATATCATAAACATTGATAAATTTTAGATGAGCTAATAAAGAAAAATAGATTTTAAAAATTCCAATGTAAGAAATAAAAGAGAAGACAGGTTGTACACATGTAACATTTTACCATCGAATTTGAAAACTTAGGTAAAAATATACAAATAACTTGAAAAACATGATTTATCAAAACTGATATAACAAGAAATAGAAAAATCTAAGTATACATATCAATTACAAAAATTTTAATTACCAAAAACCTTCTCATTAAGAAAACTCTAGGCCCAGATCATTTCACTCTAAATTTAACATGTAAAGAAGTTAAAATGCAAATCTTATATAAACTCTCACATAATACCTTCTTATGAGACCAATATGACATCAAAACTAAAAACTTTTTAAAAATTGCAATATAAATCAATTATCATGAACTTACATGCAAAATGCTTAATAAAATTCTAGCAAATTGAATCTGGCAATTTATAAAAGGATAAACTCCATTGGGGTCTACTCCAAGAATGTTGGTTTGCTTAAATACTCAAAAACTGATTGCTACAATTGATATTCTTGTAGAAATAATGATTTCTTAGTTTTGATATTTTACCATGATTAGGTAAGTTACTAACATTAGGGAAATTTGAGTGAAGAGCATAGAAGTTGTTGTTGGACTATCTTTGAAACTCTTCTGTAAGTCTAAAATTATTTTAAAATAAAAATGTAGAAAGTAATGAATATAATTTACCAATATTACAGAATAAAGAGAAAAATGTATAATCCTTCCAATAAATGCAAAAAGCTTTTGACAAAATTTACCACCCATTAATACTAAAGTCTCTCTGAAAATATCCTTAGAAGGGAACTTCTTCAATTTGATAAAGGGCATTCATAAAACATCTATGACTAACATCTTGATTGGGATGATGGTTTCACAGTGTAAATATTCATTAAAAGCCAATAAACTATACACTTAAGATGTGTGATTTCATTTTGTGTAAAGTTACTTCAAATTATATACGTGCATATGTATATGTCTAAGTATGTATGGGTGTGAATATACATGGATGGATGTATCTAATCCAATTTTTGTCTTATATGCCAGATATAACACAGTGTCACTAAAATGATCATTTTGTAGGGAATATTTGGAAGAAGCTTCAATCCTAAAAAGTATGCCTACTCTACTTCCTTGCAGCTGGAGCTCTATATGAAAATGTAGCTTCACCAATTTCTACATCTGTTTCTGATGGCAAGCAGGCTAATGGAGACAGACATTTTAAGAGTCAGTTGCAGCAGCTGACCTCAGCATTCCTGTCTAGTTATTAGCTCCCTGTGTGTTCGGCAGCTAATCTGTCTGCCTCAATGAATTGGTTTCTTCTCCATGGATCTTAACTACTATACAGATGTGGTACACCTTGAAGTAAATGGTCAATTCCTTTTTTTTTTTTTGTGGTTTTAGAATTTTATTAACCTATAACCAAAGCTTGATGAAAGTCCATCATGGTTTAAAATTTAATGTAAATAAAAACAACCTTGATAATGTAAAAGTCAAAAGTAAAACTTACAGAAAGCAGGAACTATGGTGAAATGTGGGGAAGAAGGATTGAAGTAGTACATTCTCATTTGACGTGGTAAGCAGTCAAACAACAGTGGAATTTTTTTTCCTTTATTTTATTATTATTATACTTTAAGTTTTAGGGTACATGTGCACAATGTGCAGGTTAGTTATATATGTATACATGTGCCATGCTGGTGTGCTGCACCCATTAACTCGTCATTTAGCATTAGGTATGTCTCCTAAAGCTATCCCTCCCCCCTCCCCCCACCCCACAACAGTCCCCAGAGCGTGATGTTCCCTTTCCTGTGTCCATGTGTTCTCATTGTTCAATTCCCACCTATGAGTGAGAACATGCGGTGTTTAGTATTTTGTTCTTGCGATAGTTTACTGAGAATGATGATTTCCAATTTCATCCATGTCCCTACAAAGGACATGAACTCATCATTTTTGATGGCTGCATAGTATTCCATGGTGTATAGGTGCCACATTTTCTTAATCCAGTCAATCATTGTTGGACATTTGGGTTGGTTCCAAGTCTTTGCTATTGTGAATAGTGCCGCAAAAAACATACGTGTGCATGTGTCTTTATAGCAGCATGATTTGTAGTCCTTTGGGTATATACCCAGTAATGGGATGGCTGGGTCAAATGGTATTTCTGGTTCTAGATCCCTGAGGAATCGCTACACCGACTTCCACAATGGTTGAACTAGTTTACAGTCCCACCAACAGTGTGAAAGTGTTCCTGTTTCTCCACATCCTCTCCAGCACCTGTTGTTTCTTGACTTTTTAATGATTGCCATTCTAACTGGTGTGAGATGGTATCCCATTGTGGTTTTGATTTGCATTTCTCTGATGGCCAGTGATGGTGAGCATATTTTCATGTGTTTTTTGGCTGCATAAATGTCTTCTTTTGAGAAGTGTCTCTTCATGTCCTTTGCCCACTTTTTGACAGGGTTGTTTGTTTTTTTCTTGTAAATTTGTTTGAGTTCATTGTAGATTCTGGATATTAGCCCTTTGTCAGATGAGTAGGATGTGAAAATTTTCTCCCGTTTTGTAGGTTGCCTGTTCACGCTGATGGTAGTTTCTTTTGCTGTGCAGAAGCTCTTTAGTTTAATTAGATCCCATTTGTCAATTTTGGCTTTTGTTGCCATTGCTTTTGGTGTTTTAGACATGAAGTCCTTGCCCATGCCTGTGTCCCGAATGGTAATGCCTAGGTTTTCTTCTAGGGTTTTTATGGTTTTAGGTCTAACGTTTAAGTCTTTAATCCATCTTGAATTAATTTTTGTATAAGGTGTAAGGAAGGGATCCAGTTTCAGCTTTCTACATATGGCTAGCCAGTTTTCCCAGCACCATTTATTAAATAGGGAATCCTTTCCCCATTGCTTGTTTTTCTCAGGTTGGTCAAAGATCAGATAGTTGTAGATATGCGGCGTTATTTCTGAGGGCTCTGTTCTGTTCCATTGGTCATTATCTCTGTTTTGGTACCAGTACCATGCTGTTTTGGTTACTGTAGCCTTGTAGTATAGTTTGAAGTCAGGTAGCGTGATGCCTCCAGCTTTGTTCTTTTGGCTTAGGATTGACTTGGCGATGCGGGCTCTTTTTTGGTTCCATATGAACTTTAAAGTAGCTTTTTCCAATTCTGTGAAGAAAGTCATTGGTAGCTTGATGGGGATGGCATTGAGTCTATAAATTACCTTGGGCAGTATGGCCATTTTCACGATATTGATTCTTCCTACCCATGAGCATGGAATGTTCTTCCATTTGTTTGTATCCTCTTTTATTTCCTTGAGCAGTGGTTTGTAGTTCTTCTTGAAGAGGTCCTTCACGTCCCTTGTAAGTTGGATTCCTAGGTATTTTATTCTCTTTGAAGCAATTGTGAATGGGAGTTCACTCATGATTTGGCTCTCTGTTTATCTGTTGTTGGTGTATAAGAATGCTTGTGATTTTTGTACATTGATTTTGTATCCTGAGACTTTGCTGAAGTTGCTTATCAGCTTAAGGAGATTTTGGGCTGAGACAATGGGGTTTTCTAGATATACAATCATGTCGTCTGCAAACAGGGACAATTTGACTTCCTCTTTTCCTAATTGAATACCCTTGATTTCCTTCTCCTGCCTAATTGCCCTGGCCAGAACATCCAACACTATGTTGAATAGGAGTGGTGAGAGAGGGCATCCCTGTCTTGTGCCAGTTTTCAAAGGGAATGCTTCCAGTTTTTGCCCATTCAATATGATATTGGCTGTGGGTTTGTCATAGATAGCTCTTATTATTTTGAGATACATCCCATCAATACCTAATTTCTTGAGAGGTTTTAGCATGAAGGGTTGTTGAATTTTGTCAAAGGCTTTTTCTGCATCTATTGAGATAATCATGTGGTTTTTGTCTTTGGTTCTGTTTATATGCTGGATTACATTTATTGATTTGCATATATTGAACCAGCCTTGCGTCCCAGGGATGAAGCCCACTTGATCATGGTGGATAAGCTTTTTGATGTGCTGCTGGATTCGGTTTGCCAGTATTTTATTTAGGATTTTTGCATCAATGTTCATCAAGGATATTGGTCTAAAATTCTCTTTTTTTTGTTGTGTCTCTGCCCGGCTGTGGTATCAGTATGATGCTGGCCTCATAAAATGAGTTAGGGAGGATTCCCTCTTTTTCTATTGATTGGAATAGTTTCAGAAGCAATGATGCCAGTTCCTCCTTGTACCTCTGGTAGAATTCGGCTGTGAATCCATCTGGTCCTGGACTCTTTTTGGTTGGTAAGCTATTGATTATTGCCACAATTTCAGAGCCTGTTATTGGTCTATTCAGAGATTCGACTTCTTCCTGGTTTAGTCTTGGGAGGGTGAATGTGTCAAGGAATTTATTCATTTCTTCTAGATTTTCTAGTTTATTTTCGTAGAGTTGTTTGTAGTTTTCTCTGATGGTAGTTTGTATTTCTGTGGGATCTGTGGTGATATCCCCTTTATCATTTTGTATTGCATCCATTTGATTATTCTCTCTTTTCTTCTTTATTAGTCTTGCTAGCGGTCTATCAATTTTGTTGATCCTTTCAGAAAAATCAGCTCCTGGATTCATTAATTTTTTGAAGGGTTTTTAGTGTCTCTATTTCCTTCAGTTCTGCTCTGATTTTAGTTATTTCTTGCCTTCTGCTAGCTTTTGAATGTGTTTGCTTTTGCTTTTCTAGTTCTTTTAATTGTGATGTTAGGGTGTCAATTTTGGATCTTTCCTGCTTTCTCTTGTGGGCATTTAGTGCTATAAATTTCCCTCTACACACTGCTTTGAATGTGTCCCAGAGATTCTGGTATGTTGTGTCTTTGTTCTCGTTGGTTTCAAAGAACATCTTTATTCCTGCCTTCATTTCCTTATGTACCCAGTAGTCATTCAGGAGCAGGTTATTCATTTTCCATGTAGTTGAGTGGTTTTGAGTGAGTTTCTTAATCCTGAGTTCTAGTTTGATTGCACTGTGGTCTGAGAGACAGTTTGTTATAATTTCTGTTCCTTTACATTTGCTGAGGAGAGCTTTACTTCCAACTATGTGGTCTATTTTGGAATAGGTGTGGTGTGGTGCTGAGAAAAATGTATATTCTGTTGATTAGGGGTGGAGAGTTCTGTAGATGTCTATTAGGTCCGCTTGGTGCAGAGCTGAGTTCAATTCCTGGGTATCCTTGTTAACTTTCTGTCTTGTTGATCTGTCTAATGTCGACAGTGGTGTGTTAAAGTCTCCCATTATTATTGTGTGGGAGTCTAAGTCTTCTTGTAGGTCACTCTGGACTTGCTTTATGAATCTGGGTGCTCCTATATTGGGTGCATATATATTTAAGATAGTTAGCTCTTCTTGTTGAATTGATCCCTTTACCATTATGTAATAGCCTTCTTTGTCTCTTTTGATCTTTGTTGGTTTAAAGTCTGTTTTATCAAAGGCTAGGATTGCAACCCCTGCCTTTTTTTGTTTTCCATTTGCTTGGTAGATCTTCCTCCATCCTTTTATTTTGAGCCTGTGTGTGTCTCTGCACGTGCGATGGGTTTCCTGAATACAGCACACTGGTGGGTCTTGACTCTTTATCCAATTTGGCAGTCTGTGTCTTTTAATTGGAGCATTTAGTCCATTTACATTTAAAGTTAATATTGTTATGTGTGAATTTGATCCTGTCATTATGATGTTAGCTGGTTATTTTGCTCGTTAGTTGATGCAGTTTCTTCCTAGCCTCGATGGTCTTTACAATTTGGCATGATTTTGCAGTGGTTGGTACTGGTTGTTCCTTTCCATCTTTAGTGCTTCCTCCAGGAGCACTTTTAGGGCAGGCCTGGCGGTGACAATAGTTCTTAAAGTTCTTTAAGCAAAATAAAAGACATTCTCTTTTTTTTCCTGTGTTTATGTTTATATCATCATTCTTTGTTTATAATGCCTCATGATAAATATTGGATGAATTGTCTTACAAATTTTAATTGTATTTCTATATGCCTAGACAACTAAACTTGTTGTGATATTTTTTTTTATTTTATTAGCAAGTTTATTAATACAGTGTTAGGTTCACAACAAAATCGAACAGAAAGTGTAGCAATTGCTCATATAGCTCCTTCCCCCACCTAAGAAAAAAATCTTGCACCACACTGGCATATTTGATACAATTGATGAACATACATTGACACATTGTTATTACCCAAATTTTATTGTTTACATTATAGTACATTCTTGGTGTTGTACCTTTTAGTATCATATAGAGGAGTTTCACCACCCTACAACTCCTCTGTGCCTGCCTCCTAACCCCTTCTAAACCTTGATTTTTTTTCTTTTTCTTTTTTTTTTTTTTTTTTTTTTTGAGACAGGGTCTCACTCTGTTGCCTTGGGTGGAATGCAGTGGTGCGTTCTCAGCTCACTGCAAATTCTGCCTCCCAGTTGGGCTCAAGCGATCCTCCTACCTCAGCCTCTCAAGTGGTTGGGACCACAGGTGTGTGCCACCACACTGGCCTAATCTTCTGTATTTTTGGTAGAGGCAGGGTTTTGCCATGTTGCCCAGGCTGATCTCAAACTCCTGATTTCAAGTGATTCAGCCTTCTTGGCCTCCCAAAGTGCTGGAATGACAGGCATGAGCCACTGCCCCAGCCAACCCTTATCTTTTTAGTATCTCCTTAGTTATGCCTTTTGCAGAATATCAGATAGTTGGAATCATAAAACATGTAGCATTTTCATATTGGCTTCTTTCAGGTACATGAATTTAAGTTTCTTCTCTACCATTTTGTGGGTTGATAGCTCATTTCTCTTTATCACTGCCTAATATTCCATCGTCTAGATGAATTAAGTTTATTTATTCATTCACCTACTGAAGGATATCCGGTTGTTTCCAAGTGTTGGCAATAATAAATAATGCAGCTATCAACATACGTGTATGGGTTTTTGTGTGGATGTAAGTGTTTAATTCATTTGAATAAATAATAAGAAGTGCAACTGTATTGTTTACTAAGTGTATGTTTAGTTTAGAAAGAAACTGGCAATCTGTTTTCAAAGTGGTTGTACCATTGTGCATTTCCACCATAAACAAATGATTGTTTCTGTTGCTACAATTTCTTGTCAGTATTTGGTGTTGTGTTTCGAATTTTGCCAATTCTAACAGGTATTTCTATCTTGTTTTAATTTGCAATTTGTACTTGATGTTGAGCACTTTTTCATTTGTTTATTTGTCTTCTGTATATCTTCTTTGTTGAGGTATCTGTTCAGATTTTTTGCCCATTTTTCGATTAGGTTGTTCATTGTCTTATTGTTGAGTTTTAGGAGTTCTTTGGATATTTTGGAAAACAGTATTTTATTAGATTTTTTTTTTAACAAATGTTTCCTTCCAGTATGTGGCTTGTTTTCTCATTCTCTTGAGATTGTCTTTTGTAGATCAGAATATTTAAGTTTAATGAAGCCCAGCTTATTAATTCTTTCTTTCATGTATCATGCCTTCGGTCTTGCATCTAGAAAGTTATTGCCATACCCAAGGTCATCTAAATTTTCTCCTATGTTGTCTTCCATGGGTTTTATAGTTTTGCATTTTACATTTAGGACTCTGATTTTAAGAAGTTTGTATTTTTGGAGTGTAACAGATCTCTGTCTAAATTTTTTTTTTTTTTTTTTTTTTTTTGCATGTGGGTGTTCAGTTTTTCCACAGCACGCTTGGTTGAAAAAACTATTCTCTATTTTATTGCTTTTGCTCCTTTGTCAAAGACCTGTTGGGTATATTTATATTGGTCTAATTCTGGCCTTGCCATTTTGTTTCATTGATCTGTTTGTCAGTTCTTTTACTAATACCACACTATCTTGATTACTGCAGCTTTATGGTAAGTCTTGAAATCAAGTAGTGTCTGTCATCTGACTTTGTTCTTCTTTATATTTAATTGACTATTTTGGATCTTTTGTCTCTCCATATAATATTAGAATCAGTTTTTTGATATCCACACAATATCTTGCTGGGATTTTGATTGGAATTACATTGGATCTATAGATGAAGCTGCAAAGAACTGGCATTTTGGCAATATTGAAGTCTTTGTATTCGTGAAGATGGAATATCTCTTCATTTATTTAATTTTTCTTTGATATTTTTCATTAGAGATTTTTATTTCTCCTCTCATATATATTGTACATATTTTCTTAGATTATAACTAAGTATTTCATCTTGGAAGGTGTTTATGTAAATGATAATGTGTCTTTAATTTCTAATTTCACTTGTTCATTGTTGGCACATAGGGAGCTATTGACATTTGTTTATTAACCTTGTATCCTGCAACTTTACTCTAGTTGTTTCTTAGTTCTTCTTTTGGATTTTCTACATATACAATTACATAATCAGCAAACAAAAATAGTTTTGTTTCTTCCTTCTCAATTTGTAAACATTTTATTTACTTTTCTTGTCTTATTGTGATAGCTAAAACGTCCAGTATGATGCTGAAAACAGGTAGTAAGAGGAAACAACCATGACTTTTTTCTAATATTAACAGTAACCATCTAGTTTTCCATCATTAAGTATGATTTGTAGCTATAGGTATGTTTTGCAGATGTTCTATATCAAAGTGTGGAACTTCTTCTCTCCTCCTAGTTTATTGAGAGCTTTTTAAAAAATTATGAATGGGTGTTGGATTTTGTTAAATGCTTTTTCTGTATCAATCAATATGGTTGTTTGAGTTTTCTTCTTTAGCCCATTGGTGTAATGGATTAAATTAATTGATTTTCAAATGTTGAGCAGCCTTGCATACCTGGGATAAATCCCACTTAAACATGGTGTATAATTTTTTTTTTTTTTTTTTTTTTGAGACAGGGTCTGTCTCTGTCACCCAGGCTGGAGTGCAGT
Source organism: Pongo abelii (assembly GCF_028885655.2). Lineage (NCBI taxonomy): Eukaryota > Metazoa > Chordata > Mammalia > Primates > Hominidae > Pongo > Pongo abelii. The sequence goes on along the minus strand of NC_071990.2, from coordinate 93,247,479 downwards.
GGTGCAATCCTGGCTCACTGCAACCTCCACCTCCTGGGTTCAAGCAATTATCCTGCCTCAGCCTCCTGAGTAGCTGGGACTACAGGCACATACCACAACACTTGGCTAATTTTTGTATTTTTAGTAGAGATGGGGTTTCACCAGGTTGGTCAGGCTGATCTTGATCTCCTTACCTCAAGTGGTCCCCCTACCTCGGCCTCCCAAATTGCTGGGATTACAGGTGTGAGCCACCACCCCTGGCCAAATTCTTTTTACACTTTGGTGGTTTTGATTTGATAATGTTTTTGAGGATTTTTGTATATATGTTCATTAGAGATATTGGCTTTTTCTTGTAATATCTTTGGTTTTGATATTAGAGTAATGCTGGCTTCAATTAATGAAGTAAAATGTATTCCTCTCACTTTTACCTTCTGAAAGAGATTCTACAGAAGTGGTATAATTTCTTCCCTGAATGTGTGGTAAAAATCACCAGTGCACTTATCTTGGCATGTTGCTTTCTGTTTTGGAAAGTTATGAATAATTGATTCAATTTATTGAATAGATACAGGACCCTTTAATTTGCCTGTTTCTGTTTGAGTTTGGCAGATGGTGTCTTTTAAGGATTTGGTCCATTTCATCTGGGCTATCAAGTTTGTAAGCATAAGATTATTCATAATATTGCTTTATTATCCTTTTAATGTCTGTGGAGTATGTAATGATGTTTCCTCTTTTATTTTTGATATTAGTAATTTGTGTTTTCTCTTTTTTTTTCTTAGTCATCCTGGCTTGAGGCTTATTGATTTTGTTGATCTTTTCAAGTAACTAGGCTTTGGTTTTGTTGACTTTATCTACTGATTCACTGTTTTCAATTTTATTGATTTTTCTCTAATTTTTATTATTTATGTTCTTCTGCTTACTTTAGGTTTAATTTGCCCTATTTTGCTAGTTTCCTAGGGTTGAATATTAGATTATGGATTTTATAGCTTTCTTCTTTCTAATATATATATTTAATTCTATAAATTTCCTCATAAGCACAGTTTTCACTGCATTACACAAATTTTGATAAGTTGTGTTTTACTTTCTATTATTTCAAAATGTTTTTAAATTTTTCCACATTTCTCTTTTGACCCATGTGTTATTTAGAAGTGTGTTGATTAATTTCCAAGTATTTGAGGATTTTCCACAGTCTTTCTGTTACTGGTTTCTAGTTTAAGTCCTGTGGTAGGAGAGCAGATAGTGTATCATTACTATTGTTTTCAAATTTTTAAGGATGTTTTATGGCCCAGAATATAATCTATCATGGTTACTGTTCCATGAGAGCTTGTGAAGAATGTGTAATCTGCTGTTATTTGATGAAGGAGTCTATAGATGTCAGTTTTATCCAGTTGATCGATAGTGCTCTTGAATTCAACAATGTCCTTACTGATTTTTTTTTTTTTGGCTGTTAGAGCTTTTTATATATAAGATAGGATTGTTAAAGTCTCCAACCATAGGAAAGAATTCATCTTTTACTCCTTGCTACTGCATCAATATTTGCCTTACGTATTTTGATGTTCTTTGGTAAGACACATCCGCATGAAGGATTATGTCTTCTTGCAGTGTTGAGCCTTTTATTTGTATTGGCCCTTTCATGTCTGATAACTTTCCTTGCTCTGAGGTTCTTTCTGTCTGAAATTAACATAGCTACTCTCACTTTTTTTGACTAGTGTTATGTTATGTCTTGTCTCCATCCATTTACTTTTGGTCAGTATGTGTTTTTGTATTTAATGTCTGTTTATTATGAACAAGTTATAGTTGTGACTTGTTTTTGGATACACTGACATTTTCTTTCAATTGGTGTATTTAGACTGCTGATGTATAAACTTATTAGTAATATACTTGAATTAATACCTATCATATTTGTTACTATTTTCTATTCTATGCCCCCTTGTTCTTTGTTCTTATTTTTGCCTTTTATACTATTTCTGTCTTTTGCAGTTTTTATTTAACATTTAAGCTTATCCCAACGTCATTCATTTCTTACCATATCAATCATAGCTTGTTTTTTTTTTTTTTTTACTTTTTTAGTGGTCACCCTATAGCTTTCAATATACATTTACAACTAATTCAAGCCCACTTTCAAATCACATTATACACTTCAGGGTAAAAAAAAAAAAAGAAGCTTTTAATAACTAAATACCTTTATTTTTCCTTTCACTCTTTGTATCGTTGGAAACATTAATTTTATTTTTAAATAAGCATATTATATATGTATATATATGTATAAACATATGTAATCTAATACATTTTTGCTATTATTATTTGAACAAATTATCTGTTAGGTTAATTCAGAATTTTTAAAATGAAGTTTCATTTAACCTCCAACTATTTCTTATGCTCTTCTGTTGTTTATTTAGATCCTAGTTTCTGATCTTTATACATTTTTCTTTTCCCTGAAAATTTATTTATTTGCAGAGACAGGGCCTTACTCTGTCACCTTGGCTAGAGTGCAGTGGTGCAATCATAGCTCACTGCAGCCTCAAGCTCCTGTGCTCAAGCAATATTCTTGCCTCAGCCTCCCAACTAGCTGAGACTACAGGCACACACCACCATGCCCAATTTACTTTTTTTGTTTTTCATAGAGATTAGTTGTTACTATGTTTCCGAGGCTGGTCTTGAACACCTGGTCTCAGGCAATCCTTCTGCCTCAGCCTCCCCAGGTGCTAGAATTACAATTGGGAGTTACCACATCTGGTCTGCCTTCATAATTGAAGGATGATTTCAAAGGATAGATAATTCTAGGTGTATTTTTTTCTGTCAATACTTTAAATATTTCATTTCACTGTTTTGTTGCATGGTTTCTGTATAGAAGTCAGATGTAATTTTTATCTTCCATAGGTAAAGTACTTTTTCACTCTTTTTTCTTGTTTTTTATTATGTTTAATTTTCTATAGTTTGAATATAGTATTTATATACATAGATTTTTTTTCTTTAATTTTAGGGGTAGTATCTGTCGTTTTTGCCATTCTGTGAGCTTCTGGGTTCTGTGGTTTGGTGTCTGACATTAAATTAGGGAAATTCAGTCATTATCGCTTAAAATATTTTTTTATTTTGTTTTTAGAGATCAGGTCTGGCTATATTGCCCAGGCTGGTCTTGAAATCCTGGTTTCAAGAAATTCTTCCTCCTAGGCCTCCCAAAATGATGAAATTACAGATGTGGGACAGTGTGTCCAAGCTTTTAATATTTCTTTTGTTATTTCTCAGTTTCGTGTTCTTTTATTTTTATTTTTTGTATGTTATACCTTTTTTTAGTTGTCCCACTGTTCTTGGATATCAGTTCTGTTCTTTGTTTTGGGATTTTTTTCTTAGTCTCTTTTTTTTTTTTTTTTTTTACTTTTTGAGGTATCTGTTGTCATGTTCTCAAGCTCAGATGCTCTTTCTTCCACTGTATCCAGCTTACTACTGATCCTACCAAAGTCATTATTCATTTCCATTGTAGTGCTTTTAATCTCTGGTATTTCCTTTTGAATATTTCTAAGAATGTCCATCTCTTTGCTTACATTATCTATCTGTTACTTTGCTGTTTACTTTTTCCTTTAATGCTTTTATCATATTCATCATAGTGATGATTTTTCTTTAAGAAAAAATTTGGTCTGATACAGTCAACAGTCTTGTTATATTCTACCTGGTTCCTAGGTTTGTTCAGTCCCTTCAAATTATGGGTTTTGTTTGTTTTATTTATTTTTTTTTTTTTGCATTTTAGTGTACCTTTTAATTTTTTTTTGTTGTAAGGTGAACATTTTTTACTAGGTAAAAGAAACTATGGTAAATAAGCCTTCATTAATGTAATGGTAAGGTTTGTGGGGAGAAGCATTCTGCAGTCCTGTGATCAGGTCTCAGTCTTTTGTAGACCTGTACCCTCCGATGGTAAACTTCATAACTGCTTCTTAATCCTTCCCGCTTTAGGTGGGAAAGGAAGCCCAGAGGGTGTTGGAGTTTGTTATTTCCCATTCTCCACATGAAAGGCTAGAGCTTGATGGAGGTGGATATTTTCCCTCCCCTAGTTAGGTCAAGATCTGAAAAAAATCCCAGCAGGTCAAGCTCTGGTAAAATAGCTTCTCCTCAGATCAGGCCTTGCTAAGAACAGAACGTTCTGATGTATTTCAAAATTGCTCATTCCTTGTCCCTCTGCCAGGGGCATAAGGATATTTTTCTCAAATATTCACCATAAGGACCTGGTTGAGCTCCTGGAGTTAAAATTCATGAAAGTGTGAGGGCCCTTCTGTGACTAGATTCCCCTGAAGTTTTTAACTCTCTGACTTGTCTACACTGAGCCTCCAGCAATTTGACATTACAGTTCACATTTTCCTACCTGGGCACTGGTTTCCTTGCTTATGGGTTTTTGTTGCAGTTAGTTGTGGTGCTCTATATTTGCCTTCCTCTCCAATTCTGGGGGCAGTGGTTTACCCAGGGACCACACTTCTCCAGTGAATTTAAGAAGTGTTGTTTATTTTTCAGTTTGGTCTCCTCTTTGCTTGTTGTTAGGATGGAGTGGCAATGGCTAAGCTCCTTACATGCCTGATCCAGGAAATTTCCTTTTGTTAATAGTTCTCAAAAATCATGATTGTGGACTTTTGAGAATCTATGGAAATTTTCATGTAGACTTTCTCCATTAAACTTGAAGTAAATGTTTCAGCTTTTTTGCCATATAATTCACAAACCACAAAATTCACCTATTTAAAGTGTACAATTTTATGGGTTTTAGTTTATTTACAGTGCTTTAATTTTCAAATATTTTTAGATGTTTAAGTTTAGAAGTTTTTGTAACATGCACACACACACACACACACACACACATATTCCTCTGTACTTATTAACAGTCATTCCCCATTATTCCATCCAGATGTCCTCATCCCAAACCCTCTTCTTCCCACCTCCTAGCCCTAGGTAAACACTAATCTATTTTCTGTCCCTATAGATTGACCTAATCTGGGCATTTCATTTAAATTGAGCTGTGGAATATATGATGTTTTCTAGGTTCATTCATATTGTGCCATGTATTTTGCTTCATTAATTCTGATTGTTGAATAATATTCCACCTTATGGATGTACTATTTTATTGAATCTATTCATTTGATAGACATTTGAGTTGTTTCCACATTTTGGCTAATATGAATGATGGTGCTATGAACATTTATGTACAAATTTTTCTGTGTTCATTTCTCTTGAATAAAATACCTAGGAGTGGAATTGCTGTGTTATGTAACTACATGTTTAACTTTTTGAGGAACTGTCAGACTATTTTTCAAACTTGCTGCACCATTTTTACATGTCCTCCGAAAGTGTATGAGATTACTAATTTATTCTCACCCTGACTGATATTTGCTATTATCTAACTATATTATTATGGCCACATTAGTAGGTATGAAGGATTATTTCACTGTGGTTTTGATTTGCATTTCTCTGATGGCTAATAATGTTGAGTATCCTTTTATTTGTTATTGATCATTTATAAATAATTTTTAGAGAAATGTTTATTCAGATCCTTTGCCAAATTTTTAATTGGGTAATTTGTCTTAGAATTGATTTCTTCTTAGGTATACAGTTTTGCTGATGTTAGTCAGCACTGCTTCCTTGGGATACACTCGACTTGGTCATGGTGGGCAATACTTCTAATGTAATATTTAACTTTCTTTACTAACATTTTATGTAAAATTTTAATATCACATAAAATATTATTAAATATCAATATTCAGAAATGAGATTGTGATTTTAAAGCTATTTAGATTAAATTTTAACATTAGGATTTTGCTAGCATTGTAAAGTAAATGTGATAGATTTCATTTTTTTTAGTGCATAATATTATTCATAGTTTTTGCTTGACTAAACTCACTGTCAAAACAGTATCTCTATAGAATATTCTTTGGACATAATTGGCATATTAAAGACATTGTAATCAGGGAAAGTCGAGGTGAATCTCAGGCAGCCAAGAAGGCTACTGGACCCTGAGAAAACTGAAAATAATTTGAATTTTATTCACCTTTTAACCATGAAAGTTAGCTGGGGAAATAACTTCAGGAGGTAAAGACATGCAGAGACCTGGGGACACATGTAGAGGCAGAATAATTTCGGTCAAGAACCCCATCACCTCCTGATATCTACAAGGCAGCATAAAAGGAATGGATGCTTTCTAAGGAAAGAAGAATGAGGAGAGGCCAAGCTCTGAAAAGGGCTGAGCATATTTAGACAAGGGAGAATAAAAAGTCTCTTAATAGATTTAACTTAATAAAGCATAAATTATAATTCATATTGGATCATTAGCTATTTTTTTCTTTCCCTCAACCTGGCAGATGTTTATTGTGCTGTACAGTAGATAAGAAACAGACAAAGGAGCTGAATTTCTCTGAGTCGTACTGTGAGGTAAAATTTGTAGCCTCACTAATACTATGCTCTCTAAACATCAAAGACTTTTTGTCCAATGGCAAATATAACATTTGTACCACAAACTTTAATAATCCTCATAAATATTGCTCTTATTTTTATTTAACTTTAGGGCTTTAGCTTTCAGGGACCAAAATGAAATAAGATGAGAAACAATTAGCTTCACATTAAAGACAATATTTTTTCTTATAGCAGTAGTTTAATGTGAAAATATCATGTAAAAACAGATCACCTGGGCCTGTCCTTAAAATGCAGATGAGGCTTCAGAGCCTGTGAGAATGTGCATTTCTAGCAAGTTTAGATGCTGCTAGTTTATGCACCACACTTTTAGTACTGAGGATTTATAGCAGGTGATTCTAACTAAATGATAATATCATAATCACCTGAGTAGCTATTTCTACAAGCAAATAGCTAATTCTTTCTTCCCTGCGTTCCCCAATTTCTCTGAGCAGAGCTGAGGAATTACCAATATCAGAGATGGAGTCCTGACCTTACATATTTTAGCAAAATCAAAATAGGTAAAGATTCTCAAATGATTTCAGTATGATGCACCTTTACCAGGGAGTTTAGAAACATTGCTTAGTAAACATAAGAGTCATGCACATGATCCTTAAATTCTAGATGAGAACCTGTAATTATATAATCCAGTTTAAAATGGCTTTACTAAGTTTGTGATGAATGTAGAATGAGTAATTTTGATTTTGATAGAATGACAAATTGGATATAGGATTCCTGGAACATAAAGAAATGCCCCAAATCATCAAGATAAATGCCAAATTGCATTAAACCCAAGAAATGCGTGGGTTTTACTAACATTTTATTGTTCATGTGATTCTAATTGTAACCACTGTGGGTGCACTAATGATTTTAGCCTGGTGTATGTTACAATGACATTCAATGACAAATTAGATTATTCAGTCATAACTTTATTTAGCAGGGAACTTATTCCCATTAGGAACAACTTCTCATTTTCCTCCATAGGGTAGCAGTGCATTTCCTAGGAGAAATCACTTGGTCAATGCCAGCAGTCTGCTTCAATTTTCTACTATCCAGGGATCCTGAGATTCAAACATCTGTGAAATTTCCAATGGCTTCTTCATGCCAGTGCAAAGTAAAAAATTTCTTGCTTTGATGGTGTTTCCAGATGTTCTTAATGCTGCACATATGGCAAGGGCCATTCTTTCCTAATAAGCTGAGGTTTTCAAAGAATCACACTAGGCAACTGAAATGCGACAGACCCTGAAATCTACCTATAAATTGGCTTTATCTGAAAAGCATTTATATTCCTGACAACAAATATAATTATCCCAATACCTACATACAAGGCTTCACACAGTCATGATGATGAAACAATTTGTAAAATACTCTTGGTTTGTGGCACAGTGAAGCCGCTTAATTGCTGAAAATAAACTTTACCAAAATTTCCTTTTGAAACTGTTTTCTTTTTTATTGTTACAGATCATGAGGATTAGATACAAGAAGATATTTCAGGGACATATAGCTGGAAAAGTGAAACTGCCTTTGGTTTGCTCCTCTTCTTTTACTGTGCCCTTATTCATATTCTCAACTCTTTTATTCAGTTAATTTAGAAAATACATTTAATAAAATTAAATAAAATCGATGAGATAGAAACTGTTGCGATTTTCAAATTCTTTCACAAATTGTTTAATCGAAGTTACTGTAAACTTTTACCTGAACTATTAAAAGAGTCTTCTAAATTCATTAGATCAGTGTTTTTAAAAATGCAGTCCCATTTTTTAAAACACTGACCAGCAGTAGTAGCATCACCAAGAAACTTGTTTGAAATGTAAATTATCTGGCACTACCCCAGATCTATGGAATTTGAAACTCTGGGATGTGGCCCAGCTCACTGATTTATAATAAAATTTTCAGATGATTTCTCTGCAAGGTAAAGTTTGAGAACCCCTGAACTAAAGTGCTAACATCTGAAAAATTATGGTTGGACAGTTAGAAGTTAAATACACTAAAGGTACTCAAGGATGGATTCACAGATAATACGAAATCGAAACAACATTTGTTATCAAGCTGAGGAGGGTTTCCTTGCAAAATCTAGTGTCAAAATTGAAAGGAACAAGATCTCACAGGAATGGGTTGAATATTTGGGACATGCAGAGAAAATCTGTGCAGTTAAGTAATAGGACTACTTAGTGGGAAGCAACTGATTAGGGAGAGTGAAGAGAGTTATTTGGTGGAGTTGTGAAAGGCTAGATGCAGTCTATCCTCTCAGCAAGAAGTATCAGAAGTTGTCAAATGGAAGAGTGACATCATCACATTTGCTTTCTAGAAACATAATTTTGGCAGCAGTGTGGTGGATTAAGTTATGTAGAGAATGAGAAATAAACCAATTAAGTAGTTACTACAATATCAAACTGCGAGATGATGAAGTTTTATATTATGACTAAAAATGAGGGGTTGGCTTTGAGAGGGATTCCCATAGCACTGTGGTCAATTAAGACGTTAGAAGATCCACTTCTAGATAACATGGAGAATGTAGCAAAGATTATTGCTACAATCTTAATAAGAAAACACCAAATACATTAAAAATAATATTTCTTTTAAAAATCTGTAAAGAATGGTGGATATAAATAAATCTAAATAAACTAATTCAAAAGAGAAACAAATTCTACATAAGTAAACAAAAAGTAGAAGTACCTTCAATGTAGGAATTGTTTGAAAGTGAAAATATATACCACATCAACATCAGTCATAAGATAGGTCCTGTATCAGTCAGAGACAGAAATCATACCAGAAATTTGAACAAGGATAATTAGTGTAAAGAATTTTTTTTTTTTTTTGAGACAGAGTTTCACTCTTGCTGCCCAGACTGGAGTCCAATGGCGTGATCTTGGCTCACCGCAACCTGTGCCTCCTGGGTGCAAGCGATTCTCCTGCCTCAGCCTCCTGATTGGCTGGGATTACAGGCATGTGCCACCATGCCTGGCTAATTTCTTTTATTTTTAGTAGAGACAAGTTTTCTCCATGTTGGTCAGGCTGGTCTCCAGCTCCTGACTTCAGCTGATCTGCCCACCCTGGCCTCCTAAAGTTTTGGGATTACAGGCGAGAGCCACTGCGCCAGGCCAGTGTAAAGAATTTTTAATTTAAAAGGTTACAAATTACTAAAATAATTAAAAAATATAATTTCAAGGGCAGAAGGTAATTACTACTTCTCTGCTGAAGAAAAATGAGCAAGAAAGGAGTTTAGAGAAGCCTCACAGTGTAAGATGTAGCCTTCTTTGTATAAGATATGGCTGCCACAGGAAAATGCAGCCTACTAGTGGAAGATACATTTTCTAGAATGTGTCAATGAATGAGCAAGAGCTGGGTGCATGTATATGGCTGTCAGGATGAAGGAAGAAGGTAGGCCACACGTGGGTTGTAATTAAATCATTGGGTTAGGATAAGATAACACATGGATATAGAGTCAAATTATGAAAAAATCCAGGTGAAGCACTAGGGGACAATAGGCTCATTGTATTAAGAAAGAAAAGTAAGATGAAAGGAGCAAAAATAGTCAAGTGCTGTCTTATAAATCAGAGAAAGAGCTCAATATGTAGGGCCTCACATTTACTAGCATTTTTTAAGCTGACAGGGATGTCTATTGCTATAGTTTGGATATATATCCCTGCCAAATCTCATGTTGAATTGTTATCCTCAATATTGGAAGTAGGGCCTGGTGAGAGGTGTTTGTGGCATGGGAGCAGATCTCTCATGGTTTGGTGCTGTCCTTGTGATAGCAAGTGAGTCCTCATGAGATCTTGTTGTTGTAAAGTGTGGCACCTCCTCCCCTCCCTTTCCCCCTGGCTCCCCTACTACCATGTGAGACATCTGCTCCCTCTTTGCCTTCCACCATGATGATAAGTTTCCTAGAAGCAGATGCTTTCTATATAACCAGCAGAATCATGACTCAATTAAATATCTTTTCTTATAAATTTTCCAGTCTCAGGGTTTTTTTAAATATATATATAGCAATGCAACAATGGCCTAACAGAGAAAATTGGTACAGAGGAATTGGGCATTCCTATAAAAATACCTGAAAATATGGAAGCCGCTTTGGAACTGGGTAATGGACAGAGGTTGAAAAAAGGTATGGAGGGCTCTGGAAGAAGACAGGAAGATAAGGAAAAGTTTGGAACTTCTTAGGGACTGGTAAAATGGTTGCGATCAAAATGTTGATAGAGGTATGGACTCTAAAGTCCAGGCTAATGAGTGTTCAGATAGAAATGAGGAACTTATTAGGAACTGGAGCAAAAGTCACACATGTTATGCCTTAGCAAAAAGCTTGGATGCATTGTGTTCATGCCATAGGTATCTATGGAAGGTTGGAAATGACAATGATGTCTTACAGTATCTAGTGGACGTAATTTCTAAGCAGCAAAGCTTTCAATATGTGACCTGGCTGCTTCTAACAGCTTATACTCAGGTGTTAGAGCAAATAATGACTGAAAGTTGGAATTTATATTTAAACAAAAAGGAAAGCATAAAACTTTGGATTATTTGCAGCCTGGCCATGTGGCAGAGAAAGATAAAGGTTTTTTGGAAGAGAAATTCAAGCAGGCTATGGAGCAACCACTTGCTAGAGAGATCTGCATAACTAAAAATGAGCCAGGTGCTGATAGGCAAGACAATGGGAAAAAGGCCTTGAAGGCATTTCAGAGATCTTCCAGTCAGCTTTTCTCATCACAGGCCCAGAGGCCCAAGATGATTGAATGGATTCAAGAATCAGGCCTGGGGTGCCACTGCCCTGCACCACTCCAGGAGGCTGCTCCTTGCATCTAGACCTCTCTAGCTCCAGCCTCAGTTCATAGGGCCCCAGATACAGCTCAGGCTGTCACTTGAGAGGGTGCAAGATGTAAGCCTTTGATAGCTTCCATGTGGTGTTAAGCCTACAGGCATGCAGAGTGCAGGAGTGAAGGGTTGGAAGCCTCTACCTAGATTTCAGAGAATGTATGAAAAACCCTGAGTGCCCAGGAAGAAGCCTGCTGCAAGAACAGAGTCCTCATAGGGAACCTCTATCAGGGCACTGCCAAGGAGAAATGTGGAGTTGGAGCCCCCACACAGAATCCCCAGTGGAGCTCTGCCTATTGGAGATGTTAGAAAGGGTCCACCACCTTTGACACCCCAGAATAGTAGAGCCCTCAGCAGCTTACAAGCTCAGCATGGAAAAACCACAGGGATGGAGCTGCTCAAGGTTTTGGGAGCTGACCTTTTGCACCAATGTGCCCTGAATGTAGGATATGGAATCGAAGGAGATTATTTTGTAGCTTTAAGATTTAATTACTGCCCTGCTGGTTCTCAAACTTTTGTGGGGCCTATAGGCCCTTTCCTTTGGCGGATTTCTCCTTTTTGGAACAGGAATATTTACTCAATATCTATACCTACATTTTGTCCTGGAAATAAATAACTTGCCTTTGATTTTACAGGCTTATAGGTGGAAGGTACTTGCCTTCTTTCAGATGAGACTTTGCACTTTGGAGTTAATGCTGGAATGAATTAAGATTTTGAGGGATTGTTGGGAAAGCATGATTGTATTTTGCAATGTGAGAAGGACAAAAGATTGAGAGGGGAAGGACAAAATGATATAGTTTGGATATATGTGACCATCAAATCTCATCTTGAATTATAATACCCAATTTTGGACGTGGGGCCTGGTGGGAGGTGTTTGGGTCATGCTGGCAGCTCTCTTGTGTCTTGGTGCTTTCCTCATGATAGCGAGTGGGTTATCATGAGACCTGGTTGTTGTAAAATGTGGCACCTCTCCCGCCCAACTCTCTCTCCTGTTCCCTGTCTGCCATATGAGACACTTGCTCCCCCTTCATGTTCCATTAAGACTGTAAGTTTTCTGAGGTCTCACCAGAAGCAGATGCCAGTATTATGCTTCCTGTACAACCTGCAGAACCATGAGCCAATTAAATCTCTTTTATATAAATTACCCAGTCACAGGTTTTTCTTTATAGCAATGCAAGAATGGCCTAATACATCTATGTATCTGGTAACAAGAACATTTTCTTGCACTTCTGGAAGAAATACATATTAGGTAAACTTTCTCAGAAATATAGCATAGATTTGAATGTCATTAAAATGCATCCTTTCACATTGTAAATGCACTACTGGGAATAAATGATTAGAGTTTTAACTAAATATTATGCACAAAGATTTTCTCATAGCACAATGTGTTATGATAAGAACAAACTATATGTCCCAATATAGAGGAGTGACTATACAAGTCATGGTTAATATATATGATAAAATAATATATAAATAGTAAAATATTTTTATAGAACATATAATTATATATGAAAATCTAACAATATAATTTAATAGGAATGAATATAAAAATATAAGGATCATAATCCCATGTAAATGTTCCTAGAAAAAAGTCAAAATTACTGATTTGGAGTATGGTGATATTATAATAATTATGGTAATTAAATCCAGTTTATTTCTACAAATGAGCTTGTATTATAATCCATAAAATTCAATGATATTTTAATAAATATGAAGGTGTTGACTGTCAAACTCGTTGAATTATTCTAGGCATCTAATGCTATAAAGCATAAAAATAGAAATGTGAGACACGGCAGTTAGGAGATTACACATGAGTCTTTTGAAAAGGGCCTCAGTGCAGTGATAGGAGTGGAAGCTACCAGGAAATAGGTTGATAAAGAAAAACTAAAGTCAGTAATTATAAACTATGTACTGAAGATATTAATTAATGATTCGGAAGAGGAGAAAAATGAGAGGAATTAAGGGAAGACTTTGAGACCATTTGTGCATTTTTAATGCATGTTTGCATAACTGAGGAGAATGGGCCAAGGAAGAAGGTAGCTGAAGGTCACAGAAAACAAAGGGAACAACTGTCCATTGGTGTCCTGAAAAAGCAGAGTGGGAGGCGTTCGGGGTACATTTAGGGAATTTGTCAGAATACATTGTGTGTCTCTTTAAATCAGACGCAAATTTGTACATTACACACACATATATGTTTAATTCTTTATGATGTTTTCCAGTGGTCTTTCACCATAGACAATATGCTTATTATGCTGAAGGAAGCAGCCTAGTGGCTGGACAAAATCTGTCTCCGTAACATGCGATATATATATGTGCACATATGTTTGTATGTGAGGGGGCAAGTATTTGTGTGTGTTTGTGACTTTAGGTACAGCCTACAGGGCAACAAGAAAAGTTAATTTTGCATATTTCTTTGACCTGAGTATCACTCTATCAAGCTTAATTCCTTCTCTTCAGGCTCAAGTCTTAGGTATAAAAACACAAATATTGAGTAGAATTTTTTTTTTCCCCAGGCTTTGCATCCAGATAAAAAGGCTTTTCATATGAACTGGGAAAGATTCATTGGTTGATTCACTATACAGGTTAGAGAAGAATAAAGAGAGTGAAGAGAAGAAAGAGGAAAAATAAAAGAGAGGAAAGACAGAGCAAGGAAAGGAAGAATAAAGGAGAAAATGTCACTGTTAAGTGTGTGCGCATGCGTAGGCACACATGAACAGGGATCAGGACAAGTGCATGGGAAGAGTGTGAGAGTGGAGCCTGTCCAACACAAGCCTAGTGTGGGCACATACTAACAGCAGTGCAGGAGACAGAGTCTGGTGTACTGGTAACCAGATGTGCCCCTGCCATGACTCCTGGAACAGAATTATAGGGGGGCCAACTCTCTTTGCATCTGGGAATCATTTCACCACTTAGGATGAAACCACCCACATATTTGTTCACTTGAGTGTGTGTGTGTGTGTGTGTGTGTGTGTGTGTATCGTATAGATATGCATGAAAAATATAACTTACTTTTCTCCTAAATACAGTAATTTCTATTTTTCATCACTTGGTAATAGTGGAAATGGTGGTAAGTAAAGAAAGAAGTATAATGTAAAAAAATACAATGATCATAAAATGGATACATCAAGAGTAAATGCAAGTCAGGGAAATACAACAAAATTTCCAAGACATTGAAATTGTTGAGTGGTTTTAACTCTATGAGATACATAAGGTATGATGTAGTAGAAAGTACATTATTTGGGCTAGGAATCTAAGAATCTGGTTTCTACTTCCAGGCCTGTCACTTTCTTTCAAGGGCGGGACCTTGTGCTCTTAATATCAAATTTATTCACAAGTTAAATGTCAAAGTGGGTCTTGATACCAGAAGGTTGGATATCAATCTCTGAAGAAAAAGAGAATTATTTGATTTATTTGGGTCTTTCATAAAATTTACAAATGTTTTTCAGGCAAGAATTTGAAAAAAAAGCCAATATAGCTTAGACAGGGAAGTGCAGAGTCTTATGTGTGATCTGTCAAGAGAACAAAATCTACAGAAACATGTCTGAAAAAAAAAAAAAAGAAATGGGCAGACTTTGATTGGATCAATGGCACAATTTAGCTAGGCATAATTTCTTTGTAACATATAAACCTTTAAGTTATGGAGATATGTATTTACCTGAAACAGGCAATTTCTCATATGTATATGCTAAAACAACATCTTATTTCAAGTGGTTTCATATCTTTATCAAATTTGAAGATTTGAAGATATGTGAATAATTACTATTTGTTATGTTTTCCCTATGTCAGGTATATGTATTACGTACTAAGGTTCTCATTTAACCTGCATCACAATCTTGCAAATATTAACCCCTCATTTTTTAAATAAGAAAAATGGGCCCCCAAAATTTCACTTAATTAGCTCAAGGGCCTGTTTGTTTTCAGACCTACCATATTGTACAGATTCCTCTTATGCCATGATCAAAGTTAAAATACATTTCAGCATTTCAACAACTTGTTAGTTTTTGCATCTCTGATTATTTATTGTTAGTTCACTTGTCCTAGGCTCCCAGATTAGGTCTTTTCTTTGGCCATCATGGTTCTCTCCAATCCAGCTTCATTCAAACCTGTGTAGTTTGTCAGCATTCTCAAGTTAAAGCGGCAAAGAAATTGAATTGCCTGAGGATCTTGTTCCCTGAGTTGAACAAGTCCTCTGCATCTTTCTATAACTGTGTCATGTAGTTAGAACTGTTCTGTCTTTTTAAAATTTCTTCCACACGATAATAGGAACACTTCTACTAAGATTAGGCTAAGCCTTTATTAGTTTCCTTAATCTTTTTTTTTAACTTTGGCAGGAAATAGAACACTAACTCACAAGAAGAGGCAGACAATTGCAGCATTGACTCCATCACCAGTACACAGAATGACCTTACAAATTTAATCAAATATTTAGCTTGATTTTTGTGTGTATATACAAATTTATAGGTAAAAATGGCATCAACACTTTTAGTAAAAAATGCAAAAGCTTGGAAACGCTTAAAATTATGATATAAAATGCAAATGTCAAAAATTATTATTTTACGTAATTGTCATGTTGATTTAATAGATGACATTATACTATGTCTACAGATTTATGTATTAAGGTCTAGTTGGTCTCTTCCATGAGAACAGGTAGAAGAAAATCAAAATAAGTACTATCCTCTATAACCATAACAAATAGTTAACTAAATCTCCTTGTTAAATGCAAAATGCTTTGTTTGTTTTGTTTTTCATATGGTGTCACAAGGTTCTCCGGGCTAAACCACTGGAACATTTGCAGTATAGCACCAGAGTACAGACTAAGCTTGAACATAGAGATTGCTGTCAACTAATATTTGTTGTAAAATGATAATATTATTTTTAAAATGTGTGAAATTAATACTAATTCTATGAAGATAGCTTTTGGAAATTTGAGGTGTTTGTGGCTAAAGGTGAAGTAAAATTGTAAGAATGATTGTTGTTTCTTCATATTTGCTGTAGCCATATAACTTGAAAGAGGAAATGGGAATGGAACTTGGAAAATCTATAGACTTTCCTTGCTTCCCTTTGTACCACAGTGAGCTATTTGGGATTTGCCACTTTCTTTGTAATGTTTTAGAGAGTGAACACAAAGGAAAAGTCTCGAAGTTGAGTCATTTTGTTGAATTAAGAGAAATAGACTGTTGACTGTAAACACAACCAGGAGATACACTATTCTCATTGAATTGATTGATTAATTTGTTCCAACAACAAATTTGGCTTGTATCTTCTTTCAGTATATTAACTAACTACATTGGTTGCTTCTGTATATTTGGTTATACATGAACAGCTGTAGCATATTTAGTTCACATGGGCCTTCGAGTCAGACAGCCCTTCAGAAACAACTGTGTTATTTTGCTTCAGTGATCTCATATGTAAAATGGGAATTATACTAATACTAATCTGTTAGATTTATTGTGAGAACTAAATACATAGACTTGAACAGCACAAAATAAGCCTTTTAACCATTACTTTATCATAATTACATATGTGGGAGTACAAATATACACATAAGTTTGGTATCAAGTTTTATACATATAGTACAAGTTTACTCAAGATATTCAGTTTAAAAAATCATTAAATTAAATAACAATTTAAATAAATTTATTTAATTTGAATTGCAGCTTAAAATCATGTGGAGAAAATAACCAGATGATGTTTGACAACCTATGATATGTCAACTTGCCATGAAAAAAGTCAATTCAATTAAAAAATGTAATTATTCATTCCAATGATCTGTTTACACAGTACCAGGCATTAGTTTGGCCACACTTTTACTTAATTACTCCAATAAATGGACTTTTGGTAGATAGAGCCTAAAATGATCAAATTTGATGCTACTGAATGACTTGGTTGTTTAGATTTGTCATAACTCATTGACTATAAGTAGCAACAGAATTATTTCTGGTTTCCTGCCACTCACAGGATCATGTAGTTAGGTTGCAGAAAATATAAACATTTTCTTATTGTATCTAATTGTACTTCATCCATGAGAATACAATATAAACTTTAAAAATTTAGTATTCATTCCATTTTGGAGAGACTCTCTCTCTCCATATGTGTATATATACATATACATATATACATATACATATACACATATGCATATATACACACATATATGTATATATACATATACACATATACACATGTGTATATATATACATATACATATATATGGAGAGAGTAAAATATATATGGAGAGAGAGAGTAAAATTTGCTCCCTGCACTAAAGCCTGACTATATATCTTTCTATCCTGTGAAAATATTTTTTAAGTATTTAATACTTAAAACATACATATACATATACATAGAGATGTGTGTGTGTGTATATATATATATAGATATATATTCACATACACAGTATACCTACATCTATATATCTATATCTATGTTTATATTTATGTAGTCTCCAAATAGTACACATATATGTATATATTTGAAAAAATATATATATGTACAAAATAATATTCCTTACCTGAAATATTTTTTGCAAGGCGTGGGGGTATGATAAATTGTAAAGAGTAAAATTTCCTCCCTGCACTAAAGTCTGACTATATATTTTTCTATCCTGTGAAAATATTTTTTAACTATTTAAAAGGCAAATACTCTTATTTACTTATTTAAATAATATGGTAGTGTGATATTCCTGTCATTTTGAATTACATAAATAGGGAATACTAATCAATAAAAAACAGAAACATATGGAATGCAATTTTTAGAGAATTCAATTAGTTATAATAAAATTGTCACTAAAGAAAATTTAAAAATATATAATAATTTAGGAGTACAATTATCCTTACCACTGGAATCAATATGTAGGTATTTCTTTGGCTCCAAACAATTCCTGGTGTTCTGTGATATAAATTGTAATACAAAATAGACAAAACCACTAAGGAATTTCCCCTCTATCAAAGGCTTAAATAAAAAATTATATAGTTTGAAAAATCATTTGTGCATTAACTTCTTCAAAAGTAAGTTAAAAAAGGAAGGAAAGTTCCAGGCAATAAAAAACTCAATTAAAAAAACAAGTCAAACTCTTGTGCAGTTTTAGGTTTTGTACTTTTCTTTTGTTCTTTTATTTATCATTCTTCTTCTGTAAATCATCAAGGCATGCAGAAAGCTTTTGTCATTGTATTGCCAAAAATGTGTGTGTATATATATATATACACACACACGTACATACACACACAATATCTATCTACTATTTATATAAAACATTCTTGTAAACTGAGTAATAAGTGGTGAAGAGCTGAAATTTGCTTGGTCTACTACACACTGCCTGAGCAGAAAAACAATTTCTTTTTACTAATATATACTGCATTTCTCCCCAGTTTGTAGAAAGGGTCTTTGGTGACCATTATAACTCCCAAGAGAATCTGAGGTGAGGAAAGAATATCATTTAAGCAGAGTTCTTTTCCTTCAAGGCATGAAATAACTGGTGAGAATCTGTACCTTTTTACCTTTTCAGCTGGAGCTGAATGTACATGAATCTGATATGTCAAAAATATTTATAATAGATGACTTGGGGCCCCGATGCTGCAACCCTCAGGCAGTCAAAACTCCAATTGACTTCAGTGGGAACTTTACCCGTCCAAGGTCCAGCTGCCTTGTGCCTGTAGGGTAAAAGGAAGAGCTTAAATGAAGCACTGGTTCAGGACTTCAAGAACTACAGACAATCACACACAAAAAACTTTAGATAACAGGAGAAAGAAATCTGCAGATGGTTGCCTGTCTGAGAGCTTTTATTGACAAAGATGGCCTGGTCTACTACAAAAGAATAATTTTGATTGATTCTTTCCCACTTATGAACATAGTCCATGTATTTCAGTAGCCCATACCTTTTAATTCTATTTTGATTTCAAAATAATAGGAATTTATGAAGAGTTCATAAACTCCCTCTGCCTCCAGGATTAGGGAACAAAAAGAGAAATATAGTAAGTATAAATTAAAGATCAAAATATCTTTGAATGAAATGTTAAGAAAAGCTTTTCGTTCATAGAAATTAAAGGCAGACTGAGAAGCATCACTGTAAAAATCTGCTAGTCCAAGCTTCTCACTATGTATATGACAGAGCTGGACCTAGAATTGGGGGCGGCTTTGTCTTCCCAGTCCACTATAATGATCTCTTGCTTTGCCAGATTCCAATCTCATGTATTTCTCTTTACTCCACCCCCTACTTAACCCCTCCCAAGCAATAGTTTCATTTTAGTTGAAGGAATGTAAACTAGATTTAAAAATCAGTGTATTAACTGTTTAAGTTATAGTGCCTCAGACTCATTTTCCTTGTCTATGAAATAAGGTGTTTGTACTAGCTTACTTTATCAGTTAACTTTCAAGGGTATTATAATTCCATCAGTCTCTCTCTGTCCCTGCCCCGTCCCAACCACTTATCACTTCTCCTACACTATCTTAATAGAACTGCTCAAGGCAGAAAGACAGGGTAACATCGTGTTTGGTAAGCTGATTGATTTTTTCTTTAACATCTTCTTCTCTGATTTCAGATATGAGTACCTTTATACTGTCCTGCCCAATACACTGTGGCATCCATATTTCAAATATGTTAATGTAGAAGCATCCAAATACTTAATTAACTATTACCCACAGTAAGATATATAGCATTTATCTTTCAATTCAGTGTACATGCCTACAAACTGAAAGAAAATTTTCTTGAGGTCATACTTACTCTTCCTATGTGTAATAAAATACAGTCATCCCTTGATATGCTGGGAGCATTGGTTTCAGCACCTCACATGTATAACAGAATATGTATGTAGGCAAGTCCTGCAGTCACAGAACCTGCGGGTATGAAAAGTCTGACCTCTGTATGGGCAGGTTTCACCTTCCATGAATACTGTATTTTCCATCCACGTTTGTTTGAAAGTAATCAGCATACACACTGACCTGCACAATTCAAATTTGTGTTCTTTCTCACAGACAACACTACCAAAAGGACAATCCAGATAACTGGAAACATTTTTATTTTGTTTTTCAGACCTGTCTTGGTCCTATCATTTTTGATAAACTTTAATAGTATTTCTAAAACAACCACGAATCAAGGCCTGACACAACCCTTTTTCCCCCAAGCAAAGTTATTTGTGTCTGGATACTTTTTAATGTGTTTCAATGATTATGGATCCTGAATCAAGAATAAGCCTCTAAAGGAATTAATAAATTATTTTATGTTTTATATTTGTTAGGAGATAGACATCTGAAGATGAGAGTCTTTGTATGAAGGACCATTAAGCCAGTATCACAAATAGTTCCCCAAAAGCAGGTACATGAAGATCAGTAATTCAGCCAAGAACCCATTAACTAATTGTTACATGAACTATCCTCCTGTTTTTGAGATTTCTCCAAGGTCACACTGATGGATTGGAAGATACATAACCATCTTCAAAAGTATACATCTGCAGTGCCATTCATTTATTTAGTGAACACTTATAGAGTACCTGTGATGCCTCTGGAAATGTTTTAAGTGCCAAATGCTAGGTATTAAAGAATGAGTAAAGTGTATGTTTTCAGAGTGAAGAGATTTAGGAGGAAAGAAGCTCTAAAGATGCTAATAAATAGCAGTGCTGTCACCAGACTAATTCTAATGATGACATTTTCATTCACAACCATCAAAGAGTTGTTTCATTTCTTCACACTCATGTTTTGCTCTGAACTGCAGTAATGCTACTGACAAAGAAGCAGAACGAGAAATCAAACCATAATAATTTTATTTTTTTGAAAATTATAAAGCAATCTTTAAAGTTATTTTGCTTTCAAAGTAATTAATTTAAAAATAGGAAGTGGAAAATCTACAGTTACTCAGGACCCATTATTCAGAATTCATTATTCACCAAAGCATTTAAAAGACTGTTTTGGCAGTGTAAAATAAGGAAAATAAAGCTTAAAAGAGAACAACTACTGACAGGAGATGTAGGTAATGTTCGCAGTGGGAAAATATATTATCATAAGAAGAAACACTTACCATAAAACATTCCAGAGGGGAGTCATTGGGATTATGTCCCCTTCCTCTATGTTTACACAATGTGAAAACGGCCAGTTACATCAGCTCTGAGTTTGAATTACACCTAATGTAACAACCAGATAACCATTGACAATATCAGGCACTATTCAACGTGTTTTGCATTGGGTGGATAAAGCTGTAAGTCTGTCTTGTGGTCAGTTCTTCATACAATTTCAGTTCAAAATGTCAAAGGTTGGATTAGTTTATAGATATTTGCTGAAGATACATATCATTTTCAGTTAGAAATTGTTCATTTTCTAGATAATTTGGGACTTTAATTTTATGCAGGATTGTCCTCCTAGAAAGGCAAATTGATGCAATTGCCCACAGACCCTCAGGATCTATGAGGGGAGGGGAAAAAAGGCAGCTAGCAGCTGGTAGCTGAAATATAATTAGTGTCAATATGTAAAATACAATTAGCATCAGCATGCAACCTGCTCCCTAGGCCTGCCTCAGCTGTCTTTGGTCTTCTGCATACCTCTTTCCTCAAAGCATCTACCTGCAGACCAACTTCTGTTCTTAATGTCTGTTTTTACTAACTATTAGTTAAATCATTCACTATAACAAAATTTTCAGATTTAATCTGCATAAAGATATTAAGCATATAGAAGAGGTGATTTAATGATTTGTGCTGGGTTCTATACCTCCATAAACATGACCTGCTTAAACTTGGCTATAAAAACTTATCTTGATAAGATTTTTTTCTTAATTTGTCACAATAAAACACTGGAGTTTACAACTAGAAGTACTTCTGCTGCTATGTTGTCATGTTATTAAGATTAGACAGCTACATACCAGAAATATTGAGATTCATAAAATAGTAATAGAATAATGTTTGATAAGATCACACTAAAATTTTGTTAAATTCTGATTTATGTAATAAAAAATAAGCCAGTTTAACCTCATTAAGATGAAAGAAGATAAAAGCTAACAAACCCTTTTCCTTCAAGAAAAGTAGTAAACACATTTATCAATTAGGAGTGAATGGTGCTTTAAACATTTATTTGTGAGGCATTTGTTTGGAATTTAGAGTGTGTTTTCTTAGACACATTGGATTTAACATGTTTAAGTTTATAGGGGAGCCAAGAAGTCTCTGAAATCTATGACATACATGGAGATAGGATACAGCCCAATACAGGGCTTTGTCTAAGGTTAAGGATCTTGCAACTTCTGTTGTAAAATTCATACATCTAAGAGTTCATATCGAATCTCATTAATGTCCTCTTCCCTCCCTCCCTTCCTTTTTCTTTTTTCCTATAGATAGCATTTTAGATTGAATAATTTTATTGATTTACCCTATAATTTCCAAAATGCTTCCCCCATTTTATTACCCCTCAGTTAAATAGTACCTCCACACACATGAACTTAAAGTTTTTCTTAATTGATTATCAAATTATTTATTTCAAAAACTACTCATATACCAGAAGACTTATCATTTGATCAAATTTCAGTGACTCAGTTTACAAAGGGAAGAAGCTTTATGAAATGCAAAGATGATCCATTGGTTTATCTATTCATTTTCTCCAAAATGTGGATACTTAACATTAGATGTTAATAAATTTTGAGAAGTACATATATAAACAATGCCCAGTATGATGTCAATCATGCAGGAATATTAGTTGTGTCCTTCTTGGGTGTTTGGATCTCGCTGCCATTTTAATACAGAATCAGTGCTAATCTTGCATCCTCTCTCAGAGAATATCCTGTGGAGTCTTAGTTCCTGAAGAAGGTCACTCAAGATGAATTAGAATATTAATGAGATTGTACAGTCACAAGATGGGGTTGATACAGGACTTACCTACTTTTAGGTTTTATGTTTTTCATGTGTGTTAAGAGGTGGATGTTAAGACAGCAGTCAATAAAACTTGGCAAATAAGGTGACCTACTGGAAATAGAGCAGAACTTTGCCAATGATATAACTTGAAAGCCCAAGCCACCTCATGCCACATCAATTTTTTTCTATAATTACCAATTGAAATGTCAAAAGACAAAATTTCAACAAATTTAGCTTAACGATTGAATTGGCTTTTATCAGCAGTTTATGAATTGGGGAACATCTCATCTAAGGGCTTAGAAAAGGTACTCCAGTGAGGTGAGCAGAAGAGTCTGACTTACAGGCAGAAAAAGACTGAAGAAAGCTGAAACAGGGAACAGAGGCCAACTGGTAAATATCACGTTACTTTCCTTATAGAGGTTTAAGCAGAGAGGACTTTCTTAATGGAGGCTAGAGCTGGCCTGTTTGGGATGTAGCTATTATCTCTCTCCTGATTTCTCAAAAGATTAGATGAACAACTTAGTTCTGGTTTGGTGATGTGGAATTCTAATAAAATTGAATGTTAGCAAATGTTAGGTTCATTTGGTCTAAAGTTCAATTTAAGTCTAATATTTCTTTGTTGATTTTCTGTGTTGATGATCTGTCTATTGCTGTGAGTGGGAGTGTTGTAGTACCCCACTGTTATTGTATTTCTGTCTATTTCTTTAGATCTAGTTATATTTGTTTTATGAATCCAGGTGCTCCAGTGTTGGGTGCATATATATTTATAATTTTTATATTCTCTTGCTGATTTGATTTCTTTATTGATATATAATAAATGGCCAGGCATAGTGGCTCATGCTTATAATCCTAGCACTTTGGGAGGCAGGTGGATTGCCTGACCCTAGGAGTTTGAGACCAGCCTAGGCAACATGGCGGAATGCCATCTCTAAAAAAATTACCAAAATCAGCTGGGTATAGTGGTGGAGGCCTGTATTAACATCTACTCAGGAGGCTGAAGTGGGAGGATTACTTGAGCCCAGGAGGCTGAGGCTGCAGTAAGCCATGATCATGCCACTGCACTCTAGCTGGGGTGACAGAACAAGACCCTGACTCAATCAATCAATCAATGAAAGATATATAATAACCTTTTTTGTCTTTTAAAAATATTTGTGATTTAAAGTTTGATTTATCTGATATGAATATAGCTACTTGTATTAGTTCGTTCTCATGCTGCTAATAAAGACATAACCGGGTGATTTATAAAGGAAAGAGGTTTAATTGACTCACAGTTCTGCGTTGCTGGGGAGGACTCAGGAAACTTACAATCACATCAGAAGGCACCACTTCACAGGGCAGCAGGAGAGAGAATGAATGCTGACTAAAGTGGGAAGCTCCTTATAAAACCATCAGATTGCATGTGAACTCACTATCACAAGAATAGCATGGAGAAAACCACCTCCCATCATTCAGTTTTCTCCACCTAGTCTCACCCTTGACATGTGGGGATTATTAAAATTCATGGTGATATTTGGGTGGGGACACAGAGCCAAACCATATCATTACTCCTATTAGCTGTTGGTTTTGGCATTTACAATGAATATCTTTTTCCACTCTTTTACTTTGTCTGTGTGTGTATTTTACACATAAGGTAGTTTCTTGTAAGTAGTGTATAGGTGGATCATGCTTTTTAAAATTCATTCTGCCAATCTGTATCTTTTAAGTGGAACATTTAATCTATTTAAATGCAGGATTAATATTAATATGTGAGGTTTTGTTCCGATCATATTATTAATTGTTTTCTAATTGTTTTATAAGTTATTTCTTTCTTTTTCTCTGTTTGACTTTCTGGCTTGGTGAAATTCTGTCATGTTGACGCTTGATTTCTTTTTCTTCCTTATTTGTGTGATTTTTTTTTATAAGGCCTGTGATTTATATTCTTTTCTGTGGTTTCATGATGATGAATATTGAAATTTTGTTTTCCTATTTAGGACTCCTTTGAACATTTCTTTTAGAGACAGTGTAGTGGTGACAATTCACTCAGCATTTGCTTCTGTGTTAAAGATTTTATTTCTCCTTTATTTATAAAGCTTAATTTTGCTGGATATAAAATACTTGGCTTTTATTTTTTCCAGCAATTTGAAAGTACCCTCCCATTTTCTTTGCCCTCTTAAGTTTTCTCCTGAGCACTCCACTATTTGTCTGATGCAGTTTTCTTTATAGGTGACTAGATGTTTTTCTCTCGCTGATTTATTTTGTTTCCTTCATTTTGGCCTTAGACATTCTGATAATAATATGTCATGGTGAAATCCTTTTTGCAATGTATTTACCAAAGATCACTGGGTCTCATGTATCTGGGTGTCTATATCTCTTGCTAGATTTGGGAAGTTTTCATCAATTATTTTCTTAAATATGTTTTTTAAGTTTTTTTGATATTTGTTCCTTCTTTGGATTACCAATAATTTGCAAGTTCAGCTGCTTTATGTAATTCCAAACATCTAGAAGACCATGTTCATTATTTTTATTTTCTGTTGTTATATTTGTCTGAATAGACTATTTTAAAAGGTCTGTCTTCAAATTATGAGATTCTTTCTTCTGCTTGGCCTGGTCTATTGCAGAAATTTTAAAATGTATTTTATAATGTCTTCAGTTAATTTTTCAGTTTCAGAATTTCTATTGTTCATGTGTTTGTTTTTTAAGATACCTATTCCCTTATTAAATTTCTCATTCATATCCTGACTTCATTTTCTGATTTCTTTGTGTTGGTTTTCATATTTTTCTTGGGTGTCATTGAACTCCTTTAGAATAAATATTTTGAATTATTTATCTGGCATCTGAAGAATTTCTTTTTGGCTAGAATCTATTTTTGCAAAATTATTATGTTCCTTTGAGGGTGTCTTAGTACCCTGCTTTTTCATGCTTTCTATATTTTCATGTTGATTTCTGCATATCTCAACCAACAGTCACTTCTTATTTTTGAATTTACTTTCATTGGGGGAGAACTTTTTTCTTGAAGATATGATGATGATGAATGTTGGATAGGGTCATTTGATTTTGCTTCTGGATACTTGCAGTGACAAAGACTCTGTATGATTTCCTTGGCTGTAAGTAGCCTTAGTGTGCTGGTTTTCTCAAATACCAGTTGTAGTTGTCATGTACAACTACATGGGTGGGTGATTGCGTTCATGACCTTCTGGGCAGCCAGGGTAGCAGGGAGATTGGAGTAGCAGTAGTCACAAGAAGCTTTTGTCAATCCTGAGCACTGTGCTATTTTAGCAGTTGCTGCATTGTGCTATGTGGGCTGGCCTCCAGGCCAGTACGTGGTGCTTAGAGGTAGAGACAGCTGCTGTAGTAGTGGTAGGATTTATGTTTGACCTATGTTCTCTGGAAGTGCTCACGTGTCCTAGGCAGTGGATTGAACCTTGGACCCTTCAGGGACATAGATTTCACACTCTTTCTCGGAGGGGTGGGTGAAGTTGGACTGGGCAATCCTGCACTCAGGTCCCCCAATGTCACATACTTTCACCATCCCAGACAGGGTTGGCAGGGAAGTCCTCCGGCCCCTTGTAAAAAGCCTGGATGATGGATCACGAGGTCAGGAGATCAAGACCATCCTGGCCAACATGGTGAAACCCCGTATCTACTAAAAATACAAAAATTAGCTGGGCATGGTGGTGCACACCTGTAATCCCAGCTATTTGGGAGGCTGAGGCAAGAGAATTGCTTGAACCAGTGAGCCGAGATCACACCACTGCACTACAGTCTGGGTGCCAGGGTGACACTCTGTCTCAAAAATAAATAAATTTCAAAAAAAAAAAAAGGCCTGGGTGAGGGCTCACTACTGCTGTGCCAAGGTCTCACCATGGAGAAGGAGAGGTCATTCCATCTCCACAGTGTTGGCCAGCAGTAGTGGAATCTGCTTCCCTCTCATGCTTCTGTCCTGGCAGAACTCACTCCCCTGTCCCAACTGTGTCAGCCCATGTAGCTCTTCAGTTACTTACTGCAGTTTGCTTCTAGTCTGCGACACAGACTCAGGCTATAGGAGCCACTGCCCAGCTTGATACCAAGCCTCTCTGGCAACTCTCCTCCTGTTCATGTCCCACGTGGTGGGCCGGGACCTGGAGCCCTTACCACACTTATTTCTCAGTTCTGACTGTGGACGCTCCTCCCTCAATCAAGCTCCAGTTTCTGAAGTCCGAGCTTGAGCTTCTCTAAAGTTGAAGACTGCTGCAGCTGCAAGCTCCCAGGACCATGACCATGCACAGCTTGCTAAGAGTTAGGATCAAGAATGGCATCCTACCATAGGGATCCAGGTTTGTGGGAAAATGTGAGACATTTCCTGGAACAGTTCCTCCTCACAGTCTCCCCACCACTTCCCAAGTTATACTCAGGGTTTGGTAGAGCCAATTTGGTTCCCATGGCTTGGCTTGCATGATTCCCCAATGTAAAAATGAACCATGTGAAGAAACTCACTCACTCTTTTCCATATTGGGGATTAGCCCCTGGTTTTGGCCACTCGTAGCTTATCCTTCATCTTCTTCCCACGTTCTGGAGCTTCCTCTCACTATTCTGTTGAACTCCCATGTCCCCTCTTAGATAATATGTTCGAAGTGTGATTGTCCACATGCTATTTTGGTTCTTCTCAGTGAATATGGCATGCTGAAAATGCCTCTAATCAGGCATCTTGGGAAACAAAACAGAATAAAATAAAATCCAATGTACTTTGAAAATCTCAGACCTTCTACTATATATTTCTAAAGTTCAACTTCAATTTGGGTTTTGTTTTTTCTTGAGACAGAGCCTTAATCTGTTGCCCAGACTGGAGTGCAATGGTACAATCTCGGCTCACTGCAACCTCTGTTACGCGGATACAAGCAATTATCCTGCCTCAGCCTCCTGAGTGGCTGGCATTACAGGCGTGCATCACCATGCCTTGCTAATTGTTGTATTTTTTTTGGTAGATATGGAGTTTCACCATGTTGGCCAGGCTCATCTCGAACTCCTGACCTCAAGTGATCTGTCCACCTCAGCCTCCCATAATGCTGGGATTACAGGCATGAACCGCTGCACCTGGCCCAATTTTTTTTTATTATATCTTTCATGTCTTTTTTTGAAAATAAAGGATATATACTTATATTTAGTACATATTAAACCATTTATGATTACTATCTTAGTATTCACTAATTCCAATATTTATGTCAGTTCTGGGTTTGTATCAAGAGATTGATTTATTTTCACATTATGGATTATATTTTTCTGTGTCTTTGCATGTCTGCCATTTTTCAAATTAGATGCCTGACATTGTGAATTTTGTGATAGATATTTAGATAGATTATCTAAATATGTAGTAGATTTTTTTTTTGTTTTCCTATAAATATTCTTGAACTTTGCTCTGGGTCGCAATTAAATTACTTAGAAAACGTTTGATCTTTTCAGATCCCAGTTTTAAGATTTTTTTATGTAAGTCAGAGCAGTGTTGATTCTAGGCCTAATGATTCCCTACTATGGAAGCAAGAGTCCTCTGACTATTCTACCCAAAGCTCTGGGAATTATGATTTTTCTGTCTTGCTGGTAGGGTCAGACACTATTCCCAACCCTATGTATGAATCAGGTACCATTTTTCCTAACTCTTTGGGTGGTTGTTTTTCCCACTTTTGGTATTTTCTTAACCCTCAGGTGTGAAGTAAACTCAATTCTTGGCTGAATGCTTGAAAGTTACATAAGCAGATCACCAGGGTTACCTCTGTGAAATTACCACCTCCATATTCAAACCACTTTAATCTCTCTAGATGCTCAGCTTCACCTCCTCAATTCAGAGTCTTTTGGACTTCTCTGCACTGCAGCCTAAAAATTCTTCTCGTCATATTAAATATTCTAATTATTGAGAGCTTAACTATTTTATTTCCCATCTCTCAGAGATTTATTCAATGTTTTAAAACCATTGTTTCATATGTTTCTATTTTTGTTTTTTTAGAAGGGTGGACAAATCTTCTCCCTTTTACTCCATCTTTGTTTAAAATAATTTATATTTGAACTCATTAAAAAAAGAACTTTTATTTTTGATCTAGGGGTACCTGTGAAGGTTTGTTACATTGGTAAACTCGTGTCATGAGGGTTTGTTTTATAGATTATTTCATCAACCAGATATTAAGCTCAGTACTCAGTAAATATCTTCTTTGTTTCTCTCCCTCCTCCTATCCTCCACTCTCAAGTAGACCCCAGGGTCTGTTGTTCCCTTCTTCATGTTCATGAGTTCTCATCATTTAACTCCCACTTATAAATGAGAACACTCAGTATTTGGTTTTCTGTTTTTGTGTTAGTTTCCTAAGGATAAGAGCCTCCAGTTCCATCCATGTTCCCACAAAAGACATGATTCCATCCTTTTTATGGGTGCATAATATTCCATGGTGTGTATGTACAACATTTTCTTTATCCAGTCTGTCACTGATGGGCATTTAGGTTGATTCCACATATTTGCTATTGCGAATAGTGATACAGTGAACATTTGTGTTCATTTGTCTTTATTGTAGAATATTAATAATTCTCTGGGTATATACCCAGTAATGGGATTGCTGAGTCAAACGGTAATTCTGCATTTAGCTCTTTGTGGAGTCACCACACTGCTTTCTATAATGGTTGAACTAATTTGTACTCAAGCCAACAGGGTATAAGGGTTCCCATTTCTCTGCAATCTTGCCAGCATCTGTTATTTTTATACTTTTTAGATAGTCTTTGTGAGTGGTGTGAGATGGTATTTCATTGTGGTTTTAACTCTTAAAACCATAAAAGATGAAGTTTGTCTAATAATTTCTCCAAGAATTCTTAGACTCTTCTGCTGATTTTTTAAAAATATACTGATGGAGTAGAATGTTTTGCAGCAATAAGCACAGAGAGCTTCTGACAGCTCCAGCCAGTGATAAGTAAGGAATTCCATGTGAAGCCTACATGCAAACAGGACAGAGATGCAGAAGATATTTTCCACTAATAGCAGTCATATTAGCAAATAAGCTCATTCTTGAAACTGAGTTAAAAAGCCACAAATATCTAAATATCTACATAGTTACATAAATAAATATATATATTTCTCTCTATTTGTATCTCCATGTCATTTTGAGTAAGAGGAGCTCTTCTTACATTTGACCCTTCTCCAAACAAATGTGCGGTCCCCACATAACAGTAGTCGTAATTTTTGTATTTGTTGATTTAAAAGTTATGAAATGACAAAAGATGACTATCAATTTGATAACTTTCAATTTCTTCTATTTTCTTAAACATAATAGCAACTATATGCACATAAAGCTGAGTTATGCATTTATTTAACCAATTATTTGTTTATCTACAGATAATTTTGAGAAACACATGAAATGAGAACTCTTTAAAATTCTTGAGTCTGAAGCCTGAAAAACAGAATTCAAGAAAGTAACTTTAATTGATTGTGTGTGTGTGTGTGTGTGTGTGTGTGTGTGTTTAATGGAATAAATGGAAAAGATTTTAGGTTTAATAAATATATATATAATTATAATAAATAGTTATAATAAAAATAAGTAGTAATATATAAATAAATACAAACAATTTTCCATGGTGTTTAGATTTTTCTCACCTAATCAAAGAAACAAAAAACGTTTTTAATATTTTAACCTGAATACATGAATTAAATTAGACTGTTAGTCTAATCTCACAGTCATGTGCTGATTTACAGCCAGGTATGGCTATTCAAGTTATACCAAGGGTGAGAAGGGGAATGATTTCTGGTACCAAACAAGGTTTAGTTAACCAGTGGTGAATAAGCTTGAAACAGAATTGTATTTTATGTATCCAACTTATATGTGTGAGGTGTTTTGAGACCTAAAACATGAAATAAAGATTCTTGAAAATAGGAGTAGTGGTTTCTGACTTCAAAGAGTAAATTTATTAGGCTTAAATCTCTTATTTTCTTCAAATGAGTCCTTAAAAAGATTCTCAGGCTTTTAATGGAAATCATCAAAATAATTAAATTGTGCACACATGAAGATTAAAGTCAGAGCCAACAGAGAAGCAGGAGAAACATTTCAGCAAATGCAGTAGGAGAAAAAAAAAGCAAGACATAAGATCTGTTCACAGAACACTTCCCAAAGGTTACAGATCTGCTCCAGGCAAATAGCAGCAGAGAATCACCCTTAAATCTTTTAGAAGATTAGGACCAATAACAAATTAAGCAATAAAAACACAAGGAACACTTTCAGCTCTCCGTACTCCTCTAAATCAAACAACAACAACAACAGCAGCAATATAGCTTGCATTAATGTTTGTTGAATCAAACAGTTTTTCTTCTCTCTGCTCTGCTTTGTACTTTGAGCTTTGTAGACAGCTGATCATTTTCTGTTGCTATTCTCTGATGTATTTAGCATCTAGAGGTGTATTTACAGACTTATTTGTTGAAATGACGCCGACGCATTTTCAAACTACATTGTATGATTCTATTTTTAGAATATTCCTTTGTTTTTTTCTTCTATGTCAGCAATCCTTGATTATCGGTTATTTTATAGAGCCAGCAGAAATCTGAAATGAATGTTGCCTATTTTATTCTTTTTGCCTGTGGCTATCTCAAAATTTGTGATAATTTTTAGGTTTCTTTATTCTTTCAGTGTATTTTCTTTATCTTCTATTGGATGAATAATATACAATTGCTACTTTAAATAATTTACATTTTAGTGGCATGATAAAATGGACATTATAGATAATAGAATGAAAGATTACTAAGTCCCAATACAGGCATTAAGTTAGGTGGTATTTCCTGGAAATAAATGGAGACTAAGAGAAGGAACAAAAAATAAGGTCATATAAAATTTGATTGCAGTCAGTTTTTGTCACTCTATACTGAAGTCAGTTTTCTTACATCTCTGAGACTTAGAGTTTTTAATCAATAAAATGAGGAAAATTTGTGTTCTACAGAATTGTTTTAAGGATTAAATGAGCTTAATGCAAGATCCAAGTATCTAGTTGATGCAAAAAAAATGTTAGTTACGTTTATATTAATTCAGGGGCTCAGAGCTTTCATAAAAATCTGGGGCTGTGCCTCAAAAAGGGGCAGAGTTGGTCACATTAAAAATAAAATAATGTAGGGTAATCTAGAAAGAGGTATATATGAATAAAATTATAGATGCAGGAAAGTTCAGGATAGGCTAATGGCACAAAGCATTTGAGGTACCATATACATAGGAACATTTTTAGAGAGAAATCTGAAATAGGAAGCTGAAACATCAAGAAAAATCTTACATACCAGTAAATGTCTATGGATGGCACTCAGGTGGCAAATCAGGCCTCATTTCATAAGTAACCACACACACAAAAAAAATTACAGGGCTACAGAGCCAAATTGTCCTCCAACTATGTTATCTGCTATATAATAAACACCCATGCTGGATGTCCCTTTATATGTGTGTGTGTGTGTGTGTGTGTGTGTGTGTTTGTGTGTGTTTTATACATGTGTTAAAAGGGAATTATGTTTTTTTTGTATTCATATTGTGTATAACTCATATATGTATTTACAAGTAAAGAAAAAAACTCTCACATATGCCTTTAGGCATAAGTATACTTTTCAGTTTACAAAGCAATACCCAGATCAGTGCCTAGCACAATGTTAATATTTCATAATAAAATTTGGTACATGAAAATTACTTTAAGAAATATTTTCAAGAAATATTTAGTTCCTAGTTCATTTTTCTGTTATAAAAAAAGACTTTTTAAACACAAAGCCTAGCTTGCTATAGGCAAATTTTTTTTTTTTTTAATGAGATGGGGTATCACTCTGTCTCCAAGATGGAGTGCAGTGGTGCAATCTTGGCTCACTGCAACCTCCACCTACCGGGTTCAAGCGTTTCTCCTGCTTCAGCCTCCCTAGTAGCTGGGACTACAGGCATGTGCCACCATGCTCAGCTAATTTTTGTATTTTTAGTAGAGACGGACTTTCACCATTTTGGCCAGGATGGTCTTGATCTCCTGATCTCATGATCTGCCCGCCTCAGCCTCCCAAAGTGCTGGGATTACAGGTGTGAGCCACCGAACCAAGCTGCTATATGCAAATTTATTATACAGTTTACCTGGTTTCTTCTTGACAAAATTTTCAGCTTAAATTCCTTTATATATATATATATATAAAAAACTGGGTTATAGGGGAAAAAGTGAGAAAAGTTCTATAGACCTCACCTTTGCACATTATGGAAAAAAATTACTGCACCAATATGTTGTGATAACAACTACTATACACAATTATTTTGATAGTTGAAGACAGGGAAAGACAAAATGGAAACTAGTATGATTTAGTAGCGTCTAAGTACAAGGCATTTTAAACATGTAAATTCATTACATTTCTCAACAGTCCTATAAATTAGATCTTACTAACCCTGTTTCACAGATCTGAAAACTCAAGCTTGGACAATCTACCTTATATATGTAAGGTAAAAATAGTGGAGATGGAAATCCAACCAGATCTTACTGACTATTCAAAACCATATGTTATGTTCTCACTCATAAGTGGGAGTTGAACAATGAGAACACATGGACACAGGGAGGGGAACATCATACACCGGGGCCTGCGGTGGGGTCGGGGGCAAGGGGAGCGAGAGCATTAGGACAAATAACTAATGCATGCAGGGTTTAAAACCTAGATGAATTGATAGGTATAGCAAACCACCATGGCAAATGTATACATATGTAACAATCCTGCACATTCTGCATATGTACCGCAGAACTTAAAAGTAAAGTAAAAAAAAATCAAAACCATGTATTAGTTTTCCATTAGTCAAGATGCTTCATGAAATTTTAACCAATAGTATTATCATGCATATACATAGCCCAATGTACATAAATTAAATTATTTACCTGCGATAGCTAGTAAAATTGTTTCCCAAATACAACAGTCATAATAAATGCAGCAAACTTTCGGTCAGTAGAGCCACATAAGTGGAAGAGTCACATATACTAATATTGATATTTTAAGCTCTTACGTATGTGAATTGCTCACATCAAATAGGGTTGGAGCCAGAATGGTTCTATAGTTACAGTGTTCATTCTTAATGAGCATTTGTTACAACTTTCACTTGCAAGTTTTCTTCATTAAGCACAGACAGACACATGGACACTTATTGAGATGCATAAGAAGCAATCTACCCTAGGAAATTAAATCCATAAATCATCATTATTTCAGAAGGATTTTCACCATACTGTGAATATAAAAATTCTTCTGCTTATGTAGTAAAATATCATATGATGCTGGAGAAAAAACAACAGATATTGCTTTTCACTTTATCTCATGGAATGTTTGAGAGTCATTTGTTTTATGGATGAATTGAAACAATATCATGCTGCAGTTTCTTAAAAACAAACTTAATATGTACTTTGGGAAATAAAAACCAAGAAAATATTTTTCTGCTGACATTTCATTCCACCAAAGTTAAACCAGGGGAGAATAATAGAGTTGTCCAATGACATGGCAATGCAAAATAAAACTGTAACATGGTGTATTTTTTGTTTTTAAAAATAGTATTCCTGATGACATCATAGTTCAGATAACACAAACAAGTGCCTAACACAGAAAGAAATCCATGTTATGTGTAGGGGACTGATTAGACTACCTCACGTTTGGGCTAGACATCAATAACAGAGAGTCTATATAGAGAGATGTCTTAAACACATTACCTTAAGTTAGATGAATACACGCAGTGAAGTACTCAAGCCAGAATTCATGTAAACATACACACATATACACACACACACACACACACACACACACACACACACACACGAGAGAGAGAGAGGCAAAGAAAGAAAAGGAGAGGGAGAGAAATAGAAATGAATCAATGAAATGTGAGACTGGTATACTTAAGACTGGTATACTTAAGAAGGAAATATTGAAAAAAAAATTAGAACATCTTTGAAAATTAATATATAGAGAATATTTTTGTTAAAAAATGTCTGTTAGTATGAATTGTCCCAGAACCACCAGGGCAAGTATGTCATCTATAAGCTACACATCAAGGCTGAAAATTCTAAGGCTGAAACAGAGAATGAAGTCATTGATGTATTTTCATTCCCAAAACCAGTTAAACACATAAGCATCAATATTAAATGTGAATTAGCGGAAATAAACACTAAAACATTTTATAGTATGAAAAAAGCACTTCATCTCATAATAGATAATCCCATAAATCTGCAAATACACAGTAGCAACAATAAAAAGATATTTGTGTTGACACATAGATATATAGTGATATTCCTCATCATTACAATATTACATTCAAAGTAATTTGGAATTACTTTGGAATTATTTTTGAATTGAAATTCTTTTTGACAGTAATTACTTCCAAAGAAACATTAGAAAAATTTTGCTTAAAATAATCAACTATTATACCTAGTTATCCGTCATTCATATTCAAACACAAGAGAGAAGTCTTCTTAGGTCGGTCGCAGAAAGTTCATCAGTTTAAGATTTTATCTTCAAGCTTCAGATTACCTGAGAGGTGCCCTTTAAAAGAAGAGATTTATAGCCATTTTGTTTTTACTGATTATTAGATCATGTTGATATTTAGATAAGTAAATAAAATGACCAATTGCTAATGAAATATGGTTGTTGCTTATAAGCTTAAACAATGGATATAATTATTGCTATAAAAAGGTCATATAATAAATTTTCATTATAAAAAGGAAGTCAGCAGGTAATTTTAAAAGATTTAAAACTCATAGATTAAATTAATGAAGAAAGAATAAAGATGGAAATAAGGAAAAAGACAAAATTCCTGTTCTTACAAGATAAGGTTTCACAAATGGTTTTTAACACATAAACAAAAAATAGATAAGCATAAAAGATTAAACGGGGAACATGGTAGATTGTAGATTGTAAAATAGTCATGATACTTTGCAGTATCTCTCATCAATAAGTAGGGTCTCTTTCCCTGCTCCTTGAATCTGGGCTGGCCTGGGGATCATTTGCCTGATAGAGTATGGAAGAAGTGACACTGTGTGAGTTCTCTGCATAGGCCTCAGAAAGCCCTGCAGTTTCTCCTTTCCCTTGGAAATCTGCTGCCATTTGTAGCCCAGCCTACTCTGTAGAATGAAGAAAACACATGGCCTAGTTATTTCTATCACCTGCGCCAGCGTTCTGCCAACTTCCCAATACGTGAGCTAGGCACTTGTGGATCCTCCAGCCAATATCTGACTTGCCAGATGCCCAGGAAAGTCCAGCAGAAATTAGCCAGGGTAGCAAACTTAAATAAATATAACATAAATAACTAGTTGTTCTAAGCTGATAAAATGTGGAGTTGTTTGTTAGCTAGCAAAAGCTTACTGATGCGGGGAATGTTTCAAGATAGCAACTAGGGAAATTAATACTGATACGTTAAAATAAAAAGTACACATAAATATCAAAAGTCAACCTATGTGTCTTCTCTTTTCTCATAATCCATCTTACATACATGTATCTTATATTTTCAAGTTTTATGTTGTTTACTGGCCTACAAATACTTTTTAAATGTCTACTATATACCAGGAAAACATGCTGAGGTGAGAAGTGTTTTATGGAGTCCTTACCCCTTTTCACCAGAAAATAACTCAGAAATTACCAGGTATAGGAGCAGAAAAGAGACCAAAGGCATCAGAACTGGCTGAAGAAAAATGAAATCAACAAAGGAAGTGAACTCAGTACAAGACATGCCAGCCTGTATTAACTAATAATTAGAGAAGTATTTTTTGACCAATAGAATTTATGTAGCCTACCTCAGTAACAGCAAGATGGTTGTAAATTTAATTTGAAGGAATATTAATAAATCAGGCTTTGAAAAAAATTTCATGAGGAAACAAAGGACAAAATACACATCCAAAATAAAAGAAACCTAAAAAGCAAATATCAAATTAACCAGCATAGTTTCAAAATGCATAAAAAATGACAATGAGAACATCTGAAGCATGCCACTCTCTTGATGATGCCACTTCAGGTATTTAGGGACTAATTATAAAAATTACAAGAAAATCATGGATTGAGGACACAGATAATATCATCAAATATGACCATCACATATTACTTGATTCCTGCAACATTAAACAAAACTTGAGTCTGCCCTTTATGTCATCTTATTAAAAAAAGGCACAATATTAAAAATGGAAAATAAAGGAAAAGAAAATACTAGACATTTCTTTTCATCACACTATCCTAGGAAAACAACTGCTAAAATCTCAGCAATTATTCTCCCAATAGTTATACAGTTTTGTAGGTATGATTTTTTAAATTTTAAGGTATTATTTTATTAACACAGCCCAGAACGTGTTCAGTACTTAAACGCTAATACTAGTGTGCATAGCTTCTATACAAAAATATACTCTCATATAGGTGTTGAGAGTGCCAATTGATATTGTCTTTAGATAGTGAAATTTGGCAAAGTATATCAACATTTTAAAATGTATGTGTCATTTGATCCGGAAGTTTTGCAGTTTATCTCTTTATATCTATAACAAATATATACAAAAAGTGAGTTACAGAAATCACATTATTTAAGTAATAAAAATTTTATGTGCTATACATCCAACCAGAAGGTATTGCTAGGTACACTGCAGTATAATGAATATTATTCTACCATCAAAATAATGTTGTGGGAAAAAGTACTGATGTTTTCATGTTGTGACATATTTAGCAAAAAAGCTAATAAACAAGTTATCTAACATTATGACCTAATTTGTAAAGGATGTTTATCAATTTTACATATCTTACAGTGTGCTACCCACTGTTTTAAGCACTTAAAACATCATAATTTCTCCAGTCTTGAATCTAACACTCATGTGAAATAGGTACTATAGTTTTTTCCGTTTTACCAATAAATACATTAAAGGATGAAGAGTTTAAATAACTTCCCTGAAGTAATGAAACTATTAAAAGGCAGACATTCAAACCCAGCCACTTCATTCCAGTTTGCATTTTAGTGTACTATTACCTTATGCTTTTGCGTATCTATCTGTGTGTACATGTGTGCATGTATGTACACCCACACATGCACATAACTTTATGCATTTGTGTAAATGAACACATGATATGTGGACATACATAATTGTAGCAAATTTTAAGCATGTGTGTAATTTTTTTCTGGCATTGTATTATAATCCCAATCAAGATATATGACAATACTTTATGGTTCAGAATATTCTTAGAATCTGTTAAATGATATTGGAAAGGCTATTGCAGTGATTACTTAAGACAATATTTTATAATGCAAACAGTTTCTGGGCCATTCTCAACACTTCATATTGTCAAAAAATATTGGTAGAATATAGGGAATCATCCATCATATTATTTTGTAGCTGGAGGTGAAAGTCTGGGGGAAGAAAATGGAATAACATTTGTACATAATTTTTTTATGGACTTTACCCAGGGTGTTTCCAGGTAGTTTCAAGTAATAATCCTTATAAAATTTTTCGACATGAAGTCCTTGCCCATGCCTATGTCCTGAATGGTAATGCCTAGGTTTTCTTCTAGGGTTTTTATCGTTTTAGGTCTAACATGTAAGTCTCTAATCCATCTTGAATTAATTTTTGTATAAGGTGTAAGGAAGGGATCCAGTTTCAGCTTTCTACATATGGCTAGCCAGTTTTCCCAGCACCATTTATTAAATAGGGAATCCTTTCCCCATTGCTTTTCTCAGGTTTGTCAAAGATCAGATGGTTGTAGATATGTGGCATTATTTCTGAGGGCTCTGTTCTGTTCCATTGATTTATATCTCTGTTTTGGTACAAGTACCATGCTGTTTTGGTTACTGTAGCCTTGTAGTATAGTTTGAAGTCAGGTAGCGTGATGCCTCCAGCTTTGTTCTTTTGGCTTAGGATTGACTTGGTGATGCGGGCTCTTTTTTGGTTCCATATGAACTTTAAAGTAGTTTTTTCCAATTCTGTGAAGAAAGTCATTGGTAGCTTGATGGAGATGACATTGAATCCATAAATTACCTTGGGCAGTATGGCCATTTTCACGATATTGATTCTTCCTACCCATGAGCATGGAATGTTCTTCCATTTGTTTGTATCCTCTTTTATTTCATTGAGCAGTGGTTTGTAGTTCTCCTTGAAGAGGTCCTTCACTTCCCTTGTAAGTTGGATTCCTAGGTATTTTATTCTCTTTGAAGCGATTGTGAATGGGAGTTCACTCATGATTTGGCTCTCTGTTTGTCTGTTATTGGTATATAAGAATGCTTCTGATTTTTGCACATTGATTTTGTATCCTGAGACTTTGCTGAAGTTGCTTATCAGCTTAAGGAGATTTTGGGCTGAGACAATGGGGTTTTCTAGATATACAATCATGTCATCTGCAAACAGGGACGATTTGACTTCCTATTTTCCTAATTGAATACCCTTTATTTCCTTCTCCTGCCTGATTGTCCTGGCCAGAACTTCCAACACTATGTTGAATAGGAGTGGTGAGAGACGGCATCCCTGTCTTGTGCCAGTTTTCAAAGGGAATGCTTCCAGTTTTTGCCCATTCAGTATGATATTAGCTGTGGGTTTGTCATAGATAGCTCTTATTATTTTGAGATACGTCCCATCAATACCTAATTTCTTGAGAGTTTTTAGCATGAAGTGTTGTTGAATTTTGTCAAAGGCCTTTTCTGCATCTATTGAGATAATCATGTGGTTTTTGTCTTTGGTTCTGTTTATATGCTGGATTACATTTATTGATTTGCATATATTGAACCAGCCTTGCATCTCAGGGATGAAGCCCACTTGATCATGGTGGATAAGCTTTTTGATGTGCTGCTGGATTCGGTTAGCTTTCCTGTCTAAAACACCAAAAGCAATGGCAACAAAAGCCAAAATTGACAAATGGGATCTAAGTAAACTAAAGAGCTTCTGCACAGCAAAAGAAACTACCATCAGAGTGAACAGGCAACCTACAAAATGGGAGAAAATTTTCACAACCTACTCATCTGACAAAGGGCTAATATCCAGAATCTACAATGAACTCAAACAAATTTACAAGAAAAAAACAAACAACCCCATCAAAAAGTGGGCGAAGGATATGAACAGACACTTCTCAAAAGAAGACATTTATGCAGTCAAAAAACACATGAAAAAATGCTCATCATCACTGGCCATCAGAGAAATGCTAATCAAAACCACAATGAGATACCATCTCACA
Organism: Pongo abelii; assembly: GCF_028885655.2. Taxonomy (NCBI): domain Eukaryota; kingdom Metazoa; phylum Chordata; class Mammalia; order Primates; family Hominidae; genus Pongo; species Pongo abelii. Next base: position 93,207,327 of record NC_071990.2, on the reverse strand, counting down.
CCAGTTAGAATGGTGATCATTAAAAAATCAGGAAACAACAGGTGCTGGAGAGGATGTGGAGAAATAGGAACACTTTTACACTGTTGGTGGGACTGTAAACTAGTTCAACCATTGTGGAAGTCAGTGTGGTGATTCCTCAGGGATCTAGAACTAGAAATACCATTTGACCCAGCCATCCCATTACTGGGTATATACCCAAAGGATTATAAATCATGCTGCTATAAAGACACATGCACACATAAGTTTATTGTGGTACTATTCACAATAGCAAAGACTTGGAACCAACCCAAATGTCCAACAACGATAGACTGGATTAAGAAAATGTGGCACATATACACCATGGAATACTATGCAGCCATAAAAAAGGAAGAGTTCATGTCCTTTGTAGGGACACGGATGAAACTGGAAACCATCATTCTCAGCAAACTATCGCAAGGACAAAAAACCAAACACCGCATGTTCTCACTCATAGGTGGGAATTGAACAATGAGAACACATGGACACAGGAAGGGAAACATCACACTCTGGGGACTGTTGTGGGTTGGGGGGAGGAGGGGGGATAGCATTAGGATATACACCTAATGCTAAATGACGAGTTAGTGGGTGCTGCACAACAAATGGCACATGTATACATATGTAACAAACCTGCACATTGTGCACATGTACCCTAAAACTTAAGGTATGATAATAATAAATTAAAAAAAAATTTTCGATGTGGGTATTATTGTCTTCAATTTATAGTGAAAGAAGGGGAGGTTCAGATAGAAAAAATTTCCCTGGGTCAAACATCTAGTAAACGGCTATACAAACTCTTCCCATCTCCAAATTTCATGTTTGGTTTTTAACTCTTGTGTTTTTTTCAGTTCAAGCTTTACCATTTTCTCCATTTTGATTAAAAGATGAGATGAGATCCAGAATTTTCCAAAGAGCTTCACTGAAAAGAAATTGTTTTCTGCTAGAAAATATTGTCTCTTCAACTCTAAGGGATGTAGTGTCTGATATTTTAAACGCCACATGTGGGTTTTCCCCTCCCTCCCTTCTGCATTATAACTGGTATACATTTATTCTGTGGGAAAATGCTGTATTTAATAGAAATGTCTAAGATGCCTGTGTGATAGTTCCAATATGCTTAATTGAACAAAAGAAAGCATTACTGTGAACTCTTCTTATTAAAGCAACTGATTGTGGAATAAAAAATAATGCTATACTCTTCCATTCTCAATCAAAAAGGCGGCTCTCTAAAAGCAGCACTGGAAACTCACCAAGAAAAAAATAAAATTGTTTAAATAGTGCCATAGATTATGCATACATGCTTTGGTAATAAATTTCTTAAAAGTGCTAAATATTGCATGTTTTCTTCTACCAATTTTTAGACATTTTACTATTGTATCTATTTAGGAATGATTTCTTTACTAACTTATTTGAGTAAAAAAAAAATTGTCCAGAAACTCGATATAAAATTAAAATATAATCTTTGAGGTCAATTTGAAATGGTTTGGGATATTGGTGACTCACTCTCTCTTACTCCTTCTTATTCTGATTACTTAGATTGCATTTAGTACATTATGATGATGTTAAAAAGCATATTTGATTTTATCATACTGTGTATAGTAGCAACAAGAAAAACAATGTTAGGCCTCAACAGATGGGGTTAGATGTTATCTGCAATAATGCCATGTCTCTAGATCATGTAGAGCCGGGATTATATCTAAAACATCGTTCACAGGTGTATCAGGTGATAATATTAGTCAGTTAAGACATAATGCTTCTCTTAGTGGAAAAAAATGTAGCTGTTGTTTTTATCCATGAAGTAGTTTCTTGAATGGGGTAATGAAACACTTGTTTTGATCTCCAGATATGAGATAAATCCAGTCTACAAACCATATTTTACTGTTGTGTTCCAAAGGCCTGACACGACACTCTACAAATTTAATATTAATCCTCACCTCTTACTCTATATACAGTGGCATATTTGCTATTAAAATTTTTAAATTTGTAACTCAGTTGCATTGGATTTAGATTGAAATGAAAAAGGAGATGATAGTTAACTTACATGGAATTATAAGGTTGAATTTAAATTAGAAATTTAATAATTCTTAAATTAATAAAGGAACTTTATTTGTAAAAGTAATCTGAGAACAAAACAAAACGAAAAAAAGCTTACACTAAAAAACAAGTTTGCTTTGGGCTGGGAGAAAAATAGTGAGTAGCTAAATGGCATAATTTAATGTTGTTAAAACTCTAGAAAGCTGAGTTTTTGCCAATTATTTCCATTTTTTCCCATTTCTAGGCTTTTAGTAGATTTGTACTTTCTACCACTCTTGTAGTTGAGTAAGGCTATATAACCAGTTCTGATCAATGAGCTTCTAGTGTAGCTTTCAAACTGGAGCATTCAATTGTTTGCACAAGACCTCCAAAGGAATATTTCTACTCTGACACATAAATGAGAAATGTAGAGGATGATTATTGTCCATTAGTCTGGATACTTATAGATATATGTTGAGTAAGGTGATCTTGGTGATTTGGAAAATACATAGCATAAACAAGAAAATGATATATATTTTTTTAAAACATGAATATTACAGGTTGTTTTTTATTGCAATATAATTTAGTCTATCCTGATCTATATACAAATTGATGCCTAGAAATAAGGTGCTACAATTAAAAAAGACCCTAAAATGTGTGGCACTGCCCTAAAAGTCAGGCTGGAGGTGGTAGAGCAACTGACACTGAATGGCAGAATGATGAAAATTCAATTAGTATTATTATCTTAGGCAGCGGCAAAACATTTCATAAAACTGTAGCCTGTGATGACTTGCAAGGCAGATAATTCATCAAGTGATATATATGATTACACACTACACACATATAATGATACACTGTAGGAGAAGAGATGGGAAAATAGTGGGATAGTAGCATGTATTGGTTAATATTGGAAGCAATGACAAAGTACTACAAGAACAATAAAATGTCATAAAAGAAGATCACCTAGTTTCCTAGCAGAAAAGTGAGAAAACAAAGTAAAGAAATGTATCTTTTTTAGCTTTGTAAAATAATTACTACTCATACCCACCCACTAAAAATGCAATAGAAGTGACCACTGAGTAACAAAAACCTATTTGAATCATCATATGGCAAAGATCAAATAAAGAAGTTAGTTATCATGCCCACTATTAAACCTTGAATAAATTAATGTTGCCCTCAGTAAGTCTTTTCATTTAAATAAATACTTCAGGGAAAAGAGATTAATTTACTGGAAGCAGTCTAAGAAAGCTCCTTGTCCTTCCAGGGGAACATATTCTTCAATACTCATTTCAGATTGAGCCAGGGAAGTTAATAAAATAGAGGGAGCCTCTCAAAGAGCAGAACTGAAAGCCATGAAAAACGATGGATAAGATACCCTCCTAAAGAACAAAAAAGGCCTAATTCCTCAAGTGTGCAATTGGATTTCAAAATTGCTGCGAACCAATAACTTGTTGCTCTCTCATTCTTCTCCTTACTAAACAAAAAATATATATGGTTACTCTGACTATATTTTAGCATGATGCATTAGATTTTTAGGTTATAAATTTATAAATTAAAACTTTTCCTTTAATTTTTAGATTTTCATATAAAAATAAACATTAGAGTCTGACATACAGACTACCATGCATCACTCAGAAATGTGGAATTTTGACCTTGATATTGTTACTAAATAGGGCACTTTGAATGTATCTTGGGAAATAAGTGAGTGTACTTATCACGTGGTAATGAAATTCAATAGAATATTTACTAATTGGAGGAATGGACTTTTTCAGTAATTATTGCTGCTTTTCAAATATTTCCACCTAGTTTTCTTTCTCAGCACATATTATTACTGAGCTTTCTGGCTCCCAATGTATTGACAGGCCCATGTAACTAGATATATTCAACGACATAAGGCTTTTTCATTATTCCTTCTTGTGTTATCTTAGCAATTTTGAGTATGTTCTACCTTTGTTTCCTTACTGTGCTGCAATACATTTTTCCTACAGTTGAATGAAAGACATAAAATGATTATCAATCCATTTTTGGTAGAGGAAGAAAATCTTTTTAAATTTATCTGCAGAAAATCAAAGCTGTCATTTTTTTACTCATTGGCTACATTGCTGCTTCAAATGAGTTATATGACATTATCATAACACTATTGCTTGCTTGACTGCAGTTAGCATTACTTTCTGGAGATTATGGTAACTGTTTCACATCTATATATCAGCAGCTCAATATTTCAAAATCATATGGATTAATCCATCTTGATTTTACAACATAATCTGTATTAGAAGGGCAACCCAAAATTTGAAAATGAGGAAAATGCAAGTTAAAAGTAGGGCTGAAGAGATTATGGGATGATATGATTCAGCTTGGAGAGGTCTCACTTTAGAGTTTGTTGTGTATCACTTATTCCTTGTTTCATGTTTTGAACTTTTTTTTATTTTGAAATATTCATATATATATATAATTGTAACAACCAAGAATCATATTTAAAAACCTTCTCCTAAACTGAGAGGAAGCCAAAAGACCAAAGAGTAACTCAGACAAGTCCAGCTTGGAAAACAGATGAGTTTATTAGGACTTACATATGAGACACTCCTGGATGGCAGCAAAACAGTTTTAGAGATCCATGCTAACCTTTGTCTTTAAACAACTTTTAAGCTAATTTTCTGGCTCTTTGCCTACTATGTCTAAGCAATGAAACTGTCTTTCCTGGTAGGTTCTCAGATATTCTCCAGAATATTTGGGTTCTCAGGGAAACTTGCTCCTTGGCTGGGCCACATGACTTTGGCTTGTATCCTGGCCTTCAGGGTTTAGGCAGTGGACATAGCACCTGGTTGGGGACTAATCACTACAATAATGAGATATCTTTGGAATAGCTCCCAAATCTAAACATGAAATTTTATTTATATTTCATATACATGTTCATTTAAACATAACCTGAAGGTAATTTTATTTTCCCTTGGGGACTCTGAAAAAATTGTATGTTGTCCACTTGTGTTTTAACTATAACTTACTACATGGGGTCAAGTTTGGAATTTTTCAGTTGTGGCATTATGTCAGTGCTCAAAAGTTTCAAATTTTGGAGCATTTCAGATTTTTGAATATTCAAATGAGACATGTTCAATCTGTAGTAAACATTTTAAGAAATAGGAGCAAGAAAGGATAAATAGATAGGACTAATGGATATGGAAGAAAAAGACTTCCAAATGTAAGATTGAAATATGGACTCAGTCAATGGAATTGTGTTAATACCATAAAATCTTGTCCTGTATTGATTTACACCAAATGAAGAGAATCAAAATTTTGTCTTAAAAGTAGGACCCATGTGCTAAAAAATAGTGCACAAAAACAGACTAAGTGCTTGAAATCTAAACCAAACTTACTGCGGTTACTTGCCTTTGTTGTGATTTACTTCATTTTCCATGGCTCATGCTTCTCAGACCTCCAGTTAGCTAGAATCATGATGAGCTTCTTTCTAAGTCTGTGTTGCTGTAAAGAAATACCTGAGACTGACTATAAAACAGGTTTACTTGGCTCACGGCTCTGCAGGCTGTATAAGAAGCATGGCACCAGCATCTGCTTTTGATGAGGGCTGCAGGCTGTTTCCACTCATGGTGCAAGGCAAAGCAGAGACAGCTCATGCAGACATCACATGGGAAGGGAAGAAGTTGGTGGGGGTTGGAAGGTGCTAGGTTTAAAAAAAAAAACAGCTAATAAAGTGAGAACTCATCCCCCAACACAAGGGCATTAATCTATTCATGAGGGATCCACTCGCAGGACCCAAACACCCCCCTTGTATCCCCACCTCCAACACTGGGGATTAAATTTCAACTTGAGATTTGGAGAGGTCAAATATCCAAACCAAAGCAACTGCACATTTGCATAATCAGTGGACAAGCTCATGGTGGTCAAAAGTGACATACTTAATGAACAAGACAAGGAAGTATTCAGAGATTATATTCTTAAGGGCATTGTTTTCAAAGGAAACCTTCTCCTCTCTACAAACCATTTTCTGGTTGGTGGTGACAAAAAGATTATTGAAGCAACAGAAACCTACTTATTACCTGTTTGAGGAAATATGAATATTATATTTCATATTTTATCTCAATTGTTCAGATAGGTGCTATTGATAAATGATGGATAAGGAAGTATGGAGGGTAGAAAGAGAGAGATTTGCATAGTGAAAATTACATTTGGTGCCTGTGAATAAATTGAGAAAGAAAAAGTTCTATAATGAGAGACAATAAACTAGTATACTAACTATAAGCCAAACCAGCTCTTAAACTAAAACAATGTACTTTCATTGTGTGTGGTGTGTTTGTATGGGTTTGCAATTAATGCGTCTTATTGGTTTAGCATTTTTAATAACTCAGCAACAAGTTAACTTAAAAGAATTAACAAATTCAGCCGGTGTGGTGGCTCACGCCTGTAATCCCAACACTCTGAAAGGCCAAGGTAAGCAGATGATTTGAGGTCAGGAGTTTGAGAGCAGACTAGCGAACATGGTGAAACCCTTTATCTACTAAAAATACAAAAAGTAACTGGGCATGGTGACATGTGCCTGTAATCCCAACTACTCGGTAGGCTGAGGTGGAAGAATCACCTGAACCAGGGAGGTGGAGGTTGCAGTGAGCCAAGATGTGACAGAGTGACAGAGTAAGAGCCCATCTTAAAAAACAAAACAAAACAAAAAAGCAGACTTAACAAACTCGATTGGTTCCAGGTATGAACAAAATAAGTTGTAATTTGTGTTACAGTAATTTTATACTAAATCTTTTGGCTTTTGATTAATTGCAATTTGAATTAATGTTGCACACTCTGAAAAATTGTGTACTTTGTCTGACTACTCTTGCATTAATAACCACCTTTCTCTATGGGAAGAAGAGTGCTGTAAGAAATACTCAATTCTAGGCGGGTGCAGTGGCACATGCCTCTAATCCCAGCACTTTGGGAGGCTGAAGCAGGTGGGTCACGAGGTCAGGAGTTCAAGACCAGCCTGACCAACATGGTGAAACCCTGTCCGTACTAAAAAATACAAAGATTAGATGGGAGTGGTGGTGTCTGCCTGTAATCCTAGCTACTCTGGAGGCTGAGGCAGGAGAATCACTTGAACCCAGGAGGCAGAGGTTGCAGTGAGCCCAGATCGTGCCACTGCACTCCAGCCTGGGCGACAGAGAAAGACTACGTCTCAAAAAAAAAGAAAAAAAAAATACTCATATCCTTGTCTCTCCTGATGCCAGGCCCATTGCTCCATTCAATAGGCATACAATTGTGAGGAATTAAAAGTATTTATAAGCAAAACTTAAATACATAATTTTATGCCAACTTTCAACAAAAACAATCAATACTAAGGTGATACAGGCTCATTTTGTAGTTCAATTAAATTGAGCCAAACACTGATGGGATCTTTCTATCTTATACAGTTTTAAGGTATTGTTTAGGAACATAAGTGAGTATCCATATATTAATATAAATATTGTCTTAATGTGCTGTAGAGAGAATATTCTGTCTGTGTACAGTTGCAGGGAGTTCACAAGCAGGCTCATCCATTTTTTCGTTCTCTTTTTTTCCACATTGCCACCCACCTCCACCTTGTCTTCGTTTTATTAAACAGCTTATGTATGTGAACAAAGCTATTTTGGTAGCTGATAATGAAGAAAACAGAGATGTGCACCGTGGTTTATGTGATTTGTCAACTATAATGTAGATGCATGTTTCTAGTTTTTAAATAAAATTAACAATTTTATTTATAATTAAACAATTTGCACATGATGAAATTTTCTTCACTTCCATATGGAAATATTGCAAAAACATTCTTTAAATAAGCTTTGTAATTTTTTTCTCATCTCATTATATTTATAATACCTTCTTTCTGTCTCTATCTCTTCGTCTTTCTCTCTCTCATTCTATCCCAAGAACCTCTCTGTAAATATTTACAGTACTTGTAGTTGCTCATACCTACATCTAGTGCGGTGTTTAGAGGAGACAATTGAGTCAATCAGTCTTCTTATTTTACTAAGAATTGAGAAAGAATAACTTAAGAAGAGCATATATTCCCTAATATCTGAAAAATCTAATTAATATGAAATGCTTGGGCGCAAATTAACCTACTCGTAATTTGATCCTCTGCCCATTAATGTAAGCTCTAGAGAGAATGATTTGCCATATTAAAAAATATGAATAAAAGCCATTGAAGTTTAAATTGCAAAGCAAAACAAAACCAAAAAAAAAGTATTAGGTGTTTTCCCCCTTTAATTTTTCTGATGAAACAATTCTTGTACATTATCCCCATGATGGTTTCTTATGCTATTAGGAAATCTAATTAGGTATTTAGGAGTATGTTTCTAAAGAAATGGTTTACTTAATAAAGAAAAGTAAACAATTGACAATGTGCATTTTCAATTTGTGGCAAGAAACCTGTCTATTTTATGTTTAAAATGAAAATTTAGTTTTTACTGTTAAATTCATTCAGTGACACTACAAGAAAGGTAATAGTAAAAACAACTTATTTTCTTTTTGCAGATAGTAAGTTATTTGTACCTTAAGTAAATATTCAGCAACAAATGTAAACATAAAGTGCAGTATGAAAAAATTATTTACCCAGCATGTTGTAGTTAATCATTGTATACTCCTTCATACTTGGAGAGATCTTTAATTTTTTTATTAGACTTCTAACATTAAATATTTAGAATCTTTGCCTTTATTAGCCATTTTGGGTATACATTGTGTAAATAGAAAATTATTGATTCTAGGTGAAAAATTTCCTTCACATACAGACTTTATACATGCATAAACATTAGTTTTCTTGTTAACATCTTAAAAATACAGAATTTAAACCTAAAATTAATTTATAATTTTTGGACACAGTTTTAGTGCCATTTTGTGAATTATCACCCATATACCTGTCCGCATAATTACTGTTGCCATGTATCTAAAACACTGGAAAATCAGGTAACAAATGTGCTCAAGATGAAGGGCAATAAAGTCTGATGGCAGTTCCAGGACATTCAGGGAGTGAAGATTATCAGATATGTAAGAGAATTTATTGTTGAGAGATTTGTAGGATACTTATCAATCCTATATAAGGATTGATTCGTTCTTACTACAACAAATTCAATAGAAGATCCCCTCTGGGGATGAAGTTAGAATACATATATAGGAGATCTACGAGAGCATATTTTGGATGCAGAGCTCTCAGTATAGACACAGTGTCAGTGAAAATGAGAAGTGGGGTTCCTTGATCACCTAAACATTATTTTACCTTTGTTGATGTGTGAGTGTGTATTTAGCAGTAATTCACTAGTAGGTGGAATGTTCTATACATGAAATAGGCCAGTTTGTCTTCTCTAGTTTACTAATTAATGTTCATTCTGTCAATTCCTGAGAGAGGCCTGTTAAAATCCTCCACTCTGATGGAGTAGATATATTTATATTTATTTAATTTTTTTCTTTTTGTCAATTTTTGCTTTATATAAATAGAAATCACATTATTAGGTATTAATTTTATTATTGTTGTGTCTTCAAAATTGACCTCTCTACAGTTATTGTCTCTAGTAATGCTTATTACTTTAAAGTGCATATTATCAGCTTTCATCCATATATGCCAGCTTTCTTTTGGTAATTATTTGCATGGTATGTTATTTTCCTGCTTTCACTTTAAAACTTTCCATGGCCTAATATTTAAAATGTGTCTCTTTTAAGCAACATACAAATTTTTGTTTGGTTTGTTTGTTTTGTTCTGTATGACGGTGTTAGACTTTTATTTAGATATTTGGTCCAATTATATTTAATGTAATTATCAATATAATGGGTTTATATATAGCATCTATATATCTGTTTTCTATTTTTTGGGCTTCCTTCAGGTTGCTTTTACTCTTTTTTCTTGGCTTACTTTGTATTAATATTTTTACTGCTATTCATTTTTTCTCCACTTTTAAGTTATGCATGCTTTTGTTATGTTTTAGTAGTTGCCTTAAATATTCCAACATAAATTTTTAATTTATTAACATAATATGAGATATTGGCATTATAAATTACCATCTGACACTACTGAGGCAATGCTAGGACATTTTTTAGATTGGAAGTTTTTTCTTTGGCCTTTATTGATAAGGGGTTTGTTGCCTTTCAAGTTGTTTTATAGTAAAAAAAAAATGCTTTCTTAAACTTTCAGACAATTCTCCAAAATAACACTTACGTCTATACTTAAACATTCAAACATTTATGTGACTTATTGAACTCTAAAACACATTATAGAACTCTTTTTATGTATCTGTAAAACATCCCTTAAAAGTAAAGATTAGTACTGTTAACAACCACTGATAAAAAATGTCTGAACTTAATGTGAAATATTGATAAATGAATAACATTCAATATCCCTTAAAAATAAACATACAAACTAAAATTGGTGTTTTGCTGTGAAATCATAGCCCCAAGACATACTCCTTACCCTTTTGACCTAGAGACCTGTCTCTTACTGTTTAAGTTATTATTTTCATAACAAAAAATTTTGCATTGTGATTGAGTCTATCTTTTATTTAATCATCTCATGTTTTTGCATTGGAAAACAAAGTATTATTTATTATTGAAAATTTCTACTCTACTTTCAAGTGAGTTCTAAGTTATGCATTACATTTTATGTGAATAGGAATACATACAAAAGCAAATTAGAGTTTTAGAAATATATTGACTACTTATTAAAATAAATAAGAAGCCCCTTGCCTTTGACAGTTTAAGTCTAAGAACAATAAGACTCTTTAATAAATTCTCCCCTCTATATTCCAATAAGATTGGGCTTTAATTTAGTATTAGGAGAGGAATATTTATAAGAATGATTTGTACATAATAATCACCTAATCTAGCTATCTAGGTGATAGCAAAAATCATGAAAATCACACTCTGCAAGGCTTTTAATAATAGTTCCTACTTTTAAAATTAAAAATAATATATTTTAAGACTATATAGCTTTGCAAAGAGGACTATAGGGAAATAACCACTCTACTACACTAACAAAATGTTGTCAAAGTTTTATTTTTGTAGGTTCTTTCTAATGTAAAATAGTGGACTTTAGTTGAAAGAGTTTGGATTGATTTCTTATTCCCTAGTGAATTCAGTTCACTTCCCTACTACCGAGTGTTTTCTATAAGATAAATTAAATTACTATTTGATTATCTCTTCAATATTCTTTATTTTAAATAATATAAAACAGTTTAACAAATATTGACCCAACCCTCCTTTTTTTCCCCCACAGTGAATTCCTTAGGTAAGAGACAGAGAACTAGCATGTTTCCTGTCCTTCAAATGGTCATAGGAATTCTCCCAACTGTTGTTGGCTTCTGTTGTGGAAGAGGTTTGTGAGGTCTGATTAAGTGCACATAAAAAATAATATACATACCTATGATCAGCAATTACAATAGGAAAGCATTTATAGGTCTGTTAGCATGTTAGCATAACTACTATTAAAAATAATGACAACTCATTATCATATAACACTATTTCCATGTGTTCTACTATAAATTCAATGTTAAACTTCAGGAAAAATAAGAAAAATATACTTGTATCTTGTTTTTTACAGTGTGAAATTGAACTTCCATTGTTTCTTTCTATGATCTTGTCGTGTTATTGTATTTATTTTCTCCCAAGTTGTATTAAGGTATAATTAACAATAGAATTTTGTTTATTCAATTTTACATAACAACATTTGAGACTGAAAAAAAATGTACTGAGTTCCTAGTTTATTTCTTTCCACTATTTTACACAAATCAAATCTTCAATAAAATATCAATAGTATACCTATAGCCACAACAACTTAAAAATAACTCTAACTCAAAAACTGAAAGTTACATTTGGAAACACATACACACGACTACTACTACGACTATTACTACTACTACTACTGCTGCTACTACTGCTTTGCTTTCTGATTGCTATGACAGGATAGACTGATTCCCCAGCCTAATTGTGTTGTTATGACTCAGATAGCTAGACTAAGGAAGTAATACAAATTACTTAAATAGGTCACACTTTACGGATAGGGAGTTGGTCATGACTGTCAGTGTAATAGAGCTCATGTCTATGCAAGTTCAACGTTAAAAAATATTAACCCGTTTGTGGATAACATAAAACTGTAGATGCTGAAAAAGGGTACTCTAGGAAGACAGACAGGAGACAGCTAATAGCAAAATATGTTTATCTTGTGATCTAGTGACTTAAAGCTCCAAGTTAGTAGTTTCCTGATGAGAAAGCTGATGATGATTAACTTTCAGAATTCTTAAATTAAACGGCAATGGAGACTGAAAAATTAACTAACCTACGGGATTAAATAAATGCTGACTGCTGCCTTTCTCTAAGGGTTTAGAAAGGATTGAGTAAGAGTGTATATTTAAAGGTGAGCTAAAGTAATCAATGCAGTTTTAGGCAACGAATAGTGAAGTTTTGAAGGGCAGATATGGTAGTTATTGTTTTGGGGAGAGGAACAAAAAACATGATTGTGTTTGGAAGAATTTACAAACAATGGTTTGAGTTACAAACAATGGTTTGAGTGGGGTATTTCTGAAGTTGTCTTCTGGTTTAATCCACAGTTAATATTTTAAACTTCTCTAAAACGTTCCCACAAATTTATAGTATGACAGATAGCATATTATCTACTGATGTATTAACTTTCATTTTTAAAAGATCTAATTCTGGCCGAGCGTGGTGGCTCATGCCTGTAATCCCAGCACTTTGGGAGGCCGAGGCAGGTGGATCACGAAGTCAGGAGTTCGAGACCAGCGTGACCAACATGATGAAGCCCCGTGTCTACTAAAAATATGAAAATTAGCCAGGCGTGGTGGCGGGTGCCTGTAGTCCCAGCTACTCAGGAGGCTGAGGCAGGAGAATCGCCTCAACTTGAGGCAGAGGTTACAGTAAGCCAAGATCACGCTGCTGCATTCCAGCCTGGGTGACAGAGCGAGACTTCATCTCAAAAAAAAAAAAAGATCTAATTTTTAGAAATGTCTTTCTTATAAAGAGGAGAACATTTATCCCTACATTCCTAACTATTATTTCCAGTTTTGCTCTTTAAAATTATATAGACTAAGTCCAATCCCATATAATTGATATATAAACCCATAAACTTATGTGAAGGGAATTAGGTTTCCAAGAATCGTCATGTCTCTGGGTTAAAAATCCTGAGTTCTTAAAACACGTTTATGAATCTTTCCCCTCCGTGCTTCTTCTTTATGCTTTTCACAAGCAGAGTTGAGATTTTTGAGGTGAGAATTATGTCTAGGAATGAGAGGTAGAGAATTATAGCCACAAAAATGAGTCCAATTTAATATATTGAGATCAGTTGTAAATTTACCTAAAATGTTGATAATAAGTACATAAGATATTTAAGACTATAGATTAACAATATAACTATTTAATTGAAAATATTTATCAAAGACGTATTATGCCAAATCTATCTATTAATCCCCAGGGATATAGTTTTGTTTGCCACTATTTAAAAAAAAAAATACAAGGAGGCCGGGCGCAGTGGGTCATGCCTGTAATCACAGCACTTTGGGAGGTCGAGGTGGGTTGAACATGAGGTCAGGAAATTGAGACCATCCTGGCCAACATGGTGAAACCCCGTCTCTACTAAAAATACAAGAATTAGCTGGGTGTGGTGGCACATGCCTGTAATCCCAGCTACTCGGGAGGTTGAGGCAGGAGAATCTCTTGAACCCGGGAGTTGGAGGTTGCAATGAGGCTAGATTGTCCCACTGCATTCCACCCTGGTGACAGAGCGAGACTCCATCTCAAAAAAGAAAAAACAAAATACAAGGAAATAGGAAGCTAATATGAAAAAGAAAACATTATAGCATGTATCAAAGTAGAAGAAAGAAAAGAGGGGAAAATATTAAATATCTCAAATTCTAAGAATATTCATAATCTAATCTAAGAATCCTTAGTATATTTAAGTTGAACAAATGTAAAATTTTAAGTAATATATTGTCAGTTTTAGCAATCTGCTAGAAGGAGCCAAACTTTAGCCCACTAATGTTCATGAAAGTGTAACTCCTTTAAATAAGAGAGTGACTCACTTTGAGTGAAGTGTGTCATTCTTGGTTGTATATAATCAAAAATACCAAATCAAAATACTGATTTTTAAAAAATGGAAAATGCTGCTGATGTTTCAATAATTTTTTTATTATACTTTAAGTTCTAGGGTACAGGTGCACAATGTGCAGGTTTGTTACATATGTATACATGTGCCGTGTTGGTGTGCTGCACCAATTAACTCGTCATTTACACTAGGTAGTTCTCCTAATGCTATCCCTCCCCACTTCCACCACCCCACGACAGGCCCCGGTGTGTGATGTTCTCCATCCTGTGTCCAAGTGTTCTCATTGTTCAATTCCCACCTATGAGTGAGAACATGAGGTGTTTGGTTTTCTGTCTTTGCAATAGTTTGCTCAGAGTGATGGTTTCCAGCTTCATCCATGTCACTACAGAGGACACGAATTCATCCTTTTTTATGGCTGCATAGTATTCCATGGTGTATATGTGCCACATTTTCTTAATCCAGTCTATCATTGATGGACATTTGGATTGGTTCCAAGTCTTTGCTATTGTGAATAGTGCCGCAGTAAACATACATGTACATGTGTCTTTATAGTAGCATGATTTATAATTCTTTGGGTATATACCCAGTAATGGGATCAATGGGTCAAACAGTATTTCTAGTTCTAAATCCTTGAGGAATCATCACACTGTCTTCCACAATGGTTGAACTAGTTTACACTCCCAACAACAGTGTAAAAGTGTTCCTATTTCTCATCTCCTCCAGCACCTGCTGTTTCCTGACTTTTTAATGATTGCCATTCTAACTGGTGTGAGATGGTGTCCCATTGTCGTTTGATTTGCATTTCTCTGATGACCAGTGATGATGAGCATTTTTTCATGTGCCTGTTGGCTGCATAAGTGTCTTCTTTTGAAAAGTGTCTGTTCATATCCTTTGCCCACTTTTTGATGAGGTTGTTTGATTTTTTCTTGTAAATTTGTTTAAGTTCTTTGTAGATTCTGGATATTAGCCCTTCGTCAGATGCATAGATAGCAAAAATTTTCTCCCATTCTGTAGGTTGCCTGTTCACTCTGATGGTAGTTCCTTTTGCTGAAGCTCTTTAGTTTAATTAGATCCCATTTGTCTATTTTGGCTTTTGTTGCCATTGCTTTTGGTGTTTTAATCATGGAGTCCTTGCCCATGCCTATGTCCTGAATGGCATTGCCTAGGTTTTCTTCTAGAGTTTTTATGGTTTTAGGTTTAAAATTTAGGTCTCTAATCCATCTTGAATTAATTTTTGTATAAGGAGTAAGTAAAGGATCCAGTTTCCGCTTTCTACATATGGCTAGCCAGTTTTCCCAGCACCATCTATTAAATAGGGAATCCTTTCCCCATTTTTGATATGCTGCTGGATTTGGTGTGTCAGTATTTTATTGAGGATTTTCGCATCAATATTCATCAGGGATATTGGTCTAAAATTGTCTTTTTTGTTGTATCTCTGCCAGGCTTTGGTATCAGGATGATGCTGGCCTCATAAAATGAGTTAGGGAGGATTCCCTCTTTTTGCGTTGATTGGAATAGTTTCAGAAGGAATGGTACCAGCTCCTCTCTGTACCTCTGGTAGAATTTGGCTGTGAATCCGTCTGGTCCTGGACTATTTTTGGCTGGTAGGCTATTAATTATTCCCTCAATTTCAGAGCCTGTTATTGGTCTGATCAGGGATTCAACTTCTTCCTGGTTTCATCTTGGGAGGGTGTATGTGTCCAGGAATTTATCCATTTCTTCTAGATTTTCTAATTTATTTGCGTAGAGATGTTTATAGTATTCTATGATGGTAGTTTGTCTTTCTGTGGGATCTGTGGTGATATCTCCTTTATCATTTTTTATTGCATCTATTTGATTCCTCTCTTTTCTTCTTTATTAGTCTTGCTAGCAGTCTATCAATTTTGTTGATCTTTTCAAAAAACCAGCTCTGGATTCATTGATTTTTTGAAGATTTTTTTGTGTCTCTATTTCCTTCAGTTCTGCTCTGATCTTAGTTATTTCTTGCCTTCTGCTAGCTTTTGAATGTGTTTGAATGTGTTTGCTCTTGCTTCTCTAGTTCTTTTAATTGTGATGTTAGGGTGTCAATTTTAGATCTTTCCTGCTTTCTCTTGTGGGCATTTAGTGCTATAAATTTCCCTCTACACACTGCTTTAAATGTGTCCCAGAGGTTCTTGTACATTGTGTCTTTGTTCTCATTGGTTTCCAATAACATCTTTATTTCTGCCTTCATTTCGTTGTTTACCCAGTAACCATTCAGGAGCAGGTGGTTCAGTTTCCATATCGTTGTGCGGTTTTGAGTGAGTTTGTTAACCCTGAGTTCTAATTTGATTGCACTGCGGTCTGAGAGACAGTTTGTCGTGATATCTGTTCTTTTACATTTACTGAGGAGTGCTTTACTTCCAACTATGTGGTCAATTTTGGAATAAGTGAGATGTGGTGCTGAGAAGAATGTATATTCTGTTGATTTGGGGTGGAGAGTTCTGTAGATGTCTATTAGGTCTGCTTGGTGCAGAGCTGAGTTCAAGTCCTGGATATCCTTGTTAACCTTCTGACTCGTTGATCTGTCTAATATTGACAGTGGGGTATTAAAGTCTCCCATTATTATTGTGTGGTAGTCTAAGTCTCTTTGTAAGTCTCTAAGAACTTGCTTTATGAATCTGGGTGCTCCTGTATTGGGTACATATATATTTAGGATAGTTAGCTCTTCTTGTTGCACTGATCCCTTTAGCATTATGTAATGGCCTTCTTTGTCTCTTTTGATCTTTGTTGGTTTAAAGTCTGTTTTATCAGAGACTAGGATGGCAACCCCTGCTGCTTTTTTGCTTTCCATTTGCTTGGTAGATCTTCATCCCTTTATTTTGAGCCTATGTGTGTCTCTGCACATGAGATGGGTCTCCTGAATACAGCACACTGATGGGCCTTGACTTTTTATCCAATTTGCCAGTCCATGTCTTTTAATTGGGGCATTTAGCCCATTTACATTTAAGATTAATATTGTTATGTGTGAATTTGAACCTATCATGATGTTAGCTGGTTATTTTGCCCATTAGTTGGTGCAGTTTCTTCTTAGCATCTATGGTCTTTACAATTTGGCATGTTTCTGCAGTGGCTGGTACTGGTTTTTCTTTTCCATGTTTAGTGCTTCCTTCAGGAGCTCTTGTAAGGCAGGCCTTGTGGTGATAAAATCTCTCAGCATTTGCTTGTCTGTAAAGGATTTTATTTCTCCTTCGCTTATGAAGCTTAATTTGGCTGGATATGAAATTCTGGGTTGAAAATTCTTTCCTTTAAGAATGTTGAATAATGGCCCCCACTCTCTTCTGGCTTGTAGGGTTTCTGCTGAGAGATCAGCTGTTAGTCTGATGAGCTTCCCTTTGTGGGTAACCCAACCTTTCTCTCTGGCTGCCCTTATCATTTTTTCCTTCATTTCAACCTTGGTGAATCTGACAATTATGTGTCTTGGGGTTGCTCTTCTCTAGGAGTATCTTTATGGCATTCTCTGTATTTCCTGAATTTGAACATTGGCCTGCCTTGCTATGTTGGGGAAGTTCTCCTGGATAATATACTGATGAGTGTTTTCCAGCTTGGTTCCATTCTCCCTGTCACTTTCAGGTACACCAACCAAACGGAGATTTGGTCTTTTCACGTAGTCCCATATCTCTTAGAGGCTTTGTTCATTTCTTTTTACTCTTTTTTCTCTAAACTTCTCTTCTTGCTTCATTTCATTCATTTGATCTTCAATCACTGATACCCTTTCTTCCACTTGATCGAATTGGCTGCTGAAGCTTGTGCATGTGTCACGTAGTTGTTGTGCCATGGTTTTCAGCTCCATCAGGTCATTTAAGGTCTTCTCTACACTGTTTATACTAGTTAGCCATTCGTCCAATCTTTTTTCAAGGTTTTTAGCTTCCTTTCAATGGGTTCGAACATCCTCTTTTAGCTTGGAGAAGTTTGTTATTATCAACTTTCTGAAGGCTACTTCTGTGAATTTGTCAAAGTCATTCTCCATCCTGCTTTGTTCCATTGCTGGCGAGGAGCTGCGGTCCTTTGGAGGAAAAGGGGCACTCTGGTTTTTACAATTTTCAGCCTTTCTGCTCTGGTTTCTCCCCATCATTGTGGTTTTATCTACCTTTGGTCTTTGATGATGGTGACCTACAGATGGGGTTTTGGTGTGGATGCCCTTTTGGTTGATGTTGATGCTATTCCTTTCTGTTTGTTGGTTTTTCTTGTAACAGTCAGGTCCATCAGCTGCATCTCTTGGAGTTTGCTGGAGGTCCACTCCAGATTCTGTTTGCCTGGGTTTCACCAGTGGAGGCTGCAGAACAGCAAATATTGCAGAACAGCAAATATTGCTGCCTGATCCTTCCTCTGGAACCTTCGTCTCAGAGGGGCACCCTTCTGTATGAGGTGTCAGTCAGCCCCTACTGGGAGATGTCTCCAAGTTAGGCTACACAGGGGACAGGGACCCACTTGAGGAGGCAGTCTGTCCGTTCTCAGAGCTCAAACACCATGCTGGGAGAACCACTGCTTTCTTCAGAGCTGTCAGACAGGGACATTTAATTCTGCAGAAGTTTCTGCTGCCTTTTGTTCAGCTATGCCCTGCCCCCAGAGGTGGAGTCTACAGAGGCAGGCATGCCTCCTTGAGCTATGGTGGGCTCCACCCAGTTCGAGCTTCCTGGTGGCTTTGTTTACCTACTCAAGCCTCAGCGATGGTGGATGCCCCTCCCCCAGCCAGGCTTGCTGCCTTGCAGTTCCATCTCAGACTAGCAGTGAGCAAGGCTCCATGGGCGTGGGATATAATCTCCTGGTGTGCCATTTGCTAAGACTGTTGTAAAAGTGCAGTGTTTAGGTGGCAGTGTCCCGATGTTCCCTGTATAGTCTGTCACGGATTCCCTTGGCTAGGAAAAGGAAATCCCCCAACCCCTTGTGCTTCCTGGTTGAGGCGATGCCCCGCCCTGCTTTGGCTCTCCCTCCGTGGGCTGCACCCACTTTCCAACCAGTCCCAGTAAGATGAACCAGGTACCTCAGTTGGAAATGCAGAAATCACCCATCTTCTGCACCGTTCACACTGGGAGCAGCAAACCAGAGCTGTTCCTGTTGGGCGGTCTTGGAACAGACCCAAGAATTTTTTAGATTGATTCTGCAACCACTCTAGTCAATTGTTAAGAAAGTAGATATTAAACAAGAAAATATTATCGTGGTAAATTTTGTGGCTGATATGGCCTCTGAGGCTGAGTTGTAAACACAAACATAATATGTAAATAGCATCTGCTTTCATAAACTTGAGAAAAGCCTTTTGTGATGATTAATAGTGAGTGTCAACTTGATTTGATGGAAATATGCTAAGTGTTGTTCCTGGGTTTATCTGTAAGGGTGTTGCCAAAGGAGATTAACATTTGAGTCAGTGGACTGGGAAAGGCAGACCCGCCCTCAATCTATGTGGGTACAATCTAATCAGCTGCCAGTGTGCCCAGAATAAAAGCAGTTAGAAGAATGTAGAAAGACTAGACTGGCTTAGCCTCCCAGCCTACATCTTTCTCCCATGCTGGATGCTTCTGGCCCTTGAACATCAGACTCCAAGTTCTTCAGCTTTGGGAGTCAGACTGGCTTCCTTGCTTGTCAGCTTCCAGATGGCCTATTGTGGGACCTTGTGATCATGTGTGTCAATACACCTTAATAAACTCCCTTTTATATATACATCCATCTTATTAGTTCTGTCCCTCTAGAGAACCATGACTAATACACCTTTCTAAAATACACAGTGGAAAGACAGCAGCATGATCACATATAAGAGGAAAATGATGCATGTTCTTTATATGCAGATAGACTTAAAAGTGAATTTGTAAACATTAATATATGCATACATATTGAGATATATATATGCATGCATATATATATATCTGTGTGTGTCTATATGCATGATATATATATGTGTATCTTGATTGGGGCTTACTGTGTGTGTGTATATATATATATACAGTTATACAGATACATATATATACACACACACAGATATACATATATATATAGTTAGCCCCAATATATATATACACACATATATTTCTGCATGTATGTGTGTGTGTGTGTATATATGTGTGTGTGTGTGTGTATGTGTGTGTATATATATATGTATATATATCTTGATTGGGGCTAACTGTATATATATACACACATATTATATATATATATAACTGTTTATATATTTTATATATATCTGTAAATATATATACAGTTAGCCCTAATCAAGGATTAAAAAAAAATTTTTTAATACATCTGTACTAAAAGTGTACAGACTTTTTTTCTTGTCATTTGTCCCTAAACAATACAGTATAACAACTATTTACATAACATTTACATTGTATTAGATATTACAGATAATCGAGAGATGATTTAAAGTGTATGGGAGAATGTGCATATATTATATGCAAACACTACCTCATTTTATATCAGGGACTTGAGTGTATGCAAATTTTGGTATCTGCTGAATGTCTTGGAACAAATTCCCCACAATTACTGAGGGACCGCTGTACTCACATATACTATATAATTTTTTTTTTGCCACACTTATATAAAAACTTTGCTAGGGAAGGGATAAGATTAGCTGTTTATAATGTTTCAAGTTCTAGAATATTTACTCTGTTTATCTGCTACTACTAATGTGCACTGATGAAAGCATCCTTATCTATATATTGGTAAACAAGCATTTTGGGTTTATTACTAACAGTGAATATGACACAAGGAACTTTAAAACAATTATGTTGTAGATTGTAGATTGTTTTACTGTCACCATGCTATATAAATAAAAACTTGATAGACTGCAAGAGCTGCATAAAGTATATGTATAAAAAATATAGATATAGATATATATAAAACCATCTTCATATACTATTTCAGATAATTACCAATTGCAGTACAACATCTAACAAATGACAGACTGTTTTTAATATTTCTTCAGATTTGTGAATTTATGAAAAGATATTCAGTTTTTTGATGGCTTTTATGTTTCCATGCCACAAGAAAGCATTACATGTATATAGCTTCGAGGTAAATTTTTTCCCAGATTTCTGAATCATAGTCTACTCCTGTAAACCAGTCATGTACTCTGTAAGTAATGCTTTATCTTCCTGTAAGAGCCAAGGTGAGGATCTTACCACTGGGTATACTGGAGTAAACAACCAGTTGTGTGCTATTGTTATATGCATACATGCACGAGTGTGCGTAATTTCAGGGCTAAAGAGGCACTAGTGGTTCTAATTCTACCCTCAATTAAAATAATCAATTAGACCATTAGGACACAGTTATTGTTAATACATTTCATCCATTATTGTTTTTAGTATGAAATCATACCTTCAGTTTCAAGAAATAAGTGTAAAATCTCCATGCTTTCTCTTTTCCTAGCAATTTCCTAGGCATCACTAACAGTAAAATAAGGAAGAAACATAATACCTATATCACAGCAGAGATTTTATTAAAGCTAAGCACTTATTAACTTTCACAATAGTACTATGAATAGGAATTTTGTTCATTAAATGCTAATTTCTCATTGCTTGTGCTATGTATTGTAATCATGCTCAGTGTTTTTTTCTGTATCATATATATTTGCTATCATGTAGCTTGTTTCCCTATGATTAGAGAACAGTGCTTTGTGACCAGTTTTACTTCTTGTCAAGAGGAGTTCATTTTAACTTCCAGGTCAAGAATAAATGATTTTAGATTGTCTAAAGATAAGAATAATCTTATCAGAATGCTTTTATCAAGGTTGGATAGTTAGTAATGCTATATCATCTTAGGGCCATTTCTATTTATGTTGTCATTCACAAATGTTACTTTATGAAGTAAATTCTCTTTTCTAAAAAATCACTAAGGAAATTTCATAACAACATTAATTTAAAATTTTTTAATTCATTTTTTTCTTTCTGGAAGAAATTAAAACACACACCTTGAGAGTAAAGTAGAATGTCTATTTTTGTTTATGGAACTGATGGCTGAGATTTCCAGCGCTTTGTGGAATTCTGCACAAACTTTTATGACTGTTGCTGAATGAATTACAGAACATATAAAAGTCAATTTAAGGGGTATAAAGAAACACCTGGATGTCACTCCTAATTTCAATTTGACAAATAAGCACAGTTCTCTTTTCCCAAAATCTGTTCCTCCTCCAAAAAGAGAGATCTCATTTAAATAGGCAGGTTTACCTCTGATTTTGGTAAACATAATGAGAGACAGAATTTTTCTTATACAGTCAAATTATCACAGTGTAATTTGAACTCAGGAGACATTCCAAAGAACTGCTTCTGTGTAGTGAATCCCTTCCATCAACATTTACTCTCTCAGGTCCTTCCCTTACCTATCATTCCAAAACGTTAAAATAATGAAATATCTCCCTTAATCCCATTTCCTCCTGAAGCTAATATATCTCCTCTCTTCCATATTACAAATAAATATAAATGAAATTAGTACCTAAACTCGTCTTCACTTTCTCATCAACCTACTATTCCTCAAAGTGTTTGTATTTCTCATAGTTTGGAATAAACAGAGCAGCTGCTGAGATAAAGTTGCCATGCGAGGTATTAATTGGGAATCAACAATTGTGAATGGATGTGAGAAGATGCAGGATTGAGCAGAGGGAGAAAATAAGCTGGGTACTGGCTGGACAAAATGTAAGCCAATGCAAGGAGGAATTTGGGAAAGTATTACCAGTCAGAATATCCCACAATGGACTGAAAATACTTGTACCTTGCTCAGCAATCTGATGTGTGTTGCCCATGGAAAGGCATGGCCTGGTGTCTGCTCTCTGAAGCTGATGGGCAGCCCCAAAGGATTGACTCTAGAGGCTGCATGCTGACCACCTTCCCTGCTGCTGGGCAGCAAATCTGTCTTTGAAGAGGAATTGGAATAGCAATTCATCTTGTCCTCCACAGCATTCCGTTATGGCTTTTGCAATTTTTCAGCATAGCTTCTCTAGCAAAGATCACCAATGATCATCTCTAAATTTAATATAATTTTCAGCCTTATGTCATTTGGCCTCTGTTACAAACATGAGCATTATATTCATTCTGTCTTGGTTATTAAAGCAGAAAGGTCTTAGTTTATATCGTCAAGTTCTGCTCTCCAGATCCCTATGCATTTCTATATTTGCAACTGAAGAAAATAGAAACATTTATATGTTTCTCTGCAATATTCCCTCAATCAAAAAGATGGATTTTTCTGCCTTGTTCTTTTTAGTTTCTAAAGTGCAGGGTCCAACCAGGAAAAAAATTAACCATTCTATAAAGGGTGTTGTTAAGGAGAACAATGTTTGTATGGCAATTACACCACAATCAATAGACAGATTCTGCACACCCTGATTTGCAGTAAATTCTGGGTTTAAATTTAGAGACATTTCTTGCATTGTTCATTTGGCTGCTTTTATTGAACTATTACAAGAATTAGGGGAAAATGGCTTCTTAGAACATTTTAGTCATCATGAGCATTGCTTCTGGTTTGTTTCTGCCTTGTTTAATTAGTTGAGGTTGATACACACCACCTAGTTTCATAGACGTTGCTTATTGCTAAACATGACAACCCCATTAAAAGTTACTTTGTGAAGTAGAAAAACCAAAATACATGATATATAACATAGCATAAAACCAAGCCCAGTCTTAACAATAGTCTGGAACAAAGGATATCACAATAATTGCTGTTGCTGCTACCTAAGAAGCGTCTATATATGTAAAAGGAATATGTTTTCACTTTACACATATAAAATTTACTCTTCACCAAAAAGAAAACATTGAGGTAGGTGTTACAATATTCATTCAATAGAAGAGAAAATTGAAGTCTAACGAGGTTTTTAAAAATGCAGAGTCAGAATCAAATTCAAAACCACAGTGTCTTTGATTCCTTTAACAACGCCTAACTCAACTCTCACTTTAAAGGCAGGAAGGTGTTTGCTGTGTTCTCTCATTTTTACCCCTCCCACAATTGTTCCAAACATTCTGAACTCTTCAATTCCTTGAAAAAGGTCCTTATTGGAGCCTGCTGTTCTTTTTGCCTGTACCACTCACAATCTCCCTTTCTTGCTCTGCCCCTGTGGCTCCCTTTTGCCTTACCAACTCCTTTTCATCTTTTAGTTTCAACTTCCAGCTCTCTTACTTAGGGACAGAATAGCCATCCTCCCAAGAAAGGTTAAGACTCTGTCTTCATTCTGAAAACACTCCTGATTTCTCCTATAGAGGACTTACTTGATGAATTTAGTAGTCTCTTCTTAATAACTTGAATTATTAAATGAAATAAATGGTCTGAATTAAAACTCAAGTACAAATGAGAAACTTAAGTCGTAATTTCTTTCTCCTTCTCCCAATCAACTCCCTGAATTAATCATTGGTAAGATGATATTTCATCTTTTTGATATTTCTATTTTCTTTTAATTCAAAGATACATGTGCATATTTACAGACTTTTGTTAAAAAGGAATGTTATACATATATATTTTTATATATAACTTATATTTTGTGGGTTTGTTTACCTTAATTTATTTTATATATGTATATCTTATGTAATAGTTTATTTTATATCGAAGTAGGGGGATATGCCAATATTAATTCAATATTCCCACTATTGTTAAGAATTCAGGTTGTTTCAATTTTTTTGCTACAATAAATATCTTTGTACATATATCTAATTACTGCTTCTTTTATATTTTGACTGAATTCCCATAAGAAGAAATGCTAAGTTAAGAGTTGGGCCTACTTTTAATACATATTAAAAGGGTTTATTCCAGAAATCTTATGGTAAATTATACCTCTACTAAGAGTATAAAAGAACACTCATATTCCCGTGTCTACCATCATGTTTGTGCCATCGCTGGATGATTTCAGTTCCTCTTTATCTTTTAAGAATTTAATGAGAAACATTATATTTCATAATTTGTATGCATATTTCTCTGACTACTGGTATACTTATTTTTACACATGTATTGACCATTGTATTTCTTTTAAAATAAATAATCTGTTCATTTTCTCTGTGCTTTTTTTCTTAATTTAAAAAAATATTTTATGTAAATATGCTATGTTCCCCTTTATGGTTGTCACATGTTTGATCTTGTTTTAGTCCTCTCCCATTTAAAAATTATGTAAACATTCTCTTCTTCTAACACTTTCATATCTTATGTTTGAAAATCTGTTTATGTCCGAGTCTATTTAATTATAAGCTACACTCCCCGAAAGAAGAGCCTATGTCTATTTATTGCAATATTTCTAGTGGTAAGAATACTAACATAGAGGAGATGTGATATATATATCTGCATAACTAATCAATGAGCCTTTTTACTGGTTAAAATAAAATAGTAACCAAATATCAGTTTTTTCTTATTTTCTTTCAAGTTTCAGGATTTTCAGTAAGTAAAATTATGAAATTATTTTGTCTCTACCTCTGTACCATATTTCTTTTGCTTGTTCATTTTTTCAGTTTAACCTCTTTCTTCATTTTGATTCTGGTCTCTCAGACACCTCTTGAGCCGATAAGTCTACTGTGCCCCAAAACATTTCTCTCATTACCCAGAGAGATATTTCAGATCAGTTTTCTCCTCCTGAGATGTATGACTGGTGATGAAGTTTGAAATTCTGACTCTTCCAGAAAAGACCACCTTTGTTTCCTTTGTCTTTTCAGCAACTGCTTATTTATCTCTTAAGTCTCATGTTCAAATTTCATGAATAATAACACTTTTTATATTTTCTGGAACAGACATATGTAGGATTTTAGATCTAGGACTTCAGATATATATATACTTTTTCTTTCTGAAACATGGGTGGGTCCTGGCTTCTAATTAGGAAAGTACAGTCATGACGAACATCTGCTCAGTTGGTTCGTCCTGGATTTGCACTTTTCTACCTGCTATTACACTGGTATTTTTATCTCAAAAGTAGAGGCAGGTTTATTGAAGAGGCAATTAAAAATAAGTTTCAAGGCTTTCTCTCACAAGGTCTCCTTTAACTCTGTACCTAATATATGTTTAAAATTTTAATTTTTCTCCCTAAGGGTTTGTCCTTCATATTGTGTGTGCTTCAGGCTCTACTTAAGTCCACTCTTAAAATCACTTGTATGCTTTCTGCACTTCTTACCTATCGTGAACCCTCTGTTGTATTAAATTATGTTGATTTCTTCTTCCTTGTTGAAACTTCTATTAGTTTTTAATTTCTTGTGACTTCTAGTAGTTCCTTGTGAATCTTTTTTTTTTTACTTAGTCCCAGTTCTTCACTTGAAAATCCTAGAGAAGCAAAAAAAAAAAAAAAATGCGTCATTGTTTACCACAATTCACCATCATTACCAACTTGCTTGTGGTGATGATTGGCTCTACCATCATTTAAAAACAACAAAGAACTTCAAAATATTTGTATTAACTTAACATTTCTATGTTTAGATACTAAGTATATTTTTTCCAATTTTTTATTGTGGTAAAATACACATAAGATTTATCATCTTAACCATTTTAAGTGGTGTTAAATACATTCATAATGTTATGCAAACATCACCAGCATCCATCTGCATAACTTGCTTGTCATCTTGTAAAATGAAAACTCTATACCCATCAAATAATAGCTTCCCATTCTCTTCTCCCACAGCCCCTGACAATCACCATTCTGTTTTCTGTCTCTACGATTTTGACTCTTATAAGTATCTCATATAAAGGAATCATATAATATTTGTCCTTTTTTGACTGGCTTATTTCACTTAGCATAATATCCTCAGGATTCATCCATGCTGTGGCATGTATTAAAATTTCATTCCTTATTAAAGCTTTCTTAATTTCTACCTCATTTTTGAAAAAAAGAAACAGCAATTTTGCCAGACAATTTAGCATTTGGGCTAACAATTTGCTTTTAATTTCTTTTTCTTTTGGTACTTTGAATATATCAGCTCACTGGCTTCTAGAAAGCCTCTGAGCTTTCTAATAAGAAATCTGCTGATAACCTGATTCAGGGTCACTTACACAGGACAACACACTTCTTTCTTGCTGGTTTCAAGATTCATTTTCTTTTTCTTTTCAAAGCTTGATTATAATGTGTATTGGTATGGGTCTTCTTGAGTTTATCTACTTGGACTTCCTCAAAATTCTTGGATGTTTATATTTATGTCTTTCATCAGATTGGGAAGTTTTCAGCCATTATTTTGTTTTCCAATATCCTTTCCTCCCCCACCATCTCTTCTTCTGTAACTACCACAACACATAAGTTGGCACATTTGATGGTGTCCCACAGATTACTAAGGCCTGTTCACTTTTTAAAGATCCTTTTCTTCCTATTCTTTAGACATAATAAATTTAATTATCCCATCTTCAAATTTGTTGATTCTTTCTTCTTTCTATACAATTTTGCATTTGAATTGCTCCAGTAAAATTTTCAATTCAGTTATTGTGCTTTTCAGCTCCAGAATTTCTTTTTGTTTTCTTTTTAGGTTTTTCATGTATTTATTGATATTTTGATTTTATTCATACATTGTTTTGATGACATTTTCTACATTTTTCTTTAGTTCACATTTGTTTCAAATCTTTGTCTTAGAGACCTGCCATCTGGTCTTTTTCAGTGGCAGTTTCTGTTGATTTATTGTACTTTTTATCTTTGAATGAGCCTTACTTTCCTGATTCTTTGTATGTCTTGTAATTTTTTGTTGAAAACTAGACATTTGAATCTAATAATGTGGTAACTCTGGAAATCAGATTCTCCCCTTTTCCTGAGGTTTGATGATTTTTGTTCTGGAGTTTGTTTTTTTGTTTGATTTTGTATGCTGACTCTGTGCCAAGGATCGGCCTGAGGTATAAAATTAAAGTCATCTCAGGTTTTTCTTGAGCCTTTTCATGCACTTCAATGATCATTTTCTAAATTTCCTCATATATGGAGTTTTTTAATGTCTTAATCTTTAATATCTGGCTTCCAAAAAGGAAAAACAGATAAATAAAGGAGGGGAGAAGGATGCCAGAACTTTGAATTCCGTGGCATGCACTTTAATTGCAGGTGAGAAGCTAGCAAGAATGGGTGGAGGTAAAAAAACAATGGCTGCTCTTTGTCTACACCTCTGTGATCAGAAGCAGCAATCAGCAATAGATCGGGATCCTTAATCCTGATGTTTAAAAAACAGGGTCCTTTTGATTCACCCTGGCTACACAAGCTATGCAAGAGCTGCTCCAGGAAAAGTTCACAGCTGCATGCCTTGAAGCTGGAGGAGGGGAGTGGGTAGCTGTTAGTCTGCTAAGAGCTGATATTGATCAAAATTAACTGCAATTTTTCATCCAAGCCTTCCACTGGAAGTTATAATTCTTCAGTAGACTATAGAGTTCCAAAACAGTTTCCTCAAATTCTGCCAGTGCAATTGTTGCTCAGGTGGGAAGCATCATATTCCTGATGCTTCCTACTCTGCCATCTTCTTAGAATCCTCCGTCAGTTATTTTTTTTTTTAATTCTTGAATCTCTTATTTTTTTCAAGTGCTTTAGCTTTGAGTTTACTCATCACTCTGCACTCGTTTTTTGCTTCAATGTCTTTTTTGCCTTCTTGACTTTGATTACACTTACAAAAATCAAACTGACACTTAGCTAGTAAAGGAATATGTATTAATAGCTATTTTCAGGTATTTGCTGTATTTAAGAACTTGTTGTATGTGGTGATGTCAGCAACATGATGGAATAGAGGATCTTGACTTTCCCTACATACTTGAATGCACCAAATAAACATCTATTCATGGATCACTTCCCTCTAAAAAGCAAGAAAATGATTGAGAGACTCCTGCCCATCAGGCAACTGAGAAAACATCCGTATAGAACAAGTAGGAATGGCTGAGAACACTGGGGGCATGGACCCCACCCTGGGCACAGAGCCATACAACCAGGAAAGAAATCTCAAACACTCAGCTTCTCCCTGTGGAGAGGAGGGTTTGGATTTCACATATAATGCCCTAACTCTAAGGTCCTCGTAGTTTTGCTTTTATATAATCAATTTGGAAAGGACAGAGGATTAGGTATATTCTTGTCTAACATAAAAATTAGATCACAGTAAAAACGTGCAGGTTTTATTAGGGTATGCAAGCACTTGCATGGCTCCTCTGAAGTAGTGCAGAGAAGCTACTTAAAAATGCAGTTGCTTGATTTTCTCTGGAATGGATTTAAAACACACTCTCCAGTGGCTACTTGGCAGCCTGGATTCTAATTAACTGTCATTGGAGAGTTAAAGAGGCAAACAAACAGTAACCTACCAACAGTGTGAGAAGATCAGCACTTCCAGAACCTTCTCTCCCAGCTCACACTAGTGGTAACTCCAGGTCACTAAATCCCTTCTGGAAGGAGTTTGCCTACAGATGATGCACCTTCAACTTTTACAGCTTCCACCTGGGAGACTATACCTTAAACTTCCTAGCTCTGGGAGCAGAGAGGAATAGGCACACCTGAATCTCTCTAGACAACAGACAAAAGGGAAAGTTTTATAAGAGTATGCAAGTACTTCCAAGGCCTTTATCCCCTGGAAGCAGTACAGAAAGGGGCTTTTAAAATACAGCTCACTGTTTCTTCCTAGAAGAGATTTATGCCACAAAACAGGGATTGTAACTTTTACAAAACCACCTGAGGGACTGCATATTAAAACTTTTAGCTCTGGGAGCACAAGAGACTAGACATACAGGAGCCTCCCCAGATCACAGAATAGAGATGTGGTTTTAAGCAGGTGCTCAAACACATCCAGGGGCTAAACTTCCTAGGAACAGTGCAGCAAAGGGGTTTGAAGATGCAGCTCCCATTTTCTCTCTGGAAGGAGTTTATTGCATACTCTTTCATTGGCTACTTAAGGGGCCTGGCTTCTAACAAACTTGCACTGGGGACCTAATGGTGCAAACAGTAGCTCTCAGGCAGCCCAGACTGGAGCTTGGCACTTCAGAGGCTTTCTTTCAGCTTGCCACAGTGATAAATCCAGGTGTACCCATTCTTCCTGTAAGAAAGTTTTCTCTGCACTGAGCCATAATATCTATAACTCCTACCCAAGTGTTACTGGTGGGGCGTCATGACTATCAGTTGTCCAGGTTCTTGGCATTTTGAACAAAGAACTGGACAAAACACAAAAATCAAGGAAAGGATGAAGCAATGAAAGCAAAGATTTATTAAAATAAAAGTACACTCCACAGAGTGGAAACGGGCTACGGCAAGAGGCTCAAGAGCCCTGGTTACAGAATTTTCTGGGATTTAAATATACTCTAGAGGCATCCCATTGGTTACTTGGTTTGTACTCTATGTAAATGAAGCAGTGGCTTGTGAGAAGTCTGATTGGTTGCAGAGACTGAAGTGAAGTTACAAAGTTACACCCTATGCAAATATCTGATGGGTTGCAGGAAGGGACCAATCAGAGGTACTTTCAATTTTTCATGAGCCATACAGAAAAGGGCCAGGGGCATTGCAAAGGGAGTAGACTCTGGTCCTTTTGTTACATGGGTGTGGAAAGTTGGGTTTTCCTTTTGACTTAGTACTAGGAAGTCAGTGTTAATCGACCTTAGGTTCCCTGCCTCCAGACCCTATTCTCCGGCCTCACAAGGAACTGTCTCTTTAATGACCTAGCTCTGGGAGTCGATGGGGCTTTGTATCTTGAGTGGCCCTAAACTACAGAAAACAAAGAGGTGGACATACAACAGATCCACTTCCAGCAGCTATATCTCCAGGATCACAGAGTATAGCCTAAACACACATATAAGCATTTGATACAGATCTTCTCCCTGGCTGAATGCAAAAACAGTGAGAGATAAATGCCTGCACTCAGCTTCACCATGCAGATAGAAGGAAGTGGAACATACATCCAATACTCAACCTTTCTAGCTACATCAAGAGGGTATGGCTTCTACCTTACTGGTCTTAAGGTTCTGATAGGACATGACAAATCCTAATCCCCAGGGGGCCACCAAGTACAGAGGTAGCAGTTTTAACAAACACAAAGATTTGAGAGGTATCTTAAATTCTCTGGCCTAATAGATTAGTGGGATTTTTATCCTATATGAGGACAGTCTGACAAGATTGAGAGAATCAGTTATTTTTACAAGGCACAGGATGCACAAAAACCAACACACAAGGTCAAGAAAAGTGAAGAAACAAGAAAATACAATTCAAATGAAAGAACAAGATAAATCTCCAGAAACTCCAAAATCAGTTGTAAGAAAAAAAATTATAGCAATAAATGTCCGCATTAAAACAGGAGAAATATCTCAAATAAGCAACATAACATTGCACCTTAAGGAACTAGAAGAAACAAATTAAGCCCAGTGTTAGCAGAAGTTAGGAGACAGCAAAGATCAGACTAGAGATAAATGAAACAGAAACTAGAAAGACAATAGAAAAGATCAACAAAACTAAGAGTCAGTTTTTCTAAGAGTCAGTTTTTTGAAAAGCTAAACAAAATTGACAAACACTTAGCTAGACTAACCAGGTGAAAAAGAGAAGAACCTCAAATAAATAAAATTAGAAATGAAAGGGAAGATATTATAGCAGAGAAATACAAGTTATCTAAGAAACTACTATGAATATGTCAACAAATTAAACAACCTCATAAATAAATAAATTTCTAGAAACATATAACCTATCAAGACTGAATTACAAAGAAATTGTAAATCTGAACAGATCAATAATAATCCAGGAAACTGAATTGTTAATTAAAGTCTCCTATCAAAGAAAAGCCCAGGATAAGATAATTTTATGACCGGATTCTACCAAACATTTAAAGAAGAACTAATATCAATTCCTCTCAAACTATTTCAAAAAATCTAAAAGAAGGGAATGCTTCCAATCTCATTTTACAAGGCCAGCATTACATTGATACCAAAACCAGAAAAAGACACTACAAAAAAAAAAAAAAAGAAAAAAAAGAAAACTGCAGGCCAACGTCACTGATGAACATAAGTGCAAAAGTCCTCAATGAAATACTAGCAAGCTGTATTCAACAGTATATTAAATGGGTCATTCACCACAATCAAATGGGATTGATCCCTGGGTTGCAAGAGTTGTTCAACATATGTCAGTCAATAAATGTGGTATACCATTGTAACAAAGTGAAGGACAGAAACCACATGATCATTTCAATAGACACAGAAAAGGCATTTGACAAAATTCAATGTCCTTATATAATTAAAATTATCAACAAATTGAGTATAGAAGAAATGTCCTTCAACACCATAAAGATCATATATGTCAAGCCACAGCTAACATCATACTTAATGAAAAGTTGAAGGCTTTTCTTCTAAGATCAAGAATAAAACAACTATTCCTACTTTTATCACTTCCGTTCAACAAAAAGTTCTAGCCAGAGCAATTAGGAAAGAAAAATAAACAAAGGCATCCAAATGGAAAAGGTAGTAAAATTATCTCTATTTGCTTATGACATAATCTTATATACAGGAAATCTAAAGACTGTACCAAGAAACTGTTAGAACTGATAAACAAATTCAGTAAAGTTGCAGGATAAAAAATTAACCCACAAAAATCAGTAGCACGCTCACAATAAACTAGCTGAAAAAGAAATTTTAAAAGTCTCATTTGTAATAGCATAAAAATAAACTATGATTACACTCACCCAAGGACGTGAAAGAGCTATATACTGAAAACTATAAAACATTGTTGAAAAAAGTTGAAGAGGACACAAATAAATAATATATCCCATGTTCATAGATTGAAAGACTTAGTATTGTTAAAATGTCCATACTGCCCAAGCTATCAACATATTTAATGCAATTACTATTAATTCTGTTTTTCTTCACCAAAATAGAAAAAAGAATTCTATAGTTTGTGTGGAACCACAAAAGGCCCCAAATAGCCAAAGTAATTTTGACCAAAACCCAAAAACTGAAGGCATCACACTAGCAGATTTCAAAATACATTATAAAGCTATAGGATTCAAAACAACGTGATACTGTCATAAAAACAGACACATTAACAAATAGAATAGGATTAAAATCCCAAAAATAAATCCACACAGCTATGGTCGATTACTTTCTGACAAAGGTGCCAAGAACATACAATGGAGAAAGGATAATCTTTTTAGTAAATGATGTTATGAGTTGGATATCCATGTGCAGAAGAATAAAAATGAAACCTTATCTTATCCCTTATGTAAGAATCAATTCAAAATGGATTAAAGATGTAAACATAAGATCTGAAATTGCAAAACTACTAGAAGAAAATACAAAACACAGGGAAAATACTCCATAATACTGGTCTGGGTAGTGATTTCACAGTTAAGACCCCAAAATTGCCGGTAACAAAAGCAAAAATATACAAGTTACATTACATCAAACTAAAAAGCTTCCAAACAACAAAGGAAACAAGAGAGTTAAGGTATGACTTAAAGATTGGAAGAAAGTATTTGCAAATGATATATTGAGTAAGAGGCTAATATTCAAAATATTTGATGAACTCAAACTATACAATAATAAGAAAACAAATAACCCTATTGAAAAATGGACAAAGGACCTAAATAGACATTTCTCAAAAGAAGACACAAAAATGGCCAACATACATATGACAAAATATCAAAAAAATCTAATAATCAGGAAAACGCAAATTGCAACCACATGAGTTATCACCTTATACCCATTAACAAAATGATTAAAGCTAATAAATGCTGTGAGGATGTAGAGAAAAGGAAACTCTTTCCCAGTGTTGGTGGTATTGTAATGTGCATAGCCATTTTGAAAAACAGTATAAAGTTTCCTCAGAAACTACTAATAGAATTACCATATGATCCAGCAATTGTACTTCCAGGCACATATCCAAAGGAATTGAATGACAGCACATCTGCTGAATGACAGCACATCTGTTGAAATAAATATGTTGAAGAGGCGTCGACACTCCCATGTTCATCACAGCATTATTCACAATAGTCAAGATACAAAAACAATCAAAGTGTCAATCAACAGATGAATGGATTAAAACATGTGGTATAGATACACAATAGAATCCTATTCAGCCTTAAAAAAGCAGGAAATTATGTCATTTTATACAACATGAATGAACTTGGGGACATTATACTAAGGGAAATATGCCAAGCACAGAGAGATAAATACTGTCTGATCTCATTTATGTGTAAAATCTTAAAAAGTCAAACTCTTAGAAGTTAGGTTTGGTTGGAGAGTGAATCAGGAAAGGGGAGACATTGCTCAAAGGATGCAAAAAGTTTTAGTTAGAAAGAATAAGTTCTGGAAACCTAGTGCACAGCATGATGACTATAGTTAATAAGAATATTATTTATTTTATGTTTAAAAATAAGTAAAAGAGAGGATTTAAAATGTTCTCATTACAAATAAATGATAAATATTTTAGGTGATGAATATATTGATTAGCCTGATTTGATCATTGCACAATATATACATGTTTCAAAACATCACATTGTACCCATATATATATATACAATTATTACTCATCTATTAAAAATAAAAATATTTTTAAATAAAAAGAACACATGACATCTCTATCAAACTAGATTAAAATTCTATAGTCTGAGATTTACAATCCTACTGCTGTTTAACAATATCAAAACCTCCACCCTATTTCAATGTCAAATTTCATTTACCTTTAAACAAGGATTTTGTATCCTCTGTATTATTGCAATTTTGGTCTATATAATTAATTTCTTGCTAACCTCTGCACTGTATGATATTTATTAACATCCCTGGACTCTGTCCAATGGATGTCAGTGGCATTCTCCACCCTCAAGTTGCAACAGCTAAACGTATTTCCATACATCACCAAATGATCCATGGAAAGAAAATCTCCTCCTTTTGAGAACCATTGCTTTAACCGTAAGCTATTACTAGAAATTTCATATTTAGAAAGTACCTATTAGTTTCCATTTACAGGCATACCTCTTTTTATTGTGCTTGGCTTTATTACATTTCTCAGATATTGAATTTTTTATGAAGTGAAGGTTTGTAGCAACCCTGCATTGAGCAAGTCAACTGGCACCATTTTTTAACACCATGTGTTCTCTCTGTGTCTTTCTGTCAAATTTGGAAATTCTAGCAATATTCTAAACTTCTACATTATTATTATATTTGTTATAGTAATTTGTGATCAATAATTTTTGATGTTCCTACTGTAATTGTTTTTGGGCACCACAAACATACACAATGGTGAACTTAACTGATTAATGTTGTGTGTATTCTGACTGGTCTATATATGGGCCATTTCCTCCCAATTCCCTACTATACCACAATATTTAAATTAGGCCAAGTAATAACTGTACAACGGCCTCTAATGTTCAAGTTAAAGAAGGAGTCTTGTCCCTGGCTTTAAATTAAAAGCAGATAGAAATGACTAAGTTTAGTGAGAAAGATATGCCAAAAGCTGAGACAAGCCAAAAACTAGGCCTTTTGTGCCAAACACTTAGCCAAGTTATGAATGCACAGGAAAAATTCTTGAAAAAAAATAAAAAGTGAACACACAGATGATAAGAATGTGAAACAGTTTTATTGCTGAAATACAGAAAGTTTCAGTGGTCTAGATATAAGTTCAAACCAGCCACATCATTCATTTAAGCCAAAACTTAATCCAGAGGAAGGCTCTCACTTTCTTCAATTCTGTGGAGGCTGAAAGAGGTGAGGAAGCTGCAGAAGAAAAGTTTGAAGCTGGCAGAGGTTGGTTCATGAGGTTTAAGGAAAAAGGCTGCCTTCATAAAATAAAAGTGCAAGGTAAAGCAGCAAGTTATTCATATCTAGCTAAGATCATTGATGAAGGTGGTTACACTAAACAAAAGATCTTTAATGTAGATGAAACAGCCTTCTTTTGGAAGACAATGTAATTTAGGACTTTGCTAGAGAGGAGAAGTCAATACCTGACTTCAAAGCTTCAAAGGAAAAGCTGACTCTCTTGTTAGGGGTTAATGCAGCTAGTGACCTAAAGCTGAAGCCAATGCTCATTTACCATTCTGAAAATCCTAAGACCCTTAAGAACTATGCTAAGTCTACTCTACCTGTGCTCTATAAATGGGACAACAAAGCCTGAATGACAGCACATCTGTTGGCAACGTGATTTACTGAATATTTTAAGCTCTCCGTTTTGATATACTGCTCATTGATATAAAATATCAATGCTCATTGACAATGCACCTAGTTGCCCAACAGTTCTGATAATGTATAAGAAGATTTTTTTTTCTTTTTCATGCCTGTTAACACAACATCTCTTCTGCAGCCTGTGAACCAAGGAGTAATTTTGATTTTCAAGATTTATTCCTTAAGAAATACATTCTGTCTTGGAAATGTGGGCTCTGTTTTTGGTTGCATATGAACTTTAAAGTAGTTTTTTCCAATTCTGTGAAAAAGTCATTGGTAGCTTGATGGGGATGGCATTGAATCTATAAATTACCTTCGGCAGTATGGCCAATTATAAGCAAAAAGAACAAAGCTGGAGGGATCACGCTACCTGACTTCAAACTATACTACAAGGCTACAGTAACCAAAACAGCATGGTACTGGTACCAAAACAGATATATAGACTAATGCAACAGAACAGAGGCCTCAGAAATAACACCACATGTCTACAACCATCTGATCCTTGACAATCCTGACAAAAACAAGGAATGGGGAAATGATTCCCTATGTAATAAATGGTGCTGGGAAAACCGGCTAGCCATACGTAGAAAGCTGAAACTGGATCCCTTTCTTACACCTTATACAAAAATTAATTCGAGATGGATTAAAGACTTAAATGTTAGACGTGAAACCATAAAAGCCCTAGAAGAAAACCTAGGCAATACTATTCAGGACATAGGCATGGGCAAGTACTTCATGACTAAAACACCAAAAGCAATGGCAACAACAGCCAAAACAGACAAATGGGATCTAATTAAACTAAAGAGCTTCACACAGCAAAAGAAACTACCATCAGAGTGAACAGGCAACCTACAGAATGGGAAAAAAATTTTGCAATCTACCCATCTGACAAAGGGCTAATATCCAAACTCTACAAAGAACTTAAATTTTCAAGAAAAAAATAAACCATCCCATCAAAACGTGGGCAAAGGATATGAACAGACACTTCTCAAAAGTAGACATTTATGCAGACAACAGACACATGAAAAAATGCTCATGATCACTGGTCATCAGAGAAATGCAAATCAAAACCACAGTGAGATACCCTCTCACGCCAGTTAGAATGGCGATCATTAAAAAGTCAGGAAACAACAGATGCTGGAAAGGATGTGGAGAAATAGGAAGAGTTTTACACTGTTGATGGGAGTGTAAATTCAACCGTTGTGGAAGACAGTGTGGCGATTCCTCAAGGATCTAGAACTAGAAATACCCTTTGACCCAGCAATCCCATTACTGGATATATACCCAAAGGATTATAAATCATGCTACTGTAAAGACACATGCACACATATGTTTATTGTGGCACTACTCAAAATAGGAAAGACTTGGAACCAACCCAAATGTCCATCGGTGACAGACTGGATTAAGAAAATGTGGCACATATACACCATGGAATACTATGTGGCCATAAAAAAAGGATGAGTTCATGTCCTTTGCAGGGATATGGATGAAGCTGGAAACCATCATTCTGAGCAAACTATCACAAGGACAGAAAACCGGACACCACATGTTCTCACTCATAGATGGGAGTTGAACAATGAGAACACTTGGACACAGGGAGGGGAATATCACACACTGGGGCCTCTCATGGGGTGGGAGGCTGGGGGAGGGATAGCATTAGGAGAAACACCCAATGTAAATGATGAGTTAATGGGTGCAGCAAACCAACATGACACATGTATACCTGTGTAACAAACCTGCCCATTGTGCACATGTACCCTAGAACTTAAAGTATATATAAAAAAAGAAAAGAAATACACTCTGTAAGTCTATAAATGCTGTATAAAGTGAATTTATCTGATGGATCTGGGCAAACTAAACCTTTTGGAAAGAATTCACTATTTTAGATGCCCTTGACAACATTTGTGATGCATCGGAGGAGGTCACAATATAAACGTTAGCAAGAGTTTAGAATAAGTTGATTCCAATCCTCATGGATGGCTTTGAGGGGTTGAAGACTTCAGTGGAGGAAGTCATGGCAGATATGATGAAAACAGTAAAATAACTTGAATTAAAGGTGGCACTTGAAGATATGACTGAATTGTTGCAGTGTCATGATTAAATTTGAATGGATGAGTCTGCTTCTTATGGATGTGCAAAGAAATTGCTTTTTTTGAGATGGAATCTACTGAAAATGCTTGTGGAGATGACAACAAAGTATTTCAAATATTACATAAACTTAGTTGATAAAGCAGTAGCAAGGTTTAAGAGAACTTAATTTAATTTTGGAATAAGTTCTACTGTAGGTAAAATGCTATCAGATATCATTACATGATGCAGAGAAATATTTTGTGAAAAGCTGAGTCAATTGATACACCAAGCTTTATTGTTGTCTTATTTTATAAAATAAGTTTGGGTGTCAGAGCCACCCTAGCCTTCAGCAACCACAACTCTGATCAATCAGCAGCCATCAAAATTGAGGTAAGACCCTTCACCGGTAAAAATAATTACTACTCCCTAGAAGAACAGATGATTGTTAGAATTTTTTAGCAATAAGATCTTTTTATTAAGGAGTATATATTTTTTAGACATAATGCTATTATGCTATTGCACACATAATAGACTACAGTATAGTGTAAACAGAACTTCTATACGCACTGCAGAAAAAAAATTAATGTGATTCACTTTATTTTGATGATCAGATTATCGGTGGTCTGGAACTGAACCTGCAATATGTCTGAGTTATCCCTATATTTTGATATTTATCTTTCTGTACCTTCTTTTAAATGTCACATATTCTTGGCATTTTATTCTTTATTTAAAATATTTATTCTGTTATCCTCCTGAAATTTCTTTACACATTTTACACATCTTTACTTAAGGTGAGATTGGAAAAAAAATCCTTTGAATTCAGAATTTCATGTGCACTTGATTATTGTCTAATCAACACTGTGAAAAAATGAGGTATTCAGAATAAAAGAGCAGTTTACCTTTCTCATGGTAAGTATCTTTTGGTAAGTAGAATAATGTAGGATGTGAGATGTATATTTGAAACAATGAAAGAGCTGAAGTAACATGAAACTAATAAAAATATTTAATGAAGCTAAACTTAAGATTTTATTAACATCATTTTTCTTCTTTGATTCTGTAGTAACAGCACTAATTTTCCTAGAAAGAAATGCTTCTTTCTTTGTAAATAATGCATCTTTTGGTTTTCTAAGATAGTTTGGATTTATAGTTTAGCATAATTGATGCCAATTATAAAGAGGAGGTAAAATGTTTCCAGTAATTATTATGAATATGGAACAATAGTCAAAGCTGTGTTATGAAAACCGTAGGTTGATAAACATACTTACTCTATTTAAAATCTATTCTAAATATTGAACAGAACTCCTTAAACATGTATTTGGTTATTAAGATCTGTTTCACCTTATTTTTAGATTCTAAGTAAATAAGTCTTATTAAACAAATGGAATGTATTCATATAGTGAACACATACATATGTATTTGTGTGTACATATAAATATGCAACATGCAGACATCATTAATCATACTGGATCTAATTATTTATAAAAAGATGTATTCCCTTTGTTCTCTCATATCTGATATTAAATACATATGAAAATCAAGTTTATGAACGTTTCCCGGATTGTGTTGAACTGCCCTATGCACGTATATGAATTTCTGTGTGTTCAGCATATGACACACAGACTGCCAATTTGAGCATTAGGAAAAATGCAATGAATTTTCCATTAAGTGTACTCCCTTAGTGAACACCCTCTGTTTTTCTGGCAGGACCCAGCAGGATCTGAAAAATAAGCAGCATATTGGGAACAATAATGAATATGTATACTTTATGAAATCCTTTTTTCATTCATTTTCCATCTGCACTCCTAGACCCCAAAATTCTAAAATAGTAGATGGAGTAAAGAGAATTATGTTATAACTCCTTGGATTAGTGATAGAGAAACCTCAATGAGACTGCTAGCCTACTGATGCCTAGGCTATGCAGACGTGTAATTGATTTAAACTGAAACGTATTTGCCTTTCTATTTAACACCTTTGGATTGTGTGATTTTTATACAATGAAAAATCCTATAAAATTGTAGATGAATAAGTGATGTGATTGACAAATATTGTTTGTAATGAGGAAGAAGTGGTCATTATTCAAAGTGCTAAAGGAGATGAGAAAAGCAAACAAAGGACATGCTGGGAAAAATAATGGTTTGAAGGAGAAAATAAGAAACTTCAGGCATAGTTTTAACCGTTGATATGTTAATTCATAGACTTAAGAAAAAAAAGCAAGATTGAAAAACTGTAGAGGAAACTATGTTGACATAATAATTTACATAGAGAAATTCAGGATGCATGTTGCCCAGTGAGTCTCTTAATTAAATGCCTTAATTCATTTTACTTCAAGGGGCTTGTTGATTAAAGTGTTTATGGCAGTTTCCTGCTTGAAGTTTCAACAATCTATTTGGTAGTAAATGCTAGTAGATCACGCTTCTAACTATCCTGTGGCTATGTGCAGAAGAGTGCAAAACATCTGGATAAAAATTGGAAATTTTTTCTGACAAGCTAGTATTTTACAAAATCCAAAGGATGAATGACACTTCAAAAATTGTTTATTTCTTGATTTGTTAGTTTGTAGTTTGGGGAAAGAGAGAAAAACTCTTTCTTTTTTTCTAAAAAATGTTAGCTTTAATTAAAATAGAAAACAAAATAAGTGACAAAACATACATTTTTGAAAGTAAAAACATGAGTATTTTAACAAAATCAAATAACATTTCTAATCAACATGAATGGCCCTTCAATTTTAGAATTATTTTAGAATTATGCCTAATTTGAGGTGCCCTCAGACTTATAACACAGTACTAGCACAGAAACATAGTGGAGAAAAAGAGAACAAATCTTCAGCTTATTTAAAGAAACTGAATTCTAGAGATGGTGTCCATAATTTATTTCTCAATATGGAAATTGTGGAGGACTTCATTCCTAAGCCATATGTATGGAATCTTAAAGCAACCAGTTGGAAATATTAACTTTTAGCTATGAAGGGCTGTGTGGGATTACAGAAAATCATGCCCGCTTTAATCTTTGAACAAGAATAAAATAAATGCAAGGAGATTTTCTCCACTTGGAGTTTGTGTCTTAATAAAAAAGTGTGACTTGATCAGATTCAGAGCTTAAAGACCACTCACTCCATAATGAAAGAGCTACCCTAAAGAAAATTTCAGCTGAGTTGCCAGTATACATCTATCCTGTTAAAAAAAAAATAATTGAACAGCAAAGACTGTGACAGAAAAGTTTAAATGTTCTAGGAACTCTCTTAGACATTTGTTTGAAGTTTTTCTCAGCATTTTAAGCCTAAGCCACTGCTGGATTCTCCCTGTTGGGAGGACATAAGTGTGAGAGATCACATGCCCAGGATTGAGCTCAAGATGTGCCACATCAAACTGTTTACCCCTTGACCTCCTCTCCCTCCTCTGCTGGGCTACACATATTTCGTTTCCTCTAGATTAAGAAAAAAAAAATCAATTTTCACCAGTGAAAGTGCTTTTAAGTTAAAGCTAAATTCCCTGAAGTAAAAAAAAAAAAAAAAAAAAAAAAAGACAAAAAATCTCAACTTTTTCATAAACTGCACTAAAGACCAAATTTCTTATGTTATATTTTGAGGAAACTTTCACCTATATCTCTGACTCTCTCTGTTTCCTACTTTTCTAAGTTAAATAGAAATACATTTGAAAAGAATGAAACCACTAATACCTCCATAAATGAAAGCCTATTATTTTCACTTTGAAGCGGTGTATTTTATCACCAAAGTATGACCTTTGAACTTAGCTAGACCTTTCGTAATCTTTAAAAATACATTTGATTTCATCAAATATTTTTAAAACATTCAATTCTATTACACTTTACCTCAAATACTCTTGCAATAATAATAAAGGGCCTTGTGTTCTCATCATGGTAACTTGACAGGCTGGTGTTTATAGATTGAATAAAAGTGAAGGACGATAAAATATTAAAACCACGTCGGCATGAGAAACTTAGATTATCACATTCCCTCCAAGAATTTTTAAAGTGTTTCACAATCAGTGGTTTGTGTACTTAATTATGGTGGAATTAATTTGACCAAAATATTTCTAAAGTTAAAATTGTTTCCTTTTGGTTAAGATTCTTGAAATACAAACAATAGAGTTTGGGCTCACGCATATTTGTGAAACTTTAAACCTGGTCCTAAAGAATTGGGTTAAATATTTGAGATCTCGTGCATTTTTCCTTTAGCTGGTTAGAATTCAGTAACCACATATTCATCAACACTGTGGTGTTGGAAAGTGTGTGCTTCTGTTTATGAACCAGAAATATTGTTATAGCATGAACATCGCCCATATTTAAAATTATGCTAAATTGTCTTTAAGTTTGAGGCACAGGATTTCAATTGAACACACATATGCATGTATATAGAGAGCACATACTGTTGACAAATATTCTAAAAGTTCTATCTTC
Organism: Pongo abelii; assembly: GCF_028885655.2. Taxonomy (NCBI): domain Eukaryota; kingdom Metazoa; phylum Chordata; class Mammalia; order Primates; family Hominidae; genus Pongo; species Pongo abelii. The sequence goes on along the minus strand of NC_071990.2, from coordinate 93,164,726 downwards.
ATGTATAATTTCTATGTTTTACAATGTGGTTTTATCCAAAGCATATTTCATCCTTTGTATTTTCAATGGCTAATTAGTTTGAATTATTAAGCATTAGTTTCCTAAAATAAACTTTGCCTGTCCTCTCTTTGAGGGCCCAGAAGCCTGAGTTTTCTACCATTAACCCTGGGTCATCATGTCATAAAATATTATTTATTATTTTCCCCCAAACCAGCATGTTTCTATGAGAACTGTGCCCACTGATAAGCAAACAGTGGAGCATCTTTTTAAGTACCCTCCTTCAATATATGATGATTAAAGAAGAAACTGTTTCACACGATTGCTGTCATGTTGATGGTTTGTATATCTCACATCAATATATTTAAATGCTAACTAAACATTTAACACATAACATAATGAATAATTAATTCATTTACAAAATGAATCAACATGCTCAAAACATTGTGGTCTACTATCAAGACCAAAAGAAAGAGTGTCCAGGCCTACTTTAGGCTACTGAGAACTTTTTCTTCTAGGAACTTGTGTATATCTAAAATATCACACTTTAGCTTCATTTTCTTTACCTTGGGGAAAATGCTAGTTAAAATCACATACTCCAAGTGAATGTAACTTTAAATCTCTCATTCTTTGTAATGTTTCTTTTTGTATGAAGTTAAATAAATGTAATTATAAAAAAACATAGCTTTTCAGTTCCATATGGAAAGAGCTTGGAAATTGTCATTTTGTTCATCAAACAAAAAACAAAACAAAACAAAAAACCTGAACGGACTGAAAATCAATGACTTTTCTTGGACTGATCATGTAACTGAGGTAGAAGACCAAAAGACAAGAGCTGCATATAAGCACTATATTCTATTTGTAAGAAACAGTAAAGATGTTTCTCTCAGGTGTAGAGGTTGAAAATTCTGACACTCTTACACATATATACTGGAATTGAACAAGTAAGTAAATGAATGGAAGATGGTGGGAGCCAGGTTTCTTCTACTCCTGGAGTGAGAATTTATAGATAAGCAAAGAAAGAAGGCTAAAGTTATTCATGTTGTAATGAGTTAGTGTTGAAGTTTAACACTAATCGGTTTAACATAGACATGAATGGCTACATAAGGAAATATCAATAGATATGTGTGTATACAGTGGTTAGTATACACACATATATTTCCTTGCTCTGTCAGCTGAGAGGGTCTAGAGACAATGACATCCTAGTAGTAAAGGGCACGTCTAGCTCCTAGATTTTGGTTTCTAATATTGTTTTCCAATAAAATAAAGCAGGGTTTCTTGGAAAAAAAAATGACTGAACCTAAGATGGGGCAGAAAACATACAAGCTAGGTCTGAAGAATTTTATAGTGCTGTAAAGTAAGAAAGTGATAAAACAAAACAATAAGAAAAAAACCCAGTAACACATTGATGTGGCTATATGAAAGTGACACAAGATCCAACTAAAAGAGTTCCCAGAGGCCACAGCTAGAATAATTTGACCAATAAAATAACGTAGTTGCAGATTCTAAGTTCAAAACAAATATGCATGAATCCAAACTGATATAAAAATGGTTGAATAAACACATGAATAGGAATGAGAGAAAAATTTGTGCAGGATTCCAAATAATTATAAAGATACTCTACCTTCAAGGAGGTGGAAAATAATTCTCTACTTCTTAGGTATGGGTTGTGCAAAGTGACTTTCTTCTAAAGAGATCAATTAAAAAAAAAAAAGAGTAACTTTGCAGTGGAGAAACCTGACAAACACTATTTCATCCAGATGATCAAAGTAAATATAAACAGTGATTGCTAAGTAATGTTGATGGTTTGTACCCTTGGTATGTTGTCATGAAAATAGCAATTGGCCTCTGTGGTTTTTGTCCTCCAGAACACATAATTACAGTTTAATCATGAGAAAACTACAATATAAATTTTGATTGAGACATTATACAAAATACTGGACCATTACTTCTCAAAACAATCAGTGACATCAAAATAAACTCTGAGAAACTGTCACAGCCAAGAGTAGCTGAAGGAGACAGGCAGCATTATGTGGTATTCTGAATGAAATCCTGGAGGAAAAGAAAAAAAAGAAAGAAAAATCTTCACAAAGTTATTTACTTTAGTAATATGTTGATATTGGTCATCAATTATAACAAATGGACTATCTTAATGTAAGATTATAAAAATAGGGGCAATTAGATGTAAGGCATATGGAAATTTGTAATATCTTTGTAATTTGTAAATCTGAAACTATTATAAAATAAAGTTTATTAAAAAATAACATGCATAGAATGAATGTGTAATATAATACTGTGAAAAGGACCTCTTATAATCCCATATCAATATGGCCGGCACACTTGTAAGAAAAAATTGTCAACCATGCACTTGACCTTGAGAACTCAAGGCCATTACCTAGTTCCAAAGGCATCACGGTGCATATGTTTAGAGCATAAATAAGACAAGCAGAGAAGGCACAGTTAAAGTGAAATGATAAATTTTTTTTAGATTAAGGGTTTCCATCGAGAGACTTGTAACGAAAATCCAAATCTTCAGGGGAAGAGGTAAAGAAGATTTAAATTATGAAACAAAATATTTGAGTTATTAACTTTTGGAAGTGTGTGGATGATGATGGCTGCAAAAATGTTGATGGCTTTTACTTGCTGGTATGATAGATTGGAACATTGACTTATTTGGCATAAGCTCTTTGCTGAGAGTGTGTCTAAGTGATTTAACAACAATCAGTTAAATACTTTTTAATGCAGTCAAATATTTAACATATAATGCACAAAAGGTTTTTGAAACAATTATGGCATCTAAAAATTTTAATTTCTAAATGATGTTGAATTTCAATTAGGGATTGAATACATTATGAAAGTGCCTGTTTTGTGTTTTGATTCAGTTAAACTTATGATTAGCATTATGCTTTACATGCCTTTTCAAAAAAAAGTCTACAACACTTTAAATTTCTTTGTGACAAACTGAAATTAATTTCAGCCCTGTAGTAAAAGAAAATTATTTAACCAAGTTTTATATTTATTGTAAATATATTAAGCATTATAGAAAACAGTGTTTAGACACAAAGCAAAGAGCTGAAAGAAGTTATGAATGAGTGAGCACACTCTATTGGGCTTGCAGAATACTTCTCTTCAGTACTAATTTAAATATTTACTGAATGTTAATATTCAGATTTAGATGTGTGTGCTTTTTATCCTAAACGTCTAGGAAAGAAATGGTGAATGTACAGCTCAGAATTAAAATAACCTATTTAAGAGAAAAGAGATTTTTAGCGTTCTGTTTTTGTTCTTATAGGAAACACAATTTATTTTCCTCACTGATCTTTTCCCTGATTCTTATATTTCAGTGCTTAACTAGGTATTTTAGATTAAAAATGTATTTATGCATACCACAGTGAGGTATGAGTGTTATCTCATGATAAAAATGTGAAATACATTATAAACCAGAGTGTTTGTGGAAAAGGAAACTCAGACTGAAAGAAACTTGGATTTAGGAGGTTTTCTAAGTTACTTTAACAAACGTGGAAGATGTTTAATTCATCTCCAACTTAAAGGAGATGTATCTTGCAGATTCTCAGTGCTCTAAAGGGAATTTTCTTTTCTGCTCTTAGAGCATTATTTGCATAGAACTTTATAAAATTATAATACTAATTTGGGTGCATTTTGAAAAGTGTTAATGTTTTAAAAAGTCACTTCTACATAAAGGATTTTTAAATACATCCTAAGTTATTGGTCCAAAATCTTACATGATCTTTACAAAGAGTAATGACCACAGACCCAGGAAGCTTGGGCACCAAGTATGGGCTCCACTTTATTTACTTTATTTATTTATTTATTTTTTTGAGACAGAGTCTCCCTCTGTTGCCCAGGCTGGAGTGAGTACAGTGAGGCAATGTCGGCTCACTGCAACCTCTGCCTCCCGGGTTCAAGGGAATCTCCTGCCTCAGCCTCCCAGTAGCTAGGATTACAGGCGCATACCACTATGCCCAGCTAATTTTTTGTATTTTTAGTAGAGATGGGGTTTCGCCATGTTAGCCAGGATGGTGCCGATCTCCTGACCTCATGATCTGTCTGCCTTGGCCTCCAAAAGTGCTGGGATTATGGGGGTGAACCACCACGCCTGGCCATGGGCCCCTTTTTATCCATATCTTCTGCTCTGGTCCTCCTTTAACTGTGCCTTGCTCCAGTCTTGAAGTTAAGCTATGTTCTTTTATATCCCACACCTGTCTGGAACCATGCTCTAAGTCTAAAAGGAGTAACTGGAGCCATCTTCCAGACATGTGTATCTTACTACTGCATTGAAGTGTTGCACCAGAGGATTGAGGGTGGCCATTGGGTGGCTATTTTTAGAAGTGGATGTAAAGAGCTTGAACATTCATACTGTCAAGCCAATTTGCATAAAGAATCCTCATAGTATAGAGCAGAGCCAGGTGTAAAAAGGACCAAGGACAGGGAGCTCCATTTGTGGGAACTAAAATGTTAAGAGTGGATATTTTCAAATCAAGTTTCTCCCTGCTGCCTGAGGAATATTAATATATTTTGAAAAATTAATTTTGAATGTAACATAAAAATGGTGACAGTGAAACAGGAGAGTTCCCTGATCCCCCTCACAGGATGTGCAAGAGAGGTGTGGCTGGCCTGTTAGGTCGCCCCACTGCTCAAACCCTTGCAGTTGAGGGAGCATGCAGACAGGCAGATGCAGAGGCCGGGGTGAGTGCTTTGGGCTCCAATCCTACAGCAGTGTTTAAGGTATGGGTGCCTGTAAACCTAGTGTTACAAAACTCTTTCAGCTTTGCTGTCCGCAGAAGGCTTGAGTGTGACTCAGATCAATGGACCCTCTGCCTTTCTGCAAGGGCAGAGGGCCAGTGTAACAGCTTTCTGTATCCTGAGTTCTTGCCCAGCTTCCAAGAAAAATTGGGTCACCCACAGGCTTGAAGGTTGAATGCAAGGTTTTATTGAGTGATGGAGGTGACTTTCAGCGGGGTGGATGGGGATCCAGAATGTAGGGATGGAGTGGGGAGTTGATCTTCCCCTGGAGTCAGGCTGCCCAGCTGTGGATTCCTCTCCAACCACCCCCAGCCAAACTCCTCTAGGTATTCAACTGTTTCTTCTCTTCTCTCTTTTTCTGCGGCATCATTTTGCAGTCCGTCCATGTCTGTCCATCTGCTGATCTGCTGACTTGCTGATGTGCTTCTGGAGTCTAGCGTTCGTGGTTTATATGGGTGCAGGATGGGGGCAGAGTGGGCCAAAAGGCAACTCTTTGGGTACAAAAACAGGAATGCCTGTCCTTATTTAGGGCCACAGGTCTTCAGGCTTGAGAGTGGGGTCTTTGATGAGGAACCACCCTCTTTTATACAATATTTCCCTGTCTCTTGTCCATATCAACACCCTTTATGTTTTTAGATTTCTCTATAAAAATTTAATAGTATTGTTGAACAGTTTTTCTAAATGGAGTTTTTCTCAATCTAATGTATATTTGAATCACTTGTAGATTTGTTAAAATTAAGGTCCTATTCAGCAGATCTCTTTGGGACCTGAAATTCTGCACTTCTACACTTCTAATTAACTCATCTACATACAGTATTTTGAGTAGCAAGGTTGTAGAAGATAAAAAAAAAAGCAAGGCTGGTTTTATCTAGAATGTAGCAATTTCTAATTAATGTGGTAAAAGTGACATGGTTTGAAGACATTATAGGAACCGTGATTGTGGGAGATATCAACTCAAATGTTTGGATTTATGTATTTGTTTTAATCAACGAAAATACCACCTCACACACACAAAAATAGTGCATTTGTTTCACTCCTTTGCTGCTAAAGCACCTTCACCAATTATTAATACTTGTTGATTGTTGGCTCAGATAATTTACATCTTTGCTGTCATTATTTAATGATTTTAAAACTTGAAGAAGTAATTTGCTATTTCTCATTTAGGTTCTTATTTCTCTCTGCAGATGTAATACAGTACCACCTAAGAAATTGAATCTCATATAATGTTTTTGGAACCATTTACTTTAGAATTTACAATGACTGTGTTGAGTTTTTTTCTTCTGTTGCAACAAAATTTACAACATCTTTGTAGAAACAATGGAGAGAAAAATGAAAATGACTTAATCATAATATTTTATTGACAATGCCTACCAAACAAATAAAAGACAGAAAACCATGAAAGAAACAGAATGCGATGAATTCAACAATATCAACATTATAAGATATTTTGATGTTGAACTCTTGACTAAACTGGCACCATTTGGATATTCATCCTTAGTAAGCAACCCCTTAGTTTCCCTTTCTGTACCCACCCTCCATTTAGTTCTCTCGTTTCATACTCATGAGCTTCAAATTAACTTGTCTGTACTGTATGTTGCTGTAGTATATGTTGCTATATACTATATAAAATATGTACTATGTTTCTTTACTGTATGTTGCTGTAGGGAGAGTTTGCCAATATGAAAATATTGTCTAAAAGTAGGGCTGCTGCTATACCAGTTACTCTGGTTGGAGGGCACAGGTAGGTTAGAATTGGTGTCTATTCTGATTTGGCCATCATGAAGTCTGATAGATCTGTGCATGGTAAATGTTCTGTACATTTTACTGCCCCCGCCCCCAGTTAGATCTCTTTCAATTTAAATTTTCATTTATGCTTCTGGTGCCATGAACAAGAGATTATTGAAATTTGTATCACATTCCTATTTGAATTTAGTCTACTATGGAATAGTTTATGAGAAATTTTGAAGGCAAATAGTTGAAATATTTAAAGGCAAACCAGAATTTAATGAATATGTTCTAACATATTATCATCATAGTTTTCATGGATTAAATTCTCTAAAGACAATTTCTGTAAATCCCCAAGGAAAAATATAACGAAAATCAATTATTCTCTAGTTTAGTTAATAAAGAACATCTTTTAAAATTAATTCCAAATATTTCTAAATTTGTATTTGGGAAAATAATACTGAGCTATTATATATCTTATATAATGCCCTTAAAAGTTAGAATTAAAATAAATCGAATGTAATGTTTCATGATTAATGCAATTCACACATATGGATTTTAAATTGATTGTTTATTTGTTGTCCCTTTGTCAAAGACTGTATTTTTTATTGGAACAAAATTGATAGGTTCTCAATTTATACATTCTTCATATATTCAGAAGATAAGTTTTTACTTAGTGAGTGTCCACTGAACAAGTTATATATTTCAAGAATAAAAGTCTCACAAAATTCTAGCAAATGTAATCCCCTCAAGGCTAAAGACGGGAAAAACTAGGGTGTATTAGATTTTATTGCAATAGTTCTTAAAAGCAAAGATTTTGATCTATCTCTAAGGCTATACGAGAAGAAGAACCAGTATCAAGATACATAAGAAAGAAGTGAAAACAAGAGTAAGGAGTTGAATATATATGTATAGGAGTATATGTTTTATTAAGCTAAAACCTTTTAAAACCATCATATCCTAACACAAATAATTTAGAATTAAAATTGCTTCTTGGTATGACATCCAGATAGGAGATTTATATTTGTTTAAGGATACCAAACAGCCAAATTAGACTTGAAGGGATTTATGCCTGAGTCTGAAGTTATTTAGGACATAATAAATTAATAACTACATACCGACACATAATCATGTTATAGGTCAGGAAGATAGACTTTCTACTTCAGACAATTTTCTCTATGTCAGGAGGAGAACTGTGCTAGAAATGGTGATGGTTGATGTCTTTGTCTTTCTAACTATATGGTTTCGAAACTTGTTTTAAAGCATGGTAATCTTCATCATTGTTTTAGCTAACTCCTACAGGAAAATATGAGCAAACTTAGGTATAATACAAAAATATAGGCTGTAATAGTGAATTTTAGGTTTCAACTGACTAGATGCCCAAATATCTGGTTAAACATTATTTCTGGGTCTGTGAGGGTGTTTCTGGAGGAGATTAGCATTTGAGATGAGGAACTAAACAATGTAGTTGGTCCTCACCAGTGTGGCTGGGCATCATCCAATACACTGAGGGCCTGAATAGAAGAGAAAGTGGTAGGAAGGGAGGAATCACACTCTTGCCTGACTGCATGAGTGGGGATGACCACCTTCTGCTTCTGTCATTCTTAGTGAGAGGTGAAGCTGCTGGGCTTCTGGGTCGGGTGGGGACTTGGAGAACTTTTCTGTCTAGCTAAAGGATTGTAAACAGATCAATCAGCGCTCTGTGTCCAGCTAAAGGTTTGTAAATGCACCAATCAGCACTCTGTGAAAACGCACCAATCAATGCTCTGTGTCTAGCTAAAGGTTTGTAAATGCACCAATCAGCGCTCTGTAAAAATGCACCAATCAGTGCTCTGTGTCTAGCTAAAGGTTTGTAAATGCACCAGTCAGCACTCTGTAAAAACGGACCAATCATCACTCTGTAAAATGGACCAATCATTGCTCTGTAAAATGGACCAATCAGCAGCACATGGGCAGGGCTAAATAAGGGAATGAAAGCTGGCAACCAAAGCCTACAGTGGCAACCCACTCGGGTTCCTTTCCATGCTGTGGAAGCTTTGTTCTTTTGCTATTCACAGTAAATCTTGCTGCTACTCACTCTTTGGGTCCGCACTACTTTTATGAGCTGTGACACTCACTGCGAAGGTCTGAGGCTTCACTCCTGAAGTCAGCAAGACCAGGAACCCACCAGGAGAAACAAACGACTCTGGACGCGCCACCTTTAAGAGCTGTAACACTCACTGCTAAGGTCTGCAGCTTCACTCCTGAAGTCAAGTGAGACCACAAACCCAACGGAAGGAAGAAACTCCAGACACATCTGAACATCTGAAGGAAAAAACTCTGGACACACCATCTTTAAGAACTGTAACACTCACTGTGAAGGTCTGAGGCTTCACTCCTGAAGTCAGCAAGGCCACGAACCCACCAGGAGGAACAAACGACTCTAGACACACCACCTTTAAGAGCTGTAACACTCACTGCCAAGGTCCCCGGCTTCATTCTTGAAGTCAGTGAGACCAAGAACCCACTGGAAGGAACCAATTCTGGACACACTAGTTCCCAGATCCTGTTTCTCTGAAGAGGCCTGATTAATACATAGACAAAGCCAAATGACTTTTTTCCCTCTCTCAACTTTGATATTCTTTAAACATTTCCAGCTAGTTCTTTTAATATTTCTTGAGTATTTCCTGGGATTTTTTTTGGTAAATACTGTATTTCCACCAGCTACTCCTTCAAGAACATATGTTGTCATATGTTTTATTATCCATCAAGATTATCAGTGAACCCACAGTTCATTTGTCAAAATGACTCTAAATTCGTGATATTCAGATGATCACACTCCATAATACTGTCACCAGAGCCAAGTTATTGGAGTTATTACTTTTTATGATCAGCACAATTATTTTTCTATGAAAGAATTGTTGGTATTAAAACGGCCACAGTAGACTATTTGCTATTGAATGATTGTTGGTTATTACTTAATTAAAACAAAAATGTTTTTTATAGCTACTTAACTCCAAGTTCCATCTTTTCCATCTCTAGAAGTACATAAGCCTTTTCTTTAAAATAACACATTTTTCTGAAGTAGAACATGATTATTGTTAAGAAATATAAAAATGGCCTTTAATCTCACCATTTAAGATAGAAAGCTTTTCATTTTTTCTATGAACGTATGTTTTACAAATTTATATGACAAAATATATAACGTGATATATTTCTGTTTTATTCTTAAGTAATATTGGGCTATTGGGCCATATTATCATAAGTTTTTCTTTTCTTTTCCTTTTTTTTTTTTTTTTTTTGAGACAGTTTCACTCTTTTTGCCCAGGCTGGAGTGCAATGGCACAATCTCGGCTCACTGCACCCTCGTCCTCCTTCCTGCCTCAGCCTCCCATGTAGCTGGGATTACAGGTACCTGCCACCACGCCCAGCTAATCTTTGGTATTTTTCATAGAGACAGGGTTTCACAATGTTGGCCAGGATGATCTCGATCTCTTGACCTTGTGATCCACCTGCCCTAGTCTCCCGAAGTGCTGGGATTACAGGCGTGAGCCACCATGCTCGGCCTATCATAAGTTTTTCAAAAACGGTTATTTGTGGCTAAATCATAGTTCTGGCACATTAATACTAGCTTTTCACCATTACTAGATATATATATGATAAATAGTAACAAAACAAAATGACTGAATTTTCCTGTGCTTGTATTGTTATCATTATTGTGGGTTTAATCGTTTTGCCAAAAATTTTCACAAATTATTGCTGGCTTTTAAGGAAATTAAGAAAACTCTTGATAGTGTATATTTATTTTGTGACTAGCCACTTTAATTAGTGATCCTAATGATTTTTTATTTTCCGGTTGATTCTCCCGTGCCTCAGGAAAAAATAAAATTATTTACAAAGAATAATGTTTTATAGACTTCTTTCAATTCCTATGCTTCTTTTATGTTTTTTGTCTTATTGAGCTGGTCAAAGTTTATGAGATATTATAATAAGAGAGGATGTCCTTGGTATGATCTGAAGTTTGAGGAAATGCTGCAGTATAATGCATTTCTTCATCCTTGAATCTTTTTTTTTTCTGGTGGAATATGAAACCCTTATATGTATTAATATTTGTAATCCAAAGAAAGTGTACCTTGTTTCTTGGATAACTGACTTTGTTTCCTGAGAGAATTGTTTCACATCCACCCTCATCCCCACCTTTTAAAGAGCTATCATCCTTTTTTTTTTTTTTTTTGGTTCACCCTTTCTTGCCCACGTATCTTTGAGTTTTACGTCTGTGGTTCTTGTCTGTATTTTAGAAGTTCCTTATATCTTCCACACCTTAATTTTAAACAGACTTCACTTTGCTAATCCTTATTTTCTCAACATCCAGAATAGGGCGTATTGTGCATCAGAGTCAAGATCTGTGTGTTCAGTGGAAGAACGTGTGCAGTATTATTGGTGCCTTTTATCATATCCAATGGAGTCTCTCTCACTCCCACAGTTTAGAATTTCTGCAAATTTTACCTCATCTTAACCAGCTTCATTTTCCTCCATTTCCATTTATTTTGCTGTAGTTGAGGCAGACATTTTTGACATGTCTACCTCATCTTTCTTTTCTCATTATGGCTGACTTTCATCACTTCATGTGAAGAAAGGAAGATAGGAAGTAGCTGTCAAAATTTTCTTATAGTTCCTGCACCATCCTAAAAGGTAAGTGGAGGAACACAAAGTTGATGTTCTCTTTTCCCTTTCAAAGGTCCCATGTTTGTTTATTTCTTTCATTCATGGGCCCCATATTTGGTAAATGAAAGGTGTATGGCATGCCTTTTACCTTACTCAGTGTCTCTTTTTAGGTTAACCACTAGTGAGAGAAATGGAGGATGGCAGATTAATGTAGCAACCAGCTCAGTTGGCAGTTTTCTCTGTGCCTCTGCTAAACTGAATGTATCTTTTCTACTACCCTCTTTGTTTGTTTTTTGGATTCTCTGAACTATGGCATCCATGATCATCTTTAATTCATACAGTGCCTGCTCTCAGTAGTTTGGTCTTCTCCTTTCAGACCACCACACTTTACTGGTGGAAATGACACCTTAGACTGGATGCAAGCACCACTGGCTAACTTCATTTCTGACCTTTGTTTCCAGAAATTTGCCATGTCCAGATGGATTTAAAAATTACAGGAGATGGGTGCAGCAGATGATCACTGCTCTGGCCATTCCAAAACCATGCTATAGGAAGTGGCAGCATTTAGTTGGTATCAAAGCTGGGACTCTGGGACTGAAAATATGTAATGGGAAAGAAACAAAATGAGTACCATTTTTGAGGCTGACAATGCTATTATATTTCATAAAATGAAACATGAATATATTTTCTATATTCAGGCCCATGACTTTATGGTTAGGGTAAATAGTCCAAAGATTCTGATTATAATATTTCTGTAAAGTGTAGTTTTAGGTGTTTAGTAAGTTAGTAATTTTTTGAAAAGTTTATTAGATATTTAAGCGAGGAGTCTACAAGGCTATATGGAAGGTGCTATTTAAACCAGAAGCCAGCACTTACGTTCATTTTCACTCACTCATTCCTTTTAAACTTTTATTTTTCTAATTACCCAAGTTAAAAAAAACAAATATGGTACAATGTGAGAAATGTATAAACTAGAACATTAAAGTTTCTAAATTTCTCATTCTCTAGGGTGACCATTGTTAATTTGGTATCTCCCTTGACAGATTTTTATTTCTATGCATGCACAGCAACATTTTCCAAAGTGAAGTATGGAGTACTAGACCGGACATATTCCAAGGAATTATGCAAAAAAACACAAAATAATTTTAGCAAGCAATTTGAGCTAAACAAAATTGTTTTGTGTCCAGATTTTTCAGTGCCTGTAATATACTCATATGCCTTGTGACTCTCTAAAAAAAGGATAAAATATGCATCATTTTCCAAACAATTTGATTATACAGATTACATAACTCTTTTTTGTGGAAGTTGTATTCCACTAACATGCTTTGAAAAAACACTGCTTAGGTTTTGCTCTACATATTCTTCTGTAATCCATTTTTCACGCTTAATTTATCATTGATATTCCATATCAATGAATTATAACCTAAATATTTAATATAGTTGCATATTATGCCAGTGAATGAGTACTTCATAATTTAACAAATTTGCTGTTGACTAATATTTTGATTGTTTTTAGGTTTTTGCTGTTCAGGGCACTAACTAACTACTCCAGTCCTTGTCACTTCAACTTTGGCCAGTTGCTGATTAACTCCTCATAGAAATACCTAGAAGTGGAATTGATACATAGACTCAAATGTCCGCCAAAAAGATGGTACTAATTTTCAGCATCCCATCAACAGTATATAAATATGACAGGTTCTCAACAGATGAAAACAAAATTTGAAACATTTTAACGTGTACTAATGTAGTAGGTCAAAAAAACCTTATTGCCATTTTAAGTTGGATTTTCTATTTCTTCAGTTTTAATTGACTGTAAATACATTTTTGTATGCTTATTGTTCATTTTTGTATTTTTCTTTTGTGAATTACCCATGAATTCCCCTTGTTTATCTTTTCTTAATTCGGTGTTACTATTTTTCCTTAGAAATAACAATAGAATTTTAAGGATAAGCTTTGGTCTTTCATATTTTTATATGTTTTGCTTTTTGTCACTTGCTTTTCACAGTTCTTAATTACAAGTATATATAGTGTTTGTATATACATGCATTATACCTATGTAATGTGTGTCTATATAATTTTAAAGTGTTCAAGTTTATGATTTTTAAAAAATATCCTGATTTTGGTGTCATTTAAATACTATCCCTTCTATTCATATACGTTTTGATTACAGAGTACATGAAACTATTCCCTTATCATTTCAAATACATTTATGCTTTAAAAATATATTCTTAAATGATTAAAATTAAACTTGTTTTGATATATAATATTATTTTTTTAATCTTTGGACCTAAATACAATATTGTACCTTGTTTTATTCCAACCTATCTTGTTAGCTTTTGTGCTATATTATCATCTAATTTTGTTTTGAATATTAATTATGTGGTTTATATTAATAATTATTGCTCTTGGCTCTGTTTTGTTCTTTTTTTCCATTCAACTTTTAATAAAACTGAAGAGCATCAGAGTACTTTTTCATGCATGAAACTTCAAAGTACTTCATAGTATAAACATCTCCAGGGTGAAATGTCAGATAAAGATCACAGGATATTAAGACTCAGTATAAACATACCGTTATTGAACCTATACTGTTTGCCATTATAGCTAACTAATTTCAGCATTTTCTGTATGCATAGTGTTTGTTAACAAATAATCAATCCTATTTGTAGTTGTTACTTTTCCAAAATCATCATTTTCTTTTCCAAACAGCTGCCTCAATGAGTTTGTTATAAATCTTAATTAGTTCTAGTCTTTAGATAATCAAATTGCAAGAAGTGAAATACAAATTTAAGAGGGGAAAATGTTTGCCATATCATTTTCATCCTGGCTTGCTTCTCTATTGTCAAATCATGGCATATTTGGGGCGACATGACAGTCACTAAAGTAACTCCTCATCCTTTAGTTTACAAACCCTGTGAGTGCGCCTTGCCATATATATGCAGCCATAATGTATTTTTCTCTGAAATTCTGCTCATGCTACTCAAGGGTCTAGAACATCACCACCTGCCCTGTGCACCCTCAATAAATATTAATTACCACCACTAATTAGAAATGTTGACACATGCATTTTTAATTACAATTGAGGTTATATCTGAAGAGAAGAAGGTTTCAGTTGATTAAATATCAGGGAATATTTTCACAAGATTGGAGACATTTGACAAAGCAATCAAGTCCAAAGCTTATTGTGAAAGTTTTTGAGATGTAAAATATTACTTTAACTATTTCAAAGTAGAAATATCCCTGCTTTGGAGCAGACTGTTTAACACTCCAGGGGCATGTGTTTTTCATTCCTACAAGTTTCTATTAACCTGTATGCTAATTTAAGAGCTTAACTGAAACATTATTATACATATAATTTATTGTTATTGTTTTTGAATGTTAAAGGATTTTGTGTGCTTCCATGGTTCCGAAGGCATCAAGACAATGAAAGAAATATAAATGATTAAAATGATCTATAATCATTGTAAAAAATTTTAAAAATAAAACTCTTCCCATATGATAACCCAAATGTCCTACTATGGTCCCATGGAATCTTCTGGTCAAAGAGTGAACACTCCTTTATACAATACTACAGGATTAAGTAGATTTTGGGGAGACTATTGACTGGTGTGGTATGTGCTGGAAGACAAGCTGTATGTATCTGCTACTCTAGCTAGGACACCGTCTCTTGAAAAACTGAACCTGTGAAACATTGTATAACTGTATGGATCTAATGAGAAATTTTTTATTGGGTCTAAATGCAATTGCATTATTGAATTTCTATTTGGCAGTCAAGAATTAGGCAAAATATTACTGCAATGGTATGTCAATTGACACTGTCATGTGTAAGAATCAGAATTGATTATATTATATTATACCAATGTGTGGGAGCATATCTTCTGTCTGCAAATTATTATCACTTAATGCACATTAAAAAAGATATCTATACTTTCATTTTGTTCTAAGTTAATGAGACCACCCTTGGGAGAGAGTTCATATGTCTGCACGTCTTGCAAAGAAAGTAAGTGACAGCTTTTTTTCTGGACTATCTTTTCAAGGATATTTGCATAGCAAAGTGTCTTGGTACATAAAGATAGTGTCTTCTTCGGGAGCAGAGGGAAGATTTATTCTCTGTCCAATATAAGAAGGATGTCTCCCTCCAGTGAAAAGTTCACTTGCAGCCCAATATAAAAATTGGTGTTTCCTAGGTTTGGTCTTTCTTACCTGTAACACAAATCTCTCTGCCTACTCGACATCTACTTGGGCCACTTGCCATCACCATTGTTTGACTTTGAGTACAAGGGGGATTGACAAAAATATAAAGCTCAACTGCTCATTTTGCAGTGAGGAATAAAGTCCATTGTCTCCTATATAGGAGGCTCGTGTCTTCAGTTAGCACCCAAGATACTATGGCAGGCTAACTTTCAGTTTGCAATTAGGGTGAAATATCACTCTTCACAGTTCTTGGCAACCACATTTGGAACCTATGTTCAGTTCTCCCAGACGTATTTTAGGAGACAATTGAAAGAAGTAACATAAATCCAAGTAGAATGATGCTCTAAAAATCAGAAAAGGGAGAATCTAAGGAAATGAAGATGTTTTTGCTGATAAAATAGAAAACCTAGAAATTTATTCTATATTTTTTTAGAACCTAGAAGTCACAAGAATATAAATTTTGATGTACAATAAGTCACAAGAATATAAATTTTGATGTACAAGGAATATTACTTGTTCTGCTAATATTTAAAATGCCTTGATCACTACAACTCTAATGTTTGCTAGTCAAACTAAGAGTATTACAACATGGCTCTAGGAAATGTGGAAACAATTGAAATCTGAGATGGAAAATTTACACTCTTCCAAAAGAGTATAAACTAGATTATAAAGCTGGTTTACAACTTAGTTAGTATACTAGCTATATATTTACATCTAGCACTGACTGACATAAAATTAAGGCTAAAGGAAGATGTATAAATGTTAACACTGTGGACTCTGGAAAAATATCGAGGTAGATAAGAACTGGAGATTAAAAAAAAACCTCATGTAAAAAGTAATATTTACAACTGTTCCTGGAGCTTTAATCAGATTCACAAGGAGGAATGGGGTAACCAAGAATTCTGCCTGCCTCTGAGAGTGGAACTTGTCTTACACATAAGAAACCACTGAAACTGAAATTGTCAGGAAGGTAATGAAAGAGTTACCATTAACACACTGAGATAATTTTCATACTGATGGTGTAGACTTTAGCAGCAATTTGTAGCAGTATTTCATTAGTGCCTAGTTTATTATAGGTGTGAACCACAAATGTTCTTTCAAATTTAAGGCCACTAATTGTAATTTGTAAAAGAGATGTTACTATTTTTACTTATTAAGTCTAATTCATTATATAATCTATAATACGCTCACAACAATGAATCATGTTAAATAATCACTTAAGCACTTGCAAAGTTTTCCTAATGTATGCATTATCTTGGAAGTTACCTTTTACCTTGTCTGAATTAAAGATATTTCTGGTTAGAATAGAGACTATGAACGACTGTAGGTGTCCTATGGCATCGAAAAAACTCACGATGTTTATTAAATAGTTAATAGTTTAAAAATGAATAGCTACTTAAGGAAATAATGCTGATTTTAAGTTGCTCCTCAAGAACAGGCAGCAACATTATGTAAAACAGTTTTTTTCAACATCTTGACAATTAATGCTTCTAAAAGAATATTCAAGAATACAAATGAACAGTTCTTAAAAAGGAAGGTCTTTATAAACTCTTCGTTTTAGAAACTATCTTGACTTCTTTACAGGTGTTCATATTGAGTGTGTATTACTAGTAGTCAAGAACCATCATTTTGAGTTATCTACGATACCCTGAAGCATACAAAATAAATAATCATCCTGAATAAAGAGAGTGTAACTGTAAACTTAAATTTAATTCTAGTTTCTCAGAATATTTCTTCTTATTAAAATAAGTGTTTTTGTATATGTAACCAATGGTATAATAAAATAGATTAATATGGGTGAAATATATACATATACATATATATATTTAAAAGGTATGCATTATTCTAGAGAAAATTATATATTTTGTTCAAAGATTTTTTTTTGTTTGTTTGGGGGGAGTGATAATACAGGGTCTTACTCTGTTGATCAAGCTGAAGCACAGTTGTGCAATCACAGCTCACTGCAGCCCCAACTTCCCAGGCTCAAGTGATCCTCCGACCTTAGCCTCCCAAGTAGCTGGGGCTACAAGCACATGCTACCATGCCCAGATAATTTTTTGTATTTTTTATATAGACAGGGTTTTGCCATGTTACCTAGGCTGGTCTAAAACTCATGGGCTCAAATGATCCACCTGCCTCGGCCTCCGAAAGTGCAGGGATTACAGGCGTGAGCCATCATGCCCAGATCAAAGATATTTATACTTACATATTGAAATATGTAGCCATTTTACCATTAAAATTGTGGTAGTTCACGTCCGTAATCCCCACACTCTGGGAGGCTGAGGTGAGTGGATCATCTGAGGTCAGGAATTAGAGACCAGCCTGGCCAAAATGGTGAAACCTCGTCTCTACTAAAAATACAAAAATTAGCTGGGCATGATGGTGGGTGCCTGTAATCCTACCTACTCAGGAGGCTGAGGTAGGAGAATTGCTTGAACCCAGGAGGCAGAGGTTGCAGTTAGCCAAGATTGTGCCATTGGACTCCTGCCCGGGTGACAAGAGCGAAACTCAGTCTCAAATAACAACAAAAAAAAATTTAAATATGGTTTTCCCTTCATTCTAAGTCTGATCCCTAAATATTGATTTATAAACATATTTTAGAACAGTTTGCTCCATAGAAGATGCAAAGAGGCTATTGAGAAGAGATGGATTTATTAATCTATAAATGGGTCTATTCTGATTATATTAACATTACCTACATTCAGATAAAAATATTTAGCCCTGAAAAAAAAGACACTGTCTTGCAAAAAATAGAACAATGCATTTTTTAGAAAATACGTTTATTCTGGCATGAGAATTTTGCCAGAATTCTCTATAAACTTTCTCCTAAATGCAAAGGAAGCACTATGTCACGGTAAGACTACAGATATCTCTGTTCATCTTGTAGCTACAAGTAGGAGCATTACTGCAAGCAGCAAGTGAACTATCGCCTACTTTTGATTGCAGATGGAATTGCACATACATAGTATGCATATGTAGCCTCCTTTCTTAGCAAGGAACGGAGCCGATCTAGCTCACTAGCTGAGTTAGATTTTTTTGGATTTCACTCCAAGATAAAAATAATAACTGTCTTCTTATTAGTGATGATTCAGATCATAATCAGTATGAAGCTCACAAGTTATTGCAGAATAATAAAAGTCATTTGATTAGATGCAGTCACTTATCACTCCATGTGCATCAATTTTAGCTCCTTTCCTGGTAGTGGTTTTCTATACGACACAGAATAATGCCAGGAAAACGTGAAGCCCCTAAGGGGACAGGAAGCCAGAGGCAATCGTTTTCTATTTCACGTTTTTGCGAGAACTTGGCCTGCTTTTAAGTTAAAGATGTTTGGTTCTTATTATCCACAAAGGTGGAACATTGGTTTCTAGACAAAAGAAGACTAAAAGACTTAAACAAGCCTCAGTTCCCCTAAATGCCAAAACAAACCTCCAACAAAACATTTCAAATACAAGGTAGCTCCTGAAAATCTCTTATATTTCGGTACCAGTTTACAGGTGATTAATGTAGAATATGTAGGCCTTAATTTCCCTTGCAGAGTGTTGACAGATAGTCTATCAGTTGAACTTGACTACAATACTTTTAAAATTACCTTACATTAATACATAAAGACAAAGGCCATATATTTATACATTTGACATATAACCAGAAGAATATAAGTCCCTCCTTACTTTTAATTTAAGTTCTCTCAGTAATATTAAATAATAATTTTGGAAGGAATAAATAGAGAGAAGAAGAGTATAAATAACTAAATTAGGTAAGTGGAAGGATGACAGCAGATAGAAAAAAGCCTAAAAATGCAGAAAACGTTGAAAAATAGTTGATGAAACATTTCTTGAGAAAAAAGTAGCCAGAAAGCATTAACCAGCTAAAATGTTGTGTATGAATAATGTACTAAAGCCATCCTTTTTCTTATGTGTATGATATGGGCTGGTATCATTTCTGGTGATGAATTTTTTTCTCTGGAGAATTGCCTTTATTGTGAAGGTGAACCAGACTGTGATAGAGTTATGTAGTAGAGAGAAGTGCATAAAAGAAGAAGTGAGGCCTGTGGATTGGGAATTTACGGAAGAATGCTTGAGGCACTCTGCTCCATTGTGCATACATTCACTCTTCACATATTGCTGTACACTGTTTCAAAGGGAGTAGAAAGGCAGTGGGAGGAGGAGAGGCCTTGCCCAATTAGCACCCAGGGCTCTCTACCACTGGCATTGCTTATTAAACCACGAATTTTGCTCTGATAACTTAACTTCGGACACTCTAGACATCTTGAACACTATTATAAGTGATTAGTTGAAATGATGGCACATGAAAAGGGCAGATGGTACAGCAATAATGGAGTTAATTATTGTTCAGATACATTGTATCAATTTATACTCTATGTACCATATTTTGTAAAAAATTTTTGGAGAGGCAAGGCAGAAACTGATCACAGAAAGCCAAATTATATTCACTTTACACAGTAATGAAGATACATGCTTATAAATTAATGTAAATTACATAATGTCTATTTAGCCATATTCTGACTTTTATTACCCAAGACAAATCCCATTATCTTCAACAAGATGGGCATGCAAGTATTTAAGGGCAGAATGTGTTTCAAAATGAATAAACTATGAGTAACTGTAAGAATAATATGCTTTTATTTTATTAAGGTTTTCTGGTTAACATCAACTGTAAAGAGTAGCTCAGATGGTTTGCACATGGCGTTGAAGCCCCAGATACATTTATTAGAATCAGCACACACTGCTTATATGTATTATTCAAGTAAATGGACCCTGACAACCATAAAGATAAGTAATAAAACTAATAGTGCATTCATCAGTTAGAGCTACCTAACTATTTCTAAATGTACAAACATTTAACTTTTAGTGGTGACATTTGTTTATTGTACTGTTAGTAAAAGAGTTATTGTTTTAAAGACATTTTGCTATTGTCAGTTATCACTAAAATAATCCTGTTTCAGCATTTCACCTTCATGGTATTCATATCTGTGGTCTGTAGAAGAGCCCCCAGTAACCTTAATATCTAGGAATTTTAAAAAACCAGATGCCTGCTGAATAATGCTAACACATTAGAGTACTTCCATTTGCTTTACCGGTAATTGTCACAGTTGTGTTGTCTCCTCTAGCTGTACTTGTTACACTGCCAAAAGTGACGTCAGGAATCTAGCCACAGAAGAGAAAGATTTGAGACTCTAAAACAAGCAATTCCTTCATAACTTGTATCCGGTTTCCTGGATAGCAGAGTATTTTTACTTTTTAGATTAATGACAATTTATAATTGGTGTTTGTTTAATTTAGGTTTAATTTGACATAGTTTAATAGAAGTTTTATTCAAAGGAAATAAAATACATCAGGGTCTCCTAGAGAAGAGAAGCAACTGCTAGTCAAACAAGGGTTCCCAGCTACTTCAACCGTCTACATTTGTGTCTAGCTGAGGGCAATAGTTCTCAGAATTTTTTTGTGCGCACAAATATACCAAGAACCTCACTGAAGTGAAGATTCTTGATCTCATCCAAATAATTTTTAATTCAAATGGTCTGGGAAAGCGCCTGGTCATATACATTTTATGTAAACATCTCAAGATATTTTAGTGCAAAGAAGTCACAGATGTTGATAAAAATTTGTCAGTTGACTTATTTAGAACATGAACAAGACTTCTGGAAGGTCTGCACCAGTCTAGATGAGAGCCTCAAATAGGTCTCCTGGGCCAGACAAAAGCCTGATTAGAATAAAGAGGGTGCTTTTCTGATAGGTTAGAAGAGCCCGGCAGTATTTTGCATTTCTGTGCATTCATGTGTGTGTGAAGAAGCCTGTGAACACTTGTCATAGATTTGTGAGGCTGTTGACCCATGTTATGAGATCAAAAATGTCAACATCATCATGCTGAATTAAGGGAATGTTACTCATTCCAGGGGTATAATTTTTGGATATATTTTAAAATAGATTCTTACGGTTTCTGAAGCTCTATAGTCAAATATTGTAGCATTTGAAGCCAGGTTAGCCAATGGTATTTTTTCCCGAAAAGGGGTTTTTGATTAAGGATATGCTGGGCTGAGGGCAAAAATAATTATATATTTATCTAGTTTTTAATATCAGAAATAGACAGAAATAGCCAAGTTCTGTGGCACACTCCTATAATCTCAACTACTTGGAAAACTGAGGCTGGGGGATCACTTGAGCCCTGGAGTTTGAGAACAGCCTGGGAAACATAGTAAGACCCTCATACCACACAAAAAAAGGAAAATAAATTGAAAATTTATACAATGAATTGTGTTCCCTAAAATTTTTATCCTTTATTTTCCACCAAATACTATTTTTCTACTAGTTACTACAAGCCCAGTGCTCTACCTCTCTTCTTCCCACAAACACCAGGACTTATAAAAGATTATTCTTTTTAACTTTGCTTTCTACCTCTTTATTGTATAAAAAACATTTTCCAGATTTTTAGTTTTCCTGAAACCTTCTGGCAATAAAAAGGAACATGTTACTCTTCCGATTTGACGATTGCTTTTGAATATGCATACAGTGTGCTCTTTATTATTTATAACTTTTGATAATTCTCTCCTATTTGTAACCCCCTGCTTTTCATTCAAGTGTCACTTTCTAGTAATTCTCTTTTTGCCTTGATTTTTTTTTTTTTTAGTCTCTTCTCTATATCTTCTTTCTTTGACCTTTTTACATACTCTACATGCTCCACCTGGGTAATCAAAATTATTCTCTTGGCTTCAACTCCCACTATATGCCATGCTTCTGAAATCTAGTGTCCAGTTCTAGCCTCCCTCCTGAAAGTCCGGCCTATGTTTGTAAAATTATGTTCCTCCAGTGAGATGCTCCACTGTGTCAATCAGGATCTGGGCAGGAAGCAGAAGAAACTTTGAAATCAGATTCTAAAGAAAAATCGATGACATGTAGGCAACATTACAGAAAATTTAAAAAGAGATGTTAAGGTGCTGAGGAACCAGCTACAGCTGGAGATCCTGGAGCCCTGGAGAAGGGACAGAAATTAACTATGAAGATGGTCCATATTATTGTGACTGACGTTATAATTCTTATAACTGCACATCAAGTGTGTTTTGCAGACACAACCCAAGGCTGATGCTAAGAAAAATTACTCTGGGCCAATTACCTTTCTTTCTGCCAGATAAATTCAAACACTGCATAATAAGAATTAGTTGATTCTCAATTTATCTGAAGGTGATTTATTTGGTATTTGATATTTGGCTTTCTAAAGATTATGGCAGATGAGCTGTGATAATCATTTTTCTATGAAGCATGCCTATTACCTTTAAATGGATAATATCAGTACTATCGTCAAATTTTCTTAGTCAAAAATATTTTCTCTAAAAAAGCTTCATATTGGACATTATAAAAATATTCCCTAAACATTTAAATAAACATGTAAAGCTTTATACAACAAGAAAATACTTCCTAATATTATAAAATTGTTAAATTTTTTTCTATAAAGCCAATAGGAAGGATAATTCTAGTACTTG
The DNA here is from genome assembly GCF_028885655.2 of Pongo abelii. NCBI lineage: Eukaryota > Metazoa > Chordata > Mammalia > Primates > Hominidae > Pongo > Pongo abelii. The sequence goes on along the minus strand of NC_071990.2, from coordinate 93,141,907 downwards.
ATATTCTAAATTCAATTAAAATATATTATGATCTTTAAGCTCTTCAGAGGTAGTTTTAGGGTATATGAAACAAATATCTGGTAACTTACCTTCTCTATTTTCAATTTAGAAAATTTAGAATGTGTTATCATCTGTATTGAATTTAACTATTAACAACATGGTGATTTATGTTTAAAATAAATCAGTTACCTTTTCTGCACATATGTATTGCACATATTCTTAGCAAAATAAACTTTTTGCTATGTGCTTGTACTTGGTAAATGATCCCCAAAATATTATTATTATTATCCCTCATGCTGTTTACAAAATCTCTCTTTTTAATTTTTGCATTTTTAAAAACTACACTTATAGAATATTTAATTGTGAGGATAATTTTCCCTTAGACTTTATCATCTTTAGAAAACAGAAAAGAAACCTTCTTTATCCCACTATTTTTAAGTTATAAATAAAGAAAAAATGAGTTTCTCATTTTATTAAAACAAGTACAATTATAAAAACAATGTTTCTGTTCAAATTTATTTAGAATAAACAGTTCACAAAGACCTAATGATTGTCTAAATAAATTGTTTGGTACAGCTGTTTTTCCTTCCTTTGGGATTAAGTTTCTTTCAGCTTATTCAAGTTGGGAAATGTGATAATAGCACTTAAAATATCTTACTCGACAAACCAAATCCACAATTCTGTAACTGCCTCCAGAATGAGTATCAGTATTACCTCTCTGTTTGTTTGGTGGATTCAGTTTGTGCTGGCTCTGCTTTCAGAGGCTGAGGGACTGCATGTTTCTCATTAAAATGAAGCTATAAAGAAGTAAAAGTCAAACAGGAACACAACTTGTTTTCCAATGTTATATTACAATGTTGAGGCAGGAGAATGTTTACTGACAATATATAGTAATACCCATGCATTAGCCAAATGGGTAGCTCAGGGCACATGAGAAATATCATAGGAAAATAGCCATTTGACTCTCATAGAATGTTTAAATCTCATGTGTTTTTACAGATGAAGAACTTGATCACAAAGAATTTAACTAACTTGTTCACATTATCACAGAGTGGATTAGTGGCACAAATGAGAGAAAAAGGCAGGTCTTCTCTGCTCCATGTAGAATACAACTGAGAAGAACAAATTATTTTTCTCAATTTGCCAGGGTTTCCCTCATACACATGCTAGGCAGAATGTATGTTGAATAATGTCAAAACTTCTAAAGACATACCATCTTGTCTCTTTTAATGCCAGAAACCTGTCAATTATAGTTCCTCAAATTGCTAAACAGCTGAACATGTTTTCCTTTCTGAAACTGAAATATTTGGGTGCAAGTAATCAAGTCTCCAAAGTCACTGATGAACATGGCAACTTTTGATGTATGTGATTCTGTATAGTTAACAAAACAGTTTTACTTACCTGATATCAATCATTCTCAGCATCTCAGCAGTGTAACCCTTTGTAATGTAAAACAAATGTAAATGTAACCACTCTATATTACTATCAGTTGATTTTTAAAAATAAATTAGAAATCAACTATAAACAATTTTATATACAGTTCTATTTAATCGATTGCAACAGCATGAATCTTCTTAAAGTTTAAAAATTTTAGCATGTCAACATATTTATTTGATCTACAGAGAATGTCTAGTTTACTTCCAGGTTTGTGGATGCCCTCCAATAACTGAGTCCATCTGGAATTCACCACCAGTAGTTGGGAAACCTCTGCCTAATTTAATATGAACTTGCTGAGTTGTTGAGGTCAGGGTGTTGTGACTTTCACTTTTTCACTTTTAATGGATGTATAATTAAGGTATAATTCACTGCAGAGATGTTAAGATTTAATGAATTTTGACAATTGTATAGGCTTTCATAACCAACACCCAAAACAAAACAGAGAGCATTTCTACCTGTGCAGATGGCTTCCTTATACCCTTTACTAGTCATCTCCATGGGGGGCTACAGTAACAATGCTCCTTACTCATTTGGTTTCTTTGCCTCTAAAGCTGTCCAGTTTTCCTAAGTAGGTGTAGGTAAGTGAGTGTATTTGTTGGTTTGTTAATTTATTCAAAAATATTTGCTGTTTGCCTATTAGTTTCAAGGTACCATGCTAGGAAACACAGTGGGAAATCAAAGGTGAGAATGCAGCTGCCAGGGAAGGCTAGTTTAAGGGTGATGTGAAAGAGGGAGCACTGATGAACAGAAAATCATGGTAGTAGTCAGTGGAAGATAAGATGTGTTGGGCTGGTGTACAACACTGTGCAAAAAGAAGGATAAGGTCGGGAGCAGAGTGAATGAGGAGACCTATCTGTATGATCCTGTGCTTTACAGATAAGCTACTCTGCTATGATGCGCTGTGTCAAAGAGATAAGTTATATAAGAAGTAAAGAAAGAAAGCAGTTTCTTACAGTGGTGATATTAGGGGTGCTACTGGAGGCAGTATTAATGAAAAGTTTAAAACAGGAAAGTGAATCTGAAATTTGTTTATACTTGCTTCAGAAGAGGGAGATAAAGATACCAATGTTAGCAACTTGAGGTCCCAAAATAAATACAAATATTCACAGGTACATCATGGCTTGAGTCTGTGGTCTGTGTATTCTTGGTGTTATCCAGAGACCAGCAACAACTGCTACACGGTTGGAGTTAGGAGCTCAATGTTATCATTTTTTCTTTCCATTAAACTGAATATTTTATTTAATATTTAAGTACTTATTCTTCTCCACCTTCCTCTCTAAATCAGCTTTATATTCTTCTAGGAAGTTCTCACTGTCACTTTTTGAGTTATTCCAAGTTTCTTCCACACTGTCAAGCTTGGCCTTATCATTCCAGTAGAATAAAACATCTGCTTTAACTTTGAAACCCAACACTGACATTATTGAGTCGACTCAGGGTGTAGGATAGAAGTGGCCTCATTATCAGAGGCCCACAGTAGTATTTACAGAATTAAGTGTGGGCTTTTGCAAACTGTGGTTTCTCCCTTGCCTGTGAGGTCTCTGTCCTCTTCCCGCCCATGATTTTCTTATAAATCTTTAGCCTTTGATTAATATCTTAAACATGATTTGTTGCTTAAAAATGAGGGCTTTTTCAATCAGATTCAAAAAACACCTAGGAACTTAGATTCTAAGTAATCTGCTCTTACCACTTGGTGTCTTTGCTTGCATCATTGTCCCTTTAAGTACAAAGTCCTTCCAAAATAAACTGTATGCATAGTTTTTGTTTTTTTTTTTACTAGAGCTCTCCTCAAACAAAACAAAACAAAACAAAACAAAAACCATATTGTTTTGAAGGTACTAATCTTTTCTCACTAGTATTCTATAACTTGCTACCTTGAAGAGATCCACATTACCACACTAGGTAGCTGCCATGGAAAATGAGGTAGTTTTTTAACCTAAGGCTTCTTTATTTAATGACTATTTTTTATTGATGTTTTTCTTCTTATGGTTCATTATTCTGAGGCCATGATATTTCCTTTTCATGTAACCAAGATCATTTTTTAAATTCTCTGAATTATGAGGCAATAAAGTACAGTGGCAAAGAATGTGATATCCACAGTCCCAACAGGTTTTATTCATAGCTTCACCAGTTACTAGCTGGGAAAACCAGTAAATCTCTCTGCACCTGTTTCTTGATATGTTTAAAGAAATAATAATAGTACTTACCCCCACAGTTTGATATGTGCTTAGAACAATGCCTGACACATTGTATGTGCTCAATAGTATAAATACTTATATTTTTGCCACTATAATACAGCAGGTATATTTGTCTATTTTATTGCCTGCATGATTTCTGGCACTTACAGGCCTGGAACAGAGTTGAAATTGAATGAGTATTTGTTGATGGAACTCAACAATGGAATATTATTGAATTTTACACACATACAGAATGAAACTATGCTGTCATTGAATGAGCTGGATGGGTTGATTTTCCTTTATGTAACACATTCCTCTTTTGACTTGAGTATAATCAGGTCAGCACTATAAATTTCACAGCTATCAGTTGATTAACCAATAAGTGTCTAAGTTAATACTGATGTGTTATTATTGGTACACCTGCTACCACCCTACAAATTCAAAAGTACCCCTTTCTGTGTTGTTAATTGATTTGATCATTACCTTTATGAACAGACACGGATGTTTTCCTGGAGAGAGAACTGCGCACATTCAAACATGCTCTGAGGTTACACAGTGAAAATTAATTGAATTTCAATGGAAACAAGTAACATTGAGTATTTGGGGAATGTCATTTTAAGGCCTTTACATTTATTTTAAAATTAACCTAAAAGTGTGGCATAAAGCTTGAATATTATCTATGTTTACCTAACACTGTAGCTCTGCTTATTTCAGGACCCTCAATAATAATAATGCTAGTAGTATAGGATAGGTAAAACAAATGGCTCTTAAATTTCAGCAAATATCAGAATCACTTCAAAGCCTTGTTAAAAACAGGTTGCTAGGCCTTATCCTCTGGTTTCTGATTCAGTAGACCTGAGATGGGGCTAAGCATTTGCTTTTCCGCGAAGTTTCCAGGTGATACTGATGTTGCAGGTCGTGATAAACCACTTAAGAATGACTGAGTCAAAGGCTGACATTAAATGATAAATTAACAATTAATTTCCAACATTTAGTCTCAAAAATGGAAGATGTGGGGAACTGCTTTCAAATAATTAAGGGCCAATAAATTGGGAAGTGGATTAAACATGTTAAATGTGCCTCTTAAGGACTAACCAATGAGAGGAAAAAAACACAGAGAGGTGTTTCAGTTCAGATTTGTTAACACACACACAAACACACATACATGCACACACAAGTGGTTTCTAGAAAACAGATCAGCTCATAGGTGGTATGTATTGACTGAGGGGTTTGAGCTCTCTGTATCTGGGGGTATTCAAGTCAAGGGCCTAGAACAGAGACAAATTGAAAAAGTGGGTAAGGATTTAGCACTATATTGCTTTGACATTTCCTTTAATCCGAAAACCCTTAAGGGGTTTCCTGCAATCATCTGCTTAAATTACTGCCTCCAGGCAAAAAGGTGTCTAAAACACTTAGTTAAGGAATAATTTGTCATGAGTGATACATGAGTTTCCTGTGGCTGTTGTAACAAATTAAAACAAACTTGTTGATTTAAGAAAACAGAAAAGTATTCCCTTGCTGTTATGGAGGCCAGAAATCTAAAATCAAGGTGTCACCAGGCTGTATTAACTTTGGAGACTCAAGGGTTCTTTGCTTCTTCCAGCTTCTGGTGGTTGCTGGCATTCATTGGTTTGTGGCTACATCACTCTAATCTCTGCCTCTGTGATCAAATTGCTTAATGGCTCTTAAGTCTGTGTCCTTCTGTCTCATTCTTATAAGGACATTTGTGATTGCACTTAGGGCCCTAGATGATCACCTAGATGATCCAGGATAATCTCTCCATCTCAAGATCTTTTTCTGCAAAGACCCTTTTTCCCAGTAGATAATATGTACAGGTTCCAGGCATTGGGATCTGATATCTTTAAAGGTCGTTACTTAGTCTACTACAAATGATAAATCCTATTCCCTTCTTTCTTATACTCTTATAATGTAAATTTACTATGTAAAATAATCTTACTATGTAAAATGTACTTTATTAACTTTTTAATATTTCTGCTATGATACAGACAAGAGAAAAGACAGAGGATAATTTTTACTTGTCAGTTTTCCTGTGTGATTGCATTCATCCATTATGGAAGAGAGGAATTAAAATTTGTGTCAAAACTGAGTCTTTTACGTAACATATAGACAACATTATATTTTTCCTGATAGGTGTTAAGGAGGTTGCTTTACTGCATTATGTTTCTCTCTGGGATATGCTTCAACTAAATGCAATGAAACTGGCCTACTTTACATTTAAGAGCCAATCTAGTTAGCTGCTTTCATGAAAAAGTAGGCAAGGGGCTATTTGAAAAATTATTAAACCAGCTGTACAAGATTTAAATTAATAAAAACCACTATTATAACTTGAGCATCAATATTCATATTTAGCATACCAAGTTCAGCAAATCAAATTCACTGAAACTGAAAAATATTACTGTACCTAGCAAATTTAGGGTCTCAACATGCAGTTCTGGAATTGTTTTTCCCTAAAAGGTTTTTGAAGAAAAAAAATCAAATGTTTCAAATAATGTTTATCAAGAATACTGAAAATTTAGATAATTCAGCTTAATTTTTATTTTTCAATGGATAACACGAAATTTATGCAGATAGACTTTACTAAGCTTGGCTTTCATCACATTACTTATTATCAATTAAACCTCAAAACTTTTAATTAAATCAAATTGTTATCTTTTAAAATTGACAAGCTCCATTTTTTACAGAATTAAATATCCCATTTCTAAACGTATAAACAATAATGAAACCAGACAGTCATTTCCCCTCACCAGCAGATCTTACATTGGTAAAGGAAAACAATATACAAATTTCAGAAACATCAGAAATTATATTAACTATGAATATATACATAATTTATTTTGGAGTTGACTTGTATGTCAAAAAAATAGGTATTGTAATCGTATAGACAAATACTGTAATGTTTTTGAGGAACACAATTATTCCTATTTGTTGTCATTCACCAGTGAGAAAAATTCAGTTGCAGACCCTTGCCTCTGGTGAAGGTCATTAATCAAGCTGTGATTCTTAAACAGCTTTATTGAGATATAGTTCTCATGCCATGTAATTCCACCTTTTAAACTGTATGATTTAATGTTTTTTAGTACATTTACAGAGTTGCAAAACTATCACTGCTACCTAATGCTAAAACATTTTTATCACCCCGGAGAGAAACTTCATACCTATTAAAGATTACTCCTCATCCAGGGCAACCACTACCTTCATTTTATTATGAACACTTCACATAGAATCATACCATTTGTGTTCTTTTGTAACTAGCCTCTTTCACATAGCATATTGTTTTTAAGGTCCATCATCATACTATCATATGGAAATTACATTATTCCTTTTTATGGCAAAATAATATTCTATTGTATTGACAGATCACATTTTGTTTATCCATTAATCAGTTGGAAATGAAATTGCTAAATCATTTTTGTCACTCTATTCTTTCAACTGCTAAGAATAGCAATAATGGTTTTTCAACTGCTAAGAATAGCAATAATGGTTTTATATTTCTTGCTTTGGAAAGATTCTATTTCTTTGTTATTTGGAACAAAAACATTACTTAAGAAGAAAAATCTAGAAAACTCGAATGAGACCTTTTTTGACACGTAGTTGATAAATCCAAAAGCACTAGTTTAATTAGAATATTCTAAATTAATCTAGAGTATATGTTTACAATGTACATGTTTATTTTAAACAGATAACCAGTTTTTCCTATAAATATGTTGAATTTTGAAGTGAAGATTCAACAAAATAGCAGATAAAGCTAATAATATATCTTATGTCACAATTTTTTTTTTAATTTCTAGAAGTCGTATACTCATAACCAAAATAAAAATTCAGGCCTATCTGCCTACTATATAAGCTGGTTAAAAAAAAACTAAATTAATAGGGTCAACAATATCTATTAATTCTACTCAAGTGCTACAAAAAATTACATTTACTAAATTAATGCAAAATAATCAAATTTCATGTACCACATCTCAAAGTTAAACTAAAATTATAAAATAAATCATTTTGAACTAACATGCAAAAACCTACGTTTTTATTAAGATTTAAATACCATTATGCTTGTTTGAAGGTGATGGGGTTCAGGAAACATTATCATAAAATATGGCACCTTGGCATGTGAATAAACGGTAAAAGGAGGAAGGTCACTCTCTATTTCCTCAACCCTTCTCCTCTGAAGAAGGCCATCAAACCTTGGAAGGATTTTGTGCCCAATATGGTTTAGCTGTGTCCCCACCCAAATCTCATCTTGAATTGTAGCTCCCATGATTCCCTTGTGTTGTGGGAGGGACCCAGTGGGAGATGAATGAATCATGGGGGTGATTTCCCCCATACTGTTCTAGTGGTAGTGAATAAGTCTCACAAGATCTCATGGTTTTATAAGGGGAAACCCCTTTCACCCGACTCTCTCATTCTGTCGTGCCAGCTGCTATGTAAGATGTGCCTTTTGCCTTTCACCATGATTGTGAGACCTCCTCAGCCACATGGAGCTGTAAGTCCATTAAACCTCTTTTTCTTTTAAATTGCTCAGTTTCGGGTATGTCTTTATCAGCAGCATAAAAACAGACTAAAACAGTGACCTTCCTCTGAAGGAGGTCATAAGACTTCATGTTGAGGTGTCCTTCTTTTACTGGGAAGAAAAGAACATCTCTAAGGACAAAGGGTCACAGCGAAGAATCTGAACAAACAGGCCGTACCATGTCTCCCACAGTTTATCACCATCAGACCATACATTTTTACCCAATTATATTTCTCCATGACTGTCCACTTCATCAAATCTAGCATAAAAAATACACAGGTTTTCCTGTTTCTTTGGATCTTCATTTCCTTATGAAGGCTCCCATGTCATGTAAAACTTACATAAATTTGTATATTTTCTTCTGTTAATTTGTCTTTGTCAGTTTTCTTTTCAGACCCAGCCAGGGACCCTAAGAGGACTGAGGAAAATCTTCTTCCCCACAAAAGATAAAATATATTTAAAAAGAACTTGGGCAAACCAGAGTCACTTAGGACTCTGCCTTGATTTCTTTAATGTAATATGCTGGAGATGGAATAGATCATCTCCAAATCCCTTCCTGTTCTCAAACTCTGTGTCTTATGATAGTATTTTTAGATTTCTACTGTTTCAAGGAAAACCAAGGCTAGATGTTTAATCAAACTTTGTTTATTTTCCCCAAGGAATAGATATGTAGTCTAAGTCATTTTGCTTCAACCACCAGTTTTCAACACACAGAATTAAGATATTATTTGACCTCAAGTTGTCACAAAGTGTGAAAATGCAGTATGCAATTTTATATGCTTTCTTGTGTCTTCTATGCATTCTGTACGTTTTTCCTATTTCCCTTCTTCCCATGGTTATAGACTTCAAGCATCTGAATTTTATTTTAAGTCAATTGGAAACATTAGGTTGATGTGGATTATACACAGGGGATCTGAATGGGAAACTTGTTTATTTCATCCATATGGGTTTGTTGTAACTTCACCAGAAAAGCCTACAAAAGAGCACCTCAGTGAGAGAGAAAATAGCATTATTTTTATTTTCAACTCTAACTTCACCAGAAAAGCCTACAAAAGAGCACCTCAGTGAGAGAGAAAATAGCATTATTTTTATTTTCAACTCCAAAAGGGAAAACTAAAATTTCATCCCAGGGAGCATTCCATCTAACCAGATCACTCTTATGTTAACAGAATCCAAGCCACGTGGCGCTGCCTTGCACTGCTGAACTTAAAACTACTTATTACTGCACTCCCCTGGAAATCTAATAGAGTTTGAAATTCAGAATACTCAGCATCATCTGACAGGTTTCTCATTTCAAATGGTCAAAACTCCAGAGAAATGCAGGAATCTATGACCCCTTTATAATGGCCTGATGGTGTTTACTCTACTTGAATACACAAAGGACCTCGTACTCTTGTTTCCCTTCAGTTGCAGAATCAAGCCAGGCAAGGACATGTTTCTTTATGAAGCTTTCCCCAAGCTTCAATTATGGTCATTTGTAACAAGGTGACATTGTCTTTGGTACTGGGGACTTATTAAATTCTCTCCTGAATGAGTCATATTGAGGTACAGTACCTGAGATGAGCAGACTTCTTCAGACTGACTTATTTTTCCAATCTAATTCTCGTCAACATTATTTGGAAAGCTCTGAAAGGATAGTAATGGTGTCTCAGTCTCTGGTTTTCATGCATTGTCAGAGACTTTACAGACAGTTTAAGTCAAACAATTTAAGCACTTAGCCATATCACAAAAAGAACTATGACTATCCAAAAGTCATAGAAAGGGAAAACACCAATACCTTAAGTAATGGTGAGTTTCATGATTTCTGACATTATGGAATGAAACCTGAAAGGGTTAGGCATTTCTTAACTCTTCAAAGACAGGGATGCTTTAACAGTCAGTTCCTAAAATGCATAGCTTCTCAGCAAATTCAAATACTAGTTCTAAAAGTTATGTGTATTATTATTATTATTATTTGACGAAGTCTTCCTCTGTCACCCAGGCTGGAGTGCAGTGGCACGATCTCAGCTCACTGCAACCTCCACCTCCCAAGTTGAAGCGATTCTCCTGCTTCAGTCTCCCAAGCATTTGGGACTACAGGCATGCACCACCAGGCCTGGTTAATTTTTTTTTTTGTATTTTCAGTAGAGGCGGGGTTTCACCATGTTAGCCAGGCTGGTCTCGAACTCTTGACCTCAGGCAATCCGCCCGCCTCAGCCTCCGAAAGTGCTGGGATTACAAGCATGAGCCACCGCACCCGGCCAGTTATGTGTATTATTTAACTGAGAATCAAACATAGTTACATTCTGAATTCTTTTTTAAATTACATTGCAAATAGAGAAACAAAAATATTTCTGATTCAGGAACATATGTACACCTATCTAACTAAACTGATCCATCAATCAAGAGAAAAATTTCAATGCATCAGTAACTAGAAATGGAAGGCCTAACTTGGAGATGCCTTTATTGGTAGTAACTGCAAACTCTTATTGAGCACTTAATTCTGTGACTGTGCTTTTTTGTTATTATATTATTTAATCCTGATTATAGCCCAATGCCATATATAGATTTCACTTTATTACACTTTATATAGATGAATAATAGAGCTGAAGGAAAGAGACTTTGCATTATTTTGCCAAAGGTCATACAACCAGCAGATGGTAAAATGCAACTCAAACCCTGGCTGCTTTAGTGAGCATGCTTTACTCCTTGTGGAAAGGATTTATAAAATGGTTTTGGAGACTATTTTATGAATTTCTAGAAAGTGCTTTCTGAAAAACACACAGCTATCTTTTTCAAGGACTGTTTGGGTTAATAGACAAGCATTCCTTTGAATTGATTTAGTATAGAGCAAATTGATTGTCCACCTTTTAGATATTATGATGACAGCAAAGCCCTAGAATGTGACCCAAAAGCTAATTGATTTAGTAAAGTTGTGAAAACATTACCTCTCAGAAAAGGGTTCATTTTGAGTAACTTTCTCTCTTTACCCCACAATTCTGTAATGGCTCAGTTACATCCTGAAGTCATCTATATTACTAGAAAAACCGGTCTTCTCTAGTTATATAATTAATTGCCATCCTTTTACTTTCCTTGCCCTAAAGTAGGAAGTGGCAAAGTTTTTCTGCAAAGGGCCAAGTAGTAAATATTTTACTTTACAAGTGCCATATGGTCTCTGTCATGTATTCTTCGTTGTTTGGCTTTATTTTGTTTTGTTTTCTTTTTTGCTTCCTTAGGATCCTTTAGAAATACACACATAAAAATCTTAGTTGAGGCTCAAGAGAAATAGGCCACAGGCCAGGTTTGGCCCGAGAACCAACAGTTTGCAGACCCTTGCCCTAAAGGATTTTGTTTGTGTTCTTGCCTCCTAGACGTTGGTCACAGATAATGATCATTCAAAGTTCAATTATATAAAGTTTAAATAATATATACCTGTGTATATGGACATATAAAGGATGTAACATATATCTATAGAGATTTTTAGACTTTTTGACTTGTAAATTTTGTTTATTTTCATACAGCTAACATCTTATTTCAGAGTTCAAAGTGCTTTGCATGCCATAGGATAATTGCCTTTTTTTAATTTTTTTTAGACATATGGCCTCCATAAGTGTTTTTTTGAAGGTTTTCCAAAATATATTTTAATTTGGAAAAGCTATGTTATGTCTTCACATTCATTTCAGATACATTTTCATGATGGGAATTCTGCAAAAATGTCAGTGTTTTGAAACATCCTTAATGATCTTTAACTTTTTTTCAACTTTCGTCTTTGTAAAATGTCCCCTCTTTTGTACTGCCCGCAAATCATCACTCATCATGGAGCTGGGATGAGATATGTACAGTTAGCTGCCACAAGCTGGTACAAGCTAGCCTCAGCACACCACTGGCCTAAGTCAGTGTTTATGACCGCGGGCAAAAAATAAATAAACAAAAGCTATTAAGGACTATCTTATTCACGGTATTTCTAGCTGGTCTGCAGCTGTCATTTTCAATGTTTCTGTTCAGACCAAAGCCCAGAAATAACTAGCCTTGTGTGCTGAGTGATAATATTAGTAGATGTTTTTAAGCATGGCACGTAAACACTGGGTTTGGTGGAATCAATGAGGCATTTAGTAACACTTTTCTCCAATGGGTAGTAAGGACTTTGATCTTTTAGAGCAGTTGTCCCAACCTTTTTGGCACCAGGGACCGGTTTCATGGAAGGCAGTTTTTCTATGGATAGGTTAGAGGGACGGCTTCAGGAAAATCCAAGCACGTTTTTCGTTAGATTCTCATAAGGAGCCCCTAGATCCCTTGCATGCGCAGTTCATAATAGGGTTCACGCTGATCTGACAGGAGGCGGAGCTCAGGCAATAATGCTCTCTCACCTGTGGCTCACCTCCCTCTGTGTGGCCCAGTTCCTAACAGGCCATGGACCAGCAGCATTCTGCTGCCCAGGGTTTGGAGACCTCTATTTTAGAGTGATCTCAGGTGATCTCCTGGGAGTGGGAGGATCTCTTCCACGTAAGTCTTTCAGGGGATAATTGAGGAATAATTTTATGTCAGAAAAAACACATTTCCACTGAATATTTTGTGAAATGCTTGTATTTTATTTTGGCATTTTAAGCAAAGCTCTTTTGTTCTAACCTCTATCATATCACCTTCCACATTGTTTTAGAATTATCTGTGGGCTTGGACGTTTCCTTACAGGATTTTTAAAGCTCCTTTATGGGTGGAAACCTTTTCTTTTCGTTAAATCTTCTTTTTATTTCTGGTGCCCACCACACTGAATGACATAGAGAGGATTTCAATGAATATTTTGATTTGTTTATAAATACACAGAGGATAGCAATTATGTATATATAAGAGAAAATGTAATATGAATAGAGACTTGATTACAGAAATTAAATAGTGTTACCTCTTCACAATTCTTTCTCATATTTTTGGCTTTTACAACAACAACAAAAAAACATTCTAATCGAATGGCAAAAAACAACAGCTCAAAGTACAGATGCATTCTTTGTCATACATGAAATTCTGTTTCTGATAATTACTCTGCCACTGCTAATTGATTTGCAGGTGCAGTTATTTCTGAAATCTTAATAACATTCCAGGCATATTAGCAGGTATATCCCATCAGACTCCTTCTGAAATAGCAATAAGATAGTTTCATTTTAATCATGTACAACAAGCCAAAAATATGATTGAGGAAAACCTCATGTCTATAGACAATTCCCTAGGTCTCTTGTGCAGTCTCTTCCTATATAATTTGGTTTGGCTAATGGCATTGCATTGGATGCATGTAATATAGTTTAGTTTATTGAGAGAATATAGAACAAATACATCTGACTTCTGCCTCCAGTAATGGTAGCTGCATACATGGATCAAAATATGCAGAACAAGTTTTTAAGAGCATACACAAGATAGAGAGAAATTCATGGGCAAAATGGAGAAAAATGTGGATAATGAGACAGGTGAGTTTTGCATTTGAGGCCACATTTGTTCAGAGGACATATGTAGACTTAGAATAAGCAGAACTCTCTCTCTGTCTCTCTCTCTCTCTCTCTCTCTGTCTCTCTCTCTCTCTCTCTCTCTCTCTGTGTGTGTGTGTGTGTGTGTGTGTGTCTGTGTGTTTAGGTCAAGTATAGGAGGTGTTTTGGAGGTATAATACACAGATGGTAAAATTCATTTCTTTAGTGCAATTCTATTAGTTTTGATGAATGCATAAAGTTTAGTAGCCATTGCTATTAAATGAAGACAGAGATTTCCATCATCCTTAAATTTCCCTTATACTTCTTTGTCAGTATTTTTCCTCAGACCCCCAGACCCTGAATCTGATTTTCATTCTTATAGCTTTGTCAATTTAAAGATATCATATAAATGAAATCATGCCCTACCATTTTGTGCAGACTTCCTTCCTTAGCATAATGATTTTAGATTTATTCAGTACTGGGTATTCTACTGTACAAATATACCACAGTTTATCCATTCACTGGTTAATGAATATTTGAGTGCTTCCCAGGTTTTTGGTTATAAGAAATAAGACTGCTATTAATATAAACAATACTGCATGGGCTTTTGTGTAAACATGTTTCTACTTCTCTTAGTTAAACACCTAGGAATGTGATTGTATATTATAGGGTACTTGTATGGTAAGTGTATATAACTTTGTATAAGAAGCTACTATGCTGTTTTTCAAAGTGATTACACAACTTGGCATCCCCATCAGTAATGTATGAATTACTCAGTTATTCCATGTCATCACCAACACTTGGTATTGTCAGGTTTTCTCTTTAATTTTAGTCTTTTTAATAGGTATGTAGTGGAATCTGATAGTCTTCATTCTGCATTTGCTGAAAACTGAAGATGTTGACTACCATTTCATGTATGTTTTTTGCCATTCATATATTTTTTCTTGGTAAAGTATTTTTCCAAACCCTTTACTCCCTCCCGCTTTTACATTGTGTTGTTTTCTTATTAACAAGTTGTAAGAGTTATTTGTTGAATAAAATATATAATTTGAAAATATTTACTCTCAGTGGATTGTCCTTTTATTTTATTTATAGTACCATTTTAAGAGTAGAAGTTGTTAATTTTGATGAAGTCCAATTTAGACATATTTTCTTATATGATTTATATGAATGATATTCTAGCTAAGAATTTTTTGTCTAACACATGGTAATAAACATATTCTATAATTTCTGCAGAAATTCTATGATGGATTTGAATCCCTTTTGTATATGATGTGAGGTATGGATTAAACTTTATTTTTGTATAGATTTGTAAACGTTTCAGCTTCATTTATTAAGTCTATTGTCTTCCATGGAATTACCTTTACACCTTTATAAATAATGCATCAAGCATATGTTTTTCCACTTCTGGGCCCTTGATTCTGTTCCACTGAGTGATATGACTCTCATTTTTAAAATATAATACTGTTTTGATTATGAAACCTTCAAATCAGGTACTGTAAGGTCTCTAACTTTGTTCCTATCTTTACAAAATTGTTTGCCTATCCTATATCCTTAGACTCTCTATATAATTTTGGAATCAGCTTATTATTTTTTACATAAAATCCTGCTGTGATTTTTGTTGCCACTGATTGTTCCTCTGCTGTATTGAGTTTACTGATACATCAATTAAAGGAATTATTCATCTCCAATATTGTGGTTTGTTTGTTTTTAGTTTTTCTATTTGATTCTTTTAAAATGCTTCTGTCTGCTGGATTTTTACATTTGTTTATAAATATTTTCTACGTTTTCCACTGGATTTCTTAGCATATTAATTATAATTATTTTAAAGTCCTTATCTGCTAACCCTAATATCTGCTTCATATCCGATTCTGGTTCTGTCAATTGCTTCTTTTGAAAGTATTTATATTTTCTTGGTTTTTAATGTACATAATTTCAAAAAGTTTTTCTTCTCGTACACTCCTATAAGAAAATATTACCCTTTCTTTCTTTGAATTCAATTTATTTTGACCTGAAGATTTCATACTTGATAGTTCTTCTGCTATAATCTTCTTAACTCAGATAGTAGCATTTCTTCTTTCTAGTCATTCAGGTCTCAGCTGGTGTGTCCACTCAGGAAGAATCTTGCTGAACATTCAAATTCACGTTGCCCACTAAGTATCCCTTAGCGAACACTGAATTTTGTTATTATTTGGTATTGTTATTTGAAAAGTTTGATTGATGCCCCTTAATAGTATGCTTGCAGGAGAATATGATGTTAATTAATGTATTATTTATCATATTCCAGTACCTGGAATAGTACCAGGCAAATAATAGAAGGTAAAAAAAAAAATGTTAAATGAATGAACTAAGCAATACTTCTCACCTAAGAAAATGCTATTCCTTACCTTATATTCAAGTATTCTTTGATATTTCTCCTTAAAATTTATAGTTTTCATCATACAAGCTCGATATAGTTTAGTTAGGTTTATTTCTAGATAATTTTTGTTCTGTTGCTATCATGCATGGAGTTGTTTTCATTTTTTTATGAGTATAAAAAATAATGTTTTATTTAATTTTTGGTTAATAGATTATACAATAACAATATTCTAAATGGTTTTGTCTTTCAGTTTTGCCTTTCAAATTTTTCAGAGAAAGTATGTATTTCCATAATAGTTATCATTGTGGCTCCCTTTCCTTTTTTTTTTGATGTAATTATTTTGAGCAGTGATTCTAAATTAAAGTGGTAAATCCTCCATAGAGTTTGGGTGAAAATAGGCAAGAATCTCATGAAAAGCTTTTTTTCTAATTACACAAAGTCCTATGTAATTATCTCATTTGTGTTGATAATAATAAAAGTTTAAAGAAGTATTAAATAAAAAGCAGTTTCAGAGGACTGATACATAATATTAATGAAATAGACATCTTTGAATTGTTTCAGGCATAAAGCAAATGACTAATTTTTTCTTTTAAGAATAACATTAGTTATTTATTTTTAAAAATTTTGTTTATTATGTTAAATATTAGTTTTAATTATAATTTTTCCAGGGACTGATGTTTAATTTAGCTAAATGTAATCTTTTGAAATATTTTTTCTTCTTTTATTTAATGATGTGATAAATGCTATAAACAGACTTCAGAATATTAACTTTCTTTGCATTGAGGAATAAAGTCAACTCAAGCATGTTCTAATTTTTAAATACATTTGTGCATTAGATTTGTTAGTTTCTTATTAAAAAATTTTTACACATGCGGCAAAAATTTCTATGTTTTCTTTATTAAAGAGCTTGGGTTTATTTGAGCAGCAATGTGTCCAGTTAAAGGATTATATTCTTAAACCTTTCTTGAATTGAGATGTGGCCTTGCAACAAAGCTGTGCTTACCCATTAACATCACACTTCGGGGACTGTTGTGGGGTGGGGTGAGCGGGGAGGGATAGCATTGAGAGATATACCTAATGCTAGATGACGAGTTGGTGGGTGCAGCGCACCAGCATGGCACATGTATACATATGTAACTTACCTGCACATTGCGCACATGTACCATAAAACCTAAAGTATAATAATAATAATAATAATAATAATAAAAGAAAAAAATCAGAGAGGAATAAAGAGAAGCAAGAGGCAGTCTAGCATAATGTATTAGAGCACTGGAATTACAGTGCCTGGAATTAGAGTCTAGAATTTGACTGCCTGAGGTCTAATCCCGGCTCTGCCAATTACTAGCAAATTAACAACAGATACTTTGTCATCTCCTAAATGGGGATGATAACGGTAACCACCTAATTAGAAGTACTGTAAAGATTAAATTAGTTAGTATATATAAAGAATTTAGTCTAATGTCCAACCTAAAATAAATACCAAATAAATCCCATTTAAGTGTTAACCATTCCTAGCAGTTACATATTTTCATATATATTCTGTATTTTGTTGCTTTCTGTTTTTAAAATTGCATTAAGACATATACGGTTTCTTTATTGTTATACTTTGTATCAGTTAAGGTTCTGTGTAGTACAATATTAGGAAACCAAATAAAGACTGATTTAAAGAAAAAAAAAAAGAAGTATTGTGTGCCACTTCTAGGAAATCTGGAATGGATTTCATTTGTCTAGGAGATGTACACTTTTGTTCTTCCCACATTTCTTTTTCTTCAGCTTGTAACCTGCATGCTATGGTTGGAGCTGTAGCAACCATTCAGGCACTAGGACAGAGGATCATAAAGGTACCATGAACTTGGGTCCTTGGTGTTTCTGTAGCTGCCACACAAGTCCCAACCTGCCTAGATTTGGACTTCGTTTATATGAGAGAAATACACTTCTATGTTAAGTGACTGCAATTTTGCATTTTTTGCTCCTTCACTTGAACCTAATCCTAGTAGATTAGGTTCATCCATAGTCATAAATGAGGTTGGCCTGCAATTTTACACTTTAAAAAAATTCTATGTGATGTTTTTGATATAAGATACGCTAATTTTGATAAGTAATCAGGATGCTTTCAATCTTTTCCTTATTTCTGAAACAAATTAAACATTTACCTGCAATAGTCAAGCATAGTTTTAGAAATAATTTTGCACAGAGTTTTCTTTGTTTAAATATTCCTCTCCTTATGTTAGTTATAGTTAGTATTTTTAAACTCTTCTATTTTATTCACTTTATTCAACTTATATGCCATTCTAATGTTTTATCCCTTCTGTATTATACATTCATCAATAATATGCATTTGAATATTTCACCTGATTAAACTTCATATATGCTTACAAATGGACAGATTTTTTTTTTTCATATACATAGAATTTTGTTTCAGTCATCAACTGGTTTTTCTTATGGCAGACACTGTCTGTATATTCTTTAAGGATCCGGCCTCCTCTGAATAGCAAAGTGCTTCAGGGGAGGCACTTCTGACCTGGTTCAGAGACTTGAATCCTGATTAAGCTAAGTCATCCATCTTTGTTTCATTCTTCTTTCCACTGAAAGATATATAAGCAGAATATACAATTATGACCGAAAAGATATGAGAGAAAATATACTGAGGGGTATCTTTGACTAGTTTTCCTGCTGTTCAAAAAGACACAAAAAATACACATTTAGATGTTTTCATGTCTGGAAGGGGATCCCAGAGATGTTATAGCCATATTGTACCCATAAGTAGAGCTTGAATTTAACAAAATTTAACATACAGAGAAGGGTAGCGCCAACACCATTATGGGAGCCCCGACAACACAATGCAAGGGGTGGCCACATATTTCGATTTCATATTTGTAAGATCTTCTGTTTTCTCATTGATGTAGTCAATTGAGTCACAATTTTTTCACTTATGACTAAAGGCTTCTTTACTACTTTTTATTTTTTATTATATTTATTTCATCTTCACGTTTTAAAATTAATTGATCCCATTATTCTCATGTTTATTTTTGTGTTATCTAAATTCTCAAGTTGTATATAAATTAAATTTACTTTATTGCTTCTGTATTTAATAATAAAAACTTTCCTCTAACTTTGGTTATATGACAACAGTGTTGATGCTTATTAGTCACAGTTACATTGCTAAAAATTATTTCATTCTTGAGAATAATATATATATAGAATATAAAACACATGTTTAACTTTTCATGTTTGGGTAATTTTATATACAATATTAATATACGTTATTAATTTTAATTGATTCTGGTAAAAAATGTAGTTTGTGGAATTATTCCTTTTGAGAATTAAAAATATTTTTCTCCATTGCCTGATATATGATTGATAGTTTGTACCATGAATATATTCACAAAGTTTAATTCCTTTTTAAACGATTAAACTAGTCATTTAATTCTAATCTTATTTCTTGGTCTTTCAAAGATTAATCTATTTCTAATCCTATTTCTTTCTTGGTCTTTCAAAGGTTAATATTTCCAATAGTTTCTTCTTTTTAAGCTGCTTTGACTTTAGACATTTTCTTGTATACCACATAGTAAGAGGGTTTTATTGTTGGTATCTTAAAATACTTTTTTTTCATTGCATGCATAATTCCGTAGAAAGGTATGCCACAAAATTATTGAGCACAAAAAATTCTGAAATGTAATTGCTTTGCTTTGTTTACAATTCCAAATATATTAAGTTTACACATTCATGTATTATTTAAGTATCACCAATTCTCAGCATCTTCAGTGAAACTCACTTTTGTATAGCCCCTGCCATAAATAGTGAATTTTATCCTAAATATAAAAGGGTAAATTAGCGGGCACGGTGGCTCATGCCTGTAATCTCAGCACTTTGGGAGGCTAAGGCAGGTGGATCACCTGAGGTCAGGAACTCAAGACCAGCCTGGACAGCATAGTGAAACCCCGTCTCTACTAAAAATATAAAAAATTAACTGGGCATGGTGGCAGGCTCCTGTAATCCCAGCTACTAGGGAGGCTGAGGCAGGAGAATAGCTTGAACCCAGGAGGCGGAGGTTGCAGTGAACCAAGATTGTGCCATTGCACTCAAGCCTGGGCAACAAGAGTGAAACTCCTTCTCAAAAAAAAAAAAAAAAAAAAGGTATATTTAGAAGAAAAATAAAGTTCTGCTACTGACATGTTTCTGAAGCTGTAAGCTATCTTTATATTGAGTTTATTTAATATTTGTTATTATTATTTGTTTTAAGTTGGCAAATTAAGATGGTGAAATAAATTCTCAGTATCTGACCTGTGTTAAAACTTTAGATGATTATTTACAAATAGGATATAACTTTGTTTAGGAATAATATTTTTGTCAGTATATTTAATTTTCCCCACCTTTTTGATGTGGTTACAATTATTTAAATTTTTTCCTAGCAAAAAAAAAAGACCTACTTTTTATTCTCAGCTATCCATCACATTTCTAAAAATAATACTATGATGCAAAATTCCAAATATCAAAAATGGATTCCAACAGTTTAGTGTACTAACTTGCTGTATCAAAATAAGTGTGAAGTGGATTTTGAAGCTCTCTTTGGCACCTCAGTAGCACTCTTAAGTTTCTTTCAATGATATTATAGTTCTGGATATAAAAGATGCTTAATGCATATGAGATAAATAAACAAATGGGAAATAATAAATGAAGGCATGCATACAAAATTATATTACAATCTTTTGAATTTAAGATGTTAAAATGGTTTTTCAATAACCAAAATAAATCTTTCATTCTTAAATCTTCCTTTTTCACCTCGGAGTTTGTTCAAATTATTAGCTTTTATCTAAATCTTGTTATAATTGAACCCTATTTGAAGCATGTGTAACTACTTCTTAGGTATAATTAACAGCTATACTTTATTTCACACAATGAAATACAGATATGAGGTCCAACAGATATTGTGTACAATGTTCATTAATCACCAAGTTCTAAATGCACATTTTTAGGTGCATTATTTAGCACTCAGATATTGATTTATTGAAATATTGCTAGTTTGACGTTTTATTTTTTAAAGAAAACAGTAATTCGGGGATAATGTGGTACATTAGTAGTGATAGGCAGTGATTTAGCTTGTTAAGCAAAGAATTTGATGAAGCTGTGTCTCTGCCAGGTTTTGGTATCAGGATGATGCTGGCCTCATTAAATGAGTTAAGGAGGATTCCTTCTTTTTCTATTTTTTAGAATTGTTTCAGGAGGAATGCTACCAGCTCTCTTTGTACCTCTGATAGAATTTGATTGTGAATCCGTCTGGTCCTGGACTTTTTTTGGTTGGTAGGCTATTAATTGCTGCCTCAATTTCAGAACTTGTTATTGGTCTGTTCAGGGATTTGACTTCTTCCTGGTTTAGTCTTGGGAGGGTGTATGTGCCAGGGATTATCCATTTCTTCTAGATTTTCTAGTTTATTTGCATAGAGGTGTTTATAGTAGTCTCTGATAGTAGTTTGTATTTCTGTGGGATCGGTAGTGATATCCCCTTTATTATATTTTTTTTTGTCTATTTGTTTCTTCTCTCTTTTTTTCTCTATTAGTTTGGCTAGTGGTTTATCTATTTTGTTGATCTTTTCAAAAAACTAGCTCCTGGATTCACTGATTTTTTGAAGAGTTTTTTATGTCTCTATCTTCTTCAGTTCTGTTCTGATCTTAGTTATTTCTTGTCTTCTGCTAGTTGTTGAATTTGTTTGCTCTTGCTTCTCTAGTTCTTTTAATTGAGATGTTAAGGTGTCAATTTTAGATCGTTCCTGGTTTCTCTTGTGGGCATTTAGTGCTATAAGTTTCCCTCTACACACTGCTTTAAATGTGTCCCAGAGATTTTGGTTTGTTGTGTCTTTGTTCTCACTAGTTTCAAAGAACATCTTTATTTCTGTATTCATTCCAGGTTGTTCAGTTTCCATGTAGTTGTACAGTTTTGAGTGAGTTTCTTAATCCTGAGTTCTAATTTGATTGCACTGTGGTCTGAGAGACTGTTATGATTTCCATTCTTTTACATCTGCTGAGGAGTGTTTTACTTCCAATTATGTGGTCAATTTTAGAATAAGTGCGATGTGGTGCTGAGAAGAATGTATATTCTGTTGATTTGGGGTGGAGAGTTCTGTAGATGTCTATTAGGTCCTCTTGGTCCAGAGCTGAGTTCAAATCCTAGATATCCTTGTTAATTTTCTATCTTGTTGATCTGTCTGATATTGACAGTGGGGTGTTAAAGTCTCCCACTATTATTGTGTGGGAGTCTAAGTCTCTTTGTAGGTCTCTAAGAACTTGATTTATGAATCTGGGTGCTCCTGTATTGGGTGCATATATATTTAGGATAGTTGAAGCTACAAATACATGTCAAATTACCCATAGAAAACTATCATATATAAGAGACCTCTTTTAAAAACAGTAAAGGAAGTAATGGAAATGAGCAGATGAAAATTATACTGCAGTCTTCCCAGAACACATATAAAATGATCTTTTGTAGAGCAAACAAATCAGGTGAGATTGCATTACTAAAAGAAAAGAAAAATATCGAAATGATAATTAACACGCTCTAAGGATATGCTACTAAATACTACATACATTCTAGATTCTACTGGGAAAAAAATGACCTTGAAGTATTTGTGAGTGTTATTAAAACACTAGGCAAATCTAACTTATATTAATAACAATGTTATATATATATGTGTGTATATATATATATAAAACATATAGTGCCTGTATGTGTAATTATCCCACAGCTTTTCAGAAAAAAGAAAACAGAATTTTTTCTAGTGACACTGAAGAAATGTAGTATGTATACTTACTGTGTCAGTGATGCTCAGAATATACAGATGGTCTGCGTTGTATTTTTTTTTTTCATTTCCGTGGAATACTGTAATTGTGGGCTAGTAGAAAGACAATAGATCACATGTGTGTCAAATTATTTTCTTTTAGATTCCTTGCTTATTTATTAAAAATGTATATTTGTTTTCCCCAAAAACACAAGAAAATAATAAAAAATACACTTTAAATGAATAAACTACATAAATCTTCTGGAATTCTTATAATTTCAGAATTTTCAAAAAAATGAAATCAAAATATTTTAACTGGAAGTAAATTAAGTATAGCATACCCTATGATTATCCATAACAGAACAACTAGAGTAACAAATCATTTTGAAAATATCTGCTTTGGCCCAGTTCTCCACATCTCTCCCATCTAGGACTTGCACAGCTCCTCTGCTTCTTCTAAGGAGGATCTATTGGCTCTTCCATCTCATGTGAGAATGACTCAACAGAACTAATTGGTAAATGAAGCTTCTTTTTCTGAAGTTATTTTTTCAGTTAATGTAGTGGTAGCTGGAGCTTTTCAGGAACAGACATTAATGTTAAGTTTTGCAATTTGTTGATGTCCTGCAGTGCTTGTTCCTCACTGCTTATTAGTTTAGATTTAAGCTAGGATGCATTAGGCACATCATCAATTATGCCTGTGGAATTTAGTGCCTAAAGCAAAGTCACTATCTTGGTAACTTTGTTATAGAGTTCAGTTTTAGAGACACAAACAAAGTAAAATCACATTCGCTAGAAATGTGCAAGACGCTATCTGAAGGGAAGATTTCACAATGCCCTTGGGGGCTATCATCAGTAGTGAACAGGGGACATTCAGATTAAAATATTGTCTACATTATATAAGTATAAAACTATTACTCATAAAGAAATCATACAAAAAACATAAAGGTAATGGCAATAGTTGTCAAACCTGTAATTCTTAGAAGTTGTACTAATGTTGACAGGTTATCTTTGATTCAATTCTTTTTTACTTCTTCTGATTAACATTATAATGTGGAAACAGAGGATAGAGTATAATTTTCTAATTTAATTTTTTCTACTTCAGTATTTTATTATTTTAAGGTAAGTATCACATATCTGTTTCACATCTTGCTATTTATAGTATTCTGTTTCATTTGGTAAATAGTGTAATAACAATGAATGGTAACCCACAAGGAAAACAGTGATTCTTTATAAATCATTTTTCAATGACATGACAAAATTCAATTACTTTTTATGGCTTTACACTTGATTTTCCTTGTGTATATGTGTACAAAATAGGGAAATCCCCTTATTGGGATAATATCGATGATTACTATGGCATCCTAACTCCCACATTCCCAGCTAAGTTTTCATCTGGGCCATCAACAGTTTCCATAATTGTTTTTTGTTAGGATCTTCCACCTGCATAGTTCTCTAAATACCATCATTTAGTCATTTATATTCTGTTTTACCATGCCAGGCAATAAGAGAAGCAATCAGATTTTCTATTGTGTATTTTACTTAAAAAATTGACTAGTTCATTCATTCATTCAACAAATACTGCCAGAGTAGCTACTGTATAGCTACAAGACAAATATATGCTAAAGATTCCCTTAGTGGCTAAATGTGTAATATTCTCTCACTAATATAAATGTGTAAAAAAATCTAATATTAGTTTCTTACACTATATTATTTTCAATACAAATCATTTTTCCAATATGCTAAGCTTCTTTTTATTTTATGTAGTGGATATAGCTATCCACCTACAATGCCCAGAAACCTATTGTTTTTTCTTTTTTCTTTTCTTTTTTTTGAGAGGGAATCTTGCTGTGTCGCCCAGGCTGGAGTGCAATGACGTGATCTCGGCTCACTGCAGCCTCCGTCTCCAGGGTTCAAGTGATTCTCCTGCCTCATCCTCCCAAGTAGCTGAGATTACAGGCATGCACCACCATGCCTGGCTAACTTTGTATTTTTACTAGAGATGGGGTTTTATCATGTTGGCCAGGATGTTCTCGATCTCCTGAACTCGTGATCTACCCGCCTCAGCCTGCCGAAGTGCTGGGATTACAAGCGTGAGCCCCTGCACCCAGCCCAGAACCCTAATTTTTAGCACATCCTTTGTAGCTGTATTCTCAAACACTGTCGCATTTCTGACTTTTACTTTATTCCTCCTTAAAATTTTCTGTCAAAACTCAGTTTCCTCTTCCGTATTCAGAATTACCAGTTGATTTCTAGTTTTAATAGAAACAACAATCTTTATGCATCAATTTCTATTTTTTTTTTAAAGAAACAAAACCAACTCTAGATAACTGAAGAAAGTTTAGAGAACTGGAGTTTGAAACAGCCACTTACTCAAATCCTGCACTACAATGAAATTGAACTGATTCTTTCATCCTTGTGTACTGAATTCTGTGTTCTAAGAGTTACATAACCAGGAACTGAGAGATGAAGTCAATAATCTGTTATAAATGTAGACTGGTGCTTTGCTTGCCAAAATATTTTTTACATCTTTACTTGTTACGGGTTGAACTGTGGTCCTCCAAAAGATGTTGAAGTCCTAATCTCCAGTACCTATGAATGTCACTTTATTTGGAATAAAGCGCTTTTGCATATGATCAAGTTAAGATTAGGTCATTAATCCAATATGATGGGTGTCTTTATGAAAAGGGGAACTTTGCATACAGGAATAGACATGCCCACAGAGATAACACCATATGAAGTTGAAAGCAGAGCTCTAGGTGATGCATCTGCAAGCTGAGGAATGCCAAAGAGTGCTAGCAAACAACCAGAAGCTATGAGAAAGGCACGGAACAGATTCTTACAACCCTCAGAAGCAACCAATCCTGCTGACACATCAATCTTGAACTTCTAGCCTCTAGAACTGTGAGACAATGTTTCTGTTCTTTCGGCCACCCAGTTTGTGGCATTTTGTAACAGCAACCCTGGGAAAATAATACAGTTGTCTTGTAAAACAGGTGCAAAGGTTGGAATGTGGGTTCACATACAAAAAGTTTTTTCCCAACGTTTTAGATTCTCAATGTTGAATTATTTCTCTCTGTTTCAACCAATGATTTCTGCTCCCCTACCTCCCAACATTCTTGACAACCACTAGTTTCAGGTTTAAATGATTCAATCCAGAAAATCATGAGGACAACATCAGGTGCAGCTTAGTTGCTGCACTAAGAGTCACTGGTAAATAAAGACCTAACAGTGCCGCACCTAAGTCAGTTCCTGCAATAATCACAGTTCTACAATTAGGTTTTGCACATACTGACTGCCTTCATAACAAGTTTTCATATAAAGCTAGTTACTATTGATTCAGTGGTATGATACGGTGATAATGAGGAGAGAGGAAAAGGGCATTGTTGGTTCCATCCTACAAGTGTGATCTCTCAGGTAAAGGCAGGATGACATCTTCAAGCAAAGGAAAAGCAAATAGCTTCTGTAAATGAGGGAGAAGGTGCTCTGTTCTTGAGGATTATTAGTTGGGGAAGAACTAAAAAATTCAGAGGGCTTCTGAATCATTTGATTTTTCTTAAATATCCCCATTTTTTTTTTTGTTCTACTCTTTTTGGCCAATGTCCTATATTTACATGAGACAGGCCAAGACTGTGAATTTATCCAAACTTATAAATTGGCCATTTGCAGCAACAAATTCTAAACTTTGGCTTCTATTCACTTAGCTCAGCAGATAAATAAATGAGACCCTTTTACAATTAGAGAACTCTATTCACATCATTCTATTCCTCAACACAAGAAGGTAGGTATTTAACTTTATTATTCTTTGACTTTAAATTATCTAAGACATCAGAAGCAGTTCTGTAATTCCTCATCCTTTCATGTCTTATTCCTGTGTTACTTGAATATTTCGTCTTCAGTTTTTCATCTGTACAGTAAAGTCCTTCACCAAATTATTGCTTTTAAAAAGGGCTGCTGATTTTTACAAAGACTGTGCTAACTTGAGGTAGCAGGATGTTACATGTGTCTCTTTCAGTTAGAACTTGCAACATAAAAATGAAACTTTCCACAAATGCCTGAAACCTGTATAGAACATAAGGGCCGCAAGAATGTAATTGTTCTATCTATAGTTGTGCAACAAGCTACATGAAAATTTCAATGCTATTACACAAAAAAATGATATATTCTGCTCACAAATATATAATTTTAGCAGGGATTGGTGGAATCATCTAAACTTCACTCAACATGGTGTTAGCTGGGGAAGTTCCCCTGGGCTAGAAGATCCACTTCTAAATGATTCAGTCTTGCAACTGGCAATTTGATGCTAGCTATTGAGTCTCTCCATGGGGTGGAGAGCTTGGGCTTTTTCACTGCTTGGGGACTAGTTCATAGGAACAAATATTCCAAGAGTCAGAAAGTAGATGGCGTCATTCTCCTAAGGACTGAACACAAATACTGGCACATTATCACTTTTACCATATTCTGTTGGTTAAGCAGCAGCAGAACCCGACATGAAGGGAGGGACATAGATGTGATAGAAGTGTTAAAAAATTTCAAGGCTGTTTTTCAAAACTATCACTGCAGTATTTGCCATGTTTCCTGAAATAGGCTTTGTTTCTCATACTTATGTAATATTATTTTTAATGTTTGGCTAAGCATTTAGGTCAGAGATAAAAGATATTCCTTGCACACAAATGGACTCTTGATAGAATCCTATGACTTAAAGGTTCCCCTAAGAAAAGACCCTTGCACTCTGCTGATATGCAAGAACTAAATCTTACTTTAAGAAATGCATTCTTCTTCTACATCCTTGGAAAGCAAATTGATTACTATGCAGTGTTTTGCACTGATTCAAGTAATTTAATGTCATTCTCATCAAATACATCTCATCCTATATGAAGTAGACCTATTAAATGACTATTTTTCTCACTTTGTCTCACAGTATAATTTCTCTTAAAATCTCTTTTCTACTGAGGGGATTCCCTATCTGGCTGTATCTTATCTATATCCAGATTTACTCTACTAAGGTGGATTACGTTGTATTGTAATACTTCTTACTTGGCTAGTTTTCCCATGAGAGCTTGTAGTCGAGTTGGAACATGTGTGAACTCTTTTACCATGGGGAATTGAGTTCAACTTGGACTAAATAAGCTTGCACAGCTCTGCTAATGACAAGATATCTGGTCTAATAGAATCACATATAATCTTAAATTGCATAAGGGAGAAAAGGACTATCTTTCAAGATATGGCAGACTTCCTGACACATCTCAAAATGATCAAAGATTATCTATTGGAATTTATTGAAATAAGATTAAGCATGATGCCTTATCTTTTAACTAATTTCAATAATTCTAACGGTAAATTTAAGAGAACTGGATTTTAGAAAATGAGTTCTTTAGTTTTTAAAAACTTAGTTGCTTTTATTTTAGAATATATGAGGAAGGTTGGCAGAATCAAAAAAAGTTTGCAGAGCTGGTGAAAAAGTCTAAACTCTCTGAATCATATAACATGGACAAAATATATCTTAAAGCTTAAACAGCTTCTTGACAACTTGAACTCATTAAGAGGTCTACTCTGAAGAGCTTTTGGGCTTCGTTTTATGTTTTCTGTATATAATGAATATAATCATTTCAAGAAATGTTAATGTTAATGTTAGACTTAGATATAAGTATAATTTCACACTAACACTACATTTCTGGAACCAGAAAAATTGAGTTAATATTACTTTAAATTTTCACTGCATATAATAATATCTAGGTTAAAACTTATTTGATCTAAGTCATTCATTAAGACATTCTTAGAACAAATAAAATTTTACACATTAATTTCCAATTTAACAAAATAGAAAAGATATACGGGCTACTTGTGCTCTTCTCTGTGTCAAACTTTAAAAATATTGCCAAAGTAGTAGGGAAATTAATGGATTTGAAAAATTCACATGAAAAATAAAAGGAAACCCAATAAACAAGTGGTTGGGTATATTGTTAGAGGAAATGGTAGGCCTAAGTACAAGAGTGCAAGATGTCAGTAAAGTAGCATTATTTTGTATCAGATTTTTTTTTCATGTGTGTCTTTTCATTTTCCACATCACATTGAGTAAAATATCTTCTGTGGCCTCTCTTCTATTTTGCAAATCAGAAAAATATTAATTCTGTCTCAATGTCGTCTAAGGGATGCTTTAGAGTCCAGTGGGGTGGGGAGCTTGTTACAAATTCCCTCTTAATAGACATTTCTTTGGAAAAAGTAGGTCTTGTGGCCGAAGTGCCAAGGAGGCAGGGTCTTTGGTCTGGGGACAGAGAAACTAAACACAGAGTAGTTAAGTCCTATTATAATATTTGCTACAACTGCCCCAAGATAGTTCTGAACACCACCGACACCCCTTCATCTCACCTTTCACCCCTTTCCCCAGGTATGACATTTAATACTTATGTTAGCTGATAGAACATACAATATGGGCTCACAAAAAAAAAGATGAAAAACTTGAGCAGTGACAGTGCACATTCAATGGAATACATTGAACTGAATGACATTTCTAGACAAGACAAAATTAATGAAACCACAAAACGATAATTTATATTTTGCATATTAAATAATTCCCAAGAACTAAGGGATGCTACTGGAAATAAAATAAACAAAAGTCTTAAAATATATCCAGCTGAAAATATTGTATATTAATAAAATATTAGAGGTGAAATTAATAAATTAGTAATGGAATAAATTTAGCCACAGAACAAAGCATAGTAAGCTGGAAGACTAAATAAAGAAATTTTGCCAGTGATATTATTTTGGTTGCCTATTTATCAATATACCAAATAGCAGGACAGTATATTAGGCTCTGAATTCATAGCCTAACTTTAAAATTCTATCTTTCCCATTACCAGGTGTGTGTGCTTAGACACATTATGTCAAGCTCTTTATGCATTAACTATGTTATAATAAGATGGGGTTATACAATGATAATTTGGTCAGAGAATGTGCAGATTAAATCAGTTGATACACATAAAGCATTTAGAAAAGTGTCTGGCATCTAATAAACATTTACTAAATGTTAGGTATTGCCATCAAGTGGATAATTTGTATTTAAATGCTTTTATCAGAAAAAAAGAAAGTCTGAAATAATATAAGCTAAATACTGCCTTAAGAAGTTAGAAGAAAAGGAACACAGTACACCCCAAGCAAACAATAAATAAATAATAATAATCACCAAAAATTAATTAGATAGAGACAGCTATGTCTGCCACAAAGATGAGCAAAAGCAAATGTTAGCTATTTGATATTATACAGAGATTTGTTTAAGTTCCATCAAAATGGATAAAAAAATACAAGGAGTGAAAGCATTAATATTTCAGAATAAAACATGATGTTATTTGATACTGTTTATTAATTTGAGGAAGATTATTTCTATTTCTAGTTTCCTGAGAGTATTTTTTGGTGAATGGGTAATATGTTGTTTAAAGTGATTTTTCTGCCTCTATAGATATTATCACATGGATTTCTTTTTTTGTAAAATCTGTTAAGATGTTAAATTATATTTCTTGATTTTTGAAGGTTAATAAACCTCGCTTTCTTGGGATAAATCACACCTGAATTATTTTCTTTTTGTAATATACTGGGTTTTTTATTGCTAAAATTGTATTAAAGGTTTTTGTGACTGTGTTCATGAGGGATATTAGTTTGCAGTTTTCTCTTCTTATAATATCATTGTCTTGTAATGGTATAAGGAAAACACAAGACTTATAAAATGAATTGTATTCTTTCCTCTACTATGTCTACAAGAGAACGGGTATTATTTTTTTACCTAAATGTTTCATAAAATTTATCAGTGAAGCCATGTGGGTCTGGAATTTAACATTTTGTTATTGTTTGTGTCTTGTTTTTGTGAGAAAAATTTAACCTACCACCTACTTTAATAAATATGAAGCTATTTATCTACTTCTTGAAAGAGCTTTACTGATTTCTATCTTCCATGCAATTTGTTGTAGAATATATTGCATATAATGACTAAGTTGTGGAATATATTAGCACAAATTGTTAATTGATAGTTTTTTTCCCAATCCGTCTGGGCAAATCTTGTCATTTTATTGAACTTTTCAAAGAATTAACCTTTACTTTCATTGATTTTCTCTGTGGGTTTTGTTCACAATGCTCTTGTCTTCTGATCTTAACTTTATTACTTCTGTTCTTCTGTTTGTTTCGGACACTTTTTATTTTTCTTATTTCTTAAAATAAATGCTTAAGTAACGTACTCAAAACTTTTTTAAAAAAATACAAGCATACTAGAAATGCTTTAAATACATTCTGCAAGTGTTGATAATGTTATGCTTTCATTTAAAAATTGTCAAATATTCAAGGATTTCCGGAGATCTTTTTGTTATTAATTTATAATTTAATTCCACTATGTCTGATTTGGATACTTTGAAATTTATTAAGAGCTTCATTATGGCCCACAATATAAACTATGTTGGTGAATGTCCCATCTGTTATTTCAGGTATCTTCTAATGTTGTTGTCTATAGTATTCTACAACTGCTCATTAGATTGAGTTGGTTGAGAGCATTGTTCAAGTCTCCCGTATTCTTACTTTTGTGTATTTGTTCTATCAATTACTGAGAAAGAAATGTGGCTTTATCTTTTTTTCTTTCATTTCTATTCATTTTGCATCATATATTTTCAAGCTCATTATCAGTAGCATACACAGTTAGAATTGTCATGTCTTGAT
The DNA here is from genome assembly GCF_028885655.2 of Pongo abelii. Taxonomy (NCBI): domain Eukaryota; kingdom Metazoa; phylum Chordata; class Mammalia; order Primates; family Hominidae; genus Pongo; species Pongo abelii. Next base: position 93,110,513 of record NC_071990.2, on the reverse strand, counting down.
GACTTCACATATTTGTCATTGTAAAATGTCTCTATCTCTGGTAATATTCACCATTATTACATGTACTTGTCTCATATTAATATAACCACTCCAGCTTACTTTTGATTAATGTTTGTATTGTATACTTTGTTCCAACTTTTTACTTGAGTCATGTATGTATCTTCATATTTTAAGTGGCATTTTACAGATATCAAAATAGCCAAATCTTGTTTTTTTTAATCTGCCAGGCAAACCTGCTTTTTAATTGGGATATTTAGACCTTTTACATTTAATGGAGTTACATATTTTGTTGTTTGCTATTTATTTAAATATTATCTTCTCTGTCATTTGTTACTTTTAAATATTTTCTTGCTTTCTGCTGAATTAAAATTTTTATGATTGAATTTTACCTCTATTTTGGATCTCTTATCTGTATTTTTATGTTTAATTTTTAATAATTGATTTGACATTTATAATATACATCTTTATTTATGACAGTTTAGTTTCAAATAATATTAAGCCAATTCACATGTAACATAAAGTCTATGACAGTATACTTTCATTATCTTTTTTTTCCTTTTTTCCTTTTGTCACCATATACTTTATCTTTGCATTAAGTAGTCAATTATCTTTTTAAAGAAGTACAATATTAAAAGCTTATTTCCTACTCCCCCACATATTTTACTTAGATACAAATTTTTTATCTGATATAATTTTTCATCTACTTGGAGGCCTTCCTTTATCATTTCTTAGAGTACAGTCTGCTGGAAGTGAATTTACACAGCGTTTGCTTGTCTGAAATAGCCTTTATTTTTTATTTATTATTATATTTTTGCTGGGTAAAGAATTCTAGATTGATATATTATTCTCAGCACTTTAATAATATTACTCAGTATTGTAGTTGTACAGTTTCTGATGAAAAACATACTGTATATTTTACCTTCCTTTCTCTAGAGATAATTTGTCTTTTTTTCTGTCTGCTTTTAGAATTGTCTTTATTATTATTATTATTATTATTTTTATTATACTTTAGGCTCTATGGTACATGTGCGCAACGTGCAGGTAAGTTACATATGTATACATGTGCCATGCTGGTGCGCTGCACCCACCAACTTGTCATCTAGCATTAGGTATATCTCCCAATGCTATCCCTCCCCCCTCCCCCCACCCCACAACAGTCCCTGAAGTGTGATGTTCCCCTTCCTGTGTCCATGTGTTCTCATTGTTCAATTCCCACCTATGAGTGAGAATATGCGGTGTTTGGTTTTTTGTTCTTGTGATAGTTTACTGAGAATGATGATTTCCAATTTCATCCATGTTCCTACAAAGGACATGAACTCATCATTTTTGATGGCTGCATAGTATTCCATGGTGTATATGTGCCACATTTTCTTAATCCAGTCTATCATTGTTGGACATTTGGGTCGGTTCCAAGTCTTTGCTATTGTGAATAATGTGGCAATAAACATACGTGTGCATGTGTCTTTATAGCAGCATGATTTATAGTCCTTTGGGTATATACCCGGTAATGGGATGGCTGGGTCAAATGGAATTTCTAGTTCTAGATCCCTGAGGAATCGCCACGCTGACTTCCACAAGGGTTGAACTAGTTTACAGTCCCACCAACAGTGTAAAAGTGTTCCTATTTCTCCACATCCTCTCCAGCATGTGTTGTTTCCTGACTTTTTAATGATTGCCGTTCTAACTGGTGTGAGATGGTATCTCATTGTGGTTTTGATTTGCATTTCTCTGATGGCCAGTGATGGTGAGCATATTTTCATGTGTTTTTTGGCTGCATAAATGTCTTCTTTTGAGAAGTGTCTGTTCATGTCCTTCGCCCACTTTTTGATGGGGTTGTTTGTTTTTTTCTTGTAAATTTGTTGGAGTTCATTGTAGATTCTGGATATTAGCCCTTTGTCAGATGAGTAGGTTGCGAAAATTTTCTCCCATTTTGTAGGTTGCCTGTTCACTCTGATGGTAGTTTCCTTTGCTGTGCAGAAGCTCTTTAGTTTAATTAGATCCCATTTGTCAATTTTGGCTTTTGTTGCCATTGCTTTTGGTGTTTTCGACATGAAGTCCTTGCCCATGCCTATGTCCTGAATGGTAATGCCTAGGTTTTCTTCTAGGGTTTTTATGGTTTTAGGTCTAACATTTAAGTCTTTAATCCATCTTGAATTGATTTTTGTATAAGGTGTAAGGAAGGGATCCAGTTTCAGCTTTCTGCATATGGCTAGCCAGTTTTCCCAGCACCATTTATTAAATAGGGAATCCTTTCCCCATTTCTTGTTTTTCTCAGGTTTGTCAAAGATCAGATAGTTGTAGATATGTGGCATTATTTCTGACGGCTCTGTTCTGTTCCATTGATCTATATCTCTGTTTTGGTACCAGTACCATGCTGTTTTGGTTACTGTAGCCTTGTAGTATAGTTTGAAGTCAGGTAGTGTGATGCCTCCAGCTTTGTTCTTTTGGCTTAGGATTGACTTGGCGATGCGGGCTCTTTTTTGGTTCCATATGAACTTTAAAGTAGTTTTTTCCAGTTCTATGAAGAAAGTCATTGGTAACTTGATGGGGATGGCATTGAATCTGTAAAATACCTTGGGAAGGATGGCCATTTTCACGATATTGATTCTTCCTACCCATGAGCATGGAATGTTCTTCCATTTGTTTGTATCCTCTTTTATTTCCTTGAGCAGTGGTTTGTAGTTCTCCTTGAAGAGGTCCTTCACATCCCTGGTAAGTTGGATTCCTAGGTATTTTATTCTTTTTGAAGCAATTGTGAATGGGAGTTCACTCATGATTTGGCTCTCTGTTTGTCTGTTATTGATGTATAAGAATGCTTGTGATTTTTGTACATTGATTTTGTATCCTGAGACTTTGCTGAAGTTGCTTATCAGCTTAAGGAGATTTTGGGCTGAGACAATGGGGTTTTCTAGATATACTATCATGTCATCTGCAAACAGGACAATTTGACTTCCTCTTTTCCTAATTGAGTACCCTTGATTTCCTTCTCTTGCCTAATTGCCCTGGCCAGAACTTCCAACACTATGTTGAATAGAAGTGGTAAGAGAGGGCATCCCTGTCTTGTGCCAGTTTTCAAAGGGAATGCTTCCAGTTTTTGCCCATTCAGTATGATATTGGCTGTGGGTTTGTCATAAATAGCTCTTATTATTTTGAGATACGTCCCATCAATACCTAATTTATTGAGAGTTTTTAGCATGAAGGGTTGTTGAATTTTGTCAAAGGCCTTTTCTGCATCTATTGAGATAATCATGTGGTTTTTGTCTTTGGTTCTGTTTATATGCTGGATTACATGTATTGATTTGCATATATTGAACCAGCCTTGCATCCCAGGGATGAAGCCCACTTGATCATGGTGGATAAGCTTTTTGATGTGCTGCTGGATTCTGTTTGCCAGTATTTTATTGAGGATTTTTGCATCAATGTTCATCAAGGATATTGGTCTAAAATTCTCTTTTTTTGTTGTGTGTCTGCCAGGCTTTGGTATCAGGATGATGCTGGCTTCATAAAATGAGTTAGGGAGGATTCCTTCTTTTTCTATTGATTGGAATAGTTTCAGAAGGAATGGTACCAATTCCTCCTTGTACCTCTGGTAGAATTCGGCTGTGAACCCATCTGGTCTTGGACTTTTTTTGGGTGGTAAGCTATTGATTATTGCCACAATTTCAGATCCTGTTATTGGTCTATTCAGAGATTCAACTTCTTCCTGGTTTAGTCTTGGGAGGGTGTATGTGTTGAGGGATTTATCCATTTCTTCTAGATTTTCTAGTTTATTTGCGTAGAGGTGTTTGTAATATTCTCTGATGGTAGTTTGTATTTCTGTGGGATCAGTGGTGATATCCCTTTTGTCATTTTTTCTTGCATCTATTTGATTCTTCTCTCTTTTTTTCTTTATTAATCTTGCTAGCGGTCTATCAATTTTGTTGATCCTTTCAAAAAACCAGCTCCTGGATTCATTTATTTTTTGAAGGGTTTTTTGTGTCTCTATTTCCTTCAGTTCTGCTCTGATTTTAGTTATTTCTTGCCTTCTGCTAGCTTTTGAATGTGTTTGCTCTTGCTTTTCTAGTTCTTTTAATTGTGTTGTTAGGGTGTCAATTTTGCATCTTTCCTGCTTTCTCTTGTGGGCATTTAGTGCTATAAATTTCCCTCTACACACTGCTTTGAATGCATCCCAGAGATTCTGGTATGTTGTGTCTTGGTTCTCGTTGGTTTCAAAGAACATCTTTATTTCTGCCTTCATTTTGTTATGTACCCAGTAGTCATTTAGGAGCAGGTTGTTCAGTTTCCACATAGTTGAGCGGTTTTGAGTGAGATTCTTAATCCTGAGTTCTAGCTTGATTGCACTGTGATCTGAGAGATAGTTTGTTATAATTTCCGTTCTTTTACATTTATTGAGGAGAGCTTTACTTCCAAGTATGTGGTCAATTTTGGAATAGGTGTGGTGTGGTGCTGAAAAAAATGTATATTCTGTTGATTAGGGGTGGAGAGTTCTGTAGATGTCTATTAGGTCCGCTTGGTGCAGAGCTGAGTTCAATTCCTGGGTATCCTTGTTGACTTTCTGTCTCGTTGGTCTGTCTAATGTTGACAGTGGGGTGTTAAAGTCTCCTGTTATTAATGTGTGGGAGTCTAAGTCTCTTTGTAGGTCACTCAGGACTTGCTTTATGAATCTGGGTGCTCCCCAATTAAAAGACACAGACTGGCAAATTGGATAAAGACTCAAGACCCATCAGTGTGCTGTATTCAGGAAACCCATCTCATGTGCAGAGACACACATAGGCTCAAAATAAAAGGATGGAGGAAGATCTACCAAGCAAATGGAAAACAAAAAAAGGCAGGGGTTGCAATCCTAGTCTCTGATAAAACAGACTTTAAACCAACAAAGATCAAAAGAGACAAAGAAGGCCATTACATAATGGTAAAGGGATTAATTCAACAAGAAGAGCTAACTATCCTAAATATATAGAATTGTCTTTTTATCAATGGATTTCAGCAGTTTGATTAAGATGTTCCTGCGAGTATCTTTGTTTATTCTTCTGGAGGTTCATTAAGTTCCTTGCACCTGTGGATTTATAGTTTTTGTCAGTTTTAGAAAATGTTAAATGTTTATGTCTTCAAACCACTCCCTTGATTCTCTTTCTGAGACGTCAATTACACTAAAACAATTGCTGTTATACTTTAATGTCTTTTTTTTCAGGCCTTATTTTCTCTGTATACTTCATTTTGGATAGTTTCTATCACTATATAACCAAATTCATTTTTTTCTGAGTTTCTAATGTGCTTCTATTCTAACCAAGTTAATTTTTAAAAATTCAGACATTACATTTTTGCTTCTGAGTGTCTTTCTTTTTAATCTTCCATTGCTATCCTTATCAAGTTCCTGTTTTTTCTTCATTCTTGAATGTACAGTATATACCATAGCTTAATATCCTTGTCTTCTAGCTTGATCATCAGGGTCTCTTTCTATTGGATATTTTGTCCCTAGTTAAGGATAATGCTTTTCTACTTCTGTGCATGCCTCGTGATTTTCTTATTTGATGCAAGGTATGGAAAACAGTAAATTTTAAGTTACTTATTACTACATCTTATTATATTTCTATAAATAGAGATTTAGGGGTTTGTTGTTGTTGTTTGTTTGGTTTTGGTCTGCTATGAAGCTAAGTTTTTAAGGGTTTGTCCAAACTAGTGTTTTGTCCAAGAATAATTTATCCCAACACTTCAATGCTACATTTCTATCAATTCCACCTAATGTTCTTTTTTTATTTATTATTATACTGTAAGTTTTAGGGTACATGTGCACAATGTGCAGGTTAGTTACATATGTATACATGTGCCATGCTGGTGTGCTGCACCCATTAACTCGTCATTTAGCATTAGGTATATCTCCTAAAGCTATCCCTCCACCCTCCCCCCACCCCATAACAGTCCCCAGAGTGTGATGTTCCCCTTCCTGTGTCCATGTGTCTCATTGTTCAATTCCCACCTATGAGTAAGAACATGTGGTGTTTGGTTTTTTGTTCTTGCGATAGTTTACTGAGAATGATGATTTCCAATTTCATCCATGTCCCTACAAAGGACATGAACTCATCATTTTTGATGGCTGCATAGTATTCCATGGTGTATATGTGCCACATTTTCTTAATCCAGTCTATCATTGTTGCACATTTGGGTTGGTTCCAAGTCTTTGCTATTGTGAACACTGCCGCAATAAACATACGTGTGCATGTGTCTTTATAGCAGCATGATTTGTAGTCCTTTGGGTATATACCCAGTAATGGGATGGCTGGGTCAAATGATATTTCTAGTTCTAGATCCCTGAGGAATTGCCACACTGACTTCCACAAGGGTTCTGAAACCGGATCCCTTCCTTACACCGCCTAATGTTCTAATATTATGATGTCTATTCTTTCTGGATAGTGAGAACACAAGTTTTTCCAAGACCTATGTGAATGCCAGAAGCTTGCTGCCTATTACTTTCGAGTTTTTCTTTCCAAGATTTAGGTAATATTATCTCACCCTTATGCAAACTGCTGTTAGGAAAACACTTGAAGGGGCTTTAACTTCCTTTAAAATTTCAAATATATTAACTGAAAACTGTTTGTAGCATTCTCTAAGTAAATATTGAGCATATGTTGCATCTGTAGATATTTTTCTTATTCTGAAAAACATTACTTTTATAGTCATGTCAAAGAACTAACTTTGTTGATTCTCTGACTGGTGTCTCTGTTTTCTATTTCATGAATTTCTGATGTTGTATTTGCAACTTTGTTCTTTCTATGTGTCTGCGATGAATTCTCTTATTCTTTTCCGTGTCTTTCAGTTGAACATTTATGTCATTAATATTCAACATTTCTTCCATTCTAATATAAGTATGTATATATATTAATTGCCATCAAGTTACTCCTTTATTTACTTCCTGTGAGGTTTAAAATGGCATAGTATCATTAGTATTCTGTTCTGGAGTTTATTTTAAAATTTGTATTCTGACTTTTTTTACTGATGAATAACTTAAAGTGCATTTAAGTATATAAGTTTATGCATTTTTGCTGTTTTTCAATTTTTACTGACCAAATTGACTTTAGCTTAAAGATTATCTTATGTGTACAGTGTCAGTTCTTTAACATTTATTAGGATTTTGCTCATAAATGAGTATATGATCAAATTGTATAGTGTCCTAAGGATTTGAAAAGATGGTATTTTATTCTATGATTTTTTATTCTATATATGTCCATTAAATAAGTCCTGAGGCCAGCTGTGGTGGCTCATACCTGTAATTCCAGCACTTTGAGAGGCTGAAGTGGAAGGATCACCTGAGCCCAGGAGTTTGAGACCAGCCTAGGCAACATAGTGAGACCCCATCTTTTTTTTGAGAAAAATAATTTCAAAAAAATAAGTAAATAAATATATAAGCCTTGAAGCTAAGCATGGTGTCTCATGTCTATAGTCTTAGCACTTTGGAAGGCCAAGGCAAGAGGATCACTTGAACTCAGGAGTATAAGACCAGCCTGGCAATATAGTGAGACCCCATCTCTATTTAATTAAAAATAAAAAGTCTTGATAGTTTTGTTTTTCAAGTCTTAATTTTTGCTTAATAATTGTCTGCTTGATCTATGATATATTAAGGAACTTATTTTAACATCTTCCCTTATAATGAAGGATTTGCCAGGTTTTTTGTTATTACATATACTTTGTCATATTTTTTGAGACTATATTATGAAATAAAAATACAAGGTTACATTTGTTATATACTTCAATTAATTAAATATTTATTTTTTAAAAAAATTGGTTGTCTTTAGCTAAAATAACGCATTTCCCCTTAATTCTATGTTACCAACTATTAAGTACCATTAATTTGGGCTTCTAATACAGGACATTTTCTTATTATTTTTCTGTATCTTTTTATACTTTTACTTTCAACCTATCTGAGTTTTTTATCTTGTAAAAAGCAAAAACTGGAAATTGTTTTTGCTCACATGAGTCTGTAGATTGTGTTAGGTTAACCTCAGTTACTTAAAACAACATTTTATATGTTGCACTTACTACCCTGGACAGTCTGTAACCTGCAAGCTCTGCTTCACTCTGTCCTTACTCCAGAACCTAGGCTAACGAGGGGACACTATCTTCTTGAACACTATTTTTTTTTTGCCTGTGGCAGAGGAAAAAAAAACATAATGTACAGACTCTTAATGCTTCTGCAGTGAAGCGGCATATGCTATTTCTGCCCACATTTCAGGACTCAAAGCAAGCTATATGTTGAAACTAACTTTGAATCTTGATGTGTGCAATCCCACTATTTGTCAGGAATAAGACAGAGCCCAGACTATGAGATAGATTAATTAGCTATAAATGTACCTTTTATTTCCACCATATTTTATTACATTATTTTATTTATGTTATTCCCAGTTAAGTGATAAGGAAAGGAAGTTAGAGATGCTTTTTCTTTGTTATTGTAGAATTCTAGGGTTAGAATAGTCTGTTTTGCCATTTACTGATTGTTTTCTGTAGAGACACCTTACTGAGTAACATAGCACCTAACTCTTCAGTAGCATAAGCTATAATGTGTTTTTCCACACTTAGCTGGAAATATCCAAAGCCACTGGACTACAATATAAGACGCAAAGTTGAAAACACAGAGACTCCTCATACCTGAATATTTTTGTGCTATTTATTTCAAATGTTTTTGTAACAAATGAATAACAGAATCAGACTCAGTAGAGATTAATTACTCTTAAAGTTTTCAAAACTTTAGAAGAGCCTTCATTTAAAAGGGCATCACACAAGAATAATCATATGAATACCATATTAAACAACTTTTCTCATTAATAAAAATAATATACTTTCAGATCTAGTTAAAGCTATTGTATTGTTTAAATTCAACAATATTGCTTTTAAGATCCCAGTATTATGAAAATATTAAACAATATTTATGTCAGTTCTCTCATTGTGTAGATGAGGAAACTGAGGCTGAGTAAATAGAGTCTAGTTTCTGGACTCGGAGTTCATAAATTTTCTGCTTTAACTTCATTTTTATAATTCAAAATGACTCTTCCTCAATCAGTATTTTGAATATTATAACACTATAGTTATACTGCTTATTAGTAGTAGTTTTTTAAAAAACTATACATTGAGCTTTCGGGAATGTTTATCTTATTTTTTCTTAATTAAAGGCAAATGCTGCCTGAAGAAAGTATAACTTCATAGAAAATGCTTAGGACTCATAAATTGTGAACTTTTTTCTCTCAGAAACATTCAGATATGATTGCTCATCTATTTACATTTTAAACTCTGACAATTTTCCAAGGTTCCGATTTCAAATGGTATATGATTAGTCCAGACAAACATCACAGATTGTTGTGAAAAGAATGTTTGAGTTATAGTCAGGTATTACCTGCTGCTGCCTCCAATATTTCAGATATACTTAGGATTTTTGTGTGTGCATAAACTTTTGAACTAACTGCCTATGAAATGTCATAGGGGTAGTGATAGGAGCTATGGATGACTAGGAAGCATCATGAGTCAGCTTGATTCTGGTTCTACATCTTAAAAGATACAAATCAAAACATATCACATAAGCAAAATGCATGAACTATTCAGCCAGATTCTGAATTACACATAGAAAAAAAAACCCGTCACAACATTTAATAATGTTGTCAGTATATATTTCTCTAAGATTTGCAAAGAACACCCAAAAAAAAGCTCTGCTTTTGTTAAAACTTATAGCAGATAATTTCCTATAAATTCTGGATAAGTATTCCAGAGAATTATTTAAGTTAGTACTTGCTAGGTAGACAGCTGCTTAATCAAGCAAATTTTTTTGGCTATTAAGTGATAACCTTTATCTTATTCCCCCAAAATACTAAGGTAGTATGTAGTAGAAAATGTTTTAGGTGATATTAAAAAGAATCCACTTTTTGAATGCTCTTTGGTGATACTATTAGTCTTTTCTGCTCACATTATGAAATTGATTAGACATTTGATGGCAATGATAACCATTTCTGATATGGTGTCATTGCCCAGAGTTTAAGGTGCTCTAGCATCTTTTGTTAATTGCTGTTTCTTGGGAGTACAAATAAGTATTAACATCTTCAAGCTCTGATATCAGAATCTGAGACAATGCATTCAGTTCAACAAACATTTGTCAGGCAAATCCTTTTTTTCCTCCTTATTGCCTACTCTTATCACTAGGACCCACATCTTCTATCAATCACAAATACCAATCAACATTTGCGTCTTTACCAAGTCCAGGGGTCTGATAAGTTGAATAAATGAAAAGGTCATAGTCCTGGCCCTTTGGTCATTTGTGGTAAGGGTTATATTACATTGGCATTAGGTGGCTACTCTGAATGTTTACAGAATTGCATGGGGCATACTTCCTAACATATTATTCATTGTTTATGTGAAAATCAAATTTAATTAGAGTCTTGCATTTTTATTTATTAAATCATACTAACTATAAGGCATTATGGGCATGAGGAGCTAGAATCCTGGCTTCCCTGAAATATAAACTCAGTGCCAAAAGTAGGCCAGCCCCAGGGAAGGGAAATACAACCTACTGTTTTCTATATGCCTCATCTATCTTAAAGACTATCTGTTTAATCTATCATTTCTGTATCTTAAAATACCCTTACCTACCTGCAGAAATAGCAATGGGACTCAGCCAGCACAGTCACATCCTCAATAAATCTGTGAGAGTGTAGGTGGACAACAGGAAAAGCAATGACTTAAACTGAAAGAAAATAAGCTAGACTGAAGCTTTCTGATTTGTTTAGCTCACTTGAAGTTACTCTTATGATATTATTACTATTTCTTTTCAAAAGAGTTAAATAAAAGATATCTCATACAAAAGGACACTAGTGAGTGGATACAAAAAACTTGTGAAAATATATCAGAATAAAAAATGAAGAACAACATATTCTACCCAAAATCAGAAATATCTTTAACTTTCCTGCAAGAAAAATACACTCTTCCACTTAAGCCAAGCATGAAGCGTAAAAATTCATGGCAAATAAATATCTTTTCATGTGCTGTTCAGTCTTTAGAAAGCTAAGCTTAAGATAATTAAAGAAAAGTAGCAAGGTTTTCAAATTGAAGTTGCCAGAAAGAGTGAAATCATAGTAAATCTACTTTAATTAGGGTGCTACCCAGTAATGGCAGAAATTTAAACTTCTTAAAGTTTTATTGACAGATGAATTATAGGTGAAAATTTATCATGGGATTTCCAAAAGTGATTGATTGTTAAAGCCATATTCTGATTCCTCAGGGAATTTCCAGGGCTGAGACAATGCCAGGCATAGTGTTTGTGTAATAAGAGAATGGCTTTAGAGTAGGACAGATAAGTGTAAATCCTGCCAGCCTCTCCCACTGGTCAGCTGTGTGTAAATTTCTGAACCTCAAGATTCTCATTTTTTATATGAGAGTAAAAACACACCCTACATAGTGACTTTATGAAAGTTAAGATACTAAATGTCTAACACCCACCAGACATTTATGTCTCAATGAACAGTAACTATTATTATAATTATGCTATCAATATTATAAGAAGGTAGTCAGGTATAGTCAATACAAAGATTTTCTTTGTGATATTTTTAATTTTCTCCTTTTTTCAGTTTCTTCTGTGACTAATGTCTCATGTTGGCAAAGACAATGTGACATAATATTCATTGTCACAGTGAATGGTAAGGAAGATAGAATGTACCATTTCCAATAAAATCAGTCTCCTTTTCTTCATATTTAGAATGCTATGCATAAATGAACTTCAACAACAAAATTCCTAAAATACTAGTTTTCTCAAATTGTGTTTACTAATTAAAATAGCAGATATGTTAATAATAATTGCCATAAAATTATTATAAAAATTGATTTTAAATATGAAAATATGTTTTAACTAATAAGACTCCTTTAAAAAGACATGTGTCTAGAGTTTTCAAACTATGCATTAAGTGGCATGAAGATACTTTAGAATAGTTGAAGTGGTCATGGGGCTTGACTCGCAAATTTCCATTCCTAATCTTATCATATCACTTGTCAATTCCATTCTCCATTTCAGTGGTTCACCTAGAAATAGACAATGTGTCCCAATTCTGCCTAATAAAACATAAAATAAAGTAAGCTCAGGTCATCTTGGAAAAGATTTTTCTCTCCTAAAAGGAGACATGAAGTGGAGAAAAGTGTCTTCTTCTGAATATTGTCATGTCTGGCTATAATGCCTGGAAATACGGCTGCCACTTTGCAACCATGAGTAGAGCCAGCCCAAGAGCCAAGTTCACACACTGATTTGAGTGGGGAGGAGATGCAAAGCCTGGGTTTTTGATAATTCCAACCTATATGATGTTCCCTACTTCTGGACTACATGAGAGGTAATATGCTTTCTTATTTTTCAAGCCAATTAGCATCATTCTTTTCTGTAAACTATAGCTGCAAGCCATCAAAACTGAGAATAGTAAGCCCTAAACAAATGTTAGCTACCTTTCTCCTCATCCTCCCACTCCCCCTCACCATCATCATCATTCTTAGTATTCCTGTTTCCTTCTTATAGCCTCACACAAGCCTTACATGAAGCATTTCCTTATCTCTCAACAGCTTAATCCCTTTCTTTTTACCCTTTAGAGTGAGCCCAAGGCTGTTCTCTAAAAATTGGTTGCTCCCATAGCACCCTGTCCTGTTCTGTCATATCACTTAAAGCAATTGTAGTTAAATCAGAGTTTATTAGTTGCTTATATCTCTCACTAGAGTGTAAAGTCAGAAAGGCAGTAACCTTTCTGCCTTATTCAATGTTGTGTATCCAGTGGATAGCAGAGTCCGTGGAAAGCAGTAGGAACTCAGTATATATGTTGAGGAAAAAAAAGAATACAAATAAAATCTACATGTAAAATAAGGATTAACTATTATACTTCGAAATAAACTATTCACTAGGAAAATCGGTCTTGTAAATATGCTGCTTACATTTGGATTATAACTGTTGACAAAACTTTATTGACATTACACATTATAGACTGTAAAACTGTCCCATAAGCAGTTTTATTTGACAGTTGTGTTTTGCCTTACTTTAATTGGATATACAATTTTCTTTGCGTTTTGCAGTTGAGAACTCTTCAAGGACAAATACTAAACCCTGTGGGGGAAGAAAAAAATAACAGATTGCCAGATAGACTAAAAAACAATTTAGCACTCAGCAAGAAAAGAAGCAAGAACCCAAGTTGAAACATCCCATGTAGACAATGTCACCACAACACTTCCAGATAAAAAAGAAGAAAAGCACCCCTATGCATCTCAATTAGAGAATCAAGGTGAACCACATCATTTTCCTTGAAGCACTGCCAAATATTTGACATAAACTTCAATTAGGTTTCAAGCTATCAATTACAAAAGAAATTTTCTTTTAGAAAAATAATCCAGGAAGAAGTTTGCTTAATGTTTTTCTTATAAACCTCGTTTTGTTTAATTGATCTGAGGAACTGTCTGCCCATTACTCAAGGTATGTCAGTTTCTTTCTCCTGTGGTGTGATCCAAAGAAAACTTCATATATATTTGCACACACACAAGCACACATATGCACATATATATGTGTGTATGTACATATATGCATATACGTGTGCATAGATGCACACAAACATACACACAGGCAATACACAGCCAATTCATTTGATTAAAAAAATCAAAGACCGGTTAGAGTAGGAGGATTGAGTATTGGTATGCTTTGTAAAGATTCTTCTTTAATTCTTCTTTAATGCATATAATTCTGCTCACTTCCTTAAATATCTTCTATTACCCAGAGCTACATTTAATTCCAAAGTGTGTATTAGCATTTTTTCTCTCTTAAAGCTTAACATACAAATCTAATTATATTGAAAAATAAGAAATTGCCCTGTTTTTATGCTTAAGAGTTCAAGAAATCACCAATTGTTGAGGCAGGTTTTCTCCCATGTAAAAAGTGAAATATCCACTTAGGTAATTGTAGTCACTTACTTTTCATTAATTATGTCAAAGTGTTAGCAATCCCTTCATTTCCCAGGAGGTACACAATGTGGAAAAATTGTTTTATCGATTTATTTTTATTTCAAGATTGTCCAATACCATACCAATGCCTAATCTACTGCTGTTATTAAATCAAGTAAACAAATAAGTAAAAATAAAAACCAACATAAAGAGCTCTAAATTTAGAAAGGGTGGCAAAGATAGCCATTGTAACTGCCAAAAACTATTTTATATAATTATTTAGCTATTTCTATAATTTGAATAATTTCAGTGGTAGTCACTTATTGTTCTTGCTGTTGGGTCAAGAGGTCAAGAAGATAATTTCCATATCAGTAACAGAGGAATTTTATAAAATAAAAGGAAAGTATTATTTTGACACAACCAGAAAACTAAGATTATATGAATTTATTTCACTGGTACATTTGAAATGACATTCCTCTATTTAAAAAATAATATTCACTTATGAAGCCACTTGTTATGCATCTTTTAGATACTTAGCCTAAGGCAACAGGGTCACAAAGATGACTATACGTAGTACTTCATTATAGTGTGGACTTTGAAACCATTGCATGGATTTACTTAGCAGCACTACTTCTTACCACATATCAGGTGTGTGAGTTACTCAGACGTGCTTTGCTTTAGTTTCTTCATCTGGAAAACAAAGACTATCAGAGTGCCTTCCTTTCTGGATTCCTGTAAAGTATAAATAAAATTTCATAATAGGGTCCTACATTATTTGAAATAATGCATTAAGCACACATTAAAGATTAGCTGTTATTTCTACTATTGTAACATGTATAATTTGTCAGGATATTTAGGCACATTATTTGTTACACTACCATGTGACATACACCATGTAGAAATATTTACAGTGTTTCAAGAACAACTACTTGCTTCCAGATAATTAAAGGCATGTTTTAGAGAGAAGGTGACTTTTGGCTAAGGGAATCATCTAATTTACCATCCAGGCCACCACAATAGAGAGTGAAAGGGCATGCTATTAATGATTACTCTGAAACAATGGACATAAACCGGTACTGACCCAGGGAAGCCCATATATATGATAACTTTACTGTTACCTGGTTTAAGCATTCAAATTTGACAGATGGAAAAGGAAGAGGAGAGGTGGGATCAGGGATAGCTGAATACATAATCTAAGGATGCTGAAATAGATGGAATTTATAAGGTATAGCAAATAATTTAGTATGGCTGACACGTGGAAGTATGGATATGGAGAACTGAAAGAATAAAGGTGGGGATTGTCCTTTCAGCCCTGAAATAGCACTTTATTGTACATATAATGAATAAACATTGAGTTAGTTTAATCACGGGCGTGACATTATCAAATTTGCATTTAGAAAGATAATTCTAGCTGTTTTGCATGTTAGAATGTTGAAAACCTACATGGAGAAAGTTGACTATAGTAGTCCAGACAAGAAATGATGAAGATGTCAATTAATCAAGGGTCTGTAAGAATGAAAAGAAAGTGTGGGATTGAGAGTCATTTTGAAAATTGATTTAATAAGATTCGTTGCGCTATTTGATGTGCAAAAATTAAAGAAAAGGAAAAAAATAAAACTAACCCAAGTTCTAGCTTGGCTGAGTAAATGAGTGGTGATTAAGATGAGGAATACACGACCCACCCTAATGCCTTCATTTTAATCACCTCTTTAAAGCCCCTACCTCCAAATACAGCCACACTGTGAGAAACTGAGGGTTAGGAATTCAGCAAGTGAGTCTTGAGGAGATATTAAACAAACCCACAACACAGATAAAGTATGCGCTTTGGGGATTTCCAAGCCAGAGGCTCCTGTGAAAAAGGTAAACTGAAGCAGGTATTGTGCAGCAAAAGGAAATAGAATTACAAACTGAACGTATGTGGGTGAGGCAAGGCAGGGTGGGGCAAGGCCTTTGGGTAGGCTGATCACAGGGCTTTTCAACAATAAATCAATGGGAATGTGTTTGTTGCTCCCAGGACCCTGGCACCTTGACTCCGGGACTATAGCATGTCAGCAAATACAAGCAAAGCCCGACACTCTGATTTGCATTTATGCCAATCTAAACTACTCGGTGTTTAGTTTGATTTTTTGAGTGCAGGTTCATTCAAGGACCAGGTTCCCTTGTGCTCAGGGTGAAGTAGAACCAGAAAACATTGTTATCCATTCCCAGAAGTTTTGGAAGAGCCTTGGTAGAAAAGCGGAAGCTGCTTTGACAGTGAAAATATTTGATTCCTATCAGTTTTTGGTCAGGAGCAGATAGCCACCTAGACCAACCCGAGGAGAAGGCTCAGAGAATAGATATACCCCGAGCAATGTGATCAATGTCCTTGAACCTTCATTTTTCATCTGAAAACAGAGACATAAATGCCTGGCTCACAGATTTAAATGTTATGCATTGATAGCATTTATCAATATAACATTTATTTAAATAAGTAGGTGCTCAATAGGTGTTGGTCTTCTAACTTGTCTATATCCCATCCCCATTCTAAGGTCTTCAGAATTGAAGGAGAGATGTTGTATCACCGTTAGAAGGCTGCTTTGGGAAATTCTGCAGCAGGGAGGAGGGATTGTCAACTCCTACACCATGACCACCAAGTTCCTCCCCTTGGTTGAGTCCCTAAATCTCTCTGAACCTCAGGTTCCTCCAAGTATAATGCAGACTTCACAGAGCTGTTGTAAAGATTAGGTGAGGTCAATTGATATTGCTTAAAAGACCTGGTCCATAGAAGATGCCCAATAAACATTACTGCTTTCCCCCTCATCCTGCTGCCTGAAAAAATATTACACCTGTGAGACTGACTCTGAGGATCAGTGTGGGCAGGGGATTGTGTATATAAACTATTTAATGAGTACCAAATACAAAAGTCGAGCCCGGTAAAATATCAGGCCTTGCCCCAGAAGGGCAAATACCACATGATCTCACTGATATGTAAATCTTAAGTCAAACTCAGAAGCAGAGAGTAGAATGATGGTTATCAAGGGCTGGAGGAGGGAGGGACTGGGGAGATGTTGGTCAAATGATACAAAGGTTTAGTTAGGTGGAATAAGTTCAGAAAATCAATTGTACAATATATCAATTATAGTTAATAGCAATATAACATATACTTGAAAATTGCTGAGAGTAGTGTAAGTGTTCTACCACTAAAAAAGTGTGGTAATAGATGTTAATTACCTTAATTTAGTCATTTCACAATATGTACATATATAAAAATATGTTGTATGCCATAAGTATATATAATTATTATTTGTGAATTTAAAAAATAAAAATAATTTCCAAAATAAAAAAAAAGATGAGGAATACAGAGTAGGAACAGGTTGGGAGAAGAATGTAATAAACTATACCTTAAACACAATTTATGTGTTTGAGATGTTGCTAGAGAAAGTGTCAGGAGATGCCACGTATGCAACTGTACGTTATTGAATGAACACCATGGGTTATTTGAAATAAAAGAAGATTTATGACACTGTCTTTATGCTATGTTGAAACAACAGATTAGGAATGTATTCTACATTACTTGCCCTCAATAAATATCCTTTAAACAATAACTGTCAATTGCTGGTATAAGGTATTTTTTTTCCTGTGAGAAAAGAATGGAAGTTTTTAACAAAAATTATCTTTAAAATGCCACTTGGCATAGACTCATATTCTAGTAAATAGCTTACTTTCCTTCCATAAACAGAGAGCAAAAAATGAATAAATATTTGTTAAATTGAATTCAATAGGTCTTGATAGAAATAAATGTTCAAACTAAGGAGAGAACAACCGGGCAGAATAAGAAGGGATAATGTGAAAGAATCCATTTCTTTTCTTTTTCTGTATTCTAAGCCTATGCTGGATGACGTCTGTGGGAGCCAGGAAGGGTATGATGACAGATAGCACCACCTATGTACTCAGCAATTGCTGCTCATACCAGGTCCACCAGGTGGTCACAGAAAATGTACAGAGCAGAACACACCAAGAAATTCCAAATGCATTGGTCCTTTCTCTCTTGGACTTGCAAAGTGTCTGGAAGAAGCAAGTTGTTTTCTTCCAACCCAAGTTTCTTGGCTCTCAGCTCTAGGCAAAGTATCACAAGATATAAATTGCTTTGGAGTATCTGATACTATGTATTCATTAAGGCAGATACTTGGCATTTTAAAATTATAGTTTGAAGTACTGCATATACTTTGAAATTTTACTCTATTTCTCTCAAATATTTAATTCTCTTTCATTAACTTAATTGATCCATTGAAATATTTAAATATTAATCTAATTACCTTAAGGTAGATATTGATTTAAAAATCAAAAAGAGGTACAGTTTATCCACGTAGAGAGTGAGGTCATTTTTGTTTTGCTAAAGAGTTCTGACCCAGTGAATTTTTTTAAATAACATACTAATGGCCTCTGTCCATGTGTGATGTCTGCTTACTTACTTTTCTGCTGACCCACTGGTTTCTGGTCCTGAGAACCACAGATGCTAATGCTGACCCCTTGAGAACAATTTTACTTCCTGCCAATGATAACATAGATAGGCAAGTGGCCCCATGTCCCCCTACCCATGATGTTCTCCCTGGAGGATCATTTCCAGAGACAGAGACTATAAATTATTGCCAAATGCTTGCCAAATGCTTGGAAATACATATGTCTATTTTTAAAAGTTGGCTACATTATTTCAATTCTGCTCTTCTACTCTTAATTAGCATTAGCAATCAGTGTTCTCTCTTTGCTCTCCAGAAGACAATGTCCTTCTTTCCAATACAAAGTCTGGGCACAAAAGCATGTACATCTGTCACATCCAAGTCATATTAAAATGATGTAGGAAAGTCTAAGACTGGCAGAGAGCTGTAATTGGAACAGAATGCTAGTATCCCAAGCTGGGATTGATGCTGGCCACTGACCCAAAATTGCTTCAATTCTCCTTTAACTTTGGCTGCTGGTTAAGAGTACACTTTTCTTCTGTGATATGTAAAATAGAGCAATTAATAGGATGAAAGTCTGAAGATGCCCAGATAAATCCTTCTTGAAGCCTGGAAAGCATAGACAAGATAAAGAAACAAGAAGAACTTTTCTCTGTTGTGAAATTCCAGTCATCATGTAGGTGTAAAAATGAAACAAGTTCATATTTAGATAATTTTTTGGCTTTAAGCACAGCAAAATTCCACTACTTTATTTATTTTATTTCATTTCTTTCTTTTACAACGTTTAGGAGGAAAAGAAGGTATTTGAAAACTTTTTTTTTTGAAAAAACGTAAGTACTCTCATATTTCTTTTGAAAAGTGTTGAGGCTACAGAAAAGCAAATAATTTTCAAATAGCATTAATCTTTTAAAAAACTGTTATTATGAACCCTAACATATACACTGAACTTGCACATATGTGGTTATGCATGTATACCTCATCCCAAAATGAAAACAACAACAAAAAACATGTGGATTCAAATACTTGCTGACAGTTGTTATTCTTAGACCTTTAAATTGCTTCCAGTTTAAAATGATAAAACGGCCGGGCGCGGTGACTCATGCCTGTAATCCCAGTACTTTGGGAGGCCGAGGCGGGCGGATCACAAGGTCAGGAGATCGAGACCATCCTAGCTAACACGGTGAAACCCAGTCTCTACTAAAAATACAAAAAATTAGCCGGATGTGGTGGCGGGTGCCTGTAGTCCCAGCTACTCTAGAGGCTGAGACAGGAGAATGGTGTGAATCTTGTAGGCGGAGCTTGCAGTGAGCCTAGGTTGTGCCGCTGCACTCCAGTGTGGGCAACAGAGCGAGACTCTGTCTCAAAGAAATAAATAAATAAATAAAACAACATGATCTTTATTTGTATTTAATCAGCCAATATCACGCAATAATGGGTTTGAATCATCAGGTTTTAACTGTCCATTAATTCCTTTTATTCTGAATTGGATAGGCCAAAGCTTATGCTTTTTCTAATGAAGAATAAGATAGTTCACTGGAAATCATCAAAAAGAATAAAGATTTCAAATCACTTTTTTGTGATGTCATTTTTACTCTGTTGAAAAACTACAGTTTTGGAAAGTAGAAAACAGAAATTTCTGATGATCTTCCTGTTTTCACTCACATTTAATTTTTCCTTTTTCTTTTTGGAAGCTAGTGAAAATATGAGTTTATTTGAACAATTTGGTCTAGTAGGAAGCAGGTGGGATTCTACTGGTACAATAAACATAATATTTAGGAGAAATTACCTGACTGAATCGATAGGAATAATTAATTTGTGTATATATGTGTGCACTAATGTATTTGTGTCTAGGAACACCTGTGTTCATATGTATACATAGCAGTAATAACACCAATGTCAGTGTAACATCCATGTGTCACTGTATTCATGCTACCATTAGTACTGAGAAGAAAACACATCTACAGATTTAATCTATAAACTGATTTGCAAAGATTGTCTACATCTTCATTTTGGAAACTTTTTCTCTTATGAATTATGACTAATGTCCTAGCATCAGAACAGTCAGAAATAATCTAAAGTCTAATTTACTTATTTTTCTTCATTGTTTTAGCAGACAAATGTGATTTCCAATCATATGTGAAAGTTGTTCTGGAGAGCCATACTAATGTACTATTATCATTAAATAAAATTGATGCCCAGGAAGATTAGCCATGTTTATATTGGGATCTGCAACTCAACATGTAAATGAATGTGTAGCCTAGGATCAGAATAACTCCTCTAAATGATTTAAATCTATATATTAGCTGAAGAAGGAAAAAAGGTGTATTTCTGGCTAATGAAATTGCTTGAAGTTTACTCTAAAATCCACATGGCGTTTATTCAAAAAACCCTTTCCAGAAAGTTATGAGGTTTCAAAGGTGCCATTGGGAAATTGTAATTTCTCAGAGTGCAAATACATTTTAGGAGAGGATACTAATTGGTCAGTATGAATTCTGGTAATAGTGTATGCTGGATCAAATGTCTGCATTCCCAGCCACTTACTAACGTCAACTCTAATCAACAGTCTCAGGGCTGTTTAATTTTTTACCATTGCAATCATCAAGGCTTCCCTCTTTCCTCTCGTTTATTTACATTAATAATGGAACCTTCGTTGCTATGCTCAGAGTGAAATATTCTTCTCAGAAACAGTTTATGGAGCCAAACTCCTTTTCAGTGTCAAGCAGAGCTCAAGTCATTGACTCATTGTTTTTGTTTTTCCAGATAATATCAAACATGTGTCCCAGATAATATATAGTGAGCCTGCTCAGAAAAAAAAAATCTGACTGCATTTAGTGTGCAAAGTTTGATATCAGATGCCAGAAAGTACGTATTTTCATGTTGGGCAGTTGTTGGGTATTTGGGCCTAAAAATGATGGGAAGAAAAGATAACTTATTCACTGTCTACGTATTCTTCCAACCATAACTCCAAGGGATATTTTTATATTTATAGTACAATGGAATCTAATTATTAAGTAAAAAGAGTAAGCCATTCAATAAAATAGGTTCTTTGGCAGAATTATTGTGCCAAAAAAGTGAGTGACAATGAAGCAATATAATTTCTAATCATTAGTGATTGATCTTGTTGTACATCTCCAAGTCACTCTTTGCCATTTTTCATTTAAGTCTATTTACTCAACTGTCACATTCTGAGATAAAATGATGTCATTTTATCATTTGCATAAGGATGTTATAGGGAATATACCATAGATATGCAAAAAGGAAGTGAAAATTGTGTAACTAGTAAATTGGAGAAATTTTAGATGTTAAATTTTAATCATTTAGAGAAAAGCACATCTCTGCCATAAAATATCTGAATATTTCTTATATCTTGATTCAATTAGGTTATTCAGACAAACCTTCATTATATGATAGAGCTCTCATTTACATTTGAGACCTGAGGCAAAATTAATTTTTCTTTCAGATGGTATATAATAAAATCCTTCTAGTGTTGTCTTTCTGTAAGTCCCTTTAGAAAAATGATCCTGGGAGAATTTCAAATTTCTTAAAATACTTGATGGAATAGATGAAACCAAACCCTGAAGAATTAAAGATAGTCAGTTAGCACACATGTCAGTATTAAATAGCCCCAAGAAATTAAAGATCAAATGTTGAATTTGACAGATATGAATTTCTTAGAAGTGTGGAGAAAACCTGAAAACACTTGTATTGCTTTTCATTGGAAAGTTATGAAATGAAACTTTAAAAAACTACCTTAATCATTTCTCTCTATATGTAATATAGTAAGAGAAGAGATATGGAAATTGCTATAGGCGAATCTTTCTGCTTTTGACTAAGGAGAAAAGTATGTCAACTGGGTCAGAATTAAATAGTTAATGTATTCAAAAAACAAAATAAAAATCTGAAGTGTCTACATAAAATCTTTGACCTAATTTTTAAATCACAGAAATATGGGATTAATATATAGGTAAGTAAAAGGCATTTGAAATCTGAGTATCTTTAATGTAAAGAACTAATTGTGCACTCATTAGGGCAATAAAAGTGATCAACCTTACAAATGCATTGTGTTCTAGATAATAGTAACACCATTGGAAAGCAAAAGAGCTCTGATAGATTTTATCTAGTCTAGATGGTACAACCTAAGCACAAAAATAATTGATAACTTAAAGCTCAGAGTTCATGTGGCAACCCAAAGCAGAGAAAATGTTCAGGGAAAATGTTCAGTGAAAACAATTTTTCAATCAATATTTAGGTTGTAATTCTCAGTTTCAGATCAGGTAAGGGTTGTGAGTCCCATGGATTCTAATGGGGTAGATTGTTTTCTAATACACATTAGCATGTCCATGCAACACTGCTGTAGGATTACTGCTTTGGCACTGAGCAATTCACTCATAAAGGTTGCAGCATTATCCTGGGCAGTCAAAGCTACTTGAAACAGGTATATATTTTATACAAGTTTGCACCAGATAATTGTGGGAGGTTGTCCTTTGATCTACAATCTAGGCAGTAGTGTCTCTTAGCAGGCCTCGTGATTAGGTAAGGTATCTAGGAACACCAATTTAAGTTTTCATCCAGAGGGCTGAGAAAAAAATTGTTATGTAGAGACTGACACAAGAAGGATCAATGACTGTGATGGCAACAGATACAGTAAATATGTAAGTCTTGTGGAAATAAATGGAACATTCATCAGAGCTACCAGATGCTGAATTGAGAATGGTGTAATTGCGTGTAATATAATAGAATTCAGCTATCCTGCTGTAGGTCCAGGAAGACTTTATACATAAAGTAAACTATCAATATTAACAATACCAACAGACTGTAAAATATTTGTATTCCCAGCAAATAGCTTAGAGCCCAGCATACTGCATGTCAACTGGAACCATTTTTAAGTGAATGAATTAATGAATGAAGGAAGGAAATAAAAAAGAAATAAATTTGTATAAAAATATATTTTGTTCACAGAATCATAAATAAGAAGAAAATGCAGGGTAATTATACCTGACTGGGAAAAATTTTCATCCTATTAATTTAATACCACTTCATAATTCTTAATATGTGTGAACTATTTTCCTCCATCTGACATGTTTGCCATTAGTTGAAAACTATGGGTTAGATGCCTGAAAATGTTCTGAATTAGCATGCAGATAAAATATGTGTTTTAGATTAAAACTATGTATCAAATTAATATGTATCATCCACCAACAATTATATTTGATTAGTCATCCCACATAAGAAATATCTGGGAATTGAATAAAGCAGAGCACTTTGTTGTGTGATTCTCTCATTCAGCTCAATTAAATATAATTTCTACTTTGTGGCAGTAAGTAAATAGTAGGATAGGATCAATAGTGATTCCTTAAAAGAATACGTTCCAGAAGCTTTCAGTGTCAGAGCACTTTGATACTAAAATAGAATTCTGAGGTGAATTTAAATGGAGATGTATAATCATTACTAAGAATTTTAGCTACAAAATGCTCTTATAGAACAACAAAACAAGTAAATATGTTGGAAAATTTGCAATTGTGTTACCTTTTTACAGTGCTTTGAAGCAAGGTTTTTATTTTGGTAACATTTATGATCATCTAAAGTACATGGTTAGATAGTTCAATCTAAAATGGATAGTGAAATCTCTAAACTTTATTTGAATTATAAATTTGAATTCTAAGTTGAATTCAAAATAAGGGATCTGTCTGGGAGTGGTGGCTCACGCCTGTAATCCTAGCACTTTGGGAGGCCAAAGTGGGCAGATCACGAGGTCAGGAGATCAAGAGCATCCTGGCCAACATAGTCAAAACCCTTCTCTACTAAAAATAGAAAAATTACCTGGGTGTGGTGGTGCATGCCTGTAGTCCCAGCTACTTGGGAGGCTGAGGCGGGAGAATCGCTTGAACAAGGGAGTCAGAGGTTGCAGTGAGCCGAGATCATGCCACAGAGAGAGACTCCATCTCAAAAAAAAAAAAAAAAAAAAAAAAAAAAAACAGGGATCCAGATTCATACGTGGTTAGCTTTTATCAGTAAGTTTACTGCAATTAATTGTAATCAAATAGGGGGCTTTAGAATTTGATATAATCAAGGGGGGAAAATACCTATAGATACCACCAAAAACTGTCTCAGGACATTTTAAAGAATAGGATTAAAGGATATATTTTCTATTTGAATATTCTTTAATGAACACCTTCAGAAAATAAATGAAAGATCTGAATTTAAATTCTAAGTCAAATAGCAATATAAGAATGTTCCTTACTTTATTAAAAAAGCAACATCTGGCCCTTGGTGTAAGTGGAAAATGGCATAAGTATCCATTTCTATTCAAGCTTAGGAAAAGTATGAGAAGCATGTTACTGAGCATGGAGGAATTGCAAATCAATTTACACAACTGTTTCCCTTCTGTTTCCTGTCCTCGGGTACTCCATGGACCTCTAGAAGATGATAAAAGTCATATTATGATAGAATTGACAAGTGTAGGTAACTCATTGGCTACAGGGGGCAAGAAGAAAGAGGAATGGAATCAGAGCTCTGATATTTTGATTAAGGGTTAGTGGATATGTGTGGGTAGGGAGGTGAGTGGGAGTAGTGTGAAGGCACACTATTTATAAAAATAGAGGTTGGAGGAAAAAGATGTGAATTTGAAGTGAATGAAGTAGCATTTGAAAATTTGGCACTAGGGCTCAGAATAGAAACAGGAGTTAAATATATAAATTTACAAGGAAATTATCCACATAGCAATGGTAAGTAAAGCTATGATTTTTGGATAAGATTTTTAGATAAAGGGGAGATTTTAAAAGGAAGATAAAATTGGCATGACATTATATGTTTGAGGAAACTTACATTTAGAACATTTTAAACTACAGGGAAAGCAGAGATATATAAGTAGGAAAAAGCAGTTAATAACTGAAGAAAATCAAGGAGAAGCCAATGGATGATCTGTTTGAAGGGTAAAATTCAAGTAACAGAGTGGGTAAACAACAAACACTGAGGGGATGGATCAAGAGGAGATAGACAATGAAGATGAAAAAATAGGGGTATCAGCCATGAAGCAAAATGCTGAAGGAGACAGAAAGGGAATAATCCCTGGTGTGAGTAGAGGACCATTGACTGATAATGGATTATAGCAGATGCAGATTAATAGATAAGGGGAAAACGTGAGGTGGAAAGAGAAGTTGAAGACACTCTGTTTTCTCCTTAATGAGGATCTAGAATAGAACAGGTTTGGAAAAGTGATATGAAAAGAAGAGCAGCAGTAAGGGAGAGATGCAGGAAGCTTCTAAAGAAAGTCAAAGTGCTTATAAATGTGGTGGGAATTGGCCTCAGTTCACATAAGTTTCTTGAAGATTAGGCAGACTGGGGGCAGGACCAATAAACATGACATTAGTGTGATGAGAGCACAGAGGCCCAAGGGAAGGAAAATCCTAGTAAAACAGTTACAAAAATGGTATCAAAAGTAAAGCCTAAAAGAGAAGCAAGGACAGCAGAGGGAGATTTTCAGTCTCCAAGGCCATGGTAGCAGTTCAACGTTGGAATAGGCCCTGGTTTCTGGCACTCTTTCCTTCATTTATTAAGTATTGATACATACACTAAGTAGTTTCATTTTAATGCATTAAAAGTATGTTGGCGGTTCTTTGGCTATGATCTTATTCTACCTGGTGAAGGGAAATGTTGAGTTCTCCAAAGAGCCCCTTTAACTTTTTCTTCTTTTCTTTGTCTTTATTAATATGTGGATGTAACTGAAAAGAAACTAAGACAGAGAAAATGACGTCAAACACTGTTTCTCAGTTTATAGTGAAGACAAAAAAAATCATGAAACAGCACAATACTATTATTCTTGGAGTGGAAGTCTAACTTTCTGCTAAAGATACTCATGTTTTCTGAGCTGATAGAATTTTCTAATTTTTAGAAGTAATTTCATTCATACATCTAAAATTGAAGTTGTCTTAAAGCGCCTGAAGGGAAAAAAATAGGAAGTATTTTTTGTTGTTGTTTTTCCCCTGACAGACTATTTCACTTTTATTGGCTTCATGATTTGGGGAATATTTGATAACAAGGCAAAACTCAAAGGGGTGAACTTTATTACTCTCATTTATTTTGCTCCAGGGTCAAAGAGAGTTGAACCATTTATCTCTGTAGTGTCCTTCTACACACACTCATACCATGGGCATAGACTCATGGGCCTATGTAAGAAGATTGACACTGCTGAGGAAAAAGTTTGCTTAACACTATATCTAACAAATTATTGACCCATAGCCCATTATTAATTGGTATAACAAATGATTAACAGACTGATTTAGTAGAAGGTAGTTAAAAACTGTAAAGCACTCGGAAAATAGTCATTAAAATTAATTTTACAAATCACTTAATCCTTGCGCAAGGAAAAAAAATCACTTTTAAAACTGGAAGACTTTAAAACTTTTTGTACATTGGAAAACAAAGGTCAGAGAATATAAGCCTTTGACTGCTAACAAATTATAACTAGAATACAAATCTTGTTTCCCACAATAAGCTTCTTTCTATAATCCTTGAAAAGTAGTGATAATTCTAAAGTAATAATAATAAAGAACATTGTCAAGTTAATTATCTGTGAACTATCTTAATGAAGTCAAAACCCACAATAAGAGTAATCTTTATCCAAACTAGTAAGAGTATCCAATATCATTTAGTTTTTCTTTTTGTTATTTCTGTTCTTGTTAACAGCATGATTTTTAGTGTTCTCAAAGTCTATCGGTTTGACTTACTTTATTCTCACTTTTGTACAGTATATGATAGATTGAATTTTGTTCTTTATTTTCTATAACTATTAGGTAAAATCTAAGCTAAATTTCCCCAAAAAGGGATATTAGTTAGTTAACTTACCAGTTATGACCAAACTAATATTATTTTCCAAGTTGTTAAAATTTTTACTGGAAATAGGGAAATTTCTAATTATCAATATTAATGAAGCATATATATATATAGTCTTCATTTACATATATATAAAATCATCTAGTCATCAATATTACAAATAGATGGGATCTTAGAATTTCTTTACCAAACATTCTTTAATTTTTGCAGTTATAAAAATTGAAGAGTTTAAATCGTTTCCTAGTCTAACCAGACTGGTACCACATTTGGGATTAGAACTCAAGCCATATAATTCTTCCATTAAAGTTTCTTAAAAAGCATATATACCCAAACTTGAAAGCCCTTTGACTTACTGTAATCTGTATTTTACCTACTTACATATGACTCTTTGAACATTTTGTTCCATTATCTGTCTTTTATAGGGGATGAGAATAAGCCCTTAGAAAACTACTATAATGTTCTGGACTGAGCTTAGCACTTTGCTTACAGTTAGGATTTTTAAACTGTTGAAATAGTCTCTGATACCCTTTTATTCCATTTTCCAGGCATAGAGACAGAGGCTCAGATTACTAAACATGACCCAAATAATGTGGATAGTAATATGGCACAGAAGTTCCCACCAGATTGTTTCCACTTCAAAGCACATTCTTTTGTTCCCCTCTGATGAAATAACTTCTTCCATCTCCTCTATAATCTCCTTCATTGTAATTGTTTATTATGTAATATTTCCTGGCCCTAATGTTTTCAACCATGAGCATCTTCTTTGATTCACTAAATATGCCTACTAGATAAACCTATGATCAATATTTTTGGGCACTTTTATTATTTTTTTGAGGAGTATATGTATTTTGCTCTGCTTCCCAGTGGCACAAACACCTCATTAGAAAAGATGTTCAAATTTTACTCTTCATTTATTGAAAAAACATCTTGCATAGCAGTACTATAGTGATACTGTTATTAAAATCTAATCCTAGATAATGTATGAGAATTAAACCAAAAGCCCTGAGAACTTGTCCTCACTACTGGGTGACAAACCAATTATTAGACAGAGATTATTCTGAGATGAACCTGTAGCTCATTCTTAAGGAAAATCAGCTAAATATTACATTATGGCAATTTAGTATTTTTAAAACATTTAAGATGATATTTTATGGGATTTTCGTTCATGAGGCATTCTCAAATACTACTTCCTAAATATTGAGAAATCCATTTAACAGATAAATTAACAAGTAAATGAGGTGCATGTTTGTAGTCAAAACAAGTACAAATTGCTCAAAACAAAAATTTAAAGGCTTTGAGTATTTTACTTGTTGTTTACTCAACAGTCTAATGAGGTGATGGTTTCAGATCAATTAAATGGTGCTGCAGGGGAAAATAGATATTTCTTCTTTTCATCTTAGATTTATGGCTGAGGCTTCTATGACAACGGACAGATTTACTAGAGGAAAGCACACACCAAACAGCAGCCTTCAGAAATGAAGACTCAAAGACACAGGTAAACTTGTGTATTTTTGTACTAAGTCTGATGAAGAAGTGGATAATTGTTAAGAAGTATGATTGGAGGACAGAGGGTAGAGTCTATTAATAATAAACTTGGAGGAGCTTAAAGCCGGGCGCGGTGGCTTATGCCTATAATCCGAGCACTTTGGGAGGCCAAGGCAGGTGGATCACGAGGTCAAGAGATGGAGACCATCCTAGCCAACATGGTGAAACCCCGTCTCTACTAAAAATACAAAAATTAGCTGGGCCTGGTGGCGCGTGCCTGCAGTCCCAGCTACCCAGGAGGCTGAGGCAGGAGAATCACTTGAACCCAGGAGGGAGAGGTTGTGGTGACCCAAGATCATGCCATTGCACTCCAGCCTGGGCAACAAGAGCAAAACTCTATCTAAAAAAAAAAAAAAAGTCCTGTTTGTTGTCTTTTCTTCTCTGTGTCCCTGTGTTTTCAGAGAAAAGTACGTTCCTTTCCTCCAGGTACAGGTTGAGTACCTGTCACATGACCTGCCTGTTTTAGGAAAGGTCAAAAGATTCTTCTGTAGGTTTTATGGCCTGTTTTAGGAGAGAATAAGAAATGATCAGAAAATGACCTTCCTGCTTCTGCTGTTTTCACAAATGCTAAGTAGCCATATTTTGAAGTGGTGTCCTAACCCATCAGTGCCTAAACCTACATATCAGCTGCATGTTATCAAAGGAATTACTGACAAACAATAAAAATAAATTATTTCAAAGATGATATCAGGGTTGTGGTAGGGTGAATTCTCTACATACTGATTTAACATTGTTTCTAATGAACTGATAAAAGGAAGTTGTCATTTAATTGCAGTTAATCAGTTTTTAAGAGATTAACTTAAGATAGATACTATTAGATTGATTTAAGGGGTCTCTTTCCTACTATTTTCTACTTTTGGTAGGTAGCATCAAGCATGCTCTCTCTCTCTCTCTCTCTCTCTCTCTCTATCTCTCTTTCTCTCAGATATTATCCTTTTCCCATCCATCAGGGTTTTGCCAGTCTGGCGTGAGACAAATAGAATTTTCATGCTGAAAGTGCTATTTATGACTATACACAACAAAATGCAGAATAGCAGCTCTAGGATAGATTGACAATCATAATAATGACTATTATCCTCTAAAGCTGTTTCTGCTACTTAAAGGGGCAGTATCCATTATGGAAGGAATATAAGAGTCATTCTTTAAAGTATGGCTCCATTGGAAAAATGTTTTGTTATAGTGATTGTTGCAAATATGAGCATATTACCTTTGGCTCTTTGAAATGAAAGGAGCTTCATTTCACTTGTGAAGGTTATGTGAACACATTTAAATTGGTAACATTTGAATTCATGTGTAGTTAAATCTTTCTTCCAGGAGAAAAAAGGTATTCATCTCCACTTCTGTGACTATAATCTTAAGCCTGGATTTACCACCTCACATTCTTAGTACAAAGCCCTACTTGTGTTCTCTACATTTCATTCATACTATTCAGATTTACCAGAATAATCACTTTCAAACTTCATAGTGATTATATCTCTCTTGCTCATGAACATCCATTTGTATACAACAGGTTGGCAGATGAAATATAAATCTATTAGCTTGGCATGCAATGGATTAGCATACACCGCCTTGGGAAAAAAAATCATAATTTCCTTCAATTTGGACCTGAAAGTCTGAGAAAAACTGTGAGGAAGTAAGTACACAAGGAAGATAATTAAGTTTAGAAAACCTGAATATTTACTCTACTATAATGGAATAATGTGTACCACTTTATTAGAATGGGTATTCATAGACATTGAACTATAAGATAATAACTACAGTAATTATCAGTTTGTTTGTTTTCTCTCTTGCATTTTTTTTTTCCTTAGGGAATAGTTCCTCCCTTTCAGTTATGGCACAGAATTCTAGTTTTTGAAGTAGAATATACCATATTTCTGAACACAAACACTGGCTCCGGGTTAGGTATAATGTCTCCTTTCTGACAATTTAGCCAGAACTATATAGAAAAGGACATTTCCTTTCTGAATTCACATAGAGTAAGAACATGGAATCCTGGAGATATAAGAAGGCGTCTCTACCAATATATATAAGGAAAAAAAAGCTACCTGAATCCAGGAAAAAGAGCCAGGAGGAAGGGAAAAATATTTCTAATGAATTTTTGAGCAGCAAAATTCAGTTGTGCCTGGAACTATGTAGCTGAGTTGAAAAATTATCTGTATTTCTTTAAAGAAAGTTTGATTTGAGTTTTCATTATTTAACAACTATAAGACTATGAACAATTACTCTTATTTGTTATTAAACATCTCCTTAGGGTGACCCAATTCAAAGCATTAAAAATCATTCAGGATCACACCTGTAATCTCAGCATTTTGGGAGGCCAGGGAGGGCGGATCACCTGAGGTCAGGAGATTGAGACCATCCTGGCCAACATGGCGAAACCCTGTCTCTACTGAAAATACAAAAATTAGCTGGGTATGGTGGAGTATGCCTGTAATTCCAGCTACTCGGGAGGCTGAGGCAGGAGAATTGCTTGAACCCCGGAGGCGGAGATTGCAGTGAGCCGAGATCGTGCCACTGCACTCCAGCCTGGCAACAGAGTGAGACTCTGTCTCAAAAAAACAAGCAAACAAAAAAAAATCATTCAGGAATATTTTGAGATAGTTTTAAACAATATGAAAATTTAATAAATTATGCTGGATATACTGTACTGTATTTAAAGCAATGTTAAGTAAAATTATCAAAATAAAGTTACAAGTGTTCATTCCATAAATATTTTATTTTTATCTATTTCTGGTTGCAATACTTTGTACTTCAAGTTTTTATTCAATTTAAATTTTATTATCCATTATTTTTAGTGAATAGAATCATCAATCACTTGTCTGATCATTTTGTAAAGTGTAAAAATGTATGCTATAAAATACTTCCTGCAAAAAGGTATGCAAAACAATATCTCCCAACAAACCCTGCCCTCCCATTTGCCCAGTTCCATCCCCTCAAACAAATAGCGGACCATTAATGAATTCTTACATAGATTTCCAAAGA
The DNA here is from genome assembly GCF_028885655.2 of Pongo abelii. Classification (NCBI taxonomy): domain Eukaryota; kingdom Metazoa; phylum Chordata; class Mammalia; order Primates; family Hominidae; genus Pongo; species Pongo abelii. The sequence goes on along the minus strand of NC_071990.2, from coordinate 93,078,789 downwards.
TTTTTTTATATAAATACAAGTAGATCTGTTTATATATTACCCATCCTATTTTCATACAACAGGTAGCATTGCACTGTGATTTATAGATTTATAGGACAGACGTCTTCCTTTAATTCTAAACCCATAGAGCTACCTGCCTAATTGACATTCGTGCTTGAATATATAATTGACACCTTAAAAGGAACTTTTCTAAAATCGACTCCTGACTTTCTCCCAAACCAGTTTTATCTCTAGTTGTCTTCATCTCAGTCACTGCTAACTTCATTCTACTTGCTCAGACAAGTGGTGTCACCTTTTACTTTTTTCCCTTTCTCTTTCACATTAGTTCCAACAGCAAATCCCATTGGCACTACTACAAAATATATCCAGAAGTCAACTTCTGCTTGCCATTTCTACTTACCAATACATACTGGTAAAAGCTACCATCACCTGTCCCCTGAATTACTGCATTCATTTCTTAGCTGGTCTCCCATCTGTCTAGCTCCCTGAAGTCTACTCTGAATACAGCAGCCAACGTTTTTACTCTTCATCTGTAAGAGCCTGCATCATCTGCACCCCATCATTAATTCTGTCACCTCATCTTCAATGATCTTGCTCTTGTTCTCATGTTCCAGTCCCATGGATTTTCTTTCTGTTCCTTTAACATACAAGACACTTTACTGACTCAATGTTTTTGCATGATTTTCTGTGCCTAGAATATTCCTCCCCCAAAACACCCACATGGTTGTTTCTTTATTTCCTTCAAGTCTTTGTCCAGAGTTTTCTTCTCATTGGGGTTTGTCTTGGCCACCCTGTTAAAATGTTAATGACCCACCCTGTTAAAATGTTAATGACCCACCCTGATAATCCATGCTCCTCTTGTCTTTACTTTTTCTTCTGAGCATTTATGTCTAACTTACTGTAAATGTCTTGTTTAACTTTTTATCTCCTTTTTCTAGAAGGCAAATTTCAAGAGTAGAAAACTTTGCTTTATTCACTTCAATATTTCCTGCAATGTACGTCAATGTCTGGTACATGTTAGGTGCTAAATGAATAATTTTGAGTAAATATTTTAATGAATGAATAACTTTGAGAGTTTTAATATCAATATATATACAATGTCCTAATTTCTTTAATAGCTACGTAGTATTCCATTGAAAAATATTTCATCATTTAATCTGTCCTCTACTAAATGATATTTAAAGATTTTTATATTACATTGTTAGTAAAATTATTTAATAAATAAAAATCTACAAAAACTTGTGAATTATGCTGCTTTTGTTATCTTAGGGGGAAATACAATCACTTTGCATTGATTTATAAATATGTGTAAAAGACTTTTCCTTTTTCCATGCCCTGAAATGCATCGATTAGCATTAACATTACCATTCTCTGCTCTAACAATTTGGCCAAATTATCAGGGACTGGTACTTTTTTGAGGAATAAGTCTTTGAAAAGTTTTACTAATTCTTCTGTAGAAATTATTTCATTAAGGTTTTCTATCTATACTGTAGTCAATTTTATAAACTATATTATCTTAGATAAACATTAATTTCAACCAGGTTTTCAAATGAATTTACACAGAATGGAGCAATGTGATTTGATATAAAACTATGCATTAAATATTCTTTCTCTTTGTGGCTATTTTCTATTTACCCATTTTTTAAAGGTATTTGATTCTTCTCATTTTTATTGGCTGATTTCATCAATTTCATGATTTTATTACATTATTTGCTTTAGTTTTTCTGTTGTCATACTGTTTAAATTCTGTTTTAGTAATCTTTAATCAGTTTTCATTTTATTTTGTTACTTATTTTTAAATGTATAAATATTTGAGTTAGATAATCAATTTATCTTTACATTGTTCTGTTTGCTCATTGCTCTAGATATTACAGGCTATTTTCCTCTGAAATTTGCTTTAGAAAAATCTCAAATTCTTAAACATAGTGCTTTTGTTTTCATTTGCATTATTTCCTTGATATTTTGTGATGCTGGTTTATATTTGCTCCATGAACTTATTTTGAAAAAATAGTACTAAAGTTTATAGTTAATATGATGTTATTTTTTATTGTATTACTATTTTCAGTTTTATTGACCTGTTGTCACAGTATAATTTCTGTATTTTTTTTCTTGATAGACATTGAAGTATTATCTGTGGTCTAATATGTAATCAATTTTTACTAAAGCACTCTGAAAAAAATTATAACCTCAATTTTAGGGTACAAGTTTTAGGTATATAATATATTGTATATTTATACATTATATATATATATACACATATATATACACACACAAATCAAATTACACATATTAATTTATATGCGTATATAAATCAATATGTATTACATTTTTAAGTGATTTAATTCTATGTTATTATAGTTTTCCATTGGACCTCCTAAGAGAAAGAATTAAAATCAACTGTTATATATGTGATTTTGTTTTTCCTTTAATATTCTAAAGACTTTACTTATTATGATTTAATACTACTTACTTGATTTTATGTATTTTTTACTTTCTATGATATAGCCCCAGAACTCCACTTATTCATTTGCTTGGGTATTTTGCTTATCCTTCTAATTTCAATCTTTTTTTTTTGAGTTGAAGTCTTGCTCTGTCACCCATACTGGAGTACAGTGGCACAATTTCGGCTCACTGCATCCTCCACCTTCTGGGTTCAAGCGATTCTCCTGCTTCAGCCTCTCAAGTAACTGGGATTAACTACAGACATTCCTCACCATCCCCAGCTAAAGTTTGTATTTTTAGTAGATACGGGGTTTCGCCATGTTGGTCAGGCCAGTCTTGAACTCCTGACCTCAAGTGATCTGCCCACCTTGGCCTCCCAAAATGCTGGGATTACAGGAGTGAGCCATGGTGCCTGGCCTCAAACTAATTTTATTAGGTATGTTTTGTATGGAATTTTATTTTGTAAAATAATAGGAAATAATTTCTTGCAGATGATTTTAGCCTGTTCATGTTTATTAGCTTTTTCGATGTTTGGTCATATGATTTTTATGTCACATTAATTTTTAAAATTTTGTTGATTTTTTGTGTTTAGTTTTCTTTTTAATATGTACATTTTCTTACATTAAAAATATCAAATAGTGATATGTGGTTGAGGTGTTTTATCTTTATGACTGTGTCTTAATTTAAAGCCCTAATCTTTTATTAACTATACAATCAAGAAAAATCATACTTTTATTTTGTTTTCTCTAATGCTTTCTCCCCTCCCTCTCATCTAAATCTGGTTTTAGTCGATGTATTATTTTCATTATTATTTAGCTTTGCACTGCCAATGATACTTTCAATTACATCATTTAATTTCTAGCTGCTTTGAATGATGTAATTTTTTTATTTATTCCCATTACTTTTCTTCCACATTTTTGATTTAGTTTAAATATTTCTGTATTGTGAAGCATACCATTTTTACACTTTTTGCTGTCACTCTATTCCTGTAATATAATTTAGAATGTATTCTACAATTTCACATATTTAATGCTCACAACTTCATCTTTCACATAATCTCCTGAGATTTCACATAAAGTTCTTCTTTTCATAGTTTTCTTAAGAAGTACCCCTGGAAAAAACATATTTGTAAGCTTCATATATGTTCAGACTTTATAGCTGAAGAATATTTTTCTTGTATATGAAATTCATAATCCCACTTTGATCCCTTTAGTGCCTTGTGACTTTGTTCCTGTTTGTATTAGTTTGTTTTCACACTGCTAAAAAGAACTATCTGGGGCTTGATAATTTAAAAAAGAAAGAGGTATAATTGACTCACAGCTCTGCATGGGTGGGAAGGCCTCAGGAAACTTAAAATTATGACGGATGGCAAAAGAGAAGCAAGGCACATCTTACATGGCAGCAGGAAAGAGAGAGAAAGAGAGTGAGGAGGGGACTGTCAAACACTTTTTTAAACCACCACATCTCATGAGAACTCCTTCACTGTCACGAGAACAGCATGGGGGAAACCACCCCCTTGATCAAATCACCTCCCACCAGGTCTCTCCCTCAACATGTGGGGATTACAATTCGAGATGAGATTTGGGTAGGGACACAGAGCCAAACTATATCACTGCCTTCTGGTATGTAAACTGCAAAGAATTCTGAGGCTGGCAAAATTCGATTTTTCTTCATAATAAACTTGAGATTTGGTTTTATTTCCAAAATAATTGTTTTCTTATTTTTGAAGTTAAGATGGATCTTGACATTGACAATCTGAGTCAATTCTCAGATTGAAATACTGTATTTTTTTAATATGTAATTTTAATATTTTTTTAATATGTAAGTTTAAGCTCTGCTTCATTTCTGAAAACTTTCTTTGAATTATCATTTTAAATATTCGTTCTGTCTCATATTCTTCTGTGTGGGTTGTGGGGGTGTGGGGAATCTAGACAAAAGTAAACAGAGTTATATTTGACCAAACTTCTAAACCTATCATTTTCTCTTCAAGAGCTTAACACTATTTTATTTTCAATTAATTTTTACTAACTTTATCATTTATATCTACCTGTCCCTTACTGAATTTTCTGCAGTGTCAATTATTTCTTATGATTTTTCCACCTTATCTCTCCTTTTCAACACAGCTTTCAGGATTTCGATCATCTTTATGTCATTACTTTCTGCTAAGTGGTTGCTTTTCTGCTTTGTGGTTGTAGTAATCAAACTCCCAATAAGAAAGAGATGATCTACTCATATGAGGTAACTGACGAGATTTTAATGAAAGGATTACTATACCAAGTGAATTAAGATGGTGAAGCACCTGAGGCTCACAACAGCAGTAGAAACATACTACCTAGGCCTAAAGGGATGGAACTCTTCTGAAACCCAGAGAAAACACTGGTAGCTGTAAGAGATGGCTACATAACAGGAGCTGTAACCTTTAGTAGGGGGACACAGCACACAAGTGTCCTAGCTGAAAGGGAGCTAAGGAATAAATGTCCTCACCTTAATTTTCCCCTGCAAGAATTTCTAGCCAGTGCTCCCACCAAGCCCTGTGGCCAAACTCAATCTACAGAAGCAGAAAATAACTGCTGAGTCAATTCACAAAGACCAAACTCCATGGGTGCTGAACAGATTAGGGAAGAATGAAGCATGTGTCAGGAAGGGCAAATAGCAAATATCCAATGCAGATGTAATTCTCAATCTATTGGTAAATATTTTCTGCTCTATTTGTTGTTTTTCTTTTCCTGCTATCTTTTTATGTTGTCTACATTTATATTTATTAACTACGATACTGAGATGAGTTTTCCTAAGTGGAACTTAGAGAGAAGGTCATGCATTAGGTTGAACCATACGGAATTTATAGGTTTAACTGGTAGAATAGAGGTGTCTTAATCTGCTACAGCAAAATACCATCAACTAGGTAGCTTATAAACAACAAAAACGTGTTTCTTACTGTGCAGGAGGCTGAAAAGCCTAAGATCTTGGTGCTGTCAGATGTGTTGTTTGCTGATGGCCTGCTTTCTGGTTCATGGATAGTAACTTCTTGCTGAGTCCTTACATGGTGGAAGAGATGAATAAGCTCCCTTTGGCTCTAGTCCCATTCATATAGACTCTGTCCTCATGAACTAATCACCTCCCAAAATCTTCTACCTTCTAACCAATCACCTTGGAGACTGAGATTTTAACAATTGAATTTTGGGGAGACACAAACATTCAGACCACAGCAATAGATATTATAATATGATTTGATATACAGAGATGAGTTTTCATAATTTTTTCCTCTCATGTGTACGGGATAGACTGCCACTTGCAAATGTGTCTTGGTATTGTAATTTTTGTTGGAACTCTGTTGCTGTTTCTTTTTTTAAAGCAAATTGGGTCCATTGCTTCTGCTGCCATTCTCTCTTACTAGAGTACTGCAACCCTACATTGCTAACAAAGGTGCATTTTTGTTTCCTGGGTTGTTTCATCTTTAGGAAATGTATTTTCTTCTAGTTCTTTTTGTTTTTGTAGGATATGTCCCCAAAATAACCAGCAGGCTGGGTGCAGTGGCTCATGCCTGTAATCCCAGCACTTTGGGAGGCTGAAGTGGGAGGATCACTTGAGATCAGGAGTTCCAGACTGGCCTGGACAACATGGCAAAACCCATCTCTACTAAAAAGACAAAAAATAGCCAAGCATAGTGGTGGGTACCTATAGTCCCATCTACTTGGGAAGCTGAGGCAGGAGAATCAGTTAAGCCCAGCCAGAGATTGGGAGGCTGAGTCAGGAGAATCACTTAAGCCCAGGAGGCAGAGATTGCAGTAAGCTGAGGTCATGCCACTGCATTCCAGAATGGGCAACAGAGCGAGACCCTGAAAAAGAAAGGAAAGAAAGAAAAGAAAGAAAAGAAAGAAAAGAAAGAAAGAAAGAAAGGAAGAAAGGAAGGAAGGAAGGAAGGGAAAAAGAGAGAGGAAAAAAAGAAAGAAAGAGAAAAGAAAAGAAGGAAGGAAGATGGGAGGAAGGAAGGAAAATGGAAGGAAGGAGAGAGAGAAAGAAGAGAGAAAGAAAGAAAGAAAGAAAGGAAAATAATTCATCAGCAAATATTCTCACTACTGAAATCTCTGTCCAAATTTTCTTCTTTACTTATTCCCACTGAGGTTACCCTTAATTCCAGTGGTTTTTGGAAATCTTTGGGTTTATTTTTTCATCTGTTTATTCAAAACATCCAAATGTTTTTAATACTGCCAATTTATACTACAGATAAATATATTTATGTACATATTATATTCAATATGTAAGCACTAGATTGATAGATCAATGAAAAGATAGATTTATAGATGATTGGATAGAATATATTGTTTATGTTATTAGATCATCAATTTGCTATGCCACAAAAATGCTACTTAACAAACTGCCTCAAAACATAGCTAAAAACAATAATACTTTATTTTTATATATGTACACTTCGGCTGAATGTTGGTTTACTTGGGCAGGGCAGTTCTGCTAATCTTGGGAGGATTTTCTCCTGTGACAAGAGATTGGCAAGTGGTGGGGGCTGTCAGCTAATCTAGGCTAGGCATGGTTGGGACGTTGACTCTACCTAAAAAGGCTGTCTTCTTTCTAAGACTAGCAAATTAGCCTAGGCTTGCTTCATTGTTTGATTCTTTCTTTGTTTTTTGACAATGACGGAGGCATGAGGGTGCAAATAAAAATCTAAATGGTATTTGAGGTCTTGACTCAATACTTGCTTATGGTCTTTTATGTCTACTCTATATGGCCAAACAAAAATCCAGGGGTGAAGTATGTCCCAGCCGTGATGCACATACATGCCAACATACACGAAAAAGGAAATTTGCACAGGGAGGAATGAATAATTGGGGCCAATAATACAACTATCTACTCAGCTAGTAAACAACACAGCTGAGCCTTCCATGCCATTCCCACTTAAATGGAGTCTCAAGAAGCAAATACAGAAAACTCCTCTATCTTGCAGCATAGCAGTAATAGAGAGCTCTTTTTACCAAGGATATCAGGTCAACAGGTCAACCATGTCTAAGAGACAGAGTTATGAAAAAAGACATCTTTACATAGCCAAAACTGACATGGTATGATATAGTCAATGCATAGCTTTAAAACAACCGATGATCTAGCCATCCATATATTCAGCTACCTCTCTAACCAGACAGCCATAAAGAGTACCCTGAAATTCTAGTAAAATTATTAAACTAATAACATATGAATAATTGAAAGGGGCTTTGTGTTCATTCTCTCCAGCCTTACATTAATATGAAAAAAATCAAGTTATAAAAAGGAAGTCTAATAATCAATTATTTAAGTGATTTAATGCAGAGGATAAATTTAGCATTTTCTCTAGAGGAATTTGAGGAGAACTAGTGAAATTTATCTTAATGCATTTCCACAAAGAATAAAGTTCACCATAGGTTTAAACAGTTCTTATAGGGTTGGGTTTAACAACTGAACTCTGTGGTGTGTTCAGTGTACTGTATTGTTGCTACATGAGACTTCTTTGTTCAGGTCTCAGGAAGTCTGCCTTTGCTCTTTAATTTTGCCAACAGGGAGATTGCAAGAAAGCATAACAGACCCTGTACAGCCCTAAAGGGACAAAAGATTTTTATGACATATTCTTCTTGGCTGATCCCACAGAACAGATTTAGTCCTTCTCAGTAAAGATAAAGGAAGCTGTTGTTACCCATTATAAAGATTAAGGAAGCCTGCAGATATATAGATATAGATAAAGATGTATAAAATTGCTATTATGAAAACATTAGCTGCCACATTAAAAGTTTTTTTAGAGTATCAGTCTATTAAAACTTACAGAAGATTTTTCTTAGAAGGTAGGTCAAAGGGTAGGTATAGAAGAAACTAAATGAGCTTGCATTTTTAATCTGAGGACTTTATGTGGAGTTCCACTAGGTGCATATGAAAGAACATGGAATTTTAAATTATCTTATTATGGAAATTAATCACTGTGCTACTTTCAAATTTAAACATTTGACCTAATGTCAAATAACCAATAATTATTTTTCTCTTATTTGATTTAATCATGTGAATTATCTACATGTTATTTCATAATGCATACTTCATCAGAATTTTCCTTCTTTCATGCACTTTTTCTTTCGTATTTCCCTTGACTCATATGCTCCTATCACAGGAAGTGATCTGTGACAACCTATGGTACACATGAAATTGTAAAGTTGTTGAATTCTGAATAATTTGAGTGAGAACTAAAACAGTTTTAAGCGACATCCTCAAATGGCCCATTTGTTTTCCAAACAATAAAGTTTGAGAAAGTAGTACTTTAAAATTATTTTTCTACACAACTTATATATATGCATTACAGGTATTCATTTGTGTGCACATTTTATTAATGACTGAAGGGGAGGAGTTCTGCTTCCAGTATATGTGAGTAAGCTTCGACGTGTACCAAGTCCACTGCATGCACACACACACACATCCATTCACATACATACACACCCATTCACACATTCACAAACACATATTTCCCTGATAAATAGTAATAAATTATTTTTTCATATTACATAGGTAATTTCTTCTAAAAAATAGTGATAAAATCTGCAGACCTTGGGTAAACGCATACAAGTACTATCAGGACACTGCCAGACTAGATGATAGTTCTTAACACATATTGCTTAACCTGTCTGAGACACAATTTCTTCTGTGAAATGAGTGGGGCTAATTTTTCTTTGTAGTTTTAAAATTCCCAAGATAAAGCATTTTGAAACAACAGCAAAAAACAAGAAAAGGAAGTAGTCAAAAACTTCACTTCTACTATGCAGACATAAAGAACACTCTCAGTAAAGCCATCTCTTCCGTGGGTCTTCCACACGCTAGAAAGTCATCAGTGGCCTTCCTGTTGTAAGCATACAACATAGCGCAGTTCAGCTTTTAGAGCCAACAATTGCAGTGAGTCTTTCTTTATACCTTCTTAAAATCGTATTTTTATTTCCAACATTTTACTATTTTTTTTACTTTTTAAGAAGCAAATGTACCTCTTGAGTATTATTTCTATAATTTTCCCTTAAATGGACTTTTTTATTCTTTATGATTATTAGTTTAATTTTTGTGGGTACGTATTAAGTGTATGTACTTATGTGGAACATGAAATATTTTGATATGGGCATGTAATGTGAAATAAGCACATTTATCCTTTGAGTTATGTGCAATCCAATTACATTCTTTTCATATACCTGCTTGCCATTTGTATGTCTTTTTATGAGAAATGTATAGTAATATTTTTTGCCCATTTTTGATCAGATTTTTAGAATTTTTTTTCTATGGAGTTGTCTGAGGTTCTTATATCTTCTGGTTATTAATTTCTTGTCAGATGGGTAGTTTTCAAATGTTTTCTCCAGTTCTGTGGGTTGCCTCTTCACTTGGTTGGTTATTTCCTTTGCAGAAGCTTTTTAAATTAATGTGATACCATTTGCCCATTTTTGCTTTGGTTGCCTGTGCTTGTGGGGTATTGTTCAAAAAATATTTGCCCAGATCAATGTCCTGGAGATTTTCCCCACTGTTTTCTTATAGTAGTTTTATAGATTGAGGTAATAGATTTAAGCTTTTAATCCATTTTGATTTGATTTTTTTATATGGCGAGAGTTATGGGTCTAGTTTCATTATTCTGCATATGGATAACCAGTTTTCCCAGCACCATTTATTGAAGAGACTGTCTTTTCCCCAGTGTATGTTCTTGACATCTTTGTCAAAAAATGAGTTCACTGTAAGTGTTTGGATTTGTTTCTGATTTCTCTATTCTGTTCCATTGGCCAATGTGTCTGTTTTTATGCCAGTAGCATGCTGTTTGGGTTATTATAGTTCTGTAGTGTAGTTTGATGTCAGGTAATGTGATTCCTCCAGTTTTGTTATTTTTCCTTAGGACAGCTTTGGCTATTCTGGGTCTTTTGTGGTTCCATATAAATTTTAGGATTTTTCTTCTATTTTTGTCAAGCATGTCATTGGTATTTTGATAGGGATTAAAATTAAATGAATCTGTAGATTGTTTTGGTTCATAAGGACATTTTAACAATACTGACTCTTTCAATCCATGAATGTGGATTTTTTTTTCATTTTCAATATCCTTTTTAATTTCATTTATAGTTTTCATTATAGTGATCTTTCCCTTCTTTGGTTAAGTTAATTCCAAGGTATTTAACTTTATGTGCCTTCATATCTTCCTCTTGTCTGATTGCTCCAGCTAGGACTTATAGTACTGTCTTGAAAAGTAGTGGTAACAGTGGGCATCCTTGTCATGTTCAAGATCCTAGAAGAAAGGCTTTTAGCTTTTCCCCATTCAGTGTGATACTAGCTGTGGATCTGTCACATATGGCTTTTATTTTGTTGCGGTATGTTTTTTTCTATCTCCAGTTTTCTTTTGAGGTTTTAATTATAAAGGGAAGTTGAATTTTATCAAATGCATTCTCAGCATCAACTGAAATGATCATATGGATTTTATTCTTCATTCTGTTGATATAACATATCACATTGATTGATTTGCATATGTTAAACCATCCTTGCATCCCAGGGATATATCCCACTTGGTCATCATGAATGATATTTCTAATGTTGAATTCCATTTGCTGGCATTTTGTTGAGAATTTTTGCATCAATATTCATCAGAGATATTGACCTATAGTTTTCTTTTTTTTTATGTGTCTTTGTCTGATTTTGGTATCAGGGTAATACTGACCTCATACAATGAGTTTGGCAGTATTCTCTCCTCCCTTATTTCTCAGAATAGTTTGTATAGAACTGGTACTAGTTCTTCTTTAAATGTTTGGTAGAATTCAACAATGAAGTCATTGGGTGCTGGGCTTTTCTTTACTGGTAGCCTTTTTATTATGGCTTTTATCTCATTTCTTGTTATTGATATGTTCAGGTTTTGGATTTTTTTCCTGGTTCAATCTTGGTAGGTTGTATGTATTCAGGAATTTGTCTATTTCTTCTAGATTTTCCAATTTATTGTTATATAGATGCTTATAGTAGCCATTAATGATTCTTCAAATTTCTCCAGTATCTGTTGTAATATCTCCTTTTTCATTTCTGATTTTATTTATTTGAATCTTCTCTCTTATTTTTCTTAGTCAGTCTGGCTAGAGGTTTGTCAATTTTTTTCTTAGTCAGCCTGGCTGGAGGTTTGTCAATTTTGTTTACGTTTTCAAAAAACCAACTTTTTGTTTTCTTGATCTTTTTAATTTTTTTATTTAAATTTCAATTTCATTAACTTTTGCTCTCATCATTCTTATTCATTTTCTTCTGATAATTTTGGGTTTTGATTGCTCTTGCTTTTCTAGTTATTTAAGATGCATTGTTAGAATGTTCATTTGAAATTTTTCCTCTCTTTTGATGTAGGCACTTACAGCTTTAAACTTCCATCTTAGTACTGCTTTTGCTGTATCTCACAAGTTTTAGTATATTGTGTTTCCATTTTCTTTTGTTTCAATAATTTTTTTTAAATTTTCTTCTTAATTTCTTCATTGACTCACTGGTAATTCAGGAGAATATCACTTAATTTCCTTGTATTTGTATGGTTTCCAACATTTCTTTTGATACTAATATCTAGTTTTATTCCATTGTGGTTAAAGAGGATGCCTGATATTATTTCAATTTTTGAATATTTTAATACTGATTTGTGATCTAACATATGATCTATCATTGATAATGATCCATGTGCTGAGAAAAAGAATGTGTATTTTGCAGCTCTTGGATGAAGTGTTCTCTAAATATCTATTAGATCCATTTGGTCTATAGAACGTATTAAGTCTGATGTTTCTTTGTTGACTTTCTGCCTAGAAGATCTGTCCAATGCTGAAAGTGGGATGTTGAAGTTTCCAGCTATTATTGTATTGGAACTTTTCTCTCTCTTTAGCTCTAATAATATTTCCTTTATATATCTGTTTATGCCTATGTTGGGTGCATATATATTTAAAATTGTTATATCATCTTGCTGAATTGGCCCCTTTGTCATTATAGTGAATTTCTTTGTGTCTTTTTATAGTTTTTGTCCTGAAATCTATTTTGACTGATATAACTATAGTGACTCCTGCTTTTTTTGTTTCCATTGACATGGAATATCTTTTCCATCCTTTTATTTTTAGTCTAAGTCTTGATAGGTGAAGTATGTTTCTTGCAGGCAACATATTCATAGGTCTTGTTTATTCATCCATTCAGCCAGTCCATGTCTTTTGAGTGGAGAGTTTAGTTCATCTACATTCAATGTTATCATTGATAAGTAAGGACTTATTTGTGCCATTCTGCTATTTGTTTTCTGGTTGTTTTATGGTCTGCTCATCCTTTTTTCTTTCCATCTTGTCCTTCTCTAATGAAGGTGATTTTCTCTGGTGATGTGATTTAGTTTCCTGCTTTTAATTTTTTGTGTATCCATGGTATGTTTTTGGTTTGAGGTTACCATTAGGCTTGTACATGCTATCTTATAACCCACTATTTTAATCTGTAAACAACCTAACTCCATTAGCGTAAACAAAGAAGCAAGCAAAAAATAAATTAATTAATAAAACACTGTACATATGTATTTCACACTGCTATAAAGAAGTACCTGAGAATGAGTAATTTATAAACAATGGGGGTTTAATTGACTCTCAGTTCTGCATGACTGGGGAAGCTTCAGGAAACTTAAAATCATTGTGGAAGGGGAAGCAAGGTACATCTTACATGGTGGCAGGTGAGAGAGAGCAAGGCGGGAAGTGCCACACTTTAAAACCATCAGCTTTCATGAGAACACTCACTATTATGAGAACAGCAAGGGAAAAATTCACCACCATCATCGAGTCATCTCCCACCAGGCCCCTCCTCCGCCACATGAGGATTACAATTCTAGATGAGATTTGGGTGGGGACACAGAGTCAAACCATATCAGTGACTTAACTTCATTTCCCACTTTTTAACTTTTTGTTGTTTCTATTTATGTCTTTTTGTACTGACTATGTCTTGAAAACTTGAGGTAGTTTTGATTTTTGATTGGTTCATTCATTAGTCTTTCTGTTTAGGATAAGAGTAGCTTACACACCACAGTTACAGAGTTATAATATTCTGTTTTACTGTGTGCACTTACTATTACCAGTGAGTTTTGCGTTATACCTTCAGGTGACTATTTATTGTTCATTAATGTCATTTTCTTTCTAATTAAAGTACTCCTTGTAGCATTTCTTGTAGAACAGGTCTGGTATTGATGAAATCCCTCTGCTTTTGTTTGTCTGAGAAAGTCTATTTCTCCTTCATGTTTGTAGGATATTTTCTCCAGATACACTGTTCTAGGGTGAAAGTTTTTTTCCCTTCAGTGCCGCTCTCTCCTGGCCTGTAAGATTTCCACTGAAAAGTCTGTTGCCAGATGTATTGGAGCTCCATTGTATGTTATTTGTTTATGTTATCATGTTGCTTTTAGCATCATTTCTTTATCAGTTACATTGGGAGTTTGATTTTTAATTGCCTTGAGGTAATCTTCTTTGGGTTAAATATGCTTCATGTTCTATAACCTTCTTGTATTTTTATATCTTTCTCTAGGTTTGTGAAGTTCTCTGTTATTATCCCTTTGAATAAACTTTCTACCCCTATATTTTTATCTCCTCTTTAAGGCCAATAACTCTTAGTTTTGCCCTTTTCAGGCTGTTTCTTAGATCCTGTAGGCATGCCTCATTTTTTATTGTTTTTTCTTTTGTCTTCTGTTATTGTGTCTTTCCAAACAGCCTGTCTTCAAGCTCATTAATTCTTATTCTCTGCTTGACCCATTCTGCTATTAAAGAACTCTGATGCATTCTTCAGTATGCCACTTATATTTTTCAGCTCCAGAATTTCTGCTGGATGCTTTTTAATTATTTCAATATCTTTGTTAAATTTATCTGATAAAATTCTGAATTCCTTCTTGGGGTTATCTTGAATTTATTTGAGTTTCCTAAACCCAGCTATTTTGAATTATCTGTCTGAAAGGTCACATATCTCTGTTTCTCTGGAATTGGTCCATGGTGCCATATTTAGATTTTTTGGTTAGGTCATGTTTTCTTGGATTGTCTTATAATTGCAGATGTTCATCTGTGTTTGGGAATTAAAGATTCAGGTATTTATTTTAGCCTTCACTGTCTGGACTTATTTGTTGCTGTCCTTCTTGGGAAAGCTCTCCAGATGTTTAACAGAATTTAGGTGTTATGATCTAAGCTGTACCTTCTTTAGGGACATCTCATGCCCAGTAATGCTGTGGTTCTTGCACTCATAGAGGTGCCACCTTGATGGTCTTGGACAAGATCCGGGAGAATTCTCTGGATTACCAGACAGAGACTCTTGTTCCCTCCCCTTACTTTCACCCAACATACAGAGTATCTCTCTCTGCTCTGAGCCACTTAAACCTGGAGGTGGAGTGACACAGACACCTCTCTGGCCATCACCACTATGACTGTGCTAGGTCAGACCTGAAGCCATCACAGAGCTGGGTCTCTCACAAGGTCTGCTGTAGCCATTCCCTGTAACCATTCCCTTCAGCAAACCTACGTTTGCTGAAGACCCTGGGGATCTACAGTCAGCAAGTGGCAAAGCCAGCCAGGTCTGTGTTCTTCACTTTAGGGTGCTGAAGTCTCCCTGGCCCAGGGTGGGCCCAGAAATGCCATCTGGGAGTCAGCAACTAGAGTCAAAAATCTTAGAAGTCTACCTTGTTTTCTACTGTATTGCAGCTGAGCTGAAACTCAAACCACACAATGCCGTTCTTCCCATTCTTCCCTCCCCTTTTCAAAAGCAGAGGAACCTCACCCCATAGCCACTGCCATCCCAGGACATGAGCAGTGCTATTAGACTACTACCAATATTTCCTTAAGGCCCAAAGTCTCTTGAATCAGCTGTGATGAATACTGTCTGGCTTGGGATTACCCTTCAGGGCATGGTCTCCTCTCTGGCACAGGACAAGTCCAGAAATGCTGTCTAAGCATCAGTTCTAAAATTGGGGATGCCCAAGAGCCCAGTTGGTGCTCTATCTTCACATGGCTGTGCTGGTACCTAATGTGCAAGAAAATAGCCCTTTACTTTTCGCTTTGCTTTTCTCAAGAAGGAGTTTTGTCCCATAGCCACTACAGCTGGTAATGTGCTGAGTCTTATCTGAAGACAGAAAGTTTCAGATGCTCACCTAAGGCCCTCAGTGTAGTACCTGGGTGTCACTGCTGGTTATTCAGGGTCCAAGGGCTCTTCGGTTAGCAGGTAATGAATACTGTCAGGACTGGATTCTTTCCTTCAAGGTAGTAGTTTCCCTTCTGGACCAAGGTGTGTCTAGAAATCTCATCTGGGAGGTAGAGCCTCAAATGGGGCCTCAGAACACTGAGCAATACCCTATCCTGTTGTGACTGAGCTGATATCCTAGATTCAAGACAAAGTCTTCCCCATTCTTTCCTCTCTTCTGGAGCAAAAGGAAGGAGTCTTTTTTGGAGCCACAAGCTGTGCAGCCTGGAATTAGGGTAGGGGTGATGCCAGCACTCCCTAGGCTGCTCCAACTTGTGTCTCAGGATGTCACGTGCCCCCAACACCACCCTGGGTCCACTGTCTCTGGGTCAAATTCAGCACTAGGACTTGCTTAAGGGTTGCAGTCCTTACAGTCTATACCACCTTTCCAGTTTACTTTGAGACACAGAGTGCTGTAGCCATCAGTGGTGAGGTTTACAGGCACTCAGGTTTAGACCGCTTGGATTGATGAGTCCTCTCTGGCTAGGGCTGATTTAAATGCTCCCCTCATGGAAGAGCATCAGCTGGGCTTGGTCTGGTTTTTCTTTCTGCTCTGACAGAACAGCACTGAGTTCAGTGCCTCACAATTGCTGTGTTCTCCTTCCCCCAGCACCCAGAGATGTTCTTTGCACCACAACACTGCTGTCAGTGGTGTGATGGGGATTGGGGGGGTGTGGTAGCGTCAGTAATTCAGAATTGCTTTTTTCTCTCTATTCTGTGCCTCTTTCAGTGACCTAAAGTTAAAACCAGATACTATGACGGCTCACCTAATTTTTGGTTCTAATGAAGTTGTGTTTTCTGTGTAGATAGTTGTCAACTTGGTGTCCTTGCAGAGCATGTGAAGGGGGTGGCAGGCTGTCATCTTGCTCAGCCTCCTGACTACCAATGTTTTTGGATTAAAACAAAATCAAGGGCCGGGAGCAGTGGCTCACGCCTGTAATCCCAGACTTTGGGAGGCCGAGGCAGGTGAATCACGAGGTCAGGAGATCAAGACCATCCTGGCTAACATGGTGAAACCCCGTCTCTAGTAAAAATACAAAAAATTAGCTGGGCGTGGTGGCGGGCGCCTGTAGTCCCAGCTACTCAGGAGGCTGAGGCAGGAGAATGGTGGGAACCCGGGAGGCGGAGCTTGCAGTGAGCCTAGATCGTACCACTGCACTCCTGCCTGGGTGACAGAGCGAGACTCCGTCTCAAAAAAAAATAATAATAATTGTTATTATTATTATTATATTAAGATTATAAAAAAGAAAATTCTTCCTGATGACAAAGAAGCTTAATATTCCAAAGAAACATTTAATTAACCTATAATGAGCTATTTTGAATCTATGGTATTAAGTAACACTTAATCTTAAACCATGCAATGTTTTCCATAGGTATCAACTTCACAGTAGAACAGCTAAGCCAATGCCTGTACCACAATTAACCTGATTGTGAGCTATGCAATTAGAAGGCTATTTGCAGTATTATATGAGCATGGTTACAACCATTCTGGGGCTTTTCCTTAAACAATTTCTAATTACTTACTCATGTGGTATCAATGATAACTAAATTTTATGTTCCTGTAAGAAATGACACGAAAATGTGACTGCATATGTTATTTTATTAAATTTAGCATTTATTTTACTTTTTAGAGCAATGAACTGTAATTGTGTAATTTATGTTCAGATTCAATATAGTGGCTTTTTGGCTTATAGGATTTTTTTTTCTGAACTTATTTGTAAATGTTAAAAATATATTAAATTTTTTAAAGATTGATTTGTGAATGTTACAAATACAATACAATTTTAATATTTTATTTTAATGTTGACTGCTTTTACATGAAAGTATTTTGTAAATATTTGATAGGTAATGAAAAGAAAACCACCATGTAACACCAAAGCATACATTGGTTATATATAAAATGAAGGAGAATCATCACTGTGAATTTTCCATTTCTCTTGAGTTGATCTTGTTCTTATTTACACCTGACAGTAAATCCTGGAGGGAAATTAATTGCATTCTTCACTAGAGAACACATATCATTTTTTTCTTTTAGCAATGACCCTGAGCTCTATGCCCAATGAAGAAGACAGATATACATTTAGATGACAGGCTAACCCAGTGGCTCATGTGTCTGACTACTCTCACAAGCTACTAGAAACAAAGATTACTCTTAAAAAAAAGTGAGGGTATAAGCCCAACAAAACAATATAATGAACTGAGAATTTGCAATTTACACACATAAACACTGCCCAAGGACAACAAATCAATGAGGTACAAAACTGGAGTAAACAAGATGGGATCTGTTTTGTCAGACAGAAAATGATGATAATGGAAAGTATCAAAAATATGTTATCAAATAAATCAAAACCTTATTACAGCTATAAGATTATCTTTAAAACGAGATAATACTATTCATAGGTCCAAAGAAGACACTTCTGTGTTTGATTATATAAAGGCTGAAACCTTCTTGTTTACAATTATTATTGATAAGAAATTCTTCTAAAATGGAGTCAAAAGCAATTACTCCTTCCCCCAACTTGGCCCTTAATATAGCTTTCTCTGAGTCTGTTTAAATTCATGATTTGAATGGCAAGATTAGAGTGTAAAAGCAACCCTGATAGAAGGCTTCTCAAAGCATACGAGCAAATCTGAAGGCTTAATAAAATTTCAAGGCTCAGTTGTAACTAGTGTTTTTGCTTCTAGCTCTTGCCTCAATAAGGACTGTCAAGTTTGAAAAGTATCATAATAGTGCATTTCAGGAGAAAATCATACAAAAATTTTATTAAGTTTAAATATGAATCTATGTTCATATTTATGTTAAGATATAAAAGCCAACAAACAAACCACAACACAAGCAAAGTAAACTTCTAATAGAGTAAAGCAAAAGAAGGCCTTGGGGTTAGTTTTTAGAGTGGCTAATATAGATCCTGGGATGCATACATCCAAACCTTCAGAACAAAAAAAAAAAATCAGAACACAGCTTCCTATTGCCATAAGGTCATCTTTATGTACATTTGGAGTCCTAATAGACATTTCTTTAGCGTATTATCTGAGGAATCACTTAAATTTAATGAAGCTTGGGGACACAGGCTTTTTCCTCTACAATGATTTAAAGCATGGTCTGAGCTTGGGCACATTATTTGATGCAGAATGGGGCCTCAAAAATATTTGTTCAGTTAACTATGACATTCATATTTGTGTATGAACTGTAGTTCATAAACAAATGAACTAAAATTACATTAAAATAATGCATACCAATTGACACCTCAGCTAAAGAAGCCTGTAGGGGTGCTCAAACTCTGGTCTGTAAAAGGGCTATCTAACTATAGAACATTGTCTGTTTTTGTAAATCAAGTTTTACTGGAACACAGCCATGCTTGTCCTCTTATATATTGTCTATGACTACTTTGGTATTACAACAGACCTGAGTAGTTGGATAGTGTATAGCTTGCAAAGATAAAAATGTTTACTATCTGGCCCTTTGAAGAAAAAGTTTGCAGACCTCTAGTCTATATTATTTCTAGTAAATTAAAGATTTCTAGTGTATGTTAAATCTAGTCTATACTATTTTGTTTAAGAATAAGCTACTTAAAAGTTATAGAAAAACCATCATTTGCTATGTTGTCTTTAGATAATTTGTACTAGCTTTTCTTCTGATTACTCAGTAGCAGTGATTCTCTCAATCCAATATCTTATGTACAGTAAGTAAATGGGTTTTACAACTATAGTATTGTTGACCATTTCCACACCTTTTCCAAATGTAGTAAAATTAAGCAACTACAGAAAACAGAATTCTTTAGAGTCTCTTGTAACTTGTAATTGGTTCAAAATTTTATCGAATTAATTATATGGCAAGCTATATATACTAAATGTTCGTATTGGCTATTAATAACTTTCTTGCAAGAACTTGGGTAAATTCTAATGGACAAATTGGATCCTAACAGACTTGGTTCCATTTATAAATAATATTAGAAAAGGGCTAGCCTAAGTTAAACATAAATATATTAGAACGATAGTACATATTTTACAAAATCAAAGGAAGAGCTAAATTATCAGACCATGTGAAAGATGTAAATAAAGACATTTCCAGGGATTGCAATAGTGGGATTTTGTGAACTGTTCAATTAGGGCACCACTACTGAGTAACTACTCTAATTGCATTTTCTCCCTGAGTTTCTACTTGAGGTTCAAATCCCCGAGATAGTTACATTTGCCTAGTTTATGTTTTATAATCAACCAGACAGACAAAGTTTGTTGCCCACAATTTATCAGTTGTGAGCACAAAAGCCCCACAAAAGGCACAGGGAAGAGACATTTCCTTCAAAATAAGAAATATTATAAGAACTAAATGAAAGACCTTCATGAAAGCATTCCAAAGGGGGGAAAAAGAGCACAAAGTTGTGGTTGTGTGACAAATACGTACTCTGAAAGCAAGAAGGAGTACTCTGAAAGCAAGAAGGAATAGTCTAAGGCTAGAACTATCAATATTTGCAAATGGAATATTAGAGCTGACAGAATGGAAGACAGAACTTCTATCTAGACGATAGGTCAGGGCTTTGTGGGACATGTGGTCCCATAATTATTTGCTGTTGCAGTGTGAAAGCATCCATACACAATGCATAAACAAACAAGCATGTCCGTTGTTCAATAAAACTTTCTTTATATAAACACGGAGTAGATCGAATTTTACTTGCAGGCCATAGTTTGCTCACATCTGTTGTCCGTGGTTGTCAGAGGACACTGGATGTATGCCAGGGTTTATGCAAGAGGAACCTCTAGAATGTGAGTGGAAAAGACTTTCATTTGTACTTTTTCTTTTAATCCTTTAAAATGGATATGTATATTATTAAGATATATTTATAGAATAATATATGACTATAATTTAGTTTTAAATGCATATACATATATTGGAAGTGCTTGTTCAACATTGTTTTACTAATACAGTTAAACGAAAAAAAAAGATGTATAGAAAACTGCTCTAGGCAATAGGAAATCTTTGTACTTTTTCTTAACACCAGTAAAGTAACCTAATCAGATTTATTTCTCAGAAGGATAATTTTGTGAGCTGTATTTTCATTATACTTAATTTCTTTACCAGGAATATAGTTATCATTTTGTTTTTAATTCAGAACTTTTCTTAATTTGTTTTTTTGTCTATTTGGCTATCTTAGTTTTATCAAATATAATGTTTCCTGATAGTTGTCCCAAATTAAAGCCATAAAAAGCATCAGTATTACAGAAAGCAATGATACCAAAAATAATAAAGAATTTCAGTAACTTGATGAGATCTTGTTGCAACAAAATAATTCAGTGCACTTTTTGACGTTGCTTGAAGGAAACAGTGAAACCATTCAGTAGAGCAAATCTAATTCTCTTGATAGAAGTGATGAAGTAATTAAATGGTAAAACCCCTGAACTATTACGGCCAAAAGAATATTAAAAAGGGTAACACAGAATGTGCCATGATTTAATATAATGGAGAAAATGCATTTTTAAAATTAAACTAAGTCAGGAAGTCTTCCTGTAAGAGAGAGTTGCACACACTTCAGAATTAATGCAGTACAACAAAGACAACAACAAAGAGCTTATCAGGCTGTAAGACTGAAGAAACAGGCAAACCCAACTTGGTGTTTACACAAGAGAGCATCTTCTCTAGAAAATAATGAAAGGGAGCACAAATTCTATAGACATCCACTGGAGAAAGCTTGTTCTCAAAGGATAAACAAAATCAAAAACCACCAATAAAATTAACCATTCACATTAATAGTGTTTGCATTTAAACAAAGAAATGTAACCAAATTCTAATATAGATGACCTAAAGAAAGGTATAGTAGAGGCTTAACAAATTAGAGGTAAGTAAGGTAAGTGGAATCTAGATAAAATGAGAATAGATACTAATTAGGGTGCTTGAAATATATTATATCCACACGAATGACCCATTCTACACTCTGGCCTCAATATCACTGCTACTCCATCTCAGGTTTTCACTGCTGTGGTCCTATCCTGAATATCAGTATTATCAATAATTGTGCTAACCAAAAATTGTGACCATCTGCTTCCATTCTTCTTGCTCATTTGCTCAATGTTCCTCTGCAATAATCTTTTTATCTCAGAGCTCAAATCGACTCCAGTAAATTTCATTTTCAATTATTTTCCTCCAGATTATATTGCTTTCCTAGATTCATCATTATAATCATTCTTTTACACGTAAATTCAACTTTTTGCCTAAAAATTACAAATTATCCAAATTATTAATGAAGTTTTTATTAGTTAACTGTATGTATTGCTGTTGCTGCACTACTGTGTTATTTTATGCTAAATGGTTAGGAATGTGCAACTGGTATTGTTCAGATGTACAAGGTGACAGTGAATAATAATGGGCAGCTTCCTGAAAGCAGTGAGGGTTAATCAAGGGTTTCAGAACATACAGGTATCAAATGTATAACATATATCGTATTGAATATTAAGAAAAATTTCAAGATTACTTAAAGTATAGAGCACATCTTTGTATATACAAGTTTCAAAGGTTACATAAGTTTACACCTACACCAGTGATTGTTGCACAGGGCACACATTGAGCAGCAATCTATTTTTAAGGATTTATCCTAGTGAAACAATAGTATTTTTCAGAAGTAGAATGTTATTTTTCAACAAAAGCCCACTACATTTTATATGCTCAATTATATTTTAGTCTCTTAGGCATTAATTTATATACATATGAAAATTATATTATGCTAAATGTTTAGCTCTTGATTAAGTCTCTTTTATGTAATATTGTACCCAATCATTTTTATGGCCATATATATATATATATAGCATGGCATAGTAAACAACATTAAAAGCACAAGAGCTATCTACTGAGTTCAATCAGCATTTTATTCAAGATTTGCATTCACTGCAGATTTTTATTTGCAACTTGGTATAAATTGAAATCTAAGCATACATATTATAAACAATTAATCATGCTATGTTAATGTTTTCTTATATATTGATCTACGACAGTTTTCCTATATACTGATCTCTGTATTTATAACTTCCATGTGTTATTTCAAAAGCTGAAAAAGTAATTTCAAATATTAGAGCAAGATTTGAGATTCCCACCACTATGTGTCAGAAAAAAGAATTTTAGTAGTGCACAATGGTTGCATTTAAGAAGTATAATAATTTCAGAGAATATTCTAGATTTTTCTTCTAAAATTCAGAAGTGGGCTACTCATTTTGCAGAACAAAATGATAATAAGGTTCAATGTATACAAGCCTTAACTTAGTAAAAAGAAAATTTAAAGGTTTCATCAGAGTCTTTGCTCTAGACATGTATGCTTTACATTAGGTAAAAAAGTAGGAAGAAAAGATGAACCCACATCTGAACAAATAATTATAATTTTGGTCTTAGAAGATCTATAATTTTATTGTTATAAATAATACCTCTGAGGACTAGCATTTGAGGAGAAAAGAAGTAAAAGAGGTCTTGCATTTGAGGAGAAAAGAAGTAGATAGTTGAGCTGACCCCGCTTCTTTGTATAACCAGGTAGCTTACTAATGTCTACTGTAGAGATCACTGTCAATATTTGCATATGGCTTATAATCCATTATTACTTCATTCTGAATAAACATCTGTTGATCGAACTAGTCAAATCTGTTAGAATATGCAATCTGCAATGTTCATGTAATGTGCATTTCTAGTAACAGATTCATTAGACTCAAATTTTGGATCAAGAGCCACAGCTAACTTACAAATTTATGGGTACAAGTTATGGATATATTTTGTATGTGTATATATAAATATATATGTATATATATATATATATATAAATCTGTATGTGTATATATATATAAATCTATGCATATTCCATATATGCACCTAAGAATATACACCCTATTTGAGTGCTATTAACAAATGATAAACAAAGTTTCAATAAATAAGAAAAACAAGGAAAAGTCTTTAAAATGGTCATTAAAAAAGAATCCAGAATAAATTGAAGTATGAAAAAATCTCCTGACATGAAAAAGGAAACAACATTTTTATTCCTCAAAATTCATAGTTTTTCTAATATAATTAAAAAATAACCCATAACTTTTCATGTACTTGAAAAAGTAAGGTAAACCTTACCTGCCTAAAATTTCAAATCCAGAGTGCATACAAATAAAAACTTGACCTGTGCTAGACTTTCCCTTTTGAAAAGTAAATGCTGAGTGAAAAGATATTGGTTTTGAGAAACATAGCATTTTGAAAAAAATGTGTTTATAATCTGAAAATTCTATATTAATTCTCATATAGTTTATGTAAAGGCCAATGAGAATTCATTATTAAATATATAAGTAATGAGAATATATACTTATATTGCTTTATGTATATCTATATTATTTTCCAATTATATTACATATATATGTAGACATAGACATACAGGTAGAGATAATATATGTTTATATAAATAATCAACCTATAAGAAAAATAAAATAACACTAAAAATTCTATTAGAATAACACTAACAATCCTAAAGAATACATAGGAGATGAACACTAGAAATACGTATATGTAGGTCTTTTGGACAGGTGAAAATCTTAACTGAGGAAAACCAAACCAAACAAGAAAGAATTACTGAAAGAAATAATATAATTTAAATATTATATTTAATATATCATTGAATACAATTACTCCCTGCTCCTAGAAACCCAAATTAAATTAACACTGTCTAAATTGAGAAAGTTAGAATAAGAACACATCAAATTTCTCTTAAATAGCAGAAGCTAAAATATGATACCTTTTTTGTCTATGGTCACTGAAAGAAAAGCCAAAATAATATAATTGATAAAAGACCACAGGTATCAGCTATGACATCCATTGATTTAAATTTTTGATTCTGACCAGACATATTGTATAGTAGCTAAGAACACTGGAGTCAGACAACCTGAGGGTTCAAAGCTGTTCTAATGCTTGCTGGTGTTTGACATTGTTTTAAATTCTGTAATTTGGTTTCCTCACCTGTAAAAGGATTATAATATACCCATCCATAGGGTCCTGGTGATTCAATTAGAATAAATAAAAACCAGCTTTGGAATGGCACCCACATATAGAAACCTTATGTAAGTATTTGTTGTTTTTATTATTATTATTATTTTTTTTTCTTTTTTTTTTCTTTTATTGTAATTATTATTATTATTATTATTATTATACTTTAGGTTTTATGGTACATGTGCCCAATGTGCAGTAAGTTACATATGTATACATGTGCCATGCTGGTGCACTGCACCCACCAACTCGTCATCTAGCATTAGGTATATCTCCCAATAAGCAAAGGATCTTGGATTGCATGCTACTTACAAGAGACAAATCTACAGATGAAATATGCTAAAAATAAAGAATAAGAGTATGGAAAAATACACACAAGTCAAGAGAGGAAAAAAAAGAAAGGAATATAAATATTAATACCTAAAGAAATTACATATCCATGAGAAATAAATGGAAATAAGAAGGTGAGGAAAAAGTCAAACTAATATTCATAATAAGGATTTATGAATCAAGATTCTCTGTATATTTAAATATATGGTAATAACATCTATTTTTAAAACATCTGGAAATTCGAAGAGAAATGAACAAATACATAAATGTATAGGGAGATTTAAACACAGAACTATTGGTCTTTGAGCATAATAGATTAAATGGATAAAAGTAAAGATACAGAGGATTTGAATAATTTAATAAGGTTGAACTTTGCTTATACATCTTTGATATTTGTGTTCTATCACAAATATATTTCCCTTCCATCCAAATGCCTCTCAGAAACAATTGCCAAAAGAATTGAGAGCTGTATGTCCCAACAGGAATAAAAACCACACTCAAATTTTAAAAATTTAAAGAGGGTTCATTTACAAAGTAACTATTTACAAAGGTGGGATTGGGTATATTAAACCACAAAGCAATGCTGCAGTAACCTCAGGCTAGAGGCAGCAGGCACAAGAGGACGACAGAAGGGACAAGTTATCAACCCAGAAGGGTGACTGGGTAAAGAGAGCTGTGCACAGAGGAGCATTAGAAGGATCCAGGCAGGCACAGACAGCCCTTCAGGAAGGGATGAAGAAGAATAAACACCCTGACTTTACTCTTCCCCTTCCTTTCATCCCCCTCTTGTGGCTTCTCAATTGACAAAACCAACTGGACTTCGACATTTAATTACTTGTCATCCTCAGTCTGATGCAGTCTCATTTTCTAAGCCGGAAACGTATCCTGATATCATCTTCTCAGCTAAATTAAATATCACTTTGAGATCATTAAAGCAAAGCCTTTCCCTGCCTCTTAATTTAATTTCTCTATTGTCTCCTTATGGTCAACAACCTGACTTTTGCTATACAGACTTACAATGGGTTTTACATTGGATTAATAATAAATAACATGATTACATGAAACAATGACATTTCAAGGTAGCTTATTCTTCATATGAAACCTAATTGTAATTTGAATAAAAGTTTTTTTTAAGTAAGCACATTAGAATACTATTACATAAGTTAAATAGAAACTGTATTAGTCTGTTCTCACGCTGCTGATAAAGACATTTGCAAGACTGGGTAATTTATAAAGAAAAGAGATTTAATGAACTCGCAATTCCACACGACTGGAGAGACCTCACAGTCATGGTGGAAGGCAAAGGAGGAACAAAGGCATGACTTACATGACAACAGGCAAGAGAAGTTGTGCAGGGGAACTTTGATTTTTAAAACTATCCGATCTCCTGAGACTTATTCAAGGCCAGGAGAACAGTATGGGGGAAACTGCCCTCATGATTCAATCATCTCCACCTGGCCCTGCCCTTGACACCTGGGGATTCTTAAAATTCAAGGTGAGATATGAGGGGGGACACAGCCAAACTATATCAGAAACCAAAGAGAACACTATAAGGTAGATGCAAAATGCGTTATAAAGCATAGAATGAAGTAAATAGGCAGTTTATAAACAATTATTACTTAACGTGTTGGTATTCTAATCCTCTGAATTTCCCAAATTTACATAGCCATCACAGTCATAATTTTTGAAAAATAATAAAATCATGTACTTCAAGAAAATAATACTTCATTGATAGCCTGTGATAGAAAAGTGAATATGTCATACTGGATATTTCAACTTCAGTTGTAATTTACAGTTGTGCAGTCTGTCTTAAGCAGAGTTGAGCTGGCATGTGACTTTTTCCTTAGTTGCAAATGTGAAGTTAAATGGTCACCATCACTGAGAACTTAGAGAAGGTTTCACTGTTAAACCAATAACTGGGTTAGAGGTGGTTGTGTATGTTTAATAAGTAAATTACTCATCTTTTTAAAAATGCCATATAATTAAATGATTGATTTGTTATATGTGGTGTTTTGATTATCTTGTTTATAATTGCTTTTAAAGATTATAGACCTCTGAAAGATAAAATAGTATTGAAAACAAAGTTAGGTGCTACCTGCCTATGAAAGCCCCACAAGAGGGTGTATCAATAACACTTTCAACTCCTGCCAACTATATGGTATATATAAACAGTAGAGTTTTTTTTTTTAATCTAGTATAACTGTATAGTTTGTTTTGTTGGAATGATGATTCACTACAATTACAGTTGAATCTGTTTATTGCTATTATATCTGGTGGCAGAATTAGTAAAAATTAATTATCCAAAAGTCATTAGAAAGCTTACTAGAGAAAAAATATTCTGGCTGAATATTATGGCAAAAATATTTTGTTGATAGTTGTCTAGAATAATTTTAAAAATATTTTATTAACAATATTGTATTTGGCTTAAAAATACATCATAAATAGGTCATATACCTTAATGTGCAGTGAATATTTCAAAATGCAAAATATGAAAATGAAAAATACATGTTGACACATTTCTGTATTTTTCTCTGTTTTTTAATTTTTTTTTTGGTTTTTCTTTAAAGATAAAGATAGAGCTCTATAATTAAGATCCAGGATAATTTCTGATGGATTTTTATTGAAATGCCATTTGTTTTTCTTTATAGTTTTCAGACTAGGGTGCATCATTTGGCTAATAAATTATTTTTATACCTAAAACTAAAAAAAATATATAATTTGCTTCTAGTTTTCAATTTGCAATGATTCATTACACAGTTAGTTGACTATTTTACCTAGAAGACATCCAACTATTGACTTTTCAGTGCCTATTTTTCTTGAGATTCTCTACTATCTCCAAGGGAATTGTAAACAGTACAGCTTCCTCTTAGAGTGATGCATGTGTTCTTTGGCAGTTAAACTTTCACTCAATTCTTAATACAACCAAAGACAGAGCTCATTAATCATACCCCAAAGCACATAACTATGGTTATACCTCTGTAGTTTCAAGATAGTAAGTAGAATCTGTTATCTTTTATGTCCAAAAAGATTTACTCAACTGGTCATTATATAACTATATCCATTAACTTACCTCCTATCAACGATCACTCTGTATTTCAAAATCAATAGTTGATTCTACCACAGTTATATGTCCGTTAGAAGTGTATATCGCCATGAAATTGTTAAAAAATTAAATAAGCTGAAAGATTTCATGAAGATGTTGATCTATTTACAATATATTAAGGGAGGATTTTACTTCTCAATCTTTTAAACAATATTTAACTTGAAAAAAGATTAACCTCTGAAAAACTTAAAGTGTTTTAATTTTGTGTAAATGACCTATCTTTATGTAAATAATAAGTATATGTGTCTGTGTGGATACACATTTGAGAATGTTATTTTCAAAAAGAGCTGCTAAATATAATTTTTAAAAAGATTTTCACTCTACTAGTGAGCATATTTGCTGTATTAGGTTAAAGCCTGCCCTTTCCCTGTAGTCTGAATTCATTTTGTCTCTCCTTCCTGTTTACTGTACTCTGCTCCTACAGTGCAAGTTCTTCTGATGATACGACGTCTATCGGCCCACTGCTCTATACCCCCAGCCCCGTACTTCCTTTCTGCCCTGTCTCCAAAACATTTCCACTGTTCCACTATGTCTGTGGAAATCTGGCTCCCATTTAGCAAAATTCCTGTCACTTTCCCTAATTTCTTTAGTCCTTTTACTCTCTACATCCTTTATGTTATCATGCGGGTGTCTTACCTCCAATTGAAAGTGAACTCATCCTCATCCACTGATTCAAATGCCCTGAAGCCTTTCCTACCTCAATCTATTATGCTTTTCCCTGTCTTCTACGTGTCACTCTTAACTGCATATTTCCTCTCAGCGTTCATATATACTGTAGTATCACCTATTCAAAACAAAAAACAAAAAATTAGTTTCTTTTTACTCTACCTCTCTGTTTCCACACAGCCAATATGGGCTCCTAACATGTCACAGATTCTTCATTTTCTATTTACTTTTCCACTCATTTCCATAAGGGTTGCAAGATTTAGCAAACCAAACGAAACAAAAAATAAGTATGACTAGTTAAATTCAAATATTCAGATAAGCAACAAATGATACTTTAGTATAAATGTATCCCAAATATTGCATGTATTACATCTGGAAACCCTAATTTCCTAAACACTCACTTTGATTGAAGAGCCAAAACAACTCTTGTTTTGATCAGAAACTATGTCTGTTGCTAATTCACTATCCTTAGAAACAAAGTAGGCCCCTTTACTCACCAGCAACAGAAGAGAATACCAGGTAATTAACACTTTTTGAGAGCAGACATCCTAGCGACAGAATACTCTAGTTTCTTTCTTCCTATTTTATAAGAATGATTGACATGAGATTTACCATTTTACCACATGTTTTTAAGTGTACTAACAATAGGTAGTATATTCTATAGCAGATCTGTAAAACTTATTTATCTTGTATAACTGAAAATTTATACCCATTGAATGGTGTTGAAATAACTGGGTAGCCATAGGCAGAAGATTGAAACTGGACCCCTTCCTTACATCATATACAAAAATTAATTTAATATGGACTAAAGACTCAAATGTAAAACCCAAAGCTATAAAAACCCTGGAAGACAATGTAGGCAATAACTCTGTGGACGCAGGAATGGGGAAAGATTTTATGACAAAGAAAACAAAAGCAATTGTAACAAAAGCAAAAATTGACAAAGGGATCTAATTAAACTAAAAAGCTTCTGCACAACAAAAGAAACTATCAAGAGAGTAAACAGACAACCTACAAAATGGGAGAAAATATTTGCAAATTATACAGCTGACAGAGGTCTAGTATCCAGCATTTATAAGGAACTTAAATTTATTTGTTTATTTATATAGAACTTTAAACAATTTATAAGAAGAAAACCATTAAAAAGTGGGCAAAGGACACGAACAGATACTTTTCAAAAGAAGACCTGCATGCAGCCAACAAATATTACAAAAAATCTCCTATATAACTGATTATTAGACAAACGCAAATCAAAACCACAGTGAGATACCATCTCGCATCAGGCAGAATGGCCATTATTAAAAAGTCAGAAAATAACAGATGCATATGGGGTTGCAGGAAAAAGGGAATGCTTACACATTGTTGGTAGGAGTATAAGTTAGTTCAGCCATTGTGGAAAGCAGTGTGGTGATTCCTCAAAGAGCTAAAAAGAGAAGTACATTCGACCCAAGAATCTCATTACTGGGATTGTACCCAGTTTATAACCAAAGGAATATAAATCATTCTATCATAAAGACACATGCATGGGTATGTTCACTGCAGCACTATCCACAATAGCAAAGACATGGGACCAGCCTAAATGTCCACCAATGGAAGACTGGGTAAAGAAAATGTGGTACATATATACCATGGAATACTATGCAGGCATTAAAAAGAAGATCATGTCCTTTGCAGGAACATGGATGGAGCTGGAATCCATTATCCTTAGCAAAGTAATGCAGGAACAGAAAACCAAATACCACATATTCTGAGAGCACATGGACCCAAAGAGGGGAAAAACAGACACTGGGACTTTCTTGAGGGTGGAAGGTGGTGGGAGAGAGAGAAGCAGAAAGAAGTAACTATTGAGTACTAGGCTTAGTATCTGGGTGATGAAATAATCTGTACATCAAACTCCTGTGATGCAAGTTAACCTATAAAACAAACCTGCACATGTACTTCTAAACGTAAAAGTTAAAAAAATAAAATCTTACTCCCATTGAACAAAAACTCCTCATTTCCGTCTGTCAAAGCAAACACCATTCTACTCTGCATCTGAGTTTGACTATCTTAGACACCACATGTAAGTGGAATTATGCAGTATTTGTCTTTCTATGTCTGGCTTATTTCACTTAGTATAACATACTGAAGATTCATTCTGGAGCCTATAGACCCTAAATTGAGGACAGTTTCTTTATCCATTTATTCATTGATAAATATTTAGGTTGTTTTTATATCTTGACTACTTTGAATAATGTTTTAATGAATACAGGATTACAGATATTTATTCGATATACTGATTTCATATACTTTGAATGTATACTCAAAAGTGGGATTGCTGGATCATAAGGTATTTTTAATTTTTTTAAGCACCTGCGTTCTGTTTTCCGTAGTGGCCCCACAATTTTACATTCTCAACAGTGCCGAAGAGTTTTAAATTTCTCCACATCCTGGCGAACACTTGCTACCTTTTTTTTTTTTAAATAGCCATTCTAACACATGTAAGATGATATCACATTGTGATTCTAAAAACAGCAACACCACCAACAATAGAAATACACATGGAAACTGTCGGAGGTGATGGATAAGTTTAATTACTTTGATTGTGATGATAATATCATGGGTATATGTATATGTCCAAATTCATCAAATTTTACACACTATGTATGGTTTTTTGTTACACCTCACTAAAACTATTTTAAAAATACCCTAATTCCTATGCCCCTTCCATAGGGTAATTCTGAGGTATGTGTTTTATCTTATTTCTAAGGGATGAAGCATAGGATTAAGCTCTAAAGTTGTAACTGGTTTAAATAATCCACTTTTTATTGGCTGCTTTATCTTCCCTGTCTTATTTCTCCCTCCCCTGACAGTGTTCTCAGCTCTTCCCAAATAAACTACGTGCACTTAAATCCTTGTCTCAGAGTTATCTTCTGTAAAATCCAAAGGCAAGACTCAGGTCCATGACAATGTCATTTTTCAGTTTATATTATGTTCCTGGTGGTCTCTTCACTCTCATGACTTTAACTGCTTCCTACAGATAAGTTCATGTTTCCAAAATTTTATTTCCAGCTCAGGCCACTCTTTCTAACATTGAGCTTTACAAAACAAGGAGTGTTTGATATCCATCTGAATTTCTCTTAAACATCTCAGAATTAACATGCTATTTTTTTCTGTTCCATAGTTACACTCTCTCTTTAATCTTTCAATAAGTAATGTGTTTACCTACCCAGTTATTTATGCAGGAGGCTAAAAGGGGTGCTTTTAACACTTCCCTATCCCTAACCTCCCCATGTAATATTTACCAAGCCCCAGAGATTGTCTCCAATGTATATTTTTAATAGATAACATTGCTCCCTCATGACTGCTGCTCCCTTAACCTAAGCCACAATAGTCTCTTCCACTGGACTATTACAATATCCTCCAACCAGTCTTCTTATCCTCCAACCAGTCTTCTTATCCTCCAACCAGTCTTCTTATCCTCCAGTTTTCAATATCCTCCAACCAGTCTATTTTTTACCTCTTCCAATCCATTATTTACATAGTAGGCAAAGTAATATCTTGAAAATATAAATTAAATCTTGAACTACTTTGCTTGTAAGACTTAAGTGGCTTCATATCTCCTTTTAAATAGAGTTCAAAAACTTAGCACGGAATATAGGGCTTGATCCGTATAATCGTGCCACAGCCTAGATCTCCAGTCCCAGAACCTATCAGAAATATGCACTGGAGACAGTCTTTGGGGTTTGGTAAAAGATAAGATGTGGAGGCTGGGGATAGGGCAGTATCAAAAGTATTCCTTCCTAGCTTACTTCATAAATAACTGGGTAGATGGAGTCATTTGTTGAAAGATTAGGAGAGTATAAATAAGGAAAATAAAAAATTATCATGTTAATCTTGAGATGTTTACCAGTAATTCAGACAGATATCAAATCGTTGTTTTGTAAGCCTGAAAGTTAGAAGTGTTGGCCACCCTGTTGCTGAGTCATGATAAGCCTGACACACTACCTTCTTTAAATGAATTCAGTCACCAACTGCTTGCTGTATCTCAATACAGATATTCTAATTCCCCAGCACACTTTTAATCACTGTAACTAGTTTTTCCCTCAAATTTCATCACATTATGTAATATATTTACCTTCATGATTAATTGTTAAATGTCTTTTATCTCTGCTAGAATATAATCTCCATGAAGACAAAGATAATGTCTATTTTGTTCCACATTATCAACGCAAGTAGTTGGTCTTATTTATGGAACAGCTCAATTATTGATTGACTGAATATACTGAAAGAATGGAATGAGCTGTATATAATGAAGAGTTTAACCCATTTACTTTTTCCTGATAAATAGAATCTAAGGAAAGCTGCAACACGTAATCTTTACTGAGTGTCTATTATGCACCAGGCATTGTGCTAGGCATTTTGCATGTTCCTCATTTGATCTTCACAAGTCAGACACCATTACAACCTTTTTAAAGATAAAATAAATAAGGTTCAGAGGGACTCAGAATGATTGTTACTCATATAAATCCATAAGGTTTATAAATATCAGAGCTGAAATTAGAGCTCATAGTTGTCATCAAATCTTTTTCCAATAATATTCTAAAAATTTTATTGAACATATCCCATCTTAGTGTTATAACAATGAAAACTGATCTCAGCATTTTAGAATCTATTAAACTTGAACAAATATTGGTAAAGTAAACCACAACTTGCTTTATCAAATATTATTCTCAGAAATTTTACTACTAAATGACAATTTTTCCCATTTTTTAATGGTGAAAATTTCTTGGGATAAGATGTCATTTCTTAAATGTTAAAATACAGAGCAGTTTTAGATTAACACTATCTTACAAGTGGATATTTATAGCACATAGAAAATGTTCCTGTGGCAGGAGAAACAAAATTATCACAGCATACCATAGCACTGGAGTCCACGGGCCCCAAAGGCAGCTGGGTTTCAATTTTAATCTACATTTACCATTTTTGGGGCATTTGGCAAGCCGCTTACTCTTTCTTCAATCCTCTGTAAAGTGTGGGTAACAATAGTATTCACCTCATGAGCGTAATTGTGAGGAATGAATAAGTTAATACATATAGAATGCTTGAAATGGTTATTGGTACATATTAAGTGCCCAATAAATATTAGCATTTATCATCTGCTTTCAAAAACTTGCTAACATTTGTCATCTGCTAATTTATTCAACAATTATTATCACCATATAATAGATTTATTAAAAACAGGTAAGGCCACTCAATCTTATTCTAGATGGGGAAGATAGACACTAAGATAATAAATACATGAACAAATATGACAATTTTGAATGGCAATAGTTGCCATGAATAAAACGAAGCAGGAAGTTATAATTCATAATGTATCAGGGTCAGAAGGTTCAATCACAGATTAGATGGACTGGAAAGGCTGACATTTATGTTGAACTCAATATCAAGCCATGTCAAAGTCTTTAGGAATCGATTTATGAATAAAACTAAATAATTTTTTAAAGTATTCTTTAATCAGTAAGAGATACATGGAAATATGGCCTCAGGCTGAAACTCAAGTATAATTTTTTCTTGTACTTTTAAGATGCCCTACTTCTACGTCTGATAAACAGTATCTGCTTTCTCTAAAATTCCAGCAAGATAATCATACTGTCTCAAACAAGATTTGTATTTCTTTCTTTGCAGTTAGGGCTGATGGGGAGCATCAACACCAAAGCATTTAGAAAGAAGCAGAAAAGAGAAAAAAAATAGCCAGGTATTAGGGAGCCTGCCGTGCTCCAGGCAGTTTTTTTAATAGAACTTTAGCACACACATATTATTTAGTCTTAACAAAAGTTCAAGTTGTTAATTACATTATACCCCTTTCTCTAATGTGGCTCAAAAGGATTGCTACATCCTTAAGATCTCATAGCTGGAAGAGCTTGGATTGGAAGGAGGTCTTCCTGATTCCAAAGTCTCAATTCATAGCTTACTAGTAAGCATTCTCACACACTAGGGACTCACCTTTTTTATTACTGATACAACTGCTGTGGTTGGTTGTGGTGGTGATGATGTTGCTATTGTCTTGCAAGTGCTTGCTCTATATTAATCTTAAATTAATTTAAATCAAAATAAACTATGTATGTAGAAATTGATTTGTGTATTTCAGCTTTGTAGAGTAATATACTAATATTGGTATTAACTGTTGTACTTTTTCAATTTTTAGTTTGATCATTATTACATTGGTGTCATTTTCATTTAATGTTAAAAATACACACACACACTTTGCTTTAACAAGCAAAAATTATTTGAATTTTTATCATAAAATACAATTTGCTAATCACTCTCATCTGCATATTGTTCTGAATGCCTTTAAGATGAAAAAAAGTAGTTTGTCTGGTTGTCTGTGGTATTTTTAAAAATCAAACAACTCAAATGCTTTGTGTTTATGTTAAATCATCTAGATGACTGGATTTAATGGATGGAAATCTCAAGATGTTATGTCATTTTATAGACACAGCCATTGTACCAATCTCTTGTTGCTCTGTCCCAAGAACAGAAGAAAGACTGAGTGTAAATTTACATGGTATCAGCAGCAAATTCTAATATGATTGCATAGGGAGTATATTTGGATTGCTCTATTATTTATTCCCATACTGAAATCATTCTTATCAGACATAGAAAGTGCTGGTAAGTAACCAAAATGGGTGAAATAAAATTTGCTATAGAAAAATATTCTTAAAACTTCTCCAATTGCCTCCAAAATAAACACAAAGAAATTGGTCTGAGCTATACATTTCCTCATATCACAAAACAGGCACTAAATCAGCTCTTAAAATGTTGCTTTTTACTAAGTTTCTTCAAGTGAGTAATAGAACCATACACACCAAACACTTCAAATAATGTCTGAAAATAAATAAGTAACAAACTTAAATAAGGATGAACAAATGTTTTTAGAACCTGAAAATAGATTACATATGCTGAGATTCCATTAACAACAGAAACCATACTCACTCTGAGGGAGACTGGGGTTTTTTCACAGTGAGCAAAAATGAGTTCTTGTAGAAAAAAGGTCATTCATCTCAAGGAAAGTTTACTTAATTTCAAAGAAAAAAAGAAAGACATCAAGAATACAATTTTATAACACATGTACTAGGAAAATACTTTTGAAAAAAAATAAGAAAAATTTCCCTCCATTTCATGTGTCAGTGAATAACTCATTTTCCCATTCTGATTTGATAACATTTGGGCTGAGTCAAAAGAAAATATAAAGTGTTCATTGAAAGTGTGAAGAGGTCATAAACTTAAACCATAAAATATTGGGAGATTTTACTCTTTAAGTCCTGGTAGCATAGTTTAGGTATGATGTAATTAATCTCATCTTAAAGAATGAAAACAGTATTTATTTTAAGAAATTCTCATCTGTACAGTGGAGAGTCCCACCATCTTGACTTTCTATTTCCTCAGCTGTTCCTGTCTCCTGACTTAGAGATGTAAAAATAGATGACTAATATATTCTTGTTATAAAATTGAAAGAGGAATCCCTCTCTCCACGTCAAAGGTTAATTCATCTCCCAATGCTATGACTCCTACTCCAGTTTATATAATCAGGAACTTTGCTCTAGCTGATGATTCTTTTTTTTGATTGATCTAAAACATCTTTGTCACCAATGACTTCTAACCTTCTGCTTATAAATATGCTCACAATTTTTCATGTTAAAAAGTTTTACATCTCTCTAACTAAATACAAAACTTAAATGTCTTGCCATTCTTAAGAAGCCACTTCTGCATATTACCTGTCTTGTTTTTGTTGTTGTTGTTTGTTTGTTTGTTTGTTTTTTCCTTTCCGTGTTTCTCAAACCTCCCCTTGACTGGGAGCAATCTGATAACATTTCTTCCATGTCACTTAAGTTGTTTTGTCAAAGTCATTTACAATTCTATTTGCTGACACCAAAGAACAGGTTTCAGTGAATAACCTGACCCTTTTCCAACTGAAATGAGAGAAGAATTCAAGTTGTTTTCAACAAACAAATCAGCCATCCTTTTTGGAACTGGATGGTAATGGAGATGACATCAATCAATCTTCTTCCGTGTTTTCTCCTATAATGCATTCTGTGTCTGGACAAAAAGTGATTACGGAAAGGGTCTAATGTGATTTGCATTGCTCTTTGACCACTTAAAGTATGCGAGTACTTTGCTGTACTTCATATTCACATCATTTTTGCATCATTAAATACTTACCAAATACTATATGAAATAAACATTTAAAACATGCTAAATAAATAAATAAATCAGAAGAAAATCAAGAAATTAAAGAGTCTGGTAGCAGTGTTTTAAACATGAATGGCTATTAGTCTTAAAATTAATTATATTTTTAATTTGTCCTTCACCTAATTCATATTCTTATAAGATTTTCATTAGAGGTTCATTTAAAAATACTTTAAGAAAAAATAGGGATTAAGAGAAAATTTTCTGAAAGGCTATATAGTACATAAATTGTTTTGATTCTTTAAATAAAAAATGCAATATCAATCTAGCCCCATTGATATGGAAAAATATATCATGTATGTAAAACCGAACCCCTACAAGATATATCAATGATCTATTAATATCATTCAAACAGAGCTAAAATTGGTTTTAAAACTGCTTAATTACACCGTGTGGTGTGTGTGTGTATATATGTATATATGCATATTTCATGCAAATTAAGACATTTAGATAAATTCCACCAATCACAACAGAAGATATTAAGCTCTAAAGCATGCTTCTGTTTTATAGTTTAGGTATGATCTATTTTAAGACAAAACTGCTACATGCTGTTATTTATTTCCAGGTGCAATAAAATCTATTTAATTTGAAGACTGATTAAAGTAGAGAAACCTCATGACAAGGAAAAAAATGGATACTACTCTACCAATCAAACTAGGGTCTGACACAGACTGCCAAACATAGCAGAGTAGATTCAGTAGGGGAGGGAATATGTCAGCAATGATCTTGAGTATTCATATATAGTTTTTTAATGCTGTAAGTCATGAAATTAATTTAAAGTATTAATATTTTGTACCTAAGACATATTAAATTTATAGTGGAAATTTCCCTCTAAAAGAATTAACTTATTAATGTGAGTAAAAATTACCACTCAATGAGATGTTTGTATTTGTTTTATGTATATATTCCAGAGGACATGTATAATCACACCAAGAAAATCAATTTAAGGATAAAGTAGAAAAGTCATCTCTCACACTTTTATGATAAAATATAATTTACTTCCAACTCCTAAGTGCTTTGATATAAAAAGTGATGTTACTCAATTTAAAAAAATTAATTTGAGATTTTTATTTATTTGTGTGCTCTGTTATTGCTCTGGAGATAAATGATAAGATAATGGGGGTTCAACTTATGTTTTACTTGGTCGAATTTGAAACAAGAGGCTAACATTATTTAAGTTCTCAGATGGCCAAAATGTTAGAAAATTAGAAATATCTTTTTGAAAGTAAATTTTCATCTTTTTCAGATTTGTGACCCTAAAAATGAGTTTATGTAATTGGAAATAATTTTGACTGCCATTTTTAGTACTAAGTATTATTGTATTAAGGTGGTCAAGCTAAAATTTTAAATTTTAGGTATGTAGGCTTTATTGATTAGGCCAAACAATTTATTTTAAAACTGAAGATCTAGATTAAAATCCAGTATCTTTTGTTTTCCATTAGAAATTTACTCACTTTTCTGAAACTTTGTTTCTTACGTGTCAAATAGTTATATCACCTTTCACATAGAGTTGTTTTCATATTAAAGACAATCTATATAAAATAAGTAGTAGAGTTACATAGTAGAGCTTCAGAAAATGCTAGTTTCCCTTTTACTAATGATTAAGGAAAAAGTCATGAATTTATATGCATCTATTTATAAATCAAAGACAAATCTTATGTGCAACATTATGAAATATTACCAATGGAGGTAACATATTTCCAAACACTGTCAACTGAAAATATCACAGTGATTTGAGCTTTCTGTGATATATTGTTGAACATGGAGGATTTTTTTGAGTCCTGAATATATCATCAAAATCAACAGGAACCTAAAGACCGTCAGGAATTATAATTTTAGTTAGACTAAAAGGTTAAAACAAAAAAGAGCTATTTTTTTATTTTATTTTTTTATTTAGTAGGCTTTTAGTTCTAGATACAGAGAACCTTATTTCTTCCACTTCCAGTTTCCAACTACTGGCACCTTAGTTTTGAGTGAACATCATCTGGCTATGACTACAGCTCCTTAGGTCACCACCTTATCTTCAGTATGACTTTCTCAAATTCATCCTTCTGACAATTGCCAAGGTCTTCCATTAAATGCAAATCTGACCTTTCCACATCCCCACACACGGCTCCTCATTGCTATAAAGTACATTTCCAAGTGCCTTATTATAACACATAGTTCCTTCAGTATCATTTTCAACCCCATCTGTTGCCACTGCCTACCTTACATTTTAAGTTCCAGCACATCAAATTGTTAATATTTTTCCTGAACACACTATGAGACTTTTCATCTCTGTTTCTTTGCTTAAGTAGTGAGTTATATCCAGAATCCTCCTCTTGAACACCATTTGGTGTGAATAAATTATATTTATGTATATAAACTAAATTATGCTGTTACCACCTCCATGAAGGATTTTTGATATCTCCCTTACGATAATGGGAATATAGACAACCAAACATAAAGAAATGACTGACAAATTTAACTGCACAAGAACATTAAAAGTAAACACGAAAATCATGAATAAAGTAGTAAAAGACATTAAGTGGGAAAATCATATTTATAGTGTGCATGTGTTGGTACACGACAGACCAAGGATTAGCAGAAAAGATAAAGAGTTTCCCTAAAAAATTTTAAGAAATAGTTGAACTAATATAAAGAAGAAAAACATACATACAAATCATTCAAGAAAAGGAAAACTCAAATAATGCATTTGTACATTAATGAATAACATTTTCAAATATTATCAAGACAAGTAAAAGAAAAATTACAATCCCATTTTTATTTTTACAAATTATCTTTACAAAATGTTAGAAATGATTGATAATATTAAGCATTGGTGAAAAACTGGGAAAATAATCTCTGACGTACTAATTCCTCCAGAAAGTCAAATAAAAGGTAATAAAAGATATTTGTATAAAGATATTCACTTGAAAGCTTTTCAGTTAAGTCAAAAGTGTTAATAGCCTATATGCTTGTTAATTTTTACATGGTGAAATTATATATGGTGGATGCTTACTTTGGAATAACATTTTAATATGGGAAACAACAAAAATAGGCTATTTTATTTATATACAAAATATGTTAAGCATAAATATCATGTCATGGAACATTACGGATAGTATAATACACTTACATTAAAATATATTTGTAAGATTTTAAATATGAGACAGACAGAAAGTATGAAACAGTTGGTTAAAAACAACTTTTTAGGCCAGGTGCGGTGGCTCACACCTGTAATCCCAGCACTTTGGGAGGCTGAGGGGGGCAGATCACGAGGTCAGGAGTTCCAGACCAGCCTGACCAACATGGTGAAACCTCGTCTCTACTAAAAATACAAAAATTAGTCGGGCATGGTGGCATGCACCTGTAATCCCAGCTACTCAGGAAGAGGAGGCAGAGGCAGGAGAATTGCTTGAACCTGGGAAGTGGAGGTTGCAATGAGCAGAGATCGCACCACTGCACTCCAGCCTGAGTGACAGAGCGAGACTCCGTCTCAAAAACAAACAAAAACCTGTTTTTTTATGAGCTGTTTCTGTTTAATTATGAGTTCCATGACTTACTAAATGTGTGGCTTGGGGCAAGTTACTTAATCTCTTTATGCCACAGTTTCTACATCTGTAAAATGGATGGAAAAATTTTTTTAAATAGATTAAAAGGATTGAAAGATACACAGAGGCCAGGTGCTGTGGCTCACGCCTGTAATCCCAGAACTTCGGGAGGCTGAGGCGGGCAGATCACGAGGTCAAGAGATCGAGAGCATCCTGGCCAACATGGTAAACCCTTTCTCTACTAAAAATACAAAAATTAGCTGGATGTGTTGGCGCACCCATGTAGTCCCAGCTACTTGGGAAGCTGAGGCAGGAGAATCGCTTGAACCTGGGAGTCGGATGTTGCAGTGGGCAGAGAACATGCCACTGCACTCCAGTCAGGAGACAGAGAGACTCCGTCACAGAAAAAAAAAAAAAATACACATAGACTTCACATTAGAGGTTACTCTGAGCAAGGCAGTGGGAATTAGAGAGATCTCACTTGGGAAGTTTTAGTTCTTCCTCAATATATTTCCATATTTTAACATATTTTACATTAGCTGTATTATCTTTACAATTGCAAATATAAAAAATAAAATGTGAAGTTGCTCAGATATGTAATATGGACAAGCTTTCCATATCATCCATGTACAAACAAGCAAATACAATTAATGGAATTGTTACCAAGATTCACGTGAAGCATAACAGCATATGACTGTGTGTTGGTTTATATGGCTATGCCACAGCATACAGTAAGAAAACATTCCTCTCTCACCTCCTACCTAAGATTTAAAAAAAGTAAGTTTGAAACTAAGTAAAGCAATGCATACACTGAAGGGAAAAAGCCTTAGGTAGGTATCAGAAGGTATAGGAGCTGCTCAGCTAGGTTGACCAGGCTTGGCAGTAAAATCTCGAATACAGTTGCCAGTTCAAGTTAATTTGATCAAGATACTTATGCAATTC
Source organism: Pongo abelii (assembly GCF_028885655.2). Lineage (NCBI taxonomy): Eukaryota > Metazoa > Chordata > Mammalia > Primates > Hominidae > Pongo > Pongo abelii. The sequence goes on along the minus strand of NC_071990.2, from coordinate 93,037,340 downwards.
AATATGGTTGTTTTATTCAAAAAAGTTAATTTTAACAATAAATTACAGGTCTGGGTGGGGTGGCTCACGCCTGTAATCCCAACAGTTTGAGAGGCCAAGGTGGGCAGATCACCTGAGGTCAGGAATTCGAGAACAGCCTGGCCAACACAGTGAAACCCTGTCTCTACTAAAAATACAAAAATTAGCCAGGTTTGGTGGTGGGTGCCTGTAATTCCCAGCTACTCAGGAGGCTGAGGCAGGAGAGTCACTTGAACCCCAGAGGGGGAGGTTGCAGTGAGCCAAGATTGTGCCATTGCACTCCAGCCTGGGCAACAAGAGCAAAATTTCATCTCCCAAAAAATAAATAAATAAGAATAAATAAATTACAGAATGAGATTTGTGGATTCAATAGTAAAGAAGAACCATACAGAAACAATTATACATTGATCATAATTACATATATAATATAATATGTGGGTTAATTTCTGATCCTTCCTCATAAGTGTTGGTAAAATATTTGCTGATATGTAGTTGATATAAGTAGTTCTATTCCCTTGCCATTTTAACTTCCTGCATTCATCGTAATCTGCTTATTTCTTTCTTTCAAGTTAGTCTGTATCAGAATTATTATCTCTGTTTATCAAGTTTTCCCTAACAATTTTAAAGAATTCTGTCTTTCTGCATTGCACAATGTTAACAGCTGAAATACAATTTACATCTACTGTATTCTATGGAAGTTAATATTCCTAAATTTCATGCTCCCTCTTTAATGAAAGTAGATGATCTAGATAGAAGTAACTTTTCTTCTTCCATGATCAGGAAATTCATATAATTAGAGTGCTTCTCTTACCCAGGGATGACTGATCTCCATCTAAACTATGCTGCACCATAACTCTCTTTATCTTCATGGTGTCTAGTTTGCCCTCTGATGATAGCTGTTTTATAGTCTATCCTATGATAGCTGTTTTACAGTCTATCTATGATGATAGCTGTTTTATAGTCTATCCTATCTTTGGCAGCGATAGGAACAGGAGACAGGGAAATTCTGGGCAGAAGAGGGTGGGTGCCTGGTGAGGGCCCCACTCTCAAGCCCAGAACCGCAGCCCAAAGTGAGAACATACATTCCTGTTTTCCTGCTCAAATGTTGGCTTTTCCAAAACCGCCCATGGCCTGCCCCACCCCACCATCCTGTGCCCATAAATACCTCAGGCTCTGTGGGCAGAGAGAGGAGAGGAGGAGAAGCAGCTGGATACTGGAGACTATTGTTGGATGTCAGATAGAACCAGCTTAACTTCAGAGTGATAGATTAATTGTGTAGCTTCAGAGAGGAGTCCAGACAGCTGGACTCTGGGGGAAGATTACCTCCTCACTTTGTCCCCTTTCCAGCTTCCCTTCCTGCTGAGAGCCACTGTCATTAGCAATAAAATCCCCCCCATCTGTCATCTCCAATTTGTTTGTGCAACCTCATTCCTCCTGGACCCCAGACGAGAATTCAGGTGTGGATGCAAAAGGCTGTCACACTGACCCTCCACTGAGCTGTGAACACTTAAGCCATCTGTGGATGGCAAAGCTAAAAGAGCACTGACTATAACACTCCTTCTGAGGCTCCAGGGGTCATGGGCATCCCTTTATGTGCTGCCGTGGGGCTAGCAGTACTTGCCCTGGCTCCTGCACCCTCTCACTTGCGTTCTCTCTCCCATGAAGGGTTGAGCACAGCAGGTTGAAGTAAGTAGAGGTTGCCCCTGCCAGTGCCCATCCACTCCAGTTCCAGCGTGCAGAGGGGTCAAGGAAGATATCCTGCTTCAGCAGGAAAAGAACTGCATTCAGGTAGAATACGGCCTCATAAAATCTTCCTACAGTGCAAAAGTCATTGATTTTGCAAGATCTCCTAAATTCTAATTGTCGACATTTTTCTAGGTACAGGAACTCAGGGTTTTACTTTTTAACTGCTTCCTACCCATTCTATGTAAATTATATTTATGAACACAAGACCAGCTAGTTTAAAATGAAATGTAATTAGAATTGACTGAAAAATGTTTTGATGCTATAGTAGGAGACCTTTAAAATATAACTGATACTAAAAAGTTCTTATGAAAAGCCCAGATAAGGACTTCAAAATCTTTCAAGAACCCTGAAAATCTTGAAAATCACTGGTTTTTCAAGCTTTTCACTATATTCAATGTTAACACTTAACCATTGGATTACAACAGGCTAAAATAACTTCACAGTAGGCATGTGATGGTTATTAAATAACTGCATAAAAATAAAGGAATGAAATGAACAGATTCTTTTTAGAGATTACTTCATTACTTCTACCCGAGGGTCTTGTCCAACTTCAACTCAATTTACTCTATGTGGGTAGTGAAAATTTTATTACTGCTGTAGCAACTACTAACTCTGAAAATGGCTATTTGCTCCTAGAGAGTAATGCAGTTTTGACTTCCAGGCAGTCTGAAAAAAAAAGGTCTAGAAGTAACTTCGCTCCTTCTATGATCAGAAAAGACACATTCTCAGGCACCCAGGGAAAAATTAAAGTCAACATAATATTTAACAGCCATGGGAGTACCTAATAATCCGCTTTAATTGCCCTCATGAGAAATACAAATTTACCTTTATGTCTTTATTGTGATTCCTCCAATCTATCAAATGACTGAATTTGGCAATTCCCTTCCCTTTGATTGCTCTAATCTATCAAATGATGAAACTATGTGATTCTCATTTCCTGTAAAAGGGTGTTCTGTTTTTCTCTTTTCTTTTTCATAGACTGATTTATAGCCTTTTCTTCTATTGCTCCCTCTAGTACTCTCTTTCCATATTTCTACCAGCTTTTGTGTTAAACAGTTTAACTAAATTGCATGGAGGCTCACCCCCTCATTAACTTTAATCCCTGACTTCCTGCTTTTAAATTAGCAGTGCCCGACCATCAAGAGAGTTTTGCGACCATCACCCATTTCTTTCTTTTCAAGATTATATAAATACAGTTACTGTATTCCCAATGAGAACACTATTAGAACTCATTTTCTCTGAGATTAAAACAAAAGCGTTCTGCTTAAATTTCTTTTCTCATACATATGTTTTACATTTGTTTTTATTGATTTCCACATTAAAAGAAGGCTGAATGGAATTACACAATTCTAAATATGCAATTTCAGCCCTTAATATTTTAAAAATGATATCCAATTAATATGTATATCAAGATCTTTAGCTTGCAATGCTAGATACATTATTTTGATTTTGTTTTATAACTATTGTTCCAACACCTTGAAATAATACTAATAGTTGGATATTTCTATATATGTTTAGTATTTTCACATAAAATAAATTACTACTGCACACATTTAGTTATTATGTGCTTTTTGATTTTGGCACTGACTTATTAATTAAATAACCACTTTTGTTAATTATTCCCACATGTACTCAAACACTGCTTTCTATAAAATTCATTTAATATTTTTATGTATTTATTATAATGCTTTATTATTATCAGTGGTTGAAAGAGAAGGCCATCATAAGGATTATGACTGGGTTGCTGGTCACTGTGGTGGCCAGCAACTCAGTGACCAAAGAAATAATTGGTGAACTCCAGGACATGTGGTGGGGAGGGCATTCATTCATTTCTTCAGCATTACATGTGTGGTGTTATATACTAAACACTGCAATGTTAGGATGAGTAAAGCTTAGCCTCTGCCCATAGAGATCGTCAGAAGCTAGTGGATAAGACAGAATATTCTTCACTAACTATAATTCAAGTAAACTACAATAAAAACTTTGAAAGAAGCATGAAATGCTTTGAGAATAAAGGGGGGAAACAAATGACCATTGGGGATAAAAGGACTCTCCACCAAGAGTTTTTCACCTATTTAAAATCCCGTGTTTAAGCATGCTACAAGACAAACATGTTGCTAGGTGTCATGTGCACAAAAATGTATTAAAAATTCTCCTACTCTCAGGGAGTTTACACTCCAGTGAGTGATATTTAATCTGCACACACTCAAACAAAGAAGTGAAGGAGGCAGAGAAACATACTTCAGGCAGAATAGAATAAAGAGCAAAAAATGAAAGAAACTTGGGATTGAAACAATATTAGAAGCATTCAGAGCTGGGTATGTATATACCTATGCCACTAGAATAAAGACAGAGGGGAGGGGAAGCAATGAGAGTAGAGAAAGAGTGTTGTAATATAGGTGAGGACAGACCACGAAGGAAATTTAATTCCCCTCAAAGGGTTTTCACATTTTTTTGTCTGTTTGTTTGTTTGCTTGTTTGTTTGTGACAGAGTCTCACTCTGTTGCCCAGGCTGGAGTGCAGTGGAGTAATCACGGCTCACTTCAGCCTTGACATCCCTGGGATCAGGTGAGTCTACAACCTCAGCCTCCTGTGTAGCTGGGACTACTGGCATTCACCACCACATCCAGCTAATTTTTTGTATGTTTTCTTAGAGACCAGGTTTCACCATGTTGCCCAGGCTAGTCTTTAACTCCTGGGCTCAAGCAATCCTCCTGCCTCCACCTCCCAAAGTGTGGGATTACAGGCATGAGATGCTGCACCTGGCCAGTTTTTCTTCTTAATTGTACATTCAATGAGTTGCAATAAAAACTTTCTAGTAGAGGTATATACACAAATAACTGAAGCAACAAACAGAGGGGAAGATGGGCTATTAGTGTGGATGGAGAGACCAATGATGGAGACTAATAGACCAATGGAGAAATGTTATCAAGACTGATGTTTTGGATGTGGAAATGGTAGCTGTATAGAATAAGTTACAGGAAAAAGAAAACAAGATTGTTCAACTTTGAGTAGTAGCATTGATGCCAATACAGATTCCCATGGCTGGATTACAGAAGGCAGTATAGTTTAATAATAACATTTTTAGTGGATTTGAAGATCATATGGCTGAGATACCAAGTGAGCAGCTAGAAATTGAAGTAATACCAAGAAAGATAGATATTCACATAGTATTAATATGTGTTGATAGTTTCAACAATGGGACTGGATGAAACTGGCCAGTGAGAGAGAACAAAGGAGGAAAATGGACAGAAAGACAGAACACTGGGGAACAATTAAAATAAAAGAGTAGGAAGAGAAACAGGAGGCCTTGGAAGGTCCTGCTATAGGGCATTCAGGAACATCAATAAATGTTTCCAGAGGAATGGAGTATTATTAACAACTTATGACAAAACAGTTCAACATATCTGGGGATGACTGATGACCTTTACAGAATCTGACTCAGTAAAATAATAGCAGCAGCATTACTACAGAAGAATAAAAACTGAATGGGAGATAATGAAGTGGAAGCAGCAAGTGAAACACTAAAAGCAAGCATTTTTAGAGTGTTGACAGTATATCAGGCCCTGTTGTAAACACTTTACATACAGTTTCACATTTAATCCACAATAATAACCATACGAGGCAGGTATGATTATTAGTTCCACTTTAGAGATGATAAAGCTAAGCCAGAAAGAAACTAAGTAGTTAATCCAAGAATACAGTACCATGATTAATGGAGCCAGAATTTGAACTTGGGCAGTTACCTCCAAATGTTTCCTCTGAACAAGCACAAATTATTTTTCAGTTTGTATATTCTTTCGCATTGGCTGTGCCTCTTATCTAGGGGTAGAGTCTATTTTTCCATTATCTTTGTTTTTGAGACAGAGTTTCGCTCTTGTTGTCCAAGCTGGAATGCAATGGCATGATCTCAGCTCACTGCAACCTCTGCCTACTGGGTTCAAGTGATTCTCATGCCTGTGCCTCCCGAGTAGCTGGGATTACAGGTGCGCGCCACCATGCCCAGCTAATTTTTTGTATTTTTAGTAGAAACATGGTTTTACTGTGTTAGCCAGGCTGGTCTCGAACTCCTGACTTCAGGCAATGTGCCCGCCTTGGCCTCCCAAAGTGCTGGGATTACAGGTGTGAGCCACTGTGCCCGGCCTATTTTTCCATTATCTTAAATTTATGCTGACCTTGTGATTTACTTTAACCAACAGAATATGCTTGAAATCTGGAGCCTAGGCCTCAAGAGACCTTGCAACTTCCACCTTTACCCTGTTAAAAATACTATCCTGAAATAGCAGGTAAGCATCTAGTCCAGCCTGTTAAAGAATGAGAGGCCACTGAGAAGAGAATTAAAATGTCCCAGCTAAGAACCAGCACTAATTCTCAAAGATGTGATGAAGCTACAATATACCTTCCCACCAAGTCAAAAGTGCAGAGGACACACCAAGACAATGCATAGGACCCTGAGAATTAATATGTAATTGTAGTTTTAAACCACTTAGTTTTGAGGTAGTTTGTTGTGCAACAATAAGTAATTGATATAGAAGTTGGTCCCTAAAACTGCGTTGCTGTGATTACAAAATCTAAAACATATGGCCTTGGTTTTGGGAGTAGGTGGTAAAAAGAGACTACAAAAGTATCAAGGAGAGAGTAAGTGGATTCTGAGTGTCCATTGCTATTGAAGGCTTGAGAAAAGGTGATCTACAGTGTGTAATAGAAGAACAATTTACAACAATGCCACCTGAAACACTTGCAAGATGAGAAATGTACCTAGTAAATTTGTGAATCTGGTCAAGGGATTTTGCACATAAGATGTCAAAACTGTAAACTGGCATCTGATAACTTTATATGATAAGGTATGAGAATGCAGAGATAAACTAAAATTCAAGGAGCAAGGAAAATTTTTAGGAGACTCAGTACATATTTTGTGTTGGAAAATAAACCTGTTTCTCGTCTCCATTTTTCTTTATAAAAGAAATATTTCAAAATATTTCTTTATAAAAGAAATATTTCAAAATATTTCTTTATAAAAGAAATATTTCAAAATAAATTTTATGGTGTTAAGATTGATTCAAAAAATTAAGATTGCTACTTAGTAGACCCTCTCAACTGAAAAAAACAGTTATTATGAGAATCATAAGGGTGTGTCTTAGCTTTTGTTCGTCTATTTTTTGTTTTTGGTACTGCTATACTAGGATATCTGAGATCGATTAATTTGTAAAGAACAGAAATTTATTTCTCATGGTACTGGAAAATGGGAAGTCCAAAATCAAGACCCTAGCATCCAGTGAGGGCCTTCTTGCTACATCCTTACATAGCAGAAGAGCAGAAGAGCAAACAAAGCAAATGCTGAGTGAAGCCTCTTTTATAAGGGCCTAAATCTCATTAACAAGAGAGAAGCCCTCAGGCCTAATCACTTCTTTTAGACTTCACATATTAATACTATTGTATTGGCAACACCTGAATTTTGGACAGGCACATTCAAACCGTAGCAAGACATTATACCTTACAACTTTCACACACTGCTCAAGTAGAAAAAGGTCTGCCTCAAAATAGATTATGGATGTAATTTTTGGATGATGGGGGAAATGTCATTGTAAACTAGAAGATTTTCAGATAAAGATACAACAAAAACATTATCCACTTGAGATAAAAGGAACAGTGACAGATCAAAATGAACATAGGCCTCTGGAAAAACTACTCAACTGCAAACATGGACCATTTCTTATTTTTTAAAAAAGGAAGAATGTCTCTAGAGGACTGAACCATGAGCCGTAGGTCATGAGCCCAAAGCCTAGAGGGCAGAGTCAAGAACTGAGGAGAAAATGAATCATCCTCAAGTATTGTTTCCTGTTCTAAGAGTAAGGAGAGCTGATGGCACATACCCCAGCTAAATTTCAGAAGAGCTGGAATGCCGTAGACCACTGACTGCTATGATTCTCCATTTTCACCCCACATTTTTTAAACATGGAAATGTCTACTGTAATCATTGTTCTGTTCCTGTTTCCTCATTATATGTTAGGGGATGGGAAGTAGATATCTTGTCTTTTTATTTCACAGATCTCTCAAGAGAAATAACGTCAGAGAACTCACATCTGAGAAGCCTCACCCAGACCTAATGCAGGTTATGAGATTAAAATCCTCGAGTGTGATGCCATGATTTTCTGAGATGTTTGGGATATTTGGAAGGGTGAACACATTTTCCGTATAGGGAGTATATAAATAATTGTGATAAGAAGGTAGACTATAGTAGATTAAATAATGCCATAGTTTTTGTTTTGTTTTGTTTTTTGTTTTTTGTTTTTCTGAGTTTCTCCCATCAATAGATGGGGACTGTTTCCCTTCTCCTTGAATCTAGGGTATTTTTTTGAGTTGTTCTGATCCACACAATGTAGTAGAAATGACAAGTTCTGGAGTCTAGGCCACAGAGGTCTTTCAAATTACACCTTTGCTCCTTGGAATACTACAATTAGACTCCAGTATAGGAAGCCAGTTTAGCCCAGCATAGAAGAGAGGCCGTGTGGAGTAGAACCAAGATGTCCCAACCAACTGCCAGGCATGTGAGTGAAAAACATCTTGGGCCACTCGGCCTATCCAACTCTCTTGTTAAATGCAGACACATGGGTAGGCTAGGAGTAAGCAACAATAGGGATCTTCTAGCCTACCTACAGAATCCTGAGAAGCAGATCAACAGATCATCGTTATCCCACTACGTGATTTTTAATGTACCATTATGTGACCAAACATATAATATATTTTTGCTTACTACTGTACCCTAGCATTTAAAATTTTTGTTGAAGTGTAACTGATACACACAAATTGCATATATTTAATATGCACATTTTGATGAGTTTGGACATATGCATATGCACACGATATTGTCATTACAATCAAGGAATTAAACATATTAATCATCTTAAAATTTTTCCCCATATTCTTGTGTGTGAGTGTGTGGTGGTGGTAAGAACGCAACATGAGATCTATCCTTTTAACAAAGAGGATAGGTGACAGAGTTGAAGTTATTGTAGAGAATAGTTTCTTCAACAAATGGTGTGGGGAAAATTGGATATCCACCTCCAAAAGAACGAAATTGGACCCCTATCTTACCCACATGCACACACAAAAAAATGAAGTGCACAATATTTTATTAACTATAGATACTGTGTTATATAGAAGATCCCTAGAATTAACCCATCCTGTAAAACTGAAACTTTGTACCCATTAAGCAATAATTTCACACTTTCTTTTTCCCCAAACACCTGGCAACCACCACTCTATTCTCTGCTTCTGTGAGTTTGACTATTTTAGATACCTCATATAAGTGTAGTCATGCAGTATTTATCCTTCTGTGACTGGGTTATTTCACTTAGCATAATGCCCTCTAGGTTCATTCACATTTTCACAAGATGTAGAATTTCCTCCATTTTCAAATTGCTAAATAGTATTTCACTGAATGTATATACCGCTTTTTAAAAATCTGTTTATCTGTCAATAGATGTTTGGATGGTTTCCATATTCAGAAGTAAAATCTTCTTTTTTTGCAGAAGACATGATCTTATATAGAAAACCCTAAAGACATCACACCCAAAAAACCCCTCAAAACTATTAGAACTAATATACAAATTCAGCAAAGTCACAAGATAAAAAATCAACATTCAAAAATTACCTGTATTTCTATATACTAACAACGAACTATCGAAAAAGTAGATTAATAAAATAATACAATTTATAATAGCATAAAAATGTAAAATATTTAGACAGAAACTTAACCAAGGAAATAAGAGACTTCCATACTAAAAACTATAAAACACTAAAATGAAAGCAGATACAAACAAACGAAAAGATATCTCATGTTTCCAGATTGGAAGACTTAATATTGCTTAAATGTTTACCCAAAGTGATGTACAGATTCAATGCAATTCCTACCAAAATTCAAAAGCCATATTTTACAGAAACAGAAAAAAACAATCTAAAATTAATGTGAAACAAAAAAGATCCCAAATAGACAAAGTGAGAAAGAGGAACAATGCTGAAGACATCTCCCTTCTTGATTTCAAAGCTAGAGTAATCAAAACAGAGTGATACTGGCATAAAGCCAGACACATAGACCAATGCAACAGAATAAAGTACCCAGAAATAAGCATGGGCATATATGGTCCTCCACAAGTGTGTCCAGAATACACAGTGAGAAAAGGATAGTCACTTCAAAAAACAATGCTGGAAAAACGAGATGTCTACATGCAAAAGAATACAATGGGATCCCCATTTTATATTATACACAAAAATCTACTCAAAATGGTTTGACAACTTAAACATAAGTTCTGACACTGTAAAACTTCTTGAAGAAAACACGGAAAGAAAAACTTCTTAACACTGGTCTTGGCAATGATTTTTTTAAATTTTTTTGACACCACAAGCACAGGACTTTGTTTTTTTGTTAATCCAAACATAGACTAGTTTACTACACCAGACTAAAAATTTTATGCACAGCAAAGAATATAGTCAACAAAGTGAAATTGCAACCTATAAATGGAAGAAAATACTTGCAAACCAATCTATTTAATAAGATATTAATATCTAAACCATATAAGAATCTCCTACAACTCAATAGAAAAAACAAACAAAGAACCCTCAAATAATCTGTTTAAAAAAACAGGAAAGGAGTTGAATAGGCATAAGGTGTTATACACATTGTCACCAGGGATTTGAAAAAATGCTTAACATTACAAATCATCAGGAAAATGCAGACCAAAATCACAAGGAGATACTACTTCACACTTATAGAATGATTATTTTCAAAAAGCAAAATATAAGTGTTGGTAAGGATGTAGAGAAACTGCAATTCCTACACATTATTGAACAGAATACAGAATTGTGCAGCCACCATGAAAAGCATGGTGGTTCCTCTAAAAAGAGAGCTACCGCAGGATCCAACAACGTTCCCTACCTTGTAAAGGTGTTTGTGAAAGGTGAGAAGTAGGTTTTGGTTTGAGGGATAGATTGTATAAATGGTTGTGTGTTTGTGTATGTAAACATTTTAGAATGTGAAAGTCTGGGACACATTTGGCATATGGAACAAAATATGAGCAGGACATGAGTAAACGGAGGACATACAAATCTATGAACCTGACATAAAAAATAAGAAATTATGACAAGCAGTTATATGCCAATAAATTTGGGAAATTTTAACATAGATCAACAGATTTCTTGACTGAAGTAGAAGTGGTAGAAAACTTGAATAATATAATTATTAATCATATTAAGTAATTTAAAAATATCTCCTCAAAATAAATAAATAAAATAAGCTCATATGGTTTGATAGGACATTTTGCATTTAAAAAGTGGTAATTTCAACTTTAACCTCATTCTTTCAAAGAAGGGAAAATGAAGGAACACGCCTTAATTAATTTTATAAGTTAAGTGTTGCCTAAATAATAATGAGAAAAATTTTAACAAGGGAGGCACATAAAGAAAAAAATGGCCAATAATACATTTAGATGGTAAATTCCTAGAAATTAGATTACCAAAATGGTGATATTCAGGTTTATCATAGAAATAAATGCTTGGTTTTTCCTTAAAAATATATAGCATTTAAATACTACATCTTATCAGTTTAAAGGAAAAGAGTAAATATTTTCTCAATAGGTATAAAAAAGCAGAGCACATCCTGCATAAATTTATTATCAGCATTTGTGGGTCATTAGGTGAAAGGGTCAAATGTACCATTCCCCAATTGGCTTTTTGGTACCTAGATCCATTTATTTTGGCTAAGGAAGAAAAAACATCACATAGTGGAGGCTGCATCCTTTTGTGTATTAGCCCAACCTCACAAAGTATTGTCTCCCAGCTAGAGCCGTCATAACTGAGTCTTTAATATTTTATTTCACTCTTCTTCTTGGTTAGTTGCTTCTGGGTGATGGAGTATATAATAGGGAAAAATCATTGAATATTATGGCATCAGCCTTCTGCCTTTCTTCTCTCTAAATATACTGAGCTCCTTAGTCAAAAGAAATACTGTGTAGAATGTTGCAATAATAAATAAAGTTCCTAACTACTAAGGAGTTGTGTATGGCAGAAGTAGGCAGAAAACCCAAATCAGTATCTGCTATACGATACTCACTGAGGAAAAATTCTGTCTAATGTGTTCTCCATGGTAAAAGAGATCCAATGTAACTGGCTTATCACCAGGTGACTGAATATTGTTCTTTGCTCTTAGTAGATGAGGTATTCGGCAGTGCCTGCAGTCAGATTAAATAGAGAGGTCGGGGAGAAGCCAGAGAGGGTGGAGGGTGGATTTTGGAAAATTTTTGGAAAATTCATGCAAAATATGTTTTTTTAATCTCTTACTTAACAAGTTCAATGAGCAAACACTGAGGTTAATATAGTAAAAAACAATGGCTGACACAGATAGAATAGGACTTTTTAAAAATAACTGATCATTGAGTGTTTCCTCTTTCACACTGAGTTTTCATATCAGAATCAGAAACTTTTACTTTCTAGGCCTCTTCTGTAATGATTCTTCCACACAATCCTGCACATGCCCAACATTATGGCTTCGTGAATGAGATGACACTGGGTTCAGTATGAGAAGTTCAGGTTCTTAACTCGGAGAGCATGAGTTTTCCTCCCAAACACCATTGGTTCACAGTGCAATTCTCCATCAGTGTTTGACATAGTGTCCACAGAGTACTGCAATCTGACGAGAGGCACATTACACACTCTCGAATTCGATGAATCATAAGCACAAGCGGCAACACTCCTTGCACTACAGCCTGGACCAGCTGGAAGACCTACGTTTTTCTGAATCACGCCCAAAGCTCTCAGTCTTGTGGGTTACTAAGTAAATTGGTAGTAGCAGCAGCATTTCCAGATATACATATATATATATATATACACACACATATATATATATATATAATCCAAATTTGTCCAGCATGTATTGTTTCTTTTTCCCAGAGTTTAGGAGATCTGAATTGGTCCAGCATGCATTGTTCCTTTTTCTTAGAGTTAAGGAGTCAAAGATGCACTTTGGAGAAAGCATTACAACATTCTCAAGACAACTGAACAGTCAGAAAATGTATTTCAGTGGCAAAAACCTAAAAGTCCTCCAGTTTATTTTCCACTGTCTACCATGCCTGTATCTTTCAAGGTATCTAGTATATCTAGTACTTACCAATCAATAGACTTTATCAGCATAGACAATCAATGGATGGACCAGCATGATTTCCTATAGGAAGCAAGATAATTAAGGTCACACTGAGCTAAATTATGGAGTCAAGCCCAGGAATTGATGAAGCCTTGTGGCAAAACAGTGCTGTTATATGCTGCTAGCTGAAAGTAAGTGACTTCTGATGCTCTTTGTTTATTGGTATTGAGAAAAAAAGTGCATTAATCAGCTTGATAGCTAATTTTCCAGGTGTCAAGAACTATATTTCCCATCTCCATTAAGGAGCAAATGCAATTGGAGACACTTCTTGATTGAGCTCATGATAGGCCACTATCATTCTCTATGATCTATCAGCTTTCTACACAGGCCAGTGTTAAATGGAACTGTGATAGGTATAACTGCCTCGGTGGGTGAAAATTGCATCCTTCAGTTAATCTGGGCAAAAGCTTTGGAACCATTCTTGATTTCTCTCTTTCTCTCACACACATATCCAATTTGCCAAGAAATTCTCTCAGGCTCATAGCCTCCAAACTGCTTTCATACTTTCCTTTATCTTTGTCCCTTAACCATTGATTTTCATTGTAGCAACAGTGAAATTCTTTTAAAATGAAAGGCAGGCCATGTCACTTGTCCACTAAAAATGCTGCAGTGATTTTCCATTTCACTCAGAGAAAAAGCTGAAGTCCTTACCATAGCTCACAAAGCTCTGTGGGTTCTGGGCCACATTTAGTCTCTGACTTCATCTCTTGATCTTTCTCGGTACCCACTCCAGCCATACCAGCCTCCTTGCTATTCCTCAAATAGTCCAGTCACTCTCCTGCAGAAAGTTCTTTATTCTAGTTGTTTCTGCTGCTTGGTATGCTTTTTCCCTGTAAATCCATAAGCCTATTGACTTTTTTCAAATCTTCGCTAAAAATTTCCGGGCTACTCTATTTAATATAGCCAACTCCCATCCTCCCTGTGTGAATCCATCATTCCTGCTGATTGCCTATACTCTGCTCTACATATTTTTACAATTTTCACCTGAGATATACTACATATTTATCTTACTTCTTTTGCTTACCATGTTTATTACTTACTATTTGTCTTCCTCTGCTAGAATGAGATGCCTATGATTTTAGAATCTTTCTTTGTTTTTTGTTCATTGATATATCTAAAAGTGAAGAATGGTTTGTGAAAAAGAAGAAGAGAAATATTTGAACACATGAACAGTGTGTCAGTCCATTTTGTGTTGCAAAAGATGTTTATTTGGCTTGTGGTTCTGCAGGCTGTACAAGCATGGCACCCACATCTGCTCAGCTTCTGGTGAGGTCTTAGGAAGTTTTTAATTACAGTGGAAAGCAAAGGGGGAGCAGGCATGGCACATGGTGAGAGAGGGAGCAAGGGAGAAAGGGGGAGGGGGAAGTCCCAGACTATTTTTGACATTCAGATCTCACCATCTCATATTAACTCATTACCATGGGGAGAACACCAAGCCATTCGTAATGGATCCACCCCCATGACCCAAATGCCTCCCGCTAGACCAACCTACAACATGGGAGGTTATATTTCAGCATAGGATTTGGAGGAGACACACATCCAAACCATAACAAATCTTTAAAACTTGTTAAGTGAAATAAGGCAAATTGCAAAAATGCATATTATGAAATTTAATTTACATAAGTAGACAAAATGAAAACTCTAATATTTTGTTTAGGAGCTCATCCATATATATTAAATATGGGGAAAAAACAAGAAATGACAATCTCATAAGTTAGAATAGTAGTTATTTTTAAGCTTAAGGAGGGAAATTTAATTTAGAAAAGGACCACAAATTACTTTAAAAATAAAGATGATGTCTGATACTTCTCTGACTACAAGTCAAACTAGTATTTGATTATTCTTTATGTTTTTTCTTTTGTATGCATTAAGCATTTAATAAAATAATATTTTAGTTTTTAATTTTAAAAAGTTGTTAGTATAAAACAAAAAAGAAGAGATAAAGAGGGCATTTTCACCCTTGTGCTGAGTAGATATTCATTCATTGATGCGTGCATTCATTCGTGCATTGAATACACACTCGTATAGAATGCATTATTTATTAGGCACTGTCCTTGGTCCTAGGAATACCAGTGAAAACAATAAGGGGAGACCAACAAAAACATTTTGTCCTCCCAGACTTTAATGTTGATGTGAGAGTCAAGAAAGAAATAAATATATGAATACGCAGGCCATTAGATGTTTGTAAATATAACGAATGTGGTATTTTACAAATAATAAAAAGAAAAGGCCTCTCCGAGCTGAAACCTAAGAACTAGGGGATCGAGGCCATGTAAATATCTTGGAAAAAATATTTTGGGTAGATGGAAAATCTGGTGTGTAATTCCTGACTTTGGAGCATTTGGGAAATAGTAATGTGTCCTACGCAACTCAAAAGCCAAGCAGTCAAAGGGCAAAGTTGTAGAATATGAGGCCAAACTGTATTATACGGGCTTTATATTGTACCCTGCATCAGAAAGAAAGACCTGTGAGGCTTGATCAAAGAAACAGTATAACTGGAACATTTAAAACAGGAGGTGAATTCGTCCATTGTTACATTGCTATAAAGAACTACCTGAGACTGGGCAATTTATAAAGAAAAGAGGCTTAACTGGCTCACAGTTCCACAGGCTGTGTGGCTGGGGGGGGAGGCCTCAGGACATTTACAATCACAGCAGATGGTGAAGAGGAAGGAGGCACGTCTTACATGACTAGAGAAGGAGGAAAAGAGAGAAGGGGAAAGTGTTACACACTTTTATAAACAACCAGATCTTGTGGGAACTCTCTCACTGTGGTGAGAACAGCTAAGGTAAAATCTGTCCGCATGATCCAATGACCTCCCACCAGGCCCCAGTTCCAACACCGGGGATTATAATTTGACATGAGGCTTGGATAGGGACACAGACCCAAACCATATTAGGAGCTATTCTGGTTGTAGAAAGATGAAGGCAGAAGTAGGGAGACTTGTTACGAGACGCGCTATAGTTCAGGCAGGAGACAATAGGAACATGGGCCACAGTATCACACAGTAGGTGGTGAGAAGTGATCCTGGGTATATTTTGAAGGTTTGCCTGATGGGTCGGATATGGGTTTTAAGAGAAAGAGAGGGGTAAAATATAGCATTAGGGTCCGTAACCTGAGCAATTGAAAGATGGAGCTATTTACTAAGATAGGAAAGACTGTGGACAGAGCAGGATTCAAGTTCAGATTTAAAGATACTAAATTTGAGACATAAAGCAGATTAAGCGATTGGTCACAGAAACCTAGAGTTCAGGAAAGCAGTCTAGAGATATATATTTTGTGAATGATCAGAACACAGATGATTTTTAATGGCATATGACTGAATGGAATAACCTTAGACTTGTGTGTAAATAGAATATTTCCAAGGACTAAGCCTTGATATTCTCCAATATTTGAAGCCAAAGAGTTGAGAAGCCAGCAAAGGAGTCTGAGGATGACTGGCCTGTGAGAATAAACAAGAGAGGCTGATGAATATTCCTGCAGCCGTGCTAAGGAAGTGTTTCATGAAAAAATGAGTGATAGATTGTGGCAAATATGGCCATTATATTAAAAAAAAAATTGTTGCAGGGCACAGTGGCTCAACGCCTGTTATCCTAACACTTTGGAAGGCCAAGGAGGGTGGATCATTTGAGGTCTGGAGTGTGCAGCCAGCCTGGCCAACATGGTGAAACCCCCTCTCTAGTAAAAATGCAAAAATTAGCCAGGCATGTTGGAGGGTGCCTGCAATCCCAGCTACTTGGGAGGCTGAGGGAGAAGAATCACTAGAACCTGGGAGGCAAAGTTTGCAGTTAACCAAGGCTGCACCTTGCACTCCAGCCTGTGTGACAATAGTGAAACCGTCTAAAACAAAAAATTGTCTACCAGAGTAACGTGGGGTAAACCTGAAGGAGAGCTGCTTTTGTAAAACATTGAGAGCAAAATAAATATGAGTAGAAGCATTGGAAATCTTGAGAATAGACACCAGAAAGCTAAACAATTTTCATTTTTATTAAAAGGAAAGACAGTTTCATTTCTCTTGAAGTTAGATGAAAGGTTTATTTTTAATATTTTTGATAGTACTTTTAGGAAAGTTCGTATCTTTACCCGATTTCTGCCTTATTGGGTGGTTCAGATCAACAGTTCATATGAGAATTTGAGTCATTCGACTTTGTTCACTATGAGTAGGATATTTTACAATTCATTTTTCACTCTTTTCCCTCTGTAGAATCAAAATGTTCTTGGCATCCATGAGTCCTGGGAATCCACCAGGGCATCAGGCACCAGTTTTCTTATGGGAAACTTTAGCAATCAGCAGCTACAATCAGCTGCCAGCCATAACAAGAACAATGTTTCAGCTGCAGATCTGAAGCCAGTTGGAGAGAGATCTTGAGCTCATTATTCTTTTATGGATGTTGATGGTGGTGAACCAGACATTGCACTGATAGTCTTTCTTCCAACATTTACAGTTATCATAACTAAACCATTTTAATATCATATAATTGTATTCAATTGTCTTTTTAAAAAGATTAGGCACGCTGCACAAAAAATATCCCACAGTATTTTTAAGACTTCCACATGTGTGAACATAGTAAATGTGGAAGCTGAATTTTTTCCTTGCTTTTATACAGCACTATCAACTTTATCTGTCACTAACTTTCAACTTACATTTCTTAAAAACCCCACTGATTCTTTCCCTGATTGTTTGCTTCTTTTATTGATCTCTCTTTTCCAAAGGCATAGGCAGTACCAAGCACAACAAACAACTTAAGGTCTTTATTTGTCTCTTGAGTCAAACAATTTAAAATCCATCTGATGATATTATCTCTTCAGCTCATAAACTTCATAGTGGGCCTCAAAACACAAGTTTATGTTCTCCAAGTATAATTTTATTCTAATTTCTTTTTCTCTGTTGCTAAACAAGACCATTCTTAGTTGCCCACTATGTTTGTTCTATCAATTTTCGATTAGCCAAAGAGTGGCAGATAAACATTCATTAAATTTAATTACCCATGTCATACATTCCTATAAAATTTTCATAAATATGCATTAAATATAATCTTAGCTTCCTTTTATGTTGTGTGTCACTGTAAAGGTTGTCTGAGGTATTGTTTATTCACATTTAGTTATATCCTCAGGGTTATCATTTGTTATCCTGCAGAGTTTAGTAATGTTCTAATTCTCTGGCTGTTTTCTAACCACATGAAGACTTTATGGTTCTCATTCTGTTTGTGACCCAAAAATACAATATTTTCTCTAAAAATGAAGCTAACACTTTGTCAAATATCCTATTTTATTTCTCTCTTCGCACAAGCTCTGCTGAAGTTTGTTACAAAAAGTTTTTTTTCAGATCTCATGCTCGACTTTAATGGGTATTACGTTTATTTTCATTACTCATGACATAAAGGATTTTCAAAATTTTTGTGAACAAGGCTAGGTAACTTCTTAGACTTGATTCTCCTTTGTACCCCAGTCTGTAGGTCATATATTATATGAGGGATTGGTGATAAAGTGCTGAACAAGATAGACACAGATCCTGCCCTCCTAGACCATTAACCAGAGATAATAACCAATAGAACAGGTAGAGTGAATAACAGCAAAAGGAGAGGGGCCCATCCAATCCTTAGGCTTGAATGTTTCTTCACCCTTTATTCAGGTACCCCTCAGGATTCCATGGTAGAATGCTATTCAACTGGGATTCCTATTCTCCGCAGTTGAGAGCCTTATATTAAAGAAAAAAGACATAGACGAGGTACTTTGTGAGCAGCATGTATCTTGAGAACTGAGAGCTTGTGAAACAGCAGTAGAAGCAAGCCAAACATAAATTTGCCAACTTTAGGATTTTTCTCAGTGTTAACATCATTGGGATTAAATTGTTGAAATGCAAGAAGGTTACTTCTAATATAATTTTCTTTGCCATACGGTCTCTGTCTTACACCTGTCATCCTAAGATTACTTCAGGTCTTTAGATCAACTTTTGGCTCTGAAATAGGAGCCTGCATTAAAAGGAGCTTAGTCAGAAAGTTGTCTAGTAAAGTCTACTTCTTTTAATTATTATTATTATTTTTTGAAACGGAGTCTTGGTCTTGTCGCCCAGGCTGGAGTGAAGTGGCACGACCTCAGCTCATTGCACCCTCTGCCTCCCAGGTTCAAGTGATTCTCCTGCCTCAGCCTCCTGAGTAGCTGGGATTATAGGCACCTGCCACCAAGCTCGGCTATTTTTTGTATTTTTAGTAGAGACCAGGCTGGTCTCAAACTCCTAACCTCATGATCCGCCCACCTTGGCCTCCCAAAGTGCTGGGATTACAGGCCTGAGACACCGCTCCCAGCCCTTTTAATCTTCTGTGAAGAGCATATGTGAATCTAACCCAACCACTATCCTGAATACCACATTTGTTTGTAGAATTTGTGGAAGGAAATGGATAAAGAAAAATGTGATGTAGTACTACTAATTCGTGATTATGCTAGACCAAGAACAAAATGGTATGTAAAGGCCTGCAGAAGCTGAGAAAGGATGCTTCAATAATGAATAATATAAAAAGTACAATTAGATAAGCAATATAAACAGAAAGTGTCTTCAAAAATATTCACAGAAAGCATTCAGTGCACAGCTTCCAGGATTTTCAGAAAAGAAAATGCAAAAATGGGGGCTGGTTTTCAGAGGCAGGATACTTTTCCTAGTACAAAAATAGTGGCTAGGCCTTAGAGGACATGGCTGGGATCCACTCACTAAAATAAGAATTTGGCCAAAGAAAAAGGCAGGCAATAAATGATCTACAAGTTACCAGCAATGAAACTAAACTGATGGTAGACCAACGAGCTAAAGCCCTGGAATGTGTTTAGTATTCCTACCTTATTCACAGTTTAGATTTCCATGATTGGTTATATGGGGCAGACCACAGTCTGAAAATATTAGATGAAAAATTCCAGAAATAAACTATATATTTTAAATTACACACAGTTTTGAGGAGTATGATGACATTTTGTGCTGTCCTGCTGTGTTGTAGGACATGGATCCTCCTTTTCCAGTGTATCCATGCCCTAGATACTCACTGCTCACTAGTCACTTAATATTAATAGTTGTCGAGGTTATAAGATGGACTATCACTATATCACAGTGCTTGTGTTCAAGTAACCCTTATTTTATCTAATAATGGCTCCATAGTGCAAGAATAGGAATGCTGTCATATTGTTATCATTGTTATATTTTAATGAGTTATTGTTGTTAATCTCTTATGTGCCTAATTTATAAATGAAAGTTTATCATAGGTATGTATATATAAGGAAAAAAGCATAGTATACATAGGGTTTGGTACTATCCATGGTTTCAGTCATCCACTGGGGATATTGGAATGTACCTCCTGTGGATAAGGGGCAGCTACTGTATTTTATTTTCCTGTGACATAATGGAATCTATAATAGGGAGATGCTGACGTAATCTTAATTTACAAATTAGGGAATTGGAGAAGATTCAGTCGAGGTAAATAAAACTCAGAGACGACCTTGAGTTTATGCCAGTGAATAATCTTTATAAGAGGCAACACCGTGAGCATTTTGTGTTGTTGTTACAGGGCTGCCAAAGTGACTGTCTTCCAGTAACTGACAAGAACTTTTTTCCCAATTGTGAGTGACCAGAGATTTGTCACAGCACCAGTAGCTTCAATGATTTGAAAAAAGACTTGATTGGAAACACATCCTCAAGTTCAGTTTCAAAACCTTAGAAATTTATATATGCTTTAGTGAATATTAATCTGATTCAAGCAGTCCATTTTCCCATGAATTATAAAGGGCTTGCATAACCCAACACTTATCTGAAATATTTTCTTTTTTCTCTAGTCATATCCCTGATGAGCAGTTTTTTTCTTAGTCCCTCCTGACTTGACATTCTCATTATTCATCTTTGGACACTTGTTTATCCATATTTCCCCAAATCATTTCCTGTTTATAGATTGCACCAAGGTTTAGTCTAGAGTGCCTTGAATATAATGACTGATTATGCTTCCGTTCCTGGAAACAATACTGAGTATACCAGTCACGGTTCTGTAAACTTGTTTACCCTTTAGGGAGGAATATTTGATCTTATCATTTCCTGAAATTTACCTCTTTTTAATTTACAAATGATTACACATAGCTGAGCCTCTACTTCAGGGATTTGATAATGTCTCTACTTAGGAGTAGAGACCTACTCTTTGATTCTGTATCTGTCTTCACATCAATGGAATATTCTATTCTTACTAAAGTAAATCTGACATATTAACAGAAGATTGATATAATGCATTTGGTGAATTCAGTAAAACTGCAACTTGCCTTTTACTGTTAATAATTTCCTTCCATGTTTTAAAAATCTCTTTCCTAAAAAGTAGCTGAACATTTGTCCCATTGTTTATAATTTTTTATATCTTTGAGTACCAAACTCATCATTATGTTAATTGTTAACTTTATGTGCTCATTAAAATGATCTTAAATTGTGTATATTTTATACTTGTTTTTAGCCTCAGTTTTTCTGTTTTCTTATGTTATGACACTATTGTGATTTTTAAAATAATAATCTTTAATAAAAGTAAAAATATTTAATGTTTTAAAATAGTATTTCTATGATTATATTGAGTTTAAAAAATTTTCTTTGACTTTCAGAGAGCTTAGACTTTTTCTGAAGTGTACTAGATGACTACAAGGGGTTTGAGTTCTCAGGAGAATCTTATGATTGAACTGTTAATTACTGTGCATTTAAACTGCCTCAATCAAGAGTCAATATAATCAATTATGTAAAAATCTGTTGTCTTTCAAATAGAATATATGTAAAACCTAGTATTACTTATTTGATATATTTCTAGGTTTTATTTCAATAACTTTCTTTTTTTTTTTTTTTTTGAGATGGAGTCTCACTCTGTCACCCAGGCTGGAGTGCAGTGGTGCGATCTCGGCTGACTGCAACCTCAGCCCCCTGGGTTCACGCCATTCTCCTGCCTCAGCCTCCCGAGTAGCTGGGACTACAGGTGCCCGCCACCACACCTGGCTAATTTATTTTTATTTTTATTTTTGTATTTTTAGTAGAGATGGGATTTCACCGTGTTAGCCAGGATGGTCTCGATCTCCTGACCTTGTGATCTGCCCACCTCGGCCTCCCAAAGTGCTGGGATTACATGTTTCAATAACTTTCAATTCTACATAGAGTCCTGTCAGCTCCAAATACTATCAAGGAAAATGTCTATTTCTTCTAAAACAAAAAGAATTCATTTCTATAATAAATATAATAATAATAGATATGTTGGAGCTGATCATGGCAGTTTGCCAGTGTCAATGTTGTGTTCTTCCTGCTAACTGTGCATTCAGTAACATCATACTGGTGGCCTGGAATTGGCCATGGCGGGAGTATTTACATCACAGAAATCAACAAATGCTGCAAATCGGGGGTTTGGGTTTTGAGAAGCAAAGTGTTAATTATTTACCAGTGACTGCTAATAAAAGCTCAAAATTAAACTACGTAAAATAAACATGTACAATGAAAATGGCAATACTTCCCCCAAATCTTATCACCTAGGGATTATCTCTAATAGTATTTTAGTGTAATGTAACCTTCCATATAGTGATATAGTAACAATTTGTGTGTTAATACAAAACAAAACAGGCAAATTCCAATAAAACAATTGATTCAGACAAAGGGTATATAATGCAGTGGGCAGAATTCCAGTATGGCCTCCAAGATTTCTGCTCCCTGATTTGCATAACCTCCTCTTCTCAATGTTGGTAGTTACCCACGAATATGCTGGGAAAGCACACTCATAATTTGGCTAATCATAAGTTGGGCTTGAGTCACTCCCAAGAAAGATTATCCTGGTGGGACTAACTTAACTACATGTGCATTTTTAAAGAACGTAAAGTATCAGAGGGGTGCTCTCCTGCTGGCCTAGAAGAAAACAAGAGTCATGTTGTGAACTGCCCATGGAGGCAACCATCATTAGGTGGTGATCACTCTCAGCTTCTAAGCTGAGAGTGATCCCCAGCAAACATCCAGCAAAACAAAACCGAATACAGACATCCATCCTACGATCACAAGTAACTGATTTTTTTAACAACCTGTATAGTCTTGGAAGACGATGCTAAGCTCCAGATGAAGTTGCAGCCCTGGTGAACATCTCGATTTCAGTGTATGGGTCTCTGAACAAAAGCTTCACTGCCAATAGAAACTGTGAGATAATAAATGAGTGCCAATATAGGCTGCAAAATTTGTGGTAATTTGCTATTCAACAATAGAAAACTAGTACAGCTTGGAGGAAACATTCAACAATTTTTAGAGAATGGTGACTGACTGATACAGAATGAAGGAAAAAGAGATCCAACTATAGGGCTTTTAAGAATGAGTCTTCATATTCCTCCCAAGGAAGAGTAAAGGGCTTCATGGTCCAGACCTGGCTATATCACCTGGCTATCCCCTGTAGCATCATATGGAGCTCTGATGGTTGAATGGGAAACAGCACAACCTCTTGAAACTTGGATTTCCATGATTGTGGGAGAAATGGAGTAAGATAGAGACAAACAAAGAGTAGATTTCAGTCTAAAAAGATTTAACTTTTTGTTGGTGGGGTCAGTGCCTTGGACTTCATTTCAGGGGTGTTAGTAAAACCTAGTTGCAAGAGGTGCTACCTAAAAGTCCGTCATAAGGAGCCCTAAGGTTGAGCTTTGAACAGCTGTGTTCCCACAGCTATCATATCTAAAACACCCTGCTGGCCTGGGTTAGGAGCAGATAAAACTAGACTCTATAATATAGAAATCAATATTTTTCTTCTTGTGTCTCTGTGTTTGCAAGAAATAAGGGCAACTCCTGAAGCTGGCTAAAGGCAGATGAAACATCCCCTCTTTAGCCATGAAGGAAGTCTGGAAAATTATTTTATTGTTTAAATTGGCTTTTCCTTGATAATTTGATATAAGAAATATATTTAACCTTAATGTCTTTCAAAGGAGTCAGTATGACATTTATGTTTCCATTGCATTAATTAATTTTTAAGATTTTTATCAAGTATTAAGCACTTTTGTTAAGTCCTTTTAACTGTTTAGGAAGACATAATAAAATGAAACAAAAATAAAATATTTGGTGACATTTTTGTGAACATGATAATTTATCCTCTAAAATTAAAAAAATCAATTTCATGGGGTGAAATTTTATTTCAAATACTTGATGACCATCAACTGAAATAAAGTGGATATTATTGATAATTTTAAGTTGTGAAAAACAAAAATATATATAATTGTATGTTTTATGAATATACTTATAATGTATGGAGAGATAGACAAAAATTAAGATTTAAAAAAATTATCTACGTGGCAGTTAGAGACATATTTGAATAAGTTAACAAAATGAATTTAAAAGAATGAGCAATCCATAACTAACATAATTTGATAATCTAAATTTCTTGGTAATCTGTGAGACTCTAGCAAGTCTACTTGGCGTCATTAAAGTTTATTCATGTAGAATTTGGTACAAATCCCTGTCCCATGACTGTGTCCTCTACGTGCGAGCCAGCCCAGACAACTTTGAAAAAGAGTAGAGGGAGAATTTCTTACATCAATGGGTGAATGAGTCACCAATATCAAGATCTTTACACAAGCCAAAATAGAGGACAATAGTTACTAACTGAGTTTGTAACCCAGAGAAGGGGTTGAAATATTCCTTTTATTAAATTGATGTTCATCAGATTTAATGGATAACATATCTTTCAATTACGTCTAGGATTTTGTTAATTTAAATAAGATAAAGGAAGAGACATGGGTGTAATCTTGATAATTTAAATGGAATAAACACACTAAGAAGCAGAAGTGTGGACTCATCAAGGAACAAGGGAGAATGAAGCAGGGTTTATCAGATGGAGTTGGACATGATTATGTTGATTTGGACCCACGTTGGAAAAAGAAGCTCTGGTGGAATCCTGGTTTCTCATTTCCTCGTAAAAAGTATCAGCAGTAATCTCTAATGAGTAAACAATGATTTATTGCATTACATTAAAGTTATCAGATCCCCTTACAGTTAATGACCCTAGACAAAGTGTTATTACTTGTAGCTCTACCTGGATGCCAACACACAGAACAATTGTGATTAGCTTAACCAGACTACCCCTTGAAGGAAGTTTGAAAAGGTTCTGTGCAAGCTGTCTGGTGTGGGTGAGGTGGGATGCAATAGCTGGCCTGAAGGCAGCAAAATATCTCATCCTGGAGCAGCAAAAACAGACTCAGAGTTAGGAGTGATCTAATGTCTCTCAGCCTTCCCCTAATGTTGTGACAACGCATAAGGTTTCATTCTCATAAATCAGCTTTGATTTTTCTCTGGTTAAGATTCTAAATTTGGGTTGTCTCCCATGTATAGAATTAGAATAATTTATGAAAATACAATCTGAATCAGTAACAGAAAGCATTTGCAATGGGGAATTTGGTAGAATATATAGCTTAAATAAAATCACAGACAGAAATAAGATTTAAATTTTTCTAAAATAAGCATGTCCAGAATGCAATTAGTATGATAGGATGAATCTAAAGGGAGGCTTTTTCGAATAATACATGTCTGCTTGGAAACCAACTATTCTACACTGAAACTCTCTTTAGGGAAATGGCCATGTAAAAGACCCCACAGTGATATGGTAGATTGATTAGTGTTTGCAAATACACATCCACATGCCTTGATCCTACCCCCCCACCTCAGGAGTACATAACACATTCCTTCAGTATTGGCTTAATTTCTGACATACTTTGCTTGATGAAATATAAGTCAGTTTGACATACATCCATCCCATCTGAGGAGAAGCTTGAAATGTGCTTGTAGAGTTTTCTTAATCTCTTGCTAATTCCCGCTGCCAAAAGAAGGGTGGGAATGTCCTAAGTGGTCCTTTTAGCTTTGGTGTTAAAATGGAAGAATTGTGGAGCACAGCCGACCTGAATGAGTCAGAGCCACAGTAGTTACAGATAACCTACGGTCACCAACACATACTGAGGCAGGGAATAAATATTATTATAAAACGCTGAGAGTTTGGCTTGTTCGTTTAGCAACAAAGCTGACTAATACAAGTGGGCACTTAAACAGTGGTTAAATAAATGAATAAATATGTCTTTTAGAAGTCAAATTTAGTAAAAAGAAAAAGTAAAAGTATGCATTATAAACTGCAGTTCTGTTTTTAAAATAGAAATACTTTCTTCTATTTTGTTAGAATAACTCTTTCTTTACATTACAATTTTTGAATAATGGTTGTTCCATTTTTAATTATGAGCAAGATTTTAATTATAAAGTCCTTAGGATGCTATTCAAATACTGACCAATTTTCCAAAAATATTGTGGTTCACTCATGTAATGAGAAATGTACTATTTACAGAGAAAGAATGTTCAGATATTTCTTCACTACAAAATTAATGAAATAGTAATAAATGCTATGGCAATATTAGCCTTATTTCCAGTATTTATCAACCTACCATGACTTCCAATTAGCTTTGAAACTCAAGTTGAATAAATGTCCTTCAGGAGAGTGATGAGCATATGCAGATTCACATTAAGCACTACCTTTTTCATTAGTTAACAACTTTATTTAAGTTACCTCCAGGCTGATTGTAAACTCCAGCAAGTTTTCAGACTTTAAAATCACACACATACACACACACACAAACTTAAATGCCTACATTTAAAACATGTCATCATTTTTTACATTAAAAATGTTTAAGTAGGAAAATATTAAAGAAATTCGGTCAAAATCTGATATAAATTATTAGAACATGTACAATTCAGGCAATTGGCATTAATCTGAACAAGACCTGGGATCTTGTTCCAATTTCATTATTTGCATTAATTATACATTGGCAGTTTATTTTTTATGCATGAGAATTGAGAGAGATACCATTCCTACTGTGTATCATAATTGCCATTTCAGAAGTGAAAAGTGTTTCATAGCAAATATTGTGAAATATTGAGAAGGCCACTTTAGCTTTATGCTTATATGATTGTGTTTAATCTCATTTTTCCAAATTCATTGCTAAACTGATATGCAATACTATTATTTCATAAAGTTTGCTTTTCAATTTGTTGAATGAAGACACTATGCATATTGAAATTAGCTTCCCATTTTCAAGAAAGTTTTAAAGCTTGCAATTCATTTTTAAAAAGATACACGTTTCTAAATGTCATTGTCTTCAGCCGTAAGATGACAACAATTTAAATATGTCATTAAAATGTATCCTACCTGATTTGTAGTGGAAATAAATATTCAAGGAAGTTGTCCATGTAATCCTATTAAAGCAGAGTTTGCAAGGAAATGTTTCGCATGCTCTTGAAACTTTGAAGCTCATGATGGTTGTAAGCCATGCTATAGCTCTGTTGTTAAATTTTCCCAAAGCAGTTAAAGCTAATGGCAGTAACAAATGAAATGCTGTAAATCCAGGAAAGCATCAAGCTTGCTTAATTCCTGAGCCATAAATTTTAATCATTGAAATATAATTTTTTTCCTGTTTCCTTAGCTAATCTCACTTTTCTTTGTTTTTCCCCAAGAGGATTTGATATTTTGCTAAGAATGAAATCAATTAGAGTACAACTGCAATTTATAAGGGATTTAGTATTAGACAGAAGTCACTAAGATGAGAAAAAGGTGTTTCATGTTTCACCCTGTTTTTTAAGCAAAGGAGTGTCTTTCTGTCTCTCATTTGTTTTGTTTTGTTTTGTTTTGTTTATTTCTTCTATTTTCCATTGAAGAATTTGGCAAATCAAGCACATAGAATTGACATTCAGTTAGGCAATTATTTCTTGAATATCTTTTACTACCTTTTTGAAACTTAGAATACTAATTTATGTAATTTATATGATTCAATTGGAGTTCATATATGAACTATAGAAATTTGTTTTGCCAATGTAACATTGAAATTTCTCCATCAGAATTCTCAAGTATGTTTGTCAAAAACACAGATTCCCAGGCTCTCACCATAGCACACTGAGTCAGAATGTTCGTTTATACAGCCCATGTAATTGAATATTTAATATGACCCTCAAATGATTTCTAAGTTTGAGAACCATTACTATAAATGAGGAGATAGCCAAATACATGGAATTACTGGCATTTTTTCACCCTCTCTCCTCTTCACTTGGCTTTTTTTTTTCTTTTCTCAATTTTATTTACTATAACTGTATCTTCAAAGTTGAGCTTCACCTTTCATCAATAGAATTGTAGCACTGCTGGGTAAACCTGAAATAAATTAAATTTGTGCCCTAAGGTATTAAGCCTTATTTTTTGCATTTCATTAAATTTGTTATGTTTCTTATGTTTTCAAATGGGAAATTCATTTGGTCTTTTTGTAGATTAGCATACATGTATTTGCAGAATATCATATTTTAGTGAGTAGAAAAATTATCTATACTGGACTTTTATAAAGAATCTAAGGCCCTTCCTTTCAAGAGACTGAAGTTAAATTAGTGAAAATTCAGTTGGAATAACTGAAATGATCAATATCTAGGAAGAATAAAGTGTATTTGTCAAAAGATGAATTAATTCCTTTGTAATTTAAAGAAAATTATATTCAAATCAGAGGTGCCTAAAAGAAAAAATTCAAGGCAATAGAATATAAATAATATAATATGTGCTGTAATACCATTCTGTAGTGCATGAATAGGCAAAGTACTCAAGCTACTGTATATTTCAGTCCAGTAATGTATGACTCATTTACATATGCACAACACAATCAAAATTAAACTGGTGTTGATTTAAACACAATCCACATTAAACTAATAGAATGAAATAAGTAATTCCTAAATTTCTATCTAAAAAATCTTATATATTGGAAAATAGTTCAATATAGAGTATAAATTCAAGGAAACTGCTACCTTTGCTGAAAGTGCATTACAATGTATGTTATATTAAACATGGAATGAACACACACACACACACACACACACACACACAGATTATAATCTAAACATTTTCTTATGAATAATCCCTAGAACTGAATTTTTAATGACCAAGAGAAATAATATGAAGGCAAGATTGTATAGATCTGAGTCAAAATTGACTGCTTAAATATGATCATTATATTTCAATTTTCAATTATAGCCTTTGCCATAATTCCTTTAACTCTCTACTTTATTTAGTCTGCTTTACTATTATTTGTGTAATCTTGAAATTATATAGGTCTTTAAAACTCATATGGCTCAGCCCACCAGCATTTTTTGGAATGCCTTGGATCTGTACAGTCACTGAAACACTGTCATTGGATGTTTATACATGTGTATAGTAACAATGAAATCATTTTTTTCTTTACCACTAATTAGGGATATAGAAACAACATGAAAAACTTGAATTACAGTTTCTCTACTTTTAAAACAAAGGTGTTGAGCCCTTTATTTTCCAAATTTTCTTCCAACTCAAAAATTACCTAATACAAGCCAGGCGTGGTGGCTCACACCTGTAATCCCAGCACTGTGGGAGGCCGAGGCTGGTGGATCACCTGAGGTCAGGAGTTTGAGACCGGCCCAGCCAACATGGTGAAATTCTGTCTCTATTAAAAATAGAAAAATTAGTCAGGCATGGTGGCACGCACCTGTAATCTCAGCTACTTGGGAGGCTGAGACAGGAGAATCTCTTGAACCCAGGAGGCGGAGGTTGCAGTGAGCTGAGATCATGCCACTGCACTCCAGCCTGGGCAACACAACAAGATTCCATCTAAAAAAAAAAAAAAATTACGTAATACCATGAGGCAATTTGAACCATGGCTGGTAAAATACTGATTGTCAGAAATTTCTTACTTAAATTAAGAATATAGTTGTTTAATCATGATTCTTATTCTTTCTGGAGGAATACTCAATAGGATCCTTACAGATGTAAGTGAGAAAAATCCATCTCAAGCAAATTTTTGCAAACAAGAAATTTACTGCCTCACAAAATTGACATGGCTTGGAATAGTTTCAAAAATGATGGAATTAAAGTTATGCTTCATGCCACCTCTCTATGTTCCTCTGCAATGCTTTCATTCTGAGAAAGATGTCTCCAAATGTTGACAATGATGCCAGCAACACTTCTAGCAAAAAGCCTATTGGCTTATCAACCCCAACAAAAAGAACCTGCCGCTTTTCCAAGGTTTCCTTAAAAAGTCTAAGGATTGAATCTCATTGGCTTATGTCTATTTTTGATTAATCACTCTGGCTGAGAGATGAGGAGATGGGCTTATAGAGTATACTTATTTACTATGCCTAGATAGAATGTCTATCTCTCAGTTAGGAATTAAGATAAACCCTAATTAAAACAGAGAAGCAGTATGACTCTTCAAAGCAAAAGTGGAGAGATTCTATTAAAAAAAAAAAGAATTAGATGCTGAGAAGGTAAAAACAAAAGAGGTCCAAGTTATTATCTCAAACACTTTATGACAGCTACCTTCTTGTCTCATTGTTCATTTATTAGATTTTCTTCAGCAAGGAGTTCTCAAGCATTTTAGTAACAGGAATTTCTTTATAATCCATTGCTGAGAACCTCAAAGAGCTTTTGTGTATATGAGTTATATGTACTGACATTCACCATATTAAAAATTATTACTGGTACATTTTAACATATTTGATTATTTATTTATATAAAATAACATGAATATCCTGTTACTTGTTAACATAACTAGCCTACTTTTAAATATGGGAAATTATATATTCTAAAAATAAATTCATGAGAAGAATGTCACTGTTTTACATTTTTTACAAATTCTTTCAATGTCTTCAGATGGTTGGATTTTCATTTTTCATATCTTCTCTGCCTTCAATCTACTGTAAATTATTTTGATGAAGATCTTGCTGCACACAAATATGTAGCTGAAAAGGGAAAAGTGTATTTTAATTGTCTTTTCAGGTAATTGTGGATCTTAGTCTTTGATACCACATCCAAATTTGGCTAATAGTTTCATAAAGGTTGCAATGTGAAACCCAAAACTGTATTAATAAACTTTTTTTATTGTCTCATTACAATTCATTGGTCTAACTTGCATTTTGAGTAGATCTTTTACCCATGCATAATGTTAAAATTTTAAAATATCATACATTGTTCATTTGAAAAACATTGGTTCACTTTAGTATGCTGTAGAAATGCTTTATGTGTACTTCCCATTTCATCATACGGAATATGAGAAAGACATTCACTCAAAGAGTTGATATTTAATACAATTAATATTATTGTGCCATCAATGACATTCTTAAACAAAACTGGCCTTTTCACCATTTCCTGTGAGTGCTAGACTGTAAAGAATACAATGACTGTTAGTACATTTTGTTACCACTGCTTTTATTCATGCAAAAACATTAGGCACTTTACTCACTGTTACTTTTGTACCACACCGCAAGTGTCAATACACTGAAAAAGGCTAATAATAATATCTTCTATTATGAAAATGCTTTTAATCTTGCAATTCCATGAATGGGTCGTTTTAAACCACGCTTTAAAAAACAAACTGCCTAAATCTTTTAAATTTTTTTCTCCACAACACTTATTTTATCATGTCTTCGTAGGTCCATAGATGCATAAAATTTTATCAAGATCTGTGCTAAAATGGGATAATACATTTGAAAGTAAATTTTATACTTTTAAGTGCCTTACAGATATAATAATATGCTATTATCATCCTTGTCATTATTACTATTAATGAGGTGACATATTGAACTAAGAAGAGCTTCAGGTATGGTTTGACTAGTGCAGCCTCAAGACAGGGGACTATTATTCATCTATTAATGTTGTCTAACTTACACTAAATTCTAGCAGCTATTTCACAATACTGATACATATTGAACTTGTGGTTAACAAAAATATGAGGGGTTTTATTCTGCAAAACCAGGCATCTTCTACTGTGTATTTCTATAATTGATTATTTTTTAAATTCAAAATTGTATTTCAATCTGGTAATTGGAAAACTGAGCTGTTTCCTTGTAACTGAAGAAACCTACCATATTTCTAGTCTTTAGAGGACAAGCGGCCTAGACTTGTAAGTTCCATATTCTCCACTGGAAAGCATACACTGCTCTTGAACTTCTAGTCTAATAAAATGAGTTGTTTAAAAAATACATTTAACATTCCCATCATATTTTTCCATGGTTCCTGGGTTCTTATCTCACTGCTCTTTGTCTTTGAGCAGGTTATTTTATAGTTCACTAAGTCACTAACCTTGAAGCAGCTTTCAAAACTTTCTTATATTTTACACACAAAATGCATCAAAAAAATGAGATGGAGTATCTTGTACCTCTCTTTTATTGCTATGTCCTATTTAAGACCTCAACAACCACATAATTCCACAAGTAAAAAAATCAATGAATCCTGGCCCACTCACTTATTCTCTGGCACATCCTGAGCCAAAACTAAACTTTCAACAGAACACTATCTTCTTGATCACATAATATTTGTGGATTTTGAAGCACATACATATTTACTTTTTATCCACTATTGTGGAACAATGTAGACAAAAACTGTTACTATGACTGTATAATAGGTATACAGAAATAGAAGGAATCCTGGAAAATAACCTAAATAAAATTAGAATAGGGACTATTATATGTAGTTCTACTACTTAAAATAATTTTTAAACAGATAGACCCACATTAAAAATAATTATGAAAATTATGTTTAATGGATGCACAGTGACTTTTTTTCCAAAGAGTACTAAATGGAGGGGGAGTGGAGAGTAACTTTAAATTTGAAAAATCTGAATAGCATTACCTCAGCCAGGTGATAAAAGTCAACATCAATAGTGATAAGTCACGTTGATAGGATGCAGCCCTTCCTATGATATAAGAATGACTTTCACCTCTGTGGTCTTCATCCACAAAACTCATAATCTCAATCTAATCATGAGAAAAAATATTAGACAAATGCCTAGTAAAGGACACTCTACAAAATATTTGACTAGTAGTCCTCAAAACTGTCAAGGTTATCAAAAACAAAGCAAGTCTGAGAAGCTGTCACACTTAACAGAAGCCTAAGGAGACATCATGACTAAATGTCATATGAAATCCTGGCTGGAATTTTGGAATAATAAAAAGACTTTAAGTAAAAACTAGGAAAATATAAATGAAGTATTGACTTTAGTGAATGCGTATATATTCACGTCAGTTCCTTAATTTCTATGGTGTCAAATATACTATACCGTGGGAAGATGGTAACAGAAGAGACCAAGTGTACGACACATGGAAGCTCTATTATCTTTTTACACTTTTATAAATCTAAAAATATTTGAAAATAAAAAGTTCATAGTTAACAGTTAAGGAGGAAAGAAGAAACCACTTATTTCAAGTTTAGAAAACCAGAGAAAACTCCCACAGCAAAGTTCATTTTCACAAAACCTCACATGTAGTCTCAGGCAGCATGTGGGGTAAAAACAAGTCCAAAGGTTAAGATGTATAATTGAATTCAGGCTGTTTAGATACAATATGATGAAATTGTGATAGTTCTGAAATGATGATAGCTGTATCCAAAAGATGTAAGACAATTCAAATATAATAGAAATTATCTCTTGCATTCATTTGTATTAAATTCCATTGGTCATTTATTAGAAAAAGCCAGTGTACATCGTGCTTTCTATGCAAAAGAGCACACCAAATAATTGTAAAATTGCCCCATGGATGGATTGATTGAACTTTTTACAAACAATAGACATTGTTACTTTGTCTTTTTTGTGTCTAATAAACTTATAGTCCTACTGGCAAGATGTAAAAAATAACCAAATTTTTTCTAGTGAGAGATTTCATACTAAATCTTCAAGTGGAATTAATTCTGTTAACACTTTCAGATTTCAAAAATAGTTCAAAGTCTTTTATTATTAGATTTGTTTGCAAATACAATGTAAAATGAAAGATTTTCCCTAAGTCAACCTCTGACCCATAGGTTAAGTGTTAACAGAGACATAGAAAATTAAATTTCACTGTAAACTCCTTTGAAACATGTAAAGCTTCAAAGGTATAATTGTTGCTACCTTTAATAGTATTGTTTTATTTCTAATTTATGATTGAGAGAGGAAATTCTTAATGTCAGAAATTACCGATATTGCCTCTAGGTTCTCTCAAGGGTCTGTGAACTAAACTTAATCTATAAATATGTATAAAATGATTATATAAATTATATAATTGTAATTTATATAATTATATAAATATTTATAAAATGATTGTGTGTCTATTTTTTAAGAAATAAGTTAATATTTAAATTTTGACTTTTAATAAAATTGGGTAATACTTAATTGGTATTTTATTAATGGCTTCCATTAATCTATTGACACTTTCTTGCCTCCAGGAAGCAGAAACACGTGGACCAGGCATCCCTTTGGGGATTTTACTCTTCCAGTATTAATTTATGCAAGAAAAAAGATGAAAACCAATGATTTAGGGCACATTAATATTTGATTTATAACAGTAAATAATAGAGAAACATAAAAACATAAAAGAAGGCAATTGTTTAATCTTTAAGGCAAAATATTTAAACATTATAAGGAAAAATGAAATCCCTGATCAGCCCTAGCATATGGAAGCAAATGTCTTGATTAGTAAACTGCATTGCTAATTGCCTTTAACACTAATCTTTGTAGGGTTTGCAGATGTAGCTCTTCTTTCAGTGCTAATCCTTTAAGTAAATAGTCCAATAGATATTAACAGAGGCATTTAAAACCAATGCCAATAAAGAATGAATCCTGGGTGCCAATATTTGTGTATAACAAAATTACATAGATGAAGAGAAGTAATAGCAGCTGCTGTAGCAGATCATCTCCTAAATTTCAGTGGATTAACATAGGTGCTTATTTCTCATTCACATAAAGCACAATCATGCTTCCTGGTTGGTATACAGACGTTTCTGTGCAGTCATTAGGGGCCCAGGCATCTTCCATATTTGGTCTCTACATTCTCCTAAGCTAGAGCTCAGTTATTCCACTCAGCAGTAGGCAGAAAACAGGAATAGATAATCACATGTGAACAATTTATATGGACCAGACCTAAGCATGGCACATATCACTTTCACTCAGATTTCACATGATCATACCTAACTTCAAGGAACACTGAGATAGCTAGTCTGTTTGTATATCCAACAAGAGGAGATGTGGGTATTCTCTTATTTGTCATATGAATAAAGAACCTGTTTTTAAGACCTTAAATGTATCATAATATGGTGGAGTGTTTGATTGCAAAATTGGCCTCAATTATTCCCCTCGCACTATCTATGCCCTTGCAATGCAATGTTGTAGCTATTCCCAGGAAGACGTGGAAAGCGTGTCTCAGCGTTTTAAGTCTTTGGTGAATAGAATGTGGAGGAGGTAACACTGGGACCGTTCTGAGCCTATCTCTCAAGGTGCCTCACATGTTTCTGCCTTTTGGAAACCTGCCCTGCTACCATGAATGGATGCCCTAATTGGCCTGCTTAGATGATGAGAGAGGAGAGCAAGGTGCCCCAACCAATAGACACCACACCCCAAAAGCAGAGCTACGTAACTAACATAGAGAATGGCAGCAGATGCATAAGGCAGCCCAGATAAGACTGGGTAAATCTCCCTGATGAAGGCAGTGTACACTCTTGGCTGACTAGCAAAATCACCAGCTAAATAAATAATTTGGAGATTGCTTGCTGAATAGATATATGTTACATATAAAAACTAAAATAGAAATAATAACTATGCTTAGAAAGTTGTTTTGTCGAAATATTTAGAAACTTGTATAATATTATTTTACAATGACATAAAAATAAATATATGATATTCTTTTTAAATAGGCAAAGTTGATTTTTATTTTCAACCTAATAAATTTACCCTTCACTATCTTGCTAGTTATGGGCAATGAAGCAAGGAAAAAACAAAAATTATGCACTAATAAAGCTCTGTTCTTCAAATTAATGAATATATTATTTCACATTATTCATTATTCTCTGCAACACTCATGAAACGGATGAGAAATATATTGCCTCCTATTAATCTTTTTAGAACAAAAGGCCTTGAAAAGTGAACTGCCATAAAAAAGTCAATTAATTTTTTTAAGTTAAAAAAAAAGAGAGTAAGTTGACAAAAGAAACTAAGTTCCATGGTTCCTAGTTAAGAACGTTAGCATTTCTTGTTATCTTAGGAGTTTGACTTTGCCATTTTTCCCTTAAACACTCACTTGGAAATACCCATTACTGAGTACTTTAAAATAATATTAGCACATTATTGTGATAACCTGTGCCTTCACATTGAAACGATTATAAGAAAATATGCCAGATTCTGACAAGTTTGAGAGCTACATAACTTGTCAATATTCCACTTTGTTTTCACATCTTTCACTCCAGCCCACATTTCAAGACGCACAGACCAACTGAGAAGTGCAACATCTGACCACCAATATAAAATGCATGTGATCCCTCTAGTGTTCATGAATCCCTCTGCAGCACTCATTGAATTCACTAATTAGAGAATTCTTATGTCTTTAGCTTAGAGGAATGAAATTTTACTTCCTTAGCTATGATGTATTTGGCTCAGGGATAGAAGTGGGAATTGGCTGTTTTCACAATGAAATTAGAACCAATAAACAAGAAAAAAATGCTCAACATCACTAATGATCAAGGAAATGTAAATCAAAACCACCATGAGATACCACCTTATTCCTGCAAGAATGGCCATAATCAATACATAAAAAAATAATAGATGTTGGCATGGACGCAATGAAAATGAAAGGCTTCTACATTGCTGGTGGGAATGTAAACTAGTACAACCACTATGGAAAACAGTGTGAAGATTATTTAAAGATCTAAAAGTAGAACCATCATTTGATCCACCATCCCACTATCTGGTATCTACCCAGAGGAAAAGAAGTCACTATACGAAAAAGATACTTGCACATGAATATTTATAGCAGCACAATTTGCAATTGCAAAAATATGGAACCAGCCCAATTGCCCATCGATCAACAAGTGGATAAAGAAATTGTGGTATATATATATATGGCATATATAGATATATACACACACACACCATACATACAGACACCATATATATACACACACCATATATATATATATATATATATATACACACACACCATATATATTGTAGTCATTTATACCATATGTATATATGGTGTGTGTATATATACATATATATATATATATATGGTGTGTGTATATATACATACATATATATATATATGGTGTGTGTATATATACATACATATATATATATGGTGTGTATATACGTATATGGTGTGTATACCTGGCAGAGATACAACAACAACAACAATACCATATATATATATATATATATATATATATATATATATATATATATGGTATAAAGGACTACAATAAAAGGCCAGGACCAGAAGGATTCACAGCTGAATTCTACCAGATGTACAATAAAGAATGTGTACCATTCCTACTGAAATTATTCCAAAAAAATTAAAAAGAAG
Organism: Pongo abelii; assembly: GCF_028885655.2. NCBI lineage: Eukaryota > Metazoa > Chordata > Mammalia > Primates > Hominidae > Pongo > Pongo abelii. Next base: position 93,000,018 of record NC_071990.2, on the reverse strand, counting down.
GGACTCCTCCCCAACTCATTTTATTAGGCCAGCATTATCCTAATACCAAAACCTGGCAGAGATACAACAACAACAACAACAAAACTTCAGGCCAATATCCTTGATGAACATTGATGCAAAAATCCTCAATGAAATACTGGCAAACCAAATCAGGCAGCACATCAAAAAGCTTATCCACCATGATCAAGTAGGCATCAATGCTGGGATGCAAGGTGGTTCAACATATGCAAATCAATAAATGTAATACATCACATAATCAGAAATGAAGACAAAAACTACATGATTTTCTCAATAGATGCAGAAAAGGCTTTCAATAAAATTCAACATCCATTCATGTTAAAAACTTTTAATAAACTAAGTATTGAAGGAACATACCTCAAAATGATGAGACATATATGACAAACCCACAGCCAACATCATACTGAATGGGCAAAAGCTGGAAGCATTTCCCTTGAAACCTGACTCAAGAGAAGGATGCCCTCTCTCACCACTCCTGTTTAACATAGTACTGGAAGTTTAATCAGGCAAGAGAAAGAAATAAAGGACATTCAAATAGGAAGAGAGAAAATCAGACTATCCCTATTTGTAGACGACATGATCCTCTGTCTAGAAAACCCCATTGTCTCAGCTCAAAAGCTTCTTAAGTTGATGAGTAACTTCAGCAAAGTATTAGGATACAAAATTAATGTGCAAAAATCGCTAGCATCCCTTATACACTAACAACAATCAAGCCAAGGACCAAATCACAAATGAGCTCCCATTCACAATTGCCACAAAAATAAAAGAATGAAATACTTAGAAATATAAGCTAATTAGGAAGGTAAAAGATCTCTACAAGGAGAATTACAAACCACCACTCAAAGAAATCAGAGATGACACAAACAAATAGAAAGACATTCCATGCTCATGGATAGGAAGAATCAATATCACAAAAATGGCCATAATGCCCAAAGCAATTAATAGATTCAACGGTATTCCCATTAAACTACCACTGACATTCCTAACAGAACTGGAAAAACTTATTTTAAAATTCATGTGAAACCAAAAAAGAGATCGAACAGCCAAGGCAATCCTAACCAAAAAGAACAAAGCTGGAGGCATCATGCTACCTGACTTCAAACTATACTACAGGGCTATGGTAACCAAAATAGCATGGTACTGGTACAAAAAGAGACACATAGACAAATGGAACAGAAAAGAGAACCCAGAAATAAGACCACACAGCTACAACAATCTGATCTTTGACAAACTTGATAAAAGCAATGGAGAAAGGATTCCATGTTCAGTAATGGTGCTGGGATAACTGGCTAGCCATATGCAGAAGATTGAAACTGGATGCCTTCCTTACACCATATACAAAAATCAACCCAAGATGGATTAACGTCTTAAATGTAAAACCCTGGAAGACAACTTAAGCAATATGATTCAGGACATAGGCCCAGGCAAAGATTTCATGATGAAGATGCCAAAAGCAATTGCAACAAAAGCAAAATTGGAAAATGGGATCTAATTAAACTAAAAAGCTCTGCACAGCTAAGGAAACTATCAATAGAGTAAACAGACAACCTACAGAATGGGAGAACATTTTTGCAAACTATGCATCTGACAGAGGTCTAATATCTAGCATCCATAAGGAACTTAAACAAATTTACAAGAAAAAAAAAATGGCCCCGTAAATATAAGCAAAGTAAATGAACAGACACTTTTCAAAAGAAAACCTACATGTGGCCAACAATCATGAAAAAAAGCTCAACATCACTGATCATTAGAGAAATGCAAATCCAAACCACAGTGAGATACCATCCAACAGCAATCAGAATAGCTATTATTAAAAAGTCAAAAATAACAGATGTTAGCAAGGTTGTAGAGAAAAATGAATGCTTTTACACTGTTGATGGGAATGTAAATTAGTTCAACCCATGTGGAAGACAGTGTGGCAATTCCTCAAAGACCTAAAGCCAGAATTACCATTTAACCCAGCAACCCCATTACTGGGTATATGCCCAAAGGAATATAAATCATTCTATTATAAAGACACATGCATGTTTATGTTCATTGCAGCACTATTCACAAGAGGAATGACATCTAATCAACCCAAATGCCCATAAACGACAGATTGGATAAAGAAAATGTGGTTCACATACACCATGGAATACTATGCAGCCATAATAAAGAAGCACATCATGTCCTTTGCATGGACATGGATGAAGCTGGAGGCCATTATCCTTAGCAAACTAACACAAGAACAGAAAACCAAATAGCGTATGTGCATATTAATAAGTGGGAGCTAAATGACGAGAACACATGGACACATAGTGGGGAAGAAAACACCCTGGGGAGTTTTGGAGGGTGGAGTTGGGGAGGAGGGAGATAATCAGGAAAAACAACTAATGGGTACTAGGCTTAATACCTGGGTGATGGAATAATCTGTATAACAACCCCTATGACACAAGTTTACCTACGTAACAAACCTGCACTTGTACCCCTGAAATTAAAAATTAAAAAAAAAATTAAAGTAGAATTCAAAATTTCAGCAGATAGGCTGCGGCAAATTTCCTATCTTTTTAGTGCTATTCCTCAAATTATCATTTTATTATTTTTAAATTTATACTCATATTCACAGAAACACATCAAAATCATTATAATGAGTTGTATAAATGTAAAGTTTTTCATCAAGCATTTTAAAAATTGTTATATTACTCCTATTATATTACAATAGATACAGAGTAAGATTGAAAAGTAGGTGGTAGCAATAGCAGAAAGTCACAAACCAATATTATCTTCCCCATAATATAAGTTTACACCTATTCAAGAGAAAGTTAAAAATTGAAGACATAGACATCATGACCAATTCATTTATAAACTTGATTGAAATATAAGGACAAAATCAAATAAATATACATAATTGCAAATTATAGCAATATGTACATTCAGCAGGTACAGTCACCAGCTTATCATCTGCTTCTCTTCTTCTCTGTTAGACTGCCTTAATATAGGAAAGAAGGTCTATTGAACAAACCAGACTGCATCTAATAAGTCTCCATGGTAGTGTGGCATTCCTGAAAATATAAAACTAAAACACAAAGTACTGCTAAATAATATTGCCTTGGGGACTGGATTGGCAGAAATTCTGCCTCATTAAAGTAACATTAAAAGTTAATTTAAAAGTCCCAACATGCAGTTTTATTCAATACCTAATATAGTGGAAATAAAACCCATTTCTGTGCTGCTACAGTATTAGATACTATGTGGGCTTATGTGACAATGTTGGCTGATTATATCCTGATAAAATAATGGAAATATTAATATCATTTTCTTTTCACAATGGAATATTAAGTTATACACAGTTAAAATAGTCTAATTTTCTATAATATGAATAAATATAATAATGTTCTTGTAATGGCATGTAAATGATGACGAATAGCATTATTCTGTTACAACATGTAAACATAAACATTTAATAATACAGATGAAAGAATCACTAAGGAAAATTCTGACTTACCTATTAAGTAAGAGACTTGAGGAACTTTTGTATTTATGAAAATCATTAGCTTCAATTGCCAAATCAAATTATGTTGGTTAAATATAATGGATTAACCAGTCAGCAAGTATATGAACTGAGCTTCTATATCATGTACTATCCATAGACATTACTGTCAATCAATTGATAGCTTTATTAAAAGATAGAAACAAAACATGTTCAGAGTGTTTTTTGAATGCCATGTCATGAATGAAATGGTATGAAATAGGGCCATGAGATTATCCTGCTCTCAAGATGCGTATGATCTTATGAATAAAATAAAAAAGAGAGGAAATATTTAATTACAAAAGCAAAAGATGTCAACAATGTGTATTATTAAAATATGAAGTTTCAGCTAAAGTGATTAGGGAAACTTTTTCATTTTGATCAGATCATGAAGAAGGAAAAGGGCATTGTATCAGTAGGAAACTGGCGGGAAACAGACACCACATTCAAATACAGGATTGAGTAGAGGGTCTATTTATAATGGTGTGAGCAGGATTAAGGAAAACCAGTAAGGAATGAGGCAATATTTTGGAAATAAAAACAGAGTGTCATTACTGGTTCCCATAACAAGGGAAGGAAACAGCATGTAACCAGAAAGAGGAAAATTAACATAGTTGTAGGATAGGACTACTTATTAGGAGCTTGCAATACTAGAAAGATAGAGGAAAAAGTACCTTGAGCTTGCCCTCATTTCTGCTGGTAACTTTCATTAGTCAAAACCACTCGAACCTGGAGGACAAGAGCGACCACTATGATTCTAAAAAGGTTAGCCTCTCAAGATGGACAAGGGTGGAGGGTGGATATAGAAGAAAAAATAGAGAATATACACCACAGATATGAATGTCTATTATAGAAGCACATTAATATTGGAGGGCTGCTAACTTAAAATTGTATAAAGTACCACATTGAATTTTTTCTTATAAACGCAAAATAAATTTGAGCCAGATTATTCATCAATGATAAACAAAATCATATTGCCAGTACTCTAGAACCCTTTGTGTGCTCCTTTGTGATCACAGCCATAACTGATCCTGATTTTGAGATAATTTCTTTGTTCTTTCCATTTTTTGCTACCTATTCACATACCCTTAAATAAGAGCATTTAGCTTCGCTTGTTCTGGAAATGTTCATGATTTAAATCATTCCATCTACATATTTTTAAGTTTGTCATCTTGTACAACATTTTGCTCTGAAGATTTATCCATGGTTTCGCACGTAGAAATACTTTGGTCACTTTCACTTTTGTAAATTATTCACTATCCTACAATTTATGTGTCTATTTATACACATTTGGGCTGTTTCTCTGGCTTTTAGCTATATAAAAATGTCACTCTGAGCATTTTTGCACATAGATTTTGATGAATACTTGCGTAAGCTTCTCTGGAATACAAACCTCAGGTCATAGAGTTTGCATAGTTTTGTCTTTGTTAGATAATGCTAACTGTTTTCTAAAGCAATTGGCAATATATACTTCCACCAAGAATGTGTGAAAGTTTCCATAGCTTCATATCCACACCATGTATTATTGTCCAACCTTTAAATTTTTGTCAATTTGATGGATGTGTAGTTATCTTTTGATAAACAAAAGCTCTTAGTTGTAATGTAATATAACTTCTCAAGCAATGTGTTATGATTAATTCATCTTATATCTTGTTTGAGAAATCTTTACCCCAAGAGTCATGGAAATGTTATTCCATATTTTTTCTGAAAACCATTTTGGCTTTGTCTTTCACATGGAGGCTTTTAATCTGTCTGAAATTATGTTTTGTGTGTGGTATAAAGTCAGTGTGCAATTTTCTCTTTTTTTTCTACTTTATAAATAACCACTTTTTTTCTCCACTGATATGCAGTGCTACCTCTATTACATATCAGTAATTTATAGAAATATGGCCTTGTAATGAAGATTTTAATATGCTGAACCTTTACAAAAATAGGTATGGGCTGGTATTACTCCCTGGTAGAAATCAGGAAACAGACTGATAAAGTTAACATCTTTCCAGTACCAAATGACTAATAAGAGACAAATTCAGGATTCTAATCCACGTTGTTCTAAATCCAAAATCAAAGCTCTTTCCACCATGACACTCTGAGAGGAGAGAACAAGGATTCTTTTTTCGGATATTATTTGATTGAATTATCTCCTTATAAATTCTGGTTCCTTTCTACATCAACTCTTAGTATATTCATTTGTGTTTCTTTCTCTCATCTGAACTTCTTGGTGTTAATCTCTACTTGTAGTTAACTATAGAATCTGAGAAAAACTCTTTTTTTTAATTCAGAAACTCCAAAAGCGCTCTCACTTTCCCAACCGTTTCATTTTGCTTTTGAGCTAATTCCTCAAAGTCAGTATGACTCTTGATTGTATAATTAGTGAATTTATCTTCAATTGCTGTCCACCATTTTCTTCCATTACCTTTGTTTTCTCTAGCTTTGCTATAATTGCATACATCTTCCCAGTGGGCTACTTACTAATTTCTCAATGCCTAGGGCAATGTACATCACATATTAAGTGCTTGCCCTCCTTGTGCAGTGAATCCAGTTGTTCTAGAGTAACTGTTTCACTCACAGAAAGCTCCTCTGAGGCTAGTCCTAATTCCCTGTTGGTATTTCAGGTATTGATAACATAATGAGAGATATATTTTAGTGGAGATGTTTTTCTGTTTTCCTCCAAAAGTCACAAGGTAAGTGAGTAAGCCTTCTTCCATATTTCAAAGTTAGCACTGGAAACAAGAACTGATTTTGGTCCCATTGTTGAAGAGCCCAGGAAATCTGTAAATTGACATAAGTTGTTACTAATATTGCATCAAGATCTGTGCTTTGAATTCACAGGACAATGGCAAATCGGTAGGGTTTACGTGATATCTTACAAATTAAGTTTTAATCTTATTTTTCATCCAAGAAGTACTTATTTTATATTGTGTTTAGAATAAAGATGTCTAAATTGTATATACTAAAAAAAAAAACCAAAATAATGTGACATAAATTATTGACTGCGCTACAATTTGACACTTCTAAAATAAAGGACAACCAAATACATGTTCGGATAGGAAAGTTGTCGTATGGGTATAAGAATGCATTTCAATTTATAATTTTTCAAATGTCATATTTTCCCTTGAGGTCACAAATATGTTTCATATTGTGGGTGAAACAGTAAGACTGACATGTGCTTAACATTGTCATAATATCAAGAGTTTCATGAGTTGAACTCCCAAAGCCTCTTGTGACTTCATTAGCTACTTTCTGTTCTCCTCTGTCAAAAACTCAAAGAGGTAATTCATGTGAGTGTGTCATTCCAGGCTATATCCATGACATGGAATTATGCTTTCTTTGTGCTTGCAGTAGCGCTTTAGGGTAACATTAGCCTCCCTTTTTCTTTTCTGCTACATTGATGGTGACTTGGGTTTTTTTGTTTGTTTGTTTTGTTTTGACTTGCTTGACTGTCAGGTGGAAATCACAAAAGGAAATGAGGTTAGAAAATAAAAACAGAACCACTTATTCATAGGAGCTCTATTGTCCTGCTGCAAAGTGTAGAGCAAATCCACCTGCTGCAAGAGAACAAAGAGCTGTCACATACACCTTCAGTAATGAAGAGCTCTTCTTTCCTGTTAGATTCACCAAGCAAGCTCTTAAAGTCCATTGTGAGTCTATTACTATTATGATGACAGCTTTAGTAAGTTTAGCCTAAGGGGATATCCATTATTGTGCATAAAAACAGAGACCAGTGTGTGTGTTTCCAAGTTTGAAAAGGTTTTGCAGCTTCAATTTCCTTTTGTTAAGTTCCCACAGTCTGAATCAGAGACACATTAAAAATGTCAATTTCCCTTCATATGTGATGATCAATCATTTTAACCATTTTAACAATTGATACTGACAACAACTGAAACAGCAATTCACATTCATGCATTCATGGCCCAAAAGATCAAATATATTATGCCACAGTCCAAGTGTTCATTGTAATTGTGTGCACATGTATGGGGGGGGGGTGTGTGTGTGTATGTGTATGTAGATAGAAAGCTAGATTACATACATATGACATATATATAATATATTTAGTATATATTGTCTGTCTATATATTTATTACTTGTCAATAAGGCTAAATTACTGGTTTTTACTTGAGTACCCAAAACAAAAAATGTAAATGAGAAATCACACATTTTAAATAAAGGAATATTTAAAGTTTTTTGTATCATGGTGACTATGTTGTCCACTGAAGGAAGCCATAGACTGCATTTAAAATCTATTCCATAGACACTTACATATCAAGGCAAACTAGAATAGAAGAATATGTGCCTAGAAGCGAGATTCCACATAAAATGTTTAAGAACCTGATGTGAAGGAGACCTGGCACAGTAGCTCATGTCTGTAATTTCAGCACTTTGAGAGGCCAAAGCAGGAAGAGTGATTGAATACAGGAGTTTGAGGCTGCAGTGATGTATAATCATGTCACTGCATTCCAGCCTGGGCAATGAGACTCTGTCTCTAAAAAAGAAAAAAAAAACTTGAAGGAAACAGTCTATGTCTAAAGAAAGAGAGAGGTGCACTGAGTGCTAATAGATGACATTAGAAATACTCTTGGGAACCACATTACTGAGGACGTGGTAAACAAGTTATGAATTTTAGTTTTATTTGGAAAGCAATGGTTTGTGAAACGCTATACGGAAGAGGGTGGAATTTCTAGTAAATAAACAAGTCTGGCTAAAGTGATAAGGAAATTGGATAGGAAAGAGATATGACATAGAAAGCGGTTAAGAAACTGTATCAATAGCTCAGCCTTCTTTTCATGGACTTCTAATAAACTAGGCTCACAGGAGGGAAGGTATATTAGTCAGGGTTCTCCAGAGAAACAGAACTAATAGTACATATAAGAGGGGATTTAATGTGGGAACTGATTCCCACAATTGTGGCGGCCAAGAAGTCCCACAATATACTGTCTGCAAGGTACGGAACCAGGGAAGCACGTGGTGTAATTCGGTCTTTTCAGTGTTAGTATAAAAGCCTGAGAAACATGGTGGGTTAGGGAGAGGGGTTGCTAAATTTAAGTCCTGAGTTTGAAGACCCAAGAACCAAGAGATCGGATGTTTAAGGACAAGAGCAGATGGATGTCCTAGCTCTAGAAGAGAAAGCAAATTTACCCTTCCTATGTTTTGGTTCTACTTAGGCCCTCAGTGGATTGGATAATGCTATGCAAATTGGTGAGGGCAGATCTTCCTTATTCAATCCCCTAATTCAAATACCAATCTCTTCCAGAAACACCTTTACAGACATGCCCAGAAATATTACTTCACCAGCTATTTGAGGACCTCTTAACCTAGTCAAGCTAACACCTAAAATTAACCATCACAGAAGGTAATCATCAATTCTAAACACAAAAGTAAATTTAAGCAAAGAAGGTGGATCACAGATATGAGAGCTGAAAGCAAATAAGAAAGTGATACACTGAGGTCATGTGACAATGTCAGGTATCTAGAGACCAATTTTGAGCCATTGACAAGATAGAGAATCTGAACCTGAGCCTTTCGTTTTATGTCTGGGAGACAGGGATAAAGTAAAATAATTCCTGGTCCATATCATACTCTTGGATCCTGGTAGAAAATTCTCTGCAGGCCAGCGCAGTGGCTCATGCCTCTAATCCCAGCACTTTTGGAAGCCGAGGTAGGACTATCACCTGAGGTAAGGAGTTTGAGACCAGCCTGGCCAATCTTTCACCATTTACTAGAGATGGTGAAACTCTGTTTCTAGTAAAAATACAAAAATTAACCAGGTGCGGTGGTGCACCCCTATAATCCCAGCTACTCCAGAGGCTGAGGGAGGAGAATCACTTGAACCTAGGAGGTGGAGGCTGCCATGAGCCAAAACCACTGCACTCCAGCCTGGGCGAAAGAATCAGACTGCGTCTCAAAAATAATAATAATAATAATAAAAATAAATAAAGAAAAACTCTCCGGAGTAAACTATTCCCAGTTGGGCCCTCACAATTTTCATATATTAAAATCAAACGTTTCAAGGTTTAAAACTCCTTTTAGCATTTCTTGTTGTGCTGGTTTGGTAGTGGCAAATTCTGTCGCTATTCACTGATGATATGATCTTATACCTAGAAAACCCTAAAGGCTCATCCAAAAACCTCCTAGACCTGATTAATGAAATCAATATACACAAATCAGTAGCACTACTATACATCAACAACAAGCGAGCTGAGAATCAAATAAAAAACTCAATCTCTTTCATAACAGCTGCAAAAAATAAAAAATAAAATGCTTAGGAATAGACTTAGCCAAGGAGGTAAAAGTTCTCTCTACAAGGAAAATTGCAAAACACTGCTGAAAGAAATTATAAATGACACAAACAAATGGAAACACATCCCATGCTCATGGATGGAAAGAATCAATATTGTGTAAATGATCATATTACCCAAAACAATGTACAGATTCAATGTAATTCCCATCAAAATACTATCATTATTCTTCACAGAACTAGAAAAAAAATCCTAAAATTCATATTGAACCAAAAAAAAAAAGAGCCTTCATTGCCAAAGCAATACTAAGCAAAAAGAACAAATCTGGAAGCATCACATTACCTGACTTCAAATTATACTACAAGGCAATAGTTACCAAAACAGCATGGTACTGGTTTAAAAATAGACACATAGACCAATGGAACAGAATAGAGATCACAGAAATAAAGCAAAATATTTACAGCTAACTGATCTTTGACAAAGTATACAAAAACATAAATTTGGGAAAGGATACCCTATTCAATAACTGGTGCTGGGAAAACTGGCAAGCCACATGTAGTAGAAAGAAACTGGATCCACATCTCTCACTTTATACAAAAATCAATTCGGTGAATCAAACACTTAAATCTAACACCTGAAACCATAAAAATTCTAGAAGATAACATTAGAAAAACTCTTCTAGACGTGGGAGTAGGCAAAGAATTCATGACTAAGACCCCACAACCAAATGCAACAAAAATAAATTAATTAATATAACCTAATTAAACCAAAAAGCTCCTGTACAACAAAGAAAACAGTTGGCAGAGTAAACAGACAATGCATAGAATGAGAGAAAATATTCACAAACTATGTATTCAACAAGGATTAATATCCAGAATCAACAAGGAACTCAAACAAATCATCAAGAAAAAAGACAAATAATCTCATGAAAAAGTAGGCAAAGGACATGAATAGACAATTCTCAAACAGCCAACAACCATGAAAAAATACTCAACATCACTAATCAGGGAAATACAAATTAAAAGCACAATTAGCTCTACCACCTTACTCCTTCAAGAATGGCCATATTTTTAAAAGTCAAAAAACAATAGATGGTGTGGATGTGCTGAAAAGGGAACACTTTTACACTGCTGGTGGCAATGTAAATTAGCCCAACTACCATAGAAAACAGTATGGAGATTCCTTAAAGAACTAAAAGTAGAACTACCATTTGATCCAGCAAGCCCACTACTGGTTATCTACTCAAAGGAAAAGAAGTCATTATATAAAAAAGACACATCCACATGCATGTTTACAGCAGGAGAAACAGCAAATGCAAAGATATGGAAACAAGCTAAGTGCCCATCAACCAACAAGTGAATAAAGAAAATGTGGTATATATACATCATGGAATTCTACTCAGCCAAAAAAAAAAAATAATAAAGGAACAAAATAATGCCTTTTGCAGCAACTTTGATGAAGCTGGAGGCCATTATTCTAAGTGAAGTAATTCAGGAATGGAAAACCAAATGTGTATGTTCTCAGTTATAAGTCGGAGCTAAGCTATGAGGATGCAAAGGCATAAGCATTATATAATGGACTTTGAGGACTCAAGTGGGAAGGTTGGGAGATGTGTGAAGGATAAAAGATGATTTATTTGTTACATTGCTCAGATGACAGGTACACTAAAATCTCAGAAATCACCACTAAGGAACTTATCCATGTAACTGAAAACCACCTGTACTCCAAAAGCTATTGAAATAAAAATAAAAACTAAAAACTCAAAAGTAGTGTAAAATTATATACAAATAATTAAGCTATATGGATAAAAACCAGCTGATTTTTTTAAAGCAGAGATGTAGACTCACAAAAACTAAAGATACTGAATTATGAAATACAAAATATAAAATATTTATTGATAAAATATTTAAGGCATAAAGAATAGAATCACAGAAATAACTTAAAGTATAATAAAAATATATTTAAAAAGAGAGAAAAAAAGAAAAAATGGAAAATAATGAGTAAAACAGCAATTGGCACCACAGCTCTAGAGGAAAATAGCAATAAGAATATAAATCTAAAGACTCTAAACAGAATACTGCAAAGAGAGAGAAGGAATTGGAGACTGGGGAAGAAAAACTGAGGATCAAATAAAAAGGAGTATATGTCTAATTGGAGTCTCAGAAAGAGAAAATGAAGAGAATGTATCAGAGATTACGTTTGAAGAGATAATGTCTGAAAATTTTCCAGAAATGATGAAAACATGAACCCTCATATATAAAATTAGCAGATAAGAAGCAGAATTTTATGAGATAGAGACAGAGATGGAGAAGGAGAGATGGAGAAAAGGAGAGAGGAATAAAAAGAAGGAAAAGAGGAACAGAGGAGATTGAGAGAGAGAGATTGAGATTCATTCACACCTAAACATAGTTCAGTAAAAGCAGGCAGGTTGCATACCAAGACAGATCATTAGATCAATAAGAGATGCCTTAATAGAATCAACGGAGCCAGAGGACAGTGGAAAATATCTTCTAAGTGTTTAGAGGAAGGGGAAAAAAAAAACTCCCATACTTAGAACTTTGAAAAATCAGGAAAAATAAATTCATTTTTAGCGAAGAAACAATTATTTTATCATTACCAAATTCTCACCATGGAAAACTTATGAGAGATGTGTTATGAAAAAATACTACTACTCCAGAAAGTTTAGCTGAATGCAGAAAAGAATAATGAGGTAACAATAATAAAGGTAAACACGTAGATAAATGCAGGTGTTTCATCAAAATACATACCGAGTACCTACTATGTACTAGGCACAGTTCTAAGCAAATAAAATACAATTCTGCATTTTTGGAGCTTCCATTTTAGTGTGGAGAGACAATATAAATAATAAGCATAATAAATATAAATGTCAAATAGTTTGTTTGAAGCAAAACATATCATCCATGAAAATAAAAATAACAACGTCAAATTTATCATGTAAATATGAATGTAAAATACTGCACCAATATATTATATGTCAAGAAAGGATGCAACCAGACTAAAGTTTTACAAGGTCTTTGCCTTTGCCTCAGAGGGTAGAATTAATGTGTAACACGTTGTAAAATTTGTTAAGGATACATGATACAATTCCACAGTTAACTGTGAAAAGATTAATATTAAGTTTCCAAGCCAGCAAAAGAATAAATAGAATAAGAAATTATAAACATGTGAAAACTGAAGCAACGATAGCTAAGATCCAGGTTTAAAAAAATCTGAATATAGGGTAGTAATAGCCAGGATTTAAAAACAATGAACAAATTCTAGAAATATTTAAGTGGAAGAAAAATGGAATAGAGTGATGGACTGTAATACAAACGGTGAAAGAGATGAAAGAGCCAATGAAAAAATCCAGGTTTTTGGTCTAATGTTTGGGGTGGAAAGCAGTACCATTTATTACAATGAAAAAGGGATTTGGAGTTGGTTGCTGGTGATTTTTATTTTGTTTTGGAAATTTCACTTTTACTATCAATGAAATATGCAAATAAATGTTATACATTAAACGTGCAGATAGTGGTTCTGAAACTCATGGAAAGTATAGAGTCTTGAGTTATAAATTTGGCACCTAAGTTCATGACATGACATGCATTTCTTAAACCCTCCCAACTGCTGCAAATTTTTCTCTCCAGATTTCTTTTTGTTTATTGTTTATTTTTCTACCTTTTTCTGTTTGTTCTTTCCTTCTTCATTCACCTCCTTTCCTTAATAGCACCCTGGCAGAATACCAGTTGCAGGACTATTATTGGTTCAAATGGAGTTGCAATATTCATCACTGGATTTGGTAGCATTTGTAAAAATGTAAAATGAAGGTATCTTTAGGTCCAGCAATTACACCTTTAAGAAACCATTGTTAAAGATTCATACATATAAGCAAGTATATATATGGAAAATGTTTATGTTAGATTTGTGTATAATAACTAAAGCTAAGAAAATGCTACAATATGGGTAAAAGGTGGTTAAATGCTTTGAGCACTTTTGTGCAGGGGAATATTATGTAGTGTTTTAAAAAACTGAGGAGTAACTTCATGATTTGAGATGTATTAGTCACATGTCTGTCACCAATTTAAGCTTAGAACACACACACACAAAAACAAAATGTTGAAGTTATTGACTGAAAATGTATCTTTAGGCCGGGCGCGGTGGCTCACGCCTGTAACCCCAGCACTTTGGGAGGTCCAGGCGGGCGTATCACGAGGTCAGGAGATCAAGACTATCCTGGCTAACACGGTGAAACCCGTCTCTACTAAAAATACAAAAAAAAAAAAAATTGCCGGGCGTGGTGGCACGCGCCTGTAGTCCCAGCTACTCGAGACCCTGAGGGAGGAGAATCGCTTGAATCCGAGAGGCGGAGGTTGCAGTGAGCCGAGATCGTGCTGGCCTACAGCGAGACTCTGTCAAAAAAAAAAAAAAGTATCTATACTTACATGCAGGTTTTTCAGTTTTGGTAATTTACATAGGCTTCTAGTGAATCTGTTCTTTGCTTTTTTAAAAAAGAAATTTATCATAAAATAATATTTTTAAATACAAAGTTGCCAATTTTTAGCATAGAGCAAAATAAATTAATTTAAAATGTATCAATTTAAAATGCTGGAACTCTTTGCATCTAGTTATCTCATGTTTCGTTTTTATCTGGCCTTCAGGGTTTTATCAAACTGCAAGAAAATATGTATTCATGAACATGCTTTAAATGAGCTGTAATTAAAATTACTGAAAACTGTTTACATTTTTGTAAATTTGTTGGCATTTCCATAATTTTATCTTATTTAGTTTACCATCTCTAATAAACTCACCTTCCTTTCCTTCTCAAAATTTATCATTACAATAGAGAAGGAGTATTGTTGTTTTAGCTACTATATTTCTTCATTTAGCATAGCCTAGTGTTAGGATGCAACAAAATGCATTTTTTTGTGAATTAGGAAAAACATTGTTTTTTAAAATTTGCTTGTTATTCTTATATTCTGTATATTTTATGCCCTGAAAATACAAATAAACATGAGCATCACATACATACTATATAGTTTACCTTATTTTATTATAGCTAAATATTATAGGAATAGTAATCGCGGGAGCAAGAGGAAAGACTTCCAGTATTACCCACTTTTTACCACTTGAAATGTACCCCGCCTTTTCTTCTCCATCTTACCTACCATCCCAAAAAGGAGAGATAAAGAAAGGAGTTTACTAAGTCCAAATGTCTTCCTGAATGACAGATAAATTAATGGCTGAAGTTCAGAACAGGGTTCATTAATAGCTGAAGTTCAGCCAGGTTGGCTCAGGCATATGGTAAAAATTAGAAATGCGCTAGAGAAATTCCTACATCCAAATCACCTGGCCTTTCCTGTACTCTGTGCCATCAGCTGGGAATAGAATCTTCCAGTCCATTATCAAAGAAAATGCTTGTAATAGAAAGACCTTTGTGAGAAAAAATACATGCCTTAAACCCAAAGGGCACAGATCATCTGGGAATTCTGAGAGTTGTCATATTGAAGAAGGAAAAGGCCTGTGAATATAAACTTTGTCCTGATCTAGCAAGAGTCAAACGAAAAACACGTGGGTGTGGACTTAGCTTAGGAGAACTGGAATCTTGAGATGGGAAACTTACCTAGCAGAAAAACAAATTCAACTTCTAAGTACCTGATTTTAGCTGGGACTAGAGTGACAGAAAGTGAAAAGCACTAAAGCTAAGAAACTGAAAGCATTAAGCAATTGATTCTTAATCACAGATAAATTTGTCCAGAGAAAACTACGAATTGTGTCTGTTCACTGAATATCTCCCCAATTCCCTGTTCTTTTTCTTAACCTCAATTTTTCAGGTAATAAAACTTAATGGCATTCTAATAGGAACTCTACCATAATTTTTAGAAGGTATCTAAATATCACTTTATGCCAGGATATAAATGATGAGTGTCTAGTGAAAAAGAGAAAAGCCAAAATGATGAGAATGATGATATCCAAAAACTAAATACTGCCTTCAATTCTAACTAAAGATTTTAACATTTTCCTCAGCCTGGATACCTTTCCCTCTATTCTGCTGTCACCTTTTCTTGTATGCCCTTCCTTATTTCCTTGTTGGGATTCATTCTCTCATCTCTTCTCCCACACCTTTTAATACTTTTCACAAAATGCAATTGTATAAATCTGTTTCGTTACTCAACTGCAAGCTCGTTGAGGGCAATGACTATGTCTTATTTTTATTTTTATTTTATTTTTGCTTCCTAGAGTCTAGAGCATTGCCTGGAATATAGTATTTGTTGAATCATTGAATTAATTAATTAATTACTTATGCTATTATGTTATTTTGCTCACTTTTTTAGTATTCTTTATTAATACTTGGGTTCCATAATTAAAAAAAAAAAGCTTAATTAGGCTTTAAAAATTTTTTTCTAATTTGGTACTTTTCTTTGCTGGCTAAAGAAATATGGTTACTTTAATTTTGCACAGCATAGGAGAAAACAATGTAGTTCTCACCAAATTAGTAAGAGGAGTGTGAGATTTGAAGAAAACAGGTACATTTGGGTGATTACCAAAGTGAGATTCCCAAACATGTAGTCAGCAATTAGTTGGCCCCAGGACTTTTAAGTAATAAATATCAGGGTGTCTGGAATTCCCTTTGCTCACGAATTTAATTACTATTTATTGAATGTTATTCCCTGAGAGGAAAGGAGATGAAGAAAAATCAAGGAGAATTAGGAGGTTTTCTTTTTTTTTTTTTTTTTCTGAGAATTTACAGAAGGTGTAGAAGAAAAATGTGCAGTCAAGTTGGCAGAAGTTCATGATTCCATAAATGATATCTGCTTCTTTACAATATCAGATTCAGAGCTCAATGTTGGCATGGTGGGTCCACCTCATGATTTTAGATGGTATATGCTACAGACAGGACTTACTAGTTGTGAGTCTATTCGTGAACATAGATTCTCCCTCTCCCTTACCCCAAACTCCTGTTCTTGAATTATCCTGTCCTCAAATTATCTCAGCTCTCAGTGACAGCTGAGAATGAATTTAAGGAATAAGAGTAAATGTAGAGCTAAGCCCTGGGAAAAATGATCATCACACTAGCAAGAGTAGAGACGTTTTTCTGCCCTGGAGGGTAACTTCAATTTGTAGGAATGTTATCTCAAAGGATGCAGGCCTTTATAAAATCAGCCATGTCCAAAATTGTCTTCTGTCACTTTTCTCCAGTCTGCTTTATTTTCTCCCTCTTCCTTACTATGTAAAGTTTCCAGATCGGTATTATTAGTTGTTAAATCTTGCAACCCTGCCACTACCACAACATTGGTATTTATGTAGAGTTCACTTGGCTACGTCCTGTGTAGTAAGCACAGAGTAGGCTATGGTAATACTAACCTAATGATGATGACTTAACCCCTAGGAAAGTTATCCATTTGATAAATATTTACATAGGGTTATTTGATTCATTCATTAATAATTGATTTTTCAAAATAATCCTGACACTTTTGTTTCTATTTTCCTTTAACTTGCTGTCTCCTAGGTCTAAAGCTGATCAGGGCTGGTGATTTTTCACCTTCTATCTTACTTGATTGAAGTAGTTCTTATGCATAATTTGTGCTGCTACTGCTTGATTGCTGTATTTACAACAAGTATACTGTTTTTGTGCTTATATTTAGCTTGAGCCTTGAGGCTGCTGTGACTATAGCTTCAGTTTCTGAAATGTAACCTTCATTATTTTTGGTGAATGTATAATATGCATGATTTTGCATGGGGAATTTTATTGAATTGTGAATTTATTTTTCCTCCTAGTAAGAACAGGGTGTCCTTGATTCTTTGCATGTCGATGCACTTATTTTATGTTATGTTTGCTTCTTTGGTGGTTTCTTTAACTGTGTTAATGCTAGCAAACTTCAGAATAATGTTATGATTCAAAAGTTTTACAATAACATAGATATGTAATTCCTTTTAAGTTTTTGTTTTTCTCCAAGATAGCAATAATGTTTTTCAGAAAACCATTAACAATATTCTTTTAGCAAAGGAGGTTGGGAAAAACTTGGAAAGAATTTAGGGTATATGCTCCCATAACTTCAAAATCTAGGCAGAGCATGATAGCTCACACCTGTAATTCCAGCACTTTGGGATCACCTGAGATCAGGAGTTTGAGACCAGCCTGATCAACATGGAGAAACCCCATCTCTACTAAAACTACAAAATTAGCCGGGCGTGGTGGCACGTGCCTGTAATCCCAGCTACTCGGGAAGCTGAGGCAGGAGAATCACTTGAACCCGGGAGGTGGAGGTTGCAGTGAGCCAAGATTGCGCCATTGCACTCCAGCCTGGGCAACAAGAGCGAAACTCCATCTCAAAATAAATAAATAAATAAATAAATAAATAAATAAGTATCTACTCCACTTTCTAAAACATTGTCTTAGATCCACTTTTTTACCCACTAAAAATTATTTAGAGTAAAATGTAGGATGCTGCTTATTTGAGCTGCTATTCTTAATATCCAGTTTCATATTCTCAAAACCACCAGGCAGCCTTCATAGAATTTAACAATAATATTATTGACCTTGTAAATTATAGAAGTAGTACATCTGTCAGTGTAGAACAAATAAAAATACAGAAAAAGATAAGGGTAGCAAGATTTTCATTACTCAGAAAGTACTGCTGTCAGCTGCTGTTTTTTTCCAATGTCTTTTTTTATATCTATGTGAGCATATTTGGCACACCCTTATATGTAATACAAAATTGAGACAGTACTATATAGACAAATTTGCATTCTGCATTTTTCAATTAATATTATTCTGTGGATTTTCAAAATAGATCTATATTTTCTGAAAATACGATTTCTAATAGGCTTCATAGAGTTATTATTACAGAGATAGCATAGTTCAATAAATATCCTATTGGCAGATATTTAGGTTGTTTCAACTTTTCATATGAAGGAAAATTATATGTACATCTATGTAGACACTTTTTGGGCATCTCTTGTTACATTTGTAAAAATAGAGTTCTGAGTCAAAGGCTTTAAATTATTTAAATTCTTTTGATACGTATTTCTACATTATTTACAAAAAAAAGAAGGTCAAAATTGTACCTTATTTTTATTTATATTTTTACTTTTTCTGAGACACTGTCTTGCTCTGTTCCCCAGGCTGGAGTGCAGTGGTATGAGATCTAGGCTCACTGCAACCTCTGATTCTCCCACCACAGCCTCCCAAGTAGCTGGGACTACACGCGAATGACACCACGACTGGCTAAATTTTGTATTATTAATACAGACGGTGTTTCGCCATGTTGGCCAGGCTGGTCTCCAATTCCTGACCTCAGGTGATCTATACTTTGGCCTCCCAAAGTGTGGGGATCACAGACATGAGCCACTGCACCTGGCCTAAAATTGTATCTTATATTCTTCAAAATTGTATTTTTTGGCTATCTTTTGAAGGTGAGCAAGTTATTGGCTAGTTATATTTCCTTATATTAGAACTGTTGCTTTAGGCTTCTATTTTTTGTAGCAATTATTTTTCTTATTGGATTGTCAGAACTCTTTATATATTAAAGATTTGATTTTTTCATACTTTTTATAAACTGAGCCACTGATTCCTGTGCTAGGTACTGATCAAACAACAAAGAAAAAGTACTCACTTTCACAGAGATTGTTTTAATGGTCAGAAACATAATAAACAGGTAACCAAGTAAAATGTAGTTAGTGATACAGATATGGAATAGGGAGGGTGATTCTTTAACTAAGGTGCCAAGTAACACTTCACTTTCTCACATTGTCTTTATTTGGGTCCTGCATATTTCTCATCATATTTCTTCTTTTTCACATTTTGTTGATTTTTGTTTATGCTTAAAACATTTGTGAAAATTTAATATAACATAATACTTTTCTATGTAGCTAAAAAGTCTTATTTTGATCATGCACTTATCAGAGACTGCTTGTGACAAACAATTCTGAAGAGTACCATTCTCTCATAGTAGTATATTACAATTTGTGTTTGTTTATGACTTGCCAATAATGTGAAGTTCTAGACTAATTTCAGTAGCAAACAGAAAGGCCACAGAATGTAAAAAAAATTATAGTTCAGTATGTGCCATGTAGTTTTGTTGCAAGAAGAATTAAAGTGTGGAGGTGTTTGGATGTGGCAAATACATCTAAAGAGAATCCTTAAGTGTACCCATTCATGCAGGTACAATTTAAAAGGAGGTCATCTGAGAAGATCTTCTCATCTTTTCTTATGACCACTAGCTTTGACAAATAGTAAAACACCTTAAGGAATAAGGATAAAATAGGGGGCCCACAACAATGGTATGATTGTTTTATTAGTTCATTCTCATCCTGCTGATAAAGACATACCCGAGACTGAGTATATCTTTTCATTTATAAGGAAAAGAGGTTTAATTGACTCACAGTTCAGCATGGCTGGGAGGCCTCAGGAAATTTACAATCATGGCTGAAGGGGAAGAAAACACAT
Source organism: Pongo abelii (assembly GCF_028885655.2). Lineage (NCBI taxonomy): Eukaryota > Metazoa > Chordata > Mammalia > Primates > Hominidae > Pongo > Pongo abelii. The sequence continues at coordinate 92,979,815 of NC_071990.2, read as the reverse complement.
CCTTCTTCACATGACAACAGCAAGGAGAAGTGCTGAGCAAAACATGGAAAAGCCCCTTATAAAATCATCAGATCTCCTGAGAAGTCACTCCCTATCATAAGAACAACATGAGGGTAACCTCCCCCATGATTAAATTACCTCCCACCAGGATCCTTCCACAACACGTGGGGATTATGAGAGGTAAAAATCAAGATGACAGTTGGATGGGGACACAGGCAGATCATATTATTCTGTCCCTGGCCCCTCCAAAATCTTATGTCCTCACATTTCAAAATTCAGTCATGCCTTCCCAATGATCCCCCAAAATCTTAACTTTTTCCAGCATTAACTCAAAAGTCCAAGTCCAAAGTCTCATATAAGACAAGGCAAGTTCCTTCCACCCTTGAGCCTGTAAAATAAAAAGCAAGTTAGTTACTTCCTGGATACAATGAGGGTACAGGTATTGGGTAAATACACCAGTTCCAAATGGGAGAAATTGGCGAAAACAAAGGGGCTATAGGCCCCATGAGAGTCCTAAATCCAACAGGGCAGTCATTAAACCTTAAAGTTCCAAAATGAATTCTTTTGACTCCATGTCTCACATCCTGGGTGCACCGATGCAGGAGTTGGGCTCCAATGGCCTTGGGCATCTCCAGCCCTGTGACTTTTCAGGGTACAGCTCCCCTCCTGGCTGCTTTCACAGCCTGGCATTGAATGTCTGTGGCTTTTCCAGGTGCAGGGTGCAAGCTGTCAGTGGATCTACCATTCTGGGGTTGGGAGGACAGTGGTCCTCTTCTCACAGCTGCACTAGGCAGTGCCCCAATGGGGCTATGTGTGGGGGCTCCAACCCAACATTTCCCTTCTGCACTGCCCTAGCAGAGGTTCTCCATGAGGGCTATGCCCCTGTAGCAAACTTCTGCCTGCATATACAGGCATTTCCATACATCCTTTGAAATCTAGGCAGAAATTTCCAAACCTCAATTTTTGACTTCTGTGTACCCAGAGGCTCAACACCAAGTGGAAGCCACCAAGGTTTAGGGCTTGCATCCTCTGAAACAATGGCCTAAGCTGTACTTTTGCCTTTTGCAGCCACAGCTTGAGCTGAAGCATTTGGGCACTATGTCACAAGACAGCATAGAGCAAGGGGGCCTTGGGCCCAGCCCAGGAAACCATTTTTCTCCCTAGGCCTCCAAGCCTGTGATGGGGGGGTTGGCTGTGAAATTCTCTGACATGCCCTGGAGACATTTTCCCAATTGTCTTGGTGATTAACATTTGATTCCTTGTTACTTATGCAAATTTCTGCAGCCAGCTTCAATTTCTCCCCAGAAAATGAGGATCACATTTTCTGTCACATCATTGGGCTGCAAATTTTCCAAACTTTTATGCTCTTCTTCCTCTTGAATTCATTGCCATTTAGGAATTTATTCCACAAGATACCCTAAATCATCTCTCTCAAGTTAAAAGTTCCACAGATCTCTAAAACAGGGGCAAAATGCCACCAGTCTCTTTGCATAAAGAGTGACCTTTACTCCAGTTCCCAACAAGTTCCCATCTCCATCTGAAACCACTTCAGTCTGGACTTCATTGTCCACATCACTTCATTGTCCATCTCATGTATTTTTGGTCAAAGCCATTTGACAACTCTCTAGAAAGTTCCAAACTTTCCCACATATTCCTGTCTTCTGACCCCTCCAAGTCTCTAGGAAATTCTAAACTTTCCCACATATTTCTGTCTCCTTCTGCATCCTCCAAACGGTTTCCACCTCTGCGTGTTACCCAGTTCCAAAGTTGCTTCCACATTTTTGGGTATCTTTACAGCAGTGCCCCACTCTCTGCAGTACCAATTTAGTTCATTCTCATGCTGCTAATAAAGACATACCTGAAACTTGGTAATTTATGGTAGAAAGAGGTTTAGTTGACTCACAGTTCAGCATGGCTGTCGAGGCCTCAGGAAACATACAATCATGGTGGAAAGAGAAGCAATAACATCTTTCCTCATATGACAGCAGTGAGGAGAAGTGCTGAGCAAAACAGGGAAAAGCCCCTTATAAACCATCAAATCTCATGAGAAGTCATTCACTGTCACAAGAACAGCATGAGGGTAACTGCCTCCTTATTAAATTACCTCTCACCAGGTCCTTCCAATGACATGTGGGGATTATGGGAACTACAATTCAAGTGAGATTTGGGTGGGGACACAGCCAGACCATATAATTGGTTAATTTCATGTGTCAACAAGACTGGGCTAAGGGATCCTAGAAAGCTGGGAAAGCATTATTTCTGGATGGATCCATGAGGGTGTTGGTGAAAGAGATTACCATTTAAAATGGTAGAGAAAAAAATGTCTGACCTCATTAGTCAAGCATCATATAATCCACCTGAATAGAATAAATAGGCAGACAGAGGGTGCATTTCTCTGTCTTTTCTTATCCGTGACTAGAAATTATACCATTAGCTTCCCTGGTCCTTAGACCTTGAGACTCCCCCTTAATTATACCACTGGCTTTCTTGGTTCTCCAGCTTGCAGAGGGTGTGCCTTGGGAGTCCAGTGCCTCCATAATCATATAAGCCAGTTTCCATAATAAATTTTCTCTTACCTATCTATCTTTCTATTATCTATCTACCCTATTGGTCTGTTTTTCTGGACCATCTTAACTTATACAGATGGTATTTAGCAGTAATTGAGAAGGGGGATATGGCTTATGGGCTCTGAAAGAGAGGAAAAGTAAAAAGATAGAAGTTTACAAAAGGAAGAAAATAGTCACAATACAGTTTGGGTGTGTCCCCACCCAAATCTTATCTTGAATTGTAACTCCCACAATTCCCATATGTTGTGGGAGGAACCTGGTGGGAGATAATTGAATCAGGGGTGAGTCTTTTTTGTGCTGTTCTTACGATAGTGAATAAGTCTTACAAGATCTGAAGGTTTTAAAAATGGGAGTTTCCCTGCGCAAGTTTTTCTCTCTTTGCCTGCTGCCATCCATGTAAGAGGTGACTTGCTCCTCCTCGCCTCCCACCATGATTGTGAGGCCTCTGCACCCATGTGGAACTGTAAGTCCATTAAACCTCTTTTTCTTCCCAGTCTTGGGTATGTCTTTATCAGTGGTGTGAAAATGGACTAATATAGGCTTTTATGTGACCCTCCTTTCCTCTGACCCAGCAAGGACATCTCTATACATAGGTGCTAGAAAGTTATAACCATATAGAAAATGAGTTTATGAAAGACTTTCCATATCACCTTGTAGGACAAAAAGTAGGAAAGGTGTTTGAGGATTCTCAGGCAATCAGACAATGAATTATATTTTCAACACCATGCCAGGCTTTGATTAAGATCTGTAATTAGAAGGCAGAAGTAAAAGTATAATTAATCTTGGTATCTAATTAGATTTTTATAATGATTAGTGTGGTGTTAGTAATTTTGTCACAAATGAATAAAGTTTAAACTTATCTGAAGTTCCACTCTCCTACAGCTATGTGTGGTGGGAGAGTGCAAAGCAAAAGTGTAAACTGAAGGGGCAAATGACAACTATTAACAGGATAAGAGCACCAGGAGTGCTTAAGACAGAATTGGAGGAAGAAGTGTGGGTAAAGGAATGTACTCTTCCATTTCTGGGGAAGAAGTATTTGTGAACTACTAAACGCTTAACAAAATGCTAACTCCCAAATGAGCTTTATCAGTCATTTGATCACTAGTTCTTCCAGGAGCAGAGAGAGGAATCCAAGTCATTCAATCTGATAGACCTTCTCAACAGATTCCCAGCTTCATGGGTGTTCTACTCCCTATACACCATTCAGGAAAAAGTGACAGCATATCCCTCCCTTCCAAACCTGTCATTATGGACTTAAAAAAAAGTATATATTTTTTTTTCCAGAGAGATGTCACTCAGCCTTTTCAAAACTAAATTTAGCTAAAGAATTTTTATTTATATGTCTCTTGCTGAAATTTAAAAATGTTATTGTTAATATGAATAGCTACTATAACCTTGTTTTACCATTTGACAATACAAAATAATTAGTTCTGATGAACTATATGTATGTGCTTATATATTTATAGATATTAAACTTCATATTTTATTATATGGGTCCTAACTCTGAAAAGTTTAATGCAGTGCCTAGAACAGTGGAATATATCTTAGGAATTGGATAAATAATATATAATTAACCCATTTAACATTTTGTGGTAACTATAATAATGATGATGATGACAATGACAATGGAGGCAATGATAATGATGGCCTTCTATTCACAAAGCCACCATTTATTGAACTAATAGTGACTGATACCATGCTAAGCGCAACATGAACAATTGTGTTGTGCGGTTTCTCTAACAACCCAATTTGTAAGGCACCGTCAATAATATTTAGAGATGTGAAACATGATCAAGGCCTCAAGAGAGCTAGAATATTAATCAGACTGTTTAGAAAAGCCCATGTCCTCAACTATTATACAATATTTCCATAATAAGTTTGGTTTTAAGTCAACAAAGTGTTACACATACTTTGGTACTATTCATTGTTTGTGAGATTCTCTGTGCCTAAGAGTTCACACTTTGTTTCCTTAGACACCAAAAATTTCATGAATATTTATTGCAGGCTCAGGTTCATGCCCTGTGTGCCATCGGGTGTGGGTGGACAGTTTTCAAACTACCTCCTCCAGAGAAACCAAACAACTGAAATTCTGCATTTGGAAAACATATAGTACTAAAACATAGGTTTACGATATTTTATATTTATTTATTTTTATTTCAGGTTTTTAACAAAGACTTTACTTTTTAAGAACAGTTTTAATTTCACAGAAAAATTGAGGGACAGTACAGAGATTTCCCATATATCTTCTACCTCCACACATACATGGCCTCCCCATTATCAGTATTCCCCTGCAGAGTGGTACATATTCTACAGTTCATGAATCTGCACTGACCCATCATTATCAGTGAAATGATTGTTTATAATATCATCATTATCAGTGAAACCATAGTTTACACAGGGTTCAGTCTTGGTGCTGTGCATTCTATGAGTTTGGACAAATGTATAATGACATGTATCTATAATTATAGTAACATACAAATAATTTTGACTGCCTTAAAAATTGTCTATGCTTCCCCTGTTCATCTTCTCCTCACTGTAGCCCGTGGCAACCACTGATCTTTTTATTTTCTCCATAGTTTTGCCTTTTCCTCAATATAATATAGTTGAAATCATCTTGCATATGGCATTTTCAGATGGGCTTTTTTCACTTAGTAATATGCATTTAAATTTCTCCCATGTCTTTCCTTGGCTCAATAGTTCATTTATTTTTATTGTCTGGGTGTACTACAGTTTATTTATCCATTCACCTACTGAAGAACATCTTGGTTACTTCCAAGTCTTTGCAATTATGAATAAAGCTGCTATAAATAACAATTTGTGGGTTTTTGTGTGTGAACCTGAGTTTGCAACTCCTTTGGGCTAATATCAAGGAGTGTGATAGCTGGACTATATAGTAAGAGTGTGGTTAATTTCTTAAGAAACTGCTGCACTATCTTCCAGTGTGGTTGTATGATTTTGGATTCCCATGAGCAGTGAAAGAGAGTTCCTGCTGCTCTACATTCTTGCCAGTATTTGGTGTCTGTTTTAAACTCAGCCTTTCTGCTAGGCCTATAGCAGTATCTCATTGTTGATTTTATTTGCATTTCCCTGGTGACATGATGTGAATCATCTTTTCCTCTGCTTGTTTATAATGTGTGTACCTTCTTTGAAATTTATTTTTAGTGTCTTATAGTTTTTTAAATAGCTCACTTTAAGAAATCTCTCTTAAAGAATATTCTAGGTCCACAAAACTGAAAGTTTAGGGTAGAGCTTCCACATACAGTTATACCAAAGACCTTGGATAGTCAAAAGGGTCGCACTGCTTACCTGGAGCAGGAGCAACATCAGCATGGAGTAAGAGGACACTCTTTGGTGTTAAGGCATTGTCTGCTCTCCTGATGCCATCTTCCCAGAGACAGATCCTTTTCTAAAGACATTGAATTAAGCTCACAGTGGGCTTGACTGTGGACGTCTCAAATGAATTACGTGATAATCACAGAAATTCAGGGAAGCTAGGAGAAAGAGCAGTCACTAATGGTGTGTGGATTCCAGAGTCACATTCTCAGCTCTTGATTTACTTTTCAGAGAAAAGTCTAAGCAAAAAAAAAAAAAAAAAAAAAAAACGCGGGGGGCGGGTGGTTTAAAAATATTTGGCACAATTTTTTCTGCAGTTAAGTGCCAACATTCAGAATATACAAAAACTTTTCAGTTGCACAACAACACAATCTCAAGGCAAAATATCAGTTTTATCCGTAAATAAACATACATAGGGTGGATTAAAACCTCTAAAAAATTGAAGGTAAATATTTGTAAAGCGGCTGAGCAAAGTTCTGTATTTAGTGGCAATTAGTGAAAGTAGAATAAATGTCATTTTAAATAAGAACCCTGTTTGGGTCCCGTAAGTGTAATCCTGCAGGATGTCTACCTCAGCCATGATGGGGTGGATTTTCCCTCTCTCCTTAAACAATTAGGAAACTAGACAAAAATACATGAAACAATGCTTTTAGACATTGGATAACAGGCATTATCAGGGTTTTGTTCCTTGGAAAAAAGGGGAGCAAAAAGGTGAGGCCCACAATTTTGTACTCTATGGAAGTAATTAGCAGGCCGCAGTGGAGACAGAGGGTATCCCAACAGAGCCTAATAGTTGTGCTTACTTGAGGAATGAGAAGCTAAGAGTCAGAGAGTCCAAACCTACCAGAATTTGAGAAGTTAAGTATCAGAGAGAAGACAGTTTTGGAGGTCTAAAGAAAGGTTTCCTCAAACCTTTGGCTAAGTAATTATCTGTGCCTTTGTAAGAGGAAACTACCTAAGGCTAGAAAAATAACTTCGGAAAGCAATAGCCAAAAACATCCAGTAGTTCACCTGCGCTGGGGACAGTTTACACCCTCACTACCCAAAGTGAAAAGACCTCATAGCCCACAAAGTATTGGAAAGGGTCCCAGAGGATATCATTTTAGGAGTGAGATTTAATTAATCCCATACTAAAAGATGCTCTAGTTTCTCCCTGACTAAAAAAAAAGCTTAATGCTGTCTTGATAGTACCAAACTGATTCCAAGTAACTTAATTGCCTGCTAGACAAAGCTGAACCCTAGGTAAACAAAATCACAAAATACAGAAAACAACAGTGCAATATTCACAATGTCTAGAATCAAATAAAAATACAAGAGGCAGAAAAATGTGACCTATAAGGAGAAGACAACATAATCAATAAAAACAGGCCCCAAAATGATAGAGATGATCTTAAAACAGCTATTGTAAACATACTCCATATATTCAAGAAGAAAGATAAAATCATTGAGATAATATATGACCCAGATAAGCTCCTATGAAGAAAAACACAGTATCTAAAATGAAAAGAGAGTGAATGGCATACCAGCAAATTAGATTAACAGCAGAAGGGTTTGAAAATACAGTTTAACAACACTGGGCTTGGGGCCACTGATCTGACCCCTGTGCAGTTGAAAATCTACATATAACTTTTGACTCTCCAAAAACTTAACTACTAATGGCCTGCCATTAACTGGAAGCCTTACCAATAACATAAACAATGAACATATATTTTGTATGTTATGTATATTATATACTGTATTTTTACAGTAACAATAAAGTAAGATAGAGATAAGAAAATCACAAGGAAGAAAAAATTGTATTTATAATATTTTAAGTGAAAGTGGATTATCATAAAAGTCTTCATCCCTGTTACTTTCACATTGAGTAGGCTGAGGAGGAGGAAGAGAAGGGTTTGGTCTTGCTGTCTCAGTGGTGGCAGAGTGAGAGAAAATCCACTTATAAGTGAACCTGTGCAGTTCAAACCTGTGTAATTTGAGGGTCAACTCTATACTAATATAAACTATAGAAAATAAAAACCACAGAGAAAATAAAGATTGAAATAAATAAACAAACAGAGCATCAGTGATGTGCAGAATCATACAGAAAAATCTAATATTTTGGAGTTCCAGAAAGAAAAGAGAGAGAGAGACAGAGACAAAAAAAAAAAGTTTGGAAGATTAATGGTCAAAACTTTTCCAAATGTGATGGAAAATATAAATCCACAAAGCAAAGAGGCCCAAGTAAACACTCCATGTAAAAACAGTAAGGCACCTCATAATTAAATTGCCAAAAACAAGTAAAAACATCTTTAAAACAGCCAGAGGAAAAAGACATATTATGTATAGAGAAACACAAATAAAAATTATAGCCAACTTCTTGTCAGAAACTTTGCAAGAAAGAAAAACTATAGCAATGCGTTTATATGTTGTAAAAAGCAAAACAAAACAAAAAATCTTGCCACCCTAGCAACTATACCCAGTACACATACCTTTCTGAAATAAAAACAAATAAAGACTCTTTCTGGAAATCAATAGCTGAAACTATTGCCAACAGACTTGCAATATGAGACAGGTTAAAGCAAGATCTTTAGGAAGAAATAACATGACACCAAATGGAAATTCAGATCTTCCCACGAAAATAAATAGCCATATAGTTGGTTAATATTTCCATGAATATAAAAAAGACATACTTTTCCATTTTTAATCTTTAAAAAATAGTTGAATATTAAAAGCAAAAGGAATAACAATACATGCTATGCTGAGGTGGGGACTAACTGCCAGGGAAAATAGATTTGGTTTACTTATAAACAATGACAAGCAAATATACATTCTAGATAGAATGCAGAGCAAAGAGCTATAAACCTAAACAGAACAGTTTCAGAGAAGTCAACCATATTAAAGGATGAAGGGACAAGGAGCATCATTAAATCATCACTTTCTACTCTGCATCTACTATCTACTCATTATCATATTGTTCAGTGCGTAAGAAAGTGCCATAAAGACAACATTATTTTGACTCCAAAGCATTTGATATTAATGATGGCTTTATATTTTAATTAAGTCATGACTTGTAAAGTTCACAAAGATGTAAGAATGTGTTTCAGTATTAGTTGCTAAGATGCATATTAAAAAGTGTCACCTCATTTTTCACAAAAATAGACTAAAATTTTACACCTGCTTTAGAATAAAGTATATACTTTGAATGAAAAGGTAAGATGTCCACAGAGCACATTTTATATTTCAAAAACTAGAAAGGAAGAAAAAATCTTCAATTCATAAGAACAAATTAAAATAACCATTGGATAATTCAAACTGTGATTAATTGAGAGGCTTATATCCTTAGAAGCAAAAGAAACTGCATTAAACTCCTATAGCTATTACCCTGAACCTATAATTAACATCAGCACATTTTTGCTTTCTTTTAGGGATCATCACAGCATGAGAGAAAGGAGGAGTGGAGAAGGAAAGATAGTATTCATTACATTCTACAGAATGTCTAACCATAGAGTAAACGAACAGATGATCGGAATGCCGTTCCGATAAGAACTTTCCCCATTTTTAATTACGTGGTCTTAGAATCCTTGAAAGACAATGTGACAGACTTAGGCATCAAGAGTATTTGGGCAAGCACAAATCCTCTTAATAAAATAAAAATATTTGAAAACAAAAGCAGAAAAACTGTATAATCAGGATTTTAACCCTTGACATTACATTTCTGTCGCATTATGAGAACAACCTTGGAGCTAATCATATAAAAACCTTATAAAGTCTCCCTACCATCAAAGGTATTTACATAAAATAATAACAATATAAAACACCAAAGCTCTAGTTCAAGCAAAACAATATGCAATTCTAACCTTCTTAGCTTAAAAACAAACCTGAATAAAGGTCATATCCAAGGTTTTCAATATACTTTCCACTGCACTATTTCAGAAAAATAAAAATTAGCAGTCAAAGCCCCACTTTGAGGAGATAGTAAAATATTGTATTTTGATATTAATACGGTAAATACATAAACACTTAGCTCCAATTATCTAAATAAATTTAATTATATTTATTAACATTAGTAACCTTCCTAGTACAGATTAAAATTGTTACATTTGCACACAAGGAAAGGTAAGCAGTTTTCTCAGAACTACTCAATAAGCTATAATTGTAGTTATATATTTAGTGTTTATTATATATATGTGTGTGTTTGAAACATATATATGATACACATGTATAAGAATGTGTTTATATTTACTATGTTTATATACCATGTTGTATATATAACGATATTATATGCATATACGTATATATTTATATTTGAGTGTGTGTATATATAGATATGATATCTAGCACTTTAAGAATTGCAATATAATTAATCAAAATTATTAAGATTAAGGTTTTATCTAGGCTAGAATAGCACAGCATTGATATGTCATATCTCTCAATTAAGTTCTTATTTAATCAAAATCACAAAAGAAAATACATAGTTATGGCAATAGGGATGTGAAATCTCTAGTGCTATAAAAAACACAAATCTAAGGGGTATAGAATCCTAAGCATGAGATTGGAATGTAGCATTGGGTATTTGAATTAGTGAATACAAAGTCAATAAATAAATATCAATTATATTTCTGTATACTAGAAGGAAACAAATAAAGGGTAAAATTCAGAAAAATACTATTCTCCTCATAATAACAAGAAAAATGATAAAACACTTAAGAATAATTTTAACCAAACCCGTTTAGTACTCTTATGCTGAAAATGATAAAACTTTGCTAAGATAAACTAATGAGTGTTACATACATTGAAAAATATCCAAAAGTTCCTAGATCAGAAGATTCAATATTCTTAAATTGATAACTGTCATCCCAATGATAACTCAAGTATGTTTTAAAATAGAAATTTACAAGCTATTTCTAAAATATATATGAAACTGCAAAGATTCTGTAACAGCCAAAACAATCTTGAAATAAAGGCAAAACAAAACACAAATTGTGAGATAAATGCTACCTGATTTTAAGGGTTACTAAAAAGGCAGTATAAGATTGACATAGGATAAGCAAATAGGTCAAAGAAATAAAGTGTCTATTCCCATATTCAATAGAAAATGAAAAATATTTTCAACAAATAATGCTGAATATATACATACACATATATATGTATGTATATATATGTGTGTGTTTGTGTGTGTGTATATATATATACACACACATATATATACACACACTATATATATATACACATATATATATAAATTTTGGGATCTACCTCACACCATATAGAATAATTTACTTAAGATGGATTATGCTTTAAAAATAAAATCTAAAAGAGCTTCCAGAAGAAAACATAATGGAAATATCTTTGTGACACAGGGATAGACAAATATTTCTAAGTTGATATACAACAGTAACTTTAAAAGAACAAAAGTAAACATAGACTTTTTAAAAAACAAAGGCATTTTCTCATCAAAAAACACTGCCAGGAAAAATAAATAGGTGAGTCACATATTGTGAAAAAAATACTTGCAAAGATATATGTAACAAAGGACTTATATTCAAAATATATAAATAGGCTGGGGGAGGTGGCTCACTTTTTTAATCCCAGCACTTTGGGAGGCTGAGGTGTGCAGATCACTTGAGGTCAGGAGTTCGAGGCCAGCCTGTCCAAAATGGTGAAATCCCGTCTCACTAAAATAAAAAAATAAAATGAATAAGTAAGCTGGGCATGGCGGTGGGCACTGTAATCCCAGCTACTCGGGAGGTTGAGGCAGGAGAATCACTTCAACCTGGGAGGTATAGGTTGCAGTGAGCCAAGATCATGCCACTGCATTCCAGCCTGGGCAACAGAAAGACTGTCTCAAAAAAAAAAAAAAAAAAAAATATATATATATATATATATCTACAAATAGTTTCTAAAACTGAAATAAATGCACACCCACTTCATAAGGAAGACTTACGGGTGGCCTAAGAGCATATGAATCATGGAACATCACTAATCATAAGGGAAATGCAAATTAGGACAACTAGAATTGCTGAAACAAACAAGCAAAAATGATGATATGAAATGTTCATGTATACAGGAACAGGTGCAACCCTCTAAAACATCACAGGTGGGAATGCAAAATATTAAAAACACCTAGGAGAGTGGCTTATCAGTTATTTCTCATATCAAACATATACCTACCTCTAAGACTCAGTAGTTCTACTCAAGAGAAAACAAAATATATGCCCAAGGAGATATATGCCCAAATTATTTGCCCAAGAGAAATAAACGAATATATACATATATATATACACACATATATATATATACACATATATATATGTGTGTTCCCCAAATGACTCATATGATAGTATTTACAGCAGTTTTATTCAATAGACAACAAATGGAAGCAATCTAAATGTTCATCAGCAGGACAGTGGACTAAGAAATCAGAGTATATTCTCACCGTGGTATACTACTCAACAATTAAAAGGAATAAACTACTGTTACAGGCAATGATATGGTTAGGCTTTGTGTCCCAACCCAAATCTCATCTTGAATTATTATCCCCATAACCCCCATAGTCCCCGTGCGACAAGGGAGAGACCAAGTAGAGGTAATTGGATCATGGGGACAGTTTCCCTTATGCTGTTCTTTTGATAGTAAGTTCTCCTGAGATCTGAATCTGATAGTGTTATAAATGTTTGGTAGCTCCTCCTGCTTTCATTCTCTCCCCTGCCGCCCTGTGAAGAGGTGCGTTCTGCCATGATTGTAAGTTTTTTGAGGCCTCCTCAGCCTTGTGAACTGAGAGTCAATTAAACCTCTTTTCTTTGTAAATTACCCATTCTCGGGCATTTATTTAAAGCAGTGGGAGAACAGACTAATACATGCAACAAGGTGGAGGAATCTCAGAGATATTTTGGGCTTGAGAAGCTGAGCACAAGTTAGTACTTAATGTATACTTCCATTTATAGGCATTTCTACAAAAGGCGAAACTAAATTTTAGTGCAAATAATTAGAACCTTAGAGGTGAAGGTTGATTGGGAAGGGACAGAAAATGAGAAAAATGTTCCTTATATAAATAAGAGTGAGTTACCCGGATTTATGTGTTTTTCAAAACTCATAGAATTGGACACTTAAGATTTTTGTGCATTACTATAAATTAATTCATCTCAAAAAATAACTGTAAACAAAATACAATAAGAACAAAAATGAAATTCTAAGGATATAAAAATGCCAACAATTAAACACAAACTTGTATTTATTTAATTACAAAAAGTGAACAGTTCCAAACCTTTCCTCAGTCATCCTAAAACAATTGTTGACTACCATTAACAGTTGGATATGTAACCTTCCAAGACCTTTTTTCAATTTTCTACTTGTACATGTAATAATAATTTACTGAAGGCCAGACTAGGTGGCTTACTCCTGTAATCCCAGCACTTTGGGAGGCCAAGGGGGTGAATCACGAGGTCAGGAGTTCGAGACCAGCCTGGCCAATATGGTGAAACCCTGTCTCTACTAAAAATAAAAAAAAATTGGCGGGGCATGGTGGTGTGTGCTTGTAGTCCCAGCTACTCGGGAAGCTGAGGCAGAAGAATCACTTGAACCCAGGAAGCAGAGGTTGCAGTGAGCTGAGATTACAACACTGCACTCCAGCCTGAGAGACAGAGTGAGATTCCATCTCAAATAATAATAATAATAATAATAATTTACTGAAATAGCATTATTTTCTACATACTTTTAAAAAACTGGTATCCTTTACTCAGCAACAGATCATACTTTAATTTTTGAAATGGCTCATCCTTTTAAATAGCTGAAAACTGCTCCATAATATATACTATAGTTTATTTGGCTATTCTTTCTTTAATAAATGCTTAAGTTGTCTTCAGTATTTCACTTTGCATAAACAATGCACTTTAACAACTTTGCATAGTTCAATTCCTAAAACTGTAACACTAGGTCATAAGTATACATATTTTAAATTGTGATAACCTCTTGCTTATTGCCCAACAACTTTCAAACCCACCAACAGAATGACAGTGTATCGTTTCTCATGAAGTCATTACAATTGGTATAATGAATAAAATTATATACTTGTCAGTGTAAAAAATATAATGGATGAAGACTCTCGGAAGAGATACCTAGAATGGTTGAAATGAGCTCCTGTTTAAACCGTTTCCCAATCTTCTATTAGGTAGAATTTTGGTAAGAGATAAAATAATCACATAACATAGTTCTAACAAAATAATTGCTAGAGTGTCAATGCTTAGAGTCCCTTTATAAAAGGTGTGTGGAGAGTCATCCTTAGAAAAATTGTCACAAGTTATCTAAACAATATATTCTAATCACTCTGTGCTTTACACATTTCATAATTCTTCCCAACTCAGTGTGTTTGAGTGAAATTTACACAAACTGCATTTGATATCAGTAATTATCCATTTAAAAAAAGAATGAAGTCAACTGCTACTCGTTTGAAAATCATTTATATTTATAATATATTTTCCTATATTCCCACATAACTAGCTATTTATTTATTAGGAATGTGTGAATGGTAAATTCTTCATTTGATTTGTTCATTTTAATTATGTATAAATAATTTAGCATGCAGGCTTCCAAACATACAGAGCCAGTCCTCATCTTCTGCATATTCAATTTTCATATAAGCCAAAGCTGTAAACTTTACAATGATACTCTTAAACTTCATTTTTTATTTAAAATATAGTCCTTTTAGTTTATTAGCTAATAAAAGACTATTACAACCTATTATAATCAAGGCATTGTTTACAGTGGCTTCCATATTGTTTCTAACCTACTACATGACACCCATCCCCTCCAGCTTTGTAGACTTTCCAAATATCCCGCAGCACTATAATATGAAGATTTCTCATCCTATCTTTCTAAAACCTCCATAGGTTCTTATTTCTCCTCATTGTCTGTTTCAAGATGTCTGTGCATTTTTCTGTATAATCTTTCTCTTATAGAGACTGTTTTTATAGCTTCAAATATCACGTCCCTGGGTACTATTTTACATATATACTTGTCATGATTTCCCATTCTAAAAATGAAGTAGGTGGATATCCCCCTGCCTACAAGTAATTCCTTTAGAACAGTGGTCCCCATCCTTTTTGGCACCAGGGACTTGTTTCATGGAAGAAAATTTTTCCACAGACCAGGTAGGGAGGATGGTTTGGGGATGATTGAAATGCATTATATTTATTGTGCACATTATTTAAATTATTATTCAAATTATTCTTCCATTATAATCTATAAAGAAATAATTATACAACTCACCATAATATAGAATCAGTGGGATCCCTAAGATTGTTTTTCTGCAACTAGATGATCCCTTCTGGGGGTGATAGGAGACAGTGACAGATCACCAGGCATTAGATTCTCTTAAGAAGCATGCATCCAAGATCCCTCACATGTACAGTTCATAATAGGTTTTGTGTTCCTATGAGAATCTAATGCTGTCATTGATCTGACAGGAAGCAAAGCTCAGGTGGTAATGCAAGCCGTGGAGAATAGCTGTAAATACAGATGAAGCTTTGTTACTGGTCTGTGGCTCAGGGTTTGGGGACCCCTGCTTTATAATAGCCTGCTTCAATCACCTCCAAAACACACCCAAATGGAAATACAACGTTTTCTTATACTAACTTCACTTCCTCTTTTTTTTTTTGTTTACAGCACTGCTTCTCATAGTATTTATGACAGCTTTTACAATTTACTTTTATTTTGTTCTTTCTGCTGTAATTTTGCCATCAGGGAACCGATTTGTCTTAACCTATTTATTATCTCATCTCCAAGTAGACACCTTTACCTGTTTTATCTATACAACATAAACGATATCCCTAGCTGCACTCTCCTTGCCCAAGTCTCATCCTTGTCTACCCTGCTTCAGCTACATATTTTTCATGAAAGTCTTCTTTGACCATGTTACTTCTTACTGAGTCCTTTCCCATCTGAAGTCTGGTCATTCTTTCTACAGTAGATAGGTCCTTCATAACCTACAATTAAGAGTAAAGCATAATCTGGCACCTACAGTCACTAAAGTATGTGTCTACAGTTTCTCATGATCCAGGTTAACCTCAAGTATTTATTTGTTTGTTCATTTATTTATTTATTTTCAGAGCTGTTTAGATTACCTGTCTCTTTAGTGGAAGTCCAGGATACTATGAGCACCTTAGTCATTTTCATTTTTTTTGCGATAAAGAGTTTGATTGATATGAGTGTTGACCCATGCAAGAAAACTGGAGTTATAGCACTTAAATCACTCTCCTTGAAGGCTCAGGGGCAAGATTTTGTATGGATAATTTGGTAGGTAGGTGGCTAGGGGATGAATGCTACTGATTGGCTGGGGATGAAGTCGTAGGGGTGAGGAAAACAGTCCTCATGTGTTGAGCCACCTCTGGGTGAGACCACAGGACCAGCTGAGTAATGAGTCATGAGTCCCAGTGGTGTCAGTCTGAAAAATATCTCAAAAACCAATTTTCAGTTCCATGATAGTGATGTTACCTGTAGGAACAACTGGGGAAGTCACAAATCTTGTGACTTCTGACCACATGACTCCTGAGCAGTAAAGGTTTATAGAAACTATGCCTACATTTTAGCAGATTTCAGGTCCCTCCCATAATCTTATTTTTGCAGCCTTTTATTAGTCTTAACAGAAGCAGTGTTTAGTCCTTGAGCAAGGAAGGGGTTAGTTTTAGGGAGGAACTATTATTATTTTTGCTTTCTAGTTAAACTATATACTAAATTTCCCCCAAAGTTAGCTTGGCCTACACCCAGGAATACCAAGGACAGCTTGAAGATCAGAAACAGGATGGAGATGACTATGTCACATTTCTCCAACTCTCATAATTTTGCAAAGGTGGTTTCAATCCCTTCTTGGGCTTCAGCACACCTCACTCCTGAGTTGTGAGCCACAGAGATGGGAAAAGGCCAATGACTGCTCTAACTTTTTCCTGTGATAGGAGGCATAGTTGGAATAGGAGTTTCTCACAGAGTAAATGGAGTGAAACTTTTGCAGTTGTCTGTATGTATTCACAGGTGCCTGGCTGGGGTCCTAAGGTGTGCATAACAAAAACATTACTGAATTTATACACAGCTTTAATGCAGCATGTAAGTGAACAGTACACTATATGATAAATAATGAGCCCTAACATAATGAATGAAAGTCCTAGTTTCAGGAATCCCTGTGGAACTGACCTGAAGCCTTAAGGGATACAGGTGAATGACCTTGAGAACCAATCAGATATGGAATCATCAGCAGAGATTTAAAAACAGCAAATAAGATTGGGCTCTAGTAACAGTTATACTGTAGTTTCTCTTGAAACATAACTTTTTTCCTCTTCATTTTCCCATTTTTATCAAGGAAAAATCATAGTAGAACCAATTTATTTGCAAAATAAGCTCTAATTCCTTTAGATTCTGCCCAATTATTGGCATACAACGCAGTAAAAATAATTATTTGTCATATAAATATTTTTTAATTGGCTTTGCTGGGACTTTTACATTGGAATCTCAGATTAGGCCTTATAAAAGCCTCTATAGTCTAGCCAAGGATTTATTTGTGCCTGTAGATACCTATATGAATTTAAGATCTCTTAGTGAGATCTCAGAATAACTTGGAGTTCCTGGATCCATCAGAAAATGACATTCTTTACTTACCACAGGCCAAGAACCATGTGCAGAACAAGGCACAAGGCCAGTTTCTCCAAAGGGCTTTTACTAGCTCCATAGGTCAACCTCCATTTCTCAAAGCAGCCTAAAAACATGTAATTCCAGTCAAAGCCGTGGTAAAATAACCAGTGTCTCCAACTGTGTCCTGTTACAAAAACAACAACAACAACAAAAACTGTATCTTATGGAACTTATGCAAATAACTATATTGCCATAAGTTAAGAATACTCACAAATAGTTTCCAAATTCTGGAGAAATCAGGTAGAGCGAAAGAAATATGCCCCAGATTTTCCTCGTAGGAGAATACTTTACTAAATTGCTAAAAAGCTAGTCTTGGTGCAGTGGCTCACACCTGGAATCCTAGCACTTTGAGAGGCCAAGATAGGTGGGTTGCTTGACTCCAGGAGTTTGAGACCAGCTGAGCAACATGGTGAAACCCTGTCTCTCAAAAACTACAAAAATTAGCCTGGCATGGTGGTGTGCACCTGTAGTTTCAGCTACCTGGGAGGCTGAGGCGGGAGGATCGCTTGAACCCAGGAGGTTGAGGCTGTAGTGAGCAGTCATCCCGCCACTGCGTTCCAGCCTGGAAGACAGAATGAGGCTCTGTCTGAGAGTTAAAAAAAAAAAAAAAAGCTGTTAAGAGCTCAAAAGAAAAGTTTTCTTGACCTTGACTCTGAAAAGCAAAACAATCAGCAACTTTTTGAACTAAAAGTTTTAAAAAGATTATCTCAGTCTTCTATTGGTTCAGTTCATGTGAGTAACTCCTATTCTGCCTGATATTCATGAACACATCAGTGCTCTATGTGAGCCGTGAAAGTTTTTCCCTTTATTCTAATGGCACAATCTCCAACATTACTAGAAACCTGCCTTTAAGAGCACCTGTCTTGGTCCTACAGCTGATTATGAAACAGCTTTTTATAAACAATCAAAGTAAAACAATTGTGGAGGACAAGTCTCAGAATAGCCACGGTTAATAACACAATTGACAAGGAAATTTGGTTATTTTTATGGCATAGAACAATTTAACACAACAATCTTAAGTATCACTAATAACATACACTGAGACATATCAGAATTACAGGAATTTCATACAATTTTGGAACAGATACTAATAACACATTTATATAAATACAACTGAAAGAAAGCCAAATACTATTTCACACTTGAAAATACTTCCTGTATGATTCTAGCATACCAAAATAAGCCAAATGTCTCTTTTGGACTTCAGAAGACCTAGTATCTCAAAGGGTTAATGAGTTCAAAAGGGCTAAATTTAGAAGCTGAAATTTTGATTTTGGAAGTTTTATAAAATATTAAAGGTTTAAAACACTTGATATAACAAAATAGGACCAGAGGTCATTCATTTTGCTGAAGTGATAATTCAGAAAATTTCAAAAAAGCAAAAACCTTTATGCATTGATAGAGGTGAGACGCAGCTTTCCAAACAAGACCCAATAAAGACAGAATGAAGCAAAATGAATCTGTCTCTCCTCCCTCTTCCCTTTTTGTTTCCTTTTCTTGCAGTTTATTCAAAAGCAACATTTTTCATTATTTCTCAATATTACATGAAAATCTTGTTTAAAAAAGAAAACCAGTTTGGTGTGGTGGCTCATGCCTGTAATCCCAGCACTTTGGGAGGCTGAGGCGGGTGGATCCCCTGAGGTCGGGAGTTCGCGACCAACCTGACCAACGTGGAGAAACCCCATCTCTATTTAAAAATATACATATATATATAAAATTAGCCAGGCATGGTGGTGCATGCCTGTAACCCCAGCTACCTGGGAGGCAAGGCAGAAGAATCGCTTGAAACCACGAGGTGGAGGTTGAGGTGAGCCGAGATCTTGCCATTGCACTCCAACCTGGGCAACAAGAGCAAAACTCTGTCTCAAAAAAAAAAAAAAAAAAAAAAAGGAAAGAAAAAAAAGAAAACCAAATTTTACTTCAATATATTAATATCATTAGCCTCTCATGCACGTCATCCATGAAAAATTGCCCTCCAGAAATATTTGATGTTATGTTTACCTACCATCTTCCCATGAATGGAGTTAATGCTGCATCACTGCAGAAACTAGCCTGCTTAAATTTAATTCCTGAATGACCATACCAATAGACACTCTTGAGAGGCTGAATATATAAATGGACGATGACCAGACATATATGACAACAGAATTCTGACCCATAAACTCTGTGGAAACTATCAAAGAAAGCTCATTACCTAATCAATGACTGCCAACTTCCTTACTTTTTAACCCTGCTTCTAACTCAGAACCAACCAGAGAAAACCAATATTCTGCCCTAGTCAATCACATAGAATATCCTGCTTTTAGTTAGCTAGTCAGCTCCCATGCCCAGTATTCTCCAACCAGAGCACAGTTAAAACCTTTTCTCTCTCTCTTTTCTCTCTATCTCTTTCTCTCTCTCTCCACTCGAAAGCTTTTCCCTGCCTATCTTGCAATCTTTGCCAAATGCAAGTCACGATGTTTGACTCCCTAGCTATAGCAAGCTCTGAATAAATAGCCTTTGTTTGTTCTCGTTTGGTTGATTTTTATTTCTACACTCTGAAATAATTTGTTTTTGACATTCATTCAATCAAAATTGAAATATTTTGCAAGTGACAGCAACTTTATCTCTGTTTACTCATCCAGAGTGTCGTAGTTGGTTCGGGGTGGTCTAACAAATTACCATAGACTGAATCGCGAAAACAACATTTAATTTTCACAGTTTCAGAGGCTGGGAAGCCCAATATCAAGGTGCTAGCAGATCTGTTGTCCAGTGGGAACCTGCCTCCTGATTTGCAGATGGCTGTGTTCTTGTATCCTCACTTGTGAGAGACCTTTGTAGAGAGCAACTGGGGCCTCTTTTACATATGATCTTAGCCAAAAGGCAGAATAGCAATTGTGGCCTCTTTTATGAGGACATTATTCCTATTCATAAAGGTTCCAACTCTCATGACCTAATTACCTCTCAAAGGCCATAGCTTCTGTTACAACACATTGAAGTTTAGGATTCAACATATGATTTTTTTTTTTTTTTTTTTTTTTTTTTTAGGGAATCAAGCATTCAGTCCATAGCAAAGAAAAACTTTGAATCATTGAAGTTATCAGTGTTCATCCATCACCAATGATATGTGCTAGGCCATGTTTTTCATCCTTTGATCAAACTGTTTGTAGAGCAACTTATTATGGATGCAACTGTATTTGTTGGCCATGAGTATTATATATGGAAGAATTACTAAGCATAAATATATCATTTTAGATTAGGAAGGGGAAAATGGACACAGCTGCACAGGTCACTACTAGGAAGTTTAACAATGTCACCTCATTATTGGTTCTTGTTGTTAAAGATTTCCAGAATTTTCCAGGTGCCAAGGCTGGAAACACATACTTTTTCCTTCTAAATGTTCAATTCTGAAATCACAGAACCACTATGGGCCTGGGGAAAGCTGCAATCAATACCCTTTTCAATCAGCAATTTCAGTGAACACAATTTAGCAAGGGTACACAAGTAAAGCATTTTCTGATCTGAAAACAATAGGAACACAGAGATAAAATGCTGTATCTATGTCTCCACTGATATCCTAAAAGAGCAATTTAATTTTGCAGCCAGCCATGTGTAATTCGAGCGTGACACATTAACAAATGGATGGCTGGCCCATCTTCTTGGCTTCCTGTCAGGAAATGGCTCTTCTGATGCCTTTGGGCATGTCAGAGGGAACTTTAGCCCATTCAGAGCTGCATCTGAAGGAATTAGGGGACAAAAATGTGGACTGATGAGGACAGCAGCTGTAAGGCAGAAAAAATAATAGTCTCATAGAAAACAATATGCAATGTAGTAACAAATCATGGGGAAATTGACATTTTACTTAGTTCCTCAGAACTATTTTAAATATAGAGTGTTAAAATTATCATTGAGTTTATTGAACTTATTTAACTTCTGCCAGAATTTAAAAATAAGTAAATCAAATGGAATGCCAAACTGTAATTGGATTTCTATTGTATGTATTCTGTATAACATTGAGTTGCTCTGGGAATATTAGAGCTGATGTAATTAACCTGAGCTTCTCTTAAATGCCTTCCGGAGAGAAGCTGCAGAGAGAGTGGAAAGAACATGTCGCTAAGATTGCTTAGGATATACATAGCTTCCAAGTTCCTCTCAAAGTAGAAATCTATTTAACCACGATTCCAAGCAGGATATATCTCTTCACACCACAGCAGGGTTGTGACAGCCCCTCCCCGCCTCAACTTGCCCACTTGCAAGAAGCAATAACTCCACGGGGATTTCTTAGGTTGGAAAAGTGAAAACAGAAACAGGGACCCAGACTGCAGCAGAACTTAGTTGTGATCACACTGTTCAAGGGTTATCACTAGTTTCTCAATGATAAAGCATCATTAATTGGTGTTAGAACCATGTGCTTATAATTTATTGTTTACAATGTGCACATTAAGCCAAATCTGCTTTTCTTTATAAGTGGCTAGCCTGTCATTTCTAACAATTTTTTAAGTCATTTCTAGACATTTTTAAAATACCCTTTTAGATATTGTTAAATATGGATACTGAAGTCAGCTGCAATTTACCTGAATGATGATTTGCATGATTCTGCTGACTAGAATAGCTAAAACCAAAAGTCTTTTACAGTTGTATTTTGGAGAAATTTATTTCCATTCACATGTGCTACAAACAGCAACTAGACCATGCATCAAATTATTCTTATTGCCAGCACCCTGTTTTAGTCATCAGTGAATTTAACATATTTGTCAAAATTATGTATAGATGAATTAATTTCTTCACATATAATGTGTGTATATATATATCTGACAAAGGCAGAAGTAGATTCAGATTTAGAATTTTATGGTCATATAAAATGATTATGTATTTGTTACTACTACTTGAAGGCCTCTGGGTGAAGAATACTCTAAGAATCTCAAATAAATTTGTTTTCTAAGAATTAAACTGTCAATTTTAATTGGAAAAGCTAGCCTATACTAAAAGCACCAGTACTTTTAAACTGTTAGATACAGTTGTCTGTGAGTTTCTAATTAAGCAATCAGAATAGAGCCCCCAACACATGACTTAAAAAACAGTTAGAGAAACATGATATAGGGAAGTTTAAAATGCAGATTCCCAGGTTCCTTTACAATTGGTTCTGATTCAGTGGGTCTGGGTGAAGCCAGGAAGCTGAATTATTCACATATTTGGTTATTTGGATGCTAGTACCTAGAACTTCACTTTGAAAAACGCTGATGTAAGCAAATGTAAGTTATATTTAAGTTATAGAAAGTTAATTTGGGTAGGGATCATCATGGCAGGAGGCAGGCAGGACTAGATTGCCTCTTCGGACAGAGCAGTGTGTGGGGGCTCAAATTGTGAATTTTAGCTTCAGATCAACTGCAAGAACAAACCAGCAATCCCAAAAGGACACACAGACCCTCTAAAGGATGCAGACTGCTCCTGCAGGACCCGGGAGACACCAAACAAAACTGAGTTTCCCAACTGTGGAAGTGGGAAAGGGAGACACTCCTCTCCCAAACACACACTCCCACTGGAGAAGCTGAAGGTCTGTTTGCCAGAAAAGTTTCCAACTTTACCTGGAGCTGAGTCAGTTTGGAGACCTGAGCAAAATACAGGGGTAGAGGAAACAGCAGAAAGGCCCCGATAGCTCACTAAGTCCTCTAGCTGGCCATTCCTGCCTGGCACCACAGGGATCCAACAGGAGAGGGGCAGGGGGAAATAACTACAAAGGGAGAAGCAAATCTCTAGCTGAACTTTGCAACAATTTGAACAGGATGAGAAGCCTCCTGGCCAGAACTTGGGGGACAGAGCAAATCCACTGTGTAGACTCCACAGGTTAGGGAAGAACCAAGCCCTTTTCTTTTGTAGCTGGGAGGCAGGTAGCCTAGGCAGGTTTTCAAACTCACGCTCCCTGCCTGGAAACGGACTGGGGGATGTTGGGGGGGCCACAGTGTGAGTGAGACTGGTCCTTTGGTTTGTGTAGGAGTTGGGTGAGGCCTGTGACTCTGGCTCTCCCCCACTTCCCTGACAACCTGCATGACTCAGCAGAGGCAGCCATAATCCTCCTAGGCAGACAACTCCAGTGACCTGGGAATCTCACCCCCATACCCCACAGCAGCCCCAGCAAGACCTGCCCAAGAAGAGTCTGAGCTCAGACATGCCTAGCCCCACCCCCACCTGACGGTCCTTCCCTATCCACCCTGGTAGCGAAGACAAAGGACATATAATCTTGGGAGTTCTAGAGCCCTGCCCACCACCAGTTCCTCCCCATACTACCACAGCTGATGCTGTGTGGAAAGCACCACCACCTGGCAGGAGATCAACCAGCACAAAAGTAGAGCATTAAACCACCAAAGCTAAAAATCCTCATGGAGTCCATTACATCACCCCCCACCACCTCCACTGGAACAGGCACTTGTATCCACAGCTGAGAGACCCAAAGACGGTTCACATCACAGGACTCTGTGCAGACAACCCCCAGTACCAGCTCAGAACTGGGTAGATTCGCTGGGTGGCTAGACCCAGAGGAGAGACAATACTGCAGTTTGGCTCACAGGACGTTACATCCATAGGAAAAGGGGGATAGTGTTACATCAAGGGAACACCACATGGGACAAAAGAATCTGAACAACAACCTTCAGCCCTAGACCTTCCCTCTGACAGAGCCTACCCAAATGAGAAGGAACAAGAAAACCAAGCTTGGTAATAATACAAAATGAGGCTCTTCAACACTCCCAAAAAATCACACTAGTTCACCAGCAATGAATCCAAACCAAGAAGAAATTGCTGATTTACCTGAAAAAGAATTCAGGAGGTTAGTTATTAAGCTGCTCAGGGAGGGACCAGAGAAAGCTAAAGTCCAATGCAAGGAAATCCAAAAAATGATACAAGAGGTGAAGGGAGAAATATTCGAGGAAATAGATAGCTTAAAGAAAAAAAAACAATAAAAATCTCAGGAAACTTTGGAAATACTTTTAGAAATGCGAAATGCTCTGGAAAGTCTCACAAACAGAATTGAACAGTAGAAGAAAGAAATTCAGAGCTCAAAGACAAAGTCTTCGAATTAACCCAAACCAACAAAGAATAAGAAAATATGAAGAAAGTCTCCAAGAAGTCTTGGATTATGTTAAACAACCAAAGCTAAGAAAATTGCTGTTCCTGAGGAAGAGGAGAATTCTAAAAGCTTGGAAAACATATTTAGGGGAATAATCGAGGAAAACTTCCCCAGCCTCTCTAGAGACCTAAACATCCAAATACAAGAAGCACAAAGAACACCTAGGAAAATCATCACAAACAGATCTCCACCTAAGCACATCATCGTCAGGTTATCTAAAGTTAGGATGAAGGAAAGAATCTTAAGAGCTGTGAGACAGAAGCACCAGGTAACCTATAAAGGAAAACCTATCAGCAGATTTCTCAGCAGAAACCATATGAGCTAGAAAGGATTGGGGCCCTGTCTTCAGCCTCCTTAAACAAAACAATTATTAACCAAGAATTTTGTATCCAGCGAAACTAAGCATCATATATGAAGGAAAGATACAGTCTTTTTCAGACAAACAAGTGCTGAGAGAATTCACCTTTACCAAGCCACTACTACGAGAACTGCTAAAAGGAGGTCTAAATCTTGAAATAAATCCTGGAAACACATCAAAACAGAACCTCTTCAAAGCATAAATCACACAAGACCTATACAACAAAAATACACATTAAAAAGCAAAAACAAAAAACAAAGAAAACAAAGTACACAGGCAACAAAGAGCATGATGAATGCAATAGTGCCTCACATTCCAGTGCTTAACATTGAATGTAAATGGCTTAAATGCTCCAATTAAAAGATATAGAACCGCAGAATGGATAAGAACTCACCAACCAACCATCTGCTGCTTTCAGGAGACTCGCCTAACATATAAGGACTCACATAAATGAAGAGGGTTGGAAACAGGCATTTCATGCAAATGGACACCGAAAGCTAGCAGGTATAGCTATTTTTATATCAGAGAAAATAAACTTCAAAACAACAGCAGTTAAAAGAGACAAAGAGGGACCTTATATAATGGTAAAACGTCTTGTCTAACAGGATAATATCACAATCCTAAACCTGTATGCCCCTAACACTGGAGGTCCCAAATTCATAAAACAATTATTAATAAACCTAAGAAATGAAACAGACAGCAATACAATAATAGTGGGGGACTTCAATACTCCACTGACAGCACTAGACAGGTCATCAAGACAGAAAGTCAACAAAGAAACAATGGATTTAAATTATCCCCTGGAACAAATGAACTTAACAGACATGTACAGAATATTTCATCCAACAGCTGCAGACTACACATTCTATTCAACAATTCATGGAACTTTCTCCAAGAGAGACCATGTGATAGGCCATAAAATGAGCCTCAATAAATTTAAGAAAATTAAAATTATATCAAGCACTCTCTCAGACCACAGTGGGATAAAAACTAGAAATGGACTCCAAAAATCAGCTCTAAAAAGATTCTTCAAAACCATGCAAACACTTGGAAATTAAAAAACCTGCTCTTGAAGGAGCATTGGGTCAAAAACAAAATCAAGAGGGAAATTTAAAAATTCTTCAAAATGAACAACAATAATGACACAACCTATTAAAACCTTTGGGATACAGCAAATGTGGTGCTAAGAGGAAAGTTCATAGCCCTAAACGCCTACATCAAAATGACTGAAAGAGTAAAAATTGACGCTCTAAGGTCGCACCTCAAGGAGCTAGAGAAACAAGAACAAACGAAACCCAAACCCAGCAGAAGACAGGAAATAACTAACAGCAGAGCAGAAATAAATGAAATTGAAACAAAAAAATTACAAAAGATAAATGAAACAAAAACCTGGTTCTTTGAAAAGATAAATAAAATTGATAGACCATTGGCAAGAGTAGCCAAGAAAAGAAGAGAGAATATCCAAATAACCTCACTAAGAAACAAAACGGGAGATATTACAACTGACACTACTGAAATACAAAAGATTATTCAAGGCTACTAGGAACACCTTTATGCACATAAACTAGAAAACCTAGAAGAGATAGATAAACTCCTGGAAAAATACAACCCTCTTAGCTTAAATCAGGAAGAATTAGATACACTGAAAAGACCAATAACAAGCAACAAGATTGAAATGGTAATTTTAAAAATGCCAATAAAAAATGTCCAGGACAAGACGGATTCACATCAGATTTCTACCAGACCTTCAAAGAATTGGTACCAATCCTTCTGACATTATTCCATAGGATAGAGAAAGAAGGAACCCTCTCTATTTCATTCTATGAAGCCAGTATCACCCTAATATCAAAACCAGGATATGATATAACCAAAAAAGAAAACTACAGATCAATATATTTGATGAACATAGATGCCAAAATACCTAACAGAATACTAGCTAACCAAATCCAACAACATATCAAAAGATAATCTACCATGATCAAGTGGGTTTCATACCAGGGATGCAGGGATGGTTTAACATATACAAGTCAGTAAATGTGATATACCACATAAACAGAATTAGAAACAAAAATCACATGATCATTTCAGTAGATGCAGTAAAAGCACTCAACAAGATCCAGAATTCCTTTATTATTAAAACTCTCAGCAAAATTGACATACAAGGGGCATGCCTTAAAGTAATAAAAATCATCTGTGACAGACCCACAGCCAACATAATACTGAATGGAGAAAAGTTGAAAGCATTACCTCTGAGAACTGGAACAAGACAAGGATGCCCACTCTTACCACACCTCTTCAACATAGTACTGGAAGTCCTAGCCAGAGCAATCACACAAGAGAAAGAAATAAAGGACATCCAGATCGGTAAAGATGAAGTCAAACTGTCACTGTTCACTAACGATATGATTGTTTACCTTGAAAACCCTAAGGACTCCTCCAGAAAGCTCCTAGAACTGATAAAAGAATTCAGCAAAGTTTCTGGATACAAGATTAATCTACACAAATCAGTAGCTCTTCTATACACCAACAACAACCAAGAGAAGAGTCAAATCAAGAACTCAACACCTTTTACAATAGTTACAAAAAAAAAATACTTAGGAGTATACATATTCATAAGAAGTCAAAAGACCTCTACAAGGAACACAACAAAACAATACTAAGAGAAAGCATAAATGACACGAGAAAATGGTGACAAATTCCTTACTCATGGATGGGTAGAATCAATATTGTGAAAATGACCATACTGCCAAAAGCAATTCACAAATTCAATGAAATCCCCATCAAAATACTATCATCATTCTTCACAGAATTAGAAAAAACAATTCTAAAACTCATATGGAACCAAAAAAGAGCCCTCATAGCCAAAGCAAGACTAAGCAAAAAGAACAAACCTGGAAGCATCACACTACCTGATTTCAAACTATGCTATAAGGCTATAGTCACCAAAACAGCCTGGTACTGGTACTAAATAGGCACATAGACCAATGGAACAGAATAGAGAACCCAGAAATAAACCCAAATACTTACAGCCAACTGATTTTTGACATAGCAAACAAAAACATAAAGTGGGGAGAGGACACCCTTTTCAACAAATGGTGCTGGGATAATTGGCTAGCCACATGTAGGAGAACGAAACTGGATCCTCATCTCACCTTATACAAAAATCAACTGAAGATGGAATAAATAATTAAACCTAAGGCTTGAAACTATAAAAATTCTAGAAGATAACATTGGAAAAAACTTTCTAGACATTGGCTTAGGCAAGGGTTTCATGACCAAGAACCCAAAAGCAAATGTAATAAAAACAAAGATAAACAAATACCACCTGTACTCCAATAACTTATGGAAAAAAAAACTTACAATAAAACTGTGGCCTAAAAAATTACATTAACATATCTACAGAAGTAAAATAAGACATCACGAGAAAATAGCACAAGCCCCTGGTAAATGGAAAAAAGATGCAAAAATTGCTGTGTCCATAGAAGTCTCCAAGGGAGATACAAGAGTTGGCCAAAGCTGCCTTAAATGTTTTTGACTTCATTGTTAAAAAACTTTCCCCATGAAAGGACATTTCTTAAACCCCTAATTGTAATGTTGCCTGCTATCTCTTTATCTGGGATCCTTTACTTACAAAACCACATTTTATTATAAATTGCCTTCATATTAACTGGACTAACTTGCTTTTGAGAAGATGATGTCTATTATTTCTCATTTCAAACAAATACATTGGTATTCTAGGATTGCTTACGATGTACATTGGAATCTATCTTGATCTTATGTATGTTTTGATTACTCAGTGCTTGAGCTCTCCAGGGCACTGAAGACCACCTACCAAGTACCTTAATAAAATCAAAACTCAATATGTTTTCCTTTAATATTGAACAGACTTTCCATGTGAACATTCCTGGAGATCCACTGGGCTCTTGAACTGCCTTTGTTATTTACTACAGCTTCATTAACATGACCTTAAGGAGCTGCTTTTTCTGGATAAGTACGCTTTCTTTAATTGGCTGTAGAAGATTTTAGAAGATGCTAGAAATTATAAATCATGTTATTTAAGAGTCTCAAGAATTAAAAAAGGAAATAACTCTGTAGAGTAACACACAACTAGATAATTTCACAATATAATACAATTGACACATCTTGTTCTTGCAATGATCCTCAAATTTTAACGTATATATGCATCACTTATGGGTCTTGTTATTTGTGCATTCTCAATCATTAGGGCTTAGGGCCTAAGATTCTGTATTTATAAGATCCCAAATGGCGTTATTACATCATAAACCACACTTCTGAGTACAAGGGTCAAAGTACCTTCCTCTCTATCTGTCCCTATCTTTCTGTCTGTTTCTGTCCCCTCTCTATACCTCCTCTCTGTCTCTGTCTGTCTGTCTGTCTATTCATCTATTCCTTCCTCTCTCCCTCCCTTCCTCTCTCTCTCTACATCTATGTAGCAAATGTCATCATTCTCCCATAACCAGAAATTCCATTAAGCACATTGAGGTCGTTTATATCCTTAGGCTAGAAAGCAGGGCCCGGAGAGAGTTAGAAGTCTTTCTCCTGGTTATCTAAGCACTGATTTCTAAGCTTTCTGGTCTTACAGATTCTCTTCCTGTGATAATTAACAGCATATGGAGATATAGCCTTAACCATACACCACTGTGATGATATTAGAATAGAACATAATAAGCTTAGCATCCATATGAGAGAGGAATGAATACACAACTGCAGTGAGAATATTTTCTTTTGCAGACACCAAAAAGATTCAGTATTCTATGTGTTGTTCTCTAAGCTCATTTCTCCTTTTTCGTTCTTCATTTTCAGTAAAATCTTATTTTCTAACCAAAGTATAATTTGATGAGTTTCAACTCCAACGATCATTCACTGTGCATTCAAATACTTACAATATTTATTTGTAGTGAATAAGTACGAATAAGCAGTGTGGTCCACAGTTACCCAAATAAACAAACATTTTAACTAAGTAATTTTGTTTCATGCTTTTGTGTACTCAAGAAATTTTAAGCTGTTTTTAATCATTTATAAGAAATGTGAAAAATGATAATTTCTATGGTTAAGACAGCAAAATTTCCCAATTCATATAAGTAAGCTACATAAGGCGCCCATTCTGGCTTTTGGGTGGGTCAAAAGCCAAGACCACTTCTCTTCTTTTATCACTTCCTAACTTCAAACAGTAGATCAAAGATCATCCCCCAGGAAATGAAAAGAGAGAAACAGAAATAAAATAATTTAAGACATGCTATGCAGTAAATGGGAAAAAAAAAATGAAAAGTCTGAATCTAGTCAGTTTCACTGTGTTAATTGATTTGCTTCCCCATCAAGAGGTTCTGATGTCTTGTACTATACAGTGATGAAGCTTACCCTTGAACCTGGACAAATGTTGAAAAAATCTGGATTAGTAGGTGTTAAAGATAATTAACCTCTAATTGAACGTTCTCAGTTATGTAATGCAAGCCCTGAAAGAGCTTTCAAAAGGGGAAATACTATGAAAACTGCCAGAATATTTCTCTGAAAAAATACCAGCAAAATTTCCTCCCTGGGGCTCCCTGGAACATGATTTCAATGGAAGACACACCAGGTCTGAGGGCATTCAGGTAAGGCAGTCCATCCAAGGGGCTCTTTCACATGAGTATTCATTTTAGTTCTTGTGTAATTGACCTGACAGGTGAGGTGGGGAGCAGGAGAGTCATACTAACTCATTTTTCTGTTGAAAACTCTGTCTGGAATTCTGACCCAGGACCTGGGGCAGAGGTTACTAGGGGTTACCTGGAAGGAAAGATCTCTAAATGCTGCCATGCACTTGGCGGATCTACTATTTTATAATTTTAAAGTAAAGACTTTGAACTTTTGTCAGATATCTTGGAAGAGGGGGCTGCAAAAAAGAAATCATTGTTGTTGTTTTCTTTTAACGCATAAAATGCATCAGCTCATGATTTTTAGTTCATGCTTGTCTCCTGGGACTGTTGCAAAAGAATAGGTGGAGGATATGGAGTTCCTACACTTCATATAAAATAAGCGAGGTCAGATCAAGAGGACTGTGGAAAGGATCAACATTTTCCTTTTGCATTTTTTACGGAAAAATTTAAAACGTACTCTTCCTCATCAGTTAACATATTTTCTTTACAAACTTATGAAGTTTGGGGATTTTAATAGATTCTAGAAAAAAAGAACAAAATGTGCATTTGTTTTGATCAGAGTCAATGAAAGGGGAGAAACAAATAAGTAGAAAAGCAGACTTTATTTTAGAAGATTTGGTTGGAGACTAAAAAGGATTTAGAGTAGAATCAAAGAAAAATGGTATTTTATTTTCTCTTCAAGTTTTTAAAATTAATCCACTACTTTAGATTCTCATCCCATGCTGATTATCTCAGAAGATGTTGGGGATAACTGGACTGAATAAACTAACTTTTCAATGGTTCTCAGTACATAAATATTTTTTAAGTGAGAGAAAAATGCAAAGACTCTCATTAGTGATGATGATGATGACAATAATTATTAATATTATTAAGGGCTCACTACCTGTAAGAAACTTGCAAAATATTTTCTAGGAATATGTAATTTAATTCTTAACAAGAACTATAAAATATCTATTACCCTATTTTATAAATAAGAAAACTGAGACCAGAGAGATTAGAAAGTGATGTTGAGAAGGCCGCTCCGTCAACTCCAAAATTGGTAGTTGATAAAATTATATAATTTTTTACTATTATTCTGTCTTTACTTTTCCTCTTTCCTCACCCGATATACCAAGCATCTTCTGTGTACTCTGTTTATTATTTGCTAAATGCATCTTCACCTTCTCTTTTTCCAATTCTACTGGGGCTTCTTGCAGAGTTATACAGACAACAAAATAGATCTGTTTTCACTGACAACAGTGATTTGTTAATTTCCTTAAATCATAATAATTTATTATACTATTAAATGTATAATTAATATATTGATGTGAACTAGGTAAATAAGAAAATCAATGAGCAAGTAAATGATAGAGTCTAATCCTTTAATTTAATATTACTTCCATGTTAAACCTTACTAATATTTTCAGAATTTTTATATTTTTGGGGATCTGGTAACACATGTATTCTATAAAACCTGTGTTTCTACTGGAATACATGCAGGACCCAGATTGTAGATCATCACTAGGTATTCAATTATACTAGACAATCAAATCTTAGTGAGAATTTTGAAGAGGTAAATTAAACATCAGGCAACTAAACAGTCTTTAGCATAGCTTTCAACTCTAAGTTATTTGAATTAGAAAATTCACAGTTTAGGAATCATTATTTTATTATTTCATTTAATTTTTCATTTTTGTCAACTAAGAACTTGGTTTCCACAGAGCCTTATGGCATATATCATTTTGAAATTCAAGAAAATGTTTAACAAATATGTCACATCAAGAGTGATTGGGTTTTTTTTTGTTTTTTTCTCTTTTCTTCTAGGATTCAGTTCACAGCTATTTATTTATCATTTAAATGCATTCAACTGAAAAAGAACATTTTCCTGCTGAATATAGGAACCGTCAAAGATAAATATGGGCTGATGTTTTTCATGCCTGCTAACAGTGGGTCTAGATTTATCTACCTTGAAAGACATGCCATTTGTCAAAGGCTTGTTTAGCATGAAAAATCCTCTATGGCCAGTATTAGTTATGTTCAGTCATTCTTGTTTCATGTGTGTTGGACACTGGGGAAAGGAAGGGAGAGAATCTTCATAAACCAAAGCACGCTAGCCTTTTATTTGAAGGACAGCTATAATAAATACTCACACAAATATAATTTTTAAAGACATTTATATATTAATTTGGATTGAATGTCTTTGCTGTGCTTGAGACATCCTAAGTGTGTATGTAGGGGGTATATGTATGTGTGTGTGCACGTGTGTGTACGTGTTCCAATGGAGAAAAAGCATTGGAATATCTCTCTCATTATTTAAATTGCTTGTGAACTTTCATTGCTTTCACTAAACTGTTCCAATTTATGTGACCATTTCCCACTGCCCTGACAAATCTGAGTCTGCATTGTTAGTCTTTTCCTTGATATCCACTGAATTTGTGTTCTTGCTTTGTTTCTCACATGCACAAAAATGCAATTACTATTTATTCATTTTCTTACTGCATACTTGTGTATTTGCTTATTTATTAAATTGTTTATTTATTTAAGGCACGCACTTGATAAAAAGCATTTAAACTGGTAACAAAGGATGCACTAGAGTTTCCCTCCCATCTCAAACCTAGTTTCATTGATGCTCCAGAGAAGATATTCTTGCATATATTGATGTACATATATCTGTATTTGTATGTGCATATTTTCCAGATAAATTTCAATAACTTGAATTGTTAGATTAAAATGTTTGAATGTTTTAGATATTGTTAAATTACTCTCTAAAGACTATTGTTTTTTATTACCATCTAGAGGATACTTATTTTTTAATCAATGATATCTCATTAGGCATTGTAATTTTTGTCAATCATACAAGTAAAATTTACTGTTCATGATTTAAACATAATTGCATTTTGAAATTATGCATAAGATTAAGCTTATTTTCATACGTTTATAAGACATTTTTCCCCATGAACTGCTTATCCTCATTATTTCCTGATTGTTTAATTTGTGTATTGGTCTTTCTCACTACTTATAAAAGATCTTTCTATAATAAAGCCATTTGTCTGTTACATTTCTTTTTCCTAGTTCGCCATTTATGTTTTGAATATATGTATTTATTAATTTTCATATTTCCATGTAAAAACATTTGGTTTCCCTGTGACCAAATTTCTTTTTATTATTGAGCTTCTAGATTTTGGTCCTTAGTTTGAAAGGGCTTCTACAAAATAAGAAACATTTTGAATTTTAATGTTTTTAATATGGTCCTTAATTCTTAAAATTTAGTTTTAAAATCCTTTTAAGTCTAAGCACAATTTAAATGATACAGACTTTTTTTTAATTCCATTCTGTGTGTTTTGTTTATTTCCTATTTCTGTTACTAATTTTATTACTTTGTTTTTTTTTTTTTTTTCAGAAAACATAATCTCTAAGGTTGCTGTATTAGACGTTGATTTGGATATTTTGCCGTGACCTAATACGTGGTCATTTTATAATAGTCCAAAGTCACTTGATATACCAAACTCTTATCTGATTTCAATATAAAATATATAATGTCTTTAGTAAAGTATGCCTACGGCTTTGGAAGTTATATTTTTCCTTCTACTAGACTCAGTTGTTTAAATCATTAATTTTGAGTCAAAGTTATTTGTTTTGCAAATTTTTGTCTTCTTGTATGCTTTTGCAGAGATCTATGGAGCTCATAGTTAAGCTCTGTAGATTATAATTGTGTGTGTGTGTGTTTTGACACTGCATTCACTTTTCTTTTAGCTAATGTAGTTAACAGTGCAAATCTGATTGCCATTGACTACTTTTCCATTCCTTTGCCACAGAGATATTCTGTTTCCCGAAAAGGTGTCATATCAAGCAGTTCATCCTTCAACCTCACAGTGTTAGCAACTCTGTCACACAAAGGGGCCAGGGTGCTCCTGAAAACCATCCATACTTGTACACACACTCATTTGCTACTGCAAGCAGTGATGAACAGGGGTAATATTTATTCTATTCAGTAGTCTCAGCTTTGGAAAAGTCTTCACGCAGCAAAATTTTAGAATTTACTGGGTAAATTTACTCTCAGTACCCTCTCTTGACCTGTTCAAATTTCACTGTGTAAGGTGGCTTTGCTTCACAGTTTGTAATTTAGTTGTTATCAGTTTTCCAGTTATTCTGGAGATGAAGTTGTCTGTCTTTAACATTTTTTGTTGTTGTTTCTTTATATCAGAGAAGAGGGGAATTACTGGCTTTCTTTCTGCCACAGTTTCTAACTGGAACAAGAATGTTCTTGTTCTTCCTCTGAGCTTGAGGTTTTATTTATGCTTGTATGTAATATATTACATTTATTTCTTTCTAGGCTATTGACTTACATTTTTTAATTTTTCCTGGCTCAGGGCTTCTAAACAAACAGGAATGATGTTTATATGTTTTACTTATAAAATTTAACAATGTGTTCACAGCCCCAACTTTGATTGCATAATGCACGTTGTCCCTTTAGAAAGAAGATTATTCAGAATACAGGACTTCGGCGATTGTGACATCTCAAATAGGAGGTGAATATGTCGAAGCAAAAAAAGATAGGTTGATTTGTTTAGACACAAAGACGTGAGACTCAAGGACCTTGCCTGTTTATTAGGGATCAGCAAAAAAAAAAAAAAAAAAAGAAAAGTAACTTGTCTCCATGAGTACCTGTTCTCAGAAAGCAAATGAAGTGAATGTCCTAGAATTCTTAAGTGAGAAATCCCCATATAGTTATAATGTGGAGGTATCTTTATTGACATTACCTATTCTGGCCACTTAATGAGATGAGTATACTCTAGGTATGAAAATTTAGAGCCTAGAAACTTCTACAAGTGAGATCATGGTAAAAAAAAAAAAAAAGTTATTTTTGAGTTGCCAAGAAGTGAAGTAAAATTATGATTAATAAAGACTCTCCTGAATTTTACCAAAACCTTATAACTTTCTTGACTACCTTGGGCATACCATTAGTGAGTGACCATGTTCCTGTGTGAGAAACTGATCTTTGCTGCTAGAAAATGATGATAAAAGATTCTGAAGAGCAATTGAAAAGTCCTGTCTCCTCCATAATCATTGAAAATGGAAGCTAAGGCCTTCATCACTGTGTAATTTTTTACAGGTCTGTAGTACCACTGCAGACTCTAAGGAAAAATAAAGCTGAAAAACTGTTTACAGCCTTTCAAAAGGTGCTAATCTAGAAATTCCTAGGGTCTTGATCAACTTTAGGACATGTCAATGTACCTAATCATTCTTGCTTGCTTCACTTCAAGGAAAGAAAATTGTTCCCCAACCAAAAAAAAAAAAAATGCGTATTTTTGAGTTGACCAGTCACTTGTCACTTCACTTTGGGACAAAGAAAGGAGGAATATCAGCTTTGTATCGATAAGATTATTTTTGTTGGTCAGGTTTCATTTTTTAATTTGCATATTGGAACTTACCAAACAATATTTGAAAAGGAAGCCCAAAGTATGAACAATAAGAGGAAAATGTGATGTTTCATGTGGACATGAAGGCAGGGCAGAATTCCAAGGACTCAGCTACTGAGATTTTCCTTCTCTGTTTCCATGTTAGCCCTTAGACAATCTCATTGAAATTCTAGCACTCTATCAGAGTGCTATTTTGAGTCTACTGTCTTTTCAGATGAAGCACAGCTTTACTCTTCTTGGTATTAGTGTAGTGTAGTGTGTCAAGTAGATATGTCCACATCCCACATTCAAAAGATATGTCCGCAGCCTAATCCGCAGAACCTGTAAATGTGACCTTATTTGGAAGAAAGATCTTTGCAGAAGTAATTAAATTAAGAATATCAAGATGAGATTGTCCCGGATTATCTAGATGGACCTTAAATCCAGTGATAAGTGTCCTTATAAGAGGCACACAGAAGACAGAACTACAGAGAGAAGAGGAGAAGGCCAAGTGAAGACAGAGGCAGAGATCAGAGTTATGTGGCTACAAGTCAAGGATCATCTGGATCCACAAGAAGGTGGAAGAAGCAAGAAAGTATTCTCCTTAAAACCTTTGGAGGGAGGTAATGAAGCCCATTGATGCCTTGATTTCAGACTTGTGGTCTATAGAACTTTGAGAAAATAAACTTCTGTTTTAAGTCACCTAGTTTGAGGTAATTTCTTACAGCAACCACACAAAATTAATCAGGGTGGATACATTTATTACTGTAAAATAATTTACTAGAGGTTACCAGAATAGCATCTTTGCTTATGGCTACAGTGACTAGTGAATACAAGAGTAGAAAAAAGCCCGTCTTTCATCAAATCATGACTAAAGATATTATGTATCAGGGCACTCTTCGAGGGATCCACTGAGAAACAAATATTTTAGGTTCCTACTCTTGTGAAATTTGCATTCTAGGGGATATCACTAAATATCAATTTTTCATAATAGTACATTGAACTTTGAAACAGATTGTTTTAAAATATCTTTTGACAGATATCATTAATATGTAGAAAAGAATCCTTTGTAAGCTAATGCAATAATTCCATGTGACCCTTTTCTTAGTTTTAAATAATTTTAAAGGTCTAATCAACCTAATGTGTGGCTGTATGTTTCTCACAGGACTCCATGCGTGAGAAGTTGCATTATTTATTTCATTATTTCCTAATAAATTGACATGTCTTCAGAAAACATGTGGGAAAAAAAGAATTTTTTTAAAAAAGCAGCTGATAATTAAACACTAGAATAGATGAAAATAAAAATTTATGATGTGACTAAGTGTAAGGGTATGAGGGTATCAGAAAAAATGTTGAATTGAGAGTTTTTCCGGGGGCATTTTAAGTTTTTATTTTCTTTTTGTTCATGCCAAGCAACCTCAGGCAATTGAGACTCAAGAGTTTTTGTGGTATGAACTATTAGGCTATAACTTAGTGAACTAAAACACAGCATATGGCAATTAGTGGTGTGTGGTTTCCTCTAAGCTATTCATTTGGCCAGTGTAACAGGAGCACCTAAATTCCTTCAACTTATCATAATTTGGTACAGTGGAGGGGTCCAAGGCAAAGAAGGGCATTAATGAGAGAAGTGCTCTAAATGCGTCAGTACTCAGATGGTCGAAGGAGGAGGATCAAGAGCTAAGAGCAGAGAACCTTGCCACACAATGCAAATTAGACACAGAAAACCAAGAGCCAGGAAACAGCTATGATCCAAGGAAATAAAAGTTCTTGGGCATCAGAGACTCTTCAAAAGTCTTTTGACCCATTAACCTTTACCATTTCACATATTCATTTCACGAAGTATAAAAGGTGTATGTTCTTGCGGAAGGGCTGAGTAGCTGTGGATTGTTCTCCTATATGGAAATTCTAGAAGATTTGTTCTTCCATTTTCTAAGTTGGGTTTTCTGAAAAATATTATAATTGGAAGGCTGAAAGACATCCTTAGGGCATTAGGATGAAATATTGTATGGAATAAATGTCTAAGAGAGATCAGATCCTGCCATACTTAGCTGAAAAGTTCTCTTCCTTTTGTAAAGCATCATAGAATCAAATTTTCCTCTAATGTGTATGCAAATCTTAGAATGGTATGGACCCCCTATTCAGTTATCAACCTAAATCTACAGTGAATCACATTTGCATTTTGCAAATATGATTGTTTCTATAACCAAAACCATAGTAGTTATTTTAAAAAGACTTTAACTGTATTTTTTACTCTTTCTTATTATAAATTCATGAAAATACTACTAATAATGTGATATTATTCATTGAGCCCATGTGCTAGATACTGTGCTAAGTGATTTACATGCTTATTCTTTTTATCTTCAAAGTGATCTTGCTAGGTGGGTATTATTGCTAGGCTACTTGTTTACTATTTTTCCTTAGTTATAGCATAAACCACTTTCTTAAACTGAAATATATATGTTTATAGATCTGTTCATTTTTTCTGCTGTTTTATTTAATAATGGGGAATATGATACCTGTATAGAAAATGATGAAAAAAATAGCTTGAGAAAATACTGTATACATTTATATTGCTTATAACTTGCTGATGACCTTATTTCATAACTTTAATCATTTAAATAAAATTACTTACATATCTCAAATAAAACAAACACAAAAAATCATTTATATTTTGTGGTTCTCACAAAGACTTTGCTTATGTTTCCTATTTTATTCCATTGCTTAGTTTAGGAAGCTGGCTTGCATACTAATGATACTGTGAATGCAATTTTCTGGTGTCTTTTGGTTTTCATCATTCATTATTGATGCAATATTTTTGCTATGTTTTTCTTTCATTCTCAATGTTGATGGTCGACAAAGAGCTGTGCTTTAAAGGTCCATCAGTGTAATTGTACAATTACATTTATCTACTCTGAACTTCCTTAGACAGTCATTAGTCTTCTAAGGGTTAGAGCTTTATGATGTCTGCTTATATTCTTTCTCATTATTTACTGTGTATTTATAACCCATTCTTTTGAATTCAGTTATAAATCACAATATTCTAGTCTAAACAAGAACATGATATATAATCACTAGAGAAGATCAATCCCATTTTTTATAGTATTTTAGTGAAAATTTGTATTGAATTTTTGGGTAAGATGTATTCATTTTTTGAAACAAGAGAAAATAGTCATAAAAAGAGAATAAATAAATGAGTTTTTCATGAAATTGTATAATTAAACATTAATATTTAATAAATATATAATGTATATATATGTATGTATGTGGTATGTATGTGTATATATATATGTGTATGCATGTTTGTATATATATTTATAAAGTAATCCTATCTCCTATATAAAACAAATACTTTATTTCTTTGAGAAATTGGAATTTCCCTCTCTTTGGTCTGAAATTGTAGAGTCTAGAGGATCAATAAATTAATCACATTTAAATCCTGCTTAATTAGATCCCTAAATAAAGGTATGAAATTGAAAATAAATAAATGCCTATTATGTGCTCAGTAAGGTACTGTGGTGGTTAAATATAAGACATGACCTCAGGCAACAAATTGTCTGGGAAGAAAAGCCTAACAATTAAAGTCTTCTTATCACTAACTCTGAAGAAAAATAAAAGCTAGCTTAATTAAATGTGTCCTATGTGACAAGTTCATTGCTAAACAGCTAGTCCTGTCATCTCATAGAACCCTCTTAATAGAAAAATGTCACAAGGACTCAGGGAACAATAAAGAAACTGCTTGTCAAGAAAAATTTGTATTATACAGGTAAACGGGGCCAGCAGAGGAAGGCCAGGTGGGAGATTTTGACCCAGTGCATGAGAAGGATGCCACTTGGCTCCACATTCAGAAAAATGAACATAGTGCTTTGGAGAATAAGTTGGTTCTTTTGAGATTCTCTGGAATGATAGAGTGAATGCAGTGAAATCATTATAGTCAAAGGGGGAACTCATGGTGGCTTGGTATACAATGGAGGCAATGGAAACAGGGAGAAGGAAACATCAAGTTAAGTCAAGAGTTTGTTTAACTTGATCTCTTATAGGAAAGAAGAATAGGAGAGTGTTCCAAATTATTTCTAAGAAGCATAGTCATTTTAAAAAACATAGATATGCTTCTAATGGTATATGTGTTGTAGTTAGTTGATTATGAGGAGGGGGGAGATAGGAGAAATAAGATAACAAACTATGTTGTGACAATGTAGAGATTATTTTGATGACAGAAGACTCAAATGGAAATCTCCAATGGGTATTTAGATCTGAGGGAGTGAGTGAGTGTATGTATTTGTGTGTGTGTGTGTGTCTATAATGGTAATAGTGGAAGCCAGAAAGATATGAAAAATGGAGAATTTATAAAGAGCAAAGTAGGAACAACTAGAAACACCGAAAGAATGCCCACCCAAGTTTGAAATGGAATAAAAATATGAAAGTAAACAATGGAATCAAATATGCAGCCCAAGAAGATAAAGCAGAATATGTATGCCTTTACTTACTGCCTTTTCTGGTTTTCTGCAGACATTTAAACACACATTGATTCAATTAACATTTGTTCAGAGTGTGTTCTCTAAGCCCTTATATGGTAAGCATTTGTAAGCATTTGTAAACATTCTATTTAGTAAGCAATTAGGTCTTAGGGATTTTAATAGAATGGGAACCAGGTTTGTCTGATGTACAGTTCAAAACAGGCAACTTCATGCTTTGTGAGTGCATCGCTTTACTTTCTCTCTATATTTGTAATATCTGATATTCACAAACTTATTCACGAAACAGTTGTACCAAATTCTGTTTTAGATACAAATAAAAAGCACATTTTTTATCTCTGATGGGAACTTTCTGTAAGTATTGACTGTCAGAATTTGGCCTGAAGTGCATGTCCCATAAGTAAGAAGATAATCTAACTAGAATGTTGGCTCAAAAAGTCGTCTCACACAGACCCAAATAATGTATTTTTTCTGCCCAGAATTATGAGGTGTCATATACTTTCTCTCCGAAACTCTTTGGAAAAAGCCAGACACATTTCTCTGATGACATGTTTCTTGGATAAATGCTCAACTGTTCAGGTTTCTAGCCTAGTTCTTTAAAAAGTAGCTCTACAGAACATTTAAATTCATTTTTACAATTTGATTTTTCTTCAACGAATACTCATCTGCTCCTTTTCTTCTTGATTGAGTGATTATGAGATTCTTTATTTCCTGAAAGTTTAAAACTGTTAATATATATTTATATATGTCATTTATATGACATATGATATGCATACATAATACACATAGATATAGATATCTATGTTGCTTTATTTCCAGTGTTTGCCTTATGAATGATGAGTCGTTGCAATCTACATATGAGATTCTTTTCAGGTCAGCAAACCTTTCTTCTGCTGTATCTCTGAATATTGTTTCTGTGCCATGCCACTTATTCTATTATCTCAATAATGAAAATTATTAGAATATTGAAACTCAATTTCTAAACTGAGTTTCTCTTTTCCAAAGCTATCATCTTTTCACTGAAAATTGTCATTTGTTTCTCCTTTTTATGTGCTGAAAGAGGCTTTCAAAGCCCTCCTCAGCACTGATTTAATGTGTTGTGTTTACTCTTCTCTTTATGGTTTTAATATTTTAAAATGTGTATTATTTCTTTTCTTATACCTTTTTAAATCTCTACTGTCTGATCTTTTAGTTCCCAATAAGCTCTTTGTGTTTTAAATCTCTACCGTCTAACCTTTTAGTTCCCAATAAGCTCTTTGTGTTTTCATCTTTGGACACTTACTTCATTAGTTACATGCTTTCATTCCTTCCTCTCCCACTCCACTACCAAGTACTATTTAAAATCTACTCTTTTTCCTCCCACATCATATTTCTTTTTTTCTTTCTTTCTTCCCTCTTTCTTTCTTTCTTTCTATCTTTCTTTCTTCTTTTTTTTTTTTTTTTTCCTGGGATGTCCTTTGAGCCTTCCTCAGAGACGCATTTCCTGGTGCCAATGGGAAGTGTGGTGGGCTGAGGCCAGACCACCTGGATTCAAAGTCTTGGTCTGTCACAGACTACCTCTGTGACTGCAAAAGTTCACTTAACTGTCCTTTACTTCAGTTTCCTCATCTATCAGATGAAAATAATAACAATAACTTTCATAGCTTTGGCATGAGGAAGTAATACATATAAGGCACTTCAAATTGTCACAGACACAATGCACTCGACAAATTTGAACTTCTACTGCTCTCTGTTACTAGTCTGAATGGATGGTTGATGTAGACTTGCATGTTACCAGTTCTGACCATTAGCCTAAGGGACATAAAGAGATAGCTGATATTTGGAAAATCCCAACAGAACCCCATTT
The DNA here is from genome assembly GCF_028885655.2 of Pongo abelii. Taxonomy (NCBI): domain Eukaryota; kingdom Metazoa; phylum Chordata; class Mammalia; order Primates; family Hominidae; genus Pongo; species Pongo abelii. Next base: position 92,937,450 of record NC_071990.2, on the reverse strand, counting down.
CTGCACAACTTCTCTTCTGTGTTTGCTGAAACTGTCATGCAAGAAGCTTGCTTTATTGGATATATTATCTGCTCAATTTTGCTTTAATGCCATTCATGTGACATGGTTCTGTTGGTCTCTGTTGTGTAATGCTTGCACACTGAGCCCTGATGCAATGGGAGAGAGGAAAAGAGGTGAGAAGAAGATTTCCCAGTGCATTGGAGAGAGTCATAAAGTTCAGGAAAGATGCCTGGCACCTTGTAGAGAGAGGAGGTGTTACAGTAGGCAATCAGTCAAACATGAGCAGGGCAGGAGAGGGCCCCCCACCACCACCACCAGGAATAGCAGGTGACCAACAGGTGATGGTCAGGCAGTTGTTAAGCTGTCATTCTAACATAATAACTGATTACAGCTGGCACTGTAAGGCGGTCTCCCAGTAGACAGAAAGACGGTCTCCCAGTAGACAGAAAAAATCCTTAAACTTGTGATCAGCAGCTTCCCAACAGGATCACAGGAGTTGGGTAAGAGGGCTCAAGTATGTTCACTAAGAGGCAATATGGTAGAGTTTAACTGGTATATGAGCACTCCATTGGTAAGAGAAAAATGCCTCAAGTGAGCATGCACACAACTTCAGTAAACACACTGCTCATCGGGCCCCTCCCAAGTGCTGGCAGGCCGCTGTGCATGCTGAGTGCCAATGTATAAAACTCCAAGTCGAAGGTCAAACCATACACTTGATCACTTAAGTTGCCTGCTTGGCCCTCTTCCAAGTGTGCTTTACTTCCTTTTATTCCTACTCTAAAGCTTTTTAATAAATTTTCACTCCTGCTCTAAAACTTGCATCAATGTCTCACTGTGTCTTATGCCTCTCAGTCAAAGTCTTTCTTCTGAGGAGGCAAGAACTGAGGTTGCCACAGACCTGTATGGAGTCACCGCTACTAACATACTTTGGTGCTGCGTGACTTGGATGCATTCCTCAGTGGTAACAGAGGCACCCTCTGTACTAGAAAGAAGTAGTACTAAGGTTTTATATCACTAATTTTTCTTTTTGGGATAGAGTGCTCCAAATTTTGCTGATGAGTATTATTTTTTCAAAAGAGACATAAATGTCATGTTCCCTTCTGCCTCAGCATAAGTATTTGCCTGCAGTGCCCAAAAAATTAGTATAGAAAGGAACATAGGTAAGAATGCTCATGAACAAAAATTTTGAGTATGCTACATATCATTTCTTAGAAAAGTTATTTCCTATGCAGAATATGTAAAGCAAGTACTTCAAAATTTTTGATTTGCGCAAAGCCTTGCTAATCTTTTACTAACTTTGCTGAATTAAAATTCCTACATTTTTTCCCTTTAGTCATTTTGCTTTTATTCCAGGAAAAAAAAATGCCTTTTCTCATGAGGTCAGTCCTGTCAAAAGATACACAATATGTATTTCAAATCAATTTCTTTCATTCTGCCTTGACTGCCCCTTCCCCTTCCCATCACTGAAAAAGCCATCATTTCTCTTGCAAACTACTGCAGGAAGAACTAGTCTAGAGTCTCCACTGTACTTATGCCCTCACTGTTACAAGAATATCAGTCACCTGTAAATGTGGGTATTGGGCTTTACCACTTCCCAGCTTATAACCCTTTCTAAATTTATTTTCTAAGATTCTTCCAATGTTCGAACCACACAGGCTCCTTAAAACTCAAGGCCTACATACTTATTTTTTTTTTTTCTTTACAGAAAGGTTCTTGTGATCTCATCTGCCCTTCCCCACGCTTCTCCCTTTGCCTGCTATAATTTGTGACTCTTCATTCAAGACAAGTTTTCAGGTCCTATGTTTTACTAATACTCATGCTTTTTCTTTATAGGCTTATCCCAATTTTTAACATATAATTTTTACATAATTATTGGTTTCTTCATTCTTTTCATCCAAAAAGATATGTAAGCTCCGTGAGAGTAAGGGCCATGTTCAGCTTTGTAAGATTAGTGTCTATAACATCTAATGGTACATGACATGCATTAGGCAAAATTAGGCACCAAAATAGTTGATGAGTAAATACACTTAAATATTCCAGGCTTCTTATTTAACTTAGCTATATAAATAAATTCAGAGTGGTCAGCAATTAGTGGAAACTTTTATGAGTTTCAGGATTCTTTTCCACCTGAACTTGTTTGAATCTGGTTACTTCTAAAGTTCTCTTACAGCTGTGAAGGAGGGAAGGAGAAACAAAAAAGAAAACTGAGGCTTCTGACGTCATAAAAATAATGAGGAATTTTATTCTTCCTCTACCACATATTCTCCTTGTTTTTCTATATTACAAATGCATATACAATTTGATTCATGCTTGATGCTTTTTCAAGGTAAACAAGAATTTAACAGCATTCTATTTTTAAACATTACATAACTACTGATTTCTTTTTCCATGTTGACTGAGGCTTTGTTTACTCAACTTCATTTTGTGAGAGCAGCCAATGGTATCACCTCTGTGTATATTCCTTACCCAAGCTTGAAACTATTCCTCCCCAGCTTCTTGATACACATAATAAGTTGGCATCTACCTTACCTACAACAGTTCAAGACAGTACAAGAGTTGGTATCTCTTACCTACAACAACATTGTTACAAGATTTGTCTTTGAACTAAAGCATATAGATAAAATACTAAAAATACAGATCGGTGCTGTTTTGTGTATTGTATTTACAATAAAATACAGATACAATACTAAAAGGCAAATCTTCTATTTGAAATATTTGTTTTACTGGCAGTAGAAAATGAATTCTGATTAGTTAAAATTATGTCCTAAAAAAGTCTTACATTGCTTTAATAACATATATCCAGAGTATAATTATGCTGTTTCATGGGTGAGATTTTCAAAGAGTTTTGGCATTGTGAGCCATCCCTTTGTGCTGTTTCTATCCATATTGTAACCACTGATTTTTGTTGTTTTTTTGTGAAGACATTTATTTGCAAATGACAGAACTTAGAGAGGCACTTCTTTTCTCTAGTCAGATTTATTAAATTATGATACTTAGAAGGTTGGTTTTCTATGAAATATTTAGTTTTAGCTTATTTCTAGAATTGCTGTCAGTCTCAACTGCCCATCCCCCTGCTGGGAGACTAGATTAGCCATCGTCTGCTCTGGTGCTGTTTTTTCCAAAGTCATTCTAGTACAGAGTTACTGCCGAGATGAATATGGCCTTGGGCAAGTCATTTAGCTTTTCTATACTCTCCTATCTTCATTTATAAAATGGGGATTAAATGACCTTTCTCTACCTACCTATCAGAAGTGCTTTAGATAAAATTAGATAATAGACGTGAATGTACGTGGGAAATGAAAGTGTTGTAATAAAACATGATAATCTATTCTGAGGACCCCACATAGAAAAATGTGTGTACAGAGGTTCTTAAATTCGTATTTTTTTGGTGACTAATTGCATTCATGAATCAAGTTGTTATCAAAAAGAAAAAAATGGCTTTGAAAATTCAGGAAATTATTTTATATTTCCATTATAAAAGTGTTTAATATCTAGTGGAGATGGATTTTAAAAGTTATAATCTGTTTTAAGGAGAGATTTTCATAACTTTAAATCTTTATAATAAATAATATTCTGAATCAGAGGCTCCACTAGAAACTATCGGTGACCTTCTGTGACTTATACAGGGACCGACTACAGGTAGAGAAAGCCATAAGGTTTCTATAGGTAGAGAAAGAAAGAAGACAAAAAAAAGGGAGTTCTGATAGATTGCACCTAAAACAAAACTCAGGAAAAAATTTAGATCACTTCTTGAGAAACATCCATTGACACAAGAGAACCACCAGGTTTTCAAACAATAGCAATCCCACATTACAACATGATTTTCTGCTCTTTGTTCTTTTTTTTTTTTCTTTTCTCTATGCACTGAGGCAGGAGAAGTTAGAGAAAAACAGATAAATTCAAAGGACATATGTGCTCTTTTGCTAAAGAGATGGTAAATACACAGTTGAAGGTCTCTTTTACTAGATAAAGATCAAAGGTTGAGTGAAAGCCTATAGAAAGAACTTTTAAGACCAAGTTTGCTGGATATACCCAAGTGTACTGATGCACGAAAGAAGCCCATTTAATGACAATTCAGATAAGTTAAATCTGCCATAGCCTGAGAGAAAATTAGGGTTAAATTAAACAATAAATTATATCAATTAAAGATAATAAAATGGAAACATAAGTATTTGTAGATATTTATATACAGCGTAAAACAAAATTCTGGAGAATTTAAATGTCATATTCTTTATTATTTATTTTCAATGATATCCTTAAGGAATTCAGCTTTATTGAACAAGCATGGAGATTTTAAAAAGCATGCTATGATATTTGATTCATCATACCTAAGAAAATTATTATAGTTTTAACTCTAAGGCTGCATAGTGGGTTTAATCTTGTCTGCTGGCTGTGTGCCCTAAATACTGTAGTCATTCCAGTCTTGCATATGGAAGCCCACAAAGGTAGGTGCAATGGACAACCTTGCCAGGAGAGGATGCTTACCTGAATTTCTAAAAAACATATATGCTCCTTTGTCATTCAGAATTCTAACAGAATTCTGAAAACTGTTCTAAGTATTTTCTTTGATTTGCCTAATTGTTATTTATCATTTGCTTTAAAATTTTACTGCCCATTTCATTAGGCCAATTAACAATATCTGAAGTGTAAATAGTTTCTTAGAAATCGTTTTGCTGTTCTCAAAAGTGTTTCCAATTTTGTTTTATTTTTGTTATTCTTATACATTAAATTGCTGTTTTCAATAAATAGCAACAAACAAAAAATAACATAACCATAATATAAAAGCAACAATCTTGTATGATTTATATGTGTGTGATTATCTGTTTTGCACCTTTGAAAGTCAATTTCTAGAGAGCAGAGGTCATAATTTGCATCTTTCTTTGGTGATAATAAATAACGTGCACTGAAGTCTGTCTTTGCAAAGCAAATGAAACAAAAAACAAAGCCATCAAACATTGTGGATTCAATAATACACACCTTAGAGACACAAAAAGAATTACTTTTTGTGTTTCTAATCACTTGACACAGGAAGAGAATATCTTCTGTATATGCCAATTATTTTCTAATCCCCAAAAGGCTAACATTTGAAAATTTAATAGATGTTATAACTTTCTACAAAGAGTCTATAAATGATACAAATATATAGATGAACATCTTTACAAATCATTCATTTAAAAATGTTTATTTGTTAAATGTAATGACTGTTAATGTTTTCTATCACAGAGATAAGTTATGATTATAGGCCATTTGTGATTGGGGGAATTTCAGAGCATGTTTCTATTCCATTTAGAAAATAGAACAGAAAAGAAGGGATCATGGTGCACACCAAGGATAGAATTGTACCAGGAACAGAAGAAAGTAATTGATGTCAAAGGAAAATATCTTTCTTTTTGTTTAAATTCACTGGAAAAGTGGAAAGATTAATACTTTTAGTCAAATATGACTGAAAATTCTTCATAGGAAAAGTTGTCAAAAATGCCCCCGACATAATTTTTCTATATTGAATTTTCCTGAATTTTTCCTCCTAAACTTCTATTTCTGTTTGCTAAAATTTATTACATTTCTAATAAGAATCATAATATACTTGAATTTTTCTTTCTTTCTTCTTCTTCTAGTTGGACTTCCTGCTAACAACATCACTGATTCTTAGTATGGATAAAAGTTAACAAATTTCAGTCTAACTTTGGGGTTCTTTATGAACATAGATTTGTAACTGAGCCAGCTTATGAACAAAAAAAAGTAGGTAGCAGGTTTGTGAAGCAAATTAACTGGGGGCCAGATTTAGCCTTCTAAACTCATTTCATTTGCACCTCAGCTTGGACTTAAGCCATTAGCACAGCAGGGAAAAAGCAATGGTTATGCACCAGGCCACCAACACTTCCATGCATAAGATTTTGCAGAATGACAGAAATAATGAATGTAATTAAAACAGCATGTAGCCAAGAAAAAATAATTAGTATACAAGTTGGATGGCTCTGGGAGGCCCATGACATGACAAAAACATTTTTAAAGGGTTTAATGATATCCTAAACTAGTTTCGTTTCCACATAAGAGTTTGTATATCATAACATTTGATAAATGAATGTTCTTAATAATCATCTTTGAGCTTTAGATTTAGGTTGTTCTAGTTTTAATAACGTCAGCTTTTATTCTCAGAATTTTTTCACTTACTCTTGGAATGACAGCTATAAATTATTTAATTCTTATTTTCAGCAGGAAGAAGGTATATAAATGCCCAACGTTCATAAACTGATAAAAGTTAATTAAGATTTAATAATTATTAATCAAATTCAAACCCCAAATTTTAAATTATTTATTTGTAATTATATAGGCTGCAATCATTAAAAGCATATAATCTTTATAGAGAGAGAAAGAAAGAAATCCAAACTTTCTCAATGGAGACTGTTTTGGAAAATCAAGTCAAGAACCACTAAGAACTGTGCTAATTTTTAAAAATTATAAAAGTATTGTACATTCTTGAAAGCACAAGTACTTAAAGTTAAAAGAGCAATATATATTCTAGACAATTATATTTCCAAAAATGTTTTAAAAACTATGTTAAATTAAATATATATTTTTACAATGTAGAATATCTTTTCTTCTCCAAGTAAACCCTTAATACAACCCCAAAACAATTTTTAAATTATTTTTCTTCATACATCTTTCAGTACGTAAACCCAAAATGACTTCTAAGCTTTTTTTTTTTTTTTTTGGTAAATTCCTTAGAATTTAAAAACATTGCAATAGAAAACCAAAACAAGTAGGTTATCACTAAGAAAAAAATATGACAGAGTAGATGCAATTTGATTGTTCTTCAAGGATAAATAAATTGTAGAGTGAATGCAAAGCCAAGAGGACTTTGCCAACTGCACGGACATGTAATTAACAAGATTGAAGAAATTTCAAAATTTGAGCCTTTAGATGTCTAAAAGAATAATAATGTTATTGACAGAACTATGAAATGAAAAGTATATTTGTTGAGGAAATGATAAAATTCAGATGTTGAGATTGAAGTAGCCATAAGGAATTCAAGGTGTAAAATATTAATATTTATAGACTGTACAAAAGGAAGATCTTAGAGGTGGCAACAGTTTGGAAAGCCGTTGGCTTAAAGGTGCTAGTTAATGATTTACTAAGGTGGTTGATGCCATATTTCAAATGATATTTTTCACTCAAAATATTTTTAAAAGAGGGAATCATGTATAAAGACAGATTTTAAAATGGTGTATGTAAATATAGATTAAATATATTTGCATTGCATTATATTTTAGATAGAATACTTTTAAACAAATCAGTAACATGCATCATTTTGCCTATAAGAAATGAGCAACTATATATTTACAAATGAAATTTAAAATCTAAATTAGCGACTATATATTTGTAATAATACCAGCCATAGTTGTTAAATTATTTTATATCTTGAGAGAAAGTAAAATACAAATTTTCTCAAGAAAAATCATTGAAGAAAGTGAATCGGATACCACAGAAAGTGAGCCCCAAGGAATACAACATGGACTTGCTTCACCACTTCTTCCCAAATTCTATTTGTAGATGTAGAATGGGGGAAACAAGGTCCTCTATGTTTTAGGACATCAATTGCATATCACTCTAACTTTAAACAATGAAAGCTACAATACACACTGCAGAGTCCCTGCCCTTTACATGTCCACAGTCTAATGAGGGAGATGGTCATACTAAATCATGATTCAAATATTATGAGGAAGCATGTCACACTATATTTAAAAAAAAATACTGTGTCAATAGACTTGGGATCCTTCCTAGCTCATGGGTAAATGTTTTTTTTACCTGGCTCTTTTTTTTTTTTTTCATTCTGGCAGCCTGAACTTTTGCAATTTATTCTATGTTTGCCTTCTGTTGACATGAGAGAGCCTCTCTTGAAGATAATCTGGCAGCAGAATTTTTTGTGTAATAGTTTTTGTTTATATTAAATGATAAAATGATCATTTTAGGTTTTTGCTAGTTTTCTCCTATAAATCATTCTCTTAATATGTACTTACACTGCCAAGGATTCCATACTTTAAGTATTTTGGCTATTATTTATTGTAATATTTCTTATTATTTATCCTTGAAATTTAGTCAATATCTGTAAAAGAATGAAAACAGTTGAAGTAAAATAATTAATCTGCATGAGCACAGGTACCAAAGCATCCAAATAACATGATACTATGTCTTGTTGGAACTGATCATTTATCATAAGTAGAGGTTTTAACTGAAACAAATTATCAGTGGCTAATGGTCTATTTGGCAGAGCTCATGGCCAACATTATTTTGGCTGCTCTTGATTAGGAAGTGGACAACAGGACGCCAAGGGATTCTTAATTGATTGTTATTAACAGTTAGTGGAATATGTTTAATAATGAATCAAACTGGACTAGACAGATATTCAGATTAAAAAAATGCTGAAAAGAATTAGAGTTCAAAACATCTCAAATATGGTTCAGCTATGGATCTATATAACTTTCTTTCAATCCTACATTTCAAATGCCTTGGGAGAAAGGAAACTGATTTTTGAAGTGAGAGCTGAAAATATTTTTTTGGGAAAGCAGTAGTTACATTGCAAATATAAAGGCTGTAGTGCTTTGTCGTCTATCAATTGATCAGTTGTATACTTAATACAACTTGGAACAACTTTTTAGAATTCATGGCTTCACTGAAGTAAATATTAAAATGATGGAGCAGCTGAAAAGAAACTTTTGGTCAAATGGATAGTACAGTTAAACGTTATCTCTGAATGTAGACATAGAGATGATATTAAGACATATTTGGCTCTATAATTTGTCTTCTTAACTCTCACCAACAGAACTGTTCATGAACTGAATGCTAATATGCCCAGTTATTTGAGAAAAGAAAGGGCAAGGCAAGGCAGGACAAGACTTGATCAGACAAAAACCATAGCCATCGCCTTTAAACTAGTTTTATAGCTTGGCATGAGACAAATAGTAGAAATCAGGAATATTTAAACATGACGTTTATTGTATTAGTAGTGTTTTGCTGTTAAACAGAATTCCCAAAAACAACAGGGAATAACAGATTAGATACGATTTTCTCAGTTTTGCTAAACACTACTAAAAAGTCATTAAATAATTTCCAATCAGGCTGTGAAAAGAAGTGGTTGGCATTTATGTGATTTCCAACAGGTGAATAACTTTGCTTTAGGAATAAAACATACATTATTCATTGGCCAAAACCCAACACAGTTCTTCAAATGAAAATAAATGAACAATTTTGTTTCAAGTAAAGATATAAAAAGTTCAGGGTGCTCTAATTATAACGACATGGATAATATAGTAAACTAGAATAGTATTTTAGAAATAATGTGTTTAAACTCAAAGAAAATTATAACACATTGTCAACAGAGCACTTATTACCTAATTGATCTCCTTCTTTATGAATGATCCCAGTAGAAAAGAACAGTATCATCAACTAAGCTAATGAACCTTTCTCAAAGCTAAGAGAGAAGTCCAATGGACAAACATATATTAATCCCTTTTCTTTGCTAATCCAATGGCAACTTTTAAAATGCTAGTTTCAATCATTACTTCTTAATTATTGTCTATACTTGAATCTAATAATCTAAATCATTATCTATAATTGAAGATATTCTAAATACTTCCCACTCATCACTTCTATTCAACACAATACTGGAAGTGCTAGCCAGAGGAATCAGGTAAGAGAAAGAAAAAATGGAATTTAAATAGGAATAGAAAAACTCAAACTATCTCTCTTCTTTGATAATGTGATTATATGCTCAGTAAGCCCTAAAGACTGCCAAAAGTCCCCTGGAACTAATAAAAATATTTCAGCAAAGTTTCAGGATACATAATCAATGTTTAAAAATCAGTAGCATTTTTATTCACCAATAATGTTCAAGCTGAGAGTCAAATCAAGAATGCAATCCCATTTACAATAGCTACAAAAAAACTAAAATATGTAAAAATATATCTAAACATGCAGGTAATAGATACCTACAAGAACTATAAAACACTGCTCAAAGAAATCATAGATGACACAAGCAAATAAAATAACATTCTATGCTTATAGATTGGAAGAATCGATATCGTTAAAATAACCATACTGCCAAAAGCAATCTACACATTTAACTCTATTCCTATCAAACTACCAATGTAATATTAATAAAACTAGAAAATCTTCTAAAATCTATATGAAACCAAAAAAGAGCCTGAACAATCATAAAAAACAAAGAAGACCACCAGAGGCATTACATTACCTGACTTCAAACTATAATATAAAGCTACAGTAACCAAAACATGGTGCTAGTACAAAGACAGAAACATAGACCAATGAAACAGAATAGAGAACACAGAAATAGAGCCACACACCTATAGTCATCTTATCTTCAACAAAGTCAATAAAAACAAGCAATGGGAAAGGAATTCCTAGTCAGTCAATGGTGCTGGTATAACTGACTGGCCCTATGTAAAAGAATGAAACTAGATCCCTAACTTTTACCATATATGGAAATTAACTCAAGATGGATTAAAGATTTAAATGTAAGACCTCAAACTATAAGAATCCTAGAGGAAAACCTAGGAAAAACCACTGAAGACATTAGCTGTGGGAAAAATTTTGATTAATTACTCAAAAGCAATTGCAACAAAAACAAAAATTGACAATTGGGACCCAATTAAACTAAAGAGCTTCTGCAAAGCAAAAGAAACTACAAAGAGAATAAATAGGCAACTTACAGATGGGAGTAAATATTTGCAAACTGTGCATCCAACAGTGGTCTAATATCTGGAGTTCATAAGGAACTTAAACAATTGAACAAGCAAAAAACAAATAACCCCATTAAAAAGTGGGCAAAAGGGCCAGGTGCAGTGGCTCACACATGTAATCCCCGCACTTTGGGAAGCTGAGGCGGGCGGATCACGAGGTCAGGAGATCGAGACCATCCTGGCTAACATGATGAAACTCCGTCTCTAATAAAAATACAAAAAATTAGCCGTGTGCAGTGGTAGGTGCCTGTAGTACCACGTACTCATGAGGCTGAGGCAGGAGAATGGTATGAACCCAGGAGGCAGAGCTTGCAGTGAGCGAAGATAGCGCCACTGCACTCCAGCCTGGGCAACAGAGCGAGACTCTGTCTCAAAAAAAAAAAAAAAAGAAAAGTAGACAAAAGACATGAACAGACACTTCTCAAGGCATACAAGTGGCCAAAAAGTGTATGAAAATATGTCCCATGTTGCTAATCATTAGAGAGGGAGAGTTGGGGCAAGAGCTGAAAAACTACCTATTTGGTACTATGCTCAGTAGCTGGGTGACAGGATCATTTGTACCCCAAACCTCAGCATAACAAAATGTACCCAGGTAACAAACCTCATATGTACCTCCGAGTTTTAAATCAAAGTTAAAAAAATAAATTAATGAAAGGAAATGAAATACTCATCATGAAAAATAAATAAAAGCAACTGTTGTGAAAAAAAATTTAATATAGCAGTATTTTAATTTAATAATTAATAGTAATTTAATAAAGTATTCATCTTTATTTTATTTTCCATTTTAAATTTCAATGAATATAAGAATTTTTGTATACTGAGTGATATTTCCATATGGAAAAAATGTATACCTAGGAATGTACAATATTTTATAAAATTATACCAACATGATATCAACACAGCTTTGCTTTTGAAACTCTCAGGATTGAAACCAGCCAAAACAAAAGATATGTTGAAATACTTTTAGGATCCTCATCTCCATTGAGTAGAATTAAGTACTAGTGGTACCCTAAGATTTATAAAATATATAATACTGAAACCCTTTGATAGATAATTGTTTACCCTACAAAGACATTTTTCTTGTCTGCTTTAATGAAGGAATGGCCCAGCAAATATTAAAAAACAGTTTATTATAATGAATATGAACCTACTTGAATAAATTAGATGTGGAACTTTAAAATCTTCAGTCCACTCAATTTCCTGAGAAATTTTTTCCAACATTTTTAAAGTGCAAAAACTACTGCTGTAGTTTTTCTTATTAATTCCTATATATTACCATATACACAAATTAATTCAAGATGGATTAAAGATTTAAGTGTAAGACCTCAAACTATAAGAATCCTAGATGTAAACCTAGGAAAAACCACACTGGATATTAGCTGTGGGGAAAAATATTATGACTAATTCCTCAAAAGCAATTGCAACAAAAACAAAAATTGACTAGTGGAACCTCATTAAATTCTAGAGCAAAAGTAATTGCGGTTTTTGCCATTAAAACTGCATCCAACAATTTTCAATTAGTTTTGCACCAACCTAATAATTAAGTAATGTAAAAAGTTATAATGATAATGATAAGACTAAAGCTTATATTTTGAATTATTTTATTCTAGAACTGATCCAATGGTAGAAAACATAATAGGCATTACTATCCACTGAAAAATCTTAATGTTCACAGATTCGATTTCTGTGATATATTACCCACACATATTTGCCATCTTGGAAAAGTATAGTAACACCATGAAAAGTTTAGAAACAAAACTAGAATAAACAAAATGGGAAAGATACCTGGGTAAGATGACAGCTTCAGTTATTTTTTTTCTAATTTCCCCAAGGTCTGATCTTGCCTCAGCATTAGAAATGGAGACAGAGTGCCATTCACATGCTAAGAAGTTTAGGACTTTCTGCTAGACATGTAGCAGATGTGATCACATTGAAGGAAACTAATAAAGACTGGAAAATAGTGGTCTTATTGAGAATGCAGCTAAATACTGTGGAAGTTGAGTAGAGGAGTCTGTGGCTGAATCACATAAAAGGAAATGTGAAGTATGTCACAAGTCTTCATGATTACTATTGATGAGTAAAACTTTAACAATATTCCAGACGCAAGGATCCCAAAATATTAGCACTTTTTGGATAAATACCAGGTCAAAGAGAATTCTACTCATTAAAAAGCAAACAAACAAACAAAAAAATAGTTAACTGAAAAGAAAGAAGCTTGCCAACTGTTAAAGAAATATTTGCTATATAGAAAGCAGAATTCATTTTCAGGGGTAAGTATGTTTTTAGCTTTGAAAATGCGTTACTATTGAACACAATATGTTTCAGAACCTACTTTGTGCTTTCGACAAAATGCAAGGAAACGTAGACTGTTGGAGAACAAAGAATTCAAGTACAGAAGTATAAAAGGAAAGGAGAATCAACTAATATGAGAAAAGATTGTAGCTAAACTGATATTAAAACTGATAATAAATTGCACATGGAACCAGTATTGAATATACTCTCTATTATAGATAAAATTGATCTATTCCTTCCTCTCTTTCTGTCTCCGCCTTTCCTTTTTTCCTTCCTTCCTTCCTTCTTCTTTCTTTCTTTCTTTATTTCCTTTCTTTCTTTCTTTTCTTTCTTTCTTTCCCTTTCCTTCCTTCCTTCTCTTTCTTTCTTTCTTTCTTTCTTTCTTTCTTCTTTCTTTCTTTCTTTCTTTCTTTCTTTCTTTCTTTCTTTCTTTCTTTCTTCTTTCTTTCTTTCTTTCTTTCTTTCTTTCTTTCTTTCTTTCTTTCTTTCTTTCTTTCTTTCTCCATCACTCTCCCTTCCTTCCTTCCTTCCTTCCTTCCTTCTTTCCTTCCTCCCTCTCTCATTCCTTCCTTCCTTCCTTTTCTTTCTCTTTCTTTTTTGGAAAGTCTGTATATCAAGAGGAGAGCAGCCCTGTGAGTAACTGAAAGAAAGTCTAGATGGATTATTCCCAGTCTCATCCTATCTACTGTAAAATGCTTTTTTCTCCTGGAATGTGATAGAATGAATAGTCTATCAAATCAACCTTTTGCAGAATAGGTTAATATAGAAGACAAACTTAACATAGCTTTTTAGAATACAAATGAATATCAATGATGTGAGTAAACCAGTTAGAGAAAATGGAGCTATGATAAAGGCTATTGCAAGATTAAATTCTATGGCTCTTGAAGGAGAAGATGGAAACAATGGAAAATAAGATATAATCACTACATAAAAGAAAAATATATTATGAGCTAAGGAAATATAAAGAAGATTATAAAGTAAAAAGTATGTATATTAATAAAAGGAGGTCAACACCTAGGCATATCTTGGTGAGTTTAAATTTCAATGACTATAATGATTTCTATATAATGATTGACATTTCCATATAGACAAAATGTATACCTAGGAATGTACAATAGTTTATAAAATTATACGAACATGAAATCAACAAATTTTTGCTTTTAAAATTCTCATGATTGAAACCAGCCAAAACAAAAGATATGCTGAAATACTTTTAGGATCCTCACCTCCACTGAGTAGAATTAAGTACTAGTGATTCCCTAAGATTTATAAAATAAATAATGCTGAAACCCTTTGACAGATAATTGTTTACCCTACAAAGATATTTTTCTTGTCTGCTTTAATGAGGGAGTGACCCAGCAAATCTTAAAAAACAGTTTATTGTAATGAATATGAACCTACATGAATAAATTAGATCTGGAACTTTAAAATCTTCAGTCTACTCCACATTTGAAAGTATATATACTATAGTATACTGAGAAATAAACCAAAATTAAAACTTAAAAAAAGGGGTATAAAAGGGTTAATATTGAAAATATTTTTAACCAGGTTTAAAATTTATTTTTGTTATTATAATATGGCTATATCATCTAACGGATATGTTAATAAATGTTAAAGAGGAAATAAAATAGCAAAATTAATATAATTATATTATTCAGAGTTTAAAAGATACCATATCTGTAGAATATAGGAAGTTATTAAAAACTAGATTTTACTGAGTTTCATAGATTTCATATGGGGAGTCAATAGAAATTGCTTTATTCTTGGCAAGATAATTAAGAAAAAATTTTGAAAAGTTTACATCGAAAGCAACAATTAGTAGAATTATACATTTCTTTCAATTGCCAGAGGACAAAAGAATAAAACAGTACATACAGGGAAAGAAAAAGTGATGGAAATAGAAAAGAAAATGTGAAGAGAAAACACATACTAGGAGTTGTAATCTATTGTAATGATAAAGAAAACATCAATAGTCATCATCTAGGTAAATGTATTTAAACACACCAAATTCTCCTCTGTTCTCTACCCTGTGTGCCTTTGCTCCCAACCCCTACCCCCTCTCCAACACAAAAAAAAACCATGTAAAAAATTATTTCTATCAACACCTGAAAAAGCAGCGTATATCCTATTGGTGGCTGATTTTTATGGAACTCTAAAGATGCGTGTAGTGGGTGAAGCCAGAAATGTTATTCTTTTTTGTCTTTCTGCTTTTCTCTACTTTTCTGCTTTTCCCTCCCCTCCAGTCCTCTCCCCTCCCCTCCAGTCCCCTCCCCTCCCCTCCAGTCCCCTCCCCTCCCCTCCAGTCCTCTCCACTCCCCTCCCCTTCACTCTCCTCCCCTCCCCTCCACTCGATCCCTCCTTCTTTCCCTCTCTCCCTCCCTCTCTCTTTCCCTCTTCCTTTCCTTTCCTTCCCTCTTCCTTTCCTTTCCTTTCATTTTCTTGCCTTGCCTTGCCTTTCTCCTTCCTTCTTTCCTTCCTTCCTTCCTTCCTTCCCTCCTTCCTTCCTTCCTTCTTTCCTTCCCTTTCGTTTCTTCTTTTGAAAGTCTGTATTTCAAGAGGAGAGCACGTCTGTGAGTAAATGAAGCAAAGTCTGGATGGATTCTTCCCAAGCTAACCCTATCTACTTTATAATGCTTTTTGCTGCTGAAATGTGATAAAATAGTCTACCAAAACCAGCTTTTGCAGAATAAGTTCTAATCTTGGTTGTGCATATTTTTTTATTTTAAAAAAAGCTACCAAGGTAACTGCTTAATTCTTTGGGGAAAAACATAGATTTTCATTCCAGAGCTTAGAATATAATGAATGAAAATACTAAATATTAGTCACCTGCAAATGATATTAAATAGATATTTTTGAATGAGTAAAAAAAAAGGTCATTATGTAAGTAATCTATAATTAGATATGTTTTTAAAGTGTTAGTAACAAAATAATAAAATGTAGAAAATACTATATTTGTATATACAAAATATTGTAATACATATAATGGCTTGAAGCTAAGAGAAGAGTGTTTGATGAAGAGTGTTGACTACAAACTTAATATTTTATAGACATAAAATGCCTGTGAGTGTTAGAAAGTATCTTCGGAATTATCTATCTGAAATTTGTATCATATTTTTGCTTTATGGAGTTATGTAAAATGTCTTATCCCTTAGCCATTGAAATATATCATGATTTTCCTATACCCATTGTCTTCTATTTTCAAAACTGGTATTTTTTCTGTTACCTCACCCATTACTGAAATTTCTATATTCCAAGCTACTCTTCTCTGAAATCAGTGCTTTCTTTGAGTAAGCAAGAATCTCTATTCTTCACAGGTAAAAGTCCCACACTCAGGCCTGGTATTTAAAGTAATGTGTAACCTCACATATCCTATCCAACTGCAATACCTAATTCTGACACTAAGAGAATCCTTTTCTGCAGTCCAATTATGGACTATGATCACCACAACTTTGTGTATATCTTCTTATACCTTGTTATTTATGTCAATCCTCTGACCTGAATATCCTTCCCATTTTATATATGGAAAGCATATGGGGCAGCCTGCTTCTGCACAAGTGTGCCCCCCCACCATTGTCACCCACAACACACACACAAACACACATGGCACACCATCCCACACATGCATATACTTCTTTACCTCTCAAAATATGCAAAAATGAAGCTATTTTTTCACCCCTGAGAAGTCTTACAAGACATGTTATGTCCACAATGATTTATTTCTTTTCTGAGAATTTATTCCTGTGCAAGGCATGTAACAAAGAATTATGCATTATTTTATGATCTTTTTGAACATTTGCTTTCAAACATTATTCTCTATGCATGCAGATTTTTACTGTCTATATTTTATTTCCCCAAGTAGAGTATAAGCTCTTTGAGCACAGGATAAATTAGATTTTACTTTAGTTTTTTTTCTATCCTCTACATTTTGCACAAATAATGTAGTACTGAAAACATATTTGTTGATTTATTTACTTTATCCAGATCTCAAAATAACATATTACCAGTTGGAATTGAGAAAAAAAAACTTTCAATATCCCTTTAGAATTTATAAGGAGCAGGCATTACATTTAGATGAAACTTGAATTATTCAACTTAAAGTTACTAAACTGTGAAATGCTCATAGAAAAGCCAAAGGTGTAAGTGCAGCCATGTATAATGTCACTGTAGGTTAATGATAGAATAGATCTTTTCCACATTTTCAGTGAAAGCATTTGTGAAAAGATGTATTGCTCCAAGTTGGAAATCTATATTCTGCGACAGCTGCTGACTAGTAATGAGATCTAATGAGCTGTCTCTTTATTGGAAAAAATAACATTTGCAATAACAGCCCCTTTGCAAATTGTAAAAGAGTATGGGAGTACAGATATAACCCCCAAGTTGATAGGGGTATATTCATGTCAATGTCATTTCAATTCAAATCTGAGTTTCTGTTCTCATTTAAAGTAAGGTACACTCCAATGTGAAAATCAAATCCTTTTCTCCCCAAATAGCCTCTGGCTAAATTCATGTAATATTAACAGAACATTGATGCCAATATTATCATAATAAACTTAAGACAATTAAGTTTAAACAATGATAAGCTTTTCAGATATCATTTCCAAGTTTAACAGAAAGCTATTGTTCTTTCTCATTGTTGTGTTCGGCTAATACTCAGGGTCCATTATTGGAAATGGATATACTGATATGTGAATAGCCATCCCCTTTGCTCACTCCACAAGTCCTCAACATACACATAAAAAAGCCAACTTTGCTAAGTAATATAGTACTATCTTTGAAAACTGATGGGTGGTTTGCATTATCTTAGAATGCCTCAAGGCTCAAGTTAAAATCATTTGAAAGTAGCAGTGGCAGCAAAAATATAATTCATTTTGGAAATATAGAAAATACAATATTTCACATAATAAAAACAGGTACTACCAAAAGTTGTCAATAAAATGCAATTTCTTTTTTAAAAAAGTAATTTTACCCTTGACTCACATTTTAATCATAGGAGTCTGTATGCACAAAATGCATCCAGTTCTGAAAGTAATAATTTTTATGGCTTTTAAAATGCCCTAACATTCCTTATAGAGGGATAGTGATTTTCTGCATCCAATCTATCTTTTCCTTTTCTCTCCCATTACAAGAGGAAGAACTACATTATTCTTGAGGTTAATCCCTTCAGTTCTCCAATTCTCAACAACTCAACTTTTGTCTGGATTCCTTCTGTACATTTTGCCCCCTCTATCTCCTCCTATATTTTCACCATGGCCATATCTTCTAGCTCTCGAATCAACTTTAACTATACCTATATAACTCACATGTTAAAAGCAAGGAAAAACAAACAGAAAATCTCTCAATTTCACCTCTTTAACTCCTACTCTATCCTTCCAAATCACAGATGAAGCATTTGAAAATAAAATTTCTATAATTCCTGTTTCCACCTTTGTACCTCCCATTGACTTTTCAGTCTACTCCTTGATAAGCTATAATTCCTTTTCTAAGGAATCCATTTTCTAAGAAATCAACCTCTCAGTTCATTTTTTGGAATAAATTTTATTGTTTTTACTTGAGGTATATATAGCATAATGGAATATATGTAGACAGTAAAAAAGGTTATTATGGTGGGGAAATTAACATATCCATCATCTCACATCGTTACCCAGTTTTTTTGGTTGTTGTTTTGTGACAAGAGTAGCTAAAATCCACTCATTTGGCATGAATTTGAAAAGCAATACGATTTTATTACCTACAGTCCTTATGCTGTGCATTAGATCTCTAGACTTGTTCACCCTACGTATGTCTCAATTCATTTTGAATATACACCTATTGGAATGCCTCAGCAATATTTGACACTGTTGCTCACTTTCTGACTTGGCTTCCTTATTAGCATACTCTCCTAATTGTCTGTCTTCTTCAATTTTTTATCTTCTTCAGCCATATTTTCAGAGTCCTTCTGGTCCTATCACCTAAATGTTGTTGCTTCATATGATTCTGTCCTGGGCACTGTTTTCTTTTCATTCTTCATATTCTTCCCAGAATGACCTCATGAATTTCCAGCAATTACCATTTAGATACTGATGGGTTCCTATCTTTTTGCCCAGATCATATGTGTCTCTAATGTATCAGAATCATCCAAAGCCCATTGGGCATATATGTACCTCCATACTGAATGTATTCAGCTCTACTTTGTATATAAACTCCTTTTCCACCTGCAGTGTCTTCTAGATTTTTCTACATGAATGCATGACTGATAGGGTTTGGCTCTGTGTCCCCACCCAAATCTCACCTTGAACTGTAATAATCCCCAGTTGTCAAGGGCAGGACCTGGTGGAGGTAACTGGATCATGGGAGTGGTTTTCCCCATGCTATTCTCATGGTAATGAATGAGTCTCAGGAATCTGATGGTTTTATGAACATCTGGCATTTCCCCTGCTTACACTCACTCACTCTGTCCTGCCACCTTCTGAAGAATATGCCTGCTTTTCCTTTGCTTCTGTGATGATTGTGAGTATCCTGAGGTCTCCCCAGCAATGTGGAACTATGTGTCAATTAAACCTCTTTCTTTTATAAATTACCCAGTCTTGGGTATTTCTTCATAGCAGTGTGAGAATGGACTAATATAGTCCAGAAGACATTGACCATTCCCTCACCTCAATACTCTCTCACATTACATCTAATGCAATTGCTAAATTCTTCCAATTTAACTTCACAGATATTTCTCACATTTGTTAGCTCTCTTGTCCCATTCCACTAGCTTAATTCAGCTGATTATTAAATTTTATCTTAGCCAGGCCTGTGGATCAGCCTGATAACTATGTCTCTCTCTGGTCAGTGACTACATGGAAGCAAAGTGATCTAGCCAAACACAAAACTGATCGTATCACTTACCTCCTTAAAGTTATTCCATAACTTCATGTGACTTTCGGGCTAACTTTCAGATCTTTAGCTTAGCTTCATTCACTTCAGCCTTCTCTCTAGATCACTCATTTAGTGCCTGGAAGATACCTTTGAGCCTATGAACATCCTTTTCACAGGTTACCTGGTAACATTCACCTAGAAAAATTAAAGAAAGATAATTTTTTCAAATGCAAACATGTATAGAATGCCCCTCATGTACCAGACTATGGACTCCACATGTGTTATCGCATTTAATCATGATATCTGTGAAAGAAGTTACTATTTTATCCATCTTACCAACAATAAAACTAAGGCTTAAAGTGAATAAATAACTCTCCTGAAAATGCCTGGCTGGTTTTGAACAAGAATCTGAACACAGTTCTTGCCTGACTCCAAAATTAGAACAACGTCACCTCTTTAAAAACTTTTATTTGACTTTAAAATCACTATCATGTGCTTTATCTATATTTTTCCAGAGCAGCCAATACTTTCATTAACATAGCACTAATCACTCCACACTGTAGTTACCTATTAAATTATTTGTATGTATCATCATAAATTAAATTATATGATGCTTCAAAATCTGTATTGTCTGATTTATCTACGATTGTACTTCCATAAAACAGTCTTGGAAAAGCACAGTTAATTCATACCCAAGCTCTGAGATATCCAGAATAGCACCAATTCTTGCAGGTAGCCCTGCATGTTTTCTGCAAAAATTCTCCACTTGATTTTTTAAGGTAAGGGCATATTTGTAATAGATAATTAATCACTTTTGTCACAGAGCACTATGTTGGGTATTTGATCTTGTCAAGAATATTTTTTCTCTCTGTTCTACTAAAAACAGCATCCTTCCTCATCTGTGGAATGGCCTCTCCTTCACTATATGTGATTCTTGTGTAGCTGCCCATCAAAATACTAAACCTCTCTGACCACAGGCGCAAGTGAGCGTGACCAAAATCTAGCCAATCATTGTATTCATTATCCTGACTACCTATTTTGGCACTAGGTATGCATATAACCTATTCCAGTCTAATACAAATTTAATAGCTAGATAATGAAATAGAAAAGCTGTCTGCATCATTCAGAGCTCTAATAGAAACACTGTAACTTTCTTAAGGAGAAAATAAATATTTTAAAGTATCTCGCCTAGGGACAGAGAGTCAGACTTAGAAGATACAGAGCCAAGAACAATGTTCAAACCATGCTATAGCATTGCTCTCGCAGAGACCTCACTGCATCCCTGTTTTCAGTTTCCTAGTAAAGGCCTGGAAAATAGTTGGCATTAAGCAGGAAATCACTGAGTGCCCATGACACTGTATAATAAATATCAGAATCTGCCACAGAAAGCCAGAATGTATGACTCCCAATATTACTGGAAATTGATTCTGTCTAGGGCCTCTTCCTTCAAATCACTTTCTCCTGAAACAAGATTTTTATAGGGGTATATGTGTTTGATAGATAAGCTTTAAGAAAAGGTGGGAAAGTGAGTCTTCGACTTTTATCTAAGAGAGGTAGGACTAATACCATGGGAAATTCCCAAGAAAAAAGCAAACTGAATGATGCTATGGGACAACTAAGCATGACAACCACTAAACTCTTTCTCATACAGGCTCACTTAACTTCGGGGTTATAGAAACATGTACATATCTTCAATCCTGCTCTCCTTTTCTAACACTCAGAGGCAGCCAATATACAGTGGGGGATACTGGGTCAATACACAGAAAAAAAGAACCCGAAAGAGAGCTAATGCCATCATTTAAGTTCCTGGAGTTCTTAGGCGACATTATTCATTGATTACACACACACACACACACACACACACACATGCACACTTCTTACATTAATTTGGATTGTATATCTGTCTCTTGCAGACAGAAATGTCCCAAGTAATGAAGATATTAGCGCTGGTTAATTTTCTGTGTCATCTTGGCTGGGCCATGGTGCCCAGATACATGGTCACACACTATTCTGGATGTTTCTGTGAAGTTGGGTTTTGATTAGATTAATATTTAAGTTGGTGGACTTTGAATAAATCATATTGCCTTCCATAATGTGGGTGGGCATCATCCAGTCAGTTGAAGGCCTGCATAGAACAAAAAGGCTGACCCTTCCCTGAGTAAGAGAGAATTCTTACTGCCTGACAGCCTTCAAACTGGAACATTGGCTTTTTCCTGCTTTTGGACTCAAAACTGAAACATTAGCTCTTGCTGGGTCTCAATCCTGTTGGCTTCTGGACTGGAACTACACCACAAGCTCTCCTAATTCTCAGCTCTTCCAAATCAGACTAGAACTACACCATCAACTCTCCTGATTCGCAGCCCTTCACAATCAGACTGGAACTACACCATGAGTTAGTCTCAGTCTCTAGCTTGCTGACTCACCCTCCAGAATCTGGGACATGCCAGTCTCTTATCACTTATAACAAATTTATATATATGTGTGTGTGTATGTGTGCCTACATGTTGTGTATGTATATGTACATACATACATATTTGTATACATATATATCCTATTGGTTCTGTCTCTCTGAAGAACCCTGACCAATACATATATACAAACATCTTCTTGGTTCTGTTTCTCTAGAGAACCCTGAGTAATAGAATACTCTACCAAGAAAATTGTTAAAAGAAAAGATGAGAATATTCAAAGCAGAAAAACACTTCATATTTTAATAGGAAAGTAATGACCCCTGCATGGAGAACATGGACACCATATCCTTCTTCCTCATCATACAGCAGCAATTTCAAGGTTAGATGGTTACATATACTCATGGGGAAAGGCCCTGTTTCAGAGTCAGGTGGTTACATATACTCATGGGAGTGGGGAGAAGAAGTCTGTATATAGGCCTTGTTATCTTATGTTTCTAACAGACTCATGGCTATAAACAATTAATAAGTTCCATTCCTAGAGTTGTATCCCAAGACCAAAGCCAAATACCATAAAATACACCCATTTTAACCTCCTGATCAAGTATCTTTGGATTTTTTTTTATGAACTATCAAACATTAAAGTCTAGTTGAATGGTGATTATACAACTAATGGAAATGGTTCTGGTAATAAATTGATAATTACTGTAAATTCTGAATGCCTCTACATCATAATTTTTCCACTTATCACACAGTTATAAATTAGATAAGAGTTTCTTGCACTTGGGGCTGTGACCTAATTATATGGCATATAAAGTGAGGCTAATGAAAAGCCTAGAGTAAACTGCATGTGAATACAAGTAACTATTACAAAATGTAATCTACTATTTGTCATCTTAAACAGTACCTATTAAGACCATTGCCAAAGTTTATGTTAATTTTTGCTCTTAGTTATTCTTCACGTTTTTTTTCCTCCCATTCAACATATATATTTTTGGCTCATAGTTGGCCATCTTTTCCATGCATCCTCACATGGCAGAAGACTCAAGGGAGTTCTTTGAGGTCTCTTTTTAGAACCCTAATCCCATTCATGAGGGCTTCTCTCTCACGACTTGATCACGTCCTAATGGCCCCACCTCCTAATATCATCATGAAAAGATGGCCAACTATGACCACTAAGTGCTTATTGCTTTTTCTGAAAGTCATTTCAATCTCATAGGAAGATTCTGAACTAACTATTTTAACTAGAGCATCCAGCAAAATCCATCCAATGTAACACAAATTACTTAACTACTTTCAGTTAAATCCCATTTTGTAATAACAATTTGTTGAGACCTTTAAAATAAATCGAAAATATAAAGCCTAATGATCTGCCTTAGTTTGGTGGTTCATGTTTCTTACAGATATAAATTAAGAGTTATTTAGAGTAAACAGTCAATGGATGAGCTTCAAGAGATACATGATCATATTAAATTTATATTCAATTTTATGGTGTAAGCTTATGAGGAGCATTGGCAACTCATCAGATTACCAAAGTGTTCATGAGTTCGAAAGGTTAATATTTAAATAAAACACATTTATGCCATGAGATTTGATTGATTTTCTTCCCATTTACCACCACACTAATGAATAAATGATTGAAGGGAATCTTGATTAATCTGGGCATATTCATGTAATAGAAATATTAGAAATCATAATACCTAAAAATCGAGATCACATTTTGTTGTAGAAATACTCTTTGAAATAGGTGTATTATTTTCCCCAGTTTTCAAAGGGAAAATGTGAGGATTAGAAAGATTAAGTGACTACTCTGCAGCCATACAGTTTATGAGTGACAGAACTATAATTTGGACTCAGTCTGCCTGATTTAGAGCCTGGGTGCACCCTTGGACAAAATGTTCTGTTGCCTATCCTCTTGACCTTGAAGGTGACTCAGGATGTTTTTTAGACTGAAGCACCAAGATCCACTCTTAGGAGATGCTATAGACTGAATGTTTGTGTCCTCCCAAAATTTGTATGTTGAAATCCTAACCCTCAAAGTGATGATATTAGGAGATGAGGCCATTAGGAGGTGATCATGTCATGAGAGAGGAGCCCTCATGAGTGGGATTAGTGTTCTAAAAAAAGAGACCTCAAAGAATTCCCTTGCCTCTTTTGCCGTATGAGGATGCAGGGAAAAGATGGCCAACTATGAGCCAGAAAGCGAGCCCTCATCAGACATTCAATTGTCCAAGTACCTTGATCTTAAAGCTCCCTGACTCTGGAACTGCGATAAATGAACTGTCGTTTATGTTAAGTCATCCAGTCTGTGATATTCTGTTAGAGCACCCCAAACATACTGAGAAGGAGCAAAAGATTTTGAAAGGCAATGGTGCCCCTTACCTCCCAATTAACAGGAGAGAGTAAAATATTAGATAGCTGAGATTAAGATGGTTTACTGATGAGTTTCCCAATCATCAAACTGAGGAATTCAAGACATCAATAATAATGAAATAACTAGTCAGAACAGGACAAAAATGGTCTTTTCCACTCTGCTCTATGAATGGCACAACAGGTGCTTCCTAACACAAAGTGGTAAACGCTGCTAACTCTTAGGTACCACATGGAAAATCAAAAACTAAGAAAATTATTGGGCAATCCTGAATGTGTGACTCAATAGGTACCACATAGAAAATCAAAAACTAAGAAAATTATTGGGCAATCCTGAGTGTGTGACTCAAGAAATCAATAGAAAGAAGAAACACACTACAAAAAACTATTCTCTGTCTCCTTGATGAAAAAAGAGAAAATATATCACTAGTTGGACTTCACAAATATATTAGTGAGAGAGCACGTATATCTGGGTGGAGGCTGGTGATGGTGAATGAAGAGACTGGAGATGATATGGAGCTATGGTAGACTTCAGTGGTGAAGGGAACACTTTTTTAAAATTTCTTTTTTGAGAAGAATTAATATTTTAGTTTTCAATATGAGATAGTAAAAGCAGAATCAGCTCCTGATTAGAGGAATAAGCTCCATAAAAACAAAGCAACTCGAGATTACAGGTGCTTGGTGCATCCAGCCCAGGGTTGTCATTTCTGCCTTGTCCTGAGTGCTGTTTGGAATTGAAAGGGTGAAATGAAATAATGTACTTCTTTCTCTTGAATAAAGATTCAGAATATCACCTTCGTGAATTCTATCTTTACTTTCTTCGCCAAGTATATCCCTGGGAGAAACGATTAAGAAACAAGCAAGCAAACAAACAACAAAATATGGGTATGGAGAGATTTTCAGGACTAGGTCATTCATAAGTTTCAAACTTAGTGTAATTCCCAGCATAGAGACTAACCAAAGGGAAAGAACTACTTTTGGAAAGCTCAGTAGACACTCTTTTTAGGGTCTAATAAGAAATCAGTGTTAAGCTTCAACAAATGAATTCTGGAAGAACATAAACATTTAGTGTTAGCCTATGATATTTCTACAGATTGGAGCATTAAAGCTCCAATTCAATTCTATAGATTGGGACATTATCGAAACATGAAAATAACATAGAAAATTCTTTATTGCCAAAGTTTTTATTATGTTTTTAATAAAAAATGCAGATTATGAAATTTTGGTTAATGAATTTTTAAATTACAGTTATCACTGATGATTCTATACACTTCTTAGGTAGGGATCATTAAGTTGTATGGGATAGAATCCAACTCTTTCTAGCTTAAGTAAAGGTATTTTTCTTCTAATGTCAAATTAGGATATTCCCATAGGAACTAAAAGCCAGTGGTAAGGAATACAGTAGATTTAACAGGTAACTGCTCTTTGTATCTCTTATATTAAATAGTCTCTCATATTTGCTTCCTCTTTACAGTGCCTCATGTATCTTCATCAATTTTCCAAGAGTTTCTCTATTTAATGAACTGTCTGGGCAGTTTGCATGTGGCACTGAGACCAATAGAATTGAGAGGCATGCTCAGTATTCCCTTTTTTTTTTTTTTTTTTTTTTTTGGCTAGGATATATAGACATAATAGAGATAGGTTAAGTATGAATCCCTTCCTCTATAATTTACTAAAATAATAATATCAGAGAATAAATAAATGATTATAGAATAATATGATTATGTGTTACAAGTTTTCAAAAATTCCTGTTAAATCCAGACAAAAGGATGACCTTATTCATCTTAAGGTGTTGTGCTTTAGAAAAGCTGAGAGAAAAGTTTGTGCAGAAAAGTGACATAATCAAGACCTGTCTAATATGTGTCTTCCATTTTCTAATCTCAAAGTTTAGAGTGAAAAGCAGGAGAAATATTTATGAGCAAAACTTTAATTTATTCTATTTTGTACTTCTATCAGTCCTGTGACCCTCCATCTGCAGACAAAAGTCTTAGGGAGAGAAAGAAGGAAAAAGAAAGATAGGAAACTTTTGGGTACTTCATTTAGACTATTAGGAATTCTTCATTAATTTGCTTAATTAACAATTATTTAATTCTTATTATATGTGAACATATTCTTTTGTTTATTGAGAATAACTGCTTATAGAAAAAAAAACCCTTCCCTCTCTCATACTCCCTTTCATGGAGCTTCATTTTAGTAAGAGAAAGACAATACAAAATGAATGTTAATATATGGCATGATAAAATATAATTATGTTTATAAAGCAAAATATAGCAAAAAAGGGCATAGTGAATGCTGATAAGTGTTTGAGGATCATTGGTAGTTTTCAATATGTTGTTTTATATATGTGACAGTGGAGCAGAAGCTTGAAGGAAAGGACTGAGAATGAGGATTTCTAGAGGAAGGACATTTTAGAGAAAGAGAACAGCTTGTGCAAAGGCTGTGAATGGGAAAAGTTCTCCTTTGTTCCAAGAGCAGTGAGGTGTTGAATGTGACTGAGACAGAGTGACTGGGCATGTAATAGGAAATTAAATCAAGGATATAAGGTCCAAGGTCAAACTGGGTCTGAAGCGCATAGCAAGAGAAAGAGGCATTGTAGGTACTTTGGGTTTTATTCTGAGTAGAAAGTGAATAGTATAACTCTTCAATGTCTAAATGTCTAAAACTAAATTCTAATGTAAGTTGCTTAGCTCAACAAGCAATTCAAACTCTTTAATCATCTCCATGGAAAGCTTTTATTTTGGATTGATTGGTTACAAATCCTGCAACAAGAAGCAATCTCCAGAGTAAGGCATTCTCATTGAAATCAGTAAGAAACACTTTTAATTTTACTACCTGGAGCTATTATACTGAATATTTAAAGGGCAGATTAAAACTCAAGGAATCAGGAATCAGTAATTAATTGGGTTATAGAAACATCAACACCAAGGTCATTAGCTCAAATCGAAGTTGTGGAGACATAATTGTTAACATCTGAAAGCACTTCAGTGGAAATTATGAAATAGAGGTCTGTCTCAATCTCTTTTCCTTGTCAAGAAGCATTCACATGCACAAAGCAAGAATGACCCTGCTTTTGATATTCAATGGCATGGCTTCAGGAAGCCTGTTTGTAGATGCTAAGGTTAAATGAATCTGGAAACTGGCCTATTGGGTTGGAGTAAAATATTTTAGCACAATGCATAATCAAACATTTTCTAAAATGGCATTGGAATGTGTGTTCCCTAGTTGATTCTAACCCTTATTATGCAAAATGCACTGAAAAATGTAACGCAGAACATAATGATTTGATTATGTAACAAAGCTAGTTAAATGTTTTCATTAGCTGCACAATATTTTTGCACAATAAATATAATTGAGTGCTGAAAATGTACTAATTCATTTAATCCCATGAAGCAAAAAATAATAGTGAGGGAAATAACAATATTGTGAGGGACTCGAAGTAGTAAAAAATAAGGAAAAATTCAGCTAATAGGCATAGTGTAAATTTAAAGAACAATATGGAAAAAATTAACACTTTTACTCATTGAATTATTTAAAGTTAATAAAGTGATTAGACTTTGCCTTCTTAAGAAGTTCAGACAATTTCACCAACTGGTTGAGCAACAGGAAACATTATTCTTTGCCCAATGGAGAAGTACTACACAAGTTATATGTGAGCACACATATAAAGGCTATGTCAGCCCTATGTAAAGAAAAGGGATGGAATAGTGGATTGCCTGAGGTAAAAACTGCATGTAAACAACATAATTCGATAAACTACCACATGGCCTTTTGTCAAGATAGAGTTAGTATATTGTCCAACTTCATAAAAAGAAATAAAGATATTAAAAATCTTAAGAATATCACATAAAAATGTATTTTTCTTTTTGTTAGTAAGTATTAAAGTGTAAACATTTGGGCAGCATTATCTTATAATAGTACTTCTGTTGAATAAAATATTTACATATTCCTCATACTACTGCAAAAACCATATGTTTTATGCTGCTAGCTTTGTTAGTATTCCACCGTGTATTAGTCTGTTTTCACACTGCTGATAAAGACATACCTGACACTGGGCAATTTACAAAATAAAGAGGTTTAATTGGACTCACAGTTCCACATGACTGGGGAGGCCTCACAATCATGGCAGAAGGCAAGGAGGAGCAAGTCACATCTTACATGGATGGTGGCAGGTAAAAAGAGCTTGTACAGAGGAACTCCCATTTTTAAAACCATCAGGTCTCATAAGACTCAATCACTAACACGAGATTAGTGCAGGAAACACACCCCCTCATGATTCAATCACTTCCCACTGGGTCCCTCTCACAATACATAGGATTTCAAGATGAGATTTAGGTGGGGACACAGCCGAACCATGTCACACGGTATCATACAGTGTGGCAAAATCCTAGTGAAAAGGAAGATTTCTTATTTTTAATATTTTCCCCAGATATATCTGAATACTTATTTTCATCAAAATTCAAATTAAAAGGTCAAAGAGATATTTTAAGGGGAATTCACAAGATAATTCTGAAATTAATCTTGAGGAAGCAATACCTGGACCATTACTAGGTCTGTTTTTATTGACTGATTTTGTTCTTCATGATAGGTAACATTTTCTTGCTTCATATATCTCTTTATTTTGATCGCATGCTTAATGTTGTATGTAGAAGAATAGTAGCAAGTAAATTAATTTTTGTCCTGAAAAGGGCATGCTCTTTCATCTGGAAGCTGCTAGCCATCAATTCATTCTGACCTGTAGCTTAGCTGGTTTTGATGTTCCTTTGGTTATATTCAGTTTATCATTGACTTTAAAGATTTGAATATGCGATCAAGACCTTCCATTGTCTTGGTATTAGAACACCAGAAAGACTCAGCAACTTTGTGATTGACACTGCAGCCACCAATTTCCAAACTGCTTATGATGTCATTCTTGATTTATATATGTCCTAGCTTTCCAGGTTTTTTGTTTGGTGTTTCAATTTGCTGGGGATTTCTCTTTGTTCTCCAGTCTTGTCCCTCGCTTTCTGTCCCATAGGAGCTATTTCTTATCTTGCTTTTTTTGCAGACAGTCTTGCAAGACTTTTGCAATGTGTACAGTGAAGGTAGAGAGCAGTTATGGAGGGTTGATCTCAGGACCCCAGTCCTTCTCTTAATGGGTAATGGCAGCTGCTGCCTATTTCTCAGTTCCGTTCTATCATCTGACTTTGTTCTATCAACTGATCTTGTATGATGTACCTCTGGGGTCATCTCTCCCATCTCTTACCCCCGCTCCAAATCCATCATGGGAATGTTCAGTGATGACCTATGAGAAAGCTAGTGGGTAGGTGAAGAATCTCTTTGTGATTGGGACTGCTTAGTTTTCTAAAGTATTTTACCAGTCAAGTCATGGCCAAAAAATTTGTTAAAAATTTAGCCACTCTCCTTTTACCTCTACCAATATTTGCTTTCTCATCCTCTTGCTTCTCTATCAGAAATAAAAACCACTGTAAGTCTCTTTTCTCCCAAGAGGGCTTGTCATTTTCTATATTGTAATTTGTTTTAATTTCTTTTTGTTCTCAAATTTCTAATGGCTTTAAAACAAAAACAAAAATAAATTTTACTTTTATAAATTATCCCTCTTTCCTGTTGCTGAAGTAGTAATGACATTACTACTTTATACACTTCATTTCTGTTATTCATTAAGATGCTACCTTGTGCAATGGTAATTATAAAATTTAACTAAAATAACACATATGAAATTTACATTATAATTCAAAATGTTACACAAATACCTTACTACTACTTAAAATGTTACTTTCTTCATCTTTAGCAGAGCAGGAAGCAGAAATTCTGTAATTATTCTGATAAAAGAAGATAACCAACAATATAGGATTACAGAAATTATGATATCATAAATTGTTCAGGCTCCTATAAAAAATTACCATCGACTGGTGGCTTACAAATAACAGAAATTTATTTGTCACAGTTCTGGAGACCAGGAAATCCTAGATCAAGGCAACCACAGATTTGGTATCTGGTGACAGCGCACTTCCTGGTTCATAGGTGACCATCTTTTCACTTTAACCTCACATGGTGGAAATGGGCAAGAGATCTCTCTGGGTTCTCATTCATACTAATCTCATTCTTGGGGGTTCCACCCTCACAATATAATCACCTCTCAAAAACACAATTATATTTTGGTTTAATTATGCTTCAACAGATGAATTTTAGAAGAATGCAAATGTCCAGCCTATAGCATATGATATTTCTATAGATTAGAGCATTATTTGAACATGAAAATAATAGATTATTTATTGCCATACAAGTTTTATATTATTTTTCTAATGACAAATGCAAGTTATGAAATTTTAAAATAAATTTTAAAATTATGGGTATCTCTGGTGGGATATTCACTTCTTAGTTAGGGATCATTTAGTTGCATAGGATAGAATCTCTCTCTTTCTAGCCTAAGTAAAGGTATTTTTCTTTTACTGTCCCATTAGAGTATGCTAACAGAAATGAATAGCCAATGGCAGGAAATACGGTAGATTTCAGAGGTAACTGCTCTTTGTATTTCTCTTAGATTAAATAGTCTCTCATATTTGCTTCTCTCTGCATAGAAGTGGCCTATTGTAACTACAAGAATTCTCTGAGTCCCACTTGCAAATATGTAGGAGGGTTTATATGGAAGGTTCAACTTCACTTTCAACCAAGTGTAACAGCAGGACAAGTCATGATGTACTAACACAGAGGTTGGGAACCTTTATTTTAGAGTGTTATTGTTTTTGTTGCTATTTTAGACTTACTATTTTTCTCCCCATATTAGGATGCAATTCTCTTGAGATCAGGAACCTAACTGGCTTACTCTGTTACATTCCCAGTATAGAAGGAACTGCCCTACTCATGTTTTACTCATGTTTTATGTTTAATTAAACTTTTACTATAACAATCTCAAGCCTTTTGTCTGTCATGGAAATGTTATTTTTTATACACTTCATTTCTGTTTTTCATTAAGATGCTACCTTGTGCAATGGTAATTATAAAATTTAACTAAAATAACACTTATGAAATTTACATTATAATTCAAAATGTTACACAAATAATGTACTACTACCTAAAATTATATTAAATATGCATAGTAGTTAGACCTGCTGAACCGCAACAATTAAAAGTGGAATTGGGATTTTTAAAATAATGTGACTGCATAAATATGAGAACAGATTTGAAATAAATGGTTACTAATTCACTGATAATGTATCAGAATAAATAATCAACACAATGTAGAGTACAAGTGAAAGAGTTTATGAAATTACTGGTGATGCAGATGTCTTCTGGGGTGAGTGTTTATTGTTGAATATGTTTCGTTAGGCAAACATAATGGAAAGAGTAGAGAACAACTGAAATTTTGTTAGAGAGTGTGTGATGGTTGTTTTTATGTGTTGACTTGTCTGAGCCAACGGATCCCCAAATACCTGTTTAATCATTATTTCTGGGTGTGTCAGTGAGGTTGTTTCCAGAAGAGGTTTAACCCAGTGAAGCAGATGGTCCTCCTCAGTATGGGTAGGCCATCCCATTCATTAAGGGCTTGAATAAAACAGAAAGGTTGAGGAAGGGAGAATTCTCTCTCTCTGCCTAAATGTTTCAGCTGGATAATCAGTCTTCTCCTGTCCTAAGATTAGAACTTTCACTTTTGGCCCTCCAGTTCTGAGGCCTTTGGATTTAAGCTAGAATTCACATAATTGGCTCTCCTGGTTCTCAGGCCTCTGGATTCAGACCGAATATGTGCCACTAGCTTTCCTGAGTCTCCAGCTAATTGAAAGCAGATTGTGGGACTTCTCAGCCTCCACAAGTGCATGAGCCAATTTCTTATAGTAAATCTTTTTATATAGAGAGTACATATACGTAAATGTATATGATATATGGCATATATCTCCTAAGTATCCTATTGGTTCTATTTCTCTGGAGAACGCTGTGCCACTAGCAAGTTCTACCTTCTCCTTTTCTTTCCTTATTTTATTTGTTCTTTCCTTCTATCCTTCCTTCCTTCCTTCATTCATTCTTTTCCTTCACAAAATTATATTGGGTGCCTACTAAATACTGGACTGGGCACCCTTTTTCAGAGCTATGGAGATAGGAATGAATGAAACAAATCTCATTCCCTCATAAAGCTTGCGTTTTATAAGAGAGACAGACAATGAACAAATATGTGAGTATGCATATATATTTACATATGTTCTCTATATATTTACATATAGGCATAGCTAGGTGGTGATAGGTGCAATGAAGAGTTAATGACAGGGAGTAATAGTAGCTGCTGTTTTAGATGCACTGTTTTCTAATCAAAGGCTACCTCGTACTTGAATGAAGAGAGAGAAAGAACCATACAGATGTGAGAAAAGTGGACCAGGCAAAATATGCATCAGGTGCTTACACTTGGAGATGAGAGCTTATTCATCATCTTCATCTAAGTTCAAGGACTCAGAAAATCTAGAATGGAGTGAAGAGGGGAGTGCATGGTAAAAGATAAATTGGAAATGGTAACTGGGAGTCAGATGATGTGTCACAGACCATAAAAAGGACTTGGAATTTTATTCTAATAAGGGAAGTTACTGGAGAGTTTAGAGCAGGAAAAAAAAATGGTCCTACCATAAATCTTAAAAGGATTACACAGGCTGCTGTGTGAAAAATAACTACGGAGGAACAATAGGGCGTGCTATCGTTCAGAAGGTTGTTCAGGTTAAGGATAATTTTTAACGTTGATTTTTGAGAGTGTTGGGGACTTCTATCTTCTGTTGTTGCTTTACATGTCATTAGAGTATTATACATAGGATGAGTTTTTAAGACTTCTACCATCAGTCAACAAAAATGCATTTCTTTTACTTATGACACTAAGGTATCAGATAAAAAGATAGGAGAAAAATAAAAATATTGTGTTTTTTTAATTCTCTATGTAGTCGAATGCATTATTAGACTGCACCATCTTCAATCTTATGAAAACACATAACATTAATAACAAATAGTTTAATGTCAAATTATAATTTTAAAGCACAATTTAAAATAGCAAAAATATAAAATATAATAAATATAAAATCATTTATATAATTTATATATATAATTATGATTATATATTATGATTATATAAAATCACATAATCAAATGAATATAAATGTACAAGAAAATATTAGTTTGCTATTTTTGGTTTTTAAAATAATTTGTCAGAAACTGTTACCAAAAGAGATCTACAAATACATCTATGAGATATCTTTTTTAAAGTATCTTTAATGATAACATAAAGCGAAGAGAATTCCAAGGGCTAGATTGGAAAATATGGGGATGTATCCGGAGCTGTTGATGAACTTAAGGGCAAGGAGTCTTTTCATTTCAAATCAAATGTGATATAATGATTACCATTTCTGGATTTTCTACTTTCTGCCAGCCACTGATCTAAACACATTGTATGCATAAATTCTTTTAATATTCTGCCAATTCACTGCTAAGGAGAATAAATTATGGGCAACCACCACTGACAAATAAGGTCATTTGTTGCGTATCTATTTTAGGTAAGTAGCCAATTCTTAATTGGAAGAATGAAAATATGATTTCACCAGTTTAGTTTTGAGATCATGAGGAAATAATAGAATCTCATGTCTTCCTATTATCCTGGAGAGAAAGACCTGGAAAATATTTAGCTACAATGGTAAAGAAGGAACTAACACACTACAGCTTTATATTTCATTGTTATTTCCTGCAGCTGCCTTGCAGGAAATGTGTGTATCATCTAATTGGGAAGGTGTCCACCAGCAATTACATCAGATGGAATCCATGGGATCCAGCAATTATAGCAGATTGGATTAAGAGCAATTGGAAGTTCAATAAGTACTTCTTAATGATGATGATGATGATGACCATGTTAAGAATATTGGTGTGACACTTGTGGTGAATAAAAGATTGATTCCACTCTTTTTAAAATACATTTGTAATATGCCTACTTGAATTCCAATTTCGCGGTGAGAAAGCATATTTTTCAAGGTCTCTTATATTACAATATGCCAGGTATTGATAAGTGAACTAAACAATTTATAGTAGCATGATTTAATTAGATGTCATACGAAGGGCAGTTAACAGTAATCATAATTTTCTTCTATGTAATACATTTCTACAACCTAAAATTAAATTATAAACATTAAAAACTTCACATCTGTCTTAGAACACTTTGTGCTGCTATAACAGAATATCACAGACTGGGTAATTCATAAACAACAGAATTTTATTTGGCTTATAGTTCTGGAGGGTGGGAAGTGGGAAATCAAGAGGCCATGTTTGGTGAGGACTTTCTTCCTGTGTCTTCCCATGGTAGAAGGGAAAAAAGATTACCTAATCACCTCCAAAGCCCATATCTCCTAATACCATGCTCTTGGGGGTGAGAATTTCAACAATATATAAATTTTAGGGGGGCATAAATAGACCATACTGGTACTCTTTGTGAAACTTCTTTTTGTGCAATTAATAACAATTTATTTATTTCCTAATTCTGCCTTCAAAATTATTATTGCTATATAAGATAACTTTGTAATTATAATATTATGGAGAGGAGGATTCTAGCACTGATGGCCATCTTTTAAGTTCATTTCTGTAATATCTCATAGGAGTTGCTGGCCCTGCATATGCATGTAGTCTTCCCTAACATTCCTACTGTAAACATAACCTTTATGGTTTATAACATTTATTTTGCTTTAATAACTGAAGCAAATCCTAGGGATAGAGGTCTCATACATTATCACTTTGATTAAATCTCTACTCCTGATCGTGGTAACAGGGCATTTACTGCAGTCTGTCTTAGGGCATCTATATACAACTCCTTCCTTTTGTGCTATCATGACACCTAGTTAGTTTTGACATGGATTTGAAGAGTGTAAACTTTTCAACAATAAATCCATACTCTGAACCAATATTTTCTTCTTGTATTTTGGTAAGTAGCACATTTGTATAACTGATTTTTTTCATCCAATGAGAGAGAAACAAGTGAAAAAGTAAAAGGAGTGAAGCAAGACTAGAGAATGTCTATGTACTTTGAAAAGGCACATTCCAATTGTAAAATTTCCATGCATATAACATGATAACATAAGAAAGTAATTGTTCCATAATACAATCTATAGAAAGTAAAGCTCAACTAAATCTTCTGGCTTGATAGGAATAAGAATTAAGAAAAATTCAACATTTTATGGTTTAGTATTTCTCAGAAGGGAGAACTACATCAGCATTTGGAACTTGGCCCAAGTTTTTGTTATTATCAGAAAGATGTAATAGATTACAGATTACCAATGGAATTAGTCCTGGGCTGTGGCAGATAAGATTGACTAATGCCTGGTATATGACCATTTTAAAAAGTCACTACATTTATTTATGCTTCCAATTTATAGATCATATACACTCATTTGGGAGCACCTCAGATAATGTTTTTCTCCCCTGATTTTACCACCTCTGAATACATTTCCCATCCAACTACTGCAAAGCATCTAGTTTTGGGAAATGCACTGCCTATCAAGGCAGCCCATTCCATATTTGAAATTGCTGCAACTCTTTTCTCTATGGAGCTAAATTTGCTTCCCTGCAACTCCTCCCACTAGTCCCAGATCTACCCTTTGAATCTGAACAAAATTATCTAATTCTTGTTTTCTGTGACAACCCTTGACATAGCTGAAAAGAGCTATCATGTCTCCCTAGTATTTTATTTTCCAGGCTATTTGCCCATCACCAAAATAAGATTAACTATCCCTGACCTGCCTCATCTCAGAATGGTGATGAGAATGAGGTGAGATAATAGATGTGAAAGTGTGTCAAGAATACAAACAAAAATACATGAAACTTATTGTTGTTATATTTTAAAACTAATAGATACGAAATTCTAATTTTTCAGTGAAAACATCTTTCACCATAGTATTTAAAAATTCATTTGTTTACATTTCTGCATTCTTAAGATTGAACTAAATTAGTGGTTGGTTGAAAGATTCAAGAGATTTTAAGAAATCAGAATATGTAGTAATTAGGGCAGCTGAAGAATGTCAGGGCAATCTCCAGGAAGGATAGAATATGTGCTGAGGAGAAGTTTCAAACTTCTCAAACCTAAAGACTTCAAGAAACAGAGCTGAGGGGCCCTCACTGTTGTTGTTTTTGTTGTTGTTGTTGTTTGTTTTTGTTTGTTTGTTTGTTTGTTTTGAGCATAGTTTCACTCTTGTTGCCTAGGCTGGAGTGCAACGGCACAATCTTGGCTCATCGCAACCTCCGCCTCCCAAGTTCAAGTGATTCTCCTGCCTCAGCCTCCCAAGTAGCTGGGAATACAGGCATGTGCCACCATGCCTGACTAATTTTGCATTTTTAGTAGATATGGGGTTTCTCCATGTTGGTCAGGCTGGTCTCGAACTCCCAACTTCAGATGTTCCACCTGCCTCAGCCTCCCAAAGTGTTGGGATTATAGGTATGAGCCATCACGCCCAGCCAGCCTCACTGTTTAAGACAGAATTCCTCTCAATATGAAAACTCTAACCATTGACCCATTCACCCTGATACAGATCCTACAGATCCCTCAGGTCCTATCACTCTTGGGCTTAAAGCTACCTCTGGTAGCTCTATAGTGATTCAGACCTTACAGCATCAGGTTATGGTAAGACTTCATAAATTAAAATACAACAAAGTGTATAGAATAGTCCCTATCTCATAGCTCAATAAGTTCCAGCTGTGATGATGATGATGAACTACTCAGAACTGAGGCTAGAAGGAGTATCTTCAACTATATACTTTTATAAATTTGTACACAAAGTTATGAATTGTGGCTACATATATGAGCCAATGGGCACAAAGTTGGCTTTCCCATTTCTCCTCCTATCCTCAGTGTCATGGAGAGAGATCTGAAATATTATGTACTGTAATTGGCTTAGTCATTGGAAAATGATGGTCAATAATGAACTTAAAGGATTGAGTTGTAAATAATATTGACCACATGTTACCCTCTTACTACTCAATCTGAGAAGGCCCATTCTTCCTATACCTCCCCAGAAAGTAGGAAAATCACTGTTGAAATTGCTCCACTCAAAGCCAAATATCAAGAATCAGTCATGTCACAGTCGAAAGAACATTCCAGTTAGTGATGCCAATGAATTGAAAAAGGAGAGAAAAAATATCAGGATGCAACTATCAGATTATTATACTCACTAATGCTATTCAAAGTCTGAGGGAAAGACAAGTGTTCTATGTGTACAAATTGTCTTAACTGCACTGGCTCAAGTTAGCATTTTGATTAGTAATTCATTTTGTTTCCTCTTGACTTCACCTTTTGCTGTCTAAATCCCTTCCAAACTTCTATCCAAAGTAGAAGAAGAATACCAGGTCACCGGAAGCTGTCTCTCTAATTACTGTTATTTTCCTGTGGCTTTCTCATTCCAGTGCAATCAGAAGGAATAAGGGACCCTCTTTTTGGGCCACACTAGAGTGGCCCTAGCTCTTTCTGACAAAATGACTAGCTACTTAGCTCAGTTGCCCTGCATGATTGGTTCACATCTCCTTGATAGTCACCCACAAATGACCACATGATTTGCATTCCTTCATTTTCATTCTGTCTTGTTTTTCACAGGATCTTGCTGGCTGATAAAATTCCTTCTGAATTTTCAGTTTAAATCATTATATTTTACCTATTTTTTTCGGTGCTTTCCTGATTCCCTCACTGATCTCATTTTCTAATCAATGCTATCCACTCAAAATATAACAGACTCTGAGAAGTGCATTCTTGAATTTTTATGGCTTAGTTTTATGTTCTCTTTTTCTAATATGAAACATCTCTTTTTCTCATGGTTCTAAATTTCTGGTTTCCATATGATGCAGAGTTCACTATGATGTTGCTTTATTATATGATCCAGAATTCATCTGCACTCTATACTTAGGCTCACTGAGTTTGTTAGCTCAGAAACTCCAGAAGCTGGAAGTCTCCCTCCAGGGGCTTGGAGATAACAGAATCTTTTTGCCCGTTTATCCTAGAGGTCAGACCAAAGAGCTCTCACTGGGCCTCCACAGGCTACAGTCATCTTTTACCCTTAAAATTATCCTATTTTATTTTTCCATGGTTGTGACCGAGATGTTGGCCAAGGAATACCCATTTTTTTTTTCTGAATACTCCTTCTGTATCTCAAATATATAATCTATATTTAGTGGATTTCTGCATCCTCTTTTCATTGATGGTCTATGTGGGCAAGAAATGTCATCAGCAGATAAAATACCAATAAATGGTAAATAGTTAGATCCTCTATCAAACAGGAAAGCATGAATTTAATGAGTTATATTTTAAGGATCTCAAATTACATATATATATTCTTATATAAATTATTATGCCTGTAAGATCTATTGACTTAAATCAGATATAGATTTGACATACCACTGTCAGGCTTTCAAAGATTATGTGAATTCGGATGAATAAGAATATACAGATTCCCATGAATATACCTAATAAAACTGGTATCTTACAAAAAGTTATTCTAAAAATCAAAACTGATAGAAAATTTTTAAACAAACCTCAAAATAATGTTAGGGCCAAAGAAGGAATCAAAATTGCATTTACAAGATTTTTATAACATGATGAAAACAAGAAACTAGTATATTAAAACCTATGGAATGCTTTAAGGAAAGCACTCAGGAAAATATTCTTAACATGAAACATAGATTTCTAAGCACCAAGCCATTTTAAAAACTTAGAAAATGATAACAAATATAAGGTCATTATTAATAGAGACATGAAAAAGGATTAATTGAAAAATAGAGAAATGGTAAAATTGATTAACAAATTCAAAAGCGGTTTTCTTGAAAACACAATAAAATAAATAATAGATTAATGAATTAAAAATTAAGATAATTCATGAGTTAGCAAGCAGGTAAAATGGCAGTTAGAGAGAAAATGATTTTAAGAGGCTACTTTGTAAACCACTTTACAAATATACATGACGTGGACAGCAGATTGATTTGTTCTGGAGGAATATTATATAATGCTTAAGAAGTCAACAAAGAGTTTTAACCTTGTGTCCATTACTCACTAGCTGGGTAAACTTGGGAAATGTATTTATTTTACCTGTACTTCAGTTACGTCATGTGTAAAATGAGGTGATATATTTTATCTGGATTTACCTCATCACATTGTTCTAAGGACTTAATTAAATACACGTAGACTGACATAACTATGCAAATTCCTGGCACCTACCTTGTGATTGGTAAAAGTTAGTGTGTTAGTCTGTTTCACGTTGCTAATAAAGACGTACCTGTTAATTTATAAAGGAAAGAGGTTTAATTGACTCACAGTTCAGCATGGCTGGGGAGGCCTCAGCAAACTTACAATTGTGGTGGAAGGGGAAGCAAATATGTCCTTCGTCAAATGGCAACAGCA
Source organism: Pongo abelii (assembly GCF_028885655.2). NCBI lineage: Eukaryota > Metazoa > Chordata > Mammalia > Primates > Hominidae > Pongo > Pongo abelii. The sequence goes on along the minus strand of NC_071990.2, from coordinate 92,897,404 downwards.
AGAAGTGCAGAGCAAAGGGGTAAAAAGCTCCTTTGAAACCATCAGATCTTGTGAGAACTCACTATCATGAGAACAAGAAAGCATGGGAGTACCCACCCCCATGATTAAATTACTTCCCACTGGGTCCTTCCCATGACACTTGGGGATCATGGGAACTACAAGCCAAGATGAGATTTGGGTGAGGACACAGCCAAACCATATCAGTTAGGCATTAGCAGTAGTGGCAATAGTCAGGTTTTATAGATTTAATACTTCAGCAGCCACTGAATTGGATGTTCTTAATATATAACTTTATTTTTAGAATTTCTTTAATATTAACTCTTAGAATTCAGAACAGCAATCGGAGGACAAATTTATGAAGATTTTTTTAAGTAAATAAAACCTAAATCAATGATCAGTCAATTATGTTCAAGGTACATAACTCGGTCCCCTTTTGAAGCCCTACAGGCTCCATTTCAAAGACTCATCATCAAGCTTTAGTTTGTCTTCCCACTTGGTTGGCTATCATATCATGGATATCATATCATGGAGAATTTATATAAACAGCTGGACACTGGTGGATGAGAGAACTCATCTACTTTCTTGAACTTATCTGTATCTAGACCCCATGATGTCACTCTCACCAACTGTTTTGACCTTGTCATTTATTTCCATGGCACATAAAATATTTACATCTCTGGCAGGTACACTTCTATTTTCTGTTTAACAATCTGGCATTGATGATTCCCCAAAGAGGGTATTCTGGCCATCCTGCTCACCTGAACATTTAGAGGTGCCATGCTCCCATTTCAACTTAGCTACAAACTTTTGAAAATCTAGACCACAGAAGAGAACTACACCTTCATTTCCTAACTAATTCAAGGCAGAATTCAAGAGAACACAGGTTAACCCCTGCCAGCTCTCCCCCTTCAGATTTTACTAATTGAAAGACAATTTCTTAATACCCCTCCTTTTCCGTGTCCTTCATTTGGTATCTTTATTTTCAGGCTAGAGAGGCTCCACTAATGTTGTGTGAGAGAGCAAAGTGGTGGCAGTGAATATGCAGATTATGTTTTATTTCAAATCTATGAGCTGTCAATTCAAATTAAACTTAAATTACTTATCATTATTATATTTTTAATTGATACATTAATTGTACCTATTTTGGGGGTACAAAGTGATATTTTCATTCATGTATATGATATGTAATGATGAAATCTAGGCAATTAGCATGTAAATCACCTCAAGTACTTTTTTTTCATGCTGGGAACATTCAAAATCCTCATTTATTGTATATTTTCAAATATACAATAAATTATTAGCTATAGTCAATCTACAGTGCTATATAACAATAGAATATATTCCTCCTATCTAGCTGTAATTTTATTTTCATCTACCAACATTTTCCTATCCTTTTCCAATCCCCAGCCTCTAGTAAGCTTTGTTCTTCTCTTTACTTCTGCGAGATCACCTTTGTTGTCTTCCACATGACTGAGAACATGCAATGTTTATCTTTCTGTTCCTGGCACATTTCATTTAACGTAAGGTCCTCTGGGCTCATCCACGTTGCCATGGATCAGAGGGTGGTGTTTCTTTATGTCTAGAGGAGAAAGAGCCTGTCCTGAAGGGACAGGAAGTTTAGTGTGAGTGGCAAGTAGTCCAGAGATGACAGAGTGAAAGTAATGAAATCAGAAAAGTGGGCAGGAGCCAGAATATTTAGTCTTAGATAGCGTAAAAAGTAATTTGGATTTTATTCTGATTGCAATGGTAAACAATAAAAAAGTCTTAAGCTTGGGGAAGGCACAGTCTGATTTATGCTAATAAAAAATGTGGACTCTAAAGGCAAGAGAAAAGAAAGAGATACCTCTTAGGAGAATGCTGAACAAATTCAGGTGAGAAATGGGATGATGGTTGAGTCTAATGTTATTATAGTAGAAGAGTTGGTGAATTAGATGTGGAATGGACAGAAAATGGGAAGAATCAAGGATAAGTTCTATGTGATACACCTGAGAAACTAAGTAATTCGTAGAGCCATTTAATGAAGTGAGGCATTTATCCTGCTTCAGGCTTTGACATACGTGGAGTAAGGGAGAAAACATCGTTTTCATTTGAGAATGATATTTTCAGGGAGGTGAAGGTAACCTTCAGAGATGACAGTGAAGATTCAGGGAAGTTGCTTATCATAGAATATTCATTGCCTCTGGTAGGGGCAGGATTTGACTGAAGAAGGGCATGAGGGAGCTTTCTATGGTAATGGAAATGTTCTACAACTTGGTACACAACAGCTATATGCATTTGTCAAAACTCATGGAACTATAAACTTAAGATCTGTGCATTTCAGCATGTGTAAATTATACCTCAAAACTAGAAACTTATGAGTTAGAAAAACAAAAGTGGTGTTGTTTGCATATAGAGAATACGGTGAGAATAAAAAGCAATTCAACCAAGGCAGCTGTCCACTGAGATAAGAGTGAAAAGCAGCTTTAATTCTCTGAGTAAACGGTTTCTACTTAGCATGTTGTAGACAGAAATTTGACAACTTTGACTATAAAGAATCCATCACAACCACTTCAAAAGGCAAGTTATAAAGAACTCCCCTGTGACAATGATAACTTGTCAGTAAAATTTTCAACTTGTCAGTAAAATTTCCTCATATGATCAAGTATACGAAGGCTCATGACACTACCTGACCCTAAAGTTTCTCGATGGGAGGGTAGGGATACAATTATTCATGGGTTTCTTGTGTTCCTGTTTGTCCAGGCCTTCTGAGTAATGGGCATGTTTGAATAGCAAACATATTTTTGGAAGCTATAGAAAGTGTGTCTCCCTAAAAAGAGACATTTCAGGATAGTGAAGTGTGACGGTTTATTTTTATGTATCTACTGAAATCTCTTTCCCCTCCCTGGAAACATTTTTCTTACTTTCCAGGTTAATGAGTAATTTCTCTCTTTCTAGAGAGAAGGGTGAGCAGATGGCTAAAAGCCCATAAAAGCTTCAATTTTCGTAATTTGGGGTTTCCTCTCCTGGAATGCAACCCTGCTGCATGCCGAGGTAAACATCTTGTACTCATAATGTTGCCCTGAGGGGGACTAGGGTGTAGAAATAAGATGCTAAGATATTACTCTGACTACTGCTTTTGCTGTGAGTAAAAAACCATCTGTGTCTCTGGCCTAGGGTTTTGTGTTCTTCTATCAGTACATGCATATTAAGAAAACAAAAAGCTAACTTGCTAGCTTGCAAGTGGGGTTTTGTCAGATCCTCCACAATCTCAGAACTAACATGAAGATTTTACTGTAATCCTGTTAAAGTTTCCAATGGTGTATATTGGATTCCTATATCAAGACTTTACTTCTAAGTCAGAGGGCCAACACAGTCCAGAAAAATTTGGAGGATATTTCCAGTCAACCTAAGTGGGACCTATTAAAATTTAGAGTTATCTACTCTGGGGAGAGAAATATACAACTCTACAGCAGTCTTTACAATGTCCCCAAACTCCAAATATACCTGTTAGTAACCTGCGTTACTGTCTAAGCCTAGTTATTTTTCATCAGTCGTCATTGTGACTTTGCTTTCAAAGATCAGACACAAGTAGGATACAATATCTAATTGTATTTTCCCATAGGAGAACGAGTTTGCATTTAACTTTGTATTTAAACTGAGGAAGCTGATTTATACTCTAGTCTCTTAAAACCTTTTTTGGATTTTAAACATATACATTCTTGATGCTTTGGCAGGGACCAAGTTTTTACTTTTTCTGAAAGTGGAATATACAGATAATTTAATAATGGGCTTCTACGCAGACGTACCATCACTATCTTCTTTCAAGTAAAGCAAAAAAAAAAAAAAAAAAAAAAAATTGAGCATTTCTTCATAGCAATTTGCAGGAAGATCAGAAGATCTGAAGCCTGCTATCTTGCAGTTCTCCTACTGATACTACATCGTCCCAGGACTGTGAGGTCTCTTTTCACAGATGTTCTTCTTGCCTGGCAGTCTTGACTTCAAGGCCCAGCCCTCTTTGAAAGGAACTCCTTTACTAGGTGTACCACCCCTCCTATCATGTACCAAAAAGCATTAAATTAGTCCCTCACTCTCATTCTTAGCCAGAGAAGCATATAATTCCAGTACATGGTACCATATTGTCCATTTCTGGAACTTAACTCCTCTAGTCTAGGATTCCACAGGCTAAATACAACATGTTAGTTTCATGAATCTGCCTGCAGCAAAAACTTCTCCGTAGTTTCAGGGGAATAGGTAGATCATAGAGAAATACTTGAAAAATTCTGTGAATGTAAGTATATTTTGAAATGTAGGTAAAATTGACTGTAGTTCTGACAATAATATAACAACATTTATGTTTATATTATTAACAATTGAATAGCATCCATGGGGTAAAATATTCAATGCATTATTTATGCCATTACTGTTTTTGTGTGATAGACAACTCTAACAAAGTAACTGTTTTAATGCCAACCTGAGAGACAGAATCAGATAGAGTTTCTACTACACCTTAGTGGGTTATTTTTTCTTAGGTACTATACACATGCTAAGCAAGATATATAACTTTGAATTAGATTTTGATCAATGACCTCATGCTAACTTTCGTTGTTTGTTTTGCTAGTGGGAAACTAGTAAGTGAAGTTTCAGATCTCTTATGCATTTTGAGGGTATTTAAAAAAATAATAAGATAATTGTTACAGAAAGAATAGCTTCATATCTTGTTTCTTAATGTCAATCCTCCATATGCCTAGGATTATTAGATATCTCCTAGAAAACTCTGATCTTTTGTGAAAGAAGAGCACAATTTATTTCTAAGAACAAAATCATTGAATATCTTTCTTTTCAGAAGAGTAAAATAATCTTAAATTGCCTTAAATTTTAGGCGATATTATCTGGACCAGAACACAAAGATAAAGAATGTCATCATGTCCTTTATATCATTCATTAACACATAGTTTGATATCAATTAAATAAAAGATTCATAATAAAGAATAAGATAATAAAATAGAAATATCATTTTATTTGTCTTGTTATGTTTATATACGTGCCTTAAATGTCTAGAAACATTCAACCTGTCTTCCGTAATAAAGGTCAATGAGATATTCAATTACTTCTAAGCTATCAAGATTGCCTAATGAAATAAGGGGATTATTTTGCTCTTTTTTTTAACAACTCACTAGAGTGTCTGCAAGTTGGTAAATTGTTCCAAATTTACGAAAGTTGAATATTTTATCAGTACTGCGGAGAACCTAATTACCATGTTTATTAATATGCCTGTAAAAAAATTAATTCATACTGTTCCAATCCCCCAAGGGAGCCAGGGCATAACTTTCCTTGTCAATAGGACTGTGGATTCCTTTCCTCTCAGTGGCAGGATAGCGGGAAAGGGCCCCTCCCTTCCAGTAATCGGCCTTGGTGTGACAGCCATGGTGTGGAAACAGACACCAGAGACGAAGCGGAAAAAGCTAAGCGGGCTGAATATACTGACATGCTAGCTCCTAAAAGATGCTTCTCTGTATGGCTGAATGCATGACATCCTTTTGAAGTTTCATTAGGACTCTAGGAACCAACCTTCATGCTTCAATGTTCTGTTGACCCATTTCTTCTGAAGAGTCACAAAGTTCAAGGCAGAATAGAACAGGTTCTCAGTATTTCTTTCATAGCCTCTTTTTTTTTTTTAATGAAGCATATAGTAGTTCTTGGATTTTTCTCTACTCACACACATATTTCCCTGATGCCTTCATTTCATAATAAGGGTAGCACTTGGGAAGATGTATGTGGTACAGGATTGTCTTCTGACATTTCTCTTCTTTCCTAAACCTCACTTGCTCCTATAAGGTGTAGTCTGCAAACTCAGCAGTCTATGTGTGATGATGCAAAGCAAATGCCCTGCTGGTAGCTGCCTGAGGGTGCAGGTTCAGATGGGAAGATACCCTTCTCCTTCAAGTATTATAAAAATTAATTTTGTAAAATGTTTTGATTAGCTTGTAAACTGAAACCAAACCAAACCAAATATCTATATATACATATATAATATCTATATATATATGTGGGCTAAATAGAGCCCACAGGGCTATCAACTTATGATCTCTGCTAGAGAAAGGGACAAAGGCACACAAAAGATGATACCGCCTGGTTTATGTCTATAACATAAATGAATCTAGAGTCATCTATTTTGTAATGTATACTAAGAGGTATAAAGATTTCACTTATGTTGGGGATATGTTTAGAATCATATTCCTTTATTTCTCTAAATGTAATTTGACTTCCTATTTCTCCATTAGTCAAACTCTTAGTTCATCATCCCACTCTTAAGAGTTTGTTTACTTCTTTGCAAACTGATCAGGAAATCACAGAATTAATAATATTTTTTAAAGAACTTGACCTAATTTCCATTGCCAAGTGCAAAAAAAAAAAAAAAAAAAAAGTGGCATCTCCTCTCTGCCACTGCTATCAGTACTATTGATCCTCACTGCCATAAGATGCCTGCCAGAAGTAGGATCCAGAACATCCACTCTGAGTTGACCCCTCTAAAACCTACTTTGGCCCCAACATCAGTAGTGCAACTTATGATCCCCTGTGCTGTTTTTTCTTCTGGCTTAGTTTCCACACTATTTGGGAGGAATCTTGGTTGATAAACTTGCTCTGCCCACCTGATTCATAGTAAACTCAATCAACATTGTCATATTAAGTGGAGAGATCTAATGCTGCTCCTCCCCCTGCCTTCTTTCTTCAAATTTTCATCCTTCTATTTGAAGTACGGGGCAGATTAATTCGTCTGTTGCTTAAGGAGACATTAAACCAGAAAGTGAAATGTCCATTTCCCTTTTTCCTGCCCCTTCAGTCTATAAGAATGATTCCCTCAAAAGACTCTTCAAATGGCTCTGAGTGAAAAGAAACATGCCTCTATCCTTCCTTATTCAGGGAGCAAAGGGAAAAGTCACAGCATTCTCAAACAGACTGACAGTTTCCAATTCTATAGATCCCTTCCTCCCAATTCCAATTGTTTGCTTATAGCTTATATAGTCTGGTTTAGAAGTAAATAAACTTCTTCAGTGATGTTTACAGGGGACAAGTATTTTTTTTTTTTCCCAATCCTTAACCAACCCGAAAGGGAGTTTTCTAATTACTATTTGCTGTTATTCTCTACTTGCTGTCTTTTTTTTTTTTTAATAAGCTAAGTTTTGAACAGCAGTTCCTTCCAAGTTCTGGGATATTAGGAAAATTTTTGCTCAAATTTGCACATTTGTATGAAGTAGGAAAAATCCCAAAGACAAAAAGGCTATGAGATTTTGGGGAAATTCCAGAAATAATCTGAACACAGAGGGCTCATGAAGTACCCTTATGCTAGCATGACATGCAAAAAACATGGACAGCACACCAAGGTAGGAAGAGCAAAAACACTTTTATCCTGTGTAAATGATTCTTGGAGGAGAGAAATAAAGAAGAACGAGGAGGAGCAGGAAAAAAGGGCAAGAAGAGAAAGAACAAAAAAGGAAGAGGAAGAAGAGGGAAAAAGTTCTTCTGACTTGCAGGTTGGAAGACAGGAGAAGACAGCCAGGTGTTCTGACATTAAGCAGCAGAGCAAGAGTTCAGGTTCCCAGACGAGAAATAAACTATCACCTCTGGTGGGCTGAGGACGTGACTTCTCTGCTCTTTGGGGTAGGACTCATAACTGCCTAGGTTTCCTTAGGTATCAACAGACATCTGCTGATGAAAGCATGCTGTAGGAGAGACATGACTGTCAGCACGTTCTGCTCCCTCACACCCTCTCTCTTCCCCTTTGCCATCGTCCTTGAGGCACAGGTTTAAGAAAGAGGACAGCAATGATTAGCCCCTGGGAACTCAGTAGGTCTTGAATGTGACAGCTCTTCTCTGTTCTCACTTCTGAGACTGTCTAGGACCCTGCATAAGCAATCTGGAAGGCAACTGAAGTGCTGGCAGCAGCAGTGATGGTGGTGGTGAGGGGTCGGTGTGGGATGCTTAAAGGAGGGAGATTTGAAATGAATAGCATGTGAGAGCCTACTATTGAATTCTACTCACAAAATACACAAGATTTGTAAGGAAAAATTAGCTGAAACTATTTTACCAAGGGACTAGAGCATGTGGAAGCTCAAATAGCAGCAGCGTCAATGTCTGGGGTAAATACCTGGGGTTCGTCGTCTCACGCCAAGAAAATTTAGGACATTGGACACACACAGGGAGTTTAGGAGTGGAGGCTTAATAGGCAGAAAAAAAATAAAGGAGAATAGCTCGCTCTCTCTCTAGTGAGAGAGAGGGGCTTCCAAAAGCAAAAGACCAGCTGGCAGGGAGTTTGCTGGATTTTATAAGCGGGCTTGAGGAGGTGGTGTCTGATTTAGGTAGGGCCCAGAGATTGGTTCAATGAGCTGTGACATTTACATAGCACGCACCAGAGAAGGCTGGCCACCCCAACCTAATCTTGTTATGCAGATGGGCTTTCTACTTGACCTGCACCATCTTGTCTGCTCCTTACTCTACACCTGGCTGTCAAAGAGGAGGGAAGGTGGAGCCGCCATTTTGAACATGCCTAGTCCCAGGTTGCTTTGTCCTGCTGGCATTCACCTGTGCAAGCTTTCAGCCTGCTTGTGTGTGTCTGCAGCTCGATTCTACAGGCTGCTCCTTGTTAGAAAATGATTTGGGGGTTGCTTTTCATTAAAAAGAAAACCTTACCAAAGACTCCCGTACCCTCACTATCTGCTTAAGTATTTTCTTCTTAACTCCTATGTCATTTCTGCATCTGTTTGGGCCTCATACATTAAAGTTCCGATTGTGCAAACAGTTTCCGATTTGCGACTGTAGTTCATATCTCATGCAGTGAGAATCCTGTGAGAAAAATCTCTCTTCTTTTCTCTCTAGCATATTCGCAGACATATTCCCTTTAACCTTGACCCAATCACAATGCCCCTGGATGGAGGAGTCCTGAATTTAAGTAGAGCGAAGTTTTTAGTTATTCCTCGTCATAAAGCCATAAGAAAACAGGAAAGATTGTTCCTCTTTCTCCTCCTCCTCCCCCTCTTCCTCCTCCTCCTCCTCCTCCTTCTTCACCTTTTTTTTTTGTTGTGCATTCTGATTTGTTGCACATTTGTCTTAGTTAAGTATTAAGATCCTGTTCAGTTTTCCGAGTTCTTGTTCTTTTCACTAGCACCAGATTTCTACCTTGAAGAGACATTGCAGAAATGGTGGAGCAGATCAGTTAGGAGCAAACCGACAGCAGAAGGCCTGTGTGGTATAGGACATGGACAGGGGATACAGCACTGGTTTGAGGTGGAAAGGAGGACTCAGAGAAAGATTGAGGTGTCACTGGCTGTAAAGGCCACTGAGCCATACCTGAGTGATCTCTGAGGTTCAATCGTAGGTAAAGTTGCACAATTCAAAGTAAATATAGTGAATCACGGCTGAGGCAGTCATAGAGCAGCAATGATCCCAGCAGAGTGGGAAATATAACCATCCCAGGGGACTGCAGCAAGGAGAACGTCAAAGGGTGCCAAGGCTGTAGGCAAGGCTGACTCAAAAGGTTTGCCCGTGTTGTTAACAGCTGTGAACTTGTTGATAAAAGATCAGCAAATACACAAGGGAGAAGGGAATTTACTGATATTGTATAACAACCTCTGAATTAATGTTACTTTCTATTATAAAGAAAAAATGTTTTATTTGAAACTAAAATTTCCTTTCAGGGGGCCTTACAAAGGAACGTAGTTGAAGGCCATTTTATTTTAGCTAAGAACCTACATAGCTCTTGGATATGCAAAATAAGGCCTTGGAGCTGAGCTTGGGAATAGCAAACAGAAGGAGCTGAACGCTCTGCTTAATGGAGTGAGAGGAATTCGAGTTCCTGGCAGCAAAACCAGGGTGAAGAGGGGAGGAGGAACAAACAGAGACTAGCCTACAAGGCCTGAGTGCCTTGGGAGCAGAGAGAGGCAGAATGGGGGTGGGGGCAAGAGATTGGGGATGGAAAAATGACCCACGTGGCTCAGCAAATTTAGCAGAAGCTGGAACTAGAGCCATATACAAAAAAGCTTTGGATTTTCCCTATGTTGTCTAACAACCTTAGAGTGACCTAACCTCCATCTTGTAGTCAGGAGGCTTCCAGATAATTAAGCATGTCAAAATAATTAAGTGACCAGAATGTCTTTCCCAGATTTCAGGTATTTTCAGGAATGCTGAGTGGCAGGAAGAAAATATATGATTATCTCAAAATAAGGTAGGAAACAAATTATATGAAAGCTTTAAGCAAGAACAAACTAATCAAGGTATTTATCTGGATATTCCTTTAAACTGTGAATCCTCTGAGAGATTGCATTTTATTCAGTTTCATTATTTCAGTGACTGTTACAGTGCACATAATAGATGTTCAATAAATGCTTGTTACATAAAGAAATTAATAAAAGGAGGGAGAAAGAAAAGCAGGAAACGGAGCAAATCTCAGATTGTCATTGGTTAGGAGTAACCTAAGAACACAGAGAATATGCTTAATGAAACTCAGTGTCTTTGCCATGGCCCTTTCATCTGGAACGTGGTCTTTTCCAACATTCGCTCACACACACAGTCTCACAACCACACAGCCTGGTTCCCTTACTGCTACAAGCTCATCTGCCATTAACACTTTATTTAAAAATGTGACTCTCCCCTAAACTCAATTTGGCTTTTCCTATATCATTTCCTATTTTATTTTTCTGCATGGCCTGCATACCGTCTAGTCCATTATATATTTTATGCAGATTTATTTTCGTCACCACACTTTGATATGTAAGCTCCAGGATGTAAGGAACTCCTATCTGTTTTGCTCAGGGATATACCCCCAGCAACGAAAGAGGGCCTGGTCCGTAGTAGGTACTTTTGTAGGAATGTATGTATGAATGAATGAATGGATGAGTGAATGAATGAATGAATGAAGGTAGGTTTATATAGGAATCATGAAACCTGTCATTTGAGAAACAGAAATAATTTTTTCCAGCTGAACTGAAAGAGGCATGCACACTGAAGAAGTTTTAAAAAAAGAAAAACCCATTACCAGATATGGATTAAAGCCTGTCTGCTTTTACGTATTCAAAACCCCAACCAACACAGAACAGTAGTCAGAAGCTGGACCTAATTTCAAGGAAGGAAATTAGAAGCTTATTTTCTGTCTTTGCTTTGCTTTTGAGTGTGTCTTCTGATACAAGCCAAATGCTGTCAGTCAGCCTGTTACAGCATGTGCTGTCATGTACTGCCACACTTTTCATTGCTGTCCCCCTAAGTTAAACCGCTCTGTTCTGCTGCCTTGCTGTCTAGGGCTTGAGATAAAAATGTTCAGTTGCTGCTGCCATGCTGCCTGTCTCCTGTGTTTAAATGTGTCCGTATCACGGTGTTTGCATCTGACTACACCTTGGCAGCTTCCAAATAAGACTTAGAGAAACCAAGCCACTGCTGGGATGATGACTAATCATTTTGCAGAACAGCGTGAGTCAAACAAAGGTATAGCTCATATGGTTCTCAGTTTTCCTTCTGAGACATACCACCGCAGAACAGAGAGAGGACTGATTACGAGCAAGTACCATCACGGACACAGCTGTAACTGGTCAACAGATGCAGCCTTATTATAATATGCATTCCACAAGCATATGGAATTGGGTGAAATTAAACTAAAAAATAAAGAGATTGAGCCCTTCGTCAAATAAGAGGTGTGTAGAAGCCAAAAAAACCTCCCTGTTCTTTGTTTTCTATCTTTCCAAACTGTAGCAGATGTTGTCAATTCTATAAAATTAGAAAAAAAATGCGAATGTCCACTAAATTCTGAGTGGGGATTAATGCAAAACTGCAGAAACATTGAAATTCAAAATACCCAGCAAGTTATGTTTATTAATATCATCCACATATGCCTGTTTTTGGTCTTTAGGGTGCTCTTTGATGTAACGCCAAGTGGATCTACAAAGGATGTGGAGCAATATGTGTGATCCTTTTATTCATTGAAAAGGAAAGGGCAGCACGAGGTAAATATTGGTTGCCATTAGCTTGTAAGCTTTATCCCCGGAAAAGTTTAGGGCAGCATGAATTATCATCGAATGTGTCCTTTTTTGGATTATCTATTGCTACCATTTATCTAAAACACCCTCCAACCAGTATGGTTACCTTTTTCTTTGTAATATTTTAAAATTCAATTGCATTTAGGATATTTTCTTATCTTTTCTACCATATCTTTTTCTGTATGCCTTCCTAAAGTTTATAAAGTTAGAGGACAAAAATAAAAAGTTGTCATAAGGGGCCATTTTTCAATATTTGTTGTGAGTGGAATTATTTATAATATAGAAACCATCGTATCTTAAAACAAACATTTAGGGCATGTATCTTGGCTAGAATATTTGAATAATGTTCTGTACTAGACAATGTTCAATAAATATTATCACTCAGAAAATAAAAGCAGCAAAAATTTGGTGGTAAAGTTTTAATGTTTAAATTTAGAAGAAAATATTGAAGGCCAGAAATCATCTAATATCTGCTTCCCTATCAATGAGAACCAATGTAAACTAAATATTGCAATCTTGTTATAAAAATGTGGTTTGCTTTACTGACTATTGAGGGAACACATTATGGCAAGCAATCTTAATTTAAAAAGTCAAAATTTGGAAACAGCAGTAATGCCAATTTCACATTGCATTTGAAGGATAAATGTCAAACCCTGTCGATGAATTTGTGCTTAGAAAAAATATTTTTGCAGGTTTTCTTTTCTAAAAGATCTACCCTTATCATTTAAAAATAGGAGTCCAGTCTTATCTTTCAGTCCTGCCTTTCCAGTGCCCTCTACTGGGCACTATAGTTGATAAATATGTGTATCTACTCCTCCAGGTTCGCCTCTGATTTTATTTCTAAATCATAGAATAAAGGGGAGGGCTGAAAGAAATTTGAGAATTCCATCCCTGCTTTCTACTAGGGTCATAACCAAGCCACCTGACAGATATGAAATCTCTTCTGTTTTTCAAGATTGTTAAAAAAGAAAAGTGACTCAAACCTATTTTGCTTGGTATTTTCACCCAACTGGCCTATACCTTAGCTGCCTTAGCGAGTGTTTAGGATGACTTAAATTACTGCACCTGCCACAGGTGTCTTCTGGGTGCTGTAATATATAACACTGCCTTTTATTCTTTAAACACAAAAGATGTGGCTTTCATTCTCAGCTGATGGAAGTGATCAGTGCCACATAAAAATTGCAAGTGAGTTTATCTCTGTTTCTTTGCTAGCCATAGTAATGGGTGCATATGCACAATAGAGGTGACATTATTTCTATCTGTTTTAAATATTTTTTCTCAGTAAATGTCTATAAAAGAATACATTCACAAGCAAGTAACCATGGAGGCCTTCTAAAAAATTTATTTTGCTGCATTTTAGTGAAAAGGACAAAATATCCTTTATTATTATACTGGAATTCAGTATAAGATATCCATTAATAATTAGCATTTTTGCATAATACAGGCTTTGTTAGTTTTGGTGTGTGCAATTAATCTGAAAAATATTTTTAAGCAAGATTTAAAACAAAATAATGCAAAAGCCCTGGATAAAGAGACTCTACTAGCTTTTCCTGTTATTTTTTCTGCTTTGGTTATCAATTTTCTAATTGAAAAATTATAAAGGATGACATTTAGTACATTTAAGAGCTATTTTGACTGAGTTTTTACTCCCTGAATGTTAAACACATATGAATATTTACAACATATCATAGGACGGCACACCTATTCTTTCCTTCCTGTTTTGGAAATTTGCTTAGGCTGCTCAGCTGTCCCTTCTCTATGGCCACATAATAGAAACATCATTACCTCCAGCAACCTTCCAGTGGGTTAGTCGCATAACATTCCTGATGGATAGAACATGTTTCTGTTTTTTGAAGTTACTCGAATATTTCTAACAGTTGCAGCTAATCAACTGCTGCATTGATTAATAAAAAAGTGCCCCAGCAGTCATTATAAAATATCAATACACAGTAGCTAAAATAGTCTTAAAGAGGCCAATAAGGATTATTCCATATTTCTGTTGTCATATTTTGATTGAAAGTATGTAGAATGTTTATATATATTATAAATACTATTGTTCTGTGTAGCTATTTTTGACAAATATTCTATTGCAAAATGAAAATAACCCAGAGGAAAAGTACAAGGACTTTAATTTTAACTTAAAAAAAAAATCAAACCTTCTTCAAAGCTAACAGAAGACCGACATGCTGATCATATCTTTCAGAATCTCTTGAAGTGTAAATTTAGTCAGAGTGCCAAACATAGAAAGTTTATCTCAACCAAATCTTCAAATGGACAAAACATTCTCTTGGACTCAGCGAGGACTGAGCCAGCTGCCAGTTGATATGTGGGCAGAGAGAAGTTGAGTGCCTGATTCTGGGGGCATTCAGCTTCTATGCTTCAAGGTAGCATAGTCTCAACATCAGATTCTGCATTAGAGCTTTGAATATATGTTAGGAGAAAAAAAAAACCTGTTCAATTTCCAAAATTATTCTAGCTTGCAATATTTTTGACCATCTAGTTATGTTCATACATTTTGTGATAATATATGGGAATACGTATTAAGCTGGAACCTTTGTCATCCAACTACTGGGTCCAGAATTGTAATTTTTAACATTTTTGTTGCATTAGGCTACCAACCACTGTTTACTAACTGCATGTGGAACTAAAAATTGCTGATGAAAGCTTTGTAATATAATGGAAAAGTGTTGGATTGGAAATCAAGAGAGCTATTTTTTTTCTATTGCTTTCACTACATGTTACAGTGGCCTTGGAGCAAGGTGTCTTGTTTTACTTTCTAAATAAGACTTTTTACAAATACTGACTTCTGCAGGTTGGAGTGGCTCATGCCTGTAATCCTAGCACTTTGGGAGGCTGAAGTGGGCAGATCACTTGAAGCCCAGAGTTTGAGACCAGCCTGGCCAACATGGTGAAACCCTGTCTTTACTAAAGATACAAAAATTAGCTGGGTGTGGTGGAGGGCACCTGTGATCCCAGCTACTTGGGAGGCTGTGGCAGAAGAATTGCTTGAATCCGGGAGGTGAAGGTTGCAGTGAGCCCAGATCGCACCATTGCACTCCAGCCTAAGCAAAACAAACAAACAAACAAACAAACAAACAAAACAAAACAAAACAAAAAAACCTGACTTTTTTCATCTATCATAAGTATTAGTTGAACTAAGAAGATTAGGTCTTCTGCAGCTATAAATTTTCATAAGCCGGACTTGTATACCAAAACACTTTATCAACATCTCTGCTTAGAAATCCTAACAGATTTCAATGATAACATGCTAACATGTTCAAAAACAAAGTTCTGACTTTCCTCTACACTCTTCTCAGTCTTCTTAATTTCAGAAAATAGTAATTATTTAGGTTCCAAATCCTGAAGTCTTTTTAAGTTTCCTTTATTCTTTGTACCCCACACCCAATTTATCAGCAAAATCTGTTGGCTCAACCTTCAAAATGATGCTAATAGTGGCCACTTCTCTTTGTCTCCAGTATTTATGCTCTGGTCCATCCATCATCTTTAGACTTTACTATTTCCATAGTATACTGGTATGGTTGAATTGCATTCTTCCAACAAGATATATGGAAGCCCCAATCCCTAGTGTCTCAGAATGTGACCTTTTTTAGAAATTTTGTCTTTGCGGTCAAATTAGGATGAGGTCATTTGGGTAGGCTCTAATCCAGTATGACTGGTGTCCTTATAAAAATGGAAACTTTGGATGCAGAGACAGATGAGCACACAGAGAGAATGCCATGAGAAGATGAAAATGGAAATCAGAGTGATGCATCTATGCCTAAGATTGTCTGCAAACCACCAGAAAGCTAGGAGAGAGGCATAGAACAGAGTCTCCCTCAGAGCCGTCAGAGGGAACCGACTCTGCCAACACCTTGGTCTCAGACATCTAGCCTCCAGGAGTTTGCAACAACAAATTTCTCTTGTTAAAGCCACTCAGACTGCGGTAAGTTGAAGAAAACTAGTGCATATGTTAAGTGGTCTTTCTGCTCTCCACTCCTCCACTATGTCCTATTCCCCACACAGCAGTTAGAAACATGTATGTATATAATAAAGGACTGCATTCTCTCCTCTTTATTCTCCCAGTGGGAAAGAAGAACTGTCATTAATGTCAAGTGGCAGTTGAAGCAACACCAAGAGCTGGCTTCACATTTAGGAAAGAATGCTGTGCCTTCTCATCCTTGTCGTGGTTTCTGGTGCTCTACACATTCAGAGAAACTTCTCTTGTAACAAACTATAGAAATGATTCCTGAAAGTATACGCTTTAGAAACAAGTATTTTTTAAAGTACCAGTAAAATTGTATTGCCTCTTTGTTAAAAATCCTCCCATAGTTCCCCATGTGCACCTGATCTACAATTCTATTCTTTCTACGATTTCTTCTATGACCTGGCCCCTAAAATCAGTCTGCTCCAACCAGAGTCCCTGGCATATAATAAGTGCCTAATTAGTATTTGTGAACTGATAGAATAATTAAATTTTAAATCAGCAAAACTATTTTTGAAGTTTTTTTTAAAAGATTAATAATGGAGAGAATAAGACCAAGTGCATAAGTGTTGATTAAACCAGAATGACCTTGCAAAATTTCATTCATTCATTCAACACACCTCGTTAATACATGCTGTTCGCCAAGTGCTATTCTAGGCACTTGACTTTCAAATGTGGAGAGGCCATAGCTCCTACACATCTGGCATAGGTGAAGGAGCAACTACAATACATGAAGGTAAATCTTACCATAGAGGTGAGAACAAAGTTCTGTGGTACCACAAATGAGGGAGCAATTACTTCTGTCCAAAGCAGTTATGGGAGGTTTCATAAAAAAGGAGACAGTTAAGCCAGGCAATCTTAGAAGTTTGGTGGTGGTGGTAGGAGTGTTAATGGATAGGTGACATATAGGAAGGTGAACATTTCAAGGTGCTGACAGCATGTGCAAACACATGGCAGAATCATGCATCTAGAAAAGGTGCCATTTGTTAGGCAAAGCTGTGTGTCCCTGGCTGACTATTTCACTGCTCAGCAGCCAACCAGCTGCAGAATCCTATAGAAACACTGGAATCTCTGATCTTAAAAATAGGAAATCATAGGCGCCTTCTGCATTTAAGAAAATCCCAGACTCTCTTTATTTAAATGTTCCACAAGCCAATAAAACAAGAAGCCAACAAGTGGGAGTGGACTCTAACTCTGTCTTCAATTTAGCAGCAGAGCTGTATATCCAGCTGGATCCTGCTGCTAGATGATTCTATGTGACTGAATCCTAGCCCCCTCTCCCAGCAGGAGACAACCAGGAATGGAGTCTCGCCTCATCATGAGAGATCTGATATATTTTCATATTTCAGTGTTTTTTTCTTCTATTTGTGTAACCCTAAATGTTTTACAACATTCATATTTTGTTGCCCCATTTCTTATGCTGCAAGCACATGAGGCAGACATGCAAAGAGAACCCATGTCTTTTGATGGTCTGATTACTAGCCATTGTGAGGTTCAGGGTTTTAAAATATCAATTTCTTTTTGATATTTCATGTAATGCTAACTGTCAAAACTGCTCTGTCTAGCCCAGCAAAATTGGCTTTAATATGCTAAAGAAATTAGGGAATTCTATTGCTTCTGGGTTCTAATCCTAGCTCTATAATTAATCATTGTATGTCATAAACCAAGGCATTTAACCTTTCTGTTAGTACCCACATCTATCTGACAAGCAGCTTGGACTGTAACAGTTGCTAAGATTCATTATTCCCTGATCCTAGGAAGAAAAAAAAAAAAGTGAATTGGAAACGCTTACAATCACCATCAGTAGTTAACTTGAAAGACATTGAGATTTCTTTTTTGTTTGTTTTGTTAGTTTGTTTTCAATATTGACTTTTCAGATGTATGAATCCTCATGCTTCCTTGATCCATGTGTCTATAACTTAGCAACCAACCAGAATGCTGAATTTAAAGAATTTATTATTTTTCATATAGAGTTAATGGTGTGTGTGTGTGTGTGTGTGTGTGCGTGTGTGTGTTGTATTTATCCACCTAATCTTCTTAGGCAGGGGTTATTTAAATTCCTAGAGGCTGTTTTACAAAAACTCAGAGCAGGTTTTCTCTTTCATCATAACTACTACGAGCTATGTGGTGTGAGCATGACTTAAGTGGGTGGTTGGTTTTCATTTCACAATCATTGCTACATTTATTTGCTTTTATAGATCTTAGAACGTATTAATAAAAAATCTGTTGTGGATGAAGCACCATTTTTTTTCTGTGCCTGAAATGATACGTAATATTGACTAAACAACCCACTTTTATTTCCTTGATGGAATGTTGTGCCTGTGGATCCCATTTTGATCCCAAAAAGTCTTACATCACAAATGCTGGAGCAAATGTTAGTTCGCTCATAATATACTACTGCTTCACTTCCCTGTGGTACATATAGCTACATTCAAGGTTTAGCATAACTTAGGAAATATTTCTACGGGAAGTATGCACAACAGATCTTCCTAGCAAAATAGAAGTTATTTTAAAAGAGAGATGTTAAATAGATCAGGAAAAAGTGGGGTAAAAGAATATGTGTAGAAAGTCAATTTTTTTTTAAAAAAGACATTTTTATTAATTTTTTTGGTGTTACCATCTGTCATAATGTATAGAGTAGTGATATACAATTTATATTTTAGGATATAAGAAGTAATTTCTTTAAAAAATCAGTGAGTAAAGATTTTAAATGATACTTTTAAAAATCTTGCCTAATTACTAAGCTCACGGTGATATCAAAGAAAAGTATTTGTTCAGTATATTAAGAAATTAAACTTTAAATAAGCTAATTTGATGATATTTCTGTGTATGTTGTACTTACCTTCACATGATCTGGTAGTTTACATTAAAGCCAGTTTACATGATTTTAGGCCATTTATCTGCTTTATTTCCCTTTAAAAAAATCTATACAACTCCATCCTATTCCTCATAATATTAATTTCCCTGGTTTCTGTTCATGTTTCAAACATATTTCCAAAAGAATATGATTCAGTTAAGTATTTAAAGGAAATATATCATCACATTGAGCCAGGTATTATAGCTATATGTGAAGGGATTAAGCAGCTTAAAATACGTTGTCACGGATCCTGGATTCTCCCCTCCTTCTTGACAACCAAGGTCATGTTTTCCTGGCTGCAACTGTGGGGAATGTTTTTAAGCAGTTTTGCAGACCCAGTCCTGCACACCTCAATTAATGTATCCTTGTGGGGTAGGGGAAGAGGACCACTTTTGTAATGATGTGTATCTTACAACACACTAAATTTTTATAAATCATGCAAAACAGAGCTGCATTTATATGCAGCTGCTGATGACAAAAATACCTCTGAGAGCAGGTTATTTTTATTTCCACTTGGTTGAAAATAAGCAGAAACAAATCTTCGCACAATTAGGATGACAGGACATGTTCTGCTCTTCATCTCAAGTTCCTCTTCTGCTGCCACACCCACCTGATGGCTATGGTCTGCCATCTCCTGCTTCAGGGATCTGCGCCCTCCTGTTTCCTATTCCTATTTCACAAAGTACTGACATCCATTGGGGCACTTTTGCATTAATTGACTTATTGCCCTTTATGTGAAAGAATTTCAAGTATTCTTCTAGGCCAGCCTTAGCATCTTCAGCCTTCCATTCCTAATTATGAAATAAATGTATACATTCATGAGCAGGTAGCTCACTGAGTTGTTCAGATACCTGAAATCACAAAATACAGTCAGTTCTGCTACAATGCTTGCTTTGAGAACATGAATTTGTTTCAGTGTAATTGAGATATTTGGGAAAAATTTAAGCATAATGCAAATTTCACATTTGCTTCTGTGGGAATTCCTCTGCCAGAAACACTAGGAGAACTCAAAAAACTGCACCCAGCTGAACCCATCTGCATAAGAATATGCAAAATTCAGATGTCACCCATCTCAAACATCCACCAGCTACCTCAGTTCACTATGTGCGCTGTGAGCCACACCTGGCGTTACAAATTTCATCTGATTTCTGAGAATCCACCTTCTACCATCTCACAGTAACTTAAAAGTTGCTATTCTTATATTGCTTAATTTTGAAATAAGAAAACTTCAGGTCTTTCTTAAAATTGTATTTTATTGTAGAATTTATGTATTAATAAACCATTTAATATATATAAAACTGTGCTACCATATTTATTGTTTTTAACTTTTTAATGTATGACTGATGAAGTTTTGTGTTGCGTGTCTGGTTTTTGCTGCACAGTTTTGCATAGCATGATAACTTTCAGGAGTGTATATGCAGCATTACAACAAAACTGACAGTATGAAACTGCCTCCACTGCCAAGATTGCTGTAGCGGGGATATCTAACAATACCTTCTTTGGGCCTATTTTGAGAACTTCTTATCCTTGACTCTTCTTCACGTCAACTCTCAGTCACCACTCAAAGACCAGTTTTCTTTTATAAACCTGAGAAGAGTTATGAAATATCTGAGCATTGCATTATTCTAGAGGGTTTGGCTTTTATTAGAAAGGCAAGAGGTACTCTTGAAGAATTTTAAGCTGGAGAATGGCCGAGATAATAACAGGAATCAAACCCATGCTGGAGAGGACTTTGCATAAAAGTTTCTATCAGGACGCTCTGATTGTGACTCAAAAGCCTGTGAGCTCCTAGAGGATAAAAATTGTCCAATCATCTCAGAAGCCTCTATGCTGGGCATCCTGCCTGACCTGGAATGGCTCAAAGTGTCTACTGAACTGAATTCCAACAGTACAAATGAGGATTAGTCCTCAAAATGGTTACCAAGAGGCACTGAAAAGTCTTAATAATGATGCAGATAATCAAGTTCTCCACTTAGACAAGGAATTCTTCCCTTAGATTTTAGAAAACAATTGTTTAATAGTGAGAATTAAAACAAAAATGATTTTTCATTTATCTTAACTAAATCTTATGCTTTTTGAGCTCCTGCTTTTTGCTTAATAATATTTGGGCACAGTGCCTTTCCCATCAGGACACGATTAATAATCATTCAATTCATCAAAAAACCAGTTAATCAGAACTCTCATTTCCTCATAAGTATTGTATTTAAGTGTCTGTTGTGTATAATTTAATGTTTCACACAGTTTGGCTACTTTAATTTCTTAAAAGACTTTTGGAATTTTTACAGGATCCTCTAGAGATGAAAATATGAAAAATCTTTCACTCTTTTGCAATGCTATTGCATTCTTATGCAATAATAATGCAATATCATTGCCTTCTCATGTAATATTTATACAGTTAAAGCTAAAAAAGATAATGAACATCAGAAGTAAAACAATAGTGACTGTGAAATCATGAGTATGGCTTACTCTAAATGTGATCTCTGCTGAGTGACTCTGACGTCCTTTCAATTAAGTGCATATTACAGCTCCCCAGGTGGGTAGCCATCTGCTCCTCATGGAAGGTAATGCCACCCAAGCTTTTGGCTCTCTTCCCTGCCAATTAGTCCCCTATATGCATCTTATATCAATGTTGCAGAGCCTTAGATAGGTGTGAAACTTTGAAGCTTCTATACTTTTGATGAAATCTGATTTAAGCATACACTGTCAAAGGAATGAAAAGAATAAATATCAATATGGCAATGGAATTTCTATAAACACTACACAATTTTGTTCCTCAAGTGATTATCTGAATTTAAAATGATATCGTTCCAGGCTTAAAATAGATAAGTCGCTTAATAATAGATTTGTTTTTAGTAATAATGTCACTCCCTACTTCTCATTGGAATTCAAATATGATAGTTTTTCCTTACATGATTTAAATACATGTAACTGGCCACAATCCTGTTGTGCACATTGACCTCTTTGCATGTTCTACATGTTTTCCAGTTATTTTAACTGTGTTGTTTTTGACCCCAAGCAATTTTTATTACCTTATAGCACTATTCTGTGTGGAAAAAAATAAAATCAAACTGGAGTTATTTAGGCCAAATGATACAGTGGGTTTCTAGGAAGCCTGAGGCAGACTGTCCATTTTGAATTTAGAAGAAGCCACTGGAGAGTGACAGTTCAAGAAAAAACACAAACACACGAAAACCTCTGTTGTGAAATATTTGGCTTGGGAAACAGAATTTGGGAAAGCTCAGATTAACGCATTGACATACTATTATGCAAACCTAAATAGAGATCCTAGGAATAGGCTGCCACCTACTATATTAACTCTAGTTCCTACCTGAAAGTTCAGTTATTTCATTGAATAGATAACCTAAATTAAAGGTGCAATCCTATTAAATAATCATCTAACCCCTTAGTAAATGAGGACTGAAGTGGTAAGCTGTATTTATACTGTGAAAGTTAAGCAAAGTCCCTTATTAGTAACTGTTTTTATTTTAATTTCTCATAACAGTTATTTTGGGTTACATTTATAAGTATAGACTAAGCTGGTGTCACAGAGACCCAAAATAGTAGTGGTTCAAGTAAAACAATAAAATGTTATAACTCTTGCATGTGAAAATCCACAGGTAGAGAAGAGGTCCAGGACAAATAGGCAGTTCTAATCCATGAAATCATCCAAGCATCAGATTCATTTCCCTCCACCGTTCCAGAGTAGGTTTTCCTTGTCTGTATGGTTGAAGTTGGCCATTATTACAAAATCTCTGTGTTTCTATCATTGAGGAGAAAGTGAGAAGATGGAGCACAATTTCCTTTTTAAGCTATGTGATCCAGGAATCACATACACAAATTTCCCATGCCTCCTTGGAAGAAAGTTTGAGAAATATAATCTCTAGCTGGACAGATGTTTGTTCAACTAAACTCAAGCATTCTATTATTCAAAGGAAGAAAGGGAGAATGGATATCAATGAAATCTTGCTCCACCTACTAACTAGCTGTTTACTTATTTATTTTTTTACTAATTTAATAATAAAATTCTTTCCAGAGGTATAATAGAGAAGCTTTTTGAATAAATTGTACCAGGTTTCTTCCACTTAAAGTCATTCCATGGTGCACTGTATTGCATCAGTACAAACTCCTAACATCACTTACAAGGCCCTGTAGGCTCTGGCTCTTGACTCTGACTCCAACAACAATTTAAACATGCTTCTCGTGGCTTCCTATTTTCCAACTACATAGATCTACTTTCTGTTTTGTGGACATCCCAGCTATTTCCATCTCTCCATTTTTGCTCTTGTTATCCCTTCTTTTATAAATGTTCTTCCCAGAATTCTATGTATAATTAATTGGTTCCTTGTTTCCCTTCAGTGCAGCTCACGTATCACTTCTTAAGATGTCCTTTCACTATTCTATCTGGCTTTCCCAAATTTCTTTGCCATTTTTTAATCTACTTCATAGAATTTATACTTTCAATTATTTTGTTAATTTATTTTTAATTCATTTACTGCCTGATTTCCCCTCTGGAATATAAGCTCTGAGAAGGCACAGACCTCATTTGTTTTGTTATCTCAGATAAACTGATTCCTGGAATGTGGTTACTAGAACATAGTAGATGCTCAAGAAATATTTTTGGAATGAGAAAATGAATATATAATTATAAATATGTAATGTGCATATATATAATGTTTGCAGTATCTTTTGGAACACTGTATTGTCAAATTAGTGTTTGTCATTGTCTTAACACTGTATAAAGGATTGAAAAGGTAATGTAAAGAGTTGATGTACAGTTCATCACTTTCTTCATCTGAGATATAGGCAGCCTCCTAACCATAGTATTATGGATAAGTAGAGTATGGCATTCTGTTTTCTGTTAAGCTTGTGTTACCAATGTATTTTCATTTGCTTTATATCATAGCCATAGAACTGTATTTACTAAATCCTGAAAAAGCATTCTGAAATAGAACCAAATATTTGTTGACCTGCAAACAAAAGACAAATATTATATTGATCAGAATTAAATAGTTACTCTGGACTCATACTAAATAACATTCACATGATAAAAGCAACAAAACAGTTTAGAAGAGAATTGTAACAACAAAAGTTCTCAAAATCATAGAAGTAAAATAAGTAACATGTTTTCAATATATACTTACGTATATAGTTGTAGTTTATAATACAATTTTATAAAAGGGACTATATTACATTTTGTTCCTCTTCCCATAAATAGCCATGTGAAATGATGTAATACAGTGAAACTGAACATTTATTTCCTCTGTTGCTTCTCTCTTAAAATAATATAGTTGATTTGAGTTCTTTGTACAGTTCACCCTGAAGAAAGGGATAATCGTATGGTGACACAAATGGTCCCTAGGACTTCTCAGAACCAGTAGACTAAACCACAGAAAAAGTAGCAGACATTTTTCTAACATGTATACAGTTCATCCATTTGATTTGAAAAGTGATAAGCTTCAGAAGATTTCCTATGATTCATTTCTCAGTTGGCCACATCATGGTACAATTGCACAATCAACATTAAATAGAACTTTCTGGAACCATCTCCAGTGCAGTATATTTTGTATTAAATAGGTTTACAAGTAAAAGCCCTGGGAAAAATAAAGAAAGGAATCTTTGTGAATCCTGCAATAATCACAGTGATTCCCCTGAGGCGCAATGGTGATTATATTAAAAACAAGAATTATATATTGTCGCTATGTTAATATTAAGCCAATTTCATAAAAATAACAAAATATTCTTTCTTATATGCTAAGAGAAATGGGCAAAAAAATCTTACTTTATAACTATCTCAAAGTAGATTCAAATAAGAAAATGCTTTCAACATTTAACTTACTTTCTTCTATTATAATGTGCACCTGAATTCATATGAAGCATTCAAAAATTGTTATACCTGTCATTGTCATTAGAGAGATCTCTTTACATATTAAGTGAGTAAATATTGGCTGTGTGGAAGAGTCTATTGACTCAGAGTGCCTACCATATCCACAGCCATTTTCTGACAAAAGCAACCACGAGCTATTCTTTGAGCATAAATTACTGTGCTTTTTGTTCTGTCCCCTGAGAAAGAAAAGAAACTTTTTATGTGAGGAATGCAGCCCCCTTTAAATTATCAGGCCCAGAGAGGCATAGGAATGAGATAGGAGTCACATCCTACTAACCCCCTTGAGCTGAGTAATAATCCTCTTGAAGCCACCTGCCACAATACTCATAAATTAACCTAATGATGTCATATGCTGGGCACCATAACTTACATGCTGTGGTTCAACAATGTCTAGCCAATTATTAATCAGTGTTATAGATCTTTAAACCAATGAGAATTCCTGAAAAACAACTTTTGTAATCCCCCCTCTCCTGATCTGTCCTTTTTTCTTTAAAAGCTCAAGTCTCTCTTTTGTTCTCCAGAGCACTTCTCAAGGTAACTTGGAAGTGTTCCCCAAGCAGCTGTCCTAACGTTACTTGGCTTAAGTAAACTCTTTAAAATCATATTTTGTGCCTCAGCTGCTTCTTTCAGATTTTTACCCCTAAAACCTTGGCTGTAGCTGATTGGATGTGATCATATATTTTTCCTCACTGAGAGCTTTAGTTGTGAAAACACAAAACCACACAAAGGGAAGTTAATATAAAAAAAAATTGTAGCAGACAAATTGAAGCTGAGGAATTGAGGAAGAGTGAGATTCAGTGTGAAAAGAAATGAGGCGGAGAATCAAGATGGTGGATTATTATAGAAGCAGCTAGTGTGCGTGGCTCTCATGGAGAGGAAATGAAATAGTAAACATTGACCCTGCCAGCCGACCATCTAAGAAACCATTTCATTTCGAGACCCATCAAGGGAGTGAGGGGACACAGACAACAGGGAAATGAAAAGTTGGGCTGCAACCCATGGGGATTGGCCAGCCCCACATAGGGAAATGCTAAGTGAGAGCCCCCAGGGGATCCACACTTCCCAAAGGGACCTGTGCATGCCTGGGAACAGGAGACTCTCTCTAGCTCCGGGGGCCTCTAGACTGACGTAGAGAGCAGTTGTAGTTTTTGCGGAGGCAAACACTCAAGACCACAGGGACCTGCAGGGGCCTGGGACATTGTGCAGCCATGCACCAGCTGCCATAGCCCCAATAGAGGCCACAGTCATGATGTCCAGGAGCAGTAAGATTGCTCCAGTCTGCCTCACCAGCTTGAGCCAGATTCCAGCACAATGGTCTCACTTCTGCCAGTCCCGGTCCTTGTTCCCCCAGGAAGCACCAGAATGGCAAAGCCAGGCAACTCCACCCATCCTCCACCTCACGTGACCCAGCGGATTACACCTGCTGGGGCTTTCAGCACAGCGGACCTGATTCCGCCGGAAGTTTGTGGGCAGGAGTGTCGCTAGATTAGGTGACTCCATCCACCTCTGCTGCTCCTAGCCTGTTACAACACACTGGCTTGCGTGGCCCCAAAGCAAGGGGTGAGCCCTCACTCTCAGAACACTGAGAGGGGTGAGGTGCCCACGTTCATGGGCCTGCAAGGGAGCCAAGCATTCCTCCCTTTGCAGGGCCAGGCCAGAAGGGTACAAATGTCTGCCAGCTGTGGCCCCTGACTGAGGGAGCCCTGCACACCAGAACAACCAACAAAAGAAACATGGATGTAGAGCCAGTGATCAGAGGGGGTTCTTCCAATGCTCAAGAGTGGACCAAGTGAAGGGGTTCTTTCTCCCCACGCCACAGAACATGACTGTGAACTTGCCAAAATACAACAGAACCATGCGACTAACAGCCTATCTGCAGGCCAATAATCTCAAACACCACCAACGGGATCACAGTCCAAAATACAACACCAAAATATTTTACCAATATACAGCACCTGTGAAAACTAAGGCAAAATTCCAGCCACAAATAAAGATTCCGCAGAGTGTTGGCCCACTGAAAACACCCAGAAAAGAATCCAATTGACTATATTCAACTCACGTCACAGTTAAAGGAATACCAGCTCTCATGTATGGGAAAGAATCAGTGCAAGAACTCTGGCAATTCAAAAAGCCAGTGTGTCTTCTTATCTCCAAACAACACACTAATTCCCCAGAAATAGTTCTTAACCAGATTGAGATGACTGAAATAATAGACATAGACTTCAGAGTCTAGAGGGCAAGGAAGCTCATTGAGATCCAGGAGAAAGTTGAAACGCAAACCAAGAAATCCAAAACAAACAAACAAGCAAACAAACAAACAAAAACAGTAAAGTGATCCAGGACCTGAAAGATGAAATTGCCATTTTTGAGAAAGAACCAAACTGAATTTCTGGAACTGAAGAATTTACTTCAAGAATTTCATAATGCAATTAAAAGCATTAACAGCAGGATAGATCAAGCTAAGGCAAAAAAAATCTCAAACCTCGAATACCAGTTCTTTAAACCAGCTCAGTAAGATAAAAATAAAAAATAATTTTTAAAAATAAGCAAAACCTTCGAGAAATGTGGGATTGTGTAGAGATGAATGCTAGATGACGAGTTGGTGGGTGCAGCGCACCAGCATGGCACATGTATACATATGTAACTTACCTGCACGTTGCGCACATGTACCATAGAGCCTAAAGTATAATAATAATAATAATAATAAAAAGAAAAAAAATACTTAACTCAAAGAGGATAAAATATGCATATCTTAAAATTCAATAAAGACGAATAATTTAACTTAAAAAAAAAAAAAAGAAATATGCAAATTATTGGCATTCCTGAAAGAAAGAGAGAGAACGAGCAACTTGGAAAAATATAGTTGAGGATATAGTCCATGAAACTTTCCCCAATTTTGTTAGACAGGAGGACATACAAAATCAAGAGATACAGAGAACCCCTGTGAGATCTACATAATGTGTCCATCCCCAAGGCATAGTCGTCGTATTTGCCAAGGTGAACACAGAGGAAAAAATCTTAAAGGCAGCTAGAAACAAAGGTAAGATTACCTACAAATGAAACCCCATCAGGCTAGCGGCAGACCTCTCAGCAGTAACCTTGAGAGTCAGAAGAGATTGGGGAGCTATTTCCAGCATTTCTTTTTTTTTTTTTTTTTTTGAGACGGAGTCTCGTTCTGTCGTCCAGGTTGGAGTGCAGTGGTGCGATCTCTGCTCACTGGAACTTCCGCCTCCCGGGTTGAAGCAATTCTCCTGCCTTAGCCTCTTGAGTAGCTGAGACTACAGGCACGTGCGACCTCACCTGGCTAATTTTTTGTACTTTTAGTAGAGACGGGGTTTCACAGTGTTAGCCAGGATGGTCTCGGTCTCCTGACCTCGTGATCCGCCCACCTCTGCCTCCCAAAGTGCTGGGATTACAGGTGTGAGCCACTGCACCCTGCCTATTTTCAGCGTTTTTAAAGAAAAGAAAAGAAATTCCAACCGAGAATCTCGTATCCCACCAAACTAAGCTTCATAAGAAAATGAGAAGTAAAATATTTCTCCAATAAGCAAGCACTAAAGGAATTCACTGACACCAGATCAGCCTTACAAGAGGTCCTTAAGGGAGTGCTAAGCATGGAAACCTGCAACAACAGAAACACACTCAAACGTATAGTCTTCAGACAATATAAAGCAATTACACAATTAAGTTTACAAAACAAACAGCCAACAACACAAAGAGGATCAAAATCTCATATATCAATACTAACCCTGAATGTAACTGGTCTAACCACTTCACTTAAAAGGCATAAAATGGTAAGCCAAAAAAAAAAACAAAACAAAACAAAACAAAAAAACCACACATCTCTCTGCTGACTTCAAAAGGCATATCTCACATGTGAATATCTCACATGTAAAGACACTCGCAGGCTCAAAGTAAAGAGATGAAGAATAATCTGTCATATGAATGGGAAATGGAGAAGAGCAGGAGTCATTATTCTTATATCAGGTAAAACAGACTTTAAACCAACAACAATCGGGAAGGACAAAGAAGGGCATTATATAACGATAAAGGGTTGAATTCAACAAGATTTAACTATCCTAAATATATACACACTCAACACTAGAACACCCAGATTCATAAAGCAAGTTCTTCTTGACTATACAAAGACTTAGACAGACACACGTTAATAGTAGGGGATGTCAACACCCCAATGACAGCATTAGATTATTGAGGCAGAAAATTAACAAAGAAATTCTGGACTTAAACTCAAAACTTGATTAATTTGACCTGATAGATATCTACAGAAGCCTCCACCCAACAGCCACAGACTATATTAAGTTGATGCAAAAGCAACTGTGGTTTTTCCCATTACTTTCAATGGCAGAAGCTGCAATTACCTTTGCACCAACCTAATATAGTCTTCTCATCTGCAAATGAAATGTATTCTAAGAGCAACCACATGCTTGGCTATAAAACAAGTCTCAGTGAATTCAAAATAAGAGAAAAAGCAAAACATTATTTGAAAATAGCAATACAAATTAACAAAATCTTTGAGATACAATTAAAACTGTTAAGTGGAAAGTTTATAAGAAGTAAATGCCTTCATCAAGAGGTTAGAAAGATCTCAAATTAAGGATCTAACATTTCATCTAGAGGAACTAGAAAAAAAAAAAGAGCGGCCCAACCCCAAATCTATAGAAGGAAAGAAATAACTAAAATCAAAGAACTGAACAAAATCAAGACCCAACAGTTCATACAATGAAACCAAGATTTGGTTCTTCAAAAAATTAACAACATTGATAGATCACTAGCTAGATTAACAAAGAAAAATAAAAGAAAACATTCAAATAAGCACAATCAGAAATAACAAACATGACATCACAGCCATTCCCACAGAAATACAAAAGAAACTCAGAGACTGGTATTAACACCTCTACTTACACAAATTAGAAACTCTAGAGGAAATCAGTGTATTCCTGGAAACAAAGGACTTCTTAAGATTAAGCCAGGAGAAAAGTGAAAACCTGAACAGACCAATAACAAGTTCAGAAATTAAATCAGTAATTAAAAAAATAAAACACTACCAACCAAAGGCAACCCTGGTCCATATGAATTCACAGCTGAATTTCACCACATGTACAAAGAAAAACTAATACAAATACTATTGAAACTATTCCAAAAAATAAGGGAGTAGGGGCTCCTCCCTAAATTACTCTATGAAGCCAACATCACCCTGGTATCAAAATCTGGCAAAAACACAATGAAAAAAGGAAACTTCAAGCCAATATCCCTGATAAACATAGATACAAAAATCCTTAACCAAATATTAGCAAACCAAATTCAGCAGCACATCAAAAAGTTAATTCACCACAATCAAGCAGGCTTTAATCCTGGGGTGTAGGACTGCTTCAACATGCCCAAATTAATAAATGGGATTCCCCACATAAACAGATTCAAAAAAAGACCATATGGTCATCACGATAGATGTAGAAAAAAACACCTTTGATATAATGCGATATGCTTTCATGACAAAAACTCTCAACAGACTAGCTATCAAAGAGGGGTATACTTCAAAATAACATTAGCCATCTATGGAAAACGTATAGATGAATGAGCAAAAGCTGGAACATTCCCCTTGAGAACTGGAACAAGATAAGGATGCCCACTTTCGTCACTTGTATTCAACATAGTACTGGAAGTGCTAGCCAGAGAAAACAGGCAAGAGAATGAAATAAAAGACATTCAAATATAAAAAGAACTCAAGCTCACTGATGATATGATTCTACACCTAGAAAATCTAAAAAGACTCTGCCAAAAGGCCCCTGGAACTGATAAACTATTTCACTAAAGTTTCAAGATACAAAATCAATATACAAAAATCAGTAGCATTTTTATACACCAATAGTGTTCAAGCTTAGAGCCGAATCAAGAGTGCAATCCCATTTACAATAGCCACAAAAATAATAAAATACCTACGAATATATATAACCAAGAAGGGGAAATATCTCTACATGGAGAACTACAAAATACTCCTTAAAGAAATCATAAATGACACAAACAAATGGAAAAGACTTCCATGCTTACAGATGGAAAAAATCCTTATTATTAAAATGGCCATACTGCCTAAAGCAATCTACATATTCAACTTTATTCCTATCAAACTGCCAGTGTCATTTTTCACAGAACTAGAGAAAACTATCCTAAAATTTATATGGAACCAGAAAACAGCCCAAGCCAAAGCAATTCCAAGCAAAAAGAACAAAACAGGAGGCACTGCATTACCTAACTTCAAACTATACTATAAGTCTACAGTAATCAAAACAGCATGGTACTAGTACAAAAATAGACACATAGACCAATGGAATAGAATAGAGAGCCCAGAAATAAACTCACATACCTACAGCCATCTGATCTTCAACAAAATCAATGACAATAAGCATTGGCAAAAGGACCCCCTATTCAATAAATGGTGGTGTGACAGCTGGCTAGCCATATGTAGGAGAATGAAACTGAAGCCTTGCTTTTCACCATACATGGAAATTAACTCAAGATGAATTAAAGGTAAAATGTAAGACCTCAAACAATAAAATTTTTGGAAGAAAACCTAGGAAACAACCCTCTCTACATCAGCTTTGGCAAATAATTTGTTGCTAAGTCCCCAGAAGCAACCTCAACAAAAACAAATATTGATAAGTGGGATTTAATTAAACTATAGAGCTTCTGTATAGCATAAGAAATTACCAACAGAGTAAACAGACAACCTAAAAAATGGAGGAGAATATTTGCAAACTATGCATCTGACAGAGGTCTAATATTCAAAATCCACAAAGAGCTTTTATTTGTCCATTTTCACACTGTTATAAAGAAATACCTGAAACTGGATAATTTATAAAGGAAAGAGATTTAATTGATTCACAGTTCCCCATAGCTACGGAAGCCTCAGGAAACTTACAGTAATGGCAGAAGCAGAAGCAGGCACTTTCTTCACAAGATGGCAGGAGAGAAATTGTGTGAAGGAGGAACTGTCAAACACTTATACAACCATCAGATCTCATGAGAACTCACTATCACAAGAACAGCATGGGGGAAACAACTCTCCTGATCCAATCACCTTCCTCCCTTGACACGTGGGGATTACAATTCTAGATGAGATTTGGGTGGGGACACAGAGCCAAACCATATCAGAGCTTAAATCAACAAGCAAAAGCAAACAATCCAATTTAAAAATGGGCAAAGTACATAAACAAACTCTTCTCAAAAGAAGATGGATACGTGGCCAACAATCATATGAAGACATGCTCAACATCTCTAACCATCAGAGAAATCACATGAGCCAGAATGGTGATCATTAAAAAGTCAGAAAATAACAGATGCTGGCAAGGCTGGGGAGAAAAAGGAATGCTTATACACTGTTGGCGTGTAGAAGCACACAACTAGTTTGCAACTCGAATGCAAACTAGCCATTATTGAAAGCAGTTTGGAGATTTACTAAAGAACTTAAAACAGAACTACCATTCAACCAAGCAATTCCATTACAGGCTATATAGCCAAAAGAAAACAAGTCATTCTACCAAAAAGACACAGGCACTCGTATATACATTGATGTACTATTCACAATGTACATCATTGTGAAGACATGGAATTAATCTATGTGACCATCAATGGTGGAATGGATAAAGAAACTGTAGTACATATACACCATGAAATACTATGCAGTCATGAAAAAATGCAGCTGTGTCCTTTACAGCAACATTGATGGAGCTGGAGGCCATTATCCTTAGCAAATAAATGTAGGAACAGAAAACCAAATACCACATGTTTTCACTTATAAGTGGAATATACATGGACATAAAGATGGGAACAATACACACTGGGTACTACTAGATGGAGAAGGGGCAAGAGGGGCATGGGCTGAAAAACCACCTGTTGGGGACTGTGCTTACTATGTGCATGACAGAATCAATTGTACCTCAAACCTCAGCTCTACACAATATACTCATGTAACAAACCTGCACATACACCCTTTAATCTGTAATAAAAGTGGAAATTATTTAAAAATAATGTTGAAGATGAAAGGTTTAAAAAATGATAAGGAGAACGAGAGGCATGATGAAGTTACTAGGGTAGTGGTTATCAAACTTTACTGCACCTTAGAATCACTTAGGGGAATCTTAAAAATCTCAATGCCCAGGATGAATCCTAGATCCATTATATCAGAATGTCTGAGGTGCGACTGAGCCATTTGTATTTTTAAATCTCCCCAGGTGATTCCAATGTAAGGCCAATACTGAGAATCACATGATAGTGCAATAGGTGAACAATACTGAGAGGGTGTAAAACTGGCCAGACTATCACTAAAAGAGCAATTGTACTTGAATATAGTTGAGATATGGTTGTTTTCTCTGTGAAGCCTGACAATGCAACTCTTGAGCTGGTTTCTTGTGCTTCCTCAGTCAGTCAGGGATCCTTATAATAATAAAGTAACAATAAATTCTGAGGGAACTTGAGCTTGCATACAATCTTCCCAAACTGCAAGGACTTGAATAATTCCTTTTCATCCATATCCAATTACCATATCATTAAATTAAATAATTAAATGCCAAATAAGAGAAACAGGAGTCCTTTACCACTATGGAATCCATTGCAACTTTTCCAAAAGTAAAGTGATGGCAGAAAAGATTGAGAAAATACTGTTCTTAAAAGTGTTGATAGGTGCTTGCATAGAAATGAAACAAGATTTAAGTGCTAAATAAAACCATGCAAGGTATACTTTCCAGTAAAAAAACTCACATGTGCATTTCCAAAATAAAGTAAGAAGCATATGTGACACAGAAGGAGTCTTATGACTCAGAACTTAAACAAAGATGTGAGAAACTGAAAATATTAAAAATTATTCTAAATCTTAA
Organism: Pongo abelii; assembly: GCF_028885655.2. Taxonomy (NCBI): domain Eukaryota; kingdom Metazoa; phylum Chordata; class Mammalia; order Primates; family Hominidae; genus Pongo; species Pongo abelii. The sequence continues at coordinate 92,863,794 of NC_071990.2, read as the reverse complement.
TAAATACACTACTATACTGAGTTTACATTGAGGAATTACATGATGCCTGGTGTGGTTAAAAAAAGAATCTCCCTTCTAGTATTTGAATACCAGATGTAAATTTGTGTGCACCTAAATCCATTCATTCTGCTACATGCAGATGGAAGTCATACTTTTGTATTATAATTAAATATAGAGTGTGTAACTATTCTTTGTGTGCTCAACATCAATGGAAAGAGTATGACTTAAGTGCATATTTATTTTTGTAATAAATGTAGGCCTTAGGACTGGAGTTGTATGTTGACATCATAAATGAAAATTTTTAAAGTTTTATTAATGTTTTTTCAACCTGTTTCTTAGTTTCCCAAGATATTACGCTGCCACTTGAATAAACCAGTCAAATTTTCAACTTACTTAAAGTGACATATATTAAGGGCCTATCAACATTGAGAAAAAATTATATTTATTGCTCAAAATATACCAATAGTGACTGCTGAAATTCAAAGCAGAAATTTTAACACAAGTGCATTTGTTTAGGTTTTGCTTTTAACCGCATTATAGGTTTGTACCATTTTTATATTTGTTTTTTTCTTCACTCTTAATATCGTGAGAAAAGGATGAAGTATTCCAGATATGTTTAAAATGTTAGTGACACACATTATGTTCTCCTACTGATTTTGGTCTTAGTTTTTAGATTAGCTATAAAACAGCATAAATAAAAGTGCTTAAAAAAACAAAGCTGTGGTTGTTTGTTTTTCTCTTGTAAATTTATTTGAGTTCATTGTAGATTCTGGATATTAGCCCTTTGTCAGATGAGTACATTGCAAAAATGTTCTCCTATTCTATAGGTTGCCTGTTCACTCTGATGGTATTTTCTTTTGCTGTGCAGAAGCTCTTTAGTTTAATTAGATCCCATTTGTCAATTTTGGCTTTTGTTGCCATTGCTTTTGGTGTTTTAGACATGAAGTCCTTTCCCATGCCTATGTCCTAAATGGTATTGCCTAGGTTTTCTTCTAGGGTTTTATGGTTTTAGGTCTAACATTTAAGCATTTAATCCATCTTGAATTAATTTTTCTATAAGGTGTAAGGAAGGGATCCAGTTTCAGCTTTCTACTTATGGCTAGCCAGTTTTCCCAGCACCATTTATTAAATAGGGAATCCTTTCCCCATTGCTTGTTTTTCTCAGGTTTGTCAAAGATCAGATAGTTGTAGACATGCAGCATTATTTCTGAGGGCTCTGTTGTGTTCCATTGGTCTATATCTCTGTTTTGGTACCAGTACCATGCTGTTTTGGTTACTGCAGCCTTGTAGTATAGTTTGAAGTCAGGTAGCATGATGCCTCCAGCTTTGTTCTTTTGGCTTAGGATTGACTTGGCAATGCAGGCTCTTTTTTGGTTCCATATGAACTTTAAAGTAGTTTTTTCCAATTCTGTGAAGAAAGTCATTGGTAGCTTGATGGGGATGGCATTGAAGGATACGAACAGACACTTCTCAAAAGAAGACATTTATGCAGCCAAAAGACACATGAAAAAATGCTCATCATCATTGGCCATCAGAGAAATGCAAATCAAAACCACAGTGAGATACCATCTCACACCAGTTAGAATGGCAATCATTAAAAAGTCAGGAAACAACAGGTGCTGGAGAGGATGTGGAGAAATAGGAACACTTTTACACTGTTGGTGGGACTGTAAACTAGTTCAACCATTGTGGAAGTCAGTGTGGCGATTCCTCAGGGATCTAGAACTAGAAATACCATTTGACCCAGCCATCCCATTATGGAGTATATACCCAAAGGACTATAAAACATGCTGCTATAAAGACATATGCACATGTATGTTTATTGCAGCACTATTCACAATAGCAAAGACTTGGAACCAACCTAAATGTCCAGCAATGATAGACTGGATTAAGAAAATGTGACACATATACACCATGGAATACTATGCAGCCATAAAAAATGATGAGTTCATGTCCTTTGTAGGGACATGGATGAAGCTGGAAACCATCATTCTCAGCAAACTATTGCAAGGACAGAAAACCAAACACCGCATGCTCTCACTCATAGATGGGAATTGAACAATGAGAACACATGGACACAGGAAGGGGAACATCACACACCGGGGACTGTTGTGGGGTGGGTGGAGGGGGGAGGGATAGCATTAGGAGATATACCTAATGTTAAATAAAGAGTTAATGGGTGCAGCACACCAACATGACACATGTATACATATGTAACAAACCTACACGTTGTGCACATGTACCCTAAAACTTAAAGTATAATAAAAAAAATAAAAAACAAACAAACAAAAAAAACAAAGCTATGTAATGGTAGTGTGATCACTAACAATGTTAGCAGTGGTAATTTTTTTAACTTTATTGCATCTTACTGCAAATATATATGCCCTATAATTTTCTTTCTGGACTGCTTTTCATAGTATATTTGATATGTGGCTAAAATTTTATTCTACTTCTTTAAAATAAAACATTTTTAAGTAGCAAGAACTCCAGCTCTTTGGATCATAATAATATTTCACATACCTAACCACCAAAAAACAGTAAGTAAATAATTAAAACAGCCAGGACATAGAGAAAACCCAAAGTAGAATAAAAACACTAACAAATAAATCAAACTGAATTAAGAAAATGAATAACATAACTACACTGAAGGGGATGGATGAAGACTAGAGATAACTTAAGTAACTGGAAAACAATATCCTGACTGGATGTTGTAAGGCTAGGGAATAAAAGAACTCTACATATGGGATGTACTATGGTTGGTGAATGTGCTTTGTGTGGGGTTATTGGTTAGCAACTTTGAAACTACTTTTCATGTATACTAGCACTGAAGCCACTAAATATATTATAGATAACAATTTAAGCAATTAAATATGTAGTAGATAATAAAAGCCAGGTTTCTCATTGTTAGTGAAATAACTTAAAAATAAGTAGGAAGACTAAAATTGACCCAGAATCAACTTTGTTGTGCTAGATTCAGTATAAACTCATGGCAGAAATACAGATATGTTTCTATATATATGTGCTTAGGTTTAATTTACATATATATATTTCCTAGCCCTGTCCACTGAAAGACACCGTAAAGCAATGTTGCCCTAATAGCAATGAGAATGCCTAGAGTATAAATTTAAGATCATTCTTCAATAAAAGAAACAGGGCTTTTTAGAGAAATGGTTGATTTCATGGTTGGGGCAGGGAAAATACAACATTGTCCTGGAATATCTTGTGGGATCAGAATATGAACATGCTTGGCTTAAGAAAAGATGGGAGCCTATTGAAAGAAGACATGAGCCAACAGGAAAGAGCTCTTATTGGCCAAAGACAAAACTATTTGAGCAAGAAATAATGGTAATATTGGATTGTAACTTCAAAAATACATGTCCACAAGTCAATAATGTTGTAAATAACCACAACAAAGGGATGTATAGTATATTTACAGTGGAGAAATCCAGCAGATACCACCTTAACTATGTTCTGAAAGTCACTGTCACCAACAATAAGATATACTGGTACCATTAACAATATCAAATAATGTATTAATAAAAAAAGCACAGGCCAGGCACGGTGGCTCACCCCCATAATCCCAGCAGTTTGGGAGGCCAAGGTGGGTGGATCACGAGGTCAGGAGATCGAGACCATCCTGGCTAACAAGTGAATCCCAGTCTCTACTAAAAATACAAAAATTAGCCGGGCATGGTGGCAGGCACCTGCCCCAGCTACTCAAGAGGCTGAGGCAGGAGAATGGCTTGAACCCAGGAGGCAGAGCTTGCAGTGAGCCGAGATTGCGCTACTGCACTCCAGCCTGAGCAACAGAGCCAGACTCTGTCTAAAAAAAAAAAAAAAAAGCACAGCATAGTTTCTATGGTAATCTTTACAGAACCTCAAATCATTCATAATAGAATATCAAACGAACCCAAATTAGGAGAAATTCATCAAAATGGCTGATCCAAGCCCTTTAAAAATGTCAGACTCACCAAAAAAAAAAAAAAAAGATAGACTGAGAGTCAATTATACATTTCAAAAGACTAAAGAGAAATAACAATTCAATACAATGTGGGATCCCAAGACAGGATCCTGAAACAAAGAGGACGTTAATGGGTAAAAGGGAATTGGAATTAAGCTTAAGTTTAATAGAGTTTAGCAAATGTTATTTAAGATGTTAACATTTGCAAAAATTAAGTGAGATTATACGGGCACTTTCTCTACTAATTTGCAACTTTTCTATAAGTCTAAAATTACTTCAAATTTAAAAGTTAAATAAAGAGACTAAAGGCCAAGATATTCCTTCATAATGTGTTGTACATTTCCATCATATTTAATGGTGAATTTAATACGTATTACAGAATAATTTTAATTTAATGAATTATTTTAATAATAGTGGAAATTATAAGCTGTTAGAAAACAATAAATGTAAATTATTCCATGTGAAATAGCTAAGTAAATTCCAGATGGATTAAATAGTTTAATGCTAATAAAAATTATATTAAACATTTATTCAAAAAGCAGCTGTAAGAGAACGACTTTCTAAGTGTGAAGGTAGAAGGAATATTAAAAAAAAACAAGATCAAAGCTCTCCAGGGCATATTTGTTTACATAATTAAAAAGCAACTGTTGAAGTATGTATAGTAGTATCTCATTTTGTTTTTTTTAAAAAATTGTTTAATGCATTTAAGAAAAAGTACTGGAAGGTTCTCATGAGACAAGTAGCAATGTGTCAATAAGGCCTGCCTCAGTTTCTATTCGCTGGATGTTTTAACCAGGAAAATATATGCATAGAAGTGAAAAAGAGTAGCATCATATATTTAATAATACAAATAATTTAAATGTTGAAAATACATGTATAGAAGTGAAAAAGAGTAGCATCAATAGATTTAATATGACAAATATTTTAAATGTTAAACTCAAGTTCAGCAAGTTGGTTACTTAAATTTTAGTGCTGATTTACCAATGACGCAGTCATAAGACTACAAGCTCTGTTTTTATCTGAAATTTGGTATCATATAAATTACTTTCCTGAGTGATTTAAAACCACCTTTTGAATGTTGTTTTGTTCGTAGCACACCTTGACTCTTTAGCATTTTGAAGATATGCGATCGTGCCTTAAGCAAAACTTGCTCTTGATTCTTTGATAAATTGATTCAGGCCGGGGTCGGTGAGGTGACTCACGCCTGTAATCCCAGCACTTTGGGAGGCCAAGGCGGGTGGATCACAAGGTCAGAAGATTAAGACTATCCTGGCTAACAAAGTGAAACCCCATCTCTACTAAAAATACAAAAAATTAGCTAGGCATGCTGGCACATCCCTGTAATCCCAGCTACTCAGGAGACTGAGGCAGGAGAATCGCTTGAAGCTGGGAGGCGGAGGTTGCAGTGAGCCCAGATCACACCACCACTCCACTCTAGCCTGGGTGACAGAGCAAGACACTGTCTCAAAAAAAAAAATATGTATATATATATATAAAAATTTAATTAAAAAAGATAAATTGATTTATCAGGTTAAATCTTTTTTTTTTTTAAATTGAAAAGGCTTGTCTTGCTTGTTCTGTTTTCCATTAAACTAATCAGTCTATCTGTCATCCCAGAAATCAATTTTGTTACATTATCTTGGTTTCCATTGACTCAGGGCTGAGTGAGCACGCTGAGAGGTAAGTAGAATTATTCTTCTTACCGAAGAGGATTTTATTTTTGCTTTGAAAACTCGCCAGTGGAGCCATGGGGATGTTTTCTACAAAATCCAAAGCAATAACCCAAGATAAATGTAAATTGAAAACTGTGAAAAAATATTGGCAAGAAATTTGAATTTAAAAGTTAAATATCTTTGAGGTTCAAAGCGTTCAACTAAATTTTTATGAAACCTATCACAGCATCAATGGATAAAGACACCATGAGTATATACCCACAGTCTATAAGAAAGAAAATTTTAAAATTCAGGTTCACTTGAAATGAAAGAAATTTTAAATTAAAGGAATAAAATGGCCAAAATATGAATGATAAAGTTAAATAAAATACTCAATGCTGCTGTGAAGTGTGTACTGGTACAGTCATGCATCACTAACATTGTAGTATGTTCTGAGAAATGCATTGTTAGGCAGTTTTGTCATTGTATGAACATTACAGAGTATACTTACACAAATTTAGATGGGCTAGCCTAGGCTCTACTGTATGGCATATTGCTCCTAAGCTACAAACTTGTACAGAATGTTACCGTATGGAATATTGTAGGCAATTGTAATACAATAGTATTTGTGCATTTTTTTATATTATACTTTAAGTTCTGAGGCACGTGTGCAGAATGTGCAGTTCTGTTACACAGGTATACACGGGCCATGGTGGTTTGCTGCACCCATCAACCTGTCACCTACAGTAGGCATTTATCCTAATGCTATCCATCCCCTAGCTCCTTACTCCCTGAAAGGCCCCGGTCTGTGATGTTCCCCTCCCTGTGTCCATGTGTTCTCAATTGTTCAACTTCCACTTATGAGTGAGAACATGCAGTGTTTGTTTTCCTGTTCTTGTGTTAGTTTGCTGAGGATGATGTTTTCTAGCTCATCCACGTCCCTGCAAAGGACATGAACTCATCCTTTTTTATGGCTGCATAGTATTCCATGGTGTAAATGTGCCACAATTTATTTATGCAGTCTATCATTGATGGGCATTTGGGTTGGTTCCAAGTCTTTGCTATTGTGAATAGTGCTGCAATAAACATACGTGTGCATGTGATTTTGTAGTAGAATGATTTATAATGCTTGGGGTATATACCCAGTATATTACTGGGTAATGGAATTGCTGGGTCAAATGGTATTTCTAGTTTTAGATCCTTGGGGAATTGCCACACTGTCTTCCACAAAGGTTGAACTAATTTACACTCCCACCAACAGTGTTTGTGTATTTTAACTTATCTAAACTATATTTCTAAACATATAAAATGTACCATAGAAAATACAATATAAAAAACTAAAAATGGTACATCCATATAGGGTACTTACCATAAATGGAGCCTGCAGGACCAGAAGATGCTTTGCATAAGTCAATTAATCCGATATTACGCTGCTAATAAGGGTAATTTATAAAGGAAAGAGGTTTAATTGACTCACAATTCACCATGCATGGGTAGGCCTCAGGAAACCTACAATCATGGCAGAAGGGGAGGCAAGCACATCCTTCTTCACACGGGGGCAGCAAGGAGAAATGCTGAGCAAAGGGAGGAAAAGCCCCCTATAAAACCATCAGGTCTCCTGAGAACTCACTATCATGAGAACAGCATGAGGGTAATCACCTCTGTGATTAAATAACCTCCCACTGTGACCCTCCCACAACATGTGGGGATTATGGGAACTACAGTTTAAGATGAGATTTGGGTAGGGACACAGCCAAATCATATCAGTCAGTGAGTGAGCAGCGAGTGAATGTAAAGGCCTAGGAAAGTACTGTTCACTACTGTCGACTGCATAAACACTGCACACTTATGCTACACTAAATTTAATTTTAAAACATTTTATCTTCAATAATAAATTAACCTTAGCTTAATGTAATTTTTTTACTTTATAAACTTTTAATATTTTAAAAACATTTTGGCTCCTTTGTAGTAGCACTTAGCTTAAAACATAAAAACACTTTGTACAGCTATGCAAAATTACTCTCTTTACATCATTATTTCTATTTTTAATTACTTTTACATTTTCTTTTTCTTTGAAAACTTTTTTGTTAAAACCAAGACACAAACACACACATTAGCCTAGGCCTACACAGGGTCAGGATCATCCATATCACTGTCTTCCACCTCTACATCTTGTCCCACTGGAAGGTCTTCAGGGGTAATGACATGCATAGAACTGTCATCTCCTTTGATAACAATGCCTTCTTCTGGAATACCCCATGAAGGACCTGTCTGTGGATGTTTTAGAGTTAACTTTTTATTTTAATAAGTAGAATAAAAGCAGTATAAAATAAAGAGGAAAAGTCAAAGTGGTTGGTTTACACTGGCCTCATCACAAACACATAAGTAATAAGTAATGTGTTTGTGTGCACTATGCCATTACAATGCCTATGATGTCACTAGGCCATAGGAATTTTTCAGCTAATTATAATCTCATGGAATCACCATTGTATATATGATGGGTTGTTAATTGAAATGCCACTATGCAGTGCATGATTGTACATTTTTATAGTATTGTGAATTTGTGTAACATTTCTGGAAAAAAATCAGACCGTTAAGTATTATGCATTAGCAATTTCAAAAATACACATTTTCTTTTATCGAGGATCTCATTATCTCATTTCTATAAATGTAGTTAAATAGTCATAATTATTACATATTTTAAATAAAAATAATCATTATAGTAATGTTAAGCATGATGAAAAATTGAAAACAACTTGAGAGTTAAGTATATTATATTTTAACCTCATAATAGAATATTTTGAAATTATTGAAATCTGTTCTTATGAAGATTTGAAATAAATGAAAAATATTTACACCATTGACTCAAATTTCATCTGAAAAATTGAATAATCTTAACACAACTATTTTAAAGCATTTGTCCTGAAAATAATTGGAAGACAATGTACTAAAATGTTATTACTAAGATTTTGGGGATAATATAATATATTCCTCTTTTCCACAAAATTCTTCAAAGTACATTTGTTACGGTTATTTCAGATAAAATAAAATAAACTTTTAAAATATTTTAATATAAGTAAAAAATCCTCATAAACATGTTCTCAAGACTTAGTTAACAATTTGTGGATTCAACCCAATGACCTTTCCAAAAAAAGAGCCATCAAAGGTATTATAAAATTATATACTATTAAGTATTGTTTTATTTACAGTCCTTAACATTTACATTCATAATCACATCAAAATGGAATAGAGAAGACCAATAAAAATGTGAGTTTGGAAAAATCACCCTGTAGTATATCTATATCAAGGTTTAAAAAGAACACCACCTAATTATGCAGGAAAAAACAACTATTTACAGAAGAAATAAAAATATTTATGCAAAATTTATTATCATAGTTGCAATCTTTATTTATTTATTTATTTATTAATAGAGTCTCACTCTGTCACCCAGGCTGTAGTGCAGTGGCATGATCTCGGCTCACTGCAACCTCCACCTCCTGGGTTTGAGCGATACTCCTGTCTCAGCCTCCCGAGTAGCTGAGATTACAGGCACACATCACCATGCCTGACTAATTTTTGTATGTTTTTTCAGTAGAGACGGGGTTTTGCCATGTTGGTCAGGCTGGCCTCAAAATCCTGACCTCAGTTGATCCACCCGCCTTGGCTTCCCAAAGTGCCGGGATTACAGGCGTGAGCCTCTAAGCCTGGCCCATAGTTGCAATCTTAATCTGATGTTTCTGCTCCCCTGTACAGACAGAAGTTTTATTTGTTGAACTTTAATATCTTCATAAAAAGAAAAACAATTAATGTATTTACATATTTATATTAACTATGTGAAAAACAATATGACTATGATCTTCATTGTATAATAGGGATTATCACTATTTGAAAAGCCTATTTTTAAAGTCAAAATATATTGCCCGGAGTTTAATAATTCCTGAGAAAAGTACTTTTGCCTCCATTTAATAAATAAACTAGTTATGAGGCAGTCTATATGGCCTTTTCTAGTTATGCCAAAAAATGAATTTTCATGAAAATGACTAGATCCAACTCCAAGATTATAAATCTTAGATTAAGAAAGAAGAAAGACTAGATATCCTTCAACATGTTCTTATTTTTCACCCTGATGAAGTAGCTAAAGATCATTACTTTAGAGGATAAAAATTAATCTTTACATTTTGCCTGGAAAGAACCTCTAAGATTACTAAAGGCAGGGTTGTCTATATGGCTTGACAGAAGTGCCTTTTATGGGCTCATGGAAAAGTGTATTAACTGGAAGTCTCCTTCCTACTTAGTTTCTAGCTATTTTAGTAAAAACCTTGAACTCTGCTCAAGAGAGCCATTCAGCTTACTCTAAAAAAACGACACCAAGTAATCAGGCATTTATTAATATTGGACTAGGACAGATCAATGAGTAAGAAGTTTTTGTCTTTGAAGTTCCAGGTGAAAGTCTTATTCTCTTCATTACAGCATGAACTTCTGAATCTTGTAGGCTATGTGTTTCCAGGCATTCTGCCATTTATCATTTCCTTCCTGACGGGATCTTGATATCTAACAATGTAATTATGTTAGGATAGCATCTCCCCTCTAACACTAACTAGGAAATTTCTCTTCCTTAAGTACCAGAAATGATAAATAATTTTAGACTGAACTATGTGCAGTTCTCTTTTTGGAAACTTGTTCCTAAAATGCCTTATAAATTAGTTGTTATGAGAGAGAGAAAAAAATAATAAAAGCACAGTCAAACAATTCCCATATGTAAATAGCATGTTACATACTTTCAAATTCTACTTAATGTGCTAAGATAAATAATACATTACTCTCCCATAAACATTCACTGGGTGTTTTATTCTAATTTATTGAGGGAGAAAAAATTATAGCTTTGCATTTTATTGACTGTCACCTTTTTGGAAAATTTTACTTCTAGGAAACATTTTCATTTGTGACTTTAAAATTAGTGTGTGTTGATGAAATCACCAAGTCATAGTTCAATTATGGTGGGATAGTTTCACTTATTCATTCAAACTGGGAAACTTATGCTTTCAGATCTTGGCAAGGTTAGCTTAGTTTAGGGTACCCCAGAGACTAGCTTGGATTTCTCAACTGGGTCAAAAATGATTAAGATATTATCATATTTTGTGAATTCTTAATATGTGTTGAAATAATTAATTTGGTGCTTGGCATGAATTAAGCAATATATATGTATTAAATTTAGATTTATGGTATAACGCAGTATGGGAACAAAAACACAAACATTTGCAATACACAGAGGCGAATACACCACAAATACACAAACACAAAAACACATGGACATATCCATAATCAGTAGTATTTGAGTCTTTATATGAACAAGAATTAAATAAAAACTAAAAGTCTCAGGAAGGTGTGTTGGTCTGCTCAGGTCACTGTATAAAGCACCAGAGATTGCATGGCTTAAACAACAGAAATTTATTTTCTCACAGTATTAGAGGCTAGAAGTCCAGGATCTAGGGATCAGCAGGTATGATTTCTCCTGAGGCTTTTCTGCTTGGCTTGCAGATGACCGCCATCTTGCTGGATCTGCACTTGCCCTTTCCTCTGTGCGCTTACACCTCGTGTCTCCTTATGTGTCCAGTGTCCTCTTCTTATGAGACTATCATTCAGATTGGTTTAAGGCTGACCCCCCACCAATGGCCTTATTTTAGCCTAGTCACCTCTTTTTTTTTTTTTTTTTAAGACAGAATCTCACTCTGTCACCAGGCTGGAGGGCAGTGACACAATCTCGGCTCATTGCAACCTCCACTTCCGGCTTCATTCTCCTGCCTCAGCCTCTGGAGTAGCTGGGACTACAGGTGCCTGCCACAATGGCGAGCTAATTTTTGTATTTTTAGTAGAGATGGGGTTTCACCATGTTGGCCAGGATGGTCTTGATCTCTTGCCCTCTTGATCCGCCCACCTGGGCCTCCCAAAGTGTTGGGATTACAGGTGTGAGCCACGGCTCCCATCTGCGTAGTCACCTCTTTAAAGTCCTATCTTCAAATAGTCACATTCCGAGGTACAGAGGGTTAGGGCTTCAATATATGAATTGCTATTTATTTTATGTTTCTCTCAATTTAAGATACTGTATTGCTAAATCACAATTTTCTTAAAAATGTTTAAAACATAAAATAAAAATTAGACTTGTCTTTTTAAAAGTTTCATGGAGTTGCACTTTTCAGTTGATGTCATAGTTTCTATAAGCTTCCACAATATAAAATAAAATATTTCTTCCATATCTGATAGCATTAGCAAAAATGCATTCCAGCATTTTTTTAATTACTGACTAAATGTACAACTAAATCCAAAAGTGGCCTTTTCTGTGTTTTAGCAGTTTACTTGAGTAGGAACTGTTCAAAAGGATGAAAAATACTTAAATCATTAATATTTTATTGTATATATTACTAAGATTTTGATTTTCTTAACAATTTAATAATTCCTTCCAATAAAAACTTATACTTTATTCATGGAAAAGCACATGTAGCTAATGATGTAAGTTGGATTTATTTTGTGTCTTTTATTACTTCTTTAATAATTAACCATTCTTTTAAGTTAAAGATTTGAGATTACTATGTTTTAAATTATGATGTCACTAGTATCATGCAGGCCAATATGTAAGAGAGTATTTAGACAATATCAGATATTTTGTTATCCTCATATGGGTGAGGAAAGTAGAATCTGTGTGAAAGGACGGAAACATTTTCCACCCACTTGTCCCTCTTCCTATCCTCCATTGGACAACCATTGCATCTGGTATTTGTTGGGCAGTTCCAGCATGCAATCTATTAAGTCAGTGAGTGGAGGTGGATGGAGTCAGGTCATGGGGTAAGAGGAGCAAACACGTAGAGATAAGGGTAAATTGGAAAAGAAGGAAGCATATTAGATATATCAGCCCGATGGGGCATGCTTAACTATTCAGAGGACAAAAGATCATTGTATGTCAGTGGGTCGAAAGGAGGAAGACTGTACAGTTAGGAAAGGAGGTAATAAGCATACTAGAATACTTCAGATAAGATGTCATGCAGATCAATCAGCATGGCAAACTTGCATGTGTTGCTGGCTGCATCTCCAAAAATCAACCCTGGGGAAACTACAGAAGAAGAAAACATACTGGGATAAATCATATAGAACCTTGAGAAACTGCCAAGATCAGAAGCTGTCTTGGACTAAGATGATGGGTGGCAGTCTGGGGCAGGGGTGGCCAGAAGGAAGTGGCAGAACAGGTTGAGGTTATAAATTCCACTTTCTCCTCTTCACAACATCACCTGGGCAAAATTGTTTCCTCTTTTTTATCCATATAAATCAACAGCAACAATTGAGACCACTGTGGGCAGGAAGTGGTTGTAATAATTTCAGGACCGTATGAAAGCCAGACTGGATTGAGAAACAGATGATGAGAGTGGTGGTTTATTCATGTCTCGCCATCCAAACCTCCAGGGCTGGTGGATTACGTCTTGCTTTAGTGTTTCTTCTCAAAATATTACAGGAAAATCCTGAACATAGTATTTGCTTGGTGCCAGCAAATGGGCTTGTCTAAAATTTTGGTGCCTGACTTTTCTGCTCTAGGGCTGATTCCTCCTCCTCTTAAACTCCTGACAAGTAACAGAGAAGAAAATTTCACCAGTCTCCAGTGCCCATCACTACACAAGATAGCCGTTAACCCAGGGAAAATGAAAGCACTGGACAATTAATTACACACACAAGTACTTCCAACATAAATGAAAAAACAGAATAACATATATCAAAGACAAAAGGAGAATCCTATTGGACTCAATAACAACAGCAGCAACTCAAAGCTAAAATTCAATAATATGTTGCCTATAGGAGACACACTCCTTTCTTTAAAAAGACAAAGAAAGTGAAAATAAGTAGATGGAAAAACATATACCAGGGGAAAGAAAGCTGCGGTATAAATTTAATGTCTGAAAGAAAGTACTCAAGAAAAAAGTAGATGAGACAAAGATAAGTGTTCTATACCAGTATGATTAAGTAAGTCAAAGTAACTATCACAAAACCCATATATTGAAAACTTTAGTCTCTAAATTTATAAAGTTGTAACTGACACTGCGATGGATTGACTCACTATATAAAGAGAAGTAAAAGCAGTTTTGTTACCAAAACCGTATGGTGAGTTGGACATCTAAATGGAAAAGGTAAAACTATAAACTTGATAGAAAATTAAGGGATTCTTTTTAACAAACTCTCATAACAAATTATAAGGCATTAAATTTATATAATCAGCAACATCAAAATTAGGGATTTCTGTTCAGTGAATTACACCAGAGCCAAAGTGATCAGATGACAATGTCCTGTATAAATCTGTTTACAATGCCTAAAATTGACAACCAATTAACATCTACCAAATACATCTACCATCAAAGAACCAAGAAGAAGACATGTAGCTTGGACAACATAGTGAGACCTTGTCTCTAAAAATAAAATTAGCTGGCCATGGTGGTAAAAGCCTGTCATCCCAGCTAGTTGGGAGGCTGAGGCTGGAGATCTCTTGAACCCAAGGAGTTCAAGGCTGTGGAGAGCTATGATTTTGCCATTGAACTGCAGCCAGGGCAAACGAGCAAGACTCTGTCTCCAAAATAATACAAGATATGCACCCACCCGAAAAATAGCATTTTTAAGAGCAATTAAAAGAAAATAAAGCCCAGATATTAAACAAACATACAAAGAGAAATTTAAATTCATTACTAATCAGGAAACTGCAAGTAAAATGAGATGTTACTGTAAATCTATCAAATTGACAAATGTTAGAACACTGCGTAATATCAAGTGTTGCTAGAATGAAGAGATATGGGTGCACTCATGCATTGTAAGAGGGTCTGTAAATTAATGATGCCATTTTGGACAGCAATCTGGCAGTACTTAATCAAACAGTATATGCATACCTTAAGACTCATAAATTTCACTCCTGCAAATAACTCCTAGAGAAATCATCACACAATTCTACAAGAAAGTACATTAAAGAATTTTATCAGTGATTTTCTTGTGATGGATGAAGTTTGGGTAATCTAGGTGTTCATAATCTAGGGTGATTGTATATACATATGGCAATATGATAGAGTGATAAAGACATTGTGCTAAGCAAAAAAAGGTAAGAATCAGGAGAATATGTATAATATGATACAATTTACATAAATTAGAAATTCATGTAGGAAAATTCCAATAAAAATTTTGCAAGAATGTATACTGAGGCGACACACTAGAGTGGAGGCAGGATGAAGATGAAGCGTAGCAGTAATCTGAGTATGAAGAGAGTTCTAGAAGGAAGTATAAAACAGAGATGCAGTTGGTCAGATTAATAATACAAAAAAAGAGACATCAGGAAAAAAGGGCATTTGATTAAAATGAATGATTACCTTCACCATCATCTGCAACTGAGACTAAAACAAATAAACAAATAGAAATTTAAAGCATGTTAAGAAAAAAAACAAGAAGAGAATGTAAAATTGAAGTATGCAGAGACATTTTGACTCTTAATAAACTTGCAGTATCTGCTTCAGTAAAAATATCTTATTCACACAATTGAAAACAATAACAACAGTGTATGTTATGATGATAAAGACATTCTAGGCATTGTTTTATTCTTCTTCAAATACAGTTTCTCATCATTATGTAAATATGATTATGGAATGTTTTTTCATTTTTATTATTTTAATAATTATTATTTTTTAAAATGAACTTTGGGTTTTTTTCTAATTCAAGGTTACTTTATATTGATATATTTATAAAGCAAATTTAAGGATGGTCTCCAGAAATAACTAAAACTAGGAAAGTTAGCATCATTAAAATTTTCATCTCATCTCATTAGAATAATTTGAATTCAAGAGGTTTTCAATGAAGTGTTCAATTATATAAAGGCCTGTGACTTTTTTGGTTTTTAATCTTTTTTAAAATCTATCTATCAGCAAATATAACATTGTAATTAATTCCAAGAACATTTTAATTTACAGACTCAAATTCTATATCTTGCATCCCAATTTAAAAATCTAATATACCAATTTATATTAATGAAGATTCTTGGGACTAAAATGTAACCTCATGCTTGTTATATATAAAAGCATTGACATTTCAGTCTCTGTGTTCATCTGATTCTCAAAATGGGTTCCGAAAAACAAATTATTCAATTTCCATTGTCATTAGACATCATTTTCTTGCTGCTTATTTTGAATAATCTTCTAGTCTTTTACCAGTTCTGTACCAAATAGATGCAGAAAAGAATGTTACATATTAATAAAATTATTAAACATTTTTACAGGTAGTATTTGCTTCTAGAAAGGATTAAATGATGAAACAATGGCAATCCAACTATCCTTTCCTCCTACCTGGCTATGAATATTTCATTCAGAAAAAGGTCTATAGGTTTAGTTTAAAGGGCATTTAGTAACTTGAATGAGTGATTTTTTTTCAGCTACTTAGAGTGTCAGTTGGCTGCCAATGAGATGACCATCTGAAATACTGACAGCATCATAGAGGGTTGTGGACCTAGAGACGATGAATATCTCTATTCCTTCTTAACTTCTTGACCACTTTCTCTTCTCTGCTGTCTGTTCTTCTCTTTACCTTTGTCAATTGTTCTGTGATCCCATCTATTTAAGTCTGATTGTTCCTAGGCTTTATTGGCCTATTTATCTGTCTTTTCCTCGTGGCTTTTTTTTTTTTACTTTCTTCCTTTTTTTCTCAATTTTCTTGACTTTATGATCATGCTGATTATTGTGTATATGTAAGTCAGATACGTAAACTTGTATGCGCTGCCTTCTTTCTTAAGCTTTCAAGTCACACTAAAATAATTTATGTGTTGATTAATGCATTTCAGGGGAAGAAAAGAAATTTACTTCTAATATACAGGCCACTGTAGACTGCACTAAATCATCCATTTTTATTGCTAACAAAACAGCTCCTTAAGCAGTTCCCTTCTTTCCAACCAAATTAGTTAGATATTTTAATCTTAACAGTGTCAGTCCCACAAAAGATGTAGAGAATTGCAGACTCAGGCAATGAGTTTCACTTTTTTTTTTCCACTGCATTCTTGAGAAAATATATTGAATCTATCTTTTCTTCAAAATTCATTCAACAAATTGGAATTCATTCAAAAAACTTAGTGGCATTGCTAATGACTAAGTGTACAATTGTCTCGTATTGATTCAAGTTGAAGATCCGAGAAAAGGCAGAATTAATAAGGTAAATACAATAATCAATATAATATTAAAATATTCTGGAGAAACAAATAACAGATTTAGGACAGTATTCAACAAAAAAATATGATGGTTCCCTGAGGAAGTGATCTTGACCTGAGATTACATATGTGAACATAGAAGGGTCAGATATATCTACTCATTCCTACCAAAATCTTCTTCATAGAGCAATAAGAGGAATATATTTAGGATTCACATGCTGTGTTCATTGACCCTAACTCCTCTAACTTAAAAATATTTGGTGCTCAATCCATGGCTTTACCTGAAAAGCTCTTTGTTGACTACATAAATTCTCACTGCAAGATCTTTCCATATGTTCCTCACAGTGCCTGGAAACCTCTTCCCATATCTTTCTCCCTGAGCCATTAAGTCATTTAGAACATCCTACATGGAAACGTGGGAGGCTGTATTAGTCTGTTTTCACACTGCTGATAAAGATATACTCGAGACTGGGCAATTTACAAAAGAAAGAGGTTTAATGTACTCACAGTACCATCTGGCTGGGGAGGACTCACAATCATGGCGGAAGGTGAAAGGCACATCTCACATGGCAACAAATAAGAGAAGAGGACTTGTGCAGGGAAACTCCCTTTTTAAAATTCAACGTATTTTACAACATCTACAATCATTTTCCCATAGTAGAGATTTATGGTAAAGGAAGATCTCACAATAAATCTGTCTCTGCCAAACTATCTGATCTCATGAGACTTATTCACTATCATGAGAATAGCACGGGAAGTACCTGCTACCACAATTCAATTATCTCCCACCAGGTCCCTGCAGAGCCTGTGGGAATTATGGGAGCTACAATTCAAGATGAGATTTGGGTGGGGACACAGCCAAACCATATCAGAGGCATACTGGTTTCTAACAAATGTTTTGAGTCTTTTTTGAAGTGAGAAAATACTTCCCAGTTAGATGCTTATTCCCAGTAATCCATGAAAAACAGTATGTCCCTAAATTGTTTACATATGTAATTATTTACTTTACCAATATCTACAATTTCTTATGCTGGATATAAAATTGTGTCTTCCTCAAAAGCACTTTCTTATCTCCTAGAGATGATCATAAGACTCGGTTTTCATAAAATTTATATCCATAAAACATGTTATGAGAGGAGAAATCACATTTTCTACCTGATGGTGCTTGTTTTGCTCAGATATATAATACCAAAGTTCTCTAACCTGATTCTGTATAAATGTATTCTATATTTGCTTGAAGTTAAGTATGGGGTAAAATTGCTTATGTTAATTATTCTATTTGTGATTTTGTCCAACAACCTTTTGCCTGTTTCATTCGCCAAATGTCATACTGCTACACAGTCCTATGAAGACAAATGAGTTAAAATACAGAAAAGTAGTTTTCAACCATTAAAAAGTTCTAAAACCATAAAAAGAATATTTTAGTAGTATTTCTATCCTCAATAAAGAATTGGTGTTATTCTTCTGAGACACAGAAGCAACATTTGTGTTTTCTCAGTTTTGAGAAATTTACACAAGCAAGCCAAACTTCCATGGCGTGAATATGAATTATTTTTATTTATATTATTTGCTTGCCAAAAGTATGAATAGGCATTTATAAAAGCAAAAAGCTGTCTTATTCTTATTTGCTTTTCTTTTTGCAAATTCACCATGTTCTGTGCACTATGAAAAATTATATTTTTGCTGTCTTACATTTGATAAAATCTTCCAAGAATTTAGAAAATTAAGAAATGGTTCTATATGTAAATGGAAGAAATCGCTTGCTTCCAAACATCTTCCCATAGGGCTGAATAGCAATTTAATTTTGAAAATATTTGAAAAAGTCCTTTCATTTAAGCCACACTTTTTTAGATATTCCCTTCATTGAATGACTTTGAAGCACCACAGACAAAAAGAGACCTAGTGGATAATACGATTTCTCAAATGTGTGCATTGTGGGGCCTCATATGAGGTGAACGATATGTAAGAATGTGTGTATAAGTGTGTGTGTTTGTATACACACATATAATTTTTCATGAGACTGGTTTCTACTAGGTACCTTCTACATAAACTTTACCATTTTCAAACTGTTAAAATAATTAAGTTGACTTAAATAATCATGATTATTAATAGTATGATCAATAAATAATACAAACAATAGGAATATGAAACTAACTCAGAAATTCCAGTAGGTCTAAATATGGGCACTTAACATGCTTACTTACTCTTAGTCTTTTTTTTATATACTTTAGGTTCAAGGGTACATGTGCACCACATGCAGGTTTGTTACATAGGTATACATGTGCCATGTTGGTTTGCTGCACCCATTAACTCATCATTTACATTAGGTTTTTCTCCTGATGTTATTCCTCCCCCTGACTCCAACCCCATGACAGGCCCCAGGGTGTGATATTCACCGCCCTGTGTCCAACTGTTTGCATTGTTCAATTCCCACCTATGAGTGAGAACATGCGGTGTTTGGTTTTCTGTCCTTGTGATAGTTCACTCAGAATGATGGTTTCCAGCTGCATCCAGGTCCCTGCAAAGGACATGAACTCATCCTTTTTCATGGCTGCATAGTATTCCATGGTGTATATGTGCCACATCTTCTTAATCCAGTCTAACATTGATGGACATTTGGGTTGGTTCCAAGTTTCTGCTATTGTGAATAGTGCCACAATTAACATACGTATGCATGTGTCTTTGTAGTAGCATGATTTATAATCACTTGGATATATAGCCAGTGATGGGATCACTGGGTCAAATGGTATTTCTAGTTCTAGATCCTTGAGGAATCGCCACACAGTCTTCCACAATGGTTGAATTAGTTTAAACTCCCACCAACAGTGTAAAACTGTTCCAATTTCTCCACATCCTCTCCAGCATCTGTTGTTTCTGGACTTTGTAATGATCACCATTCTAACTGGTGTGGGATGGTATCTCATTGTGGTTTTGATTTGCATTTCTGATGACCAGTGATCATGAGCATTTTTTCGTATGTCTGTTGGCTGCATAAATGTTTTCTTTTAAGAAGTGTCTCTTCATATCCTTTACGCACTTTTTGATGTAGCTGTTCGTTTTTTTTCTTGTAAATTTGTGTAAGTTCTTTGTAGATTCTAAATACTAGCCCTTTGTCAGATGGGTAGATTGCAAAAATTTTCTCCCATTCTGTAGGTTGCCTGTTCACTCTGATGCTAGTTTCTTTTGCTGTGCAGAAGCTCTTTAGTGTAAATAGATCCCATTTGTCTATTTTGGCTTTTGTTGCCATTGTTTTTGGTGTTTTAGTCATGAAGTTTTTGCCCATGCCTATGTCCTGAATGGTATTGCCTAGGTTTTCTTCTAGGGCTTTTATGGTTTTAGGTCTAACATTTAAGTCTTTATCCATCTTGAATTAATTTTTGTATAAGGTGTAAGGAAGGGATCCAGTTTCAGCTTTCTACATATGGCTAGCCAGTTTCCCAACACCATTTGTTAAATAGGGGATCCTTTCCCTATTTCTTGTTTTTGTCAGGTTTGTCAAAGATCAGATGGTTGTAGATGTGTGGTGTTATTTCTGAGGCCTCTGTTTTTTTCCCTTGTTCTATGTATCTGTTTTGGTACCAGTACCATGCTGTTTTGGTTACTGTAGCCTTTTAGTATAGTTTGAAGTCAGGTAGCGTGATGCCTCCAGCTTTGTTCTTTTGGCTTAGGATTGACTTCACAATGCAGGCTCTTTTTTGGTTCCATATGAACTTTAAAGTAGTTTTTTCCAATTCTGTGAAGAAAGTCATTGGTAGCTTATTGGGGATGGCATTGAATCTATAAGTTACCTTGGGCAGTATTGCCATTTTCACAATCTTGATTCTTCCTATCCATGAGCATGGAATGTTCTTCCATTTGTCTGTGTCCTCTTTTATTTCATTGAGCAATGGTTTGTAGTTCTCTTTGAAGAGGTCCTTCGCATCCCTTATAAGTTGGAATTCTAGGTATTTTATTCTTTTTGTAGCAATTGTGAATGAGAGTTCACTCATGATTTGGCTCTCTGTCTGTTATTGGTGTATAGGAATGCTTGTGATTTTTGTACATTGATTTTGTATCCTGAGACTTTGCTGAAGCTGCTTATCAGCTTCAGAATTTGGACTGAGACAATGGGGTTTTCTAAATATACAATCATGTCTTCTGCAAACAGGGACAATTTGACTTCCTCTTTTCCTAATCAAATGCCCTTTATTTCTTTCTCCTGCCTGATTGCCCTGGACAGAACTTCCAACACTATGTTGAATAGGAGTAGTGAGAGATGGCATCCCTGTCTTGTGCCAGTTTTCAAAGGGAATGCTTCCAGTTTTTGCCCATTAAGCATGATATTGGCTGTGGGTTTGTCATAAATAGCTCTTATTATTTTCAGATATGTTCCATCAATACCTAGTTTATTCAGAGTTTTTAGCACGAAGGGCTGTTGAATTTTGTCAAAGGCCTTTTGTGCATCTGTTGAGATAATCATGTGGTTTTTGTCATTGGTTCTGTTTATGTGATGGATTATGTTTATTGATTTTCATATGTTGAACCAGCCTTGCATCCCAGGGATGAAGCCTACTTTACCGTGGTGGATAAGCTTTTTGCTGTGCTGCTGGATTCGGTTTTATTGAGGATTTTTGCATCAAAGTTCATCAGGGATATTGGTCTAAAATTCTTTTTTTGTTGTTGTGTCTCTGCCTGCCGTTGGTATCAGGAAGATGCTGGCCTCATATAATGAGTGAGGAAGGATTTCTTCTTTTTCTATTGCTTGGAATAGTTTCAGAAGGAATGGTACCAGCTCCTCTTTGTACTTCTGGTAGAATTCGGCTATGAATTCATCTGGTCCTGGGCTTTTTTGGTTGGTAGGCTATTAATTATTGCCTCAACTTCAGAGCCTGTTATTGATTGGTGTCTTCAGAGATTCAACTTCTTCCTGGTTTAGTCTTGGGAGGGTGTATTTGTCCAGGAATTTATCCATCTCTTCTAGATTTTCTAGTTTATTTGCATAGAGGTGTTTATAGTATTTTCTGATGGTAGTTTGAATTTCCATGGGATCAGTGGTGATATCCCCTTTATCATTTTTTATTGCATCTATTTGATTCTTCCCTCTTTTCTTCTTTATTAGTCTTGCTAGTGGTCTATCAATTTTGTTGATCTTTTCAAAAAACCAGCTCCTGGATTCATTGATTTTTTGAGGGTTTTTTTTTTTTGTGTCTCTATCTCCTTCAGTTCTGCTCTGATCTTCATTATTTCTTGCCTTCTGCTAGCTTTTAAATTTGTTTGCTCTTGTTCTCCAGTTTTTTTTAATTGTGATATTGGGGTGTTGATTTTAGATCTTTCCTCCTTTCTCTTGTGGGCATTTAGTGCTATAAATTTCCCTATACACACTGATTTAAATGTGTCCCAGAGATTCTGGTACCTTGTGTCTTTGTTCTCATTGGTTTCAAAGAACATCTTTATTTCTGCCTTCATTTCGTTATTTACCCAGTAGTCATTCAGGAGCAGGTTGTTCAGTTTCCATGTAGTTGTGCAGTTTTGAGTGAGTTTGTTAATCCTGAGTTCTAATTTGAATGCATTGTGGTCTGAGAGACAGTTTGTTGTGATTTCTGTTCTTTTACATTTGCTGAGGAGTGCTTTACTTCCAACTATGTGGTCAATTTTGGAATAAGTCTGACGTGGTGCTGAGAAGAATGTAAATTCTGTTGATTTGGGGTAAAGAGTTCTGTAGATGTCTATTAGGTTTGCTTAGTGCAGAGCTGAGTTCAAGTCCTGGATATCCTTGTTAACCTTCTGTCTTGTTGATCTGTCTAATATTGACAGTGGGGTGTTAAAGTCTCCCATTATTATTGTGTGGGAGTCTAAGTTTCTGTGTAGGTCTCTAAGGACTTGCTTTATGAATCTGGGTGCTCCTGTATTGGGTGCATATGTATTTAGGATAGTTAGCTCTTCTTGTTGAATTGATACCCTTACTATTATGTATTGGCGTTCTTTGTCTCTTTTGATCATTGTTGGCTTAAAGTCTGTTTTATCAGAGACTAGGATTGCAACCCTGCTTTTTTTTTTGCTTTCCATTTTCTTGGTAGATCTTCCTCCAGCCATTTATTTTGAGCTTATGTGTGTCTCTGCATGTGAGATGGGTCTCCTGAATACAGCACACTGTGGGTCTTGACTCTTTATCCTATTTGCCAGTCTGTGTCTTTTAATTGGGGCATTTAGCCCATTTATATTTAAGGTTAATATTGTTATGTATGAATTTGATCCTGTCATTATGTTAGCTGGTTATTTTGTCCGCTGGTTGATGCAGTTTCTTCCTAGCATTGATGACCTTTACAATTTGGCATGTTTTTGCAGTGGCTCATACTGGTTGTTCCTTTCCATGTTTAGTGCTTCCTTCAGGAGCTCTTGTAGGGCAGGCCTGGTGGTGACAAATTTTCTTAGCGTTTGCTTGTCTGTAAAGAATTTTATTTCTCTTTCACTCGTGAAGCTTAGTTTGGCTGGATATGAAATTCTGGATTGAAAATTCTTTTCTTTAAGAATGTTGAATATTGGCCCCCACTCTCTTCTGGCTTGTAGAGTTTCTGCTGAGAGATCTGCTGTTAGTCTTAAGGGCTTCCCTTTGCGGGTAACCCGACCTTTCTCTCTGGCTGCCCTTAACATTTTTTCCTTCATTTCAATCTTGGTAAATCTGATAATTATGTGTCTTGGGGTTGCTCTTCTCCAGGAGTATCTTTGTGGCATTCTCTGTATTTCCTGAATTTGAATGTTGGCTTACCTTGCTAGGTTGGGGATGTTCTGCTGGATAATATCCAACTTGGTTCCATTCTCTCCATCACTTTCAGGTGCACCAATCAAAAGTAGTTTTGGTCTTTTCACATAGCCCCATATTTCTTGAAGTCTTTGTTCTTTTTACTCTTTTTTCTCTAAACTTCTCTTCTCACTTTATTTCATTAATTTGATCTTCAATCACTGATACCCTTTCTTCCACTTGATTGAATCGGCTGTTGAAGCTTGTGCATGTGTTATGAAGTTCTTGTGCCACAATTTTCAGCTACATCCGGTCATTTATGGTCTTCTCTACACTGTTTATTATAGTTAGCCATTCATCTAATCTTTTTTCAATGTTTTTAGCTTCCTTGTGATGGGTTCGAACATTCTCCTTCAGCTTGGAGAAGTTTCTTATTACTGACCTTCTGAAGCCTACTTTTGTCAGCTCGTGAAAATCATTCTCCATCCAGCTTTGTTCCCTTGCTGGTGAGGAGCTGCAATCCTGTGGAGAAGAGGCTCTCTGGTTTTTAGAATTTTTAGCTTTTCTGCTCTGGTTTCTCCCCACCTTTGTGGTTTTATCCACCTTTGGTCTTTGATGTTGGTGACCTACAGATGGGGTTTTGGTGTGGATATCCTGTTTGTTGATGTTGATGCTATTCCTTTCTGCTTATTAGTTTTCCTTATAACAGTCAGGTCCTTCACTGCAGGTCTGTTGAAGTTTGCTGGAGGTCCACTCCAGACGCTGTTTGCCTGGGTATCACCAGCAGAGGCTGCAGAACAGCAAATATTGCAGAACAGCAAATATTGCTGCCTGATCCTTCCTCTGGATGCTTCATCCCAGAGGGGCACCCACTTGTATGAAGTGTCAGTTGACCCCTACTGGGAAGTGTCTCCCAGTTAGGCTACACATGGGTCAGAGACCCACTTGAGGAGGCAGTCTGTCCATTCTCTGAGCTCAAACACCATGCTGGGAGAACCACTGCTCTCTTCAGAGCTGTCAAACAGGGATATTCAAGTCTGCAGAAGTTTCTGCTGCCTTTTATTCAGCTATGCCTTGCCCCCAGAGGTGGAGACTACAGAGGCAGCCAGCCTCGCTGAGCTGCGGAGAGATCCATCCAGTTCAAGCTTCCTGGGCTGTTTTGTTCACCTACTCAAGCCTCAGTAATGTCAAATGCCCCTCCCCCTGCCAGGCTGCTGCCTCGCAGGTTGATCTCAGACTGCTGTGCCAGCAGTAAGCAAGGCTCCATGGGCTTGGGATCTGCCAAGCCAGGCATGGGATATAATCTCCTGGTGTGCCATTTGCTAAGACTGTTGGAAAAGCACAGTATTTGGGTGAGAGTGTCCTGGTTTTCCAGGTGCCATCTCTCACAGCTTCCCTTGGCTAGGAAAGGGAAATCCCCTGACCCCTTGCACTTCCAGGGTGAGGCGATGCCCCACCTTGCTTTGGCTCACCCTCCATGGGCTGCACCCTCTGTCCAACCAGTCCCAATGAGATGAACCAGGTACCTCAGTTGGAAATGCAGAAATCACCTATCTTCTGCATGGATCACGCTGGGAGCTGCAGACCACAGCTGTTCCTATTTGGCCATTTTGGAACAGAGCCCCACTCTTAGTCTTATTCTCTACCTTACTCCAGGTAAAAGCAAAATTTTTACTAGAAATTCCTGTTTGTTGTCTTTTTTCTATAGACCCAATAAAACATTAATTGGACTTCAAAATGAAGTAGCACTTCCAAATGCAAAACCTGAAATAATCTAAATTTCTCCCTTTTGGGAACTGATTACATTAATTACTATATTTTTATATAATTGCATATTAGGGCAATAATTTTAAAAGCAGTTACAAACCTTTAGGTAAAATATAGTCCTATTTCTAAACAGTGTAATAAGGATGCATATTTGTATGGAAAATTTCCAAGAGCATTTATATCAAATGTCAGTGGTGTATATTAACATAAATAAATATTGGGCTGTGGGTGATTTTTTAATTTCTATATGATAAATATCCATTTTATATATGAGAATAACATCTTGATATTTCAGATAAACATGCTTACTAATTTGGATTTCGTGATGGTTTTAGCAGCTATAATGCACATATATATTGTGCTAACCAGCTTGAGGTCTTCAGGAATATACCAGAAAATGATTTATTGCATTAGATAACTAGAGATGCATTCTAATCAGAAATCTGTGAACATATTCTTTTGGATCAAGAGCAATCTGGGTTCATTCACGTGGCCTCAAGAAGTATAAAAGCCAGCATCCCATCTCCTTTCTAAGTCTCTGAAGTCATGCTTAATACAAAGAAATAATATCATTAGTGCCTACAAGAGTAAAGTAGTATTCAGTTTCGTAAGACTTAAGCATTTTCAGGCAAATAAAAAAATAGTGTTTTTCACCTACTTCTGTATCAGTACTTTAAAATTGATGTGGAAAAGCTGGACCTCTTGAGAGAAATCATAGCAATAAGTAGATTTTCAAACCTGCCATAGGAGGTAGAGTTGAGGTAAATTGTGATATGTAGCATGGGGAAGCATGGATTTGGGAGATAAATGAAATCCTGAGATGCCAGAAAACGTGTCAGAGAAAGACACATTGCGTGAAGTCTGATTGTTCAGATGTTACCAAATGGGAGAGAATTATGGATGACTGGCTAAAACAAAGGCAGATCTTTTAAAATAGTTAGAACAATCTAAAAATTAACTGGATGACCATTAATGATCATACAATCCACATAACAATTTAATTTAAACTGAACCTGGGTGATGGGTTACTAGAAATATTTATAAAATATTGATGAGTCAGGGGCAGATTTGACAGGATGGACTCTGAATTCTGTTTTAATTCTAAAGTGTGATAATTCCAAGGTAAACCAGTGCTATTGTTTGAATGTGTCCCCTCCAAAGTTCAGGTGTTACCAATGTAATAGTATTGAGAGTTGGAACATTTAGAGGTGATTAGGCCATGAGAATTCTTTTCTCATGTATGGAATTAAGGTCTTTATAGAAGAGGTTTCATGCAGAGTTCTGTTGGCTTGCCCTTCTGTCTTCTGCCATGTGAGGATACAAAGTTCCTCCCCTTGAAAGAATGCATCATGAAAGTTCCATCTTTTCAGCCCTCACCAGACAACCAAACCTGCTGGTTCCTTGATCTTGAACTTTCCATCTTTGCAAACTGTAGGAAAATAAATTTCCACTTTTTATGAATCACCCTGTCTTGTGTATTTTGTTATGGAGCACAAACAGACTATGTGAGCCAGGGAGCCAAATAAAAAGCATTGGTCCATTTGTAAACATGTGTATATTCACGGAAATGTGTGTTTATGTGTATCTAGTGGAAGATTTTGAAGGTGGTGGGAGAGATGACAGCAGAAGTGAAAAAAAGAAGATTATGTCACAAACCATATCAATACAATGGTCACAAATCACCTGACTGCTGTCAAAAGTTTAAGCAATATAATGAATAGGCTCATACTACATTAACATAGATGAGAACAAATGTTTTCCTGCAAATTAGTTTCTACTTAGATCTTTTATATCTTAATCTATTAGATCCTTTATACCTGTATAGCCTTATTCAAGTCTCTCTCCTCCCAAACTCAAGTCAAGATTCTGGAATGCTCACTCATATCAAGCCATTCAGGGCTGGCTTTCTGCCACTGCCTAGAAACACTAACATGAGTAGGTTTCCCAGCCCAGGCAGCTTGGCTCAGTCAGCTCCAGACTCTTCCACTTGTGGGCTGTGCTCAGGAAAATAGGAAGCTTCTCACAGGGCACACCTGCATCACCCTGTGTCCTACTGGGTTCTGGCTAATCTGTTGCGATACTAAAAAAGGCTGGGCTTCATGCCCACTGCTCCTGAGATGTTCAGATATCTCTGGAGGCTTTCTGCACCCACAGCAGCACTGTGGGGAAGCAGGGCACAGATGCAATCCTAATGCAATCCTGAGGGAGTGTCTTTCTAGTTAGAAGAAAACTCTTCCTTTCTTCCACTTTTGGTTAATATTTTTTTTTCTATATCCTGTAATGATCTTCCCCATGCTTTTGAATGAGATATTTTGTCTACCGGTACTAATGAATCTTCTTTTCTCCCTGGGACTTAATCTTTTTTTATAATAAAGCTAGGAAGTCTTATAGGAGTTTCAGCGTTTTAGCCTGGTACCTCCATTTCTTGAGGCAATAAAAACAAGCTGACCACTTGCTTAAATAGAGGCAAGAGAATGGGAAAGACGCAAGGATTACTAAAAAGACTAATATCCCAAAATATTACCTTTTTTTGTTAATGAAACTCCCATAATGACATAGACACATTTTTAGGTAGAAGACAGCAGTGAATTAGGATTCTGGAACAAGGAGCTTAATAAAGCCCCAGAAATCAATTTCTTAAATGAAAATTTTAAGAACGCGATTAACAGTTGATTGTACAAATGATAGAAGAATAGGTTTTACAGCTGGCATTGGTTACATAATGCCAGGGTAGTGGAACTAAAATGATAATGAGTGTGCTACGAGATGACAAGTTGAGTCATCTTCACTATGCTCTCCAGAAAAGCTATAGCCTAAGCAAAATGTCTTTACCCTTAGGTCATTCTCCATTTTACTCCCTGCTTTCTAAATCACATATGGACAAGCCTCCCTGTCGCTGGAAGTATCTTCATCAACTTACCTTCAATATGGCTGGTTGTAAATTCTTCCAGCACATATCAGCAACAGAAGGATATGTCAGAACTTTTTTCACACAGCAGATACTGATGAGCCATGATCAGCAGGAAGCTACTGATAACCATTTTGAAAACTGCCATTGCCTTCAATAATAATTCTGTCATCATAATAGCTACAAATCCCCTACAAGTATGCAGTTATCATGGCTGGGGGGATTCTGGAAATGTAAATTGGGCCCTTTACCTTAACGGGGCATGGGGTATAGTTGTCGTGGCAGAAATCCATAACCCTCTGTCAAATTTATAATCCTCTTCTTCTAAAGTAATAGACTTCTCTTCTATGTTAAATAAATGACAATCTGATTTTAAGTGATAGATATAGATTACATTTCTTACTCTCCTTTGCAGCAAAGCAAATTTATATAACATTCTGAGAACAGAATATAACTACAAATGATATATACAGATTCTGGTAAGAGTACTTAAATATAAAAGGCTTATTTATATTTCCTGATTTTTTTCCTTCCTTGTTCGTTAGAATGCAGATGTAATGGATGGAACTGAAGCACTTATTTTGGTCCGTGAGGTTAAAGCTGGCTTTAAGGATGATAGAACACTTAGAAAAAAAGGAAACTATGTCACTAATATTGTGGGAGCCATCATTTCAGTCAGAGTCTCTATTTGGATTTTTATTTAAGAAATAGACTTGTATTTTTTTAAACCACTCTAATTAGCTTTTTTAACTTTTATAGTCAAATATAATCTTAACAAATACAGTAATCTATGAAGAATCCAAACTCTCATAGAACTTTACCCTCAATAATACCTCTGAAAATAATCTACAAGATAAAATATTTGTGGAGCTAAAATACATTAATGTCAACTTAGAAGGTATGTTGTTGCCATAGAATGATTTATACAGTATCATCCAGTAAGCATTTCTATCAGAAAATAATTGTGTCTTGTTTAAATAATTTTAATAATTTAAATTCAAACTATATAGCTTAAGAAAAAATACACTTCAACTAGTTCTCCAAGGTATTCAAAACCACTTCAGAGAAAACAATGACACTCTTAAATATTTTCCAAAATATATTTTATTTGCTAAGGAAATTCCATGATTATAGAAGCAAATATTTTCTAATAGCAAATTGTATTATTTAAGCTTAGTATTTTAGAATTTGAGAGACTCTCCTTTAGAGTTTAGACCTCTTTAGCTATTACACATGAGAAAATGCTCAGGCAGTGAAAACATTAAACTCATTTTTCAATCTTACTCATACATGCAAGCTGGCAAATAGTGAATCTTACAGTGTGAACAACCCAGCTGTACAATTGTGCTGACTTTTTCCTAAATAAAATATTTTTATGCTTCTAAGTATTCACAAAAATTTATTCTCTGATTAAGAGGATGCAATATCAATGTGATACTATATTCCAGAGTTCATTGTGCAACTAGCTTCAGTTTTTGCTATAGAAGTGCTTACTGACTTACCCTTAGCTTAAGCCATGTTCATTATTTATTTATTTATTTTTTCTGGGAACATAAAGCCTGTTTTTCCACATTTCATTCTTTTGCTCTTACAGCTGTTTATCAATTAATAGAGAAAGGTTCCATTATAAACCACATCCTGGAAAGAATAAATTAGGTAAATTTGAATGACACAGGATGTTGTTAAGGATTTAACAGTACTGCTAACATTGCTGGGTTTCACAATTATGGGCCTATAATGTTTTCCTTCTGTCTTCCTTGTTTGATGAAATGCTGGCATAATTTCAAAAGAAGTGTGTGTGTGTGTAGGGGGTATGTGTATATGTTTGTGTAAAGTACACCTACAAACCTAGTGAAGGGAGAAATGTAGCTTCTTTCAGACTCATCACAGAACGCAGAGCAAGAGTATTTATGCCTCTAACAAATCCTACATGATTCTCATTTAGTACCTCAAAATGTATAACGTCCATGCAGCTTGATTCCTGGGGTGCAAACATTTTGTGTTTTAAAATAATTGTTTGACTTTATTTGGATGACATTGGCCCTCATGTAAAAGAATAAGTTTCATCTGCTTGATTTAATATGGAGTGATACAGGGCTGGAAAGGAATTTCTTAGAAATAATGTATAATAACAAAGACACCGTGACAGATAAGGAGAAGTTAGTCCTTGGAAAGGAGCCAATTTTAGAAGTTTGTGGAAAATACAGCATAACACTAAAGAGAGGTGTAGTTGCACTTAAAGCAGCAAAGTAATGATCTCCTACTTATTTAAAGATATTCAATGCATATTTTGAACTTAGGTCTTAATTTATTCGTCATTTCTTTTATTCCTGCTTTTGAATTTAAAGACATAATTTTGAGCAATAGAAGGACTTGCTTTAGGGCAACTTTTAGTTTCAGTAATCACCATTAGTTTTCTCATTGTGTAATCCTGGGCTAATGTTAATTTCGAGCAAAGAAGGAAGAGTGGTTTGTTCCACACTAAAATGCGTTTCGTATTTAGTTCAGTTAAACTGGCTTTCTAAACCCTCAAGGTTTATTGTGTTTTATTTTGAAGGAAGGGGTCGATTAACTTGCTAAGAACTTTTCACAGAAACTTATTGCTAACCTTAATAATAGTCACTGAAGTTGGCAATAAAAAGAGAGGATGAAGGTGAGCAAAACTGCTTTGTCAGCATAGTAGTTTCATGGCTGATATTGTTAAAATACTATGTAAAATGACCAAAATATAATTTCTGGGCCATACATTAAGAAAAAAATCTTTAAAAATTTTTAAACCATAATTTCTGTGTGACTTACTGCATTACAGATGTGCAAGTTTCAATTTTTCTTCCCTGCTCATGTTAATTCCACAAATTGGATGATGCTTACAAACTTGAATTATACTTTTGTATATATTTTATAGTACATATATAACAGTATTGGATTTGAATTCTAGGAACTAAGTGATAATGGATTAATCTCTAAAGAGAAAACATTACAGATATTTTCATTTTCAAACCATTAGACCTAATGGGAGAGTTCACCTCTATTTATGCTTTAAAAGTATGTTCATTTTTTATTAATCTTCACAAAGAATTAATAAGAAAAGCTGATACAATAAAATTATTTAATCAATGGGGGAAATAGTCAACTTTCTTATTATGGAAAGAACATTTAACATGAGATCTACTTGCAACGAAATGTAGGCGTAAAATAGAATATTGCTAACCATAGGCACAATGCTGTACGGTAGATCTCTAGGACTTATTCATCTTTCATAACTGAAACTTTATACCCATTGAATAGTAACTTCCTGTATTCCCCTTTCCTTAGCCTCTGGCAACCTCCATTCTACTCTCTGCTTTTATAAGTTTTACTAATTCATTAATACTTAATATCACACAGTATTTGTCTTTCTATGAATGGCTTACATCACTTAGCATAATGTCTTCTAAGTCCATGCATATTGTCCCATCTGGTGGAATTTCCTTCTTTTTTAAGGCTGAACACTATCCATTTGTATCTATATACCACATTCTCCTATTTATTCCTTTAATGTACATTTAGTTGTTTCCACAGCTTGGTATTATGAATAATGTTGCAATGCACATATGTGGGATATGTGGGAATGCACATATCACTTTGAGATCCAAATTTCAATTATTTTGTATAAATGCCTGAAAGTGGAATTGCTGGATTATATTGCAGTTCTATTTTTAATTTTTTGAGGAATCTTCATACTGTTTTCTGTAGCAGCTGTACCATTTAACATTCTTATCAGAGGTGTTCAGGCATTCCAGTTTTTCTATATCCTAGCTAACTCTTGTTATCTTTTGTTTATTTAATTATAGAAGGAGAAGTTCACTGGCAAACCAGCGAGCAGGACCACAAAAGACCCTAGGTCTGGCAGCATCTTGATTTTGTACTTCTGATCCTCCAGAACTATGATAAATAAATGTTTGTTGTCTTAGTCACTCAGTCTTTGATAATTTGTTATGGCACCCCAAACTCACTAAGACAATTAGTGATGTTCTGAGCATCTTTTCATATGCCTGTTGGCCATTTGTATGTCTTCTTTGACAAAATGGCAAAATGTGTATTCAAAGCCTTTCTCCACTTATTAACAGGGTTATATATGGTTTTTTTTTGGTATTGATTTGTAAGTTTTCTTTACATATTTTGAATATTAATCGTTTATCAGATGTATGATTTGCAAGTATTTACTCCCATTCTGTAGGTTGTCTTTTCTGTAGGAAATATTAGACTGTTTTTAATATAGAAAAATACATTTAATATGAGATCTACTTTCAAAATTTAAGTGTGTAATAGAATAGTGTTAACTATGGGCACAATGCTGTACAGCGCAGACCTCTAGAGCTTATTCATCTTGAGTGACTTTGGTTCCATTTGGGGCCAAGTACATTATTTGCCTGAATTAAATCTTAAATCATGCACTACATACATGTAAAAAAATTCCTAAGTCTAGACAGATGTTTATTAAAAATATTTAATTTGTCAATACAGTGCATCATTATTTAATGAAAGAAAGAAATATTGCAGTGCTATTTACTTATTTTACAAAAATCAATCTGGAAAAGATGATTTAGTAATGATCATTCTTCCTTTGCAAAACAAAGTTGACTAATTGATAATGGAAAAGTTGGCTAGAATTCAAGGACTTACAGGAGAAATTCATATGACTCAGTCTGCTTTTGAGTAAACCAAAAGATACAAAAAAGATTTGACTATCTTTTGAAATACCCTGAATTCAAGTTTCTTTTTTTCCCGGATTTGGTTCAAGAGGGATTATTCTGTTAGGAATGAGAGAAGGAGCCTGGGAAAAAACTTATAGAAAGGCAGAACCTTTTTTGTTACCCATTAATGCTTTTTTAGAGTTGTTCATTTTTTCTGTTCTATTGGTATCATATAATATTTGTTTCACAATAAATTATGATCCATAGTACTATCAATCGAGTCAGTTCTATTATACTGTTTGGCAGAAACCCAAAACAGGCAAACATAAATTTTTGGTTTCCATTGAAACTTTGAGAATATTTAAAGCTTCTTTAGGGACAACAGGAAAGACCTGCTTCTACACTTAAAATATATTTCAGTGACATCTAAATAAATGGTTTTTCATCTTATACTGTAATTCTTTTAGAGATAAAATCAAAGAAAGGTGCAAGATAAGCAGCCAGAATTCAAGTGGTCATCTGGGAATATCAATACCATTCAAACTATTCAAACACAATAGCCCAGACAGACACGCTTACTTCTACCACTCCAACACTTGACAGATCAAACCATGTGGGAATTTAATTTTAGGATCTTCGGTTTCACCATGATGCAAGTCTTGCTGAGACCTGCCAGGCAGGCATTGCTGAACTTTAGCTCTCATTTTAAATCCAACTTTATGCTTTAATTTCTTCTGTGACTCAGAAATCATTTTTTCTATTTATTTTTCTATCACATTTTTTTCCCCTGACATCTTACAAAATTTTCAAATCCTCCATGAATCTTCTATTTTGTTTCAGGTAAGTATATTTGCTTCAGTTATCATCTGGTCATCCCCCAAAGGCACTAGAGAGTAATGAGAACCAATAATTGTGTAATATTTATGTGATTTAAAAGTTTAATTTAACCTTAGTTCCAATTCTGGTGCTAATCTAACAGAATTTAAAGCACCTATAGTTGCCTCCCTAAACGTAAGAGAAAGAAGGAGGGAAAATCCCTTAAATCTAATCCCAGCAAATTTCCCTCTTTCATTAAATATTCTGGGAACCTCATAAAGATTTGTAGAAAGCATTTTAGTATTTTGGGCCATTAATATCAATAGTCAAACTTTGTGATATTACAGGGCAAAGGAAAGATAAATAGAAAAAAAGAATACAAGTCCTCATTAGTATAAAATGATAGGGAATGGATAATTTCATTGTCTAAATGAACCTCCCTTTCTAAATTAAAGAAATATTATTATATTTAAAAAACAACAGTTTTGCTAGCCAAAGATTATCATAGTCAAATTAATTACAATGTTAAATTCACAATGAAATTTTATTTTAAAACTTAATTTGTCAGTTAAGGAGCAAAAGCAAGAGAATAAGTGTTATTACTTTATTTATGTTTTTCTTCTAGAAATGCCTCATCTATAAATATTACTAATAAACTCTTAGTATATGTCAATGTTCTAATTAATACTTGATATTAAAAATTGATTACTATAGAATGCACTTATTTTCTTCTTATGAGATTAAATTTTATGGCACTACATTCCCTTAGTTTCCTCAAAAGTTTTTATAGAATGGAAGCAAAAGTGTTTTTGAGAAATCTAGGACATGTACTTCTATAAAATTATAATTTTTACTCTGTGCACATAGAAATCTTGATAAATGATATAATGATTTCATTATTTATAATGAATCTTATTATTCATTATAATCTTGACAATTTATACCACCTTTACACATTATGAGAATTTTAAAAACTCTTCAAAAATAAAATATGAAAAACATACATCTAGTAAAATCGTTTTTATTAAAAGTGTTTATTTTTTTCTCTAGTAATATGGTATGCAACACTAAATATTATTTAACTAATATCTTCTGAACGTTATAGGTAGTCAGAAGTTTTTCACTGCTTATATATATGCATTTTATAGCTGAGAGTGGGTGAGTGGGGTGTAAGGTAAAAAAAATAGAGGAAGTTAGGGATAGCATCTTAGTTGAATAATAGAAAAATAATCATTTTAATAGTAAGAAAAAAGTAATTTTTAAATGAAATTAAAACCATTCATAAACACTTCAGTAGCTAGAGAAAATGTTTACACATTTGCTTTTTATATTTACATTTTTTTACACAATATATTTACACAAATATATTTACACATTTGCTTTTTATCTAAAGGTATGAACCATTCTGTAGAATGCAAGAGAAGCAGGAGGATGGAAAATTACAGATAAAGACCGTCTTGTCAGAAAATTCATCTTTTTTTCTAAAAAATATGGTGACAGCTTTCCTCCTACTTCTCTGACATTAAAATAATTTATAGATAATGAATAATAGTATAAAACTATAAATAGCCATGAAAATAGACATAATATATTCCAAGAATTCTAACTATATTATTGTACTGTGAACTTTTTACTGTTCAATTTGCACACTATGTTTCTCTAAATCTGTGAATGCCAACAATATGCTTACTTGTGATTTTGAAACTGCACTACAGTCATTGCTTTACAATATCTCAGAAGACAAATAATAGACTGCACTTTGCTTTTCTTTTATGATCATGTACTTTTAAAAGATGTATAATATTTACTCATACAATAATATTTTTATCATGTCAAAATAGTTATTTTCCCCATTTTAAAGAGCTGTATTATGTTTCTCCTTTAATAAATTCTTTTCTCATTTTTTTCTCTGTTTTCTTTCTTGATCCAAGCAATAGTAACATATCCCACTTAGCTTCCTTAGAAAATGTAACTATATATTAAAAACATTCCTTTAGATTTTTGTCAAGATTCTTATCATTGTGAGTATAATTTTAAGTCAGTGGTAAAATATTAAATTTAGAAACATACTTAAGATTACCTAGGCCCAAAATTTTTCTTTACAAATCACAAAATTAAAGCACAGCAAAGTTAAATAATTCACCTATGATTATAGGAAAAGTTAAGGAAGACACCAAGTCACCCAAATGCTTTCAGAAAATCTCAATCTTCTTAAAAAACTTACTTTGGGCACATTCATATTTAGCAGACTTTTGGATTAAATACTCTAAGATGTCTTCTCTATTCTCTCTCTCGCAACTAAGTCCTTGGTAAATCAAAATAATATTTGAATATATTGGTGGCTCATAAGAAATCTTTACGAAGTTGTGATTTGGGGAGCACAGTGAGCTAAATACTGAAGTCTGGAATAGCTAAATTTGATAAGGAAATATAAGGGTAGCCATATCTGTAATATTACATGTCTAACTGTAACATTAAACAAAAGTAAAAAGAAATGAGTAAAATTAATTTTAATAATACATTTTATGAAATCCAGTATATCCCAAATATTATTTCAACTGTATGAGAGACATTATTATATCCCTTAACTTTTCATACTCTTATTTATAACATAATCATTTTATCTTTCTGTGCTGTACCTTGAATAACTTTTTTCTGAACTATTTTCGGTTTTAAAATTCTCCCTGCAGCTGACTCTAATATTCATTAGATATTTAACTTACCCACTAAATTTTTACTTTTTATTTAGTTTTTGTTAAACTTTCATTTTCAAAAGTTCTTTTTGGTTCTTTTTTATATATGCTTTGTTTCCACTGCTCTAAAGACATTTTTAAACTTGTTGTTTTTAAAGAAAATATTTTAGAACTGTGTGTGTGCATGTTTTATAATTCTTGTCTGACTTCTTTATGGGTGTGTTTCTGTTGCAGATACTTTGCTTTTTATTGCTTCTGGTACCTTGTCTTTCCATGGTGTTTGGTTATTTTTTCATTTGATTGCCTTTTCAATGTTCTTAACAAATTATTCGAGGTTGTAAAGAAGATAACTTTCTGCAGAGAAGATCTGTGATTACTTCTTCTAAGTGTGAGGTGCCACTAACTGTCTAGGGCTATTTCACTTCAAGATCTGAGATTAGCGCTCCAAATTTACACTCTGGCTGCCTTATGGTGTAACTTCTCAAGATGTGTTTTCTTTTTACTTGCTGCTTTGCTTAGCACTGAGGGAACTGTTGTTGTTGTTGTCCTATAGTATGCTGTTGGGAAGGAGGTTTATTTATTTATTTATTTATTTATTGTCTTCCTCTCGTAATGATGGTTTAACACTTTGGGGACTTGGCTTAATGTGGGCAGTGTCTACTATATTAGCTCCTTTCTTAGGCAGGCTCGTAGGTTTAACTTTTGTCTCTCTTGCTTCAGAACTTTAAAGATCAAACTCAACATTTAAGACTGTCTTTTGGATAATCAACTTCATTATGTATAAAAGGCTTCAAGAATCCATTTCTTCTCTGATCATCAGCTTTCTCTTAATTTTTAATAAGTAATTTCAATTTTTTTACTATCTTGTCAGTTAATTCTCTTAAGAATAATTGGAAATATATGTTTTTTGTCTAGTATTTGGAGTTGGCTTGGTGGGAACAATGCTCAGAATTGCCTATCTTATTATATTCCTGAAAATGGAAGTTCAGTGGAAATTCTTAGGTCTGTGGGTATGAGAAAAATCATTCTAATATTTTGAAAATAGTTGGACATTATTGTATAATTTCAAGCAAACAATTTCAAGCCTAAACAATTTCACAGGGGGATTTGTACAGGAATGTTTACAGTTACCTTATTTGTCCAAAGTCTAGTGGCACATTAACACCATATTGCAGGGGCTCTGTACTGAAAAATAATACTTAGGCTTTACAATAGTCATACCATGGAATATTAGACAACAATGAAAATGGACAAATTACTAATGCATTAAACAGAGTATGTAAATCTTTGAAACATAATATTTCTCATTGAAGTAATTCTAAAAAGTCTAAAATAGGATATGATTTTTAAAGCTCTTAAGCAAGGAAACAAAAGATTATATGGTTCATTGATACTAAATGGTAAAACATTAAGAATAACAGCATTAAAATTTAGGATATTTGTTACTTTTCAAAAGAAAAAACATGAATGGAATATTGGAAAAACACACCGGTAGCTTCAAATATTGGTAATGAATATACTAGTTCTGAGTTTACATAGTGGTTTCAATGTATTTATTTTATTTTTATATTTTATAACTGTCATATATTTATTACATATATAACTTACATTTATAACTTAAGCTCACACAAATATATATATAATTTTGTAGATATCCATAATTGTTTGATTCCCATCAAAAACTATTAACCCTAAACTATAGGGCTTTAGTGCCCTTCTGTGGCACCAAATAATTGAGCATGTGATGTAGTGACTTGACAATCCTGGTTTTACATAACTCTAATTGAATCTTATTTCTCAAAACCTAAGGATGCAGCTATGTGACTACACTGTTTTGGACTAGAGTTCCAATCTATTCTCTAATCAGTTTGGATATTACCCCCTGCCGCATTCAGATGTCTGAATTCAAAATATATTCCATATTAGTCTGGTTATTTTTGGCTGATTATTTCAAGTATGGTTACACAGAGAAAGGGGAAATGAGATTTGATAACAATCTTTAAAACTGTAGCTCATTATATCAATTTATTCCCTGTAATTCAAGAAAATCACTTTGGTAGGCTATATTATCATGTCAGTTAGCTCAAATGAACATGTTCATGAAACAGTCTTTTGGATTCTGCTTACATTCTTGCTACATAAATATGGCTGTTGAAATTTATAAGCTGTTGAACTTTGTTAATATAAGCTGGTTGTTTTTCTAACATGATGAACAATTTACTAGAAAATCTCCACGCAACAAAGTGCAAAATTTACAGATTTTGCCTACAATAAGGGCAACAGCAGCAGCAGCAGCACAGACCAAAATTGTACCTCCAATTACCCTAATCTGCTTTAAGCTAAATATTAAAGAAAGGCATAGAGCCAGAATTTTATTTTATTTTTATTATTTATTTATTTATTTATTTTTTGCCTCTTGACTCTCTAAGGAACTTATTTTAAATGTTTCAAAAATAAAAAAGGAGAATCCACATCAAGGAAGAAAAAAATCTGTTTTATTATCTTGTTCATATTGATTCTATGTTATCCTGTCTGTAAAGAATCACTGAAATATTTACAAAATATTCCTCTCTTAAAAGGAATATGACAATGAATTTTTTTTTTTTTAGGATTTTCCTTAAGACGCATGACAGAAAAGGCACACATTGTTCAGACTGCACATAAAGTGGTTTCTAAAATGTATTTGTTTGTCCGTAGGAAATAATCACTGATCTTGGTACTTTGCTTTTTCAACATATAGACACATCCTCAGTTCCACAATAAATTTGTAAAATTTTATAGACATATATTTACATTTTTCCATCTATATTTTTATTTGAGAAGCAGCATATGTTATGTTTGCCTAAATGAGTTAAATTATGTTTGAGATAAGCAGGGAAAACAGAAACAAAATCGAAAGAAAGAAAAGGCAATGTGAAGCATTGGTATGTCATGTTGTTTTTGTCAAGCTAAAACCTCACTTAATACTACAGGAAGTATTGACTGTTTTGCAGGCGGTCCCATTACCTTTGGTAGACAATTCTCTTTCGAGAGTGAACAAGTCTCCTAAAATAGACCCCCTAAATTGAATTGGTATGGGATACCTAAATATCTTGGTTGCCTTTGAAAACAGGTCTCCAGGGTAGCAGCAATGTTGCTGTATCACCAATTGAAAAATTCCAATTTACTTTCCTCTTTAGATCTGCTCACAGAATGAATGAGTTCACATCAAATTGTTATGATCAAGAAAGATATTGCTTGTAATAGTCTTTTCTGGTTTTAAAATGACTTTGCCAGGGTTGAGAAGTAATATAAACATCAATAATAAAAGAAATTGGAGGGGCTGAAATGATTCAAAATAAATCGTATATGACTTTGGTTAGAACTGATGAAATAAATTAACAAACAAAAGGTAGTAAATAAAAATAAAGAACTACATGTGCGGACACAGTAATATAAACTTTCGGGTATATGCTTAGCTTTTCAAAGTTCTGTCTGTTAGGTATATTTCCTTGTTGGAGGCATCTTTAAAAAAAACACGAAATGATTTTATGTGATTAGTAAAATTTCACTGTATTCTGTGGAAATCACACAGAGTCTGGAATATTCAGCAGGCTTATTTCTTTAAAAATTGCAGACATTTTTTATGATAATTTAAATATCCAAATTTTGCAACAAGCCTTTCTAATTAAAAGGATAAAGCCTAACTCATCTAGTTAAAAATGTTAGGCTGGGTGAGGTGGCTC
The DNA here is from genome assembly GCF_028885655.2 of Pongo abelii. Taxonomy (NCBI): domain Eukaryota; kingdom Metazoa; phylum Chordata; class Mammalia; order Primates; family Hominidae; genus Pongo; species Pongo abelii. Next base: position 92,823,675 of record NC_071990.2, on the reverse strand, counting down.
ATGCCTCTAATCCCAGTACTTTGGGAGGCCGAGGCAGGAGGATTGCTTGAGCTCAAGAGTTTGAGACCAGCCTGAGCAATATGGCAAGACCCCGTCTCTACAAAAAATAAAAATAAAATAAAAAATTACCCAGGCATGGTGGCACATGCATGTAGCCCCAACTACTTGGAGGTTCAGAGGGGAGGATCACTTAAGCCCAGGAGGTTGAAGCTGCAAGTGAGCCGTGATCTCCCCACTGCGCTGTCATCTGGTCCACAGAGCAAGACCCTGTCTCATGAAAATAAATAAATAAATAAAATGTTGATAGAGATACATTCATTTAGGGACTCTGTCCTTCTTGAGCATTTTCTCTAGCATAATTAAACAAAAAATACATGGCGTATTTTTTAGGTTTGACCAAGACAGTCTTAGTGTTTCCCTCAACTTGATTCTACTGACTAAGGCTTCTTTTCTGACTATAGGATCCTACTCTCCATTTTCTTCAATCATTTATTTTAGAAAACTTACATTTGTAATTTTTTTTCCCTTTTTCTTTGAGATGTAAATTTTCTGCAATCCAGCGATGTCTTCTTAAAGGACCCTGGAGCCGTCGCTTTGAAATACAACCATCGAGAAAGTTGGTGCCCTTATCTCCTAGTCTGTGTGGAGAATATGTGTCTAACTTTTTCTGTAAGCACCAATTATCAAGCACAGATAGCCTAATCACATTGACCAACCAGCCCACTAAAGTCTTTCATTATGTTTCCACTAGCTTTCCTCAGTGTTTAAAAATCCTCCGTTTCTTGTTTCAGTGAAGCTGAGTTCAGTGTTTCTCCTTTATTGTAATAATTTTGACACTATTTCAAGAGTCTTGAATGAAGCCTTGCTTGCCATTTTTAAAACCACTTGGTGCAAATTTTTCTTTAGTGTTCATGGACATTAAATGAAAGCATTCACATCAAAAAATTTTTTTCTTAAAGAATGCAGATTGGAAAATATTATACTCTTAGGTTATGTATGTGTTTTTTTCATTGTAACAATATTATTTTTATAGCAGGTTGTAAAATGCTTCCATGTTGTAAAATGCTTCCATGTTTACATGGAATGCCTCCAAAGGCATTATTTAATTTAATTTTCACAACACCTCAGTGAGGTTGGCAACAACAGTATCAATGGGTTTACTTTGAGATATTTGAGACTTGGATTAATTGTCTTGCCCAAGATTACAACAAAAGAGAACACCATAGAGCCATACTAGAAGTGAACCTTCTAGGTTCCCTATTGTTCTTATATCCACATTCTCCAGGTCTCATATCCACATTCTCCAGGTCTCATAACATAGTTCCCTATAATACATATTTTGCTAATTGTTGTTACGCAAAGTCATAATTTTAAGTACATGGCAAATTATAATTTAACTGAAGCCCATTGACTTCAATTACTTTGTTGTATCAATTATTTTAAAATATTATATTCTGTTATTCACATGTAGATTTAACTGTATGTTATTCCATTTTGAACAAAGATTAAACAGTAATGTTTGTTTGCTTCTAACACAGGTCTAGAGACTGACAATTTTTAAAAACAGCAGGCACTCAATATTTGTTGGGTAGATACATTAATGAAGTTGAATTTTTGTGGAAATCATATTTGTATTTTTGTAACGTTTAGGACAAGGTTCATACACTACTGATAACCAGTAGCCAATAAATATTGGTTGAGGAGAAAAATAATAGTAATCGTTCAGTTTTATGTTAACAAAAGTTGGAAGAAAATGTTCTGTAAGAGAATATATGTCCTTATTATTACTGTTGTTTTACTGTCAGTTTGTTAGCCCTGTGTGAAAATCATTATAAAACAGTTTGGCAAGAATGTTTTCTGAGATGCTTTAGTCAGAGAGGGCAATTGACTTCATTACACTAGAGATATTGTGACATTCACATTTATGTCAAAAGGGAACCTGAGAGGGGTTAATACATACAGAACATTTTCTCACTTAATCTTTTAGAAAATGTTTTCTGGCCAGGCACGGTGGCTCAAGCCTGTAATCCCAGCACTTTGGGAGGCTGAGGTGAGCGGATCTCGAGGTCAGAGTTTGAGACCAGTCTGGCCAACGTGGTGAAACCGTATCTCTACTAAAAATCCAAAAAATAGCTGGGCATGATGGCAGACACTTGTAATCCCAGCTGCTTGGGAGGCTGAGGCAGGAAAATTGTTTGAACCCAGGAAGCGGTGGTTGCAGTGAGCTGAGATCGCCCCATTGTACTCCAGGCTTGGTGACAGGGCGAGACTCTGTCTCAAAACAACAACAAAAAAAGTATTTGTACATTTGAGAGGGCTAAGAGAAATGAGGATTATCCATCTAATTCATGGAAATGCTGAGATATCAACACAAGTCTCATCTTGCTCTTCCTATATACATAGGTACATGAGTTTAAATCCTATACTCATTTGATACGTTGAGACAAAAAATAATTTCACACAAAACAGCACTCAGAAAATAGAGGCAGGTTGTAGACTTTAAAGTATTTAAAGTAGGAGATATTTGTTCAATATAAGTATAGAATATACACATACATTTCATGGTGAATGTTTATTATTTTTTCTGTAACATATATTTAGTAATTCCTCAAACATTATTTTATTCATAGAGTACAGATTTTATAAACTTTAGTTTGAATGAATCCTTACAAAATAAATGTAAAAAAAGTAAAATCTTTTTAAAAATGTGTAAAAACATGTAGACCAAAAGGCCATTTGGTTAGCAGTCTCAAACAGTCTGTCACATCTTCCCACTAAAATTTTCATTTAAAAAAGAACTTATAACATTATCAATTATTAAAAATATTAAACTTTGTGGTGGGTATAAGTGACTGTTTTCATGTTAAGATTTTAAGAATACTCCAATCTTATGTTTAGTGCTTGTGTACACCCAGAGCCAATAAGAAGAATGTAAGATTACTAGTGAAACTCTCAAAAACAAACTTCTCCAGTTTGGAAAGAAATTTCTCCCTGACTGGCTTTACTTTCTCTTTCATTCTTGTAATGGCCTTGACATTGGTGAAGGGCTTTAGTTTGTTATCATTGTGGGAGACAGGATAAAATGGAAGGGAGTTGAGAAGGAAGAATTATAAAATCAAAATTAGAAAAAATTTCTAATATCCTATAAGTAAGACTGGATTCCTTCTTCTTGTTCTTGATCACAAAACCTTAAAGGAAGGGAATGCCTTGTTAGTGGTAACATTCTCCTTTGGTAATAAATAAATATAAAATATCATATCAATCACTTGTAAACATTCACACACACACACAAAGGAACATCTTTCTGATTTTTCACAGGAATAGCATACTGCAATAGTTATTTACCATAAACAATAAAAAAATACAGAAAATATATCAATACGATATAAAATCATGCAGCTTTAGAAAATTAGGAGTGGAAAGTCTTACATAGAGAATATTATATGATAAAAAGAAAACAGATGAAAATATAAAGAACAGCAGAGATGAAAAAAGACCTGGGTTAGACATTGAAACTGAAACTAAAATAGGAATAGCAGAATTTAAATCCACAATTGAGATGATAAAGAAAAGCATTAATTGTTTAGGAAAATTGATCTAATAATCTGGAGAAGAATGTTTTTAAAAAATCCATTAGAGTCTGAGAAAATGAAAAAGAGATGATCAATGAAGATTAACACGACTGATGTGAATGGAGAACAGATTGTGGAAGTTTCACTTGCAGAAAGATGGCATCCTTAACAAACAGTGCAATTAAGTATATGAAAAAGGCAATAGACTGAATATGAATAATAAAACAGTGATTTCAGTTTGGTAATAATGATAAGTGTGTATCCTAGGATTGCCTTATAAGGTTAGGGTAATAAGAAGACTATTGATTTAGATAGATATAGATATAGATATAGATATAGATATAGATATAGATATAGATGTAAGGAACTATACTACCAGGCAAACTCTTTTCTCTAGTGGGTGAGAGATTTTATTTTTAATTTTCCTATTTGTTATATGTAGGTAATTATTATTAAAGAAACACTAAATAAAATATTTATAGCATGAAAAGCCATGCATTATACTACACAGAGTGGGTAAAATTCAGTGAGCATAATCTGTTGACATTGCTGCTTTAATAAAATTCATGTGTCTAGTTGTGTCACATGTTACTAGTTTACTATATCTGTATTTTTATATTCTAAACAGACAGGCTACATCATAGCAGTACTGCAGGAATAGTTGAACATGGCCATTTAGTCTCATCCATATGAACATTCTGTTGCTATTTCCCAGTGGAAACCTTTATACCCTACAAAGAATAAAGGAAAAATGAATAAAGGAAGCTAAGATTATTTATCATCTGTCTGTCTATCTATCTATCTATCTATCTATCTATCTATCTATCCACACACACACAAATGCCCACTGATAATCACAGACATTTAAAATCATTGGTTATTCATACTATTAGGTCAATTGCTTTTATGACATAATTACCTAATTGAGCTCAAGCTAAGTGATTTTGAGACTGGGGAAGGAGAATGAGAAGGCAATGAAAACATAAACAAAGAAAAATCTATGTCAGAATGATGGAACGTCTATATTCTCAGAGTTTTTTTTTACCTGGATGTCCACTGACTATTTTGTTGTTGAGAATATGTACACTTGAGATGACTTGTATCATTTTAGGTGCTTGAATAACACAAGCTCTCTAAGGCAGCCACATAATTCACCATACATTGACTTGAATTGATCTTAAAATATCCATCAGAAAGTTTAAGTGGCATTTCTGGGCCATGTTATAGACCTTTTTACTTATTGCCTATATGTAAATTTCTTGTTTTGAAAGACAGTAGCATTTTATATGGTTTTTGCCATCTGAATGATAAGTGCAATTTTGTACAATAAAAAGAATTGCTTTGAGGCAGTTGAGATTTAATTAAATTCACTAAGCTTTGTGATGAAAAAAAAAACCACTACTCCAAAACGAGAATGCACACAACACATTTTTTGAACCAGTATTTGACTCCTCTCATACTTCACTATAAGCTGTGACAGATTATTTGAAAAAAAATTTACATGGAAAGTGTATTGATTTTCACAACAGTTTGGAACTCATACTTTCCATCAGGATTGTAGATTGTTCAGAGACATATGGACTTCAATATTTAAAATTAAAATGTTTTAAATAATTCTCAATGTAGCACTTCTGTGTTGTACCCTCCTAGTTTACTCTTAATAGCTATATCAACTAAATAAGTAAATACTCAAACATATGCTGCTAATTTGAGATGTATATGACTTATCTTTTCACTTGGCTGTAAAATCTTAAAGGCTTAAGACAATACCTTATATATCTTCCTTTATCTTACTTGATGCTTATCATAGTATGATCCCTTGGCAAAGGCTTTCTGATTAATTGACTGATTGCTGTCAAGTTTTTGCTAATTATTCATCAAATTTCAACAGCTTCTTTCTTCAAAAAGATCAAAGATTTCTACAGAAAGCTGCATATTTATAGCATTTAACACAGCAAAGTTGAAAATAGTAAATCCAGAGAACATGTAGAAAAAAAAATCAGAAGAACAAAGAAGGGTAAATGATAAAATCAATTTAATACATCCTTATTGGTCACTTAATTTTGTGCATTAAACTGTATTACCAAGTCATTAGGCCATCAAAAGTGATTTTATTTATGGGATATAAAGGGAATAAGGGTCTTGCCTATTGCCTAGGCCTCCTGAATTTTCTGTCTGGACTGGCATAAGTATGATTCATTTTCAGCTTTAACTTTTGTCTCAGTTTGTAACATTGTCTCAGTCCATTTTCATACTGCTGATAAAGCCATACCCAAGACTGGGCATTTTTCAAAAGAAAGAGGTTTAATTGGACTTAAAGTTCCACATGGCTGGGGAGGCCTCATAATTATGGCAGAAGGTAAAGAGGAGCATGTGACATCTTACATGGATGGTGGCAGGCAAAAAGAGCTTGTACAGGGAAACTCCCGTTTTTAAAACCATCAAATCACATGAGACTCATTCCCTACCAATAAGAACAGCATGGGAAAGACCTGCCCCCATAATTCAATCACCTCCCACAAGGTTCCTGCCATGACATGTGAGAATTGTGCGGGTTACAATTCAAAATTATATTTGGGTGGGGACACAGCCAAACCACATCATTCTGCCCCCAGCCCCTCCCATTTTTCCCTTCCTGACTGCCCTAGCAGAGGTTCTTCATGAGGGCTGTGCTCCTGTAGCCAACTTCTGTTTGGGCATCCAAGAGTTTCCAAATATCTTCTGAAATCTGGGAGGAGGTTCCCAAACCTCAATTCTTGACTTCTTTGGGCTCACAGGCTCAACACCATGTGGAATCTGTCAAGGCTTGGGGCTTTCAGCCTCTGAAGCCATGGCCCAAGCTCTACCACGTTGGCCCCTTTCAGCCACAGCTGGAGTGGCTGGGTCATAGTGCACCAAGTTCCTTAATTGCACACATCAGAAGGACCCTGGGCACAGCACAGGAGACCATTTTTTCCTCCTAAACCTCCAGGCCTTTGATGGGAGGGGCTGTGAAGACCTCTGACATGCCCTGGAGACATTTCCCCTATTGTCTTGGGGATTAACATTTGGCTCCTCATTACTTATGCAAATTTCTGCAGCCAGCTTAAATTTCTCCTAATAAAATGGGACTTCCTGTCTTTCTTTCTTTCTTTCTTTTTTTTTTTTTTTGAGGTGAAGTCTCCCACTGTCACCCAGGCTGGAGTGCCGTGGCATCATCTTGGCTCACTGCAACCTATGCCTCCCAGGTTCAAGCAATTCTTCTGCCTTAGCCTCCTGAGTAGTTGAGATTACAGGCATGTGCTACCACTCCCAGCTAATTTTTGTATTTTTAGTAGAGGCAGGGTTTCACCATGTTGGTCAGGCTGGTCTCAAACTCCTGACCTCGTGATCCACCTGTCTCAGCTTCCCAAAGTGCTGGGATTACAAGCCTTTTCTTTTCTATGGCATTATAATTCTCCAAATGTTCTGTTCTTTTATGCTCTGCTTCCTTTATACAACTGAATGCCTTTAACAGAACCCACATCACCTCTTGAATGCTCTGCTGCTTAGAGATTTCTTCCACCAGATACCCTAAATCACGTCTCTTAAGTTCAAAGTTCCACAAATCTCTAGGGCAGGGGCAAAATGCCACCAGTCTCTTTGCTAAAACATAAGAAGAGTCATCTTTGTTCAGTTCCCAACAAGTTCCTCATTTCCATCTGAGACCACCTCACCCTGGACTATATTGTCCATACCACTACCAGTATTTTAGGCAAAGCCATTCAACAAGTCTCTAGGAAGTTCTGAACTTTCCCACATTTTCCTGTCATCTTCTGAGCTCTCCAAACTGTTCAACCTCTGCCTGTTTCCCAGTTCCAAAGTCACTGCCACATTTTTGGGTATCTTTTCTGCAGCTCCCATTCCTGGTACCAACTTACCAGGAATTATTAGTATTAGTCCATTTTCATGCTGCTGATAAAGACAACCCAAGGCTGGGCAATGTACAAAAGAAAGAGGTTTAAATGGACTTAAAGTTCCACATGGCTAGGGAGGCCTCATACTCATGGCAAAAGGCAAGAAGGAACATGTCACGTCTTACATGGATGGTGGCAGGCAAAAAGCTTGTGCAGAGAAACTCCCATTTTTAAAACCATCAAATCTCATGAGACTCATTCACTATCACAAGAACAGTGCAAGAAAGACCTGCCCTCATAATTCAATCACCTCCCACCAGGTTCCTCCCACAATACATGTGAATGGTAGGAGTTACAATTTAAAATAAGATTTGGGTGGGGACACAGCCAAACCATATCATCATGCAGTGGGTCACAGACAAACACTATGGTTCCATATGATGCAGATTTATAGTTGAATATGTTGGCAGGAAAATCTTACAAGCATGGAATTGGTGGAATACAGAATACCTTGAATTCTCATTATCCCACATTGCAAGCCAGGCATAGATTGTCTGTATGTTAAAGTTTCAGTAAACAAGATCTACTATCATAATACTCTACAAATGTGGACAGAGCGGGAGAGAAGGGAGGAGAGGCAAGATAATGTCTACATGACTATTTAATAATAAGAATTCCCTGTTCAGAGAAGTATTCCTGTAGCATCAGTCTGTCCTAGGTAGCTAACTCAGATATACTGAGACAACTTTCTGCGAGGTTATTAGCACAAAAGGTGTGGATAGAAAGTGAATGTCCAGAATCATCCAGAAACAGATAAGAGAGCCAAGAAGTGAATATTAAATCACCAAGCTAAACTTTCTAGAGTAATGGAGTACTAAAGCAGCCATGACATTACATTTCTGTAAATCTCTATTCAGATTGTTTTGACAGCACACAATATTGATCATATGGATATTGAGGGGCATGTGATTTAGCATCAGAGCCCAACTATCAGCCTCTCTGCTCTTGAGTCTAAGGGTATATATATTATAGTCAGTGCAACAGAGAAACCACTCTTGATTATATTCCTTCATAGCTTTATAATAGTACATCTCCCTGTGAAGAGAAAAGACTGATGCTATGGTTGGAATGGGTCCTCCAAAGATAACATGTTAAAAATTTGATACCCAAGGCAGAGGTGTTGGGAGGTGGGACCTTTAAGAGGTATTAATGTCATGTGTGTCCCATTCTCATGAATGAATTAATGCTGTTGTCGTGGTTGTTGTTTCCTTACATAATGATAAGTTCAGCCTCCACTTGAACTTTCTTTTGCCCTCTCTTCCCCTTCTACCTTCTTCCATGGGATGAAGCAGCATGAAGCCCCTCTCAAGATGCCAGCCCCATAATCTTAGACTTCTTAGCCTTTAGAACTTTTCAAAACAAATTTCTGTGATTTATAAATTACTCAGTCTCAGGTATTCTTTTAGAGCAGCACAAAATCAATTATGACAAATAAAAATATTATTTCCTATTGAAAATAAAAGACTTGTTTGTAACTGTGAACATAATTAAGAGATTTCCAGGTTGCTTCATATATTTTTTAATTCTTTGTAGAAAAATGAGTAATTATGTTTTCTAAAATAAATATTATTAGATAATTTCAAAACCCTTTTTTACTTCCACTTCTATCCCATGTTTTCTTTGAGGACAATGTTTTATTATTATTATTGTATTCCATGTGACAGTGATTATTTAGAAGTTGGACAAGAGTCCTCAAGTAGAAAAACATATCAGGGAAAGTTTAGTACTAAGGATTCTCTTCTGTCTTATAGTGAGCTATCTAGCTGATCCATTTGTTCTTATATTGGATTATTCTCGTACAAAAGAAAAACATCAGAAGGGTGAATTGTAAAACTTCTTACCAGGCCTCTCATTCTCCTTCATTGCAAGGCAAGGAGACAATTTAAGCAGAGTTGGATAAAGACATCTTGGAGTAAATAGCTTAGTAAACATGTGCACAGTAACCTCTTTTATAGCTTATTTTCTCCTATGGTCTGCTCGTAGTGATTTAAGGAGCAAGAGTCAAAAGTAAAGATGTTGTAGTTGTTTCTATACCTAGATTAGTAAAAGTTTGGATTTGCATTTTAAAGTAAAATCTCTAGGGACCAGTTTACACACCTTTGTTCAAGTTAAATCCCTCCTCCTAAGGTGTGGAATCATTGAAGTCCTTAGGTGTGTTATTCAATTGATGTGCTTATTTGTTTGTTTGTTCCAGAATGCCTTTTTCTGTTCCCATCCCACTCTCACTAACACAATGTCATACCCACTAGAACTGTTTCAAAGCCATTTCAAGTATATTCATAGAGAACGTAACATAATTGTAGATTGTTCACATGATTAAACATGAAATAAAAATAATTAGCAAAGGTATTAGGGTTGCTGGAAATCTAAGAGAAAGAAAAGATGAGAGAAACTCTTTTATTCTTGCTTTCCTCAAGTCTAAAATTAAGAAATTGACACATTCTTTTATTAGATTTCTAGCAGTTCCATATTATACTATATAAGATGCATTTTTATGGGACATATTGATAAGAATCAATTGCTGTGCTGCTTGGAAATTAGAAACTTTCAATTTGCGTTTGGGAACTGCAAGTGAAAAACAGCAAAATGTTTGAACACTGAGGTCTAGTCCAGTAGCCATTCCCATATCTATAAAAACAAGTATTTGAGGAAAAATGACAATAAAATAATCATCAAACAATGTTCAAGAAGTATGCCATGAAGTAAAAAAATCTTCCTTTTGCTGTGAAAAACTGTTATATTTGTAAAATGGCAGATATTTAAAAATATAGTGTTTTTGTACTTGTATACAAAATAATTTCAAGTTTATATGTATAAACTTTTAAAGTTTTTGATGATTTGCATATTATAAATTTAAATATTCAGATTTACAAGCTTAATCTCAGATTGAAATGCAATAAAACTTATGTGCTTATAATAATTATAATAATGATATATTTTTATTTTTAGAAAAATATGTGCTCATGGTAACAAATTGAAAGCATGTAGAAAAATAGAAACATATAATAAAATCATGTAAAAATTATTATAATCACTTTGACATATTTTTATCAGTTTCTAAATTTGTGCATTTGAAGTTATAAATGTTTCTACATATTATATTAAGATTAAATAGGTGATACAGAATTGCATTCTTATTTTTAACTGAAGTGTAAATCATAAGCATTATCCCATGCTATTAAATAGTGCTTAAGAATCTACATTTAATCATACTACTTGTTTTATCTATAGCTCCACTAAAATACATTGAATTATTATCCGAACATTAGACATTTAAGTTGCTTATAGATTTTTGCTATTACAATTACATCATGATTTTCATCTTTTTACTAAAATGTTTGTCTAATGTTTTTTTTTTTTTCTTTTGGCTAAGGCTCTAGAAGAGAAATTACTGTATTAAAGGTTATGAACTTTTTACAGACCTCAGTATGTACTGACAAATTGCTTTCCAAAAAGGTTGTACCAATTTACACTCTCACCAGTAGAGCAAATAGATGAGTCTTAGAGTGCACTCATTCTAAATACGACTCTTAAAATGTTTGTAGATTTGGTAGTAAACCATACTAACTGTTAGTGATTTCAATCTGAACATTTGTGAATAAAGGAAAGATTGAAATATTTTCCATGGTTTTTATATATAATTTGTATTTTTTCTCTGAAATAAGTTCATGTCATTTTTATAGTGCTTAAGTAATTATTTTAACTTGCATTAACAGTGTTCAATTACGATTATTTTAGTTTATATTTTTAAAAATACTACATAATTGTATTCTTTACCTTACAATATGATTTTTGATAGATTTAATCATTTACAGCGATTGTTTGATTCTTTACTTTCTTCTGCATTCCTCAACATAGCTTTTATATTAGAAAATGTCTTCTGAATTGATAATCATATAAATATTTACCCTCAATTTTTTATTCACTTGTAGGTCCCCTATTATAAAATATGTTGATAAAATCTATCATTATTCAGCAATATAAAACACCAAATTTAAAGTACTTTATAGTCATACTCAGTTATTTATTATCTAACATGTAGCACTTTGTAAGGTCTAACAGTTCATTTAAATTTCTAAGGAAATTTGTACCTATTGTAATTCAGTGTTTGAGATCTGTCAGAATTTCTTTAACCTGTCAGAGATTTTGATATGCTATAATAATATTGATACATTTTAAAAGAAAATATAACACCATATTCCCAGAATCAAAGACTTTCATATAAAAAAGTAGAAAAGAGTCATCACATTAAGATTGTATTTGATTCTGTGGTTTTTCATTGCTGTACAAATTGGTTGCTCTGCCATGACATTCGTTACAAATTTCTGTAAGGTTATTTTGATCATTTGGGATTTGTATGACTTCCTGATATTTAGCAAAATGATTTTAGAATTGTACAGGTGATTATCATTGAAATGATTATCCAACTGATACCAACGACTGGCCATTACTTTGTAGCTCATAAAAACTTGAACATCCATTCTCTCCACAATTTGATCCATACAACAACAGCTCTGTGAAGGTGGCAGCTTACAACTACTCAGTTAAATGAATTTCTTATTGTCTGATAAGAAAAATAAGATTCAAGATGGTGAATACCTTTCTTAAAATCATAAAGTTGACAGAGATGGAGTTAAAAATGATTCTTGTCAGCCCAGATTCCATGTTCTCTGTTAAAATAATGTCTTAGCTTTCAATCATCAAACTTTCTTGTGTCAACAAAGAAACATTTGGATGTAACTTTAGTTATCATAGAATAAGTTGGAATTTAGATATTAGAGTGCTAACTGCTTTGGAGGTACAGCAGATAGAGTAAATTGCATATAAATTTTTAAGTTTGTTTATGCCAAATTATTAATGTAGTTTCCTTAGATAAAACATTTTTAAAAAATAAATTTATGTGTAAAGACACAGGCAAACAGATTAAATTACTAATAATTTGGAGAGTGCTTGTGCTCAGAGCAAGATACCCAAAAGTATGGTGCTGTGGCATGCTGAGTACCTTGAACTGAGTGCCTCAGAAGTGAGATCTTTCTACACTTCTCCTGCCCTCCTGCTTCTTTTTCTTCTCCAGGCAGGCCATACAAACTAGAACTCCTCTTCACAAGGTGGGTCATAAAAACCAGAACCTTTTTTCCAAAGCCAGCCATAAAAACCTAAAAATACTTGTCTAACCTCCTCCCACCCTTCTGTGTAAGAGCTGGTTGTAATGAAATTCTCTGACCTAACTTGTCTAATGGTAGGTCATAAGACCCTCATTCCAGAAGGGGTCCTGCCCTACACCTCATAGGAAGAAATGCCACACAGACAGGTTAAGAAGAATGTGAACAAATAGGCCTTGCTGGGTTCCTCCACTCAAGTCTGTTTAATCAAAGAATACAATCGGCATTTCCCACCCCCACCTGCCACCACCCCGCAGTGCCTTTGGCTCTTCCTATCTCAAGATTCCTGTGTCACATAAAACTCTGATTAAATAAATCTGTTATGCTTTCCTCCTGTTAATCTGTCTTTGTCAACTTTTATTTCAGATCTAGACAGCAACTGTAGGAGGGTAGAGGAAACTTTTCCCCCTAACAGGAGGAAATCTATGTATAAATACTCTTAAACTTGGTGATTCAAGTTATAGCAAATTCCTCCTTATAATGTTAAATTAGATAATGTATATGAAGTTCTTATCACACAGTGAGAGATAGGTTAAGTGTTGTGATGTTTTTGTTGATGATGATGATAATTCCACAGTTTGTGAAACACAGGGGTTTCACTTCTTGAACCAGGGCACGTAGATGTTTGTGTTGTGGTTTCTTCTGTGTTTATTTATATTTCACTCAGAGAAAGTGTTCTTAGTGACTCGCAGACAAATTAACTCAGTGTTGTTGAATAAAGACTTTCTCTGTGAATGAAACCCAGAAGTAGTTATTACCTAGGACAATTCTGTGTCATTCAAAACAAGCTAAGATGGGGAAGCCACGAGATAGCAATAGGAATTGGCTTCTAAAAAGTGCTAGTAAGATGGTCTGAATAATTTATTGGGGCCTACTGGGAAACTGTCAATTTAATTAACACTTAAATATTACACAAACCCAGAAAAGTGAGGTTGGGTCCTTAACTGGATAATGTCCATTTATTAATATTTATTTTTTCTTTGTAAATACTAACTAATCTGTAAAAAGACACTTTCTTTGTAAACTTCGATGGCTGTATTTAGCATCTTTTGATGATACGTGACAAAAACAATTTTTATAACAATGGTGGAAAAATAATGATTTTTCTATCTTCAGTATTTCCTTCACATTTATCTGTTGACATTCTACTGGAATGAAGAGCCCTCCTTACCTCCTTTCTTATCTAAGTGTGTTTCCGTGGATTGATCTATATCTATCTATCTCTAATTATCTATCTCTCTACCCATCATTTTTCTATTATCAGTGATAACTTAAGAATTCCTATTTTATTCAATGGATTATTTTCCATTTTGTACTTATTTATGCTTATGTTCATATTATCACAACTTTTCAACAAACCTGGCGATTTAGTAGCGCCTTCCAAATGGCTCTTTTTTTTTGTTATTATTATTACTATTATTATTATTTTGAGCACTTTTTTACATTCTACAACATTTTTAAGGCTTTCCTTCCAGCCCTGAAATAAATCCAGTCAATTCTCCAAGTCCTGGTTCCTTTCAGTGGGGAATCATATTTACAAATCAAGATGAAATATGTGTTTATTGTTGGTAGGATATCGTTGCTGCTAGGCCTATTTGACTCACAGCACTAAGATTTCTGTGCATGTGTATGTGTGTGTGCATATTGAGTATGCATACTGAGTGCATACTTATACCTTCAGTTTCAATCCACCTCCTGCATGACTTTTATAGTCTGCATTTCTATGTTCCCTCGTTCACAATGAGAACCGAGGCTTTAAACACAAGCTCACTTGCTCATTTACTCAATCTGACAATATACATAAAATAGATTCAGAAGTGCTAGACCCACCTCACTATGCAAACACAAACTACAGGAAAAAGTTCAAGATTTGAAGGTGGTTTTATTATCCCCTTGGACTGAGATTATTACAGTTAAAAATCTGTGTTCAGGAGTTACATGCATTCATTTGATTTACCTATTTGTATGAGTTGGTTTGGTTTTGCTTTTCCTTCCTTTAGTTTGGTTGTGTTATTCATATGAAATACATGGGATTAATTTTTCCTGTTTGTGCTCAGATTTTTAAATTTCATACTGATTTGTTTTTATTTCTTGAATATATAAACTATTAACATGCATAGGAATACTGTGTATCAAAACAAAACTCATTTGACATTGCATCTGCTTATGGTTAGAATAAGGTCCTCCTTAAATCACACTACTGGAAATATTTAAAGCTGGAGTCATATATTCTGTTCTCTGATCTTTGCCTTTCACTGGTCCGTTAGAGTGGGAGAATAAACTTGTTTCCTTTCTCGTGTGAAGTATTCTGTTGCCGTTGTGTTCCTTGAATACTGTGCTGAAAAGGCTTGTGTGAACAAAGTCTGGATTTTGTAGAGATTCTACTACAACATGAGTATTGATGTCTGCCATAGACATGTGACCAGGACCTGGAAGCTTGTGTTTTTTCGTTTATTTATCAGAGGAAATCCTTACAAACTCTATTTTTTGTTGTTTTGTTTTGTTTTTTAAAAGGAGGGGTAGTTTATAATGGTTCCTTATGAACTCTGAAGACTGTTCCGAAAATCGAATCATATGGCCTTTGTAAGTCTTTTGTAAATTATAAATAATCTTAATATATCTCATTCTTGAGTTTGGAACATTATAGACACATGGGTATATAAGTACTTTCTATTTTATTTTTTAAAAGACTCCGTTTGTACCTTATTTTTGGCATCTCTGCATGGTGGGAGTTAAAGTCCTATTTCAGAGATTATGGTCTGTAATTTTAGAATATCTAAGAACAGCAGGATAAAAATTGACCACCAGCTAGCTCATACTGGCCCCTCCAATGAGCCTATGGGATACCAGTGGGTCATGACTGCAAAGCTTCCAAAAGCTTCCAAAGCTCTGCCATGTTCCCTTTAAAGATTACCTCAACTGGAATCCTAAGAGCATCTGATCACAGCAGGAGGAAAACTTCAACTCACTGCCTTTTACATTTCGTCAGCCTGACTCATGAACTTCCCAGCCAAACAGGGAACCAGTGATGGAGTCTATATATCTGCTTATATATCCTGGCTTTCCTAGCATATCATACAAATAAACACGTTTCTCGGAAGTTTTCTAGTTCAGAGTGGTATAATACTTGCCACCACACCTTGATCCTCAAATGGGAAATCCCTCCAACTCAGCTGGCTATGGTTGGTACTTCTGAATCAGTGAAACAGGAGCAGGACTGAGCACTTCTCCTGGCCAGGTTCTAAAGCTGGCAATAAATTTGATTGTGCAACAGCCACAGGAGAGTCAAATACTGTTTTTCTTCTGCCATAAGGACTGATTTTTAAAACCATTTTGGAAACCCCATGACTCACAGGTCACTCCTACTATATTATGAAGAATAAAATGCCAAGGCAGAATTACCATCCTGCACAACAGAATATTGGATTTATGCATCTAAGACTCATCAGGAAATAGAGGAACTACAAGAGTAGCTTATCTGTATAGTAAATATTTTATTTTATTTTTCTGTTTTCATCTATTTGTTGACTAGGCCAAATGCAAAATACATTATAAAATAAACAAACGAAACACAAAGTCACCTCCTTTGAATATTTATCTCCCTCTTTCCTGGCATCAGATTGTTTATTCATTTATATTTGTATTTATTATTCATCAAAGCACTTTGATATTTAAAGCTTCATGTCAAGAGATGGAATGCAAATAGTTACTTCTGAAAAAGGAACCAACCCCAGAACTTTAAACTATTTTTAAAACTCTAAAGGTAATTTTAGCTTCACTAAAAATAAGTGATAATTTGAATCCCTTGTTGTGATACATTCATAGTCTTAAGTTAAGGTACATGGGTATATTTCACAATATTATTTAATTCATTTAAGTAGGGTTTTAAGAAACCATTGTTAAACAGATGTTTCCAAATCAGCTGATTGTTTAATTGAATTTTATATTTTGAAAACATTTTTAAAGCTTGAAGTATTATGAAATCTAAAAGTGTTACATTAATTTCAAGCTGTATTGTAGAACCATATTATTCTTCTCAAATTAAATAGGTGGGTAGATAGATGTAATTTTTCTTCAATTAGTGGATTAATTAAAACTTTCATTATTGCTTTTTATTGAATATCTACTAAAATATACTGATCTGCAAGATCAGATCTTACTATTTATGGACTAAGGATAGCCTCAAACAAGAAAATTACAATAGTCGACTAAATGCTTATAAAGTCTTTGTTTAAAAGCACACATTTTCAGTGTAAATTTGGGAGAGGTAGATTTACTGTGTGATCTTCCTTTAACATAAATCTCTATTATCAGAAAATGATTGTAGATGTTGTAAAATACATTGAATTTAAAAAGGTGAGATAGAGAAAAATAAAATTGAGGAAAATAATAATGGTGAGGCTGTGCTAATGTACCACACTGATGAACTAGACAAGGCATAGAATATGAAAATGATCATGGAATGATTTCTTGATATTTCAACTACATAGAAAAATTAAGAATATATCCTGAATGGTAATGCCTAGGTTTTCTTCTAGGGTTTTTATGGTTTTAGGTCTAACATTTAAGTCTTTAGTCCATCTTGAATTGATTTTTGTATAAGGTGTAAGGAAGGGATCCAGTTTCAGCTTTCTACATATGGCTAGCCAGTTTTCCCAGCACCATTTATTAAACAGGGAATCCTTTCCCCATTTCTTGTTTTTCTCAGGTTTGTCAAAGATCAGATTGTTGTAGATATGTGGCATTATTTCTGACGGCTCTGTTCTGTTCCATTGATCTATATCTCTGTTTTGGTGCCAGTACCATGCTGTTTTGGTTACTGTAGCCTTGTAGTATAGTTTGAAGTCAGGTAGTGTGATGCCTCCAGCTTTGTTCTTTTGGCTTAGGATTGACTTGGCGATGCGGGCTCTTTTTTGGTTCCATATGAACTTTAAAGTAGTTTTTTCCAATTCTGTGAAGAAAGTCATTGGTAACTTGATGGGGATGGCATTGAATCAGGACATAGGCATGGGCAAGGACTTCATGTCTAAAACACCAAAAGCAATGGCAACAAAAGCCAAAATTGACAAATGGGATCTAATTAAACTAAAGAGCTTCTGCACAGCAAAGGAAACTACTATCAGAGTGAACAGGCAACCTACAAAATGGGAGAAAATTTTTGCAACCTACTCATCTGACAAAGGGCTAATATCCAGAATCTACGATGAACTCAAACAAATTTACAAGAAAAAAACAAACAACCCCATCAAAAAGTGGGCGAAGGACATGAACAGACACTTCTCAAAAGAAGACATTTATGCAGCCAAAAAACACATGAAAAAATGCTTACCATCACTGGCCATCAGAGAAATGCAAATCAAAACCACAATGAGATACCATCTCACACCAGTTAGAATGGCAATCATTAAAAAGTCAGGAAACAACAGGTGCTGGAGAGGATGTGGAGAAATAGGAACACTTTTACACTGTTGGTGGGACTGTAAACTAGTTCAACCCTTGTGGAAGTCGGTGTGGCGATTCCTCAGGGATCTAGAACCAGAAATTCCATTTGACCCAGCCATCCCATTACTGGGTATATACCCAAAGGACTATAAATCATGCTGCTATAAAGACACATGCACACGTATGTTTATTGCAGCATTATTCACAATAGCAAAGACTTGGAACCAACCCAAATGTCCAACAATGATAGACTGGATTAAGAAAATGTGGCACATATACACCATGGAATACTATGCAGCCATAAAAAATGATGAGTTCATGTCCTTTGTAGGGACATGGATGAAATTGGAAATCATCATTCTCAGTAAACTATCGCAAGAACAAAAAACCAAACACCGCATATTCTCACTGATAGGTGGGAATTGAACAATGAGAACACATGGACACAGGAAGGGGAACATCACACTTCGGGGACTGTTGTGGGGTGGGGGGATGGGGGAGGGATAGCATTGGGAGATATACCTAGTGCTAGATGATGAGTTGGTGGGTGCAGCGCACCAGCATGGCACATGTATACATATGTAACTTACCTGCACGTTGTGCACATGTACCATAGAGCCTAAAGTATAATAATAATAATAATAATAATAATAATAAAAAGAAAAAAAAAGAAAAATTAAGAATATAAACCTCTTCTGTGGAGGGCAAATTTTTAGGATCTTTTAAAAACAGCAATATATTACAATCAGTTGTATCTATAGGAGGGTTGTCAAATGTAGCAGCTTTTGCTCAAATCAAATCAAGGCAATGTTAATGTTGGTTAAAAATAATTTCATTCTATGTTTAAAAATACCTTGTAGCTCAATCTTGATTGTACATTTTAGGTCCATCATTGTATATTATGACTCATTTTTGTCCTAAGAAGATAAATTTACCTGCTGAAAGTATTGCATTTTCCACAACTGATGTAATATACATGCATACACCTTACATTTTAGATTATTCATTTTTGCATTCTAAACTATAAGAACAAAATACCAACTGTAAAGGCATAAAAGTCATTATTTAGTAGCCATCATTAATTTTATTTTGTTAGGAGACTTAGCCACATTATGGCTATTATTATTTACTCAGAGAAACTAAATTTTACTCAATCTCAGTTACAAATCTTTGATATATTTAAATGTACTCTATGTATACTCTTTTATTTTAAAAATTGAATTGGTTTATTTTTCCTTTTTCAATATAATGAGCAATCCATCCATATCAAATGGACATTACTTACATTCAGCTGAAAAATGATTTTGAAAGAAATCATATTAAGCAGTCAAATAAAATAAATTATAATAAAAAATACCTTTGGTTAATAATTTCTATTGAGTTCCTACTCTCTGTGCTAAAATGATACGGTATAGTTTTCACAGCAGGACTGCATGGGTCACTGCAGCTGCTGGTGGATTTTTAAACAATGGAGCTATAACCTTTTGAAGGTAGGGATTCATCAAGGAAATGCTGACACAACCATAACTGATGCCGTGGGAATCGCATTACTGGACTATGCATGCTGTAGTAGGTGCAGCTAGAAGTAGCCCTACTTGTGTTTTGCAAACTTTGACCAAAGAGAAGTCTTTGACACTTCGGCAAGGAATGGAAGTGTCTTGCATGTTTTTATTTGTATGGTGTGAAAAGGAATGTGTTGCTGTATTCATTACCAGGTCAGCTTCTTGGGGTTGGCTAATCACTGGTCCTAATACAAATCCATGATCCCAGCTTTTCCAGATATTTGTATGGCAGGCAGCTACACAGCAGCAACTTCTGTAATCCGTTCTCCTGCAGTTAGAGCTACTAGAAAAGCTTAATAATATCCCAGAGGCAAAGATGAAACAGTATTTCCACAGCCACTGTTTGCTGTAGAGAGCTTTTGAAGTCAAGCTTAAGATGTCTTTATTTCCCTACCAGAAAGAAATTTTTTTTGCCCTCTTTTACTCTAGTGTTGTCATGATCATGGTTTTCTGCTTGAGAAATATTCCAAGAAGCTGTAGCTCTCCCATAAAGCATTAGGGAAGGAGAACTGCTTTTCATCAGGGGCTGTTGGAATCTGTAACTACAGTTTGTCACTGCCGAAACCCACGGCTATGCTGGTAGTGATCTCAATTTAAAACTCACGGTTTCTTTCTTATCAGGTTTAGGGCAGCCATGATTTTTACTGTCAGCTTATTGGGGACTGCCCTAGCTTTTAACTTTAGTGGTTAATTAAATTCTAAATTGGATGTAGTGTAGAGCTCCCAATTCAACCTTTGTTCTATGCCATCTAGAAAACAAAAGAGGTAGCCCCATATTGAACTGAAAGTTAAATTAATTGCAGTGGTAGGTAGCAAGATGAAATTTAGATACAACTTATTAAAGATCGGGAACAGGATATTACATGTTGATTTGGAGAGTTATCATTTCAGACAAACCCTCACCAGAGGATCACAGTGAAAAGTTGTAAGGAAATGTAAAGGGTAAAATACCCTTTTAATTATTTATTTGATTAGGTAGCACAATCATCAAGTGCAATGGGATCCAATCAGTTTTGGGGAAGAATGTAGCAACAAATTCTTATCAAAAAAATAGATGGAAGCAAGCTAAACATAAAACAAATAACAACATAAAAGCAACACAGTCAAGGGGATTTGATGCTTCTTCATAAAACTGAGTTCTGTGACTATCTTCATATATAAGAAAAACATGTGTACTCTTGGCAGGTAAATGTGTGAATTTTTAAAAACTTTATTTTACAGACTTAAAATGTATTGCAATTATATTTTGAAGTTAATGCAAAAGAAATTTCAGAAAGAAATGTCAAACTCCACATATACATTTTTAACTGAAAAAATTGACATTTGAAGAGCTCTTGTTTTGTTTTTGAGTACATAAATCTCAATATCACCAATAGACATTGTAAAATAATGAGAATTATTTCATGAGGAAACAAATGCTATCAGATGAATTTTCCTTCCATATTAAAATTAAAAATTATGAAGAGCTTAAAAATTAGTAATTACTTTAATTAAGTAGTTAATTATTCTCTTAATTTAGGAAGGTTTTTGCTTAATCTGACAATCTCATCAATTAATAAAAGCGATTAAGAAAATTTTTGAATTTTGAACTATGTTTTTTAATGCCCCCCTTACTTTCAGAAAGGATTGGAGAAGCTGAGATACTTACCATATTACTAACACATAGGTATATAATTTGTTTCACAGTGGTAGTCCAAATAGTTCAATATCAAAGTTGGGAAACATGACTAATGGGGTTAGTTCTAGGATGAGTGCTATTTAGTAATTCCATCAATCATCTCAAAATATGCTCATTTACTTAGTTAATAACATCAGATTGGGAAGGGTTATTTAGCACCTTGAAGGACAGAATTGAAGTACAGTGTGACCTTGAGAATTACCAAGTTTCACAAGTTATCAGAATCAAATTATAAAATCTTATGAAAAATGCATATTAATGTTGTTCTACAGGCCTAAATACCCGAATGACATATATTGAGGCAGGACTTTTTGCTCCTTAGTTCAGCTAAAGTCAAGGTTGTTGTCACAGTACCAGGAAAAATTAGGCACATAGACACATTGAAAGGTGAGGAGAATGGAATTTATTAAACGAAAGCTCTCAGTGAAAAAAGGGGTCCTGCCCACAGGCTCCCACCTCACAGACTGAATACCAGGCTGCCACACAGGAGCTGAAGAGGCCAGGCTCCTTCCCCCTGCATAAGGTGTGAATTCCCAGTGGCTCCACCCCATTCTCCCAGTGCACAGGTGGGCCCCCTGTCCAGCCATGCCCAGGCAAGGCCCTGGGTAGGATCTCTTATCTTCCTCCTGCATCTATCAATATGAAACATGTAGATTTATTAATTTTAGTAAAAAAGAATATCTCTGTCTCAGTGGGGAATAAAATGAATTGCAAATCACTCTCTTCCTGAGAAACAATACTGCATGTTGGTTAAGAGCATGACCACTGAAATTTTCTAGTCTGGGTTCAAATCCTGATTCTATCTCTCACTAATATGTCTGTTTATTGTCACACTACTTAATATCTCTTGGGTTCAGCTTTCTCATCTGCTAACCGGTGAAAATTGTAGTACTATATTCATTAGTTATTCATAATTGTAGTACTATATTCATAATTGTACTACTATATTCATTATTTTGTAAGAATTAAACAAGGGACTCAAATCAGTGCCTAGAATGAAAAGAGCTACACAAACACAAATGTCTGTGATGTGTCTGTGTTAAAGGTCACTGAACAAGGAATGAACAGAACAATTTGGAACTATTAGTCATCTGGAATGACATTCTAAGAAAGGTGAGTTTAGATCTAGTTTCTGAAGATGGCGAGGTTCATGATTGGCATATAAAGAAAGATACTTGTTTCAGACAAGCACAATTATATTCTTCCAGAACCTTAAAAGTACTTAAATCAATATAGGGTACTTTTCATATCCTCTCTTGGCAGCTAGAAAACATCTGTGACTTTAGAAATTGAGTGAGTTTCATTCCAAATGGAGAGCCATGGAAAGTCTTATAAGAATACAATATGATAAAATATTGAGAATTACTGGCATGGTCTAATGGGTGAAAATTTGTACTTTGTGATTCTTATATAATAGGTGCTAAGAATAACTGAGTATTTCTTTATTAACTGCAAACACGAATCAATGGCATTCAATTCTGAAAAATGTCACTTTATTGAAAATGACATTTTCAATTTAAAAAGTAGCAAAATATAGCTACAAACAAAACAAAACATAGCAAAACAAAATATAGCAGTATTTTGGAATAAATAATTCCCACAAATTATTGAAAATGAAATGTGGCAAAATAAACAAAATATAGCAAAATGTGATAACAAAATGTAGCAAATGATTTAGAATAAATAATTACCAGATTTAATTTCAGGCCCTCCTGAAATTTATAAATGTCATTCTTTCAGGTCAGTGATTCTCTCTAGATATGAGTGAAAGTATCAGAATCATCTGGTAATACTACCCAGTAATACTACCAGGAGGATGATGCTTCTGTCACTGTGAGAATTATCAACAAGTGAGTCACAGTTATGCATGAGAAATGATGTCAGGTAGTGCTGGCCATGAAAACTTCATGATCCTTTATTGTTATGTTAGATTCTACCACATATGTCCTTCTTATATTTGAGTATAATTAGGCTGACAGTTTAATTTATTCATCCTTAGTTCCTTCATCTTTACTACAGGAATATTACAAATTATTAAACTATAGTAGGAAAGATTAATTTAAATGTTTTTCAATACTTTGCCAATATGAGTGCTACATGTGTGCAAAATTATAAGACATCACTATATGCTGAAGATAGCCACACCCAAGTTCATAATGATTTAGCGTACATAAAATACTGCCCCAGTTTGAACTTCAGTTAATTAGGTCAAGATAATTTGCCAATCTTTCTAATATCTTTACCTGAGCACTAACGAGCAGTAATGATAGGCATCTCTGTAGTGCCTAGAGATAGATGCTGAACAGAGCTGACTCAAGTGGTTTACTGAAATTGGTCATGCCCTACAAGCCTACAGATTTGTGGCCATTACTCACTCGTTCCCCAATGCCAGTTTTCACACGAATGTCCCCTCAGCTGTTCCCAGCTGCTTACTTTTAGTTTTGTACAAACGTAGCCCAAGCCTTTCTAAATCCATCATTAAAGTTGTCATCAGAACCATTGAAACTGACCATAACAAGATCCAGAGATTTTTCAAAGAACTGATCCTATTCATGTTTATTTGGGGCATTATCTTCCACCGTTAAAAATCATCTCTTGTTTTCTTTAATAAACTTCTGTTTTTTCAGCTGAATATATAGAAAAGTGTGTCATTTTTCATAAATGTTTCTTCTGTGTGCTTTTATTTATTTTCAGAAATACTAAGAATACAGTGTACTTCAGGATTTAATCTATAGCCTGCTGCTAAACTATTTATGTAAAAATAATAGCTAGCACATTAAGAAAAATGATATTAAAACTAAACCCCCTGCAAACACCTGAGAGAAATATCAAACTCTGCAAATGTTTCTTAAAGTTAAAATGGAAATACTTGATCAAATTTAAGGAGGCATTTCTTTAACCTTGGTCAAGAATTTCCTTCAATAGGGATGGGGGAAGGGATTTAGTCATGAGATTAAGGATTTAAAATTTTAATTTCAGTTGGCCACTTGAGTACCTGAAATAACCGAATAGGGTCAGGGTGGTATTCCACTGATTTCATTAGGAAAAAATTATTTTTCTAATCATCTTCACTTCTGTTCAGTGCCTACTTTCTGATAATTACAATCTCAGGGGTGGTGGTGAGGACAGTGAATTTAATTTCAAAATATTAAAGGTAAAATTTATGGTCCCTACAATAATAAATATTAAATAAACTCTCACTTACAATTTTTAGAATTGAGAGGAGAAAAGCAACTTAGCCTCAAAGGACTCCTACTTTGATAATTAGTATTTTTTTTCAAATTTCTCTTTCTATCTGCCCTTTTCTTCCCAACATGTGAGACTGTGACTTATTCAATTGCATTCATCACTCCTTCAAAAAAATCAACAAATATTTATCTGCCAGGCCCCAGGTTCTGAAAAAGACACTGAA
Source organism: Pongo abelii (assembly GCF_028885655.2). NCBI lineage: Eukaryota > Metazoa > Chordata > Mammalia > Primates > Hominidae > Pongo > Pongo abelii. Next base: position 92,798,912 of record NC_071990.2, on the reverse strand, counting down.
GGTAATATTGTGAAGTAGACAATGATACTTACTCTCATACTGAGACTAGGTAAACTAAAAAAGCAAACAGAAAAATGACATGTAATGTCCTCATTAGAATTTCATGGCAGTAGGAAAAAAGGACACAAACCAATCTTACGTTTGAGGAAGTGATGGCTTTCCAATAGACAGACCTCACCCTGTGTTTAGGCAATGGACACAGACATGGGAAAATAAAACAAAACAATAACACACAAACACTTTGACTCAATTTTATAGTACTTGATTAGGCAGTGTTAGTGGTGTAGATGTACAAAAAAATTAGTTAAATTTATTTCTCTTGTTTTATGGCTTAGTATATATTTCACTTTGAATTGCATGTAGCATTCACACCTAAGCTGTGACCTGGGAAACATGAGGAGCTCAGGAATTTGGTGAAAAGCCCTATCCCTGGCATGTGGAATAGATTTGACAAATGATATGAAAGGAAACACAGCCTGTTCTAGAAATTGATAATGATTCTCTTACAAGAACATGAGTTTCTTTAATCGGAAAATCTTGCCTTAGTCATGTCTGTTAATACCAACACCTAGAACAGTGCTTATCAAATTTTAATATAAAATCACCTGTAGTATTTTGTTAAAATACTCAGAATTTTTCAGAAGGTCAGAGATGAGCCTGTGATTCTACATACCTGACACGTTCCCAGCTGATGTTGATGCTGCTGATTTGGGGACCACACTTAGAAACTCAAGGAACTAGTATCTTGCCTAGTCAAATTGTATAGCTTGCAATCTTATATAGACTTACATAGTAATAATTTAAATAAAATGAGATTATTTAAATTAATGTATATGTCATAAACTAAGGAAGCATAGATGAAGACAGGAAACTAGTTATCCTGGAAGACTTCTGAAAAATGGCATTTGAGAAGAATCTTAACATTTATTTTGAATTTCAATGGATGGGCCAAGATTTTTACAAAGCTTTCCTGTGGATCTTTAGCTCTGGGGAGTTTAGGGGACATGCAACAAATATGACAGCAATTAGAATAGTGGATTGAAGACTTTTTGAGTAATACTTTGCTAAAGCGTGCAAACTGCAATCATTCCTAAATTGACAAATTTAAATTCATGGGCAGAAAAACTTACTACATGTTGACAAAGTTTCAGTTAGTCTAAGCTGGCAAACCTAATCTTTATTTTCTGAGTATTTTATCAGTTCTTTCCAGCATTGTCTTCACTAAACAGAGATCATTGGAAAAGAAATTTCAGAAATTTCAGTTGTAATAATTTGTGTGATGCTTAATATTGTGTGCTAGCTTGGTGAGACCAGGAACCTAGATATTGGTCAAACACCAGTTTGCATGTTGCTGGGAGGGTGATTTTTAAGTGAGATCAACATGAAAGTCAATAGACTTTGAGTAAAGCAGATTGTCCTCCATAATGTGGGTGGAACTTGTCTCATCAGTTGAGACCTTAAGAGAAAACAGACTGAAGTTCCCTAAAGAAGATAAAATCCTGCCTCCAGACTATCTTCAGGTTTGAACTACAACATCAACTTCCCTGGGTCCATATTGGACCCTGCTGATTTTTGGACTTGCCAAGCCTCCATAGTGAGTAGACACACTCACACTCAAGCACATACGCAAATCCTATTGGTTCTGTTTCTCTGGAAAACCTTGACTAATATATTTTGCTTCCTCTAATTCTAAAAACCTATTATATACATAGGACTGTCAGTGTTTATAAAAATAAAAATTTTAAAACTACATATCAAGATAGTTTTTGAACACTTCTTAGGTAATGATTTCATGCTGTTTAGTTCCTCAGAGGTATTCAGGAAAAGAGTTGGGCTATCTTTAACTATACGTGTCACAATTAATGGATCAAACTACTACTTACAGAAAAAAAAAAACCTGTTACATGCATGAATAAATGAATGAGATACATTGCCTCAGTTCAGTTAATTTAAAAAAACATATTTGATGAGTACATATCTATGCCAGACTTTGTGCTAGGAACGGGATAGAAGATGACTGAGACAGAATCTCTGCTATAAAGGAGAAGACACATTCAATATTATGTAGTAAGTGCAATGATAGGTTAATATGGGGTACTCATGAGGCTATAGTCAGCATCCAGCAGGGATGAGTAAATAAACACTACTCTACAAATAGCATCCGTTTGGAACATAGCCTGTTTGTGGTGTAGAGTGCCCTGTGGTTATTTTGGGAAAATAAGCCATTAACCATGAACAATACTACCATACAACCTAAATTGAGTGTTCTTAAGGATTTTGTCATGGGGACCAAAATAACTGGAACAATTGGAAAACATAGCGCTCTTGTGGAGTCTATCCTCAGCCTGACTTGCTTTGATAGTGTTATTAAGTCATAAGTTGAGGGGTTAGAGTCCTGGAAGAAGCAGCAAGGGAACACAGCAGAAATATGCCTACCTTTTCTGTGATTCTCTCTGCCTGCTGCTCTGATTGACCCGACCACATTTGGGTGGATCCACATCACAAGCCTGTCAGCAGAGCCCTGCTGTCAGCAAGTCATGAAGGCCTCAGTCCCTTCACCTCATCGGTGCCCTCAAACTGAGACAGTAGAGATTTGCTGCCACTCACCTATTAGCCTGCTCTTTGCAATTGCCCAAAGTATTTCTTGGGTCACTCATTTTAGACTGGGAGTTTGGCTTGGGAATAGTTGAACAGCTCCAGGCAATGATTATACTGCAGTGTGGTGACTTTGGGTTAACGTGTACTTTTAGGCCTTTTTCTAGGAACAGAAGGGAATAACCACATTACTTGTCATCCTAGACATTCAGCCACTGGTCTGGAAAGGTGGAATTTCCAGGCTTCCTTTGCTGGAAAGCTAAAGAACCATAATTATTTGGAAACAATTCAATGGTCCGCCTGATGTGCAATAAGCATTCATGAAATGTCAACATGATGATGTTGATGAGAAGTATTGGGCGATGAAGACAATTGCAGCTAAAAGAGGAAATCATTGCTCTCTCTTGTTGTTTTTAGTGGACTTTTGTGTTTCATGTTATTTTTCTCATTTCTCAGATAAGGCAAATGAAATGAAGTGGGGAGGGATGAAATTAAAATATGCAAATTTGTCTGGGTTAACTAAATGTCAGGTAACTGTCAAAAGAAATGCAAGGAGTGTGTTTGCTGGAAGCCACTTTTTACAGTGTATTTTCTTTACTTTAACTGAGCACTACCTATGGCATGTAGCCATTCATAGGCAAATGCACATGGATAGTTTTCCAGAGGTCTAGAGTGGAATACAGCTGCTTCAGCAAATTTAGTGAGAAAAGAAAGAGACCCACCCACAAAGACACACTCGTGCATGCACGTGTGTGTGTGTGTGCACATGCACACACACACACGTCTACTGTTCACGTCTATTAACAGTTCGTTGAGCTTGAAAGGGAGGGTTGGAATTATTAAAGCTCTTTGTTTCAAGCAATTTAGTATAGGTAAGAATGGTAAAGGGGGGCAATGAAGGGGCTGAACATCCAAAGATATATTTTATTTCCAAATTTAGAACTAACTGCAGAAGCCAGAAGAGTAGCGTCTGTGTGCCACTGACTATTCATTAGATTGCTGGCAGCAACATTATCATTTTAGCAGATGATACAACAACTTCACTAAATTGTGGTGTTTCTTGCATCTGTGTGAGCGCGCCTTTGACGCTGAATAAAAAATCCTACAGTGCAGCTTCCAATAATTTTATTCTCATTGTTACCACTTAAAAATTCTCACTGATTGAGATGTTACATATCATTTTGAGTGGTGTTAACTTAATTATTTCTTATCTGTTGAGGATTTAAACATGCTGGTGTAGCTGGCATTAATTATTTAATAAAGAAGAAAATGATCTGTAGAGTAGAGATGTACTGTAGATGAAGCCGTTTTTTAAAAAAATCTTGCCCTTAACTTCATCTCTCTTTTTTTTCAGACTTCAAAAAGGTTCATGGTACCTGCAAATTAATTTTAGATAAAATAGGGAAATTTTAAGTACAGGAGCTGAAAACTTAATAGTCTGTTTTATTAATGAAGGGTTTGCTTATCAGTGCCTTTAATTTCTTGAAACACTTCCTTCTCAAGCGTGGCAGGAAATATTGAAATGTCAGACCCCCATGGGAGCCACCAAAATATTCATGAGTGCCTTAGAGAATTTTATCTATGTACAAAGAGAAAAAATATATGCCTAGATATAGATCAGGATAAACTTCATTTTTTTCCTACATGAAATGCCTTACAAACGAAGATGTATTTTTTTATATAATCAAAATTTAGTTCTCATAAACTGCAAAATTCTAGCCATTCATTAAAACACAAAATGATTACAAGTGATAATAGTTAAATAATGTTTAAATGATTTAAAAAATTATAAAGAGTAATGGACATGCCTAAATAATGTGGAAAGAGAGGAATCCCATCCACCACAAAAAAGAACTCAAATCCATCTTGCTTTCTAATTAGGAACAACCCTCAGATTTCTTCTTACTTTTGGCATCTCTCCTTTACATTAAATTTGACTGCTGCAATTACCTTAAATCATTCTACCTAAAATATATTATCAGCTTCGAATATTCCCTCAGTAGAAAAGATATATAATTTTCACTTGGGTAGCTCTCCTATTTTCAGCTGATTATAAAACCATCCTCATTTTCAATTTAGATCTTTATTTTCTTCCTCTCCATAGAATGTGTGCTTTCTAAATCCAGATTTATTTTCCAGGGTAAATTTCATTTTGAGACATGATTTATTAGAGGCAAAATAATAAATTTAGTTTTGAGTATTATGTTGCTCAGGGAGCAGGGGTGCACAGGGCTGTAATGTTGAAAAATAGATGAAAGGAAAAGACTAAGGAAAGTCCGAAAGAGAGAGAGAGAAAAAAAAAAGCTGATTTATGGTGAAACAAATTTTCTATTAAAATTATTTAATAAAGCTTTTTGAGATGGCCAAAAGTTGAAGCTATTGAGAAACACTATATTTATTTATAACTGTCAATCAGTTTTTAGAATGGATTTTAAGGAATCAGTAACAATTTTAAAATTCCTTCATAAATGATAATTTTTTTTATCAATTATATAAGTTCAGATTCTCCTTTTCTGTGTATGGTTTCGGTGAAGGGCACTCTCTGAAATCAATTGAAATGATTATAGTTGGAGTTGCCATTTTATAACCTTAAAATATAATTGATATGACTATGTTTTAATTGCTCTAATACTTAAGAACTTATTATAGTTTCAGTATTTATTATAGTAAGTTATCAAAATAATTTATGAGTCACATTTGAATGCAAATAGACAAACTCTTCTACACTGGAAAAAGCTTAAAATGTACCTTATGTAAACTGAAGCTGGTCACAGAATATACAGCAAAGTATATTAAAGAGCTGATTTGGATAATTTTGGCAGAAGATGATCATTTATATAACTCCATAAGTAATTTGTTTATAATGTGCAGCCAGAGATGGGAAGAAAAGGAAAAGTAAGGTCTTTAGTCAAATAGCAGTGGATTTTTAAATCTATAGGCCTGACTTTAGGATTGATAACCAGTTCTTCCCATCCAAACATTTATACTGTCTTTAGAACATTATTTAAGGAATTTTTTAAAACCACTGGTAGAGATAATTTCTTATTCTTTGTTCTTATTAAGATTATTATAGTCCCCTTTTATCTTCAAAACATTTTTTTCAATTGTATATCATTCAGATAAGTAGAATAATTCCACATTTTCACTAATCATTGAGAAATGTAGAAACATCTACCTATGGGGCTATTCATGTAATGCTAGAAGGATGTCAATCAATAACTTTTTGAGGAACAATTTGATAATGAGTAACAAAAAAACAGAAAATTCACAAACTCATTAATTTGAATTCTCTTTATGTAATGGATGCTAAGGAAACAATAAATAATATGCACACAAATGTATATATAAAGATTTTCTAGTACTCTTCAGTTTACAATGCAGAAAGCAAACTGAAAACATCAAATGTCTCCCTAAAAAACCCCCTCATGGGAATGGAATAAATAAACAATTGTTCCCAGAATTCTAGTACACTGAACTACTTTGCACCAGTTAAAATGTTGTTAGAAGAATATTCAATACATGAAAAGAGTAAATGAAATACAGTTAACGTGGAAAAAAGAGTTGCTCTGATCTCATTTCTTTTACAAAATGAATTCCATGTATTTTTAGGGAGAATAGAGTCCCAAAATGTATATTACACAATTTTAAAATGTAAAAAATGTTCAAACATTTTGCCAGTTGAAAGTTTTAAAATACTAGACAATAAAAATCATGTTTTTCAATCCAAATAACATGTATAGTGAACCTTTTAAAAGGCTTCATATTTCCTGTTTCTAAAGTCTTGACCCTCATGAGAAGACAGTTTTGGAAGCAGCAAGACCTGTTCAAGAATCCTGAGCTGTTCCCGGGAGACTCCTGTGCCGTGCACCGTGTGCACCACTCAATTATTTCCTCCCCATCTTCGTCTTCTGTTTTCTTATTCCTACTTCTCTCCTCCTTTCCCTCTCTTCTCTCAAACTCAATCCTGCTCATCCTACCAGCTCTTCTCCTCATTCTACTTGCTCCTTTTTCTCCTCCTTGCCTCTACTTTTTGCAGCTACTTTCCTCTTATACTCTTTTTTCCTCCTATAGTATTTTTTCTCTTTATTCTTTTTCTCATCCTCCTTTGATGAACTTTTGCTGACTGGAGAGTCTGAGGACTGACTATAGGTATGTCTTATCTAGAGCATGTGCTGTCTTTTACTTTGTTGCCTTTCTAATAATAACAACCATAATGGGATTTTAAGAACAAAACACTCTCTGATTTAGAATCTAATAGATAACTTCTCAGAGCTAAAGACAGGAAGGCTCTTAAGAGTATCAGAGTATCATGAAGCCTGCCATAGCAATGACAATAACCTTAACACATGCTTACAAAAGCTTGTGCTATAATTCTTTTTTATGCTAATGAAGCTGAATCATTTATGAGTTAATTATATATTGTATAGTGTAGTAATAAAGATGCTGCTCTTGTATGTTAAAATGTGGCCTTTTATAAGACAATGCTGGTTAAAGGCAGTATTTAAAATGACAAAAATATCCTGTATATTATTAAAAAATGTATCTAAAACTATGTGAACAATGAAAAGTTTAGGTATTTCTTCTCAACATTACACATACCTAATTTAACAGCTCTTTTACATTTATAAGTCTTTATGAAAATCTGGTATAACCTTCTGAGGACTACATTCTATTTTATGTCCCCAGCCCCACATCTACTCAAGAGCTTGCTTGGATGCCAACAGGAGAATATAAAGTAATCACAAGGCCCACCCTGAACAAGTGACTAAAGAAGAATAAAAATCCTGCTGGATGAAAGATCCAAAGACCTACAAAGTAAGATATTTAAGCAAAGCATTGCAGGCCAAATGGCACTCCCTGTTCATGTGAAAATGTTAACATTCAAAGCATGCAGCCATAATTATTCAGTACCTGTAAGGTCTGTTAATGCTGAAAATAGCTGATAGTTTTCACCCACTACCCAGCCATTTTCCTAGCAAGGCATAGGGAAACAAATTAAGATTCATTCGAAACCAGGAAAAGTTATGATTTCAGTGTTTTGAGGGGCTTTTCAGATGATGGGTGATGTTAAGAAAACCAAATAACAAGGGGAAAATGTTTGAAGCCATGAAGCAGCATGCACTCTGAATCTTTGTGGGAAAGGCCACCCGTGACCTTCAGAAGGGTATGTGCACTTGGCAGGATATGTTATCTGAGTTTGCTTTCTCATTACCTCTTTTGAGTCTTTGGAATGGATTATCTCTGGTCTCTATTTGATCTCAAAGCTTATGATCTTCCACACTTTTGTGAAAGCTGTCCCCCTCCTCTCCAGAAATACACACAAACACACACAAGCACACACACACACACACTCCAACGTGTTTTATCTCTGCCGTTACTGTGAATGTTGGAAAAAATGCTGCATATGTAACTAGTTCATTGAACAATCTAAACTTAAAATGATTTTAGTTTTTTAAAATTCTTTGGTCACTTTTAAGTATAACAATTCCATCTAGGATAAAAATTCAGTTGCACTTCCAATGTATTGCTCTTCTCCTCCCCTTCCCTCAGTGATGGACCCAGAGGGATTTGGGCCTGCTCTTCTGCTTCTCCTCTCCTCCCTCTAATGGGGCATCCCATCTTTTTCCTTTTGCGAGTGAAGACTCAGGAATTGGAAAGACAAAATGTCTTGCTGCTGCAAGACTTCCTCCTTAACTGTCACTGCTTTTCTGGTAAAGAATGATCACCCAAGGCCAGGTGCAGTGGCTCATGCCTGTAATCCCAGCACTGTGGGAGGCCAAGGTGGGCAGAACAAGAGGTCGGGAGATCAAGGACATCCTGGCCAACATGGTGAAACCCTATCTCTACTAAAAATACAAAAATAAGCTGGGCATGGCAGCACACACCTGTAGTCCCAGCTATTCAGGAGGAGGCTGAGGCAGGAGAATTGCTTGAACCCAGGAGGCGGAGGCTGCAGTGAGCTGATATCGCACTACTGCACTCCAGCCTGGGCAACAGAGCGAGACTCCATCTCAAAAAAAAAAAAAAGAAAAAAAAAAAGAATGATCACCCAGTGATTTCCACACCACCACCAACTAGATCACCAGCATCCTAATGCTGGCTCTTAAGCAGATTCATACTTGAGTCTTGCTGGTATCCCTGCAGGTTCCCTCCATGTATAAGCCATTGAAGAGAGAAGGGAGTTTATTGTAACAAAAGGAGGATAAAGCCACAACACTCACTAATGGACAACATGTCCTAATTTAAAGCCTTTGTTTATTACTGTCCTAAATTCATACTGCCATCTTATTATACTAACTGGGAAGTTAACAGTTGGAAGATGTATTGTTCTGCTGCTTATTGTTGGGGGTGGGTGAGTGTATCTGTGTGTGTATTTGCAAAACTTAATAAAATCCTGAAATGTCTAGTACCATTTTTTTTTTTTGCTTTCTTTAGGATACTCTTAGGGGTACCTCTCCCCAAGATTCTATCAAAGTGGCCAATTTAGGGCAATAGGAAGTGGTTCACTGAATCTCCTATTAATCCATATTGAGATGATGGTTCTGAGACATTATTTTATTCATTTCCCTAGGAGAAACTTACCCCAAAAATTATTATTTTGGTTGAAGAATGAGGACTGCATTGGGTAGAAGAATCCAAAGAAGAGATGGACAACAAAACTATGAACAAGGCAAGGTGTAGCTAGGCTTCTCAACACTGGAACCGGTAAAGAATATGCCTCTAAAATTTGAATTCTATTTTTTATCTCTTTCCTCTATATTAATATAAGTGACCTTCAATATGGTATAGCTTTCTTCATATGTTGGGAAATGTGGCCACCAAAATCCTACATTTACCATATAAAAACTTTGAAAGACCATAGGGGAAGGGTCTAGTTTTCCCAAATTTTACAAGAACTTCATTGTGACCAGTAAATTATGACCAGTGAAGTAACATCATGTAAAAATAAAGGCCAGGCATGGTGGCTCACGCCGGTAATCCCAGCACTTTAGGAGGCCAAGGCAGGTGGATCACGAGGTCAGGAGTTCAAGACCAGCCTGGCCAAGATGGTGAAACCACGTCTGTACTAAAAATACAAAAAAATTAGCTAGGCATGGTGGCAGGCTCCTGTAATCCCAGCTACACGAGAGGCTGAGCCAGAGAATTGCTTGAACTCAGGAGGCAGAAGTTGCAGTGAGCCAAGATTGCATCATTGCATTCCAGCCTGGGCAACAGAGTGAGACTCCATCTCCAAAAAAAAAAAAAATGTATACAAGTAACTATATGAAATTAGTCAAATGTTCGTCAACTCATGCATGGATAAATAAAGTTTCATACACGCATACAACAGGATATATTTGGAAGTAAAAAAAAAACAAGGACTAAGACATGTTATAACAGAGATGAACCTTTCTATAGTGACATAAAATAGATTAGCAGTTGCTTAGGGCTTTTGAGGGAGGGCAAAAATGTTCTAAAGTTAGACTGTGTTGATGATAGCACAGTCCTGTGAATTTACTAAAAACATTGAGTTCACTTTAAATAGGTGAACTGTAAGGTATGTGAATTATATGTCAATCAATCTGTTTAAAAAAGATAAGTAGATCTCGAGTTCCCAGGAAATGAAACAGTTAATTTTACAGGTATATCCACCACTACAACACATACAAACACAAACAGAAAAGATTTACCTAAGAATACACAATGGAAAAATATACAAAGTAGATGTCAAATTATCCATCTACAAAGAACTAAACACATTAATGCATAAACAAAACTGAAGAAAATAGAATAACTGAAGCTAAATGGAATCAATCAGTAAAGGATTTATAAGTGATGTCAATATTTTGTTCATTTATTGAAGAGGGCAGCAGACTTTTGCCTAAGAAATAGAATGATCATATATCCATCTCAGTTGGCTTGAAATATTTTCAATTTATATTGACTATCTTGGTATCCTTATTTAGATTTGTCTTGGATTATTTTTTATTTTTTACTGAATAGTATAATGAAATGTTGTCTAAAATAAGATGAGATGGTTTTGATAGACTTCTACTTTGTATTTTCAGCATCTGCCTTAGCCTCCTCTAGTATTTAATAAAACAAATGTAGAGTGGGCATATTTTTCATTTTAATATGCAGATAAATAAGAAAGATAAGCAGCAATAACTTGTCTCACTTTTTCCAAGCTTTCCTATCCTTTCCCTTTCAAGATGACAGCTGGAAGGCACCTGCTGATAAACCAAGTGTACACAGACAAGGTGCTTGTGCTGGGTGCTAAGTGCAAGGAGCTGAAAACAGAATTAGACACTGCTATCTTTCTGAAGATAAGAAGTATCTTCACTACCTGAAAGATACATGAAGGATACCAGATCATCAGCCTACATGATCTGTGGGGAACACGGAAAAACATAGGTCAGATATACTTGAAATTTGTACAGGAAACAGAGGTCATTGAGTCCACAGAAACGTCTGGAGTGCTTTTATCATTTAGTGTAAAACTACAATTATCTATTTTATGGCAACCCATTTTTTTTTATTTTCCAATAAAATCATTTAGTAGCAATGAACTAGTTTATGTTTAATGAGACATTTACTTAATTTTTACTGTTTCTACAGTTTTTATTTTAATTTCAGAATTTCCATAATTTTTTCCATTTTTTAATTGTCTCATGGAGTTTTGTTTTTAAATTTTTCTTTGTTTTAAACCTTTCCTATGTCTTTATCCTTCTTCTTCTTTTTATTTTAATTAGTTCTGCCCAAGCAAGTTCTACAGATCTATTCTTGACAAAGCTGAGTGCTTAAGGGGAGCATAGATTGGTGCTTGAGCTAGCCCAGATTAGCAGGTATGTCTGGTCCCAGAGATGTCACCCACCAATGTCTGCAGAGATTTCTTCAAGACCAAGAGTGTTCTTTTCAATGTATTCAAGATGTTACCTTATTCTAAGTCATTGTATTTCAGTGAATGCCAGAACCACTCAAAAATTGTGTTCTGGATTTCTATATCCCAAGAAGGTAATATGCATGCGTACTTTCACTACTGTTGACGTTTATCATTCATTATGAGTGCCATAATGTTATCACTGACCAGATGAAAAACAGAAGACCTAACCTGCAGAAAAATCCTTATCCTCAACTTCAAATACAAACAATTATTTTGAGAAGATTCTGCTGGAAAATGGCAGATCACAAGCAACTGCAGAGGATTGTGTTTGCATACCACTCTGAAAAATGTAACTTTTTTTTTTTTATTATACTTTAAGTTCTGGGGTACATGTGCATAATGTGCAGGTTTGTTACATAGGTATACATGTGCCATGTTGGTTTGCTGCACCCATCAACCTGTCACCTACATTAGGCATTTACCCTAATGCTATCCCTCCCCTAGCACCCCACTCCCTGACAAGCCCTGGTGTGTGATGTTCCCCTCCCTGTGTCCATGTGTTTTCATTGTTCATCTCCCACTTATGAGAGAGAACATGCGTGTTTAGTTTTCTGTACTTGTGTTAGTTTGCTGAGAATGACGGTTTCCAGCTTCATCCATGTCCCCGCAAAGGACATGAACTCATCCTTTTTTATGGCTGCATAGTATTCCATGGTGTATATGTGCCACATTTTCTTTATCCATTCTATCACTGATGGGCATTTGGGTTGGCTCCAAGTCTTTGCTATCGTGAATAGTACTACAATAAACATACATGTGCATGTGTCTTTATAGTAGAATGGTTATAATCCTTTGGGTATATACCCAGTAATGGGATTGCTGGGTCAAATGGTATTTCCACTTCTAGTTCCTTGAGAAATCGCCACACTGTCTTCCACAATGGTTGAACTAATTTACACTCCCACCAACAGTGTAAAAGCATTCCTATTTCTCCACATCCTCTCCAGCATCTGTTGTTACCTGACTTTTAATGATCGCCATTCTAACTGGTGTGAGATGGTATCTCATTGTGGTTTTGATTTGATTTGCATCACTGATGACCAATGATGATGAGCTTTTTTTCATATATTTGTTGGCCTCATAAATGTCTTGTTTTGAGAAGTGTCTGTTCATATCCTTCACCCACTTTTTGATGGGGTTGTTTGTTTTTTTCTTTGTAAATCTAAGTTATTTGTAGATTCTGGATATTAGCCCTTTGTCAGACGGATAGATTGCAAAAATTTTCTTCCATTCTGTAGGTTGTCTGTTAACTCTGATGATAGTTTCTTAAAGTTGATGCAGTTTCTTCATAGCATCGATGGTCTTTAAAACTTGGTATGTTTTTGCAGTGGCTGGTACTGATTGTTCCTTTCCATGTTTAGTGCTTCCTTCAGGAGCTCTTGTAAAGCAGGTCTGGTAGTGACAAAATCTCTCAGCATTTGCTTTTCTGTAAAGGATTTTATTTCTTCTTGATTATGAAGCTTAGTTTGGCTGGATATGAAATTCTGGGTTGTAATGTAACTTTTTATTTACAGCAAATGACTTATTCACAGTTACTCACGTTTTTAATTTTATGTTTTCTTGTACATTCAAAAAGTATAGCTAGGGACATGTTGGCTCCATTTGCTGAACTTTGCATCAATTAAATTATTCCAGTTTGATAAACAATGTCATTACTTTGAATAGAAAACCAGCTAACCAGAATAAAAGTTTGATCTTTTTCTTACAATTTATGATATCAGAGTTGAGCCTTCTAAAATTTTCTTTGAAATACCTGATAGTGTTGTGGCTATATAAATACAGATAAAAACTCAGCATTTAGAAAAAAAGATTTGTGTGTGGTGAAAATAAAAAGTTTTACTTAAAGAAAATTATAAATTAGAATTATCCTTATAATTGCTTGTGGTACACATATACCTTAAAAGTGTGTTCAAGCAAACTGTACCATTTTGAACAACCTAAATAGGAGCCATGTTGACAAACATTACTTTTACATATACTCACATGAACTAACTACACATTTTTCTCATACACTGATGTTGGATAAAAAATAATATCTCACAGTGGTAATATAGACTTCCTTTGTTGTTCAATAATAATTTGATTTTAGATACAGTTGAGCATATAAGGAACTACTTTATATGTCATAAATCAAAACACATTTCCTATATTTCCTATATTGAACTATTTTGTAATGCTTTGGCTGCATTAAAAAAACAAATCAAAATCTTTAAAGTACTTAATGAATGTAATACTTCAAATTTTTAGTTTTTAATGCTATTAGCAAATCAAGTTATTGAAAACAGCATGCAAAGAGGGAGAAGTTAAATTGTATTTATATAAAACACAGGAAAACTGAAGAACAATATTGAGAACTCAGTACTCAAAATTTATTTTTGAACTGTATGCTTGTACTTTGAAATATTTATGTTTGTAAAAAGAAAATTTTGATAGAGCTTTTGTTTGCATTGAATGAATCTCTCTATTCAGATATGGAATAAAATTGAAAAAGTTCTAAGTTTTTGCTGCATTTAAATTTAATGAAATAGTCAAAATAATCATAAATATTAATAAATATAACTTTTTGATGGGTTTTATCTTATAAAAATAATTCTCAGATAAAGGGACTCTGGAAAGTAGCAATGAGAAGGAAACTTTAAAATAATTGGATTGATATATATAAGCATTTCAGTCAAAATAAAGTATTGAGAATATCTTTCATTTAACATAATTTGTTTTCATGTAGTCAATGGAAAAGATGAATAATTTCAAATGTACATACTAAATATAGAGTGCAACTGTAGGAAGATACTAAAAATTTTTATGAATATAAATAATAAAACTGAAAATAATATTTCACCAGATAAATACAAGTAACTCAATATTAGAGAAAAATGCAGTTTAGAAAACAAATTGATATGTAATGTTAATATATAATTAATATATGTACATTGAGAATATTTTTTGGCTTCTATTATTTTTAATATTTAGATAACCAATATAAATAAGGTTTCATATTTTGTTTAAATTTATGATGATATATGTACTTTCAAATGTTTTAGAAAAAAACTGAAAATAGTCTTATTAGAAGTAGTTTATAAGTATACTGATAAGCCAGTTTTTAAAAATCAACAAATAAGCATTTTAAATTGTGTACATTTTATTAATTTAGTATTACCTATTATCTCAAACCTGTCCCAATGTCATGAACAATAATTGTTGGATAGCAACCACGCTAAATCCTTCAACAAATAATTATTATTATTTTTCAGGGTTTTGTGATTGACTGGGTTCAGCTGGATTCTTGGAAGAGGTCTCTCATTCAATTGCAGTCAAATTGTAGCTGAGACTACAATATGAAGACTCAGTTGGATTCGGAGAGCTTATTCACATGGTTGATTGTTGATGCTGGCTATTGACAAGTTGCTCAAATTAAGCTGTTAACTGGAGAACCTACATGTCTTTTTGCCATATGGCCAGGTTTCTTAAAGCATGCCAGCTCGGTGCTAAAAGAGAATTCCAAATGTGAGTGTTCCAAGAGCCCCAAGTGGAAGCATAAGGGTTCTTATGAACAAGCATCATTTCTGCCATATATTAATGGTCAAAATCGAGTCATAAGGATATCCCCATTTCAAGGGGAAAAATAAACTACATAGGGCATGAAAACTGTTTTTCATTGATGATTCAACTTTGGACACTGGCTATTACAGAGTCTGGATACAAGTTATATAACCATACTGGTTAAAAGAGAAGACCTAAAGAGAGGCTTCTAGGTGGAAAAGAATTACAAATAAAAATTCAGAATTGGTGGTAAAGGGAATTTTTACAATAGAAGGAATTTGATTGGTTGGTGGGATGGCTGTTTTCACTTTGCTTTGTTTGGTTAGGTTAAGGTCTGAGGTGAGATTCCTGAATTAGTACAGGAACTCAAATACTAGAGGGCTATGAGACATGAAACAAAGTATCTTAAGTGTGTGAAAAGGAATGAAATTATACTGCAAATTCTGGAAAAGGGAGAAGTACTGTTGCTAACAACTATTAAATAAACCAAATATGCATTACTCTGTCATATAATACTTATTAAAATCATAACCCACCAATATTTTTATGTACCTGATTTTATTTAACGAACTACTTTCTGGCCTCCCTACATTAGACAAAAGGGCTTTATATACATGCCAAAGTTAATTGGCAAATACGTATTCTTACAGCAAAACATTCTGTTGTGAGCCAGCTGGTTTCAGGGCATACATAGAAACTGGATTTGTAAATAGAAAGCAGTACAGAGGAGGACAGGTAGAGGATTGAGATTCCCTCTGTCATCCACGTTGTACTGATGAATAAGCAGTTGTTGGTGAAGGTCAAGATGAGAGGTATATATTTAAGTCCTACTACATATTATAATTTCAAGCCAAAAGGCTAGATAAAATCATTCAGGGAGCAGGTGAATATAGAGAAGAAAAGAAGGACTGAAATGTTTTACAATATTTATAACTTTGGAAGTTGAACAAGAAAGAGTTAAAAGAAGGAAGTGGTAGGGACATAGAAAAACTAGGAAGCATTTCAAGAATAAAGGATTTATTAACTATTTCCAATTTTGTTGATATTTCAAATGAGAACCTTGAAATGAAAAATCAGATTTAGCATCATTGATGTCATTATTAACAATAACAATAGTTGCTTTAGTTGTGCCATAGAGGCAAAAAATCCTTTTTGTCAGGGGTTCAAGAAAGAATGAGAGCAGAGTGATTGCAGAAAACCATAAATGTAAGATCTTTAGAAGAACTCGTTGGTAAAGGAAAGAGATTAATAGGATCTTTGTAGATGAAAATGTAAACAACGTTTTAAAAAAAAATAGTACTACATGATAATAGAAATGATTAAGTGGAAATGGATTCATCTGATGCTACAGAAAAGAACATTTTCTAGGCTAACTGGTGGTTCTTGGGGAGATGAAGTTGAGGATACCCTCTTCCTATCCTCTCAGTTTTCTCAGTTAAATAGGAAGCCAAGTCATAAGATGAGAGTTAAGTTGGAGGAAGGGTTTGAGAGTTAAGAAAAAAGGAGAAGGTGTGGAATTGTCATCTCAAAAAGTTATCTAAGAGAGTGGAAGAATGAGTCAACTAGGGAAATAGAGGAGTTTGACAAATTTGTCATGTTATGGATAGCGGTAGTATGAGCATTTGAAGGAAATTTACTAACTTTCATAGGCCAATACTGATTTATGATGCAATCTAATAACAATTAGATATGAATGATACAATGTACTAATGATGCCTTGTCTTATGATATAATATAATACTACAATAAAAACAATGAGCAAAAGCTCAGTGCTGATTATATGTTAGGCCCTAATGTAAGTGTTCAATGTAATCCTGAAGGAAACCTCCAAAGGTAGATGCTGTTATAATCACCATTTTACATTGTAGGAAACTGAGGCACTGGACAGTTACACAACTTCCAAATTACAAAGGCAGAATGTGACTTAAACATACCAGGTTGAAAGCATCTGTTCCTTTTCTCTATGATGAGTTTGTATCTAATGGAATAAAAAAGAACACATTTATATTCCAGCAGATTTAAATATGCTCTGTAACAGGGTTATCTTAAACTAAGAGTCACTTAAAACAAACAAACATGGGATTATAACTAAGGGTTCGAAGTTTAAAAAAAAATGATTATCAAACTTTCAGTAATGAAGCTTCTCTATTCTCTTAGCGTAGCCATTTAAATGTTCTTCTTTTCTATTTATGTTAATAACTGTTTAGTTCAATCAAAGCTATTATAAAATTAGTTCTGTTTATTTACTTAAAAAGTAAAGAATTAAAATCAAACAATACAGACAAACAGGGTTCTATTTTATATTTGCAAATTTGCATGAGATTCTAGTCAATTATGTACCTAAACTTATTTCATTATTCTTTACATTATTTTTCTCATGTTAATCTTACTTCTAAGGTCTAATATTCAGTGTAGAGCTGTAAATCATTACATGGTTATGATGAGGCACTGACTGACATCATTCTTCTTCCCAGGCCTCAGCCATAAGAGTCATTAATAACCTGAAAATGTAGAGGTTATCTCTCACTATACACAAAGGTAATGTGAAGATGTATATGAATGACCTTAAAAAAGTCTGCCTTGTCTTTGACCGTTAGCATTAATTTGTGATATAGACTATATAAATGCGATATAGACTAAGATGCCTTTAAATGTTAGGAGGCATGCATCTTGGAAAATACAATAGACATTTTATTCAATTCATACTGCCATAGCAACAATTCATGAAACTCTAAAACCTGCTATCACAGCCAAGAAAGCCATCCTTAGAACAAACTGCTCCAAAGAAAATTCATCTGTTCTGTGCTAAAAATGGTGAGATTCTAATGAGAATGTATCTGCTGATCAAAAACCTATTTCTACCATTATCTAAGCACCATATGGCATAGCATTCACAATAATTTTAACGTTTGTATTACCCTGCTGTAGCCAGCTTACCTTTACTTCTCATTTACAAGGAAGGGAAAATTCCTAAATCTATCCACAAAAGGTAAATATTGAAATAAGAAATCTTTGTACCATTACCACTGTTTGTGCTCCCCTACTAGTGTATACTTTTTATGCACAGCAGGTAAAGTAAGAATTAGGGCATCAGCATCAGTGGCATGAAGTTTTGTTTATCCTGGAGGAGCTAAGCATAATACCAAAAATATTGAAGTTAATTTTTGTATAATGTATTCAGAATTGTTGTCATAAATGGACCATTGCTGTCTATACAGAAGCATGATTGAATTACCTTATTTCACATACAAACACTACACCATAGATGCAGATTTTCATATTTAATGTCTCTGGAAATTCAATAAGCAGAAGAACCAAGTGATTTTGACATCGGTTATTTAAAGTCTTTGCCAATGTACAAAAGAGAAAACAGAGGATTATTTAAAAGCAATAACTTAAATATACTGCACATTGGAAGACACAATAACACTTGAATCCAGCCGCCCTTTGAAGAGATGAGTTATGTTGCAGATGGCTCCCATTCACCAAGATTCCTCTGTTTATGATGCTGCAGGTGGTAGACTAGGACACTGGAACAGGGGTGGAAAGGTTAGAGCTATATAATTCTCTCAACAGTAAGTTCAATGAAATTAAATCAAGTTCCTAGCCTTCATTCCTTATCAGTAATGCCATCTAAAGTGACATGGAAAATTTCATTTTGATGAGTATTAAACTTAGTGTATGATGTCAGTTTTTCTTAATTTAGCCTACTAGTCCAAAGAAAATAGCTGCATTATTCACAGTTAAAATAGAAATACAGTTTAGAATAGTGGGTAAGACTAAAATATGCAGTTTAACGTACTTATACAGATTTTATGACAACCATCTCTAGACATTTATCTTGAAAGAAAAAGAACTCATATAATTAGCTTGGTGATTAGGAATAAATTAAAATTAGATTGTGGATCAGTCAAGATAGACCAGATAACAACCAACCTCAAATCTCAGTGGCTTGCAACAATAAAAATTTATTTTATGATTACTCTAGATATAAAGCATACATTCACAAGAGACAATCTTATCAGAGTCACCTAAGATCCAGGCAGACAGAGTGTCACCCTCTTAAGATGATGCTGCCCTCTCAATGTGTGATATATGCCTCTACCAACTAAACTCTTCAGCCCAGAAATGACACACTCTAACCCTGGTCATATTTAATAGCAAAACAAATAACATGCCCATGTCTAACTTCATCAGGCTCAGTAAGTGAAATTCTTCCCTGTGCCTGGAGGGAGCACAGACCTGATATATTAGTGGCCAGTACCACCATTACTACAGATACAAATCTCAGCACAGTGTGATACAGCAACAGTGCCCAAGCTATGACATAATAATTTGCCTGATTTTTCATTATCTTTTCTGAAAAGCCCTTACAAATGCCTTCCATTTTCAAACACTACCATGCTAGAAAATACAGAGAAAATTTGAGAATATAGTTAAAGTAACGCAGGGAAGAATGATGTAATTTCAGAGAAAAATTGTGACCATTGAGACTTGAGGTAGGTTTTAGAATACTAGTATATAAACAGATGTTGAAAGTAGAGAGAAAGGGATAAACAATGTCGCTGTCATCATTAGACATTTTGACAATATCGTTGTTAAATAAACTTTCCTAAATTTTATGTAACAGTTTCAAATTCTTCGCATTGAACATATTGGCTCAACTATTTTTTTCCTAAATGTCTTTAATGTTATGATTCAAAAACAGGATGACAAAATTAATAGAATGCATTTATACTCATCTGGGGACTTAGGGTCTAAAAGGATCTATTGCAAAAAAATTGTGACCTGTAGATTCCATTCCCTTGTTCAATTAGGTTAAAAAAGTTTAAAAAGATGAGAACTGTGAGGCTTAGGAGAAAACATGCACAAAACTATCAAGGAAGCTGTTAAACTTACTGTCACCGACCTAGCCTAGCAAAGTTGGCTTTTATTAAATGGCAGCTGTGCTTGATTAAAAAATTATGACTCCCCTCAGGAATTATAAGGGTCATTAAAAACCAAGTCATAAAATCCCCTGCTCCCTAAAGGCACACTAACAGAGAACACTTCAGATTTCCTTAGTGTAATTTAACTTTAACTACCATAATACCCAACACGTACTTAAAAGATTTTTAAAAATTGTCATTTTATCCTTTACATACCTACATCAAATTGTTAAATAATTAGAATAAATTAATATTTGAAAAATACAAATGATCTGAATTATAAATCTGGTCTGATACTTGGTCACCTTAAATCAGCCTTTTTTCAGATCCATTAGTGCATTTTCAACCAAAGTGTTTTAAATGAGTATTTTCATATGTTTTACCTACCTTAGTAGTTTTAAAAGTGATCAAATAAGAAACTAATAGATCAAATTGATCATCTGAGAGAAAGCAATCTATAAAAGTGCATAGGTTTACCAGATGTTAGACATACATGGGTTTTTAGATATCTTCTTAATCTTTGCTTTAGAGATAATGTTTGCAAACATTGTTATTTGTGTGTATGTGTATGTGCATGTATGGTTCTCTTTGGAAGGAGATTATTAATTTTTCTTACTGTTTTAGTCTTTCTGTCTGACATCCTTCCCCAAAGTTGCTCTTTTCCAACTCTAGTTGCATAAAAGCTGACAGTTGGTTACAATTATTCAGATAATTTACAGAAAGCCAACAATATCATTGGTACAATAGACCAGAAAGTCCTTCAGAGCCATCCTTGTAATGTCAAGGCAGAGTTTCTATGTGATAGTCACTGTTATTGTTAAAGTACAGATGTATAAATTTTGGCTTCAATATGTATTGCAGGGAAACACAAGGGCACTAGGAGTGCTATACTTCCGTGGCCCAATGATTTCTTCAGCTCATCACTGGGCCTTTACAATAGCAACTAGCTATATCTTTTTAAGAGACTTTGGTTGTCCTCCAGACAACATTAAATATTTAGAAATACTACATTAACATTTTCATAAATGTGAAGAATCTATTATTTCTGTTTATGTAATATTTCTTGAATTGTAAACGATTTTAATATTATTTATATGTATATTAATTTACATGTATATAAATTTAATTAAATTTATACATATGAAATATTTATACATAAAAATATTTTCACCATGCTACCAGTCATTTGATGTTATAAATTTCATAAGCTTGTTGTTTTCAATGCCATATAGTACGTATTTGTATTCATTTTGTAGTTAAGACTTAAGGGAAGATTCCAGTGTTTATATTAGTGGAATATTTGCTGAATTAGTTTATTTTCTATCTATCTATCTATCTATCTATCTATCTATCTATCTATCTATCTATCTATCTAATCTATCTACCTATCAATCATCTGTCTATCTACCTACCTACCTACCTATCTTTCAAGAACCAGAAAGCATTGATTGTATTCCTCCTTACCTTCACCTTAAGACTAGAGTTCTTATTGTTTAATTTTTAAATGCAGAGCCTGTGCCCTTGACTATGCTAATATTTACTTATAAAACTTTTCTAGGTTTTTATTGAAATAACTTTCTTAAATTACAAACACTTGGATTGCACAGAGCATTTTGGATATAGTGCAATCTTGCTTTTTTATAAAGATAACTAAATATTTGTTAATTATTTCCCAATGTAATTATTATGTTTTAGTTCAAGTGTCTTTGAAGTTTATAAAAGTTGATTATATCTTATGATTATTTTAATCAGCCTTGCTTACTAAGGTAAATCTCTTAAACATTTTGACCTTCATCTCGTCAGAAAAATAAACTAAATGAAATCAATGTGCCTTTCACAACTAACCATTTTCAATGCTGTAACTTTACTTAAGTTGAAAGAGAATTGTCTTTCAAATTATGAACAATATTGATGCTCAAATTTAATTGTCATTTACTATGAGCAAAAGACCTGAACAATCATTATCAAAGAAGATATACAAATGGTAATTAATCACATTGGAAGAAGTTCAGTACAAGATGTCATTAGAAAACTACAAATTTAAATAATGAGATAGTACTGCATGCCTATTAGAACAGCCAAAATCCAACACAATGACAACAGCAAATGCAGATAAGAATGTAGAGCAACAAGAGCTCTCATTCATTATTGTTAGAAATGCAAAATGGCATAGCCACTTTGAAAAATAAATAGATCATTTCTTAGAAAATTGAACATTCTCTTACCATTTGATTCACCAACTGTACTCCTTGGTGTTTATCCAAATGAATTGAAAAATTATGTCCACACAAAAATCTGCACACAAATGTTTATAGCAACTTTATTCATAATTGCCAAGACTTGCAAGCACCCGAGATGTTCTTCAGCAAGTGGATGGATAATGAAACTATGGTATGTCTGGATAAAGAAATACTACTCAGTGATTAAAAAAAATTAGCTTATCAAGCCTTGAAATTACATGTAAGAAATGCATATTCCTTAACTATATATTATTAAGTGAAAGAAGCAAGTCTGAAAATTCTACACACTGTATGATTCCTACTCTATGACGTTCTGGAAAAGTCAAAAGTATGGAAAAAGCAAAAAGATCTGGGGTTGCCAAGCATTGTGGGGAGGGAGGAATAAATAGGCAGAGCACAAAGGATTTTTAGGGCAGTGAAACTAGTCTGTATGATACTACAATGGTGGGCACATCACATTATACATTTGTCAAACCCATAGAATGGATGATTCCGAGAGTGGACTACGGCTTTTGGGTGATAAACATGTGTCTATGTGTGCTCAAAGGTTGTAACAAGTGTGCCACTGTGGTGAAGGATGTAGCTAGTGTAAGAGGTTGTGTGCATAGGTGGAGATGGTTACATTGGAACGCTGTATTTTCTGCTCATTTTTGCTGTGAACTTAAAATTGCTCTAAAAATGAAGTTTATTAATTTAAAAACATCAGTAACACTTGACTATTAAATATAAAATTGTATAAAAGTAATAATATCTGCTGTTGATTATTTTGTATGGACATTGGAATATGTATACACTATTTTTTGGAGTATAAATTGGTACATTACTTCTGGCAGTATATTTGGCAAATAACAGTGATCATTTTAGAGTGACTACTCTTTGCCAGGCATTGATATAGGCTCTTTACGTGTATTAATTGATTTAATTGTTTAAAAATTATTCTGAGGTAGGGAATATGTTTATTCCCATTTTGCAGATGAGAAAGTGGAGGCGTAGGATGGTTAAGTAACTTGCCTTAGGTTACAGAGATATTAAGTGTCACCTCCAATTTCAGTCGAAGTGGTCTAAAGCTCAAGGCTATGGTTTTAACACTTAATTATAAACTACTTCGAATATAAGTAATAAAAATATACAATACGCATGTCATTTGAACCAGCAGTCCTTTAAGGAAAGACAGGATTGGGTGAAGACTGACACACAAATATGTTCATGGGGTATTACTTAAAATATCAAGTTATTGGAAACAACCTAAATGATCTACAAAAGGAGACAGTTACAAATAATTTTACATCCTTCAAATAAAATGCTATGGAGATATTAAATATCATTCTATGATAGTTGAGAATATAGAGATATATTCATGATATGCTTTTAAGAGAAAATTGCAGATTGTTGTACATTAGGTACTGTGTAAGCCTAATTTTGTATGTGTCTGTGCTCAAATGTTAACTGTGATAATCCTAGGAAGCTAGAATTGTTAGTTATATTTTTCTTTTCTGTTGCTATATTTTTTAGATTCTTTAGACACTTACTGCTTTTGTATCAGAATAAAATATTAATTGAAAATTTTCAATAAAGGCAGATCATGTTTTCCAATTTCTGACAAGAAGCCTTAAAAATAATGTTTATCCACAGTTATGCCCCTTTTCAATGCATTTTTAAATAGATTAACAAATTAGAGAAAAACGACACATTGTAGCCTAGTACAAAAAACAAAACAAAACAAAGCCTTCTGCCTATTCAGTGAAATTTCTGACCACAGAGTGACAGAATGCTGATCATGGTCTGGTTTATCCCCTAAGGATGCTGCCCCTACCAGATAGTGAGTTTTCAGTGAGAGTTTGGGATACCTAATGTGTAAACTTCATTTTGAAAATAGAAGCAATGTGGAGGAACAAAATGAATAAAGCTAAATATTGCTGGTTCCATTTTATGCTTACAGCAAAACCCTTGGATTCTGAACTGATACACTATTAATTTTAGTAACATTATGGATCAAAAAGAGTCATTTGTATATCTCTGTCCTGAAAACCAGCAGTAAATTGCAAAAGTGATCATTAAAGGATTAAAATATGTTGCTATAGCAACTTCTTATCATATAAGAAGTGTTAGTACAACTAGGGTATACCAGAAATGGGTTAGAAATGGTCTGTGATTTTAAAAAGTAGAATTTTTTTTGCACTTTAGGATTAGTGTGTTACAGATATTTTATTACATTAAAATGTAAAGAAAATAAAAATATATACTATTTTGTTATAATTCTGAAACATGACCACCTACATATTTATTGGAACTTTAATTTTGTAAGTGCAATGGGACAATGTCTTGCAAATACATTTTATTCAGTAAATAAATAAATTGGGGAGGTTCAACATGAAGCATGATTTAATGCTTAATGACTTATTTTTCTAGTTATAGTTATATATAATAAGGAAGGAGGAAAAATAAATATATAACGAATGCTTTTCAACTTCCCCTGTTGCTTTTGCTACTATGACCAGAGACTACTTAATGCCCAGGCTCTACCCTCCTGTGTTTGCTCCCCGACCTTTGTTCAATTCTATCTTCTGGTACTCTTTCTCTTGCTTTGGGGCCCTTATTATTAAGCCTTAGTCTTTGTTTGTATGAGGTTTTAGAGTTAGTCTTGAGCACTGAGTCTGTATTAAGATGCACAGAATGCATAAATATACTCTGCACAATATGATCTGTGCCTAGCTGATGCTGCAGACCCCTGCCTTCCTTATCTGCATGCTCATTATCTCTATGTGTGTAGAAATCTGAGGCTCCACATCGTTTCTGCAATATCAGTGCTATTTCTGGCTGATTTTGATAATGAGAGGGATATTTAAATTATTCTCTGGCTGAAAGTGTCTTTATTCAGTTGTTCAACTAATTTGTATTGTGTCTAGTATGTGTTAGGTTGCAGTGAAGAAAACAGATGTTCTCTGAACTCAAAAGGATTAAAATCTAGTGATGAGTCAGGAAATAAACATATGATAAGTACTTTCTTGAAGTTATATAAAGAAAAATATTCAGTGATAGAGAAGGAAATGTGATACCTATTTAACCAAAGTAGTAGGGAAAGACTTTGTTCAGAAATAATTTTAAGCTGAGGCTTGAAGGATGATAAACAGCCAGCTATGAAAATAGCAAAAGGGAGAAAAATCTCCCAGACAGAAGATATTGCATGTGCCAAGGTCCTGAGTTGGGAAAAAGCTTGGCATATACATTGGAGGAACAGAATGGAAGCTGGTTTCTAAGTAAGAGTAAAATGGGAGAAAAGTGGGACACAATAAGGTAGGAGGGCTAGATACAGACAAATCCATTCGAGGAATTTAGGATTTGATTTGGGATGTGAAGACAGGGCATGGACAGATTTAGGTAGGTAAATGATTTGAACAGATTTAAGTTTTTGTTGTTGTTGTTGTTTTGTTTTTGAGACGGAGTCTCGTTCTGTTGCCCATACTGGAGTGCAGAGGTGCAATCTTGGCTCACTGCAACCTCTGCCTCCCGGGTTCAAGTAATTCCCCTGCCTCACCTCTAGAGTAGCTGGGATTACAGGCACACGCCACAATTCCTGGCTAATTTTTTTTTGTATTTTTAGTAGAGACGAGGTTTCACCGTGTTGGCCAGACTCTTCTCGAACTCCTGACATCAGGCAATCTGCTCGCCTCAGCCTCCCAAAGTGCTGGGATTACAGGTATGAGCGACCGCTCCCGGCCAGATATAAGTTTTTAAAAGATTATTCTGAAGCAGTGTGGAGAATACACTGGAGGAAACCGGGAAGCTCCATGTGAAGGTTACTGTGATACTCTAGGTGAGCAGCGTTGGAGAACTGGATGAGAACACAAGAGGAGAGACAGGCAGTAATAGAGTCAAGAAATATAAAGCAGAATAATAAAGCTTGCTGATGGATTGGAGGTAAGGGTGATGAAAGGGAAGTACAATGATTAACAATAACTGCAAACTGGCTACATGGCAATGCCGTTTACTGAGATGCAGAAAAATACATACTTGCAGTGTTAGAGATTTTTTAATATATTTTGACAGGGTGTTGATACATCTAAGTGGAAATATCCAATAAGAAGTTGTTTCAGATGGTATTTAAAATCCTGGGACTAAGACCATCTAAGAAGAGAACAGAGATAGGAAAGAAGGTATATGCCTTAACCCAGCAGGATAACAACATTTAATTAGCATAATGAAGAAAAAGGCACTTATGAGAAAGAAACACAACTAAAAGCCTGAGATGAAAAAGGAAAATGAGAAAAATGTAATGTCATGGAAATTAAAAGATTATAGAGAGTTGAGGAATGGAGAACTAACTTAATCATATGCAGCTAATGTAGTATGATGGTAGAAAAGTATCTCTGACTTGAGAACAAGCATGGTGTGTAGTAGGTGCAATTTTATACGAATAGCACAAGGAAAAACTGCGTTGAAAATTAATGCAAGTTTTGGATGTAACCATCATGTCCTTTTGTAGGTGAATGATTAAACTGTGGTACATCTATACAATGGAACATTATTTGGTGGATATAAAATGCTAAAAACAAATGAGCTAGCAATCCATAAAAAGATATGGAGGAAAAGTAATTACATTTTACTAAGTGGAAGAAACCAATCTTAAAAAGTTACATACTGTTTGATTGTAACTATATGAAATTCTGGAAAAGGCAAAAGTATGGGGAAAGTAAAAAGATCAATGGTTTCTATGGTTTAGGGACAGAGCACAGAGGATGTTAGGGTAATCAACATATTCTGTATACAGTGATGAATCATGTCATCATAAATTTGTCCAAACCCATAGAACAAACAACACCAAGAGTAAACCCTAATGCAAATTATGGATTCTGGGTGATAACGATGTGTCAAAGTGGGTTCATCAATTGCAACAAATGTACTACTCTGGTGGGGGATATTGATAATGGAAGAGTCTATGCATATGTGGGTGCAGGGGGTATAAGGGAATTTTTTTTTTTTGAGATTGAGTCTCACTCTGTACCCCAGGCTGGAGTGCAATGGTACGATCTCAGCCCATTGCTACCTCTGCCTTCTGGGTTCAAGAGATTCTCGTGCTTCAGTCTCCAGAGTTGCTGGGATTACAGGTGCCCACCATCATGCCTGGTTAATTTTTGTATTTTTAGAAGAGACTGGATTTCAGGGTGTTGGCCAGGCTGGTCTTTAACTCCTTACCTCAGGTGATCCTCCTACCTTGGCCTCCCAAAGTGCTGGAATTACAGGCATGAGCCATTGTGCTCAGCCAGTATACAGGAAATTTCTATACTTCAGCTCAAATGTGATGCAAATCTAAAACTTCTCTAGAAAATGAAGTCTATTAAAAATACAAGCTTAGCAAGTAGAAAAAAATGGATATAATCATTTTTGAAATTTGTTTTTTATAGAGAATGGAAAAATGAGAGTGTAATTTAAGCATTATGAGAGTTAGAATGAAATATAGGAGAACATGTTGATTAAATATTAGAAAATTTTGTAATGGAAGAAATGCAAGGGAGATCGCATGCTTTGAAAAATTATAGAGGAAAAGAATTGCTAGCCAATTTGCAAGGAGTGGCCTTTGAAAATAGGTAACTTTTTTCTCCAATAATAATATTATTTTTGATCTTAAGAGTCTTCCTAGAAAACTGATGGTTTGGCTTAGCTATCACAGCCTGCTCCTAGGCTGTGATGTCACATAGCTGCTACTGAGCAACCTGACCTTTTTCTGGGTATGATAGTTTGGAGCAATACTACCTTTTCACTTAAGCTTTTTTCATGGGTCCCTCCTCACAGACTGGAACATGAATCTTCGGGTTGCAGCATAAGCTTTCTTCTTCATCAACCACCTCTGTTCAGAGTTATATTGTCCTTTATGTATAGAGGACATTGTCCTCTACACATTATAGTGGAGCTATATTGTACTTTAGGTATACAGTGGATTATTATAAGAATGTTTTTGTCAATTAGCTTGAAAAATGTGATCTGCAACATACTGGCCCATGATATGCTTACAATATATTTCCATATTGAACTCTTCACGTTGAGAAACATATTCAGGGAATAATTTGATTTTGTGAGGGATGGAAAAGAATCCATGGAAGCCAAAATACTTTATTTCCTGTGGTAGTTTTGGCAAGCCCTGCATCCAAACAGTACATGAAAGTCCCAGAATTAACTATCAGAGCTTCCACACTATGTTCATCTTTGAATGTATACACTTAACCTTCATTGACCTTATTGTGCAAAACCTTCAAAAAGTCTGTGGGCCAAAAGGAGGTCAGAATAACACGCTGCCATATACTTTGTCAGACAATCCTTATTGTTTAGTTTGGAAGTATAGAAACTGTTCAGTCTCTCACACCTCCCTCTACACAGACATATGCAATCTAACAAACAATATCTCTTTTGGTAACATAAATCATCATCTCCAATTTCGGTGTGTTTTACAATCTTATCCTGGACTACTAAGGGCTTCTAAGTATAAATCAGTTTTACTCTCTTCTCTTCCCTTCAATTTCTTGGTACTTCTTGAAATAGCCATATTCTTCACAAATTTAGTAAGCCATGTCCTGCCAAACAGAGAGCCACATCTGGCTCTGCACAACATTAGTGAAATATATTATAGCAAAAGGAATAAAGAAGACCAGTAAGCATGTGGTCAGCATTGGAGATTTGTTGATAATAAAATGAGAGTGGTGCCTTCTGGTGATTTCTTTTCTAAATTTTTCCATTTGGATTACAAGACAAAAATGGATCTACCACTGGGAAGAACCTCAAGTGATCATCTAGGAGGATTAGCTCAGAAATTGTTTAGGGTGAATATTTACCGCCTTAAGCCCTAAATTTCAGAGACATGGCAATTTTTGGATGAAATAAACTGTTAAAGTCAAGGGATTTTAACTTAAGTGGAAAAAAAAGCAGTACTGTAAAAATTGAGTTACAGTTAACTATATACATATTGAAATATTTAGGTGGAAGTATATGATGTCTGAAACTTTTAAATGCACCAATAAAAAAGATAGATTGATTGAGATTAGAGTGCTCCATTCACAAGTGATAAAACAAGTAGAAGACAATGGTAGTTAGAGAATTGTAGGAGATGGTATGCCACTGTTAACAAAGCTCTTTAAATTTTTTCATGTATTTGTAGTATTTTATAGTAAAATCTTGGGAAAATAAAGCAAATGCATATTCTAAAAGAAATTAAGAGATTTATTTAGGCAAAGTTTAAGATTTCTTATGCTGAGATACATTTTACCCTTGCGCCAGTAGCTGTCACTGGTTTAACTCCATTTCTATAACTTGAAAAATTTAATAATTCTCCAAATCCATTTTTTAAAAAAAATTAGATATGTAAAGCAAAAAAGGAGATTTAGATTTTCTTGATCAATAAAGTCACATACATTGATTGATGAACTGCTGGGCATATACAGTCAACCTGATTTGATTTGGCTGTTATTTGGAAGAAAAGGCAACTGTCCACATGTCTCCACCCTCATGGACAAATCTGGAGATTTGACCACTATTGGAAGGGATATGCTTACTAGATAGTGATGCCTAGAGAATGGTGGAAACATAAGGCTGTAACTTAGAACTTTGCAGGCTAATTCAGAGGCAACATTATGAGTTTACTAAACTGTGTCTTTGTTTCCATTAATAAGAAAAATTCTTTTTTGCAACCCTATTATTTCTGCCTCTTATCTGCAAGAGTCCCCTAACCTGTCTTTTCAGAAAAAATAAGAATTACCATGTCCTTGTTATGTTAAAAAATTGTTTGTGTTCTTTGTAGAAAAAAATGAGAAAATAAAGAGAAGTAAAAATAAAGTGTAATCTCAATAACAGAGCCCATTATTTTTCACATTTTTAACTATATTTTTCCATATTTTAGTGTATATATTCCAAATACATGGAAATACATTATAAAGTCATTATTTATTAATTATATTTTTCTCTTAAATAGAAAGAAAATGCAAGAATCGAATGGAGATAGAGGCTAAAATTATGTATCTGCAGGAGGAATTTATTTAGCTTTATTTAAGCAATAATTTTGACAATGCTGGTCTTCTCCAAAGTACAAGTGAAAAGTGACAGTGTGCTGGCAGCCCTCGCAGCCCTGGCTCACTCTCAGCGCCACCTCAGCCTTGGAACCCACTCTGGCCGCGCTTGAGGAGCCGTTCAACCCACCGCTGCACTGTGGAAGCCCCTCCCTGGGCTGGCCAAGGCCGGAGCCAGCTCCCTCAGCTTGCGGGGAGGTGTGGAGGGAGAGGTGTGGGTGGGAATTGGGGCTGCCCAAGGCTCTTGTGGGCCAGCGCGAGTTCTGGGTGGGCGTGGGCTCAGCGGCCCCGTACACAGAGCTGCCGGCGGTGCCGTGAGCCCTGGGCAGTGAGGGGCTTAGCACCCAGGCCAGCAGCTGCAGAGGGTGTGCCGAGTCCCCCAGCAGGGCCAGCCCACCGGCACTGCGCTCAAATTCCTGGGCCTCAGCTGCCTCCCCGCGGAGCAGGGCTCGGGACCTGCAGCCTGCCCTGCCTCCCTCTCGCCCCCTCCCGCAGGCTCCTGCACAGCCCGAGCCTCCCCAACTAGTGCTACCCCCTGCTCCACAGCGCTGGGTCCCATCACCACTCAAAGGCTGAGTACAGGCGCACAGCATGGGACTGGTGGGCAGCTCCACCTGCGGCTCTGTGCAGGATCCACTAGGTGAAGCCAGCTGGGACTTGGAGAACTTTTATGTCTAGCTAGAGGATTGTAAATACACCAATCAGCACCCTGTGTCTAGCTCAAGGTTTGTGAATACACCAATCAGCACCCTGTGTCTAGCTCAGGGTTTGTAAATGCACCAATCAGTGCTCTGTGTCTAGCTGATCTGGTGGGGACCTGAAGAACTTTTATGTCTGGCTAAGGGATTGTGAATGCACCAATCAGCACTCTGTGTCTAGCTCAAGGTTTGTGAACGCACCAATCAGCACCCTGTGTCTAGCTCAGGGTTTGTAAATGCACCAATCAGTGCTCTGTGTCTAGCTGATCTGGTAGGGACTTGGAGAACCGTTATGTCTAGCTAAGGGATTGTGAATGCACCAATCAGCACTCTGTGTCTAGCTCAGGGTTTGTAAATGCACCAATCAGTGCTCTGTGTCTAGCTAATCTAGTGGGGACTTGGAGAACTTTTGTGTCTAGCTCAGGGATTGTAAACACACCAATCAGCACCCTGTCAAAACGGACCAGTCAACTCTCTGTAAAACAGACCAATCAGCTCTCTGTAAAATGGACCAATCAGCAAGATGAGGGTGGGGCCAGATAAGGGAATAAAAGCAGGCTGCCCAAGCCAGCAGTGGCAACCCGCTCGGGTCCCCTTCCACATTGTGGAAGCTTTGTTCTTTCGCTCTTTGCAATAAATCTTGCTGCTGCTCACTCTTTAGGTCTGCACTGCTTTTATGAGCTGTAACACTCACCGCAAAGGTCTGCAGTTTCACTCCTGAGCCAGCAAGACCATGAACCCACCAGAAGGAAGAAACTCCGAACACATCCAAACATCAGAAGGAGCAAACTCTGGACACACCGCCTTTAAGAACTGTAACACTCACTGCGAGGGTCCGCGGCTTCATTCTCGAAGTCAGTGAGGCTAAGAACCCACCAATTCCGGACACACAAGCATGAAGTGTTTACCTGAAATTTGAGATATAATTATCAATTTTGCAATAAGTTTATTTGCTGGAAATTGATTTCCTTTATATAACATGCAAATAAATACTTTAACTTTTATATATTAATATTTTTATAATCTTGTAGATACATATAATGAAAACAAATGATGACCTTTCTACGGCTACTTCAATTAAAGAGTCATGCATATGTATCTTTTGGTTACTTGCCTAGTCATTTTTCTACTACAAAATCTTTGTAGATAAATTGTTAGACCAAAGATAATGCATGTTTATAAAAATCTCCTCTAAAAATAGTTGTTCAAATTTAACTTAGACTAACAATGAATATTAGTTTGTATTACCTCACCTTCAAGCGATACTAAATACTATCCTTCTTTTAATTTCTGACCTGAAAGACCACATTCCTCCAAACTTTTGAATGTTTTTACTTGTATTTATATATTTTTTATTTCAGAACTCGGTGCAAAACACCAAGTTAATAATATTTCTTAGTGTATGGCACACTATCTTCCTTGGCCCATGAAAATTGCTTCATTCAGGTTTTAAAATTTAAATTTAAATAAAGTAATCTGCCCTCTCCTTCCTTATTCTTTGCTTTCACTCATACACCTTTCTAATTAGATAACTCTTCTGATATGTTTATTTTGTATTCTTTATTGTTTTATGCTGTCTGTGTGTGCTTATAAATTTTCTTATTTTTTTTTTTACTTAGCCATATGTTTTTATGACCTATCAACATTTCTGTCTGTTTTTGTTATTACTTCTTCTAACCACTGTGCTCCACAGTGAAATTCCATCACATTTTACTCACACAGTATTTTGGTGTTTGAACCAAGGTTATATCCAAAACCCATCACTTCAAATGATGTTCCTCGGAGACATATGCCCAGGAGCAGCTGTACAGACTTCTAAGCTGGAAACTGTCGCAACATCCACATTCTCTCAGTGTGAGATGAGGACTCCAAAATCCACACTTCCTGTCTATGAGATTTCTGCCATTCTTGTGGCGATAAGAAGGCAGAGGAGTGAAGTGTTTTCTCGTATGACAATTCAAGACATTATTAGATTTCAAAATGAGTTCGTGTAAGAAAATCCTTTAAAAAGTGCCCTAGCCCATAGTAAGTGCTTAATAAATTAACTATTATTGTTAATATTTTGCCTTCATTGCAATAAACAATTAAAAATATAAACAGAAAAAACTTTTCTGAATAGATAAAATAAATTAAAGATGGCCTCTGTCCCTTCTTATTTTCAACATAAATGATTTTGCATAAGTCAGCATATCCTGTTGATCAAGGTTTCACATTCTGAATATTTCATATTAACATATCCTGTTTTAAATTACTCATTAAAGTCATTTTTGACATTATTACCAGACTCAAATAAGCTTTAAATCTGCATTTGAAACACTGGCTGTAATGCCATACTCTCTTATTTAGAGTAATCTTGCTTCGTTTCTTGACACTGAGAAAGACCAAATTAATATATTTGGAAAAATGCCCAACTAGAAACAGATTTAGAAATATGTAAGTTGTTCTAATAGAATATTTAAAGTAATTAAAGTTATCTTTTTCTGTGAAATTTAAGATGATAATTCATATATTTTCTTTGATCAAACCAGGAAACATTTTCCATAAAAATTTGAGTTACTATTAAAAATATTACATTTATTTATGTTATGTTGTTATATTTTAGTTTAATACTATATAGCAGTATAATATAAACTTGTATTATTATGAGCATATCATTGTTAAATTTAATATTTTGAGAGATATTAAGAAATATGGTAACATGTTTTTCCCATTAAAACAATTTTCCTAATTTTCCTTCTTTTCATATTTTTCAAATAACTTTTTTGATTTAATGAGTTGTGTTTTATATATGTAGCTATATATATGTATATGTATGACACACACAAGAAACTGATACATACCTATGTATTTATTTAATATAATATGAGATATTAAATCTTGGCTAATGATGCAACAAAAGGTGTCATATTAGTGAAGACAGGCTAGGTTAAGTCAACAGTTTAACAAAACAATAGCTTATTTCTGAGTCACACTAAATGTCTCATGTGGGTCTGAGGGCTTTGCTCATAGCCGTCATTCATTAAGTCAGTCTCATTCTGGTTCCATCATTACATGGTGTTTCCCAACCCATGTGCTGTGTCTTCTACCCCCATCCCTTAAACAAAAATGGAATCATCCCCAGTATTCCAGAATGTGACTGTATTTGAAAAAAGCACGGTTGTAGATATAACTAGTTAAGATGATGTCATGCAATAGCAGCATGGGCACCGAATCCAACACGACTGGTGTTCAAAGAAGACAGCCATGTGAAGACAAGATATCTAGGGGGAATGCCACGTGAAGACAAGAGAGTGACATTATATAGCTCCAAGCTGATATGTCAAAGATTGCCAGCAAACCACTGGAAACTACAGAGAAGAAAGTGAATCCTTCCTTTTTAAAATTTCATACAAATGTCAATGTATGAGTGATATGGTTTGGCTCTGTGTCTCCACCCAAATCTCATCTTGAATTGTAATCCCCACGTGAGGAGAGAGGGATCAGGTGGGAGGTGATTGGATCATGGGGGCGATTTTCCCCATGCTGTTCTTGTGATAGTGAGGGAGTTCTTACAAGATCTGATGGTTTTAAAGTGGCAGTTTCTCCTGCATGCTCTCTCTCCGTGCTCTCTCTCTCTCTCTCCTGCCGCATTGTGAAGAAGGTATTTGCTTCTCCCTTGCCTTATGCCATGATTGTAAGTTTATTTTTCTGAGGTCTCCTCAGCCATATGGAACTGTGAGTCAATTCAACCTCTTTCCTTTATAAATTACCCAGTCTCAGGTAGTATCTTTATAGCAGTGTGAGAACAGACTAATACGACAAATATCTAGAATAATCCTTTCATCCTGGAAGAAAACTGGGATTTTAGAGGTTTTTATACTATGTTATGTACCTAAGCTGGAATTATATTTTATAGACCATTCTAAGTTACACTACATCACAAAAGAAATGTCCATGAGAGTCGAAGAGAAGTAGAGCAGCAGCCATAATTCTCTGATAGTGCAGGGCACCAGGCTTTCTTGCCTCTCACATATAGTATCTTTAACTTTCTAATTCACCTCATGGGTGTGGCGTAGCAGTTCTTCAGTCAGAGCAGGGGCTTATGGAGTTCAGGTGTCAGTGAAGTTTCGAGAGTGGTCCGCTCTACAGTGGGCCCAGTGTGTCCTTGAGCCCACCCTCAATAATCCACTGGTTATAGCCCCATTCCAGAAGGCAAACTTAGAATAGACATACATAGCAATTGGAATAATAAGAAGTTAGCACATTTGCTGAATTAAATATTAAAAGAATGAATGGTATATTTAAACATAAATAGTTAAAATATTAATGAAACATATATGCCAAAAATATGAAGGCATAAATAAATCTAATAAAAGTATAAAAATTGTGGTACATATACACCATGGAATACTATGCAGCCATAAAAAAGAATGAGATCATGTCCTTTGCATGGACATGGATGGAGCTGGAGGCCATTATCCTTAGTAAACTAACACAGGAACAGAACAGAAAACTGAACATATCATGTTCTTACTAATAAGTGGGAGCTAAACAATGAGAACACATGGACACAGAGAGGGAAACAACACACACTATGCCCTATTGAAGGGTGGAGGGTGGGAGGAGGGAGAGGATCAGGAAAAACAACTAATGGATACCAGACTTAATACCTGGGCGATGAAATAATATGTACAACAAACCCCCATGACAAAAGTTTGCCTATATAACAAACCTGCACATGTACTGCTGAACTTAAAATATAAGTTAAAAAAAGATATATATATAAATTTTCCACAGATAAAGTAGTATTTTAATAATTGTCAATTAGAAAATGGAGATGGATATTTATGGATTATAAAAATCAATATTGCACTTATCAATTTTTAATTTTCCGTCAACCCAATAAGAAAAATAGTTGGTTCTGAACTTTATATGGAGGGTGCAAAGGGCCAAGATACTTTCTAAGGTGTTCAAGGTGAAAGATTTTCTTGAAAGAAAGCAAACATTGATAAAGCCAAAATAATTGAGAAAATGTGGTATTGCTACAGGATATAGAAATAAACCAATATAAGAGAATGGAGATTCTAGATACAAATCTGTAAATACGTGATCACTTAAAGAGAAAGATAGCATCTCAGTTTATGGGAAATATGGCTTTTAAATCAATGTATTGTTACCCTTAGTTATCCATATATGATAAAAGACAATTTTGTCCACAATGTAAAATAATATAGCAGAATATTTTATAACCTTGGTGCGGGGAATGATTTATTAATACATATAAAATGCACTAATAATAAAGCCATAATAAAGGTAAGTGTTAAGAAATTCGAAAACATTAGAACAAAAGTTTTGTTCTTAACAAAAGACACGGTTATATCTCTTAATACAAATTCATGAGCCAAGCCACAGAATGGGAAATCAGATTGATAACACTTGATAAAAGGGGAAGTACTTGTATTCTGAATACACAGAGAACTACTATAGGTATATGCGGCAGTACAGTTTACTGCTAAAATAATAATAATAATAATAATAAGATGAAGACTTAACAGGCAGTTCCTAAAACTAAATCTGTATATCCAAGAAACATATGGAAAGTCCTCAACACCTAGTTAGAAAATGCAGATTAAAAGCACATTGTTACTACAGTGTGCTTTTAATAACCACATTGTAACCAACAGATAAGAACATAATAATACTAAGCATAAGTGGCAAAGTGGAGTAAATAAAATGCTCATAAAGTTCCTGGAAGAAGTTCAAATTGACACAAACACTTTGGAAAAAATATTCACAGTATCTCATATGTTTGAATAAACATGCCCCCTTACCCAGTAAATTTCACTCCTAGGTATATACCCTGTGGAAATGTATGCTTATGTGTACAAAATAATTGCACAATTTTCACAGCAACTTTATTTCAAATGGTGCTAAACTGGAAGAAAACAATGTCAATAAGGAGCAGAACAGATAAATATGTATAATATATTTACAATATGTAATACTATATATTAATGAAAATCAATGAATGTTCCCTAAACATTGTATTATATTAAGTGACAAAAGCCCTGTGCAACACTTTACATGTTGTTATGATTTCTTTTATATATGTTTCAAAAATGAGTAAAGATTTTTAAAAATTAAGCATGCATGATTGGATAATACAACTTTAACGAAAAAAATTAAAAATGTGTTTCATCATTTAATTTAATGCTGTTAACAAGTTCAGTGATGTGAAGATCGTGAATTGAACAACAGCTCTAGTGAAGTGAAGATAAGTGTGGATCTGAACAGGAAAGGGCTGAGTGG
This sequence comes from Pongo abelii, assembly GCF_028885655.2. Taxonomy (NCBI): domain Eukaryota; kingdom Metazoa; phylum Chordata; class Mammalia; order Primates; family Hominidae; genus Pongo; species Pongo abelii. The sequence goes on along the minus strand of NC_071990.2, from coordinate 92,761,649 downwards.
AGTGTCTCTAGAGAGTGGGAGTACCAAAGTCTGATGTAAGTTGGTTTGAGAAGAGGATTTGAAGAAACAACATATTTTAAATGAAAATGCTTCTGGATAAATTTATTTGAAATTATTTGTATTCTTTCATATCAAATCTGGCCCTTGTATTGTTTTTTCAGAACATTTTTAGTGTATGACCCGGGCATAGGGTACTAGATAAGTTCTCCATTCTGGAAGGATGAGAGGAAAGATTCACTGTTGCAGAGTCTGTCTAAGATATGAGTGTCCCCTCTCTGGGACAGATTCCACTGCCATTTTTCCTACCACAAGAAGGAAACTTCAGACACCAAAGAAGAGGCACCAGTCAAACAATTAAACAGGAGGATTTTTTTTCTGTAAAATATAAAATTATATGAGTTTAAGTTTTCTTAGTTTCTTTTTTCTTCTACCAGTTCTAATAGTTTAAAAGTTGTGTATTTTATTTATATTCCAGTAGTTACTCATAAAACATTACCTAACATACTAAAATTGTTGTTTCCTATTAATTATAGAACATTTTATTGAGATTGTCTTTCTCTCTAGAGATGCTTTGGTATTCTTGTCATCGACATTTTAAAATCATTTGGAATTTAATTGCATATTCTCATTTGAAAATACAATTTTTGAAATCAATATTTATTTAAAAATATATATTACTAACTTCTTTGCCTTAGAGCTTCTCAGAGAGAAGTTCTCCGTATGGTAAATATTCTGAGTCCTTCTATGTCTGGACATTTCTTTTACTCTCATTCTTGAGTGATCTTTAACTGAGTTGAGAATTCTTGCTTCAGCACTTTGAAGCCACTGATCCTTTATCTTCCTATATCCAGGGATGCTATTAAACCAGTGGTCAGTGAGTCTTTTTTTCCTTTGGGGGTCACATGCTTTATTTTTCCCTAATAATGGCAGTTTCTGAGTGTTTTCCTTTTTGTCTTAGAAATTTATTATATATCTCTCTATTCAGTTGTGTGGATTTTTTATCTATTATTTTCTCAAATATTATCTCTTTTTAAAAATCTTCCTCTGCCCATCTTCATATTAAAAATGAAGATGATTTGACTCTTGCCTTCTATGTGTTCATTTTGCTCATGTTTCTCATCTCTTTATCCTTGGCATCAGGTATTTTGAGACATTTCTTCAGCTCAACACTGAAGCTTGCAGTTTCCAATCCACCAAAACTTTTCTTTATATTTTAAACTGGCTTTGCATTGTCTTTTTGATAGTGTTTTCTATAAATCCCAACATTTGTTAATGGGGATAAACTGCCTCATGTGTCAAATCCACTGTCTTAAATCCAGCCCCATTGCTTTTTTCTTCTGTGTCTCATTCTATCAAGGTATAACTGGAGTTGAACAGAAACAAAGAAAAACTAGAATAATGTGGCTTTATTGTTAAAATACAATATGTTGTAAACTTTATTTTACTTGTAGCAGTATTCAGTAAATAACTGTTACTACAGTATGCCAGACACTGGTTTAGGCATTTAGGATATACTAGTGAACAAAAGAGGATAAAAGAAAATACCCTTGCCCACCTTAGGGCATTCCAATGTCTTTTCTAGTATTTTGCTAACACTGTTCCTGTGATAGTAGGTTTTTAAAATAATCTGGAGCCTGTACAATAACACATATAACAATTGCTCATTTTACACACTTATTGATCAACAGTATTTGCTGAATATTCACATACAAGTCACTGTGCAATTTTTTTTTGTGTGTGGGGCTATAGAGATCCTCAAAGAAAACTAAGAGATCTCATCAAAAACTCAAACCTTAATACATCTTAAAACAATGGTAAAAAAATAAACAGATACTTTCAACCTACCATTGGATATTTCTAGAAATATTTCCTGTCTGTGACTCTTACCCCATACTCTTCGGATCTCTGTTCTCATGTATTCTTCTAATGGTGCCATCACCAGGAGCCTGTTTTTCGTGGACCAGAGCCCTCGTCCTGACCTCTACCATCTGGGGTTTGTTGCTTGTATGCTTCCAGCCCACTGAAATGTATACATCTCCTTTAAACTCTGTGTCAGCATTCTGATCTTGCAAATTATTAACTATCTAATGTGATAAACTAATCTGTACTGATGGGATAGGGTTACAAGGAGCAACTACTGAATGATTCCTAACATTGACTTTCTAGATTAGACGCCCTTGTCTTTTATAAAGTGACTCTAAGAGTGGAAATTGAATGCAAAATTTAATCTTCCCAGTCAATAAAAAGGATAGTTTTGGAACAGAACGAAATGCATCGTGTTTTATTTCTTTTTCATTACTGGTATTGAATATCTCTTCTTCTTCAATAACACACCTTCAATGATACAGGTTGCGTATCCTTTATTCAAAATGCTTGGGATCAGAAGTCTTTCAAATTTTGGAATTTTTAAAATTTTGGAATATTTGCATCTAGATGAGATACCTTGGGGATGCAACCCATGTCTAAACGTAAAATTCATTTATGTTTTGTATACACCTTATACATGTAGCCTAAAGGTAATTTACAGAACATTTTTAAATAATTTTGTACATGAATCAAAGTTTGTGTACATTGAATCATCAGAAAGCAAATTCATCACTATCTCAGCCACCCATTGGTCAATCTGTGTTTGTTTGGCATCACCTTCATTCCTGACTCTGAATTTATATGCTAAAAATAAGCAATCATGTTTTTTACACCTATTCAGACATAAATACTTAATAGTAAAAAATACAACATACCATTAATACAGTAAAAAAAAAATGTGTTCAGGGTAACCATGCATCACAGTAGCATCACCAGAATACCTGTATCCCCTGTTAAACAAAAGCAACAGCAAATAACAGCAGGCTTTCAGTCTCCATCTATGAAGCTGTGCTTTGATTAAAAGATTACTATACATTGTATTTTTTTCTTTTTAGTTGAGAAGAAACATCAGAAGCAGTTGAAGAATTAGGAAGTGGGATGAGGAGACTGTAATAGTCCGTTCTCACACTGCTATAAGGAGCTACCTGAGAGTGGGTAATTTATAAATCAAAGAGATTTAATCATCTCATAGTTCTGCAGGCTGTACTGGCTTCTGCTTCTGGAGAGGCCCCAGGAAACTTACAATCATGGCAGAAGGCAAAGGGGAAACAAGCACATCTTCACATGGCCAGGAGAAAAGAGAGGGAGTGAAAGGGGAAGTGCTACATGCTTTCAAGCAACCTGATCTCTCATGAGAATTCACTCAATATCACAAGAATAGCAAGGGGGATATCTGCCCCGATGATCCCGTCACGTCCCACCAGGTCCCTCCCTAAGCACTGGTGATTACAATTCAACATGAGATTTGGGTGGAGACAGAGGGCCAAACCATATCAGAGACATTTTGCTGAATAGCTTTTCAAAATGTTTATTTCAGAGTCGTCTGCCTCATTAACAATGTTTTTTGCCTTAGAAGTCTCTCTTTGATTTTATAAACTGACATGAGATTTCTTTTTCCGTTATAAATCCAAGCTGTTCTAGTCTTTTATTAAGCCCATCACACATTTTCACCATGTCATCTATAGCCACTTTTTCTTCACTGTTCATGATGTTATCTTTTTTGTAACTATTGTCACAATCACCTTGATTCAAAAACATTTAGCCTATTTCACCGTTACTCAATGAATGGACAATGGAGACCACTTTATCAATGTTAAAAAATTCTTTGATATACACTTTTTCCAGCTTACCAACAGACTGAAATTATGTGTTTTTTTGGCATATGTGAGGAGGTCAGACAGCATTGTTTCAAATTGACTTACTGTATTATTCAGTCACCACTTTGTGCATTATTATTACTGAACATAGTTGTAAGCCAGGGGCTGTGTCAGGTATGAAAAACTATGTCTTTAGTCACTGCGTTCCAAGTATTGGCAACAGCATACATGGCATCTTTCATGCTAAACTCCTTTTGAAAGCCCTCCAAACTCCTGCTTCTGTTCAGTGATGCTAGCATGCTGTTTAAGAAAGTGTTTTTACATTTACTCTTTATTGATTTAAGAATATTCTGGTCACGTGGCTGAGTTGATGAAGTTACATTTCTGGGAAAGTACATGGCATAAACATTTTTTTCTGAGAATTTCAGCTGGAGGATGAGCAGAACAGTTGTCAAAGAATAACAGTCTTTCAGTCATTCCCTACAGTGAGCAGGCACTGCAGGTACAAAATGTTTATGAAACCAATCAGAAAGATGTTCCTCGTGATCTATGCCATTTTGTTAGCATAATAATGAACTAGTAAGAAAATCACTCCTTGAAAACAGTGAGGACACAGCTTTTGCCTTTCCCAGAAAGTTTATAGTTATGTATGCCTGCTGCATTAGCACATACTAGTGTAGCTATTCTGTCCTTTACATCTTTCATTCCCGCAGGGGCTGTTTCATCAGCTGTAGTCATTGTCTTTCTGAAGCACTAATGCAAAAAAAACCAGTGATATTTCATTTGTGTCATAGATATGTTCTGGCATCAGAATTTATCTGTGATAAAATAATAAGCAATCATTTTTGGCAAGCTCATCATTAATTTATCTGCTGCTTTGTGATCAGCATATGATAACCACAAATTTTTATCACTGCAAATTTTAAAAAATTTAGTGCCGTGTATTTTCTTAAATTTCTGTGACCAGCCTGTTGAATGTTCACAGTTTCCTTTGATTTCTAGTTCATGATGATAATCATCGATCTTTGCCTGGTTCATGATTGGCATACCATTTGGTGGCATCTGTTCACTGAAATACTGAGGGATCCACTCTTTCAATATACAATTGAGATCTTCATTTTTAGTTTTGGGTGGTGTTTTTCCATTTTTCATTAACTTATTTTTGTCACCTTTAGCATGGAACTTCAACAGTTTATCCTTCTGTTGCTTCAGGTCCTAGTCCTACATGATAGTCATTCCAACACCATAATTTTCTGTAAGATGCTTCACACTTGCACTGTTGTCCGTTTTCTCCAACAGGTTGACTTTCTATGCCATAGATAAATATAAATGTGTCCTTTTATCACTGTTACTCATAGGGGTATCTACAGGCCTTTTTGACATTTTCAACGATATCTTTACAGCAAAAAGCAAAGAATAAGCAAAAATAAAACACAGCAAGTAGTACGTGTGAGTCTTAGCTTCTTGAAGGGCATTGTGTAGAAACTGCTTTATCACATCTGGCCTGCACATGTGCTATTTTAATACACTTTGTGGGTATGCTTGCATGGGGGAATACAGGTATAAGTGAAAAACATATATCACAGCTGAAGGGGGTTGGGAGGGTCTCTTTACCTCAAAAATGCTGAATCAACTGTGTGTTGTGTGTCTTCTTCCTGACCATGACCCATCACATGAGATCAGGTGTGGAATTTTCCACTTGTGGCATCATGTCAGTGCTCAAAAGTTTTGGATTGTGGAGGATTTCAGAGTTTAAATTTTCAAATTAGTGATGCTTAGCGTGTGCTCAACATTCATTTAGTACCTAATAAAATATATTAATTACTTTAAGCTGGTTTAAAATTAAATATTCATAATAATTCATTGGCTATATTAAAATATTTTTTCTGGGTGAGAAATTAAAATGAAAATTAAAGTTTTTCAGTCTGTACAATAGCATATTTTAGTGGGCTCATTCAGAGAAGCAGAACCACTGTGATGAATTTGTATATGTATTTATTATTTGTTGGAAGTATTTGACACAATTGCATTTAAGCTTCTTCCTTAGTGTCTGATGGTGGAGCTTGAAGGTGTGGAGAAGAGAAAATGGATAAACTGGGGAACAGCAAGAAAAGAAAAGCTGGAGCCCACAAGCACACTGTGAGGTCCACTAGAACAGAATGAAACCATGTTAGTACTCGTTGCTTCTGACCTTGATGGTGCCAGTGTCCGGCAGAAGTTGGGGTCCTTCATCACTAAACTGTGCACCCACACCTGGCCCCACAGTTGAAAAAGCTGAAGGGAAAGGTGAAGCAGGTGGCCAGCCAGCCATGGCCAAGGAGATAAATCAAAAGGTCAGCAACCATGTGTGTGAGATCAAAATGGCTACTGCTTCCCATCTGCCCTCTAAATCTCCCACAAGAATCCCTTTGATGGTCAACCCTAACTAGAAAAATACAGTAAAGGAAATTCTCAGAAACATAGTTCAGCCTGGCTCAATTTATGTGTTACAAAGCCACCACACACAGCATTTTTCATTGAACCATGTTTTGCTACTTCTACTAAAAATTTCTGAATATGTTCAGAAATACTTAAAGCTGGATTCATAAAATCAGGCCATTGTGCAAGTCTAAGGCTACTAAGTGACACACTACTAAACTGAAAGGTAAGTCAGCAGATGAGAGCAACTGTCAGAATGTTAATTTGATTTAGTAATCAAATCAGTTTCTTGTTTTACTGAGTTGATCATCAGAATGAGTGATTTAATTAAGAATATAGGCAAGCTTAAATAATTTTGAAAATTTGGTTCTAATTTTAATAGTATTATCTTCAGATAAATAATCAGCAGGTGGCTTAAAAATCAGAGTTTTAAAACATAATTACATTCTATAATTCCAGGAAGCACTCAAGGCAGAGTGCATAAGAAATTTTATTCTCACAATAGTCTCAGAGGTAAATTAGCTATCATTTCTGATTGCAATGCTTTATTTGGTCATTTTGAAATTGTATTTATCATCAGCACCCCAACCAGTAAAATTAGCATATTCCAGAGTTAAATCAAGAAAAGTGATTGGATATAGGTCATTTACTACCCTAATGAGAATTAGGTCTGCAATTCCCTCACACACTTGAGAAACAGAGTCTTGGTCTGTTTCGGGCTGCTGTTAACAGAGTACCATAAACTGGATAATTTATAAGTAGCAGAAATTTATTTCTCACAGTTCTGGAGGCTGGAAGTCCAAGGTCAAAACAATGGCATCTGGTGTGTCTGCTGAGGGTTGCATTCACTGGAGGAGAGAAATGCTGTGGCAGGAAGTGGAAAGGCAAGAAAGGACCGATTCCCTACTTACACTGCTTTAAAAGGGCCCCTACAGCCATTCACAAGGAATGAGCCTTCATTGCCAAATTAGTGCCTAAAGGCAGCATCCTTTAATATGAACACATTGGCAATAGCTAAATTTTGAAGGGGACACATTCAAACCATATCATACAGTTATCTAATTTAATGGAGTCTTCATCTTAAATATTAAAAGCAACCCTAGATTTAAAAAAAGTGAGAAAGAAATTTGCATCCTTATATTTCATTTCAGAATAAAATTTAAGCAATAAAAAAGCATTAGAGAAATAATATATCTAAATTAAAATCTTAAAATAAAAATTTATAAAATCTGCAATGTCATTTTTCAAACGGAAGTGAAGGAAAAGATAACATATGGCAGAGTCTTTAAATACAGAGCAACTTCCCAACTACTTTTCTATTTTAAAATATTTAAAACATATTAAACAATGCAAAAAGAAAAATTCATCAATAAATGCTGAAACTAAGTTCTAGTTGATATATTGATAGAGATACATTTGACATGGGAATTAATCTCCCATCCCTGTAATCACCTTTGTCTTTATGTTGTATATACCAATGTATGCACATATACACACACATTCTTTTTGCTTTAACTTTTCTTTTAAGTTTAGGGGTACATGTGCAGGTTTGTTACATAGATAAATTTTCTCATTGGGGTTTGTTGTACAGATTATTTCATCACCCAGATATTAAGCCCAGTATCCATTAGTTAGTTTTCCCTGATCCTCTTTCTCCTCCCACCCTCCACACTCCAATAGACACCAGTGTGTGTTGTTCCCCTTTTTGTGTCCATGTGTTCTCATAATTTAGGTCCCACCTATAAGTGAGGACCTGTGGTATTTGGTTTTCCATTCCTGTGTTAGTTTGCTAAGGATAATGGCCATCAGTTCCATCCATGTCCATGCAAAGGACATGATCTCATTCTTTTATATGGCTGCATGCTATTCCATGGTGTATACATGCCAATTTTCTTTATCAGTCTATCATTGATGAGCATTTAGGTTGATTCCATGTAGTTGCTATTGTTAGCAGTGTTGAAATGTACATATGTGTGCATATGTCTTTATAATAAAATGATTTATATTCTTCCGGGGATATACTCAGTAATGGGATTGCTGGATTGAATGGTATTTCTGCCTTTAGGTCTTTGAGGAATTGCCACACTATCTTCCACGATGGTTGAACTAATTTACACTGCCTCCAATCGTGTATAAGTGTTTATTTTTCTCCACAACCTCAAGAGCATCTGTTTTTTTTTTTGTAACTATAATGAAATTAGGCTTTACAAAGATTTTCTAGTTATTTTTATGGACTTTTTTTTTTCTAGTGAGTGCACAAGGAAGGCATAGTACATTTTTTTCTGATGATCTCATAGTATATCATTATAGGAATACACAATCATTTTCTTTTTTCCATAAGTTATTGAGGTACAGGTGGTATTTGGTTACATAAGTAAGTTCTTTAGTGGTGATTTGTGAGATTTTGGTGCACACATCAGCTGAGGAGTATACACGGCACCATACTTGTAGTATTTTAGTCCCTTGTCCCCCTTCTACTCTTCCCCCCAAATCCCCAAAGTCCATTGTATCATTCTTATTCCTTTGTGCCCTCATAGCTTAGCTCCCACATATCAGTGAGAACACACAATGTTTGGTTTTCCATTCCTGAGTTACTTCACACAGAATAATAGTCTCCAGTCTCATCAAGGTCACTGCAAATGCTGTTAATTCATTCCTTTTTATAGCTGAGTAGTATTCCATTATATATATATATATAATATATATCTCCAGAGTTTATATATGTGTGTGTGTATATATACACACACACATATATACATATATACACACATATATACACACATATATATATACATATATACACATATATTATATATATGTGTATATATATACATGTATACACATATACATATACGTATATACACACACACATATATATATATATATACACACCACAGTTTCTTTGTCCACTCATTGATTGATAGGCATTTGGGTTGGTTCTGCGATTTTGCAATTGTGCTGCTATAAACATGAGTACAAAAGTATCTTTTTTGAATTATGACTTCTTTTCCTCTGCATAGATATCCAGTAGTGGGATTGCTGGATCAAATGCTAGTTCTACTTTTAGTTCTTTAAGGAATCTCCACACTGTTTTCCATAGTGGCTGTACTAGTTTACATTCCCACCAGCAGTATAGAAGGGAACACACAATCATTTTCTCAATCCGTCTTCTAATATTGGATATATAAGTGCTTCCTTTCTGTTGCTTGTTTGTTTTGTTGTTACAAATAATTCTATAGTGAAAAGCCTTGTATATTTGCAATGTAATTGTTTGATTATTGCAGGACAGATTCCTATAAGTAGGGTCGTTTCATCACAAATTTTGCCCATTTTTAATTTGAGTAGAGTTCCCACCTAATGTTTAAAGAAATGTCTTTGTCACCACATCTTCATCAGCCTAGAAAGGTATTTATCTTTTGAAAATTTATGCAAACTTTATTTTAAAAACTGATTAATTTTTTTCATATTAATTACCATTTGAAATGATTAGTGAGGTTAACCTTTATATTGTATGTTTAGTGTCCAGTTATATTTATTCCTCCATGAATAAGCTATTTACACAATTTTCCTATTTTAAAAAAATTGGCTTGTTTGTTTTTTTTTGTTAGTAATCTGTAGGCACTCCATGTACATTAAAGACATTTGCCCACCTTTGGGGTAAAATATATGTAACATAAGATCTTAACCATGTTCAGGTGCACAGTTCAGTGGTGTTAATTACACTCACATTGTTGTGCAGCCATCAACACTAAAAACATCTAGGATTTTCCCTTCATGCAGAACTGAAACTCTGTACCCTTTTAAAATAACTCTCTGTTCCTCCTCTCCCCTGAGGCCCCTGGCAACATTCATTCTACTTTATGTCTTTTTGAATTGGACTACTCTATGTGTCTCATATAAATGGAGTCATACAATACTTATTCTTTGTCTCTAGCTTATTTCACTTAGTCTAATGTCTTCCTGATTTATTATGCATTAAATGATTTCATTTCTTTTTAAGGCTGAATAATATTCTGCTATATATATACACACACACACACACACACACACACACACACAGCAGTAGGTTTATTCACTCATCTTTTGATGGACACTTGGGTTCCTTTCCGCCTTTTGACTGTTGTGAAGTCAAATAGTGATTAATGGTGCCATAACCCTAAGTGCATAAATATCTCAATCTTTGCTTTCCATTATTTTGATTGTATACATAGAAATGTAATTGCTAGATCATATGGTAGTTCTTTGTTTAGTATTTTGAGGAGTGACCATACAGTTTTCCAAAGTAACTGCATCATTTTACAACGTAGTTCTGTGATATGTATTTTCTTTACAATTTATAACTTGTATGTGGTCTTAGAATTTTAAAATTTTGTAAAATGAAATCTGTTTTTGTATTTGTGTCTTCTATTGCTCCATTTCTCTTATTTTACATATTTTCAGCATTTTATTATTTATGAGTAATTATTACACTTTCAATGCAATGATAGAAAATAAAATTTGTAGAAACATTTCTGAAAAATATTTGCCTTCACATATGCCATTATTTATGTTAATAAATATGTTCAGTAATACTATGTGATTCTATATAAGGAAGAATTCTAGAATTTCATTTGAACTACATGGTGTTGTGAAAGGCAATATTTAAAATGTAAAAGGTATCCAGACTTTTTCTTATTATTCCCTATATGCTAGATCCCTAGAAAAATACTGTGCCCAAAGAATTTGCTCAGTAAATATTTATTGAATTTGAATTTCTTAATTCTGCATTTTATGATTCACTGTCTATGGTTAGCTGTGGGTGCATGAAAATCAAACTAGAGTATTTTGGATGAAGCTAGTCATAATATTTTCAATAGCTTTTTTCCCCTCTGGGATATGAAAGAAAAGATTAATTCTTCCCAAAATGTGGCATGTGTCAAATTATCTTGTATGGTAGAGATTTGAAAAAGATCCCTGGTGATATTTCACCCTGTTCTCATAAAGTACTTAGAAAAAAAATGTTAGCATTAAATTGTTATTCTTCAGGAAAGATAGGTTGGATGGTCATTGTAACAGTTAAGGCTTGTTACTTCTAGAAAGACATTGTAAAAATAATTTTGAAAATAAACACCTATCATTAGATCTTGTCAGGTTTTCTAGGCCCTAATAATGTGGAATTTACTCTTTCACTAATATGATCTTCCTGCCACTTTCTCAAGGTCTCATCAAATTGTCATTGTCCTCAAATCACAAATTACAAGGAATACTTTGGGCTTCTACACAGGACATTCTCTTGGCTTGAGATACCTTCCTCTCCTTGCTATAAATAATCTTACATCCATAAAAGGCAACATCTTTTTTTCTGGGATTATTTATTTATTTAGCTATTTTCAATTTTTATATTGTTGTGGATAAATAGTAGGTATATTTATTTATGGAGTTAATAATATATTTCAATACAGGCATGCAATGTGAAATAATCATATTATGAAAAATGCAGTATCCGTCCCACATGCATTTATCCTGTGTGTTACAAACAAACCAATTACACTCTTTTGGTTACTTTGAAATGTGGAATTAAGTTACTATTGACTAAGTTGTCCTGTTGTACTATCAAATAACAGGTATCATTCATTCTTTCTTTTTTTAAATCTGTTAACCATCCCCACCTCCCCTCCAGGGTCCTACTACCCTTCTCAGCTTCTGGTAACCATCCTTCTACTCTCTATGTTCATGAGTTCAATTGTTCTGACTTCTAGATCCCACAGATAAGTGAGAACATGTGTTGCTTGTCTTTCTGTGCCTAGCTTATTTCACTTAACATAGTGATCTCCAGTTCCAATCATGTTGTTGCAAGTGAAAGGATCTTTTTCTTTTTTATGGCTGAATAATAATCCATTGTGTATTGTTGCAGGAAGTTAGGGACCCCAAATGGAGGGACCGGCTGAAGCTATGGCAGAAGAACGTGGATTGTGAAGATTTCATGGACATTTATTAGTTCCCCAAATTAATACTTTTATAATTTCTTATGCCTGTCTTTACTGCAATCTCTAAACATAAATTGTAAAGATTTCATGGACACTTATCACTTCCCCAGTCAATATCCTTGTGATTTCCTATGTCTGTCTTTACTTTAATCTCTTAATCCCATCATTTTCATAAGCTGAGGAGGATGTATGTCACCTCAGGACCCTGTGTTGTTTGCGTTAACTGCACAAATTGTAGAGCATGTGTGTTTGAACAATATGAAATCTGGGCACCTTGAAAAAAGAACAGGATAACAGCAATGTTCAGGGAACAAGAGAGATAACCTTAAACTCTGACCACCAGTGAGCCAGGCAGAACAGAGCCATTTTTCTCCTCTTCAAAAGCAAATGGGAGAAATATCACTGAATTCTTTTTCTCAGCAAGGAACATCCCTGAGAAAGAGAATGCACCCCTGAGGGTAGGCATCTAAAATGGCCCCCTTGGGTATGACCATCTTCTATATGGTCGAGCTGTAGGGATGAAATAAGCTCCAGCCTTCCATAGAGCTCCCAGGCTTATTAGGACGAGGAAATTCCCGCCTAATAAATTTTTTGGTCAGACCGGTTGTCTTCTCTCAAACCGTGTCTCCTGATAAGATGTTATTGATGACCATGTATGCCCGAAACTTCACTAGCAATTTTAATTTCACCCCGGTCCTGTGGTCCTGTGATCTAGCCCTGCCTCCATTTGCCTTGTGATATTCTATTACCTTGTGAAGTACATGATCTCTGTGACTCACACCCTATTCATACACTCCCTCCCCTTTTGAAAATCACTAATAAAAACTTGCTGGTTTTGCTGCTTGTGGGGCGTCACGGAACCTACTAACATGTGATGTCTTCCACGGATGCCCAGCTTTAAAATTTCTATCTTTTGTACTCTGTCCCTTTATTTCTCAACCCTGCCGATGCTTACGGAAAATAAAAAAGAAGCTACATGACTATCGGGGGGAGGTTCCCCGATAGTGTATATGTATGTGGGATATTTTATACTTGAGACTCCCAGGAATGGTTAGTGTTTCTCCAGAATATCATCCGCCCTCGATTTCAGTCTCTGTCCCAGAGTTCACATGTCACTCTTCCCTCATCTATGCTTATGTCTCACTGTCTAAATAAGGTGTCAGCATCCAAAGAGCTGTAGGAGTGGCTTTAAATCTCTAATAATGGGTATTACTTGAGTCCCTAAAGACCCTCATGGTAGGTCTTCACAAATGGTTATTGTGCCATGGTGTTGTGAGACTTGACCTCAATATTTCTGAATATGTAATAGATAAATGAGTTCTTACTCTTACTCTGAAAACATACAAATTTTCTGCTTAATCTTAGGGAAAACGTATACTTCTATAGAACAATTTCACTGTTCTTCAAAATACTTGAAAATGTATTCTCAGTTTCTCCTTCTGGACTGAACAGGTTTCTCCTTCTGGACTGAAAGCTAACAGATTTGCAGCATAGTATTGGTTTGGAGCCCAAAGTGAGGTGAGAGATCTATAGATTCTAATCTTGGTCCTACCTGAGAGTAGACTTGAGATTGCTTTTCTGGGCTGTAATTTTTTACTTAAAGTCAATCAGTAAGTTTAAAAAACAATACAGGTTGGTCTTATTTGCACTTAGGACAATAAGTGATTGCACTTGAAACATCAGCAAGCAAAGGCAGAGCTGCCTGAAAAGTCAATTATGAAACTACAGGTAACTTTTATATTTCTAGAACCATTGATACAATACCTTGCAGAATTCAAAAGCAACCAAAAAGACCTATTTGTAGAAAATGTAAGTGTTCCTTTGGATTTTCAAAAATTGTGTAGGGAAGGGAAACTCACTTATGGAAAAAAGAAATTTTCACAATGCAGAGAAGGGTAGATACTAGCAAAGGTCACTGTATTTTGTATGTGCAGCTCATACGGTTTGAGAAAACCATAAGATTATCACTGAATGAAGGAATTGATTTGATGAAATAATTACTACTTTAATGGTATCAAGATGTCTGTGGAATAGACGCTTAAAAAGAGCCTTGTTGAGAATGGCGTGAACCCGGGAGGCAGACCTTGCAGTGAGCCCAGATCATCCCACTGCACTCCAGCCTGGGCGACAAAGCGAGATTCTGTCTCAAAAAAAAAAAAAAAAAAAAAAAAAAAGAAAAAAAAAGCCTTGTTAAATGGACATTAATTCAGGTGACTCTGTCACTATCCATGGACATATCATGCCTTTCACGTAGTTGCAGCCTTAGGAACAATGTTACTTGTTTTGTTAATCTTTTGTTTCCCTATAGCAATAAATTCACATGCCAATTATCTTTAACTTATGATCTCAATTAAACATTGTCAGAACACAGCACAAACTATATTAATTATATTAATAATGATACTCTATTTCTTACATGAGCTTAAAAATAAGTACTTCAGTTATTTCTATTTTTACTTCTGAGAAACATAAGAGATCAAATGACATGTCCCAAAGCATCATTGTCTCTTTAAGGATAGCAAGGAGTTGATGTCACAGCTTGTATTCCAGATCCCATCCTCTTTCCCTTATATCACACTGTGTTCACTTTCTAGATATAAAGAGAAAAATCATATAAGCAAAATATTTCCCTCCAGCTACTCAGTTTGTGCTTTTTTGACCCTGACTTTTCTCTTCTCTTTTTGTGTGGTGTTTGTATTGTAGTTCTCATTTTTCCAATGTCCACCTTTGGTCCAACCAGACATTTCTTGAAATTCTTCAGCCACTGAGGGAATAATCTTTCATGTTTTATAAGAATTGCTTTCCTCTCCAAGGAAGGCTGACCTGTAGTCTAGTCTGGTGCTGAACACTGAACAGTAGGTATTTGACCCTGGAGAACTCTCCTTCTCACAAACCTTGCTCTCTTACTGCTTTCTGCCTCGTAACCTGAACCTTAACCCTGTTTTTGACTTATTGCTTGAACATGATCTGAACATATTAACTCTTAACTCTTTGAAATGGAATGGTATATAAAGCATGCACTTGTAGCAATGACTTAAGATCTCAAACCAAGAGTTCCCTTGCTTTTTCCTTATAGTCCATTCCCCACCTTGACTTTTAAAAGGAGGTACTCTCAGTTACTCACAAAATTAAGCTCTATTAAACTAGTCTGCTTAAGGACATAATCTATTGAATAAATGATATGAATTTGTTTGTTTTGCCTTTCTTGTGTCACATATACAAAGTGAACTACATGAAAGAAAGAAAGCTTCTAGGAATGAAGACTTTTTCAAAGATTAAATGTAAAAATATTTTCCTCTCCCCCATAACTGATTTGTGGAGAAGGTATTTGATAAATATTTTCCGCAATAAAGATGAAGGTCCTAAGGAATATTCTTCGAAGTGTAGAAGTTTTCTTAGTGACTGAGAACATTTATTGCGTGGAATTCCTGAGTGGCCAGAGTATAAAAATGTGTCTTAACAGACATATTTTTATGTCGAGAAGTGCTTAAGTACAGTGTGGAGAGGGTAGTGTAGAAGCCTCACCCAGTATCCTGGGGTGTAGGGCAAGCAATAGAAAGAAGTTCTGGAAGTTTACATTACATAATGTGGAAGCTATAGAGTTTATTAGACACAGAGAGAAAAACACTGGTAGAACTACAAAACTAAATTCACCCAAATTAAATGACACACAAAAGATGCAGCACAGTCAACTGCTGGTAGGAGCTGACAGTATAGATGCTGGCACTTCTTTGAAACTAGAGAGAGGCAAGGAAGTATAGACAATGAATTGCCTACATTAAGAATAACTATTTGGTATCACATATATTACACAGACCATGAAGACTTGAGATAATGTCAAGGTCAGGCAAGAAGCATGCTCTGGTGACTAAACGATATCCTTTATTCCTGTTTTCACAGCATTTAGGCAGCTCTATCAGCTGATTATTATACATCCTCTTTTATCACTTTGGGCAGGCCCAGCTAAATGAGCTACAGAGACAGAGAAGGCCTACCAAACCCTGCTCTAATCTAGGTGATTCTCTTAAACTGCAAACAGCACTCTACTTAAATGTTGTTAGAAGGCTTTTAGCTGGATAACAACTAATCACAACGAATGTATCCTGAATGAAGTATTTACCAAAGAGAGATCAAAAACTGGATTTATCTCTTGAGTTACAAACAATCCAATTACATTCCTTAAATTATTTAAAAATATACAGTCATTATTGACCATAGTCACCCTATTGTGCTATCAAATAGTAGCTCTTATTCATTCTTTCTATTTTTTTGTGCCCATTAACCAACTCCACCTCCCTCTCAATCCCCCACTACACTTCTCAGCTTCTGGTAACCATCCTTCTACTCTTTATGACTATGATCATGGATGGAAAAAAAACTGGTCTTGATTAATATTAATCTGATACATTTTCATACAGAAGGAGAAATTAGATATTGTTAAATGTCAGAGTAAAAAGTCTTTGGAGTTATGTAAATGAAGCAAATATAAATTTAGATTTTAATGTAATCCCCTTAGAATACAAATGCCATGTGGCAGACATTTTTGTCTGGTTTGCTGACTGATGTATTCTCAATATTTATAATAGTGCTAGGTCTATATTAGGTGTTTAATTACTATTTATTTAATGAATGCTTACATTTTGACATATCTGGTTATTGCCTAACCAATATCATGTATGATAAGGGATATTACCACAAATCCTGCAATATATTAAAAAGTTAATATGATGATGTCTTGGACACTATTATTCTAATAAATCTGACAACCTAAACGAAATGGATGAATTCCCTGAAAAATACAAACTTCCACATTTGGCCGTAAGAAATGGAAATTCTGAGTTCTCCTATATCTAGTAAAGTAATTGAATTGTGTAGGTAAAAGTATTTATGCAAAGAAAACTTTAAGGCCTATATGGTATCACTGATAACTTATTTCAAACATTTAAAAAAGGAAAAGTTGTACCAGTCTTAATGACTTATTTCAGGGAATAGAAGAGAAAGGAATAATTTCCAACTAGTTTTTTGAGTCTGGCATATGCTTGACACTAAAGCCTGATAAGAACAGAGAAATCTGACAAACCAATATATCTCATGAACATATACAAAAAAGTTTTAAGCATATTATTGAAAAATTGAATATAGCAATATATAAAAAAGAATAATTCATCCTAACTATACAAAGTTTATTCAAGGATTGAAAATTTTGTTTAATGTTCAAAATTAGTAAGTACAATTCACAATATCAACAGAATAAAGAGCATAACAAATGATCATTTCAATAAATGTAGAAAATATATCTTAATAAAAATAAACACACTCATTTATGCTTTTAAAAAACTCCACAAGTTAAAAGTTGAAGAGAACTTTATTTTCCTAAAAAAAAATCTAAGATCATATTTATAGGTGAAATTTTAAATATTTTCCCTTTAAAACAAGGAATAGGCAAAAATGACCATTATAGATTTTTTATTCAAAATTTTACTGACAATCACAGGCAGAACAATAAGGTAATAAAAAGAAGTAAAAGTATAAAATTTAAAAACAAAATTTAAATTTTTATAGATGACATGATTATGTATTTAGGAAATGCCAAAGAACTTATAAAACATTAGAAATAATAACTGAACCTAGCAGAATTACTGGATATCATGTAAATATAGATAAATTATTATATTTCTATATATTAATAGCAATTAGAACATAAATTTAAGAAAAAAACATGACTTAAAATAGTATCAATTTAGGCTGAGCATGGTGGCTCATGTCTGTAATCCCAGCATTTTGGGAGGCTGAGGTAGGAGAACCACCTGAGCTAAAGAACTCAAGACCAGCCTAGAAAACATAGTGAGATCCTGTCTCTACTTTGCCCCACTGCCAAAAAAAAAAAAAAATTAGTGCCATGTGTTGGCACGTGTCTGTAGCTCCAGCTACTAGGAAGGCTGAGGTGAGAGGATCATTCAGTCCTGGGAGGCTGAGGCAGCAGCAAGCTGTAATCTCACCACTGCACTGCAGTCTGGTGACAGTGAGACCCTATCTCAAAAAACAGAAAGAAAAAGAAAAAACAATAGTATCAATTTAATATGAAATACCAAAGAATAAATCCATCAGTAATGCATAAGTCTTCTTTACTAAAATAGCAAAACATCACCAATAGAAATTAAAGTGGTTCTAAATAAATACAAAATGCACCTTATTAATATATTTGTAAAGTACCAATTCTCCCCAATTAATCTACAAATTCAATTTAATCCTAAAATATTTTGATATAATTTTTGTGAGAGTGTTTCAAAATTCACAAGTTGAATTTAGTAAAATCAGAAAATTCTCAGTAGCTAAGACAAACATGAAGACAAATAAAGATATTTATTCTTACAGACAATGTAGTATGGGTATATAGACAGGCAAATAATTCAATGGGGCGGTATCAATTGTTTACCAACACATGCCAGTCTCCCAACTTCATGAAAATTTTTCCAAAATTAACTTTTCTATCTGGCCTATGGTAAGTTAAGAACCTCATCACACTTTTCCTCCACAAATATCTAGAATACACATATAGAATTTATATGCATTGAGAGAAAAAAACAGATATTAGACAAATAATAGGGACAGGCAAAATGCAAATGCTTAACAAGAATGTAGACTTGTGCTTAATGTCATCAGTAATCAAGGAAATGAAACTCATAAAAACAGTGTACCTACTAGGTTGTTAAAACTTTGATGGATTATGACAGGATGTTAGGGAAACAGGAATATTTTTGCATTGCTGGTAGGTATATATATCATAGTATGGCTGCCATTCTCATTCTGACGGTCAATCTGTAAAGACTAGATATATCAAATATCCAAAGATCTTATGATCCTGCAGTCTTATTCCTGGGCGTATGTCCTAGAGAAATTCATAGACAAGAGCATAGTCTTTCATCTATAAGAAAGTTTGTGGTAATGAGAAGCAAGAAACACTCTAGGTATCCAACACTGGGGAAAGACAAAAGAAGAATGTGGTATAAACAAATCATGGAATTCTATTAGATATTAGAAACAACTAAACAGAAGCTAATACAGCAACATGAATCCATCATAAAAATTTAGAACTGTATGAGAAGAAAAAAGATCTATACCTCAATAATATCTAGGCAAATTACAAATACATGTGCATAATTGGTAAAATATAATCTAGTGAAATAGATACATATCAAACTCGTCTGAATGGTTGCTTATTGATAGAAAGAGAATGTGAGTGAAGACCATAGTTAAAAGAAATTAACCAATTCAGTTTAATAAAAGGGCCTTTGTCTTAGTCTGCTTTGGCTGCTATGACAAAATAGCTTAGAGTGGGCAATTTATATACAATGAAAATGTATTGCTTAGAGTTCTGGAGGCTGGAAAACCCAAGACCAAGGCACTAGCAGATTCAGTGTCAGGGAAAGCCTCTATCTGCTTCACAGACAGCACCTTCTATGTGTTCTCACATGGCAAAAGGGACAGCAGGCTCCCCCAAGCCCCTTTTATAAGGATACTAACCTTATTCATAACAAAGGAACACTCATGACTTAATTACCTTAAAAGCACCATCTTTTTAAAAAAATTTTATTATTATTAGACTTTAAGTTTTAGGGTACATGCTTAACACTATCACTTTATTCAGCTTCAACATCTACATTTTGGGGTAAATCAACATTCGTATCATTGCAGTCTTAAACTAATGATAATAGCATTTCACAAAACAGTGAGTCTTATTAATTCAACTTTTTTGCCTGCCCTCAAGTTTCAAAATAAATAAATAAACAAAAACTAATAAAGTCTTCTTCATATGGAACTACATCAAATGCATTAATTTTCCATTGCTGTGTAAAAAAAATGTAAGCTAACTTAGTGGCTTAATACAATGCACATATATTATCTCACAATTTCCATGTATCAGGAGTCCAGGCATAACTTTACTGCATTCTCTGTTCAGGGTCTCACAAGGCTGCCATCAAAGTGTTGGCCAGGCTGTGTTCTTATCTGGAGCTTTCACTGGGAAAACTCTGCTTCCAAGCTCATTTGGGTTATTGCTAAAGGTAATTTCTTGAAGCTATATGGCTAAGGTCATTTTTTTCTAGCTATTTGTTGATTGGGGCCTTCCTCTGCTTCTAGGATGCTTATAGTTCCTTAGCATAAGCTCCATTCATAAGCCCTTGCAGGACATTACAGTATAGTTCTTCAAAGTCATAATGGGAGCTCTCTCTTTCTCCAGTCTGCCAAGACAGAGTCTTCATTAAAAAAAGTAATCATGGACGTGGCATGCCAGCACCTTAGCTGTATTATCTAACCTAGTCAAGGTCACATTCTACTGGTTAGAAGCAAGTTCTGCATAGAGTCGAGCAGAGTGGATTACAGGAACAAATAATTTTTACTGAGGAATCACCTAAGGTGTGCCCTCTGCATTGTGCAGACTTTAAAATGAATGAGACACCTCTAACTTACTCTAACTTATGGACAGATTTCCAAATTGTATTCAGTGACAAAGCAAGGTACAGAACCATATGTATACTATATCATGAATTATGTTTAAAAATTTTGTGTGTATGTATGTATTTAAATTCACAGACTACTTCTAAAAGGATGAACAAAAAGTCTTTCCACAAAGCTTCACTGAGTTATGCAGGCAGGAAAGCTAGAGACTTAGTAATTGCCATTTTATGTATTTTCAATTTTGTACCAAGTTCATAAAGCAGCTTTTCAAAAAGTAAATATGATTTATTAAAATAAACTTGTGATGGTTAATTTTATGTGTTAACTTGACTGGGTACAAGGATGACCAGAAAGTTGGTAATACAACACTTCTGGGAGTGTCTGTCAGGGTGTTTTTGAAAGAGACTAGCATTTCAGTCAGTAGACTGAATAAAGATCTGCACTCACCAATTTGAGTGCACATCATCCAATCCGTTGAAAGCCCAAACAGAGCAAAAATGGTAAAGGAAGGATGAATTCACTCTCTTTCATGCAGACATCATTCTTCTCCTGGCCTTACGCATCAGAGATCTTGGTTTTCCGGCCTTAGGATACCAGGACTTAACCAATGGTCCTCATCATTGTTCCTCAAGCCTTTGGTTCCCCAGCTTGCAGACAGCGTATTTTGAGACCTTTGGCCTCTATCATCATAAAAGCCAATTTTCATAATAAATATCATCTTACATATTCCTGTATATAAATATCCCAGTGGTTCTGTTTCTCTGGAGAACCCTAATACAAATATTTTAAAAATTATAAAGTAAAAGATTGTGTAACATATAAAATAATATAAATTGGAAACGTCTCAGGATCAAATATTTTCTTCCTGTCTAGAACTGTACAGGGAGGGAGTGAAGATAATATTTGTAATCATGGTCTTTTGAAAAGGAAATCTTTAAGTATGTAAGATAAGTTGCTATTTATTGAATGGAATTAAATTTTAGGAGGCTAATTAAAATATAAATTAATAATTGTTAACTTCTATGAATAAACGGTAGTGAATATTCTAAACAATTTATTTTACCATCAGTATTTTGATTAGTATCACATATTCTATAGAGTCAATTATTAAGAATCACATCTGTTTAAAAAGTATACAGTTGATCAATATTCTACTTGGATAAATTATACTATGTTAACTGAACTTGAAGTTGTGAAGATGTGATTTTTATTTTTCAGCCATTATGGATTGGTATTCTAAGGATCACTGTAGCACACTTCAGGAATCACTGTACAATATTATTACTATATTTACATCTCCGAGAGGGTAGAGAGCAAGTATTTCATCTATGTACTCCCAGAACCTATTAGTGATTACACTTTAATTGGTCCTCAATAAGTGGTTGTTGAACATCTGAAAATAAAATTGTGACTGGAGAGTAATGATATTGGTTTTCATAAAAAATCTATAAATACAAGAAAATGATCAATATTTGTCTGATAAAACATAATCATCTTTATCCCTGAATGTCTTAAAGATTCTGAAAGTGACATATAAGGAGGCAAAATTCAGTCTATCATCTGAAATGTAGCCTATACTTTCCCAGTTACCTAGGTACAGGGATTCCTAGGGTAGAAAATCCTATGGAACAAAGCTTCTTTGAACAAACTCAGCCTGGGATAATGACAAAGTTTGGCTCTCCTTGGCACTGAACTGGAACAAGAGTAACTAAGAGGAAACATGGGGAAATAGTACTAACTTCAGTGTATTTTATATTTTCCAGATATTCTTTCTCAAGAAATTTTATTCCTTCACTGGGCCACTTTTTCAAGTCTCTGATTTGTAAAATGCCTTCTATAGGCACAGAGGCTTCTGTAGTAGTGGCCTCACAGAGCTCACATGCACACATGCATGTGTGTATATATGTAAATGTGTGTTTAGTTATATGTGTATATGTATGTCAATACTTTAAGTGTTATGGTTTTGAATACTTCACATGTATTAAGTCTTTTATTCATTATAATAAACTTCAAAGTGGATGTTACTCTTGGTTGAGAAAACTGAAGCACAGAAAGTTTAAGTAACTTAACTTTGTCTTAGGACTAGTAAGTGCCAGAGGGAAATTCAAACCCAGGCAGTCCATATCAGAGTCCAAGCTCTTAAACACTGTCTATATACCCTCTCTGAGGTGTGCCAAAACACTGTCTGGCAGAACCTCACTGGAGAATATTAGACTCTCTGAGTAGCTTTAGCTTATCCCCAGTATAAGATAGGGAAAGAGAAATTCAGACAGGGAACACATTTCTATGCTGACTTCTGTAGTAATGAATTTTTTTATAAGAAAGTATTTCCTCAAAACACTTAACTTCTTTTAATAGAGGCATTACCGTTTTGGAAACATACAAACTGGTGTGCTTTGTTCTCTGAATATGCCTTAGAATTATTTTTCTTGCTTATCTTACAGGCTTCCTGATTTTTAATATGACTTCTCCCACTCTCGAAAAAAAAATTTTACTTTGCACTTATGTAGTACTTGCATTTCAAAGTACTCCTTATTATCACTCTGCCGTAGATTTGCTATCAGAGAAATGAGGGTAATGGGAAGTATATATAGGTGTATGTGTCTGTGTTGTGTTTATATTTTATGCTCTTTAGGGATCTCAGCTAAAACTTATAAAGTAGACAAAAAATAGTTTTTATGTTAAGAAATAAATATAGACTCATAAAAATGAGAATGCATATTGAAAAGGTGCAATATTTACATTACTCCATTGTGAACAGATTATTAGTGCTGCTTATGGCTACTTTCTTACATCTTCCCAGCATAGAATATCTCATTTCATCACATAAGTAAAAAGATAAAGAGATATTTCAAACAAAAGGCTCATTTTCTGGCAAGTTTTTAACCATCTATCATTAATTTATACTTCTGTGCTTTCTTACCCCCACCCAATGCATATGCATTGAAATATACCAGCCTTTGCTTTTAAAAATTCTGATTCTTGACAGCACTCATCTGTCTATACATAATTCATTATAATTACTATCAATAACTTTCTAGTGCCAAGCTCAATTCTCCCTTGAGCATTGAAAAGAGGTATGGCTGGCTGCATGCTTTTAGGCACATAAAACTGTCATAAGAGTGTGTATACACTAGTTCTAGTGGATACCAAGACTCCAGAAGAAACAGAGTACCTTTACAAGCAATAGGCATTGTGCTTCCACCTACCAAAAAAGTGAATCACTTAGGAGGAGAATTGCGTGGTAAAATTCAGAAACTTATATTGGAGTTTGCAAAAATAAAGATTGTGACTTGATTACTTTTGCAGTCAGTCCTTTTGAGAGAATAATTTAGACATCATACTGTTATTAATGCCAGAGTCACTTGTGCTTCTTATAGTTTGCTTAGAGCTACGACTTTCTTGATGAAAGTGGAAGCTTAAGGCATTTGGAAGGAGATAAAATGACAATGTTGGTAATGCTTGCAACTTCTCTTGCATGTGTGGGAAGAAAAAAAGTTTAGACTGTGACCAGGGGTTTCTCAGATCGGGAAAAGGAATAAACATTTCATTGTTATGTGTATGGGAAAGGGAAGCAAAGGCTTAGAGTTGTTAGGCATAGATTTACTACCTCTGTGGATCGTCCCTCTGCAATTCAATAAAGTGTCTGATTTTTCTTGACTTTCTTCTTCAAGGTATCAGGGCTGCCTCATTTTTAAAGAATGGAAATACACATTTGGAGTCAGCATATATTTCATGTTTCTGAGACTGTTCCAAAGATTTGCTCGGATCCTGCTTTTAGCCCTTAGCAGTTCTGGGCCCAGTGTGGTTAGTTCCCCTGCATTCTTTTCTCCTGGGTGTGCAAATGAGCCACAAGCCTGCTGTGTGTCCATCAGGGATATGGAAGTTGTCAAAAGCCCTGCGGACAGAAACCTATTTGTCTTTTGCTGAAAGGGAAGAAACAGGTTCCTTGATATAATTCTTTTTCCTTTAAAATAAGGCATAACCAAAAATTACTTAATAAATCCTCATGGAATGCCTAGAAAATCAGTGGGTATATGAAGGTCAAGATAAAGGAAAGCGTGCTTTTAAAACCAACATACCAGAGAAATACATTTTAATGACTGTTGCCCCCTTCAAAGCAATCACCTGAGGAGCCTCTACTCCATTTTAGCAGTGCTGCCATAGCTCTTAACTGTGTTGAATCTCTTTTGGAATTGCCTTCAGAGTTAGTTTACGAGCCACATAAGAAAACCATTACTTTATGGTTACACCTCGTAAAGTTCCATAAAGGGAACAGGAAAAACAAAGTGAAACAAATGGGGTGTGGCTTTACTTATTCATAAAATCAGCTGAAAAGATAGGCTTTGTATCCTTCCCAGAACATTGACAACTGATGTGCTTTTGGAAATGCAACAGAAAGAAAAATAGTCAAGTCTTCTTAAAAAAAAAAATTTTGTCTGATGCTTTTATACCTAATTCTATAGTTTTCCATGAAACCTAGAAACACAGATAATATTTTTAAAAGATTGTAGATGAACAAAGCATTATGTATATTCACCTGTGTTTCTGTACTGGATGGGTGTCCTTGTAGAACAATTAATTGAAGTGCAAATCGTTGTACAAGGAAAGTGCTTTATTCTCACTTAAGCAACACCAATAGCTTAATTACCTTTATTCACGTGGGTCACTGACTTAGTTTAGGCCATTATCCATTCTCACATTCTTTGCTAGTATGCCCTCTTAGCACGTCTCTATGTCTCTTATTCTCTGATTCATCGCCTACACTGTAGACAATATAAACTTTTCTAAATCATGTATCTAATTATGACAATGCCTGCTACAAACTTAAAGTGATTCCCATTTAATTTCAGGATGAAGCTCACTCTTTAGTGTGATATTCAAATATTTGACAGTTCTGTCCCTTTCCAGACTCCGGATTAGTTAATCTAATCTTATCATATCTTTTTTTTCTTCTGTTTGCTCTCTGGACTGATTCCAAGATCACTGCTCTCTAACTCCAAAATTTCACACATGCTATTCAATAATGCTATCTGAAATGTCTACCCGAGCTTTTAATTTACAAAGCAGCTGTTATTCCCCAGGGTTATTTTTTGTCCTAGACTGAAGACATAGAATTCCACTTGCTGGATATTCTTATCATAGATATCTTGTGTGGATCATTAAAAACACCAATATCTTGGACAATTCTAAAGGCCATGATTCACTAAGCATCTTCCATCCAAGAATCTGCACTGTTTAAAAATCATGCCAGGGGCTCTAATGTAAGTTTCAATCCCAATTCTTTTGGGGTACTCCCTCATCACCCTTACTGAGTGTAGAAAAGGCTATCATTCCTCCAAAACTGCCCCTATGAATAGATGATCAAGCACAATATTAACCAAATCATTGGAACTTGAGAGGAATTGCTCATTAATTAATTCTCATGAAATATCTACATATCCTGTTTTTCTACTGTGGTAACTAAAACAGAAAGATGGCTGCAGATAATTACATTATTTCCTGTGCATGCATGCTGCTCCTCCATCAAAAGGTAAAATGTCTTTCTCACTGCATCCAGGTGGTCTTCCTTTGACTTTTTTGAACAGTACATGGCAAAGGAACTAACATTCTGCTTGTAAGCATTATGAAAATCTGGCAGATTTAGCTTCTTCCTTTTTAGGATACTTCTTTAAACCCAGATGCCATACAATGTGAAGCCCAAGCCACAGAGAGGGGCTATGCATATGCGCTCTAGTCAACAGCTCCATCAAACTGTTGGAAGAACTGACAGCCAGCATCAACTGCCAGCCAGGTGGGGGAGCCATGTTGGGTCATTGCAAGCCCATGAGGCCTCAGAAGACTGCAGGCCCAGCCAAAATCAAGAGGGGCAGAAGAGTTCAGTACCACAGAATCATGAGAAATAAAAATTAAATATTGCTTCAAGCCTTTAAGCAGTAATAGGTAACTGAAATCCGCATCCATTCTTTCTATTTTCTATACACTGCCACTCTTACACCACACTAAAACCATTCCCCCAATTTTGAAAGACAATATGATTTTTAATTGTAATTGTACCCATTAAATGGAATTAATATGGAGCTTAGTATAAGCTAATTTACTTCTTACTTTCATTTTACAAGGATCAATATGATACAGATGTCTGTAGTGCTTTTCACAATATTTTGGCTTAACTCTGACATCAGCAGCAGTGCTAGTGGCAGTTCCAGCTCACCTGCTCTGGGGATCAGTATCTGGCCCCAAGTTTGTATCGTACGTCTTTCCTCATTCTGTACTAAGACTTTCTCTACTTAGAGAAAGATTACATGGCCAGTGCACAAGCGCATTTCAAACTTCTGTAGGTTGAGCCTTCAAACAATGAGATGGGTGAGGGTAGATAAGTGTCCCAATCTCTCATCTTTCAGACTGAAAATTCTGGAGTATTTTGTGCAGTTCTTAGATACCTTGGCTGAAAGAAGTCTCTTGCCCAACTGCATCCTAGTGTACCTTTTATTGACTTTTCCTGTTTCACTCTCTCCACTCTCTCACTCCTGTTTTCTAAGCTCATTTCACAAAATTCCTGTCTCATTCCTCGTCTCTTAAGGAAATTGTGCAAGTCCTAGTCTCACACTCTGCTTTCAGGAGAAGCCAAATTAATATAGTTACTTACATACGATTGTTACGTGATGAGTATTTGTGTACTCCCCAAATTCTGATGTTGAAGCCCTAACCCTGAAGTGACTGTACTGGAGATGGGACCTCTAAAGAAGTAATTAACGTTAAGTGAAACCACAAGTGCTGGCTCCTAATTCAATAGAACTGATATCTTTATAAGAAGCGGAAAAGACACCAGATATTTTTTTCTATCTCTCTAAGTACATGCACTTAGCACTGTGAGGCCATGTGGGACATAGCAAGAAGGCAGTCATCTGCAAGCTGGAAAGTGTCCTCACTGGAACCTCAGAACTTTGACACTTGGCTTCCAGTTACCAGAACCATGAAAAAATAACATTTCTATTGTTTAAACCACCTAGACTATGATATTTTGCTATGGCAATGTGAGCTAAGACAACTATGAATTCAATGTGCAAAAATAAAGTGACCTTATTTTTCTTATCTGACATGCTTTCATGCCCCTATTTCCACTACAGTCAGAAGAGTTCTCTTGTTTTCATAGTCTATTCAGCATTTAAAGGTCCCAAGGCAGAGCCATTATCATCTCTCAAATGGTCTTCCCCTCTCTCTGATATCTCACAAATATTCCAGAATGAAGGCAGAAATGTACTCATCCTCTTGCCTCATGGCAAGATAGACTCTTATCTAATCCACAGGCTCTTTGTTAAGTTTTATCATTTATACATATTTTCTGGCTGACTCAGTGTTATCCCTGGGTGCCCCACCCTGATGATTACTGAGTCATGCCTGATATAGCCTTGCCTTCTTTGGGCCTCTTCTGAAGTATAGTAGGTCCCCATATTTTAAAAGACTCATTTTACATCTACTACTCTTGTCTTGATTGCCATAACCTCTGATCAGGAAGTTCCAAAACTGTTGCCTCCTCTCTTCAAAGCCAGGAGTAATCATGTCCACCACTCCTTTTACCATTATGCATCCTCCAATAGGGAGGTAAAAACTTCTGGATTCTAAAAATGATGTGGAGATGTATGGGTGCTATCTTAGGTCTATCTACAGAGATTCCTTCATCAGCTACTATGCCACATGCATAATATGATACTGTTAACCTGGCTATATCATAACCTTAAGGCTTCTCTAGGAAACTTTTAGTTTTCTCAAGCCATTTCCTGAGAATCAAAAAGTAATAAAGCACCACATGCTAGGATTCCACCAAACCTATCTGACCATTTCCATTATTACCCTTTTGTTTTAGTTACCTCAAGATACCATAACAAAGTATCATAGACTAGGTAGCTTAAACAACAGAAGTTTTTTTCTCAAAGTTTTAGAGGCTGGAAATACAAGATCAAGGTGCTGGCCAATTTAGTTCCTGGTGAGAACTCTATTCCTGGCTTGTATGTGAGTAGCTGTTTTCTCACTATGTCCTCACATGGGCTTTCTTCACTGTGTACACTTGGCAAAGTCTAGTGGGTGAATGAGAAAGACAGAGGATGAGAAAGAGAAGAAAGAGAGCTATCTTCCTTTTCTTATAAGGCCACTAATTCTCTCACAAGGGCCCTACCCTTATTACCTAATGTAACTCTCATTATCTCACAAGTGCCCTGTATTCAAATACCTTCACACTGGGAGTTAAGACGTCAACACATAAATTTTGGAGAGACTTAGTTTATTGCATCGTTTTCTTCATTCTTAGGTTAAGCCCCAAGATTAATGAGTAATAAAGAGCTTGCGATCTTGCATCAAGCTCGTTTTTTCCATCATTTAAAGTATGATAGGATTTGTCTGTGTCCCTGCCCAAATCTCATCTTGAATTCTCACATGTTGTGGGAAGGACCCTATGAGAGGTAATTGAATTATGGGGGCAGGTCTTTCCTGTGCTGTTCTCATTATAGTGAATAAGTCTCATGAGATCTGGTGGTTTTAAAAAGGGCTTTTCCTGCACAAGCTCTCTCTTTGCCTGCAGCGATCCATGTAAAATGTGACCTGCTCCTCCTTGCCTTCTGCCATGATCGTGAGGCCTCCCCAATGACATGGAACTGTAAGTCCATTAAATCTCTTTCTTTTGTAAATTGCCCAGTCTCAAGTATGTCTTTATCAGCAGCATGAAAATGGACTAATTCAGTAAATTGGTGCCAGTAGAGGAGCTGAAAAGATACTCAAAAATGTGGAAGCAACAATGGAACTGGGTAACAGGCAGAGGTTGGAAGAGTTTGGAGAGCTCAGAAGACAACAGGAAAATGTAGGAAAGTTTAGAAGTCCCTAGAGACTTGTTGAATGACTTTGATAATGACATGGACAATGAAACAGGCTGAGGTGGTCTCAGATGGAGATTAGGAACTTGTTGGGAAATGGAACAAAGGTGACTGTTGTTATGTTTTAGCAAAGAGACTAGCAGCATTTTGCCCCAGCCCTAGAGATTTGTGGAAATTTGAACTTGAGAGAGATGATTTAGAATATCTGGTGGAAGAAATTTCTAAGCAGCAAAGTGTATTCAAAATCTGACTTAGGTGCTATTAAAGGCATTCAGTTTTACAAGGGAAACTGAGCCTAAAAGTTTGGAAAATTTGCAGACTAACCATGCAATAGAAAAGAAAATCCCATTTTCTTCAGAGAAATTCAAGCTGGCTGCAGAAATTTGTGTAAGTAATGAGGAGCTGAATGTTAATCACCACGACAATGGGGAAAATGTTTCCAGGGTATGTCAGAGGCCTTTGCTTCAGCCCCTCCCATCATACATCCAGAGGTTTAGCAGGAAAAATGGTTCCCTGGTCTGATCCTGGGGTTCCCCTGCTGTGTACAGTCTAGGGACTTGGTGTCCTGCATCCTAGTCACTCCAGCCATGACTAAAAAGGGCTAAGGTACAGCTCTAGCTGTTGCTTCAGAGGGTGGAAGCCCTAAGCCTTGGTAGCTTCCATGTGGTGTTGAGCCTGCAGGTACACAGAAATCAAGAATTAAGGTTTGTTCTTTTGGCTTAGGATTGACTTGGCAATGCGGGCTCTTTTTTGGTTCCATATGAACTTTAAAGTATTTTTTTCCAATTCTGTGAAGAAAGTCATTGGTAGCTTGATGGGGATGGCATTGAATCGATAAATCACCTTGGGCAGTATGGCCATTTTCACAATATTGATTCTTCCTACCCATGAGCATGGAATGTTCTTCCATTTGTTTGTATCCTCTTTTATTTCATTGAGCAGTGGTTTGTAGTTCTCCTTGAAGAAGTCCCCTTCACATCCCTTGTAAGTTTGATTCCTAGGTATTTTATTCTCTTTGAAGCAATTGTGAATGGGAGTTCACTCATGATTTGGCTCTCTGTTTGTCTGTTGTTGGCGTATAAGAATGCTTGTGATTTTTGCACATTGATTTTGTATCCTGAGACTTTGCCGAAGTTGCTTATCAGCTTAAGGAGATTTTGGGCTGAAACGATAGGGTTTTCTAGATATACAATCATATCATCTGCAAACAGGGACAATTTGACTTCCTCTTTTCCTAATTGAATACCCTTGATTTCCTTCTCCTGCCTAATTGCCCTGGCCAGAACTTCCAACACTATGTTGAATAGGAGTGGTGAGAGAGGGCATCCCTGTCTTGTGCCAGTTTTCAAAGGGAATGCTTCCAGTTTTTGTACATTCAGTATGATATTGGCTGTGGGTTTGTCATAGATAGCTCTTATAATTTTGAGATACATCCCATCGATACCTAATTTATTGAGAGTTTTTAGCATGAAGCGTTGTTGAATTTTGTCAAAGGCCTTTTCTGCATCCATTGAGATAACCATGTGGTTTTTATCTTTGGTTCTGTTTATATGCTGGATTACATTTATTGATTTGCATATGTCGAATCAGCCTTGCATCCCAGGGATGAAGCCCACTTGATCATGGTGGATAAGCTTTTTGATGTGCTGCTGGATTTGGTTAGCCAGTATTTTATTGAGGATTTTTGCATCAATGTTCATCAAGGATATTGGTCTAAAATTCTCTTTTTTTGTTGTGTCTCTGCCCAGCTTTGGTATCAGGATGATGCTGGCCTCATAAAATGAGTTAGGGAGGATTCCTTCTTTTTCTACTGATTGGAATAGTTTCAGAAGAAATGGTACCAGCTCCTCTTTGTACCTCTGGTAGAATTTGGCTGTGAATCCATCTGGTCCTGGACATTTTTTGGTTGGTAAGCTATTAATTATTGCCTGAATTTCAGAGCCTGTTATTGGTCTATTCAGAGATTCAACTTCTTCCTGGTTTAGTCTTGGGAGGGTGTATGTGTCAAGGAATTTATCCATTTCTTCTAGATTTTCTAGTTTATTTGTGTAGAGGTGTTTATAGTATTCTCTGATGGTAGCTTGTATTTCTGTGAAATCGGTGGTGATATCCCCTTTGACATTTTTTATTGCCTCTATTTGATTCTTCTCTCTTTTCTTCTTTATTAGTCTTGCTAGCGGTCTATCAATTTTGTTGATCTTTTCAAAGAACCAGGTCCTGGATGCATTGATTTTTTGAAGGGTTTTTTGTGTCTCTATTTCCTTCAGTTCTGCTCTGATCTTAGTTATTTCTTGCCTTCTGCTAGCTTTTGAATGTGTTTACTCTTGCTTCTCTAAGACAAAAGAGCAAAGCTAGAGACATCACGCTACCTGACTTCAAACTATACTACAAGGCTACAGTAACCAAAACAGCATGGTACTGGTACCAATAACAGAGATATAGACCAATGGAACAGAACAGAGCCCTGAGAAATAATGCCACACATCTACAAGTATCTGATCTTTGACAAACCTGACAAAAGCAAGCAATGGGGGAAGGATTCCCTAGTTAATAAATGGTGCTGGGAAAACTGGTTAGCCATATGTAGAAAGCTGAAACTGAATCCCTTCCTTACACCTTACACAAAAGTTAATTCAAGATGGATTAAAGACTTACATGTTAGACCTAAAACCATAAAAACCCTAGAAGGAAACCTAGGCAATACCATTCAGGACATAGGCATGGGCAAGAACTTCATGTCTAAAACACCAAAAGCAATGGCAACAGAAGCCAAAATTGACAAATGTGATCTCATTAAACTAAAGAGCTTCTGCACAGCAAAACAAACTACCACCAGAGTGAACAGGCAAACTACAAAATGGGAGAAAATTTTTGCAACCTACTCATCTGACAAAGGGCTAATATCCAGAATCTATGATGAACCCAAACAAATTTACAAGAAAAAACAAAACAACCCCATCAAAAAGTGGGTGAAGGATATGAACAGACACTTGTCAAAAGAAGACATTATGCAGCCAACACACACATGAAAAAATGCTCATCATCACTGGCCGTCAGAGAAATGCAAATCAAAACCAGAATGAGATACCATCTCACACCAGTTAGAATGGTGATCATTAAAAAGTCAGGAAGCAACAGGTGCTGGAGAGGATGTAGAGAAATAGGAACACTTTTACACTGTTGGTGGGACTGTAGACTGGTTCAACCATTGTGGAAGTCAGTGTGGTGATTCCTCAGGGATCTAGAACTAGAAATACCATTTGATCCAGCCATCCCATTACTAGGTGTATACCCAAAGGATTATAAATCATGCTGCTATAAAGACGCAGGCACACGTATGTTTATAGTGGCACTATTCACAATAGCAAAGACTTGGAACCAACCTAAATGTCCAACAACGATAGACTGGATTAAGAAAATGTGGCACATATACACCATGGAATACTATGCAGCCATAAAAAACGATGAGTTCATGTCCTTTGTAGGGACATGGATGAAACTGGAAACCATCATTCTCAGTAAACTATCGCAAGGACAAAGAGACCAAACACCGTGTGTTCTCACTCATAGGTGGGAATTGAACAATGAGAACACATGGACAAAGGAAGGGGAACATCACACACCAGGGACTGTTGTGGGGTGGGGGGAGGGGGGAGGGATAGCATTAAGAGATACACCGAATGCTAAATGACGAGTTAATGGGTGCAGCACACCAACATGGCACATGTATACATATGTAACAAACCTGTACATTGTGCACATGTACCCTAAAACTTAAAGTATAATAATAGTAATAATAATAATAAAAAGAAAAAAGAATTGAGGTTTGGGAACCTCCACCTAGATTTCAGAGGATGTATGGAAATTCCTGGATTCCCAGGCAGAAGTTTGCTACAGCATTTGGGCTTTCATGGAAAACATCTGCTAGGGCAGTGTGGAAGAGAAATGTGGGGTCGGAGCTCCCACAGAGCCCATGAAAGCAGCTGGGAGGGAGGCGGTACCCTGCAAAGCCACAGGGGCAGACCTGCCCAAGACCATGGGAACCCATCTCTTGCATCAGCATGACCTGGATGTGAGACATGGAGCCAAAGGAAATCATCTTGGAGCTTCAAGATTTGACTCCCCTGCTGGGTTTTGGGACTTCCATGGGGGCTGTAACCCCTTTGTTTGGCCAATTTCTCCTATTTGGAATGGCTGTATTTACCCAATGTCTGTACCCTCATTGTATCTAGGAAGTAACTAACTTGTTATTGATTTTACAGGCTCATAGGTGGAAGGGACTTGCCTTGTCGCGGGTGAGACTTCGGGGTTTGGACTGTGGACTGTTGAGTTAATGCTGAAATGTGTTAAGACTTTGGGGAACTGTTGAGAAGGCATGATTGGTTTTGAAATGTGATGATATGAGATTTGGGAGGGGTCTGGGGTGGAATGATATGGTTTGGCTGTGTCCTAGTCCAAATCTCATCTTGAATTCCCACCTGTTGTGGGAGTGACCTGGTGGGAGGTAATTGAATCATGGAGGCATGGATTTCCCGTGCTGTTCTCATGATAGTGAATAAGTCTCATGAGATCTTGTGGTTTTCAAAAGAGGAGTTTCCCTGCACAATATCTTTCTCTGCCTGCTGTCATCCATGTAACATATGACTTGCTCCTCCTTGTCTTCTGCCATGATCATAAGGCCTCCTCACCATGTGGAACTGTAAGTCCATTAAACCTCTTTCTTTGTAAATTGCCCAGTCACTGGTGTATCTTTATCAGCAGAGTAAAAATGGTCTAATATAAAGTGTTTTTGCTTTCCCTGTCTGTCTGGAAAGATTCCCACTCAACCATTACACTTATGCCCTTTTCCCTCTCTATATATGGGCTTTACTTTTGTAGACAGTGTCATCCTTTGAAAAGCTTGATGCCTTGCTGCAAAACCATGGTCAAGTTTTAACACTTGGATGGTACAGAAAAAGGGAAAGAAACAAAACAACCAAAGTAAGCAAACCAAAAAAATACACTGGGAGACTTTACAGATATTATCTTCATTATGTTAACAATATCTTGTTTCCTTTCGAGTCTAGATGTTTTAAAAATATTTTAATATCTTGAAAATGCCCAGCCTGTCTTTTTGCACTCTAAGGGAACTCAGTAGCTCCTTGTTAATAAAATCCTAGGTACCAGTACCCAACATCCTTTGGTATCCCTGTCCAATGTGACTTTTGAATGCCTTAGTGATAATTATCACTATTATTTTCCTTTGTGGAAAGTAGAGAATACATATTTATGTGATCTATCTATGTTTCTATCTATATATATAACCTATTTAATCTATCTAAGACATTCTTTTCAGTGTTTGTATGGAGATGATGAATAAAATAAATCTCGATAGAATGCTAAGATATTCTCATTTGTGATCTTAAATAAAACATATTAAGAACAGACAGAAGCACATGTGCCTTTGTATAAATGTGGATTCACAAACAAACTTGGCAAAGTTCATTTGGTTAAAACACTCATGATTTAACTTCGAGACACATAAGATTCATTTCATTGAATTCTTACCATATCATAATCAGTAATTTGTTTATTGCATTTTTCAGGGTAGTCCAAGTCACTTTTTCTTCTTCCATCAGTGCTGTAGGAACAGATTCATTCCTTGTTCACAAGGATGAAAGTTATTGCATTAGTTCTTTTTTCCCATAGAAGGTGTTTTCATCACTATTGTAGTCACTCAACACTATACCCTGGAATCAGCCCCTCAGTGTTTCTCTGCTTGTGAATATTAGCCAATCAGTATATCATGGCAGATGCTTTTCCTCAATATTTCTAGCATCATTCTCAAGAGTTAACATGTATGCATCCTATACTTTCAAGATTTCAAGAGTAAAGATCTTTAGATAAGTAATTTTACAGAAAAATTTATGATAAGAAATAAATAGATCAAATAGCATGCAATTAACTTTTGCATTTTGACATGGAAACAATGCAACATACAGGGAAATAAGTAATTATATACAATATTAATTGACAGACTCTAGATGCTGTAATGAGGATTTTACTTGTATTAAATGTAATATTTTAGATAATCTAAGTAATTTTTATTTCTACTTTACAGTAAAGAAAACAAACCTCCAGGTAACTTTTCCACAAACTCAGAAGAAGTAAATGGTAAAACTGACACTTGATTATTTTAATAAATTATGTTGACCTTTTACTTATAACAAAATAATTATGACAACATAGTGTTTAGGTTGATATTTTAAGCAAGCCAATAGTAAAAATATTTTAGTCAAGAAATATTTTAGTGGTCTCCATTTCTAGAAGTTATTGATTTTGCTAATAGAATATAAGCTTCTGCCAGTGAGAGGCAGAAGACCTACATCATCTATTTGTATGACAAGCACATTCCTCAAAAGTGGGAGAAAGTCTCTGAAAGTAGGGCATAGATTCCTTACCTATAAATTGTTTTATCCTTCTAGCATTTCAAAATAGAACAAAAAGTTTATGAAACCTATGAAATATCAGCTTTTCATTGTGATCAATTTGTTATTTTTATTGTACAGTTCTTGAATAAGAGACTTCTAAATGGCATACAGTTGCAAATAATAGGCAATTCACACCTTTTGCATGCTCTATTTTATTTACAAATGATTTACTGTGACTGTGGACATGTTCCTTTTTGTTCCTGATACTAGAAGTTGAGCATTATTTCCCAGCCTTTTTCTTTCACTGACTTTGATCATTTTCATAGTTAATGACATAGCATTAGTGCTTTTGCAGGATGTTGTCTCACTTCACTTTTTTTCTCCCCTAAGAGACTGCAAGTGAAAGAAGAAAGGTGTCAGGGACTAGGAAAGAGCCCCTTTCTTGAAACTTAAAGCATATTTAATGGCTTTCAGAAATAAAAATGTTCATTTATGATTAACAAAAGAATGGGGTTTTCTCTTTCTGCAGAAAAAAAAATTTCCTTGAGTTGGAATACGTAGACACACAAAAAGCCAAAACAGGTATTCATTCAGCTAGCTATAGAAATCACATAAGCTTTTCAACAAATGAAATGACAAATATCGCCTGTTTTGTACATCCTGGAGAAGATTAAGAGAAAGGGCACTATATCTTGGCAATAAAAGCTCCTCAGAGGTGCCAGGTAAGAAATCAATACAAGTTTTGTTTTTTTAAATAAACAACATTTGTTGACTAATTTATTAATTTTCCAGTGAGTAGAATTACGAGTTTGGAAACACTTTTCTGTTATCTGGTAGAATCCTTTAAAATTTTTTTGAATGAATACTATACTCAAAGTCATACAGCTAGTTAAAATAGCAGAAACAACTTTTGGAAAACTAGATATTTTGCCACTTTTAAACTCTCCCTTTGCATTTATTATTTCTCTTGCCCACTGTTGCTAGCAGCAAAATCTCTTAGAAAGCCTCATGAGGATTATGTGCTTTCCTCAGGTACAACATGATAGAGAGAATCTATGAAGCAACTTTCTGTCTAGTAGTGGCCCAAGGACAAGTGAAACTCTGGTCAAAATCATCAAGACAAATCTACAGGGACTCAGGGAAACAAAATGAAATGTTTCTTGTGTTTAAATTAAGGTGTGCCACAGGATGGTAAAAATTTGGGCTTTTATTTCCTCCTTTGACTTATCTGATAGCTAAAATGTTATTTTTATAGTGAATGTACATTGCTTGTATAATAAAAAAAAGTTTAAAAGAAAATAATTCCATATTTGTGCCACAATAAAAATGAGTGCTACCGGAGTTTTATAGAGCAAAAAGTCGGAGTTCTCATAATGAGTTTTTCCTAAGAAGCCTACAAATCTCACTTCTAATTCTTCAATTCTTTTGTAGCCACTGTTATGATGGTACTTGGAGCTAGGGAAAATGAACCAGGGCAGCTTCTAAACTAGTCAATAAAAGAATGCTTTCTTGTCTCTCAAATCCATGCTCACAATATAGTTTCTAGTTAGAAGTTCAAGTCAGAGAATGATATTCTCTAGAAACTTCAAAGACATGGCTAGTGTGTGCTATTTACTTATTTTGCATAATCTAGGACATTTTATGTTTCTGAATTTCATGCCATTTATCTTACTGCATTCCAATTTTTATTTTCCTGTTTGCTCCACTTGATCATTAACTTTTGCAGTTCATAATTTACTTTTATATCCTCTGTATTATCAAATACTAGTAGAGTTAATAACTCAGACAAAATATATTATTAGTATTTGTTGAATTTGAAAGAAGGGAAATTAGCAAGAAGAGTAGAATAAAGAAGAGAGAACAAGCCTTGCTATACATTGTGAATTATGGATTATTTTTTAATGCAACTAAGAACATTATAACTTCCAAAAAGGCATAAACGTTTGTATCAGCACATTCTCATGCTGCTATGAAGAAATACCTGACCCTGGGTAATTTATAAAGGGAAGAGGTTTCATTGACTCACAGTTGCACATGGCTGGGAAGGCCTCCAGAAACTTACAATCATGGCAGAAAGGGCAGCAAACATGTTCTTCTTCACATGGCTGCAGGAGAGAGAAGTACCAAGAAAAGGATGAAAAGTCCCTTATAAAACCATCAGATTTCATAAGAACTTGCTTATTATCACAAGAACAGCATGGGTCATGACTCACTCAGCTCCCACCAGGTCCCTCTAATGGTACATGGGGATAATGGTAAATACAATTCAAGATGAGATTTGGATAGGGACACAGAGCCAAACCATATCATTCCACCCATGGCCCCTACCAAATCTCACGTCCTCACGTTTCAAAACACAATCATGCCTTTCCAACAGTCTCCCTATGTCTTGGCTCATTCCAGCATTAACCAAAAAGCCCAAGTCCAAAGTCTCATGTGAGGCAAGGTAAGTCCCTTGTGCCTAGTCCCTTGAGCCTGTAAAATCAAAATCAAGTTAGCTACTTCTTAGATACAATGAAGATACAGGCATTGGGGAAATATACCCATTCCAAATAGGAGAAATTGGCCAAAACAAAGGTGCCATGGGCTCCATGCAAGTCTGAAATCCAATAGGGCAGTCATTAAACATTAAAGTTCCAAAATGTTCTCCTTTGACTCCATGTCTCACATCCAGGTCATGCTGATGCAAGAGGTGGGCTCCCACAGCCTTGGGCAGCACCTCCTCTGTGGCTTTGCAGGGTACAGCTCCCCTTCTGGCTGCCTTTGCAGGTTGGCATTGAATGTCTGTGGCTTTTCCAGGCATACATTGCAAGCCGTCAGTGGATCTACCGTTCTTGGGTCTGGAGGATGGTGGTCCTCTTCTCACAGCTCCCCTAGGCAGTGCCAGAGTGGGAACTCTGTGTGGGGTCTCCAACCCCACGTTTCCCTTCTTCACTGTCCTAGCAGAGTTTCTCCATGAGGGCTCCACCCCTGCAGCAGACTTCTGCCTGGACATCTAGGAGTTTTCCGTACACTATCTGAAATCTAGGAGGAGGTCCCCAAACTTCAATTCTTGACTTCTATGCACCTATATGCCCAACACAACATTGAAGCTGCCAAGTCTTGGGGCTTACCCCATGTGAAACAGTGGCCTGAGCTGTATGTGGGTCCCTTTCAGTCATGGCTGGAGCTGAAGCAGCTGGGGCACAGGGTATCATGTCTCAAGGATGCACAAAGCAGGGGAACCCTGGGCTTATCCATGAAACCATGTTTCCCTTCCAGGTCTCCAGGCCTGTGATGGGAGGGGCTGCCATGAAGGTCTCCACATGCTCTGGAGACATTTTCCCCATTGTCTTGGTGATTAACATTTGCTCTTTGTTACTTATGCAACTATCTGCAGCAGGCTTGGATTTCTCCCAGAAACTGGGTTTTTTGTTTTTTTTTTCTATTTCATTGTCAGGCTGCAAATTTTTCAAACTTGTATGCTTTGCTTCCTCTTGAATGCTTTGCTGCTTAGAAATTTCTTCTGCCAGATACCCTAAATCATTTCTCTCAAGTTCAAACTTCCACAGATCTCTAGAGCAGGGCCAAAATACCATCAGTTTCTTGCACAGCAAAAGTGACCTTTATTCCGGTTCCCAAAAAGTTCCTCATCTCCATCTAAGACCACCTCAGCCAGGACTTTCTTTTCCATATCACTGTCTTCATTTGGGTCAAAGCCATTTATCAAGTCTCTAGGAAGTTCCAAACCTTTCCATATCTTCCTGTCTTCTGAGCCCTCCAAGTCTCTAGGAAGTTCCAAATTTTCCTGCATTTTCCTGTCTTCTCCTGAGCCCTCCAAACTATTCCAACCTCTGTCTGTTACCCAGTTCCAAAGTCACTTCCACATTTTGGGGTATCTTTATAGCAGCATCCCACTCTCTGTGGTACCAATTTACTGAATTAGTACGTTCTCATGCTGCTATGAAGAAATATCTAAGACAAGGTAATTTATGAAGGAAAGAGGTTTAAGTGACTCACAGTTCCACATGGCTAGGAAGGCCTCAGGAAAGTTACAATCATGGCAGAAGGGGCACCAAACATGTCCTTCTTCATAAGGTGGCAGGAGAGAAAAGTGCTGACCAAAAGGGGAATTGCCTCTTATAAAACCATCAGATCTCACGGGAACTCACTCACTATCATGAGGACAGCATGGGGGTAACCACCCCCATGATTCAATCACTTCCACTAGGTCCCTCCCATGACATGTGGGGAATATGGGAACTACAATTCAAGATAAGATGTGGGTGGGGACACAGCCAAACCATATCAACTTTATAACAACTTACAGTAATATTTTGAGAAACCTATCATCGTGCTGAAAAACACATAGACAAAACATAAACCCTGAACCCAACCTACCTGTAATTTTTGGCATGCTAGTGCAATGGTTATTTAAATCTTTAGAGTATTTTAATTTTAATTATTCTAACACTTTAAAATTACATAATTAAAATATTAATTTTAATAATTATTAAAAAGGACAATAAATTTTGTATACAGATTCTAAGGCTTCTTGAAAGTATCATTTTTGTTTTATGGGTAGGAAACAATTTCACTAAAACTCACATTTCTTGATGCATGATATAAGGTGGCATAGCAATCCAGAGAGATCTCTCTAAAGGGCATCATATCCTTCCCTATAACATTAATAAATTATTCAGTGTCCAACAACTTCATCATAAAGTTGGTTAAAAGTTATACTAGTATATAGATAGAGTCTATTGATACTTAACAATACAGCAATAAAGGGATGGGGTAGGAGAAGATAAATTTTTTCAGGGAAAAGAATTCCAATATTTCTTGCAGTTGCTGGTTCTTGCATGTTACAATGCTTGCGGCTGTGTTATATTTATCTTTAATTCCTCTCATTGCAACTTAAGCCTTTTCTTATTTGCTCCTTGATGAAGATGGAAAACAGCTGTCTCCCAACAACCCTTTATTTACTTTGTCTTCCCTCAATACAACACAAAATTCTTTGTTTCTTCTCATTATCTACTTTATCACATGAAAATGTAATAAGAAACACGGACTAGAAGTTGTACGGTCTTTTAATGTCTGCCACACATATACATTTCTTTTCATTAAATACTTTAATAATTTAGACTGTATTTAGATGACAGATTCATTGGGATAAAATGATGTAAATAAATAGTCACATCTTCGAATACTCTAACATATATTTTTTAATTTGCCATATTTTTTAAAACTATAATTCAATTGTAATTTGAGAAATAGTGAAAAGTCACTTCTGTGAGTTTTTATAGATCATTTGTTATATTTAAGCATCTTCTCATTGGTGAGAAGAGGGGAGTATGAATTGAGAAATCTCTCCATTCTAGTAAAACTCCAGTGATTTTTAAGTCAACTCATTTATTAATCTGGCTCTCTCCAAGTCTGATCAGAAATATTTACATTGAAAAATTTGTGAAATGAACAGAATCCTTTTTGTTTAGCAATTACTTTAAAATAATCTTTTGAAAAATGACTAAATTTGCATTTCTGAAAATAAATAAAAAACCTACCCAATTAATGCACTACAGAATATGATTGTATTCATTTGAATATGAAAAACTGTTGTCCTGTCTCATCAGATGTGAAGCATTCTCTGGGGCTATTTTTCTAATGCTTCACCATCATTAACTCAAGCGTCATTGTCCTACACCTGGACTCTTTCACTAGTGTAGATACTAGCATTTACTAGGCGCCTCTAACCAGATGCAGCAAGTAGCAAAGATGTCACATGCCATGTGGGACTGTAATATAGTGCACCTGACAACTGGCAGCACCCTTGGAAATGAGGCTTAATGGTTAAATGAGTGCAATTAAGTGTGCTGGTACATCTTTGCTATCCCATAGTATGAGAACGTTTAATGTGACTCATCAGCCCCATTCCAAGTTCCAGACACTTAAAAACTGAATGAGCATAAATAGCAAAAGCCACAGTAAATGAGTTGCACAAAGAATTTAGAAATGTGAAAAATGATAAGCAATTTTGGACTGCTGGTTTCTTTTCAGTAATACAGCTTAACATTATACAGTGTAGTGATGCTATACTCATTTCTAATTCCAAACATTTAACTTTGCTCTATTACAAGTTCCTTAAAATGTTATCTCCCTTTGCTAGAGCAAACTAGTTGTAAACCATACTGTCTCAGGGGGGACAGGGATGTCTTTTGATTCCACTGCCAAACTCAACACAACATTGCTAAATTAAGGTTAAGAAATAGTTCTGCATTGACCTATGTTGCAACTGCTACCCAACAGTCATTTTGAAACAATCAATAGTACAGAGAGTCAGAAGTCCAAGATTATAGAAATTGCCCATTTGGACAATGAGGACAAGAAAAGGTAGAACGTCATTTTGTGCTTTTCTGATCAACTGTGGTCAGGAAAGAAAGAGGAAAATATAAACTTCCTCGACTCACAGTCAATAAAACCATAATTTTAACTTTTGCAGAAAAAAGTAGCATCTCAACTTTGTAAACAGAAAGAAAGATTTCAGACAGGAGACCACGTGAACAATCTTGAAGAGGTCTAAAGAAAAGATTTAAGATCATCTGTGATAAAGACAGCAACTGGAGACAAAAGTGATTAACCAGTATGAGTTCAAGTCTTTCCATTACAGAACACAGAAATTATTCTCTTGCTCTAAAATTCTGCCGCATGCCAGGAAACATCTTTACTGGAAAAAGGTAAAGGAAAGCATGAGTGTCCACCATAAATCTCAATTTTAGCAAAATGTAAAGCCCCAGCTTGTGGCATACAATGAAATAATAAGAATGGGCCAAATATCCATGGCAAAGAAAGGAACAGACATTTTAGATTTGACTTGATTTTATCTGAAAGGCTACTTGCTTATGAAATTATATGCATTATTAAAGAAGCTAAAGTAAAAATGAATTTAAAGCCTAAGAAAAGAGATTACTACTATCCATTAGCTAGATGCCAAAGAAGTCTGACAAATTTAATTACAATATGCTTTTTATATATTGTCCCATGAGACTTCTATGGCATTTTACAGTGAGCCCCACAAGGAAAATTAGCAATAAACAAAAACTAAGAGAATACAATTGCATGCATGTCTGATATGTGGAAATAGAAACAGAGCATACTCAACAAGGTCTATCAGATGCAAGTATGTATAATGCCTGCTGGAGCAGATGGCCAAGTTGATGAGTATTTCCAATAGTTTACAGCCAGACATTAGGTCCAAAGTCAGTTCACTGGGAAAAAAAACAAATACACCAACCTGAGAAAGCTCAACTGAAAAGAAATGAATGCATCAAATTCTAACCATTGGTTAAGAGAGAGCCATTTTGGGGAAAACTTGAGCTTTCATATTTTTATTTCTGAAAATGTCAGAAAAATCAGATACACTATAAAAAGTATGATAATTTAAAGTCATAGGTCTGGTATAAATTAATCAGTCCTACTTTCATGTATGAATTGGAATTAATTGGTTATTTAACAAATAGAACACTGTGTAAATTTCATATCCATATTATTGTGTGACACAGGTGACTTTTTTCTTGTTATATGTTAATTAATGAAATGGTTAACAGTCGGTGTATGGCATATGGTGCTTCTTTCACAGTACTGTGAGCCATGCCACAGAATGCTGCATCACCCTTCGAAGAATTTTTTTCTTCTCCTTCTTCCCCATATGGTGTTCAATTCTAAAATAGATTTTTCTGCAGATACTCAGTGTTTCCATCCAATATTCCATAGTTGGGAATCAGGTAAGGCTGAAAGATGAAAGTAAGTTCATATAAACCTTCAGCTCCCATTTGGTTCTACTGATG
Source organism: Pongo abelii (assembly GCF_028885655.2). Taxonomy (NCBI): domain Eukaryota; kingdom Metazoa; phylum Chordata; class Mammalia; order Primates; family Hominidae; genus Pongo; species Pongo abelii. The sequence continues at coordinate 92,718,025 of NC_071990.2, read as the reverse complement.
AGAAGTCTTATCTGTATGTATGTATTGCCACAGAATGCCTGACTTCTACAGAAATCAAGTGAAAATTGAGCTCAACCATTTGCCTGAATATATCTAACTCCCCTTGATAGCAGAAAATTAACATTAAAGTATTTTGGTCTTATCAAACCACTTAGTTGAAACCACTTACTTATTTAGAAGTTTGACCTCAGAAATGTAAGGAGCTGAACAGAAGCTGATCAAAGTTTGACAGAGGGAATCTTGCCATGACTTTCAGTATATAATTAGATTGCAACCTCCAGGGCTCCATGGTGGAGATTTATGAAACGGATTAAATGCTAGAGTGTCATTAGTGCTGACTGGCATCCTCAACTCAGTTCATGCATGATGCTTTATTGAAGACATGTTTGATTAAAGACATTTGCCAAAATTTTATAGGAAAATGTGTTTTGTCCATAAACATGAGGATGGAAAATTTTATTAGAAATCTATTGTTATCCTCAATTCTAGAGATACAGAAAAGACCTTGCCTGGCAATTACCTACTGCTGAGGGCCTTAAGCTAATGACTATTAGGCAATGGTTTTTTTAAGGTTGTTTGTTCCTCCAGTAGTTGTTTGTACCTACTGAGAAATTTTCTGGACATTTTTTGCCCTGTTTAAGAAAAACAATAATAAAACTTTTTTTTGGAAAACAAAATAATGTAGGCTATATTTAAGAGTGAATCGAACTGGTCTTTATTTATGTTTGCAGTAGATATTTCTGTCTTTCAGTTGGGTCCAGAAGGTTTTTTTGACTCTCTAAATATTATGTTTTATCCCTCTTGGTAGCACTCAATAATTTATCCTCAACTTATTTATACCTACATGACAATTTGTACATAATTCTCTATTATATTAAATTAGGATTATTTACTTACAATAGTTCTACTGTTTTCCCCAGTAGATTATGCATTATAAGAGGTCAGAAAACCATGTATTTACTTTTGTCTCCCCACTGCGTGAAACACAATCAGTGTTCAATAAATATTTTTGAACACATAAACATTATACATTACAGGTCTTTATGTTGGTGATAATATAGTGAAATGCAAAAAGTTTTATAAATGTAAGTACCATTATGATAAATAAAAATATTTTGAACTAAAATTACCTTATCTATTTTGTATTATTTATTTTTTATTGTGACTACATATTAAAAGTTATAGGAATCTGTGAAATGGGAGGAAAAATAAATTACTCAGGGAATTTTACCCCCTGTGTCACGAAGCAGGAAATAAGAGTTTATAAACTTCCAAAAGATCTTAATATGTGTACCTATAGATCGGAAATTTCAAATTGGAAAACTTTTAAAAACTTTTAAAATAATATCCTATTGGTGACAATAGGATATTGTCACTAATTAGCATTGCCTTTAAAAAGGAAGACATATTATTTTCTCACTCATTGATATATTCATTCATTCGTCATGTAAGGATGTGTGAAGAATACAAGATGAAATGAAATACATCTACTGTCCTCATCACGCCCAAAACTTAGCAGTTAAGCTAAACACTGAAGGTACTACAAAGGAAGTGCTAAGGAAGTTTAAAAAGGAAAGATAGAACAAGAGAGCCTTCATAGAAAGTAGGAGAAGGATTTTGTGTCCCATTAGTGATCTCATTGCTTCTGGTGCAAATAGTGATATTGTTTAAAAGTACTTTTTTCTTGAGAGTTTTTAGCATGAAGGGCTGTTGAGTTTTGTCAAAGGCCTTTTCTGCATCTATTGAGATAATTATGTGATTTTTGTCTTTGGTTCTGTTTATGTGATGGATTACATTTATTGGTTTGTATATGTTGAACTAGCTTTGCATCCCAGGGATGAAGCCTAGTTGATCATGGTGGATAAGCTTTTGGATGTGCTGCAAGATTCAGTTTGCTAGTATTTTATTAAGGATTTTCACATTGAGGTTCATCAGGGATATTGGCCTGAAATTTTCTTTTTTTGTTGTGACTCTGCCAGGTTTTGCTGTCAGGATGATGCTGGCCCCATAAAATGAGTTAGGGAGGAGTCTCTGTTTTTCTATTGCTTGGAATCATTTCAGAAGGAATGGTACCAGCTCCTCTTTGTACCTCTGGTGGAATTCATCTGTGAATCTGTCTGGTCCTGGACTTTTTTGGGGTGGTAGCTATATTAATTGCTGCCTCAGTTTCAGAACTTGTTATTGGTATATTCAGAGATTAGACTTCTTCTAGGCACTGGTGGAATGCATCTCAAAATAATAAGAGCTATTTATGACAAACCCACAGCCAATATCATACTGAATGGGCAAAAACTGGAAGCATTCCCTTTGAAAGCTAGAATAAGACAAGAATACCCTCTCTCACCACTGCCATTCAACATAGTATTGGAAGTTCTGGCAACAGCAATCAGGCAAGAGAAAGAAATAAAGGGTTGATTCAAGTAGGAAAAGAGTAAGTCAAACTGTCCCTGTTTGCAGACAACATGATTGTATATTTAGAAAACGTCATCATCTCAGCCCAAAGTCTCCTTAAGCTGATAAGCAACTTCAGCAAAGTCTCAGGATACAAAATCAATGTGCAAAAATCACAAGCATTCCTATACACCCATAACAGACAAACAGAGAGCCAAATCATGAGTGAACTCCCATTCAAAATTGCTACAAAGAGAATAAAATAACTAGGAATCCAACTTACAAGCGATGTGAATGACCTCTTCAGGAAGAACTACAAACCACTGCTCAAGGAAATAACAGAGGACACAAACAAATAGAAAAATATTTCTTACTCATGGATAGGAAGAATGAATATCATCAAAATGGCCATACTGCCCAAAGTAATTTATAGATTTAATGCTATCCCCATCAAGCTACCATTGAGTTTCTTCACAGAATTGGAAAAAAATACTTTAAATTTCATATGGAACCAAAAAAGAGCTCGCATAGCCAAGATAATCCTAAACAGAAAGAACAAAGCTGGGGGCATCACGTTACCTGACTTCAAACTATACTACAAGGCTATAGTAACCAAAACAGCATGGTACTGGTACCAAAACAGATATATAGACCAATGGAACTGAACAGAGGCCTCAGAAATAATGCCACACATCTACACCCATCTGATCTTTGACAAACCTGACAAAAACAAGAAATGGGGAAAGGATTCCCTATTTAACAAATGGTGTTGGAAAAACTGGCTAGCCATATGTAGAAAGCTGAACCTGGATCTCTTCCTTACACCTTATATAAAATTAATACAAGCTGGATTAAAGACTTAAACATAAGGCCTAAAACCATAAAAGCCCTAGAAGAAAACCTAGGCAATACCATTCAGGACATTGGCATGGGCAAAGACTTCACAACTAAAACACCAAAAGCAATGGCAACAAAAGCCAAAATAGATCAATGGGATCTGATTAAACTAAAGAGTTTCTGCACAGCAAAAGAAACTATCATCAGAGTGAATAGGCAACCTACAGAATGGGAGAAAATTTTTGCAATCTATGCATCTGACAAAGGGCTAATGTCCAGAATCTACAAAGAACTTGAACAGATTTACAAAGGAAAAAAACGAACAGCCCCATCAAAAAGTGGGTGAAGGATATGAACAGACACTCTCAACAGAAGACATATATGCATCCAACAAACATATGAAAAAAAGCTCATCATCACTGGTCATTAGAGAAATGCAAATGAAAACCACAATGAAATACCATCTCACGCCAGTTAGACTGGTGATCACTAAAAAGTCAGGAAACAACAGATGCTGGAGAGGATGTGGAGAAATAGGAACACTTTTACACTGTTGTTGGGAGTGTAAATTAGTTCAACCATTGTGGAAGACAGTGTGGCGATTCCTCAAAGATCTAGAACTAGAAATACCATTTGATCCAGCAATCCCATTACTGGGTATATAGTAGAATGATTATAAATCATTCTACTATAAAGACACATGCACACGTACATTTATTGTGACACTGTTCACAATAGCAAAGACTTGGAACCAACCCAAATGCCCACCAGTGATAGACCAGATAAAGAAAATGTGGCACCTATACATCATAAAATACTATGCAGCCATAAAAAAAGGGTTAATATCCTTTGCAGGGACTTGGATGAAGTTGGAGACCATCATTCTCAGCAAACTAACACAAGAACAGCAAACCAAACAATGCATGATCTCACTCATAAGTGGGAGTTGAACACTGAGAACACAAGGACACAGTGAGGGGAACATCACACACCAGGGCCTGTTGTGGGGTGGGGTACTAGGGGAGGAATAGCATTAGGAGAAATACCTAATGTAGATGAAGGGTTCATGGGTGCAGCAAACCACCATGGCACATGTATACCTATGTAACAAACCTGCACGTTCTGCACATGTACCCGAGAACTTAAAATATAAAAAAGTACTTTTTGTTTTATTTTTGCTATGTTCTATACATTCTTTGAAATGTCATTATAAAACAGAGTTAAAATACCAAGAGATTAAAATAATTTTAATTAGGTAACAGGCTAGACAAGTAATGACTCAGGTTATTTTAGGAAAAATATGATCAAGTTAACTTTAGGTCTTACAGGAAGTGATGAGTAGCTTATGCTACATCTGTGGATCTACATCAAAGAGAATGACTGACCTGTATTGTAGAAGGCAGGAGAAGGAGATATGTCAAATTCTTCCTTATTTAATAAAATTGAATATCAGAAACTTATTATTAAAAAGTAGCTTAGATGAGCATAAAGAGATTGTATTTTGGTGAATTACTTTGGGTTTTATCAGCAAATACTTTCCAGAACCAAACTTATCATGTAATGATAAGTCTTTGTGATAATATTCCAGGGTATTTAACAAATACCCTCATACAACTGAACAAGAACTTTGTTTTCATTCAGAAATTTAGTCCACTATCTTCTGGAGTGATCTAAACTTATCATTGACCACTTATTTTTGTTTTTAGCTAAAATACCAATTGGTGTTTGTTTCTAACTCACTTTATTCCAGATTTATTTGACATAGTGAAAACAACTTCACTCAAAACAAAAATATTTATACTTGGAAAGTAAGAGCATCTGTGAAAGGAACAATAAGAGTAGAAAAATGGCCAGGCATGGTGGCTCACGCCTGTAATCTCAGCACTTTGGGAGGCCGAGGCAGATAGATCATGAGGTCAGGAGATCGAGACCATCTTGGCCAAAAATTAGCCAGGCGTGGTGGCGGGCGCCTGTAGTCCCAGCTACTCGGGAGGCTGAAGCAGGGAAATCTCTTGACAGCGGGAGGTGGAGGCTGCAGTGAGCCGAGATCTCGCCACTGCACTCCAGCCTGGGTGACAGAGTGAGACTCCGTCTCAAAAAAAAAAAAAAAAAAGGAAGAGTAGAAAAATTATGATGAAGTAAGTTAAGGAAGGTAAACAAAACGCATGGATTCAAGAAGTCTTATGAAACAGCAACGATGTGGACTATGAAGTGGCTTTTCAACTTTCTAGCAGCTAACCCAATAGAGATAGGTGAATTATTTACAAGATACAAAGTGTACATAAGGCAAAAATAAATTATTCAAAAGTATCATTGGTGATCTTGATAATGAGATGAGAGACATATTTCTTCCCTCCATCCTTATGACTCTATGTGATATGATAAAGTCTGCTAAAACAATTCTATGGTAGACATAGTAATGTGTTTCATTAAAGTGCTATGCATTTTTCAATGTATACTGATTATATAATTCTAAAAGTACAGAAAAAGTGATTTGAACCTGGTATAAAGCTTCCCAGTAACTTAGCGTCATCCAATATTAAAATTAGATTATTTACAAAAATGGATATACTGTTCATCTTTCTGGCATATTCAATAATTATTAGTTCTTCCACTTGTACTTTCTGATAAGTATTAGGCATTAGAAAGTTTCAGGTTACACTGAGTGACAAGTCCCACAACAATTAAAATTCGACTGACCCTTGAACAACTTAGGGATTAGGGGAACAGTTGAAAATCCTGGTATAACTTTTAACTCCTCTAAAACTTAACTCTTAGATTACTGTTGAATGGAAGCCTCACTGAAGACATAAACATTCAATTAACACATATTTTGTATATTATATGTATTATATAATATATTTTTAAAAATAAAGTAAGAGAAAATATTATTAAGAAAATTATAAGGAAGACACACTATGTTTGTTATTCGTTTTAAGTAGAAATACATCATCATAAAGGTCTTCATTCTTGTCTTCACATTGAGTAGGCTGAGGAGAAGGATGAGGCGAGGGTAGTCTTTCTGTCTCAGGAGGTGCAGAGGCAGGAGAAAATCATTGTATATGTGAATATGCACAGTTCAAATCTGTGTTTTTCAAGGGTCAACTGTAATTTGAAAATCCACTGAGTGAGAAGTAGATGCAAATCCAAGACCTCTATAGAGAAGCAGATAAAATAAATATGTATGAGTATGGTGTACATTTTCTCCCTCAGTGTAAGGTATTCTCCAACACAGAGAGAAATGAGAGAGAGAGGAGAGAGAGAGATGTAGAAATATCAGAATAGGCCATAGATATATGTAAATTGTGGGGTTAGTTGTAATTATTATTTAGTGTTGAAATATTTATGAAGTATTTATTTAGTATTTTATTGGGAACCTTAAAAATATACAAGTAATTCAGAATTGTCAAATATTAAAATAGATTTCTTGATCCAAATTTGTGAACGTTCTTCATAATTTGGCATATGATTAATATAAAATGTTTTCCTTTTAGTTTAAATTGATTTTATTCTCTAATTAAATATATATGTAAATATATTTATAAATTAGTATAAGATTTCATGCTTTCCTTGCTAGACTGTAAGTCCCAAAAGGCGAGATATTTTGTCTGTTATGTTCATTGATCTATCAAAAGCATCCAGAATAGTTTCTGTCACTTTGTAAATTTTAGTAAATATTGGTTTGACTGATGAATGAATCATTCCAAGTAGTTTTGAATATATCTGTCAGAATTTATATGTTCATCTGTCCTCAAGTGAAAACGCCATTCTCAGGTTAAAATTCCACTCCCCCATCCTTTTCTTGAATGAATAGTTGGGATGTTATTGTATTGTGTGAAAAGGAATAACCATATGGATACAATTGGATTCTTTGACAAAACAGATAGTAAATACTGTACTGATAGCATTTTTATGGCAAGTAGAAGTTTATAAACCATGTATCATATAAACAGCACATTATCCATTGTATTTCCCAATGTTTAAGTAGGTACATGACTGATATCAAGTCTTAGAGGAGAAACCTCCAAAAAAATGACTGGACTCAGGCAGAATTTCTTGTCCTCTGAAGAATTACAAAAGAGAACAAATAAAGTGCATTCCTAGACAGAATAAAAGTGATTATTTAATCTTGCCTCCCAGCTAATTTTATTATATGGTGCTTACATTAATAGTAGGAAAATATTTTATCAGAAAACCCAAGAATAAAGTTAGGCTTGTGAGTAATGGTAGTCTACCTAAAGCTGTCTCAGAAATCTTATTATCTACCTGCCTTGGACCACTTGTCAGTAGGCAATAAAGAATTCAACCTGGTATATCCCAGATATACTGCAGCCAAGATTATCATGGGACAATTTCTCTGCCACAATATATACAGATGCTTCTCTGGTTCATTAATTTTACACTGCCTTTCATACATATTTGCTCAATGTCACAATATAATTATAGGTTGTGATATTTTATAATCTGTATAGGTTGAATTATGTCTTCAAAAATACGTTAAAGTCCTAATCCCCACACCTTATTTGGAAATAAAGTTTTTGCAGTTATAATTAGTTATGATGAGTTTCATAATAGAGTAGGATGGGTTCTTAATACTATATGACTAGTTTCCTTATAAGAAGATGATGTGAAGACATGAGGGAAGAATGCCAAATGAAGACAGGGAGAGATTGGATTTAAGCTGCCACCAGCCAAAGAACACCTGGAGCTATCAGAAAGAGACAAAGGAGGATCTTCCCTAGAGGCTTCTGAGAAAGCATGGACCTGCTGATATCTTAATTTCAGCCTTCTAGCCTTTAGAACTGTCAGATAATACATTTCTGTTGTTTTAAGTCATTAGTATGTGTTACTTTCTTATGGCAGTCCTAGGAAAATAAAGAAGCTCTAATAAACTAAGCATGACATTGGATAATGCCATGTAAAGAACACTGGACTTGGAGACAATGGATTTCAATCTTGGCTCTACTGCACTATGTGGTTTGTGATCTTTGAAGCATACTAAACTGAAAGGTCTTAACCTGTCAATGAAAATATTATTAACATCATTGCAATACCTTTCTTTGCTCTTCATTGAGCTACCGTGTATTAAAAACACTATTGTAAGAGCTAAAAAATAACATCTTTCCTTGAATTCCCATGTGTTTATAAAATACACAAAGTACTACAATGATTTGTACCTTATATAAAAATAATGTACACAGATCTCAGAAAATTAAAATGTCCTGAAAGAAGGGTAACATTCAAATGCTTAATGCTAACCCTAAATTTTCCCATTCCTGCTAGTTCAAAGAAAACCAACCAACAGTATCTCTTGAATGTAGATATGCACGAAGAACAAACAAGTTACACATCGATTAGAATAGCAGGTGAGGCCGGGCGCGGTGGCTCACTCCTGTAATCCTAGCACTTTGGGAGGCCAAGGTGGGCGGATCACGAGGTCAGGAAATCAAGACCATCCTGGCTAACATGGTGAAACCCCGTCTCTACTAAAAATACAAAAAATTAGCTGGGCGTGGTGGTGGGCGCCTGTAGTCCCAGCTACTCGGGAGGCTGAGGCTGGAAAATGGCGTGAACCCGGGAGGCGGAGATTGCAGTGAGCCAAGATCACGCCACTGCACTCCAGCCTGGGCGACAGAGCAAGACTCCGTCTCAAAAAAAAAAAAAAAAAAAAAAAAGAATAGCAGGTGAAATTCGAGTAGTAATACAAGAAAACATCAGCCATTTTCCAAGTAATATAGCACAGAGATTCCACAGAAATGAAGAAAGTATTTAATGAACTAGGGAAGACTAGCAATCCTATAAGGAAGCCACAGTCACTGCCCTGAGACCATCAGTTACCACACAAACGTATTGACACTAAGTTTTAAAAAGTCAATAAATTAAACGCAGGTTCTTTGTACCCATGCTCCAGAGTTTCCTAATAAATTTGACCACATAGGGGTCTTTTTGACAGCCCTTTACTACTTGATGCAAGTGTATTGACAGCCTGTATTAATTTAAGGGATAGTACACAAGAGCAATATATGGACTAACCACAGAAAAAGTTAAGTATTTTGACAGCTTCAACCCAGTGTCTGAAAGTGGAAATTGAGATAATTATGTTGACCTTTCTCTTGGATAATCTGGAGGGAAATGAGATTTTTTTTTTGAAATCTATATAAATCTATCTAAAATACAACCAAAAACATTCTAAATTTTTAATAGAGTTAATTTCTGAGCAATTTTGGATTCACACAAAAATTGAGCAGAAGGTAAAGTGATCTGCTGTATACTTGCTGTTCCCACACATGCATAGCCTCCCCAATAGTCAACATTTCCCACCATGGTGGTATATTTGCTACAGTTGAACCTACATTGTCACATCATTATCACCCAGAGTTAAAAGTTTAAACTACAGTTCATTGTTGGTGTTGTACATGTTATAGGTTTAAATAAATTTATAATTACATGTATCCATCATTACAGCATCATAGAGTAGTTTCACTGCCCTAAAAAATCCTGTGTGCTCTGCCTTTTCATCCCTCCCTCCTTTCCAAACCCTGGCAACCATTGATCTTTATCTTTTTACTTTCCCCATACTTTTGCCTCTACTAGAATTTTACATAGTTGTAATTATACAGTGTATAGCCCCTTCAAATTGGTTTCTTTCACTGAGTAATATGCATGTAAGTTTTTTCATGTCATTCATAGCTTGATAGATCATTTCTTTTCATTGCTACATAATATTTTATTGTCCAGATGTACCAGTTTATTTATTCATTCACCTACTGAAAGACATCTCAGTGGCTTTCAAATCTTGGCAATTATGAATAAAGAAACATTTGTGTGTGAGTTTTTGTGTGAACAGTAAGTTTTCAAATCATTTGAGTAAATACTGAGGAGCACAATAGCTGAAACATATGATAAGAGAGTATATTTAGATTTATAAAAAATCACCAAATTGTCTTCCTAAGTGGCCATACCATTTTGCATTCTGACTAGAAATGATTGAGAGTACCTGTTGCTCCATATTACCATCTGCATTTGGTGTTTTCAGTGTTCTGGATTTTAATCCTTCTGATATATGTCTAGCGGTGTCTCATTGTCATTTTTATGTGTATTTCCCATATGACATATGATGCCAAAGCATGTCTTCATATGTTTATTTTCCATCTTTAGATCTACTTTGTTGAGGTGTATGTTCAGGTTTTTGGTCCATTTTTTTTTTTTTTTTTTTTTTTGGCAGCATGTTTGTTTTCTTATCATTGAGTTTTAAGTGTTCATTGTATATTTTGGATAACAGCTCTTTATCGAAAATGTATTTTTCAAGTATTCTCTCCAAAACTGTGGCAGTTTTTTCATTCTCTTTACGATGTTTTTCACAGAGCAGAAATTTTAAATTTTAATGAAGAAATGTTCATTTTTTTTCTTTCGTGAATCATGCCTTTGGTGTTGTATCTAAATAGGCATCACCATAACCAAGATCATCTAGATTTTTTTCCTTTGTTATCTTCTAGGAGTTTTGTCATTTTGCATTTTATATTTAGGTCTTTGATCCATTTTAAGTTAACTTTTGAGAATGGGGAAAGGTCTGTGTCTAGTTTCTTTTTTTTTTTTGCCCATGTATATCCCGCTGTTCCAGCATCATTCATTAAAAAGACTACTTTTCCTCTCTTGTATTGCCTTTGCTCCTTCATCAAAGATCAGTCTATTATGTGGGTCTACATCTGACCTCTCTATTCTGTTCTGTTAATCTATTTGTCTATTCTTTCTCCAGTGCACACTATCTTGATTACTGTAGCATAGTGAGTTTTGAAGTAGCATGGTATCAGTCGGCCAACTTTGTTCTTTTTAAATATCATGCTGTCTATTCTGGATCTTTTGCCTCACCATGTAAATATTAGAAGCAGTTTGTCAATATCTATAAAATATCTGGGTGGGATTTTAAATAAGATTGCATGAAATCTAGAGATCAATCCGAGCAGAACTGATATTGTGACAATATTGACTCTTCCTATACATAAACATGGACTATGTCTGCATTTATTTAGTTTATCTGATTTCTATCATCAGAGTTTTGTGGTTTTCCTTGTATAGATTTTGTACATATTTTATTGGTTTTACACTTAAATATTTCACTTTTTTGTACTGATATAAATAGTATTATGTTCTTTATGTTTCCGATTTTGGTTTACTTAATTTTTTAATAAAAATTGCGTATATTTAAGGAGCACATTTTGATGTTTTGAATATATACACACATAGTGACATGATTACTTTAGTGGAGCTAATAAGCATATTCATCTCTTCACAATTACCTGTTATGTGTGTGTGCTAAGAGCACTTGAGATCTAATCTGTTGACAAATTTTAATTATACAGTACAGTATTATTAACTACAGTCTCATGGTATACATTAGACCTCTAGAACTTCCTCATCCTCCACAACTAAAACTTTCACCCTTTGATCAAATAGTGTAGTGTTGATAAAATGGCATTGTGTTTCTAATTTAAATGCTACTTGTTTATTGTTGGTATACTGGAAAGTGATTGACTTTTGTACATTAACCTTGTACCCTTCAATATTGGTATGATATTTTATTAGTTCCAGGAGATTTTTGGTCACTTCTTTCCAATTTTTTATATTGACCACCATTTGTCTTCTGCAATCAAAGACAGTTTTATTTCTTTCTTCTCAATCTGTAAACTTTTACATCATTTTCTTGTCTTATTGCATTAGCTAGGGCTTCTAGTACAATATTGAAAATCAGTAGTGAGAGAGGGCATACTAGCTTTCATTTTATCTTGATGGAAAAGCTTCAAATTTCTCACTACTGTATTAAATACAATGTTAACTGTTTTTGTGTAGATACTTTTCCTCAAGTTGAGGAAGTTTTCTAATTCTAGATGAATGAGTTTTTATTATGAGTCATTGTTACATTTTTTCAAGTGCTTTTTTCTGCACCTATTGATGTACTGATTTTCCTTCTTTATCTTGTTGATCTGATCAATTAAATTAATTAATTTTCAAATGTGGAACCAAATTTTGCTTCCTGAGACAAATTGCACTTGATTATGGTGCATAATTCTTTTTATACATTGGTAAATATGGTTTGCCAATATTTTATTGAGAATTTTTGCATCTATATTCATGAGTGATATTGGTCTGTAGTTATTCTACTTTTGTCATTTCTTTCTCTATTGATGGTACTAAGGTAATGCTCACCTCATAGGATGAATTAGAAAATAGTCTCTCTGCATCTATATTCCAAAACATACTGAAGTGAATTGACATAATTTCCTATTTAAATGTTAGGTAGAATTCACCTGTGAACTCATATGGGACTGGTGCTTTTTGTTTTGGAAAGCTATTAATTATTGATTCAATTTCTTTAGTAGAAACACACTTATTCCAATTATCTTTTTTTTTTCTTGTGTGAGTTTTGGTAGATTGTGTCTTTCAAGGAATTGGTCCATTTCATTAGGTCATCAAATGTATGGGCATACTGTTTTTCATAATGCCCTTTTATTATACTTTTAATGTTCATGAAATTTGTAGAGATGTCTGACTTCTCTTTTCTTTACGGTATTAGTAATTTGTGTCCTCTCTCTCTCTTTTTAAATTAGCCTGGATAGGGGCTAACCAATTTTACCAAAGAACCAGCTTTCATAAATTTCAATGATTTCTGCTCTTTTATTATTTCTTTTTTTCTACTTACTTTGTCTTAATTAGCTCTTTATACTCTAGTTTCCTGAGGTATCAATTTAGAGAACTAATTTTAGATTTTGCTTCTTTTCTAAAATAGGCATACAGAGACATAAATTTCCCTCTTAGCACAGCTTTTGCTACATCTCACACATTTTAAAAAGGTATGCGTTTATTTTCACTTAGTTCATAAGAAATGGATTTTCTTGAAATTTCTTCTTTTAACTGTTATTTAGAAGCATTTATTCTCCACTTATTTTGGGGATTGCTAATTATCTTTCTATTTTTGATTTCCAATTTAATTCCATTGCAGTCTGATAGCAGAGTTTGCTATCAGTATGATTTCTATTATTTTAAATTTGTAAAGTGTGTTTTAAGGCCCAGAATGTGTTCTATCTTATGAATATTCCAGGTGAGCTTAAGAATGTTCATTTGAATTTATGCTTACTGAATTTCTCTATTTCTGATACAGTGGTGTTGAAGTCTCCAACCGTAATAGTAGATGAATCTGTCAACATGTTTCTATCAGTTTTGGCCTCACATATTTTGTATTTTGACTGTTTAATTTGTTGGTGGTAGTAATATTTGTGTGTGTGTGTGTGTGACAGGTTCTCACTCTGTCACCCAGGCTGGAGTACAGTGGCATGGTCATGGCTCACTGCAGCCTTGATCTCCTGGACTCAAGCAATTCTCCTGCCCTGGCCTCCCAGAGTGCTGGGATTACAAGTGTGAGCTACCATGCCCAGCCAGTTTTTGCCCCATGTATTTTGATGCTCTGTTGTTCAATTTTTATCAATCTGAAAATTTTACTTGGTTTTTCCAAAATTTCTAGAATTGTAACAATGGTGATATATCTGGAAAAGTATAATTTTTTTGAATTGCAATTCCTATCTTTACTCCTTTTCTACAATTTTGTTTTTTCAAAACCCTATTCTATTTTTTTTATTTTTTTATTTTTTTTTTTTGAGAAAGAGTCTCGCTCTGTCACCCAGGCTGGAGTGGAGTGGCATGATCTTGGTTCACTGCAACCTCTGCCTCCTGGGTTTGAGCAGTTCTCCTGCCTCAGCCTCCTGAGTAGCTTGGATTAAAGGCACTCTCCACCATGCCTGTCTAATTTTTGTATTTTTTAGTAGAGATGGGGTTTCCCTACTATGTTAACCAGGCTGGTCTCAAACTCCTGACCTGAAGTGATCCACCTGCCTCAGCCTCCCAAAATGCTAGGCTTACAGACATGAGCCACTGCAGCTGGCCCAATTCTTGTGAGTTTATTTTAATTATCAGGGCTGATAAACTGCTAACAATTACAATTAAGTTATAGCAGAGAGGGTATGTGAGCTTGTGAGGTGTGTGTTTGTGTTTGTGTGTGAGTGTGTGATATTGTCATATGATATTCTGGTGACTTTTCTGATCTGATCACAATAATTGTGGTTTACACATCATTATAAAAGTACTGTAAATTTTAACTGCATGTTCTTACACTGCCAATAAACACATACCCAAGACTGGTTAATTCATAAAGGTATGTGGTTTCATTGACTCAGTTCTGCAGGGCTCGAGAGGTTTCAGGAAACTTACAATCAGGGCGGAAGGGGAAGCAAACACGTCCTTCACATGCAGGCAAGGAGAAGAATGAGTGCCCAGTGGAGGGGGAAGCCCCTTATAAAACCATCAGATCTCCTGAGAACTAACTCACTGTCACAGAAACAGGATGGGGGAAAATCACCCTCATGATTCAATCACCTCTTACCAGGTCCCTCCCATGACATGTGGGGATCATATGAACTACAATTCAAGATGAGATTTGGGTGGGGACACAGCCAAACCATATCACACATAATTACAAATATATGGTAAATGTTAACTGCACTAGCTTCTTTTTGTAAGAAGAGAGTATGTAAGTATTCTAGGATGGGGCCTTGGACATAAAGTGTATTTAGTTTGATGCAATTCTTATCATTTGTGTTTTCTGCAGGCATCTCTGATTTTTATGGCAGTACGAATACATCATATTCAATTAAATTTTGAGGAATGGGTGTACGTTTTATAGAGAGAAAAAGAAATAGCTGAATTAAGTCTTCACACCTAAGTTTTGTATTGGAATAGTAATTGACCTTCCTTTTTCTGGCTTCCTGCCTGAAGAATTTGTTTAGTTATTAGCCTGTGACATTCTAATAATGTGAAAATTCTTCAAGAAAAGGCAAATAAATGATTTTACAATAATAGTAAGAAATAATAGTTATGCCTAGCTAAGCTTGTTTCTCAAAAATCTACTTTCATATTGGGTTGTCTAGGAATCAACACCCCACCTTACACACAGGTATACAAGTATATATGGTCATTCCCTCATATCTGATGAATTTATTTTTCTTAAAATTAAGGCAAATTAGGTTCAGATATGTAAACTATGATTATATTTTTTTAGTTCAAATGTTCAACACTACAATGCCTAAAAACAGTGTTGTTGATATGAAATTTACCTGGTACCCACACTTTGTAACCAATCTTTTATCATAGAAATTCTTTGATTTACCCTTAAACATTTTTGCAAGTAATCTCTCTCTCTCTCTCTCACACACACACACACACACACACACAATTTATTTCTGATGCAATCTACTTCCATATAGAGATTTACTAGAGACTTAAAATTTCTTGAAATGACTTAATGTCCCAATAATGGAGGTCTATGTTGTAAATTCACTTTAGGAAAAGGAACACTGCAAAATATATTTCAGAATTAGAAAGAAATTTTGTATGAATGATAATCTTTTGAAAAACTATGCTATTGAGTAGAGACAAAGAAGGTGTAAGCAGGTAAAAAAAAGAGACTAAAAAGAGAGAAGGAAAGACAATATGTGACAAAAAAGAAATTATTTCACCTTACAGCATTCTAATATTTTTGCACTAAAAAGCATATCTCATGATGTCATGAAATATTAATTTACCACTGTTTTGTCACTGTCACATGTCTGACTCCTTTCCAGTTCTTTCTGCTGTGTCTGAGGTGCTCTGAGGATGATCTATGTGTCTTTCCATGAGTCAGCTTGAATCACGCTATTGGGAAAGATACCTGACAATACCATTTTCTTTAGGGGACAGAATAGAACAAAGTGCTTTCTCTAGAAATACATAAAAGTATTTGCTAGGGTTGTTTCATGCTGTTGATCACATGGCCATCAATATATTGTTATGTCCTTCATGAGATCTGGCAAAAACTCACCTCACAAATCGTACTGCTAAATGTGGTGGCTGCTATGCATAGATTTTCTAGATGCCATTCTAGATCTAGATGCCTTGGCAGTCTTTTGTATACTTTCACTTCTTTTCTGTGTGTGGGCCTCAAGTTTTGTACTTTTTCTATAGCCATGAGGACTAATGATGCTATTTTTTTTTTTTCTGTTTATGTAGTGCTTACACACAGAGGGCTGTTAGTAAAACTCTTCTTCTCTCTGCAGGAGCAACTCTCCTCTGCAATTTCCTTTTTTATTACTGTCCTTGAGAAATAACATTAGCTGTCACCCCTCATATGGAAGAGGTGTTGTGGGGGTGGCGCGGAGGGTCTCCTCTCATTCTCTGGAAATGTTTGTTTCCTTTCAGGGTTTCCCAGATCATGTTTATGTATTTTTTCTCTTCTTTGATCTTTTCTTCCTTTTTTTTTTTTTTTTTTTTTGAGTTCTTGGCCTCCTTGCTGTTTTCATTTTTATCCATTTTGTCTCCTAGTTTCTCTTCTCCATTAGGAACTTTTATTTCATAAGCCTATTTTGCTTACCTTTTTTCACATCTTGACATGTGAGTTTCTAATCACAGACACCCTATTTTGTCACTTCACTCTGCAGGCTTCCACTTGTTGGTAAAATTTTGACAATTTTTAAGTGTTTTTAAGCCAATATGTCTGCTTCTGTGCTACATATATTCTGTACCCAGGATCCCTGTTTCTCATGATTATGTACTGCAATTTTTGAGGGCAAAATGTGTGAAGCTTTTGCAGAGGCTCAAAATGTTAGACATGGCTTTTTCTTCCAAGAGAGTGAATGATAATAACTGTTTATCTCTCAGAGAACTAAAATTTGGAACGAAGGAAGGAGTTTGTTTCTCATGAATAATTTAAGCCCAAAAGGAAAAAGAGAACAAGCGTAACACCTCACTCTCAAGAAAAAATTAACAGTTTGGAAAAAGCTAAAGACTCAAATTCACCCAAAGCACAGTGTCTATTGCCAAACAACCTAATTGGCTATAGTTTTCATACACACACACTGTCTCACATACATACAAAAACACACACACATTTCAGCATTGAGAAATAGAAGACAAAGAAATATTGACTAAAGAGGAGTACATTAGTACAGAGGAAGAGATAGTTCTTACGAAAAACTTTAGGCTTACAAACCACTTACAGACCTTTAGCCTTCTTTTGTAATTTGTGTATGACTTTATTAGATTTTTCCATCCAAATTAATAGATAACCTTCACACTAATGTTAGTATAAACTCCCCCAACAATTACTAGCTACTATTCTTTACAAGATGTTTTAAGTGGGTGAGATAGAAAAGTTATAAGGTAAAATTCAGGTTCTAATCAGGTAATTTTCATTTAAATTCTATTTATTCACTGTAAGTGTGAAGCACCCTCACAGAAGTGCGGTGTATCCAGTTTTAGACTCAGGTACTTAGAGGACATATACCTAAGTGACTGAGAGCAAATATACCTTCTTATTAATTAGGGTTATTTGGGCTCATGGATGTTGATGTATGACATTTATTCTGTATTTAAACAAAAAGTCATTTCATGCACTTATTTTTAATGTAGTTAATTGTTCCCTACTCTGAGCTACTATAGGTTTAATAATAAGTAAGATATAAATAGACTTTTTAATTTTTTTAAATCCATATTTTCTACATTTTAAAATCTCTGAACCTGGAATGTACTTTTATTACTATAATGCAGGCCAATATATTTAGCATTTATATTCTCTTCTAAGTATTTATAGGAATAATATTTACAGGAATAATAAATGATTTAAAAGTCAAATAAATGTAAAAAAGATCTTTCAAAAGATATAAAACAAAATATGAAATATTTTACTGATATAAAAACATTCTATAAAGTTTAACTGGAAGCATTTTTAAAAATATCATAGAGGTTTTAGACATGAAGTTCTTGCCCATGCCTATATCCTGAATGGTATTGCCTAGGTTTTCCTCTAGGGTTTTTATGGTTTTAGGTCCAACATTTAAGTCTTTAATCCATCTTGCATTAATTTTTGTATAAGGTGTAAGGAAGGGATCCAGGTTCAGCTTTCTACATATGGCTAGCCAGTTTTCCCAGCACCATTTATTAAATAGGGAATCCTTTCCCCATTGCTTGTTTTTTGTCAGGTTTATCAAAGATCAGATGGTTGTAGATGTGTGGTATTATTTCTGAGGCCTCTGTTCTGTTCCATTGGTCTATATCTCTGTTTTGGTACCAGTACCATGCTGTTTTGGTTACTGTAGCCTTGTAGTATAGTTCGAAGTCAGGTAGCGTGATGCCTCCAGCTTTGTTCTTTTGGCTTAGGATTGTCTTGGCAATATGGGCTCTTTTTTTGGTTCCATATGAACTTTAAAGTAGTTTTTTCCAATTCTGTGAAGAAAGTCATTGGTAGCTTGATGGGTATGGCATTGAATCTATAAATTACCTTGGGCAGTATGGCCATTTTCATGATATTGATTCTTTCTATCCATGAGCACGGAATGTTCTAATTAAACTAAAGAGCTTCTGCACATCAAAAGAAACTACCATCAGAGTGAACAGGCATCCTACAGAATGGGAGAAAAGTTTTGCAATCTACTCATCTGACAAAGGGCTAATATCCAGAATCTACAATGAACTCAAACAAATTTACAAGAAAAAAACAAACAACCACATCAAAAAGTGGGTGAGGGATATGAACAGACACTTCTCTAAAGAAGATATTTATGCAGCCAACAGACACATGAAAAAATGCTCATCATCACTGACCATCAGAGAAACGCAAATCAAAACCACAATGAGATACCATCTCACACCAGTTAGAATGGCAATCATTAAAAAGTCTGGAAACAACAGGTGCTGGAGAGGATGTGGAGAAATAGGAACACTTTTACACTGTTGGTGGGACTGTAAACTAGTTCAACCATTGTGGAAGTCAGTGTGGTGATTCCTCAGGGATTTAGAACTAGAAATACCATTTGACCCAGCCATCCCATTACTGGGTATATACCCAAAGGACTATAAATCATGCTGCTATAAAGACACATGCACACGTATGTTTATTGCGGCACTATTCACAATAGCAAAGACTTGGAACCAACCCAAATGTCCAACAATGATAGACTGGATTAAGAAAATGTGGCATATATACACCATGGAATACTATGCAGCCATAAAAAATGATGAGTTCGTGTCCTTTGTAGGGACATGGATGAAATTGGAAATCATCATTCTCAGTAAACTATCACAAGGACAAAAAACCAAACACCGCATGTTCTCACTCATAGATAGGAATTGAACAATGAGAACACATGGACACAGGAAGGGGAACATCACACTCTGTGGACTGTTGTGGGGTGGGGGGAGGGGAGAGGGATAGCATTAGGAGATATACCTAATGCTAAATGACGAGTTAATGGGTGCAGCACACCAGCATGGCACATGTATACGTATGTAACTAACCTGCACATTGTGCACATGTACCCTAAAACTTAAAGTATAATCATAATAAAAAAAAAATAAAATGTAAAAATCCTCACAAAATAATAAATAAATAAAGATCCCACAAATGACTAGGAGTTTTCCGTGTAGTCATCCAAATCTCAGTGTGTTGAAGATCATTATCTTTCTGAATCTTTTAAAAACTAATTTCAAAAGATTAAGTTGGAGAGGGACCAACGCCTTACTTTATAGAAGTCAGTGTATTAGGCATTGCCAATTATTTTAATGTATATAATCAACTGATACTTGATATAGATATTATATCAAAGATGAGGAAACAAACCTAGATAACTTAGATAAATATCTCTCATTCATGCAGCGTGGAATTTTAGTTTGTTTAATAAGCACACAAATAAGGTTGGTACTGGTGCTAGATTAGCCCCCAGATGGAAAAAGGTGATATTGTATTCATTTTTGTGTTGTATGTCCCATCGCTTCAACTTGCAACAAATATTGAAGAATAACCCTAGTTAAAGCGGCTATATGCCTACTTCCTTCCTTTAGTAAACCATCTGAGCTTTCTTCTCCCCCTATTCCACTTGTATATGTGACTGTGATTGACAATTATCATAAATTTGATTTCAATTTTCATAATATAAAAATATTCTGGTATTCTGTTCACATTTTTGCTTTTTAAACTCCAAGGTATCCAGGAAGCTTATATTTTTAATGAAAATAAAAACAATTTAAAAAATATTTGTTGTTGTGTTTAGTAGTGTTTAATCTCTTTTTAATAGAACTGACTGAAGAGGATTAAATACATGAGAAATGAAAGTAATATTAAACACAGGAAAAAATAAATGGCTTTGTCACTGGAGAACACAAAGAATAAGAGTCAATACATTAAAATGGCAAAAATATATAGTGGGAGTTCATATATTCTTTCCAACTGAACTTCAGATATAAGCAATTCGTGAGATGTGATTTGTGGAAAAATATTGCAGACAAAAGAAAGAAATTAGTTTAGGTGAACAATCTTTATATTTGTGAAAAATTTAATTCAACTTTTTCAGTTAATTTGACTCAATCAAGAAGGTTACATGTCAAATGCTATCTATGGCTGAACTTATTGGTTGACTGACTTGATTATCCAACTTTGGCAAAAGAGCAGACATAGTTTCTTTTCATTAATAATTCTTTGGTAAAATTAAGACTGTCACAGGATAGTGCCATTACTACTCTTACTGTTGCTACCGCTACTACCACCAGCTAGCATGTCTAGAGTTGGACAGTCCTTGTGAAAAATTTTACGTAGCCCTTTTAATTATTAGCACTTTTCATCTTTTCACCAAACACATTGACTGTTACTACAGTTATCCCCCTTTTAACACGAGAAAACTAAAGGCAAGGGTGGTTTGAATTCAATATATAGGCTTCTCTAATGCCAGAGACCCTGATCTAACAATGTGACATATTAATAATGTTTCATAATGTTATAAACTGAATTATTGATGTAAAATTGGGATTAGAATGATAGTTGCCTATTCTTTCAGAAGTGACATTAGTGTGCCTCCCATGAGCTTTGTTGTCAGAAAGGACTACATTTAATTCCTAGGTCTGTCTTCTTCTGTCTTTGTGATTTTCTGAACCTCATCAATAACAGTATAAAAATAACACAGTATCAATCTTGGCACATGGGAAAAGCTGCATAAATATTCATTGAATAAAATATTAAATCCTGTTACATTTCTTAGGGAGGCAAAAATGAAGTCAATCAACTTTGTATCTAAATATCTATAATCATGCCCATTTTCATAGGCACCAAATAATACTAACAACTACAATAAGGATAAAACTAACATTCAGTTCTTAGATGTATTATTTTATTAATCA
Organism: Pongo abelii; assembly: GCF_028885655.2. Lineage (NCBI taxonomy): Eukaryota > Metazoa > Chordata > Mammalia > Primates > Hominidae > Pongo > Pongo abelii. Next base: position 92,696,551 of record NC_071990.2, on the reverse strand, counting down.
CAGCTACTATTATTAACTAGGAATTGGAGAAGAGCTTTTGGGTCAGAGACAAGTAATCTGTGAATCCTTATAGGTCACATGTACCCTTGCCTGCCCCACCTATTCAGCTACATGTCGGAAGAGCAGGATGACAAGATCGAGGGAAATGAGAGAACTGACCTTTTATTTTACACTGTTTTTTTACACTCTTTTTTCTATTCAAGAATGCTAAAATAGTCCTTTACAAGCAGTTTCTTTACCAACAAGCCTGTCAGTTCTGGCTCAAAAAAAAAAAAAAAAATCCTCTTTTTTGTTATCACATCACTAAAATTACCATTGCCAAGAGGAACCTCATAGATTCTGAAATCTTTGAATGATTTTTCCCTTCTCATTTTTTTTTTGCATTCTCTTGACATTTGACTCTCTTGATCACTCTTACTTTCTGAACCCTCTCTTCTTCCCAAATACCATACTCTGCTGTTCTTTCTATAGTATCCTTATCTGTTACATCTCAGCCTCTTTCACACTCTTCTTGGTTTGATCTTAAAGAGTGAAGGGTTGATCCTTGAGCCTCTTTTTGTAGTATATAAGCTGTCTCTAGATGATATTATCCATTTCAAATGCTTTACCATTTATATTCTGAATTCTTCAAAATCCCTTTCTCTCTCCCAGATTAGTCTTCCCATCTCCAGAGACATCATATTTGACCTCTACTCATTATTTATATTTTATTATTCTACAGGCATTTCCAACTCAATATGCTTAAATCAGAAAACAGTGTTTTTTCTCTCTACCTTCCTTTAGTGACAAAATTGCTTCCTTTTTGATATTCTGATTTCAGTGAACACCCGGTTATCAAGTTTGCTGATGAAATGTGAAACTTAAAAATCATCCTTTAATCTTTCCTTCAGGATCTACATCCAAATCAACAATCATAAACCATCTATTCTGCATCCTTATTAACTCTTAAATTCACCTAAGTTCTTTCTGTTTTTCATTATAATCTTAGTTCAAATAACATCTTTTTGACCTGCAAAACTCTTCAGGAAAATTTTCTTCCTGGCCTGAACCTTGTTCTACTTTTTAGCCATGATCATCTAAAATATAAATTTGGCTGAATTACTATTTTGCTTAAAATAAATGGCTGACATATCATTTAAGATGAATTTCCAACCCCTTGGAGAGCTAAATTTTTTGGTTTATAACTTTAATTTTTTTGTAATGATATTATTCTTGTCTACCTCTCTAACTGGAGTTTCTACAATGGTTAACATATCTCCTACTTCTCCATCATCCAGAGTGACTTGCAGTTCCCCAAGTTTTTCACACTCACTTAGCATAGGTTTCCTTTCAGGGTATAGGCTGCTTTATCACCCAGATTGCATGCCTGTTACCTAATCTCCTTCATGGGCTGAGATTTTCTCAACTTCAGAGCTCAGGTTGATCGTTTCATTTTTTCTTTCCTGAAGGTTTTTCTGACTGTGCCCTCTGTAACCAGAAACGTGCCACTCTGCCATGCAGGGAGCTTCTCTCTCATAGCACTCATCACACTGTATTGGAACCTGCCTCCAATCTGAAGGCTCAAGAATAGAACAGGCACACTGTGGCTTCTTGCATCCCCAGCATTGAGCAGAATGCCTGGCATAGAGCTGGGCTGAACAAATATTTATGTGATAAATAAAAACATGAAAGTGCTAGAGAAATTACCAAGTGGCATCTAAGTACCACCAGTGCAAATTGATTCAAAAAGTTAAAAGTTTTTTTTTTTTTTTTTTTGGAAGAAGTATATTCTATATCCCAGAGTACAAGGGAAAACATTAGATAACAGTAAAGAATAAAACATTGAGTAAAAGCACAGGTAGGAGAGGGAGGCACTGGCTCAGCTCTAGTAGCCAAGGTACTCACGATTAAAAGGACATCACAAGACATGGAAAGATATTTATTCCTGATTAAACCCATCAAAAATAATCCCTTTCATTATCTTTGTAATATATGCCCTCAGCTTTGTAGAGGATAGCCTCAATAAATATTAAGCCTTGAATCTTTTGAAGATCTCTTACTACACATTCCTGCTGTGAAAGCTGTTAGCATACAATATTTCCTAAAGATGATATGTTGCATATTATACCTTAACCTGATGGGAAGAATCATGTGGATGCTTAAAGCAAACATAGTATGTTATTTTTATGCAATGCTTATATTACTTTTGCCTCATGCCCAGCTTCAAGCCTTTAAAATCCAAAGAGAGAGAGCACAAAATCTAGGATACTTTATTGTAAGAAGGTTAGCCAAGGAGTTCCTACAAATGAATGCATCTTCTGTTACCATAAAAGGAGTCTCCTTTTTTTCATCATCACTTTATAATCTTAAAAACACTTCCCAAGTAGATATGAAAGGTACTCAACTAAAAGTGTAAAAACAGCCTCTCCTCAATGTCTTCATTCTATCTGATTATTTTAGGGAAAAGAAAGTCCATGTAATGCCCCCTTCTCTTAATTTCTTTGGCTGACCTCCAGTGTTAACTGTCAGCTAGTGTTAGCTAAATAAGTATGAGCTATGGCCCAAGGCTCATTTACTGTAGTCATCTGCATGACAATATGCCCCCTGTATTAGCACTGCTGAATGTCAGGAATAGGGACCATCAATATAATTCTATTTATTCTGATGCCCAAAGACTGAGTAAGGACATCAGGAACTGTTACCGAAACAGACAGAAAACTTTGTGACAAAATTCTCTTAGCTTAAGTATCTTATTCAAATAAAATTAAATCTCACCTTATAAAGGAAGGTTTTGGTGATTAATCTCATCTGCCATCTTTTCTGCTCGGCAGGCTCAACATTTATTTATCCATGTTTAATATTTTAATTGTCATTATTTGGTATTTTTCTCTGTAAATGCAATCTTCCTGTGTGTGTGTACATACATGTTCTATCTACTCGTTTAGACAGTAGCTTGATTAGGAACATGATTTCTGTCTTATATTTGTTCTTTACCCTTTCTCTTTTTAGAATATCTCATTTATGTTAATTTTCTGAGCATATATGCTATATAAACATATTACAACATTTTTATGTGATTATCAGATATGCTCAGTTCTGTAATACATCATAACATTGCTTTCTTTCAATTGACAAAACAAAAAGAACCTAAGGCAGACAATATCTCACAATATTTTCAAAACCATAGATTATTCCTCTGTATAGATAATCTTTGTTGTTATAAAAATATAAATATATGTATAGACATACTTTAAGCAAAAGCAAGACCACATCTACATTCAGCCTTCTAAAATTCATTTTTTCCATTTAATATTAAAATAGCTTATTAACAATGAATCTTCAATTGTAAAACTTTGATTAAGTATTTATTATACTGGATCTTATGCCTTTCCTGATTCTCCCTCTATTGAAAAATGCACATAGTAACATAGTAGTATGACACAGAGGAGTCAATTTGCATTAACAAATAATGCTTCAAAGCCACAAGAAACTGAAAACCTTTTTGAAAAATATCTATCAATCCCTGAGCAAAAAGGTCTATAATTTCATTTTGGATATCTTAGAATGTGAATCAATGTTACATCTGCCTAGACCTCTTAAATGGTAACATATTAAAAAACAACAAGAGGTTTTCTTATTAAATATATAAAGACACAACAGTATCTTACATATAATGATTCACAACTGTAAAACTACTTCTTTGATATGGAGTTACCATACCACTAAAAATGGCTCTGGCAATCGCAGTTAAGAGTTTTAAATATTTGGTCTAGGTTTGTTTCATGTATCACTTAATTATCGTTGTTGTTGCTGTTAACTGTTGCATTAAAACAACTCAGGATAGGTTTTGTAGATTACTATACAATACTACATCCTACCTAGTGATGTGTGACACATACGCTGTGAACAGAGGCCTCATTTCAATATGGAGTTAAATCTCTTTTTCCTCTACCTGCTCCTGATACAACATGGTTACGGCAGGCATTAGATAAAATAAGATGCATACATTCAAGTGGGGCTTGAGGACATTTTACCCCTTCTGGTCTCTGAGGGAAGTGGAAGAAATATGTGATGTTGCTGACCCTGTTGTCCATTTAATGAGCCAGTCAGGTGTGCCTTGGCTGATGCCAATGCCAATGACAGCCACTAAGCTGTCAAGCTATCAGTGAGCTGGATCAGAGAGAAAGTGGAAATAATATGTTAAAGTATATGTGAAATATATGACAAAAAATAGAGGCTGAGAGTTTCTGCTTTAGTATCTATGGAGAAAAGTTTCTTGCCACATTGTGGATTTGAAAACCTATGGTTATTTTATTGTTGATTAAAACTTTATTCTTATTTCAAAACAAACCATCTTCAGTTTTGAACTTTCATTTCCAGAAAAGCTTCATGATACATAAAATATTTGTTTCATCAATTTGGAAAATATTTGGTCATTAATTATCCAAATCTTCTTCGGTCAGCCTTCTTTTCTTCTCAGGGGACTCCAATTACAATTGGTATATTGCTCGTCCTTTTTCTTTTACTTTTTTGAGTCTTTTTTTTCTCTGTGTGTTTCATTTTAGATAGTTTTTATTGCTTTGTCTTCAAGTTCACTATCTTTTCTTCTGCAATAATCTCTTATCTGCCAGTAATTTCATCCTTTCTTGAAATTTCACATGTTGTAGTTTTCATGTATAGAAGTTTGATTTGGGTCATTTTTATAACTTTCATGTTGCTAATTAACATGCTTTATCTTTCTACCAGCTTTTTGAAGATAGGGAACACAATTAAGATAACTGTCTTAGTGTTCTTTTCTTTTAATTCTATGTGTCAATTATGGGTAAGTTTCAATTGATTGAGCTGTCTAATTATGGATCATATTTTCCTGTTTTTTTTCATGCCAGGACTTTTTTACTGGATGCCAGATATACTGAAAATTTTACCATGTTGATTGCTGGATGTTTTTGTAGAACTACAGATATTATCGAGTTTTGTTATGGAGCATGGTTAAGTTATTTGGAAGTAATTTTATCTATGTTATGGTCTTATTTTTATTATTTGTTAGGTGAAGTCAGAACAGAATTTAATTTAGGGATATTTATTCCTCCCAGGAAGACGCTTCTGAGAATTAAAGCCAGAGCCTCATAATTATAAGGTTTTAAGTTCTGGCTAGTGGAAAGTTATTAGTCCCCACCCTGTGTGAGCCCTGAGTACCCTTTCCTCTCATCCTTTCTGGTGATTCTTTCTGGTGGCCTCCCCCTACACACATGCCTGCTGAATACCGAAGGAGACTTTCAGTAGATCTCCGGAGATTCCTGTGTCTTCACTTCTCCCTTCACTGGGACTCTGATCAGGTTACCACAGACTTTCTACTACATATCCTCATCTCTGAGAGCTTGCTAGGCTCCATCAGTGTCCCTCAACTTCTGCTCCACATTCCATGGCCTGAAAACCCCTCTTAAGGATGTAAAATGGAACAATTGTATGGCTTGCCTAATTTGTTACCCCTTTCTCAGGGAGCACTATGCTTTGTTCTCTGATGCGAAAAATCTTCAGAAACATTGATTTGAATATTATGGCTGGTTTATCAGTTGTTTCAAGTGAGATGATAAAACAAGTCCCATGACTACATATTGGTAGGAAGCAGAAGTTCCTCACAAAACACTTGTTGAATTTGCCATCCATCATATAGTATATCACTGATGATATGAAAACCAAAAGATAAAAATTTGCTGGAGATGCATCCGCACCAACATCAAAAACCAGAATCTATTTTTAGATGATTGTTCCCAAAGAAATTGATTTAACCCTAGGAGCTGCAGAAGAAAGGCTCTGTGAAGCATGACTGTTCATTTAGATCAAATGATTGTTCTCATTTAACTTACTTTTTTTTTTCAAGACTTGTTATCTAATGTATAAAAAGTGAGGAGATGGCTTTTAATGTGTGCACTTCATTAGTTAAAAATGTCTTAAATATTTACATTGTTTTAGTATGTAAATGTCATCAAATAATTCAAATTTAAAAATAGGTTATTCTGATGAATGATTTAATTTTTTATTAATGTAAATAAAGTAAAGGTTTTGGAAATTCATTGTGTTAGAAATAAGCATCTTATATTATTGATAGTGCTATTGGGAAGTCAGATTAGTAATTCAATATTATAGATAAAACAATGTGGTGGTGTGGTGATTATAAAAATACAACTTTAGGTGGAGTACAACCTTATGGGTAAAACAATGTCCTTACTAAATTAAGAATTCTATGAAACAAAAATATACTTACAATTGATTTTGCTGCCCTTGTAGTTCAAAACTGCATTCATAGAAGCTCCAATAATACACCATCAGAAATTAAAGCTGCTGTCAAAACATATCAATATTTTATAAATACAGAATTACAGTAAACTATAAAATGTTCATCACAAAGCTGATTTTGAAAAAAAAAACATCAGTATGGCAATAGATGTGCATTCTCAGACACATTTTAAAATGTTTTACCCTTTGAAGAATAACCGTAAAATTCAAATTAAGTATCTCAAAAGATATGTTGCCATTGCTTTTAAGTGAATCCTTTATGGTTTGGTTAAATTTTGTTCAAATAAGTTGAAAATCTTGAGTCAAAATTATTAATGGAGCATGAAAAACTTCAGTTTTTGATATTTAAGTAAATTGAAGTTACTGAAAACCAGTTTAGAAATAAGACTTTATATCTCTAAGTAATAGAGAACAATGGGCTATCGCTACACACCTATCAGAATGCCTAAATTCTAAATTCTAAATTCTAAAACACTAACAATACCATGCCAAATACTGGAGAGGAGAATACGAAACAATAGGAACTCTTTAACACCACACACACACACACACACACACACACACACACACATTTTCCAGGAAAATGTTTGATGCCTCATGATCAGGAGATTAAGCAATGGGAGCAAGATTAAATCCCTCAGGCAAACACTCGACAAACGCTCACTAGACACAGTGACTTTGTAATATGACCACCACCTTGCCTTTTCATTTAACGTTGAAAAGAAGATTCTGGAAGTACCCAACAAAATGGTGAGATGAGGAGATCTGTGAGAACACAGTCATCCTTGCAACTGGCAAACTTTAGAATATATCTTTATTAATTTAAAAAGGATTAATTTAAAAAGGATCATATTTCTAATACCTAAATCTGATAAACACACAAGCAAATGTTATATGTCTTGTTTAATATAGAATATGTCTATACTAGAATATAAATATAAAGTCTATACTAGAATATAAATCATCCAAAATGATTTATAAAGCAAAGTGAAGTAAAAAATTCCTAAAGACAATCCACCATCACAACCTGGGTGGATAAAGCAGGATTTATCCCAGGGAAACTCAAATATCGCTCACTTGTCTAAAATATAATAATACCATATCATAATAATAGATAAAACAATGCATATCATATCACCATTTAAAAAGATGCTCCGAATTTAACATTCATTTCCGAATATTTAAAAATAGTTGTTTTAGAAAACCAGAAACAGTGGTACGGGAGTGGGGCAGGGAACTGCTGGAAAGGGAAGAGCGTGGTCCCGGGCTAGGGCTCCACCCCTGGGCCTGTGCCCACGGACCTAGGTAAGGACAGGGATTTCTGTTTTCCTGCCCAAATGTTGCATTTCCCAAGACCACCCTGGCTTGTCACGCCCCCATCCCGTGCCTGTAAAAACTCCCGAGACCCTAGTGGGCTTGGGCACAAGCAGCTGGGCGTGGAGAGGAACATACCACCGGAAGAAGACAGAAGCGGCTGGACGTAGAAGCACCTACCTGAGTAAGAGCGCACCGGCGAATGCTGGCAGGCCGGCAGGCCATCGAGGCCCGAAGCAGATTTTGGCTGGGGCGTCAGAGGAGAGCCCTGCTGCTGAGCAGCCCTACCGCAGGGGAAAACCACCTTCCCACTCCATCTCTCCTTTCTGTCTCCCCCATCTGCTGAGAGCTACTTCCACTCAATAAAACCTTGCGCTCATTCTCCATGCCCGGGTGTAATCCAATTCTTCCGGTACACCAAGGAAAGAAATCCCGAAATACAGAAAAGCTCTCTACCATTGCAATAACGCAAGGGATCTAATTGAGCTGATAAACACAAGCTTCTTACAGATGACTAAACTAAAAGAGCACGGGGTAACATACACCCACAGGGAACTCAGGAGCTATAAACATTCACCCCTAGATGCTGCCGTGGGGTTGGAGCCCCTCAACCTGCCCGTCTGCATGCTCCCGCTAGAGGTTTGAGCAGCGGGGCGCTGAAGAAGCGAGCTATACACCCCCATCGCACGCCCTGCTAGGGAATAAGGGAACTTTCCCATTTCAATAGAGTACTTGAATAATGCATAATGCATATATCTTTAACTAAAAACCCACGTTATACTTATCAGCAAATTACTAAAATCATTCCCCTTAGATTCTAAGAAAAAGGCACATGATTATCACTCTAATACTTTTTTATGAATTTTGTTAAGTACAATCTAATCTAAACTAAAAAGAAGAAAGGATTTAGTTTTTGAATAGAAGAAAACAAAATTTTCTCTAATTGCAGATGTGATATTATGTGAATAAAAATAACAATAAATTTAATAACTTTCATAGTTATTAAGCAACTTTTTGAATGAATAATATAAATAATATGTATGTATAAAAGAGATAAAATAGCTTCTATATTCGAAAGTATATGAAAACTCATTAGAAACCATAGGTGTGCATGCACCTACACACATACACTCACACACACAGGGGAGTTAAAATAATAATCAGTTACTAAATGTTCCCAAAAGTGGCAAGAAAGAAAAGAAATACAAGGAGGTGATGCTCCATTGCCAGCAAAGTTGCAATGAGGCTGACATTTTATAGAGTACCTCTATAAAGTGGCACACATCACTGAAACACTTACACAAATACATGATGAGATGACAATTTTAAATATAAAGTGAGATTATCTTCCTTCTTCATTCTTTGAATTCATCATTCTTTTTTCACCATCCAGGCATCAGCCTTAGCTTTAAATATGCAGTGCCACATACTGAAATAAAAAGTGAACAATTGCTGAAGAAAGTGACCCATTCTCGCTCCATTCCCCCTCCTCCCTTGTCCTTTAAGGACACTTCCTGGAAGATCATGAGCCAAAGCCATGAGAAACAGAACATAAAGGATATAAAATTAACCATTAAGCAGCAGAAGAAAATAGGATAAGCCTTAAGCAGAGTTTCTCCCTTTACTGGGAAATATGCTAAATGTCAACCAGATGGTGAGAGGAAAGACGAGGACCTGGGTCCTGGGCCCGGGTTTTGGATACTCTCTGAGCACCTGAGTAAAGGTTCCATGCCCCATCCTCTCATGTCGTGGCCTGAGAGGGTAACATAGGCAATATGAAAAACTTTCTGACAGAAACCATTAAATGATTTGAGTGATATTTGAGAACAGTTCTATCTCATACTTTTTTACTCAAAAGGTGACCAGTCTCTAAAAGTAGACTTGCAGCTTGTATGGCTGGATCCAAGGGCGAGATCAGAGGTTGGCCTCTGCAGATGCGGGTAAAGGGCAGCCCAAGAGAAGGCTTGTTTATCGATCGGAATGTGCTTCAGGGAATTCCTAAACCATCCAAAAGCTGAGGTTAAATCGATGCTTGGAAAGAGACTAAGACTTGATTCTGGAGGGAGTGCAGATACAAAGGTCCCAGATTCACCGACCATGTAACTGCAAGCAGGGGTGGGAGCTCAGAAATCAGCAGCCGATGCTGCCACAAAACAGTGCATATCTCAGCAGAGACCAACAGGAACTGAAGAGCCCTTCTCAGTTCAAACACCCATCTGCTAAGGCTAGGGAGACTTGTATGTCTGCCAAAGAAGTTGAAATATCTCCAAGGAGAAAGAGAAGCAAGACACCTAAATCTAATTCAATATTTATTAAAAAACAAAACAAGAAAGCCAAACCTTAGTTCTAAAATAGAAATTAATGACTGACCTTGAATTTGTGTGATTATTTTCCTATCCATATAAAAAGGGTTTGCAAGTTTCATTGATTTGCTATAGAACAATTAAGTTTAACTTTTACTTCATTAAATTTGTGTCTTTGAAATTTATAAGTCACATCAAATAGCTTTTAATGTCACACCTAACAGGATTTATGTGTCTGTGGTGGTATATAAAGAATCTTGAAACATGTAGAAATTTTACTTCTCAAATTCTTAGAAAACTGGAGTTTTAGAGATTTATCTACAAGGATGTTTATTGTGGCATTAATTATAATCGACAAAAATTGTTAATTTTATAAACACCAATGATTGGGGATTGAATTTGAATGCAGTTACTGAAAGTTATCTTTTATGAAATTAATGAAATGAAATGATAATACAATATTCAGTAAAATGTAAGCAGAATATAGGAAAGTTGGGTGGAAGAAATTGTTATTCTTTTTACACTTTTGGGATAGTTGTAATATTTAAAATATCTTAATGTTTCTTAAAACAGATAAACTGATTACATTTTTCAAAAACAAATACTTAATATTTAAATATTTGAGAATACGTAAAAGGCATGTATTCTTAAAGAGATGTTATCTCTTTTGTATAAACCAATAATAGGGTTTTTCTGACTGTGGATTCTGCATCTAAAGGATATTTCCAAAGTTGCTTTATTTTTAATTTTTATTTTTTTAATTTTATGAGTATATAATAGGTATGTATATTTATGGGGTAGATGAGATATTTTGATACAGGCATACAATGTGTAATAATCACATCAGGGTTAATGGGGTATCCATCACCTCAAGCATTTGTCATATCTTTGTGTTACAGACATTCCAATTATACTCTTTTAGTTATTCAAAAATGTGCAATACATTATTATTGACTACAGTAATTCTGTTGTGCTGTCAAATACTAGATCTTATTTATTCTTTCTAACTATATTTTTGTACACATTAACTACCCCCACTTCCCCTCCAACCCTCCAGTATTCTTCTCAGCCTCCGGTAGCAATCATTCTACTTTCTATCTCCATGAGTTCAATTGTTTTAATTTTTGGTTCTCACAATTGAGAGAGAACATGCATTGTTTGTCTTTCTGCACCTGCCCTATGTCACTTAACATAATATCCCCCAGTTCCATTCATATTGTTGCAAATAATGGGATCTCATTATTTTTTATGGCAGAATAATAGTCCATCGTGCATATGTACCACATTTTCTTTATCCATTCACCTACTGATGGACACTTAGATTGATTCAAAATCTTAGCAATTGTGAATAGTCCTGCAATCAACTTGGGAGTGCACATATCTCTTCAATATACTTATTTCCTCTTTAGGAGGGTATATACCAAGCAGTAGGATTACTGGATCATATGGTAATTCTATTTTTAGATTTTTTGGCAAACTTCCATACTGTTCTCCATCATGGCTGTACCAACAGTGGACAAGTGTCCCCTTTTCTTCATGTCCTTATCAGCATTCATTATTTCCTATCTTTTGGATAAAAGACATTTTAACTGGGATGAGATGATATTTCATTATAGTTTTGATTTGCATTTCTTTGATGATCTATAATGTTGAGCACCTTTTCATAATACCCATTTGACATTTGTATGTCTTCTTTTGAGAATTGTTTATTCAGATATTTTGTCTATTTTTTAATTGGATTATTGTTTTTTTTTTCTGTTGAGTTGTTTGAGTCCTTATACATTCTGGTTATTAATACCACATCAGATGGATAGTTTGCAAATATTTTCCCCCATTCTGTGGGTTGTCACTTCACTTTGTTGATTGTTTCCTTTGCTGTGCAGAAGCTTTTTAACTTGATGTGATCCCATTTGTCCATTTTTTCTTTGGTTGTCTGTGCTTGTGGTATATTACTCAATAAATCTTTGTCCAGACCGATGTCTTGGAGAGTTTCTCCAGTGTTTTCTTGTAGTTGTTTCATAGCTTGAGGTCTTACATTTAAGGTCTTTAATTCATTTTGGTTTGAGAAATAGAGGTCTAGTTTAATTCTTCTGCCTATGAATACCTAGTTTTCCCAGAACCATTTCATGAAGAGACTGTCCTTTCCTCAATATATGTTTTTGACACCTTTGTCAAAAATCAGTTCACTGTAGATAGTATGGATTTATTTCTGGGCTCTCCATTCTGTTCCATTGGTCTATGTGTCTGTTTATATGTGAGTACCATGCTGTTTTGTTTACTATAGCTCAGTAGTATAATTTGAAGTCAGATAATGTGATTCCTCAATTTTGTTCTTTCTGCTTAGATTGGATTTGGCTATTCTGAGTTTTTTGTGGTTCCACATAAATTTTAGCATTTTTCTTCTATTTCCATGAATAATGTAATTGGTATTTTGATAGAGATTTAGGGATTATATTGAATCTGTAGATTGCTTTGGGTAGTATAGCTGTTTTAACAATATCAGTTCTTCCAATCCATGAACACGAAATAGCTTTCCATTTTTTCTGTTCTCTTAAATAACTTGCATCCATGTTTTGTAGTTGTCATCATAGAGATCTTTCACTTCTTTGGTTAAGCTTATTCCTAGTATATTATTTTATTTGTAGCTATTGTAAATGGGATTACTTTCTGGATTTCTTCTTCAGATTATTTGTTGTTGGCATATAGAAATGCAACTGGTTATTTATGTTGATTTTGTATCCAAAGTTGTTTATTTTAAGAAAATTATTTGGTACAAATTTAACAAATCTTATCTCAATTCTCAGATTTTTTGGTGGCTTTACATAGATGAAGGATATATTTATCTCCTCTGTCTCTGAGTTCCCACAGTATACCTTATCTGTGTCACTCATTCTGATACTAACCTTATACTTCAATTGACAATGGGGTTATGTACTGATAAACCCATCACAAATTGAAAAGATTGAAAGTTGAAAATGAACTTAATATACCTAAATACTTAAACTGCCTAATATTATATCTTTAATTATACACCTAGCTTGACAAATATCACAGCTTAGCCTAGCCTATCTTAAAAGTGCTCAGAACACTTATATTAGCCTAATTTTGGGAAAAGACCAAAATTCAAAATTTAAGGTATGGTTTATATTGAATTTGTACCAGTTTTACACAGTAATAAAGTTGAAAAATTTTAAGGGGAACCGTGATAAGTTAGGGACCATCTGTCTAGTGGGTTTCCCTGTTACTTCACTCAGCCAAATGTGGATCGCTTTCCTCCCAACTCAACTGCAAGCTATTGAAGAGCAGACTAGAACAAAGTTTGAAACAAGTGACCTTAGATTTCATTCTGCCTCTGTTTTCTCTAGCCCCAAGCTCTGTCTAGCATTATGAGTCAAAGAGTAAATACTTAATGCTCAGATATTTAAAAATTTATTGTATTGACCTGCAAAGGAATGTCATAAATAATTAATTGTATTTTGTAGTAAACTTATACAATTCTCTCCCTGGAGATTGAAAGTTCTCCTCTTCTGAGGTAGAATCCAAGTCAGTTCATTATTTTCTTCAACTCTTTGTTCTAGAACATTGGTTGTGAGGCTTGTCAATGAGGTCATCCTACACCTAAGTTAAAAGGGGCAGCCAGGCGCGGTGGCTCACGCCTGTAATCCCAGCACTTTGGGAGGCCGAGGTGGGCGGATAACAATGTCAGGAGATCGAGACCACCTTGGATAATACAGTGAAACCCTGTCTCTGCTAAAAATACAAAAAATTGGCCGGGTGTGGTGGCACAAGTTGTAGTCCCAGCTACCTGGGAGCCTGAGGCAGGAGAATCGCTTGAACACGGGAGACGGAGGTTGCAGTTAGCCGAGATCGTGCCACTGCACTCCAGCCTGGGTGACAGAGTGAGACTCCGTCTCAAAAATAAATAAATAAATAAATAAGGGGGAATTTTCTAGTTTCTGCTTTATATGAGCTCAACATTGCTCTAGATTTTAGTGTGAAGTCAGTTTCTACAAAAACCATGTACTGATTACGGAGTCCATTGTTTTAACTGGGAGTCCACTTCCAGGTATGTGTACTGTTTAGATATAGAGATTTTCCTTATAGGCTTTCTAATGGAATGCCCCTTTAAGAATAAAATATTAAGCTGAGAGTGGTGGCTTATGACATAAACCCAGCAATTTGGGAGGGTAAGGCAGAAGGATCATTTGAGGCCAGGAGTTTGAGACCAGCCTAGGCAACATAGCGAGATCCTATCTCTTAAAAAACTTAAAAATAAAAAAATTAGCTGGACTTGGTGGTGCACACCTGTAGTCTCAGCTACTTCAGTTGCTGAGGTGGGAGGATTTTGCTCTGGCCCCAGAGGTCAAGGCTGCAGTGAGCTATGATTGTGCCACTGCACTCCAGCCTCGGTGACAAAGTGAGAACCTGTCTGGAAAAAAAAAAAAACAAAAACAGAAGATATTATTTTTGAAGAATAAAATGATCATATTTATTGTTCTATGAATCTGTTTTTCAATGTCTGTCTATCTTTATTCACCCTTCCCGGACCATTTGAGAGTAAGTTCAAAAAGATTATCTTTTACCTCTGGCCAGGCATGGTGGCTCACACCTGTAATCCCAGCACTTTGGGAGGCCGAGGCGGGTGCATCATGATGTCAAGAGATCAACACCATACTGGCCAACATGGTGAAATCCCGTTTCTACTAAAAATACAAAAATTTTCTGGGCATGGAGGCACGCGCCTATAGTCCCAGCTACTCAGAAGGCTGAGGCAGGAAACTCGCTTGAACCCGGGAGGTGGAGGTTGCATAAGCTGAGATTGTGCCACCGCACTCCAGCCTGGGCAACAGAACAAGACTCCGTCGAAACAAAAAAAAATTACATTTTACCTCTAAATTCTTTAATGTATACCTCCTGAAATAAGAATATTCTCTTACATCTTTTATATAACATCAATACAAACATAAAAATGAGGAAATTAACATTGATACAAAATTATCATCTAATATACAATAAATACATGCTCAAATATCACTAGTTATTCCAACTATATTTTTTGGAATTTTTTTTCCTGGTCCAGGATCCAGCCCCGGATTATGTGTTACATTTCATGCCTTATCTCTTCAGTCATCTTTAATATGGAGTCATTCTTCTCCGTGTCTTTGTCTTTTGAGAGCTTGACATTTTTGTGAAGCAAAAAATAAGTGATTTTTAAAGGAGTATTTACATCAGAAATACACATCCTCTGTACTAAAATATTTTATTCACATGAATTTTGTGAAGAAGACATGATAATTGCAAAAGGTTAGAAATCATGGATTTGAGTTTAAAATTTTATTTTTTAGCTTTTTAGTTTCCTTGTGATTGGTGTTACAGAATGTGGGTCCATTTTTAAATCTCATATGAACACATAATATTTGAAGTCAACACATTGATAGCTTCTAGGGGGATGGTGCATAGAAGGCAAGGACAAGGGAAAGAAGAAGAAAGATACAGAAGAGAAAAAATAGTCTTTTTTGAAAGGGATTTCATTCTTATCTGAGAATTATCTGGAAAGTTTTTCAACTGTTGAAGATATATTTAGCAAACATCCTAAAAATGCTTCCTTTTCTCTTGAAATAAATAAGTCAGTAAATTACAATCCTCCAGATTTTCCCAAAATACTGCAACAAAGAACATCTCTCTTGGATATCCAATTTAATTACCTCAGGAGTACTCCTTGTTGCAATATTTCATGGCCAATGCAAGTGCCCTAGAAATTTACAAACCTGCTGTGGGAAAAAACAGTAAAGGTGCCTTAGTTACTTTTTACAAGTTTTGTACAATACTAATGGAACTACAGCTGTGCTTTTAAAAATGTAAAATCCCCATGCAACAATACTAAGTAAAATTGGTTTAGAAAACACTGGAGCTTATAAAGACTCCAGTGGTTTATTGGAAAATCTTCCTCTTTGTATATTACTAAAACATGAACATTGGAAAAATAATGTTTACATTAGTGCAAGTAATTTGGAATCATGGTAAAACATCTTAATAAACCAAATTAGTTAAATCTCTTCCTGTGACACCATTCTTTATTTCCCGCAAAAGATAATTAAAGCATCCTCTTAATTGTTGGGACAATAGGAAGAACAAAAAAAATCACCTTTAATAATATAAAAATGGTGGTGAAATTATTTTAATTTTCCTATATCTCTCTTGCTTTCTCTCAATGTACTATGAATCTTTATTCATACCAGAAATATTTTGTCAGGGTCAAGACCAGGCCAGTGATTCAATTATTTATTTCAAAGATTAAACATGTTCAAATAATAATTGAGAGAAACTAATTTTATTCTGAGAATTGTTCTGAAAAAATATCCTACTTGGTTCTGGTTACATTTCTTAACTGTTTTAGGAAGTATTTAGACCGCAAATAGTAATTTTGCTAATATATGCTATTTCTCAGCTGACTATCTCTTGAGAATTGCACTTAAGATGCAGTAATTATTTTTGTCATTTTCAAATAAATCACTAAAATTCATATTTAGTGTTACTGACAGTGCTGTAAGCAATTAAAAAAACAAATATTGTTGATAGCTATATTTTGAAAACAACTGTTGTTTTAAAAAAAAATTCCACATTGTTTACAATTTTTCTCTGTGTCCACAATATCCCTGGTGTACAACTGCATAAATGTAGGCTCAAACCTCCTTAAGCATTACTTTGCAGATCCCACTGGTGGTTAGAATGACCTCTTTCACCTTGTCAAAAGGACAAACTTGTCAAGCTCACTGTAGTCAATACTCTGAAGAGCATCCTTTCAGTTCAGAGACATGGACCAAGCAGGGACTTCGTAGTGCAGATGCTGAGATGTGTGGGCTTGACAGAGACAAATAGTACCAGGACTCACCAGCTGATCAAGGACAAAGGGACATCGGGCCTCTGAAGCTGAAGCCTACTTAGATTTCTCCTATATCATTTAACGATGTGAGAAGAGACTTAATTCTTTGAAGTTCCTGATTTAAGGAGCTGAAGAGCAAAGGAAGCCTTTTGCTTGATCTGATCCTTGTTATTAAAAGAAGCAGAGGAGATAAAACACTTTCTATTTTTATCGATTGATGTATTTTGAGGTCAGTATTTTAGTCTGTTCATCTATATCTTGCCCTCTGCCCTCATTTCAAAGTACTTATTCACTTCTGATTAGAATTTCAATTAATTTGCTGAAATATCCTTTAACTGATTACAGTTAACTCTTTCCAAATTGAAAGAGACTTTGCTATATTTCACTTGGGCTGTTCATTATCATTTATTTTGCTCTTCAATTTAATTAAGAATTCCAATTGAAAAATCTCTGAAAATTTACTGACATAAATTAATTTAGTTTGACATATGTTTCAAAGTAAGTTGGAAATCAGAATCTTCTCTCTCCCCAAGCATAGTTCATTCTCTAATATCTTTGAAAAAAATTTAAGAAATGAAGTTCTTTGCTCTTTTATTTTACTGCCTAGATTCACTTTGTACCCTAAATATTAGCTAATATTGATAGAAATGTAATTTTATATTATAGAACTCCAATGATCTTCTGAAATTTCTGCAAATTCTCAATGCAAGAATGAGAAGCATCTTATGGTTCTCTCTGTCTTTGATCTCATGCTCCTGCTGACTTATTTCAGTTTGGATATCTTATTTCCTGTCCAGGGCATGGTGCTTCCATTTTTAAGGGTATTGACAGAAATGTAGTATTGAATACTCCTCCACAAATGCTTCAGTTTCACAAGTAATTTATGTGAAGTAGTTACATTGTCCAAAGGTTTTATAATAATGGGGAGTTTTAGAATGCAATTATGCTAATTGTATCATGGTATTAGAATTTTCATTTTAATTTTTTTCATTGATTAAATCTGCCATCTTATGTGGGCATGGTTCCTAGTGCCCCAAAACAATTACAATAGCATCAGAGATTGCTGATCACAGGTTATCACAACAAATATAACAATGATGAAAAAGCTTGAAATATTGTGAGAAGTACCAAAATGTGACACAGAGACACAAAATGAGCACATCCTGTGGATAAAATGGCACAAACATACTTGCTTGACCCAGGGTTGCTACAAAACTTCAAATTTTTTGGAATAATTTCAACTTTTATTATAGATTAAAGGGTACATGTACAGGTTTGTTACATTAGTATATTGTGTAACACTCAGGTTTGGGGTACAAATGATCCCATCACCCAGGTAGTGAGCATAGTACCCAATAGGTTGTTTTCCAGCTCATGGCCTCTTCCTACCCTCCCACATGAAGTAGCCTGCAGTGTCTATTGCTCTCATCTTTATGTTTATGTGTATTCAGTGTTTAGCTTCCACTTGTAAATAAAAACGTGCAGTATTTGGTTTTCTGTTCTTGTGTTAATTCACTTAGAATAACGACCCTGAGCGCCATCCTTGTTGCTGCAAAGGACATAATTGCATTTTTTATGGGTACATAGTATTCCATGGTATATATGTACCACATTTTCTTTCTCCAATCTACTGTGATGGACACCTAGGCTGATTCTATGTCTCTGCTATTGTAAATTGTGCTGTAATGAACATATGGAGGTGTGCGTCTGTTGATCGAATGACTTATTTTCCTTTGGGGATATACCCACTAATGAGACTCCTGGGTTGAATGGTATTTCTGTTTTGAGTTCTTTGAGGAGTCTCCAAACCACTTTCCACAATGTCTGAACTAGGTCACATTCCCACCAACAGTGTATAAGCATTCTCTTTCTCCACAGCCTCACCAGCATCTGTTATTTTTTGACTTTTCGATAATAGCCATTCTGACTTGGTGTGGGATGGTATCTCATTGTGGTTTTGATTTACATTTCTCTGAGGATTAATGATGTTGAACATGTTTTAAATGTTTGTTGGCTATTGGGACATCTTTTTTTTTTGAGAAGTGCCTGTTTGTGTTCTTTGCCCATTTTTTAATGAGATTATTTTTTGCTTGTTGATTTGTTTAAGTTCCTTGTAGATTCTGGATATTAGACACTTGTCAAATGCATAGTTTGTGAACATTTTCTCCCATTCTGTAGGCTGTCTGTTTACTCTGTTGGTAATTTCTTTGGCTGTAAAGAAGCTCTTTCATTTAATTAGGTCTGACTTGTCAATTTTTATTTTTGTTGTGATTGGCTTTGAGGACTTAGCCATAAATCCTTTGCCAATGTCAAGAAGGGATTTGTTCTAGGAGTTCTATAGTTTGGGGTCTTATATTTAAACCTTTAATCCATGTTAAGTTAATTTTGTATATGGTGAGAAGTAGGGATCCAGTTTATTCTTCTGCATATAGCTAGATATTTATCCTACGCCATTTACTCAATAGGGAGTCCTTCCATTGCTTCTTACTGATTTTGTCAAAGATCAGATGGTTGCAAGTGTGCAGGTTGATTTCTGGGTTTTCTACTCTGTTCCACTGGTCTATGTGTCTGTTTTTGTCCAAAGTGCTGTACTTCTCTGAAATAAATTTCCTCACCCTTCTCATTTTCCTCATGGCTTTGTCCTGTCTCCAAACTACTATTCATTTTATAATGCAGAAAAATTTATGTATCATTCTTTATTTAACTTCAGCTTATCCATTTCTATGTGGCCTCAACTCTTAAATGACTTGTCATCATTATAATTAGAAAACAATGGCTTTTTATCCAAAATTAGAACACTTTCTTCTTTCAAAAAGAAATAACTATTAACTATGATGAGATTTTTTGTTTAAAAAACTTAATGTATTCCACCCTAGATGATCAGAGACCCTGATTGCCTGATTACCAATATTAATTCTGTTACAGGCATTCACTGCAAATTTTATATTTGGGTTAACTGTAATAGAAGTTAGGTCTAATAAAAAGTCATACTTTGTGTTTCTCCTTCTTTTCTCTTTTATTTGACTTTCAGCCTGAAGGACAGCAACACATTTTATTTCCGGCATTGTCACTGGGCTCATAGTCAGTTGTTGTGACAATACAACTACTAACATCAGTATCAATATTTTTCCTAGGAGTACAGCAAAACTAGACTCTTACCTTTGGGAAGACTTGGTCCCTGTCAGTTGTTTTTAAGTTCAAACACATGCTTTGTGAGAAGCTGCAGATTCTGTATGCAAAACCTGTCTTCTTGAAATGAAGACTATCAGTGCAGATGGTCTACCTTTAAATGATATCTGATTCCTTCTTCACACCTCCCCATGTTTTAATTATGCTGTTGTTTCCCAGAATATAACATTTTTTTCATGAATACCTGACTGCTGCTACTGCAGCTGACACTCTTCCCATGATAGCTAGCAAGTTATGAAGCAGTGACTACTGAGAAGCTACTTATGGAGTGTTGACTATCTTTATGCAACCACTCTTATTCATTTTCTCCATAAAGCTTAAGCACATAAAACTAAGCCCTATTTTTATAACTTGATGTTGGTCATGATTTCCCTTATATCCAGCTATTAAGTATTGGAGCTAATAGCTCAAATGTAACTGTATGTGCCAACCACTTGGAATAAAATTTATTGTGAATAGCTTCCATTTTCCAAGTTAATCTTTTTTGTTACAACTTCCTGAAATTCATGATTTTATTTTTAGAAATTGAACTCTACTACATATATAAATAAAATGATTCTGGAAAAATTATATTGTTTCTGGAAGTCTCTTTTTCTTCAGTTTTAAAATTAGAATAATAAAGCAGGTTTCTAAGGACTGTATTTTATATGAAATCATAGTATGTATGTAAAGCAAAGTCATTAGCTCAAATGCCCACACAAACCAAATTGGTCACACGAATTAGTAAATCCAGACAATGAAAGGCACAAGGAGTTTGGAGATTCTTGGAAACCCATAATACATAAAGGTACTCAAACACAAAATGAGTTTTGCTACACAAAATATTAAAGAAGAAAATCTGGCCACAAATCAGGTGTTACTTATAAAAATACTTAGTATGCAAGAGAATAAAAAATGTTAGTTTCTTCTTTCACTTTCATTTTTCTTCTACTTCTTACCCTGACCTATTGTTGACCCAGTCTTACAAGTCATAACAAAGAGAAAAATAAAGATGGCTAAAGCATTGTCATGTCTTTAAAGATTACTAAATTTCCTGGGAAGACACACAAAAACGTAAAAAGTCAAGAACAATAAACCAAACAAGAACTATAAACCAATGTTTCCTCAAACAATGAAATCACAATGGAAGGATTTATTTGGTGGGATTGTCAGGGAAGATTTCATAGATACGCTAGCATTAGAGCTAGGTCTTGCATAAAATAAGGTAGCTGATGGGAAAAAAAAGGTCAAGGATGTCCAAAATTACAGGAACCATTTGTACAAAAAAAATAAAAATAAAATGAACGTATATGGCAGTGATTCACCAACCTTAGGGTCTCATACTAAACTAATTATACATCCATAGAATACGTTATGCAGGCCATAAGAAAACTAGATAAATGCTTACCTGGAACCTTTAATTATTCAGCAATATGTTGAACTCCTAATGCCTTTACCAAAGATTTATTCCCAGCATCTAAAGTAATTCGAAAGGTTGTTTTATTACATTATATATTAAATTTTAAAACCCCTAAAACTCAGCATATTTTAATGAGTTTCAAAAATATAATAATTTGGGAGGAATTCTTTGGGGATAATCTGTAATTACTAGTGGCATTCTGTATCTTCTCATTCATGCCAGAGGGCACCAACGTTCAATGTTAGCGATTTTGTTCTTTGACTTTCTAATGGTTTACCGTTTTGTGTCATGATCTTATTAACTCAGACGTGGACTGTTATAATATCCTGTTACCCTCAGCCTCTTTGTCTCCTTCAATCTACCCTGAATTCATATTTCTAAAACATAATTTTGATTTTATTATTTTGTTGCTCAACATTTGTTTCATAGGCAAATAACATTGGCCTATGACAAATAATACAAATAATACAAATTGCCTAATAGAAATAATAACAAAATAAATATTGTTCATTTAATTTGGCTCAAACTGTCAGTATGAAGGTTTATGTATTGATACATAAACAAGAATAGGAGTGAATAAGATATGAGAAAAGCAGAACAAGAAGAGTGTTGGTTTAGAGTCACTAGCACCTTCTGAATTTAAAGCAATTTCAACAGTTACTTTTGTACGACTTTAGAAACTACCTAGCATTTTTCAGTTTGGGTTTCCACAACTAATCAATCATTTTTTAAGAGTTGTTTGAAGTGTTGTGGTGCAGAATAGAGATAATGTAATAGATACTCCAGTGTTTGTGGAAATGAACAGAACTGCACCTGGCTGAATTGACAAGTTCTGGCAGCAGAAAAAGAGAATTTCAGAAAAATGTCCCAGAAGAGACAACAAGACCAAGAGGTATTCATAAAGAGAGCTTCCAGGAGATAAACAGGGCACCAGAAGAGACTGGCAGCAGGTAATAGGAAGAAAGAACAAAAGTCAGGGAATTGGTACCGGGGAGATAGCCTTGTAAGAAACAGATTTAGGGAGTCTACTATCAGGAAGAAAGGATCCAGATGAGTGATTAAAGTCAGAAATTTCAGCAGATAAATGGTAATTCAGTGTCAGCAAATGGAGTTGTCAGGGTACAATTCAAGTACCAGAAGGCTAAGACAAAATGTGAACCAGTTACAAGACTGAGCTAATCCCCGATCCCAACTTCTTAAATTATGAATATAGGCACTTTAGAGTTCCCCTACTTCAGAAGCATGTTTCCTTCAGAGTCCAGGGATGGTAGAATCAGTACCATCAGGGCAATGACGTCTGGAATCAATTTTATTACCCTGGGAGTGTTTGGACTAATGAAGAGATAGGGATCCAATCCAGACTCCTAGGAAGCGTTTTTATTAAATTTGAACTGGACACTCTAAGGTTTCCTTAATAGTTTGAGATTTATAAATATTCTTTTCATTTATAAAGGAGATTTTCACTGCAACTGTATAATCTGTGTGGACTCAAAAAGTCAAATGTATTCTTCTTCTTCTTCTTTTTTTTTTTTTTTTTTTTTTTGAGATGGAGCCTCGCTCAGTAGCCCAGGCTGGAGTGCAATGGCGTGATCTCACTGCAACCTCCACCTCCTGGGATCAAGTGATTCTCCCACCTCAGCCTCCTGAGTAGCTGGGATTACAGGCACCCGCCATTGTGCCAGGCTACTTTTTGTATTTTTGTGAAGACAGGGTTTCACCATGTTGGCCAGGCAGATCTTGAACTCCTGACCTCAAGTGATCTGCCCGCCTCGGCCTCCCAGAGTGCTGGGATTACAGTCATGAGTCATCGCGCCCAGTGAAAGTCACATGTATTCTTAAAGAGGACACTGTAAAGCAATGATCTATAGAGAAGAATATACAGGTATATCGGAGCTTCCAAATTTGTGATTGGTATTGGAAATAGAGAAAGATGCACCCACAAAATTTAGACTGAACTTGTTTAAGAAAATCCTTAGTATGTTCTAAGCACTTTTATTTACCCCATTTTACAGATGCAGAAGCTGAACAAATCAAGTTTAAATAATAGACTTCAGTTCATGCATATAGAAAGTAGAATAATCAGGATTTGAACTCAGAAAATCTGTGTGGAAGACTCCATGTTTGTAATTACTATACCATCTGTCTAATTATATTTTCTTCAGTGATTAGTGTTCATTAGAAAAAAAAAAGCAAAAGCATTTCAAGTCTAAACACAAATAACTGCAGATGCAGATTTCTTGCATAATACCTTAACAACTATTTGCGTAGCTCATGATTCTGTCGGTCAGCTGAGTGGTTCTTTTGGTCTGAATAGGCTCAGATGATCTTTATGGAGCATACTCAGGTGAACTGTCTGAAACACCTCACTCACATGTCTAACAGCTGATAGGCTCTTGGCCAGAGTGCCTTCATTCTCTTCCACATGGTCTCACATCCTTTAACAGGCTAGTTCAGATTTACTTCCATGGGATTGTCAGGATTCCAGTGCACCAAAAGAGTGTAAGCTCCTATGGGAAATTTATTTTTATTTATTTGTTTATTTTTGAGATGGAGTCTTGCTCTGTCACCAGGCTGGAGTGCAGTGGCGCAATCTCGGCTCACTGCAACCTCCACCTTGGAAGATCAAGCGATTCCCCTGCCTCAACCTCCCGAGTGGCTGTGATTACAGGCATGTGCCAACACGCCCAGCTAATTTTTGTGTTTTTAGTAGAGACGAGGTTTAACCATGTTCGCCAGGATGCTCTCGATCTCTTGACCTCGTGATCTACCTGCCTCAGCCTCCCAAAGTGCTGGGATTACAGGCGTAAGGGAAAGTTCAAGACACTACATCAGAGTTCTAAAACTGGGGCAATTCCTCCAACTCACAAGGGATATTTGACAATATCTGGAGAAACATTTTTAATTGGCACAATGAGAGGCCTGCTAATGGCATCTGGTTGGTAGAAGGCAGGATGCTAAATATTCTACAATGAATAGGACAATACTCTTCAACACAGAATTATCCAGTCCAAAATGTCAACAGAGAAATCCTGATCAATTTGGGTCACATTTGTTAATGTTCAATTAGCCAAATAAACTCATATGGCCCACACAATTTCAAGGACTAAAGAAATAGATTCCATCTCTTGCTGAAAAGTGAATTTTTGGTTATTTTAGCAACCGTTAAAGGTGATGTGTTACTTGACCAAAGCAGAAACATTTTTTTAAATGAGGAAATAAGAGGCCAAAATGATGAAGAAAGAAAATAAGATGAAAAGGAAGGAGGAGGAGGAGGAAGAACAAAGTGGAAGGGAATAAAAGAATTAGAAAGTATTTAGCAGGACAGCAAACCTGGGGAGGTTTTCATTAATACTTTGCTCTCATGTAATCAGACTTTAATGTACTCTTATGTGATTATGTGTTATCTTTTTATAGCTTTTAAAAGATGCTTGATTGGCTGAACGTGGTGGCTCACACCTGTAATCCCAGCACTTTGGGAGGCCAAGACAGCTGGATAACTTGACGTCAGGAGCTCGAGACCAGCCTGGCCAACATGACGAAACCCTGTCTCTATTGAAAATACAAAAATTAGCCAGGCGTGGTGGTGTGTCTCTATAATCCCAGCTACCTGGGAGGCTGAGGCATGAGGATTGCTTGAACCTGACATGCAGATGTGGCAGTGAGCTGAGATTGAGCCACTACACTCCAGCCTGGGTGACAGAGTGAGACCCTGCCTCAAAACAAAAAACAACAACAACAAAAAAAAAAAACAAAAAAAAAAAGGAAAAGAAAAGAAGAAGAAAAAAGAAAAAAAACCCTGCCTTTTGGGTGCATTTTCATGTACTTAAGACACAAAAATAATCTACACCAATAGAACAACATTAACCTATATATACACAGTATTTAAGGACTTGGTATGAAAAATAATTGCAATTGAACAATAAACCTGTCGAGAATGATTACTGCGATATTCGTATAGTTCATTAGCCAGAGATCTATCCTTATATTTTGTCTCTATAAATGTAATTATTGCAAAAAACTAAATTAAAATAAACATTTCTTATCGAAAGATCAATAGTTGTGACCATATCATAAATAGAGACTTTTCTAAGGGAATTGGTTTGTTACATACATTGTGTTTTGAAACAGTTCTTTAAATTTTGGTCTTTTTTAATTAGGAAGAAGAAACAGAGAAAAATAAAGAGAATGTTGCTGTCTCAACTATCTACTACTATTTTAGAGTCTTCAAGGGCACAAATAATTTTTTTAAAAAACTTTGATACATAATGATCTATATGATGTAAGATAACTAATAATAGTGGCTGAAATTTTTGTCACTCTAAATGTTTCCAAATATGTGGGATTTTGGTACAACTGTATAAAAAACTATATGACTGAAAATTATTTTAATTATTGTAACTGATATAGAGTATACCTATAAACAGCTACAAATTATATAAAATATTACATGGTTGAACTATATGAAATTGCTGGTATTTTTAAACCATTTTCTACTTGTACTAATTATAATAATACATGGGTCAAATTAATATTACTAGCAAACTCAAATTAAGATAATTCATATGATATTTAAAATTTAATATCGTTTAAAGCTTTGACAAATTTAAACATATTGCCTGAAAAATCTTGCTGCTTGATTTGGAGTCCTAAAAGGACAATTTTCTTAAGTCCTTATCATGCCAAATATATGTGATCATGTTCTGTGCAAATTAAGATTTACAGAAATGTGTTAGATATCACCAGAAAATTAAAATTTAAAAAGCAGCTGGAAGAAACTTCCCTATCTTTTCAGCCATAAATTTAACACTGAAGAAGCGTAAGTCTACATATGCCTGTCATCCTCCAACTACTTGTGCACATATGCTATTTTAATAAAGGATAAATTTGTTCATAGAAGTGTAAATATTATTTTTCTGTAATAGATACAAGTTCCCCCATGTAGCATCTTTGCTTCAAAATCTTAATGAGAAGCAGTGCAGTGCAGTGGGAAAGGATTGCCTCTGGAGTCACATAGATAAACCTGACTTTTAATCTCAGCACTGCTTTTAATTAGCACTAGTCTAGAACTTTGTTATTCTTACATAACTTCTCAGAGGCCTAGCTTACACTTATGTGTAAAGTGAGATAACAATGCCACCCTGCTTATGTGTTATAAATAATTATACGGAATATATATATATATATATAGAGAGAGAGAGAGAGAGAGCACCTTCTTCTGTGTAACTGTATAGTATATGTTCAGTTAATACAGGACGATTTGTTTTATTGTGCTTCACTTTATTGTGCTTCACAGATACGCTTGTTTTACAGATTGAAGGTTTTTTTTGGCCAACCCTGTGTTGAGAAAATCTATTGGCACCATTTTCCCAGCAGCATGTGCCCACTGTGTCTCTGTGTTACATTTTTATACTTATTGCAATATTTCATATGTTTTTATTATTATTATATCTGTTATGGAGATCTGTAATCAGTGACCTTTGATGTTACTATAATTGTCTCGGGTGCCATGAACCACACCCATTTAAGTTGGTGAATGTCATTAATAAATGTTAGATGTGTTCTAACTCCTCCTCAGAATGGCCGTTCCCCCATTTTTCTCCCACCCCGTGGCCTTAATATTCCCTGAGATACACAATACTGAAATTAGGCCAGTTAATGATCCCACAATGGCTTCTAAGCATTCAAGTGAAAAGAACAGTCCCACATATCTCACTTTAAATCAAAAGGTGGAAATGATCATACTCAGTGAGGAAGGCATATCAAAAGCTCAGATAAGCCAAAAGTCTCTTGAACCAATGGCCAAGTTGCAAATGCAAAGGAAACGTTCTTATAGGAAATTAAAAATACTACTTCCATGAACACACAAATGGTAAGAAAGTGAGGCAGCCTTATTGTTGATAAGAGGAAAGTTTTAGTGGTCTGGATAGAAAAATCAGACCAGACACAACATTCCCTTAAGCCATTGCTTAATCCAGAGCAAGGCTCTAGCTCTCTTGAATACTATGAAGGCCAAGAGAGGTCAGGAAGCTGCAGAAAAAAAGTTGGAGGCTAGCGGAGGTTAGTTCAAGGTGTTTAAGGAAAGAAGCCATCTCCATAACATAAAAGTGCAAGGTGAAGCAGCAAGTGCTGATGTAGAAGCTCCAGCAAGTTATCTGGAATAGAAGATCCAGCTAAGGTAATCAATGAAGGTGGCTACACTAAACAACAGATTTTCCATGTAGATGAAACAGCCTTGTATTAAATGAAGATATCATCTAGGACTTTCATAGCTGGAGAGGAGATGTCAAAGTCTGGTTTCAGAGTTTCAAAGGACAGGCTGACTCTCTTGTTAGTGGCTAATGCAGCTGATGACTTGAAGTTTAACCCAATGGTCATTAATCATTCCAAAAAACTTAATGTTGTTAAGAATTATGTCAAATCTACTCTGCCTAGGTTTTATAAATGGGACAACAATGCCTGCAAGACAGCATGTCTGTTTAGAGCATGGTTTACTGAATATTTTAAGCCCACTGTAAGCCCACTGTTGATAGTTACTACGCAGGAAACAAAGATTTCTTTCAAATATCACTGCTCATTGACAATGCTTTGGACACCCAAGAGCTGTTAAGCAGGTATACAAAAAAAATTAATATTGTTTACATGCCTGCTAACATAACATCCACTCTGCAGCCCATGGAACAAAGAGTAATTCTAATTTTTAAATCCTATTTTATTGAAGAAATACATTTCCTAAGACTATAGCTGCCATAGATAAAGATTCCTGTGATTAATCAGGGCAAAGTAAATTGAAAAATTTCTGAGAAGGATTCACCATTCTAGGTGCCATTAAGAGCATTCGTGATTCGTGGAAGGAGGTCAAAATATCACCACCAACAAGTTTGGAAGAAGTTGATTACAATCTGCGTGGATGACTTTGAGAGATTCAAGCCTTCAGTGGAGAAAGCAACTGCAGATGTGGTAGAAAAAGCAAAAGAACTAGAATTAGAAGAGGAACCTGAAAATGTGACTGGGAATGATCGAACTTTAACAATGAGGAGTTGCTTTTTATGGATGAGCAATGAAAGTAGTTTCTTCAGATGGAATCTATTCCTGGCAAAAATGCTGTGAACATTGTTGAAATGACAACAAAGTATTAAGAGTGCTACATAAAGTTAGTTGATAAAGCAGTGGCAGAGTTTCAGAGGATTGACTCCAATATTCATGAAAGAGCACTCAGTCAATGTGGCAAACTTCATTGTTGTCTTATTTTAAGACATTGCTGCAGCCACCTCAGCCTTCTGGAACCACCACTCTGAGCAGTCAGCAGTCATCCAGGTTGAGGCAAGACCCTCCACCAGCAGAACAATTAACAACTGGCTGAAGGCTCAGATGAGCAGTAGCATTTGTTAGCAATAAAGTGTTTTTAATGAAGGTATGTATGTTGTTTCAATAGACATAGTGTTATTAAACACTAAATAGAATACGATATAGTGCAAATATGTCTTAAATGCATTAAGAAACCAAGAGATTAATCTGACTTGCATTATTGTGATGATATTTGCTTCATTTCTGTGGATCGTACCTGAACCCACAGTATTGCTGGGATTTGCCTATTAATTAATTACTAATTTCTATTATTATTGCACATATTTTTATATTGAAAGTCAGTATGTATCAGATTGTAATTATGTTTTCTACATTGTGCTTTATATTATCCCTTTTTAGCTTCCAAGACTTATGAATTCTGACTACAAGTAGAAACTGAGGAAAGCATTCTGAGGTCTGTCAATTTTAATTTATCTTATTATTCCCATTCTTGTTTTTCTCTTCTCTAGTTTTTTTTCACTCTGAAATCTTCTTCTTCACTTCCCCTACATATAACATCACCCTTGATTAAAAATCTTTTAAAACTTAGACAATGACTTTCTAATATCTTCAATGTATAGCTTTAAAAATAAAATAATTTATAGGCAGACAATGGAAAACAGATTTAGAAAAATCATCTTGATGTTGAAGTAGCCTTAGTTCCTGACTAAACCACAACTCAGTATTATGAGCACTTACGTCTGAAAAATTAACGTGGCTTCTTTGAATAGTACTTGGGAAATACTTCCTCTGCCTTCCCAATATCCAGGTAATTTTCAATGTGTCTCAGATATGAGAGATAACTAAAATTAATTTAAATAAAATGCCATGTTCATTAATTTTCTCTCTAAGGAAAATATGATACATAGTCAATACTCTCTCTTCTCATTGATTACTTATAGTGTGTTAAATAATCACTTTATAAAACTTGAAGGACAGAATCATAGCTATTTGTAGACTACAAATAACCCCAAATAAAATATTTCAGCACAAATCTTTGGTGACTGGCTGTAGCAAGAAGGCAATATGAATTGATGGGCTCATTTATCTCTACCTCTTCAGAGACCACTTTGTATTTTTCACTGACTACATTAATACATTCTGCATGTTTGACTATGAATAGTCACTGCTATGGGATACCTTTCAACAGCCCAGAACAGTTTAATATTATCAAGGTTACAGCTGTACTTGTTCATAAATAATTCATTTAAAATGTGTTTTTTAATTAAAAAAACAGGTCATATGATTCATTTTGCAGTCCTACAGGTCGTCAGTAGATCATCTGGGGATGATTCATTAATACCTTCTCTAGAATCTGCAGTTTGCTAGCCCACATTTGTTCATAAATGAACTGAATAATACCGCCTACGACTCCCAGGCTTTTATTACAAAACTCACAGAGGCACCTTTGACTAGCACCTCCATGGATTTAAAAACAATATGGGATTATCATATTCCAATACACAGATATCAGCCATGTGCTGCTCGAAAAAACTTTTGCCCATTTGTCAGTCTAAATCGTAGTTCAGACTTGGCAGCAAAGAAAATAGGGCATCATATTTTTACTTACATATAACATTACTGGTAACTGTAAACTGACAAAATAAGATAGAAAATAGTTTAGAATATCTGTGGTTACATTATCTATCCCTGTACTTGAGGTCTTTGGAGTATATGATTTTAAAATAGATTACTTACTGCAAAACCTATTTTCAGAGATATTTTCAGCTCTGTCTTCAAAGATCACTAAATAATGGCCAATAACCTGACAAGTAAATAAGGTTCTCCTAAGATTTGGCATATGAAGATGCACATAAACTATTTAGGAATGATTATAGCTTTACAAAGTCTGCTGTAGAACCCAGTGAAACTCTAGTAGCATCAATGGTCAATGCACTTTACAAAGCACAGATCATCTGAGCAATTAGTTCACCTGCCACAGGTACTGAGACTACAGATTCAGTCTCTATACATTTCCCTTTTCTTTTTTTTTAACTTGTATTTTAAGTTCAGGGGTACAAGTGCAGGTTTGCTACATAGGTAAACTTGTGTCATGGGAGTGTGTTGTACAGATTCTTTTATCACCCAGGTATTAAGCCTAGAACCCATTAGTTATTTTTCCTGATCCTCTCCCTCCTCCCACCCTTCACCCTCTGAAAGGCCACAGGGTATGTTGTTCCCCTCTATGTGACCATGTGCTCTCACCATTTAGCTCCCATTTATTAGTGTACACATGCAGTATTTGGTTTTCTGTTCCTGTGTTAGTTTGCTAAGGATAATGGCCCCCAGCTCCGTCCATGTCCCTGCAAAGGATATAATCGCACTTTACAAAAGAAGACATACATGCAGCCAACAATCATGTGAAAAAGTCTCAACGTCACCTATCATTAGATAAATGCAAATCAAAACCACAATGAGATACCAACTAACACCAGTCAGAATGGTTACTATTAAAAAGTCAAAAAATAACAGATGCTGGTGGGGTTGTGGAAAAAAAGGAATACTTTTACGCTGTTGATGGGAGTGTAACTTAGATCAGCCACTGTGGAAAACATTGTGGTGATTTCTCAAAGACCCAAAGACAGAAATATCATTTGACACAGCAAATTCCATTACTTGGTCTATACTCAAAGGAATATAAATCATTCTATTATAAAGACACATGCACGTATATGTTCATTGCAGCACTATTCACATTAGCAAACACGTAGAATCAACCTAAATGTCCATCAGTGATAAACTGGATAAAGAAAATGTGCTACATATATACCATGGAATGCTATGCAGATATAATGAATTCTCTTTTCTTGGCAGAGAAAAAAGTTCAGTTCACGACCACAAATACACACCTACATTTATCTCGCAAGGTAATCTGGCTTAGGCTATATGGCTTGTACCATCAGTTATGCCTTTTCTCCCATCTATTTTCAAACTCTCTCTCTCTTTACTGTTTTTTTTTTTTTTTGGACATCTCTAAGACTTTCTCATCTTGAAAACTCAATTATAAAACTACAAATTCCATTGACTTTGTTCCTGTATCTACTAAGTGTACCACTGTGTTTATTCTTTATTTTTATGACAAGATCACCTCCACTTTTTTATTGCTTTGCTTAATGCAGTAAAACACTCATACCACGTTACTCCAAATAATTTGTTCACTAAGGTCATTAATTATACATTTCAAAACTCACTGAATACTTAGTAGTCCTTCTTTTGTTCTCGCTGTCCTAACATTTGAAATGATGACTCATTACATCTTTCCTTGCTTGTCTGACATCACTATTTCCTTCTACCAAGTTAATTAGCTCCTTTTTAGCATGTCATATGAATTCTCCTGTTTTCCATAAACATGTGTTTTCAATGCTTTTATTCCTTGTACATTATATGTCTTGGGCATACAATCTAAATGACTAAATCTAAATGACTGGGCATACAGTCATTTAGGTGACTAGATTCAATGTTCTTCAGAAATAACTTAGATGTTACATCCCAGTATACATTTCCAAATCATTGACTGGTAAGATTTCAATTTATCCAATCACTTATTGCAAATCTCCACTTAGCAGTTTCAGATACATCTCAAACTCAGTGCTTAATATAGACAGCATCATCATTTCCTCAATCTATTCTTTCTCCTTTCTCAGTAATAAAATTATTGCTTATGTTCACCTAAACTACAGAGAAAATTGAGTTGCATTCAATTATTGTCCAGGTACAGACTGCTTTCAGCCCTATCTAAAAGCAGATGTGCCATCTCTCCCCCCATAACCTCTCTGCTAGATAAGTAGGATATAGCCATTTTCTTGAGGTTTATAGATGCCCCATAATGTAAAATAGCAAAAATACTCCACAAGTGATAAACCAGACATAGACATGAAACAATATCATTAAATAAAGAGACATATATGTGGGCCTAACTCCTGCTGGGTGGCATTAATCTGAATGCGAGCTCCTGGTCAAGGGAAGATTTCATCAGGCACCTATGGCAAGGTCAGCCGTTACATATCTGGGCAAAGAGGCAGGATAGTAATGTCTCTACTTTCAAATAGCTCTTACAACAGAAAAAAAAGCCCTTCAAATAAGCCATTTACCATAATGTTTTCTGGAAGTCTTTTAACTCCAGCCCTATCTCTAGAGATTTTTGAAAATGCTCACCCCATTTTCCTTCTTCCTCCTCTTCTTGATATGGTGGAAAACAAAAACCAGGCAATCATCTGAGCTTCTGTCTGTTATCCTTAACATTTCTCCATTGAAAATGAATATGGAACTACCTGTTAGATTTGCAGAGAAGGGAAAAAAAGCAGGAGGAAGAAAATTGATTTCATAAGTAACTTTACTCCACACTAACAACAAGAATAACATAACCTCTCTTCCCTCTTCATAGGCCATTGCTATTTTCCCCTTTTATTGGCCAGAAGTGACAATCTGTAAATTTCCAATTTTTTTCCTCATCACTAACCACATGAGGACTCAGATGCCAGGGTTTGCCTGTCTTCTCCCCAGCTCCATATAGTAAGTCATCATTTGGTTGTATTACTCACATATAGAAAATCCATATCAAAATCCATAGCACTTTTGACATTGATCAACATTTACATTCATATCGTCAACATATGTCCCTCACATTGGCCATGGACACTGTACTCTGGTACCTGCCCTCTTCCTCATCCCCATTCATAACAGTCACCACTGCAACCTTGTCATTGAACTCTTTGACCCCTTCACATCTCAAGTTATCTGATGTTCCATCACAGTCTCCCTTTTCTTTCTCAGAATAGGTTGGCATTTTTACAAACCTCTGCCAGTATTCCTGTACTTGACTGTAACCTTCACCCTAGATGAATGAGCAATCACAGAATATATCAACCAGTTATCTGAGAATCCTTCTGCAGCAATATCCATTCCTCCCAACAGAACTGATGTGTCTCATCCCCAAGAATTTACAACGCACTGCATTTCCTCCTTTCACTACAACTATGGTTTTTAACTTTGCTATTTCTCTTTCAAAATAATACCTAGCAGACAGACAATACCTGAGGAAACTACCAGCTACCCAACTTTAAGCCACATTTCAGATTGTCAAGGGCAAACCCATAGAGTGTATTGCTTTTCAGGTGAGAGAAATCCAATAAAAAAAATTCTGGTTGTACTCCACATTCATATAAATCATCCATGCATAATAAATGGAAGAGGACCTCAACTATTCTCAAGTGTAGAGGATACTGACCCTGTAACATTATGACTTCAGCTTTTCTCCATCTTACACCATTCTCTGTCATGTCTGAGCCAGTGATAACATGTAAATCCAATTGGAGATTAGACAATAAAAATACAGTAAACTAAGCACTTGCAATAAACTGTGTCATCTCCATCTTTGGTGCCTGCTCTACTGATTGGAACATACAGATTATAACTGATCTTAATAATCCATCTTTCAGTCAAATGTGTAGAGAGCTAGAAGCCTTACAAGAATCAGAGATAGAAGAATATACATAACACTAAGATGTGATAGCACCCGAAAGAAAATTTAATGTCAAGCCAAGGTTGTAATTTAAAGCACTCAAGGCATAGCCTTATCTATAGCTAAGGAATAATTTAAAAGTCTACCTCTGAAAATGACAACAAGATTCACAACCCTCTCTGCTTTGAGCAGTCTTTTTCTCTTCTTTGATTTCTTCAGTCTCTGTAATGTTGCCTTCTTACCTGAATGTTCCCTGTTCTTTGTACTACTTTTGTTTGAAGACATATTTGGAAATTCTGCCCAGGTTGTGATTTTGCTAGTCCCCTGACATTGCTTCTTGATTCACAGCTAATCTGGCTCCTGAGCAGGATGTTCCACCTTCTCCCATTATTCCATGTACAAAACTGTACATTCAGTTCGAACAGGAAAAGTCTCCAAGATACAGGGTTAAAGTCATTCAAATTGTTGTAGTGCCTGAATAGATTTCAAAATTGAGTCTCTCAGAAGCTCAATGATTGGCCCAGGATTACAATGTAAGACAGTAATAGAAAAGTTACAGCTAGTGTCATTTGTGGATTACTCTAACCTAAGACGCAGATGATATGATGACAGATTATAGATAGTTCACAAATATATTCACTTCTATACTGGATGTTAAAAACTTGAAAAGAAATTTGGGAAGGAAATAAGATGGAAATTAATATTGACAAATACTAAGTATTGAGTTTTAATTAAAACAGAGAACTAGGACAGATAAGAGCAAGAGTAGGGGAAAGAGCATTCACTTCAAGAACTCTGATACTTTGATTAATAAAAAGAAAACTATGGCTAAAATTCTTCCAAAGTAAAATATATATATATTTAAGTATAAATATATATAAATAGATATAGTATAATATATTTAAGTATACGTATACTTAATATATATATTTATACTTATATGTATATATTTATGCTTTATATATATTTACTATATATATAAAGCTACAGCAATAACAGTTCAGAGAGGCAAAACTTGGTGGTATGTACTCACTATTTCACAGAGGAGAGAAACCTTGAATCTGGAGGACATGACCATCTTGTTCAATGGGAGATATACTCTGTTATTGAGCAAGGATTATTCATTAGCCTTCTCCTTGATTTGAATCAAATATCTGTCATTGTTTTCTTCCTCTCTCTGCTCTGAGCCCAAGCTTATGAACTTACTTTCTGATATCTAAGCTCTTGTTCTTTTTTTGAGATGGAGTCTCGCTCTGTCGCCCAGGCTGGAGTGCAGTGGCACAATCTTGGCTCACTGCAAGCTCTGCCTCCCAGGTTCACGTCATTCTCCTGCCTAAGCCTCCCGAGTAGCTGGGACTACAGGCGCCTGCCACCGCGCCCGGCTAATTGCCTCTGTTCCTAACATTAAAATATCAATAAAATAGGTGACTTTATTAGAAGGTGAATATAGCCTAGTCTCCTAGAGCTTTTACAGAAGTGTATTATTCATTGTACATGAAGAAATTGTCTATAAAATGTTATATTAATCTTTGGCATGTAATAACCGAGTGCAAGCAACTCTAGCATTAAAATTATTGTTTTCCTCAATATGCCAAGTTTAAAATAAAAAACCTTGAGCTGTGACAAATTTCCCTAAAAGTCACATGGCCTGGTTTATTACAATTTGGGTAGCATTTCCTAGTAAATATGCCAATATTGGCCTACACATTTTCAACAAAGTAGTAGATTTAGATTCAATGAAATTCATATGAAAAAGATTCGCCAGATTAGCAATGAAAATTTAATTAGTGGGTTCTAAAGTAGTTAGAATATTAAAAGAAAAAGAAATAACAAGCGCAGGAAAGACTATATGTAGAGACTTGTACAGGATCCTAAACTTACCGGTGTGACATTTGAAAGAGAATTAGAGTTACTATGATGGCTATTTTTGAATATGTGAAGGATTACCAATTTGTAAAGGGAGTTGATTTGTTTCATATGACTCTAAGGAGACAGAACCCCAAGATCCATGAATGAAAGTAAAAGGGAAATAGATTTTATTTTTCTCAGTGAAAGAGACTGCTTAGTAGGATGGTGAGTTTCCAAAATGCGAGCCAGGCTAATGAGCCTTCTTCAGTGATATTTTATAGAATTCCTATAATCATTAAAAGTTTAACTCAATAGGTTCTAAGTGACAGTCCATCTTGGAAGGTTCTATGATTAATACACAGTGGAATATTAGATAGAGAACCTATATATTTTGGCTTCTAGTCCAAGATTCTCTTTCTTATTTTCTCTTCTTGTCTTCAGAAGTGATGGGTACTCAAAATATCTGGACTTGATTAATATGCATTCTATGTGTGTAAAAAATTATCACTTGTACCCCACAAGTATGTAAAATATCTTGTATGAGTAAAAGGAAAAAAAATAAAAAATAAAAAGACACAGGGAAGATATTTGTTTACCTGTTTGTTTGTTACATCTTCCTTTGCATACCTGTGTTCTGATTCCTGAGTTGAAAAAAAAATGCAATATACTTCAAACAGCATCAAATTATTATGACCCACACAAAACAATCACTTGCAGTAGGTAAGGAAAATGCCTCCTGAGTATACCTTATTTTCTTAGTTCTATGCAGTAGCGATCTGTGGCTGGTAATTGCATGTTTGAAAAGTAACTCACATGAAATATTAGACAGGCAATACTAACTAGTCACTCAAGGATTTTTATTAATCTGCCACAAGCAACTCCATTCCCGATACGGCAATTAGGGAATAAGCGGATAATTCATTAGTCACATACTCAAGAGAAAATAGCTTATGTAATCTATTTTTGTCTGGATCAAATAAAGCACCAAATGCAAAAATGTTTATTGTAAAGTGCTCTTCCCCATGAGAATAAAGAAAATGGGACATGAACTTAGCATTTTAATTTCTATAAAATCCTGTTGTATGTGAAACTGTCTTTTTATTATCATTACTTCTTGATATACAAATCTTGGGTTCCCAAATGGCAGGCTAATAGAGAGGGAGCACTAATCATGGAGGCACAGGCTACTCAAGAGCAGAAGTCAAGACTGATGTGAACCAATTAACTGAATGTTAGACATGTCAGTATGATATATCCAGTGAAATCTAAAGAGTTGAAAGCAAGAATCAAATAACAAAATGGTGTATGTGATTTGTGCATTTAACAAATCACATCAGAATATACCTAATGTTTCTTTCTAAAAGTCACATGTGACGTTTAATTTTTAGATACTCTTTTTTTATCCTCATTAATTTTTAATTCACCATCAACCTTGATTAATTTATACCATCTTTGACTCACACCCCTTGAATACTTTATTTTTTTTATATTGTCTTTCCAATATGTATTTTTTAAATTTATTATTATTATACTTCAGGTTTTAGGGTACATGTGCTCAATGTGCAGGTTAGTTACATATGTATACCTGTGCCAGGCTGGTGCGCTGCACCCACTAACTCATCATCTAGCATTAGGTATATCTCCCAGTGCTATCCCTCCCCTCTCCCCCCACCCCACAACAGTCCCCAGAGTGTGATGTTCTCCTTCCTGTGTCCATGTGTTCTCATTGTTCAATTCCCACCTATGAGTGAGAATATGCGGTGTTTGGTTTTTTGTTCTTGCAATAGTTTACTGAGAATGATGATTTCCAATTTCATCCATGTCCCTACAAAGGACATGAACTCATCATTTTATATGGCTGCATAGTATTCCATGGTATGTAAAAACCCTAGAAGAAAACCTAGGCATTACCATTCAGGACATAGGCATGGGCAAGGACTTCATGTCTAAAACACCAAAAGCAATGGCAACAAAAGCCAAAATTGACAAATGGGATCTAATTAAACTAAAGAGCTTCTGCACAGCAAAAGAAACTATCATCAGAGTGAACAGGCAACCTACAAAATGGGAGAAAATTTTCACAACCTACTCATCTGACGAAGGGCTAATATCCAGAATCTACGATGAACTCAAACAAATTTACAAGAAAAAAACAAACAACCTCATCAAAAAGTGGGCGAAGGACATGAACAGACACTTCTCAAAAGAAGACATTTATGCAGCCAAAAAACACATGAAAAAATGCTCACCATCACTGGCCATCAGAGAAATGCAAATCAAAACCACAATGGGATACCATCTCACACCAGTTAGAATGGCAGTCATTAAAAAGTCAGGAAACAACAGGTGCTGGAGAGGATGTGGAGATATAGGAACACTTTTACACTGTTGGTTGGACTGTAAACTAGTTCAACCATTGTGGAAGTCAGTGTGGCAATTCCTCAGGGATCTAGAACTAGAAATACCATTTGACCCAGCCATCCCATTAGTGGGTATATACCCAAAGGACTGTAAATCATGCTGCTATAAAGACACATGTACACGTATGTTTATTGCAGCATTATTCACAATAGCAAAGACTTGGAACCAACCCAAATGTCCAACAATGATAGACTGGATTAGTTTTTAGATACTCTCTAGGAATGAAGAAAACATTTGTTAGCTTCTAACGGTCATATGTAGGTTTTGCCATATAATTTAGTATCTTTTCACTATACCATTCATATTTATTTTACTTCAATTTTACTGTGTTAATTTATATTAGTGTGATGTTACCTCTATTATTTTAACGTTCAAGGAATAAAATATATACTTGCTTATAATACTATAACAAAATAATTTATTGAATTTCTTTAATTTTTTATTTAAAATATTCAATTCTTTAGAAAAGCATTAATTTGACTAACATTTTTTCATATTCATGCCATTTTTAAAATTGAGAAGAAATAGATTACTTGACTTTAACCTCCCAAAACCTAGACATTTATTCATTTTGCTCTTGTTATTCAGAGGAACACACACACACACACACACATTCACTGAAAGCACATAATAGAATCTGCTAAATGAGCAATAATGAACAGATCCTCAATGTTACTATGAAATTTAAAAAATAGCATTCACAACTGTCTTCCGTATACTACAGTTTAAACATTGTTATTTGTTGTGCTTTCCTTCTTCTTTTGGAATTCCACTTTAAGCTTTGGAGAAGCCCACATTCAGAGTATTCACAGCTTCAAGGATGGTCTTAACTACAAGTGCAAATGTCCAGCCCTGTCAGACAACTGCCCGAGTCTCCACTCCTATACCACCGCAGTCATTATTGCAGGATAGCGAGTCCCTGACCTGCAGATTTGAGTGTTACTCTGCCTACCCCTGACTCTATCCCTCCCTTTCCACTCATTCTAATCTTGAAGACTACCAAAAGCACACAATTATTTTTGGTGCTTGGGTGAAGAACAATGGTGTAACAAGGCTAAAATGATAAATTAAATCATGAAGTGCATAGTTTATCCTATCAGTTTTCAAGATCTACTGAAAGTTTTAAAGCAGATGAGTGGATGATGAGTGGTATTTGGTGAAGGATAAATTTTCAAAGAAATGCAGAAAGGATTGGGCATAGAGGGGAGAGTGTATAGGTAGACATGCCAGCACAAATAACTAGTGCTAGATAGACAAGATATAGAAGGATTACAACCTTTGCCCTGAAGTAGCTTATAATCTTTTCTTGGAAGGCAGCATGAAAGCATATAAAACATTTTCTCTTTTCTCTAGAATTAGCTTGACAATGCTGCTATCAAATACTGGCTTATCTCAAGATGTAACAACAAAAGATGGGACAATACACACATATGTTAATGATCTGAAGTGTGTGGGCGAGACTATCCATGCCACTGTAAGTCAGTAAATGTAAAACACCAAAGAATGTTAGCTTACTGAGCACTTGGATCCTTCTCAAAGATACCAAATGAAACACAAGACAGAAAAAGAAAAAGGAAAAAAAAAAGATAGTAAGGCCATAGAAAAATACTGAAGCTCCATTCTAGGATATTACCCTTTTTACAAACTCAGACATTTCCCTGGCAACTTCACTCTGCATGTATTTGTTTAGGAGAAAGGAATGGGAGAAATAAAAGGGAAGTAGTTAGCATTTGGGGTTACAAAAACAAGGCAAGTGGTAGACACACAGAAGTGTTCATGTTGGACAGTGCTTCTGCTGGCAGTGTTGTTTTCAGAATGTAAAAAGATAACAGAAAATCAGCATGAGAACAGCAGACTTGTCCACAATGCCTGCATGGAAGAATAGCCTTGGTTTATGAATAAATGGTCTTTGTGTTTCTGGCTCAGCTTTGCCTTGTCTGCCACCTGATTCAGTCCACATTTTACCTGCTGGCCGCCACCTTTTATATACACACTAGCACTATTCCTTGGCAGCATTCAGTTAGGTAACATTACCTAAGGTCCCATTATGATGTCAGTTTAGCAGGAGAGAACAAAATTCTCTATAATCTAAAGGCAGAGGGGGGTGGTTTAATCAAAATGTTTGGCTCTGTACACAAAACCTCTCCCCAAAGGGCCCGAGGCTGTCCTTACTCCTGTCCCTCAGGGATATGTGTTATTGTCCTGACACACCATCACTATTTGGAAAACCATTCAAAGAATGTTCTGTGACAAGGGGGCAATTTTAAGAGCATCATCCTGTGGGAAGACCACATTGTTTTTTCACTAGCCGTGTTGTTTGGTGGATTGTTTTTCTTTACTTATAATACTTATAAGTAGCTCATGTCAATCTGCAACTTGAACAGCTAGTTGGTCTATTAATTGTAATGCACCATTTTCACACTGAGATGGCATTGAGAATCTTTGTAGCAGGTATGTCATCACATTGGGTCCCGGACTTGATTGGGTCCCGGACTTGAATGGGTCCCAATATTTGAAGATAAGGTCAAAAGGTGATGTTCTTAAATGCCACTCTACTGGCAGCCAGAAGCCCTATATGTGTTGCTCTATATCTGTTCTCAGAGCCATATAGAATAAAAAGGTTTGCTACCACTGCCCTTTGTAGACTTTTAGTTTGGTTTAAAACTTGATGTTATACTGACATCATGCCTTGACTTGTACAGTATCACATTCAGGGACAGAATTTTGCCTCTTCTTTATGTCTAATCTAAAGTAATTTCAATTTGCACCAATGTTGTTTGCTGACACTTAAGCATATGGAAAAACTACATTTTTTATGATAAATCAATGAGAAATTTTAATTGTTTAATTTCAAAATATAGTATGAAAATATAGCGTATTTTCATACTATATTTTGAAATTGAAAACATTTTATAGATATATTAATAAATTTTATAAATGAAGCAAATTATATTAGAAGCTCATAGAATTGTACCTATTTTATTGAAAAAGAAACAGATGCTCAAGTATATTTGAATGCAAGTATCACGGCAATACAAGGCAGAAAAATAAGGATCTGCTGTCTTTAAATGAGGTGCCATTGCATAAACACCTTTTAATCTTAGAATAAAGTTGATAATCCCAATCAACAGAAAATTTAAAATCAAGGAAAATTGGGCTATGAATTATTATTCATTTTTATATTCAGAGAATATGATCGTGTCTAGCACACTGTGATACCATAATATGGAATACTGCATAGCTTACAAATACTGAAATATGCAAGAAATATATTTTAAACAAACAATTAAACTTGCCAATTAGGGAATTCAACAGGAGCTAAACACTGAGATAGAACTCTGGAGGAGGTAGGAAAAGATTGTTAGTGACAGTAACCTAGGGCTGTAGTTGTCACAAAAGCAGAAAAGGAGATGAGACCTTCAGCAAGCAGAGTGGATTAGATCTAAGATCAACACACACACAAAAAATCTAAGAGCAATAAAGGGTTATTTCCTCAGAAACTGATAAAATAGAAAAAATAAAATAAAATAAAAGGTGACTTGCAGCGGAAAGAAATTTGTCGCTTTTTGTTGGGCCCTGCCCTCATTCGTAGCTACCCTCATTTAGAACTTCATTGGTAAAACATCTTTGTGGCTAGACTAAGAATGTTTCTCTTTAGAGAAGTTCTCTGTTTGTTTCCATCCAGGATCTAAATATATTTATTCAACAACTCTGTACTGCTATTGTTGTATATATATTATTTTCAATTTTGTAATAATAAAATTAGAAAATACATGAGAAAATCATTTACCTTGAGCAAGTCAATGGAAAAACTGCAATGACATAGTGGAACTTCAGCTTAATAGAACTTTCAAACAGAAACTATAAAACAAGACAAGACAAAATAAGCTTTGAAAAAAATGTACAATGAATCTCCTAATATTTGAAAATACAGTCTTTGAAATTAAACACTCAATAGGTAAGTGAAACCACAGATTAGACACAGCAGAAGAGGGATTTAGAAAACACCAAAGAATTTATTCAGAATGTAACAGAGAGAAATATAATGGGAACATATTTCTGAAAGACAAAATATAAAACATGGAGGATAGAGTAATAAGCTACAATAAAATTCTAATATGAACTCCAGATGAAGCAAATGGAAAATGAGGAAGAGGTACAATTTTAGAGGTAAGTTCCAGAATTGATGAAAGACATTGTCTTATGTCAGGATGTCATAACAAGAATGACATAGACCAGGTGGCGTAAACAA
Source organism: Pongo abelii (assembly GCF_028885655.2). NCBI lineage: Eukaryota > Metazoa > Chordata > Mammalia > Primates > Hominidae > Pongo > Pongo abelii. The sequence continues at coordinate 92,653,861 of NC_071990.2, read as the reverse complement.
CAAATATTTATTTCTCACAGCTCCAGAGGCTGAGGAGTCTGAGACCAGGGTCCCCAACAAGGTTAGTTTCTGGTGAGGGCCCTCTTTCTAGGTTCTTCACCTGTTGGAGAGAGAGAAAGAGAGAGAGAGAGAGATAATGAGACGGAAAGAAAGAGAGAGCTCACTCAGGTCTCTTCATCCCATCGCAAGGGCACTAATCCCATTATGGAAGTTCCAACCCTATCATCTCATTCAAATCTAATTACCTGCCAAAGAGTCTACCTCCAAATACTATCACATTGAAGATTAAACCTTTAACATGTATGTTTTGGGGGAACACAAATTATCTTCAAATAAGACATGAATCTTCAGATTTGAGATAATTAAGTCCAAATGAGGGTAGAAACATGCAGACACACTGTAATGATACTAGAGGAAACCAAAACAAACAGAAAATTGTAGATGCAGTAAGCAAGAAAAAGATGGATTAGTTACAAGATAATGCAACTAGATTGATAGCAAATTTTTAAGCAGAAACAGTAAATGCCAGAGACAACAGAATAATATATTCAAATGACATTCAAGCAAAGACTTAAGGCAGATACGTGAGTTAGCTATTTGAATTTCAGTAGGAAGAGTGGGAGAATATTCGGAGTCAAGGAAATGGCAGTACAAAGTTTTTAAGAGCAGAATATGACTTTTTGCTCATGGAGAAGGCCACTGTTGCTACAATAAACTGAGAAAGAGGAAAGAAGAAGCAAATTAGATCAAAGAAGGACAGGGCCAATTTATGTGGGGCCTCATGACTATAAGTTAGAACATTCAACTTACTTTTAGTGAAGTGAGAAGCATTGCAGGGTTTTGAGCAAATATGTGACATGATCTGATTACGATGAGTTTTCAAAATAATCGTTAGGGAGCAAAGGTAATGTTAATAGGACTAAGTTAATATGCTCACTGCTCAGTAACATACCAATACACTGAGACAGTAGAGTTTGCAGCAGAGAAAGAGTTTAACCATTGTTAGATGCTGAGTGAGGGGATGGGAGGAGGACCTAAAATCCATCTCCCTGAGGAGATCTGGGTTGGAATTTTTAAGGGGATTGTGGAGGGCAAGGGGATGAAAAATTGGAATTTTTGTTGATTGGTCAGGATGGGGGAATAAAGTCATCAGAATTTGGAAACTGCATTATTTGGTGAATCAGCTCCTCATAGGATCCTTCAGACCAGCTAGTGTCAGTAGTTTCATGGTATGCAGGATCTGAAATATATCTCAAAGGGAAAGCATAACCTTTCATAATCTAAAAATTGCTATTTATAGAGCTGTTAAGAGGAACTATAATATTAAGACAGAGTCTGCATGATTCTGAGGCAATAGGCATCAAACAGCTCTAAGAGCATGAGTCCAAGCATTAGCTAACCTAGTGATTGATGCTGGATGTGCTGCAAGCTTGATTTATTTTTACTTCTCCCCTTTCTTCTTCCCTGATTAATTTTATAATGTCTATAGGGAGGTTGACATTATAATTAGGGAGTCCAGCTAAGAGGCTAACAGTAATCTGGGCTTGGACCCTGGTTTTATAACAGGACAAGTGATAAAAAGTATTTTGATTCCGGGACTATTTTGAAAGTAAAGTCAATAGAATTTTCTGATTGATTAGATTTAGAAAGTGGAAAAAAGAGAGAAATCAAGGAAAATTTAATGATTGTTGTCTTCAGAAGTTTGGAGTATAAATTGTTTTCAACTGTGAAGTCTACAGGTAAAGCTAGTTTTGGAAAGGGGATATATTTTGGTTTTAAACATGTCATGTTTTATAAGATAAAGTTTGAATAAAATGAGGTTGCTAGGACCGGTATTCTTCACTGACTTTTTTTAGTATCACTTAATCCTGCCCTCACCTTTGTACATAAAACCTACATTAAAATCCATCGATTACTTTGAGATTTTTGTTTCCTACTAAGACAATGAATAATTGATTAACAAATACAAACCCTTTCACTTTCTTGGATCCTTAATGCCAAGCTTTTTTTTTAAGTGGCATAAATGGATTTTCAGAATTAAAAAAAAAAAACAACTTTACTAGATTTAATTAGTGGTGTGCTATTGGAGTTTCGTGTGTTTCATCCATGTAACAATCTACCAATCTACTATTGTAGGAACAACTATGGATAAACTACTTGAGTATTTGAGGGTTTTTGCTTTGCTTTGCTTTGTTTCAATTTTTTCCCAAGTTGAAATTCAACAATGGTATATCCCCATAGCATCTAGTAATGTTACTGATCACATTCTCATACAGAGAGAAAAGGCTAATGTGCACAAAAATGTGTCCAAAGTTATAGTTTACTGACAAAGAAAGATTTTCATAATGTGAAACATTGCAGGATATTTTGTGAAAATGGATTTTCTGATGTGGAACTGGTCAACGAGCTCTGTGACACAGAGAAACAAAACATGCTTAAAGCTAACAGACGTCCAGGCTCTCCTAAAAGAGAAAGTACAGCATTTATCTTATTTTTAAAGTTTCAGCTGTGAATTAGTACACACCTTTGAGCTCACATCTCTATTCTCCTGCCTGTGGGATGATGTACTATGGGGAAAGGAGAGAGCTTCTGCAATACCACTATTTTCCAAAACAGATGCACTCATGTTTTAACACCTATTCAAAGAATACCCTTTATAGGTTTCATTCTCAATAAAACACTTGCACTGTAAAACTCAGAATGAATTAAAGAGAGAAAGAAACAAAAGCCATAGTTTTTAGAACTACATTTATATTGAAATTTAAATACTCAAGTGAAAGAGATTTACATAAAAGAATATGACCTACATGATATAATGTACATGAGTGAAAATTGCTTCTCAGTTCTTCATAAGATTTTAGCTTGACTGGCAGGTACAACGTAAAAACAATATGCATGCTCTGCATTCATTTAGATTTTCACTTTCCCATGTCACATTGAATTATATATTTATTTAATATTTTACCACAGTAATAATCACTTCAAAGTATATTAGTGCTGTGCCCTTCTGTGATATGAAAAAATACATGCTATAGCATGAAATTTTTGCTTTAATCCTTGGTCTAACATGGCCTTACATAATGGTATTTTCTCCATTTATACAAAAAATATAAAATAGTGGTTTCATATACCATATGCTCATACATACACACCATATACCATATGCTCATACATACATCACACTACATAACAGCTGCTATTTATATAGACTAAGTCAGCTAAATTTTATCAAATATTCCTGATACTCTAAGAATTGGAAACTAGTGTCTTCACTTAATATACATTTAATTCTAATATATGAGCTCATAAGTATTTATTAAACACCTAATCCATGCCAGACAATGTATCAAATAGAGGGCAAAGAAAATAAATACATTTTCCACAATATATTGGAACAGAACAATTAATAAATTATGAATAAAAAATTGCCATATCATGTGTGAACTGTTAACATAGATGTAGACAGATTGGGACATGTGGCAATAGCAAGGCCTGCTTCACCAAACTTGAAAGTTCAAAGCAAGTTTCCTGAGAAGAATGATTTGCTATTATTTGCCAAACAGTCATAAAATAAATACACTTAAGGTACTTTGGAGCACAGAAAAATGACATTTTCTTTTTCTTTCTTTTTTTTTTTTATTATACTTTAAGTTTTAGGCTACATGTGCATAACATGCAGGTTTGTTACATATGTATACATGTGCCATGTTGGTGTGTTGCACCCATTAACTCTTCATTTAACATTAGGTATATCTCCTAATGCTATCCCTCTCCCCTCCTCCCACCCCACAACAGGCCCCAGTGTGTGATGTTCCCCTTCCTGTGTCCATGTGTTCTCATTGTTCAATTCCTACCTATGAGTGAGAACATGTGGTGTTTGGTTTTTTGTCCTTGTGATAGTTTGCTGAGAATGATGGTTTCCAGCTTCATCCATGTCCCTACAGAGGACATGAACTCATCCTTTTTTTGGCTGCATAGTATTCCATGTTGTATACGTGCCACATTTTCTTAATCCAGTCTATCGTTGTTGACATTTGGGTTGGTTCCAAGTCTTTGCTATTGTGAATAGTGCCACAGTAAACATACATGTGCATGTGTCTTTATAGCAGCATGATTTATAATCCTTTGGGTATATACCCAGTAATGGGATGGCTGGGTCAAATGGTATTTCTAGTTCTAGATCCCTGAGGAATCGACACACTGTCTTCCACAATGGTTGAACTAGTTTACAATCCCATCAACAGGGTAAAAGTGTTGCTGTTTCTCCACATCCTCTCCAGCACCTGTGGCCATACTGCCCAAGGTAATTTATAGATTCAATGCCATACCCATCAAGCTACCAATGACTTTCTTCACAGAATTGGAAAAAACTACTTTAAAGTTCATATGGAACCAAAAAAGAGCCCGCATCGCCAAGTCAATCCTAAGCCAAAAGAACAAAGCTGGAGGCATCACGCTACCTGACTTCAAACTATACTACAAGGCTACAGTAACCAAAACAGCATGGTACTGGTACCAAAACAGAGATATAGATCAATAGAACAGAACAGAGCCATCAGAAGTAATGCTGCATATCTACAACCATCTGATCTTTGATAAACCTGACAAAAACAAGAAATGGGGAAACGATTCCCTATTTAATAAATGGTGCTTTGAAAACTGGTTAGCCTTATGTAGAAAGCTGAAACTGGATCCCTTCCTTACACCTTATACAAAAATTAATTCAAGATGGATTAAAGACTTGACTGTTAGACATGAAACCATTAAAAACCCTAGAAGAACACCTAGGCAATACCATTCAGCACATAGGCATGGACAAGGACTTCATGTCTAAAACACCAAAAGCAATGGCAACAAAAGCCAAAATTGACAAATGGGATCTAATTAAACTAAAGAGCTTCTGCACAGCAAAAGAAACTACCATCAGAGTGAACAGGCAACCTGCAGAATGGGAGAACATTTTTGCAATCTACTCATCTGACAAAGGGCTAATATCCAGAATCTACAATGAACTCCAACAAATAAACAAGAAAAAAAGCAAACTACCCCATCAACAAGCGGGTGAAGGATATGAACAGACACTTCTCAAAAGAAGACATTTATGCAGCCAAAAGACACATGAAAAAATGCTCATCATCACTGGCCATCAGAGAAATGCAAATCAAAACCACAATGAGATACCATCTCACACCAGTTAGAATGGCAATCATTAAAAAGTCAGGAAAAATAACATATTCTATGCAATAATAAGTTTCCCAGCTTCTTAAATTTTAATAATTAGACTTTAAAAAAAATACCCTTTCTTGAATATGACAACCCTAGAGTTAATGTCCAGAATTATTTTCACTGATTTAAAAAATAAACTTTTATTTTTACAAGACTTCAATAATGAGATACAATTTTCATGATTGATAAATAGATGTAGTGCCTCATGGAATGTTGTGATATCGAAACTAAGTACTTCCAGCTAGGATTCTTATAAGAGGCTACTAGAATAATGAAGGTGGGAAAAACATAAAAGCCCTAAACTAGGGCAGTAAGCATATATGTAGAGCTTGGCTAAAGTTGATTGGATTTGCTATATGGAGGGATGAGGGGGTATGAGATGAAAGCCCTGGAGTGACTTAGGATTCTGACTTGGCAGGTTAGGTGTGGTCCTGACAAATGCAGATGGAAAAGCAGTATTGGGCATATTGAAGTGAAGGCACATGTGGAATATCTAAATATTATGTATAATCTAAAGCTCAGAAAGATCAGAGATTGAGAAGTACTTAAAGTCACATGCAGATAATAATGATGATAATTAAAATAATGAATACAGATGTGAACATCCAAAGAGAATACATAGAAGCAATTATAAAAGATAAAGCACGAATCCAAAGTAATAACAACAGTTAAGGAGTAGGAGGATGAAGGAATGTCTTCACAGTGGGAGTGGGAAGGGGACAGAGGAAAATATTACAGTCTTATGCAAAACATGGTGTATTAGTTTGTTTTTACACTGCTAATAAAGACATACCTGACTGGGTAATTTATAAGGGAAAGAAGTTTAATGGACTCACAGTTCCACATGAATGGCAAGGCCTCATAATAATGAAGAAATGCAAATGATGAGCAAAGTCACGTCTTAGATGGAGGCAGGCAAGAAGACTTGTGTAGGAGAACTCTCTTTTATAAAACCATCAGCTCTCATAAGACTTATTCACTATCACATGAAGAGCACAGGAAAGACCTGCCCCCATGATTCAACTATCTCCCACCAGGTCTCTCTCACATGTGGGGCTATTACAATTCAAGGTGAGATTTGGGTGGGGACACAGTCAAACAATATCATTCTGCCCCTGGCCTCTCCCAAATATCATGTCCTCACATTCAAAACCAATCATGCCTTCCCAACAGTCCCACAAATTCTTAACTCATTTCAGCATTAACTCAAGTCCACAGTCCAATGTCTCACGTGAGGCAAGGTAAGTCCCTTCTGCCTATGAGCCTGCAAAATCAAAAGCAAGTTAGTATTTACCCAATGCCTATACCCCTACATACAATGAGGGTATAGGTGTTGGGTAAATACACCTATTCCAACTAGGAGAAATTGGCCAAAACAGAGAGCTACAGGTCCGCTGCAAGTCTACAATCCAATAGGGCTGTCATTAAACCCTAAAATTCCAAAATGATCTCATTTGACTCCATGTCTCACATCCAGGTCACATCAATGCAAGAGTTGGGCTCCCACAGCTTTGAGCAGCTCAGCCTCTGTGGCTTTACAGGGTACAGAACCCCTCCTGGCTGCTTTCATGGGCTGGCATTGAGTGTCTGCAGCTTTTCCAGGTGCTTGGTACAAGCCGTTGGTGGAGCTACTATTCTGGGGGTCTAGAGGAAGGTGGCCCTCTTCTCACAGCTCCACTAGGCAGTGTCCCAGTGGGTACTGTGTGGGGCTCCCACCCTACATTTCCATCTGCAATGCCCTAGCAATAGCTCTCTACTAGGGCTCCACCCCTGCAGCAAACTTCTGCCTGGACATCCAGATGTTCCAATACATCCTCTGAAATATAGACAGAGATTCTAAAACTTCAATTCTTGACTTCTGTCCACCTGCAGGCACATTAGCAAGTGGAAACTGCCAAGGCTTGGGGCTTGCACCCTCTGAAGCCATGGCCTGAGCTGTACCTTTGCTACTTTTAGCCATGGCTGGAGCAGCTGGGATGCAGGGCACTAAGTCTCTGAGGCTGCACACAGCAGGGGGTCCCCCAGATCTGGCCCAGGAAACCATTTTTCCTCCTAGGCCTCAGGGTCTGTGATGGGAGGGCCTGCCACAAAGGTCTCTGATATGCCCCAGAGACATTTTCTCCATTGTTTTCGTGATTAACATTTGGTGCCTCATTACTTATGCAAATTTCTGCAGCAGGCTTGACTTTTTTTTTCCCTAGAAAATGGGTTTTTCTTTTCTATTGCATTGTCAGGTTGCCACTTTTACAAACTTTTATGCTCTGCTTCCTCTTGAATGTTTTGCTGCTTAGAAATTTTTTCTACCAGGTACCCTGAATCATCTCTCTCAAGTTCAAAGTTCCACAGATCTCTAGGCAAGGGGCAAAATGCTGCCAGTCTATTTGCATAGCAAGAGTGACGTTTACTCCATTTCCCAACAAGTTCCCCATCTCCATCTGAGACCACCTCAGCCTGGATTTTATTGTCCATATCCCTAACAGTAGTTTGGTCAAAGCCATTCAACAAATCTCTAGGAAGTTGCCAGCTTTCCCACATCTTCCTGTCTTCCAAGCCCTCCAAGTCCTTAGGAAGTTCCAATCTGTTCCACATTTTCCTGTCTTCTTTTGAGCCCTCCAAACTGTTCCACACTCTCCCAATGACCCAGTTCCAAAGTTGCTTCCACATTTTCAGGCATATTTACAGCAGCATCCCATTACCCAGTATGAATTTACTCTATTACTCTGTTCTAATGTTGGTAATAAAGACATTACATAGACTGCGTAATTTATAAAGGAAAGAGGTTTAATTGACTCACAGTTCCACATGGCTGGGGAGGTCTCACAATCATGTAGGAAGGCGAATGAGGAGCAAAGTCACATCTTTCATGGTGGCAGGCAAGACAGCTTGTGTAGGGGAACTCCCCTTTGTAAAACCATCAGAATTCATGAAACTTACTCACTATCATAAGAACAGAATGGAAAATAACCAGCCCCTTGATTCAATTACCTCTCACCAGGTCCCTCCCACAACACATGGGGATTATTACAATTCAAGATGAGATTTGCATGGGGACACAGCCGAACCGTATCACATGCAGAAAATATTGCCATGGAATTCAAATTAATAGATAGGTGTGAGAAGAAAATCAGCAGTATCCATTGCAGCAGAGATATCCAGCAACGTTAAGGACTAAAACAGGACTATCGACTTCCATTTCCTGTTGAGGAAAACAAAAAAAAAGAAAATATGGATTATGATACTGTGAATAATGCTCCAATTAACATACATGTACGTGTGTATAAAGGTTTCTTTATCTCCACAACCTAGCCAATATCTGTTATTATTTTACTTTGTAATAGTAGCCATTATGATTGGCATTAAATGGTATCTTGTTGTTATTTTAAATTGAATTTCTCTAATGATCTGTGATGTTGAGCTTTATTTCATATGATTGTTGGTTGCAGCTACATCTTCTTTTGCAGTGTCTGTTAATGTCTTTTTCCCACTGTTTCACGTTTTGTTTTTGCAAATTTGTTTAAGTCCCTTATAGATGCTTGATATTAGACCTTTATAGGTTGCACAGTGTGCAAAATTTTATCCCATCCTGTAGGTTGTCTGTTTATTGCAGCACTATTCACAATAATAAAGACATGGAATCAACCTAAATGTCCATCAATGATAGACTGGATTAAGAAATGTGCTATGTATACACTATGGAATACTATGCAGCTATAAAAAAGAATGAGATCATGTCCTTTGCAGGAACATTGATGGAGCTGGAGGCCATTATCCTTAGCAAACTTACACGAGAACAGAAAATGAAATATTGCATGTGTGCACTAATAAGTGGGAGCTAAATGATGAGAACACATGGTTGCATAGAGAGGAACAACACACAATGGGGCCTTTCAGAGGGTGGAGAATGAGAGGAGGGAGAGGATCAGGATTTGTAGCAAGTAGGCTTAATACCTGGGTGATGAAATAATCTGTACAACTCTCCCCCATGACACTAGTTTACCTGTGTAACAAACCTGTATTTATGACTCTGAACTTAAAATAAGTTAAAAAAAAAAAAAGAAAAAAAGCATTGTACCAAATGAGACAAAATGAAGCTATCAGATGCTTAACAATGTATTAAGGATGGTATAGGTGGTGAATAGAATAGTATTTTTTTTCATTAATTCTGCCTACTTTTAGTGATTCATAAGTGAATAGCTATAATTAACAAGATTTCTTCTAGAGAGAATAAATAACTTCTGATAAATCATGAGATAATTTGAGAATTAAAGAAAACATTGATAATTTGCCATGAAAATTGTGAAGTGTTGGCACACTTCAGTGTACCTCTTGGGTGTTTCTCCATCCTTTCTTTCTCTGAAGATAAGATGGGTAGACTAGCTCTCACACATTACAACTTGACTGAGAAAATGTCTTCAAATCTAAACATCTGAAAGAGGAAGTTTCAGAAATACATCTTTTCAGGGAAGGAAAAATCCCATTGTTTATTTTCAGTGATGCTTGTTGACAGCCCAGCATCTAAAATTGTTTCCAAAATGTTTTGGTCCTCTTTTCTGTTTTTGTGTATCAGAAGAATTATCTTCCAAGGGGATTATTTAAAAGAGTTAAAGTAAGAACAAAATAGAACATGGGCAGAAAGGCTAGCTCTGTGTAATACAGTGAAAGAGCAGGCTCCAGATAAAGACAAAGCTGAGATTTTTCTATTCGATTTTTGAACATAAAATTCAGTCCTTGAAAAAAATGTTCTTTGTTTCTTTAAATGATATTGTTCCAGATGGCTTAATTGCTTTTCCAATTTAGTTTGTTTTAACAATATATAGAATTACTAGTTTAATAGCAATGAATATTAATATCCTTAAATGGTAGAATTTAAAAAGCATAGACATTTGTGATGCTATAATTTCCTTCTAATAGCTTGCATTAATGTATTTACATAAGAAACACATTTCACAAATGCACAAGAAAATTAACATTTAACCAACCCCCAAACTTGACTTTTGGGGGTGTATGAAAAGACGTGAAGGAGTATGGTTGTTAATATGATATTAAGTAACCAGTGTAAACGACAGGAAGTTTTTTCCCCTGCAGAGGGGAAAAAAGTAGATTTAAAACTTCATTGATTATTCAGAAACTTTTTGATATGCTTTGGCTGTTTGTTCCCTCCAGATCTCATGTTGAAATGTGATCCTCAATATTGGAAGTGGGGCTGGGTGGGAGGTGTTTAGATCATGGGGATGGATCCCTCATAAATATCTTGGTGCCATCCTCATAATAAGGAGCGAGTTCTTGCTCTATGAACTAACACAAGATCTGGTTGTTAGAAAGAATCTGGCATCTCCTCTGCTCTTTCTCTTGCTCTCTTTCTCAACATGTGACCTGCTTTCCCTTTGTCTTTCCCCATGAGTAAAAGCTTCCTGAGGCTTCACCAGAAGCCAAGCAGATGCTGATGTCATGCTTATACAGCCTGCAGCTTATACATCTTATACCACCCTGTATTGAACACACAAGTAAACAAAGATGAATACAACACGATTTAGATTTACACTACAGTACAGAGAAACAGAACAATAAAAAAATGAAGACACTAAGATGTTAATTGTGTTGTGATAGAATGGATTACACAAATTGGAGACATAAATTCCCTGGAGAGAATATGTCCAGAAACCCTTTATAATAAAGAATGTCTTTCTTGGGCCAATTATTCAAGAGACTTATCCCTTCCTCAAGTACTGGCATTGGCACAATACTCTCTTCTTCACAACTAACTGAACTTCCTATTTTAATATAGTGACTTAGAATAGGGTTATGGTATTCTTAGAAGCCTCTCTCACATAACCTGGTGAATCTTGAAAAAAAATCTGTTTACACTAAGTAGTATGGTGAGATCAAGAAATAGATACCCCATTTAACCTGTTGTGGACCTTTCATGATAGTATAACCATTACTAGTATTGGTAATAGTAGTAATAGTCATATTACCATTATTATCCAGAATTAGAATTTTCTAAGGATAGAATTTAGCTCCTGTTTCTTAAATCACTGTAGAGTAATTCATTGTTACAAGGGAAATAATTGCCAATTTTTTATTGTGGTCAGAAATAAGAAAATTATGTTGAAATAGGGAAAAGATGATCCACAAAGCAAACTAAACAGGATAAACAAGAACCAATCTAAATGGATCAGGTACTAAGACAATATTGAGTCCATAGGATAATATATACAGATTGTCCAAGCCAAGATTAGAATACCCGAGATCAGTGTTAGGGGCCAGAGGGAAATCCCTCCAGATCAGAATCACAGGCTCAAAAGATGGCAAGTTCATTAAAGGAGAGAAAATTTCTCAGTGATTTGGCCCCTAACATTAAAACGAAGATTCTGTGCAGGGAAAAATGTGTTCACCTTGACAGATCTTGTTCCTAAAACCAAATCAGAAAACTGCTAGACATATTATTTCATAAAGTAGTTAGGTATTACTACACAAATTTCCATTTTTTAAACATATAAAAAATAAAAATTTTATATTACAGACCTAGATATTTGCATTCATTTCAGTAATCCAGCGTTTTGATTATACATCTTTAGTGTTAATGTTTGATAATGCTTAAACCTTGGAAAGTATCCTAGAGATTATTTAGACCCATTCCCTTATTTTACTCATGATAAAACTTAGATCCAGAGTGGTAAACTGACGTTACAGGGGTCAAAAATATAGTGGGTGTTAAAACAAGAATTAAACTCTTTATATCCTAACTTCCAGTATGGTATATTTTTCCAACATGCCACTCTACACATGGGTGTGACAGTATGTGAACACAAGCACAGTACCTACAGACATACATGAATAGCCCTGCACTAAGAAGTAATTATAACAATGATTAAAACTTTTAATTAATTAATTTGTGTAAAAACATTAATGTGTCATTTCACATTTGTATACACCACAAAACCCTCGGAAAATATGTATGCAAAAATATCCATTCCAGAAATTATAATTTTACTGAATTCCATCTTAAATATTACTCTACACTATATATGTGCTTTAGTCGGAGAAACATTTCCTTGACAAATTCCCTAAAACACAAAATGATTTTTACATGGTAGAAAAGTTTTTTTTGTAAAGAATAAAAAATGATGGTGAAGAGAGATGTCAGGTTTCAAGATGTCAAAGAAAGCATTGGGTTCTTCAAGCGTTCCGAGTTTGAAGGGGAGAAATGAATAAGCACAGAGGCATTACAAACGAACTTCTTTGCTTGCTGTCATCTTGCACCTTCATAAGATATGCCCCCTACACACACTGCCATCAGCTGCAAGCAGCTCTCATGAATGCAGACAAAGAGGGCAAAAAGATCAGCAGTGCAGACCTGCTCCACCCTGACAGGTGACTGTAAGTGGCACTTCTACTGCTGTTACTAATTTATTAAGTATTCCAAAGTTAGAATTTAATCGGAATATTTTTGTCATGTTATCCATCACACACGTAGAAGAGATGGAATTTTCTTAAACAGCCATGCAGCACAGTGCCTTAGGCAGGCTTTTAGTCATTCCAGTTTGTCACAATGGACTAGTTCCATTTTAATGATTTAGTTAATTGTGTGACAAGCTATGAAAACTGGGAGTGACCCAATGCCTCATCCAAAGAATATGCCAAGGAATGAGATCTCATGGCAAGTGACTGAGAACTGCTCACACCTGCAAATGACAAACAAACCAAAAATTCCTACCTTTTCCTTCTTCGTTTTGAATTTCAGATTTCATATGTTAAGTAAAAGTCAAGTTAGAGAATAGCAGTTCATTTATATAAAGACAAGATGAACACAAAAAAAGTCACATTAGCGGTTTAAATGATCAAGTTAAATAAGATACAATTTAGGTGAAAAGATAATTGTGTTGGAAATATAATGATCCGTTTGACAGTGGAAGAATAAAAGACATAGAGAATTTCAAATACAACCTTCCTATCTAGAGGTCTCATTTAGTATTTCTTACAAGTGAAAATATGTATTTGGTAGTACAGTTAGTTTATGACTCATCCTATTATTTAATTAAGGAGCATTAATATTATCTATATATGAAATCAGAGATAAGGATCTTTTATAAAAATTATGCATTATAGAAACATCAGTGAAAATAAAAATAAGAGTGTCTTGTCTCTGCTTTGATTTTGTGCAAGAATTTATTGGTATTAACACAATCTGAGACCATCCTGATAATCCCTTCTACAAAAGCATTAAAATTTTTACTCCATCTTGACAGGAAAGTAACAAAAAATGAAATAATGCAAGAAATAACTCAAAAATAAGGTTAATAACACATCTTTAATAAAAAGGCAGTAAAATAAAAATATCATAACCAGTATGATATCCGAATCAGAAGATCTGGTTTCAAGTAACTGAGTAAAAAACTTTCAGTAATCTCTCTGAATTGTGGTTTCTGCATCTGTCAAGTTTGACTAATATTTATCTTACATGATTGTGAAGAGAAAATGTTCACTCATATTAAAGTAATAATGCAGGTTTAGATTAGGAAGTTAAGAAAGCTAAAGGGTAATCTCTCTGGCACATGAAATAAATCAATAGGCAATAGAAAGCTTAAATATATTGCAACCCATTCCAGGTAGGAATCACTAACTAAAGTGTCCATTTCACAATACTTTGAGGGTACTATTATACCATTCAGAAAAAAAAATATAGCAGCATCCATCTTATCAGACCTCAAAGTATTATATGTTCTAAATAAAAATAAATTGTGATATCCAATATTGAATGGGCAGATAAATGGAGTGGATGAAGCATCCCATCTTTTGTTTCTCTATTTTTATAATGTTTAGACATTCCATGCTCCCAGCACTCTGTCACCATGCTCTAAAGACTTTTAAGTGGAATAAATGTGTATTGAAATTGAATGGTGAAATATAGCCAATGACCTGGTCATCACAAGCCAAACACATAGCAATTCTATGACCAGCAACATGTCATCACTTTACAGTGTATATTATACTCATTGTGTTATCTAAATGAATTTCTGAAACACAAAGCAGGCAGCATGCATGCTAACACTTTTTAACCAGATGATTTTTATGAAAATGAGAATAGATGATGACAATCATTTATGGTTAATTTAGTGTGTGTCTTCATAAAATTTATAAAATTTTATATGCAATGTTTTTCTCTTAATAAAAACATGAAAATCACTGTAGAAGAAAGGGTTTTCATTTAAGTAATGTGATTTGACTAAAAATTGTTTTAAGCTATATTGAAAAATGAACTTTAAAAAATTAGATGTATAGATATAATTTATATTTTTAGAGTTTACATGGTACTTCTAGAATAAATTTATCTATATATACAAACAATAAATTAACTCATCAGAATACTCACATCTGCATAGAGAATTAGTTTTCCTGAGTACCTACAAAGTCTGCAGTTCTACTGTTAAAATTATACTGAAGTGTAATTCATTAATTACTCTAATATTGCACCATTCTCCTTAGAATCTATTTACAGCTGACTTTTCTTCCAAATTAATTCAAATGGCCAATGTGATCCATCAATTATTATCAATCAATCAACATACTATATATACATATCCTTCCAGATGTGCTTGTTTATGTCTCATTTATACCCACTGACCAGGAATCATGTTTATGTACCAACTGGAGCAAAACTATATAAGTATTAATGATACCCCTGCTTAACAATTGCTTAAACCCTGATATCTTCTGAAGGTTTCCATCACCTTTAATGCTAAAATTATGGAATTTTAAAAGGCAATTTTCTCTAGAGAATATTTTATATTTAAATTTACTCATTTAAGTTAAGATCAGTAGGCTATTGAGTAAGGCATCGCCTTTACCATTTGTTTCTAGGAACCATATCTAAACTGTTCCCATAAAGTATTCGATTGACCTACAAGCATCCCTTAAATGAAAGGTCAGGTTAGGTGACCTCCAAGACCCAGGTCAAAATATTTGATACACAGACTGAGAACAATCATTGAAAATTACTAACCAAGAAACCCCTTCCCAAACTCTAAAAACATTGACTCCTACTTTATTTCTCATCTCTCCTCTGATCCTTGTTATTACAAACACTGATGAAGTGTTTGAAATCCCCAAACACCCGGAGATGGTTTCCCACCTGATATCTCTGATGATATGGAGGACATAATTCTTCCCCTTAAGTGACACAGCATCAAGGAGAGAAAGATGGGAAAAAGGAGGGGCATATGCCTTGGCCAACATCCTATTTCACCCCTCTCATATTTTTGTTTTCTTAACTGATGTCTGCCAATAATGTCTCAAATTCTCAGCCTCACAAAACAAAGGGAAAATGAAAACAAAAAATAATTATTTGAATTTTCATAATTTGAACACAGCTAGCATATGAAATTAGATATGCAGATTGTAAAATATAGTTCTAGCACAGAACATAAATTCTATTTTTCTGTGGCAATAGGAAAAACCAGAAAACTATTAACAAGTTATTAATAGAAAACAAGGAAGCTGTGAATGTCATTTTTAGCAACTAACTTTTTCATATCGCTGCCTGGACCCTTAAATATTTTTTGTGCCCTCCTTTTCCTCAGTTCTTATTTCTTTCCTCTTGCTATGAGCCCCTTCTCCTTATGCTTTTACCTAGATATATGCATACATAAAATTTCCCCATCCCCACTCCCTGTCTCACCTCACAGCCACTCTTTCTAACCACTTAGAGCTGATTTATTGGCAGTATCCAACTCTTCTTAATTCACATCTGTGAATGAGTGACCCCACCCTATCCTCATTCCATAAATACTAATTTCTCCCTTTCTTATAATTTCAGAATCTGTGCTTCTACTGTGCTAATGTGTCAAATAGGGTGAGTTTTTCTCTAAAATATTTAGAGAAATATTTAGACTATTTCTCCCAAATACAGATCAATATTATCTCAGTTTTTTGTGTGTGTGCACATCGTAGCCACCATCACCAACCAATGTATGGTTGTTCCTTGCCTTCAGAAAATTTGTTTTTATCTCTTCAAAGCTTTAAATATTTATTAGAAAATCTTAGGCTATCTCAAAAGTGTCTTTTCCTATATATTTATATTTTAAAATATAGAAAGAAACTGGGTAACTGTTTTCTAGTTTACAATGTACCAAAGAATTGAGAAAAATTGATGGGAAGTAACAGTAGTTGGTGAAAACAGTACTTGTAAGTAAAATTTTGAAAAACCGTAGTTACAGAGAGAGACGAGAGAGAGAGAGAGAGAGAGAGAGAGAGAAGATCATAAACTAGGAACCCAGTCCCACTGCTTCTGTAACCTACTACCATCCTTTTACCTCCACATCTTTTTCCCTTATTCTGCCAGCATCCTCCTAGATTAGGCTGCCACTTGCGGATTAGGAATAGATTAGCTCCCCTCTAAATTCTTAGCGATGATACCGATTAAAGATGAGGACTGGGTAGTACTGAATAAGGAATTAGTAAACTCTCTTTCCAGGAAGTCAGAAGAGGGAATAATTTTCCAGAATCCTCAGCTGGCCTTTCTAATGCATAATTCCACAGAAATACTAAAATACATACTGGATGGCCCATGCAGTGTCATTTATATAGAGCTATATCCTTCAGTTGTATAATGTGAAGACATATTCAGACTGCCCTGAGACCCAGTCTCCATATTTTGCCTCTGGATTCCAAACAACCAACATCAAAATGACTTTTGAAAATCCAGTTGGTTGGCAAATTTGGGATTGTTTGGACCTGTATTCATTACACGATTATCAAGAAGACTAATGAAGTAGCATATTTGGAAGAACTTTGAGAACCTACTTAAGAAAGCATTACATATGTGTGAAGTATTGTAAAGAGGCAATGGAGGAAAATGTATTGGCTGAGGAAACAATTGGCAACAGGGAGAAGGCAACATTTCTAGCAGCTGGACAGAAAATGTGAAGCAATACTGAGCTAGGTGAACAGAAAAAGGATTTAGTTTTATTGGAGGCAGATGACAAGTGCTAGCAACATGGAAAGAAGTGGAAAGCAGACTTGACTGTTTGGAGAACATTCTTGGAGAGTAACTGATGAGAATTCCAGATTGTCAACTGGACATTTACCTTAAATTTCCCAGGTGCCAACTCCTCGCCATGGAATTTCAATAGACATTTGTTTTTAAGGGTGTGCAGGTAGATATTTGTGTTCATATGCATATGTACAATCTTTTATAAAAGCTAAAATAAGAATTATTAAAATATCCACAAAAGATACACCATTCAAAAAGACTGCTCAGAGAGCCAATGTATATTACCTTAAATAATATTGAAAATTTTGATTAATTTAAATTAAATTTCTTTCTAATTAAATTTATATTAATAAGTGGGCTTTTTTTCTTAGAGATTTTTAGGAGTTTTAATTTATTTAACACCAGTAACATTAAGTTTTAATTGAAGTTTTATCTGCACCTGTGCTACCTTATGTTTAATTAATAATGATGTATCAACTATCACAATACTCAAAGTATCAAAGGAGAATATTGTCAGTAGGTATAGATGAGAATAATTTTCTAAGGGGATATAAAATATGATATAAATGTGACTTTTGGTTAAAATGGAATGGTGAGAAGATATATTTATTTGGTAATTTAATTTGTTTGTGTATTAGATAATACACTCATGGAACTCAGAAGCTCCATTCAATATTGTCACATTGAAAATATTAGTTCCAGTATTTAAGGCAGTAGGGCATGGAAAGATTTCTCCTTGGGCTCACTATCCTGTTGCACTCTTCTGCAGGGTGGCACAGCTGCCATCCTAAAATGACCATAAAATGGGAATTTCCTTTGTTTCTGTTCTGTGCTAGATGCCATCCCGTGATTTCAAATTTCCTCTGTTTTAATTGTTCCCCTCATACTGACAAAACAAAACTTTTGTGACCTCCTAAATATTAAAATTCTAAGAGTTTTCATTCATAAAATTGACTTATCAACATCAATCTTGGTTTCATTTCTTCCAGATTTCCATATTATATCTCATAAGTGTAATGCTATTCTAATCACCAAATCTTTGCCTGCCCCATTTTTCTGCTCTGGAAATGTTTGGCATCTTCTCTTTATTGCTGGGATTCTAAATTTTAATAAAGTAAGGTATTATAGTGGGTGTTTTAAAATTTCCTTATGTTTTTTGTAATGTGATGTTTCCTTTCGATGTGTAAACTCCTGTACTACAAATACCATTTTAATCATTTTAAATGTACAGTTCAATGCTGTTAAATATATTCACGTTGTATAACTATCACCACCATCCATCTCCAGAACTTTTTTATCATCCTAAACTGAAACTCTGTACCAGTGAAACAATAATTCCTCATTTCCTCCTCCCCTGAATCCCTAATAATCACTATTCTTTCTTTTTCTACAAATTTGACATTGTAGGTACCTCATGTGAGTAGACTAATACAATTACACTTATCTTTATTCCACATACTCATTTATCCGTCCAAAGGCTTGTCAATTTTGGTTTATTTCACCTAGCATAATGTTTTCAATGTTCATTCATGTTGTAGCGTGAATCATGATTCCATTCTTTTTGAGGATGAATAATATTCTATTGTAATCTGTACACCACACTTTATTTATCTATTTATCAGTGGACATTTGGGTTTTTTTTCACCTTTTGGCTATTGTGAATAAGCTTCTATGAACATGAACTATGAACATAAACACAATATATTTTGGAGTCTCTGTTTTTAATTCTTTTGGTGTATACCCAAAGGTAGAGTTTATGGATCACATGGCAATGCTACATTTAATTGTTTGTGGAGCCTCCATACTCTTTTCCTTGGTGGCTACACCATTTTACTAAATTTGTGTTGTTTCAAGCCATTAAGCATGATAATTTGTTGTGCACTAATAGAAAACTAATAGACTATCCTCCCTACCAAGTGTCAGCATCTAGAGAATTTTCTGTTATTGGAGGTTGTGGTTGGGGGATGTTAGCCAATTTTTACCAGAGGACAATTAATTATTCCATGTTTGGAGAGCAAAAAGTTTGATAAATGAGTAGATAAAATAGACCAATGTCTTTATTTCTCCCACTTTCAGTTTGATTTTTCTCCACCTTCAGATATGCCACATACTGCTTTTTCATTCCACATCTCTAAAGAACACAACTTCAGTCTTTTTCCTTGGTAGGAGTAGTTGTATTTAGTGGAAAATATATCTAGGGTGCTAATTGCAAAATTATGAAAATAATTTTTAAAAACCTAATGGATTCCCAAACACTTTGGAAGGCCAAGGCGGGTGGATCTTCTGAAGTCAGGAGTTCGAGACCAGCCTGGCCAACATGGTGAAACCCCGTCTCTACTAAAAACACAAAAATTAGTCAGGCATGGTGGTGTGCATCTGTTATCCCAGCTACTTGGGAGGATGAGGCAGGAGAATCACTTGAACCCAGGAGGCAGAGGTTGCCGTGAGCTGAGATCATGCTACTTCACTCCAGCCTGGGAGACAGAGCAAAACTCCGTTTCAAAAAAAAAAGTAATGGATGTCTGGTACACATAATTTGATTAATATTATTTCTTTGTTTATGAAACATATTAATCTATTAACCATCTTATACCCATTTGTTATCTATTTAGTATTAATAAATATACTGCAAGTTATAAACAAAGCTTTTGACAATAATTTATATCTAACTGTGTAGTCTTCCCCGACCCCATCTCTTTGTTTCCTCTCTTCTGAGACAACTACTTCCCTGACTCCTGTGTTTATAATCCCCTTTCTCCTCACAAGTTTTTATCTTGATAATTTATTGATTTCTACATATTTTTATGTTGTTTATAGATATTACAAATATACACATTTTTAGTATATGTGTACATAAATATTGCTATAGGTTCATAAATAAAAGTATGCATTTATATATTTAAATATATGTATGTAATTATAAATGTATCTTTGTATTTATATGTTTATCTTACTTATTTAAAGTTTGATATGCATATATGTGTATATATGTATGTATATGTATGTATGCAAGTATATATGTATATATTGTACATCAGAAGTTGGTAAACTTTTCCTGTAAAAGACTAGATACAGCTTTGTACGGCTTCTCTTCCAACTACTCTACTCTGCTGTTGCAGGGCCAAAGTAGCCACACATAATATGTAAACTAACAAGCCTGGCTATTTTCCTATAAATCTGTATTACAAACAGTGAGATGTGTTTTTCTATGATTTAAGTGCATGGAAACCACTATTATCTCAGGGGCCAACCATACAAAAACAGGTCAATTTGGTCCTTGAGCCATAATTTACTAATATGTGATATACACATAATCACATGTGTATTTTATTTTTTAAAATTATAAGAACTTTTGAGTTCTATATAATCTTTTTGTACCTACCTCTTTCAGCTCATATACTATTAAAATATGTCTATATTTATCTGTTATTGTAGTTACTTTATTTTGCTTGCTGCATATTTCATTGTGAGATTATATCAGAGTCCATTTATTCATTCTCCTGTTGATGGACAGTTGAGTTCCAGGTACCTGACACCTCAAATTCCTGAGCCTCTTCTAGGTTCTGTAGTGACTTTAATCTGCTTGTTAACATCCTGTTCTGGCATCTAATGTGCCAGTTTTTGTCATATGCTAAGTCTATACACCTGCTGTATTTCATAGTTCTGTTGACATTACTTATCTGCTGACCTCTTCTATTCTCTTTCTACTTGGTCTTTTAAGATAATTTTAATTCCTTTAACTTCATTTTCGAGCAAAGAGGATACAGAGGTAACACATTTGTTCCACCATATGTATTGTAATTTACTTGAATCTAGTCTTTATAGATTATTTCAGGAGACGTATTTTAGGAAAGATAAACAATAACCCAGAGGATTCACTTCTGGCATGATGCAGTGAAGAGATCGACAAATTCTCTCTTCAAAGAGAAACTATAAAACTGGCCCAAACTGGCAAAAACAATCATTTAAGCACTCGGAAAAATCAATCAAAGGTAAACAGCAAACTGGGGAGAGTTTATAAATGAAAACTACTAAACTTAGCGCAGGAACATCAAGACTCTGTGGTACTCTTCCCTGAGGCTGTCACCAGTGACCACCCACTCAGCTCTGTTCTTGTAGGAGTTTAACCAAAGCAGGGCAGCCCTTGAAAACCAGCAAATCAGCAGCTTCAGCCTCATTGCAAGAGTGGGGTGTCTCACTTTATTTGGAGTTTTATCATTTAAAGTGGAAAGCAAACAAGGTGAGCCAGCAAATCAGCTAGTTTTAGGTTGCAGCAGTACAAGGGCAAACAACAGACACAGGAACCATTGAGTAATTTAACTAGGAGTTCCAGAAGGTGAGACAACTATAGTATACTTGATGGATTTCCTACCTATCTCAGGTTGAACCTAGTATACACAGCAGACATCAGGCTAGGTACAATTTACCAACACGTCTCTGGCTAAAGGTGCCCCCATGCACGCAGGCACAGGAGGTCCAGCATTAAATAAAAATGATACAGAATCTAAAGCATCCTAACTTTGAATGCACCTTGTAGCTCATTTTTTAAAATTCTTTGTTTGCTTATTTATCAGCCTGAATTATATCTGTGAAGTCTATCTCTCTTACAATGTATAGACATTAACCTCTGCTCCATTTTTTGTCCTCTTGGTTTAAGTTTTAAGCCTCTCTTCATAGGGGCTACCTCTGAGTCTTTCTAGCTTAGTTTCAAGCCAAAGAAAGGTCATATATTGTGTTCAAACATCTTCAGCCAGTAAGATTCCACATTTCCACCTCTAAGTATTGGAGAAGATATCTAGAAACCAGAATCCTCTTACATTGATAGTGGAAATGCAAAATTGTGCAACCATTTTGAAAAACAGTTGACAGTTTCTTTTAAAAAAGGTTAAAAATAAACTTAGCATTCAATCCAGCCATTCTACTCTGAGAAATATATCCAGGATAAATGAAAATGTATGTACAAACAAAGATGTGTACCTGAATGTTCTTGGCAATATTATTCATAACAACTCAAAACTGGAAACAATTCAAATGTCTATTAAGTGGTGAATGAAACCAGATGTGGTGTGTCCAAAAAATAGGGTACTATTCAGCAATAAAAACAAGTGCAATATAGATACACCTTACAACAATGGATAAACCCAAAGATAAAATGTTATGTAAAATAAGCCAAGTGAAAAAGACCACATGCTGCATGATTCAATTTATATTAAACATCCCAAATGCCACATTCATAGGGATAGAAAACAGATCAGTGGTTGCCTGTCTGAGAAGGGTGGAGGAAGCAGTGAGTGGGAGGGAAGTGAAGATTGACTGCAATGGAGTGGAGGGAAATTTGGGGTATGATAAATATTTTGAAAACGGAATTGTGATGATAGTTGCATAGCTCTATAAATTTGGTAAAAATATTTGGATTGCATACATATAATAGGTGAATTTTATGATATGTAAATTATAACCTCATTAAAGCTACATAAATAATTGGAAAAGGAGAGTTCAGATGAACAGTTTGTATATATAATAATTAACAGGCCAAATTTATCTGGGAAAATTGTCAGAGAGTTAATGGAATCTTATCAGAGAGATGCCATCTCTGTGATCTTAGGCAAGTCACTTAATCCCTCTAGCCTCAAATATTCCTATTTACATACACGTTTCTATATTTCCAAACTTTGAATTTCTTAATGTCTTTCTTTTGCTAAAATTATATTATTCGAATTAGGAATAAATGTTCAGTTGCTAATGTAGAGTTTTAATAGAAGTGTTGAGGGTTTTAAAAATCATGCAGGAAAGAAAGTGTAGAAGTTGACAACATGTAGTACTTCCTACTTAATCAGAATATAACAGTTTACCACACAATCTTCATTACCAGAAAAGTAATGAAGGATCATAACGATAATATGAAACATTCAATTCCTTAATTTTTGCTTCTTTTTAAGTACAAAAGACAGATAGTTATGGTAGAATAAAATATTACAATGAAGAAATATTGACATAAAGTTGAACTTCTCTGTGTTCCTCAGATGTTAAACTATGTTAGAGAAGGTGATAGAGGCCCATTTCCCTCACTGACCAAAGGCAGTTTATACTTGTGAAGGACATACAAGATATAAGAAAAAAAAAGTACACAAATTAGAATACACTTGATTTCCAGAGAAACATTAAGCTGTGAAGGTTAAGAAAAATAATAAAACAGGTTACACTGATATTGTCATACCTGGGAGCACACGGTGGACAAGAAAAAAGGGGAAGACAGAAAAGATGTAGAGGATAGTGTTAGGAAGGGGAAGCTAAGTTTTTGACACTTGGAGGGTGGATATCTATTTTAATTTTATAATAGCAGTAAAGGAAGTTACAAATTTAAAAATGCATGTGAAACTGGGAGGTTCTTTATTGTGTATGCTGCTTATTTATTAGACAAAATCATGATATATGAACGCATAATCTTTAAAACAAGGGATTACTGAATATTTCAAAACATGTTACATTGAAAGAATTCAACCCAGGAGAGATGATCGTTTAATCATACTGTATCTGTAAATATAAAAACAGGAAGATATCTGAAAACAAGGAGGATCAATTACAGTATAAGTTATAATATCTTTTTTTTTTTTTTTTTTTTTTTTTTTTTTTTTGCAGTGAGCGATCTCGGCCCACTGCAAGCTCCGCCTTCTGGGTTCACGCCATTCTCCTGCCTCAGCCTCCCGAGTAGCTGGGACTACAGGTCCCCGCCACCACGCCCATATAATATCTTAACTTAGCTCTATTCACCAGTGTTCTGGAAGTTTGAAAGCATTTGTCAGCCATGCTTTCACTTCATTAAAGGCATAAACTCCAATTCCATTTCAGGACTAATTTCATGTATCTGTTTCTTCCTGTGAGGAAACAGATTGGTCCTCATGCCTGTGACACATGCGAGCTTAGTCATGCTCGAGGAGTCTGCTTGTGAAGATTGACCCACTCTACTCAATACAGCAGGAGAGGCTTGTGGAATAGAAACACATGGCCTTCCAATGAGCTTTTTCTGATATGTAAATGCTATGCCAAGAAAACTGTACCCAGCTTAGCTACAGATACACAGTGAGTAAACCAAACAAATTGGCTTTATTTTGCTATCCAAAAATACCTCAGGTCCAAGAAGAAAGCCTTCTTTCTCTCTCTCTTTTTTAACTCTCTCATACCCATTAAAAGTAGCATAAACCTAGTCATCAAGCAAAGGACTCTCCTTTCCACATATTTGTGAATGGTGTCAGGCTCTTTTTACAATCGCTACTATTAGTTTAAAAGTATTCCAGACTCTTGCCTGAGCATGTGCCAGAGCCTCATTCTTCTCTACAGATTGTGCAGCCAGTTGCCCTTTGACAAATGACATTAGCTTTCTGTTGGTCCCTTGACACAATCTTACTACTGTCAGTTGGGAAACTTTCACTACTGCTGGAAGCACCTTTCTGAATCTCTCTGCCTCATTGGCTGTCTCTCCCATTTCAAATGTCAAGCAAGAGCATTCTATTTCTCATCCCCTATGCTTCTTGGATTCTTTTTGCTTCTGCTATTTCTGCTTTTCTCTATGTAGCTATGAGACTTTAACTGTAAGCACTGTGAACACACAGTTTTTATAGTAAATACTTTCAATAAGTTAATTTTTAAAAAAGCAACATTATAATTTCAGCTTTCAGCTACTACGTACACCTTTATGCAGCCAGATGGAAATGTAAAATTCTGGAAACATTTTACTCAAGACATAAGTGGAAATTCACCTAGCTAAGTAACTAATGTGAGTTAGTACTTAGGAAAAAAATGAATGTTTAAGTATGCCATAAAGAATTGAGATGCCCTTGATCCTTTACAGTGAGATGAGTTTTGTAATGAACGGCAGGGCATGCACACTTGGATACCTGTATACTTCATAAACCTGTACGATTAGTCATTCTAGTAACTAGAAGGAAGTCAGACAAGCGTGGAATGTAAGCTCTCTGACCACATGTATAGATGTACTGAAACAATATTTAACTGATTGCACTAAGAGGAACTAAAGATATAATTTATTAGATATAAGATATATGATATCATATATTATAATATATAAGATAATAAGATAATATATAAGATATTATGATACAATTTATAATTTTCTCCTGATAAAAATCTTTTTGCCGTATATGTAAGACATCTCAGATATATGAAGAGACAATATGCATTTAGTGTAGAATATTCTTTTAAATAGGGATTTAAAGAGATGAAACAGCAGTGCAAAAATGTGTGTATTGATAATCCTGGAGACTGTCAATATCCAGCCTTTTTAGAGGCCTACTCTATGACTTTTGGTAAGTCTCTTACATTACAAATCCCAGTTTTCTCTTCTGCAAAAAAAAGAGAATGACTTTACTTTCCAATTTTATATTTTGAAGTAATGTTAGTTTAGAGAGCAGTTCTCCAGAAGGTAACTAACATTGTAGAGATATGATATTGCTGCTTTAATTTATTTTTCAAGGTATCTCAGTGTTCCTCAACAGACATTCATGTACTTTGCTAATTACTGCTCCACAAACATGTGTTGTATACTTTGACAATTATAAGAGAAGTACAAATATTTACTTATCTCAAATGATATAACCTCAGAGGGGGGTGAAAAATAAGTTCTGGCATGAAGAATGAGAAGGCGTTGATGGTGGCGAAGAGAGGTAGAAAATTGCTAAGAAGACATCAAGTGTAATTCCAATTAAGTACATCAAATGCATTGTTTCTAGTATACGAATGCCCCAAATATACATCTGCCTTAATCTCTTCCAAAATAATGTATAAATGTATTGTAATCTATTACAGGAAGTTTTCTTTCATGGAAATTATTTCTATTTTTTAAATGAAAGTTTACAGACAAGATTCAAGATAAAGAGTTAACACTGCTGGACACGTTCGCTTCTTTACTCAAAGGATGCCTATCATCCCAGTCACTATGAAATGAACAAAAGACTAAATAACATAATCTGCTAATTCTAAACATAAAACGGTTTTAAACTTACGTAGGTTTACTTGGTTGTATGACATTACTTATGAAAAAATACCAAAATGCCAAATATCAGTATATACAGAAGATATATCTTTTAACTAAGCAGGGAATATCATCATCTCTTCACATTAGCCATGATTCAAAAAAGAATACTTGAAATATAGGAAATGTAATAATGACAATCTGTGTACTGCTTTTTGAAGTTCCTCAAATAAATGTTATCAGAGAAAGTTATTTGGGGAACATATGATATTGCATTGTATATTTGCCAGTATTTAAGAAAAAATACATTAAGAATATTTTTTTACTCTTAAATTCCAGGGTTCTCACTGCATTCAAAACATCATTTTCATGGAGTTGCACTTATCTAAATGCAATGCACATTTATTTTAACGAATTGTATATTAACCAGTGCATTTCTTCAAAATAATGCATGTTAATTAAGACAAGCATTTCCAATATAGAGATAGCACCAGCACTATTTGTTAAACGTGTTTTCTATTATAGGTGCAATTATGGTAAAATTTGATATCAGTGAAGAACTTACTACTTTTAGGAGCCTTTTAAAGCTACATGAATATATTCAATATTAAGCAATCTGCCATTAATGAAGCAATTACTGGGACAAGATTTCACTGGGGTGTAGAGTAAAGCACACTGCTTGCAGAACAACTTCTAACCAATATGCAAGGCCAGGAAATGAAAACAGGATCTGCTTTGAAAATGACATTTGAACAATACTTATTGAGTGGCTCTTAGTCAAACTCAGAACACAATTAACTATCACGGTAGAAAACTGTGACTGAAGCCTCGACTTTGGCACCATCTGTGTCCTACATGTGTTTTTATTTGATGAGTGTTTTAAGAACTAAGAACGTGGGAAGTGTACAGTCTTATTATTTCCTATGTGTTAAAGTAGTTATACAAGAATACAGGACAAGAGTCTGATGATTACTAAATTAAAAATTGAAACACTTCTATAATGTATGGTTTGAATAAACGAAAGCTGTTGGAATCATCATTACGTGTTACTTGAGAAGAACATGCAAGCAATAAATGAGATTTGTCTCATGCTTCATAGTTTGTCATGTGCCCTCCCATATATTATTTGCTCTGTATATGCACTGAGATTCATGGTCCTTTCAGAGTTAAATAAGTTGGAATCAACCCCATTCAAGGCAGCCTCAGGTCCTCACCAATCTCTGCAAATTTTCCTGGGGAAAGGAAAGACCTTAAATTTTCTTGGTCATTTCTTGCTCTAACTGCCAGTTCTCCTTCCTTAACTTTTTCCCAAATTACCCACATTAGGCCTTTGTTTGTCGGTTTGCTGGGGTGGGGAGCAGTATGGTAAATGCACCTGACAACAATAACTTAAAGCATATCCTGAGAATGACCCTGTGTGGCAGATGTGTGTTCGGAGTTCCGAGCTAAAGAATCCAGGAGTGGCCAACAGCCTGAATCCCTGGCTTGTGGAATACAGAGCATACAGGGGACTGAGCCCCTTTGTGTGGATTAGAAGAAGGTTTCCAGGTGGAGGTTCTTCTGGGGAGGATGGTAAGTGAAAATGCTACATAAACTGCATGCTTTTTACAAGCGATTCGAGTTCTTCTTCCCAGCCCCCTGCCACTGGACTCTTCCCTGTATGAAGCCCCCAGTAAAGCCATATGTCTCTTTTCCTGGATCCACTTCTCTTCTTTGGCCTCCTGAACCTGGTGCCATCCCTATAGAAGTTAAAAGGGGCCGGAATGACAAGGGCAAAGCAAAAAACCTTAAATCAGACGGATTTCCCTCCTCTGAAGTCTCCCGTTACTTCACCACTAGTTTTTCTTTCAGTCACTTCTCTGCCACAGCTTTCTCCCATGTTGCTGGTCTCCTGGGGTCCTTCAACACCCTCCTGTCATCTTATTTAGCTTGATAACCCCGGTGGCCCTGAGGCTACTTTTGTATATTCCAAATCTCATTAACTTGCTCCGCTACCTACTCTGTTCTCACAGAAAGGCTAGCCGAGGTAATAAACGTGATTATTTGTCCACTGAGAAAATTCACTGCCTGCTCTTTTTGTGTGTGTGTGTGAGACAGGGTCTTGCTCTGTCACCCAGTTTGGAGTGCAGTGGCATGATCTCAACTTGCTGCCGCCTCCAACTCCTGGGCTCAAGCCATCCTCCCCCCTCAGCCTCTGAAGTAGCTGGCACCACAAGCTCGAGTCACCACTCCTAGTTAATTTTTGTATTTTTTGTAAAGATGCAGTTTTGCTATGTTGCCCAGGCTGGTATCAAACTCCTGGCCTCAAGCAATCCACCCACTTTGGCCTCCCAGGGTGCTGGGATTACTGGCATGAGCCACTGTGCCCAACCATCACAGCCTCGTTTTTAAAACAAAAACAACACTGCACAATTGTCAAGTTGATGTGATTATTAACTAACAGGGCATCCTTGTAAGGTAGGTATTACTATTATTCCTGGTCCACACATGAGTAGATTGAGGTTCAATGCTATTTTCTGGCTGTCAGTGTTCATACAAGAAGGGAAGAACAATACTAGGACTTGAATCCAGGCAACTCTATATTGCTGCATCTTTCTGGTGCTCTGCGGAGTGCTTCTATTTTTGGTAATACATTACCATCATACAATTTCATGATATATGGAATTATTTTGCAATTAGATATATGTATTGTTCTTTTTTTCTTTTCATCATGGAATATTTATAGGGCCTTGAGCTTCCTCCATCAAACTTTTTTCTGTGCCTGGATTCTGTCTTCCATCATGGTTTATGTGCGAGTGCAAACAAAGCACAGCTGCTGTGGACAGTAGCATTCCTGTGGGATATGCACCCTTCATTGTTTTCTTCTTCCCCAGCAAAGCGCTGTGGTCATGCTGACATAGATCTGCATCAGGACTGCGAGGACTGGAAGAGGAAATAAGCTGAATAATTCCAAAGCAGTCTGACAGCTGTGCAAGTTTGGACGTCTTCTCATTAAATGCAGACAGCACATGTTCTTTCAACATGTCCTGCATCCCTTTGGTTCTGCTCAGAAAATGGACAGCATGCTAGATTTTCCAAGTAAAGATAATTTAATACGGGTAAATTTGTCTAAATTTGATACACAGGTGAAGAAAGAACTGAGAATTCAATTAGACAATTTGAAGCAATTAGACAACCCAGATTAGCAGCAGTAGGAAGCTGGAAAACCCAAGGGTTAAAGGAAGAGTGGAAGGAAATAGAACGGACAGAATTTGGAAGCCAGGACATATGGCTGGGCTGCCTGGTAGGATCTGGAACCATATGGGAGGTACATCCTCCTCTATATACTGTGAGGCAGAGCAAGAAAGAAAAATACTTCCCACACTCCAGTATTCCTACAGCGCTCCCATTTCAAAACTAGTCAAAACCCAGATGGCAAAGAAGCTTGAAAAAAATATTTTCCTAAAATACCTAGCAGAGTGGAAGGTGGGAAATGAAGCAATGACCAAATGAAAGGCATACTTGTCCCCCAAAATCCAAAGCTATTAAATGCCTTCACCTTCTGTCAGCTATAAATACACTTAATGAATGGCTCTAATAAGTAAGGCCTCTACAACTTTATCTCAAAATCGTTTTCTAGGATACAACATTTATCTACTTTTGTATCAATATTAATGACAATATTTTTATTTTATTAATATAAGTAATTTATAATTACTTTTAATTTTAAGTAAAATCATAAAGAGAAACTACAAAGTGCTTCATAACCAGTGTCTTGATTTTTCTCTTTAGTATATTCTTCTCTCTTAAGACTTGTCAGCTATGATCTAGTTTTTAATACCATGGTTTCAAGGACAATTTTTCAAGA
The DNA here is from genome assembly GCF_028885655.2 of Pongo abelii. Classification (NCBI taxonomy): domain Eukaryota; kingdom Metazoa; phylum Chordata; class Mammalia; order Primates; family Hominidae; genus Pongo; species Pongo abelii. The sequence goes on along the minus strand of NC_071990.2, from coordinate 92,623,807 downwards.
TATGCGGTGATTCATTTGATGTAGTTCACCAATGAGTTTTTCTCTAGTCTGAGAAATTTTCTCATCCTACAACATATCAGTTTCTTAAATGCAGAAGCTAAAGGAGAAAGAAATTCTCCAGATGGAGGAGAGGCTGAGAAAGGGCAGGGAACTGCCAAGGAACTAGGAATGCTTCCTCTGAAATGTTGGCTATTGCAAGTCCTTCCTTCCAAGAACCAAATTAAAAAAGAAAAAAACAACAACAACAAAAAAAAACAAACAAAAAACTAGCCTGTTTTCTGAAGGTCTCAGTGAGACTGAGGGTCATGGAGGACCTCTGTTTATAAACTGGAGCCTACATGCGCATAGCAGTACTTGGCCGGAAAGGTCTATGAAGTCCTTCACCATCTGATGTGTGATATGAGCTGTCATGTTCTGAAAGATACAACTCCCTGAACTGGGAACCCAGGGATATTATAAACCAACTTCCTTCCCTCTTTCTCTAAGATTGTTTTTAGAAACTCCTCTTAGAAAATACATGTTTCTGGCTTAGGAGTCATTGGGTTTATGTTTAACAAATACGTGTTTATGGAGTGTTTTGTCTAAGTATGGCTATAAACAATCTTCAGGATGAAAACTACTAGAAAAATAACCGTTTATTAGATTTTACAGAATTTTGTGTGTGTGTGTGTGTGTGTGTGTGTGTGTGGTGGTGCAGTCATGGCTCACTGCAGCCTCTACTTCCCAGGCTCAAGCAATCCTTCCACTTCAGCCTCTCAAGTAGCTGGGACTACATGTGTGCGGCACCATGCCTGGCTAATTCTTGTATTTTTTTTTTTTTTTTTTTTTTTTGTAGAGATGAGGTTTCTCCATTTTGCCCAGGCTGATCTTGAACTCCTGGGCTCAAGTGATCTGCCCACTTCAGCTTCTGAAGTGCTAGGATTACAGGCGAGACCCACTGCGCCTGGCAGAATGATTTTTAAATATGTAATATTTTCTACATGAAGGCAGTTTTTGCTCATTAAAACTGTTCAAAAGATAGCCATATTTTATTTTTAATTTTGGTATAAAATATTAAGTTTGAAATTGTTATATAAACATGTTACTAAATGGAGGATATTTGAGAGCTATGTTTGGGATCATTTGTGTCTTAAGTGATGCAAGTGGTAGGTGGAAAACATTTAGATAAATATTAGTGCTATTTAGCAGACATTATCACCCTCAGCTTTTCTGCACTGCTATGACATTTAGAGTGGTACATTTTCATCCTCTGATTTTTTTTCTACTGTTTTCCTTAGGTTTGTATTTATCTCAGTTTTCCTGATGTAAACAAATCCAGCAGTTTTGGTTACCTGGCCATGATTTTATTTGGGTAACAGGATATATTAAGGTTGTTAGTGTTATGGTTCACAAGGCATTTCTATTATGATTTCCTATGAAGAGCTTAAGATACTTTATTAAATCTGGTGACAATTCTCATAACTCAGTTAAGGTAGGTTAAATATATTTTAAAAAATCTTAGTAGCCAATCTATCTATATTTCATTTTAATCTCTTTTACCAACAGCTATCCCAGTGAGCTTTACCAAATTTTAAAAATTCAATTAATGAATAATCATTTCAATTAAAGAAATAAACAAGATTGAAAGTGCAAAGTAATTCAACATTAACACAAGTATTAGGGTCATGCCATATCTTTCAATCCAACTTATGCTCTTAGAACAAAATTGATTATTAAAGAGAACTTACTCAGTAATTTGCTAATAAAAGGATTATCTTACTCTGTGATTTGATCTTAAATTCCAGAGCTTATTAAAGTAACTTAACCTGTTTCCTCTATCTATCTTTGGCTCTAGAATTTGTTTTGTTTTGTTTGATTTGCTTTTTAATAATTCTTACTGTTAAATAAGAAATATAGAAAGCTTCATAAAACAAATGGGTAGGTTACTAAATTACCAAAAGGTGTACACTCTTGTAACTCTCACTAATGTCAAGAAGTAAACCTCACCAGCTTCCTCAGGAGAGTGCTGTCTGCTTCCTCAATCACAGCTCTTTTCTTTCCACTAAGAATTGCCCTCCTGACTTTTAATTACCTCCTTATTTTATTGTCCAATTGTGCTTCCATAGACACTGACGTTCAGTTTTGCTTGTTATTTTTTAAAGTATTTTTAAATTTATGGGATCCCTCTGCATCACTTGTCTTTTCTGAAATCTGTTTATGAAAGAGCCAGAGTCATGTGTCCTGTCAATTTTCACAGGTTGGATTTTGCTGATTGCGTTCCTGTGTAGTTTAACACGTTCCTCTGCATTTTCTGATAATTGGTAGTCATATCTAGAGACTTAAACTCAGGCTAGCTTTATTTTGTATTTATGTTATTTTTTAGGTAAATTTACTTCCTACTTGGTGTGTGCCCCTCATGAGGAGTCATAGGAGGGATTCAATGACAAATTGTCACTTTTGATAGAAGCCCTTAAAGTTCAGTACTTGGATCTTTTTTATTCCTTAGGATTTGCAAAATGTTGATACTATATTGTGTCTGTCATTCTTCTCTTATCTGTTCATTGAAATATTTCTGTAAGGAACCACATTCCTTCCTCTACTCGTTGGTCACCCAGTTCTACAGATTATACAAGAAAAGCAGAATAAATGCTTGATTTTTTCCTTTTATTTATATCCAGTTTATGTTTTGAAGCTGTGTTGACTGTAATTCTCGTATACTTTGGAACACAACATCTATAACTCATCTTTAAATACCACAGCTGTGACTTTCAAAGGAGAAATATGCTTATTTTAATTTTGGCCACATATCTGAGTTATTCAAAATTTGCTTTTGAGATATTACACTCTGAGCTATATAACGAGCCAATGCTGTGTAAACTCCACTTCTTTCAAAATTCCACCTTCACCAGATGTGTAGTTAGATTGCCACGTACTTTAATTCATTTTCCTTATAGATGTTCTACTGTGCTTTGTACTTTCCTTCATGCTACCAGTATTAGAGTTTTATTTTCTACTTCCATCACTGGATATATTATATTAGGCACTTCAAAAATAATTATTTCACTTTTATTTTTTCTGAAAGTTTTCTCATTTTCATTTTATATGTAGAAATGGAGATGATTCAATATTAAATAATTATGTGGGTAACGCTGAATCCTTGATCAAGCTGTTTAGATCTTTGTAGCTCCATCTTGTATATTTAATTTGTCTAAGAGGCCAAAATGTCACAGAGAGAAAAAAAAAAAAAAAAACTAGAGATGATCTGAGTGTCCTCAGAGACCATGCCTGACTTCTTGGGGATGAAGATCTATTGGAAATATGATTAAGTTGTTCTAATTAAATGTGGGCTCAGAAATAAGCAATGTTCATTTGGTGCACAAAACCCTTGGGGCTGAGAGGCGTGGAGTGCATATCCCTTAAAGTGAAGGAGCACATTATATAAAGAAAGAAAAGAGAAGCCGTACAGTAGGGACCAGATAATGCAGAGACTTTATGTTAATGAGTGTTTTGCACTCTTAAAGAAATGCATTTTAAGCTGGGGAAATGACATATTTCCATTTTGAGATCACTGCAGATATAGAGAAGGACTTAGAAGGACTAAGGATGGGTATGGAGGAATTTGTTAAGGAGATAATAAGATAATCCAAGTGATAAAGTATGGTAGATTGCACAAACATAGTCAAAGAAGATAGCAAATAAAATGCATATATAAGATAAATATTTAGAGTTTCCCTTTGCATTAGCAAAGTTAAAGGTCAAATTTGCCATGTAACTAAAAGCAGGGCACTTTTCTTGTGAAGGAGGGCATCTTCACGTGGACTTATTCAGAATCTTTCTCTCCTTTTTTCCTTTATGTTCTTCTCTTCCATCCTCACATCTCCTGCCTCTGTCTATATCTTGGTGTAATTCTAAACCTGGAATTCACAAATAAAATAATGCATAACACAAAACATTATTTTTGTCTTTTGTTTGGTATATAAAAAACATATATGTGGCAAAATTACCTGACATAGGTTATTATTGGATAGTTTTTTCTATTAAAGGATTGAATATGAATAAATTGCTACTTATTCTTTTACTCCATCTCATGAAAATTAAACAACAAAAATTTCTAAGAGCTTATTCTAAACGAAGTATGGATATCCTATATGTTTTATTTTCCTTAATCTTCATGACAATTCTAAAGATCTACCTTCATGGATGGAAAGAAGTAAGATGTAAAAAAACCAAAGCAACTTGTACAAGATCTCCTAGCAAATAAATGAGAGTTGGATTTCAGGATAGTTATATATAGCTGTTTGGTTCAAATGCTGAAAAACAGGAGACAACTTATTGTCATACACTGTTATTTTATATATCAAAGTCACACGTTTTGTTTTTTACTTACAGATAGGCATGTTGTGCCCATGTTTTTCCTTGTATTGGTAATGGGTTATAAAGGGTCACCTACATTCTCTTGCCTTGTTCATTTTATGATGGCATATATTTGCAATATTTTCTTGGAGGACTTTCCCGGCATTCATTGTCCTGGCCCACAGCACAATAAATGAGCATTATCAATGGTACTTGGCTCTTATAAATATGCAAAATCATTAGTAAAACATTTTGTTATAATTTTTTTCTGAGCATAAAAGACACCAAATGATATAGACACCAAATGATATAGACACCAAATTTTATAGAAAAATGATATATTATTTTTGATAAATGAAAAATCAAAAAATTATTTAGAAAATAAAGAAGGGACATGGATGAAATTGGAAATCATCATTCTCAGTAACCTATCGCAAGGACAAAAAACCAAACACCGCATGTTCTCACTCAAAGGTGGGAATTGAACAATGAGAACACATGGACACAGGAAGGGGAACATCACACTCTGGGAACTGTTGTGCGGTAGGGGGAGGGGGGAGGGATAGCATTAGGAGATATACCTAATGCTAAATGACGAGTTAATGGGTGCAGCACACCAGCATGGCACATGTACACATATGTAACTAACCTGCACATTGTGCACATGTACCCTAAGACTTCAAGTATAATAATAATAAAATAAAATAAAAAGAAAAGAAAGAAGGAATTAAGAATAACTTTTGTCTTACTACATAGGGACAGCATTTTTTATTGTTTCTTTTCATTTTTAACTTTTTATTACTGAAGTCCTGAAACACACATGCAAATATCAGACCTTATATACTATGCAAAAAGGCATATGACTTAGAAGTTTATAAATTTATAAACATTTTCTAATAATGTAATCAACACTCTGGCTGTAAAACCCAGAAACTCATTCAACCAGCATAAGCAAAAGAAAAATAATACTAGATAACAAGGAGACCTATTATTTTACTGAACCAAAGTCAGAAGGGGATCAGTGTCCATAAGGTCTGGAATCAAAAAGTCAAAGGCCTTTTGAAAACCAGACTTATCTACCTGTTTGTCTCTCCTCTCTTTCTCTCTGTTTTTGTCTCTCTTATTTATTAGTCTCTTTTTATAGCATCATACTTTCCTCTGTTTCTTCTATCTTTCTTTGAAGCTAGTGTGAAGTACTTTTTAATCAGCCTAGCCGTTTTGGAAAAACCATCCTACTCCACTCTTAGTCTATATGGTTCAATAGTGCTGACCTCACCACTGAGGTGAACAATTGACCCAGGTCTGGTCAATAGATTACAATAATTGTTTGAAAAATAAGTATATGGAATATTAGTTAAAATCACTAAATTTGGAGTAAATTTAAACATGTGTTCAAATCTCAGCACCAACACTCACTAGCAATACAGGCCTGTGCTAATTATTTATGGTCCCTAAGACTTAGAACAGTATCAAGCAAATAGTAAATAATTAATACATGTTAGCTGTTATTTCTACCAAGTTAAAAAGAGGCAGTGTTGAGAATATTTATGGAACTACTGGATTATTAAGGAACTGTTGGAATTTACGGCTGCTTAGTGGTTGAACAAAAGCTTGAAGTTGTTGACCATTTTGCCACCATAAGGACACACCTGCTTGAGAATAAAAATGTATACTAAGATAAGCTGAGTCGGTGTATTAGTCCATGCTCACTCTGCTATAAGGACATACCAGAGACTGAGTAATATACAAAGAAAGAAGTTTAATTGACTCACAGTTCCACATGGCTGGGAGGCCTCAGGAAATTTACAGTCATGGTGCAGGGCATCTCTTCACAGAGTGGCAGGAGAGAGAATGAGGCAGGAGAGAAAATGAGTTCTGAGCAAAGGAGAAAGTCCCTGCCCATAATGGAGGCTCTCTACCCAACCCTCGTAACCATTTTTCCTTTCTAGGCCTCCAGGCCTGTGATGGGAGGGGCTGCCATGAAGGTCTCTGACATGCCCCGGAGACATTTTCTGCATTGTCTTGGTGATTAACATTTGGCTCCTTGTTATTTATGCAAATTTTTGCAGCAGGCTTTAATTTCTCCTCAGAAAATGGGTTTTTCTTTTCTATTGCATCATCAGGCTACAAATTTTCCAAACTTTTATGCTCTGCTTCCTCTTGAATGCTTTGCTACTTAGACATTTTTTTCTGCCAGATACTTTAAATCATTCCTCTGAAGTTCAAAGTTCCACAGATCTCTAGGGCAGGAGCAAAATGCTGCCAGTCTCTTTGCTAAAACATTGCTGATCTTTTTGCATAGCAAGAGTGACCTTTTCTTCAGTTTCCAACAAGTTCCTCAGCTCCATCTGAGACCACCTCTGCCTGGACTTCATCGTCCATATCACAATCAGCAATTTGGTCAAAGTCATTCAATAAGTCTCTAGGAAGTTCCAAACTTTCCCACATCTTCCTGTCTTCTGAGCCCTCCAAACTGTTCCAACTTCTGCCTGTTGCCCAGTTCCAAAGTCACTTCCACATTTTCAGGTATCTTTGTAGCAGCACCACACTCTCTGCAGTACCGATTTACTGTATTAGTCCATTCTCATGCTGCTATAAGGACATACCAGAGACTGCATAATTTATAAAGAAAAGTTTAATTGACTCACAGTTCCACATGCCTGGGGAGGCCTCAGGAAACTTACAATCACAACAGAAGGTAAATCTTCACAGGGCGGCAGGAGAGAGAATGAGTGCCGAGCAAAGGGGAAGCCCCTTATAAAATCATCAGATCTCTTAAGAACTCACTCATTATCACAAGAATAGCATAGGGGAAACCACCTCTATGATTCAATTATCTCCACCAGGTTTCATCTTTGACACATAGAGATTATTACAATTCAAGATGAAATTTGGGTGGGGACACAGAGCCAAACCATATCAGTTAGGAACCAATGACAACATATGAGAAACCGGGTGCAGCCCATTTATCTCTGGACATACCAATTACATGAGCCAATGCATTCCCTGTTTTGTTTAAGGCTGAGTTCTTTTCTCTTGAAATTATACTGACCAGTATTCTGCATTTTATTACCCAGGTAATTATCTAGATGAGAAAAAAATACATAAAGATATATCTTTCAATTAATTAAATTATTAATTGATACAAAATTAATGTGAATTTTATATATTAACATATAAAAGATATTTTATATGTACAAATATATATCATATTATCTAAAATGCCTGTTTGAGTACATCCGTGTACTTAGAAATTCAGTTGGTAAAACAGTATAAAATGAGAAGACTCACACTTTGGCCTATTAGTACATATATCTATGCCTAAAGTTTTATAATTTCAAATTTAATTATTTTTAAGATTTATAACTTCTTCTCTACTTAATATGCTTCTGTTCTCCTTGTATGTCATGTTTCTTTGATTTAGCAACATTAAACAATATCTTTGATTCTCAACATGTGCTATAATATATTCAGTGGTAAACATTTATAAGTATGCAAATATTTTTCTTTGTACTATAAGTAGTACAATTGGTTACATAGAGAAGGAACTATAATCTAAATCCTTAAACTTTGCTCTTCAAAGGGGAATTTTCAGAGCATCAATGTCACATGCATGATCCTTTTGATTTTTCAAAATATTTTGTTTTCTACTAAGATCATAGCTGGTTTTGTTATTGTTTTATTTTTCTTAGCTTTAATTTGCAATTCTGCCTTTTTCATTGTTGAAGGAAATGATGCAAGAAGAGCTGGCCTCCTGATTTTACTTCACTTTCTCATTAAAGATATTTATTATTCATGGAAATTTCCAATTTCCTGTTTTAGTTTAAACAAGATTATTTTCTCAGGCCATGCACAGCTGTCCTCTTCAGATGTCTCTTCATTGAAATAGTGAGTTAAGATTGTTGTTTCATATACTACATATCTTTTTCTCTTAGGCTATTTGTTCAATATGCTGTAGTATATATTTGAGTATGTTTTCCTTAAATAGTATATAGATGCCAACATTTATTTTCTGTGTATGTAAAAATGTATTATTTTGTTCTCATTATTCATTAATGAGTTAAATAGGTCTATAAATCTATCTTCAAAATCATTTTTTCCAAGCCTTTGAATGCCTTACTTCAAACTGTTTTGATATCTTGCATTCCTAAAGTCAATTTGAAGCTCATAGTTATCTTTATTTGGGTGATAACCTGTTTGAGTGTATATTCTCTAGTTTATTTTGGTTTTCCAACTTTGGTAAATTTTTAACTTGATTTTTGCAATTGTTAAATGTTAACAACTTAACAACTAGGTGTGAGCTTTTTATTCATTCATCTCACTCTGTAAGTATTGAGCTTTTCATTCTAGTAATAAATATTTTTCTAGGGATGGGGTCAATTAATTTTCCTGGAGTCCCTAATAAGTGGATGTTGCACATTTATAATTTTTTCTTCCCTGATCCATTTCCTTTTGGTTTTTTTTATCATTTATGAAATTTTTATAAATTTGTCTTTTTCCCTATTCTAAGAAAATCTGTACATTTTTCTCTTCCAGATTACATATTTGTTCTTCTGAAATTCCATTTTATTTTTCAGCCTCCTACTAACTTAAAATTTTAAATTTCTATTACCATCTCCTTGTCTGTTCTGCGGTTTGTTCCTTTTCCGTAGAAACATCTATTCATTCTATGGATAAAACATTCTCTTGAATTTTTCTGATAATTCAGGAAAATTTTATTTTCATTTTGTTTTTCTTACATTATATAATCATTTCTCTGTGGGGTCATTCATTGGATCTATTTCTCTTCATTCTTCTCTTTCGTGTTTGTGTGGGTTTTTTCCCCCCCACTTAGTAGCTAATGATTTTTACTTAGTCATTTATATCTGAAAAAAGGACTAGCCTCAGTGCTCCTGAAAAGTTGGAGGTTGATTTGCTAATAATTTTCTTCCCTGTAAAAAAAGATTCAAAGAGATTTCCAGTTTGTTAAGGGGGTACTGTCTGCATAATTCATTTTTAGAAAATGCAGTCAGCGAGAGTGGAAGGCAGGCTGGCAGGCTTGGACTTGTCCCTCCTCCAGCCTCACAAATGGTAAGCAACATGGAGCAGGAGTTAAGGGTTTCTGTTCTGGAACCAAGTCTGTCTGGTTCAAATTCTGGCTCCATCACTGGTAAGTTACAGGACTTTGTGCAAGTTACTTCATCTTTTGGTGTCAATTATGCGTTAAACACAAATAATAGACCCTTCAATACAGGATTGTTATAAGTTACATATACGTCATTTAGACCAATATCTGGCATAATATAGAAAGCACTCAATAATTGTTTGCTTAAAAATAAAAGCATAGCAAAGAAGTTTATGTTAGTATTTTTTTTCCTTGGGGAGAATTACTTTTGTTTTGTTTTGTTTTTCTCTGTTTTTGAGTTCTAAAACTGCATCAATCCTTTACTGGTTCTCTTTAAGACACCCTAATTCTAAACCTCTGTGGGCAGATCTGCTATTATTTCCAAAGATTCGTTCTCCAGGTTTAGCTTGAAATACAACTGCTGTCTGTTTCTATGTATTGGTCGTGAAAAGTGAGTAAGAGAAGAGAAAGAAGAAAGAATGGCTCATCCAGTGGTTTCTTTTAGTAAAGATAATAATTATGAATAGCCAATATTATTCCTAACAATCAAAATGACTGTCATCCACTCACTCTGAACTTTGAGTTCAGAGTTTGAGTTCTCCTATTCTGGACTTTGAGACTATTTCTAGGGATTGGGCTACAAGAATGTTTCCCACTTTTGCTAAAATCCTCAAACTGTGTTATATTTTATATCATGCAATTAATGCAAATCCATCTACATTTCTCATTCCACATATTAGACACACTATCCAATTAAGTAATACCATTGTTTCCCCATTCCATGCATTACTTTGTCTTGTAAATCTGTACTACTATCTTGAATTGGAAGCAGCACTCATTTATTTTATGCTGGGATTTTCATATTGACTTTTGAATCAATTAAATTCCTTAGTTCATCTTTATGTATCATATTTATGCATATCTACATCTAATCTTTGTTCCTAGTTTCCCAAATGTTTGTAATTTGTATTATTGTATTGTAAACCAATATTAGCTTTTGAATTTTTTAGAAGTTATATTATTAAACACAATAATGGGTAAATATCCATTTAATATATATGTAGCTAAATAAATATATATGTGGCTAAATATTTTAATATTATTCAATATATTAACATAATTCTTTAGGTTATTAAAAAAATTCTGAATGGAGTGCACTTTCACCAGGGCAAAGATAACTTAATACACATTCTTATTTGTTGTTATTAAAATTTAAAAGCATTTTTTCTGTATAGCACCTCACAGACATTAAGGATTTAGACTGGTTTTCTTTCTCTTAAAAATAAAATGTCTACTTGGAGAACAATGAATTCATTCATGGACCATATTAACCAGTCAATAATTTATGGTCCTTGTTTATACATAAGATATTAGATATATGCAATGTAAACCTTTAACTATGAACAAAAAAATGATTATCTTGTGATTAAAATAGACCTGAGAAATTTGACTAATGGAAGAGTTTCATCATTAAGGTCAAAGTTATGGCTTAAGTAAGGGGATAGATTTGCCTGCAAACAAACAAACAAACAAAGAAACTATTTAGTCAGATGATCTAAAGCAAGTACCTTTTTAGCCTTCTACCTCACTGTGTGGTTTGCAAGTGAAAATTTCACTGTCAATGAGCTCAGAATAAAGAAAAATCAAGGTTTTATCGTATGACAGTGATCCTGGCTGCTGTAAATAATGGCAGTGCTCCAATTTTTGAAATTCTTTTATTCTAAAACCAAACATTGGATTTCCACCCAATGTAATACGATTCTCAACCTCTTTTGACTCAGTTTGAAGGAAACATTTATGGTGCTTAAATTGTTCCTGAGAAGTCTATGCTCTGTAACATTTTGAACAAATGCATTTTATAGCAAACTTTCCCACAAAGAGTGAAGATAAATCTAAGAATGTATAATCACATGCCATTCATGGACTGTTTTCACTTTTTAGTGGGTTCAATTGTTGTGCTCTCTTACCAAAAGGATAGTCAAAACTTATAAAAGTGATATTTAAATGCACAGCTGGTTGCGTCTCTAATAAAATGACTACTCATATCTAAAATAAAATAAAATAAATTAGGAGAAAATGAAGCTCAGATCCTGAGGCTGGCACCTACATTTCACTTTCTCTTTCCCTAGTCTAAATATAATGTCAGTTTGAAAAGCCATGATGTGGATCATCATCTGCTTTTGTTTGTCCTTTTGATTTCCTTTATGGGTTTAAATGTAATAAAAACAAGTAGCCATGTCTTAGCAAGTGGACACTGGTCCGTTTTTAAGTTACGTAGATTATTCTTAACCTGGGATTTGACTCATTTTGTTGATTAGGAAATTTACTTCTGTTATTTCTTTATTTATTTTTAAAATCTCACTTCTTAGCTTTACAGTATACCTATGGGGGCCATCACATGTGGATGATGAATGTGTTTCTATTTCAATCTACTTGTTTGGAGATTTAAGTGTTCTGTGTGTTTTGTAAGCTCCAAATTTGACACTAAGAGGTATTCATAAAGGTTATTTTGTGGATATTTGGTAATTTCTGTGGCAATTTTCGTTTCCTCCAGGACCCTAGAGGAAATCATCTCTTCCAGTTGAAGACCTTCAGAGGCCTTCACATCCAGCCCTAACGTGCAGTGATTGGCAGGACCTCCAACAAACAGAGGTTTCACCAGTCAAGTGAAGAGTTAGTTACCTTTTATTATTACACTTTATAAGTTGACTGAATTAAGTTAAACCTGTACATCATTTTTCTTTCTGGAAATTAAAAAGATTTACACTCACTATTTTGAACAAGTACATTTTTGCTTGCAGCTGTCAAAATATGCTGTCATTTCAATTATCTAGAGTGCCTATTAGTCACTTTTTAATAAAGTTCCAACTACTTTTTCCTGGTGTGTAATGAATGGCGTCCCTTGAACACCTTTTAAATATGTGTTCATGGCCCCTATAGATTTCTACAACTAGGTAGAAAATATTAAATAATTTAATAATAAAGTGCTTTACATTCTTCCATGTTGCCAAGAGTGAACTTCTTTCCAGAAATTGTATTTTCTTTTTTTTTTTATAACAACTCCTTCACCAAGGAAATATATTTTAATTTAAATTCACCGTTCTTAGCAATCATCACAGCAACAATAGGTGTTATAGTATTGATGAATGTGAGACAATTATTTTCTTTTTCACTGGAGCCATATATAAACCATTCATTTCATATACATATATGATATTTATCTTTTCAACTCATTTTAAGGTACTTTCTCTTCCAACCTGACTTTAAACTCCTGAAAAAGAGTAACCATGTTCATTCTTCTCTCTATTCTTCCCAATATTTAGTCAATTTTTATGTACATAATTTGCTCTCATTAAATTCTTTATTAAGAGTAACTAAATAAATCCATATGTTCAGGTCCTTAAGGTCATCAATTATGCATCATTTCCACCTCAGAGATAAGGAAGCTGACTCCTAATGCATTTGGCCAACTGATGATAAGAGGGCTACCTTCTAATGCCCAGAGCACTAATGCAAGATCTATTTCACCTCTCCATCTTGGCTTTTTTTGCTAGGATGTGTTTATTCCTAGAAAGCTGTCCTTACTCTTACTGTGCTTTTGTCAAAACAATCCTCTGAGGGCCTCAATTTTCTGCAGCTGTCATGTTGTTATCTCTAAGCCAATAATGGACACCCAATAACTCTTTAAAACATTGAACTTTTTCCCCTACTCACAAAAGTTTAATCACTGCTTTGTTCATCCTTAGTATTTTCTTTTTTTTGTTTTTTTGTTTGTTTGTTTGTTTTTCTTTTTGTTTTTTTAGACGGAGTCTTGCTCTGTCGCCCAGGCTGGAGTGCAGTGGCGCGATCTCGGCTCACTGCAAGCTCCGCCTCCAAGGTTCACGCCATTCTCCTGCCTCAGCCTCCCGAGTAGCTGGGACTACAGGCGCCCCCCCACTGCGCCCACCTAATTTTTTTTTTTTTTTTTTTTTTAGTAGAGACGGGGTTTCACCGTGTTAGCCAGGATGGTCTTGATTTCCTGACCTCATAATCCGCCCGTCTTGGCCTCCCAAAGTGCTGGGATTACAGGCGTGAGCCACCGCACCCGGCCCAGCCTTAGTATTTTCTCTTTTACCACATTTCACATTCCTCATTTCAATATAGACCTTTTCATAAGCTCTATCTTCTCCAGTAGATAACAAGCAAGACCCTGGGAGTTTTAAGCCAAATTTGGACCATCTGCGTATTTATTGCAACACTTAGCATACTTAAAGACTAAATCATATTATTTAAGACTATGGTTTCTCTGATTACATAGACTTGGTTTAAATTCAGTGAGACATTGGCCAGGCTTTGTAACAACTGTATGCTTTCCTTTTCTGATATATAATTCAGATAACTGTAGTACTCTCCTTTAGATCTGTCAAAAATAATAAATTACTTTATATATGTAAAACATTTAGAATAGTAGCCCTCACAGATTAGTGCTCTCTCTCTCTGTATATAGATAGATAGATAGATAGATAGATAGATAGATAGATAGACATAGATATACATACAGATATTATTTATTATTTTGACAACACGAAAGCATTTTAGGAATTCTATTCAGGAGGTCTCTTTAAAAATTACATAAATATGTGTGTTAATAAGCATTATGTTTCCCTAAGGAAATTATTCATAACTTTTTATCAGAGTTGCAAATGTACCCATGAATTTAAAAATGGTTAAGAACCAATGTTCTCGGTAGCCGTAATATACAAGAGTAGGCAGAAGAAAAATTGTCAAAGATTAGTGTATTGGCAGCAGAGTCCCAGCTTCTAGTGCAGCTGTTGAGGTCACAGCCAGTAGGTTGAAGTCTAGAAAAAGAGACAAAGAGTACTGTGGGCCTCATACGTGGACCCACTATCTGCCAGGCACTTTGATAATTTGTGGGGGAGTCCAATTATGAGCATTCACTGGAATTAATATATGATGGTTTTTCTACCTGACAATCATTATACCAGCCCTACATCCATTCCACTCCCATACCAACTGACCATCATTATTATTATTTTTCTTAATTTTTGCCTCTTCTCCATTAGAAACTTTGCCAGAGGTTGTAATCAAGGTGCACTTTTTTTCTTTTAATTAAGAGCCAGGTCTTTAATCCTCTTAGCCATTTAAAAATTATTTTTCCAACATACATGTTGACTAGAATATTGAAAAATTTGAAAATGTTGGAATTTTCTATTTCATCACTCACATCCTGAAATTAACTCCTAGTAATTTCTTTTATTTATGCTCCGAGTGTCTTTGATTATTTGTCCAATCCTCTCTCCAGCTATGTTTTACCAGTCTGGATCTATAACTGCCCTCTTTGTCCTTCCAAAATGCTAATATCTGCTTAAGTAATCCACAGTCAGTCTCTGAAGTTGGCTCCCAGAGGTTCCCACCTGATACATTCAACAGCTTACCATTGAGTGGAGAAACCAAGCAATTAAATAGGTAGAAATAACAAAGTGTGATGGATACAGAGAAAGTACAGGTTGCTACAAAAGCATGTATCAGGAAAACATAACTAACCTGGCATTGGAAAACACTTTTTGTGGATGATATGTTTAAGCTCAAACCTGAAGCTAATGAGGCATGAGTTAAGGAAGTTAGGTGATGTGAGCTTCATATGCACAAGGCTGAAATATAAACACAATATTAAGGATAAAGGCAGGCCCACTTCTCAGACTAAATAAAATATTATAGATATAAAGGGTATATTGTGACTCAGAAACCATGGAGATTCCTAAAATTTTTCCTTGACAATCCAAATAACTTCTTTGCTTAATAAGAGTAACTGCAGACACCCATCTCTGCTTACATCCTGACCTTTCAAATGTGGCTTACTTAATAAGACTACTTAACCTTCTGACCAACCATGTATGGGGATTCCAATTTCACCTCTTCACCAACACTTGTTATTGTCTGTCTTTTTTTGTTTTGTTTTGTTTGTTTTTTTTGAGACAGAGTTTTGCTCTTGTTGCCCAGGCTGGAGTGC
This sequence comes from Pongo abelii, assembly GCF_028885655.2. Lineage (NCBI taxonomy): Eukaryota > Metazoa > Chordata > Mammalia > Primates > Hominidae > Pongo > Pongo abelii. Next base: position 92,608,361 of record NC_071990.2, on the reverse strand, counting down.
AATGGTGCGATCTTGGCTCACTGCAACCTCCGCTTCCCAGGTTCAAGTGATTCTTTTGCCTCAGCCTCCCAAGTAGCTGGGATTACAGGCATGTGGCACCACACCCTGCTAATTTTGTATTTTTAGAGGAGAAGAGGTTTCCGTCATGTTGGCCAGTCTGGTTTCAAACTCGCGACCTCAGGTGATCCGCCTGCCTTGGCCTCCCAAAGTGCTGGGATTACAGCCGTGAGCTACCATGCCCGGCAACTTCTTATTTTTCCATTTGAATATGTTTTCTTAACTTTTTTTCTAAGTACCCTGGCTAAAACCTCCAGTAGCATTTTGAATAGAAGTAGTGAGTGAGAAGATGCTTTCTGTTTTCCTGATTGTAGGAGGAAAGCATTCTTTCTTTAGTTATTGAGCATGATGTTAGCTGTAGATTTTTCATGAATACTTTTTCTCAGATTCAGTAAGTTCTCTTATATTCCTAGATTTTTAAAATCTTTTTTATCAATAAAATGTGTTTGATTTTACTATAGAAAATATGTCTTTTGTGTCTATTGAGAAGATTATGTGGTTTTTGTTTTTTATTTTATTGATATGGCATATTATGGTGATTAATGTTTGTATGTTAAACAAATCTTACATCCTCAAGATAGATCCTACTTGGTGGGTAATTCTTTCTATATGTTGCCAGTATTTTGTTGAGACATTTTGCATATATATATATTTAAAGAAATATTGTTGTTTAGTTTTCTTTTCATATGATGTCTTTACTTGGTTTTGATATATGAATAATGCTGGCCTCATGGAATAAATTGAAAAGTTCTATCTTTTTGGAAGGATTTGCAAAGAACTGATATTAAATCTTCCATAAATGCTTGTAAATTCATCAGTGAATTTTTTTTTGTAGAAAGTTTTGTAAGATACGAATTCAATCTTTTTTATATATTGATGTTCTATTCAGGATTTCTATGTTTACATTCTCTCATTTTAATTTTGTTTTTGTTTTATATATGTGTCACAAACAGACCACAGCTAGATGGAGATATCAAATCTATTCTGATTTTCTGGAATTTAACCTTTAATAGACTTATTCAATCTGTTAATATTTTTATTAGGAATAGCAATATTTGGAATATTTGTTATATTTTGTATATTTTGGTGTATCCTTTTCTTTCTTCATTTTTATCATTTTTTGCTTTTTGTTGGATTAATACAGCTTTCTTTAACCCTTTTTATTTTTTTCTCAGACATTATTTAATATGTATATTTCCTTCACCACAATCACTTCCATTATACTCCCTAGAAGTGGTCATTGTTAACAGTTTGTGGATATTCTTCCTGAAACTTTCTATGCACATACAAACATACATTGTTTTATACAAATTGAATTATATAATACATACTGTTATGCAACCAACTGTTTTCTTTAAAAAATAAATCCAGACATCTGTCGAAGTTAATAGATAGTTATTCTTTTGTTAAACTGCTGCATAATAATTCATGGTTTGGAAATTCCATAATTTATTCTTACTAGATTTTTGTATTATTGTAAAAGTAAGATATATACTTACAAACTAATCAACCAGTATCAAAGTATAAAATTATAATTGAAGGCTACAAAAAAAAGGTACACTCTTATTAACTTAAAGAAAGTCCTTTATAATGTGGCTTTTATTTGTTTGTCTAGCCTAAGTGAATGACAATCCATCATTATAGCTCTATGATCCAGCCAAGTCACCTATTTCATAGATCCAGTACATGTCCCAATCTTTCTTACCTCATAACCTTTGCACATTGTCTTCGCTCTACTCCAGCTCTAATGAGCCTAATTTAACTAGCTTAATCTTGATCTTCCTTTAATTGTCAGGGCAGATGTTATTTTCTCTAGACACATTTCTGCCTTTCTAGATACTCTCCAACTCTGGATTTGATGCTCCTTCTATGTCCACACATAGCAACTTGAATTTCATTTTGGCACTTAAAAGCATATTAAAATAATGATTTTAAAACAAAAATGCCCACTGTCACTACTCCTATTCACCATAGTATTGGAAGACCTATCTGGAGAAATCAAGCAAGAGAAAGAAATAAAAGGCATCCAAATTGGAAAAAAGGAAGTCAAATTATCTCTATTTGCTGATGATATGATATTATACCTAGAAAACCATAAAATCTCTTCCAAAAGACATCTAGACTTGATAAACTAGTTTAGCAAAATTTCAGGATGCAAAATCAACATGCAAAAGTTAGTAACATTTCTATACATGAATAACATTCAAGTTGGGAATGAAATCAAGAGCTCAATTCCATGTACGATAGCCATAAAAATACCTAGGAATGTGTTTAACCAAGAAGACGAAATATATCTACAAAGAGAAGTATAAAATACTGATGAAATAAATCATACATAACACAAAAGGAAAAATATTCCATGCTCACAGATTGGAAGAATCAATATCAATAAATGACCATACTTTTCAAAGCAATCTGCAGATTCAATTCCTACCAAATTACCAACATATTTTTCATAGCATTACAAAAATTTCCTAAAATTCATACAGAACAAAAAAAGAGCCTGACTAACCACAGCAATCTTGAGAAAAAGAACAAAGCTGGAGGCATCACATCACCTGAATGCAAAATATGCTACAAGCCTATAACAAACAAAACATTATGGTACTGGTACAAACATAGACACATAGATTAATGGAAGAGAATACAGAACCCAGAAAGAAAGCCACATACCTACAACCAGCTGATTGTCAACAAAGTCAACAAAAATATATAATGGGTGAAAGGACAACCTATTCAATAAATGGTGCTGTGGAAACTGGATAGCTGTATGCAAAATAATGAAGCTGGACCCTTATCTCTCACCACATACGACTAACTCAAGATAGATTAAAGACATAAATGTAAGACTTGAAACTATAAAAATCCTAGAAGAAAATCTAGAAAAATTTCTTCTGACATTGGCATAGGCAAAGAATTTATGACTAAGACCTGAAAAGCAAATTTAACAAAACCAAAAATACACAAATGGGACTTAATTAAACTTAAATGTTTCTGCACAGCAAAAGAAATAATAGACAGAGTAAACAGACAGCCTACAGAATGGGAGAAAATATTTGCAAACTATGCATCCAACAAATGACTAATATCCAGAATCTATAAGAAACTCAACTCAACAAGAAAAAAAAACAAACAATCCAATTAAAAAGTAAGCATAAGCTAAGATCATGCCACTGCATTTCAATCTGGGCAACAGAGAGAGAAACTCTATCAAAAAAAAAAAAGTAAAATAAGCAAGGGACATGAACTGATATTTCTCAAAAGAAGACATACAGCCATGTATGGTTGCTCACACTAGTAACCCCAGCATTTTAGGAGGCCGAGATCGGTGGATCACTTGAAGTCAGGAGTTTGAGACCAGCCTGGCGAATGGGTGAAATTCCATCTCTACCCAAAATACAAAAATTAGCCAAGGATAGTGATGCACCTCTGTAACCCTAGCTACTTGGGAAGCTGAGGCAGGAGAATCACTTGACCTGGGAGGTGGAGGTTGTAGTGAGCTGAGACCACATCACTGCTCTTCAACCTGGGTAACAGAAAGAAGCTGAAGGCATCAGAAAAAAGCTGAAGGCCTGAAAAAAAAAAAAAGAAAGAAAGAAAGAAAGAAAAATAATTTTTAAAAAAAGGAAGACATACCATACAAGTGGCCAAACCAACATATGAAAAAATGCCCTTCAAGTCTAAAACACCAAAAGCAATGGCAACAAAAGCCAAAATTGACAAATGGGATCTAATTACTACCATCAGAGTGAACAGGCAACCTATAAAATGGGAGAAAATTTTCACAGCCTCCTCATCTGACAAAGGGCTAATATCCAGAATCTACAATGAACTGCAACAAATTTACAAGAAAAAAACAAACAACCCCATCAAAAAGTGGGCGAAGGACATGAACAGACACTTCTCAAAAGAAGACATTTATGCAGCCAAAAAGCACATGAAAAAATGCTCACCATCACTGGCCATCAGAGAAATGCAAATCAAAACCACAATGAGATACCATCTCACACCAGTTAGAATGGCAATCATTAAAAAGTCAGGAAACAACAGGTGCTGGAGAGGATGTGGAGAAATAGGAACATGTTTACACTGTTGGTGGGACTGTAAACTAGTTCAACCCTTGTGGAAGTCAGTGTGGCGATTCCTCAGGGATCTAGAACTAGAAATACCATTTGATCCAGCCATCCGATTACTGGATATATACCCAAAGGACTATAAATCATGCTGCTATAAAGACACATGCACACGTATGTTTACTGTGGCACTACTCACGATAGCAAAGACTTGGAGCCAAACCAAATGTCCAACAATGATAGACTGGATTAAGAAAATGTGGCACACATACACCATGGAATACTATGCAGCCATAAAAAAGGATGAGTTCATGTCCTTTGTAGGGACGTGGATGAAATTGGAAATCATCATTCTCAGTAAACTATCACAAGAACAAAAAACCAAACACCGCATATTCTCACTCATAGGTGGGAATTGAACAATGAGAACACATGGACACAGGAAGGGGAACATCACACTCTAGGGACTGTTGTGGGGTGGGGGGAGGGGAGAGGGATAGCATTAGGAGATATACCTAATGCTAAATGACGAGTTAATGGGTGCAGCACACCAGCATGGCACATGTATACATATGTAACTAACCTGCACATTGTGCACATGTACCCTAAAACTTAAAATATAATAATAATAAAATAAAATAATGTAAAACAAAAAAAAAAAGAAAGAAAAAATGCCCAACATCACTAATCATCATGGAAATGCAAATAAAAGCCACAGTGAGATACCATTTCACAGTAGTCAGAATAGCTATGACTAAAAAGTTAAAAAACAACAGATGTTGATGAGGTTGTAAAGAAAAGAAAACATTTATACACTTTTGGTGGAAATGTTAATTAGTACAACCTCTATAGAAAAGAGTTCGTACAGCGATTTCTCAAATAACTAAAAATAGAACTACCATTTGATCCAGCAATCCCACTTCTGGGTATCTACCCAAAGGAAAATGAATCATTATATGAAAAAGACACCTGCACTTGTATGTTTATCACAGCACTATTCAGAATAGCCAAGTCATGGAACCACCTTCATGTTCATCAAAGGATGACTAGGTAAAGCAAATGTGGTGTACATACACTGTGGAATACTATGCAGTCATAAAAAAGAATGAAATAATGACTTTTGCAGCAACACGAATGGAGCTGGAGGGCATTATCGTAAGTTAAGTTACTCAGAAACGTCAAATACTAAATCTTCTCACTTATAAGTGGGAGATAAACCATGGGTACACATAGACATACAGATTGAAACAATACACACTGAGGACTTCAAAAGTGAGGAGGGTAGGAGGGTGATAAGAGTTAAAAAGTAACCTATTGGGTACAATATTCACTGTTCAGGTGATGGGCACATTAGAAGCTCAAATCTCACCATTATTATGCACCATGTCCACCTAACAAATCTGTACATATATCCCATGAATCTATAAAAAAATAAAATGTAAAAGGTTGGTTTTCCTCTCAAGCTTAAACCATAAACTGCATGAGACAGAATGAGGCTGTCCAATTGACTATGGTAATCCAAAAGCTTAGCACCTATGGTAGGTACTCTACAAATATTGGTTGGATAAATAAAAGGCAATAAATATTATTTCTTTCAACATTGCACTTTGAGTTAGCTTGGTTTCCAACATGGCACTTGCTCTAACCAATCAATATATTAAGGTGAGAAACCATAAATTATAAAATTAGTAATTCTATAGAAACTAATTGCAATTATTTAGACTTTTGACTTACAGAAGTAGCCATTTTTGAATGATATCTTTTTCTCTCTTCAACATACCAATCATATTAGTTGAAATTATTTATATTACAGGACTGTGGGCCTCAGTTACAATGTTGCAACTCTAATAGTATAATTAAATTTGGTTAGCTTATATATGACCCTTATTTATTCTACGAAAGGAAGAAACACTTTTTGCTTTGGGGAAAATTCTCTGCTTTACAAATTTATCTCCAGAAGCTTGTTTTTGGAAGAAGAAACTCATTAGAAGGACTGCCAAATTTTTTCACCCCATTTAAGAATTTAAATTGCAGTGAACTGTTGAAAGCTATTGTAAAACAGTTGAGTTTTAGTTGACTAATTGCTAGTAACCGTCCCAAGTCAGTTCCTGTGTTCCCTCTGAGAATATAAGAAATGTGTTCTTTGTCTTTTGCCCCTCAATTAAAGACATTACTATACTACATCTACTCCGACACTTGAGGTACTATCTTTAGTTCCTAGAATTTTCTCAACCCAAATATTTAACTCAATCCCAAGTGCTTCCAATGCTAAATGTAAGCTACGTCCTGAAACTATTACCTTTCTTCCAAGCCACAGATACAGTTTGTTTTCTTGTCATCTTTTGTTTGGCCCCTTGCAAAACTCAAGTAATTGACTTCTTGTTTCTGTTCTCTCCATAATCCAATTTAGGTTTCTAACAATGACCATATGTCAATAACACAGATCTTATCATGTCCCCCTCACCAAAATACATACTTAATGTCTGTGCATGACTCTGCATAATCCCATGTCAGAAGCCACTAGGATACACTGTACAATAGAAGTAAAATATGACACATATGTTTAAGACACACTGTAATTTTAAACTTTCTAGTGATTACATTAAAAGTAAAAAAAAGTATAATTAGTTTTAGTAATATATTTTATTTAACCAAACGCATCCAAATATTTTATTTTACCTGTTAGTCAATATTGAAACTTATTAATGGTTTATTTTATCTCTTTTGTTCTTAATAAAGCTCTGAAAGCTGGAGTAGTTTACGCTAATTTTCAATTAGTCATACTGCTGCCTAAATAAATACTAGTAGTACACAGAACTAGTGATTCTGTTGCAAGTGTTGAATAGGACAGCTAAAATTCAGGCGGGGTTCAGTAATGGCAAATTTTCCAAGACAGAGGATTCCCAGCAAAGCTGGCAGCTCTGGGCTATCCTTCATTCTAAATAAGGTATCAGTAATTTTTCTGGAGGTTAGAGACAGAGGTTGATGCAAAGTAGGGAGGATTATATCACCTTATTATTGTACCTACTAAAAGTGGCAATAAATTAATACAAATTTGTATGGGTATCTTGAAATGATCTTGTATAATTGTATGTGTAAGAAGAAGAAAATGTACCACTTTTCCTGAACCTTGCTGAAACTCACAAGAAGATGGTCAGTTTTGATCACTGTTAGAGGTGGGGCCTTGTTTGTCTATTTGCCAGGACTTAAAAGCAGTAATGTAAACCTGTAGCTCTTTCTCCCATTTGGCTACTTTTAGGCAGGTTTGACTTTCTCCAGTATTGTTTAGATTGGAGCAGACTTTAGGTCTTTCCAGTATAGAATGGCCCCCAAAACTGTACTGTGTATACTCATTCCTATAATCAAAAGGTATGTGTCAGGTTGCCAAAAAAATCAGGATCTGTAAGAAATAATGCTTTGGGGGACAAGAAAAATTCCATTGACTGGCAAAGAACAGGAACAGGAGATTCCCATTTTCTTGGTGTACACATAAAGAAGCAGAAAGCATACAACACTTAGTGCCTATCAGTGTAGCATTATTATGTCATCAGCAACTTCAGTTTTGTTTTTTGGTTTTTTTGAAGCATAGTATAGATATCTTAGCATATCTTTCATTTAAGAGCATTAGCAATTTCTTTGTTTAACTTTTCTTTGTAACTAATCTGTATATAACTCTCATTAACTGCTTTAAGTTTTGTGAGTGCCTGGGTAAATTACTACTCTTTACTGAGAGCAGTAATTTACCCATCTTTCTTCCTCTCTGTTACAGCAACTCTCTTTTTCCTTCCAGCACAAGGGAAATGGCAACCGACTGTTGCCGGTTCACACTTAAATGACCACCTCTACCTAAGCTTGACTTATATACTTCCTCATACTACACACAAAAATCCCAGCAAATGTTTTTTTATTAGACCGGAGAAGTGAGGTTTGTAAAAATACAGTATCTTTTGGAGTGAAGGGGCAACATTTTCTAAATAAAAGAAAGATGCTTTCACATAAGAAGAATGGGACAGAAGCTAAACAATAAAGGGCTCTGCTTCCACATAAAGCAGAAAATAGAATTTACTTCTGTCCCTACAGGCAGTTTAGATCACTGCTGCATTAAATGGCCTAGAGCAGCTTGTTCAGATCATGACTCTGATGTTTTACAGGCACTCTAACATGCCGTATGCTCCTCTCCTTCGATATGCCATTTTTAGTAAGTAGTAAAACGGTACCCCTTGTTCATGCCAAATATTTGAGAACTATTCCCTCTGTTTCATCTGCCACATATAATGGGTCACCAGTCTTCTAAACTCTAATTCTTACTTGTCTCTTGAAACCACCTGCTGCTACTCTCATTCCCACTACTTTTATCCAAGCCATCATCTCTCTCCTGGGCACTGCAATACCTTCATTACTGTTTGCCTAGATTCTCTAGGCCCCCGATGACTCATACTCTACACTGTACCTTGAGGGATATTTTAAAAGTGCACATCTGGTCATTTTACTCTTCATTGGTTCAATGGCTTCCCACTGCTTATACAGATTAAGGTTTTAAGGATTAAGGATTTAAGGATTAAGACCTATATTCTTAACAAGTTCTCAAGATTTTGTGTGGTTAGACACCTGCTCACTTACTTAGCTTCCTTTCTCAAACTTCTCCTTTTAAAAATATATTTAAGTCAAATGGAACATCTTTCAGTTCTATGAGTGTGTACTCTTTTATCTCAGGTCTTTTACATGATTTTTTTGTACGTGGAATAGTCTGTCAGAATTTTTACTCCTATTCATTCTGTCTCAATATAGGCAGCCCTTTTCCCAGGTAACTTCACCCAGGCACCATGATGAGGTTGGTTCACATGTTAAATATTTCTACAGCATGCAGCATTTCCTTTTAGTGGTATAGAATACTTGCAATTATTTGTTTAATATCTATAAACTCCATGAGGGCATGGACCATGCATTTTTTAGCCCTGTATTCTCAAAACCTAATACAAATGCCTGACCCACAGAAGGTGTTAATGAGCATTTGTGGAATACATGCATGAATGCATGAATGAATGATCACACTGCTATAATTTGTTGTTCACAATTCTGTCACACATCACACCTTCTTTAACAGCAAGTCCCAAAGGCTTTGCATCCCCATGTTTACTGTATTATATGCTTCATAGGAAGCCCCCAAAATAGATTGATTGATAGATTAACAAAAGTAGGTGATGCTTGCCCATGCCAAATAATTTTGGTTTATTCTATTTAATTCACCTTTTTTATTTAGAAGGAATTTTCTTTGTTGATGTGAAATGGCTAGGTTTCCTATCTTTCATTTATCAGCATAAAATCAGATTACCAAACTTAATGCCTTAGTCAAGGGCCTAAACAGAACCTTTGAATTAATCTATGAAGTAACTGATAGGTGTGGGGCTACTGAGTTCTGCTATTCCTCTGTAGTGCACAACCCCTTTCATGATACTCTTTTTTTTTTAACTATGGACCCATATTTTCCCTTTTCTGACTTCTGTCATTCTGTTAGTTGTTGGAAATAGCTGCATAGCAGAGCATTGCAAAGCTCAGCCCTAATTCCAAACCTGTAACTGGCAGTCAATAGGCAAAGACACATAGTGAGGATATTATGTTGACAAGTCACTCAAACCCCTTCTTCTATATGTAATCATTGTAAAAACTCTATGATTAGTACCTAGATCACTTATCTGTCTTTATAAAAGTCAGCCTGGTCACTTTTTTTTATAATGTCTCTTTCTTCTTTACTGAGCACCTGATACATAATAAGCCAAATGTGTTAGTCACTGGAGAAAAGTCAAAAATAAACATTGTCCATGTTGGATTTGTTATTGGCTCTTCTTGTAGCAAGGTAACCATGAATCAACACACTGTGGACTCCCTTGGTTTTATTCTCACGATTCACACAAGTGAAATCAAAAATGTATTTGGAGTCATTCTGTAAACCACCAAACAATACGCCAGACTTTTGGAGGTCGGGGATAGAGAAAGAAGAAACGCTAGATCAACTGATGCTCCTGCAAGATGCCCTAGAAGAGAAGGCCCGATGTGTTCATTTTTGATCAACCACAAAGTGTTCATATCAACATAACCATAGAAAGGGAAAATAATAACTCTTAGAAAATAAATCATTCAAAGTATTATTTGTAATAAAAGTGGACAAAATAAAGAACGATTGAAAGAACTGTGTGTGATATAGTGACTTTAAAGTGCCCTAGTTTCACAATGCGTGTGTTAGCAAAGTCATAAAATCCTATAGAATCACACACTAAAAAATCAACAAAGTTATTCTGTGTTCTGTGATTGGTATACTTTGTTCCCATTAGTTCAATGAGTTTCTATTTAGTCCCTAGATGAACTTCACTTTCTGAATTGTGAATGTTTACCCTATATAGCCTTTTATTTTATTTTGTATTGTTTTTGAGATGGGGTCTCCCTCTGTCACCCAGGCTGGAGTTCAGTGGCATGACTTACTGCAACCTCCATGATTAAAAGAACTGTGTATGATACAAGTGCCTTTAAAGTTCTCTAGTTTCATACATCATCTGTGACAAAAGTAATAAAATCCTATAGAATCACACACTAAAAAAATCAACAGAGTTGATTTGGCCTTCTCTAATGCTTGTCACTGTTTAGCTTCTAGGTCATCACTTCATCCATTTGACGATCAGGTGATTAAGACTTTCTCTAAATAAACTTTGAAAGTTTTTGTTTTTTTCTCAGCCAAAAATATTCATAACTGTTTCAGACAATAGCCAATGTCTATACAACTCTTTAGCATGGTATATTTTGTTTTCTGGGGGCTGCCATAACAAAGTACCACAAATTGAGTGGCTTAAAATAAATCTACTCTCTCATAGTTCTAGAGCCTAGGAGTCTGAAACTAAAATGCTGACAAGGTCATGATCCCTTGGAAGGGTCTACAGAGGAATCATTCCTTGCCTCTTTCAGCTTCTGGTGGCCCCAGGCATTCCCTGGTCTGTGACAACACAGCTCCTATCTCTGCCTGCTTCTCATTTGGCCATTTTCTTTCTGGTTAGGACTTACTCAAATGCAGTAGGATTTCATCTTAACTATTTACGTCTGCAAAACTCTTATTTCCAAGTAAAGTCACATTCTGAGGCTCTGGTGGACATGATTTGGGGAAATACTATTCAACCCACTACACATGGCATAAAATCCCCTATAAAATCTAATGTGGTTGAGCACAGTGGCACACAGCTGTAATCCCAGCACTTTGGGAGGCCAAGCTGGGAGGATTGCTTGAGCCAAGTCATTTGAGACCAGCCTTAGCAACAGCCTTGCCTCTATAAAAAATCATATATATATATGTGTATATATATATGTAAAATATATGTATATATATAAAATATATATATATAAAATATATAATATACACACACACATATATATGTGTGTGTATGTGCCTGTGTGTGTGTATCTGGGTGTGGTGATGCACACCTGTAGTCCAAGCTACTCAGGAAGCTGAAATGGGAAGATTACTAGAGCCTGGAAGGCAGAGGTTGCAGTGAGCCATAATCATGCCACTGCACTCCAGCCTGGGCAATAGAGGGAGACTCCATCTCAAAAACAATAAAAAAATAAATAAATAAAACCCAATCCTAGCACACTTCATTTTTAGACTATCCTTTAAATTACTACTAATTGCCTTTAATTAGTCAGCTAGAAGGACAAAAATGAGTCAAGAAAAGAAACCAACAATTATGGGGCTTATTTCCTGATACAGTGCCTTCCAAGGAAAGATGCATACATTTGAAGTAAAGCTCACCTTTACTTAGGGACAACCAATGCAATTTTGAGTAGTTTGTTTTCCATATAAAGATCTTATGTTCCAAATAATCACAGAGTAAGTGTAATTATAAAATTAATAAACCACATGTTATATAGGTTAATAATCTACACGATAAAGCTATGTTTCTATTTCTATGAAATGGCTTTAAAGTAACACAGTGTAGAATAAAATATGCATACAGCATGTAAAATAGTGTATTATAATTTTTCCTCAATAATTTACATGAGTTTTGTTTTTTTACTCAGCATTTGCAAGGACTTTCAGGAGATAGTAAATAGTTCAGGATTAACCAAAATCCTTATTTTGTTTTGGATAGGTTTCTCTGTAGCAAACATGAAAATGTGAAATGTATTGAACTTAGGTATTTTTCCCAAATGCTACATTCAGCACTTAGTAAATGTGCTTGTTATCAATGATGATAATGACAAGAAGGAGGAAGAGGAGGAGGATATGGAGGAGAATGATGGTTTCTTCCAATGAGAAGCTCTTTAAATGTAAGAAAACCTCCACTATTTTTATTCCCACCTACCCTACAAACTCTTTTTAATGCAAATTCAGAAGTAAACTTTTTCATAACTCCTAAATAAAGGCTTTTTGGAAATTATAAGAGCAACATAATAGAACAACTACTGAGTACCAATTGTGAGCATGTACAAAGCACCAGGAGGGTAACGATGAACTAGACATGAGATTCGACTTTATTCTAGCTGGAGACCAGGAACAGTAAGTGGTAATGAAATCACCGTCACGTACTATGACAGCGCTGGCCTAGGGAGCCTTGGAATGCATGACAATGTGCTTCCTGTATCAAAGTCAGGCGGTCAGAGAGGGGCTTCCGAGGGAAGAGGACAACCTCAACTGAGATCTAAGGGTTGAAGATGGAATTACTATATAGAGAATTACAGGATAGGAATGGGAGACAGGCAAAGCAGGAAGAGTCAGAATTAAAAGGAAAGAGGTTAAAAGAGCCTGGTGATTCCTGTCACCTTTTGACATGCATTTGATTGTTCCTATGGCATTTCAAATGAGGAAGAGTAATTCTATAGTTTTCTATAATGTTTTACAGCTTTCCAAGTAACCCAGTATATATTACCATAATGTTCCCTCATACCTACTTTTATGGTAGGTATCTGTGATAAGTATTATTACCCCCATTTAACAGACGAAAACATTAATTTGTACTTAAATTTAAAATAAACTGCTTTAAATATGACACTGAAGAAAAGCTTTTTTATTTAGTTCCTTCCTTCTCTTTATTTTCATCTTGCGTATACTTATGTTCCTCTTTAAGGGAAAAGCATAACTTAAAATTAAATGAAATAGACATTGAAAATCAAAATCATCTCTCACAGAATTGCTACAGTAGCATAAGATAACTACACAAGCACTCACTATTACCTTAGAACTTGATCAATGGGAGGAAATGATTTAAAAAGCAACACTGTTAGGTGACTATTAATATCACCCAGTTACAGAAAGCAGTAGGAGACCCAAACAGCATTCACTCCACAAGTAGGTTTGGGACAATCACTGCACAGGGCTCAGCTTTATTGTTTGCTTAAAACCTGTGTGCCTGACATTGTGTAGAAATATATTATATTTTTAAAAAATATTTATTAAATGAAAAACTGAAGAGGATTGCACAGATCAGACACCATTTTAGGCGTTTCAAAAGTATCTAAAAAAAGTGTCAAGGGAAGGGAAACCAGAATGGGGGCGCAAATTTCTTGTGGCAGTTACCTTTTATTTTGAAGCCAATAATTTTGTTATTTCCTCTCCCAGAAAACTGTCTGTTTGGAAGACAAAAAAAAAAAAAAAAAAATAAGTTTCAACAATCCTTGCAGCAGTGTAGAAGAGCTCTCTATAAACATTGTTCCTTTCTTCTTAAGTCTTCAGTATTGTGATAATGTCATATTTTTCAGAAAGTCACTATAATTCTGGTAATATTTACTTCTTCCCAGCTGTGGACTAGTGTTCTTGTGGAGATGCATACTTTCTACTTTTCCCATCATTGCTTTAGTGTTGAACGTTCTATCTTAGTTTCCCATGTCAGAAGGGCACCACTTCTCTCAAAATACAATATCCAAATGCTCAGCTTCCAGTTAAGCTATAAGCTTCTATGATATCTGTACAACCTAAGATCTCCCCCTAGTTTGAATTAACAGGAAACTCAGTTTAAAGCTAGAACATATAGCACGAAAGAAGAATTCTGTACAAATCAAGCAATAATTTAGATGGCCTCAGGAAAAGCAATTTGCATTTGTCCCACTGGTTCTGCTGACATCATCATCTCTGCCTCCATTAAGGCCACCATGTCTAACCTCATGTGGCAAACTTGTTAGCATAAATTTTAACTCCTATATCAAAAAAGCACATTAAGTTTCAGTTAAAATTAATAAAACTGAATACACAGTTTTAAAAATATTTGATAATTTTCTCCTCATGAGTGATGGGAATGGTTATTTTGAAAATTGTATGTAAACTGAGTGTGTATGCTTCAATTGAGAAAATGCTAAAGAACAGCACTGTACTAATAAACTCAGGCAGAATCTGTATTAGATCCATCACCGGTAACCATATTTGCATGTCAACCTAAGCCTATTCTTGGGATGTTCACTTTCATTATCCACACTTTTCTTGGGATTTCTCTAGAGCAAGACAAAGTGTTTGTCCAAAAGCAACAGCAGTAATGTCTTATAAATTAAGTCCTGGTGCCTAAGTAAAATGTAGACTCTGTCTCCTGGGTGTGCCGCTAGCTGGTCCAATGCGTGCAGTCCATCAGGTCTTAGAACCATTCTAGCCCATTGTAAATTAGGACCAAGTCTATCTTATTTGCTGCTGGGTTTTCAGTGCTTACACAGTACCTGGCATGTAGTAGGGATTTCATAAATATTAGTTGAATAAATAAATGAATGGTCAAGCTTAATAAGTACTCAAAAGAGACTAGGGTATTTTACTATCTGCCTTCCCGTTTGAAGAGCAAAGCTATGCCATGAAAATCTCACTTCTGCCTCAGTGAATCAATCGCATTCCTTCTCTCTGTATAGGGCAATTTGCCCATCTGGATAGAGCCTTTTCTTATTTGTAGTACTGCCCAGTATATTTGCTTTTATCTTAGAATATTTTGTACTCCTCTCTTTCAGATGGAAAATAGTTACTTAGGACTGAAATCTTTACCTCCTTTATGCAATGTAAAATCTATGTAAGTTTACTGCTTGCCATTCCTTTGATGTTTTGATGTTGCATGTAGGAAGGACTCACATTGCTTTTAGGATTATATCCCAGGGCAAAATGTAGGGAGGATGCTCTTCCAGATGGTGACCTTTTAAGGGATGATTGCTAGTGCCAAATATTTTAGCACATCAAAAAAATAAAATGAAGCACTCTGGATGAGACCTCATGGACAAATAGGGAAAGCTCACCCTATGCACCTCCTTCTATAATAGCCTTACTATTTATTATGGGATGTGAGTTCTTATAATTATGAGAAAGGATTGTATAAAGTTGAAGAAATCATAAGTAATGTTTCAATAGAAAGGGAGTTTTGGAAATATCTCTTGAAAAAGCTAATTGTTATGACTGAGACATGGAAAAATTTTGTCATTGAGGCTGGTAGGAATTGATTTTCAATAAGGTCTACAAAACTTTTTCAAATCAGACCACTCTATTTATATTTTGATATCCTGTTGGCACTAGGGAAGGAATATGACTATGGGAGTGTGGAGTTATTGAAGCTTGGGACTGGAGAAACATGGATAGTTGTTGAAAGTAGCTTTGAGGTGACTGCATTTTTGAAAGCTGATCAAATAGAGCCAAGTTTTATATACTTAACTTACACAAAATCAACTATATACGCTCAGGAGATAGAGAAATAGCAATTCACATTTATAAAATGCAGTCATTCTCACTCGAAGTGAATCTGTTCTGAATGTTTAAGGTAGGGTAGGATGCATGGTGCTTAACTATATCTTGCCAGTCTCTATTTTCATGGCCTTCCTAGACAGTGAACATTTTGCTGAACCGAGTAATATGTAAAGTTGAAAATATGTGTATCTTGATTTCAGAATATCCACTATATGAAAGTCAGCTACTTCACCTCTTACTCAACTGAACAAATTGTTTAGGTGCTAGGGGAAAACTCTCTTTGTTGGAGGTTTTAAGACACAATACTTTGGTCTTTAATCTGGTAGATTTTCTTAGCTAGTTGTGAATTTACTTGCTTTTGGCTTACACACTAACTTCAAGATTTTACCACCACATAAAATCATACCACCTGGACATTTCTAGATAATTAGGTTCTGACAAGGCCTACTGCTTGTACAGTCCAGAAGGTATGTTTCACATTATGTTCAATGAAATGAAGTGGCCTGGAGGGTGCAGATGGCTGTACAATGAACATGATAAATCTGCCTGTCTTAATTAGGAGAGGTGATATCTGAAATATAATTTTAGAATTCATGTAGCTACTTATTACATATGTGTCAGCCATCTATTATGTGTCAGGCAGTGTTCTAGACACTGAGACATTAAACATTTGTTGACAAGAACCTAGTAGCCATCTAATCAAGTTCCTAACTTATACTTGAATTCTCCACATGAATTCTCCAGTGATAGGAAAGTCACTTCCACAAGGAAAGTGACGCTTCCATTGAATTGAAGCAAAACTTTCTTTGGATTATCATTCTAATTTTGCCCTTAGAAACATAAATACTCGTAATTCCTTTACATTCTTATAACCCTAAAATATCTGAAGAACTTTTCTCATTTCTCCTCTTCTCCTTTTGACCCCCAAACCTTGTCATTTTTAAGGTAAATATATTCTGCCAGAAATATTTTATGTGTCAGTGTTTCTAGTCTATTCCTATCTTGAACAATATCTCTCTTACAGTTTCTCATCATCCCTGCCCTAAATTTTGGGCCCAGAGCTAAGCCCATTACAATTGAGATAAACTGAGCCAGTTGAGTGAGATTCTCAGATGACATATTTGAGAAGTTTTGGTCAAAATCTACCATAAACTCAGATTACACGCTCTCATTTTACTTACACAGAATTTAAAAATGGCCACAGGAACTTCTGGGGAATATTTATTACATTTTGATCAGTTGCCTTTAGTCTTCTCCTTTTTTTGGGAATGTTGACTTATTATATAGTATATAATCTCCATATATTAAACAATATAAAGACTTTTGAAGCAAATTTAATTAAAGCCATTAGTTCCCATAGTCATCTGGAGTAGTATCTTTCTTGTTTGTTTATCTTTTTCCCAGAACAATGATACCAGATGTACAGGTACATGTGTACTAAAATCATGAAGATAAATATCTGTATTGAAGATCTGATCAGATGATTATTAAAATATTTATTGGTATTCGAATGATTTTAAAACAGATTTTTGTTGAAAATATGACTTAAGATAACTTTTCTTATTATGAGTTTAATTTAAAAGATTTTGAAAATATTGCTTCTAAACTCAGATTTTCATAGGTTATCATAATTACAGTTAGTAAGCTAATTATTACTAAAAATTAAAAATATCTTAAATCACATATATTTTCTATTACAAATTATTAAAATATTAGAAATTTCCTTTGAATTTGATAAATCATTTTATACATATTTGTATACACAGTATGCAAATCATATATCATTTATATAATTTTCCTTTTTTGTTCACATATGAATTTAATGTGTTAAAATATAGCAAGAAAAATATATCCTGCTATGATGATATTACTGAGAAAATATTGTTGAGATTTTTAGATGGGAAAATGTTTTTCCTTTAATTGCTTACATAGTGTTATTTATTTTTATATAATTACATTTTATAGATAATGCCACATGCTTTGTCCACACAATGCCAAAACATCTGGTTGAAAAGTGGAAAGTATAGTAACAAACCCAGATGGTTTGTAAGTACAAGGCCAAATATCCAGATGGAGTGAAGAAGGCAGAGCATCTGGATAGCAAATATCAAATCTTTCATTCAGATGTCATGGCATCATGTAGACACAGTGTATCAATAAACTCTTTTTAGTGAAGAGAGAGTATGTGAAATCAACTAGAGCTCAAAAAGAAAGAGGACAAATTTATGAATAAAGGATATAGTTAACATTAAATCAATTTTGAGCTTTTAGTAAAAGTAATTTAGAATTGTTTGATTTAAAGAGAATCTAAGCAAAAAAGATTCAGCTTATTAGATTCACCTTTTAATTGCAATTATGATTACTGACTGTTTTTGATTTGGGAGAACTTTCAATACAGCTCACATGTGCAATAAATGGGCTCAATTAAAAATTATATTTGATTCCTATTAAAAGTTCCTTGATCTTTAATATTACAATATACTGCAATCCAGAATTGCATCTAGCATGTCACTTTCAATAAACAGACTTCTTTGCTATCTCCAAATAATTAACTTTATCTTTGTTACAGGGAACAAAAGTAATGAAAGCAGCATAGACATTATTCATTTATTCTTAGTATGAGGATCTTATCATTTGAGCCTGTCACCTCATAGTAACCTCTTGTGTGGTGTCTCCTACACTTTACATGAAGTAATTTCTGGCAGAAGGCTTCAAAGCTTCAATATGATTCCATCTCAAGCCCTGAACGACATATGAGAAAGAGAGTCAATATTCAACAGAAGACATATTATTTAAATAATCATTTACTGTATGTGCGTTCTTTCTAAAGCAAAGGGACGAGTAAAGTATAGAACAAATTTCCTATGTCTCAGGAAGTTTCTATAAAATGTGAACTTGTTCATCCCCGAAAAAATCCTGTTTCCATCACTGTAGCCCATTTGCAGGATGACAGCCTTTATATCTACTGCGGAAAGAGTTTAATATCTTAGAGCTCTTTTACTGGTATTAACTTTAGAGCCTTATACATTCCATTGGAAAATCAGTTCCATTGCTTTATAAGTGACCTAAATTGAATTGTGTCCCTCAAAAGAGATATGTTAAAGTCTCTACCTTTAATACCTCAGAGTGTGAGCTTATTTGGAAACAGAGTTGTTTTTTTTGTTGTTGTTGTTTTGTTTTGTTTTGTAACAGGATCAGGGATCAGACTACCTTATGTGTCAGTTAATAAAAGATTGAGTAAATTCAGGTGATTGAGTACTTACCATCACTTAGTAAGTCACAATCAATATGAAAGAAGCATAAAACACGAACCTTGCCACAGAGTTGCTCTTTCTTTTTAATATTGAATAAAACTACAGTCATATTGGTAAGCAAATTAAAATCACCTAGAAACTTTTAGAGAGGGAACAGAGAGAAGATGGGACTTGATGAAGGCCAAGGGTTAACAGGTTCTGAGTTGAGTGGAGGAAGGAGGAAGGGTGTTTCTGGCAAGAGAAAGCATTCACAAAAGCTCTGAGGAGTCAGGGAGAGAAGAAAGAGATGTTTACCTTTTAAGTATTGAGTAATGATAAGACTATCCATGGTGAAGATATCATCTATTGGGGAATAATGCAAGACACAAAACCTATTGGTAAAATTATGAAGACAATGGGAGGGGTCTAAGGCTGGGCAGAATGAATGATGCAGAAAGAGTGTGAAATGAAGAAATTATAAAGTCAAACTGCTATTACAAATATTAGTCATCCACTCTCATACAGCCTTTTGTGGAAGAATTGATTGAGATAAGAAGAAATGGAAGGCAGACTAATTAATTACACTCTCTACTTACAACTGAGTGGTGAAGCAAACATGAAAAATATCCTGAAGGAAACTGACATTGAGGAAGGTATAGATGAGAACCTCATCTTCTAGAGAGAAAATAAGGACAAACTAAGTTTCTGTGGGCCACATATCAGGCTTTAAGCAGCTCTGGGTTTCTCTGGAAGATAGCATGTACCCTGACAGGTTGCAGACCGCGGGATATTTGCCCTGGAAAATAATCTGGTCTAGAAAAGATGAGCTGATCTCACTTCTGTGAGTGTAAGTGTTCTGTTGGTGTGGGTGAGTTACAGCTGGAAGATAAATGCGTGATTTGCACAAGAGGCTTTTCACTTGGGCAGAAATGCATTAGTAGAGCTCAGATGCAAGCAAGACTCAGAATTAGGGCTAGATCACTCTTGCCATTGTTGTTCCAGATCCTTCACTCGCTTAATCTCTGAGGATCAAGAACTCTTAAAAGCCTTGAGAAGCTGCAGTGTCATTCTTTTTTTTTTTTTTCTCCTTGTCTTTTATTTTATTTTACTTTAAGTTCTGGGTACATGTGCTGAAAGTGCAGCTTTGTTACATAGGTATACACGTGCCATGGTGGTTTGCTGCATCTATCAACCCATCATCTAGGTTTTAAGCCCTGCATGCATTAGGTATTTATCCTAATGCTCTCTCCCCCCTTTTCCCCAACCCCAAACAGGCACCGGTGTGTGATTTTCCCCTCCCTGTGTCCATGTGTTCTCATTGTTCAACTCCCACTTATGAGTGAGAACATGTGGAGTTTGGTTTTCTGTTCCTGTGTTAGTTTGCCGAAGATAATGGTTTCCAATTTCATCCACGTCCCTGCAAAGGACATGAACTCATTTGTTTTTATGGCTGCATAGTAGTCCATGGTGTATACGTGCCACATTTTCTTTATCCAATCTATCATTGATGGGCATTTTGGTTGGTTCCGAGTCTTTGCTATGGTGAATAGTGCTTCAATAAAAATACGTGTGCTTTTGTTTTTATAGTAGAATGTTTTATAATCCATTGGATATATAACTAGTAATGAGATTGCTGGGTCAAATGGCAGTGAGGAATCGCCACAGTGTCTTCCGCAATGGTTGAACTAATTTACACTCCCACCAACAGTGTAAAAGCATTTCTATTTCTCCACATCCTCACCAGGATCTGTTGTTTCCAGACTTTTTAATGATAGCCATTCTAACTGGCATGAGATGGTATCTCACTGTGGTTCTGATTTCATTTTCTCTAATGACCAGTGATGATGAGCTTTTTTTCATATGTTTGTTGACCGCATAAATATCTTCTTTAGAGAAGTGTCTGTTCATATTCTTCGCCCACTTTTTGATGAGGTTATTTGATTTTTTTCTTGTAAATTTGTGTAAGTTCCTTGTAGATTCTGGATATTAGCCCTTTGTAAGATGGATAGGTTGCAAAAATTTTCTCCCATTCTGTAGGTTGCCTGTTTACCTGGTTGATAATTTCTTTTGCTGAGCAGAAGCAGTGTCATTCTTAAAATGATCATACACCGTGGGGATTCTTCAAGTGTAACATGTGTAAGCTGAAGCAGAAAAGGAAGATCATGGTGACTACTGTCTGGGAATAGAAATGAACTAGATTCAGAAGGTCTGAGACACACACCTTGGGGATATCTAGAAATACATATGGAGGAGGAGTGGTTTGGCAGGAATGATCTCACTTATGTGATAGTGGGATGAATGTTCAGAAGCAGAATCCAGGAATTATTGTGGTCAGGACTATATATAGAACTAGTGGAAGTAGGACACTTAGCTTATCTAATTAATTATTCAAGGAGGACTGTGATAACATGCCTGGTAAAAAAGGCACAAGAGTGCAAAGTGTGGCTTTGCCTGCAGCAATCAGAGAAGCCATCAAGGAGAAGGTAATATTTAATCTGAGATTTGAAGAACATGAATAATTGAATGATAATTTTTGATGTGGACTCATGTAACAGAAAACAAAAACCAAAAGAATAAGGCATCAGGGAGTTATATAATATTGGCATTTGTATAATTTTATCTTTACTATGTTTATTTCTATACTAGGGTATAATTTATTACCATGGACAAGTATTTTAATCCACCATTAATTCATTTTAGGTATATTTATTGATTAGTCTACTATGTGCAAGTACTGTGTTTTGGATAAGAGATATTAAGCTATGTAAATGTAGAACTGTTAAGAAAAGCCCAATTGAATTGAATATTAATTTATCAAAATTATGATCCAGAAATATGACAGCTTAATATACAATTGATTAAGCAAGGAGAAATCAATGTTGTGGATACTAATTTGGAGAAATAATTATGTAGTCAAAAATAAGAGAAACTAAAACAAAGAAGAAGAAACAATTAAAATAGAGTACTTGGTGAAGGAAATGCTTGGAAAGATGCATTAGAGATGAATTTGGTAAATCCTAGAAACATTTAATGTTCTGAGGGAGAAAAGGCCAATGATTTTCAGCTTTCAGGCCTTAGAGAGTGAGAGCACAAGGGTATATGAAACAAACAATGAAAGTAGGAGAAATCGCTTCTGATGTAGGAGAGGGTACTATTTAGACCTTGCATATGATGAGTTTAAGTTCCAATTTTTATAAGAAAGGTTAAGTTATAAATCATAAAAAATATAACCAATAATTAATGATTGGTGTGGGCACATGCAATAGAGAACTAAATAGTTAACTCATAATAATAGGTGAGTTCCCCATTGCAAGAATTAAATTTTTACCTTAAAGTAGAATGAAGCAAAGCATATACCAAACCTAATCTATTGTGTCTACATATTAAAACTAATAAATGCTCAATTATAGAGAATGTAGGCAAATATAACTAATTATATTTAGTTTATACCCCTGAAGTAAAATCACTCCTTTTTCTTACTTTAGTTGATTCCATCAATATTTAATAACTTTCTATTCACCTTAATAATTTCATCTTGTTTAAGGAAAATGTGCTGTGATTCAATTACCTAAGCAGTCTCATTAATTAATTTTTCTATATATTAACTATTAATGTTTGTATAAAAATGTATTAAGATTACAAATGTTATAGAATATTGCCCTGGTACATAATAAAAGCATGAGGTGGGAAATATAAACATAACTAACGGGTACTAGGTTTATACCTGGGTGATGAAATAATCTGTACAACAAATCCCCATGAAACTATGTAACAAACTTCAACATGTACCCCTGAATTTAAAATTAAAGAAATGAAATCTGAAAAAGAGAAAGAAAAATAAATTTCATTTCAATAATTCTAATTTTTTTTTCAAATTTAGGAGTATTGTAGAATTCTACAATGCCAAAATCATTGATCTGGTTTGGCTGTCTAGTTAATGCAACACTTAAGTAAATGACTCTATGTTCTTCTATATAAATCAAACTGACAGTCTGAAATGTAGCATGTCCCTAGGGACTTAACTAAGTCCAATGAGATGAATCACTAGAAAGCACTCTACTCTTTGATTTGTGCCAATTCATTAAAGTAATACTAAAGGATATATAGCAAAATGATGAAAAAATCCCTAAAAGTTTTAGAGATGACTCAGATTGAATAAGTCAAAGTTCAAAGTTGCCTAGAATCATAATAAAGCATTTCTGACTCTATTCTTTTCAGAAGATATTTGAGAAAGCAATAGATGATTTACTTAATATAAAATACACCCTTGTTTTAAATTATTAGGGGGAAGTTTTAGCATTATTTTTAAATATATTATTCATTTATCTATTGAAACTTCTAGTTGAGAAAACCTTAATTTCCTTTTTAATTCAAAGAAGACTATGAAACAGAAAAAGGGCAAAAGGTATCAGAAGAGTTTTCTTTATTTAAATATCCATAATGATAAGCAGAATATTAAAGACTTGAAAAGTATAATTAGGCCAAATGTCAGGTTCTATTTTATGTCAGAATAATGTGACTTTTATAATGAAGTTCACCATGAGCTCCTTGCTCTCAAAGATCTGGATTAATTTGTTCTGTGTTTGAGTAAAAACTTTGGTGGCTTTGTGTGTGTGTGTGTGTGTGTGTGTGTGTGTGTGTGTGTGTGTGTGTGTGCACTTGTTCGTAAATTGTTAACAGAAACTTAATTTTATACTTTTGTGGAAAAGTCAATAATTGTCTCATTCCTTAAATAATGTAACCAATTTTCCTAGTACAGTGATTCCTTTGTTCATTGGAAATGACATTGAAACATGGTATCAGAAGCAAACATATTGAAACAGTCATGATTTCCTATACCAGAGACCATGAGGACAGAAAGGGCATACTGCTAAAAAATATTTTGCAGCATCTAATTTCCAAAATTCTCAACTGTTATATACTAATTTGATTAATAAATATTTATTCTAGTCAGAAAAAGAAAGCCATACACTTTATTTATAGTGTTATAATCCTAAATGAATGAGACTATTTGGTATAGCCATCACTATCAGGACAAGGCCAAATATTTTAGACTGTAATGAGAAATGTTAAAGAAATAATGTAGAATAGGCACAGGAGATAATTGTTACTTGTTAAAGCAATCAGAAAACAAAAGCAAAAACTAAATGAGTCTTCTATTCTGAAGTGAATGTTACTCAAGACTTTCCCATTTTGAAATTGCATGAATATTTTGGCAAGAAAAGAGAAAAGGAGGATTGTCAAATCCAATAATAGAAGCTATTCTTTCAATAAGTGGAGCTACAGAACTGGGAAATCAATAAAAGTGCATTACCACATCCCCATCTGATACAATATGGAGACTGATTGTCCAACAGTGGATTACTCAGACACTTAACTTTTTTCTGCCTCTTACCCCATTTCACTGCTTGTTACCATCCTGGGGCAGGAGAAACACATTGGAAGGGATTTAGTCAATTAATCCTTTGTTCAAAATTTTGGTAAAAGATTTGGTGAAACTCCAAGACTTTATCACATTGTGATTGCAAATGCCAGATAAGGGGCTTCTAACCACTGGCAGTGTCAGCTGAGACCTGGAAATATCAGTCGTAGCATGCCTCCTGCTAGATTGATGTGCTGTGGGGTAAGGATGAGAAAGAGCATCCACTGTGAACTATCATCCCATTAACTGGAAATTTTATTCAGGATGATAGGCTCATTTATTTTATAAAATAATATTATGAAAAATGTCCATTTTTAGTTTTATATTTCTGTATTAGTAACAGGTACTTCATAAGTATTAAATTAATATCTATCAACTTAAATTGATTAATGAAATTATATAATGTTTATTTGTATTATTTTAAAGTGATTTATAAACTAGTACAGAAAATAATAACTCATAATTCATTAAGTACTTTCCTCCCTGAGGGGTTGTGCAGAAATTTTCCTGAGAAGGAACGGGGAGTCTGGTAGATTAGATATTATATGTTGGTGGCAGACAAGTAGGAATAGTACAAACGTAGAATTCCAAACTGTATATGTTTAGGGTAAATAGATACACATGTAAAGAGAATTACCCTGTCAGAAAGGAGACACAAGAATGGTTTGGGATGACGGAGTTAAGTCTTGACAATGTACCTCAATCCATGTTGGAGACTAAAATCAACTGAACCCCACCATTATCCCTCAGAGGATGAAGTATGAAAAAAGAATTTAAAATCTGTGAGTTATTTTCCCAAAGATGTTTACCTTGCTAGGACACAAAGTTATGCAAAAGTATGAGACAATAGCTTTACTAGAGAGCTTAATTAGCTGTCCCAAACAGAAAGATACCCAGAGTCCAGGAAAGACACAGCCATAGCATGGGGTTCTGAGACAGTTGGATAGAGCACCTTTGCCATCCTGTTAAGGAGAGGTAAGGTGTATGTCTAATCAGGGCTCATGGTGCCACACCAGTTTTGGAACTGACACACAAAAAAAAGGTGTCAATAAAAGCAACAGTATGATAGCACAAATGGTGCAGTGGCAGCATCAGGGCAGTTGAGATGTGGCAACCTTTAAGGGAAAAGAAATAATAAAATAATGCCCACGAAATAACTGGGATTACTGGGACCTTGTCTCAAGCTAAGACATTTGGACACATTTATATCCATTCTGATAAATAATAATGATGGATAAGGTAGGGGTGTCTGTTTCTCTACCACGACACCAAATATATAAGTTTTGTATTCTGGAAAACAGAGCTATGTAGAGTTATAGCTTGCAACTCGGGCAGTTGTCGGTTCTAATGTTACTCTGTTGGATACTTGGTCAGATTTGTTTCCATTGTTGTATTACTGAAATTTCACTGAAGTTCTATATCCAGAATGATGGCCAGGGAAACCCTTTGGCTAATTCACAGCTCTGGCTTATAATCACAAAGGGACTAAGTCTGTCCATCCTAAGTTTTTGGAAGCAAAGATATATTTAATTCATTATGCATTTTATCTAGTAATCTAAAGAGTTTAGCATTTTGGGAATACTACCAGTGTTTGTGTTTATGTGAAATTTAGATGTTGAAAACAACTTAAAATAAAAATATGCAATGTTAGAAATTATTTCCACCAAGAAAATCCTGTTAATTCATAGCCTTTAACGATAACTATCTTCAAAGAGAAAAAATATAAATACCTTTATGCTACTCAACATATAAAAGATACAACGCTGAAAAGGAGTCTGAAAACTTAGCTTGTTTTTGTTTTTGCTTCTAGATTTTCTGCATTGAACCATTGCAAACAGATGGTGATTTATAATATGTCTGGTGACCTCCAGAGAAAGGGATTCCAAAGCTTCTGAAGGTTAGGCTGTATAATGTGATTTTTGTGTTTATTATCTTTGTAGAAGACTAAAAATTTTATTCCATATATTGTCCTTCCATTCTACAAAATTTGTAACTGTAAATTTACTTTCTAGTTTATAAGAAATACTAACTTATTAACTTGTAAAATATAATCCTACAAATTATATTATTCCCATGTTATATAAGAAAAAAAATGAAAATTTGAATGCTTTTCCCACGATCCCATAGAGAGTAAGGGGCAAAGCCAGAATTCCAGTTGAGGCCATCTGATTTTAAATCTGGTGTTCTCCACTATTGTAAACTTATTCTGCTTCTCTATGGACATGAACACAATTTACAGCATGACTTCATTGATTCCTGGATTTCGGGTTATTTTATATTGGAAGCTAGTAACTTAATCTGCCAAAAATGGAGGTCCCTATGGGCCATTCATTTAAAAAATAAATGTGTCAAAACAGAATCAGAAAATTGAAGTGGCAAAGCTCCTCAAATCTTCAGCAAGAGAGGTAATTTCAAAACAATCTTGGTTTTCTCTTTTATTTAATATACGCTTTCTGTCTCTCTTTTCTGCATGTATACATAACTTCAGTGACCAATGTCTTTATAGTCCACCATGCTTCTTGTGCTAGGTGAATTGTCCACTAGGCTTAATTTCTTGACCTTCAGTAATTTTCTTGACTTTCTTCAAAATTGCTGGTTTTCCTGGCTACTTTATGATTGTGGAGTCTGAAAAATAGATAAAGTACAAATAAAAGCTGAACAGGTCAAGTTCTAAATGCCTGGTTTATTTTCAGGATATCTGCAAGTTTGATGCTTTTCATGGTCTGGTTGGCCACCAAGACCCATACTATTTATAATATGAATGACATTTGAGTAAACAACAAACATTTAGTAATTATTTTGAATTAGAAAATATTCAACTAAAATGTATTGTTAGTAGTATTAAAGAAGATACAAGATAAATTCTGAGTACAAACATATGTACAAGTATATCCACAGAAAAACACTAGGCTCAATGCCAAAAAAAAAAAAAGCTAAATATTATCCAACAGAAGGTAACAGAAGCACAGAATGAATGGTAGAAAGTGGGTTGTCAGGGGTTAATTTGGTGGGAAGAAAAAATAGATCTTAGATATAATAATCACTCAGCTCTTACCCTTGTAGCTCAATTTAAAAGGAGAGTTTGTGTGGTGGCTCTGCTGACTTAATTCTGCTTGAACTAGCGTAGTGGGAGTCAGAGTTAGGGCTTCATACCCAATCAGAGACTCAGCAGCTGTTACAATATCTAAAGCAAGTCCAAGAGAAGATATTCTTACTGGGACACATGGTACGAAATACTCTACAAGGAACAAGCCCTTTTCTCTTTAACATCTGTACCTCCACATGATTAGCATAAATACCACATTGTCATTTTCTTTGCCAGAATTAAATGTTCCTAATAAGATCTGTTTTCAATTTAATAGTAAACTTTCAGTCTACTTAACTACAACATAAAGCTTATAATTAAAAGTGGCTTCTGATATTCTTACATCACTCCAACTGTACTTACAAGTTAATTATAATAATGTGAATTAAAAATGAAAGATAATCTAATCAACCAATTTTTGTGATTAATGAATTGAACACAAATTCCCAGAAATCTCCTATACATACCAACTATGATAACACCACCTATGTGCAAATATACATCTATATATACATACACACATATATATACACACATATATACACACACTAGTATACCTATGCTGTTTTTAAATGTTTGCTTATAATTACAGTAATGACCTAGGAGTGAGACATGGCTTGAGGGTTAATGACTGTCAGGGAAAATGCATCTGGCCATTAACCCCAAATAAATATGCTTTCATAATTATTTCAAAAACTTCACAAGCATATATAGAGTGTAACAAAACCTTCAATGTTATCTAGGTCCATGTCTGTTCCTCTCTTGAATGTTACCAAATTTATTAATTATGTGAAATAGTTGTTAGAGATGTATTGTGAAATTTTGTAACTAAAATATTTTGGTGATATGATAAATACTAAAGATATATTGTAAATGTTCTTCCAAAAATGAATAAAACTATAGCCAATACAAAAAGGTGAAGTAGATAAATACCAAACTGATGAGCAAATTAATAAACTGGGAAAGAGTTCTTAGAAAATCACTCACAATAAAACATCATAAATATAAAGTTATAGAAAATATGAAAAGTGAGTCAAGATAAAAGTATCACAGATTAAAAAAAGGTATAAGTGTAAGAGAAAAAAACAGCAGAAAGAGATATTTGATAAGAAAATTTCTGATAATTTTCTAGAGGTGAACATTGAAAAACAAGATCAAAGATGAAAGGTGAAAATCTGGAGAGGGTAACTAGAAACAAATTCACAAGTACTTGTGAAGCTGCAGAACACTAAAGAAAGAAAAAAAAAAGTCTCAAAGGAAAAAAGTCAGATGGGGCTAGGTAGGAAAGACAATTAGAACGCTATACTTTTCAACATCAATAACAAATGTCAGAAGACAATGAAAATACCTTTAATATGTTGAAGTATTAAAGGTCAACTAAAATCTTCAAGGCAGATAAACTAGCATTCTAAAATAAAGGTAAAGTAAATTCATTTCCAAACATTAAAAAATGGATATTTTACCACTCACAGACCCTCCCTGAAAGAACTACTAAGGGAGGATGAAGAAATGAGCATGAGTAAAACTGAAACCAAAAAAAAAAAAAAAAAAGGAGAGTACAAGAAACACACTTGAACAAAGATACAGAAGAACAAACACACGGATAAACATGTTTTTCAATAAGACTACCAAATATAAAAAGAGAAAGAATGACCACCTGTGAGAGTTTTCAAATCAGCTGGAGGCAGCCCGCCCACCCTGGCTGGCTCGCGCTCCCTTCCAGCGTCGTCCTCCGTCAGTTCTCTCGTGAGTCCATGGTCTCCAGTTCAGTTATCGGCCCTGCTTTCCCAGCTTGCGACTCGCGGACAGGCGTCCTGGGCACGAAGAGACTGGACTCGGATTCATCGCCTGAGTCTGTCCTCTGAGAAGTTCAAGGTACTTTGTACAATTTCAGCCACCCAGGCCAGTGTCCTCCAGCAATGGTTCCTGTCCGTGTCGGTGACGGAGTCTGTGGCAAGACATGCTTGCTCATTGTCTTCAGCAAGGACCAGTTCCCAGAGGGGTGCGCACCCTCAGGGTTTCAGAACTATGTGGCCCATATTGAGGATGGGAAACGCGTAGAGCTGACTTTGTGGGACACAGCCAGGCAGGAAGATTAGGATCGCCTGAGGTCCCTCTTTTACTCAGACACTGATGTTATGTGTTCTCCGTTGACAACCCTGATAGTCTAGAAAACATCTCAGAGAAATGGAGCCCAGAAGTCAAGCATTTCTGTCCCAACGTGCCCACCGGCCTGGTTGGGAACAAGAAGGATCTTCGGAATGATGTGCACACAAGGTGGGAGCTAGCCAAGATGAAGCAGAAGCGGGTGAGACTCGAAGAGGGCAGAGATATGGTGAAGGGGATTGGCGTTTTAGGGTACATGAAGTGTTCAGCAAAGACCAAAGATGGAGTGAGAGAAGTTTTTGAAGTGGATGCGAAAGCTACTCTGCAAGCCAGATGTGGGAAGAAAAACTCTGGGTGCCTTGTCTTGTGAAACACAGTGCTTAGGAGGTGAATTTTGAAGTGCTGTTGGTTAGTCTTAGTGGATGAACACTGGCCTTTTTCACTTATATACAGTTTACCTCAGTTTACAAATTTAAGGCACGTCATCTTGTTACCAGTATTTAGAAACCAACCCTGATTCTTAATGATGTCAAATCCGTCAGGCCTACCAGGATCCTTTTACCACTACTCTTAACAACCCTCCTCTACACTTCTGCCTGACACACCACGGCAAATTCAAAGAATTTCTTAACTTCTTGCTTCTGTCTCGAAAGAGAAACAGCTGGTAACTTTGCAAATTAGGCTGCAACTACTTTATAACTAACGTTCCCTGCCTATCATCTGTCAACAGCAAGGTACTCTGGCGAGACACAACTTCAGTGCTTTACTCCTTAACAGGTTTCATTGGCATAGCTCTGGGACAGGCATCTGGTCTTTTGAAAATGGGTTCTACAAGGAAGGCCCAAGTCCATGCAGCTGTGGCACAGTTACAGTTCTGTGGTTTCATGTTAGTTATCTTAGAGTTACTGTGTAATTAGTGCCACTTAATGTACATTACCAAAATAAATATATCTACCCCAGACTGGATGTAGTATTTTTTTATAATTGGATTTCCTAATATTGACATTTGTTATCCCCAAAGACAGTGTATTGCTTGTTAAAAAATAAAGTGTTTGGAAATGTCAAATGGAAAATTCATTTTTAAATAAATAAATACTAAAATAAAATAAGGTACAAGAAAAATACTAATGGAAATATAAGAATAAATGTGGATTTTTCGGGTAATGTAGTCTAAGTTTCTTACATAGCTCAAAAATATTAGAGATAAAACCAATGAAAGAATAAAAATAAAAAATAAAAATTTCAAACCAGTAAAAAAAAATGATTAATAGAAATGTGATTATTCCAATAAACATTAGAAAATAAATAAGGGGAAAAGATTATATTCAGTAAAAACAAAAGAAAGTGATAGAAGAAAGTAAAATATAATAATTACAATAAGTTGCAAACAGGTTAAAATAAATTCTCCATAACATGGTAAGTGGTATAAAGAGATGTTTAGGCTATAAAGATTATGACATAAAAAGGTTATCAAAGCCAGATGATGGAGTTGTTTCCTGCTACCTGAAATGAGCAACTATTACCAACAGTCAGAATATTTAGGGATATAAAACTTGGTCATGATAAGGAATAATTTTGTAACTGTTGGGATTTTCTAAAGAAGGGAGTTTCTATTGAGGGAAATTCTTCAAGCCTAGGATAGACAAATGTTAAGTAAAAGGTGAGAGTTTTATATGTTTGTCTTTTTAATACCAGGATCTTCTCATGCCAGGGTTTTTCAGGTGTATAAAATAAAAAAAATATATTCCGAATGTAGAATACTTTTTTTTACTCTGAAGCATAATCAAGAAAAATATTTTAAGGATTTATTCTACTCATCATGGTATCCTACAGCCTTAGCACAGTGTGTGACACTTAACACAACTTCAATAAATAGTTCTTGAATTCAATTGAAAACCCTGGCAGATTTAATAGTTTTAGGAAAATAATAGAAAGCTAAAGAGGATAAAAGTAGACTATCATAGTAGAAATAAACACAAAGTTATTAAACTTTATAAAATCCCATGCAGTGGGAAATATAAAGTGCATCTAGAAAATCATGAGTATTTTTCAAAATATACAAGAAAAAGAGTAATTTTATCTGATGCATTTGGGTATGACCAACTATGATGGAATGTAATTCTAAACTGGTAGTATTGTGTCTAGACAAGTATTAGCCTTTTTTAAAAAAGGAACTATTAAAAGTAATATTTTCCATTTTAAGAAATACATATTTTATAAGCAAACTACACCCAGACTAGCAAACCTATTGACTTCTCTGTCCAGAGAGTGGACTGGGACTTTGGTTTTATTCTTCCATCCAGACAGGACCAAATACCTTCATTAAGAGGGGATTCACCGTAACTACATTTATTGCAATAAATGTTCTTCCTGGCAGCACTTGGCTATGTGACAAGGGGTTTCCTCCATACACATCTTACAAAGTCAGTTTCTAAAAGCTATAAATTATTTTTGAGTTTTACTAAAATAAAGTAGTGTGATATTTGCCAGACATGACTTTATTTCATCTAGCCCACAGGAGCAAAGGAGATGAATTTTAGGTTTTATTTCAACATACTCGAATTAATTGCTGTTTCTTTGAATACATAGGGGATTTCCTCTCACAACCACAAACCCGTTCCCTATTTAGTGGTCATATGGAAAAAGATGGTTTCATATACTGGTTCTTGCGAAAATATAATGATTGTTATTTACCTATTTTATAGAAAACATGAAAGACATATAGACTTTACCTTAGTTTTAAGCTGCTAAAATTCTACTGGGATCACTAAGTCCTTACCTGATCCTTCATATCTGAGGTCCATCAGCAGTAACCGGCTTTAAAATTTATTTATAAACTGTGCTTTCCCTAGAAAGTATTTATCAGTCTCCTTTGTACTACAGTGTTTCACAAACATGTCTGATCCAAAGAATCATATGGGGAGCTTGCAAAAAATCTGACTTGTGGATGTGTCTCCTGGAGATTATGATTTGGTAGTTTAGGGAGACCTAGGAATCTGTGTTTTTAAGTCTCCCCAAGGGACTCCTAAAATCAGACAAGGTTGAGAAACACTGACTCAACTACATGTTGCTCCTTCAGCACTTCCTCTGCACACCATATGGTATTCTGCACCCCTAAAGGAGGTACACACTCTGAACGATGAGCTCATACCAGGAAGATAAACCCCAGAGCACTGTGACCCTTGCCCAAGAGTTCAGAAGAGATCAATGGCAGGATTTGTTTTGGCTGCATTTAGACAAAATTTATCCAATAATGGTATTAAAAACATCTGCTTTTTTTGAAGCAAATGTGGATGTAATAAAATAAGTGCTTTATTGCAGATGAAAAACTATGTGGAGATGTGAGAAAGGAAACTTGTAACTAAAAGAATAACTCTTAAAGCCACAGTCAAACTCTTGTGATTTAATTCAGCCAGCTCAGGAAGAGGAGCACCAGTCTTAGGCCCTTTTCTATGCAGTTTCATGGAGCATGCAGGTCACTTTTGCCTTGGTTTTATATTACTTTTGGATTAACATCTTGTTTGCTCGATAATGCAAAGTGCTGGCTAATATTATACCTGTTATACAGTACATGCTTTCAATGAATGGTTGTTGAACAAAAGAGGGGTGTGAAATAGATGTTTTGGGAGATAGACTAAAAGTAATAGTTTGCATTAAACATATTTTTAATTTACCTATTGATTTTAATTAAGGTCTTGCTGAGTTTACAAATGCAAAGTGATTTTTCTAGAGGAAATATACTTTAAATCTTTCCCATATGTTTTTCATATTCTTAATGTATAAAATCAGAGTCCTAAAGATTACAATGCACACACTTAAATGATGGCTTGTTAAATCAGCCTGCATCTGCCTGAGATGAAAAAAGCATTATGAGATAGAAATAATGGATTGAGTTTTTGATATAAAAAGCAGAGACAATAGCTCTTCTAGTCAAGAATACAGAATTTTTCTTATGAAAGAAATGTTTTTATGATAGAAAAATATTTATTGAGCTTATGTCTCTCTTAGATCAATTTATGTCTTCCATGCAGTTTTGAAAACCTTTTTCTCTTTTTCTTTAAAATACAATTTCTTTCCAAGAAAGTCTCTTATTTACCTCAGGGAAAGAAAATCAATACTAGTGCAGAGAAAAAGAGACATTCTTATTTTCCATTTGGTTCCTTAAAATTACAGACATTATAATTAACATAAATCCATTACATACTACTTTTCATAATAGAAATCATGATGATCAAATTGGTACATTTTATAACCTCGAACTCAGAAAATTGCTAAGGTAGATATGTAGTTGGTTTTTTAATTGGTATTTCACCAAAAGTAATTAATTATAGAATGTGTCATTTTCAGTAGCATTTTTTTTTGCATAATATCAGAGTTCCACAAAAGATTTAGTAGAAACCCAGCAGAACACATTATTCTGTCTTTATATACAAAATTAATGCTTCAACATTAGGAATTGTGCAGATTTCATAATTTTTGCTTAAGAGTATTATAATAACACTGATAAAATACCATTGTGTTAAATTAAACTACTCTGTTAAATGAGAGATGGATGGAGGAGATAATTGTAGACAGACAGACAATAATGACGAGGACATAAGGGCATAGAAGAAAATATACTTAATAATACATGTGAAAAGCTAAATAGGCTTATAGCTGTCCAATCCCAAAATAATAGATTTAGGTTCTATATCTTTAAGCTGGAAAGAAACCTGGGGGCATAGAACTTAAAAAATAGGAAAGACTTAGGAACAATATAAAGAAAAATTAAAATAGTACTTTTCTGCTAAGTTGTAAATGAATGTAACTTAGTACCTCCAGGAAGTGGTATAGTTTAGAAATACAGTATAAGGAGATTCCAAAAAAAACATTGAAGAATTCATAATGGGTCCTTGCTGCAATTAATACACTTGAGATATATTTGGAGTGGGTATTGACAAGCAGGCCCTGCTACTGACCGTTAGCTGACCCTGACATACTGGATGGATTGAAGGACTGGCCTCTTATGATGTTCTTCATCTCGTTCCTGCTCATTTATTCTTTCTTCAAGCAGCAAAAACAGATGTAAGCCTTGCCGATCATGCTTAAACAATCAACATCTAACATTCATGCTAACCAAAAATCTCAGAGAAAGAGTGAACAGTTTAGAATCTATGTATAATTTTTTGGATTTTTGTGAAAACATTTAAATAGCAAAACTAGGGAAAGTGTGTTTGTTTCTTCTTGTGGGTTAAGTTGCTTGTTGTGGGTCTGCTTACACTAGAGTAGAAAATAAATAAAGCTACATGCAGAAGTTGTGTTTTCAGAAGGTACAACGGTTATCTCAAGCTCTTGGTTAGTTAGCATAGCACACTGAAAAAGAAAGATAGGGAATTACCTGGCCACTTGGGTGCCGTTTTTCTGTGCTTGTCTGGGGGTATGCTTGCCTTTGATAATAGACACTCGTAAATACAAGTCATTGAAATGGTGGGAAGGGGAATACTGTGGCTCCAATGCTTTGAGAGGCTTTGAAATTCAATGTGGTATCTTTATGTTGAAGAGTGGCTGAAGATCAAGGGCAATCAAACCTGATGCTTTCAAATTTATAGACATTTTGGCTGGAGGAGGGAATGGAAAAGATTTATCCTTCTGGAATACTTCAGGTCTACTCTGTCTCTTCTACTTCATCTTTGGATCCACATCTTAGTGGAACAGCAGAGAGGCTGTTTGCAGATGGATATGAGCTGCTGAATCTAATTACGGCTACTCAATAACAAAAATTCCAAACCAACAAAAAAAAAAGAAGAAATTTCTTCATTTTTGGTCTACTCATATTTCTTTTTATTATAACCTTTGCTATTTTATCACCTAGAGTAAGTAATATATATTTCACCTGTAACTTATTATAAAATCACACCACTGAGAATCTAGGTCATATTTGTTATTATTAATACACTGTAAAAATGCCAAGCATTTTCTATTTGACCTTTTGCAACTTTCTCTCCACCATGCTTCCTATCTCTGTTCTATCTCCTTCACATAGTCTCAAATGTGGGAAATAAATGTCTTTCTATGTCTTGTTAAAATTAATTATTTCTTCTTTTCTAATTCTTAATGACCTTGGACAGTCTTTTCTCATTTAAGAGTAATACACACCTGTTTCAGGCTGTCACAGTCTCTCAGGCCTTTTTGTTAACTGCTGCTGCTACTTCGTCTTATAAATTACCTCCTTCTCCCCAGAAAGTGGCATCTCCTTTGAATGAGCTTTCTCTCACCTACATCTTCCTCTCCTTTTCCTCCCTCCATTGATCTTTTTGTCTTTGTATCCATGATTTCTTCCTTTCATAAAGTTTTCTTTAAAAAATGTCATTTTATAATCTAAACTGAAATTCAATTTACCCTCACAATTTTTTAAAATGGAAATTGATACACTTCCAAGTTGTCTAGAACTAAAAATATTCTAACAATAGAAAAATAAACATAATAAACTTAAGAAACATTAACATATGAAATGACAAGTTCATCAACTTTATACTAACACTTTGTAATAATTCATAAGTGCATAATAACAACCCAATAATTTATTTTTTAAAATTTCTATGTATCTAAAAACACCACTGTATCAGGAGATGTTACATGATTTCATTGGTTTATTGGTCTCTGGCAATATGTAAGAGATTTCATAATTATAAGAAATGATAAATTAGATTGAATCCAACACAAAATTTATAACCAACTAAACAAATAACCCATGCAAAGAAAAAAGTACAGTACCAATTTGTACCATCTTTGCACTTATTGATAGCTAGTATATCTTGGAAACAAAGCAAATTTTCCATGAAAGCTGAAGATTTAGCTTGGTACCTTATAATGGATTCATTAATGCTGGAGGAAAGAATTTATATGATTAAGTAACATTTTATTTACTCAAAGGAAACTAGTAAAACAAAACATATAGAATAAGTGGATGTTCTCTCTTGTTCACTGTTTATTAAAATTTTACACCAAATTACATAAAATTTGCTTCCAAATATCTATTGATAAATGAATTAATTGGCATTATACATAAAAATTAGAACTCTAGGGGAAAAAATCAAGAATATATTAAAATAAAATTATTTAAGTCTTATAAGTGCTAGCTAACCTAACAATTAGCTTGCTTTGCATAACAAAAATATTGTTTTCCTAATAGTGTTTCCTCAGTAGAACTAGTGGGAGGGGCGGAGGGAAGAAAATCATATTTCTATAACAGAAGAACTAAAGCTAAGGAGCATCAAAGTAAAGTGAATTGCCTCCTTGGTGATTGGGCTGGTTTAACCAATACTAGTTAACACATACGATTGCACATTTCATGGAACTGGAAACATTTCTTTCATGTGTTGAAAAGTTTTCAGGACACAGGATTTCAAATTACTGACTATATTGCCAAAAGAATAAGTATTATTAAAGACCTGTATTATTCCAAATACATGAGACTAATAAGACTAGTAATGGTACACTATTTATATTCATTTTTAAAGTGTAAGAAGATATAATTTGACTTACATTGCAATTTGTATAAATGAGTATGCCAAGCCTGGGCTGATCCCCTGCATTTTCAGTAACCAAAAGTCCCAAATAAGCTACTATGAAAAATAGTGTCTTGGAATTATGGTATTGTTAGAAACAATCTACGTAGGTTGGCAGAACTTTGTAAGTTTTGTTGAATTAGTGAATGAGTAGGAAATTTAGGACATATCCAGTGTCTTCTGTCATTTAGGATTGGCTAATTTCCTGAACAAATGAGTCTAAACTTGACTTAATAAAAC
Organism: Pongo abelii; assembly: GCF_028885655.2. Taxonomy (NCBI): domain Eukaryota; kingdom Metazoa; phylum Chordata; class Mammalia; order Primates; family Hominidae; genus Pongo; species Pongo abelii. The sequence continues at coordinate 92,570,918 of NC_071990.2, read as the reverse complement.
AAGAGAAATAGCTTGAAATATACATTTGGGATACCATGTCAATACCTGACACTTTTTCTGCAAGTTAAAGGCAAATTGTATAACTTGCAGAGTCTCAATTTCCCAATTTTTCAAGCAGACATGGTAACATTTGCAACCTATCAAAAGAGCTTAGGAAGGTTTAATGAGGTGACATATCTAAAATGTTATCTGAGAGAAAATATTTTTATTATCTCTGCAGATAATACCTCAGCTTGACTGGAGAAAAAAAGATACTACAAGATATTATTGTATTATGATAAAGCAATGAACTACCACCTGCAGGAAATTGGCCTCATGAAAGGCAATGACAAAGAGCACATCAGGATTACATGAAATCAATCAGAGGCAGGCAGGAAGAACACAAGCCAGATGAAGTGGAGTCTTTCATGACAGGCAGGAGAATATATCAAAGCCATCCTTGCTAATTTCAAAAAGCCCACTCCCTCCTCTAGAGGTGAGAACATTACTTCAGACAGCACGCTGGCTCCACTGGACTTCTGTGAAGATGCTACGTCTCCATTTGTGGGTTTCTTAAAGAATGATTTAGGAATGAAAAAGGCCAGCATGCCTGAGCACTGTTAATTTAGATCATCCGTGGGAGACCCTTGAGTGCAAACTTTTCCACATTTATTTCTCCATTAGGAACTTATTTGCAACAACTGAACCTTCACTTCTATATTTTAATTGCAAACTAATCTTCTTTTAATAATGTTCTCTTAACTAATTTTCAAAGAAAATGCTAAGTAATTTATCTAAAAATATGCATCCTTACAAACAAAACAATAAAACAACTCATATAAAAGTAGATAATATCACCTAATAGGTACCCACAAAATTAAAAATTGAATAAATAAGTAAATAAATAAATAATATTGTCTATCTATTATTATTATTAAAAAAGTAGATGGTATCTATCCTTGAAAGACAAAGTGAAATTAGAAGGAGAAACAACAGTCAAAATGATGGATATGACGGATGAGTCATGGTGAGATCTCCTTGAAGGCCAATATTTTTCAGAGGAAGAGCAGATGCTATAAGAAGATCTGAATAAATGCTGTAATCCTAAGGTTACATTCAGTAATGAATTCACATGTTCCAGGACCTGTAAGGATAAGTGAAAAGAGTATCCTGAGAAACCTCATGGTGTTCTCTGTGCTCAGACGAAGGACTATACCATGAGTACTAGACACATATAAGCAGTTGTAAATAGTATGATAGAACTATGTATAATTGGAAGTTTGATAGATTATAAGGATGCTTTAAGTGGTTGCAGCTGTGATACTGACAGAGGAGCTGATATTGCCAGGGGTTCTAGGTAAGTAAGATGACAGTTTTTCACTTAAAAATTACCAAATTTCCTCCTGAAATAAATACCAGGGGGTAAATAAATTAACTAAATACATCAATTACATTTTTATCTATGCCTTCAAATTGATTCCTTTCTGGTAATAAAGATACTTTGAATTGAATTAAGGGTCAATGAAAATTTAGGGTAGTAAAATATTATTTTAATTAATTCACATACCTATAAAAGTTCAACTTAAATATTTTGGTTCAATTGCCAACAGTCTCTTTCTAAAATTTGGTAAACAGGAAACAAAATATTTATATTTGTGAATCCAGAGTTAATGTAGCATTTATGAAACATTCAAAGCAAAGGCAAAAGTTCTCTCCTTTGCAGCATATTAATTGGAATCACATTTTTCAGGAAGAGTGTTCACAACAGACAAAAAAGCAAAATTACTTCACATTTTTTATAAGGCCTTAGCTTATAAAACACTTCATTCAAGAGAGAGCTAGCATGCATCTTAGAAAAAATCTCTTCTACTTTTCTCAATCCATATTCCAAGTTGTCCCTGAGCTGAGCTGAGATAGATTTAGACCACACTCTAGTTCACATAATAGCAATCTTTTTCAAATGTATAAGGGAAAAAAGAGCTAATGTATGAGTTTTCTCAATTTCATGTTTTCTCTCATATTTATTTTCTTTTCTGCTATTATTTGTCTTTTAGTAATATTAGTAAACAATAAATGATCAAGCGGTGATATAATAAATAACTTTATTAAAATGAATATGTGTTTTAAATATTTTGATTGTGGATTTTCTGACATGTGGTGGTGACTTGACTTTGCTCACCTATAATAGAGCCATGTTATGTTAGGAAAAAGAGTTCCTATTCAGTGGTATTACATAAAATATACTTTGAAGGCATGATTTTCCTTCAATGGAGACACAATTTTCAAGTATCCTATTACCTGGGTAAGCATAAAAGCTTTAAATGTGGTCTAATGTTGAGTTCTAGTAATGTCACAGAGGTGGTAAGTAGCACAATAAAATTAAAAACCCATCATCTGGCTTTGAGTACAAGATTTGTCTTATTTAATTAGTTATTTGTATAGCAGGGATTTTGTTTTCATGAGGAAAGAAGACAACACAACAGCAGAGTTCTGAGTATTTCTGTGAGGCTGTTTTTGTATAAGTATAACATTTAAGTTGGTAGACTTCAAGTAAAGTATATTGCACTCTATTACATGGGTGGGTCACATCAGTTGAAAGCCTTAATGCAATAAAAAGATTGCTCTTAAGCAATAGCAATTTTTCCAGAGGCTTCCCTTGGACTTTCCCTTCAACATTTAAGCTTTCTGATTCTACAGTAAATTGTTTTAGGACTTGAACTAGAACATCGGCTCTCCTGGGCCTCTAGTCTACTGGTCTTTGGACAGGAACTACATTCTCAGCTTTCCTGGATCTCCAGCCTGTTAGTCCACCCCACAGATTTTGGACTTGCTAGTCTCTAAAATTGGATGAACCAATTCTTTATAATACATTTCTTCACACACACAGACACACAGACACACAGACACACACACACACACACACACACAGTCTATTGGTCTATTTCTCTGGAGAATCTTGAGTAGAAGGATCGCCAATTTCTGTTTCTAGTTAAGTCGGAGTAACAGGAAAAGGTAACAACAGCAACAAAATGAAACATTGGATTACAAGATAATATCAGTAGGCATCAGGCAATGAAAATGAGTTATCACCCAGGGTTGGGAAACAAATTAGGTAAGCATTATGACTGCTCCCAGCTTACTGCCTTGAGAGGGTTTCAATACCACTTCACAAGAGAGAGGGACTAAGGGAACCTGATGGACCCCCTGAGTTGAAGAGATGGAGCTGAGAGTTCAAGGAGGCTGAGGAGACCAGAATATGTAGGTGAACGCACTAGAGAGAAAAGAGCTGTCCAGGAAAAGGAATCCAGAGATCTGCAGAGAGTGTCCCTCAAGTATTGAACAGAAAACTAATCAGTATATGCATGTGAGTAAACTATCAAAAGACAGGAAAGGAGCTACCTGAAAGGATCAAAGATAATAGTGTTTGGCACTCACACAGGTCTGCAATAGTGCTTAATCCTGCCAGAAAGATTAGAAAACCTCATGATTCATGGTATTGAATTGAATATGCAGGAGGGCCTTATCTCAGTAGTGGGAAATAATCAGATGTCTGCTGAGCATTATTCTGGTCCAGTCTAACAAATCTTAAAAGCAAATTAGGGATCAAACAGTTTCCAAGTGACTTAATGGTGTCTTAGGAAAAAAACTCAAGAAGACAGAGGAATAAAAAAAATTCAGTAACCAAAAAGATAAAAATTATAATATAATATCTGCTATCCAGTCAAAAAACAGCATGCATGCAAAAAAACCTGAAAAATTAGACCCATAATGAGAAGAAGAATAAAGCAATGAAGGTCACCCAGAATTGAGGTTAGAACTGGCACTCAGGTATTAAATATATATTATAACTGTTTCCTGTATATTCAAAAATATGAGTAGAAATATGAAGGGAATAAATAAAAACAAATTAAATATCTAGAAACAAAAACTATAATGAAAACAACTATTCATAATAAAATGTAGTGGAGAAAGGCACACAAAAAATAATGAGCAAAGCATAAGTGAGCTGTTGGGCAATCATAAGTAGCCTTATATGTGTGTTATTAGAGTCACCAGAGAAAAGGATGTGGGAGTGTCAAAACATATGTGAAAAGCAACGGCTGAATCTTTTCTAAATTTTAAGAAAACTGTGAACTTATAGATCCAAACAGCAATAAATCCAAATTACAAAAAAATGAAAAAGAAAGAATACAAAGAAAAGAAAAGAAAAAGAAAGGTAAAAGAAGAAACTACACCAGGGCACATAAGACCAAATTGCCCTAAATTAGTGATAAAAATAAAACAAAAATTATTAAAACAGCAAAAGAAAAACACATGGCATAGACCGTAAAGAAGAACAGAGATAAAGATAACAGCAGATTTATCATTGAAAAGAATGAAAGTGGGGAAAGAGTGGAGCAATATCTTTGAAAGTACTGAGAGAAAACAGCTGTCAGCCAAAAATTCTGTTCCTAGCACATGTATCTTTCAAAAGCAACAGCAGAAAAAAGACATTTCAGACACAGCGAGGCTCAAAGAATTTACCACCAACAGACAGTACTGAAAATAAAATGTTTAAATAAATCTTTCTGGTAGTAGAACAATTATACCAGATGAAATATGAATCTACACAAAGAAATGAAGATCGTAGAAATGGTAACTATGGATAATTTTTAATGTTATTTACATCTCCTAAAACTAGTTAACTAAACAAAAATAAAATCAATACAGTGTGTAGTTTTTAACATATGTAAAACTGAATGTGTGACAATAAGAAAACAAAGATTGAAAAGACAGAAGTATTGTATTTTATAATTCTAAGATGTGCAAAATTACGTATTACTTAACAACATAAGTTAAAATGTATACTATAAACCACGAAGCAGCCATTAAAATGATAAAAACAAATAACCAATAAGCCAACAATGTAGATAAAATAAAATCATAAAGTCCTCATTTAATTCAAAAGAAGTCAGATAAAAAGGAAAAAGTAAACAAAGAATACATCAGACAAATGGAAAACAAAATGAATGAAAACAGTCAAAACACACCATTTTAAACAGCAGGTTTTTTCTCTTTATTTGACTGTTCTCGAATCCAATGAGGATCTTTTATGATTCCATTTTTATCTTCTTTTTGGGCTTTATGGTTATTTGTTTTTATCATTTTAATGGCTGCTTTGTGGCTTACAGTATACATTTTTGACTTATGACATGGACACAATGACCCAATTATGTACTATCTACAAGAAACCCAGTTTAAATAGAAAGACAGAGTATATCATAAGTAAAAGAATAAAAAAAGTCATGATAACTCTAATCAAAAGAAAGGTGGAATGATTATATTGATACCAGATGAAGTAGATTATCAAAGCAAAGGCTTTATCAGGAATAAAGAATGTCATTCTTTGATAATAAAGTCATCAATTTTTAAGATGATATAAAAAATTTTAAATTGAGTGCAATGAAAATAGAGCATCAAAATATATAAAGTAAAAATAGTAGAAATGAAAGGTGAAAATGGATCCACAATTATAGTTAAAGATTTCAACACTCTACCTGGTACAATAAAAAGATAAAATATAGATTACAATATAGAAGACCTGAAAAATACTATCAACCAGCTCATCGATGTTTATAAAATACTGTATGCAACAGAATAATTCACAGTTTTTTAAGTATACATGGAACTTTTGCCAAAGTAAGCAATATTCTGGGCCAGAAAATAAGTCCTCCAACTCCAAAATTTAAAATGATTCAAGTCATGCAAAATATGTTCTCTGGCCAAAGTGGAATTAAATTGGAAATAAATCACTGGAGGACGCTTGGAAAATCCCCAAGTATTGAAAATGAAACAATACAACTCTAAATAGCCTATAGGTCAAAGTAAAAATCAAAAAGTATGTTAGAAAGTATTTTGAACTGAGTGAAAGTGAAAACACATGTCAAAATATATAGGATGCTAGTAAAGCAGAACTCAGAAGTAAATTATAGCACTAGATCTGTATTAGGAAAAATAAAACAGTTCTCAAATTCATGACTATAGTTTCAACCCTAAGAAACTAGAGAAAAATAGTAAATTAAACCTTAAGATAATAGAAAAAGGAAACAAGGATTGATATAAATCAAAATAGAAAACAGTAAATAGAGGAAATCAATAAAATCAAAAGATAGTTTTTAATAATGTGAAAAATAATTGATTCATCTTATGCCAGACTACCAAGAAAAAGAGAGGGGTGAGGGGTGACACAAATCACCAATATTAGGAATAAGAGAGGTCATATCATTACAGATTCTATATATATTAAAAGTATAATAAAGAATACTGCGAACAACGTTATGCCAGTAAATTTGACAACAGAGGAAATCAACCAGTTGCTTGAAAAACGCAAACTACCAATATTTATTCAATAAGAAGTAGATATCTTGAACAGCCATGTATCTATTTTTAACAAACTTCAAGTTGTAGTTAAAATTCTTTCCAGTCAGAAAATTCTAGTTTCAGCTGGGCGCCCTGGCTCATGTCTGTAATCCCTGTACTTTGGGAGGCCATTTCGTGCAGATCACGAGGTCAGGAGTTTGAGACCATCCTGGCCAACTAAAAATACAAAAAAAAAAAAAAAAAAAAAAAAATTAGCCGGGTATGGTGGCACTTGCCTGTAGTCCCAGCTACTTGGGAGGCTGAGGCAGGAGAATACCTTGAACCTGGGAGGTAGAGGTTGCAGTGAGCCGAGATCACGCTACTGCACACCAGCCTGGGCAACAGATCGAGACTCCATCTCAAAAAAAAAAAAAAAAAAAAAAAAGAAGAAAGAAAATTCTAGTCTCATGTGGCTTCACTATTAAGTTCCACCAAATGTTTAATGAATATATCATACAAACTTTACACAAGCTTTTCTAAAGAAATGAAAAGGAGGGAGCTATCGGAGCCCAGAATTACTCTGACAATATAAAAACAGAAAGAAAAAAACATCTCCTAAACATGATGCAAAAGCTCTCTACAAAATGTTAGCAAATTGAAGCCAACAATAAAAATATATAATACATAATTACCAAGCGGGGCTTATTCTAAGACTGAAGGTTTAACATTAGAAAACCCATCAATGTAATTCACCATATTGGAAGATAATTATTAAAAATCCATGTGATCATCTCAATGGAGAAAATGGTGTAGACAAAATCCAAAACCTGTTCCTAGGGAAAATTCTTAGAAAACTAAGAATAGAAGGTAATTTATCCAACCAAGTGGTTCTATGAAAATATGCAGCTAATATTGTATTTAATAGTGAAAGACTGAATACCTTTTCCATAAGATCGAAACAAGAAAAAAATTATAATAACTACCCTCAACACTTCTGTTTAACATTATACTGGAGGTTCTAGCTAGTGGAATAAGTTAAGAAAAAAGAAATAGAAGCATGTCGATTAGACAGAAAGAAGTAAAACTGTCTTTATTTGTAGATGGCATGCTTGTACATGTAGATATTGTGACAGATCTACAGAAATCTACAAAAATTAATTTACGAGTTCAGCAAGGTTTCAGGTTACATAATCAATATACAAAAATCAACAGTATTTCTAAATACAACAAATATCAAAAACTAAAATTTAAAATGTAGCAATAACCTGGAACAACATGAAATACTTAGGGATAAATCTAACATGTAGAAAGCTTGCACACTGAAAACAACAAAATACTAAAGAAATAAACTAAGGAACTAAAAAACGACAGATACATTATGATTGTGGTTCAGAAGACTCAATATTATCAACATGTTAGCTCTTCCTAGGGTGATCTACAGGTTTAATGAAATCTCAATCGAACTCACAAGAGGATTTTTTTTGCATGTGTGTACCAGACTCATTCAAAAATTCATATAGAAAAGCAAAGGCCCTAGACTAGACAAACCAACTTTAAAAGAGATAAACACTACTTGATTTAGACACGTATATAAAAGTATAGTAATCAAAATACTGTGACATCAAAGCAAAGACAGAAAAACAAATAAATGGAAATGATAATCCAGAAATATATATATATGGACAGAGGTACAAAAGAAATTCAGCTTCTAAAGAATAATTTTTCAACACAGTGCTAAAAGAATTAGATATCTATTTGTATGTGCCATGTAGAAAAATCTAGAAAATCAAATGTGTACTAGAACAAAATTTAAAACCTAACACTATAAAACTTTACAATAAAACCATACAATAAAATCTCATGACTTTGGGATAAGCCAAGATTTCTTATATATAACACCGAAAGTATAGCGTATAAAATAATTAATTGATAAATTTGTTTTATCAAAGTGAAAAATGTCTACTCTTTGAAACATCCTGTTAATAAAATGAAAATCGATTGAGGGAAAATATTTGCAAATAATATATCTAATAAAGAATTTTTACTAAGAATAACAAACTCTTAAAACAATAACAAGAAAACAAACCAATAAAAGTTGGGCGACGATTTGGATGCTTCACCAAAGAAGATATACTATTGGCAGAAAAGCATGCGAAACAATGTTCAGCATCATTTTTCTATATGAAATGAAAGTTAAAAATACAATTATATATTACTAAATATGTTAGAATAGCTAAAAGTAAAAAGACTGATCACATTTAATGTTGGCAAAAATGTGAAGAAACTACAACTTTCCAGGGCTGCTGGTGGGTAAATAAAATGATACAACCACTTTGGAAAACATTTGGAGATTCTTAAAGTGTTCAATATAGACCTACAATAGCATTTAGCCCTTTACTCCTAGTTATTTGCTCAAGAAAATGAAATTACATGTCTATAACAAATACTTCTATGCAAATGTCAGTAGCAGATTTATTTGCATTAGTGAAAATCTAGAAAATACCAAATATCAATTATCAAGTGAATGGACAAACAGTGGAAAAATTTGTGCAAGGAAATACTATCAATATAAAGACATAGCTATTAATAAACATACCATGGATGAATCTCAAAATTATTATGCTAAGTGACAAAAGCAAGACAAAATTGTACATACTGTATAGTTCCATTTATTTAAAATTCTAGAAGGTGACAACCAATTTGTTGTTACAGAAAGCAAATGAGATTGCCTGAGCATAAGGTGGGGGAAGGATTGGTGAGGAATGAAAGGAAGGGATTCCAACCAGGCCCTTGGAAACTTTTGGGAGTGATGAATAGCTGCATTATCTTGAGGTTGGTGATATTCTCACAGGTATATACATATGTCAAAATTTATCAAATTGTACCTTTTAAACATGTTCAGCTTATTGTATTTTTTTAAAAAGGAAACAAAAGAATTTTTAAATTTAGACAGTTCAGACAACTGGACTGTCTGGATTAGAGTATCTACTTTCCTAGCTACCAGTAATGCGACCCTAGGCAAGTTATATAACCTTTCTTTGTTGGCAAAATGGGTATAGTTATAGCAATTACTTATTAGGTAATTCACATATAGTGCTTAGAAAGTTGCATCACATAATAAGGACTAACTCAGCACTTTCTATTATTACCAATGTTGAATGTTCTTAAAGCAATTAAAATGTCACACTGTCTATAAATATTATTCTAGATGTTGTAAGGAGAATGCAGAAGAAATTATGGAAAAGAAAGCTATTCATCAGGAAAAAAACGCCACCTTGAGAAAAATGTCCACAGACGTGCTCATATACAACTACATACATTTAGATAAATATAAAATGCAACAAATAACTTTAAGGTTTTATAGTTTGGATATTAACTAAAGAAAAAAAGTACTACACAATACTACATTTAAAATTATCCTTGGAATAATTATTTGAAAACTAATTTTCATGAATTCCATTACATATTAGAAAAGAAATTAGAAAAGAAAAATCTAATGACAATGTTATTGTTACAGAGAAAGAAATAAAATAGTTCTACCATTGTCTGAAATTATTTGTGTGTGTATTTCAGTGACAGATTTGCAAAAATAAATATCATTTAAATTATGATATGTATAAAATAACATATAAATAAAATATAAAATAATATAAATAAATTATTATAATCTAAATGAAAAGTAGATTTTAATCTAAAGGTAAAAGAGTCTAAATGAAATTCCTTATTATAATCTAATACAAGTCAACATTTGTAGCCTTTGTCAGTTTTTTCTTGCCAGTGTGCTTAACTTGTACATATTTTCTAAGGTCTTGATTTTCAAGTTACATGTTTTAATTTATATACAATGGAACTAATCACATCTTCTTTCCTCTTCCTTCCCTTTCTACATTCAGGCTTTTGCTTGCCATATTTTCTCACTTAGATATATCTCTTTTCTCTAAGTATAATCTTCAGCACCACTTCTCTAGCCTATAGCAGGTTTTTTCCTCCTTTGTGTAAAAGAAAGCAAAACGGACCTTATTTTGTGAATCCCATTTTGTTTTAATTAGAAAGATATTGATACAACTCTGAAATATACTTTGAACATTTTAAATAATGGGACAATAACACTGTTTTTTTTTTTCCCTTTACCAACAACATTTTGCCAGTAGTTAATTTTATTCAGTTTTTTTCAGCATTGTTTCCTTAAGAGTTTTCAAAAGGATGGGGAAAATCATAAGCTGTCTTTTTAGGATACAGAAACACAAAAGGAAAAAAACCATCTCCTTGTCAGTCACAATGTTAACACTAAGCAACAGCTCTGAAATATTATTCCCACCAAAAATAGATGTCTTAGGTTCACAATACAATGTAATGTTTTAGGGGGATTTAAGAGTGTGCCACAGTTTCCACTTGACAATCTTCTTTTCACTGAGTGTCCATCCTATAAAACACACTGCAGTGATAAGGGACTAAGTTAATCTCCTAGATTGTCTAATAAAACGCTATTATATTGGAACATGTTTAGTAAAATTATTTTCTTTTGAACAATGAATCACCTAGTTGTAATGAAAAATAAGATTTCTTTGGTGTATACCTCTGGGTAATAATTGAGTATTTTCTTCTTGTAGAATGACTTTAGTCTGGCATGTAGTAGGCATTCAATATGTATTTACTAAAATATTAAAAGAAAAATAGGGCATATTTATTTTAAGGAGTGTTTTGGTTAAATATTATAGCTATAGAAACATGACCTATGTTATTAATAACCCTCTTCTGCGTGCCATAAAAAGCATGACTATATCAAGTATAAAACACTAATAGGTCATTTTGCACTAATAATAACATCCTACTTCCTGAAAATTAATGTACATGGTCATTAAATGTATATTAATAAACTCTTATTTCAAGAGCTTAATAAGACAGATGGATAATAGATACAATTTTCAACATCAGCAGATTTAACAACAAACAGCTATTTCCAAGTATTACTTTTACTTTGCCATTTCTCAAAAATACTAAATAAGAGGTCATTTTTGTATTCAGTTTTACTGAGTAGAACAGCTCATTGCTTCTAGTAAAATGATATTGGCATTTCGATAATTTCTGCAAACTTGAAAAATTATCAAACATGTTTGGTTTTCAAATAACAAGGAAGAATCACCTGTTATATCTGACTTACAAGTTACCAAGTCTTTACAAATAATGCTGGCTAATCAGCACAACAATAGTGTGGACGGGAAGTGCACAGAGAAGGATAATGGAAAGACTAGGCCCTGATTGTTCTATTAAAATGGGAGCAATTCATCACTTAGCACCATTAGGCACTGATAACTTGGACTGTATAAAGAAGACTTTTCAGAGTTTCAAGTGTTCTTCAGTCAACACAATGCACTGGTGAATAAAAACTGGTACATCTGTTAAAAAATATAGATATTGGTTGCTGAAAGGAATTATCAATTTGATAATTAGTCACATTTAAAAATCATTAAAATAATCTATTATGCAAAATTAAATCACAGTGAATGGACCATATGGATATTTTTCTATTTACTGTATTTCATTATGGCACTGATAAGTAGCATATAGCTTGTAACACTGTCATTTAATAATTAAAATGACTTTTATTATTTTGTTTACTGGTTTCTCATTTCTAGAGACTGTAATTTTGCCTTGTAATTAGTAATGAAGCTCACTCAGCAGCTCCTTCTAATAGAACTCAGCATGGACAATTTTCCACACAGATTCAATCTCTGCCTGAATCACACTAATCCTTTGATTGGGCTCAAGGAAAGGCTTGGATCCCTGTAGAGTTCCTGACGCACCGACTATTCATAAAAATAATAACAAGGCACCAAGCAGTTAGAAATGTGGGCCTTGCACCTGTTTTTTGCCCCAGTGAAACGAGCCACAGGATGATCCTTGTTGATTCTTCATTGGGACTAGATCTAACTTATTCACACTGGGGACTGAAGGCCTCTTGCAAGGTTTGAGCCTAAGGTTGTAGTTGACAGAAGCTTTTGATGATCATAACTCATTCCTCTGTCTTTGAAAAAAGACACAGAAGGTTACTCTATACGCAAATCAGGCACACACACATAAGTGTAAACACATACACATGGAAAACAGCTACAGTAAATAAAAACAGGCAAAGTGTTTTCATGTTTTGCATGTAGGCAAATATTGAAACAGATTTTCTTAGTGACAATGTTTTCATGGTTCAGTAAAATTTGTAGTTATGTTAATACTTATGGATCCCCAGGGAACTATTTAGACCCTATAACCAGTCACCATGGTGGTCTTATGGAATAAAACAATGGTTTGTACAGTATGCTTCTTTATCATTAGGCAACCAAAGTAGTTAATTTTCCCATGTCTGAAATATTAGCTTCTCTTGATTATCAACATATTGATAATTTAAGACACATTTTAGATTAAGATTTGTTAGTCCATAGTAAGATGATCGTTAGAACACTAGCTTGCTGACAAAATGGTCCTCATGCAAAAAATGAAGGAAATTATTTACTTTATGAAAGCTGCAGTACCCATTCAAGCAACTCAGCAAGACCAGTATAATTCAGGGGTTAGAAAATAGGCATGAGGATGTAAAAGATGCAGGTCCTAATGTTTAGTGCACCTGGAGTTGGTCCAGGCTCATGCATAACCCCTCCTCACATTTCTCCAAGTAAATATTTATCATGGTTAGCAAGTTCATCTTCTAACGCATTTAAATCCTCTGAAAGGGTGAATGTGAAAAAAATTGTTTTTGTTAATCATAGAGCACTGTGATATTTCATATCCACCTTGTTACTTTTAAGGCTATTTTTTGGAACAAGTTCAGTCTTATTCATATAGACTGATTTTGCTTGGTAGACCATCGTAAAAATAACTAAGTGTTCTGTTCAATATATCTCTCCTAATGTAAAAAGTTCACATTTTTTCTAATCATATGATAAATATATGGTAATATTTATCTTCAATGTTTTATTTTAAGAATGACCTCAAAATGTAGTTATCAAACATCCTTTACAAAGGAAAATGTGATTTTCATTGCTGCGAGTATGGCATTCTAGATAGCCTGGATGGAAATTCAAAATGAAACAACTGAAATGTCAGTTAAAATATTATTTTAAAAACAATGCTAAGTTGTCACAAAAAGAAGAACCCATAGAACTAAAAGTAAAGTGACAATAGTAACCTTGAACAATAAGCAATTGCTAAAAGTAGGTTTGCATCTAGAGGGCTGTAGATAACCCTGGAAACTTTGAATTTTTGTTTTAATAATGGCATGGGACATAGCAGAATATAAAGCCTAATGCTTACTTATGCTACACAGAAAAGTGATTAGAACCGGTCTACATTCATTTGATGAGGCTGGGGACTAGGCAAGCTAGGTGTCTCTCCCATAAGGAGGCACCCAGTCAGAATTTTTTTTAGCAACTTCTTCAATTTTGCACCTCAGGTGCCTAGGTTACTTCAAATTATACCAGGCCTTAATCTGGGTGCTAAGTGGAAGGAAAATATCTCTCCAAAGAGTAAACTAGCTTGTCAATCCATGGGTTTACATTGTGAATTCACATCAACTATAAAATATAACAATTTCAAACCTAGAGCGGAATGTGGAATGGTCCCTTGTAGGCAGTACACTCAAGTGATTGTGGAAACCATTACAAATCCTCTCTAAAGAAACTCAGCACTGATGAAGATAAAAATCTAAAGAACAAGAGCAAAGACACAACATACAAGAATCTCTGGGACACATTCAAAGCAGTGTGTAGAGGGAAATGTATAGCACTAAATGCCCACAAGAGAAAGCAGTAAAGATAAAAAATTGACACCCTAACATCACAATTAAAAGAACTAGAGAAGCAAGAGCAAACACATTCAAAAGCTAGCAGAAGGCAAGAAATAACTAAGATCAGAGCAGAACTGAAAGAAATAGAGACACAAGAAACCCTTCAAAAAAATCAATGAATCCATGAGCTGGTTTTTTGAAAAGATCAACAAAATTCATAAACTGCTAGCAAGACTAATAAGGAAGAAAAGAGAGAAGAATCAAAGAGACACAATGAAAAGTGACAAAGGGGATATCACCACCCACCCCACAGAAATACAAACTGCCATCAGAAAATACTATGAACACCTCTATGCAAATAAACTAGAAAATCTAGAAGAAATGGATAAAGTCCTTGACACATACACCCTCCCAAGACTAAACCAGGAAGAAGTTGAATCTCTGAATAGACCAATAACAGGCTCTGAAATTGAGGCAATAATTAATAGCTTACCAACCAAAAAAAGTCCAGGACCAGATGGATTCACAGCCGAATTCTACCAGAAGTAAAAGGAGGAACTGGTACCATTCCTTCTGAAACTATTCCAATCAATAGAAAAAGAGGGAATCCTCCCTAACTCATTTTATGAGGCCAGCATCATCCTGATACCAAAGCCTGGCAGAAACACAACAAAAAAAGAGAATTTTAGACCAATATCCTTGATGAACGTCAGTGCAAAAATCCTCAATAAAATACTGGCAAATCGAATCCGGCAGCACATCAAAAAGCTTATCCACCATGATCAAGTGGGCTTCATCCCTGGGACGCAAGGCTGCTTCAACATATGCAAATCAGTAAACATAATCCGTCATATAAACAGAACCAATGACAAAAAACCACATGAGTATCTCAATGATACAGAAAAGGCCTTTGACAAAATTCAACAACGCTTCATGGTAAAAACTCTCAATAAATTAGGTATCGATGGGACGTATCTCAAAATAATAAGAGCTATTTATGACAAACCCACAGCCAATATCATACTGAATGGGCAAAAACTGGAAACATTCCCTTTGAAAACTGGCACAAGACAGGGATGCCCTCTCTCACCACTCCTATTCAACATAGTGTTGGAAGTTCTGGCCAGGGCAATTAGGTAGGAGAAGGAAATAATGGGTATTCAATTAGGAAAAGAGGAAGTCAAATTGTCCCTGTTTGCAGATGACATGATTGTATATCTAGAAAACCCCATTGTCTCAGCCCAAAATCTCCTTAAGCTGATAGGCAACTTCAGCAAATTCTCAGGATACAAAATCAATGTGGAAAAATCACAAGCATTCTTATACACCAATAACAGACAAACAGAGAGCCAAATCATGAGTGAACTCCCATTCACAATTGCTTCAAAGAGAATAAAATACCTAGGAATCCAACTTACTAGGGATGTGAAGGACCTCTTCAAGGAGAACTACAAACCACTGCTCAATGAAATAAAAGAGGATACAAACAAATGGAAGAACATTCCATGCTCATGGTTAGGAAGAATCAATATTGTGAAAATGGTCATACTGCCCAAGGTAATTTATAGATTCAATGCCATCCCCATCAAGCTACCAATGACTTTCTTCACAGAATTGGAAAAAACTACTTTGAAGTTCATATGGAATCAAAAAAGAGCCCACATTGCAAAGTGAATCCTAAGCTGAAAGAACAAAGCTGGAGGCATCATGCTACCTGACTTCAAACTTATTACAAGGCTGCAGTAATCAAAACAGCATGGTACTGGTACCAAAACAGAGATATAGACCAATGGAACAGAATTAATCTCCTCGGACTCTTACCCCACTCATTTATGCCAACTACCCAACTATCTATAAACCTAGCCATGGCAATCCCCCTATGAGTAGGCATAGTCATCACAGGCTTCCACTTTAAAACTAAAAATACCTTAGCCACCTCCTCAGAAATAATGCCACATATCTACAACTAACTGATCTTTGACAAACCTAACAAAAACAAGAAATGGGGAAAGGATTTCCTATTTAATAAATGGTGCTGGGAAAACTGGCTAGCCATATGTAGAAAGCTGAAACTGGATCCCTTCCTTACACCTTATACAAAAATTAATTCAAGATGGATTAAAGACTTAAATGTTAGACCTAAAACCATAAAAACCTTAGAAGAAAACCTAGACAATACCATTCAGGACATAGGCATGGGCAAGGACTTCATGTCTAAAACACCAAAAGCAATGGCAACAAAAGCCAAAATTGACAAATGGGATCTCATTAAACTAAACAGCTTCTGCACAGCAAAAGAAACTACCATCAGAGTGAACAGGCAACTTACAGAATGGGAGGAAATGTTTGCAACCTACTCATCTGACAAAGTGCTAATATCCAGAATCTACAAAGAACTCAAACAAATTTACAAGAAAAAAACAAACAACCTCATCAACAAATGGGCTAAGGATATGAACAGACACTTCTCAAAAGAAGACATTTATGCAGCCAAAAGACACATGAAAAAATACTCATCATCACTGGCCATCAGAGAAATGCAAATCAAAACCACAATGAGATACCATCTCACACCAGTTAGAATGGTGATCATTAAAAAGTCAGGAAACAACAGGTGCTGGAGAGGATGTGGAGAAATAGGAACACTTTTACACTGTTGGTAGGACCGTAAACTACTTCAACCCTTGTGGAAGCCAGTGTGGCGATTCCTCAGGGATCTTGAACTAGAAATACCGTTTGACCCAGCCATCCCATTACTGGGTATATACCCAAAGGATTATAAATCATGCTGCTATAAAGACACATGCACACATATGTTTATTGCAGCACTATTCACAATAGCAAAGACTTGGAACCAACCCAAATGTCCAACAATGATAGACTGGATTAAGAAAATGTGGCACATATACATCATGGAATACTATGCAGCCATAAAAAAAGGATGAGTTCATGTCCTTTGTAGGGACATGGATGAAGCTGGAAACCATCATCCTCAGCAAACTATCGCAAGGACAAAAAACCAAACACCGCATGTTCTCACTCATGGGGGGGAATTGAACAATGAGAACACATGGACACAGGAAGGGGAACATCACACACTGGGGCCTGTTGTGGGGTTGGGGGAGGGGGAAGGGATAGCATTAGGAGATATACCTAATGTTAAATGAAGAGTTAATGGATGCAGCACACCAACATGGCACATGTATACATATGTAACAAACCTGCACGTTGTGCACATGTACCCTAAAACTTAAAGTATGATAATAAAAAAAACTAAATAAAATGAGCCATTCATGATCAATACAACAGTTCACCATAAGACAGAAAGAGTAGAAACAGCCAATAGCCGATTCAGACTTTTAAATAAACAGATATTGATGTTAGCAAAAGTAGGAAATAATTAACAAATTTAATAAATGTTTTAAAATTCAAAAAAGCTTTAAAATATGAGAAGTGTTCAGAATGCTATTTAAAGCAAAAATAACAGATCTGAAATATAACTAAATAAAATGTTAAGAATTTTTAAAAACATGATAATTGCAACTAAAACAATGCATACATTAACCAATAGATGGCACAGTGAATGAGAACACAGATGCAATGCAATTTTTCATAATTCAGAAGGCAGAAATAAGAAAAGGGAAATATTTTTAATAAAATAATGGTTAGAAAACATGAGGATAGACTAATACTAATGTGTAAATAATTGAAGTTCTAGAATTAGATCATAGAGATAACTTAGAAGACAATATTTAATGGTAATTAGCAAATGAACTTTCAGAATTTCTTATGGCAAACTCAAATTCAAAAAGTTTAAAAAACTTGAGAAGTACAAACAAAAAATTAAGGCATGTAGCACACATCTTAACAAAAATGTAAAACATAACAAAAAGGATGCTATCTTCAAAAAGTACAGACAGAATAGCATGGACCATGAGCAAAGAAACACCATTAGACTAAGCACTAACTTGAAAATAGCAGAAAGGGAAGATTGAAACAATAGAATGTTATTTAAAATATACGAATAAAAATAATTTCAATCTAGGAGTCTACATCCAGTGAACTATCTTTCATTAACAAAAGTAATGATATTTTCAGATACCTAAAAATGAAGTAATTTTGTAGCAGTAACAGATTCTTACAAAAGCAAATTTTAAACCATATAATTCTGATGGAAGAACATGGTTCTCAATTAATATTTTTAAAGCTCTCTTCAAATTCATTATTAACCAGAGAAGCCCTAACAGCAAAATAAGACATCATTTCACGTCGACTAAATATGCAAATGTCTAGTATGGATGAAAATCTATGATGACAACAAAAATTTTTCTATGGCTGGTAAGAATGAATACATCCATCCACTGTGTGAATGTCATTATCTAGAAGAGCTGACAATACAATAACAGATAAATTCTCACACATGTACATCTATATAAACACATTCAGATACATATGTATATATATATACACATACATACATGTGTATTCACAGATGCATTGTTTATAATAGTAAAGTAATGAAAACAAACCAAGAGTCCATTCAGAATACAAAATATCAAAAGAGACATACAATAGAACATTATACCTCAATGAAGATGAAGTACAACCACATGCATCAACATGCCTAAATGTCCAAAACTAATACTGAGTAAAAAAGAAATTCATAGAATATATGCAATATAATATTATATAAATTTCAGAAATAGGCAACAGTTAATAATATGCTATTTAAGTATACATACAACATAAATCTATAAATAGTAACAGTGACTAACAGAAAGGTTGGCATAGTGGTTATTTCTTGGGGAATGAGTGGGTAGTAATTGGTAGACAGAAGGATGCAATTATTTAAGCACACATAGGGATTCTAAGTATGTACTAGTAATTTACAGCATTTAGACAGTGTGATGAATACACACCTATGCTTTTTAAAATTTTACTATTCTTTAAAACCTGCGTACATATTATATATAATGTTTTGTGTAATGACAAGTTTCAAAAAATTACAAAAATTTATATGGAAGAGTATGTTCTTGCATAAGGGAAAATGTTAAATTTTTGTTTCACATTCCACTTGCCTGGAAGGCAAAATTGAAAAGCAGAATGAGAACAGAACTGCTTACTTTTAAGAAAAATTTAGCAACACTAGCTTCCAAAGAACATGGTCTTTAAGATTATTGCCTATGAAGAAGAAGGAGAAAACAAGACAGGCCTGTTAATTTAGGACCCCAACGCTAATGAAATCATAGCTTTAGAAGTGTATTGAAGTAAAATGGCTACTTGGAAGTCTTTAAATAAAAACAGCTTGTTCTTTAGCCATTCAAGACCTTTTCAAATTTAAAGTCACCCACCACCGCACCACTCTAGCCTTTGGTTACAGCAAAGCAGCTCCTTAGTGTCTTAGGTGCTAAGATTAGGCAAAGCCATTATCAGGAAAAGAGTACACAATGTAATCAGATAATTGTAAGAGCAAAATAGAGCACATGTTACATTAAATCGCTTGGTAAAAAGTCTGTAAAAGTTGGACATTTTAAATCTTTTTGGGGCAATATTGCATAGCAGTTACACATCTGGGATTTAGGCATATTTTATTCAAAGCCCAGCTCTACTATTTGCTAGTCATATATTCTGCAGAGAGACATTTAGCTTTTAGGTTTCTTAATTTTCAGGATTAAGTTATAATATAATAGTCTCTTTGTATAGTGGTATCTGACACATAAAATTGCTAAAGGAATGTTAACAATTTGGGTTATGCATTGGACTCCCTGTCATCATAACTAAGGTTTTAGGTACAGATCCCCATCTAGAATAAACCATTCACCTATCAATGAGAATACATTTAATCAGTAAGATTTTTTTTTTTGGTAATGTACAATGAATATTGATAGCAGTACTGAGGGAATCAATATTCTGTGAGGGGCTAAGAGTAAATGCAGGTACCAATTTACAGCAGCTACTACTAATTGACTTATCAGGGACTGAATTTAGCATGTTTTGTTTTGGTCTTACAATGTTTTTAAAATGGTGCTAACGTTTAAATATTGAGACTTTATATATCTATAATAAACCTATATATTAAAATCTCTATATAAATTCTACATAGATTTTAATATATAGATGTTAAAATACAGATGTTTTTATTAAATCCATTTTATATAAAATCAACATATATTTTATATATAGATTTTAAAATATAAATTTTACATAGGTTCATATAAAATCTACATAGATTTTAATATATAGATTTATTTTCTTTTATACAATTAGAAGGCCTGGCTACAATATGTGCCCCTATTCTGTAAATGGCAACAATTGACAAAAACTGACTCACAGCCACACATTTTATCTGTCCACAGTTTACTAGACACCCCACTACTCTCTCTTGTGTTACCTACCTGGTCCCTAAACCACTTTAGAGCCTGGGGCATTGAGAGAAAAGATAAAAGGAAAGCTGCATTCACTCTGAAGGAGAGATCTTTTATACCAAGAAGGCGTAATTAAAATGCAGGTGTCCTGATGAAAAGAAAAAAACAAATCTGAATTGATTTATAGAGTTCAGAAGGAAAAATAAGACAAAAAACTTTGTTAAAGCTTACATTTTCTTAGATTCCTGAATGTGGAAAAAAAAAAAAAAGCATTCACTTTCTGCATCAGGACACTTCATTTTAAGCAGCGGCATTACAAATAGCATTTTAAATCTTAAAAAATAAAAGTTTCCTATTTTTCCAAAAGCTATTAATGTTAATTGCCACTTACAGCATTTAAATCCTATTGTTTTCTACAAATGTTCATTGCAAATATAGATTATTCACTGTAATATTGTTAATAGGGATGTATGTACTTGCTTACAAATCGAAGTGCCAGCTATAACCCGTTTCTCCACTTTCTTCAAAACCTGTTCTGTACTCATTTTCTTTCATCTCAGTAAATACAATTTCTTTTCTACTAGTTGCTCAAACTAAAATTCCTGGTTACATCCTTATGCACGCTGTTTCCCTCACACCCTGCAACACTATTTCATCCTACTGAACCTGCAGTGGCTGGAGTCACCCAAAGTCAGCAGCAGGGGAGTTCCCACAAGGGAGTGCCCTAAACCATCCTGAGATGGGCCTGATTAGGATTCCAAAGAAAGATTGCTAAGCACCAGGCGATTAGACCAAAGCATTTATTAAGGACACTTACAGAGTACTGCAGCATTCCTCACTACAGATGGCAAGAAAAAGGGATTTATGTCTACCTCGATATGTCCATGGCAAGGAAATTAGAGTATGGAGTTTTGATGAGAGTTGAATGAATTTGGCTCAGGGCCTAGACCAGTTTCTTTCACTGTTTCAGGCAACAATCTAAATGCCTTTATCAGTGCCTCAGAATTTTCAAGCCTGCTGGGAAAACTTGCACCTGGCTGTGTCACAGAGCACTCAAGGCACTGAGTGATTTGCGATTTTCGCTCAGGACACAAGATGGCGGGGGAACCTGGGGAGATCCTACAACCACTTTTATCAGGTACATTTTTATATAGAACTTAAAAACTCCTTGCAATCTTCACTACTTCCTGCTTACTCCAAACCATCATCATCTCTAACCTGCATTTTCTCAGTAGTTCAAAGACCTAACTGGCATCATTAACCTAGCTCCACTAAAGGCTGTTAGTCAAACAGTAGATTCTATCACTTCGCCGCTCAAAATCCTCTGTTTTTTTCCACACACTTCACTAATTCCAAAGTACTTTCCACATACTGTAGTTTTTTAAGCCCCTTCCCTTCCTATTACCACTCTCAACATTCATCTCCCACCACTCTCTTCTCCTTTCACTCAGTCTACTCCCACACACACTGGTCTCAGTTCCCCTCAACAACAAATACTGTCCTGCTGCAGGGCCTTTGTCCATGCTGTTACCTGAGATCCCTTTGACTCTATTCCCGGCTTGCTCCACCTCTGTGCTCAGAGGTCTCCTCCCTCTACAGACAGGTGGTTCCTGACCCACCTATACCAATAACACCTCACCCATGTTGTTGCTCCAAATCTCTAACTTGCTTTAGGCCTCGACACAGTGAAGTGATTTATCATCACTTAATGAACTCTGTTTATTTACAAGTTTATATTTCTCTGGTCCGTCACCCACCACTTCAATGTAAACTTCATGTGGATTGGGCTTTGTTTTAAACATTTCTGAAAAAAGTCACAAAAACTATGCCTAGCACATATTAGAGGATGAATATATTATTGTCAAGAGAATAAAGAGTTTATAATGGAATTTTAAAGCAAAATTTGTTTGAATTTCACAGAATGAACTACTATAGGAACTATTATTAGGGATTTCCACATACATTTTTGTCAGTAATTCAATAGGTACTACATTGGAAGAAAAAATGTATATCTTAATTAAAACTAAATTAAATTTAAATTGAGACTGTATCTTGATTTTCTGTAATGATACTGAGAGGTGAAGCCAGATGGGCCTCTGGGTTGGGTGGGGACTTGGAGAACTTTTCTGTCTAGCTAAAGGATTGTAAACACACCAGTCAGTGCTCTGCGTCTAGCTAAAGGTTTGTAAACACACCAATCAGCACTCTGTAAAAACACACCAATCAGTGCTCTGTGTCTAGCTAAAGGTTTATAAATGCACCAATCAGCACTCTGTAAAAACAGACCAATCAGCACTCCATAAAATGGACCAATAAGCACTCTGTAAAATGGACCAATCCACAGTATGTGGGTGGGGCCAAATAAGGGAATAAAAGCTGGCTACCGGAGCCAGCAATGACAACCCATTGGTGTCTCCTTCAATGCTGTGGAAGCTTTGTTCTTTCGCTCTTCACAATAAATCTTGCTGCTGCTCACTGTTTGGGGCCGCACTACCTTTATGAGCTGTAATACTCACTGCGAAGGTCTGTGGCTTCACTTCTGAAGTCAAGCTAGACCACAAACCCACCAGAAGGAAGAAACTCCAGACACACCATCTTTAAGAACTGTAACATTCACTGTGAAGGTCTGTGGTTTCATTCTTTAAGTCAGCAAGACCAAGAACCCACCAGAAGGAACCAATTCCGGACACAATACATTAAATGATTAGTGATATAAAGTTCCCTTTTGTGGGTTTATGTCCTTCAGAAAAGATAAGACACTAACCAGAACACTAACTCCTATCTCTCTGGAGCTTACATTTCATTATATTTAGATGGAATGGAGAAAGCCAAGTTAATATTAGTGTTTTCAAGGATAGCTTGCACATGGATTTGAATCTGAGCATGAATTAGCCACCCTTCTAGCTGTACAAACAAATTATGTCTAGTAGTATTTGGATTTTAAGTAATAGGAAACTTGGGGAGTGGGCAGGGTTGGCCTAGTTTCTTTGGGCTATCTACAGCACAGGTATGTTTGCCTACTATGAATATTCCCTGCACTCAGCCACTGATGAAGAGACCAGAGTTGGATCCCCGATCCAAACAGCCCAATTAGATTTCATCATCTTGCAATTTTAAACTGTGCTAAGGCATTCTGGTTTATTCTAGACTGGCTTCTTGAAAGAAGAGTTAAATTAAAAACTGTGAAGTGATTATCGTTTGCTTGTCATGTAGAATGAAAAGCAGAGGAATCTTATAGAAAGAGAATAAAGAGAGAAAGATGAAAAAGAATAAGTGTTATCTTTCATCTTGATGATATTCTCCTATTGTGGCTAAGAATCTAGGTTACATTTCTGTACTTAAATTCCATGAGACACACCTGTAATCTTATAAATTTTTTAAAATTGCATTATTTAAATTTTATTCACTTGTTTTGCTTAATTTATTCTTGCTGGATTTCTATTGCTTGAATTTTTTTTATTTTCCAATCCAAATAAACACCAATCTCCTCTTAGCAAATCTTTTAACCAACCATTCATGACTTAACTATTAAATTTAAATAGTCAAATTGATTCCTTGCTGTACCTTCTTCTGAATAAAAATTGGGAGGAATAAAATATAAACAGTTTTTCATAAATAAAAAGTTTCTGTTTTCCAAAAAATTTACTAGCAGGAAGTATCCAACCTATCAGTCTTGAAGGTAGACTAGCAGAGAAAGGTCATTTTTGAGGACCAAGTGAGGAGTGCAAATAAAAGATGGGGAAAAAGAAGTCGTTTGATTTAATGTAAAAGTGTTGTTTACATCCATAGCTAACTGCTTTTTCTGTGACAAAGAACAGAAAACTTGAACATATAAATGATGAGTTTCAAATTCTCTGGAAGTAAATTGTGGACATTTTGATTCAAGAGTACTTTCATGTGGATGTAACTTGTTCTGGTTGAAAAGCCTCTTTTTAGGCTGAAATTTAAAAAGAAAGATAAAAAAGAATAAAGGTAAAAGATACTGAGCAGTACAACAGCCATCATCTACAGAGAACCACAGTCTATGCAGTGTAGCTTGAGATTTCTCAAAACCATTAGGAATTCCAAAATGCTTTCATTTGTGATTTTTTTGCTATAAGTTTCCTGTTTTAGTGTAATGAATTTAAATTTGTTTTCAATTACTTAATCTGTCATCTTAAGAGAAATTAGCCTACTTTCCTGAATCACATAGCCAGCAATTAGACCTGCAGAACAAATTATCTTCTCTTCCTACTTGCTTCACAACTTAAAAAGAAAAAAAAAAAAAAGTCAGTGGTCTTACTTGATCACATGAACTGAGTTTTATTTAAATAGCTTCCGAAGTGAAAGATTACCTACTTTATAATATATCTAATCAATAAAATCTACATATTTGTCTAACAGATAAAGTAATTATGCAGGTTTTATATTATCCAAGTTACATAACTATCAACTGTAGAGAAACATCTAGTAAAACAACTGATAATCACAAAATATAACAGCACTGTATACAAACAGCTGCCCATGCACAGATGTATATTTCTCATTTCTTCTTAGCAGTAGTCTCTGATTCTGGAATTGGGACAGCCTCCTGATCTAATATGCAGTGTCTCTGTGTCATCTAACTCTGGCCTCATTTGCAGTCACTGCTTCCCCTGGAGCCACAAGATTATGTCATCCCTGTGGAGTCTAGAATAATACAGTATTCTTGTATAAAAATAAGAGTACTTGAAGAGCTTATGCAAGAGCCACATGAGGCTTGAGAGCCTTTGAATGAGTACCATTACTCCATAGGGACTCTAAGACTGTGGAGATATTCAGCCTTTGTATCTTATTTTTAAAGTGCGGTCACAAAGAAGAGGCTTGAATCTCTTAATTGATAATAAACAGAAAGCTCTATAAGTCCTAATTGCTTAAAAATTGTTTTGGCAAAGAAACAATCACATATTCTAAACATTGTGTTATCTGTTGGAAAGAATTCCCATTGTGGAAGCTCCCACCCTGCACTTTTGCAGCCCAGATGTGTCTCTGGCTGCCCAGGTGGTAGGAGTTTTAAGATTTTCTCCCTAAGCATCACTTCCATAACTGCTCTCTCTCCTTAATTCTGCACCTTTGAGGAAGCCCTGGAATTAAGGAAACCAAGTCCCTAAGCCTGCCATGTACAGTTTTACGGCAAGGACATCTCAAAACTCAAGCCAACTTAGGAGTCCCTGAGCCTGGGGAGATGATAGAGAACTGAAGTTTTGACATGCAGTGGACCTTAGGATCTGTGTAATTTGTCAATGGCTAAGCTATATTGGGAACAAGAAGATCAAATCAGTTTTGGTGAGGTTTCCAAAATTTAAGGAACCAGAATCCTCAAACTGAGAAATTGTGTTGGTTGCCTAGACTTCATTGTGATCTGTATCCATCTGCCAAGTGTTGGAACCAGCTGTCCAAAGCAAGGGGTGGGGAGTAGGGGGGACCCTGTGTGTGAGATGTCATCCTCTTCCAGGGATGCCAGTCCTCCTAGAGCCAAAGTTATCCCCTGCAGCCATGATGGCAGGAAGCCACAATGCGGGGATGACAGCTGCAGCAGCATAAAATGTCTGATTGCTCTCTCGGATGAACAGTGCTTCCTTGTTCTTAATGACACCAGATGGCAGAGCCTACCCGGGGATACTCAGGATGCTGGGTTTGCACATCTTATGAGGAAAACTAGGAGAAAGGAGAAGACAGAGTGCTTGGGAGAATCTGGAGAGAGTGTGCATGGTAGAACAAGAGAAAAGGTGGGTTTTCTCAATTGTGGGAATGAAATTCTAGCACAGGTTTACTTTCTTCAGTTTTGGAGTTTTTTTCAATTCTACCACATGATTTGTGTGTTTATTAACATGAGTTTGGAAGCAATTTAAATGTGTATTAGTGCAAGAGATAGAAAACAGCACACAAAAAACACATGCAGAAAGGCAGGGATTGGATTTACATATTTAACTAAACTGGAAAATTCTCAAGGTAAAAATATCGTGGACAAAATAACATGAACTTTAAAAGTGAATATTCTGGATCTGTGTCACAAAAATCTACCACACAGGAAGGCTATGCAGTAAAATATATAGTTTTCTTTCTTTCTCTCTCTCTCTTTTAAATTGTCTCCTCAGTTTGCTCCAGACAATTAAAAAAATACTTAATACGTGGGCACTAAAAAACAAACAAACAAACAAAAAAACAAAAAACCTGGTTTACCAGCATTTAAGCACATAGAATATAAAAAAAAACTGCCTGAAATTTAATCCACTCTATACCAGAGAGTTTCACTGTTATCTCTGTCTTTGGATTCCCCTTTTAAACACATTAGTGAATAAAAGGACAATTTAAATGATCATTGCCTATGGTAGTTCAATGAGAAAGAAGTCAAACACTCACCCCATCACTCTCCATGAGGACATGACATGTATGTGAAATGATAGTTCTCTAACAACACTGAGGTTAGTCCCACTACAGTTTGCATTTGACAGTGCTCGTTACTACAGTAAACATTTCAAATAGGATGATGAAAACTGTCATGTTTTAAAGTGTCTGGTGGGTAAAGGGCCTAATATCACAGCTACTCCTTCATAGAAGCATGCACACCATGCTTGCTTTATGAATGTATGTTGAGACCCTTACCTCACTACCATACCCCCTAACTACTCCAGAGTAAGCATTTTTTAACAATGGGCAAAGTCATGGAGCAACACATCAGTAGCAACAGAAATGCTAATGGGCTACTTTCAGTGAATGGAGATTTCTTCTAAAGTCCTCATTGGCTTATTTTGGGCCAAACTCTAATTTGGAATATAGTGAAGAGAAAAAGGAGAAAAAATCATGTTTTAAACGCTTATCCTGGGGAATAATCTTTACTTGGAATGCAATCTTTGGTCATAATATATTGTGAAAGCACACACTCGGGTGGATTCATAATTATAGCATTCAAAACTGTAAATGCTAGACTGAAGATTGCAAATCTACTTTCATTATAACCACTTGTTTTCAATCACTGATAAGATTTGAAAAATTGTCCTTGGGACTAAAATTCTCACAATCCAACAGATAAAGAAAGGTACAATGAATTTATGTATCAAGTGGGAGTAAGGGAGTGAAAGAAGTTGACGGGTAAATGGTACTTTAATAATGGTATCCTCATTGAATATGAACCCTTACTCCCTATGGCTCTATCTGAAAAACTACCAGTATAGGCTGTGTCCATTAAGTGACAGCATCTGACCTGTCATCTGAATAATTCATGGACCCAGGCTGCTATTAAGAAGACAGGTGTAATTTTCTTCTGAGTGATATGAATTGTTTGTTGTTTAAGCAGTATAAATGTATCAGATAATTTTTAATCTTCCACCCCATTTTCTCAATGGTGATTTAAATGGTCAAAGTCAAATAATTACAAGCTTGAATTAAAAAAAACTCTAAACTTTCATAGCAGTACATGTAGCCATTTGCAATATAACTTTTATTCTGTTCTTCTGGCTTGAAAAATCCAAAGTATGATTATTAGAATGCATTATACATTTTAATGATCAACATATGTGTGATTAAAAAGTAGAAGTAAGAGACATTGGAAAATATGTAAAATGTAAAGAACATATTCACGAAAAAGATGCACATGGAGTTTCATTTGAATTTATGAAAATCTTTATAATGTTTTTAGTGTTTTATAAATCTTCCTTCAATATGTTTGGGTGAAATAAGTGGCAAAACATATTCTAATTTTATGGAAAAGACACAGTATAAGCACAGTAAAGCTAAGATGGCCAAATAGGAACAGCTGCGGTCTACAGCTCCCAGCATGAGCGACACAAAAGACGGGTGATTTCTGCATTTCCATCTGAGGTACCGGGTTCATCTCATTGGGGAGTGCCAGACAGTGGGCGCAGGTCAGTGGGTGCGCGCACCATGTGCAAGCTGAAGAAGGGTGAGGTATTGCCTCACTCAGGAAGCGCAAGGGGTCAGGGAGTTCCCCTAGAAAGGGGTGACAGACAGCACCTGGAAAATCAGGTCACTCCCACCTGAATACTGTGCTTTTCCGATGGGCTTAAAAAACGGCACACCAGGAGATTATATCCTGCACCTGGCTCAGAGGGTCCTATGCCCACGGAGTCTCGCTGATTGCTAACACAGCAGTCTGAGATCAAACTGCAAGGTGGCAGCGAGGCTGGGGGAGGGGTGCCCACCATTGCCCAGGCTTGCTTAGGTAAACAAAGCAGCCAGGAAGCGCGAACTGGGTGGAGCCCACCACAGCTCAAGGAGGCCTGCTTGCCTCTGTAGGCTCCACCTCTGGGGGCAGGGCACAGACAAACCAAAAGACAGCAGTAACCTCTGCAGACTTAAATGTCCGTGTCTGACAGCTATGAAGAGAGCAGTGGTTCTCCCAGCACACAGCTGGAGATCTGAGAATGGGCAGACTACCTCCTCAAGTGGGTCTCTGACCCCTGACCCCTGAGCAGCCTAACTGGGAGGCACCCCCCAGCAGGGGCAGACTGACACCTCACAAGGCCGGGTACTCCAACAGACCTGCAGCTGAGGGTCCTGTCTGTTACAAGGAAAACTAACAAACAGAAAGGACATCCACACCAAAAACCCATCTGTACATCACCATCATCAAAGACGAAAAGTAGATAAAACCACAAAGATGGGGAAAAAACAGAGCAGAAAAACTGGAAACTCTAAAAAGCAGAGTGCCTCTCCTCCTCCAAAGGAATGCAGTTCCTCACCAGCAATGGAAAAAAGCTGGACAGAGGATGACTTTGACGAGCTGAGAGAAGAAGGCTTCAGACGATCAAATTACTCCAAGCTACGGGAGGATATTCAAACCAAAGGCAAAGAAGTTGAAAACTTTGAAAAAAATTTAGAAGAATATATAACTAGAATAACCAATACAGAGAAGTGCTTAAAGGAGCTGATGGAGCTGAAAACCAAGGCTTGAGAACTCCGTGAAGAATGCAGAAGCCTCAGGAGCCGATGCAATCTACTGAAAGAAAGGGTATCAGTGATGGAAGATGAAATGAATGAAATGAAGTGAGAAGGGAAGTTTAGAGAAAAAAGAATAAAAAGAAATGAGCAAAGCCTCCAAGAAATATGGGACTATGTGAAAAGACCAAATCTACGTCTGATTGGTGTACCTGAAAGTGACGGGGAGAAAGGAACCAAGTTGGAAAACACTCTGCAGGATATTATCCAGGAGAACTTCCCCAATCTAGCAAGGCAGGCCAACATTCAAATTCAGGAAATACAGAGAACACCACAAAGATACTCCTTGAGAAGAGCAACTCCAAGACACATAATTGTCAGATTCACCAAAGTTGAAATGAAGGAAAAAATGTTAAGGGCAGCCAGAGAGAAAGGGCGGGTTACCATCAAAGGGAAGCCCATCAGACTAACAGCAGATCTCTCGGCAGAAACTCTACAAGCCAGAAGAGAATGGGGGCCAATATTCAACATTCTTAAAGAAAAGAATTTTCAACCCAGAATTTCATATCCAGCCAAACTAAGCTTCATAAGTGAAGGAGAAATAAAATACTTTACAGACAAGCAAATGCTGAGAGATTTTGTCACCACCAGGCCTGCCCTAAAAGAGCTCCTGAAGGAAGCGCTAAATGTGGAAAGGAACAACCGGTACCAGCCGCTGCCAAATCATGCCAAAATGTAAAGACCATCGAGGCTAGGAAGAGACTGCATCAACTAACGAGCAAAATAACCAGCTAACATCATAATGACAGGATCAAATTCACACATAACAATATTAACTTTAAATGTAAATGGACTAAATGCTCCAATTAAAAGACACAGACTGACAAATTGGATAAGGAGTCAAGACCCATCAGTGTGCTGTATTCAGGAAACCCATCTCACGTGCAGAGACACACATAGGCTCAAAATAAAAGGACGGAGGAAGATCTACCAAGCAAATGGAAAGCAAAAAAAGGCAGGGGTTGCAATCCTAGTCTCTGATAAAATAGACTTTAAACCAACAAAGATCAAAAGAGACAAGGAAGGCCATTACATAATGGTAAAGGGATCAATTCAACAAGAAGAGCTAACTCTCCTAAATATATATGCACCCAATACAGGAGCACCCAGATTCATAAAGCAAGTCCGGAGTGACCTACGAAGAGACTCAGACTCCCACACATTAATAATGGGAGACTTTAACACCCCACTGTCAACATTAGACAGATCAACGAGACAGAAAGTCAACAAGGATACCCAGGATTGAACTCAGCTCTGCACCAAGTGGACCTAATAGACATCTACAGAACTCTCCACCCCAAATCAACAGAATATACATTTTTTTCAGCACCACACCACACCTATTCCAAAATTGACCACATACTTGGAAGTAAAGCTCTCCTCAGCAAATGTAAAAGAACAGAAATTATAACAAATTATCTCTCAGATCACAGTGCAATCAAGCTACAACTCAGGATTAAGAAACTCACTCAAAACTGCTCAACTACATGGAAACTGAACAACCTACTCCTGAATGACTACTGGGTACATAATGAAATGAAGGCAGAAATAAAGATGTTCTTTGAAACCAACGAGAACCAAGACACAACATACAAGAATCTCTGGGATGCATTCAAAGCAGTGTGTAGAGGGAAACTTATAGCACTAAATGCCAACAAGAGAAAGCAGGAAAGATCCAAAATTGACACCCTAACATCACAATTAAAAGAACTAGAAAAGCAAGAGCAAACACATTCAAGAGCTAGCAGAAGTCAAGAAATAACTAAAATCAGAGCAGAACTGAAGGAAATAGAGACACAAAAAACCCTTCAAAAAATTAATGAATCCAGGAGCTGGTTTTTTGTAAGGATCAACAAAATTGATAGACCACTAACAAGACTAATAAAGAAGAAAAGAGAGAAGAATCAAATAGATGCAATAAAAAATGATAAAGGGGATATGACCACTGATCCCACAGAAATACAAACTACCGTCAGATAATACCACAAACACCTCTACGCAAATAAACTAGAAAATCTAGAAGAAATGGGTAAATTCCTCGACACATACACTCTCCCAAGACTAAACCAGGAAGAAGTTGAATCTCTGAATAGACCAATAACAGGAGCTGAAATTGTGGCAATAATCAATAGCTTACCAATCAAAAAGAGTCCAGGACCAGATGGATTCACAGCCGAATTCTACCAGAGGTAGAAGGAGGAACTGGTACCATTCCTTCTGGAACTATTCCAATCAATAGACAAAGAGGGAATCCTCCCTAACTCATTTTATGAGGCCAGCATCATCCTGATACCAAAGCCAGGCAGAGACACAACCAAAAAAGAAAATTTTAGGCCAATATCCTTGATGAACGTCAACACAAAAATCCTCAATAAAATACTGGCAAACCGAATCCAGCAGCACATCAAAAAGCTTATCCACCATGATCAAGTGGGCTTCATCCCTGGGATGCAAGCCTTGTTCAATATACACAAATCAATAAATGTAATCCAGCCTATAAACAGAACCAAAGACAAAAACCACATGATTATCTCAATAGATGCAGAAAAGACCTTTGACAAAATTCAACAACCCTTCAAGCTAAAAACTCTTAATAAATTAGATATTGATGGGACATATCTCAAAATAATAAGAGCTATCTATGACAAACCCACAGCCAATATCATACTGAATTGGCAAAAACTGGAAGCATTCCCTTTGAAAACCGTCACAAGACAGGGATGCCCTCTCTCACCACTCCTATTCAACATAGTGTTGGAAGTTCTGACCAGGGAAATTAGGCAGGAGAAGGAAATAATGGGTATTCAATTAGGAAAAGAAGAAGTCAAATTGCCCCTGTTTGCAGACGACATGATTGTATATCTAGAAAACCCCATTGTCTCAGCCCAAAATCTCCTTAAGCTGATAAGCAACTTTGGCAAAGTCTCAGGATACAAAATCAATGTACAAAAATCACAAGCATTCTTATACACCAACAACAGACAAACAGAGAGCCAAATCATGAGTGAACTCCCATTCACAATTGCTTCAAAGAGAATAAAATACCTAGGAATCCAACTTACAAGGGACGTGAAGGACCTCTTCAAGGAGAACTACAAACCACTGCTCAATGAAATAAAAGAGGATACAAACAAATGGAAGAACATTCCATGCTCATGGGTAGGAAGAATCAATATCGTGAAAATGGCCATACTGCCCAAGGTAATTTATGGATTCAATGACATCCCCATCAAGCCACCAATGACTTTCTTCACAGAATTGGAAAAAACTACTTTAAAGTTCATGTGGAACCAAAAAAGAGCCCACATCGCCAAGTCAATCCTAAGCTGAAAGAACAAAGCTGGAGGCATCACGCTACCTGACTTCAATCTATACTGCAAGGCTACAGTAACCAAAACAGCATGGTACTGGTACCAAAACAGAGATATAGATCAATGGAACAGAACAGAGTCCTCAGAAATAATGCCACATATCTACAACTATCTGATCTTTGACAAACCTGAGAAAAGCAAGCAATGGGGAAAGGATTCCCTATTTAATAAATGGTGTTGGGAAAACTGGCTAGCCATATGTAGAAAGCTGAAACTGGATCTCTTCCTTACACCTTATACAAAAATCAATTCAAGATGGATTAAAGGCTTAAACGTTAGACCTAAAACCGTAAAAACCCTAGAAGAAAACCTAGGCATTACCATTCAGGACATAGGCATGGGCAAGGACTTCATGTCTAAAACACCAAAAGCAATGGCAACAAAAGCCAAAATTGACAAATGGGATCTCATTAAACTAAAGAGTTTCTGCACAGCAGAAAAACTACCATCAGAGTGAACAGGCAACCTACAAAATGGGAGAAAATTTTCGCAACCTACTCATCTGACAAAGGGCTAATATCCAGAATCTACAAAGATCTCAAACAAATTTACAAGAAAAAAACAAACAAACCCATCAAAAAGTGGGCGAAGGATATGAACAGACACTTTTCAAAAGAAGACATTTATGCAGCCAAAAAACACATGAAAAAATGCTCACTATCACTGGCCATCAGAGAAATGCAAATCAAAACCACAATGAGATACCATCTCACACCAGTTAGAATGGCAATCATTAAAAAGTCAGGAAACAACAGACGCTGGAGAGTATGTGGAGAAATGGGAACACTTTTACACTGTTGGTGGGACTGTAAACTAGTTCAACCCTTGTGGAAGTCAGTGTGGCGATTCCTCAGGGATCTAGAACTAGAAATACCATTTCACCCAGCCATCCCATTACTGGGTATATACTCAAAGGACTATAAATCATGCTGCTATAAAGACACATGCACATGTATGTTTATTGTGGCCTTATTCACAATAGCAAAGACTTGGAACCAACCCAAATGTCCAAAAATGATAGACTGGATTAAGAAAATGTGGCACACATACACCATGGAATACTATGCAGTCACAAAAAATGATGAGTTCATGTCTTTGTAGGGACATGGATGAAATTGGAAATCATCATTCTCAGTAAACTATCACAAGAACAAAAAACCAAACATCGCATATTCTCACTCATAGGTGGGAATTGAACAATGAGAACACATGGACACCGGAAGGGGAACATCACACTCTGGGGAGTGTTGTGGGGTGGGGGGAGGGGGGAGGGATAGCATTGGGAGACATACCTAATGTAAATGACGAGTTAGTGGGTGCAGCGCACCAGCATGGCACATGTATACATATGTAACTAACCTGCACATTGTGCACATGTACCCTAAAACCTAAAGTATAATAATAATAATAAATAAATAAATGAAGCACAGTAAAGCAAATGCAACTTCAACCAAAATTCACTAATTTCAGGCTAAAATTAAAAATTGAATTAAAGTTACTTCTACAAGATTAAAATCAGGTAAAATAATGGTGGGAAATCTGGGAAACAGTAGCTTGTAGACTCTTTGCATAAATTAATTACTGTAGGCAACATATTCATGCCTTCACCTAAATTTTTGAATATTTTTTTCTTTCCACTCCATTTTGAGAGGGTAGATACAGATGTTTTCCCTGAATTGTACGTTTCTTCTTAACTGATATTAAGATACTAGTAGAAGGCTAATGTACATTTCTACAACATTTACTATTTGTAACAATTTAATACTTGAAAGTCATTTTATCACACTCAAAGGAGTATTTGCTGAATACCAATTGTGTGTCAAGAAAGTTTCCATATATCATTTTACTTAAATCTTAGGAGCTTTCAACATCTTGGTAGAAAACCCATCCAATACAGCCATCTCAAAATTTATTCATTTTGAAACACTAACACAGTTAATCTTCACTCAACTGCTGTTACCCATTCTGATGACCATTTCATCAGGAAACATTCTTGGTCTGTAATAATAAATGCTATTTATTTTATTCCTTCACCAGAATCTTTTATCTTTAATTCCTTACTATCAGAGTATCTCTTCCACCTGTAGAAAATTGTCAGTGTTTCAACTCTTTATTTTCTCTCAAACCATCAACATTTCTCATTTGGCTTCCATCCATCTTCAAACTACAACCTGCAAGACATTCACATACACTTTCCTCTCAGTATCCTTAAATCCTTGCCTTCTTCTCACCACACTGGTCCTGCAAAAGCAGGCTCTAGAACAATCCCATTTTTCCCACTCCAACAGCTGAACTGTAGCACACTATAGTATAAACTTTCATATCTGTCAAGTTGTCACTAAGACTATGTGATCCATAATCGCAACTGGATTATTAGCTCAGAATTCCTCAAACCTAATACTAGGTAGTTTCACTTCCCATTCCTCAGAGAAACTATCCTAGACGTTTGACTTATCTGTTACCAAATTATTCAATCATTGCTATTCCAAATCTTCTTTCGTATGACTTAGCACTTGCTATTGTCTCCAGTAGAATTAAGAAAATGTAAGATATTAGAGATACATTATTTCAAATGCAAAGCAACAAAGTATTATCCGCTCAATAATATCCATACTTCTTTCCTACGAGTCTCAGAGAAAAAGACATGTCCTATTAGTCAAGGTGATTCTTGGACATGTGGGTCAAATGTTACCTTCATTGTCTCCTGTACGCTTAATTTCACCACATTTTCACTTAGGTAATTTCAATTCCTGTCCTCAATTAGCATTAGCTTTCTTTTCTTCAGCATATAAATAGTCATTTCTATTGTTTCTATATTTTATAATTTTCAAAATCAAGCCCTTTATGTTCTTCCTATTTACTTTGTCAACACATGTTTTTCTTGCACCAGTGAATGTCTGGTCATTCCAATGACACTCCATATAATCAATCAATAACAAGCCAAAAACATTGGATATCTCTCACTCTTTCTGTTAGTCTCATGTGACTGTATTCTTTCCTATTCAACAGTCTTTTTTCCCTCCAAGTTTTGAAACCAGGAGTGACTTCCAGTTTCTTCTGTGATCACTGCTTCAAAGTGTATTACCACTTAGGATAACTCTTTTATGCCCATCTATTCAAAAATAGGTGTCACTCAGTGCTCTGTACTTAACTCTTCTTAAATACATCACATTGTCACTAAAAGTGATTTCCTTCATTAGTTTAGTTTTTAATATCCACAAATATTTTATGGCCATCAAAGGTAAATCTTAAAATAAGATCTGAACTCCAGAATCATACATTCCATTGCTTCATTGCTTAAATGCTCAGAGATATTTCCAGTTTCAAGGTCGAAACTAGCTAAGATAAAATGAAACTATTTACTTTGCCTCTCTCATAACCATCATCAGTACATCAATATATATTCTTCCTGGTGAATCCCTTATTTATCTAGGATGATGGCATAGAGACCTTCAAACCTGTCATGATAGAAAATGAAAAAGTATCTTTGGATTCTTAGTTTGTATTTCAAACTTCTGATTATCAAATATGTTCTCATTTCATATCTATAAAACTTTTCATCTATACATGAACAAATTGCTACTTTTTAAATTTCAGACTCTTAGCATCTCTCACCTTAATTATCAAAATGCCATCAAACTTTGTCTGTTTCTATTAAACCCTTTTCCCCAATACATTCACCAGATGACCAAGATGGTAAATATTTCTTCTTAGTTCAGAAAAAGAATGTCATTTTATTTAGGAAAGTCATAACTCAAACAACACTAAATAATATATAAAGAAAATCTTAAATATCCTTCCTATTTTGCCCAGCCTCATACTTCAGGAATAATTGTTTTTAAGCAATTTTAGTTTTATTATCTCATTTTAACCATAAATACAAATAAAAATTTATATGTCTGTTTATCAACTTATTTTCAGAAGTCTATTTTAACTCTCATTTTTAAAAATAAGATAATCAGCAAAATTATACTACTTACTAATTTTTTCCCACATCCAACTTCTGATATTTTAGTTGCTATTGTGATTTTGAAACTGTTTCATTCATTAAATTTTATTTTAGATTCAGGAGGTATATATGCAGGATTGTAACCTGGGTAAATTGTGTCACTGAGGTTTGGTGTATAAATGATCCTTTCACCAGGTAATAAGCATAGTACCTGACAAGTAGTTTTTTACCCTTGTCTCCCTCCCACCCTCCCCACTCTAGTGGTCCCCATTCTGTATTGTTTCCACCTTTATGTCCATGCATACTCAATATTTAACTTTCACTTATCAGTGAGAGCATAGGGTATTTGATGCTCTGTTCCTGTGTTAATTCACTTAGGATAATGGCATCCAGCTGCATCCATGTTTCTTCAAAGGACATGGAATACTACACAATCATTACACCGTGAAATATTACAAAGGTGTAAAGACATTCTTCTTTATGGCTGTGTAGTATTCCATGGTGTAAATGTACCACATTTTCTTTACCTGACCCCCCACTGATGGACGTCTAGTTTGATTCTGTCTTTGCTATTATGAAAAGTGCTGTGATAAACATAAGAGTGCATGTATCTTTTTGGGAGAATGATTTATTTTCCCTTGGATATATATCCAGGAATGGTATTGTTGGACCAAATGGTAGTTCTGTTTTAAGTTATTTGAGAATTCTCCAGACTGCTTCCCATAATGGCTGAACTAACTTATATTTTCACCAACAGTGTATAAGCAGCTTTTTCTCTATAACCTTCCCAGCATCTGTAATTTTTAGACTTCTTAATTAATAGCCATTTTCACTGGTGTGAGGTGTTATCTTATTGTGGTTTTGATTTGGGTTTCTCTGTGATGAATAATGTTGAGCATTTTTTCATGTGTTTGTTGGCAAATTGTATGTCATCTTTAGAGAAGTGTCTGTTCCTGTTCTTTACCCATTTTTAATAGGGTTATGGGTTTTTGCTTGATGAATTGTTTAATTTCCTTATGATTATGGATATTAACCCTCTGTTGAATGCATAGTTTGTGAATATTTTTCCTATTTTGTAGATTGTCTGTTTATTCTGTTGATAGTTTCTTTTGCTGTGCAGAAACTTTTTAGTATAATTAGGTCCCATTTGTCCATTTTTGTTTGTGTTGCAATTGCTTTTGAGAGCCTAGTCATAAATTATTTGCCAAAGCCTATGTTCATAATGGTGTTTTTCAGGTTTTTTCTCTAGGGTTTTTATAGTATGAGGTTTTACATTTAAATAATCCATTTTGAGTTAATCTTTTATAGTTAAAAGTAGTAAAAGTAGGGGTTGAGCTATCTTCTTCTGCATATGGCTAGATCATTTTCCCAGCACCATTTATTGAATAGAAAATCCTTTCTTCATTGCTTGTTATTGTAGACTTTGTTGAAGATCAGATGTTTGTGGATATGCAGTTTTGTTTCTAGTTTTCTCTCTTGCTCCATTGATCTATGTGTCTATTTTTTGTACCAGTACCATGCTGTTTTGGTTACTGTAGCCTTATAGAATGGTTTGAAGTCAGGAAATGTCTCCAGCTTTGTTCTTTTTGCTTAGGATTGCTTTGGCTATTTGGCTCATTTTTGGTTCCTTGTGAATTTTAGAATCGTGTTTCCTGATTCTGTGAAAAACGACATTAGTAGTTTGATGAGAATAGTGCTGAATCTGTACATTGCTTTGGACAGTATGGCCATATTAACAATATTGTTTCTTTTGATCCATGAGCATGGGATGTTTTTTCCCATTGTATCATCTATGATTTCTTTCAGCAGTGTTTTGTAGCTCTCCTTGTAGAGATCTTGCACCCCCTTGGTTAGATGAATTACTAGGATTTTTGTGTGCATGTGGGTATGTGTGCAGATACTGTAAATGGGATTGTGTTCTTCATTTGGCTCACAGCTTGAACAGAATTATTAGGATTTTTGTGTGCATGTGTGTGTGTGTGTGCAGATACTGTAAATGGGATTGTGTTCTTCATTTGGCTCTCAGCTTGAACATTATTGGTACCTAGAAATACAACTGATTTTTGTACATAGATTTTGTATCCTGAAACTTTACCGAAGTTTTTTTGTCAGTTCTAAGAGCCTTTTGGCAGAGTCTTTAGGATTTTTTAGGTACAGAATCATATCACTAATAAAGAGATAATTAGACTTCTTCTTTTCCTATATGAATGCCTTTTATTTCTTTCTCTTGCTTGATTGCTATGGCTAAGAGTTCCAAAACTAAGTTGAATAGAAGTAGTAAGAGTGGGCATGCTTGTCTTGCTTTAGTTCTTAAGTAGAATGCTTCCAGCTTTTGCCCATTCAATATGATATTGGTTGTGGGTTTGTCATAGATGGTTCTTATTATTTTGAGGTATGTTCTTCAGTGCCTAGGTTAGTTAAGGGTTTTTTTTTTAAATCATGAAAGGACGTTGAATTTTATCAAAAGCTTTTTCTGCATCTATTGAGATAATCATATGGTTTTTGTTTTTAATTCTGTTTATGTGGTGAATCAAATTTGTTGGTTTGTTTTTGTTGAACCAGCCCTGCATTCCAAGAGTAAAGAGTACTTAATTGTGGTGAATTAACTTTTAGATGTGCTGCTGGATTCAATTTGTTAGTATTTTGTTGAGGATATTTGGGTCTGTGCTCATCAGGGATACTGGCCTGTAGTGTTTTTTTGTTTTTGTTGTGCCTTTGCCAGATTTTGGTATCAGTGTGATTCTAGCTCCATAGAATGAGTTAGAGAGGAATCTTTCCTCCTCAGTTTTTTTGAATAGTTTCAGTACATTGGTGCCAGTTCTTCTTTGTATATATGGTAGAATTCAGCTATGAATCCATCTAGTCCAGGGCTCTTTCTGGTTGGTAGGATTTTTATTACTGATTCAATTTCAGAACTCGATATTTGTCTATTCAGTGTTTTGATATCTTTCTGACTCAGTTCTGGGAGGTTGTGTGTTTCTAAAAATGTAGTCATTTCATCTTGATTTTCTATATTTTGTGCATAGAGGTGTTCAAAATAGTCTTAGGGTTTTGTTTTTTTTTTTTTTGTATTTCTGAGGGATTTGCTGTAATGTAACCTTTGTCATTTCTGATTGTGCTTATTTGGATCTTTTTTTTTTTCTATGCTAATCAATCTTGTTTGTCCTTTCAAAGAACCAGGTCTGGTTTTGTTCATACTTTTATGGATTTTTGGATCTCAATTTCATTCAGTTATACTCTGATTTTTGTTATTTCTTTTCTTTGTCTAGCTGTGGGTTTAATTTGTTCTTGTTTTTCTAGTTCCTCCAGGTGCAATGCTAGATTGTTAATTTGAGAACTTTCTAACTTCTTGGTGTAGGTGTTTAGTGCTATAAAATTTCCTCTTAACAGTGCTTTAGCTGTGTCCTAGACATTTTAGTATGTTGTGTCTCTGTTTTCATTTATTTCAAATATTTTTAAAATTTATGTCTTAATTTCATTATTTGCCTGAAAATCATTCAGGAGCAAGTTTTCTGATTTCCATGTAATTGTGTGGTTTTGAGGGATCCTCTTGGTACTGGTTTGCATTTTTGTTCAACTGTGGTCTGAATGTATAATTGGTATGAGTATTAGTCTGTACTAGCATTGCTATAAATAGCCACCTGAGATTGGGTAATTTATAAAGAAAAGAAGTTTAATTGGCTCATAGTTCCACAGGCTGTACAGGAAGCATGGCTGGGGAGGACTCATTAAAACTTACAATCATGAGAGAAGGTGAAGAGGAAGGAAGCATGTCTTACACAGCTGGGAAAGGAAGAAGAGCTGAAAGGTGGGGATGCTACACACTTTTAAACAACCAGATCTTGTCAGAACTCACTCACTATCATGAGAACAGTAAGGGGAAGGGGATATCTGCCTCCATAATCCAATCATCTCCCACCAGGCCTCTCCTCCAACATTGGGAATTACAGTTTGACATGAGACTTGGGCAGGGGCACAAATCCAAACCATATCAGTATGATTTCAAATTTTGGAATTTATTGAGATTTGCTTTATGGTCAAGAATGTGGTCCATATTAGAATATGTTCCATATGCAGATGCACCTCCTGATTTTTACATTATTATTTTAATTCTTTTAGTTATCATTTCTAAACCTGTCAATAATAGGATGATACTTTAATTTATTGATTCATGAGTTTAGTTTTAGTTACATTAACTTGTTACTCTCTGTGTAGAGGCTCTGCTATGTGATGAGAAAATTGGTGTGCCTGCATCTCCCTCTAATTTGTTTTCTCTCTGTATTTTCTGACCTCAGTTACTATAAAATATTTTTAACATCTCAGAGCTTTTCATATTTGATTTCTGTTTTTTAATTCTGACTACAAAGACCCATAAGAGATTATTTCTTTTCCACAAACCACCATTATTATTCTTTGATTTTTATACTGGTTCTTTCTGAAGTAATATATAGTAAACAGAATGTAATATATTATCATACATACTACCTCAACTAGTATTTTGACACAAAATAATGCAAATGCAATACATGCCCCTAAAACTATGATACCTGAACATAATTATTAAACATCAGGTTTCAATCTATTATTTTAAAATATACTCCACACATTACTCAAAATCATGCCTTTTTTGTGTTCCAAAACATTGGAGTCATGTACAGATTTTTATTAGTCTTCAAGTTATAAACTACCTTTCTTTTATTTACTAAAATATTCCAGATTAGAATACTGTTCATATAATTAAAATATTTTCTTCTTGAAGATATTTTTCATGGGCTTTTCTGACTTC
Organism: Pongo abelii; assembly: GCF_028885655.2. NCBI lineage: Eukaryota > Metazoa > Chordata > Mammalia > Primates > Hominidae > Pongo > Pongo abelii. The sequence goes on along the minus strand of NC_071990.2, from coordinate 92,529,379 downwards.
CTATTATAATTAATATCAAATGTGCTCTATGTATGTAAAACAGTTGGCTAACTGGCATTTCCTTTCTTTGCACTTTAGAGTTATTTTCACTATTTTCCAAACAGAATGTCTTTTTTTTTCTTTAATTTTTGTTGTTGCTGTTGGTACTTTGATATAGTTTCTCCTCAAAAGCACTCTTTAAAAAAATCAAAGTGCAAAACATAAAACTCTAGGTGCTTTCTTACATAAAATTATTTGATGTCACACTTGATCAGGTGATGTCACACCTGATCTTGGATCAGGTTTCCCAGAAAAAATAGAGCATGAGCCAAGACTTATGTGCAAATGCAATCCCAGACAGCAAGAAGGAATAAAAAGCAAATTCATAGGCATCATAACTAGCAGCAAAGATACACAGATGCTGTCTTTGCAAGTACATCAAACTGTGACTCAAAACAGGCCATCAGAAGAAAGAGTTGGGGGCAATTTTATTATTAGGCTCTTCCTCTTGTCTCGTTTCTTCCCTTAGTCAAAGTTTGTCCTGAGGGAAGATAACTCATCTGCACTTTTAGATTCCATCACCTGTTCTAGGAAGCAATTGAGGAAAGCAGACCTCTTTCTTTTATTCCAGTCTGGAATTGGTGAGCAGCCTCCAGCTTGAGGTGTGCCTGGCTGATCTATTTCAGGCTGAGATTACCGTGATGGCTACACATGGGTGTAAGGAATCTAAGAGGACCCATTTGATGGCCTGACAGAGTTAGCAATAAAGTTCTAGCTGTAGGGATTTTTTCATAGAAATTTAATGTTTTGCTTCATTGTCAACTAGCAATCACAATCACCAACAGAAGACTTGGTATCAACCTCATTTTGATTATCTTAAAGCTTTTGGAATTTTTTCATTGTACTTGTATTTCATTGTAAAATACATTACAATACATTGTAATGTATTTTAGGGCTAATAAATGACCACCAACATGCCAAATTAAGGATCTTTTTCTGTCAGGATATATCAATGTGTGTATTGTTTCTGCTCACCATGCTTGGCACATAGTGATTTTATCAATCTGTATATCTATGCCTTTTGCTTAAGAAATTTTTTTATAATAATACTATAATCATTACCCATTTTTCCTGTTTTAATTTAATATACACTATTAGTATATTTTGAATTTCGAACTTTCTAATTCTACCCTAAGTCTCTTTTTATATTTTGGTCATATTTTCCATCTCTTTCTCACTGTGATCTGGTAGCAACAAGTTACTTCTCTATTTCTTGGATTATTAATTTGGTATTCAGCTTACTTTATCAGTCAGCCACTTTATTTTTATTTCAATATTAGCTTGCTAATTTCTGAGAAATTTTACATGTTCTCTGATTCCTTTAATGTTTTCTATGGAATTTCTTGTTTTGTGAGAGTAATATTCTCTTAAATATCACTAAAGATACTTATTAGAATTGTGTTTTAATTTTTTTCTGCTCTTTATGTTAACTTTTATTTTTTTTTTCTGGTGTTAGTTGTTCTCTTTATTCAGTTGATCTTCTCTTTCTTGCTTTTGTTCCCCTCAAATAATGGTGTAGTCATAGCAGTTTATTTCATTCAAAGTTCTTTGAATTAGTTTAAATAATTAATATACAAGATCTTTTGTTTATTGGTTTTTTAAATTACTTTTCTTATTTATTTTAAAATTCAGTCTTTTATCTTCTGTGGGAGAACTCATTTTGGGCTCTGTCAAGTACGCAGTGTCTCAGTTCTTTCGGGCTGCTGTAACTAAATACCATAAACTGGTAACTTACAAATAAGAGAAATTTATTTCTCACAGTTCTGGAGGCCAGAAATCCAAGATCAAGGTGCCAAAAAATTTGGTGTTTGGTGAGAACACACTTCCTGGTCCATAGATAGATGGCTGTCTTCTGATTACAATCTCACATGGCGGGAGGCAAGGGAGCTCTCTGTAGCTTCTTTTATAAGAATTTTAACCCCCATCACACACTGGGGGTTAGAATTTCAACATATGAACTTGAGATTGAATAAACATTCAGTCTATAGTTGATGAATCTTATAGAAGTTTCTCTTTATAAGTCATAGTCAACAATTTGCCACCCAAATTTATATCACCCCTGTTTTATCTGGAGGTGGAGTGTTTAAGTGTTACTCTCTTGGGTGTTGGTATCTCTGGTGTTTCCTTATTGGATCCATAATGAAAGTTAAAAGATAGGGTCTAGTGGGCTTCTTTATTCAGACCAAATACTCCATCAGGACCTTCCCTAAGGCTATTACCTAACTTTATTTCAAAATCAGTTATTAAAGACTTTAGCTGGGCACAATGAGGCCTCATGGCCTCTATCTGTGGATATCCATTATTCTGTGGCTAGCTCTCTCATGAACCTAATAGTGCCCCTGACCCAATTATTGTCCTGGTTTGTTCATAAATATGATCTCATCTGCTTTCTTCCCATCAAAAATAAATTACATTTTCCTTCTAACATTTATTTTCTTGTTTTATTTTTATTTGTTTAAACTTACCGTAACATTCAGTTACTTTTTTTTATGGAAAGGAAGATTATATATTACTCAGTATGCTATTAATATATTGAATTGCAAATACTGTCAGTTTTCCTAAAAATTTACAAAATTGATTTTTATTTTTGGTAGTATTGTAGGTCACACATGTGGGTAATCTGTACCTTACTTACTTCTCCAACCTCACTTGCTCCATGTCCCTTCCCACCTGACTGACCAGACCACTCACACAACATTTCTGTAAATGATGCAAAGCTCCCCAACACATAAGCCTTTATAGAGCTAGCATAAATAACCTTATTCAGCTAACAAGTATTTCAGCACTCTGAGAATATTAGGAACTCCAGGAAAATTAATCCAAACCCAAAAGTTTTTATAAAGACCTGTGTCTATTGATAATTCTGGAAAAGAAGTATAAAAAACAGACCACAGTGGGCACAAGTAGATGACACCTTGATTAGAATTGCTCGCTTAGAATTGTGCTTGTATCTTGCATTTTAGAAAAATTCACTTCAACATAAATTATAAATGTTTTGCACACAAACAATTTATTATATTTCAGGATGGAGACAAATATAATCTCATTCAATTCCTCAGTGTACATATTGAGAATTGAGATCCAAATAGTTTAAATTACTTTTTAATATCACATATCTTAAAAATAGAACTCACTGATAATATTGAGTGGTGTTGTGTTTGTTTGTTTGTTGTTTGTTTTTGTTTGAGCCCAGTTATCCTGGAGAGTCACAGAAATTTTGAAAAGTCAGATCTTATTTTTCTTGGTAGCATTTGGAAGAGATATTAATTTGTTTTCCAAGTAGGCCATTGCCTAATTATTGGTTCAGAGTAACTAAAACATGGCTCATTGAACCTTCTACATAGCGGTTATGCTGCCAAAACAAAAAGCTTGAGATGCAAGTGGCATGAATTATTGAGAAGAATGCCTTTACCACCTTAAAATTCTCTATGGGAAATATCACTATAGGAGAGATTAAGAGACTTGCTGGAGGATATGTTATCTAGTTTTGTAATAGATTTACTCTTTTTCTGTTTAACAGTATTCCTTGTTTACTAAACAATAGGCTTCTTTACTAAACAAAAATTTAATGAATTTATTTCTTAAAATCTTAATTAGTAAATACTTAAGAAAATTCACTTGATTTTCACTAGTCTTCAATAGTTATGTTATGCTGTGTTATTGGTATACATTAAATATGAACCCATTTAAGATATGTGTTGAATTATGCCAATTTGTTTATATTTTGATCATTAATGAGCTTTTCATCTGATCATTTTCAAGCAGAGAAGTTGCTAGGAACGAAAGTTATAGTCAGAGGTGCTCCAGGAATACTCAGATGAATTGGGGATGTCCAGTAAAATGTGTATGTAGGTTATAAAGTCCTGAAAGATTTAGCATGGCTCCATTTTTAATACTAAAAAGGTAAAATTTGGTGCATATCTTTATTTTTCATCATGATGGGACTATTGTGCTATTTTTATGTTTGAACATATGAATCTGAGAACAAATGCAGAAAACTAACTACAAACTATCCAAAGAAAGGTTAGCATTTTTAAGACTAGATAAAAATAAACTATTGTTTAAAAGAAAAATTACAAGGTACACATTAGCTGACAGCATCATTATTCAATCAAACAAACAGTTAAGTGTACAAAAAATAATAAAAATGAAAATCCCACAATTTGTGGTTTGGTAGGAAAGGGATTGGTTTGTTGTGCATGTTTTTATGTATTGAATTTAAAGTTTGGGAATACATATTTCCCTAACTTAAACAGACACATCCCATCTGCAATCTGCCTCTTGCTTCTTAAGTCCAGAAGTTTCCCCTTCTTCCGTCACATTGCTGACCCTTCCAGTTAAACATTTTCTATTATCCCTTCAAGCGTCTACAAGGAACTGGTCCTATTAATCACCCTCTCTTTCTTTTGTATTTTCTATTTTTTCCTCTCCCTGGCTGTTCCCCACATTATATTAACATGCCCAAATCCCTCCTGACCTATTCCGTTATCTCCCAAATATAAGTCTGCAGTTTCTCACCTTCCATTCATTCTTCAATATCCTACCATCTAACTTTGTGCATCAATACTTCATTGAGACTCTTTTTTTAAGGCCAGCACTGGCCTCTGACTTTTACATTCAGCTATGATCTTCTATTCTTACCTATTTGATCCTTTGGCAGTATGTGACCCTATAGAGCACTTCATCTTTTTATGCATCTTATTCTACTCTGACTTACTGGGGTACAATTCTCTTATGTATTCCTACTTCTCTGACCATTTCTTCTCAGTTGCCCTCACTGGCATTTTTTCTGCATTCCTGTTAGATGTTAGTGCTGCCTGAATTGGGCCCTCCATTTTCTACATTTTTCAGCCTTTACATTTACTGTGAGCATTCTCTGTACCATGTGAAATAACAACATTGAGAGAAAGCAGAATAACCAGCCACTTGCAGTTTCTCACAGAGATTTTTGTCGTTTCATACCTTTGTGTCTCTGTATACAAAACTTCTCCTCCTAGAAACCACCTGCATCTTCTTTATAGAATAGCCTTGACTCCTCTTTCAAAATAAAGTGTTTACAGTGGGGAACCTTCCAGATTTTGGAGGCATAATTTACCTGCCCCAATCTGTGTTTTCAGAAAACCCGTAACTTCCTCTTCCCAACAAATGCCATAAATTACTTATATGTTTCTTTATTATACTTTTCTGGAGAAAGGAATCAAGTGATAGTAAAATACATCTTCTGCTTTATGCTTAGCATATAGTGGGTTCTCAAGCAAATGTCTAAACTGAAAAATTGGCATTTTCATATTTTCTTTTTATTTATTTACTTGTCACATATTCCCTAACATCAAAATTGGAAAACAAGAAAAAAAAGCCTTTTTTTTCTAGTTAGGTGTTTTGCAAATCTTCATCAAATAAACTTATTAAATTATGTCATGCACCTTACATTTCAGTAGGTGTGCAAATTTAACATGTCTATTTTAAAATCCAATTAACATACTTTCTCTTCCTTTGTAGCCTTGAAATTACCTTTCACAATCTTGTTTGCACAGATGTTCTTGCTTAAAATCAGTTTGTTTTGTATATAAAACTACTATGCCTATGATGAATTTGCATTTTTTTTTTTTTTTTTTTTTTTTTTGCCACTGGCGATGTTCTCTTCTTGGTTATAGTAGCTCAAGGAAAATGAAAAACTCTAAGATCTATTTCTGTGTTCTATGTGACAATCTGCATTAAACCTCTATAAATACATTTTTTTTCTCCTCGTGATGAACTGATTATAGCAACCCAATTCCAAAATTCAGCTGAGGAAACCTAGACTCAGCAATTATTTTATTGAAATACCAATATACCATAAAGTTGGGTTAAAATGAAGCCAGCCTTCGGAGTTCAGTTTGCTGTTGCTATTATTTTTGCTCACATCCCATTGTCTGACTGAGCAAAGGGCTTTGTCGGGTACAAGATCTCTTTAAAATACCAAAGCACAAAAAAAATTTTGGCAATAAAATATTATTACACCAGACTACCCAGTCTCCAGCGTATTTTTTATTGTTTTTAATTGTATCCATATCATATATCAGGCTGACAATTGCGCATATCATGCTTTCTTAAACAAACACAAAAGAGTCTAGAATCTTGTACATAGTTCATTCACAAAGAAGCAAAGCAATTTGTAGATGTGTTGACTTTAGTGCAGTGGATGTTCCCCCATACCTTTGTGTAGCAGATAAAGAACAGTAGTTACAAGAAATTTCATTAAAAAATTTAAGTATGATGGTATAAAGTGTTATTAATTTTTAACATGACTATTTCCCCTTATAAGTAGTTGGAAACAAGCAAAATCATTTGCATAAAATAGTTTCTGTACTTTATGGCTGCTAAGAACATACTTCTCTTTATCATATTTGATTCAAACTACCTCATCTGCAGTTAAGCTATGGGCCACTAGTCTACTTATTCATCTTACTCTGAAATTTTGGAAGCAGTTTTTAAAAGACTTTCCCCAGGTTGTACTTAATTCTTGCTTTTTGTTGTTAAACACAGGTTGCCAAATGGTACTATTTTCACCTGCCTTTGCTTCATTTCCTCAGTCCCCTCCTCTGACCCATCTCTGCTCACCTGCCAAACATTAGACTTGTGAATAAAATTAGCAATGAAGAGCCATCAATCAAAGGCTGGAAAATTCAAAGAGCACTATTCTTATGTTTAAATTGTTGATGTAAACTGAAATTTTCCTTGTATTTTGGCTACAAGAGAGAAACTCTTTTTTTGCTTCTCTATTTTTTAATCCCTTTTAAATTTTTCATATTCTGTATTATTCAACTCTCTCCCGTTTTATCACTGGATCACTATTTTCCCGGCTGCCTCTCCAGGTGGCCCTTATCAGTCCATCACCAAAATTTCCCTTTATCAAATGTCCAAAACCAGATATGTATATGGTTACTGCATTTGTTTCTCCTAGAATCTTAGAATTGTGTGTATATGAGAACATTTCTTGATTTTACACTACAATAGGTCTGTTCAGTTGTTTTTATCAGATTTTTAGTAGCACAAGCCAAAAATTTGAATAAGATGTTTCATCAAACAATACCATGTAAAGTCATGAGTGGAGGAACATGCACTGTCGTGTGTTTGCGCATTGATTTTTTCTCTTGTCTTTTGCAGGTATTATTCACCTTGCTTTTGTGTTTGTAACCTGTGTGTCTACACCTAAGCTCCCTGCCATTATAAATAATGTTTAGTAGAGTTTCTATCCTTATCCCAAACCACATTTAGGACATATTGTTATTGACATGTCAGTGCCTGAATTAGATATTGGAAGTCAATGGTCCCATTAATAAACGTAAACAGCACTTTTAGGTGCCATTAAACAGTAAACTGTATTTTTGATATGTCTTTAGTGCTTGTAAACAAACATCCAGTTATGCCATTTAAAATGTAATGTATTTTTAAATCCTTCGGTGATGTATTTAATTAATCTATATTTAATACAGCACTGAGTTTTCAGAGTTTAAATTGTGAATTGTTTTTTTTTTTTTTTTGAGATGGAGTCTAGCTCTGTTGCCCAGGCTGGAGTGCAGTGGCGCCATCTCAGCTTACTGCAAGCTCCGCCTCCCAGGTTCATGCCATTCTCCTGCCTCAGCCTCCCGAGTAGCTGGAACTACAGGCACCCGCCACCATGCTCGGCTAATTTTTTATATTTTTTGTAGAGATGGGGTTTCGTTGTGTTAGCCAGGATGGTCTCGATCGCCTCACCTCGTGATCCGCCCACCTCGGCCTCCCAAAGTGCTGGGATTACAGGTGTGAGCCACAGTGCCCGGCCTCAGTAGTTTTATAGAAGACCTGCTTTACAAGGAGGCAGCTACTGTTAAATGTTTAAGAGCCCATACACAAAGAGATAAGGAAAAATAATACATAAAAACATTCAGCAGATTGAGGCAATTTGGGCCTGATTCTCCCCAGTTATTTCCATTGGCATATCTGAAAGTAGGGAAACGTCCAAGAGAAATTGAGTTGGTGGGGATCTCAGATGAGGCCCAGAACAAATGATGACAGTTTCTTTACAGTGTTAACAGCCGGTGGTTACCCAGAACTGCATTCTAGTGAGACCATCAAAATGGTGACATAGAGAAATCAGACCACCAAGCTGAGGATGCATTCTCAGGAGACTGTTTCAGTGTCACTTTCAACCATTGTTTTAGCCAATTTGATGATAGGAATTTTAAGCTTATTTGAACTCTTGAGCTGTTATAAGAAGTTACCCAAGTTAATGGAATGTGGGAAGAAAGTTATATTCTCCAGGATTCTGCAGCCATGGGGGATGCGCATTTGATGTGGCCAGTTAACAGTGGCAATGATGAGGCAATTGAAAGTAACCAAAAATTCATTATCCCTCATAGGCATAAGCAAACACTGCACCTAGTATTTAGGAAGCCCAGAAGTACTCAGTACACATTCTCTAAGCGTCTGGATAGCAAGTGCTTCTGTGGCTGATTTCTATGAACAAGTGTGAAATAATAATAAAGAGATACATAGTTGGAATTTAAATTCAACCCAAAAGAAAAGCAAACCTGCCAAAAAGAAATGTTGATTATTTATTGTAGGAAACACAGATTTCTAAATCACACTGAATTGTAATATGATAGAGTCTTTTAACTTTTTAAAAGCTTAAAGTTAGATAAGAAAGTAATTTGTCAGTAAACATCTTTAGAGCTAAAGTGGTTTGTAGTTGAGAGTGCCAATAAAACTTTTTTAAATGGAGTTGATTTATTTTTTTTAAAAATGATTGATTTCTGGGTTTACTTTTATAGTAATTAATCTGACCAGGCTTAGCAACTTAGACTGAGTCTCCCTGCTCTCAAAATTTGAGTATTTTAGATAACTTTCAAGGACTTTAATCTTAACTACAATCTAAGGCTAAACAAAAGAATAGCAGGTATTTCAACAAGTGCTATTATAATGTCTGGTTTCATTTTCCTTAATAAATGTATTTTCCTAATCTGATTATACCAATTCTATCAGTGAAAATTTCTGCATGACCTAATTATTTAATCATAGGAATGTCTTCTATTTATATGAAAAGTAACACTTTTTGAAAAATAGACATTCCCATGTATTACTTCAATACTAATTCCTTTTGCATAAAAGCATTATGCTATGATATGTTTAAAAAAACAGAGGAGTGTATATTATGTTTCTTTTTATCCCAAGGTCTTAGATGAGAGGCTGGTATATAGTAGGTGCTCAATGAATTATTACTAAATGAATGAATAAATGCAAAAATTTTATGCTTTGTGGTAGAATTGTAAATGTTATATAAGAAGTTTTGGTGACATTTACAAAGTTTGTATTTTTTCTCTAAGAAATGAGAATTTGGAATTTTCTGTCAGTGAACTAGTAATATCTGAGTTGAACATTCTGATTTATAGGGGGTTTCCCTTCCCTGACCTTTCCTGTAGTTGGCATGGCTTGGCCCCAATGGGCAGTGGCATATCCCTGAACTAGACAGTGAATTATTTGAAGGCATACATTTCTTTTCTCTTTATGTCCAGATTATGGTATGAAGGAGGTACACAGTACACATATTCTTTAATTAATAGAAAATAATTTAGTCTTCACAGAGAAGTAATTAATGACCAAGATCAACATTTGGATTTTCTGGGTTTTTTTTGTAACTTTAGGGTAGTTATTCTTCTGTGGAATAAAACATTGACCCCAAAAATGAGCAATTCAAAAATAAGTTGTATTTAGCAATAAGATGGATAAAAGCAGATTTTTTTTCCATAGGAGAAATGCTTTTGTGTAGGGTGGAACTTTATTGCTCTTGATCAAGTGTGGTTATAGTGAAAACAGCATTGCTACCATCTAAGACCCAGGGCACAAAACATTGAGATGGTAGCTAGCCATCAGTGGGGTCTATTTGGAAGTAAAAGGGTTGCAATGAATGTCATTACAAGAAATATGGTTCTTCTCTGTGTAACAATTTACACTTTATAAATTACCTTCACTGATATGATTTCATTGGAACTCCACAGCAGCCATGTGAAGCAGATAGAGAGGTTCTTATGATACCCATTGTATACGTCCCAGTAGGAACTAGTAATTTTGGAACTTCTAGGCCCACACTCGTTGCTTTGGCATTTGGATTGACTTATGAGTTGATGTTTGGTTTGCTTTGTAGTTCTTGGAAAAGATGAGGGGTTATATCCTGATTAGTCTTTCTGAGATAGTACATTGAAAACTGCATGGTGTATTGACAGAAAGAAAATAATAATATCACTGAATGTACATATGATTCATGTCTCTGCATTACTTTTAGAAAGAACTTTCAATTGGATTTAGTTTTCATGTTTCCTTGGAGAGAAAAAAAAATTAATGTGATGTTTTCAGGCAGATATATATTTAATTACCATCCATCTCACCAGAGAATAAACCTGAATAAATGAGACAAAGAATGATTCACTTTACTTCTGTAAAGAAGATCCTGAGTAGCAGATACTTTCTGTTGAGAATAATTTCAAAACCAGGGGCTGCAACACAGGCTCAGTGGGTAACCATATAAGAAATCTCTGAGAAGAGTGACAGAAAGAGCATAGCATTTGGTATTAGTGACTTCTCATTTCAATATTGGCTAAATTTCTTTGTAATTATGTGACCTAAAGCAAGTAAATTTATATATTTTTTTAAATCTACAAATGAAAACTTTTTTTTTTTGTATTCTTAAGGTAGTTGTAAAGACAAGATAACATCACAAGATCTTGACTGATAAGTTCGAGTGATTTAAAAACTATTCACTGTTCTCACCATTTTCACTTCCTTCTAAGTCCCTGGTAAGTGAGGCTTCAAGTCTGGCCAAAGTTCAGATCCAGTGAATGCTGCTGGGAGAGGAAGTATGATGTATGCATTGGGCAGAAGGAGTATAATTTGTTAATATAGAGCAGGGAGGGGTCTGAAAACAAATGTTTAAAAAGAGGAGTCATGCTGCTGTCCTGTCTGGGTTCCATTTCTTAACTGAACTTGCTTAAGAACTTGTGAAAATTCCCCTTCTCCTTGCTAACTATCTCGATGACTAGTTCTTTTTGAGATAGCAAAAAACATTATTACACCACCACCACCACCACCACCACCACTAACTTTTATGAACATTTATGGTACTTATTGAGAATATACAATTCTTATGAAAGTCAAGAAAGGAAATTGGATAAATATAACTAAAAATGATAAGAAATAAGTAAGTTAATAACCTGTGAGATGCTATACATAGCTAAAGTAAGACAAGCATGTGTATGAAAATAGAAATGGAAAGAAAAATCAAGTAGACATGAAATAGCCATGATTTACTAAGTATTTAAGAGACAACATATATTCATAAAATACTATATTAATATATGACGTACTGTAGTTACTCAATATGCAGGAGATTTAATTGGGTTTTTCATTGATGACACTTATTACAGTTCCATGCGTCTTCTGCAAATAAAACTCATAGCTGCTCATGTCAAGCTACTTGTCCCTCCATCTCTCTGGCACAGCAAAGCCTTCACTTGGACCCTGGCACTTCTGACCTTATTAAAAGCCCTCAACTCAAACCTCAACTGTGATACTCATAACCACATGACTGGGGGAGAAGATTTGCATGGGAGAGAGAGATTAAGAACACAGACAATGTGTTTCTTACCCATTTATACCATACTGTAAGTATGTTAACCTACCCTCTTTTCTTGTCCCTTGTTTTTCACTGTGGTAATTGGCCTGATAGCATAGTTGGAGGCTATTATTGCATCAAGGCAATTTCTCACATGACAAAAACAAATAAAGAAATTCTAAAATATTACTGCAACAAATTTTATAATATATGCAATCTATAAATCCTGTTATGTCCAATGTTTGGTTTCATATCAGGTTCAAAATGAAATTTAAATATTGGTATGCCATTCCTTATACACTGGAGGTTCTTCATCCCATAGCCAAAGTAATTCTGCAATGTAATTTCTTAACATAGAAAAGAACCCAAAAATGGAACTGGTGATTTGTTGATATTTTGCATGGTCTTGTCAGTGGGTAAAATCCAATAACGTTTGCCTATTAAAAATGCTGCTTGATGTAGCAAAATATAGGGTCTTCATTACACAAAACCAAAATATAAAGTAACATGTTTGAGTCAAGAGAGTAGACTAGGATTGTCCCACAGGGACATGGAGTTAGAAACAATATACGGACTAGACTAACTCTATGAGAACACTAGCAACCACTTGAAAAGATTTAGCACCTGGCTATTGTAAAACCAAAAAGGGTTTTCAGCAAAAGGGGTAGAATATTCAGACATTTGGACCACCCAATTGTGTCCTTCCTTTTATGTGGCATTGAGGAAGCAACCAGGAAGAAATTCTGCATACAAGAGCTCCTCCGTTGGGAGGGAAATGAAAGAGTTGACCCTGTGTCCAATGTTTAGATTTGTCTGAGGGCTACCTGAGGGAACAGCTTGAGTCCTGCCTGTCACAGTGCTGGCAGAATCAGTGTAGAGTTTGGAAGCTGCTTGAAACAGAGGTGAACAGCACATTAGAGCTGCAGTCCCATAGGCAGAAGCCAGGGAGAAGAGGGGATTTGGAAAGGTTTGAAAAAAATTCTAGCTGAGCTGATAGGTGAAGGTATTCAGCTGTAAGAATCCAGTACACATAGAAGAGGTGACGGTTTCTTTGAATGCTGAAATCCTGGCAAAAATTAAAACCAAAAATAAAAATATAATAAAGCATCCAAAGGAATAGGGAAACATTGTTCAACTGACAGATCAAATTAAAACTCCAGAAATGGATCCTAAAGAAATGCAGATAAAGATGTCTAATGAGCTAGAGAGGAACACAAGTAGATAAATGAAGATGATTGAAAAAATGACACATGAAAAAACTGAGAATATTCAACAAAGAGAAACTGTTAAAAAGAAAAGCAGAAAAGCAAACAAATTCTATATTTAAAAATTTAATAACCGAACTGAAAAAATTACTAGAGGAGTTCAACAGCAGAGCTAATTGGGGAGAAAAAAAATTGCCAACCTTGAAGGCAGTTTTCTTAAAATTGAGTCAGAGGAACAAAAAGGAAAAAGAATGAAAAAAATGTAAGGGAGTGTAAGAAACTTATGAGATAATATCAAGGGGACCAATATGTACATTATAGGAGTCTCAGAAGGAAAAGAAAGAAAGAAACACAGGGATTATTTGAAGAAATAATGTCCAACACTTCTCAAATATAAGGGGAAATGAATATATTGATTTAAAAGGCTTAAAAAACTCCAACTAAAATAAACTCAAAAAGAACCACACCAAGACACATAATGATCAAACTGTCTAAAGTCAAAGACAAAGAAAGAATCGTGAAAGCAGCAAGAGAAAAATTATTTGTCACATACAAGGACAGTTTCTTGTGAAAGGAAGGAGAATTTAAATAGTAAAAGTATATTAAAATAGTAATATACATAAATTTTGTTCATTCATTTATTCATTGCTTCAAATACAAGATGTAAGAGAGGATCAGAGATAAGAGTGTGGATGCTTGAATTGGGATGCCTGGGTTTGAAGGCTGGCTTTGCCACTTAATATATGCATGAGCCTGGACAAATTCTTTAATCTTTGTTTGCTGCTGATCTCTTCTTGTGTGTAAAATAGAGGTAATAACAGAATAAAGCTTTTAGTTTTGTGGTGATTATATGCATCATTATATATTAGAAGGGTATGAGGTATAAATTAGACATCTGAGTGTAAACTCTACTATTATGAATGTGTTCTTTTATCAAAAGTCTACTGTGTTCAAAGTGATTAGCTACAACACACAGAATATTAAGTAAATATTTAGTCAAGTTCTGTGTACTAGAGGATCTTGTAGTTTAGCAGAAAATATGGATGGAAATAGTACACATAAGACGCACACATAAGAGACAATCAAACTGGGTGCCAGAGAAGGAAAAGCAAGAACAGCATGTTGGGGATATTAGGGAGGGCTGACATCTGAGCTGGTTCTTGAGGAATATATTTGATTCCATGTACTGTGGGGAAAAGCATTTCAGCCATCAGCCAGAGGAAGTAGAGTGGAGGCTGTGCTCTCTAAATATAGTCTAGTCACATTTAGGTATAGTTTGGAAAGAGGTGAGAAAATTATTATAAACAACAAAAAGTGGATTTAAAACACACAATGCCAACGCTGAGCACCAGAATAAAGACCAAGCAAAAGAGGTAAGAAAGGTTATCTTGTCACTGAGAGCGGCTTCCAAAGGTGTAAAAGCATGCATGTTTTCTAAATTGACCTCCTTAGTGCAGCACAAGTTCAGCATCAGAGAAGACATGCCTGGCCTCTCTGCCCTGGCATAATTTCCATCTATCTGCTGGAATACTAAGGCAGGGATGTATGCTGAGACACATTTATTGTTTTGTTAATTGCATCTTTGCTCTTTCTGGTTATTTTGAGAGGGAGAGAGCTAATCCCAGTCTGTTTGCCTGGGTTTGCTCCACCCATTCATCTTGAAAAGATTTGTCTAAATTAATATGACTGACAATAGTATTGTTCGGATGATTGACAGGGAAAACAAAACAGTGTTTGGAAGCCCTGTGAAGCCCCTTTTGATCGGAGGAGTTAACACGTATTGTCGTGGCATTTAAACTTGGAATTAGTTGGGTGGCTAGGTAATATTTTGCAGAATCAGGCTTTACATTTAGGATGGCAAACAGGGTGGTTTCCAGATGATGCTCTAGAGATATTTTTTTTTTTCTGAGAATTGTTTTCAAGTGTCCATCTGGAAAAGAAAAATGGCTTGTTAGAAGGAGAATAAAAGGGTAAGGCCCTTGGGGAATTAAAAGGTTATGAAGGGAATACTTTAATACTTTCAGATGAAGATCAGTGGTCACTCGTGAACATCACTGGTGAAAAAATGAGAGAATTTTGTCCTTCCATCCAATTTGTACTTTGCACTGTAGGAAAAGGGACATTTTTATTATCTATATTCAAAAGCATTGATTGAATGCCAAGTATACACTACATACTGTATCAAATGTAGAATTAGACAATTCTTTACTCAGGAGGAGTATGATTTAAATGATATTTTTCTAAGCCATGTCACAATAGGAAAATAATAGGTTCCATTTTCTTCCCAGGATTCGTTTCCATCTTTTCTCACTTTTCTGTATGCATTCTTCCTTGACATCAGCAAAGCTCACTTTTTCATGTAAAGCAAGAAACTTCAGAAAACGATTTCTTAAGCACTACTGCTATTTTCCATCATTTCCTATTTCTAGAAGCAGAATTTCCTTGACAAAGTATTTCCTAGGCATAAGTCTCAACTAAATAACTATTTAAGGTCCTTTTAGTAATCTATGGGGACAAAAGTATACCAGCTAACAGAATCCATCGTTTTCTCTCAATTGTCCCCCATTTTGTTCATTTTCAACTTTCAATTTCCTGTTTCTTTATCTTAATGGCTCAGAAATATTATTATATATTTCACTTTTGCCTTCCACATTGAAAACTATTGTAAACCCTTTAATGGTGAGCTTGGAAGAACTCTTATGACAAGTAATCATCAGGCTCCCATAAGATGAACTGAAACCCCTGCTTCTGAAAGTCCTTTAGCTTCCTACTCCACACCACTTAATGGTTTGTTCTTTTAAAAGTTTTCCAAAGCCTGATACACAATAACTTAAAGTCTACTGTTTTAGTAAAGACCAGTCTTAGCTATTTAATAGACTGATTGTTAAGCATAACAGACACACACACACACACACACACATGCTCATTTCTATAATTAAAAAGATGTAGTCAAGCCAGACATCTCTATTTCCTGCTCTTATTACCCAAAATTGGTTTCTCTTGTCATGAGTCACTAATGGAATCTAAGGACACAAAGCAAAGTACTCTCTTACTCAGATATTGAACCGTGTGTAAGTGATCAAAGGCTAAGGGAGCACCTGGCTCCTTTTGATCACCTTCCTGAGTTATGACAAGCTGGGTTTCTTTTGTCCACCTTCAAGTGTTATTTATCCTTGAAGAAAATTATATGGATTAGATGGAGTGAAAGGTTGAAGGAGCAAATTTTTAAACTTTATTCAAAAAACCAAATAGGAGAAAAAAGATTGTTTTGAGCCTAACAACAAAAGCTGTGTGTTAAGTGCTTTGCTATCACCAAGAGGTATAAATCCATCTGAAAAATAAAATAACCATTACAGATGGAAACTTATTGTGAGCCAAAGTGAATGTTAAGTTAGTAAACAAAATACATTTCTTCATATTTATACTCTTGTTACAGTTCTTAAATGGAGGAATGTTATTTTGTCTTTTGTTCTATAGTATACAAGCACATTACCATAAAGTTTATTTTAGTTCATCTCACTTTTATTTTCACTCAAGTTCATTCCAAAAGGAACAATGTTTATTTACTTTCAGTTTGCTGCCTGGTCCTTTGCATCATATCTGGTGATCAACCTTGATATGTCAAATTAGCAGTATAATTTCGTTTTCTTGCTCTTTAAATCTAACTTTTCTTTTCTTTGCTTGGCCTTATGTGTAACTTCAGGTCCTTGATATTACTCTTCAGATGTGTCAACCATATTTCCTCAAAAGAGGACAAACATCTCCAGCCAATATTTACCTTTATTCCCTCTAGATTTTATTTATGTCACTTTGCAGTGAATGTAAAATGTGTATCATCACATTCTCAGAAAAACATTATATTTTACTCTGTGGATTCTCAAAGGTCCTCCTTAAAGAGTTCCCTTTGAAAGTCGTTGTCTCTCTTCTCTTTTGTCACCACTTTATTTACAGGCTGTATCCTTAATTAGAAAGAACTACATTTGACAGGATAAATTAAAGAAGCTAGAATTGAGGTCCCTGAATTGATTACAGTGGGCAGTGCTGAGTCACAAATGTGCTCCCCCACATCTTTCTGATCCCCTCCAACTCTCTCTGCTTCACTCTTGCCTGATTGAAACAGCCCCAGTTGCAGAGGGAGGGCAACTACCATCACCTAACCTACGTGTGTAAATGTTATATATTATCCATAGACTTAATATATAATAAATCCTAAAAGTAATACAGATAAACAAGATATAGACTATATTGCTAACATCAGTTTTAAAAAATGCTACATTTTGCCCATTTGCCTCAGATTTTTAATCTTATAAAATAAAACATGACAGACAAAATCTCCCAACAAATCCCTTTTCCCTATCTCCCTAGGTAATATTTTGAAGAATCAGGCTTTACATTTAGGACGGCAAACAGGGCAGTTTCCAGATGATGCTCTAGAGACAATTTTTTTTTCTGAGAATTGTTTTCAAATGTCCATCTGGAAAAGAAAAATGGCTTGTTAGAACGAGAATAAAAGGTTATCTGTGTCCTAAAAGTAATACAGATAAACAAGATATAGACTATATTGACTATACTGATATAGACTATATAGACTATATCACTCAAATAGCAAATAACCTGAAATTTTTCCAAATACTTTTCCTGTGTGTAACTATAGAAATATATGGTAAGTATGGTAGATTAAATTTTTATTATTTTCTATAAGACAGGCATCATAAGCAAAGTTAAAACACAACAAATTGGGGGAAGATATTTGTGATGCAATTAAATAACAAAACTTAGTAACAGAAAAATAATTCCATAACCTTAGACAAAGAGGACACAGCAAAAACATGAGCAGGCATTTGAAAATATTAGTTTCCGGGTGGAATGTATCTGCACACATCGTGTGTGGGTCTTATCTGCACACATGTGGGAGGGCAGCTATTCAGATACTCCACAAATAGAGATTCAACAAGGTATCAGTTCTGGCACTTCATCATCCACTCCATCAATCTGCATTATTATTCCTGTTTGTGCAGAAGAGGACTCAATTCTGATGAATAAAACTCTAAAGATTTCAAACTCAGAAACAATTACTCTAAGAAGTTCCTCTAGAATCTTTCAACCTTGCATCTCTGAATTAGGTAATTCCCAATGCCACTTGATCAATAATTTGTTTAGCACCTTCAGTATGCCCATTTAAAAAAATGAAATGGTTAGAATGACATGGTATATTTTCCCAAGAATGACATGGAAATAAATTTGAAATTCTGCAGGTGCCTTGACAGAAATGGCTGCATATATTTATTATTATATCCCTTGCATATAACGGGAATTTAATGAAAATAGCATAAAAATTCTTTATAGTAATTATGATATTAAAACCTGTGCACAGAAATACTGTTTTGTTTTATGGCAAGCCATATTTTTGAGGTAGATTCATATGTCTAAAAAGAGAGGCCGGGAAGGTTTTTGCTGTTTGCACTCTCATGTCGGTGGTCCTCCCTCTCTCTCTGTCTCTCTCTTCATCTCCAGAGAACAAACCAAGTGAAGGATGGCAAATAATTAAGGGAACATGTAGGTATGTTTTTCCCCAAAACAAATGGACACATATGAAATGACCAAAAAAAAATATAGATATATATATATATAGAGAGAGAGAGAGAGAGAGACAGAGTCTCACTCTGTCACCCTGGCTAGAGTGTAGTGGCGCGATCTTGGCTCACTGCAACCTCCACCTCCTGGGCTCAAGCAATTCCCCTGCCTCAGCCTCTTGAGTAGCTGGGACTACAGATGCACACCACCATGCCCAGCTAAATTTTTGTATTTGAGTAGAGACGGGGTTTCACCATGTTGGCCAGGCTGGTCTCGATTTCCTGAATTCTTGATCCACCCTCCTCTGCCTCCCAAAGTGCTGGGATTACAGGTATGAGCCACCATGCCCAGCCTACAAGAAGAAATTTTAAAAGGAACAGAAATAAAAGGTAGTCAGTTACAGAAACTTCTTCCTTTCTGTAAGTTATTTACAGTGTTTGTCATGGTTCAAGAGTTGTCAAGAGCCAACCATACTCTATGTCACTTTTTTCATAAACCTGGTTTTGGATTATACCTGTGCATTAATTCAGCTCTTCCAAGAAATAGATGTCAAGTCATGTAAAAGACAGGGAGCTGGGAGGCTGTCTTTGAAGGATGAAAGGAAGGAAGCAGGAACAAGCAGAGGGAGCTGGAGCTCATGATACAGTTCTGCCATATAAAAGGATAAATGCAAGGAAAGAGGACAGGGCAGAAAGAGGACAGATCAGCTTTAAAGAGATTTGGCCTTGCCAATGGGAAATCCCCAAGCTAAAGTCAAAGCACATGATCTTTGGCTGTGTACTTTAGCACATGATCTTTGGCTGTGTACTTTTTGTCTTGACACTTGGTGAATCTGCACAGTGAGCAGTAGAAGATTTCTGGAAAATAAAACAGATTCAAGGTCATCCAATTTTGGGGAGAATAGCCAGTGAATTTAAGTGTCACATAAAAAGGCAATGCATCTATGGTGGGCAGACTTTAAATTTTTCCTAATTACCATCCCACTTCGTGGGAGCTGGGCACACTGGCATCCATCTGTAGTCCCAGCTGCTCAGGAAGCTGAAGTAGGAGGAAATCTTGAACCCTGCAGTTCAAGGCTGCAGTGAGCTATGATTGTGCCACTGCATTCCAGCCTGGGTGGCAGAGTAAGATCCCATCTCTAAAAAAATAAATAAATACACACACACACACACACACACACACACAACTTATATGCTTATATAATTCTCCCCTTCCCCCCTGAGTTCAGACAGAACCTGTATCTTGCGTCTAGCCATACAAATAATGTGTTAGTTCTGTGATTAGGTAATATAAGATAATGAAATTCATTGTACTAAAAGATTCTCTACCTTGCTGGCTTTGATAAAGGTGTCATTTAGCGGAGTCCCACATGGCAGCAAACTGATTGTGACCTCCAGTTCAACATTAGGAACTGAAGTTATCCATGCAACAACACTTAAGGGACGAAAATTCTGCCAAAAATCATGAGTTTGGAAGTAGACACTTCCCCAATTAGACCTTCGGATGAAATGTAAGCCCTGGCTGACACCTTCATTGTAGCCTTGTGAATGAGTCTGACTCAAAGTATCTAGCTGAGGCATTTCCATATTTCTGAAGCATATAAAATTTAAAATAGTAAATACATTTTATTTTTCCTAACTAAATTTCTGATAATTTGTTTTTCAGCACTAAACAACTAATATATCATTCTAAAACATAGGGGAAATGTGTACCAGGTATATAGGTGTTTTAGGACCTTATTTAAAATGTTTAAATGGATTTTGTGATATATATGGTTTTTTTCAGACTTTTAGAATTTAATTTTTTTAACATATTCAAATTGTCAATTAATGATTTATTCATTTTTATGTAGTAAATAGGCTCTGAAAAAGTGGCTGAAACATAGTGAGTTGTTAGGAATATTGTCTGCTTCTTCATTATGAAGAAAATACTCAAAATTATGTTTAATAACAATTTACTAGTGGTACACACCTCCTTTTCCTGTAGTTCACTTTGATGTAATATAATGTCATCTCCCATCCCTTAATTGCCCTTATGTTCCACAATAAATTGAATTTAACAGCATGAAAATCTGAGATGTCATAGTAATCTGAATGAGTAGGTAGTAAAAAGTCTACAGATATAAATTATCCTTAGACAATAAAAATTACCTGCTCACAGAGTTAATTTAATCTGGTGATTATGTAGCAAATATATGGAGAGACAGGACTTCTGAGTTCTTTGTGTTAAATGATATACTGCCATTTTATTTTTGAAAATTCAAATTTGACCCAATATATTGAATGCAACATGCTGCCTCCAGTTCCACATAATATCCCACAATTTAGGGAAATGAGCCACTCTTATAGGAGGATTTGGCATTCTCCTTGCAGTGCAAATCCATTCTGTCATCTCCAATAGCAGGTGTTAATGTAAATTCACTGCACACTTTTGGAAAAGGGGAAGAAGCTAAAGGTTTGGGCTGTTTGCAAATCGCCTGTTATTGTACCTCTTTAAACTACTCTCTTTGACTGCATGCGGCTTTGATAGCTCATCTAGTTGCAATAGCATGAGCGTAATGCTGCAGGCATGAGGCGATTGGGGGCAGTGTGTTATTGACAGAATCTTCTGAATGATGATTTATTATGAACATCAATGGGAACAACACTCGTTCTTTCTAAAAAGCCTGTTTGTTCCTCTTGCCTCACCTGGGAGGAGCACACTGCCCAGGACTGAGGCACTGTTTATACTGTTATTTAGCCTTCTTTACAACTGCTGCATTTTTACATGGGTTGGCGAATTTTTCAGGTCTCTTATTGATGACTTATGAATCATTTAGACTTTTGACATGCCCAGATATATCTGAAAGCAAGACAATTTGGCAAGAAATAAATAAAATAAACAAGAAAGAGTTTCTATGATAAAAAGCAGTTTTCCTTTGGATCACAGTTGGTTTCCCAAAAAGAATAGGAGATGCTTATAGAATGAGGGCATTTGTGTAGATTTTATGCTAGAAAACAAAGAACATTTTGTATCATGTGTATTACAGGCAGGCTGAAACACAAAACTGATAATTACATACCAAATAGCACTGGACACAACCACCTCCCTTGGCTTCTTCCTAGGCATTTAGTGCATCAGTTTATCTTGGTTCTAATGCTGTCTGTGTGAACATTTAGTTTTCTCTTCTTAGATCAGTTAGGTAAATATTTAAAAATAAAACAAAACAAAATAAAACTGTCCTTCTTAGGTGCAAGCAGACTCTTGCTTTTAAGCAAATTGAGATATTACTTATCGGGATTTTAAACAATAAAACAAAATGTAATGTGTAAAATCAAAAATAACAAACCAGTAAGAGAGAAAATCCTAATGAAGACTTTAACCAATGTATTAAAATGAAATAATTTAAGCTGTAGTTCAAATTTCAAAGTTGATTTATGTTATATATATATATACACACACACACACTTATATATTCACATATATATACCATCTCCCATCTGTTAATTTTATCTGTGTGTATATATATTTACCCTCTCATTCATTAATTTTATCTGTATGTATAATTTTTCATTCCTTCCAGATTAGAAAATTCTATATCACATTATAGTTCACAGGAAATACCAGCAAAGAGTCAATGTCATTCTCAAGGAGTGCTGATTATTGACTGAAAAATACAGAAAATTTTCTCCTTTAAACTAGTTACTTAGTTTTGTCAGATGCTAATTAAAAGATACATTACATTTAAAAGTAATTGAAAATTGTTGAATGATAACGATAGTTGTGAAAACTATCTGCAACCTGCTATTTTGTAGAATTCACCTGTGTAAAGTATGTCTCCCTATTTCTATAGCATTTGGATATTTGGATGTGACTTTTGAATATGCTCTATATGACCAAAATGACATGCTGGATAGTCAAGATTCAGAGTTTGTGTCAGTAAGATGTACAACTTTGGCAAAGTCACATAAAATCATAAAATAGAAATTTTTAACAATATCACACTTTATGAATAACTTTTTTTTCAATATTCAGCATTATTTACTAAGTAAAACCACAGTCTTGTGTTTGTCCAGTTCTTCAGGCAAATATGTATTTTGACATATTTATAATATTCTGTGTTTCTATCAACACTGAGTCAAGATTTGGTCCAAATTGCTGTCCTTCACTGTAAATCAAGCTACCCATGTGTTGCCACTGAAGGGCAACCTCCTCTTTACAAAGCACATGTGGCCTTTCTGCATATACAGTTTACATGACATTAATATAGGTTCCAGTCTTTATCATGACTGACAAAGTAATCTTAGCCACACAAAACAATGTTTATTTTTTTGCATGGGTTTTAATTATGAAAAATAAATTATCCTTCCCTATATGTGCACCATCCATTGAGAGAGAGCTGCTTCACACTGCAAGTCAGTTGTTTCTCCCAAACGTAATGTAAAATATCTGCTCAGAGATATGTGATGGTAAGCGTTCTTCTGTATTTTATGCATGTATAGTATGCAATAGCCAATGAAATTATTTGACAAAGACTCTTTCTATTTTCTCATCAAACTTATTACCCTCAATGAGGCACTTATGTAGTATTGGTCAGCCTTTCCTCCACTGGAAAATATGATTTTTCACTTGCTTTTGAAAGCCTTGGCTCTTTCAAGAGAAATGTTTTTTCTTTAGTTTAAATTTTCAAAACGTTTAATGGCTTTATTCTTATCTTTAATAAAACTGCATAATGTTTGGAACCAGAAGAAAATAAAATTCTGTTCTAATAAAATTGAGTTTCCTTTGTTTTTAGATCTCCATTTTGCCAAATTATAAGCACATTTTTGGACTTCTAGGCAAAATTGTCACACTTACAAATTCAATTATCCCAGCATATATGGATTCACAATCTATATTTACGCCATAGTCCACTTTATTAAAAACATGTATGATGCCATTCTGAGTTTAATGTCTATTTTAGGAGTTTTATTAGTCATTTTTGTTTCACCAAACTAAACACTGATTATTATAAGTCAGGGATGTATTAACATTCTGTTGCTGAATAACAAGTTATCATGAATTTAAAGGCTTAAAACAATACCCATTTATCATCTCCCTGTTCTGTAAGTCAGAATTCATAGTGGACTCGGCTGGACTCTCTGCTTAGGATCTTGCAAGGTTGAAATTAAGAAGACAACTTGGCTAGGCTCTTATGCAGGGGCTCTGGAGAAGAATCTGCTTCCAATCTCATTCAGGTTGTTTGCAGAATTGAGTTGCTTGTGGTCCTGTCTCTTTGGTGGCCAGTGGCCTCAGTGTTCCTGAAGGCTGCCCAAATTCCTTCTATGCGGCACCTTCATTTTCAACACCAGCAACAGCAGGTCCAATCCTTCTCATGTTCTCTATCTCTTTGACTCCCACTTCCGCCATCGGTGTGAAAAGCTTTCTGCTTCTAAGCTGTCATGTGAATAGGTAGGGTTTACCCAAATAACCTCTCTATTTTAAGATAAACTGTACCATATAATATAATTATGAGAGTGATATAATAAATTCACAGATAATGAAGACTAAAGTGGGACATTTTGGGGGATCATTTAAAAGTTAGGCCAATAATAGCCATACAGCACAAACTAATATGAATACAAATATGAATATTTTTAAAATCAGCAACTAATAAACATGGTCTGGAAATGTGGGCAAAACCCAAGTGAGTTGTACTTTCTGAACATAAGCAGAGATAAGTGACTAACACAGTCTTTGTAACAAATGTGCAATATGGAAGATGCTAATGTTTCAACCTTTATAGTATTTCTGCAAAAGTCCTCATGATTCTTACATTTAAAAATTATGAAATTCTTGTGAACAATCTTTTGTTTTGTTTTTCAATACAACTAAATCTCTTATGTACTACCTGATAGACCATAAAGACCAACTACTGGTCTCCCTGAGAAAAGCTGAGCCAAATGTTCATACTCCTAATTTCTTCTTGTTTTGCATATTTGCCTTGGGTGATCTCATTGGCTCACATGACTTTAATTTTTATCTATCAAATGATATTTTTAAACATTATATAGCACATAAAATGATAAACCAAATCTACTGCTTCATCTCCAGTTGCAAGTTAGAAAAGATTATTTTCATTTTCCCACTGGATTTTCAGTAGACTTCTATGCCTATATTAGATGAACTAATCATCAATGCCAACCCTAATATCTATTCCTACTTCTGATGGTGAATTAAAATTCATATTTCAAATAATCTTGAAATACACTTGGCTGACCCTATATGATAACTCTGAGTAAAAATTTTTTTTTTTTTTTTTTAAGACAGAGTCTTGCTCTGTCGCCCAGGCTTGAGTGCAGTGGCACAATCTCTGCTCACTGCAAGCTCCGCCTCCCGGGTTCACGCCATTCTCCTGCCTCAGCCTCCCGAGTAGCTGGGACTACAGGCGCCCGCCACCACATCTGGCTAATTTTTTTTTTATTTTTAGTAGAGACGGGGTTTCACTGTGTTAGCCAGGATGGTCTCAATCTCCTGACCTCATGATCCGCCCGCCTCGGCCTCCCACAGTGCTGGGATTACAGGCATGAGCCACCGCGCCCAGCAACTCTGAGTAAAATTTTATGCTAGAAACAGTTTCTTATTTATTAGTATTTTCAACTATGTTTTCCAAATATTTTTAAAGATTTTTTTATCTTGTAAAGATTAATTAACTATAATTGAAAAAGTAAGCACCTCACCTCACTATAGCACAAAAGAACTTCACCACTGTCAACAGTCTATGCTCTACATTTTTTGTCAGAAGGAAGTGACAAACTTCTGTAAAGTTAGCTATCTCACTTAAATATCAAATGCAGGCACATTGTCAATCTACGTATGAAAGGTACAAATAAATATAGATGGAAGATTTAATATTTTCTTCCCATCTATATGGCGTCTGTCTTTGGTGCCTGACCATATTAATTCAGCACACCATTCTTCTTTTTTTTTTTTTTTTTTTTTTTTTTTTTTGTGTGAGATAGAGTTGCGCTCTTGTCGCCAGGCTGGAGTGGAGTGCAATGGCACCATCTTGGCTCACCGCAACCTCTGCCTCCTGTGTTCAAGTGATTCTCCTGCCTCAGCCTCCTGAGTAGCTGAGATTACAGGCATGCGCCACCACGCCCAGTTAATTTTGTATTTTTAGTAGAGATGGGATTTCTCCATGTTGGTCAGGCTGGTTTCAAACTCCCAACCTCAGGAGATCCGCCCGCCTCAGCCTCCCAAAGTGCTGGTATTACAGATGTGAGCCACAGGCCCGGTCCAGCACACCATTCTTATACATGCTGACCCCACAGCTCCAGCCATGAGCATTTTTTACTCTGCCGGAGGGCTTTCCCTGGTCACTAAAACCTTTATGGCCTGCATATGAGGATACAAGAAGTACCAAGAAATTCATGTTCCCATGGGCAATGTTCAACCAATGACTAAGAAGAGTTGGTGTACAGTTGTCAGTTCTCCTGTCCCTTCGGTTGAGATGGTGCTGCAGTATAACCTACACTTTGCCCTAGAGGTCCCCAGCTGAATTGAACACCAGTTGCACTCAGGAATAACCTGCTCAATATAACATTCTTTATGGAATTCCTTCTCATCCCTATTTACTAGGAAGTAAAATATTACTTCCTAGCTTTCTTACTGTTGCTTTCTGGGATCACTTCCCCAGAAGACTTTTGCTTACATGCTGGTCTCAGGGTCTGCCTCTGAGGAAGCGCAACATAAGACCAAATGACCCATGAGTCAATTTGCGTTCACGCTGGGGACATGCACCAAACTTTGGAGACCACTTTTCTATTACATAAAGTCTGTATATCCTGGACTACAGCACAAAAGAACCTCATAATCTGGCCCTTTCCTACCAGCTGTTATTCTTTATCACCCTCTCTCCTCACCTACAGTGAGGTCACACTGAATATCTAATCACTCGGTAAAAGTTTCTTCCTCATTTACTATTTTAATTCATTGCATCATTCTATGATCTGTCTTCTATATCAGCTCGCAAATTTATTGGAGGTACGGGTCATCTTTTGTGTCTGGAATGAAATATATTTTCAAATAGGTGAAATAGAAGAATGAACAAATAGATTAATGGATTAATGAATTAAAGTACATCTCAAATACCATCTAAATAGAATTAACTCATGAAAAAAAACTTTTTCAACCATATAGTCTAATATGTAGCATGATACAATGGAAGTGCAAATCCTGGGATGAAGAACTTGGATGGCTCTAGTGATAGCCATGAGATCAACTCTTTAACAGGTATAATTTTATTGGTAAAGGTGCTACCTCTATAAAAAAATATATTTTCTTTTCAAGAACTAGGCAAAAGAGATGGGGTGATACAGATCAACCATGTGGAATGTCTCAATATATGCACCAGGAATTTTTTTTTTAAGTAGCGACTTGTATAAAGGAATTGCTACAGACACAAAATATCCCACATTTATTCATCAAAGAAACAACTGCAATAGATTCCTCATATCCAGATTGAATAATATACACAGGTGTTACCAGAATTCATAAAAAGGTTTTAATCACCCGAGACTCATATGTTTTATAGATTATCGTATGAAGGAAAGAATGTTCATCCTACCCCTTCCTAAAAGCATTGCATGGTTTGTACCAAAAAGTTACAGTGTCTCCAGAACAAAGTTAAATATAGGGTCTGCACTTGCTGACCAATTATCATGATAAAACCAAGCTAACCACAACATAACCAAATGATTGAGATGTTCATTTAAAAAAGCAGAGTTAGCAGCTAAATGGAAGCATCCATTAACAAATTTGTTTTCAAGTTGTGTGCAAAACCAAATTTAGTTTAAAGAATAACCCAGTTTTGTTTTACAATGTACCTCAAAAGACAGCAATAAAAGTTTTAGGGAGCAATATGTATTACGTAAAATATCAAAATAAATTTTACTGTTTTGACCTTTTGGATATTCCTTCTACACAATTTCATTCCTCTTGCTTTCCTCTATTTCAGCTTCAGGTGAGAGTAACAGACAGTGAATCATCAAAGTCTAAAACATGCAAACACTTTAGGAGTACGGTTCCTGCAAAACTTGATATAGCCGTAATCTTTCACAAATTAAATTCTGAAGGTTAAAAATAACTCAACACTGAGAAAAAGTTAGAAAGAGAGAGGAAAGATATGCCCTTAGGGAGCTTTGAGAGTCTGCTTCTATTGTATTATAATAACCTGATTTCCCTATGCTTGTTACCATTCCTTACTTTTAGCCTCTGAGATTCCTGATTTTTAGACAAAACAAGTTAATAATGACAAATAAAAACAAATGTGTTCACAGAAGTTGTTTATTTATTTTTTTCACCAAAGTTTGCCATAAGGAAAGGCCAAAGCATTGTCATCCAGGTGTCGGTTTGGAATCTTTAGACTCACCTGTCTTTCACAAAAACAACAAAATACATCTCTATCAAAAGTCATTGCTGCCAAAATAAATTCACTTCAGGCAGTAGGTATTTCAATAGATAATAAACTGGATGGATTAGATGCCAGAGTTGCTATGTTAGTAAGCCCAGATGGAAACACAGATCAAAACATAGAATGGCTAGAAGGCATGGTAAAAAAAAAAAATACAGGCAGAGGAGGGCTCTGCCTGCTTCTTTTGCAAAGCCATCAAAGACATAAAGATCTTTGAGCTTCGGAGGGAAAACCCAGGCAGAAAAAAAAAAAGAATTATTACAGCAGGCACCGTCTACATTTTTTTTCCTTAGACTGCCATTTTCATAGAACCTAAATTCAGGTAGGGACAAAATCCTATATTTTAAATTAAGTTGTGAGCCAAAGAACATATCATCAGCTAAAATTAATATAAAAATATATCTCTTAATTATTATCTTCAATTTTCACTGTAACCCAACATTTAGTTTTTTTAGATATTATTCATTTTTTCTTTCTTTACCTTCAATATTCTTAGAAGAAAGATGTTACTGAACAGTAAAAATGTCTCACCATCAGAGAACAGAAGAGAAGAATAAAGCAAATTATAATATTCAAAAGATGAAATAAAAATACTACAGACTCAGAAAAATACAGTCACATAAATACCCACTAAGCTGATAGCGATAGATTGCATTAACATGTTGCTTTTCTTCAGCATCATCAATAAAGCATCTTGCTCTAATGGATTGAAAACAAAAATGTAATTCTACTTATTGAATATTCTGATAGTCAGTTAATATTTGCCACTGTAGTCCCTTGACTATCTAAGAGAAAGCCAAATAACAGGTTCATTTTAGATGAAAACAATGGCTTTATTATCTTTGTTGTCTCTTGCATTGTGACAGCAGATCCCAGCAGATGTTTCCATGTGTGTTGTTATGCACAGCACAGACTTCCGTATAAATCATAGAATCAAGCATTCTATACTTGCATTGATGTTTTTCTTTTTACACTTTGATTGAAATGATATTATTATTATGCTCACTTAGTATTTATTGAGCACCCACATGAGTGCGTTGCACAGCTGCATAATACAAAAAGACAGCCCCAATGCTACACAGACATTTGATTGTTTAAAAATAACAACTCTCCCTTTACTCACATTAAATTGGTTATTACCTACCAAATGTTTTGTTTTAGTTTTGCATGGTTACCTATTTTACAAGATCAGATCAATTTTTAATGACTCCGTTAAATTGCAATGTCTACATTCAGAAAATGGACCAAATAAAATCCACTCTTGAGGTAGTTAAAAAGCATGAAAACAAGACTTGGCAGAATGCTCAGTCATTTCTGTGAGCATGATTACAGACAGAAATAAGAAAGAGGCATGCAGTTAAAATCCAGATGTTAGAATTTTTATGAAAATGATTTTCTTCCCAAGGCAACATATTTTTCAGGTAAAAAGCAAAAATCACAGCAAAAGACAAATGTCACCATGAATGTGCTCAGAGAACCATTTACCATATAAGCAACAAAAGGCATATTGTATATCTGAATTGACACTTGGCCCTGGAAACAACCTAGAATGTACAGTTTCAGAGACTTCCCCTTGCCTGCAAGGATTAAAAATTAATACTATGTATTAAAAGGTGAAGCTTTCAGACAATTTTAGCTTAGCCATCATTAGTGAAATTGACACACTCACCAACACTTTTGACTTCCAGGCACATTCCAGTCTTTGCAGAAGTTGCGTATTCCTGTATCTTCAAAAGTTTAGGCTGGAGTGTCTTTATATATACAAGCAGTATGTAAAATGTGACATGAGACATTCTTGTACTAATAATTAGAAGGTAAACTTGACCAAAATTTCTGGTCTGGTATTTAAAAATATTTGTGATGGTTACTTTTAGACATCAACTTTACTGGATTAAGAAATACCTAGAGAAGTTAGAAAAGCATTAATTCTGTGTGTGTCTGTGAGTGTTTTCACATGAAATTGGATTCAGTCTGTGGACTGAATGAAAAGGATCCACCTTTAATGTGGGCAGGAACCATCCAATCAACTGGGAGCTTGGATAAAACAAAAAGGATTTCCTTTCTGTCCTGGAGCTGGGACACACTCTTCTCCTACCCTTGGACATCAGGACCCTAGGCTTTTTCGTCTTGGGACTCAGGATTTATACCTTGGGTTTACAGGCCTCCCAGCCTCAATGGAGAATTTTACCATCAGCTTCCATGTTTCTGAGATTTTCAGACTTTGACTGGGCCACACTACTGGCACCCTAGGGTCTTCAGCTTGCAGATAGCTTGTCATAGGATTTCTTAACCAGCATAATTTCATGAGCCAACTCCCCAAATAAATCTCTCGTATATGTATATGTATATGTATATGTATATGTATATGTATATGTATATGTATATGTGTACCTGTGTCTGCATCTATATCTGTATCTAGATCCTATTGGCTCTCTCTAGAAAATCCTGAATAATAGGTTTTATTTTATTATGTATATGTATATGTGTATATGTATATATGTGTGTGTGTATATATATGTGTGTGTGTATATATGTGTGTGTGTGTGTGTATGTGTGTGTGTATATATATATATATATATGAATGACAGTGTCTTGCTCTGTCACTCAGGCTGAAGTGCAGTGGTACAATCACAGCTTACTGTACCCTTTACCTCCTGAGTTCAGGTGATCCTCCCACCTCAGCCTCCTGAGTAGCTGGGACTCCAGGTGTGTACCACCATGCTGGCTAATTTTTGTGTTTTTTGTAGGGATGGGGTTTTCCCATGTTCCCCAGGCTGGTTTTGAACTTCTGGACCCAAGCGATCTGCCCACCTTGGCCTCCCAAAATGCTGGAATTACAGGCCTGAGTCAACATCCTAGGCCTGAATTATTTTAAATGCCTTAAAAAATGTTCACATTATTTAACCCAAAGACACAACATCATTTGGTAATTAAAAATTTATTCAATTTTCTCGACAATACTTGTTAAACACTTACTACATTTTTGGTACTATGCTAATTGCTAAAGAGTCAATGGTAAAAATAAATAATTTTTTAAAAATATTGTCTTTACCTTCACAGAGGTTATAATCTAGTAAAAAAAGGCAAATTTTTAAAATTATACATATATACACAGAATTGCAAGTACTGAAAAAGCAAGGAAGGAAAAATATAAGACCTTGTGAGAGCCTAACATTATGAGCTGTATCCATAGATACAGCTAATCCATAGATTAGGATCTAGAGACCTCTCCAAGACAGAGTTTCCCCAGGCTCCACCTACAACCTCCTCTTCTTTCAGATGCTGTGTTCAATTCCTCTCACAATGATCCTTATTTGACCTTACTAAGATTAAGTTGACGGTCCTTTCTACTTTTATCCCAATCCATCTGTCCCTTTTTCTTCACTTTCTAATTATTCTGTTTATATTTCATGGTGTGTTACTTCAAAATCCCTCTGGCTAACACCCTAAATCCTTGTTCCTCTATCTTCTTGTTGCTTCCACCTGGCAAACTCTACTGGGGAGAACTGCTTCCCACTCATCCTGTCTGCTCCTGAGCTTTGAGTGCTACTGGAAGAAGATCCACTGCAGAGTGGTCCCTGAATCACAAAACTTAAATGAGTCCTTAAAATCACCTGCTTGTCCTATTGCATTTTGAACCTTCTCCTCTAATCCCAGAGTTTCCTCTGCCCTTCTACCACTCACATTCAGTTCATCTGCTACTTCAAAAAGAAAACCATCACATTAAACTTTTATCTTCCCAACACTAAAAATGTAACCTGCACAATGTCATCCATCCTTTATTCTTACCACTTATTGCTATAAAAGAGTCTCTTTTTCCTACTTAAGTCTAATTCCGCTCTCAATTTCTTGAGAAACGTAGGTATTGAACTTTCTCCCTCTTGATATTTCACCTCTCTTTCAAATAGATGTTTTTCCTTCATTAAAAGAAAAATTTAGGAAAAAAGTCCCAACCAGTTTGTACATTTCTCTACTTATATATTCTTTCTCTGGTTGCCTTTAGAACTGATCTCATGAAGAGTTGTTGTGTTTAGATTCTCCAATTCCATAATTCCCATGGCCTCAGATAATATTCTCTACTCCCTGGGCTTCCATAGAACTTTATATTCCTTACTTTCTTCTCAACTCTCTGGTATCATTTTTCTGTCTTCTTTGGAGATTCTTTGTTCTCTCTAGCCATTAGACATTGGTGCTTCCCAGTACTCAATCAGACTCTCATCTCTTCATTCTACACTCTGTACCAATGCAATCTCATCCACTATTTGTCTCCTATAGACATGTGTCTCCTAGATTTATATCACTGTTCGGTATTCTCCACATGGTTATGTAAAAGGCAATTCATATTCATATTTTTAAATACCCTAAAACGTAACTCATGAACTTTCCCTCCCACTTCTAAAACACCTCTAATGTTTCCTTTCATACAGAATGGCACTCTTATTCATCTAGTTGCCTGTATTAACTCTCCAGAGAGATAGAAGCAATAGTGTGCAAGGATGGATGGATCAATAGATTGATAGATCAGATAGATAGATAGATAGGATTTATCATGCGGAGTGGCTCATACAATTATGGAAGCTGAGAAATTTCACAATATGCCATCTGTAAGCTAGAGAACCACAGAATCTAGCAGCATGGCCTAGTCCAAGTACAAAAGCCTCAGAACAAGGGAAGCCAATCACGTAAATCTCAGTCCAAGTCAAAGCCTTCAAAACATGGTAGGCTGCTTGCGCAAAAGTCCTGGAGTACAAAGGGCAGAGAATCTGAGCTCTTATGTTCAAGAGTAGGAGAAGAAGGGCTTCTCAGCTCCAGAAGAAAGAGAGGTAATTCACCTTTCCTTTTCTCTTTCTTTTTTTTTTGACAGGATCTCACTATGTTGCCCAGGCTGGATTGCAGTGGCTATTCACAGGCTTGATCCCACAACTGATCAGCAGTAAAGTTTTGACTTGCTTTGTTTCTGTCCTGGGTTGATTTACCCCTCCTTAGGCAACCTGGTGGTTCCCCATTCTTGGGAGGTCAACATATTAATGCAGAACATAGTGTGGACCCCCAATTGGCATAGCACACTACAGCCCAGAAGTCCTGGACTCAAGCCATCCTCCTGCCTCCAGAGTAGCTGAGACTACACGCATGCACCATCATGCCCAGCTCCTCCATCTTTCTGTTCTATTGGGCCCATCAGCCAATCGAATGGTGCCCACTCACCTCAGATGAGGGCAGATATTCTTTACTCTGTCCACTTATTCAAATGCCAATCTCTTCCAGAAACACCATCATGTCCATAACACAGAAATAATGCTTTACCAGCTATCTGGGGCTCCCTTAATCTAGTCAAGTTGACAACTAAAATTAAACATCCCATTGCCCAAGCCAGAAGCCTATGAATGATTTGGCTCCCAGGCTTGCTTCCCAAATCTAATCTGTCACAGAATCCTGTCATTTAATCTTTTAACTATTACTTACTTATGTTTACTTTTTCCCAGCTCTCCCATCACCACCCTAGTTCAAAGCATCATTTCTCACTTCAACGACTTCAACAAGCTTGTAGCTGTTCAGTAGCGACCTCCTCATTCAAGCAGAATTATATTCTTGAAATGCAAATCTCTTCATGTCATGTCCCCACTAGAAACACTTCAAGGGTTTTTCTAGCTTCTTGGGTAAAGAAAACTGCTTAATACGTCCTGGATGATTCTATATTGATGAACTCTATCTACCTCTCAGATTCCATCTTGCATTATGCTTCTCCGCTCTCCTCTCTATGGTCCAGTCATCCTTGACCTTGTTTCAGCCCCACACATGAGATATTTTTTATCTTGTTATGTACTTCTCTGAACACTCCATTCTGTCAGATTATAATTTGGGTGGCCCTTTTGACAGTGAGACTCTTTTGAGAGTGAAATTGCCTTCTATTAAAAATAATACAGGGATAACAGAGATAAACAAGAGTGATTGTGCCTCAGTTTCAATTGAAGCATGAATATAATAGTGATTAAGATACAATAGTGATTATCAAAATGATTCATCATCACTACCACCACTTCAATGCCACTCATGACATTTAATGACTCACCCATATAGCACACCTACAACATTCTATATTTAGAGCTGCCATATTCACCATGATTCTTCCCAGATTTCCAACTCTGTGATTTCTTCACCTATAGATTCTAGTGGAGCTTGGTCCATGCATTTGTATATTTTATTATATTGTATTTAACATGAATTATGTTGCAATTATTTCTCCCTTACATTACCGTTTTATTTATTTAATTTTTTTTCAATTATGTGTGAGATAGTGTTACAGTCTGAATATTTGTGTCTCCCCAAAATTCATACGTTGAAGCCTATTCCCCAGTGTGACAGTATTGAAGTTGGGGTTTTGGGAGGTCATTAGATCTTAAGGCCTCCACTCTCCTGAATGAGACTACCATCCTTGTAAAAGATCACCCAGAGAGCTAGCCAGCCCCCTTCCACCATGTGAGGACGCAGCAGAATGTGGGCCGTCACCAGAAACTGCAACTGCCGGCACCTTGATCTTAGACGTTCCACCCTCCAGAACTGCAAGCAGTAAGCTTATGTTGCTTGTAAATCACCTAGTCTAATATATTTTGCTGTAGCAGCCCAAACAGACTAGGACAGGTTAAATTATCTATGAATTAAATTCAGAGTAACCAAAAATGGTTTACAGCACCCTAGGTAAGAAGGCCTTATATGAATATTTCCCTAAAAAAATAATCATGAGTAGAATATTTTAATGTATGAGAATGCTCTTTTTAGAAGTGTATATAAGGGGGGATTGTCAAGGATCCCAAAGCAAAGATTCTCCTAGAGTACCCATGACCTGGTCTAGAGACTTTTATTATGTCGCTATAGAGTTGACTTCATTCACTCCTCTGTACTTGCTCTTTGCCCTAGTGGCTGAACCACACTGATTGCATCACCTCAGAGGGTGTCTTTGTTCCTGGCTTTTCAGTGGTAAGGCCAACAGAGACGGGAAGCAGTTATCACTGAGAGAAAGATATTGAGGAAGGAAAGGAAAGTGAGATAGGTGTTTGATTCTTCAAGTTCTTTCCTGCTGTATGCCTTAGGGTGGCTCTTTGTTGAAGTCCATGGTAATATACCAAGATATGGGGAGGAGATGCCTTGACTTTGGGCTGAGCACTCTAGAGGGCCCTATTCTGCCCCTTGTTTGGCCTTGTCCCTACCACAGAGCAAGGATCTATAGGCCAAGGGAACATTCCCACCCAGAGCTCAGCCTCTGCACGCTAGACCATGTCCTTGGTACACAGGTCTGCACAATCCCCTGCTAAAACAGCTCTAATCCTATTTGTAGGTCTGAGTGGGTAGGTACAGCTTTTTGGGGAAGGGTGATTAGGATGAAGACGGAGTTTAATAACATGGAATCAAGGGTTAATATACGCACATATGAGGTCTATTCCAGCATAAAAGGTGACTCCAGGGATGTAAAGGGGTGTGAGGCAGCCCTGGGCCAGGAGTGGCAATGTGTCCTTCCACACTGCAATGTGCCAGTGAGAAACTCCATGGAGTCTAAGACTTTGAAATACAAATTAGGCCTTCCAAGCCATTATAAGGTTCTGTTAAGGTAAAGTAACAGAATTTATTGTATTTCTCTGTTAGCCTGATTTATTACTTTTAAATATTTACATGTACGGTTTGTAGTCCTCAATTTTTGCTCTTGCCCAGGGCTGCATAAATGCTAGGTGTAGACCAAGTCCACAGGTTTTGTCAAGCGGCCTTCTCCATACAGGTGACCTTTCACTTTAGGTCTAAGGTAATGACAGCTCCTTTTAGCAGCACTTCCCATACTGGTCTTCCTATATTCCAGCCATACCTTTGCAAATCTTCCTTAAATTAAACTCTTCTGAATTAACCTGTATGAGTACAGCATCTATTTCCTACCAGGACCCTCATAGTCACTAAGCCCTGAAGCCAAAAACTGAAAGCATGATAATGTCACATGATTACAGGGCAGTAATTTGAACTTAGGTGTAAACTCTGTGTAAAATATAAATGTGTATTGATGTTTAGTTATGTAATATACATAGGCTAACTAGTTGCTTGAGCAAAGAAACCCAGTTCTAGAACATTTGTAGCTATAGTTGCACCAGATACACCTATTTTTAAAAGATGCCTTGTGTTTTTTATTTTTTTTCTATCCAGTCCATGCTCTTGCTGTTTTATCTGCTGGAATTTGTTGCACAAATTGCTATTTCTCCCCTGAAGGGATGAGGCACACAGAACTTCTTGGGAACACCCTGTCTACCAAATCAAAGACTACCCTTAACATCTCCATGCTCCCCAGGTACCATACCCAACCATGCCCAAGTACCATTCCCCAAGGACAAATTCTATAATTCTCCATGATTTGGGAAAAAAAAATCTACTTTTCTTTCCAACTAGGACTTGAGAGATCAAAAGATAACACCAGGGCTTGTTTTTGCACTGAATTGCTTTTGCCTTTACTAAAATACATGTATACACAATATAGAAATAAACAAGTCTGTTAAAATATGAGAAAAATCTCAAAAGCACTTTATTTGAGTAGCCCCAATATATATTACCTTTATTTTCTATTGCATTTTTAAATGTTTTCTATAATTAAAACTTACCTTTATTTTCTATTGCATTTTTAATGTTTCCTATAATTAAGAGTCATTGTAAGAGCCATACGTATTCAGAATTCAACAAATTGTTTTAGAATAAAACTTCTGATTCTGGAACTTCTTAGTGAGCATCCCAGAGATAATAGAGAGATAAGTAACCCTATAAAGAGACAGACTAAGAAGGCTGAAGAGCCTAGAAAAGATAGACAACCTGGATCTGTTAATTTGACCAGAGAAAATTAGAAAATACTATTAGAGTTTTCAACCATCTGTTAGACCAGGTCATGAGCCTAAAACAGCCATTTCAAATTATACATGTAAGAAAACTTAGGAAATTTGTCAAGTATTATCAGGATAATGGGGGAGGCTCCAGAAATATTCCAAAGTATTGGTCATTAATTAGTTCACTACACAATACAGATATTCACTGATGTCCATTAAGCACCAGATATTGTTTATGGTGCTGTAGATATAGCAATGGAGAGGTAAGTCAAGATTTCTGCTCTCTTAGAATTGTATAATTTGAGGTAAGATATTAAACAAGTAAGCAAGGAAATGACCAAAATAAATTTATATAGTAATATGTGTTGTTAAGGCAAAAATATTGAAGTATGACAGAAGATGAAAAGAAAAACTGCTATCAATCATGTGGTCAGCAAGTCCTCTTTAAGGAGGTGACATAATGCTAAGCCTTGAATGGATTCTTCCAGTTAAATGAACCATTAATTCTCATTTTCTAAAAGGAAAACCAATTTGCCTTTCAATTTAGGTGCAACCTCTGTATAAAATATAAGTGTGTTTAATTGATGTTTAATTATGCAATATACATAGGCTAACTAGTTGCTTGAGCTGGTCACCAAAATGACAGGGAACATGAAGGTCAGATGAGATGAATTCTGGGACTAACTCAGATACGCTTTTGGAGGCCTTATATAGAGTTCAGAAATCTCAAGTCTCTAGCCAAATGTCAAAGATTCAACAAAGGGTAATAGAAAAGATAACCTGAAAGCTGTAAGTCACCACCAAGAGCACCTTTTAGGCATGATCTTCATCAGCAGGAAAAGGACCAATGCATGTGCTGTAGATCCACATGGATAGAAGTGGAGAAAAGGCAGTTGTATTGCATATATTTATGTCTGCAGTTTGAGAATGGGACAGAGTTTTAGTACTTCGTCTTGGTTGCACATGTTGTTTGATTGGACGTAATTGTTATCTACCATTGTGGTTAATGGTTTGGACAGAAATATGACAGATGACAGATTCTACAAGGGCACTGAATGGGTAACATGTAATAAAGTGTGCCAGATTGACTTATGGATGTTATTGTCCCTGGACTTGATTTATTTCCAGCATTATGTTCAACCTTCATGCACAAATATGTGAAATGGATCAATTAGCTATTTCATAAAGATTTTCCTTTTTATTCAGGGCTGTGAATAAGATCACTACTCCTTTACAGATTTTCCCAGGAGCTACATTTGAATTGAAGAAGAGCCATTTTAAGAGATTCATAACTCCTTTACACTTACAGCTTCAGATGAAATAATAAAGGAGAGGCACAGTTTACCATCTTCTTCCCATTTTGCTTTGGTGCTCTTTTATTTTCACTTTATAACTGTAGGCAAGACTTGATTGATGGGCATAATAAAGGATTTGAGTAGTTTAAGAAAATAAGGCAAGCTAATAGGAATAAAACAAACCATTTTTCATTTTCATAAGTCTTGAAATAGATTTAGGATGCTACTCCAGTGGCCCCATGAGCGTGGACAGTTTCTTTGCAATTGGTTCTAGATGAATGGACTGTTCTGCTTACTAAGAAAATATTTATAAAGGTACAGTGAATTTTGGCCAGGCGCAGTGGCTCACACCTGTAATCCCAGCACTTTGGGAGGCCAAGGCGGGCGGATCACCTGAGGTGAGGAGTTCGAGACCAGCCTGGCCAACATGGTGAAACCCCATCTCTACTAAAAATACAAAATTAGCCGGGCATGGTGGTGCATGCCTGTAATCCCAGCTACTCAGGAGGCTGAGGCAGGAGAATCGCTTGAACCTGGGAGGCAAAGTTGTGGTGAGCCGAGATTGCGCTACTGCACACCAGCCTGGGCGACAGAGCAGGACTGCATCTCAAAAAAAAAAAAAAAAAAAAAAAAAAAAGATACAGTGAATTTCAAGCATGGATACATCATGTTTTTGATAGGCATATCTAGCATGTATATTGTATTTAAAGATAGACAAATTTGAAAATGACTATTTCCTACATTATCACTTGATTATACGTATCAGTGGTCTACTTTAAGTGACAAGAAATTTTGTTGAAGAAATACTGCCACTTGGAAATGCCAGGTTAAAATCAAATCAAATCAAATTATATAAGATTATTACATTAAATATTAAAAAGGAGTGTTCCTGGGGTTATTTTTAAAGCAATTATAATTTATGTAAAGGTATGAAACAACAACAAATATATATACTTATATATGTGATATATACATGTGTATGTGTGTGTGTGTGTGTGTATATGTATGTGTATATATATAGATATAGCATTCTTGGATTTCAGGGACCACTAGTATCCATAGAAAACCCATGACAAAGAATGACCATAAAAAACTGCAACACAGGCCAGGCGTGGTGGCTCACACCTGTAATCCCAGCACTTTGGGAGGCCGAGGCGGGTGGATCACCAGGTCAGGAAATCAAGACCATCCTGGCTAACATGGTGAAACCCCGTCTCTACTAAAAATACAAAAACAAAATTAGCCGGGCGCCTGTAGTCCCAGCTACTTGGGAGGCTGAGGCAGGAGAACGGCGTGAACCTGTGAGGCAGAGCTTGCAGAGAGCTGAGATCACGCCACTGCACTCCAGCCTGGGCAACAGAGTGACACTCTGTCTAAAAAAAAAAAAAAAAAAAAAACCTGCAACACATGAGCAATTATGAAATGATTAGCTTCTCTTCTCCCAGCACTGAAGATTACGTGAGACTCCAAAAAACAATAGGCAACTTGATATATTCCTGGCTGTATTTAAATTGGAACACACATGGTCTGGTTCCAGCGCTGGTCCCACTAATAGATTGCAGCACTATTCACAATAGCCAAGATTCGTAGGTAACCTAACGGCCCATCAATAGATAAATGGATAAAGAAAATGTGGTACATATATACAATGGAATACTATTCAGCCATAAAAAGTAATAAGATCCTGTTATTTGCAAGAGATATGGATGGAACTAGAGGACATTATGTTAAGCTGCATAAGCCAGGCATGGAAAGGCAAACTGTATGTTCTCACTTATTTGTGGGAGCTAGAATTTAAAATAATTAAACTCATGGATGTAGAAAGTAGAATGACTTAGCAGAGGCTGGGAAGGGTGCGGGGGGAAAATGAGGATGATTAGTGAGTACAAAAATATGTGGGATGAATATTATCTAGTATCTGATAGTACAACAAGGGTGATTACAGTTAACAAAAATTTATTACACACTTAAAAATAACTGAGTATAATTGAAATGTTTGTAACACACAAAAATATAATAAGTGCTTGAAGTGGTTTTTATCCCATTTACTGTGATGTGATTATTTTGCATTGTACGCAAAATATCTTATCCAAATATCTTATGTACCTCACAAATATATGCACCTACTATGTACCCACAAAAATTAAAAAATAAAATAATGTATTATTTGGGGCATATCTTTTAATCTCTCTACGCCATAGTTTTCCTCATATGTAAAACAAAATTGTTGTAGTAGATGATGCTCAAGGTTCCTTTCATTTTATACTGTAATGCAGTACTGCTGTTTACTCTTAAAGAGCTCACATGTAAAATCTAGAGGATGTAACTCTTAGCTTGAAGTAAAGCCTGTTTGCATAGAAGTCATGATATCTGTCTTAGTCTGCTAGAGTGGCCATAACAAAATATCGCAGACTGGGTGGTTTAAACGGCAGACATTTATGTCTTTGGCCGTAACAAAATACCACAGACTGGGTGTCTTCAACAACAGATATTTGTGTCTTTGGCCATAACAAAATACCACAGACTGGGTGGCTTAAACAACAGACATTTATGTCTTACCATTCCGAAGACTGAAAGTTCAAGATTGAGGAGTCAGCAGGTTTGGTTTCTTGGATCCTCTCTCCTTGGCTGGCAGGTGGCCATTTTCTCACTGTGTCCTCACATGGCATTTTCTATTGCATACACACATCCCTAGTGTGTCTCTCATTGTAAGGGCACCAGGAATATCCTCCTTAAAGGCCCTATCTTTGAATACAAATATTGAGGGTTGTTGCTTCAACATATAAATTTTGGGTGACACAATTCAATTCATAGCAATATCCTAAAAATAGTGATGAATAAAAGGACCAAATGTGTAAGAGTTTTATACCAAATGTACACAATGTATCTGAGACACCAAAAAATATGTTTTATAATTCTGTATTTATGTGTGTATACATACATACACATTTGTATACATATTTTCATTTATTTTTGGAATCAAGTTATCTTACTAACTGATCATTCTAGGATTCTCGAGGTATTGTCTTTTTAATGGATTCTGCATATGGTTTCAAATTTTATAGGTTCTAATTTTAAAGTATAAAAAATGTAAATGTAAAATAAAACCAAAAACCCGTAATAGATAATTTAGTCCTAAAATTAGCCCTTTATTTGCATGCCAGTTAATGATAATGGGAGAAACTTAGCTCTGTGATGTTTTCAGTGAAAACATTCTAAGAGTAAACCTTTTTCTTTGTAACAATCATTTCTGTGTGAGGCAGTTCTGGTCTTGTATCTGTCAGAGAATCTGGGCAGGGAATCATTGTTCTGCTCTCAGCATTATCTCTGAGTTTGGGTTTTCCCTGAGCTTGGATGCCCTTCTTAGCTCTATTGCATTGGAGAGGATATAGTCGTCTGCTGTGTGAGCATCTCCTAGAGCACTCTTCACCCTTCCACTAGGTCTATGGCTTCAGGTAATTAGTGGGCATGGAGTGTCCTCACCAGCTTCACAACAATGTGTCACAAACAGTTGCAAACACCCTTTTAGTTCAAAGAGGTTCAAAAGAAAGACCTCAGCAGTGTTTTCAAGCCACTTGAGGAAAAACTCCAGTTTGTACATACTTCTGAGAGACCTACTTTGGGGATGCAGGGAACTTCTATTGTCTACCAGACAATGTTACGTTCCTGGATGGTTTTCAGTGATGTTTGTGTTTAAAAAAAAAATCAAGCTAAATTCAGCTCTTCTGCTTTTAAGAATAGTGCGATATCATACTTCACAAATATGTGCGACAATGATCAAAGGAACTCATCTTTCTGAACACGATGAGGGTCACGGTAGAGCGCCCAGTGAACAGAGCACTTCCGTAATAGAAAGCAGGGGATAGAAAAAACAGATACTACCAAAGTTCAGGCAAAAATCACAATGCTATCCAAATAAAGCTATCTCTCTAGGGATTCTCTTAATTCTTGCGAGTGAGGTTTGCTAATGAGTAATAATATTTCCAATTAATACCATCATTATAATTTACACATTAACTGTGACCCACGTTATGTAAATTGCCCTTGAAACATGTCCAATGTGAAATTTTAAAAATGTATAACTTTGTCCACAAGCTGTAATTTATGTGCTGATTCATAAATTTGTATCAATGAGTTGTGCCTAGTCAGTCCTGCACCAAAACCCTCAGAAGCATAAGGCAGTGGCTAAGACCGTGGAGTCCAAATTTGTATTGCTCGGGTCCAAATAGGGCAACATGGCTTGAACACTTGTGGCCATGTGGGCTTCATAAGTTGACTTTACCTCTTAGACTCAATTTCTCCATCAGTAAAATGAAGATAATAGCTCCCACCACAGAAGGTTGTTGCGAGGCTCAAATGAAGGGGTACACACAAAGCTCTTAGTTTAGTACTCAGTGCAGAGTAAGGATCCAATAAATATTAGCTATAATTACTTTTTTTCTTTAATGGGTTGTTACTGTGCTCTACAGGGGTATATATTAAAAAATAAAACCTCAACATAAAATAAAAGGTCAAAAGTCACTTATCTGTGTGATTTGTATGATGGAAAGTGTATATGAAAACAACAATAACAAATAAAAAGACATTCCTGAAGTAGAAGGCATTGCACAGCTTTTAGATTATGTCTGTATAAATGCAAGTTCTCAAACTGACATTCACTTTCACGTTAAGATAATAAATCACTAGTTGATTTTTTAAAAAAGTGCTCTTGTTATCTTAATAACAAATTCCAATTTATTATCATATATTCTGCTTTCTCTTTTTACTCAAAATCACTGAAACAAACTAAAACCGAATAGCAATTACAAGCATATCTATGTTGAGAATTACCTCAAGTAGCTTAAATGAATTAAAGACACGCTCATGCTCATGCAGGTTGTGTCAAGGAATTCAAAATCAAGATAAAAATTCCAACTAGTAAAATGGTGTGCAGTAAAGAGAAATGTGGTATGTTGTGATTCTAACTAGAAATACTTCACATTGTTTTAGGCTTCAAAGTTGATGCAGACACTATTGATCACCACCACTTGCTTTTCCCCTTTCTGCTTTGCTGAAAGAGCTCTTCCCTCTGCAGACACTCAGAATGCTAGCCATTCACTTTACTGGCCTCTTGCAACTGGGGCGCAGGCATGTGATTTCCAGGAGAAGTCTTCTTAATGGCTTATAAGTAAGGACTTCTTCCCTGACAAAAAGAGCAATGTATAGGAGAAAACATGGCTTCATCTTGCCTTTAGATGTTATTTCCTATAGGTGTGAAAATGGGAGACAGCGAAGCTATCTTAGGATTATAAGGGTCAAGCTTTGCAACTTTTCAAAGAAGCCAACCCAGAAGCTTCTAGATTAACCAACCCTGGTAATATTTAACTTCAGAATTTCTGTAATGTGAGATAACAAATGTACCTGGTTTAAACCCCTTTTATCAGATGATATTATATGCATGCAATTAATATAAGATTTCTTAAGGGGTAGAGTTATGATAACTAATAGTAGCTTTCATAACATTATAAAATTATTATAAAAGCCTTAGTTTAATTAAAATAACCTCATATTGATTATTGAGAAATAATTCTCTAGTCTTAAATCAATCCTACCAACTAGTAGCGGGATAAATAGATTTTTAAAGGATCATAATTCATAATATGATAAATTCATTATGGTCCCATTTGAATAAAAAAATGAGAGAGAAAAAGAGAAGGTGAGGGGAGAGAGGGAGACAAAGAGAATATTTATGAGGATATTTATCAAAATTTTAACATTGCTTACCCTGGGTAATAATTAAAATACACTTTTACTTTAAAAGAATCATTATATGCTCATCTCCACATTTTTGCATTATCTAATGTTATTAGTATTTAAATTAAAATATAGCTTTTTATGTTGAAAAAATAAAAACATGGATAATTTGTGTCTATTTATTAAACTGTGGTGAATTTGGGGAAAAAAGAAAGAGGTATTCTCATATAATTATTGTGAAAGTATAATATGTGCACATTTTCTGGCAATTTAATAATGTACAATATGACATAGAAAGATGTTCATGACATATATATACTTTGACAGTATATGTGTGTGTTATTTCAATAGCTTCTGCATAAATGCATATGTGCAGGTGTGTTTAGGCAAATAAACACTCTGAAAGAATAATCACCAATTCTTAATGGCAGTTTTAATTGACATAGAATATTATGGAAAGAGATGCAACAGAAAGAGCTAACTATCCTAAATATATACACACCCAATACAGGAGCACCCAGATTAATAAAGCAAGTTCTTAGAGACCTACAAAGATACTTAGACTCCCACACAATAATAGTGGGAGGACTTAACACCCTACTCTCAATATTAGACAGATCAATGAGACAGAAAATTATCAAGGATATCCAGGACTTGAACTCAGCTCTGGACCAAGCGGACTTAATAGACATCTATGGAACTCTGCATCCCAAATCAACAGAATATACATTCTTCTCAGCACCACATAGCACTTATTCTAAAATTGACCACATAATTGGAAGTAAAACACTGCTTAGCAAATGTAAAAGAACAGAAATCACAGCAAACTGTCGCTCAGACCACAGTGCAATCAAATTAGAACTCAAAATTAAGAAACTCACTCAAAATCACACAACTACATGGAAACTGAAGAACCTACTCCTGAATGGCTACTGGGTATATAACGAAATTAGGGCAGAAATAAAGATGTTCTTTGAAACCAATGAGAACAAAGACACAACGCACCAGAATCTCTGGGACACATTTAAAGCAGTATGTAGAGGAAAACTGATAGCACTAAATGCCCGCAAGAGAAAGCAGGAAAGATCTAAAATCAACACCCTAATGTCACAATTAAAAGAACTAGAGAAGCAA
Source organism: Pongo abelii (assembly GCF_028885655.2). Taxonomy (NCBI): domain Eukaryota; kingdom Metazoa; phylum Chordata; class Mammalia; order Primates; family Hominidae; genus Pongo; species Pongo abelii. The sequence continues at coordinate 92,484,494 of NC_071990.2, read as the reverse complement.
GAGGAAACAAATTCAAAACCTAGCAGAAGACAAGAAATTAACTAAGAGCAGAGTAGAACTGAAGGAGATAGAGACATAAAAAACCCTTCAAAAAATTAATGAACCCAGGAACTGGTTTTTTTAAAAGATCAACAAAATAGACCACTAGCCAGACTAATAAAGAAGAAAAGAGAGAAGAATGAAATAGACACAACAAAATGTGATAAAGGGGATATCACCACCCATCCCACAGAAATACAAACTACCATCAGAGGATACTATAAACACCTCTATGCAAATAAACTAGAAAATCTAGAAGAAATGGATAAATTCCTGGACAAATACACCCTCCCAAGACTAAACCAGGAAGAAGTCAAATCTCTGAACAGACCAATAACAGGTTCTGAAGTTGAGGCAATAATTAATAGCCTACCAACTAAAAGAGGTCCAGGACCAGACGAATTCACAGCCGAATTCTACCAGAGGTACAAAGAGGAGCTGGTATCGTTTCTTCTGAAACTATTCCAATCAATAGAAAAAGAAGGAATCCACCCTAACTCATTTTATGAGGCCAGCATCATCCTGATACCAAAGCCTGGCAGAGACACAAAAACAAAAAACGAGAATTTTAGATCAATATCCCTGATGAACATCGATGCAAAAATCCTCAATAAAATACTGGCAAAGTGAATCCAGCAGCACATCAAAAAGCTTATCCACAATGATGAAGTCGGCTTCATCCCCGGGATGCAAGCCTGGTTCAACATATGTAAATCAATAAACGTAATCCATCACATAAACAGAACCAACGACAAAAACCACATGAATATCTCAATAGATGCAGAAAAGGGCTTCAACAAAATTCAACAGCCCTTCATGCCAAAAACACTCAATAAACTAAGTGCTGATGGAATGTATCTCAAAATAATAAGAGCTATTTGTGACAAACCCACAGCCAATATCATACTGAATGGGCAAAAACTGGAAGCAATCCCTTTGAAAACCAGCACAAGACAAGGATGCCCATCTCTCACCACTCCTATTCAACATAGTATTGGATGTTCCAGCCACAGCAATCAGGCAAGAGAAAGAAATAAAGGGTATTCAAGTAGCAAAAGAGGAAGTCAAATTGTCTCTGTTTGCAGAGGACATGAATGTATATTTAGAAAAACCCATCATCTCAGCCCCAAATCTCCTTAAGCTGATATGCAACTTCAGCAAAGCCTTAGGATACAAAATCAATGTGCAAAAATCACAAGCATTCCTATACACCAATAACAAAGAGATAGCCAAATCATTGTGAACTTCTATTCACAATTGCTACAAAGAGAATAAAATACCTAGGAATCCAACTTACAAGGGATGTGAAGGACTTCTTCAAGGAGAACTACAAACCACTGCTCAAGGAAATAAGAGAGGACACAAACAAATGGAACAACATTCCATGCTCATTGTTAGGAAAAATCAATACTGTGAAAATGGCCATACTGCCCAAAGTAATTTATAGATTCAATGCTATCCTCATCAAGCTACCACTGACTTTCTTCACAGAGTTGGAAAAAATTACTTTAAATTTCACATAGAACCAAAAAAGCCCACATAGCCAAGACAATCCTTAGCAAAAAATAAAGCTGGAAGCATCATGCTACCCAACTTCAAACTATACTACAAGGCTACAGTAACCAAAACAGCGTGGTACTGTTACCAAAACAGACATGTAGAACAATGGAGCAGAACAGAGGCCTCAGAAATAACACCACACATCTACAACCATCTGATCTTTGGCAAATCTGACAAAAACAAGCAATGGGGAAAGGATTCCCTATTTAATAAATGGTGTTGGGAAAACTGGCTAGCCATATACAGGAAGCTGAAACTGGATCCCTTCCTTACACCTTATACAAAAATTAACTCAAGATGAATTAAACACTTAAATGTAAGACCTAAAACCATAAAAACACTAGAAGAAAACCTAGGTAATACTATTGAGGACATAGGCATGGGCAAAGACTTCATGACTAAAATGCCAAAAGCAATGACAACAAAATCCAGAATAGACTAATGGGCTCTAATTAAACTAAAGAGCTTCTGCACAGCAAAAGAAACTATCAGCAGAGTGAACAGGCAACCTACAGAATGGGAGAAAATTTTTGCATTCTATCCATCTGACAAAGGGCTAATATCCAGAATCTACAAAGAACTTAGATAAATTTACAAGAAATAAACACACAACCCCATCAAAAAATGGGCAAAGGATATGAACAGACACTTCTCAAAAGAAGACATTTATGCAGCTAACAAATGTATGAAAAAATGCTCATTACTGGTCATTAGAGAAACGAAAATCCAAACCACAGTGAGATACCATCTCACGCCAGTTAGAATGGCAATCATTAAAAAGACAGTAAACAACAGATGCTGGAGAGAATGCGGAGAAATAGGAATTATTTTACATTGTTGGTGGGAGTGTAAACTAGTTCAGCCATTGTGGAAGACAGTGTGGGGATTCCTCAAGGATCTAGCACCAGAAATATAATTTGACTCAGCAATCCCATTACTGGGTATATGCCCAAAGGATTATAAATCATTCTACTATAAAGACACATGCACATGTATGTTTATCACAGTAATGTTCACAATAGCAAAGTCTTGGAACCAACCCAAATGCCCATCAATGAAATTGATGATCTTATATTATCTCTAATTTTTTAAAAAATAAACTAAAAAATGTGGTAAAGCAAAAATTTGTTTCTGTCCTTTCAAATTGTGCTATTAAAACTCTCAAAAGACTTGTTGGTAAGCTAGTATATTTGTGTTGGAATTTATATTGAAAGCAGATATGAAAGATTAGCTAGTGGTTGTCATGGTACTTATGAAAGACAACATGTACAGTTGTATCACTCATCGGGAAAGAAGACTGCTTGCTATTTCATTATTCAAATACATGGCAGGCAGGGTTATTTGGCTTTGACTCATTTAAATAACTTTATAGACATTTTTATTTCTAAACAGCATGAATCGTAATCAAACATAATTTTAGTCTACAATTTTAGTCACTGAAATCATTCCTTTCCCAATGAACAGAAACTGTGTCCATGGACTCTCAATTCAACCCATTAATTGAGGGAGTTTATATACCAACACCTTCCTCCCTAAGCATGTAGCTAAGTCCTTTACAGTAGCTACCTTTTCCTATTCTTCTTCTTATCTTCTTTTTGGCCCTCAGTTTTCCCCAAAATGATATTAAGTTAAGGTAGTTCCATGAAAATCCAAAGAAAATAGATGTTTTATATTGTTTTAACTATGGATTATATTTTTCAGTTTTTGAATAAATTTCAATTTCCTGAATACTGTCTCCTTTCCTCTCAGCTGAAAAGCAAGTTCCCTTAGCCAAACATGCATTGTTTCTCCTCTTATTTTGTGTAAACTCCATGGGAGAAGATTTTATTTTTTTGAGACAGGTCTCACTCTGTCACCCAGGCTGGAGTGCAGTGGCAAGATCATGGCTCACTGTAACCTACCTCTCCTGGGCTCAAGCAATCCTCCTACCTCAACCTTCAGAGTAGCTGGAACTACAGGCAGGAGACACTATGCCTGCTAATTTTTTATGTTTTGTAGAGACAGGGTCTCATTATGTCACCCTTCTGGGCTCCAGCAATCCTCCTACCTTGGCCTCCCAAAGTGCTGGGACTGTGCCTGGCCCCCATAGATCTTTAGTGAAGAGCAAGAGGTCAGTGAAATGAACTAATGAATTAATGAACACATGAAAATCTAACATAATGAAGGAAAGGCACCTATAGTGTTTGGTCTTAATTGGCTAGAAGTTAGAATATATGGCTACATATTTCTTCTGATTTTTTCTATTGCTTAATTTACAGATTTAAAATTTGTTTTCGGCTTTTGCAAGAAGACCAATTGCCAGAGAATGAGTCAATTTTGTATCATGAATGCAGGCTCTGTAATTCCTAAAAACTCAGTGTCTACCCAGGCTTCACAAGTTCCTTCCAGTCCATAACTTCAGGCCTCTACTGCATGAGGTTTAAGATCAGGTCACCTTGTTGAGGGAATGCATTGCCTATTTCTGAGTCAGTGGCTATTACTGATTTAATAGATGATAACATTTCGATAATCTCTCATTCATTTGAAATGTAACCATTTTATTTTATTCACCTATTTTGATTTTACCACAATTTTATTAAGTGAGGGATATTTTTTCTGATTCCCCTTAAGCTCATATTTGCTACATATTTATATCCATAGAAAAACACTTAATTTTTTTCTCTAAAATGTATGTTTATTTTTTTCCCAAAAGTCTGGATAAAGACCTGAAATATATTAATTTGTCCATCAAACATTTAATTTCTATAAAGGCCAAGAGAAGAGTGTTGAGAATCTAATCTAGATTGGGTAACATGAGAGAAAAATTATTATAATAATATTCTCATAAACAGAATAAGCAACTAGATGATATTAATATTAGGTAGATCCACAGAACCAGTGAGAATATAAAGCACACACACAAATGATTTTCTTTTCTGACAAAATTATGGAAAAAATCCACATTAACTAACTTGCCCTGATTCACTGTGTTCAATAGCCTTGAAATGTCTAATTTTCTTTACCAGTTGCAAGGTCTAATGGAACCATATGAAATTGCAGTAACACTGTGAAGGGACACAGTAGGAGATTTATTTTAAGTCTTGTGTGAAAGCTTGGTGCTCATTAAAGTGGAGGATTAATAACACTGTCCACTAGAGGCAGGTATAATGCAGGCCAGTGTTCAGGTATCTAAGCATAGCACTGCAAATCCTCCTTCATCTTGACCTGCTCCCTCCTTATTACTCCAGTCTTATCCTGTTTGAGGAGAGAGTCCAAATCATGCCAAATTGCTCAATGGACATTGCAGCTTGGCTATACATTCAAGGAGAGCAGAAGGGTAGCATGAAATTCCGATTTCTTATCTGATGTTTTAAAAGAATGAAAGAAGTAGTAGCATGTGGTCTCTAAGATAATAGAGAGAAAGACCCCTTCTTTGACGGAGCTGAGTAAAAATATCGGCCTTAGCTCATGTCTATACCAGAAGCTATTAGACCCACCTTTTTCTTAAGGACTATATTATAAAAATGCAAAGAAATTAATGTTGTTTACTAGCAAAAGGGACAGTCCTAATTATTTACAGAAATAAGGGAGATTCCCCAAGAATGTTTGGATATAACTGGAAGCAAGAGAGTTAGGTGTATCTAGTTTAAAAACAAAACAGAAGAATCCACTACACTGGATTTCCATTTCAGTTCTCAGTGTTGTATGAATAAAAAGTTGTTTGTTTTATGTATATTTTCACAATGAATGGAGACTCCCTACTTATTCTTGTACCTTATTCTTTTTATTGCAAAAAAAAAAAATGCCTGGATCATTCGTCTCTCCAATTCATAAAGACTGAGGACTGAGAGTCACCTTCTAGAAATCTAGACCTACCTTTATTACAAACCCATGATACCAGGCAGGCTGCCGATGTGTTTTACCAGTTGAACCATATTAGTGATCTCATCAGTTAAAAACCATAAGTTGAATAAATCAATGCTGCACATATTCATAAACAAAGCCTAAAAGAAAGGATAAGTAAATTCTATGAAATTATGACTGTGCAATTAGGAAATGAACAGATTCAATGCTTTTTGTAGCAAGATTTAAAATATATTGCAGATGGCATTTTAAAATCTTTAGTTGAAGTTTTAAAATCAATAGAAAGAAAATAAATCAAAAGGGGTTTCAATGAAGTATTTTAACTGCAAATTCTGCACTCTAAAATTTGGATTGGCTTTAGAATACATGTTATCTGAAACATTAAACACCCCATTTAAATCCAGTTAAAGATGAACTATTCTGTAAGAATGGAATCTATCTAGAAAAAAAATCCTCCCCTTATATTTTTGCCCCTGACAGCAAAGGAAAAGGGAGTGATACTGCAGGGGATTAAGCTAGATCAATGTAGGCAAGTTATAGCAGTTGTAACCCTGAGTGACAGCTGAAGTCATTTTCTATGTCAGTCTTCCCCTCCCCTCCATATGCAATTCTTTTCTCTCTGCTCCATTTTCTCTCCCTCCCACTCTATTACATTATACTGCTTCTGTTTCCTTGTATGCTACTCTCCCTTTCCATTCCTTCTGCCTTTATCTTAGGGCTGATAGTGAGCCCCGTAAAATATTGCTCAGCCCTTTCTCTGGTTCTAAAATATAAAAATATTGTTGACTATGTTTATGCTTTATTAATTTCTCTTTCCTTTTTTCTGTCATGCCCATGATATCCCCAGATATTGTCTTTAAAATAATCCCACAGAAGTATCATATCAAAACCACCATATTGTGACCAGTATTATTTTCTGCCTTAATTTGAATCCTGAAATAACAAAAAGGAAGATATGACTTTTTTTTTCTTTTAGCCAAATCAGCTCTAGGATGAGAGAATGTTGTTTTATTCTTTGGGAAAAGATTTTTCCTCATTAGTTTTTCTCAGACACTGAATTTTTAGACTAGTTCTCACAGTGAAATAATAGAAAATAATTTTCGTTTTCCAAGTTTTAGGGAAGAGCTAATGTATTAGGAAGAGAAACTTTTACTTACCTTTTTCTGGGAAAAACTATATGGTAATCTAGACATAAACATAAAACAATGAAGTTTTATCGAAAGAAAGGGAACACATTTAGTAAAAAATAATTAAAGCAGCACATTTGAGAAACACCGGGGTGTTAGGTTGTAAGACAAAGCATTGGCTTGGGCACCAGGTCTGCCATGAGCCAGCTGTATTACTCTGGGCCAGTTACATGCTCTCTAAGGACCTTAGGTTCCTCATCTCTCAAACGAGGTATTTGTACTAAATGATTTCTTCAATTCTGGAGGCAAGACCATGACACTGAAACCATGATATATTTGGTAGTGTTTTTCTTTTCAAGTTGCCAGTGGAGTTAATTGTCCACCCAGGGTGAAGTCACAATAATGTTGCAATTTCATTGCACTCTTTGATGTTAATAAGACAGACATAGAGACATAGAGAAAAATAGTACCAATTTTTCATTTCCATTCTGATGGGAAATTAGAGAGGTATACCTTCTCTTCACTGGTTAGCCATTGCTTTAGCATATTTTACACCATGCCATATTTGAATCCCTATCTATCTTAATAGAAGTTCATCAGGAAATCCCTTAGTGGTACCTCTCCATTTTTATGGCCAGTCCTAATCCCTATTTTATTTAAACGAAAATCTTTGATGTTATTAGTATCAGCTGTGTCTCCCAAGTAGATGATAATATAGTATAAGTGCTATGTTCGTGCAGAGGTAGCAAGCACTGAGACCCAGGCAGAATGTTAAATGCTTTACAGATAGCTCATACACTTTTTTACAAAACACTTCAAGGTAAAAATAACCATTATCCCCATTTTAAGAATTAAGAAGTTCAGATGATAAGTAGGAGAACTAGAATTTGAACACAGGGCTCTCTGACTCTAAAGTATGCAATAACTTTTCTATTGGAAAATACTTGATAATATAAATTACAAACATTAATATGAATTCACATTCCTATTGTTAATATTAATAGTTTGACTTGTGAGGAAGTTGCATCTTTAGTTATTCCCGGATCTAACACTTTATAAGTTAATTTTTTTTGCTGTAAATTTTGAAGTAGGAGCAGGATAGAACTAGAACTTCCCTTTTTTACATGATAGTGTTTTAAATAAGTACATAAACATACATTTTCCAAAGTAAATTTTTAGTAAAGATATTAAAAAATGGCATTCATTTTAGACCGTGGCCATCCAACTAGCCTATCCATGTACTCAATCAAAGGACAATCAAATTGACAATAGCTTTTATTCCTAAACTCTCATTTACTAAGGCACTAAGTCCTCTCAATTGATTGTAAATATTAGCACCGATAGGACAGCATCCTTTGCATCTACTTTTACATACAGTATATATAGAGTGCCTGGTTAACCAACTGCAATTGTATAGCACATTCAGTTTGGGGTGCTGAAAGTAACAATTTGTGAATTATTTTATTTAAGTTTTATGACAGAATCTATGATCTCCTTGCCTCTCCACTAGAAACCATTGTGTCAGCAATAGGAAATGGTTAAGACAAGGTATTTTTGGACCCACACTTCTATATATTATGTGAAAGGCACCGAATGGATTTTCCCCAATGGGTTGTCTTGTTCTATAGAATGGTTGGAGTCCATCAGACAGAGACTAAAAACACACATGAACTTCTATTTTTAAATTGCATCATGAGGACTTATTGTGATATTTTCAATGATGTTAAAGGCCAAAAAATTCCCTATTGTTACAGTTTTCAAGTTTTCAATTACTGAATAAGCAGCTTGACTGTTTCACACACCTTTCTAGTGCATGACCTGTCTTTAATATTCTCTTTTTTTCCCATATGTTATTAACATGAAGGTCACGTTTTGTATGTGTTGTAAGCTGAAATATGGATCACATTAATATTTCTAAAGGGGTGACAGGGCAGTTGGATTCAGAAAAGAGAATTAGGTATTATATACCTAAGCAGAATAGGAATCTGCCCTCGACCTGTCCTTCTAAACCAGAGTGCATACTGCTATGCCATAACCCCAGGACCCTGTGTTGAGTGCAACATTCTTGAAATCTTTCACTTTGCCAAATATGTGCTTTCTACTTGGTATTGTTTATTGAATGTGCTCATCTTGCATTTCTAAAAGTTAAGTTTTTTCATCTCTATTAAAACTATTGATTGAATAGAGTATATTGAAACTCTTACTGATTTTGTGTATGTGTTTTTGTTTTTAAGTTAATTTTAATGATGTACTATTGGTTATTACAACACAATGAAACAAATTTTCTTACCAAGCACAGTATAGCTAATGCATCTAAATGAGTATTCTTCTTCAAAATAATTCATATTACAATATATAATAACTTCTGCTATGCCCACAGCCTCAAAACCGAAAGAACTCCTAATTTGAAATCTCTTTTTGTGCTGGCTTATCAGCCAGGTAAATAAAAGAAGAATAAACATATGATTGTCACAAAACATATAGCCAGTAGAGCTGAGCTTTGCTTATTTTTCCTTCCTTCCTTCCTTCCATCATTTTCTTCTTCTTCATTTTCTTCTTCTTCTTCTTCTTCTTCTTCTTCCTCTTCTTCTTCTTCTTCTTCTCCTTCTTCTCCTTCTTCTGCTTCTTTTCCTTTCCTTTCCTTTCTTTCCTTCCTTTTTCTCCTTTCTTTCTTTCTTTTCTTTCTTTCTTTCTCTTTCTTTCCTTCCTTCCCTTCCTTCCTTCCTCCTTTCCTTCCTTCTTTTCTTCCTTCTTTTCTTCCTTCCTTCCTCTTTCTTTTCCGAGATACACTCTCATCCCATCACACAGGCTGGAGTGTAGTAGCCCTATCAGCTCACTGCAGCCTCAACCTCCAGGACTCAAGCTATCCTCCCACCTCAGCCTCCCAAGTAGCTGGGACTATAGGCATGTACCACCAAGCCTAGCTACAGTAGAGGTTTTCATTCTCATTTCCTTACTTTTCCTCTGCTTGCAAGGTTCTGTCCTTTCTTTCCTCCCTTGTTGTGATAACAGAGCAGCAACTAGGACTATCTGTGAACCACATTTTGGGTATCAATAGAAGGCTGAAGTTGCCTGGATGGAATATGATTTCCCTGTTACTACAAGTTCCCTTTCCCTTAATATTCAGAAAAACTTGGTGACCTACTTTTTTCAGTAAAACCATTACAATATGAATCATTTGCCATAGAGAAGTAACTAGAGCATGGACTGATTGTCTTAATATTCTTTATATATTAATGGTCTTTGATGGTCCAAAAGAATGGGCATGAAATACTAGGAAAATCTTTCTTGGTTGGTGGGCGTTTAACGCAGCATATTTTGAACTGTTTAATGAGATTCCTTTATAAGATCCCTTGAACAAATTAGTGAAGCCTGAGTGCTTAAGGAATATAAATAATGTTGCTTTGATGATCTAATCTTTGGTTTGAATTCCAGTGGTTGGTATGGAGTAAAGAGTGAAACAACCAGGTAAATCTGGTGACAACTGTCCAGCGTCATAAGACGAAATGGTGAGTCCTTTCTCTGAGGCAGAGAGAACTCCGCTGCTACTCCTTTTCGGAACTGCTAAAGAAAGACCTGGTCCTCCCCTGTCCCTAGGCTCCTGTTGAGCCAAGCACATATCTTCTCCTCTTTATCACTCTGAAGTGATTCCTTTCTGGTTGACTATGTGACAGGCACAACTTCCACCTGGGAAGTCTCCATTCCACCCTAATTTCCACCTCTTTTGGGGGGAAGGGATTATAAAAGACAATATAAAATAAGTTCAAGTGTATATTCGTTCGCACAACCAAGAGTTAAGAATCCAGAGACAGAGCTGGAATTGTAACCTTAATAACAGCCTTTGACCGTGACTGCCAATATAATACACAGAAAACAATATTGGAAAAAATATTGTATGTTCTTAAAATTGACTGTGATATATAATATTGCAACTGGTTTTGTAAATATCTGTGTATAAACTGTCCATAAATATTACATATTTTGACTGATTTGTGTAGATTTGTATGATTTTTACAATAACAACTCAAATAGATAAGGATCTAGACATTCCAGAATGACATTTAGATTCAGAAAGGGCCACTGTTACTAGTGATAGATGTGACATCCGTAAAGCAGATATTGTACAGGGAGGAAGAGTACGCCCAACAGGAAGCTACTTAGCAGGAAAAAAGATGAGTTCCTTGAAGACAAAGGACAAAGTGATAGTGCTTGATATGATTGTGTGAATGTCTCTTAGAAACAATGTCAGGTTGGGGTTTGAGGGAGGCACAAAGCTGAGAATAAAAGAGCTGAGGCTTGATTTGAGAAATAAGATGTGAATTTAAGGTTGTGAAACCTTCCCTCGCTGTAGGTCACTCTTGAGCCTGACAGCACAGTGCTGAATCACCCAAGGATTCTCCTTAACTTGCTCATTCACAAGCAAACAGTACTGCCACTCTAATAACGATAACCAATAAGAAATAGCTGTTTTCCCACCGTTTGTAGCTGCTGTTTAATCCTTAACTGTATCTTGGCTAACTTTACTTGAAATAATTTATTGGTTAAGTCTATTTCCTATATCAAGACAATGCTCCGGCCTGGCATGACGGCTCATGCACGTAGTCCCAGCACTTTGGGAGGCCGAGGCGGATGGATCACCTGAGGTCAGGAGTTTGAGAGCAGCCTGGCCAATATGGTGAAGCCCCGTCTCTACTAAAAATACAAAAATTAGCCAGGCATGGTGGTATGTGCCAGCTACTCAGGAGGCTGAGCCAGGAGAATTGCTTGAACCCAGGAGGCGGAGGTTGCAGTGAGCCGAGATCAGGCCACTGCACTCTAGCTGGGGAGACACAGTAAGACTCTGTCTCAAAAAAAAAAAAACAAAGACACTGCTCTCCACCATAATATATGCCATTTCATCACTTGATATCACAATGTAAAATTACCAATTGATTGGGTAAATCCATTGAATTTAAATATAAAAGGTCATTTTTGTCTTTCATAGTGCCTATGGAATTATTTCCTCAAAAAAATTTGATGAAAAATAATTTAATCCTTGGAATGGGAGTTAGATAAAAATCTGATTGGCTATAAATGGCATTTTCTTTAGCATTTTGTTCACCTATTCTTCATGCATAGTGCCCCTTGTCATAGTGAGTAAAATCTGACACGTTAACAGGTGATTAATCAAGATTTTAATCAGTGAAATAGCCTGGCAGGTCTAATTCCTGGTGAGAAGTCAATAATAAAACCTCAGTATCTCAGTCCATGGAGCTACTATATTAACCACGGTGGTCAAATTCCTATTTATTACGGTGTTTGAGACAGGAAAATATTGCACTGTCAGATGATTATTTTTTAAGAGAGAAAATAGCCATGCAGCACAACTTTGGAATACTTATCTTTACTTTGTGTCAAAAAGCCACACTATTAAACCCCAGAGTAGAAGCATCACCTTTTCTAGCTTTCATAAGCAATCCAAAATGCCATGCAATGAGAATTTAATTGGACTAAAGTGACTATTTGACATGCAGAACTGAGCTATGTCATCAAGACTCCACAGGTAGCGAACACTTGGTGACTGGTGGGTGGAAGAGAATGTACATCCTAATAAGGGGTCAAGGGATTTCAGGAGTTCTACTATGTAATTACCTGAAGCAGCAGGTGCGATAGTGCATGTCAAATAAGAAAATTACAATTCTATCACTGAAGAACATGTGCATTATATACAAAACACAAATATAAAACAAAAAGCTGAAGCCAAAGTTACCTTAAACTATTTTATTTTGTGATAGGCTTTTGAAAGGTGATCTTTAAATAAAACCACAGTGGAGACTTTTTGTAACATGGATGTTGCAAGGCAGGATGAATAACTATCCTGTTGGCCAACTTAGTCATAGCAGGTTTTGTTTAAATAGTTGCTTGTAGGAGACAAGTATTTATTTTAAATATAATTGATTGCATGTAATAATAAGCCATATGTTTTATAAGATTTAGATATATTCTTTTAAATGCTTTTTCATAATCTATGTTAATAACTGCAGTTAGAGTTTATTTGCTATGATTGTATGAATAAGAAATGAAAACTTAGAATTAATTAGAACTTTTCAATAAGCTGATCACTAGCCCACTTAAGATAGTCAAATATTAGTGTATTCCTACTGGAGTGGTGTGGGCAAGCAGCTGGTGCCTTGAAATCCTCTTTTTAGAATATGCAATTGCATTTGCTCATCTCTAAATTGTGTGTCATTATTTTTAGAAAAGTTGTGCTTTACTAACCTCAACATTTCAATTTAATAACCAAATAATCAACCATATTATTAATTAAATTGTCTAAAACTTACAAATTAGTTAGGCTCTGGTAGTTCTTTTAAAGTCAGTTTTTCAAAATTCAGAGTGTATTTTAATACAATTGACATCAATAGCCATTAAATTTTGAAACTAGTTCACATAAGCCTAATGAAAAAAGAAAAAAGGAAGAAAGAGTTGTTCCAGATATAATATGAAGAGTATTATATATCATAAGCTGGGTATTTATCAATGTCCCTATAAAATCCACTAAAGAATTTGTGTTGGAACAACAAGATCGTTGCTTCTGATGAGTTCTTTTGTGGGAAAAGGCATATACAAAATCCAGCATCAGGAAAGTTTAACTTCCTCAAGGATGAAAAACTTCCTAACAGTTTTCTCTTTACTGGCATAAAGAATATGAGGTAGGAAAAGCAGAGGGGAGGACTGGGAGAGGTTTCAGTGGAAAGTCATGGCGTGGAAGGCAGGGGGCATGAGGAGGGAGTGAATTCCAAATTGGAGCTAGTCCAGTGGTGTTCTTGGCAAATGGCAGATGCTGGAAAGGAGTTGATTCTAGGGGAAAAAGATGAAAGGTTGAGGGACTGACAGGTAGAGTTGGCTATGTGTGTGATGAACCTCCAAGGGCAGCAGCTGAGGGAGAAAAAAATAAGGTGTATTTATGCAGATACAGTCCAAGATAACACTTTTCCTGGGGAAGTATCCAAAGTGCCAAAGTGAACACACAAAGAGAGAGAAGATTAGAAAGTCATAAAGGTGTAGCTTTACACAATGACTCACAACATTTTGAAGAGTCTATTCCACGGGAGTAAAGATTTCCACAGTAATAAGGCACTGTAGTCTCAGTATATAAAGGCTGTATGTTAAGCAAATGAACAAAGAACACATGAACAAACACTAAGCCCTATAGTCATAAGTGAGAGTCATATACACGAGGAAGCCCAGTGTGAAGTTAAACAATAGACTGGACACCTTCTTGGATACCAACAAACAACTATATTTTTAAAGATTCTGCAGTATTTTCAAAAGGCAATGGCAGAATTTTACCCCTCTGCCTGCAAATCACATGATTCCATAGCAATCTAGTGATAAAGAGAAAATAAAAACACATAAAACAATTAAAAAGGAATGAGAGGACAAGATGAATATGCGTATATACACACATATATAAAATTATATATATACATATATTTTATATATACATACATATAAATTTTATATATGTATATAAAGAATTATATTTAATATATAATTTTATACAAAAAATTTTATATATACCTATATAAAGAATTATATATAATATATAATTTTATACATAAAATTGTATATACACCTATATAAAAAATTATATATACTATATATACATATATTATGTATTATATATTATTATAACAGATATAGCTATAGTTATAGATATATATTATATATATAGAGAGAGAGAGAGAAAGAGACAGAGAGAGAGAGAGAGACAGTTTGAAAGGCTTTAAGAACAAGGAAGACTGGCTAGAGACTTTAGGACCCAAAGAAGTACCAAGCAGTAAGTTCTGCGGGTTTTAGTTTTGTTTCTTATATCCCTGACTGGGTACTGAAGAGGCTAACAATCCTGAAAATTGTATCATTGTTTGATGTTTTTCTCAGTGTGTTTAGAGCTAATATGTAAGAGAACTATTTTCTAAATGAGGAGGAGTAAAGGGATTGAAAGGAATGCATGGTTTTTACACTTTATTTAAACTGGTAAAATGACACTAGTTAACCATGATAAGTCGTGTATCTGTAATGTAATATCTAGAGCAATCACTAAATGTCTATACAAAGACACACACTTCCATAAACACTTTAGAGAAATCAAAACAACTAGCTCTACTGGAAAAAAAGTAATGGAATGATCTGCTATTGTGTCATTATTATAACTGCCCTTTTCCCCATTGACAAGAGGGAAAAGTGGGAATGAAATTTTGTGTGCCATCAGCTTTGTTCACCTGACAGTTTTCCCATGGACTGGGCAGCACCCACAAGGAGCTGAAATGTTGCATTCCAATAAATAGGAATGCATTCACTCTCAAGCTGACTTACAGGGTTATCATCACAATTTTTACAAAAAGTTATTTTCTTTCCTTGATTTGCTTATGGATTGTATTGACATTAGCAGAATGTGTCAACTTTGTTTTAAAAAGAGCTCGGACGAAAGAGATTTTGTGTCTAGATGATCATTCTTGCCTCAAAGGTGTAAAGAAAGGTTCCTTTGATTTGAGTCAATAAGTGCACTGCCTACCCCTATTTTAATATATTTTGAGGTATAATTGATGTATAACAAACTGCAAATAACTAAATTTAAAAAGTCATTTATTGCATGATTTCATTCACATAACATTCTCAAAATGACAAAATCTACACATGTAATACAAATCTATGCATGTTATCCAACACATGTAATAAAATGACATAGAACTATATACACACATTGTCCCAATGCAAATATCTAATTTTGATATTGTTACTATAGTTACATAAGATGTCGCCATTAGGAGAGATAGGGTGAAGTATAAATGAGACCTCATCGCTCCACTTTTGCAACTTTCTGTGAATCTGTAATTATTTCAAAACACAAAGGAAAAAATTGCATTAACAGACACTAATAGCCATACACTTCATGATTCTATTTATATAAAATTCTGAAAAAGGTAAATCTTTAGAGACAGAAAACTGATCAGTAATTGACCAGGGATGGGATTGGTGGAATGGTAGAAGGGATTGATGCAAACGGGCCTGAGGGAGCTTTCAGAGAAGATGGTATTTTCTGCAACTGGATTGTAGTGATGGCTTCTTAGCTGCATGAGTTTACTAAAAACCATTGAACTGTACAATTCCAATGGATATATTTTACAGTATGTTCATCTTACCTCAATAACGCTGTTAAAAAACACATTGCTGTAGTGATCAGGAGAAAAAAAAATGAGGTCATGTTGAACTTTCCTTAACTGTGCTTTTAGAAATTATCATTATTTGGATTTTGAATCACATAGTGTTCGAATAGACAAGGGGGAGGGTGTCAACAATTTATCTGTGCCTTAAGCCTATAGAGGTCTTATCTCAGCACTGGTATGCACATGACAAGGCAGATGGCATGGGGAGAAGCCATGTGGGATGCATTGAAGGGCATCTTTTTTCTCTGTAGCTGCATTAGTTAAGAGTCATTGTCTGTTCCTTAGTGAGAGAGAAGACACTGATATCAGAACCCACTGTATATCCTTTACAGTTTGTTCTCTGTAGATATATACTTTACACATATAGGAGACTGTAAAATAGTTGTCATTACAGAGTGTGTCCTCACTTATTGCCAACAAATCATTTTGTCATCTTTACAAAGCCCTAAGGAAAAAGACAAATGTTCACATAAACAAACGAAAACCCCCTAACCTCTATAATCAGGGTTCACTCTCTCAGACTGCTTAATAACAAGATTCTGGTGTCCAGTGTGAGAAAACAAAGCCAGTGTCACACTTTGCAGACTCTGCCCTAAAGAGATTCATTGCTACCCAGATGCATTTCACTTAAAATAGCAAAAATTTTATACCTCTATCATTTATTTATCCCACTGAACTGTAATAGTCTGTTTGTTGATATCCTCCACTTAGACCGCTAGTTCATGGTGGAGTTGGGTTGAGGGGGGGTGGAAGGTATCCTCTATGATGCTCTTACCTGTGAGAGGATCTAACACATAGAGTTACTTAATATGTGTTTGTATAATTAATTAGTAGTTACTGGAGAGGTTCCTGTTAGTGAAAACAGACACTTGGATGACACTTGGAAGTCAGGAACTCTCTGTAGGTTTCCAACCTACAATGTAGTATTCATAAAATACAATTTAATGTGAATTCTTATGATTTCAGCAGCTTAGATTGGACAATTTTGTGTCTCATCACAGAAGTAAAAATCTGATTTATTCAAAAGTTTGTGAGCTGGGATAAATATTTGAAATGTACAGTTGGATTTAAAAGGTAATTAAGCGAAAGGTGGTCCTACAAACATTTTTAAAAATAGGTAAATGGAAAAAAGACAGCAAGTGATAAATCCACTACAATGAACTAGACAGTGACAGTGAGAGTAAGACAATTCTGGAGTAGCCTGTAAATTCCTCACATAAGAAAAATTAAAAAAACATAAAGCATGTATCATTTCCCCCACTTAGATAAAAACTACCATATTCTATTCACCACACATATAGATTTAGAAAATGGAGGTTTTAGTTTACACAAACTACCATAGCAAAACACTGTAGACTGGGTGTCTTAAACAACAGACATTTATTTTCTCACAATTCTGAACTCTGTAAGTCCAAGATCAAGGTTCTTGCTGATGCAGTTTCTAACGTGGACTGTCTTCCTGGCTTACAGATGGTCACTTTCTTGCTGCGTTCACACATGACACAGAGAGAGGGGTGTTTCTTCCTCTTTTATAAGTGCCCCAGACCTACTAAATTAGGCCTCATCCTTATGATCTCATTTAACCTTTATCACCTCCTCACAGACCTTCCACTTCCAAACACAGTCATAGGAGGTGAGGGCTTCAATATATGAATGTTTTTACCACTGTATCACTTCCACTGATAAAAATCTTTTAATTAACTTGTTGGCTTTATTTTTATTAAATTTAATTGGTTTAGGCTATAAATTGCTACAATTTTATTACTTAGAAACAAATAACTTCAGAAATCTATAATAGAAAAAAATACTTCATCAGAGAAAAAGTGTTTCTGTTATTGGATTTTTGGGTGAATCATTATTGTGTCATAAGCCTCTTTGATGGTGTCAATGACATTGAAATTCTATTGACTAATGAATCAGAGTAAACCCTAAATTATTGTGACACGGTATAGTGTTTTGTTCTTGTTTTTTGTTTTTGTTTATTTATGAGATGGTGTCTTGCTCTGTCACCCAGGCTGGAGTACAGTGGCATGATCATGACTCACTGTAGCCTTCACCACTTGGCCTCAAGAGATCCTCCAGAGTAACTGGAACTACAGATATACTACCATGCCTGGCTAATTTTTGCTTTTGTTTTTGTTTTTGTTTTTGTTTTGTAGAGATGTGGTCTTGCTATGTTACCCAGGCTGGTCTTAGACTTCTGACTTCAAGTGATCCTCCCACCACAGCCTCCCAAAGCTTTGGAATTACAGGTGGTGAACCGCCGTGCCAGGCGCCCAAAGTATAAACTGCAAATAGTGTTCAGTTACAAAATTAGTTTTTAATTAGAAAAATTATTTTAGGTCAAACTTTCAAGTGCAACACAATTTATTTATTTTACTTTTAAAAACTTTTAGGATTTTTTTTTTCTTTAACAACTTAACTACTAAGGTTTAGTATTGAAAATACCCAAAAACAGAAATGACGTTGAAACTTTGTCTTATTTTTTTCATAGTTTTTAAAAATAATTTCATAAGGAACAAAGACTTAAGACTTATCCACCATCAGAGCTATAAATTATTCTTCCCTAGTGTTACTTAAGCTTTTGGGTTTCACTGAGGAATTCACTGAAGTGAAAATCGGACAAAGCAATAAAGAGGTTAAAACAAGACATGGACACAATAGACCTTAGTAAACAATTAAATAATAAAAATGAAGTACTTCCATACTTTATACAAAAATATAGAAATGAAATGATTGCCTGACCTGTAAAATAAAGAAACATAATGTTAATAAACATTTCTCAGCACGCATCAGTATCTTACATGGAGAAAATCCTCTTTGAAGCAAATGTGATTAGAATAAATTTGTCATTCAACTGTCTTCTGTTGGTAGATGTTTTACAAAATGTAAATCTTTATATAAGTTGCTATCATGCCTGCTGTTGTTATCATATCTAATACTTAATGGGAAATAGTAATTTCCTCTGTGTGGCTTTTATTGATTTAGTCAATGTTGTATGTTTGTTTAATTTCGTTTTTGTTATTCTGGCACAGGTGCCATTCAAATTCAGAAGATATAGAGATAGTAGGTTGATTTAATCACTGAGAGTATTGCCTAATTCTTATGGGATCTTCAAAAACAAGAAATATTTACTCTTTCAATTTTTAAATTCCTAAATATCACATAAGTGAAGATGTCTTTCTCGGTTTTCAGAATATCATAATAAAGCTTGTCCATAAGCAAGTAAAACTCGAGATTTTTCTAGGTACATCAATCTAACTATCATTTAGACTCAAAAGCCTGTATTTGCCACACTATTAATGGTGCAGAGTAGCCAACTAAGATATTTTTATGCTTTATTTTCTAAAACCCCATGGATTTTTTTTTTCTCATTACATTTTATGTCATTGTAGAAAACTGGCAAAAATCCAACAACAATAACAACAACAAAAAGTCCCCTGTATTCTCTAATCAAAGATACATTGTTGATAATGTCATATTTTCCCACACATACAATCACACATACATAATTGAATTTATAGATACTATTTTCTTTATTAATATTTTAGGAACATTATATATCTGACATAATATTCATCATGTTATTATGTCATAGTTTATTTAAATACTCCATAATCAAAATACTTTCCACTTCTGTCTTTAGATATACTTTTGTGGCAATCATCTCTGTACAAATACTTGAGTTCAAATTTTTGATACTTCATCAAGGTAAAAAATAATAGAATTCTCAGAACAAATGATGTGAAATTCCATCCTTTATAATCTGTATTGTCAAATTATTTTTTTGATATTTTTACAAGGGCTCTGAAATCATGTGCATACGGAATTCTGCCAAATGGTTCATTATAAAATGTTAACCCCAAATGGTTTTTGGCTTTGAACTCTCCATTATTCTTACATGTTACTGTGGAACTACTCCAAGTATGAGGAGAATAATTTACTACCATTAAAAGTGTAATAAAAATCCATATGCCAACATTTATCTATAAATAAATAGTGGTGAACTTGGTAATAACTTCCTATCAGCCAAAAATTCATTGTTCTAGTATTAAAGAACTATTTAATTGTATACGTCCAATTCAAAAGGTAGTTAAACTTTAAAACATTTTAAAATCAACTCTCAACATATTTCTGTTTACAAGTGACAGCAAGACAGCACCCTGGAAATGCACACTATAGAAGACGACAATAGATCATGAAACTCTACGGAACTGTCACATCTTTGTTATGTCACAGTAAGGCTGAATAAGGTTGGAGTCACATATAAATTTGAATCAAAGGATTCTAGATAAAGCCAAAACCGTTGCTGGAAACAATGAACCGGAACATCTTCAGCTAAATTTTGCTGTCTCAGAAGTATCCTGTCAAATGATGCACGAATAGGCAAGGGACTAGAAAGCATATCAAGATACCCTGACCATCTGTTGGTAGATTATCAAACGGAGGTTGGTGCCAATAAGGCAGTCAATGTAACATCAAGATCAGCATCTCAAAGGTTGTGGTACCATATTTTCAAGAACCTCAAGAACGATTGTGAGGGGTTACACTTAGACATACTTCCTGTGATAAAATCAAGGGTTTTTTTTTTTTTTAGCAGAACTTTGCATATTGTACTCAGTATCAAATCTAGAAAGAAATTAGTTTTCTCTACTAGGTAATATATTAAACAGTTCATTACTATTGCCTTCCATGGAGCAAGCTTGCAGCATATTCTTGATCTCCTGCTTCCTTCATCCTGTCCCACCTGGGGTTGTGGTTACAGAACAGGATATACCAAATGCCGACATCCTCTCTCTAGTTTATTAATCTAGTCCATACTGTGGCCTTAAGGTAATAAATGGTTGGCTCAAGTTACAGATGAGCTCTCCAACAAACTTGACCACTACTAAATATTAGCACTGGTAAGACAGGCTTGATTTAGAAGCACATCTATTCTTAAGGCTAGGCTAGAAAAAAGCCTGGTATGATGACTAATTTCATCTGACAATTTGATGTCCAGACATTCGGCCAAACATTGCTTTGTGTGTGTCTACGAGAGTGTCTCTGGTTGAGACTAACATGTGAATCTGTAGACTGAGTAAAGCAGGTTACCCTCTCTACTGTGAGTGGATCTCATGATCAATTACAACTTGAATAGAACAAAAAGGCTGAGTAAGAGGGAACTCCTCCTCCCCAGTTGCTGGGATATTGGTCTTTTTTGGCCTTTGGACTCAGACTCGAACACTGACTGTCCTTAAGTCTTAAGCCTCAAGCCTCCTGGCTTTACTTAATTTTTTAGAATTTCAACTTTTATTTTAGATTCAGGAGGTACATGTGCAGGTTTGTTACATGGGTATTTAGGGTGATGCTGAGGTTTAGGGTATGATTGATTCCATAACCCAGGTAATGAGCATAGTATACAATAGTTTTTCAACATTTGCTTTTCTCCCTCCCACCTCTAGTAATCCCCAGTGCCTAATGGTGCTATCTTTATGTCCATGAGTACCCAGTATTCAGCTCCAATTTATAAGTGAGAACATGTGATATTTGGTTTTCGCTTCCTGCATTAACTTGCTTAGGATAATGGCCTCCAACCGCATCCATGTTGCTGAAAGGACATACTTTCATTCTTGTATATGGCTGTGTATTATTCTGTGGTGTATACATACAACATTTTCTTTATCCAGTCCGCCACTGATGGGTAGTTAGGTTGACTTCATGTCTTTGCTATGGTGAATAGTGCTACAATGAACATAAGAGTGCATGTGTCATTTTGGTAAAAGAATATATTTCCTTTTTGATGTATACCCAGTAATGGAATTGCTGGATTAAATGATAGTTCTGTTTTAAGTTCTTTGAGAAATCTCCAAACTACTTTCCACAATAGTTGAACTAATTTACATTCCCACCAAAAGTGTTAAAACATTTGCTTTTTTCTTCAGCTTCACCAGCATTTATTGTTTTTTTTTGACTTTTTAAAAACAGCCATCTGACTGGTATCAGATAGTATGTCATTGTGGTTTTGATTTGCATTTCCCTGATGACTAGTGATGTTAAGTATTTCTTCATATGTTTGTTGGACACTTGTATGTCTTCTTTTGAGAAAAGTCTGTTTATGTCATTTGCCCAATATTTAATGGGGTTATTTTTTTCTTGCTAGATTAATTGTTTAACTTTCTTATAGTTCTGGATATTAGAACTCTGACAGATGCATAGTTTGCAAATATTTTCTCCCAGTCTGTAGGTTATCTGTTTATTCTGTCGAATTTTTTTTTTTTTTTTTTGCTGTGCGGAAACTCCTTACTTTAATTAGGTCCTACTTGTCGATTTTTTGTTGTTGTTGTTGCAATTTGAGGACTCAGTTATAAATTATTTCCCAAGGCCAATGTCCAGAATGGTGTTTGCTAAGTTTTCTTTTAGGATTTTTATAGTTTGAATTATTACATTTAATCTTTAATCCATCTTGAGTTAGTTTTTGTATATAGTGAAAGTTAGAGGTCCAGTTTCATTCTTCTTATACAGCTAGCCAGCTATCACAGCACTACTTATTGAAGAGGGAGTTCTTTTCCCATTGCTTATTTTTGTCAACCTTGTTGAAGATCAGATGGTTGTAGATTTGTGGCTTTATTTATGTGTTCTCTATTGTGTTCCATTGGCCTACGTGTCTGTTTTTGTACCAGTACCATGATGTTTTGGTTACTGTAGCCTTATAATGTAGTGAAGTCAGGTGGTGTGATGCCTCTGGCTATGTTCTTTTTGCTTAGGATTGCTTTGGCTATTTGGGCTTATTTTTGGTTCCATATGTATATTGGCTAATACTCCTGATTTAGGTGACTAAAGCAGTTTCAAACCCAGTCACCACACGCTGTTCTCTCAATTGGCTTTCTATCCCTTAATATGGGAAGTTTAATGGTACATGGTATATTTAGGAACTGATCACTTCTAATCTTCTACATTGGACTATCTTGGTGCAGTTTTGGGGGTGTCATCATTTCTTTCATGTATAATTGCACAAGATTCCTAATTCTTTCTTGCTTTGTCCCATTTCACCCCTAACTACAGTCTATTCTAAACACAGTAGCCAGTATGACCCTATTAAAACATGAGTCAGATAATGTCATTCCTGCTATGGTTTGAATTTTTGTATCATCCAAAACTCATGTTGGAATTTCATTGCTGTTGTAACTGCATTAAGAGGTGGGACCTTTACAAGGTGGTTAGGCCATGAAGGCTCCAACTTCATGGTGAGATTTGTGTCAAAAAGGTGAGTTCAACCCCCTCTTTCTCTCTCTCACTGTCTTACCTTCCACCATATGATGAATGAAGCAGCAAGGAGACCCTCACCAGATGTAGATGCCTTGATCTTAGACTTCCAGCCTCCAGGACTGTGAGCCAATAAATTTCTATTTGTTAGAAATTACCCAGTGTGTTAATTAATAGGTATTAACAGAATACCCATTCTTTTATAGCAGAACAAAATATACTAAGACACTTTCTCAGCTAAGGAGCCACCAATAGCTCCAATCCCACTGAGAATAGCAGCCAGCCCTTACTTTAGCAGGCCTTATATCTACCAGACGTGATCACTCATTATCTCTCTGATCTCATATCCAACTTTTCCTCCTCTAATTCTCTCTGTCCAGTCTTCTTTGTCCCCACTGTCCCTTAAATCTCATGGCCTTTGCATCTTCTTCTCTCTCTGCTTGGAAATTTTTATTTTTTCTCTCTGGGTATCTTTATGCCTTGCTCCTTAGCTTCTTTTGTATCTTTATTCAAATAATCACCTTTTTAGTGTGACCAGGTTTGACTACTTTCTCTAAAATTGTGTCCACCTCCTGAAACTCCTTATTCCCTTTCCCTCCTTCATTTTTTCTTCCTTCAGCACTTAGTTACCATGATCTAACATTCTATACATTTTACTCATTTATATTATCTATTACCTGTCCTTTCCCTGAAATGTAAGCTCCATGAAGGCAGAGGTTTGTATCTATTTTGTTCATTCCTATATTGTCAGCCCCTTGAACAGTGAGCACATTGTAGATGTTCAATAAATCCTGTTCTGTGAATAATGACAACTCAGAAATGCTGCATTAACATTACTGTATGCTGAGTGCACAAGCTTTAGAGAAGATTATCTGTAAATTAACCTCACAACATAATTTTTTTACTCACTTCTAGAACTATTATGGTATATGTCACAATTCAAACCTGAAAAATCAAGCTGAGAAGAAAAGATGTTTAAAATTATAATATGTATTTTTGGAAAGCCACAAGGCCAGGACTAATGCAAGGTATAAGCTTCTATTTGAAAACTGACTGTCAGCTCAGCCTTTTCTATTTCTTCTTTCTGACTCAGAAGGTAAAAGGATGTCAAGAAATGCCATCTTTCTCTTCTTTTTTTTTTTTTTTTCCAAGAAACTGCTACTCCTCCTGGCCTACCAACCTAGAATTCTTTAGAATACACCAGCCATTGCTAGCACCAGTGCCTTAATTTGGCCACAGCTAGATTTTTCCACTTCTAGACACTTTGTACAATAGGTTAACAGTTCAGGACTTGAGGATCTGGAAACACATTGTGTCCCAGGATGAATGGGACTCGCACTGCTGCTATCCCTCACACTGCTGCTTTTATTTCCTCTCTCCCGACTCAGTAGTGACCGAGTCCTATCAATTTTGACTTTTTATCATGCTCATCTTCATACCCGGCTGTTGGCTCCCACAGCCTCTCTCTTCCGTCAGCTGCATCATTTCTCATCTGAATTGTTGTGACTGGTCTTCTAGGTCTTTGCCTAGCTTGGCCTCTGATTCTTTCTATATTTTACTTGCTGAAAGATGAATGAAATTTCAAGGCAGGGCACAGTGGTTCATGCCTCTAATCCCAACACTTCAGGAGGCTGAGATGAGGGGATTGCTTGAGACCAGTTCATGACCAACCTAGCAAGACCCTATCTCTACAAAAAAAAGAAACAATTAGCCAGGTATGGTGGCGCATACCTGTAGTCCTAGCTATGCAGGAGGCTAAGGTGGTAGGATTGCTTGATCCCAGAAGCTCAAGGCTGCAGTGAGACATGATAGTGCTACTGCACTCTATCCTGGGCAATGGAGCAAGACCTCATCTTAAAAATATATATATATATTTTTAAAGTAAAACCTCTGAAAAACCTGAAGAGTTACGATTCTGTTGTTTACAACCCCTTCATGGCTCATCAATACATCCAGGATAAAGTTCAAACTCCAAAGCATAGCCAAATCTGCTCATAATCTGGTATCTACCAAAAGTCTGCAGGTTTCACTTTTCTGACTAATGGACTTTTATCATCCAACCATGTTTAACTGTAAAGATCCTTGAAAAAGCCATGCTGGACTTTATGTGCAGAATACCAGCTCTTCCACCCAGCCCATTCCTGGCAAATTTTTCATTATTCGAAGCTCGACCAAGATGTCACATTCACCAAGAAGCCATTCCCTATATACTTTGCCTTCTGCCTTCTTAGACCTCCTCCCTCCATTCTATTTAAAACATGGATTATATATGCTTCCTGCACTTATCTTTTTAACACACTGTGCCTGTGTTGTAATTACATGGACTGTACATACATCATTTCTTATTTAAGTTGCAAAGTCTTCAGGACTCATAAACTGTAAATTCTCACCATCTATCTGTATCTAAGCTGCTGATGTTGCTCCTGGAAGTGGCTGATCCTCTTTCCCTACAATAACCCTTTTAGGTCTTAAAAATTACTATTACCTTGAGTAGAATATCTTAGCATGTCTCCATAATTATTTCGTCAGTGAGAAGACCAACACTGTCTATTCAGGTAAAAAACACAAAAACTTTCATCATATAATTTATTATTTAAAAAAATGCATGTTGGTTGACTGTAAAGAGAGAAAAAAGTATTGGTTGTTAAGTGCTAGGGAATGTGTTTAGAATTTTGTGTAATTTTGTAGAGAAGCAATTCAACTTTCTACATAATTTCCCTTTATAATTTCATAGTAACATAAATACTACATATAACTAGAATCTTCATTTCTATTTCTCTGATTTTCCACTAGACTTGGAAACTCTTGTTTTTATAGGGTCTGTAGTGCTTCTAATACCACTTGTCCCCAGTCATCCACAGTGAATGACTTGTTATCTGCCTGTTGGAGATGCCCCTGTGACAGATCCCTGACTCTGAAGGTTTTTTCTTCTTGCCACACAGTATGCAAAGCTGGCATGAAGCTGCTGTCAGCTTGTTTGCTTCTCTGCCACTCATCCTAAGACTTACCCTGGGGATCTACTTCTTTGATTTATGGCTGGTGCTCATCACCAAAAGTTCAGTGGCTTTAAGTTGCCTCCTGGGCAAGTCCTTTGACCAAGGCACTTTGAAGTGATCCAGCCTGCAATCTTCGCTCCATCAGTAGGTTTGTTTTCTGAGAGGCAGAGGGAGAGAGAAACCTTGGCTGTCTTTAAAGAGCTAAGGTATGATATAAGATTGCATATGTTAAATATTGAATATATGGTGTAGACAATATAATCTAGAGGAGTTCAAAGTCTACCACTTTAAAAATGTAAGTTTATAAAAAGTGACCAAAATTAATCTTTCCAGGGTTTATATAAAGACACAGAACTTAAATTAAATACAGGCATACCTCGCTTTATTGAGCTTCACTTCATTGCACTTCACAGATACTGCGTTTTTTACAAATTGAAAGCTTATGGCAATGATGCATCAAGCAATTCTGTCAGTGACATTTTTCCAACAGTGTATGCTCACTTCAGGTCTCTGTGTCATATTTTGGTACTTTTTAATAACATATCAATATTTATTGTTATTATTATATGTGTTATATTGGTCTGTGATCAGTAATCACTGATGTTACTATTGTAATTGTTTTGGGACAGCACAAACTGTGCTTATATAAGATGATAAACTTAATTGATAAATATTGTGTGCATTCCAACCATTCCACCACCCGGCCGTTCCCTCCACTCTCCTCAGGCTTCCCTAGTACATGAGACAAAATAATATTAAAATTAAGTTAATTTAAAACCCTTTAATGACCTCTAAGTGTTCAAGTGAAAGGAAGAGTCACATATGTCTCACTTTAAATCAAAAGCTAGAAATGATTAAGCTTAGTGAGGAAGGCATGTAAAAAGCTGAGATAGCCTGAAGACTAGGCCTCTTGCACATGTTAGCTAAGTTATGAATGTAAACAAAATTTGTTGAAGGAAATTAAAAGTACCCCTCCAGTGAACAGAAAAAAACGATAGAAAGTGAAACAGTCTTATTACTGATATGGAGAAAGTTTGAGTGGCCTAGATAGAAAATCAAACCAGATGTGCCCTTCCTTAAGCAAAAGCCTGATCCAAGGTCCTAACTCTCTTCAATACTTTAAGGCTGAGAGAGATGAAGAAGCTGCAGAAGAAAAGTTGGAAGCTAACAGAGCTTGGTTCACGACTTTTAAGAAAAGAAGTCAACTCTGTACCATAAAAGTGCAAGGTGATGCAGAGCCTGCTGATGGAGAAGTTGTAACAAGTTACTCAGTGGATCTAGCTGATGTAATTGATGAAGGTGGCTACACTAAACAACAAATTTTTAAGGTAGCAAAATAGCCTAATACTGAAAGAAGATGCCATTTAGGACTTTCATAGTCAAAAGGAGAAGTCAATGGCTGGCTTCAAGACTTCAAAGGACAGGCTGATTCCCTGACTAGAGGTTAATGCAGCTGGTGACTTGAAGTTGAAGCCAATGCTCATTAACATCCAGAAAATCCTGCAGTCAACCCAAATGTCCAACAATGATAGACTGGATTAAGAAAATGTGGCACATATACACCATGGAATACTATGCAGCCATAAAAAATGATGAGTTCATGTCCTTTGTAGGGACATGGATGAAATTGGAAATCATCATTCTCAGTAAACTATCGCAAGAACAAAAAACCAAACACCGCATATTCTCACTCATAGGTGGGAATTGAACAATGAGAACACATGGACACAGGAAGGGGAACATCACACTCTGGGGACTGTTGTGGGGTGGGGGGATGGGGGAGGGATAGCATTGGGAGATATATCTAATGCTAGATGACAAGTTAGTGGGTGCAGCGCACCAGCATGGCACATGTATACATATGTAACTAACTTGCACATTGCGCACATGTACCCTAAAACTTAAGTATAATAATAATAAATAAATAAATAAATAAATAATAATAAATAAAAATAAAAAAAGATAAGAAAACCTAGAAAAAAAAGAATATGCTAAATTTATTCTGCCTTGCTTTATAAAGGCAATGACAAAGACTGGATGGCAGCGTATGTTTACAGTATGGTTTACCAAATGTCTGAAGCCCACTGTTGGGCCCTACTGCTCAGAAAAAATAAAAATCTTTCAAAATATTATTTCCCAGTGACAATGGACCCGCTCATTCAAGAACTCTGATAAAGATGTACCAAAAGATTTGTATTATTTTAATGCCTGCTAACACAATATCTATTCTGTATCCCAGGAATCAAGGAGTAATTTTGATTTTCAATTGTTATTGTTTAAGAAATACATCTTGTTAGGCCATAGCTGCCATAGATAGTGATTCCTCTAAAGGATCTGGACAAAGTACATTGAAAACTTCTGGAAAGAATTCACCATTCTAGATGCCATTAAGAACGTGCATAATTCATAGAAGGAGGTGAAAATATCAACAGCAACAGAATTTTGGAAGAAGTTGATTTCAACTCTCATGGATGACTTTGTGGTATTCAAGATGTCAATGGAGAAATTAACTGCATATTTGGTGGAAATAGCAAAAGAACTAGAATTAGAAATGGAGCCTGAAGATGTGACTGAATTGCCATAATCATATTATCAAACTTTAATGCATGAGGAGTTGCTGCTAATGGATGGACAAAGTGGTTTCTTGAGATGAAATCTACTCTCCTGGAGGAGATATTGTGAACATTGTTGAAATGACACGAAACAATTTAGAATATTGCATACATTTATTTGATAAAGTAGTGGCAGGGTTTCAAAGGATTGACTACAATTTTGAAAACGTTCTACTGTGGGTAAAATGCTATATCAAACAGCATTACATGCTACAAAGAAATCTTTCTTGAAAGGAAGTCAATCAATGCAGAAAACTCTATTGTCTTATTTTAAGAAATTATAACAACCACCACCTTGATCAGTCAGCAGTCTTCAATATCAAAGTAAGACCCTTCATCAGCAAAAAGATTATGACTTGCTGAAGGTTCAGATGATTGTTAGCATTTCTTAGCAATAAAGCATTTTTAATTAAGCTATTTACATTTTTTAGACATAATGCTATTGCACATGGAATAGACTACAGGATAGTGTAAACATAACTTTTCTATACATTGGGAAACCAAAAAATGTGACTCACTTTATTACAATATTCACTTTATTGTGGTAGTTTGGAACTGAATTCACAATATCTTTGAGGTATATCTGTATATGTTTGACATGAAGCAGGTGCAGTCATAATTGAAAAGACAGAACACTCAATATAGTGATGAAAGGACAATGAGAAATAGTCATGCATTGCTTAAGGACAATGATACATTCTGAGAAATGAGTCACTAGGCAATCTGTCATTGTGAAAACACCTTAGAGTGTACTTAAACCTAGATGGTGTAGCCTATACACCTAGGCTATACAGTATAGCCTATTGCTCCTACGCTACAAATCTGTACAGCATGTGACTGCAATAAATACTGTAGGCAACTGTAACACAGTAGTAAGTATTTGTGTATCTAAACATATTAAACTTTGAAAAAGTACAGCAGAAATATAATCAAAACATTCAAAAATGGAACACCTCTATAGAGCGCTTACAATGAATGGAGCTTGCAGGACTGGAAGTTGCTCTGCATGAGTGAGTGAGCAGTGAGTGAATGTGAAGGCCTAGGACATTACTGTACACTACTGCAGACTTTATAAACATCGTACACTTAAGCTACACCAAATTTATTTTAAAAATCTTTCTCTAATAATATATTAAACTTATGTTAATTTAACTTTTTCACTTTATAAACTTTCATTTTATAAACTTTTTGACTCTTTTGTAATAACATTTAAATTAAAACACAAATACATTGCACAACTGTGCAAAAGTATTTTCTTTATGTTCTCGTTCTATAAGCTTTTTACTATTTAATTTTTTAAAAATATCCTTTCACTTTTTAAACTTTTTTGTTAAAAACTAACACACAAACATACACATTATTCCAGGCCTACCAGAATCAGAATCATCAATGTCTCTGTTTACCACCTCCACATCTTGTCCCACTGGAAGGTTTTCAAGGGCAATAACATGCATGGAGCTGTCATCTCCTATGATAACAATGACCTCTTCTGGAACACCTCTTGAAGAATCTGCCTGAGGATGTTTTACAGTTCACTTATTTGTAATAAGTAGATGGAGTATATTCTAAAATAATACTAAAAAGTATAATATAGTAGATAGATAAACTAATAACACAGTCATTCATTATTAATATCAAATAGTATGCACTATATATAATTGTATGTGTTATACTGTCATATGACTGGCAGTGCAGTAGGTTTGTTCACAAGAGCATCACCACAATCATGTGAATGACGCATTGTACTACGACATTAGGACTGCTGTGACAACACTGGACAATAGGAAATCTTCAGCTCCATTACAATCTAATGGGGATCACAGTTGTATATATGGTCTGTCATTGACTAAAATGTCCTTATGCAGCAGAAGACTGTATGTTAATATGTATTTTTGGCCATGCTATTGGGTCTTCTGAGCCTGGCACAAAAATGTTTGCATAGTACTTATTGGATGAGAGCAGGCATCAGAGTTAAGAGTGCCCATGTTCAAATCCTAGCTCTGCCCCTTTCTAAACTGGGAAAGTTACTTATCGTCTCCATGAATTGACCTGCTCATCTCTAAATCGGAGATAACTATAGTATGAGTTAAATGGCATAGTATATGTAAAGTCACACATTATAAGGTGTGAAAGGCCTATTAACTATTAATTTTATTCTTATTACTGATCTTTCTCCTTAGATACACACCTAAAGTATATAGATATCCAGAACAGTATTGCTCTCTAAATAAGAATAAATTAGAAAATTTCGAAAACATCATACAGAATATGGTGTTCTTTAAACAATCCGAAAAGCTTCAGTGGCTCAAGGGTTTATTACTTATAGAACTCATTTTCCTGAGTACTCCAAATCTGTCCTACTTTACACTCTCATAGATGGTATTCTCCTAATTGCATACGTTGTTAACAACAGAAAAGCAACCCACATTTCTTTAGTGACATTTAATAAAATTAAACCAATCAATCAATAAGTCTCATCTTCAGTTGTATATTACTTTGCAAGCCAGCAGACTGCCATTGTGAAGTGAGTCCTGGGACTGCACTGAGTACATGGTCCCTTCAGATTACATCATCCCACTTCTTAAGCTGTTTAATCCATAAAGCCTAGAATATGGTGAAACACTTTTATTAACCATACTTTTGGTTAGGAAAACAGAGAATAAATGCTTTTCCTTTGTGGGTATGATGAGCATTTTTGA
Source organism: Pongo abelii (assembly GCF_028885655.2). Taxonomy (NCBI): domain Eukaryota; kingdom Metazoa; phylum Chordata; class Mammalia; order Primates; family Hominidae; genus Pongo; species Pongo abelii. Next base: position 92,453,164 of record NC_071990.2, on the reverse strand, counting down.
ATTACTATCTTATGAACACTGATAATGCAGTGGCTCATCGGCTCATCAGCTCATATTATTTAGTCCCTTGTTTAGGTTGCATCTCAGAGCTATTTCGTTGCTATGGTGACAGTAACGATGAAAGCTGATTGGAAGAAGATAACATCTTATTTGGGACATTTTCAGTTAAAAGGAGAGAGTACATTCTATGCTTTCCTATTAGACAAGATATTGGGTTACATCCATGTTGATTAGCAGGTCTCACTTTTCTTTTCAGTACAGATTGTTTCAGTATCGTACTTTATGACTAAACTCTCTAAAACTTGACTTGGGATTTCACCAGCTTGAAGTAACCTAATCTCTATCAAATGGGATTTTTCTGACTATAGTTGTTCAGCATATATAAGAGAAGAAATACTCAATTTAATATCCAAGAGCCAAATTCAGAATTTCAAACAATGTATAATGTACCCTTTTCATTGATAGAATTATTTAATAAGAATCCATTAACAGTCAGGAAACTATAGGAACTTCAGCAATAAGTAAATTATGAGGGCTTATTTCCGTTTAATTCTCTGATCCCAGCTGGAACAAGGTGTGATTGAAGAATGGTTTAATTGTTCATAGACATCTGTCTTTGGAGTCTATTGAAAAATAATATCCTGGGCATAATATGGCCTACAGAAGTTTTGACATTTTTATATCTTTCACAATCAAGGCATTGTCAAAAAGTTAGGTAGTGAAACTCCTAAAAACTTATGGATACATTTAGAGTAGAAGGGAATAAAAACCTAGTAATATATCAATATACACAGCTGGAAAGCAGATGTTCAATTGAATGATATCAGTACTTAGGAAAAGCTATTAAACCTGTTACTTACTCAGATGAGAAATTCCCTTAATTTATTGTTCTTATATTTGACTTACTTCTTTTTGCTCTTTTAAATTAACTCTGGAATTATTATTTCTATTATTATTGTTGTTGTTGAAGCCAATTACCATGGAAGTTTGACTCCATGCAATACAGTACGTGAGTGCTAAGAAATGCCCAAGGCTGCTGTCAATCAAATTACCTGGTGAGTTACAAGTTGTTTACTGTACTGGAAAATGAAGTGATAAATGCGTGCCAACAAGTAAAATGTGACATTTCGTATTGGATATACCAACTTTTTAAATTCATCTACCAGTGTGCCAAAACATAGTTTTAACTGAACCTCCATTATCGAAGGAAGCGTGTAACATTTAGCTCTGTAAGTATTGATGACTATGTAGTTCGAAATTTCCACAGCCTGTGCATGTGGGAGGGGAGCTGACTTGCTTCTATCTAACCCGTTTTTGTTCTTTTTATGATTATTGGTCAATCACTATAAGCTTCCACATGCTCCTTTGCTTCAATCAAATTATTTGAATGACTCATAGTTGGCTCATAATATTACTAATTTAGTGAATCTTAAAGAGAGGATACTTCTGGCCAGGCATAGTGGCTCATGCTTGTAATCCCAGCACTTTGGGAGGCCGAGGCAGGTGGATCACGAGGTCAGGAGATCGAGACCATCCTGGCTAACACGGTGAAACCTCGTCTCTATTTAAAATACAAAAAAAGTAGCCGGGCATGGTGGCGGGCTCCTGTAGTCCCAGCTACTCGGGAGGCTGAGGCAGGAGAATGGCGTGAACTCAGGAGGCGGAGCTTGCAGTGAGCCAAGATAGCGCCACTGCACTCCAGCCTGGGTGACAGAGACAGACGCCATCAAAAAAAAAAAAAAAAAAAAAAAAAGGATACTTCACAGAGGTTTTCATCATCTTTGCAAAAATTAAGACTGCGTCTTGATGGCATTATTTAATGTTGCATAGTCACTTTAGGTTCAAATTGCATGACTTCTTAGCCTGTGATTTACTAATAGGATATATTTAAGGGTCATATTGGAGGGCAAAACTACCCTGTAGTACTAGAAATATTTAATGAGGTACCCAAAGGAGCTGGCAAAAATATTACTATTCTGAAAGTACCACTTACGCGTGAGTACTGCGTTCCCTCTTCCAGAGGGAGAGAGATCCTTTTTCTCATAGTCTCCTATTAAAAACAAAAATTAAATGCTTGTGAATTGGTGCTCTCTGAGTCTAGCTATGCTATCACCCAGAACACATAATTAGATAATTACATTTTAGACAAAAGAGTACTGTAGTAATTCACAGTACAAATTCCAGCTAGGGAATAGAAATTGATATATGAAATATGTATCAATACAAATATAAATACATGCATATGTGTTCTATTCAGGCTTGAGCTATTAAGGGCCATTAAAAACACTGGAGCAAATAGCTCTTGGGGATTAAGCTGTAAGAGCCCTCTTTATAATCAGAAGGTAGCTAATCCCTGCTCACCTATTTGAATGCTTAGCCTCCCCAATATAATATTAAACTATTAGTTTTTACTTGTGATGTTTCATGAACATGCAAATATTGGCAAAAATGCCATCCCCCAAAGATCTTGGGATGCTTTCAGATTTAATAAACCTAGAGGTAAAAAATGCAGCTTGGATTAGATAATTTTTGAAAAGGTTCATTCTACTTTAAATTCATTCACTCATTTATACCAGCTACCCTGCCATCTACCTTCAACTTCCATCTCATAATTTCTTTCACGTCCTTTTCGCCACCAAAGCTGCAGCAGCAGGTTCTGAGAAACACTCTCCAATCTTTCGTGACCCCCCCAACTGTACATTCCCTTGTACAGCCTGCTGCCATTTGGTTTCTTCCACAGCAGGACCTGTGCATCTAATTTTTCTGCTAAAATACAATGGTCCAGCCAAACCCCCACAAGGATGCCACCCTCTGTCTGCTGTGATGAGGACCGGCGATGGTAATAAATGACCATCATGGTCCTGCTGAGTCGGGAGCTGAAACATTCTTGAGCCTTTCTCTTCAAGTATTTCCTATATACACACGTACACAGTTGGTATAAATAAGCATTAGAGACTGAGACCTCTGTTCTTCTATTACACAGATTTCAAAGAGGAATGCTTCTGATCATCTTTCCCATCTTTCCAATCATAGTGACTTCTTGTGTAGCAATTGTATAATTAGATAGTTATACCTGTACAAATCTCAAGAAGGTAAATGGATATAACTTTAGTGTCATTGATTATATTGTCTCTAAAGTCGTGACTCAAATTCTCTATTATTGTATCTTTGTGCTAAAACAAAAACTCAACCAGAAGCATATTCTTCTCTTATTCCCTTTCCCCTTCCTTATTCTTACTCCTAATTCCTAGGAAAGATGTTCAACACTTTCTGATTCTCCAAGTAGTATTTTCTCTCACTCCTAAAACAATGAAAAACCCATTTCATAGTAGGAATAAATACATTTCATACGTACAGATATATGTGTTCATGTATATACATATAGCTTCATATAGATCCATATTCATATACATGACGCTGTTCTTCTGTACGTGCCTTAGGAAGCCATTTAAATTATCACGGAGATTTGTACTGATGCAGGACCACTATAGACGCTGGCAAGGGAAGCCCTTGTCAAATCCTGTTTTATAGGGCCTCAAGTGTCACATACCTATAGGAAATAAATGTATGAAAGACTACAGATGCCCCTACTACTCAGGATCAAACAGTCAGCACTGGCAACAGCATAACCTGTGACTCATGACTAAGGGCTTTCAGACTCCAAGGATACACTGTCGTACTTCTTTTGCCCTATTTCTTTCAAACAAAAGGTGACGATGTCAGAATGTCGTGAAGGCTCGTGGCTTTTATTGCTGTCCAATTTAGAGATGGACAGTATTTCAAATGGCAGGGAGAATTGGAGCCTCAGATGTGCTTACCTAAGAAAATTCAAATTAATTAACTTGTCAAATCCTTCTCTCAGATAGCAGGAATGCAAGAGATTTTATCATGATAAGGTGTTTCCCAGTGGTGCTGAGTGTCCATTTTCTTGCTTCTATTCACATTCCAGTTCATGGTTCCAGAACACTAAACAATTAGCACATCATGCATATGGCAGCTGAGAAACGTTTTGCAATGTTAAACAATTCTTATGAGTCTTGAATTTGTATGTATGTTGGTGTCGATTTAACAAGCATGCATTGTGAGACCACTTTCTTACAATGTCAACTAGTGGAATGTGCTAGAACTGTGAATAGTTTTATGTTTTATGAACATATTATATCAATTTAATTAATTTAATAAAAACTAAAGTTTTTCTTTTTCTTTTTTTTTTTTTTTTTGAAACAGAATCTTTCTCTGTCGCCCAGGCTGGAGTGCAGTGGCACAATCTTGGCTCACTGCAACCTCCGCCTCCTGGGTTCAAGCCATTCTCCTGCCTCAGCCTCTCTAGGAGCTGGGATTACAAGCACCCGCCACCACCACGTTTTTTTGTATTTTCAGTAGAGACAGGGTTTCACCATGTTGGCCAGGCTGGTCTCAAACTCTTGACCTCGTGATCTGCTCGCCTTGACCTCCCAAAGCGTTGGGATTACAGGCATGAGCCACCGAAAATTTGGTATTCAATAATTACAATTTATATTTTGCGTAGATAAATTCTGAATATTTAAGAAAAAACTTATTGAAAATAGTTTTTGATTTATTACATTTACTTTAATTTACATTATTGATAAATATATTCAAAATTTATGCATTTGGAATAAAATTATATTTTCTTGTTAATTTCTTAGACCATTACTACCAATAGAACACTAATTTACTAAAGCCTTTATTATATCAAGATTATTATTTTGCTGAGATAAAGACAAGAAAATTTGCTGACAATGTTATGTAAATACTACAGCTAAATCAAATTTTTCTGATATTGTCATTATGAAGATATATTTGTCAAAGTAGAAAGATAAAACACTCTGATTTATAAATTGTCACTATTTAGACATAGGATATTTACACTTCTGGTTTTTTTGTTTCTAAAGAATTGTCTATGTACTCTATGATTTTTAAAACTGTCTTCAAAGCCATTTTGAAAACAAGTGCTCAGCGTTTTGGGGGAGAATTTTTATTGATTAGCAGCCATGAAATCACTCACCATACTTCTGGTAAGCTGCCATCTGAAGAGGCATGAAAAAGTTCTGTGGTGTCTGCTAAGTGTTCTCAGTTAATCCAGTCCAAATTATTAAGCCTTCATAATCCTCTAGGACACGTAGTCAGATAAGACTGCAACTGATTTGAAGAAATCCTTAATTGCAGAAATCATCAAGCCTTGGTAAGTCTCAGGATCTCCAAAAACACCAGAATGTGGATTTTGGTGAAAGGCGGAAGATTGTAGAGATGGAAATGTGGGCAGGCTGGGAAGATAAGAGGCAGTGACACAGTTGCCCTTTGCTCCAAGCCAAAAGGGGTATTTTTACAACCGTTTTCTAGGACCAACTTTATATTTCACAGATCTAATTATTTTGTTTGCTTATGTTGTGCTCCTGGCTGCATAGCATTAGTCTGTCTTCTGTCATTGCTGTTGGGTCTCCAGAGGGGTGTAAATATTACGGGCTGGTAGTTGATCTGTTACTACTGAGAAGATAAAGATCATTGTAAAGTCCTGTGTAAATGTGAGACAGAGACCTAAAGATTATTATTTTATTAAGCATTGAAGAAACAATGATAGATGTTAAAGGGAACAGATGCATTTCAAATGTATAATTATTTTATATTGAAATAGTTATTTTGTATTTGTGACATTTCATTCACTCATTATACCTCAACATCAAGTCATTTTAAGTTAAAACATGCATGTCTAGTAATGAACATCTAGTAATAAGAGTAGTAATAAGAATAGCCAAATACAGCATGATTTTTGTTGATTTAATATAATAATAACCCGGAGTCCTACAATTTATGTAGATTTTAAAATTTCTCCTTAATGCAGACTGCTATATTTGAGTTGGAATATTTGTCTATGTGAGAAATAAAGCACACTCTTCTATAAGTTATAAGGTTTGCTTTGTTTTGTTTTCAAAAAAGCTTATTTAATCTTAAGATAAGGGCAATATTCTACAAAATTATAGATATATTCTAGTATATAAGAATAAAGTTGTATATTATTTCTCACAGGAAAACATTAAAACATGATCTTTATCAGGTTTTATATCTATAATTAGGGGCTTAGACAAAAATCCAAGGTCAGTGACAAATATCACATTTTTACTTTATTTCCTGCCACTACACTCATCTCTTTCTTCAAATAACCGTATTCATCTGCAGTAGCAAATATTATGGTCCTTTTCAAGGTTATTCTCAGAGGTACAGTTTTCATTTAATATAATGTAACTTTATCCTCAAATTTATTTCTTCCTAAAAAAATCTGCAATATCATTATCTTCAAGGTTAAGGAACTTAATTAGTGAGATGGGTGTGGCAGAATGAGCAGAGGAAAAATGATAGAGAAACATTTTTTAATGTTAAGTAGAATTATGATTTATGTAATTTAGTGGTACCTAAACTATGTAACCTGAAATATTTGCATACAGTTTGATTCTTAATTTGCCTACATAAAAATATTGTTAGGGACCATGTTAGGCAAGGTGTACAGAAATAGGCTTCTGACATTTCCACTTCCAAATGAATCTCCGCAATTTTCCAAGACTGAGTAAATTTTTTTAACTATTGATAAAAGGCTTTCTTCATTGTAGACCAACATTTATGTCCTCAGTTACACTAATAGACGGCTTTTTAATTTCAAACACATTTTTTTCTTTTTTACAAAGAAAAATATATATTAAAATAGGCTGAAATACTCATCCCAAGATATTGATGGATCTTATATAGATAATATTTACATGTTAAATAATGGTTGGTTCTATCAAATATAACTTGCCATTAGGCCTGCATATTATTTTAAATGTGTCATTTTATGTTTGGGTTTATTTTAGTTAGCTGTGTATTATTTATCCTGTAATAAATGTTTGGTTCTTCTATAAATACTTTTGCATGCATAAAGTCATAAGTAGAAAGAAAGGAGGGGGAAGGGAAGAAGTTAGAAAGCAAAGGAAGGAAGGATGGAAGGAAGAAAGCAAAGAAGGAAGGAAGAGAGGGAGGGAGGGGAGGAAGGAAGGGAAGGAGGGAGGGAATGAAGGAAGGAAGGAAGGAAGGAAAGAGGTATGAAGAGAGGGAAGGAGGAAAGCTTCAGGGACTATTAAGCATAGGAATGTGAACCAAGAGGACCACAATTGCATTTGCAGTCAAAAATTCTGAAACTCATACTAGCAGATCTAGGAAGTAATGTTTCACACAGAACACTGCCTGAATCCAATCTATTTCTCTGGACTTGTCACATAACATATAATTACATCAGTTTGCCTATTTGCCATCAGTCTCTCTAATTAGCACAAGTTGGTGGATGGTGTTATAACTTAAAACATGCCACAGTGCTTTTACTTGATTGCCAGGACATCATCTACTTTTCTAACTATCCTGTCTTGCAGACTAAGACACAGAAATATCTCAATTTTAAAGCTTCATGTCATGTTTTTTTGCCCTTTATTATTGTGACCTCCCCAAAAAATAATGCTGCAATTGCTTAGAACTTTAGTGTTTGTAAAATAATCTTTTTTAACATTTGTAACATTATTTAAAAAATTTTTATAAACATATTTTATTTTCTAAAATATATAAAAAGATTACATGTGAATTCACATAGCAGTTATTATCATTCTTTTCAATGAAGTATATTAAAATGTTTTTCAATAGTTATTTTATGAATCTCAACAATACTCAAGTGATACAAATTGGTATTATTGCAAATCCCATTACAAAGAAAATAGTAAATCGGACTGCCTGACTTATACAGTAAGTCAGTCAGTACTGGCATTGGAAGTAGAGGGAAGTCTGTTACTAGAACTATAGCAATAAAGAAATGTACACCATTAATCTAATCATGACATTGACCAAACATATCAATATAATCCAGGCCTCTGCCAGTCTTCCAGATTATTGTACACAGATGGAGGGTATTGGATTTGTTAAAAACGTAAGACCAAAATGAGTGGGATTGTTACTTATAGATGTGATTTATAAATATAGTTGTGTTTCATACATATTGATGTATAAATACATGTTATTTATATATTTATACATATAGGTGTACATGATTTATACATATAGATGTGTTAAGCCACTATGCTGCTGAAGTCGAAATCCATTTATGATAATGTTTTGCACATATCTGACAATATAAATTACATTAAGAACTTCATAATAATGTTTATGTAAATAAACTTACTTTTATGTAAGTTTATTTAAATAAATAAAATAAAGTTATGTAAGTTTATGTAAATAAACTTACTTTTATTTACATATTTTCTCTATAGTAAATATGCTTAACACTATCTTCTGGATATGAAGGACCAGTAATTTGTGGTTTTCTCTTGGAAGCATATCTGTGTTCTTAGCATAATATAGCTTGATAAGATCTTTTAGAACAGTTTCTCAAAACATAAACCACTTCTAGAGGAAGAATTTGACTTCAGCAAATTTAACAACCACTTCAAAACAGTAAAAGTTAAAAAGCTATGTAGAGACAAAGGTGTGAAGAGGAATTCCCACCCATACTTTCTTACTTTATATTTTATACAGTGTTCACCCTCAGAGATGACAAACGCAGCTGATAAAAAATTAATACAAAGGCTGAATCATGAGGCCTGGAAGTTAAAAGAAGCGGATATCTTTGAATAAGATATTTTCATCCTCAAATCAAGTCTACCAGGCACATCAAGAATATTTGATATCAGCGTCATAATTTTGCATTTTTGAATAAACTTTGTAGTTATATTACTTGTAATACATTTTCCAAAGAAGAAAACTAAACACTGCCAAATGGTAAGATAATAATAATAAAAGGTACAATCCTATTATTTAAACTAAATTTTGAATATCTATATAAGTAAAAATCTTTGAGCATTTATTTATTTGGTTAGCATTTTCCTATGGAATTGTATGCATTGTTCACATTATGGAGAAATCTCACAGGAAGAACCCCACAATTCTCCTGGGTTTAACCTCCTTATACAGAAATTTAGATTTATATTTTTCTCTTGATTATTTTCCCCAGAATTCAAATTTCATATATTTTCACAACTAAAATACTGACTCACTTTTCTACTTTTTCCCCTTATGATTTATATTTTGGCAGGTTGAGCAATTGGTATGGTAACTGCTCAATGCAGCCCTCCTGCTGAAATGAGGTTCCTGCTGAAAGAGCCGGGTAGTACACCAACCACTCACTTCGCCAGTTCACTTTTTTAGCAGAATAATAGCCACGAGTCAATGAGAAACTGCTAAAACTACTAAGGTCTTCTCCCAAACAAGAAAATCAATCTCCATAATGCAAAAGACCTATTTCAAAAGATAAAATTACCACACTAAATATGTTAGAGAATAAAAACACAAGCCACATTTAAAACCATTTTAAAAATAGCCACATTCATGGTGAGCATCACGTACTCTTGCTATAAATATAAAAAATTTTCATGATAACGAATTACAAATTGAAAGGGGTTAATTTTTTGAAAAAGTAAGCCTAATAAAAAATAACTCTTCAAAATTATTCAATATGTATTCTGTATAAAATAATTTAAAAAATTTTTTTTGCAGTAGGAAAATTTGAAAATCAGACCTTAGCCAAAAGTTCAAAGTTAGCATAACTAATAGTGGGACAACTTGAAATTATGCAGCTCATAAAGCAATGCAATGTAATGTATACACAATGATGTTTAATCTGAATCTAATTAAGCACTCAGACTTAACTTCTGGTTAACAAGATATATACGGGATAAAGAAACAAATTAAACAGCACGATGAGAAAATAAACAGATAAAACCCAAACATAGTGCATTCCACAAAACAAAAAGGTTTAGGCTGTCCAAAAGACAATATTACGAGAAAAATAAAAAGATAGTTGTGCAGGAGAAATTTAAAGGCATTTAAGGAACAAGACAATCTAATGCAGTGTGTGAACTTATCCAAGTTTAGGGTGACATATGTAGGCTAAATGGGTTTGGATAAAAGAGGACATTAAGGAGTCACTGTTAGTTTTTCTAAATTTGATAATGGTATTTTGGTTTTCTAGAAAAATGTATTTTTTGGAGATGCATGCTGGAGTATTCAAAAGTGCCATGGCTAGAATGTATGTGTCCCTCACAATTCACATGTTGAGACTTGAGACTCAAGTTACAGTATCAAAAGATGGGGCCTTTAGAATGATTAAATCAAGAGGGTTTTACACCTCATGAATGAATTGGTACCCTTATAAAAAAGGGCTTGAGGGAAGTAGCTATGCCCTATTTGTTGTTCTAGCTCTTCTGCTGGGCAAGATGAAAGCATTCATCTTCTCCAGAGAACACAAGAAGTCCTCACCTTGCAAGCAGAGACCAGGCCCTCCCCAGACACTGAGCTTGGTGGCACTTCGATTTTGGACTTCCAGCCTCCAAAACTGTGAGAAATAAGTTAGTGTGATTTATACATTACCCAGTCACAAGCATTTTGCTGTAGCAACAGAAACAGACTAAGACAAGGAGTATTATAAGTCTGTAACATACTTACGTAGAGTATGTGTGCATGTGTGTGTGTGTGTGTGTGTATGAGTATGCATTTATATTTTCCAAAATGTTAACTACTGATGAACCTAGATGGAGAATGTACAGGTATTTGTTTTTATTAATTAATTAATTTATTTATTTATTATTATTATTATTATACTTCAGGTTTTATGGTACATGTGCGCAATGTGCAGGTAAGTTACATATGTATACATGTGCCATGCTGGTGTGCTTCACCCACTAACTCGTCAACTAGCATTAGGTATATCTCCCAGTGCTATCCCTCCCCCCTCCCCCCACCCCACAACAGTCCCCGAAGTGTGATGTTCCCCTTCCTGTGTCCATGTGTTCTCATTGTTCAATTCCCACCTATGAGTGAGAATATGCGGTGTTCGGTTTTTTGTTCTTGCGATAGTTTACTGAGAATGATGATTTCCAGTTTCATCCATGTCCCTACAAAGGACATGAACTCAGCATTTTTTATGGCTGCATAGTATTCCATGGTGTATATGTGCCACATTTTCTTAATCCAGTCTATCATTGTTGCACATTTGGGTTGGTTACAAGTCTTTGCTATTGTGAATAACGCCACAATAAACATACGTGTGCATGTGTCTTTATAGCAGCATGATTTATAGTCCTTTGGGTATATACCCAGTAATGGGATGGCTGGGTCGAATGGAATTTCTAGTTCTAGATCCCTGAGGAATCGCCACACTGACTTCCACAAGGGTTGAACTAGTTTACAGTCCCACCAACAGTGTAAAAGTGTTCCTATTTCTCCACATCCTCTCCAGCACCTGTTGTTTCCTGACTTTTTAATGATTGCCATTCTAACTGTTGTGAGATGGTATCTCATTGTGGTTTTGATTTGCATTTCTCTGATGGCCAGTGATGGTGAGCATTTTTTCATGTGTTTTTTGGCTGCATAAATGTCTTCTTTTGAGAAGTGTCTGTTCATATCCTTCGCCCACTTTTTGATGGGGTTGTTTGTTTTTTTCTTGTAAATTTGTTTGAGTTCATTGTAGATTCTGGATATTAGCCCTTTGTCAGATGAGTAGGTTGCGAAAATTTTCTCCCATTTTGTAGGTTGCCTGTTCACTCTGATGGTAGTTTCCTTTGCTGTGCAGAAGCTCCTTAGTTTAATGAGATCCCATTTGTCAATTTTGGCTTTTGTTGCCATTGCTTTTGGTGTTTTAGACATGAAGTCCTTGCCCATGCCTATGTCCTGAATGGTATTGCCTAGGTTTTCTTCTAGGGTTTTTATGGTTTTAGGTCTAACGTTTAAGCCTTTAATCCATCTTGAATTGATTTTTGTATAAGGTGTAAGGAAGGGATCCAGTTTCAGCTTTCTACATATGGCTAGCCAGTTTTCCCAGCACCATTTATTAAATAGGGAATCCTTTCCCCATTTCTTGTTTTTGTCAGGTTTGTCAAAGATCAGATAGTTGTAGATATGTGGCATTATTTCTGACGGCTCTGTTCTGTTCCATTGATCTATATCTCTGTTTTGGTACCAGTACCATGCTGTTTTGGTTACCATAGCCTTGCAGTATAGTTTGAAGTCAGGTAGTGTGATGCCTCCAGCTTTGTTCTTTTGGCTTAGGATTGACTTGGCGATGTGGGCTCTTTTTTGGTTCCATATGAACTTTAAAGTAGTTTTTTCCAATTCTGTGAAGAAAGTCATTGGTAGCTTGATGGGGATGGCATTGAATCTATAAATTACCTTGGGAAGGATGGCCATTTTCACGATATTTATTCTTCCTACCCATGAGCATGGAATGTTCTTCCATTTGTTTCTATCCTCTTTTATTTCCTTGAGCAGTGGTTTGTAGTTCTCCTTGGAGACGTCATTCACATCCCTTGTAAGTTGGATTCCTAGGTATTTTATTCTCTTTGAAGCAATTGTGAATGGGAGTTCACTCATGATTTGGCTCTCTGTTTGTCTGTTATTGATGTATAAGAATGCTTGTGATTTTTGTACATTGATTTTGTATCCTGAGACTTTGCTGAAGTTGTTTATCACCTTAAGGAGATTTTGGGCTGAGACAATGGGGTTTTCTAGATATACAACCATGTCATCTGCAAACAGGGACAATTTGACTTCTTCTTTTCCTAACTGAATACCCTTGATTTCCTTCTCCTGCCTAATTGCCCTGGCCAGAACTTCCAACACTATGTTGAATAGAAGTGGTGAGAGAGGGCATCCCTGTCTTGTGCCAGTTTTCAAAGGGAATGCTTCCAGTTTTTGCCCGTTCAGTATGATATTGGCTGTGGGTTTGTCATAGATAGCTCTTATTATTTTGAGATTCGTCCCATCAATTCCTAATTTCTTGAGAGTTTTTAGCATGAAGGGTTGTTGAATTTTGTCAAAGGCCTTTTCTGCATCTATTGAGATAATTATGTGGTTTTTGTCTTTGGTTCTGTTTATATGCTGGATTACATTTATTGATTTGTGTATATTGAACCAGCCTTGCATCCCAGGGATGAAGCCCACTTGATCATGGTGGATAAGCTTTTTGATGTGCTGCTGGATTCTGTTTGCCAGTATTTTATTGAGGATTTTTGCATCAATGTTCATCAAGGATATTGGTCTAAAATTCTCTTTTTTTGTTGTGTCTCTGCCAGGCTTTGGTATCAGGATGATGCTGGCCTCAGAAAATGAGTTAGGGAGGATTCCCTCTTTTTCTATTGCTTGGAATAGTTTCAGAAGGAATGGTACCAGTTCCTCCTTGTACCTCTGGTAGAATTCGGCTGTGAACCCATCTGGTCCTGGACTTTTTTTGGTTGGTAAGCTATTGATTATTGCCACAATTTCAGCTCCTGTTATTGGTCTATTCAGAGATTCAACTTCTTCCTGGTTTAGTCTTGGGAGGGTGTATGTGTTGAGGAATTTATCCATTTCTTCTAGATTTTCTAGTTTATTTGCGTAGAGGTGTTTGTAATATTCTCTGATGGTAGTTTGTATTTCTGTGGGATCGGTGGTGATATCCCCTTTATCATTTTTTATTGTATCTATTTGATTCTTTTCTCTTTTTTTCTTTATTAATCTGCTAGCGGTCTATCAATTTTGTTGATCCTTTCAAAAAACCAGCTCCTGGATTCATTAATTTTTTGAAGGGTTTTTTGTGTCTCTATTTCCTTCAGTTCTGCTCTGATTTTAGTTATTTCTTGCCTTCTGCTAGCTTTTGAATGTGTTTGCTCTTGCTTTTCTAGTTCTTTTAATTGTGATGTTAGGGTGTCAATTTTGGATCTTTCCTGCTTTCTCTTGTGGGCATTTAGTGCTATAAATTTCCCTCTACACACTGCTTTGAATGCATCCCAGAGATTCTGGTATGTTGTGTCTTGGTTCTCGTTGGTTTCAAAGAACATCTTTATTTCTGCCTTCATTTCATTATGTACCCAGTAGTCATTCAGGAGCAGGTTGTTCAGTTTCCATGTAGTTGAGCGGTTTTGAGTGAGTTTCTTAATCCTGAGTTCTAGCTTGATTGCACTGTGATCTGAGAGATAGTTTGTTATAATTTCTGTTCTTTTACATTCATTGAGGAGAGCTTTACTTCCAAGTATGTGGTCAATTTTGGAATAGGTGTGGTGTTGTGCTGAAAAAAATGTACATTCTGTTGATTTGGGGTGGAGAGTTCTGTGGATGTTTATTAGGTCCGCTTGGTGCAGAGCCGAGTTCAATTCCTGGGTATCCTTGTTGACTTTCTGTCTCGTTGATCTGTCTAATGTTGACAGTGGGGTGTTAAAGTCTCCCATTATTAGTGTGTGGGCATCTAAGTCTCTTTGTAGGTCACTCAGGACTTGCTTTATGAATCTGGGTGCTCCTGTATTGGGTGCATATATATTTAGGATAGTTAGCTCTTCTTGTTGAATTAATCCCTTTACCATTATGTAATGGCTTTCTTTGTCTCTTTTGATCTTTGTTGGTTTAAAGTCTGTTTTATCAGAGACTAGGATTGCAACCCCTGCCTTTTTTTGTTTTCCATTTGCTTGGTAGATCTTCCTCCATCCTTTTATTTTGAGCCTATGTGTGTCTCTGTACATGAGATGGGTTTCCTGAATACAGCACACTGATGGGTCTTGACTCTTTATCCAATTCGCCAGTCTGTGTCTTTTAATTGGAGCATTTAGTCCATTTACATTTAAAGTTAATATTGTTATGTGTGAATTTGATCCTGTCATTATGATGTTAGCTGGTTATTTTGCTTGTTAGTTGATGCAGTCTCTTCCTAGTCTCGATGGTCTTTACATTTTGGCATGATTTTGCAGTGGCTGGTACCGGTTCTGCCTTTCCATGTTTAGCACTTCCTTCAGGAGCTCTTTTAGGGCAGGCCTGGTGGTGACAAAATCTCTCAGCATTTGCTTGTCTGTAAAGTATTTTATTTCTCCTTCACTTATGAAGCTTAGTTTGGCTGGATATGAAATTCTGGGTTGAAAATTCTTTTCTTTAAGAATGTTGAATATTGGCCCCCACTCTCTTCTGGCTTGTAGGGTTTCTGCCGAGAGATCCGCTGTTAGTCTGATGGAGTGTTTTCCATCAGAGTGTTTTCCAACTTGTTTCCATTCTCCCCGTCACTTTCAGGTACACCAATCAGACGTAGATTTGGTCTTTTCACATAGTCCCACATTTCTTGGAGGCTTTGCTCGTTTCTTTTTATTCTTTTTTCTCTAAACTTCCCTTCTCACTTCATTTCATTCATTTCATCTTCCAGGGCTGATACCCTTTCTTCCATTTGATTGCATCGGCTCCTGAGGCTTCTGCATTCTTCACGTAGTTCTCGAGCCTTGGTTTTCAGCTCCATCAGCTCCTTTAAGCACTTCTCTGTATTGATTATTCTAGTTATACATTCTTCTAAATTTTTTTCAAAGTTTTCAACTTCTTTGCCTTTGGTTTGAATATCCTCCCGTAGCTCAGAGTAATTTGATCGTCTGAAGCCTTCTTCTCTCAGCTCGTCAAAGTCATTCTCCATCCAGCTTTGTTCCGTTGCTGGTGAGGAACTGCGTTCCTTTGGAGGAGGAGAGGTACTCTGCTTTTTAGAGTTTCCAGTTTTTCTGCTCTGTTTTTTCCCCCTCTTTGTGGTTTTATCTACTTTTGGTCTTTGATGATGGTGATGTACAGATGAGTTTTTGGTGTGGATGTCCTTTCTGTTAGTTTTCCTTCCAACAGACAGGACCCTCAGCTGCAGTTCTGTTGGAGTACCTGGCCGGCCGTGTGAGGTGTCAGTCTGCCCCTGCTGGGGGGTGCCTCCCAGTTAGGCTGCTCGGGGGTCAGGAGTCAGGGACCCACTTGAGGAGGCAGTCTGCCTGTTCTCAGATCTCCAGCTGCGTGCTGGGAGAACCACTGCTCTCCTCAAAGCTGTCAGACAGGGACATTTAAGTCTGCTGAGGTTACTGCTGTGTTTTTGTTTGTCTGTGCCCTGCCCCCAGAGGTGGAGCCTACAGAGGCAGGCAGGCCTCCTTGAGCTGTGGTGGGCTCCACCCAGTTCAAGCTTCCAGGCTGCTTTGTTTACCTAAGCGAGCCTGGGCAATGGCAGGTGCCCCTCCCCCAGCCTCGCTGCCAACTTGCTGTTTGATCTCAGACTGCTGTGCTAGCAATCAGCGAGACTCCGTGGGCGTAGGACCCTCTGAGCCAGGTGCAGGCTATACTCTCCTGGGGCACCGTTTCCTAAGCCCTCGGAAAAGCACAGTATTCGGGTGGGAGTGGCCCGATTTTCCAGGTGCCGTCTGTCACCCCTGGAAAGGGAACTCCCTGACCCCTTGCGCTTCCCGAGTGAGGCAATGCCTTGCCCCTGCTTCGGCTGGCGCACGGTGCACTCACCCACTGACCTGCGCCCACTGTCTGGCACTCCCTAGTGAGATGAACACGGTACCTCAGATGGAAATGCAGAAATCACCCGCCTTCTGCGTCGCTCATGCTGGGAGCTGTAGACCGGAGCTGTTCCTATTCGGCCATCTTGGCTCCTCCCCAGGTATTTGTTGTAACATTTTGTCTGCTTTGCTTTTGTTTGAAGATGTTTATAAAACATGTTTAGAAACAAGTATTATATATACATATATACACACACACATATATGTATACATATACAGGTAAGTGAATGTTAATTTCAAAAACATTGCTAAATAAACAAATAATGCCATTCTTATTTCAAAGCAAAAATAATGAAGAAACTGCATAACATTCTACGAGGTGTTGGCCTTGAATCTACAGCCATGTTGTTAAGTATCCCAGTTCCACTGTCTCTAACTTTCCTCCTTACTCTGTTGTTGGCATTGTTCTCTGTGCTAAGATATATCCACTTACTTTTGCCTTCTTCTGAGATGTTTATAGGACAGTTAATCAATATTTCCTATAGTGTAATGAAACAAATCATCTTCCAGAATCATTTGATTTCATACTTACCTCAAAATACTCCAATTTCTAGGTCCTTTTCCAAAGGAAAAACAATAGCTACGAATTTAACACAGTTGTCTACATCACTCAGAAGGAGTATGCCCCTATCAGAAATCAACAAACTTTATTTATAAGACTAGTTGTGCTTTTGGATCGCTTTAATCCTTACAACCCAATCAAATCTGGATTACCTAATGAAATTGATTATATTTGAAAACTTATTGTGGAATTCTGGTGAAACACTCCCCCTTTCTTCCTTTCTGCTCCAAGCATTTATTGAGCATGTACTATGTCTCAGGCATGGTATTAAGAGCCTGATATCAAACTGAAATATTGAGTTATTTATTGATTATTGTCTCACTCTTATCCTCCTTCTCTACTCCTCTTTCCAGACTATTCGTTGACCTGCTCAAGTAACATATCTCTCCAGCCTAATTTTAAGTAACCACCTTCCTTATTACTGTTAAGGAAATAAAATACTTTAAGAAACAGAAGCTTTGGGAGGCCAAGATGGGTGGATCACTTGAGGTCAAGAGTTCAAGACCAGCCTAGCCAACATGGTGAAACCATGTCTCTGCTAAAAATACAAAAATTAGCCTGGCGTAGTGACTCAGTCCCTGTAATCCCAGCTACTCTGGAGGCCTAGGCAAGCAGGAGAATCACTTGAACCTGGGAGGCAAAGGTTGCAGTAAGCTGAGATCACACCACTGCTCTCCAGCCTGGGAAACACAGTAAGAGTTTGTCATAAAATAAAATAAAATAAAATAAAATAAATGGAAAATTTCCTTTGCTGCATTTAACAATAAAATGATAAGAAAACAGGTAACACTCGCTGCTTCCATCAAGAATTACAGCATGTGCCTTACTCCTCAGGCTTTGAGAGAGGGTTGAAAAGGAAGGACTCTTCATGTGGCATGGGGTATAACCAACAACTGTGTGAGCAAACTCCGGATGGACTGAGAGTCCTGTGCCATTGAAAAGTGGGCAGGCAGACCTTTCATTTCTGCTCCACAGCATGTATGTGGATAACTAATGTGGCAGGTATGCTTGGCTGACTAACCAACAGGCATGACTTTCCTTGTTTCTTGATAAGGGAAGTTTACTGCTGCATTGGACCTCCATGTGCTTTATGGAGAGCTAGTTCCCTCCCTAGACCTACTGACTGGATTATGATTAATCAAAGCCAATTACTATAATCCCATTCCCTTTACCAATAATTGATTTTGGCAAGGGCATAAGGAGAAAATATAATCAATGATTCTGTAACAGATATCTTCTGAGGGACTGCTGGGAAAGGTTTTCCTCATGGAGGAAATATATGCAGTGAAAGTAACATTCTTATTTTTCTGTCTTGGATGTCATTGTGGTACCTGAAACTGAGACAGACAACTCCTAACCATAAGGAACACAGCCCTGAGGGCAGGTCCACATGCTTAGAGAGCAGAACAGGAAGATGGAAAGGATGTAGTTTCTTGACATCCCTGAACTGTTGAAATAACCAAACTTGGAATTACCCTACCTCCAGAATCATTAATGTGAAATAATAATTTTTTCTTATTTAAGCCATCTGAGTCAAGGTTCGTTATTTGGTTATAAAAGTACCTTAACTGATCTAACTAAGTGAAGGAGGTGAAAAACATTTTGCAGCTCAAAAATTTATGTCTTAGGACTTAAACATAGTGAAGTAATCTGCTGTAGACCACGTAGAAAAAAGGAAGTAGTTGGGAAGAAAACAAGACCCATATGTTAGGTCAAAAAAAGACTAAGCGGACTGATCAGTTAGTGAATCTGTATAGGGAGATAGAGCTGAGCAGAAAATCTTGGTGTCAAGAGAGGACATTAGTCTGACAAACTTGAGATCATGTAAAGCACCATGGCTGCCAAGGTGAGATAATGAGGTACCAAGATATAGGAAGATATTAAGATATTCTCATATGCAGGTGACACTTAGTTGCATGGGGAAGCAGGCAGATGCTTACCATCTGAGACCTCAGATCACAAGAAGCAAGTCCTCGATTATCCAACGAGAGCTCAGGGCAGTCTTGCAGTCTATAACTGGGGTCACTGGGATTAGATAAACAGGTAAAACCTCTGGGTTGGAAGTGAAGCTTAGGTACTCAGTCAATTTGGTAATACAGAAGGATGAATTCTGATTTGGGGACAACGCAAGTTGTTAAATGTCTTCCTTTGAAATGTGATAGGATGGATGAGCAGAAAATCATAGGTATAATATGTGAAAGGTCAGTTATGCTGGGATATTCACTCACATTTTGAAGAATGAGGGATAAAGATCAATACACAAGATGAGTGAGGAGATATCATTTACCTGGGCTATGATTAGGAAATGGACTTTGTAGTACCATACTGTGCTGAGGATGATAGACACAGTATTCAAAAATGTGGCTGGATGGGGTAGTGGGGCCTTCTTTGATCATGTCTGAATACATCAGAAGGTGTCTGGCTGTCAGGAAGTGAAGAGACTGAAAGAAAGACAGCAATCCTGGACCTGAGTCCATCTCTTGGCAACAGAGGAAGTTATGTCTATTCTCACAATAAGGCAAAACTATGTCAAGCCTCATAGTCCCATCCAAGTGCTCTCTATGAGATCCAGAGGCTCAGCCCAGTTACTGCCCTAAAAGTCACAGCAGTATCGCAAGTGCCTGTATACTTTACTGGCAGCAGTAGATATTGGGTCCAATTGACAATAAAAGGGATAGAGGAAACAATGCAGAAGCTCCACAAACATCAATGAGCCACTAAGTTTGTGCCTTCGAGGCTGCGGGGCACGTAGTATTGATGGCATGTGGGGGTGGCATATCATCTTTGCTTGTGTAGATTCAGAGCTCAGTCAAGAGGACTTGCAACTGTTTTGCGAAGACCTGGATGGGACGGTGGGGGGTGGGTCATTGGAGGTAGTGGTGAGGAGCTGAAACAGACAAAAGCTGCGGTAAAGGGAGCTGCCACAATGCCTGGTGCACTTTTCATCCTGAGTTCCTAGCAGATTGTCTGGCACACAGCAGGTGTTCAATAAATAATTATTGGATGAATGATTCAATTAATCGAGGACTTTTGGTAACATGTGATGATCAAAGAGTAATATTTCACAATGAGAAGTCCATGTTGATTGCTGTGTTCCACAAGCTGACCTTAAGTTTCTTGGCCACTGTATCTTCAACATTTTAAACTGGCCCTATTTCTTATTTTATGAAATGAAATAAATGCTAATGTGCTAGCAAGGGAATGTAAACAAGTGTTGTTAGACAAATTCAATGTGACTAAAAAGGAACTGTAGCAGGTGGATGCAAGTGAGCCCAATTAAGATATATTTGCTTTTGTGCCACAGATTCTATGCTTTTCCAAATAGAACTGTTAGATGCTAAGCAAATGGGGACTATTTTTGACTCATACTTTTTTTTTAATCTGTGGGAAACATATTTTCTCATCGATATTTTCTGCTGTTCTCTGTTCAAACTTTGCTTTTGTGATGCTTCTTTAAAGACTTTTTGTTCTTTCTCATTTTAGTGCCATTGTTTATGCTGAATTTGTTGTTGTTTTTGCATTTACGTTCCACAGAGAAATGATACTTAACAGCATAAAATCCCAGAACTGCATCAGGATAAAAGAGGTGATTTATAAACACATAATAGTCGTTTTTGATACTTTTCATCATTAGTCAAGCTGAGAGAACAAATTGGAATTTGAGCTTCTGGTGGGCTTTCTGAAGGGATCCTCAGATAAATGTAGCCAAAGATAAAAGATAATTCCAATTAAAAGATAGTGGATATTATGCACAATTATGGCTGTGGCCAAGTCAAAACACTTTGAAATTAAATGTCTTTGTGTGAGAAACCACAGTGTTAAATAAAATAATCAACAGGAATTTATTTCTACTTTCTTTGCTAAATCTACTCACAGGCTCATTCCCTATTGTGGTAGGAAGTTAAAATTCTGTTAAAATAAAAGGAAACAAAACTTCCCAAGCTAGAATAAAGGCTAGAAGTTAAACGGACATAGTATCAAACTCTTCATGTAATATCATTAATTGCATTTATGTCTATTTAATTTTGATTGTTCAGAACCCCAAACCAGAAACCTTCTGCATAGTACATAGCATTTCACCCTGATGACAATTCCTCTCTAAATGTTCCATGTGCACTTTACCTTAGCTAAATATCTCATGTATTGGGAATTATGACAAAATATGCTATGGAAGAAATGATGGGGCTATCAGTTTAAATGATATACTATCATGCACCAGTTCACAGGCCAATACCTGAGACTCAGAATTGTGAAAATGAGAGGAGAGCAAAATTAGAATAACAAAATGAGTAAAACAAGTGTACCATTAATTCAGGCAAAATCAATATAGTTTAATGACTCGCTGAAATGAATGTGACCAGTGGAGATCTTAAGAAAATAATTTTAAAACTGTCTTTCTTCCTTGATAGCATGTTGAACATCTGATGTTACAAATGGTAAAATGGGACTCCTGTAATTTCATGGGAAATTTGTTATTTTAGCATACAGTTTCACCAAAAAAAAGCAAAAACAGAAATATGTAGATGAAATAGAGTCAGAGATGATCATGAATTATCACCTCATGTTTGATTCAACTTAAAATCCCACAGTCTTCTCAGTCTTCAAGGCAACTTAATCCTTTGTCCCATGGATCTTCTCTATGTACCAGGTGAGCAATTTTACCTCTGCAACTCTGTGGCTAGTAGCTGCAGTTTATCAAAAGTTGTCACCATAGAAAAATAAATCAGATCACTCATCATTTTTCCCCCCACTATTAGGGCCCTGATGCGTCAGGTAAATAATATGAGGGGCTGCTATGCGGCCATATGCCTATTAATTTCGTTGCATTGTTTTTGTCCAGTCTCCCAATTTCAAAATACATGGAATGAGAGAGAGGATTTGAAATTAGAGCTGGCTATCAAGACACTTCCCAAATTGGGCTTGAGGGACATTTTGGGACATTTTGGGACAGGGTACAATAGGGCCTCTAATGTTTATTGCTCCCACTGCAAAGAATATAATTAAGGCCCCTTAATGTTTATTGCTCCAGCTCTGAAAGAATACCATTAAGTCAGATACATCACCTAATGGCATCCTTATCAAGCCACACTCCGTGAGCACAGATGGGACATTATGTAACACAAAGAGAGCGGGACTGCTCACCAGGCTGCATTTGGAAAATCGTGTCAGGAACCTTTCTTTAAACAAATCCAATAACATGATAATGTGGTAGACTACTGCCCCCTCCACCACCATCCTGGACACTCCGTGGCAACCTGAATAGAATTGCATTAATATTCATCATTCATGGTCTACAAAACAAAGAAAGAAAGAAAGAAAAATGAAGAAGAAGGAGAAGAAAAATGAAGAAGAAGGAGAAGAAAAAAAGATCCACCACCCCCTGTATGCTCTGCCATATTAGTGCTCCTAATGAGAATGAGTTAAAACCCAGCTGAGACATGACCCTAAACCTTTTGCTTCCTCTTAACTGTCAATTTGGCTTTCCATAGCACTGTGATCAACTGCGTTCTAAGTGGAAGTTGACACTGGCTCAACTTTCTGCCAATGCAGGTAAAATAGAATGGGAACTGCCTGAAACTCAATGCTGATGTAACCCGGTTCTGCATCATTACCCATAATCTGTGTCTTCAGCTCTGTGCAGCTCCAATTTCATTTCTTTAATAGCATGGGTTTTGATAAGAATCTTCCTTTCCCTCCCCCTCCCATTGCCAAGTTCCCTTTATGGTGTCATTGCTAACTTCCCACACAGTGCAAGTTCATTTCTCTAAGAAATTCTCATCAGTGGTCTTTAATAGCAGGTTAATGGGCTGTTAAATCTCAAATTTTCCAGAATGATTTTGTTACCAGGAGCCTTCCTCCTATTTCTGGTGTGGTCAATAAGAGGCTTGTTCTAGAGGCACTTAATGCTTCACCCACTAAGGGGATTGTGCCCCAAATCAGACAAAACAAGAGATACTTTTTATTCCCTTATGATATCAACACCATTTTAGTAGAATATCTGTGGGTCTATTTGTTATTCCTACATAAATCAATAAAGGCTCTGAAAAATACAGGAAGCTTTGCCAGATGTGCGCTTACAAATATTAGATGAGAGAGTTCACAGACAGCAGATCATCCATAAGCTGATTCTCAACCTGTGTTGTCATATGCTTCATGACTTGCTTCATTATCTGCCACTGCTACTTTATGTTGGCTATTTCTTTCTGAACCTCTCATAAACAAAATCCTTAATGATATATAGCTCAAGTGGATTCATTTACCAAAAAAATAAAGTACAGAGCAGGTTATTTATAAACCAGAAACCGAGGTGCCTTGCTGCAGGATTTCTGTGAAGTGAAACAGCCTGCTGGAATTTTTCATAATTTCGAAGTGAATAGATGCTATGGATAATTAAAAACTCAACAAAAGCAGATTATAGACTCATTTTCTCTAAGGATTTTTAAGAATGGTATGTAACTACAAGAGCTATGATAATTAGAATGGGTGGCAAATAATAAATGACACAATACAGCACTTTCTATGTGTACACTTCTTGGTCTTATGCTTTTTGTTAATCCTTCATTATACTAAAATAATTTATCACACTTTATTATTGAATGTTTAAAACAAATGTTTTTATATGCCAGTGCTTAACATTTATATTAAGGAACTTACATACAAGTTTTATAGACATAATATTATTTCCTTCTACTTGACTACTATACACATATCATCATTTATTTAGGATAAAACGGATGTTCTTATTCTCTAGAAACTTAAAATCTAGTACGAGAAAATTTTACAAGTCACAGATGACTAAAGTACAAAATTAAAACCTCAAAAAAATTTGAGGCATCATTTTTTCCCCTTTCGTTGTCTTGTTAATAAATGAGGTATTGTTTAGGGTCTTGCCAATCGTCAGAGAATAGGCAGAAAAGTATGACACAAGCATAATACGAGATGATTTCTCATTTACATAAGAAATCAAAGCAGGTCAATATATTGCATATAGAGATTCAAAGATCTCTGAATGCAAGATGAAGATATTTTTCATCTTATGGATCCACCATCCCTTAAGATCTCATCATTTGGATCTATTTTACAAAAGGGGAAGGGGATGGTGCATATTGCATGCCTGCTTCTTAAAAGCTTTGAAACAGAAATAGCACATATCACTTTCACTCACATTCCATTGCTTAGAACTCAATAACAAGGATACAACTAACTGTAAGAAAAGGCAGGAAATAGATCCTAGTTGTGACCTGAAAAAAAAAGAAAATTAATTCTAGTGAAGAGCCAGCTAGTGCTTCCATTTATGGTTAAAATATTGTAAAATTAGAAAACTCTGCTGGATCACCTCTAATTAACCCTCTAAATAGGACTCCTTGAAGTAGGAAACTAAGAGTTCTTTAAAAGTGAGAAGACAAGAGAAATTCCATGAAGAGCAGACCAGGAGTTGAAGTCTGAATGTATAATAGTACAAATAAAGTACAATACAAAATTTAATTAGACACCTTGGGGAGTAAGTATTAGGGAGAAAAAGGAGGTAAACAGTGGGGAATATTCAATACTGTGTTGTCTGGGTATGAATGGCAGAATGACAACGTTGTGTTGTCAGTGAGGGACTTAGTCCCTATTGATCATAAGTAAATAATTAGTATGACTGAGAAGTAGCCCCTCACCAGAATCATCCTTAATTCATTCTAGCAATGTAGTCTTTTTTTTAGCATGCGCCTCTAAACTCTTCCACCCTCCACTCATTCTCCAGTTTCAAAGTCACTTCTTCATTTTTAGATATTTATTTTAGCAGCATCCCACTCTTGTTACCAAAACCTGTATTAGTCAGACTTCTCCATATATTAATATATATAGAAGATATTTATTACAGAAATTGGCTCCATGTGGTTATGGAGGCTATGAAGTCCCACTATTTGCTGTCTGAAAGAGGGAAAACCAGGACAGCTGATGGTGTAATTCAGTTTGAGTCTGAAGGAGACTGAGAATTGGGAGGCTGATGTTATATATCCCAGTCTGTATCCAAAAGCCTGAGAACCCAGAACACTGATACCTGTGGGCAGGCAGGAGAAGATAGACATCACAGATCTAGCAGAGTGAGTGAATTCAACATTCCTTTCCTTTTGCACTATTCAAGCTAATGGATAGCTGTGGATTATGCCTATCCACATCAGGGAGGACCATATACTTTACTCAGTTTACCAATTCAAATACTAATTTCTCCTGGGAACATCCTCACAGGTGCACCCAGAAATAATGTTTTCCCAGCAATCTGGGTATTCCTTAGTTCGTGTGAGTTGACAAATAAAATTAACCATCATACATGCAGAAAAGTAATTTTAAGAAGAGATATTGGAAAATAAGTCATCTTTATTGATGGTCATTATGAGATGTGGTTTTGCCAGTCAGTAACTAGGTGGAGACAGAAATCACTGAAAGAGATAACACCACAAACTTGAAATGGCAGAATGCTGAGAGGCATAAATGTAAACATGGAAGGTCCTAATGGTAATAAAAGAATGAATCCACCAGAAGAGACTGCTACCACAAATATGGCAGCCGGGAGCAAGAAAAAAGTCAACCCCACATTTGGATATTTGGGTCGAAAAGAATATACTCTAATGGAGATAGCTGTGAGGAATGAAGCTTTGTTAGGGGCAATTTTTTTTGCCATATAACTGAAAACAGAATTTGGAAGTGAAATTTAAAATCTATGACAATGAAATTTAGGATTCATTTCATATTTCTGTTGAGGAAGGTAGTGAATAAAACAGTAAGTGCAGGATAAACATTTTAAGTTATATGTAATAGACCAGGTTTTAACTCATTTCTCTAAGAACTCACAAAATGAAACTTACTAATAGGGATGGCATTGCCTTAAGAGAAGAAGATGGCCAGGCATGGTGGCTCTCACCTGTAATCCCAGCACGTTGGGAGGACGAGGCAGGCTGATCACTTGAGGTCGGGAGTTCAAGACCAGCCTGGCCGACATGACGAAACCCCTGTCTCTACTAAAAATACAAAAATTAGCCGGGGGTTGTGGATCGTGTCTGTAATCCCAGCTACTCGAGAGGCTGAGGAAGGAGAATCGCTTGAACCCGGGAGACGGAGGTTGCAGTGAGCCGCGATCACGCCACTGCACTCCAGTCTGGGGGATAGAGTGAGACTGTATCTCCAAAGAAAAAGAGAAAGATAACAAAGAAAAACAAGATATAAATCCATAAGCAATGTTTTTGTCTTTAAATCTACTCCCAAATCATAACCTTAGTTAGTATTCTTTGCTAAGATAGTGTTTACTGAATCTAATTAGTTACGACAAAATGATGACAGGAAAATATAAACTTATTTTTATTTACTAAAGGCATGATAAA
Organism: Pongo abelii; assembly: GCF_028885655.2. NCBI lineage: Eukaryota > Metazoa > Chordata > Mammalia > Primates > Hominidae > Pongo > Pongo abelii. The sequence goes on along the minus strand of NC_071990.2, from coordinate 92,426,840 downwards.
AGCAGCTGTGTTACTTATTTTTAGTTACTCTTAAGAGTATGTCTGAAGCAGTATAATAAAGTATTTGACTAATTAATCTTTGTTTCTGTAAACTTTGCACGTATAATTATAGCTTTTAGTGATAGCACGAAGAAGGCTCAGAGGGGCTGTCCTGGATACGTATAAAGTTTGTTGGGAGTAGAATAATGAGTCGAAAATTTGAAGAGGCTGGGTGTACTATATTCTGTGAGTGTACAATTTATACTCACAGAATATATACACAGTATAAATACAATGATTGTATTTCAATCAGTAACTACCTACACGTATGTAGGAACGAAAATTAGAACTCAAATCTACATGACATAAGGAGAAAGGAGAAACATTTTTATAAATATGTTCTGTTATCTGCAAGTAAGAAATATTATTAAAGATTACAAAGAAAGAAGAAAGAAAGAGACAGAGAAGGAGGTAAGAAAGACATTACATTCCTAATAAACATAAGGTTTGTCACATTTTACAAAATATTTGCACACAAATATGTAAAAGCCGCACTAAGTTTGGTGGATAGCAATTTGATTTTCCAAAAGAAGATAAATTTTTGAATGTCCCATGTTCTTTTATGGCCTTTTGTATCATGTAATAAATATTTACTATAAATAATTTACTAATCATCCACGTATCACTCTATGTCATATAGGCACTTGATACATATTTATTGAATGAATGAATTATAGGTAAATATAGGTTTTATTTCAAAGAGGATATATAAAACAGTGCAAGACTGTGAACTCCACCTGATACTTTTATTATTATTATTATTATTATTATTATTATACCTTAGGTTTTATGGTACATGTGCGCAATGTGCAGGTAAGTTACATATGTATACATGTGCCATGCTGTCCACCTGACACTTTATTAATAGTCATGCCCTTTCTTACCCTTCAGAAAACATTTCACTAACCTTTCTGTGGGGAAGTAGAAATTAGATTTGTTAGTTTTCAGTACTTTTTCAGTAAGAATTGCTGCGGGGAAAAAAATAAGAACAGACGTGGATTCCAAATAATATCCTGTTGGCTACTTAATAATAAAAGCAACCACCATATTCAACTCATGTATGAAAACACAAGCTCAAGGATGTGAAAGCTGCCTATAGAATTCCACAGAGATGCACTGAAAAGTTGAATGTGCTTGTTTTCTCTCCATAAGCTGGGAAGAGACTGACTTAAGACTCGTTGCTTAGCAGAACCCTGGAGTAGGGTAGGAAGAAGAAAGCAATGTCACAAGCAGACAGGCAGTCCCAGGACAACGCTTTGGTATAAGGAGGTCAATAGAAAGCTGGACCAGACAATGGCACTTCAGTCACATTCTCACAGTGATTCTTGTGAGAATATACAGGAAGTCATTTAGTTTGCTATATTTCATAACCCTTTTTAGTGTCTCTGCTCCCTTCTACACTTATATGTCTGTTTGATTTTTCTCCCTTTTCCACATATTCAACGCAAATTGCTGTAAATGCCATTGCTGCCCATTTCCCCGAAGCCCCAGTTCTGCTTGTGGCACCGGCTCACTTATCACTTATTCATTTATGAGGTCCTCAGGAGGCAGAGTAAGCAGACTTTCATATACCAGTTTTAAGGTTTTGCAGCATTCAAACATTTACTAATGTTACATTTGGAAATATGTATTTGTTAGCTGCTGGTAGTCCTTGGCGGTCTTATTACAAGTGTCATTAAAGCATCATAATATTTGGAGGAATCGCTCTGCTTTGAGATATTCAGGTTCATTAATGAACATTATCCATCTGACACATTTGGTAAACACCAGAGCTTCAGAGAACAGCTCATCAGGGATAAGCTGGGCCCTCTAGGCTCACTTGGAGAAGCTCATGAACTCACTACTGTTCACCCTCATTAGGCTTGAGATGCAGAGAAAAAAAAATACTGAAAACTGCAGGATTTGTAAGTTAGAATTTAGAGTCTAATGTATTTTTTTGTCATTTTGTTTTTTGGTATGGAGATTGGTAGATGAGAGAGAAAAGAATGCTGTGGGGAAGTTCCTATAGTTTGCCTTTGGAAAATATCAGTGTTAAGTTCAGAGAAAAGAAAAAACAAGGTAGGAATAAAAAAAAATTCTGATTAGTTCCTTGGATTTGAATTAGGAACATCTTTTTTTTTTTTTTATCATTAAAGCCTTTATTCCAGTAAACTTGACAACTTATACAAAATTGACAAATTAGGGAACAAATATTATTGAGAAAAATCGCTAAAAATATAAATATTATTTTCCCCAAAATGACACTTTCTTTATGGTGGCCTGTAAAGCAGGAACCATGGACCCACATTTAGAGATGATCCATGTACCCTACAGCCCATAAAAATTTTCAACAGAACTGAATTAAAGCAAAGTTCCTAAAACTAACCTGATTTCAAGTGTATACAACTTTGGCACTTCAAATTAAATAAGCTTTCCAGCAAATTGTAGATTAAAAATATTTGAATATATAGGTTGTTTTGTACACGTAAGATATATAATCATATTTTGTATAGTCTTTACCTGGAAATTAAGAGATTTTAAACCCAATTATCAAATAATAACTTTAACATTGTAGTTATCCATATTTTATCATTTTAAATTATTTTAATATAGAAGAAATATTAATTTCTTCTAGCACTTGACAAAATATTGCACATTTCTCTTTGAAATCATAAAAAGTTCCTAAAACATGTACATGCAGTATGGTTGCTCATTTTAAGGATATAGGAAGATTCAACCTCTTGAATCCCCCAAAACCCACACATTCCAGTAGTGTGTCCACTGAGGTTATTCAGACATTTGGTGCAGGCTGTAAAAATAGGAATCCGTTTATATTCCCCAGAAGAATTTCTAACTACCATGAAAATGGAAAAACAATGTAGTTACTGACAAAGAAGTTGGAACAAATTCAAGGTGCAGAATCCAAGAGAACTTTGATTCTTACTAGAATCAATAATCCTCATTTGTCAAAAATTATTTATCTTCTTTCATTTTTAATTTGGGCATTTATAAGAAAATCAAAATAAATGTAAATGGGTGGATAAAATTACTATATTAACAAAATAGTTGTTTTTATGATAATTTAATAGTTTTCTAAAACTTAAAAATATAGTTGGTCCTCATTATAGATTTTATATTTGCAAATTCTAAAATGCACTCATACCCTCAGAATTAATATTCATGTTACTTTTGTGGTAATTTGTGTTTATATACCCAACAGTGAAAAATTTGAGTCACTCAATGCTCACATTCCTAGTTGAACAAGACGATTCTCTGCCTTCCTATTTCAGTTTTCATACTGGAAACAAGTATCTTTTTTTCAGTCTATTTAGTGCCATGTCTTATGCTTTTTTTTTTTTTTACTTTTTGTTGACAATTTTAGTATTTAAAATGGTCCCCATGCATAATCCTGAAGCACTGTCTAGTGTTCTTAGGCAAAAGTAGACTGTGATATGCCTTATGGAGAAAATACATGTGCTAGATAATCTTTGCTCATTTTTGAGCTATAGCATTTTGGCTGTGAGTTCAAAGCTAATGTATCAACAATACATATTAAATAAGGTGTCTTTAAACAAAAAAAACACACATAGAAGAAAGTTATGTATTGAACAGTTGATAAAATTGCTACCAGAGGCTGCCAGGAACTTAACCCTGTGTTTCCTCTAGGAGCAATGGTTCAGTATTCACTAATTCAGTGTTTGCAGAGACTTTACAGGACATAACTACCATGAATAACATGAATGTGCTGTGTATATATATATATTTTTTCTGATAAATCCTTTCAAGTGAGATTGAAACTGTTGACATTACTCTTTACTTTGGCAAAGCACAAATTCAATATTCTTCATAACCCAAAGACTGTTTGCTATGATATGGTGAATTTCATATAGGAAACAAATGCAGTATTATAAACATCTTTTCGACTTTTCTTTAATAACCTGAGTAGTCCAAAGAATGTATATGCAAATTAATGAGGACTATCATTTCATAGGGATAACTCACATCCAAATATTTTTGATTGTATTTTGTTTTGGTAAGTCACATTAAGATGTGATTGTCCACTCGAGCCTAGGAGTTCAAGACCAGCCTGGGAAACAGGGCAAAACCCCATCTCTAGGAAAAATAGAAAAATTGGCCAGGCATGGTGGTGCATACCTGTTGTCCCAGCTACTTAGGAGGCTGGGGTGGAAGGATTGATCAAACCTGGGAGGTCGAGGCTGCAGTTAGCAGTGATGACACCACTGCACTGTAGTCTGGGTGATAAAGTGAGAGTCTGTCTCAAAAGGAAAAAAAAAAAGAAAGAAAAGAAAAAGGTGATTGTTATATCATTTTGACCTACTAAGAGATAGTCCATATTTCTCATGTTAAATAGCATAAAATATTTGTTATGTATATTAAATCTCACACTGTATGTACATGTGTGTAGCCTTACATTTATGTCTTATACTTTCATCTGTAGAAACAAAACACTATTATATATAAATACACACATGTGACTATTTTATATGTAGTACAATAAACTTAGATAAATTTGAAGATATTTATAAACTTGTTACAGATGTAATCCAAAGAAAACAATAAACTAGTACTCACAAAGTAAGAAATTGGACGGATGAAAAATAATGAACTTATGGTACTTCAAAACAATCAGCAGTTTATAAGAGCACCTGGTTAAAATAATATTTGTAAGAGATAATTAAATTATTGTTTCAGGACTGTTAGTTGCAAAGAAACTCCTGAAGTTTTCAAAGGCTGACTAGCAATTGTTTAGGAATTTTCATGCATTTGAACTTGATATTGAAATCAATGGCCTACTTCCTCACTCTCTAAGAAATACCTCAGTAGGAGATGCAGCATCAAATGGTAAGAAACACATATATATACCTAAAACTACATTTAATTTGTAAATATTTGGAAACAAAAGCCCATTGAAGACCATAACAGGAAATCCCATAAATTAGAATAGGCTGAAGAAAAAGAAGTGAGTATAGGAAAACTAGCAGATCTTCTAGGTAATCATTAAATTGATCGGGTCAGTTTGGATGGGAAGTGTGGGTAGGAAGAGAGGAGACAGTGGTGATGACGTGGGCACAGAGTTTTAATCTGGGCGAGCTGGAGATTTCATGCCTGTATACAATGTTTTCCTTTGAGAGAAATCTTTACTTATCTCAGACACTCTTGCCTAGGATTCCTACTGTAATTTGTCATCCATAGGTGGCCACTCAGCAAGCAGCAGAGCTTAAGAAGCAGCATTTGTTGTTCCAGAAAGATTTCTGGGTAGTTATACCATCAGACCTGTCATAAAAACCAAGAGCACTGATTTAAATTCTTCGGTGTGTTACTTAATTACCTTTTTAATTAGGATAAAACGTCTTTTCACCCTTTCCTATTTGAATACCGCCATCCCTGCTTTCCGGGCCAAGTTATAAATACACTGCAATGAATAGCTCTCACTCCCTCCCCTCTCTTTCCCCACTAAGCCAGCTGCTCCTGTGTGTTCAACTGTCAGTATCAGTGCTGCAGAGATGCTCCAAGTGCTCCCTAATAACTCGGGGAATCGGAGCCGCTCATTGCAGAGGCTGACAGCTGAACACAGCTCAGGGGAACTGAATGTGCAGGAGGAGCAGAAAGAAGAGGGTAGATTGATTCTTTGAGATGCAAGGATAAAATGCCTATTAAAAAAAGCCATGACTCTGCTTGGAGGGTGACTAGGCTAAAGGCCAGGAAATGTGTTAGTCAAAGTAGAAAAGGAAGAATAAACCTTCAGTTTAAACATAGAAGAAAAGATCATTTACAAGAACTTGCTTGTTTTCATGGAAACGTGTAATCAGGGTGGAGAGAATCAGTTGTCTATTCTGTCTTCTGGGACACAGAACTGGGAGACAGAAGACGGAGGTTGAGGACCTGTAAAAAGCCTGACTCCCCTTTAGGGGATACATTACCAGGCTGAGGAAGAGCCTGAAAGTTGCTCTTTGCATGGTCTCCGTGAGAACTTCTAGAATTGTAAAACATTCTACCAAGAATTGTCCTCAGGTACACTTTTAATTATTTTTACTTGTAAAGTACCCATAATTCAAAATTAATTATCTTATCCATTTTTAAGTATACAGTGCAACAGTAGTAAGTCCACTCACAGTTTTGTGCAATAATGACAATCTACTATCCATCTTCAGGATGCTTTTTACCTTGCAAAACTGAAACTTCAATACCTGTTAGACAATAACTCCCCATCTCCCTCCCTCAGCTCTTGGCAGCCACCATTCTACTTTCTGTCTCTATGAATCTGACGACCTTACATAAGTGGAACCATATGGTATTTTCCTTTTTGTGACTGGTTTATTTCACCTAGCATAATGTCCTAAAGGTTCATCCATGTTGTAGCATGTGTCAGAATTTCCTTTCTATAAAGGTTGACCAATATTTCACCATATGTATATATCGTATATAGTCTATCTCTTCACCCATCAATGAACTCTTGATTTGCTTCCACATTTTGTCTAATGTGTATAATGCTGCTATGAACATGGGGGTACAAATACCTTTTGGAGATCCTGATTTCACTTATTTGAGGGACTTACCTAGAAATGTAATTGCTGGGTTTTATGGTAATTATTTTCTTAAACTTTTGAGGAACTGTTTTCCACAGTGGCTTCACCATTTTACACTTTCATCAGCAGTGAAAAAGGTCTCCAATTTCTCTACGTTCTTGCCACCACTTGTTATTTTCTGGGTTTATTATTTTTTTTCTTTTGATAGTAGCCATTCTAGAGTGAGATGACTTAGATACAATTAACTTTAGCTTCTTTATTTTGCACATGAAAAAATATTGGGACAGAAATTCTTCAGATGCATAATTAGCAGTGGAGCTGGAATAAGAACCCAGGTATCTTGGTCAACAACCTGAACTCAGGCTTCCAAAAATGGCCCAGTTGTATTTTGTTTTGCAATTCACAGTACAATGTGTCTAACCAGACTACAGCTATACTTTAACTTACCCTATCTGGACAATACATATTTTGAGACTATGTCTCTGGCCTTCTGAAGAATTCTGTACTTAATAGAAAAGCAGGTGCACATGGAAAATATTCAAAAAGAGCTACAATTTAAATACTAACCAAATGACAATATTCATAGTGCATATGAATGCTGAGAATGTATAGAACAATGAGGGTAGAAAGCAATCAACAAAGTCCTCTGGCAATTCTACAGAGCAGCTAAAATCTAATATTTTACTATCCGCAGTGTGGGAGAATATACAGTAATAATGGAATTGCAGTTGAAAAACTGTGAGATCAAGTTACCAGAAAATGCATACTGTAAAAAATTTCTTATTTATTGTTGTTGTTCTTGTTAATGTTTATTTGGAGGAAAAGGTAATACATAGATACTAAAATGTTATTTTTGGGTTTTGAGATTCATTTGTACAACCAATATTAATTGAATTCCTGCTGTGAGCCAAGTGCTGAGGAAATAGCACCAAAGAAGACAAATAAGGCTCCTGCTCTCCCGGAGCTTATTTTCCAATAGAAGGTAACTTTTAAAGAAACAGCAAATAAGCACACTAGGCATTGACTGTGATAAGCCAGAAGTTCCAAACTGGCCATCAGCAGGCCAAATATGGTTAGCAGATGGCCAGTTTTGTTTGGCTTGCATAGTATTTGTTTTTAAATTAAATTAGATAGCATTCAAAATTTGGAGATATTCACCTAAAAATCTGAATTTCTGGTTTTTCTAGAAGATTGAGAAATTTGACAAAACTTCAGGATAGTCAAATGGGATAGGTGGAAATGTCGTGCTGTTGAAATTATTTTACAATTAAAACTTGAAATTTGAAAATTAGCCAGGCATGTGCAGTTCTGAGGAAAGAGCACTCAAAGCAGAAAAGAAGCCCCAATTCCTGGAAAACTGCAAAAGCTGGGCCAATGAGGCAGCAGGTTATATAAAGGACTGTCACAAGACTTGATGAGAAGTTCAGTTTTGCTATATGAGTGAAGGATGTTAAGCCAGAAAGACATATAGGGTGATTTCTTTGTTCCCTGTATTTTCTAAATATGTCAGTTTAAAGATCTATTATCACCTTTATTATAAGATGAGAAATCTTATTTTAAAATATACAAGGAAAAAATATTTTCTTGGTGCATATGTGTTTTAAGTAAGACTTAGAATAGGGAGAAAAATAAATCATTGTAAAACAAGATCACTACAATGTTCTTATTAAGTGAAATTACGACCCTAAATTGAAAGTCATTTTCTATCTAGACTTCCCCCTTATAGAGGATATGAGGGTGACGAGACTGACTTAATCATTAGGGGTTAACTGGGAAACTGGCAGGAGTTACTAACACACTGAATGTCACTCATCTCTAGGTAGGCCAAACTTATCTGATTTATAAAGGTAACACCAAGCACTGCCCTAAACCGCAAAATATGAATGCATTCAATATGCTTTAGGAGCAAGAGCTTTTGATTTAAGAAAAAAAAAATGAGTTTTCTATTCACTGAAACAGAAATTTTTAGTCTAGGGAAAGAATGGCAACAAAAGAAGAGAAAACATGTAACATAAAAGATAGCATTTCAAAGGAGTCATGCTAATAATCTCAACAATATTCAAATAAAACTGGTCCCTGTTCAGGGTCAAGTTTTACAAAGAGCATCCATGTAACTGATGGATAGGTGAACTCAAACAAAGTCCCTGGGCTTGAGTCTAAAAATCTGTTTTACTGGAGAAGAACTCCACAATGCCATAGAATTACAGTAGACTGCCTACTAGACTCATCTACGAAGCTGGCCCACAATCACCTCTAAGAGAAAACCTGTGAGAGGGGAAATTCAGAAAGAGAAAAAGAGTAAACGAGAATATCAAGGCAATTGGGATGGTGCAGTTCTTCCAACTGAAATTTTCTTTCATAAGCTCATTTATAATTGTGTGTGTTTGGTTGTTTTTCTAAAGTGTTTTCTTATAATTTCCAGGAAATAACCAGATAAAAAACTGAAATGTAAGTAATAGGCAGCAAACAATTTGTAAAATATTTCTGTCATAATAAGTTCCATTGTACATAGAGATCTCTGAAGAGTACCATTGGCCACAGGATTTAGTAATAACTTATTAAAATAGTTCGTGGAAACAAAATAATAGACTATTAATCAATACAAAGGTATGAATCTGAACTATGGATCAAGCTGAGTTTGTGGGGTTGTTGAAATGATATTATATTATACCAGCTGAAAATACATATGTGAATTCCTATGTATTCTTAAAACCAGCCCTAAAGTTGACATTCAATAAGATATGAAAAGTTTATGTCTGTATAGGTGAAGAACCATGACTCTTTTTACAGAGATTATTAGTCACTATACCTTAATTGTAAAATCAGTTACAGGAATAAATAAGATTCTGTGAATAATCAACAATTCATGATCAAAAATTATTTTCTAATATTCTTCTTTCCTTATTCAAATAAATCACCAGCTCCTATCAGGTCTATATTTTTTAAATGTCTTGGTTTCTTCACCTCTGCTTTATCTACCTACCACTGTTCAGTCCATATATAAATTATATTAAACCTGAGATATTATATAAACCTGACTATGCTATTATCTGTTCATAGTCCTTAAACTTCCATTCCTTTTGGAAAAGAAAATAAAACGGAAAAAAATATTTAGCCTGGTATGGAGTATAAGAGCTGTTATGTTGTAGCTCCTAGGTGTGTCTCTCTCATCTCACCTCTTGCCATTCTCACCTTACACACCTGCATTCCAGGAACATAAAATTATTCAACAACTGCTTTATTGAATGCCTATTATGTACCAGGCTGAGTATATGGTGGTTCTTGTCCTCAAATTCATTTCTTCTAGAAAGCATAGAAAAGATAGTAAACTATAATTTTATCTTTTCAAGAAAGCTACACAGCAAAAATAAATGGCAATATAATACAAAATAATCAGTAGGGACCAGATGCAGTGGCTCATGCCTGTAATTCCAGGACTGTGGGAGGCCGAGGTGGGCAGATCATCTGAGGTCATGAGTTTGAGACCAACCTGGCCAACGTGGCGAAACTCTGTCTCTACTAAAAAAATACAAAAATTAGCCAGGTGTGGTGGTGGGCGCTTGTAGTCCCAGCTACTTGGGAGGCTGAGACACGAGAATCACTTGAATCTGGGAGGAAGAGGTTGCAGTAAGCAGAGATGGCACCACTGCACTCCAGCCTGGGTGACAGAGTGAGACCAAAAAAAAGAACAAAAGGAAATAATCATAATAGTGGGCTTGGGTAGTATTCATTCAGAGAGAAGGAGTTTGGAAGGTCTCTGCAAATGAGAGCTATTTGAGTCAAGATATGCAGTTTGAGAAGGAGCTGGCCATTTGAAGCACTAAGGACAGGTTCGTTCACATAGAGGAAACTGAAAGGAAAGAATATAAGATGAGACAAGAGGTGCCTAGACTAGGATAAACAAGTGGTCTCATATAGGAGGTTCTTAGAGACACAGGGAGTTTCAGGTCACATAAAGGCTTTTAGGCTCTGATGAAGACTTTAGATTTTATACCAAGTGTAGATAGATTTAAGCAGGAAGTGACATGAACAAACTTTCTAAATATTTCACAGTAGCCACAATGTGGAGGATGTGGTAGATCTGGAAAGGTAGCAAAAACACCACTCTCTGATCTCTGTACTTTTCTACTTATTCCTGCCTGACCATGACTATTTAGGCCAGGAGACTGACATAAGTCCAAGAGCATTCACTTACCCAAGTGACTCATTGGGGACTTTCAACCTGAAAGAGAGAGAGGAACCAAGGGAGAACAGTTCTGATATACCCTGCAGAATGTGCTTTGCACCTTGGAGGCTCCTGGAGAGTAGTAGACATGACAGCCTGCTCCACCTCAGCCATGTACCATGGCTTATTGCTTGAGGTTTCATGAATCTCTGATCCAGTAACTTTCTCAATGGACCAGTGAAGAAAATAACAATACCAGTAATACAGGTAAATAATAATAGCCACAATTAACTAAATGCTGCCCACAGGCTAGGTATTTGTGATGGACACTGTATTAGTCTGTTCTCATGCTGCTAGTAAAGGCATACTCAAAACTGGGTAATTTATAAAGAAAAAGAGGTTTAAAGGACTCACAGTTCCATGTGGCTGGGGAGGCCTCACAATTGTGGTGAAAGGCAAAAGGCACATCTTACACGGCGGCAGGCAAGAGAGAATGAGAGCCAAGCAAAAGGGAAAACCCCTTATAAAAACATCAGATCTCATGAGACTTATTCACTACCACGAAAGCAGTATGGGAGAAACAATCCCCATGATTCTATTATCTCCCACCAGTTTCCTCCCACAACAAGTGGGAATTATGGGAGCTACAATTTAAGATGCAATTTGGGTGAGGACACAGCCAAGCCATATCAGATACATTATCATCATTAGTGCTCTTATCAACTCTGCAATGTAGATAGTTTCTCCCACTTTCAAAATGATAAACTTTATGGGTCTGAGCAGATGTTGAATCTCAAGTGGTGAAGCCAGCATTCAAACTTTGGTCTTGCCTGATTTTAAAATCCATTTTCTTTTTATCACTTGTCCCAAACAAAGAAGGTTTTATTTGGATTTTTCTTATAGTTTTGTTTGCAAAACTCAATAATTTGACACTTTTTATTTCTCCCCTTAGTTTCTATAGCACTTAAATAAACAAAAATGTATCCCTAAAATTTTCATGTCCAAAAAATAAGCAAATAAATACAATTGTAAGAAGTATAGACAAAAATTAATAAGAAAATTGAAAAAGAAGACATCTCCCCAACATTAAAATAAAATATTAATAACAAGAAAAAGGAGATCAATAAGTGGTTTGGTCTAATTTGGTTCTCCCTGTATAGACAGCACCAGGTGGCAAGAAAATGCCTTTAAAGTAGATGAGTGTCATGTTTCCCTCCCTGAACTTAGGCAGCCTTGTCAGTGTAGTCACCTGGAATGGCTTCCAAATGGAGCTTATGTACAACAGAAACAAAAATGAAGTCCCTTAGGGTGGAAGCTAAAGGCCAACTTATGCTCTAAAGTGTTTCAAAACTGGTCATGGTGCTTCTGGTCTTGAGAACATCCCTGACAAGGTGGGAGTGAAGGCTGCATGCTCTGGTCATAGGTGCCGATGGGGCTTCCATCATCTCCAGTGTCATTGGGCACCTAAAGAGTGTGCAGCAGGCCGGGCACGGTGGCTCACGCCTGTAATCCCAGCACTTTGGGAGGCCGAGGCAGGTGGATCACCTGAGGTCGGGTGTTCAAGACCAGCCTGACCAAAATGGAGAAACCCCGTCTCTACTAAAATTACAAAATTAGCCAGCTGTGGTGGCTCATGCCTGTAATCCCAGCTACTTGGGAGGCTGAGGCAGGAAAATAGCTTGAACCCAGGAGGCGGAGGTTGCAGTGAGCCAAGATTGTGCCATTGCCCTCCAGCCTGGGCAACAAGAGCAAAACTCTGTCTCAAAAAAAGAAAAACAAAAAAACAAAAACAAACAAAAAAAAGAGTGTGCAGCATAATTAAAGTTCTAGAGCCAGCCTTTAGACAAGACAATAGTCCTACAAACACTCCCTGGCTATTTGCCATCTATCTAAAGCTACTCCTAGCTTCCATTTTTTAAATATTTCATTATTGAAGAATCAGAGCAGCAAAGTCAAATGTCTCATAGCACTCATAGCAGATAATTATTTTGCTAGGTGATGGTGGCAGCCTCAGCAGAGGGAAAACAGGAATGACTTATTAACATTTTTAGATGATTGATGACAGGTGTCTTCATTTTGGCAAGGGAAACTTTTAGTCAACTGAAAAGGCATGAGCTTTGGAGTCAGACTACCAGATTTCAATGAGGACTTTTGAGCTATGCGGTGACCTCAGCCAGGTTAATTTAATTACACTAATTTGCAAAATCTCATGTTTACAAAAGGAGAATAGGTAGTTTATAACATATGAAACTGTGTATAACATATAGATGGTGCTCAATAAAAATTTGTTTTATTTTTTCTTCTTCTTTAAGTAGTTTCTTGTAGCAAAAGAGAGGTTAGCCATGAAAGCCTGCTTATTAAACGAAGTATGTTGAAAAAAACAGAAACCACTAAGGAACTATGTGTCCTTCACCAACTCATTTAACACCTCTTAGTCTTAGTTTCAACATCTTTCAGAGAAAATTATATACCCCAAAAGCAATTATAGAACAAAAGATAAGAATAATTATGATTCACATGATCTTTATTCAGAGATTATTACTCATAGAGCTTGAGAAAAAAAATGTTGAAAAGCCAGGTACTTTGATTATTATAATGTTCTCATATTTCTTACTGGGCCTATGAAATACCAAAAATAAACACTAAAGATAAAAGATATTTGAAAGCAGTGCTATTCCTTTGGAAGTTACTTCCTTCCAAAATTTAAGAGGATTCTGATGTTCCCTTAGATTACTTTTTGTGAAAATTGTTTTTATAGAGATACATACCTACACGATTCTTAGCTATTAGTACTAAAATGTGTTTTCTCTCTGAGAAAGGCCAATCACTCTGCACAAATGTCACCATTCTCAAGACTGATTTAGCATTTCTTCAACCTGCAACAGATTCTTAAATCAGTAATACTTGGAGACACCATGCACATCAAATGTACTAGTGGAATGCTTACAAAATCAATGAATGGTAGTCTTGTGAGTCTTGTTATGTCTATTTTATTGATTGAGTTTTTATTATATCTGTAATTACAGTTCAAAAGTACAATTTGATGATCTTTAAAAAAGTATTAACTCTTAAATTCTCTTAACCTATAGGGGCCTTGACTGTTTCCTTGCTCCTATTACTCTATAGTTTAACCTATTTCACATCTAAATAAATAAATGTGCTTCAATAAGACAGCTTTCTCTGAAATACAAGGGCTGCAGAGGAGGGTTTTGATTGTAGTAGTCAGAGATGTCCACTTATCTACATGGAGTAGTACCTAGATGGGCTCTTTTTACCCAGAATTTTATGGGGATAATCAAAGGATTCACTGAAATTTATTCATCCCACATGCTCTCCTGAGAGCCATGCCTTCTTGCTAACAAATTGGTGATAGTCATCTGTGGCATGGCCAGCAAGGCAAATGGCTGTGGTTCAGTATTACCCTCTTCTGTTCTCCCACTTTCTTTTTCTCCCACAAGAAATGGACTATTAAGAATATCTGCCGTGTCTTTCAGTTCCCTTATTACCATTTCATACTATAGTTAGAATTCATTAAAATATATCTCACTGTAGGCCATGTAAGTTGACAGCCACTTTAGAGGTAGTCAGTTGCCCAATTACAAATTCACTCCAAAAGTCAGCAAATATCTAATTAAAAAATAATACACTCCCAGATGCCATTTTTGTTGATCAAACATGGTTGAATATTATCAATTTCCTCTGGTTAAGTGAATATAATAACTTCAGCAATTCATAACTTTGATCAACATAGAGCTTTGCTATTTAGGTTAATATATTTCTAAAATGTGCTTTCATTGGTAAAATTAGTGATTTGATGCAGATGTTAATATATTTTAGAAATCAGCTTTCTCAGGTAAAATTAGTGCTATTCAGATATGTGGACTGGCTTAATTATTTCCAAGACAATCTCTATTCTCTCATGAGAAACCCATGAAACTCTAGCAAACCCCTTAGGGCATAACCTCAGGAACGGTGACTGAGGTTTGATCAAGGGTCTTGTGTCCAGCATTGGTCTCTGGAATATTGTCATGTCTGGGGCTTCAAGCACCTCTTTTGTGCAAAGCATAATAGTAGCACCTACAAAGATAAGAGACTGGAGTTTTGTTCATCTCGAATAATAGGTATTGTTTAAAATGTTTTGTGCCTTTTTGCTAATAAGTGACTGTTTAATATACGTCAGTGTAGGTGGCAGAATTTGATCCATGCTTTTACTATTATCTGGTTGGGAAGTATGGGAATCAGCAGCTACACTCTCGCCAAAAATGCCCTAAGAGTTGTGTGCATAACTCTTAGGTCATTTTTTGTTATAATATTTTGATTTTTAAAATGTGTCCTTGATCAAATTGCAGTCTTTGTGAAGTAATTACTCATTGGTCTCCATGGCAGACTTCTCTTCCTCCCATATGCCCTTCCCTGTGTTGAGTGGCTCTGAAGCCATGGTTCATTGACTTTAGACCAAGTGTTCTGTGTTAAAAAGCATGTGATTTGTGTCAGCTCTCAATGGGATCGGCACAGTGTTTGAGAGGATTTAAACCATTTTCAGTGGAAGAGTCACTTATTGCTTAGGGATAGAATTTCAAACAGAGATCCCTTTACTTTATTTGAACAGTATAGGATGGTAGCACTCTGTGTTGGCACTATTATACTTTCCCCTTCACACACCCAAAGTATGGGACATCGCTGCTTTATGAATTCCTGCCCAATATGTTGGAGGCTAAGTCATTATATGTGTACATTCTCTAAATTCTATTTCATAAACTATGTGGAAATGATGTACCACATGTTGTTGCATATATGGACAACACATTATCATGTCTTAATCTTGGATCATACATGCCAGAGCCCAAGTTCCCCAGAAGACAGATTCTGAGACACTGAGGTTTGTATCAGCTGTCATTAGGATATAAGCTGCTCCCATAAAGAGGGCATAATATTGGGCAAGGAAGCTTCTTCTAGCCAAGAACAATTTCTTAAGAGAGACTTTGTTGTGAACTGTTAGCAGCAAACTCAGGAATCTGAAGAATAAGCACCAAAGTCCTGAATGGGAACAGAGGTGGAACATCACAGCCATCACCTTCGATTCAGTCCCAGGTTTGGACTATTCCTAGTATGAGGTCCCTTCTTTTACCTGCATGTACCCCTTGGTTTGGTCTTGACTGAATCTCAATTTTTCCCTTGATTTCTCCAGTGCTAGCCTAATGGTCTGCATTTCCCCACCTCTCCCTCTCCCTCTGCTTATAAATACCATGAATCCTGAGGGGACACCACTCATCAAAAGAAGAGGAGAGTCTCCTTCTCCTGCTCAACATCAGCCCAAACTGCTTATAGCACTTACTAAGAGATGTATGAGAAAAAACGGTAGTGAAGAGGAAGATAGTACTTCTTAAATAATAATCTCTGCCCCCTCCAATATAATGATAGAAACAAAAGAAAAGACCGAGTAAGAGAGAGAGAGAGAAAGAGGGAGAGAGAGAGAGAATTTGAACAGGGAACCAAACACCCCTGTGGAGTAGGAGAAGCTAAAATACAAAGCACAGGAGTAAGTCAAAAATCTAAATCACTTAGTAAGTGAGAGAATAGCTAAGGGCTGAGAAAAAGTGGTCAAATGAGCTAACAACCAGGAGGTTAGAATTATACCAAAGTGAAGAAAGGAAGCTCTAATGGGAAAAAAGGTGTTTGAGAAAATATTAGCTTATTTTGATAGAATATTTCTTGAAGGCAGAGAATAGAAAAGAAGACCCTGGACTGATCAACAAGACAGAATAATTTCTGTTACCCTTAGGGCTAAGCAAAAATCATGGGTAACATTCACCTTGAAGACTGTTCCCATTTCTCATCTGGTTTACATGATTGCACATTAATGCAACTCACAGTCAGGGAATGCAGTAGTGTGATTAAGTACAATCCTAATACTTTAAGTAAAAATGTAATACTTTAAAAAAGCATAGTCTTCCAAAATTTCTAGATAACATTTTAAAATTTAGCCTTTTACTTAAATCACATAACGTGGTATCCTACCAGTTTTCAACTCATCAATTCTCCTTTCATTCAAATTGCTATTGAAATGTAACTTCCATCGTGAAGTCTTCTTTGATAAGAAATCTTTTTCTTTATGCTGTTCTATCTAATCGGAACATGCAAATGCAGTGACACTCTTACTTATCTCTGCTCTGATTTCATATACCCTGAATGTGCGCCCGATTAAATTATGCAGTCAGGTTTGTATAGAAATCTATTCCCTAGTTCTCCTCATTCAGATCACCAAGCCTACAACTTTGCAGGCAGCTTTGATGCCAATGGACTACTGCAGAATAAGAAAATGGTAAGGATGGCACAGTTTGTCACTCAAAATGATATGTATTTTAAGTGTCATTGTGACCATATCTCATTCAAAAGAGTACATACCATAAAAAAGTCAGACGTCCTTGTGAGGGGCCACTAGCCATCTCTCAGACATTTTGTTGAATTCATTCATATCTATATCTAAATCTACCAGTGTGACTATCACTATCTCTAGCTCTGTAATATGTACATCTATATCTACAGATACAGAAATAAAGATATAAAAGGGGCAGGGGCTACCCATCATGTTTAAATCCAAAAGCAATGATCTTCACAGATTTTCTCAGTGCAGAAGAATGTCCCTGTGGAGAGGTCTATAAACAGAATGACAGTGCAGTCACGATATTTTATTCAGAAATAGCAGTGTTTATTTTTAAACAAAAGGGAAAGCTCTCAAGACCCATTAGTTTTCTCTTAAAGACAGACAAACTTTACCAACCTCCTTTGGAAGCTGTGATAATTTTCATAGTACTCTAGATCATTTCAAAAAGAATAAAATATAATGAAGTGCTGCTCTTACAAACACAAATTTTATAGAAACCTTTGGACTGGCAGCTTTGGAAATTCTTCTCTCAAGGGAAGTAAATTTAAGTGGAGCTGCACTTGAGTTCAGTTTGTATTCCCCTCTCAATTACCATCAATACAGCTGAATCAGGAGCTACACCAAAATTCCTGAGATAGCTTTTTAAAAATCTAAAATAAAAGAAGAAAGTGTTACTGTAGACAGAGGTGAAAGAAGCCTTGATACAGGAGGGACAAAATCCCTGGACGGCGGGAGCTGAGGGCATGAAATAATGAAACAAAACTTGAAATACCCAAAGCAGAATATGCGCATCAGAATTCTTGTTCTTTCTTTTAATTGTTTAGGGCAGCAAATATTTGATGTGGTTTTGCTTGACTTAAGATACATAGTAATTCTTTAAACAGATACATAATAAACAACCTAGATGATTATCATGTAGGAAAGGAACAGTTAGTTAGCGTAATATATTTGGGAGTTGCTCCTTTTTGGTGATTAGAAAACTCTTCTGGACGATGTACCCCAGGCATCAAGGAGTGGTACAATACCTCATCAGGGCTTATTGCTTAAGCATGCTGCAGGCAACTACTATATCAGCATTTAATGGCTCAAAACAATAAGATATGTTTGTTTTTATTATTCAGCAGTGCTTCTCTATTACCAATAGATAGATTATTGCTTGAGCTTCAAGTTTTCAATAAGTAAGAAGCATTTTTACTAATTAAAATTGTGAAAGTAACCTTCAGAGCTGGTTGCTTGATCTAAGTAATTCCAAGAAAACAGTTCACTGATGATATTGGTGTAATCTGATATTTATGAAATTCTAGCTTTTCTATAAATATTGAAATTTAATGTCAAAATTGAGTAATTAGAAGTGGAGTTTTTAATCTCTTATTTACCTTCAAGCCATAACCAAGATCTGCAAGCCTAGCTACACAAAAAAAAATTCAACTATTTTCCAGAAGCTCTAAGTGCCATTGTGAGGTTTTTATAAGTGCCATGCTTAACATAGCACTAAGAATACCCATGGGAGTATCATTAAAGTTGCCCAGAACGTGCATCTTGATGCATTATTTCTAGTCTGACAGCTCTGCACTGCAAAACACATTCTTGTTCACACACACACACTCGTCAGTACCATTGCAGACTTCCCTCTGTTGACCCAAGGTACCATTAGGCGGGTCTGAATTGTGTCCACACAGCAAGGATCTCAGTCTGTTAGATAATAGAACCAGGTTTGTTTGATTACAGAAATATCTTTACAGAAATATTTTTGATTACAGGCATATCAAAAACAAATCAAATTTGGTCCATATTTTATAAATTGATCCAACAAATGAGCATCAGATTTGTGATGGTAAGTGTATAATTTGCATTTTGATTCTCAATCCTTCTGCCACGATATAAATTTGCTAATTTATTGGAGTTCATAGTGAGGATTGTGCTGAAAACTGTGAATATAAAGATGAAACTGACCAAGACTCCAGCAATTACATTAACATATACAGATGCACAAAGTTGGTGGAGTTAATTTGGTAGAGTTAATACTTTGGTTGAGTTAGGACTTTGCAGTGAGCCAGATCTGAGGTTGAATCTTGGTTCTGCAGGTTACTATCTCTGTAACCTTGGGCAGACTACCTCATCACCATAAATTTCAGTTTCTTGGTTTATAAAATGAAATTAACAAAAAACCTCACCTCATTGGGTCATTTTGAGATTTAAACAGGGTAATTATGTAACTCATTTAGCATATTGCTTTTCTTATAATAAATGTTCAATTAATGTCAACAAATGTTAAAAGATAACATTCACCAATAATTTTTTTAAGCTAGACTTCAGATTTTGGATTTAAACTTCTCAGTGTATGACAATCATAAAGGCCCTAGTGAAAGTGAGAAATATGGAGAGAAGTGATGGATAATGGATGTTCCTCTACAATTCGGCCCCTTTAAGTTCCACATCATAGGGCTGTTCAAGAACATAATAACAAGCCACAAACACAACCGCCCTTCAATAACATGAAGGTGAGCTGCAGGTAGGTGGGCAGAGGGGCCACAAAAGTGCAATGAAGCACAATGGGAGGAAACATAAAATAGCTGTTGATCACTGGGAAGTAGTAACAGCAAACAGGCAGTGCTGGCAGGGACCAGTCAGAGAAGAGGGGACTCAGAGGAAGGGAGACAACGGAGCTTCCCATGAGGCAAATTTGCTGAGCTCCAAACAGCAGGAGGCTGGGCAAGTCATCTATAGGATTTCCCCTTGTACTCTGGCCTGGGGTACTGTGAAAGTCAAGCGGTCTTCTCTCTCTCTGCAGTTGGTATATAGATCCAGACAACATCTCCTAAAGACAACCCAGTAGAGTGAAAAGAGCAGAGGCTGTGTGTTTTTACTCACTGTTCCACCACCTACCAGTTCCGCGAACTTGGGCAAGTCACTTGACCTCTGCAGCTCAGTAGCATGGTCTGTGAAATGTGATGATATTGCCAAGCCAGCAAGCAATCAATGGTAGTTTCCTTGTCTGATTCCCTTCCCATCCCCATGTTACCTAACATTTGCCATATTTATTTATGTTTTTATTTTGGAACAGAATCCAGCACTTAAAGCACTTGGAAATTAGCGGGGTAAATCCATTGCTTCTTGGCACAGGAGCCGATTTCCCTTCTCTGTAACAATGAGGAAATCATCACCACCCATCATCCTGCTGCAATCATTTCAGCGGCAGCAGAAATCGTTCCCATTCTTTATCTCAGGATTACTTTTGCTCCGTGAAGCTCTCTAGAGCTTCAAAATTCTTGGTGCATTTGGTGAATTTTGCTTTCAATCCAGATCCCAGATGCAGAACTGTATTTATTTTTTAAAAAAAATCCCTGGCAACCAAACTTCAAGTCTTTTAAAACCTCAAGGAAAGGCTGTTGTCATTGGTTTTGCCCTTATCCAAATCTGCATGTACTTCTTGACCACAAATTAGGTCACGGATAAGTTTGGAGCTGCCAATCAGCCTTGGATTCATCAAGCATTTTAAACTGCTGGTGCTGCAGTACAAACGCCAGTGTGTGCCACAGATAACAGTATCATTTGCATAGTTACAATCAGTTAGTGATAGAATGCCTGAGAGGCAGAAGGGATGCATGGCAAATGCAAAGTCACTTTCAGATTTGCATTCGTTTTGGTTTTAAATGGGGAACAGAGGACTTGACAGAAAGGGGCATTGCCTCCTGTTCAGCTTGATTCAGGGGAGCCTGTGCCTATAGAGCATTTCAGCTCTCTGAAAGTGTTCTGTGATCTTCCTATGAGCTATTCTTCTCAACAATGTATGACATAGCTAGTAGGCATTATTATCCATAATTTAGTGAAAGGGAAGTGAATCAAAAACAGGTTGAATGACTTGTTCAACACTGCAGGAAGTCACAGCCGAGGCAGTGGAAGAACCTACAGCTTTGTGCTCGCTCCCCATCTGTTGCTAAGCCCCATTAGCTGTGTTTCCTACCTGTACCCAGTAATTAGCCAAACTGAGCGCTGCCAAATAAGGACATTGCATTGATTTTTTTCCAGCATTTTCCCTCTTTTGAACTTTGTCATTTGACTTGCAAAACATTATAAAAATAGCCTTTTCTCTCTCCCTCCCCCAACAAAAAGAGCCCACGGGAACAATAAAAAGAAGAGTGAGCTGAAGTTCATTTATTCTGAGGATTGAAAGCACAAGGAGTTAATATTTCTAAGTGCTGTGGCGGATGCTGTGAGAGAGGCTGGTAAGCCTTGAGAGAATTGTGCTCTACTTAAATGACAAGTACCAGGATCTGATTGATATTCTGTGTAAAGTTTTCCCCAGTTACATGGTTTTTCCTTGGCACCTATGATTTATGGAATATCCCTGTATTAATTAGGCATATGCTAGTATTTTGGAGAGAAAGGGAATAAGACAATTATCTAGCATCGAATTGCATAATATATACAATTTACTGAAAAGACTTGAGTTTAGAAACTGGGAGAAAAGGTTAAACACTTTCTTCAGGTGCCATAATGGAAAATGCTGTCATGAATAGATAGCAATCCCCTAAATATGAAAACAAAAAAAGTAACTTCTTTAGTAGGAAAAAAAAAGTTAAAAACCACAGCAATCCCTGACTCAGCAAACATGAGCAGTTGATAAATGCACCTGCTACCTTGTCTAAAGCTGATCTAGCCTTTTCAGGGTGGCCTTATCAAGTTAAGATCTTGTTGGAGAGTAATGAACATGAGAAAAGATGCTGGTCTTCAATTGCTCATCATTAGAGCTCTGTACACGGCTTGAGGGAGAGCAGGGACCAGGATAAATCAGTGCTTTGAACCTCCTGATAATTGGTGCTCAAATCGCAGAATCCGGGTATTATTCTTGGCTAAAGTATCTGCCACATGGCTAGACAGCTATATACATTAATATGGTGAAGATACAGTGATGCCAGCACTCATCCTTGCAAAGGTAATTAACAGAATTGGGTTACATAGGAAAGTGACCCAGTATGTCACACTGAGCAGTCTCCTTGTACTTCAGTTTCTCCCACATGTAATAAGAATGACAGTTACTTCTGAAGAGGGCAAGGGAAAGCATACAAGATATGAGTTTACTTTTAATTAAAGATCTACATAAATGTAAAAGCAAACCTACATTTTGCCAAAAGTTACCTATGTGAATGAAACATTTGTTGAATACCTACTTGTATGTAAATGCTAGGCCATTACGAAGGGTATTTCTAAATATAACAAGAAGCCTGCAGAACAGGTGACTTAGAATGACCTGTGTATGTAGCGAAAGATGAGAGTGGTGAGATCTCTGATTGTAGGGTCAGATAGCAGAGCTCCAGAGACCCTATTTGAAATATTTTGGCAATACACAGGAAATCCAAAAACGAGCACCTCTTTTTATTATCTGCACTCTCTTAGTCTTGCTCAGTCCTCAATCAATTTTTTTTTAATAAAGCTATTTCCAAGGACATTGAATCTTCCTCCTGTTTGTTATTTTTCTGTCAGACTCAAGTATGGCATCCTTGGGCATCCTGAGGCATCCAACCACAGGTTGACAGGCCCCCTGCTGTAAGTAGTAGATAGGCTCCTTCCACCTCTAACCCAGTCTAAAGGTTCCAGCTTCTTTCCCTAACTTCCACTGTAGTGATAGAGGTAGAATATTCTAAGAACCCAGAGCCATGGGCTTGACATTCATTTAATGTTCATAACAGGCAAGGCCTTCGTATTTACAATTTTAGGGTGATGCACTTAATAATTTGTGGTAGGCCCAGAAGTGCGTTATTATGATTTTCTAGTGTTTCTAAGATAGTACAGAAAGACTAGTGGTCCTGATTACTTAGCCTAGCTTAGGAACGGGTCTGCTGATGAGGAGCAGTCCCAGGAAGGCTCAGATCCTTGTCTAGGCTGTGAGCAGCAGTGGGATGATTATAACTCCCAGAGTGGTCACTTTGTTTGCCATAGATCTATCTTTATCTAGTTTGCTTAAAAGGAACCCATCAGATTTCTTTGTTCCCATCTTATACATATTCATTTATACAAAACGGACAGGATGCATTGCACAATGAACAATTCGCTTTTCACTAAATCTTTCCAGGATATAAACATATATAAAATACATTATTTTACAAAAATATCACAGTTGGGCTGCCATATAATAAGATGATTATGATTATAGGTTCTGGAATTGGTTTCTGGGATTTTTAGCTGTGCAGTTTAGAGAAATTTACTTCATTTAAGTATTTGGCTTCCTCTTGTATAGAATAGAAGAAAAATAGAATCTGCATTATAGGGTTATTTTCCATAGTAAATTTGATAATGTATATAAAGCACTGAGCAAAGGTCCTAACACATACTGAACACTTGACAATTGTTTTTAAAAGTACATCTGTATAAAGGCATACAAAGAGCACTTACAATGCAAGCAGTGCAGCTCATTGGTAGAAAAGACACTTTGTGTAACGAATTTACTTCATTACAATAGATATTACTGTTCACCTCTCCAAGAGGAAAAAGCATAGATAGATTAAAATGGCTTCCCCTGCTCACATGGTTATTGATCAAGCTAGAATCAATTCAGGAATCCAGTCCAGCTTGTCTCTACACGTAGGCTCTTTCAATCTTCAAGCTCTGCCTCTAATAACATAGCTCTCTCTGCTATATGTATAATTAGCATAAAAAAAAGCAAAGAAATAAAATAAAGTTTCCTAAAAACTGCTGTCACCTTCATCCCACTTCCTTTTTCCATAATTCTTTATAACTCTTTATCCTTTCATTATCTTGGAGGACAGACATTTAAGGCTGGTTCCGACCACCTGATTTTTACTGTAGAAAACTTATTCCCACAGTTCTAGATGGATAATGTTTATAGGGAGTGCAACACCTTATGGGACTTTGTAATTTTAAAGAAGATTCTTAAAGACTAGAGTGTATAATATTTAAGAGAATGAGTCACTATTTGCAGAATTTAAGCATTGTAACAGAGGAGGCAAGAGAAAACTAAGATATAAGGAAAGTAATACTTTGTTTTAGTTGAGGAATTTTCTAAGATGCTCAAATCTTCAGGAAATTGCCTGTCCCATATAACACTTCGCTGCTTATAGTTTGTTTTATTTTCTTTTGGTTTCTGTTTTCCTGCTGTACAGTACAGAAGTTCAAATATTGTAATCATTTAGAAAAAAATCAGTCACCCTATGACTGGTCTATGAAAATATAGGCTAGATTGTAAAAGCTGTTATTTAAAAAAAAAAACAAGCATGCATAATTCTGACTTGCCCCATGAAATTTTATGATATTCTATAAAAAATTTTATCATATAAAGACAAATCAGCATTAGATAACCTTTAAAAAGGTCATTTTTATAAGTAAAAATTAAGTGAATATAAAATGATGCTTGATAGATATTATAATTTAGTGACAAGCAATATAGTTCACATAAAAATAGTAATTAACAATAGGGCTTTAAAAAATATCGTAGAGGGCCAAGCATGGTGGCTCATGCCTGTAATACCAACACTTTGGGTGGAAGAGGCAGGTGGATCACTTAAAACTAGGAGTTCGAGACCAGCCTGGCCACATGGCGAAACCCTGTCTCTACTAAAAATAGAAAAATTAGCTGGGCATGGTGGTGCACACCTGCATTCTCAGCTACTTGGAAGGCTGAGGTGTGAGAATCACCTGAGCCTGAGAGCCAGAGCTTGCAGTGAGCCAAGATCATGCCACTGCACTCCAGCCTGGGCAACAGAGCGAGACTGTCTCAAAAAAAAAAAAAAAATTCTGAATCTTTATGATTAAAGAAATAAAATCAAAACCCTGGATTTAAATGAGACATCTTAGATTTCAATAAAATAATAAAAGCACCAGAATCTAAAAATACATCTTTGTCTTAAGGTATTGATAGCAATAGAAATTCACCAATATCTATGAGAAACTATGGTCAGTGTTATAGCTGTTTAACAATATTTCCAGGACTCTTTCCATTCTGGGCATCCTTCTCCTTGTAGTCAAGGCTGGTCATGGGACTTGCTTTGTTTATTTAAATGACAGAAAAGAAGTTAATATTTCAGCCTGAAGTATTTAATTGCCAGTGTTGAATCTCTAACTCTTTTATCCCCTTTGATGTTGATTGTGGAAGAGGGCTTGTATTGAGATACTGGGGACGAAAGATTGCAGGGGTCCCCGTCAACTTTTGAGGGTTGCCGCTCTGGACTCACAGAGGACTTTGAGTGATGAAAACCACACTTTTTTACATATATATAGAGAGAGATATACATCCCTATATATATTTATGATTATATATATCTCTATATCATAGAGTCTTATGACTCAGAAACTGAGTAAAAAAGTTAGCAATCTAGCAGTATGTGTTCCATGTTCTAATGCATGAAATGCCCTGTATATCAGCATCTTTTCAAGTCTTGGTTTCACCACTTGCTAGCTACATGAACTTGAGCAAGTTTATAAATCTCTCTGTGCTTCATCTTTACATTGGAACACACAGCTAAGGATAATTTCTACTTCCTTGAGTTGAAATAAGGATCAAATGAGATGATTCATGCAACATGCTTAAATGCAACCATCATAGTACATGTTTGATACAGCTCTGGTTATTATTACTAATATTATGATTAGGGGCATGATAGCCATGCAATGTTCCCAGGCCAACCAAATCTGTAGAAATGAAAGATGACTTATAATTGTATTTTCTGTAATAATGCATTTAGAACAGTTACTAAAAATGGTGACTGAGAATTATTGTTTGCGAAGAACAGAAGCCTACTCAAACTAGCATAAATAAGAGAGGTTATTACAATTCTCACAGGCATCTAAGCTCAAGAAACACAATACAGCAGAGCCCACAGTTTACTTAACACAAATCCTTCAGCACCCAACAGCTCCCCTCATTTGGCTTCTCCCTACATCTGTGTCATTCTCCTCATTCTCCTAACCAGCCTCTTTTCTTCCTCCACTTGCACATGGTCCAACATTACCACCAATTACAATTCCTTACCAGGAGTTTCAAATTCAAACACCCACCACTGCCATCTCCAAATTATTTATGTTTTCAAAAGATATCTGGTCAATTTTGGTTATCCAATGGATTGAGGCACACATTGGGTTTAATCAGCCGCAACCTGGCTAAAGCGTAGCATAAGAGTGCTACTTCTAGACGCTATGGAAAAGAAATAAAAAAGTAATAGAACTTTCCATAACAGAAAGAAATAAAATAAGAAGTGTTTTTAACCTTGAAGTTTTTTTAAGTTCTATTTTATATCTAGCCATTTTGATTAGCTATGTTCTCATAAATCTTGTTTATATATATTGTAAGTTTCAAAAAAAATGTGCAGCAGGTCTTCTTTTCCCATTTTATATACATCTGTCTCATCCTTATTGACTTTACTTAATGAAAAATTGCCTTCTCAGTGTCATCAGTATTGATCTTGATGAGGGCGAAAGTGGCTGTTAACTCTCAAAATCATCAGAAAATATTTAGTCATTTCCATTGATTCTATGAGAAATAGATCAAGTGCTCATTTCCTTTCCTGCAGTAATAACACTTAACTCCACAAATGAAAAAAATCTGTATCTTCATGATTAAAGAAATAAAATCAAAACCCTGGATTTATATGAGACTTCTTAGATTTCAATAAAATAATAAAGCACCAGAATCTAAAAATACACCTTTGTCTTAAGGTATTGATAACAATAGAAATCCACCAATATCTGTGAGAAACTATGGTCAGCGTTACAGCTGCTTAACAGTATTTCCAGGACTCCTTCCATTCTGGGCATCCCTCCCCTGGCAGTCAGAGCTGGTCATGGCACTTGTTTTGTTTATTTAAATCATAGAAAAAAAGTTAATACTTCAACCTGAAGTATTTAATTGCCAGAGTTGAATCTCTAACTCTTCTCTCCCCTTTGATGTTGATTGTGGAAGAGGGCTTGTATTGAGGTATTGGGGAAGAAAGATTGTAGGGGCCCCCGTCAACTTTTGGGGGTTGCCCCTCTGGACTCACAGAGGACTTTGAATGATGAAAAACCACACTTTTATTTTGTTAAGCCACCGAGATTTTGGGGCGAGGGTTGTTTGTTACCACAACTTGATCAAACCCATCCTGAAAGATTGACCCAGCTATAAAATATCAATGTTTGTTCTCTCTCCTACTAAAAATAAACTCCTGCAAGGTGAAAAAAAAGTTCTTCACAGAACCTTCTCTATATCAAAATGTGGCTAACTTTGGTCCACATGGATGATTGGAAATGAAAGAAAACCGGAATTAATGACAAAATTTAGCTAAAACTTTTACTTCCTTGCTAAAAATCACTCTTTTCTCAAAGGTAATAAGCCAAGGGTCAGCAGAATGGACAATTACTATTATACATTTTCAGCCCATCATTTCTAACAGTTTGTAGGACAAAAGGAAAGGAATAAAAGGACAAAAGGAAAATGGTTAAAAAGAAACTCAATGATATAAAATTAGTCAATATTATGTTTAAATAATTTTCAAATGATATATTGAGGAAAAAGGATTAAGAGGAAATATAAAAATGTTAAAGAGAAATTATATTATAAGAGAAAAACATTGGGTTATTTTTGTCATTATTCTAGTTTACCTATTTTTAATAATTTGGTTATACTAGCTCCTTCCTTCCTTCCTTCCTTCCTTCCTTCCTTCCTTCCTTCCTTCCTTCCACTTTTTTTTTTTTTTGGCTAAAATTATACACACTTATTAGCTCAGTTTGTGTCAGGAATCTGGGCACAACTTAGCTGAATCCTGTGCCTCAGGGTCTCACAAAGATTCCAAGTGTCAGCTGGTACTATGTTTCATCTGAGGCTTGATTGGGGAATGATCTGCTTACAGACTCACCTGGCTGTTGGCACATCAGTTTCCCCAGGGCTGTTGAACTGTGGGCCTCAGCTCCTCACAGGCTGCTGGCCAGAGGCTGACCTCAGTTCCTAGAGGCCTCCCTCATTTTTTTTCTAGATATGTCCTGCTTGTCCCTAGAGATCCAGTTTCAAATAGCTGTATGCTCCAGGAGGCTGACTGCCAGGGAGTGTGTCAACTGCGTTCCTTCACTTTCTAACTTCTGGTTGGGGTTGACCAGTGGGAGACACTGGCAGGAAAGTAAAGAAGGAGGAGATTGAGTCTATTCCTTCTCTGCCTGGCCTTCTCTGCCTGGCCTTGGGTTGGATTTTTTTTTTTTTTTTTTTTTTTTTTTTTAGCAAAGATCACAGCATTTTTGCTCCAGCTGCCTTCAGCTTCAGCTATTGTCTCTGGATTGTGGTCACTGCTTCCTCCCTTTGCCACTTATATAGAATAATGATAATGGATCCCCCAGTTTACTGGCCCTAGAAGTTTTCACCATCACTACTTGTTTCCCTTAATCTTCTGGTATCTTTGAAAACATGTCTTTATTACATGCTTTCTGTTTACCTAATTTTACTCTGCCATCTGCTTGTCCAGGACCCTGACATAACCACCTTTAAGAAAAATATCCTGACCTTAACCTACTTTGCAATAGCATCAACCATTTCTTCCTATCATTTTTGCCCCAATGCTTTTTAGTGTGGGAAAATATGTGTACCTTAAAATTTACTATCTTAACCATTGTTAA
This sequence comes from Pongo abelii, assembly GCF_028885655.2. Lineage (NCBI taxonomy): Eukaryota > Metazoa > Chordata > Mammalia > Primates > Hominidae > Pongo > Pongo abelii. Next base: position 92,398,132 of record NC_071990.2, on the reverse strand, counting down.
ATGTATATTTTAGTAGTGTTAAATATATTCCTATTATTGTGCAATCTTCATCAACATCCATATCCAAAATTTGTTCTATCTGGCAAAACTGAAACTCTATATCCACTAAAAAATAACTTCCCATTTCCCCTCCCCACAGGTCCTGGCAGCCATCATTTCGGCCTCCATGATTTAAGCTACTCCGAGTATTTCATATGTGGAATTATACAGTATTTTTATTTTTGAGACTGGCTTATTTCACTTAACATAGTGTCTTCCAGATTCATCCATGTTGTAGCATGTGTCAAAATTTTCTTCCTTTGTAAGGCTGAGTATTCTCTTTTACGTACATTTTGCTTATCTGTTAGCATCAGATTTTGCTTATCTGTTCATCTCTTGATGACCACTTGGGTCGCTTCCATGTTTAAACCATTGTGAATAATACTGCTATGAACATGGGTGTACAAATATTGCTTCAAGACTCTGATTTCACTTTTTGGGGGTACACACCTAGAAATGGAATTGTTGGATCTTATGGTAATTCTATTTTTTTATTTTGTTGAAGAACCATCATACTCTTTTCCACAGAAGCTGTACCAGTTTACATGCTCACCAACAGTGCACAAGGGTTCCAATTTTTCCACATTCTTGCCACTTGTTATTTTCTATTTTTATGATAGTAGCCATCCTAATGAGTATGAGGTGATATCTCATAGTAATTTTATTTTCATTTCCTTGTTGATTATTGATGTTGAGTATCTTTTCATATGCTTATTGGTCATTTGTATATCTTCTTTGGAGAAATGTCTATTAAAGTTATTTGCCCATTTTTGAAGCAGGTTGTTTGTTTCCGTTGAGCTTTAGCAGTTTTTGTATATTATGAATATTAATCCTTTATCATAGATATGATTTGCAAATATTCTTTCATTCCGTGTGTTGCCTTTTTACTCTGTTTATATTTTCTTTTGGTGCATAATCATTAAAAATTCTTATAAAGTCCAATATGTATATTTTTTATTCTGTTTTCTGTGCTGTTAGTGTCATGTGCAAAAAATCATAGCCAAATCCAATGTTGTGAAGCTTTTGCCCTAACTTTTCTTCTAAGAATTTTATAGCTTTAGGCCTTACATTTATATCTTTGGTCCATTTTTAGTTAATTTTTATATATAGTATTAAGTAAGTGTCCAACATCGTATTTCACATGTAGATACCCAGTTACTGCTGCACAATCCCTTGAAAATACTTAGTTCTATTAAATGTTCTTGGCACCCTTGTCAAAAAGTATTTAACCATATATTTGAGGATTTGTTTCAGGGCTATTTATTCTATTCCATTAGTCCATGTATTGTTTTTTATGCTAGTGCCACACTCTTGACTAATGTGGCTTTGTGGTAAGTTTTGAAATCAGGAAAAATAAGTCCTACATCTCTGTTCTTTCTCAGCATCGTTTTGAGTATTCAAGGTCCCTTAAGATGCCATATGAGTTTTACAATAAGTTTTTCTATTTCTGCAAAAAAACAATGTTGGGATTGTGATAGGTATTGCATTAGATCTGTAAATCACTTTGGATAGTATTGACATCTTAACGATATTAAGTCCTCCAAGTCATAAACATGGAATATCTTTTCATTTATTGATGTCTTCTTTAGTATCTTTTAACAATACTTTGTAGTTCTAATCGGACAAGGCTTTTACCCCCTTGGTTACATTAATTCCTAACTATTAATGCCTAATTATCTTTTTGATGCTCTTGTAAATGGAGTTCTTTTCTTAATTTCCTTTTTGGATTGATCATTGGGAAGAATACAACTGATTTTGTGCATGTTGACTTTATGTCTTGCTACTTTGCAAGTTTTTTATTTCAAATATTTTTTGTGGAATTTTTAAAGATTTTCTACTTATAAATCATGTCACCTATGAAAAGAAATAATTTTACTTTTTCCTTCCCAATTTGAAGGCCTTTTATTTCTTTTTATTGCCCAATTGCTCTGACTAGAACTTCCAATATACTATGTTGAATAGAAGTGGTAAAAGTGGGTATCCTTACCTTGCTCCTGATCTTAGAAGAAATCCATTTCATCTTTAAGCATTGAATATGATGTTTGCTTTGGGTTTTTCATATATTACTTCTATTATGTTGAGATAGTTTTCTTATATTTCTAGTTGATTTTTTTTTAATCATGAAATGGAGTTAGGTCAAATGATTTTTTCCTGCATTATTTGAAATAATATGTTTTTTCCTCTCTTCATTCTGTTAATATAGTGTATTACATCAATTGATTTTTGTATATGAGAATATCCTTGCATTCCAGGAATATATCTCACCTAGCTATGGTGTATAATTTTCTTAATATACTGATGAATTTGGTTTGCTATTATTTTGTTGAGGATTTTTCATCATGTTTGTAAGGGACATTGGCCTGTAATTTTGTTTTCTTGTAATGTTTTTATCTGACATTGATATGAGGTTAATGCTGGCATCATAAAATTAGTTTGAAGGTGTTCCCTCCATAATTTTTTGGGAAAAATTTAAGAAGGATTGATGTTAATTCTTTAAATGCTCGATAGGATTCACCAGAAGTGATCAGGTCCAGGGCTTTTCTTTGTTTGGAGATTTTTTATTAGTGATTCAGTCTCCTTACATGCTATAGATCTACTCAAATTTCTTCATAATTTAGTCTTCCTAAGGTTTGTGCTTTTAGGAATTTGTACATTTTCTATAGGGTAGCCAATTTACTGACTTATAATTTATCTCCAACTGTCAAATAGCTATCTATTTCTCCTTTAAATTTTGTCCACTTTTGCTTCATATATCCTAATGATCTGGTATTAGCTGCATAAATTTTTATAATTATTATATATTCTTGCTGTACTCAGCCTTTTGTGAATACATAGTGTTCTTTTTTGTCTTTTGTAATTTTTTTTACTTAAACTCTACTTTGATATTAGTAGAGCTGTCTCACTCTCTTTTGGAGACCATCTGTATGCAATATCATTTTATATCTTTTCGCTTTACATTTATTTGTGTTTTGACTCTAAAAGTGTATCTCTCATACATACACATAGTTGCATCATGTACTTTTTTCCATTTTGCCAATCTCTGTCATTTGAGGGGGGAATTTAATCCATTAACTATTAAAGGGATTACTGATACAAAAGAACTTGTTTCTCTCATTTACTACTTATTTTCTATATGCCTTCTAGATTTCGTTCCTCATTTCCTGCATAACTATATTTTTCTGTGTTTGGTTAAATTTTTTGGCAGTGAAACATTTAATTGAAATTTTTTTCTCATTTATTTTGCTATGTATATATTTTACCTATTTTCCTTGTAGTAACCATTGGCATTATACTTAACATACTAAAGTTATTACACTCTAATTTGAATTTTTACCAGTTTAACCACAATAATATACAAAACTCTGCTCCTCTAAGAACTCCATCTCCATTTTCTTTAGTTGTTGGTATCACAAAATTATATCTTTATACCTTATGTGCCCCAAAACATGAATTAAAAATTTTTAATGCATTAATTTATTAATTTATGTATAAAGCAAATTGTGGAATTATAAAACAAAGTTGCAACAATACTAACTTCTAGGCTGATAAAGGTTTTTTAAAAAACTATATTAGTTTCTTAAATCATGCTAAAAAATGTTGAGTTATACACTATTGTTACAATACTACTAGCTTCATAATTGTCCACTTATTTACCTTTACAGAGACCTTTATTTCTTCATACATCTTGAAGTTCTTTCTAGTGTTCTTTCATTTCAGCCTATAGGGGTTTCTTTAGCATTTCTTGCAGAGCAGTGTAATTGGAACAAACTCCTTAAGCTTTTGTTTATCCTGCAATTCTCCCTCACTTTTAAAGAACAGTTTTGCTGTTCTTTAGCACTTACAATATATTGGCCAACTGCCTTTTGGACTACAAAGTTTCAGATGAGAAATCTGATGAGAATGACATTGAGGATTTCTTGCAATGCGACAAATTACTTCTTTCTTGCTGCTTTCAAAATGCTCTTTTTGTCTTTGGCTTTCAACAGATTGTTGATAATGTGTCTTGGTGGCACTCTTTGAGCTTATCCTACTTATTGTTTGTTAAGCTTGTTGGCTGTTTTAATTCATGTCTTTTATAAAATTTGGGAAGTTTGGGGGCAATATTTTTTAAAATAGTTTCTTCTCATCTCTTCCTCTCTCTTCTTCTTGTGGGAGTACCGTATGCATATATTGGCTCACTTAATGGTGTTCTACAAGTCCCCCAGACTGGTTAGTTTTCCTCAATTTCCTTTCTTTCTCTTGCTAAGTCTCAATAATTTTCATTGTCTTGTTTTTAAGTTCACTAATTCTTCTCCCTGCTCAAATCTGCAGTTTTCAGTTCTAAAATTTCTCTTTAGTATTTTTAGGTTTTCTATTTCTTTATTGATATTGCTATTTTGTTCATATATTCTTGACTTTTTCCACGTATTTCTTTCGTTCTTTAAGCATATTTAAGACAATTATTTTAAAGTCTTTGTCTAGTAGATCTGTCATCACGTTTTTTCAGGGTCAGTTTCTGTTGGATTATTATTTGTTTTTCTCTTTAAATGGTTCATACTTTGATGTTTCTTGTTTTGTTTTGTCATTTTTTTTATTGAAAACTGAACATTTGAATCTAATAATCTGTTAACTGTGGAGATTAGATTTTCCCCCTTCCTAGGGTTTGCTGTTTTTTGTTTCTTGGATTTTTGTTTTTGGTTTTGTTTTTTTGTTCCTGTTTATTTGATTATTGTAGGCTTTCTCTGTGCCAAGCACTAGCTCGAGATGTAAACAGGTCTTCTCAGGTCTTTTGTGAGCCTGCCCCCTCCCCAGGCATATGCAGTAGTTTTCTAATCTCCCTGTATATGCCATCACCTTTGATTTTCCTAATATTCAGTGTCTAGCTGTTGAAAAAGGAAAAAGAGAAAAATAAAGGAGAAAAAATATGTTAGCCTTTTAAATCTCCTAAAAATCAGTTCAACCAGACAGGGAGGGACTGGCAAGAATAGGGGGAGGTGCAACAATGATGCCTGTTACCTATTTGCTTCTGTGTGATCAGAAGCAGCTGTCAGTGATCAGATCACAGATTTCAGATATTATGAAGACAGTGTCCCTTTTTCCCACCCCTTGCTCCTATAACCTGTGTGCAAGCTGCTCCAGGAACACATTCATAGCTACTTGCCAAGTGGCTGAGGGGTGGAAGATGGTTAAGTACTACTGTTTTAATACCTAAAATTGTCCAAAATTAGGCACAATTTACTGTTGAAGTCTTCCCCTGAAACTTTCTCTTGAAGTAGCAAGCCTTCAATAGACTCTGGAGTTCCAAAATAGTTACATCAGACAGATTCTTTGAGTTCAAATGTTGTCTACGTGTACAGGCAGATTCCTAATACCATCTATTCCACTATCTTCCCAGAAACCTGATATTACTTTTTGAATGAACAGGTACAACTAATTACATAAAAAGACTATAGAGAGAATGAAGGTAAGTCAAATAACACAAATAGAAGAAAACATTAATCTGGAATGTCTAAGAGTTGACCACCTCAAAATAAAACTCCCACTAAATGTTGACATGTTAACACACCAGATATTTGAAAAATTAGGCTATATTTTAGGTCTGTTAATATATTTTTTATTGTGATAAAGGGAAAAACAGTCCTTTTATTGGCCTTTCAAAAAACTTTACTCCAAAGTGAATGATAATTAAAGTGCAAATTTTCGGGTAATAATATCTACATAAATCTTCCAATTCGCATAATTTGTATAATTCGTACCCACACTGAAGAATGTGTTTTATTTAATGGTGGCAAGGATCACTAGAAAATGAAAATTACCAGCATCTTAGGCTGTATTTTCAACTTAGATTATAAGATTTACTGTATGCTATCTGATTTCTAAATATTTTTCCCCCAAAGTAATTGTTTTGGGTCTGGGATTTTTGAACTGCCATCACCCTTTGTAAAATTAGAAAAGTTGGAAAAATTGAAATGAAAGAATAATAGGATGCTCAGTCTTTCTTGTGGACTAATGTTCTTAGACAAATAATCCTCTCATCATTGTTTGCTCACCTGACTCCCTAAATGAATCATTTTTATTCCAGGGTAGCAATCTGGCTCTGTTCTTTTTGAAGATCTGAATAAAGGTGCACTTTCCTGTAATTTTACTCTTGATTTATTTTCAAACATATTTCAAAATTTTGATAGTTGTTTAATACCTGTGTTAGGCTGTTCTTGAATAGCTATAAAGAAATATCTCAGACTGGGTAATTTCTAAAGAAAAGAGGTTTAATTAGCTGATGGTTCTGCAGGCTATACAGGAAGCATGATGGTGGCATCTGCTCAGCTTCTAGGGAGGCCCCAGAAAGCTTAAAATCATGGTGGAAAGTGAAGGGGGTGCAGCCATGTCACTTGGCAAAAGCAGGAGCAAGAGAGACAGAAAATGTGGGGGAAAGTGTCACACACTTTCAAATGACAAGATCTAGTATGAACTCAGAGACAGAGCTCGCTTATCACCAAGGGGATGGCCCAAACCATTCATGAGGGTCTGTCCCCATGATCTAAACACCTCCCATCAGGTCCCATCTTCAAAAATGGGGATTACATTTCAACATGAGGTTTGGGCAGGGACACATATCTAAACTATATCAATATCACTGGCATCACTGTAAGCTTGAGGCGTATTTTTTTAATCCATTTGGGAGAGAAAATTTTGGCTTAATACCATGAAAATACAAAATACAGCAAAACCTTTTAGGGGTAAAAGACATATATTTTATTTGTTGCTTTTGTTGTTGTTGTTGTTGTGAGACGGATTCTCACTCTGTCGCTAAGCTGGAGTGCTATAGCACAATCTCGGCTCACTGCAACCTCTGCCTCCTGGGTTCAAGCGATTCTGCTGCCTCAGCCTCCCGAGTAGCTGGGATTACAAGCACGCACCAACACCCCCAGCTAATTTTTGTATTTTTAGCAGAGACGGAGTTTTGCCCTGTTGGCCAGGATGCTCTTGACCTCCTGACCTCGTGATTTGCCCGCCTTGGCCTCCCAAAGTGCTGGGATTACAGGCATGAGCCACCGCGCCCAGATGAAAGGTATATGTTTTAATGTCTCACTTTATTGTCAAAACATTGACACTAGAGATTTAAATAAAATATGACATAGTTTTCAGAACCCTCAGTTTAAGGCAACAGTAGGAGGATTAAAACCTCCCATTAGGACAGAGGGTAAGTATGGATGAATGAAACTATGGATCAGCCTCAGTCTTCTGAGTAAAAAGCTTAAGAGGAAGCCATGTTCCTAGGGTTAGGAGGAAATAGGATCAGAGCCTATTTCAGTCAGGGACAGCATAAGGGAGCTCTAGTATTATTGTCAGGAGTCCTGTCAGGAAGAAATTAGCGTTGGTTGATCTCTAGGAAGATTAGGGATCAGTAAATACCAACCAGTGGTATTTACTGAAGAGTTAGTTGTAAGGCAAGAATCCAGTTCCTCTGAGATTATGTTTAATGTAGAATGTAAGTCACAAGAGAACTAGAGAAGAAATCTTTCTTCCTTCCTTTTCTCTTTCCCCTCTTTTCTTCCTTCCTTCCTTTAGTTATCCATTCATACAAATTTTTCAGCAAACAAATATTGAATATCTATGGTATTGGCACCCACATTGAGTTCTCAAATTCATACCACACATTTCCTACTGCTTATCTTCATCAGTGCTTCTCTGTCTGTAATTCTGGGATACCCCTCATTCTGCCTCCAGGCTCAGTAGGCATCTGAGGGGGTGGTGTGGCAACGATTCTCACTCTTTTTATCACCTGGCTTTTGAATCCTTTTTCTTGTTTGGGAAATTCCACACTTTATGTGTTGCAAAGGAGTAGAGATAACAGAAGTGTAATTTCTTCAGCTTTCCTTGCAGCTTAGACACATGCAAGTGATGCAGGAATGGGTAACATAAGGCATCAGCGACTGATATCCAGTCTTAGGGGAATCAGCAATGAAGGGTGGTGTTTGGTCCCAGCAACATAAAAACATTAGAGCCTTCACAGGACTGTGAGGTGAGAAATATGAGACAAATTCCTGCTTCTCTAGTCCCCTCCAAGAGATTCTGAATTACCCATTGTCTAGCAATAAATAGTTTTTACTTAGCCAGACCTGGTTTCTGATGCTTGCAACTAAGAGCTCAGAATCAGTTCTAAAATTCACCTGAAGTTCAAAACTCAACTCAATATTGTCTGAGTGAAATGTAGATAATAAGCTGCTCCAGAGGATGCAACATTAACTAATAAGTGTAGCTTAACTGATAGAGAGTGAGTAGAGATGGGGACTTCCAGAGCAGATACCATTTAGAAATATAATTAACAAGGCTGGCAACTTCAATAATAACACAACAGCCATTAAACTCTAACTTGGGTGATAATGGCTGTGCTAGTGTGTGTACATTAGCTCATTGTTTCTGAAGCTATCTCAGCCCATTTGCTAAAATTAAAATTTCCCAGGCTTTAATCCAGACCCATTCTATCAGAATTTGAAAGAAGCTGTTGAGGTATCTGTACTTCTTCTAAGCATTCCAGGTAATTCCAATATTCAGGAAAATGTTAGAAATAGTGTATTATTTGTTTAAACATCACACAATCTGCAAATATCATGACTTGCATTTTACAGTTGAGGACACAGCTTCTGTGAAATTACTAATTCAGAAACACAAATAACTGAGTGGCAAATGCACACTATGCAGTCAAGTTTGTCTGAATCTGATTTTTCTCCTTATTATGTCATAATAAAACTAATCAAAGACTTTTGATAAATTCTTAAAAAAAAACAACAAGACTTCGGTTCAACCTCAGCTCTACAATTACTACCTGTATAATATAAAGCTATTTAACTTTCAGAGCTTCAGTCTCCCCATTTGGAAATAAAGGATTATAATTCTCTGGTGTATTACCTGAAATAAAATTTGTAAAATACAGTGTATGTTTCTTCCTTCTCTCTTCCACTCTTTACTCAAGTTTACATTCCGTAATTTCAAGGAAGAGTATGTTAGTCATTTACTAAACTCGTCTTTCTCCCTCTTGTGTGCACAGACAGACTACATTTCTCAGCCTCTACTTGCTATGGGCAGGCTCCTGAGTTCTGGCATATTCCTGGCCTGACCCTAAGCACTCACTGACTCTTTCTTTTCTCTTCCCATCCAGTGATTGAATGCAGAGGAGAGTGGAGTCAAAGCTGGAAAGAGCCAGGTCCCTGAATATGATCACACTGAGTAATGGTTAGACTACACATGAATAAGACAGTCACTATTGTGTTACACTATTGAAATATTTATACATATATATTACCCAGTTAACCTGATTAATACAGAGAGAAAATGCAAGTTCATATATGTTATGTAATTTTAAAATTTTGTTTGGTTAATTTTGATTAAGATTACGATTTGATCAAACATTCAATAATTAAAATTATTCGAGGTCTCCTGCTAGCATGGCCAAAGGCACTACCCTGTAAATTCAGCTCTGTTCAAGATGTGGACCCATCTTAGCATGAGACACAGAAAGTTTATGGGTCACTTCTTATGAATTCAGAAACAGTCTCATTGTTATTCTTGCAATAACTTAATACTACGCTTCCTGGATCTTGGAACTACTCTTCACAACTCAGACTTCTGAATTGGATCTTTATTAGCTTCTGTAGGGCCTTTTCATCATAACCTCCCCCACTACTTCTACCTATTACCTATTCTTGGTTTGTTAAAGATATTGGGGCCAGCCTGCTGGTTACCAAGGATCTAGATGGAGCCTTATTATTCATCTGTCCTTGAGTCCTCTTATTTCTTCTAGTTTGAAAACATCTCTTTCCCCAGTATCATATGTGGGCTCTGGTTTCAGCCACTTGCTGAACATTCAAATGCCTGTGGTCCCAACAGAGACACTAAGTACCCCTTTCCATAAGCATGAGCCGATGGAGTAAGTTGCTAGTCTGACAAACTGGCAAATTGGGGCACCCATCTTCTGGTCCCAAACTTCCTGTTTACCTAGGAATCTGGTTCCCCAACTCCTATGTCTGGGACTCTGCTGCATTCCGAACTCTAGATTTTTTAGAAACAAAAGGTATACTCCTGAGCTCCAGTCTTGGACACTGGATTGCCTCAATTTATTTATTATTTGTTTCCCTGATCAAAATTCCTCGCTTTTACCACCTGATCACATTTTGAAATCTAGTTATAATTTCCTAGGTCCCAGCTGGCGAATATGCTGGTAAAGATTCTGACCTTGCCTTCTGGAAGCTAATACTCTAATTGGGAAGAAAAGTTACAAATGCATATAAACCCACTAAGCAGAGTGATATGAAGGTAATCATAGAGAGTCTGACATGATAGAATAAGCCTTCTGGATTGGTCTGATAAGCACTGGGACACCATTGTAAGTAAGTTCTGGAGAAGCCAAGGACCATGTGAAACAATGTCATTTGCATATCTTGAATAAAACTGACAATGAATAATGTAGTTTATAAAATATACCTTTTTAGTAGATTACATGCACTGTTTATTATAATGATTCCAGATAATCTAAATGTTCTGACTAGCATATTTCTCAACTGGCTGACACCACTCCTTTCTAGCTCCTTACAAATGCTTTGCAGAGGCCTTGGTAGTGGTTGAAGTGGTGATGGGGGGCGGGGGGCGGGGGTGTGCAGGACAGGGAGTGTGACTTCTTTCCAAACATCAAGTCCCTAGGACATACAGATTTTTTTCCCTGATTTTCACTTTATCTGTGTTTCTAAAGTCACTCTATCTGCTTAAGTAGCACAACATTGAGAATAGGTTTAAAATTCAAGCAAATAAGACCCTGTTAAAGCATTGCAAGGTATAGACTCTGACACATTAGAAGTCCCAGTCTGATGAAAGGGAGTCTCTTTCAATATCCTCTTCATTAATCTTCTTTCAGTCTTCCCTCTTTCAGTGGGCTCTTCCCTACCTCTGACTCTTAGGAATGGTGCATGCTATGCGACCCACCTCTTATCACAGCCAGATCCTGGGAACCAGGAGTCAAAAGAAGCCCCAGTACTTTAGCTCAAACTGTTTTTAGCTTCTGCCACTCAAACCATTCTTACTGACATCCTCTACAATCTGCACCTAAATAATCTCAAGGCACTCCTCTCTATCCTGATGGGAGCTTCTACTTCTAACTCTCTAAAAGGCCTTTAACTCACTTAAAATTTGCTCCATCTTTCTCACTCTGTCTTTTACCAAGATCACTTACCAGCAGGGATCAAATTCTAGGACCATTCTCAGCCACATGAAATTCAAATTATCATTGGGCTTTTGTTTCTTCTGAGATAAGCCCTAGCATAACTACCACTTTGTTCAGCAATTTAATTAGAGATCAAGACCTATATCCAGATGTAAATGATTTTAGGAAGAATTTTTTTGGTCATAGTCTAGTACTATTTATTAAGTGTTGAAATCCATACATAGCACCCCCCCATACCCTCAAACATTAAAGTTAAGTATCACTGCAGTTATGTAAGATTTGCAAGTAATAGATGTCATCTTTCTGCTTAATACTATGCAAATCTGAATCAGATAAGTTTGGAATTTCCCTAGAATACAGGAGATATAACAAGAATTGAGGAGAACTCTTTAACCTCAACTTTAGTGGTAAGAAAAAGTACTTAAATGTTCAGATGTGTAAAACCGCCTCAAAATAACCTTTTATGTTCCTGCTATCTGCAGAAATATTTCCTAAAGCTTAGTAGAGCTAGGTAGAAATGGGCTCTGGATTAATTTTGACCTTCTGTGGCAATGCATTTCCAAGACCAAGAATTTATGTGTGCAGAATATTAAATGTCAAATGCAAATATGAAAATGGAGCTACACAGTTGCTGATAGTCCCTAATTGATATTGAGCAGACTATTCCCTTTAAATGTTAATGAAACTGTTGTAATTACTAAATGACCAAAACAGCTCAGAAGCCAGGGTTCACAGCTGTAAACCATTACTTGTAAATTACTGGCACAGGCCCGCATTAGCAGATGGCTCAGCCCATGGAAGAAAACTTCCTCAAGATGCTTTTCTTCCAGGCCTGGGCTCAGGAGCAAATTAGATGAGCATATTAGAAGGGCCAGAGTGCCTGTTTGGACATGTCACTGGAGATAAGCACCTCCTTTGATCTTTTTTTTTTTTTCGTTACATTCTTTACAGAAAGTGCTGAATATCACAGAACACAAAGAAAAGAGAGAGAGAAATTGACAGAGCCTATAAATGTTGCACGAAGGTTCAGATACATACAGTTCTGCTGGCTTTTTAAGGAGCAGTGTTTCCTATATCCTAAGGCAGATGGACATGTTGGGTTGGAGGTAAATACTGAAAGTGGAGAGGTATGTGTGTGCACGTGTGTGTGCGTGCGTGCATGCATGCATGCGTATATGTGCATGTGTGAGAGAGAGAGTGAGAGTGAGAGAGAGAGAGAAAGGGAAAAGAAAGAGAGAGATGGTGATAACAAGCCAGTGGCAGAAAAGCAATTAGAAGAAAAATAGGGCATTTGAATGGGCTTAGTAGCCTCAAGACAGAGAACCTCTATAAAGCTGTGTAAGCAAAACTATGCAGTAGAAGCAAGAGATGTCTTTATTAGAGAAGGCCTGTGGCTCTTCACAGCTTTGTTCTGTAAATTCCATACCAGCTTTGCAAACTCTCTAAGGTTATTAACTTTAGTGAAGATTTTTTTAAAGAGTTGGGTGCAGCCTAACCTTTCATTAATATAAACGAAAGATTAATTAAGACATCTGCCAAGAACAGGAAGAAAGAGAAGTTTATCTTGTGATGTACACTACAACCTGTCCTAAAAATGAAACAATGGAGTTTTCCTTGCCAGGAGCCACTGTGTAGAGAAGATGTTTAAAGGATAAGGTGTTTACAATCAAACCAGAGAGTACAGGGAATACCCACCTTCTGAACAGTTTGAATCCCAAAGTGATGCAGAAAGCATTCGTTAGTATTTCAAAATGTATCTTCATAGAAAAAAATATGATATCTGTTTCTACATTTAGAGAAAATATCAAATAAACCTAAATAATCTCACTTTATGGTAGCAGAAGGGACAAAGTGTAGAGATATAGGTTGTGGGCTAGGATATGGGTCAGACTCACTGTGAAATAATCAGATATAAAAAATTGAAACATAATTTAAGAATTTTGTCAAGATAATGCATAATGCTTGACTTTCCAGGAAATTTATGTTTTGTGTCTAAAAATCTGTAAGACCAGAATAATCAGTGTTAAAATTGACCCATAAAATCAGGAATGAATTATTAAAGTGCTAATAGAATGTCTTGAGTCTGGATCCTAGGCTTAGGAGGAACTGCAATGCAAGAAAAAGCATGATAAAGAGACTTAAATTCTTCTCTCCAGGCCCAGAACCTGTTTGTACAATATTTTGAGTTACTTGATATTGGCCTCTAGTATGCTACCACTTTCCTGTCTTTCTTCATGAACCTCATTCACAGGGACCATGGAAACAATTCCCACTTGGGAAATTATTTGGGAAATTATTCCCAATTGGGAAATAATTGGGAAATTATTCCCAATGCCTTGTCTGCCAGTGCCTCTGACCTTCCATCCAGCCTTGCTCAACGTCATCATCTCTTTCTTTTTTCCTTCCCGACTTCCTTCCTTTTCTCAGGGGAGATGATCTTCAGATAGGTTTTAGAAGAATGCAAGCAAGTGTGTAAGCAATTTAATCTAATTCATAATGAGAGCTGGTCAGTCAATTCTTAACTCTTCCAGACATGGAAAGTATTTTTTGAAGTGGGTTATTATGCAGGTGTGGTGGTGTAGCCTGCAGAGAATTGCATTCATAAACCTGGCCCTGACACTTCCTACACATTGATCCTAAGCACGTTACTCAACTTATCTTCATGCCTCAGCTTCATCATCTATAAATTGAGGTAATATTAGTATCTTCCCACAGGATTAATTTGAAGAGTCTGAAATACTAAATATACTCTCTGACGGACATTAAGAGCTTAATAAATGTAATCCAAATGATTTCTGAATTGGCCAATTTTAGATAGCTTCACGTAGTGAAAGTAAGGGTCTCAGTCATGAAAAAGAATATTTTCCATCAGGAAAACTAATAAAAAGTAACTCATTTCCTGGTTTTGATAATTCAGTTATGCAAAAAGTTACCATTGTGGAAGCTGGGTTATGGGTAGATGAAACATTTCTGTATTATTTTTGCAATTTCTTGCATGTCTATGGCAAAATAAAAACTAAAAAATAATAAATCAACATAGTCCTCTTTTGTCTCAAAGCCAAATTCATCAAGTTATTTTTGATATTGATAGTTATTTTTCTCTTTTGCTTTTGAACCATGAATTTTTGAAAGCCCTCAGATTTTTTGTGGCAATTCCCATGTCCATAGCTATAATACAAAGAGTGGTTCCAAAGAAGGTGTGTGTGTGTGCGCGCGCGCGTGTGTGTGTTTAAAGGGATAACCATCTGTATTTATTTTAGTGTGTCATTTCTACAGATACTTGGGAAAAGGGAGGTTACCATGGTATGCTCTCAGAATCTGAATGACTGTAACTTATGATGTTTTGACAGTTAGCATACTGCAAGCATGAAAGTGTGCTTGGATATTATGAGATCATGGACTTTTCTGAGACTTTAATGAAAGCTACGGACTCTTCCCAAGGAAGTGTGTTAAAACAAATTCAAGCAAATAATGAGCACAATTCATTTTTATTTGCTAGGAACTATAATAGACATGGGAATGACACAATATGAGACATATGATAATAAATAAGGTAAATCTTGTCTCGTCCAAGTGAGAGATGGTACAGTAAAGAGATATTATAATCCAACATGACTGGTGCTATTTCCTGGGAGAACAGTGTGCTCTCACATAAGAGAAGCATCTAACCCATGCTTGAAAGAATCAAGAAAGGCTTTCTAGAGAAAATGGCTCTAAGTTAAGACTTGAAGCAAAAGTATACGCATTAACCAGTTGATGAAGGAGGAGTTTAATTTGAAAATAAGTAATAGATCATCTGAAGATGTGGTTGCAGGAGAAAGCTTAGAAAAGCTAGAATATGGCATATGATGAAGACAGGAATAATAGATGAAATTGGAAAGGAGAACAGGGGCCTCATTCAGGACCTTGTAAGCCCCATTAAAGTATTATCTATTGAAGAGCACCAGAGAGTCTTTGCAGGATTTTAAGTAGAGTTAGATTTGCATCTAGAAAGCTCACTTTAAGTGCTGTGGAATATGGACTAGAGAAGCAAAACTGAATGAGAGAAAGCAGCAATATGCCAATTGTGGCAACCCAGGAAAAAGATGACTGTGTCTTGTATTCTTGGCAAGGAACATAAAGAGAAGTGATTGAATTTGTAAGACTTTTGTAAGAGGTAGAATAGATATGATTTTTATTTGAATGTAAGAAGGATGAGAGAGGAAAATTGGAAGTTACTCTAAGATGTCTATGCTAAGCCACTGGATAGCTAATGGTGCCACTCATTCAGATACATACCAGAGAAGAAAGAAAAGTTTAAAAAGAAATAAATTTAAAAGTCTTGGGTTTGTTGAACGTTAATTTCTATAGGCTATCCAAATATCCAGTAGGACATTAAGATATGCAGCTCTGCTATTTACAATAGCAATGACGTGGAATCAACCCAATGCCTATCAATAATAGGTTGGATAAATAAAATGTGGTACATATACAACATGGAATACTATGTAGCCATAAAAAGTAATGAGACCATGTCCTTTGCAGGGACATGGATGGAGCTGGAAGCCATTATCCTCAGCAAATTAACACAGGAACAGAAAACCAAACACTGCATGTTTGTGGGAGCTGAACAATGAGAACACGTGGACCCAGGGGGAACAACACACACTGGAGCCTGTTGGCGGTAGTAGGGGTATGAGGGAAGGAAGAGCATCAGAAAAAAATAGCTAATGTATACTGGGTTTAATACCTAGGTGATGGGTTGATAGGTGCAGCAAACCACCATGGCACACATTTGCCTATGTAACAAGCGTGTTGCACATGTATCCCGGAATGTAAAATAAAATAAAATAAATAGTACCCCAAATGAAGTGCAGGACTCAGGATTCAATTCTGGAACAGAGAAAGGACATTTGTTGGAAAAAAAAAGGGGGTGCAATCCAGGGTCTTTATATATAGATAATGGTATTGTATCAATGTTAATTTCTTAGTTTTGGCTAATGCACTATGGTTACGTAAGATATTAGCATTATGGGATGCTGGGTAAAGGCCAGATGGTGACTTTCTGCACTCTTTGTAATGTTTTTGTAAATCTAAAATGATTTCAAAATAAAAGGTGTATTTAAGAAATGGGGGGAAAAGATATGCAGCTCTGGGCCTTGTAGAGAGATACCAAAATTAGTAGCATTTGAAAATAATTGAAGCCTCATCAGTAAATAAGACAATACAGAAAGAGTGACAGAACCTTCATGAATTCATGAGAATAAATGCTAAATTGCTGTAACATAAAGACCCTGTAATACCTTGACTCAGAGGACAAAGAAGTTTCATTTTTTCTTCCTTAACAGTCCCAATGTGAAGAGACTCAGCTGGTAGGATAGCTCAACTCTACTTAGGCTTTTAGGGACAGTTATGTTTGGGTGATCTGCAATCTCATAGGTGTCATCGC
Organism: Pongo abelii; assembly: GCF_028885655.2. Lineage (NCBI taxonomy): Eukaryota > Metazoa > Chordata > Mammalia > Primates > Hominidae > Pongo > Pongo abelii. The sequence continues at coordinate 92,381,471 of NC_071990.2, read as the reverse complement.
TAGCCTGGTTAAAGCTAGAGTACTGCCTTCTTTGTATTCTTGTCATTTGTACCAATAAATTGTAACTGGAGAGAGAGAATAAAAAAGAGCATATCTACAGGTGCATATTAGTTCACAGGTTTGGTGGTAGAAGTTAAGGAAACTTCCCTCTGTGAAGGAACAAAATCAAAGTCATCTGTTTGCGATCAAGAGGGGCGTGGCAGGGTTATACAAATGTGCAAAGAAGTTTGGATTGTCTCCAAGCTTCTATGGATAATGAGAAATAAAGCTTTCTGGAAAAAGTGAATGGTCCAGACTGCTGTTCATTCTGGAGTGCCTAGCTAAGTTTATAAATCATATCTTTATACCTGTTGTACCAAACTATTCAATTGAAAAGTGGTAAAGATATAACATGGAAAAAAATCTTTACAAAGATGTATGTCTTTCTTGCTCTAATCTATTTATACATATACTTAAAGGCCCATTACTAAAAAATTAAAATAGATCAGAATTCTGTAGATAAGGCAAAGTAAATTCTGCCCCAAAGAAAATGTCAGCAAAAAGCTATATTCAGCTTTTAAAAACCACATGCATGTTATCCTTAACATCTCATTTCGATTTTGTATGGTTTATGTGGTTTCATGTACTAATAATCTCATTTACAAAGAAATGTAAGTGGAATCAATATTTTCACAAATGGTTTTGCCAGGTGTGTTATTCAGGCTTCTCTATAGAGAAAGAACCAATAGTATATATGTAGATAAAGATATATGATAGGAAATTAATTAGGGGAATTAGCCCACATGGAGGCTGAGAAGCTCCATGACAGGCCTTCTGAGATCTGGAAACCCTGGGATATCAGTAGTATGGCTCAGTCCAAGTCCCAGAGCCTCAGAACCAGGGAAACAGATGGTGTAATTCTCAGTCCCAGGCTGAAAGCCTGAGAACCTGGGGGCTGTTGGTACAAGTTCCATCATCCAAAGGAGCTTGGGATTCTGATATCTAAGGGCAGGAGAAGAAGGGTTTCCCACCTTCAGGACAGAGGGAGAGAGAGAGAGAAAGGGAATTCTCCTTTTCTGTGTCTTTTTGTTGTATCTGGGCTGATTGGATGGTGTCCACCCACACTGAGGGCAGATCTTCCCCAACTCAGTCCACAGACTCAATGCATTATCCTGTAGAGACACCCTCACAGACACACCCAGATATAATGATTTGACAGTTATCTAAGTATCCCTTAAACCCTCACCTTGACACCTAAAAGTAGCAATCACACCATGTACCTTGTCAAGTAACAGTTGAATTATCTGGAACTCCTTGACTTGAAATCCTGACATGGCAAGTCCTTTGTCCTGAAGTCATTGCGGTCAAAGTCTACCACAGTGTTGTTCCCTTCATCAGCAACAAGAGGATCCCAGAAAATAATCACAACTCCAGATTTCAATATTTATATTGTTCGAGCAGAAGTAATGCTGGGAAAGACTGTATTTTGTCCTGGGGTCTGTAGATTTTTTTCCCACAGATAATTTGGCAAAGCTCTATCATTGTCAACACAAAGAACATGTTTTTTTTTTTTTTGCACTTATAAATTTGTAATAGTTGCCTAATTTTAGTCTTTGTTTCAAAACCCATAATTTGGATGCAATAGTTCACGGTTTATTGTGGTGGCGGTTTGAGGTAGGGGTGGTATATTTGTTTTGTTTTTCACAGCATTTGTAATTCAAGGCTTTGTTTTAAATTAATTACCTCATTTATATTGTCAAAAATATTCTTCCCTTAGCCAAAGTATAAATGAACTCATCCTTGTCAGGTAGTTTTGAGTGAATTGAATTTTCCTCTATATCACTTCATCTTCCACTTACCTCCCTCCAAAACATAAAAAGAAAGAGCAAGAAAGAAGGGGGAAAAAAGATAAAACTGTTTTTTAAAATATAATCAAGCACTTGAAGCCTTGCTTTTGGAACGTGTAGTCAAGAAGTTCATATTCTGCTTTCATCTCTTGACAAAACATACTGAAAAGAGTGATTTAAATCCTTGGCTTTGATAAAGTTGCTTTTCCATTGTGGTGGACGAAGCTTTGTTCAGAATTGCTGGCACCATTTCCTATGAAATTGCAGCCGGTATAGAAGGCAGTGAGTCATTATGACATGTGGAGTGCCTTTCCTCAAGAAAGCAGCCAAACCAGATGTGTTGCCAAGCATCACAGGTGCTCCACCTGTTCATAGAACACCAAGATTTGTCTTCCAGTGGACGCTTTCCCTGGCAAAGAAACTTTTTGCCATTTCAAAGACACTGACATCTTTTCCAGTTTCCAAAATTAGCTCCCAAAGCACAAATTCTTCTTAGATGGCAACAGTGTGCACACAATAGGTGCAAACCAGGATTTGGCTTCACTAAGGGACATCTACATTTTTGTCCATTTGCATTCAGAATGCAAATGACACAGCTGCCAATTCTTTCAAGACTTGCTTTAAAATAGTGAAAAACATATCAGGACTTCTAGAATGGATGACATTTGTTAACAAAGGCAATTTTCTTTGTTAACTCAAAGGCACTTTTCTTTGTTAACTCAAAGGCACGAAACAGCTTAAGTGGCTCCACAAAAGTTTTTCGAATATGGTGGCTTGCTTGTTTTGGAATGAAATAAATGTCATATTCTAATATATGATTCCTCTAAGTTCTGTTAAATATGCAATCTTAAAAATTAAGAATGTTTCTCATAGAATTGATTTATATAATCAGCTGTGTTTTCATGACAGAAAGGTACATGGTACTCCTTCCATTTAATTAAATGTAACCTTGGCTTTTTTGCCCCATGATTTTCTGAAATTGTTATGAAAGTATAATTAAAGGATATATTGATTCCTTCACCACCTTTTTCTTTAGTATTTAAATTTTTAACTTGACCCCGACATGAATTCCACAATCTTAATGGCAGGATTTTAAGATATATCAAAAGAAAATATTCTATACTTACAATATGATGATGATTAGCTAATTTATTTAAAAATAATCACTGCACAAATAATATGAGCCAGGTACTTCCCTGGGCATAAGAGATAAAGAAATAAACAGAACAGACCCAAACCCCTTCCATCATAAAGCTTGTAATGTGTCACCACTGTATGCTTTCTAAACATGTATCATTTGCACATCATGCAACTTTATACTTGTTTTGAGCAAAATAAAATATGAATAACATAATAACAAAATTGGTGCTAAAATAATTTATTTTTTGTAATTTTCAAAATAAAGCAAGAAGGTTAAAGAAACTTACGGTTTCTTTGTTGATTTATTTCATTATTTTTGTAGCTTCCTAAATGCCTACCTGGACCTTGAGGACCTTACACATCTAGTTTACATAATTCAGGCACAGAAGAAAAATATTAATTGTCAAAAACAGTTATGATATATTCAAAGTAGAAAAGAAAAGCATGCTCTTTATTTAAAAGAATTGAAAGATTCAATTTTTTGAGCCTAGCCGATATACTTATTTATATTACTTTGTAAGACAGTTTTGCTTTAGGCTACTATATGTTTTTTCCAGTTTTTTGAGCACATGAGAAACTCCTGACAGCCAAAATTTTGTGTTAATTTCTATTATACCAGTTTAAGTATTTATCATCACAAAGTTATTTGTCTTTGGGAAGGTTTATAACCCCCTTAAGTTGCTTCAAGTGAATCATTTTTCTTCAGAACAAACCTGAGTTTTCTTCCCTGTATAACTTTGACAATAAGCTATTCTGTTTGCCACCCTCAAATTGTGGATTCCCTTTTGCTGTGCTGCAAAAATAAATAAATAAAAAGATAAATACAATTAAGCTTCTAGGACAATGGTCTCTAATTAGGAAACAGGAAGATATAAAACAAAGGGTTGTTAGAAAACATCTGTGGTTTTGTCTGTCCAGTACAACAATTCACCAAATGCACACCACATTTCCACCAATTTGTTCCAGCAATTTCTTTGTCCCAATATTAACTAGATGATTCCAAAGAAAGCTGCCATCTTCTTTGAGATTCAGAAACCCTCTTCATGGTGATTATTACCGGTAGAGTCAGCATTGACTCGGACAGAACCAATAAGAAACTTTCTCTGGGATTTGTGAACCTGAGAAAATATGGAACAACTTTTACTTCCTCTTTGGTTTTCAGATAATTAGGAAATTTAAGTGTGAAGGCTGCCAGTAACATTGTGTGCAGCTGTTATGGGAGAAGTCAGCAGAAAGACAGAAGCAGAGTAAAGAGGGGGATACTTCTCCCTGAGCCCTCGTTGCAACTCTGTCCTTTCCTTGGTTATGTTAGCCAATAAATTACCCTTATTTGCTAGAGGTAGTTCAACATACATGTATGTAACTGGCAGCAAAAGTAATCTTGATCATATAATGGTTCATTGATTTTTAGTTTGTAAAGTTGGTCAGTTACATTGTCACTAATAAATTAATTGTATCAATAAAATAAGTCTATTTTATCATTAATTTGGTACTAGTATCTGTAAGAGATGATAAATCTATTTTAGAAGATTAAACGTCATTATCTTTTAAAATGTCATTTACATTATTTATATTGGTAATAATAGTAATTAATGGCTTAATAGAGTATGGGGAATTAGGAAAAAAGAGATGTTTAAACAAATATCCTCAAACAACTTTGATGGGAAAGAGGAGAAAATATAATGTTTAAGTCTAAAAATTGGTTTTTAAGCTAAGCATAGGAGTGACATAATTTTTAACATAAATTATATATTTACATATAATTATTAATTTTCTTAATGTGATGATGAAGTAATGAGGTCTATAGGGCCTGAACATCTAAGTTGCAGTGTTCTTTTTAAACATATCTTTTGTCAAAGGAATATTGATCTTACAGATACATTTTATCACATTGAGCATTCTCATTTTGAGACTGTGTACAAGCTGAGAAAATTTTTTTTTTACATTATTAAGAAAATTATGAAACCCTAAATTGCAACATCTGTTTTTCTTCCAGGTATAATGAGAGAAAAGGGGTTACTTTCAAGATAGCACACAATTCCTTTTGGGAGAAAATTGAAAATAGAAGAATGTAATTTGGTGATATTTTTGGTGAGCAGATGAGCTCCTCTGAGTGGAGGTCCTAGTCTAGGGTGAGAAAAATATCAGTGAAACTATTCTGCATATGGAAAGAACAGCTATTTGGGAGTTGGAAGATGATGGAGTAGTCTTACCAACAGAAAGTGGAAGGAGTGTCAGACGGTGTTGAGTAAGTATTTGAGGTTGGTGATTCTGCTTTGCACAATGGAAACAGCTCTCTGTTTTTGTTTAGCCTTGCTTGGTGGGGGCAGTGTCAGGGTCCATCAAAGGCTTCAGGTTTGCCAGAGAATTCCCAGGCAGGGAAAGACATGGAAGTGTGGCCATCACAGCACTGATACACAGAGGAAAAGGTTGGAATCCACGGGATGAAAGTCTTGAAAAACTTTCCATGAGGGATCCTTGAGAAAATAAAATAGAGGAAGCACTCATCCATTCAACAAATAGTTATTAGCATCAATCATGTGCCAAATTATCTTTTACATCTGGAGAAACCACACTTCAGAAAAAAGGAAAAGAAAACCCCTTGTGTTTACAGAGCTTATGGTCTGGTTAAAAAAAAAAAAAAGCAACAACCAAGGTAACTGAATAAAATATGTTAGGTGATGATTAATGCTATGGGGGCAGGATGAGAGAGAAAGAAGGAGTGGAAAAGTGATAAACGAAGAGAGGCAGTAAATTTTACAGAGAGGCAGTAAATTTTACAGAGGGTGCCCAGGGAATGACTGAGATGGTAACTTCCAAGTGAAGGCACAGCCATTAGGATACCTCAGAAAAGAGCAAAAGAAGGGCAAAACAAAAGTCCTGAGGTAGAAGAATGGCTGATATACTTGAAGAATAGCAAAGAGGTTATACTGTCTGGAAGAGAGTAAGTGAGGGGTGGAATAGTAAGAAACGAAATCAGAGTGATAATGAGAGAGTTGCAACTTTTGTAGGACCTTGCCAAACAATGCTCTTTAATGTGCAGGAGAATCCTGGGCACCTTATTAAAATGTATATTTTGGTTCATTATGTCTTGGTTGGAGCCTGAGGTTCTGAATTTTACAAGCTCACAGGTGATGGACCATACTTTGAATAGTAAGATTGTAAAGCATAAAAAGGACTTTGTTGTTGAATGGAAAGCTATTAGACACTTCGAAGCAGAGGCTAGAGATGATCTGACTATGCATTTCAAAGATCATGCTGTCCATTCTTAATGATAGACTAAGATTGATGAAGATGTTATTGAAAAAAATTAGATGAGAGATGATGGTGACTTAGGGCAATGGAGTCAGAAGTGTTGGCTCTGGATATATTTTGAAACCAGAAATGACAGAATTTGCTAAAAGAACAAATTTGAGGAGTGAAAGAAATGGGAGAGTTTGAGAATACCTCTGTGTTTTTTGTCCTGAATCACTCAAAAGTAGAATTGGTCTTTGTTGAAATGGCAATGACTATTGAAGATGGAGAGAAGGGGATGAGGAACTCAGTTTTCACATGCTAGATTTGAATTCCTTATTAGATATTTCAGTGGAGATATAAGGGAGGCAGTTTGATACAGGAATCAGGGCAGAGATTATGATTGGCAATATAAAATAGGGAATCATTAGCATTAGCATAGTAGTCAACAGGATAACACTAAAAAAAGTCACCGAAAGAGTGCGTAGAGAAAGAAGAGAAAAGATGTCCAAAGATTGCAAGGACTGAGTCCACAAATGCTCCAATGCTTAGAGAATGAACAAAGGAAAAAATAGAGGAGGAGTCAGGGATGTTGAAGACAACCAGGATACTGTAGTACATGGTAGCCAAGGAAAGATGGTATATAAAAGAAGAAAGTGATCAACCAGGTTGAATACTGATGATAAATCAAGTAACATGTGTACTAAAAATGATTATTGGATTTAGCAAAGGAAAGATCATTAGTGACCTTGACAAGAGTAGTTTCCATGGAGTACTGGGCAAAAACCTGAATGATGTAATAAATTCAAGAGAAAATAAAAGTAACAACATTAATGAGAGCACAGTGTTGATACTTTCTGAGGTATTTGTGGCATGTGAGAATTAGTGTAGTATCTCAAAGGGAATAGAAGGGTCTGTTTTTCATTTCTGCTGTGACTTTTGCATTACAGATTTATTTTTAACGTACATAAACAGAGAGAGAGTAGTATAATGTATCCACGGGCACCCATTACCCAGTTTCGCATTTCTTCAATATTTTGACAACTTTGTTAAGACACAGATTTTAACTGTGGAAAAACAATAACAATGTTTATATGCTAGTGAGAAGACTGAGAAGAGAAGAAAAATTTGATAATGTAACAGAGATGGGGAAAATACTAGAGAGATTTCCTTAAGTGGACAAGAGCAGGTGGGGTCTAGGGAACTAGAGGAAGAGTCAGCCTTCCCTGGGAGCATGAACAGCAAAATAATTATTTTGCGGACACAATCCACGTGTAAGTTCTCCTCTGTGTGCTTGAATTTTCTAAATGAAAGACAGTAAAAAATCCAGCATCTGTGAATGAGAATGAGAGTAAAAGTGATGAAAACTCGAGAACAAGATATGATAGTGTCTTCTAGGAAAGTGAGAGAATGAATAGATGGGAAATACAGCATTACTACAGGCAACATTACGGACCCACTTATGTGATCCTTTAAAGTGAGGCCAGTTAGCATGAGAGTGTTGTTTTTTTTTTTTTTTTCCAGCCACATTCAGCTGTGGTTGGTGCAGGTTCAGAGTTGGTGGACAATTGGGTTAACTAAGAATGTAGTTCAAAAAAGCAAGCACAATAAAACAAAAAGGTGAGTGGTGTTGAGAACTAAGCAAGGGAGAGGTCATCATGAAGGACATAAAATCTAAGTTGAATAAAGAGAGATACAAGGGTCTGATGGAGGTGGGTTAGTGAGAGACAGGAATTTTTGCAATACCTTGATTGTGTGAAATATATATAGAAATTGAAACTCTCTGGCTTTGAAAAGAAGGCTATGAAATAACATGACAATAATTTTCAAAGGTCCTTATGATTTGCACTTTAAGATAGTAGAACCACAACCTCCTGTGGTTTTTTTCTGTATTTTATTTATTCCTGTCTTAAAATGACAAGAGAAAAAAAAACCACATCAACTCAAATGTTTGGGGGATTTTCTTTTTAATATTGTTCAATATTGTAAATTATAAAAAGATATTGATTTGCATAATAAACTCAGCATATTCAACCTTGTCAGCTGGTTTTCTGAGGTCCCTCTAGTAAGCTGACATCACTCAAAAAAAAAAAAAGGGAACAAAAACGGGATTTTTCTTCTTCACAAATACCCTAAGGGGCCTCTCCAGCTTTCTTGTTTTTTCAAAAAATACTTCTTCACAGTCTAATGTGATTAAAAAATAAAGCTCTAGAGTAAGACTTTCCTGAGCCTATAAAATTGCTTAGCTGCCGAAGTAGAGTTGTATCATGTTGAACAAGATTCTTAACAAATTTAATCTTCTTCCTAGATATAAAATATGGTTAAGCGTATCCAGGTCATAAGGTCATCGTCCATAGGCTAATTGTATACATTCAGTAAGAATCCAAATGAAGTCCACAGTACAGTGTCTGGCATATAGTGAGAGACCAATTTATGTGGTTTTGTTTTTCTTTATTTTGTTAATTTTCTGTCCTTGTTGGTGTTACAGTTGCTGAACTCTAATATGCCTAAGTACCCACCCCTGGCATGTCACTAACCTCGTTCAAGTATCCCTCCTGCCAGAAGATGATCTCTGGCCCATCAGTCAGATCTGGAAACCCTATTTCTGTGCTCCATTAGGATGACATATTCCCCCTCAGCCATTATTTTTATGTACTCATTACTCTTCTATGAGGATTAAATATTTTTGCTGGAAGAGATTACGCATGTTATCTTCTTTATATTGCCACCACTAGCAGAGAGCCGGCTCATATGTGCTTAATACATTTTGAATGGATACGTGTGAATGGAGTTTGAATTTAAGGTGAGAACATTTAATGGTATGCGCTATTATAGTTAAGGGACAGAAGTGCATTCATTTGACTAGGTGTTAATCATTGCTGCTAAATATCATTTGACTGTCCTTGAAATCTCTGGAGGTTTGTTGTTGTTTTTGTTTTTGCTTTGCCTCGTTTTGTTGTTTAAGCCTGTGGCAAAGGTTTCCTCTGAGGCCATGGCCAGGCCTGGGCTGGCCCTCTGGTCCATCTCAGCACTAACATACTAGCTTATATCAGCTCTTTATTTATTTATTATTTTATGACAGCCTACCACTATTCAGCTTTTTAACTTCTTGCTCTAAATCTTTCCAACTTGGATCACTCAAGCATCTCAGCACCACATTTTTAAAAATCATCAACATTTGCCTTCCTGTGGCAGTGTCTACCACCACAGAGCACAAGGATTGTTTTCAAACTCTGCTGCTTTTGCTTTAGGAATCCTAAGAGTTGCCCAGGAGGTTACCACTAGGAGAAACCATCAATTATAAGAGCTCCTCTTGCATCAATTATATGCATTGAAAATTTGAGGAAAACTTTTTTGAAGAAAGACCAATAGCTACAAGAATATTCGAAAAGCATTTCTTCACAGTATTTTCAATGCCAAGCAATATATACCTATATATTTAAAATGTTTATTAACATTTAAACATTTAAAACATTGGTATTAAAACACAAATAATGTATTTCACCTTCCACCCGCATTGTTCCTTAGAGCTACACATCTTCCAAATAGTTTAATTAATGTTTTTCATAATTGAAAACACAATTTTGAGATGTTTAGCAATGCATTTTTAAAATTTTTTTATTTGTCAATAATTTAAATTTAATTATATTTTTCCATGAGGAAGTACATAGATGTATATGTATACACACACACATATGAAGCACATAAGCAAACATATTTTACATACATAGTGAATACACAAGGGAGCTGCTAACTAAAAATGCGTTAGAGAGATTACAAACACGAAAGTTGAATTAAAAGTGTATTTTATTGATATTTTTAATCTTTTTGAGACAGTTATCACACACAAAACTTATGTGACAAAAGTAACTCTAGTTGTAGATTTAAAGGTTTTTTTAAAGCTAATTTGAAATCTCAGTAATTAAGTTATGCAGAAAACTTTACCATATTACATTTTAAAACAAGTTGAGACATAAGTCAAGGCAATTTATTACTCTAGATACAATCACGGACCCTTTCCTGTAGGTCATTCAGCCATCAAAATGGCATAACGAATTTATATGAAACTGAAGTAGTTAAAATTTTAGAATGTGGCCAATGGTTCCTATCTTATTTAACTACCCTGGAGCTTATAATGCTTTCGGCCTCTGCCTTCCTCTTGACATGTCTTTCTCCCTTTGTATTTTTGACATTCTCTCTCATAGTCTTCTTTCTGCTTCCCTGCCAAGTATGTTCAGTCTATTTTTCATGCTTCTCTTTTATGTATTCATAAAATGCTGAAATTCTTGAGTTTTTTCAATACACTTGATCATGCTTGGACATTTCCTTCATTTCCATGATTTAAACAACCACTATGTATATTTACAACTCATAAATTATTAATGTATTTCAAACCTAGCTATCTACATTTTATTTCAACTTGCCTAGATCACAGACGGAAATTTGCTCACCAAATTCTTTTTCCTTTCCTACTGGGCATCTAGCTAGACAAAATTTCCCAGTCTCTTCAAAGTCAGGTATGAATACAGCACTGATTTCTGACCAGTGGAATATGTTTTGACGTCATACGTGCCTCATTCAGGTTTGATCCATAAAAACTTCGTACCTATATAATCTTGGACTCTTTAAATATCTTAACATTATCTCCACCTACACTCTCTTTCTTCATCCACCAGCTACGTGGAAAATATTCTAAGGATACAGAGGAGGGTCAGAGACACAGTCTGGAAAGAGCCTTGGTGTTTGACTGACTGAATTGAACATAGACCCCCCCATACATACTCATCATTAGATTAGGATATTAATGAAATAGAAAATTTTATTGTGTTAAGCCACTAAAGTGGTTATTTGTTACAATAGTTAGCTTACCCTAATACAAAGCTCCAATTCACTGTGTCTGATGCTGAGCTATTTTTTGAAACTAGCTTCCCTTCCTATTTTCTCTCCTATTCAGATTTCTAAGAATGGCATAGAAGACATATTATCCTTACTAGAATCTTCATGGCTCATTATTCTCTCCCCACCACCCACTCCACTTTCATCATCTCACTAATATTTTAGTATTATTTACAGAGTTCTACGATCTCCCAGACCCCTGTGCCCTACTCATACAAGATGATCCTGATGCCTACAATACCTTCCACTGTTTATTACCCCCGCCCCAATGAAGCTGGGGAACTACTACTCAAACTCAAGTTTGACTCAGAAGTCATCACCTACGGGAAGCTGTAACTCCTAGCTAGGTGATATATCTCTGCTCTGTACTTCCATATTGTCCTGTGCTTGCTGCTATCATAGCAATTACCATCTTATATATGTTTGTCTTTATCTTAGACTTAGACTGAGCTTTTTGGATATAAGAATATATTTTAAATTTGTAGCTTTAGCAATAAACACAGGGCTTGATGCCTATATACATTCAGTAAGTGTATGCTGAAAAAATGATTGATACCATGATAATTGCAGCAGAGATAGGTCAATTTGGTTCAACAAACATGTGTTGCCATATACATAGTACTAGGTGCTTTAGATACTAAAAATAGATAACATGAACCTTGACCTTACAGTTTACATGTAATAGTCTAATATAGAAAAAATAGTACATTTCTATAAGACTAAATTTTAATTACAGTTTTGTTTACAGGTTAGAAGTCGTACCTGTGGATTTACATACCTTTGATAGCACTGGCTCTGGTGCTTAATAAGAACAATAAATTTCTCTAATGTTAAATCAATGTGGCACTAGTCTTACTGAATCTAACTTCAATATGTTTCTTAAGCCCAACCTGTTTTCACTATTCCCCCTGCTACTGCCTTTGTTCATACTCTACTCATTTCTTATTTACATTGTTTCCTGGTATTTCTAGCCTAGACTTCCCTTTAGGATTTCCTCAATGACTTGTTACCTGAACACCTGCATCTGAGTTCTCCTCTTGTACCAAACTCAATATGGCTTTGGACTCAACACTTTTTCTCCCTCATTCCCCTATGTCTGCCTTTCTCTTCTCCTTGCATTCCCACTTTTAGTAAATATCATCAATTACTGCTGATCCCACCAGCCAGAAACATGGGAACTTTGTCAATCTGTCCCTTAAATAGCTCTCAAATCTGTTTCCTGTTCTATATTCTTTTACCACTTGAGTTTAATTGTTGCAATTAAATTGTTGAGTTTAACTGATGCAGTAGTCAATAATATTTACTCACATAATTCACTTCTCTATAGCAATACACTACCTACAGTTTCTAAGAGTGATTTTTGTAATATTCAAATCTGACTGTACTCCACTATGAATTCTTTCCCCACAGAGTAAAGCCCCAGATCCTCAGCTCTGCATCTTCCAGATGTTCAGTGTCTCCTCATGCCATCCTCTCACTCTCCCGTATACTCTGTCTGTATCAATGGTTTGATTCTGACTGTGACAATGCTGACTGAATATGCAAGCACATTCTTATGTTTGTACAGCCTCTTCTGGTTATAATATCTTCTTTCTTTTAACTCTAACTCATCCTTCCAGAATCTTAAAGTATCATCAGTCCAAGATGGAACAGAATGGGACACCAAATAATGTTTCCTTTCACTTGAAGTCTTTTAGTAGTTGCTGAAAGATCATGCTACCTACAGTATGTCCTTGATTTCAACAATTGGCAGAACTTACTAAGCTCTCAATATACAGTAATAGTAATAATCATTATTAATAATGTATTAGTATTTACTAAGAAATTTTTATCTATATCCAGAATTCAGTTTTTAAACATCCAGCTGAGATTAACTGCAAAAAGTAAACAGGGCAGTTGGTATTTGAGGGCAATATAAATTGATTTAAAAAATGATGATTAAAATTCATATCCTCCATCTCCCTCAGCTTGGATGGATACAGGTAAAAGAAATTTTCCCCAGCATAGCCTACAAACATTGATCCTACTCAAAATTCCAGAAATAGATTTGTTCTGGGTCACAGAAGAGATAAGAAGCTGAAAAGGAGAAAATACCTTAGCAAGTAAACACTAACAGAATGAGGTCATCAGGGTCCTTCAATTATCCCAAGAGCTCTTGTGGAATCAGTTCATCTCAGAAAAGATGTATGGGCCCCCAGCAAGATAAAATATATAAAATATCCAGATACAGATCTTTGTAAATTTGGCAGGTAGATAGGTTGTAAAGGTTGTATATTCTTTAAAAATTATGTCATTGGTTAGTCTGTCTCAGTGTCTTGGTGACAGGAGGGAAGACAGTTTACTTTCCTATGTAAAGAAAAGAATGGAGCAGAGTGTATATTGAATATATCACGTTACTTTATAATCAAAGCATTTTTGTGCTGCTTATACTTTTATTCTTAATATCTATGTATCAAGGTGTTCATTGTTTATGCCAGTGCATGTATGTAATTTTCTCAACATTTTGTAACGTTAATACTCAATGATGCAATGACTATAGTCCTGAGAAAGCAGTGTATCAATGAAACCACTCTTTTACTTTGACTTCTGCCATAACATTAGTGATGCTTAATCTTGATCTCTAAGAGATTTTAATTAGAAGTGGTTCCCACATGTCACTTCTGGTTCTCAGTGGACTTGCTTCTAACTATGACTTTTATTACCATCTAAAAGCTAATTGTTTACAGCAATCATTTTTTATTATAAGTAATTAGCAGCAGCATCATTAGTGGCTCAATTCATGCCAAAGAAATAAAATAGCATTCTTTGTAAAGGAGAATCCACATTTCTTCAATATTGTACAAGTGCCTGTGGAGGCATCTTTAGATTAATTTTTTATGTATAAAATTTAGTGTAAGTATTATTATTATTTTATCTGTAGAATTTAATGTAATATTATTATTATTCAAACATGGCTTTAAGTTTAATTCTCGCATTCAGGTTGTTATGCCCAAAGCCCCTTCCATATAGAAACTTTATATCAGAGCGATTTTAATTATGATATCGAAAGTTGGTTTTGAGGTACCATCTTGTTTGCGTGCTCAGTATCCCTAAGTGTGGAATGTCTTAGGAATTTCAAATGTTTGGAAAAAACATTTGAAATGTTTGCCGTTTCATTCAGAATTTTCATCTACTCAGAAGCTGTATGGTCACCTCCTACCTGTACAGTAGCCTTCAAGAGCAGGCTGAAAGCTTTCCTGTCTACTTCCATGTCTCTCCTCTCTGTGACTGGATCCCTTGGAAAAGATTGTATCCAAATGGCAGATAAGTGAAGAGTTCCCTCTTCTGCCATCTCTGCTTGCACAATGGGTAACTTTGGAGAAAACTCTGGCAAGGAAGCCGTAGTGTTCCAAGATCCAAAAATGTTTTGTTTTCTGGCTCAGCAGAGGGCAAGGCCCCATTCTTTAGTCCAATGCCGGAAGTGCTTTCTACACCCATGTGACTCTGGCCTCTGCTGAGGGGGCTCCACCTCAGTGCCTCCCTTGTTTTTTTCTAGGAGGATGTAGAAAACTAAAGAGAAGATGTCTATTCGTTTTCCGCCTTCAAAAATTGGTAATCTGTCATATGTGACCCACTTATTCCTGAGCTGTTTCTCAGAGGTTTTCCAACTGAGAATATTTGTTTCCAACTGAGAAGGGAGCTGACTTATGTGGGGAAGTCTCAACAATGTAGTTTATTTCCTTTCCTTTTCCCTCTCACAGCAGTAGGGATGGCATTTTGTCTCATTTTCTTCCAGCCAATGAGTCAACAAATATTTCTTGAATAACTACGTTATGCATTGAGCAAATATAGGCTCTGGGAATAAAGTGAGAACAAGAGACCAAGTTTCTGCCCTCATAAATCTTCCAGTTTTAAAGCAAGTGAAAAAGCAAATTGGCTTAATCATCTCTCCTGACCACTGAACAGTGACCTCAGGTCTCTTAGATCAGTTCTGGTCTAGGAGGTTAGAGGAGAGGTAGGACATAGATGTTTTTAAACGTAATGATGGTGTTCTGTAGATATGGTTCTTGTATCAGAACACCTATCTAGACACTCTTAAAATAATTCCAGGCCATTTGTATTATCTGTAGCTGTATGCAAATCATATTGAAATATCAGGTCATGATCTTTCTTCTCCACTCCATTTCTCTCCTGTCAGTGAGGAGGTTTTGTGAAATAGATGAAAATATATACAGTGACACAAAAATACAAAGCTAAATATCTATCATAGAGAAATGCAAATTAACATAACCACCATATTATTTTCCTAGCAGGAGATCCTAGCTAATATGAAATTTTATGAGGCATCACAGCACCCATAAAGTACAGGAAATAAATAAGTGAATTCCTGAACAATGTGATATAAATTTGATGTTACCTTTAAATATGAAAAATAAGCCTGTGATATATATCCATTAGGATCTTAGATTTGTTTAACTTGTTATCACTAATGCCCTATTGAAATACAATTGAAAATTAATATATCTAGTAGTAAAAAAAAATGACCATTAAAGAAAGTTCACGCATGACATTTTTATAGACTTGTGGACTCTCTTGAATTCAGAATGTGGGACAGATGGTCATATGGTGAATTGTTCTCACTCACTAATGCTTACTGCTGCTTCACTGATTTTTGATCTTCAGATTGCTTCAGTCTCATTCAGAAAGTATGGTAAATGAAAATTTCCAATTGTCTTCGCAAAAGGTAAAATATCTTATTATGTCTATGATTTAAAAATTACATGAATTTTATAGGCCTAAATCAAATAAAAGCCTTACTAAATTCAAAGATCCTTCAATGGGAAATGTTGAATTTATCTTTAAGAGTGAAAATGATTTTTCTGAGCTTGCAATATGTTCAAATCCCTATTTTTGTGCTAAATATCTTTTGTATGTGTTCATTTATTTATTAAGTTCATATTCAATAAAGTCATTCATTTAATTATTCAGTTATTTATTTCATCGTTAACTCCAGATGTATTAGTTTGGGCTGCTATAACAAAATACAACAGACTGGGGGGCTTAAACAACAGACGTTTATTTTCTCACAGTTCTGGGGGCTACAAGTCCCAGACTGAAATGCAGATTCAGTTTCTGGAAAAGACTCTATTTCTGGCTTACAGATGGCCATCTTTTTGCTGTGTTCTCACATTACAGGGAGAGAGAGCTCTGATGTCTCATGTTCTTCTTATAAAGAAACCAATTATATCAGATTCGAGCCCTACTCATATGATCTCACTTAACCTTTATTGCCTCCTTATAAACCGTAACTCCAAGACAGCCACACTGGGGGCCAGGGTTTTAACATAAAAATTGTGGGGCATGGGGTGGGGGCAAACAATTCAGTCCATAACACTAGGTTACCCATTTTGTATCATTATAAAATAAAGCAAATGTTACTTTTGACATTTCATAAGACATAACAGTTTATTTTCCTTTCATTGTAAAAGACAATTAAAATGTATGTATTATACCTGCTGAGTGACAAAAGCATTATTGGTCCTGAATTGGCAAAATTTTGAACCTCAGTGGCAAACATAGGTTGTAAATATCACTTATAAACGTTTCGAAGCCAAGCAGTCAATAGTGTGCTATGAAGCCAAATGATATTAAGTTTTCATGTAACCTTT
Organism: Pongo abelii; assembly: GCF_028885655.2. NCBI lineage: Eukaryota > Metazoa > Chordata > Mammalia > Primates > Hominidae > Pongo > Pongo abelii. The sequence goes on along the minus strand of NC_071990.2, from coordinate 92,364,727 downwards.
GGAAATTAAACTACTCTTTATTATCATTATTAAGTTTAGGTGCCGTTCACACTGGGTTCTTTATGCCTGGTACCAACAAATCAACTGTGGTGAGCATCCTAATCCAAAAATTCAAAATCCAAAATTCTCCAAATTCTGAAACTTTTTGAGCGCCAACATGATGCTCACAGGAAGTGTTCACTGAAACAGTTCAGATTTTGAATTTTCAGATTAGATATGCTCAACAGGTAAGTATAACTCATATATTCCAAAATCTGAAAAAAATCCAGAATTTGAAGTACTTTCAGTCCCCAAAATTTTGAGTCAGAGATAGGAATACTCTACCTGTATTTCATGACAGGCATAAGTTTTATTATGGAAATGCCAGTATTTAAGACAATACTTATGACAGTGGCATTGGTTAAATACCAGTCATCTATTTCTCTTGGGCACAGCTGATTGGGAGAGGGCTGTGTCCATGAAGGGGCTACCAGCAAATTCTCATACCAACACATGATGATAAACTAGACTAATTATTTCTTTTAGAAATTAGAGCTGTAGTTTATGAACAAGCTTACCAAGTTTAGAGGCATCAAAAAAATAAAGGCACAAGGACAAGCAGTGAATGCATATGTACGTGGTGGGTGGGAGAAGGGATAGCATATCTGTGTCAATGCAGATCCCAGAAACAGGATTTCAGCAATATCGCTTATAGGTGAGTGCAATAGATAATTTAACCTTATCTAGTGACAGGTCTGGCTTTTGCCCTCAGGTCCTACACGGTAATCTCTAATCCCTTGGGTGGATACAATGCCTCATAAAAATATCTTGGTTTACCTGGGGGCTTCTGCCATACTAGGCAACTTTACAATGTGATCTGTGGTATCAGCTAGACTTCCAGAGTGGCTGGAGACTGAGATCAGCCATGTGTCCAACCAACCATGTCAGTATTACATGATAGGATGTCAGTAAAAACTCTGGCTCAGGTGAGATTCACTGGTGGACAATATGCCATGTGTTTTATTACATTCTGTTGCTGGGAGAATTAATGCTGTCCATAACTGCATGGGGAGAGTACAACTGGAAGTTCCATGTTTGGAACTTTCCTGAAGTTGCCTTATATGTCTCTGCCTTTGGGTAATTTTAATCTGTATCCTTTCCCTGTAATGAAACGTAACTGTCAGTAGAAGAGCTTTCAGTGAGTTCTGTGAGTCCTCGTAGTGAATTATGGAAACTAAGGCGGTCTTGAGGACCTCCAAACTTATAGTTGGTGTCAAAAGTAACGATGGTCTCATGGAGTATTACGTAACAACACAGGAGGGGTAAGGAAAATAACCCATTTGACACACCTGCTAGGCATCTTGAGTAAGGCCTAATTATATGTCGTTGCATGCCCTTTTCCAGGTCTATGAGGCCGAGCCGTGTGTATTACTTCCTTCTGGGTTTTCACAATATCCCCAGAGTAGACTCTCCTACTTGAAGATATTTAAGGGAGCATAAGACAGCATCATGGTAAGCCCACCATTATAGTTGAAGAAGTAGAGTATATTTGCAATTTGTTTCATTTTTAAAATTCACACTTGCACATATGCTGTATGAAATTCAAGTATTTATAGGGGAGATTTGTTATGGTCTACGAACTCTGGTAAGAAAATATGAGATAAGGACAAGAAAACAAATGTGGATAGCTGTAAAACAACAACAATAAAAAATACTGCTGTGGAAATGTTGCTCTTTGGGTTTAGAGGAGAGCTAATCTAAGGTAGCTGGTAGGCTTTATGAGATGAGAAATGGCTTTTATTATAGACGTTCTTGTGTTTACCTTGCTGCTTCTGTGGTGCCTCCCTGTGCTCTGGACATTTCCTTTGACATGGATACTCTCACCAAAAAATGCCGGCCCTTGATTCATTTCCTTGGGACCCTGTTCCTTGTTTTCCAAGGTAATAGGTTGTTAATATGATAAATTTCCCTTGGCTGAGTTATTTTTGCTGTTGGCCTAATATAGAAGCACTCAGTGATAACATTTATATTTTTCAGGATCTTTTGTAATGTGTATTCAAAAATCAGTGGAACTGCTCTAATAGTAAGCTTTTAGGTAGACTGGTAGTGGGGGTCTTTGGCTTTGTTTTCCATTGTTTTGGAAAAGCACTAGGACACCTGTGTTTAATTCTGCCACTAACGAATTGTGAAACTTCAAAGGAGTGAACCCTCTTCTGTATACTTATCTGGGCCTACAGTATTAGACACAGGGAGACCCTGCCAATGACTGACAATGTTTGCTTTATGTAGGGTGACCATATATCTCAGTTTGTGTGAGTCAGTGACAATTTATACCTTGCCTCAACATAATTATTAATTAATTAATTATTAATAGTCCCTCTTCATTCTCAAAAGTGTTCCAGTTTAGATGATATCCAAGTAGAATTTGTGCCAAATGCCCAGTTGATAGGAAGCTTTCCCATTATTATTGTGCTAACAATCCCAGAGTGGTAAGCACAGGTGAAAGCTACTTGCTCAAGGAACTGTAGCTAAATCTCACCCCAGGTTAAAAGCCAAATCCTTCAGGGCCTGACTTAGGCAATACCTTCTCTAAATTATTACAGTGACTGAGTCAGTTTACTGAAAAGGTCTTAATATAAAAGTTCTGTGCCAAAAAAAGAATTAGAGATGGTTTTTAGGAAACCAATATAATAATTTTTCTTGATTATTTGTTCTTTTTTTACCCTCCACTGTTGCCCCTGCTAATACTGTAAATCAAAAGGGAGCAAAAGGTATCTAACTAATTATCTAGGTTTACATTTTCCTCATTTCATTGAAATCCTCCCTTTTTGAAAATCCCGTCCATCCAGGAGACTCTAGTGAGCATATTCATATTTCAAACAAATCTGCCTTTGTTAATCATCAAAAGGTATTTTCTTTAATAAGTGAAGCTCGGCAGGCCCTGCAGCTGTGTTGTTTATTTTATAGCAAGCACAAAGACAATTTATTTTTTCAAATACTATAATTAGATTAGTGTTCTCTTTACTGAGGCATCTGTAGGAAAATGAGAGTGTGTTTCTTTGAATGAATGAGCAGTCACATTTATTTTTATTAAACCTGAACTTGTCCTCTGAGATAGCTGAATTTAATTTTATGTTCAAATACAACATGTAATACTACAATTTTTTTCAGATAAAGCCACAGTCCCCCCAAAAAGAAGGTTGGACTAAATTGAATCTTCTGATTCCAATTTTATGAACTGCATTAAAATCTCTCTAGGGTGCAGGATTATGTTTGTGTTGAAAAATGACTACATTAAGATATGTATTTGCATACATAAACAAATATATTGGGATGGTTATCTATGACCTGTCATTGACATAGAGAATATTATAGAATATAATATTATTATGCCTTTGTTGTTACTCTACAGGTCTTTACTAAAAAGTTTTGGAATTGCTAATTATAAATCAAAAAGATTAATTTCCAAAATAGAGACTTTTTAATGTTTTGGATACCAGTTTGTCAACATTGTATCCTTTAAATGGTTCCTTAGGACTGTCTAGACAGTAATTAAATCACCCAGAAAATAAGTCATCACATATTGACAATCACTTTTCCTTTTCCCTTTTGCATAGCCAATAAGGAAAATATTTTCCTTTCTTTATGCCCATTTAATCTTAGCTAATGAAAGCAATTTAGTGTTGGTGCTACACCTTTAAGAATGGAAAACTATTCTTGTTCTATATTTTATAACAACAAAACTTAGTGGCTTAAAACAACAATTTGTTATTATCTTTCATGGAGTATGGGTTCACTGAGCTCAGCTGGGAGGTTCTCGCCTGGTGCCTCTCAATCAGTAACAGTGAAATGGTGTCTAGAACTGGAGTTATTTGAGGGCTAAACTGGGGTGGATATCCAAGTGAGCATTTTATTATACATAACTGACTTTTCAGCTGAAAAGTTTCAAACAGCTGGGAGCTGGCAAGTTTTCTCTCTCTCCCTCCTGCCCTCAGCCCTCCCTCTCCCCCATAGGCCTCTCCCCTTCCTTTTCTACATGGCCTGTCCAGCTTGGCTGATTTGAGCTTTCTCTCAGCATGTCAGCCTCAGAGTGATTGGGCTTCTTACTTGGCACTAGCTTCCCACAGAGCAAGTATTCTAAAAGACCAAGGCAAAATCTGCATGGCTTCTTATAACCTGACCTTAGAGGTCATTGAGTATCTCTTCTGCTGCTTTCTATTTGTTACACAGCATCATCCCAAAATCAGAGTTGGAAGGGACTGCCCAGGGGCATGAGTACTAGAAGGTATGGTTCATTGAGATGGGGGGAAGGTGGAATTTATTTTTAAAAGCTACTAAAAATTAAAACAAAACATGAATTTTAAATAAATTTAGTCGTAATAAGAAAATAAATGCCATCAACTCCTCAAACCCATAAACTCGCCCATACGTTGTTTTCAGAATCTTTATGAGTCTTACATTTATCTCCTCAAATAACTGTAGCCACTTTTGTTACTTATTTTTAATGTTACTGTTTTACTCTTTTAACTATAGTGCTGTAATAATATTCTTCTGTATATTTTTATAAAATAAAATTTTATTTTAAAAACATTATGAGTGAAACATGCATTTATCGGCTTGCTTAAGAATGTTACATTGCCTGTGATGAAATTATTTGTTAACTTTTGGGATATAATTTATCTGACTAATGAAGAAGTCTTATAGTCAATCATCCAAGCAGTAATATAACCTGCTACAATGAAAATAATTTTTAAAATATGTTTTATTATTATATTAAGAACTAACAAAGGAATGTATCGATTTTTCAGTAATAACAATGGTTTCTAGTATTTTGCTGTAATTTGCAGCTATAATGGTTAATATCTCTGAAAAGCATTGAGGTTAATTTATTTTTCAAACCATATTTTGGATATTTGAATACCTAATTTCTATTCACCGGATAATTTCTTATTCAATCTCTACCTCTCTTTATATTTAAAAGCATAAGAGACCTAAGGAAATACATTATTTTTGTATAATTTCTGAAGAATACAACGAAGATCTTTTACCCAGTGGAAAAAAATACAGAATCCACTGAATGAAAATGTATTGTTTTTAGAAAATGAACATGAAAGGCTACAGAACTACACAAAATTCTCAGTATTGTTTTCCTTGTTATTTTTCCTCTTCTGAAAAATTTTTCCTATTTGTTAATAAATCAGTGTATTTAAAATGCATGCAATCACCATTTCATTTTTAACTTCCTCCCAAAACAGTTTGAGCTGTAAACTCTGAAGATTTCCACTTAGATAAAAGGTTAGAGACAGTCCTAAAACCAACTGAAAAAAACAACACAGAATGTTACAATCTGTATTTTTCCACAACTAAATTGATCAAAAAACTGTTGCAATTGAGAGCTATTGTTTTAATAGAGGGGTTATGTCCCAGACAAGCTTTATCTAGGGTATTCTTTGGAATTTAGGTGTAGAAAAATTATTGGCAACCTTTTAGATATAGGCCATAAATTTAAAAATAGACTTTAATAAAATACCAGGCACAAAAGGAAATAAAAAGAGAGGTAGATAAGCAGAAAAAAAGAACTCTTAAAATATTAAAAAATAAAAGAAGAGGAAGCCAGAATATGAATTCTAAAAGGAGACTAACTGTTAGAGGCAGCTATAGAGAAGTGTTTTTAATGAAGTCTATGAGGTAGAATGAATAAAGAAATTCTTTTTAGGAACTTCTGATAAAAGAAAAAGAAAAAAAGAAAATTCTTACAATCCAATGTAACATACAAAAAAAGTATTGCAGAAAAATGAAATCATAATTTACAAGCCAATTTTTATCTTTAAGAGAAGCACAGTATTCTAGAAAAATAATCTATCAAGCAAGATTGAGTATTATTCCTTTTCTTTGTATTCTATTCTTCTGTATTTCAATATCTTGTTGGCTTGTTTTGAGAGCTCATTTTTTCTGTCATCCTAAAAGAGGCCAAAGACCAGAATGCAGTGCAGTAAGAAAAGGCGTTTATTGGGGTCTTAGGAATTGCAATTCAGGAGTCACAGATTCATGTAGAAACCAAATTATATTCCAACAAAGAGGAGGGAAATGGAATTTTTAGGAGTAAATCAAAAGGAAGCTGAAGATGATTACACAAGTTGTTTGGAAAAATTATTTGTGGAGGCAGCTGTCTTAGTACATAAGTCCATAGTTCATTGGTTATTGCTGTTTAGGAGTTGTGGCACTGGTGAAATTTAGCCGTTTTCCAGGATGTTGTGGTAGTTACAGTTTAACCCAGTTCAAAGGCGCAAGGAAATCAAGGTAAAATTTTTTTTAACCTGAGGGCAGTCCTTCTTAGAATGGCTTCCTGACTCTTATTTACAGCTCTGAATCAGAGTGCTGCCATTTTGTATATCACATTTCACACTCTTGACTAAAGATGTTTTATTGTTTAAAATAAAACCCCAATCTATTTGTGGATACATGTGTGAGATGGACTTCTATGTAATAAACATATTATCTCTTTGTTTTCCCTTCCTAGATTATTTTATATCACCTATGCCCTGAACTTTCTCTGCGAGGAATAGCATTATCTTCTACCTTTTAGCATATTTGTTATATTTTTCTATTAGAATGATTAATTTTTTGACAGATTTTATTTTAAGCTGAGACCTACATGGCAAAATGCAGTGGTAGGAACGGGCAGGATGGAGATGATGGTGGTGGTATTGGTATTGTAGAAAGACTTGATATAAAGTAAAATATATATAAATGAAACTTAATATAGAAGAAGATTTAGGAATTTATTTTTAATAAAGGAAATAGAGTATTTTCAATGTTGTGCCTCATAATTAGAAATGATAATAAGTGCCGTTTATTCTAGTTCAACTAGAAGAACTTACGTGGAATGCCGTATTTTTCCAGATAGTAAACACAAAAAATTATGCCTTTTATTTCAGTTTGAAATTGTTTGTGTTGGGCCTGACTTATTTGTGATTCATCTCATTCATTGTTAAAGATTCTGAGCTACCCCTGCCCTGTGGACTTGCTGCTTTTTCCTTAGCCCACTGTCTGAAGCTGTGCCTAGGACATCCTTAAAATGTGTCTTTCTCTAATTGTTCTACTGTAACTCAGGACACAAAAGCTGTACAGGGTTCCTGATGTTATTTATTCTCTTCACTACCCCTCCCTGTAAAATGTGTTACTACCAGGTGCATTAATTTAAATTGGTGGCTTTTCATTCTCAAGCTCCTTGCCTGTGATCTTGTCTTGCTCAGGAGTAATCCGGAATAAACTACTCAGGAACTTTACTGTGTCCATTCTGATATTGCTCTTATCTTTCGCAAAAGGTTGAAAAGGTCTTAATCTCTGGAGAAAATATTCAATAATATTTTCCAGCTTGAATATAATCTTATGAGACTACTTTTTTATATGCAGTTCATCATTGACTTAAACATTGTTATGTGGCCTATATGATATTGATGATCCTGACCCTGTGTATGTGATATAATTTGGATATCTGTCCCTGCCCAAATCCCATACTGAATTTTAATCTGTAATGTAGGAGGTGGGGCCTGGTGGGAGATGACTGAATCATGAGGGTGGATTTCTCACGAATGGTTTAGCACCATCCCCTTAGTCCTGTTCTCATGATAATGAGTGAGATCTCCTGGGATCTGGTTTTTTAAAACTATATGGCACCTCTTGCTTCTGCTTTTGCCATGTGACATGACTGCTCTCTATTCACCTTTGCCATGCTTATAAGCTTCCTGAGGGCTTCTCAGGAACAGAATGTCACTATGCTCTCTGTATAGCCTGCAGAACCATGTGCCAATTAAACCTCTTTTCTTTATAAGTTACCCAGTCATGGGGTATTTCTTTATAGCAATGTGAGAATGGCCTAATACAGATAATTGGTACCGGAAGTGAGGTATTGCTTTAAAGCCACCTGATGATGTGGAAGCAGCTTTGGAACTGGGTAACAGGCAGAGATTGAAAGAATGTGGAGGGCTCAGAATAAGATGAGGAAAAGACCTCTTCGAGACTTGTTAAATGGTTGACCAAAATGCTAATAGTTATTGATATGGACAATGAAGTCCCAGCTGATGAGGTCACAGATGAACATGATAAACTTATTGGGAATTGGAGTAAAGTTCACTTTTGTTATGCCTTAGCAAAGAATCTGGTTGCATTATGTCCATGCCCTAGGGGTCTGTAGAGGTTTGAATGGAGAATGATTATCTAGGATATCTGGTAGAAGAAATTTCTCAGCAGAAAAATGTTGAAGATATGTCCTAGATGCTTCTAACAACCTATGCTTAGATGTGGGAGCAAAGGAATGACTTGAAGTTGAAACTTATATTTAAAAGGAAGAAGAGCTTAAAAGTTTAGAAAATTTGCAGCCTGGCCATTTGGAAGAGAAATAAAAAGCATTTTTGGGAGAAGAATTCAAATGGGCTGCTGAACAACCACTTGCTAGAGTAATTTGCCTAACTACAAAAGAAGCAAATGCTGAAAGCCAAGCCAATGAGAAAAAGATCTTGAAAGCATTTCAGAGACTTTTGCAGCAGGCCCTCCCATTACAAGACCAGATGTTTAGCAGGGAAGAGTGGTCATGGGCCATATCCAGGACCCCACTGCCTGGTACAGCATCAAGAAGCTGCTCCCTGCATCCCAGCCACTCAGGCTCTAGCTTTCACTCAAAGGCGCCCAGGTAAAGCTTAAGCCACAGCTCACAAGGATGCAAGCCATAAGTCTTAGTGACTTCCATGTGATGTTGAGCCTGTGGGTGCACAGGGTGCAAGAGTTGAAGCTTAGGAGCCTCCACCTAGATTTCAGAGGATATATGGAAAAGCCTGGTGCCAAGGTGGAGAACTGCTGTGGGAGTGGAGCCCTTACGGAGAACTCTACTAGGACAGTGCAGAGGGCAAATGTGGGGCTAAAGTCCCCCACAGAGTCCTCACTGGGGCACTGACTAGCAGAGCTGCGGGAAGAGGGACACTGTCCTCCAGACCCAAGAATGGTTAGATCTACCAGCAGCTTGTATCTTGCAGCTAGAAAAGCCACAGAGACTTAACTGCAGCCTCAGGGCTATACCCTGCAAAGCCACAAAGGCAGAGCTGCTAATGCCTTGGGAGCCTACTGCTTGCACCAGTGTACCCTGGATGTGGGATATAGAGTCAAAAAAGATTATTTTGGAGCTTTAAGATCTAATGACAGTCCTGCTGAATTTTGAACCTGTGTAGGGCCTTTCTTTTGGATGATTTCTCTCTATTGAAGTGAGAATGTTTACCCAATGCTGATAGTACCATTGTATCTTGAAAGTAACTAACTTGTTTTTTATTTCACAGGCTTATAGATAGAAGGTACTTGCCTTGTTTCAGATGAAATTTTGGAGTTTGAACTTTTCAATTAATACCGAAATGAGTTAAGACTTTGGGAGACTATTGGGAAGGCATGATTGTATTTTGAAATGTGAGAAGAACATGAAATTTGCTGGAGGACAGGGCCAGAATGTTATAGTTTAGGTATTTGTTCCTTCCCAATTTCATGTTAAATTTTATCCTCCATGTTGGAGGTGGGGCATTGTGGGAGGTAATTGAATCATGGGGGTGGATTTATCATGAATGCTTTAGTACCACCCCCTTGGTCCTATTCTAGTGATACTGAGTGAGCTCTTTTGTGATATGGCTGTTTAAAAGTATATGACATCTCCCCCCTTCTCTCTCATGCTCCTGCTCTCACCATGTGATGTGCAAGTTCTTGCTTCATCTTTCACCATGATTGTAAGCTTCATGAGGCCTCTGCAGAAGCAAATGCTACCATGTTTCCTGTACAGCCTGCAGAACTATAAGCCAATTGAACCTCCATTATTTATAAATTACCCAGTCTCAGGTATTTCTTTATAGCAATGCAAGAATAGACTAATGCAGTAAATTACAACCTAATGGGTTCTTCTTGCCTGCTACACCAAAAAGCCAATACACTGAGACAGCGGTGTTGCAGCAAAGAGTTTAATTATCACAAAGCAGCTGAGTGGAAGGATAAGAAATAGTTTTCAAATCTGCCTTCCCAAAAGCTCAGAGTCTAGCGTTATTAAGAATAATTTGGTGGGCAGGGGCTTAGGGAATGGGTGCTGCTGATTGTTTGGTGATGAAATCATAGGAGTGTCCAAAATGTTTTTGGGTGCTAAGTCAGTTTCTGGGTGGGGAGGGGTCACAAGACTGGTTGAATCAGTTCTTGGTATGAATCATGGGGGTCCAGGTGGTGGGGCTGGGTGGCCTCAATTGTTCTGACTGAATGCACAAGTCTGAAAAAATCCCAAAGACCAATCTTAAATATTAAGAATAGTGATATTATCTGTAGGAGCAATTAGAGGAGTTACAAGTCTTGTGACCTCTAGCTACATGACTCCTGAGCAGTAAGCAAACTAGGGTACAATGGCTGGTTATTGCTTAAGTATGTATAGGTCCTAGCAGAATTCAGACCTCTCCCATAATTCCAAACTTGCAATCTTTCATTAGATTTACAAAGGTAATTTTGGTTCCTGAATAAAGAGGGGGTTAGTTTTGGGAAGGGACTATTATCATCTTGCTTTAAATTTAAACTATGAACTAAATTATTCCCATAGTTAGTTTGGCCTATGCCCAGGACAGTTAGCTTGTGAGGTTAGAAACCAAATGGAGTCAGTTATGTTGATATTGGATTTCTCTGACATAATTTTTGCAAAGGCAGTTTTATGTAGGCCTAGGATAAAGTGTATTTTGCAGTCTTAGTTTTCAGCAAAAAAGTTTAAAAGGTGAAAAAGTAAAGTCTTAAATACGGCAAAAGCTTATAGAAGAACAGTATTAAAAAAGAAAATATTTTTGTATGGCTATACAATGTGTACTTTAAGCTAAGTATTATTACAAAAGAGTCAAAAAGTTAAAACACTTAAAAAGTTTATAAAGTTAAAAGTTACAGTAGATGAGGGCTAATTTATCATTGAAGAAATAAAAAATTAAAATGAATTTAGTGTAGTCTAAGTGTGCAGTATTTATAAAGTTTACAGTAGTGTACAGTAATGTCCTTAGGCTTTCACATCCACTCACCACTCACTCATTCACTCAACCAAGGCAGCTTCCAATTTTGCATGCTCTATTTATAGTTAAGTTCCTGAAAAGAAGCAGCTTTTCCTGTATTCTTACACTACAACAATCAACACAGAAGACTTCTGTGACCAAATATGTGGAGATTTTTCCCTACACACTAAGTAAGCAATCAATTCTGAAGTGAACACCAGCTGGTTCTCTTCCAATTTAATTCTGACACTATCTACCTGAAGATACCCTCAAATCCCATGGGGTGAAAGCTCAGTCCCATAAGACTGCTCCCCTACTTCTAATGACAATTCATATTCCCCAGGCTGTTTACTTGTGCTTCTGATCACCTGGTTATAAATCAAAATTTCCATGATTCCCTCCTTGGGTTTAATTACTTTGTTCGAGTGGCTTACAGAACTCAGGGAAACACATACTTATAGTTCCTGGCTTATTATTAAAGGACATAAAGGATGCAGATGAAGAAAGATGCATAATATGATGTGTGGTGAAAAGGGCACGCCACCCTCCAGGAACCTCCACATCTTCGCCTGTCTGCAAATGCTCAGAACCTCAGAACTCTGTCTTTTTGGAGTTTTATAGAAGCCTTATTATGTGGGCATGATTGATTAAATCTTTCCCCATTCACAATCAAATTAACCTTCAGCTCCCACTCCTCTCCCTACAGATGGGGATAGGGGTTTGGGGGTATATTCATTCATTCTTACATTGCTATAAAGAGCTACTTGAGACTGGGTAATAAGAGTTTTAAGTGACTGACAGTTCCACAGGCTATACAAGAAGCATAGCTGGGGAGGCCTCAAGAAATTTACAATTGTGGCAGAAGGTAAAGGGGAAGCAGACATGTCCTATGTGGCTAGAGCAGGAGGAAGAGAGTGAAGGTGGTAGTGCTACACACTTTTAAACAACCAGATTGCATGAGAACTCACTATCACAGAAACAGCAAAGGGGAAGTCCGCCCCAAGATCCAAGTACCTCCCACCAGGCCCCTCCTCCAACACTGGGGATTACAATTTGACATGAGATTTGGGCAGGAGCACAAATCCAAACAATACCAGGGAATGAAAGGGTAGAGGGGAGCAAAAAGTTCCAACCCTCTAATCATGCCATTATTTTTCTGTGACTAGCTACTTCCTGAAGCTACCTAGGGGCTGACAGCCATCAGTCAACTCATTAGAATAGAAAAAGATCTCATTTTTGAGATTCTAAGGATTTTAAGAGTTGCATAGCAGAAAACACGGAGGAAGACCAAACTCATGTTTCATAATATTACAATGCCCAATATAATTATCTCATTATTATCTTTTATTCCATATTTTTACTGTACCATTTTGATGTTTAGATACACAAATACCATTGTGTTACAACTGCATACAGTATTCAGTACAGTAATATGCCATACAGGCTTATAGCCTAGGAACAATGGGCTACACCATTAGCCTAGGTGTGTAGTAGGCTGTACCTTCTAGGCTCTTATAAGTACACTCTATGAGGTTCACACAAGAATGAAATTGCCTGAGAATGTATTTCTCAGAATATATTCCCATCATTAAGTGAGACATAACTGTATATGCAGTTGACCCTTGAACAATACAGTTTTGAGCTACACAGTTTCACTTATATGTGAATTTTCTTTCACCTCTGCTACCTCTGAGACAGCAAAATCAACTCCACCTCTTCCTCCTCCTTCGAAGCCTACCCAAGGTAAAGACAATTAGATGGAAAACCGTTATGATGATCCACTTCATTTAATGAATAGTATATATTTATTTGCTTATATTCTCTTTCTTATGATTTTCATAATAACATTTTCTTTTCTCTAGCTTACCTTATTACAAGACTATAGTATATAATACGTATAACATACAAAATATGTGTTAATTGATTGTTTATGTTTTTGGAAAGGTTTCTGAGTAAACAATAGGCTATTTGTGCTTAAGTTTTAAGGGTTAAAAGTTATATGTGGATTTTCAACTGTGCAGTGTTTGTCACCTGTTCCTCCCATGTTGTTTTAGAGTCAACTGTATATATTTCCCTTTTAGTTATCTCCTGAACTGGGGACCAACTGAGAATTCTCTCTACCTAATTAAATATGCTTCAATAAAATGTTGATAGCTATAATATAAGTTGTCTAATTAACTTAGCTTCTGATTTATACAATGCCTTATTAGTAATAAAATGACAACCATTAAATAAATAATTGTCTTTTAATTTTAAATAATTCTGTCTTTTACAAACTTAATTTTGTAACCTTTGAAATCCTTAAACCATATACTTAACTGACTGACTGACTACCATGGTGTTACTTTTTAAAATCACAATAGATTTCTCATTTATATTTGTCAGTTCTCATTGTTATTGGTCACAATAGTTTATATGCACGTTACTTTATTATAAAAACAATGCATACACATTGGAGAAAATCTGTAGTATCAAATTATAAATTTTAAATCACTCATAGTCTCAATTTCTCTAACACCCCAGATATAACTATCTTGAACATTCTAATAGTTTTTTAGTTCTGTGTTTCTGTGTGTATATATGTACATACATTAATGTTAGTATTGGATTCCAACTGCATGTCCCCCCACTCCTTTGTTTTTCCTATTGGAATTTTAATGATTTTTAAAAACTGATTGGTAATAGTTACTATATCTGCTTTCCCCTGCTATTTCTCAAAGCATGATTTCCATGTGTTAAAATATACCCAAGCAGACAGACAAAATGCACTACCTGTGGCTAAGATGAGACACACTGAAACAGAACCAAATGTCCTTAGCCAGGGTGAGAAGCTCGTCCACATATTCCTGTGTTAATAATTATCACAAGGTTTTCTTCACTCTAATTAAGACAGCTGGATATTCTTCAACTGACCTCCAACAGACTGCCTGACGCTAGCTGACAGAATCCCGTCACCCCACCTGCTTTGCAATTCTACCATAACTCCATTTAGACAGAGGATCAGCCTTGCCTTAGGATCACTCCTTCGTGATAAACAGCTGCAGACCTCATGCAGTTTGGGACAGCTTATACCTTTTGACAGGCATAGCCAAATTCCATCCCATTTTAATGCTATGACCTCATCTCAAAATAAACATGAAAATGTATGTTACATATATGTCTACCCACCACCTATGCACTTAACTGTCCTCATAATTGTTCATAAGCTTTCTTTTAAGACAGGCACTGAAGGCATAAATGACAACCTCTCTGTCCATTCTTCAGACCATGTACTTTTGGTTTCCTCCAGAGAGGATTGTTTCCTTTTCTGAAAACAGTTTTCTCCTTTCATTTCCTCTGTAGATCTCAAGGTCTTTTGTTAACACATACAATTAAATATTATTCAAAAATATGATTTTTGTTGATTGACTGCCTAATATTCTGTTCTATAGATTGTTGCATTCCCTTAATTCTTCACTGATAATTGACCATTGTTGCTTTCAAAGTCTTTCTCTGATAAATAATATTGTGACAAAAATCCCTGAAAGCAAATTTTTCACTGTCATTCCGAAATATTCCTCAAAGTGGAATGAGAGGGTGAGTCCATCTGAAGATTTTCATCACATATTGTCAAAGTTTCTCCTAGAAAAGTTGAATCCAATTGCATTCCCATCCATGGCAATGCCCATCTCAGTGCAAATCAACGTGGCTAGCATCCACAGACATTAATCTCCATCAAGGACATGCCTATGTCTATATTGCTCTCCACAGTGTCTAAGAACTAACTCCATTAGATATTTATAGTCACCCAATAACTATTTCAGGTCAAATAAATCTTTAAATCTTTCCAAGTAAAAAAAGTAGATTGTTCTTTTTTTAAATTACCTAACAATGCCTTACATATAACAGAGGTAAAAGTGTACGGTTGCTGCTTTTATGTGGGTAACAATCTCATGTTGAAGTCATTACAGTTTTAATTCAAATTTTGTACTACTAGTAAGGATTTTTTTCTTCTGTACTGGCTTTTTCTGCATTTTTTGTGAATTATCTAGTTATAGATTTCAGTTCTTTTTCTATCAGTATTTTCTAGTGCTTTTCTAGACATCCAGTGAGAGCACTTTATATATGATTAACAGCTTGTTTTATTTGTTGCATGTAGAGTTGTGCTGTAGTTCAGTACTTGGATTGGTATAATAGCTAGCTATACCAAACCACAACTTGGGAAAGTTAATTACTCTAAATCTTAACAATTGAGATTAAAATAAATCTACTTCAAAAGATTGTTGTGATAAATAAATGAGATAATTTATATGAATCTTTAAGTGCAGAATTTTAAATAGTAAACAGAATTTTAAATAATAAAAACTAAATATTAGTTTTGTTATTAATTTATTACTATTTCTTTTGCTTAGGTATTTCTCATACAAAGACTAATTAAAAACTTATTTCTTATTTCTGCTTAAAGTTATACAAATTTTTTGTTTGTTTGTTTCAGTGATTCTTTCAGGGTACCCCAAGCCAAAAAATAATGCCTACTGCTAGTGTTTATTAAGTAATTAGGTCCAAAAAATTAAATAAGTATTTATGTCCTACTAACAACTTATTATCTGTTTGAAAAAAATACACATAAACTGAAAACATTTTTTAGTTTCATTTCTGCATAACTGCAATTATTCATGGGACATGTGTGTCCACTAGATACTGCAAAATGTATCAAACATTGGAATTAGATTGGACACTGCTGCTCTCACTTCTTGACACAAATTGAATTTTATACTGTGTTTGCTTCTATCACAGAAATTATTGCAATGAAAATACATGATGTCAATTTTACCTGTGTTGCTCAATCTAATGAGGAAACTGTGTACCTAGAGTTAGTAGTTTGAATTGTATCTAAGAGATGTCGGGTACTGTTATATTTACTTTGAAAATCTAAAATATCCCATGGTGCCCCTCTGAGTTGACAGCAGTACCCTAGGTTGCCTTGGCGTAAAGTGTGAGAACCATGGGGTTATATATATTTACATAAGTTTGTTTTCTTCTTTATGTGTAGTTCTTCGTCTTTTATTTACTTTCAGTAATTTGAGAATTTTTTCTCTTTAATAGTAAAACTTACTATCATTGAAAATTTTTGTGGTTTATAATGTTTGCTTTATTACATATCAAAGTAATATAAACCACATGCATCAGAATCACCCTGAATACTTGTAAATAATGCCAGACTTAGTCAGAAAACCTTCAGGTAGGACCTCAGAATCTGGATACTATAAGCAACATTGATTGATCGCCCTTGGAGACTTGAGAGCAATTATCCTGAGATATGTTTCTGGGTTATATATTCTATTCCACTAACCTTCTGTTGAGTTTAAGTCGGTTTATTTTTTGTGGCTATACAACATGTTGCCTTTGCAGGAATAAAAATGTTACTCCCATAACTCTTTTTTAAATAGTTATTTGTAGTTGTTTATTTTGAAAATGAATTTGAGAATCTCTTTATATATTTCTCTTTCTCTCAACTCAAAAAAAATCATGGCTTACTTTATATAAGCCTCATATATCTTTAGTTAGGGCTGTTATTTCTAAATATTTGGAATGTGCTCCATGTGGCTGACATATTATCATTGTTATTGTAGATAAATACAAAATGTTTATATTTAGACATCTGTCTCAGTTAATTTGAATTTTCTGGGTATACAACCATATGCTTTTAAACAATGATATTTTGTCCCCTTTCAAATATTTGTAATTCTTTATTTCCCTCTTTTGCCATATTTCTATAAGGGAATTTTAGAAATTAGGTAACAGCTTTGTCTTGAATTTCTTCCTGGTGTTTCCCTATTAAGGAAGACATAACTTTTACTTTGGGATATGTTTAATCACATTAAGAAGATTTACGTTTGTCTAGTTTTTAAAGGTTATGGCTTACAAAGCTTTTTTATTAATGTTAAAACATTTCCAAATATGTTTCTTATTGAGATGATGCATTTTTTCTTACACATATTAATATTCACTCAATATGGGAGAGTGACTTGGAAAGCTGTATTCAAATACCCACTCCAGCACTTATTGACTGTGTGAGTTTGAGTGAGTTACTCTACCTCTCAGGGACTCAGTTCTCATCTGTAAATTAATAAAAAATCTATAGATTGTTGTTTAGATTAAATGATTTGATATATATAAAATGCTTAAAGTAATATATGGCATATTGTAAATGGCCAATACATTTTAGCAATCATCAGCATCATTGTAATTGTCACTGTCATTATTATGTGTCCTGGATTAAACATTACTTCACCTTTATAAAAATTATTTTAAGAAATTATTGAAATTATTTGCTATATTTTATTTAGAGTACCTCTATCTGTGTTCATGAGTGCTATCATTCTATAATTTTACTCTTTTCATTTTCCTAGGTTTTAATATGAGTTTTGTTAACTTCATACAACAGTAACTAATTTGCTATCATGTTCTATCCCCTGGATGAATTTATAGCATGATTATTAATTGGGGGCTGAGGTAGTTCACAAGTAAAGCAATTTAGTTCTGCAGCCCCTTGCAAAGATGAATCATATCTCATTATTTGTCTATAGAAGTTTTATATAACCCCTTAAACTAGTCTTTGTTTATATATTTTAAAATAATTCCTTTTTTTGTTTTTTCATTTTCTTTTTTTTTATTATTATTATACTTTAAGTTCTAGGGTACACATGCACAAAGTGCAGGCTCGTTACATAGGTATACATGTGCCATGCTGGCCCGCTGCACCCATCAACCCATCATTTACATTAGGTATTTCTCCCAGTGCTATCCCTCCCCCTGCCCCCACCCCATGACAGGCCCTGGTGTGTGATGTTTCCCACCCTGTGACTGAGTGTTCTCACTGTTCAATTCCAACCTATGAGTGAGAACGTGTGGTGTTTGGTTGTCTGTCCTTGTGATACTTTGCTCAGAATGATGGTTTCCAGCTTCATCCATGTCCATTCAAAGGACATGAACTCATCCTTTTTTATGGCTACATAGTATTCATGGTGTATATGTGCCACATTTTCTTTTTTATTTTATTTTATTATTATTGTACTTTAAGTTTTAGGGTACCCACATTTTCTTAATCCAGTCTATCATTGATGGACATTTGGGTTGGTTCCAAGTCTTTGCTACTGTGAATAGTGCTGCAATAAATATACATGTGCATGTGTCTTTATAGTAGCATGATTTATAATCCTTTGGGTAAATACCCAGTAATGGCATCACTGGGTCGAATGGTATTTCTAGCACTAGATCCTTGAAGAATCACCACACTGTCTTCCACAATGGTTAAACTAGTTTATACTCCCACCAACAGTGTAATAGCATTCCATTTCTCCACATCCTCTCCAGCATCTGTTGTTTCTGGACTTCTTAATGATCACCATTTTAACTGGTGTAAGATGGTATCTCATCGTGGTTTTGATTTGCATTTCTCTGATGACCAGTGATGATGAGCATTTTTTCATGTGTCTGTTGGCTGTATACATGTCTTCTTTTGAGAAGTGTCTGTTCATATTCTTTGCCAACTTTTTGATGGAGTTGTTTGTTTTTTTCATGTAAATTTGTTTAAGTTCTTTGTAGATTCTAGATATTAGCCCTTTGTTGGATGGGTAGATTGCAAAAATTTTATCCCATTCTGTAGGGTGCCTGTTCAGTCTGATGGTAGTTTCCTTTGCTGTGCAGAAGCTCTTTAGTTTAACTAGATCCCATTTATCTATTTTGGCTTTTGTTTCCATTGCTTTTGGTGTTTTAGTCATGAACTCCTTGTCCATGCCTATTTCCTGAATAGTATTATCTAAGTTTTCTTCTAGGGTTTTTATGGTTTTAGGTCTAACATTTAAGTTTTTAATCCATCTTGAATTAATTTTTGTATAAGGTGTAAGGAAGGGATCCAGTTTCAGCTTTCTGCATATAACTAGCCAGTTTTTCCAACACCATTTGTTGAATAGGCAATCCTTTTCCCATTGCTTGTTTTTTGTCAGGTTTGTCAAAGATGTCAAAGATGTTTGTCAAAGATGTCAGATGATTACAGATGTGTAGTATTATTTCTGAGGCCTCTGTTCTGTTGCATTGGTCTATATCTCTGTTTTGGTACAAGTACCATTCTGTTTTGGTTAATGTAGCCTTGTAGTATAGTTTGAGGTCAGGTAGCGTGATGCCTCCAGCTTTGTTCTTTTTGCTTAGGATTGACTTGGCAATGCAGGCTCTTTTTTGGTTCCATATGAACTTCAAAGTAGTTTTTTCCAATTCTGTGAAGAATGTCATTGGTACCTTGATGGGGATGGCATTGAATCTATAAATTACCTTGGGCAGTATGGCCATTTTCACAATATTGAGTCTTCCTATCCATGAGCATGGAATGTTCCTCCATTTGTTTGTGCCCTCTTTTATTTCATTGAGCAGTGGTTTATAGTTCTCTTTGAAGAATTCCTTCACATCTCTTGTAAGTTGAATTTCTAGGTATTTTATTCTCTTTGTAGCAATTGTGAATGGGAGTTCACTCATGATTTTGTTCTCTGTCTGTTTTTGGTGTGTAAGAATGCTTGTGATTTTGGCATATTGATTTCATATCCTGAGACTTTGCTGAAGTTGCTTATGAGCTTAAGGAGATTTGGGGCTGAGACAATGGGGTTTTCTAAATATACAATCATGTCATCTGCATACAGGGACAGTTTGACTTCCCCTTTTCCTAATTGAATACCCCTTATTTCTTTCTCCTGCCTGATTGCCCTCGCCAGAACTTCCAACACTATGTCGAATAGGAGTGGTGAGGGAGGCACATCCCTGTCTTGTGCCCATTTTCAAAGGGAATGCTTCCAGTTTTTGCCCATTCAGTACGATATTGGCTGTGAGTTTGTCATAAATAGCTCTTATTATTTTGAGATATGTTCCATCAATACCTAGTTTATTGAGAGTTTTTAGCATGAAGCACTGTTGAATTTTGCTGAAAGCTGTTTCTGCACCTATTGAGATAATCATGTGGTTTTTGTCGAAGGTTCTGTTTAGTGATGGATTACATTTATTGATTTGCATATGTTGATCCAGCCTTGCATTCCAGGGGTGAAGGCGACTTGATCATGGTGGAGAAGCTTTTTGTTGTGTTGCTGGATTTGGTTTGCCAGTATTTTATTGAGGATTTTTGCATTGATGTTCATCAGGGATGTTTGTCTAAAATTCTCTTTTTTTCATTGTGTCTCTGCCAGGCTTTGGTATCAGGATGATGCTGGCCTCATAAAATGAGTTAGGGAGGATTCCTTCTTTTTCTATTGATTGGAATAGTTTCAGAAGGAACAGTAGAAGCTCCTCTTTGTACCTGGGGTAGAATTCGGCTATGAATCTGTCTGGTCCTGGACTTTTTTTGGTTGATAGGCTATTAATTATTGCCTCAGTTTCAAAGCCTGTTATTGGTCTATTCAGAAATTTATTTTCTTCCTGGTTTAGTCTTGGGAGGGAGTATTTATCCAGGAATTTATCCATTTCTTCTAGATTTTCTAGTTTATTTGCTTAGAGGTGTTTATAGTATTCTCTGATGGTAGTTTGTATTTCTGCAGGATGGGTGGTGATATCTCCTTTATGATTTTTATTGTGTCTATTTGATTCTTCTCTCTTTTCTTTTTTATTAGTTTTGCTAGTGGTCTATCAATTTTGTTGATCTTTTCAAAAAACCAACTCCTGGATTCATTGATTTTTTGAAGGGATTTTTGTGTCTCTATCTCCTTCAGTTCTGCTCTGATATTAGTTATTTCTTGCCTTCTGCTAGCTTTTGAATTTGTTTGCTCTTGAGTCTTTAGTTCTTTAAATTCTGATGTTAGGGTGTTGATTTTAGATCTTTTCTGCTTTCTCTTGTGGGCATTTAGTGCTATAAATTTCCCTCTACACACTGCTTTAAATGTTTCCCAGAGATTCTTGTATGTTGTGTTTTTGTTCTCATTGGTTTCAAATAACATCTTTATTTCTGCCTTCATTTGATTATTTACCCAATAAATAATTCTGCCTTTAGCATTTTTTTCTTCATTTCAACCTTGGTGAATCTGACAATTATGTGTCTTCGGGTTGCTCTTCTCGAGGAGTATGTTTGTGGTGTTCTTTGTATTTCCTGAATTTAAATGTTGGCCTGATTTTATAGGTTGAGGAAGTTCTGGATAGTATCCTGAAGAGTGTTTTCCAACTTGGTCCCATTCTCCCTGTCACTCTCAGGTACACCAATCAAACGTAGCTTGGTCTTTTCACATAGTCCCATATTTCTTGGAGGCTTTGTTCATTTCTTTTTACTCTTTTTTCTCCAAACTTCTCTCCTCGCTTTATTTCATTAATTTGATCTTCAGTTTCTGATATCCTTTCTTCCCCTTGATCGAATCAGCTATTGAAGCTTGTGCATGCGTCACATAGTTCTCGTGCCATGGTTTTCAGTTCCGTCAGGTCATTTAAGGTCTTCTCTACATTATTTATTCTAGTTAGCCATTCGTCTAATCTTTTTTCAAGGTTTTTAGCTTCCTTGCGATGGGTTCAAACATCCTCCTTTAGCTCAGAGAAGTTTGTTATTACCGACCTTCTGAAGCCTACTTCTGTCAGTTCATCAAAGTCATTCTCCATCCAGCTTTGTTCTGTTGCTGGCGAGGAGCTGTGATCCTTTGGAGGAGAAGAGGTGCTCTGGTTTTTAGAATTTTCAGGTTTTCTGCTCTGGTTTCTCCCCATCTTTGTGGTTTTATCTACCTTTGGTCTTTGATGTTGGTGACCTACAGATGGAGTTTTGGTGTGGATGTCCTTTTTGTTGATGTTCTTGCTATTGCTTTCTGTTTGTTAGTTTTCCTTCTAACAGTCAGGTCCCTCAGCTGCAGGTCTGTTGGAGTTTGCTGGATGTCCACTCCAGGCCCTGTTTTCCTGGTATCACCAGCGGAGGCTGCAGAACAGCAAATATTGCTGACTGATCCTTCCTCTGGAAGTTTCATCTCAGAGGGGCATCCACCTGTATGAGGTGTCAGTCGACCCCTACTGGGAGGTGTCTCCCAGTTAGGCTACACGGGGGTCAGGGACCCACTTGAGGAGGCAGTCTTTCTGTTCTCAGAGCTCAAACACCATGTTGGGAGAACCCCTGCTCTCTTCAGAGCTGTCAGACAGGGACGTTTAAGTCTGCAGAAGTTTCTGCTGCCTTTTGTTCAGCTGTGCCCTGCCCCCAGAGGTGGAATGTACAGAGGCAACATGCCTTGCTGAGCTGCAGTGGGCTCTACCCAGTTCCAGCTTCCCTGCCTGCTTTGTTTACCTACTGAAGGCTCAGCAATGGCAGACACACCTCCCCAGCCAGGCAGGCTGCTGCCTTGCGGTTAGATCTCAGACTGCTGCACTAGCAGTGAGCAAGGCTCTGTGGGCTTGGGACCTGCAGAGCTAGGCGCTGGATATAGTCTCCTGGTGTGCCATTTGCTAAGACCTTTGGAAAATTGTGGTATTTGGGCAGGAGTGTCCCAATTTTCCAAGTACAGTCTGTCACAGCTTACCTTGGCTAGGAAAGGGAAATCCTCCGACCCCTTGCACTTCCCAGGTGAGGCGATGCCCCACCCTGTTTCTGCTTGCCCTCTGTGGGCTGCACCGACTGTCCAACCAATCCCAGTGAGATGAACCAGGTACCTCAGTTGGAAATGCAGAAATCACCTGTCTTCTGCGTCGATCACGCTGGGAGCTGCAGGCCGGAGCTGTTCCTATTCAGTCATCTTGGAATGGAATTTTTGTGCTCCTTTTCACTTTCTTGATAGGGTTGTGATGGAGGCTGAGAAGTCCAACTTCAAGGGACACATCTGGTGAGACCCTTCATTCTGAGGAAAGCCTTCAGGCTCGTGGGACTTTCTTCAGGATTCCAAGGTGGTGCAGGGCATCACATGGTGATGGAACTGAGTGTGCTATTAAAATAATTCTTTCATTCCATCAGTATTTTCTATTTTATCAGCTTAGAATTGTGCATAGTGTTCATATATGTTATGTATTCCCCATATTTGTTATTGTATAACTTAGTTCAATATTTCCCTCCCATTCCTATAAGAAAAGGGAGCAAGTGCTTCCCCCCAATTTCAAGTCATGTAAGAAGGACTTCAAGGAGACCACTTAGAAAGCATGATTTATTTCCCTTGGAGATTGGGGAGCATATTTGGCTAATGTCAGACTAATGCCTGGTGAATGCAAAGCATGAACAGCTGGTCTACAAGCTAGAGATGGACCATAAGAAGATAAGAATACATTGGGAAACAGCTGCTTTTCCACTGGGAGCAGAGCAGAAATTGTGTTTCCCATGGCATATATGTGGGCTACATGGAAGGGAACCAGCCCAGGTTCATCACAAAAAGGACCTCTTAAAGAGGGCTTCTTGAAAAGGGTGAGGCAACTCTGTAGACAGTGGAGTACATTAGATATCTAAAACTGAGAGTATATTTTAAGCAATGTTGTTCTCATAAATGTTAATATTCAGCTCTTTTTTGAAAAAAAAGTATGTCTCATGTGAGAAATATGTATGAGGCAATTCACGAATAATTATGAAATATGCAATATTTATATTGTAAATTTAAATCGCCAAAGCATTCTCTAGCAACCTTTTCTTTCCTTGATTTTTCCTGAATTCTTGAATCCCTAGCCAACCTGTCATTACAATGGATAAATCAGTATAAATCTGAAATGATGGTGGTTGATATTTTTGTCTACATTGATGAGTAAAATGAAAGTAAAACAGCAAAGACATATATTGGGCCTTCATTTGCTCTTAATAACATAATGACTTCCTTGCTGATTAAATAATCGTTTTCAAATACTGGAAAAGAGAGCCTTAGTTGTTTGTGCTATTCACAGTGTAATGGTTGCAAGCAGAACATACTTTTATTAATATTTCTCTCATAATTTTCTTGAGTCTATACAACCAATCAAACAATAAATAAGGCCTTCATTTATAGTATTTGCCCTATGGTGTTTATGCTTCCGCCGTGGCCAATTTAAACCTACCAATATGATGTCACTGAATGCAGAATTAGAAAGCATTTTACATTGCTCAGTTTTTCGCCATTATACAGTCAATCTTCAATATTTGTGTATTCTATACGTGTGAATTACACTTCCGGTTAAAAATTTATTTGTTACCCCAAAGTAATGTTTATGGTCATTTCACGGTCATTCACAGACATGCACAAAATGGCAAAAACTTGAGTTTCCTGATACTCATGTTCCCAGCTGAGGTTGAATAAGACAACAGTCTACCTTCTCATTTAAGTTATCATATCATAAGCATCCTTGTGCCATATTTTTCACACTTTTGTGTCTTTTGTTGGTACTTTTGTGTTTAAAATGGTCTCCAAGCATAATGCTGACATGCAGAATACTGTTCTTAATTGCAGAAGGCTGCGATGTGCCTTATGGAAAATACATGCATTAGATAATCACCTTCTTCCAAGCATGAGTTATAGTGCTGCTGGCATTGAGTTCAGTGTTAATGAATCAATAATATGTATAAAATAGGTGTATCTAAACGGAAACATATATAAAATGAGCTTATGTATTGATCAGTTGAGGAAAGGTCCTGGCTAGAGGTTTGCAGAAACCTAATTCTGAACTTCCCCTAGCAGCATGGTTCAGTATCCACTAATTCATTGTTCACTATGACTTCATATAACCTAACTACTGCAAATAATGAGACTTTCCTATGTAGTATTTCTATCATACAGATAGACATAGATAACTTCAAGATCATAGAAAATGGTAAAATATAGTGAAATTCTTAGAAAGTGATTAGTTTTTAGGTTTTACCTTTGTTTTTAAAATCATTAACAATATGTTTGCAGTATTTATTTTTTTTCATAATGGCTGGGCTGGCTCATAAAATTTCTGAAAATTTAACAATTTGCTCTTGTGAGGCTATATATGCCAGCTCTTGCACTCCACTAAGTAGAAGCAACTAGGAAGAACCTATTTTGGGGGCACAAAGCAGATTTTAAGGAAAAAGAAACCTATCTGTGTGTAATATTAGGTAAAATTAAGTGGTACAAAGAAAAACTGAAGAAGGCAAGGAAGTTATACGTCAGAGGTGAGTGAAAATGTTTACTAGGATGACCAGGGAATCCCTCACTGAAAAGATGGCTTATGAGTTGGACCCGAGGGAAGCAAGAGAGCAAGTCCTATCGATGTTGAGGGGAATAATTTTTCATACAGTGAAAATACTGAGTGCAAAGGCTGTGATATGACAGCATGACTGCTGTGTCTGAGGAGGACTAGAATGGCTGGCTCAGAGTGGCCAACAGATTCAATAGTAGATGAGGTCAGACTGTTAAAAAAAAAAAGGGGGGGTGCCAGAAAATGTTGAACTTCATAGATGATTGTAAGACTTTTTCTTTCACTATAGATGATGGTAAGACATTTTCTTTCACTCTGAGTGAGATGGAAAGCTGTTGGAGAGTTGTTAGCAGGGTGTGATAAAATCTAACTTCTTGCCAGGTTTGCTATGTTGGGAATAAATTATAGCTGGGCAAATATGGAATCTGGGAAACCAGTTAAGTTGCTATTACTGTTTTCCAGGTAAGACATGAGTATGGCTTATTTAAGGATGGTGGCAGTGCAAATGGAAAGAATCACTCAGAATTTGGATATTAATTGAAAATAAAACTTATAGGACTAGCTGCTGGAATTAATGTGGTATAAAAAATAAAAAAAGTAATCAAGAATGATTCCAATTATTTTAGTCCGAATAATTGAAAAGTAGAGAGAGGAAATTTTCAGAAATTCTATATATGGGGGTGAAGGGAAAGATAACAGAAACTCAGCTGTGAATATATTAAGTTTGTAATTTCTAGATTATATTGTGAATATATTAAGTTTTTGGTTTCTAGATTTCATTCAAGTAGAGATGTCAGGTGGACATTGGATATATGAATGAATCTTTTAGTCAGTGGAGCATTTTAAGTTTGAGAGTCATCAGTACATATTCTAGGTGGAATCACTTATAAGTATAGGGAGCAAAGAGGGGAACATTGTGGGATAATCCTACATTTAGAGGCTATGACTATAAAAAGAAACCAGACTAAGAAGATGGAAGCAGAGATGTAGGTGGTAAACATGAAGAGTATAATGCCCTGGAAATCAAGATAAGAAGATGTTGCAAGGGGAAAAGGTTGATGAAATGTCATCTGCTCTTGCAGTTCAGTGAAGACAGAGAAATAACCATTGAATTAAAAATGTGCAATTTCATTGGTTAAGAGCATTTTCTTTGACATGTTGAAGTGGGCGAAAATCTTTTGGAATGGGTTTATGAGAAAATGGGAGGAGGGATATTAGAGACAGCTATATAGAAAATTCCCTCCAAAAGTTTTGCTATAAAAGGTATGACATGGGGGCACTATTTGGTAGGGAGTAGGGTAAATTTGGAACAGTTTTATTTTGTTGTATATGCTGATATCATCTAGAGTGGGAACTATGTAGAGTGGAAAAAAGGTAGTAATGTAGGAAATCAAGAGAATTGCTCTAGCAATGTCTGTGGTTGGATGAGAAGGCATGAGATCTAGCACACAGGGTGAGGCATTGTTCATTGTTCAAGAAATGTCCACATTCTTATAAATAGGGTAGAGTATAAGGTAAAATGAAGGTAAGAGGGTAAAAGTTTTGGTGGATACTTTTTTATGTTCTTTTCAATATTCTAAGCTGAATAAAATTTTAAGATGACTGGCAGAGTTTATCAGTATTGTGTCTTCATATATCATGCAACTTTAAATAAAATAATAGTCAAACTTAACCCATTTAATTTTTCTGCCTCTGCAAACAGTATTGACATCTCTGATATTTTATTATTTTATTGTTTACAACCATCTGATAAACCATTGCTTATTCTGTTTATTTTTTAATTAAGTCCCTTTGTGACTTTTTTGGGGGCATGTCTTTTCTAATAAAAATATAATTGGACTTACATTTTTTAACTCGAGCAACTTTATTTTTTAATAAGAAAGTAAGTCCAGGCCAGATGTGGTGGGTCATTCCTGTAATCCCAGCACTTTGGGAGGCCAAGGTGGGCAGATCTCTTGAGGTCAGGAGTTGGAAACCAACCTGGCTAACATGGTGTAACCCCATCTCTACTAAAAGTACAATAATTAGCTGGGCATGGTGGCACATGCCTGTAATCCTAGCTACTCTGGAGGCTGAGGCAGGAGAATCACTTGAACCCAGGAGGCAGAGGTTGCAGTGAGCTGCAAGTCCAATTACATCTATCATAATATAATATTTTGTTTTGTTTTGTTTACATGTTTTTTATAGTTTGTGTTAATTAGGGCTATATGGACAGATATATCATTACCAGTTATCTGAATAGTGTATATCTTGATTTTAGCCTATTGTTAATTATATTTAAATTTTCAAAAAATTTTTTAACAAAACTTTATAAATCAACCAGTCAATAATAAAACGGTAGCTTCTAAGAAGTTTCAATGTAAGCAAGATAATTATTACCATTTCATTGCTTTCTGAAATCATATAGGCCTTCCCTAAGGTAATCTGGAATTTTACACCAAGCTAATCACTAAAATATTTTACATCATATACTATCTTTCAAGCATATTACTTTGCTTACTTTGTTATCAAAGCTAGATTTATAATTATAATTTAGAGGCTTACATTTATCTCTAACTTGTTTTAATACTTAAATTATACTTCTTAATATGACAGTATTCTTATTATTTCCTTCCTAATTATCATTCCTCTTCACTCATTTGAAATGCATTTTTAAGTGATTTTTGGGGTGGGTAATTGTTATGGACTGAATGTTTATACTCCTCCCAAATTCACTGGTTGATACCCTAACCCCCAATGTGATGGTGTTTGGACATGGGGCATTTGGGAAGTAATTAGATTTTGATGAGGTCAGGAGGGTGGGACCCGAATGATGGGATTAGTGACCTTAGGAGAAGAGGAAGAGAGAACAACACTCTCTCTTTTTCCATCACGTGAAGACAACAAGAAGGCATCCACCTGCAAACCAGGAAACAGGCCCTTACCAGGAACTGTATGGGACAGCACCTGTATCTTGGACTTCTCAGCTGCAGAACTGTGGGAAATAAATTTCTGTTGTTTAAGCCATCCAGTCAATGGTATTTAGATATGGCTACCCAGTCAGACTAAGACAATAATAGTGGATGTTACTACATGGATGGATGGATGGATGGATAGACAGACAGACAGACAGACAGATAGACAGATAGATAGATAGATAGATGGAGATTTGTCTTAACCTCTTGCTTTTCTGAAAATTAGGGTTTGCCTTCACACTTAAAAATAAATCAGACTGCCTGCAAAATTCAAGAGCCCCAGTTTTTCCCATCAAGACTTTGTACATGTTTATTCAGTTTCTTTGATCATTTAATGTTACAGAAACATCAAATTCCAGCCTTGTTTTTCTTCCCACCCCCTTTAAATTTTCCTTCTTTCTCTTCCCCTTTCAATTTTCTTGCCCTGCCTTCCTCCCTCTCTTCCTTCTTCTCTTCCTTCCTTTCAACTTTTTATTCTTCATAGGTTGGGTTATTCCCTGCTGATGGGAGCCTATGGCAATATTATTTACCTTTGAATTTCAGAGTTTTGCAAGAATATATTTATGTTTAAATATCTTACTTTTTCCTGAAATACGTATATGATTAAATTTTGTAACCTCATTAAGTTAGAGACATATACATATATATTTATATATATATATTTACAGGTGAATTATGTTTTTATTTTGATTATTATTCCAATTGTTTTATTTTCTCTTTTAGGAATTCCTGAAATTCTTACATGCTTACTTTTGCTCTTTTTCTTTCCAGTTCTCTTGGAATAAATTTTGACCTATTCACTATTTATTTCTCTTTACTAAAGCTCTCAAACTTATTCTCCAAATTGCTAGCATTTCTCTTTTTAATTTATGCTATTTATTGATACTAATAAACAGTTACATTGATTATTAAACATTTGGATTACTTACAATCCTTACATCATTTATGTACCTCCTTCTCTATCTCATCATGTTGGAATTTTATCTATGATTATTCAGCCCTTGTAGTTTTCTGCTTCTGTTTTATTAAAGCCATGTCTTCTTTCATCAAATTTAAGTTTGCCTCATAGCTATCTAAAAATTGATTCTGGTTTTTGAAGTAAATAATTTTCAGTTTCACTCCCCTATCAGCCTTCAAAGTAGATTTTCTTTTCTTTCTTTTAAAATGTATTGCAGAGATTTCCCACTTCATGTTTTTGTTTATTTGTTTTCTGTTTACTATTCTTCAAAGAATAAAACTGATCTTCTCAGGACAGTTCACATCCTACAATATGTAGACTCTCTCACCTCCACTCTGTAGCTTTAATGCCATGCTTCTCAAATGTGGGGTTGTATGGTATGTTTATATACATTATTTATAGCCCAGTTCTTGAAATCTAGCAGCCATCAATCCAACTGTTTTTATCAATCCACAACAGTTCTTCAGGCCTGATATAAGCATATCCAGCTCGCTGATACATAAATGAGATAGATTTATAAACATCAGTATGCATAGAAATGTAGATAGATTTATAAATATAAATATATATACATACACGTGTATTTATGTGTTTAGAATTATATTGTATAATTGTTTATATATATATAAAACCTTCCACTATTAGACAATTAGACATTATTTCCCCTTTCCTTTCCCACTACATGCAAAACAATGATTCGTCTAGTTGACCACTTCTGGGACATTTTCTTTATCCTTTCCTAGTACATAACACTCTACCATCCCCCAACTCCATCATCAGTATGCTATGCATGATTATTCATCCCAAATTATTTCCTTTCCAGTTGTTTATGTTCAGCTAATGTGAGACACTACTGTGATAGTATTTTGGAACAAACATTCCGTGCTGGTTGGGCGAGGGGGTGAATGACTCTCTAGCTATTCGAAAAGCAGTAATCATGTAGTAGTTAAGTAGATTAAGGTCAACACATTGCTGAGATTCAAAAACTTATGTTTTTCAAACAGATGGCAATGCTTAGGATATGTTTTGAATAGGGCAAAAGGTAATAGAAAGCAAAATTTTCTACCGATTTTTAGGAAAGCAGTTCTATGTAGTCCCCTTTAATTTAGACATGTAATGAACTCAATTGGAAACTTCTTTTAGTTTATAGATTTCTAAAGGTCAGAGTTTCCTTGGAGAAATCTGCATCAGCAGGGCATGAGAGGACTATGTTATAGAGACCCTGAGAAGTAAAAGATGCATAAACTTCCTTTCCAGTTCTTCACAGCCTTTCGATGACACAGAATAAGACCAGGTAGTGCCCTTTCCTCCAAGGAAAGAATCATTGAGTTTAGAGGATTGGAAGGATGCAGAAGGCTGAACAGGGGGCTACCAAACCA
Organism: Pongo abelii; assembly: GCF_028885655.2. Classification (NCBI taxonomy): domain Eukaryota; kingdom Metazoa; phylum Chordata; class Mammalia; order Primates; family Hominidae; genus Pongo; species Pongo abelii. Next base: position 92,334,333 of record NC_071990.2, on the reverse strand, counting down.
AGCAAAGTAACCTCACAACTAGACTGAGGGTTTTTGTTTTTTGCATGGCTTCTGGAAGGACTAAAGAGTACCTAAGCCTCCCCTCCCTATGGAATATTCTCTTATGACAGGAAAGATGGAATGACTTGAGTACTTTTTGGAGGAAACTGTATATAGTATCCTCTGCAAAGACCACTAACATCAGACTGAACAAGGTCTAACTGGAGGAGTGATCAGGGATAATTTCTATGCCAACATACACTTTGATAAATAAGATCTCTGCCTCCACTTTCCTGTATCTCTGGCCCCAACTTTTGAATAGTTAAATCCAGAAAAGGAAATGACCCAGAGCCTGGCTGAGATCTCTCTCCAGGCCAAGGTACTAAAGTAGGAAGAGGAGAGAAAGAGTAGATCCCATCCCCTCCCCAATTCTAAGCACCTTCAACCTGTCCTGGGGAATCTGTATTGAGTATGAGACGGAATTTAATATGGACTGGACTAAGTTTAATTCAGCCATGTGCACATAATAATGTATCAGTCAACAATGGACCACATATACTTCTTTGGACTCATGAGATTATAATGAAGCTGAATAATTCCTATCACCTAGTGACATTGTAGCCATTGAAATGTCAGTGTGCAACATGTCACTCAGGTGTCTGTGATGTTGGTGTAAACAAACCTACAGAGCCATCAGTCTTATCAAAGTATAGCACATACAATTATGTACACTACATAATTCTTGATAATGATAGTAAAGAACTATGCTACTGGTTTATGCATTTACTAGATCATACTTTTTTTCATTATTTTAGAGTATACTCCTCCTACTTGAAAAAACAAGGTAACTGTAAACAGCCTCAGGCAGGTCTTTCAGGAGGTATTCCAGAAAAGGTCTTTTTTTTGTTGTTTTCACTTTTAAGTTGAGCGGTACAAGTGTAGGTTTGTGATATAGGTAAACTTGTGTCATGGGGGTTTGCTGTACAGGTTATCTCCTTACCCAAGTATTAAGCCTGGCACCCATTAGTTATTTCTCCTGATCCTCTCTCTCCTCTCAACCTCCACCTTCCGAAAGGCTCCAGTGAAAAGTCATTGTTATCAGAGGAGATGACGGCTCTATGCGTGTTATCGTCCTTGAAGATGTGACATTGATGATCCTGACCCTGTGTAAACCTAAGCTGTGTGTTTGTGTCTTAATTTTTAACAAAACAGTTTAAAAAGTAAAAAATAAAATAAGAAAAAGCTTACTAAAAAGGATACAAAAAAGAAAAATATTTTGTGCAGCTGTGTAATGTGTTTGTTTTAAAGTGTTATTGCAAGAGTCAAAAGTTAAAAAAAATTTAAGTGTAGAGGTAAAAAAGTTACAGTAAGATTAATTTATTATTGAAGAAAGAAAAATATATTTTATAAGTTTAGCGTAGAGTGTTTATAAAGTCTATGGTAGTATACAGTAATGACCTAGGCTTTCACATTTACTTCTTACTCACTCACTGACTCACCCAGAACAGATTTCAGTCCTGTAAGCTCCATTCATGGAAGGTGCTCTATATAGATGTTGTGATGGTTAATATTGAATGTCAACTTAATTGGATTGAAGGATGCAAAGTATTGTTCCTGGGTGTGTCTGTGAGAGTGTTGCCAAAGGAGATTAATATGTGTGTCAGTGGACTGGGAGAGGCAGACCCACCCTCAATCTGGGTGGGCGTCATTTAATCAGCTGCCAGCACGGCTAGAATAAAGCAGGCAGAAGAAAGTGGAATGAGACTTCCCTTGCTGAGTATTCTGGCCTTCATCTTTCTCCCATGCTGTATGATACCTTCCCTCAAACATCAAATTCCAAGTTCTTCAGCTTGTGGACTCTTGAACATACACCAGTGATTTGCCAGGGGCTCTTGGGCCTTTGGTCACAGACTGAAGGCTGCACTGTCGGCTTCCCTACTTTTGAGGTTTTGGAAGTTGAACTGGCTCCCTTACTTCTCAGCTTGCAGATGGCCTATTGTGGGACTTCACCTTGTGATCATGTGAGTCAATTTTCCTAATAAACTCCCCTTCATATATACACATATATCCTATTAGTTCTCTCCCTTTAGAGAACCTTGACTAATGCAGGTGTACTATTTTCTATATTTTATGTCACATTTTTACTGTACCTTTTCTATCTTTAGATACACTGATACTTACCATTGTGTTACAGTTGCCCACAGTATTCCGTCAGTAAAATGCTGTACAGGTTTGTAACTTAGGAGTAATAGGCTATATCATATAACCTAGGTGTATGATAGGCTATACTATTTAGATTTGTGTAAATATACTCTATGATGTTCACACAATGATGAAATCACCTAATGGCACATTGCTCAGAATATATCCCTATTGTTAAGTGAGGGATACACATGACAGTAACTGAAAAAATTAGGAAGCCTTGAAGTCTTACAAAATATATATATTATATATATGTGTATATATATATGTGTATATATATGTATATATATATAGAGAGAGAGAGAGACAGAAAGTAAAAGAAAAATTGGCATAACATAGTTAAATATAATTCAAGAAAAAAATGTGAAAGCAATTTATGTAAATAAACAATATGAGATTTTTCAATAACCAGTAATACACAGTTTTGGAAAGTTCAGATGTTCTATTTTGAACTCACAAACCATGTTTTCTGGTATTTTTTTCACATTACCAGCATATTCTCTATATCTAATACATAATTATATTTTAGTCTTATTCATATCTTTCACAGTCCTTCACACTAATTTTAGGTAGTCTTCTCTAGGTTCTTACTAATATATACAAGTCCAACTTATTCTTTCCCAAAGGCAAGGGTTATTTTCATCTCTCAAAATAGACAAAAGAAGGCAAAACCCCATGTATATAAAATCATATAAGTATATGCGTAGAAGGATATAGGTTTATGAATACATAAGAAAATGTCACCGACTGGGTAAAATATCTGTGAGAACGGGACACAGATCCTAACATTTTCAAAGCAAGCACAATAGACAGACCAAGAAAGTTCAAAGACAAAAGCCAGGAAAAAAAATAATAACTTATGATTAGGACCACAATAAATCTTTGAATACGTGTAAAAATCTATGAAGGAAAATAAGCTTTTTTCCTTTGCAAATCAACATTTAGCAGTTACCCACTCTGTGTTGAGTACCAAAGTTGGTATCACGGCTCATTCTCCAGGCCCTAAAAACACCTTCCTACACTTCCCTTCCCTATGGGGAATGATGCAGCAGAGGGTTAGAACACAGTCTCTGGAGCACAAAGCCCAGTGCAAGGCCCCATTTGCAGGCTAAGGGCGATATTGCTCTTAGGATGGATCTTTACTGCAGTCCAAACAAAAGCCATGTTTTATGCAAAGGAAGTGCCTGATGATACTATTCTGAGCAGAGGTTCATGGATTGGGCAACTTTAGTCAAGGGAGAGATTAGGTATGTCAGGCACCAGTATAAAAATATCAAGTCCATAATTCTTATTGACTTACTCCATTTAGGTAGTGAGAACAGAAATGGAGTGACAGCCCAGGGAATCTTTTCCTTCATGAACCAGCTCCATGACCTGAGGCTGCTCCCTTGAACTCCCTGGCATTCATTCTCTAGATGATTGAAGATAAGTGACATTGTACTGCAGGAAAATTTTCAGCAATTTTTGAAGGATAGTGAAGAAGGTATAATATGGTCCTATTTTTCTTTGTTTAGGTTTTTTTAAAATCAATTTTTAATGAAGAATATTGAAATTCAAAGTGTGCCAAAAGTCTTAGTACACTTTTACACCTTAATAACTTCAAAAGTGTAATACTACAAATGTATTTTTAAATCAGCATTTGAAAGTTCAATTAGGTCTAATTACTTTACTTTTTTTAGATTTTTGAATTTTGAATAATACAGTTTTTTAATTTTTGCTTTAATAGTTTGTCATCTTCAATTAGAGAGACTAAAGCCAAAAGTTAATGTAAAAAATTCATTAAAATCATGAAAACCTATAACTGGTTATCAAATGTAAATAATGATGCTTTCAAGTGAATGTTTACATAAGCTTTAGCATTTATACATCTGAACTTACTAAAGCCGCACCTGTACTAAAGTTTCTGGGAGAGTGTGTTTACGATGTAGGCAGCTTTCTTATGATCGACTAATGCAGTCAAAATGTGCAGGCCTTTTTGAAATACGTCTTGATTTAATATATTTCTAACATCTTTTGCAGCATGTCTGGCAGAAGCTCTCAGTTGTATGAATTCTTAAAATTCTTTGTGAGTGGCTAAAAAATATATCGGGTTGAAGGTTGAAATCAGTACAGGTAACTGTTCGGAGACAGAGAGTAGGGAAACAGAGTTCAGACAAAGAAGAGTCAAAATGGAAGTAAGATGGTGAACACTTATCAGCTGGCTGAGGTACAACCAGGCTTAGTCAATAAAAACTAAAGACAAGAAGCAAATACAGAGAAACATAATGGTTTTCTGTGTCATGTAAAGATAATATGGTTTTATTGATACACATTTTACCTGTAATATGATTTGCGTTTTAAAATAAATTTCTCTACACTTATTATCTTAGAAGAAAGCACAAATTTTCATCTTTTTCTCATAATGACACTGTAAGTGTTGAATGGGTTTTTGAAAAACAAGTAAGATTAGAAAGACTGGGACTCTACAGAGATGACACCCACATAGAAAGATATAGAATATATCTTTATATATAGAATATATAGAAGCAAAATATCTTAGATATAAAGCAAAATACCTTACATTTTTTTTCTGGAAGTGAACATTCACAGGTTTTTAATGTGTGAATATAAAATGGAAACCATATTTTTTATAATTAACTGAAGCGATTATACAATATTTGAGGTAAAAAGCTAATGGGTCCTAAACAATTATATATTGTTATCAAGAGTCTTGTGTTAAAATAGATAACCAAATATCAAGAAAATAATTTTCCTCATCTGAAATAGTTTCCCTGAGCCATCACTGGTGTGTTTTCTGAAAATTTGTAAGTTTTAAAATTTGAAACTTATTTACGTTTTTTATAGATAGAGCTACATTTATTTACATGCATATAGGGATTTTAGAGAATATGTTGGATTCAGAAGAGATTACTTTGAGTTATCCTATAGAACCAAAAATACACCATGCACTAGGCCCCCCAAACTTTTAATAAATGGCCATACTGAGTACAGTTTGATTGTCACTTCTGTGTCCTCTATCACACTGCTGATATTGACATTTCCAGGGCAAATTATACTCTGGGTTTTATTCATTTTTTAAGGGAAAAACTGACATATCCTTGATTCTATGTTGATAGGTAGCTTCTTGCAATCAACAACCTGAAGATTTTTAGTTATATCTTACTACAATGAATACATGCACCAATTAATAAAGTACGAAAGTCAATTATTACAAAATCGTTCTTCTTTCTCACTTTTTGAATAAGCCAGTCAAAAAGCATTTATGAAGAATGAATTCATGTCTAGAATTTTGCTAGGTGCTATGGAGAGTAGAAAGTTCCACGACACAAAGCCCCTACTGACTAAAAACTTAGGATCTTTGCACAAAATATGTCACCCCACTTATTTTCAACTAGTCAGCTCTGGCGTGGTTATTGTGATTAAAACTATTTTGAATCAGATATTGCTTGATTGCATCTGTAGCAAGAAATGACAGTTATCAAACTTACAGAAATTAACTTCTAGGCAAAACTACCTGTGAACGATTAGATACATTTGGTGTTTTCTTCCTAATTCTTAATTGAGTTTCTAGAGAAAGTTATTCGAAATATTCAGTGTTTCAAAACTAACATAGTCTAGCAGCTTTTTCTTATTTCCTGCATATTTTAAAATTATATAAATGGTATGTATTTACGTTAGAAAAAAATAGAAAGCACAGATTACCAAGAAAAATATATCTATATCTATATCTATATCAAGAGGTAAGTATCTGTATTAGCTTCCCATGGCTGCCATAACAAAGTACCACAGATTAGGTGGTTCAAACAACAGAAGGTCGTTTTCTCACAATTCTGAAGGCTAAAAGTCCAAGAGCAAGGCTTCAACAGGATTGGTTTCTTCTGAAGCCTCTCTCATTGGTTTGCAGATGGCCATCTTCTCCTTATGTTTCCATGCAGTCTTCCCTCAGTACTTGTGTGTTTCCTAATTTCTTCTTATAAAGACACCAGTCATTCTGAATTAGGGCCCTTCCATATGACCTCATTTTACCTTGATTACCCCTTTAAAGACTTCTAAAAAGATTGTTAAAGATATTTCCAGTACCTTTTTAGAGATAGGTCTCTAAATATATAGTCATATTCTAGGTACTGGGGGTTAGGATTTCAATATAGGAATTGTGGAGGAATACAATTCAACCCATAACACCATCTATATAATATAGATGATAGATGACATTTAGATAGATGATAGATAGATAGAGCTATGTACACGCATATATATCCTCTTCTCACCTAATATATAATTTTAATGTAAATATAAATAAAATATATAAAATATTTTAATGGTTAAATATTGAACAACTGTCTGGTTTAATATGATGCATTTACTCAGTCTTTCACTATTAATCATTTGAGTTGTTTCTAGTATTTTTCTATAATGTTATATAAACATGCCTACAATATATACCCTAACACAATTTCCTATTCATTTTCTTTTGATAAATGTCTAGTAGTCAACTTTCTTGCTGGAAGAATATGATTTCTTTTTATACTTACTGAAAAATTTGCATCAATTTTCACTCTGATAAACATGAAATATGAGTGCCTGTTTACTCTAAACATGCCAGCTTAAAATTTTTATCATTCCTTTCTTCCCTGATAAACAAATGACAACTTACAGTATTTACATTTGTATTTATTGGAAATAATTTAATGGGAAGGGGGTGATGTCAACTGTTTCTTCATGCTTTATGACTATCTATACTTGCCTTTCATGAGTGCAGGTCTCATCTGCACCCTAGTGGGCTCCTACCACTGAAAACACTGGAAGCTGTTACTTTCTTCAAAAATCCACTCAGTAAAACATGAGTCATTTCAGTCAGCACCAAGGAAAGTTTTGTAAGTTAGTCTTTAACTTACAGTCACTTTTCTTTCCTCATAGGCCCTCCCAGTGACAATTGTAAATTCTGTCTCATTCTTAAGATGTTGTACTCTGGGCAGACAAAGTGTCCTAAAACAAATCCAGCTGTGGCTGTGGTTTAGTAAGTATTGGGTTATCCCATAGTTTCAAAATTTTAATTATAGCTATTATTTTTAGATAGTAGCCTTTCTTTTGTGGTTTTCTGCATATAGACATTTGAAATATTTTCATTAAAATGTTTTTATAAACCATTGATTGCATACTGTGAGGCTGTGTTTGATATTACAAAAATTCAGGTTAATGTGCCCAATAATGCAAAATTTTAAATATTTAACTGTCAATTCTCCTTTTCTGCCCTGCTCATTTTCCCGCATTTTTCCATTTGCATTTTAAATGGAGATTTTTTCCTCAGATGCTTGAAAAAAATGGTATATAAACGATATTATAGCTAGTAAATTTCTCAGTGATGTTTTTGAAAAAAAATAAAAATAATAGATTTCCTCAGAGACAAAACACTTCAGTTTCCAGACGGTTCTTGCTTTGTTTCTATCCCATGTTGAATTTATCTAGGTATTCTATGTGATCAATTTAAGTGTTCCAGACTGCTGACACCATATGCCTTATAAGAGCCTTTTTTCTAACTATTTTTCTAAACTATTTTTCATAGTTTCTGAATGAGAAACTATGAAACTATGAAACATAGTTTCATAGATTCTGAATGAGATAAATTATAAGCACATTAAACAAAGTGCAATATTGAAAAAAAAGAAAAGTGGGAGAGTACAAGATGATTCCTTTGCTTCTGAAAAACATTTAATTTTATTTGCCGAACTATTCAGTTACTTTTTCAAGAATACCAATACCCTCATCACCATCATTGTCATCTCCCGCATTTACCACAGGTCAATGCTGCTGGGTATTAAAATTCTGCATGTTTCTGGCCAAGGTGTTTGAAGCAGTAAAATTTCCCTTGCAATAAGTGGACAGTTTTTAGATAACACTTAAACATTTTCTAGAAGAATCATTTATTCAACCTGTCTTTCTCTTATTTAAAAATTCATTCTGTTTTATCACATTTTACTCCTAGACACATGTCAATTTCAGTTCCCCTTTCTTACTTGTAGGTCTACATATGGGTATGAACTGATGGATACAGCATGTTGAGTGCTCCTCTGCCTGTAACGCCAATATAAGTGCTAATTTCTGCTCAACATGAATGAAACATTCTTCAAACACTTGCCGAATATGTCTTTCATTCAAAAGAGATAATTAGTTTCAGTTACTTAAGCTGAGCAACTATTTTGCTTCAAAGAGGATATTATGTTTGCTTAATTGCATTTAGGTGCTAAACACTGTAAAGGATAAAGTTTCCAGAGAAGGGATTATTTTCCTCTTAACAGTTTAGAGGATGACTTATAAAACAAGGGTTAGGAGAAATGTGCAACTAGTTACACAATGATAGATAATTTCTGATTTTTGGTATGAACAATACTTATTTTCCAAACATCAAAAATTCCATGTCCATTTAATCAAGCTGGATCTTTAATCACCATGGATTCAATAAGCAAAAGAAACACAAAGTTAATTTCTCAGTCCAAAATGAATAAGCAAAATGACAACAATAATACCATGCGAAAAAACAGTCACACAAAACTATTCTGTCTGACCATTTAGATGGATTCATCCTATCATTTTACAGTCTTCAGGTCTTAAGACATATAGCCTAACAAATCATCCTTAATAAGAGTGGTACTGTTTCATTAGAACAAAAATGAATTACCAAATAATAAATAAATAAAAATAAAGCAAAACCAGTTATTTTTGTTTTAAGTTTGAGCTAAAAAGATAGTAAACCAACCAATGGCTAGAACTTGATAATATCAATTCTTCATCCCCTAAAACTGCTTACCTTAGGTATAGGAAGCTTTATTTCTGACTCCAAATAAAGTGAAGGCAAGAAACGTACCAAGTTTAAAATTCTCTGTCAACGGCTGTTCTACTAATTATCCAGATTCCAAGGCAATCATACAACCGTAATCATTCACCTCATGCCTGGAAACGTAAGTCTTGTTCTTTTGATGAATATTTATAAGACAGTGTAAAGCAGTCTACTTTCTTTTCCCTTCAGGCAAGACAATTTGGAGTTCATCAATATGTATTACCAAGGACTTTTATAAAAGGCACTTCAAAGAAAATTCATCAGGCATTCCTTTTGTCTTGATTTCTGTTAGACTGATACTTCCTTTTGACAAGTATCAATAAATTATCCTCTGATAGCTAGAAACTTGATGTCTTATTCAGAAACTTCCTCACACAGCAAAATCTTGGCTTTGAGTTTCAAGTGAAATTATTAAGATACTGCATCTAATTTAAGGACAGACAGAAGATATGCAAATTAAAAACAATGAAACAAACCTATATATAGTCACCCTACAGCACACAGGGTGGAGTTTTCCCATAGTTGGGAGTTTCTTGCTGCATACAACTTGCCACTTTACTATATGCCACATGAACATATTTACAGTTTCCTCACAAGTAAAAAAAAAAAAAAAAAAAAAAAAAATGCAAGCCCCAGTCCCTGGATAAATAGAAGAACCATGCCAAATTAAAACCAGATTAATGTAGATACGGAAAGTGGAGAATGACAAGCTGTCTCTTTCCATAAGGCTGATTAGTTTTCCTTTTTGAATATTATTGGTTAGACTAACATTTCCATAAGAGGAGAATTCAAAAATGCAATTGTCTAAAATAAGAATGAAAAAAAAATCACTGCTATATTTAATATGCCTTGTAAAAGAATACTGAAACTCTTTATGTGCACACTTTCTCTAAAAAAAAAACTTAGTTATTTTGTTTTATTATTCTGGCAAAAGTACTGAAATATAGAAATATTATTAATATCTATTTCTATAAATATACATATAAAACAGCATGTCGACTAAAGAGCCTATCTCATTTTACAGCTTTACTCACTCTTTACAAAGTTATTGTGCCAATTGTAATAATATCTACATGTTCTAAGAAGTTGTTTTGTCTTTACCTGGTGTAATATAAAAGAAAATATAATATGTAATTTAAGCTCAATGTTATTATAAAAAGACATGAAAGGAGAAAAAGGGTAGTATTTTAGCTTGAATGCATGCTTATAAACCCATTGTAATATTAATCACAGAACCATCAAGTTCATATATACCACAAAAACATATATGTCATTTGTGAAAATATAATTCACTATAAATAACCAATTGACAATATAGGGTTTATTTTACTAAAATAAGGAAAAAAGTAAAGATTACATGCACAGTGCTTGTGGCACAGGAAATTCCGTATTTTCTGAGTCCCTAAGAAGCTAGGATACGTCACTCAATGGTTTCACAAAGCTCTCATAAAAGCATTATGTGAAAATATTTTAAATATTTTTTAAGAAAGGTAATGATGATCATGATGAAGTCTGAGCTGTGTTTTCTATTTTGCAACCCAAATACATCATGCAAATGCTGCTACGTTCTTGATATAATGATTGTTAATTTCTGCAAGTAAAAAATAGAGGGAACAGATCAATTATTTCTGACTATATTCCTTATATCTTCCCATACACTCAGTTTAAAATAAAATCTACCCCCAGAGGCTCCATTAGTTATTTATTTTTATATAAGAAATTATTCCCAATCGTAATGGCTTAAACAATAAACATTTATTTCCTCACTATATCCATGGGTTGGGAAAACAGAAAAGCTTATTTGGACAGCTCTGGTTCAGGGTCTCCCATGAAACTGCAATGTAGGTGTTGGCTGATATTGCAATCATTTGAACATTTGACTGAGTTTGGTAAAACTGCTTCCAAGCTCACTCACATGGACGTTGTCAGGTGACATGAGTTCCTCACAGGCCATTGCCTGGAGATCTGTTTCTTACCTCATGGTCCTCTCCACTGAGCTGCCTAAGTGTCCTTATGCAGCTGGCTTTCTCCAGGGTGAGTGAACATAGAGAGAGCAAGGTGGAAACCACACTGCCTTTTATAAGCTAGTCTTGGAGTCACACACTGTCACTTTCATCATATTCTATCTGCTAGAATAGAATCAAGGCACTAAGTTCAATTCATTCTTAGGGAGAGGGGAATTATATTACACCTTTTATGGGATTATTATCAAAGATTTTTTGGCACAGTTTTAAATTCCATAAGCGTGCTTATTGTATGTGAATGTGGTCTCACAATTGCAGGTCAAGACTGTATCCACATGGCGTGAAAATGCACGACACATTCAAATTTTATCCGCTAGGCAGATTTGCTTTCTTTTTCCTCAAATTAGTCGTAACAGTATTAGAAAACTGTAAAAGGATAATTAAATACTACATGCATTTGATGTACGGCATTTCTGTATATAAAACACTTTTATTCACGTATTTATTCATCTGTTCCTTAAATATATATATAAAAGAAGACACATGGGAATATTATTCCTGTGTTTTTGTTGGTCTGAATACATTGATTCTCCACCTTTTGGCTTAGATCAAATGTGGCTAGATAGACAAATGAATGTTAAATGGCCTTTACCCTTCAGGAAAAGATAGTAAAGAGTAATGGCAAGTTTGGGAAATATAGTAGTATAAGAAATCATTTAAAAAATTCTGGTTGGCCTCATGCATAAGAAATTCTGAAGGAAGGCTAGAGATGGAAGACCAATTTAGAGGTAGTGAAATAACTTAGGTAACAGACTACAAGAATTAAAATTGGTAATGGTGGTCATGCAAGAGGAAGAAAAGGAAATTGATTTAAGAAATATGATGAAGAAAAGCATCACGATTATCCCTCACTTAAGAAAAATTTGCAGTATATTTTTCCTGATTGGTGGTTTAGAAGAATTTGTATATCCATTTCACAGCTAAAGAACCCTCTTTTGCAATAATGAAGTGAAAACAATCTAATTCAAAATCTATGCTTCAGTATTCAATTGACTTATGGCCTCTGGTGAAAAATGAACAACGATGCCAATGTTTACACAAACAGAGGGAGTGTGAAAGAATAAGAGAAAGTAAGAAATAATTATAATCAGAGTATTCATATCATTGTCATCATATATAGATAAGTTAGTTAAATAAAATGTAATTTTTATCTAAACTTTTCTGAAGGGACAAATGGTACCAAACTATTAGCTAGACTTTGTTTTTGTGGTGGTGTTATAGTAGTAGCCTTATTGTTGTATATTTTCCAGCATATCATCTGATACCTTTAGAATAAATTAAAATAGAAGAAAATACACGTATAGAGTAATTTGAAGGAAAAGGAGTTTTAGAGTTTGACACACTTAAATTATTATCTTGACTCCATCACTACCTAGGTTTATGATCTTTGACATGTTACTTAAAGTTCCCCAACCACAATTTCTTTAAAGACAATAATTGGAACTCACACAATGACTAAGAGTATTGTTATTTATGTGATTACTCTAAGGACAGTGCCCAACTGTAAGCTCTAATAAATATTTATGATTCACCTTACTTTATAGATAATATTATTAATTAGGTATGATTTGATATATGGAACTAGTTGAGTTGAACTGTGGAGGAGAGCTGTGCGAATATTCCCCTGAGGCTAGGATGTTAAGGATCCTGGAGAGGTGACAGCAAAACAGTCTTCTGCTAATTGTCTTTTTGGATTCACATCACATATTCACTGACATTGGAGACTTGTTAGCAAAAGACCAGGATATTCAAATACATCTGGTGCCTTGCAAACTGCCATCACTTCAAGCTAGACCTTCTGAAAGAAGATGGGAAAATGATCAGAGACACTAATAATTTAGTCTATAGGAATTTTTTCTGCCATTAGCCAGGGTTCTGAACCTTCTGAGTGTCTTGATGATTTCCAGAGAAAAGATCTTGGAAGGCCTTAATCCCAGTAAAAATGTTGGACAAGATCTCATAGATATTGGAATTTACTTAAATGGTTTGAGGCTGGGAAGTCATATGGTCAGCAGGGGCCTGCTGCAGTATGACTGACGCAATTGGCAGAACGTGAGTGACTCACAAGTAAGTTAAACAGCAGAATTAGTTATGGTGCCACTAATAGGAGACAAAAATGAACAGCACTCTGTATTTTGAGACTGGATTTCTGGAAGAAAGGTAGTATTATTGAAATAAATAGAGGAGTTCAGATGAGGAGAGATTATGTTTAAAAATTGTTTGTTTATAAAATATTTATTTTGTAGAAAAGATGGTGGACAGTCAACTCTCAAAGGAGCTTGGGTTTATCAGAAAATATCTTAGTAATCAATTACAAGACAGAAGGACTTTTATCAAGAAAAATTTCTTATATAAACTCAATTGTTTTTAATCATAAAATCAGTCACATATATTTTTATTTAAATGCTAATGGATCACATTCTAACATTCTTCAATAATTATTATTCTCTATTTGTTTATAGCCAAAGGAAGATTAGACTTATTTTACCTTTGGATCACATATATTACATTTAATTTTTTAGGTATATTGACAGCTGCATAATACTTAAGCATATAATGCATTAGGTCAGGGTGTTAAATATGATTTTGAAAGCAGTAATATTATACAATATTATTTTTGAGACGTCAAAAAAATTAAAAAGATCACATAAATGCTTTTTGTAGTGTCTAAAAAATAAAACCACACAGACATTCACAGGATGAATAAAATTCATTACATATTTTTAATAAAAAGCACTTCCATTATTTTATCAGTTTTTCTTGTTAACAAATAATTATATTGGCACTTTCTGACATGTTATATTTATAAAAAGTCAGTATGCTATAATAATTGAATTATGATTATAGATTTCTAAATGTCAATTATCATTTTGATATTTCATTTCTAGTGAATATTAGGTCATTATAATAAGACTCACTATTCCATCAATGTGTTATTTTGAACATGATTATCACTGAATCGTTAATTTTTTAATTTGACTTTCTTTTTAAATTTTCAAATTTTAGTTTAGATTCAAGGGGTATTGTTTATTACATGAGTATATTGTGTGATGCTAAAGTTTTGTTACATGAGTATATTGTGTGATGTTGAGGTTTGGAGTATAAATGATCCCATCACCAGGCAGTGAGAATAGCACCCAATAGTTAGTTTTGTGACCTTTGCTTCACTTTGTTCCTTCTCTAGTAGCTTCCAGTGTCTATTCTTGCCATACTTCTGTCCATGTGTACCTGTTTTAGGCCATTCTTTAGTTGTTACAAAGAAATATCTGAGGCTGGGTAATTGATCAAGAAAAGAGGTTAAATTGGATTACACTTCTGCAGGCCATATAAGCATGGCGCCAGCATCTGCTCAGCTTCTGGTGAGGGCCTCAAAAAGCTTACAATCATGGCAGAAAGTGAAGTGGGAGCAGGAAAATCATGTGGTGAAAGCAGGAGTGAGAGAGAGAGAGAGAAAGAAAGAGAGTTTGAGAGAGAGAGAGAGAGAGAGAGTAGGGTAGGTGCCACACACTTTAAACAATCAGATCTAACAAGAACTCAACAGCACAAGAACAGCACCAAGTCTTAAGGGATCTGCCCACATGACCAAAACATCTCCCACCTCGAAAATTGGGATTAAATATCAACATGATATTTGGGTGATATGATATGATATGATTTCGGTGGAGACAAATATCCAAATATCCAAACTATTTATTCCACCCCTGGTTCCCCAAATCTCGTGTCCTTCTCACATTACAAAATACAATTATGCTTTCCTAATAGTCCCCCAAAGACTTAATTTATTCCAACATTAACTCAAAAGTCTAAACTCCAAAATCTCATCTGAGATAAGGCAAGTCCCTTTCACCCATGAGCCAGTAAAATCAAAACAAGTTATTTACTTCTAAGATACAATGGGGATATAGGCATTAGGTAAACATTCCCATTCCCAAATGAAGAAATCAGCCAAAAGAAAGAGGCTACAGGCCCCACACAAATCTGAAACACAGCAGGGCAGTCATTAAATTATAAAGCTCCAAAATAACCTCCTTTGACTCCATGTTCCACATCCAAGATACACCGCTGCAAAGAGTGGGCTCCCAAGGCTTTGGGTAGCTCCACCCCTGCAGCTTCAAAGAGTCCCCAAGGGTGATCTCACAGGCTGGAGTTTTCTGTTCCTGTGTTAATTCACTCAGGATAATGGCCTCTAGCTGCATACATGTTGCTGCACAGAATATAATTTTGTTATTTTTTATAGCTATGAAGTATTACATGGTGTATATGTACCACTTTTTAAAAAAATCTAATACGCAATTGATGAGCACCAAGATTTATTCCATGTCTTTTCTACTGGGAATAGTACTGTAATAAACACACAAGTGTATGCATCTTTTTAATAAAATAATGTATTTTCTTATACCCAGTAGTAGGATTGCTAAGTCAAATGGTAGTTCTAAGTTCCTTGAGAAATCTCCAAACTGCTTTCCACAGTGACTGAACTAATTTACATTCCCACCAACAGTACATAAGCATTCCTTTCTATGCACAACCTTGCCAGCATCTCTTGTTTTCTGACTTTTTTTTTTAATTAAAAAGCCCTTGTGATGGGTGTGAGATGTTATCACATTGTGGTTTTGATTTGCCTTTCTCTGATGATTAGTGATGTTAGGCATTTTTATATGTTTGTTGGCTGGTTGTATGTCTTCTTTTGAGAGGTGTCTGTTCATATATTTTGCCTACTTTTTAATGGGGTTATTTGGGGTTTTTTGCTTGTTGAATTGTTTAAGTCCTTTATAGATTCCGGATATTAGACCTTTGTCAGATGCATAGTTTGCAAATATTTTCTCTCATTCTGTAGATTGTCTGTTTATTTATTGATAGTTTATTTTGCTGTTGAAAAGAAACTATCTTTGCTGAAGCTCTTTGGCTCTCAGTTTAAGTAGATCCTGCTTGTCAAATTTTGTTTTGTTGCAATTGCTTTTAAGGACTTAGTCATAAATTCCTTACCAATGCTGGCACCCAGAATGGTGCTTCTTAGGTTTTCTTTTAAGATTTTTATAGTTTGTAGTCATACATTAAAATTTTTCATCAATTTTGGGTTCATTTTTATATATGATGAAAGGTAGGGTTTGAGTTTCATTCTTCTGTATATGGCTAGCCAGCTATCCCAGCACCATGTATTGAAGAGAGAGTCCTTTTCACATTTATTATTTTTGTCAATGCTGTGGAAGATCAGAGGGCTGTAGGTGGGTGGCTTTATTTCTGGATTCTCTACTCTTGGGGCCTCCAACCCTTAGGCCACAGACCAGTGGGAAGGAGTTAAGCATTAGGTGAGCCAGTGAAGTTTCTTCTATATTTACAGGCCTTTCCCAGCACTTGGATTACTGCCTGAGCTCTGCCTCCTGTCAAACCAGCAGCAGCATTAGATTCTCATAGGAGCTTGAACCCTATTGTGAACTCCACATGCGAGGGATCTAAGTTGCATGCTCTTCATGAGAATCTTATGCCCGATGATTTGAGGTGGAACAGTTTCTTCCAGAAACCATCTCCCACACCCAACCCTGGTCAGTGGAAAAAGTGTCTTCCTTGAAACTGGTCCCTGGTGCCAAAAAGTTTGGGGACTACTGCTGTACTCTGTTCCATTGATCTATATGTCTGTTTTTATAACAGTACCATGCTTTTTTGATCATTGTAACCTTATAGTATAGTTTGAACTGAGGTAATATAATGCCTCTAGGTTTGTTCTTTTTGCTTAGAATTGGTTTGACTATTTGGGATCGTTTGTGGTTTCATATGAATTTTATAATAATATTTTCTAATTTTGTAAAAAATGACATTAGTAGTTTGATAGAAATAGTGTCGAATCAGCAGATTATTTGGACAATATGGCCATTTCAACAATATTGATTCATCCTATCCATGAGCATGGAACATCTTTCCGTTTGTTTGTGTTATCTATGATGTTTTTCATTAGTATTTTGTAGTTCTCCTTATACACATTTTTTACATCTTTGATTAGGTGTATTGCTAGGTATTTTTTGTGGCTATTGTAAATGGGATTGTATTTTTAATTCAATTTTGGAACTCAATATTGGTCTGTTCAAGGCTTATTCCTGATTCAATCTTGGGAGATTGTACATTGCCTGGAATGTATTCATTTCCTCTAGATTTTCTAGTTTGTGTACACAGAGGTGTTCATAATAGTCTCTGAGGACTTCTTGTATTTCCGTGGGATCAGTTGTAACATCACCTTAGTCACTACTGGTTGTGCTTATTTGGATCTTCTGTTTCTTTGTTAATCTAGATAATGATGTATCAATCTTTATCCTACCAAGTAACCAACTTTTGGTTTCATCAATTCTTTGTATGGATTTTTGGGTCTCAATTTTATTCAGTTCTGCTCTGAATTTAGTTATTTCTTTTCTTCTGCTGGCTTTGGGATTATTTGTTTCTTGTTCCTCTAGTTCTTCTGTGTATGATGTTCAATTATTAGTTTGAAATCTCTCTATCTTTCCGAGGTGGGTGTTTGGCACTACAAAGTTTCCTCTTAGCACTACTTTTGCTGTAGCTCAGAGATTTTTATATATTGTTTCTGTTTTCATTTGTTTTAAATAATTTGTTGATTTTTGCCTTAATTTCATTGTCTATCCAAAAGTCATCCAAGAGCAAGTTGTTTAATTTTCATGTAATTGCATGGTTTTGGGAGACATTCTTAATATTGATTACTATTTTCATTCCACTATGGTCTGAGAATATGGTTGGTATGATTTCAACTTTTGAATTTACTGAGACTTGCTTTATAACCAAGCATGTGGTCAGTCTTGGAGTAGGTTCTATGTGCAGATGAGAAGAATTTATATTCTGTCATTGATGAGGGAAATATTCTGTATATATCTATTAGATCCAATTGGTGAAGTGTTGAATTCAAGTCCAGAATTGATTTGTTAATTTTCTGCCTTGATGATCTGTCTAATGCTGTCAGTGTGGTGCTAAAGACCACCATTATTATTTTATAACTAAGCCTTTTTATAGGTCGATAAGTAGTTGTTTTATCAATCTGGTTGCTCCAATATTGGCTGTGTATATATTTGGTATAGTTATATCATCTTGTTGAATTAAACACTTTATTATTATGTAATGCCCTTCTTTTCCTTTTTTACTTTGTCCTTTTTTACTTCTGTTGATTTAAATCCTTTTTCATCTGATATAAAAGTAGTGACACCTGCTATTTTTAATTTTCTGTTTGTATGATAGATCTTCCTCCAACCCGTTATTTTAATACTAGTTGTCATTTTGTGTGAGATGGGTCTTTTGAATACAGCAAAAAGATAGATCTCCTTTCTTTATCCAACTTACAACTCTGTGTCTTTTAAGTGTAGCATTTAGACCATTTACATTCAAGGTTATTATTGAAATGTAAGGTTTTAATCATATTACAAGATGTTATCTGGTTGCTTTGTAGTTTCTATCACGTGGTTGCTCTGTAGGGTCTGTGGCCTATGTACTTAATTATGTTTTCATGGTATCAGGTATTGTTCTTTTGTTTCCATGTTTAGAACTTCCTTAAAGATGTCTTGTAACGTTGGCCTAAGGGTAAGGATTTCCCCTAATGCTTGCTTGTTGGGAAATATTTTATTTCTGTTTTGCTTCTGAAGCTTAGTTTGGCAGGATATAAAATTCTTGATTGGAATTTTTTTTTCTTTAGGAATGCTGAAAATATCCTCCCAGTCTCTCCAGGCTTGTAAGGTTTCTGTTGAGAAGTCTGATGTTAGCATGATTTGCTTCCCTTTGTATGTCATCTGGCCTTTTTCTGCCTTTAAGATTTTTTCTTTAGCATTGACCTTGGACAGTCTGGTGACTATATGTCTTGGCACAAGTGTTTTCTGGATTTCTTGTGTCTGAATGTCTACCTCTCTAGCAAGATTAGGGAACTTTTATTCAATTATTCTCTCAAATATGTTTTTTAGGTTGTTTACTTTTTTGCCTTTTCTCTCGGGAATGTCAGTAATTCATAGATTTGATCTCATCTAATCTCATATTTCTCAAAGACTTTGTTCATTTCTTAAATTCCTTTTGGTTTATTTTTGACTGAGTTAGTTTAAAAGACTGGTTAGATTTTTTGTGTGTTGACTTTCAGCCTTGTCTTGGATATTATTGCGTTTCTTTGTAATCCATGCTTGGAATTCTTTATCTGTTATTTTTGAGTTTTCTTTTTGGTTAGGGATCATTGATGAACAGCTAGTATAATACTTTGCTGGTGTCACTACCTTCAGATTTTTCACGGTGCCATATTCTTGTGCTGATTTCTTATCATCTGGGGATGTGAGTAATTCTAATGGTTGTAATTATTTTCAGATGGATAGAATTTTTTTCTTTTTTTTCTCCTATAATATTTCTGTGTGTCTTTTTTTTTTTTTTTTTTTTTGAGATGGAGTCTCACTCTGTCACCTGGGCTGGCTGGAATGCAGTGGCACGCACGATCTTGGCTCCCTGCAACTTCCGCCTCTTGGGTTCAAGCAATTCTCCTGCCTCAGCCTCCTGGGTATCTGGGATTACAGGCACCCACCACTATGCCCAGCTAATTTTTTGTATTTTTAGTAGAGACGGGGTTTTGCCACATTGGCCAGGCTGGTCTCAAACTCCTGACCTCATGATTCATCCGCCTCAGCCTCCCAAAGTGCTGGGATTACAGACATGAGCTACCGGGCCTGGCCCACATGGGTTTTTCTTTACCTTTCCTTCCCCTACCTCCCTAGGGGATGTGAATTTAGAGAATGTTGGGTAGGGTCTTTTGGCTTTGCTTCTGAAGTCCTATGCAATTTTTCAGTGGGTTTTGTAATGGGCTCTGCAGTTTGACCTACACTACAATAGATGGCTCTTTTGGGTAAGAGCTGGCTTTGGCCAATGTGGCTGAGTATATACTTGACCATTGTTTACCAGGAGATGTTCTCTGTTGCCTTAGTCAATGGGCTGATCTGTGGAGGTCACAGTGGTCTGAGTTCCCTGCTCCTCCCCAGAGAGGTGGAGGGCAGAGATGGATGGGGCCAACCAGGCTGGCCCACCTACAAGTCCGCTGATGTCAGGTATGAGCACCAGCACTGAGAGAGAATCCAGTAGGTTATTACCAAGTGCCCAGCAGTGTACCTAAGCATAGAGCTGGGAAACCTCTTTGGCCCTAAGTTCTCTGCCAGAGGAAGTGGGGACAGTCTAAACTTCTAATCTGACAGAGTGGATGATCTACATACCTGGAGATATGTCTGGGTGTAGGGTAGAGAGGGCCCTGCTTTACCATGGTCTCTGTATAGTAAGGGAGGGCCAGCTCAGACTGCTAATTCAGGCAAGCAAATTATCTGAATGCTTAGAAATATCCCTGGGTGTGGAATAGAGCAGGCAGTGCTGCACCATAATCTCTGAGCAGGAAGGGTGGGGCAGCTCAGTCTACCAAGCGGTTGCTACCAATACCTGGAGATCTACCTGGGCATGGAGCAGAGAGGGGCCCAGATATAGTTAGGATCTCTGTCCCCACTAATATTTTATGTCAAATTATAATCCGCAGCATTGGTGGTTGGGCCTGATGGGAGGTGATTGGATTGTGGGGGTGGTTTCTAATGGCTTAGCACCATCCCCTTTGGTCACCACAGTGGATGAGTTTTTGTGAGACCTGGTTGTTTAAAAGTGCATGGCAGCTCTCTCTATTCTCTCTTCCTCCTGCTCCAGCCATGTGAAGATTCCTGTTCTGGCTTTCCCTTCCACCATGAGTAAAAGCTCTCTGAGCCCTTTGCAGCCATGCTTCCTGTACATTCTACAGAACTGTGAGCCAATTAAACCTCTTATTTTAAATAAATTACCCGGTCTCAGTTATTTCTTCACAGAAATGCCAAAATGAACTAATACAGAAAATTGGTACTGAGGTGTGGGGCAGTGCTATAAAGACACCTGAAAATGTGGAAGTGACTTTGGATAATAGGCAGAGGTTGGAACAGTGTGGAAGACTTATAAGAAGACAGGAAAACGAGGGAAAATTTGAAACTTCCTGGAGAGTTGTTAAATTGTTGTGACCAAAAAGCTGATAGTGATATGGACAATGAAGTCCAGACTGAGGAAGCCTCAGATGGAAATTAGAGACTTATTGGGAATTAGAGCAAAGGTCACTTTTGTTATGTGTTAGCAAAGAATTTTGTGGCATTATGCCCTGGGGATCTATGGAATTTTTAACTTGAGAATGATAATTTAGGGTATCTGACAGAAGAAATTTCTAAGCAGCAAAGTATTCAAGAAGTGTCCTGGCTGCTTCTAACAACCTATGCTTCTATGCAAGAATAAAGAGATTATCTGAAAGTAGAACTTATATTTAAAAGGGAAGAAGACTGTACAAAAGTTTGGAAAATTTGCAGCCTGGCTATGCAGTAAAAAAGAAAATCTAATTTTCTGGAGAGGAATTTAAACATCTGTAGAGATTTGCGTAAGCATAAAGGAGCCAAGTGCCAATAGCCAAGACAATGAAAAAAAAAAGGCCTCCAAGGCATTTCTGAGATCTTCACAGCAGCCCCTCCTATCACAGGCCCAGAGGCCTTGGAGGAAAGAATAATTCTGTGGGCCAGGCCCAGGGTCCCACTACCCTGTGGGGCCTGGGGACGCTGCTCCTTGAGACTAAACCACTCCAGCCCCAGCTGTGGCTCGATCAGGCCCAGGTACAGCTTGAGCTACTGCTTCAGAGGGTGCAAACTGTAAGCCTTGGCAGCTTCCAAGTGGTGTTAAACCTGTGGGTGCACAGAGTACAAGAGTTGAGGCTTGAGAGCCTCCACCTAGATTTCAGAGCATGTATGAAAAATCTTGGATATCTAGGCAAAAACCTAATGCAGGGGTGGAGCCCATATGGGGAACCTCTACTATGGTAACACGGAAGGGAAATTTAGTGTTGGAGCTTCCACACAGAATCCGCACTAAGGCACTGCCTAGCCAAGACAATGAAATAGCCAAGACAAAAAAAAAAGGCCTCCAAGGCATTTCTGAGCTCTTCACAGCAGCCCTTCCTATCACAGGCCCAGAGGCCTTGGAGGAAAGAATAATCCTGTGGGCCAGGCCCAGGGTCCCACTACCCTGTGGGCCCTGGCTATTTCATTTCTCACTAGCGAAGCTGTGAGAAAAGGGCCACTGTCTTTCAGACCCCAGAATGGTATACCCACCAGCAGCTTAAATCTTCAGCCTGACAGAGCCATTGGCACTGATTGCCAGCCCATGAGAGCAACTGTAGGGGCTAAACCCTGCAAAGTCAACAGGGGCTGAGCTGCCCAAGGCTCTGGGAGCTCACTCTTTGCATGGAGTCAAAGATTATTTTGACTCTTTAAGATCCCAGCACTTTGGGAGGCTGAGGTGGGCCCGTCATGATGTCAGGAGTTTGAGACCAGCCTGGCCAACATAATGAAATCCTGTCTTTACTAAAACTACAAAAAATTAACCAGTCATGGTGGTGCATGCCTGTAATCCCAGCTACTCAGGAGGCTGAGGCAGGAGAATCTCTTGAACCCGGGAGCCGGAGGTTGCAGTGATCTGAGATCGCACCACTGCACTCCAGCCTGGAAGACAGTGTGAGACTCTGTCTCAAAAAAAGTAAATAAATAAAAAAGACTTCATAACTGCCCTGCTGGATTCAGGGCATGTATGGGGCCTGTAGCCCCTTTCTTTTGGCTGATTTCTCTCTTTTGGTATGAGAGTATTAACTCAATGCCTATACATTCCCATTGTTTCTCAGAAGTAACTAATTTGTTTTTTTGTTTGTTTGTTTTTATTTTACAGGCTCATGGGCAGAAGGGACTAGCCTTACCTCAGATGAGACTTGGGACTTTGAAACTTTGAGTTAATGCTGGAATGAGTTAAGACTTTGAAGGACTTTAGGGAATTCATGATTGTATTCTGAAATGTGAGAAGAACATAATATTTGGAAGGGGTAAGGGGAGGAATGATCTGGTTTGGATCTTTTTCCCCCACCCAAATCCCATGTTGAATTGTAATCACTAAAGTTGATCTGAGGTGTCCTTCATGATTCCAGTGGTTTCCCATTTTGCCTCTTAAATTACAGCTCACAGAGTTGATCTTGCTATTTCAAAGAAGCTGCCATCTTGGAAAAATAAATGAAAAGTTAGTAAAGAATTCTTCTTATTGGGCAACTCGGACTTCAGAGTTGCTCATTTAACATGTTTTCAAACATAAAACCATTTTAGATATTCAAATTGCTTCATTTTAATATAAATGTATCAGTTATAATTTTATGGCTCATTATTTGTTAATGTCAAAACGTTTATTATCAGTGCAAAATAGAATTCATAATATGATTTTTTCAAAATTTCTATTGTTTAGAACAGGTATTTACTATTAGTTACTAAATCATTTGCCATTAGAGAAATTTATAGTTGTTTCATCATTACAGATGAGAAAAAGAGGCCATCCATGACCCTCCCCACAATACAGTAGACCTGAACAAGATGTTGACCCTGTACATGAAGATAACAGCAACCAGTGTATACACATGTTAAACCTTCATCACAACCAAAACAATGAGTGTGTTCATCATCCGGAAGTTTCCTCAAGCCCCTTTGTAATCCTTCACCGTTGCTTCTCATTGTGTCATTCTCAATGCCCAGGTAAACATTGATCTGCTTTCTGACACCATGGCTTAGTTTTCATTTTCAAGAACTGCATCTATGTCAAGTCATACAGTATACATTATGCTTATCTTTTTAAAATTAGTATGATTATGTTTTTGTATTAGCAGTTCATTCATTTACATTGTTGAGTAATGTTCTTCCGCATGGATATACCACAGTTTCTTTATATATTCACCTATTTAAGGACATTTGATTGTTTTCAGTCTTGGGTTAATACAAATATAGCCACTCTGCACATTTTTGTATAAGTCTTTGTATAGACATATGCTTACATTTTTTTGAGTAAATACCTAGGAGTGGAGTGTCTGAATCATATAGTAAGCGTACGTGTAACACATAAGTAACATTGTAAAACTGTTTTCCAAAGTGCTTCTGCCATTTTGCATAACAATCAAAAGAATAAGAGTGTTCTGCCTTGTCTACATTATTGCTAATATTTGGTATGGTCAGTATTTCTGACCCATTCTATTTTGTGTGTATTGGTATCTAATTTTTGTAATTGGTGACTTCCCTAATGACAAGTGATGTTGTTTTTCAATTTCTATAAGATTTTGTATAGAATTGATATCATTTCTCCTTAAGTTTTTGGTAAAATACCCCAGTGAAGCATATAGGTCGGGAGGCTTTCTTTGTTGTTATTTGTTTGTTTTGTTTTGTTTTCTTTTTTTTTAATTGGAAGTTCTTTAAATTCAATGTCTTTAATAGAAAAAAGACTATTCAGGTTATCTCTATTTCGTGTTGAAAAAACTTTATTAGTATTGCTTTAAAAAATTTGCCCATTTTATCTACATTTTATTATTAGTATAAAATTGTCCATAACATTTCTCTATTAATTTTTCAATATCTATAGATTTTGTCATAATCTCATCATTCTCATTCTTTAATAATCTGCTTTATTTTTTCCTGATAAGTGTAGATATATGTTATTAAATAAATTAACTTTCTCGAAGATCCAGGTTTTGATTTTATTTATTCTTCTCTGTGTTTTTTTTTTCTGTTTCTACTTTATTTACTTTTATTCTGATCTTTATTTTTTCCCTTTGTGTATTTTTTCATCCTAATTTTTTTAAGATGGAAGTGGATGTCATTTGGGCCTTTGTTATTTCCTAATACAGAATTTAGTGTCAAAAATTTTTCTCTATGTACTTCTTTAGTCTCCAACAAATTCTGATACATTGTAACTTCATTTTCATTCACTTCAGAATCTTTTGGATTTCACTTTTGACTTATTATTCGATCCACAGGTTATTTAAAAGTATATTGTTTTCTTTCCATATATGTTGGGATTTGCCAGCTATCTTTCTGTTATCAATTTCCAATTTAGCTCCATTTTAGTGAGAGAACATACTCTGTATAACTTAAATCCTTTTAAATGTATGGAGGCTTGTTTTATGGTCAATGTTAGTAAATATTCCATGTGCACTTCTACACAATATAAATCTTGTCATTTTGGGTTAGAGTATTCTAAAATCATTGATTATGTCAATTTTAGTGATAGTGTTGTTCATGTATTCTATATCCCCCATGATTTTCTTTTTACTCTACTATTAATTATTGAGAAGAGAATATTAAAACTTTTACTATAATTATGGAATTATCTATTTCTCCTTATAGTTCTATCAATTTTCTCTTTATATATTTTAAAACTATCCTATTAGTTGCAGAAACATTTAGGATTGTTATGCCATCTTCATAAACTGATGCTTTTACAATTATGAAATGATGTTCTAGATCCTGAGTAATATTATTTTCTCTAGCATCTACTTTGGGGATGGGACACTAATATAGTGACTCCAGCTTTCTTTGGATTAATGTTATCATAGTACAACTGTTTACATCCTTTTACTTTCAACTTATTTATGTCTTTATATTTAAAATGAGTTTCTTATTAGCGACATATGATCAGGTTTTGTTTTTAAATCCAGCTAACAATTTTTGTCTTTTCATTATTTATTTACTTTTTATTATTTTATTATTATTTTTGAGACAGGGTGTCACTCTGTTACCCACGATGGAGCTCAAGTGGTACGATTGTGACATATTCCACCTTCAACCTCCCACTAGGCTCAAGCAGTCCTCCCACCTAAGTCTCCCAAGTAACTGGAACTACAGGAATGCCCTATCACAGCTGGCTAATATTTTTTTCTCTTTTGTAGAGATGATGTCCCACTATGTTTCCCAGGCTGGTCTCTAACTCTTGGGCTCAAGCGATTTTCCTGCCTTTGCCTCCCAAAATGCTGGGATTATAGGCATAGGCCAGCACACTCAGCCAATTTCTCCCTTTTAACTTGGACATTTAGACCATTTTACACTTAATGTTATTGTTGATATTATAAGATTGTCACTCATCTTGCTATTTTTAAATTTTTTTCTTCTTTCTTCCTCTTTTTCTGCTTTCATTTGGATTGAATTTGTGTGTGTGTATGTGTGTGTGTATAATTTCATTTTATCTCCATTGTTTGTTTATTAACAATATTTCTTTTTTTAATTTTAGTGACTGACTTAGGATTTGTAGTATAGATCTTTAATTTATAATTTTTCCTTTATATTGTCCATGTTTCAGTTTGGATAGTTTCTATTACTACATCTTTAAATTTACTAATCTTTTCTTTTGCAATGTCTAGTCTACTGTTAATCTCATCAGGTATATATTTCATGCCCATATTATAATTTTCATGTTTATAAGTTTAATTTGGTTACAGGATTCTAAAATCATTGATTATAGAATCAATGATTTTAAAATCAAGATTACTTTGTATCTTACATGTCTCTGCTAAACTTTTTAAACAAGTGGAATGCAATTACAATAACTGCTGCATATCCCTGTCAACTAATTCAAAGGTGTGAGTCAGTTCTTGGTTAGTTTTGATTGATCAATTTTTCTCTTCACTGTGGCTTATACTTTCCTGTTTCTTTGCATACCTGGTAATTTGTATTAAATGCCAACGATTGTAAATTCTCTTTTGTTCAGTGCTAGATATTTTTATATTACTATAAATATGTTTGACCTTTGTTCTGGGAAAGAGTCTAGTTACCTGAAAATTGTTTGACATCTTTGGGCCTTCTGATTTTAGATTTCTTAGAACCAACATAAGATAAGCATTGTTTACTCCAGGGCTAATTCATCCCAGTTACTAGAGTCAGATCACATTGAGTCTAACCAATTCCCCATGAATTATGAGATTTTATAATCTGGCTAGTGAGAACAGGCACTGTTCCCAAACCTCTTTTCACTGAGATTTTTTACTATTTTTATCTAATTATTTTAGAATTCACTACCTGGCCTCAGGCAGTTTTCTCTTGTTCTGATCTGTACTCTGCTGAATACTTTAAGATGACATTTTGCAGATCCCCAGAATTACTTATCTATGCAACACTTTCCTCTCCTATATTCTCTCCTGTGACCTATCCCTCTTGGTCTTCCACGACTCTTACTCCATCTCCTCAACTGAAGGAGTTCACCAGTCTCTTCTTGATTCCTCTTCTCTATGCAACAGACTGAAAAATCTTCTCAAAATAGGCCAACTGTTGAACTCACTTTTTTTTCTGTCTCTCTTAGCTCACTGACCTTAATTGCCTGATGTTCAGTGTCTTCAAGACCATTGTTTTATCTAATTTTGTTCATATTATTTTGTTTGCTTCAGCTGAGAGGGCTATTTGTTCTTTGTTATTCAGTCCTAATCAGAAGTAGTTTTCCTAGTTAAAAAAATAAAATTGATTATTTTGAATCCTCATCCTGATCTCACTTCAGCATTTGACACAACTGATAATCTCTTCTTGAAACTTCTTTATCTCTTAAAACCTATGTTCTTTCTCCTAACTTTATACATTCTACCTCAGTGGTTTCTCCCACTTTAAAAACCCACAGGGCAATTTCTTCATTTGCCTGTCTTTATATAATAGTACACATCCCCCTTCCAAGTATTCTTTGACCTCCCCCTTTTCACTGAGTACCTTTACTTACTTCTTAATGCTCAATTTCTCATGAATTCTAACACAGGTCAAAACTTTCTCCTGGGCAATTCCAAATGACATCTTGCTTGGTAGGTCACCTCTAATGTATTATCTTTTCACCAAGCCTCCTACTCCTCCTTTGTTTATGTGCAAATCTATTTATTTATTCATATACTTTCCTATGCCTCCCATGTTTCAAAAATATGTTGGTCCTCTTACAAAATATTGTACACAAAATATATTCTATGAATTTCTATGTACTTAAGAGAAATGTGCTGGATAGTTTTTGCAAAAGTAGGTATTTAGCAGTTATATAATTCATGAATGAAACTTGAATCACTTGACAGAATAAAAAACATTTCTATTTCTGACAGAAAAATTTTTCATGTGGATCTCTATAAAGAAGACAATGTACCATTGTTCATTTTAAAAATAGCCACAAATTTTTTAACAATCCTCCTATGAAGAGGTCAGGTCTAATTCTCCTAACATTGAGTATGGACTGGCCTTAGTAAATTGATACATCTAATAGCATGTGACAGAGAGTCATGCATGATTCTTAAAGCTATATTAGGAGAGCACACAAAAACTACACTTTATTTACTGGAATGCTCCCTCTTGGAGCCCTGAGCCATCATATGAAACATGACTACCCTGAGACAACCATGCTATGAGGAACACCAAGCCACATGGCAAATTTTTCACATGGGGCATTCTGGCCAATAACTCCAGCTGAGCTCATTCTTTAAGTCACATAAAACCAGGCAACACAAATATGTGAAAAGAAGCCTCCAGATCTTTCTAGCTCTCAGCTTTTTGAATCACTCCAATTATTTAGGTCTTCACAGTTGTAGTACAAGATATTATGAAGAGGAGAGAAGTCACACACCAGGGACTGTTGTGGAGTGGGGGGAGCGGGGAGGGATAGCATTAGGAGATATGCCTAATGCTAAATGACGAGTTAATGAGTGCAGCACACCAACATGGCACATGTATACATATGTAACAAACCTGCACGTTGTGCACATGTACCCTAAAACTTAAAGTATAACAATAATAAAATAAAATAAAAAAAATAAAATAAAAAAAAATTTTGACCCAGAGGATCAGTAAATATAACAAAACAATCATTGTCTTATGCACTTAATTTTTGAATTTTTAAGGTAATACGATTGACATGACAACTTAAAAATATATTCAACAACATATACATAGACACACATAAATTTTTTTCCTGAAAGTTTGTGTTATAATGTCTATTGCTATAGGCTGATAGCATGATGCCTAAATATTTTGTATCAAAGGTTGAATTGTCATAATCTAAATACCAAGTTCTTTGAATGTCTGGTTTACCTAGTGTTTCTAAGACTTTCCTAACAATATAATCACTATGGGAATAATAAGTACAGATTTCCAGGATCTTATACACTGGGCCTGAGGTAGGTACAGGAAGCTGCATACTTAAATATTATAGGCATGTTTGGAAGTCATTGGTTCAATACTAAGATTTTGAGCATCAAAAACAGAAATTTTTAATCAAACTTCAATAGACCGTGATATGGTTTGGCTTTGAGTCCCCACTCAAATCTCACCTTAAATTGTAATCCCCATAATCCCCATGTGTCAAGGACAGGACCAGGTGGAGGTAATGGAATCATGGGGGCAGTTTACCCCATGTTGTTCTCGTTATAATGAGTGAGTCTCAGGAGATCTGAT
Source organism: Pongo abelii (assembly GCF_028885655.2). NCBI lineage: Eukaryota > Metazoa > Chordata > Mammalia > Primates > Hominidae > Pongo > Pongo abelii. The sequence goes on along the minus strand of NC_071990.2, from coordinate 92,304,979 downwards.
GAATTTATAAGCATCTGGCATTTCCCCTGCTTGCACTCATTCTTTCTCCTGCCACCCTGTGAAGAGGTGCCTTCTGTCAGGATTGTAAGTTTCCTGAGGCCTCCCCAGCCAGGCAGAACTGTAAGTCAATTAAACCTCTTTTCCTTATAAATTATCCAGTCTCAAGCAGTTCTTTATATTAATAGTAGCATGAGGATGGACTAGTACAGCAAATTGGTACTGATGTAGCAGGGCACTGCTGTAAACTTATCCGAAAATGTGGATGCAACTTTGCAACTGGGTAACATGAAGAAGTTGGAACAGGTTAGAGGGCTCACAAGAACACAGGAAAATGTGGCAAAGTTTGGAAATTCTTAGAGACTTGGAGGGCTCCTAAGACAGGAAGATGTGGGAAAGATTGGAACTTCCTAGAGACCTGTTGAATGGCTTTGACCAAAATGCTCATAGTAATATGGACAATGAAGTCCAGGCTGAGGTGGTCTCAAATGGAGATAAGGAACTTTTGGGAACTGGAGTAAAGGTCACTGTTGCTATGCTTTAGCAAAGAGACTGGTGGCACTTTGTCCTTGCCCTGGAGAACTGTAGAACTTTGAACTTGAGAGAGATGTTTTAGGGTATCAGTAAGAAAAAAAATTCTAAGAGACAGAGCATTTGTGAGGAAGCAGAGCATAAAAGTTTGAAAAAAATTTGCACCGTGACATTGCATAGAAAAGAAAAATTTATTTCCTGAGGAGAAATTCAAGCCCGCTGCGGAAACTGTATCCAAGAAATGTTAGAGACCTTCCTGGCAGCCCACCATAGGCCTGGAGGCCTAGGAGGGAAAAATGGTTTCTTGGGCTGGGCCCAGAGACCTCCTGCTCTATGCAGCCTCTGGACATGGTGCCTTGCTTCCCAGCTGCTTCAGCACTAGCTGTGGCTAAAAGAGGCCAAGGTATGGCTTGGGATATTGCTTCAGAGAGCACAAGCCTCAAGCCTTGGTGCTTTACATGTGATATTGGGCCTCAGGTGCACAGAAGTCAAGATTGAAGTTGAGGAACCTCTGCCTAGATTTCGGAGGATGTACGGAAACACCTGGATGTCCAGACAGAAGTTTGCTGCAGGGGCAGAGACCTGGTGGAAAACATCTTCCAGGACAGTGTGGAAGGGAAATGTGGGGTTGGAGCCCTCACACAGAGTACTCACTGGGGTACTGCCTAGTGGAGCTATAAGAGAAGGGCCACCATTCTCCAGACCCCAGAATGGTAGTTCCACCAACAGCTTGTCCCACGTGCCTGGAAAAAACACACACACTCAATGCCAGCCCATGAAAGCAGCTGGGAGGGGGGATGTACACTGCAAAGCCACAGGGGCAGAGCTGCCCAAGGCCATGGGAGCCTACCTCTTGTATCAGCATAACCTAGATGTAAGACTTGGAGTCAAAGAGATCATTTTGGAATTTTAGAGTTTAATGACGGCCCTATTGGATTTGGACTTGCATGGGGCCTGTAGCCCCTTTGTTTTGGCCAATTTCTCCCATTTGGAATAAGTGTATTTACCCAGTACCTGTACCCCCCATTGTATATAGGAAGTAACTGACTTGCTTCTGATTTTACAGGCTCACAGGCAGAAGGGACTTGCCTTGTCTTAGATGAGACTTTGGACTTGGACTTTTGGGTTAACACAGGAATGGGTTAAGACTTTGGGAGACTGTTGAAAGGGCAAGATTGTGTTTTGAAATGTGAAGACATGAGATTTGGGAGGGATCCAGGGTGGAATTATATAGTTTGGTTCTACGTCGTCACCCAAATCTTTCATTAAATTGTAATCCCTGTAATTACGACATGTCAAGGGTGGGACCAGGTGGAGGTAATTGAATCATGGGGGCAGTTTACCCCATTCTGTTCTCATGACAATCACAAGATCTGATGTTTTTACGAGCATCTGGCATTTCCCCTGCTTGCATTCACTCCGTCCTGCCACCCTGTGAAGAGGTGCCTTCTGCCATGATTGTAAGTTTCCTGAGGCCTCCCCAGCCATGCAGAACTGTGAGTCAATTAAAGCTATTTTCTTTATAAATTACCCAGTCTCAGGCAGTTATTTATAGCACCATGAGAACAGACTAGTACAGACTGCATAGTGTTTATGACATGTAAATTTTTTAAACATTCATGATAATCTTTGGTTTCTTATGAACTCACTTTCTCATTGACCAGAACAACTATTTCAAACTTTTGCAATAGTCTCAAATCTCTGAAGACCACTTACTTACCTCACTCTCAGCAGATTATCTTGCTTACTACTCAGCAGAGAAAACAGATATCATGTTCCTAACTTCCTTAAACAACTTACCACCTTAAAGAATCTAGTGCCCCCTCCCCAATGCCTATTTTTCTTCTTGTTATATTAGAAGTCTTTCCCCCTACTTGGGCCATAGATCCGTCACCTTCTGCCTTCAAAAGTATTTTGTTCTATTAATCATTTTCTCTGTCCTGTATTATAATCACCTTTCTCTTATCTGCTGTCTTCCTAGAGAAATGTGGTCAAATCTATTCCATATTTAAAAAGGAGGAAGTAGCTTAACTTCTTATAAGGTATTAGAAACATTTTAGCCACAAGTAAAGATGGTGAAGTCATAGATAAAAGGACCTATGAATCCCATAAATAAACATCAAACCTGCCTCATTTATTCTCTAGCTTCATAATCCTCTACAGATAGGCTCCTTGAAAGACTTGTGTATACTCTCTGCCTCCACTTTTTCATACTGAATCCACTCCCCAGCATTCTGTAATCTGGGTTTTGCACACTCATCACTACTTTAAAATGGACTTGGAGGAACCCTGCAAATAGAAGACTAACAAAAGAGCTGGTGGGGAAGAAGTGTGTGTAATTAGAGATGTTATCATTATCCTAGCCCTTCACAAAATGTAAATTTCTCATACTACTATCCTATTTTCTTTTTAAAAATTTGAAAAAAACGTACAGACACCTAATTCTAACCACCTCTCTGTACTCTAAAAACCTTCCAAGAAGGAGAAAACCTTTTGACAAGAAGTCTAGATACAAAAAGGACATATCCTTCTCCTCAGATGCACAAATCTGGGTGCACTAAGGGTTTCTCTGTATAGCTATAAGCACATTAAAAGAGTAAAACACAATTCTAATTTCTCAGAAGAAGATACTCTTAAAAAATACCTCCAAACTATCGGAAAACCACAAAAGGACAAAGTAAATGTAAAGAAACCTGCCATCTGACAAGCAGATGGTCATTTATTTTTCACATGTCAAATTTCACTTAGAATGTACTATGCTATAGGCATAATGGTCCTTCAAGTAAGAGTTGGAAATTGGAAACACCTTCTTGTGCACAGCTAATTCAGTTATGCACCCTCATTTAAGAGTCATTCAGCAAAGAGACAAGAGCTCTTTTTTGCCCCTTCAGTAGTGAGAATATGAATAGTCATTAGTTTTAATGTAACTACTGGTACTAAACTAAAATTGGAAATATATTAACATATAACTCTGCAATTAGAATGTAGGGAAAATATGCACACATCTGCCTTTCCAAGATGCTTTTCAGGGCATGTCAGTGTGTCTTAGAAAACTTAGCAGCAATCAGCTTGTGTTGTATCCAAGGTTAGGGATTCTGCCATTTTCGTCATATTCACCAGAAGTCTTAGATTGGGCTAAATGCCACATCTTCAAAGGTAAAGAATGTGAAGAGCCAAATATTGTTATGGTACAAGTCTACAGAATCTGCAAGAGCAATTGCTAAAGCTACAATTTCCCAGGGGAGTAAATCAAAAACTCATTGTGCAGTGAACAAAGGTGTACTTACAATAAAGTATACCCAGACTTTTCTCAATGAGATGTCTTAATCACAGGGGAGTGTTGGCTACTGTTTCCTTTTATTCTTACTGAATATCTACAACAAGAAAGGGATACAAACAACTTTTGATTACCTATTTTTAAAGTAGACAAATTTAGCATGGATAAATTGTATCCACAAATCCTTCCAGGGGACAATATTCTCTGTGAGTCATCTCCCCAGACAAATATTTCTCCAGAAATTTCTCAGGAAAATGAAGTGCTTTGACCTTTACAGTGTTTTCCTTTTTTTAAATTAATGTTCTACCAGAGATGATAATTCAAACATTAAAAAGCAAAGATATATGAAAAAACATAGAAAGAGAACAAGAAGCATAGTGATCACACAGGAGACTAACAAAAATATTGTTACATATACTATATTATGGTTTTAAATTTTTTTTAGTTCAGTCACATTTATAACTCTGGTCTTGGCATCTTATCTAAGTATGTCTCCAACAATCATTTTTGCCAGTTTTAAACTTCAGCAAAAACATCAATGCCATCATCTCTAAATGATTACAAAATCTGTTACCTTCCAAAATAATTTTTTACTCTCAACTAATATCCTTGATTTTTCTTCTCCTGAGAGGGAATGGGTAACAGAAGCAATTAGATAATTTTTATGTCTATATGTTGTTTTCCTTCCTTTTCAAGTGGGTGAGTGGTCCCAACAACTAAATCAACAACTAAGCCAACCCCTCTGCCTATGGCTGATATCTTCTTTCTTGTCCACTCAAAGACTTTGAAGTTGCATATTAATTTATTCTTCTCCACAATAAAATTTCCATTAGCACACAAGCACACTCTGCTATCTCTTGTGCTTTAAAAATAATAATAAATAAGAGACACTCCTTTGACCTCACATCATTTTTCCACTATATCTCCCATTTTTCATGTTCTCCTTTGTAGAAAAAGTTATCAAAAATATTTCTGTGTCTGTTAACTTCAACTCCTTAACTCCCATTTTTTCATAATTTTCTCCACCTAATCTTTTATTCCCAACAACCAACTGAAATTTTCTTGCTGGATTATTCAGAATTAATAAACACTTCTAGATCATCCTTTTTTTCTTTTGAGCTTTGGCAGTATTTAAAATGTTTCCTGTTACTTGAATCACTATCTCCATTTGACCACGTGAAAGGCAAACTCTCATGATTTTCCTCCTGCTGCAAAGATAACTCCTTTTCAGTCTCCTTTTTGGGATCTTGCTTACCTTCTAAAACTCTAAATACGAATTCTGCAGGCCTTAGTCTGTGCACCTCTTTTCTTTTCTAATCACACTCACTCACTGAATGACCTAATTCAGGATTCTCTTTGTCTTTACCCCTTATTTCCACATTTATGTTATCACATTGCCTACTCAATAACTTCACTTGGATGTTTACAAAACATAGAAAATTTATCTTGGCCAAAGGACATGTTCTTCCCCACCATCTTCCAACTAGCTCTTGTCTCAATGTTCCACATCTAGGCCAGCACTACAAGCAACCTTGACTCTTCCCTCTCTCCACTCCACATCAGCAAGTGCTTTAAACTTTGCCATCTTTGAAATAGATTCTGAATACAGAACTTCTCTCTTTACTACAAACATCCTAGGTCATCCCATCATCATCCTCACTGTTTTCCTGCAATAGATGGCTAAATAGTCATCCTTTTTCCTCCACCCCTTGTAGACTTTCCTCCAGGTGGAGCCCAGGAAATTCTTTTGACAATATAAATCAAATCATGACACTTTTCTGCTCAAATGGTTTCAACATCCTCGTATTACAGTTGGAGTAAAGTCTACTGTCTAAATTCCTTGGCCTGTAAGTCCCTCACTGTTCTGATTTAGACTTGTCTCTCCAGAAGTATTTTCAACCTTGCTTCAGCTATCTTAGCCTTCTTGCTATTTTGTACTCATTTCAACTTCAACTCACTTGCTTCTCTGACTGCCTGGAAAATCCCTCCCCAACACACAAACACCTCAATTTCCAGTGTCTCCTTATTTTCTTTAGTTAGGTTTCATGCCAAACATTTCCTCCTCAGAGACTCTTCTTATTATTCTATGCAAAATAACTCAACCTTTCCCTAGACATGCTTTACAATAACACCTATTATGTTAAACTGTGTAAGATGTAGGTGACCACTTTCTCTCTGGCTCTGTAAAAGGGGACTTTCTCATCACTTCACGTTAAAATCCCATATACTCTACTGGTTCTCCTTTAAACATATTTCCTTCTTACTCTACAGTGCTCTTTTAGTCTTATTTCATCATTCTCTTAATTTTATCATTATCAGGGTTCTGCATTTGCCTCTTTTCTTCTTCACTCAACAAATCTATCCCTGTTCTTCTCACTTACTTACTACCTTTGTTTAAATTACCATTAATCTCTGCCTTTACCCATTTCTTTGTCTTCAGTCAAGATCTGCATGCAGAAATTCACATCCATCTGTTTAATTACTTACTAAGCATGCCAATTTGGACTCAAACAAGCACATTAAATTCAATATATTCCAAATAATTCATAATCTTACCCTTTTCTCCTTTTACGAGGTTTAATCCTCCTCCTAGTTTCTCTATTTTGGTTACCACTACCACGTTTCCATTTACCCAAACCACAAAACTTGGAGCCATTCTTCATTTTTCTCTTTTTGACATCTGTCAGATTCAATCCATTGACACCTTCTCAAAACCACCCGCTGCTTTCTATTTCCATTTCGAATATACAAATTCAAGTTCCTGTCATTTCTGGCCTGGACCATGAAAAGAGTATATGCTTTTACGTACATTTGCTGGTTTCCTTCCAGCAGCCATTCTTACTTCCAGTTCACTTCCCACCACTGTTTCTTTTCATTTTTCTTTTATACTTTAAGTTTTAGGGTACATGTGCACAACGTGCAGGTTTGTTACATATGTATACATGTTCCACGTTGGTGTGCTGCACCCATTAACTCATCATTTACATTAGGTATATCTCCTAATGCTATCCCTCCCCCCTCCCCCCACCCCACAACAGGCCCTGGTGTGTGATGTTCCCCTTCCTGTGTCCAAGTGTTCTCATTGTTCAATTCTCACCTATGAGTGAGAACATACAGTGTTTGATTTTTTGTCTTTGCAATAGTTTGCTGAGAATGATGTTTTCCAGCTTCATCCATGTCCCTACAAAGGACATGAACTCATCCTTTTTTATGGCTGCATAGTATTCCATGGTGTATATGTGCCACATTTTCTTAATGCAGTCTATCATTGATGGACATTTGGGTTGGTTCCAAGTCTTTGCTATTGTGAATAGTGCCACAATAAACATATGTATGCATGTGTCTTTATAGCAGCATGATTTATAATCCTTTGGGTATATACCCAATGATGAGATGGCTGGGTCAAATGGTAATTCTAGTTCTAGATCCCTGAGGAATCGCCACACTGACTTCCACAATGATTGAACTAGTTTACAGTCCCCCCAACGATGTAAAAGTGTTCCTATTTCTCCACATCCTCTGCAGCACCTGTTGTTTCCTGACTTTTTAATGATCGCCATTCTAATTGGTGTGAGATGGTATCTCATTGTGGTTTTCATTTGCATTTCTCTGATGGTCTGTGATGATGAGCATTTTTTCATGTGTCTTTTGGCTGTATAAATGTCTTCTTTTGAGAAGTGTCTGTTCATATCCTTTGCCCACTTGTTGATGGGGTTGTTTGTTTTTTTCCTGCAAATTTGTTTGAGATCTTTGTAGATTCTGGATATTAGCTCTTTGTCAGATGAGTAGATTGCAAAAATTTTCTCCCATTGTGTAGGTTGCCTGTTCACTCTGATGGTAGTTTCTTTTGCTGTCCAGAAGCTCTTTACTTTAATTAGATCCTGTTTGTCAATTTTGGCTTTTGTCGCCATTGCTTTTGGTGTTTTAGACATGAAGTCCTTGCCCATGCCTATGTCCTGAATGTCTCTTCCTTTTAACAAGTTTCATAATGTCCTTTTGGAAACCAAGTTTCCAGCATTGTGTCTCTCTCCTGAATAGTTCAGGTCAATGTGATTCCCAGCTTTATATATTGGCTCTGATCGGCATACACTAATGTGCATAATCTCATTCCTCATGCTGCAGTGTTCAAGTTGGGCTAATAAAACTTAGACGTATTGTTTAATCATGGTGGGAAAAAAAATACTCCTCTTCAAATGTGAAAGAGTAAAAAGTAATCCCAGTTATTGGTGGCAGCCATTTTGTACCATAAGGGGAAATAGCCCGAGGAAAATCAACTCATGAAGGAGGTCAGAGTAAGGATTCACAGAGAAATGGAGTCCAAGCTCTGACAGAACACATACAGGGATTTCACCTTGAAACTAGATATGAGCCAGTTAATCATCTTTAGGCTTTAAATGAGCTGAGGTTAATTTTCTGTTACTTGCCACCAGACGTGCCCTAATTCAATCTGATTGACCTCACATATCTCATAGTTGCTACAGCACTGACCACAGGATTCGTCCTCTTAGCAAGGAAATTTGATTTTGTCACAGACAAACATTTTTAAATAGGTTTGGGATAAAGTGTAAACTTTCTAACATTGCTCATCCTACATTATGGACGTAGTGAATTTCTGCAAGTTCTTTAGGCATGCCCTAGTTTTCATGATGTAGCACCTTCACCAATGCTGTTTATTTCAAAAAAGCTTTTCCTCCATGGATGCTTGTCTCCAAGACTCATGCTAAATGCAACTGCCTCTGTGACAGCTTCTCTAACCCCTAAGCACAGTTGCAACTATCTGTTCTGCATTGGCCCATCTGATTTCTGCTATGACTGAATTTATGTTTTTGAAATACTACTCTTGTCTGTTTCTCTCCTGGTATTATCATTATTGGCTTTCTTATCTCTTCCCTCAACTACCAATAGTTTGTCTTTTCCATCTTTATGTTTCTATGACATCTGTCACATGCTCAATAAATATTTCTTGAATGAATCAAACAAATAAGGACCCTGCCCTCCAGTGAAATGTACATTCTAGAAGTGATACGCACACAAGTCTACAAAATCAAGGTTAAAGTGTTCAAGGCCATGGAAATGGTACAGAGAAATTGTCTCACAGGAATTGGTTCTGACACTTTCTAGCTAAGGTAATGTAATGATAGGTATTTCAGATAAAGGACAATGAAACCCAGAAAGAATTCTTCTAACTCTGTTCTTCCTCTAATACTTCCTCTACATATGATAACCTTGAAGTGAAGAACCACAGAGAAAATAAGGTACAACAGCTGCACTCCTAATGTGTTCTCCTTGGACATAGAGGACATGCTTTAATCTCTTTCATGGAGGCAGCAAGTTCACAGGTAAGAAAGTTTTTAGTTTAGCCAGTTTAATTATGGGCCATAAAAATTATCTTCATTTTCTGCATTGGTCTATTAGAACTTAAAACTTATGAAGGAAAACTTTTAATGACAAAGAGCCTAGTGCTTTTATTTAACATGCTCTTGTTAAAAATATGTTTTTTCCAGGTAATGTTTATTTGTAGCCCTGACTAAAATTCTACACATTGAAATTTTTCTGCATGAATTTAATACCTTCAAAAATCAGTCTATTTCCATGTCTAGTAAAATCAGAAATGAAGAAAACAAAATTGTGTCATAAAATGAATGAATCCTAATTCCTGCATTTGTTTTTCTTTTCAGTAATCGACATTATAATATTCTAAATTGTTTTTAATATTTACATCATGTACACATTTTTTACAGTAATATCCATTGGGCTGGCAAACTCTGTGAACCTGAGAACTATGAGCACAGGCAGATATCATTTTTTGAACAGGGAGCATTTTTGTATAGGTGTTTTGGCAATTGTGAAACACTGCGAAAAAATCCTTTTTGGTACTCAGTTTCATGCTTCCCACTGTGTGGTGTGGTGCACAGCCTGCACTCAGACACTGAGCTACATACAATGTGAAACATGTGGGAATAGTGCCCGATGCGGCTGCCCTGCAAGGTGTTTTTCCATCATCATCACCACTGCTTCCCTCCCCTGACAACCCTCCCCATCACTCCGTCTCAACAGTCTATCTTGCAGTGTAGACCTTCCCATGATTTTCAATTTTCTTATTTGAAATTGGGTCAAAAAGCATGTATTCTATTTTAAAAGTGTACATTTTATAACTGTAGACACATAAAAGAGAATATATTCCAAAAAGCAGAAAATGTCTACATCTCACTTTGGTACTAAAGACATATACTTGCCTCTGGCTTTGACACTATTTGTTTCCAGCAATTAGAGAGAATAGAAATGGGATTCCATGTGCTCTACATAAAGGCCACTTTGAAAGAACACTTTGACATTTTTCACCTCATCATTATTTTCATTACTTAATGCATAGACTTAACCAATTTTTGTAGACCCTAAATAGAGTATTTCTAAGTATTTTTACTTGTTTCATCTCATTTTCCCCTGAGTGTTTTAGTAATGTGGCAGGTTGAGGCAAATGGCTAGGACCCCTGTGTCCTACGTCTGGTAGGGACTGTGTGGTCAGAGAGACATTTTATCCTCAATTCTGTTACACACGCCTCCTGTCAGCAAGAGGGCAACCAACATAATTTAACAGTTTCTCCATCGCAAACATGGTAGTTATCGTGTGTATTTCAAGTCTCTCATGCCAGAAAGTGGGTAAAAATTCTAGTCCTGTACCTGACATGCACCAGATACCTCCCAATTGTTAAGTTTGCTTTGTCTGTGTTTCCCCATTTTTTTCTTTCTCTCTCTATATATATTTGAGTCACTTAGAGAATTAACGGGTTCCTAAAAAATGGCATGCAAACACAGAAAATCTATTTCTAAAAACTTAGCAAGTTCTTTTTCATACATTTTCTCTACCCTTAACTCCCACTGTAACATTATAGTATATATTTCCACTTAAAAAAATAATAAGGTAAGAAGAATGAACAGATAAAAGTCAAATTTCTGTTCCGTCTTTTTTCCTAGATTTCTTGTTGGATCCCTCTTGCACTAAAAGGTGAGTATTTTTTAAAATGTGTTTGTTTCCTCTGCCTTATATTCTCCCGTCATTCAGAAGTCTAAATATCTTCCTTGAGAGATATTATAAAATGTTGAAGAATTGGCTCCTTCCTTTTGTTTTGATATTTTACAAGTAATCTACAATATAAAATATTCTACTGCTTAAATAGAAATAGGAGATACTAGAATAAAAAAGTTATTTTACTGATTTATTAAGAGAATTCAAAATAGAGTGCTAAAATATTACAATGACTTTTCCTGTGCATTGTTAAGAAAAAGATAGATATAATAGTCAAATGAACAGAGATTATTTAGGCATGAGATTTAGGCAAAGGCTCTGCATAGAAAGTTCTAGAAGCCTTTTCCATTTTTGTGGCATACTTGTTTGCCTATTAGCTAGCTATCTGCCCACAGGATGCTGAGTTTGTTACTATATCAAATCATCCTGCCTTTCAGTAAAGATTGCATACCTGTCCAGCTGATAGCAAGATGGGGAGTAAATCATATTTAGTCTAAGTCAATCCATTCATCTTGCTGGTGATTCAATCCATTCATCTTGCTGGTGATTGATGTAGGAATCGGTGTGACACAATTTTAACTAATGAGATATAAGAGTCTGCGGGCGGGGGGATGAGAGGAATCATTTTTAGGAAGTAGGTTTATTTTTATGTTTTTGTTTTTCTGTTCTAAGAAAGATGCAGAAAGAATGAACTCACCACTTGCCTCTCAATTGTTTAGAAATTATTGTCTGAGACCATGGCATGTAGGTTCCTCAGCACGAGGAGGTAACAGGATGAGAACAAATGTCAAGAGACTAAGGAAGGCAGAGTGAAGAGACAGAGATAAATCTGGGTCTTCACTGAGAGTGTTCAGCTACAGATTTAGCTAGCCTTGGGAATTGATTTCAGAACCTATTACTGTGTACTTTGTGTGTCTGTGTGTGTGTGTGTGTGTGTGTGTGTGTCTATGAATCAGCACAGCTAACAAAGGCTGTTACTTGAAGTTAGAGTCATCGTAACTAATAATTGCATCAGTTCCAAAATTAAACGTTAAGGATGATATGGGTACAGATAGCTTTAAAAGATGGAAAGGATGTATGCTCTATTGCCTGCATTCGTAAGGACTGACCATCAACTCTGGGGAGTTTTGAATTACCTCACAGAAATAAAAGGCTTAGGTAATAGTGAATTACTGATTGAAATCCCAGGCTATCAATTATATATGCCAGGGAAGTCATCCACTTAACTGATTGATTACATTTTAGACTGGAAACTTCTCACCTTTTTCTTTTTGGGACTCTACTACCATGTTATTATTATTCACCTGCATCTTTGTTTTCCCTCGCACAAATATTTTATAATACCATCATCATTTTTAATCATTCTGTGATTATGACAACATGCTGAATATAAGGCCAGAGAAGACTGTTGTTTCTATTAGCCTTTTCTTGCTTAGTGTTTAAAGGCAGGATAGTTAACTCTGAACTATCCCAGAGAATCACTATCAAGTACTATTTACAAGAACTGTAAAATTCATTTATTATGTACAGAATAAACCATTAACAAGCAAATGGTTAATATGGGATTACTGAATGAGAAAATTAAAATTCATATGGTAATAAGTTAAGATCACCCTCAATTTATATTTATGGGCAGAATATGGGGGATTGGAGAAGTAAAACACAGTAATGGTAATGGCTCTTCTCGTAACAAATGCTCTGCAACTGACAAGTATACAGAAAATAGAAGTAGCAGTATATTTTTCATTAGAAGTCAATAGACTCTGCGAAGCTGTCAAATGTTAACTAGCTTTCCTCCTGCTCTTTGCAAAAAGGTTAATGGATACAGCACATTTTCCAATGTGACTCTGAAAAACAAATGGTATGTGGTGGTATTTGTTTTTCTTCTTTTTTTACCCTACGCTATGTAAAATCTAGACGTTGAATGCCACATCAAAGCCCTCAGCTATCAAAAATTGTTAGTGACCACATGTATGTGTGTGTGCCTGGCCATGGAGGTGAGAAGTGATGGTCTTAAGCTGTATTGGTAGGTTGTAAATGAATCATTGTATTGTAGAGAAGTTTTATTTGAGATGAAACTTTATTTGGGTATCAAACCTTTAAGCTTAATTATTTGTAGGAAGATGCTCTTTATTTATCATTTTTCTAGTTTATTCTATAATATTCTATAGGTGTTCATTATAAAACTATATCATTCATACCAAAGAGTATAGTTAACCTACATGCACAAATTAAAATGACAAAGTCAGCAGATTTTAGTGACTTCCGGGAATGAAGAGAACGTTATTAACACGATTTCCCTCTTCTGTCCAGATGTACACATTGAACCACATTTCAGATTGACCTTTCCTTTGATATTCTTCATGGTTTTACCACATACATATGTATTCCTAAATATGACTAGGTCTTGTCTTGCATCTTTTGGGATAGTTTATTTATAGAATCACATGGTAGGTACTCCTGTGCATCTTGCTTTATTCACTCAGTAGTTTGCTTTGGAGATTCATTGTGAGGGATGCTTCCTTCAGTTTTCTCGTCTCCAGGAATTTGTTGCTACACACCCTGCTGCTTTAAACATTCTTGTGGATGTTTCCTGGGTGTACTCGGGAGATCTACCGGGGTGTAGATCTAGGAATGAGACTACTGAATTGCAGTAGTTGTACGAGTTCATGTTCTCAACAAGAAATAAAAACTTCTCAGCTATTTTCAATTTATTAAACTTTTGCCAGTCTAGTTAGTGGGTGTAAGGTTTCACATATTGTAATTTGGATTTGCGTTTAAATGAAAACAAATGCACATTTTTCACAAGTTCATTTTCCATTTTTGTTTTGTTTGTTGTGGTTTTTTTTCTATTAGTGTATTTGTGTATTTTTATGATTTTGGAATGCATCTTTACATATTCTAGATACTAACACATTGTTGGCTAACTACATGGGAAATTTGTATGGACATGATTTGTGCTTTCACTGTTTTTATGAGGTACACGGGTTGCTGAACAACTCTTCTTAATTTTAGTGTTGTCAAATATGTCAACTTTTCATTTACCTTTTTTGCATTTTATATTTTCCAAAGAAAGAATCTCCTACTCTAATTTTATAAAATGTGACAAATAATTTCTACTTAAAATTTTTACATATTTCTTTGCACAATTAATGTTTTAATCTATGTAAAATTGTTTGTATATATTTATGGATAAACAATTATCTTGTACTATTTCCTAAATAATATATCTTTTTCTCAGGAGACTCTAATACTGCATTCATTATAGATCAAGCTTTCATTCAGACATTCATTATAGATCAAGCTTTCATATTTATCTGCATCTGCCTGTGTTTCCTTATCTTTTCTATTCGTGTTTTTCCTACCTCAAAAGTATTTGGATTTAAATATGATTTTGTAATGTGTCATCTGATAGAAGAATATCTGCCAACCTTTTTCTTCAGGAATATGTTAAATATTCTTAATCCTTTCCTCTTTTATATAGATTTTAAAAATACATTTTTAAATTCCATGACAAACTCCGTTGCAGTTGATAGGAATTAAATTGAATTTGGGGGTATTAGAGACTTGAGTTTTTCCCATGTTTGGTCTTTCTGCCTATGAGTATGATGTCTTTATATCACTCCATCTATTTCAGTTTTCTTCAAATTCTTTGATTAATTTTAATTATTTTCTTAAAAAGATAATTTCTGTAATTATGTTAGTTTCACTACTATTTCTGAAATACTTTGTGACTGTGCATACATATGTACATCAATATGTCTTAAGTGCTTATTACATATTTAAGAAATGCAATTAGTTTTATTGACATATTTGACAGTTCGCTAAATTGTTTTATTAATTCTAATAATTTTAAATTCTAGTCCAGGGGTTGGCCAGATAGTAAACATTTTAGACTTTGGGGGCCATATGGTCTCTGTAGCTATTATTCAACTGTGCCATTGTAGCATGAAAGCAGCCATAGACAATACGCAAATAAGCATGGCATGGCTGTGTTCCAATAAAACTTCATTTACAGAAACAGGTGGTGAGCTAGCTTTTGCCTGTGGGCCATTGTTTGCTGATCCTTGTTCTAGGCTATCATATCAACTGCTAATAAGAGTTTCATTTCTTCTTTTTAAATTCTTATTCCTTTTATTTATTTTTATTTCCTAGCTACATAGCTAGGAAAGTCTAGAATAATATTTAGCAGAAATATTGACAATGTACATTTAAGTCTTGTTTCTGATTTTAAATAGTATGGTTCTGATAATTCACTGATATATGAAATTTGCTGTAGGTCAGTATAGATAAACTTCATCTGATTATGAAAGTTTCCCTCTAGTCCTAATTTTGAGCAGTTTTATTATGATTTTCCTCTTGCATCTATTAAGATATTTGAATGGTTTTCTCCTTTAATGCCACTGTTTTGTAATTGACATAGTGGATTTTCTAATGTGGAAGCAACATCACATTATTTGTACATTTGTAAATCATGGTATTATATTTTTAAAATATTATTCAGTTTTTTTTTCTCAAAAAGTTTGGCATCTACTCATATGAGTGAAATCGACCTGTTTGTTTTCTTTGTCTTGGTGTCCTTGTCTGGTTTGGAATGAAAACTAAAAGAGTAATGAACATTAAGTGAGTGGTGAAGTATTTCTTTTCTCTTATTTTCTAGAAGATTTTTGTATACTATCAAATTAACTCTTCTTTGAATTTTTAGTTAACTTCTATAAAACTGACCATGCCTTGTATATGCCAAGTCTGTCCCACAGACCCTGGCCAGCAGATGAAATGAGTACTCAGACACAGGTATGCAGTGTAAGAGCAGCTAGGTGACTGCCTGGCTCTAGTGTCCGGAGAGCAGCCCCGAGAAGCTGGAGCTGCTTGCTTTGATTCAGTGCAGGCACAATGCTGAAAACCTGGAGCAAACAGAACCTGTAGGTAATTAACATTTATTGTTCCCCTTTCAGGGAATGTCTCACGGATGATCAAATGTCAGTTCCTGGTCAACATAAGAAAACAAGCCTGTTTTAGATGAATTCCCCTACACTCCCTTGTACCTACTACTTGCCCTCTGCCTCACGGTTACAGAACAGCTACCTTCAGCTATTCTCCCCCAGGGGGCTTTGCAGAACCTTCTGAACTTTCAGAAGGTTTGCACCCTTTCCCTGTAGTTTTTCCCATGACTCTGACCGATCTCCTACACTTGTACGCGCTGGGAAGATTCTTAACCAATGATCCATTTTTTTAATAATTACAGAATTATGCCATTTTTGTATTATTATTGCTTCCATTTTAGCAATGTGCAATTTTCTAGAAATCTAACTAAGCTTTCATATTTGTTGACATCAATTTATTCTTGCATTGTTTAATGATCTTTCTAGATTTCTTCAACATTTGTAGTTATATACCTGTTTTTATTCTTTATATTATTTGAAAAGTTTCCATATGTTATTTGATCCATCTTGCCAAAGTAGCCAGAGTTCATCTTCCCTAAGAACTATGATGTACCTTTATTAATCCTCTGTATTATTTCTTCTATTTCATTAAATTCTCTTAATTTTCATTACCTTTTACTTCATTAGTATTTATTCTGTTTTTCTTTCTCCAACTTCTTTGAATAAACATTTAGCTTATTAATTTTTAGCTTCTTTTTCCAATAGAAACAAAGCTACAAGTTTTCCTCTGCCCCTTTAAAGACATCATCCTATAATTTTTAGTATTTTATTTTAATTATTGTTTATGTATTCAGTATGATATTATTAATATATATTTATATTATGAATTATTCTTTGACAAATGAGTTATTTGGAAATGTGTTTTTAAATTTCCAAGTAAAGAGATTTTATATTTATTTCATAATATTGATTTCCAACTTTAAGACATTGTGATTAGAGACTGTTTCATATTATTCCAATTATTTGATTCTTCATTGCCTAGTATCTAGTTAATTTTTAGAATGTTCCAAGTGTGCTTGGAAAAAAAGCTGTATTTTCCAGTTCTTGTGTGAAGGGTTCTCTAAATGTATATCATATCAAACCTGTTAATAATATGTACAAAAATTTTAATACCCTTCCTATTTCCACTTCCTTAAAATATCAAGTAATGGGAGAGGTGTATTACAATCTTTCTTTAAGTTTTCCTTGAAGTTCTGTCAAGTGATACACACACACACACACACACACACACACACACCTCTACACATTAAGGGCGAGGAATCTACAATGTGTGCATCTCTCTGTTGAGTTGAAGTTTGTATCCATTATTTTAAAAAATGCTTTTTATTTAAAGTACATTTTTATATTAATGTAGTAGTCACAGTTTTAATTATTTCGTTTTTGTCTAATGTTATTTTTTTCTTACCCTTTGAAAACTTCTACTATTTATGCTTCATCTGTGTCTTTTGTAAACAGATTGAGACGATAATTTTATAAATAGATTCTGAACATATTTGTTTTTAAGGGAGGGATACAGCCTATTTGCACTGAGTAAATTAATGGCATATTTGTATATGTTCCCCTTTTGTTGATTTTTCCCCATTTAATTGCTCCTCCTCTGCTAACCTTAAATAAACACTATTTCTAATATTTTTATGGCCATACTTGAAATTTAGTATAGCATATAACTGAATAGTCTTTATGATGTCTTTACTATACCATTGGAAAACAAATGGCTTTTTTGTGTCATTTCCGAAATTATACTTTTTCCAGTGTTTTACTTTCATCCTATTTTCTTTTAACACTGGGTCATGATGTTATTGTTTCATAAAGTCAATGTTTGTGTAGATTTATATGTTTCTTTTTAAAAAAATCTCATACTGTCCTTCTGGGGAAAAAATCTTTTCTCTTCCTGAAGTTCTTGGAAGATCCTTTAGCAAGGATCTATTGGTTATACATTCTCTCAACTTCTGTGAGACAAAACACACACACACACACACACACATGCTTTATCCACTTTATTTCAGTCATTTTTAGAAATGTTTCTAGGCATATGATTCAAGTTATTTTTTGTCAGATCATGAAGGTATATTCTGTTTCTTTCTGAGTATAAATTTCTAGTAATTTACTTTGTTTTGGAATATGTTAGGCTTTGGGGAGCTGAAAATTACCTTTCTTCAGTTCTTCAAAATTCTGTTACTCGTTCAAGTATTGCCTAGTACTTCATTTCAATAATCCCTTCCTCTCATGGTTTTCAGGAGGTTTTAGTAGATTAGTGCTTGACCTGTTCACTTTAATTTCTCCAATTCTTAATTTCTCTTTATTATTTTGCATCTGTTTTTCTTCATGAGACAATCTTTGTTAATTCTTTAGTTCTGTCTCTCAGTTTACGATTATTCATTCAAGTGTGAATTATCTTGTGTTTAGCTAATTTATTGAGTTTCTAATTTCAATTATTATATTTTTCATTTTCAGAAAAGAAAAAGTTCTACACAGTTCTCTTTTTGTCTACCTGAACATTTGTTATGTTCAGGCATAACTTTACTTTGTCCTCTTTTATTTTTTTAAATATACTAACCAGATATATTTTATAATAAGTACCTAATTATTCCAAACTGATTTTGAAGTATTGTTACCAATGTTGGCTGGTTTTCTTGTTTATATTTTTGGTACTTATTTGAGATATTTTCTTCAAGATGATATTTGCCTAAGATTTTCTCAGAAGCACTCCCAACGTGTTCAACCTCTTAAAGATTGACTTGGTATCATTCAAGCCATAAAGAGAACGTGAACATTAGCCTCAAACCCACATGAGGACCAATCACGTGCTGAATTATCAGGGGAGATCTTCCCTTTCACCCAGAATCAATGTCCAGAGCAATCGAATGTAGATGCGTATTTTTTTCAAAAAAATGTTATTGCTACTACTAATAGTTTAAAAAAATTCCTTCTGTGAGGTAGGGCTGTTTGTCTAGATCCCTGTTTCATTCCATGTGTCTCCTTTCAGAGGTTCTGGCTTTGTGCAGGCTTCAGACATTGTCTTATGTCCCCTACACATATAGCCCTTTAAAGGCAGTGCTGTGGACCACATGGTGTAGGCAGATGGCCCAAGCAGGCAGATTCCTGTGCTCATGTATCAGAATACATAATCCCGGTAATTTTTTGCCCATGGGAATTTCCTCATTATGTAGTAATTCAGTTATATATTTACATACTATTTTTACAAAACAATACTCCTAGATGTTATAAATATTTGGTCCACAGTAGTGCTAAATCAAAAATCAGGCAATAATTATTTTACAGGGCCACAGATAAAGGTTGTTGTTTTTATACTGGAATGATCATTTTCCCTTTTTATAGTTAAAATTCTAGTCACTTGATCCCTTATCAACTTATCATGTAAAAACACTCAATTCCACATAATTATTTCTGCAAATCCTTTAAATGTTCTAGGAAGTCAGTCATCATAGACATTATGAGGATAGAGCCTATGGCTGTATTATTTACACACTATTATATCCCTGGTGCCTAGAACAGTGCCTGCCATATAACACATCCTTGAGAAAGATTTTCCAAATGAATGAATTTTAGATGTTATATATAAATATGCAATGAATTTTCAATATGTCTTCCCCAAATACCACTTCCCTGAGTCCTTTATAATTGATATCTAATCTATTTTTATGTTTTAAATCCGCATTTAGCCTATTTACTTAAACACATGCTAATCAAGAAATAGCATACACAATATTTGTTCTGTCATTATTTTTAAAAATGTGAATTAATAGAAATCCTTTTCAATTACCTTTACATACCTTACCAGCTTCATTGACCCTGAAATAATCTTATCTGAATAAGTCCTCTTTAGCTCTTGCATTTCCCTTTGGCTGTCTGGCTTCTCTAATACTTTAGAGAGTGCTCTATATGCGTTTCATCTTATTGGGTGCCTGGATAATATTATTATCTGCTTACCTTTCACATCATTTTTATACATTGATATAGTAAGCTATACGGACATGCTTAAATTCTGTAACTGGACTTAGGTTTTATAACTAATGTTTTCTGTGACATTGGGGAAAAGTCTCCCAATCCTTTTATTCTGTCAAGACTTCCAACTATGAATATCCATCAGAAATGAATATTTTGGTATGAAAGCCCTTCATTAAGCGTAAGATATTAAGATTAAAATATTAAATGATCTGATTCGTTAATGTTGTTTAATGTCTGTGACTATTTCTGCAGCAGCTTCAATGAAACCAGTCTCCATACCCTGCAAAACACAAACTTATTTCATATGGAGTAGGTAGAACTAGAGAGAATTTCAAATTTTATATCATATTTAACTTTACAAGATACCTTAAAGTTCAATGTAGAAACATATTTAAAACTCTGGCCTGATCTTTTTCAGTAAAAATGCATTTGTATGCAAATTATACTGTACAGTGTACACCTGAAAGTGTATTGCTCTGCATTTTTCCTAAGCCCCAGAAAAATAGTTAAAGGACGTCTGAAGGATGTTTGATTTGAAAACGCTCTTGAATAAGAATGTAAAATAAATTTAAAAACAATTTCTTCAAGCTTGCCATAAGATTGGTATGTGGTATAAAACTGGCTCGATATTCAAAAGGCATTGTTTTCACTGACCTTATTAGTGCAAATGATGGCCCATGGCATAATTTGTTCTACGTGCACAAGGCAATATGGAATGTGTATATTGATGCCAACATTTTGCATGAAGTAGTGTTTTCTGACCAGGTCAGTAATAGAAAGACCAGAGGTGAAAGGAAGGGTAAAAGACTAGAAAGATCTCTCACCTTAGAAACTCAAGTATAGGGCTTATATTTTTTCTTTGTTACCCACTAGGGGTATAATTCTAGAGAAGCTTTTAATTGCCTCTATTACTTGATTTCTTTATTCATAGATGTATATAAAATACTTACAGCTAATAAAAAGTACTTAAAATAATATCTAACATTTTTAGGCTAAATTTCAAATCAAATATCCTTCTAAATTACATTCAGGGGAAAGTCCTCTGTCTCTAGACTAAATCTGATTAAAACTGTGGCTAAATTTACTTACATTATTTGTCCTTATCTCTAGGGATTAGAGGAAAACAGAAATGCTGAACTACTTTAAGTTTCCCTTGTTTCCTTAAATTAAATGTAGTATGCTCTTAGAAATATGAAAGCCAAACTGCATGTAGAGATCCTACTGATCTACATCAGATTAGAAATTAGTACTAACATAATGCTTAAAAATCAATATTTAATATATATTCCAGTTAAATTTTCTGGTGTGAATTTAAGTGATCAGAAAAAATACCTGTAGTCAGGGATATCACTTAATATTAATTTTGATACCTGTTCATAAAATTTCATTCGAGATAAAAATAAATGAATAAAAAAAGAAAATGAACATTGTATTAGTATATTTTTATTTTCTCCACTATATACAGGGAGAAATCAAATTTTTATTAGTTATTTTATAGGAGATACTCACTGAAAACAAAACAATCAAGTGTATTGGTTTTGACCTCAATACTTACAAAGGGTTTTTTTGGTTACATTTATAAAGATTTCACATAAAGTTTACAGTAATTTTTGTGTTGAAAATTATACAGTAAAATAAAAGTTTCATTAATAGTCTGAAATACGCCTTTAGATAGTAACCGTAAATTTTAACCTTGAATCCACCAACCTCAGTGTATTATTGTGCATAAGATACCAGGCAAACATATCAGAAGACTGACTGGCCACAATATACAGCAGGTTTCTTTTAATTGAGAGTCTATATTTCAGTTTCAATCCATGCTTGTTCTTGTTGCATCCTACTTCAAAGTTTTCCCTTCAGAATTATTGTATAAAGGCAGCCCATAAAATAAACTACTTGGAATTGTTATATATCACATTTTCTGGATACAATAGGTAGCATCATCACTGTCAAGATGGAAATTGGTTTGGAGTGTTTCCTGGTAAATAATATAGTCTGCAATTCTTCAAGGGCACAAAATCTTTAAGGTTAATATGAATGTGAGTCTTATGAGAATAGCTTTCTGATGTCATACTAGCGGCAAGAAGAAAAAAAAATCCATTTTTAACCTTAATTTAAATGGAAAAAATGCGTGGGGTAGAGACTTTTTCACTTAATCTAAATTTGGTCTCTACTCAGATATGTGCCATTACTGTGAATTAAAATCTATGAAGTACAATGAGATGTGCTGTCCATAGATGTAATTTGTTTTAAGTCTATTCATCTAAGAAAAACATAAAATAAGCGATGCCCACAATATCCACACTTACACACCACGTTGGATTTAGATCACCCTTCTCTACCCACCCAACCTCCAACTTCTGTTTTCTTTGCACATTCTATGGTAGGAATTAATTTAATTATTTGTCTCTTCAATTAAAATGTATGTTTCTTAATATCAAAAATCTTTTTTTTTTTTTTTTTTGAGGCCAGGCACAGTGGCTCATGCCTGTAATCCCAGCACTTTGGGAGGCTGAGGAGGGTGGATCATGAGGTCAGGAGTTTGAGACCAGCCTGGTTAACATGGTGAAACCCCATCTCTACTAAAAATACAAAAATTAGCCTGATACGGTGGTGGGCGCCTGTAATCACAGTTACTGGGGAGGCTGAGGCAGGAGAATCACTTGAACCCAGGAGGCGGAGGTTGCAGTGAGCCGAGATCACACCACTGCACTCCAGCCTGGGTGGCAGGGCGAGGTTCTGTCTCAACAAAAAAAAAAAAAAAAAAAAAAAAATCTTTTCATTCAACTTGGCATTCCTAACTCCTGGGTTCATACTTCAAATAAATTGGCTGCCTGATAAGATTTTGTAAATAGCGAATAAATGAGGTAGAGAAGGGAGGAAAAAGAGTACAGAGAAGAAAACATAAACTATACAAACCATAGTGGAAGCCTCTTTCTAGGGAAATGCATGTAAGACATTCCGAACTAATGTTCTTTGTAACTTAACATTTCCCTACGCCCATCTGTCAAATAGTGCAAAAAAGGGGTCTGCAATCACTAGAGAGGTTTAAATCTAGATGGGGCTGAAAAAAAATAAGCACATAGTTTATTCAGAGCAAAGTTTTTTTTATTGGGTTTTACAGAAATGGATGCTTAGTTGTGATTGAATATCTTCTTTTCTGAGTTATTGTGCTTTCTAGCTGCAGAAACCTCAGGCAAATGACATAACCGCTGTGACTCAGAGTCCCTATTGGCAAAATGAGGACAAAAATATCAGCCATTCCTATTTTAAAAAGCCAAGAAAATCAAATGAGTTAATGTGAAATAAGGTGTCGGTCATGTTCTATCAAACATATTGGACAAATTGCATAATCATCTTGTTATTTACATCTTAATTTCTTTATACATTATCTAAACTCTGATAATATGCTTCGGATTGTGAGATAATACTTAATAAATCTTATTTCTTTCTCACTAAATTATTTCATTTTATATTCATGAAATAGGTTAATTTAGTGATTTATTACGACGCTAAATCCAGTACAAATGTTTCACAGGTTGTAGTTACAGAACAGAGAGCAAACATTTGACTTGCTCATAAAACCGCACCTGAGAGAGATTGAAAACCTCCTCTAACGTCAGATGAAATAATTTCAAATCATAGAAGATTTTATACTATTCAACAGAGAAATCAAAGGCTCACAGAGAGATGGCAGAAGACAAAATGAGGTGAAAATGTAATTATGAAAGTCAAGCTAACATAGTTCATTTATCAAATAACACACCTGTGCAATTGCTGCAGTTTACATATGCATAATTGTAATATGATATTCAAGAAGAATTAGGAGGATTTGTGCCAAGCAATTTTAAACATAAACATTAAATCTTAAAGATTATTTTGACCTTAAAGATCATATAGACACTGGCAGAATTTTTAATGAGTAGTGACTGGGCTGAGCTACACAGATATATCAAAGGAAAAAAAAAAGAACAGGAAGAAAACTAAACGAGCCTTCCACAAGGAAAAAGTAAATAAATACATACATACATACATACATACATGCTTATTAAAGAGGTATATCAAAGAATTAACTGTTTAAGTTACTTCCAGCATCAGATTCCATTTACTTAATAGTTTACTTTAAAATACATTAAAAACACAAAGAAAACTGTAAAATCATACTCTGTAAACCACCTGTAAAGAGGAAAGGGAAATGGCCTAGCATCTAGAGTCTAAAGCCTCTTAAAATAAGTTATGAGTTGCCCTTTTTTAATCAGGATACAGGAGAAGAGAATAATTTCTTCTGAGTTCAAGCACTTCAGAATTCCTGGTGTCAAGTGGCAGCCTACAGGCCTCGGGAGCCAGGTTCCTCTCCCTTGAAGAAGTTTCTGTGCATGTACATTAGATGCTTACATGCTCTTGAATACAGACTATTATAAGGGCCACAAAGAATAGATCAGTGAAAAGAATTTCTTACAGAAATAGGCATTACCCCAGGAGCCAATTTTAGGCTGAGAGTAATAGAAAGATAAAATAGAAAGGTCATGACCTTCATTCTTCACCTCTCTACAACTTGATGTCTTATGCTTAATATAAATCCTTCTGGCTAAAATATAGACTTAAAAAAATATTAAAAACACCAGACTTTGGTGAAGTGTGTGGGTGAGTGGGGGAGGTAAGTTTCCTGTGGAGCAGAACTCTGATTACACCGAGGGTATCAGCTCTCTCTGGAACAAAAATTTTTTGTATAATGTACTCTTGGATACTTCTATCTATGTTGTATGAGCTCATCAGTTAATTCAAAACATTTTGGAATCAAGAAGGAAAGTACAGTTCAAATTGGATCCAATATTTGCTAATTATTTCATCTATATGTTATTATATTCATTAATTTTCATCTGGCTTTCATATAAAAATTTTAAGTGACTTTCTCATTGCACCTAATAAAATCAACATTCTGATACCAGTAGTATCCCAGTTATTACATCAAAATAATCTATGTAATTCCTAAGTTCATTATTTTACTTTTCTTTTTATTTAACTATTTCATTAGTTATGTGTTAACCTGTTTTATGCATGATATTTAACTCACTTTTATGCTGATTTGCCCTTAATTCAATTATCTGTGAATTAAGTTCAGCCAACTGATGGCAATTGACCCAAAGCAAAAGAATAAGAAGGAGAATCATGAGGCTATAGTTTGGATATTTATCCTCTCCAAATCTCATGTTGAAATGTAACCCGCAATGTTGGAGATGGGGTCTAGTGGAAAGTGTTTGGGTCATGGGGATGAACCTTCATGAGTAGCTTGGTGACCTACCCGAGGTAATTACTGAGTTTTCCCCTCTATTAGTTAATGCATAATATGATTGTTAAAAACACCCTGGCTCCTCCTCCTCTTCCTTGCTCCCTCTCTTGTCATATCTCTTGATACCCTCTGCCTGATTAAAAGCTTCCTGAGGCATCACCGAATGCCTAGCAGATGTTGGCATTAGGCTGCCTACACAGCCTACAGAACTGTAAGCCAAATAAACTTCTTTTCTTTATAAATTACCCAGCCTCAGCTATTTCTTGGTAGCAACACAAAGCAGACTAATACCCATGACCTCTCCAGTTTTAGCCCAATTCATGGAATTTACCTCATGATAAACCATACATGTAACAGACAAAACAATAATATATCTATACAAGGTTAAAATCTACAGAACTCCCATAAACACAAAAAATAGGACATACTGCCCAAAGTAATTTATAGATCCAATTCTATCCCCATCAAGCTACCATTGACTTTCTTCACAGAATTAGAAAGAACTACTTGAAACTTCATATGGAACCAAAAAAAAAAAAAAGAGCCCATATACCCAAGACAATCCTAAGCAAAAAGAACAAAGCTGGAGGCATCATGCTACCTGACTTCAAACTATATTACAAGAACAGAACAGAGGCCTCAGAAATAACACCACACATCTAAAACCATCTGATCTTTGACAAACCTGACAAAAACAAGCAATGGGAAAAGGATTCCCTATTTAATAAATGGTGTTGGTAAAACTGGCTAGCCATATGCAGAAAACTGAAACTGGAACACTTCCTTACACCTTATACAAAAATTAACTCAAGATGGATTAAAGACTTACTTAAATGTAAGACCTAAAACCATAAAAACCCTAGAAGAAAACCTAGGCAATACCATTCAGGACATAGGCATGGGCAAAGACTTCATGACTAAAACACCAAAAGCAATGGCAACAAAAGCCAAAACTGACAAACGAGATCTAATTAAACTAAAGAGCTTCCGCATAGCAAAAGAAACTATCATCAGAGTGAACAGACCACCTACAGAATGGAAGAAAATTTTTGTAATCTATCCATCTGACAGAGGGCTAATATCCAGAATCTACAAATAAGTTAAATAAACTTACAAGAAAAAAACAAACAACCCCATCAAAAAGAGGTCAAAGGATATGAACAGACACTTCTCAAAACGAGACATTTATGCAGCCAACAAACACGTGAAAAAAAACTCACCATCACTGGTCATTAGAGAAATGCAAATGAAAACCACAATGCGATACCATCTCATGCCAGTTAGAATGGCGATCATTAAAAAGTCAGGAAACAACCCATGCTGGAGAGGCTGTGGAGAAATAGGAACACTTTTACACTGTTGGTGGGAGTGTAAATTAGTTCAACCATTGTGGAAGACAGTATGGCAATTCCTTAAGGATCTAGAACCAGAAACACCATTTGACCTAGCAATCCCATTACTGGACATATACCCAAAGGATTATAAATCATTCTGCTATACAGACACATGCACACATATGTTTATTTCAGCACTGTTCACAATAGCAAAGACTTGGAACCAACCCAAATGCCCATCAACGATAGACTGGATAAAGAAAATGTGGGACATATACACCATTGAATACTATGCAGCCATAAAAAAGGATGAGTTCATGTCCTTTGGAGGGACATGGATGAAGCTGGAAATGATCATTCTCAGCAAACTAACACAGGAAGAGAAAACCAGACACCGCATGTTCTCACTCATAAGTGGGAGTTGAATAATGAGAACACAGGGACACAGGGAGGGGAACATCACACACCAGGGCCGGATGGAGTTTAGCGGGCTAGGGGAGGGATAGCATTAGGAGAAATACCTAATGTAGATGAGGGGTTGATGGGTGCAGCAAACCAACATGGCATGTGTATACCTATGGAACAAACTTGCATGTTCTGCACATGTATCCCAAAACTTAAAGTATAATAATAATAATAATAATTCCAAATGAATTTGAGGACTCTCTTAGGTTCTGAATCATTCATTTTAACCAGCATATATATGTAGTATTATACAGTATAATATATAATGTTGTAGTATACAGTATACTATATGGTATTACACAATATATTATACAGTAACATAGAGTATAATACCATATATTGTACAATAACCATTTTAAAAGAGTTAACAATAATCTGTACATATTTCACAGTTGTCTTTATACCTCACTTAAGTTTTCTAAACCTATTTCTTCTTAGGGTTTTCCCAGATAATTATAATAGTTAACCTCCTAATGCCAGACTATGTTCCAGAAATTGTTTCAAGTGCTTTAAATGAATAATCTAATAAGCATTCTGCTAATTTTCACACACTTGTTATATGAGAAGGGACAATTCTAGCACATTATGAAAGATAATTTTTCCCAATCTCCCTTCTAAGAACTGATAAAATTAGAGAGCCCTAAAAAGGAAATCATGATAGATGCAGGCTATGCAGCTTGTAAATGGCAGAGCCAGGAGACAGGTATCCCAACTTCTCTCCTCTTAGGATAGAAAGCTGCAGCTTGGAGTGGAAGTCCTTTGTGCCAGGCTCCTTGGATGCTATGTGTGCTGATACCCAGGGGACCAGCAGGTAAGGATTATGGAGTCGGAACTTGAAAGAATTATGGAGACTGTACAAAGAGAGGTAGCTGGGTACAATACTAGGGGCAGCAGGCCTTAGAATAATTACCTGAAGCATGTCACATATCTCCTAGAAGTAAGCCTTTACTAGAGTTTGAGTAAGTGAGTAATCAGATGACATATGGGTCACTTATTTTGCCATGTGGCTTTTATTTTTAACAGATAATTAAACTGAAACATAAAAAGTCTATGTGGTCCCTAATATTATAGAGTTAATTATGGAACTGGGATATAAACAATTTTGCAAAACTGTGCTGATAATTTCTACTTTGTCTAAACAGTAGGGTTCTTTGTAAAACTAAGTTAGTAATTATATGGAATATATAATTGAACATTTGTTTTAAACCCATCTTGCCTGAGATGGAGGGCTTTTCCTGGACCTGGACTTTCAATGGTAAAACTGAGAAGGTTCTGGCAAACCAGGAAGAGTTGGGAACTTAGGCTCTATGTATATTTATTGTATTACATCAGTTCAAGGAAATTCTGTGGACAGAGGTCAAGAATATTTTGAGTTGCCAAAAGCAGGTTCTACCTCAGAATGAACAGTATCTGAAATTCAGACTAAAGAATGTTGTATCTTTGGGCCGAGCGCTGTGGCTTATGCCTGTAATCCCAGCAATTTGGGAGGCCAAGGCAGGTGGATCACCTGAGGTCAGGAGTTCGAGACCACCCTGGCCAACATGGTGAAACTCCATTTCTACTAAAAGTACAAAAATTAGCTGGGCATAGTGGCACGTGCCTGTAATCCCAGCTACTTGGGAGTCTGAGGCAGGAGAATTGTTTGAACCCAGGAGGCAGAGGTTGCAGTGAGCCGAGATAGCGCCATTGCACTCCAGCATGGGGGACAAGAGCAAAACTCTGTCTCAAAAATAAAATTAAATTAAAATTAAAATGTTGTATCTTTATAACCAAAACCTGATCATAATAGATCAGGCATGGCTGAGAGAATGACAACAAATAGAAAAGAGCAATACATCCTAGGGTACGTAGAGTAAAGGAATTTAATTGATCTGTGAGAGAAGAAGGGAAGTCCTGGCAAACACTGCATTAAGCCATGCTAGGCTAAGGTCATTTTAAACTAGGCACATAAAATTTAACATTTTTGCATCTTAATTTAATTGTTATTGTTTTGTTTTGCTTTTAGACGTTTATACTACAGTGAAAAGAATTAATGAAAAACCCAGCAAAAGAAACTCAAAAGGAAAGCATTCAAATCTTTATAGACCATAATTTGCTGAGAAGTAAAACTAAAAATTCAAACATGGCAAAACAGGGCATGTTTGGTTTAGATACACCTTTAATCTCACGACCATTAGGTATTCATTAATCATGATTTATGTCATGGTAAATGGGTTTCTAGCATGGCTCAAGAGATGAGAATTCTACTTGCAAGTCCACTACGAACAGTAGGAATGACATCGAGTCAATCGCTTTTTTCTCCGTTGAGTTTCACTTGCTTCCTCTATAAAGTAGGGCCTTTGGACTAGATTTACAAGTTCCCTTCTAGTTCAAACATCCTGTAATTTTTGAAAAACAAAATTCAGATTCTGTTTATTTGGATATTTATTTACATTTGTATCTAACAATAGAAAAATGACATCCTTGGCCACCCAGTGAAATTGGGAGGTAAGTAGCAAGGGGTGAGATCTAATTGGATAGATATCTTTTTGAATCCCGCCTCCAGCACTTACTGACTAGAGCCACTCAGGTAGTTGTAACCTCTTAAAGGTTAGACTAAAAAGAAGCCTAAAAGACTGAAATGGCTTAGACTAAAAAAAGTCTAAAATGGGTCTTTTGAAAATGATGTGAATTTTAACCAATTAACAGTGTAATTGTGATGATTGTTGGGACAACCTGACAATGTCTGGTACATGGTAAATAGTCCATAATTTTTGTTCTTGTCTGCTTTTTTTTCAGTTTGGACTAATATGATAAGTATTTTGTACCTAAAAGATTAAAACATGATAAATAACATGCAAAATAGTAAATTTCTACTGTCCAATTATAATGAGTATTTACACCCAACCCCGTCAGAAAGGTCACCTGTTTGTCATCACCCTGATCTGTCTTTTCAAACCCTAGATTAAGCTCTCTTCAAAACATTTAGATACAAAGTGAAATAAACAATACAAATATGAAATCTATAGCAACACTAAATTTCTCTTTTGAATTTCTATAAATACTTATTCTTAATGATTCCCTGGCAATTTCAGTAATTAGTATACATGATTTAAATTAAAGCATTTTTGGCTCAATGACAATAGCTACAGATACATTGGTTATTTATTGTATGAATCACTGCAAACCACTTCTCCTTGTCTCTCCCTACAGTAGTGTTATTTTGTTCTGGTAGTAGCAAAAGAAAGCAGTTGTCCTATCATATCAGCCACTCTTTTGGCAAATAATTACTTTAATTTCTCATTGAATTTATGTGGAATGCACTAAAGCAGATTCAGTTCTTGAGTGGCTCTGTTTGCTCGTTCCCCACATTTACACACCTACAAATATACATACATATCTTCAACATTAATTATTTAATGCATATACATCACATACACATGAATATACTTACACATATGTAATGCTTTAAAAATGTTACTGTATATTATATGTGTTGATTTCATTCAAAGCACACGGACATTGTTAACACCTCATACACTATCCTAATTTAAGGAATTATTCTCAAAAGAGGCTGAAAAAATTCCAATTTGCAATACCATATAAGCTCATATGGAAAGCCTTATCATTTTTTTTAATGAGTGGTGCTCTGACCTCTTCATTCAAGGTCAGATTGTGAAAATGTTAAAGTGACTCATAGGCATGAATATTCATTTGACACACAGATACATACACACCAATCTTTGTTTTCATGTAAGTTACTGGTGTGGCACAGATTTCTCATTAAAAAAGAAGTTTTGTGGTTGAAATCTGTTGCTAGCTTATCAAAGCACCTGTCTGCTTTTACAACACATATGGCATTTGATCCAGAATGCCACATGGGTATCAGTTTCTGGAAAGACTTTAGCACTCTGAAATACACACCCAGGATCTGTCCCTCCTGAAATTAGATTAGCAACTTGCAATTTGTTTTATCCATGTCCAAAAGGCTTTCATGCAGAGTTGAGGATCTCTGGGCTGGGAGTGAACAATAGCTCTGTTCTCTCCTCATAGCGTGATTCTTCCTACATTACTTTGAGCTACAACTTTGTCTTCTGTCCCCTGAACTGCTGCAAGAGTGTTCTGATTGGTCTGCCAGAATTTAGTCTTGCCTCTTTCAAATGTGTTTTTTACATCACAGGCAAATTTCATCATGTCTCTTTCTTGCTTAAAAGCATTCAATGGCTTCCCAACGCTCTCAGGAAAAAGTTCAAAATTATTAACCTGACAGAGGTACCTCCTTGTATTGTATCTCTTTAGCCTCTGCCTTGTGATCTCTTCTCCAGCCATAATGAGACACTTTCAGTTCCCAGAATTTGTTACATGTATCCTTGCTTCCAGGTTTCTGCACATCCTATGGCTCCTGCCCATACTGTTAGCCTTCCTCCTCAACTACCTCTAGAGCTTCACTGGTTGAACTCAGTTTCTTCCCTTGAGGTGTCAGCATAGCCATGAGTCCCTCTAAAGATCCTTCCCTGACACCTCCTCGACATTTTCTCAAGAGCTGATGAGATGTTCCTATATGGTGCCATAGATTTTGTACTTCTATCCATATGTAGGACTTGCTGTACTATAATTGTTGGTTTACTTGTTTGTCTCTCCCATAAGATTTTCTTATAAATTCCTTGACTGTGAGGGATATATCTTATTAGCTATTATATCTCTAGCAGAATACCCAGCACTTAATAAATGCTAACAAATATTGTTTAATGAACAAAATAATTAAAGTTAGTTATGACACCAGTTATGTGTTTATGAGATGTGTTTATTAATTAAAATGCCAAACAAAAATCTTATTCCAAAGCTAGGAAATATGCCCTAATCAACAAATGAGAAATAGAGAAACTTAAAATCTTCATGATCTGTACTATTTACAAGGACTTTTAAGTTCATTTGCATTTGAAATCTTTGATAATCAATTATACTAAAAAAAGCAAGATAAATAAACAATAATCTAAAAACCTTTTCTTCTTTCTATTTTAAGAAAAGAAAATATGGGGAAGTTACCCTTATTCCTAACCTTTGCTGCTGACTCCCCATCTAACTCACTTTATCTACCCTGATGTTATCACTTCATTTACTGTCCTGGTTACCTTCTGCTGCATAACAAATCACCCCAAATTTAATGGTATAAAATTGACCATCATTTATTATTATCATCTCTCATGATTCTGGGATTTGAGAAGGATAAGCTAGTTGATTGTTGCTCAGTGCCTCTCATGAGGTTTTAGTCAGATCCTGTGGCTGGAGTTGGTTTGATAGCATCATCATTCACATGTCTGGTGATGGGTCATGACTGGCTGTCAGCTAGATCTTTATGGGGAGCCTTTGCCCAGAACATTCCTGCACAGCCTTTGCATGTAGACTGGATTTCCTCACAGCATGGAGGCCAGGTTCTAAGTATGAACCAGAACCTCAGCAGAAGTTGCATGACATTTCCAAACTTAGTCTCAGAAGTCAGCAATCTTATTTCCTCTGCATTTTAATCTTGAGAAAGAAGTTTGTAAGACCAGCCCATATTTAAAAGGAAGAGAATTGGAGTCTACTTCTTGAGGGGAAGAATATAAAATACCTGTGGATATATTTAAAACCATAAAATTTACTTTCCCTCTAGGTTCCAAACATTCTTCTTTCTAGTTGGCATATTCCTTCTTCACTTGTCTCTCAGCACACATAAGCTTCCTCTGTGTTTAGTTGTCTATTCTCATTATACCTTTGTGTGCACGTTTTTGTTTATACCTGTGAGGTGAGCTCAGTGTGTTGTAGAAGTAAGTGTGCTTTAGCATTTCTGGTCATGTGTCCACTTATGATCATGTGAATGAACACATGATTGTAAATGCTGGGGCACACATACTTTAATGAGCACAATACAATTTAATGAACATGCTTGTGCTGAATCTGAAAGGATGAGCAGCTGTGTAAGTGACACTGGTGGAAAGGGCAGCCGTGTAGTCACACTGGTGGAAGTATGCAGACATTCCATTGTGACCTCCTAGTGGTCACGGCAAACTCCTCTTTCCTTTTCCCTATAAGAGCTACTATCCTTCACAGAAAAAAAGTTAAAATATTTCTTTCTAGTTTGGGAACTTTAATTTTTTAAAATTGTGGCTTACATTTTCTGAATCAAGAGGGATAGTTTCTCTTAAAATATTCTTTCTGGGGTAATGAAATGTTTTGAAAATAGTGGTGATGGTAGTACAACATTGAGAATATGATAAATGACACAGAATCATGTACTTAACAATGAGTAAAATAGCAAATTAAATCATAATTTAAAAACTTTTCAAAATGTAACAATCTGAAAAGATTTTTTTAAAATAATAATGTTATAGACCAAAACCATTGAATTGTATACTTTAGATGAGAAAGTTGTATGTTATGTGAATTATATCTTGATAAAGTTGTTTTAAAATGTTCATGGTAAAGACCTTTCACTTTCCACAATTATAGAGAATTATAGAGGGCTTTTACTTTCCATAATTATATACAGGCTTAATATAAAAAAGAATGAAGTCGTGTCTTTTGTAGCAACATGGATGAGGCTGGAGGCCATTATTCTAAAGGAATTAACATGGGAGCAGAAAACCAAATACTGCATGTCCTCACTTGCAAGTGGGAGCTAAACATTGGGTACACATGGACACAAAGAGGAACACAATAGACATCAGAGACTACTAGAGTGGGGAGAGAGGAAAAAACTCTTTGGATGGGTGTAGAATTAAAACAGGATGCTATGAATCGTGATTGTATGATCCATCTCCCATTTGCTATGCCAAGAAGCTGAAAAGCTTTAACTGATTCTCGCTGAAGGTAGGAGGTTGAATTGGACTTTTTTAATTTTTAATTTTTTAAAAAAATTTTTGTTTATTTATTTATTTATTTTATCCTTTGAGCCCAACCTGAAATGAAAACAAATCATAACCAAAACTGGTAGTTTGGCTGAAAAACTACCAGTTGGGTACTATGCTCACTACCTGGGTGGTGGGATCATTCACACCTCAAACTTCAGTGTCACACAATAGACCCACGTAACAAACCTGCATATATACCCCCTAAATTAAAAATGAAAGTTGAAATTATAAAAATAAATAAATAAATAAGAAGGGGCTTGAGTCATACTCTATTCAATATTAAAAGAAACAAAATTCGCTGGGCATGGTGGCTGACGCCTATAATCCCAGCAGTTTGGGAGGCCGAGGTGGGTGGATCACCTGAGGTCAGGAGTTCAAAACCAGCCTGGCCAACAAGGAGAACCTTTGTCTCTACTAAAAATACAAAAATGAGCCAGGTGTGGTGGTGCATGCCTGTAATCCCAGCTACTCAGGAGTCTGAAGCAGGAGAATCACTTGAATCCGGGAAGCGGAGGTTGCAGTGAGCCAAGATTGCGCCACTGCAATCCAGCCTGGGTGACAGAGCAAGACTCTGTCTAAAAAAAAACTAAAGAAAGAAGGAAGGAAAGAAAGAAAGAAAGAGAAAGAAAGAAAGAGAGAGAAGGAAAGAAAAGAAAAGAAAAAGAAACAAAATAATTATATGTGTATATATTTCAGACCAATATGCTTGAAAACAATGATATGGGGTTTTCTGGTTCTATAATGTGTACTTTATTGGTCCATCATTAAGTACTTCATGTTACCTTTTAGCCTCCAGAGATGTGTTAGGTCTTTTGTGTTTTTGTTGTTTGTTCTGTGAACAATTATCAGAAGCTCTCTAAGCCTGAATAATGGTTGCACTACGTCTATGCTCACACGAAATGACTGCCATCTCTATACCCAAAGGACAAGGAACTGTTCTTAACTTAAACACAAGAAATCTATGTCAGGCAGTGAATAGTTACAGATGACTTAAACAGAAATTATTTTCAATTCTGTATATAAACTTTTTCTCTGTTTCATTTCTAATAACTTCCATCATTAAAATTCTTGGCTCCCAAGTGAAAATGTGGGAGTGGAATCCGTATATGGAAATATATATGTGGAACAAAAAGTAAAAAAATGAAAACATGTGGGTGTGGAACTTTGATTATGATTTGTTTTTATTTCAGGTTGGGCTCAAAGCATTAAAAAAAAAGTTGCCCAATCCAACCTCCTACCTTCAGCAAGGCTCAGTAAAACTTTTCAGCTTCCTGGCAAAGCAAATGGGTGATGGATCATACAATCATAATTCGTAGTGTCCTGTTTTAATTCTACCCTCATCTAGTTCATCCCATCCCATCTTATCAAGTTCTTCTTTGGTTTTTCCTTCAGCTATAGTTCAGCTTGTCAGTGTGTAGAAAAAAATTTCACTGGTTTCATTAATCAAAGTAGGCCTTTTCTGTACCTATTGATGCTTGTCCAGAACATATAGAAAACGTGTCAGAAATCTGAGCTCCAGATTCTAGATTACATTGTTAGGAATATGAAACAGCCCTAAATTTGTTCTCTAGACAGTAAACAATTAAACCAATGAAACGTCTAAAAAAAACCTCTCCGGATGATGTAAGCTGGCATCGACTATTCAAAAAAGAACTTTTTAATTAGATAACCAAAAAGTACATGTTATCTAAATAATATGCCCCATTTTAATATTTTTGGAACATATTAGTTAGATCATATTTAGTTTTATCTCCTTTAATGATGAACTTAATAGGACATCAAGGCCTTTTTTCCAGGATTGCGTAAAATAAAATACAGTGTGTTCCCCAAGACCCAGGAGGGCAGGTACCATAGACTGCTATACATTTTCCACAGCACTGTTGATTTTATCACTAATAATTCCATGTTAGGGAACCACAGATCAGGGATAAATAATCATTGGGTCTGGGAAAATCAGCTTTTCCTATCTGCAAAGTCACAGTTGATAGTGATACCTCCAATTTGCATTAGTCCCAGTTGATGCTACCTCAAATTGCATTAGTAAACGATACACTCAGCCTGCATACTTTGCAGGTAAGGTACATACTATACACATGAGATAACTGTGACTTTTTCTTTCAAAACTATTATGTTGTGTTTGCCTCTCTTCTGTGTAATAAAAGGCATATCCCTATGAATTCCCCATAATAAAGGTAATGACATTTTCACCTATAAGAAGAAATCTACCAGAAATTCCACAAATCAAAACTCTCTGGATGAAATTTAAAGAAAAACATGAGCAGTACACTAAATTTGCAATAGAATAAGATCAAGAAATTACAGTTTCAAAGTGTCCTCTTCTTTCTTAGTATCTCCCACGGAATGTTTTCCAGTATTACAGAATCTGGGAAAGGATTCTCTGCCTTATCAAGCCTACTTTCTTTCATTACAAATATTTGACATACTCTCTACTATTCTGAAATGAAATTCATAGATAATATAATCTACCAGTACAAACAATTTCAAAGAATCAATATAATGTCATGACATGTAAAAGAGAAATAGGAATGTAATTTATCATACAGTAATGTATAGTTCACATGTAAATACTTAAGAACTGAGCTAGAATACAAAATGAAGTGGTTGTATGTTTGTATCTATTAGAAATACTTTGAATGAACGAGCTACAAAAGCCTGCTGATTGAGGTGTATTGGCTACTCAAATTCTATTATGATTAGAGTTTTGATGATGGGATTTTCTGTTATATGACAATTCTTTTAAAGTTCTGAACAAATTAAAATGCAATCTACTCTAGGTCATACAATATTTATATTCCAGGTAACTTCAGTATACATTATGTTCAGACAAAAAATTACTTTGTGTTTACATGTATAAAGGAGTTATGTTTTAGACTCAGTATATTAAAATGGGTTTGTGATCCACAAAAATATCAGATATGATATTTCAAAATCCTGAAAAAATTAAGACAATTTTTCAACATGCTGTTTTTCCTTTTCAATGCTGGACAGCTGACAACCCAGAGTCTCCTGGTAAACGGCTCTTTCCCCCAAATCTGTGACAATAAAAAATGCCTCCGTAAATTTTCAAAACACCTTTTGGGAAGAAGCACACCCACCATTAGAACCATGTTCTAGGTTTTCCAAAGGCACTAACTGTTCCAGTGCCTGAAGCCATCCCTGTACTGCCCTGGTCTCTCATGTAGCAGGCCCTCCTCACTCTGCTCATGGCCAGTGTCATTACTCTCAGGCTTGGATTCTTTATAGCATGGTCAGATGCACCCTGCTAGCTGGTTCATCTGGTGCCTTTTCACGTAGCCCCAATATTTCTAGATGTTACCCCCTACCCATTAGGGTGCCACCTAAATATCAACAAGAAAATCCAGAGGAAATTCCTCCTGATTTGGGACCATCATTCTTTCTGAAGCTCTTGCAGCTTCCATAGCTCCTACAGGTCTCTTCGTGGTCTTATAAACCTTGATTTTGAAGTTAACTTACCCATGCACTCTTCTATTTTCTGATGCACAGACAGACCCTGAGCAACAAGATTATTTTGTTCCCTCACTGATAATTTGCTTCTTCTCTTTCGGAGATCACATCCTCAGAAAAAAAAAAAAAAAAAAAAAAAAAAAAAGACTTCATTCTAACTCTGATGGTCTCTCTGTGTCTTAATACGATTGGATTTGTTTTCCCAAGGAGACAAACCTATGCCCACTCAGGGACAGTCTAGAGATTCAGTGGCCCTCCTCTAGTTAACTTTTATTAAATACTGCATTGAATAATTGAATCTAGGATGCTGGTGACCGGTACTGGCCAGCAGTTTCCCTCAGACACACCATTCCAGGAATAGTGTCCTCAGCCTGCTTTCATTCGCTGCGGTCAGCACAGAGAGGAGGCTTTGTAGGCCGCAAACAAAATTCCACAGCTCCTCATGTTTTGAGTGTTCCATGCTTTTATTTTCTTCCCTTCCTAACTGACATATAAAAATAAGAAGTTGAGGTAAAAATCTGATTGTAATGACATAAGAAGAGGAGAGAAAAAAATTAACTATCTTCAGCTGTGCTGAAGGTTATTCTGAGGCAACTTCAAGACCATTACCCTGACTTACCGAGATCAGTTCTGGAAAGGTAACTTGGTCATAAAACTTCTGCTATGTATTTTTAGTGGAATTATTTTTTTGTGACTTTGGCAGGAGAAAATCCCCTGTTCTACAAACTATCATTTTTCCATATATGCCTTTTAATTATTTTCCTGTTTCTCTGCACTTCCCCTCCCCTCAACACACACACATATACACCTTTGTGGGTAAAGATAATAATGACAATTAACATTGTACGCTGCATTTGTCCTGCGATTTGGGTCTGTGAACATTTGTCGTTATTTAGTTGCTGCCTGCTGGCATGAGCAAGTGTATTTCTTAATCTGTTTCACACGATTACTGCCCAAAGAGAGATCACTCTGTTTTTTCCTTAATTTTGCTAAAGAGGCCTGTGCTTTTCAGGGTGGAGCTTAGAAAGAAAAGCAGCAGGAAAGCCAAATGCACTTAATGAAAACGCAGCCCACAGCTCACAGTTTCACACATCAGGGGCCCCCGCAGCTCTGCCGCGCCTGCTTTCCAGAGGTATGGAACCTTCCCACCAATGTTGTAGGCACAAGTTCACAGCACATTAAAAAATGAGACATTCTTATTACACGGCATCCTCAATTGAGTTATCAGGAGATGGGGAATAAAAAGATTCCAGGTCATCCTTTCCTTTTAGAGCCAGGGCATCCATTATGGAAATTAGATCTTTCCGAGCTGTTTTGTTCAGAGGTATAGAAATGGTGATGACAATAGTAATTATAATTATTATTTGTAAAAGGCCTAGTATGTGCCATGCATAATACTTAACTCTTCATTTGTATTAATTTTATTTCTGACCTCAACTCTGTCAGGCAAGCAGAATTAAGTAAGGAAAGAAAGTGTTTTGTGGAGGAGAGTGTCTCTGCTGCCTTTCAATTATATCCTACTTATAACAAATTAGGATTTTAGTACACCCTTATTGTTAAATCTTAGCCTGATAACATCTAAAATTCTGTATTTTAAATTTTATATGAGTTTTAGAGCCAACTTTGACTTATACTCAGTTGTTTTAAAGGAATTGAATATAAATCTTGACATAAAATTTCAACATTTTGACTTCGTTGATTAAATATTTCATTAGGGCAAAATTGTTGGACTACATCTATTAACATGACCTAAGTGGAAGTCCAGGAAATAAAATAATTGTTTCGTTTCTTACATAAAATTTCACAATGACTTTCTGATTGTAAAGAGTAATGTGGCTTAGCCTAAAAATTTCACTGCAAATATTTTCTTTTGAAATTACAGTTTCCTTTAATATAATATTTGAAGGGTTTTTACTCTATGTTTTTGTTTTGTTTTAAATATTTTCATCCGTTTCAAATTATACAAATAATAAATATAAAAAATTCAGCCTATATAAGAAAACCTACTTAAAATTAAACTCACAAATGTTAATCAAGGACAATAATAATACCAAAGCCACAATAAGGGAGTTAAAATATAAAATGAAATTGAATTATGCAAGTATTCTCTAGTCTCTTAAAAGCTCTTTTACCATTCAAATATTTAATTTTATGATATTTTATAGTTTTCATATGTCATATCCTTCAGAGTTATCATTTGGTCTTTTTATAGGTGTTATGTGAAAACCATGATTTATTTCCACTACTAAAAATTTTAGAAAAATTTAAGCTAAATCGACAATCATGGTAGAATGTTAGAGTAATTCTTCGGGTTACAATTTCCAGAGTTTAGAATAAGGAGAATAGCTTTTCTGGGGTGCTCTGCTATCCAGAACATTATCAAGACCAGTCATAGCAGAGGATTTTTGTCTATCACTTCTGTCCCACCCAGATCATGTAGACATAGATGGAGGTAACTGAGAACAAGAAATCAAAGTCTTCATCTCAGTGTTATAATTTGTTATATTAAATTCTGGAATTTATTAATGCCTCAATAATTGATTATCTCTATACAGCCTTCAATGCTAAAAAGCATCACCGATTTGGAATCAGTTTGTCTTACTCTAGGATCTCCCAAGAGTAAAGGAAGCACAAGCACAGGCAGCTTCAGAAAGTGATACTAGACCACAGGGCAACGGTAGTGAAGCAGATATGAGACAGAAGCAGGGAAAGCCCATCAAGAATGCATGACTACATCGCCACCCCTATAGGCCACTGGTGTACTCTGGATCTTCTGAGAAGCATTATGAAATGCATCTCTAAACCATCCATATAGGAGACAAAAAGAAGCATCATCGTCACAGGCTTCAGTCTCCCATTAATCAAGATGCCCTCATGGACATCAATACTCCCATACTTCCATGTTGCATTTGAATAAATATTGGCTGCTTTTTTGTTAGTTTTATTTATTTATCTATTTATTTATTTCCAACATGTTCTATGAGGTAGTTTCAAAGAAGCCCAAGAACAGTGATATGATTTGGCTTTGGCCCACCCAAATCTCATCTTGAATTGTAGCTCCCATAATCCCCACGTGTTGTGGGAGGGACCCGGTAGGAAGTAATTGAATCATGGGAGTGGGTTTTTCCAGTGCTGTTCTAGTGATAGTGAATAAGCCTCATGACATCTGATGGCTTTATAAAGGGCAGTTCCCCTGCACATGCTCTCTTGCCTGCTATCATGTAAGATGTGACTTTGTTCTTCCTTCAACTTTTGCCATGATTTTGAGGCCTCCCCAGTCATATGGAACTGTGAGTCCATTAAACCTCTTTTTGTTTATAAATTACTCAGTCTCAAGCATGGCTTTATTAGCAACCTAAGAACAGTCTAATACATAAAGTAGGCAGGACGTATGACTACACAAGCCTAGAGTGATGTCCTTTCAGGTTGCAGCTGTTAGAATCTGATTGAAGCTTGTACATAAATAATTCCCACTACAACGGCTGAAGTTGGGGCTAAGAAAATTTGGAAAAATACAAAAGAGGAGTCCAACACAATTTTTCAATGACTCAACTTCTTTCTTGCCTTTGGCAATTTGCTAGCATTCATGTTATATGTAGAAAGCTATGGCAAATAATCAAGCCCAACTGTGTCTAAAGGCAGATTATTAATAAACGTCTCATATAATAATATAATTTGATACCATATGAAAGAGAAGTGTGTACACCAAAATATGAGAGCTGAGACATAGTTTGATGCTCTTGTCAAAGATAATGTCCCATCTGCATATTTCATACTTTACGGACATTATTTAGCTCATAATATTCTGCTTAAAATAAGAAAACATCAATTAAACCCGTTTTATTCTCATAAAGCTTGTTTTTCCCCTAAACATGAGGTTTTTTTTAAAGAGAATGAGAGAGCAAAAAAGAAAGAAGGAGAGTTTGCATATATATAAGAAAGAGAAAATTGAGAGAGAGAAAGAGAGAGATAAACTGGAGAGACTGATTACAAGTTCTTGTGTTGAACTTTTTCTTGAAAAAAAGTTAAACGTGAAATAGCGCTCTGAAACACTTTACAGTCCATTCAGTTTCTTTGGGAAAATAATACTTGTGTTGAAATGAACACTTTAGAAGATATTTTATTTCTTGGCATTTAAAATCAATATTTTTCTCACTGTCATGAATATTTTTTGGAGAAGCCTTGGCAGCTATTTTTATTCATTGTAATTGTGGGTCTACCATAGGTGAAGATGGAACACCTTTCTCTCATTATTAAGAGCTTAGTAGCCCTGAGCTAAAGGCTGTGATTCTTCATGTCACCACTTTGGTGGCAAATAAGAATTCCCATTTAGTTTCTAGTAACCTCATTTGTCA
This sequence comes from Pongo abelii, assembly GCF_028885655.2. NCBI lineage: Eukaryota > Metazoa > Chordata > Mammalia > Primates > Hominidae > Pongo > Pongo abelii. The sequence continues at coordinate 92,263,436 of NC_071990.2, read as the reverse complement.
AGAAGACTGTATTTCAAGCTTATATAGATTTAAGGCAAATAAAAACCTCTATGGTCATAAATTGCATTCATCCATTAGAGAAAAGTTAAACTAATAGGATATTAATTTTGCAGACATACTAACCTATTCAAATTTTATTTTAAAAAGATGTGAAAGTGAATTTAATTTCTAAATTGGTTCTTCATTAGTGATACTTTAAATGTGCTGCTAAAATGAAAGAGCACTTACATGAACCACATTCCAAACTAGGGAGATTTCAAATTCCTTAAACTTTTCTGTGAACACGAAAGTGAAAATACGTTAGCAGAATGTTCTGCATGGCAGTTTAAAAGGTATTTTTAAGTAAAAGCTTTGAAATTGTTCTCAAGTCTTTATGCTTTCAATTTTAGCCTGAGTTGATCAAGAATAATAATAAAAAAAGGTCATGCTTTGAGAAACTTTAAATCTGTCTCAATCTTGAAATGACATGCCTTTCAAGCCAAATGACTAAACCCCTCACACGGGGAGAAGAGCACACTGGGTCCTTCTGTGCCTCAAATAAACTTCAGGCTTCTTACTAATGCAGCCATGTGCTACTCACTTGTGTAGCTTTATAAACCTTTTTTTGAGTTGAGATTTTTATTTTTTTTCCTTTCACCTTGCCTATGACCTAAAAATACTGGACATTAGCTCAACATTTAGTATTTGATGCAATTAAAAATTCAGCAAAACTATGAACTAGTAATAATGCAACAAGCCAAGTTACCATACATTTTCATGACTACTCTCACCAAACCCCCTTTGACCTCTTTTCACTGCCAGCAGATGCTGCCTTTCTGAAGATCATAAAAACACAGAGGCAAACCCTCAGAAATATCTTTTATTTATACCATTTCAACATACAAAGACTTTCTATTTTCTTGGAACTTATCAGGCTTATTAGTTTATATTATAATATAAATTTCTGTCAATATCAAACTGATTTTTCTACTTTCCTCATCAATATATTTTCATTGTTTCATTAAACAATTAATGTAAATTATGTCTCCAACATGTGTATATTTGCATGCAATATGCAATGGGAAAACAGTAAAAAATTCAAAATATTTTAATAACTACTCTAGTATGTTTCTTCATTGGGGTCCACTATTTAAAAATAGTATTTTATTGCCCATATATCTGAAAACATTTGCAAATATTTTACTCTAATACTATATTGGAACATATGAACGTTTTTAAGTAAGATCTTTTATTATTTTGTCTAACTACAAATTACTTTTCCACAGAATCAAAAGTCTAGAACCAATGTTTCAGGCTCAAATTTGTAGCTTAAAATCCATTGCATCTTGCAATCTAGCTGTGAATGATTACAAGTGCAACATTCTCCATCACGGAAAGAATTCCTATGGTTGACTCTGAAACTTCAGTATACATGAAAACACCTAGATCTTGCTTTTGGAATAAGGACAGGGACTCACCATTTTTACTAGCCAACTGGGAATTCAACATTTGGTAAACCTATGATTTTTTATTATGTTTAAATTGCACTCTGCCTTCTTTGAATAAATAATTCTATTATGCCATTGATTTAGAAGTAATAAAAATGGACCTCAAGGAAATATTATAATTAGCTAGAATCTGGAATTCGATGTGGTTCCATAAAGTAGTATCTTATTCACAGACTCTTCTTCTTTTCGGGGGAGGCATGTATTAGAGTAAAATATATTAGTCATTTTTTTGGTTTGAGACAGGGTCTCTTTCCCATAGCCCAGGCTGGAGTGCAGTGGCACAATCATGGCTCACCGCAACCCTGACTTCCCGGGCTCAGGTGATTCTTCCACTTGGCCATTCGAGTAGCTGGGACTACAGGCATGCACTGCCACACCTGGCTACATTTTGTATTTTTTGTAGAGAGGGGGTTTTGCCATGTTGCCCTGTCTGGTCCTGATCTCCTGGGCTCAAGCGATCTGCCCGCCTCAGCATCCCAGGGTGATCAGATTACAGGCTTTTGGGATTACAGGCGTGAGCCACTGCACCCAGCTTTATTTGTAATTTTCGTACTTTATCTTTAACCACTGATCGTTATACTTCATAACTTAAGTCTAATAACAAAGCTAATATGAATTAGGACTACATTGATAAAAGCGTAGCGTCCAGTATCAGAGAGATGATAATTCCTTTCTTGCTGCAAACATCAGGCTCCATCTTGTATATTCCTTTCAGTTGTCAACACTATGCTTTAAGAACTGGGACAAGTATCAAGCATTCAGAGGAAACACCAGTGAAGCTGAAGGAATATCAGCAGAGACATAACTAGTAATATTGGTCCTGGGATAAGCAACCCTAATTGTGTCCGCAAAGTGATTTACCATTGACAATGTGGCTTAAAGATGGATATGAAAAATCCATGCCAGTCTGGGAGTTTGATAAGTTAACTATACTTAGTAGACAGTTACTAAGCTCTTACAATTGCTTTGAATTTGGTTCTCTGAATGTTGGCATTCTGGGGCAAAGTCTTTTTAAAAATGAGGAACGTCTGAGGGAATTTGGGCTTTGCCAGGAAAGGAACAGGAGAACAGGCTTGATGGAATTCATTTATTCAACATTTTATCAGTCAGAGCTCTCAATTACTAACAACAAATCCTCTCTGCCTAGCTTAAGCAGAAAAGAATCTGTGAAAGGACATTTGGTAACTCACAGACTCTTACCAGAGCAAGAGAACAAGGTTGGGTGTTGCCAATGACCCTGAATTTGGCTTCTGTACTGTGTTCTGCTCTCATCACTATTGGCTACAGCCCAATATATACATATGTGTGTATGTGTATGTGTGTGTGTGTGTGTGTATCTTCAACAGTAAATGTCATCTTGTAAAACATTGTGACTCATTTGGCTGATCAGGCAATACAATGAATGACTAGGCCTTAACTTTAATAATAATAGATTATGATTTTTTAGAACTATGTGCCAGTTAATGTTCTAAGTGTCTTATATGTATCCACTGACATGTTTTAGGCCTTGCAAAAAACTCAATAAATTTCACTATTATTATCCCACTTTTAGAGATGAGGACAAAAAGACAGAGGTGGATTAGATAATTTCCCTCTGAGAGCTAGCAATTGATAATGCCAGGATCTGAACAAAATATAAGTTGGACTCTCAAATATGGTCTTCTTTTTCCCACTGTGCTCTATTTTCTTTAACCAAGTAATTAACTAATTAACTGACTCGATCTTCCTCAAAGGTACATGTGGCACTTCAATATGTCATCAATGAGTTGCAGGTGATCCTGAGATTGATTGCCTGAGGCCTGGACAGCTGTGCGTCTTCAGAAAGGGACAGGGAGCTTTGTACTAACTCACAAGGGAGTATGTTCTAAACAGACTAAACAGAGAAATCATTCTACATTTGTAACCATGGTAAAATCATCAACACACATTGACATTATCTTTGAATTATCATGAGATTGTATAACAAAGGTGTATAGACACTTATACAAGTGCTGTAATTTGTGAAATACATCCCTTTTACTTTCTCAAAGTTTAGTATACTCTGATACACAGAGTCTCATGTGAGTGGTGATTCCTTATGGACATCAAGAAAAGGGGTGAGTTACAGTGCATGGCGCACAACCCACCCACAAAGAACAAGCTTTGGAAATAGTGTAACTCAGCAAAGACAGCTTCTGTATTAGGCTGTTCTTGCATTGCTATAAACAAACACTTGAGACTGGGTAATTTACAAGAAAAGAGGCTTAATTGGCTTATGGTTCTGCAGGCTTTTTAGAACATTTGGTGCTGACATCTGCTCAGGTCCTGGGGAGGCCTCAGAAAGCTTACAATCACTGTGGAAGGCAAAGGGGGAGCAGGCAGGTCACATGGTGAAAGCAGGGACAAGACAGTGGGGGAGGTGCTACATACTTTTAGATAACCAGATCTCATGAGAACGCACTATTACAGGGACAGTACCAAGAGGGATGGTGCTAAATCACTTATGTGAAATCCACACCCATGATCCAGTCACCTCCCACCAGGCCCCACCTCCAACATTGGGGATTACATTTCAACATGAGATCTGGGTGAGGACATACATCCAAATTATATCAGTTTCTATCCACAGAGAAAGCTGAAAAGCTGGAAACTACAGGCTGCACCCCATCTCACACACTCTGTCCAAATCCCTGGAGAGTTCAGGAGGTATGCAAGATCTTCTCTTGTTCTAAAATATAGTTGTCAAAGGACAGAGTACTTTAATTGACTTCCAAGTTAAACCTTTAATTAAATGTATTCTAAAATGAGATGAGGGGGCCTCAAGAGGTACAGTGCTTCCAGTTTCTGAAAGAAAATTCAACAGATACTCAATGTGATCAGAACTTTATTCATCTCATTTCTAATATTTTGAAATCCTATGAATAATAAGTAAAATATTTGTGTTCTTTGGTGTCATTTGAAACAAATATGAAAATTGTTTTATACCTATGAGGAAGATTCAAATTCTAGGAGGAATTCATGATAATAACATTTCATTTGGGAAAACTATATACAGTAAAAAGTGTTTGTTGGCCAGGCACGGTGGCTCACGCCTATAATCCCACCACTTTGGGAGGCCGAGGGGGGTGGATCACGAGGTCAGGAGATCGAGACCATCCTGGCTAACACGGTGAAACCCTGTCTCTACTAAAAATACAAAAAAGTTAGCAAGGCGTGGTGGCAGGTGCCTGTAGTCCCAGCTACTCGGGAGGCTGAGGCAGGAGAATGGCGTGAACCCGGGAGGCGGATTTTGCAGTGAGCCAAGATCGCGCCACTGCACTCCAGCCTGGGTGACAGAGCGAGACTCCATCTTAAAAAAAAAAAAAAAAAAGCATTTGTTTGACAGCCATCATAAGCTAGGGAAAAGATTTTCCTCATTAATGTTCATGAACCTTAGTTTCCAGTGATGGCATAGTGAAGTAGCATAATCATAATGCTTTGCATTACCTCTCTTAATTTAAAAAAAAGCAAAATCTTTAATTATTTCAACTCCAGTTTAGAGTATAAACAATGAACAGTTCTTACAGAAAAAGCTCCTCTGTGTGATAAAAATAAACTGTTCAAATTTAGAAACAAAGCTATAAATATGAGGGTGAATCAATGTTCCTAAAAACCTAAGTACTTGAATACTAACAAGTCGCAAGTGAAGAAAATAAAGAAGGGAAAGTAAAGCACTTTTTCATTATTGTTTAATCAAAGTGAATTTTTAAGAGTCATGACATTACCTTTGAGAAACTGCCCTATAGATACCAACCTAAAAAATGCAGGCAGAAAGAATCAGGTTTTTAATTTGAGACATAAAAGTTATCACATGCAAAACACAACAATTCAAACCATGAAGTCAGTTGGGATTTTTTTAATGATTATGTAGAGTCATATGTCATTGAGGCAAAACTGAAAATGTAAATGGGAGACTGTGAAATATTTAGTAGATTTAAAAATATATACTCTTTTTTTGTTTCTACCAATGGGTGGATTAGATGTCTTAGAAAATCTCCTATATAAAACACTTTAAAATAAAGGAGACCAAAAGACTCATAATTCTTTTAGGTATATATCTGAGACTAAACACAATAAGAAAAATCCCTAGAATCCAAAAATGAAGAAAGATGGAACCAAAGTAGCAGCATTATGTTGATGTTTAGGGTTGATGAAGTCATGAGGCCAAGAAGAAAGTTGGGAGTTGGAATTGAGAAACACTTCACATGAAACTAAGACTTTCAAAAGCCTATGCTATGCGTAAACGAGTGAGTCTTGAAAAATAGTCTAATTACAAGCCCAGGGAATTAAGAAAATTTACCCGTGTTGGGAGTCAGAGTGTGAGTTGGAATAAAGAATTCTTCGTAATCACCATTTTACCAACCTGTGGTTTCGGGTTTAACTATAAACTATAGGTAAAATCAAAGAAACTCGAGGTCAATACATTTTATTAGAGTTGGCCTGGACTGTTTACCCTAGACACCAGCCAAAAGCAAATATGTATTCTCTCTGAATATACTTTCATCTCAAGGCTTTCAGTGTTTCCACAGAAAGTACATACCAAAGTTGTAAACTATACAATGAAACGAGTCGACATAATGAATCAGGAAGAGCAACAAACAGCAAAAACAGACATCTCCCAAATAAAAGGTTGGAAACAAACTATAAACTATCTATTTATATTTGGAAAATAATAACATGTAAATATGTTCTCTGTATAAAATGCTCAAGGAAATTAAAATGGTGTAGGAAGTAAGAAAAAAGTACTATCAAAATAAGAGGGAGAGCTCACTATAATATCTAACAAAAAGAAAATAAAAGATATTAAAAACTCAACGTAAAATAAAATAGCAAGTTAAATACACAGTTGAAGATACAAATTTGTATCTGAGCACAAAAAGAGGTGGAAAATATAAAAGATGTGTTAAAGATATTAGACATAGGATGACAATGTATAACAAATATTAAATTAGATTCCTAGAAAGAATGAATATACAAAATGGGGCAGGAATATTCAAAGAGATAATGTCTGAAATAACAGATTTTCCAAACTTAATGGAAGATAAAACTCTACTTCAAGAATAATAAATCTCAAGCAGAATTGTATATATGTATGCGTGTCCATGTATTTGTGCGTAGGTACATGTATCTCCATACCAGACATACTCTAGAGAAACTGCAAAATATCATGGATAAAGGCAGATTTTAAAATGTCAGAGATTAAAAAGAAAAAAGGAAAACTTGGCCTACAAAAAAAGCAATTGGACAAACAGCAAGAACAAGGGTGGAAATAAAAAATACGTACAATGAGTGTTCAAAATGCTGAGAGAAAGTAATGTCAACATAGGATTGTATACTCAGCTAAACTAGTATCAAAGAATAAAGCAAAAATAAATTTCAACACAACTTGAGAGAGCTTATTACGAGTGAACAGTCAGTAGAGGACTTCTGAAAAATGTATTTTAGGAAAAAAAGGATGAAAGAGCTGAGATGAAAAAAGAAATTTTAAATAGAAAAATTGGTAACTATGTGGGCAAATCTAAAAATATAGCAGTATTACAACATCTAATTTCAGAAGCTGAAAAAATAGGTGTTACCAAAACACTCGAAAAATAGCAAGTATAAAAATAGGAGGTAATAGTGTTAAATCATTATAATATCTTTGGATTATTTTGAGAAAGATGATAAACATATTAACATTAAATTGCTAAATGTGTATGTGTTAAAATTTTAAAGATTTTCTGTAAAAGGTGAGAAAGCAAGTATAATAGTTGAGGAGATATAATAGGATAATAATAATAATTATGTATCCAAAAGGAGAACTGAAAAACTAACATAGAAAATGCAAAACAGATCCCACAAAATAGTATGAATAAAAAAATACAAATATACCAGTAATGACATGAAATGTAAATAGACTACTCTTGACAATTAAAACAAAGGATGGAAAATTTCTGCTGTGTGTTATTTACAGGAAACATACTTGAAATACAAAATGTGAAGTTTGAAGTAGAAGTATAAACCAATAAGGTTATTATAAGCAAGAAAAATTACAGCCCGGTCTCTCATAGGCAAGATGCAAAATCAATTTTAAAAGTATTGTAGATCTAATTGTGACAGATAAAGAAATTAAAGATTCTAGATTTTTAATATACGAAAACACACTCATGACTTTGGGTTAGAAAAACATTTCTTAAGGAAGACTCAAGGAAGCACTAACACTAAAATAAATGACATATAAATTGCATTATATTACAGTTAAAAACCTGCTTATGAGGAAAGGTCGTCAAGAGAATGAAAAAGCAAGCTTCAGATTAGAAGTTCTCTGTGATCCATAAATCCAAGAAAAGACTCTCCCACAAATTGAAGACAAAGAGATATCATCCAATTAAAAATGGTAAAAGATGGAAAAGCATGTACCACAGTGAATGTCCATACTTCCAATGGCCATAAGTGCTCAATATCATTAATTATTAGAGAAATGGCAATTTAAATAACAGAACTGTAAGTATGATCACCTACTAGTATGGGTTAAAATTTTAAAAATTGAAAAGTATTAGGAAGATGTGGAGTCCCAGGGACAATCATATACTGCTAATGTGAGAGTAAATTGTCACAAACATTTAGAAAATCCCTCAGTATCTACTGAACATACACATATCCCATCACCTAGCAGTTCCATTCATAGGTAGAAACCCAAGAGTAATGGATTTATGCGTACACCAAAGCATGTACTGAATATGATCATAGAAGCATTATTCAAAATGCCACAAAAGTAGAAACAACCCAAGTATGTATCAACAATAGAACAGACAAATGTGGTATTCTCATACAATGAATACTACATAGTACTGAAAATAACAACATGAATCAATCCCACAGACATTATATTGAGTTAAAGAAAAATACAAGTGTATATACTGTATTACTCCAATAATATGATGTTCAAAACAATTAAAATTAATCAATACTGACAAAAGTAGGAATAGAGATTGTGTTTGGTCTTGACTAGGAGGAGTAATGACTAGGAAGAGATAGGAAGCATCCAAGATGCTGATGTGACTCTATTTATTGATCTGGTTAATTGTTATCAAGGTAAACTCACTTGTAAAAATCTATCAAGCTATAAATTTGTGATTTGTGCATTTAAAATATATTTAAAATACAATTTTATTTGTTGGTTGGTTTTAAAGAAACTTTAGCTTTTAATTTTATGGGTACATAGTAGGTATATAGATTTATGGGGTGCATGAGACATTTTGATACAGGCATACTGTGTGTAATAATCACATCAGGTAAATGGAGTATTCATCACTTCAAGAATTTATCATTTCTTTGTATTATAAATGTTCCAATTATAATCTTTCATTCCAATTGTAATCTTTTAGTTATTTTTAAATGTACAAGAAGTTATTGTTGACTGTAATTACCTTAATATCTCTTGTCTTCTATCGTTTGACTTCCTGCTGGTGCCTCCCATTGGCTGAATCCATTGAGAAACCAGAGAGAAGGGAGCCAAATTGATGGAGTCAGTAAATGTTCAGCCTGCCAGGGCACTAAGCAGGGCCACTGAGAAGTGGCCAGAAAAGACCACACGAATGAGTAAATTACAACTAAAATAAACATACAATGGTATATCATACACCATTACAAATTAGAGCTATAATGCTAATTCATGAATCATACAAAATACACAGACAAAATAATGAGCACAAAAGAGAACTCCGAAAACAAAATACAGTGTAGTATAGATTTTCATAAATTCTTAAAATATAGAAAAATATTATTTATTGTTTGGGGAAGCATTTATGTAGTAGAGGGAATAAACAAATGCTTACAGATAATAAATATCAAATTTAGGATAATTTTTTCTGGGAACATTGATGCGGAATGTGATTACAAAGGACTTTAACTGTATTTGTAATGTTTTCTGTCTTAGGATACATAAGCAGTACATAGGCATTTATTAAATCACTCTTCACATCTTTATGAATACCTAAAATATTTTACAATAAAAAGCAACAAGAAACAAACTACCACTCATAATTCAGCATTATATCATTATTAATATCTAACTAATAAAAGTCGTTAATTATATTAGTCAACTAATATATAACACTAAAATATATTAGTTGACACTTTCATATCTATTTACTATAATAATTTTATATGGTATTACTATAATTAGAAACAAAAAACTATTGCAATATATATAGATGTACATATATATTTATATATATTTTGTGGGGGAGGCTGAGGCAGGAGAATCACTTGAACCCAGGAGGTGGAGGTTGCAGTGAGCAGAGATGGTGCCACTGCATTCCCGGCTGGGTGGCAAAGTGAGATTTGGTCTCAAAAAATATAGATATAGATTACAGATATAGATATAGATATATACATGTATATATCTATATATATACACACACAGATACAGATACATCTATAGCTCTACAGATATATACACTATATATATATATTTTTTTGACCCCTTATTCAAATTTAATTGCCTGTGCTGAGCAGGCCCTATTAATAGAAAATATCCTTTGAGTTCTTTGTTACAGGACTAGGGACCATTTTTGGAGTTTTCTTTTTTGAGCAACTATGTGCAATTGTGAAGTTACTTAGGGATATTAAGGCAGCATGTGGCTTTCAAACAGCAGAGCTAAATGGTCTACACAGAAATTTAATCCTGAACTGCAACTTCATCAGCTTAGTACTCTCAGAAACTGAACTCACTTTAGTGAATATGTACATCCTGAATGATATTTTTATTGTGTGATGTTTATATCTGTTTATATAGATATTAAAGATATACGTAATTAAATGACTATTCTTATTTGTATTTCTTGCAAGTTATTTAATGTATCTGCTTTCCTTCTGAGGAGTACTTTTAAGTCTTTTTTCTAATTATTTGCAATTTTAGAATTTAATTCCTTAGTTCATATCCTTATCCTTGAAATAATACCTAACAGAGCTGTCCTTTATTTTGTAAGCACAACAAAGCCTATACATTGTGTAATCCTGGAGGCTTTCTGATGAGTGCTGCACAAGTCGAGGTCCATTTAACAAATATGATCTCATGCGCTGTCAGCATATGTGTCCTCACTATAATTAAAATGCAATAACAAGAAATGCATGGCAAATGAGTTTTAAACCTCCACCGACATAAGAAATAACTTCTCTCCTCCAGGGTCAATTGAACCACATTTCTCACTTATTTTGCCCTCTGTCTCCACATAGATCTATAATACTGAAAAAAAAATTCTTTCTTATTACAGAGCAACACTATAATAAATTAATTTCATTGCTCAAGCTAGGTACTTTTAAATATTACTATTTCTATGGCAATCCTCCTTCCATTTATTTTACTGGAGACTATCTGCAGTTTTTTTATTCAAACTGCATTCGTAACGTTATCAAGTGCAAGCAAATTGTGACTAAACCAATTATAGCATGGCAATTCTTCAATTAATATTCTTAAACAATGAGAATAATTTCAAAAATGCTATAGCCTTTTCTCTCAGCATGAGTAGCATCAATTCACTGTGTCTCCTGATGACAAACCCTGATGATAAAAAGTGGGAAAAAAATCAGAATCTAAACATTTGGCTTCAAAAAAACTATAGCAGAAACTTGGATTTTTAAAAATTATAGATTGGTATTTGTTCAGCCAGCACATTTGGATATAAGCAGATTTTCTTCCTTCCTATTGCTGTTTATGTGGCAGGTACAAATAGTCCCTCCTGCATAAACATCTATGGCAGCTAAAGCATTCCAACTTCGAAATTGAATTTATTTATATGACACTCTTCTTTTTAATAGTGCAAAGCATTTTCACTTTCATAGATATAATTTTCTATAATTTCTTCATTGAAACAGCATCATATACACACATCTTTGGTTTGAATAGACAAAAAATATCATTTTCTATTTGTTTCCTTAGAGAAGTAGTTGTAGTTTTTATTATTGTTATCGGACATTATATGTTATTTTCTTACCTCAAGAAGAAACATTTTATGGTCTAGCTTTTAAAATTCAGTTTTTAGACTATTTCACATGAGAATTGTTTAAAAGAACAAAGGAAGAGAGGAAAGGAGGGAGGGAGGAAGGGAAGGAGGGAGGGAGGAAGGGAAGGAGGGAGGAAGGGAGGGAGGGAGGAAGGGAGGGAGAGAAGAAGGAAGAAAGGAAGGAAGAAAGGAAGGAAGGAAGGGAGGAAAGTGAAGGAGGGAGGGAAGGGAAGGAAAGAGGGAAGGAGGATGAATACATTCAACATGACTGAGATCAATATATTAGGTACATGTTACCTAGTGTTTTAAGAAAAGAAATAAAGACTATCATATTTCTTTGTGTTTCCCATGTCAGCTATTCTTCATCAACTACTACTACATTATACATTAATAATTTTTAAGAACCTGGTACTTTTTTTAACACCTAGTAGAAATGCTATAAATAGTTTATAAATGATAATAAAGCTCTTAGAGTTTTAAAATTTATTTCAGAAGAAATGATTAGTAATTACTTCTTTTTGCTTTGTAACTGAAGTTTTTGGAAACTAAAATGAGTTCTTTAATTGAAAATTTTGAATAAGACAAATTAACTGAAATTAATTCACAATATTTAACATACTTTGTAATCTATTGCACATTCCTATTTAATTATGTCTTTTTTGTTTACTGGTCTTTACCAGTAAGATTCATTTATGTGATTTTTGTCTTAAGGTCATATATAGTGATGGAAGTGCCTACGGTGTATACAATGTTCCCACAGTGTAAGAGGAGCCTTATTTATCTACACAAGCAATACACTGGCCAGTATTACCTCGTATATAGTAACATATTATCTAAAATGAGTTACACATTTCTCCCATGTTCAAGGTACCATTCTAGAGGCCAAACATAGATAATTTAGGCGTGGTCTTTGATACTAGGAGTTTATAATAAATCAAGGGAAACAAATGTTAAGGAATTGATGCATGCTCTAATAACATTTTGAGTTATGTTCTGTGGATTCACTAAGGGTACCATTAATTAAAGAAGGCAGGGAAGGCCTTCCCAGCAGGCCATACGTGAGCTGAACCTTGAGGAACAAGCAAAAAGGAGGAGTTTGATGGAAATGAGGAAGTTTTTCAAAGTTCAGTCACTGTGGACCATATGCATGACCTATGTTAATACCTATGGTTATAGTTACTTCATATTTTCCTTCATATGATTCAAGTTTTATTAAATTTTAAATAAATGTGCTTAAAAACAAAGCATGTTAGGACTTCCACAAGTGAAAACCCAGTATCATCTGGCACAATGTAAAGGTGAAGTTGAAAAATAGATGTGTTGAAAACAGAAGAAAATGTTATATTTTACATAGTTTCTGTTGCTACCAAAGACTGTTCTGCAGGTCTGCATCTCTTGTTACGAAGATAATTTAACAGAAGGAACAGGGACAAAATAGAAGAGATACAAAAAAAAAAAAAAAATGCTGCTATGGACTGATTGCGTCCCCCTACAGTTCATAAGTTAAACCCCTAACCTCCCATGTGATGGTATTTAAAGATGGGATCTTTAGGAAGTAATTAAGTTGGGATGAGGTAATGAGGGTGGGGCCCTCAGGCTGAGATGAGTCCCTTTATAAGAGACACTTAAGTCGTCTTCCTCCCCACCCCCACTCCATATGAGGACACAGTGTAAAGGTGGCTGCCTGCAAGCCAGGAAGAGAGCCCTCACCAGACCGTTCATTCTGACACCTTGATCTGGAACTTCTAGCCTCCAGAACTGGGAGAAAAAAAATGGATGAAGCCTTTCAGTCTATGGTATTTTGTTATAATAGCCCAAGAGGACTAAGACAGATGCCAAGAAAATAAAGGAAAAAAAAAATTTGCCAAGTTGTAATACAACTTGATTTAATGCTATGTGTGTGAACATAATTAGACCTACCAGGTCTAGCTTATGATAAATGAAATGTGTCCTACACTTTTGGAAACTCTATTTTTAAAAACGCCCTCATAAACACAGGTAGAGAGATGTGAGCAAATATCCCATGGTTGGTGGAGAACAAGTGATCTAGTGGTGCAGCAAGTAGCCTTTTAAAGCTTGAACTTTAAGGTATGTGTGGGAGATAATGAGTATATTCATATGAGCATAGGGGGATTTTTCCTGGCCTGAATTATTTAGTTTAGACAAATTTATTAGTTTCATTACTATGTAACAAATCACCACAAGCTTCCCAGCTTAAAACAACACACATTTTGTTACTCAGAGTTTCTGTGGGTCAGGAGTCGAGGCTTTAACATAACTGGATCTTCTGCTCATAGGCTTGCAAGGCTGCAACCAAGACATCAACTGAACTGTATTCTCAGCTGGAACTAGGCTGGAAAAAAAAATGTATTTCAATGCTTACTCAGGTTGTTGACAGAATTCATTTCCTTGTGGCTGAAGGGCCAAGGGTACCAGCATTTTGCTGGCCATGAGTTGAAGCTTCTCTCAGCTAGTAGTGGCTACTCACATTCCTAGAAGCCATCTTAATTCCCAGAAGCTCCCATTGTTCCTTGCCACATGGGCTTTCCCAACATAGCCTGTTACTTAAGCCAGCAAGGAAGACAGTTCCTAGAGCAAGTCCCCAACAGCAAGGCAGCTTTATATATATATATATATGATGTTATATATGTGATATATATTAGTTTTGTATATGTAATATATATTATATAGAACCCAATATCATATGTGTGTGTGTGTGTGTGTGTGTGTGTGTGTGTGTGTATAATAATGTAACCATTGGAATGGCTATCCTATCACCTTTTATACATTCTATTTGTTAGAGGCAAGTTACAGGTTCTGCCAATACTCAGCAGGAAGAGATTATACCAAGACATGAATACCAGGAAGCAAGGATCATGGAGAGGACCACTGGTAACACTCTAACATGTATCTGGCACAGATGTGTGAAGCAGTTCTCTCCAACTACACACATTGAAATTCTTTGAACTTCAAGTACTAAAAAAGGAATAAATTTTAAAAATCATTGTGTTTATAAATTTGAATGTGAAGGAAAATAACAACAAATTACTCAACTCCTGATCCCAAACTTAATTCCAAAGTAGAAAATTACCAGGATACAAGTATAGCATTTATGGGTCTAGAAAGCTTTTAATAGATGTGGTGCTAAAGACTCCTCCTGGATTCTGGGCAGATTGCTGCTGGTACCCATGGCTATTTGGTTACTTTGTTATTATGAGCATATGATAGCCCAGTCCCGTGACTGGGGCTAAGTTTCTTCATACTTCCTCATTTACCTTTCCTCCAGCACCATCAACAGGAAACCATTAGTGAATCTCTTTTTGAAGGAAGAAGAGAAATAAATAGGAAGAGGAAGGATGAGGAGCCACGGAAGCAGGAAAAGAGGAAGAGGAGGGAAAGAGGAGGAAGAGGAAGAAAAGGAAGAGGAGGAAGAGGAATATCACACGCAAAATAAGTTGACTTAATAACAGACCAAAGCCTGCTTATCTTTCCTCAGTTTAATCATAATCAGATAATTACAATTGGAACTTTAAAATACAGCTCACGCCTTGAGAGTCTTTACGTAGACAAGGGCCCTGTTTTGGGTTTGACTGCAGTGCACAAGCATACGAGTTCATCATTTGAGTAATGATGGTGGGCAGGGTGCAGAGCAGTAAAGTGATGGAAGTAAGAGGAGCAGCTGATGTGGAGACCATTTAGGGACAATTGTGATATTATAGGAAGGAATGATCATAAAGTCTGAGCTATTCTGTGGAAATGAAGAGGATAAAATTTGGACTTAAGAAGAAAAGGAGGATGAGAAAGAGAAACAAGCTGACAGTAACATAGACAATCAACAATTATTTGTGGACCTGAACAGGAGAACATGTACTTAAATACAAGAGTGAAGTTCGAGCTGTGGATAGGAAACTGACACTGGCTGATTTGTGGAAAGTGTAATTTAGGAATAAAAAAGACAGAGAAAGTGCTAACTCATTTTAAATCTCATATTTTAAAAGACATACTAATAGTCACAATGTACTAACAAGAATTTGAGTAAGAAAAGTAGGAAAAGGGTAGGTAAAAGGATGTTGACATTAGATACTTCAAAGAGAAAGAAGAAAGATTTTGTGATATTGAAGACTTTTAGTTTCTTTCCTTATTAATAAAATAGAGTTCATAGCCAGACCATAGACAAAGACAGATTGGTGATAAGAAGTTAAGCAATGGCAGTATTTCACATATGTGAACAGAAATTTATTAAATCATGACATTTATCTGCTCAGTACTTTGATAACATAGATCTATTCTATTTTTAATCCTGAATAATTTAAAAAATTACTCTACATTAAATATTTAACCTATTCAAAATTATCCTGTCCTAAATATATCAATTAAATGCATACATTATATGCAAGATCACTTTTATTAAACCAAATTAAATATTGAACTAAATTTAATAATTAAACTGGATTTCATATTAGATCAATTTAACACACAGTATAAAAAGTTCAGTTTGTGCAAGAATGAAAGGGTAACAGGAATAAATATTGGATAGGTTAAAAAAGAAATGACTGTGAATTTAGTTAATAAAATATTCAACATTTAAAATTATAAGGTAATATTTATGCGACATATGCACGTATATTTGTGAATGTACGCACGTGTGTATGTGTATCACTGTGCTGATACATGTAAAGATTTTAGACATTATTACCTAAGTAGACCCTTATTCTGGAAATATCTAGATAATCATGACTTCCCAGAATTCCCGGGCACCACCATAGCATGTGTTTTCCCTCCTAAAATGTAGTCAGGTAAAAATAAAAACATAAATTACCTCTTACAATCCCTAATAAGAACTACCATACTCACAATAAAAGAGGAGTTGATACAGTGTCTGAGTAGTTGACTAGCTTCATTTACTCTCCAATTTTATTCATTCATTGAAGAAAAATATTTATTGAGCATTTAGTTGTGCTGGGAACTGTTCTAGGTAGTCAGGAAATAGAAATGAATCAAACACAAACTGTCCTTACTCTTATGGAGTTTCATTTTAAGTCAGCAGGAGGACAAACAAACACATAAGGTGCCATTTGATGACAAGAGATATAAAGAAAAATAAACAGAATAAGGAGGATAGAGATTGACAGGGAAAAAAACAACATTTTATTTAGACTGACAAGGGAAGGCCTTTCTAGGAAGGTGGTATTTGGGCATAATGAAATGAGGAAGAAAGTCTTTCTGACCTGGAAGAAGAGTCACTAATCCTCAGAGCTGAAGATAGCTGCCATGGTTTGAATGTGTCCCCCAAAAGTTCCTGTGTTGGAAACTTTATCCCCAATCCAACAATGTTGGGAAGTAGGGCCTAATAAGAGGTGATCAGGTCATGAGGGCAGAGCCTCATGAATCGATTAATGTCATTATCATGGGAACAGGTTAGTTATCGCAAGAGCAGCTTGCAATGAAGGGAGTCCAGCTCCTTCTGCATCCCACTCTTGCCCTTCTGCATCCCACCCTTCCGCTATGAGATGACCTTGGCCAGATGCTGGGACCGTATTCTTAAACTTCCAAGTCTCTAGAATCGTGAACCAAATACACTTCTGTTCTTTATAATTTACCCAGTCTGCAATATTCTTTTATGGTAGCAGAAAATGAACTAAGACAGTAAATAACTGACTTCTACTATACAGCAGTCTCATATATTTTACCATAAACTTTCAGCATTGCTTGCAAACTGTCCCAAAGGAAAATGTTAAACCTGAACATTCAGTAAGTTTTGAAGATCAAAGACATTCTAGAAAGGTCTCCAAACCCTAAACCCTCATGCAATATCAAATTAGAAATAAGTGTTTACACACATATACCAATGAAATTCAAAGTACAATTGTTTATACATAAAGTTTAAATCAAGGCTAGCCTCCAGTAACTGATATACAGGATTAATGCTATCTTCTGTTTAAATTAAAGTAAACTAGAACCTGCAGTCTATATCCTTTCTAAAATGCAACAGTCCAATTTTCTGTCTTTGTAAGGAGGAAACATCAAACGAGATTGAAACTTCTTTGATGAATGAAAAGCTTACATGGCCTTCCAGTCCTCCCTCTGAACATTCATTCTCACTCTGCTTGCAGTATTTGAAGAAATAAAAGGGTAGAGAATAACACTGAATTTATACCAAAAGCAAGATATTAGCTGGAAATATGTTTGGGGCTAAAGCTCTAAAATAAAGCTGTTTTTCATAAAATCAATTTATCTAAGTTTGCTGAATTCTATTATTGGGATCTATGATTACTTAGATTCTAATTAGTCAATTTTATTATACAACAATTAATTATAACTTCCATTTCTGAAAACTTTAGCAATTATAAAAGGAATCAAACCAACACAATTTAGCTTCAAACAGAGAAAAAATTGGGGTGGCTCAGTATTTTACACATATTCTATTTTCCACTTTATTGTCACAGCTCTTGAAAACACATACTGTATCTCTATCTCATGGATAAGTATAACAGTCAAAGTTAAAACTCTCTCAGTCAAGACCTATCATCTGTGAAACTTGCTTCCCCAGGAGATTCTTCCTTCCCATTGCTGTGACATTTTATCTGGCAAAGCATCTCTGTAACATCTATTTGGTAGCTTTGTTTGTTTGTTCCTAACTAAAATAGTGAGAAACCAAATTTATTCCAGTCAAATAAAAACCACTTGCCTTGTCAGCTTACTGCTATTGCTGTATGTCCTTGATCTGAGAAGAAAGTATTGTTCTTTACTGGATCCCCCATACTATTAAAAGAGTGTGTGGCTTGCTATAGGTACTCCAAAAATTGAATTCAAATGAACTGCACTAAATTACCTGGAAGCCCATACTATCTTTACCTCTTCAAGCCCCATTGCTTGCACCTGATGTGATTTTTGCCAAACATCATTAAATAACATTTGTCTTATTTTATGTATCCTAGTATTCACTTTTTCGTCTCAATAGAATAAATCTAATGAAAGTGGTAAAACATGTCCTAAAGGTAAATATGTCTTAACTATTGCTGCAAAAACTGTCTTCTCTTTCTCTTAATATCCCTTGATTTGCCTTGCAATACATGAAATACATAACTGTCTATAATCTACACATGCTTTCCACTACGCCTTCTTGATTATATTTTGTTTACAACAAAATAAAATAATTTAAATTACATTTGAGTGATTCTCCAGGATAATAATTCCTGATACCAACTTCTTGCCAAATTCAAAAACAACAAGTGTTTTTAAACAGAACTAAATTTCTGTGTTCCTGTTTGCTGTTGTATACATGTTTTTAAAATATAGCAGCCATGCATTATTTTCTTCTATCTACTTTTGTAATATGCAAGATGATGTTATGCAAGCTGCAGGTACACTGTAAAAAAGATTTATTTATGCAGCTTTGAAGTGGAAATAAATAGCTCTCCTTTGGAGGTTTAAAAAGAAATTTTAATTTGTTTATTTGATGATATTTTCACAATTGTATAGTATTATTTAGCAGTGACCAATATTATTTTTAATGCAAAATCTTTATTGTAGTAAAAAATGAGATATTTGAACTTGCTCTGCTCTGATCAGTATAAGTCATTGATTGGAATGTGAAACAAGTTAGGACACACATTTAGGCTATATTTAGGCTACAGTTGTCCTTTTTTAATTTTACTCCTCAATTTAAAGGGAAAGTTGGATCATAGCCATATTTTTTCTTGAAAATGGGACAATGGCTTTTGGAACACTGGGTAGAGACAGAAAAACAATTCAATAATTAGGCATTCTTACAATCATTTGCTAAGCTGAACTTTTAAAAGCAGACTTATAATTTAATTTTCTACCTATATACACACACTGACACACTGTTGTTTATGTGAGGTTTCAACATTTCTTTCTCCTTCCCTCCCTCCCTTCCTTCCTTCCTTCCTTCCTTCCCTCTTTTGAAACAAGGCCTTACTCTGTCACTCATGCTGGAATGCAATGGTGTGATCTCGGCTCACTGCAACCTCTGCCTCCAGGGCTTAAGTGATACTCCCACCTCAGCCTCCCCAGTAGTTGGAACTACAGGCACGTGCCACCAAACTCGGCTAATTTTTGTATTTTTTGTAGAAATGGGGTTTCATCATTTGCCCAGGCTGGTCTAGAATTCTTGGGCTCAAGCAATTCACCTGCCTCAGTCTCCAAAGTGCTGGGATTACAGACATGAGCCAGTATCTCTTTCATTACCCTAGATATGTGCAAGTCCCAAGACAATGTCCTGTGAAGACTTCATTGTGTTACCAAATCGCAACAAGTATTGTATGAGCAACAAAGTCATAGTTATTCCATTGCTACAAAAATAGTGGAAAAGAAGAATATCAGATATTTCGAATATCAGATATTTCAAATATCACCAGCAGAATTCTTTTTCCTTTGGTGTGATATTGGATCATGGCTGTCAATTCTTCATGACTTTCCATAAATATATTTATACATTCACACCTTCAGCCATATGACTTTATAGTTCTCCCACTAAAGGCATGGTATATTTCTCTGTTTCACTAATGTTGGGATTGTGACATACTTGGTCAATGGAATGTGGGAGAAGTGAGAAGGTGCTAGTTCCAGACAAAAGCCACAGAAGATATCAAATATTTCTGCTTATCTTTATTCACTCCAGTGATTCACTGTGCTGAGAACAAGTCTCAGGTAGCTGCTGGTCCATGAAGAATAAAAAAGTACATGGAGCATACTTAGCCAACTTCAGCATGGACACAAGCTGAACAGTGTCCTAAAGCAGGGCTGTATCTGTTGACCTTCAGGCCAAAGGCTAAGAAAAAAGAATGCCTATTATTATAAATCACTGGTTTATTTCAGTTGTTATACCACATTGGTGCAGCAATAGCTGACTATACAGATACTTTGTCCACAATAAGAAAAGAAACAAAGCAAAATAAACGCTTCTCAGAAACAATAGCTAATTTAATAATACAATAATATAAGGATAGCCTGTTATTTTAATAATGAAAATTATGGCATTTTAGATGCTAAGACCTCTATGAATAGACCTAAATACAAGGAACAGTTTGACTATAATCTCCATTTGAATACAAAACAGGATTGGGTTATAGACACATTTACAAACAAACACATGAGGCTAATTGGGGTTCATTCTCCAGCATCAATAATTATATAATCTACAAGGCCCTTGGAAAATATAAATTAAGATAGCCATATTTGGCTGAAGGAATCTTTGAAAATTTTGCTTACCTCATAGCATACTTTTAATGCCCGGGAATCAAGTAATGCCTCATCTCAACCTAACTCAAACATTTTACTTTCTCCAAACTTGTATAACCTTCAAAATTACTGTAACTTTTTACATCTCCTCCCATTATTTGATTTTCTTCACCACAAAAAATCTTCTTATGACTAAGAAAAGTGTCTACTTAGAGGGAAGATTATTAGGAGAACGCAAACATTTACCTCTTCTTTGAGGACTACCTTTACTATGACTTCCAGAGAAGAGAGAGAGAAAAAGGAAAACAGAAAGATTTTTTAGATATTTTTTCTATTTCTTCCTGAAAACCAACTGCAATCATATATGTATATATGTCCCTGGATTCTATGAAACAACAGTACCCTTAAAATAAATATTCCCCTTTGCTTACAAAATACTGTATGTATTTTGAATCGTATTCCTGCTACTTGAAACTAATTGATATAGAAATTACTTCCAGGAGTGGAAACTGCAATTGACAGACCTTAAAATATAAAACTGGCTCAAGTCAAAACATACAGGACTGATTCTAATCCTTCTCATGAGAGATAATTTATTTAAAATATCTTCTTCAGTTCCTTAACAATTAAACTAAATGCTCTACAAGACTTAGTGAAAAAAAGGTCAGAAAGGTAGAGTATATTTATATTTTCTATATAAACTGTAATCAAAGCCAGTCCTCAAAATAACTAAAATGTAGTAGCAAAGGAATTATCTATGTTTCCTAAGCTCTTCTGCCATAGTCAGAGATCTAAGCACTGATGACATTTACATGATAAAAAGTCTCACTGAAACCAAGCAATCTCAAACTCTACAGCACTCTAAAGCCAGTGAACAAACTGGAGACTTTATAGGCTTAGGAATGGAAATGAAAATGCCTAGGAAAACCAAAATACCAAGAAAACTTCAAATTGCCTAAAACGACAAAGTTACACAAATAAGAGATGTCACCCTTAGATAGATTAGGAAAAATGTCTCCCACTATGACTACACAAGCCTGTGGTTTCCTGTGTTCTGAAGGGCAAACCATTAATCAAAGCACAAATTTGATACACAGAATTCATTGTCCTGGTTCTAAGAATTAGAAGTCATTCAGATGTCCAGTCTTGACTGTGGGCTTGAGAACAATGATTCCACTTGCTAATGAAGATCTCAAAAAAAGAAACTGATGGGCACCCAGTTATAGCTTGGATGTAAATCTCATACTCACTAAATAAAGAGTGGTAATGGATTAAAAATTCAAGCAATATTCAGGCACTAGTGTTTCTACTAACAGTAAATGAATCATAAGGACAGCACAATAAATTCTAACTGAAAACCTTCTTAGTACCAACCTTCAAAAACAATGGATTTTTTTTTTATTTTATTTTTCCTAGAAGACAAAATTGGAGCAACCAGTCTGACTGACCCAGCTGCCACTAAATTTAGAGGATAGGTAAAACTCTCATGATGGGCTCTGCAGCACTTTTACATATCTAGGAATGTATGTATAAAATTAGTGTAACTATCACCCAAATAATGTACATTGTACCTGTTAAATCTTTTATCATCCCTCACCCCCTCCCACCCTTCCACCCATCTGAGTCTCCAACGTCTATTATTCCACATTCTATGTCCATGTGTACCTATTATTTAGTTCCCACTTAGAAGTAAGAACATATGCGTTTTGACATTCTGAGTTGTTTCACTTAAGATAATGGCCTCCAGTTGCATCCATGTTGCTGCAACACATATTATTTTATTCTTTTTTTATGGCTGAATAGTATTTTATTTTATATATATATATATACACACATATATATGAACATTTTATTTATCTAATCAGCCACTGATGGGCATTTAGGTTGATTCTATATCTTTGCTATTGTGAATAGTGCTGTGATGTACAAGTGCAGGTATCTATTTGACATAATGACTTCTTTTCTTTTGGGTAGATACCCAATAGTGGGATTGCTGGATCAAATGGCAGTTCTATCATTAGTTCTTGGAGAAATATCCATACTGTTTTCCATAGAGGTTATATTAATTTGCACTTCCACCACAGCTCTCTTTATTGGTCTTCCTCATTTTGCTGTGCTTTATTTATAATGTTTAAATTATATCAAAGTACTTCACTTGGACTTTAACATTTTTATACATATTTGCCACATCTGCTAACTAATTCAAATTTTACTTACTCTTTTGGCTATGTAATAGAAATGCAGGATTATAATCAATTGTTAACCTTTAGGTATTTAAAGTCAAGTGAAACTTCTCTATGGGAGGACCTCAATTTTCCACTTAGGCCAAAAGGCAAGTCAGTGATGGAAGAAATTTCTGATTAAAAAATATTTAAGATTCAAAAGAAATCAGGCTAAGGAAGGAAGATATTAAAAGTGAAATGTAATGCTGATTTCAAACACCACTATTATATCCCATAGTGTTGGAAGTTCTGGCCAGGGCAATTAGGCAGGAGAAGGAAATAAAGGGTATTCAATTAGGAAAAGAGGAAGTCAAATTGTCCCTGTTTGCAGATGACATGATTGTATATCTAGAAAACCCCATTGTCTCAGCCCAAAATCTCCTTAAGCTGATAAACAACTTCAGCAAAGTCTCAGGATACAAAATCAATGTACAAAAATCACAAGCATTCTTATACACCAATAACAGACAAACAGAGAGCCAAATCATGACTGAACTCCCATTCACAATTGCTTCAAAGAGAATAAAATACCTAGGAATCCAACTTACAAGGGACGTGAAGGACCTCTTCAAGGAGAACTACAAACCACTGCTCAAGGAAATAAAAGAGGATACAAACAAATGGAAGAACATTCCATGCTCATGGGTAGGAAGAATCAATATCATGAAAATGGCCATACTGCCCAAGGTAATTTATAGATTCAATGCCATCCCCATCAAGCTACCAATGACTTTTTTCACAGAATTGGAAAAATCTACTTTAAAATTCATATGGAACCAAAAAAGAGCCCGCATCGCCAAGTCAATCCTAAGCCAAAAGAACAAAGCTGGAGGCATCGCACTACCTGACCTCAAACTATACTACAAGGCTACAGTAACCAAAACAGCATGGTACTGGTACCAAAACAGAGATATAGATCAATGGAACAGAACAGAGCCCTCAGAAATAACACCACATATCTACAACTATCTGATCTTTGACAAACCTGAGAAAAACAAGAAATGGGGAAAGGGTTCCCTATTTAATAAATGGTGCTGGGAAAACTGGCTAGCCATATGTAGAAAGCTGAAACTGGATCCCTTCCTTACACCTTATACAAAAATTAATTCAAGATGGATTAAAGACTTAAACATTAGACCTAAAACCACAAAAACCCTAGAAGAAAACCTAGGCATTACCATTCAGGACATAGGCATGGGCAAGGACTTCATGTCTAAAACACCAAAAGCAATGGCAACAAAAGCCAAAATTGACAAATGGGATCTTGTTAAACTAAAGAGCTTCTGCACAGCAAAAGAAACTACCATCAGAGTGAACAGGCAACCTACAAAATGGGAGAAAATTTTTGCAACCTACTCATCTGACAAGGGGCTAATATCCAGAATCTGCAATGAACTCAAACAAATTTACAAGAAAAAAACAAACAAGCCCATCAAAAAGTGGGCAAAGGATATGAATAGACACTTCTCAAAAGAAGACATTTATGCAGCCAAAAGACACATGAAAAAATGCTCATCATCACTGGCCATCAGAGAAATGCAAATCAAAACCACAATGAGATACCATCTCACACCAGTTAGAATGGCAATCATTAAAAAGTCAGGAAACAACAGGTGCTGAGAGGATGTGGAGAAATAGGAACACTTTTACACTGTTGGTGGGACTGTAAACTAGTTCAACCATTGTGGAAGTTTGTGTGGCGATTCCTCAGGGATCTAGAACTAGAAATACCATTTGACCCAGCCATCTCATTACTGGGTATATACCCAAAGGATTATAAATCATGCTGCTATAAAGACACATGCACATGTATGTTTATTGCAGCACTATTCACAGTAGCAAAGACTTGGAACCAACCCAAATGTCCAACAATGATAGACTGGATTAAGAAAATGTGGCATATATACACCATGGAATACTATGCAGCCATAAAAAATGATGAGTTTATGTCCATTGTAGGGACATGAATGAAATTGGAAATCATCATTCTCAGTAAACTATCGCAAGGACAAAAAACCAAACACCGCATGTTCTCACTCATAGGTGGGAATTGAATAATGAGAACACATGGACACAGGAAGGGGAACATCACACTCTGGGGAGTGTTGTGGGGTGGGGGTAGGGGGTAGGGATAGCATTAGGAGATATATCTAATGCTAAATGACGAGTTAATGGGTGCAGCACACCAGCATGGCACATATATACATATGTAACTAACCTGCACATTGTGCACATGTACCCTAAAACTTAAAGTATAATAATAATAACAAGAAAAAGAAAGGCCCAGATGGTTGTAGACATGGCACATGTGTACATATGTAACAAACCTGCAAGTTGTGCACATGTACCCTAGAACTTAAAGTATAATAATAAAAAAAATTTAAAGAAAAGAAAGGACTTGGCTGAGAATACATGCACCTGAGATGTGGATTCAGCTGTTACTCTACTTAGGTCCTAAAGGTTAAACAAGATATTTATGTATTTATTGTCTCAATATCTTCACCAAAAAAGAGGTGTGGGTTGAGGAATGCATCTTTATCTGGGTGTGAGGTTGTTACTGGGACTAAGAAGCATTTAACACAAGGAATAATGTTAGTATTGACAAGTTAGGGCAAGTAAACTTGGAAGGCACATTTGATCTTTTGTATTTACCTGAGGATGGATATTTAATGTAGAAATACTTGGGTCTCATAATAGAAAGCCTCCTAGGACAGGTGACTATTTCCTACCAAGTTTTTAATGCTCTTATTTTCAGTGTTTAAGATACATATTAAAGTTTTGTGGCAATGAAAGAAGTCCATGTCTAAAGCAGTAAGAAATTAGTCCAGGAATAATAAAGTGAATTCCAAAGTCTAAAATTCGAATGGGAAAGTATTTGTGGTATATAGAGCAGTGGGACACAACACGCCGATGTGTCCAAGTCTAGAAACAGCAGAATCGGAAGTCCCAATACTGAGAGGATGCAGTTGTGAGTATTGCAAAAGTGAACTCAGCTTGCTATTGGCAGATTACATTTTATTAGGTAGTAAAGGGTATCCCAGGGAAAGAGTCAATAAGAAAGTAAGAAATACAGAGCTCTATAGAAATCAACAATGGGATACAGAATTGAGACATTCGGCATAAGAGTAAATTTATAATAGAAATACTATTGAAAAACAAAGCATTTTTAAAAAACTGTGTGACAAACAGACGAGCAGGGGATCCATAGTACATCTCATGGGCCTTCCATTAGAAAAGTTGGTCAGAGGAAAGCCAAAAAGAGAGGTGGCAATAGGAGGGCAGCGTGAAATTAATTACATAGCAGAATAAAAGGATCATCCTCTCATAGGATCAGCAAGCAGGGCTGATCTGCATTTTAGATAATTAATCCTAGTGAGGTCTAAGATCCAAGTTCTTCCATTCAGGCACTTATCCTGGAAATGAGTGAAATACTAAAAATTTTACTAAGTCAAATATCTCATGATGTCTTCTTCTATTTCCTCTTTAAGGTGCAACACAATTTTAAGTGAATAAATACACCCTGAATCAAGGGAAATGAGGAACAAAGCATCTGTACATTGTGTAATCCTTGCTGATTGCTGAACCTTTGGGCCAATTCTGTGTTTCACAGAATTGTGGTGATTCCAATAGGAGATTTTCGTAGCCTCATAAGAACTTATAGTAATCAAAGAGGTTTTTCTTCTCCTGTAAAAATAAGACCGAGTTGGGAGGGAAGGATGTGAGGACAGGAAAAATCTTTCACCTTAGTGTTACTGAGGGCCAGTTTCCCATTAATAGGCTAGTCCTGCAGCACCAGTTCATTAACCATGAATGCTTTGTTTCTTCACAGAATGTTTTGCAGCCCTGATGAGCTTGGCTTTGAGTGCCTCCCCAGAGGAGGGAAGACTAACTGATGGGAACACAGCAGGCTAAGCCTATGTGTTCTAAGGAAAGTGTACAGTTGCTAATAAAGTGTTTGGATTTTTCTTTTCTTCTTTTCAGGTGCAGAAAGCTCTGGGGACCCTGATGTGCTGCTTGATATTTTGATCTCAGTCTAAATCTATGCAGTTTTTGTGCATCTAAAATTAGGTCTTCAGGAGAATGTATTACTTGATGTGTATTCAGAGAATGTAGAAGTAAAATAAGAGCATTTTATGAAAAAAAATGATAGAAGTAAGTGAATCTGCAATGACCTTACACCCAAAAGAGATAGAATCATAGGGTCTAACATCACTGAATGAGACCTCAAGAGGCCAACCGCCCATCTCATTCATAGACAACATCTCAGAAGGCTGCATCCCCTTGAATACATACAATGATTAAAAAAAAAAGTCCCCACCTCTCAAGATAGTTCTTTTATTTTAAAGCCATTTCTAATTACTCTCTTATCAAAGCACCAGTCTCAGATTTGCTATTTGGGGTCCATAATACAAATCTAATTCCTAAGCCATTTTTTTCCGTCAAATTTTGGAAAACATCATGTCCTCTGTCAACATTATTTCAGATTAAAGAACCCCAATTCTTGTGGCATCTCTTGTAATATACTCTTTTAAGTCTTAGAAACCTTGTGCTAGCATATTAGTTAGGACAGTTCGGTTGCATGTGACTGAAATCCAGTGAAAACTAGTTAGGCAATGAGAAAAACGTATTACACATGTGCTAGTATGTTTCGCAAAATCCAACAATTTTGAATCAATTATTCTCTGAAATTTCTTTTAGTAATAAAGGTTTCTTTTTAAATATGATGAAAAATGGGCTCAGTAATTTCTGACTAGTTCAAAGAAACATTTATGGATTATCTCCTCTTTTTTGACTAGTATATGTCTACTAATGCAGTAGTTCTCAACCAAGCCATTGCAGGAGTAAAGAGTGTTTTATATGTGAATTATTTTCTCATTGCCTGGATGTACTACTGGCTGTATTGGGTAAGTCCTATGGATCCTAAGTCTCTTGTCAAACAGAGACTGCTCTGCACAGTGAAAAATTATCCTACCCAAAACCCAGTAGCCCACCCATGAAGAAATGCTGTTAATATAGTCAAGGGTTTTGGAGCTAAATCACAATGTTAACACAAAATTCACTTGCTGTAACCTCCTCAACTCTTTTTTATGTGAAATTTCACTAAGTGCAATCTCTATCTTACTAATTTGGCAACTGAACTTTTGATTCCAGTTGCAGGTTTGTATTTTAAATTCAATTTTAGTTATTGTTTACCAATTACTTCAAGCTATTATTATTACTTTTTAAAATCTTGAGTAAGTCATTGTAGGGATACTATAAAGTAGTGGCTAGGACATGGGCTCTAAATCAGACAGACATGAGTTTAACTACTCCTTCTACCGTCTTTTAAGACGGGTGACCACGGGCATAATAATTAACCTCTCAAATAATGCATCTACCAGATGAGGATATAATGATTAGCTCATCCTTTGGCTGTAAATATAAAATGAAAGAGCCTAGGATAAAACTGTCCAATGTACCGTGACAGTTACACTGGTAGTCCTAATTATGATGATTCATAACTTTCATGAAAATGCCTTATATAGATTCCCTTCATCATTGATATGAATGTTTTCATATACCTGTACCATGTTCACAAGAGGCCTCTAGTTATAATGATCTTATTCCATTAATCCCCAGAAGAGATCCTTAACATAATAGGCAACAGTTTTGTTGTCAATTATTTTCAGCTCTTAGGTCATAAATTGTCCATTGTGTATGTTTCTTCAGCTTTAGTTCCGCTTGCAGCATGTCCTGCCATTCCTAGTCTTAAATGAATCCCCTTCTTCTAGAGAAGAAGCAAAATTTGTTTCATGTAATTCTGAATTCGTGCTTTTCCAATGAAAAGCTAATTAGAAGAGTAAAGTTGCAAGTTTTTAAAATTAATCTATTCTCACATATATTTTAAAGTATTCACAGATATATGAAAATGTAGGCATAATTATTGCTCTTCATATGCAATCTTCAAATGTAATCATTTACATTCCCACATCAAAGATTATTGACTAGGCAGCTATCTGTGGATCCAAATAAATCATTAAATTCAGCCAAGCCCTGAGGCAGCATAGATCATTGGTAGAGCACATTGCTTAGGACCTAAATGAAATAGACCTATGTTCAACACATTTGTTGGGGGGTGGAAGGGGGAGAGAAAAGACTTGTAAATCTTGCTCAGATTTAAAGAAAAATAAAATAAACATTTGAAGATCCAAGTATATATCTGTGTCCTGACTTGGTATCTTTGAAGCAATGAGAGAACTCGATTTGAAAAAGTCCAACCAACAGCAGGCTTATGGTAGGTTTCCTTAACCCTCCCATGGATAGACACGCCAGATGCGCAGCTGCAGCTACTACTACGTTTTTTAGAGATGCCCCATTTGGGTCACACAGGAAAATGTGCGTTTCCCATGTCCTGAGAACATAGTAGTACAGAGAGCTCCATGTCAACATAGCTCATTAGACCAATTAAGGGTATGACAGGGAGGAGAATGTGGGAGAAGGATGTCCTGCCACACTGCATGTGGCTGCACATGTGTGCTGTCCCCAGCCTGGACCCAGTGACTATGCAGGAAAATACATGCCTGAGAGCTATGGATGCCCCCAGGTGATTCCATCATCTGTTCCTTTTTATAATAATTCCTCTCTTATCTTTTAAGTTTTGTAAGAATTCATCAAACAATATGTACTAGCTCCTGGGAAGGTATAGGGTTATAAAATTTTAAAAGTGCAGTTTATGCCCATAGATTAGTAGAAAATTAAAGATTTCAGGGTCTTCCATATGTAAAAGCTCTACCTCTAAGCCACATCAATTTGTTCTTTCTGATATGTACCTTATTGTTTACATGTGGAAAAATTTGTGAAGCATTATATATTAGAGCAGGAAGAGATGTTTTGAAACCTAACTTGGCTGTCATACAATTTTGCATGATCCATATTCTAGTAATAATTAGTGAAGGTCTATTGAAGATCTATTTCTTTTTTTTTTTTTTTTTTTTTGTGATAGAGTCTCGCTCTGTCGCCCAGGCTGGAGAGCAGTGGTGCAATCTCGGCTCACTGCAAGCTCCACCTCCCAGCTTCACGCCATTCTTCTGCCTCAGACTCCCTAGTAGCTGGGACTACAGGTGCCCGCCACCACACCCGGCTAATTTTTTCTGTTTTTAGTAGAGACAGGTCTTCACCGTGTTAGCTAGGATGGTCTCGATCTCCTGACCTTGTGATCTGCCTGCCTTGGCCTCCCAAAGTGCTGGGATTACAGGTGTGAACCACCGCGCCCAGCCTGAAGATCTATTTCTTAGTACTCTGGCTTCCTTGAAGCCCACAAATCTCTGATACGGATCGTTTTACTTTACATTTAATAGATAAAGTAAAAAGTTTTAAAAAACCTATTTAGGTGAGCAAAGGAAAATACCTTGCCCAAGATCACAGAGTAAGATGTCTAGATTAGTAATTGTGACAGTCACATGCTATACCATATTAAGAATGTATATATACACGTATATTTATATATACGTACAAATCAAAAATATTTTCACTTGATACTGTAAAACTTACCTTTAAAATGTTATATAGGCAAACATTCTATTTGAGTACATGCTTAGCATATATTTATGTTAACATTATTTGAAATAATTATTCAGTAGTAGCTAACTGAACATAGTGTTTTAAAGTCTTCAGAGTATTTTTGCACGTACTGTCATATTCCATGCCAAAAACATACTACTACTAATAATTACTTTTTATCATTAAGAATTCTGCTAGGCTAGAGCATGCTAAATTAATCAAAGCAGATTTGATCTTCACATTTCACAAAGAAAGTAACTAAGAACCTACGATCTAAAATAACCTGCCCAAGATGACAGGGCAAATAAGCAGCAGCACAAGCGCAGGCTCTAATCCAAATCTTCTGGCTTCGAGGCACGTGTGCATGGGAATATATGAGTAATAGAGATTTGATACGTTATGGAATTTATACACTTGATCACCTTTCTCAGCCAGCAAGAGATGTATCAGAAATTACTATAAGCCTGTAAAATAGCTTGTACCCACTTAAATGTTGTATAAAATGTTTAAAACTCAACAACAGCATGGATCTTAGAAGTTTCCATTTCTGCTGCACACTTTAGTCATGAGCTTTCCCTTTACCATGGAAAGCAGTAGGATTCTGAGTCAGATTAACTGTCTGCATGTGAAACCAACTCAGAATCAGGTATCCTCACCCCCTCTCCTAGGCCACTTCTATAAAAGGCTGGGAATTAAACGTATTTTTGTACATAGTTTCTTTTATTATGTGAAATCATGAGTTACTGCACAAACAGGCAACTGAAAGCATAATATGTTATCTGTTTAGATTTAGGATGCATCAGAGTATAAGTGCTATCTAAGCTAGGTTGTATTTACCTTATATTGGCCAACAAAAACAGCTGCTTCAGTACTTGAACCCATGGTTTTGGCTCCGTAGTTCTTTTAATCACATCAGGTAAATCCCTAATAAGATCAAGTAACTGGCTTAATCATGGAATGAACATAGTAAAATTAAAATGTTGATTAACAAAGTATCTATCATATGAGAAGCCACATGCATCATACCCATAACCTATATTGCGCTATTTTCATAAACAGGTGATTTAAACAAAGAAGTTAGAGGAGCACACTAACATCAAGGAAACAAAAACATTACATAACATTTAGATAAATACCTGTTCTGTCCTGGCATGCAAATTGCGTAGGGATAGAGTAGTTACACAGACTGTGCATTCTGCAGTCTGGCTGTGGTCTGCTTGGAAGTGCAACTGTATTTTAATGGCAAATTCAGAGGGATAGAATGTATATTGCAAGCTTGACTTTTCTTTTCTAATAATCTTTGCTCCTGACTTGTATGGTAGTGGTAGCGTTTCATATTTTACAGAGTGAGATCATTTTTAAAATACTGTTATGCAGGCAATTAAGATTAAAGCCAACTTCCCCTTCACACTCTCAAGTAATGTGCTTCTGTATCCAAAAGATAAGAACTTGAGAAATGGCTCACTGGGACAGGCCAATGGGCCTAGAGTCCAGAATTCTGTCTCTGACAGTGACAGCAAAGGGTTTTTTAGGGGATTGCATGGTTACCC
The DNA here is from genome assembly GCF_028885655.2 of Pongo abelii. Taxonomy (NCBI): domain Eukaryota; kingdom Metazoa; phylum Chordata; class Mammalia; order Primates; family Hominidae; genus Pongo; species Pongo abelii. Next base: position 92,231,430 of record NC_071990.2, on the reverse strand, counting down.
ACCATGACATTACCCTGAAGAAGCAGGAAGTGTATATTAAGAACACCTGATGACCTTTAACAATCTGTTATGAATCTGACATCAGAATGTATCTAATCTTTTGTGAACTTATCCATTTGTTTGGCTTCTGATGCCTTTACTGCATCGGGCAGCCTAGGACTAGGAGTCAAACATCCTTTGTTTCAATACAAATTCTTTCACTACTGGTTGAATGAAATTGGGGGAAATCCTTTTACTTCTCACAGCCTCAGTTTGTTTATCTTTAAAAAGCAACCGTAACTGTCTTGCCTACATAATCAAATTTCAAAAAGGTATTATAAAGAAGAAGTGAGAAAATTCACATAAAATGCAATGATCCAGATTTAAAAGTAACATTGTAATTACCTTACAGAATTCCCAGGCTCATCTCCCATAGCAAGTTACCGACTACTTGAAAGAGGTCATGGACATCTAAAAGGTGGAGTTCTCACTAGGCCATTCCTCTTTCAGATAATTAAGAATATTATATAAGAGCAGACAAACAGCTATATTCTTTGAATAGACAATTGTTAGTTTATACTACTCAGGAAGTACAGTCTCATCTTTGCCTCTTGTTTCTAAAAATAAAAATAATTGATTCAAAAATAATATTAAACACTTACTATGTCCATAGGCTACTGTTCTGATGACAAGTAGAGTTTACATTGTTTTATATGCCTGTATATACCGCTGATTTTAGAACTGGAACTCAATGTGGTTTTTAAGATTCAGAAACTGTTTCTTCACATGTTTCTTTGTGCCTCAAAAAATCTAAAATTTCTGGGAAGAATAACTGAGACTTCCAGAAACTATGTTGATTTTCTACAAGGAAGAAAATCAAGTTATACCATAAAATATATAGCTGAAAAAGGAACAATTTGGTGTGTGAGAATAAAGAAATAAAGAGGTAGAAGAAATATGCCCTCAAAGAAAAATATACATGATCCAATCAATTTCCAAAAGATTATGATGATTCAAGTCATTAAACAAATTTTCAAAATTTCAAATATATTGAACCAGTTAAAGGCTCTTTTGCCTTCTTCAAAGCAGTTCCCAATTTGTAATTTTCTATCAGTTATCCACACTTTACCATTTCTGACATGTGCTGACCTTTCCATATTAATAACTTCTTTACTGGATTTACAATTTTGCTAATACAGCTGTCAGGAGTGTGTTGTTGTAAGATGTGAGGACGAGAGAGGTCAGCAGTTTCAGTAACACGCTTTTTAGTAAGATCATGAATTTGTAAAGATGGTACAGAACTGTAGTTGCCTTTTCCAGATAATTTAAACCGGGAAATGCGATAGGAGACAGCGGGACATTGCAGATTAATGTATCTTAAAGAGCTCCAAGAGCAGATTTAGGGAGAAAGGAAGATTAAAAATTCCTGGAAGATGAAGCTTCTACTCCTTCAAAGACCTAAGAAAAAATACTCCCCAAAAAGTCTCCTTTTCACTTGTACCTTTACCAAGATCATTACTTTCTTAAAAGTCAAGTACAGTATTGTGCCCCCAAATAACCTACTCTGTAATTACACTTTGCTAATGATCATTCTTCTCCACTTTTATTGAAACATTCATGAGGTAAACTCAGGAAGATAACAGGGGAATTCCTTTGAAGCCTGCACAGTGCTCTCAGTGTTTTAAGCGCCACTCTGTTAAGCTATCCTGTGTGATGGGTCAACATACTACATCTGAGACAATTCGATTTTAGACATGCTAACTGCTTTATCACATCTTGCAGTCTCTAACCAAGTAGCATTTAGCTTCATCATTGTAGTCTCTTCATTTATTTTAAGACCAAGTTACAAGAACAACCTTATCTGTTTTTAATTGCTCTGCCCAGTCTCTAAAATATCTGTAATTGTTATACTTTGAATCAAATTTATTAACAGACATATGGTTATAATAGAGAAATCACTCCAGCTGGTGAAGCCCTAAGCTAAGCCGACAATAATTTGATCATTTGCAAATCACTGTTACTTGAATGTTTTCTTAGTACAGCTTAATTATGACTCGGCTCAGTCCAAAGTACAATTCACTTCCTGGGAAAAAAAAGAAATTGAGTGCTCTCAACACAAGTAGGGCAAACTTTGTTATTTATGTAGATCTCTCCTGCACAACTGAACATCTGCTATTAAATGTGTTTCTAGTCTCCATGCTAGCTTTTACCTTCATCATTCAAACCTGGCATGAAATTTACATCAACTGAGAATTCATGTTATTTACTCATTGCTAACTATTACCATCCCATTAAATTTTAGCCTATAATACCCTCTGGAAAATTAGAAATGTTTATAAAAGTAAATGTACAAATAAGACAGGGAGACATTTTGCCTTTTTCCCGCAGAAGCTCTTTGACAGGTGGTCACCTTGAAATTATGCTGTGATAGTACAGCCAATTTTTAAAAAATGGTCTTGATACAGAGGGTAATCAAGAGCTCTTGGAAGCCAGCTCTGCATTTTTCTAAGCAATCTTTTCTGCAGTTTAAATGTGTTCATACAAATCTTAAATGACATATAAAGCAATTTTTTTCTTCCAACTATATAAATTAGTCATAGCATTGTAATTAAATGTCACAGAATGGCAAATAATTACTTACTTAAATGGTTAATATAGGAAGAATCCATCAACTATCAGTCTTGAATATGTAAACATGATACTTGAGATTGTATTGATATAATTAAACTTAAAAGCAGATTTCATTTGTGCGGCCACACCTGCCACTGACAAATCAAGTTTGAAAGCTGTATTTGGCTACAGGTCTCACAAAGAGTCCACATCTCTTCAACTCTACTTCAACCCACCCATACTTAGGTAAGTATTCAGGTATAAAAACTCTATGGTCTCTTCTTGCCAAAAAGAAACTTTGAGGGTCAATGTATTCCACGTGAGAGGCCTCGGAGATTGCTGATTAGTATCAATTTCCTTGCCACTTCCTGTCTTTCTCTTTTAACTGTTTCCTATGGCCTTGGCAGATTCTTGGAATTTATGCTACTAAAAATGAGGCCCTTGTTCACCTCTTCCATGGGATGAGGACTATACTTTAGGCTCATAGCTCACTCATGGCAGTTTAAGAAAACTGTACAGATCCTATCTTTCAGAATGGTACTTAACTTTGCAAAAGCCCATTGAACAATTCAGCAATTAGGATGCAGTGTGATACCAACCAACTATCATATTCCTCTTTTCAACATCCCTTCCCCCTTCATTATACTGGGGACCATTATCATCCAATTCTCCTGCTCAGGAGTTGCTTTGCTTACCAAAAACATACACTCCTAGAAGAAAATAAGGAGTTTGTGAGCAAGTCCCTCTTAACCCTCTGACAGGGCCTAGGGCCCTTCTGAAAACTCTGTGCTCAGGTCCTAGTAGGAGTAACTAAAGTAAATGCAGGACAGAAAAGTTGATTAGGCAATTGGACCACATGGAAAGAACTACAAAGCAAACTCTATATTATTCCATTTCTTTGACCTTGATAATGCTCTACCATGTAGGGCAGAGGATCAGCCAATGAAGACCAAAAGAAAATAGATAAAAATATTATCCAGAACAGAAAAAGAGTATTTTTCCCCTTAGTCACTCTTGTTGAAGAGTTTGTGTCAATCCACAGGGGAAGAAACCTGAACCACATTCTTGCAAACATGCACAATATATGTGTTACAGATATATTAAACAAGCAATACTCCTGGGTGTAGAGTAAAATAATGCTTCTTTTCTCTCAATGGCTCTTCAAAATGTGTTTAGTGGGGGAAGTTTCTTCCTTGCTCTCTGATAAAAATTCCCATAATCCCATAACTTGTTCGATCAGTCTTAGGCAACAAGAAATCCTATGGTTTAATCACAACTAAATCTCAATTCAGTTATTTAAAATATCTAGTCCTAAAATAAATCAAAATTCCAAACTCATTTTGATGTTAAATCTTTTTCTATGTTACTGGAGCTGTATCAAGCAGTAAGCCAGGGACAAGGATTGTGGTCCTTCACTCCTCCCCTGCCTTGTGCTTATATCCCTCTCCTATCTTCCCGATCACATTGTATTTGGCAACAACCAAATGATTCCTACTTGATAAACTCCATTCCAAAGAACCAAAAAGGAGGAAGGTTCTCCCAAAATAGGTAAATAACATACAAGAAAAAAAAAAGTTGCCAAATCTTACATCCCAAACTAGATGCAACAATCCTATAATAAAATTAGTAAGCTGGATGTATCAAATGTACATGGTATTTAATCACATTCCATCAGGCACAAATAGGGAAGGAGGAAAGGCAAAGGCAGAAAAGTTCTTACCTTATGGGCATTCATTAAATTGACTTTGTACTCCCCAGATATGTCATGTATTTAAAGTTGACTTCATGTTTGGTGGCTAATTTTTTTAATTTAATATTTAAAAATTTTTTAATTTTTTAAAAAAGTGTTAATGCTATCTCGCGTCCTCTGGGGACTCTGAAGATCCAGGGAGAACAGACATCAGAATTATCCCAAGCTAGGATATCCCATTCCCTGACGGTTGAGGGTTGCCGGTCTGAGAATTAACCCCTCTGCAAACCCTATATTGAGAATGTAGTTATAAAGATTGGCTGAAATTTAGATTAAAGAAAGAATTAAGGAGGAGATCTAAGGAACAGTTAAAAAGTATTAGAGTTGGATAGAATGGTTATAAGAAATTGAAAACACAGGACACAGTTATGGGAGAGTAGGAGACTTGAAATAAGATTATGTACATGTTGCCATTACTAGTCATGAAAGGAACTGGTGTAGGACAATGGAAATGGATGGCCAAAGTAGGGTGGGAGACGTGATCATTGTAAAGCAGCGGTTAAATGGAACAGCCATTGTATTGAAAGATTATCCACTTAAATAACGAAATCTCCCCAAAATAACATGAGGGTCATGTTGGAGATACTGATAGTGAGCCAGGAGTTAAATCCTCAAATGAAACGAAGAAATGATCTAAAAGTTGGTACAACTAGAAAGAATAGTGTGCAATTATATACCCGAGGATTGAGATATTGGTTAAAATCAGGAATGAGAGTTGAAGTACTGACTAATTACTGACTGCTTTCCAGGCAGCACAGTGGGGTTATTTTAGGTTTGGAAGTGTGGAGGTGGTCTTAGAATGGCATGAGAGGGCCGCACAGGAGGCAGTATCTCCAGGGCCTAGGAATTAGAGTCTGAAGAAGCACTTAAACTCTACCCACAAAACAATATCAATAAATAAGGTCCAGAACATTTAACAGATGCCAATCTTTCAACCACCAAATAATTCCTACTTGATAAACTCCATTCCAAAGAACCAAAAAGGAGGAAAGTTCCCCCAAAATAGGTAAATAACATACAAGAAAAAAAAGTTGGCAAATCTCACGTCCCAAACTAGATCCAACAATCCTATTAATAAAATTAGTAAGCTGGATCTATCAATTATTTTTGAAATCACAATAAGACTGAGTTTGTTAAAAGAATGGAAGAAAGGTTAACATGCAATTTATTCACGATGTTATTAAAGGAGAAAAATTAAAAGCTTATATTCATCTCAATAAATGCCCAACATTTTGATAAAATTTAACACTCTTTTATGATTTAAAAAACAGCAAACTAGAAATAGAATGGAATTTCCTTAATCTGAAATAGCTAATCAAAAGCCTACAGCAACTTTTATTCTTAATGGCATATCATTACATGCTTAACAAGTATGAGCAGAAACACAACTCTTCAGATGAAATCACCAAACAATTTCATTTTGTTTTTCTATCATCTCTTGGTTCTTTACTCTCTTTTGAGTTTTATCTCAGTTTGATGAGTCTGCATTGTTTAAAAATTGTATTAAGCATTCTAAATGGAATTACATTGAATTATTGATTTATTTGAGAATTGTTATCTTTACAGTATTTATTCTGCTTAAATAATATCAAGAAATATCTCCTCCTTTTATAGATCTGTTGGGCCCTGAAATAATATTATATTTCCAAGTTTTTAAACAACATTTATTGAATATTTTCTTGTGTACTTAATTGTTTTTGTTGCTATTATAAAATGCTCATATATTGAAATTTTACAATGTTCTATTGCTGGATGTAGACAAAACATTGATTTTCATATGCTGATTTGTTTGCAGCAAAGCTTCAAACTTTATTAATTCAAAAGGCTATCTATAGATTTGTTTAGATTTTCTATGTGGTTAGCCATACCATCTGTGAAAAAAGGAGGGTTTTCTTTCTTCTTTCCAATTCATTGAGTTCTTATTTGTTTTCCTGATCTCACTGTGTCCATCTGGTAATTGTAGAGGAGAAGTGGTGAGTGACAATGGTCAGTCTTTCTTCTTCCTGTTTGTCATGGATATTTGCCATTCTTTTGGCCAACTAACACCTGAACTTCCTCCCTAGTAGAAATCCTAACAGGAGGCACAGCTCACCCTTAAAGTGAAAGCTAAAAATGTGAGATGTTCACTTTTCCAGCTCTAGGCCACTTCAGAAGGGCCATGTGACTTAGGCTCCTTCAATCAAACATACCCTCTGCCAGATTGGATGAGTCAGCTAAAAACAAGCAAGCAGCCAGGGCAGCGGAGCACTGTTTCTATGTAAAGCAGTGATTAAAATCTCTGCAAAATCAAATTTGCAGTGCAGAAGTGACAGTGGAACAGGTGGCAGGGGCTTTACTCTAACACCGAATTCCTACAGCACAAAGTGCTGCTGTGCAAACCGGGAGCATCTGGCATTTAACTGTGCTCAAACGATCCAACAATTTTTTTTTTTTTTTTTTTTACCTATCTAATAACCTTTTTGAAAGCTTACTTTCTGTTTAAATCAAGCAATCCTCCCACCTCAGCCTCCTGAGTACCTAATATGTGCCATCATGCCCAGATATTTTTGTCGGGGGGGGCAGGGGTTAGTGGGTAGAGACGGAGCTTGTTATGTTGCCTAGGCTGTTTTTGAACTTCTGGCTTCAAATGATCCTCCCGCCTTGGCCTTCTGACGTACTGGAATTAGAAGGATGAGCCACTACGCCCAGCCTTGCTGAAGCATTATTTAATTTAATTAATTAATTAATTTTTTTTTTTTTTTTTTTGAGATGGAGTCTCTCTCTGTCACCCAGGCTGGAGTGCAGTGGCGCAATCTCGGCTCAACGCAAGCTCCGCGTCCCGGGTTCACGCCATTCTCCTGCCACTGAAGTATTTTTATAACAGTTTTGCATTTGCCTTTATATACCATCATGGAGTATTATTAGCTTAAGCCCAATTTCAATGTCATTTCTAAGCTAGAGGTTTGATATATCATTTAGTTAATATTGTCACAATGAATTCAGGAAAGATACAATTTCAGGCACAGATTTTTCACAGAAATGTATTGCCATCCAAAGCATGACAGAGTAAGGATTCCATATTTTCTTAAACATGTTTTGGAGTCTTGGTCGTTCCACAGTCCTGATTGATAAGGGACTCTTAGTTTTATTGCTCTGCCTTGCAAAACCCTGCAGCTTTTTTCCCATTCTTATGTGGGCCTTAAACACCAGAAGAAAATTCATCTTCTTACTATGATTGAGTGTCTCATATCAGAACAACCAGAACAACTTTCTCAGTAAATATGAGAGCCAAATAATGGGGGAGAGAGAAAAGAGAGAGACACAGACAAATCTAGAGAAAGAGGGAGCAGGGGCACAATTGTTTGAATGATTTGAAAAGCAATTAAGGCAGGCAGAACTCAAAGTGCCAAGATACTGGAGAAAAGTAAAATGCCCTGAGATAGTCTTACATTCAAGGTCATTTCAAGACATTTGACAATTTGAGGTAGAGACGTGAGGCAATACGAAGCCTCAGCTTAGAGCTTCTGAGAGTATCACTGAATTGCAGAGACAAATATGAATTTGGTGCTAACCCAACCCTTCAGGACTTGGAAATGCACCATGCCAAAGAAAAGGCACTCACACAAAAGTGAGTCCAATGTTTAGCTCTTATTTTCCACTTGAGGCATTTGATGATTTCTAAGCAAGGTGTATTTTAGGCAAGGCTCTGAAAAATAAAGAAAAAAAGTAGCTGCTAAGAGAATAAAAAGCCAAGCAGGATTTCTAGCATTTTCATGGAGCTAGAGAAACCAAAATTTGAGTTCAAGACTCATCAAAAAGAAGCACCATAGTAAATACTGTGGGTTTCCAGCTGAGATTTCTAAAATGGGCAGATTAAGGTGATCTGTTCATATTTTATTTGCCTTCTAAAATAAGGTTGAATTACCTCTGCAGGAATATAACATCACACAGAGCCTCTCAATTTTGCATACTCAGTATCCAGCAATCATTAAAAACCGTCTATGTGTGTTAGGAAACAGAAGAAAATTACTAAAAGCCAAGAGAAAAAAAGTTTTTAAATATATCCATAGGTTATTCAGATATTTAAGTTATCATACAGGAAGTTAGAAAATATTATAATCAGAAAAAGAGAAAAAATATAGAGAATTTTGCCAAAAATTAAAATGCATTAACAAATATATCAGAGGGAAAATCTAAAACTGAAGTATAACCAACTGAAAGCAAGACAAAATGGATAGACTGAACAGCAGATTATAGAGGAATAGAGGGTTTGTGATCTAAAAAGATAAGATTAAAACTAGCTTTAGCATTCTTTACATTAAGAAACATAAATATTTAATATGTATTCACTTTAAGTTTGGATGATAGGCATAATTTTAACTTTTTGAAAAGTTTACTTTGTTTTTAGAGGTTCCACCTGGATGCCCAAGTGGATTATCCCATGAGGCAAGCCACCCAGACCAGTAGATGTGGCTGAGGGTAAAAACAGTCTAAAATGGATGGTAACAAAGGACATGACATGTATCAATAATGACCCCGGGACCAAATGCAGCAAGGGAGGTTGTTGTTTTTCCTGTCAACCTTGCTCTTGTAAGTTTTCCCAGAAATTTTAACTAACAGGAATCCTGGAAAAGCTGCAACAGGATGGAATGAATATCAAAAACAAGTGCATCTCAGTAATGCAAGGCACAGGCTGTAGAAGATACTATTGATGGTTTACCCATACACAGTCGGATTCCTTTAACTAGGTTGATGTTCTCCATTCTCCAGCTTCTATGAGTGCTGCTGCTAACAGCTCACACCTGCAAACTTCGCTGGAGGGTTCTTGCTTCTCCAAAAGTGCCTGAAATTATATCCATTCTCCCCCCAGGGGAGATTATAGCCAATAACTGGCTGTTGGAAGGAGGTACAGAAGCGCCACAAAAGCTCTGCTACTCTTGCCTCAAAGTGTGTGTGGTGTGCGATGGATATACAGTTGGCCCTTGAAAACCACAGGTTTCAACTGTGCAGGTACACTTATATGTGGATTTTTTCCAACCAAATGCACACTGAAAAAACAGCTCTCGTGAGATGCAAAACATGCACTTGCACTGGGTCAAATTTTCCTATAGGTGTGTTCCACTGAGCCCACTGCAGTACTTGAATGTGCACAGATTTTGGTTTAGGAAGGGATCCTGGAACCAATCCCCCAAAGGACAGGGACAACTGTGCTCTGTTTTTACATTTATGCTCAAGAGCTTCTCACACGATCAGGCTGATGTTGAATTCCACTTGAAGCTCTTTCTCACTAAATTTATCCCTTCCCTGTCCTATTTTCTCATCCTCCAAAGGATTCCCCTTAAAAATCACCTTCACTAGAATATTTGTCTCAACATCTGTTTCTAAAGGATCCAACTTAAGATACTTCCAAAAATGAGTTTAAAAAAATAGGCATGGCACAAATTAACACCATCAGGAATAAAAAAGAAGATATTACTAAGCGGCAACCATTACAAAGATAGCAAGAGAATATTATTGACAACTTTATGTCAATATGTTTGAAAATAGACATGTTCTTTAAAAACAACTAAGAAAGTAAACACAAGAATACAAAATATGATTATCCAATGTCTATTAAGATACTGAATTTATAATTTAAAGCTTTCTTAAAAGCAAACTGTTGACCATATGGGTTTATGGGTAAAATTCTTTAAACATTAAAGAATAATATTCATCTTAGAAAAACACTACCAGGGAATAGAAAAATAAAAGCATGATCTTAATATGCTTAATAATAAAACCTAGTAAGGACAGACAGGGGAGGTAGTTCATGCCTGTAATCTCAGTAATTTGGGAGGCCTAGGCAGGCAGATCACCTGAGGTCAGGAGTTTGAGACCAGCCTGGCCAACATGGTGAAACCCCATCTCTACTAAAAATACAAAAATTAGCCAGGTGAGGTGGCATGTGCCTGTAATCCCAGCTACTCAGGAGAACGTGGCAGGAGAATCGCTTGAACCCAGGAGGCGGAGGTTGCAATGAGCTGAGATCGCACCACTATACTCCAGCCTAAGCGACAAGAGTGAGAGCGAGACTCCATCCCCGCCCCCCACCCCCAAAAAATAAATAAATAAATAACAAGACAAAACAAAACCTAATGAGGACATTATAAAAAAGGATAGTGAAAATTCAATACCTCACAGAAATGTAGACGCAAAATCTTAAAATGATAACAAATTTTGACTAGAGATATATAAAACTTATAGATGAGTACTAGGAAGCTTGTTTTATTCAAGAATGTAAGGGTACTTTAATATTTATAAGTTAGTGTAATTAACTGCACTAACCAAATAAAGGTGAAAAATCATATCGTTATCTCACTGGGTACAGAAAAATTTGGTAATATCTAAGAGCTACTCATTATAAAATCATTAATAAATTAAAGACAGGAGTAATATTCCTCAGTCTAATAAATCTAATAAAAGCAGCTACTAAATATATGTGTGTGTGTATATATATATATAATATACACACTTACATACACACACACACACATATTCAAGCATTGCACTTAGTGGTGAAATATTGAAAGGTTTTCCTAGGCAGTTATGGATTAAGACAATAACGACTATTCTTACTTTCATTCAACACTACACTGGAGGTCCTAGCCAGTGCAATAAGGAATAAAAATTAAATAAAAGTTTTAGGAATTGCAAAAGTAGAACTAAAGCCATTATTGTCAAATTTTGTAGGTATTTAGAATATATAGTTCTAAAATAGAAACATAAACTACTAGAATTTTTTTAAAACTTTAGGAAACTTTCATATAATATCAACACACAAATTTCCATTTTATCTTTTGTATTTTATATATAGACAATTAGAAACTCAAACATTTAAAAGTTACTATATATAAGACCTCTACACGGAAAAGAGAAAACAATAATAATAAAAAATAAAGAATATATAAATAAGTGGCTATACTATGATCATAGTTTAAAGATTTAATATTTAAAATTATTAATAGGTTTAATTCAAAGGTAATATACTTGCAGATATCAAGACTAACTGTAAAACTATACAAATTAAAATAGTGTGGCATTCACACAAGAGTATTCAAATAAACCAATTATAAATGCAATAAATAAAACATATATACAGTTGCCTGAACAAGAGGAAATTTCAATAAATAGTACTCAAGCACTACATAGATATTAAACAGATAACTCATTATGTTGACTTTTTGTCTATGCCTCTTTTTGTTGTTTTATCTCAGAGTCTAATTTTATCAGCTTTTTTTCCCTCTTGTTTATTGCTGAAGTGTCTTTTCTTCTTCATATGTTAATAAGTCATTATTGTGTTCTGGATTTGTTGTTCTGCAATATTTGCTGCTCTGCAGCCTCCGCTGGCGATATCCAGGCAAATAGAGTCTGGAGTGGACCTCCAGCAAACTCCAACAGATCTGCAGCTGAGGGTCCTGACCATTAGAAGGAAAACTAACAAACACAAAGGACATCCACACCAAAACCCCATCTCTACGTCACCATCATCAAAGACCAAAGGTAAATAAAACCACAAAGATGGGGAGAAACCAGAGCAGAAAAGCTGAAAATTCTAAAAATCAGAGTGCCTCTTCTCCTCCAAAGGAATGCAGCTCCTCGCCAGCAACGGAACAAAGCTGGATGGAGAATGATTTTGATGAGTTGAGAGAAGAAGGCTTCAGATGATCGGTAATAACAAACTTCTCTGCACTAAAGGAGGATGTTCGAATGCATTGCAAAGACGCTAAAAACCTTGAAAAAAGATTAGATGAATGGCTAACTAGAATAAACAGTGTGGAGAAGACCTTAAATGACCTGATGGCACTGAAAACCATGGCACGAGAACTACGTGACACATGCACAAGCTTCAGTAGCCAATTCGATCAACTGGAAGGAAGGGTATCAGTGATTGAAGATCAAATGAATGAAATGAAGTGAGAAGAGAAGTTTCGAGGAAAAAAGAGTAAAAAGAAATGAACAAAGCCTCCAAGAAATATGGGACTATGTGAAAAGACCAAATCTACATCTGATTGGTGTACCTGAAAGTGATGGGGAGAATGGAACCAAGTTGGAAAACACTCTGCAGGATATTATCCAGCAGAACTTCCCCAATCTAGCAAGGCAGGCCAACATTAAAATACAGGAAATATAGAGAATTACACTAAGATACTCCTCGAGAAGAGCAACCCCAAGACACATAATCATCAGATTCTCCAAGGTTGAAATGAAAGAAAAAATGTTAAGGGCAGCCAGAGAGAAAGTTTGGGTTACCCACAAAGGGAAGCCCATCAGACTAACAGCTGATCTCTTGGCAGAAACTCTACAAGCCAGAAGAGAATGGGGGCCAATATTCAACATTCTTAAAGAAAAGAATTTTCAACCCAGAATTTCATACTCAGCTAAACTAAGCTTCATAAGTGAAGGAGAAATAAAATCCTTTACAGACAAGCAAATGCTGAGAGATTTTTGTCACCAACAGGCCTGTATTACAAGAGCTCCTGAAGGAAGCACTAAACATGGAAAGGAGCAACTGGTACCAGCCACTGGAAAAACATGCCAAATTGTAAAGACCATCAATGCTAGGAAGAAACTTCATCGTCTAACAAGCAAAATAACCAGCTAACATCAAAATGACAGGATCAAATTCACACATAACAATATTAACCTTAAATGTAAATGGGCTAAATGCTCCAATTAAAAGACACAGACAGGCAAATTGGATAAAGAGTCAAGACTCATCAGTGTGCTGTATTCAGGAGACCCATCTCTCATGCAAAGACACACATAGACTCAAAATAAAGGGATGGAGGAAGATCTATCAAGCAAATGGAAAACAAAAAAATGCAGGGGTTGCAATACTAGTCTCTGATAAAACAGACTTTAAACCAACAAAGATCAGAAGAGACAAAGAAGGCCGTTACATAATGGTAAAGGGATTAATTCAACAAGAAGAGCTAACTATCCTAAATATATATGCACCCAATATAGAAGCACCCAGACTCATAAAGCAAGTCCTTAGAGACCTACAAAGAGACTTGGACTCCCATAAAATAATAATGGGATACTTTAACACCCCACTGTCAACATTAGACAGATCAACGAGACAGAAAGTTCACAAGGATATCCAGGAATTGAACTCAGCTCTGCACCAAGCAGACCTAATAGACATCTACAGAACTCTCCACCCCAAATCAACAGAATATACATTCTTCTCAGCACCACATCACACTTATTCCAAAACTGACCACATAGTTGGAAGTAAAGCTCTCCTCAGCAAATGTAAAAGAACAGAAATTATAACAGACTGTCTCTCAGACCACAGGGCAATCAAACTAGAACTCAGGATTAAGAAACTCACTCAATACCGCTCAACTACATGGAAACTGAACAACCTGCTCCTGAATGACTACTGGGTACATAACAAAATGAAGGCAGCAATAAAGATGTTCTTTGAAGCCAATGAGAACAAAGACACAACATACCAGAATCTCTGGGACACATTCAAAGCAGTGTGTAGAGGGAAATTTATAGCACTAAATGCCCACAAGAGAAAGCAGGAAAGATCTAAAATTGACACCCTAACATCACAATTAAAATAACTAGAAAAGCAAGAGCAAACACATTCAAAAGCTAGCAGAAGGCAAGAAATAACTAAGATCAGAGCAGAACTGAAGGAGATAGAGACACAAAAAAACCTTCAAAAAATCAGTCAATCCAGAAGCTTTTTTTTTTGAAAAGATCAACAAAATTGATACACCACTAGCAAGATTAATAAAGAAGAAAAGAGAGAAGAATCAAATAGATTCAATAAAAAATGATAAAGGGGATATCACCACTGATCCACAGAAATACAAACTACCATCAGAGAATATTATAAACACCTCTACGCAAATAAACTAGAAAATCTAGAAGAAATGGATGAATTCCTGGACACATACACCCTCCCAAGACTAAACCAGGAAGAAGTGGAATCCCTGAATAGACCAATAACAGGCTCTGAAATTGAGGTAATAATTAGTAGCCTACCAACCAAAAAGAGTCCAGGACTAGATGGATTCACAGCTGAATTCTACCAGAGATTACTACCTTGTTTAGAGTCTGGATTAAATTATGTTCCTTTAAGTGGTGATTTGTTTTGATAGGCAGTTAATTGATTGGTGACTATTTTTTGGAGATTCAATTTTAGTCTTTGTTAGACTATATCTGTGTCAGGGAGTACTGACATGTTGTATCAAATTGTTTTGATACATTATTTTGATGAATGTCCTGTGTGTTGCAGGATAGTTAGAAGTTTCTGTGAATTCCACCCACTTAAAGCCAGTAATGCTTTCCCCACAATTGTGACAAATAAAGGTGTCTCCATACATTTTCAAATCTCCTCTCCAGGGAAAAATTGCCCCAGTTGAGAACTACTCATAGAGAGTAGTACTTACTCTAAAGCTACAGTAGCCCTGCTCCTAAAACATGAAAATTTTGAAGTATCTTCTTAATGCCTGGAGCCTTCAATGAACCTCTAGTACAGCTGATTGTGACTCCCACTTGTCACAGCCTTCCTTCACCACTCTGCAAAACCTCATGGAATCTCATCCTGAACATGTGTGGCCTAGTGTTTAGCCAACAGCTCAGAGAAATGATGCCATCACTCTGGCATGCTGTCCCATAAATTTCAGGCTCCTTAGAATGATCACAGTTGCCTGTTTGGGTATTTTCAAACTTATCTGTACCACAGTTTGAAAATACCCCTCAAATGAAATGAGGGTAATTATAGAGTTTACCTTGAATGTTTCTTTCTTTCAAGGATAAGAGCTCTGAGCCAGCTATTGTCTAATGACTAAAAACTGATACTGTTTGTATTTTGTCCAGTTTTAGGATTTGTTGCAGTAATGTAAGTCCCATATGTAATATTTTATCATGGCTGGAACCAAAATCTCTGATTATCTATGTAGAAAAAAAATGTATCCTGACACTACCTCATAGCATTCATAAAAATAATGAATTATAAATAGAAATATAAAAGGTAAAATAATAAAACTTCTAGAAGAAATTATGTGGTAAGCAAAGGTTTTTTTTTAAATAAGACACAAAAACATGACTATGAAGGAAAAATGTATAAACTGAATTTCATCAAAATTAAAAAGTAAAATGCGATCTATAAAATAAAATAAGGTTTTACAATATGTGTTTATCATGTATATGTTAAGAGTACATACAGATACATAAGAAAAAGAAAGACCACACATTTAGTAAAACAGATGAAATAGTAAACACTTCATGAAAGAGGATATTCAAATGGATCATAAGCATATGTAAAGGTATTCTATTTCATCATAGATTTGTAAAAATGCAAATCAATACCATAAGGAAATATGACTACACATCCATTCGGATAGCTAAACTTTAAAACATTATCTAATATGATATGACCAAGTATGAAACAATCAACATTTTTGTATGTTTTTGATGGGGATATAAACTGGTACAAACCCTTTGGAAAACTGTTTGGCAAAATCTACTATATTGGAACACATATACATTCTATGACTTAGCAATTCTTCTCCTAGCTATAATCTCAATATATTTTGACCAAAAGACATACAAAAATTTCAGAATTGTTGCTAATATTCTCAAACTAGAAACCTCCCAAATTCTTACTAACAATAAATTAATTGTGGTATATTCATCCAAAATAACACTATATAGCAATGAAAAATAACAACTTGTATGTTTAATAACATGCACACATTTTATAAATAGTTCAGTGAAAGAAAGTGGACATATATACACTGCATATTTCACTTACCTAATGTTGACAAACAGACAAAAGCAACTTATGGTGAAGGACGTACTTTCCATCTGAAAAAAAAAAAATAAAGCCTGCAAGAGAGCATAAGGAAAGCTGGGATGCTCATACATTTTATCATTTGATCTACACGGTGGGTATACAGGTATGTCCTATTTGTAAAAATGCACCGATCTCCATAAATGCAATTTCTTCACTTTATATTGTGTAACTCATGCTTCAATAACAAATGTAAAAATAAATGCAAAAATGAGTCATTATTGGACTGTTGTCTCCTTATAACTCCCAGCCATTATCTTACTCACTACGCCCCTGGTGCCCAGTTCCTACTTTGATTTTGACATTTAGAGACATCTTTCATTTCTTACCATATAATCCATGGATTACATATTGTTATATATTATCCAGAACTTTTTTGGATTAATGGAACAGTTCATCCTTGCCTAGTAGTCCATGTTTTCAGAAACATAAACTGCATGTGGGAATATAAACTGATTTAATCTGTGTCAAATATAGTTTGACAGTTGCATCAAAAGCCTTACATTTCATTCATTTTTCACATCTCCATTCACAGCCCCACTTCCAGGAATTTTAGATTAAGAAATTATTTGATTATGTGTCTAAGTATGCACACTGTCAAAACAAAAAAGTTACAGCTGTCTACAGCTATATTATCTAAACAAAAACAAATCCTGAAAACAGCTTAAGTGTTGAACAACAGAAGACTGGATACATAAATTATAACATATACTTAAAGTGAATGGCTAGACAGACATTAACATGATGATGCTGAGCTATGTTTAGTGTCAGTATTTTTCATAATACAGTGTTGTTAGGAAAGTGAACACAGAACACCATATATTATATTAGACCCATTTCATAAAAAATAGAGATAAATATTAATGAAAATATGGACAAAATGCTGACAATGATACTTCTGGGTGCTGCGCATTTGAAGAATTTTCTTGGTCTTATTTTGCATATTTATGCTTTGTAATTTTTACACAATGAATTAGATACCAATGATTTCATAGCCAAGAACTAAGTGCTAATGTGTTTATTTTTAAGGAAAAATGTTTTTATAATAAATATATTGAGTTAGAATACAATAATATGATGAGATAAACCAAAATCCTAAGGAGACATAGTGATGTCTTAATGTCATGCCTATTCAAACTGTTAATAAGTTTGGCTTCTGCCGTTTTGTGACAAATGAAATACGTGGAAGAATGAAAGCTGTTTTGTATTCTGCTGTTGTGTTAAAAATGAATGAAAGTTTATCTTTTCACTATTCTGTTGTTTTTAACTTAAAGAAAGCATTTCATTAGGATTCTATGTTGTGTGTTCCTATTGCTTTAATTTACCCCACGGTTTTAGAAACACACAAATGAATAATTAACTAACAACTTAGAAGTTTTATGTGGTCAGTCTCTGTGTACTAGCATACGGTGTTTACTCCTTAATTTTGTATACATGACAAAGTAGTAAAGCATAAACCAAGGTGAATCCAGTTCAGCAAAGTCACAAAGTGATTGGAGTAACTAACTGAGAGGTAAAAACTAGCAAACATAAGAGACAATATATATTTTTTTATCATCAGACTTTTACTTAGGAGAAGCTGACAAGACTGGATATCTAGGAACTTTATTAAATTACTTAAGTGGAAGTGTTACGAAGTCACAGTGGAAGGAAAGCTAGTTCTTTATATTATTTGAAGAATATATACATATAAATAAAGCCTCTAGTTATGATTGCATGTGGCTTTTCCTGTAAATTCAAAATAAATATATTTTTTAAAATGCCTAAATTACCAGCACTTTTGAAATATAAAGGAGAGTGGTTGCTTGAAATCAAGACTAAGCCTTTATCTGTTCATTATAGCTGGCCTTGTCAGGATTAGTCCTCGTATCCTATTAGGACTATATATAGGGCCATGTTGGAGGCCACTCTCTGTATAACAGGCATTTGATATTTAAATTATCCTGCAATCCTGATCATCTATAACCTTAGGAAAAGTAAAAGACTTATTTCATTACTATACAGGCATCCTTTTTGGCTTGGAGCTTTATGCCAGTGTGGTGCCATATTTGATTTCCCTCTCTAAGGGTGCACGACTCTTTTTAGCTTGCTCATGTGTTCCTTGACATCCGTGGTCTCCACTGCATCACTGGCAGTGGACTATCAGGAGGGATAGTTCACTAACAGCTTGCTGATCTGGATTTCTTATGAAAATCTTAGGTTCGAGATAGGGTTTCTCTAGACTACAAGATTCAGTAGGCTTTATCATAAGCTTCTAGGTGTCTCCAAAACTACAGAAGTGTCTTTATTTTGTGTGTACCAATGTCACTCCCCCCACATATCACTCCTATATGCTTAATTTTTATGGTGCTTAGTATACTTTAAAGTCATGGTGTTGTGGACTTGTCTGAACATGCATTGTTGCCAACATTCTAGTCCCATGTTGTCTTCTTAAGTATAGCTAGATAGAAAGGAAATTAAATAAGATTGGACTGACAACATATTCAACAACCTGGCAGCTCCTGGAAATATTACAATAAGGCTATTGTCAGGCCGAATTCTCTATAAGCCTAAAATACTGCTCTCCTTCCTGAATGATTGGAATCCAGACATCGACTAGCCAATATCCTTAGAGTAGTTATCAAATCATAAGAATAATAAAGAATATGGTCAAGAAATCCAGAAAGCAATATTTTCACTGTAATTAGTATCCTGAGAAAAAAATCATTATAGTCTGTTAGGCCAGACTTTGCTCAATTTTCATACAGAATTTAAACTTAATACATGATAACATAAGAAAATGATAAGTATGTTTCATTTCATGTTTCATCAGAAAGCAGAGATGGGAAAAGTCGCCATCTAATTGCTTTCCTAACTTCCCAAACTGATTTGGATTTAGTTTTACAAGATATAGTATCAAAGTTTATAGATTGCTTAATAGCTTTTCTTTGGTGGCCATAGTTTCATTTAATAACATTTACCACTATCCACATACAGCAGAGATTAAAGTCAGGCTAATATCTGGGTCCTATGATTCATGTTACATCTAATCAGATTTCACTAATATTTATGAAAACTCAGGTCCAATTTTAATTCCCACCAATCAAATCATCTATATTTTGTGAAAGCATATAAAGAAATTAACATGTAGACTTTTTAGCCCAGAGCATTCAGTTTAGTGATGTAAGTGCTCACTCCAAATACAAAATAGCTAGTTAGCAAACGGTGATTCATTTCATTGTGATTCATACAACACATAGGTATTTAAAAAATTAGGAAGCTTTCACAGATGACTTCCTAGGAGCAGATGTAGTACTTACATAATTCTTTAACCTGCCACACAGCATCACAGACATCAGGCCATAAATTTGATGAGCAATTCTGTATTCCATGGCCTTTATTCTCCTCATAGGCCACATATCACCTAGAGAAACTACAGTAGTCCTTCTTACAGTTTATATTATTTTAATAACAGTCAGAAATCTTGACAATCATTTTGTGACTTATAATCTCCTGTTTATATAACAAGATTCCTTAAAGTATGGTTGCATTTGTGTGTTTATTACCACACAGTTAAGTAAAGAAAGTCTTTGCAACTAAACCCTTTTATGCTCTTCTTTATCCATACCAACTCTATTTTTAAACAGAAGATGTTATACTTCCCAGTGTTTGGATAAAACAAATAATATAATTTTCTAGTTTCTCTCTGCCTTCTCCTAAAAGTGAAGCCATCTCTAGGCAGAGACCATGATTTTAGGCAGAGAACAAGAGGAGAATTTAGAGGCTTGAGACTCACTGTTGTAACTGTGAGATTTTTCTCAGGTTACGTAGCATCTATGTGACTCAGTTTCCATCTTTAAATTTGGAATTATAACACTTGTTCCTAATTATTTTAACAAAATGTAATGAAAGCTAAATGAGGTTAAAGTGTTTTGGAAATAAAACTGCTGCATAAATCAAGATGTGGTATTTTGGAGTAATTATTATAGCACGTCATCTGATCACTGACAGCTAATAAATCATTTAGCATGTTAGTAACAAAAACTACTAATTATGCTAAGTAAATAGGGTCCTGATGTAATTCTGTATTTTGTTCCTGGTAACTCATTTAACATGGACAGTCTCTCTTTCTTACCACTCAGTGCTTTGCCAGCATTTTCTTTAATCTTATCAGATCTCTTTGATTTAATTGAGAAGTCACTCCAGAAGAATGTCATTTTTCTTGCGTCTCTTCAACAAAGTAATATAATTAAGATTATGCAAAACAGAGAAGATTCCCAGAGTACCAGGTAAGAGTGAAGGTCTGTGAAATCCCAAAATTAGGAATTGCTGTAGTCAACATAAATAATTGACATTTAGATGACCTAATTAAAACAAATTACATCTCTGAGGGAAGAAAGTTATAATTTTAAACATAGGATATTCTTGAGAAATAATAAATATCTGAAATAGCGTTTTATATTTTCTATAAAAATCATGAAAAAATTGGCTTCATTCTCAACAAAATAATATTAAATAAATGAGAAAAGTATGGAAATTTGAAAATACATAAGAAATAAAGTATTATTAAATATTCTTAAGGTAAACTAGCAGAGTAGTTAAGTGGGACTACTCTAGAGCCAGATAACACTGGCTTAGATCATGTCTATGCACATTTCTTAATCTTTCAGTGCCCCAGTTTCCTGTCTATAAAATGGAGACCCCAGAGGTCTCTTGTGAAGATTAAATAATTTAATACATGTAAAGTGTCTTGAACAGTGCCCAAAGTATAGTAAGGATTTGGCAAATCTCCAATTTGTAGTAATTTGCATTTTTTTTTACACATTGAACTACTCTAGTGATAAAAAAATGAAAGCATTATAACAAATAAAATGAGCAACTTACCTGAATGTTTTTACATGTAATTTACTTTCAGAATTTCTTAAGGAAAAAAATATATTTTTTCACATGGAAACTACATTCTTATTCCAGAAGGACTTCATTACCTCTTCTTTTTATGAAGCAATAAATGTCTGTTCAAAATCCCTCAAACATCAGAAATGTGATTTTCTTTTGGAAATGTATCAGCTATGCTCTAAATTCTCTAACAGGTTTGAATTTTTCTCATTGTCAAATCATCTTTAATAAAGAAATGAAATTATAGATGTTGACACCACAGGGGGAAAAAAAAGACACCTTCAAATTCCCTTTATGAAGAATTTGGTGCCTTGAACATAATGTCCATTTACACTAATGGAACAATATCTACAATGTCTCCCGATGAGTATGTTTTTTAAAAAGCAGAGAAGCTGCTGTAAAAACTTTGTTAAAATTTGATCAAAAGCCTATTTCAAATGCTCATACTAAAAGCACTTTTGTATGAAATATAATCTATGAAACAATAAATTAATTATTCTTTATTGAAACCTTATATATTATTTCTAAATATTTTTTCTCTTGTTAAAATCAGAAGATGATTTTGGGTGAAAATGTACCAAAATCAACTATTGTATTGAAAAATGTGTAACGGATAGCAGACTGTCCTCAACAACAAATCTCTACAGCATGGTGATTAATAGTCATAACTATAAAATCACATTGCCCAAGCCCAAAACCAGTGCTGATACTTATTAGCTATAAGCTATAAGTTATATACATATAAGCTATATGACCTTAGGAGGGTTATATAATCTCTCTGTGCCTCAGTTTTTACCATTAGTGAAATGTGGAACACTATTGTATTTATTGAAGAGAATTGTTGTGGGGATTAATGAAATAACACGTGAAACATTTGGCATTGTCCTTGGCACATAGGAAGTGCTCAAAAGGCTTAGCAATAGTCATTATGGGTATGTGTATATATATATACACATACATATATATATACACATAATATATATATACACACATACATATATACACATATACACATATATACATAATATATATGTATATATATATACACATAATATATATGTATATATATATACACATATATACACATATATACACATATACACATACATATATATACACATACATATATATACACACACATATATATATACACATACCCATAATGACTATTGCTAAGCCTTTATATATATATATGTATATATATACACACACACGTATATATTTATATATATTCCCGTCAATAGCTTTTATATATATATTTAATATTATTATGAAAATTAATCAAGTAATGCAACAAAATGCTAATTTTAGGAATGTTGTCATTGCATAGCATTACCCTTAACACATTTGGAAGCATCCAGTATAAAAAAAATAGTGTTTTCTTCTTTTTATTTATCTACATTAAATACTTATTAAGACAAAATCATAGAAAGTGAGTACAAATGAATAACAAACGTTGTACCTTTAGGTTATGTTTAAAGGTCAAATTTTACAAAACTTCCTTCTTTTTACTGGAGTGTGTTCATTATTTTAAAAGTCACACCCTAGTGAAGCTGAAACGAATAGAGATGTGAAGATAGGAAGTTTTGGTTTCCTGAACACCAAGACCACTGTCTGATCAAAGCACATAGCTTTACCACTATTTCTTTGCCATTATTGACTTAGTCCCCTTTCAAAAATAGTGCATAGATTTCAAACATAGTAATTGCTACCATTTCATTATCGACTAGTAAATGCCTAGCACTCTTCTAAATGCTTGTAAATATTATTTCGACAATCTTCTGTAATGGTGAGGAAAAATCATAAGAATTCATATATAAGGAGAAAATGCAATTTCCTTTTGATAATTAACTGGAAGAACTCTCACCATCTGGTTAGCATTAAAAAACTAACTAAATGCCCAACTAGTTTAAATTTAATCCAATGTGATCATGTACACAGCTGCTAGGGCCTGGTCTCTCATTTAGGTAGGTTTTCAGTCTCTTAGACTGAACTACCCCCAGTCTCTTAGACTGGGAACTACAATTCAAGATGAGATTTGGGTGAGGACACAGACATACCATATGACATACCTCTCTTCTTGTCTTTTTCCTAAGGTGGGGTACAAGAGGACTGTGTGGGTGACTTGACCCTGAAGTTTTAGAGGATAGAAGAATATGCCGACCTTGTGCTGGTCATTGGGTCTACACTAACTACTGTCTACTGGAATCTGGTACAATGCTTCCTGTCTACCTACAGACTACTAAGGCTTCAATCTGTGGCTAGTGCATTTGTGGTTCTTTATTTTTGGCTGGGTAATGTTCCTGGAGTAATTTGAGCTCCATTTGGCCATGCCGATTGCAGGTCCATGTGCTCCTACCTACCCCAATGTCCTGTAGTCCACCCAGCTTCTACTGGAAGATTAATTGCAGGCACCTGGCAGGCACACTGACTTTCCACTAATGCACCCCACACATGAACTGAGAGGCTGGGGAAGGCCACCAGATCCTCTCCCAGCATGATCACAACTTTCCACTGTTTTAGCTAGACTGGATTGCCTGTGATGTTACAGGTTCCTTCTCCAATTCCAAAGGGAGAGTGCGGAGAGAGATCTTTCCGTGCTAGATATACCTCTCAATTTTTCTAACACATGTTCTCTCCAAGCCCAGAGAAAGGAGATTCAGACTATGTTGGTTTGTGTAATTCATTCTCTGTCCCTTATTCTTTTCCTGTTTTCTCTTTTCCATAGCCCCTTAACACTGAGAACTTCTAGTCTACTTTTCCCACATTGTATACTCTTTACACCATAGAACAGCAAACCTCATGGTTTTGCTATTAAAAGCAGAAAAGCCACTTTTCTGAACTTTGGTAGAATACTTTGGGCTAGGTCTTTTCCAGGTATGGTTAATGGGTTAAGAGAAGAGCAGAAGGGGATAGCTAAAGAAATAAGAGCAAATCCTATGTCTCTGCAAAATTTGTCTGTCCAGCCTATTGTTTTGTTCAGGTACCAGTTTCTCATGGATAATGTTGAGGAGCTGAAATGAAATACGGTTTTAAAATTAAGATTAATTTCTGACAAACAGTTGTTCTTTATTACATTTATAATATATATGTTTTTCATCCCAGAAAACTGAGGCTCAAAGATGCTAAATAACTTGCTCCAGTCAAATTCCCACTTCTACTTGCATCTGATGCCCCCTTTGCCTTCATTAATATGTTGACACCTTGGCTGAGTACTTAGTCCTCTTCCCTCCTCAGAAGCCTGCACTCCACAGCTTTTCCACAACACATTTGCCTATTGAATCTTACCAGGATTCCTTCTGGTGACTTATGAACCTTCTTTCATAATGTTCTATATGATATAAAATGGAAAAATAAAAAAATCATTCAATATTAAAGTCTAAGGACAAAACATCCCAGGCCATGTAGAAAGTAACTCTTTAAAATTACTCTTGCAGGCCAAAGTCATTCAGTCAACAAATATTTATTGAATTGCTTTGTCCCAGGCACATTTTAGGCACTGAGAGTACTGCCCTGAACACAACAAATTTTCTCACGGAAGGAGGACTATACAAGCTCCAAAAGGACTCCAATCCATGGGAGGGAGACAGACAACAAATACATTAACAAATAACTATATAATATTTCAGATGACGGTAAGTGATATGTGGAAAATGAAACAGGATAAGGTGGATGTGATAGGGGTATCTATTTGTTTTATATACAGTGTAAGTGAAGGCCTTTCTATCTCTGTATTAGTCTGTTCCCATGCTGCGAATAAGGACATAACAGTCTATAAAAGAAAGAGGTTTAATTGACTCACAGTTCAGCATGGCTGGGGAAGCCTCAGGAAACTTATTAATGCAATCGTGGTGGAAGGGGAAGCAACATATCCTTCTTCACATGGCAGCAGCAAGGAGAAGTGCAGAGCAAAGTGGGGAGAAGCCCCTTATAAAATCATCAGATCTCATGGGAACACACTCACTATCACAAGAACAGCATGGAGGTAGCCACCCCTGTGATTCAATTACCTTCCACCAGGTCCCTCCCACGACACGTAAGGATGATGGGAACTACAATTCAAGATGAGATTTGGGTGAGGACACAGACATACCATATCAAGCCAAGACCTGAAGGAAGCAAGAGAGTAAGAAATACAGATGTCTGGGGAAAGTCCATTCCAGGCACAGAGAGCAGGAAGTATGCTTGGTATGTTCAAGGAAAAAGATGGGCCCCATTGTGGCCAGAAGAAGGAAGACCATGGGAAGAATGGTGGCAGATGAAGAGGAGACATATGGGCCTTTGGGACTTTGCCTTTCGTTCTTTAAAAGGGGCAAGGCCACTGCAAGGTTTTGAAAAGAAGATTGTTATCAACTGACTTGAGCTGCTAGGTAGAGGCAAAACTATGGGAAAGCAGCAGTGAAATCAGGAGGAACAGTTAGGAGGTTACTGCAATAGCCTGGGAAAACGATGTGGGCTTAAATCAGAATAGTGAGAACAGTTTTGTTCAGATCTAACAAGCCACTCCAAATTTAGAGAAATAAGACAAGTCTTTAATTATGCTCATGAATTCTGTGCGTTGGGAATTTGAACAGAGAAGAACTGGAAAGCTAGCTTCAACTTCATGATTTATGGAGCCTCAGGTGAGAAGACATGAAAGTTGAGGGACTCAGTAGTTGGGGGCTGGTACCATCTGAAGCTTATTTACTCAGGTATCTGGTGAGCAATGATGGCTGTCCACTAAAAACGACTACATGTTTCTTCTCCATGTGTCTTGGGCTTCTTCCCAGCATGGTGATTGGGTCACAAGATTGAGTGTCTCAATCAAGTTGCATGGCCTTTTCAAATTAACAGACACCCTCTGACCAAACTTGGGTCAAGCTCCTCTGAGCCCTCTTTTTAACTAGGCCTCCATATTGTCTTGTCCTGTCTTTGGCTTGCTGAGTCTAGTTTCAGGAAAAAATCCCAAGTCAGTTTCACAAGAATCTCCCCATCCTTGGCCAGTCCTTGGCCTGCTTTTAGTAGGAATCCTGTTAGGCCTGTGTAGCAAGAATCCATCAACCCTTATATCTCCCCTCAGTAATTTTCCATCTACTGCCCCCTCACTGTCCATTGGCTTTAAATCCTCAGCTGTCTTTGCAGTATTCAGAAATGCATTCAGTCTCCCTCCCCTATTGAAATAGTTTTAAATAATATCTGCCTTACCATTTTAACAAGTGTCTGAATTTTTGTTAACAAAATCTAGCCTCAGAAGACATACAGTGTCATTTTGGCCACGCTGTTTATGGAAGCAATTGCCAGCCCACCTAGATTTGAGAGCAGGGTGATTAGAGTCTATTTCTTGATAGAGGAGAAGCAATATTTGTTTTAAGAATAACTTGCAAAGTAGGAGTTATTGCTGTGGTTGTCTTTGGAAAATAAAATTTGTCCCAAGATTATACAAGGGTGAGTCATAGAAGAAATAAAATAATCTATTAAAAGCTTTTTTGGTGGGTATTTATTTTCTACCAAAAACACTAGGAATATGCATTTTTTAAAATGTAACATTCACTTTTTTCCCTTTAGAAAATAATTTATATTCAATAAATCATAGAGATTAAGATCTCAGGTTATCTATTCCATCAATGGTTTAAATAATTCCTGGACCACTTTCTGTCTACTTGACTTTGAACAGGGTATTTATTCTCCTTTCTCCAAACCTCAGTTTTCTTATCTGTAATTGGCAATCATAATAATAGTAACAATCAGAGTTTTTAAAAGTATTAAATGTGACAATTCATGTGAAGTTGTATAATTATATAGAAATTGTTTGATAATTTTAGCTCTTATTACCTTCACCCTTATTATTGGAAACTTAAGGTACGGAAAAATGAAGAAAATAAAAATAATCAGAAAGAGTACCATCCAGAGAAATGTCTTGTGATACAGTTACTATATGTAAATGTGAAGAAAGAGTACCATCCAGAGAAATGTCTTGTGATACAGTTACTATATGTAAATGTGAAGAAAGTTAATATATTTTATTTTATTTACAGGTGTTAGAGTTGTTTTGTTCATATAGTAATTTTTTGCAATCAATTTTTTTTTCTTTTATTATTATTATTATTATTATTATTATTATACTTTAGGTTTTATGGTACATGTGCGCAATGTGCAGGTAAGTTACATATGTATACATGTGCCATGCTGGTGCGCTGCACCCACCAACTCGTCATCTAGCATTAGGTATATCTCTCAATGCTATCCCTCCCCCCTCCCCCCACCCCACAACAGTCCCCAGAGTGTGATGTTCCCCTTCCTGTGTCCATGTGTTCTCATTGTTCAATTCCCACCTATGAGTGAGAATATGCGGTGTTTGGTTTTTTGTTCTTGTGATAGTTTACTGAGAATGATTTTTATACGTATTTGATTAACTACCGCCTATATGAAACCTACATGTAAACATACACACAAACACACAAACATATGTATGTAAAGGCAGAAAAGAAATAGATTTGCCACAGCCTCAGTGGTTTGGCCTTTTTCCACAAGAGTAGTGAAAAACGTATTTGAAGTGGATGTGGCTTAAACATAGACACACCCTAAGCTAAATAAAAACAAACATGAATTCTTCTCAAGGTGCAATTCATTCAAATAGAGGATTTGAAATTCGATAAAATGCCAATGCAAAGGCATATAATGCTTGAATGACATTAATTAGCTTAATATTGAACCCAGGAGCAAGTGAGGCTCATCCACTGAATATGTACATAAGATTTTTCTATCAAGGAGAACCACAGAAACATATCTAAAGTGGTTTCCTCCTTTTATTTACATTCAGGTTCCTATTAACATGTTCCTGAGAAAGAACTTTATGCAAATATAAGCCTTCCAACTTATTAGCAAACTGATCATAAGCTGATCACTCTTCTTTTGTGAGCAAATGCCTTAAAAAAGCACCTGAACCATGAAAGTATTTAAGAGACTATGATTTTAACCAGACTATATTTTAAGACATCAAGTAAAAGGTAAGATTTCAAGTATCCTCTTATAATCTTAATCCCAGAAAACTTTACAGGTCTCTAACTTAACATCATTATTTGACAAATACTAAATTCACATTTCTTAACCGTTCACCAGTTCTTTTATAGGCTTTATTTTCAAGACTGTTTTTTGTTTTTCCTGTATATATAATTTGTGATAAGGAATTTTACTCTAATTTCCATCTTTTTCTCCCAAAATGAATATTATAAATCTGACCAGGCAGCCGATTTAACAGCTGTGACAACACAAGCCTCTTAGGCTTTTCAAACTAAAAACATTCCAAACTTATCTTGGTCACCCCAATTTAAAAACGAATCCATAGCAGTTTTAATATTTCTGAATATAATGATTTTTTTCTGTACACTAACCACGTATTTATTTTGAAAGTTCAATGACAGTTGTTCACAATAAATTATACTATTGTCACTGCATTCTTATATATGTAATGCTCCATCACTTAACAAACCCATACTTCTTTGAGTTTCAGAAGTCTTTCACAGACAACTCAGCCAAAGGGTAGAAAAGACTCAGTATAGCAGTAGGAGCTAAGAAATAAACTGGCAATTCTCAGATCATGATCTATCATACCTTTTTGACTATTAACTTATCATCTGACCTTCTGCTAGTCATTTACCCTCACATAGCCTTCTTTCCGAAGTGTGTAAAAATGGGAATGACAACATTCTAGTTACAGCTCAAAGAGATCAAGGAGAAAAAAACTGCTACAGGGGCTGTAAAATACCTTGCAGGCCATAAAATACCACATAAATGCTTGATAGTAAAACAGCTACAGAGCTCCATCGTTTAATATAAAACTAGTTTTTCTGCTAAACAAAGTACTAGTAGAAGCAACTAAGATCCAATAGGAAAAGATGCAAAACTCCTGGTCATAATGAAAAGTGTATGTTTGTTTGTTTATTTGTTTGAATTGATTTTATGGACTGAGGGGGAGATATATGCACAGACTACATAATCAAATGTATAGAGTGATCCAGTCATCACATACTACTCTAAAAAGACAATCTAATCAAGCACGCTGAAGTCGGAAGCTGGAAGGCAAAACATTACGCAGTCCCATGGGTGTGTTCCTCTTTAAATGAGTTTGTGTATGTGTGTTTTTTTGTCTAATGGAACTGTTTTATGGTAAACAACCAAAAGTAGGGATTTTTTAACATATTCTTTTTACTCACCCTATTTGAATATGTTCGTCATATCATTTTCCCTTTGAAATTCTAATTTCATTTGCTCAAGACCAACATTAATTATTTCAAGGAAACTTCCCCCAAATTATCATCTTACTTAAAGATTTAATCACAACTAGATGTTGCCTAACACAATTCATGCTACATTAAGAAATATCTTAATCCTTTTGGTTCTTCTTTGCTGCTCCTCAGACGAGAAATAAGCTAGAGAACAGGTTTCATCTTGTCACTTCTCACAGAAAAACCGCTTTTTGGTCTCGGTCTTGGAGTCACTTGCTAATTTACTATTTAATACTTTTTTTTACAAACAAGTATAAGCCACCGGGCTGGGCACGGTGACTCACTCCTGTAATCCCAGCACATTGGGAGGATGAGGCCAGTGGATCACCTGAGGTCACGAGTTCGAGACCAGCCTGGCCAACATGGTGAAACACCATCTCTACTAAAAATACAAAAATTAGTCGGGCATGTTTGTGCATGTCTGTAGTCCTAGCTACTCGGGAGGTTGAGATAGGAGGATCACTTAAACACGGGAGACAGAGGTTGCAGCGAGCCGAGATGGTACCACTGCACTCCAGCCTTGGCGACAGAGTAGGACTCTGTCTCAAAGAAAAAAACAATCAAATTAAAATGTGTGTGTGTGTGTGTGTGTGTGTATATGTGTGCGTGTGTATGTATACACATATATGTATATATATGTGTGTGTGTATATATATACATTATATATATATGTGCCACCTTAAGAAAACAATGCCAAGTCCTGAATCAGGAGAAAAAAAAAACATTAATTCAGCTAGCATATTAAGAAATTTTAGTATGTATTAAGTAGTAAGTAGTATGTATTAAGTAACATAGAGTGTTTTTATCACAACTATTCCTTCTAGCCCATGACTAGATTAAGACACAAAGGACCACACTACATTTTTAAAATGTATTATTTGTATATCTCTGGACAATCACTAATTTTCTTACTCTACCAGTTTTTTCATTCATTCATTCAAAAAGATTCACTGAGACCTGCTTCTTGCTAGGCATTTCTAGGCACTGGAAATTGAGTAAACAAGAGGGATAAAAGTCTCTGTCCTTGCCAGGTGCGATGGCTCTCATCTGTAATCCCAACTATGGGAAGCTGAGGCAGGAGGATGGCTTGAGCCCAGGAGTTCGAGCCCAGGCTGGGGAACATAGTGAGACCTTGTTTCTACAAAAATTTTCTTTAAAAATTAGCCAGAAGTGGTGGTGCACACCTGTAGTCCCGGATACTCAGGAGGCTGAGATGAGAGAATCTCTTGAGTTCAAGAGTTTGAGGTGACAGTGAGCTATGAGAGTGCCACTGCACTCCAGCCTGGCAAAGTAAGACCCTGTCTCTATTTTAAAAAGAAAAGAAAAAAAAGTATCTGTCTTATGTTCAAGCATACATTGGAAAGATACCTTTCTTGTTCACCTCAAAGTGTCATGATAATGTAGATATGATAATTTGTGTGAAAATATTTTGTAAACTACTAAGTGCCATATGGATATGCTATTTTTATGATTATGATAATTATATTATTGCTAATATCACTAAGTATTAGATACAAAGCCACCTCTGAATGATAAGTAGGAGATTTCTGTTACAAGAGTGGAGGTAAGGAAAGAAAAGAAGGCATTTAAGCACAGAATGAGCCAAGGACAGACCTTGTGACATTATCGGGTTTTCTGAGAACAACTAATAGTTTTCTTGTTCTCTGGGGCATAAAATGCAAGGACTCTGAGATAGTGAGAAATTAATTTGAAGAAGAAATCAGGAGCTTTGCAAGAAAGGCTGGGCATGCACTGTTATAAAGGAGAATGAGCTTCATGAAGTACTTGAAGTGAAGCCACTGAGAAATTTTGACAGAAGAGTGACACAGTTTATTTTTACACTTCAGGCAAATCACAGTGGTAGGAAAGAAGATAATATTGAGGGAGATGAAACAAGAATTAGAGAACACAGCTTAGAGGGCACTGGGATAGAAGGGTAAAGTACAGAAAAACCTGAACTGTGGAATTGAGTGTGTAGAGAAGGGTGAGGTTTAGAAATGTGTTTAGAAAGTAAAATAATTAGGGTTTGGTGATATGATTGGGGAGGATATGGGAGGATTCTAAGTTTAGTATCAAATTTCTGGTTTGTTTAGATAGTTAAAGTGAAGCACTCTCAGCCTCCCAAAATTATGAGCAGACTAAATTTTTCATTATGAATTTATTGAATTTAGTTTGGAAAATTATAAGACTGAGAAGACTAACACCTGAGAAGAAATACACAACAGATAACTGAATATCTGAGACCAAGACTCAGCAGAGAAATTAGAAATAAAGATAGAGAAGTAGGTGCTACCAGCAATAAGATACTAACTGAAACCTCACGAGTGAGTGAGGATTGTCCAGTGTTAGCATGGAGGTTTTAGCAGAATTTTCAAAGATGAAACATGTGACAGGTGTGATTTAAACTATCATGTATTAGTTTAGTTTAGTGTCCCCTTTCTCAGGAGGCTAAGCTCCCCTTTTAAACTGTCACCTTCCTCCCCACTCCGTGCAATTCTCTCTGCTTTGGAGAAGAGAGGGGGTTTATGAGATCTAAAATAGGGATAATGGGGGAGATAGCGAGGAGAGGTTGGACTCCCTTCTGGACTGTGTATGTGATCATTCCTCTCCCTCTTCCTGCTCACTTTCCTTCTTCCCCAGTCTGAAGTTGCAGAAAACAGACCTGAAATCATGCATGTGAAGGGGTAGAAAGGCATGACACTTTTTCTCACCCATCATAAGGGTCGCAGCCAACACTCCTGTTACAAAAGACAGGTGAACAACAAAAAAGCGTAACAAATGTATTTAATCAAACATGACATGGGAACCTTCAGAAACGAGACCCAAAGACATAGGGAAAATTGTCTGTTTGCTTGACTGAAGAATGGACAATCATATAGGTCATATAAAAATGTGATTGAGAGAAAGAGTATAATCTAATGGTTAGAGGCTGATGGGGGAAGCCAGCAAGGCCTGTCAATTCAGATTCTTCTTGGCCTTGTTGTGTAACATACCTTCCTCCTGCGGATGGGGCAAAATCTCTCTGAAATGAGGGTCTTCAAGGGAAAGAAAAGGAGTTATCTTTCTAGGTTTTATGCCTTGCTTTGGGGAAGAGGAGTTCTAGTTTCTATGACCAGCCTTGTGGAAGAAGAATTCTGGTTTCTGTGACTCACTTTGGGGGAGAATAAGGAGTTGAAGACAGGAGAATGGCAGAAAGTCAGAAAGACCTTGGATCTAAGGCCCTCCCGATTTCCTTCTGTGCAAAGTATCCAGCACGCCAAGATACCACACTTCAGGATTCTGTGTTTTGAGCCCACACACACACAAATTATTTTGTGTTAAGCAGCCTTAGAGTCTATTTTGGCAGTAGAGAAACGCAGGAGAAAAACACAAATGAAAAGACAAATATGATGGCTGCACACAATCTTGGGAAAAAGCAATATTAATGAATCATTCATTTATTCATTCATCCTCACATTCACTAAACAAATATGCATTGAGAAACTATGTTGTGCTAAATCTCAGCACAGAAAGAAATAGGATCTTATCATGATCCTTGAGAAATTTCCAGTCTTGAAGAGAGGAATTCATATTAGATTGCTCTTCTAACATTTCAATTTGAATGATAGAGAATCTGTGGACTTTGGTAACAACAACAAAACAGAAAAGAAAATTCTGCTTTAAAATAATTTTGCTTATATTTATTTTAATCATGAAATTTAAAGAATTTGCTGTTTAGCAGCGATGTGTACCATTGGTTGGTCGACTGGATGAGGTGACCTTCAAACTTCTGAGCAATGTGTACCATTGGTTGGTTGACTGGATGAGGTGAACTTCAAACTTCTGTTTCAATAAATAAACTCTTAATCAAGTCCCGTATGACAAGGACATTCAGCCCATTTCCAAAAATTGAAATATTTTCTACACTTTAAATGGAAATTGCATATTTTTTCTTGGGCCATAATTTTGATTCAAGTAATTCATAACAAATTACCATTGCCAATTTATATATATTTTTAATTTCAAGCTTTAATTATTTTATTCATGAATACTTCTTCCAGCATCCTAGATTAGTGGTTTCAAACGCTACCTTTAAATGAAAGCATCCCTTTCCTTTCTGTCCTCTAGCATCTCTTAAAAAGAAGTCAGTTTAAAGTCTCATGATATTTAATTTCTCATTAATTTTCAATTCCTCACTGTGAGTTTGTTATGTGTATGATATTCAAACTCACAGTATTCAACTGAACTTTTAATAAATCCTTTTTACTAGTCATACTTAAAAAAATAATCGCAGGCTTTAGAAATGTCTGCATAGTAATTTACATATCATTTAATCGTTGTTTTCAATTTTCTGGGATTTTCCACCCTTTTCATCTGTATGTCCTTCTCTTTTCAACTATTCATGAAATTTTATCACCTGGAGATAAAGTAATTTCAGGGTTTTTTTTCTAATTTGCTCTTTTCTATATTCATAAATTTGCCAGATTCTAGAAATCCATATAATACACCCAGCATTTATGCTGAACTTAACTTTTGTGGATGAGAAAAACTAAACATTTGCCAATTTCAAGATAATTGAAATGACCCATTGTTTTCCATATATCAGGGAAGAGCAGGCTCAAGTAAAATATTTTATTTGAAATAAAACGGAAGGACCCATAGAGGTACAATAATTCCATGTATAATTCTACATTAGACACATGCATTCATGGTGTAAATGTGCCCTTTCTTTTGCTAAAACATCATTAAAGCAAGTAATAAACATACAAAGTACTGATCAACCCTGGTACTTGCAATAATATGAACACAAAACAACAAAACAAAATTTAAAGACAAGCATAATTTTCAACTGCCATTGTTGAGATTGTCCATCTGAGCTCTGAATGCCGAAAGATCAACATCAATATTAAAAGAATACTGTAAACAAAGGCAAAGTGTCAACCGTTATGCCATTTCTTTTTTTATGTCTTTCTTCTGCAGTTGTAAATTCTGTTACTATAAAAGTAGATGATTCATTGCAATTATGAGGCCATTTTCATCTAAACAATCAACGGTAATGATGTGTTGTAGATAATACAGTGGAAAATTGATTTGGTGTAAATTCTTGGCAAGATATTTTTGCCATGTCCCATGCTGCAAAGGGACTGAACTGTAATGCAGAGATTATACTGCTTTTTTGCAAACCCTCTTCAGGGGAAGAGACTATTTAAGCATCATCACACTTATGCATTATAAATCAGTGCAAAACACGACCCCTCTCTTTTTATGGGAAACATAGCATTAGCATTTTCTAAATGAAACTGTCTTTCAATGCATCATATCAGATAAATATAAGGAGCATCTAGCTATATTTAGCTCCCCAACTGAAGTACACGTCAGATTTATGTTTGAAGTTTTTGTGGGAGAATTTCTCTTAGAGAGTCATTTCCAAATAGTTTAAAGGGTATGTACTAAGTGACAGGAAATTTTACTTTTACTTTCAGCTTTACCACTATCTAGTTGTGTGACCTTTGATATGCCAAATCCCTTCTGAATTTCTTTTTACATTTGACTGAATGGGACTAGCCCAGTAGAAAGTTTAAAAATATATAGGTGTTCCCTGTCTTTCCCCAGACAAGTTAAATTAGAATTTCCAAAGGTGGGATGGAAGCATTGGTATTTTCTTAAGCTCCTCATGTGATTGTAATATGCATCCAACAATCACTTCCAGCTCTAAAATGCCCTTTTTTTAAAAACAACTTGCCATTTGAGAACCACAGCATGTGTTTTAAATAAGTTCTAGGAAGAGAATTTTCAATGTAAGGTGTTGGTGTTTGTTCTATCAGTTGCATTCATAATGTAGGCTGACAAGGAAAAAAAAAGAAACACCAAGAAAAAAAAATTAACAGAGAAGGTAGACAGGCCATGCAAACGAGAGCTCAATTACAGAAGAGCTGTCTCCAGGAGACTAGAGTCATGCTCTTTAACATTCTAAGTGATTGGTTTGTGCAGTGAACCAAATCTGAGCAGTTCCAATGTTTGAAAATGTAATGACTTAAATAGAAATACTAATATACCCTTCAAGGTCATGAAACAGTTCTTTGGCCTTAGGAAACATGTAACTTCTGTGGGCTCACGTAGGTCAATTTGATAGACCTCATATAACCTTAAGATGCATCTTGCTTTTTCCACTGCATTAAAATATGTTAATACCAGCTTTGGAATCAAATTGACTCATTTATTTAAATCTGCCTTTTTTAAACTTCTTTTCCATTTGCGGAATTACCAAGAAGTTGTTTAAATTACCATATTTTCTAACTCAACAAAATTAGGCAAAGGACTAGAGTACAAAAAGGCCATCAAAACAAGAGACTAAAAGAAATCTGAGAATAACTATACTTTGCTAATGACAGCCTAAAATTTAATTTAAACTGAGCCCTGAAAATGTTTAATCATTAAGAACTGAGTTTCAATTCTCAAACACATGTTTAAGGAATGTATCAAATAGGTTATCTCTAACCAAATTATTGAAAGTGGGATAGGGTAGGTAGCAACCTAGTAGGAGTTATTTCATCTAGAAGGTTTTTTGTCCTTTCACTTAGAAGACAGGCTGTTGAATTTCATATATAAAATATGGTACATGAAATGTAGTCAATACTGCACCTTACACACAAAGCCTAAAAGTACATTAAAAATAATGGCAAAAATTGCAATTACTTTTGCATCAACCTAATAGAACAAAGTTCATATTAATCCAATTTCTAGCAACTGATTGCTAAGTTATGGCCATACCCACCATTTCAGATCCAGCACCCCCTTTTTAAAAACAAATATTCTGTAGATCCCCTTACCTTCCAAGTAACACAATCTATCTTCAACTATAATTTTTAAATATGCAATAAAATAATACATAATGACAGAATAGATATGTTAATGTACATTCATAATTATAGCATCTTCCTACTTACATACTCTAATTATGAGCTGGTAGGGATCACAGGAGAGTAAGATAAAAACTCATTCCATACAAGAAGGCCAGGAAAAGTAAAGAGCAAAGGCAGCCATGGACTCTACACTAATAACAGCTCAGTCTTATCTGTATAAAAGAATAGAAAAAGAAAAAATAATTGCATTATAGGTAACAAGGCAAAGTAAATTACAGTTTATCAGTGGTGAGAAAAATGAGTATATATGATATTCTTATAAATGAGCTGGTCCTTATTTAGAAGTGTACTTTCCAAGCAATTCAATTTGTTATGGCACGGGATAGAGTACCAGTGAAGTGCCACTGGAAACACTTTCTATCGTGGAGTCAGTCAAATGTCCAAGGATGAATTCAGTCTCTGCTACTTAAAAATCCTTGGAGATAGTATCTTTCGTTAGGCAAAGGATAATAGAAGATAGACTGGAAAAATAAACAGTAATAAAACAGGCTGTAAAGAAATCATGAGGTAAATCCATGAGGACAATTTCATAGTAAGATAGAAAACACTCTTACGAATAAGCTAAATAAATTCAATGCACACTTTCTATGACAGATTTCTTAACCTGTGTACCAAAAAAAAAAAAAAAATTAAATACAAGGATGACCACAATACTAAATAGATTTAACTTTCAGTATTATAGTTCCATTAATTTCATAATATTTGGTTCTAAGTATTTAAAAAGTCTTCTGGGCACAGTGCCTCATGCCTATAGTCCTAGCTCCTCGGAAGGCTGAGGCAAGAGGATTGCTTGAGCCCAGGCTGCACCGCACCATGATCTAGCCTGTGCTCCAATCTGGGCAACAAAGCAAAACCTAGTCCCTCAAAAAATAAATAAATAAATAAATAAAGTCTCTCATTTTCAATCTCTTACATTTTAGCAAACAGATATTATGTTTTTCCTGAAACTAAACTAACAATTTAGAATCTCTTCAAATTCACATGTTGTTAAAAAGAAGAAAAGTTACAGGTAATTTACTTTATTTTCAGACATGAATATAAAAGCCTTAAATTTGTTCAAATATTTTCATAATTAGACTAATTAATTTGCAGTTTGGTCTAAAAGTTTTGTTTTAGCTCAATTAACTCTTTTGCATGTCTTGGCTAACATGTTCCACAGTAATTTCAAATAGATTAATCAACCAGTCTGAAATTGCTGTTCATTCAGAACTTTACATCCAACCATCATATCTTTATTCAATAAAAGTAAGAGTTATCTATTTCTAAATAAGTATCTTTAAAATCCAAAGTGTTGCAAAGACAGAAACATTGAAAATTCTAAGTACCAAGGTCATTTTAAATAGTGTAAGTTTAATAAATCTCATAATTATTTATTTCATTTTAATAAATTAGATCTGGTTTCATTGCAGCTAAAGGTGACTTCAGTTCACTTTTCAAGTATCTCTGAATTATATGTTACATCCATTCATAATATTTCACTCTTAATATTTATTTTCCCACCAATATAATTTGTAAATGATAAGTAATGAACAGAATTTTTTTGAACCATATTCTTTGAGAATCATCTTACTTATGTGTCTAGGATAAGATGTTCAAACTCCTATTAAATATTCTATATGAAATAATAAATCACTCACAGAGTTATTCTTAATTTTATTATTAACACTCTTCATCAATTTGTGGAGACTTTGACAAAAATCATCGAGGACTAAGTGAGGTTCATAAATAGTGCAATTAATTGCTAAAATACCTGGTATAATTTTTAAAATTAGCTACAAACTGGTACGCCAACAACCCATAGCTAGCATTCCCAGCTGTAACAGAAGCAATGACTTGAACAAAAGAAAGAAATAATTTTTTATAAAATAATTTTTAGGTGTTTAAAGTGTAGACAACCACTTAAAATTTATTGTCAGTAATTTTTAAAATAACATTTTTCTCTATGAGCTTCCATTCCATACAATCCTTTCAAATGCAGACAGTAAAGCCTCATTATCCAAAGGAAGTTTTATCCACTTGTAATGAAAATTCATTTTGACTATAGTTCATTTCACGGCTAATTTTTGACATCTTTTGCAATCTCATCGATTATTCCTTACACAGTATCTTTGCTCAATGAAAGACAGAAATTATTTCACTTGGCTGTCCTTGGTCAGCATACCAAAAACATCTTATATAGTTGGTAAAGTTAATTTTGCCTAATAATATGAAGGTTACTATTTTGTGATGATGTGTGCACACATAAAAACCAAGCAGAAATTTGTTTTTATTTGAATATTTTTATGCATTCCAGACACAATATTAGATTTTTCAAACTTTTTCTTTAAAGCTTGGAAATATGACATATGCCTTCTAACCTTGTCAGCATCCTTCTTTGTAAATGTTTGCTTAGTTTTTAACAAGTTGATTTCTTTATTAGAAAAT
Source organism: Pongo abelii (assembly GCF_028885655.2). NCBI lineage: Eukaryota > Metazoa > Chordata > Mammalia > Primates > Hominidae > Pongo > Pongo abelii. The sequence continues at coordinate 92,192,790 of NC_071990.2, read as the reverse complement.
AACATGTGGGAGGAATATTCATATTAGCAAGTGTTTATTTGTAGTCCTATCTACAAAACCCAATTTCAAACAATAACCTGATATTCAAAATTTTTAAATGAGCTAAATAAATATATTTATATGTAGAATCACTGTGAATACAGCAGTTACAAGCTAACAGATTTTGGTGTAACGTATTGTTCTGAACATCAAAGAGCATCTAGCTCCTTGGCCCTACCACTAAATCTTGCATCACTCCCAGCCACTGTAACAATAAAAACTGCCCACAAATTTCAAAACAAAAACAAAACCCTTAGGGTGTGGTATTATTTCTCTTGAAAACTAATTCCCTAGACCTCATGTACCAAAGGTGACACTGTCTACAGGCAACTTGTTTTCAGGCACACCACTTTCTAAATACTACCTCCTGTATGTCCAGGTTACTTCTCTGGTATTCTACATTTGAAAGAAAATTGAGATCTCCAATGTCCTGATCCAGTTGTCTTTACTTCTTTCCATTATCCATTATACAGTATGGTTCCCCTTCTTTGTCCAGTTAATTAACGTTCTAAGACCCACCAAAGTCCATCAGTTCTGTTGTGACACTCCTTGGTTAAGCCACAACCTGGTTAAAGCCAGCTCCCCACCTACTCTGCATCTTCTGTCCAAACAGCACACATTGGATCAATAAATCAGCATAAATGATTGCTCATGAATCTCAGAAAAGACTCTCAGGTTATCTGGTAGCTCTGGCAAATTAAATCTGTCCACTCTTATTTTTCTAGACTGTTGTTTATCTTCTTTTATTCCAACATCCAATCCTGCACCCCCATCCTCACACTTGCCAGATTGATTTGCTTCTGGTTTCCCTAAGACAAGAGAATCCATCGGAAGAGAAAATTCCACATTCCTTCCGGAGTGAATCTTCTTGCCTTCTTTGATGTGTGCCCTCTCTGCCTTCCCTCCTGCCATTCCTGAGAACCTTCAGTGCCCTGGGCTTCATCCAATCTTACTAGTCAAGAATGTCGTTTCCTATATTGTCCCTATCTTCTGTTTGTCATCAATTTTTACATCAAGATAGGATTATCTTTATCTGCATTCTAATGAACAATCACAATTCATATCTTTTTTAAAAAAACAAAAACTCTCTTAACCCTACTTTCCCTCCAATTTGAGTCCCAGTCTTGTTTACAATTAACAGCAAATTTTCAAGATATTTTACAATTTCTGTCTTACTCTTTTTTTTTCTCTTAACACCACTTCTGCTTTCGTCAACTTACCACAAAAGCTGCTCCTAGAAAACACAACAAAAATTTCTGTATTGCCAGATTCATTGATCACTTTTCATTTCTCAGCTTACTTAACTTACAGGAAGCTACTGACGTTGCTGATTAGTCTGTCTTGAAACTCTCTACTTTCACTTTGCTTCTCTCCAGGTTATCTGCATCGCTAACTGATCCCTCATTCTCAGCTTGCTGTACAAGATGTTCCTCATCCTCCCAACTTTCAAACATTGAACACTCAGGCTCAATCTTTGGCCCTTTCCCCATCACTTCCTAAGCAATATCATCCACTCCCATGGCTTTTGATACCATTTATGATGTTACTTATTTTTACATTTAAGAATCCTGCCCAGATTTTACTCCTGAACTCCTTCTCTGATTGTCTATTTGACATCTCAATTTGCATGCCAAAAAAAAAGTCTTTAAATTAACATGTAAAAAAAGTGAACACTTGATTTTCTCTACACAAATAGCTACTTCCCCAGTTTTTTCTGTCTTAGCAATGGCAACACTATTCTTTCAGTTGTGACAGCCAAGATGTCAGAGTCATTCTTGTCTTCTCTACTTCTTGTATACCTCACTTTCAGTCCATTAGAAAATGCTTTTGGACCTAATCTCAAATATATATTCAAATAAAATAACTTTTTACCTCGATCACTACTCCTCTAAACTGATGATTCATTTGATAAAACTCAAAAATTCTGCATAAGCAAACACTGTAAAATTTAGTGGATTAAAATAGCCATTTATTATTACTTTAAAATCTCTAGGCCAACTGAGGGAGATGTTCTGCTTACCTGAGCAAGTTTCAGTGGATCTCAGCCTAGCGCTTTAATATCTCTGAAGTGTCAGCTGGGACAACTGAGTGGTTTTAACTCTGGCCTACATGATTTCTCATCTTGCCGTGAGCTAATGTGGGCCTGTTCTGATGACAGCTGCCAAGGCTCTAAGAATGCAGAACAGTGCAAGGCCTACTGAGGCCTAGGCAAGGAAATCAGAAACCATATGACGCCACTTTGCTGCATTCTATCAGTCAAAACAAGTATGAAGCCCACCTAGATTCATTGTGAGGAAAAGCTGCAAAGTCACACTACAAAAGCATATGGGTACACAGAAATAACTACTACATTTTTGCATTCAATCTACTATACCATTTCACTCAGAATAAGGTCCAAAACCCTAACTCTGGCCAACAAAGGCCCTTTATAATCTGGCAACTCCCCCTTTTCCAACCTCACTTCTTATCTCTCTCCTGTTTCCTCATTGCACTCCAACTACACTGAACATATCCCCATTGCACAATCTCTGTGTTTGTGGTTCAGCCTGGAATTCTCTTCCCCCAAACCTCCTTGGTTCTCTCCCATTCTATCTTTCTGCTCCAATCAGAGAGATGTATCCTGAATCACTATTCAAAATGTCACCACGGGCCGGGCGCAGTGGTTCACGCTTGTAATCTCAGCACTATGGGAGGCCAAGGAGGGAGGATCACGAGATAAGGGCTTCAAGACCAGCCTGACCAACATGGTGAAACCCCGTCTCTACTAAAACTGCAAAAATTAGCCAGGTGTGGTGGCAGGTGCCTGCAATCCCAGCTACTCAGGAGGCTGAGGCAGGAGAATGGCGTTAACCCGTGAGGCGGAGCTTGCAGTGAGCTGAGATCGCGCCACTGCACTCCAGCCTGGGCGACAGAGCTAGACTCCATCTCAAAACAAAAACAAAAACAAAAAAAAATCAAAACAAAGTCACCACATTTCCTCTGCACTCTAAATGTGTTTTATCATTCTTGATAAGACCTATTATTTAGTTCTGGCGTATGGCCTGTCTTCAGTAGAGGAATGTCAACACCATGAGATCAGAGAATTTGTGTTTGGTTCATTGCCTCATCCCCAGTAACGAGACCAGCACTGTTCAATAAAAATATAATGTAAGATGTGTAATTTTAAATTTTTTAATAGCCACACTGTAAAAAGTAAAAAGAGGTAGGTGGAATTGATTTTAATTTTTTAAAAATTTAACCCAAATATATAATACATTATAATTTTAACCATGCCACCAATTTTAAGTACTAAGACATCTTATTTTACATTTTTAAAAGCTAAGTCTTCAAAATTCAAATGTATTTTACCTTTACACACATCTCCAATCAGATACGTGCTCAACAGCCACATGTGGTTAGTGACTACAATTTGGAGAGCACAAATCTAACTCATTGTTAGTGCTACATAAGTTTTAGTAATTCTTATTGTAACCCAAAGTGTCCACACACAAGTGGACTAGATGACATTGCAGGAAAGTCCTGTGGCAAAAGTGAAACTCCTAGTTCCACAGCTTTATCAGTTGAAGGCAGGTCTTACTGCTTTCCTCACTTTATCACATTGTCTCTGAAGGTTTTAGTACGTGTTTCTCCAACTTTATCTCCATGTTCTTGAATGCTTTACTATTTCTCTAGTTTTCTTGATCTCATTGCTCTTAACACTTTCAAGTAAAGAGTAAAACATTCAAGACCACAGAGATAAAGGCTGTAGATAAATGGGAACAAAACATAACACAAAATACCTCAAGTCAATTCTCTTTCTTTCTTCTCTGTTCACAAAAGTAATATATTTACTCAGAATTACAGTTAGTTGTTTTGGCTAGATATGGAAAAAATCAATAATGAGTCTTCTTCAATGCTTTTCCTCTCATTGTTTAAGATTCTTGTGGTCAAAAACCCCATCATAGCTTTCTATGTTCACACCAGAGGCTAAAAAACCCAGGTTTTCTCCATCTATAGGTAATTACACTTACAGTTCATTTTGCCTAAAAAGCTCACTGTCTTCTCTCCACCCAGTTTCATTATTCGGGTATCAGATTAAATAGCACTGGAAGAGAGGGGATTCTGAATTAGACCATCCTCCCTGTTAGACATTTTCATAGCACTCACCTTCCTTCATACCACTCATCATGATTGTAAATACGTAATCATTTGAATAATTATTCTTGAAGCACAGCTCATGCTGCATCCTCAGTATAGAGTTACTGACACAAACCACTTGCTCAAAAATACTAAGTAATGAATGTAATAATTGAAAATATGTGGTTGTTGAGTACACGGGATGAGTAAATTTAGAACTAAAAAAGATTATTAATGACAACTAATGCCCAGTGCCTACATTTAGGATAGCAGTCCAAATGGAAAACTCTTAATCAACTAACACACACACACATACAGACATTTAACTTAAACTTACTGGGCTGTTTATTTGTATCTGGAAAGTTTTATGAGTAAGTATAGTATAAAGGGAAAAAGATGTCACAGGGCTGGGTGCAGGGCATTATGAGAAAAGCTGAGCAGATGGCCAGGGGATGTGCCATGCTTCATTATTAAGCACTTGTGTGACCTTCAGGCACTCTGGACCTTAAATTTATTCTTTGTAAAATAACTTGGCTGGATTTGATCTCTATGAGACCCTATTTCTCAATTCTAACATGTACTTTTTTTCTAATTTTAATCCCTCTAAAATTGAGATACATCTTACAATCAATGCTTTTACATCCCTGTCAAGTGTGGTTGTGAGTGACATAAACAAAAGAAAAAGTCTTCCCTTGATACCGTCTGGAAAGATCAAGAAAACACTAATACTAAAGCATGTTAGATTCAGTGAAATACAGGGACTTTGAGCCATAAAATTCTGTGATACTAAGTTATTTCCTTTACCACCCATTTCCTAACATTTTAAATCATTTAAAATTAAAAGATAAACATTTATAAAATAGTGTGTCTTTGTGTGACTCACTGACCTGATTCCTGTTAATGATGTTGTAGGTCAAAATGACCAGGGTGTTTAGACTCATAACTGACATAGAAATATTTACAGTATGTTTTCATACATGGCTAACTCAAATACCATTACACATACATATTTACCTAAAGACATTCTTTTTTGGTTGAGAAAATAGTCCTCAACCCAGAATTCTCCAAATAAAAAGCTTCATTTCCCTACTCAGCATGAACAGAATCTACGTTGTAAAAGCCTATAAATGAATGCTTTTGCCACTTTTCATGTCCTTTCACATCATGGTAGATTTTTATTTTTTATGAATCAGGCATCATGTATTTATTCAAACAATTATGATATATTTTGATACATAAACACTACACTTATTGGGATGCCCCCACACAGACACACACCTCAGAAGCATTTTAGAGACCTTCCACTGTTCTATCATTTCTTATTAATTATTTTGTGTTTCAACATTCTGCACACAGTCAATTTCAGTTAATTATACCAGGAATCTCTCTAGAAAATGAAAAGCACTGTATGCACACATTCACCCAAACACAGAATTGTATACACAGAGCCAACATCTGGACACATTTATATATGCCACCCCTCACAACCACAGACATTTTCTTCAATGAGTTTTGTATTGTTTTGTCTTGAATACTTAATGTTTTCTATAAACTATATCACTTCCCCCTTGGGGTTAAAAACGGCATATTTTTAAATCTCCCTCTTTATTCCTGCTTCAGTTTGTTTTTAAACATATTGACTTAATGTCAAATCTTCACTTAAAACTGGCTTTTGCTAATTTTTGCTATGCAGCTTCTATTATTTAAGTAGAGGTGTTTGCACTTAATGCCAACTGAAGGCAGTGTGAGCTGTCTAGATAGTACATTAGGGAGAATAGCTGATGGATTACAAATCTCTGCATTTCACCAACAAAAATGAATTTGAATCCATCAATTTTATTCACTTATGCCAAATTTAGGAAGTTCAGTTTATGCAGATGTGTCAAAATATTACATTCAACACCTAGATGAACGAGTTCAATTAATTTAATTTTGCAGTTTGCTTTGATTGGGTTAGGCTAGTTCTATACACAAAGCAGAAACTCCAAGCGAAATTGAACCTAGTCAGGGAAGGGATCAGGGCAGTGGCAGCTGGGCTCAGCTGAATGGTCAGACAAAGTGTTAGAAATCAGTAACAAGGGAAGGGAGGTGCCTAGACTTTCCTTCTGACACCCATGCCTGTCTTTTACTTAACACCTATCTGATGTCCCTGAAAGAAAGTAACCACAGCAGTGAATAAAATTAAGATGAAAAAAGGCCATTGCGCTTGCAATGCAGAGCAGATCAGTCAGGGCGACCAAAATGAAAGAGAAAAAGGAACAATAATCCTGCTGTGTGGTTATATAGCACCTTTCATCAAAACAATGTGAGAATTCTCTATTTTTGCAGGCCAGCTCCCTAGAGGGCTTTGAAAGCAATTCAGGAGGGAAATAAAAGGATTGCAGAACAGATTTCAGGCTTGAATGATAAAATGGACATTCTGCAAGACAGATTTTACTGAATTGATAACTGGATGATTGAGGCTGTCACACATAAATAAATTGAAAAGGAGTAAAATCAAAAAGACAGCAGAAAATTTTGAAAGGATATAAAAGTACAAAGAAAACCTGATGACCTTGAAAGAAGGTCAGAGAACCAGCCTCTATATTCAGACAGTCGAGAAGATTCAAACCTGAAAATCTAGTGGGCTCCTGGCAGGTATGATCAGTACCAAAATAGGAGACCCACACATTTCCAAAACAGCTTAGTAGCAACACTGCACAGTTGGCAGTGTTAAGCAGTTATCAAATCATGGAATCAGTAAGTTGATTTAAGCAACAGTTACTCTGAAATCTAGGCTGCTGCTGCTGCTTTTTATTCTTCCCTATTTTATTTATTTATTTACTTATTTTATGGAAGGATAGGTCTGTGGAAGGATTGCTACAGAGTGTCCCAGTCATGCAAAATATAGGCTTCTGCTCAAGTTTTTCCTGGGTATCTCTCATGGATAACATGGGCCCCACGGATATTCCTCACCTGGCTACATCCCAGTCCCTAAGGAGTAACGGAGAGATGCCACCTTAGCCAGCGCTATGGGTCACAACCTAGACCCTGAAAGAAGGAAGATTTCCCAGGCCCTTTCTCAAGTGTCTTGATTGGCTATTCCAAGAGAACTTAGAAAGGGAGGAGTTCCCTGGAGGCTCCCTCTCTCTCCCTGCAGTTAGAAAATGTCCATCAGGATAAATAGCTAATGCATGCTGGGCTTAATACCTAGGTGATGGGTTGATAGGTGCGGCAAACCACCCTAGCTCGTGTTTACCTATGTTAACAAGCCTGCACTGTACTGCACATGTATCCCAGAGCTTAAAATAAAATTAAACTAATTTAAAAAAAAAAAAAGAAAAAAAAAGAGAAAATGTCCATCCATGCTGGGTGTGGTGGTTCATGCTTGTAATCCCAGCACTTTGGCAGGCTGATGCAGGCAGATTACTTGAGGCCAGGAGTTCCAGACCAGCCTGGACAACATGACGAAACCCCGTACACACATACACACACACACATGCACACACACACACAAAATAGCCAGGGGTGGGGCACACCTGTAGTCCCAGCTACTCAGGAGGCTGAGACACAAAAATAGCAAACCCGGAAAGCAGAGGCTGCAATGAAATGTGATCATACCACTGCATTCCAGTGGGACTCTGTCACACACACACACAAAAAAAAAAAAAAAAAAAAAAAGAAAGAAAGAAAAGAAAAGAAAAAAGAAAGGAAACGAAAGGAAAAGAAAAAGAAAAAAAGGAAGAAAGAAAATGTCCATCCAAAGCTTTCCCCAACCACTGGAAACATTGGTAGGTTTGTGCTCGGGGCATTACTTTCCCCAGGACAGTTGGAGGAGAAGAGAAATTAGAGGATGAAGGTGACATGTTAGAAGTAGCTGCACACCCTGGGCAAGGTGAGACATCCCATTCCCAGAAGTTCCATGTGACCCAAGGTCTCAGCTACCTTTTAATGGAAGAGGAAGCCACCTTCCTTTCTGTGCTCAACGAGACACTGGACAGGCCTTTTTACAAGGTGGAATAGCAAAGTCTCTTCTACTTTTCCACAAGGTATGCTTTATGTCTTCTTTGCTGGTGTAGATACCAGTGAGAAGGAAATGCCGTAGTGACAAGAAGTCAAGCAAAATAGACTTTCAGGACCTCAGAACATCAGCTTCTCCTACTCTTCTGCAAATTAAAAGATCAATGGGTCAAAAAGGCTTCACTTCATTTGCAGACATTAATAGTAAGACTTATGCTGTTTTACTTTAAGGTTGGGCCTGATTTTCACATTGTGGAAAGAACCACAAGCAAATTTCTATAGCAGGTTTCTATTTAGCACCATCTAGTACAAAGTAATGATCTGTTAATGTTAACGATAGCCTACACTTTCCTTAGAAATGTTTTCTATAAGCATTATCTGAAACAGGATTTTTTTTCTCTAATAGGAATGTGGTACCTTGTGATAAAAGAAATGTCTCTCTCTCTCTTTCTCTCTCTCCCCTCCCCTCTGTGTGTGTGTGTGTGTTTGTGTGTGTACAGATACACAGGCTGTCATTCTGCAATTGAAATATCTCGTTAAAAATAATAAAATTATAATATTGTAGTGAACCATCTCCAACAAAATTTTAAGTTAATTACAGTTAAAAAAAATGTGGCCTAAGTAAAAGAATATGACATTTGGAAGAAGACAGCAGATGATAGTGGAAAGACATGGGGAATAGGTCCAAAACAGACCTAGTTTAAATCTTTACCTATAACCTTGACTGTTATTGTTAGCTTTCCTATATCTATCTTCATCTATGAATTGGAGATAGCAATACCCACCTGTCTAGGTTAGTGGGAAGATTAGAAATTATGTAAATATAGTGCCTGCACACAGCAAGCATTCAATAAATTGTAGCTACTATCACTAATGGGAAGCAGCATATTGTAGATAGAATAAAGAGTAGGGGATTTCAAGAGAAAGAAACTGATAAGTCCAGTTTGATATTTACCAGCTGTTTAACTTTGAGAAAGATAGTTAACAGCTGTGACTCTCTGTTGCCTCACATGTTCAATGGGCATAATAATAATTATTTCATAGGGTTGTTGTAAGTAATAAACATGTCAAAGTAAGTAAAGTGCTTACCTGGAATATAATGGATGCTCAAAATATGTGAATTCCCACGGTCTCCCTGCCATGCAACCAAACAGATCTACTTTTACATAGGTTTGTTTTTCAACAATAAATAATGAAAAGCATTTATAACCAAATACTCAGAGGATCTTCCTATGCTTATTGCTAAAATATCCATAGAATGCAATCAGAATGTTCACTCCAGGGAGTAGATATTGTGAATAGTAGCTTCTAGACTACTCAGGAAGTTTCTATCACTTGTGAATCATTCTTTCCTCTTTCTGCCTGCTTGTTTGTTTACCTTCCTCCAATGTTAATAAAGCATCTGCTATGTTTAAGTCATGAGCTAGAAGCTGGAGTTGAAGAAAAGAGAAAACCTTTATCCAGTTAACATGCTCTCCCCTTAAGGCAATGCCCTCACTAACAGTGTTTCCCTTCTCCTGCTTCGTAAAGCCTCTGTTTTGTTGACTTCTCTGCCAAGAATTCCCTGTTACTCCTCTCTCATCCATTTATTGCATTTCCATTGTCCTGGCCTGATATTGTGCTAAGCCAAGCACTGATGCCAAAAGGGAGAGGGCCAGTGGAGAAGGATTCATGCCCAGAGATCCCTGGAGCCCCTCTCTTGAGAATTTCCCAACAGCCTAGCCAGAGTAGAACAAAATTTCACTAGCAGCTGCAGCAGTAGTTCACGGCCCTGTGAGAATGTGACATCTCACTCTTTCATTCACAATGCTTCTCTGCTCTCTGTTTCTCATAGATTTTAGTTTGCCTGCCTCCGGGACTCAGATGCTTTCATAGAATTGATGCAAACCCATGGGAAATTTATTTGTCCTCTGATATCATCCATGCTAATGCTCCTCTCCATTAGCTCAGATAATCAAGAGTTGACTACACATAGAACTGTGGAGGACTACAAAAGCACTTATAATCTAATGAGAAAGAGTGGAAAAATACTGAAGGAATTTAAAAAGAGAGAGAGAACAGAAAGAAAGCCACAATTATATACAGAAACCAACTTATAATGCCCTAGCTAAGCACAAAAATTAAAGGGGAAATGTATGGAATAACTGAAATGAATACCACTAAGACTGGAACAGTGTCCCGGTGCTATTGAGGGATAGCAAGCCATATTACAAATATGGGTCAGATTTAGAAGAGAGGTTCCATGGCATTTGGGGGAAGGGAAGTAAGGTAATTGTCATTCTAGTTACTGACTCTGATCTCTCTGAAATTAGTTTTCTTACATAAAAGGCTGGTTTTAGACTGTACATTATGTTGCGTTCACGTGGAAATCAAGGTATAAGGCAGGGCTAGTTATCAATATTAGTAGTAGCCCAGCCATAATATATTATGGGCAGTTACATCTAGGAAATTAAAGAACAGTGCCAGTTATCAAGTTAATAACATAAGTACACAGACCTACCTCATGTTGGTAGCTGGGTCCCAATAAGTGCCAGATTTGCCTCCATTATTCTTGGATGCCAAACTACATCGATATTTTATACCAGTAGCATGGAAGAAATCATAGCCCTCACCAATGTAATGAAAGAGAAGGAATTTGGTAAATTCTTTTTTTTTTTTTTTTTTTTGAGACAGAGTCTCACTCTGTCACCCAGGATGGAGTGCAATGGCATAATCTCAGCTCACTGCAACCTCTGCCTCCTGGCTTCAAGCAATTCTCCTGCCTCAGCCTCCCCAGTAGCTGGGATTACAGGTGCCCACCACCATGCTTGGCTAATTTTTTGTATTTGTAGTAGAAACAGGGTCTTGCCATGTTGGCCAGGCTGGTCTAGAACTCCTGATCTCAGGTGATCCACCTACCTCAGCCTCCCAAAGTGCTGGGGTACAGGCATGAGCCATTGCACCCTGCCAGGATTTGGTAAATTCCAATTTCTCTTTAAAATCTTATTTTTTAATGTAAGCAGGATAGGGCATTGAAGTGGTTCATTGCAAATTAAATTTAGTAATAGTGTCCACTACAACAATGGTTCCTTGTATGACCATGAAATTAACATATTACCCAGATTTCAGAATAATGTTTGTGATAAGTGACTTCATAAATGCAATTTTGGGCCAGGTGCGGTGGCTCACACCTGTAATCCCAATACTTTGGGAGGCTGCAGTGGGTGGATTTCTTGAGTTCAGTAGTTCAAAACCAGCCTGAGCAACATGGTGAAACCCCATCACTACCAGAAATACGAAAATTAGCTGGGTGTGGTGGTGGGCACCTGCAGTCCCAGCTATTTGGGAGGCTGAGGTGGGAGGATGGCTGAAGCCTGGAAAGTCGAGGCTGCAGTGAGCCATGATTATGCCACTGTACTCCAGCCTGGATGGCACAATAAGACCCCGTCTCACACACACACACACACACACACACACACACACACACACACACACACACAAAAGTAAAGAAAAGCTATTTTTTCCTCCCCAGTCATGGTTACTGGTCAGTTCACATTCACTGAGAAGGTTGTATAGCACACCTTTGTAGTATTGCAGAAAAGTATGTATCTGCTTACTTTCATGAAGTCACTCACTAAGATTTAGTGGAAATAAATCTAACATCTGACAAGCAGGCCTATCACAGCAGCAATGACTTCTAATGATTGGAGTAACAGAGGCATTAAAAAACTACAGAGGCCAGGCGCAGTGGCTCACGCCTGTAATCCTAGCACTTTGGGAGGCCGAGGCAGATGGATCACGAGGTCAGGAGATCGAGACCATCCTGGCTAACGTGGTGAAACCCCGTCTCTACTACAAATACAAAAAATAGCCAGGCGTGGTGGCGGGCGCCTGTAGTCCCGGCTACTTGGGAGGCTGAGGCAGGAGAATGGTGTGAACGCGGGAGGCAGAGCTTGCAGTGAGCCGAGATTGCGCCGCTGCGCTCCAACCTGGGTGACAGAGCGAGACTCTGTCTCAAAACAACAACAACAACAACAACAAAAACTACAGATAGATTAGAACCACATACAACAAATTCTAAGAGCCACCAACCACTGTTAAGATTACGGTGATTCACTAAACAGAATGAAGTTACTCAATTAAAGCTCAAAAAGAATGTCTGGTCTTAGATGAGTCACCTCACCTATAAAAAGGAGGCACAATCACTTTTAGAATTCTCTGGATATAGGAAAATACATACAGGAGTCTGCATACTAAAATACAGAGAAGAAAAATAATTTCTGGAAGAAATAAATTTCAGTCATATTTCCTCCAAGATGGTTTAAACAAGTCCTTTCATCATTCAACTCCTTTAGGTCAAAGGTGGTATAGTATAAGGGGAGAAGGCTGATCTACCTAGATTATCAGGAGGAGCTCATTTTGAATACAATGTTTCTTTACTATTGAGTTTCTCTTCTAGATACCAGTCTTTTGTGTAATGTGTTCTGCGTGAATATTTTCTTCTAGCTTGTAGCTATCTTTCTATCCTTTTAAGAGTATTTTACAGAGTAAATGTTTTAAAATTTGATAATGCTCAATTTGTCAATTTTTATTTAATGCATCATGTGCTTGATGTCATCTAAATAGTCCTTGTCCATGGAATATAGATTCCAAAGATTTTCCGTCTTTTTTACTTTCCAGCAACCATTGTTATTATACTTTAAATGAGTGTCCTGTTAACAACACATAGTGGGACTTTTTTTTTTTATGTTCTGCCAACCTCTTTCAAGTTAGATATTTAGACAATTTAAGGTAATCATTGATGTGTTAGGGCTTAAATCCGAAATATTATTTGTTTTCTATTTATTGCCACTGTTTATCATTTCTTTCTTCTCTTTTCTTACTTTTCCAAGATTATTTTAACATTTTTTAAGGATTTCATTTGATTTACTTAGAGTATTATTGAGTTTTAAATTTCTTAGTGGTTGTTTTAGGTATTACAATATATATACAGAACATGATAGTCTACTGTTACTGATATTTTACCAAATTCAGTGAAGTATATTTTGCTCCATAAACATGATGTCCATTTAGCTCCCTTTAACATCCCCTCTTTATAAATATAATTGTCTTAAGTATTTCCTCTACATATATTGAGAGCATCACAGTCACTAGAGTTAAAGTTTTTTATATAATCCATCAAATATAATTTAGGGCACACATAAATTAGGGTGTCTATTGCTTTTACCTCTATTTTTACCCATTCCAATGTTCTTCTTTCCTTTTGGAAGTTCCAAGCCTCCTTCTGTTATAATTTTCTTTCATTTTAGATAACTTTATTTGGCAATTATTTAAGGGTAGGTTTTCTAGCAATACATTTTCTAACCTTTCCTTCATTTGAAAATGTGTTGATTTATTCTTCATTTCTGATGGATACCTCAGAGTATGTAGAATTTGTGGTTGACGGTTCTTTTTTTTTAGTACTTGAAAAATGTTATCACCGTCTCCTGGCCTCCAAAGTTTCAAATGAAATAACCGTTGTTATTTTTTAATTGGTGCCCCTCTGTAGACAATAAATCATTCCTCTTGCTTTCAAGACTTTTTTTGTCTTAGTTTTGAGAAGTTTAACTATGATGTGTCTTGATGTGAATTCTTTGAGTTTATTTTAAATGAGTAGTCACTCAGCTTCTTAAATGTATGGGTTTATGTATTTTGCCAAATTTCAGAAGTTTTAAGGCTTTATTTCATCAAATAGTTTTCAATCCCATAGTCTTACTCCTCTCTTTCTGGAATTCCAATGATAAGGATGTTAACATTTCATTATTTCCCCACACGTCCCTAAAACACTATTCATTTTTTCTTAGTTCATTTTCTCTAGGCTCAGATTGTGTAAATGCTATTGTGCTGTCTTCAAGTTACTGGATTCTACTCTCTGTAATCTTTACACACTAGTAAACCCATTCAGTATGTTTTTAATTTGAGTTCCTATATTTTCAGCTGTACAATTTCTACTTTAAAATAAATTCTACTTCTTTGCTGAAGTTTTCTGTTTTTTATTTGTTTCAAGAGAATACTTAATTGCTTGTGAAGCATTTTTATCATGGCTGTTTTAAAATCCTTGTCAAGTAATTCTAATAGCTATGTCATCCTGGTGTTGGCATCTGTTCATTGTCCTTTCTCATTCATGTAGCAATTAAGCTAATTCTTGGTATAATGAATGTATTTTGTTGCATAATGGATATTTTGGATATTCAATTATGATATTCCATATACTATTTGGTCTTTTTATTTAAGCTGGCATTCCACTTTTGATGTGTAGCAAGAGGACCAGGCAGATGTTTATGCTCAGCTTCCCAGTTGGTCCCACTAACTCTACCCTGGGAAAAGTGGGGCAATAACTTACATTGCCTCATTATCTTTGAGTAGAAGTACAATATTAGCTCTCCATTCTGCCTCATGAAATGTTAAAATAATAATATTTAAATATGGGGTTAAATAGAACATACAATTAATAAATTTTTTTTTTGAGACAGAGTCTCACTGTCACCCAGGCTGGAGTACAGTGGCGCGATCTCGGCTCACTGCAATCTCTGCCCCCCTTGTTTAAGCGATTCTCCTGCCTCAGCCTCCCACGTAGCTGGGATGATAGGTGCCTACCACCACGCCTGGCTAATTTTTTGTATTTTTAGTAGAGACGGGGTTTCATCATCTTGGCCAGGCTGGTCTTGAACTCCTGATCTTGTGATCCACTCAGCCTCCCAAAGTGCTGGGATTGCATTATTAATTTTTTTAAGTAACCACAGCCAAATTTGTTGTCATTCTTGCCAACTCTTGAACTAAAACCAACTTCTGCTGTCTGACCTAGCACAGGAACTGTAAACTCACTCAGACCTGGGTAGTAAGGAAGTGGCAATGACCATCATATTAGTTCATCTCCAAATCTAGAATTTTTTGGTTATGTAAAAAGGAGTTCTAGGGTCTCCATGATCAATTTTCCACTACTAAATATCCCTGCTAGTCAGGCTTTCTGATAATCATGCTCTTGAATATTGTGAAAAGCATCTTCACTGTACCATTTTGGGGCAGGTGCTACTACTTGAATCTGGCATTTAGGGGCTTAATATAAAAATTGAAATATGGGAAACTTTCAACTGCAGCAACACTTACTGGCCACTAAACTATTTTACAATTACAACCACTAAACTATTTTACAAAATGCTGATGCTTCCCTAACCTGCAAAACTCTCTCAGTGTCTTGGTAAAATAAACATATTCTGAGCCCTTTCAGAAAATATAGTTAGGGAATTGTTCATGCTAAATCCAATCCAATTTTTGTTCTCCCTAAGGCTTTAGATTCCTTCTCTGTATAATACCATGGAGTGCATGGAAGTTCAAATATTTAAAGTTCCTTTTCAAAGCCAACAGGATAACATATCTGCTGCTTTAATGTCTCTGAATCATTCTTTTTCTAACCTCTAGATCCTCTTTTGAAGAGCTCACCTTATTAAGTCAGGCCCACCTGAATAATCTCTCTAGTATTAACTTAAAGTCAACTGATTAGAGGCCTTAATTACTTCCTTACATATGAAAAGTCCCTTTCTCTTCACCATGTAGTGTGAACTAATCATGGAAATGCTCTTCTATCTTTCTCATATGTCCTGCCCACACTCATGGGTTAGGGATTATACAGGGTATGTACACTAGAAGGTGGGAATGTTAAAAGGCCATCCTAAAATTCTGCCTAGCATGCTCCTCTGGTACCAACTATAAAGAAAATCAATATTAATAGAGAAACAGACTTAAAAATAAAAGAAATATATGATTTTTAAAACCAAACATTAAATAACAAACTTCTTGAGTTTTACTGAAAATTGACATCATCTGTTAAATAATAAATGCCTTAAGTGGCAATACAAGGTGATATTAAAAGGGATTTCCTTTGAAGGACTTTTAATTTCTGTTTTGTCCATAAACTTGATTTAAGGTGAGGTGCAAGATACAGACCTGCAATTTTTCAGAATGTGATCAAATAATTATATAGTAAAACTTTAAAAATATTTCTTATATCTAACCATCTTTGGAGAAACCCATGTGTGTCAGCCTATATTGAATTAATATCTTGTTAAATGTTACATTTACCTAATACCAGAGCTTTATAATATATTAATCAAAAGCTAATATAACTAAAAAAGGAAGTGGGCAAATCCACAATTATATTTGTAGATTTCAACACCTGTCTCCTGGGAATGATAGAACAAGTAAATCAGTAAGGTTATGAAAGACCTAACAAACAGTTACAATGAACTTGACCTTATTGGCAATAAATAACACAATACTCATTTTTTTCAAGTATGCATGAAACATTCACAAATGTGGCTATATTCTAGGCCATAAACAAAACCTTAAATTTTAAAAGACTAGACATAATACAAAATATGTTATAATTTGATAAAGGAATTAAAGTATGAATCAACAGATATCTGGAAAATCCCCAGTATTTGGAAATTAAACAATATCTATCAAAAAACAATCTCATAAGTCAAAAAGAAAGCCTCAAGGAAAATTAAAATACATTCTGCACTGAATGAAATGACAATCCAACCTACCAAAACATGTGAGATATAGCTAAAATCATTTTTATAGGAAAATTTACAGCAATAAATGCTATTTTGAAAAATTAGAAAAGTAAAAAATTAGTCATCTTAGCTTTTGGCTTCTGGAACTAGAATAGAAAAACAAAATTAAAACCAATGCAAGCAGAAGAGATGAAATAACATTAACGAAGACATCAATAAAATAAAAAACAGAAAAACACACTTTGGGAGGCCAAGGCAGGTGGATCACGAGGTCAGGAGATTGAGACCATCCCGGTGAACACAGCAAAACCCGTCTCTACTAAAAATACCAAAAAAAAAAAAAATTAGCTGGGGGTGATGGCGGGCGCCTGTAGTCCCAGCTACTTGGGAGAAAAACAGAGAAAAGCAATAAAAACGAAACTGATCATATCTATAAAAGAATATAAATTAATACTTAAAAATACATTACCAAAGAAAACTCTAGTCCCAAATGCCATCATAGGTGATTTGTACCAAACATTTGAGGAAGAAATACTACCAATTCTACGCAAACTCTGCTG
The DNA here is from genome assembly GCF_028885655.2 of Pongo abelii. NCBI lineage: Eukaryota > Metazoa > Chordata > Mammalia > Primates > Hominidae > Pongo > Pongo abelii. Next base: position 92,175,542 of record NC_071990.2, on the reverse strand, counting down.
GAAAGTTGAAGAAGAAGAAATGCATCCCAACTCCACTTATGAGGTCAATAATACTCTAATAACAAAAACAGAGAAAGACAAAGAGCTCCTGTTTATCAAAGCCTGAAAATTTTGAGAAACAAAATTAATAAAGATAGTATTTGATTATAGCCTATATAATAAAATGAATACCCATCATTCCATACTGATATAAATGAATATTTGCACAAATGAGTAAATGAGGGAGAAGTGGTAGCTCTTCTTTGTAGAATCTTTCCAATTAATAAATGTAGAAAAAATGAGAGAAATGAAAAATCACATTTAAAAACCACGATAATAACTGTTTCAAACAATATCTATAGATGAATGCTTAATGGGCAAAAGTTAGAGAAGAGGAAAATATTTTTCAGCCTTGAATGATCTTCCACCTGATATTTAGTAACTCATAGGCGGAAAATACTAACTTTAGAGTTGAGAAGCACAGCAGGCTACTTTAACCAGGTGATCGAGGTTAAATGAGACATAAGATGTATTAACATCATGCACTACTTGATATTATACACTGAGAAAGACACATTATTTCTGTGACATTCTTGCCAAAAATGCATACCTTTAATCAAATCATGAGAAAAGATCAGACAAAACTAAACTATAAGACATTTTGTAAAATAACTAACCAGCACTATTCAAAATCATCGTGATCATGAAAGACATCCAAAGACTAAAGAACTGTGACAGATTGGAAAAGACTAGGAAGACCTGAAACAATGCAATGTAGTATCCTGGATTGGGTCCTGAAATAGAAAAAGTGTATTAGTAGAAAACTGGTGAAATACAAATAAAGTTCACTGTTTAATTAAGAATATTGTACCGAAGTTATTTCTTTTTTTTTATTTTTTTTATTATACTTTAAGTTTTAGGGTACATGTGCACAACATGCAGGCTTGTTACATATGTATACAGGTGCCATGTTGTTGTGCTGCACCCATTAACTCTTCGTTTAACATTAGGTATATCTCCTAATGCTATCCCTCCCCCCTCCCCCCACCCCACAACAGTCCCTGGTGTGTGATGTTCCTCTTCCTGTGTCCATGTGTTCTCATTGTTCAATTCCCACCTATGAGTGAGAACATGCAGTGTTTGGTTTTTTGTCCTTGCAATAGTTTGCTGAGAATGATAGTTTCCAGCTTCATCCATGTCCCTACAAAGGACATGAACTCATCCTTTTTTATGGCTGCATAGTATTCCATGGTGTATATATGCCACATTTTCTTAATCCAGTCTATCATTATTGGACATTTGGGTTGGTTCCAAGTCTTTGCTATTGTGAATAGTGCCACAATAAACATACATGTACATGTGTCTTTATAGCAGCAAGTTTTATAATCCTTTGGGTATATACCCAGTAATGGGATGGCTGGGTCCAATGGTATTTCTAGTTCTAGATCCCTGAGGAATCGCCACACTGACTTCCACAAAGGTTGAACTAGTTTATAGTCCCACCAACAGTGTAAAAGTGTTCCTATTTCTCCACATTCTCTCCAGCACCTGTTGTTTCCTGACTTTTTAATGATCGCCATTCTAACTGGTGTGAGATTGTATCTCACTGTGGTTTTGATTTGCATTTCTCTGATGGCTAGTGATGATGAACATTTTTTCATGTGTCTTTTGGCTGCATAAATGTCTTCTTTTGAGAAGTGTCTGTTCATATCGTTCGCCCACTTTTTGATGGGGTTGTTTGGTTTTTTCTTGTAAATTTGTTTGAGTTCATTGTAGATTCTGGATATTAGCCCTTTGTCAAATGAGTAGATTGCAAAAATTTTCTCCCATTTTGTAGGTTGCCTGTTCACTCTGATGGTTAATTTCTTAGTTTCAATGATTACACTAAGGTTATGTGAGACATTGGAAGGCTGGGTAAAATATATTAAAAAATTCTGAATTAATTTTTTAACTTCTCTGTAAACCTAAAATTATTTTCAAATAAGAGTTTTAAAATTACATACTATATGTCTCATAATATTAATATCATACTGTTATTTTATGTGACATTAGTTACTACTCTTTTATAGATCCTTGGGTTAGTACAATATTTTTCTATCCCTTAAGGTTGTGTAGTAGTTTGCTTTTTGTTTGTTTGTTTAGTAAATTGGGAAATTATTTAACACCATGGAAGTCCTTGCCTGTTCACAGGTTTATTCCACTCCAGAATTCCTAAGGACAATGGGACATGCACATCTGATCTACCATTGAGCCTGACTTTTTTCTTTATTTTTTGTTTCTTTTTCAAGTTTTATTTTAGATGCAGGGAGTACATGTGCAGGTGAGTTACATAGGTATACTGAACGATGCTGAGGTTAGGGGTACAGAGGATCCCATCACCCAGGTACTGAGCATAGTGCCTGTACTAGTCCATTTCCATGCTACTGATAAAGATATACCCAAGACTGGGCAATTTACAAAAGAAAGAGGTTAAATAAACTTACAGTTCCACATTTCTGGGGAGGCATCACAATCATGACAGAAGGTGAAAGGCACATCTCACACTGTGGCAGACAAGAGAAGACAGAGCTTGTTCAGGGAAACTCCCCATTTTAAAACTATCATATTTTGTGAGACTTATTCACTATTATGAGAACAGCGCAGAAAAGATCTGCCCCCATGATTCAATCACCTCCCACCCGGTTCCTCCCATGACATGTGGGAATTGTAGGAGTTACAATTCAAGATGAGATTTGGTTGGGAACACAGTTAAACCATATCATTCTGCCCCCGGACCCTCCCACATCTCATGTTCTCACATTTCAAAACCAGTCATGCCTTCCCAACAGTCCCTCAAAGTCTTGACTCATTTCAGCATTAACTCAAAAGTGCACAGTCCAAAGTTGAATCCAAGACAAGGCAAGTCCCTTCTGCCTATGAGCTTGTAAAATCAAAAGCAAGTTAGTTGCCTCCTAGATACAATGGGGGTACAGGCATTGGGTAAATACAGCTATTCCAAATGGGAGAAATTGGCCAAAACAAAGGGGCTACAGGCCCCATTCAAGTCCAAAATCTAGCAGGGCAGTCAAATCTTAAAGCTCCTAAATAATCTCCTTAGACTCCATGTCTCACATCCAGGAGTCATGCTGATGCCAGAAGTGAGTTCCCATGGTCTTGGGCAGCTCTGCCCCTGCGGCTTTGCAGGGTAGAGCTTCCCTCCCAGCTGCTTTCATGGGCTGGGATTGAGGGTCTACAGCTTTTCCAGGTTCACAGTGCAGTCTATCAGTGGGTCTACCATTATGGGGTCTGGAGGACAATGGCCCTCTTCTCACAGCTCCACTAGGTGATGCCCCAGAAGGGAATCTGTGTAGGGGCTCCAACCCCACATTTCCCTTCTGCACTTGCCTAGCAGAGGTTCTCCATGAGGACCCTGCTCCTGCAGCAAACTTCTGCTTGGGCATCCAGGCATTTCCATACATCCTCTGAAATCTAGACAGAGGTTCCCAAGCCTCAATTCTTGATTTCTATGCACTTGCAAGCTCAATACCATTTGAAAGCTGCCAAGGCTTGGAGCTTGCACCCTCTGAAGCCATGGCCCAAGCTCTTTGTTGGCCCCTTTCAGCCATGGCTGGAGCAGCTGGGACACAGGGCACCAAGTCCCTAGGCTGCACACAGCATGGGGACCCTGGGCCCAGCTCATGAAACCATTTTTTCCTCCTGGACCTTTAGGCTTGTGATGTGAGGGGCTGCCGTGAAGACCTCTGACATGCCTTGGAGAAATTTCCCCCATTGTCTTGGGGGTTAATATTGGGCTCCTTGTTACTTATGCAAATTTCTGCAGCTGGCTTAAGTTTCTTCTCAGAAAATGAGATTTTCTTTTCTATCACATTGTCAGGCTGCACATTTTCCAAACTTTAATGCTCCGCTTTCCTTATAAAACTGAATGCCTTTAACAGCACCCAAGTTACCTCTTGAATACTTTGCTGCTTAGAAATTTATTCCACTACATATCCTAAATCATCTCTCTCAAGTTCAAAGTTCCACAAATCTCTAGGGCAGGGCAAAATGCCACCAGTCTCTTTGCTAAAACATAGCAAGAGTCACCTTTACTTCAGTTCCCAACAAGTTCCTCATTTCCATCTGAGACCACCTCAGCCTGGACTTTATTGTCCATATTGTTATCAGAATTTTGATCAAAGCCTCTCAACAAGTCTCTAGGAAGTTCCAAAGTTTCCCACAATTTTCTCTCTTCTTCTGAGCCCTCCAAACTGTTCCAACCCCTGCCTGTTACCCAGTTCCAAAGTAGCTTCCACATTTCCAGGTTTTTACAGCAGCACTCCACTCTCCTGGTACCAACTTTCTTTATTAGTCCATCTTCACACTGCTGATAAAGACATACCTGAGACTGGACAAATTGCAAAAGAAAGAGGTTTAATGGACTTACAGTTCCATGTGGCTGAGGAGGCCTCAGAATCATGGAGAGGGGTGAAAGGCATGCCTCATGTGGCAGCATACAAAAGAAGAGAGAGCTTGTGCAGGGAAACTCCCTTTTTTAAAAGCAGATCTCATGAGGCTTATTCACTATCATAAGAACAGCATGGGAAAGACCTACCCCCATGATTCAATCACCTCTCACCAGGTTCCTCCCACAACACATGGGAATTGTGGGAGTTACAGTTCAAGATGAGATTTGGGTGGGGACACAGCAAAACCATATTATACTCAACTGTTAGTTTTTCAATCCTTGACCTCCCTTCCTCCCTGCTCTAGTAGTTTCCAGTGTCTATTGGTGTCATCTTTATGTCCAGGGTACCTAATATTTAGCTCCTACCTATAAGTAAGAACATGTGGTATTTGGTTTTCTGTTCCTGAGTTAATCTGTTTAGGATTAGGGCCTCAGGATGCATCCATGTTGCTGCAAAAGACATGATTTCATTCTGTTTTATGGCTATGTAGTATTTCACAGTGTATATACCACATTTTCTTTATCCATTCCACCATTGATGAGCACTTAAATTAATTACATCTCTTTGCTATTGTGAATTGTGTGGTGATGAACATGAGTTCGTGTGTCTATTTGCTAGAATAATTTGTTTTTCTTTGGGTATATACCCAGTAATGGGTTTGCTGGGTTGAATGGTAGCTCTGTTTAAAGTTTCTTTGAGAAATCTGCAAACTGCTTTCCAGAGTAGCTGAGCTAATTTACATTCTGACCAAAAATGGATAAGCCTTCTGCTTTCTCTGAAACATCACCAAAATTTCTTGGTTTCTTTTTTTCACTTTTTAATAATAGCCATTCTGATTGGTGTGAGATAGTATCTCATTGTGGTTTTAACTTTCATTTCTCTAATGATTAGCAATGACAAGCATTTTTTCATGTTTTCTGGCTGCTTGTATGCTTCTTTTGAGAAGCATCCATGTATTTTGCCAATTTTTAACGGAGTTATTTGGTTTTTGCTTGTTCAATGGTTTAATTTCCTGAATATTAAACCTTGGTTGGATGCACAGTTTGTGAATATTTTCCCCCATTTTGTATGTTACCTGTTTACTCTGCCAATAGCTTGTTTTGCTGTGCAGAACTCTTTAGTTTAATTAGGTCCCACTTTTCAGTTTTTGTTTTTGTTGCAATTGCTTTTGAGGACTTAGTCATAAATTATTCCTAAGGCCCATGTCTAGGATGGTGTTTCCTATGTTTTCTTCTAGGATTCTAATAGTTTGAGGTCTTACATTTAAATCTTTAATCCATCTTGAGTTAATATTTGTATATGGTGAAAGGTAGAGGTCCAATTTCATGCTTCTGCATATGGCTAACCAGCTCTCCCAGCACCATTTATTGAACAGTGAATCCTTTCCACATTGCTTATGTTTGTTGACTTTATCGAAGATTAAATGGCTGTAGGTGTGCAGCTTCATTTCTAGGTTATCTATTCTGTTCTTTATTCTATTCTGATCTATGTGTCTATTTCTGTACCCATACCATGCTGTTTGGGTACTGTGGCCTTAAAGTATAGTTTGAAGTCAGGTAATGTGATGCTTCTGGCTTTGTTCTTTTTGCTTAATATTGTTTTGGCTATTTGGTCTTGTTGTTGTTGTTGTTCCATGTGAATTTTGAATAGCCTAATCTAATTATGTGAAAAGTTACATTGGTAGTTTGATTGAAATAGGGCTGAATCTGTAGATTGCTGTGGGCAGTATCAATACGTTAACAATAGTGATTCTTCCAATCCATGAGCATGGAGTGTTTTTCCATTTACTTGTGTTATCTATGATTTCTTTCTGCAGTGTTTTGTAGTTTTCCTTGTAGAGATCTTTCACCTCCTTGGTAGGATGTATTGCTAGGTATTTTGTGTGTGTGTGTATGTGTGTGTGTGTCTATTATAAATGGAATTGTGTTCTTGATTTGCTTCTCACTTTGAATGTTATTGATGTGTAGAAATGCTACTAATTTTTATACATTGATTTTGTAACCAGGAACTGCTGAAGTTGTTTATCAGTTTCAGGAGCCTTTTGGTGACATCTTTAGGCTTTTGTAGTTATAGAAATATATCATCTGCAAAGAAAAATAGTTTGACTTCTTCTATTTCTATTTGGATACTTTTTATTTCTTTTTCTTGTCTGATTGCTCTGGTTAGTACTTCCAGTACTATGTTGGATATGAGTAGTGAGAGTAGGCATCTTTTTCTTGCTCCTGTTCTTAAGGGAAGTGCTTACAGTTTTTGCCAATTCAGCATGATGCTGGCTGTGGGTTTTTTCATAGATGGCTTTTAACTTGAGGTAGTATAATATTTTGAAAGTGGTTGTCATTGGCAGTATGATGATGATAATTCTATGAGAAACAGTTAATCAGCTCAACTATTCTTTAATGTAAATACTGAGTTGAACATCTTCTAAAGTAAAAGTAAGAAAATCATTTTTTTAATACTTAGATCTGATTATCTCATCTTTCTGACAGAATAAATCCAGCATAAAAGACCATGGGAATTGTATGGGGGAGCAGGGGAATTCTGATTTTTCCTAGATGCTATAGCATCACATGTGGTACAAGCTAGAATAAAACATAAAGGATATGTCCAGAGGCACAGAACTACTGAATTGAAGAGCTATGGTTTATTTAGCCACCTACCCTGCCCCCATCCTCTGGCATCACATCCAGGATTTTTTTTTGACAATTCTTTGTTGCATCCCTTACAGGAAACTTTATACAACATTTTAGATATTTCAGTTCGATTGTTTTAATGGAAGTAATAAAATTTGAATTAATTTTGAATTTTGTAATTGAAAAACATGAAAAATGTTTCTTCAATGGAATTTCCTTGCATAACCTCTCGGATGGTTTTGCCATCACCAGTTTTACTGAAAACATCACCCTGTTGGAAGCTGTAATCTGAACAGATGAAGCACCTTTCAACCTGAGTAATTACCTCCCAGTGTTATAAACCCTTTGTGCCCAACACATAACCAAGCCTTGTCATTAAAATACAAATTGCTTTTCTCTTTTTGATCTATTTTGAAAGAGAATTGCAGACCCAACAGCTGACTAGGAGGCAGGGTGTAAAGGAAATCAGAGTAAAGAGGAATGTAGTCCTGGAAAGAACCATCTCCTCCCTAAAAATGGGATCTGCTTTGAGGATCAGGCTGGAAAAATGATGGAGATTAAGCAATACATGGGGATGGGACTAGAAAAACAAGAAACAATTGAAGCAAGAGCTGCTTCCCATCCCTCCTTCTTTGGCTTTTTTTGGTCCACTTTCAATGATGAGTTTTGTAGCACTAGATGGCTTTGCAGAGCAGAAAAAAGCTAAAATAGTCACCATGGAATTTCTTTTGTTTTACAAGACATTTTCATTACAAATAACTTCAGGACACACACATCTCAAACGTTAAATTAAAGGCCTTTTATCCTTTGCTGCCACCAAGATCCCTCAGTTGTACATAAATGAGAACTGGAAAATACTGCTTAGTGGACCTCTTGGGCAACCTGAACTTCTGAAAAACAATAACTACAACAAATGTTTCTTTCATATGATCTGTGTTTGATCTCCTAAATAATGTTTCACTACCAGGGGTTTGGCAAAGGGTCAGGAAATGTGTATAATTTAAGGAGAAAATTTGGAAACAACAAAAAGAATCCCATGATACCCTGAAACAACTGCTGCAAATTCCAGTGATCAAAACATGGTTTACATTACAGCAAATAATCTTTATTTTAAATGTTTAGTTTCCAAAGAAATGTAAGCTTTCAGACAAAGGCAAGCAGCCATTTGCAATGAAACCATACCATTTCATTTTGCAGACAATACTAAAGAAGTCCTGAGACAATAAGATACATCTGGATGTCAAAAAGTCAGGTTCTTCCTCATGCTATTAAATTTTTGAGAATAAGCTTTTTAAAAATCTAGTCTATCACTCCTTCAATGTGACTTTCAGAAATGTATTCAAATCTTCTAAATTCTTTCTTTTATTTCAGATAATTCATTTGAAATAAGAAACAACTAGGCAATTACACATAATGATGTGTATTCCACATTCTTGAAGTGTACCACTGAGTCATTTTGCCTCAATCTCACCCTACTCAAAAAAAAAAAAAATTCCACTCACTTTTTAACCTTTATTCAAGGGTCCTTTTTTCTTTCAGGCAATCACTATGAATAACTAAAACCTGTGTCCTCACTCTTAGAAAGATACTAATAAAAAATTTTCTTTTATTTAAAAACTTGTCTAAAACCAACACGGTCAAAGAAGTTTAGCCTAAAAGGCTGAATTGTATTTTTAGGTCCTGTTAGCTGAAATAATTCTCTTCATTATAAGTCAAGTCCATCACACCTTCATTTGGTGTCATTCAAGAAGCTACAATCGTTAGCATGCAGACTCTAAAGGATCAGATTTCTGAGGAAAAAATGGGTTACGTGGTTTGGCTTGATGCACAGCAATGCCATGCTCACTGAGTAAAGGAATAGCATGGAATCTATGTGGTCTGTCATGCAAAGCAAAGACACACACACACACACACACACACACATACATATACATATGTATATATAACATGAAATTCATGGCCATGTTTTGGAGGAATGCCAAGCCCATAAAATTATATCTTATCTGTCTTTATATTGACCATTCACAATTATAGAACACATGCAGTGTAAATCAGAAAATAAAAATATTTTATTAAAGATCAACAAAACAAATACAAAGTTATTACATGTTTATAATAAAGAAAAAAATCTTCCCCATACTCAGCAGTCACAATGCTAAATCTAAATGTGTACTGCTCCTCCTTTCAAGAGCCACAGAAATGATTTTCTCCACATTTCTTTCATAGGTCCACTTTTTCAACTTCATTATTATGTGTTTGCTATTTTAATTCTGACTCCTCAAAGAACGTATGTTTCCCTTAGGTGTCACTCCAAAGCATAATCTATTGCACTTCTAAACCGTGGAACATAGTAATTCTTTAACCAGATGGCTTTTAGTAACTGAAATGAGATCCCAGGAGTAAAATTCCTTATATTCAAGATCCGTTTCCTTCTCGAACTTACGGTATAATAAGATATGAAAGTATGAAGAAAGTAAATGCAATTGAGAGAAAATGATTTTTTTAAGTAGTGAGAAATTCCCTATAAAATAAACTCTCATAGGAATTCCTAAACTCAAAATAAGAATTACTGGTTTACAAAGAACTCACTCTTCTATCTATGCTTAAGTGAAAAATGGTGCTATGTTAAAAGATGCAAATGCTTGTTAGTTAAATTTGTCATCATATGTTGCTGCTTTGTATGCACCATCTGTTTTTTCTTTTTTCTACTTTGAATTAAGTTCAGGGTGAGTATAATTTAAATGTGGCTAAGTTTGACAGACTGCTTCCCCTTAAGTTATCTTTGTTTTTATGGTGCTTTCCAATTTAATAGTGGATAGATATCCTTACTCATATTTAAAGAACTAATTTTAAGGAAGAATAAAGGATTTATTCACCTTTAATATTTGATCTAAAGAAACCTTTTATATGGTGTATAAAGATGACTACATTTAATAAGATTTCCCTTAGGTGTCAATTATTTCAAATCCAGATTTTACTTATTTCTAGAAGAATGTGGTGGTTATTTAGACCATGAGCACCTTTAAAGAGATCAAAGGCCTTTAGAAGACTAATATATGAAGTAGAAATAAACTTTTCTTTTTCAATGGTTCTGAGAAGATCCTTTTCAAATCAAAGGCAGCAGAGCCTACTACTGGCATAGCTATTGAAACTTGAAACTTTTCTCTAGTCAAATAATTGGATGTTGCTTGGAGCTAAACTTTTACAGGATAAAAGCAATGTCTAGATATACAAATAATACAAATTTTCTACCAGTTTTCAAAGCCTAGCAATTTATTGCAATAGGGTGTTGTGATCTGTTTAAAGATCAACATTAGGATGGTCCCATCATAAAATGGCATTTTAGAGACATATTTTTAGGAATCTGTAACTCTTCTGAACAACTAAGGAGCAGTTGTGAGATAAATCAGCCAAGTTGCTGGAATGTCACATGGAAGGAAATTTTAAATGAAGGTTCAGAAGATACGCCATCCTCTCTTAATTGGAAGGACTGTGTTTTACAAATGGAGCGATGAATGTGAATGTAATCAACAAATATGTATTATTTCTTATTATTCTATCAAGAAAAATGACACAATAATTTACCTTAGCTTTGGCTTTGAAAACAGGGTATCTCAGTTTCTTATGGCGGCTGTAAAAATTACCACAAACTAGGCAGTTTAAAACAACAGAAATTATTTGCTCATACTTATGGATGCTAAAAATCTGAAATTGGTATCACTGTGCCAAAAATCAAGGGGTCAACAGGACAGTGTTACCTTCAGAGGCTTTAAGGGAGAATCCATTCTTTGCTTCCTTCAGTATCTGTTGGCTTCTAGTGTTCCTTGGCTTGTGGCTGCATCACTTCAATCTCTGCCTCTGTGGTCACATTGCCTTCTCCTCTACTGTCTATTTTATACCTCCCTCTATTTTCATTTTAAAAGGATATGTATATTTCATTTAGGGCTAGCTCCATAATCCATGAGAATCTCCTCAACTCAAAATCCTTAATCACATTTGCAAATTCCTTTCCCCAACAAGGTTGCATTTATGTTACAGGGGTTAGGATGTGAATATCTTTGGGGGACCATTTCCAGTCTCTGATGGAGAACTAAAATGTATATTCTAAAAATTCATAATTATAAACTGATACTCATCTGATTTAGTATCTGAAAAAATTTAAGCCAAAACTTAATTTAGAATTATCACAAGGTAGGACATTTAGATATTGACCAAAGTAAATACAAATCCTCTCTGAGAGAATGCACACTTTTTCTAAGACCTAGAGGGGAGGAAAAAACATGAATGAAAATTGCCTCTGAACAAAAAATACAAGTGCACAAGAAAACCACATTATAAACAAAAATTTACAGGAAAAAAAACAATAAAATCAGACTCATAAAGATTTCAGTATAGTAAAATCCCTCCAAATGTTTCCAAAATAGTGTAAATTCCTACTTAAAGATATTGGTGATTGGATCCCAAGACAAACATTGTGAGCTAGTTACAATGATTCAATCCAATCATTCTATTTGTTTTGTAATAGCACAAACTCACACTTTTCTTTATAGAATTTTTTAACACTACTCATATTTTTATGATGGGGCCTTATTAAATTAGAATTTCTGGATAGGGAATAAAAAATATGTTTAATATGGCTAAAAAAAAGCAGAATCAAAGTCATGAGAAAAAAAGCAGCTATAAAAATGATGAAGACATATTTTTAAAGTCATAGAAATTTTAAAAGTAAAGTGTAATCTTTGCAATTTAAAAGTAAATGGAGATGGTAAGTAGCAAATTAGTCTACCATTACAATAGCTAACACTTAAGGAAGATTGACTATGTGCCAGACACACTTCTAAGAACTTTATATTGATTTTAAAAATTAATGCTTATATCAACCCATGAAGTATGCATGTATGTATTATTATTGTCATTTGACATACAAAGAAAATGGGACAAGCGATTAAGAAACTTGCCCAAATTATAAAAGTACTAGGTTGGGGGTGTCCAATGTTTTGGCTTCTCTGGACCACATTGGAAAAAGAAGAATTGTCTTGGGCCACATATGAAATAGACTAACACTAACAATACCTGATGAGCTAAAAAAAAAAAAAGCAAAAAAAATCTCGTGCTATCTTAAGAAAGTTTATGAATTTGTGTTGGGCTGCATTCATAGCTGTCCACATGCCACCTACAGGCTGCAGGTTTGACAAGCTTGTACTAGATAATGGAATGAGAATGAAAATCTCGGTGATCTGCGTACATAGGCCACTCTTCACTGGGATATTCTACTAACTTTGATTAGCACAGCTAAAGAGACAGCTCCAGAAGAGGGAGGCAATCAAGGATAATAATAGTGTAGAAACTAAAAGAAGGAAATTATGAAAAAGAGATAAGAAACAAAAGATAAAGTAAGATGGTTTAACATACATCTAATTGGATTTCAATAAGGAAAGACTAGAGAAAATGGAGAAAAAGTAATGTTCAAATAGACATTTTTTGAGAATTTCAACAAAATGGATAAAATACATGAGTCCATATATCAGGAGTTACAACCAATAGGAAACCGAACAAATGGAAGAAACCCTTACATACACACATGCTCATAAAATGCAGAAGACCAAAGAAAACAATCCTTCAAGAATAAGGATGAAATAGAGACATATTCAGACTAAAAGGAACATAAAGTGCTTAATAATTGCAAAAATCCAGCAAAAAAAGTTGCAGAGGTTATTATTAAGGGAGATAAAAAAAAAATCATGCTAGAAATCAATTTAAGAACAAAGTTAGACCCATAGGGAAGAACAAAACATTTATTATGGAGTTTCTAAAGATGAAAATATTTGTAGGTTCATAATATAGGACAAAGATAAATCTAGAGAGAGAAATATGGCTATGACTTTTGGAACTACTTTTCATTGAAAGCAATTGCAAATTCCAACAGTGATAACTGAAAGCTAAGAAACTGAACAAAGTTTTTTGGTAGATACATAGAGTTGGAGTGGAAAATTTTGAACTTTTAGAATAGAAAAGTAAAAAGGATCTTGGTAAACACTAAGACTTTTAGTTGGACACAAAACCACTGTGCTCTAAGAATAGAATGAATACCCTCACCATAGCAGGCAGACTCCTGCTGCCTTGGCCACAGAAAATCTCTGAAGTCTTCACCAATGCTGGCCTCAACTGACAAAGCTACATATAGACTGTATCACTGACTCTCACCAGAGCTGGACCTGCTGCACCCTACCCAGGTGACACCCTTGCCCCTGCCCATAGGTAAAGGACTTTCTCCACCAAAATAATTCACAAAGGTTGGAAGGGCCAGCTACTCCCACAAATCCACAATCATCAACACAAGCCTACACATACACACACACAAAATCAAGAAAACATGACACCACCAAAGGAACACAGTGATTTTTAAGTAACCAAACCCAAAGAAATTGACATTTTAGATTAGCTTGAAAAAGAATTCAAAATTATCATTATTTTAAAACTTGGTGAAATATAAGAGAAATGGATAGACAACTAAACCAAAAATCAGAAAAACAATACATGAACAAAATGAGAAGTTCAACAGAGATAGAAACTGTGATATTGTAAAATATATATTTGGTCTTCATCTCTTATCTCCTGATTTAAGGTCAATATTCATGATGAACATAGATGTAAAAATTCTCACTGAAATACTAGAAAACTTATTTTAACAGTACATTAAAAGGTTCACATACCATGACAAAATGGGATTTATCCCTGGGATGCAAGAATGTTTCAACACATGTAAATCAATCAATGTGATACAACACATTACAAAATAAAAGAGAAAACTCATGATCATCTCAAGAGACACAGGAAGTATTTGACAAAATTCACTATCCATTCATGATTAAAACTCTCAACAAAATTGGTACATAAAGAACTTACCTAGCCACAATTAAGGCCATATATGAAAACCCCACAGCTAACATAATAATCAGTGAAGAACCACTGAAACCTTTCCCTCTAAGGTCTAACACAAGATAAAGGTGCCCACTTTGCCATTTTCTTTCAACATAGCACTAGAAGTCCTAGCCAGGGTAATTGGACAAGAAAAAAAAAAAGCATCCAAATCTGGAAAAAAAACTGAAGTAAAATTATCTCTCTTTGCAGATGAAATGATGATATACATAGAAAATTATAAATTCACAACAAAAATCTGTTAGAAATAATAAATGCATTCAACAAAATTACAAAATACCAAATCAACATACAAAAATACATCACATTCTACAAACAACAAACTATCTAAAAAGGAAATCAAGAAAATCTCATTTACAATAGCAACAAAAATAATAAAATACTTATGAAAAACTCAACCTAAGAGGGGAAAGACTTGTATGCTGAAAATTGTACAATATTGATGAAGTAACTTTAAAAAGACATAGCTAAACAGAAAGACATCCTAAGTTATAGAGAAAACAATGTTTAAATGTATGTGTAAAAGACCTTGAATAGCCAAAGCAATATTGAGCAAGAAGAACAAATCTGGAGGCATCACATTCCCTGGTTTCAAAATGTATTACAAAGCTACAGTGCTCAAAACAATATGTTACTGGCATAAAAACAGACATATAGGCCAATGGGACAGAATAGACCCCAGAAATAAATCCACACATCTGCGGTCAACTGATCTAGAACAAAAGTGATAAGAAAACACCACAAGGAAAGAATTGTCTCATCAATGAATGATGTTGGGGAAACTAGAAATTCACATACAGAAGAATGAAATTGGAGCTTTATCTTACACCCTATATAAAAATCAACTCAAATGGATTAAAGACTTAAACATATGTTCTGAAACAATATATTAACTAGAAAAAAAATAGGATAAAAGCTTATCGATATTGGTTTTGATAATGATCTTTTGGATATGACCCCAAGAGCATATGTAACAAAAGTAAAAATAGACAAATGAGATTACATCAGACTAAAAAGCTTCTGCACAACAAGGAAAACAGCAGAGTGAAAATCACCCTATAGAATGGAAGAAGATGTTGGCAAACCATACAGCTGATAAGGGGATAATATCTTAAATATTTATGGAAGTCAGCAACTCAACAGCAAAACAACCAAATAACACAACTTAAAAATAGGGAAAGGATCTGAATAGGCATTTATCTAAGGAAGACTTATAAATGGCTAACAATGTAATATATGGAAATTTGCTCAAAATAACTATCAGCAGGAAAATGAAAAACAAAAGCACAATGATACATTACCTCACACGTGTTACAGTGGCTATATCAAAATTTCAAAAGATGACAAGTGTTGATCAGGATGTGGAGAAAAGGGATCCCTTGTACACTGTTGGTGGCGATGTAAATTGGCATAATCATTATGGAAAACAGTTTAGAGACTCCTGAAAAAAATTAAAAATAAACTGCTTTATTTTTAGCAATCCCACTTCTTGGTATGTAGTCAAAGAAAATAAAATCAGTATCTTGCAGAGATAACTACAATCCTACGCTCATTTCAACATTATTGGCAATAACCAAGACATGGAAACAACCTAAATGTTTGTTGAGGGGTCAATCAATAAAGGAAATGTTGTATACACATATACAGCAGAATATTATTCAGCCTTAAGGGGGGAAATCTGTGACAACATGGATGAATTTGGAAGGCATCATGCTAAGTGATATAAGCCGGATGTAGAAAGACAAATACTGTATGATTTCATTTGCCTGAGGAATCTAAACATGTCAAAGTCATAGAAACAGAGACTATAATAGTGGTTACCAGGGTATAAGGAAAAGAATGTGTGGGGAGATGTTGGTCAAGGGATTCAAAATTTAAGTTATGCATGGTAAATGAGTCTTGGAGATCTAATGTACAATGCTGTGACTATAGTTAACAATATTTTAATGTATGCTTGAAATTTGATGAGGATTGATCTTAAATATTCTTACCACATACAAAAAATAGTAACTATGTGAGTGTATTAGTCCATTTTCATGCTGCTAATGATGACATATCCGAGACTGGGTAATTTATAAAGAAAAAGAGGATTTTGTTTTTTTTTAAGATGGAGTTTCACTCTTATTGCCCAAGCTGGAGTGCAGTGGTGCAATCTTGGCTCACTGCAACCTCCACCCGCCAGGTTCAAGCGATTCTCCTGCCTCAGCCTCCTGAGTAGCTGGGATTACAGATGCTTGCCACCATGTCTGGCTAATTTGTTGTATTTTTAGTAGAGACAGGGTTTCACCATGTTGGTCAGGCTGGTCTCGAACTCCTGACCTAAGGTGACCCACCCGACTTGGCCTCCCAAAGTGAAGGGATTACAGGTGTGAGCCACTATGCCTGGCCAGAAAAAGAGGTTTAACAAACTCACAGTTCCATGTGGCTGGGGAGGCCTCACAATCATGGTGGAAAGAAAGGAGGAGCAAGTCACATCTTATGTTGCAGCAGGGAAGACAGAGCTTGTGCAGGGGAGCTCCTCTTTCTAAAACCATCAGATCTCATGAGAACAGCACAGGAAAGACTCACCCCAATGATGCAATTACCTCCCACTGGGTCCTTTCCATAACAGGTGGGAATAGTGGAAGCTACAATTCTAGATGAGATTTGGGTGGGGACACAGCAAAACCATATCAGTGAGGTGATGGGTATATTAGTTAGCTTGATTGTGGTAAATATTTCACAATGTATATATACATATATCAAATTATCAAGCTGTACAACTTAAATATACAATTTTTAACTGTCAACTATACAGCAATAAAGTGGAAAAAACTAAAAACACACCCATTCAAACAGAAAATTGTTCATATTTCCTTAGCATCATAAAATATCTATGCTTCAGACATACATGCAGCCAACAAGCATACAGAAAAAGCTCAACATCACTTATGAGAGAAACGCAAATCAAAACCACAATAAGATACCATCTCACACCAGTCAGAATGGCTATTAATAAAAAGCCAAAAAATAACAGGTGCTCACATGGTTGTACAGAAAAAGGATTATACACTGTTGGTGGAAATGCAAATTAGTTCAGACACTGTGAAAACAGGTGGAGATTTCTCAAAGAACGTAATACAGAATTACCATTCAACCCAGCAATCCCATTACTAAGTATATGCCCTAAGGAATAAAAATTGTTCTAACGTAAAGACACACACACACATATGTTTACTGCAGCACTATTCACAATAGCAAAAACATGGAATCAACCTAAATGTCCAAGAATGGTAGACTGGATAAAGAAAATTTGGAACATATACACCATGGAATACTATGCAGCCATAAAAAGGAATGAGATCATGTCCTTTGCAGGAACACGGAGGGAGCTGGAGGCCATTATCCTTAGCAAACTAACACAGAAACAGAAAACCAAATACTGCATGTTCTCCTTTATAGGGTATCTAATTCTTCCTGACTCAAGCTAGGAAAGTTATATATTTCCAGGAATTTATCCACCTCCCCTAGATTTTCTAGTTTATGTGCATAAAGGTGTGCATAGTAGCCTTGAATGATCTTTTGTATTTCAGTGGTGTCAGCTGTAACATCTCCTGTTTCATTTCTAACTGAGCTTATTTGGATTTTCTTTCTTCTTTTCTTAGTTAATCTTGCTAATGGTCTATCAATTTTATCAATCTTTTCAAAGAATCAGATTTTTGTTCCATTTATCTTTTGTATTTTTTTAATTTCAATTTCATTTAGTACTGCTCTGGTCTTGTTTACTTCCTTTCTTCTGGGTTTGGGTTTGGTTTGTTCTTGTTTCTCTAGTTCCTTGAAGTGTGACCTCAGATTGTCTGTTTGCACTCTTTCAGACTTTTTGATGTAGGCATTTAAGGGCTATAAACTTTCTTCCTCGCACCACCTTTGCTGTATCCCAGTGGTTTTGATAAGCTGTGTCACTGTTGTCATTCAGTTTGAAGACTTTTTAATTTCCATCTTGATTTCATTGTTGACCCAATGATCATTCAGAAACAGGTTATTTAATTTCCATGTATTTTCATGGTTTTGAAATTTCTTTTTGGAGTTGATTTCCAGTTTTATTCCACTGTGGTCTGAGAGCATGTTTGATATAATTTCAATTTTCTTGAATTTATTGAGGCTCATTTTGTGGCCTATCAAATGGTCTATCTTGGAGAATGTTCCATCTGTTGATGAATAGAGTGTGTATTCTGAAGTTGCTAGGTAAAATGTTCTGTAAATATCTGTTAAATTATTTGTTCTAGGGTAAAGTTTAAGTCCATTGTTTCTTTGTTGACTTTCTGTCTTGATGACCTGTCTAGTGCTGTCAGTGGAGTATTGAAGTCCCCCACTATTATTGTGTTGCTGTCTATTTCATTTCTTGTATCTAGTAGTAATTGTTTTATAATTTTGGGAGCTCCAGTGTTAGGTGCATATATACTTAGTATTGTGATATTTTCCTCTTGGACAAGGCCTTTTATCATTATATAATGACCCTCTTTGTCTTTTTTAACTCCTGTTGCTTTAAAGTTTGTTTTGTCTGATATAAGAATAGCTACCCCTGCTAGCCTTTAGTGTCCATTTGCATAGAATGTCTTTTTCCATCCTTTTACCTTAAGTTTATGTAAGTTTCTTGAAGGGAGGAGATAATTGGATAGTAAATTCTTATCCATTCTGCAATTCTGTACCTTTTAAGTGGAGCATTTATGCCATTTACATTCAACCTTAGTATTGAGGTGTCAGGTACCATTCCATTCACTGTGCTATTTGTTGCCTGTATATCTTGGTTTTCTGTTTTTTGTTTTTTGTTTTTTTTTAATTGTATTTCTGTTTTGTAGGTCCTATGAGACTTAGGCTTTAAAGAGGTTCTCTTTTGATGTGTTTTCATGATTTTTTTCAAGATTTAGAGCTCCTTTTAGCAATTCTTGTAGTGCTGGCTTAGTAATGGCAAATTCTCTCAGCATTTGTCTGAAAAAGACTGTATATTTTCTTCACTTATGAAGCTTAGTTTCACTGGGTGCAAAATTCTTGGCTGATAATTGCTTTGTTTGAGGAGGCTGAAGTAGGGCCCCAATTGCTTCTAGCTTATAGGGTTTCTGCTGAGAAATCTGCTGTTAATCTGATAGGTTTTCCTTTATAGGTTACCTGG
This sequence comes from Pongo abelii, assembly GCF_028885655.2. Lineage (NCBI taxonomy): Eukaryota > Metazoa > Chordata > Mammalia > Primates > Hominidae > Pongo > Pongo abelii. The sequence continues at coordinate 92,156,400 of NC_071990.2, read as the reverse complement.
TGTTTTTGCCTCACAGCTCTTAAGATTCTTCCCTTCATCTTGACTTTAGATAACCTGATGACAATGTGCTTAAGTGATGATCTTTTTGTGATGAATTTCCCAGGTGTTCTTTGAGCTTCTTGTATTTGGTTATGTCTCTAGCAAGGCCAGGAAAGTTTTCTTCGATTATTCCCCCAAATATATTTTCTGAACTTTTAGATTTCTCTTCTTCCTCAGGAATGCCGATTATTCTTAGGTTTGGTCATTTAACATAATACCAGACTTCTTGGAGGCTTTGTTCATATTTTCTTAATCTTTTTTCTTTGTCTTTGTTGGATGGGTTAATTCAAAAACCTTGTCTTTGAGATCTGAATTTCTTTCTTCTGCTTGTTTGATTCTATTGCTAAGACTTTCCAGAGCATTTTGCATTTCCATAAGTTCATCCATTGTTTTTTGAAGTTTTGATTGTTTTTTCTTTATGCTATCTATTTCATTGAATATTTCTCCTTTCACTACTTGTATCATTTTTTTTTATTTCCTTACATTGAGTTTTGCCTTTCTCTGGTGCCTCCCTGATTAGCTTAGTAACTAACCTTCTGAATTATTTTTCAGGTAGATCAGGGATTTCTTCTTGGTTTTGATCCATTGCTGGAGAGCTAGTGTGATTTTTGGGGGGTGTTAAAGCACCTTGTTTTGTCATATTACCGGAGTTGGTTTTCTGGTTTCTTCTCATTTGCATAGGCTATGTCAAAGGGAAGGTTTAGGGCTCAAGGCTGCTGTTTATTTCTTTTTGTCCCACTGGATGTTTCCTTGATGTAGTACTCACCCCCTTTTCCTAGGGATGTGGGTTCCTGAGAGCCAGGCTATAGAGATTGTTATCTCTTTTCAGGATCTAGCCACCCAGCAAGTCTACAAGGCTCCGGGTTGGTCCTGGGGATTGTCTGCTCAGAGTCCTATGATGTGAACTATCTGTGGATACCAGCTATGTGAACTATCAGCTATGGATACCAACACCTGCTCTGGTGGAAATGGCAGGGGCGTGAAATTGACTCTGTGAGGGTCTTTAGCTTTCGTTGATTAATGCATTATTTTTTTGCTGTTTGGTCTCCTGCTGGGGGGTGGTGCTTTCAAGAGAACATCAGCTGTGGTAGTGTGGGGAGAAACAGGCAGTGGGTGGGCCCTAGAGCTCCCAAGAGTATATGCTCTTTGTCTACATTTACCAGGGTAGGTAGAGAAGAACCATTAGGTAGGGGCAGGGCTAGGCATGTCTGAGCTCAGACTGTCCTTGAGCAGGTCTTATTGTGGCTGCTGTCGGGGACTGGGGTGAGGCTTTCAGGTCAATGGAGTTATTTTCCTAGGAGGATTATGGCTGCCTTTGCTGTGTCATGCAGGTTGTGAGGAAAGTCGGGGAAAGCCAGCAGTCACAGGCCTCACCCAGCTCCCACGCAACCCAAAGGGCCAGTCTCCCTCCCACCACGCCCCCTCCAACAGCACCAAGTCCCTTTTCAGGCAGTGGGTGAGTAGGGCTGAGTACTTGCCCCAGGCTACTCACCTCCCAGCTGTGAAAATAAGTAGAGCTTCCCTTCTTCCCCCTGCCTGTGGAGTCTGCACACTGGATTCACACCCTTCACCGATTTCTGGCCAGGAGACTTCTCAATTGGTTCAAATTGTTACAAAGTTTGGCTGAAGGTTTCCTTCTCCTGTGGCCTTTTGCCAGTGCCTCCGGCAGCCCTCCTCAAGGAACCCTGTCAGGTGAGGCAGAAATGGCTTAGTAGAGGAGCCAGTGAGTCCACAGGGATTTTCCCACTGCTTCCTCTACACCTGTATTTTGCTTGGCTCTCTAAATTAACTCAGCTCCAGGTAAGGTCAGAATCTTCTCCCGTAATCTAGACCTTCAGGTTCCCCAGTGGCGGTGTGTGTTCAGAGGCAGACGGTCTCCCTTTCTCATTTCCACAGTTTGGGCACTCACAGTATTTGGGGTGTCTCCCAGATTCTGCAGGAGCAGTTCACTTCCTTCAGAGGGTCTATGGGTTTTCTTAACTTTCCTCAGGTACTCCTGAAGTTGTTTTGCAGCAAAAGTTCATAATGGGAGCCTTCACATGCTGTTCTGTCTATCCAAGTGGGAGCTGCAATCTAGCCCTGCCTGCCTTCCACCATGACCCCCTACTAATCTGTTCTCACTTATAAATGGGAGCTAAATGATGAGAACACATGGATACATAAAGGAGAACAAAAGACATTGGAGCTCAGTGGAGGGAAGAGGGTGGGAGGAGGGAGAATATCAGGAAAAACAACTAATATATACTAGGCTTAATACCTAGGTAATGAAATAATCTGTACAACAAACCCCTGTGACATGAGTTTACCCATATAACAAACTTGCACATGTACCTTTGGACCTAAAATAAAAGTTAAAAAAAAAAAAGTAAATCTATTTTTCACTCTTAAAGCCAACATATTGCTTAATGAATAAACTCTATTGGCATTCAAACTGAGATCTTTTTAAAAAGCAAACACTCCCATGTCACCACATTTTACATTGTTTGGAAAGGAAAGGTGGGCTTCATCTCTGGGATGCAAGGCTTGTTCAACATATGCAAATCAATAAACATAATCCAGCATATAAACAGAACCAAAGACAAAAACCACATGATTATCTCAATAGATGCAGAAAAGGCCTTTGACAAAATTCAACAGCCCTTCATGCTAAAAACTCTCAATAAATTAGATATTGATGGAACGTATCTCAAAATAATAAGAGCCATTTATGACAAACCCACAGCCAATATCACACAGAATGGGCAAAAACTGGAAACATTCCCTTTGAAAACTGGCACAAGACAGGGCTGCCCTCTCTCACCCCTCCTATTCAACATAGTGTTGGAAGTTCTGGCCAGGGCAATCAGGCAGGAGAAAGAAATAAAGGGTATTCAATTAGGAAAAGAGGAAGTCAAATTGTTCCTGTTGGCAGATGACATCATTGTATATTTAGAAAACCCCATAGTCTCAGCCCAAAATCTCCTTAAGCTGATAAGCAACTTCAGCAAAGTCTCAGGATACAAAATCAATGTGCAAAAATCACAAGCATTCCTATACACCAATAACAGACTAACAGAGAGTCAAATCATGAGTGAACTCCTATTCACAATTGCTTCGAAGAGAATAAAATACTTAGGAATCCAGCTTACAAAGGACACGAAGGACCTCCTCAAGGAGAACCACAAACCACTGCTCAATGAAATAAAAGAGGACACAAACAAATGGAAGAACATTCCATGCTCATGGATAGGAAGAATCAATATCGTGAAAATGGCCATACTGCCCAAGGTAATTTACAGATTCAATGCCATCCCCATCAAGCTACAAATGACTTTCTTCATAGAACTGGAAAAAACTACTTTAAAGTTCATATGGAACCAAAAAAGAGCCTGCATTGCCAAGTCAATCCTAAGCCAAAAGAACAAAGCTGGAGGCATCACACTACCCGACTTCAAACTATACTACAAGGCTATAGTAACCAAAACAGCATGGTACTGGTCCCAAAACAGAGATATAGACCAATGGAATAGAACAGAGCCCTCAGAAATAATGCCACATATCTACAACCATCTGATCTTTGACAAACCTGACAAAAACAAGAAATGGGGAAAGGATTCCCTATTTAATAAATGGCGCTGGGAAAACTGGCTAGCCATATGTAGAAAGCTGAAAGTGGATCCCTTCCTTACACCTTATACAAAAATTAATTCAAGATGGATTAAAGACTTCAATGTTAGACCTAAAACCATAAAAACCCTAGAAGAAAACCTAGGCAATACCATTCAGGACATAGGCATGGGCAAGGACTTCATGTCTAAAACACCAAAAGCAATGGCAACAAAAGCCAAAATTGACAAATGGGATCTCATTAAACTCAAGAGCTTCTGCACAGCAAAAGAAACTACCATCAGAGTGAACAGGCAACATACAGAATGGGAGAAAACTTTTGCAATCCACTCATCTGACAAAGGGCTAATATCCAGAATCTACAAAGAACTCAAACAAATTTACAAGAAAAAAACAAACAACCCCATCAAAAAGAGGGTGAAGGATATGAACAGACACTTCTCAAAAGAAGACATTTATGCAGCCAAAAGACACATGAAAAATGCTTATCATCACTGGCCATCAGAGAAATGCAAATCAAAACCACAATGAGATACCATCACACACCAGTTAGAATGGTGATCATTAAAAAGTCAGGAAACAACAGGTGCTGGAGAGGATGTGGAGAAATAGGAACACTTTTACACTGTTGGTGGGACTGTAAACTAGTTAAACCATTGTGGAAGACAGTGTGGAGATTCCTCATGGATCTAGAACTAGAAATACCATTTGACCCAGCCATCCCATTACTGGGTATATACCCAAAGGATTATAAATCATGCTGCTATAAAGACACATGCACACGTATGTTTATTGCGGCACTATTCACAATAGCAAAGACTTGGAACCAACCCAAATGTCCAATAATGATAGACTGGATTAAGAAAATGTGGCACATATACACCATGGAATACTAAGCAGCCATAAAAGGATGAGTTCATGTCCTTTGTAGGGACATGGATGAAGCTGGAAACCATCATTCTCAGCAAACTATTGCAAGGACAGAAAACCAAACACCGCATGTTCTCACTCATAGGTGTGAATTGAACAATGTGAACACTTGGACACAGGAAGGGGAACATCACACTCTGGGGAGTGTTGTGGGGTGGGGGGAGGGGGTAGGGATAGCATTAGGAGATATACCTAATGTAAATGAGAAGTTAATGGGTGCAGCACACCAACATGGCACATGTATACATATGTAACAAACCTGCACGTTGTGCACACATACCCTAGAACTTAAAGTACAATAAAAATAAAGAAAGAAAGAACTGTTGCATAGAATCAGAGATTGCAAATATTAAAAAAAAAAAAAAGAAAGGAAAGGCCAGTGCAATAAGACAAATTATAACAGTTAGTGGTGTAAAAATTCTAGATGGTGTAAATGTATATATAGCAAACCCAAGACTTTTTATTTAAAATGATGAAAAACAATACCAAAATTCAGGAAATTAGTATGCTAGTGGCATCCAACTATAAGAGACTAATCGTCTTTACATACAGAAACAATAACAAATTGGAAGATATGAGTGAAGGGTAAACACCATTTACAAAAATAGCAAAAAATATTTCATATAATTAGCAGTAATTATTCTAAAATCATGTAAAGAAAATGTTTAAACATTCTTAGAAAACAGGAAAGCAAACCTAAAAGTCTTGAATAAAGTGCTTGAATAAGATGACTCAATATCATAAAAATTCTTCACAATTTAACATATAAATTACCACAATCCAAACAGATCTTTTAATTTCTAAAAGTATAAAGATGGATTTTAAAATTTATATTAAAAATATATAAATTCAAAATAACTTCAAAGAAAATTATATATGTAGGTTTTACAAAATATGTGTAGGGTTTATATATTTAAAATTTTAAAATGCCACTGAAGGAAATCAAACATGTGAATTAATAGAAAGATATATCACTGTCATAAATTGGAAAACTCACATAGTGAAAATGTTCATTTTACCCAAATTGATCTATCAGTTTAATACAATTCCCCTCAAAATTCCAGCAAGCTTTTTGGGAGACATAGACAAGCTAATTCCAAAGTTTATATGCAAAGATACAAGCCCTATAATAGCTAAAACAGCCTTTAAAGAAGAAGAAGAAAATGATAGGAATGACTGTAACCATTATTAAAGCCTACTAGATAGCATAGTAATCAAGACAATGTGGTATTGAAAAAGGGATAGACACATACATCAATGGAACAGAATAGAGAGGACAGAAATAGTCCTACACAAATATGTCCAACTGATTTTTGACAATGGTGCAAAACCAATTCAATGAAAAAAGAATAGTCTTTTCAACAAATGGTGCTGGAGCAATTGGACATTCATAGGGGAAAAAAATGGACCTCAACCTAGACCTCACATGTTATACAAAAATTAACTCAGACTTAAAGTTTAAACATAAAACTTCAAAACTTATTTTTAAAAGTGGAATATATGTGGAATCTAGAAATAGACAAGTAGTTCTTAAACTTACCAAAAGCCTGATGTATTAAAAAAATTGAAAAATTAGACATCAAATTTTAAAACTTTTGCTTTGTAAAATACCTTGTTAAGGATAAAAAGACAAGCTGCAGATTGGGAGAAAATATATGCAAATTGCATATCTGTCAAAGGTCTAGTATCTAGAATAATAAAGAACTCTCAGAATTCAACAGTATAAAATAAACAATTCAAGTAGAATATGGACAAAAGATATTAATAGACATTTTATCAAAGAGGATATGCAGATGGTAAATAACACACGAAGAGATTTTCATCATTATACATTACAGAAGTGCAAATTAAAATCACAATAAGATATCACTACATATCTGTCAGAATGCTAAAATAAGAAAAATCGTGACATCAACTGATGGCAAAGATGTAGAGAAACTGGAGCACTTATATATTGCTGGTGGGAATGAAAAATGGTACAGACAGTCTGAAAAACATTTTGGAAGTTTCTTAAAAAATTAAATTTGCAACTACCATACATCCCAGCAACAGAACTCTTTTGCATTTATTCCAAATAAATGAAAACCTGTGCTTGCACAAAAACATACACACAAATGCTCATAGCACTTTTATTCATAATAGACAAAAACTGAAAATAAAGCAGAAGTCCTTCAATAGCTGACTTGTTAAAGAAACTGAAGTACATTCATACTATTATATACTTCTCAGTAATAAAAAGAAGCAAACTATTGATATGTGAGATGCCTTAGATGAATCTCCAGGTAATTAGGTTGAGTAAAATAAAAGTCAACTCCAAAAGGATACATACTGTATGATTTCATATATGTAAAATTCTCAATATTCCAAAATTATAGAAATGCAAAATATGACAGTGGTTGCAAGGGATTAAAAACTAGGTAGGGGAGTGTGGTGGTTGTAGCTATAAAAAAGGCAACACCAGGACTCCTTCTAGTGATGGGACTATTATGTATCTTGACTGTATCTATGTTAATATCCTGGTTGCGATATATTTCAGTGGCCCCCAAACTTTTGGCACCAGGTACTGGTTTCATAGAAGAAAATTTTTCCATGGATGGGGTGGTGTGGGGGGCAGTTTCAGGATGAAACTGTTCCACCTCAGATCATCAGGCATTAGAATCTCCTAAGTAGCCACAACCTAGATCCCTCGCATACACAGTTCACAATAGGGTTCATGCTCCTATGAGAATCTAATGCTGCTGCTGATTTGACAGGAGGTGGAACTCAAGTGGTAATGCTCATTCACACACTGCTCACCTCTTGCTGCATGGCCCAGTTCCTAACAGGCTGTAGACTGGTACTGGTTTATTGCCCTGGGGTTGGGGACTCATTATATATTATACTATAGTTTTGCAAGATACTACAATTAACGGAAACGAAGTAAAGGCTACATAGACACTCTCCTTGTAATTTCTTTAAATTTTATTTAAATCTACTATTATCTCCAAAAGTAGTTTAATTTAAAAGTAGAAAAAAAGTATATAAATAAAATGAACAAATATAAAGAAAAACTAGGAAAATTTAACACAAATGAGTAGTGAGTAAAAAATAGCTCTTCCAGATATTAAAACATATTATAAAACCCCTATAATTAAAATAGTGTGGTCCCCATGCATGAGTAAATGGAAAGACCAGTGAAATAGAGGATAAAATCAAGAAATAGGTGTAAGTACATAAGGAAATGTATTTTATAATTCAGCTGATATTTTAAATCTCTCAGGGAATGATAGGTTTAAGAAAGAAACATGTTTAAATGAGCACTGGATAGCCAGTTGGAAAACAAACTCACATGATACATCAGAACATATTCCAACTGGATCAGAAATCTAAACACTAAAGCCAAAAATCTGAAACAATACAAAACAGAGAAAGAAGCAAGCAAACAGCCATAAATACTACTTAAAAATGTAGGTGACTTTCATAACCTGGGTCTGGGGAAATCTTTTTAAATATGACTTTATGTATATCAAACTAAAATTAAAAATTTTATTTCAAAAGAGGATCTAAAATAAAAGAAAAAGACAAGTCTATGACACCTTGTGTACAGGATGTATAACAAAGAAAATAAAAGCCTATATAGGCAACAACAATAAGACAGGAAATAAGTAAAAGCTATGGACATGTTTTACACAGCAGATAAACATGAGAATATATAGAACATCATCAATTTTCAGGAAAATGCAAATTCAGACAATAATTAAGTACCATATTATAACCATATTAGAATGAGATAGGCAAAAGTTTGAAAAGTCCAATAATATAAAGTATTGGTGAGGAAACAGAGTAACAGAAAATCTTATTCATGGCTCACGGAAGTATAAATTTATACAAATACTTCCTGAGATTGGACACATATTTTAATATCCAGTAATTCTTCTAAGGCTTAAAGAATCTCTTTCAAGTGTGCATCAGAAGCCTCATATGAGGATGGTTAGGAGCTGTACTTCCAACACATAGTAGGTTTCAAACTGTACTTCCAATACATAGTAGGTCTAAACCAGGGGCACATTACTAAAGCTTGGTTTGCTTTGGTTTCTTTAAATTTACAATGAGAATAGTGGTGAACTGTGCTTTCTATATAGGTTTTCTCCAAGTTTTGTGATTGTTACAACACAGAAGGTCCCTAAGCAACACATAGCAATGGATCATTGTTTTTCTCATCTCAATCAGTAGGAGAAAATATCTGGACTTAAAGTAGGTAGTCTAGCCTAGTGCTCAGGCACAGAGGATTTTGATTTGGAAGCTCCAATTTTAAGTCTCTGCTATAACACTTATCATTGTATGACTTTTAAGAGATTTATCTAGACCTCTCTGATCCTCAGGTTTTTTATAGGATAGCACCTCATATGGTATAAGTGCTCATATATGTATTGAATGCATAAACGAATGAATAGTTGACTAAATGAACACATGATATGTTATATATTAGAATTAATATTAATTGATGATTAATTATTAAACGTATGATGATAAAAACATCATGAAGCCAAGACATTGTTGGTGAAATGTATACACACACACACACACACACACACACACGTGTGTGTGTGTAGCAGCAAAACTAATACAGATGCTTTGGAATTTACTATGGGGTTATCTATGTCTTGTTAAACCCATTGTGAGTTGAAAATACTGTAAGTCAAAAACCCATTTAATAGACCTAACCTATTGAGCATCATAGCTTAGCCTAGCCTACCTTAAACATGCTCAGAACACTTACATCAGCCTACAGTTGGGCAAAATCATCTAACACAAAGCCTATTTTTATGATAAAATGTTGAATATCTTATGCAATTTATTGACTGCTCTACTAAAAGGGAAATAGTTGCATGGGTACTCAAAGTGTGGTTGCTACTGAATGCATACCACTTTTGCACCACCATAAAGTTGAAAAATCCTAAATTGAACCATGGTAACTTGGAGACTGTTTATATATTTGCTGAGACGACTTGCATTTATCTTACAGATTCATTTCTTTTTCTGTATTATTCAATAGAGTAAAATTGCAGTAACACAAACAAGGAACAACTCAGTATTTTTCCACTCCCTGATTCAAATATGAATTACCCTTCCACCTTCCTTGCCCATATAAATGACAGACTTTCAAATTTCCCCTTCTCTTCAGTTAAGATATAACCATTGACTCAGAGAAGACATAGTTAACTGCTTCTCTATTTTTTAGCTCTTTCCCTTCCTCCTGTTGGGAACTTCAAGGACAGACCAAGGGACAGTAAATTAAAGAAACACAAGCAAAAATTCACTTATTTAGTTGATGCTAGTGTTTCTTTTATTTTGCCTGTTGATGCCATCTGTCATGGTAGACATCCAAATGTTCACTTTGTAATAGATTGTGTCTATGGTTTATTCAGAACCTGCCTCCCCAGTCACACACAGAGACCTCTAGACCAGACAGTTTCTGTAGTGAAGGATGTGCTCTCCAGCTGATCACGTGAAATGTACCATTTAGCTCCTGCTTTCTCATGTCCTACCCTCTCTTGCTGGAGATAACTTTATGGCACCTCAAGCTTAGCTATCTCTGTTGCATCCACTGGGACTCAGGAAAATTTCATTTTCTTGAAAACTCCAAAAGTAGAAGTGCAGTCAACACCTTGCAGCTCTTTTTCTCTCTTATCAATCATCAGCTTTTACAGTCAAACTACTGCCTTTAAAATCTTCAGACAAGAATTGGATATCAGTCATTTTGTTCATGTCCTGCCTCAAACTTGGAGGGACAAAACTGAAGATCTTCTTTTTCTTACTGTATTAAGGTCAGATGACACTGAATGAATCTAAGAGCTCAGTAAGCTTGTAGCCAGGGAACGCGGGCCACTTACTCCTTTCTGTTTCTTTAGAACTCTCTCAGTTGGCTTAAAGGGCGATGCTTAAAACCTAACCTCTCTGCCAAGAGGACAGAGGTGAAACACCAAGCACTCTCTTCTCAATCAAAAATTTTTCTTCCCATGAGTTTCTCAATGCAATCTAGCTTTCCACTAACACTGGGTGGAGAATGATGGGGTGGGGAAGTTATATGGACCCCTCTGGCTTCCTTTAGCCATACTAAAGGTGGGTGTGTGGAAGTTCCTTGTCTGTTCTTTTTAGAATACAGAGGTACTTAATATTTGTTAAGTTCAGTTTGGGGGCTACAATAGGAAAAATTCTATTTCATGATATATTATTTTCACTTTCTTGCTGGATGAAAGCAGAATGTAGAAAAAATTAAAACCAGAGGCCTGAAAGGGTTTGTTAGCAGAAGAGTTGTAAATATACATAATGTTCTCTACAGTCACTGGGTTTCAAATAGAGGCACTGTGAGCTCTGTAAGGGGCATGTTAGAAATGGAATAGTGAAGCTTGAGCCAAGAAACCCAGTAGGCCAGTGAGGTACCAGAAGGAATGACTAAAGAATGGAACTATAAAGCAGATAGCATCCCTGTGATTTACCTTTGATTTGCTGAGTTCAGCAAGGCACTGAGCACATAGAGTAGATTCAATGTATATTTGTTAAATGAATGAAATGCAGAATGAGCCAATGTTCCAAAAGAAATATTTTAATTGCCCTTCAGTAGATGTTAGCAGCTTGACTTCAAGAGTCATTGATACATGGCTGTGAGCAGTGGCTGCATCAGATTCTAACCTTGAACAAATAATTTCACATCTCCGTTTCTTAGATTTTTCAACTGTAGACACAGGATACTAATTATATGCTAGTCACTAAGCCAGGTGCTGGAGATAAAAAGATGAAAATGATCTAGTCCTTATTCTCAGAATCTTTCTGGCTAATGGAAGAAAAAGATAAGGAATCTAAAAATTACAACGGATTTATGTGTGGCATTGTTTTGTTAAGCACCCAGTGTCATGGTTGCAGAAAGAATATTTAACAACTATAAAGAGGTTAGGGTACCAAAGGACTCTTAATGAGCCAAGATGAGTTAGACAAGAAGACAGAACTGTAGTCTAATAAGAGGATGTTGCATATTCAAAAACTTGGAGATGTGTGCATGTGGTATGGTTATCAAGCTATGAGTAGTTTTGTGGAGCAAAGTGAGATGCATATGGAATATGGACAGAGTATGTGACATTTCCTAGCTTAGACTGTTGTTGCCCACAAACAAATGCAGATTTAGCCGCTCTTGTACCCCCCAGGTGAATCCTGATACAGATTAGCATTAAGTACGTAACTTCATCCACTTCCTTAGAAGGGTGTCAGGGCAATTTGGGATTCTAGGCAAATATCCAGTTTCTGCTCCTATCCCCTTGCAGGCACCCAGTCAGTTTCCACATAACCAAGGATAAAGTGAAGAGACCTTTTGAAAACCACAGGACACCCTAGAGGACGAAATGAAGACAGAAAGGAGAAACTCAAATCCAAGAAGCCTAAAAGGAGAGACTGGACCAGTTAGCTCAGTAGACCACATGGAATAGAAATAGTAATTTTCTGCTGCAGAGCAAGGGAGTTGCAACAGGAGAGCAAGCAGTGGGTCTGTGACAACTGGCTAGAGAAGGGACTGTTGCTGAGGTGAGGGTGTTTCACCTTGAGTATTTTAATGGATGGGATATAAAAGATCTTGGGATGGATATAAGCCACCAATTTATCCAGATGACTCAAGGAAGAAAGGAGTAAAATAGAAGACTAGCTAAAAATGTAAATCACCTGGGTAGTTATAATCCCCCCAAATGCATATGGTAATGGATCATTTCACTAATATTTTACTTCATCTTGGTCAGAATTTCAGGGCCAAAAAAACAAATGTATTTGCATAATATGCGACTTTATTGGATGCCATTGCTACCCGGGAAGTCATGGATATTGTTTAACTCTTGAAACAATAAAATAAAATGCAAGTTGGTGAAAGCTATCATACTGCCCTTCAGTGTTTGGCAAAACATTTATGAAATGTTGAGGCCATGTCGGTGCCAAAACATAAGTCCTGTGCTTTGGTATTTAACTCTTGAAACAATGACCATATACAGCTCTCCTATTAGGATGCATGATCATTTTCCTGTGCACAGCTAGCACAATATAAAAATGCAAAATAACATGATAAGATCAAAACATGGCAAAAATCCAACACACATCCACATCACTGAAATAAAGCCCATTGTGATGTCAGCACAGTTCTCTGAGGAAGCTGTCTCCTGAATAAGGGATATTAAAATCCCATAAAGAAATTATACCAAGGGCAGTAACATAGTTTCATTACTGAGCTAATGATATGGCCATTGGCCTTTTCACATAGAAATACAGATAGACCCCCATTCCATGGAATCCAATATTACCAGACATTATCCTCAATATGTGTCCTCCAACCACATCATGTGAGTCTATTGAAGCATATGTGCTGTGTTGCTGTATATTTTGGATACTATGGGGACCCAGAATAAGTAATTTACATAACATATTTCACTTGTGCCACTTACTGAACAGTTATTTCACACAAATTACTATCTTCTTAACTTCACATCATAAGCCCATGAGGTTCTATAGAGCAAGTATTACTCTACTTTACCGGGGTAGAAATTGTGGCTTGGAGGTTACCTGCCCAATATAAAACAATACCAAATAAAGTTAAGACTTTACCCAAGTCCTTTGACTCCAATCTAGAATTCCTTTGATTTCTAAAATGTCACAGAGGTAAAAAAAAAAATTATGTTTTTAGTATGAAAGTTAAATCAATAAAATATTCTGTATTTTTTGGTGTTTTATTATGACATTAAAATATGATTTACAGAAATTTGTTCACAAAATTGGCACAAACTGGCACAAATTTTCCATTAAATGGAAAATGACATTTGAGTGGGACAAGTTACATTAATTAAATGAAGAAATTAAGTCTGATAGATTTTAGTAACAGATAGAAAAAAAATACTTCATTATTTTAAAATCACCTTTGAAATGCCATATTTTTTTTATAAGGAAGAATTTGTAACTGAAGTGCTGCCCCCATGGACACAATTTCACCTGTAGTTCTCTAAAGTTGCTTGAATATTCTTACAGATTCCAGGTGCCTCAGGGATGAAATATAGGCAAGAGTATTCTTCACGGTAAAATTCCTTACTGAAAAAATAAAATCCTATTGCTTTGAGGCTCATGCCACCTGATTATGCCACTCTTTTTCTCCTCCCTCACACAGTCCCCTCATTATTGGTAACCTGGTTTCTCCCCTTGTTTCTCCCCAGTCTTCCTCTTTTACCCAAATTTTGCCGTCTTTCTCAGTGACTCAACATCAGTTTGGGTTAGCCATCAATATCTAAGTCTCTCAGTTCCTTAACATGCTCATATCCACTGAGAGTCTCTTTGCATGCCCCCACAGATACACATTGACTTGGGGGTACAATTAGCTTTGTCATCACCTGAAACTTCAACCTTCATTGAAACCCTGACATCAAGTAACATCAAGGAACACCCTCACTCTCTCTGATGCATACCTCCAATCTTTTGAGCTCACAGGTTCATCCATTAGTACAAATCTTCGACTTTTCCAAACTTCTCTGCTCAATCTCTCACTGACATCAGCTTCTTGGCTTCACTCTTCTGGCTAGTTTAGATTCTAAAATTCATCATTTATATTCAAAACTTGGCATGAGGCCTCATTTCCCTTGACATTTTTCTCTTTGATTTTGCATATGCCGGACAAACTCAACCATTCATTTATGCCTGTACCCATGGACTGGTACAGTGGTAGCACAAACGACCCAGCAAATTTTATGGTTTTGCTTAAAAGTTTTGATCAGGCTGGGCACAGTGGCTCACGCCTGTAGTCCCAGCACATTGGAAGGCCGAGACAGGCAGATTACTTGAGGCCAGGAGTTCAAGACCAGCCTGGCCAACACTGCAAAACCCTCTCTCTACTAAAAATACAAAAATTATCTAGGTGTGGTGGCCCACGCCTGTGGTCCCAGTGACTTGAGAGACTGAGGCAGGAGAATCGCTTGAACCTGGTAGGCGGAGGTTGCAGCCTGGGTGACAGAGTGGGACTCTGTCTCAAAAAAAAAAAAGAAAGATCAAATATTCCTAGTAGATATTTAACATGACAATGCTAATATTTTGTTTTTTTATGTAAGCCTGCCTTTCTACTATTCAACTGGATCATTTTGTAGTCTCTTTTCGAAACCTTCTGAAATCTGTCTTCTTCTTTTTTATGTTTGATGACATAACTTCAATGAAAAAAAAAGCTATAGTAGAGGAAGTGTCTATTCTTTTTTACATCACCAATACAAAACTAAAACTATCTTTATGAAACCCATCTCCTGCATCCTCAATTCTACTGTGACCTTTCCACGTTCTTTAAACAAGAAGATTGAGTGAGTGTTCACTACTTGCCAGACACCAAACACTTCTTTCCCCTTAAGCCCTGGTCCCCATTGCCTCTTGTTATCTCAAGAACCTCACTGCCATGGAGACTTTCTTTCTTTCTTTTTTTTTTTTTTTTTTAATTCAGCAACCAAAGACTGATCTTTGTAATGCTTCAACGTGCTAACATGTTTTCTGAACGCTACATCTTGCACTAAGGGGAAAACAGAAAAAGAAATAAATTAGCTTTTAGCCCATATTTCTTTTTTTTTTTTAATCTTTCTAAAGGAAAAACAATCTGAAAACCTAATCTAGGAAGTCTTTTGTGATTTAACCTTACGACAAACTGATTTTTATTTTCTTTTTTCCAGATTGCTGTCCAGGGCACCAGCAAATGCTGCACCCGTTCTTGGCATATCATCCCTCTCGTAAAAGGCAATCATGGCAGGAAAACTGAGACCAATGGCTTTTTCATTCTCCACCTCTCAGCTCTCCAAAGTAATGGCACTGGGTCTTCTCATCGTGTATTTCTTTTCAGATGCATGCTTTCTCCCTTTAACAACTTTTTTATATATAATTTAAAAAATAAATTATTCCCAGGAAGCCTTGCGATCTCAAGGATTTTTTAAAATTTATTCTTTTATTTCAATAGGTTTTTGGGGAACAGGTGGTGTTTGGTTACATGAATAAGTTTTTAGTGATGATTTCTGAGATTTTGGTGCACCCATCACTCAAGAAGTGTACACTATACCCAACGTATAGTCTTTTATCTCTCACCCCGTTCCCACCCTTTCCCTGATCCCCAAAGTCTATTGTATCATCTGTATGCCTTTGCAACCCTATAGCTTAGCTCCTATTTATGAGTGAGAACATACAATGTTTGGTTTTCCATTCAAGAGTTACTTCATTTAGTATAATGGTCTCCAATTCCATTCAAGTTGCTACAAATGCCATTATTTCATTCCTTTTTATGGCTGAGTAGTATTCCGTGCTATATATATAGACCAGATTTTCTTTATCCACATGCTGATTGATGGGCATTTGGGCTGGTTGCATATTTTTGCAATCGTGAATTGTGCTGCTGTAAGCATGCATGTGCAAGTGTCTTTTTCATATAATGACTTCCTTTCTTCTGCATAGATATCCAGGAATGTGTGCAAGTGTCTTTTTCATATAACGACTTCCTTTCTTCTGCGTAGATATCCAGGAATGTGATTGCTGGATCAAACAGTAGATCTACTTTTAGTTCTTTAAGGAATATCCACACTGTTTTCCATAGTGGTTGTACTAGTTCACATTCCCACCAACATTGTAAAAGTGTTCTTTTTTCACCACATCCACACCAACATCTATTATGTTTTGACTTTTTGAATATGGCCATTCTTGCAGGAGTAAGGTGTTATCTCATTGTGGTTTTGATTTGCGTTTCCCTGATCATTAGTAATGTTGAGCATTTTTTCATATGTTTGTTGGCCATTTGTGTATCTTCTTTTGAGAATTTCCTATTCAGGTCCTTAGCCTACTTTTTAATGAGATTGTTTGTTTTTTCTTGCTGATTTAAGCTCCTTGTAGATACTGGAAATTACCGCTTCATCGAATGCACAGATTGTAAAGATTTTCTCCCACTCTGGGGGTTGTCTGTTTAATCTGCTGATTATTTCTTTTGCTGTATAGAAACCTTTTAGTTTAATTAAGTCCTATGTATTTATCTTTGTTTCTGTTGCATTTGCTGTGGGGTTCTTGGTCATGAAGTCTTTGCCTAAGCCAGTTTCTAGAAGGGTTTTTCCAAAGTTATGTTCTAGAATTTTTGTGGTTTCAGGTCTTAGATTTAAGCCTTTGATCCGTCTTGAGCTGATTTTTTGTATAAGGTGAGAGATGCAGATCCAGTTTCATTCTTTTACATGTGGTGTGCCAATCATCCCAGCACCATTTGTTGAATATGGTGTCCTTTCCCTACTTTCATGTTTTTCTTTACTTTGTTGAAGATCAGTTGACTGTAAGTATTTGACTTTATTTCTGGGGTCTCTATTATTTTCCATTGTTGTATATGCCTATTTTTATACCAGTACCACGCTGTTTTGGTGACTATGGCCTTATAGTGCAGTTTAAAGTTGGGTAATGTGATGCCTCTGGATGTTCATTTTGCTTAGTCTTGCTTTGGCTATGTGGGCTCCTTTTTGGTTCCATATGAATTTTAGGATTTTTTTTTTCCAGTTCTGTGATGAATGATGGTGGTTTAACACCAATTATTTATAGGTTTGGTCATTTAACATAATCCCAAACTTCTTGGAGGTTTTGTTCATTTTTTTAATTCTTTCTTCTTTGTCTTTGTCAGATTGGGTTAATTCAAAAGCCTTGTCTTTGAGCTCTGAAGTTCTTTCTTCTTTGTGTTCAATTCTATTGCTGAGACTTTCCAGGGCATTTTGTAATTCTCTAAGTGTGTCCTTCATTTCCAGAAGTTGTAATTGTTTTTTTTTTATTTATGCTATTTCACTGAAGATTTTTCCATTCATATCCTGTATTTTTTTTTTTTTTTTATGTTGGACTTTGCCTTTCTCTGGTGCCTTCTTGATTGGCCCAATAGTTGATCTTATTAATTCTTTTTCTTGTAATTCAGAGATTTTGTCTTGTTTTGGATCCATTGCTGGTGAGCTAGTGTGATCCTTTTGGGGTGTTAAAGAAACTTGTTTTGTCATATTACCAGTATTGTTTTTCTGATTTCTTCTCATTTGGGTAGACTATGTCAGAGGAGAGATCTGGACTCAAGGGCTACTATTCAGATTCTTTTGTACCATGGGGTGCTCCCTTGATATGGTGCTCTCCCCTTTCCCCTAGGGATGGGGCATCCTGAGAGCCAAACTGCAGTGATTTTCATTTCTCTTCTGGATCTGGCTACCCAGCAGAGCTACTGGGCTCCAGGTTGGTACTGGGCAGTCTGCAAAGAGTCCTGTGACGTGATCTGTCTACATGTCTCGCAGCCATAGATACCAGCACCTGCTCCAGTGGAGGTAGCAGAGGAGTGAAGTGGACTCTGCGTGGGTCCTTGGTTATATTTTTGTTAGGTGCACTGGTTTTGTATCGGTTGGCCACTAGCCAGGAGGTGGTGCTTTCAAGAGCGCATCAGCTGTGGTTGTATAGGGTGGATACAAGCTTGCCTTAGGGTCAGGCAGTGGGCAGGGCCATAGAGCTCCCAAAGGATTATGTCCTTTGTCTTCAGCTAGCAGGGTGGGTAGAGAAAGACCATCAGGTGGGTGCAGGATTAGGCATATCGGAGCTCAGACTCTTTTTGGGTGGGGCTTGCTGTGGCTGCTGTGGGGGATGGGGGTGTAGTTCCCAGGCCAATGGAGTTATATTCTCAGGGAGATGATGGTTAGCTCTGCTGCATCACACAGGTCACCAAGGAAGTGGGTGAAAGCAGCAGCCACAGGCCTCACCCAGCTTCCATGCAGCACACAGCCCAAACAGCCCATCTCACTCTTACCATGCCCCTGCCAACAGCGCTGAGTTTATTTCCAGGCAGCCATTATGCGGGGCTGAGAACCTGCCCCAGGCTACAAGCCCTCCAGCTGAGAAAGTAAGCAGACTCACAGTTTCACAGCTGTCTCAAGGAGCCTGCAGAGGCAATCCATCCCCTTCAAATGGTCTGTGGATTCTCTCAGCTTTCCTGGTATGTTCCTGCAGTAGTTCTTGGAGCAAAAATTCATGATGTAGGTCTCTACACGCTGCTCGCGTGTCTGAGTGGGAGCTGGAAGTTAGTCCTGCTTTGTATCTGCCGTTCTCCTTCTTCTTTACCCCCCTGCCTGTTTTTGTACTGCTACTTCATAATTCCCTTCACCACAGTGTTTCAGCATCACTGTACTTTTTTCAACACTACCAAAAGACCAACACTTTCCAAACTCAGGGACTTGGACCACTTGTAAAACACACTCTTCCTTTGACTTTTGTAGGTTTAGTTCATGGTCAATGCCTTGTGCTGAGAGAGGCCTTCCCAGACTATAAAATGTAGGTTTACCTAAGCTCTATCATCTATCTCAGCACCTGTTTCCTTTTCGGTACGTATTACCTCTGAATATATTTATTTGTTGTTGAGTACTCAGTACTTTCACTTAATACTTAGTACTTAGTACTTCTGACCATGCCTCCTTCCCAACTGTGAGTTCCATGAGGACATGAACTAAGTCTGTGTTTTTATTTCTGTGTTGCCTAGGCCCTAGATTACTGGAGTATATTAAGTAAGAATTATGTTAAATAAGTGAATCAATGAATGAATAAACTCACCATTGTTTATTTTCCATTTTCATAGCCAAGCATTAGTATTAGTTTTGTCAGAAGAAACTGATTATGCTAACAGTGGCCCTCTCTCTATCATATCTAATAATCTACTTGAAACAAACTGTATTTTTTGTTCATCCCCTTAACATTAGGTTTAACCAGATTAGAAGTTATTATGTTTCTAGGGATATGAGACACTCACCAGGGCACAGTAAGGATTTCACAGATCTTGAAAATGCAACTAAAATCTTCTCACACTGGCTTCTCACACTTGTGAACCACAGGCCAAGAGAGGAGCTAATTACTATACTAGGTAAAGTAATTTAATCCTTATTATAATGAAAGCCTAGGGTTGCTACTACACAAAGACAGAGAAATATGTATGTCCGGAACCCAAGGCCTTTCTTTTCCTAGTGATAACTGTCAATAGAAAAATGCAGCAACAACAACTCTTAAAAAAAAAAAAAAGACAAATAAACATTCATACTGTCAGTGACGAAATTTTGAGTAACTCATCAGGAAGTAATTCAGGCCAGACAATATGCTGGAATATTTTGAAGAAAATCTAAAACTAGGGGTCCCAGGAGGGAGGTGAAATAATTATAGCCTCTAGACCAGCTACAGTAGTAAGAACAGTAGCTGGTTTCATTTAGGTTTCGGCCTTCAGCCTAGAAGATCATAACTGCCTGCCACCTAAAGGGGACTTATAACTCTTCTTTTAGGGAAGAAGTACAGACATTTGTTCTCATAAAGAATGAAGGCTCCATGTTGTGTTGTGGAAGACAAATATAATGGGGTGACATGAATTGATCTGTGTAGGTCAAGGAATGTATTATATTGGGCATATGTATCTCCTTAGATTCTGTTGGTCTCCCCTGTTCCTTGCACCTTTGGCCATTTGTTATACTTTCATCACCTTTGGGGTCCTAATTACTTCACATGGGCCATGAACTTCTGTGCCTGAGGGGAGCCACACTACATTTGGGGATTGGAGGACTCTATCCACAACTTCCAGACAGGGATAAAGTGCCATATCATCAGGCATAAAATATGGCCTCCCCAGAGGCTGCCAAAGCTTTCAGACCGATGTCAACTGGAAATGTGGGGAGTTAGCACCTTATAAGAGAAATAAGATCAATGATAAGATCAATGAAAGACAGGAGACAGAAGACACCAACAGGTACATCTGCTTTTCTTTTCTTGCACTAGTGGACTATTCTGAGGCAATCTTTTCAAAACTATCGTACTATGTCCCAGGTAGCCCTGCAGCTAGTTGCTTCTCTCCACAGTTCATAATGAAAGAATGGCCAGTAGATAGTTTATCATATTCTATTTTTCATCATTCATTCCCTGTTTCAATTACCTATCTGCTCATCTGCTCTGGTCTTTTTTTTTTTTTTTTTTGAACCTAGGTTTTTTTGTTTCTTTTGGTTTTGTTTGAGACAGGGTCTCACTCTGTCACCCAGGCTGGAGTACAATGGCACAATCATAGCTCACTGCAACCTTGAACTCCCGGGCTCAAGCAATTCTCCCACTTCAGCCTCCTGAGTAGACAGGATTACAGGCATGTGTCATCACGCCCAGCAAATTTTTGTATTTTGTTGTGGGGTAGAGATGGGGTTTTACCGTGTTGCCCAGGCTGGTCTTGAACTACTGTGCTCCAGCAGTCCATCTGCCTTGGCCTCCCTAAGTGCTGGGATTACAGATGTGAGTCACTGCACCTGGCCTGAACCTAGGTTTAGAGTTACCAATAAATGTTAAGTCCTGTGAATTCCAAAATTTCTATGTATTTAAATATACTTATTTATGAATTTATGAATCTATAACCTATAAGAACGCACATGACAAACAGTTGTTTTTCTGGAAGCATGAATTAAGGTTACTTCCTTACTTCAGTAATTTTTAAAAAAACTTTCTGTGGATTTGAATGGGTATCATACTACTGTATCTGTAGCTTATCTGTGTTCTTTTTAACCTTTTCTCTCTTTTGAAAGTGTAGCAAACTTTATTCTGATATTCAATAGCTGTCTTTTATATTTTCTATAGATATTGCATAATAATTAACAAAATTAAGAAATGTATTATTGAAATAAAATTATCATTATAAAAAAGATCCATACAGTCCCAGTGAGCTATAACATAAACATTATTTCCTCAACATACTGGCATCCCTCAAGAGAACTTACTAAAATACACAGCAACAGACGCTACGGACAACTCATAACTTGGAATCTCAAAAAGTTCAGAGTCTACTGGGTAAAACAGACACTCAATGTAGTAGACATTGATAAAAGTTATAAAGAAATGCACCAGGGCTCAGAGAACAAAAGGGAAGGACCAATTAACACTGCCCAGCAAGGTTGTCAAAAAAAAAAAACAAAAGGTAACATTTGGAATATGTTCTAAAGGATCAGGAAGAAGTCTCCAAAGGAAAGAGAAGTAAAGACTGTTCCCAGCAGAAAAACAAAATTCACAACAAACACTGACATTTATTATGTTTCGACCAGTGATCTGTGCTCTGGAAATAGAATGGTAAACAAGGCACATAAGATCTAGAGTTTTGGTTCCAGTAAGGGACATATACTGAACAAAGGGAAAAATAGTAGTTATGAGTTCTGTGCATATAATTAAAATAAGAGAACATGATAGAATGTGACTGGGGACTATTTGAGTGCCAGTGGTCAGGGACAGCCGCACTGGAGAGGTGCCATTTATGACAAGCAGCATGAGCCATCAGACAAAGGGATGAAAAGAAAATGTCCATAGCAAGATGATGGAATTTGTGTAATGAGAGAAATAAAAGCAGCTCAGTTAGATGCATAGTTAGGGAATTGTATGTTGAATTTAATCCTAAAAGTGTGAGAAATATTTTATGGATATAAGAAAGGAAGGGACTTTTCTAGTATAGTGTCTGCGATTAAAGTGAGAAGGACCTGCAGACAGAATAATAAGGAAGATGATGCAATTTTTTATTTGGTTGAAAGAAGGGGCACTCCTGAGCCCAGAAAGTGGCAGAGTTATAGAAACATGGACAAGATAATTTTTAAGAGAGATGTAGATGATGGGTATGTTAAGACTTAAGAAGTGACAATCAAAAGATTTAAAGGTAAAAATATTGACAAAATTAAGGAATACAAGTAGGTGCATAGTTTGGGTGGTCCCCTGTGAATAATGATGCAATTCACCAAGAAAAGGAATTCAGGTACAGGCATAGTCTTCGTTTTCAGTGAATGGTGAATAAGTGAGGGACAGAAGAATACTTTGGTCTGAGACATGCTGATTTTGTGATGCTTGTGAGATTCTCAGTGGTCAGCATATAATTGGAAATACAAATCTAAAGCTTAATAGACAAAGCAGAACACTTCAAATTCAGTAATAATGATGAGGAAAAATCATACAAGAAATATTTGGGATCGTTAGGATTTGTGTGAATAAATTCATCATCTGATTACCAATCTGCAAGATCTTCCAAACATAAATCAGAAAGCTTTGTCATACATAGTTCTCCCATCACCAAATGAGAATTCTCTGAAGAAATCACACATGAACAGCTTCAAGGAAAACTCCCTCCATGATATAGAAAATCCTCCCAGTCAGTTGATACTCTTTTGAAGTCAGTAATAATGGATCTAGCAAATAGGCTTAAACTTGGAAATTCTCAAGCTGCTTTAATTCTGTTAATCTCCAAGGTGAATTTTATGGGTACTTAGATTCCAAATTCAAATCCTAATTTGTTCTCTGTATTGTGCCTTACATATTTGGGTATTCAACATATAGGAGTTACCCATCTGTGCCATAAATACAAGAGATACAATAGAATTCTTATTGAGAGATAGAGATGAAAAATGTAGGTTCCCCTACAATGGGAAAAATATGCTATTATATAATTAAGTATACAGTGAATTACTTCTATTTTCTGATCATGAAAAATAAGAAGTTGTAAAATATATTATCTGTTAACATAAAAAAATCACTACATGACATAGTAGAAAAATCACTGGGTTTAGGTTCAGAATACCAAATCCAAGTCCCAATACCACCACTTATTAACTGTGAGAATGTAGACAAGAAATTTAATCCCTCTAAGCTCCACTCTTTATCTGAAAAATGAGAAAAATAGTACCTAACTTGGAGGACTGTCATGGTAATTAAATGAAAATCCATGTAAAAAGCAGTGTATAAACCACAGAGGATTAAACCATGTAAATTTCAGTTAAGGATGGCACCTTTTAACCATGTGTTAATTAAATAAACAGGTTGTACGCCTGACTGAAATTAAGTCCCAGGCATGACTTAGAGAACAACAGAGGATTGAGTCTAGATCCAGTTCTATTTCTACCTAAAACGTGTGATTCAATAGCCCCCTAGAAGAACCAGGAAGCTAAAAGACAGTTACTTCTTGTAGTCTTTCAAGTTTGATGGGATGCTGAGAAAACAGTACAAAAGAAAGAGGATTGTGAAGTTGACAGTCTCATTACCTGAATTATAATTGAGTGAGAATAACTCAATTCAAATGCCTTAAGTATCAATTAGTTAAAAGACAAATTAAAGCTGTGATTCCAAGCTTAAGGGCAAGGTGAAGCCCTGAAAGTCGCAGCATGAAATCCAGAATACAGCGACTTTCTGAAGTTCCCAATGTGCTGAAGCTCATAAGCTATTATTAATTGCTATGAAAAATCAGATAACTTAATCTCAAAAAATGCTTTTTATTGAATATAAATATTAGATTACTTTTACATTGTTTTCAAAATAATGTATATTAATATGTTATTGTTTTAAAGTATATTTACTATTAACTAGATGCAACATTAACGTTATTTTAAAAAGTTAAACTTTCTGTTTTGATATATAAGGTGTGGTATCTAATAACAAAATAGAAAACTAAAAAGAAAATTTTAAGATCTGTAAGTCAGAGGTTCTCAAAACTAGCTGTCCATTAGAATCTCCTGGGAGTTTTGTAAACATACCGTTTTACGGGCTTTATCCCTAGAGGATCTAATTTTACATATTAGGTGAGTCCTGGGCAACAGCAGTTTTAGAAGCTCCACAAGTAATGCTAATATAAAATCCATGCTAAGCATCTCTTACCTCTAGATGAGATGCATGGACTTTATGTAGATCCCAGGGCTTTCATGCATGTCCACACCCGTCAAGCATTACCACGAGAAGTCTCTGAGTGGATAGAAGTAGAATTGCTACAATTCTGCTTTAAGTTCTAATATATTTTAAAGTAATATAAAATAATGTCATGCCCTAACCAGTCTATTAGTATTCTTAATTAATTTCTCTATATGTTGCCATAATAAAGAGAACTGTTAACATCTTCCTCTTTTCTGTCAACCTTTTGGCCAGTGTTGTCATATATAAGTTCTACATTGAATTTGTCAAAATGATCAAAATCATCACCCCTCAATACAAAATCACAGCTCAGGAGTTTAACTCATTTATTTATCTGGAAATAAGTTTTGAAGAATATTTAACCTAGGAGACCAATCAGAATGCAACCTTCTTCAAAGGTATAAGATTTTCGGAAGTCAAGCTAAAGATTTTATAGTAGTTATGTATAAGTGATTGTTGTCTTCCTCAAACTTTTCAAACTCTTGGTCCTTCTATTAAGTATATTTCAAAATAGTACGCACAGTTAGCAGTATGTTATATGAATATTGTTGGTTTTGTTTTTAGACTGTTGTACATCCCTCATCCATGCAGACTATTCTATAGCCCTCCATGGAGAATAAAAGTCAGTCTCTTTATCCTTCATAACAGAGCTTGATTTTTCCATATGCATACCAGTTACCTAAAAACATAAGTGCAATACTACAGGCAAGACCTACTCCATATGCTCTGCTAAACTGCTATACAACTCCTGCCAAAAACAGAGCTGACATAACTGATCTGTGTAACATTACCTGAATTCTAATTCACTACCTGCTCATTTAGATTATTAAGTCTCCTTTTGTAACAAAATATGAGAACGCTAAATAACTGGTCTAGTTCTTAGAAAGTTTTTATGTCACGTTTGCCTTCAAGACAATAAACTAGTTTTGAGCACTTATAAATAATATATATATAATTTTGCATAAAGTATATTGTATGTATAACATAATATATATTAGTATTATATTAAGACCAAATTATTGTTAAATTTTATATTTAAACCAGTAATATCTACTAGGACCTTATGCAGTAATGGGAATAATGAAAATGTCTTATTCTGTGCTAATCAATATGGTAGCAACTAGACATGTAGCTATTGAACAATTGATATGTGGATAATAAAACTGACCAATTGAATTTTTAAGTTTGTGTAAGTGTAATTCATTTAACATTTATTTTAAATGGCTACATGTGAATAGCTCAGATTTTGACAAATTGAGTTTTTCAAATTAAAATTGATGAATGCTGTTATTGCTTACATTATGTATTTAATGCATAGTAAATTGTCAAGAAATAACACAGCATGAAGTATTAGGATTTTTAGACAAAAACATTAAAATGTATATTATGTGGTGATACCAAAAATAGACAACCATTTTCTCTATAGGTTGTCTGAAATTCTTGTATTCTGTGGTTTCAAAGTCACCTAAATTCTTTTCATAATTTTCAGGTTTTGTTTCTAAACTATGACTTATGTAAGAAAGATTCAACATGATAATTAAAAGTGCTCCTCCTCAAATAATGAATTGAGGGATTTCTGAATAATCTTTATTCTGAATTTGTATAATCATAACTATATTTTCTTATATTAACAATTTTTTATTTGTTTAAATATTAGGAATACCCTAATGTGCTGTAAAAGAATTTTAGTAAAATGTACAACACATTGATATGCTGAAATCATAAATGCAGTTTTCAGAATGAGTGTCACTCTTATACTCCTAATTATATTCAATAAAAATCTTTAACAAATGGTCCACTATTGCTATTAATTATTTAGTTTACGACTAACAATAAAAGCAATTTAAAAGTAATACACAATAGCCAAAATCATCACATTGGTTAAAAATGCTTGGTTGAGTGATAAACTGATTGACGAGGTCATGAATTGTGCTTCTATTTGTTGTTCACGCCTAGGTATCTTATATGGTTCCAATTCAAAGGAATTTAGTGTTTGGAATCATCTTTTAGTTCGCCTCTTTTTTAAAATAGAAGTTGCAATTGCAGAATGTTTAACAAAAGGATCTCCCAAGAGCATCTTCAAAAACTTCTAGATACTCTCTAACCACTGGTTAGGAAACATTGCTGCCTCCAGGTTATAATTCACTTTCTCTCCTTCCAAAGGGCCTTTAAACATGCTCTGCAAATAGGCATCACTTGATGATGCAGAGCAATCCCACCTTCAAGTCCTGCATTAAAAACCTTCCACAAGCCAGTTGTTTTCCCTTTGCTTTAAATTCTCCAGAGAAAATGACTATAATCTCAAAGAATTTGTACAATTAGTAGAGATATTAGAAATAGGCTAGTCTCCTTTCAGATTAGCAAAGAGACATCTATATTAATGTCTTTCCCAAGAATATACAACTTTCAAGTAGCAGTCATCATTCAAACTCAGAAATTCTATTTCCAGATTGCTGCTGTTTCCACTCCACTGGACTTTCTCTTCTCATGAGGACAAGCAACGAAAAATGTCAAAATACAGTGCAGATGACAAATATAAAATAATATCTCTCTCCAGTTGCATTTGCGTGTGCATGTGCTTTAAAAGAAAATTGTCCCTATGAAAATAATGAGGTGTGAGAGAGCAAAGTAGCAAGTGTTGCTGGAACAGCCACTTAATTAACATTTTCCTCCCATACTATCTGGGATTTTTGTTTCTTTTCTGTTCCTTGGTGATCCATTAGCTTATATACATATAACTGTGACTTCTTGTTCCATTTTGTCTTTAAAATTAACTATTCAAATTAGTCATAAATACTGAGTGAACAGGTTTTCCAGATGTATTCTATGTCTAATCCTCAACTTTTGTGAAAATGGTAATTCAATGCATTATTATTTCACTATTTAAGAAAGGCTCAATTATGTATAATTTTATTTAAATTTTAGAATGGCTACTATTTACTGAAAACCACATAAAACCCAGGAAGAATCTTTGAATGTAACTTAATCATCAACAGTAATTACACATGGAAAAAAAAATGCTTCTAGTTTATTTTGAGAGGTAGCTCAGTACAACAGCACATGTTGCTGATTGCACTCATTGTCTTTGCTTAACTGAACATGAACAACCTCATCTCTACATTTTACATCATAAAGGAATCTCAATTTAGAGTTACTGATTTATTTTTTGTTTTCACACTATCTCTATTTAAATGCTCCTCTTGGAACATATATTTTCAACAAATAAAAATTTTATAATTTTATTGTAAATGGTTAGAATAAAAATGTGGGATCTTAGGAATGCTTTTTTAGTGGGGCTGAGAACAAAAATATTACCATTATATTTCTCTTTTCCCACACCCCCACCCCTATGTGGGATGCTTTAAGATAGCTTAATGGTGACTGTTATTTGCAAAAATTTAAAATACACACACAATATTACCCCTAAGTTTGAATTATTTCATATATTTTATGAGTTTTTGCCAAGAGGAATAAAAACAATACTCCAACGAAACTTTTTAGACTGCAAATTATTTTCTATAAATTCTACTTATAGATAAAATCCTCACAATATCTACAAATACTCTTCTCCAGTGAATAGTCGACCCCTAATTAACTGTTTTTCCTTATTTGGGAAAGGTATTGTAAAGAAAAATCTATTTTTGTCTGTGCAGAGTCATGTGCATACGGACTTTCTGGTCAGTCATAGCTGTTCACAGAAACAACAAGAAATAGCTTTTGAAAGCTCAAATGTTGACCTCATACACCAATTCTACTGCAATTTTCACACTGGTACTCTAAGTTCTGGAGTTGAAGGTTTATATAGTAAATATAATAACTTTTTAACACCACCAACAACAATAAAAGAAAATATACTATGGTGACAAAATTTTAAACATAAAACAAGAGCACCAGTAAGATTAGAAATTTATTTAGTACTTTTTAAATTTAAGGAGTATTTTTGTTTGTTTCTCATTCTTCATATAAATATATTTTAAACATATACACCATCAGAAACTTAGGAACCTGAGCATAGGCTATACCCAGATAAAACTAATAAAGGAATAAATTTTGTACCATTCTTACCCCCAGTTAACTTAATTGCCATAAGAGATCTGGAGAGAAACTGTGGTCCAGCCAGTTAAGTAATAGGTTGAGATTCTGAGACTGAGTATACTAATAATGACTCCTATTGAGTTTGCTATAAGGCCAGGTACATGTAATTTGTAAATATTTCTCCCAGTCACACAGTAATCTCAGATACATAGTCAAAATATGTTTTCAAAATAACATAACCTTTGCATTTCCCACTCTCTCTTCACAGGGTAACTTCCTCCTTATGTTTTGTTCCAATCACACCTGGAAGAACAGAACACATAATAGAAAAATAATATTTTTCCCTAAAAACAAAAAAAGTTACTGTCACAGGCCAAATCTGAGATGAAGATTTGTAAATGAGAGTTTTATTGTGAAGGTCTCTGAAACACAACCCTTGAGAGAGAGTGAGAGAAACATGATTGATCTACTGGAAGGAAAGGGTAGACTGAGATGCATTTTCAAAAGAGGCCTCAGCAAATCCTTTGGCTCGCTCTGAAGTTGGGATAATCCTGAAAAGACTGACCAACCCAAAGGACTATAAATCATGCTGCTATAAAGACACATGAACACGTATGTTTATTGCGGCATTATTCACAATAGCAAAGACTTGGAACCAACCCAAATGTCCAACAATGATAGACTGGATTAAGAAAATGTGGCATATATACACCATGGAATACTATGAAGCCATAAAAAACGATGAGTTCATGTCCTTTGTAGGGACATGGATGAAATTGGAAATCATCATTCTCAGTAAACTATCGCAAGAACAAAAAACCAAACACTGCATATTCTCACTCATAGGTGGGAATTGAACAATGAGAACACATGGACACAGGAAAGGGAACATCACACTCTGGAGACTGTTGTGGGGGTGGGGGGAGGGGGGAGGGATAGCATTGGGAGATATACCTAATGCTAGATGACGAGTTAATGGGTGCAGCACACCAGCATGGCACATGTATACATATGTAACTAACCTGCACATTGCGCACATGTACCCTAAAACCTAAAGTATAATAATAAAAAATTAATTAATTAATTAATTTTAAAAAAGACGAAAAAAAAAAAGGAAACAATGGAGCTATGAATTGTAGCTCCCAAAAGGCTCTGTTGTTAAATGAGGGCTGCCCCCAGGGAGCAGGTACAACTTTGCCTGAGGCAGCTCTGCTTGGCCAAGAGCCATTTCTGGCAAGAGACTCAGCCGTAACTGGCACAGCCTCACTCCCGGAAGTGGGAAATGAGTATTCAGATTGTGAAGGGATATGGGGTGCACCTCAGCATCTATTACAATTAATTAGTAGAAATTTTGCAGTAGCAAATTGTACATCAATAGTACATAGAAGGATAATGGGTGGATTCTTGGAGGAAGAGTCATGCACCTTGCTCAAAAGCTTTCATTTCCTTGTAGCACTGGAGTCCTTACCTTTGTTCTTATTTCTGTCTTTGGCAGTGGTGGTGGAGTGGGTAAGGGGAGATGTCTGGACAAATTCTAGAGGCACTATTCTTTGGTTTCACATTCTAACTTATACACTGAGGTACACATCAAACATTATTTCTTGGTTAATGCCCCTTGCCATTTTGCATTTCTGGGCTTTTAATACGTATAAAACCATGAGAGTTAAATTAGCAAACTATCTATAACCAAGAAGAAAGTGTACTGAAGTGAAAGTCTTCTAAAAAAGTTATTTTTGAGAGTTCATTCTCTATTTAGAAGATAAAGATATAGACAGATAGACAGATCTAGATAGATTGATCAATTGGTGTATGTATAGTAAAATAGCATACTATGTTGTAGTATAATAATAACAATAAAAAATGTGAAGTCAAAATAAGTAGACAACAAAGAGGTTTTTTTCACAGTGTAACACACCTAGAATATGCTGACCTATTGTAATCAAAACAAATTATTTTAGGAAAAATATCATTTGGCTTACATCATAGCTCTGACTCCAATGGTTAAATAATTACCAATTATTACACATACATTTAGATTAAAATTAAAACAGATAAATCAAGGAATTGAGGGCCACATTCTACTTCTTAGGAAGAGTTGTTTTTAAGGTAAGCCTTCATTTGTTTGTAGGCCACCTAGAGAGATCATGTGGATAATCTAAAAATTACAAAAATTACATAACCCTGAGTATTATAAAAATCACATTAGAGAACACTTGTATCTCTTCTTTGATTCCCTTCTCTATTATTTGACCAAAGCACTTGACTTTAGTCCCCTTCCTAACTTCTTTTTTTCCGTATTCTCTCTGCTGAATTTTGGTAGTTTTCAGATTATTGAATCTCAGGTTTTGATTGCTAAACAACTGGTGTGAGAAAAAGAAGCAAGAAGAAAATGCAATTTCCTTAAGAAGAAAGTGATAAATAAATTTAGCCTGGCCTTTCTGACAAGAACAAAATAATCTACTTCCTTTTTGAAAATAAAACCCATTATTACTATGAGTTCTTAAACAACCTTTGGAATCAGATGTGATATAAATGCATTTCAATACTAAATAAACATGGTTACTATGGTTATAATAGTTCTCTGATAACAGACAATGTTCTAAATCAATTATAATGAAGTCACTCAAGACTTTCAGATACCACCAGCTGCAGAATTTATTGCAGCTCATTTTTCTCTTCCTACCCCTTCATTCTGAACACTATACTCATCCACTGCAAAAATCCTGTGGACCTTTAATCTACAATACACCTCATCACTGTTCCTTGATTTCCTTCCGCATTGTTATTTATTTAGTTAAATCTTTGTCATTTCTTATCTGGCCTTTGAAATGGTCTCCTAAGGGACTCTGTGTCTCTAATTTCTTACTCATCCAAACTAGCCTTTGTATAACTTAGTAAAACATAGGTCAGATATATTTTACTCCTTTGCAAAAAATCTCTTAATTAGTACTTAGAAAATAAAATCCAGGGAGAAGGCAAGATGGCCAAATAGAAACAGCTCCAGTCTGCAGCTCCCAGTGAAACCAATGCAGAAGGCAGGAAATTTCTGCATTTCCAACTGAGGTAACCAGTTCATCTCACTGGGACTGGTTAGACAGTGGGTGCAGCCCATGGAGGGTGAGCAGAAGCAGGGTGGGGCGTCACCTCACCTGGGCAGTACAAGGGGTCAGAGAATTCCCTCCCCTAGCTAAGGGAAGTCATAAAGGACTGTGCCATGAGGGACAGTGCTATCTGGCCCAGATACTACGATTTTCCCTTGGTCTTTGCAACTTGCAGATCAGGAAATTCCCTCGGGTACCTACACTACCAGGGCCCTGGGTTTCAAGCACAAAACTGGGTAGCTGTTTGAGCAGATATCAAGCTAGCTGCAGGAGTGGCACCTGAAACACCAGTGAGATAGAACCATTCACTCCCCTGGAAAGGGGACTGAAGCCAGGGAACCGAGTGGTCTTGCTTATTCTAAAACTGACTGTATAACTGGAAGTACAACACTCCTCAGCAAATGCAAAAGAAAAGAAATTATAACAAACAGTCTTTCAGACCACAGTGTAATCAAATTAGAACTCAGGATTAAGAAACTCATTGGAACTCAGGATTAAGAAACTCACTCAAAACCACATAACTACATGAAAACTGAACAACCTGCTGCTGAATGACTACGGGGTAAATACCGAAGTTAAGTCAGAAATAAGTTCTTTGAAACCAATGAGAACAAAGACACAACGTGCCAGAATCTCTGGGACATAGCTAAAACAGTGTTTAGAGGAAAATGTATACCACTAAATGCCCACAGGAGAAAGTGGGAAAGATCTAAAATAGACACCCTAACATCACAATTAAAAGAACTAGAGAAGCAAGAGCAAATTCAAAAGCTAGCAGAAGACAAGAAATAACTAAGATCAGAGCAGAACTGAAGGAGGTAGAGACACAAGAAACCCTTCAAAAAATCAGTGAATCCAGGAGTTGGTTTTTTGAAAAGATTAACAAAATAGATAGACCACTAGCCAGAATAATAGAGAAGAAAAGTTAGAAGAATCAAATAGATGCAATAAAAAATGATAAAGGGGATATCACCACTGATCCCACAGAAATACAAACTAACATCAGAGAATACTATAAACACCTCTATGCAAATAAACTAGAAAATATATAAGAAATGGTTAAATTCCTGGACACAAACACCCTCCCAAAGCTAAACCAGGAAGAAATCAAATCCCTGAATAGACCAGTAACAAGTTCTGAAATTGAGGAAGTAATTAATAGCCTACCAACCAGAAAAAGCCCAGGACCAGACAAATTCACAGCCGAATTCTACTAGAGGTACAAAGAGGAGCTGGTACCATTCCTCTGAAACTATTTCAAACAACAGAAAAAAAGGGACTCCTCCCTAACTCATTTTATGAGGCCAGCATCATCCAGATACCAAAACCTGGCAGAGACACAACAACAACAAAAAATTTCAGGTCAATATCCCTGATGAACATCGATAAAATCTTCAATAAAATACTGGCAAAACAAATCCAGCAGCACATTAAAAAGCTTATCCACCACAATCCAGTCAGATTCATCCCTAGGATGCAAGGCTGGCTCAACATATGTGAATCAATAAATGTAATCCATCACGAAAACAGAACCAACAACAAAAACCACATAATTATCTCAATTGATACAGAAGAGACGTTCATAAAATTCAGCACCCCTTCATGCTAAAAACACTCAATAAATGAGGTATTGATGGAACATATCTCAAAATAATAAGAGCTATTTATAAAAACCAATAGCCAATATCATACAGAATGGGCAAAATGTGGAAGCATTCCCTTTGAAAACCATCACAGGACAAGGATGCCCTCTCTCACCACTTCTATTCAACATAGTATTGGAAGTTCTGGCCAGGGCAATGAAGCAAGAGAAAGAAATAAACAGTATTTGAATAGGAAGAGAGAAAGTCAAATTGTCTCTGTTTGCGGATGACATGATTGTATATTTAGAAAACCCATTGTCTCAGCCAAAAAACTCCTTAAGCTGATAAGCAACTTCAGCAAAGTATCAGGATACAAAATCAATGTACAAGAATTGCAAGCATTTCTGTACGCAAATAATAGAAAAACAGAGAGTCAAATCATGAGTGAACTCCCATTCAAAATTGCTTCAAAGAGAATAAAATACCTAGGAATACAACTTACAAAGAGATTTAAAGGACCTCTTGAAGGAAGACTACAAACCACTGCTCAAGGAAATAAAAGAGCACACAAACAAATGAAAAAACATTCTATGCTCATGGATAGGAAGAATCAACATCGTGAAAAAAGCCATACTACCCAAAGTAATCTGTAGATTCAATGTTATTCCCATCTATCTGCCATTGACTTTCTTCACAGAATTACAAAAAACTACTTTAAATTTCAAATGGAACCAAAAAAGAGCCCATATAGCCAAGATAATCCTAATTAAAAAGAAGAAAGCTGGAGTCATCATGCTACCTGACTTCAAGCTATACTACAAGGCTACAGTAACCAAAACAGCATGGTACTGATACCAAAACAGATATATAGACCAATAGAAGAGAACAGAGGTCTGAGAAATAACACCACACATCTGATTTTTTATAAACCTGACAAAAACAAGCAATGGGGAAAGGATTCCCTATTGAATGAATGGTGTTGTGAAAATTGACTAGCCATATGTAGAAAACCGAAATTGGACTCCTCCCTTACACCTTATACAAAAATTAACCCAAGATGAATTAAAGACTTAAATGTAAGATCTAAAACCATAAAAAACCTAGAGGAAAACCTAGGCAATACCATTCAGGATATGGGGATGTGCAAACACTTCATGACTAAAACATCAAAAGCAATTGCAACAAAAGCCAAAATTGACAAATGGGATTTAATTAAAATAAGAGATTCTGCACAGCAAAAGAAACTATCATCAGAGTGAACAGGCAACCTACAGAATGGGAAAAAATTTTTGCAATTTATCCATCTGACAAAGGGCTAACATCCAGAATCTACAAGGAACTTAAACAAATTGACAAGAAAATAACAAACAACCCCATCAAAGAGTGGGCAAAGGATATGAACAGACACTTCTCAAAAGAAGGCATTCATACAGCCAACAAATATATGAAAAAAAGCTCATTATCACTGGTCATTAGAGAAATGCAAATCAAAACTATAATGAGATACCATCTCCCGCCAGTTAGAATGGTGATTATTAAAAAGTCAGGAAACAACAGATGATGCAGAGGATGTGGAGAAATAGTATCCCTTTTACACTGTTGGTGGGAGAGTGAATTAGTTCAACCATTGTGGAAGGCAGTGTGGTGATTCCTCAAGAATCTAGAACCAGAAATAACATTTGATCCAGCAATCTCATTCCTGGGTATATACCCAGAGGATTATAAATCATTCTACTATAAAGACACATGCACACGTATGTTTATTGTAGCACTATTCACATTAGTAAACACTTGGAATCAACCCAAATGCCTGTCAATGATCGACTAGATAAAGAAAATTTGGCACATATACATTATGGAATACTATGCATCCATAAAAAGAAGAATAAGTTCATGTCCTTTGCAGGGGCATGGATGAAGCTGGAAACGATCATTGTCAGCAAACTAACACAGGAACAGAAAACCAAACACCACAAGTTCTCACTCCTAAGTGGGAGTTGAAGTGTGAGAACATATGGGCACAGGGAGGGGAACATCACACATCGGGGCCTGCCAGGGGGTGAGGGACAAGGGGAGGGATAGCATTAGGATAAATACCTAATGTAGATGACAGGTTGATGGGTGTGACAAATTACCATGTCACATGTATACCTATATAAGAAAACTGCATGTTCTGCACATATATTCCAGACCTTAAAGTATAATAAATAAATAAATTAGTTGAATTTTACACCTTCTCTTACATTATATTCTTGCATGTATCTAAGAGCAGAATTATACTGCCTTTTACTGATTATTGACAGTAACTTATTTATTCTTCACTTGAGTATGAATTTCATCATTCTGTTTTATAATATAGATTATAAATGCCATTATAATAATTACCATTTTGTCCTAATATTGGTGTCTTTCCTTCAGAATCTAACATTATATCTTATATGTGAGATACAGTATTGTATTCATCTGCTATCATGCTGCTAATAAAGACATACTAATGACTGTAATTTATAAAGGAAAGAGGTTTAATTGGCTTACAGTTCAGCATGGCCAGGGAGGCCCTAGGAAACTTACAGTCATGGTGGAAGATGAAGCAAACACGTCCTTTTACACATGTTGGCAGCAAGGAGAAGAAGGAGAAGTACAGAGTGGAGTAAGGAAAAAATCCCGTATAAAACCATCAGATCTCTTGAGAACTCAGTCACTATCATGAGAACAGCATGGAGGTAACTGCCCTCATGATTCAATTACTTCCCACTAGGTCCCTTCCACGACACATGCGGATTATGGGAACTATGATTCAAGATGAGATTCTACCAGAGGTACAAAGGGGAGCTAGTACCATTCCTTCTGAAAATATTACAAACAATTGAAAAAGAGGGACACCTCCCTAACTCATTTTGTGAAGCCAGCATCATCCTGACACCAAAACCTAGCAGAGACACAACAAAGAAACATAACTTCAGACCAACATCCATGATGAACATTGATGCAGAAATCCTCAATAAAAGGCAAACCAAATCCAGCAGCACATCAAAAACCTATCCACCATCCACTATCCACTATCAAGTCGGCTTCATCCTGGGATGCAAGGCTGGTTTAACATATGCAAATCAATAAATGTAATTCATCACATAAACAGAACCAAAGACAAAAACCACATGATTATCTCAATAGATGCAGAAAAGGCCTTTGATAAAATTCAACATCCGTTCATGTAAAAACTCTCAATAAACTAGGTATTGATGGAAATATCTCAAAATAATAAGAGCTATTTATGACAAAGCCACAGCCAATATCATACTGAATGAGCAAAAGCTGGAAGCACTCCTTTTGAAAACTAGTACAAGACAAGGATGCCCTCTCTCACCACTCCTATTCAACATAGTATTGGAAGTTCTGGCCAGGGCAATGAGGCAAGACAAATAAATAACAGACATTGAAATAGGAAGAGAGGAAGTCAAATTGTCTCTGTTTGTAGAGATTCTACATTCAGAAAACCCTATGTCTCAGCAAAAAACTCCTTAAGCTGATAAGCAACTTCAGCAAAGTCTAGGATACAAAATCAATGTGCAAAAATCACAAGCATTCTTTTACACCAACAATAGACAAGCAGAGAAACAAATCATGAATGAACTCCCATTCACAACTGCTGCAAAGAGAATAAAATACCTAGGAATCCAACTTACAAGGGATGTGAACGACCTCTTCAAGGAGAACTACAGACCACTGCTCAAGGAAATAAGAGAGGACACAAACATACGAAAAACCATTCCATCCTCACGGATGGGAAGAATCAATATCATAAAAATGACCACACTGCCCAAAGTAATTTATAGATCCAATACTATTCCCATCAAACTACCATTGACATTCTTCAGAGAATTAGGGAAAACTACTTTAAATTTCATATGGAATCAAAGAAGACCCTGTATAGACCAAGCAATCCTAAAAGGAAAGAAGAAAGCTGGAGTCATCATGCTACCTGACTTCAAACTATACTACAAGGCTACAGTAACCAAAACAGCATGGTACTGGTACCAAAACAGACATATAGACTAATGGAACAGAACAGAGGCCTCAGAAGTAACACCACATATCTACAACCATCTTATCTTCAACAAACCTGACAAAACAAGCAATGGGGAAAGGATCTTCTATTCAATAAATGATGCTGGGAAAACTGGCTAGCTATATGCAGAAAACTAAAACTGGACCCCTTTCTTAAATCTTATACAAAAAATTCACTCAAGATAGATTAAAGACTTAAATGTTAAACCCAAAGCCATAAAGACCTTAGAAGAAAACCTAGGCAATACCATTTAGGACATAGGCATTTGCAAAGAATTTATGACAAAAATGCCAAAAGCAATTGCAACAAAAGCCAAAATTGACGAATAGGATCTAATTAAACTAAAGAGCTTCTGCAGAGCAAAAGAAGCTATCACCAGAGTGAACAGGCAACCTACAGAATGGGAGAAAATTTTTGCAATCTACCTATCTGACAAAGATCTAATATCCAGGATTTACAGGAAACTTACACAAACTTACAAGAAAAAAACAAACAATATCATCAAAAAGTGGGCAATGGATATGAACATACACTTCTCAAAAAAGACATTTATGTGGCCAACAAACATATGAAAAAAATCTCAACATCACTGATCATTAGAGAAATGCAAATCAATACCACAATAAGATACCACCTCATAATAGTTAGAATGGTGATTACTAAAATGCCAAGGTACAATAGATGCTGGCAAGGCTGTGGAGAAATAGGAACACTTTTATACTGTGGTGGGAATGTAAAGCAGTTCAACCATTGCGGGAGACAGTATAGTGCTTCCTCAAGGATCTAGAAGCAGAAATACCATTGGTCCCAGCAATTCCATTATGGGGAATATATTCAAAGGAATAAAAATAATTCGACTATTAAGACACATGCACAGGTATGTTTATTGAAGCAGTATTTACAATAGCAAAGTCATGGAACCAACCCGAATGTTCATCAATTACAGACTGGATAAAGAAAACATTGTACATACACACCATGGAATATTATACAGCCATAAAAAGGAATGAGATCACGTCCTTTGCAGGGACATGGATGAAGCTAGAAACCATCATCCTCAGCAAACTAACACAGGAACAGAAAACCAAACACCATATGTTCACATTTATAAATGGGAGTTGAACAGTGAGAACACATGGACACAGGGGAGGGGAAAAACACACACCAGGGTCTGTTGCAGGATGGGGGTGAGGGGAGGAAATTTAGAAGACGGGTCAATAGATGCAACACACCATCATGCACACGTATACCTATGTAACAAACCTGCACATTCTGCACATGTATCCTGGAACTTAAAGTAAAATTTAAAAAGAAAAGAAAATATGGCAGGGGCAGAGAGACGTACAGGAGCCAGATCATCATAAACATTGAATGTCACACCAAGAAGTTTCACTTTATCTTGAAATAAATGGGGAACTATTGGAAGATTATACTCAGGGCAAAAACATGAATGAATTGGCATTATAGAAGGATTACTCACTCTAGTTGTGGTGTGGAGAATGAACTGGAGAAGAAAAGGCTGAAGGCAGAAAGAGAAGTTTGAGGGGTATTATAGTAATTCAGGCAAGATGACTATACCTGGTAGACTTTCAATAACTGCTAGTTATATAAACTAGCAATTTTAACAATTTACACCCTTCAAATCCAAGAGTTGAATCTCTGCCATCATTTCATTATTTAGAATTGGCCCATGCTACAGTTGTCTGTTCTTACAAATTTAGAATATATCTACTCAAGGCAAGCCACTACTCAATACTTTAATGATGTGATGATGTGAGTGGGTAAAATTATAAAATACATTCCTAGACTTACAGAAGCACATCATTAAGACATCAAACTCATAAAACAAGCTAAGAATGAATAGAAAAACAAGTAAAATAAAATAATTAATCATAATACATTTTAAAATATTAGGTGGATTTCAAAATACCTTTTTAGTGATAAAGAGGTTGTTATAGACTGGAACAGTCAGAGATACTTTAGGTGGACTTACTATGAAGAAATTAAATTGGACTAAATAGGGTGAACTTTATATATATATCACATATATCTCATATATCATATATGATATATATGCTATATCTCATATATCATATATGAGATATAGATGCTATGTCTCATGTATCATATATGAGATATAGATGCTATGTCTCATGTATCATATATGAGATATAGATGCTATGTCTCATGTATCATATATGAGATATAGATGCTATGTCTCATGTATCATATAAGAGATATAGATGCTATGTCTCATGTATCATATATGAGATATAGATGCTATGTCTCATGTATCATATATGAGATATAGATGCTATGTCTCATGTATCATATATGAGATATAGATGCTATGTCTCATGTATCATATATGAGATATAGATGCTATGTCTCATGTATCATATATGAGATATAGATGCTATGTCTCATGTATCATATATGAGATATAGATGCTATGTCTCATGTATCATATATGAGATATAGATGCTATGTCTCATGTATCATATATGAGATATAGATGCTATGTCTCATGTATCATATATGAGATATAGATGCTATGTCTCATGTATCATATATGAGATATAGATGCTATGTCTCATGTATCATATATGAGATATAGATGCTATGTCTCATGTATCATATATGAGATATAGATGATATATCTCATATATATATATAGCTTCTTGATTATTAAAGTGAAAGAATTTTATCAGGTGGACTATATTACAATTTCACAGTGAGCTAATATATTAAGTAACTGCTGCTACCTTTGACATTTTTAAGCCAGGTATCATGGTAAAAGATAGTTGGGTGTTTCTTCATCAACCATCTTAGTCACTTTAAAATACTAATTATCCCTTGTAAATGTTAATAATATAAGCAATAAAGAACAGATGGCCAAATGATCAGAAAACAGCTGCTGTTTTCCTGTCAAACCCAAAGATGTGAGCAATGCTTCTAAACAAGCGCCCAGCAGAGAAATCATGGTGATGAAATTTTCTGCTGCAGGCCTATGCCATATATCTTCTATCTAAAGCTGCTTAAGGCATTTACAGGCGGTAAGGGCCATAATGGTGTTGATGATCTCTGCTGTATGGAGTGTTCTGAGATAACAGACAGGTCACCTTCAGCAGGCCTGCCAGGGAACTTGGGGATAATCTCTTCAAAGCTCAGGATAAGTTCCCCAGCATCATTCAGTTCTCTGCTCTTAGGATCTTGATGAGCTTAGGAATCAAGCTGAAGAGAACACTTAATCTAAATGCACTCTAGTGTTCCACACAAATGGGATCATTGTCATTAATAAAGACAAAAGGAAGATTTTTCTGAGCTTACCTAGAACGGCTGTTTCTGCCCTTTACACTGCCTGCTGTGACATTTTGATTTCCATCTTCTAGATCTTCTTTCTCTCTTCCTCTTATTTACCATCCCCTACCTTACAACTGTGCCAGTCTGAACAAAGCAGAAGAGAAGGTATATCAAGTTGTTTAGCAATAAATGTATCTGACAATTTTTTGAAAATCTGTTGATGTTTCATAATATTTTTTACATTTATTTCCCACAGATATGCATATTATTTATTTTGAATCATTCATATATATCCATAAACCAAACTCTCAGTGATCACACATATCTGGCCATTAAGTATGTGGAGTTTCTATGTATGATTTACTGTGTGCTTGGATGAGTAAGGACTTTACTCAAAGAAAAGGCAAAGTTTCAGTTTCTCAGCCACCTCTTGCTGATAGCA
The DNA here is from genome assembly GCF_028885655.2 of Pongo abelii. Classification (NCBI taxonomy): domain Eukaryota; kingdom Metazoa; phylum Chordata; class Mammalia; order Primates; family Hominidae; genus Pongo; species Pongo abelii. The sequence continues at coordinate 92,115,573 of NC_071990.2, read as the reverse complement.
GCCACTGAGAGCCTACAGGAGCCCCTCTTAGCTACATCTATGTGGACTTGCAGCAATCCTAAACCAAAGCAGCTGGACCCTGGCTCCATGAAAATGAACTTTCTGGAGCCAGTGCAGCAATGTCCAGAGTAAGATCACTTGATGTAAGTTCATACAATCTTAGAAATTTTCTCCCTGATGATGGTAGGGAAAGTGTTGAACAGTTATTCTTGAGCAGGATGTGTCCTTTCCCAGATATGGAAACAGATGAAGATTTGAAATGAATTTTGTTTTCACAACAGGGGAATCTTTCCAGCTCCGCTCTCTTCCTCACTGGCCCTCCCTGCTTCAATGTGCATTGTAAATGTTTCAGAGATTGGCTAATTACACACCAAATTAAATTCCATTTCTTACAGCCTTAGAGCCAAACCACATTTCCCAGTTTCTCATGGAGTTGGCATGGGCTTGTGCCTGAGTTCTAGGTAATGAAATATGAACAGAAATAATGTAGACTTCTATGCCTGGCTCTTAAAAATCTCCCAGGTGTGATCCTCCTATTTTTCCCCTTCCAGCTGCTTGATCCAGACAAGCATGCTGACCTTGACAGCCAGGCATTAAAGAAAGAGACACAAATGGAAGAACCCTGGACACCTGGATTGCTTGAATTTATTCTTTGTTAGAGTAGTTCTAGTTCAGTTCAGTTCTAACTCTTACAATGTGGCTGCTACTCTAGGACATGCTCCTTACTTCTAAGGCTAGGCCTTCTTGAAGTCTCAACCAAATGCCTGAATCTTCAGTGAGGTCTTTCCACTCCAACTAGGTCAAAACTCCCATACTTCCCAGCATTTCTCAACCTTTGGTAGCTATGTTCAGCTCTCATGCCTGAAGGATCTGCTCTCTACTAAGGCCCAGGAAGTTTCCCCTGTTCATGCCTGAAGGATCTGCTCTCTACTAAGGCCCAGGAAGATTCCCCTGTTCATGAGTAACCCAGCACTTGGGCAAAAACCCGTAGTAAACTAGTGAACTTCCACAAAGACAACTGACTTCACTCCCAATCCAGACACAAAGCTTTCACTTCCCTGGTACCACCACCCAGCAAATCTCTATCATTTCAGAAGCCTTGAATTGCAATATCTGCCACTTACAGCTCAGTAAGATTGTCACTCTACTTGGACTCCACTACATTGCACCAAAATGACCTAATGAATTCCCTGAATGTTACTGAAACATACTAGTCTACACTATTCCCTACCTCTAGGTCACTGTCAGGATTCTCCAGAGGGACAGAACTAATAGGATATTGCATATGTAAAAGTGAGTGTTTTTTTGTTTGTTTGTTTGTTTGTTTTAGATGGAGTCTCACTCTGTTGCCCAGGCTGGAGTGTAGTGGTGCCATCTCGGCTTACTGCAATCTTTCTCCCTGGTTCAAGCAATTCCCCTGCCTCAGCCTCCCAAGTAGCCGGGATTACAGGCACCTGCCACCACACCAGCTATTTTTTTTTTTTTTTTGTATTTTTAATAGCGATGGGGTTTCACTATGTTGGCCAGGCTGGTCCCAAACTCCTGACCTCAGGCAATCCGCCCGCCTCAGCCTCCCAAAGTGCTGGGATTACAGGCGTGAGCCACCGCACCCAGTCAAAAGGGATTTTATTAAGGAACATTGACTCACATGATCACAAGGTGAAGTCTCAGGCTGTCTGCAACCTGAGGAGCAAGGAAGCCAGTAGTAGCTCAATCTGAGTTCCAAAACCTCAAAAGTAGGGAAGCCCACAGTGCAGCCTTTGGTCTGTGGCCAAAGGCCTGAATACTAAAGGTAATACTAAGACAAAGAACTTAGAGTCTGATGTTCGAGGGCCCTGGCAAACCACTGGTGAAAGACCAAGAGTTCTAAAGCCAGAAAACTTGAAATCTGATGTTCCAGGGAAGAAAGCATCCAGCATGGGAGAAAGATGAAGGCCAGAAGACTCAGCAAGTTGGCTCATTCCACCTTCTTCTGCCTGCTTTTTCTAGCTACACTGGCAGCCAATTGGATGGTGCCCACCCAGACTGAGGGTGGGTCTTCCTCTCCCAGTCCACTGACTCAAATGTTAATCTCCTCTAGCAACACCCTCAGAGACACACCCACAAACAATACTTTGCATCCTTCAATCCAATCAAGTTAACACTTGATATTAACCATCACAAGCCTACCTCTTGTCAACTTGAACCCATGCACATCTCATGAAGTCATACATAATCTTCAAGTAAAGACAATAAGATCGTAATTGTACTTAACATAATACGGCTATCCTTTGTACAACCGTAAGCATGCCAATCCTTAAGCTAAATGCTATTACATAAAGTTAACAATATTTAAATGCTGATATGAAGTCAATAAATCATATGTCACATGATAAAGGAAAAAAATAAATAAAATGATATTTTATTAGTACAAGTGTATACATGCACAAACATATTCTTAATAAAATAAGAAGGAAATACCCATGACAATTACAGTCCCCGCTTCTGCAACTGGTCATGTGGTCATAACTGGTATTGATAACTACCTTCTTCTACTACCCATTCTGTATTCCGTCTGCCTTCAGCAAGTACCTCAGCAGGTAGTGGGTTTTCACCTGCTGGCATGACCCAAATCTTCATTCCTGAAGGGTCTGGGCCATTTGTAGTCCTGCCTGGATTTGGGTTATCATAGTTTCCCATTGATCTTCATCACAGGGCATAGTAATACTAAGAGACGCCCTAAGGGATCTCCTGAATTCCCTCTTCTTTACCTCTGTTGTGGAGTAATAGATGGATTTAATCTTGATAGTCCGGGTTCATAACCCCAGCCAACACTGTAACTCTCTTCTTAGCCTTATTTATTGACTTAAAGGTAGAAGGAGCCCAAAGTGGCCATGTGGCAATCTTAACATCCAGTTTAATGGAATCGTTGTATTTCCTGATGGCAACATTCCTCCCTCTGGAACTAAAACCTCTAGGCCAGCAGAATACAATGTTGCGGGAACAGGAAGCAAAAATTTTGCTAGTGGGTCACTAGGGGTGATGGTGGGTGGTGCCACTTCTACTTCCATCCCTTGATTCCTGGACTCATGAATCCTGGCTATGGGAAAAACAGCACCATATATAGGATGCTGATTCAGAGCATACACAGCGTTCTGGAGAACTTTGTCCCAGCCGTACAAAGTATTGTCACTTAGTTGGCATTGTAATTGTGACTTCAAAAGGCCATTCCACCATTCTATTAATCCAGCTACTTTGGGATGATGTGGAACATAGTAAGACAAGTGAATTTTTTGAGCATGAGCCCACTGCCACATTTCATTAACTGTAAAGTGAGTGCCTTGGTCAGAGGCAAGGCTGTATGCAATACTATGACAGTGGATAAGGCATTCCATGAATCCATGGATGGTAGCCTTGGCAGAAGCATTGCTGCAGGATAGCCAAGCCCATATCTGAAGTGTCTGTACTATTCTGGTGAGGACAAACTGCTGCCCTTTCCATGATAGAAGAGGTCCAAAAGACAAAGAACTTAGAGTCTGATGTTCGAAGGCAGGAACCATCCAGGAGAAAGATGAAGCCAGAAGACTCAGCAAATCTGCTCTTTCCAACTTCTTCTGCCTGCTTCATTCTAGCCATGTTGGCAGCTGATTAGATGGTGCCCACCCAGATTAAGGGTGGTTCTGCCCCTCCCAGTCCACTGACTCAAATGTTTGTGTGTTTGTGTGTGTGTGTGTGTGTGTGTTTATTTTGTTTTGTTTTGAGACAGAGTCTCGCTCTGCCAGCCAGGCTGGGGTGCATGATCTCGGCTCACTGCAATCTCTGCCTCCCAGGTCCAAGTGATTCTCCTGCCTCAGCCTCCCGAGTATCTGGGACTACAGGTGCACACTACCATGCTCGGCTAATGTTTGTATTTTTACTAGAGATGGGATTTCACCATGTTGGCCAGACTGCCCTAGAACTCCTGACTTCAGGTGATCCACCAGCCTCAGCCTCCCAGAGTGCTGGGATTACACACATGAGCCACCACGCCCTGCCCACTGACTCAAATGTGAATTTCCTCTGGCAACGCTCTCATAGACACACCCAAAAACAATACTTTGCATCCTTCAATCCAATAAAGTTGACACTTTGTATTAACTATCACAGTCACTAAAAGTAATCCATTTGTGTGATTTTAGTGCTTTATTTCATTTTTTTAAATAAAATCTATACTTTTGTAATTGTATGTGCATATATTTTGCTGGCAAGTTATAAGAATCACTTGAAAGTGTTTATAACTTCACTAGAAAATAGCAGTTGCTTAAAAATATCTGCTGTTTAAATGGTGGGAAAAAGTGGTATAAACAATATACCCAATTGAAAATTAAGACAGCGTCTAAAGATGCTTCCCATAAAATCAGAAACTTCAGTGTCGTTTCCAGGAATGATTAAACTTTAACATGACGAAAAAGAAAAGAGTTATTTCTGATATTCAGAAAAGCATAAAGTTCAGAGGAAGATCTGAAAAGTTGATTAAAAAAAAACATAAAAGTGACCATTCTGATTGAAAAAAAGATTAAACAGTATTATTAATATAAACACGTTTTTGTTAAAGAAATACATTAATTTTTTTCAGGCCAATTTTGCAATGAACATGTATCATTTACCCAGTGGAAATTTATTTTTGTTTTAGAAAAAAAGGACATGCAATTATACACTCATACTGGAAAACCTTTATACTAGAAACGAAAGAGAGGTAAGATGTAAAAACATAGTATATTAGATTTCTTGAACAAAGTTCTGTAAATACTCTGTTGTCAATTAAAATAAAAAAGGTTAGATGTGTAAATAATTATTTAAACACTCTTGTGAGCCATCAGATTGTCTAGTATATGTTGGGTAAAAAAATTAAACATACTAAGTATCCGATAATTCAAAGAAAACGTATATTGAATATAAATTATTTAAATTTACATACAAAGAAGAAGTTAAAAATGATAAAATTGTCACAAATTTTGTTACAATTTGTTTGTTCCTTCATTCTTACAATAAGCATGGTTCAATTAACTAACAATTTCCCATAAAACCTTTGTTCTTGTGTTTCAGAAATTGAACAAGATATTGGAACTGAAAGGAGGCAGATGAGCAAAGCTTGCATTTTAGGTGTCTTGAAGATTAGTTTGAGAAAACTCAGCTAAATTGTATAGTTTTGATGTCTCAGCTTTCAAGTCAGCTCAGACTCAGCTCTAGTCTAAATGCAAGGACATTGGATACCTCCCTTTCAAAGCTTTTCATTCCTCAAGATGAGGTGTTCAATTTTTGAAATGTAACATTCCAATTCCCTCATGATCAAATGGTTTTTGAAAAAGAACAGAGGCTTCTGAAACATTATTATAACCAAAAAAAGGCAAAAATAACTACAAAAGAATAGATTCATGCTTAACCAAAACTAAAAGGCAAAAGGACATATTCCAAATAGTCTCATTCAAGGACTAAAACCAACAGAAAAATCTTTCATCAGGGTCAAAACACTGCAAATAAGTGTCCCAAGTTTGCAAGACTAAAAAAGCTAATGGTTATGTAAACCTTATAAGTAACTGGATATAAAGAAATAAAACTACTTAGCAATGGTAATTGGGCAAAGGAAGTATGAACTAAGATTATCATTATCCATATATGTGTGTGTGTGTGTGTGTTTATGATATATACATATCATATATATGTTAATAGGGAAATGAAATTTCTAATTTCAGTTAAAACACTGTAAAATTTATAAGAAACAGTGCTGTCCAAGGTGGTATGTGCGTGTACATATACGCATGTAATATACATACATATGTAACACACAAATGTATATATGCAACACACAAATGTATATATGCTTAATATTAGTTAATTCTCTATTCATTCATTTATTCTTTATTCATTCATCTATTAGTTTATTCATTTAGCAAATGTATGACCTCCTGTGAGCCAATCACTATGTAAGGCATTGAGAATATCATGACGAATACAACATACATGATCTGTTATTTATGGTTTCTAGGAGTCTATCAGGCAAGATGGACAATTTTGAAATAATCAACAAAGTACAATAAATTTTGAGGTAAATAAAATGGGGAATAAGCAAAAACAACATAGAGTTTTCATGGTTGCAAAAAGAAGACACGGAAGCATCTTTGGGTCAGTTATGACAGTTTGGTAATTTCTGAGCCTGAGTCCAAGTACATATTCTATCGTAGCTATTTATAAAAAAACAACAGTGATTAGCCTGTGGCATCAAATTTTCATTGTCAGAGTGTTATAGCTTTTAACCTCTCTATTGAATTATAATACAAATTAATTTTAATTAAATAACAGAATTCCTAAAGCATTTAATAAGTAAGTGCATATTCCACATGGACATATTTTCAGATATCATTTAAAAAGTTATTATCTTTAAAGAAATTTTAAAATTACAGTGACAAAGTGCAGTAGTGTCAAACTCTAGAGACCAAGATATATAATATGATTTTCAGTTTAACCTCTCTATTGAATTATAATACAAATTAATTTTAATTAAATAACAGAATTCCTAAAGCATTTAATAATAAGTGCATATTCCACATGGACATATTTTCAGATATCATTTAAAAAGTTATTATCTTTAAAGAAATTTTAAAATTACAGTGACAAAGTGCAGTAGTGTCAAACTCTAGAGACCAAGATATATAATATGATTTTCAGACCAAGAGTGGTAGAAAAAGTTCACTTGTAAATAATGAAATATGAATTTCAGAGGTGTTGGCAGAAACAGCCCGTTAAACAAGTCAGCAGCTCAAAATCTGCCTAAGCAATAATTTCCAGTTTTAACAGGAAATTTTGTTTTAGCAGGCTCTCCCAGTGACTCTGTTGTACACTCAAGTTTGAGGAGTACAATTCTAGGGCCTCAGATCAGTTCCTCCCATCTTTACCATAAAGTTACTTACTAGCCCCCCTTGTATGCTCTACACATTCCTTTGACTTTTGACTTTTTCTCTAAATATGTTCATCTCTTCTGGAGATAGCCCTATCTGTTTTTTGCTGTGTCTATTTTATTTTTATCTGAAACATCCAAGCCTGGGGTATATCTACCACATAAAACCACATAACCCTGAGGTTTTCTTCTTCTTCATCATGGACTCATCCTGAGCCCGTTTATACTAGTGAAGATACTGGCCACGAAACATCAAAAAATACAGTCACCTTACATTGAATAATACATATTTTTTATCTTGCTTAAAAGTATATAGAAATTCCAGGCCATAAATTCATTCACACAAGTTCTTTTCATCTTGTGGGCCCCCTATTCCCAGGACCGTGTCCTCATTTGCAGAGTTGAAGCTGAATGTGGACACCTCTATGTTCCGAATCAAGGGAAAATAAAACATAAGAAGTCCAAGGAAAGTGATTTCTTTTTAGACAAGTGACCTAAAAGTTACACATTCACTTTTTCTCATGTTCAACTGGCCACAAGGGTGGCTGTTCAGCCATGTGCCCAGGAAGAAGAGAGAAGAGACCTGACCTGGCAATCATTAGTCAACACCACACCTACCCACTATATCCTCTCTAGAAGTCCTCTAAGTGTGTGGCATCTCCCTGGCTATTCACATTGTGTACTATCTTCTCTTCTCAGACAAATAGCAGCATGACCCTGTCCTAATCAATAAAGTGTTATACTTATTATCTGTGATTCTTTTCTCTATGACCTCAAATCATCCTTTGATTATTGGAAGAAGCAGAGCCCTCTATAAATGCATGCAAGAGGCCTGTCTGCAAGGTATAGAAAAGAAGTAGCCAATTAGAAGGTAGGGTAGCAATACTTACAGAATCCAAACGTGCCCTCATTTTGTCCACAAGTCATCTTCAATTTAAATATACAAAAGCTTATATATCTTATATATATGTACATATAGAAATACACAACACACACACACACATACAATAGACAGTTTTCAATATATAAATTTGTTTTTCTCACTATGGTTAATTTTAAAATCCATTTTTTACAATTCATAAAATATTTCTCCCTAGGGGAAAAATGATTACAATGGGAAAAATCTTCTAGACTATAATGCTAAAGCATCCTCAATGTGTATATAGGATTTACAGCATTTGTATTTGTGAAGGCAATCACATGCAATATTGTAACTAAATATATTCTTTATGAACCCTCACTGGAGATTTTAAAATTTCATTCCCTCTGACATAGTTTTGATATTTGTCCCACCTCAAATCTCACGTTGAAATGTTATCCTCAATGCTGGAGGTGGAGCTTGGTGGGAGGTGTTTGGATCATGGGGCTGGATCCCTCGTGAATGACTTGGGCCATCCCCTTGGTGGTAAGTGAGCTCTCTCTGAGTTCACAAGAACTCTGGTCCTTTAAAAGTGTTTGGCATCCTCCCTTGACACGCTTATTTCTGCTCCTGCCATGTGAGACACCTGTTCCCACTCTGACTTCTGGGGAAGCTTCCTGAGGCCTCCACAGAAGCAGATGCCATCATGTGTCCTATAAAGCCTGCAGAACCTTGAGCCAATTAAACTTCTTTTATTTATAAATTACCCAGCCTCAAGTATGTCTTTATAGCAATGCAAGAACCACTTAATATACCCTCTTTCCCCCTTCACCAGATAATGTGAATTTGGGAATGCTCAGTCCTCTTACCTCTTGCCTGTTGACCAGTGAGACCAGACACCAAGTCGAAATTGCTGATGTGTCCTTGGCTTTGGCTATGGATTCACCTGGACTGAGAGTGTCAGAAGGGTTGAGAGTCAGGGACTGCTCTCTATGGAGTGCAAATTAGAAGCCCTATAAGTCACGGTTTCCTGATAAGGTAATATTTGGGAGAATTTTTTCAGTCTTTATTGACTTCTCATTCATATATCATCTTTCCTTCTTAGATCCCCATGGATTGGTCCATTTATTGATATCTTTTAAAAATTCAACCTATATCGAATCAGCTCTATCCTAGAGGTGACACACTGAAGTTTCATGATATCTAGAAGACATAGCCCTTTAGAGAATAACAATAATTAACCATTGAAGGATGAAACTTTCTTATTCCTCATGCCATTTACTTTCTCTTTTACACAGTAAGGTCAAAGCCCAGGTCCAGCATTTTTCTGGTGGGGTCTGAGAGTACTTAATAGATCAACAGAAGACTACATGCATTATAAAAATAATTGGGCTGGGATTATCTTAGTCATTTTATCATAAAAGTCAGGGTTAAAAAAATGCTGACAAGTGGGATAAGGTAGGGGAAAGGAATAAGAAAGCTTATTGTAATATGTAAGAATGTATTCAACTAAAAATAGAAAAATTCTAAAGCACAATTATAAGAATACACAAAAGTTTTATAAATAAAATATATGCATAAAATCACATCAGTATATTATATTTTAATTTGTACACAAATTCACATTCTTAATATCCAATCCAGTATTTCATTGACACCATCTCCATACATTTATGGTAGCTGGTGGAAAAAAGAACAAATATACATACAAAACCATATTGTTCAGGGTGGGGCAAAGTGGTGAATGTAGAAAAAAACTATTTTCTGTTATTTAAAAAGTTCAGATGAAAATATTTAATATGCAGTGCATACATTTATATGTAACTTGAACCACAATTTAGGCAACTTATTTATTAAATTCCACTACTTCTGAGGTTTTTATTATTTAATTAGGTTTAAGTGTTCCTAGTGTGATCTTTTCAAAGGAAATTTCCTAGCAAAAAATAATGGTAAGCAATGTGAAAATGTCCTTACTCAAGAGAATAAAGTACTGCTATATGGTATATGATTGATTGCAAGTTGGCATGGAATCCATGTGTTGATACTAAGTAATCCTTTTTGATTCATTAACTCTATTGTTTAAAAAATCTACAGGGAAACATAACCCTTATTTAATTTCACATTATTTAAAAGCAAACACATTCTAGCTCTTAAAACTTTACCTGTAATTTCTATTTAGTAAATAATACCAGCATCTTCTTAATCCAGGTTCAGATGTTAACTCAGGTGCATATATACCCACATCAAAAATTTTCTTTTTTTTTACTTTTTTATTTTTTTACTATACTTTAAGTTCTAGGGTACATGTGCACAACGTGCAGGTTTGTTACATATGTATACATGTGCCATGTTGGTGTGCTGCACCCATTAACTCATCATTTACATTACGTATATCTCCTAATGCTATCCCTCCCCCCCACCCCACCCCACAACAGGCCCCGGTGTGTGATGTTCCCCTTCCTGTGTCCATGTGTTCTCATTGTTCAATTCCCACCTATGAGTGAGAACATGCAGTGTTTGGTTTTTTGTCCTTGCGATAGTTTGCTGAGAATGATGGTTTCCAGCTTTATCCATGTCCCTACAAAGGACATGAACTCATCCTTTTTTATGGCTGCATAGTATTCCACGGTGTATATGTGCCACATTTTCTTAATCCAGTCTATCATTGTTGGACATTTGGCTTGGTTCCAAGTCTTTGCTATTGTGAGTAGTGCTGCAATAGCAATAAATATACGTGTGCATGTGCCTTTATAACAGCATGATTTATAATCCTTTGGGTATATACCCAGCAATGGGATGGCTGGCTCAAATGATATTTCTAGTTCTAGATCCCTGAGGAATCGCCACACTGCCTTCCACAATGGTTTAACTAGTTTACAGTCCCACCAACAGTGTAAAAGTCTTCCTATTTCTCCACATCCTCTCCAGCACCTGTTGTTTCCTGACTTTTTAACGATCGCCATTCTAACTGGTGTAAGATGATATCTCATTGTGGTTTTGATTTGCATTTTTCTGATGGCCGGTGATGATGAGCATTTTTTCATGTGTCTGTTGGCTGCATAAATGTCTTCTTTTGAGAAGTGTCTGTTCATATTCTTTGCCCACTTTTTGATGGGGTTGTTTTTTTCTTGTAAATTTGTTTGAGTTCTTTGTAGATTCTGGATATTAGCCATTTGTCAGATGAGTAGATTGCAAAACTTTTCTCCCATTCTATAGGTTGCCTGTTCACTCTGATGGTAGTTTCTTTTGCTGTGCAGAAGAAGCTCTTTAGTTTAATTGGATCCCATTTGACAATTTTGGCTTTGCATCACAAATTTTCTGATGGGAACCTGAAAACTGATTTCAGGAGATGACTTTTCAGATCCTCAAATTTCTGTCTGGTAACTGATCTCTGTGAGAAAGTACCAGCCCTCATTTTATCCTTTCCCACTTCCCCTTTGACAATTACCCTTCTCTCTGTAATAACGTGTACCCCTTAGTCAGTTGGCATTTTACCATCATGCAAAAACCTTTAGAGTGCCAAAGGAATAATTTGCAGTTCCTTTAATAGAAGCACCATAAAACCATGCTGCAATTGTTTTTATTAAAAGATTCCTTCTCAATAAATTTATCTCTTACATTTATTATAAAAATTTCTTATCTATTTTGCTTTCATCAAGTGTATACTACTACTAATTGTTACAGTAACACAAATGAGCTTTTAAAAAAGCACTGAAGAGTTAATGGTTGCAGGAAATTAATAAACAATTAAAATTTCAATCTACATATTTTTTGATACAGAGGAAAATAATAAATGATCTATAATAACTTGCAAGCATGATGTTATTACTTTTGAAAAAACTGTAGAGGAATTGAAATTAAAATATAACTTCAATGATAAAAAGAAAAGATATTAAAACTCCAACTATTTCAGAAGCACTTGTTCATGTATTGTTTAAACGAATAGTGAAAGATACCCAATCACTCTGATATTTACATACCATTCAATGCATTTAAAATAACACAACTTTTACATTTAAATATTTAGCGCATTCTGGCAATTACACTCTTTAAAATTATCTAAGCTTATAATGAACATTTTAAAATATCAACTTAAAAATAAACAGAGTTAAATAATGTTCAACATTCTCTTAGGGATTACACAAGCAAAAATTATTTGAAAACCATTTCCCTACATTATTCTGAATTGTTTAGGTTCTAGATTTACTCATCATTTATTCATTCATCGAGTCAACTTATGCTAAAACCTATTAAATGTCAGTAGTTTTGCCAAATGTAGGGGCCTGAGCTTATGGGGTTTACCAGAGATAAAGTAAGCGTTCTTAAAATAAAAGGGTTCACAGTCTGGTGAGAAAAACACAAATAAGTAAATGACTTTAATACATTCCAGTGTTATTGTGAAGAGAAACACAAGCTTTACGGAAACAACAGGAAGTTCACCAAACTTGGGTTGTTGTGGGCTGGGCAATTAGGGAAGACATTCAAATTTCACACGTTGCATGATGATCACTTCACTGAATATTAATAGATTATTAAAATGTAGGTGGGCTGGGCACAGTGGCTCACGCCTGTAATCCCAGCATTTTGGGAGGCGGAGGCAGGTAAATCACCTGAGGTCAGGAGTTTAAAACTAGCCTGGCCAACATGGTGAAACCTCATCTCTATTAAAAATACAAAAATTAGCCAGCTGTGGTGGCAGGCACCTGTAATCCCAGCTACTCCGGAGGCTGAGACAGGAGGATCGCTTGAACCCAGGAGGCAGAAGTTGCAATGAGCCAACATTGCGCCAGTGCACTCCAGCCTGGGTGACAGAGTAAGACTTTGTCTCAAAAAAAAAAAAAAGTTAGCCAGGTGGTGTGTGTGTGTGTGTTTATTGAAAGATAGATTATGAAAACAAACCCAACTAAAAAAAAAAGTAAGCGGGAGGTGAATGTGTGACAGAATGATAATCTGGAATATTCATTTGTGGGTTCACTAGCTCTATCCAAGCAGCATCTCAACTCAAAACATAAAGACCAGTTACCCAGAAGGGAATGTTCACCCAGAGAACAAATGAACCAGATTCTCATCTTCCAACATCAAATAATTATGAGAAGGGTATAAACAATATGTTTGAAAAAAGATGCCATCAAGTTTTTTCTTGGCCCACCCACTAAGAGTAGGAAAATCCTGCACTCTGGAAAGAGAGCAAGCTTGAAGAGGAGGTGAGTTTTGTATACTGTAGGATCCATAAACTCTTTGTCCTACTCTGAGATAACCAAGCACCATGTAGGGACATAATAGAGTTATTTTGAGGTTTGACAGAATCTGAATTCAGAGTACTATCTCTCTGCTTCTTGAGCTCTACATCACCAAAACACTCCTTGACAACAGGGGTGTGGGGAGGGGTATAGAGAGGATGGTGTGAAGGGTCCAGGAAGAAAAGGATCAGAGAGAGTCCTGCCAATGTCTCTAACTTCTCCTAGATGAAGTAAACAGATAAGGAGCTTCCTACCATCCCCAAAGATGATAAAAAATAAAAAAATTAGGTTTGTGCCATTAAAAGTAATAGCAAAAACTGCAATTACTTTTTTTATTTTTTATATCCATAGGTTTTTAAGGAAGAGGTGGTATTTGATTACATAAGTTCTTTAGTGATGATCTGCGAGATTTTGGTGCACCCATCACCCAAGCAGTATACACTGAACCCAGTTTGTAGCCTTTTATCCCTCACCCGCTTCCCACCCATTCCACCCGAGTCCCCAAAGAACACTGTATCATTATTATGCCTTTGCAATCTCATAGCTTAGCTCCCACTATGAGTGAGATGATACCATGTTTGGTTTGCCATTCCTGAGTTACTTCACTTAGAATAATAGTCTCCAATCCAATCCAGGTTGCTGTGAATGTCATTAATACATTCCTTTTTATGGCTGAGTAGTATTCCATTACATATATACACATACGTATATGTATATATACGTATATACATACATATATATGTGTGTATATATATATATGACAGTTTCTTTATCCACTTGTTGATTGATGAGCATTTGGGCAGGTAACAATTACTTTTGCACCTACCTAATAAATAAAGACTTTCTGGGACTTCCTAAAGGTCACCACAGCCAAAATAAAGGCACTCCACAGTAGGTTGTGGAGTAACTCGTTTCCAGCTGGGATCGAAGGAGGTTTAGCCACCAGTTCCAGGAACCAAGATGGGAGTGGAGTCACTAGCTATAGCAAAGGCAGCCTGGAATCCATTTGGATTACAACTGACACACACATGTCCTCTACCACACTCACCCTGGTGCCTCTTAAATATTCTACTAACTGATGTGGGTGGGGAAAATACATATAGGAGACATTCTGATTATGATTGAATGTTAAACCTGTGCTGACTGAAAAACAGGTGAATTAGACAGAGAAATCTAGAAAATATCTAGACTAAATTGTCTACCATTTTGCAGACTGAGTTCTAAGAATTGGAAAGTCAAATTGAGTTACTGAAATAAAGAAAGTTACATTTTTGCACATCCAGAGTCTGTAACTTGGATATTTATAGCCACCAAACATGAAAGGCCTTGTGTGTCAGACTAAGGAGTTTGGGTTTTATCCTGAAGGCAATAAGAGGCAATTGAAGAATTTCAAATAGAAAAATGAGAGAAGCAGATTTGAATTGTACAGAACACATTCTAGCAGCAATGTGGAGAATGGATTGGTGAATTAAAGAACAGAAATATAGAAAACCAGAGTAAGGGAGCCCAGAAAAGAGACTTTTGACTTAATTACAGAAATAAGTAAGAGACCACAGGAATAAGGTGTGATAGCAAGGAGGAAAAGGAGAGGACTCACTTGAGAGTGCTTAAGTGACAGCTGTCTCCTTCCAGCTCAATCCATTCAACCTCAGGAGACTGGTCACTGGGGCAAGATTCTGAACACAATGTTAGCAGTAAACCACCCCCCTACTTAAGCCAGTTTGCTGCTCCTGTGCTGACCTCCATGGCTCCTGAATTCCTGCACATTAGCTATTATGTTTTGTTTTATTTTATTTTATTTTCACTTCTTAGAAGGTGATAAGCTACCATCTGTACATATTAATACGATTTTATATATATTACATACATTGACCATATAAAGTAGCTAAAGTCTAAATATAAAGTATTTCCAGATTAAAACTGTATAATGTAAAGCAGTATTGGTTGGCTGAGTGCATTTTTCTATTCCTACAGCCAACCTGCTTTTTATATAAAAGCTTAGAATGGTGTATGAGTTCAATGCATTCTATGAGAACAGAATTCCTTAGTTCAAATCCAAACTGTAGAACTTATTGGTCCCATGATTTTGTTGGTCCAAGTCAGTCTCTCTTTAACTCTTTTATCTGTGAAACGGGGATAACACTAGGACCTTCTTCATTAGTTCATGTAAGAAACTTAGTATAGGGCCAGGAACAGAGAAAGCACACAATGAATAGTAACAATTGACTCCGTGAGAAATTTGACATTTCTTAAAATGTGTTTACATTTTTAAATTGTATTTAGCACCAAGGAGCTTCCTCACCAAAATTTGTCTTCTCATACTATACATATTCAAACAAGGGGAACTTTATATTAAAATCTGTGAGTACAAAAGAGTAAACAGCCACATAATTCACACATTTTTCATTAGTCTGTATGTTGTTTTGGCCGTATACATACAGATATCTCTACATCTTTAATTCTAAAACATTTTACAGAAAGGCAGGGCAAATACTGTCCTTTATATTTTATGTGGTGCTGAGTTTAGATGCAAAGGTTTAATTTACAACAATAATAAAGGGTAGATAAGAAATAATCCAAATGGAAAGAAGACTCTTGCCAGTTGGGTTATTTCTGCTGAGCAGAATGTTTATTTTTTCATAGAACAAATTAGAAGTTTTCCAGATGGTTTATCTAAAGTATTTTTCTCTCCTCCAGGCAGAGGATAAATTAAAAGTGTTAGGAAAAGGTCATTCCCACCTCTCCAAGAAGCACATTTTCATAATTAAAAGAAGTAAAGTTCAACCACAAATGAAGTGATCTCTACTTAACATATAAGTTACATTTGTACATCACAGGTAATGGTTTAATTTGAAGTCTGTTAAAAATATTTTAAAGCTATTAATCACCTTTTGTGGCCTTTTTTAAATTCAAAACACTAATCTTTATCATAAGACTAGCAAAAGAATGGGTATGGTGGCTCACGCCTGCAATTCCAGCACTTTGGGAGGCTGAGGCCGGCAGATCACCTGAGGTCAGGAGTTTGAGACTAGCCTGACCAACATGATGAAACTCCATCTCTATTAAAAATACAAAAATTATCCAGGCATGGTGACAGGTGCCTGTAATCCCAGCTACATGGGAGGCTGAGGCAGGAGAATCACTTGAACCTGGGAGGCGGAGGTTGCAGCAAGCCGAGAACACAGATCACACCATTGCACTCCATCCTAGGCAACAAGAGCGAAACTCCGTCTCAAAAAATAAAAAAAATAAAAAAACCTAGCACAGGAAATGCATTACACTAATTTACCAACAGCAAAAAATGAAGAATGGTTTTATTCAACTCATTCCTAGCTGAAAACATATAGGTGGGTGCATGATTTGTCCTATAACAACCCCTTGTCAGGGTATTATTGGAGGGAAGAGGGATCCTGTCTCTGGCACCATATTTTACATTAGATAAACAATTTATTTCTAACTTGATCCTCCCAAGATGGTAAAGGAGGAAGAATCTAATATTGAGTTTTACAGGAGAGATTTTATCACTTGTCAAATTAAGATCGCTACTTTTGTGAAACGGAAAATGAATCTTAAAACAAAGCTGAGACTCCAGCAGAAATTCATCTCGATTCTGTAATGGTTTGCAGTTCTACATGACAATATGCTGTGGAAATTAAACAGGAAGCAGGCCGTCCACCTGCCAGTCAAGCAGAAGGGAAGCCTCCATCCAGCCCCAAGCTTACAAACTGGGCCATGAACATGTAAGCCTGTTGATGTTCCTGTTTATGAGGTTGAACAAATAGAATTATTAGCCAGTAATTACGCAAGCAAAACAGGATGATTTCCACAGACAAACATTCTTCTGTTAATAATCATGAGGCAGCTGTAATTACAAATAGAGATATCATGGAGGCATTTATATAGCCACATCTTGGCTTTGCCCTTGTTATTTGAGGGGAGTCACTTGCACTAGAGATAAACTTCATCTTTGAATAGTAGAGAATTTTCTTATAGTTTAAAAGGGGAACCAGAATCAATTTTGATAGAAGATTTAAGGTAATCTCAGTACTTTCAAATTTTAAACTCAGGAGAGTGAAAACAGTAGCATCATCTATGGTCCCTGATAACTGGAAAACATGCTCATTGAAATTAAATTTCTAATGCAAGACACCATCAAGGTACCAATTCATTAGCGTGATAGGGCGGCTTATTTAGTGCACAATTAGGAAGGACTAATCTGTTTTTCATTATGGAAAATTTTCTCTCTCTCCCTCTGATGACTACACGTGGCAACGTACTGGAATCCTTTTATTATTCTGTTATATTAAAAAGTAAACAATGTTATAGCTGTAACATTTAAGTTCAGATGATCCAGGGGAATTTTAAAGACTATTATCACACCTCATGAATATGTTTGAACATAAACTCCAGGTCAATAAAAAGACTCTGTAAGTCCCCTTGCAATACTCTAGCCAGGATGTGGTAAAATAAATTTCCTCAGAATTGTTTAGCTCTTTGAGAAAAAGATGTAAATTTTTATTCCATATAAAAAAGAGAGATCCTTCAATGTTTTCTCAATTTCCTTGTTTCTCCTCTGTCTCCAAAATGGAAGCAACCAGAACCTTCTCAGTTTCCCAATTAGTTTGACTTAAGAAGAACCAGTCTATGGTTGTCTTTATGTGTGTGTGGGGAAACCATTGTAGGATATTTTCTGAACCCAAGTTCTGGACATTAAGGCCATACACTGTCACTCAGCAGTCCACGCAGACAGCCCACCCTTAGGAGTTGGCCATTCTCATGGTCTCTGCCCAAAAGCCATCTGGGAAAACCTTTCTTTGGGGAAAGACATGATCTTCTCATTTCTTGCATTGCTTGTGTATGATTTCTTCACTTACAGTGGGAGGGTCCAAAAAAAAACACTGAAAGGAGAAGAAGTGAGGCTGCTTCCTCCCCATTCATTCTCAGGACCACAGCAGCAGCTCCACAGACATTGTTTACACGTGTGTTATAAACTATTTCACTTGAAGAACGTGTTCCCTGTTAATAAAACAAACATATTTGCTTTTCTACATTGAATGTAAGACTCTGATAGCTGCCAAAATTGTCAGCATAACATATTATGGCTTCTGAAGAGAAAAGAAAAGAATATCCCAATGCTGAAAACTTAACACTATTGTGACACCAGACACCAGAGTGCAAGGTGAGTCATTTTTTTTTTAACAGGGGTTGCAAGAAATGTTATTGGTTTCCACTGCTTTACTAGTTGGACTTACTAATATTTTGTTTAGGGTAATCTACTTAAATTTTATCCAGACACACCTCAGAGATGTTTTGGTTTCAGTTCCAGACCACCACAATAAAGCACATATTGCAATAAAGCTAGTTACACACATTTTTTGGTTTGCCGGTGCATATAAAAGTTATGTGTAACTATACTGGAGTCTTTTAAGTGCTCAATAGCATTATGCCTAAAAAAATGCACCTACCTTAATTTTTAAAATACTTTGTTCCTAAAAAATGCTAACAATTCCAGGAGGCTTCAGCAAGTCATAATCTTTTTGCTCATGGAGGTTCTTGCCCCAATGCTGATGGCTGCTGACTGATTAGACTGGTGATTGCTGAAGACTGGGGTGGCCATAGCAATTTTTAAAAATAATACATCAATAAAATATTCCATATCAATTGACTTTTCCTTTCACAAAATATTTCTCTGTAGCATGCTATGCTGCATTTTACCCACAGTGGAACTTCTTTCAAAATTGGAGTCAATCTTCTCAAGCCCTGCCACTGCTTTATCAATTAAGTTTCTGTAATATTCTAAATCCTTTGATGTCGTCTCAACAATGTTCATAGTATTGTCACCAAAAGTAGATTCCTTCTCAAGAAACTACTTTCTTTGCTCATCCATAAGAAGCAAATCCTCATCAATTTAAGTTTTATCATGAGATTGTAGCAATTCAGTCACATCTTCAGGCTCTACCTCTAATTCTGGTTCTCTTATAATTTCTAATACATCTGCAGTTAGTTTCTCCACTGAAGTCTTGAACCTCTTAAGGTCATCCATGACAGTTGGAATCAGCTTCTTTCAAACTCATGTTAATGGTGATATTTTTACCTCCTCCCATGAATCGTGAATATTCTCAATGGCATTTAGAATGGTGAATCCTTTCCAGAAGGTTTGCAATTTACTTTATCCAGATCCATGAGAGGAATAACTATCTATAGCAATTTTAGCTCTAGGAAATGAATGTCTTAGATAATAAGACCTGAAAGTCAAAATTACTGCTTAATCCACGGAGTGCAAAATAGATATTGTCTTAGCGGGCATAAAACCATTAATCTCCTTATACATCTCCAGCAGAGCTCTTGGGTGACAATGTGTACTGTAAATGAATAGTAATATTTTCAAAGAGGTCTCTTTTTCTATGCAGTAAGTCTCAACAGTGAGCTTAAAATATTCAATAAACCATGCTGTAAACAGATGTGCTGTCATCTATGCATTGTTGTTCATTTATAGAGCACAGACAGAGTAGATTTATAATAATTCTTAAGGCCCCTAGGACTTTTGGAATAGTCAATGAGCATTGGTTTTAACTTCAACACACCAGCTCTATTAGTTCCTAACAAGAAAGTCAGACTATCCTCTGAAGCTTTAAGCCAGGCATTGACTTCTCTCTAGTTATGAAAGTCCTAGATGGCATCTTCCTTCAGTAGAAGATTGATTTTTCTACATTGAAAATCTGTTTAGTGTAGCCACCTTCATCAATGATCTTAGCTAGATATTCTGGATAACTTGCTGTAGCTTCTTCATCAAAATTTGATGTTTCACCTTACGCTTTTATGTTATAGAGATGGCTTCTTTTCTTAAATCTCATGGATCAACATTTTCTTTCTTTTTTTTTTTTATTTTTTCTTTGAGACAGAGTCTTTCTCTGTCACCCAGACTGGAGTGCAGTGGCATGATCTCAGCTCACTGCAACCTCCGCCTCCTGGGTTCAAGCAATCCTCCTGCCTCAGCCTCCTGAGTAGCTGGGATTATAGTCCTGCACCACCACGCCTGGCTAACTTTTGTATTTTTAGCAGAGATAGGGTTTCACCATGTTGGCCAGGCTGGTCTTGAACTCTTGACCTCAAGTGATCTGCCCACCTTGGCTGGGATTACAGGCATGAGTCACCATGCCCGGCGAACATTTTCTAGTTTCAATTTTTTTTTTTTTTTTCTGCAGCTCCTTCACCTCTCTCAGTCTCCAAGGAATTAAGGATAGTTAAAATCTCACTCTGGATTAGGATTTGGTTTAAGTGAATGTTGTTGCTGGTTTAATCTTCTATCCACGCCACTCCAACTTTCTCCA
Source organism: Pongo abelii (assembly GCF_028885655.2). NCBI lineage: Eukaryota > Metazoa > Chordata > Mammalia > Primates > Hominidae > Pongo > Pongo abelii. Next base: position 92,095,230 of record NC_071990.2, on the reverse strand, counting down.
TATCAGTAGGTCTATTTTGCTTTCTTATTATTCATGTGTTCACTATAGTAGCACTTTTAATTTCAATAAATTTTCCTTTGTATTTACAACTTGGTGAACCATTTGGTGCCAGAGGCCTAACTTTTGGCCTGTCTCAGCTTTTGACATGCCTCCTTCACTAAGCTTAATCGTTTCTATCTTCTGATTTGAAGTGAGAGAGATAAGACTCTTTTCATTTGAACACTGAGAGGCCATTTTAGGCTTATCAATTGGCCTAATTTCTATATTGTTGTGTCTCAGGGAATAGAGAAGCCTGAGAGAGAGAAAGAGAAGGGAGAATGGCCAGTTGGTGGAGCACTCAGAACATACACAACATTTATCGGTCAAGTTTGACATCTTGTATGGGTACAGTCCATGGTGCCCCAAAACAATTACAATAGCAGCATCAAAAGTCACTAATCTCAGCTTACTTTAACAAACATAATCATCATTAAAAAGCTTGAAGTATTGAGAGAATTACCAAAATGTGATGCAGGACACAAAGTGAGCACATGCTGTTGGGAAAATGGTGTTAATAGACTTGCTCCATGCGGGATTGCCACAAACCTTCAACTTGTAGAAACTGCAATATCCATGAAATGCAATAAAGCAAAGTGCAGTAAAATGAGATATGTCTGTATACTATAAAAGTTACGTACAAATAGGTTCTAAAAAGGTTAACCTAAAAAAAAAGTTAGAAAGGCTTGTGGTAACTTGCAAGAAGTAATTTTCAACAATTAAAATTTTATCTAGGGGTATAGATGAGGTCCTATACTAATAACTTGGTTTTAGAATATCTCCATCCCCAAGGCAAGTGCTCATTATTTATTCCACCTTGTCAGAAGCTCTATAAATACATATTGCTCTTCTAATAGGATAACAATTAAAAGATAGACTAATGAAGGTAAAAATAACTGTAAGAATCTCAGAGTGTGGGCTCCAGCCAGTTCAGAAGGAAATGCCTAACACTTGGGGTGCTCTTTATGAAACACCATGAAAGGTTTAGCTGTGTAATGGCCTCATACAAATGTGGGATAATTTTACTAGCAAAAAATAAGTCAATGTTGCATGCCAAAATATGACGTCACAACCAATGCCATGTGTTTTCATTAAACAATAAGCTGGTTTTAATTATGTCAGAATTTTTTATTATTTGTATAATTCATTTTGTCATCTGCTAATATACAGTAGCAGAAAAATAACAGCAGTCACAAAAAGTTAAAGAAAAAAAAAGATTGCAGGAAACTTGAAGTTCAGATAACTGTCAGGTTAATTAAAAACCACCAAGATTTTATTTTATCAAGAGAGAACCTGGACCAATTCATCAAACTTTGGTGTTCCTTAAGAGTGTAGTTTGAGAACTGTGAACCTAATATATTTGCCACACTTTACAAATGAAGCAAACAAGTCCCAGAGAGGTCAACAATTCACTCAATGATGCACTGTTATTAGAAAAACTAGAGCCCAGATCTCCAGCTGCCAGGCCAGCTTACTTGCTTTCTTTTTTCTTTTTATCTCAGGACTTGTTCCATAGGAAACTGTGTAACTGTTTTTCTCCATTTTATACTCATTGCTGGCTCAGAGGTTGTATATTGACTGAATTTCACTAAGTTCCTATATGTCTGTACTGGTTTGCATACCCCTTACTATTAGTACATGAGTGTATACATTTCTTCTCATCGTCACAACAGTCAAAGTGACAGAGCTATTAATGGCCTTCTCTAAAGTACTCCTGCCATCCTTTGTCTTTGTTAATTTTTGTTATATTGACAGTGAGCTCAGCTCTAGGAGCAAATTAGTCTAAGCCAATTTCTCTTTGCTAGATACACAATTTTCCAGCATCCTTGCAGCTAAGTGTTGGTCACATGACATGCTTCCGATCAATGAGATGCAAGAAGAACTTGTCCAGGAAATACTTTATTTTCCAGCAGAAAGTGATGGGCATGAAAGTTGACCCTCTTTGAACAGCCCCATCCCATTCTTTCTCTGAATGGTGCCATAGGATATGATGCCTAGAACATAAACAACCATCTTATCCCCCACAAAGCAACCACTTAAAGATGAAAAGCCAAACAAATAAGAAAGCTAAAGAAAAAAAGAAGGCCTTAATGGCATTGCTAAATTTCTGCATGAATCTAGAGCAACCCCACCTCTACACTCATCATTGAGTGAAATATTTATGTCTTGGTTGCTTGGACCAATATTAGACAGGTATTCGGTTCCTTATAATGTAACCAACAGCCTTAACTAATATGCTTGCAATTACATGATTTTCCAGTTAGCCATTCCAATGAATTTAAAGTGGTATCCCACTTTTTGTATTCATCTGAATTTCTCTGATAATAAGTAACATTAAATATCTCTATCATGCCATTATTAACTATTCAAGTTTCATCTCCTGTGAATTTACAACCATTGTCTCTTTTTTAATCAATGTATTTATTTTATGTTCTAGATATTAATTTTGTTACCCATTCTTTAGTTCTGTGTATGTATCTTTGTTAAATAAATAAAATAATTCTGATATTGTTAGATTTATTTTTTCTTATGATTTGTGCTCTTTTGTCATGTTTAAAATGTTTTTTCCCATCCTCTGCCCACAAAGATATTCTCTTCTATTTTGTTTATAGCTTCACCTTTCACATTTAGGTACTTAATCAGGAAGGTTAAGGGTGTTGACTTTTGCTTATGATCTCAGGCAGAAATTACACTTTATTTTTACCCATACAATTAATCAGTTTGTCCAGTGCCATCTATGAGACAGGCGATCTCTCTCCCTTTAATTAGTAGTGTCATCATGATCTGAGACAATGTTACCATTTGGACATATGTCTATTCTATTCTCAACAGTCTACATAGTATGTCTTCATATTTGCTAGCATGTGTCTCCCTCTTTAATCTTAACTAATCATAAACATGCAATTTACTTTACTAATTTTGAATCTGCTTGTCAATTTTCTCAAAAATTTCTACTGCGATGCTGATTAGACTGGCATTACATTTGCAGATTAATTTGAAAAACTTATCTTTACATTTTTAATTTACATCATCTATAAATGTAGCTGAATTCTTCATTTACTTACTTTTTAAATTTATTTTTTTCTTGTTTTTATTTATTTTCTTTAGCATTTGGGTATTTTCTATTTATTTATTTTCTTTAGTATTTTTTTTTAATTTCTTTAAAAATAATTTTAGTTTTTCTGTGGTTTCCATTTATTATTTTATTAGGTTATTTCTCGTGCACTTTATAGTTTTCATTCTTTCACAAATGTTTTTAGTTTTCTATACTTTTTTTGCTTTCTATTCTTGGTTTAGAGCAGCAGGCTTAATTTTGTATAAATCTAATAGCTTTTTCTGTATTCTTTTATTAGTTCTAATTGTTGACTGTACATTTAAATCAATCTCTTATGAAGGTAATTTTCATCTGTAAATACAAACCATTTTTTGTTATCATTTCAAATGTTTATAACTATTGTTTCTTTTTCTTTTTTTAATCTTTGGCCTGTACCTTCGGTATTAGGTTCAATAATAACTATCCTAGCTGACAGCATTCTTGTGCATTGAGATTTTACCCTACTCAAAATAAGTTTGGCAGAAAAGAGCTAGAAGTAAATGAACTTTCACACACACACACAAAAACAATGCAAGATAATAACTTAACCTGCCACTGTTTTTATTGGTGCTGACAGAAGACACAACAGTCCTGGTTCAGAGACAAAGCAATTTATTATTCATAAGAATAGCAGTAGCTGGAGTATTAGTGTAATTACACTAGTTCCCCAAACCGCAAATTTCAGACAGTGTCATAAGTGACAGGTGGAGGCTTCACATACAATAGGATGCTCCAAATGAGAGGAATCCTATGTCTAGTGAAGCTGCCACTTTTTTAGCAAGCAGTGGGGAAGACTATACTTTGTCTGCAGGGAGATCAGGTGCATTGCAGAACTATGTGATTTACGTCTGCAAGGCATTATTTCATTTTTCAAAATTTCCAGCTGCATAAACAAGACTGAAAAATAGCCCAGGTGAATAAACAAGGCTTTGCAATTTTGACATACTCAGCAAGATGCTTAATAGAGCCCATGGCTTCACAACACTATGCTATTGCTGGTCTTACATGGAATTATATAAAATTAAACTATCTGCTAAGTATGATGTTAACCTAAGCTTTTTGTCATATAGACTCTATAATTTAGGATGTTTCTTTGTATTTCTTTTTAAGAGATTTATCATAAGGAGATGCTGAATTTTTTAAGCACATTTGCTCTATTTATTGAAATAAGCATGTGATTTTATTAGGCCATAAACAGGAAAATTTTCGGTATCTAGTGAAGATTCAACAATTCTCATAGTTGCAGGATAAATAGTGCTTTATGACAATATGTCTTTTCACACACTTCTAGATTTACTTAGCTAATATTTAACTTAAGATTTTGTATCTATATGTGAAGTGAAGTGAGCTTATAATTTTTTTTATAAACTATGATTCTCTCTAACAACTAAGGTTGTACTAACCAGTCCTAAAAATGAGTTATCCAGCTTTCTCTTTTTTTTTTCTATTTTGTAGAACAACCTGTCTTTTTCTTTAAAATTTGGTACAGCACACCTATAAAACTATATGGACGTGAGTATGGGGGGTGTAGTTTTGATTTGTGGAAATTTTTTTTAATTTGTTTGTTTTAAGTTTTGCTGCTGAGGAGCTCTGATTACTATTTCAATTTTCTTTTTAATGGCTATTAGTAAATTCATTTTTCATTTTTTTCCCTATAAAATTGCATCCCCTTTATTTAAATTTAGAATTTATTAATATAGAGTTGAGTGTGTTCTTTAAATACCTCACACTTTTTTCCTCTTTTCCAGTACATAAATTTAGGTGTTGTTATTTTCACTCTCAATTCCACTGAGTTTTGCTCTTATTTTCATTTCCTATTTCCTGTTTCTTTAGGTTTACTCTGTTGCTCTTTTTCTAGTGACATGTGTTAAATGCTTTGTTCTACTTTAATTATTCTTGGTTGCAAATGTAAACTATAATTTTGTCTCTAAGTACTGTTGTACTTAGCTTCTTGACAGAAAGCTAAAATGCTAATTACTTTTTAATTGTTTTTTCTCTTTCTTCCTATTATTTACAAGTGTTGATATTTTTTAATTTTATTAAGTTATAACCGAAAAACATAATCTATGAGATGCTGGCTTATTCATATTGAAACCTTTTTGTAGCCAAAAACATGGTTAATTCAACTTTGGGTCAAAAATGTACATATATTCTAAGTTGGGTATAAAGTTATTTGTATTAATAAGAATACTAGTACAGATATATATGTATACATTTGATCATATTAATAAAATCTTTTTGTCGGCTTGATCTTTCAGATTTTGATAGTTATATTTTTAACTTTCACTTAAAGTTTTTCATTTATCTATATCTTTTCACATTACTGTTCTTATTTATTTTTATGTTGTTTATATATTTGATATATGCCATATCAAAGAATATATTGTTAGATGCATTCAGATTCATATTTAACCTATTTAATCTACAGTCTATTACCATAATAGAAGAGTCTAACACATATCCATTCGAAGATGGGAAATATATTGGGGAAATATTATCTTCCCATAGTTTTAAAGATCTAATATGTAGCTTTTAATATCATTTTTAAAAATAACTTCAACTTTTATTTTAGACTTGGGTACATGTGCAGGTTTATTACAGGGTATATTGCATGATGTTGAGGTTTGGAGTATGATCGATCTCCTCACCCAGTTTTTGAGCATTGTACCTCTCAGTTAGTTTTTCAACCCTTGCTCTTTCTCCCCACTCTAGTAGTCTCCAGTATCTATTGATGCCATCTTTATGTCCATGGGTACCTAACGTTTAGCTGTTCCTTATAAGTGTGAACATGCGTCAAGATGTTTTTTTTAATGTCATTTGTAGTTTCCTGGGCTTTTTAAAAATAATCAATAACCTGGTGGCATTATCTTCCAAGCTAATCAATACATATATGAAACCTGACATTGTAAGATGGATTCTGAAAGTAATTTAAGAGTTAAGACCAATTCCATAACTCTCACGAGGATTTTTAAATAATCCACAACACTCCACTGTAACACCTTACATTCACTCCAGGGACTACATCCTCCTTCTCTGCAGTTATCACCATAAAAAATCTTTCAAGTGCTCTTATCAAGGGTTCTATATGGTTGGTCTGATGGCTTTGAACAATAGTGGCAATTTGTAATATAGTAGCTTCTCTCTCTTATACTCAGAAAAATCAAAGCATACAAAAACGATTTCTCCTGATGCAGTTTATGATCAAATGAAAGAAAAAGGAGTTTGGTCCAGTCTAGGAAGACTACTCTTTATCTCACAAACCTTTAGTAGAAAAATGTTTCTGAGGTCTATTTCCATGGGTTTTTGTTGTATAAAGACACTTTAGAAAATAGACAATTTTGTCCATTTTAACATTTCATGGCATGTTGAAGACTTTAAAAAAACAAATGTTCTTTCTTTAATCAGCCTGTGAATTAACTAGGCATGAGAAATTTAAAGTCTATTGTAATCAGACATTTGATTTCTATGCCTTCAGAGTGTATGCCTTTCATTCTCCTACACAGAATATTTCAAATAACCTATAAGATATGAAAATCATAAACAGAAAATATTATTTTATAAAATAAGATGAATTTTTATTATAAAAAAGACATAATAAGCATACTGAATACCTGAGATTTCAGTCATCTTATAGAACTGAATTACTATTATTTTCCATGAATCTGTTCTCACTAGCATTTTGAAGACCTACAAATCATAACCATGCAACTTCATTTTAATAGATAAGATCAATCAGTCAATAGAACATTATTTACTGATCCTTATTATTCCCTTTTAAACAATTGAGTGGCTACTATATGCCAGGTAATAAAAAGCTACATGATGTCTCCCTGTCCACAGAAAGCTCACACTCTGGTAGAGGTACAAGGTAGAGTTTTTAATGGTATTAATACATTCATAAGTATAGCAGGGTGATTCACTAATAACAGGCAATGTTTTCTTTTCAAATCTAGTAATTTCCTTTCACCTGGTGACCCCTTTTCCACCCCTATATTGCCACATGGGAGCGACTAGGGTTCTACTTGTGCACAGCCTTAGAGAAAGGAGATGACGAGGAAAAGGTTTAAAATCAAAAAGTCTTGCTCAAGGTGCACCAAAAGCCAAATTCATCATAAATAATGAACTTGGAAACAATTCATGATGATATGAGTCAGGTTTTTTTAGACTGTTTTTTATCTTAGATTTGGTAAAAATTTCCATGCCTAGAATAGAAAAATAAATATTCTAAAGAAAGCAAAATTTTTAGAGAAGGAGCTATGAATGCCCTCCAACCTCCCACAAAGAGTTAGCCTGTATGAACAGAAAGTTGTGGGAGGTGATATGACCACCACCTAAGTACAGAGAATCTTAAAGGGTGAAGGTAGCACTGCCTTAGAAATTCTCCAAGTCACTATGGCCAGAAAATTTGAGTAGCAACAAAGACATGGCATGAAATGTCAGGTGTAGAAAGAGCCCGAGGCAGCTTTCTCATTGTCTCCTGCTGCACAAAATCACTTAGGAGAGCAGCCAAAGTTTTCTGTTCCCTCTAAAAGGGAACAAAAGTTGAGAGTAAGTGAGTTTGTGTCAACAGACCTGACAGTATCTTGGGGGACTGACAAGCAGATGCCACAGAGGAATGCAGCATAAACCAGAGACTGAAATTAAACGGAGCTGTAGATACTCAGGGGATATCCTTAAGGACAGATGCAACAACTGAGGACCAGATTTTGCAGCTTCTGCTACTTAGCCCCTTCCTAACCCTCCCATGCTAAATATCTAGAAACTTAGATGTCACACTGGGGCAAAAAAGTAAAGGAGGGAGGGAATCCATAAATGAACGCATTTGCACCTGAAGTAACTGAAGACAGAATATGCTAATCTGTCTTTCTTAGGGGTAAAACTGGGGTAGGGGACTTATAACAGAAAAGTTGTGTTACAGAAATAGCAGTTTTCTGCTCCCCTAAAATTTGTGAGTAATTAAAGAGTTAAATAAAAAGAATTTTTCAAAGTATTGAAGCTAGTGTCTCCTGCCAAAACCTGTGAAGGGGCTGAAATTTTAATTTTCTTCCAAGTTAGCTTGCCGCAGTTACGTAGATGCTGGTAAAAGACACAAGACTCTTAAGTCAGTGATGGGAGGCCATGTGTTACCCACAGGAATAACACTGGCCAGAGAATTAACATTTTAATGACAGTTCCCTGAGCCCCAGTTCCCACAGGACAACAATAATAGGGCCAAAAGACACCAGCAGTGGGTTGCATTACAGAAGAGCAACCTGAAATTTAGGAAACTCGAACCTTTCATAATGAGCAGTAAATATGCCTGCACTTTGCTCTGGAAGGAGACACTATCTCTATTTTTCAAGCCTATTTACTATCAATCATCCTGAAAAGACCGTCAGAACAAAGGAAAATCAGTGCTTCACTCATAGGCAATGCAGAAATTTTGGAGACCCATAGGGATTTGTCTCCCTATACCATTCCTAAGAAGTGCAAAGTAAGTCTTGACTATGACTAATTATTATTAGAAATTAGAAAGCAGTTAATACGATATGACCTACTATACCAATACTTCCTAACATATACTATGCTATTGGACAAAAATGTTTTCACCAAGTATTTGATTCAATTAAAATATCAAATTTAAAACTGCTTTATGTGTATGATTATTTTAAACTACTAAAATTGGCTAAAGTTTTTTTAATCTATAAGTCAGATTTTCTCATAGGAATTGAAAATATTTATCTGTCTTAGATCCTTCTTTGAACAGAGGAAAAAGGGAATTTTAGAATGTTTCTCATCACTTTCATGAAAGATAGTGCTCTATTTAAAACTATATAGTAATTATTTTAGAATAATAGTACCTCATAAGTTTATTACAATATAAATTTATTTATCTATATACCCCATCTTTGCTGAACTTGTTGGCAGGATTCTTCTCAGTTTAACAGTTAAAGAACACTACAAGCCATAGTGATATAAACACATCCATACAGTGTTCTGATATGTCAGAAATGACTTTCTTTCTTTCTTTTTTTCTTTTATACATTAAGCTCTGTGGTACATGTGCACAATGTGCACGTTTGTTACATAGGTATACATGTCATGTTGGTTTGTTGCACGAATCAACTCGTCATTTACATTAGGTATTTCTCCTAATGCTACACCTCCCCTAGCCCCCCACCCACCCTACAGGCCCCGGTGTGTGATGTCCCTGTGTCCACGTGATGTCCCTGTGTCCCTGTCTCCCTGTATCCATGTGTTCTCATTGTTCAACTCCCACTTATGAGTGAGAACATGCAGTGTTTGGTTTTCTGTCCTTGTGTTAGTTTGCTGAGGATGATGGTTTCCTGCTTCATCAATGTCCCTGCAAAGGACATGAGCTCATTCTTTTTTATGGCTACATAGTATTCCATGGTGTATGTGTGCCACATATTCTTTATCCAGTCTATTATTGATGGACATTTGGGTTCGTTCCAAGACTTTGCTATTGTGAATAGTCCCACAATAAACATATGTATGCATGTGTCTTTATAGTAGCATGATTTATAATCCTTTGGGTATACAGCCAATAATGGGATTGCTGGGTCAAATGGTATTTCTATTTATAGATCGTTGAGGAATCACCACACTGTCTTCCACAACGGTTGAACTAATTAACACTCCCACCAACAGTGTAAAAGCATTTCTATTTCTCCACATCCTCACTAGCATCTGTTGTTTCCTGACTTTTTAATGATTGTCATTCTAACTGGCATGACATGGTATCTCATTGTGGTTTTGATTTGCATTTCTCTAATGACCAGTGATGATAAGCATTTTTTCAAATGTCTGTTGGCTGCATAAATGTCTTCTTTTGGGAAGTGCCTGTTCATATCCTTTTCCCATTTTTTGATGGGGTTGTTTGTTTTTTCTTGTGAATATGTTTAAGTTCCTTGTAAATTCTGGATGTTAGTCCTTTGTCAGATGGATAGATTTGTTCTATCCAAACCAATAAGATTTGTTCTATTGAAACCAATGAGAACAAAGGCACAACTTACCAGAATCTCTGGGACACATTTAAACCAGTGTGTAGAGGGAAATTTATGGCACTAAATTCCACAAGAGAAAGCAGGAAAGATCTAAAATCGACACCCTAATGTCACAATTAAAAGAACTAGAGAAGCAAGAGCAAACAAATTCAAAAGCTGGCAGAAGACAAGAAAGAACTAACATCAGAGAAGAACTGAAGGAGATAGAGACACAAAAACACCTACAAAAAAATCAATTAATCCAGGAGCTGGTTTTTTGAAAAGATCAACAAAATAGATAGACTGCTATCAAGACTAATAAAGAAGAAAAGAGAGAAAAGAGAAGAATCAAATAGACAAAATAAAAAATGATAAAGGGGACATCACCACCAATCCCACAGAAATACAAACTACAATCAGAGAATACTATAAATACCTCTATGCAAATAAATTAGAAAATCTAGAAGAAATTGATAAATTCCTGGACACACACACCCTCCCAAGACTAAACCAGGAAGAAGCTGAATCTCTGAATAGACCAAGAAAAGGTTCTGAAATTGAGGCAATAATTAATACTCTACCAACCAAAGAAAGTCTAGGACCAGATGGAGTCACAGCTGAATTCTACCAGAGGTACAAAGAGGAGCTGGTACCATTCCTTCTGAAACTATTCCAATCAATAGAAAAAGAGGGAATCCTCCCTAACTCATTTTATGAGGTCAGCATCATCCTGATACCAAAGCCTGGCAGAGACACAATAAAAAAAGAGAATTTTAGACGAATATCCCTGATGAACATCGATGTGAGAATCCTCAATAAAATGCTGGCAAACCAAATCCAGCAGCACATCAAAAAGCTTATCCACCACGATCAAGTCGGCTTCATCCCTGGGATGCAAGGCTGGTTCAACATACACAAATCAATAAATGTAATCCATCACATAAACAGAACCAATGACAAAAACCACATGATTATCTCAATAGATACAGAAAGGGGCTTCGACAAAATTCAAGAGCCTTTTATGCTAAAAACTCTCAATAAACTATGTATTGATGGAATGTACCTCAAACTAATAAGAGCTATTTATGACAAACCCACAGCCAATATCATACTTTCTTTCTTTTTTAAAGGCATTTAGTTACAACTTTAGTACAATCTCTTTAATTATTTTTACCTAGTCATACCAGTTTCTGCCACCAGGGTCAAGGGTAAAGAGTTCGGAGGTCACTGTAATTAATATGGTGGTGTCCGTTTTGACCAGAACTGAATTCTGGCATCAAGTTCCTCAGTAAGTCCAGAAAATAGATGAAGAAAACTGAAAAAGGAAGGGTAGCATAATATTTATATTATTTAAAAATCAAAATTAGACTTCTACACTTTTGACAATTCCTAATACTCTGTCCCAAATTCTTTCAGCTAGATTTCAGCCACCTGATGGTATAATGTATTTGGTCTTTGATTAGACAGTTTATCTAATGAAATAATGCTTATGAAGTGGACATTACTAACATTATCTCTCAGGTTAGTTTAAATTATACCTTTAATTAGACATAGTATTAAAAATTATTCTAAGAAAACTGCTTATCTAATTTTAGAAAAAAAATGTAGCTTGGATGAAAGAGTAAGGCATTTTTAAAAAAGACAAATTCCATAGCAGTAAAAATTCTATTTGTCCAGGATGATTAAAGGGTAAGTGGCTAATTAAATATTGTGTCTTTAGTCAACAATTAACACATATAACATAGGCAATGCGTAAGAGTTAACATTTTTCCAAGATTTAAAAAAGACAACCCAATAATTACAATAATTTTTCCCAGTTATCATTCCTCAGAAGACAATTCTAGATTCCAGGGTTATCCAGAGTTATAATTTTTGGCAAAAAAAAAATTAGAGGGTTATAAATATGAAGAGTATAGGAGATTTAGATGAACTAAACATGTGATATACTCTGGAGGCATTTTAAAAAATAATCCTAATGTTTTCTATTTTAGTTTTAATTTTAATATTGTTCTTACTACCAAAATAAAATTTTAGATGTATAGAGAATTTTATTTTTCCTTCACTGGTTTATTTATTTATGATGATTCATTTGCATAAATAAATGACTTTACATTCAGAAATTTAAAAAGTTTTTTAAATTCCACAAGAAAATATTTGTCTAAACACATGTCAATAACACTATTTTTATTAAGTCTTCTGGCTAAAGATACTGGCAGAAATTAGAGCCATTGCATTTTAAGGAAAAAAAAAACAGAAATATTTATGACTCAACTATAATCCATTAGTAAAAAATAAAAAACAAGAACTAGCATTTTATTTCCAAATTGGAGACATATTAAGAGAGAGCATTTCCCAAATTGTAAGATATATTAAGAGGTGCAGATGGTATGTTTTTAAATTTTTTATTTTATTACCATAAACATGAAACAAATAGTGCACATTGTTCTGAACTGAATTGTGTTTCCCCAAAACTTATATGTTGAACTCCTAATCTCCAATGTGACTGTATGTAGAGACACAGCTTGTAAAAAGGTAATTAAGGTTAAATGAGGTCCTAAGGGTGAGGTCCTAGTCCAGGGGCGTCCAATCTTTTGGCTTCCCTAGGCCACAGAGGAAGAACTGTCTTGGGCCACACATAAAATACACCAACAGCAATGACAGCTAATGAGCTAAAAACAAACAAACAAAAAGATTGCAAAAAAATCTCATAATGGTTTAAGATAGTTTATGAATTTGTGTTGGGACACATTCGAAGCCATCCTGGGCCGCATGCACACATGCGGCTTGCAGGCCGTGGGTTGGACAAGCTTGTCCAAATCCAATATGACTGGTGTACTTAAAAAAAGAAGAAGAGACACTACAGATTTGCACACACAGAGGAAAGGCCATGTGAGGGACCCGGCAGGCAAGCAGCCACCTGCAAGTCAAGAAGAGAGGCCTCAGGAGAAAGCAAACCTGCTGACACCTTGATCATGGACTTACAGTCTCCAGAACAGTGAGAAAATACATTTCTATCTTTTAAGCTATATGGCCTGTGCTATTTTGTTATGGCACCCTAGTAAACTGAAACACAAAATTGCAAATGTTTTTGTTATTACATGATAATCTGAGTTTAAGAAATGCTGTGAGCCCGGAAGGCAGAGCTTGCAGTGAGCCCAGACCGCGCCACTGCACTCCAGCCTGGGTGACAGAGCGAGACTCAGTCTCAAAAAAAGAATATCTGGAAGTTGTCCTAGGAACAACTTGTCTCTTTTAATCATTTTGTGCTCTTTTAATAATTTTTTAAATAAGAGTATATCTTTTCTAATGTGTTAACTTTTGTTCTGACATAATGTTTAAGTATATATCTGAATCAAATTTTTACCATTTCTGCTGCAACTGATTTATCTGTCCTGTAGTTTTTATAATCTGCTTTAATCCAATGAACATGTCTCCTTTTAGTGTTTTCTCAATATAGTATGCTTTTTAAGGTGCTCCTTGGTAAAGACTGTTTAGGAAATGATGAGGTAGTATAACTAAAATGAAACTGTATTCTTAGCAAAATCCAAGCCCTGTAATGCTATATGTACAAACAATTGACAAATAAGGATAGTTAAAAATGTCATTTTCATTCCTTCCCACTGCTTCCCAATCAGCCCTGAATATATACTTGCTATGCAATGTCTTCAAAAAACAGTGTTGATGTAAATGCATGTTAAACTGCTTTCCCCCTGAAATTTCCCCACATAAAAATTATTTTAACTAAATGTAATTTAATTCACCCCAATTGCTTTCAACAAAGTATTTTATAATATTCATCTAGAATATTTCAGAATGTAGGTTGACTATGATTTCACCCATCCATTGTTTTAACCACAGATGACCTAATGAACAGCAATTCATTTCAATGGTCTGAAAGTTTCCAAAACCTTTTTTTTTCTGTTAACCCACAGCAAGTTAATTTTAATTATATCATACCCATACACGCACACACACACACACATGCACACACACTACACAAACACACATACACAGTGGATATCAATATCTGCACGTCTATATTCCTCTTAGCAAGTACAATCCTCAACCACTAGATCAATGTATAACTTTTCCATATCAGGCCAATCCTGTCTCAATATCCCTTATCAAAGGAATTTTTTAAAAATTACCTCAATCATAAATGATTCAGAATTTCTCTCCTTAGCACAACTTTTCTTCTTACAACTTTAGCTAGTAACATTTTGTTCCTCAGCAATCCACGTGCATGTGTGTGTGTGTGTGTGTGTGTGTCTCAATAAAGTGGAAAGCAATACGTTTCCAAGAGAATTAAAAATGTATCCAAACCATAAAAACTCTAGAAGAAAACCTAGGCAACACCATTCAGGACAGAGGCATGGGTAAAGACTTCATAACTAAAACATCAAAAGCAATTGCAACAAAAGCCAAAATTGACAAATGGGATATAATTAAACTAAAGAGCTTCTGCACAGCAAAAGAAACTATCATCAGAGTGAACAAGCAACCTACAGAATGGGAGAAAATTTTTGCAATCTATCCATCTGACAAAGGGCTAATATCCAGAATCTAAAAGGAACTTAAACAAATGTACAAGAAAAAAACAAACAACCTCATCAAAAAATGGGTGAAGGATATGAACAGACACTTCCCAAAAGAAGACATTTATGTGGCCAACAGACATATGAAAAAGTGCTGATTATCACTGGTCATTACAGAAATGCAAATCAAACCACAGTGAGATACCATCTCACACCAGTTAGAACGGTGATCATTAAAAAGTCAGGAAACAACAGATGCTGGTGAGGATGCAGAGAAATAGAAATGTTTTTACACCATTGGTGGGAGTTTAAATTAGTTCAACCATTGTGGAAGACAGTGTGGTGATTCCTCAAGGGTCTAGAAATAGAAATATCATTTGACCCAGCAATCCCATTACTGGGTATATAAACAAAGAATTATAAATCATTTTGCTATAAAGAGACATGCACATAAATGTTTATTGCAGCACTATTTACAATAGCAAAGACTTGGAACCAACCCAAATGCCCATCAATGATAGACCAGACAAAGAAAAAGTGGCACATATACACCATGGAATACTATGCAGCCATAAAAAAGAATGAGTTCATGTCCTTTGCAGGGACATGGATGAAGCTGGGAACCATTGTCCTCAGCAAACTAACACAGGAACAGAAAACCAAACACTGCATGTTCTCACTCACAAGTGGAAGTTGAAAAATGAGAACACATTGACACAGGGAGGGGAACATCACACACCTGGGCCTATCAGGGATAGGAGGGAAAGGGGAGGGAGAGCACTAGGACAAACACCTAATGCATGCGGGGCTTAAAACCTAGATGATGGGTTGATAGGTGCAGCAAACCAACATGGCACATGTATAACTATGTAACAACACACTTGCACACTCTACATATGTATCCCAGAACTTAAAATAAAATAAACAAATAAACAAATAAATAAATATATTCAGATGGTGGCTTCCAATTGCATTCTAAATTTTTTGATATGTTTATATAAACTAAAGAAACTGGAGTCACTTAAAAATGTTATTTCCCCCCTACTTCAATCAGACAAAAAGAATTCACAACGACCAATGTCCACATGGTTAGTTCTATCCTAATGAAGGGCTTTAGCATCATGGCAAACTTTTCAGATCAACAGTAAAATGTATTTAGTTATAAGTAGATCCAAACTCTACTGATGATGCCAAACATTTTTGTAATATGAACTTCCCTGCATTTCTGCCAGGAAAATAGAAATGTGGTTTGATTCATTATATGAAAATTTGAAAAATGGTGGAATGCTTAGAAAGCATTTCATTAAGTTTTCAGTCAATCCAATAGAAATCTATAACTTGCCTAGTGATAAAAAAGAGTGAAGAAAAAAAATCTCAATTTTTTATTTGAATAAGTAATAATTGAATTCCTAGTATGTTCCACACACATAAATTGTCTAATTCTCACAACATATAAAATAAAACTATTAGGTTCTATTATTATTCCCATGTGGAAAATACTGAGGATTACACAGAGAAGGAAATATTTCAAGACAGAAGCAATGCTGTACCAGTGGAGGACACGGAGAAGCCTTCTACCCCAGAGTATACAATGAAGGACTGCATTGTATAGAGAGAATTTGAAAACAATAATAAAAGCAACTGAAAGTCAGCCTGCTTTATGAATGTGCACTGATAGTGATAAAATATTTCTCCCAGAAATAAAAATTTATTTAAAATTAAAAAAAAATCAAATTCTAAACAATTGCTGTGATTGCAGTTGAGTTTTCAATTAGCTTACTCCTATTATTTACTCTTAAATAAACATTGTATTCTATGCAGTCATTTTAAAGTAGAAAACACTAATCATGTTTGGATGTGCAATAAGCCCAAGCATATCATTACACCATTAACAGAGAATGTATATTACCCATCACCAGTAATCATGCCACAGCAGGTAAGTTGCTGGACTTTCTCTGAAAGCATTCTTGCTCTTTCTCTAAGAAACTAACATCATGGTTATCCTTTTTCCCTCACAGTCTGTATTACCTAAGTATATCAAGTCATTGATTAATTAATTAATAATTAATAAGGTGGTATTATGAATTAGATGGTGATTTTGAGAGCATTCGGTATAACTTTACTACAGAATTTTGGATTTCCTAGGGCATGGTATGCAAATCAGTCTTTGTAGTTTTCTGAAGAATATAGAAACATAAGGAAAACTGGGGAAAATACACCACTTCATCATCACCTGAGTCAATGCACTGTTCCTCCCAAATGCAAGATCTCATGAATCACGGTAGAAGTTGGAAGCTTTGGTTTTGGCCTGAGCAAGTTCTCTGTCAAATATAAAATTATAAAGTGGATGTGTTTTTTTCAACTATGTGTTGACTTTTCAAAGATTCTAATAATCTTCCCCTCAACATATTGGTCATGCCCAAGTATTGCATAGATGGGAGGTCTAGAAGGAGTCAACTGGTCTAAGGTTTATGATAATGGTCACAAATGGCAGGGCATCCCCATCAGCCTTACGAGCTTATCTCCTTGGATTGCACTAGTTGTGCCCAGGGGTGGTGAAAGGAAAGGGTATTGAGGAGCTGAGGTAGGAGGAAATTCTCCCTGCATCCTCCTCTCTCATCATCTCCCAGCACATGTGCCTCCTGAACAATCTCTTATATCTACAGCTTGATAATGCCAAACTAATTGGTCTATGTGAATCCCTTCTATGCTCTTGCTGTGTCACCCAGGCTGGAGTGTAGTGGCGTGATCATGGATCACTGATGCCTTGACCTCCTGGACTCAAGTGATCCTCCCACCTCAGCTTTCTCATGCCAGATTCTTTTTCTTTTCTTTTTCTCTCTCTCTCCCTCTTTTTTTTTTTTTTTTTTTTTTTTTTTTTTTTTGTTAGAGACAGGGTCTCCTTATGTTTCCCAGACTGGTTTCAAACTCCTGAGCTCAAGCCATCCTCCTGCCTCCACCTCCCAAAGTGTTGAGATTACAGGCAGAGCCACCACACCCAGCTACTATCACTATTTACTTACTCCTGAATTATTCCCAAACTATCTCCCAAATCTCTAAAGGACTAGAGAGAAATTAAACCACTTCTGTGGCTTGTACATATCAAGTCATACTAAACCCACCTCTGTCTGCTCTCTTTAACTTTCTAGATATCACTGAAGATGAGCAGCCATATCCCTGAGCAGCCACACACACTTTCCATCTATGGCCTGCACCCAACTTCCTCTTATTTGCTTCAGTTATTATGTGCACCTTTTGCATTTCGTCACTTAAAATGTTGCTCCAAATTGGGGATTTTGAGGATGAGTTACACAGTCTCTCTTCTCTGGGAACTTTGCTCCCTCCAATGTGATTCATATGACCGTGGAGGAAGGCTCCCAGCAGTCATGTTTGTTCCCTGGGATAGTACATGCTGGGCAGAACTGTTAGCTCAGGGTGGGCACCTGACCCAATTAGGATAGTCAGAGCCCCTTCTCATAAACTCTGTGAATAGCACGAAGAGATGATCTCAGCTGAAGGAGGTTTCTTAGGCAGAAGACAAGGAAAACTTGTCAGCTATATGGGCACCTTATTTTCTGCATATTGGCCATGATGCTCATAAAACTGGGCCTGAGGAATAGAGGGAGAAGACTGAAGTGACCATGCAGAGAAGAGAGAGAGAAAGAGAAAGAGAGGAAGACACTGAGCCCTTGTGTGGTTCTGGCACAGAAGAAGTGCTCAATAAATATCTGTTAAATGAATGCATGAACAAATGTGAGAATGACTCCAAACAGCTGTTCATACCCTGACTCCAAGATCTTCCTAAGGTCTGTGAGGAATGCATTATATTAAAATAACAATAAGCTTTCCATTTTAGCTAGGTCACTCTTTTCCTTTTATCCAAAAGACTAAAGAAGAAATATAGTTTGTTCCTATACATCCACTAAGGTCAAACTCAGCTAAAGAAATCAATGTGGTAACATTTACAAATCCCTTTCAATTTCAAGTCCATAAAATAGGCAATTTGCTTCTATATGACTTTACGTATTAGCACCAAACATTCTGAAATCTGGCTTGAGAACATTTACCTACAGAGGAATCACACTGGGAAAATTACATACACACACACACACACACACACACACACACACACACAGTATATCCATCTTTATTATTTATGTAACCATTTGCTATCCCTTTCAAAAATAGAATGATATTGGTTAGAGGCAGTGTGGCATGGATCTTCTTCAAACTGAAGACCTATAAAAAGGCCATAGAATTGTCCTGTTTCTCTGATTAGATGTTTTAGGCATATTATAAGCATCATTCCCACCTTCTTGATATCCTATTATATATAGGCCATACTGAGAATCACATGATAGCCTAGGGCAGTAGTTTTCAATTTGGAATCATTTTGTCCCCAGGAGGACACTGGCAACATCTTGAAACATTTTTGCTTGTTGCAACCAGAGCAAGGAGGTGCTACTGGCACCTAGTGGGCAGAGGCCAGAGATGCTGCTAAACATCCTACCACTCATATGCAGGACAGCCCTTCTTAACAAAAATTTGTTTCCAAATGCAATAGTGCTAAAATTCAGAAATGTTGGTCCATGAACCACCCATCCTAAAGTCCTGGAATACAATTAAGCTAGGATAGGTGTACTGTTTGTAACAGGAACAGAGACTGACTGGCTGGTAGGACTTCCACAGAGGGGCTGAGATGACATAACCATTAGCCAAGCACTTCAAAGAAATACAATAAGACCCCAAGGAACAACACAGCTAATAATATGTCCTCTACATAGATAACAGGAAAATCACCTGACAGACAGACAGACAGGCCATCACCAGTGCTTCTTCACAGAGATTCACTGAACCAGTTTCAACAAAGGTTTAAAGCTTCCTGAATCTTTCTTTCTACACAAAAAGCCACCACCACCACCAGAGAAAAAAGACTACCGTCAGACACTTCTCTAACTTTGCTCTCACTCAAACACTAACAGAATATAATGCCCATTCGCAGTGGCATCTTCAAGCACAAAAGATGAATATAAGAGTGTCCGGGTATATTCCAGCTAATAATCAAGCAGAAAACAATGTCCAGCAGAGGGGAATTGTAGATGCAAGCATAATTCATACGCTCCTAAAGTATAAGCTTCAGAAAAATCCTGGATCTAATTACTAATATCATTGAATGAAAATATTGTTAGAGTCTGCAGTATCTGTTTTGAATGAATTCCGTGTTGTTTAAAATCCAAGCACATTATTTAAAACTTTAGCATACCAACTTATGTTAACGACTGCATGTAACTTTAATTCAACCTGACACACAGTTGGAAATAAAAGATAATTTAATGGCATTCCAATCAATAAACATTAATTATTTTTTCTTAGTTCTAGGCTGATTTTTTCTGAATTAATATAAACCCACCTACAAACGCATCTCACACAATGTCATCATATCATAAATCCATTTTATTAACCTGATAAATGTTTATCATCACAATTGCACCACAACACTAAAATAAACTAGGCCTTTCTTCATATGCTCTGCATCAGCAATTTTCAAACCATAGGTCACAGAGCAATTGTTATGTATCTGCTAATCTATATTTGTGTGCAAAGCCCAGCCTTTGGAATGATGTCTCTCTTATGCTGATTTTTCTCCAAGTGTAGTTGCTGTTGTTATTAACAAAATAAACATTTTATTTAAAATTGTTGAATTAATACTAACATATTCTCCATCGATAGTTGGTCAGATCAATATTATTATCCACTGAGCAGACCCTTTTTTGTTATTTTACAAATGAGTTCTTATCTTCAGAATGCTAAGAACCAGTATCCTGTGTGCTAGGAGAACTGAATTTCTGCTTATGTTCCTTGCATTTATGTAAAAAGCAAGTCATCTAACCATGGGATATTCCTTCTGATTCCACATTTGCTCACTGTGGCATTCATAGCACAGCTGTCCAAATCCACCTTGGAATTCATATTTTCCTCCAAGATCAAAGTTTAGTGTACTTAGCTGTGGGCTTTGTTGATCCATTCCTCTTGAACTTCGTTTGGGCCCATAATTACATGCCCAATATAGAGAAAAATGTCAAGAAAGAAACAGATTTCAATTTCAAGCTTCAGAGGAGTTCTGATAATAAAAATGTGGTGAAAATGATGAAAACTACCTTGACTGATGTACTCTTGTTTTTAGGGACAATGTACTATATGGTGGTTGCAAGAAAGGATACGTGTCAATTCTGAGATTAGGCCTTTGCCAGGGGAAGTTGCCATTTTTCAAAAGGAAAAGCTCTTTTTGATGTAGGAAAAACGTCCAGCCATGCTACTTGCTATGCAAAAACAGTGGGATTGCTTTCTGCATGCCAGAAGCAGGGCAAAGGTACAACCCACCCACTGCCGGGGCCCATTAGCATCTTTTGTCATAATACATGGCAAATGGACCAGTAAGTACCCACTGCCAATTAGAGTGATGATGAGCCAACCTAAAATAGGCAGGTGAGCAGACTAAGTGCCCCTGTGGTTTGCCAATTACCTAAATTATCTGCAGTTGTTTTAGTGCACAGCTACCATGAATACAAATACAAACCACTCTAGTATTCAGGGGAGTTAGGCGCGGCTTGGTGTCAAAAAGCAGAGAGAAAATAAGCAGGATTTTCAGAAGCTGAGTTCTAACAATTGTGATATCCAGTTTCACCCAGATGAAATACTCTCCTGCATTTTGTTTGACAATTCTGTCTCCTCTAGGAAGGACTCCCAAAGCAATGAAGCATCAATTCTGCGCTCGATGTCACCAATCAATTGCACAAATCACTCCCAGTGATTCTCATTAAATGGACATTGGAATGGATCTACAGCACTGAATGTAAGAGTTAGTAGCAAAAGACCTCAATCAAATAAAACTACCTTTACCAGAAAAAAAAAGTCATTCATAGAGAGAAAACAAGAAAGAAAAAGCAAAAAAGAGACTTGCAAGTCCTGCCATTCCCTCAAATTATAAAAAAACATCATAAAAGAAATCAACAGTGTCCTTTGTTGCAAACACTTCAGAGCAATCATGACATCCGAGCAGTAGTCTTGTGAAAAGACTCCATCCTAGAACATCTACTTTGGTAACAGCTCCACTACACTATCAATGAAAACCACTTTCAATTTTCCATTGTTCTCACGTTTGCAGTTCCTAGGAACAATGAGATAGCTCAACACTATTTTAAAGGCACTACAACATTTTCTAATAAAAAAATGATGCTAACTTATGGGTTTAACATTTTCCCATCTTTCAGAAAATTACACACATACTTGCCTCCAAACTTGGCACTGGATGTGGATACACGATCTAATGCCATTATATTCATGTTCTCTTAAACTTCTTAATAGGTTGGCATAGAGTAAGCGGTTTCAAAAGAACAGTGCTGTGCTCTCTGGATAATATGCATGGTGGCTGTGCTTAATGTTAATAGCAGCAGTCAGGAATCTGAGTTATATTGCTCCAGTATTGAACTAATATGTGATCTTTGACAAGTCACTTAATCTTTCATCTTTCTTAACTATAATGATAGTTTATCTAAATTATAATAGCAGATAATAATACCTGGATTGGAGTAATGTGGTAAGACTTGATTAATTGTCATATGTGAAACACTTTAGGGTCTTTGAATAAAATGTATTACTAAAGTGCAAGGCATTAATATTATTCACCCATTAACAATGTTTTTCTGTGTAATGGTCCAATATACTATCAGTTTAAGACACATATGGGGATACTCTTAAGGTGTATAAGGGAATAAGCATTTTACCGTTCTTTGCATACACTGATGTTGTACAAACCAGTCTACTTTATAGAATATTCAATATAGTTACTAAATTCCATACTGACTGTTTTGTTATGCTAATTGATAATCTAGTGTGCTCCGAAGATTAAAGAAAAATGAAATTAAACTGAAAAATCAAAGGGTAACAACTTTATAATGCCTCTTTCATTTAGCGAAATACAATTAAAGTCACACAGTGGTGGAATTGACTGTGAATACTAAGATGACTATAATTGACAAAGTAAATGTTACAGAGCCAAGCTGAATAAAAGCAAAGGAAAATGCCAATAAAATTCAGTGTCATGGGATATCTATGTGGGCTCACTAAAATAAACTATAAGACATCCATAGATGTCACAGAAAAGGATGTTCTGAAGAATGCTTATGTCACTAGAAAAGCTTTTAGAATCAGATAAAAATGAACACATTTTAAAGTAACACAAACATTCATTGTTGTCCTTACTAGAGGAAAAACATGATGCTGCAAAAGAATTAGACTTTACTAACTAAGCTTATTTATTATTATTACTTGATATTTGTAAACGCATTGGACTCAATATTATTTCCTGCTTTAAATAAAAACATAGACAAAACATGCATAAGCACGCGTGTATATTTGCACACACACACACACACACACGAGGTCTATGAGTGCAGTATACAATTTAAATGTCCAATTGAATAATGACTTCGATGAGTTTCCCTGATGAAGCTAGTAGGATTTGGCTTATTCTGTTATGTAAGTTTACAATTAAAGTTCTTTACATCATTACAGCCTTAATGGAAAAAATGTGTACACTTAGATACTGTTGCGGGGGGTGGGTGGTATACTGATACAAAGTCATAGGTCAGCAATTGCATAATATCTTTAAAATTCTTATAAAATTCTTCTTCTGGGAATTTAGCATCCATAATGCTGTATTTTTGCATTCTGATTTTTTTCACCAAAAATCTTGGAAGGACAGAGTAACCTTTACTAAAGGAAAACTATCTCTGGAGTAAGCGTAACTTTTAAATTCATACAAAAATGTATATATGTTTTGTTTTAGAAATAAACTTTTCCCCAAATATTTAACAAAAAGATGGTATGTCATTGTTACTCCTACATCTATCTGTAACTCTCAGCATACCACAAAGATACAAAGATAGAAATTGTGAAAAACAGTATGAGGTGAATGAACAGGGGACAGTGATGGAGTACAGATAAATGGAAAATCCTTACTTTGTTACAATGGCATCTTTAAGAAACAGGGTGTGCAAGGGTTCAGAGGGGCAAGGGTTAACAAAGTTGATTTGAGACTGTTTAAAATAAATGTACATATTTACTTTTAATTAGCTTACTTATTATAGTACCGTGAGATTTAAGAACACATATGTCATATTTTAGCAGAACTGACTGTACCAGCTTTCTCTATGTGATGAGATCATGGATGATTTTTTAAAATAAACTGTCTCTCTTATTTGAATTTTTACAATGTTTGTACTACTTTTATGATTAGAAAAGGAAAAAAGCTATTAACATTTTTGGCACAACACTGAATGTAGTTGCTTCCTGAAACACTGACGATTGCTCTAAAAATTCCAATTTTTTTATCATCACTTCTAAAATCTCAGTACATCAAACTTATAAAATTAAAATAGAAAAATAATATTTATATTTATGAACACTAAAGTCCCAGAAGCACCTAAATATGTTTCATGTATTTGAACAATACATCTATAGATTTCATGAAAAAAAATTAAGCAAAATTAGGGTCTTCTGAATGTATCATTGGTTGATATAAATAATTATATCATTATTTATAGCGAAATTTCAGGGAGGCTGCTCCCAACTAAAAATAATAAAACATTCTGGATTCAAGAAGACACCTTTTTAAAGAAGCTATACATCTTCTTCTGAGCCTGGGTGCCAGAAATAGCATTGAAATCATTGATAATGCAAAATTCCTCCTCCACAACTAAACAAGTTAATGTTCATCATGCCTGCCAAGGACATCAAAGAGAAAATAAATTCCTACTCTTCTCATAATATTTCTAGAAGGGAATCATTGTTAACAGAAATAATGCAAGGGAGTGGGACAATGACAGTCAAGATTTATATGCTGATCTATTTATACAGGTTCCTGCTCAGTTGGATTTCTTCAAAGTCTAGCCTTCTCTGTAAAAGGTAGTCATATTAGCCACAATCACTCATTCACTATTGACCATTTAACCAAAAAACAACCATAGTAACTCCCTATAGATACACAAATTTAGCGAGATACACACTAATTTTTTTCCAAAATTTCAATCTCTCGTATTTTAAAATATATATGATGAATGTCTACTAAAGAAATAAATAAAATTTACTCTTCTGTGTATGGCATTGTACACTTTGTTGAATCAATATTGGGCCATGGCATTTCTTAGAAATTGCTTTTTTGGTTACATTAGCTAGGATATAGTCTGGGTAGTGCTGTTATTTACCAAATTCAGATAAAATGAGAATGTATACAATTCTCTGGGAATATATTATAGTTATGGTTCTGTAAAATATGTTATCAGGTAAATTGTTGAACAGCATTCTAGTAAGGCAATGTATTCTTATCTTCAATCATAATGTCTTTTTTAACAAAATCTTTCAACTTTCCAAGTATTCAACTCATTCTCTATTATTTTGATAATAAACATTATAGCATCTTGTATTAGAAACTGACCAGAGAAGAGTGTCTGCTTTTAATGGACAGGGAAGTGCAATTTTAAGAGGAAAGTATTGGAGTTGCTCACTTGCATTCTATTTCTCGTTTCACCTCATACTGTCTAAGACCATGGGCAAATTACCTGGACACTAAATAGTTTTTCCAGTAAGATTCTCATGGTAATATCATGACAACTGAGTGAAATAATCCATGTAAAGTAGTTAACATAATAACTAACATATACTAAGATTTCATATCATAGTTATTATTAGAATTCATCTTCAAAATAATAATTTTATAAAAAAGAACACTGCCATCTTGCAGTCTTCATGGAAATTGCTATTAAAGAGACAGAAATAACAGTTGATTTTTTTTTTACTAGGAAAATATATTTCATTCTGTTTTACTTGCTGCACTGCTTTTTATTTAGGGTATCTTTTATTTCTAAGTTAAACACAAAACACGGTAATCAAAATTATTGGGCCTAAATAAATTTAAGATTCTTCTTCCACACTTCTGAAGATATTTTCAATGAAAATGTTACTTTTTGCCCTGAAGGATGATAAAGAACTCTGACTAAATCTTTCACTTTTCACTAATTGTTTTATATTCATCTAGAGGTTGAGCTATAAAACATACTGTCTTTCAGTAAATAAACAGTGCTGACTTATTGTCCATCATTAAATAATGCACCATATATTCAGTAAAATAAACCGCCTTTTTTTCTTCTTTTTAAGAAATCAAAGTGTGGTATCATAGAAAGTATTTGATCTTTGTTTCCAGTTTTTGGAAAAGAGTTCCTTAAATCCTTGGGACTTTCTGAGGAATTAAGGTGATAGGAGCATCTTTTGTTCTAATGAGGCAACTCTTGGTGGGCCCCTAGATAGCTTCAGGATGGGAGCTGTCGCCAGAAAGACCAAGTCTTAACTAGAAGCTTGGAACTCTCAACCCCACTTCCAACTTCCAGGGAGGGGATAGGGGATGGAGATTGAGTTAATCACCATTAATTCCAGTGATGTAGTCATGGCTAGGTAATAAAAACCCCTAAGTGATGAGTTTTGAGGAGTTTTGGGTGGGTGAATGTATTCATGTGCCAGGAGGGTGGTGGACCTCAATCCATAGAACAAAGGCTTCTGCACCCAGGACCCTTCCAGCCCCTTCCAGCCCTATGTACCTCTTCATCTGGCTATTCATTTGTATCATTTATAATAACAGTCAACATGAGTTAGGTGATTCCCTGAGTTTTATGAGCTGTTCTTGCAAATTATCAAATCTGAAGGTTGGGGGGGATCCTTGACTTTGTATCCATGTTGGAAAGAAGTTCAGGTGACTTGGGGGTCTGGTACTTGCCACTTGTGTCTGAAGGGAGGTCAGTCTTATGCCACTGAGTCCTTCAACCTGTGGAGTCTGACGCTGACTATAGTAGTTGGGTCTAGAATTGAATTGAATTGTAGGACACCCAGTTGGTGTCAGCATTGGTTGGTGTCAGGAGTGGAAAAAAACCTCTTATAAGCCCTTGGTTTTTTTCTCATAACTTAATCAGATTATTTCTCTTCATTCTGAAGAGTTTTTTCCCTTTTTTTTCTTAAATATGTTATTATTTCAATAGGAAATAACAGAAAAATTATTACTAAAATTATTCATAGTTGTATAGTTTGGAACTGTCTTCAAAAGTCTTTTCAGAAACAAAAACGAAGCTCAAAATCCCAAATTCAGCTTGAGATATATACTATGCCTCTATATAGTACATCTGTCTTTTTCTTCAGTGGTGATTTATATCTACATTACACTTTAGTCACTGTTTGAATTTTTCCTTTTTCCTGAAATGTTAATATTTTTAACATTAGTTTGATAATATTATTATAGTATGACTTGAATTATATATGAATATATATAGAAAAAGACACATAAGCTTTTTCTGCATGCATATAAAGGTAAGCAGAATTAACCCTGAAAGTTTTATATACATAACATTCAAAGGAAAACCTATTTTTATTATGTGCTATAATTGTGACTGTTACATTATAATGTTCAATGCCTATGGGGACAAAAATAGGACAATAAAAGGTTTATTTGATGTATATTGCTTGATTAATTTGCAGCAGTCATGGAAACAAATTTCTACTTACTAGGAATAATAATAATGTTGCAAACA
This sequence comes from Pongo abelii, assembly GCF_028885655.2. Taxonomy (NCBI): domain Eukaryota; kingdom Metazoa; phylum Chordata; class Mammalia; order Primates; family Hominidae; genus Pongo; species Pongo abelii. The sequence goes on along the minus strand of NC_071990.2, from coordinate 92,067,947 downwards.
CCTATTTTCTGGTAGTTAAAAGCACAGGAGGAAAAAAAAATGTCCATAATAAAAGCAAAAACTAAAACCAGAAAACAAGCAAAGGAAAGCAAGCAAATGATAAAATAAATAGGAACAAACATACATTAATTTAGGGACTTCCTTTGCCCAAGAAAAGTCTTAAAAATGTGATTTATAGATTTGTAAAAACTCTTAAAGTAGAAGAGCTTACATGAATCATTCAAATTATAATTCTGTATTTCAGAACTCAAGTTAAATGTTTATCTTAAACATTATTTAAAATATTACTTAAGATTTGGGCTTTTTCCCTTCATAACATGCAGAGTTGTTTCATAATCTTATTGTTTAAAAATATTCATAATTATTTATTTTTAAACTGTTTAATAGAATTGAAACTTCTCTTTTCTTTTTAATTCCTCCACAAACTCCAAATTAATAGCCCCTTCTGAAATACTATTGCCTCGACTGAACATATTATTTCAGAGAATTTCACTGGGACTGTACGAGTTTAGGCCAGTCACTCCCTCATGTAACCTTGATCTTATTTCTCACCATAAGATCATATTAAATTTCTAGCAGCTGCATGATTTTGTTTGGGTTCAATGAAGAACACAAGTTCTTTTCACTTTAACTGTATGGTCAAATTTCTCTCATCGGGTACTCATGAGGTAGATTTTTTAGCCCAAATGCAAACCTTTATATCTGTCTATAAGGCCTCACTTTCTCGGGATCATTGACATCCTAATTTTATCATCTGTTAGATTTGACATATTTTCCACTTTTGTGTCATGTAAAAATATGTTAAAATGTACTACATTCTCATTCAATAAAGTCCTAAATTTCATCATTTAGTATTAATTGAAACCTTACAAATAACTTTTGTACATTTAAGTACTCTATAAAAATGTTTCCACTCACATACTATTTTCAAATATAGAACATAATAGCCAAGGCCATCTGAATCATCAGTAGGTTCTCTCCAATTTAGCCATTCAATAAATCAACAATTTCTGAATATGGATGTCTATAATACACAACCAAAACCAAAAAAGGGAATGAGGCTGAGAGAACATAACTTGTTCCTAATATATCTGTATCTATTTCTACCAACCACACATGTTATTCTAAGGACTAACAGACCTACAACTTGATCCTCTGCTCTAGAATATTAAAAATCAATATTAAACTTGAAAGACTGTAGTCTCTAGAATTTATGTCTCTATCCATTTTTTAAAATGAGACAATTTTTGATCACTTCTAGTCTGGGAACTCTTCTTTTCCCAGGATTTCTCCACAATTACAGGAAGTGGCTTTGAGATAAGGTCTACAAATTGTTTTAGAAATCTCAGAGATTTAAGATTCAAGGAATTGTTCAGAATTGCAGTGCAAAGGAATAACCAACTCATAAAATGTAGATTAACCAATAATATAATTTAGCAGGAATGGAAAGTCCTTGAACAGTAGTCAGAAGGCCTGGATTCTGGTCTAGGTTACTTCTTTAAAAGTAAATGCCATGTATCATTTCAAAGCCTAGTATGTAGTAGATGTTTATTAAATGTTTGTTGAATAAGTGAAACCTAATTTATCTAAGTTTGGAGATAACTAGTTGACAGCATGTAAGTACTCCCTCACTATCTCAATCTATTTATTGGGCCTTAACACTCCTGCCATATTTATTCAGCCCTTGGTTATTAAAGATTATTCTCCTTAATTTCAGAAAGTCAAAAAATAAATTGATAATTGAATTAATATAATTCGAACTGCTTTCTCTATGCCATCTGTGTGAAGAGTTGAGAAGCTGTATTTTTTTCTATATTTTATATGAAAGAATACCTGGAGAATGAACTAGGAATAACCTCTTAAATACTGAATGAAAAAGTAATAGATGAATGAAAGCTAAACTTAAATCCAAATACTTTACAAAAAATTAATCAAAATGTGGCTGCATAGAACACCTTCATATTTGCCAGCACTTCTTGGACTAATCTTGGAAAATTTCTCTTTTTCAGTGTAATAGAATCTGCAAACACTCAAGACTTGGGGTTATTAAAATACGTTGCTTGTATAGTTAAAAAATGAATATGAAATTTTAAAGCTAATACATGATACACTAAATATCATAATATTCCAAATATAATACTCTATGTAGATTTTCTTAATAGCATGGTGGAACTCCCAACAAACAATTGAACATGTGTCAGGTATTGCATTAGGTAGCAGAGATACAATGATGAAGACTTGGCATTGGAACTGTAACTGAGTTTAACCAGGGAGGAAAATTGAGCATAATTAATATGAACATAATATGAAAACTGTGATGGTTGAAGTGCTACAGATGCACAGGAAAGAATAAATTAATGCCAACCAAGAGTCATGTAGACAAATACAAGACTTGAAGAAAATATTGAGCTGAGTTTTAAGAGAAAGTGAAAGTTGACCAACTAGAGGTATGGAGGGAAGGCATTCCAGACTGAAGAAAACAGAAGAAGAAATAACAAGGTGTATTGTGTCTAGGGTTAAGTGTAATTAGATGACTGGGAGAAAGTGATTTGAAATGAGCATATAAGTGTAGACTGAAGTCATATTATGAAGTCTGCACTATCGACAGGCATTTGAATTTTTTACCTTGTAAGCAGCAGGAATTTATAGAATATTTTTCAGCAGTGAAGAGACAATAACATATAGTATGCAGTCTTAGTCCAATCCTGCTGCTATAACAAAATACCACAGATGGGGTAATTTATAAGAGATAGAAATTTATTTCTCACAGTGCTGGAGATGGAGATGTCCACAACCAAGGCTTGGCAGATTCAGTGTCTGGTGAGGGCTGGCTCCCACTGCTTTAAAAGTGACTCCTTGTTGCTATGTCCTCACGTGGTGGAAAGGCAGAAGGGCAAAAGGGCCAGGCAGCTCTCTCAACCATCTCTTATAAAGGCATTAATCCCGTTCACCAGGGCAGAGCCCTGATGCCTTCATCACTTCCCCCAAAGGCCTTAAATACTATCATCTTGAGATCAAAGTTCCAACATGAGAAATTCAGAAACATATACAGTCAAACTATAGCCCATGCTTTAAAAAAATTATCCTAAACCTCATGTCAAGCATTCCCCTTAAGTAAATAAATAAATATGTTAATGAAGGAAAGAGAAGTATTGAATATTTTCAGACCAGATAACTTGGTAGAAAAAAGGTGATGAAATTAACTGCTGTAGGGAGCAAGGAGGATATTGGATTTGAGGATGAAGTTAAATTTCATTCGGTTCAAAGTTGGTAGTGAGCTAGAAATCTGGAAAAGGAAAAGCTCTTAAGGGCCACATGCCAAGCTACCAATTTCCAGCCTCAATAGAGTAGACAAGGTGTGGTGGGAGGGATGGGGAGAGGGAGAGACAGAGAGAACCTGAGCTTTCTGTATTTCTTGCCAGGGGAGGGAAGTCATTTCTATTGGAATTGTTAGAGCAATCAACAATAATTTTTTTTTTTTTTTGAGACGAAGTCTCGCTCTTTCGCCCAGGCCAGACTGCAGTGGTGCTCTCTCTGCTAACTGCAACCTCCACCTCCCAGGTTCACGCCATTCTCCTGCCTCAGCCTCCCCAGTAGCTGGGACTACAGGCGCCTGCCACCGCGCCAGGCTAATTTTTTTGTATTTTTAGTAGAGACGGGGTTTCACCATGTTAGCCAGGATGGTCTCGATCTCCTGACCTCGTGATCCGCCCACCTTGGCCTCCCAACTGGGATTACAGGCATGAGCCACCGTGCCTGGCCACAGTCAACAATAATTTCAAGAGAGATGAGAATGAGCAATGACTGTACATGGCACTGAAAGTTAACTTGGGGTCCACAAGCTATCACACTGTTCTCTTCACTTTAAGATTCAGAAACTGGTACAAACATTCTGAATCCATCCCAAAGATAGCATTTACGTGTGTGTGTGTGTGTGTGTGTGTGTGTGTGTGCAGTAGAATAGTTTGCTGAAATTTTTTAAAAATCATGATTCAGCACAATGAGGAGTTCACATGGAATTAAAAGACAAAATTTATCCATTTAATTAATAGTTACTTATTAAAGACAAGGGTGAGACAAATGAAGTAAGAGATCCTGCCCTTAAGGAGATATCCGTCTAGCAGAAGACACAGACAGGCAAGGCAAACAGAGCAGAAACATAACAATTAATGAAGACTCACTCTATTGCTCATAATTTATATTCATTTATAATGGTTATGCACTATAACCTCAGCTGCACATAGTCAAAAATTTGTCTTGTTCACCACCATATCCCAGGGCCCAGGAAGAGTCCCTGGCGTATAGAATCCCCTCAGTAAATACTTACCCTAATTGATGAATATGCCATGAAACAAGAATCACGATAACAATTTCAAAGATTAGAAAACTAATGCTAAAAAATGGTTGAGTAACTTGCTAAGAGTATGTAGCTAGTTAGTGCCAGAGTTAGAAAGTCAAGGCTACAAACATCTGTATAAGATTTCCTACTCAGTCACACATTTGCCTTTTAAATATCATCCACACACAAACACTCTGAAATGAATATGCAGAAGAAAAAAAGGTGTGGTCTTTCCTTAGTATGAGTCAATTTGTACAGCTGAAATAGGGAAAAATATTGTTACTCAATCCACCTAAAATGCCAGTGCCCTTAAAAACAGCGCTATTAGTAATGGAAATATGAAGTCCCCAGGATTGTGAAAAGCCTGCATAACCAAACAGCAGGTCTTATGAGACACTCCTGCTTCCAGAGCTCTGGCTTGGCTGCTCTCCATTTACTTATAAATGGCCAGGGCTGCAAACCCCTGAAGGGCTAAACATCTACAACTTGTGACAAAGATTCTCCAATGAGGAAGCACTGTGTACTGTGTATTCAAACTCTCCTACTTTTTAGGTACTCTTATCACTACACATTCAGTAGTAGTTGAGCATCTAAATGGCCTTTTAACTCAGGTCTGAATGAGGCCTATAAGATATAGTCCTATCATTTCATTTTATTGGAAATAAATACATAGAATAAGATATATTTGTATTGTAGACTTATCCTTTCAAGCTGAACAAGATGAAAAATATATTTTCTTGAAATGGAAGTTTTCCAGGGCTCAAAAATATTTGGTCAGCATTTCTGGAAATCTATAGGAAACCAGTTATATTTATGCTGTATGAAAGTCTCATATTATAAAATGAGTTATAAATTAAACCAAAAATACTGAACACAGGTTGTCATCTCCCTTTTTCTTTTTCTCTCATTTATTTGTTTTATTAATAACCTCTTATTGCTGATGGCATACAGCACATTTGTGCAATATATCTTTCTATGATAAACATTGATTTTGAGGAAAGAAAAATCAAGTTAAATAAATGATACATGCAATAGCATTTTTTCTTGTTTACATTGTAAAGTCAGAGATACATTGTTTCTAATATTGATTTAAATGGGAATGAAAAATGTCTTAGTTTTCCTATTGGTCGATGATTCTTATTCTTATTGCCAGAATTAAGAATCCAAGGCCCATCCAAGACTAAAAAAGCAAAACTCAATGAAGACTATACATAAAACACACTAAGGATGATAATTTCTCAGTAAAAAATCTGTTTGTAAAACACTAAAATGCATTATTATTCATACTCATTTTATTTTGGTTGTTAAATGGCATCGTCTAGTGAGGCGAATGGTGTTATAAAGAGAAAGATAGCAAATATTTTAGGCTTTGTGGGCCACATATGGTCTCTTAACCACATGATTAAGTTTGTTGATGCTCTTAATTTGGTTGCATAGAGACAGAAATGTTTTCTGAAAAAGGGGAAAAATAAAACTTTCCAATTCAACTGTGTTTTTTTCTTCTTTATAGTTGCATTCACCAAGACTTGTATATTAACAAGTCTAGACGATTTCAGGTACCGCTCTGTGCCAGCAAAGGGTCTCAGAACTTTGCCAACACAATCTCATAGAGCATGAATATTCAGTTGCATGAAGACTCACTCCTAATAACACATGCAAATGAAGGCCTGGTTTATAGTGAACTACATGTAAAATGCTCTGTGTAAAAATCCACAAAGTCCTGCTGGTCTGATTCTGTCCTTTCATTTGGCAAATGGCCATTAAGTGTCTGCACATCTCAGATACTATGTGAGGACCAGGGAATCCAATGGAAAGCAAACCTTGAAGGCCTTGCCCATACGGCCCTTGATGCAGAGAGGGAAAGATAGAAAATAAACATGTGTGCAATGGAGAAAATAAACAGGGCCATGTGATGGAGAGCAACAGTGACTGGAGATGAGAGTCAATTGCTTTTTAAAATATAATCCTTACAGAGTGATTATTAACCTCAAATTCAGTAATCCCTCCCAGGCATACTCAACTCAGTTCAACAATATTCACTCAAATTGAGGTCCTACATGTGAAAAAAAGATATATATTTTTTTCATTTTGAATAAATACATTCATTGTTTTTACTCTGGAGTGTGAAATATAAATAGGATAGTCAGAAAAGTGCTGATTTGCTTATAATACTAAATATTACATGAAAGTTACCAACCTCTTATGTAAAATTTGTCAAGATGAAATAACAACTGTCATGGAACTTCAGGAACTCTTTCTAATAATCTCGTAATCTTCAAAATTTTCACAAAGAAACCTTGTCGCTTGAGATCTTTTGCAAAGAAATATGATCTTTCACAAAGAGATCTTGTCAGTAAAAAAATAATAGCCAACAGATAATGCTATTGAGAAAAACTACATAAATTTTACCAAGACTATTATATGCATTTACCAATACATTACCAAACACTGAGAATAGTTAAAACAGTCCTTGAAAATAAATGCATTACATTTGCTATCTCTAATTTCACATCCTGTGTTTTTCACATTCTTGCTAATCCTCAAAATACAATAACCCGTAGTATGTAGTATTAACAGATCTCCTCATAGTTATTGCAAATTAGCAAGTTCCCATAGCATTATATTTCATTCCCTTACTATTAAATACATTCAGATTATGCTATTTATTAGACTTGGCATTCATTCTAAACTGATTTATTTTGCTTTTCATGTCACTATTTTAAATTTATTTTAAATATAATCTTAATCAAAATAACAAGGTAGAGCACACATTTTTCTGCATTAAATACTGCCTTTGGGACTTTAGTGAGCTCTTGAGGTTATGAGTTAGATTTCAAGAAAGTTTTCATAATCCTCATAAGAGGAAACAGTTGGAGAAAAGCCACCAAGATCAGGTTTTAAAATGTGACTCTTACAGAGAAAGCAAAATGATTAAGACAGTTTGGCAATGAGGAACAAAAGATTAGGGCAAGCCAGATCTTCTCAAATGCAATGAGGTTTAGAGAAGAAGCGTGAATAGTTTTATTAGTCACATAATTTAGATTATTACTGTAAATGACTGTTTGATATAAAATGGAGAAGTTTACAATAAAATCATGGAAATGTTTTTATCTTAAATTTATTACACAGTAGGCCCATATAAATTATTGTTAGATACTAAATAGAATGAAATGTAATACTTGCATTTTATTTTTAGTATATCATAGGGATCTTCTTTTTTTCTTTCTTTCCCTTTTCATGAGGAGGAATTTCTCAGACTAGATCTTTTCTCTACCTTCACTCATTTATGTGACTGGTAAATGTTGGTTAGGAAATTGGGCACGCTCAGCTCAGGCCCATCAGGGCTGTTTTATTTCTTTTGCTTTTTGTTCTTGGCAACCCATACTCGAGAAGCAGACCCTGCCCTGCCTTCTGTATGTTAGAATCGTAGGAAGGCAATGCCCAACTGGAAGGTTCTTCATGTTCCAGAGCTGTCTGTGACTGAGTGGGCAAATCAGTCGTATTCAGGGACGAAATATTAGGCACATTCTCCAATCAGTTATTTCACCACCATTCTGTCTCTTGTGTTCCAATTAGGTCTGTATTGGTAGAGGAAAATGTCATTTACTTGTTTCACCAAACCCCAGTAGTAGAGGGAGCCCCAATACATTCAATGTCAGGAAGGGTGGGTTCCAAGACTGATTTTACCATTAACCTGTTCTACCACCCCAGAAAAGGGCTGCTCTAACATCTTCAAATTTTATTTTGCCATAACAGTGAGGTTTGTCCTGGACAATCTCCTAAGTTCTTCCCACTGTTGATCAATAAAATTATCTAAAATGGTGTTTCAATCCACAAATAGTTATTAAAATTAAAAAGGCATTTCATAGAAACAAAATACAAGTATCATTAACTGGCTACTTACTGTTTCCTAGAACTACTCAGCCAAACATTTTTTATTCATTAGCTTGTTTTTAATTTTCACAATATTCCTTTGAGATATCGTCCTTAACTCCTTTCTACAAATAAAGAATCTGAGTTTTAGGGATCAGACATCTATCTCAAGATTAGATAGCATTTTAAATATAGATTTTGAATTCATCTAAGTTAGTGTGGCTTTAAAATTAACATGGTTACTTAACAAATATCCTTATATCAAAATTCCTTATTATATCTTTTATATGTAATTTAAATGAATTCAATTATTCTGGCATTAGTCACATGATTTGTCCTTCAAACCTGTTATTTTTCTTCTATGGATTTATTTGTACATACATATACTAAAATAGTAAAATAATTCACATATATAATATGATATATAATGTTAGTATATACTACTGATTTTATACAGTATTATATTATTGTTTAATATACATAAATATATATGCTTTTTTACTTTTCTGTATCTTCATATTTTTAATCAACATTAAAAACTCTAAAATGTATCCAAACAAAATTCACAGATCAAAAAAATTGCAAAATAACTATACCTCACAGTTACTATGAATGTGTTAAAGAAAGCATGATTAAGGTTTATATCATAGAAAAAACAACAGATACAGAAAAACAGAAAGAAAGTAATAAATGCTTTCTCATTATATTAATTTATCTTCCATGACGATTAAAATATCTTTATGTTTATACCTTTGCTTTTTTTAAAAAGAGACCTAGAATTCACAAAATGACTAAACCTAGCAAAGTTGAAAAATCTATCAACATCTACTTTTTAGTAAATAACAATTAAATTTCATCTCCATAATTTTCAGGTTTTGTATGAGATACTACTTTTCTTTTGCACTCCAAAGTCAATGAAGAATGTTAATATTTTATAAAGCAGTAAAATATAGTGCTTGAATATCCTTTATATCCTCACCAAAAGAGTGACTTCATTTATGTTTTCTTTTAAGTAAATCCACTTTGGATTTCAAAGGTAATGTAATCCGTAATTAAAATGCCTCACAAAAAGTGTTGTGGAGGGGGGCATCAACCTCCCAAAAAGTCATTATAGAATTATAGCCAATGCAGCTGAATTATTTTGTAGAAAGACCCACTGTTAAAAAAAAATAAAATAAAAAACAAAAAACAGTGTAAAGCAAACTAAAAGAATGAAGTTGATATCCCGGACTGCCATTTCAACACTGATGCTTGCTACTTATCAGCATCATGGCCAGATAGAGGACCTCTTCAGGTGTCAGTTTCCTCTCCATTGACCCACTCCATAGGGTCATTGTGAGGTAATTGATGCAAGCTTCCTGCAACATGCACAGAGCTCAATAAATCATAGCTATTATGTTAAGGAGAATGTAATGTTGTGTTCTTATATTTCCAAACAAATGCTAATAAAATCTCTTATTTCCCCCCAATATTAGGGAGTAATCAATAGCTTTATTGTTCAAACAAAACAATAACCTTTCCCATAAAGGAGTATCAACACATTCATAGTCTTCCTCATGTCTTAAGTTCACATAACTCTTCCTATTATTGTGTTATAATGAAGTCACTCCTTAAAAAATAATAAAAAATAGAACAATACTATTATTGCTTAAAACTGAAGAACCAAACTTAGAAAGTATGATAGATGTGAAATACTATAAACCTAACAGTTTACTACATTACAATGAATTATGTCTAGATGTTCATGTGCTTAATAAATATTTTCAGAGTAATATTAGCTTCAGTATGTTCCTAAATGCATTAAGCTGGTCATCATTATAGAAGTAATGGTTATGTTTTTAATAGACCTATACACATTCACCCATTTATTTTGGTTACTCTTATGGGCTAGTGTGAAGGGTTTTGGTATTTCAGGGCAATAAGAAGTTTTACACACACACACACACACACACACACACAGGAAAACATGTGTTGATGTATAGTTATCACTGACCTGATCATGAAATATAGTGTTAAAGATTCAATAGGGGAATTGAAAGACTGATATTAGAAAGCAATATTACATTGTTGTGCTTCATTTCCCAGCACATAGATTGTCTGACTGTGTTCAGAGGATGCAACATATTTGAGATTCTAGGTCTATTTCAAATATATTGAAGCCTACACAATACCAGGCACACTTATAGCTTTCACTAAATAAGTAAACAGTCTGTAATGCTCCCTGTAACTTTTCTGATTGGAGAAAACCACAAAGATAATATTTTCCACTAGTCTGAGACACAGAGGCATTTCAGAAACATGCACTATTTTATACAAAATCTGTATGTAAAAAAATCATTTAAATGTCTTTTGAAAGAATATTTACAGTATGATCTTCTGAAATGAGCAGCACTATACTTTGGTGGCCCACTTCAGTTTTATTTGTTTTGTTTTCTCTACTTCCTTCTAACCATATATTCTAGTTGCCTGTCCACAAAATATATACCTAGCCTATGTTGAGGTGTAATTTCTTTTTTTGCAGAACAAAGATATTTACAATCCTAAACACCCAAAACAAATGCTTTCGGTATTTTATTTTTTTTGGAGGTATTTAAAAATAATATACCTTTTTTTGTACTTGTACAAATTCAAGCAAATGCAATTATGGCCCCTCTGTTGTAGAAGAGTGCATTTAATTTATTAGGTAGCTTGTTTTGTATACATATTCTCCTGGAGCATCTCTGACTTTCTCAAATATTAGGTTACTATACATTGCAATATTTGATATACCCTCCACTGTGCATCAATCCTCAGAGAGAGTGAAATATTTTATTGGATTGATTGAAAATCAAAGGCACATGGAAGCGATTTGTAATCTATAAAATGCTCTCTCTGCACCAGTGCCACCCACCAAGAAGCAACACAATAGGTAACTTAATGATTAGAGAAATAGTGATGATCTAAATCAAGTTACTCTTAATCTTTAACATTCAATGTGTGCATGTGTGGCCTGCAGGGAATGGATTTTGGAAAATGACCAAAGACAGATCATTTTGCTAGAAGATCTTAATGCTAGATGAGAAAAGACATAATCTGCACAGTCAGATATACAGGGATGCCATTTCCAGACATTAGTGCATACAGCCAGCTTGCACCTTAGTTTTATCACCTGTAAAATAGGAATAATCATTTTTACTTCATAGCATTGTTTAAAAGATTAAATTTCATGCATGTGCAAAGCTCCTACCACATAAATCTTCTGGTATATCTTTGTCTTTTTATAAATATTAGTGGCATTTACTCTTCCTTTGTCTTCTCCATTATTTAAATTAATATCAGAAATCATTTACTGAGCACATTATATGACAAAATAGTAGACACTGAAGAAGGTGGCCCTGAAGCAGCCCAAAGCCAGTGGGGAGATACTCACACAGCCCGTTCACTCACACACACACACGGATACTCAATCAACAGCTCTTTTCTGTTAACAGCGTCATCATCATTCTTCCATTTTCTCTTTGCCCACAGACTGAACCCAGACTGGCCATTAATCATCAGAGCCCATCAGAACCACTTCCTTAACATCTTTTGCATCTATTTTACTCTTCACATTCTTCTGCTGGCCACTACCCTGCTTTGGGCTCATATTGGCTTCAGTAATGCAATCGTTTCTTAATAGACTTTTTCTTGCCACCACTATCTGATGCATACTTTGCATGACTACCTTGGTTATCATCATTAAAACAAATTTCATTTTTTTCCTACTTTCTAAACCCTGTAATTTCCTCATCGAAAACAAAGCCTATGTGTTCAGACCAGTAAAGACCTTGACCCCCCTACAACTGTATCTTCTAATAAGCAGTCAACCCATCCCAGGTCATAATGATAATAAATGTTCCTCAGGTGTGAGCTGCATCCTCTTGCCTTTCCTCTGTTTCTCAAGTTGGAATGATATACTTTCAATGACATATCCTTCCCTCACCACAAGACATTATCTTGTCAAACTTTATCCCAACCTTGTGATACTGATCTATCTGGTTGGCATGAATCCTTCTTCCCCATATTATCATTTCTATATTATGACCTCCATTAAGATAAACTCTCTTAGAGATATGTGTCTGCCCATATATGTCCTCCACTGGAAAAGTGAGGTCCTAAAGGGCAAAGACTGTCAGACTTAGCTATGGTTTTCTCAGGCCTTAGAATAATGTTTTAGTTAGAGAAGCTTTAAAAGAGATCCACTCAAATGCAACTGGTTTCAGTTGTACTTGGGCAAATCGTTGATACCAATTTATCTTGCTTTTCTCTCTCATTCATTTATATGTTGCGTTTTTCAACTCTGTAACATCCTTTTCTAATCTTTGACTAGTGATATTCAATCCCATGCTCTCTTTTGTTTTAAAGAGTTGGTTTCCTTTTAAATGGAGTCTATAGTCAATCAACTTCCCATATTTACTATAGAAGAGCCATGTAACCTGTCATTTGCCCAATTCATTGATGCAGCATAGGAGAAGAAGAGTTGAAACCAAGCGTTCCAGAACTCCCAGTGGAAATGGCCCATATTGATTGAATAAATGGAATACAGATAAGAATACGTCAGATGCCTACAAGAAGAAGATAACAACACCAGTTGGGATTCAAAAATAATTACCTACATAGGCCAGGTGTGGTGGCTCACGCCTGTAATCCCAGCACTTCGGGAGGCCAAGGCAGGCAGATCATTTGAGGCCAGGAGTTCGAGACCAGCCTGGCCAACATGGTGAAACCCTGTCTCTACTAAAAATACAAAAATTAGCTGGGTGTGGTGGCTACTAGGGAGGCTGAGGCAGAGCACCTGGGAGGCAGAGCCTGCACCTAGATTGCATCACTGCACTCCAGCCTGGGTGACAGAGTAAGACTCCATCTCAAAAAACAACAACAACAACAGCAAAACACAAGTAATCACTGACAATTTGGGTATTCTTTTCATCTATTGATATGTAACAACCCAAAAATCTTAGTAGTGGTTTAAAACAATGACAGCACTTAATTTACTCACAAATGTGAAATTTACTTTTCTCATAAATCTCTGGTTTAATTGTATCAGCTGGGGTGGCTTCAAGTCTCGGGGCTGGAAACAAATGAAGACTCATTCACTTACATGGCTGGTCAACTAGTACCTTGCCTGGAGCCTTGGAAAAAGCACTTATATCTGGCCTTCCCAAATGCCATGTGGCTTCTTTGCTGCATGGTGGCTGGATTCTAAGGGTAGGAATTCCAAGAAGAGGAGGTGGAAACAATAATGCCTTTTTTGACTTAGCCTCAGAAGTCACATAACATCATTTTTGCTATAGTAACAGGCCCATTTAGATTTGAGGGGAAGGCACATAGACTCCATCTTTTGGTGGAGGAATGCCAACATCACATTGTAAAAAAAATCTATGGAATGGGATATATTGGTGAGCAAAATTTGGAAAATATAATATTCTACAATGAACTCAAGGATGACATCTGCAGGCATAATCCTTCTGTCTCCTGAATAATATTCCCCGCTGCATAGTATGCAACATGAGTTGTTATGATAAAGGCAGAGAAGGCATTAGGCTTAGTAAAAATGTTGCCCAGTATACTAGGGTTTTACTCCCTGGAATTGAGATTAAGACATTTCATAACTTACTACAGATATTCTCAAGCTCTACTGTACCTATGAATTAACTATGGCACTTGTTTAAAGATGCAGATTCCTGATACCAAGAGATTTTAAATCAATAGATCTGACTTGGGTACACAGTATATGACAAATACCCTCAGAAATTCTGAGTTAGTTAATCTAGCATCCACACTTTGAGAAATACTGATTTATTCTGCTATTTTAGTACATGACAAAAGATAAAAAATAATACATTTGTATGAGTCTTTCCAATATACAACTAGTGTTTTGAAGGAGTAGGGTGGGAGGCAAATGACTATGCTGAATGCAAGCTGAATAACCAGCTATGCTGATATGTTTTATTTTCTCAGCCTTATTGCCTTGCTATTTAGAAGTAACTAACAGGTACTTGCCAAATGAGATATGTGGGAAAGACTAATTGTTGAATATGGGTAATCTCTATACATGTTTCTTCATTTCAAACTTTAAATCAACTTGGTATGTATTTTTCTTTTTTTTTTTTTTTTTTTTTTTTTGAGACGGAGTCTTACTCTGTCACCCAGGCTGGAGTGCAGCAGCACAATCTCGGCTCACTGCAACCTCCACCTTCTTGGTTCAAGACATTCTCCTGCCTCAGCCTCCTGGTAGCTGGGATCACAGGCACCCACCACCACGCCCGGCTAATTTTTTTTTTTTTTTTTTTTTAGTAGAGACGGGATTTCATCCTGTTAGCCAGGCTGGACTTGAACTCCTGACCTCAGGCAATCTGCCCACCTTGGCCTCCCAAAGTGCTGGGATTATAGGCATGAGCCACCGAGCCTGGCCTTTGGTATGTATTTTTCATAAAACGAAGCTGAAGTTTAGCAGGCAAAATTGTACACAGTAAAAGAACTATGTGGATGTACCACCAAGATTCAGTTTCTCTGACTCCAGAGATACTGTCTTTTTGTCTATATACTTCAATGCTCAGCATCTTTGTATAAATCTAAAATTGGTTTCATATTCTCTATCATTTATGTGAATAATTTACTTAAATACAGACGTTCTACAAGGACCACCCACAGAGTCCCCCATCACTATGAACTAGAGAGTATTTGATAACACTTGCCATAAACACATTTCATTCTGAAGTCATCTCATCTCTGAAATGCAGCACTCAACACGGAGATTCAACCAAATACTCTGTGAAATGCTTTACAAGATAAAACGCTCCTCTTTGTGAAAAAGATTGGCACACTTTTAGGTAACCCTGTTCCCACAACTGAAGATGAATTGAGTTGACCTTCTGTCTGAGCAAGAATATAAGTTTCTCTCTTAAACTTTCTCATTTCAGTAACCACTTTTCCTTCTTAACTGTAAGTTTTTCACTTTAGCAAACAGCATAGACTATCTGCACTGCAGGAAACTGTGAGAATTCAGTCATGAGTTAACTGCCTCCTAACACAGACCAAAGGCTCTTGTAAGACATATGATGTTGGAGGTAGTATAATGGGCATGTTAACTATCCCTACTCCTAGTCTCCAGGCTCTAGCCCACTATCAGCTTTAATCATCAGAAAGTGGAATACCTTGGCCATTTCCTCTTATCCCCTGCAGAAAGGGCTTCACTGAGTACAATTTAATGTTATGTTCTCAGCCAGTAAAGTGAATCAATACCAGAGATGTCCATTTTAGCAGTATCTTTGTTTCTTGCAGACATTGTTATGTTATTCAGTACCTCTTAATCAAGAAACCACGTGATAAATTTTGTCTGAAATTTGGTCCCAGAAAGTAAGTTTGCTTCTACAGATAAACGTCTTTATTTTCTTTTGTCAGAGAAGAAAAAATTGTGTAAACCAATGTGATTATCTTTTTGCGTTTCTTGCTCGGAAACTTAGAGCCATTTTAAGTGCCCAGCTGTAGTAACTGGCTTATACCAAAGGCCTGTTAATCTTCTGGCTCCTTTTTAAAAATGTCTGATCATCTTACATTTTGATGTTCATTATTTTTAGGATTAAAAATTATTTTTTAGTATTTAAAAATGGATTATAAAATATTCAGGGTATAAAAATAAAGATAATTTAAAACATGCCCCAAAAGTTAATGGTTCCTTACTCCAGTATTTTGTGAATTTTATTTCAATAAAAGTGAAGTAACATGATTTTCTGATTAGTTCTGATATGCAGGTATTAGAAACCCACAGAGTCTTTTCTATTCAAAATTACCCCTTTCAGTTCTTATCATCACATTAGGGAAATCATGTCATTGTGAAGTGTTGCTATCAATCATTTGTCAGTTATCAAGATGACGGTGATGGTAAATAGTGTAGTCATGTCACATCTGGACCACTTTTAACCTCTTTATTTCTGTAGCCCAGATCACTCTGCCTTAATACAAAGATTATACTTGTCTCCAAATATCTAGAAGAGAATTCTAGGTAAAAATGCATTAATAGTATCCTGACCTAGATTTTCATAATGGATTGATATAGGGCTAGAACTGCTTTATAGATTGTTAACCTAAACAAACATTTCTTTTAGCGAGTAAGAGAGCATGGAATTTAGTGAATAAAGAGAAAACCAGATGTAAAATGTTATGCTGAAATTTATCTGTATAAGCTAAAAAATAGGTAAGTCTGCTCATCCTCCTTACAAATTTGTGATAGCAATATTATAGTTAATACTTCGCCTACTTCTGGTTTTTTTTTTTTTTTTTTTTTTGAGACTGAGTCTTGCTCTGTTGCCCAGGCTGGAGTGCAGTGGCACAATCTCGGCTCACTGCAAGCTCCGCCTCCCGAGTTCATGCCATTCTCCTGCCTCAGCCTCCCGAGTTGCTGGGACTACAGGCGCCCACCACCACACCCGGCTAATTTTTCGTATTTTTAGTAGACGCGGGGTTTCAACATGTTAGCCAGGATGGTCTAGATCTCCTGACCTCGTGATCTGCCCACCTAAGCCTCCCAAAGTGCTGGGATTACAGGCGTGAGCCACCGCACCCAGCCTCGCCTACTTCTTTATTTCTTTTGTAACCAAGCCTGTATTTTAGTTCATCAGGTGCCTAAAATATTACAAATATTTAGCAAATGTATGATCTTCTCAACTAGGTCACTTGAAAGTACTTTACTGTTCAGTTATGTCCCATATGCATTTTAACATAATATACCCAAATTAAACACAATAAAGGACTTCAGATTGTAAAGTTAAAGGAAGTGAAAGCTCCTTATAGGAGACATTTTTACTGCTACCATGTATTATCTTTAAAGGACAAATAGCTCTAATTTTCAGGCTACATAACTCCCCTCTCTGCCCCTGCCTCATTCCCTAGATGTGTTTTCAGAAAAGAGTCCTTCTAGCTGTCACAGTACTAAAGTGAAAACTGGATCCTTGTCTCTCCTAGAAATATGAATGACTATGACTTATAAAAGAGTAACTTCACTGGGCTTCCCATCTTCTTGGTGGTCAAAAGGTGAACTGATTGCCTAATGCTTCAAATTGCTTAACAGAGCTTTACAAGGAAATGCTTCTCACAAACAGCCACAAAATGAATACACACAACACATACCCACTCATACATAGAGGAACTTAAATCTTACAATTTTTAAATAAAATATCTCCTTGAGAAGTATGTGGCCTTGGGGCATCTTCAATGTTTTCTTATCTCCAGAAATATCAGAGACATTAACTACAGAGGAATGAGGTGTTGCCCCTTAATAATAGTTACTACCACTTGAAGAATAAAGAACACTGTTTAGTTACAAATTCTCATTAACTGAAAATTAATTTATGTCAGTAAAGGTTGTATAAAGCAGACATTACATTTCCTTCCTAGTTTCACATAACTTCCATGCAAAGATAAAGGATAAATGGCATGGAGAAAGCATTTTTTAATTAATTGGTTACTCTTTCCAAAAAAGACACTAAAAATGCTATGTTTGAGGTATTCATAAAGCTCCATAAAGGTTTTTGGTTAACACAAGTGAATGAAATAGTACTATTTATGCTCTGGCTACCAAAAGGCTAACACCACCCTTAAAAATTGCTTTTTAAGAGATTAAGCTGCCTGAAACCCAACCTAACATCATTTTGTGTAGTAAAGCGAAAATTTGTGTTAAAAAACATTAGAATATGTGCTCTAGAAATTTATTAATAATATGCTGAGTAATATGAGTTTTATCATGAATATTAAAAATAACACTTAGAAAAAAAAGGTGAGCTACTTGAATCTATGGGGATCTTACATCTTTTAAAAATATGGATACTCTTCAGTTTTATTGCGTGTACTACTAGAGACAGTAATGTGCCTCTATCTCATTTCATTCTTGGAAGTGAATTATGAAACACGTACATGCACCTCCTAGATATATGAGAAGACCAAGTATCAAGCATCCACCTTCTCATTTTTTTCCTTATCCACTATGATATTAATAAGGCTTATAAAAATACATTGTATTCATTTCTCTTTAGTCATTCCCAACTAGTAAGCTAGGTAAAGTAATTATTAAATTTAATGAAATATATTTCTTTTATACCTTAAACTAAGAGGTGACAACGTGCTAGCAGCCGTTGCTAGCTCTCAGCGCCTCCTCTGCCTCGGTCCACTCTGGCCGCTCAAGGAGCCCTTCAGCCCACCCCTGCACTGTGGGGGCCCCTCTCTGGGGCTGGCCAAGGCCAGAGCTGGCTCCCTCTGCTGGCTGGGAGGTGTGGAGGGAGAGGTGTGGGCGGGAGCCAGGCTGCGCATGGTGCTCGTGGGCGATGCTTGTTCCGGGTGGGCGCGGGCTCTGCGGGCCCCACACTCTGTGCCGCCGGCAGGCACCTGCTGGGCTTGAGCAGGGACAAGCTCCCTGGGGGCTGCCGGAGTACCTGGGCTAGGTGCTGCAAAGTCCCACCGCAAGTGCCATTGAGAGGTGAAGTCAGGTGGGCCTCTGGGTCAGGTGGGGACTTGGAGAACTTTTCTGTCTAGCTAAAGCGTGTCCAGAATTGGTGGGTTCTTGGTCTCGCTGACTTAAAGAATGAAGCTGCGGACCCTTGCGGTGAGTGTTACAGCTCTTAAGGTGGCGCGTCTGGAGTTTGTTCCTTCTGATGTTCGGATGTGTTCGGAGTTTCTTCCTTCTGGTGGGTTCGTGGGCTCACTGGCTCAGAAGTGAAACTGCAGACCTTAGCAGTGAGCTCTTAAGGCAGCGTGTCTGGAGTTGTTCGTTCCTCCCGGTGGGCTCATGGTCTCGCTGGCTTCAGGAGTGAAGCTGCAGACCTTCGTGGTGAGTGTCACAGCTCATAAAAGCAGTGTGGACCCAAAGAGTGAGCAGTAGCAAGATTTATTGCAAAGAGCAAAAGAACAAAGCTTCCACAGTGTGGAAGGGGACCCAAGCCACTGCTGGCTTGGGCAGCCTGCTTTTATTTTCTTATCTGGCCCCACTCACATCCTGCTGATTGGTAGAGCCGAGTGGTCTGTTTTGACAGGGTGCTGATTGGTGCGTTTACAATCCCTGAGCTAGACACAAAGGTTCTCCACATCCCCACTAGATTAGCTAGATACAGATTGTGGACACAAAGGTTCTCCAAGTCCCCACCAGAGTAGCTAGATACAGAGGGTCGACTGGTGCGTTCACAAACCCTGAGCTAGACACAGGGTGCTGATTGGTGTGTTTACAAACCTTGAGCTAGATACAGAGTGCTGATTGATGTATTTACAATCCCTGAGCTAGACATAAAGGTTCTCCAAGGCCCCACCAGAGTAGCTAGATACAGAGCCGCGATTGGTGCATTCACAAACCCTGAGCTAGACACAGGGTGCTGATTGGTGTGTTTACAAACCTTGAGCTAGATACACAGTGCCGACTGGTGTATTTACAATCCCTGAGCTAGACATGAAGGTTCTCCATGTCCCCACCAGACTCAGGAGCCCAGCTGGCTTCAGCCAGTGGATCCCACAGCGGGGCTGCAGGTGGAGCTGCCTGCCAGTCCCGTGCTGTGCGCCCGCACTCCTCAGCCCTTGGGTGGTAGATGGGACTGGGCACCGTGGAGCAGGGGGCAGTGCTCATCGGGGAGGCTCGGGCCACACAGGAGCCCATGGAGTGGGTGGGAGGCTCAGGCATGGCGGACTGCAGGTCCTAAGCCCCACCCCACGGGAAGGCAGCTAAGGCCCGGTGAGAAATCGAGTGCAGCGCCAGTGGGCTGGCACTGCTGGGGAACCCAGTACACCCTCCGCAGCCGCTGGCCCGGGTGCTTAGCCCCTCATTGCCCAGGGCCGGCAGGGCTGGCCGGCTGCTCTGAGTGCGGGGCCGCCAACCCACGCCCACCCAGAACTCCAGCTGGCCCACAAGCACTGTGTGCAGCCCTGGTTCCCACTCACGCCTCTCCCTCCACACCTCCCTGCAACTTGAGGAAGCTGGCTCCAGCCTTGGCCAGCCCAGAAAGGGGCTCCCACAGTGCAGCAGTGGGCTGAAGGGCTCCTCAAGTGCTGCCAAAGTGGGAGCCCAGGCAGAGGAGGCACTGACAGCCAGCAAGGGCTGTGAGGACTGCCAGCATGCTGTCACCTCTCAAAAGGACTGTAAACGCACCAATCAGCACTCTGTGTCTAGCTAGAGGTTTGTAAAGGCACCAATCAGCACTCTGTGTCTAGCTAAAGGTTTGTAAACACACCAATCAGCCTCTGTGTCTAGCAAATCTGGTGGGGACTTGGAGAACTTTTGTGACTAGCTAAAGGATTTTAAACGCACCAATCAGTAATCTGTGTCTAGCTAAAGGATTGCAAACGCACCAGTCAGCACTCTGTCAAAACGGACCAATCAGCTCTTTGTAAAACGGACGAATCAGCTCTGTGTAAAATGGACCAATCAGCTCTCTGTAGAGTGGACCAATCAGTAGGATGTGGGTGGGGCCAGATAAGGGAATAAAAGCAGGCCACACAAGCCAGCAGCAGCAATCCGCTGGGGTTCCCTTCCATGCTGTGGGAGCTTTGTTTTTTTGCTCTTTGCAATAAATCTTGCTGCTGCTCACTCTTTGGGTCCGCGCTGCCTTTATGAGCTGTAGCACTCACCAAGAAGGTCTGCGGCTTCACTCCTGAAGTCTGCGAGACCACAAACCCACCAGAAGGAAGAAACTCCGGACACATCTGAACATCTGAAGGAACAAACTCCAGACACACCATCTTTAAGAACTGTAACACTCACCATGAGAGTCCGCGGCTTCATTCTTAAAGTCAGCGAGACCAAGAGCCCACCAATTCCAGACACAATACTTGATGTAGATTGTTGGAGCTCAGAAAAAGATACCCCTAAAGTATAGTGCTTTGGCATGTTGAATACTTGGAAGTAAAGGAAATTGGAAGACTTCAGAAACAGCCCCAGAACGCTGGCATGACATCTCAGACCTTCTAGTGCCTTCCTGTCTCTCACCCCTCAATCTTCTTTGAAGCAAGTCATAGAAATCAGAATTCCTTATCCCCAAGGCAGGTAATAGTGAAACTGCCTTTGCAAGAATTATGACGGGGAAAAAATTCTGACAGAAAAATTATGACAGTGAAAGAAATCTGACCTGACTCCCATCCTGCTTGTAACTTCTAAGCTGTCCTTGTTCACTCCTGGGCATAGACCAGGCTAACTAAGAGAGAAATTTAGTTTAACTTTAAAACAAAGATAGGCTGGTGTCATGGCTTATACCTGTAATCCCAGAACTTCGGGAAGCCAAAGCAGAAGGATTGCTCAAGCCAAAGAGTTCAAACCAACCTGGGTAAAATTAGACCCCATTTCTACAAAGAAAAAAATAAAAAATTAACTGGGCATGGGGGTACGTGCCTGTGGTCCCAGTTAGTCAGGAGGCTAAGGCAGGAAGATGACTTGAGCCCAGGTGGTTGAGGCTGCAATGAGCTGTGCGTGCCACTGCACTCCAGCCTGAGAAACAAAGCAAGTACCTGTCTCAAATACATACATGCATGCATACATACATACAAAGATAATGACAGCCTCTTCCTGAAACTAATCTCTTACTTGCTCAGGGACCAAATCACCCTTGGAAAACTAACAAATTAGGCATGAGGTTAGACTTATGGCTCAGGAGTCATGCAGTCAGAGGCCACAAGATTCCTAACCTCCTTAACTGATCCTATAGATAACATCACTCCTGTAAAACCTATGATTGCTGTTTAAGGTAATTATAAGAACTTGCCTTCTGATAGCCCAGCTGGCACCACCTAGACCAGCAAACTGGCTCAGCTGGTTTTGTGATCCTACCCAGTAAATGAAGACAAAAACAAGACAGCTTCAACCCCCTATGATTTCATCCACAACCTAGCCAATCAGCATTCCTTATTACATAGCCCCTGCCTGCCAGATTATCCTTAAAAATATCCATAGCCTACATTTGGGGGGAAACTCCTTTGTATAGTAATAAACTCCTGCCCGGTCACTTGGCCAGCCCTGGGACTATTACATTTTTTCTCTGTTGCAAAAACCTGCTGCTTTCAGTGAATTGGGTTTTCTGGACAAGGAGCAAGATGAACTCATCAGGTGATTACAATAGTAACTAGAAAACAAAACATAGAAATATTACTTTAACCTTCTCCAGTCTATCTGGGGGCTTGCCATAAATAAATTCACTGACCTACCCTTGTCTGATAGTAGATTATAAAAACTTCCATTCCAGAGAGATCCTGCCATATTTCCAGGAGGGAGAAATGTTACAGTGGAGAGGCAAAAAGAATCTGAGCAAAAGGCCTTTTAGAATGGTTTTCCTTCTCACTCAGTCTATTACCATTAGATCATACTCTTGTCAATCACATTTCTACATGGCTATCCATGTTTCATTCAACCTAAGCAAAAAACAAGTACTTTTCCCTAAGTCTCTGGATCTTCATTTCTGAAGGCTTTACATGTCATGTAAAACTTTGACTAAATTTGTTATGCTTTTCGCTTGTTAATCTGTCTTTTGTTATAGGCATGTTGGCCATGAACTTTATCTTACAAGATCCATGCAAAGATCCACTTTGGTGAACACCACCTAACTTTTAGAAACGTATGCCCTCACTGCTGGGCCTAACATGACTACCGCTCAGGAAGCCTCTGAAACATAAACAGAGGTAGAGATCCCTTCATTTCTGCAAATTTGATGGAATTTATCATGGGAAAGAGAAGCTTTTCTGAAACAATGCTTAAGGTTTAGAATTAAAGGCATACAAATAAATCTTATTTTTAGAAATATGAAGCCAGAAAATATAACTATTTCTCAAAGAGAATTTCCCTTAGGCGTTAAAACTTGATGATAAATTAGAAATGACAAAGCATTATAAAAATCTTAGACATTAGAAGCAAGAAGAGACTATAAAGTTTCCTGATTATAAGGATGATTAACCTTCAGTAAGTACTCATCATGGGCTTGACGTGATGAAAGTGCTTTCATATGAGTATCTCCTTTAATATTTATAAGAAGGGTATTAAGAAAGTAGTACTATTGTCCCCATTGTATAGATGAGGAAAGTAAGGCTTACAGAGGGTAAGAACTTGCCCAAGTTCACACAACCATCTTGAAAGGTGCTCGCAATGGCGCCTAGAGTTCTAGAGCCCAAGTTCCAGGCACTTTTTTTGACTGGCTTTCTAACATAACCCCTTATTTTTATTCAAGTAGAGTAGGGAAGTAAAACGTCCAGAGCCATTTCACCAGTTACCAGCATAACCAGAACTGAAATCAAGGCCAGATTAGCACTTAAAAACATATTACTTCTTAAGGAGCTAGACAGATACCATTCTTTCTGTGTCATACAAAGCAGCAATGCCCCTGAAGTAGGAGTTTGGGGCTTTAGCATGTCATTTGGAGTGGTCGACTTTCCCCTACTTTTCATTTTCTCTTCACCATTTTCTTTATATCAAGTCTCATAAAATAACCCTGAGTAGATTATACTGGCCAAGTACACCACTTCGAGGCTGGTCTGGTGTGTGTAAATTGCCTCTCAGTGGGTGGCTATTATATTTATATTGGTTTAAACTGTTTCCATTGCCAATCCATTATGCTGGAATTCCCCCTTGCTGAGGGCAGCTGTGTTATTCTTTTCTTTGACTGAAGCCCAAGAACTATCTGTGCAACTCTTTGGGAGCCAACCCTTTAAGAGTAAACATATTGAGTCATACAAGGCCACTCAGTATCCCACTGCCACTTGCTAAATCAGGAGCATTCCCCTTTGGCCCCAACCAGTTCACACTGCTCATTTTTCAAGAAGATAGAAATTGGAGTGGAGTGAGAAAGTGATGTGATGCCTATTTATGCAGAAAGTCAAAGGAATGTACTGAAAATAATACTTGTACAAGTAACTGTTTCTCTAGAAGGCAAACGCTTCAAGCATAACCATGACTGAGGGTCCAGATAGCCTCAGGTATGTCCTGATGAGCACCCTTCAAATCAAATGCGACGCTGTGAGTGCCCCTTTCTGAACAAAATCTCCAAGCAAACACCTATAACTATCTCAGGACTGAACATACATTCTTAAAATGAAAGTTTCTTAGTCCAGGTTAGAGTCCAAAATCAGTGACTGGAAGTCAAGAACTAATTGAACATCTGTAATACAAGTTTCTGTGCCTCAGTTGGTGATATGATATAATTAGGAGGCAAGTTTACAAATTTTATTGTTCCCTTGGGTACCAGGCTTATCACTACAAACTGATGACTGTTGATAAACCCACCCAGCTGTCCTGTAAATGCAGACCCTTGGTCGCAGGGAAAATAAGGGTGAAAATTTGGATGTTTTAAACTTATTGACATAACAGCAGAGAAAACCAAAAGCCTTTATCTGATGAAATGAGTCAGCTTCATGGTTCTTAATTAGGAATTCACATTTAAGAGTGGTAGTTGTAAGGACAAACACAAATTAAAACTAAGGTGCTTAATTCTCCCTGTTGAAAATGAGAAAAGAGCTCCTCTCTCCCTTTCTCTTTGAGCGTTTGCATTTGAAAACTTGTAATTATAAGTACCTTCTCTTCTCTTTGAAATGTATGTAAATCCTTTTGAAAACCAGATAGGCCTTTTGTCAGCTTTAAGAGTCAGGAATGCCTTTCTCAAGGATTCAGGAGCCGTCTCTTTGAAATGTAAACATCAAGGGGTATAGCACCCCTATCTCCAAGTTTCTCTGGGAGATTAGGAACCTAACTTCAGTGGGCACCTTGCTCCAAGTCACAAAATTACATCCTGCCACAAATATGGGAGAAATTTGGTTTTTTCTCTGGGTAAAGCCAATTAACACAGACGGTCACCCTGGTAATGGTTGATTTGAGGATGAATTATGTAAGACAAATAGTGCTGTTAAATCTTTTCACTCATGGACTAGTTATTGTTTATATTGAAAACACGTATGCAATGGGTCGTAACTGGTTGGCATATTGAAGGGTGAGATTTTGCAGTCTTTCAGCTGATTGTCTGTGATTAACATCACATCATGATTTAATGCTAATTCAAAAGTAAAAGTGGGATGGTTCTTGTTTCTACTATCTTCGTGGAGAAAATTTCTGGATTGAGAGACGATTGTGTTTTTAATTCTATTTCCTCAAAACCACCAAATTTTGAAGGGAGAAAAAAGAAATTTATATGGACTTCGGTGGCCATGCATAACAGAGCAAGTTTTCCTTGATTCAGGAGACCTGAGTCCTCCCATCCGATATACCAAGCTGCACTGTTCAAACCAAACTGTTTCAGTTACAATCCCAGTCAAGCATGAAACGTTTGTTCTGCTGTTGCTTATATGTGCAATGTACTTTGAGTTCATTAAATTGGCATCACCTTGTTACAGTAAAGTCTCTAAAGCCAAACAAAACTAAAGTAAACAAAATCAAAGTTTTCAAATATTCATGTGAAAAATGGAGAAATGTAAAGTTGAAAGTCGTTTAAAGAAAATTTTAATTGCTACAAAGAAAATAAAATACCTAGGAATACAACTTACAAGGGACATGAAGGACCTCTTCTTCAAGGAGAACTACAAGCCACTGCTCAAAGAAATAAGAGAGAACACAAACAAACGGGAAAACATTCCATGCTCATGGGTAGACAGAATCAACATCATGAAAATGGCCATACTGCCCAAAGTAATTTATAGATTCAATGCTATTCCCATTAAGCTACCAATGACTTTCTTCTCAGATCTAGAAAAAACTACTTTAAATTTCATATGGAACCAAAAAATAGAGCCCATATAGCCAAGACAATCCTAAGTAAAAAGAACAAAGCTGGAGGCATCATGCTACCTGACTTCAAACTATACTACAAGGTTACAGTAACCAAAAGAGCATAGTATTGGTACCAAAACAGATACATAGACCAATGGAACAGAACGGAGGCCTCAGAAATAACACCACACATCCACAACCATCTGATCTTCAACAAAACAAGCAATGGGGAAAGGATTCCCTATTTAATAAACGGTGCTGGGAAAACTGACTAGCCATATGCAGAAAACTGAAACTGGACCCCTTCCTTACACCTTATAAAAAAATTAACTCAAGATGGATTAAAGACTTAAATATAGAACCTAAAACCATAAAAACCCTAGAAGAAAGCCTAGGCAATACCATTCAGGACATAGGCATGGGCAAAGACTTCGTGACTAAAACACCAAAAACAATTGCAACAAAAGCCAAAATTGACAAATGGGATCTAATTAAACTACAGAGCTTCTGAACAGCAAAAGAAACTATCATCAGAGTGAACAGGCAACCTACAGAATGCAAGAAAATTTTTGCAATCTATCTGTCTGACAAAGGGCTAATATCCAGAATCTACATGGAACTTAAACAAATTTACAAGAAAAAAAGCAAAAAACCCCATCAAAACGTGGGCAAAAAATATGAACAGACACTTCCCAAAAGAAGACATTTATGTGGCCAACAAACATGTGAAAAAAAGCTCATCATCACTGATCATTAGAGAAATGCAAATCAAAACTACTGTGAGATATCATCTCACTCCAGTTAGAATTGTGATCAATAAAAAGTCAGGAAACAACAGATGCTGGGGAGGATGTGAAGAAATAGAAATGCTTTTACACTGTTGGTAGGAGTATAAATTAGTTCAACCAAATTGATCTTCCACACTGTGGAAGACAGTGTTGTGATTCCTCAAGGCTCTAGAACTAGAAATACCATTTGACCCAGCAATCCCATTACTGGGCATATACACAAAGAATTATAAATCATTCTACTATAAAGACTTACGCACGCATATGTTTATTGCAGCACTATTCACAATAACAAAGACTTGGAACCAACCCATATGTCCATCAATGATAGACTGGATAAAGAAAATGTGGCACATATATACCAAAGAATACTACGCAGCCATAAAAAAGATGAGCTCATGTCTTTTGCAAGGACATGGATGAAGCTGGAAACCATCATTCTCAGCAAACTAACACAGGAACAGAAAACCAAACACCACATGTTCTCACTCATAAGTGGAAGTTGAACAATGAGAACACATGAACACAGGGAGGGGAACATCACACACCAGGGCCTGTCATGGGGTAGGAGGCAAGGGGAGGGAGAGCATTAGGACAAATATCTAATGCTTGCAGGGCTTAAAATCTAGATGACGTGTTGATGGGTGCAGCAGACCACCATGGCACATGTATACCTGTGTAACAAACCTGCACATTCTGCACATGTATCCCAGAACTTAAAGTATAATAAATTTAATAAAATAGAAAATTTTAAGAAAGCAAAAATAATTTGTTTTATATATGAAATGTACATGTATAAAAACTTGTAATAAAGTGACATCTCAGCAGGGTGATTCATTTGGACTCAATTTTATTTCTTGTATTTAAAGTATTTCCCAGTAGTTCCCTAAATTTAGTAAATATTAGAATCATCTGGAAAGTTTATTTCAATGTAGTTTCATTGGACCAATTCCTGATATTTTTGTTTACTATGTATGGAGTGGATTCCTGAAATTTCCTTGTATACCCCAAGTGATCCATATGACCCAGAGACCCTCAATTATTAATAAATGCAATAAATACATAACATGATAAATTCTAGCTTATGTTAGAACTAAAACAGACCTGGCCTCACTTTTGAATACAATAAAACAATTATATAGTGAATTATTATTCTATTATTCAAAAAGACGGTTTAGTTATTACATTTTTTATGTGCATAGTCAAAAAAGAAACATACTTACATTGATGTGTTTCAATATAATGTTGGGGCTCAGAACCGATACCCCAATGTATAGCGTTTTGGCGTGCTGAGCACTTTGAATTAAAAGAAATTAAAAGGCCTTAGAAGCTGCCTCTGAACCAACGACTTTCTAACTTTCTCTTGTTTCTCTCCTACCCCTCAAGCACAGGAGGGGCTTTCTCTGGAAGTTCCCTTATTTGACTGAGGAAAGTTCTTCCCCCAAAAATGCAATTGAAACCCTCTCCCTAGGAATCTCATCAGATGACCGTGAAAGATTAAGCACCAAAGAAGAGAAAAAACTAACAGTCTCCATCATGCCCAGACAGACTTTTCATCTATTCTTCTGAGGGTAGCTCTGAGAGATTTCCGGGGAGACTTTATCTGCATAAGACAACCTTTGTTCACCATAAAGTTCCAGTCCTCACCTTCTTCCGTTGTCGCCACCTCTGTCTAGATCTCAGGGGAAATTTGTCCTAGGCCATTGTCTGTTCTCCAGTACCATTCAGTTTCCAAAGAGAATCATTTACATGATACTGTCTGCTCTTTGGGCCCATTCAATTCTATGAAAAATCTTTTACTACCTCTCAAAATTGCCTATATTTCACCAATTTTCTCCTATGAAGAAGGTGCTATTTAAGCTTCAGCCATCTGGCCCTTCCTTGAGTCTCATATTTTGTGTACTGCCCATGCATTTGCACATATATCAATTTGGATGCCTTTTCTCCTGTTAATCTGTCTATATTGTCAGTTTGTTTATAGACCCAAATTATTGAATCTTCAGAGGGAAAGTTAAACTTTCCTACAATAGCTAAAATAATAAAACAACGTAGAGTTATATTTAAAAGCTTTATATCAATTTGCAATACCAGAAACCAAGAATAAAGTGTGCAAAATCACATTAAAATGAAAAAAAAATTAGAGTTAAAATTTCATGCCAGAAGTTTTATAGAACAATAGAAACTTTATTTAACCACAATGGAAAAAAGAATTTGGCATCTGAAATGTCAAATGAGTATGTTTTTACCATGTGGAGAGAAAGGTACCATTGCCCTGGAGAGGCACAGGTGGTACCTGGATAGTGTATGAAGCAGGGATTTCTGGGAGGCAAGTTCAATGGGAATTACTTTGGAAATTTTTCCTTAGGGGCACAAAATTTAAACTTCTGCCACAATGGAAAGATTAGCACTGTTGAAATTGAACTCCCTTGGTGAGAGTTGTAGCAGAACAGTATCTCCTGTTAAACCTGCTGCCGGATTCCAGCTAACACAATCTCAATTTCTTTGCTTTTTAAAGCCCCCCAAAGCTTTATAAAATGCGGCCGATACACTTTCTCTTATGACAAAGATCAGTACTGTCATATAGGAAAGTATTCCTGACTCTATCTCCATGATATTTCCAATATCAGCATTGCCTTCTTATAATATTTCAAATCAGTGAAGTCTTTAGTCATAGAAATCATGCACTTCAGTATTCAACCTTACAAAATGATAGGACAGTTTCCAAAACAAAACAAAAATGAAATACTGTATGCATCCAATGTGTTGTAAAGCTGGTTTTCTATTTTTTTTTTTAAATTCTTCTCCTTTTCTCTATTCATTTTTATGGCATTGTCCCTCTTCTGTCTCTTTTTTCCAGTGTTAATCTTTTATGTATTCTATTGAAACCGCCTTTACAAAATTATGACTGAGACAGTGAAAGAGATCTAACCTAATTAGCTCCATCTTGTTTCTAACCTCCAAGCTGTCCTTATTCCTTCCTGGGTGTAGGCTGAACTAACTTTGGGAGGAACTTAGTTTATAGTTTAAAACAAAGACAACAACAGCCTGTTTCTAAAACAAATCTCCTTCTTGCCTGGGGACTAGACTGCCTTTTCAGGACTAACAAATTAGCCACAAGGTTAGAAATTATGGTTTAGGAGTCATGCAGCTAGAGGCTACTAGATTCTGACTCTCCCTAAACTGCTTCTAAGATTAGTGCTTGAGATCCCTGGCCTTGATGGATCAGCTTGCACCACCCAGATCATCTAAACTGGTTCTTCTGATCTTGTGGCCCCCACCCAGGAACTGACTCAGGGCAAGAGGACAGCTTCAACTTCCCATGATTTTATCTCCTACCTAACCAATCAGTACTCCTGGCTCACTGGCTTCCCCCTACTCACCAAGTTGTCCTTAAAAACTCTGATCCCTGAATGCTTGGGGAGACTGATTTGAGTAATAATAAAACGCCTGTCTCCCGCACAGCCAGCTCTGAGTGAATTACTCTTTCTGTATTGCAATTGCCCTGTCTTGATAAATCAGCTCTGCCTAGGTAGTGGGCTAGGTAAACCCACTGGGCAGTTACACTATCTTTGTCATTGTACAAATATTCACATGTGTCTTCTTTTTCTCAGTGAGTACATTGATTTATTTTATTTCCTTGCTGGCTTCTATTTTTCACCTTTGTTTTCCATATAACTATGCAATAATTTCTTCTATACTTTCTGCTTTACACCACAACTTTCCTGCTCTCCATAATTTCATTTACTTTTACTCAGTTTTACACATTACTTATTTCCTCTCTGTTATGCGTTGAATTGAACTGTGTCCCCCAAAAAATTCATATGTTGAAGTCACTAGTAACTGTAAATAAATTTGACTGTATTTGGAGATAGGATCTTTAAAGATGTAATTGAGGTAACAGGAGGTCCTATGGTTGGGCCCTAATCTGACATGACTGGTGTCCTTATAAGAAGACAAGATTAAGACACAGTCAATACAGACTGAGGAACAACCATGTGAGGACCCAGCAAGAAGGAGGACATCTGCAAGCCAAGGAGAGAGGCCTCTGAAGAAACCAGACCTGGACTTCCAGCCTCTAGAACTGTGAGAAAATGCATTTCAATTGTTTAAGCCACCCGACCTATGGTATTTTTATTATGGCACTCCTAGAAAACCAATACAGCCTCTATTTCCATCTTTTCTCCTCTTTGCTTCTTTTTTACTACACCTCATCCCTGTTTTCTGACTATTCAGAGCAGTAGGCATGCCCCAGCTCTCTTTCCTCCTGTTTATTTGCATATCTTCTTATTTCTTGATCAATACATGGAATATGCAAAAGTGCCTATTTTGCTGGAATCATTGTTCTTTGAGTGTTTCAAGTTTCCTGTACCATAGATTCACCATCTGTCAAATGGAGATAATAAAAGTATTAGTCTCATATAAGCCCATTGCAATGATTTAATTTGTTAACCAATAAAATGCCTATAACAGTGTCTGGCATATAATAAGCCCAAGTAAATATTGGTGGTGGTGGTGGTGGTGATTATTTTTCTGTCATTCAGTAAGTGTCCACTGAGTGTTTATCCTGTGCCAGGAGCTGTTTTGACGGAGCTCAGTCAAGTGGGGAAAATAAGACACAAACTAACCAATAAATTAATAAATATCATCAGATTTTTATAAATGCTATGCAATACATTTTAAAAGGTGATGTGACACATAATTATAGGGTGGCTATTTTTGAGTGGTCAGGTGGCCTCTGTAGAAGTAACCCTAGCTCTAAGTAGAAAAAAATAAAAAAGCCATCCAGGAAAGTCCCAGGGGGCAGTGGAAAGAGAAGCATGTGAGAGAGCAGGAATGGTTGGTATAAAGACCCTTAAGTGGGCACCAGTTTGGTGATTTTACAGAGCTGAGAGAAGTCTAATATGCTGCAGAATAGTAAGCCTGAAGGTAGGTTACACAAAATGAGATCAATTGAGGATCTATGGAGGGCCAGTTCATACCGGATTTTATAAGCCACTAAGGATTTAAGAGGTTAAGCAACCTGCTGATGTTAGCCCTGCACACCATTTTCTAGAGAGAGCATAAGAGGCACTGCTAGACTCATGGGTGCCTGAAACCAGGGTCTCAATGCTTTCAGGGTCTCTCTCTTTCTTGCCTTCTCTTTACTGCTTCTTTCAGCATTGTTCTGCATCCTATCTTTATTTTCTTTCCTTCATTTTTCTGCTGACCTGAGAGGAATGATTCAAGGAGAATTCTACTTGGCCCAGCTTGGGCCTCAAGCCCATTACTGTGTTAAATTAAGTTTAGCCTAAAGCTGCCTCCTTTTAAGTGTGGCCTAAAGGTTTCTCCCTACATAAGGAACTGTAACCTAACTGGATGTGTAACTAGACTATAATCTACTCTTGTGTCAATCACTGAGTTTCAGCCAAAGATAGTCTACTGTTCAAACCATGTTCAAATAAGGCAAAGGCCAAGCTGTAACCAATTCAGCTGTTTCTGAACCTTACTTCCATCTTTCATACATCACTTTCTGTTTTTCTGTTCAGAAATCTTCTTCTACCATGTGGCCGTGATGGAATCTCTCTGAACCTATTCTGGTTTGGTGGCTGTCCAAATTGTGAATCATTCTTTGCTCAATTAAACTCTGTTAAATTTAATTTGTCTAAAGTTTTTCTTCACTGTTCTGAGTGCATATTAATCACCTGGGAAGCATGTTTCAAATGCAAATTCAAAATTCTGTAATGTACATCTTTAACAGTAATTCTGATGTAGAAGGTCCAAAGCCCACAATTAGAGGCATCTTGTTGTATTCTGAGGTGATCTTAGCTAGTTTTGAAGTAGACGAAGGATGTTCCACCTTTTTTTTTTTTTTTTTCTTTTTGGTTGAAGAGCTCTCTTGTGGAAATACTTAGCAAGGATTTCACAGGGCGAGACTGGACATAGAGAGGACCAATAGGAGACTGCTGAAATCATTCAAGTAGGAAACAATAAAAGTCTGAAGTAGGGCATTTTTGTCCAGAGATAGGAGAGAGTGAATTAAAGAGATATTAGGACTATTTGATCCCAGTGTGATGTAAAAAATGAGGTCAGGAGAGAGGCATGGGAGTCTGGCTGCAATCACTAGGTGGACCATTGTGCTGCTATTCATCAATACATGAAATACTAAAGGGAGAGGGAAAAATGAATGTTTGTCCATGCCAATGCAGAACAAGAGCATGCTATTTGAATAGGCTCTATTGTCAGTTTTTCCCAACCCATCTGCCATTTCTGGCCAGCAACAATCATAATATAAGCCATTGTGATATTAAAAATGGAATGATTAAATAGAAATATCAAGCACTATTATTGCCTCAGAGATACTTAATATTCTGACCCATGAAATAGCTTTGAGACAGGGTCTCACACTATCATCCACGCTGGAGTGGCACAATCATGGCTCACTACAGCCTTGGCTCAAGGGAGCCTCCTTCCTTAGCCTTCCAAGTAGCTAGGACCGCAGGCACATGCCACCATGCCTAACTAAAAAACTTTTTTTTTTTTTTTTTTTGTAGAGATGGGGTATGCTACGTTGCCCAGACTAGTCTCAAACTCCTAACTTCAAGCACTCCTCCTGCCTCGATCTCCCAAAATGCTGAGATTACAGGCATGAGCCACCATACCCAGCCATGTTTAATTCTTATTTCAAGTGTGAAAACCTTCTTATCAGAGCAATAGACAGTATAATCCCTTCTTTCCTGGAAGTTTCCAAAGAACCCAACAAAAAGCTGATTCCTGAGAAAACATGGCCACTAGAAAGACTTCAAACAAAAGCATTCAAGTTGTGTAGGTAGAATTGCAGCATCATGCCCCTCCTGGGGTTACCATAAAAAGCTTTAGACTTGCTGGGAATTGATAAGAAGAACTCTAAAACCAGAAACAAACCTTACTGGGTCAAGAGCCTTTAATATGGGGACTGCAAGGGACAAATATAAGAGGATCCAGCCACACCAACAACCAAACTCTCCCATATCCATGCCGATGAACTTTTATTACTTGCTACTTTGGGACTATCTGGAGTAGGATATAAGAATCTTGTGTATATAATATTGTTTCTACAAACTTAA
Source organism: Pongo abelii (assembly GCF_028885655.2). Classification (NCBI taxonomy): domain Eukaryota; kingdom Metazoa; phylum Chordata; class Mammalia; order Primates; family Hominidae; genus Pongo; species Pongo abelii. The sequence goes on along the minus strand of NC_071990.2, from coordinate 92,034,140 downwards.
GTACAAAAAGTATTGTTCTTGTTATAGAATGAGGGCTCAGTCATTCCTTAGTCCTCTGCAGGAAATTCTCAGGTTTTGTGAATTAGAGATTCTGCACCTGGGCCCTGTCAGACTATTAAAATCAAGATGGGTACTCAGAATGAGCAAAATTGGAGAAGCAGCCACCCTTTAACAAGTCATATGTGTGTGGACTGCACATTACTATAGCATATATTTCAGTAATAAATTACAGTAATGGAATAGGCATTTGTTGAACTATTAATAAATTGCTTCCTTCTTTCCAACACCTTAAATAGCATATAACAGAGTCTTCCCCTACTCTTGTCAAGAGTAACCAGGAAGAGAATGAAAACTGTGCTATCTCCCTCTGTGAGCTTTCTCTCTTGCTAGGTTGGGATCTGAAACCAAACTTCTGTGATGCTGTAGCTCAGATTCTTCCATGATTGCAAGAACTCCCTCCTAATGTTAAAAAATAATTGCTTTATAGTTTCATGGGTTTTTTTCAGTGTAACTAGTATCTCTGCTTGAATCTAAGCTGTGTTTATGCTAGGATTCAGAACCAAATTATACTTGAAATATATGCATTCATTTCATGGACTAGAATATATCATTTACTCTGACTGGCTTCCAGATACCTACCTAAATCTTTTAAAAATTCTCCAATAAGTTACATATTGAAACCTAAAAAAGAGATTACTTTCATGCCTGCTGGGCATCAAAGAGCTGAAGGATGGATTGCTTTGGTGCTCTCACAGAACTGGTGAGAACAGTGGCAGCAGCACCGGCCTTGGCAGTGTCCTAGTGCTTCCTGCCTTGGAGGCAGCTGTGGCATTACTGGTGCCTTTGAGATTTTGGCAGTGAGTCACAGTTGTGGGGATTAGCAGTGACAGGACACATTGTCTCAGTAAGGCAGAACTGGAGAGGAAGAAAATTATTGACTCTATCTAGCCACCCCTTCTCAGTCTTCTGCATCAGCCCTTCCCCTGTCTCCAACCTCTAAACATTAGAGTGCAAGAGGACTTTAGTCTTTAGACTTTTTTTCTTTATCAAAACTCATTACACAATATGGCCTCTACCTTGCCATATTGCCAATGATTCCCAAATTTGTACTTTTTCCTGAATCTCCCAATTTGGATAGCCAGACAGCTATTGGACGTTTCCATCTGGATATCTCATAGGTATTTCAAAATTAACACGTGAAAATCAGATTCTTGTTCTTTTCAAATCTCTTCTTTTCATACTCCTTTTATTCTTTAAAGTTGCAGCTTCATTCTTTGACTTGTCTAGACCAAAAATCTCATAGTTACCCTTGATTCCTCTTCTCATCCCACCCCATATTCAATACAGCAGCAAATCTCATTGCCTTCTTTTTTTTTTTTTAAGACAAGATCTCACTCTGTCACCCAGGTTGGAGTACAGTGGCATGATCATATCTCGCTGCAGCCTCGACCTCCTGGACTCAAGCCATCCTCCTGCCTCAGCCTCCCAAGTAGTTGGGACTCCAGGTGCACACCACTGCACCAGGCTAACTTTTTTTAAAAAACTTATTTGTAGAGATGGGGTCTCACAGTGCTACTCAAGTTGGTCTTGAATTTCCATCCTCAAGCAATCCTTCCACCTCAGCCTCCCAAAGAACAGGGATTACAGGTGTGAGCCACCCCACCCAGCTAAATTACCATAGTCTTTATGTTCAAAATATATCAGTATCCACAACATGGCCACTGCTACCACTAGGTTACAAAACTCTGCCCTGGACTGCATTAGCTTCCTTACTAGTCTACCAGCTTCTAACTTTGCCATCTTAAATTTGACTTTCAAGACCACAAGCCAGAGTGATACATATAAAACAAGATCAGACCTTGTTTCTCCATGGTTAACATCCTCCAGTGGCTCCCTAATCATGTTCTAAGGCTCTACTCTGCACACTCACCTACGTCCTGCATGCTAGAGCCCCTGCTCCCCTTGGACACTATTGCTTTCCTCTCTGGCTCATACTGTCCTCTCCAGGCATATTGGCTCCTTGCTCATTCTGAAACACAGCAGGCTAATTCTACTCACGGCTCTTTGACCTAGCTGCTCTGTCTGTTTGTAACATCCTTCTACAAAATATTCACATGGCTTTGTTCCACCATTTTTCTTAACATCTACCCAAATGTCAGATGATAGAAAAGGTCTTCCTCGCATAAAACAGCAGCACTGCTCCCACCCTCACTTTTACTTTGCTTTTCTCCATCATATCTGTCACTGGCTGACTTACTACATGTTTAACTATTTATTCATGTGTTGTCCTTGAGCTGTGAAAGCTCCAAGAGGTCAGAACATTGCTTTCTTCATTGCTTATGTCCAGGGCCTAGGATAGTGCTGAGGTTATAGTGGGCTCTAAATATTGTGTTGAAAGAATAACCTGTGGAAATAGAATAGGGGTTCACAGACCTGTCTAATACTGAAATCGATGTGAGAAGTTACAGACACACATATTTCTAGGCCAAATCCCACACCTGCCAATTCAAGTTTTCTTGGGATAGTATTATAAAATCTGATTTTTAGATAGCTCGCAGGAGATTACAATAATCATTGAGACTTAAAGACTGTAAATTATAAAAATTAGTGCTCAGAGCTTTTGAGAAACGACTTCTGTGAACCCGTGAAACAACTTGGGAAGTATTTGAAGGAGCTGGAATTCCCAAAAGTGGATCAGCTAGAGTCAGAAAGATACTGGTTTTATAACTGTTATTATGACCCTGTTCTACCTCTGGGCTGCCCCAGCATGGAAAATGTGGGTTACAATGGAAAGTGCACAATTCTGACTTAATATTTTGCTAAGAAACCTCAGGCTATCCTCTTCCGTCTTTCTCAAGAGACGCCAGGACCACCCACAGCCAAAGGGGAAATACAGAAATGCTCCTGATTTGTACTTGCACAAAAGCAGAAGGTGAAGAAAGCCTTGGCCTTCACATCCCTAAAGGTAAAGCCTGTGGGTTGTGTCCCATATGGGTCCAAGGTGCAGGGATTATTACTGGGCATGTAATGGATAGAACCCCAGAATGGAAGTCAGAGACCCAGGCTCTGGTGCCAGATCTGTTTCAAATAGGATTTGTGACTTGTAATACATTACTGAATAGCTCTGGGCCTCAATTCTCTCCTCTGTAAACTAAGGTCCTCTCTTATTCCAAGGGCCCGATGAGTCAATGGCATAATCCCATCCATTCAGCAACTGAAAAGAAGCACTCCTGAAGTTTTCACCCCTGAAAATGACAAAAAGAGGTTTCAGGAGTAAGGGGAGTAAATGAAGGCAAAATCAGAGGAACAGGAGCTACTTAGAGGTATCCAAGCCAACTGCTGTGGAATGGGATTCAGAACCTAGGAAAATAAATAAATGCTCACTTATCCATACTCAGCCTCTCTCTCCTGGAAAACAGATAGAAAGAAAAAGGTCCATAAAATGCTTTGCTGTCACTTTGCCTTGAATTGATTAGGCCAACTGCGTTAGGAGAGGACCTGTAGAGTCTGATGATATCCTTATCTACAGCAAGGAGAGCAAAAATGATGTTCAGTTTGAGAGTGTGTTAAGCACTTTAATTATAACACCAGTTTACTTTAATCCTAAAAATGTCTGTTCTCCAGCTGAACTCTCAGACTGCACTGAAAACTACTTACTTTTCTCTTCTCCAAGCAGTCCAGAGGAACAACAGTGCATTTTCACAGAGCTTCTCTGGGGCGGTGATGTGTACAAATGTATGCAGCAAGGTTCTTTTCAAGTAGATTAAGTGAAGGGAAAAGTTTAACAAGGGCTCGGCAATTCTGCTAGGAGCTCACTTGCAAACAGCCATGAAAAAAAATTCTGTAGCAGGGAATGGGTTGCTGCTTACTGTCTGTTGCAGGGCACCTTAGAAGCAGCAAAGGAGACCACAGACTTGGCCAAGGATTGCTGTGTCTTAACTAGCTTCCCTGGGGACCGTTGCACCTGATATTATCTAGAAATTGGATGGAAAATGATGAGCGCATAACACTCCTTCACAGGTATATAGCGTTTTTCATATTCAAAGCTCTTTAATGTTTCCCTTAGGAGCCTTGGGAGATAAGAGAAGAGTGATTATATCCTCAGTTTGTGAAACGGAGAATCAAAGCTGAAGGGTCAAGTAATTTGCACAGAAAATAATTGGACTCGGTGTCCAACCAACATCAGGCCTCAGAGATTCCTAGTATTGAAGCCATAGCTCAGAAAAAATGAGACCCAGAGCTTGGGTCTGAAAAGCTTATATCAAAGGAAACAAAGACCCAGGCATAACCTCATAATTAAAAGTGATTGGACAAAACCCAGTTATGGTGCAGAACAAAGCAGGCAGATTCATAACTCAAATGCCAAATAAGTGGCACTTCACTGAAAATTAAATTAATTTCCTAGAGCTTACTTCTCCAGGCATATTGGCATTTGATGGACATTAGTTATGTATTGATAAGAAAGCACAGATTAGAATCAAGAAACCTCCAGATGCTTGAGCTTATTTCTAAAGAACAGTTGAAAAATTTCAGGAGGAGCTAAGGTTAATTTGAATTAATACAAACTTAAAAATAAACCTCCTTTCCATCATATCTAGCCTTTTTGATTGTTTCTTCTACTCAATTCTTTTTTTCCTCAGTGCTATTGTCAGAAAGAACAAAATACAGAAGAAAACTAGATCTATCACCTTTAGTTCAAAGGGTATAAAAAATGTACAGAATCTATTCCAAGAACTCTTATTTCTAGCTGTGGTAGAACTTACCATAAACAGGGATGTCTCCCTTCAGGCTTCTCTTGACCCTTGATTAAAGAGAATACATTCAAATGAGTACTTCTAGATAAATAACTTAAGATTATACACACTATCTCTCTGATGACTGATGGGGCTTAAGAGAATGATGGCTCAGAGGTCAGATCATCTGTGTCTAATCCTGACTCTAGTATGAACTGTGTATCTTTAGGCAGCTAAGTCAATATTCATAGCTATTAAGCAGAGACAATACTTGAAATAGTTTGTTGTTTTGTTATTTTTCTGAAAATTATATGAAACAATATGTAAAAAGAAATTAGTACAGGAATTGATGGAAAGCCAATGTCCAACAAAGGTTAACTTTAAAATAGAGCATTTTGACTTCCTCTAACAAATCACACGAATTTACTATCTTACACTTTGGTAAGTTAAAAGTCCAATATAAGTCTCAATGGTCTAAAATAAATGCAGGGCTGCATTTCTTTCTGGAGGCTCTAGGGAAATCTATTTCTTTGCATTTTCCAGGTAGAGGTTGCCCACATTTCTTGGTTCATGGCCCTTTCCTCCAACTTCAGCATCAGTCATGTTGTATCTCGCTATGCCTTTCTTCTGTAGTCACATCCCCCTTACACTCTCTTCTTCTTCTTTCTGCTTTCGTTTTTAAGGACACTCATGATTACATTGAGCGCATCTGTATAATTCAGGATACTCTCTCCAGTTTAATGTTAGTTAGCAATTATGGTGGGCTAAATAATGACCTCCCCAAACCCATCTACATCCTCATCCTTGAAACCTGTAAATATTACCTTATGTGGAAAGAAAAGGACTTTTTGTAGTTGTGCTTAAATTAAGGATCTTAAATGAGAAGATTATCCTGGATTATGAGTGGGCCCTAAATGTAATCACAAGTGTCCTTATAAAAGGGAGCCAAGAGATTATATGCACAGAAAATGAGAAGGCAATATGATCACAGAGGCAGAGATTGAAGTGATGCAGTCACAAGCCAACAAATGCTGGCAACCACCAGAAGCTGTAAGAAGCAAAGAACAGATTCTCCCATAGTGCCTTCAGAGGAAGCACAGGACTGCTGACATCTTGGTTCAGCCCAGTGAAATGGATTTCAGAGTTTCAGCCTCCAAAACAGTGAAACAATACATTTCTCTTGTTTCCAGGAACCAAGTTTATAGTAACTTCTAATAGAAGCCACAGGAAACTAATATAGTAATCTAATTCCATCTGCAATCTTAATTCTCCTCTGCCATGTAATAGAACATTGGCACAGGTTTCAGGGATTAGGACATAGACAACTCTGGGGGGCATTATTCTGCCTACAGTATTCCTTTAGTCCATCAGCTTCATAAATATGCCCCTATAACTCATTCCATCTCCTTCCACATAACACGCTGCACTATGGCCTCTTTCTTCAAACTCAATAGCTTCGTGGTTAAGAGTGCTTATTCCAGAGTGTATATACTTCAACACTTACTAGCTGTGTGACTGTGGAAAGTTACTTAACCCAATTTTCTCATCACTACAATGGAGATTTTAAATATATCACTTCTTAGGATGGCTGAACTGATTAAATGATATCATGTATGTAAGGTTTTGATTGTTTTGCACATGATAATCTCTCAGTAGGGTCACATAATAATATCCTTTGAAAAACCATCATCTTCACCATTAGGAGGTAGAAGCAGCACTCATATGTCAATTTTCTATTACTCACTGATAGAAATAGTGGCTGAAACAATAATCATTTATTATTTCATGATTATGTGGGTCATCAATTTTGGCTGAGCTCATTGTGCCATTCTGCTGGTCTCACTTGAGTTCACTTATGGGGCAGCACTTAGCACAATGTTCTCATTCATATGCCCAGTGGTTGATGGCTATAGGTGTCTCATCCTCACAGAGACTAACGCCAGTCTTTTCACATGGCAGTCTCAGGCCTAGGCTCAAAACTCCAACATTGTCCCTTCTGCCATATTTTATTGGTCAAAGTAAGTCCCAAGGCCAATCTGAATTCAAACAAGAGGCAAGATATACTCCACCTCCAGATGGGAAGAATAGAAAAGTCATTTTTCAGAGGAGTGTGCATTGAGTGATAAGAGGAACTTGGAACCATTTTTTTGCAATCCACCACAACGAGCTTTGGAAAGATAGTTTTAGATCGAAAATTGAGCAAATGCATGACTTTGGACTAATCTTGCAACCTTCAGTGCAACAACAGCATTTGAGGACCTATTATATGCCAAATATTGTGCTTGAATCTGGAGACATTAAAAGATCCTGGGACATGCTCTCCCCCTCAAGAAACTAGCCTGTAAAAATGGACAATATTTACTTTAAATAATTGATATGATGTCTAGCACAGTAGTTGACAGTACCTGGCTTATGTTAGGCACTCAGTAAATGAGAGCCATCATGATTATTCAATTTTCATGAGAATGTCCAGATTTCATTCATAAGCGGGCATTGAATATATGTCCTCTATATTAGTCTGCTCATGCTGCAAAAATCAAATACCACAAAAATAATGGAAATTCATTTATTGGGGTTCTGGAGGCTGAGTAGTCTAAGATCAAGGTGTCAGCACAGTAGATTTTATTCTGAGGAATCTTCTCTTGGCTTGTCGGTGGCTGTCATCTTGTTTGTTTTGAGCTCACATGACCCCATCTTTGGGTAGGTGAAGGAAGAGAAGGCAAGCTCTCTGATATCTCCTCTCATAAGGGCACTAATCTCATCATGAGGGCTCCACCCTTGTGAACTCATCTAACCTATATTACCACCTAAAGCCACCATCTCCAAATACCATCCCATTTGGGCTCAGGGCTTCAACATACGAATTTTGTGGGAGCATAAACAGTCAATCCATAACACCATTCAAGGCCTTTCATCTTTCAGGCCCAGAAGGCAAAAAGCTTGCATGCATGCTCTCTGGTGGCCTGGAATTGATTTTATAGCAATGAATCAGAGCCATCTTTTAAGTAAACATTTATAATCAAAACTAGAAGTGTGCATTCAACCTCAGATTTGTTCTAGAAATACAATAGTATGCATAGGGTGCAATTACCAGAGCTATAAACACATAATGCACTAATTTAGTCTTAAACAAGGACAGGTGTTAAAAGCCTTTCACAGTCCAAGAAGTGGCAAAGCCTGGATAATAACTTCAGTCTCAGATACAGCTTATTTTTTTGTTCAAAGGCTTATTACAAATCCTGGGTGTCAGAACCAGGCAGTATGAAAAGAGAACAGAACTGTGGGTCTGACCACCTGGCTTATAGACCTAGCATTAGCACTAACAAGCTCTCTGACCTAAAGTAAGCTATTTAACCTCTCATAGCCTCAGTCTCTGAGCGCACAATGAAATGGAGGGACTGGCTTAGTGTTTTTGTACTGTGTTCCATACTGCCCTGGGATAGCAAAGACCTGCGGCAGGGATGGGAGACATGAACAGCTTGGGAATCCCCAACATCCATCTCACCCCAGCGCCCCTCCCTTCTTTAAGCCAGCTCTAAGACATTTGAAGAAAAGGTCCACTGTAGGAAACTAGGTAAATAATGGAGGTCAGTGAACTAGATCAGAGTCCCCAACTTTAAAGTGCTTACGGGTAACCTGGGGATCTCATTAAAATTCAAATTCTGATTCAATAAATCTGGGATGGGGCATTTCTAAGATTGTCCCAGATGGTACAGATACTGTGTGTCCCCAGATCACACTCTGCTCAATAAGGGATCCAATTATAATACAAATTTTTAATCACTAATTTTTCAATTACTGAAGAAAAGTATTTCTAGTTTACATGCATGGGTATCAAGTGAGAGGAGCAAATGAAGCTTTGCAACCTTATGATTATTCCAACAGATCTCATATCAAAAATGCTTTTCCTCGGGAAAGAGCAGCCCTGAAATTACATTTAGAGGGACAGGTACACCTGGATTGACTTAGGTGACTATTGTACGTGCCTCAACCTTCATGTGGAATTCAAAGCAAATCTTTTGAAGGGTTCAGTGCAATTCTATTACCTTTTCCATTGTTCTTTTCATTTTCTCACTCCTCTGCACTGCCTGTTTCCAGGTGAAATGGGAAATAGAAGGACCAAAATACCAATAATAAGAAGGGATTTTCTTGCAGTATTTGCAATCCAGCTGGAATTGGGGAGTAACAAAAAATCTCACAAGCAAAGCAAATCTTGAGGCCATCCAATTTGGCAGATTCCCGAGCGACGGACTAAGAATCTAATGGGAAGGATATCTAACATTTCAGGCCTCTATAGGTGCCCCATCCCTCATTTCAATACCAGAAATTTTCAGTCCCTACAGCTCTGGTTCAACAAGTTGGGTAATTAGCTTGCTATCCGCCCTGTCAGGGAACTAGTCTTAGCACTATTATGTTCAGAGGCACCAACCTCCCTGAAGAACCACATTATTAGAGGTTGCAAAGATAATCCAGAGACGAATAGTCTGAAAAGCCACATGAAAACTGCAAAGATGAATTAAATTACATTCCAGAGACTAAAGAATAAATTGGAAATGAGGCAATTTCTTATTCAAGAAGACTTTCTCCCAGTTCTCTCTGAATGTAAACATGCGGCTTTCTGTAGAGGATGGGGTCACCACTGCCTGGGGAAAGCAGCTTGAATTTTATTACCTTGGTGATCCCTGGCAGCATACACACTTCAGGAGGCACAAACCCTGCTCCCCTTTACTTTGTCTCATGTGCTGGTTTCTAGCTCTCATAACATTTTAATTAAATTTGGGCTTGTCTTTCTGTCTCACCTTACTCTCTACATCAAAGGAGAGGCTTTTCACATGCTGCCTGGCTAGGGTCCCTGAAATTCTTCCATTCCAAAAGCAGGCTTCTTTGCCATACAAGGAGAGCGGCAATTAAATCAAAGCAGAGGTAACCTGCAGCTTCTATGAGACGTAGCTGCACACATAACTTCAATGTGACTTATATATAAAGGTAATGAATTCTATAATGCAAATTCACATACAGGTCAAATAAAAAATGGCTTTGCATTAGATAGTACACTGAGTATTAGGTAGTTGTCACACAATAAATAATTCATCTTGCATAGCCACTTGCTATGTAAATGATAGTCTATGTATATTAACGCATTTAGCACTTAGAATAAAATGGACACCTGGGCCAAATGAATCTCTCTCAGGACATATTACCATTACCACTCCCTAGTGAGTTTAACTTTTCACTTCTAAGGATGGTAATGAGGATATTAATTAAATAGGGCATGAGATTCATTTTGATAAAGCCAGAGTTACAAGAAAACAAGTGAGTAACTTTAATACACCTTGATGGTCTGGGCCATGGCACATATTCAGTTAACAGTAATGACTTGTAAATCAATTTGATTGGGAATCTGTGGCACTCAGGAAAACAACAAAGGTTAGATATTTTCACTTGGAAAAAATTCTATTTACCTCCATTTTCTTTAAATGCCATTTGGTCACATGAAAAACACATCTAACTTTCTGGCTGTTCTACAAAATGTCTTGGTTTCTTCAAAAGTAGCTACTAATGCATCTTCTGCATTAACACTTATTATGCATTTGGATACCACATCTATGGAAAATGTCATCTCCTCAAATCGCTTCATGATTAAATCACACAGAAAAAGAAATTTCCCAGTGATGCCTGAATTTTCAAATCTTTGTGAAATTCCAACCAAAATAATATTCCTTACTGGTGGTGTTGAAAACATCTCCCCCATCATATCTCTATTTATGCTGGATCAAGGTGTGTTTTGAGAATGTATTCAAACAATGTTTACCACCAGGACTTAGATGATTTACAGACTGAGGTGGCCCAAGTGGAGACAAAGTCTGAGGAAGAGTGTGGAGGAGGGGAGATGGCAGCTTCTGTGAAAGTATTCAACATAAGGAAAGCATTTCCTTCTTGGGAGCCACACTTAGCAGCAGAACCAAAGACAGAAGAGAAGGAGAGAGGTGGTTTGCAGCGGCTTGCATCAGTCACAGCTCAACTAGAGAAGCTGAATAAGTAGGATTCAAATGAATTTATACAGACAATGAGCAATTTGGGGGGCCAGCTAATCAAATTCAAAGTCTGTAAGGTGATCAGTCAGGGAAGAAGGATTGCAAGCAGGTCAGAACCCCACAAACACAAGCTGCAGTGTGTTGTCCATAGGCACCAGTCAGGAAGGAAGATCCAGGAGAAAGAGAGAGTAGCTGCATGTCCAGCTGCTGTGTTGAGTCCCTGAGCTCAGGGAAGGCTTAAGCCCTCTTTAAAGCCCTAGAATTAAGTAAGTCAGGGCCAACAATGATAGTATCCCTTTAGATTCACTTGAAGTAACTGACATGTGACTATAATCACATTGACAGAATTCCTTCACAGCAGCACCTAAATTAGTGTTTGACTGAGTAACAGGGAGAAGAGAGGTGTGAGTCATAAAATGGTCATCACCGCTTCCTAAGTTATAGCCCACACTACCTAGAAACATAGTAGATATAGAATTTTAGGGACTGCAGTTCAGTTTAGCTAAGTTAACACAACAAAAAGCCATCACAGAGCTAATACTAAAACTTGTCTAAATCCATCAACCCTGAAAATGTGTATTGGTAATTATATAAATGGAAGAGTTGTGTTACTAAATGCTGTAACATTCTGGAACTCAGACAGCCTTGAAGTGGAAACTCTCTCATCCATTTACCTCATTGAGCATTATGCAAGGACATTTTTCTTCTAACATTGTAAGAGTAATGGCAAGGGCTATAGCCACTTAGCTCCAGCTCTGTTGCCAATTAACTGGACTCCAGCTCAGGCAGAGTGATGGTAGCAGCAACAGCAACAGAAATGATTTGCCTCTTGGATTGGTTCCTCTGTGCAACTGATGAGGTTGGATGACTCAGCCTCAGTGGCAAGTAATAATGATGTATTCATAGGCATATGTTAGCATCAGTGGAATATCAAAGGTACATAGAAAGTAGACACCATAAAAGGCTGGAGATACTAGAGTCAATCATGTAGGGGACGGAAGCTGTTACAATTTGGGAATTAATGTAAATAGGACTACAATTGTACTCTTCAGCTACCGACATCTCAGGTACTGATGTGGCGCCTGCATATCGTATTTATATACCAAGTGTCTGTGGATGTTCTAGGGCAGAGGTCACTATGACAGGGTAATACTATGCTAGGACCCATTCTAAGATCTGGAAGTCCAGAGCTGATGGACAGCAGTCAAAATCACATTGTCAGAATGGGGATGCAACTAGAATTAGAATCTCAGAAGAGGTAGGTAAAGGAAACTAGACCTAAGAAAGAAACACAGTCATTACAAAACCAAACTCGGAAGAAAGAAGATAGGAATAGAGAAGGAACTCAACAGCCAATAAACTAGTCCCTGAAGGTGACAGAAACTTTACTACACCTGGTAACACCTCCCCCTTTCCCTCTGACTTTGGCTACAAAGCAAACCTTAGCTTGCCTAATTCACCTGGGTCCTTTATAGAATTCTAACCACAGCTCTCCATTAACCCCAGGTGTTCCTTATGTAAGGGGAAGTAAGTGTTCTTAGTGGAAATTTTAGAGACAAACAAGGGATAAAAGAATAATCCTAACAGGAAAATAACCTTAACTCTGTCATCACTTGAAAAAGGAATAACATTTGGCTAATTTAGTATATTTGGAAAACTTCTCTCCATAACTTAAAATCAGCATAATGCTAACTTCCTTTCTCTGCTAGTGAGATGTTATATCATGGTTAATCGTAGATGTAAAACAAGAGTAATATAAACATACAATAAAAAAAATTTATTGCTACATTATTAAAATGGGAATGAGAAATCTTAGAATTCTTTGCATTTCTTGGTAGGAGAATAGATAGAGATAGAAAATCTAAAGTATTTTTTAAATTATTAAAATGGAAGTTAGTAAAATTTCACTTTGAATTCAACAAATTTGTGTCTATGATATCTATCTACCTATGTAACATGTATTTGTTATTCCTCTGGTACCTCATAGCTAGAGCTGTTAGCAGATTAGGAAAAAAGGGTGCAGCAGGTATAATCATGGGGAAGATGAGGACAAAGAAAGAGTGAGAAGGCAAAATATGAGAAGTGCCATAGAGGAAGTAAGAAAAAGAGGAAGAAAGGAGAATAGAAAGGACAGAAGAATTATAACATGGTTGAGGACATTTGCAGAGATCTCCACTGTATGTATGGATTGTTCCAAATGCCTCAAGCAGGAAACAGAGTCCAACAGAGAAGAAAGAGTAAAGAGGGGGAGAGAAGTAACATGTAGCATGATTAAGACACCATACAATAAAACTAATATTAGTGAAAAAATAATGGGCTGCTTGCTGACCTCCTCAGACCTTGATTTAATTAGAAAAAAAGCTGAAGGAAGTTTCTTAGGTAGCACTGAATTCAGAAAAGGGGATGGGCTTTAGAGTTAAAACATACTTCTGAGATCCTTCCCCCTTCTTCCCTCTAGTGGCAAAGATGAACCATCTCACCTCTAATGTCTAGGAAGCCCTTTCCTCTTAGAGTTCACTCCACTAGGTGTTGCCTATTTCCTGAGCTCTCAACCTCCCTCTCTCTACCAGATATTCCCCTTCAATAGCCAAAACTTACTCCATCATTTCTGTCCTCCGTGTCCCCACAGCCCCTCCAGCTATTGCCATATCTGTCTACTCTTTAGAAGGAGATCAGAGTGTTCTTTTGAAAAGTACATTCAGTCATGTTACTCTTTCAAAATCCTTCCAAGGCTTCCCACTGTATTCTCAACATCTTTAACATTTGATCTACAAATTGTTGCCAAGCCCAGCCCTTGCCTAGTCTCAGTCGTTCACCATGCTTTAGCCATATCACCTTCTTTAAGCTCCTTGAACACACCCCGTGCCCAGTTCAGTCCTGTCTGCACTTGTTCTTCCCTCTGTCTGAAAGTTTTGCCTAGACCTTTCATAGGCCATTCTTTAACTTAAATGTGACATCCTCAAAGAGGCTCTCCCTTTGACTAGAAAGGAAATTATGTTAAATCACAGTACCCTCTCCTTCCATTACTACACTTTTAAACATATATATTCTGTGTAGAGAGTTGCTGGATGTCTACCTCTCCCACCAGAGTGTAAGAACAGATACAGTACATTTTACTTACCTCTCTCACTATCTACATAAATAACTGTACTATTCATCCTAAAAGCAGATCTTGTAAGTAGAGGGATAAGTGTTTCCACCCTTTGTGTTGTTCCACCCTTTAAGTTCTTATGTTGTGAAACTTAGTGATACCTGGACAATTCATCATTGATATCAAATATTTTCTGTAAAAGGCCAGATAGTAAATATTTGATGCTTTGCAGACCAAAAGGGTCCCGCTGCAACCATTCAGTTCTGCCTATGGGGTGAAAGTGGTCATAGATGATACACAAATGAATGAGCATGGTTGTGTGCCAACAAAACTTTATTTATGAACACTGCAATTTGAATGTCATATAATTTTCAAATGTCACAAAATATTCCTCTTCTTTGTATTCTCTTTCAAATTTAAAAGTATAAAAACTATTCTTATCTTGAGGCCATACAAAGGCAGGCAGACGGCTGGATTTGGCTTGAGGCCTATCATTTGTTGAATCTGATCTGTTATAACCATTTAGTTTCCCAACCTTTCTCCCAACCTTTCTCCTAATTGCAAAAACAAACCAATAAATTACAATGATAAACACTGCTCCCTGGAGAGGAAACATAATCCAGTTATGGCCCCCTACCCCCATCCCCTGCTTGAATCCTTCCAGTGGATTTCCATTTCTCTTACTGTCAAAACTCCTCAACAGGCCCTAGGAAGCTGATTTAGGTTGGGCCCACACCCCCATCATTGCACTGATCATATTAGATATCTTTTTCTATTCTCATCCTGCTCATGCTTGCTCAGCTTCCAGGCCTCCACTGGAGGCCGCCTTCACATTTTCCACCCTGCCCTTCCCCAGCTAGTGATCACTACCTCCTAAGGGGAAATATCCTTGCAGGTGTGATGCTAGTGCCTATTCTATGCCCCCTGACACCTACTCTTACCCCATGAGGCAGACCCTACAGGTTGCCTACCCAGTGGCCACTGCCTCCTATCTCCTCTTCCCTTTCTTTTACCTGGCAAGGCTCATCTTCCACCAAAAGGGCTAGAAACTCGCTTCCCAGCCTTTTACATTACTAGGCTATGGCCATGTGATCCAATTGTGGCCAATGAGATTCACTAAGGAAAAGGTCTCCAATTTGCAGTTTTGTTGATATTTGTTCCTTATCCTTTAGCTTGAAAAATTAAACAGCACATAGCATGTATATAGCGATTTTTAATGTTTAGAGTATTATATATTATGTCATTTGAACTTTAGAATAACCATGTGAAACAAGGAGAAAAGATAAACATTTCCCCACTTCAAAATTAGGGAAGGGTACCCTGAATTGTTAAGTATCCTCCACCAAATATTTCAACTAACAAGCGATGGAGTTAAGCCCATCTCCTGACTTTCAGCCCAAGGCTTTAATTGTCTCCCTTCCTCCTTCTTGCTAACTGACTAATAGTGACATAAACTAGTCATTCATTTTCACTTGTGAAACACATGTTTTCCTCTAGAAGAAGAAACTGGCTGAGACTCATTTATTTGGAAAAAGAAAATAGTTTTTCTTTTGTTTTTGTTTTTTGTTTTAAGTAGCAGATATAAAAGCAACACTAGTAGTAACGGAAATGTAGACTATTCTTAATGGTCAAAAGACACTATGTATTTTTAAAAAGCAAGAAAAAATTGTTTCTGAAACACTGAGATTTAAAGGAATACATTTTGACAAGTTGGAAAGTCCATATAAAATTTTTGCATTTAGGAAAGATTTGTCTAATGAGTCAACAAATGCTAAAACCATTGGAACACCAAAACTAGTTTTTGTTTCAATTCAGATATTAATTTTTGTGTGTGTCAATTAAACTCTTAGGAGATCTACTTGAAGGCTGAAGTAAATATGGTCGTGCTCCATCCATGTTCCTTCTTCAGGGCCTTTGCACTCATTTCCTCACTTCTGGGAAGATCCCCTGCTGGCTCACAGCTGGGCCCTGGCTGAGAGTTACCCTTAGCAGCCAGGAAACTTCCTCCTCCAGAGTTTGAGCCCTCCCCTGGGACAGCTGGTAGCCTATTACTGTTGGATGATGAGACAAAAGCCTGGCTCCTTCGCCTAAATTCATGATAACTTTTAAAGTCATGTAAGCACCAGAGTTTCCTGTACATTATTATCTGAGCCTCAGCTGCAATCAAAATATGGAGGGAGGCAGTTCCACCTTTCTCACTTTTTTTTTTCTTTTTAAGATGGAGTCTCACTCTGTCACCCAGGCTGGAGTGCAGTGGCGTAACCTCGGCTCACTTCAAGCTCTGCCTCCCGGCTTCACACCATTCTCCTGCCTCAGCCTCCCGAGTAGCTGAGACTACAGGCGCCCGCCACCATGCCCGGCTAATTTTTTTTTGTATATTTAGTAGAGACGGGGTTTCACCGTGTTAGGCAGGATGGTCTCGATCTCCTGACCCGTGATCCGTCTGCCTCGGCCTCCCAAAGTGCTGGGATTACAGGCTTGAGCCACTGCACCCGGCCTCTCACTTTTATATGAGTATATCTGAGAGTATTATCCATAAAACCTTTGGTATGCGATTGTGCGTCTTTGACTATGTTTCCAGGAAACCCAATCCACGACTAAGGTTAATTCTGAAAAAGAGGAGGGAGGGAGGGAGAGAGACAGAGAGAGAGAGAGAGAGAATTTTATCTACTTGGTTGAAATTTGTATTTCTCAAAAGATGAATAAAACAATAAGTGGGAACTGCTGAACTTAGCTTATTTCTGCATAAATTTTGCAAAACAAAACTGGTTTCTGAAGTAGACAGTATGAAAGTGAGGAAAATATATCTTCTACTCCATATTTTAAAGTCATTATTAAATTACTAATCCAGAAAAAAAGATAAATATAATCTTTCTTCTTAAAGTCCACAATAACAAATAACCTTAATTAAAACAAAATATATTAAATAAAAACAAAAACACAAAGTGGCATCAAAAAAACTGTACTAAACGTATTTTTATAAAATATATTTTGCATTAGGACAAGAGGATCACACAATAGGACATAAAACTAAAGCAGAAAGGGTTAAGCCTAAGATTAGCTGAGATAAACAAAAGAATAATAAAGGAAACCATTGGGTTTTTTGTGGCTTTTATTTTCTCTACTAAGCTTGGAAAAAGCCAAAGATCATTGCAAAGTTTCCTTTGCTTCTTCTCCTACATTTATATAGTTCCTGAAACCTATTAGGTGCTTAATAAAAGATAAGAAAAGAAGGAAGGAAGGGAAAGAGGGAAGGAGGGAGGGAGAAAGGAAGGAAGGAAGGAAAAATACTGTCATTTAAAAAGACATCAAAGAGAGAGTAACATTGAATTATATTTTATTTCCATATTTTTTATTTAGGAGAATAATACCTGATACAAAAAAAGTGTTAAAGAAAAATTGAAATCCAAAATTTTAAAATTGTCTATCAGAAATAGTCTTAAATTGTAACTCTGTGACTCTGAGCTAGCTGTGTAAGAATATCTGATAAATCTTTTTATGAATGACCTGGTGATTATTAAAATTATAAAATTATATACATTAATCAGAATATCTTTAACTCTTTATTTAGCTAACTATCATCTATTCACTTATCCACCCAACTTGTTCATTGTTTAAACTATACTTTCTGTCTGGTGTGCACCCTTCCTATTCCTGCTTTAGAATCTTTCAAAATAATGTCTACCTATCAGGACAAATCTTTACCTTTGCTGTTGTCTTCTATTTAATATGATGTCTTTCTATATTTACTTAAATTTCCATTTTACTCAGTTTATAGTATTGATATTGATGGTGGCAGCAGCCAGTCTGGAGCAGCCACTGCGGGGATGCCAGCTGCAGCAGAAGAGGCATGGCCAGGGCTGTGTGCTCCCCAGTGCTGGTGGGGGCCAGGAACAGGTGGGAGCCTTGCCTCCTACCAAGTTAGCAGGGCAGGAATCCCAGGCTCCCAGGCGCAGGTTCAGCCACCCAGCCTCGGCTCCAGATCTGTGCATCCCTATGCTTTCAGGGGCCTGGGAAGCCCCCTGTCCCCATAGGCTCAGAAATGCCTGCTCCTGCTCCCTGGCCTCTCTCCCCTCCCCATGCCTGCTTCAGTGCAGAGCACAGTAGCCATGGAGCCCACGCACTGTCACAATCCAACCAGGTGGTCACATGCTCAGGGTGATGCTGACACACCAGCACCCTGCTACCTCAGCCGCCTCCAGACTTTAGGCATCATTGAGCACAGGAGGGAGGCCAGGTGGCTGAGAATGGCTCCAAGTGGGTCTGCAGGCACCCCTTGGGGCAAACAACCTGAGTGTGGTGGACAACGTGTTGAAAGTGGCAGGAGGCATGCAGCTTCCTAGGCAGGAAAGGGTGGGTCTCTAGTGAAGCCCCACCTTCAGGACAGTAACAGCCTGATGCCTGGGCGCTAGGCTACTGGTCCCAGCAGTCTGGAGTGAAAACTTCGTTGATGACAGTTCGGCCAATCAGATGGTGCTTTTTTCAGGCCTGCTTATGGCTGACCACGGACCAATCAGCATGCACTTCCTTCATTCTGAGCACATAAAAACCCCAGCCTCAGCCAGCCTCACATACTTGCTGGGATGACCTGCCTGCAGAAAGGAGCTACCCACTATGGGTCTCCTCTCTGCTGAGAGCCGGACACTCACTAGAATGACCTGCCTATGCAAAGGAGCTACCCACTCCGGGTCTCCTGAGAGCTGTTCTGTTGCAAATGGAGTTCCTCTCTGCCTTGGTCATGCTCCAGTTGTTCATGTATCTTATTCTTCCTCTATGTAGGACAAGAACTCAGGACCTACCAAATGGTGGAACTAAAGAACTGTAACACAAACAGGGCTGAAACACACATCCCGCCACCCACTCACCACATTGCAGGTGACAAGAAGGAAAGAAGAGCTATGGCTTCTCTTGGAGCCCGGACCTCAGGGCCCCCCAGGCCAGGGCTGTGACATGCTGTAACATGCTCTTTGGGGCTCTGCAGTTTCTGGCATCTCTGAGCTTTCAGGCGCCATTATGTTCCTCCTGTCCAGATGCTGGTGCCTGCAGCAGAAGATGCTTGCAGTATCTCTGATTTAGTCACAGCCTCACACAGAGCTGGCACATGGAGATGCCTGCCCCACCACAGCTGGCATACCTGGCTGTGTGCAGTGGCCAGACTCGGCGCTGTCTCGCTCACACAGCCCTTGCCTCTCCATGCCTGGATCCAGGCTGGCAGCACGACCTTAGTGCAGCCTGCTGGGCTGAGTGGGTAAAATGAGCCCAGTGGACAGAACAAGCCCAGTGGGTGCAAGCAAATCCCAAGCAGAGGCACTGCCAGCCACAGAGTTTCCAGTTGGTGAAATGACAACCTAAGGATCCCATGACAATATTTTATCTTGTCCCTTCACCCCAATGTCTGCATCTACCTCATTTTGCATCCCTAAAACATCTGAAAAAGGCTGATGCACATACTACTGTCTCAATTAATATATATTCATTATGTAAACAGGAAAAAATATAGAAGTGTGCCATTAAAATTTATATAAGGAACTCATCAGAGATTGAGATATGTCCTATGAACCAGTTCAGGCTTACATTAAAAAATTATTTTAAAAGAGATTCTTAAAATATTAATCCCAACATTTTCATAAAGGCACTAGTGAGGAAGAAATATCTTCTCTCTTTGAGAAATACATCTGTCTTAACTGAAGGTCAAATGCAGACTAAAGTTACTGAATATCCATGATCCAGGAAGAATAGTTGATTATTCTTGTTCCTATTTACACTGGTACTAAGGTTTATTTTTTGTTTCATTAAGACTAGAAACTGGAATTAGTAATTGAAAGTAATAGGAGGAGGTATTTGCTTCTTTTCTAATAAAGTGTAAGACCAAGAAATTCAAACTACCTACAAAATGCCAACAGATATTGGCCAACCTCTGGGCTATTTTATTTTATTTAATTTTATTTTTGGAAACAGAGTCTCACTCTGTGGTCCAGCCTGGAGTGCAGTGGTGCAATCTCGGCTCACGGCAACCTCCACATCCTAGGCTTAAGCAATTCTCCTGCTTCAGCCTCCCGAGTAGTTGGGACTACAGGCACACACCACCACACCTGGCTATGTGTGTGTGTGTGTATTTTTTATTTAGTAGAGACAGGGTTTCACCGTGTTGGCCAGGCTGGTTTCAAACTCCTGACTTCAAGTGATCCAACCGTCTCAGCCTCCTAGAAGACTAGGATTACAGGCTTGAGCTACCATGGGCAGCCTGGGCTCTTTATTTAACAATAAACCTTAGAATCAATAAACCTTAAAAGAAAAATATATTAATTCAATAATTACTCATAGTTGAGATGTCATAGTCAGTTGGGTCTCTAGCAGAGATTTAGACTTAAAGGTCAAGAGCACAACATTTAGTCCATTTGAAACAATGATGTTCCAAATGATATCTTGATGACCTATAAGAGTTAATGCGTTTTCTAAGTAAGCACTTTAGACCATTGTTAGTGATAGAAACAACCCCAATAATGGATAGCTAGCAGAGCATAAAAATTTTAAAGATGTGTGTCTTACTTGAAGCACTAAAGGTTAATTAAGTGAGGATCTATTGAACTAGGAGAAGGAAGCTTTTCTTTAAAACAATATTAAGCACTAAATTGTTAGCATAAGATTACTAAACAATGCCAGCAAATAATCGAAACCCCCAAACAACTTCCTGCTGAAATATCCAGCCCAGAAGAGCAATTTCTCAGGCAGTTATGATTCTTCACAATGGAATTTATGAACTAGGGTCAGCACTTTGAATTATGCTAACCAGCAACTGGGGCAGATTCACGATAATCTAAGAGCAAAGACCTCAGTGTAATAATTACTCTGACTTTTTAACATGTAGTGAATCCAAATAAAGGGCATTTAAAAATCTGCAACATGTAAAGAAGCCTGATGCTGACAAAACAGTACAGTACAGAGTCAGTGAAGCCCAAGTGTGAGAAACTTGACACAGTAAAAATTTACATCATTCTAAACTTCATGAGATCAAGGACCTTGTCCATTATGTTGCTGAGCCAATATTTCAGTCCCCTGTTTATTGAATTTTGTTATATTCTATGCTAGTAATATATTTCCCCCATTTATTTCTTGCTTTGCTTGTAATGTGTGACTTTCATTTATGCACTCCCTTTATCTATTTAAGTAGTGGGTTTTGGATAGGTTGTTGTGTGTTGCTTCTTTTCTTTTTTCATTTACTGTGTTTTTTATTAGTTTGGGTAAAACTTTATCTCTACTTTTATGAATCCTGTTCTTATTTCATTATTTCTAGAGTTTGCATTCTCTACCTCAATAGCTCACTCTTCTGACATCTTCTAAAGGCAGTTATTATCAATATAGTTTCACTGAAGTCTAGTGATAATGTTTTATTAAATGTTACATTGAGGCTGAAATCCCCCACAGCAGGTAGCCCAGAATCATTACCAGTCTGAATATTTTCTGTACCAAGATGATAATGATAAACACACAGTCTCAGTTGGAGGCTTACCACTTATTACTTAATCCACAAGCCCCCTGCAGGTATATTTTGGTGTCTTCAAATGCCCACCCAAGGGTTGTACAAAAGCCTAAAGCTAAAATACATAAATAGTTTTTAAAAGGTATTATTATACAACATAAGCTTTTTGCTTTAGAGAGATTGTTATCTTTCTAACAAGAATCCCAAAGTAACCTAAGTATTTGAAAAAAAAATGTGTACATCATTAAGTGCCCCTTCTAAGTATTTTGAAAACTCTTCCTAAAATATTTTTCTTATTTCAACTAAGAACCAAATGAAATACTTCAAATTACCATTTAATGAAATGTTTAGATAAGGGCAACGAAAGAATTTTTTAAAAATTGTCTCCAGACTTCATAAATTCTGTAAGTCAAACTGGCTGAGGATTATTCAAGTCATAATGAGGACTGCACACCAGGCACAAAAGGCCAAAGGGCTTGAACATCACCCTAAGCAAAACGATGGAGAAGGCACAAATGTATATGAGAGGGAGGCATTTACAGTCTTAGCAGCACTACCTAAGTTCTTTTTCATAATGTCATGTGGACTTGCCAGGATTTACTTTTGTTTAAAAAAAATTGATAGGCAGATCGGTTTTCAGATCAAAATCAAGAGGTGAGAGAGTCTAACACACATGTCTAGGGCAAGCCATGTTGTTCTAGTTCTTCCCATTGATGCCAAGGTGGGTTTAAAGACAGCAATTAGCAAAGGGAAAAATTTAATCAACTGAGAATTGAAAAATAAATGCTTTCCCAATTTAAGTTCCATTTTTATATGACTACAAGAAGGCTGTTTCAAAAATCGCCTTTTTAAGAGCTGAAGCTTTAATTTCCAAGTAAAATATTTATGCTGTTTTAGATATGGCTTGTTTTATAATGATAGCTAAGCCACAGGGAGTCACTGGGGATGACCAAGCACTTGATGTAAATTGGAGGTGACCTGGGTAAGGATCTGATTGTACTCATTCATTCTTGCGGAAAATTCATTCCAAAGTACTACCATGTAGCTGGTACTATGCTAAAGGCCATGCATACCATAAGGAAAAATAAGATACAGTGCTTATACCCAAGGAATTCATGAATTAAAAGAGAAAAGTTTCATGTAAAAAAAAAGGATTAGATATAACTACTATACAAAACACTGAAAGAAACAGGAGTTTGAAGAAAACTAAAGTTTCCTTTGACTGGAGTGACTGAGAAAGGTCCAATGAATAGAAGAAATGGCATTTAATCTAGTTGTGACAGCATTAGTAAGAGGTTTTCTTTGGCTTTTTAAAGTTTCTCATAACAAAAGAAATACATATTCATGGCAGAAACTTTAGAAAACATAAATGAGCAAAAGAAAGAAAACAAAAACTCTGACTCTCAAATATAACCACTGTTAACATTTTGGTGTACATGCTCACAATATGAATATTTAGCTAACACATGTCATTTAAAATATCCTACCACTAACATTGATAGAATGGATATTATTTTCACAGAAATATGCCCGTGATCTATTGTTAAGTGAAGATAGCTGATTGTAGAATTGATTATACATTCATGCATATAAATACATAAATTGAATCCTATATGCTGTGGTAGAACAGATATGTACTGTATTTTAAAATTTCTTATTTTTTTCTCTCTTTTTAGTGTGTATGTTTTTTTTTTCTAAGAGAAGAGCTTTGAAATGCATTTCTAACAGAGATTTTATGCCTCAGTTGAGTATAACAAAAATAAAATGGTAATCTCATTAATCATCATAAAGTTAATGAACAAATTCAACACTTAGGACAAACAGAGTTTACAATTTTAAGTGAGCAAGAATAGTCTACAACAAACATTCTTACAGTTGTGATTTCATGGAACAAACATATGTAGCCTCAATGTTATAAGTCAACAATTCATGAGGAAAAAAACTACTAAAGCAGAACTATGAATTTTACAGCCAAGGCCTTTATCTTTTTAGTAAACGGAAAGAAATTCAATTTTATCATGATAAAATACTATGTATATATATATATATATATGGTAATGAAATGCAAATATTCTTTAATCTTCTTCCTTATCTTTCTAAACAAAGGGTAATAGCCAAGTCTCTGCATTCTCAGAAACTCATAATATAAACAGATTATTAAAGCCAAATCTTTTCCACTGAGCACCATTTGAAAATTATGGCATATGGTTTCTACTATAATTTTAATCAAGATTGAATCAAAGTATTGAGACTTTATAATTTTCTATTTCCATACTGCATACTGTTGAATAATGTGGTGTTTTGTTTAACAATATAGCATAAACATCTATTTCTACCAAAGATTAATGTTGTGTTATTTTAATGTCTGCATTATAGCCTATTCTAGAGCTAAATCATACTGTAATTAACAATTACCTTATTAAACACTGTAAATATTTCTAATTTTTCATTAGTATGATAATGCTTCTATGACTATACCATTACGAAATATTTTCCACATACAAATATGCATTTGTGCATTTTTTTCAAAATAGTCTTAGAAAATCACATAAAATGGGGAATTTTTGGAACAAAGAGTATGCCCATTTTAAACGTTGCTCTTAAGTATTGCTCAAACACTTTCCTAAAAGTTATATATATGTATACATTGTAAATCTCCTCAGCAGGGTATTATAGTGTCTTATTTTTCCATAATCTTTTAAACACTGGATATTACCATTTTTCAAAATTATTTTCCAAGTTTGGGATAAAAAGCGACATTCAATTTTGTTTAAAATTCCACTTTATTTCTAGTGAGGCTTCGTAGTTTTTATAATATTGCAGCTCAGAAAAAAAAAAAAAAGAAGACACCAGGTCATATGCAGTCTCTCTCCAGAGCCCAGACATGTAACTATCATGCTACCTAGCCTCGTAATGTAATATGCAGCCAGGTGAACAGCAAATACTCAATAAACAAAAGCTTTTAAAACAAACAAACAAAAAAAACAAATATAATATTGCAGCTCAGAAAATGATACTCCAAAGTATGATGTTTTGGCATGCTGAATACTTCGATCTAAAGAACATTAGGAGGCCCCAGAACTAAGGTCTCTCTGACCTTTTCCTGCCCTCTTATCTCTTGCCCTTCTCTCTCCCAACAAAGAAGTCAAAGAAACTAGAACACTTTTTCCCCAAGGATGGTCATAGAAACCCTCCTTCCCAAAGCTAGTCACAAAATCCAGAAATATTACTCCAATCTTCCTCCACTTTTCTGTGTAAGAGCTAACAATCAAGAAATTCTGGCCAGGTGTAGTGGCTCATGGGTTGTAATCCCAGCACATTGGAAGGCCGTGGCAGGCAGATCACCTGCAGTCAGAAGTTCGAGACCAGCCTGGCCAACATGGTGAAACCTGTGTCTACTAAGACTACCAAAATTAGCCAGGCATGGTGGCCCATGCCTGTAATCCCAGCTGCTTGGGAGGCTGAGGCAGGAGAATCACTGGAACCTTGGAAGCAGAGGCTGCAGTGAACCAAGATCGTGCCACTGCACTCCAGCCTGGGCAACAGAGTGAGAGTCCATCTCAAAAAAAAAAGAAATTTTCTGACCTACATTGTTTGGTGGGAGATCATAAGGCTCGTTCCAGAGGGGGTCCAGCCTTTTCTGAAATGTCACAGAGAGAGGCCAAAAATTGTCCAAACAGGTCCTCCTGAGTTCTCCCACTCACTTTATTACTATTGGATCATTTCCTTTTTGTCTAGTCATGTCTCTACATATTTCTCCACTCTTTATCGAACATAGGAATAAAAATGACAATTTCTCTTTTGGGTCTTTAAGTCTTCATTCTCAAGTTTCCCATATCATGTAAAACTTTGATTAAATAAATGTTATGGTTTTCTCTTGTTAACTTGCCTTTTGTTATAGAAGTGTCAGCCGTGACCC
Source organism: Pongo abelii (assembly GCF_028885655.2). Taxonomy (NCBI): domain Eukaryota; kingdom Metazoa; phylum Chordata; class Mammalia; order Primates; family Hominidae; genus Pongo; species Pongo abelii. The sequence goes on along the minus strand of NC_071990.2, from coordinate 92,008,882 downwards.
TTGTGATGGGGAGGGAGAAAAGGTATCACACCTTATTTTTGGTCATTTGCTTTTATATTTGATTTGCTTGCATTGGTAAATTGGATTACAGTTCCATCATATTCAGTGCCTCTGCCTAAGGTGATTTTCCTTGTTTGGTGGGTGTACATGTGTGATGGTTAGCTTTATGTGTCAGCTTGACTGAGTTAAGGGATACCCAGATAGCTATTAAAACATGACTTTTAGATGTGCCTGCAAGGATGTTTCTGGAAGAGATTAGCATTTTGAATTAGTAGACTGAGTAAAGAAGATAACCCTCACCAATGTATTAGCCAATATATTAAGGACGTGGATAGAATAAAATGGCAGAAAAGGTAAAGTTACCGCTCTCTTCTTAAGCTGAGACATCTGTGTGCTTCTGCCTTTGGACTTTGAAGCTCCTGGTTCTTGGGCCTTCAGGCCTATAGACTTACACCAGCAATCCTCACACCCCACTACTGGTTTTCAGGCCTTTGGACTTGGACTGAATTATGCCACTAGCTTTCCTGGTTCTCCTGCTTGCAGGAAGCATATCGTGGGCTTCTCAACCACTGTAACAACATGAGTCAATTTCCATAATAAATCTCCTCATATGTCTATATATATTCCATTGGTTCTGTTTCTCTGGAGAACCCTGACTAATACAACATCCCACCTGTTGAACTCAGATGTGGCCATGTGAATTGTTTTGCCAAAAAAGAACATCGAAATTAAAATAGCATACTTATTAACTGAAATTATAAAAATTGGCTCTTTATTTGCATTTTCCCTTTTTTTCTGCCAGGATACTAATGGCTCCTAGGGAGAAGGTGCTCCTGAGAACTGCAACTGTCCCATAACTAACATATAATATCAGTAAGAACTGCATTTTTATTGTTGTGAGCCAGTGACAGTTCGGTATCGCTTTTCTTAGCATAACTGGGGCTATTGCAAATAATTCAAAACTTGAACCAAAAGTAAATTATAATAACAAACCAATAAAATAAAAAATACATGGCATTCACTGCAAGGCCAAGAGTGGTCAGAGGTTAAATTTTTATCAGAGCTGGATGGATAGTGATCCATGTTATACAACAGTGAAACTTTCAGTCATAACTTGGAAGGCAGATCATGATCCCAAAGAGTATGTTATTGGGTGAAGAACTTGGGAAACAGAATGTTAGTAGCACAATTTGGTAACTATTTAATTCATTTGGCAAGATTCTTTAAAAAGGAAATGAATTTTAAAAAGCATTTACTTGTTTGCCACAGAGAAAAGAGAATCTAGAAATACTGAGGTTATAGTAGTAGAAGATGCAACTAGTTCTCATCTCTATCTAGGAAAAAATAAAACTGAGAAAGCCTTTGAGTGACAAAGAATGATTAAATTACAGACTCATGGCAAGGCCCCAGTCAACACAGTTGAAACTGAATTGAGTGTTAGCACCCAGTCCAGTCAGATAAAAGAAACTGAAGGTGTACCCTTCTAAATCCCAGCCTGATAAACTCAAGGTACCCACAATTAAGTGTAGAGTCAAGTTCAGAAAACATTGTGGATGTGAGTCCCGGCACATGGAGCTAAATGAAAGCAAATAAATAAGAATCTGACTACATTTTTGCACTGAACTGTCAAACTCACCACCAATCTGGCCTCAAATAAATTGTGAGTAATTAAGATTAAAATATCGGGATACGCAGCAGATTGAGAAAGTTTAAAGAAAACTTTTATTTTTTTTTCTGGCAATCTCTATTGTCATTTTTAGAAATAGAAGAGAATAAGAGAAAACTGAGAGAACTTTCTAAAAGGAAGTGTCAAAGGTCACAGAGTACAATGGGTAGCGAGCTGCCCCCAGAAGGAGAATGAGGGCTTATACAGGAACATTCCTTATCTACAAGGTAAGGAAAATTGTGACATTGGTCCTGTGAGATTTCAGCTTTACTGCAGACAGATACCACTGTGTCTTTCCCTTTCTTTTCATTTTTCCATGGGAATTACACTTCTGGAGTGATGCTATCCCAGCTCCATCAGTGTGTGCATGTGGGAGACAGGGAAAATAATGTGTTGAGTTTACGTGTCTCCAACTCAAGAGGAACCTTATTCAAACTGAATATAGAAAAAAAGTGGCATCTCTCACAGACCTGAAGTTTAAGCTCAGTGTTTGATATGGTTTGCAATATTTGTCCTCTCCAAATCTCATGTTGAAATGAGATCCCCAGTGTTTGAGGTGGGACCTGTCGGAGGTGTTTGGGTCATGGGGGTGGATACCTCATGTATGGCTTGGTGCCTTTCCTGGGTAATGAGTTACTGCAAGATTGGGTTGCTTAAAAAAGCCTGGCACCTCCTTCCTACTCTCTCTTGCCCCTCTCTCACCATGTGACAAATCTGCTCCCCCTTCAGCTTCCACCATGAGTAAAAGTTTCCTGAGGCCACACAGAAGCTGAGCAGATGCTGGTTCCATGCTTGTACAGCCTGCATAACTGTGAGCCAAATAAACCTCTTTTCTTTATAAATTACCCATCCTCAGGTATTCCTTTAGAGCAGTGTAAAACAGACTAATGATGGTGTTGTAATTGGATAATTATTGGGTTGTCTCCCTTGGGTGGAGGTGGCAGATTATACTACTCTTCACTCATATTTTATACCCCTTAATGTGGTACTTTTCCCTACAGGTAGATTATAAATTCCCACCCTCTGAAATTTAAGGATAGCCATATGACTTGCTTTCATCAGTGAAATATGAGTGGCAGTAATGTGTGTCACTTCACACAAATGCTTTCACAGTGAGCTCATGGTTCAGATTCCTCTTTTCCTTCTGCTGCAGTATCAGCAAGATTCTAGAAAGAGGGTGCATATTACCCTGGGTCTCTTAAAAAAGATTATGGGGAGAGGGGCTGTAGTTATCTCACAATAGATATGAACCATAATGAGAAATAAGCCTTTGCCTTTGTAAAAGAATCAGGTTGTGTGATATTTGTTACCACAATGTCCTAACTAATACATAGTTTTTAATTTTGCCCAATTTATTATATAAGTTTATATAAGACATATAGATATATATACACCACACATATATAAAGATATAAATTGAAGCATTTTTTGACAAAATGGCAAATATTGGCTCCATTTTGTCATTAGAATTTTTAAAAAGTATTTTAGCCTAGAAAAAATGTGCTGTTTTCATTAGTTCAATCCCTCCACTTTTTCTAGTCCAGGTAGAAAATGAGGGAGAGATAGAGAAAAAGAAAATTCACCAATTTTACTTCACTGTCCAAGTGTATATAAAAGTTATACATATTGCCCCTAAAATATTGTAGTCTTTTTAAAGTTTCATTCTTTGTAGTCCTTTTAAAAATTAAATTTGTAAATTCTTCTAGGTAGTAGTCTGGTGAAGAAATAGAATGCTAACTTATTTAGTTGTCAAGTAATATTTTAAAAATATTGAAAAAAAAAAAACCCTGAGTTTCTCCTCTTCTCCACTCATCACCCAACACAGAACACCTCTATGCCCTCTGTTCACAAAAATGCATGGGGATTTCTCCCTTCTGGCAATCAGTCAGTCCATTCTACAGTGGACACCAGCTGGGTGTCCTCCAATTCAATTCTGACATATCTACCTGGAGACCGTTCGATTCCACAGGTTGAGGGCCCAGTCCTACAAGTCTGGCCTCACTTTTAATGCCAATTGAAAGCCCCAGATTTTTGTTAAACCTGTGTTTCTGGCCGACCAGCTATAAATCAGGGTCCCATGACCCCCCTCTTTGGGTTCAACTTGTCTGCTAGAGTGGCTCACAGAAATCAGGAAAACACTTTACCTACATTTATGTTTGTTGTGAAGGATATTACAAAGGATACAGATGAAGAGATGTGTAGGATAAAGAATATGGAAAGGGGCACAGAGCTTTCCTGCCTACTTCTGGCACACCACCCTCCAGAGACCTGCGCTGGTTCAGCAGTCAGGAGGCTCCTGGAAAACAGTTCTTTTAAGATTGTATAAAGGCTTCATTATGTAGTTATGTAGATATGATTGATTGGACATAGGTGATCATCTTAACTTCTGTCTCTTCTCTCCCTGGAGGTTGGGAATGGGGCTGAAAATCCCAATCCTCTAATCCTACTTTGCACCAGCTTGGTGACCAGCCCCTACTCTAAAGCTATGTAGGGGCTGCCAGCCATCAGTCAATCATTAGCATATAAAAAGATACATCACTTCGGAGATTTTAGGAGTTGTACAGCAGGATTAGCGGGCAAAGACTAAATATATATTTCACCATATCACAACTATTTATTAAATAATTTTATCTCACTTCACTGATTTGAAATGCTATCATTATCATACGCTACATTTCTATTTAACTTGCATTTCTGGATTATCTGTCTTTTAAATACACAATATTTTAATGATAGTAAATGAACATATATTTCTATATTTTGTAATCACAGACAGGCTCATTATGCCCATCATTACTCTGGTCCTTCAAAATTATATTGGTCATTCTCATTCATTAACTCTTATAAATTAACTTAATACATATTTTGTCAAGTTCCTTCCAAAATTCATCAAGAGAATAATTTCCTACTCAATTCATAACTTAATCGAGAGAATTGATATTTTTAAATATTGAGACTTCTTGTCAAGAAAGATGGATATCACATCACTAACTCATCTTTTTTTTCTTAGTAAAGTTATCTATTTTTATGCTTATGGAAAGTTTTAAAATATTATTAATATTGGGATAATTTTATTCTTTTTTTAATTTTAATATTTATATTTTTTACATCCAGCTTATTAGGATTTTATGTGTTTTAATTTTTTTCAAGTAAATATTCTTTATTTAATTAGACAGTTATATCATTTACAAATAATGATATTTTATCATTTTCTAAAAACTGATACATAATTTTTCTTCTTTAATTGCATGACCAGAACTTTCTGCATATGTTGAATAACATATAGTGGACATCCTTGTGTTTATTTTAATTGTAGTATTTCTTATATCTCAATTTTCAAAGTAATAGGAACTATTGTTTTTTATGGGAACTCTTTTTGTGTTAAATAACTACCTCCCCCTAGTATGAGTTTTTAATCAGAAATGGCTATTGAAAGTTTCAGCATTTGAAAGGACTATAAGATGACCATTCTGTCAATAAATAAGGTAAGCATTTTAATTTTATCGAATAATTCCTAATGTATTTGAATTTCAGAAATAAGCCTATTTAAAATTTGTTAATTTCTTAACACCCAACTGACTTCTATTTCCTATATTTTATTTTGATTGTTTTATTTCATTACAATGAGAGCTCCATGAGGGCTAGAACCCACCACTATATGTCTAGTACAGTTTACAGTACCTTGTAATTATTAATTACAGTACCAGTAATTTATTACAATATCAGTAATTATTATTAATCAATGGAGAACTACATACCTTTAAGTGAGATTGCTCTTTGTTTATGTTTTCTCTCATTGTCAAATTATGTCATTATACTAAAGGGATTTAAGGAACATTCCTGAATATGGCAGGTTAAATTGATACAGATGATTCTACTACTCTCTCTTCTGCTACAAAGATGAAAAAACAGTGGTTAAAACATAACTTTAAAAAATTTCATTCCACATTAAAAAACACAAGAAAGAAAAAAAAGAAGGACTATCTCTGGCTCTATGAATACGAAGAGGAAACAGAGATAGTGTGGTCAGCCTGAGAATAGATTACCTGGCACTCACAGGGCTTGTCATCATAGATGGAGGCTTTACCAGCTGTGAACTTGGTCCTAATGCCCCATGATATTAGGGGATGTGGCCTCAGGCCAATGGGAAGACAGATGTGGAGCCAAAACTGATCTACCTGTGTAAGCAAGGCGCTTACAAGAGGTATCTCTTCTGTTTAGATGTAAGGATTAGGTAAAGAGGCTGTTCTGTATTTAGAGGCTTGGGTGTGAGGTCCAAATTTATGATACCTTTTGTAATTTAGCTACTATGAGAAAGATTAATATTTTAAACTCATCCAGGGCCAGTGGAAGCCCTGTTGTGAAAAGAGGTGTGAAAGGGTACCTTCTGAATATTGCTGGGCTTGTGCCTGCCCCATAGCTTACTAACTCCCACAGCAAAAGCAAATCAACAACATCAAAATAAAGATTTACAGATCATGAGCTCCCAAGAATAAAGCTACAATTTACATAAGAAACAAATTATAAGGTGGAAACAACAGATGCCACAAACAGGATAATTAGCACATGACAAACTTCAGATTTCAGAAAATTCTGAGACTAGCAAATAATTATGATTAAAATTAGAAAATAAGGGAATTGAAGCTGTAATGAAGAATAGGACACTCCTAAGAAATTAAAGGGTGGATTTGTAAAATGGTCATATACAATTTCTAGAAATTGAAAAGATAGTTATTGATTCTTTTGGGGCTCAGAAAATGATTCCCCAAAGTATGGCATGTTGGCATGCTGAGTAGCTTGGACTCAAGGAGATTGAAACGCCTTAGAAGCAGACTGAGAAGCAGAGTCTCTCTCTCTGACCTTCTTCTGCGCTCCTGTCTCCTGCCCCTCTCTCTTCCCCAAGGCAAGCCATAGAAATAAGCATTCTTGTTTCTCAAGGTGGGTCATAGAAACCAGAACTCCTCTCCCCCAAAGCAAGCCACAAATCCTAGAAATATTACTCTAACCTTTCCCTATCTTTCTAAGAGATGTCCATAAATAAATTCTCAGACTTACCTTGTTTGATAGTAGATCATAAGACCCTCATTCCAGAGAGGTCCTGCCCCATACCCAAGAGGAAGGAACACTACACAGAAAGGACAACAAAAAAAGTCTGAACAGATAGGCCTTACTAGGTTTCTTCCCTCAGCCTATTATCATTACTTTATACTTTCTTCGTCCAAACACACTTCTAACAAGGCTGTCCGTTCTTCACTGAATCTAAGCATAAAAATGGACTGTTTTCCCTGGGTTTTAGGGTCTTTATTTCAAAAAGCTCCCTTCCAGGTCATGTGAAACTTTAATTAAATAAATAGATTATGCTTTTCTCTATTAACCTAACTTTTGTTATAGGAGTATCACCATGACCTTTATGATGGGGAGGAAAGGTATCACATCTTTTCTGCTCCTATAATTCTGGTCCCCATTCCAGAGCTTGCAGATAAGATCCTGAGACAACAAAGAGCCAGGAAAAAAAAAATTTAAGGTCAGCTCTTTCAAATCTTTGCTCATAGTGCCTGGTCAAGAATGGAAGGTAAAAATTTCTCCTTATCACGCCTGTAATCCCAGCACTTTGGGAGGCCAAGGTGGGTAGATAACTTCAGGTTGGGAGTTTGAGACCAGCCTGACCAACATGGTGAAACCCCATCTCTACTAAAAATACAAAATTAGCTGGGTGTGGTGGCATCACCTGTAATCTCAGCTTCTTGGGAGACTGAGGCAGGAGGATTGCTTGAACCTAGGAGGCGGAGGTTGCAGTGAGCTGAGAGCACACCATTGCACTCTAGCCTGGGCAACAGTAGTGAAACTCTGGCTCAAAAAAAAAAAAAATTCTCCTTAAAACTTCCCTTCTGTATTAGTCTGTATTCATGCTGCTGATAAACACAAACCCAAGACTGGGCAATTTATAAAAGAAAGAGGTTTAATTGTATTTACAGTTCCACATGGCTGGGGAAGCCTCACAATCATGGTAGAAGGCAAGGAGGAGTAAGTCACATCTTACATGGATGGTAGCAGGCAAAGAGAGAGCTTGTGCAGGCAAACTCCCTTTTTTTAAAACCGTCAGATCTCATGAGACTCATTCACTATCATGAGAAAAGCACAGGAAAGACCCGCCCTCATAATTCAATCACCTCCCACCAGGTTCCTCCCACGACATGTGAGAATTTTGGGAGTTATAATTCAAGATGAGATTTGGGTGGAGACACACAGCCAAACGATATCGTTCTGCCCCTAGCATGTCCCAAATCTCATGTCCTCACATTTCAAAACCTATCATGCCTTCCCAACAGTCTCCCAACATCTCAGCTCACTTTAGCATTAACTCAAAAGTCCACAGTCCAAAGTCTCATCCAAGACAAGGCAAATCCCTTCTGCCTATGAGCCTGTAAAATCAAAAGCAAGTTAGTTACTCCCTAGATACAATGGGGGTACAGGCATTGGGTAAATACAGCTATTTCAAATGGGAGAAATTGGCCAAAACAAATAAGCTACAGGCCCCATGCAAGTCTGAAATCCAGTGGGGAAGTCAAATCTTAAAGCTCTGAAATGATCTCCTTTGACTCCCTGTCTCACATGCAGGTCACTGATGCAAGAGATGGGTTCCCATGGTCTTGGGTGGCTCTGCCCCTGTGGCTTTACAGGGTACAGCCTCCTTCCTGGCTGCTTTCACGGGTTGGTGTTGGATGTCTGTGGCTTTTCCATGTGAATGGTGCAAGCTGTCAGTGAATCTAACATTCTGGGGTCTGCAGGACGGTAGTGCTCTTCTCACAGCTCCACTAGGTGTGAGAAGTGGGTGATGCCCTAGTAGGGACTCTATGTGGGGGCTCTGACTCCATATTTCCCTTCCACACCACCCCAGCACAGTTTCTCCATGAGTACCCCATCCCTGCAGCAAACTTCTGCCTGGGCATCCAGTCATTTCCATACATCTTCTGAAATCTAGGCAGAGGTTCCCAAACCCCAATTCTTGACTTCTGTGCACTCACAGGCTCAACACCATATGGAAGCTGCAAAGGCTTGGGGCTTGCATCCTCTGAAGCCATGGCCTGAGCTCTAAGTTGGACCCTTTCAGCCAGGATTGGAGCAGCTGGGACACAAGGCACTAAGTCTCTAGGCTGCACACAGCACTGGAACGCTGGGCTCAGCCCATGAAACCATTTTCTCCTAGGCCTCTGGGCCTGTGATGGGAGGGTCTACTGTGAAGGCCTCTGACATTCCCTGGAGACATTTTCCCCATTGTCTTGGGGATTAACACTGTGGCTTCTTGTTATTATGAAAATTTCTGCAGCCATCTTAAATTTCTCCCCCGAAAATGGGTTTTTCTTTTCTATCACATTGTCAGCCTGCAAAATTTTAAAACTTTTATGCTCTGTTTCCTTTATAAAATTAAATGCCTTTAACAACACTCAAGTCACCTCTTGAATGCTTTGCTGCTTAGAAATTTCTTCCACAAGATACCCTAAATCATCTCTTTCAAGGTCAAATTTCCACAGATCTTTAGGGCAGGGGCAAAATGTCACCAGTCTCTTTGCTAAAACCTAACAAGAGTTACCTTTCCTCCAGTTCCAAACAAGTTCCTCATCTCCATCAAAGACCACCTCAGCCTGGACCTTATTGCCCATATTGCTATCAGGCTTTTGGTCAAAGCCATTCAACAAGTCTCTAGGAGGTTCCAAACTTTTCCACATTTTCCTGTCTTCTTCTGAGCCCTCCAAACTGCTCAACTTCTGCCTGTTACCCAGTTCCAAAGTCACTTCCACATTTTCAGGTATCTTTTCAGCAATGCCCTACTCTACTGGTACCAATTTACAGCATTAGTCCATTTTCACAATGCTGATAAAGACATACCTGAGACCAGGCAATTTATAAAAGAAAGAGCTTTAATTGGACTTATAGTGCCCCATGGCTGGGGAAGCCCCACAATCATGGTGGAAGGCAAGGAGGAGCAAGTCACATCTTACATGGATGGCAGCAGGCAAAGAGAGAGCTTGTGCAGGTAAACTCCCATTTTTTGAAACCATCAGATCTTGTGAGACTCATTCACTATCACAAGAACAGTGCAAGAAAGACCCACCCCCCTGTAATTCAATCCCTCCCACCAGGTTCCTCCCATGACACATGGGAATTGTGGGAGTTACAATTCAAGATGATATTTGGGTAGGGACACAGAGCCAAACCATATCATCTTCCAAATTCAGGTTAGCAGGAGAAAATTATTTATATAAACTAGCTCTTGAGTTAAAAAAAAATTCACATATCCAGTTTCTGATTACAGGACATACATTCTGAAATTGATCTATTTGAATTATTTAGGTAATTTTTCAGGAAGAATTTATGGGCAGTATGATAAATAATTCCACATCTAAAAACATTTGTGTGTGTACATGCATTCACGTGAATAATTGGACAATAAGTTGGATTATCAGGACCCAGTCTTTTATCTATAAAGACCCACTTCAGTTTCTCCTGAGCAAACTTTTCCAAGCTTTCTGTGCAGTTAACATGGCTATGTAACTAAGATTTGGGTATGGAACGTAGGTAAAAGTGTTACATGTCACATCCATGCTTGCCCCCAAAAACCTCATGAGCTTCTCCCCCATTTTTCTTTCCCCATCCGCTGACTTTGAAAGGAGAGAACCCCAGAGACCTGGAGGAAGCTGAAGCACTAAAGAGCAGCCTGAATCTCTGCATAGCCACAAGACTACTTGCTCAGAAATACCTACTGGGTTTTAACAAGCAAAAGGAACTTCATATACAGTAATGTATCTGTATTTTACATGCAGATATGTATGTATTATTTTACATACAGTATATACAGTATATAATACATGTATGTATTATTTTACATACAGTACTTTCACTGTGGTAAACCGCTGAGATGGGGGGTTTTGTAACAGCATGTTATGTTATTTACCATAACCAATCTAAGAGAGTTTCCTGGATTATCGTGTTTCACACATTTTATGTTAAAGCTATTCTTTCCCTTTATGATAACCAGCTTTTAAAAATCTGGATGCTTGCTAAATTTTCTTATTATCTTTGAAATTTAGAATATGTGTAGGTATAAGTGGCTTGTCATTAATTCTCACTGAATTCTTTCCACATGGAGATTCAGCTTATGGTAGGCAAAATAGCCCTTCCAAAGATATCCACCTTCTAATTCCTGGAAACTTTGAGTATGTTATCTCTTATGGCAAAAGGGAGTTTGTATGTGTGATTACATGAAGAACCCTGATGTAAAGTAATGGATTCTCCAAGTTGGTCCGATCTAATCACAGACAGTGTTAAAATTGGAGAAGCGATGTGACAAGAGAATCAGGGTCAGAGAGATGTATAGTTAGCTTTGAAGACGGAGGAAGGGGCCATAAGCCAAGGAAAGCAAGTAGCTTCTAGAAGTTGGAAAAGGCAGAAATACATATTATCCATGCGAGTCTCTAGAAAGAAATACAGCCCTGCCAACATCTTGATTTAGCCCAGTGAGGCTAATGTTGGACTTCTAACCTACTGAACTCTGTAAGATAATAAATTTGTGTTCTTTTAAGCCACTACATTTGTGGTAATTTCTTTTAACAGCAATAGAAAACTAACACATGAGTCTTCTGTCATCTCAGGAAGTTTTATTATATTTCTTTTACTGAAAATTCTATTGTCTTGTTCTAAAACTCAAATTACATATACATTAAATCATATAGATGTTCTACATGACTCATATTTCTCCAATTTTGTTCCATCAATTTGTTTTCTTTATTTGAGTTCTGGACTTCAGGTGCACTGATTTTGTTTTACTGATATTGAAAATGTTATCCTTGGGCACAATTATTATTATTATTTTTTTGTTTTAGCAATGAAACTAAATTTTTAGAACTCATGTTTTAAATCTTAAAATTGGTATCACTATATTAAGATCTTCTACTGTTAGTGAAAGATTTTTTTGATTCTCATGTAGAATCTCTACAAGCCCTAAAAAATTGTCTTCAATTTCCTGTAATAATTGTGATTCACTGGAGACCATATGTTCTGAATGCTCAAAATGGTTCTCCTCATTTGGACTGCTAAGTCTTTTAATATGCTTAGCTATTTTTTCTCTGCTAGCTCATCTCTGTGGAAGTGGATATAATTATTATTTTCGATATTTAAAATAAATTAAAAATTAGAAAAATATACTTGAGATAATATCATAATTTTTCTTTGCCTGCGTAGTAATGTGATATCTCCTACCTGGTGAGGTTGGAGTTGTAAGCAGCAGGAGGTGTCCGCAGGGGTATGGTGCTTCATCCTTGTCTAAAACAAGTTTATTCTTTTGTCCCTCTTAGCAGATTGGAGTCAGCTGAACATCAAAGCCCTCTCCAGTGGCAACATGGCAGGAGCTCACCTAGGTATTGCTCAGTCCCCAGTCTTCAGTGCCTACATACAGTCGGTCCATTTCATTTTACTTTTGAAATCATAAGTGGCATTGCATGTAACTGCTATTATTTTGATCTATAGATATTGGGGAGAGGACATTGCAGGGGTGGAAAACAGAATTATTTGCAGTAATGGACAGGCAATATATTGCCTTTGCAGTAATGGGCAGTACAGACCCTAGATTTGATTGGTATTGAAGTTTTATATCAGTACTTTGTATCTCAAAGTGCTATTTAAAAAGCTGTGACTGGCCGGGCGTGCTGGCTTATGTCTGTAATCTCAGCATTTTGGGAGGCCAAGGCAGGCGGATCACTTGAGGTCAGGAATATGAGACTAGCCTGTCCAATATGGTGAAACCGTGTCTCTACTAAAAATACAAAAATTACCCAGGGATGGTGGCACCTACCTGTAGTCCCAGCTACTTGGGAGGCTGAGGCAGGTGAATCACTTGAACCCAGGAGGCAGAGGTTGCAGTGAGCCAAGATTGTGCCACTGCATTCCAGCCTGGGGGACAGAGTGAGACCTTGTCCCCACCCCCCCAAAAAAAATAAAAAATAATTTAAAATTTAAAAAAATTGTGTTTTCTTTGTATTTCAGAGATACTAATTATACTAATTATTGTTGGTTAAATAACAAATAATATCAGTTAATAGAATAACATGTTAAGAAATACTTCTCATAATCAAATTACATTATTGGAGACCTGGACATTTCTGGATGGAATAATAAGCAAATTTAATAAACAGCACTGTAATAAATGCTTCTACAAATATTTTCTTATTTTTATTTAATTCTTTAAAAATTATATTAGATAAACATTATAATCTACATATTAAAGAGAAGATAATTGAAATGCAGAGGATTAAGTGTTGTCCAAGATACCAGTATAAATTAGCAGAGCCAGAATTAGAATTTGAACACAGACTGACCAACTCTAAATTTAGTTTTGAAATTGAAGTGCAAATATATTTAGTGGTAAATTGTTTTAGGAGGACATGTGATATCTGTGTATAAAGGAAACAGTACATATCTAAACTAAGAAATCAGTGTTCTAAATGGCATCAGTGGGTCCTGGCTGTTCCTGAACGCTCTATCAGAGTGTACTGTGAGGTTTCCTATATCATAGAAGTAATACGATTGATCAAGAATCTTTTGCCTTTTTAATATAAATTACATTTCTGTGATCTTCATGATGTAATTGCTTCAGTGTATAGTTCTTTTTCATGCTAAATTTCACATTTCCTTGATGTGGTCAGTTTCCACAAATTTAAACCAGTGAAATTCAAATAGGATTACATTTCTTTCATCTAAATAATTTATCTTAAAAAAATGAATGCGAAGATGGTGGCTTAGGAATAGAAAGCATTGGATACACAGAATCTGCTCTTGGCTTTCAGGAGTATGAAGGAAATTGAACAATAAATCAATTTTTATGGAAGCTATTGACTTGCAACATTTGCTGCTTTTAAAAATTAATAGCTGAAATAATGAACATTCAAAAAACTCTCTCCACCATCAGTCCGATTAATTTCTTGATACGAAGTACAGATGACAGATGTGATATTTGAAACTAGATTTTTCTACAGTCCAATCAGAGAAAATCCAGATAGAGACCACAACGGCCAATACGGTCTTGTAATTTTTTTTCCTTTAGTTTGTGCAAAAGATTCCCTTGCATAGACTTGCCCTATCCAATAAAATGAAAGTTTAATTATTTGTATAAATATTATTGTAAATGCATAATAGTGCCTGCACAGTCCAAGTGTCATCATTTTATATTAATATTGCATTACAGTAAAACTGGTAATAAAGTGCTGCTCTGAAGAAATTGTGCATGGGATTTCTAACATGGTGCACAGCCAGTAGACGAGTTTATTAAAGTTACTGAATTATGTAGTGGAAGAAATGGAGTTACTTAAACTCTGCCCACGGAATCTGCAACAAAATTGAGACAATGAAATGGTTACAAGAAATTAGATGTCAAACTTTGCAATTTTTTATACCAATGTGAAATCCATGAGTAGCTTCAGCTTTCTGTAAACCATATATATCCAAACCAATTAGTTTCCAGTAAATCCATGCAAGCCCAGGAAAACAAGTGAGAACATAATGCAGAAAGATCATGACAGAAAAACAAACCCAGATACGACTATGAAAACAGCAAAGCAAAATACCCACAGGGATCCTCATTGAGGCTGTTAAAGAGTCTTGTATGCAGAGGGAATGACAAGAAAGTATGTAGTTTTCATGTGGATCTTATCAAAAGGATACTTTCATTCATTCACTATTGTATAACCTTGAGTGGCAGACAACTACTTTCTAAACCCCTAAGCTTACACTGAAGTTGCTATTTTATAATGGAAAGCATTTTTAGAACATCTGGGTGGGTATGTATTTTATTAAAGTTAGGCTAGTATGTCATTTGTTCCAGGTGAATATGAAGCACAGTGATTGAGATCATGGGCTTTGGAGTCAGCCTGGATTTGCTTCCCAACTCTTCCATCTGCTGTATGAGTCTGCACAAGTTAATTAAGTTCTCTGAGTTTCTTCCTTTCTTAGAAGGCTGATATAAAAAATAAATAAGGCTTTCCCAGTAAAGTATTTGCCAGAGGGTCTTGCTTAAAATGTACACAATAAATATTGGTTACTATCAAAAGGATTTATTTTAATTTGACTTGTATCTATATAACAAACTAATGCAAATATTTTGTCCTGTGTCAGGGGTTCACAAGACTACTATCAGGTTCAAGAATTCACTAGGACTCACAGAAGTCAGAAGAGCTATTATACTCATGGTATGTTTTACTGCAGAGAAAGGATACAGATTAAAATTGGCAAAAAAAAAAAAAAAAAAAAAAGCTTATGGAAGGAGTCCAGGAGAAATCAGGCATGAGCTTCCAGTTGTCCTCTCTCAGTGAAATCACGGAAACAACACTTAGTTCTCCTAGAAACAATGTGTGACAACATGTACAAATTATTACCAACTAAGGAAACTCACCTGAGCCTTAGGGTCCAGAGTTTTTATTGGAGGTTAGCTACATGGGCATGGAACACCTAAATGACTGGCACTGACTACTCAATCTCCAGTCCCTCTAGATTTCAAGCACATACAGTGTTCCCACGGCCCAGGTGAACAAAAACTGGCATTCATTACAAATCACATTGTTAGCATAAACTGTCTGGAACGGTCTAAGACCCAAGGTATACAGAGACACTCTTGAGGAAGATTATTCCAAAGGCTTAGAATTTATCTCCCAGAAGCAAGTCAACAGCCAATCATTTCTTTAGAATGCACAAGGTTTGAGCACCCCAAGCCTACTGAATTAACAGTTTACTGTACTACTAATACATCAATATTACATGCCATGTGGATATTCATGAGCTTGAGCTCCCTCTTTCTCCTTGTTTCTTTCTCTCCACATGCCTGCACACACAAGCGCACACACACACACACATGCACATACACACATGCACACACACACACACACAGAGACTTTTATATAGTTGCAAAATTTTGGAAATGGGCACGATTTAAGTCATCTAATCCCTATTTAGAAATATTTTCCAACTTGCCCCTGCAAACTTGCTCTCATCTTGGACTTTAGTCCTCCTAGTCATCAGTGTTATTATGCTTCAAAACACTGTTGGACACTGAGCTACAGGAAAATGCCCTAACCCAAGACAGCTAAAGAGCCTTAGTTGTAGGGGACACACACCTGAAGAGTGGCAATAGTTTACAATCTATCAAGTCAGCAGATACAAGTGGCCTTCCAGGTGTTGATCAATAGAGACTAAGTTTGAATAAGGTTGTACTCACAAGATAATGAGCAGAGGCCACACCCTGATGACAATGATGAATCTAGAATGAGAGATGGATGAAGGGTGGGTTTTTTTTTTTGCAAGTCTGTGAAATGGTGCAAGTCACAAGGTGGACAGTTCCAAATTTATCTGAAATCAGAAAAGAAAAGGGAACATAAGGGATCCCTTTCTTTCTCTTTAATTCCCTCTCATGAAAAAGTGGTGGATATAATAGAACCAAGCCCTTCTCAATTTTTTTAGGACCTAGCTCATAGCCGAGCTCTCAGAATTATTTACTGAGCAGAGTGCAAGACCTACATCAGGTTTTATTGAGGTCCTCTAGCTCAAAAAGTGACCCCATTGCAGTGTCTATGACTCCATATATAGTGTGAACCTTGGATATTTTGCTTCATGAAAGCAGGTAATAAAGTACAGTGATTATAGATAGTTTGGTAAATTATGTGCTAAGGAGATGGTTAATGCCTGATAGCAAATTTGTTAAAACTCAGACTTTGTACCTCCACCTCTTTTTCCTCCTCCTTTTATAAGTTTGCTTGAGAAATTGCCGTGTTATTTGTAGTAGGCTGCATAAGGGACCCTTAAAGGGATATCAAGTCCTAATGCTGGAGCCTAGAGCCTTTGCAGATGTGATCAAATTAAAGATCTTGAGATGAAAAGTCTATGGGTTGAATTGTAGCCCACGAAAATTCATAGGTTGAAGTCCCAGTACATCATAATATGAACTTATTTGAAAATAGGGTTCTTGCAGATGTAACTAGTTAAGATAAAGTTATACTGGAATGAGTATGGTAGGCCCAAAATCCCATATGACTGATGACCTTATTGAAGAGAGACATGCACACAAGGAGAACGTTGTGTGAAATTGGGTGATGCATCTACAGCCAAGAAACTCCAAAGTTGCCAGCCAACTCCCAGAAGAAAAGAGGCATGGAACAGAGTCTCCCTCAGGGCCTTTAGAAGGATTCAACCCTGCTGACACCTTGATCGCAGACTTCTAGCCTTTAGGACTATGACACAGTAACTTTGTTGTTTAAGACATCCGGTGTGCAGTACTTTCTATGAAAGCCTTAGGAAACTAATACAGGAAGCTTTTCTTGGATTATCCTGGTCAGCCCAGAGAAAATCAGGGAAATTTTAAATAGTCAGAAGAAGAAAAAACACAGCCATAAGAGGAGGAGTTGATGTGACCATGGAAGCAGATTAATGTGGCCACAAATCAAGAAATGCTGGCAGCCACCCAAAGCTAGAAGAGGCAATGAATGGATTTTCCCATAGAGTCTCTGTAAGGAACACAACTTTGCCATCAACATGATTTCAACCCAGTAATACTGATTTTGGACTTCTGGCTTCCAGAGCTGTGAGAGAAAAATTTTTTGTTGTTTCAAGCTACCAAATTTGTGGTAATTTGAGAGAATAATTTTTTTGTTGTTTTAAGCTACCAAATCTGTGGCAATTTATTACAGCTGTGACAGGAAATGAATTAATTATGTATTCACTTAAGATAAGACCTATGAATCCTTCTTATGTTTTCTGGAATAGAACCTCTGACAAGGGGCATTACAGTGGCAAAGGGCATTACAGGAAATTGTATCAGTGCTTGATTAATGTTTCATCTACACTGCCAAATACATACTTACCTATTTAAAATACTGTCTTGTACAGCTATGAGGTGAAAGATTTTAAGGATATTTTATCCTATGATACCAATATAAAATATTTTGAATGACTTTAACTAATTTGGTTACTAGAAAGATGTGAACACTTAAATAAATAATAAGTAATGGTCACTGAGAAACAGCATAGATTTGTTAGCATGTATTTATTTTTTTTTTTTGCCAAAGTTAGTAGACAATAAGCTCTCAGAAATATGTTGGGTCTGGTATGGCTCGATTAGGGCATTTGAGCAAAGCTAGGGAAAAATGGACTGGATTTTAAATGATAACATGGTAAATACCTGTAAAATGGAAATGGATCTATAATTAATTAGCAGATCAGACTTAAAGTGTATGAAATACAGATTAATGTCATAGGAAAAGGAAGTTTCAGATAATGTGAGCAGGCATTTATGGGTATTTTTGATAAACTAGGGACCATTCTAAATGCCCCTATTCACACATCATTTATTCCCCAATCTCCTCAGAATTTCTCCTTGGCTAAAACTTTCCTAAGGTTATTCTCACCCTTATTCCTTCTCTTTATTCTACTTTCTCTGCAGCTTACTATTTCTTCTCATTTATTAGGCAGATGTCAAGGTAACTAATTCCAGGTCTCTGCTGTTCAAAACAATAGCCATTAGCCACATGTGGCTATTGCGCACTTGAAATGTGGCTAGTTAAAATTGAAATTGCTGCAAATGTAAAATGCATACTGAATTTTGAAGACAATATAAAAATGTAAAAAAAGCTCATTAATAATTTCTTATCTTGACTACATGTGGAAATGATAATATTTTCGGTATTCTATGTCAATAAAATATGTTCAGATAATTTTACCTAATGAATGTGGCTGCTAAATATTTAAAATGACAGATGAAGCTCATATTTGTGGCTTGCATTATAATGCTATAAGACAGCACTGCTCCAGGTAAATGTTAGGGGCCTTATCTTTGTATCATAAACAATACATTTTGCCAAACAAAAGGTAATCTATTCCAAAAATTTTTGGTGCCACTAACAGGACCAGAAGTAGATACAGAAACTGGCGGTATGAAATTCTTTTTTCTTCTAACCAGCAACAAAAGACACTTAATCGCGTTATTGAACTTGTTGGAGGCAGTTGTGTGATCATTGAGAGCAACCATCCCCCTCTTCCCAATGTCCTTCCAATCATGTTCTTTGGAGCTGATCTTTTCCACCTCTGGATGATATCTCAAGTGATTCTCAAAGCTTTGTTAGCCCCTTTCAGAAAGAACAATCTCATTTCAAAAATTTAAAAATCTCATCAGATCTAACATTACAGTTTAATCTATTATACAATTTAAATTCCCTTTCTCCAGCTGGGGCTTGTCTCAGCTGTGCCCCTGCAAAGAGTGAGGAGAGCACAGTCTTCTTGCTCTTCAACTCCCTTCTCCTCACTGTTGTTGTCCCTTCCAAAGCATTGGGTTAAGGGGAGGAGAGGTGTCAGAGGGAAGAAAATTCCAAATGCCACTTGACTGGCATAACTGACTCATGGTTCCAGGGCCCAGCAAGCAGCAGATGAACAGCTGTCCTTTCTCTCCACGCCTTTGTTGGATGCCACTGAGATCCTTCTGCTGCAGGCCCAACCATGGCTCATGTGAGGCAAGCAACATGGCCTCTGGTTGGCCTTTGTCACAAGTGTCCATGGTCTCCCAGCAGTCTGTCTATAGCTGGGTCTTTCACCCTTGCACCCCTTCTTGGTGTGAGTCCCTATTGAGACAGCCATAGGTGGGCTCCTTTTGATGGTGGAGTGTACATCCATTTCAGGAAAAGGTGACATATTTTCTCCATCCTTTTCTCTCTTTTTTTCTCTTTACTCTGTCACCATATAGTCTGTCCCTGCTCTTAGACAGTCATCAGTCCCTCTATGTCCCCAAATTCTAGGGAGCATACAGCAAGCATTGCAAGTAATTTTCTCCATATACCCCCCTTTTTTGGCTTGAGATGGTGCACATTCTCCTAAACTGTAAGTGGCTGAAAGGCAAGATGCCATAATACGCTAATAACTTTTTGCAACAGAATTTAGGCTTTCTTTGTTAGTGGGGGGTATGCCACAAGGTGATAACAAATTGAACACCAAACTTCCATAGCTTAAAAAAGAAATGTATATATCTTCCCTGTAACAGTCCTGGATGGGGTTTAAATAAGTGGTTAGCTCTCCTTCAGCTGATCATTCAGGGGCTTGCAGCTACACAGGCCCCCTAGGGCCTCATCATCAGATGTATCCAGACAGGGAAAATGAGGACATAGGGAGACACATTCGCCCTCTGGGAACCCCCAGTCTGGAAGTAGCACAAATCTCTTCTGCTCACCTTCGACTGGCCACACCTACCTGCATGAGAACCTAAGAAATGCATTCCATACATGCGCCCAGCTACAGTTCTCTCTATAAAAGGAAAGGACACATTTTGTTTTACAACTAGAGGTCTCTGCCACAATCTCCAGTATCTCTATTCTTCCATGAATCTTTCCCTCCTCTTTATATAGCCTGGAAGAAATAAGGTGATGGGCTAATGCTGGGAAGAATTGTTTCACAGTGCCTTGAAGCATGCCCTGAAGAGGGTCTGTGTTGCTCATTTAGGATGTAAAATCCTAATCCTCAGTAAAAACTGAAACCAAGTGTACCCTTACAACCCTCTATTATTCAATCATTGATTGACTACCCATTCTACAACACACACTTTATGTATTCCATCTCATTTATTCCAACAATTGTTTGACTTAGGTATTAGGCTCAGAGAGGTTATTTAACTTATCTTTTACTTAATTGAAACAGGCAGTACAAAGAGGAGCTGAAATTCAGCCTCAACTTTTCTGATGATAAACTTTGATGATAAACTACCTCCTGGCTATCCGTTTCAATCTTGACATTTTATAATATTCACTTTGTCTATTTTAGCCATTTTTAATTTTCTTTTTAAATTCTTATAGCAAAGATATAAACAAAAGAAATATATTTGTAGTATATAAATACAGTATATGCAATATTTTTATACGGTATACATGCATATATATACTGCAATTATAATCAGCATATATGCAGATATATACTGACTGATTATAACTGAAGAAATAGAGAAAAAATTCTATTTGTGAAAATTAAGATTTTCAAAATTCAATATCCCTTCATGATAAAAACCATCAACAAACTAGGCATCAAAGGAACATACTTCCAAATAATAAGCACCATCTGTCACAAATGCACAGCCAACATCATACTGAATGGGCAAAAGCTGGAAGCATTCCCCTTGAGAACTAGAAAAAGAGAAGGATGCCCACTCTCACCAGTCCTTTTCAACATAATACTGGAAGTCCTATCCAGAGCAATCAGGCAAGATAAAGAAATAAAAAGCATCTCAGTAGGAAAAGAAGTCAAATTATCTCTTTGCTCATATGATTCTATACCTTGAAAACCCTAAAGACTCCACTAAAAAGCTCCCGGTATCAACAAATAACTCCAGTAAAGTTTCAGGATACAAAAACAATGTACAAAACTCAGGGAACAAAAGCTAAAAAAATTCCTTTTGGGTACTATTCTCACTACCTGGGTGATGGGATCAATCTTACTCCAAACCTCAGCATCATGCAATATACCCATGTCACAAAACAAACCTGTATATGCATGCCTTGAATCTAAAATAAAAGCTGAATTTTTAAAAATATATATATATTTTATATCAAAAATATGTTTCTTCAAAATTGTTCACTATCCACATAATATGTCAACATTCATTATCAAAAGAGAAGTATGCTATATGGAAAGAATTATTCTGAAAATAATAATTTGTCAATCAAAAATTAAGCCAGCTAAATCTGTATTTAAAAAAAAAAACTTGCCAATACAATTTCTAACATAGTCAAACATTTACAAAAGTTTTAGGTGACAAAGGAATACCATCCTTGAATGATTTTGATTTTTAATAGAATATTAGTCAGATTCCAGTTACAAAATAGTTGGAAAAGCTGGGGGGACAGATTCTAAACTGAGCTTCAAGGAAACATTCCTAGAGCACTCATACAAACTCTACAGAAGAACTGCTGTCTCTGGCATGATCTGGATACTGGGGGTTCATGAGGGACCAGCATAACGACTGCCAGGACAACGCCTTGTACTGTGTGATCTGAGCCAGCAGAATAGATGCCCAGGTTTCCACACCTTGACACCCATGGGTTTAGAAGATGAGCACTTGAACCTCTGCTATGGCTGCTACCCAAAACCTCCGCAAAGGCACTTGTCAGCGGAAATAGCAAATGCAGCAAAAGCATGCCTGCTGTCCTGTGACATTGATGTCTCCCTTTCACATTTTTCCCAAGTCCCCTGTTCAGTGAAAGCCCGATTGTGTTCAGAAGCCAAGCTATAAAAGAGTATTGCTTTAGCCTTCGGCCTGTATAAAATTATGCTGTAAGGAGTGGGAATAAAGTTGAGTGAATCAATCCACTGTGCTACCACAGGTTGGAAGGCAGTTGGGGCAAACAATCAGGCTGTGAGAATAAAGATTGGTATGAATACTTTTTGACCAGTATTAATGTGGAAAAAAGAAGGATAAATCATTACTAGATAATTTACAAGCAGGCAGTGGTATTCTGATTATGTGATTTAAATGTGCAATCTTTCTTCAAATGAAAATATTACTCTTTTTAAAAAAGTCTTGACATGACAAATAAGGAGCTATCCAATGACTTCAGTTACAGCTGTTTTCACAAGGACCTTTGAATGGGTTGTGCTATGACTCATTATTTTTTTCCATTTCAAGAACGATAATTAATTGTATTCATTTGTGTATGCTTTTCTCTGGGCGAATAATAATATTTTTTTCAGCAAGTCTATTTCCCTTCATTTGACTACATGTTAGGCACAGAGGTATTTCTTTTAATCTTAGCCACAATTTTCAAAGGTAGGAAATAGTAGTGTTATTTTATAGCTAAGAAATTGAAGCTCAGGAAGGTTCAGTAATTTGTCTGGAGTCATACCACTAGGAAAAAAGTCAGAGCTAGGATTCAGACCTGGTTAGCTTGACTCCTCTTTGTATTATCCTTGTTAGTATTAGGAGATTGTCACTCACTTGGTGCTGTACTGTGTATTTAACAACTGCTCACTATTTTCTTTATGCCAGCCTTCCACATAAGCAAGAGTTGCAGGTCATTGTCATAATGCGACATCTCAGCTAGTTCTTCCAGCTACTGAGGAAGAAGGACAGGGTTCAGTCATTCTATGTAGGAGATGATTAGAGAGAGTGGTAAATATAAAAGAGCTGAGAGAGGGTTTCTGCAATGATAGTATAGTCAGATAGATAACTGCAATCTAGAAAATCCAAGGCTGCCTGTACAAAACATGGAAGAGGGGTGAGTGAAGGGTGGGAAGGGAGAATAAAACTCCCATGAAGCTGCTGTAGCTGATGTCAACAGAAATTCAGCCCTGGTGGCTAGGAAAGGAGGAAGTGAAATGGAACAAGGAGGAAAGAACTCCTATGCAGAATAGAACTGTCATTCATAGCTAAGTAGATGCATAAGCCAGTCATATGGGTAATTTTGGCTGGGTGAGCTTGTTAAACAGTAGAGAAAGTCGATAGTGGAAAAGATTATTAAATCATGAGTTTGAATACTTAGGGACTAATAATAATAAATAACAAAAATTTATAATGTCTCATGTTGCACATAAAACTATAGTTTCATTAAAATCTGTATTTATGTAAATTCCTGAAGAAAACAATTTGTATTAGGATAAGGTGAATAACTGTGTCTTAAATGAGGCCTAATTCAGCTGATTTTAAAACTGCTTAGAATTCAGAATAAAAGTGATGTGTCATCAAACCTACAGAGATTTTAAAGTATATTATAACAGGGATACACAGATAGATAATTTGGCAAAATTGTGGGTTTAATCTTTCCATGTTGATACCCTGGCATTGTGACAACTATGGACAATGTAAATAAGGGGAATCTTGACCTGGTATGGTCAATGTATTTTAAGTAATTAATTTCCAGTGATTTTTTTTTTCTGACAACTTGTTCACTTATTCAACAAATATTTATTGAGCATTTATGTAAAACACTCTAAATCAATCAAAATAATCCAGTCACAAATGCACACAGATTTACTTACTGACTTTGCTTTGAAAAAAGGATTTTCAGGAACTCTCAATTTTTACAATATCTTAGTGTATACATGTAATAAAAAATCAGAAGTGTATATTGGTGTGATAATATAAACTTTTCTATCTACAGGGACAAATGCCTCTTCACATTCAACATTCCAAATGTTCTTTCAAGGTAGAGAGACCTGATCATTTTTGCCTTTGTATTTTTGTTCAGTATTATTAATGCAAATAAAATTACATTACACTCTAAGCCAGTCTATCTGCATATAAAGCCCAAGAGGTCTACACGTAGAATATTTTCCCTACAGATAGTGTGAAATATTTTAATGGAGTTTAACTCTTGATTCAATGCATGGAGAATTTGTTTTTAAAAAATTGAACAGCTATTCATTTTTATCATGAAACAATTATTTTAAAGTCATTTCATGACATTATCATTCAGATATTTCAGAAAACTTTCAACTACACTTCCATTTTAAATAATTTTCCATTTTAAATAATTTATAATCACAAGTAATATCAATCAGTATTTCAAGTTTTATATCACCTCTGATATCAGATTAATAAAATAAATTTTCTAATGACCTAGCTTTTTAATAGGTGCCTAATTTTATTGGTTTACGAACTAATAACTGATAACTGTAGTCTCCTAATTATTAGAGAAAAATAGTGAGTCCAAATTGCTGTACATAAACACAAAAGTTTCTGGTTATGAACTGAAAGCTAACCAAGACATAAACTGAAAAGTTATGGACAGTGAATCTATCTGTAGGGCGTTATTACTGCATCCCTAAAGGTCTCATCCATATGAATCCAAACATCTTCCCAAACCATAATGAGACACAGTGTAAATCTCTTCAGGGTCATGTTTAACACTCTGTGCCTATGGAAACCATAAGATTATCTGCAACACTGCTCAGTTTCTTTCTGTTTCTAGGTGAATTAATTCTGCTCTATTGCACAGTTGAGCATCTAAGTAATTTCTAAAACAATAAATATGATGATCCACAGGCTCTGAGAGGCTGACTTCAACTTTCCTGAAACTTAGAAAAACAGTGTATAATAATCATAAGGATAAAAATTCACCAGATATTTATTGAAATGAAAAGA
Organism: Pongo abelii; assembly: GCF_028885655.2. Lineage (NCBI taxonomy): Eukaryota > Metazoa > Chordata > Mammalia > Primates > Hominidae > Pongo > Pongo abelii. Next base: position 91,984,070 of record NC_071990.2, on the reverse strand, counting down.
AATGCTTAATATCTTTGCAAATACTGCTGTATGCCCTGCTGACTCAGGACCTGGGTCAACAATATTCCGTGAATTTGGAGATGAAAGAGTTAGCCATCTACAAAGCATTATTTGGCCTTTACTCTTAGGTAGTTTAATGTTAATAAATGAAAATGTGGAAACTATGTTTATACCAACAGTGAGATAGAGACAGGAAGTAAATAAGAGAGGAAAGTTATATCCTATCCGGGAAATAAAATACCAACAGTTGTATTGATAGAGAAATACTGAAACAGGAAAGTACTCTACTTTCTTTACTCGCTATGAGAAACACGTTGTATTCAGGCAGTTGTAGCAAGCAGCTTGTAGAGAACCAAATTACTTGATTTAAAGTGATTATTTAAGCAACAGAACATGCATCAGGAAAAAAAATATCTATACATACACATACACACAGTAGATATGTTCAGCTAAGTAATAAAAACACAGAAAGACTACATTATTTTAATAGATGACCATAATTCTGTACTGGATCAGTATGTGAAGGAGAAAAGCTATCAAGAACAACCATAGCATAAGAAAAATATGTTAATAATTCATTTTATAGTCACTGATAAATTACTTAAATGAAAAATCTTAAATGACAAAAATAGCCTGCATGACAAGTAAGAAGAATTTTATTTGTATTTAATGTCATGTCATGTAATTAAACATATTACTCATGAAAGATTCCAGATGGACAGAAGTGAAGACTGAAGTAATTTCCAGAGAGACAAGATACAGTTCATCAGGTAGCATATTCCTGTGGCTGTGACCGAAATCATAACACTGTTCCTTCTTGTAATATGTGCTAAACTAATACCTGTTTTCTCATCATGAGATTCAAACTAACGCTAACAGCTTTTTTCCAGCAGATAGTCTGAGGATAAACAGATGAAATGTTCTCTAAATAATGTTAACAGGTTAAATCTATTAAACTTATAGCTATAGTCAAGTTAGTTAAAACTAATACTTTTATTTATTGATTTATTATTCATTTTTAATGTAAGGTCTAAGTTCTTACAGAAAACTATTTCGAAATGTTTTCGTTTTCTTTTGATTGTCTACCTGATTATTTTTCAACCCACTAATATTTCTGGCATGTTGAGTTTATAGAGAAAGTGGTAGTGACTAATGACCTTGCTTGAAAGGTCAGGGTGACACGGTGGAAGAGCACTAGACATAGAGCACATATTTCAAATTTTCACTCTGATATCTTTTATACAATTTCAAGAAAGTTTTAAATCTTTCAGAGTTAGTCTTCTTTTCTGCAAAACAGGAGTGACAACAGCTACTTCATAGAGTTGCTGTGAATTAACTAGTCCAGGTACCAAATAAGCCCTGGTTGCATCATGTATGGTATTTGAATTTGAAGATAAGCCAACATAGTGAAGGCATTAGCCATTGTCAGCAAATGTAGACAGAGTTTTGAATTTTTTGACCTGAAAAGTTAGTTTTAATATTCATATGTGGACAATTTAGAAAACATCTCTCCTTTTCTCTTCTCCCTTCTCTATTGATCTTGTGGTGAAATATTAATTTTAAAAGTCTATGATAAAAATAGTAAATCAAAATACAACTAACTTTTAAGTAAATTGCTATTTCAGAGAACACTTCACATTTACATTAAGTTCTCATCTGGCAAAGTATTCTAGTTTAGATTGCTATGTGTGAGCATAACTCTTCGAAAGCCCGGGGAAAGTGAGGCATAAAAAGTATGGTCCAATAGTTTTTATTCTTGTTTGTCAAAGAGTTTATTCAGAATTGAATCAATTATCATTATGAACTTTCTGATCAGTACTAGCCTCAGGTTAATTTGTAAACATTTGAATTCATATTTAAATGTTTTCACAATGACAGATGATATAAAGTTATTAATTTCATGTGGGAAAATGTGAAAATTTTGAGGGCACAGATTGCATCTTGTGGCTGTGTGTGTGTGTGTGTGTGTATGCATATTTTCTCCCATTTCCATTTCACGAAAGAACAAGTATGAAAATATAGTCCAATGGTCTTAAATTCATTAAAAAAAAAAAAAAACAGACAATAGTGGGGATTGACTGATGATGTCTCAAAAAAAAAAATCCTCTGTTCCAAACCCTTAAATCCTTTTGCCTGTACCACCCTAAGAACCACCCAACTGATGTCTTTATTTCCAATCTCCACGTGAGTGTCTGTCCCCCTGGCAGGAACACTTTTAAACTGATACGCAAAGCAAATGCCTGTGCAGCCACAACTTGGGCTATGAACTCCACTAAGGCAGAGGCAAAGATTTTTTAGTCATTCTTTGTCTTATTATTATTCTAACATTGACTCGTTATACACATGAATTGAAGTTATCCCTGAATGCACCATCTGCCCACATGCTCTTTACTGTTTCCTCAGCCTGAAATGTCTTTAATTACTTCTCAAACTGGCAAACTCTTAGATATTTTTGAAGGCCAGTTTCCACACCTCCTCTTCCACGCAACTTTTCTGATACTCTCACATGCTTAGAATGGAACCGATCACTACTCCCTTCTTTGTGCACTCTGTAGTTTCTACCTATCTTCAAATACTGTTTCTATTTATGTATGTAATAATATTTTAAATTATTTCAGTACCGCTCATGAGACAGTCATACTCAATCTCAACATAAGTGGACTAAAGGGTGCTTTATAACAACAGAAATCTGAAATCAGAGGCTGAACAGGGTATGTCATAAAATCTAAACCATTTCCTCTGTGATTAGACTTGCGTTAAATATTATAGCAGGGGTATCTCACCTTATAATGTAGAAGTCTAATTTATTGATAAAAACATTAGGACAAATACATGGTTCTAGGAAATTTTCTTGATGCCAAGATAACAGGACCTCCAACTGAAGACTCTCCCAGTGGAAATAGGTATGTATTTTATGACATAACAAAATATACCAAGAGCCCACACAAAGGCAACATCACCAGGTAAGACCTACAAATTGGGTGAAAATTTTCTATTTATAGGCTCACTTCTGTTTCTTATCATACCATTTCAGCTTTTATGATGGGAGTAAGGTGTTACAATAGTACAGAACTGATAGGAAAATAGCTTTTGGAAAATGGGTCAAAACAGAGCACCGTAACCCATATTTTTTTGTCAAAATTACTCATTTAAACTTTGCCTGAAACATATTACCTAGTCTTATGTTGCTAGCAAATATCCTACAGCCCCTAAAATATCCTAAGATTATCCAAGCCAAAGACAACTCCAGGTAGCATGGAGTTCTAAAGCACATTCATGTTCACAATCATTCCAGGAAGTATATATCATATTATCTCCATTTTATAGATAGGAAAAGCTGAGATGATATGAGATTAGTGTGGATTACTGATTAGAACCAAAGCTTTAATACATATGTTTAGTTCAAATCCTGTCTTCTTTCCCACTTTTTGGTCATTCATTCAAATGCATATTGTGTTCTGTCAGATGTGAAACACTGGGGTAGACTCCATGGATGCAATGGTGAACCCTCTTGTGCAGTTCTTACCTGTATGAAGAGTTTATAATCTAGTATGAGATATAGATAATAGTCAGGTAAAAAAACAAAATGTACAACATTATAAATTGTGCTACCAAGGAAAAAAATTAAAACCGATGGCAAAGGCAGAGAATAACAGTGCAGATCCTAATTTACAATCTTGTACAGGGAGGGCCTCAATAAGCAGATGTTATTTAAGCTGAGACTCAAAGGATGAAAAAGAGTCAGGCATATGAAGGGCAAAGAGAGAACACCACAGGCAGGGAAAACAGTCTAGGAAAAGACCCTGAGCAGGGGAAGAACTGGCCTGGTTATAAGACCTGAGAACAGCCAGTGTGGTTGAAGCACAGTTAGTACATGAGAAAGGGCAATAAAAGAGCCTAGAGAAGGATGGAGGAGTCGGGTCACCAGTGGACCTGCAGGCTATGAATATCAGACACTTTTGGAGCCCCAGTTTATATCTTCTGGGCAGATGCTTCCAAACTTTCATATGCATGTAAATCACCTGGGTATCTAGTTAAAACATAGATTCTGGTTTGCTAGTTCTAAAGTGAGCTGAAGATTATGCATTTCTTTTTTTGAGGCGGAGTCTCACTCTGTTGCTGAGGCAGCTCACTGCAACCTCCACCTCCCAGGCTTAAGTGATTCTCCTGCCTCAGCCAACGGAGTAGCTGGGATTACAGGTGCCCACCACCATACCTGGCTAATTTTTTTGCATTTTTAGTAGAGACAGTATTTCACCATGTTGGCCAGGCTGGTCTCAAACTCCTGATCTCAAGTGATCCATCCACCTCGGCTCCCAAAGTGCTGGATTACAGGCATCAGCCACCATTCCCAGCTAGATTCTGCATTTTCAACAAGCTCCTGAGTGATACAGATGCTGCTGGGCTCTGGACCTCACATTGAGTAGCAAGGTTCTAGGGCCCACCTTTTTTACTCTGGTTGTTGCTGTGGCAGCCAGTTGCATACAGCTGTAGCACACGTTTGTTTTTAGTCCTAAAACTTTGGAACTTAGATGCTGCTACCCATTGCAGCCGGATCCATTTAGCCAATTTGATGCATACACAAACTTGGAAGTGAGAGGACATTAACATCCCTTGAGACAATCCTTAACCAATTGGGACAGAGCCAACGCATTTAATTTTCTCCTCTGCCCACCTTCAAGGGCGTTTTCCACACTGCTACTATGAGCAACACAGTAGGATGGAGGCTCAGTTGTCCACAATGGTAACCAGCTCAGTAGCATATCCTTGTTTTTTCTGTCATTCCTTTTCTGTTACACTTGTCTCAGTTTCTCACTATTCTCTGGGGTCACTGCCCAAAATAAACTTCTTGCATGCAAAGCCTCATCTCAGTTTTGGCTTCCTGGAATAAACAAGCTAGGACGTCATGGTCCTAAGTTAGTAGTGGCATAGCTCACATGTTTGGAACATTTATTAACTTGTAATGTCCTTGGAGTGAAAGATACAGCCTTATTTAATCTTTGTATACCTTGAAATTAGAGTAATACCGCTTACCTGGAGGAGCTCAACAAAAGTTGCACAATTCAAAATAATTTATTCTAAGTTCATTCAAATTAGTCAAAGAATTTTTACAAACTGTTCAAGAAAATTGCAAGCCAGAAATATAAGAGAAATAGCATAGTATAAAGGTCTGAAGAGCAAGGACTCTGGAGTCAGACTGACTGGGTTCGATGCCTGCTCTGCTACCTTCTAGCTGTGTGACCTCAGGCATGGCGTGTGATTCTCCTGAGCTGTAATTTCTTCATACGTAAAATGCAGATTATGATATTGGCACCTACTTCACTATGAGTGAAGTATACTATTTAAGGCACTGTTCTAGCGCTTTAATGAGTTAATGTATTTAAAGCCTTAGAACAGTGCGTGGCCCATAATAAACACCATATATGTGTGTGTTAAAGTGTAATATGTGATTTTAAGGAACTCAAGAGAAATCTGAGAGTAGTTCCCTATGCTGGATTTTAAACTAATACTACTGTATAAAAATCAACTAAGGCACTGGCTAAAGACAGATTCCAAAGAGTCATCCTGGACTCATTAAGAGATTTTATAGGCGTAGGATGGGAATTCTATACTTTTAGTAAATCTCCTCAGTGATTCTGTACATAGATAAAATATACACTAGTTGACCAACTTTCTACTTTAGAGTTTTTTAAAGTAACTATGGTACCAAGGATATATATACATAATACAAGGTAAACACAAAAGGTGAATTAAATTTTTAAAAAATTTGATCATTTTTTAATTTCATTAATTTACTTATTTATTCATTTATGCTACAAATACTTGATTGTTATTTTTAGTGAATGTTTATCCTTTGTTATTATTAACTGGGTAAATTGTTATCCTTGTTCTCAAAGTATTTACAGCTTTTGTTGATGTTCACTGAAATTCTGTACAGCAAGTAATTCCGGTATTAGCTCATAGCATTATATGTATAGTTCAGAGAGGCTGATCAATTTGCACACAATCGCACAGCCTGTAATGTGACAGTATTACCATAAGAATCTTGATCTTTGCACCCAGAATCTCTATTATTTTCATTGTCTCATTCCATATGCCAGATTGCACACTAAAAAGAAAATAAATAAACTTGAGTTTTTCTATACTTAAATTCCAAATGCTAAATGCTGGTTTATACAAATTCTACTTTATATGTTAATGAGAGTTGTTAGCTTTGGAAAATGCTTCCTTGATGTGAAATAGAACATAAAATACAAACCTAGTCTGGATATGCAAACACAGTTTCATTTTTTAAGGGGCAATAATGGCCTGTAATCGAACTACAGCCTGTTAGGTAAATAAATGATTTTCTTGTTAGCTGGAAGTTTAAACATAGACTAATTCATTAATTTGTAAATTATTCTCTCAGTTTCAACAAGCCCACATTGTCATTGCCTGTGTTTATATAAATGCGGTCATGAGGGAGGGTTGGGCCACGGGCATGTTAATGGCAAGTTCAGGTGATCATGTGCTCTGTTCTACATGCACAAAACTCTAGAAATGGGGGTGAGGTAGCAACCTAGTCCGGATCAAAAGAAGGATGACTAGATTAACCACCACCTTATGAGAGGCATTTACTACATGACAGCCAAGTTCCTGGGAATCCGGTCCTTTTATTTCTAAGTTCTTCCTTATTTTTTATGATAAGAATTCTCACTCTCAGAAGCACTGTGATTGTCCTGTATGAATTTGTGTACATCTGTCAGCTCCTGAATATGTTACTCTTTAACAACTTACATTATTGCAAATGGACACATCAGAGCATTAAATTCACATTATGGATAAAAAATCAACATTAAAATACCTAGGTACCTGGCAATTATTAGATGAGATAAAAAATGAAAATAACATTCAGCTTAGAATGTTAAAAATACTAATTATTTTCAAGTGGTATGCTTGGGTTATTACTATTTTTAAACTTTTTCTGCATATGAGTCCCCAACTTGAAATCGTAACAAACATTTTAACTATTTTATAAGAACACAGTAATGTCAGTGGACAAGAGCTTCGATATACTGGCCAGGCATATTCATATCCTCCTATTAAGTGAGGAATAATTTTATTTTGGACATTTTGAACATCTCATGGGCAGTGACAGAAAAAGAAGCTGTTCATCCCCTAAAAACAAAAACAAACACACAATAAAACCTGTCTTAGAACCAGAGTGAGAGTAGGCACACTAAAATTTAATGACTGGAAAAGCAAGCAGACTGAATGCAATCTTTTTATTAACTTGTCTAACTTCAATTATTCTAATTAGGTTCCATGTGCCTAAATATATTTGAATAGTGACTGCCAATTTCTCAAAATCCTCTTTTTTCAAGGTGGCCAAGATGTTTCCAAGCCATTACCTTCTGTGAGAACTCTATCCAAGCTAAGCATCCTTGCAGCCAGGAGAACAGAGAAGACAGCTCAGTTTAGTTTCTCTCAGTTGGCTTTGACTTCATTCACAGGAAAATGAGACAATATTAAAAACAACGGAAGCAGAGATGGGTCCAAAAGGAATTAATAAAATGGCATTTATGCTGGATGGTTATATTTACCAATGCCATGAAGGATTAGCACATAATTGTTTATAACTTTATACTCTTTATGATAGAAAAAATTTTCCGACTTCACACAAAGTGATCACTCTTTATCTACTTGAAGTTACGATAAGTAATCTGTTTATGGAGTAAAACATGCTGCTCTTTTCTTTGGAAGTGGTTGTTTTCATCTAAAAAATGGCTCTTGTATTTTTATGTAAAATAAGGGTACTGCTTTGTCCCTATAAACTTGATTCACATGAGCTTTTTTATGGGCCTCTATGTTCATAGTCAAGGAGCAAAACCTATTTGGTGGGAGGCACTGACATTTTGATTATAGGAAGAAGAAAACGGCAATAATTTTTCAGGAGCTGGGCAGATTATAAAAGATAGAAAATGCGACCCAGGCTGATACTATAACACCTCTAAAACACAGATGGTTGGCAGAGCTCTGATAAAAGTACAAAGACTGAATAAATCAAGTGCCCACCATTGTGAACCAGCAAGCAAATGGAACCATTCTTCCTCCATTCTGTTCCTTGTTCTATATAAGCACAAATAACATGGCCTTAGGCAAGATGAAGAAGCTGAGCATGATAACCTCCCAAACTTGCCTATAACACTTTCAAATTTAGTAAAACACTATCGTAACAGCTTTCCTGTTAGATATATACAAATTGCCTAAAGCACCAAATAAGTGTTCTGACTACCTGTATATTTACTCTATCATCACAACTCTGATTTTTTTTTAATGTAGGACATGTAGATTCTAGATATTAATGATTGTTGATGTTTTCAAGTCATCATTGAAGGTGTCATCAAGGAAAGTCTACCACACAGGCATTCAAATGAGATATATTGATTCTTTCTTTAAAATAAGGAACCAAATAACTAACAACTATGTGTTAAGGTTTCCTGAAGACAATGGTGGAACCATATTTCATCCTTTGAAATATTCTGAAAAAAAATTTCATTATGTGCCCTTCAAAGTGTCTTCAGAATCCATTATTATCTGTAAACCTCACTTTATCAGGTAGTCCGAATATCAGAGACAAGCAGCCAATATATCGTCACAGTTAAAAGCGTGCTTTTTTTAAAGTTATACAGGCTGACGTCCTAATTCTAGCACTATCATTTACTGTGAATATAAGCAACTTAGTTAATACCTCTAGGCCTCAGTTTCTGTGAAATGTAAATGATATTAGTATCTATATTTGTGTGAAGAGTAAATGAAATATTGCAAGGAAAGCATAACATATAAAAAGTCATAGCAAGCCCTTGATAAATATTAGTTATTATAGTAACAAGTATTATTATTAGCTAGTTCATACGTATGAACTATATATTTTTTCATCACAAACTATGTGTGTTAAAATACCAGAAATTGTACCCTACTTAAGTCAGGATTTTCCAGTTAATTTTAACAAGTAGTCTTGGTGTAGAATGAGGGGAGCCTCTGATTGAAGTGGGGTTGTTTTTCTGTAAATGGGGGAGTCAGCCCCCTTTATGGGGATCTTTAAGAATCATTCCAACATGACCACAGAAATTACACTCAGAAAGGCATATGAAATTAAAAAATGTATTATATTCACAGGTTCTAGAAACAGGAGGTATTGCATACCATGCAGGAGGACATACGGGCAGAGCTCCCAGGGATGGGGCTCAACCAAGCAGGTAGAGAAGTGAGAGAGAGAGGGACAGAGAAAGGGAAGGGGAGAGGGAGAGGGACCCTTGGCAAATGCTGTTAATAGGGGATTTTACTGGTGCATTTGAATGTCACGAGGTCATATTCAGGAGAGGGCAGGAAGGGAAACTTGTGGCAGGGAGAAGCATTATTACACGGGTACCCCTAGTTGCCTGGGGGGGGTGTTCACAGCCTGTTTGTGGGGATGTTGAAGCATCAGGAAAATACAAACTTTAAACAATTTATAACAATTGTACTCCAGGCCTAGCTGCAGGAACCACTAGATAAATTTTAAAAGCATAAGATGATAAAGATAATGGACAATATATCTCTTATTTTCTATTCCTTCCTGCTAATAAATTACTATACACAATTCCATGGGGACCATGCTACCATAGTTCCTTATAGCACAAAATCAGGTGACATTCCTATTTCCAGACAGGCACTGCTCTCCTTCTTCTCTACCACATTTACCCACCATGTTGAATATGGTATACTTTGACTGGTTTTTGTCCTGGTTTCCTGGAACAGAACTTCAAAAACCCCTTACATTTTCTGAACGATAGAAATGTCTTTGTTATGCTAATGAGGCCCCTCTGGGTGGGCCTCTTGAAAGCTTCAGGATGGGAGCTGGTGACCAGAGAGACCAAACACATGATCAAAGATTTGGGACATTTCAGATGGCTGACCTCCAAGGAAGGAGGAGAGGCTAGAGATGGAGTTCAACCAGGTGGCCAATAATTTAACCAATCATACCTATTTAATGAAACTCCAATCAAAACTCTGGGAAAGGAAGCTCCGTGGCTTCCTAGTTGGTCAATATATCAATGTATGAGGAGGGTGATATGTACTGATTCCACGAGTAGAAGGCACAGAAGCTCTGCATCCCAGACTGTACTCTATGTGTATCCTTTACATAAAACTCTAATCATAAGCATATGATCACTTTCCTGAGACCTGTCAGTCATTCCAGTGATTTATCAAACCTGATGGGATCACAGGAATCACAAAATTTGTAGCCAGTTGGTCAGAAGTGTAGGTGACCTAGGCATACCCTGAGAATTGGGGCTGGTGTCTAAACTGAGGAAAGTCTCATGGAAGACTTCACTTTTAACTATGGAGTCTATGCCAGTTCCAAGTAGTTAATGTCAGAACTGAATTGCCATATATTCAGCTGGTATTGGAACAGTTGGAGGTGAAACAGAGTAAACGGGAGTATTTAATAAGATTAAACTTCTAAAAAGTTCTAAAGGAAAATGACTTCAATAAAAAACGATGGAAATGTACAATTATAAAAGCAAAAAATAAGAGTTCAGAACACGTTTATTCTTTCTAAAATATTACACAAATAATGAATCAAATAAGTAAGTGATTACATTTCACAGTTTGTATGACTAAGAACTTGGAAGATTTTCAAATTATAAAAAAGATAAATGTCTCTTCTATCAATGGAAAAAGAAGAGAAACAGTTTCTTTTACATGAGATAAATATAACCCAAAATATGCTATGGCTGGACTTCACTTAATTGGTGAAGTATAAGAGAAGAGAACCCATTTGAACATAAATGTGACACTTCATATAGTCTCACTGGTGCCACGTAGGTTAGTAAAATGAGAGTACATTTCTTTTTCTAAGGTGATCTCACACACACACACACACACACACACACACACTCCACTTGATATTCTGGTTAATAATATGTGTATGATCATAATATAAATGCAGCTTACTGGTGGCTTCCAATTTTTAGGATTAATCAGCACACATGCAGTGCTCAATGTAGTGGCATGTTAGAGTTTCTTAGATATCTTATTACAAAAACTGTAATTCAAAATGTCAACACAAGATTCTCATTTAATTTGTCTCGAGTGAAGCCTGGCATCAACTTCTTTTTTAACATCCCCAGCTCTTTTTTTAATATCCGGCTGATTAACATGCAGCCAAGGTTCAGAACTACTGAAATATCATGGGAAACCTACTTGTAGCTACAGAACAAAAATGCAAAAGTTATAAACCCTGATGAAGCAACAAAAAGCAATGGCATAGCTGACAGAGGCATGGGTTAGCAGTAGAGAAAGTGATGGACAGAACATAAGTTCAGCAGTGTACTCATCATGGTAAGAGTCAATAACGTAAATTTAAAGTAGATAAAGAAATGGAAGTTGAAGTATATTATTTAAAGTTATAAGTATAATCACTAGAAGTTTTGAAAAACAACAAGTGGGATGGTTAATCTAATGTATCAACTTGACTAGGCCACCCAGTGCTCATGTACTTGGTCAAACAACCTGGATGTTTCTGTGAGGGTGTATTTGGAACACGGTAATACATGAATCAGTAGACTGAGTGAAGCTGATTGCTCTCCCTAATATGGGTCCATGGCCGTTGTCCAATCAGTTGAAAGTCTGAATATAACAAAAAGGCAGAGTAAGAGGGAACTCCATCTGCCTGACTGCCTTGAGCTGAGACATTTGTCTTTTCCTGCCTTCAAACTTGATCTGAAACATTGGCTCTTCTTGGGTCTCAAGCCTGCTGGCATTTGGACTGGAACTCTATCATTGGCTCTCCTGGGTCTTCACCTTGCCAACTGCAGTTATGACTTCTCAGCCTCTACAATCATGTGAGCTAATTCCTTATTGTCTGTCTATTTATCGATCTGTCTGTCTATGTATCCTGTCTCTGGAGAACCATGACTAATACAATGGGCTAATTAAGAAACTCTGTAGGTAATAGGTTGGTAAAAGAGGTGGGAGGTAGACTAAGTGCCTAGAATTAATTAATCAAGAAATACAGGTATAGACACTTCAGAATTATGTTTTTATTCAACAGAAAAGCTAAATAGGTAATAAAAACATGGCCACCCTGGAAAATAATCCTGGGGAGATGGGGGATGGAGGTAAATTTCATTTTACACCTTCTGTAGAGTGTAGTTATTTTTAAATAAGGTACATATGCTTCATTTAAAATTATTTTATTAAAACAGTCTTTCCTAGAGCTGCTATCTAATTTTACAATTAGAGGTCATTTGAAAATTCTGTAATATAAAATAGGGAAAAAGATGTAAAAAAGATGTAAAGTCATGCACTCACTCTCTCTATATATATGTATAAAATATATAAATATACAAATATATAAATATATGTAAATGTATATATATAAATATATAAATATATAAATGTATATAAATATATATAAATGTATATAAATATATATAAAAAATATATAAAATATATATTTAGACTGAGTCTGGCTCTGTCACCAGGCTGGAGTGCAGTGGTGCTATCTTGGCTCACTGCAACCTCCACCTCCCGAGTTCAAGCGATTCTCCTGCCTCAGCCTCCCGAGTAGCTGGGACTACAGGCACCTGCTACCACACCCAGCTAATTAATTTCTGTATTTTTAGTAGCATGTTGGCCAGGATGGTCTCAATCTCTTGACCTCATGAACTGCCTGCCTCCGCCTCCCACAGTGCTGGGATTACAGGTATGAGCCACCATGCCTGGCCATCTGCACAATATTATATCAACCTTTTCTTTTGATAGCAAAGATCAGAGTTTAATTATCACTTGCTTCTCTTCAATTCACCAAGTTATTATGATACTCAGTTATTCAATTAACCTGTACCAAGAAATATATACTATAATTATTTTATGACATTTGTTCTAACTTATTTTAGAAAAGCTATGTAAGTACTAGATAGGCTCAATAAGTAAGACAGCAGCATATTTTGCTAAAGATGTTCATAAAGGGGTTGTTAAAGAAATCAATACTCCTTTATTAGTCTATTTGTTTATATAAAATTCCTATAAGTCAAATATAAACTTTTTTCTAGAATAAGATTGTACATTGTTCACTCTTTCTGTATTAGTTATTATAGTTGGAAAATACTACTTGTCTATAAGAGAAAGAGCACTTTTTGAAATGTTGTATCTTAGAGGTGACAAGTACTTCAGAGAACTGAGAACATAGTATATCCTCAATCGATATAGATTGAAGTCCTTTCAAAGCAGACAATTCCTAAAGCTATTATAAATAGCTCACATCTGAAATGATATAAATCTTAATGTAATTTTTAAAGTACTGCCTTTGCTGGTCATTATTTTTATTGTTAATAATAGTAACTTATAGTTGCATAGGGTATAATAAAATGTTCACAAAGAACTTACAAATATATTATCTTAGGTACTCTCACAAATAACTTATAAAATTTATATTATATTTTTATTATAGAAATAAAACTGAGATTTTACACAATTTTCTAGAATCTATAGGTTTTAATGAGAATTAAACAGAATTAACAGAAATCTAAGCCAGTTTTTCTGCCTCCCATGCCATCACCTATTCCAGCCCACACTTCTCTTCCTACCTTGTTAGCTTGAAAGAAATAATTCATTTTGCAACTCATTGCAACAATGGTGTACAGACCATTGAGTTGTTTAACCAAAGGAAGATAATACCATGTTATCTATTCCCATTAAGCATGTAAAATGTAGCAGTTGTATCCATCTCAGAATGATATGAAAAGGCAAAATGACAACCTAACCTTCTATTTGTACAGGAATATTCAACTTTCTTAGATTAAATGTAAGGTAATTTGCCTTACATCAATTAGAAATACATTTCAGTACAACAAGTATTAATTTGTAATTGCTGAGAATAAACAAAGCAATCAGCTAAGTGTGTTTTGTGGAGGACTGTCCTGTGCTTCTTAGTCCCTCACCCATTAAAGTTGAAGCATCCAGTGGTTGGGTGATTACAATTTCAAGGTTGAATTGCAAAATGAGCATTAAAAATAATTTCAGCTGCATTGGTTGTGACAGCCAAAGCTTTTATTTTCAGGAGCTAAAATTTAAGTAAGTTAAATTCTAGAATCTTCCCTTTAAATATTGAGAATCAGAGGCTAGCAACCCAAGAGAAGAGCATTTTTTAAATAATATAGATTGAGAAAAATACCAGATACAAATATTTGCTGCTTCATCTATCCTGTGAGGAGGTGAAAAAACTCTTTCTGGGATGAGTGGGGAGTAAAATTTGTGGGAAGAAGGTGTTCAGGAGACAGAGGGAAGCAAGAAGATTGTGATTTGTGATTTGAGTGTGAGGCCTTTCTCTCTTCCTTCTTCTTGGACTCAAAACCTCGAGATGGTGGAAAGACAGAAAATAAAACCCAAATCTCAGAGGCAGAGGTGGCTTCCTCTCAACTGTTCCTTTATGGGAATCACTTTCAATAAGAGCCAAAATGGAAGTCTGGTCAACACAGGTTGATGAATGGGCTCCTAAGAGGAGATAACTAGCCACAAGTTAAACCAGCAGCTGAGACAACAGCACAGGCTATCTGGAAGAAGAGAGACAATATAGAAGCCTCACCTGCCCCTTGGGAGAAAGAGGAGAGGAAAAAAATCCTGAATTCAAATACTTACATAACTTATTCAGTACTATGGTGTTTTTAAAAATATGTATTTTTCTCAGCCATCAGGAATAATAATACTAAGTGATTCAACAGCAGAATGAATTGAGTTACAGAAAATAAAGAAAATTGCATGTCTATACACTGAGAGTGGAAATAAACCATGTGACTTTATAAATGGAAGATACAGTAAAATGAGTTGAGGTAGATAGCTAAGGAAAAGGCTGACGAGAAAAGTTAATATTAAAAAATGTTTTCTACAAAGTATGGAACATCAAATCCAGAACTTAAATATGAAGGAGTTGAAAGTCTCTATGTGGGCCAGGTGCAGGTAGTTCAGGTTTATAATCCCAACACTTTGGAAGGCAAAGGCAATCAGATTACTTGAGCCCAGGAGTTCGAGACAAGCCTGGGAAACATGGTGAAACCCTGTCACTACAGAAAACACAAAAATTAGTGGGGTGTGGTGGCTGGTGCCTGTGGTCCCTTTTACTCTGGAGGCTGAAGTGGGAGGGTAGCTTGAGCCAGGGAGGCAGAGGTTTCAGTGAGCCGAGATTGTACCACTGTACTTCAGCCTGGGGAGTAGAGTGAGACCCTGTCTCAAACAAAACAAAACAAGACAAAACAAAACAAACAAACAAAAAAACCCACAGAAGTCTCTATGTGTATAAACCAGTGAATAGCAATGTAAGTTTCTAGTTGCAGCTCTTAATTTCTTGTTAGAATTCAAAAATTGTTACACTCTCATATCTTTGTGAAATAAGCTGTATTATAGCATTACCTTGGTAATTCCTTTTTTTTTTAAATTATACTTTAAGTTCTGGGATACATGTGCGGAACATGCAGGTTTGTCACACAGATATACATGTGCCATGGTGGTTTGCTGCACCCATCAACCTGTCATCTACATTAGGTATTTCTCCTAATGCTATCCCTCCCCTAGCCCCCCACCCCCTGACCGGTCACAATGTGTAATGTTCCCCTTCCTGTGTCCATGTGTTCTCATTGTTCATCTCCCACTTATGAGTGAGAACATGCAGTGTTTGGTTTTCTGGTAATTCCTATTTTTAAAAAAATGGTTTTTGAGTTTAATAGTAATGTTTTTCATTTTAAAACTTTTCATTCTCATGTTTCTCTCTCTGTGAGTTTAAGAGCAGAGAGATCAACTTGGGTTAAAACTTTTGAGAAAGTACCTATGTCTCTAGTGTTGTCTCCTATTTTTCTTCCTTTAGCTCATTTGAGAACAGCCACACTTAAAGCTGCAGTTCTGTGAAGAGACTCTTGCCTTTAAAGCCTTAGCATGGCTGTTCCTTCAGCCTGGAATGGATCCTAACCTCCCTCACCTCTTGCAAGTCCTTGCTCAGACCTTGCTTTGTCCGTGAAGCCTACTCACCACTCCATTTAATACAGTGACCCAACCACCCACCTAGAACAGCCATTCCCTCACCCTGCCCCGCTTGCCTGCTTTCAACACTGTTCATCACCTTCTACATACTATGTAATTTAACTATTCATTAGGCTACCCATGCTGAATACAAGTTGAGATGGGCAGGATTCTTTGTCTTTTTATTCACTGATATATCTCAAGCACTGGAAAAGCAATTTGCACTTAAAGTAGGAGCTCGATAAATACATATTGGATGAAAGAATATCAACATTTCACATCCAGCCTCAAATACTTCTTATATATCATTTCATCTTCTGCTTCTCTTCTTTCATATAAGAAGAGAGAGCTGTTCTCTCAAGTTCTGACGATCCAAGGGTCCATCTTGCAGTAACTGTCCTAATTTCTAGACATATTATTTCACACCCCTGAGCCCCCATTTCAGAGCGTAGGTTCTAAGAGTCTGTGCTTTCCGTCTCAATCCACCTTGTGTTTTTCCTTAAGAAAGTGCACTTGTGTATTAGTCTCCATTATCCCATTGCATCACTTGCACAAACACTGAGCACTGATCAGAAATTAATGAAATTCCCCAAGATCCCCAGACTGTCTTGCCCATTTTCATTTCATACCTTTTAAGACTCTGATGTCCCCTACTCCCCACTTGGTGTCTTGGTGGCCCATCCCCAGTAATCAGTGCTCTTTGATCTGCACCTTCTGGATGACAGGTTTGTCCCCTTCACCCAACTATTTGCACAGCTCAGAGAGGCCCCTTCATCCTTTATTTTATAGGGAGCAGCCTGCAACATGTACGTTCATAATCCAGTGTCAACAGGGGTCATCCATAACCCCATCTCTTTGTTCCTAGAAACTCTAAAATCAATTTCTTTCATGGTCTCTAACACCGCCAACTAATAAACGATACATTCATGACTAAAGGAATTTTGCTTAGTTTGCAGCCATGAGGCAAGTTAAAAAATAATTTTAAGAAAGCAATTGTCTTTAAAATGTTATTAATTAATGTTAAAATTTCAATGCTTTAAATCTTGACTTGTAGAAGAAATTTTTACTTCAGCCTAAGAACTCTATGCTCATTTTCTCTTGTCCTATAACCATTGACAACTATGAGTTATTTTAAAAAATCTAAATTCCAACTTTTCACGTACTTAAATGTAGTCTCCATTCCCACTTCTTTTCTATACCCTCGATAATTTCACTTCTGGGGACCTTTCCTCTCTGGTCCCATCTTTCAGCTGCTTAATAATCCTTCTAATTTTTCTTGACCCCATGCTGCAGAGTTTCATCATGATCATTTCAATTTTGCAACTACTCTTCAGCCACTTCTGATGGCAGAAAAGTAATATTTTTTTCACAAGAAGGCAATATATCAGATATCTACATTAAGGTGAGGTGCATATAAAAAGTGTTTTTTCTTTAAGAAAATGTCTGAAATGGCCTTGAAAATAAGAACAGAAATTATATCAGGGCACCACACTTTATAGAATCTGTAATATGAATCTGTTAAATGAAATGAATCAAATCATACATATATATAGTATAGTATATATTTGCCCTCACTCCACACAGATATTTATATACATACATTAAGAGGAAATAAGGAGAGAAAAAAGGGTCGGGGGTACCTAGGTTACATTCTTCATTAAAACATGATATCCTCATGCTATACATGGTGAAGAATTTTTAAAAAATGAATGAGTAGGATGAGGGAAGAGCAGAGCTTTGGAGTTGTAATTTATTTTTGAGACAGAAGGATAATTGTGCTCTCTAGCCCTGTAAATCTCAGTCTTAGTTGAGTTACAGGCAAATACTGACAGGACAAACTGAATAGTTGAATTCACGCAGTATAAATGATAAGAAAGACATTTGAATAAGGAACTATTAAGTTCAAAGATTTGAGAAAACTAACATGGCAGTGTGCTGGCTCAAACATACAATCAAACCCATGAGCTTCTACAAAACAAAATTTCTTGGTTGTTACTTGACTATTTTTCATACTGATAGATGTTTTGCACTTTGGTTACACTACTTTGCACATAAAGAATGATTCTGCTTTGTTCCCATTAGTTTGAAAGACAAGACAGTGACACTGTGCTGAACAGAGTCCAGCATGCACACTGTTTTCAGAACAAACCCACTTTCAAAAGGCCTATTCCGATGATAAACAGATGATTTTTTGTGTGTCTGAATTTGTGATCCCTGCAGTATGAGGGGAAAGACATCGAATGTGTCCCCTGAATAACAATGAAGTATTGGAAAGCAATGACATTCTAATCACTGCTTCAAATGTCAGTGCAAGGATGCTATGGGTAGCAGCCCCAGTACATAAGTTAACGGCTTTACTGTAAAACCACAAGGGAGCAATTAATGGGAAGCTGTTACTAACCTTCATGCATTCCATTGCTCAAGTGTCTAGAGAAAAGGTCTAATTATAGTTATAACCTTTCCCAATGGGCCATGAATGACTCTCCAAATATAGGATGTTGTGTAAGAAAAACTATGATGAAGACATAGAACTGACATATAATTGAATTTCCTAATACGATGCACCCATAGTAGAACAACAGACAACAAATCATGTTGGTAACTTGATTTTTATCAATTTCTCATTAAAATGAAAATATTAAACTCTGTGAAAATGTATGTGATTAGGGAAAATGGATTTGTCATATACGTAAAACTTCATGTGTATGACACAGTAGACATAGTATCAGAATATATTATATTTTAACAAAAAGTATAGCTATTTAGAAACCAAGTACTGTATTTGAAGGAAGAACTAGGATCAATATGGAATGTAAGACTTACTGTTCCATTAAGCAATATGATTAAAGGGAACCTGGTTTACAAAGTAGTTTTGTTTCACAAAAAGTTCAATAATCAGAAAAAAACAAGAAAACATTTGCTTATAACAGAGAAAAAGTAAAAAGTGCACTATCAGCCAGGCGTGGTGGCTTATACCCATAAGCCTAGCACTTTGGGAGGCCGAAGTGGGAGAACTGCTTGAGTCCAGGAGTTCAAGATCAGCCTACACAAAAGAGCAAGACCCTATCTCTATAGAAAATTTAAAAATTAGCCAGCTGTGGTGGTGCTTGCCTGTAATCCCAGCTACTCGGGAGACTGAGACAGGAAGATCACTTGAGCCTGGGAGGTTGAGGCTGCAGTGAGCTGTGATCATGCAACTGCACTCCAGCCTGGGCAACAGAGTGAGACCCTGTCTCAAAAAAATAAATAAAATGCAATATCACTTTTTGTTAGCCACACATATCAAAATGATGACATAGGGAAGATTTTTTTTTTTTTTTTTGATGGGGTTTTGCCTTGTCACCCAGGCTGGAGTGCTGGAGCAAGATTATAGCACTCTCCTGCCTTGAATTCCGGAGCTCAAGCCATCATCCTGCCTCAGCCTCCCAAGTAGCTGGGACTACAGGCACACCACCACACCCGACTAATTTTTAATTTTTTTGTAGAGATGGATCTTGCCACCTTCCCCAGGCTAGCGGTCTTGAATTCTTGGGCTCAAGCGATCCTCCTGCCTAGGCCTCCCAAAGTGCTGGGATTACAGGCATGAGCCACTATGCCAAGCCAAGATAGCTCTTGCAGTGTGGAAATAGATATTAATATAAAGTCAAGAAACCCTGTTCATTTAAAAATATTCATTGAGTTCTTTGTGCAAGGCAACTATATTGAGAAAGATAACAAACTCACTACCTTCAAGAGACATACAATGTATGTAGAGATTTAAGACAATACTAAGTAAATGTATAAAGCAAAGATGTAGTGGAAACTGTATGAGTCGCTGGTAAATCAAATGATACTAAGAGGAAGTTCTGTGAGTTCAGAAGAGACTGTAGCTCCACAAGAGTTATAGTCAGGTGATCAAAGAGGCTTCCTGGAGAAACTGAGGATAGATGGCTTTGCTGGGCATTCAGTGAGGGACAAGCTGTTACCTGGGCATTCCTTACTCGTTGTTTTCCTTGAATATTAGAAGGAATAACTATAAACTCCTCATTTCACTCAAAGGAAAATCTATAGACCTTACAGCAGCCAAAAATGCCTGAATAATCGATGCCTCTCTTCCTTTCTCCCTCCTCTCCTTCTTCCCTCTCCTTTTCTCCCCTCTTACTACTTTCATCTTTGCTCACTCTCCTTCAGCCACATTGGCCTCACCTGCAAACACTGCAGACACTCCCACCACACTGTCTTAGGACATTTGCACAGGCTCTTCACTCTGCCTGACCTGCTCTTCAATCAGACATATGCATGGCCACTCCCTGCACTTTCCCAATATAACATTCCATAACAATTCTCTTTAAAGTTGCAACCAGTATGCTCAAAACTCCCCCGTTCTAATGTTTCTTTCCATAGCACATATTGCCTTCTAATGTGTGTGGGGGTGTGTGTGTGTGTGTGTGTGTAGACTTTAATTATTGTTAATTTTTTTTCTCTTTCTTACAATGATATAAGCTTCATGTGGACTAAAATCTTTGTTTTGCTCATTGATGTATCTCAAATCCCTGGAACAATTCCTGGCACAGGATAAGTACTTAGTAAATATTTATTGAATTGAAAATTTGAAAGAAGTGTTTTTAATGAATACATTTTAAATTGTAGGTCCAAGTTTACAAAAATTAATTAATAATATATTTTCCCAACTTATGAAACAATCTATTTTCTCTTTTTCATATGGATAATATGGAGCCATCATTACCTCTTTTTAAATTTGCTTTCAAACACATTTAATTTCAATCTTTCTTTTTTTCCTTCTGAAAAGTGTTAGCGTAATTGTGGTTATTTTAAAACGTATTTTGGCATAAGACTGACAGGAAATGGCACATGGGTAAATATTTGCAAATGCTTTCTCTGTTTTACTTTAAATTCTTCAAGTCACTTTCAGAAATATAAACCATGTCTGAAAATTTGGGAATAAGAGTGCTTTGAGAACAATTTGAAAAATATGACAACATAAATCTTTTCTGAATTCTTCATTAACTTTTAAAAATGCAATTACATTAAAAGAGTAGTATTACATTGGTATCATCAATGTAGTTTTAGTAAATTTTATTTACATTTTAATAACAAATTCATAGTAACTTTAGTTTGTAAACAGTTTAGGCAGAAATAAGCTTTTCGACTTTTTCCTCTTTTAGATTATATATACACGTATTATATATATTATATAATATATATATATACATGCATACACATACATGTTTTTTGTTTCTTTGTCTGTTTCATGAATGTCTGCTGTACTTTATCCAAGAGGAACCTACCTGATAAGTAATATAATAATTATGGGCATATAGCCATTAAACCAAGTGGAATTATGGTTAAATACTAAGGAAACAAAATTTCAAATGTGAAATGTAGGGATTGGACTGTTTCACCAATATAAGACAACAATGAATAGCATTATAATGCTTTGTGTTTCAACTATTTAAAACATTGTCTGGATGGCTGTAGTTAATCAATAAACTCTTGTTAAGTAAGTTAATGAAAGCTGTTTCATTTATATAAAGTGCTTTTACTAAGATGGTTAGTTCACTTGCCTTTTATATCAGAAAATGGAAATAAATTGTATCAAGAAATTAGACTCAATTCATGTTCATTTATTAATTTTTAAAATTATTTACTGATCACCTATTATGTTTCAGACGATTTGCTGTAGATAAGATAAAGTAGGCTGAGCAAGTAGTAAGAATACCGGAAAAGAGGTTGAGCTTTATGGGACCATATTTTTAATGGTAAAACAAGACACTTTGTGTAGACAGACATATCAAACAATATTATATCCTTCAGAATCTCACAATCCATTTAAAGGTATAAATTTAAAAACAAATGATTATAACGCAAGGCAATAACAATAATGTAGAAAGAAGAAATGAAGACTTTCGCTGAGTAAAACACAAGCTTATCTGTGTTATTCTGTCTGTGGTTCTGTCCTGTTCCATTGTTTTGTTTAATGTTTATCCTTACACCAATAACACACTGTTTTGATGAGTTCTACAACTTGGTTTTCCTTTTTCAAAATTATTTTGACCATTCTAAGTCTTCTCAGTTTTCACATATATTTTAAAATCATTGCCAATTTCTACAAGAATAAAACTTACTGGAATTCTGATTGTGATTTTTGATAGATACTTAGAACAATTTGAAGGAAATTGACAAAAAATAATATTGGGTGCCAACCCATGAATTCTCCATTTATTTAGATTTTATTTCTTTTAGCAATGTTTTGTAACTTGCAGTGTACAGGTTTTGCATGAATTATGTCCTAAATATATTCCCAAGTACTTCATATTTTCAGTGCTACTGCAAATGGTATTTTAAAAATTTCAATGCTTTATTGTTAGTTGGCAGTATTAATATATAGAGGTACAATTGATTTTCTAAATATATATTACTATTGCACCCTTGCAATTTTGTAAATTCTATTCTTAGTTCTGATAGAATTTTTTAGATTCTTTGAAATTTTTCATATTTTGTGTAGAATTAGTATTATTTTTTCCTTAAATGCTTGGTAGAATTCACCAATGAAGTTATTTGGGCCTGAAGTTAGAGAAACGCTTTTGACTACAAATTTAGTTTTCTTTATAGATAGAGAGCTATTTGGTTTTTCTATTTCTTACTAAGTGGCATTAATAGTTTTCACTTTTCAACAAGTTTTCCTTTACATACATGTTGTCAAATGTATAGGTATACATTTTATAATAATATTTATTATCATTTTAATATCTGTAGGATCTATAGTGATGCCCTTTCATTTATTCCTGATATTGATAATTTGGGTCTTCCCTAACTTACCTTAGTTGATCTTCAAATAATATTACATTACTTTAAACAAGAACTCAATGGTGTCTTTTCATCTTGATCCTTTCATCTTTTGTGTTTATATATTTTAATTCTATATGTGTTTAAATCCTGCTATTTTTAGTTTAGCCAGCCAATTATCTTTTAAAGCAATTTTAAAACTTAAAAAATCTTTTATATTTAGATGTACTTTTATCATTCTAGGTGCTCTTTATTTGTATAGATCTAAAATTTGTCTGTACATTTCCTCTACCTGAATAATTTCTTTTAAGATACCTTGTAGTACATGTGTGCTAATGATGAATTCCCTCAGTTTTTGTTTGTCTTAAAATGTTTTTTATTTTGCCTTCACTTTTGAAATATATTTTTGATGAATATAGAATTCTGAGAAAATAGTTTTTTTGTTTGTTTGTTATATTACCTTAAAGATATTGCACCACTGTTTTCTGCCATGTAAAGGTTGTGATGAGAAATCTGCTCTCAGTTTTTGGGTTTCTTTTATTTGACATATCTTTTTCAGCTGGCTACCTTCAGAATTATCTCTTTATCTTTAGTTTTCAGCACTGTATTAGTTTTCTAGGGTTGCCACCACAAAGTATAACACAGACTAGGAGGCTTAAACTACAGAAATTTGTTAGCTTACAGTTCTGGAAGCTAGAAGTATGAGGTCAAGGTGTCAGTAGGGTTGGTTCCTCAGAAGGCCTGAATGGAAAGATCTGTTCTAGGCCTTACTCCTTCCTTGCAAATGGCCATCTTCCTCTGTGTCTTCACATCATCTTCCTTCTGTACCTCTGTATCAATTTCTTTTCCTTATAAGGAGACCAATCATATTGAATTAGTGTACACTCTAATGACCACACCTTAATTTAACTATGTCTAAAGACCCTACTTCCAAGGATATAGTTGCATTCTGAGGTACTAGAGTTAGGACTTCAACATATACATTTTGTGGAGGATATAATTCAGCCCATAATAATAATTCTGATGATGATATGTCTAGGTGCATTCTTTTCCAAGCTTCTTGATTCTGTGATTAATTATCTTGCATTAATTTTAGTGAATTGCTGGCTATATTCTAATATTTCTACTGCCTTAATTTCTCCCTTTTCTCCTTCGGTGATTCCACTTTCTTTTATGTGAGATCTCTGTGTATTTTCTAACACCTTTTGGATGCTTTCTCTTATGCTTTTTCTTCCCCCACTTTTGTTTCACTTTGGATACTTTCTACCAATGTATTTAAGTTTACTGATATTTCCCCTCTTCTGTGTTCAGTCTGCTAATAAGCCCATTGAAGGACTTCTTCATGTCTGACAGCACAGTTTTTATTTCTAACATTTCTACTTGACAAATATAGTTTGTCTCTGGCTGCCGAAATTTCCCAGACTCAGCCTTTGACTATTCATCAGAATTTTAATTGTTTGCTCTGATTTTCACATGTATATAACTGTCACCTCTTCCTCCTTGGTCTGCCAAAGGCTAAAGAGTCTATGCGTGCTACTCTTCTCCAAGGAACTTACAGAATTTGGTTCATCTAGTATATTCTTTCAGCTTCAACTCTATAGTTACTCAAAGAAGTGATGATTTTAAACATTATCTAGGTTTTTACTCAGTGTTAGGAAGGAAATGGCATTCTCTGTGGCTTCTACCTCTATCCTAAATAAAAGTGAACTCATTGTACCCAGGTTTGAAAGGAACACTGGAAAATTGTAATTCACCCAGAAAAGAAGAAGATGGAACAATAGGGATTATTGAACTTCCCTCTAGTTCCACTTCAACCCTTAGGCTGTGCCACAAAACTAGCCTCCATATTGGTCTCTAATTTCTACTTCTACCCCAATCTACTTAGCAAATACAAGTTGAAATAATTTCTTTTTAAAAATTACATCATATTTTTCCCTTGCATTGCTTAAAATTCCTCAGTGGTCTCTTATTGAACATCAGATAAAATGTGAAATTATAACCATGGTCTACATAGCCTTGCCTCAACTTTTCACGTGCATGTTTCAATCTCCCCTTTTGTAATTTTCCTTCCACAGTTTCCTTCTGTGTTTGGCTTATCTTGGGCTATTTCCTACCTTAGACTCTCTCGATGCTTTATCTTTTCTCTAATACAGTAAGCCCAACTACCTAATCATCTACTGCCAACACACACACACACCTACACACACACACACACACACACACACACCCCCCACAGAAATAGAGAGAGATTTCTTGTGACTTGTTCCTTCTCATTTCACCTCATCTCATTCTTCACATCTCAGTCAAAAGCCAGGGAAGCCCTTTTTGACCATCTTTTCTCTCTGGTAACATTATTTTCCCTAAATGTATATTGTTTCTTCTTGACATTTACCAAAATATACAGATGGTCTCTGACGTACAGTGGTTTGACTTACAACTTTTTGACTTATGGTGAGTTTATCAGGATGTAACATCATCAAAAGTCAAAAATAATCTGTATTTTTAAAATGGCGAATAGGGAGGCAGGACTATATTGCAGCTCCCATTCGGATGGACAAAGCAGTGTGTGGAGACTCACGTCATAATCTTTTGCTCCAAGTACTACTGCAGGAGTACAACAGGAAAGCTGAGAGAATCCAAAGACCCTTTGAAGGAAGTGGATTGCTCCTGCAGGACCCAGGAGACAGCCCAAATACTTTAGTGCCCCAACTGTGAAAGTGGGAAAGGGGGATTGTCCTCCCCTGAACATACACCCTCACTGGGGAATCTGAAGGACCAGATCACAGAGGAAGGATTTGACTTTACCTGGAACTGAGACAATTTAGAGAGCTGAGCAAAGTACAAGGGTAGAGGAAGCAGCAGAAAAAGCCCTGTGTGCCCTCTGGGTCCCCAGGGAAGCCATTTCTGCCTTGTCTCACAGGGGTCCTTGGGGAGGGCTGCCAGAGGAACTGGGAAAAGACCACAGGGAGAAGGAAACCTCCAGCTGAACTTTGTAACAATTCCAACCAAACACAAAGTTTCCTGGCCAGAACTTGGGGGAGGGGATGAATCTAGTGTGCAGACTTGACAAGTGAGAAGGTGCAAAAGCACTGTTTGCTTCCTCAGCTTGGAGGCTGGTAGCCTGGGGCAAGTTCTCCACCCTGCTGGCCCACTGCCTGGAAACAATCTTGGTGCTGTTGTGGTTGGGGGGCAGGGTGGAAATGAGAGCAGCCTTTTGGGTTGCACGGGAGCTGGGTGAGGCCTGTAACTGCTGGCTTTCCCCCACTTCCCTGACAACTTGCATGAAACAGCAGAGGCAGCCGTAGCCCTCCTGAAAACATAACTTCATAGACCTAGGAACTATACTCCCATCTCCCCCAGCAGCTGAAGCAAGCCCAAGGAGAATCTGAGCTCAGACACACCAAACCGTGCCCCCACCTGATAGTCCTTCCCTACTCACCCTGGTAGCTGAAAACAAAGGTCATATTCTCTTGGTAGTTCTAGGGCCCCACCTACCACCTGAACTTCCCCTATAGTACCACAGTTGATGCTGTCTTGAAAGCACCACCTCCTGGCAGGAGGCCAATCAGCACAAAATTAGTGCATTAAACAACTACAACTAAGGACCCTTACAGAGTCCATTTCATCCCCTGCCACCTTCAGCAGAGCAGGTGCTGGTATCCACAGCTGAGACACCTGAAGACAATTTACATCACAGGACTCTGTGTAGACACCCACCAGTACTAGCCTAGAGCCTGGTAGCCCTGTTGTGTGGCTAGATCCAGAAGAGAAATAACAATCAGTACAGTTCAGCTCTCAAGATGCCATATCCCTAGGAAAAGTGAGAGGGTACTACATCAACGGAACACCCCATGGGACAAAAGAATCAACAGCAGACTTGAGCCCCAGATTCTTCCTCTAATAAAGTCTACCCAAATGAGAAGGAACCAGAAAAACAATTCTGGTAATATGACAAAACAAGTTTCTTTAACACCCCCCAAAATCACACTAGCTCACCAGCAGTGGATCCAAACCAAGAAGAAATTCTTGAATTGCCAGAAAAAGAATTCAGAAAGTCAATTATTAAGCTAATCAAGGAGGTACCAGAAAAAGGTGAAATCCAGCTTAATGAAATAAAAAAAATGATACAGGATGTCACTGGAAAATTTTCAGTGAAATAGATAGCATAAATAAAAAATAATCACAACTTCAGGAAATAAAGGACACACTTAGAGAAATGCAAAATGTAGTGGAAAGTCTCAGCAATAGAATCAAACAAGCAGAAGAAAGAATTTCAGAGCTCAAAGACAAGGTTTTTGAAATAACCCAATCCAACAAAGACAAAGACAAAAGAATTTTAAAAAATGAACAAAACTTCCAAGAAGTTTAGAATTATGTTAAACAACCAAACCTAAGAATAACTGGTATTCCCAAGGATGAAGAGATATCTAAAAGTTTGGAAAACATATTTAGGGGAATAATTGAGGAAAACTTTCCTGGCCTTGCTAGAGATATAGACATCCAAATACAAGAAGCTCAAAAAACACCTGAGAAATTCATTGCAAAAAGATAATCACTTAGGCACATAGTCATCAGGTTATCTAAAGTCAAGATGAAGGAAAGAATCTTAAGAGCTGCAAGGCAAAAACACCAGGTAACCTATAAAAGGAAACCTAGAAGAGATTGGGGCTCAATCTTCAGCCTCCTTAAACAAAACAATTATCAGCCAAGAATTTTGTATCCAGCAAAACTAAGCTTCATGAATGAAGGAAAACTACAGCCTTTTTCAGACAAATGCTGAGAGAATTTGCCACTACCAAGCCAGAACTACAAGAACTGCTAAAAGGAGCTCTAGATCTTGAAACAAATCCTGGAAATACATCAAAACAGAACCCCTTTAAAGCATGAATCTCACAGGACCTATAAAACAAGAATACAATAAATAAATAAAAACCAAGGTACTCAGGAAACAAATAGCATAATGAATGGAATAGTATATCACATCTCAATACTAATATTGAATGTAGATAGCCTAAATGTTCCACTTCAAATATACAGAATTGCAGAATGGATAAGAATTCACTAACCAACTGTATGCCGCCCTTGAGAGACTCACCTAACACTTAAGGACTCACATAAACCTAAGGTAAAGAAGTGGAAAAGGATATTCCATGCAAATGGACAGCAAAAGTTAGCAGAAGTAGCTATTCTTATATTGAACAAAACAAACTTTAAAGCAACAGCAGTTAAAAAAGACAAAGAGGGATATTATATAATGATAAAAGGCCTTGTCCAACAGGAAAATATCACAATTCTAAATATATATGGACCTAACACTGGAGCTCCCAAATTTATAAAACAATTACTACTAGACCTAAGAAATGAGTTAGACAGCAATACAATAATAGTGAGGGACTTCAATACTCCACTGACAGCACTAGACAGGTCATTAAGACAGAAAGTCAACAAAGAAACAATGGATTTAAACTACACCCTAGAACAAATTGACTTAATAGATGTCGTCAGAACATTCTACCCAGCAACTGCAGAATACACATTCTATTCATCAGTGCACTGAACTCTCTAAAAGATAGAACATATGATAGGCCACAAAACAAGTCTCAATAAATTTAAGAAAATGGAAATTATATCAAGTACTCTCTCAGACCACAGTGAAGCAAAATTGGAAATCAACTCCAAAAAGAACCTTCAAAACCATGCAAATACATGGAAATTATATAACCTGCTCCTGAATGATCATTGGGTCAACAATGAAATCAAGATGGAAATTTAAAAATTCTTTGAACTGAATGATAATAGTGACCCAACCTATCAAAACCTCTGGGATACAGCAAAGGCAGTGCTAAGAGGAAAGTTCATAGCTTTAAATGCCTACATCAAAAAGTCTGAAAAAGCACAAAAAGACAATTTAAGGTCATACCTCAAGGAACTAGAGAAACAAGAACAAACTAAACCCAAACCCAGCAGAAGAAAAGAAATAACCAAGATCAGAGCAGAACTAAATGAAATTGAAACAAAAAAATTACAAAAGATAAATTTTAAAAAAAGCTATTTTTTAAAAAAGATAAAAAAATTGATAGACCATTAGCAAGATTAACCAAGAAAAGAAGACAGAAGAGCCAAATAATCTCAACTAGAAATGAAATGGGAGATATTACAACTGATACCACAGAAATACAAAACATAATTCAAGGCTACTATGGCTACTATGAACACCTTTACACTCATAAACTAGAAAACCTAGAAGAGATAGATTAATTCCTGGAAATATACAACCCTCCTAGCTTAAATCAAGAAGAATTAGAAATCCTGAATAGACCAATAACAAGAAGTGAGATTGAAATAGTAATTAAAAACTTACAACAAAAAAAAAGTCCAGAACTAGTTAGATACACAGCTGACTTCTATCAGACATTCAAAGAAAAATTGGTACCAACCCTGTTGACACAATTCCACGGATAGAGAAACAGAGAATCCTCCCTAAATCATTCTATGAAGCCAGTATCACCCTAATACCAAAACCAGGAAAAGACATAACAAAAAAGAAAACTACACACAAATATCCTTGATGAACATAGATGCAAAAATCCTTAACAAAATACTAGCTAACTGAATCCAACAACGTATCAAAAAGATAATCCACCATGATCAAGTGGGTTTCATACCAGGGATGCAGGGATGATTTAACATATGCAAGTCAATAAATGTGATATACATATAAAGAGAATTAAAAACAAAAATCACATTATCATCTCAATAGATGCAGACATGCATTTGACAATATCCAGCATTGCTTTGTGATTAAAACCCGCAGTAAAACCAGCATACAAGGAACATATCTCAATGTAATAAAAGTCATCTATGACAAACCCACAGCCAACATAATACTGAATGGGGAAAAGTTGAAGGCATTCCCTCTGAGAACTGGAACAAGACAAGGACGCCCACTCTTACCACTTCTGTTCAGCATAGTACTGGAAGTCCTAGACAGAGCAATCAGACAAGAGAAAGAAATAAGGGTATCCAAATTGGTAAAGAAGATGTCAAACTCGCTGTTTTCTGACATGATCATATACCTAGAGAATCCTGAAGACTTCTCCAAAAAGCTCCTAGAACTGATAAATGAATTCAGTAAAGTTTCAGAATACAAAATTAATGTACACGTATCAGTAGCTCTGCTATGAGAAGCTACGTGTAGGAGAATGAAACTGGATCTTCATCTCTCACCTTACATAAAAATAAACTCAAGATGGATCAAGGACTTATATCTAGGACCTGAAAACATAAAAATTCTACAAGATAACATCAGAAAAACCCTTCTGGATATTGGCTTAGGCAAAGACTTCATGACCAAGTACCCAAAAGCAAATGCAACAAAAACAAAGATAAATAGATAGGATTTAATTAAACAAAAGAGCTTCTGCACAGCAAAAGGAACAGATGACAGAGTAAACAGACAACCCACAGAGTGGGAGAAAATCTTCACAATCTACACATCAGATAAAGGACTAATATCTAGAATCTACAAGGAACTCATACAACTTAGCAAGGAAAATACAAATAATCCCATCAAAAACTAGGCTAAGGACATGAATAGACAATTCTCAAAAGAAGATTTACAAATGGCCAACAAACATATGAAAAAATGTTCAACATCACTAATTATCAGGGAAATACAAATCAAAACCTCAATGGATACCACCTCACTCCTGCAAGAATGGCCATATTCAAAAAATTTTAAAAAGCAGATGTTGGTGTGGATGCGGTGAAAAGCAAACACTTCTACACTGCTGGTGGAAATGTAAACTAGTACAACCACTATGGAAAACAGTGTGGAGATTCCTTAAAGAACTAAAAGTAGAATTAACATTTGATTCAGCAATCCCACTACTGGGTATCTACCCAGAGGATAAAAAGTTATTTCGCAAAGAAGGTATTTGCACATGCATGTTTATAAAAGCACAATTTGCAATTGCAAAAATATGGAACCAGCCCAAATGCCCATCAATCAATGAGTAGATAAAGAAACTTATATATATATCCATACAGATATATGATGGAATAAGTGAGATATATGAATATATATGATATACATTTCATACATATATATGATAGAATACTACTCAGCCATGAAAAGGAACAAATTAATGCCATTTGCAGTAACCTGGATGGGACTGGAGACTATTATTCTTAGTAAAGTAACTCAGGAATGGAAAACCGAACATTCTATGTTCTCACTCATAAGTGGGAGCTAAGCTATGAGGATGCAAAGGCATAAGAATGATACAATGGACTTTGGGGACTCAGGGGAAAGGGTGGGAGGTGGGTGAGGGATAAAAGACTACAAATTGGGTTCAGTGTTTACTGCTTGGGTGATGGGTGCACCAAAATCTCACAAGTCACCACTAAAGCACTTACTCATGTAACCAAACACCACCTGTTCCCCAAAAACCTACGGAAATAATTTTTTTTTTTTTTTGAGACAGAGTCTTGCCCTGTTGCCCAGGCTGCAGTGCAGTGGTGCAATCTAGGCTAACTGCAACCCCCACCTCCCGGGTTCAAATGATTCTCCTGCCTCAGCCTCCAAAGTAGCTGGGATTACAGATGCCTGCCACCACGCCCACCTAATTTTTGTTTTTTTTTCAGTAGAGACGGGGTTTCACCATGTTGGCCAGGCTGGTCTCAAACTCCTGACCTCGTGATCTGCCCACCTCGGCCTCCCAAAGTGCTGGGATTATGGGCATGTGCCACCACGCCCGGCCCAATTTTTCTTAAAGTATGTATATTTGTATGGGGCTTTGCTTGCTTACTTTTTCATTCATTTATGGCCTTTTGCCTCCACTACACTGCAATCTCCATAAGGACAGGGACCACTTATGTCTTGTTGACCAGAGCCTATGCTGCACCTAACACAGTGCTCAGCATACCACACATCCAACAAATATTTTTAAATGTATATAAAACGTATGTTACCTGATCATTACATATAATTATAGCTGGTACCTTATTGTACATTAATTATAATATAATGAATTATTATATTATTACATATTATGCATATGTATTCAATACTTAGTATAAAATATTTAGATTAATTTAACTATATATGTATGAGTATAGAGGAGAATTTTAGACAAAGCTTCAACCTTATGATGGAATAGAATCTACAAAGGTAAACCCTCAGAATCCAGGAAAGCTAGCACTTAAGTTACCTAAAGACGTTTCTAACCATTTCTTAAAAATAGAAAATAGAAAATATGTATGTAAAAAAACATGCAGGTGAATATAATTTTCTGGGAAAAATATCCAGGGATATAAACGAAAGTCAGTTTGCAATCTCCAATTTCATAAAAATCTGTTCTTTGGGGATTGTTCAAATTCTTTTTGCAGAATCAAGTAGCTCAGTTATTTTGAGTAAGCATATGTACCTCTAAGTGGTTATTCAAACTGAATTGCCTGAGTCTTTTAGAGTTTAGTGCTTACTAAATGTTATATATAACCAGAAAGAAACGGATAGCAAAATTGCAGAGACTCACCGAATTATTAACATTTTATCCTACTGTGAGCAAGAAAATAGTATCAAGTATATTTATATAAAGTAGAACTATGTCTCAAAATATATAAGTCATCTACATGCCTGAAGTATGCTCAGGGATATATTGAAAACTTGGTTTAGTTTCTGTTGACATATAAAATAGAAGATTAAAATAATGTTGACTGATATCTAAACACAGTTCATTAACAAGTGGCCCTATGCCCTAAAGGATCTTATGTCTGCAATTTGTTCTTTGGCACCTTTTAAAATCTTCCAATAAATAGAAATTTAAAATAAAACCCACATTAAAAACACCTTAGAACTTTACTTTCCCAGTAATGAAATGAATAAGCATGTGAGAATCTACCCCCAAAGGACTTCTTTCTTCACAAAAAGCTGAGAGTGAAAAAATGTACTGGCTCAGAAGACCTTCTAGAAAAGCCTAGCCTCAGTGACCATATAACATAATATGAGGCACATCTTACCCATGACCTAATTTTGACTTAGCTATTGAAATTACATCATCAAAAATAATAACGATAAAATATTTAAGTGGTATCTGTAATACAATATTTTAAAAATTATTAGAACATTTGAACAGCAGATAAAAGTCACTTTTTATAATGAACTAGTAATCATATGCTATTCTTTTAACTTTAAAAATATACCAACATCATAACTCAACAAAAACAAAAAACAAACAACCCTATTTTAAAAATGAGCAAAGGACTTCAGAAGACATTCTTCCAAAGAAGATGTACAAGTGGCCAATAAGCACATGGAAAACATGCTCAACATCACTAATTATTAGGAAAGTGCAAATCAAAATGAGATGTCACACTGAGATAATATTTCACACCCATTAGGATGGCAATTTAAAAAAATACAGAAAATAAATATTGGCGATGATATGAAGAAATTGGAACACTTGTGCACTACAGGTGGAAATGTAAAATGGTGCAGCCATTATGGAAAAGAGTATGGCAGTTCCTCAAAAAATTAAAAATAGAATTATGATATGACCCAACAATTTCACTTTGGGTTTATATTCAAAATTTGAAAGCAGAATCTCAAACAGATGTTTGTATACCCATGTTCATACAGCATTATTCACAATAACTGAAAGTGGGAGTAACTCAATTTATCAACAGATGGACAGATAAACAAAATGGAGTATATGCATACAAGGGAATATTATTTAGCCTTAAAAAGGAAAGAAATTCTGAAATGTGCTATGATACTAATGAATCTTGAGAATATTATGCTAAGTGAAGTAAGCCAGTCACAAAAGGACAAATGCTGTATGATTTTACTTATATAATCTACCTAGAGTGGTCACATTCATAGAAAGTGTTATGGTGGCTACCATTTGTGAAGGGGGAGGAATAATGTAGAGTTATTGTTTAATGAATGCAGAGTTTCAGTTTTGCAAGATGAAAAAAGTTATGTGGTTGGATCATGGCGATGGTAGCACAATAATGGAATGCACTTAATGGCAATTAATGTGCACTTTAAAATGGTTAAAGGGTAAATGCATGTGTTTTTTATAATATAAAAAAAGCACAAAACACACATGTGTATATATACATAAACATCTTTTATACAAACTCTTACAGCTTATCTAAATTTTAAGATGAAGAGTGTGTCTCTTTTACTCACCATCCTATCGCCGATTTTCAGTACACGTTACACATGCGATAAATATTTGTCATTGAATTTGAAAACCGAGTGGGTCCTCATATGACACTTCTGAGAGTTAGAGCATTTGTCATCACTAGGACTTAAAACATGTTGGCACTACTACATGCCCAGTCATTCACTACCATCAAGAGCTTTCAGAGACATAGCAATAGAACTTTCTGGTTCTACTTTGTTGCTTCTCTATTTCAGGCAATTGCACACAAATCAAGAGAGACAAGCAAAGGCTGTGGTGATCTCTGTGGTAACCTACATTTAGAACTATGATGAAGCCTGTCATGTCAGTATTCACAAGTGAGCCATCCACAAATAGGACAGTTCTTTAGGGTGTCACACAGTAATCCTATCAGTTTAAGCTTCTCAGGACCTTCAGAAATCAAGTTACTAGTTACAAATGGGGAAGAAAGAAACTAAGAAGTGACAAAGAAGGACAAGATAATTATAAAAGAGAAGGAAAGTGTCAGCAACGCAGAAAGGTAAAAAGCGAATGAAACTAATATTTAAAGAACATCTAAGTTTTGGGAGTATGCTAGGCATTTTTCTATATACCATCTCATTTAATCCTCGTCAGGAAGCCAGCCAATTATAACCAACATTTTTACTCATAAGAAAACCGATATTCAGAGAAGTAAAGAGGAAAGAACAGCTTTTAGAGGACAGGTCCAGGAAATGGACACAAGTAATAATGATGTAAATTAGCATTCCTCCACAATCATGTCAACAGTTCCACTTCACAGGTCGTGGTCAGAGAAGTAAAAGGACTTTGCAGATTTAAAGAGGCTGTGGAAGAGGGATTTTTAATGATGCCCTCACTGTTTAAAAGCAGTAAATGCCTTTCACTTGTACCTGTATTCAGTGACCATAATGATAAAAATAACTGTACCCAGCATACATGTTTAGACCTGCAGAAAGAGCACCCCAAGCAGTCAGGATAATAATCTATAATCTCTGCCTATGTACAGGTAGAAAGTGTAGTCCAAGCCTTTTTGTAGAAACTTGGTTGTTATGGGGTAACTCAATCTTTAAACATTTTTAAAGAAGTCCTTCAAATACATTTGATTATTCAATAATTCTGTTCATGGTAAGATTTCAGTTATTTTTCCATCTTTCATTCATTCCAAGTTTAGTTTGTCTCTCCGCTTCCTACTTCTCTTCCCACTCAATTCTCTGTACTTTTCTTTTATGGAAGTAACAACTTCTTTAACTTTATAGAACTCTAGCCACTTTTCCCTTACAGAGGAAGCAGCAGGCAGCTTTACCACCAAGTGAGGTGGAAATTTTATATGTCAAACAGGCTGGTGGGAGAAGCCCCTGGAGCCAGAAGAAGATGAATGATGCCTCTCTGTGTGCATTGCTTTGCTTTACAGCAGCTCATGGAGTAAGAGTTCATTTTCTTCAGGGGCATTGCTACAAAGCACACTTTGGAACATTCTTAAGTGTTTAAGGCAAACCTCAGTCTTCCAGCAAGTCTCTCTCAGGAGCAGAGAGGTAAGTTTAGGCCATGTCAAGCAGAAAACTGACTTTGAAGTATTTCTCACTTACCTTCCCTCCACGTCCTTATTTGTCTTTTTTGAAGTGGAAAGTAAAAGGGAATGGACAACAGTGTGACTATTACATGAGAGCTTGGAGAAAGAAGGCATTTCGCAGAAGAGACACTGCAGTTACGCAAAGCAGAAAATCCGAGCCCTAGAGGTCACAGACACAGGCCCACTCCCCATTCTACCCAGCACCCTTCAATGATCTGGAATAATATACACAGTCTTGAACCTGCCTCAGTTTCCCTTTTGGATGGAGAGAAGGGATATGTTTAATTTTCTAAAATACTTGGAATGTACTTGGCAGAGATTACAGAATGATTAATTAGATGATATCACCAGAAAACACTATCTTCCTACCTCATATTGATACATATTTGAGTGAGCATATTTGAGACAGTATCTTGGGTTTTCATGAAATCTTAGAGTTTTAGAACTTTTAAATTTTAATAATCTAGACGGTAGGTGTGATAGAGGCAGTAAATGGCTTTTAAAGGTAAATTGATTTTTTTTCCTCCCATCTGAAAAACATGAATTTCATTTGTCCTGGTCAAATGTGATTGTCATTTTTAATTTGTCACAGGGATCTGAAATAATGTTCTTTGCATACAATTGTGTAATGTCAATGCCCGACACTTTAATACATTTTATTCAAAATCTCCTTTAAAGTTTTCTATCTTACCCAACCTATTATAAAAGGTCAGAGATATATATGATTTTATGAAAACCTTATCTATAAAGCGTATAATTTTGGAAGAAATGTATTAATTAAAATAATAATGGAATAGTATTTAATGTGACACTAACAAAATATATTTTTAAAGTTACTATCATGTAATAATTTGATTAAGTTACTTAATCTATAAATTACCATAGTAATTAAGATATAGATAAAGTATGTGCATTAGCCTTTTAGAACTGCTATAACAAATGATCACAAATTTAGTGGCTTAAAACAACACAAATTTTACAGCTCTGTGGTTACAAGTCCAACAAAGATGTCACTGGACTAAGATCAAGGTGATGGCCAGGCTGTGTTCCTTTCTGGAGGTTCTTGGGGAAAATCTGTTTTCTTGTCCTTCCCCAGTTTCTAGGGGCTACCTGCATTCCTGAGATCATATAATTTTTATTTTCAAAGTCAGCAACCGTGGGTCCAGTCCCTCTCACATTACTATCCCTTTGGTTCTCTTCTATCTCTTCTTTTACCACTTTTAAATAGCCATGTGATTAGACTGGACTCACCCAAGTAACACAGGACAATTTCCCTATCTCAAGGTATCTCAAGGTCAGAAGATTAGCAACCTTAATTGTATCTGCAATTCTAACCCCCTTTTGCCATTTACAGGTTCCAAATATTAGAACGTGTATGTATATGTCATAATGTCATATGTCTGTGTGTATGTGTATATGTCATAATGTCATAATGACATATGTCATATCAGTCATACCAGTCATAGTATGAAATTATTTATAGCAGAATGTGATAGCTTATTATCTGAGGTCTAATGTACTGTTTATATATCTAAGATATTGGGTTAAATAACATATAACATATCAGATTATGCATTCCATGCATTATTATATATCTATCTTTATTTGAATTATGCAACATTATAAGTACATTTCTCCTACATAGCCCAATCAAGATAATAACTCCTCATGCTGTATTTAACAGTGGGGTTATAAAAAAGGATAAGGGAAAGATAATTTAGAAGCAGTAAGTTATCAGTTCTGAAGGGCTGGCTGAAAATCAGTTTTGCTACCTGACTGAAATCACTGATGGGGAGTGAACCAGATGTCACACAATTTGGGACAAATTTCAACTTTGCCACACATGCCAAACCTGAGCTCCATGATAATCTCATCAGGACCAACTGACACCAAAGGCTGGAAATGGTGCCAGGATTGAGTCTGAACCCAGACCCAAAATTTGTGTTTTGTGGTGTCTAGAGTCTCAGATTAGATTTGGTCTCTAGAATGTGGTGATGCTTAAGTGCCACTTTTTACACACTGAACATCAAAGGGAGCGACAACATTTACCAAACACCCACCATGTGTCTTACACTTCTCATAAGAGGTACATAGGCTATCACTATTATTACAAACTATGTGACATTTTGTTTGTGTGCATAATTTCGTCCTCTCCACATCCCTCAAGGTAGACATCTTTGTTTCCATTATAACAATTAGGAAGCGAAAGCTCAGTGAGTTGTGAAGTTGGAATGTGAATACTGGCCTTCTGGATCTCAAAGTCATATTCCTTTCCTTACATCCTACTGAGTCTCAACTCCAAAATCATGACACAGCATTATATAAACCAAAGGTGAAGTTACTTATACATTTAAATTGCACTTAATATAATTTTTGAATAACAGTTAACTTCAAATAATATAGTTCTCAGGTTCATGTAACCGAAAATTTCCAGAATGACTCAAAAGTTGATCTCATTTCTATTTTAATTCTGGCCTCTATGAGGGGATGTGTAGTGGCCAAACAATGCCATGACATGTTTACATCCTAATCTCTGCAACCCATAAATATGTTATGTTACATGGCACAAGA
The DNA here is from genome assembly GCF_028885655.2 of Pongo abelii. Classification (NCBI taxonomy): domain Eukaryota; kingdom Metazoa; phylum Chordata; class Mammalia; order Primates; family Hominidae; genus Pongo; species Pongo abelii. Next base: position 91,945,916 of record NC_071990.2, on the reverse strand, counting down.
GAATTAAGGTTACAGTTGGAATTAGTTTGCTAATCAGAGATTATATCAGATCATTTGGGAGTGCAAGATGAAATCACAATCACTTTAAAAGGGAAGAGGGAGGCAGCAGTGTCAGAAGCAGGGCAAGACTTGATTGGCCATTGCTGGCTTTGAAGATGAAAGGGATTCAGGAGCCACGAAATGTGGGAAGCTTCTAGAAACTGGAAAGGGCAAGGAAACAGATTCTCCCCTAGAACTTCCAGGAAAGAATGTAGCCCTGATGACACTTTGATTCCAGCTCAGTGAGAGCCAAACTGGTCTGTTAATCTCCAGAACTGAAAAATAATAAAGTTGTGTTAAGTCAATAAGGGTTTGCAGCAATTTGTTACAGCAGCAATAGGAAGCTAACATAGTGGGTACTAATTTAGCCCATTCACTGACAAAAGAACCAGTCACCCTCCATACAGGGGCTCTGGGGACTTGCTCACTATTCCCATGGCCTAAACTTCATCTTTGAGGAAAAGAAGTGGTTCCAGACCCAGTGGAGAGAAGAAAGCAGAAATGTAAGAATATCTGTTAGTCTCCTTGGGAGTTAAAAAGAAAAAAAAAGTCACTTTAATTTTTTGGCTATTATAATATAGTAACTTGTCTAGCCTTTTTGATTTATATATTATTCTCAATATGGACAATATATTGTTTTCATTCTGCATAATCTAAGAAGGATGAATATTAAAACATTACTAAAATATTGTTTAAAGCTGATTTTTCCAGGTTCAGTGTTCCACCTACCTTTCAGACATTCAGAAATGCTAGACTTCCAGTTTTCATGCTTTGGTTTATCAGATGTAACTTGGGAAAGATGTTAACAGTACAATGCTGGGCTCTATCGCCCAAAAAACTAAAAGGCAAAAATCCAACTCAGGGTCTTTCTCCCTCCACTTTTATATAAAGGATACATCTTCTCTCCTTAGGGATATCTTGAATTTTTTCTTTTTATATTATCTTAAAGAAATGCATTTTTTAGGAAAAATCATACTCTAAGTAGAAAAAGAATAGCTGAGCCATGACTACATGCAAAACCTTGGAAGAGACAGAGATGCCATAGACTGTTCTTATCTTAATACCAACATTAGAATTAAGTAAGTATAAAGCATCAAAGCCTAAACGCCAAGCTTCAACCATTCACGAAGAGGCTCATTTTGTGGTGAATTATAGGGGAAAATAATTGAAGATGAAAAAGGGTGGCAGTTTTAAAACAAAAGAAGAGTTAATCAAAATGGGGGAAAATAACCTCCCGGTGGAGATGTATCTGGCATTGCTACCAAATACCTCCACAGCCGTGATTTCCCTTGTGGTGATCTCTGATTGCTACGCCTGGGAAGCGGAACAAAAGTAGATGGCAATAATTAGATTCTGAAGAGTGAAGGACCCACACGAAGACCAGTGTTTCTGGAGGAGTTAATGAAAGGAGAGGAAATCGCCAGATTTTACAAAGGATATAAAATGGACGCAGAGCCTCCAAGAGTTTTGTAAACAACTTACTTCTTCCTACTCACCTAACAGCGCATGTAGAAGGGGAAAATATCTAGCACACGAGAAATTGATCGCAACTGGAGAGTTTTAATATGACCACACTTCCAGTAGTAAGATTCAGGGTCACCCAGAGCTATTATTCAAAGTCATTTTCAGACCATTTAATTTTCTGCTTCAGTTCCTTTCTGCTTCTCCCCCTCCCTCCCCAGCCTAATGGCCATACACCATCTTCTCTTTTTTGCTGTCCTTCTGCCTCTTTTAAGCACTGTTTGTGCTCTGAATGGAGTTTTATGACTGACATCTCCAGGTACTGTATCTATTCTCCTTAATGAAACTCTGGTTATAGTGAGTGCTAATAGCTCAACAAGCATTTTATAGCCCTTTTAAAGAAAATGTGTAGAGTGGACGTGGATGTACTTAGCACTCAGCTTGGTAAATAGAAAATGGGGCATGGGCAGTGTCGTTATAGCCGTGAATGATTTGTGGTGACTTTCATGTCAGCTGTTTTTCTCTTTTGTCCCTTACTGGAAGCCCCAGAATCTATTTTAAGTTAATTCCAAAAGCTAAGTCTGAAACAAATTGTATAGTGACACGTGAAAAATGTAAGTGGAAAAATGCTGCCAGGGGCTATATAGTATCCCAATGTGTTAATTCACTTGGATAAAAGGCAGTGTAACATGTCTGGAGATATACCCATTTCCCTTTAAATGCTTGGGCACTTCTCTGTTCACTTCTCTTGATAACCATATCCTGATTCATTTGATATATTAAAACAATTGCTTTATAAACTTCATTCACCATTTTCTCTTACTTTACCCACAATCATTTCCAAGTTAAGAGACTTCATTTCTTTTCTGTCATTTCTTTTGCTTTTCCATTGATTCCGTTTCTGTTTTAACATCTGTATCTAAGGATCAAACTTGTTGGTTTAGAGGTGAACAGACACAGGTATATGCAGTAACTGAACTAATAACACAACCAGATGTTCCTGCTATTAGTTCAGCAGCTGTCTCTTGTTCCATTCATCCTGGTGGGAAAACTAATAAACCTTACAAGTTAAAAAAAAAAAAAAAAAAAAAACAGAAAGGGAAAAAAAAGAGAAGGAATGTGCTTTTAGAGCTACTATTCTGTGAAGAGATTGAATAAAGAATGGTTGAGTATCAAAGAATCATCCATTTATATAGTAAAATCCACTGGCTCTCAATTTCAAGGACAAGGTGACACCTAAAAGGGAACTGGTTGTGTGCTCCTCAGATGCAGAGCCACTTTCAGAATTCTAAATTTTTGGGGGGCTTTTCAGTCCTGTGAGTAGCTTTTCAACTGCAAACAATTGACTCATTTCAACACAAATCACGGAAGAATATGACTTTGAAGTAAGTAGTTAATCCCATGATATATCTATCATTTTGTATCAAGTAAAATTCAGCTAAGGACAAGCATCCAAGTACAGATGTCAATTAATGAAGGACGAATTGAGATTGTGAGCCTCACAGTCAAGATTATATTTAAAATGATGATATCAATTATTAAATTAGAATGGTTTAGGCTACTTGGATTTTTTTTTAATGACAGACTTAGGATTATTCCTTAGCACTATACTATTTTGATAGCAACTATAGAGTATGTTAATGTACATTTGAATCAAAGCAATTATTTATTTGACATGTTAACATCATAACTGACTAATAACTACCATTTATTGAATGCCTAATAATTCATTTAATTCTCACAAAAACCTGATGAGGTGGGTGTCCCCATCTCCATTTTACAGAAGAAGAAACTGTGGCTCAGAAAGTTGAAATAACTGGGACTCAGTCACAGAACAGTAAGTGGCAGGGCCGGGATTCCAACCTAATTCTCTAATATTCAAGAGCCTGTGCTCCCTCTCTTCTGCCATTGGACCTCCCAGTAGAGTATTGTTAAGTGTAGAATTGTGTCTTCCAAAAGAAGATATGTCAGAGTACTAACATTTAGTATCTCATTTGGTGAGCTTATTTAAAAATCATCCCTTTAAAGAGGTCATCTAATTAAGATTAGGTCATTAGCTAGGGCTGTAATCCAGCATGGTTAGTGTCTTTATGATATAAGGACAAGATAGGTCCACAGGGAGAAAGCCATGTGAAGATAAAGGCAGAGGTTGGAATGATGTGTCTATGAGCTGATGGACTCCACAGATTCTTCCCAGCAGCCCTCAGAAGGAACCAAAACTATTAACACCTTGATCTCAGACTTCTAGCTCCAGAATTGTGAAACAATACATTGTTGTTTAAACCACCCAGTTTTTGGTACTTTGTTATAGAAGCCCTATGTACTAATATATAAATATAAATATAATATATAATGTGTAAAATATAAATATATATAATATAAAATATAGTGTAATGTGTTCTTTACATTATTTTTACTTATATAGCACATATTTTCTATTATTTTTCTTTTAATAAACTTGTGAGTTTTAGAAATTAATGTGTCATCAATGTTAGACTGGATAAAGAAAACGTGGCACATATATACCATGGAATACTATGCAGCCATAAAAAAGGACGAGTTCATGTCCTTTGCAGGGACATGGATGAAGCTCAAAAGCATCATTCTCAACAGACTAACACAAGGACAGAAAACCAAACACCACATGTTCCCACTCATAAGTGAGAGTTGAACAATGAGAACACATGGGACATAGGGAGAACAATGAGACACAGGGAGGGGAATATCACACACCGAGACCTTTTGGTGGTAGGGACTAGAGGAGGGATAGCATTAGGAGAAATACCTAATGTAGATGATGGGTTCATGGGTGCAGCAAGCCACCATGGCATGTGTATAGCTATGTAACAAACCTGCATGTTCTGCACATGTATCCCAGAACTTAAAGTATAATAAAAAAAGAAATGATTGTGTCAATTAAAAAATCTAAAGAAAATAAGAAACTAAGAAAAAAGTGAATAAAACATGGAAACACAAGGAAAGAATGAAACACAATAAAGACCAATTAGTTGGAGTAACTCTAATAGCTCTAGGATATGAACTCCACCTTCCTCCCACTGAAAGAGTACAGCAACGCCAGTACAGAAGTTGATTTCTTGGTCAGTAACTGTACCATGTAAGTGGAAAGATCAACATAGCAAGCCTTTCTCCATGCACTCATTTAGGGTACCAGATTGATAAAGGCTCTGCTTTCCTCAGTCTGTGGACTTCTAAGATAGGTCTGGGGTTAGCTGGAGAGAAAAATAGAACAAAAGAGTGCTCGTGGAAAGTGTGCTGAGGCTAGACCTGGAAGTGTAGCACATCACTTCCACTTACATTCTAGTTATCAGGCCACCCTTAATTGCAAGGGAGCTTTGGATGTGCTGTTTGTGTGTCCTGGAAGAAGAGGAGAACATGGATTTTTGGTGAACAGATAGCTGTTTCTGACACAAACAAGCAGGCACTTGCTCGTTCCTAGAAATCCAAATTCATTTCCCTAGTCTATTCCATCTCACTTGCTGTTAGGTGACAGAGCTTTCCCTCCCTCCTCAAACTCCACCATTTCCCTCCCAGGTCTTATTTTGTGCTGATGATTTTATTTCCTACCACCATAATTTCCACTGCCATATCTGCCAACTGATCAGGCTCCCTGCCCACACACTCAGGCTTCAATCTGTTATTCTGGATGATCTCCCCAAAACTCTAAGACAAACTTTCTGGTTCTTCCTTCATGTAGCTACAACCCATCACTTCCTGCCCACTCAATTACATGATTCCAATAATCGTCTCTTTTCACTACAGACTCAAATTTCTCCTCTCTGTGGAATCATACCCATCATCAATCAAACATAAAATAATTCCCACTAAAAGATCCATTTAATGCCTCATTTTTACACTTTCCTTTATGGGAGTGCTCAAAAGAGTTACTTATTTTGCACACTCCTAATCCATTTTATCCACCCACTTTTAAATTTACTCTAACAATTCTTACCACTGTACAGAAATAGCACTCAAAGCAAAAAAATGAACTTGTATTCCTATTAGCAATAGTCAAATCTCAGTCCTTGTCTTACTCAGTAGTATTTGACAACCTTCATTAGCATTTCCTTTTTGAAATGCCTTTTTTTTTTTTTTTTTTACTTGATTTCTAGAATGACACCTGCTGGCTCTCAACTTCCTTAGTTACTCCTTACCTGCCCTCTAAATGTCAGAGAGCCGTGTCTAAATTCTTATTCTCTTATTTCTCCTCTATCTAAATAGTATGTCCTGGTCTCATGACTTTAAATTCATCCACATACTGGTATTTTTCAAATTTATGTTTCTAGCTCAGAACTCCCCTCTAAACTTCAAGTTCATATATTTAACTGCCTGCTTGGCATTTTCAACTGGAAATCTAATTGAATCTCAAACTTAACACATGTCTAAAAATGAATTCCTAGTTCTCATCATCCCCCAAACAGAAAAACAAGCATTCCTTGTTTCACAATCTTCATCTCAGTAAATGAGAAGCCCATTCTTCCAATTGCTTGGGCCAAAGAGGAGTCTGATTTTTCTTATTCTTATCCTATGTTTGGAAAATCTTATTGGTTCTACCTTCAAAATACATGCAGAGCTTTTTCTCACCACTACTACTTCACCACCCCAATCTAAGCTGTCATTATCTCCCACTCACCTGTATTACTAAAAGACCTTCCCAATTGCTTTCCCTATTTCTAACTTTTCTCCCCAGCAATCTGTTCTGAAAGGAGCAGCCAGAGTAATCCAATTAAAATGTAAGTCAGATCATGGCACTTCTCTGCTTCAAAGTTTCACACTGCCTTCAAATCTCACTGATATGAAGAGTTAGCCATTATATAAGCTAAAAAGAGCCTCATGCTGTACACACGTGGTGCACCTATACCCTTCTCTGACTTCATCTCCCTCTCTTGCACATGCTCAACTCAGGCTATATAGCCTTATTCTGAATCCTCTAACAGGAACATTCCAAGCAGGCTCCTGCATCAAGGCATTTGCACTTGCTGATTCCTTAGCATGGAATTCTTTTCCCCAGATACCTACATGGCTTGTGCCTTAATTTCTTTAAGGTTTCTACTCAAATGTCACCTTTCAGTGAGGCTTTTTTAACCTCCCTATACAAATATCAATTCTCAACCACACCAGCATTCTTTACGCCTTTCATCTTGCTTTCTATTTCACTGTAGCACTTATTTTTTACCACCTGAGATACCATATATTTTTATATATTACCCCCAAAAGCAGGGACCATGTCTTTTTCTTTAACTTCTAGTTTCCATGACAACTATGTGACACAATGACAATAGCTATATTCTTTGACAAACTTTTGATGGAATCTCTATGATGAAATTCACAATTTATACCTTTTCATTTTAGACCACACTTCTGGAAGGTGTGGGTACTGGGAGAAGGAAGCAAGAAGTTGCGACAGTAACAAGTAGTAAACAGAGAATTTACTAGCAGACAGAATGAACCTATCAGTAATAAGATGTAATATAAAAAATTCAGCCTTTAAAATTGAGTTTATTGTATAAAGAAATATACTTTATACATAATAAATGACAATTTCTTGTAATTAATTGCAAGCAAATTAAAATCTTAACATAGAATGTAATTTTATAACAATCAAGATCTCCTTCTAGAACAAATTATATCAATGAAACCCAAAAATTTTCTCTACAGATAAAGTTTTAATTATTAATATTGCAATATAATATATATTTTACTTCCCATAATTAAAGAGAACTCACTTGCAATAAGATGATTTTATTTGTAAAAGTAAACACAGAAACACACCTATTACATAACTTTAAACTTGCTATAATGATTGTCACTGAAAGAATATTATTCACATTAATAAAATATTACACAGAAATGTAAAGTGAAGCTCTTTTTAAGCAATCAAAAACTGTATGTAGTGCAAAGTCTAATTTAAAGTCTGAAAATTCCAAAAACCAGAACGTCTCTTCTCCTCCAGAGGATCACAAATACTCACCAGCAAGGGAACAAAACTGGACAGAAAATGAGTTTGATGAATTGACAGAAGTAGGCTGCAGAAGGTGAGTAATAACAAACTCCTCTGAGTTAAAGGAGGATGTTCTAACCCAATGCAAGGAAGCTAAGAACCTTGAAAAAAGGTTAGATGAGTTGCTGACTAGAATAACCATTTTAGAGAAGATAAATGACCTAATGGAGCTGAAAAACACAGAACGAGAACTTTGTGAAGCATACACAAGTATCAATAGCCAAATTGATCTAGCAGAAGAAAGGATATCAGAGATTGAAGATCAAGTCAATGAAATAAAGCAAGAAGACAAGCTTAGAGAAAAAAGAGTGAAAAGAAATGAACAAAACCTCTAAGAAATATGGGACTATGTGAAAAGACCAAATCTATGTTTGATTGGTGTACCTGAAAGTGACAGGGAGAAGGAATCAAGTTGGAAAACACTCTTCAGGATATTATCCAGGAAAACTTCCGCAACCTAGCAAGGCAGGACAACATTCAAATTCAGGAAATACAGAGAACACCACAAAGATATTCCTCGAGAAAAGCAATCCCAAGACACATAATCATCAGATTCACCAAGGTTGAAATGAAGGAAAAAATATTAATGGCAGCCAGAGAGAAAGGTTGGGTTACCCACAAAGGAAAGAACATCAGACTAACAGTGGATCTTTCGGCAGAAACTCTACAAGCCAGAAGAGAGTGGGGGCCAGTATTCAACATTCTTAAAGAAAAGAATTTTCAACCCGGAATTTCATATCCAGCCAAACTAAGCTTCATAAGTGAAGGAGAAATAAAATCCTTTACAGACAACCAAATGCTGAGAGATTTTTGTCACCACCAGGTCTGCCTTACAAGAGCTCCTGAAGGAAGAACTAAACATGGAAAGAAAAACTAGTACCAGCCACTGCAAAAACATACCAAATTGTAAAGACCATCGATGCTATCGATGATGAAGAAACTGCATCAACTAAAGGGCAAAATAACCAGCTGGCATCATAACGACAGGATCTAATTTCCACATAACAATGTTAACCTTAAATGTAAGTGGGCCAAACGCCCCAATTAAAAGACACAGACTGACAAATTGGATGAAGAGTCAAGACCTGTCAGTGTGCTGCATTCAGGAGACCCATCTGATATGCAAAGACACATATAGGCTCAAAATATAGGGATAGAGGAAGATTTACCAAGGAAATGGAAAGCAAAAAAAAAAAAAAGAAAAGAAAAAAAGCAGGGTTTGCAATCCTAGTCTCTGATAAAACAGACTTTAAACCAACAAAGATCAAAACAGACAAAGAAGGGCATTACATAATGGTAAAGGGATCAATGCAACAAGAAGAGCTAACTATCCTAAATATATATGCACCCAATACAGAAGCACCCAGATTCATAAAGCAAGTTCTTAGAGGCCTACAAAGAGACTTAGACTCCCACACAATAATAGTGGGAGATTTTAACAACCCACTATCAATATTAGACAGATCAACAAGACAGAAAATTCACAAGGATATCCAGGACTTGAACTCAGCTCTGGACCAAGTGGACCTAATAGACATCTGCAGAACTCTCCACCCCAAATCAAAAGAAGATACATTCTTCTCAGCACCACATCTCACTCATCATAAAATTGACCACATAATTGGAAGTAAAACACTATTCAGCAAATGCAAAAGAACAGAAATCATAAAAAACTGTCTCTCAGACTGCAGTGCAATCAAATTAGAATTCAGGAATAAGAAATGCACTCAAAACTGCACAACTACATGGAACCTGAACAACTTGCTCCTAAATGATTACTGGGTAAATAATGAAACTAAGGCAGAAATAAGGATGTTCTTTGAAACCAATGAGAAAAAAGACACAACATACCAGAATCTTTGGGACACATTTGAAGCACTGTGTAGAGGGAAATTTGTAGCATTAAACGCCCACAAGAGAAAGCAGGAAAGATCTAAAATCCACACCCTAACATCACAATTAAAAGAACTAGAGAAGAAACAGCGAACAAATTCAAAAGCTAGCAGAAGACAAGAAATAACTAAGATCAGAGCAAAACTGAAGGAGATAGAGACATGAAAAACCCTTCAAAAAAAAAAAAATCGATACCAGGAGCTGGTTTTTTGAAAAGGTCAACAAAATAAATAGACCACTAGCCAGATTAATAAAGAGGAAAAGAGAGAAGAATCAAACAGATGCAAAAAAAATGATAAAAGGGATATCACCACCAATCCCACAAAAGTACAAACTACCAACAGAGAATATTATAAACACCTCTACACAAATAAACTAGGAAATCTAGAAGAAATGGATAAATTCCTGGACACATACACCCTCCCAAGACTAAACCAGGAAGAAGTCGAATCCCTGAATAGACCAATAACAAGTTCAGAAATTGAGCTAGTAATTAATAGCCGACCAACCAAAAAAAGTCCAGGACCAGATGGATTCACAGCTGAACTATACCAGAGGTACAAAGAGGAGCTGATACCATTCCTTTTGAAACTATTCCAAACAATAGAAAAAGAGGGAATCCTCCCTAACTCTTTTTATGAGTTTAGCATCATCATGACACCAAAACCTGGCAGAGACACACAAAAAGAAAATTTCAGGCCCATATCCCTGATGAACATTGATGCGAAAATCCTCAATAAAACACTGGCAAACCAAATCCAGCAGCGCATCAAAAAGCTTATCTACCACAATCAAGTTGGCTTCATCCATGGGATGCAAGGCTGGTTCAACATACGCAAATCAATAAACATAATCCATCACATAAACAGAACCAATGACAAAAACCACATGATTATCTCAATAGATGCAGAAAAGGCCTTCAACAAAATTCAACATCACTTCATGCTAAAAATTCTCAATAATCTAGGTACTGATGGAACGTATCTTAAAATAATAAGAGCTATTTATGACAAACCCACAGCCAATATCATACTGAATGGGCAAAAACTGAAAGGATTCCCTTTGAAAACAAGCACAAGATAAGGATGCCTTCTCTCACCACTCTTATTCAACATAGTATTGGAAGTTCTGGCCAGGGCAATCAGGCAAGAGAAAGAAATAAAGGGTATTCAATTAGGAAAAAAGAAGTCAAATTATCCCTGTTTGCCGATGACATTATTGTATATTTAGAAAACCCCATCCTCTCAGCCAAGTCTCCTTAAGCTGATAAGCAACTTCACCAAAATCTCAGGATACAAAATCAATGTGCAAAAATCACAAGCATTCCTATACACCAATAACAGACAAACCGAGAGCCAAATCATGAGTGAGCTCCCATTTACAATTGCTACAAAGAGAATAAAATACCTACGAATACAAGTTACAAGGGATATGAAGGACTTCTTCATGGAGAACTATAAACCACTGCTCAAGGAAATAAGAGAGGACACAAACAAATGGAAAAACATTCCATGCTCATGGATAGGAAGAATTAATGTTGTCAAAATGGCCATGCTACCCAAAGTAATTTATAGATTCAATGCTATCCCTATCAAGCTACCATTAACTTTCTTCAAAGAATTGGAAAAAACTACTTTAAATTTCATATGCAACCAAAAGAGAGCCCATGTAGCCAAGAAAATCCTAATCAAAAAGAACAAAGCTGGAGGAGTCATGCTACCTGACTTCAAACTATACTACAAGGCTACAGTAACAAAAACAGCATGGTACTCGTACCAAAACAGATATATAGACCAATGGAACAGAACAGAGGCCTCAGAAATAACACACATATCTACAACCACCTGATCTTTGACAAACCTGACAAAAACAAGCAATGGGGAAAGGAGTCCCTAGTTAATAAATGGTGTAGGGAAAAGTGGCCAGCCATATGCAGAAAGCTGAAACTGGATCCCTTCCTTACACCTTACACAAAAATTAACTCAAGTTGGATTAAAGACTTAAATGTAAGACCTAAAACCATAAAAACTCTAGAAGAAAACCTAGGCAATACCATTCAGGACATAGGCATGGGCAAAAACTTCATGACTAAAACACCAAAATGAATTGCAACAAAAGCCAAAATACACAAATGGGATCTAATTAAACTAAAGAGCTTCTGCACAGCAAAATAAACTGTCTTCAGAGTAAACAGGCAACACACAGAATGGGAGAAAACTTTTTCAATCTATCCATCTGACAAATGGCTAATATCCAGAATCTACAAAGAACTTAAACAAATTTAGAAGAAAAAAACAACCCCATCAAAAAGTGGGTGAAGGATATGAACAGACACTTCTCAAAAGAAGACATGTATGCAGCCAACAAACATGAAAAAATGCTCATCATCACTGGTCATTAGAGAAATGCAAATCAAAACCACTGTGAGATACCATCTCACACCAGTTAGAATGGTGCTCACTAAAAAGTCAGGAAACAACAGATGCTGGAGAGGATGTGGAGAAATAGGAACACTTTTACAGTTTTGGTGGGAGTATAAATTAGTTCAACCATTGTGGAAGACAGTGTGGTGATTCCTCAAGGATCTAGAGCTAGAAATACCATTTGACCCAGCAATCCCATTAGTGGGTATATACCCAAAGGATTATAAATCATTCTACTATAAAGACACATGCACACATATGTTTATTGTGGCACTGTTCACAATAGCAAAGACTTGGAACCAACCCAAATGTCCATCAATGATAGACTGAGTAAAGAAAATGTGGCACATATACACCATGGAATACTATGCAGCCATAAAAAAGGATGACTTCATGTCCTTTGCAGGGACATGGATGAAGCTGGGAACCATAATTCTCAGCAAACTAACACAAGAACAGAAAATCAAACACCACATGTTCTTACTCATAAGTAGGAGTTGAACAATGAGAACACGTGGACACAGGGTGGGGAACATCACACACCAGGGCTTGCTGGGGGGTGGGGGTTATGGGGGGATCTTACAGGATGGGTCAATAGGTGCAGCAAACCACCATGGCACATGTATACCTATGTAATAAACCCGCACGTTCTGCACATGTATCCCGTTTTTATGTTTGTTTGTTATGAATAAAGAAAAAAAATTACTAACAGAGGACATATAGCTTTTGGGGTAATCAGTTACATTTCCTTTGTATTTACTTTTTTAACTTTTATTTTAGGTTCAGAGCTACACGTACAGGTTCGCTATATAGGTAGATTATGTGTTGCAAGGGTTTAATGTACAACTTATTTTATCGCCCAGGTAATAAGCACAGTATCCCATAGGTAGTTTTTTTGATCTTCTCCCTCCCCCCAACACTCCACCAAGTATGCCCCAGTGTCTGTTGTTCCTTCTTTGAGTCCATATGTACTCAGTGTTTAGTTTCCACTTGTAAGTGAGAACATGCAGTATTTGCTTTTCTGTTCCTGCATTAGTTGGCTTAGCATAATAACCTCCAGCTTCATCCACATTGCTGCAAAGGACATAACCTCATTCATTTTTATGCCTGCATAGTATTCCATGGTGTATATGTATCACATTTTCTTTATTCTTTGTACCACTGATGGGCTTTTAGTTGATTCCATATCTTTGCTATTATGAACAGTGCTGCAACAAACATATGTGTGGATAAGTCTTTATGGTAGAACAATTTATATTCCTTTGGGTTTATGCCCAGTAATGGGATTACTAGGTCAAATGGTAATTCTGTTTTTAAGTTCTTTGAGAAATCACCAAACTTCTTTCCACAATGGCTGAACTAATTTATATTCCCACCACAGTGCACAGCATTCCCTTTTCTCCACAACCTTGCTAGCATGATAGTTTTTTTTTACTTTTTAATAGCAGCCATTCTGACTGGTGTAAGATGGCATCTCATTTTGAAAGGAAATGAAGCACAGCAACAAAACAAGAAAATTTTGTAGTTTTAGGAAGTACGCTCAAATCTAACATGAGATATTTCTTATTTTAATTCTATTTATGATGCTAAGATTCATGAAAAACTGACTTTGAGAGTGACTCAACAGTTGGATGATGCATTCATTCATTCCACAGTCATTTACTGAATGTCTTCAATTTGTCAGGCCCTGTGCAAAGCTATGTGTGTATAGCAATAAAAGACATCAGGAGATTCTGAACTAGTGAAAGCACTGGGAAGCCAGCAAGGAGGTTCAATGTCATCTGATGAGTATTACGACAGAGGTTTCTGCAGATGCACTTATCCAGTCATCAAGAGGTGAAAAAGGATTCAGGCACAGCCTTGCAAAAATCTCATTCTAATAGAATTATCCATAAGTGGTCAGATGAGTGGCAAAATAGAATGTTGCTTTCTGTATGTTAATTCGACTATGATAGTTGTATAATAGTTATCTCTAAGGTCCAGTATAGGTCTGTGTGATCTAAAAGCTCTTTAATAAAGTCAAAATGCAATGAATTTTTGGAGGAGAGAGAAAAACAGAAAAGCCAATATCCAAATTTGGGATGTGCTTGGAAGAATGAGGTAGGATTTTGACAAGTAGCAATGAGATAGAATATTTCCTGAAAAGGAACACTCTGCATAATTATTAAACAGCACTGAAGAATGGAGCATGACAGTAACCAAAACAGCATGGTACTGGTTCAAAAACAGACACATAGATCAAGATAATAGAATAGAGAAGCCAGACATAAAGCCGCACACCTACAACCAACCAATCTTCATCAAGGTTGACAAAAATAAGGAATCAAGAAAGGACTTCCTATTCAAGAAATGCTGCTGGGATAACTGGCTAATCATATGCAAAAAATGAAACTGGACACCTACCTATTATTGTTACGGTGGCAGAGATCCAAGTTCCCTCGAGTTACGAGCACTGTATCTGTACAGGTCCACACAACTTCAGCTCTTCACCTCCTCTGAAGAGAGAATTCGACTGAGGGGCATAAAGCAGAAAAAGAGGCCGAGGGAAGTTTCAGATCAGGAATGAAAGTTTATTAAAAAGCTTTAGAACAGTAAAGAAAGGAAGGAAAGAAAAGAAAAGAAGGAAAGAACAACTTGGAAGAGGCCCAAGCCGGTGACTTGAGAAACTAAGTGCCGAGCTTGACCTCTTGACTTGGGGTTTTATGCGTTGGTATACTTCCAGGATCTTGCATTACCTCTTCCCACTCTTGAGATCTTACTGGGAAGCTGCTGATCAGTTTCAGGTGTTTTCTATCTAGTAGGAGACTGTCGTTCCCTGGCGCCAGCTGTGACCAATTATTACTTTAGAGAAACAGTTAACAACCACCTGACCATCACCTGATGGTTGCCCAACTCTCCTGGTGTGTGTGTACGGGGAGCCCTCTCCTGTCCTGCTCGTACCTGACTAGCTACCCACTATAACATCATCATATACTAAAATTGATGCAAGATGGATTAAAGACTTAAATGTAAGTCCTAAAACCATAAAAAAAAAATCCTGTGAAGTACCCTTCTGGATATGAGCCTTGACAAACAACTTGTAGTTAATTTTATGGGCAGTCAGATTTACTGAATAGAAGTAAATATTTGAAGATTTTCTTTAGAAAATAGAATTTTAAAACATGTGTCCAACTCACACATTTTTATTTCTATTTTCCTAGAAGAAATGATTAATGAATTTGCTCACAAACTAGGCGCTAAATGTGATGTTATAGAAGAATACTAGGAGTAATCCCTGACCTCAAGTAGTTTGTTATCTAGTTAGGGAACAAGCCACAAATACATGATTGATTAAAGAAAGAGTTAAAAATACAAGACATTTTTATACAGATACAAATCCTCTATGCAATTAATTGGCAAGGACATTAAGTGTCTCTAAATATTATGTTTTAAAGGAAACATTCTAGAAAAGCTTTAAAATAGCAGACGGTCCCAATCTTGCTGTATATTTTAAATTATTCTAGAGTTTTTTCATAACCAGAACCATAAGAAGATAACTTTAGATTAGTTAACTTCCATTTCCATTTACTTTCATAAGTGAAGTAATCAAAAAAAAGAGAGAAACTAATATTGTCACATTTCAACTGTTTGGAATTTTATTAAAGTTATTGAACTTAATATTCATGACAATATAATAGGCATAATATACCCATTTTTCATTTTAAACAATTGAGGTTTGGACTGATTGAGTTATTTATCACTGATGATGCAGATGGAAAATGCAAGGATTCAAAATCAGGTCAGACACTGAAGCCCTTTTTTGAAGGGAAAGAAGGCCAAAAATATTTATTTGAATGTAGTTTCTGCTACGTGGGTCTTTGCAGCAGCAGATAAAAGGAGATTTGATTTTAGCTGATGTAACTCCACGAAAAATCTCAGCAACTTTGCTCTAAAATCTTCTCCTTTGTATCAAATAATATTTACGTGTGTATAATGCTAACTACATTTTCCAACCCATAGGAAAAGTAAATTTTATAGCATTATACAACTCATATTAGAAATAATTTCATTTATTGTGTATTAAGAACACAGTAAAGCCCACATTTGTTCTTTATATGTTATAATTGTAACTTTTGGAGTTTAGATATCTGCCAAAGCATTTATTTTGAATTCCCAAAAGTAATTTTACTATAGTATTTCAGCATTTGTGAGTTTCATATACTTTAAAGTTGCTTAGTTTGATGGTATCTGTGGAATAGCTTTCCATTTCAAAACATATCAATCTGTCTTCAATTTTATCATCTGGCTACTTGTCAGTGCTGTTTTAATAATGTTAATATTTAACTCTGGACATGCATTTTACTCTAAACAGTGTCTTCCAATTCCAAGTTTTTCTTCTATTTACCAATTTCCTTCTATTTAGAAAAAAAATTTGAAACTTAGTAAGTCAAAACCCTTTTAGTATAATATATTTTTGCACATAATAACTAAAGTAAGTGGGAATAGGGGGCTGAAAAATAATTTTTTTGCTTGTTATAATTTTTTTGCTTGTTATACATTTATATAGAAGCATAAAATGTAGATACCATAATTTAATATGAGGGGAAAAAGAAACCAGATTTTCTTTGCAGCTTATTTGTTTAATATCCCCAGAGCAACTCAGGTAGCTTGCACTCTGACTTTCAGACAATTATAACAATGGTACTATACTTCCAGAAGCAAAGGCAAAAACAATAAACATCCATTACAATTGCTCCTCCTTCAAAGTTTTTTTTTTTTTTTTTTGGTAAAAATCAATTGCACAATAAAAACAAGAACAGTTTCACAAAGCCAATAAAGCTGGAAACACCATTCGGAGGCTCTCTGGGTGTCTTTAGCATGAGAATCCTACTTTCTTCACCTAGTGATGGTAGTACTTAGGTTTCAAGGTTGTAGTGAGCATTAGAGGTAATATCTGTAAAGTATCTGACACAAAAGCCAGCTTGTGGCAGATATTCATGTAGCATCTGCTATTACTCTTTCTCTTAATATCCTATATATTATTATGGAAGAATAAATCCTGCTACTTCAACTCAGGTTGACAATATAGGGGCATTTCTTTTACTGCTTAATTTTAGGACTCCTTGACTGGCTAGTCCAGATCAAAAGGATGGCCAGGGCTTTCCTGATGCCTTTACCCTAGGGAGACATAAAAGCAAGTGCACATATCACCACCACAACCAGCCAGAGGCCCCCAGGTTAGATTTCTCATCTAAATACCTGGCCCTGGATTCCTCATCATCCAAAGGATACTAGTTACTGCTGCTAGATTAGCAATAGATGCATTTTCCCCCATGGCTGCTGCTATTGCCAGCACATAGCAACACCATGATCCAGAATGGCTAAACACCTGCAACAGCTGCCCTGGGGTGAAGAGTGAGGGTGAGGCCAGAACAAGCCTGTCATCAGAACTTAATTCAGCCAAGGGGAGTGCTAAGGCAAAAAAGCTGTTTGGGGTCTGCAATGACACATCCTATGTGATTAAGTAGTGAGAGTGGGGCACCACTAATTCCACCTCAAACAGTGACAACCTAGTGATAATCATATAGTTGATAAAATAAAAGCCAGTCTCTTTAACTGCTTGTATGATAGCTTCTTAAAAATAATAATGTTTAGCAAACAATATGACTTGCTCATCAGTATACATGATGGAAAGATCAGAAACTCCAGAGTCAGCCTGAGTTGGAACCTGGCTCAGTTGTGCCTGGCTGCATGACCTTAGACAAATAGCCTGACTTTTTTGAACTTTATTTTTCTAAAAATGTATAAAATTGGAATTAGACGTGTATTTACACACACACAAACACACGTGTGTGTTATAGATAATAAATATAATTCCTGGCTCACAAGTCTTCCGTAAGTAATAACTCTTATAATATATTGTTATTTTTTTTCCAAGCAGCAGTTTTTTTCTCTGAAAAATGGATATAATAACATCTATTGTAAAGCATGTTATGAGGATTAGAAATAGCATTATAAACCAGCTGGAAAATAGGTAATGCTCAACAAATGGCAAATATGCATATATTGGGGATAGAGGAGATAGAATTTAAACAGTAATTTAAAAAAAATTAAAGGCCCTATCAGAGTTCCTGTAGCTTCACTCCTTCATAATATAAAACAGTGCTCTTCAGTAGAAATATAATGCAAGACACACATCTAATTTTAAATTTTCTAGTGGTCACATTAACAAAAATATAAACAGATAAAATTAATTTAATTATATAGCTTATTTAACCCAGTATAGATTAAGAGTGAGGATAAGGCCTAACCAAAAATATTTATTTTAATATAAGCAATATAAAATATTATTTGCAAGATTGTTTTTTTCCAAAAAAAATCAAAATCTGGTGTGTATTTTACACATAGAATACACACCAATTTAGAGAAGCTATACTTCAAGTTCTTTTTTTTTTTTCTATTTTTGGGGGGAAATTGAGTCTCACTCTGTCGTCCAGGCTGGAGTGCAGTGGTGCGATCTTGGCTCACTGCAACCTCCGCCTCCTGGGTTCAAGCAATTCTCCTGCCTCAGCCTTCTGAGTAGCTGAGACTACAGGCACGTACCACAGTGCCTGGCTATTTTTTTAAAATATATTTTTAGTCGAGATGGGGGTTTCACCATATTGGCCAGGCTGGTCTCAAACTCCTGACCTCAGTTGATCCACCCACCTCAGCCTCCCAATGTGCTAGGTTACAGGCATGAACCACCGCATCTGGCTATGCTTCAAGTTCTTAATGTGCTAGTGGCTACGAAATTGAAGAGCACAGATATTGTTACTTGACATTCATCTAAACATTCAGCTCCAGAACCAAGCCTGTCCTCAGACAAGAGAAATTTGGAATCCCAGGTTAAATGTCTTGAGTGTCTTGGCAGAGTCAGTCTTCTTGTTAGATTGGTTTTTGTCCTGTCTCAAATTCTATCAAGTTTCTTTTGCTCAGATATCACTTTGTACCTCAGTCTCCCCAGGACTGCAGGGCTTGCCAGAGTAAAAGGCAACAGAGCTGAGCCATAGTCCCACTGCTGACCCACTCACGACCTTCCTTGACTCTCTACAAATCCTTGCACTACCAGATAATTGTTTAGATGCACTCCCTACATATCTCTATCCTGTGTAAGAGCCCACCTCAGGGATATTTTCTTAAAGATAAGCATCACATCCTGATCTATAAATGGACACTGTCTTATAGCAAGAAAAGATACAATAACCATGTAGTCAGAGAGCACAAGGGAAGTCTGTAAAAACAGTACAAAGGAGGACTATTACAAAAGTACAACATGATGGTAGGGGGGTGGTTTCAAAGCACTGTTCAGGGTAGAATTCCAACAGCTGACCTGTAAACTGAACAGCTATAGTCTTGCTTGAGACATAGACGAACCAGAATGCATGGTTAAGATTCAGAAATTTTGTCCAACAATGATAGACTGGATTAAGAAAATGTGGCACATATACACCATGGAATACTATGCAGCCATAAAAAATGATGAGTTCACGTCCTTTGTAGGGACATGGATGAAATTGGAAATCATCATTCTCAGTAAACTATCGCAAGAACAAAAAACCAAACACCGCATATTCTCACTCATAGGTGGGAATTGAACAATGAGAACACATGGACACAAGAAGGGGAACATCACACTTCGGGGACTGTTGTGAGGTGGGGGGAGGGGGGAGGGATAGCATTGAGAGATATACCTAATGCTAGATGACGAGTTGGTGGGTGCAGCGCACCAGCATGGCACATGTATACATATGTAACTTACCTGCACGTTGCGCACATGTACCATAGAGCCTAAAGTATAATAATAATAATAATAATAATAATAATAATAATAAAAATAAAAATAAAAAAAACAAAAAAACAAAAAAAAACAACAAAAATAAAAAAGATTCAGAAATTATGGCAAGAGAGATAAAATAAGCCTGGGAACACTGGCAGGCTAGTGGAAAGGTAGAACCCCCATGCATGCATGTCCAGAGAGGTTGAGAATTGCCCAACACCAGGGGCTGTCACTCACATAGACTCTAATATGAATGGCATCTGATAGAATTGTGCAGTACACAACCAGTACACTTGTAACTGGCAGCCCTCTGAGGAGTTAGATGAAGAGAATTAAATTGCTCTACATAGCAAAGTAAAACTAATTTATCTGGGGAAGGTGGGATATTGAAGAATAAGAAGTGGTGAGGGAATCCACTGAAAGACTTTTGTCAGTGTTGGAGAATGACAGATTTGGACAGTGGCCTCTGTAGGGTGATGCGATGTAGAAAACGATTATGTAGGAAAGGAAAAATGAAATACAGGGTATAAATTAAGGTAGAGTAAAAGCAGAGAATTGGAACATAGACGACTAGGCAAAATGTAAATCCCTCCATAATCCTCAATGATATTGTGGTAGAGTCTGGGTTTCTCAATACAAGCAAGGTGTGTGTTTGAGTGTGTTCTAATTAAATATTAAATATTCAGATTCCTTGAGCAAACTAGAGGCTTAGGCAGATGATCTCATGGACTAGTCGACCAACCATACATTGATTGACCATTAGCTATGGAGACTTAATAAGCATTTGCAGAATAAACGAATTATGGTCCGGATTAGACTATTGACTTCTAAACTTGGCTGCTTATTAGAATTACCTAGAAAACTTCTTAAAAATAGATATATTGGCCTGGACTGTAGAGATTCTAAACATGTAGGTAGGGGCTGAGCTCTAAAATTTGTACTTTTAAAAGATTATCAAGAATTTCTGAATCAGTGGATCTACTTGGGAACAGCTGGGCCCAGGTGCAATTCAAGAATCTTTTTTTCCCTGAGGCTCCGTGTCTCTGAGTAAAGTCAGATCACCGTAGGCAGCACTGAGAGTAGTTGGTATAACCCATAATGCTTCAAAGACGTCCTGGGAGAATCAGCTGCCTCAGTCCATTCTCAGAGATCACAAAAGTATCTTCACTACAGATATTGATATAACAATGTGGAAAAACCCAGGATTTTTGTCTGGCTGGTCCCTAAAGTAAGAGTCGAACGAGATCCAAAGTCAATCTCCTAAGCATTCAGTAAAAAAGTAGATATGGCTACCTAAGATAATATTTCCATTATCAATTTTTATTGATTAATAAAGGAATAGCCCATGTTTGAATATGTCTTATACATTACAGAACAAAAGAAGTAAGAGTTTCATGTCCTCTTATATTTTACTTTTTTTCTGCTTCTCAAGAAGAGGAAAAGCTAGATATTATAGAAAAGAAAAATTCTCAACTATTTCTACAATTTTCTTTGTGAAATGAAAGATGAATAAATACATTTTATTTATGTCTATAATTTATCCCTCTGAGCTTAAACTAATCCTGAAGGGTTTGAGCAAAGAGCCACCAACACTAACGTGCTGGTCCAACAGGTGATTTTAATTTACTTGCTATAAATTGTTGAGAGGGACCGATGCTAACTCCATTCTCATTAATTCATCTACAGTCTCCTTTCCTGAGTGAAAGTTGCAGATTACACAGATAGGATTCAGAATGAAAGGCTGAATGGAGCAGAATATAGAATGTCAGCTTTTTGTCGACACTATTGGGATGCTTTCCCATTGGATCCCACACGTCAAAAATCCTTCAGTCTACAGAAATCATAAAATAATATTGTGAGAAAATTTATGTGGTTTCCAACATTTTCCCCGCCAAAGAAAGATAAAATTTATTCGCTCTTTCTTGAACATTTATAAATAGCTAAACTTTATTCTGAAATCTGCAAAGCTTAAAATATAAACTGCCTCATACTATGAAATAGGTGTCAACAACAATATGTTCCTATCAAGCTGCCCATGTCTACTAATCTTTGCTAGCAAGAATTTATTTCATAAACAATTATTTATTTCCTATTATATTCAGGATACTGTATTATTTACTACTGGGGACAAGAATGAATATACTGTGCTTTCTGTCAGGCTCAAGCACTCCAAAAGAGGTAATATCCTGAAGAAAACACAGAGAAAATTCCAACAGTTGGGAGTATTCTGTCTCCACTTTATCTCCTAGATGTGGTCTAACCTGTCTCCTCCTTTCTCTTGCTAAGGTGTCACATAAAAAGCAGTCTTAGGTGTATGTGCTACCCAAGTTGGGAGTAGAGAACCCATTCTAAGAGACAGGAGAATTGTAAGGTTTAAAGAAGCATGCAGCTTTAGAGTTCATGAAGAAAAACCCCAGTGCTCCTAAATGTAAGATCATAGTTAGCCACACTACACCATTGGTAAAATACCATGCATTAAAAACCATGCTGAATGCTGTCTTAAGTCCTCAACTCAAGTGTCTATCTCAATGGATAAGTATCCATTGAGTATCATTGTTATCTGCTTGCCCAAATTGAAGGAATATTCCTTAGTGATTATGAACAAGGACCAGTGTGTTAGAGAGACTGAGTTTAAATCTCGGCGTTGCTTCTTACTAGTTACGTGACACTGCTCAAGGGCTTACCCTCTCTGAGTTTTAGCCTCTCATTTCTAAAATGGAGATGATAATAACCGCTCTAAAAATTGAGACCTAGATGAAATGATGACTCTAATGTATCTGCACAGACTCTGGTAATCAATTGGGTAATCAACCAATATACAGTGGCTGGTCTTCCTATTATATGTGTTTTTACCATGTTTTCCATGTTTATGCCAACCTGTTCCTGCCAGGCACCAGAGTAAGTTCTCAGCTTCAACCAACTCTTTATTTCTAGCCTTGACACAGGAGCATTGGTCTCCATCCTTGCCCTGGTGGCTATGATAATAACCTTTGCTGCAGAGATATTCTGATTTCAATACTAGTTGTGAATCCACATCCTTTGTGCAAACTCTGCTGCAGTGATAACCATCCCCAGACTGTCAGGGCTAATCAAAGAAGTCTGCATTGTCATAACAATTACAATGTAAAAGGAGATGTAAGATAGAATCAGTAAAGAAAGAGTTGACAAGTCAGTTTGGGGTATATAAAGAAGGCTTCTTGGAGGCAATGGCATTAAAACTTTCTTTCGCATGGCTCAGTTAGAAGAACTGTAAATCAGGACACAGGTAGTGATATTAGCAAAGGTGCTAAAGCATAAACATATGAAACATGCCATTAGAAGTAGGTGGTACTATCTGTTTTGTTCAGAAACAGTCTTTTGAAAACACAGTCCTTAATCCTTTACCAGAAACCTTTGAGATCAGATATGTTTTGGAGTTCGGAATTTTTCAGATTTAGAAAGGGAATTCAGTTCATATGCTATATATTAAAACACACCTTGTGGGATCTAGGCAGCACCTAGTAATCAAATAAGTGGTATTTCTATAGCAACATGAAAGTTATTCACACTAAGTGACAGACATAAAAACAAATAGTCTCATATCAGCTGATATCAGGTTTGGCCACTAAATGAGTTATGAAAGAACACTGAGTGTTCAGAACTTTTGAGATTTCTGAACTGTGGATAAATTATTTGGGGGCCTGCAGAGGGAGATGCAGCATGAAAGATGAGTTAGGAGCATATCGTAAGAGGCCTGAACGCCTGGCTAGGGAGTCAGCTTTTTTGTTCAGAAGCTGATCGGGCATCCCAACAAATAACTTTGCACATTCACTTTCTCGTGATTTTAGTGTCTTTTTTGAAAATGTAATTGCTATTTCTACTATGTCTTATTACATAAACTTTTTCTCTTAGCTTTTTTGCTAATGGGTTAATCTATCAATCAAGTCCCTCTTTTTCCTCTGTGACATGCAACAGAGCTACCCTAAACTGCAGCTTAACTATAACTCTTTGTATTATTATTTTTCAATTTACCTATAGTAAAATTGATTCCTTGTAGTATATACCAGTTTTATGTGTTTTAGCACATGTATAGATTGGTATAACTACCATAATAAGGATACAAAACAGCTCCATCATCCCCCGAAGCCTCCCTAGTGTTCTGACTGTATTTTAAACTAAGCGTCATTAGGAATCATGTGAGGGGTCCACATTGTTGTCCCCTTGTATCCCTCAATGGTAATTGTGGATTCCAGCTAGAATTGACAGGTGTTGCCCGGATGCATGTGATCACTGTTCCTTTAATGTAGTGAGGCCACTTCCTAAATCTTGCTATCCACTAGGTCATGAGTTATTCAAAGGTTTACATGAATTAAAAATTTTTTTGCATCAATCCCCATTGATTTTTTTGAAATACTAATGCAGTTTTGTTTAGGTGGAACTTCCCGTGTGATTCTTCTAGCTCCCTAGGTTTGTTTCTATGTAGCTTCCCCAACACACTTTCCTAACTATGTACGTTTTACCCTCAGATATAGCCTCTACATGGGAATAACTGATTTGGATTCAACCCATGCAATTAAAATAAGTAACATATTCTTTTAGAATGAGAGGATGTTTAATCTACACCTTAAGTTGCCAGGTAAGTAGGGTAAATGTTATCTGTATTAAAGATATGAAATGCACGTCTGATTGCTCTGTGGGTCTGCAGGTTCAAGAGAAAAAGTCAAGCATGGAAAGAGTGAGCTGCTTGATGCTGTGCCTTAGCTGTTTAAGGTTTCAAATCACTTAGAAATAAAACAAAGGGCCTCATTTGTGCATTCCTAAATTTATTGTGCTCTAATCTCACACGTTTCAGTTCCAAGACTGCTCTTTGCCAGTCTGGTTCATCTTTGCAGCTCTTTTCTCTCATCACATATAGTGCACATTTTAGGAAATTGGTTAAATATAAACTTTAGAAACAAAGGTGCCCAGCTCAACCTTGTGAAATTTTGGGAAATACAAACAATTCAAACAAAAGTACAACTTAGAAGCTCCAGTCCAAAAAAAAAAAGTGTGAGAATTTGGGAAGATTAAATGCTTTCCTCCTTTATATAAATAGGTTCAGGCTTCAGAGTACTCACTTTTATTTTCTGATGTAGTTAAAAATAAATCAAGGAAGAAAACATTCAGTGAATTTTTGAATTTCTGTGGGAGGGTTTGTGAAGGAGTTCTTTCATGGAAGGACAGCTGAAAGGTAGGCAAAGTTTGAATGAACTTATATCTGGTAAGTTTTCAAGGTTTTATTTCCCCAAAGCAGGACAAAATGATACCAGAACTGTATGTTCTCTACCAGTAGAGTTCTTGTCATAGATTTTATTATAACAAAAAGAACACATATTTTATAGGTTATGAAATTATCCAGTTTCACCTCTACAAGGCAACTGGGAGAGGAGTTTACAGGTGGAAGGGATATCATAAATGAATACTGAACTGGAAACCACACAATTAATTCAATAATTGTTTTTTATGAAGTGCTTGCTGAAATGACTGCTAGATTAAATGAGCCCCAGTAGTGCAGTAGAGTTAGCAATGTCATCTCTAACAAGGGGAAGAATGTAAATCTTATAACAGTGTACAGATGTTTTTATTGAGTATCTCTAATCCAAAAGTTCCGACAAAATGAGGCAGCCTTAGAATTGTGCAATGGCAGTCTCTGCATAGCAACAGCTCCCTACAAATAGTAAATCCTCATTAATCCCTTTGGAATTCATTGTAATGACACTAATCATGTCGAGCTCATTGGGTATTAATATAAATGTTGTATGTAACCCCATGGGAATCCAGAACAAAACTCCTCAAATATCCTGTATCCATTCTCCATAACAACAAAAATTGAGTTGCAGCCTAAGTACCTGATCATGGTGAATAAATATTTCATTCATTTTAATAGCACTGATTGAATTCATTTATACCAATGTAGGTGCAACATATGAACAAGACATGACTAGCAATTCATTGTCTTTCAGTGGACTTAAAAAACAAAATAATTCAACACTAATTCCAAGTCAAGTCCCTGGTTATTCTGTCTTCCCTTCTAAAGCACCAGAATAATACTTCTGGCAATACAATACACGGCAAGGGGTCTTTCAGAGGAGACTCTGAGAGCGTAAAACAAGAAAGATGCATTGTTTCTTCAGTGATAAAACTTACCTTGAATCCTAGTCCTGCGAGTGACTGGGAATGGCCTCCCCCAGAGCTGCTATAAGCCCTGCCCAATGGTTGCCCACAGCTGAAATAATTGCCTTTCTTTTCTTTGGGCTGCCCTGAGATTTCTGAGCATAGTGGAGTAACTCAAGACAACTTGGGGGTAAAGTCTTTAAGAAATAGAGAAGATTCACAAAGAGAAATATGGAGAAAGAAAGCAACTTTCCTACATGCATGTCCAGGAGCAGTACCTCAGAGAAGCTATAATCTGCTGAAAGTCTTTTGAGGTGGCTGGATTTTGAAAACCTCAATTATGTTATGGTCTCCAGTCATATTTGCATAGCTATTGCAGATAACAGCTATATCATCCCAGCCACCCTCTGTGGAAAAAATCTCAAATGCCCACTATGCTGCATTTAGGGATATTAACCTGTGGCAGTCAACCTTGCTAAAGAGAATTCTCTAAATTCCTTGATTTGACTTCAGTAAATTTTGACTGGGGCGAGAGATCTATTCCACAGTAAGCATCTTGACCAATGCACCGCTTAAATTTACAGATTTATCCTATCTTAACACAAAAGCAGAGAAGTGTTATATAGGAGCCCTGACAGGAAAGTGGATACTGGAAGTCTGAGTCACAAAAGACAGGCCTAAAGCACTCTATTAGATTGATAAAATGAACTGAAATCTCTGGGTGGATAGTTTTGCACTGCACCCACAATATTATTCTTGATTTGCTAGGAAGAAAGCAATTTATTCTGTCACTTTCTGGGGACTTAGAGCTAATTGGCCTTTCATAGTTATGTGATTCTGCAAATGAGCATAAAAGTGAGAGCTGACAAAAATTCAAACAGGAAATCTGAATCTGCCTATTTTCATAAGTATCTTATAGTGGTTAGTAGAAAGGGACGAGATTTTGATTAGAATAGCAAATTTCTTCATGCAAAGGGAAGTGCTCCAAATTACCCATCACTGTAACAAACAGAAAAATTGCTCTTCATTCAGGCTCCTGGATGAAAGAAAACAAATGTTCTTTTCTGACTCCCACCCAAGCCAGTCCCCTCCAGACCATCCATGCAGCCAGTCAGTACTGTCATTGGTGGACATTCCTCAGAGGGTATGACCTCTTCTAGCTCACAAGTTCTTTTTTGCTTTTCTACCCCAATCCACTAGAAAAGACATGCATAATACATCACATCTTAGAGAGCAACGAGACAGTGTGTCTACAAATGCAACAGCAGGAGAAAAGAAATACAAAGAAAAATAACTGAAACCTCCATACAACCTTAATAGAAAAGAAGCTGGAAAAGATTAAGTTCAACATACCAAAAAAAAAAAAAAAGTCTTTAAGGCCTGCAAAGAATGTTAAGGTATTTTCACAGTGTCTGGCACAGATGACAGAATGAACACCATGGAGGGAAATGGAAGAAAAGCAAACAAAAGACAACAGGAAGCACCATTTCTCATGCACAAAATATACAGGGTGAATTTGCTGAGGCAAACAGACTGCGGTCATTAACGAAATTGAATTGAGCCAGGCTCAAGTTTGCCTTTCAGATTTTTTGGATTGAAGTAAATTTCACCTTCCCACGCCTCCCCCACCCCACCCCCCGCCCTTCCCTCTCCCCTCCATTCTTTTCTTTTTCTCTCCCTTTCCTGGCCCTCCTCTCTCCTCCTATTCCCTCCTCTCCCCTTTCCTCTCCTCCTCTTCTATTCCCTCTTCTCCTCCCTTCCTCTCCCCACTCCTCCCCTCCTCTGTTCTCAATCTCTCTCTCTTTCTCTGACTAACCACCTGCTCTGTCCCTAGCTATCCACGTAGCAAAATTTACCTGAAAAGCTGTAGGTCAAGCAGGCCAATCTGGAATTTACACTATGTGGTCATACATTTTGTAGAACTGTACAACACTGGGTAAAAACTTACGTTTCAAAAAAGCAGCTCTCCTGACTGCCACTTCTTTTGCCATATTGAGGCACTAAATCTCCTTTTTTCCCTGAGCTTGAGCTTTCAAAGTTATTTTCCACTCTGATGATTACAGACAGCTCGACAGACAAAGAAAAAGGGGATTTTAAAATAGGCAGTCACTACTAATATGTACTTTGCTCTTTCTGACCATGAAAAAGAAGCCCGGGTGTCATTTTGCCATTTCTTAATCATCAATGTCAAAAAAAAAAAAAAGAAAGAAAGAAAACCACTTCTGGAAATTCAGACATAAAAATGCATGTATACTGAATAGATCAGCAAGAAAATAAGGTGCTAAATCTTGGTCACAAACAGTGCTCTGTGTTCCTACAGGAAAATGGTGGATTAAAACAAGAGAGTGATTATAATCACAAAATTTTGAATTTGTAGTAAGAATTAAAAATGAGAAATATGTTTAAAATAAGTTTCCTGTTACAGAATGTATATTCTGAGAATTGATTCACAGTCAGTAGCTCAGTATCATCCCTTGCAGAACTTTCAGTCTCTGTCAGCTCTTCTGTGTTCTAAAAGATCTACTTCTCCATTGGTTTCCATTGTTATATTTTAAATTGCGGGTCTGCTAGTTCTGTCTCTTTCTTTCTCCACTTTACATCAGGATTGTCATATTTAAAGATCTCAAAATTCCCCAAAACAAAGTTAAAGTGTATTTTATATTATCTTATTTGAGGATATCACAGGGAAATGTTGACCTCGGGTGATTTGAAATGCCACTTGTATCCACTTCAGGGGCAAATAGAAAAATAAAATAGGTTACCATGGGTTCATATTTAGTGAACTACTTTCACTGTCATTCACCTTTTCTCAAAAGCATGTATATACCTTTTAAGTGTGTTATTAAAAACATAATGTTCTTAAGCATAGTTTTAAAACATTAATAGCTACTCTTTATTGAATGCCTACTTTGTACTAGACTGTATGCTTTGTGCTTTACAAAAATAATATCTCTTATTTATAAGTTCTCTGAAGATTCTTTGTATCTATTGTCTTTTTACATGAAGAGAAAGTGAGGCTCACAAAGATTGCATATTGGCTAAGGTTCCCCACCAGAACTGCTCCCCCAGCGAGGAGTGGCTGGCATCAAAGGCTCTCTAGGTCCTAAATTGACACTCTTTCTCTTTCCCCTATACAATGTCATCTGTCCACTGTTAGTTTCCTAGGAACCAATTAATCTTCAAAATAAAGGACAGTTAATGAATTTATTCCTTGTAAGATAATCGTAGAAGGTTTCAAATGACTATCCTGAGATATCCCATAAACAAGTCAGCAAGAACCAGGAGGCAATACAGATTCAATAACTGGTAAACAGGACCCTGGTCTAGAAACAATCATAAAAGATTTATTGATGACCTAAAGTATCTCCAGCATTGGCTTTAGTGATGTGAGGAGTATGAGGTGAGGTATCTGTCAATAAGGAGCTTAAACTCTAAGAGGTAAAACTACTTTAACATGGGTATGAAGAGAAAGCATAGACTATAGTAATGCCTAAAATAGCTGGCCATGTCAGAAAATAAGAGGATTCATACATTTATGAATTAACATATCTGTAAGCATCCAAAAACATTTTTCTGATATTCATTGTTTGATGGCATTCTAAACTCTATTACACACTTCCCTGACTTCATAAACATAACTTATTGTACAGAATTTTCCCTTTCCTTGATAACTCAGGATCATCACTCTGCATTTCAATCACCGTACTGTGGGGTGGCAGCACGGTTCCTCCTGGAGTTGTTGAGTCCTGAGAAACCACTTTCCTGGACACTAAGTGGCCTCAGACATTAGAAGTAACACTTTTCTACCCACACTGTATAGGGCTTTGCATTCTTCCTCCTGTTCATATGCCATCTCTTGCTGCTCTCTTGGTGACTTTGCTAATTTTCTTTTTCTTTTTTTTTTTTTTTTTTTTTTTTTTTTTTTTTTGAGATGGAGTCTTTCTCTGTCAGCCAGGCTGGAGTGCAGTGCATGATCTCAGCTCGCTGCAACCTCCACTTCCCAGGTTCAAGCGATCCTCCTGCCTCAGCTTCCCGAGTAGCTGGGACTACAGGCAGCGCCACCATGCCTGGCTAATTTTTGTATTTTTACTAGATGAGTTTTTGCCATGTTGGTCAGACTGGTCTCAAACTCCTGACCTCAGGTGATCCACCCACCTCTGCCTCCTAAAGTGTTGGGATTACAGGTGTGAGCCACTGTGCCCAGCCTTTGCTCATTCTTATCTGCTGTCCCCTGGCTAAGCAAGGCCTTTCATAACTGCATCTCTGGCTTGCTTGTTTAGCTTCTAGTTCTGCGGGGGGTTTTTTCCTGCTATTAATGTCATTTTCTGCAATACTATTCCAGCAATTCACAAGTCCAGATAGCTCCTAAACACAATATGCTGTTTCATACTTCTGTGGCTATGCATTGAATGTCTTTTCTTTTACTTTTCTACATTAAAAAAAAACAACAACAACAAATATCATTGTCAGTCTTCAAGCCTGGGAGAAATAAGAATCTCCAGAGAAGTCTCCCTGTAGGTACCATTTTCTAAATCCAAGATAGAAATCATCAAATGCATTTCTGGACAACCCCAGAACTGTATATATAGTTATGACTCAACATATCATATTGTATAGAAGGTAATTGTTATGTTTATAAATTTGTTCTCCCTGCTAAAATGTAAGCCTTTTAAAGGTCTTATCCACTTTTGGATGCCCAGCACTTAACTCATGGTGTGGTATATAGTAGGTGTTCAATAAACTGCACACATAATAAGTCCTGCCTTGATTTTTACACAACCATGAACCTTTTTTCTAGAATTAAGCAACTCAACTAAGTGCTGTGAGATTTTCCTCACATCTCTGGATGAAGGACATGTTATTTACAATTAACTATGTGCTACAGAAAACAAATACATTACAATAGGCTTTCAGTACAGGGAGAAATCTCATCAAGCAGAGTACCCAGAGAGGCTTCAGGGAAGAAGTGGCATTTGAATTTGGCCCCTTCAGTTGATGTGCACAGATACCTGGGGCAGTCCTGGTGGCAAATGGGTTGTTTATGGAGCTTGTGTAAAGTAAATAGCTGTTTATCTCCGTAAAGATACTATACTGCCTTGTTGGTCTATTAAAAATAAATAAAATGTCTATCATAATGATATAGTTTCTCTGTCTTTAGCTGAGTCCCTTAGATTTACTGAAAGGTTGGCACAGGGCCACCAAACTTACCCAGAAATGAGCCAAAGCAGAGGTATAAAGGAAATCAGCAGTGGGAGAAAAGAATGTTGAGGTCCTATGCAAAAGCTGGGATCCTTGCCCCTGATGCCCTTTGGGAAGTAGGGAAGGGTTCTAATTTCTTTCCAAGCGGCTCTCATGCCCTGGTGGTAAGACTGAGATGCAGGGATGTGACTCCTTTTTGGCTACATTACTCCTAAAAAGTGATTGACAGATAATGCTAGAAATAGGAATCTGACTTTGGCCTTGACATCTTGCCAACTTCTCAACTGCTAGCCAATGTACATCTTTTAGTAAACTGTATTTTTTTTTTAGAAGTGGAAAACTTCCATTTACTTTTCTCAGCAGATTTTCCTATGAACTCAAACTTCACAATATTACAAAATAAACCAGTGGTCGTTTTCAATTGGTTTAAAAAATATAGAAGAAAGAAATATAAATGTTTTGTTTTTCTTTATCTAACCTTGGCTCCAGCCTTCTTCCTCAGTGCAATTTTCTGTTATAATATGCAGCATTTGAAGAAGTCTTTTATGACACAGAAGCCTCAAAAAAATTATATGAACTGAAAAGCAGTTCTTCAAAAAGGACAGTCAAAAAGTCCACTGCAGTAGGTTATAAATGAATTCCCATCAGTAAAGGTGCAAACATAGAAACCACTTATGTAAAGCACTCACCAAAAGCAGGAGATCTTGGAAATGCATGTTACAATACGCAAAGCAATTTGTTTTGTGTATGTATGCCAATGTGTCATACAAAATGAAACCACAAACCACATTTCTAAGTGATCCATTTCATAAAGCCACGCTATTTGGGATTTTAATGCCTCCTTCTTTTAATCTTTTTGTAAGATGACTTCCCCAGTATTAAATGCCAGGGCATTATCTAACATTTTGTTTACTTTATCCCATTTTAGTGATACATTAGCTCCGTGTAACTGACTTGCAGTTGCTTTCCTTTGGAACAAACTGAAAAATGCTCTTCTTTCAAGCCTCCCTCCTTCAAATTCCTTTTCTACATTTCCTTCCGAGGCAACGACTCTCCACGCCTTCTTGATCAAGACAGACAACCTAATGGCTGAGTGGGCTTTAATTTCTAAGCTTCTAGCATTCAAAATTGATTTGCATTGTCATATGGAATTATTTGGTATTCAGTATAAAATACTATTTCTTTCTCTCCTTTTTTCCTTCCCTTTTCTAGACAACCAACCGCTGGGAAATTATTGTCAAAGTCTTGAAATGATTTCCCAATGACTGCTTGTTAGTACAATATGATTTCTCACTCAGCTCTGGTCTCTCTTCAGTCCTCTTCTGGGGATCAGCAAATCCTGTGCATCTGCAGCACACACTGTGCACAGGCAGTGTGGAGACACCTTCCACACACACAGCTCTCTCCTCCTCTCCGTAGTGGCACTTACGGGTGTCTCAGTGAGTGAACAGGCGACGAGGAGACGGATGTAAAAAGGCAAAAGTAAAAGAGGAAGGCTGTGAATTTAAAAAGAAAAAGGAAAATGATCTTTACGGATTTTAAGGACTTATTCATTGATAAGCATTAACCACAAGCGTTAAGTTCAACCTCCTCTGAGCGCCTCCTCTATGCAAAACCGTATGTCTGACATTGGAGGCTGGAGGGGGCAAATGGCACCTTTGCCTCCAAGTTGCCCGCAGTGCAGTCAGAGGGATGGACAAGTGGGCAACCAATTCAAGGCAGATAGGCTAAAATGAGTCCTATGGAGATACGGGCTATGCAGTGATTCATTCTGACTCAAGGGACGAAGATGGAGAGGAATGTTGGAGCTGTTCTCATTTCAACAGGCAGAAGAGTTGAGGATAGGAAAGAGAAAGGTGGACAGATTGTAGAGAGAAAGAAGGAAATGAGCCATAGGTGAAAAGAGAAAAGGGAATAGAAAAAAAAAAAAAAAAAAAGGAACAGAATGGCAAGAAGCAGGGCCAGATTTAATTTCGAGAGAATTAACCTGGGAAATACTTGTAACTCAGGAGGCTGTGAATCTAAGGACTTTCTTTTAAGTGCCAAAGGCATAAACTAATCTATTTAATTAGAAAAATATGCTTGTATTGCACTCTGGGTAATTTCCCAGAGGAAAAACTTGTTTCTTTTACAGTTAAAGTTTTTGTTTAAAGCCTCTCTCCCCCCACTCCCCTTGCTTTACCACAGAACCCACACCTTTTCAGCAGGTGCTCGCTCCTATGAAATTATTGTCAACCGGGATGTGAACACGACCCTTCCAAGAGCTCACGTTTGTTTTTTCGGTACTGAAATAGAAACACATTAACCTAGATATCCCTGAGCCTTCCAGCAGGTACTTTATAATAATAAAGAAAAAAATTCAAAAGGCATTTCTTCATTGACTTGCCGAATCTTCACAATAGCAAATAATTCAAAGAGTAATATGATATATCTTACTATCTTACCAAGCAGTAAAAATATTTAAAATAAAGCAGAACATCCCTAGTTAATTCAACAACTTCTTTCAATATGTTTGTGGTCTCAGAATGTTCTCTCTTATAGCAAGTAAGGCAAGGTACTTAGTCTTTCTTGTACCTATATTAAAAGGAAAATAGATTCTGTGGCCTGCAAATTGAAACAAGATAAGCTGCTTTTTGCATGCCACACAGTAAGGGCTGCAAATAGAAATTTAAATACTTTATCACAGTTTTGCCCCTGAGTAAGGAAATTCAAACATATTAATTGAACCAACACAACAATTAATTCAAATAAGATTAAAGTGCTCTAAATATGCTTCTTGCATGTTCAATGAAAAGGTTAAAAGGATACATGCTGAATTCTAACCTATTTCTCTCTAGTTTTGTACTACTAGCTCTGCGTACATTTACATATACAGAACAGTCTCAGATAATAAATATGAAATTGGGGAAGATAAATTCAAAATGAAGACATTTATATAAGAATGAAACAAAGCAAGTGAAAGATATCAAGGATGAGATAGAAAAGGAATTAAGAGTACTGCTGAAATCTTGCAAATATTAACACTTTGTAGTTGAGAAACGTTTTAAAATCTTTGTAGTGGTACTATGTAAAATTAATAAAATTTTTCAAAGCTGGCTTAACTGGCATCCTTCTTTCTTTTAATCTAAAAACAGAAATGGAGAATTTGGAACATAGTGTACTATTATCTAAAATCTGCTCTTAGGCTCAAGAAACTTTATTTCCTAGAGACACTGCATACACAGTCAAGCCCATAACATTATTAAATACTGTGACCAACAATTCATTTCAGGTAGGTTTCCTCACATAGAAGCGACCTGAATTTGAACCTGTGTTCTGGTGGCTAAAGGCAATGTATGTCATTATAAATAAAGGATGGATTTTAAATCTCAAGGAAAGCTTTCTTAATATCTATTTTTGCATTGAATACTAAATACACTTCAGCATACTTTTATGAACACCTATGATTTATGGTTTCAGAAACATGTGTATGTAATTGTTCTGTTTTATA
This sequence comes from Pongo abelii, assembly GCF_028885655.2. Taxonomy (NCBI): domain Eukaryota; kingdom Metazoa; phylum Chordata; class Mammalia; order Primates; family Hominidae; genus Pongo; species Pongo abelii. The sequence continues at coordinate 91,911,462 of NC_071990.2, read as the reverse complement.
AGTTAGGTGAATGCATGTACCATAATTCTTTACACATTTTGTAAACATAGGTGTAAGTAACTTAAAAATTCAATGAATGTATTTCTAAAGGTTAACAAAGGTGTGATGAAAGCTTTATTTTTATTTGCCTTTACCATTATTTATTGCTTCACGCAAACCATAAAACCATCCTTATAACTAACAACTAGGTCTGTTAAGATGATCTTACCCTAGGAATTATACAAACACAACTTGCAAATTATTTTTATATCAAATCAATTCTGGTTTGAAACGGTTTCCCCGATTACTAAAAGGCAGGCTCACATAAAAGGATTGATGGCCGGCCAATGTGCTGCCCTGTGTTTTTTCCTGGAAAACTCAGAATAGGATCTGTCAGGTATATCTGCTAGCGTAACAAACATGTCACCCAGATTTGCATTGGGAATTAAAACATTCTGTAGCCTGACAAAAGGCTGTGTGTTTTTAGCAACCGTGACGAGAAGAAGGCATTGCAATACCTAGACATTGCAAGTTATAGGTCTCTCATCAGACAGCTTGAAAAAGCACTATAATCCCATGATAGAGCCTCCCTGAGTGGCAAGCCAGGTTACAAAGGCCCTCAGCTGCATCCCCAACCCAGTTGCCCAGGCAAGTCTTCTATATCTTGCAAACCCGACATTGTCTTTTATTCTTACATTTATACTTCAGTTACATTGGAACCGTGAATGTGAGGAAATGCACGTGTGGAAGGTGAGAAATGTTTTTATTAAAGCTCAACTCACATATTCTCTAGCATCAAATGTGAAACAATAATATTTATAAAATAATACTGTGGTCACTATGCAAGTAGTAAATAATATGAAGAAGCTTACAGGACAATACTGTAAAACTTACCGCATCATTTTCATAAAAAGAATTGCATTGCTAATTTAAGTAAGGAGCAGGGCTGAGAATTTTCCCATTTATATAATACATCCTTCATAATCTGCCTTAAAAATTTTACTATTTTAGTGCATTTCCTAGTTTTAAATGAATACCCAGCAAATCTTTCTAACAATATTTTATACACATCAAAATGGATCTGCACATATTGTAATCATGGATATGTGATAACTAAAAGGAAATCTCCTCTGCATAAAATAGAAGAATTACTGTAATTAACTCAGTTTTGTTTGAAATGGCACAGGTTTTGGTTGTTTTTCAGGTCATTAGTGAAAAACAGGAATCAATTTATTACAGGTTCATAAAGGCAGTCTTTTTAGAAATATTACCTATCTCTTAACTCCGTGTGTAATTTGGCCTTGTCATTAACTCCACAAGTCATTATAAGACTTTCCTGTAAGAAAAATGTGACCAAATAAAGTGCTCATCACAAATAGATAAAATTTAACTTATATTAATAAAAAACAGATTGTCTAGCAAATGTTCTAATAACTTTACATTTTAAAGCACAATTTACATTACGATTATTTATTAAAAGGGTTCCTTTTATAGAGCAAGTGTAACTGACATGCTAGATTACACTCTGATACGTGAAATACAGTTTTCACCTAAATATCTCTACTCTTAACATGATGGGGGGCCATGAACATCACTAAGAAATATTAGTACTAGCATTATACATTTCTATAAAACAAAAAATGACACATATTATAAAATTGCACAGGCTACTACTCTTAAACCAGAATTTAACACTTTTTTTGGCCACTTTTTTAATATAACACTATAATTTTCATTTATTCCTTAATAGTGCTTATTGAATGCTAAATATGAGTGCATTGTTAACATTCAGAAGCTGAGCATATTTGCCTTCTATACTAATGAGCAAAAATTGAAGGTATTCTCTGTGCCAGAAACTTACTTTCATGATTTTAATCTTTCCCTACAACCCTGGGGGTAGAAATTTACTGTCCCATTTTCAGATGAGTTAATGAGGCTACAGAAGTTAAGCAACACATCCAAAGTCACAAAGCTAATAGTGATAAGTTCAACATTTGAACACAGACCTGACTGGTGCCAAATGTGATTGCTAATGCTTGTTAACAATTTTATAGCTAATTCTATTCATTACTGATTTTCCAAAACATAAGTAAATTGAAAGGTGGCTTTACAAATGAATATTCTTTGGTCTTCTATAGAAGTATTTTCTTCTGCATCATCCTTACTTAATATACAAGAGCTAAAAACATTCTCACCATCACCAGAGCCCTGAGAGTACCCACTAAAGCATATAAGACTCAGTACAGTGGCCCTCCATATCTGTGGGTTCTGTATCCATGCATTCAACCAGTTATGGATCAAAAATATTCTGGAAAAAAATAAAATACAACAATAAAAATAATACAAATATTAAAATGCAGTATAACAACTGTTTGCATAGCATTTACACTGTATTAGATATTATAGGTAATCTAGAGATGATTTAACCTATACTGAAGGTTGCGCATAGGTTACATGCAAATACCACACTGTCTTCAACGTTGCAGATTTTGGTATCCTAGAGGGTACTGAAATCAGTCCCTAGGGATACCAAAGGAGGACTGTACTGCCCCCTCTGAAGGGTAGAGGAAGAGGAGAAAACACCCCTGGGTTTCATCTTGCCACAGGAAGCTGTGTTTTATATTTAGCCTGCCCAGAGCGGGTACTTTTTTGCAGTCCACTCTAAGTCATCATTTTTATAAGCCATGGCCCCAAATGTCATCAATATTTTTTGATTATTTTCTATAACAGGATTTAGGAATTTGTCAAACATTTTATTTTCTTTTTGATTTACAGTTTTCTTTTCTCTCAAGCAGAACAAATAAGATACAGGAGATGCGGAAGTCAGTTGCTGCTAGACCAGTGTTTGGAGAGATGTGATTCAGTTCAGTCAGTTTAATTCAACACTCATTTATTGGTGGGAGTTACCAAGTTGATGGGTCTTAGAAAGAGGAAGAGTTGGCCGGCTGCAGTGGCTCACGCCTGTGATCCCAGCACTTTGGGAGGCCAAGGCGGGCAGATCACAAGGTCAAGAGATCCAGACCACTCTGGCCAAAATGGTGAAACCCCGTCTCTACTAAAGATACAAAATTTAGCTGGGCATGGTGGCACACACCTGTAATCCCAGCTACTGGGGAGGCTGAGGCAGGAGTAATCACTTGAACCCTGGAGGCGGAGTTTGCAGTGAGCCAAGATCACGCCACTGCTCTCCATCCAGCCTGGCCACAGAGCAATACTCCGCAAAAAAAAAAGAAAAAAAAAAAAAAGAGGACGTGATCTCAGGATCTTTAGAGAAAAAGACAGATGATGGGAAAGATGAATAGTGAATTGTCATTCTAGAGGAGAGAATAAACTGAGAGGTGTTAAGAGCTGCTATACCTAGTCTTGGGATATTGTTCTTCTTCTCTCAGGGAGATGTTCTGTGCAAGGGAGATAGGAAGAGGCTCATGCCAAGGGAAAAGCTAAAAGTTACATTTTTAATGACACACTTCTCTTGCCTTTCATTTTTTAATTATTTTTTGAATAACTGAAAATCTAGTGTTTAAAATATATATTCCATATTTATTAATTCAAACAGAAAATTATTCTTAAAAATACATTGACCTTTTTAAAATTTTACCTAAATCTTCTCACTTATAAATAGTAGATAGCTGTACCAGTTTAATATACTCTCATTCTGAATTTCATTTTCTTATTTCTCTGCGAACTAGGTCTAGTGACTTACCTTCTGGGAGTTTTGATATTTTCTTAAGATCTCTTATAAAGAAATTGTATCTGTAATAGGATTTCTGTAAGAATTAAGTGAGGCAGTGTAAATAAAACCCTTAGCACAAGGTCTGGCATTTGATAAGGTCTTAATAAGTTGTGACATCACTGTTTGGGTTTGTTGGTTGGTTTGTTTGCTCTCTCATCAAGCATAATATATCCAAAATACCTGCAAGAAATCTGACCATATGATGTTTTAAATCAATGACTTAGCTTCATTTTCAGTTTTCTTTCCTCAAGTGAACTTTCTTGTTATCGAAGGATTCTCCCCGGGGCCTGAAAACTTAAGAGAAGGAATAACTCCTCCCTTCTCAGGTCCAGTCCCAAGGCGCAAGACCACTTGCACCAGCAGCGTGTGTCAGCAAGACAGCAGAAGCAGGAAGAGAGCTGGCCCGAAAACAGGTACCCCCTGAAGACCCAGAGAAAGGCCATCAGGGTACCGCGTAGCAGTTGCATCAGTCTGAGACACTTCCTGTTTACAGGAGACTATAAAACCCCTGCCCCATCCTCGTTTGGTGCTGATGCCATTTTAAGCCTCAGCTCGTCTGCACCCAGGCGCTCATTAAAACAGCCTGTTGCTTCACACCACCTTGTGTTGTTCGTTGGCGCGCTCTCTGGATTCGAACTGATACAAGAGCCTTGCAGTTATTTACATGAGTCTTTTTTTTCACAAAAAATGTGACTGAAAGCCACCATCTAAAAGCCCTAAAGCTGATGAATAAAACCAAAAAAAGGACATTTTCCTAATGTTAGTACACAATCACCCTTGCTTCAAATTGATCTCTTTACTTTCAAACTTGGTTTAAGAAATGTCAAAGGCTATCATGTCAGGCCAAAATTATATACTAAAATTATTATACATTGCATTTTTGAAAAAGCCCTACTGTGAAAGAAAAAACACTGGGATTTTTATAAAACAATCACAACAACTTTCTTTCTGCCTTCTTCCTTTCCCAGCGAAAATGAGAAAACAGTATCATTATATAAAGAAAAGAGACAGAATTCATAGATTGATGGGCTCTGAAGAACAAAAGATAGCTAACAGTTAAAGATAACTCAAATAGTGGGCTTTGATGTTCTTTTTCAGCTGTCCTATTAAATACTTCTTCTTTTTTCACATTCCAATTGTACCAAATATGAAAAGCCCATATACAAAAGAAACAATAAAATGCTTGTTAATCTAATAACAGAATGCCAAGAACAGAAAACCTATCCCACCACAAAGTGTAATTGAGATTGCCTGTACCACAGACAGTTTATGATCAGAAACCTTGAAGAAAAAAAAGCCATCAATAGAAATGATGCTTCCACTGTGAGCTCATGGTCACAGCAAGGCTAAAAGACCAGGGACATAAAGCCCCATTAATTGTACTTCCCAGGGGTCACCAAACATCCCAGTTTGCCTGTGAGCGTCCCGATTTATGCCTTTTATCTGGTGTAATTATTATTAGAGTAGCTTTAACTCCAAAAGCGTCCTAGTTTGGACAATAAATTATATAGTTGCCCTGGGTTTACCCCTAACTCCCTTTCCCTTCCTTCTCTGTCTCTTCACAAAACTAAGAACAAGCTATTTTAACTCTTCAGGGCATGTGAGAAAGAAGAAAAAAGTTATGTTTTTGAAGCTCAGCTTTTCATTGGACCACCATTCATTTTCTTAAAGCAGAGCAGATTTCTAGTCTGAATTGTCTTTGACACGGTCCCATTTACCTGTGAAACATTTGGGGTAGAATTTCCCTCTACCTTTCCCCACCACCCTCTCTCCCTTACGAATTTCTGCCTAACTCTTTGGCATAATATATTCAGTCAGCTTATTGAATTCTACTTGAAATTTTCAAGAATTATACCTCAAATGAGGACTCCTTAATATAATTGCTGTTTCTTTAAAATAAAAAATCAGATGTTCAACTTAGGTTATGCAGCCAAGAATAGCAGTTCATATCAGCTGCAAGAAAGGCTGAGCACCTTACAGCAAGAGCCCCTTAATCAAAAAGCAATCTTTTGGGATGAGTTAGTAGTACTTTGCCTCCGGCACTAACGAGATCCCCTACTTTCATTGTATATTTCCACAGGAGTCTAATGATGAAATACATTAGATTTTCTCACAGGTGAAGTAGAAACATACTCAAAGCATTGCCTTTCTAGGGTCACATGGTGCTTCTAAAAACAAGGGGAGGAGGTCAGAAGCAGTAACAGCATCCAAACCAACAATGTATTCTACAAGTAAAAGCCTTGAGGAGGAAGGGGAGAAATTCCCCTTTCACAGGAATATTTATAGGAAATTCGCTATGTGCAATATTGCAAAGAAGAGAAACACAAAACGATTTGGTTTGGTGACGAGCAGGACTAGGGGAGTAAATCTTCATTTCTAAATAAAAAGCTTACCATTTAGTCATGAGGATATCCTTGACCCTTATCCAGAAAAGCTTCATAGCTGCAAGGAAAAAAAATAGAATTCATTTGAGGAAAAATGTTCTGGTATTGGGGAATAAAGATTTACACCTATCCAGTGGGCTTTATCTGCTCTGGATCTACAAAGACACAGCATTATATAGTGGGTAAAAATATAAGGTGTAAGTCTTCATTATTTGCACACAGAGGACATAGATTGCATTTAATTGAATTATTTTATTTGTATTTTATATATTTTCACATATGCATACAAACTTACATACAATGCACATACCCATACATACACAAATAAGATGTTTGCTCTCTTTAATGTATACATAAACATGAATACCTTCACACACACCACTGTTTTATAAAACATGTGGCAGACACAGCATCTTTCTTTCCCAATTCATGGTCTCATAACCTCCCAACAGGGCAGGGCTCCAAGAACAGGACAGGTGGTAATATTTTAGATTTGCCATGCCTTCAAGACAGCTTCTTTGACTTCCACTGAGCTCTGCAATTAGCCTCCAGTCAAACATGTAAAAGCAAATTATGAATCGGTAAAAAAGGCTATATAAATATGTCATATTTGTTTTTTGTAGTTGTTTTGTTTGGTTGTTTTGTATTGTTTTTAACCTTCACTGATTCGGGCAAGGTAATTAAGTAGTTTGACATGAAAGATCTCCTGCTGGGTGAAAGGCTACATGGGGAAGGGAAATTAGACAAAAGCTATTGAGTAATAACCACAAATGACTTTATAGCCCATTCTGTTTGAATGTCAACAGAACTCACAAAGCAAGATTTGCAGAAGATAAGCAGCAATGACTCCCCCAAATATAATCAGGAAATGAATATAATTAGCCATTTGTAAGCCAAGAGGTCTGCCACTATGATTTCGTACTCAGTGCTATATATAGATAGATAGATAGATAGATAGATGATGGACAGTGACCTAAAAGCTCAAAATAATAATAGGCATTTATTATTTTTCCAAAATTTATCAGTATTGAATTAATTTGGCAGATTCTTCATGAATTTTCCAAAGCATATGCATCACATATCATTGTATGTATTATTGTAAGCTGTTTCTAAGCTTTTGAGGAATGAGGGATGGTGAAAACAATAAATAATAAATATAACCACACATTGTGTAAATAATGGTTGTATAAATAAAAGCTATATTGGAAATATATAGTCTATCATCCTTTACACATCACAAGATGATAAAAACTGTGTTTGTATTTGTTCCTACGTAAAATATTCACTTAGGAGAACACATTGAAAGAGAAGCTGATAAGAAACAATAATTGTTTTATACAAAATTAATTTAGTTGCAATGGCTTTTGCCCATATGCCCAAGCTAATGAGCTTAATCAAACAAGGCACTTCTAAAAATGGAGTAATGTGTTTGAAATTACAAAACTCTGCCTTCTAAATTTAGATATGGATTTTTTAAAGGACTTTTAAAAAAATTCTAAGTTATAATCGATAAGAAAAGATATATCAAAAATCATGCCATATTTCCTAAAGGAGGCTGTCTATATATTATCAATATGCCTAAATAACAGGGAAAGAATGCAGTCACTGACAGATTTTTTTTAAATGCAATCACTTTGCCCACATGATATTTACCATATTACAATCCCTGGGCATGCTGAGCATTAGGAAACCCTGGGTAAGCCACTTTGATGGTTATTAAGACACAATGCTAAAGAAAAATATTTTGCAACATGGGGTACTAATAAAATAGCCAACAGCATAAGAGACGTATCAAAATGAGAAATAATAAAGAGACAGCAACTGTGTTCAGGCTGCATACTTCTTATTTTGTAGCTAAAACATTGCTGAGTTACAGTAATCTGTTCCTTGAAAGTCCAAGGGTTTAAGCCAAGTAAACGATATAATTTCAAATGTTATTCAATGTAATTTAACAAATAAGTGTTGTACATCTAAAATGTGCCCAGTTATATTCAGAGAAACCCCAAACAGATCAATTCTAACATGAAAGTCATCATTCAAGCCAAGGGTTCTAGATATTTGCAAATAGAAACCATCAGGAAAAAAGTATGCAAATATTTTATATAAAAGCAATCACTGATGTTTAATTACAAGTCATCTTCTAGTACCAAATTTAAAAATCATTGCTATATATTAGGATATTCTAAATGTTATACTATTCTGGAGTTTCATCTGGCACCAGATTTTCCCTAGTTAAAAGAGGAATATATTAAACTTCCTGTAGGACAATCATCTTAGCTAACCATTCTTATTCTTTCTTGTCACTCTGCAGGGCACCAATCCCAAACTCTTATTTTTGTTCATCTACTTAAAGGCAGTGTCACATCAGTTAGTTTTCATAGTGACCCAAGTGGGGAAAAGACCCAAAACCAATGAGTTTCCTTCAGAAATACAAGCCAGTACCTACTCCCTTTGGACAAAAAAGATTCTTTTAGAAGTTGAGTCAGAGAATCTGTAATGTTGAGGTGCAGGAGAATTACATTAGGTAGGGATAATAAGTCCTCTGCTCTCCATGCAATCATTTTTTGTGCCCTGCCATTATGTACTTTTTCCCCTACTTTTACTTTTTACACTTCTTTGATTTTAAAGTGTATTCTCTGGAGAATTCCATGCGTCTGCAGGGATCTGGAGGGCTGGCTTTGCTAAGCCGATTGAATTCTATTTGCATGACAGACTAGATATAGTCTTGAAAAAGATTTTATTCTTGGAAAGAGAGCATTGAGCCACAAAAATTATGTCCAAAGCCAATGCTTCGGGGTCAGAAGTGAGGCTTTTATTTATTTTTCTCCTGACTAGAGCAGGAGAAGAATCCACTGCCCAGATGCCCCTGCATTCTGAAGAGACAGAACACCTAACCAAAAAACTTTCAGAGCTATTCCCCCTGCGAGAAAGTGAGAGCATACATCTTCTCTGATTGGTGGCATATGCCGTAGATGGCAGCAGGAACAGTGGGGAAAGCCATCATTCAAAATTAATGTTGCAGCAGGCTCAAGCATGGGATAAAAGGGATGAGCAGCAATCCAATTCATTTCAGCAGCCTTTATTCAGTGCCGAGGTCTGTGCTAGGTCTAGCCCAGAGACGGTGGCTTCAGTCAGTCCAACAGCACTAGCATGTGAATTACAACCACAGCTTCCCCTGCAGACTTTAGCAGTGACAGCTCATGGGCTTTGCTCCTCAGTGAGCAGAAGCCAGAGAGGATGCAGCACCACGGCTGAGGGTAAAACAAGAAAAGAGAAATGACAAATGCGAGTCCCCCACTGGGAAGCCCCAGGATGATGGAAGATGAGCTTCAAGCAGAAGCCCTGGCAGGTAGAAGTCCCACATTATGAGTCTATGTGTTTCTCTCCTCCAAGAAACCTAAGCTTACTCTCTTTTGTCTGTGTTAATTTTCCTCCCTTTTGGTTTAATGATGCACAGCACATTCCTCATCATACTGTATCTTAATTGTGTCACTTATGTGTCTATTGTCCCACTAGGCTATGACTTGTTTATTCAATTTAGGGGTGGTCAGTGGAAGTGGGGACACCAGTGCTTAGCATAGCCGCTGACAGATAATCATTTGACAAATGTTTGTTGAATTAATCAGTGACTCAACAAGCAAAACAGCAACTTTCCTTGTAAAATATCTCCAGTTACACAGGATTGTCATTCATTTAATTTCATATCTTTACTAACCATGACCTCCTGGGCTTCTTAGTGGAGAAAGTGAGGTCCAGGGTTAGGGAACAGAAGAAAAGATTGAGAAAAAAAAAACCCTACTCTGCATCTTCCCTGGACCTGGTTTGCCCCCATTTTTAAAGTTAAGATGGTCATATTGTTTGCCTAAGTTTGTAAAGGGGAGGGAAGAGGCTCTGCAGGATGTTAGTGCAGAGGGTACCAGCAGAGATGCAAAAATGTGCATGAAAGTGCCAGTGTTTATCACAGGGGGCTCTGACAGCCCACAAATGCCTGTGATTTTATGTGTTTCTCTGTCTTAAGAGAGAGAACTGTTGTCTTCCTTAATGTCTTGAAGATATTTCTCTAGGTAAATATTTATTCTAGATTTGGAAAGCAATTAAGCATGCCACATTCTCACAAACATATATACCCCACCCCCCACCCTTTTAAATAAACATTCTCACATGAGGCTGCTGGATGCAGGGGATGCCCCATCTTGACGGGGCTGAAATCAGATTTACTCTCATTTCCCTCACAGACCACTAACAAAATGTATGATCCATGTCATTTTTTAACTGCACCATGTTAAATTATTTGGCAGGATCACATCAAACATGAAATTTGTATCTCTGTATCATTAGAAATGATACCAATTATGCATCTGCCCATAATGATAAATTATTATACCCAATGCACAGGGTAGATCTGCCTAATACTATATGAGACACTTGGCTTTGCTGAACCTTTTGATATTCAAATACTTTAAATATGCCATATTATTTAAGTTCTTGGGTGAGGGAAGCATCAGGTAACAACTAAAATAATCTTAGCCCAGGTTTCAACATTTTGGAGGCAGAGGTAGCAGAGAGCTTATGGGATGAGTTGAGACTCTCAACAAAAGACTCTACAAAAACAACAATTAAAAATCAAAGGCTGTAGCTTATATAGCTTAGTTTCTTTGATCACACTCACATAGGGAGCTAATGGCAGTCTTAGTGCAATTTTGTCAAATAAAAAGATAATATGGTATAACAACCATATTATCACAGGAACCTGTGACTTACTTGGACTGAAATCTCATCCCCTGCCTGGACTTCCTGCCAATTGAGTTAAGGCAGGTCCCTTCACATCTTGGCCCTCAATTACCACTTCTGTAAAATGGAATTGATGTTCATACCTTACTGGTTATTAGTCAAATATGGCATGTGAAAAACATCAGAAAATATGAAGACCTCCACAAATGTTACATACAATTAATACATTTACATCACTGTCGTATTCTAGGTAGATTTTAATGTATGTTTTAAGGCAGCTAAATTAGCAAATACAACATGCATGCCATTTAAAAGACAAAATATCTGGACAGCGGACTGCATTTTTCATGTTTTATGTTTCATCTTGCTGTTTTGGCACTTTGGAGTCAGAATAATTTTTGTCTTCCCCATGTATTTCATTTCTGTGGAAGTTGTCAGGGTTTGGGGTAACTATAATAAGTCACATTAACTCTTCTCTTTTTCAATTCAATTAATGTTTCCATTGAAAAACCAAGGTGCAATTACACATTTCTGTGTCAGGGAATTCTAACCATGTGCAAGGTAATGATGAGGTGGTGTGGTGATAGGGCGTTACTTTGGAGGAGCTGTCCTGGAAATAATGAAAGAATGCATCGAGCAAGGCAGAAAATCGGGGCATCAACTATAGATGGAAAGAGGAACTTGTTAAAAATATAGAACTCTCAGGAGAAAAGAGAAAACAATTCAGGCTTATGTTCCTGACAGATATGCATATAAAGTATAACTGTCCTTCATCGTAGAATATTAAGCTGCTAAGATCTCAGTTTCTGTAGGTAAAAGCTCCGAGTGAACACTTGAATGATATTCTTTTGGGGGTAGCTTTGAGTTGCTGTTTACATTCTGCTGTCACTTGGGGCTCTGTCTCTTCTCCTCCTAGGGTGTGTACCACATTTGTTCACGGGACAAACTCACAAGCCAGGCCGTGTGTTGGTGGCTGTTTCCCAGCCTTCTGTAGCTGTTGCACTTCACCTCTTGCTTCTGGGACTTCCTAGGGGTTCACACTTTCTCCTATGATTTGTGCTTCCCCTCATTTTAAGCAAGTCATGGGTCCTCCACAAAGCAGGAGCTCAAGTATTTGATAAACGAGTAAGTAAATGAATGAGTAAAGGAGTTATGCTGACATCAAATAGGACTTAGCAGTTGGATGGCAGGAAGCATGATTTCTGAACAGGTACGTCTCAATTCATGGTGATCCTCTCTTGTATTTCAATAATATTGAAATATTATGGTTTACTTCCTAAAAACAACTAAATAGATATAAAAGTTAAAATAAATTAGGCTTTTTAAAATGTCACCTCTTTGTCATTCCCTCCTTTGATAATCTGACAGGGTCTCAAAGTATGTCAGTGAGGTTAAGATGCTCATTCCAAAGAGCAGAAGAGTTCAGAGAATTCTTCTACCCCAACCCAGCCTCCAGAAAAAGAAAAAGCCTTACTTGGAAGTTATATAGAATAGGGATCAGCAAACAAACTACTGGCCACAGAGGCCAAATCTAGCCTGCAGCCTATTTTTGTGTGACTCTCAAGCTAAGAATGGGTTTTACATTTTTAAATGGTAACATGTGGAAAGTGCAAGAAATTTAAATTTCAGCATCCATACATAAAGTTCTATTGGAACGAATGCACGCTCATTCATTTTTGGATTTTCTATGGCTTCTTCTTTGCCACAATAGCAGAGGTGCAATTGTGACAGACACCGGATGGCCTGCAATCCTAAAATATTTAATGTCTGTCTCATTACAGAAAACGTTTGCCAACCCCTGTTCTGGAATATGGCATCATTCAGTAGTTTACATGTTGGCATTTTCTACAAACAATGTGTTTGTTTAATAATTACGCATATAAGCAAAGTCAGCTTCTGCCTATATAAGGTTATTTCAAGAGCCTTGGTATTCAGAAAAACCCCTGTGATAAGGGAAAAGCTATTATTATAGATCTATTTCTTTTTACTTTAGGGGAAGTAACATGGAGCCCAGCTCTAGCTTATGTGGTGCTTTTGTGCAAATTAGGCACAGGCATGTTCTATGGGCAGTGAATTTAGAAAAAGTAACCCACGCCCCCATGCAAATCCAAAGCTGTCCCAAGGTACAGAGCTATGTGAAGTGAATGTAAACTAGATTTTATTCTCCACTCACTTCTTGGCCTGATGTTTCTAGGCAGTACACAAAGGTGAAAACCATAAGCAGTGGCCCTGGGTATCCACAAAACCTTATCAGAAGATATTAACGCTTCTTTTTTTTTTTTTTTTTTTTTTTCCTTTGAGACAGAGTCTCACTCTGTCACCCAGGCTGGAGTGCAATGGCACAATCTCGGCTCACTGCAACCTCTGACTCCCAGGTTCATGCGATTCTCCTGCCTCAGCCTCCTGAGTAGTTGGGATTACAGGCACCCATCCCTGGCTAAGTTTTGTATTTTCAGTAGAGACAGGGTTTTATCATGTTGGTCAGGATGGTCTTGAACTCCTGACCTCAGGTGATCCGCCCGCCTCAGCCACCCAAAGTGCTGGGATTACAGGTGTGAGCCACTGCGCCCGGCCTTAACACTTCTAATGTGATGAAATTTATCATTATTTCATAAAGCTGTTTGTTATATACATAAAAAGATTTTAGTGGAGAAAGGCAGAGAAATCATGAATATAGAAGGGGCTTTCAGATTCTAGCACAAAGCAGGTTTGTGGATAGAATTTAGAATAAAAACCTGTCACTCTCCAACATTTTGCCAAGTACCAACCAATACTGAATGTCCAGCTGCACCAACTGCATCCAAAGAACACATTAGATTTTGCTGTGTTTTTTAAGAACTAGGATCTTTTAGAAATCAACACTAAGGCAAAGTGTTGTGAATACATGATTTGATCTTTCAGTTCAGCCAAATGGCTTACGAGACAAATGGCTATGATCTAGATCTTTTCAGTAGAACCTGGTGAGAATTGTCAATTCAGAGTAGTACAGAAGAGCAAGACCCACTCTCCCACTGTTGAACAAAAACAAGAAAGTTGGCAGGTCAAAAGATTATCATAATATAGAGCCTTTTAAATTACAGTGGAGACTACAGACCTGGCCATTTGCTTTCCATCCAATCAATAATAAACCAGTTCTCATTTCTCAAAGTAAGACTGGTTTTCTGTGTTAGCCTTGAAACAAAAACACAATTCTGGGCAGGATGTCCAAGACAGCACTCACAGCCTGGCCCTGGACAGCATGGTAACACGCCCTCACCAGGTTCAGTCAAATTTTTGCAAACTCACTTCTTTCCATATCAAACAGCTTATTGCAGTTAATGAAAACAATGCCTGATCCAAGCAAAATAAAAGCAATGTAGGTCTCTCAGTAACTTCCGTTGCTGGGCTGCTATCCATATCACCTCTTTGCCCCCTTAGAGCCAGATAAACCTCTATTGGTTACAACTGGCAAATCATGAAAAAACAGTGGTTATAATACACAAGTGGTCAATGAGGCAGCCTTTAAGGAAAAACACTGTTGATAAGATAAACAGCTTGTGATGTCCTTAATTATAATATTTCATACTCATTTAGCCATCTCCACATCACAGAGCTTACAAAGTGGATTTCAAACAGGAAATAAGACTCCTTCCCACCAGCCCAGAGGCCTAATTATAAAATAGCAACCTACTTTTTCTGTAGTGAATACAGGGCTCTTTTTTTTTTTTTTTTTCCTCCAACAGAATTTATTGAGCTCATTTCCAGGCTGCTTATGAAGTGATTTGAAATGAGGCAACATTAAAGCATTCCACAAATCCCTTGTACTTAGTCATCCTGACACTTTATTTGAACTCAGAGTATTGATATGGAATAACTGTAGCAGCCCCACTCTTCTGACTCTATTATCTGACAGGAGGTCTGGAATCCAAAAAACGGTATATCATCAAACTTTCCTAATCACCACAATAATTCGTAGAAAAGAACCAGGTATAATTCGGGCAACACCAGAGGGGCTTGGCTGCTAGAAACAAGGAGAGTGCAGTATGTGTTAGCTTGGAGGAACAGAGCCACATTAATCAGTCAGTGAAAGGACTGAAGGCAGTGTACGTACGTGTGTATTTTAAGAAAAACTGACAGACAGGCTTCAAAGCAGCAAAAGCACTGAACTCCCTGCATGCTATTAGTTCGACTCTAACTTCTGTTCTCTTGCAATCCAAGAGGCAGTTATAGACTGACCCTCACTGGGTTATCACTGAGGCTAATACAGCATAGCTAAAAACTTTATCTGCAAAAGTTTCAAAGAGGGGAAAAAAATCTCTGAAGGAGGACACAAAAGTCTATGGAAGTTGACTATCTGTTATGTTAAAATGTGGCTCATTTTTGCCTTTCATTGCCTCTTTCCCAACTTCCTGAATGAGTAATGAATCAGAGTCTAAAGAAATGTCTCCTGTTGAAGAAGAATTATGTTTTATATTACACGAGGTCCTACATGTATCCTGATGTGCAGTCTGCGTTAGAAAAAATGTCAAGTTTTTAGATAAAAGATTCATTGGGGAAAGGGTATATGTGTACCTGTGTGCATATGTGTGTGTGTCCATGTGGGTGAAGGGGAAAAAAATCCAGCCTGTAAGATTAATGAATCTCAAATGCAGTTCTCTCCTTAGAGTGAGGCTGTGTCTTTTCAGTTATAGCTACTACTAATCCTTGGAACATTTCTTTCTGAAGTCCACAGTCCAGTAGCTGTACTTATACATTAACTGGTTGTTTCATCAAGTAAGCATTGAAAGACACCAGAGCAGTGGGAAGAATTTCAAGTTTCTGTATTTCAGGCTTTGAGGTAGTGGTGCAGTGTGGCAATAAGTTCAAGAGGAGTCCTATTTAAGTAGAATACCAGAATACATAGTGTCTTCTGTTACCCATGAGATCTCAACCTTGATCATTAAAATTCCAAACAAAATCCCTTAGATATGAACTGAATACATGTCCCTCAAATGACTTCCTTTGGGAAAGTTGTTAATCAACATCTTTTAAGAAAGTATTAATGAATGGAGGGTACCTGCTGTAACATTTTCTCAGAAGAAAGAGGAGCCGCCTTACCAAGCACAATCTCCATTATGCACATATTTACTGAATGATTCCTACCTATAAGGCGTGGGACTAGGTTCTGTAGGTTTTTTTTTTTTTAAGCAAATCCTATGAACTTACATCTAGAAGAACTTCTCTGGACTCACAACTGTAGAACTGGAAGATGCCAACATAGGATTTAGCACCTGCCACAGATAAACTCCCAGACTATCATCCCCATCATGTGAATAGCATTAGTATGTAACATGTGATCCTATCAATAATTCTGAGACACTGTGCCTGGAAAAAAGAATTCTTCTTTGTCTAAGTTTGTTTGCAAAAGCTCATCTCATTCAGTCTTTTTAACACCCGTGTGTCATAAGTGTTAAAATGTTCAACATTCATAACCTGCAGTTCTACTCATCATCACTCATCCACTAGTGCACACGTATCAGATCTCAACATCACTCAGAACCCCCGTTTCTCCAAGAATTTGAATTATCTACACTTTTCCCACTCTGCCACTCCTACCAGACTTAATATTTGTCATCACGTTCTTTGCTGCTTTTGTCACTTACTTTTCTCCCACTTTACTATTTCTAATTCTGTTTTTTAATACTCTATCAAAACTCAATCTCATACATAGCCATACATGTCAGGCATAAAGTAATTGGAGGCAGTGTGGTATAATGGTTACAAACAGGGGCTCTGGATTCAACGTGCCTGAGTCAACCTCTAACTCCACCACTAAAATTAACTCTGTCGGGTCTTGAGCATGTGGCTTGATTTCTATGTCTCAGTCTCTTCATCAGCAGGAAGGTAACAAACACCTCAGTGTGACAGACATTGTGGTAGACAATAGGATTCAATGTGGAATCTAATGAAGAATTTTAAGTAGATGGATGATATGAGCAGATATATCCTAGCTTCTTCCGTGACCAGCTATATGACTTTCAGGAAATTTATTAATCTCTCTATGCTTGAGTTTTGTCAATTTTAAAATAGAGATAATAACAGTACCTCCCTCATAGGATTGTTGAGATCTAATGAAATAATAATAAGCTACAAATAAATCTTAGCTATTAGTAGTAGTAACATATGTCCATGATATAATTTTTGTACCACTGCAAATATCTTAGAAAAGCAGCCTACATCCTCTAATTTTAATTACCTGTCACCAACTCATTTATTGAACTTTAGCAATCTGGTTTTCACCATGAATTCATTCACAAAAATATTTACTAAATAGTTGATGTATGTGAGGCCCCTAGTAGGTGATGGTGACATAGTGAAGAAAAGAGATACAATCTCCAACCTCCCACTCCTCACCGATCATATCCTCAAAATTGGCATTTCTAATAATTAGTCACCCTCCCTTCCTTCTTGGCTTCCAATAAAATATTTTAAAAAATTGAACAGCCTATCTCCATGAAAATATCAAATCTCTTATTCTTTGGCATCCATAATACGAATTTTTTTATTCTTTAATTTATATGACCCTTCCTTCTAGCCCCTTTCAAGAGCCCCACTTTCTCACAACCTCTTAATACGGTAATACTTATCCCTCTGTCTCTATAGTATCTTTCTCATCTAAGACCCTCATTCTCAGGACTACTACTATTACTCCCTTGCAAATGATTCTTCATCCTCTAATCACTTGATCTTCTGACTACTTCTCTGATTTCATTTAATGCTTCTTGTCATTAAATAGTGTGCCCTCCCAACCAGTGGGGTGCCCTCCCAACTCCTCGAAGTCAACATATACTAAGGCTAATTTATCATCTTTTATAAGCACCAGTTTCTCTCCTAAATTTTCTAATTTTGTCATGTATGCCTGAGATTTAAACTTCTAAGTCATATTTCATTCTTTCTTTATTTAATGCATCATCTTCATTCTTAAACTGTAAATTTCAAAGATTCTTAAACTTAAAATTCCAAAGATTCTATTGCTATATCTTTTGCATCTATCTCTGATTTTTTTAAAAAAATTATACTTGGCTGGGTACAGTGGCTCACATCTGTTATCCAAGCACTTTGGGAGGCTGAGACAGGAGGATCACTTCAGCCCAGGAATTCAAGACCAGCCTGACAACATAACAAGACCTCATCTCTACAAAAACATACAAAAATATTTTATCAGGGCTTGGTGGCAAGTCCCTGTAGTCCCAGCTACTCAGGAGGTTAAGGTGAAAGGATTGCTTGAGCCCAGGAGTTTGATGTTGCAGAGAACAATGATTGCACCACTGCCTTCCAGCCTGGGTGAGAGAAAGAGACCCAGTTAATTATCTGGTTCAGACTCTTCTTTATCTCTCACCTGAATATTGTACTAGTCTTCTAACTATCCTATACCACAACCATCATATTTGTTTCTTGGTCTGTCACACAAACTGCTGCAAGGTCAAATCTTCCCCAAGTTCTACTTTGGCATTTTTACTGCCTTTTCTAAAAATCTTTCAGGTCTTTCCCATTACACAACAAATTAAGTCAATACTTGTAAGCCTAATATTTAATGCCCTCTCTACTTGGGCCACATGCTGCCTTCAAAAATAAGGCCATACATTGTATAACTCGTTAGAGTTTGAGAAGCATTTTATACTTATTTAATCTAATTCTTACAAAATGTCTTCTGATGTAGATATTATATAACATAAAAGCCCTATTTTATTAATAAATCACAAAAGCTCTACAGATGAGGAAACTAAGAATCAAATATATTTTACATTTTCTTAAGTTACATAAGCGCTTCTGAACTAGGACATAAGCAAATTTGATGAGAGGACATTGATCTAACGACACAATATGTTTTACCTTCACAAACAACAACAATAATACCTCTTATTATTCTCTTTGATGAATCACAGGAGAAAGAATATCAAAAGCCATGAAAAGAAATTGATTTAAAAAATTAAAACCCAGTGAACCTGAATTTAAGTTTGGATTTTTATTAATTTTCTATGTAAGCCTATTAACAATGCTATGCTTTATTATATTTGACTCTAAGAGAGTTTTATAATTCCTGAAACACATTTTCTTCACAAAGAAATAATGAAGAATCTTGAAATTATATCCCTTTTAAATATTTAATTCTAAAGCATGTAGTTATTTCATTTGAGGCATCAAAGCATTTTTAATAATTATTAGGTATCTGAATCATTCCTACTTCTACATATAGGCAATGGTAAGGTCCAGTACCCTCTTCAAGGTCAAATACAGTGTCATTCATTGTCAGATGAAAAGTCCAAACTCTCAGCTCACACACCCAAGTAACATTTTCATTTCAAAGTAATCTATAGAATACCTTTAGTTGAGAAGAAAAGGGGGAAAATTTCTTAATATCAATTCACCTTTTATGTTTCTAAATAAAGCATCCATATACTTTGTATAGGTACAGAAGACAGAGTTAACAGCTCAAACCATCATCATATAATTTTAAGAGCAATTATCATAAGTCTTGGGACTTTCTATTGAGATTAGATCTTTTGGTACCCAAATCTATATTCCTCACCATTCACTGCTTTCAGAAAGAAAGAAAGAGAGGGAAGGAGGGAGGGAAGCACGGAAGAAGGAAGGAAGGAAGGAAGGAAGGAAGGAGGAAGGAAGGAAGGAAATTAGGGAGGGAGGAGGGAGGGAGGGAGGGAGGAAGGGACGGAGTGGAAAGCAGCATTAACTGAGCAATTGCCATGGTAACACAAAATGTGCAATCATCAATTGCTCATTGCTACAATGGGAAAGGGGCTACATTCTCAGCTTTGTCGTTAACAGAGTCAAGCAAATAAATTTTGAAGAAGCAGTAAAAGCCACTACAGCTACTCTATTCAGGATCAACTGATCGTGTTCCAGTTAAACACTCCATAAAAATTTCTTTCAGATCAGAAATGGGGTTCAGGAAAATTCCTCCCCAGCTGTTTTCTGCTGATAACTTAGGAGCAGTGGAAGAAAACTATACCTATGTCCTCCAGGAATTCCTGACCACTAACTAGTTCATGCAACACTGAATACACAATTTTAAAAATGATGTTATATTCAACAGTATTTTGAGCATTTTTTGTTCTTTGGCCATAAAGACATTGCCTTCATAAAGACTCACATTGGCATATTGGCATGTTGTTAGTTACAATTTGAAAAAACAAATCTGTCTCATAAGTGGAAGGGAAACTAAAAATGAATAAATAATAAATTTTACACAAAGATAACACAGGCTTTAATAAGAGGAATATAGATCACATTCATTGAGATATGTGCTTGTATTAGGTTTACTACCAAGCATTACTCATTATATTCAGTATGAATGCCTGTACTTGATGATACTGTGTAAGTCAACCACATGGTAATTTATTTAAATTTATTAAGAAACAGAACATACTCACGACTTATAGAATTTCTCCTAGTACTTAGTATATACTTAATAAATCTATGGTTTTTTCCTTTCATCCACCTGTTTTGCAAATTTGAAGTACAAGTCAATCCATGGCTCAAATTTTTGCTCTTTAGATCAAAGATTAAACTTTGAAAACTTATTATTTTTCTAATCACCACACACAGAGCTGGTGGCAAAATAAATAATCCTTATTTCCCACCATTTCTCACAGACTTTACTTCTCACCTATTAGCCTGTCCACCACCATTTTGAGCCTGATGTATGTCAAAGTGATTTTTTCCTGATTAGTTGAAAACTAGAAATATTAATTATATAGGCAATCTAAGCCATTGAAAGAACACACAGAAACCTTTTTTTAACTGGATATAGAAATCAGAGCTAATAAAATTCTGCATCTAAAGAATCTTTAAACTTTTCGTTTTAAAACTAGTTCATTGCCCAGTTTGAAATATGGGTCTGCCAACATTTACAGTTACAATGCATAATTTTTAAAATGAGACATGTTCTGATAGAAACATTATTCCAGTTTGACACAATAGCTAACAAGACTTCACTCCAACTGTGACATTCCTTACCACAGTTGAAAGAAAATATGTTTGCATTCAAAATACTTTCTTTGTTGTTCACAGCTACAGCATAGACTCAGAATGCATTTTCTATTACTACTCTTTATTCCCCAAAGTTTTTCTACTCAGAGAAGCTAGAGCCAAGTATATAGATTTCAGCTTTTGGTACATAGGTTTCTTCCACCTGGTAATATATAGCCATACTTAAGACATAAGCAACATCCATCAAACAGACACAGTTAGGAGTGAATGTTTCACAATGTCCAACACTTACTGTATACTGATAAACCATAGCGGTTAACCTGAGCTTTTCATGAGTCTAACCATGAACCATGAACAGTTTATTAAATATTATTACATTTATAATTTAATGTGCATAGATGTACACATGTACTTTTTTAATATATAAAATTATTAATGGAAAATTTGATATATTGGAAAATATACTGAGCAACTATTAGAAACATTTTTCTAATGTTAGCAGTTTTAAAGAATGTGAACTTCTAGTTCTAGATCCCTGAGGAATCGCCAGTCATCCCATTACTGGGTATATACCCAAAGGACTAGAAATCATGCTGCTATAAAGACACATGCACACGTATGTTTATTGCAGCATTATTCACAATAGCAAAGACTTGGAACCAACCCAAATGTCCAACAATGATAGACTGGATTAAGAAAATGTGGCACATATACACCATGGAATACTATGCAGCCATAAAAAATGATGAGTTCATGTCCTTTGTAGGAACATGGATGAAATTGGAAATCATCATTCTCAGTAAACTATCGAAAGAACAGAAAAACCAAACACCGCATATTCTCACTCATAGGTGGGAACTGAACAATGAGAACACATGGACACAGGAAGGGGAACATCACACTTCAGGGACTGTTGCGGGGTGGGGGGAGGGGGGAGGGATAGCATTGGGAGATATACCTAATGCTAGATGACGAGTTAATGGGTGCAGCACACCAGCATGGCACATGTATACATATGTAACTTACCTGCACATTGCGCACATGTACCATAAAACCTAAAGTATAATAATAATAATAATAATAAAAGAATGTGAACTATGTTGCTAAGAGCTAAGAAATATGAAATTACATAATAATTATCAATAGAGATATTAAGTAGTTTTTTAAATTAGTGGTTTAAAAATCTATCTACACAGACAGGCCATCAGCGGGATTAATACGGTGGAATGTTCTCCTGGCAAAGAATCAACAGCTGAGTGAATAAAGGCGGGTCCTTGGGGAGCGCAATGTCACCACTAAGATGTTGAGATAAACAGATGTCGCTAGCATTACAGAATTGTGTGTTTTTCTATCCCAACCTCCATGTGTATTTTCAACTTATTGGGGCCAGCATAGAGGAAAATGCTTGCCCACTATAGTTTTTATAAGGAATAGAAGTGGGAAGAGCAAAAGAGAGATTGTGAGTTTAGCAGATACAATAGAATTTGGAGGTAGAATGATAAATGCAAAGGCAATTTTTATTTCTGACAATGATAAATCATACATTGAGTAGGTTCTGTCCAGAATTACTGCAGTGCCTGAACCAGTGACCCATTCACTGCCTACCTATCAGAATAAAGATCACTTTCAATTCCTTCATTTTCTTTTCCCAAGTAATCTTTCTCAAAGTTTTCAATCCTATACAGCCACTCATAGTTTGTTAAATTCCACTATTCTTTTCCAAGTCTGAGCCATTCCACATTTGGTCTAGGATGTGGTTGGGAACACCAGTGAAACTAATTCAGACAGCCTTCACATTGTAGCAGGCCCAGGTCCCAGAAGGGCACACTCAGCACAGTCCATAATGAGAAGCTATAAGCCAAGCCCTCTCTATCTGCAGCAAAGAGCTCTGCATCATCTTCTCCCTCAGTGCACCACAAGCCTCTGCACACATACTTCCAGGAAGAGAAGGAGGAAGGAGAAGCAGGCAAGGGAAAGAAATATGACTCTTCTCATATATCAGTAGGTCATTTTGTTTATGACACAAAATTCTTGAGTACTGGGAGTCAAAAACCTCAGTTCCTTGGAGGAAACCGCAATGGCAGCTTCACTGGCTACAGTAATGGCATTGCCTAAGACACTTAAGTAACCACGTTTCACTCTTTTTTACTACCTTCTCATCAGTTCTCCAAAACTCACTCCAGCAAAACCTCAATCACTATTTAGTCAAACTCACTTCTCCAACTTGCAGAAGTAGAAAAAATATATTGGTGGAAGGAGGGGAATTAAATAGCAGGGCTCATACTTAAACTCAGCTGGTAAAGGCCCCTCTTTATTAGAGACACATTGAGGATGGAGGGGTACTGTCAAGGAATATGTATAGAGCCCATCCTTTGTTCAATGACTAAACCACTTACAACATGAAAACTTCAACATAACTAAATATGCTGAAGAAAAGAGTGTGTCGTTTTAGAAGAGGAACTACTGCAGAATAATTAGACGGAGGGGTTTTGATGTCAAACTGACCTGGGTTCCGATGCCACCTCCTGCATTTATGAGCTATGTACACTCTTGGATACATAACCTAACCAAGTCTATAAGATGCAAATAATGGAATTGAACTCATTGAAGGATTTCGTTAAATAAATATAAAGTGATTAGCCCAATTTCTGGTAACTATTGTCAATCAAAGAAGAACAGGAAGAAATATAGTAATAAAGAAAGGGTTCAATACAGGTATTTAAATTGGAAATACATGTTGAGTGAGTTGTCATTAATTAGCTAAGCATTTCCCCCTCTCTGAAATGTGTATATCCTAACTGAGTATGTGGAATATGGGCTTAGTCAAATCAAATCAAACTATGTAATTCAGGTCATCTGAATTTTTATTGCCTGCCATTTTCAATCATGTTTTATAGTAGAAGCCTCGAGAAGAGCCCTCTTCCTCCCTGGGCAGCATATAACTCTCAGAACACTGAGCCATCTAACAGGGTGGCCTCACTCACATAGCCTGAACTCTGCCTTAAAGACAGATTACATGACACTTGTAGGCCTGATGCCATGGATGTTACGTTTATACAAAGTGCAAGGGCATTTTCTCTTCCACCAAATAAATTTATGTGCCCTACCCGTTTTTCCCCATAACATTTAAAATATGGCAAAGTATAGCTAAGAAAAGGAGATTAGGCTAAATGCAAACCCTTATCATGGTCTCCACATAGTCTGCTTCTGTAATTATCACTGTCTACATTTGTTCTCTGATGCAAGCAAGAAATTTTTCTCTCTTCTATCTTTGAAACAATTATGGAAACAAAGACCAGTTTGCTGTGTACTACCAAGTCCCTTTACATGTGGTCTGCACAGTGCCCAGACTGCTGACAGCCTCTGCGTACAGACCTCGGTGTGTTTATTTTGACATTCTCTCAAGGGCCAAGAGAAACAGCAGGGTGATTACTACATTTCTCCCTGTGTTCCCACCCCACAAGTCAGCTCTACATTTTTCATGATAACATCTCCATCAGCTGTAAGACTTAAAAAAAAAAAAAAAAAAAAAAAGATTTTTTTCCTACTTCCTTCCTGGTATAATGTTCCTATTTTGAGATCTGGAGTTTGTATGACCCCTCTCCTACCTTATCACACTTCAGTAGCAGGAAGCTCCCGCTAAAGTCTCCCTCCCCCCCTGAGCTTGGAGCAGAAGTCCAATGGCTATGCTATATTTATTACTAGTCCTTAATGCGTTCTAAATGTTAATGAAATGGGAAATGCCCTTAGCCATCTCCAAATCTAGTATTTCATACTAGTTTCTCAGGATGGGCAGAATTTGCCAGGTCTGCAAGACAACCTTGCCAAATTTGGAAAGACTTAGGACTTAGAATTATTGATTTCTTCAATAGCAAATGTATGCAGGGCTCATTGCTTATAAATAAGTTTTAAAGGGTAATGGTGAAGGGTTTTTAAAAGATAAAACCAGGAAATGCATGTAACTAACTTGGGATCAGAATACACAGACCTAAATCCCTTGCCCAGAGTGTAGCTCTGACCAGGGAGCTCTGATAAATTTATAGCTCTGTATTCACCGAGGATTTTGTTGTTGTTGTTGTTCATTTGTTTTGCACAAGAAAACCACTCACTGAGAATCTCAGCAATTAAAAGCAAAAGTTTATTTTTTTCCTATTGTAAAGGAGGGATGACAATCTCTTCTCATATTTTACTTCTTTATTCTTTAATCAACCTGTCTCATATATCTCAGGTAATAAAACTACTATTTCTTTGACAATAGTATTGTGCATTTTAATAAGATTTATTTTAATGTATTAATTGGGCAATGTTATAAATAGATATTCTAATTCTGATGGAGGGGGATCAACCACGATAGCTTAGAAAAAGCAGAAAGAAGTAGTTCAGGAATAATATTCATAAAGGAGACTGTGATAAAATGTACATGGGTTTCTGCAACAACTCAACATTTACAAACGAGAGTAGTATAAAAGAACCAAATAAAACCTTGCAAATACAAAAGTCCTAAGATGGCATTTGTCATTACTGTATGCCTCAAGACTGATACAATCTGGAGAAATTCCTTTATCTATTTTCTTGAAAGCTGTGAGGTTTTCATTGCACAGTACTGTCTTGGTTTGTTTTGTGTTGCTGTAACAGAATATCTAAGACTGGGTAATTTATAAGCAATAGAAGACTTTTGGCTCATGCTTCCGGAAGCTGGAAAGTCCAAAAACTTGGCACTGGCAAAGGCCTTCATGCTGCATCATCTTATGGCAGAAAGTGGATGGGCTAGAGAGCACAAGAGCAAGGAAGAGCCAAACTCACTTCTACAACAACCACTCTTGCAATATTGGCATTAATTAGACCCCTCATGGCCTAATTACCTCTTACAGGCCCTACCTTTTATTACCATCACAATGGCAATTAAATTTCAACATGAGTTTTGGAAGGGACACTGAAACCATAGCAAACATATGTCTATGCCCGCCACCCTCAGATATCTTGATGGTGATGTAGGGAATGTATTTTCTGCAAGTAAGTACATCAGCACTCAAAGGATTCCCATAGATGATTCAAAGGAACCTGGTACCACACAGAAGACAGTTTAATAACTGCTATGTCTATATAATTTTCCCTTCTTTCAGAAAGCATAAAGCATAGAGCCCAGGTCAAGAAAAGGCAACTGAGAGAAGGTAAATTTCTCATTATGGCCCTTGGCTCTTCAAAGAAGGTCAAAAATATGAGTGAACAAATATTTAAAGACTCCACAGTATCAAGAAATCCAAGAAAAACTTAATTATTAACTGTAATAGAAACACAAATAATATTCTGCTGAAATAACTCACAAGGTTAATGACAGCTCCAAAGAAAGAATTTGCCAACTTTATTGAATTTTGATGTATTATTGCCAGAATCACCTGCTACTGTAGAAAAACTTACTTCACAGGACAGAGTGGGTTGTGTGTTAAAGGAATTGAGTGCCCACAGCGCATAAACAACAAAGTTTGGCAAGGCCTAGTCCCCCTGTTTAATCATGGGCACAAAAGTAATGAGTGGCACAAAAATAAATGCAAAAGTGATGGTTGGTACCAAAAAGAAAGAAGGCAGGAGATACTGACTAAATGTCAGCAAGTAGAAACATTAGAATACTCAAAACAATATATTAAGGACCCTATAATTTATAGACTAAATTGAGTGAGTAAACTATAGCCTGGAGGCCAAATATGATTACTACCTATTCTGTAAATAAAGTCTGATTGGAACACAGCCAAACCCATTTGTTTATGCTTTGTCTATGCTGCTTTCACACTATAACAACAGAGTTAGTTGTAAAGGACCATACAGCCCAAAAGTCTAAAATGTTTGCATCTGACCTTTTGCAGAAAAAGTTGCTGACCCCTAGACTAGATAAAAAAGGGATGAATGGCTGAGGTTGCCCAAGAAAGTCATGTGTTACTCCACCCAGAGCTACAAAACAAAAGAAAAAAAATTCCATGTCCAACCAGCAGAATATATACTGGCAGACGGGAACTGTCAGATGGCAAAGATGATCTCCTCAACAATGACCCCAAGATTGCCAGGCCACAGTCCAGAAATTTGAATAAAGACATTTCAGCAGGGAAAATAAAAGGTTGTTTTCCCAGAAAGTGAGACAATACAAACACATAGCTTATTTCATTTCATGAACATTTATCGAGCCCCTACTGTCCGCCAGCCCTTGGCTGAATAGACACAGGGGATCAAAATGACTATGACAGATTTCTGAGTGTGCGGTGCTGGGGGAGAACAGCAGAGTGGATTAAAATAGTGCATGAGCCTGGCCAGACCACTTCTCCAATCTCCAGGCATCAATGGCAAGAGCAACCCTTCCTCTTCGGATGAAATTCTTTGTTCTTACCACTGTCAGAAACATAGTACTGGCTCAGCTAGGCTTTCCCGATGAGAGGTTTCTCTCAAACATGAAACCTAGATTTTCCTTTCTAGAAATTTATAATCAGAAAGTGCCAAGAGATGATCCTACACAGAATAGATGGTTTTCAAAGGGTTCTTTTTAATCAAATGACTTTTCAGTTAAACTCAGGGATTTTTACTCCAGTTCTCAGAGTACAGATCTCCAGACTGTCTTTGGCTGTGTGGACAGCATCTATTGGCTCATGTTTACTTAGTCCTCTAATATAGAGAGAAATGCTGAGAGGTGGGAAGACATGTGGTGATATTTGTAAACTCATTATTGACATGAAAATTGTTTTTTAAACAGTGGGTTACCTTTAATATTCCATGCACTAGAGCTGTCTTATAATTATATTTTAACTGCTGTTTATTATATTTAACTGCGGTTCAGCTGTAAACATTAGGAAGGTTCTTGAATATGTCATCACTGTTCTTGCAGTCATATTTGACATTCCAATGCATACTGCTGCTGCAGTAATTTTCCCCTCAAACTCTACTTTCATTTAGCATCTTCTTGAAAACGTACAATGGCTCTGTGATGCCCAATAAATTAAATTTCAAAGTCTCAGCCTCTTATATTACAACCTGCACTAAGTAACACTTCTTGTTCCACTGACTCCATCTCTCACCAGGGACCCCTATGTTTTGCTTAAGTTCCCGGATGGCCATACCCTTCATAAAATAGTCGGGCTTTGCGTCTTGACCTTTGCATCATCCTGCACACTTTCCAGCTTCCTTTATAAAGGTCATTCTTCACTTCTTCAGAACGTGGCTTAACACTAATTTCTTTCAAGAAATTTGCCATGCTCTGCTATACCGTCTCTTTTAAAACACTCACTGATTTGGTTCTCTTTCTACCTGAGTATTTACTAAAAAATATATCTTTGTATCTTACACCCCGAAATAAATTGTGGTATCAGGAGGGCAAGAGCCCTAACATTCATAATTTCTCCCATCCCCACCTCAGCCCTGTCCCCGGCTCCTGGCATAGTGGAATGCAAATCACAGCCTGACTGGCAGACATGATGGTCCATGCTGTGTCAATTCAACATCCCCACTTCCTCTGAGTATATTTTCTATCTGTTTCTCATGGTTTTACCTATTTAATGTTTTGTTGTGCTCTCTTGAGGTCCTAACACATTGCTGAAAATGAGACATGGATATGAAATCATTATAATAGGGGCATTTAGGCATTTTGCTGCAGGATTTTTGATTTAAACAATTTTTCATGCTAGTATGTGCTGTTCTGTCTCATCATCCATCATGTTTGATAGTAAGCCATTGTCTCTGCCTTTTCCTGATTTGCACAAGAGCCCAGTAAGATATTCTCAGCCTGATAGAGATATTCAGGGTCTTGAAATAAATAGGTTCCATCAATATTGGTGATTGCAGACTAATTCACATGTGTTTTCCTGCAAAGTATAGCAGGCTTTGTTTGAACCTCATGTCAGATTATCCATGTTAGTGGTGATCCACGGCAGAGATGGGCACTGGCTTCTCAAAATATCTTTTAGCTATTACCTATAAATGCTTGAAAGAATTCACAAATGCAGATACCTTGTTATGCATGCTGCTTCCTGAAACCGCCTCTGATTCACCAGATGGCACAGCAAGAGCTGTACAAGTGACAGATGATAAAGTGTATCAAGCCACATAAATTAACCTCATCATGGCCATAGTATCAGATGCCACTGGGAAAAGTAGGAAGACTGAGGAGCAACTGCACTCTATTACCCACAGGGATGAATTTATAATCCATCTGGGGTCTCTCACGTGAAGATATAGGAACCCCAGCTGGCCTGTGAATTTTGAACATTTGTGTATGTGGGGATAGTTTAATCTTTCTGGAAATTAACTGACACTTTGGTCAGAAAGGATGCTTTAGCCAGCACCAAAGCCATGTTTCACTCAGCTTGGACAACTTCTGAATATCATTAGAGGAAACATCCCCAGGATCACCATGCCTATGCACCATGACAGCTTTCGGGCCAAAAGAGTGAGTAAGGGGCCTGTTTCCTGGATGCGCTTCAACCCAGAGCTAATGAAGCCTTACTGTGAGTGGTGTTGCTAAATTTCATATCGATACCAAGGGACATCACAGGGGACAGAACAACTGCCCACTACAGTTGTAAAAGCATAAAAAATTCATAGCCAACTTTAGAAAGTACAGAAATAATCTGCTAAGGATTATATTTCTCAAGATTATAAACTGAGATTTAGATCCACAAAAGCACCACAACTTCTAGAAGGTATACTGCTTCCTGCTGAGCAGTTCTGGAGAGAAGCAATGGCTTCAAAACCATGCTTGCAGTGGGGATATAGTTCTTACAAATAGACAAACTGGATAGAAAGAAAGGAGTAATAGAGAAATTAAGAGTGTGACAGGCAAAATGTTAATAAGAGACAGGGCAGGAGACGGGCTAGAAGGAGACCCAGTATGTTGACTGAGTGATGTTGAAAGAGCCTGCATATGGGAGGAGGTCTTCTGGGAGAAAGCAACACTTTAGAACCAGGCAACCTGACATAAGCAAGGCTGGTGCCAGTCTTTAGAGACCAAGTACCAGAATAATCCCTGGAGCCATAGAGAGGCAGGTCCAGCAGGTTGCATTGTCAGGAACATCAGAGTGATGAGGAACCTGGGATTACCCAAAACCACTGATATGAAGAGGAGGGAGGAGCCTGCAGGCAATAGAGCTAAAGCTTGGGACTGAGGCATAGAAGCCAGAGGCCAGGTCTGCCAGGGAAACTGTTACTTCAGGATGGAGTTGACTCTGGGACCTTGGGCTAGTGCTAAGCTTACCAGTGAGAATTCAAGTAAACTCCTCCGAGGAGCCTCCTTTTACCACCAGCATTCACTTCAATTCCACTCCTTCCCCCCATAGATATTGATGCTTATCCTTATCCTGGCATTGTTAATTGTCTTTATTTTTGTTTTTCTTCTCCAGCAACTCTGACTACTTGAAGATAGGAGCCAGTATTTATATTGTAAGTGCTGGCACGTAGTAAATATTCAAGATAAATTGTTGATGCAACAGATAATCAAGGATTGATACAAATCACAAATCCTCAAAACCAGAATCAAACCAGCAGGGACATCCTGGAGCTGGGGAACTACGTGAAGCCCTCACCTAGGGCAGTTCTCAGCAAATTACGGCCACATCTCACCCACTGACTGGTTTGTAAATAACATTTTATGAAGACACAGCCACACTCACTTGTTTACCTATTTTGAGCTGCCCCCATAGAGTCAAGTTCCTAGGGACAGACCCCATGGCCCACAAAGTCAAAGACATTTAGTATGTGACCCTTTACAGGCCAACTCCTGAGCTATAGAACTTGAGAAAATACCACTGCCTGGACTCACCCCTGAGATTACGATCCAGGAGTGGGATGCAGGCATATGTGTGCCTTTATATATGTTTTCAGGGGTGTGTGTGTGTGTGTGTGTGTGTATGTGTGTGTGTGTTTTCAGGTGAATGTATTTTTAAAAGCTCCACCATAAAATCTGATGTACAGAATTCATGAGGAGAACTATCCAATGACAGTATGGAACAGTCCTACTTCAACTAAAAGTTGAAGGTTTAAATTAAGTGGTGTCATTTGGGGAACACTAAAGGATCCTCTCTGATTTAAATAATGATCCTATTGACTTGGCCACTATCTTGGCCCTTTTCCACAAGAATTATTCCATGTTAAAATGCAAATGTTTTATTTTTTATGGACATTGTCTATGAAGTATTTTACATTTATTGGAAAACACCTTTAAAAAATAAACTTTAGTCACTCTGTAGGGCCAAAGGAGACTGTAAGATATAAGAAGTGATTATAGGAAATGACTTAAGAAATAAACTGATCGCAATGTCCTCCTGGAGAGCTCCTCAGCCACTAAGAACTGCATGGGGACACTGACGGAAAAGGAGGTAGAGAAAGAGAAAGTGAATGGAAAGACAGTTCTCCAACAGCATGGATTATCCAGGCTCATCCTGTGATTTTAAGAAGTTGTTAGTTTGTTGTTAATTTTCTGTGTCTGTTCTTACTCTAATCAATGAGAAAGACTCTTTGTCTCTACCTCCAAAAGAAAATCCTGAATCTGTACTCTTGTCACCCTCTGGATGATTTCAACACCGACACCCATCCACCCACAGAGGCCCCAGCCACATGATCTCTCTACTAGACCACTGCACTAGCCTTCTAATTGTTCTCCCTGCCTTTGCCCGTCTCTTCCTTCAATCTGTTCCCCATCTGGAAGCCTGGGTGAACATTCTAATCATAATCCAGGTCATGTTACCCTTCTGTTTAAAACCTCCCTTAACTTTTCAATATGCTTAGCATACAATCCAAACTACTTATCCTAACTTGATGTGGTTAGGTACACTGCCCAGGGTTACACAGCCAATGAGAGACGCAGCCCTATTTAGATATTGGATAACTGACTGCTTTCTATTGCAGTACCAACAGAGACTTTGCTCTGCTTGCCAGGAATTGGCTTGTTCTCACCTCCCACTTGTACCCACATCCTCTGCATGCCTGTCTCTGACTCAACACAGGCTCCTGCCCCAGGCTCTCTCCAATCTGCTTGTTCCAGTAGAGTGAAACAGGCCATGCCTATCAGTGATATCACATGAAAGGGCAGTGGACAAAATGGAAAACATAGAAAGAGATAAACATTTCTTCATAATAGCACAAACAAAAGTAAATATTGAAGGTCATAGAGCCTCAAACAGAAGGTGATATAAGCATGATTTGTGTTGACATGTGAAAGACAAATCTTGGTTTGTACAGCTCCATGTTTCACTCCTTATCTGCACATACATGTCCATTTAACAACAAATCTTAAACGTGTGTACACATCAATTAGATGCCCAGGATTACGTCACATAACCATGCAAGTCTGGCCACCATGAATCAAAGTGTGTCCCAAAGTTTGACATGACAGAGACCAGTGGCCTATCACCTGGCTCAGCACAAGCATTACCCAGCAAGAGACGTAAATACTGGACAAGCCTACTCAATTGGATCCTCTCTTGAGAAGTTTGAATAAAAGGCAAATTGACACAGATGCACAGAGAATAAGAAGATAGGAGCATAAGGACTTTTAGAGAGAAGGTGGTATACATGAGCGTACCAAGAGAGAAAGAACAGAGAGGCAGAGGAAGACACCAGGCACAAGAATAGCAAGACTGTCTTGCTGAAAGATTCTCAGTAATGTTCCAGTTCTCTAGGAGTCTATTTGTTATAAGGCTCAGAGCACTTCCTTACTTCCGTACATACAATACACAAACATTGCCTGGGTAACTTGAAGTCATTTTGTGATGTCTCTGTTCCTTGAAAGATGCCAAATAAAATCGAATTTTTCAGTTTTCTTGTACCCATTTTTTAGACATTTCCTGTGAATTTCCTGAAGGAGATCTGGCAGGTTTCACAAGTATTAATACTTTTTCATTCGTATTTCCTTGAAGAGAAAAATGGGTCAGAAAACAACTATGTAAATTTTTGTGCATAAATAAGTCATAAGCAAACAAAAATATTCTAGTCCACATCTATTATATTTTGCCATACCTCTGATGTTTACCATAATACTTTCATCCATTTTAAGTCAATAAAACCTGTTTAGATTCAACTATTAATAGGCACAAATCATACACACAAGAAAAGTGGAATAGATTAAGACTTCCAACTTAAAGTTAACTACCAGTTTACTTTATACTTTTATGTCTCGCCATCTAGACAGTATATTGAGTCACTCACTGTCTTAATCTGCTCAGACTGCTATAACAAAATACCACAGACTGGATGGCTTAGACAAGAGAAATTTATTTTTTCACAGTTCTGCAGGCTGCAAATCCAAGATTAAGGGGCCATCAGGATTGGTATCTGGCGAGGGCTCTCCCCCTAGGTTGCAGATGGCTGCCTTCTTGCTGTATCCTTACATGGCAGAAAGAGAGAGAGACAGAGAGTTTCCTGGTGCCACCTCATATAAGGCTACATCCTAATTAATTAGGGCCCCATCCTTATGACCTCATTTAACCTTTGTATCAGTCTGTTCTTACACACTACTATGAAGAATCACCCAAGACTGGGTAATTTATAAAGAAAAGAGGTTTAATTGACTCACAGTTCTGCATGGCTGGGGAGGCCTCAGAAAACTTACAATCATGGCAGAAAGCACCTCTTCACAGGGTGGCAGGAGAGAGAATGAGTGCCAGGCGAAGGGAGAAGCCCCTTCTAAAACCATCAGATCTCATGAGAACTCAGTCACTATCACGAGAACATCAACATGGGGGTAACCGGCCCCATGATTCAATTACCTTCCACTGGGTCCCTCCTATGACACATGGGGATTATAGGAACTACTATTCAAGGTGAGATTTGGGTGAGGACACAGCCAAACCATATTAACCTTAATTACTTCCTTAGAGAGCTCATCTTCAAATGCAGCCACACTGGGGAAGGGAGAGGATTAGGGCTTCAATATATGAATTTGAGGAGAGAGCACAAATATTTAGTCCATAACAGTCACTGTGAAAATGGAGGGACAATACCTCTAAGGTACTTCATATCTTCTAGCTTCTTGTGAAAACAACAATTTTTCTTAAAAGGAACAGAATATTGAAGTGATTTTTCAATGAGTGCTCCAAAATTAGTAACTCAGAGAGTTTCACCACTCTCCACTTTCTAAATCAGTTTGCACCCTGAGAGCTCCTTAGCATCTACACTGAAGGTTTTTCTCCAACAAAGTACTCTTGGGCTCATACGACTGCTCTAGGCATCAAAACGCTGTGGGCTCTGCTTTCATCAGACCTTTCCTGAGAGCTGCCGAGCTTGCTGCCGTCACTCAGCTGGACGTTCTGCTTAGTGCCAAGATTATGTCAGGAGTTTTTATGTAAATTCTGGAATTTTCATTACAGATTTTATGTGCTAAGCCTCATTTTGGCTGATGCCTACAGTTCTGTGTCTTCATGCTCACAGAGAAAATGTTGGACGCCTATTTTCTCAAACAGAGAAAGACAAAATGCTTTCCACATCTTTCAGAAGAGAACAGGATTGTCCTGTTCATTTCCAAGTGTGTCTCTCCTGCCCAGTTTGGACAAAGCACACTTATATCATTTCTTTAATGTTTCTCATTCTCTTTTCAAGTTTGAAATATAGGCAAATGAGAGCCATCAGTTTAGGGTTTTTTTTATTTGATATGAAAAATCATAGCTTAAGTAACCTCTAACTTTCTCACAGGAGACAACTGGCAATATCCTTCATTTGAGTTACTAATTAAATAACCGTAAGCCTGTAACCCGAACAAAGGCCGTGTATACCTATCCCATATAAAGTGTTCTGAGAAATGATTGCATACTATAAATCATATTCAGCCTTTGCCATTTATAGCTTTTTCTCACTTTCTTTTCTACTCTGATTTCCAAGTTCATCTGTCTACAAACCTTATTTCTTTTGGAGAATTGCAGTACCCCAATAGGACATCTTTCTTGTTATTTATGAAAAATATGTATAACCTTCTGAAGGATCTTGCCATGCTCTAAAATTTCAAGAAATCCATGGGCCATGTTTCTGTGTCAGTCATGACAAAGAGCAGTAACCCTTTATGGTCTCAAAGGACTTTCATGTGCATCCACATGTAATTCTTCCACAATCCCCATTATATCTTCAAGGAAAACCAGAAATACATTCAGTCCAGTTAACTTTCCCCAAATCTAGCAGCTACTAAGGGCCAAAGTCTAGGTGATAGCAAGTTTTATTTTGAAGAGCCAGGGCTCTTCTCATCAAATTAAAACTGTTGCCATTTAAAATTCAAAAGGAAAAAAAATTCATTTTCTGAGAAAACAAGTAAAACGATAATTCAACAACGTGTCTAGACAATTAGCAAACATTCTGTATTAGGCTGTTGTCCTATTGCTATAAAGAAATACCTGAAACTGGGTAATTTCCAAAGAAAAGAGATTTAATTTGCTCACCGTTCTGCAGGCTATACAGGAAGCATAGTGGCATCTCCTTCTGGGGAGGCCTCCAGAAGCTTACAATCATGGCAGAAGGTGAAGGGGAGCAGGTATGTCACATGGGAGAGTGAGAGGCTGCTACACAGTTTTAAATTAACAGATGTCATGAGAGAAGTCACTTACTATCACAGGGACAGTACCAACAGGATGGTGCTAAACCATTCATTAGAAATCTACCCCATGATTCAATCACCTCCCACCAAGCCCCACCTCCAGCATTGGGGATTACATTTTAATTTGAGATTT
Source organism: Pongo abelii (assembly GCF_028885655.2). Lineage (NCBI taxonomy): Eukaryota > Metazoa > Chordata > Mammalia > Primates > Hominidae > Pongo > Pongo abelii. The sequence goes on along the minus strand of NC_071990.2, from coordinate 91,875,985 downwards.
GGACAGGAACACACATCCAAACTCTATCAATTTCCCTCCCTACCACCTGCTTTTAAGTAAAAGTATCACAAATATTCCTTCTCTTCCGGTCAGGTTTTGTTTTTCGTTTTTTGTTTTGTTTTGTTTTTGAGATGGAGTCTTGCTCTCTTGCCCAGGTTGGAGTGCAGTGGCACGATCTTGGCTCACTGCAACCTCCGCCTGCCAGGCTCAAGAGTTTCTCCTGCCTCAGCCTCCTGAGTAGCTGGGACTACAGGCATGTGCCACCACACTGTGCTAATTTTTTGTATTTTTAGTAGAGATGGTGAGAGGTGACAGCGTGCTGGCAGTCCTCACAGCCCTCGCTCGCTCTCGGCGCCTCCTCTGCCTGGGCTACCACTTTGGTGGCACTTGAGGAGCCCTTCAGCCCACCGCTGCACTGTGGGAGCCCCTTTCTGGGCTGGCCAAGGCCGGAGCCCACTCCCTCAGCTTGCAGTGAGGTGTGGAGGGAGAGGCGCCAGCGGGAACCGGGGTTGCATGCGGTGCTTGCGGGCCAGCTGGAGTTCCGGGTGGGTGTGAGCTTGGCAGGCCCCCGCACTCGGAGCAGCCGGCTGGCCCTGCCGGCCCCGGGCAATGAAGGACTTAGCACCCAGGCCAGTGGCTGTGGAGGGTATACTGGGTCCCCCAGCAGTGCCAGCCCACTGGCGCTGCGCTCGATTTCTCGCCGGGCCTTAGCTGCCTTCCCGTGGGACAGGCCTCGGGACTGCAGCCTGCCATGCCTGAGCCTTCCCCCGCCTCCGTGCGTTCCTGTGCAGCCCGAGCCTCCTTGACGAGCGCTGCCCCCTGCTCCACGGCACCCAGTCCCATTGACCACCCAAGGGCTGAGGAGTGCGAGCACACGGTGCGGGACTGGCAGGCAGCTCCACCTGCAGCCCCGGTGCGGGATCCACTAGCTGAAGCCAGCTGGGCTCCTGAGTCTGGTGAGGATGTGGAGTGTCTTTATATCTAGCTCAGGGATTGTAAACGCACCAATCGGCACTCTGTATTTAGCTCAAGGTCTGTGAGTGCACCAATCGACACTCTGTATCTAGCTGCTCTGGTGGGGCATTGGAGAACCTTTATGTCCAGCTCAGGGATTGTAAACACACCAATCGGCACTCTGCATCTAGCTCAAGGTTTGTAAACACACCAATCAGCACCCTGTGTTTAGCTCAAGGTTTGTGAGTGCACCAATCCACACTCTGTATCTAGCTGCTCTGGTGGGGCCTTGGAGAACCTTTATGTCTAGCTCAGGGATTATAAATACACCAATGGGCACTCTATCTAGCTCAAGGATTGTAAACACACCAATCAGCACCCTGTGTTTAGCTCAAGGTCTGTGAGTGCACCAATTGATACTCTGTATCTAGCTGCTCTGGTGGGGCCTTAGAGAACCTGTGTGTCTAAACTCTGTATCTAACTAATCTGATGGGGACATGGAGAACCTTTGTATCTAGCTCAGGGATTGTAAATGCACCAATCAGCGCCCTGTCAAAACAGGCCACTTGGCTCTACCAATCAGCAGGATGTGGGTGGGGCCAGATAAGAGAATAAAAGCAGGCTGCCCGAGCCAGCAGTGGCAACCCGTTCGGGTCCCCTTCCACACTGTGGAAGCTTTGTTCTTTTGCTCTTTGCAATAAATTTTGCTACTGCTCACTCTTTGGGTCCACGCTGCTTTTATGAGCTGTAACACTCACCGCGAAGATCTGCAGCTTCACTCCTGAACCCAAGCGAGACCACGAGCCCACCAGGAGGAATGAACAACTCCAGACGCGCTGCCTTAAGAGCTGTAACACTCACCGCAAAGGTCTGCAGCTTCACTCCTGAGCCAGCGAGACTACGAACCCACCAGAAGGAAGAAACTCTGAACACATCCGAACATCAGAAGGAACAAACTGCAGACGCACCACCTTAAGAGCTGTAACACTCACCGCGAGGGTCCGCGGCTTCATTCTTCAAGTCAGTGAGACCAAGAACCCACCAATTCCGGACACAATGGGATGGGGTTTCACCGTGTTAGCCAGGCTGGTCTTGATCTCCTGACCTCATGATCTACCTGCCTCAGCCTCCCAAAGTGCTGGGATTACTGGCATGAGCCGCCATGCCTGGCCCCCATCAGGTCCTTTGATTACAAATATCAGAGACAACCTCAAGTTACCTCCAGCAGCGGGATTTGTTTTCAGGATATTCACAGGTGAATACAGCTGACCTCAGGTCTCAGGACCAGCAAGAACTGAACACTGTTTTTATTGTTGTAGAGACTAAAGCCACAGAAGCCCATGAACTTTCACTCTGGCCAGCCCTGCCTTTCCCTTGACACAGCTGCTGTCTCCTTCCTTACTACATCATGTGTCTCTTGTGTCTCATGCATTTTGCTAACTCATAATTTTGGCTCCCTTATAACTTGGGTGTGCACGTTACCTGGGATAGTATGCCAAATAATGGCCCCTCAACATACCCATGTTCTAATCCCCAGAACCATGAATGTCACCTGGCAAAAGAGATTTTGCTGATGTGATTAGATTAAGGATCTTGAGATGGAGAGTTTCTCTGGATTATCCAGATAGGTCCAATATAATCATGGGATCCCCATAAGAGGGCAACAGAATATCAGACAGACAAAGATGCCCTAAGGTTGGAAGTAGATCTGAGGATGAAGGAAGGAATCAAGGAATGCCAGGAATGCAGCTCCAGAATCTGGAAAAGGTGCAGACATAGATTCTTTCCTCAAGCCTCTAGAGGGAGTTCAGACACCTTGGTTTTGGCCCAGTGAAACCCATTTTGGATTTCTGACCTCCTAACTATGTAAGAATAAATGTGTGTTGTTGTCAGCCACTAAGACTGTTGTAATTTGATGTAGCTACAATGGGGAACTAAAATGTTCAGCATAGCTCCACCTGCCTATCTCTATACAAGACAGTTTAGGCTCAGCCCCCCTTGCTAATGGGTTCCTTGTCTTGGTATTCCCTGGCTTAAATTGAAAAGAGAGTGTCTTAGAACTAATTTATTGTGTGTGTGTTTGTGCATGTGTGTCTGTCAGGTAGCATCAGAGGTGGCTCATCACCCTAAGAGTTGGCTCAGCTTGGGTGGAATGACAGCACATTTGCCATCAGCTGTGGCTGAGAGGATGAAGCCATGTGATAGGAAACATGACTGTTGAAATAATTCTCTTTCAGCAGGAGCTAGAAGTGAAGTGCCCTTATGTAGAAGGAATTGAGGCAGGCAGAGCCTTCCATGATAACTCAATTCTTGTTTTAAAAAGGAACCTGTTAGCCTTGAGTCTCCCGTATAAATGTCTAACTGATTAGCCTTCGTTTAATTTGAAAAGAATGATGTTCACTGAGAAGTGATCCCAAGAAGAGACAGATTCTGAAGTTCCTGCTCCATCTTTACCCTATAGCTCCTTCCCCTTGTACAAAGTCTGAAAACTGAGAGCTCCTATGAGCCTACAGGTTCAGAATAGAAGTTCACAATTGTAGCTGTGAGACAGCCTCAGCTCTGAGAGGAAGCTGGAAGCCATAGAGCCCAAGTGAATTATCAGCTGTTTCTCAAATAAAACTGCCGTAGGAGCTGCTCTTCTAGGCTAAATGCCCTCACGCAGCAGAGAACACTAGGGGACCTAACACGCAGCCCCACCAGGGGAGATACTACCTGTCGTTTCATTTATTCGCTTCTCAAGGAAGGAGCTGATTTCTTTCATGAATAAGTAATTACTATTTTTATTTTTATTTCTCAAAGATATTTAGAGTAAAAGAAAATGTCCTTGAAAAGTCATAGAAGAGATAGTTTTCTAAATCTGAAAGCCAAGGTGTCAGTTTCTTTCTTCTCCTTTATCATTCTCTACAATAAAAATATTTCCTTTTGTGGTCATATTTAACATCATGCAATTGGTTAATCTATTGTGGGAAAGCAGAATGTGTAGATTATGGAAGTCTGTATGTCTAATCTTTTTATTTAAAAAAGATATTCCTTCTATTATTTTTCACTTGAATAACTAATAAAGCTGATATGACCAAATGATCATTGTTGTTTGTTTGTTAGTTTTTACATTTTTTAAAAGGACAGCTCCCTAAAGAATAAGATAGCAAATAATTTATCTGAATGCAAAAGATGTGTTTATGCTAAACTATTTTTACTATGATTTTAAAGAAATGTATTTTAAAATTACATCAGGGTAAATTTCCATGGGGAGAATCAAGCGAACATAAAGTCAAACAATTTAGAAATACACATATTTCTGGAAAAATGCCAAATTGGATCAAGATACCAAAAATATATGTATATATGTATAAAATGTATTTAAATATACAAATGTTCAGTATATTTGTATTATATATTTTTCTATATTAATGTGTATTTCTGCATAACAATATATGTAAAGTAGACTTTCATTTAGATTTAGATTTAAATCACATACAGTCATCCTCAGTATCCATGGGAGATTGATTCCAGGACTTCCCAGGAATACCAAAATTGAGGATTTGCAAATCCCTGAAATAAAATGGTGTAATGTTTGCATATAACCTATATGCATCCCCCTGTATACTTTAAATAATTTCTAATTACTTATAATACCTAGCATAATGTAAATGTTTTGTAAATAGTTATTATACTGTAGTGTTTGGAGAATCATGGCAAGAAAGAAAAATCTGTACATGTTCAGTACAGATGCGATATTTTTTTCTTTTTGAATACTTTTGGTTTAAGATTGGTTTTATTCATGGATGTACAACTCTTTGAGTATGGAGGGCTGATTATATATTCAGAAATAGTAACTATAATAAATATGGTGGTTTGTCTGAGATTATATCTTAAACTATTCAGTGAAAAGAACATGCTTTTTCTTCTTAGGAAACTCAATGGTGAATTTCTGACATGTTTTACAGTAATATGTAGGGTGGTAAGCAAATATCAAAGATAATTCACAAACTGTAACTTTTTAAATCCATTCAAATTTTCTGTCATCAAAATATTTATTTTTTCCTTTTTTTAAATATAGCTTCTTACTAATAGCCATTTCATTTTCAACTCTCATCACCCCTCTCTGTGATCCCTGGTCAGTGTTGACTAAGATGTAGAAAAATCCAAAATGAGGACTCCTGGAAAAAAGTTGTAGTGCACTGTAATATTAACAGTTCATTCTTGGGTTAAAGAGAGAGCTAGCAAAATTTGATTGCAGATTCTTCTCCCTAATATTTTGGAAAAGTGATCTGAGAACACACATTTAAACAATGTCTCCTTTTTTACTTTTGAGTGATCAACTGATTTTTCTCAGACTTCATAAAGATTTATCTTACACTGTGTTCTTCTTAGTAACCCAGATGTATATTCTCTGAATACACAGTAGCCAGTTTGAAATGACCCAGGAAGATGATGTCAGTCAAGAGAAACCAAAAATCTACATATTGAGAATTAAGTGTTCCCATAGTCACAGAATAGCTATGACAACCTAACTCATTTGTACCACCTTTCCGTTTCCCCAATGACATGCTTATAAACCAATATTTATAAATGCATCCTACTTATGACAGTTGTGAAACTAACAACTTAATGTCACAAAATAACAACATGCAGCTAGTATAAGCTATTACCTCCATTTCAGTTAGTGATCCACTCCTTGCCCCCAAAGCAGTTGCTTATTCTTTTTTGGCCAAACCCCTTCCAGTGTTTTCTACCCTATCTTTTGCATATCCTTACCTGCTAAGATTTTATTCAGCATTATTTTTTATAGTTTATATTGTGAAGAAAATAGAGTAGGTATATTGACTATGCTCTTTCAAAATACAAAACCCACCTCGCTCCCTCACTCACACACGAGCACATTCTCTTCATATCATTTCCCAGGGATCAGTGCCCCTCCACTGTGTAAATCACTTGTTAAAGCATGGCTGGTATTAATGAACAAAACACTTCTGACATCTGAATAAGATACCACATTATGCATAGATGATCTTGGAGAAATAAAAGAGCCAGTGGCCTTGGGATACATAAAGTACTATTCAATGACTTCAAAATTAAGAAGAGATATTCAGTAGAAGAATGACTAATTCACAAAAGCCATAGCATAAAATATGAAGAATGATTACCGAAGTGATGAATTTGAAATAAGCATCCTGGGGAAAGATGTTTCTGAACCATCTGCAGAACTGCTATCAAGTAGTGTTAACTTGGTTAAAGACAAGACAGAAAACCTGGTAGATAAATATTCTTATTTTAAAACACAGTGAAAGTACGGTAACTAGTTTGATTTTTAAAAAAATTGTTACCACTTGTCTTTTAAAACAGAATGATCCAAATTAATACATATCAATGTTGGCTTCCTGGTTATATGAAAAAGAAAAACAAATATAAATGACATCTTGATGAGAAAAGGAAGAAAATTGACATTTTAAAAGTGACTTAGAATTTATAGATTACAAGAATAGACAAGAAAATATATTCATTACAAGTCTGTTGGTGTCTTAGCCCTCTGGTCCTTCAAAGTGCAAAGGATACACTTACTTCCTTATTACCTACCCCACATTTACTAAAAAAGGAGTATCAGTGTGAAATTCTGGTATTCCAAGTCCCTGTCACCAACATTGAAACAAATGTTGATTTTATGTTATTTTAACATAAAAAAATATATATTGTAGGAAAACAACATTTCCATGTGTAAGGAAAAGGTCCTTAGTAATTTTTATTTGGGAATAAGTTTTCAACACATCCTTTAGAAATGCAACAAAAGCCTTTGCAGATTCCACCTTTATAAATGGCAATCCTTAAGAGTATCTAATTATGTAATATCTATATTGTAGTCCAAAAGGAATGATGTAAGCTGGCTCGGGAATCTTTAAAACTCAATTTTTAACAACTTGATAGCATTGTGCTTATATCCTTCATTCTTCCTCACTTGGAGAATGCCTTCTCCAACTCCTAACCACAACTGACTTTCTATTCACTCACCGCACTCAGTTTCCATGAGAAAAAAGGCATGCCAGTATCTGTGCATGACACTTCATTTTATCTCCTACAAAGTAAAAATTGTTTTCATGCAGTAAATGACCAAAGAAAGGCATATTTATCCCAAGTTTTGCATACTGAAATGTGATCATCATTAGAAAATGTCACTACAACAGAACAAATGACTGTCTTAGAAATACATTAAAGTAGATTTTCATCTGTATACCATTTAGAGAAATATTTAAGTCTCACTGCTTTTTATTTTTTAACCACTAAATTAGGAGAATGGAGCTTTTATTTCAGCCTCACAATTTACAATACTTAACAGTTTGTCTTCATCTTGAAGAAAAAAAATTGTTTCTTGAAACAAGAATTAGTCTAAGAAAAAATAGTCTTAATTTAGAGAAAAAAAATTGGAGGACTTGAGAACAGAAGACAGACTTCTCAACCAGCCCCTAGGGAAGAACATGGTCTGATGGTACTTTATGTCTTTAGTTTCCTGCTAAATGTCAACCAGGGTCAGACTTCTTTAATATCAGATATTTGGAAAACCAGATTCCCCACTGTCATCCCCAGGGGAGGATGTGAAAGGCAGAGAACTCTCTACCTCAGAAATGCTCTGAAGAACTAGTACAGTCCATGTGATGAACATGCAACTCTCAGGGTGGAGCAGCAGCAGCAGATCTGAAGATGTCCCACCTGCTCAAATGGGACCAAAAGATATTCTATAGAAATAATGCTGAAGCCAAGACAAATAAGATGAAAACACACAAAGGCTGCAAGCTCAACCTGGAGAAGATGGAATGTTTTATGCAAATCTAATTTAACATGTTGCTCAGTTGTGACCCTCCCATCTGATACAATGGTTCACAGATGGGCTCCAGAGAAAATATCATCAAGCTTTTGGATGGATGACAGCCATCACCATGACACTTCTTAGAGATTGAATATGGAAACCAGGACAAGGGCAGAGTGTCACCAGACTTTAATTGCACATGCACATATTGTCAAGACAAAAAGCAAGATAACTTAAAGTTCCTGATATTTTTAATAATCCCAACCTCATAGCTCATTCTTCTGTTATGTAATAATGAGGCACCTAAAGTTCTTCTAGTATAACAATTAAATCTGTTCTTCCTGACTGGCTACCAGAGCATTTGAGTTTTAGTTTTTTGGATCTCTTTCTTCTTTCCAGATTCTTTTCAACCACTGAAACATTATTTATTAATGATTTAGCTACAGATTTTTTCCCCACTGTTGCCAATTAGTATTGGGAAACTAGAAAATTACAAAATATATATCCAGAAAGCCCCAGAGGTTAATCATTCATAATATACACATAAGGAAAGAGCTAGGCAAGTGCCAAACAGCAGTTCCTCAGCAGCTGGAATGAGTTTTAATTGAGGTAGTTGAATAATTAAATATTAACAGACAGGAGGAATAAATTGGCAAGCTTATAAAAAGAGTCAAAACAGCACATGGCTAGGCAATTAAACAAGACCCTTTCACAGGCAGGAAATAAAAGGGAAAATCTCATGGAAAGGATTTCACCCAAAGGAGATTAAGAGAGAGAAGACGACATGTCAGATAATAAGAATTGTCTTTTGACTGTCTCTAATTTTCCTGGCAATGAAATATTTCCTTTATATAAATAGTATAATGAGGGCCATTGTTGCTAAATTTTGTTCTGTAGCAAAGGAGAAAGAAGAACATTTCACTAGAATTTTCTATCTATCTATATTAATATATTCCTATTCCTTATGGAATATAAACCTTGATGGTGAAGAGAATGTTTCCTTTTGATTGGTTTGATTTAGTTCAAGTTGTTCTACTTTATTAACATTCTTTTAGTTCAGATTTAGCTCCATTGCAGGAGCTAAATTTGAAACAGAAGCAGAAAAAAAAAAAAAACCATTTTCCTTGATAATGAAAGTGATTAAATTCCTAACTGTGATGGACCTGTTAAGATTGGACAAAGTTTAATAAGACTGTTTAAGTGTAACATTTCGAAGGACAATACCAGCATATTCACTAATGTTGCTGAAGCAGCCACCTGTTATAGTCTTTTGGATACTAAAGTATGACCAGGCTGGGCACAGTGGCTCATGCCTATAATCCCTGCACTTTGGGAGGGCGAGGCAGGAAGATTGCTTAGGCCCAGGAGTTTGAGACAAGCCTGGGGAACATAGGAAGCCTCCATCTCTATAAAAAAAAATTGAAAAATTAGCCAGACACGGTGGTGCAAGCCTGTGATCCCAGCTATTCAGGAAGCTGAGTCAAGAGGATTGCTTGAGCTGTGATCATGTCACTGCACTCTAACCTGGGTGACAGACCAAGACCTGTGTCAAAAAAATTAAAATAATAAATTAAAAAATATAATCAAAACAGGCTACCTGAATTAAACACAGGGTAATTATTGCTGTTGTCAGCCATTAACTCCTTCTCAACCCTAACGTCATTCCCAAATGCATGTGTGCGTGCACACACACACACACACACATTCTCTTGCTTTCTCCCCCTCACTCTCTCTCCCCATCTCTCTATGTCTCCATCTCTCTCTCGCACACACACACACACACACACACAGAGCAGCTTTACCTCCTGAACTCCAGCCAAAATGCTAATATATTGACTAATCAGTAAAGGTAGAACCAACTTAGATATTTTAGTAGACCAATCACTCTCAGAAATAAGAAATGCACCTACAAATGGAAGCAAAAGCCCAATGTGTATTTTCCTATGGTTCCATATTATGAAGGATGATTTATAATACTTCTCAGGAAACCAGTAATCACAAATTTGTCCATATTTCTCCCTTCAAGTTGGTTCAAGAATAAGTAGAAAATTGACCAGCTTTACTGCAAAGGGTTTGGGAAACAGTCCATTTGGGTCACTGGATGAAGAAATAAAATCTAGAGTTCTCGTTTACCCCGAGAAGCATATGAAATAATGAGAAGCACCTACGTACAAGCAAAGAATATGTTGGATGCTTAGCAGAAAATGTGGCAAATCGAAATTTTAAAAAGAGACAATTTATAGGGGGAGGAGCCAAGATGGCCGAATAGGAACAGCTCCGGTCTACAGCTCCCAGCGTGAGCAATGCAGAAGATTTCTGCATTTCCATCTGAGGTACCGGGTTCATCTCACTAGGGAGTGCCAGACAGTGGGCGCAGGTCAGTGGGTGCGCGCACCATGTGTGAGCTGAAGAAGGGCGAGGCATTGCCTCACTCGGGAAGCGCAAGGGGTCAGGGAGTTCCCTTTCCTAGTCAAAGAAAGGGGTGACAGACGGCACCTGGAAAATCGGGTCACTCCCACCCAAATACTGTGCTTCTCCAACCGGCTTAAAAAACCGCGCACCAGGAGATTAATATCCTGCACCTGGCTCAGAGGGTCCTACGCCCACGGAGTCTCACTGATTGCTAGCACAGCAGTCTCAGATCAAACTGCAAGGCGGCAGCGAGGCTGGGGGAGGGGCGCCCGCCATTGCCCAGGCTCGCTTAGGTAAACAAAGCAGCCAGGAAGCTCGAACTGGGTGGAGCCCACCACAGCTCAAGGAGGCCTGCCTACCTCTGTAGGCTCCACCTCTGGGGGCAGGGCACAGACAAACAAAAACACAGCAGTAACCTCTGCAGACTTAAATATCCCTGTCTGACAGCTTTGAAGAGAGCAGTGGTTCTCCCAGCACACAGATGGAGATCTGAGAATGGCCAGACTGCCTCCTCAAGTGGGTCACTGACCCCTGACCCCCAAGCAGCCTAACTGGGAGGCAGCCTAACTGGGAGGCACCCCCCAGCAGGGGCAGACTGACCACTCACATGGCCGGCCAGGTACTCCAACAGACCTGCAGCTGAGGGTCCTGTCTGTTAGAAGGAAAACTAACAAACAGAAAGGACATCCACACCAAAAACCCATCTGTACATCACCATCATCAAAGACCAAAAGTAGATAAAACCACAAAGATGGGGAAAAAACAGAGCAGAAAAACTGGAAACTCTAAAAAGCAGAGCGCCTCTCCTCCTCCAAAGGAATGCAGTTCCTCACCAGCAATGGAACAAAGCTGGACGGAGAATGACTTTGAAGAGCTGAGAGAAGAAGGCTTCAGACGATCAAATTACTCTGAGCTACAGGAGGATATTCAAACCAAAGGCAAAGAAGTTGAAAACTTTGAAAAAAATTTAGAAGAATGTATAACTAGAATAACCAATACAGAGAAGTGCTTAAAGGAGCTGATGGAGCTGAAAACCAAGGCTTGAGAACTACGTGAAGAATGCAGAAGCCTCAGGAGCCGATGCGATCAAATGGAAGAAAGGGTATCAGCCCTGGAAGATGAAATGAATGAAATGAAGCGAGAAGGGAAGTTTAGAGAAAAAAGAATAAAAAGAAACGAGCAAAGCCTCCAAGAAATATGGGACTATGTGAAAAGACCAAATCTACGTCTAATTGGTGCACCTGAAAGTGATGGGGAGAATGGAACCAAGTTGGAAAACACTCTGCAGGATATTATCCAGGAGAACTTCCCCAATCTAGCAAGGCAGGCCAACATTCAGATTCAGGAAATACACAGAACACCACAAAGATACTCCTCGAGAAGAGCAACTCCAAGACACATAATTGTCAGATTCACCAAAGTTGAAATGAAGGAAAAAATGTTAAGGGCAGCCAGAGAGAAAGGTCAGGTTACCATCAAAGGGAAGCCCATCAGACTAACAGCAGATCTCTCAGCAGAAACTCTACAAGCCAGAAGACAGTGGGGGCCAATATTCAACATTCTTAAAGAAAAGAATTTTCAACCCAGAATTTCACATCCAGCCAAACTAAGCTTCATAAGTGAAGGAGAAATAAAATCCTTTACAGACAAGCAAATGCTGAGATATTTTGTCACCACCAGGCCAGCCCTAAAAGAGTGCCTGAAGGAAGCGCTAAGCATGGAAAGGCACAATCGGTACCAGCCACTGCAAAATCATGCCAAAATGTAAAGACCATCGCGATTAGGAAGAGACTGCATCAACTAACGAGCAAAATAGCCAGCTAACATCATAATGACAGGATCAAATTCACACATAACAATATTAACTTTTAATATAAATGGACTCAATACTCCAATTAAAAGACACAGACTGGCAAATTGGATAAAAAGTCAAGACCCATCAGTGTGCTGTATTCAGGAAACCCATCTCACATGCAGACACACATAGGCTCAAAATAAAAGGATGGAGGAAGATCTACCAAGCAAATGGAAAACAAAAAAAGGCAGGGGTTGCAATCCTAGTCTCTGATAAAACAGACTTTAAACCAACAAAGATCAAAAGAGACAAAAAAGGCCATTACATAATGGTAAAGGGATAAATTCAACGAGAAGAGCTAACTATCCTAAATATATATGCACCCAATACAGGAGCACCCAGATTCATAAAGCAAGTCCTGAGTGACCTACAAACAGACTTAGACTCCCACACATTAATAATGGGAGACTTTAACACCCCACTGTCAACATTAGATAGATCAACGAGACAGAAAGTCAACAAGGATACCCAGGAATTGAACTCAGCTCTGCACCAAGCAGACCTAATAGACATCTACAGAACTCTCCACCCCAAATCAACAGAATATACATTTTTTTCAGCACCACACCACACCTATTCCAAAATTGACCACATACTTGGAAGTAAAGCTCTCCTCAGCAAATGTAAAAGAACAGAAATTATAACAAACTTTCTCTCAGATATCAGTGCAATCAAGCTAGAACTCAGGATTAAGGATCTCACTCAAAACCGCTCAACTACATGGAAACTGAACAACCTGCTCCTGAATGACTACTGGGTACATAACAAAATGAAGGCAGAAATAAAGATGTTCTTTGAAACCAAAGAGAACCAAGACACAACATACCAGAATCTCTGGGATGCATTCAAAGCAGTGTGTAGAGGGAAATTTATAGCACTAAATGCCCACAAGAGAAAGCAGGAAAGATCCAAAATTGACACCCTAACATCACAATTAAAAGAACTAGAAAAGCAAGAGCAAACACATTCAAAAGCTAGCAGAAGGCAAGAAATAACTAAAATCAGAGCAGAACTGAAGGAAATAGAGACACAAAAAGCCCTTCAAAAACTTAATGAATCCAGGAGCTGGGTTTTTGAAAGGATCAACAAAATTGATAGACCACTAGCAAGATTAATAAAGAAAAAAAGAGAGAAGAATCAAATAGATGCAATAAAAAATCATAAAGGGGATATCACCACTGATCCCACAGAAATACAAACTACCATCAGAGAATACTACAAACACCTCTATGCAAATAAACTAGAAAATCTAGAAGAAATGGGTAAATTCCTCGACACATACACTTTCCCAAGACTAAACCAGGAAGAAGTTGAATCTCTGAATAGACCAATAACAGGAGCTGAAATTGTGGCAATAATCAATAGCTTACCAACCAAAAAAAGTCCAGGACCAGACGGATTCACAGCCGAATTCTACCAGAGGTAAAAGGAGGAACTGGTACCATTCCTTCTGAAACTATTCCAATCAATAGAAAAAGAGGGAATCCTCCCTAACTCATTTTATGAGGCCAGCATCATCCTGATACCAAAGCCTGGCAGGGACACAACCAAAAAAGAGAATTTTAGACCAATATCCTTGATGAACATGGATGCAAAAATCCTCAATAAAATACTGGCAAACCGAATCCAGCAGCACATCAAAAAGCTTATCCACCATGATCAAGGGGGCTTTATCCCTCGGATGCAAGGCTGGTTCAATATACGCAAATCAATAAATGTAATCCAGTATATAAACAGAACCAAAGACAAAAACCACGATTATCTCAATAGATGCAGAAAAGGCCTTGGACAAAATTCAACAACGCTTCATGCTAAAAACTCTCAATAAATTAGGTATTGATGGGACGTATCTCAAAATAATAAGAGCTATCTGTGACAAACCCACAGCCAATATCATACTGAATGGGCAAAAACTGGAAGCATTCCCTTTGAAAACTGGCACAAGACAGGGATGCCCTCTCTCACCACTCGTATTCAACATAGTGTTGGAAATTCTGGCCAGGGCAATTAGGCAGGAGAAGGAAATAAAGGGTATTCAATTAGGAAAAGAGGAAGTCAAATTGTCCCTGTTTGCAGATGACATGATTGTATATCTAGAAAACCCCATTGTCTCAGCCCAAAATCTCCTTAAGCTGATAAGCAACTTCAGCAAAGTCTCAGGATACAAAATCAATGTACAAAAATCACAAGCATTCTTATACACCAATAACAGACAAACAGAGAGCCAAATCATGAGTTAACTCACATTCACAATTGCTTCAAAGAGAATGAAATACCTGGGAATCCAACTTACAAGGGATGTGAAGGACCTCTTCAAGGAGAACTACAAACCACTGCTCAAGGAAATAAAAGAGGATACAAACAAATGGAAGAACATTCCATGCTCATGGGTAGGAAGACTCAATATCATGAAAATGGCCATACTGCCCAAGGTAATTTATAGATTCAATGCCATCCCCATCAAGCTACCAAAGACTTTCTTCACAGAACTGGGAAAAACTACTTTAAAGTTCATATGGAACCAAAAAAGAGCCCGCATCGCCAAGTCAATCCTAAGCCAAAAGAACAAAGCTGGAGGCATCATGCTACCTGATTTCAAACTATACTACAAGGCTACAGTAACCAAAACAGCATGGTACTGGTACCAAAACAGAGATATAGATCAATGGAACAGAACAGAGCCCTCAGAAATAATGCCGCATATCTACAAGTATCTGATCTTTGACAAACCTGAGAAAAACAAGCAATGGGGAAAGGATTCCCTGTTTAATAAATGGTGCTGGGAAAACTGGCTAGCCATGTGGAGAAAGCTGAAACTGGATCCCTTCCTTACACCTTATACAAAAATCAATTCAAGATGGATTAAGACTTAAACGTTAGACCTAAAACCATGAAAACTCTAGAAGAAAACCTAGGCATTACCATTCAGGACATAGGCATGGGCAAGGACTTCATGTCTAAAACACCAAAAGCAATGGCAACAGAAGCCAAAATTGACAAATGGGATCTCATTAAACTAAAGAGCTTCTGCACAGCAAAAGAAACTACCATCAGAGTGAACAGGCAACCTACAAAATGGGAGAAAATTTTCACAACCTTCTCATCTGACAAAGGGCTAATATCCAGAATCTACAATGAACTCAAACAAATTTACAAGAAAAAAACAAACAACCCCATCAAAAAGTGGGCGAAGGATATGAACAGACACTTCTCAAAAGAAGACATTTATGCAGCCAAAAAACACATGAAAAAATGCTCACCATCACTGGCCAGCAGAGAAATGCAAATCAAAACCACAATGAGATACCATCTCACACCATTTAGAATGGCAATCATTAAAAAGTCAGGAAACAACAGGTGCTGGAGAGGATGTGGAGAAATAGGAACACTTTTACACTGTTGGTGGGACTGTAAACTAGTTCAACCATTGTCGAAGTCAGTGTGGCGATTCCTCAGGGATCTAGAACTAGAAATTCCATTTGACCCAGCTATCCCATTACTGGGTATATACCCAAAGGACTAGAAATCATGCTGCTATAAAGACACATGCACACATATGTTTATTGTGGCATTATTCACAATAGCAAAGACTTTGAACCAACCCAAATGTCCAACAATGATAGACTGGATTAAGAAAATGTGGCACATATACACCATGGAATACTATGCAGCCATAAAAAATGATGAGGTCATGTCCTTTGTAGGGACATGGATGAAATTGGAAATCATCATTCTCAGTAAACTATCGCAAGAACAAAAAACCAAGAACCGCATATTCTCACTCATAGGTGGGAATTGAACAATGAGAACACATGGACACAGGAAGGGGAACATCACACTCTGGGGACTGTTGTGGGGTGGGGGGAGGGGGGAGGGATAGCATTAGGAGATATACCTAATGCTAGATGACGAGTTAGTGGGTGCAGTGCACCAGCATGGCACAGGTATACATATGTAACTAACCTGCACATTGCGCACATGTACCCTAAAACCTAAAGTACAATAATAATAAAAAAAAAGTATCTAATTAAAAAAAAAAGACAATTTACAAACTCCAAAGAACCTAAAAAGAAGGGACCATACCTATAAAAACCATAGTACTAGTTAAAACTGAATTCTTGAGAAACAAACCTCAAAGAGAATGAGTTAATTCTTCCTATTTGTTCAGTTCTCTGCTTTGGAAATTAATGTGGATAACTCACAGGCAAAACACTTCCTCTAGAAGGTGATTTTGTTTGCTTGCTTTGTTGTTTTTGCTGTTTTCAGTAGTTAAATAGTGGAATGAGAGTTGCTATTGGGGGAAATAAGCAACCCTATAAAGTTGATCCAGTGCCCAAGATTTTTGTGCCTGCTACAGAAATTTAAAGAATTCCAAAAGAATGCATGAATTCTAGAGAAATCCAAAGCAAAACATGAGTCCTGTGTGATTAGCCTTTCCTTTATTGTTCATCAGGAAGAAGAAAAATAAAAGGAAATTCATGACAGATACACAATTCTTCTTTTACAATGGAACAGCATTTAGCAATATCAACACTCAACATTTATTGAACCCTGTCTACATACCAGACACTCTTAAACCCTTTACATGGACAATAATTTGAATCTTTACAACAACTCTGTAAGCAAGACATATTGGTCCAGGTCTACTCAGGAGACAGAAATCACATTTCTTATTTTAACAGGAAGAATTTAGTAAGAAAATTTGCTAACTAGGTATTGAAGAACTGAAAAGATGGAAGAGGAGGTGGTAACAACAGAAAGAAGCTACCCCTCCTAAGTCTAGGGAAACAGTTGAAAGTGTTTGCAATAATTAAAATTAAAGGCTTATAAGAGGGACCTTGTGGAGTTAAAATTAAGCCTTATGAGGATAGAACAATGTTTGGCTAAAGTGATAGTATTCCTGATGAGTTTCCATGAAACTGTTCCTGCCTAATTTGGAAAAACTTAAATATATATATACACATTTTACTTCCAGTTTCTCAGACTCTCTCTCTAGTTTCCCCTACTGATAGATCCTAGCAGGAAGGCAGACAGCAAAGAGACATGTCCCAGTCCAAACATCCCAAAGCAGGGTGTAGAAGGGAAGGTTTGAGGCCAAAAGACAATAGCTAAATCACAGGGACAGGAGGTGTAATTGGTGCAATTAAATATCCATGTTTGACAGATGAGGAAACCGAGGTCACAGGGGGTAAAGTGTCTTGCACAAGGTCCCATAGAATGTAAGACTGGGAAGCTAAAATTTGAACACAGTCAGTCTGACTTTAGAGTACCTTCTCTTACCTTTGGAGCTATGTCCATTGTTACCATCTTTTGGAAAGTGGATACGGCATGTTGCAGTAAAAATCAGAGTCTACAGAAGCCAGTTTTCTGTACAAGTTCAGCCATGAGATGTGAAAATTTCAGTAGGTCATTTCACTTTTTGGACCTCAGTAATACACATCACTGAAACACGATGATTGAATTAGATAATACTTAAAGTTCCTTTTAGTTTAATACTCACTAAAAATAAAATAAGAACCATAAAAAAAGTGATTCCTGAAGGGTCTACGAGTAATTTGTGATATGGGTGGTGGTAACTCTAGACTATCATTATTCCACAGAACAACCGCATTTGGAAATAATTTTCTGCAGTTTACCTTTTTTACTTGTCAATGGTACTGAGATTCTTCTTCCACTGAGTTCAGGAGCACTTAAAATGTTTAGCCATAAGATATACAAGCAGTGAATGGAAATTTTGTATTTTCAAGCATATTAAATTCTTACCATGTGCTATATTGCTAACGACAGAAAGACATGATTCACTCCTTCAGTTACCTTACAATATGATAAGTCTAGAGTAGCAAACCAATGAACAAATGCTTATGATACATGTGATATGAAGAGGAAACTAGGGATCACTGGGGCATCTGCCAGTTATTTGCCAGCCCAAAGTTGAGGGTAGGATGGCTATGTGTCAGAAAAGCCTTTTTAAAGCAGGTGACATCTGAGTTGCATTAAAAAAAAAAAAAAAGAAATGAGTCAAACAAAGATACCTGCAGCAGAATATGATTAGAGTTGGACAGAGGCAGCATAAGGGTGTTCAAAGCAGATTTAGCTTTATTATATCACTTATATAATTATTATTAGAAAAGACATATAGGAAATGAGAACATAGTATGCTTGGAACCTGCAAATGGCTTAATATTGCTAGAGTAAAATGTCAGGGTGGGGAATGTCAGGGGGCAGGCAACAATAGAAGGAGGTAGATATCTAGGTAGCAGCCAAGTTATAAAAGCTTTATATGTTAAACTGAAAAGTTTAAACTTTCTTCTCTGCAGTGGACATACACCATGGATTACTAGTCAGCAACAAAAAGGGACAAACCACTGAAACATGCTACAATATGAATTAAGCTCAAAAAATTATGCTAAGTGAATGAGGCCAGAGAATATTCTATGATTCTATTTATATGAAATTTCAAAAAAAGGCATCTATAGACAGAAAGCAGATCAATGCTTGCCTGGGGTTAGGGTTCAGAGTGAGACTAACTGCAAATAGCACTAGAGATGGAAGGTAGACTACTGGCTCTGGCTCGAAAGTCAGATAAATTAGGATGCACAGCATAAAACAAAAGGGTGGGTGGAATCGAGTAGGCCAGTAGCTGGCACGTCTTTATGCAAACCCAGTCTGACTCTCTCAGTGCCTCCAGACCTCAGGCAGGATCCTGCAGGGCAGTGCGGTAGAGGACAGTGTTTTCAAAGCCAGCTTTATACTCTCTGGTGCTTCTGAACATCAGCCAGCTTTGAGAAACACCTACATATAAAGAAGAGCATACCCTTTGGATTCAATTAAGCAGTGTTCAATTTCTGGCATGGGCATTTCCTTGTTGCTTTCAAAAAGTTACTTAACCTCTCTGAGCCAGAGTTAATTATTAAAATGGCAGTAATTATCCTACCCAACTCAGGAAGTTGTGAGTAAATGGTAACATAGGCAACTATCTAGTGTATATTCTTTTAGGTTGTACATTGTTCTTATGCCAGCATTATTATCATAGCCTCTCAAGCCTCAGATTTCTCAATTGTAAAAGGGTCCCAGTTACATAGAAGTTGCTTTCCAGCTCTAACATTCTATATCACTGTCAGATCATCAGCAAAATAGTAGGCTTCCCAGAATGTTTTATTTGTGTGAAGCTCTCACTGAAGTGATTGTCCAAAGAGGCTCAATAGAGCTGCTCATTCATTCCTAAGCCTGTTTAGAGCATATGTTCAGGTTATGCCATATTTGTGGTCTAGATGTAGATCCAGCCTAGAAACAAGAGTCCAAGAGTGAAATGCATCAGCATGAATACTCCAGGAATTCAGAGAAGATAGAACAGGGTACTCCTGCAACTTGAGCAGCTCAAGTGTAATGTCTTGAACAACATGCCTAGGCATCAGGGTCAAGCACACACATACGTTACCGAGATCTATTCAAGCGAGGGTTATATCTTCTTCAAATAACCCTATTTAATGGTTCTCTGACTTTCCCAGCTGTTCTTGCCTTTGATAACTAGCTACATTAACACAAGTCACTTTGCAGCCTACACCAGGAAGGTGGAAGGGGAAGAGTTTGAATAGACCTGATTAATTCTTTACTTAATCATGCACTATCTTTCCAACTGACCTTTTCCTATTCTCATTATTACAATTCCTTTTAAGAAGGAGCATGCTCTATGGAACAATTAGCATTCTTCTTTGTCTTTATATATTTAAGTGACTCCTTTATAAATACTCTTTAAGAAAAATGTTCCTCCTCATCGTTTGGTGTACTGAAGATGAGAAAATGGATTAAGTTTCTGAACACAGGGCAGTCCCAGCACAAATTACAGCTGCTCAAACTATTTTCTGTTCCCTGACATACACACAGAGCTTCTGCAGCATATCTTGAGTCTTCAAGGGGATGCCAGGCCAGTTCTGAGGCAACCATTATTCTCCGATGAAAAGCTCCTGTGACCTCCACCTCAGCATTAGAAAACTTATCTATTTCTCACTTTATTCTTCAAAAGAATGAGCTAGCTTTGGAACTTAGCAGGTAAGAAGTTAAAATGCATTCTATTAAAAAAATATTTTTTGTGGCAGAAATTCCCACTTTTCCTTTTGAACTGACCCACCTTGATGGAATGAGAATACAACCCAGGCACAGATTTGAAGCCCAGCCATTTAAATACAGGAGAAAATTAAGAAATGTGGGAAGCGTGGCCTTGGAGGTGTAAGTCTAAAGCAAATCTGCATAAGTGCTGCATAATTGATAATGAACCACTTACTGGTCTTGCAAAAAGCGCTAATGAAATGGCTACTTTCTGCTGCATTGACTATTCAGCTATTGTTAAGATGTGAGCAATTTAACTTTTAAACTTTACTCACCAATAGCACCTAATTATTTTTTGGAGTTGGTAAAACCACCCTTGCAGTGCCAGGGGCTTGCCTATGCAAAATGATGAGGTTGGCACTTAGTCTCTGGGAGTTCCAGTAGCTGCTTTGTATGGCTGGCTTTTGGGAGTTTTGTTTTGCTTTTGTGGTTTGTTTCTTTTTAAATTACTCTCCATTCCTCTTCATGCACCCAGATCTTTGTGTTCCTTCTATCTTCATGAAAATTGACTTTAACAAAAAACCTGACAAATTCAATTTTACTAAGATGCTTATAATTGCTAACAGCTTCAAAGTCTTATCCTTCAAGGGCATTCGTGTTTTAACAAGATTTTGAATCTTAGGCTACAGAGATACAGTAGTTGTTAAAGAGAGTAAATATCAGAAACACCTAATGAGCCACTTCAATGCATACGTTCAGCCTCCTACTTCAAGACGCTGATTTCAGAGGTTCGACGTGGAATCTCTCTCTCTCTCTCTCCCCCCTCTCTCTCTCTGTGTGTGTGTGTGTACACACATGCATGTTTGTATGTTGTGTATGCTTGCATGCATTTGTGCAAAAGTCACAGAGCTCCAAAAGTGATTCAGAGGTAATCCCTCAGTGGTAAATCACAGGCTAAAGGAAAGGAGATCTAATGGTAAACTTTCAATCATTAATCAGTGGTTGAGGTAGCTGTGGTTGGGCAATTGATGGTGCCTTGACATCAGACTGATTATAGGACCACCTCTTCTATCTGCATGTTAGACTAACATGCTAGACCAAAGAATAGACAATAGATTGAAGATAGACAGACACACTCCCCCTATTGTTTTTCCAAATGACTCATGGCACATGCATTAGAATCTTTCAGGGTATTTTTTTTTTTTTAATTGCAGGTGCAAGAGCTTCAACTGAGACCTTAATTTATAATATTTTAAAGTAGAGTCAAAAAATCTAGGTTAGTAAAGTTCCCAGACAACTTTTAGGCAATCAAAATTGAAAATCCTCTAAACAAGGAATTAGTGGTTTTCTCAACAATTATTTTCAAATAATGATTATAGAGAAAATAATAGCATTTGCAATGGCATGAAAATAAATGAAAAAGTATCTTGATATCATCCAAAGATAACCTATCAACATTTTGTGTATATTTCCTTCCAGTTTTTTTCTATTAAGTATACACAATTTTACATCTTTCATCACGTTAAAAGTCTTTTTGACAGCTTTTATCACATCATTAGATAGCTTGAAATGGCTATATACTCTTCTATTACATGAATGTATTTCACTAAATTAGTCCCCATTTTGGACATTTAAGTTGATTCCCAATTTTTGCTATTATAAATAATATTGTAATGGATGTCTTTATATATACATCTTTGTTTTACCTCTAAATCCTAAGAGGAGAATTACTGAATGAGAGGTTCACTAAGTGTTGAATGTTTATCCTTGGGTTAAAGCAGTGTATGATCTGCTCTTCATGGTCGAGGTACAGCAATAGTTAAGTATCGGTGATTGCAATGGAAATGAAGATCTTCTGGAAGGTTAAACAATGGCTTTTTAAATTTCAGACAACCTATCATGGCCTTAATTATGGTCCTGCCAGGACTGCAGCCCAAGAGAATGCCTAAGGGTAGCCAACTGTTACTGGAAAGGAGTCCGGATCCTGACCCCAAGAGAGTGTTCTTGGATTTTGCACAAGAAAGAATTCAAGGAGAGTCCCTAGAGTAAAGTGAAAGCAAAGTATTAGGAAAGTAAAGGAATAAAAGAATGGCTACTGCACAGGCAGAGCAGCAGCCTGAGCTTCTAGTTGGTCATTTTTATGGTTATTTCTTGATTATATGCTAAACAAGGGGTGGATTATTCATGAGTTTTCTGGGAAAGGGATGGGCAATTCCTGAAACTGAAGGTTCTTCCCCTTTTTAGACGATATAGGGTAACTTCCAGACATGGCTGTGGCATTTGTAAACTGTCATGACACTGGTGGGAGTGTCTTTCAGCATGCTAGTGCATTATAATTAGCATACAATGAGCAGAGAGAGGTCACTTTTGTTGTTACCTTGGTTTTGGTGGGTTTTGGCCAGCTTCTTTACTGCAACCTGTTTTATTGGCATGGTCTTTATTGTGTGCTGACCTTCAATCTCATCCTGTGACTAAGAGTGCCTTAACCTCCTGGGGATGCAACCTAGTAGGTTTTAGCCTTATTTTACCCAGCCCCTATTCAAGATGGAGTTGCTCTCGTTCAAATGCCTCTGACACAAGTGTTCTGGTTTGCCTGGGGCTGGGAGGCTTCTTGCGATGCAGAATTTCAGTGATAGAAGCAGAAAGTCTTGGGAAAACTGGGATGGTTCATCACCCTTGTCAAAATCTAAACTTTAAGTTTGTAAAATATCTGCAGGAAATCACCGAGACATGAGTATAATATTATATAACACAATCACAATAGTCATCATCATGGTTTTCTTCAACATTTTCTCTATTAAAAGCCAGAAGGGATTTGGGTATAATTACATTTTATAAAATCTAGAACTACACAGGTGAGTTGAAAGAATTGAGTTAGGAGCCTAGTATTACCAGTAGAGGCAGCAACACCATTTGCCTTATCTTCAAGCCTACCATGGATCTGCACTTCAGTAACAATGGCTTCTGAAAAGTCAGCCTTCCTTTGCTTGGCTGCATCTTGTGGGGTGTAACACTGGGAAGAGCTTGCAAACTCACCTCTTCTCCCTATGGCCTGCTGGCTTTTCAACACATTTAGAAGCTAGTTCTTCAATTCTCATCTCTTCTTTATATTATTAAACATTTATTAATGCCAGGCAATGAGGTAGATATCTAACTTAAAAAGAATTAACTAGCCAGGGGATGGAATTACCTCAGAGATTCTATCTACTTCCCCTAATGCACGGTGTCAAATGAAGAATGAGAAGGTTCATAAATTTGGAAAGGGGAGTTTTATTTCTCATAAAAGGTTGCAGCCTGCAGGTAGCCTTTCTGACAGGTTGGGAAGCTTCAGTCCAGGCAAAAACTGAAAACAGACACTTTGAGCGGGGCGCAAAGGGAACAGGAATTGATGCTGAATGGGGTGGGTGAGTATGCATATTAATATATAGGAGGAGTCATGAATATTTGTGAAAGGAGAAACATGCCTATATGCAATCGTGCTTCATCTTCCCCATGGAACTGAAGGTGAAGTTTTCAGCCCTCTGACATCATGACTGAGGACATGAAGGCACTCAGTGCACATCCTCCATCTACTGGCCAGAACCGCTGCATGCTCAGTAGTCTCTTATCCGAAAGGAATGCTGGTCACTTGTGTGGAAACTGCAAAAAGGAAGGGGCAGCCTCAGGTGGTTGGTTGATATCAAGAGTGGAAAGAGTCTTTCAAAAGGGCTGGTTTCTGTTAGAGAAGAAAGCCTAATGGCACTTAGCAAAGAAGGGGATATAGCAAGGCATGCTTGATCTTGCATCCCATCATGGCCAGTAACTCAGTTTCCATGGTTTCTCTGTGGTCCTCTTGGCCAGGATGATGGTCCGTTCTGCCAGCTGGGGGCCTCGGGATTTTCTTTTTCTCAACTGTGCAATGCTTTTGTTTCGACTAAGTGTGATGGTCAGAAAGGGGTAAATGCTCTCTTCCATTCTGCCTAAAGTTCCAATACATTAAGGAAAACATCGCTTTTAGAGTCAATAATGCCCAGAATCTCAAAAACCAAATAACATAATACCAATCTTTACCCCTGCCTTTATCTTCATGTTTCATGACTATTAAGAAGACACAGTTGGGCCAGTGTATTTGCTGTTACAATGATATAAATTTGTAATTGTGGAGAGAATACAAAGTATGTAGTCTATTCTAATTACCTTGAATTTCCTTAGAACTGGATCTGTCTATAACTTTCTTGCATTTAATTCTTTGTAGAAAATGTGCACATTTAGAAGATCTTTAAATAGTATAGAATGAAGCCCACTTTAGATTATTGTCTTATTGTATCTCATTCTTCAATTGAAGAAATGTGAAAGTTTGGCTTTGAAATTTAATTCATTCATTCACTTAAATATTAATTGTTCGCCACCTATATGGGTCTTGGGATAGAAAAATGAATAAAAATATCTATCTCTCAAAGAGCTTACAATCTGTTTGGGGGAGGTGTGTAAAATTAATAAATAATGATAAGCACTTTAAAGAAAAATAAATCAGGGCAAGGGACTAGTACTTGAGGCACCACAACAGGGAAAAGCTTCCGGAGGTGTGATACTTAAGCAAAGCTGAGTGGTGTGAGGGCATAAACCATGCAAATATCTGCTCAAAAACCAGCGGCACAGTAAGTGAGAAGGCCCTAAGGAGGGAAAGAACTGTAATTAGAGTGGAGTGAGTGTTAAAACCTCTATATAAGAGAAGGAGAATATATCACCTAATTCACATCGTACAAAAAAAACATTCCTAGTCCCTTTGGGAACTGGGGTAGCAGTGGGGCAAGTGAAATTCATATAAACACCCACATGCCCTTCTTGGCAGCTGAAGATACCATTGCTTATGACAGTGTTAGTTATATGAACAAATCTGACCACAAATGCTATTTGCACCAGGGTACTTTGAGTTTCTTATACTTCTATTTCACTAATTCTCTCACCCCCCTATTTATTTGGGTACTATTTGCAAAGTACAGTGCTCTGGATTGTATGATGTTACCAAAAACTAGATTGTATGGTTCTTCTTCAGATGTCCAATATTGCTCACAACAAAATACTCCCACCATAATTACCACATGCAAGCCCAACTTTTTGTCTGTTATTGTCATTCATTACTCTTTCACGCCTTAGATTCTCTTGAATGCCATCAGTTTTGGCAGACATAGAGCTCTGGAAAGTTGAATTTCAGCCAAGATTCTTTAGGTCTAACATGTCAGAAAATATTTTCGTTCTACCCTTACAATTGAGTAATATTGCCAGGTATATTTGTTATCTATTGCTTTGTAGCAATATTACCATAAAGGTATCAGCTTAAAACAATTTAGTTTCTGTGGGTCATGAATCTGCAATCAAAGCAGTAATCAAAATGTCTTCTAAGGTTTCAGTCTTTTCTGAGGCTCAACTGGGGAAGAATTGACTTCTGAGCTCACACAGGTTATTGGAAGCATTCAGTTCCTTACAGTTTTAGGACTGAGGACTTCAGTTTCTTCTGGCATTTTGTTTTTTCATTTTTATGTATATGCACTATTTCATGACCACCCTACCCTACTTGAGAAGCTCCTAGGGTCTTCTTTTTGGCCCTGATATTCTAAAGTTCTGATATTTCTAGATGTGGGTTTTGATTTATTTATTTCTTATTCATTGTGGTGGGCATTTGGTAGGCTCTTTCAATCCAGACTACATGTCGTTTTCCTCCAGAGTATATTCATGTTTTCTTTCTTTGATAGTTTCCATGAATCTTTTACTGTTCTCTAATTGTCCTTCTTGTTTTGTGGATGAATTGTTTTTTCTTTGAGATTAACAATAGTTTTAAAGTTTTTTTATACTCTCTATTTTGTCTGTTTTCTTTCTTTTTTCTGTGCTCAATTCTTTTCTATTCATTTTGATCTCTAGGTTTTATGTTGGAGGACTTCCTCAAATGTGGTTCTTGGCTATCTGTTCATAATCACAAACAACACACTAAAAAGCTGACTGGAAGTTCTGTGTTAACAGGTAGAGCATGTTGACTTTAGAATTTGGGTTGGGGTCATTGGCGGGTTACTCCATTATACCTGGTGTCACTGAATCCAGAAAATCAACATGAGGGGATGGGGATCAGAGAGTCTAACTGCTTTGTGAACAACTTACAGCCAATCCGTCTGCCCTGAAGTAGCCCTATGCACTTTTCAGACGACTTGGGGTCTGCAAGTCCTCAGCTTTTTTGAAGATCTGCAGAGTTCTTTACCTTGCTTCTTATTCTCACCACTCTGTAGGCAATTATGTTTCAGCTTCTGCTAAAGCAGTTGTCACTTCTCCATTTATTTTTCATCTTCCAAAATTGTGTTTTCTCTCTTGTCTACTGTTTCTTCTCCGTTTGTTTGCCCTTGTGGGCTGGTATCTTTGTTTGTTCGTTTGTTTGTTTGTTTTAGTCCTTGTCCCTTGAGAAATGAGACAGAGATAAATGCATATGTTCACTTGCCATGTTTATGCATAAATCACCCCAGACAACTATCAAAATAATCCATTGACTCATGAGAGTAGTGAGATTCTCATTACCTGATAGATACTATCAGAGAAAGAGAATGCTTTTCCGGAAAGTGATATAAGGGAATTATTGTCTTACTTGAGAAATTGTAGTTAGAGAACTTCTCAGTAAATCTGAACCCTCAATATGATACTCTCTTTAAAAATTATGTACTCATCAGTGTACAATGTAATACTCATATTTATGTTTTAAAACACCAGTATATAAAGAATTTACTAAAACTCTGCCTCTGATACCTTATTTGTCACTGGGATCTGAATAATGCTCAGATTATTATAACGCTCTGTGGTTCTGAGTACTGAACAAATTATCATCTTATATGCTAAAATTTGAGACATATTGTGGCCATATATTGTAGGATTTACCATGTTGTCTATTTCTGCTCTAAGATTTCTTACTTAAAGCACCATGGTCTACTTGTGCTTGCTAAATAAATTATTAACCCCTGCATATCATAGATTAAACTTTATTGTTTAGTAGTAGTGGTAGATGGTTGGCAGGAAATAATAACCTGAGTTTAATATATGCAGTTTAATATTTGCAAAAAAATCCACCTATATTACAGTTGGTGAAAAAAACATGAATAATGGCCCTCAAAGCTGTCCAAATCTTAATCCCCAGAACCTGGAAATATATTATCTGATATGACAAAAGATAATTCAAGTTTTAGTTGCATTTCAGGTTACTAGTCAGCTGACTTTAAAATAAGATTATCCTGGAAAACCTGAGTGGATCCAACGTAATTGCAAAGGTCTTTAAATAGAAGAGGTAGAAGAAGCAGAATCAGAGAGATGGCATTGTGAGAAAGACTTGACTGACCATTGCTAGCTTTGAAGATGGAAGGTTAGCCATGAGCCAAGGAATAAAGACAGCTTCTAGAAGCTAAAAATGGCAAGAAAATGCAATCCCCCAGAGCTCCAGATAGGAACACAGCCTGCTGATACCTTGATTTAGCCAAAGCAGACCCATCTCAGCATTCTGACCCCCAGAACTGGCAGGTAATAAATTTTTATTGTTTTAAACCACTAAGTTTGTGACAATTTGGTACATAACTATAGAAAACTAATGGACGTGGTTAATGGGCAGGATGTTTCAATATAAATTACATGGGGACACAAGGAAGGAGAACTACTATTCTTTAACAATCACACAACAGCACTGTCAATTCTACTTTTTCCACTTCAGGGCTTTGCTGACTGTTTTGCTTCTCTGAGTCCCTCAGCATCTGTTGCTTTAGTGTTTGCTGATTACTTCTCTATATGTCTCATGTCTATACTCACTGAGAAAGAGCATCCCATTGGGTTGATGAGACACCATCCCAGCTTATGGCACTATAATTGGACAGAAATCTATACGCAGATCTCTCATGGACCACTGGGCAATCTGTAGATGGCTTCCCCTGGGTCAGGTCAGCCGTTGTTCAGTTAGCTAGGACTATGATAGCAGAATCGCATGATTAAAAGCCTATGTAAAAGGGAAAAAAAAGTGATATTATTGGCCAGCATTTCCCATGCTGTCCCACATAAGTACTCAAACTTCCAGAGACTAGAATAGAACTTCATGCCACATGTCCATATCTAACTGCAAATGAAGCCAGGAAATATAAATTTTCATTTTGCCCCAAATCAGAAGAAACTGGTATTTTCCAAACCAGAAATGTTCTCTACACTGACTGGGCAAGTTACTTCATTTCTTATAGCCCCAGCTTTGTCATTTGTAATAGTTCTTACCCCACAGGGTCACCATGAGGCATTTATTATTATTTCAAGGTGAATTTACTCATATCATTAGGACAGAACCTGAATTTTGTATAGAAAAACAATAGAATTTTAATGTCTATAAGTGCCACTGCTCTGGTTATATACTGTGGATTCTCTTCTGGCTTTTACTACCCTGTCACTAATAAGCCACTTATCAAAACAGAAGTCATTTGTTAGTTCATTTCTATTTTTCGAAGAAGTGAACCATTCTCTCCTTAGAGATTCTATACTTCACGTTGTTTACAAAAATACTTACAGAATGGTCCTAAAGGACTTCAAATACACCTGTTAAAATAATATCATGTTTTTCCTATACAGCTGGAAATAACAATCTTGAATCAAAGCATGGAAAATTTATGTTTTGCATACATGCTCATTTAAGTGAAATTTTGTAGTAGAATTCACAAAGATTCTAGGTTCAAAGGATCTGATTTGTCATTTCATCCTGTAATTTTTTTAAGACTGCCCCCATTTCTCTTTACAGTATTTCTGCTGAGTTTAAGGCTGAACACAACCACTTCCTAAGGGCACAGTTATTCTTGGACAATTCTGACTGCAGAAATGTATCTCCTTATGCTGAGCCCAAAACTCTGTAACCTGGTTACGTCTATGTTAGATCAAGTTGTACCCATTTTGGCACACGTAATTACTCTTCTAAATGCCATTCTCTCAAATATTTAAAGGCCATAGTAGTTTTTAATTAATTATCTCATATCCAGGTTAAACATCTCTAATTACTTCCATATTCCCCAAATTAGAAAGTTTTGAATGCCCCTTCAGCATCATGTTATTTTTCATGAACTTACTACTATTTGACATAGTCTCTTAAAGTCCATTCCCCAGGACAGGGATAACAGATATAACTAGCACAGAGTATTTCCATGCATCCCCTCTGAGTTAATGCTATGCTTTGAATCCTGCTGGGTAAGACCGCATTAACATTTTACTTAGTCACATGAAGTAATGCTAGCAGATGCTCTATGACCGCTCTGTGATTTTATCTAGGAAAAGCTCAAAAGGGCAAACACTTAGAAAAAAGCAAGAAAATGCAATAAGTCTATACTTTGAGAATTGTGTAAATAATACTTTATCTCAAAATAGCATAGTCCTGGAAAAAACAATCTAAAAAGAATATACCCACAATTTTATTAACAAATTTAGGAAATAATGGGTATTACATTTACTTATTGAAAATTCACAAGGTTTACTGTATATTAAATTCATTGAGCAAAGCTGTTTAACTCAATTAAAACTCATTTAACAATGAGAACCTTTAGAAGCATTGAATACCAATTAATATCTCCAAAATAGTGTTTTCATAGAAAATCCTGCACAGCACTAGTGAACTCAGTGTTTGCACAAAATAGTGTGGGTAGATCTTCTGAACTTCCTACCTATCTATTTATCAACACTATTTATTTATTATCATACTACCCAAGCAGATATGTGTCCATAGAGCTCTAAAAATAGTTGAATCCAGACTTCCTTACTTAACACGACATTTTATATAGCACAGCTCAGAAACTGTAACAAGCTTTTATACACCTTATTTAGTATTTTCTTCCCTACTGATTTACAAAAGAAAATCAATATTTTCTGACCTAAATTGCCTTTACATATTTATGTGAGATTATCATCGTATGTTGTATTGTGTGGGCATTCAAATGAATGTATGAAAATCGTGATTTTATAACTTCATTTTAAAAGCTGATTCTCTTAATATTTTCTGACAGAGGAAAAAAAACAGATAGTGATGGCAAATTTTGTTTCAAATAGGTGAACTTGAATTCCTTTTAAATCAAACATGTCACAATAGAAAAAGACTAAATTCACAGAATCCTGGAAGATTTCACATATATACTAAATGGAAACCCACTCCCTACACTCCTAGATTTGAAAGTTTCTTATATTCCCATCACATTTCTTTCACATGTTGAAATTATGTGTTTTCTTCCCTCTCAAATCTGGAGAGCCACAACCAATCTACGCACACAATATCTCTGTTTATTTATGATACTGAACAAGCTAAAATGAAAAACACTGCTGCCTTTATGCTGTGAATGGCTGATCTTTGATCTTTACCCCTGAAAAGAGTCCTTCAGCAAATTCTTCTGAAGGCATTTTCATGACCTGCTGAGCTCCCACACCATTTCTATTTTAAAATGCTTTGCTAAACCCCTTCATTTTTAATAAAATATAACTGTTTCCACTTTGGACCACTGAAGGGCCAAGAGTTCTTCGCAGTTCTTCCTGTTCTCACATCTGATTTCACACAAAAGTAGACAAGTTAAATGTAAGAGAGCAGTAAAAATCTATGGTACTCAGAGGAATAATGCCTCAGGCAAATTAAACTTAGAGGACAGTGCTGGACATATGGTGTTTGCTAATCAGAACTGTTTGGGTCAAGTAATCGGGTTGTGAATGTGATGGATAGAATCTACATTTGTTAAGGGAGGAGCCTCATTCCTCTAGCTCTTGTATCTCCATCACCTTCTCTCTAGTCTTAAGCAGAACAGGTACCTGGTAAATGTTTGTGGAACTGAATTGCCTTTGTCATGAAAGTAATTACAGTGCTGAATGACAGAAACATGCCAAGGATATGACTGAGGAATGTCAGGGATGCCTTCAGTTGGAAACCACAAAAGACACTGGATTTTATTTTTAATAATAGTTACATCATCATATTAAAAATAGATTTACTACTTATTCACCAGCATTTTAAAAGTATTTTATCGAGATTTCTAAAAATGTTTTACACATAGTTTATATTTAATCATCACAAGTACTCTGAAAGGTAAGTAGTATCGTTCGCGTTATCAAATGAAGATAGTGAAATGAAGACAGGTTAACTGTCTTGCCCAGGGATCATTCCTAGGGTCAGGGAGCAGGATTAAGCAGAGCTCCAACGGACTCCCAAACTGAGAACCTTTCCACAGCCCTGTGCTAATTCATTGCCTTCCTGTGGCATTACATGGCATTTCACTTATCAGGAATTCAAGCTATTTCCAAAAGGGCAGCGTTTTCCAGTCTCCATGCTCCAAATCTCTCCATCTAACTGTACAAATAAATGAATTAAAAATACTGGGCTAGCTAAATTACTGTCATAGAGACCTTCAACCATTTTCTCACCAAGTAAGAAACAAAGTGGATGGACTGTCTTCGAAATTAGGAAGTATGCAATTTCGTTTTATCTTTTTAGGATTTACCATGCTGTCTATTTCTGCTCTAAGATTTCATACTTCAAGCACCATGGTCTACCTGTGCTTGCTAAATAGATTAACTGTTAAACCCTGCATATCATAGACTAAACCTTATTGTTAAGTATTAGTGGTAGATGATTGCCACTTTCTTTTTATCTTTGTGTAAATACAAATCTTTTGTCTTCCTCAAGGTATAGGTATTAGTTAGAGATATAGAATTCCTTCCTTCAGTCTGGCCATGTTTATTAAGATACTGAGATGCTTTTCTTTCCTAAGTAAACTATTTTGTTTTATATACCAACTCCATAATCAGTTCCATTTAATGCCTCTATGATTCTGTAAGAGCAGCAACAAAAAAGCAAGCTATTTATTTGTAAACATATATGTATTTTATTCTAAAAGTAATCACCATATTTACATATTCATTAAAATTGCCACTCTCCATGAAATGGGGACAGTAGCTAATGGCATAATTCTAACTTTGTGGATGACCAGTTTTGCATAAACAAAATGAAATCATTAACATTGCATCTATATAGCAAATCTAAGGAAGAAAAATAAAGCACTATGATATTTCCTTTAAAGGTTTCTTTAAGAAAACAAACTAATGAGTAATGTCAAAAGTAAATGTCCCAAAAATGTAAATTAAAGCAAATATTCAAATTTAAATTCTCAAAAAATTTAGAGCTGGTTCTTAGGGAGAAAAAAGAAAATAAGCAAATCTCTAGACAATCTAATCAATAAAAGAAAAATACAAATAAACAAAAATGAAATTACTGAAGGGCTACACTCTATAGAGAGAATTATAAATCATAAGAGTATACTATGTGCAATGAAAGTTTAAAAGTTGGATTAAATTTAAATTTCTAGAAAAATAGATGTGACCAATAATTCAAAAAGTAGGAGAAACTTTGAAGAGACAAAAAAATTAGTTTAACCAAGACTAATTATACAAATTGACTTTACTTGTAATGTCCTTCAAACTTTTAAATAATAGCTAATTTCATCACCTCATGAATTTTTGCAGAGCATATAAAAAGAGTGAAAATCTACCAAACCAGCATAACTGGTTTATGCAGCATAAAACCAGCATAACTCCTCAGCAACCAAAAGCTAACAAAAATATTACAAAAAGAGATATAGATGCATCTCGTATATGAAAATAAATCTGAAATTTTTAAATGAATACAAACCATAACATTTAATCATATATTAATGGAACATTGAGCTCTGGGAAAGACAAAAAAAAGATTTTAAGTCTTCTTAAGACTTTAAGTAAGGATCATTTAATCTCCATTCATATTAATCATCTATTAGTATGACATTTTCAATCAATCAGCCAAATAAGAAAAATTCTGTAATCTCAATACATGAGGAAAAAACAAAGGATAACAAGCAAAATTCATTCATAACCAATAAAAAGCAGCCTCTTTAAAAATTCTGACTAGAAAAGTATCTCTTGATTATTTTGGATTTACCACAGGGTCACCCTAACAATTTAACAATGCAGATATCTATATATTAAAAAGTAGAGTGGTGGCTCACTCCTATAATCCCAGCACTCTGGGAGGCCAAGACCAGCTGATCACTTGAGCCCAGGAGTTCCAGACCAGCCTGGACAACATAGTGAGAACGCCCGTCTCTAGAAAAAAAACACAAAAAGTTAGCCGGGCATGGTAGCACACTCCTGTAGTCCCAGCTACTTCCCAGCCACTAAGGAGGCTGACGTGGGAGGATCACTTGAGCAGAGGAGGTTGAGGCTACAGTGAGCCGTGATCATGCCACTGCACTCCAGCCTGGGTGAGAGAGCAAGATTCTGACTCAAAAAAAAAAAAAAATTTAAATGGAAGTCCCCATACCTGCCTCCCACATTTGTCATTTTCCAAAACATGAGCACTAGCAACCGGTGTGAATCCTTCCGAAACTCTAAATGAAACAAATAAATGTGCTAATGTGTAGTATAACATATGATTCATTTATGTAAATAAACCTTTATATACATGCAGTTTCAGAGAGAGAAGCAATATTATCAAATTACACACCAAATACATTACAAAAACTGCCATGGCATAGAAACACAGAAGGATGTATTTATGTTTGTATGCCATGGTACGATTTGTAACATATTTGGTGTATAACTAAATAACCCCATATTTAACTCTATTTTCATATACAAAATGGGTCTATAATTTTTCTGTAACATTTTTGTTAGATTTGGTTGCTGAAGAGTTATGCTGGTTTTATAAAATGCACTTGGTAGATTTTCATTATTTTTATATGCTCTGAAAAAAATCCATGTGGTGATGAAATTAGCTATTACTTAAAAGTTTGAGGGGCATTACCAGTAAAGTCAATTTGTATAATTAGTCTTTGTTAAATTAAATTTAATAAACATCCTTGTATGTTTCTATGCCATGGCCTTATTTGTAGTGTTTTTGGTGTGTAATTAAATAACTCCATATTTAACAAACTGGTGAATACAAGGGAATTATTGATTTAAAGGTTAAACATAATTTAGGTAATAAATGTTTAAAGTGATTATCAAACTTTCTTTCAAGAAGTTTGTGTCAATTTCTACTCATGCAATATACAAGAAATTTTTTTTTTTTTTTTTTTGGACACTAAGTCTTACTTTGTCGCCCAGGCTGGAGTGCAGTGACACAATCTCGGCTCACTGCAACTTCCGCCTCCTGGGTTCAAGAGATTCTCATGCCTTAGACTCCCAAGTAGCTAAGATTACAGGTGCCTGCCACCATGCCTGGCTAATTTTTATATTTTCAGTAGAGATGGGGTTTCATCATGTTGGCCAGCCTGGTCTCAAACTCCTGACCTCAGGTGATCCACCCGCCTCGGCCTCCCAAAGTGCTCCCCAAATTCCCCAATATTGGTTAGTATCAGTTTGAGGAGGCAGGAAATCATGGTGTTTGTTTCAGCTATAGAGAGACTCCCTGCATTCAAATCCAGCCTCCACTACTTGGAAGCTATGTGACCTTGAGCAAGTTACTTGAGTTCTCTGGGCATCAATTCTTTATCTGTTTTTACGATTAAGAGATTACTCATAAAATGCCCTTTTCAATGTGCTTTAAATTTAATTACTTTGTGGGAGAGCTTCATATATAATATATTATATATTATATTATATATTATATATTATATATATTATATATTATATTATATATTATATATTATATATATTATATATTATATTATATATTATATATTAAATATATTATATATCATATATAATATATCGGATATATTATATATATCATATATAATATTTTATATATGATATATACATTATATATATAAATGTCAACTCTTTGCCTTCTATGCAAGCTCTGTGTTTTCTTTTCTGTCTTTAATCTGCACTGTCTTCATGTTTTAGGTTATCTTCCTACAACCAGTTTTAACATTTTTTAATAGTTAAAGCTCTATTTTTCATACCTTGCTTCTAGATTGCCTCTAGATTTCATATCCTTCTTGAGAAAACCTTAGCATATCCTAAATAATATGTATACATAAATCTCTCATGTTTTATTCCAATTCTTTCATAACTTAGTTTGTTACACTTAGGTCTTAAATCCATTTGGTATTTTATGTGTGTGATATGAGATGGAAATGCCAATTTTATTTTAGATTGATAGAAAATTATTTTAATACTGTTCATTTATTCAGTAGTCTATATTTTCCCATTGATTTGGAAAGCTAACATATATATATATATATGCGAATTTTTACAAACACCCACACACATATATATTTCTAGACTCTCTTCAATAAGACTGATGCATTTGTCTTTCCTGTACCAATGCTACACTTTCAAAATTACTATAGTTTACATATGTTGAATCTTCATAGGGCATGTACCTCCTTTTGAAGTGTATTAGCTATGAATTAGACTCAAGCACTTACTCTGCCAGATGAACTTCAGAATCAGCTTATCAGTTTACATAAAAGTCCTCCTGGGATTTGTATTTGTAATGCATTGCACTTATATATTAGTTTATGAAGAATTGATTATCTTTGCAAGTTTGAATCCTTTCAACTAGAAATTAGTATGTTGTTCCACTAATGAAAGCTTGTTTTAATGTTCGGCAATAAAGTTTTGTGATCTTCATATATATAATGCACATTTCTTCCTAAGTTTATTTCTGGTTAATATATTTTTTGCCATCATTAATGGGATCTATTTTCCATTTTCTAATTGGTCACTATTGCAAAATAGAAAAACCATTAATTTGTTTATGCAGGTGAAACCAACTCATATTACTATTGAATATCTCAAATCCACAAGTATCTATCTCAAGTCAGCAGAGTTAATAGTGAAATCCTAAATGCATTCTCAATAATATTTAAGAAAAAACTAGTTAACTGTTATCACCATTACTAATTTACCTTTTTCTATAAATTTTGACCAAAGCAATAAATCATAAAATAGAAAAGAAAAGAAGCAAATTATGTGGTCTGGGTGGAACCACCTCCTACATCTGAGTGGGTTGTTCCTGGTCTAGGGCTCCAGGCAAGAGGCAAGTGAGAGCTAAAATACAGCCACTGCTCTGCTCAACACACTGTGTACTGTGTGGGGTGGGGCTGCATCGACCCTAAAGAAGGAGCACTCTGTTCAAATTTTGATAAAGGCTTCAAGCCACTCACTCGTATTGAGATATCTGCCTAGACAAAGCACTTTTAAATCCTATTTTTGTACAATGGTGTTTCATAGGCTAACACAGTACTGAAAATGAAAAAACAAATTATCACTATTTTCAGGTAATATAAGCGTTCACCTAGAAAATCTAAGATAATTAATTGAAGAAGTTTTCTCATTAATAAAATAATTTTTAAAATGATTGCATACACAATATATAGCTATTCAGATTTTAGAGAGAGACACAGATATTACAATTGCAAAATATTTAAATATATAATTTTTAATACATCATTCACGATAGCAACCCAAGGCACAAAACTCTCAGGAATACGTTTATTTAAGAAAAGGAGAAAGTTAAGTAAATTAAATTTTATGAGGCTATTGCAAGATATGGAAGAGGATTTGAGTAAATAAAAATTAACATCTTTCCTTTATATCTAAAAAAAAAGAAAACATTAATGAGAAAAATGGATTCTCATTCTCCTAAGCAAAAGTAAACACATAGGGCATTTTTGAAAGGCCAGGGGGAAACACTGCTTTGCAGAAAGCTCTCTACCCACCTTTGCTCTTCTCTCCCAGAATCTTCCAATTCGCATTCTTACAAAGGGGAGCTGGAGAGGGACCTGTAGTTTCAAGTTAGGGAGGGCCTTATTAGGAGAAAAATGGCACTCAAGTTAATGGTCTCTGAGCTGGCTCCTTGAACCCACTTTGAACTCTTACATTTAGAAAAATGAGAACCAAAACTGTTTTTCATGACAAACTTAGTGAAGCCCTGAATGATGAATGATGGGTCAGAAGTCAACCTCTTTGAGTCTCTGGGCACAAGCACAGCTGCCTATGGGTCATGAAAGCTATGTGCAGAGCACCGAGGTGGTAAGGAGGCACTTCTTATTGTCTTTGCATGGATGCCCACTTGGCACCAGCCATCTGTGGACTGCAAATGCTGAGAGGATGTGGAGATGGCACCCTCAGCAAGGGCACTGGTCTTGCTGGAATGAGTAGAAAGGCATCGGAAGGAGACATCATGGCAAGGCCACACAGACTTGGGAACAGGACCAGAGGGAGCCGGAACAAGAAAGGAAGAATGCAGATTGGTCTCTTGGCCTCAGCAGCATTGACATTTTGAGTTGGATAACTCTTTGATGGTAGAAGCAATGGAGACTGTCCTGTGCAATGCTGGAAATTTAACAACATCCCTGGCCTCTACCTACTAGATGCCAGCAGCACGCCTACCCCAGCAGTGGCAGCCAAAAATGTCTCCAGAAATTGCCAAGTGTCCTGATGGTGGTGGGTGGGTGAGGATTGGAGGGTGGGCCAAACAACCCCAGCTAAGAACTACTGATGCAGATTGACTGAAGCTGAGAGATGGAAGCATGCATCCCTTTGGGGATTCTCAAAATAAATGAGGGAGGGGCTTTGATAAATAGTAGTTTTGATATACACACATTTATGCATAGATCCATAGTGCATGTGCCTTTTCAAAATGTAAATGAAATTGTTTAGTAAGTTAGGAGAAATTAATATTTTTTATTATATATTTCTTTATATTTTTATACATTTCTTCATTTTTTTTCAGTTTTTAAAAATAAGAATACACTCCATATAGTCTTTCAATCATTTTTTTGAGTGCCTCCCATATGTCAGGTGGGCTAATGAGGGCAGAGAATTGGGGTTGGCTAGAAGAAAACCTAGGCATTACCATTCAGGACATAGGCATGGGCAAGGACTTCATGTCTAAAACACCAAAAGCAATGGCAACAAAAGCCAAAATTGACAAATGGGATCTAATTAAACTCAAGAGCTTCTGCACAGCAAAGGAAACTACCATCAGAGTGAACAGGCAACCTACAAAATGGGAGAAAATTTTCACAACCTACTCATCTGACAAAGGGCTAATATCCAGAATCTACAATGAACTCCAACAAATTTACAAGAAAAAAACAAACAACCCCATCAAAAAGTGGGTGAAGGACATGAACAGACACTTCTCAAAAGAAGACATTTATGCAGCCAAAAAACACATGAAAAAATGCTCACCATCACTGGCCATCAGAGAAATGCAAATCAAAACCACAATGAGATACCATCTCACACCAGTTAGAATGGCAATCATTAAAAAGTCAGGAAACAACAGGTGCTGGAGAGGATGTGGAGAAATAGGAACACTTTTACACTGTTGGTGGGACTGTAAACTAGTTCAACCCTTGTGGAAGTCAGTGTGGCGATTCCTCAGGGATCTAGAACTAGAAATTCCATTTGACCCAGCCATCCCATTACTGGGTATATACCCAAAGGACTATAAATCATGCTGCTATAAAGACACATGCATACATATGTTTATTGCAGCATTATTCACAATAGCAAAGACTTGGAACCAACCCAAATGTCCAACAATGATAGACTGGATTAAGAAAATGTGGCACATATACACCATGGAATACTATGCAGCCATAAAAAATGATGAGTTCATGTCCTTTGTAGGGACATGGATGAAATTGGAAATCATCATTCTCAGTAAACTATCACAAGAACAAAAAACCAAACACTGCATATTCCCACTCATAGGTGGGAAGTGAACAATGAAAACACATGGACACAGGAAGGGGAACATCACACTTCGGGGACTGTTGTGGGTGGGGGGAGGGGGGAGGGATATCATTGGGAGATATACCTAATGCTAGATGACGAGTTGGTGGGTGCAGTGCACCAGCATGGCACATGTATACATATGTAACTTACCTGCACGTTGCGCACATGTACCATAGAGCCTAAAGTATAATAATAATAATAATAATAATAATAATAAAGAAAAAAAAAGAGAATTAGGGTTGGGAATTCCAGGTGGGGAATGGGAGGTGGGGTGAAGTGGCAGACAGACGATAAACAATAAGCATAATAAATAATTAATTAGATATGTTAGAAAGTGGTGCCATTGGAAAAAAGAGTAGACTGCCGATGTCCTTAAAAATACAAAGAATGCAGTTTATGTGGAAGCATTTAGTCTTTCTTCTGACCACTCTGTCATCTCTCCTGCATTCTTGAGTGCCACTGACCTTTCATACAAAATGACCTTTATGTGGATTAAGGCAGTCGTGCTTCTCGTGGAGTGCCCAAAGGCCTCAGGAGGGGAATGGAGCCTCTCAGTCTATGATGATAATCAGCTACAAACAGCTTTATCAATGGCCTTTCTAGACCTTAGAATAGACACTGACATCTATTTTCTGAAACCCTTATAGTTCTCGTGGCCATTTTATTACCTAAAGCACAGATTTGCTTGAAACTCCTGCCATGATAGCTGAAGCAAAGCTGCATAATGCCCTTCAGGAAGGCTGGAGTGCGGTTTCTGATCCTGGTTGGAACGGTTAACAATCCTGTGAGTTGTGGATGCCAGCTGATTGCAACTTAACTTGCTGTGAACAGGGGTTATTAAATGACTCATTTAGACCTGAGCCAAACACCAAATAAATGGATAATGTATTCATATGGTCTGGAGGAGAGGAGTGGATGATATGTTTGTTTGTGTCTCAGTGATTAGGTAGATCAGTTCTTAGGTAAATAAGGCAGCGATCATGTGTGCACGCTTCAAGAAACGACAACAACACACCTTCTGAGCACTGAGTATAAGAGAAGGAGCCATAATAATTCATGCAGCCAAAGCCTATCACATGCAACTAGATACTCCGTTCCATGACAGCAGCAAAATACATAGGCTTGAGGGAATTTTGCTTAAACAATTATTTCATGATCACACTTTTACTGAGAACTGACAAAAAGTCGTCTTCAGGGTCTGCCTGAAGAACATTCAACTGAAAATACTTTTTAACATTTTTTATCATGCCAAATGAAAAACTAAACTAAAATAAAACTGAGTCTTAACTTCATTGTTGCCACTGCTGAAACCATTTTTTTTTCAAGTGGTTTCAAGTACGTTTGCAAACCTCAGAGAGGCCAAGTCCAGCCTGTCAGTCTTTGAAAGTTTTGCAGTGGAGAGCAAGGTCCTCATAAGCATGAAGATGTCTTGTTTCTAGTAAACTCTATTTTGAAAAAAACCCACTGACTTTACTTTGAAGACTTTGCATCAGTCTCTGGAGGCAAACAGGGCAGCGGTCCAGAATTTTCTTGGCTGTCAGCACAAAGGAGGCTGCACATCAGTAACAAGGAGAAACAGCAAACTTCAGCAAAAACAAAGACCTGTCCCGGTTTTAAAAGAAAGACATAAAGAGAAACAGGACATATGATCACCTTAGTCGGCTGCCAAGTATATGAAGTAGCTCCAAAAAGAGTGTAACGTTCCATTGTAAATGAGAAACTATAATTACAGCTAGAAAATCTGGAGAGATAAATTCCACAGAGCCGACAAGCACTAATTGCAGATGGGCAGTGGAGAATAGATGGCCTTTGAGTGAAGACGGGCCTGGAGTGACAGCCAACGTGCGGGCGGTCCTGTCAGCATCGTTCCCACACCAAACCATGCTTTTGTGAGCTCTGTAAGATGGGATACCATAGAGTACTGAAAGCCAGGGCTTCCCAGGAACATGAAAGCAAGAAGAGAACTTTTGTGACTGTCAGATGTCTCTGGGCTGGTGAATTCAGCTTGATTTTTCTCTAATGGTTCATGTTGGCTTTAAAGGAACACCAAATGGCTGTTCCCCAGGAAGCACAGGCAGCCCCTAGTACAACGGCAGAGCTAGCATGTCTGGGGGTAGAACTGGGGAACAGTGGCACAGTGGCCTTAAACTTGTTCTGCAGATATAAGAAATCCATTTTTAGATAAGAATCAGGTTATGCACAAACTTCCCAAATGTATTACCCAACCCAATAACTTGGAAATAAAAAGTCACTGTTATTTCACATTTTTGTTGTGTTTTCATTCTTGTATCTCTGTCA
The DNA here is from genome assembly GCF_028885655.2 of Pongo abelii. Taxonomy (NCBI): domain Eukaryota; kingdom Metazoa; phylum Chordata; class Mammalia; order Primates; family Hominidae; genus Pongo; species Pongo abelii. The sequence goes on along the minus strand of NC_071990.2, from coordinate 91,834,892 downwards.
TTGCTCTTGTTCTAAGTGATGAAGTTAATTTTAGTCAACGATGGTGGGTAGGATTGGAAACTGGTGGCTTACCTAGGGACATGCCTACTGGTTCTGTTGTAAGAAAGTAGGTTATCAAACAGGTTGGGCAGATGCCATTATCATTTCATAACCTTAGGTAAGATAGGGTTTCTGAAAGCCACTCTTACAGCCTTCTTTTTTAATGCCAAAATATTATTTAAGTTAAAGGCAAATTTCCTCTTTGTTCACAAAAGATAATGCATTTCACTAGATATTGAAGCTCTTAGAATGTTCTTTGTTTTTTCTGTGGAAAAAGCCAAAAAGAGAACTCTCCCATGGGACACGCTTTTCTTTCTACATTCATGGTACAAGAAAACATATATAAAGTAATATTATTATTATGTATAATGGAAGTATTATGGGACTCAGTATTATTATATGTAATATAATAATACTATTATGGGACTATTCTAATTTATGTTCCTAATTCAGTCAGCCCTCAGAGTTCTTTACGCCAAAGTGTCTTCATCTCATCATAAACAAAATAAGGTCGAAAGAGAACTTGGCAATCTCTGAACACTTAAACTAAAGTATCTAAAATATAGAGTCATTGCCCAGAAAAGAAAACGAGGACACCTAATCTTTGAAATGGGTAAGCTTGAAAAGTCTTGGAAATCACTGATTGTCTTAGTATCGTGACATAAAGAATAATTGATGGCACTGTTGATGGAATTGGGAGTGAACATGATCAAATTGCAGGAGCCACAGCTCTGCTATAGACAGGCCTGTGAGGAAACTCAACAGAGAATCTACTGTTACTCTTATCCTCACGAAAGTTGTTTGGTACACAAGGTCAAAGTCGGTCAAAAAATTAGGGATTGTCAAAGATACTGTCATTTTTCAACTCATAACATTTTATTGCTAACTGAAGATGATAAAGCAAAGGTGAGAAAGTTGAAGAAAAATTTAGTAAAAATCCATATTATTTATTATCACCTTTTCATAATCGCAATTCATAAATTACCCAAGATGAGGTATAGTTTGGTTTAAGGGAAAAAAAAGTGGTTATTATCATCCTGTAGATACTTCTTGTAAACACCAGTTACAATTTCATTCAAAGTAGTTTGCATTCAAATCAACACTTACAAACTGAAGTGATTGCGCACTGGCATTCTGGAAACCAGTGTTGTCTCTCTGGCCCCCAGAGAGGCATGGAAGATCCCTGCCAGTGGTGAGGGCACGTGACTCTCAAGCTCCATCTGCTTTCACTTCAAAGTTTTCAGTTGGGCACCTAGTAGATTTGGTTAGCATTAATTACAACAGGGACTAGAAGAGGAGCAGTGCCTTTGATAGAGAAGATAAGATTGATTTTTAAGTTGCCATTGAGACCTCTATGGGGAAATGTCCAGTGGGCCTTCAGAACTGCAAGAGGGCTTAGCCCTCCTGACTCTTCTTACCACTACAATTTCTTCTTCTGAGTCACTCTCTCTGACTCCTCAATCATGACTCACCCTGGAAATGTAAAAATTCCATAACATTAATTTTGATCATCTCATGGATAACCAAAATTATTTCAAGTCAGACCACCTAAAACATTGCCTATAATTGATGATAATCTTTCTGGCAGTTTTTATATGATGTACTTAAAATATTAAAAATGTTAATTTTATTTATTTAGCAAAGTCAAATCTTAAAAAGATTCCCCATATAATATATTCATTAACCAAAGAAAAAAACCCACTGTTGGGTCATGACTCACCAGAAAGGTTCTACTGAATTCAAAATGACTATCTCAGTTCTTTCTTCCCTCTTCTCTCTCTGTCTCCCTGTCCTTCTCTCTTAAATGTGTATCTATATCTATATATTTAACTATCTGTAAAACTGATGACATACAAATATATCCCCACAAATACTATTGTCCCATGAAATCAATCACATGCCTTTATTAAATTATTTAAGTAATAATTTAGAAAAGATACTATTTCTTTTGCGGTGAGCCTTCTTAAAATAACAAGTGAATTTAGATAATAGCACCAGGAAGCTGAAGGCAGTAGATTTGTAGTGGAGTTGAGTAGAACTTTCTTTAGTTAAAAGTATTTTCATTCTGGAACAAAATTCCTTATTGGGTTCTATGAAGTGACCTGCAGTTTCACTTCCTGGATGAGAATAGCTCAACTTTTAAAATTAACTTACAAATATGCAGCACAAAGCACTCTCTATATATAATATAAGTAAATTTGAGCTATAACAAAGGCTTCATTATGTAGGCTGATTTTAGAGGATTTTTAGCTTCAGGGGACATTAGAGATTTTGAGAACTTTTAAGCTATGTGGCATCACTGTCCTCAAATTTAATTTTCCGAGAATCATAGACCTGAAAGGAATTCACTAATTCACTTTTTCTAATTAGAATTGGACTCTATTCCTTTGTTGTAGACATTTATATTTAATTATATGAATAGTTGATAAATACACCATTTCAAAGCACTACAGAATGAATCATCTGCTTCTTGCTTGTCCTTCTAGAATCTTACCTGATGATAGCATCATTTTTGAAATACACAAGCTCCTTTTAACATTGTTATACACTGTAATATTCTCCAAATTGCGAAGACCCTTCCACACACACGCTTTTTTTTTTTTTTTTTTGCATTTTAGAAAACTCCAACATAGTTGTTCACAACAGAGACAACATAAAAACCTGAAAGCTCTTCTAGTGCATACTCTCCAAAGTGTCTAAGTCCCCACCCACTTCTCTAGGACTGGGTTCAGTCTCCTTGTAAATTGTTCAGCCATTGAGACTTCCATCCACTCCCTCGGGTCTTTACCTCTGGTTGTGTTGTGTAGTTGAACACACTTTACTCTTCAAAAACTTCCCCTGACATTCAGCCCAAATGTTTTTTAGTCTCCCTCACAATTAATACTCCCCATGACTGACCTTTGTGGAAGTACAGTAAACCATCCCTTTCTCTCTTGAGTGCTAACACTCTTTCCATCCCAGGATCCCTCCCCTAACTCTTAGATATCAGTGACAATATTAAAGTGCACTCAGGATACACATTTCATTGCAGCTCAGCTCTTTGATGATAACAGTTCTTAACCTTCAGAAACCAATTTGATTATTGATCCATTTGTTCAACAAATATTTTTTGAGCACCTACTGTGTACTCAGGATCGTGCTAAGCACTATACCTAAGGGACATAGGCCCTGTCGTCCATCCTCATTTACACATTCAAATTCCACGATTGTTGTCTGCCATGTAGTAACAGACTCAGCATGAATATCATTTTTTCCTTTACTCTAAACTTGATAATGTCTTCCTGTAACAAGTATTATATCTTAAATTGTGAATAAAACTAAGCAATTTTAACTCATTTGGTGCAAGGCTATGGCATTTTGAATAATTTACTCCAGAGATCAAAGATGCCTTTTGTTCTCTTGTCTGAATATAAACTGTTGCATTCTTTACGACCAACATGTGAAGACGAATTTTTTGGTATAGCTTTCATTATGAGGGTATAGAAAGTCAGAAGGAATTATTTTAAAATCACTGCCCTAAATTCCCTGACTGCCTTTATAATAATAGGTGCAATTAAAGTCCTTAAAGTGTATTCTTTAAACAGAGTTTCTCAAAATGGAAAAATAAAAAGGCCTAAAATCAAAGAAAATTGTTCAAAGTAAGAGGATGCAGTCCAGAAATTCTTACCAATGTATTATTTTTCTCTGCTACTTCCATTTCATTTCATTAGCTGTAGAATCACCTTAGGAAAAGGAATTTTCATATTCTTATTTAAGTATGAGAGAATCCATCCATCTTTTTCCGAGGTTAACCCTTTAGTTTTTGCCCTTGATCCCAAAGTTCCTTGTCTTCTGTGGCCCTGATCATAATTATTTGTTGTCCTGTAGCTCTAACAGCACCCAAAAAAGCTCATCAACATGATCAAAGCAAGTCTCATTACCCCTTGCTCTTCCTAACTCCTTTGGTTTGATGGCAGCTGCATCTACCAGGTACTCCAATTAAAACTTCTGGATTATGTATAACTATTTTCTTTCCTCATTTCACCCATCATCAAGTTGTATAGATTTTTACTGCCACATTTTTCTTAATTTGGGGCCACTGTTTAAGTTGAGGACTTAATCACACAGTTATGCTCAAATATCAGGTAGGCTTGTATACAAGCAAGGAGTTTCACTGTCATGTGAGTCATAGGTTTTAGGCAAGAAAGTAAAATTTTTACAGCTCACATTAATTAAATGCAATGCTGGGTATACACACGAGGTTTTTCATAACTGTGTTCCAACTGTTCCTCCAAATGTTAATAATTGTTTCTTAAAAACATGTTTCATGGTCAAACAAAGTAGAAAATGCTAGGTTACAAAAGGGTTTCTCCTTTTTCTTTTTTTTAAATTGTGGTTGAATACACATCATAAAATGTACCATCTTAGCAATTTTAAGTGTCCAGTTCAATGGCATTAAGCACTTTCACACTGTTGTGCAAACATCCCTCTAACCAGCTCCAGAATATTTTCATCTCCCCAAAGCAAAACTCTGTACCCCTTTAACAATAACTCCCCATCACTTCCTTCCCCTGACTGCTGGGAAACATCACTTTGCTTTCCATCCCTGTGAATTTCACTACTCTAGGTACCTCATGCAGGTGGAATTATACAATACAATGACTGGCTTATTTCACTTAGCATAATGTTTTCAAGGATCATCCATGTTGTAGCATGTGTTAGGATTTCCTTCCTTTTTAAGGCCGTATGTATATGCCACACTTTGCTTATTCATTCATTCATCAAAGGACACTTGGGTTGCTTCTACCTTTCAGCTATTGGGAATAATGTTGCTATGAACGTGGGTGTACACATATCTGTGCGAGTCCCGGCCTCCAATTCTTTTGGATATATACCCAGAAGTGGACTTGATGGATCCTATGGTGATTCTATTTTTAGTTTTTTGATGAACTGCCTTACTAAAAACTGATTTCTTTACTGTGGAATCTTTTAATCCACACGCATGCATTGTAATTTCCTGGAAAGATGATTACTAGAGGCAGTATTTCTTCAACTTTATTTCACTGTGAAGCCTTTCAATTCGCAAGTAAAACTACATGGAGGGATGACATTAGGAAAAGAAAAAGCCAAATCTGACCAAAATATAAAGTGGGTGCAGGGATAAGTGACTATGTTTGCCCTCCAGGAACTCCACAGACCTTCCCACTCTCTTTACACAGATATCCCCTTCATTGTTTTAAACATAAATACATCCTACGAGAGATCTATGCACTATTTGAATTTATCCAACACTGAAAGAAAGATTTTTGTTCATAAATCAGTAATAAGTAAAGGCATTTGAAACAAAGAAAAAGGGACAAAAAGACATAAAAGAGAAAGGAGAAGGAAAGGAGTACATACGTGTAAAGCACTTAGAATGCTTCTTGACAGATAGTAAGCACTATATTTGTGATAAGTAAAAGAAAGAAAAACTGTTTAAGCAAAAATATTTTTTAAAACAACAGAAATGATGGGGACCCATATTTTAGGCTCCTTCACTTCTGATGCAGGGCAGGAAAGAGCCAATTGCTTTCCACTCCTGAAAAGGCTGGAGAAAAACAGCTGGACTCAAAGACAATTGTTTGTACCTCACAGTACTTGCTAGCATTGAAGCTGTTTTTATGAATCTCCGTAGTGTCTGGAAATAAAATCATTTCCTTCATGGTTCTGTAGACTTTTACAAGTATTTAGAAAGATCGAAAAGGAGAAAGGACGTGTTGGAATTTTAATTAGCTACTTCATCCCCCTCAATATGGAAAGAATAAATGTTGCCTCAGTAACAAGATTATGTATTTCTACTGACCTAAAAGCAACCATCTCAGTTATAATTCTTTCTCTCTTCTGTACACCAATTCACCTCTTTTGGATCATTAATCAAAACCACCTGGTAACATAAAACAAATTGGGCAATTAAAGAAATACTACTAATTCAAACGCGTTAAGACCAGAGCACGTGCTGCCTAAAGATGCCTCATCCTCTCCGCCAATGTGCAGGGGAATCTGCCAGTAAGAATCAAACAAAATGCCCTTTATTAGCTTCCATCATCACAACACTTAATCATACAAGTAGTGCTAAATTTCTACAGCAGAATAAAAGAAACAGTGAGAGACATGAGCTTCAGAAGCCAGTATATCCTACAAAAATGATATATTTTAACATTAAGGTGTTAACATTATTTGCATTTTTCTGTATATATATGCACTTAACAATTTCAAAGCATATGATGCTAAGTTATCAGTAAAAGTTACTCCTGTAGAACAAATATTTGGACATTCACAACTAAGACACAGATATTTATACAATGTTATGTATCATTTCCCAAACATGTTATCAATTATTTGAAATACACTTAACAGAAAACATACAGCAAATAAAACACCATGAAAGCAAATATGTTTTCTGAATAACTACATTTGTTTGACAAATCATGAATCCCCTCAAGATCTGGCCAAGCGATGACAAATTATCAACTGGACTGAATGGCAAGACTGACATTGTTTTCACAAAAGCAATATTCCAGGAGAGAGAAAATGGATTCAGTAAAGCAAGTTTGTACAAATCCATGTGCGGTAGCAGGGAGGAAGGCAAAGCCTGGGATCAGAGGAATCACGATGGTTAGATCTGTGACATAAATGAGAAATTGTCTATTGCCTCTCTAATGTTACATCCTATTTTTCATAAAAGCCATGACATTAGGCTGTTGACTCTTAAGCTGCCACATCAACTGAGGTCACTTTTGTTTCAAGCCTCTCCATTGCAATTCTTGTCATTTGAGAAATAACAAAAGGACTTGCAGGTGTCTGTAAGTTTCCCTTAGCTTCAAACTACAGAGATGGAACCTTCCATTCCAAATCAGAGCCCTACCTAGCCACACATGGAACATATTACATGCCTCATCAATGAAATAAGTAAAGTCATCAGTTTTTTGGGTTTTTTTGTGGCTCTTTTAAACAGAGTGTGTATGGAAGGTCAAGACATCCTTAATGTGCTAATAACTCTGAGCCATCTTTAATCACCTATTGGAAGCTTTCATTTCATTCATTTATTCACAAAATAATTATGAAGTAACTATTATGTACCAGGCACAAGTCTAGAAGCTAGGGCTACAGCATTGGGAAAAAGAACAGACTAAAATCACTGCACTCATATTCTCTGGCGAGTAGAGGAAGAGTCAGACAACATACAAGACAGATTACAGGCACAGTATGTGATGTACCGAAAAATGATGAAAAATAAGGTAAGAGAACAGAACAGGAGAGGTGGGAAGAGTTGCCATGTCAAATAGGATGGCCAGGGAAATAGCGAGTACAAGCTCCCTGAGGCCTAAGGGCATTGCTGTTCAGTTACCAGCAAGAAGGCCCAAGTGGCTGGAGCTGAATGAGGGGAGACAAGTAGGTGAAGAAGTCAGAAATGAGGGAGTGAAAGTGAGGAGCAAATCTTCTAGAGCCATATAAGCCTCTGCATCATCACTCCAGCCTTCTGCATATTTGTGCTTCCTGGGATGCCATTCACACAGACCTTAGAAGCCTGTGGTTCTACCAGCCATTATATTTGGTCATTTTCTAATTGTGGCAAATAAAGTCATTGTGATCCTGCGTGTCTGTGGAAGCGCCTTGGAGAGTATAAAAGGTAAAGAAAACATCATATTTTACTCAGAAATAATCACAGTTTACATCCTCTCCTGAAATTGCCCTTATCATGCGTAGTACCTGATCCACAGGTCATACAAAGGCCACCTTGAAACAGCAGTTTTAATCATCTGCTCTTTGACTTAAATTGTACTGTGATTATCAGAGCTAAATCCCTACTTTGTTATTTTACCTACACATCAATATAACCAGTTTAAATTCCTAAGTATCCTCTCTTGAAATTGGAAAATGACTATTTGATGTGGAACACCATCAACAGGTGATTAGACCAGCTAGTTTGGTCAATGGAGATAAGCAATTGAAGTTGAGACTTTCGGCTAGCACAGCTGTGGAAATATCCTGTGTAAACAAGGTCACACCAGACCCACACTCTTCTGCCAATACACATGGCCACAGTAAATTGGTCCAAGAGCCATCTCATTCTGGCCCTTTTCCAACCCAGTGATGAATCCGTTTATCAAAATCACTGTCAGGTAAATGTTGTAAGACCTTGGCCAGAGTATTCCTTAAACTATAAGAGATGGAACACTTCGTAATGTATTTTCAAATTGAAAGTCACTTATCCTCTTAGCACTCCAAGAAGGTTTATGAACCAAATGCATGCTAAGAAATATTTTGAAAAGAACCAGTTAAGGTTTAGATGGAAAGCTTCAATGTAGTGGATTGTGGTATGCTACCAATTCTATCTAAAATAGGTTTACAGAATTAAAAGTTCATGGTCTTATTTACTCAGAAAAAAATAAAAAAATAAAAAGCAAAGCTAAAGTACTGGAAATGGGATGCAGTAAAACTCTAGGATTTCATCCAACTATTACTTGGAAATGAAAATTCCCTAATGGGAATAGGTCTTTGAAATGGGACATCTGGGTTTTACTAAGTGGGTAATTAAAAGTTTGAAATCTTGCCTGGAAAATGGGACAAAAGCTCAGATTACCAAGATAGGTGAGACATTCCCCACTGCCTTTATCATAGGAATGGCATGGGTCCAGGCTCTAACAAAGCAAGGCAGAGAATGTGTAGAATGTTAAACCACCCAAGGACAAAGGGGACTTTGGAATCTGATTTCTAGGGGATATTTGTCAGAAAACATGCTATACTTCCCGCAGCTAATGAAACATCCTGTGTAACAAATCCAGCATGGAGTGGCTAACGCTCAGCCAGGTAAATCATCATCTTAAAATGTGCTCTGCTCTTTCCCGACTCATAATCAAGACAGGCTTTTCCACGGAAATGGCCAGGCACCAGCTCAGAATGAAAGTCAGTATCTACCAGTTCACCTGGGTGACCTCCTAAAGCTTACAGGTGAACCTCAGAGACTTCAGATTCAAATAGAGGCAGTCTAGCTATACTTCATTCTGAGAATAAATAAGATAATAGATTGGAATAGTGAACGTAGACAAGAATATGGATAAATAAATGTAGACTTTGGGTGGCCTTCCCAAACCAGCTTATATAGGGCTTCTCATATTATATATAGCTTGCTTAATTTTTCTGTGACATTTTTGTTTAAAGAACACTGCACAAAGCATCTAGCTGGATTGAGCGATTACTGTAATAGTAATATAAGAATGCTCAGGAAAAACTGTTACTGTATCATCATGTTTCAGGCTGTGTCTCATAATAATGACATTCTACTCTGCAGGTTATACTATCCATTGGGACAGTTTATAATCTCACCTGACAGTTAACATCAGTATCTTTAGAGGTTTTGCATCACAATCCTCCAGGAGGCCATGAAGAATCATGGTTCAAAGCTTGAAATATTTCACTGCTTACACAATTTTATAAAATAGTAGGAAAGTGTAAAGTACAATATTATGGTAGAAATCTGAGTATCGTGCCATGTAAAGAAAATGTTTAGTTAGTTAGTAAGTGTAGATTAGTTTAATCTGGCACCCAAAGTAAGAATTTCCCAAGGCTAAGCACTAATGTACAACATTATTGCTTCACAATTAGAATTCAGATATGTTCAGCATTTGTCCTAATGTTGCAAATCTCCTCCTAGGAAAAAAAAATATTTTAGTCAATCAGGTCTATTTCAGTCTCATAGAAAATTCACACAATGGTTCCTCCCACAGACTAAAGAAGGTGCCTGCAGCCTGGAAAAACAAATTAGAAAGCAACGTAAAAGGACTTTCCAAGTTTGATCTTGTTCACTCTGCTGTTAGTGACATTGAGCAACCTGCTGAAGCTCTCTGGGCTTCAGTTTTTCCTTGCACAGGAATAACAATGCGGCCACTTTTGTTATAGTAGTATTAAGATCTTGATTACAAGTTGTTCAATTTTTTAACAAAAGGCAACAAATCATATCAATAGGTCAAGGCTACAATATCCCTTTACTCATCTGCCTACCTGAGCCTCATGCCCTAATTCTATTTCTTAGGCCAGATTTGGCAGGTACTTAGGCAAGAACAAACATCTTCTTCCTTATTTTCAGGTCTCTCAGAACACCCCAAGCATCATACTAGCTAGGCTATGTCTGCTGACCTAGCACTTCATTGAACCATCTTTGAACTCAGGCTCTGACTAGGAGCATTTAAATAGAGGACAGGATAATAGGAAGGTGACTTACCCGTCTCCTTTCCAAATGCCCATGCCAGCTGTGGATAACTGAGGGAGCACATCTAGAGTCTGCTGGTCACTACACTCGCACAGAGGATACTGGCATAGGCCACCACCTCATCAGCAATCCCAGGGGGCATCATATTCTCAGGCCCTGGGCCCGTTACCCCACCACCATCACCACTATCACCATCAGCCCCTTGTTTCATCACAGTGCCCTTCTTTTTTTTTTTTTTTTTTCAGATGGAGTCTCGCTCTGTCGCCCAGGCTGGAGTGCAGTGGCACGATCTCTGCTCATTGCAAGCTCCGCCTCCTGGATTCACACCATTCTCCTGCCTCAGCTTCCCCAGTAGCTGGGACTACAGGTGCCCGCCACCACACCCAGCTAATTTTTTTGTATTTTTAGTAGAGACGGGGTTTCACCGTGTTACCCAGGATGATCTCGATCTCCTGACCTCGTGATCTGCCTGCCTCGGCCTCCCAAAGTGCTGGGATTACAGGCGTGAGCCACTGCGCCCGGCCCACAGTGCCCTTCTTACTCTCTCTTTAAATAGTCTAGTAGATTACAAGGCTTCAAGGTCAAGAGCAGAGATTCTGATAAATTTTGACTTAAGGATTTTGGCTGGACCAAGATGATATTTAGTTGTGCCCTCTTTGCACTAATTTTTTATTCACCTACCCCTATGCTCACACACGACTTAAAAATAAGATAGGGCAGAAAATGAGGACTTATACTTTCAAACTGTAGTATCTTGGTGTCATATCTTCACCACCTCAGATGCATATTAAGGATAAAACCTAGAATAAAAACTGAATCACCAAAGAATTCCATTCCTTTGCTTATTCTGACCTTTCGCTTGAACACGTCAACATGTAGCTTTTGCATCTAGTTGTACAACTCTTGCATAGTGTCTCAGATTCTGCATTTCTCCAGTGTCCATATTACTAAAGTGAGAAATTTTGTAACAGAATAAAATTGGTGCTACTTTTTTCTCCTCTATGGAAGGCATCTAAAATGAGATAGGTAATTTTTGTTTTTAAGAAAAGTAACCAACACATAACTTCTTACCGGATGCTTAAAATTACCCTAACTAGACTCTGAATATGACATCTTGAAATAAATATTCCAGTAAGTAAATATCATACATGGAAAAACTATGAAAAATCAGCAGACATAAAAATAATTTGTCTCATAAAACTTAGTGTTGAAGTCTGGATATACTTTTGAGGTTTAAAAGACTTCAGAGTTGAAGCAGGGATAAAATACAAGAAAAACATAAATAAACCTTTTAAGTATAATGTTTTTTCCCAAACACGACAGTTACAGTAAGTAAATAAAATAATCATAAAATATCAAAGCACTAAATATATTTCCAACATGCACAAATAACCTACATGAGGGTAGGGTCCCTGAGACCCCACGATCCTGCTATGAAATCCTGGTGAACTATGACTGTAGTCAACCCCCCACAATTCCAAACATGACAACACAAATGCTGAAGACTGTGTGAATTGTTTCATCACTAGACCTCAGAATTTAAAGTCCTTGAGGAAATTCAAAAGTAAGCCTAGAATTCTGTTCTTCCTAATTCAGGAATGGGTGGCTTTTGGGTTTTCCCTGCTTTTATTCATGATAAATTTCCAAAGGCACCCATGGCACTGTGTTCATGCTGCCTCATATAACCAAGAGAACTGTGATGTCTGTAAAAGATCCCTGGAGAGTTCTCTCCAGAAGAGTTTGTCCAAGTTCACAAATTCTCTCTTGTACTTCTGTAAATATCAGGATGAGGTAAACATGAAGAAAGAAAAAAAGTCGCCAGCATAGTGAGAGCATGATAATGAGGAACAATACACTGGAATTAAGAAGAGAGAAGTTTTAGCTTAAATATCAAGGGAGAAAAAAAAGGATATATTGATAATAAACCCACCGGATTAGTGCACTGAATGATTTTTAAAATAAATAATGATCTTAAAACCATTTAAAACTGCATGTTTCTGGAAAAAAAATGCAGAAGACCTTTAAAAGATCAAGGTTACAAAAGCTCCTACAGGAGAACACAGTTCTTGATTATTTACACATTTTTATTATTTAGCATTTTCTGAGATATTCTCTGAAACTAAAAATAGCTCATATTTACATAGTTCTATTTGCCAGACACTGTTGTAAGCACTTTAGACACTTTAACTCATTTTATCCTCACAATAACTCTATGAAGTTATCACTGTCATCTCCATTTTACAGATGCGGAAACTGAGGCACCAAGAAACAAAGTAACTTGCCCAAAGCCACACTGTGATTGAGCAGTGAACCGCAGGACTCCAGACTGAATACTCTATCTGCTCACTCCGTAGAGAGATTTGCATAGCGTGCATTTGGTTTAAAATGCCAACTTTATATACCTAATTCTTCCTTCAGCAATTGTAGTTATATATAACCAAATGAGGCAAAGTTGTGCAATAGGTGAAATGTGTCCACTTTGTACCTGTCTGGGGCCTTCTTCTGAGCCCCGTGCCTCCTGACAGTGCTCCTACCACAGCCTTTGGTAACCAGGATTCTCATGTTTTTTTCTACCTTCCATATTAAAAAAAAAAAATGCTGTCAGGTGTTAAAATGATTTAACAAATATTCCAATGAAGGACAAGTGGCCAGAGCTTCTTAATATAATCCATGCACAAAAAGTATTTATTGAATGACTATGGACTGGAAGAGTACTGTATCTTACTGACTTCACGGCACCAAAAGTTCTAAGACTCAACAGCAGATGGGTTTAAAACCTTTACATTGATTCTTGCATAACTAAAGCAATAACTTAAGAGTCATGTGGCAAGCTACTCTCACTTGCTGATGCTCAGGTTAGTTGTAATTAAATGAGAGAAGGTGGGGGAGAGAGAGAGAGACATGGAAAGAGGGCATGGGTGGTTGCGCAGAAGATTAAAACACAGATTAATGTACCCTATGAATGGGGTGGGGGTCGAAGTGGAAGCAGTTTCCAGAACAGGGAGTGGGAAGAGTAAGAAAAGTCAATTGTACATGTGGCATTTCAACACCGCAGCATTCCACCAAAACCGAGAGCCAGCTCAGCAGGGAACATCTGCCAGTTGCTTCCAAATGAAGGGGAATCATTCTTCCAATGAGAAAATAGTGATGAAGGATCATCTTGGACTGGGAATAAAACTGAATTTTTACAGAGCCAACATCAGGCTTATTTTTAAAAATATTCCCACAACATTTAGATGTGCAGCGAGAGAAAGAGAAGAAGGAATCCACCTCCCCAGAATTGAAAGCATATCGGAAAAAGAGTTTAGTTAAGCATGTGCCTAATTTAAAGTACAGAAGTTTTATCAGGCTGAACCATATAAAGCTGTCATTTTTGTAAATCAAAAATGGTCAAATAGAGGCGATTTTACATGGTTCAACCTAAAAGAATTGAAGCAATATTAATCAATATGTAGCTGTAAATCACAGTAATACCTAATCATTGTAAGCTGTGTTTTGTTCATAAAATAATTTTGCCATGGTCACACAGCTGGCAAATGGAAAGCTTTCTAGCTGGTGAGGTCTCCTATCATTAGCCCATAAGTAGCTTCCATAGCACATTTATTCATTAGGCAAATATAGTTGAACGTTTACCATGTGTCATATACTGTGCTGAAGGTCACTTTTTTAATGTGGGTGAATTGCCTACTATTTCTTGCATAGCCTTTGGCCTCTAAGCTATTCACTGGGAAGCCCAGTGTGTTTTCAGTGTGAGTCAGATCAAAACTGTAAGGGGAGGGACAGGGTTGGTAAGAAGAAATGATAAAGAGGAGTTGCAAGCCTCACAATGACTTTATCTGTTTTTTCAAACAAACACATCTCTAGAGGAAGGCATTTTAGACACAGAGGCCAGCCGGGAAAGGGAGCCAGCCTGGGCTGGAGCAGCTAACTACAAAAAAGCCTACGCAGCCCTGCCTCCCAGTCACAGCCCACCGTGCCCACATGAGGCCCGCCCCCAGGCAGGCAGAGCAGGTGTGCAAGCAGCATCAGCATCGCAAGGGCATTCTTTAGAAATGTGAATTCTCAAGTCCCACCACAGCCCCACAGAATCATAAGCCCTGGGGGTGGAGCCCAGCAATCTGAGTTTGAACAAGTCCTCCTAGTGATTGGATGCACACATTAGTTTGAAGAACACCGCTTTAGGGAAGAGGAAGGCCGTGCAGGGATTAAGAAGGTCGAGGGCATGAGGGAACCCAAATGGTAATAAAAGAATCAAGGCAGCCCAGAAATACAAATCCTGTTGAATTTCACATTTTCATATGAAAATATCAAGTTGTCTTTTACTAGGCATTGAATCACATGAAAACTTAAACCACAGATAATACCGGTTACTAACACACTGAGGAATTACAATGTTCCAGATTATTGGTTAAGTACTCTACACAGATTTCATTTACTCCATCAAGAAACCTTATAATGCAACTATTTAACAAATAAAAAAATAGATAAGAAGTGAAATAACGGGTGGGTTAAATAACTTTCCATTTTCCATGCATTTAGCAAGTCGTGGGACCTAATTCAAAGTGAGGCGGTCTGATTTCACTCAGCTATCTGCTACATTTCACAGGACATTCTAACACATCATATCTCTTATTCCCAGCATGAAAACATGCCCATTCTCCATTCATTCTTCAATCAAAGTACTGTAGCTCCCACAACAAGGTGAAAGAAAAAAACGATGTATACTCTCTTTGCTGAGTTCCCACCCAAACCAAATACATTTTAGCGTTGGGAAAAGCATCCATCAGAGAACAAAGGATGTAGCTCCACCTAGTGGATAAATGTCCCCATTTATTTCAAATTGCCTTGTTTGTGCAAGAGCACAGTAATGAAAACAGAATCTACTCCTGACAAATCACTACAAAGCTAGCAACCCTAGCTACAAGCAGAGACTTTGTTAAAAGTGAGCTCAGCTGTATTCCTCTTGGTCAAGACCCTATTTTGTGAGCTGTATGTTCAACAGCCCATTTTAGAGTATCACAAGGAAGGACACACCCAGTTAGGAACTCATCCCCCCAGTCTCTCTATGTACTGCTTTCTACCTCTGTAAATGCAGACAATACAATCTGACTTCTCTGAGTCCTGCTGGTAGGAATAGCAAAGAAGATTATGCTTGCAAATAAGAAACGCTAATTCTGCTTAACTACAACAAATCCCAGTTAGGCTTCATGGGATAAGATATACCTTTCATTCTCTACACACCCTTCTGAGAAAAGAAGTACAAGAGGGCAGGTGGGAAAAATGGAGCTCAAGAAAGTAAAGCAATTTGCCTTTGTTTATTTAGTGACAGGTAAACAGCTGACAGGTTTTTCTTTTACCGGCTTTATCTGACTCTGGATCCAGATCCATGATGAAATGAAGCCATTGCCCCAGGACTATGCTCCAGGGGTCATTCAGAATGGTCTAAGGAAAATTTCAACTTCCTGTGATTCTGTAATGGCCCTAAACAGATATAATTGAAATCTGCTTTAACTAGCCACAGCAGCAACATTGCCCAACATGTAGGAAATATTTGTTATATGTCAATGGGCTTCTATGTTCATTGAAGCTCAGGAGGCACTGCATTGAACGAAATAAAGTGTGTTCACTGAAGTCCAGCCCTTCATATGCTATTAAAATGAAGGCTCTCCAAAAGAAACATCTGGTCCACTCCATTCCCTAAATTATTTGGCCAAGGATCCTTTCTTTCTTTTTTTGGTAGAGCACCCAGTAAGACTGGTGTTCAGTGGGATATGCGATGGGAAACCCTGGCCTAGGGTGGATGGTGTGCTTATCACCAACCCTGCCCTCCCAGTGCACACCTTAAAATGATGTGCCAAAACAGTCCATTTCACATCAGCATGGTAACTCCGGTAACCAGCATTTAAGATATTCAGGTCTTTCAAAATAAAATATTTTTGAGAAAAGTGAAATATTAATTGTAATTTTCCAATATAATTCCACGTAGTTGTTTCTCAGTGTCTAGCTTCATCAGCCCAGGTAAATGAGATCTCTTTCAGGCCTTCACAGATAGGACAGAACAGTCTCTTAGTCTATCTCCTCCTCAACACATGCCTCTAAGTCTGAGTGTTCTGCCCTCCACCCTCTCCACAGTTCTGGTGGCTCCCTCCCGTCTCCTGTGTCTGATTCTTCCTTTCAGCAATGAAGGATGCAGTCTGTTGTGTGGCCAACATAGACTCTGGGAATTCAAGGAGACACAAGACACAGCCTCTGCTCCCAAGGAGCTTAGATTCTTATCTCTGGGATTGCTCGTATCTGCTCAGCTGCCTGGTTTTAGTCCCTGATTCTAAGGACTGAGGATCATTAGTGGGGTTCTCCTGCCCCCTGCAGCAGCACTTAGGGGCCCTGCATTGGCTCTGCTCTGGATTTTCCCATGACTTCCCAGCACACCCACAGCTGCCACCTCTACCCAGGCTGTTTCACTGAGCAGGGCTGGGGCTGCTGCTGGAGCTGCACGTGGTGATTTTTGCTGTATTTTTCACTGCACAGGCTGCTTGCTCCTAAAATGGTAAAGGCTGCTTCTACTACACAACTTTGCAAAAACAGGTGAAAGAAAGAGAGGAGATGAGAGAGAGAAAGAGGCCCCAGTCACCTGCGTGCTATTGGTTCTGGGAAGCCAGGAGACAAAGAGCTGTCACCCAGTCCTCCGTGTTTCACAAAGGGACTCTGAACAGTGTCAAAGAGCAGCTGCAGTGCCAGCCTAACTGTAGCGCTAGGCAGTGCCCCTCACAGCCTTTCCATGCCCAGCTCAGGAGGCCACCAGCTCACTTGGAAGCCCTATGCTGGGACCCCCTTTCATTAACAGAGTTTATGCTTATTCTTGCAGCTCTCCCTGCTCCCACTCAAACAGGATTTTCTTTTATCACTCTAATTTCAAAATTACACACAGGAGAGAGGGAAGGAGATTCTACTCCTCGTTTCCTCTCTTCTGAGCTGCATTGTCCCCTTTTCCCCAGGCTCAGAGGCCATTTAATACAATTGTAGCCTTGCCCAGGAACAGAACCACCATTTATCATCTCACTTCTAGGAGAAATGATGACGCCTGGAGCACAGATTCAGGCACCAGGGAAAGCAAGCCTATTTGATGATTGAAGGGATAAATCCAAGGGTCACTCTACCTTCTGATATAAAAGCTTTAGAAATGAAAGTTTATGCATTGGGGACTTCTTTTATTTAGGCTTTGACTGACTGATCCTCCAAACCCATCAAAAATAAAAGAGCAAAGTCAGTCTGAAAGTAAACTTTGTTCCATATAACTTAAGATGAGATGGGGGAGGAGAGGGAAACTACAGTCCCCAGGCAATAGGTAGTAGGGAGTCCCCTGCCAAAAGGTGCAGAAGTTGATCTCTGACATCTTGGACAACTAATGGCTCCCATCTTGCTCATTATAAGAGTTGGCCCTTACCCTGTAAATCAGGATAGGAGGCAGTGGCAGCTTAGCATCCTACTTTGAAAGGATGCTGACTCCTACCATAGATCATCTGGAAAACTCCAATCTAAATTCTAGGCGAAAAAAAGAGGCTGAAACCTCAGTTTTTTTCCTCTATTATTATCCACATAATAAACATTATATATTATTATTTATATATTATTTCTAGAAATATTTATATACAAATATATAATATATGTAACATATTTGTATATACGTTATTTCTAGAAATAATACATAAATTTATATAAATACTATAAATTATGTATTATCTTATAATATAAATATTATATATTATTTATATTTATAGTATTTATTATGTGGATGGAGATAAACGCACTTCAATGAATATTAACAGCCCATTGCACTTAGGAATAAACATCAAACTCTAAAGTTGCCTTGAAGGCCCTACCTGACCCCACATTTCCTCCTGGTCTCCCAAGCTCATGTCATATCAATCTCCATGCCTGCTTCTCTGGTCGTTTTTCAGACCCTCTCAGGTGCCATGCTACTTCCTGCCTCAAGGCCTTCATGCAGGTTTTCCCTCTGCCTGGAATTAATGCCCAGCTCAAATGTCACTTCCTCAAGGACTCCTGCCCTTACCCTTGACCTAGGTTGGACCCCATCACTCACTTCCATCATATATTTCCATAGCCTGTTTTGTCTCCTAGTACTTTTCATAATGGAAATTAAATAATTTATTGGATCATTGGTTGATTCATGCCTCTCTTCTCCCACTCAACTAGCAGAAAGACGTGTGGAGGCAGCCAATTATTATTTGTAAAATGAAGGAAAGAAGAAACCATAGAGTTTAAAAACAAATGTCAAAGCAACCTCTCTGAGGTCACAGCTTCTGTAGAGAGAAGATATTGCATAGGGTCAAGGACATAAACTCAAGCCAGGCTGCCTGGATTCTTGTCTTTGCTCTGCCACTTACCAATTGTGTGACTTTGGGAAATTTGCATGAACTCACTCTTTCTCAAATTGCTTTTTTCTAGAAATGATCTATTTGTGTTATTTAACCTCCAAGCTCTGTTATTTTTGCTTTTTGTTTTACTAAGCTTATGCAGGTGGTAGGCTCCCTGAGGCCATGGTCTGCTTGGACTAAATCGTATCTTTTACTGGGCCTGGCTGAACTCTCTGTCTATGGGTCTGGGGTTATGGGATTTCATTTCATTTCCTTAAAATGAAGTGTAGGTGAACACTGTTCATTCAATGACCATATGATGTTTTGTATAAAGCTGATGTCTATGGATGGTGGCCATTTGAAGTGTTTTGACATGTAACTATTATTTTCATTGCCAAAACAGTGTTCACAACATGATCTTCATGGGGTGGAGATTATGGATTTTATTGTAAAACAATGTTATCTTGGAGTGGTGTCTCATCTTTCTTTACTTTCCTTGATATTTCTCTTCTTCCTAAACTGAGGAAGTTACATCACATAGGCTCTCACCCTCAGCAGGATAGTTTCCAAAGGGTTCATGTGGTGTGATGAAGATGTATATATATATACACACACACACATAAATTTATACATATACACACATAAATACACATACACATATGCATATACGTATGTCACCCCACCTTATTTTGCCCTGAAAACTTAATTAAGCACCCTTAATCTGTTGAAAGGACCAATCAACATAATCATAATCAGAAGAATCCAAATTCTGACATTACAATCACTCAAACTGGATTTTTTCCTAAATTCTAATACTCAGGTTTCTTTGTGATGAGTCATATTTACCCAATATACACAATGGTAGGTGAAAAAATGCTGAGAGAGTGAGTGAAGCTCAGCATTATGATGTTTCCCAACTGGTTATTTCTTATATAATCTGGTGTAGGAGGAGAGCTCAGCAATTACTGTATTTCCTATGCTTATGAAACAGATACATATATATTTTACACACATACACATTTATGTGTAAATATATAGAATAAAATACAGCAGGTTACATAAATAATTAGAAAAGTAAGGACACAGGACTGAGGTTGTCTCTAGGTACCTAGCCCAGCTGCTTCAAACCAGCCACCACAGGATCAATTAGGGTATGACACCATCTTATCTTCAGTATAGCTACAAGGAACAAATTGACCACATGATAGTTCAGGAACATCCAGGATTTCATACACCCTTAGTCCATAAATTCCACAAGCCAGCATCCCTCCATACTTGATGTGTGTCTTTCCAGCTACTCAAACATAGGTGCAGGAACCAAGACTTGACATACATTTGCTCATCAAAATTTGCTTAAGTCCAAGTTTGGCGACTCATGTGTCTCCTTCAACAAGTGATTCTACCTGATTTTACTGCAAAATAACATTCGCTTTAATTTGTTTCTATTTATCTACCATTAATTTCAGATAATTTTGCTTACATTTTATCTACAAGTTCATGAGATAATTTGCTACCTGAGATCTGCAAAGCAACTCTGTTTACAACTATTATAAGCATGTCATTCTTCTAAAGCTTCACTCTGGAATATTATGACAAAATAGCAAGAACATAATTTTAACAAACATAAAAATTATTACCATGCAGTTGTGCAAGCATGTCTTTCCTGTACTGAGGTCCACAATCCATTCTATTTGTGCATACTACATAAAGAGAGTAACAATTTAGCAGCCCTTGATTTTATTTTCCTGAAATCTATTGAGGAGGTAGGTAAAGGCCTCAACAATCTAAGCTTTGTGCTAAATATCTGCAACAGACCTTCTGCAAAAACTAGAACAAAATAATTAAGAACTTATTTAAGCAACCATTTGCCACAAACCAGATTGAGGGCTTTGAAATATGTACAAATATTTTTAAATAACCCTTCAAAGGGGAAATTCGTACTAATAAGTAAGGGCTGCTTCAGCTCCTGCTGCTGGCTCTGCATCCTGGGAGTACATATGAGTCAATATAAACAGGTTCCAACATTTTTCATCTTCCCTATGGTATCTAAAGAAATACTCTGATTTTAACTGCTACAAATCTGGGGCAGAGCCTTTTCTAATAAGATTCCATAATCTTCACAGCACAATACTCTGTGTTAGAGCAATCCCACGACTCAATTCCCCAGCAGTTAGTGTGCCAGGGTGAACTTCTGAGTCTCAGATAACATTAAGTCTGTGGTTTATGCCCTGATTGATAACATAGTCAATGGAGGCAACCTGTCCCAGAGAAAGGATCCAGAAAGCTTTGCATAGTGTTTACGATACAGATAACCTCCTGGCTGACATCTGCGGAGAAAAACCTTTGATGGATGAAAGAGGCTATAAGATCCTGTGCACCCAGATAGCTCTGGTGAATTTCTCATATATCACTCTTTAGACAATTATAGCTCTTTATTTCTTCTATTTGGTCACAAACGCTTAACTGATTTTTATAGCATTATGTTTTGCAGAGAGTATTTGATAAATATAATGAAATCATTTTATGCTAGATCCCAGGGGAGAGGCCAGGGGTATGCTGTTAAAAGACAATGTTTCTTTGTTATACATATTAGGCCCCGTACTATTACTGCAGCCTGAGTCTCATTGGAATGTTTAAGAGCCTCCCACACCAATAAGTCCTCTAACTGCTCACTAATCAAAGTGTGGCCTGTGGCCCAGCAGCATCAGTACCCCCAGAGATCTTGTTAGAAATGCAAAATCTCAGGCCCCACCCTAGACCTACTGAAGCAGAATTTGAAGATTAACAAGATTCCTGGATGTTTCCATGCACATTAAAGGCTGAAAAGCACTCCTCTATTACATCTCAGTGCAAGTTGCAGCCACAGCCTGTCAGTAACCAACAGGAGGAGATGGGATGTGGTTACCAAGTGACCCAGTTCCTTTATATTCCTTTCCTCTAACATCCCTTCCATGGCCATTTGGCATTGACTAGTGGACTTAGGCTGAGATTGACATGGCTCAACTAGGACATGAATTATTTGTGATCTAGTAAACACACAAGGTTGTCATGCCTTAGAGAAAGGCAGAAAGGGAAAAAATGCACTTGCAGAAAATCTGGGAGAAGAATGTCCATGGTTGATGGAGAAAATCCTTAAACTGACACAGAGTAGCTTGTTGGGTATGGTATGTGCAGAGCAGAACTTGTATACCCTGAAGTCTACCAGCTCCTCGAGTACACTCTACCTACAATTATAACTTTAGTCTACCATTATTCAATCCATCACTAATAAATTCTACTAGTCTCTTACAGAATATCCCAACTAAATGAGTTAGTTATTACATATGAAAGGCTAATACCACATACGTAAAGCAAAGGCAAATGAAAAAGAAGAAATAAAATATTATTTGGACTTTGACCTTCTGGTGCACTGAAGTTTGTGGTTTTTAGAGAATGTGAGACCAGTTACCATGTGAATACCCTTTAGAGATTAATCATAGCTTTGAGACCCTCTTAACTGATTAAACTGAACATTAAGTTTTTGAGCTACCAAAGGAACTTCCCTAGAGACCTTTAAAAGATCAATAAGCTGAATAAAGAGCATGCTAGCATGCTGCTATCCACCTCCCTAAAAACCAAGGAGGAGTTCCCTGTGCAGAATGCTGGAGATCAAGCACCTGGTGCCATGCTGGAAAGCCACCAAAAAGAGACTACCCTTTGCTGAGAAGGGAGACTTTTACCTCTAAGTGGCAGGTTTCTGGAACAGAAATTACTGGATTGTTCTGTTGTTGGCTAAAGAGACTATTCAATTTGACTGTTTCCTTGTAATAACAAGAGAGCCCAGAACATATCAGCTTTCATGTTTTGCAGGAAATGAAACCTAATAGAGCTGGATTATTTTATTTTTGAAGACATTGGGTCAATCAAGAACAGCTCTGGGATCCTATCACTGTTTTGCATTCTGCCCTGCCTGCTGGCGGCTGAGCTGGATACAGAACAATGCTTTTGTAAATGGATAGAAATGTCTGACATGAACGATAGGGCTCAAATCTTTTCAAAGCTATTATATTAACATACAAAAGATCCTTCAGCCAAACTAGGTCATGGGACCACAAGCAAGAAATACTTACTGCTGTTTCTGTCTTTTCCTTTAGCATTGTTGTACTTGATGACATTGGATAATGACATTTATGATATATCTATACGGCATTCACACTTTACAAAGCACTGTCACATACACCATTTTATTTAATACTCAGAACATCCCTGTGAGAAATGTATGAACATCCCAGTGTTATAAATGAAGCAACTCAATTCCCAGAGCTCTGGCCAACTTCTCATGGGTAACAATGAAAGAGACACTGTGTTTCTTTGATAGAGGGAAGTCAGTAATTAATGTGATATTCAATTTTATCTGTCAAATTGACTGGATCATGGGATGCCCAGATATCTGCTTAAACATTATTTCTGGATGTGTCTGTGATGGTGTTTCCAAAAGAGTTTATGACTTGAATTAGTAAACTGAGTAAAGTGGATTTGCCCTCCCCAATAGGGGTGGGCATCGCCCAATCCACTGTGGGCCTCAATAGAACCAAAAGGCCAAGGAAGTTTAAATTTACTTTCTATCAGACTGCTTGAGTTGAGACATCTCCCGCCCTCAGCTCTCCTGGTTTTCAGGCCTTCAGACTCCAGATAGTGTAGACTAGAATCTACACCATCAGCTCTCTGGATCTCAGGTCTTTGAACTACATTATCAGCTTTACTGGATCTCCAGCTTACAGACAGCAGACTTCTCATGGGACTTCTCAGCCACCATAATTCCATGAGCCAATGCCTTATGATAAACTTCCTTCTAGATGTATCCTATTGGTTTTATTTCTCTGGAGAATCTTGACTAAGACAGTTAAGAAGCAGATAGATCAAGTCTCTTCCTGGTGCCATGAGAAATAATTCAAAATTTTACCAAAAATGTAGAGAAGTGAATTGTAAATGAAGAATTTTAGCCTTCATGCTATGTCATTTCCTACAGCAATAACACTGTGCAGAACTCTCTTCCCTGATCTCAAAATGCAATTCCTCTTCGTACACTTTGTAGTTCTATTTATCTCTCAGAACTGATGTAAGTTCCTTCTCCTCCTTGAAGCCTTCATTGCACATTCCAGCCAGAAAGTTGAACAGCAGAAATATTGACTACACAGGAGTTTTCATATAATGCCTTGTATGATGGTTAGTGTATTCGTCTGTTCTCATGCTGGTATGAAGAAATACCCAAGACCAGGTAATTTATAAAGCAAAGAGGTTTAATTGACTCGACAGTTCCACAGGGCTGGACAGGCCTGAGGAAACTTACAATCATGGCAGAAGGGGAAGCAAGCATGTCCTTCTTCATGTGGCAGCAAGAGAAAAGTGGCAAGCAAGGAGAAAAGCCCCTTATAACACCATCAGGTCTCAGGAGAACTCACTCACTATCCTGAGAACAGCAGCATGACAGAAACTACCCCCATGATTCAGTTATCTCCACCTGGTCCCACCCTTAACACATGAAGATTATTACAATTCAAGGTGAGACTTGGGTGGGGACACAGAGCCAAACCACACCATTTTGCCCCTGGCCCCTCCTAAATCTCATGTCCTCACATTTCAAAACATAATCATGCCTTCCCAACAGTCCCCAAAATTCTTAACTCATTCCAGCCTTAACTCAAAAGTCCAAGTTCAAGGTCTCATCTGAGACAAGGCAGGTCCCTTCCACCTATGAGCCTGTAAAATCAAAAGCAAGTTAGTGACTTCCTAGATACAGTGAAGGTACAGGCATTGGGTAAATGCACCCATTCCAAATGGGAGAAATTGGCCAAAACAAAGGGGCTACAGGACCCATGAAAGTGTGAAATCTAATAGGGCATTCATTAAATCTTGAAGTATCAAAATGATCTCCTTTGACTCCGTGGTCATACATGCAGGTCACATTGCAAGAGGTGGGCTCCCACTGATGCAAGAATGGGCTCACTCTTGGGCAACTCTATCCCTGTGGCTTTGCAGGGTACAGTCCCCTGCCTCAGCTACTTTCACAGTTGGCATTGAGTGTTTGTGGATTTTCCAGGTGCATAGTGCAAGCTGTTGGTGGATCTACCATTTTGGAGTCTAGAGAACAATAGCCCTCTTCTCACAGCTCCACTAGACAGTGCCCCAGTGGGGACTCAGTGCGAGGGTTTCAACCCCACATTTCCCTTTGGTACTGCCCTAGCAGAGGTTCTCCATGAGGGCTCCATCCCTGCAGTAGACTACTGCCTGGACATCCAGGAGTTTTCACATATCCTCTGAAATCTACATGGAGGTTCCCAAACCTCAATTCTTGTCTTCTGTGCACCTGCAGGACGAACACCATGTGGAAGCTGCCAAGGGTGGGAGCTTGCACCCTCTAAAGCAACATCCTGAGTTGTACGTTAGCCCCTTTTAGTCATGGCTGGAGCAGCTGGGATGTAGTCTCTAGGCTGCACACAGTAGGTGTCCCCTGGAACTGGCCCAGGAAACCATTTTTCCCTTCTAGGTCTCAGGCCTGTGATGTGAGGGGCTTCCACAAAGGTCTCTGACATGCCCTGGAGACATTTTCCCCATTGTCTTGGTGATTAACATTCAGCTCCTTGTTACTTATGCAAATTTCTTCAGCAGGCTTGAATTTCTCCCCAGAAAATGGGGTTTTCTTTTGTATTCCATAGTTGGATTGCAAATTTTCCAAACTTTTATGCTCCGCTTCCTCTTGAGTGCTTCCTTGCTTAGAAATTTCTTCCACCAGATACCCTAAACCATTTCTCTCAAGTTCAAACTTCCACAGATATCTAGGGCAGGGCCAAAATACCACCAGTCTTTTGCATAGCAAGAGTGACATTTACTCCAATTCCCAACATGTTCCTCATCTCCATCTGAGACTACCTCAGCCTGGACTTAAATGTCCATATCATGATAGCATTTTGGTCAAAGACATTCAACAAGTCTCCAGGAAGTTGCAAACTGTCCCACAGTTTTCTGTCTTCCTCTGAGCCTTCAAAACTGTTCCAACCTCTGCCTGTTACCCAGTTCCAAAGTTGCTTCCACATTTTTGGGTATCATTACAGCAGCACCCTACTCCCGGTACCAATTTACTGTATTCGTCCATTCTCATGCTGGTATGAAGAAATACTCAAGACTGGGTAATTTAAAAAGAAAAGAATTGGCTCACAGTTCCACCAGGCTGTGAGGCCTCAGGAAACTTACAATCATGGCAGAAGGGGAAGCAAACACATCCTTCTTCACATGGAAGCAGGAGGGAAAAGTGCCAAGCAAAGGAGGAAAGGCCCCTTATAAAACCATCAGATCTTGGGAGAACTCACTCACTATCATGAGAACAGCAGCATGGTAGAAACCACCCCCATGATTCAATTATCTCCACCTGACCCTGCCCTTGACATGTGGAGATTATTCCAATTCAAGGTGAGATTTGGGTGGGGGCACAAACCAAACCATATCAATTGGTCGTATCCACAACTTGCCTGCCTATTTTGAGCATAGGTTCTGAAATTCAGCTGTATATTAGGAATGGAACCATATAGCCTCATATGGAAACCATGGGCTTTAATTTAGCCATATCTAGGTTTAAATCCCAGCGTTTCCTCTTCACAGCCACGGAAACTTTCTTGTTACTCTATTGAGACAGGTTAATAGAATAATGTCTATAATTTTCATTAAAGTACATCAGGTTATCAGCATTATAATAGGTTCAATGTCAAATATTTTAAGTTTTAATTCTAGGCATGAGCAGGTAAAATGCTGTTAAGAATGCACAGTCCAAGGATAGTCAGTTCCCATTCTAACCATAAGGGCCACACTCCAGGAGTAACTACTGCATTTTCTCCACCTGCTGATGTCTTCATCTGCAACAGACGTTTTGCTAATTTGCATACTAGATGTCAGAAACCATTTTCTCCCTTGATAACAAGATTCTGTTAATTTGTATGATAGATGTAGAAGTTGGCTCTCATTAACAAAATCAGAGACACTCAAGTTATGAGGATTGATCAAAATAGAGTCTTGCATACCATTGCATGAAGAGAGGATAAGAGTTCCTCAAGGTCTGTACCTTACATTCCTTGGAGACTGTATTTAAGGCTGGATTCCTAACTGATTCTTTCTCTAGCCATTTCTTTAAGGGACTCCTGACTGCATGATGCTGCTAAGAGGATACAGAACACTGCTTTAGCTACATAGAAACCCTTCATATAGGATGTGGCCAGAGCTCCGACAAGCCAGGACTTTATTGATCACTTGCCCTTTCTTGAGATGTTTTATTCACTTGGCTTCAGGGTCACCATCATTCAAGACTGTCCTCCCTCACTGGCCACTTCTGTTCCCTCTCCAAGGCTGACTCTCCCTTATCTCCCCAGAAACTCTGATATGTTAGAGTGGCCAGGGCTCAATCCACATAATTCTCTGTCTTCACTCACTCCGTAGGTAATATCATCTGATATCTTTAAATGAACATTGATATACTGATGATCCTCCCTCATTTCTTTCATCTGCCTTGACATCTTTTGGCAGATGTTTAGTAAGTATTTTCAACTTAGCATGCCTATTAACCAAACTCCTTATCATCTTTCCTATCATTATATCAGCACACAGCAACTCTATCCCCTCCGCTGCACAGGCCAAAAGACCTTGGATTTATCCTTGACATTTTGCTTTCTCTCACACCACATAGCCAATCCATCAGCAAATCCTACTGGCTTTTACCTCAGAATTCTGCTTCTCTTCTTCTTGATCACTATTACCCTCTCATCAACTCTATCCTAGGTTATTGAAAGCCTTCCAATTAGCCTCAATAGGATCAGTTCTCTACACAGGAGGCAAGGTGAGGCTGCTAAAAGCTAATTCTGACCTTGTCATAAATCTGCTCAAAAAGCCAAAGTTTTCTCAGTGACCCATGAGGCCTTATAATCTGACCCTCCCACCCCTTCTCCTGGATTTTCTGACCTCATCTCCCTTCATTCACCCTCCCAATTGCACTGGCCCTCTTGCTGTTCTTCTGACAAGTCAAGCATTCTATTCTCAGTAGCTTTGTGCTGGCTCTTTTTACTGTGTGAAAATGTCTTCTCCCAGATTTCCTCATGGCTTTCTTCCTCACTTTGTAAACAAAGCAGATCTCATACATCACATGATAAGGGAGGCCTTTCCTAATTGTCCTGTGTAAAAAATCACCCCTCAGCATTTCCCATTCACCTTCTTGTTTCTCTACAGCTTTTATCATTATCTGATATACAATAGATATACTTACTCACCCATGGTTTCTGTACCTCCTCATTAGAATGTGCACAGTATGGGAATTCCCACCTTTATAGCCAGAACTTAAATAGTGTGCCTGGTACATACTAGGTTACATTCAGTAAACATTCAATAAATGTTTATTGAATGAGTAGCAACTGCCCATAACTTTCATTGTCATCATCATCATTACCATTGTCCTTCAAAGGCTCATCCCAGGCACTTCCCCAGGAGAAGTATATAATATCTCAGTGCTAACGGTAAACATGTTGTGAGTTCATGGTGATAAACATAAATTTCCGCTTCCTCCTAAGCACTCATAGATTTATAACCCCATAATTTAGACAGAGTTAGCCCACAGTAGATTCTCTAGCAATAAAAGACCTACTTCTACTCACTTAGAAGTTATTGATAATGATAGTGCTTAAGATGATTTTTAAGAAAAATCAAGGACAGTACTGTACACTGAATAGCATATGGAAAAGATGGTTTTTGCATCCTTTAGGTAATCTATAATAGTTACTTTTGTCTAATACGATGAAACTAAAATTTTTGACCCTAAAATATCTGTATCTATTTTTATATTCTTCTTTTTTTTGAGATGGAGTCTTGCTCTGTCACCCAGGCTGGAGTTCAGTGGTGTGATCTCAGGTCACTGCAACCTCTGCCTCCTGGGTTCAAGCTATTCTCCTGGATCAGCCTCCCAAGCAGCTGGGATTACAGGCACACACCACCACACCCAGCTAATTTTTGTATTTTTACTACAGATGGGCTTTTGCCATGTTGGCCAGGCTGGTCTTGAACCTCTGGCCTCAGGTGATCCACATGCCTCAGCCTCCCAAAGTGCTGGGATTACAGGCATGAGCCACCACGCCTGGCTTTATTTTTATATTATTCTTAAAAGATAAAGTATATATAAAAATAGTTGATATATTTGTTCTAGCTCCCATTTGACTGCCTTCTGCCATACAATTGCAATGTGAAAGGTAATAGACTCTTTTTGCCATCAATCAGCAATTCTTTTTTACTGGGCCAAAATCCTCTTCTAGTCATAGCATGTCATTCCCCACATTTGTTCATTTTCCTAAAGTTCTATTAATAAATTTTCTATTATCCCAAAAATCTGTAAGTGACTAAGCACAGAAATAATTATAAATTTAAAATCTACATATAGGATTAATTCAAATACTTGTTTTGTGAATAATTCAAGTCCCCCCAAAAACTTGCATTCCATTGCTGTGTTATTTATTCTGGAATTGAAAATACAGCAAGACTTTATTCATATGGGCTTTACAAATCTGGAATTTGAAGAAATTCAGACAAGGTGAAATTTGAAGGTTATCTTTGATAAGGATGTTCGTCTTAATAGAGTATATAAATTAATTTGGTAACCAAATATAAATGACAAATAAGCATTTGAGATTAAAAATTTTGCAAAACCCTTGGATATATTAGCAACAATTTTTTTCTTCTTTTAAAATTTAAGGTAAGAAGTATTTAAATGTTCATTCAATTATTTTGGTATCATTTAGTAAAGTGTCCAACCTAATAACAAGATCCTTTCGACACTGATTTGTTTTAGTGGTTCCCACAACTCTTTGATTTTATTATTTTAATTTATAGGTAATTCCTCTAGGCACTAGCTCTGTAACTGACATTGATTTATAATTATTATTATTAATAGTTTATAAGCAATAAACTGCACTACCATTGTCTTAACAAAATATCGTAAAGTGGGTGACAGGTAAACAACAGTTATTTATTTCTCAGAGTTCTGGTGGCTGGAAAATCCACTATCAAGGCGCCAGCAGATTCAGTGTCTGGTGAGGGCCAACTTTCCGGTTTATAGACAGTGTCTTATAATAGCTGTGTCCTCACATGATGGAAGGGACAAAGCAGCCCTTTGGGCCCTCTTTCATAATAGCTCTAATCCTATGCCCATAGGTTCCACCACCTAATACATAACGTTGGGTGTTAGGATTTCAACATATGAATTCCTGGGGGACACAAAATTCAGTCCGTTGCAACAGTTAAATTCTGTAATTTAACACGCTTATTATTTTAGAATTGCTCTTGCCCATCTAGTTTGAGTCACTAATGTATTAGTACATGAGACTGCTACATGTACATAGAAATATTTTAAGGATCACTAACATTTTTCGAATAAAGCAATTTAAGTGCAGTTTACCTCTGATAAAATTTTGTTTTCAATTTAAAATAAGCATATTTTAGTGAATTTGCCTTGTTGTCTTTGAGACATCAAACTGTTTGCTCACTTAAAAACTTGCCAAATTAACTACATTCTAAACCCACATGAAAATTGTATGTTCTAAATTTCACTGCAAGAATCACTAGCATTATATATGTCAATACTTAGTAACACTAATTTAACAACGACTGATTTTCAAAACAGGCATTTAACTTGGAAGACATTGCTTTAACTTTCCCGTGTTAAAAAAATAGAAAATATTACCTGTGTTAAAAAAAAACATAAAAAATACAAAATGATACTGAATATTTACTAATTCACTATTAGCTTGTTTGTGTTTTTATTACTTGAAATACCTCAAGGAGCCATCAGACCCACAAATAAAATAGTTTAGTCACAAATCATATGAATTAAAACTATCTCAGCAGATACAATGTTGGTTTATAGAAAAAAATTATATTTTGTACCTGATGGTCAACAAACTAGCAGTTTGCTTTTCCAGAAGGAAAGGGAATTTCAGTGACAAGGGTCCTCTGAAACCTTCTGCGTCTGTTTCCCTGACATTCAAATATGGCCTTGTTCGTTCTCTACAAGCCTCAAGGCTTGAAAGTCATCCAAGAGCCAGGGACCAATCTAAAGTAGATTGGCTTATACCCAAATTTAATGAAACTTCCTTAGAGGAAACTGATTTCCCTCATTATCCTTTATGTAGATAATATGTGGAATTAATTCTCCTTCACTAAGTTATCATTACATTGAGCACACAAACACAGATATAATGTTATTAAAAGTAATGGAATGAGTTCATTCACTGTTAACTTTAATGGTTATATCCTCTCCAGTGTCCCAAAGAAATGTCTCTGTCTCTCTGCTTTAGCAGATTAAAGGTCAGGCCTAAGGTTACCAAATTTCATGCTCACTAGAGAAATATCTGCTCTCTCTCAGGCCTTACTCCTTTCAAACTCTGAATGAGGCTGGGAGGAGCAGACAAAACTGTTCTAAAATACTTCTTTCCAATGTGACAGCGACAGGCACAGATATATATTTCTACACATTTGTTTTGCAATGCAATTGAAAATGCAATTTTATTTTTTAAATAAAATTATAAGAAATTAAACCTGAGACATTTAACTTTAACATTTATTATTGATTTTTCCTTTCTGGGTATTGGAATTAGTATTTCTTTTTAAATATTCAACAATCATACTTACATACTTATTAATATTCGGAGTGAGTAAAGCCTGAATGGGTAACACCTTTACATTTTAAGCATCAATCTTGTTGTTCATTTTGCTAAAGTAAAACCTAATCAACCTTTATTTGCTGCAAAAAAAAAAATTCACTAAGTATTTATTGGCTATACACACAAAAAAATTACAGAACTATAAATGCAATGTAAGAGAAATACACATACACATATATTCATACATATACACACCCATGTATATATATGTAATGTAAATATTAGTATATATACTAATGTAATCATATATATCTATATATTATATGTAATTATATATTATACATGTTTTGTATATTATATATAATATATAACTTATATATTATATATGTAATTATATATAGTATATAATTAGTATAGATATAAAATGTAAATATTAGTATATATACTAATATACCACATCACAGAAGCATAAGCTTACCCCTATTTTAATTTTATTAGTTCAAGAAGCATTAAATTTCTATGTGTTAAGCACTGCTATATTAACTTTGAAAATATGAAGACAAACAATAAAGGTTTTGTGTCCTTAGAGGTAATGATTGAGGAGGGAATGCAGACTTGCAGACTTAACTAAGCATCAGTAATTCTAATTACATGAGGAGTGCTCAACACACAAAAAAATAAGTTTTTGGCATTAAAAAAACAATAAAGAGAAAAACAAGGCTTTCAGCCAAGATATAATAACAGGGACCAAATTTACACTCCTATTACAAACAACCAAAGTACCAAACAAAATATGTAAAATTATGGTTTTGAACACATTGGAAATGAGGGGTTGGGTTTGAAACAGATGAATTGAATCCTACCTATGATTGCCCCAGCTTACTTCCTAGAGGTAGTTTCCAGGTTTTGATGCAAAGACGGGAATCCAGGCAGAGCCCAGTGAACTCCCTGAGTTGAGGAGACAGAGTTGGGAGTCCAGGGAAGACAAGATTCCTGGTGTTTGCAGAGCAGAACACTGAAGAGGAGAGAGATACACAGGAAGAGAACTCCACAGAACTGCAGGTGTTCCCCACTGAGTATTTGGTTAAGCATCAAAGAGTGCCTGTGTGTAAGAAAACTACCCAAGGCCAGGAAACGGCCACTCAGAAGAATAAGAAGTCACAAGCATTTTATACATCAAAAACAGACAAACAGAGAGCCAAATCATGAGTGAACTCCCATTCACAATTGCTTCAAAGAGAATAAAATACCTAGGAATCCAACTTACTAGGGATGTGAAGGACCTCTTCAAGGAGAACTACAAACCACTGCTCAAGGAAATAAAAGAGGATACAAACAAATGGAAGAACATTCCATGCTCATGGGTAGGAAGAATCAATATCATGAAAATGGCCATCCTTCCCAAGGTAATTTACAGATTCAATGCCATCCCCATCAAGTTACCAATGACTTTCTTCACAGAATTGGAAAAAACTACTTTAAAGTTCATATGGAACCAAAAAAGAGCCCGCATCGCCAAGTCAATCCTAAGCCAAAAGAACAAAGCTGGAGGCATCACACTACCTGACTTCAAACTATACTACAAGGCTACAGTAACCAAAACAGCATGGTACTGGTACCAAAACAGAGATACAGATCAATGGAACAGAACAGAGCCATCAGAAATAATGCCACATATCTACAACTATCTGATCTTTGACAAACCTGACAAAAACAAGAAATGGGGAAAGGATTCCCTATTTAATAAATGGTGCTGGGAAAACTGGCTAGCCATATGGAGAAAGCTGAAACTGGATCCCTTCCTTACACCTTATACAAAAATCA
Organism: Pongo abelii; assembly: GCF_028885655.2. NCBI lineage: Eukaryota > Metazoa > Chordata > Mammalia > Primates > Hominidae > Pongo > Pongo abelii. Next base: position 91,801,764 of record NC_071990.2, on the reverse strand, counting down.
ATTCAAGATGGATTAAAGACTTAAATGTTAGACCTAAAACCATAAAAACCCTAGAAGAAAACCTAGGCATTACCATTCAGGACATAGGCATGGGCAAGGACTTCATGTCTAAAACACCAAAAGCAATGGCAACAAAAGCCAAAATTGACAAATGGGATCTAATTAAACTCAAGAGCTTCTGCACAGCAAAGGAAACTACCATCAGAGTGAACAGGCAACCTACAAAATGGGAGAAAATTTTCACAACCTACTCATCTGACAAAGGGCTAATATCCAGAATCTACAACGAACTCCAACAAATTTACAAGAAAAAAACAAACAACCCCATCAAAAAGTGGGTGAAGGACATGAACAGACACTTCTCAAAAGAAGACATTTATGCAGCCAAAAAGCACATGAAAAAATGCTCACCATCACTGGCCATCAGAGAAATGCAAATCAAAACCACAATGAGATACCATCTCACACCAGTTAGAATGGCAATCATTAAAAAGTCAGGAAACAACAGGTGCTGGAGAGGATGTGGAGAAATAGGAACACTTTTAAACTGTTGGTGGGACTGTAAACTAGTTCAACCATTGTGGAAGTCAGTGTGGTGATTCCTCAGGGATCTAGAACTAAAAATACCATTTGACCCAGCCATCCCATTACTGGGTATATACCCAAACGACTGTAAATCATGCTGCTATAAAGACACATGCACACGTATGTTTATTGTGGCACTATTCACAATAGCAAAGACTTGGAACCAACCCAAATGTCCAACAATGATAGACTGGATTAAGAAAATGTGGCACATATACACCATGGAATACTATGCAGCCATAAAAAATGATGAGTTCATGTCCTTTGTAGGGACATGGATGAAATTGGAAATCATCATTCTCAGTAAACTATCACAAGGTCAAAAAACCAAACACCGCATGTTCTCACTCATAGATGGGAATTGAACATGAGAATACGTGGACACAGGAAGGGGAACATCACACTTCGGGGACTGTTGTGGGGTGGGAGGAGGGGGGAGGGATAGCATTAGGAGATATACCTAATGCTAAATGGCGAGTTAATGGGTGCAGCACACCAGCATGGCACATGTATACATATGTAACTAACCTGCACATACATGTACCCTAAAACTTAAAGTATAATAATAATAATAATAGTAATAAACACTAGATGAATGTTAATAGGTGTTGAGAAAAAAAAAATAAATAAATAAATAAAAAATCTGCTGTACACTGTTGCAGACACAGTAGTGGATCTTCTCACCCTGCCTAGTGACCTTGCACTAAAAGAAAGCACTTTTCTCACTTTTCTGGCAGCTCCAATCCCACTGGAAGTGAGCAGAAACTAAACAAAAGCACTTTTCCTGCCTTTCTGGTGGCTCCACCCCCACTAAAATCAAGGCTGTGCCTGTTCAGGCTTTCAGGAAGGGTGGGTTTCAACTCCCCCTCTCTACACAGTGTAGCAGTACCCCAGCAATGGAGGATAAACCATGAAGTTACCTGCCCTAGACTGTGGGTCAAAGCTCTGCTCTGACCCCCATTCTAGTGATAACTGTCAGACAGGCAGATCTATAGCACAGAGCCACACTGTGGTCAGGAACCAAAGGACAAAGCCTTTATAAACAGATGGTTGTGAGCCCAATGACAGGAGTATGACAGTGAAGCAAACTGCATTACTGCCAGTCTAGGGTGAAGAGCTGGTGCACCCCCACCCCTGCCCCTTCCTCTGAGACTTTCAAGGCACCCCATCACAATCTCTTCCTGCCACCCTAATCAGGGCAGGTGCATCCAATGGGTACCAGACTATCTGCCAGCTCTTAATCTTTAGTGCCTTCTACGGGACTGCAGCCTAAACTGCATCACCAAATGAAAATACATCCTCATAACAAGCAGCATCTGAGAAAGATATTGAACAGAAAGTATTCCCAACCAAGGAACCCATACAGAGCCTTGGTCCCATGAAAGCAACCAAAAAAAAAAAAAAAAGCCAGTCAATCATACACACGTACGCGACATACACCATAGTCATACCCTCAAGGGAGAAAAGAACAAAAAAATTAAAGCCCCATCCAAATGATAGAAAATCCAAAAAAAGAAAAAGAAGAAGACAGCTCCCTCAGATTAGAAAGAATCAGCACTAGAATTCTGTCAGTACAAAAAGCCAGAGTGTTTTGTCACCTCCAAAGGATCTCATTAGCTTCCTAGCAATGGATCCTAATCAGATTGAAACATCTGAGATGATATTTAAAGAATTTAAAATACAAATTGCAAAGAAACTCAACTAGATCCAAAAGAAGGTTGAAATCCAAAAAAAGAAAGTGAAAAAAAGAAGATTTGGGATATAAAAGACAACATAGCTGTGTTAAGAAAGAATCAGGCTGGGCACAGTGGCTCACACCTATAATCCTAACACTTTGGGAGGCAAAGGCAGGTGGATCACTCGAGCTCAGGAGTTTAAGACCAACCTAGGCAACACGGTGAAATCCTGTCTCTACAAAAATTACAAAAATTAGCCAGGCATGGTGGCATGTCTCTAGTCCCAGCTTTGGGGGGCTGAGGCAAGAGGATCACTTGAACCTGGTAGGTCAAAGAGGCTGGAGTGAGCTGAGATTGTGCCACTGCACTCCAGCCGAGTTTCAGGTGCATTATATTTATTGTGCACTTTATTTCTATTATTATTACATTGTAATATATAATTAAATAAGTATCCAACTCACCATAATGTAGAATCAGTGGGATCCCTGAGATTGTTTTCCTGCAACCAGACGGTCCCTTCTGGGGATAATGGAAGATAGTTACACAGCATCAGGAATTAGATTACCATAAGCAGAGCACAACTTAGATCCCTGGCACGTGCAGTTCACAATAGGGTTCACGCTTCTCTGAGACTCTAATGCCACTGCCCATCTAACAGGAGGCAGATCTGAGGTGATAATGCGAGCCATGCGGACATGCTATAAATACAGATGAAGCTTCACTTGTCTGCCCACCACTCACCTCCTGCTGTGCAGCCTGCTTCTTAGGCCACGGATGGTCCAGCACGTATCTGTGGCCTGGGGTTTGGAGACCCCTAGTTTAGAGAATGCAGACCACAACCCAGGTGGCTGGTCTGCCTGACCAAACTTGCTTCTGCTTTCAATCCCAGAAATGGTCCAGTCCCTGCTGGGGCTTGGCTACAGCACTGTTTGACCTTGAAACTGCAGCAAAAATCGTCTGCCAGGAGGTCCAGAATGAACTGCCCACACTACTGTCTTGGAGAAAAGGCTTGTCTGTCGCCTGACATTAGTCTCTGCAGTTAACCTGAAAGTTGCCCTGAAGCACTGTTCTAGCCTTCTTCAGCTGAGGTCCTAGCTCAGAGCTGTTCATACAAAGACCCAGGAGACTTGCCTGTATGTTACAGCCAGAGAGTCTGAGCTTCCCTTATGAGCTAGCTAACCTTCATTCCACAGATTCTGAGGAGGCCCAATAACAATTCCAGCCCCTCACTGCTTTGGGGAAGCAATCCACCTGTGCTAAGCTCTGCTGGGAGATTTGTACCTGTTTGGGCCAATAAGACTGGGCTCTCCAGCCTCCATACACAACAGATCTTAAGGGGGCCCATTCCCAGCTCTGGCCCCTCCTGCAGTAATCAGGAAACCATCTCACCTGTGTAAGGACTTCCTGGGAAATACACATCTCTCTGAGCCAAGGAGCAGGTGCTCCAGCCTTGGCCTCACAGGAATCCAGTCTTATATCTAGCCTTCAGTTGGGAAAGTACAGTGTCTGTGCTGAGACCTGCTAGGAGACACGTGCCTCCCTGAGCCAACAAGATAGACTCTCCAGCCTCTATCCTATAGCAAATCCCAGGGGGCTCAGTCTCAGCTACAGTCTGCGGTTGGAAAACTATCCTGCCTGTGCAGTGTCCTTGTAGGAGACAGGTGACCCTCTGAGCCAATCAGGCTTTCCTGCCTCTGTCCTATAGGAGATCCCAAGGGGGCCCAGTCTTAGCTCAAACCCCTCCTGCTACAGTTGGGGAACTATCCCATCTGTTCAGGTACCTGCTGGGTAGTGCACACTATCTAAACTAATGAGACAGGCCCACCAGCATCCTTTCCACTGCAGATCCTGAAGTTGGTCCAATCTCAACTCTAGCCCCTCTCACTGCATCTGGTAACCCATACCAGCTGTGCAGAGATCTGAGAGTCATGCTTGTCTTAGCCACTGGGGTAGTCTTCTAAACTTAAGTCCCTGGCTTGCGCTCCCACACAGCCCCAGTACTCTCCTTAAGTCCTCCCCAGATCCTTCTGGACCAGAAAGCCACGTCAACCTCGCCCTTGTGAGACTCATGGCAAGCCTGGGTTTAGAGTGTCCTCTAGTGCAGGTACCTGCACAGATCACAAGCTCTGAAACACAATAGTCCGTCAGCTTAGAATCCTTGGAAAGACCTCTGTAGGACAGGTGAAAACAAAAACAGACTGCAAATACTAAAATAAATCCCTAATCTCTAAATGTGCAAAGATCATTGTGCATCCACAGACATCAAGAACATTCAGAAAAATATGACCTTACCAAACATACAAAATAAGGTGTCAGAGACTGGCCCCAAAGTTATGGGATGTGCAGTCTCTCAGACAAAGAATTCAAAATAGCTGTTTTAAGGAAGTTTAATAAATATTTTTAAAAAAGAGAGAGAGAATCAGTTCAGAAGTTTACCAGAAAAAAATTTAATACAGAGATTAAAGTAAGTTTTAAAAATCAAACAGAAATCATGGAGCTAAAAAAAGTACAATGAGTGAAATGAAAAATGCAATAGAGCACATCAACAGCAGAGTTGATCAAACAGAGGAAAGAATCAGTGCTCAAAGACAGGCTATTTGGAAACACAATCAAAGAAGGTAAAAGAAGAAAAAATGAACAAGCTTACAGGAACTATGGGACAACTTTAAAAGAGTAAATATTCAGATTATCTAAGTTCGAGGGAACTGAGAAAGACAACAAGCAGGAAGGTTATTCAGTGAAATAATAGAAAACTTTACAAATCTGGAGATAAGATATAAATATCCCTGTATAGGAAAGTCAAAGATCACCAATCAGATTCACTCAAATAAGAATATTCCAAGGCATATTATAGTCAAACTCACAAAGGTCAAAAATAAAGACAATACAGAAAGCAGCCAGAGAAAAGAAGGAAGTAACATATAAAGGATATCCAATATGACTTGCAGCAAATTTCTCAGCAGAAACCCTACAGAACAGGAGGGAGTGAAACAATATATTCAGAATCAAAAGGAAAAAAAGCCAACCAATAATACTGTACAATACTGTACCCAGCAAAGTTATCCTTCAGAAATGAGGAGAGAGAGACTTTTCCTGACAAACAGAAGCTAAGGGAATTTATTGCTACCAGATTTGTCCTACAAGAAATGTTGAAAGGAGTCCTTCAAACTGAAATAAATGAACGCTAATATGATTATTATAGTAATATTGTAATTGTGGTATTTAAACCATTTATATCTTCAGTAAGAAGACTAAAAAAGAAAACTACTTAAATAATAGTAACTAAAACAATTTGTTAAAGTTAAGCAATATAAAAAATGTAACTTGTGACATCAAAAAATCAAAGTGGGGAAAAAAAGAAAGTTAATAAGTACAGAGTTTTATATTTTGTTTTGTGTCTTTTTCTTTTTGTGATCAAAGTTATATTGGTGGCTGTTTTAAATATCATTATAACTATAGGACATTTTTTGTAGCCTTCATGATAATCAGAAAGCAAAAATTTATAATGGATATACTAAAAATGAAAGGCAATGACTTAAAACATATTAGCAGAGAAAATCTCCTAACCACAAAGGAAGGGAAGCAGGAAGAAAGGAGGAGATGAAAGAAAGAAAAAGAAGAAAAAAGAAGGGAAGGGAAGGGGAGGGGAGGGGAAAGAAGGGGAGAGGAGGGAAGGGGAGATTTTATCTAAGTGTGGCAAAAAACACATTTTCCTCATCAGCACATAGAACATTCTGCAGGATACACCATATCTTAGGCCATAAAACAAGTCTCAACAAGTTCAAAAAGTCAAAATTGTATCAAGTATATTTTCTGAACACAATGGAATAAAACTAGAAATCAATAACCAGAGGAACTTTGAAAATTGTATAAATTCATGGAAATTAAACATGTTCCTCAATGTACAATGAGTCAATGAAGAAATTAAAAAATAAATTCTAAAAGTTTTTGAGACAACTGAAAATGGAAACACAACATACCAGAACCCATGGGATATAGCAAAAACAGTACTAATAAGAATGTTTCTAGCAATAAACACCTATATCAGAAAAAATAGAAACACTTCAAATAAACAACCTAATGATGTACCTCAAGGAACTAGAAAAGCAAGAACAAACTAAACCCCAAATTAGTAGAAAAAAATAATAATAAAGATCTGAGCAGAAATAAATGAAATTGAGAGCAATGTATACAAAAGATCAACAAAATTTGAAGTTGGTTTTTTGAGAAGATAAACAAAATAAGCAAAACTTTAGCTAGACTAAGAAAAAAAGAGATGATCCAAATAAAATCAGAGATGAAAAAGGAAACATTAAAACTGATAGCACAGAAATACAAAAGATCATTAGACTCTTATGAACAACGATATGCCAACAAATTGGAAAACCTAGAAGAAATGGATATATTTCTGGACATATACAACTTAACAAGATTGAACCATGAAGAAATAGAAAACTTGAACAGCAGAATAATTAATAATGAGAAATTCAACAACACATTAAAAAGATCACTCAGCATGATCAAGTGGGATTCATCCCAGTGATGCAAGGATGGTTCAACATATATAAATCAATATACATGATATATCACACCAACAGAGTGAAGGATAAAAACGATGATCTGTTCAATAGCTGCTGAAAAAGTACTTGAAAAAATTTGATATCTCTTTATGATTAAAAAAACAAACCTAAACAATTTGGATGTAGAAGGAGCATACCTCAACAAGATAAAAACCATATATAACAAGCCCACAGCTAATATCAAACAAATGGGGAAAAATTTAAAGCCTTTCAAAAAGTTTAGGAAGAGAGCAAGGATACATATTTCCACCACTTTTATTCAACATAGTGCTGGAAGTCCTGGCCAGAGCAATTAGGCAAGATTTTAAAAAAAAGAGTATCCAAGTTGGAAAGGAAGAAGTCAAATTATCCTTGTTTACAAACAACATTATTTTATATTTGAAAAAACCTAAAGACTCCCTTGAAAAATTATTAGAATGGGTAAATGAATTTAGTGAAGTTGGACTATACAAAATCAAACTACAAATATCTGTAGCATTCCTATAAGCTAATAGTGATCAATCTGAAAAAGAAATAAAAGTGTAAACCCACTTACAATAACTACAAACCAAAAAATACCGAGTAATAAATTTAACCAAAGAAGTGAAAGATCTGATGAGAGAAATTGAAGAGGACACAAAATAATGGAATAATCCCATGCTCAAGTATTGGAAGAATAAATATTATTAAAATGTGCTACTACCCAAAGTAATCTACAGTTTCAATAAAATCTTATCAAAATAAGAATGATATTCTTCACAGAAATAAGAACCTCAATTCCAACATTTATATGGAATCACAAGAGACACAAATTAGCTAAAGCAATCTTGAGGGAAAAAAAAGCTAGAGGGATCACACTACCTCATTTCAGATTATACTACAAAGCTATCATAACCAAAACAGCATGGTACTGGCATAAAAATAGATACATAAGCCAATGGAATAAAATAGAGAATGCAGAAGTAAATTCACATACTTACAGCCAACTCATTTTTTATAAAGGTGCTAAAAATATACATTGAGGAAAGTATAGTCTCTTTAATAAATACTGATAGGAAAACTGGATATTCATATGCAGAATGAAGCTAGATGCCCATCTTTTACCATATAAAAAAATCAACACAAAATGGATTAAACAATTAATTGTAAGATCTGAAACTATGAAACTACTAGAAGAAAACGTTGGGAAACACTACAGGACATCAGTCTAGAGAAGGAGTTTTTGGGTAAGATCTTAAAAGCACAGGAAACAAAAGCAAAAATAGACAAAAGGGATTATATAAAGCTAAAAAGCATCTGCACAGCAAAGGAAACAATTAATCAAGTGAAGAGACAACCTATACAGTGGGAGAAAAATATTTGCAAACTATTCATCCAAGGTATTAATAACCAGAATATATAAGACACTCAAATAACTCAACAGCAATAAAAGTAAATAAATAATCCAGTTTTAAAATGGGCAAAAGACCTGAATAAACAGTTTTCAAAAGAAAACATACAAATGGCCAACAAGTATATGGAAAAAACGCTCAACATCACTAATCATCAGGGAAATGAAATTCAACACCACAATGAGACACCATCTTACACTGGTTAGAACGGCTATTATCAAAAAGACAAAAAAATAACAATTGCTGTTGAGGATGCAGAGAAAGAAGAACACTCATATGCTATTGGTTGGGAAGTAAAGTAATACAGTCATTATGAGAAACAGTATGGAAGTTCCTCAAAAAACTAAAAATAGAGCTACTATATAATTCAGGAATCCCACTGCTGAGTATATAATCAAAAAAAAGGAAATTAGTAATAGAAAAAATATTTGCACTCCCATGTTAATTAAAGCATTCTTCACAATAGCTAAGACTGGAATTAATCTAAGAGTCCATCGATGAATGAATGAATAAAGAAAACATGGTATGTATACACAATGGAAAATTATTTGGCCATAAAAAATAATGAAATCTCATTATTTGCAGCAACATGGATTGAACTGGAAGTCATTATTTTATATGAAATAAGCCAGTCACAGAAAGACAAATATTACATGTTATCACTTATATGTGGGAACTAAAAACGTGGATCTCATGGAAGTAAAGAGTAGAACGGTGTTTACCAGAGGCTAGGAAGGGACGGTGATGGGGGGAATGAGGAAAGTTGGTTAATGGAGTTTATCCTAGTAATGCCAGGTAGGTTTCTCATTTGAAAAAATAATAAATATTATTTACAATGTTGGCAAACTAAGAAGGGAAAACAATATGACCATCTATTTAAATTTAAAAAAAAATCTTTTTATAAGATCCAAAATGAAATATCTATTCCTGATTTTAAACAAAAATATCTCATCAAATTGGGAATAGAAAGAAACATCCTCAGCCTGAAGAAGTAGATCTTTGAAAAATCTATAGCTAACAGCATCCATAATTGTGAAAGACTAAATACTTTCCCCCTAAGATGAGGAACAAGACACTGATGTAGTCTGTAACACTTCTATTCAACATTGTTCTGGAGGTTCTACCCAATATAATAGGCAAGAAAAACAAATGAAAGTAATCCAGATCAGAAAGGAAGAACAAAATAACTTTTATTCACGGATGACATGACATCTATCTGGAAAATTCTATGGAATATATTAAACAGTTATGAACTAATAAGTGAATTTAACAGGTTGCAAGATATGAGACCAACATATAAAAATCAATTGTCTTTTGATATACTACCCATAAAAAATGGGAAATGATATTAAGAAAACAATGCCATTTATAAATAAGTAGCATACATAATATTTAAACACTGAGACGTAAAGCTAACAAGGTATATGCAATGTACAACATACAATGAAACTACAAAATGTTGCTGAGAGAAATTAAAAGTGACTTAGAGAGTTACACCATATCCATGACTGACAAAGAAGTCTAGAATTCATATAGAAACTCAAAGAACCTAGAATAGCCAAACCAACTTCGGGAAAAAAGAACATAGCTGGTGAACTGCACTACCTGACTTTAAAACATTACAAAGCTATAGTAATCAAGATAGTGCAGTATTGGTGTCAAGACTGACAAATAGATAAATGGAACACAATAGAGAGTACAGAAATAGATCCATACACATGGTCAACTGATTTTCAATGAAGAAGCAAAGACAATTCAGTGGAGATCAAAAATTGATGCTAGAACAATCAGATATCCATATGCAAAATATGAAATTTGATCTATACATCACATCATAGACCTAAATTTAGTATATAAAGCTTTAAAATTTCTAGAAGAAAGCACAGAAGAAAAGTCCTGTGACGTGGAGTTAGGCAAATATTTCTTAGATAAAATATCATATCAAAAAAATTCATTGTTTAAAGTAACAAACTTCATTAAAATAAAAAAAACCTTTTGCTTCTCCAAAATTATTGTTAAGGGAATGTAAAGAGAAGCCACAGACTGTAGAAAATATTTGCAAATCATATATCTGACAAAATACTTGTATCCAGAACATGTGGGAACTCAAAACTCGGTAACAAACAGCTCAATTAAAAAAAAACTGGCAAAAGATTTGAAGGAAAAAAATAACACTACCAAAGAAGATATATGGATGATAGATAAGTACACAAAAAGATGCTTAACATTATTGTTCATTAGGGAAATGCAAAACAAGGCCTCAGTAAGATGCCACTCCACACTTCTTAGAATGCCTAAAATTAAAATGATTGATGGTATCAAGTGTTGGCAGGAATGTAGAACAACTGCAACTCTCATGTACTGCTGGTGGGAATGTAAAACTGCAGTCACTTTGGTAAACGGTTTGCCAGTTTCTTAAAGAGTTATACATACACTTACCACAGGACCCAGCCATGTCACTTCTACATATTCACTTCTAGGTATAAACAAATCGTGATTAGGCAAATGATGGATTCCATACAATGGAATACTACTCAGCAATAAAAAGGAATGAACTAATGATACACACAACAATATGGATCAATCTCAAAATAATTAAGCTGAGTCAAAGAAGCCAGACAAAAAAGGGTACATTCTTTACATGTACGAATTTATATAAAATTCCAGAACATGCAAAGAAATCTATACTGACACAAAGCAGATTAGTGGTTGCCTAGTGATGGAGATGGGGCAGGGAAGGGGAGGAGGAGGGAGCTGAGGAAGCTTTGGGGGGTGCTGGATATGCTTATGCTTATTATCTAATTGTGGTGATCGTTTCACAAGTTCATTCATCTTCAAACTTATCAAATCTTACCTTTTAACATGGACAGTTTTTGGCATATCTATTATGCCTCAATAAAGCTGCTAAAAAGAGAGAAAAGCCTTGGCTCATTCAAAATTAAAGGTGAAATGTAGATCAGAAATGAATCCCAAGGTTACGCAAGCAGAAGTCAGTATTTGACCTTTCCCAGGACACTAAAAGAAAAGAGGTATTCAAGAAGTAAGTGATTCAAAGTATTAAAGGGCTCGAAATGTTATCCCAAACATGATGGAGAAAGGCAAGTAATTTGGCATTTTTCAGGCACCAGTGATTTTCAGGGACACCATCTGATAAGAGGGATATGAAAGCAAGTTAAAATTAGCTCGAGAAATAAATGGAATTGTAGAAGCAGATATGGTTAAAAACACCTTGATAAGGGGTTAAAAGAAATGGAATTAGGGAATACAGAATCCAGGACTTTGAGGGCGATGTACAGCCACAGGAGGGATTTTCTGAGATATGAATACCTGAGCATGTTTGAGGGTGGAGGGGAAGGAGCAATGGAGAAGTACACGAGAATGCAAAAGAAAAAAAGTAAGAGATGAAGCAAAGTTCTAAGTAGGAAGGTGGATATGGATCTAAGAGTAAAAGTGGATCAGGACACCACAGAAAAGAGGAAACACTTGTCTTCCATTCAAAAATAAAAGAAAACAGTATTTATTTATTTATTTATTTATTTATTTATTTTGAGATAGAGTCTCGTTCTGTCGCTCAGGCTAGAGTGCAGCGGCGCCTCCTCGGCTCACTGCAAGCTCCGCCTCCCGGGTTCACCCCATTCTCCTGCCTCAGCCTCCCGAGTAGCTGGGACTACAGGCACCCGCCACCACGCCCGGCTAATTTTTGTATTTTTAGTAGAGACTGGGTTTCACCATGTTAGCCAGGATTGTCTGGCTCTCCTGCCTCGTGATCCGCCCGCCTCGGCCTCCCAAAGTGCTGGGATTACAGGCGTGAGCCATTGTGCCCGGCCGAAAACATTTTAAAAAGAAAGATGGATACAAACGTAGGGTAAATGTGTCGGAGGAAAAGAAGAATTTGTGAAGGGGGTCTGTCCATATAATGAGAGTTTCTATCTTCTGAGTGAAAAAGCAAGTCAAGACAATTTGCTGAATTGTGCTAGGAACTTTAGAAGAGGCCTAGAAATGTAGAATCGTTTCTGTGGGAACACCTAGAGATAAGTAAAAGTTTGGGGGTGTTATATTGAAGGCTCAACCAAGTTTACAACAAAAATTATTATAAAGCCAATAAACAAAGAAATGGGATTTTTTTTTTTTTTTTATTCTAGAAGCAAAAGCAGAGAAAACAAATGTTTGGTTTGACCAGGAGTTGGAAGTTAGCCAAGTGGGTGCAACCAAAGGTCAAGAAGGAGACGGAATTGCAGCTGCTTCTTAAAGTGTATTTGAAATGGTGCCTCAGTACGGACACATCCATCCACTTACTGAAAAAAATACTTATTTAGGATCTGGTAGAACCTGTGTTGTGGAGCATGTAAGAACAACTGTCTTCAATGAAGGTTAGCAGTATATAATCACTGGGAGAATAAATACATTTATTGATTCCTGTGCTTTGTTGTGGACATTAGGCTGCAATTGAATCACAGTATCTTAGAACCAGAAGAGATTTTAAGGGTTATAAATTTCAACACTCTCATTTTATTGATGAAGAAACAGACACAGAAAAGTCTGAAGATTTTTCCAAAAGTAATAGGAAATAGAATAAGATCTTTCTGGCTCCCAGTCAGTATTTTAGCCATTCACCAAACCTCTTTTTCAAACTTTCTGATCAACATTTAAAGGTATTTATATTGCACGTTATACCTGAAAATACCAAAACAAGTCTGTTATTTTATGAAATAATTTTGATTAGGGAAACTCTGCTCTCACAGTGACTTTTAAAATATGCTAGCCATAGCTATATCACCTACTATTTTCCAAGTTAGTTAAATTAAGTATGTTTTAAATTCGAGACAACACCAGTATTAGACTATACTTATTCCTAGAATATTCCAGCTCTGATACTGTTTTTTTTCATATTTACAATTGAAACTATAAGCCTATTTTAAATAATGCTATTTTACTGCCTATTGTTTCTAGTTTCTAGGCAATTTCCTAATTAAAGTAAATGCCATAACAGGATCTGGTTTGAACTAGACACTTTGAGATGATAGCAACAAAAAAGAAAAGCGGAAAGTTATTCCCAAATGGGAACATGAGATTATTGTAATTACTCCACCCTTACCCAAAGGATAAAGTCCAAACTCATTATGATAACATGCAAAAAGCTTTTCATGACCTGACCTTTATGACACCTTTAGTCTCATCTCCACTTTCTCTCTGTTCCAGTCATATTTAATTACTTGCCACTCCTTCATGTGCTCAACTCTTGTATTTTTGTGGAGCAAGCCATTCTCCACCTGAGTCACAGCATAATAATCCCCATTCATCCTTTAAGATCAAAGGCTTTCTGTGATACTTTGCCTGAGCTCCATGACATCTCTGGGAAGGGTAGACTACTTCCTATTTTGTGCACCTAGTTCTTTTATGAAAGCCGCTAATATTCTTTCTTCCTTTCTTTTAATATATTGATGTGTATGAAATTGTGATTCCTTAGAGGTCAAGAGCTATGTCTTATTTACCTTTAGTTTCATAACACAATAACACAGTTCCTGACCCACAGAAAGTGCTTAACAACTGTTGAAAGAACAGATGATTGAATTAATGAACATGTCATGAAGTTCTAGTGGATGAGAGAATAAAATGAGCAGAATGTTAAGGTTGAGAAGGTGAGTCAGCATGGCAAACTACGTAGCCTTATTTCATCCCCTGTGTCTGAGCTTTAATCTTCTAATTCAAATTCCATTACTATGTAGAAGTCTTTGGCTTTGAAATATTAACCAGCAGTTAAACCACCCTCTGGCTCCACTAGATCTCACAATGGGAGAATGGGGAATCAGCTGCCTGTAGAATTCTTTTTAAAATTAAATTTTCAATTAAAAGAGTAGGGAATTGCCATTTAAATAATTTTGTTTTGCTAGAAGCCTGCAATCTAGAATAAGTCAGTCTCAAAAATAAATAAATACCATCAATAAGTTGAATTAGGAAGCTTCAATCCCAACTACATAAAGCTGCTTATCCTCTAGGAGGAGCTTTTGGTTTCCTCTACCAGTCAGTGTTTTACTTCATTATTCCAAAGCTCGGCAGGTCTTATCTTTGGAGGATCTTTGACTCCTTAAATACACATCAGATAAGCTTCAGAGCTGGACTGGTCTTTAGAGATACCTAGATCTATTCCTTCATCTTTACAGATGAAGAAATTGAAACCCAGAGAATGCAAGTGCCCAAAATCATATTCCCTGCAAAGCCAAGCCTTTAACCTCACTCCTAGACCTTTTCCTCAATCCATCAAATTTAAAGTCAAAAAAAGACCAATGCAAATAAGGCAGTATGTACATCAAACCCAAAACACTACTGAACTCTGCCATTGTTGGATAACTTGCATCACCAGAAATGCTCTCAGTGCTCCATCAGTCATTTTTCAAGAAGCTAGTTTGAACAAAAAATCTCATCCTTTACCGTTTGTGCTACTAACATGCTTCTTTGTACCACTCCTTTACTCAGTCTTCTCTAAAAAGGGGGACACTTTATGCTTCATTCCCATTTACAAACTGAGAAATGACTCAATAAACCTTATAGCCCTTTGGTCTATAAAGTACTCGCTTTATATGAAATAATCACCATTCTTTTAACTTCACCACTACCATCCTCCTTCCCGCTTTAAGGTGGTAATTATAGTAATGACCTCACCATCAGGTATTTCTTGGGAATTAATGATCAACTGAGGTTAATGGCCCACAGAATAGCCATGGTCCATCAACTCCACCCAGCCTGTCATTAATCCCTAGGAAATGTCCTGCTTCCCAATTGTTATTGCTTCATTTAGACTCTTCATTTTCATCAAGCCTTACAATATTGCTACATCCACCAAGAAGCTTTGTGTTGTATTTTATTAGCCTATGTTCTAATGGTTCAGCCAGAGTGGTTTCCCTAACTGGTGATTAAATAAAACTAGAATGTACCTTATTAAAAGTTACCTTAAAACCCATTAAACATCTCTAGACACTTTTTTATATAACTTTTAAATCAACAAATGGGTTAGGGTACTGTGTCCTTAAGGATACAGCCCTCAACACTCCCTCCAATTCACCCTTAGCATGCTCCTTTCTTCACCTCACAGAATAAATCTAATCACTATTTTTACAAGTTACTCTCCTGGGCTCAAAGCAGTTTTTAAACACTAACTGGTCACACGTTGTCTACAACACTAAATGCTACATATCCCTTACAAGCAGTTTGCAGACATTATACAGCCCACACTGTTCCCACCGCTTTTACTTGCTTAACATACAATGCTCATTTTACTCAGAGTTTCACAAAGCTTCGCTAGCCCTTTTTTTGTTTTATCTCCTTCTTTGGTTTGATGAATGGCGCTATAGTAAAGTTACAGAAAGTAGGAGTAGAAGGCACGGAGAGAGAGGTCTAGGGGCAGCATTTAACAAACCAGAGCTCTTTCAGCATCAAAGTCAATTTCAAAGAAAAAAATACAACCAGGTTCCTACTGTGAGAAAAAAATATGTATTATCAACAAATAGTACTTAATAAAAATAAAGGTAAGGGCATCTGCATTGTCATCTTTTCTTCTGAATGTAAAGCATAAGAAGGAATATCTGGGGGCGGGGGTAGAGGAGAAGACAAATGCTACCTGTTAATTCTAGAATAGTTATTTTGATACAATTAAAATGCAATAACAAATATTGAGGGATTCAAAAACAAACTGAAGGTGACATACAGAGGCATCAAGAGCACCCAGGAGACAAGACCTTTAGTCTTAGATCTGTCATTTATGACCTATATGACAAGTTATTTATTCTCTTTGGGTCTCAGCCTCCTCATCTAGAAAATAAGATGTTAAACTAAATATCGTCTTAGTTTCTTTTCAACAATAATATTTTATAAGTCTCTGAATCCATATAGTAACTAACAACCATAATAGAATTTGATTATATATGACATGCATTTTTTCAAAATATTTATGTTTTTTACTCCAAACTCATGTATTAACATATAGTCATATACATATATACATATATACATACATATATACATATATATGTATATCTAATACATATATACATATATATGTATTAGACATACATGTATATGTCTAATATTTGTTTCCCAAATATTAGAACACATACTACTAGGTAAACAATGTATAATATACAGGTAATAGCATAGTGTTAATTTTTAAAAAAATGGTCATGGAAACATGTGACCATTGCCCCCATGCAAAGTAGCTTAGAATCTAGCAGGGCAATCAGAAAATAATATCAGTAGCGGCAGATGGAGATAAGTAAGAAGTAAAGGGGATGAAAACAGAGAATAAAGTGGGGCAGGAGGTGGCTGAGAGGCTGAGACAAAAAGCAGAAAAAATTAGTCGTGTATTGAAGCTTAGGGTAGCTGGACCACTGGGTTAGAAAGCAAGAAGGCAGGCAGGGTGGAGTTAAATTAGACCTCATAGTTCATAGCAAAGAATTTTGCTTTTATTTTAAGTAAAATGAGCAGCTACTGGAAACTTAATTAATTTTTGAAAGTTAATTTTTGACCTTTCCAAGGAGAATATAAAAATTGTTTTATTTAACCAGAACATTAGAAGCAAAAAGTATTTCAGGTCTATCAAAGTTTGAACACAACTTTTAAAAATCACATTAAAAATATATATGTCAATATCTACATTAGATAAATGGCTACAATTTATTGGGTTATACTCCATCCTCTATGTCAAATTTGTACTTACATACAGAAGCCCGTTTTTTTTACCTCCCAGAGGTGACAAAAGTATATAAAATATGTCACAATTTTTTGGAAAGGGTTCAGAATTCAGTTATAAGTCAAATGGATTTACCAAGAGAGAATGGAGTCAATCTGTACAGATATGCGACTAATAGAATGTTCAAAGACAAGAACAAGAACCAAACGTCAGTAAGAAAAAAAGCGAACTATGTTTGGGCAGTAAAATCTCACAAGTGACAGCAATAAAGGAGCTTACTTTGGGTTTCAGGAACTGTTTGGTATGCTCCAGACTACTATGTGAGATAGAATCTTCCAAGGGAATTGATAAAAGCTTCAGCATTTGGGACTTTTAAACCCTGACTGGATAGCATATTAGGAAGGATTTTCAAGGAATCAGTTCTGCACTGGGAAGAAACTGAGCTCCATGACATGTTTCATCCTTCTACTTCTCCACTGTTCAATAAAATTTTAAAGAATGGGGGAGGGGAGATTCTTCAGAATTCTTTTTATCTTCACAGATACTGTGTTTTATTTTTTTCCTCTCAAGCATAACTATACTAGTACAACTAATAAAAGTGAAAAATATAACTTGTATTATACCATTGCAAATTCAGATGTGTAGTGGATAAGATGACATCAACAAAATAGACACAATTTGCAATTGACTGGAGCTTAAGTAGTCATGAGTTTTTATTGAGACTTAAAGTAAATAATTTCGCTCCTTTGCAGCTCAGATTTTTCAACTGAAAAATGGGAGGACTAGGGATAGATCTCTATACAGCATGTTTACGTGTTAATCATTGATCTATGTTTATAACATATTTGCCAATATATAACATGTTTGCAACATAAACAAGTAATAAATGCATGCATTAAATCAACATATGCATACTGTTCAGTCAAAACTCTTTCCTTAGGAAATTGAAATTGGCTTAAGCAGAAAAAAAGGAAATATGTTAGTCATGAGGGTAGATCCAGGCACAGCTGGATTCAGGAGCTCAAATAATGTTTTCCTGAGAAAACTTTGAGCATGAGTATAAGGGTTGGGATTGAGGTGTGGTAGTGCCGGGAAAAGACAGAAGATATAAAGGCATTCTGAGCAAGAAAAAACAATAAAATTCATTGCAAATTCAAACATACTTTTTTACTATGGATTAGGTTTAGCTGATACTAACAGCAACCCACGTAAGATAGAATTTGATTTCTCTTTTTCCAAACAGTCTAGATGTAGGCACTCCAGAACTGGCTTAGAAGCTCCTCTGTCATCTGCAAGCCAGGCTATTTCCAACTTTCTACTCTGCCATCCATATGGCCCTTGTCTTCCTTTTCCAGGATGGAGTCCTAGCCAACATATCCATATTCCAAGCAACAGGAAGGAGAGGGAAGAAAGGTGGCAATGGGACTCAACAGCATTCTTTGAAAGAAACTTCCTGAAAGTAGTCACACTAGGTTAGACTCCCATTTAATCTTTTGACCACACTCAATGGCAAGGCATGCTGGAACTTGTAGCTTTTATTCTAAGCAGCTATGTGTCACCTACAAGTTGGGGATTTTAAGAAGGAAAGTCACATATTGGAGTAAGAAACTATTTCCCATAACATCGGTATACACACTCATGTAAAACATAAGTGCTGTGATCAGTATTTTTGTCTGTGTTGTTCACAATCTCGGTTAATCCCAGATTGTGAAACAGTTCCTAAAATATAGTAGGCACTCAATAATTATTTGTTGAGAGGATGAATTAGTGAATACATGCATGCATACATAAGTGCAAGAACATCTAAAATGTGTTACAGTAGTACAAGTATACCAAAACTCCTTCATGGATTGCAACAGCATAAAGAACAACATAAAAGCAGATTTTTCGTATTCCACAGATAATATGGAAAGAACACTGCATGTCACACAGGTCTGGATTGCTGTCCCAGATTCACTACTTACTTCGTGAACCTCGGAGATTTATCTCATCTTGCTGACCCTGAAGATGTAAAACTGGGTCCAAAAATCTAAATGTACAGGATAATTTAACAGAGTTAAGGGACACAAAAATGCAGAATAGACTGCCCAACACATAAGAAACCCTTAGTAATTGACATTTCTTTTCCTTTTTCAATTAAATTCTGTAATCCTCTATAAACTTTGGCCAATTACTGCAGTTCTCTCTAAAATTACCTCCAAAAGATTTGTGCTTCTGAAAGTTATCCTTGGATGGGATTGATTGGTGCTCATGGCATATAAGAGCAGATGCAGATTTTCAGCCCAAAGCTCCCTTTGGTAGATTGTTATATGCAAATATACTAAAGTTAAAGCCCAAAAAAGAAAGCCAATAATGAGCAAAGCCTTTAAAAAGAATGTTAACTTTTGGAACCTGACTCTGTTAATCATGGACATCTTTTTTTCTTAGATATATTCATGTGCATAAAATAAAGTATTTATTTTAATATGAATTGCAGGTTGTCATACTTTGCTACTAAGGTAGAAAAATCTAATTTGAAGAAATAACAACAAAATGATGGAGAAATACACCATAACATATTTCCTTAAAATTACAAACACAAAATAAAACATGAACAAAACAGCCCACCTAATTTTTAAAATCATATTTTTTAAACTGAAATAATTTCAAAAGGAAAAAAACAGACTACCAACTAAAGTAGAGTAAGCCTGATCAAGATACATTTTATCTTTGAGGAGTCATCTAAGAAAGATTTGTGGCTAAGATGCTCACTAAAGGTTGAACTTACTGGAAAAGCTCATTCTGAAGTAGGTCAAGAATTCCTTCAAAGCAGTAGATATGGTTAAAAACATCCAAACTGTCAACTGCAAATCGAGTAACAGTGTTGATCCTGCAAAATTTTCTCACTGTCACTATGAAGTGAACTAAAAAATAAATAAATAAACAAATAAATGAATAAAAGAAAAAGAAACCAAAAAAATGGTCAACACCATGAAAACTATAAATAGCTTTTAGGATTTATATTTTTCCATCCTTCTAAAGGTAGCATTTAATAAAACAATCTGGGTCTTTCTCCAATTCAATCATAATAAAACACAGATTCCCAAACCCAATTTGCTATTATTTCTTCACCGTTTTAAGCACCCTTTATCCTTACGACCAGAGTCTTGTTATCAGAAAAGGTATTTACCAGTAAGCCCAACAACTATTATGAATTTTTGAAGAAAAAGAACAATGACCTGCAGCTGAAAGGTTTTCCCTCCTAAGCCACTGTGTGGACAGCCTGTACAATGACGCTAATCTCTGAGAATTTTCTGGGGCCTGTATTTGTGGGGAATTTGTTTCTTCATGGAGGACAGAGAAGGAGCTGGCGTTTGTTGAGCACTCCCTCTGTGCCACACGCGTTACATACATTATAGCATTTTATCTTCAAACAACCTGGGCAAATAGAAGTTAATATTCGCATGTTACATGTGGGAAACTGATGCTCCAAAAGAAGTGGTAACTGGCTAAAGATAACCCATCTAGGAAGTGTCAGATCCTGACTCAGGCAGGTCTTGGTCTTTATCAAGACAGGCTTCTGTCTTTCCAAAGAAACAGCTAAATCAGCATAGAAAGATGAGGAAAGGTGGGGAAAAGATACACTTTGTCAGGAAGAAGTGAAAAGCCTTCTTGTCAAACAAGCTGGTCATAACCAAAGGCTTTATAAGAACCTTGGGTTAGGAAAGAACTTTTCAGTCCCCCACAAGCTCTTCTTGCCTGCCATCTCATGTATCCATAGCCACCACAGATACCAAATCAAACCATGGGATCCCAGAGATCTTCTGGGGAGCAAATATTTACAAAGACTTGATGTCAAACTTGCAGCTAAGGCAATAACAAGAATCAGATTTCGTTGAGTAGGCCCTTTCCTTTCTGTGAGCAGGGCAGTAGTAAATACAGTGGTAATAACATCTACCACTTATTGAGAGCTTACTAGGCACTGTGGTAAGGCCATTACAAGCATTATATTATTTCATCTTCAAAAAGCCTTGTGGGGTAACAACTGTGAGTTCATTTCTCAGGTGTAGGCAATGTGGCTTAAGACGTGAAGCAGCCCAGCGGAAGTCCCACAGCTGTCCAGCCTCAGTGTGGAGATGGGAGGTCTGATCTGTTGGACACCCGAATCCACGTATAGGGGTGCTGGGTGCCTCAACCACTACTTGATCCCCTGTGCCACTTCACCCCACCTTCTCCCAAGGATGGGTTTATTCAGGCTTCGGGGTGGGCACCACAGAAATTGTGGACAGAAAATGTTCTCTAATTTATGCCCTTTTTCTGTAATTTATACAATGTATATAATTTATACAAAAATGTCCTCTTTCAGCATTTCCTTTTATTGAAATCAGCTTTTTTTCTTCCTTTACCATCCTTCTAAGCTCTACATAATATGTGTTCATAATATTAAAAAGTCTTGTTAGCCTCAAAAGTAAGGTGGAGGTTTCATTCCCAGTCTCTCTTAAGCAATATGATTTGCAAACAAAAGAGATCCACTCATGAGAGAGGCACAAATCTTTTCCTATTTTCGTTCTTCATTTATCTCCTTTGGAATATTTTTCCATTGCTTTGTTAGAGGAGTGTCTTAGTATCTTTCCCTCTTTTATTGCATTAGCAAGTTCTCATTTATTTTCAGTCTTCTCCTCTTATCAGCATTGTTTCCTATCTTAAAAGCAGAGTTATAAGTTTTCTGTCCCCTTAGACTTTATAAGATAGCAAAAATATAACTCTATGGAGACTTTTGCCTTACTCAATTTTTTACTCAGCTTGCATGTCAGAATAAAATCATTCTAGTATTAATTGATTGAAAATACTGGTATACTAATTCATAACTAGAAATGAAAGTGAATGGTTTCGACCTTCTCTTTAAGGACACATATCGTCAAATCCATTTGGGAATTCTATTTTTCAGAATGAAAATAGCCAGGTGAATTTTGTTGGTGTGTCATTTCAATAGATAGGTGTCAGAAACATAAAATACATTTCTCTCCTTTCTCACAGAGGCTCTTGGACACTGTTCTGTTTTATGAATCTCTAAAGTAATGAAGCTGGCTCGTACATGTTTCAGTTGACAATCTCCTTCTTGCTGTCACAGTCCTTTTATTTATACACTCATCTCTATCCATCAGTGGGAGTATCCATGAAATGTCCCACAATATTTTAAAATCAGAATATTGTATGACCTCAGAAAATTTAACTGACAATTTTTAAAGCACATAACTTGGGTAAAGAAAATACAACCTCTGTTATCGATAGAAGGCATTCCTGTTTATCCTGCCAGTCATCCTGATTACTTGAATCACAGGATGACTTCCTTTTAACTGCTAAAAATATCCTCTCTAATTTGGGTTTAAAGGGGATTCTAAATTATCTGTATTTCCTTTTCACATTTGGAGAGTAAATACTCTATAGGAACTTGAAAATTACTTACAAAATTAAAGCAATGTTTTAGTGATGTGACTTCCTTGGTTATTTATTCATTTTTTACCGAGTGAAATAAAGGATTATCAGGTATATTTCAGGCACTCCTGCAAGACTGAAAACACTTAGCAGGCAGAGTAAAAAACTGTCTTAGGTGGGAGGCTTCCAGTCACACCTTTGATATAAATCAACCAGAAAGCCTCAAGAAACAACACCGGGATATTAGCTCATTGGTTTGGAATCATTCCACTGCAGGCCCTAATATAGAGCTTCTAGAAAGTCAAATATGGACAGCAGGTAGTTTCAGTTGTGGCAGATCCCAGCTGAGAAAGAGGAAAGCTTCTGTTGTTGTCACAGATAATCTGATGTTTCTGGCACTGTCACCAGCTACAAAATCCATGTTAAATCCTTGCTATATAGAACAGTCATGTTTTTAGGATTACTAGGGGACAATCAGAGCCCTAAATATTCACTAATTGGATTCCAAATAGATGATCTGATGCCTATGACTTTAGAGTACTAACATAGAGGAGAAAAATCAAATCTATCAGCCCTTTTCTCGCAGAAAGAAGAGCTTCCATTTTTCAGGCTTTAGGGGAGTGTAACAGGAGTAGCAAATGCTCTTTGAATCAGAGGTAATTAGCAGCACCTTAAAACCCCCTTCACAGAGCTCTGGGGGATTTTGGCCTTAGACTGTGTGTCACCATGTTCTCTAGTCTTCAAGGGCAAAATTTTCCCCCAAAATGTATTCCATATTCCCAAATAATAGATCAAAACCTTATCCTGTGTGACTTCAAGAGTCTAACATTTCACCAAGTTCTCCTCCCCACTGAGGGCCCTCTTAAACATTCAATAAACAATCAGTGGAGCAGAAAGTCATAGTGTTCTGCACACAGTAATGGGTGCAACAAACAATTTTCCAAGAAATGAATGAAAGCAGAATTCAAAGGCTATTCTCCATCAGCCTCCCTGTGACACTAAAACTGCCGTCCTTCCCACCCCCAGGTGGAATAAATTGTTCCTCTGTGCTCCCAGGAGGCAGCTACATTCCTCTGTTACATACAGTACTTACCACAGTATAGTGTGGAGGTTTGAGTTTATGTGTCTCTCTTCCTAAAAGACCCTTCAAAGCTTACATAATATGTTCTTCTTAGTTGAATTGACATCTAGCAGAATTCCTGGCATACCAGCGGTGCTTTATAAATGTTTATTATTTAGCTATTTTATCTTTCAAGGAAAATCCTAAGAGAGTTAGTTAGCTGATATAACAACTTCAGCCAAGCACTTATTTGTGATAGACATAAATTGCCTCAAATTCAGTATGCTGGTAGACTAAAATATCATATTTTCCTCTCTCTTAGTGCTAGAGGACTCTTATGGTTTTTCCCATTCATGGAGGAGTCAGAACAATATGAGTGACTATATTTATTGATCTCCTACTATGTGCTAAGTAGGAGAGAGAGAGAGGGAAAGAGAGGGGAGGAAGAGAAAAAGAGAGAGAGGGACATTCACTTAAGTCACTTAACATTGTAAGGTAAATATTTAATGTGAGAGAAAATAGACTGAAAAAAGAATGTATTGTACAAATTAGACATTTTTATTTGAGATTCTTAGTAATGTATTTTTTAAACAAACACAATTACATTTTAAATATATTTTTGCTGTTTTAAAATCTTTAAAACTATACTTCTTGCTGAATTTTATCTCATATCAGAACATGCTTTAAGTCTATTTCCTTAATTATTCATTTTATAATCCATATTTAAGTTTTTTTTAAAGACAGAAACAAAATGTCTATGCCCCAAATCACGTTTATGTCGTCCTGCCTCATCTTTTACAATGGTCATGAATGAGTTTACCGTCAATCTTCCTTTACCCAAATGTAAATCCTCTAGGTCACTATTTTGCAAATGTTTAATGTAGACTAAGAATCTTTTCTTCGGACAAAATCTTACCATATCCATTTAAAAACACACACACAAAACCACATCTCCACTTCCCAGGTTGCCGCTAGGGCTTACTGTAGAGGTGGAAGCTGTTGTCCTAAGGACTAAGTTGATTCTTACTAAGAAATGAGGCTCTTAGAGAGTCTTCTGCTAAATAAACATCAAGCCCCACCTCACAGACATTTTATGCTTAAAACAAATAGCCAGGAAAAGTTTATTTGCATTGATTAGTTTATTTAAATAACTCCTATATTTCTATACCCATAAAAATAGACATTGGTACCCTTGTATCTGTACAAGTTAAAATTAAGAAAATTGAGCAGATGATTTAAAAATTAATGTGTTCAATTATTCTTCTAATTGTGTTTGATTTCCTGAGATTGTCGCTGTAAGTCTCACTGGGTCAAAAATACACAAAAAGTCTACGACAAGATACATAAATAGCATCTCCATAGAAAATAACAATGTACTATTTTTGTTTCATTTTAAAGTTTGCAAGTTTATTTTATGTGATATTTAATTCTTGTCCAATGCCAAGCATCCTCATTTTACAGATAAAGAACTAAGGCTCTAAGAGCAGATTCAGAATTAAATTTTTGATTCCCCAAAAGACTAGTATTCTTCTACTGTTCATTGTTAAGGAATAATTGTCAAAAGGGTATAATCACAACTTTCAGATAAACATAAAATGAATGCATGTCAAGAGTTGAATATAACTTATTAATTAATGAGGTAGCCAGCAAGATGATAAAACTGGTCCAAAGATCACTGAAGAAGCTAGGTACACATAGACAATTTAATAGATTTCTGAGCTAGATATGAAATTGGTTAGTGTCTAACAGAGCCATAAACCAAAACTTTTAGGGTTATCGGTTCTACATGACAAAAATCTACAAGTTAACCTCTGCCAATGTATGATTTTAAAATAACCCAGTAATTTTTTAAAAAATCAAGTTCAATTCTGTTCTGAAAGAACACCCAGTATTCTCTTTTGCTTATTTCTACGTTCCAGATAATTTTTCTGACAGTATATTATAGCTGTCTTACTATAGACAGAAGAAAACCTAAAGACACATTGCTATGAATTTTCAAATAATGGGGAATTGGTTATGAAATGTTGAGAAATTATAGTACAGACAAAACTTCGCCTGAAGGCATTAGGAATAGTAGCTATTAATTTTCAGTGAGGGAATCAAGAGTGTCTGCCTAAAAGGAAGAATTGCAAATAATGCTAGGCTTGGAAAATAACAGCTACAGCCATAAACCAAAAGCGTGCCTCTATGAATCTATTTTCATTGACTGTCTCACAGGGTTCCTGCTCTGTGCCAGATAAAGCAAGTATTCAGACAAAAAAAAAGACAAAGTCCCTGCCTGCCCTCCAGGTTTCACCATACAGTTGGGAAACCAGTTCTTCCATGGTAATCTGTTTGTAGCAGACAAGCTCCTGGGGAAGCACAGGTGACGGGCATTGGGCTCCTATTGGGAGAAGCGGTAAAGGGATTAAGAAAGACTTCCCGGAGGAAGCAGCTAGCCCTTGCAGTTTGAAGGAAACAGAGCAGTTATTAGTGAGAAGGGAAGGGAATTCTATGGAGAACAGATGCACAGGCTTTTGCAGTGTTCGTGTGATGGAGCAGGAAGTTGGGAAAGTGTAGTGAGAAACAAGGTTGAGGAGCCATCAACAGGGGGACAAGTTAGGAGCTTCTCTGAGAAGATTCCTCCTTCCCGCAGGCAAAAAGGGCTCTTGTAAGATTTTACCTTAGGAAATAAAATGGTTTAACTGGGTCTCTGGTGGGGGGATGAAGAATATACTTAAAGTGGAGGGACCAGAAGCAGGGAGACCAGTTAGGAAACTTAATGTGGTATAAGATAAGGAGGTGATAATGGAGATCAGGAAAGTCTGATCCAAGGCTGTACTAAGTTGGGGGAAGATGTTATGTTTCCTGCAGATGTTCCCCTAACTAGCTCTTCTGCTCAATCTGTTTTCTTGTTTGGCAACTGAAAAACAAATGGTTTTCTGCTTCATGGGATGGGTTAGCAGGAGGAGAGCCATGACCAACTCCCCTGGGAACCAAAGGCAGGAGAAAGCAGGCATCCCTGAGATCTCTGGCCAACCCTATAATGGCCCCTGCTATCCGTGGCAGCCACCTCTCCACCCTCACTGTTCTCATTCTGTCCTGCTGCCTGACTTGAAGCAAGATACATGTATTTCTTTGCCTCATTTTTCAGTTTTCACACTGTGGGCTTCGTCAATGACTTCTAAAAGAAAGCACTTGTTCGTAAAAGATCCATCCATGTAAACAGAGCACTGGGGCTTAAGCAGCTTTATTCAGCAGTTTCTTCACAATTACCCACTTCTTTCTCAGAGCCAAAATGTTTAATCAGCTTTGAACTCCAAATGAAACCCCCCACGTATTTGCTGAGTACTTCATTTTGAAAGTAAGGGAGTTAGGGAGAAAAATATTACCTCAGACTCTGCAATAAAATAAATAGAAAGTCTTTTTCTCTACCTGAATCCATCAGCTCCCCCTGCCTTAGTTCTTCCTCAAACTTTTCCGCCTTAACATACCCTAGGAAAAAACAATTGTTAGTCTGGTTGCTGTTTGTTTTTTGTTTGTTTGTTTTGTTTTGTTTCTTCTTCTTCTACTTTTTTTTTTTCTCATTTCAAGGTACATAGTCAAGTCAACAACAGTTACTGATACATCTCATTTGGCATATTCTCAGTCGAGGGGTGCCTGAAAATGAAAGCACAAAGGCTCAGTTGAAATATAGAAACATCCCATAGGTGCTGAGTACCTCAAAGATGCTTTCTAATTTTGCATCCTTCAAAACTTAAGAACTTTAATTAAGAAAAGATATAAATACAACAAATGTGGAAGAATTCCCTGAAGTTTAAGATAGGGACCCCAAGATTATGCCAGGGATAAAAACTGTTCCTTGAAAATTCTTGATTGACTCCACTAATGAGAGGCTGAGATTTCTTCCGCATAACCTTGTGCTTGTCTCCCGATTAATTTCCTCCTGTACTTAATCTTCAGTGCATGACACTTTAACCACTAGGCTTATTATTCTAAAAATAGTATTCTAACTGTGCCATCTTAGCAGATTTATATGTGAAGATCTCATTTCTACATGATTTCCTTAGTTGTTTAAATATTAATATCAGACGTGCACAAAATGAAATAAACAACCATACTAACAGATAAGTAAATTTTCATCCAGCTCAATTTCCCAACTCCTATATGTAAAAAGACTTTCACATATTTTCCCACTCTGAAACCTCACTGGAATTGGTAGATATTCTTTTATGGGAACAAAGAGGAAAGTCACTATATTTCCATCTGAGAGCAGTTGTGTATCTCTATCTATACAAACAGATCAAGGTAGCTCATTCCACACCACCTTGGGCTGTGCGTTGTCAGTGAATTTTTATGACAACTTCTAAGATAAAAGTAAATTATGGAGGATTTTATCGAGAATCTAGGTTAAGAAATTTATTATGCCAGGGGAACAAGGCAAGAGTCAGGCATCAAGACAGAATCAGAGGGAACAATTTAGGTGTGGTAATAAGATGAGATTTATACTTCAATCCTCTTCTCTCTCTTGGCAGTGTTAGGTGAATAGATACACAGAAAGACATTTCAGTTTACATAAAACCTTTACCGGGAAAATGAGACATCCTAACACCTCACTGTACTCTACTGAAAGTTCAGTACTTGCTGTCAGGAATGTGTTTCCCTCAGTGTATCAGATTTTCCTAAAATTGTAACGTGATCCCCACTATTACCACCAGCTGGAAACACTGCCCTGCTTCCTGGGCACACTGCTCCCTCCCTCACGAACAGAAGACTCAAATGGCCAGAGTGCAAGATGAGCTTGGCTCTTTGCCAACGTGCCCAGGAACACATTATCAATAAGAAAACCACACCGACCTTGGATTTCTCCTTTGCCAGTGCTCAAAACAGAGGTTCTTACCTCACTCTCTGTCCAGAAAAAAAAAAAAAAAGTCAAAAGTTACTCCTATATTTTGAGGCAGCATTGTTAAATAAATTTCTGAAAAAAACAAATCTCAATGGCTTATTACAGCACATCCTAAAAGTTTTTCTCTTCCTCAACATTGTAGCTTTTTAACCCTCGTGGTTTAGGTATGAAACAGAAAACATTTCATCATCACTTCACAAGTCTGGGAAGGCATAAACACAGGTGAATCATATTATACTGTCAATATTTTTAAAATATTAATTCTAAAGAGGTTCCAGTAAGCTATTTACACTTTCTTGTGCATTGTGCAAAGACCCTTGAAATTGCAGTACTTAATTATATGACAACAATTTTAAGATGGTCAGAAAAATATCACACTCCTCTGACTTTATCCTCTTACCAACCACAACAAAATAGAGAAAAAAGATGGAATATGTGTAAATTGAAAAATCTCTTGGCTGTATATTGCCTAACACAACACATTTGCTGCTATGTATCAGTAATGCAACAAATTCATCCATGTCATCTCCAGACCTGTGGGTCATTCTTCATCCTCTCAAGTCTGTCTCCAGCCCAAGATCCAGTATTATCCTACAAATAAGATGAAATATGCAATGATGGCTCATTCAATAACATGGCTTCTTGGTTCCTTGTCATCTCCATCTCCAGAGACATTCTCTTGCACTCATATGCAGCCATCCACTTTATGCCAGTATTAGAGACTCTGACTTCTGAAATACATTCAGACATCTCACTCTGCCACCACAACGTTGTAACCTTCCAGCATTCTTACATATTACTACAAATAAACTGTTCTTTAGGAACTCCAAACCACATGCCAATCTTTACTCTCTATTTTTTAATCAATTTCCTATAGGTTTTATTTTCCTCTTCAGGTTAGTCCCACCACCCTCCAAATGTTGTTGACCACATCCTCAATTTCCTTTTCCTATTGTCTTTCTGTCCACCCACCTGGAAAAATACAGAAAATTCAGTGTCTACTAGACTAGCCAGATTGTTGCCAACATTAAGTAACAGTCACCAATATCAACACTGTCCAGATATAATGCTATATTTCTCTGGTTGGCACTCTTTCCAATTCTCTGTTATAGCTATTTCAGACATTCTGGAACTGAAGAGACAATGCTTGTCTGAGATACAGATGTTGGGGTTATTGGCATATAGTCGGTAAGTGAAGCTAGAGAAGTGGATGCATTTTCTCAGCGAGAATAAGAGGAGTGAGAAGGACATGAGCCCCGGAAATAGCCCCAAGTAACACCAACAATTTAACTGATGTTTAATAGAAGGGAATACTAATTTGCAAATAAAACTCACAAGAAATGGCCTAAAATGCAATGGAAAAAAAAACTAGGAATATGTGGTGTCACGGAAGCCAAGTGAAGAGATTATTTCAATAAGGAGGCGTTGGTGAAAACATCACAACTTACTGATCAGTCACATAAATACTGAATACCAGCCAGCCAAGTTTAAAGAGTCATGTCATGGATGACAATGGAATGGGAAGTTTCAGTGTGAAAGTGGGTGCAGATGTCAGATTTCATCAGGTAGAATTCTAAGAAGGAGCTGAAGAATTGAAAAAGAGCATAATCATTTCTGATAAGAGGTTTGACCAGGAACATAGCATGAAGAGTGCTAATCAGAGGGAAGTACAGACTCGAAAAAGAAGTTCAATATTACTAAAAGACCCCATCTTTTTAGTATTTAAGAATGAGTGGAGCATCTATGAAAACTGACTGAGATTGCTCTAATGACTGAGAGAGAACTAGTCCACAGAGCTGATTGGAAAGGGACAGTGCTGAGAAAGATGGAATTGTTTCAAGTGAGTGTCCATCAGTTGTTCCAAAAGCCTTTATGCTCTAAATCCTTCATTCATTTTCCATTGCCTTTAGCATAAACTCAAACCCTTTAGTGTAAATTAAAGCTCCTTCCTAGCCTGGCACCTGCCTAGCTCTCTCCTGGAAAGTCGTCCTTCCGCCCCCAACCCCTCCGCCCCCAGACTCCCTGCTCCAGCCACAATGACAGCCTCTTATTTCTCTGAATGTCTGTCCTACTCTCTTTCACGTCTATGGGTTTAGATACAGATTCCATCTTCCAGGGATGAGATCTCCACTATTTTCCTGGCCAGCAAACACTCCAACTTTCATCTTATAATTGTTTCATCAAGGGACGCCTTTCCTGTTCCCACAAACAACGTCAAGGGCCCTACCTCCACACGTGCATACAACTTGCTCTTCCCCATCCCGTCTTCCTTCTCATAATGTCCTACAGCTACATCTGCCTTCACCGCACATTAGAATTCGATGAGAGCAGAGACCACATCCATCATATTACCAAAATTTCTCCAACAGCTAGTACATTGCTTGGCAGATAGTTGCTCAATAATACCATGTTCCAAAATGACAAATTAACACATTTTAAACAATATTCCAATAAAAGCATATGCAATGCTAACTGAGATTCTTGAAACTAAGGGTATTTTACCTATTACTACTGTGGCATAAAGCATTTTTAATAATGTTAATACCTCATACCATACTTTTCTTTTTCATAACATATTTCATATTCTAACATAATATGTAATTTATTTATTCAGCATGCTTATTATCTGAGCTCCCTTTTTGTCTCCATGAGAGTAAAAATCTTTTTCTGTTTTGCTTATTGATGCATTCCTATATAATGATATTCTGGCACATGAATAAATAAAAGAATGAAGGAAGTGTATAGGTAGTGGTTCTGCACATCATCTTCCTTAATTAGGAATTTTATAAGCTTTTCACAACTATGTCTGAAAGTGTGTAAAATAACTCACATATTTAAACACAATGCAGCCTAAAATTTGTATTTCAAATAAATTGAATATACTCAAAAGTAGCAGAACTTTCAGTAGTTAAATTGGAGAATATTACAATTCTTGGACAATTGATTCAACACTAAGTTTATTAGTAGATAAGGTAAAAGAGAAACCTGTTGTATTACATTGTTTTTATTACCCTAATAACAAAAAGAATAAAACTTTCATCTGTAGAAATCTGCTTTTGCAACTGTTCTCATGTAGGAATTTATGGTAACAACCCTTGTATAAATACACATTCATACAATGGATAATATCAAAAAATTACATTTTTTTTTACCAAAGGCATAAATATAATGGGCAAGAGGGCAATTCTCACATCAACAGAGGGCACACCATTTTATCATAACTCAGTGAAGGCATTTTTGTAAAAGTCTGATAAAATGGAGTCTAGCCATTCTGCTTTTGGTAATCTAACTATATAGAGAAAGATAATCCTTGATAAAAATGAAATAGAGACAAATTAACTATAGTGGAAGTTTAAGAGACAAATTTAAAACACAGATGGCTTACTTTAAAAAAAATAATTTTATCATATTAGAAAAGCAATACTTGCTCGCTGTTCAAAGTTTGAGAAATAAAACAATGTATACACACGAATCACCTAAAATCCTGCCACTCCAAGCGAACTTATTTTGGTATACAGATTTCCATATAAATCCACCACACACACACACACACACACACACACACACACACACACACGCAAACACGCAATCCTTAGTCAGGTATAGGCAAAGTGAAATTATAGATCTCCCTTGAGTTAATAATTCAATACATTTTTACACAATTATATGTACTACTATGTTTTAACTGAAATAAGGTCATAATATGCACAGTGTTTTATAATCTGCTTTTCTCCCTAATTACAAATACAACATGACCATCATCCACATCAGGCCAAAGGGCATGTGCTTTTATGCAGAATATATACATATATATTTTTTTTAATTTTCTCATATTTCTTTACTATTGATTCATTGTGACCTTACCTTTCTACATCATACAGTGTAGAACGATAGAACCTGAGCCTGAAAAGGTTTTAATCCAACTTTCTCCTCCCTTCAATAAAGTGAAGAAGTATCAGTGGGTCTTTGCTTATTACCTCATAGTCTGAGTATGAAACAAGCCACTGACTCAATGAAAATATTTTACCTGCAAAATACATCTCTAAATACCTAAGTAAGTCATCTGTTGACTAGCACAAGCTAACATTAAAAATAAAGTATGCCCTCTGCCTAAGGGAGAATGCCAATCTTAAGGAATCTCTTTGGGATAACTATGCAGTTCAATATCCTTTATAGCTCCAATTTCCTTTTATTCATATA
Source organism: Pongo abelii (assembly GCF_028885655.2). NCBI lineage: Eukaryota > Metazoa > Chordata > Mammalia > Primates > Hominidae > Pongo > Pongo abelii. The sequence continues at coordinate 91,769,310 of NC_071990.2, read as the reverse complement.
CCATCAAAATATGGTGGAAATTCTAAAACCACAGTTCCAGCTTGACTCTAAAACATTACATGAATTATATCTGTTTTGTGCTTCAAAGTGACGGTTATATAGCTTACAGTAAACAGAACCAGGTCTCTGAGTTGTTTTCCAAGTTGTTTTAATAAAGATTTTAACAGAGCAGCATCAAGACGCCTGTTTGATATGATTTGGAATCACATCTCATGAGATCCTTTCCTCTTGTTATGATTTTAGCAGCAGTATTTAGAGACATACTTAGAAATATACATATATATTTCTAATATATATATTTCTAATTTACATTCATATTTCTACTTTGGAGAGAGAGAGAGAGTCATCTCTGGGTATCCATGGCTTCAGGATCTCCCAAGGATACCAAACTCCACAGATGCTCAAGTGTCTGATATAAAATGTCATAGTATTTGCATATAACCTACGCACATCCTCCCATATACTTTAAATCATTTTTTAGAATACTTATAATACCTAATGTGATGTAAACTCTATGTAAATAGTTGTTATGCTGTATTGCTTAGGGAATGATTATAAGAAAAAAAACCTATACATTTTCAGTATAGACACAATTTTTTGTTAATATTTTCAATCCATATTTGGTTGAATCTACAAATGGGGAACCTACAGAGACGGATGGCTGACTATGTGTGTGTGTGCATATGTGTGTGTGCATGTGTGTGTGTGTGTGTGTGTAAAATAGAAATACAACATTAAAATATTGAGTGTCTAAATCTGCCTACATAGATGACTTCTACTTGTTGTATTAGTAGTTAATGATGATTTGATACTGCTGAAAACATCCTCAAGCTATTCTGACACTTTCATCAATAAGACGAAACCTGGAACATCAGTGATTAACATACCTAACTGTCTAAACTTAAGTCATTCTTCACACAAAGGATTAATTTGAGAAACCCCAGCCCTGCACTTTAGGCAACTGAGGGAAAAGGTAGCATGTATTTCTAAACAAGTTCTAATAAAATAACTGGCCAGCCCATCTGAGATAAAAAAGTATCTTATTTTTATAGATGAGATGGAGTACAATTTATATAAATTTTGAAGAAGTTAACTTGAGCCAATCGTTTAGCAGGTGAAGGAATTCACTCCTTATATTAGTCTGCTTGGACTGCCATAACAGAATACCGGGACACTTGAGAACCATTTGCAGGTGCTTCAGTTGAAAACCCCAGCTAAACTCTTAGCCAACAGCCAGCATCAACTGCTTGCCATGTGAGTGAGCTATGTTTGCTGTCCATCTCAGCGCAGACTTCAAATGACTGCACCTTAGCTGACATGTAATTTCAACCACATTGAAAGACCTCAAGTGTGATCACCTCTCAGATGATCACAGTCAACCCACAGAACTAGGAGAAAGAACCACAAATCATTGTTTTAAGCTACTAAGTTCTGAGGTGGTCAACAGGAAGAAATGCTCAATTTGAGGTTGTTTATTTCATTACAATGTAATTCTCATCCGGTTCCCCACAAATAAATAAATACACATTCAGAAATCTCTCAGCATGGATGTGTTATGTGTGTGCACACATATGTGTGTATGTATGTGTTCAACATGAGGAAGACAGTGGAAAGGTTGAAACTGTGGAAGAGACTGAATTTTATATCTAGGTGAAAGGGAAGCATTAAAAGCACGCATGAATACAGGCAGTAGTAGTAATCATGAAAATATACACTCCCTAGGGAAATTTCTAGAAACATTTGGAGTTATTTAACTTCTGCATGATATGGTACTGGAAACTCAAATGGCAAGGAAGTATCAGCTGCCATCAGCTGAGGTTTATCCATTTCTCTACATAAGGGACAATCAGAGCTAAATATGGTTTATCCACAACTCTGTCTTACCTGCCTGTCTCCAGTGCCTAAAATCATATGTAGCACATAATACGTATTCATAAGTATTTGCTGGTTATTCAGCACATAAGAAAGAAGACCATATTAAGAACTATTTAAGGACTCATTCCTTATGGACTCATCCCTTAAGGCTCAGTAAACTGAGATACTCCCATTCAACCTTTTCCTTCATATCCCAAAAAAAAATCACCACTGTAAGAATGAGACTAGGAAATGATAAATCACTAACAATCTGTTCATACAGATAAAGAATATGGATGCTGATGATTTGATAGTCAGTGTATTGGTACCACAGTTCAAAGTATATACATATATCTATTTTCTTCTAAATTTATTCATGAAAATTTTATTTCCTTGAAAGAATGAGATGATAAAGCAATTTCAGAGGGTGCTTTCTTAGTTGGTATAGTCAAATATTCCTAGAGAGTGCTTTTGGATTAACTTTAGATGAAGAGCTGATAGAACCATACTTCAGTTTAAAATTTCCAGAATTAGTAACTAATAGTATTTTTAAGTACACACCTACAAACACATTTTTAATTTATTCCTTCTTCTATCCAAAACAGATTGGAGGCCATTGACAACATCATTCCGAAACGGGAAAGTTTCCCTTGTCCCCTCGCAGGGCGTGTGACAAGGGGAGTGGCTCGCTTCTTCAGTGTCCCACTGCTCAAACCTCTAGGGGAGCATACAGATGTGCAGGCTGTGGGGCTCCGACCCCACAGCGGTGTCTAGGGGTGAATGTTTATAGCTGAAACCCCAGTGGGTGTGTGTTACAGGGTGCTCTTTTAGTTTAGCTGTCCATAGGCTGCGTGTGTTAGCCCAATTAAACCCCTGCCGTATGGCAAAGACAGAGGGCTTTCTGTGTCCCGGGGTGCTTGTCTTGGTGTACGAGAAGAACTAGATCACACATGGGCTTGGAGAATGAGTACAAGGTTTTACTGACTGGAGTAGCTCTCAGAAGATGGGGAAGCCAGAAGGGAGATGGTTTTCCCCTGGAGTCCAGCAGCTTGATGGCCTGGGCTTTCCTCCGACTGCCCCAGCCAAACTCTGCCTTTTTCCACTGGTAGATGGCCTGCTGGCGTCTGTTGTGCGCTCTTCTGCCAGCGTGCTACCCTCAGCATCTTCTTCTTGATGTCTAGCCAATTGCGTCTTTGTCCGCCTACGTGTTCCTTACCACGTCCAGCTGCTTGTGTCTGCCTGCTAGGGTCTCGGGGTTTTTATAGGCACAGGATAGTGGCGTGGCAGGGCAGGGTGCTCTTCAGAAATACAACATTTGGGCGCAAAGGCAGGAGTGCCTGTCCTCAAATAGGTCCATGGGCACAGGCCCAGGGGTAGAGCCCTAGACAGGAACCATGCCCTTCCTTTCCCAGCACTTCCCTGCCCCCTTTCTATATCAATTCCATCAAGAATAAAATATAGAACCAAGAATAATAGGAGGACTCAAATAAACTACCCACAAAATAGTGCACAGGCATTGGGCCTAAACTTCAAATTTGCTTCAGAGTTTTCTAACCTAAAAGGCAAGAAAAGATTATATAGATTTCATTATCAGAAAGCACTTTAAAGATATACTCAAAGTCTCTCTGATTGATTCCAAATGACTAAGGGATTGTTGCATAATGTATTTGATGCAATGTATACATTATGGATTTGTAAGAAGATGAATCAATACTGAGATGAGTAGGTTCACAGTGAAAGGTTCATTCAACATGGAGACTCTGGTCTTCGGCTAAAGATAAATATACATGAGGAATGCTCTTCACATGGCAGATCTGAATTAACAAAGCATTAAACATAGAGATCGGTGTTAGGAATGTTGGTACACTGAGTGAGTCTAATGGCATAATGGAAGGTTCTGCACTCAATTCTATCTGTTGAACAAGTTTTATTAAAGACATTGATACTCCGCTGGTAACATTTGAAAATTATGTATAACTTGAATATCATTTAATATGTTGGATAAAATCATCAGAATTAACAAGAAAAAAGATTTTAGCAGATTGAACTAATGGGCTATCATTAAGGAACATACTGATGGCCATGTAAGTGCCCTCAAGTCAAATGCAGATGTCAGATGAAGGATAAGGAGAAATGGGATCCACATGGGACTATCTATGCTTTCACTTAAGAGAAAGTGAAAGCTCGCTGGGCCCCAAGAATGTAACTGAGTCAACTAATGCAGCCACAAGGAGAAAGAAAGAAAAGTGACCCAGGTCTCAGAGATGCAGAGAAATAAACTACATGGAAGGAAGAAAAAGTTCAAGAGAGCAAGGGAAAAACCCAAGTTTGTGCTTTTTAAGGTACAGTGACTGTACCTGCTAGTAATTTCAGACTAAATAATGTCTTAGTGCTGAACAAGCAGATTGAAAACTTCCCCCACCTCCACTGAGGGAAGCCTTGAAAAGGGTGATGTCAGTTGTTTGGCCCTAGAGCAGGGAGAGGGGCATTCTTCTTCCTATGTGCCTTCACATTTTTCTCCCTTAGCCCATTGAACATGACAAACAAGCCAATGGCTAAGCAGGAATAGGACTAATCATTTCTGGGAAAGAGCCCATGATTATGGCTGGGGAGACCTGGTCCCACTTTACTGAAGCCATTTTTCAATATCTACATTGTTCTTATGTCCTCCTGAGGATACTGAAATGGGTGGTCTAGCTGTGGTGATGTCCCAAATGTCAAAAGGAATAATTTAATAAGTATTAACATAAATCAAAGACAGAGTCAACAGGGTGTTGAAAGGTCATAAACACATTTTACCTGAAAAGTAGCTAAGGGAACTGAAGATGTTAAATCTATAGAAAAGAATGCACACAGGACCCAAAAATCTTGTAATATTTAATAAAGTGTCATGTGGTATATGGAAGGCGGATTAGATATATTCTGTAAGATCCCAGAGGATCAAAATAGGCTTTCTGGATAGAAGTTAGAAAAAAACAAATTTTTATTTTATTTAATGTAACAGTGCTATGATGGTTTAATCATTCTTTTAGGAAACACACCATAGTGTCAGGCAGTATACAAAGTTCTGGCACACAGCAATGCTAAAGGCAAAACTCTTGCCCTTACAGTATATTCTGATGATGGAAATCAATACATGTAAAAACAAATAAAGAAATTATAAGTAGTTATTATTGTTATTAAGAATGTGATCAGGGTGCTGTGAGAGGCTGTAACTGAAAGAGGCCTTTCTTAGGAGGCCAGGGAAGTCTCAATGAGGAGCAGATGATGGAATCAGCCAGCCATGGAAAAAGCTAGGAGAAGACAGAACAACAAGGAAAAGAGCCAGAAGCACAGAGAGCTTGGTTTGTTCAAGGCACAGAGAGAAGGCCTATACAGCTCAAGCAGAGTGAGCAAAGGGAGGGAATAATATGAAGTGCAGTCAGAGAGGAAGGCAGGAGCCAGGTCCTGCAGGACTTTGTGGGAATGGTGAGGAGTTTTGATTTTATCCCAAGGGCTTTGTGATGCTGCCTCTTATGAGCTTTGAACAGAGGAGTAAAATCATCTGAATGTGTAATAGGAAAAGAATAACAGAAGACCAGCAGGAAAATTGAAGACCATAAATAACTGTAAATGACTTTCTTGTCTAGACATAAAAGAAAAGGAATGAATAAAAATAACAGAGTCAGTAGGAAACAAGAGAAATATGGCAGCCATCCATGAAAATAATTGAGTTAATTTCCACCTGGTGGAATTAACAAGGGTTCTGTGACATAGAGACAACAGAAAAAAGCAGGAAAAGCAATCAGTGATAACTGCAGGGCACATGAAAGGAGGCTGAGGAAAAGGAAATTTTCTAGAGTGAATTAGAAAAATTAGAAAACATTTTTATCCAACTATATCACTGAGGTATATTGGTGTGAGGGGCTCAGCTCTGGGGAAGGAGTAAACTACTGTTCACCCCAAAGAAGAAACAGCCAACATCAAGCTGGGAATGGATAGATGTCCTTATGGTCAGGAATGCCCTGGAAACAATGGGAGCCTGAGTAGTAAATCCCAATGGCTCATGCCCACCAAGAAAAGAAATAAAACATTTATGTTGCTGCTTCAGAGGCCAAGTTGATTGCAAGAGGTGGGAGTGGGTATGCTATGAACTAAATTGTGTCTTCCCAAAATTAAAATGCTGAAATTATAACCCCCAGTGTGACAGTATTTGGAGATGGGACATTTGTGGGGTAACTAAGATTAGATGAGGTCCTGAAATGAGGCTTTCATAATGGGATCAGTGCCCTTACAGGAAGAGACAACAGAAAGTCTGCTCTTTCTCTTTGTTCACACAAAGCAGAGGTCATGTGAGCACACAGTGAGAAAGTGGTCATCTTCCACCTAAGGGGAGAGCCCTTACCAGAAACCAACCATGCTGGCACCCTGATCTCAGCCTCTGTTGGCTAAGTGGAGATGAAATAAAGTTTTGTTGTTTAAGTCACCCAGTCTATGGTATTTTGTTATGGCAGCCCACGCAGACTAATACACGGTATTTTTTCCAGAATGAGGGTTGCAATGCATTCAAACTTGTCTTTTGGGGCATAGTACATGAAAATGGAATGCACGATTAAAGTCAGCTTCTAAGCAAAAACCCTAAAGCAAATAACTACCTAATTATCAGTCAGTTATATTAATTTTCAAAATATTAGCTGCCCATCCCTGGAGAAGGATTATGCTTTGGTGTCTGAGGTGGCCTTGGGACTATATCTCTGGCAAATAAAATATGAGCAAAAGTGACATGTGTCATTTTCAGATAGAAGCTTTAAGATCATGGGTGTAGTCTACCATAGTTCATCTGTCATCTCTGCCATGAGACCAACAGAGTTCCAGATAGTTGCAGCCATCCTACAATGGACACATAGCATGAGCAATTTACAGATGTAAATCACTGAAATTTGGGGTTATTTTTTACTGCAACATAAATTACAATAGTCTGATTTGTTCACCATTCCTCCAAATAATACACCTAAAAAGATGAGAAACATACTTAGACATAGAGCATCATTGCTTTGCTCAGGTCCATTCTTGGGGCCTAACAGTCCTTGATTTCTTTGCGTGGTTAATGAATAATCCTAACTCATTTTGGATGCAGAATGTATTTTGTTTTGTTTTGTTTACTGGGGGACTCATTACTGATGTTGGCTCCAGTGCTGGTAGGAGCCAGAACTTCTCTAAATAAATATTTGTAGGGGCCTGGGCACGGTGCCTCACTCCTATAATCCCAGCACTTTGGGAGGCCGAGGTGGGCGGATCACCTGAGGTCAGGAGTTCAAGACCAGCCTGACCAACATGGTGAAACCACATCTCTACTAAAAATACAAAAATTAGCCTGGCATGGTGGCTTGCGCCTGTAGTCCCAGCTATTCGGGAGGCTGAAACAGGAGAATTGCTCAAACCCGGGAGGTGGAGGTTGCAGTGAGCCGAGATCACACCACTGCACTCCAACTTGGGCGACAGAGAGAGACTCTGTCTCAAAAAATAAAAATAAAAATAAAAATAAAAAATATTTGTATTTCCTGTCCAGAATAATCTTGCCTAAGTGGAAATGAAATGAACTTTATGGAGTTTAGTGCAGTGGAAGCATCGATGAAAAAGCTTAAAGGCGGCCACTAGAATCAGAAAGCCACAGGATCCATACATTTATGCCCTTAATGAATTCCATGATATAATCCTTAGGTTTCCTTAGGCACAGAGTCATAAAAGGAGAGCCAAAAATCCTTTCTATTTATATGCCTTTTTCTAGGATTTATGCAAGTGAACACAATTCCTATATAACTCTTGATGATCCAGAAAGTGGCTGCTGTGGTTTAAATGTGACATCCAAAGTTTAAGTGTTGGAAATGTAACCCTAATGTGACAATGTTGAAAGATGTGCTCTTTAAGAGACTGATTAATGTCATTATTATCTCCATGATTCTCTCCTGAGAATGTCATTATCATGGAGATAATAATAACATTCTCAGGATAGTGGATTTGTTATAAAAGCAGGTTCTTCTCTCTCTCTCTATCTTGTGTGTTCTCACCCTCTGCCTTCCATTATGGGATGATCCATCAAGGAGGCCCTCACTAGGTACTAGCCCCTTCACCTTGGACTTTCCAGCCTCCTCCAGAACTGTGAGAAATAAATTGCTTTAAATTACCCAGTCACTGGTATTGTTACAGGAGCACAAAATGGACTAAGACAGTGGCCTCAGAATCAATCTGGGTGGCCCAAAACTTCCTGGGTACTGATGATATTAGAGCATCAATAAGCCAGAAGAACATATGAGAAGTAGAAACTGTGAAATATGATATCCTGGCTGCAAAGTTGTAGCGTATTTTATATACAAATAATCCTATAGCAAGATAAAGGGACAAATCATGCTACCAACAATGTCCCTATCTACTTGGTTGATGTGCTCTGTTTGTGGCTATCAGTCTGTGGGTGGTGGGCTGAGGGCATGTAACCTAAGGATCTGAGAGGTTTTCTCACCCATGTGAGAGTGGCAATTGCCTCAGCATTCCATGCCTCATTCTACACTACAATAGCACTATGAGATACGTTGAGTTATTATTCCCCTTTTAGAGATGAGGGAACTGTTGTTCTCTTGAGATTAACATCTATCTTGGGCTAGCTGCCTCTGGGTAGTCAAAACTTTTTAGGAGATTCTCAGAAGTGGTACCTTGTACCTTTTGGTATTTTAAATTCTTATAGAAGGCATCTGCCTGACCATTTGGACTACCTGAAAATGAAAAATAGAATTTCAAAGAATGATATCCAATGCCTCTCCAAGCGAAGCACCTAGGCTTCTAAATTCAAGCTAGGCTGTGGCAATAGGCCAAGATAAGAAAAGACTTACTTGCTAGCTGTGATAAATGAAGCCAAGGAGGATGATCCAGGAGGTGGTATCCAAGGACAAATTCAAAATAAAAGGCAAAGTTTTTAATTGACAACAAAAATGTCATAGCAAAATCACTTTCATGTCCCCTCTCTAAGTAAAATCCTGCTGGAAATTCTAACCTTTGGCCTTTGTCTTTCCTCAGACTCAGCTGTTTTGGGTTTGTTTTGTCTTTCTGAGTGGGGAGAGGGCCAGCTATCCCCCAACAAGATATGAGATTATCTCTTGGGGAAGTAAAACTCAGAGGCAACTTCATGTTAGAAATTCTCTACACAATTTTTGAGGTTCTGTTTTTCACTGTGACTTTCTTAAAGACTTTTGTTTCATAAAATCATAAGCTTTGCTTTGTTATTTTTTTTTACTTTGATGGGATCTTTCTAAACTTCATCTGCTAATAAATATTTGCCAAATTAAAATGAGCCTAACTAAATTGAAGACTAAAATTATTCAGTGGAGGAGAAGACTATTTGCTTTATTTTCAGGGTGAAGGAGAAGACCTGGATTGCTCTATTCAGGTCTCTTAGAAAAACAGGCATACACATGAGTTTCTAGTATCCTCAGCAACACACTACATCATACCTTACCCTGGGTAATCCTTCAGCGCGCTGTCAGCAATCACCTCAAAACCCCTTCCCTAAAGACACATACTCTTGGAGATTTACTCTTATCACCTACTCCTCCCTACTCTTAACATCAGTGATCTCAAGGCTTTTGGGGGGAAAAATTAAAGTATCTATCTTTTTTTTAAGTTCCTTTCAAAATGCTTAGGGACCAGTGACAGAAGGAAACAGCACTGTTAATAGTTCCCTTGAAACCTCTTTTTGATCTAAGCTGTCCTCTTAATGGAGAGCATACCAATGATAAGTATCTGCATTTGCCACCTCCAAGAGAGTCCATGGAGGCACATCAACCATGCCTGGTAGCAAGTTGGGTTCAGACAGGGTCTCAGGGAGCTACCTGGAGGGAAAAATAAATCTAGTCTCCCCTGTTTGGGACTAAAAATTATTAAATGCAATAAGGTTGGTTAAGATATGTGGCACAATACTCAGGGGTATTTTCATGTTTAGAAAACTATCGAAATAATAAAATGGATTGAGGATCATATTATTAATAGCAATTGTGTAACAATAAATGACTGGACTAGAAATCTAGTATTTTAAATTGATTAATATGAATGTGTCAGTAAGGGTATACTAGGGAAGCACAGAAAATATAGATGATACTGACTTCATATGAATCAACCATAAGGCAAAGAGCAGCACCGAACTCTCTAGTTTACTTATATTAATTTGGATATTAGCAATTACAGCTTGTGCTTTCAAATTCAATAAAATGCAAAGCTACAATGAAACAGAATTAACAGGGAGCTTTAGAAATTCATTAAACCAAACTTTAGTAGCAGCATCATTTTTTGTCTAATACAGGAATATATGTCTGTGCATACACTATTTATGATACCATTTGAGACTGACATAAAATATAAGTTGAGAGAATGTGTTGCCTCCAGTAATTTACAAAGGAAGAAAATAACAGCAAGGGGAATCGAGAACAAACCTTGTCTTTTCTCTTACTGTAATATACAGATATTGCATCTGTGGCTTCTAATACAGATTCTTAATTTGCACACAGACAAGCCTTGCACTGTGAAGAGATTAAAGGGGTATCAGAGGGAAGAAGTATAGATGCTGTTTCTGGTGCATAATCATGTTTGCAAACATGTTAATCAAATCTGGATGCTTGCTAACTTGATAATTAAATTTACAAATGATTGGAAATATTTGCCACAGAAAGATTTAAAGTCATTCCAGAAATCCTAATGACAGCTCTAGCAATATGTGTATGCCTCTTGAGGGCCCAATGAGGATAGATGGTATTAAAAATATAATTGGCTTTAAAGCACATTAGATTAAATTTTTTCCTATGATTCATTCTCTCTTCTTTGTATTCACCTTTCAGGTCATTTCCTGCTTCCTGAACAACGTACCCATAACTCAAATGAACTACCATGTGAATTTGCTTATTTTTATTCAGTCCAACTAGTTCCAAAATATTTTGTTTTCATTTAAAACTATGCGCTCTTAAATTAAAAGGTTAAACCTTCAAATTAAGTAATATTTAGAAAAAAAGCTGTCAACGGTATTTGAAATCTGACAAAAGGCACATTATTAAAAAAATAAAAAAGAATTTAAAAGACCAAGGTATAAAGCAATTGGAAAATTAGTTGAGGTTGCTATAAATTTACAAAGAAAGAAAACTTCACTTACCAGGTCCAATTTTAGCTTTTCCATGTAGTTTCATAGCAGACCTGACATATTACATTTACGTGACAAATAAACGCATTTTGGGCGAATCAGAGTTTTTAAATGATGCATGAACATTCAACTGTGTTAAATGAGTTTCTAACAGAATTTCCAACCCCCTGTTGGCAGAAAAATATGCCAACTTCCCAATTTTGTGTGGCTGCAGCTTGCAATACTGCATGGAGTATTCTTTTGAATTTGCACATTAAAATGAGGTCAAGGGTCTTAGGAATAAATTGGTTGGCAAACAATAACAATGGTGCCCTGGTCTGACCTTGTTCATAATTGTTTGCACAACAGAGCTGAAGAGCAACAACATGGTTAATCTGTGCATGTTTATTTCTAGCCATCCAGGGACCTTAAGGGTCAATATGATTTACTAACATTCACTAAAAGTTATTAAAATTGTTGTACAAAGTTGATGGAAAGGTGTTATTGCTTCTGTAATAAAAAATGACTTTCATGGAACAGTTTATACATAACTTTTATTAGATTTTGCTTCCCATCCTCCTCCTCACCCCTTTAGAGTTTCACAGTTGGTAACAGTTGATTATTTGTGCTGTCTAGTGGCATCGTTTATTTTTTATTTGTATAGTACCATGAATGTGGATAGTATGTTCCAGGACTTAAATTATAAATGAGGGAGCTCTCTGCCCCAGATAGCTCCAAGGCTCCTGTCTTTACAAACGACACCAGGAGGAAAGCAGTTCGATTTGCCCTCAGAATAATATGATCACGGTAACTGTCCAAATTAAGAGATTTGAATGATACTAGAACTTTCATACTTCTCCAGATTACTCCAGGCAGCCAAAGAGGGCTGTTTGAAATTGCATCAAATGAATTGTTAACTGATTTTTTTCTACTGAAAATAGAATTATCAGTTTAGAAAGATCCCATAGCCACCAGCAGACCTGGATACAACAGCAAAAATGAACAGCACAGAAGTCCGGCAAAGACTACATACAGGTGTAAAAAGAGAGTGGGGGAAGGAAAAGGAACAGAGATAAAGGGCAGAAGGTAACAGATTATCCTAATCACAAAAACATTCATTAATCACAGCATCAGGCTATATAAAACGTAGATATGGCTCCTGCCAACTGGGAATTTAACATCTAAGATGTCACTCGAAGAAAAAAATATAAAGAAAAGTTATTCAAGAACAAACTTAGAAAAAATAAGCCATATGAGGAAAACATAAATGCAGTAACTATCAGAAAAGACCAGTTTTAAAATTTCAGTTCAATTAGAATACTCTAATAAGATATGACAATTACAATCATACATGTTCAATATAATCTATATGATGCGGTCTCATTGCTACCGTGTGTTTTATTGCCCACTGCTTCAGACCAAAGCATAAAGCAGAAAAAGTATCCTATCTAAACTGTGTTTGGTCTTTAGGGAAAAATAATAGGGCCACATGATTCTTATTCAGGTTTTAGCAAGTACCTAATAACAGTGCAATATATTTTTAAAAATAAACAAGTGACTCCAAAATTAAAATTATTCATAATTCATTATATGGAACTCTAGATTTATTTTTCACTTTAAGTACATTTTAATAGTTCACATTCTCTCTCACTGGATGCATAATATTTCAGATACAAAGAAATACCCATCACGTTTCTATCATTAGAACTCAGTGCATAATCTCAGAAAACATAGTTTATAATTATAAAGTAATTTTAAATTTTAATTTAGATTGTAGGTTATTTTCTTCTTTAGGAATAAGAACAAGAAACTGTAATGAGATTCAGATTAAGCTAACATTTATTGAACACTAAATACGTGCCATAGACTGTTATAAGTGCTTCTACAGTAAAATCAAAATCAAAAGAATTTTTAATTTGTCGCTATGAGAAAAGGCCAAGAGAAGTATAATTATCTAGCAGGAAGAAGAAAAAGTAAAGGGAACAATAGTATCAAGGATTCCCTATGTCTACCTAAGGGAGAACAAAAGAACATATCAACATACCTGGAAAATATTAATGAGAAAATAAGGAAAATTTTGAAGTAGGACTTATAACTTAAAAATAAGTGCATGAAGTTAAATTTTTTTCCATTCTTCTGTGGGAACTCATTTTAAAGCAGTACGAGGAAGAAGAGAGAACAGTGCAAACACCATCCCCAGTGAATCTGACATGCCTGAAACTCTGAATCACAAAATAGAAGAAACCCTAGCAAAGCGCTGAAGTTCAAAAAATCGTGTGGGAAGGGAAGCTATAGAAATCAGAGAAAACTTGCCAAGGACAAATCTGAGAGTGGCAGATACTGAAGTTTAAACAACACAAAGAAAACAAACAAAAATAACATATTTGCAACAGTGGGAATAGACAGTGGAGACTAGAGGCAGTACTTCACTTGATCCCACTTGGCACAAACTCTTGAGAAAGTAGAACAAGAGGGTGGTTCAGCCTCTAGGGGTGTGTCTGAGGGACAGGGGTTGGCGGTGGTAAAAGAGGAAAGATTTGGCAATATGAACAGCCTTGGAGTGCATATAAAATCTCTTTTTCTCTCTCTCTCTCACACACACACACACAAACACACACACACACACTCGCACCCTATAGGAAGAATTCCAGCTAGCCCTGGCCACTCTCTACCATGAATATCCTGCAGTAGATGGTTAAAGAAAAACTGTAGTCAAGAATGAGAAATAATATAAAAGGAATGAGCAAAGAAGCTACACAATACCACAAGGACAAAATTATGGAATGCTGAAAATAGAAATGGCAGATGCAAAATGCTCACACACACACACAACACTCAGTAATAAGCAAATAAAAAAATTTAACCTTGAATTTTCAAAATCCAATGAAATAATTTGCTTAGTAAAAGAGTACACAGAAGAAAACCTGTGCTCAAGAAAACGTGTAGTGAGTATGTCTGTATGGGTGGGTGTGGAGCAATGATGTGGACAATCATAATAATGAATGTCTGAGTGGAAGCAATACAAGGGGACTCAGAATTGGTGAAAACATAGTAAGAATAATAAAAAGACAAATTTGAGAGAGCAAATATAATAAGTGAAGTGAAAATAAACAAAGAATTAAAGGGAATCTGGAATGAAAATTATTATATTAAAGATTTGCAAAGAGAGCACCAAAATACAAAATAAGTGTTTGTAAATAAGAGAACCAGGAAGTCCTAGCCAGAGCAATCAGGCAAGAGAAAGAAGTAAAAGGCATCCAAACAGGAAAATAAGTCAAACTATCTCTCTTCATTGATAATATAATTCTATACCTAGAAAACCCTGAAGGCTCTGCCAAAAGGCTCCTGGAATTGATAAACAACTTTAGTAAAGTTTTAGTACAATAATCAGTAGCATATCTATACACCAATAAAGTTCAAGCTGAAATCAAGAAGGCAATCCTATTTACAATACACATACACACACACACACACACACACACACACACACACACACAAATAAAATAAAATAAAATAAAATACCCAGAAATACATCTAACTAAGGAAGTGAAAGACCTCTACAAGGAGAACTAAAAAACACTGCTGAAAGAAATCGTAGATGACACAAACAAATGGAAAAGCATCCCATCCTCATGGATTGGATAAATCAATATCATTAAAATGGCCATACTGTCCAAAGCAATTTACAGATTCAATACTATTCCTATCAAATTACCAATGTCATTTTTCACAGAATTAGAAAAAACTATTCTAAAATACATATGGAACCAAAAGAAAGAGACTGAATAGCCAAAGCAATACTAAGCAAAAAGAACAAAGCAAGTGGCATCACATTACCCAACTTCAAACTATACTGTAAGTCCACAGTACCCAAACTGCATGGTACTGGAAATAAAAAGACACATGAATCAATGAAACAGAACAGAGAACCCAGAAATAAAGCCACACATCTACAACCAACTGATCTTCAACAAAGTCAACAAAAATTAAAAATGGGGAAAAGATACTCTATTCAATAAATGATGCTGTGATAACTGGCTAACCAAATGCAGAAGAATGAAACTGAACCCCCACCTCTCACCATATACAAAAATTAACCCAAGATGGATTAAATACTTAAATGTAAGACTGAATTATAAGAATCCTAGAAGAAAAAAAAACTAGGAAACACTGCTCTGGACATCAGCCTTGGAAAATAATTTATGACTAAGTCCTCAAAAGCAATTGCAACAAAACCAAAAATTGACAAGCGGGATCTAATTAAACTAAAGAGCTTCTACTTATCAAAAAAAATATGAACAGAATAAACAGACAATCTACAGAATGGGAGAAAATATTCATAAACCATGCATCTAACAAAGGTCTAATATCCAGAATCTATAAGAAACCTAAACAGTTCAACAAGTAAAAACAAATAACTTCATTATAAACTGATCAAGGATATAAACAAGATACTTCTCAAAAGGAGATGTACAAATAGTCAACAAACATAAGAAAAATGCTCAACATCACTAATCATCAGGGAAATGCAAATCAAATCCACAATAAGATAACACAATAAGATACCATCTCACTCCAGTCAAAATGGCTATTACTAAAAAGTCAAAAAACAATAGATGCTGGTGAGACTGTGGAGAAAAGGGAACACTTATATAAGGGAACACTTATATACTGTTGGTGGGAATTTATATTAGTTGAACCACTGTGGAAAGCGGTTTGGAGATTTCTTAAAAAACTAAAAGTTGAGCTATCATTAGACCCAGCAATCCCATTACTGGATATATATCCAAATGAAAATAAATCTTTCTACATAAAAGACACATGCATTCATACGTTCACTGCAGCACCATTCACAATAGCAAAGACATGGGACCAACCCAGGTGCCCAACAATAGAGGAATGGATAAAGAAAATATGGTACATATATACCATGGAATACTGCACAGCCATAAAAAAAATAAAATCGTGTCCTTTAAGGCAATATGGCTGCAGCTGGAGGTCATTATCCTAAGTAAAGTTAAAACAGGAACAGAAAACCAAATACCACATCTTCTCACTTACAAATGCAAACTAAACATTGTGTTATTGTGGACATAAAGATGGCAACAGTAGTCACTGGGGACTACTAGAGCCGGGAGTGAGAAAGTGTGCAATGGCTGAAAAACTACCTATTATTGGGTATTATACTCACCACCTGGGTGAGGAGCTCAATTGTATGCAAATCTCAGCATCACAAGATATAAACATGTAACAAACCTGCACATGTACTCTCTCAATCTAAAATAAAAATTGAAATTATACATATAAAAGAAAACCAAAGTAACATAGCAGTATAAGTATTTAAGGATATAATTCAAGAAACTTTTCAGAAACAGAAAGGATTTGAATCTATGAAATATAAACAAGCTATGTCCCAGGAAAACAAAAAGAAAAACTCATACAGAAAAATCAATCCAAAGGCATTTCTTAATAAAGTGACTGATTTCTGTGCGACAAAAAAAGATGTCAGACAGAATAATAATAATAATAATGTTACCTATAAAATGTAAAAAAAAAAAAATCTGACTCATACTAGATTTCTCCCTAAAAATACTGAAAGAGAATGGGTAATTCCTGCAAAGTATTCAAAGAAAAAAAGTGATTCATAATTATATTTCTAGGCAAATAGTTTTTCAAGTAAATGAAAAGACATAAGCATTTACACACATTCATTTAAAATAAATTAAATAAAAAAAATTCAGCCAACAAAGTAATGAATGGAAAAACTTTTTGAAAATGTCTGGCAGTGACACAGAGTCCGTTTCAGAGTAAGAACTAAGATCAAAGCAAATGTGAGGATGATGCTT
The DNA here is from genome assembly GCF_028885655.2 of Pongo abelii. Lineage (NCBI taxonomy): Eukaryota > Metazoa > Chordata > Mammalia > Primates > Hominidae > Pongo > Pongo abelii. Next base: position 91,752,477 of record NC_071990.2, on the reverse strand, counting down.
AAGTAAGAGAATAAAAATGTCATATATGCTGGGAAGGACAAGGGGAAAGCAGAACTTTTAGAACTGGAGGAGGTCAAGATATTTTAGTTGATAAATCAAATAATAGAGCTTAAGTTTACTTGAAGTTATAAGCATGAAAACTGAAAAGGAAAGAAATGAACAGAAGTGAGTTCTGTCATTATTCAGTAAGTAGAGCATAAAATGTGAAAACATACCTACAGCAAAACATATGTTTCATATAAAAATACAAATGAGATAAACTTACCTATTAAAATAGATTTTCAGATCAGACTACAAAGCAAATCTCAATTACACGCATATTCAAGAGAAATACTCAGAATATAGTGACTCAGAAAAATGATAGAACTGATAAATAAACCCAAGAATTGGCTATAAACACACACACATATGCGCACACAGAGAGTAAATTGATACATCACTAAATATCACTCAAAACAAAAACTGAAAAAGCACAAATATGCAAAATAGAAAATAATTATATAAAAATAACCCCAGATACAAGAAATCAAAAGAATCTTAAAATACCAATGTGCTTGCTTTTTGTAAATAATTTTAAAAACTAGGTTAAAATGGATCATTTTCTGGAGATTATAAATTAGCAAAATATCACAGAAGAGAAATTGTATAGTTCATTACAAATTGAAAACACTACTAAAGCTCAAAACATCCTCAGTATACTGAGCCTAAACGGGAAAGATCAGAGGAACAGATAACTCTAATACTATTTTAAAAGATCTAAGACATATTAACATAATAAAAACTTCAAAAATATTTTTAGAACAAGAGTCAAAGATATTTAAAATCAATCTCACTCTGAGTATAGCTACAAAAATACTAAATAAAATGTTAACAAATAACATAATAATAGATAAAAAATAATTTTCCATGACAGCGTATCATTATTTTAAGTATACGAAGGAAGTCCAGTGTTAATATTAATTTTCATACTAACAGATTTAAAGTGAAAATTTATACTATTATCTTTATGGAAGCCTAAACTTATCAAGTGAAATTCAACATTCAATCTTGATAAAATAAAATCTTAATAAAATAGAAAAGCTATCTTTTTTCTAATATTATGCATATCTTAATATGATAATATGCATATCACAATTGACCTAAAAGCAAACATCATATTTATAGGAAAATATTGTAAGCTGTTCCATTAAAGTCAGAAACACAATTAAGGTATCTTTTATCACCACTGTTATTTAATATCATTCTGGAGTTACTAGCCAAAGCAGTTGGTTAATATAATTACATGAGAGGGATATGAATTATAAAGTATATAAAATTATAATTCTTTACAGATGATCTTTTTAATCTGGATGTTTGAAGAAAATGAACTCTATCATGAAACAAAATAATTCGATGAGGGGATGACTTGACAAAAAATAATAATAATTGGTAGAATATAACCTTCATGTTACAAACAACAATCACTCAAAAGCTATGATGGGAAAAAAAATCTATTTTCATTAGCAACTAAAAAGATAAAATTTACAAAATTATTATTTTTCCCCCAACCCCAGTACTTATTCTTTGCTTCTACTTTAAATAATAGAACTCTCTGAGTTTAAACCATAAGCATGTTTGCTCACCTGAATACCCGGACACTCCATGTGCAAGCCTTTCTTTCAGCTAAGTGTGCTATATGCTTATTTTGGGAGCCAATAAAGGTAAGCAAAGGTAATATGGGAAATGTCCTAATCATCTCCTTGAAGATCCTAGACCACTCTTTTTCCCTTTCCAAGAAGATCCAAGATAGATGTGATGGTATTAAACTGGCTTTTACCAAAAGAGTAAGTACACCCTATAGAACAGTAAAGCAAGAAGAGAAAAGCAACCTGAGCCTCTGAAAAATCTGGAATCATGAAAATAAACTTACCTTGTTTGTTTTGCTTTGTGTGTGTTGTTTGTTTGTTTGTTTGCAGTAACAGCTGAGCCCATACCATAACTAACACCAAAAAAAGGGAAAAGTTATATATGCTCTATATGGAAAAAAATGTTTAAGTACTATGAAGTGACAGAAAAAGCTTAAATAATTGGAGAGTTGAAAGTCACATCATGTCTTAAATAAGATGTCAACATCACAAAGATATCCATTCTTCTCTGGTTAATCTACAAATTTAACATAATCTCAATTAAAATGCCAATATATTTCCTTTGGAAACAATAAACTGAAATGAAAAAATTATTGTATAAAATAATCCATGAAAATTTGTAAAACAACATTACCTGTTAGATAATAAAATATATTATAAAGTAATATGGTACTGCTATATGAATGGAAAGACAGAACAGTGGATTCGAATAAAAATTCCATAGCAAATTTCAGTGATAAACTTGATATTTCAAATAGTGAGAAAAAGATGGATTATTCGATAAATGGTATGGAGATAACTTTTCAGCCATATGGGAACAAATAAATTGGATCCATATCTCACATCTTACAAAAAGATAAATTCTAGATGATCAAAGATTATTAAAAGATTAAAAAATGAAGCCCCAAAATGTTTGGAAAAAGTATTTCTTATAATCTAAGATTGGGAAAAGATTTGTTAAATATGAATTAAAACTAAGTGTCATAAAAGAAACAAATTAATAAACTTTACTACATTAAAAAATATATGGCATAAAAATGCCTTAAATGGTCAAATGGCAAATAGCAAATGTGGCTAATATTTCGAGTTTATATCAGAGACATAGGCTATTTTTTACCGTAACAAAGAAATCATATAAATTAACTAGAAAAAAAATAACCCTTTAGGGAAAAAATTAAAAACACTCACTTTAGAGAAAAGAAAATACAAATATCTTTTGAATCTATGAAAAGACAATGACTTTCCCAAGAAGAGAAATAAAAATAATTCCAATGAGTAATAGCTGACTCAAGGTCTGGGGGCAGAAATATACAAGATGTACCTGATAAATCTGGTTGTTCCAGAAAGCAATGAAACTATCAAGGACTAAATGGGCCACGTCAGAGGGACACAGGAGGAAATATGAAGGGGACGGGATTGGCCAATATGTGACAATTTGAGCTTAAAAAAAGAGTAATGGGCCAGGCGCGGTGGCTCACGCCTGTAATCCCAGCACTTTGGAAGGCCGAGGCAGGCGGATCATGAGGTCAGGAAATCGAGACCATCCTGGCTAACTCGGTGAAACTCCGTCTCTATTAAAAATACACATACACAAAAAAAATTAGCCGGGCGTAGAGGCGGGCGCCTGTAGTCCCAGCTACTCGGGAGGCTGAGGCAGGAGAATGGCGTGTGCCCGGGAGGCGGAGCTTGCAGTGAACCGAGATTGTGCCACTGCACTCCAGCCTGGGCGACAGAGGGAGACTCCGATTCAAAAAAAAAAAAACAAAAAGAGTAATGAATGCAAATGATGGAAGAACACGAAACAAACAAGGGTTCATATTGATAGCGCCGTCAAAAAGAGAAGAGGGAGAAACTAAAATTTAAACAAAACTAATTGGACACCACTGGAAATAACTAGGGCTCTAAATCCTTATTCTGAAAACAGGCAGTTAAAAGGAAATAATTTATTCTGCCTTTCCTGGATGAGGTATACTTCAAGAAAATTAGTTAGCCCTAATTGGTGGTGGAAGGCAATCCTTTATGAAGAATTCTAATGAAGAAATGTGGAGGCCGGACGCAGTGGCTTATGCCTGTAATCCTAGCACTTTGGGAGGCTGAGGTGGGAGGAACACGAGGTCGGGAGATTGAGACCATCCTGGCTAACATGGTGAAACCCAGTCTCTACCAAAAATATAAAAAATTACCTGGCATGGTGGTGGACGCCTGTAGTCCCAGTTACTCGGGAGACTGAGGCAGGAGAATGGTGTGAACCCGGGAGGCAGAGCTTACAGTGAGCCGAGATCACACCACTGCACTCCAGCCTGGGCGACAGGGCAAGACTCCGTCTCAAAAAAAAAAAAAAAAAAAGTGTGGAAGAAAAGGTAGAAGTTTTTTTAAATCACTATTCTACAAATCCTCATAAAATAATGAATTCAACCAGTGATCACATGAGTAAACCCATTTTATAAAGGGTAAATGGGAATTTTACAAGAAAGATCAGTCTGTGACTGCTTGAATCCACTGATCAACAGGCTAATTGACACATAAAGTGACAAAAGCAGGTGCTAAGTGTCTCTTGCTTCGATGCATATTGTAATGTCTATTACATCACTTATCCTTGCCAAATGTTGAGCCTGAATCTAATCAAATATCAAGTGTCAAATTTTCTCCACAAAGGATAGATGAACAAGTTAAATTATACCACATGGAAGCAAACAGACAAACCAAATGTAGGCATTCTGCATACGACAATTAATCCAGTTGCTGCTAGACAATGGCAGTGGGTCAAAAGGAAAGGACACTGTTCTAATTTGAAAGAGAGTTAAGAGACATAAAAACCAAACATAATGGGTGAATCTTATAATGATCCTATTTCAAACAAATCAGTTTTAAAAGAACAATTTTTTCCTCACATCTCAGGAAATTTCCTTACGACTTTTTTTAGATGATATAGAGCTATACGAGTATCACATTGTGGTTATACAATAAATGTCCACATGTTTCAGAGATTCATGTTGAAATATGGGGTGAAATGAAATAATATCTGGATCTTCAAAATACTTCAGCAATGAAAAGAGAAAAAAAGAAAAAAATAAGACGAGAGGGATCACTGAAACAAATATGGCAAAATCCTGATAACCGTTGAATTTGACAGATGGCTATCTATCTGAAGGTTCATTCTTTCTGTTTGTGTATCTTGGGGTTCATTTTTCAAACCAATAAGTTTGAATTTAAACCTGTGTAAGAAAAAGTTACTCTCATGAAGCTAGTGGAAGGTTAAACCGATAAATCCTATATGGAAAATATGGCAATATTTATAAAAAATTAAATGCATATGCCCAGCATTTACATTTCTAGGTGCTTATTCTACAGATATATTCTCATATAGGCAAAGTGCCATTCATTGGAGCACTGTTTGTAGTGACAAATGATTAAAAACTACCTTAAAGTCCATAACTAGAGACTAATCAAAGTATCATGCAGCCAGACAAGGGAACACTCTCCATAAAGCATGAGGAGAGAACTAGCTCAAGCAAAACAACAGGCAAGATCATCTAAATACTACATATTTTTTAAAGTGATTAAAATAATTTTGAGGTTCACTTAAGTACATGAGTAAACTTTCTAGAAAGTAAGGAAATCCCCAAGACTAAGCAGAAGTAAGAGTTCAAGGGACTTAAGCTAAAGCAACTGGCTTCCCTGAGGGCACTTACCAAGCCTGTTGACCTAAAATGAGGTTTCTCAGCCTGAGCACTAGACAATTCTTTGTTGGGACTGTCCCCTACTTTGTAGGATATTTAGCACCTCTGGCCTCTACCTACTAGATACCAGTAGCACCTTCTACTTTCCCCCAGTTGTAATAAACAAAAATGTCTCCGGTCTTTGCCAAATGTTCCCTGGGGCCCCCACTTTCCCACCCCAGGACTGAAAACCACTGCTCTAGGATATCAGTACTAAAGGATCTTTGGGGGACAAGAGTAAGAAGACCTCCCCCCCCAAATAAAGCTGAACACCAAGGAAAGGAGGAATAAATATGAAATCTAACCAGTGAAGAAAGAGCACAAGGAAAATGATCTATCTTTGCTTTGGCTATGAGTAGAAGGAAAAAACCCTCCCATGAGAAATTATGATCATGAACCAGTTTTCACATGGATTTTAATGCCCATATTGATTGTATCTATAAGATTTAAATAAATAAAACACATGTTAATATTTTAAAGCAGACATGTTTTGGAAGTAGCAACTGACAAGTAGAAATACTCTCAGAAATATCCTGCATTTCTATCCTCAGTAGAAATGCAGTCGTCAGGTAATTCTCACAGATAAGGTTCCAATAAACAGAAACTCTCAATTAAAAAAAGCTAAATACTTGATTAAACAAGGTACCATGAGCAAGGTCAGTAGAAACAGCAATCCACAAAACCAGCCACAAAAAAACATGTAAATATAAAAATTATCAAACATAGACTACAAAATAAGTATTTTTAATGTATTTAAATAAATAAAAGAACTGAAAATAAATATTAAAATAGCAATTATCAAAAATTACCAGAAAAAAGAATAATTAAATAAAACATCTAGAAATTTAAAATATCTTTGAAATTAGAAATTTATTAGAATAGGATATGACAGTAAATTAGACTGAAATGAACAATTAGTGAACTGGAAGCTAAAACAGATAAAAGTTACTCAATGAAGCACTGAGTTAGAAAACATGAAATATGGTTTAAGAATAAAATGAAGGATAAATGAGTATGTCCAATATTCATTCATCATAATTTCAGAGGGAATCCATAGAAGAATGGAAACAAGGTAATATTTGAAGAGATAATGACTGAAATTTTTCCAAAATTGTCAAAAGACACCAATCCTCAAATCCATGAACTACAACATATTTCAAACAAGTGTAGTTGATATTCTGAGATGTCATAATAAGAACAATAACAATAGTAGCCCCCATTTTGAGTGCTTTCCCTGCACTATTATTAAACCATAGTACATACATTATCTTAGTTGATAACTTTTTAAAAAGAGAAAGGCAGATTGAACTGCCTGATAAAGATTAGACATTAAAAGAATTTTATGAGACAACCAAAATCAAATGCAATGTTTGGACAATGTCTGAAACCTGATTCAAGCAAACCAATTATAATTATATTATTTTGTCTCTCTCTGTGGCAAGATTTAAACCCATACTTGGCTGACTACACAAACTTTGCCCCAGAGTTATGCAATGTATAAACCACACAAATATCTGAAAGTTTCTAATGTTCTGTACTCTTTCTTTTCTTAAAGAAAAAAAAAGTAGTTTGATATAAAAATATTTTTTCGAGCTCCTACTGGAATAAATGAAAATGAGCATAATGACAACAAAGGTCTAAATTATGGACAGGATAAAGATAAAGAAAAATTTATGATGAATAAATTATCAAAAAGCAATCAAACTAATGATAGACATAGTTGATTCATTTCTATTTACAAAGAGTTATCCCATAAGAATGTAATGCACTTGGTAGTTCTGTCAGAGGTTCTTATAGCAAAGATGTAAGAAATCTGTTTTTCATGTTATTATTTTAAACTGAGATATAAAATGATATGCATAAAGAGACTGTGTTAGTCTGTTTTCACACTTGCTATAAAGAACTGCCTAAGACTGAGAAATTTATAAAGGAAAAAGGTTTAATTGACTCATAGTTCCGCAGGGCTGGGGAGGCCTCAGGAAACTTACCAGCATAGTGGAAGGCAAAGAAGAAGCTAGTACCTTCTTCACAAGGCAGCAGGAGAGAGAGAACCAGGAGGAGGAGCTTCCACAAACTTTTAAACTATCAGATCATATGAGAACTCATTCAGTATCACAATAACAGCATGGGGGAACTGCCTCCATGATCCAATCACCTCCCACCAGGTTCCTCCCTCCACATGTGGGGATTACAATTTGAGATGAGATTTGGGTGGGGACACACAGCCAAACCATGTAAGACACAAAATGTCTCCATAGACAAAAGGAAAAGCTTTTTACATGCCTTTTTTACAGCTTTGCTACAGAGAGACGAATAACACATCTCTTTCTCTATCACCACCATATTGTTCTTGTGCCTGAACAAAGATAAGTTCCAAATTGAACCCTGGAAAGGTATTTACTGTCAGAGACCCTAAGGGATGAGTGAAAAGGCAGACAAGACTCAGGATAACCATCAATGGACACTGAGGTCTACTTTTTCAACAAGGTACCACTAGGAAAAGAACAGCTGTGGGCAATAAGGAGGTTGGAAAGTGGGAATAATTAGAACTTGGTTCTAAACTAAGAACCCAAGAGATGGGTACTTCTCTCCTGTGATTCTTATACTGGGTATTAAATAGGTAGCCCTAAATAGCTTATATTAAACTGAGATAGATCTGATTCCCACACCCCATGAATTTTTCATGCCCAATAATCATTCCCAGTGCTGAATCTCTAGTCGTATTATACTGGGCTAAGTCTCCTGAAACCAAAGTTAAAGAAAAATAAAAACTATCCAAATGAATCTAATTTCTTTACTAATTTTATTTGGATAAAGAGCCAAACTAGACATTTTATTCAGAGTACATGTAAACAGAGCAAGGTAACTGTCACATTAATTTCATTTGCTAACTTTTTATTCCCTTTTCTCTAACTGGACTCTTCTGTTTTTAAAGATAAATTTATTTAACTTTCTATTTAACAGCCTAAATAGGTATAAATGTGTTTTAAAATATTTGATTTGATTACCCTAAGGGAGAATTCGGTAGAAAAATATTCTGTCAGAAAGGAGAGAGTGTTGCTATGAAAACAGGCAACTTGGTTAGTTTCCTGCTCATATGAGTGTGTGCTTGCACTCAGGGAAAGTGAGAGCACAGGGGCAGTGAGTAGGAAATATTTTATCAGAAGAAAATCAAGAGGAAAAGGCATGAGTGCTCTTAGTATTCCCCATTTTGTAGAAATACACAAGGGAGCAGGAGAGCATAAACACCTTTCATTAATGCATTTCTGTTGTTGAGACATGCAAAAATTACACCAGATCAGAAATGTATAAAAGAAACTACCCGAGGCTGAGGCACTAGGATCATGAATTGATTTATAACAGATTTCAGATGAGTTGGAAAGAAGCCACCTACTCAGTAATGAGGAGAAAAGATTAAGTTGCCACTTGTTTTATATATATATATACGTAATCTTTGTTTTTTTAAAAAAACAAAGATGAGATAGAAAAAGTATGCTTTAAATGTTATTTATTTTCAATGTCACAGGCTCCTGGTTTATGCTTTAGCATTCTTACACATGGTCATGTTTCTGGCATCTTTGAAAAGAAGAACCCTACAAAGAGATTTAGACTCCCACACAATAATAATGGGAGACTTTAACAACCCACTGTCAACATTAGACAGATCAACGAGACAGAAAGTCAACAAGGATACCCAGGAATTGAACTCAGCTCTGCACCAAGTGGACCTAATAGACATCTACAGAACTCTCCACCCCAAATCAACAGAATATACTTTTTTTCAGCACCACACCACACCTATTCCAAAATTGACCACATACTTGGAAGTAAAGCTCTCCTCAGCAAATGTAAAAGAACAGAAATTATTATAACAAACTGTCTCTCAGACCACAGTGCAATCAAACTAGAACTCAGGATTAAAAAACTCACTCAAAACTGCTCAACTACATGGAAACTGAACAACCTGCTCCTGAATGACTACTGGGTACATAATGAAATGAAGGCAGAAATAAAGATGCTCTTTGAAACCAATGAGAACAAAGACACAACATACCAGAATCTCTGGGACACATTCAAAGCAGTGAGTAGAGGGAAATTTATAGCACTAAATGCCCACAAGAGAAAGCAGGAAAGATCCAAAATTGACACCCTAACATCACAATTAAAAGAACTAGAAAAGCAAGAGCAAACACATTCAAAACTAACAGAAGGCAAGAAATAACTAAAATCAGAGCAGAACTGAAGGAAATAGAGACACAAAAAACCCTTCAAAAAATTAATGAATCCAGGAGCTGGTTTTTTGAAAGGATCAACAAAATTGATAGACCACTAGCAAGATTAATAAAGAAGAAAAGAGAGAAGAATCAAATAGATGTAATAAAAATTGATAAAGGGGATATCACCACAGATCCCACAGAAATACAAACTACCACCAGAGAATACTATGAACACCTCTATGCAAATAAACTAGAAAATCTAGAAGAAATGGATAAATTCCTCAACACATACACTCTCCCAACACTAAACAAGGAAGAAGTTGAATCTCTGAATAGACCAATAACAGGAGCTGAAATTGTGGCAATAATCAATAGCTTACCAACCAAAAAGAGTCCAGGACCAGATGGGTTCACAGCCAAATTCGACCAGAGGTACAAGGAGGAACTGGTACCATTCCTTCTGAAACTATTCCAATCAATAGAAAAAGAGGGAATCCTCCCTAACTCATTTTATGAGGCCAGCATCAACCTGATACCAAAGCTGGGCAGAGACACAACCAAAAAAGAGAATTTTAGACCAATATCCTTGATGAACATTGATGCAAAAATCCTCAATAAAATACTGGCAAACCAAATCCAGCAGCACATCAAAAAGCTTATCCACCATGATCAAGTGGGCTTCATCCCTGGAATGCAAGGCTGGTTCAATATACGCAAATCAATAAATGTAATCCAGCATATAAACAGAACCAAAGACAAAAACCACATGATTATCTCAATAGATGCAGAAAAGGCCTTTGACAAAATTCAACAACCCTTCATGCTAAAAACTCTCAGTAAATTAGGTATTGATGGGACGTATCTCAAAATAATAAGAGCTATCTATGACAAACCCACAGACAATATCATACTGAATGGGCAAAAACTGGAAGCATTCCCTTTGAAAACTGGCACAAGACAGGGATGCTCTCTCTCGCCACTCCTATTCAACACAGTGTTGGAAATTCTGGCCAGGGCAATTAGGCAGGAGAAGGAAATAAAGAGTATTCAATTAGGAAAAGACGAAGTCAAATTGTCCTTGTTTGCAGATGACATGATTGTATATCTAGAAAACCCCATTGTCTCAGCCCAAAATCTCCTTAAGCTGATAAGCAACTTCAGCAAAGTCTCAGGATACAAAATCAATGTACAAAAATCACAAGCATTCTTATACACCAATAACAGACAAAAAGAGAGACAAATTATGAGTGAACTCACATTCACAATTGCTTCAAAGAGAATAAAATACCTAGGAATTCAACTTACAAGGGACGTGAAGGACCTCTTCAAGGAGAACTACAAACCACTGCTCAAGGAAATAAAAGAGGATACAAAGAAACGGAAGAACATTCCATGCTCATGAGTAGGAAGAATCAATATCATGAAAATGGCCATACTTCCCAAGGTAATTTATAGATTCAATGTCATCCCCATAAAGCTACCAATGACTCTCTTCATAGAATTGGAAAAAACTACTTTAAAGTTCATATGGAACCAAAAAAGAGCCCGCATCGCCAAGTCAATCCTAAGCCAAAAGAACAAAGCTGGAGGCATCATGCTACCTGACTTCAAACTATACTACAAGGCTACAGTAACCAAAACAGCATGGTACTGGTACCAAAACACAGATATAGATCAATGGAACAGAACAGAGCCCTCAGAAATAACGCCGCATGTCTACAACTATCTGATCTTTGACAAACCTGACAAAAACAAGCAATGGGGAAAGCATTCCTTATTTAATAAATGGTTCTGGGAAAACTGGCTAGCCATATGTAGAAAGCTGAAACTGGATCCCTTCCTTACACCTTATACAAAAATTAATTCAAGATGGATTAAAGACTTAAACGTTAGACCTAAAACCATAAAAACTCTAGAAGAAAACCTAGGCATTACCATTCAGGACATAGGCATGGGCAAGGACTTCATGTCTAAAACACCAAAAGCAATGGCAACAGAAGCCAAAATTGACAAATGGGATCTAATTAAACTCAAGAGCTTCTGCACAGCAAAAGAAACTACCATCAGAGTGAACAGGCAACCCACAAAATGGGAGAAAATTTTCGCAACCTACTCATCTGACAAAGGGCTAATATCCAGAATCTACAATGAACTCAAACAAATTTACAAGCAAAAAACGAACAACCCCATCAAAAAGTGGGTGAAGGAAATGAACAGACATTTCTCAAAAGAAGACATTTATGCAGCCAAAAAACACATGAAAAAATGCTCACCATCACTGGCCATCAGAGAAATGCAAATCAAAACCAAAATGAGATACCATCTCACACCAGCTAGAATGGCAAACATTAAAAAGTCAGGAAACAACAGGTGCTGGAGAAGATGTGGAGAAATAGGAACAGTTTTACGCTGTTGGTGGGACTGTAAACTAGTTCAACCATTGTGGAAGTCAGTGTGGCAATTCCTCAGGGATCTAGAACTAGAAATTCCATTTGACCCAGCCATCCCATTACTGGGTATATACCCAAAGGACTAGAAATCATACTGCTATAAAGACACATGCACACGTATGTTTATTGCGGAACTATTCACAATAGCAAAGACTTGGAACCAACCCAAATGTCCAACAATGATAGACTGGATTAAGAAAACGTGGCACATATACACCATGGAATACTATGCAGCCATAAAAAATGATAAGCTCATGTCCTTTGTAGGGACATGGATGAAACTGGAAGTCATCATTCTCAGTAAACTATCGCAAGGACAAAAAACCAAACACCACATGTTCTCACTCACAGGTGGGAATTGAACAATGAGAACACATGGACACAGGAAGGGGAACATCACACTCTGGGGACTGTTGTGGGGTGGGGGGAGGGGGGAGGGATAGCATTAGGAGATATACCTAATGCTGAATGACAAGTTAATGGGTGCAGCACACAAGCATGGCACATGTATACATAAGTAACTAACCTGCACATTGTGCACATGTACCCTAAAACTTAAAGTGTAATAATAATAAAATAAAAATAAATAAAAATAAAAATAAAAAAAGAACAAATATAAAAATATTATTTATCTATGGGATCCTTAGTGTTTTAAATAAAAAGTTATTATTTAGAAAATGTCTTGCAGGCTGGACACGGTGGCTCATGCCTGTAATCCCAGCACTTTGGGAGGTCAAGGTGGGTGGATCACCTGAGGTCAGGGGTTCGAGACCAGCCTTGCCAACATAGCAAAACCCTGTCTCTACTACAAGTACAAAAAAATTAGCTGGGTATGGTGGTGTGTGCCTGTAATCCCAGATACTCGGGAGGCTGAGACAGGAGAATAGCGTGAACCCGGGAGGTGGGGGTTGCAGTGAGCAGAGATTGTACCACTGCACTCCAACCTGGGCCACAGAGGAGGATTCCATCAAAAAAAAAAAAAAAAAAGAAAGCAAGAAAGAAAGAGAAAATTTCTTATGATTGGGAGAGCAAGAAAGCAGGAGGAAGGGGAAATGATGAGTAGCACATATCTTCTGTGTAGTGTGCTAGGTGCTTCACATAACCCTCACAACACTGCCAGCTGGTAAGTATCCTGTCACCCATTTGAAGAACAGTCAAATGAGACAGAAAGAGGTTAAAGGATCCACTGAAATCATTCTACAGTAAGTGGTTAAAATTCAATTTAAACCTTGATTATCTCTAGAGATCTTTCTGTCATTGGCTATTTGGGCAATTTGCTTTTAATAAATAAACCTTAAACATGAACCTGAGTGGCGTAGTCCTAAATATGTGAAAAGGCAATCAGTGAGAAATGGTTTGGTGGTGTCTGTTGCAAGCAGTTTTCTCTCTGGTTAAAATTATAAGTCAACTTTTACTGCTATGCCACTCACTATCTCCAATTTACATAAATTATTCCTTCTAGACAAAAAAATCATTTTTGAAAATTGTTCATTTATTCAACAAATATTTATTATGTATATAACTATTCCATGATTGTGCTGTATATTGGAACATTGACTACAAATAAAACAGACAAAACAGACATGGTCATGTATATCTTATGGTGTAGCAGGAGCTGACTTTATTATCTATTCAAAATGTGGAAAAACATATTTTCAAATATTGACTAATGTGTCTCCACAAACCAATAGTGTTTTCTTTCTCTGTTTATCAATATAGTACTACAACTTTTTGCAATACAAAGAAAACTGAATGAAACAAAATCAGATATTGTGACCCTTTGAATATAGCTAAGTCCCTTATCTCAAAAGATTGTCTAACACAAATAACAGAGAATAACAAAATCTAGTTTTGTCATCATAAGTCTTTCTCAGACTTTCCAAATTGGTCATACTATCAACAAGATGCTTTTTCTGACCCAATTAACAGTACTTCTTAACTTTGAATTTGGAATTTTCTGCATTTCAAAAGCATAGTATTAACAAATGACTACTTCAATGACTCATTTAACAGAAGTGTCACTAAACTTATATTATCCATCTTAGTCACATATAAAGAAAAGAGATTTTGGCAAGTACTGATACAACTGTGTAGGAGGGAGATTAATGGAGAGCAAATTGGGGAGTAATTAATCAAGCCCCATAAGAAAATGAAAAGAAGAAACAAAGATGCAAGATTTGACAGGAAAATTCTAAGCTCTTTGTACTTGGCACCAGTCAAAAAAAAAAAAAAAAAAAAAAAAAAAAAGAGGCATAATAGGGCTGAAAAGTTCATGAATATGCTCCAATTAATCTGTATGTGCACTGAAATGCTTTTTAGTTTGGTTCATTTAAATCTGAAATTCCCTTCCCCATTGATGTCAGCTAGTTAGCCAAGATGGTGCATTACTGTTATGATCACTGCAGCGCACATAATTTAGATTTATCTCTTTGGGGACTCGACTCCACCCCCTGCTAGCTAATATGCTCACCATGTTTAATGATGCAAAAAATTTCCCTGAGTATAGGTTATTTATCTTTATCAGGGGCTGCGTTTGGCTGGCTGGCTGTTATCAGCAGAATATTTGTTCCTAAGTGGTTGGTTCTCATACATATTCCAGGGCAATCCTGAGGCCCATATTATCACTTAGATTTGCAATAAAAGTGTTTCAGTTCTTTAGATACACCTTAGTAATACTGATTTGTGAGTCTGAAACAGCTGAAATTATGATTCAGTCTATGAACCCTGAAATCATTGTCATGAAATACAAAATCAATCTAAAATCTGAGAAAAGAATTTCTTTGGGGTACTTTGGGATGTACATACTGAACAACACAGGAATATGAATATTTAATAAGGAAAAGTGTTATAAATGATCTTCCAGTAATTGTATTGTCAAAACATAACCTGAGAAGAAAACTGAGGGATGGGCAAGCAGGTCCAAATAGAATAGTCAGTAACCACTGACCCTCATCACCTTTCTTCCAAAAATAAATGAGGAAAATAAAATGAAGCATCCTTGATAAGACAGTGAACAAACACAGGCAACTGGTGCCTTTCCCTGAACCCAGACTCAGAGATGTACAGAATCAAAGGAGATGTGGATAGTTCTGAGAGTACAGTATTTTAAAATAGCAACAAAATGCTAGAAAGACAGAAAATTTTGATTTATAAGAGCATGAGAGGGTTTGGGTGAATGGTCTGGGTGTCAAGAATTTTTTAGTTGAGCTCTTTTTAGCTCTTTAAGTTACCTGTGTAGATTACTATCCACCCATCTAAAAATCAAATAGAAAATGAGATTTTATTCACAATATAAATAAAACTATCAAACATCTAGCCATCATTTATTAAAAATTCCCATGACCTTTAAAAAGAAACTTTTAAAACTCAAAGACTCAGAAAAAAATAGAGGAAATATTATGTTTGTGAAAGGATGACAATGCTACCTGAATTAATCTATAAATATAATTATAATCAAATTGCATAGGAAATTTCTAAGAAAACTAACAAATTATTTAAATTTATATAAAAAATGAAAGATCCATCAGTAGGGAAGTCCATTCTGGAAAAAAAGACAAAGAATGTACCCAACAAAAGATCAAGAAATTCTGCGGAGCCCTAGAAATAATTTTTAAAATAATAACAATATTACACTAAAGTTTATACATCAGAAGAAAATGAACAGACTAGAAAGCAAAAAAAAAGACTCATTTAAATAACAAAAATAAAAGCACCACAAATCAGAGGGAGATAGCTTAGTAGATGGCATTGAGAAAACTGACTCAATATAGAGAAAAATAAAGGCAGACTCCTATCTCACTCCATGTATAGTGGAAGGGCTGATGGGTTAAATGAACAAATGTGAAAGGTAAAACTCTAAAGATAAAAATTTTAAAGGCAAAAAAGTAGGAGACTTGCTTTGTAACCTTAAACAAGACCCCAAGATGACAAAGCATTAGGTTAAAAAAAATTAAGTATCAAAATTAAAATTTTCTTAACAAAATATCTCAAAGTTACAAAACGTGATATGCTAGGAGAAAATGTTTGCAAAGTCTTTGAAACACAAAGGATTAATATCTAAACTACTATAAAAGGACTTACAAATTAACAAAAGAAAGACAGAAAATCCAATAGATCAATAGATAAAAAAGCAGGCTGGGCATGGTGGCTCACGCCAGTAATCCCAGCACTTTGGGAGGCCGAGGCAGACAGATCACGAGGTCAAGAGATCGAGACCACCCTGGCCAACATGGTGAAACCCCGTCTCTACTAAAAATACAAAAACTAGCTGGGTGTGGTGGCACCTGCCTGTAGTCTCAGCTACTTGGGAGGCTGAAGCAGGAGAATTGCTGGAACCTGGGAGGCGGAGGTTGCAGTGAGCCGACATCATGCTACTGTACACCAGCCTGGTGCCAGAGCGAGACTCCTCAAAAAAAAAAAAAAAAAAAAAATCAGATATAAATAAAACATAAAAGAAGTAGAAACCCAAATATCTAAAATGTATGTGAAGAGACGCCCAACCTCACCAATAATCAGAGAATCAGGGATATACAATTAAAACATCAATCAGAAAATGTTTCACATAATACAAATATTTGGTAAACATTTGGAAAAACTGATATTCACACTTACTGCTGGTACAGACATGCTCAAGAGAAGCATGAGAGTGTTTAATAAAATGGGTATTATATGTTAAGTACTATAGCCCAGATGTATCCCAGAGGAAGAGAATGTCCATTGTCAAGTTATTTATTGGAATAGGAATAAAATGAGGTATTATATATGGTAAGTACTTGTAGCCCAGATATATTCCAGAGAAAGAGATTGTCCATTGCTAAGTTATTTATTGGAACAGGGAGTTGAAGTCAGAGGAGGTGACCATTATTAAGAGGAATAAATCAGTAAGGTGTGGTTATTGCATATGATGGGATGTAAAATTGTCATTTCTACAAGATCTCTGATCACTTGGTGCATTTGGAATACCCTTCCTATGTTTGCAGGCATCTCTCACTATTTGAGTCCCACTGCATCAATGTCAGAAACTTGCTTTCTCAACATCCTTTTCAGCTAGGTTCAGGCTTATGACCTAGGCCCTGATAATGAACTGCTCCTGTGCGAGACTGTGATTCAGAGGACAGTGAAGAAAAGGATGTTAAGAATCAATTCATGTGCAGATGGTAGAGTCTTGGAAACAACATGCGGATTTCAGAGGCATCATTGGCAGAGGTCCAAAAGGCAGCATCCCATGCCCACTGCAGTGAGTTGTGATGCCCATGTAAATTGCTATGGCAAATAGAGTATCCACTGGGCCATCCAGGATTGTATTAATAATTGGGACATCATTTCTGCTAGTAATGCTGGCACCTTGATCTTGTACTTCCAGCCTCTAAAACTATGATAAAATAGATTTCTGTTGTTTAAGCCACCCAGTGTACGATATTTTCTTATAGCCGCCCAAGCTGACGGAGACAGCACATATTCCTCTAGAAGTGGAGGGATACTGAGATAGCATAAAGGGAAAAATTTTCACATTACATTGTTGAAGGCATTAAGCCATACACTAGAAAATACTATTTCTCTCTGCTCAAATAGTGAAATTTGGTAGCAATTTTTAATGAACAATGCTTACAAAATGATTATGGTTTTTTTCTGGTACATTATAAATAAAAATATTTGTTATAAGACTCTTCAAGGAGAAATTAAAACTGGTTATGACTCTTTAAAATGTCAAGGCCATGAAAAACAAGGAAAGACTGAGAAACTGCTACAAATTTGAAAGAGACTCAGGAAACATGATGACTCAATGAAACATGGTATCCTGAATAGGTCCTAGGACAGCAAATGGCCTGACATTACTGTTTCATGTCATTTATTACTATGACTCATTGTGACTCAGAATGAAGCACCTTCTACTTGAGGTCCCCTCCCTACTACCCTGCAAAGTCTCCCAACTTTAGCATTAAGAGCCCCAACCTTCTGTAATCGTTATCCTGCAATCTAAATTTTGCAGGAACTTAAGGCACAGCCAAAGTTCCATCTCTTCTACGACACTTCTATGATTAGCACAGACCATGATTTCTATCAGAGCCCGGAAATCCAGAAAGCAGTTCAAGCCTTTGATATACCTTGAATTGATTGTATGTTATCTTTTGCTTGTTTCTAGAAGTTCTTGAAGTTATACCTGGATATAAACATATCTTGAAATCCTCAAAGGCAGAGTTATCTCCTAGTTTTTGTTGCATGTGCATGTGTGTTTTAATCTTCTATAGTAGCTAATCTGCTACTGGTGTACAATCACCATATAATGTTATTTTCTTCACTATTTTATTGCTCAGAAATGTATATCATTCATATTTATATTTGTGAAAGAAAATAACTGTTATAAAGATGTAAATTAAGTGCAATTTTCAGCAAAATTCTCATTGCCATTTAGTTCAGACAAAATCATGTCCAAATTCAGGGGAAAACACCTAAATGAAGCAATCTTCACAGGAAGCTGTTGACCTGTTAAAACACCATGAAATACAGATTACACTGAAATGGGATTTAGTTGTTTACTCTTTGATTCAACTGTTCAGATAATGTACTTTCATTTAAATCAGATGTTAAACTTGAGAAAGGTAGTGGTATTTTTTACACAGCCCTAATGAGACATTAGTTCAGTGGCACAGGTAATATAAAAAAGGATAAAGCGATACTGAGAAGGCTTAGTTACACTGACTCATGCCATATGGCCTCCTACAGAATTATCCTGGGAAAAGGCTACTTTTCAACAAAGTTGCCTATCTCTTCAACCTATATATCTGTTGTTCTCCAGACTCTGCCACCATAGGATAGAATATTGGCTATTGCAATTGCCAGCCCTTTTCTCAGAATTTTTCACCACCCTACATGCAAAGGTTTATGTTCCTTCCAAAAATATGCACAAGAAGGAAGCTCAAATGGCTGGATCCTTGCCTCCCCATGTAAAATGATCTCAACTTAGAATCCTTTTATAACCAACATATTTATATAATGGAGGCATTCTGAATTCCTGTTAAATAAGCTTTTAGCAAAAGTAAAGATAACAACTAGATATTTTCCATTATTTATTTATTAACACTTCAGAAAAAAATCTAATTGCATATTGAAAAAGAAAAATCAAAGTTTGTAAATGTACATACTTTGAAGAAGAGGAGAGATTAAAAGAAAAAACACAAGTTTAGTGTTCAGATGGTATGTGGGAAGTTTATTGACCTAGTTAGGGCAAGTCTAACACATAAACATGGGCAAATATCTCAGTTATTTAACATGATTGGATGCTGGTTACAGACCAGGGTCTATCTGTAGGAATGCTGGCCCCTGACTGCAGTGATTCTGCCCCCTGTGAAATACAATCTACTTTCCCTTTGACAGCCTGATTTATCTTCCATTTTTCATCTTCCTTTGATGTGGTTGGCAGAACAGCCCTTGTCCTATTGTCTTCTCCAAACTACCTGGAACACACTCCACTCCATTTACTTTTGGCAAAGTGTTAAAAGGGAGACCCTCAAGTTCCCCTCCTGATATGATTGGTGATTACAGCTGTTGTGCCATCAGACTCCAGATGATGTGTTCCTTTCTCTAAGCTGAAGGTATAAAGCAACAGAGCAAGGCCACATGTACCAGCAGATATGTCTTAGATGGCTACTTAATATGTAAGATGCCCACATTTAAAAATCAGGAGACTTTATATAAAATACAGATTTTCAATTTATTTTGAAAAAGGGAAGCATATGCAGAAGTCTACCATAGCCCATGCATCTGCAATCAGGAGGGATGTCCCCCTTAAGCAGGATGGGCATACCACAGTGGCCACAGCCTGCTCCATTTGCTGTGCTCCCTCACACTAAAGCTGAGTTTCAGTTGCCAGTTACCACTGAGTTTTTGATGTGCTTCTTGTTACATCTGATGAGCTTCAGTTACTATATTCCATGCCTGGCACCTGAAGGCAATTATGTTTATGACTTCTGACCATGACTATAATTCAACTGTCTCTGAACATCAGAGACCTGGCCATTGGGCTATAAAGGTAAACTGAGCATAGTCGAGAAAGTCTAGTTTGTTCACCACTGTATCCTTGCGCTTGCATAGTGCTTGGGACACAGTGCAACATATATTAGATGGGACATCCCATTGGATGGGACATGTATTGGATGAAAGAACCTAAGAGTAAGGAATTATGTTTTCTCTCTAGCCTGTTTCAAATCTTGTTCCTGCCTAGGATTGCTTAAGCACCACCAGCATAGTCTCCTTGCCCAGGTATCTTCAACTCTGTAATGGGTTGAACGGTGAACCCTCAATAGTTTGGACTGTGACATTATTTGGAGATATAATCTTTAAAGAGGTAATCAAGTTAAAATGAGATCCTTATAGTGGGCTTTAATCTAACATGACTAGCATAGAGACAGACTCGCATACAGAGAGAATGTCACCTGAAGGTGAAAGCAGAGGGCAAGGTACTGCTTCTACAAGCCAAAAATGCCAACAATTTCCAGAAGCCACCAGAAGCTGGGAGAGAGACAAGGAACAGATTCTTTCATGGACCTCAGAAGGAACCAACCTGCCAACACCTTGATCTTGGGCTTCTAGCCTCCAGAGCTGTGACAGAATAAATTTTTGTTCTTTAGCCACACAGTTTATGGTACTTTGTTACACCAACCCTAAGAAACTAATACGAAAAGGGACTAAAACTTCACACTCCAGCCAAGTTTACCTTCTACCTCCCTACAAGACTCTGCTTCCCTATTCTATAGGACTGCTGGGTCACTCCCTTCCCGGTCATTATTCCATACATGGGAATATTCAGTTGGTTTGAACCTCTTGTTAACAAAACACTGTCATCCTGATCTGTTTCCACCCAACTCCAAAGTCTGATAAAGCAGAATTCTTAGAAATTCCTGAGATGTACATACTTTGAGGTTGGAATTCCATGCTCATAGGTAGATATAATTTATGGGTGTGTTTCAGGAAGAGTAGAGAAAATAATAATGTTTATGCATCATGGCAATGATGAAAGGCAAATTCGTGTACACCTTTAAGCATTGTTGTCTATTTATTAAAACATACCATTGGTGGAACAGGTCTGAAGAGACTAGATAATTTCAGGAAAATCTTGGGATAGCTTTGCAGTCTTTATGAACTTTTTGAATTTCTATTGATTATTCTGGCTTTTAATTTTTACATTAATTTTTGTCATTTACGCCTCTTCAAATTATTTGGCAAGACTTTTAGGAATGTTAAAATTTTGCTTCTGCCACTAAATGAAATGATCAAAAGCAAATTGGTCACAAATGAGTGGTTCTAATCATGAATTAAATAACACTTTTGAATACTAAGATAATTTCCCTCCCCAACCCCAATTTTTTCAATTTTTAGCAATATTACATACTGACTAAAATTTATTTGTCAGCAAATGATTAATTCTTTTACTAAACCATGCTTCTATTTTCCTTTAAATTTCAGCAGCTACCATAAAGTTTCCTTCATTTAAAAATATGCAATGGTGATGAAAAATAGTTACAGTTTTTTATGTAAAGACAGCATTAAGATTTTAAGTTTGGTTTTAACATTGGAATGTGAACAAATAGTGAGCCATAATTGTCAGGATCATCTTCATTAATCATAAGCATTACTCTTTCATGTATCCCAAAGGCACCAATTCATAACTGGAAAGTGCTTTTTGCTTATTTCAACTAATCATTTAATAAAGGTCAAGCATGTGTCAGTGGTTGGTTGTTGTCAATGTAAAAACAACGGTAGAGCTATTCCTTTACATTGATCTTTGAACAGGTCAAATAAACGTCACCAGTCAAGTTTCTAAGTTACCAAATAGTGACTTAAAATATTCTATTTTTATCATTTTTCTCACTTCTGCAATTTAGTAGACTAACAAACTGTTTCCAAATGTATTGATAACTGGCGATAGGTTTGAGCCATGGGAGTGAAAATTAAGGAATAAATATGTGCCATAATCAGTTTGAGTAGACCAGTTTTTCAAATCAACCTAAATGGTTCTATGTGAAACTTAAGTAATAGTTTTCCCAAATTTGACAAGCCTAGTATGACAAAATGGAAACTGAAAATGTAAAATTCGGTGCCTCTTAGATAAGTGAATGACATGCAAATTATAACTAAACTTTGGATATCTTGAATCTATTATTATATAGTCAAAATCTCAGGGATAATAGTCTTTCAGGCCTGGAAGCAGCATAAGGATTCAATGATTCAGTGAGCCCAAAGATAAAAAGATAATCACTTTAAAGTGACTCTTGGATGTTTCCCCGGGAAATGAACAACTGGAGCGTCATCTTCAATGATTAGCAAAGTTAAATGAAGGAAACACTTGAAACACAAAGGCATTTATTCTGGTTTCTGGCCTCTTAATCTTGAGAAAGTCATAATGCATTCAGGTGGACACATCCTTTACTAAAAATGGACTTCAATCAACAAGAAAATTTAGGAGTTTGAAAGAAAAAAAAATGGCTGTTTTTCTTAAATAGATATTAGAGAAAAATAAGGACACTTCAAAGATCATTTCTTATAATATGCCCAAACATTTTGAAAGGCATGACAACAGGATGATGGCTGTCACCTTAGGCTACCTAAGGACCACCAAAGAGTGTCATTCAGAGTCTAGCAATGTTAGCAAATGAAAACGCTCAAATAACACTTACTTTGAAAGGAACTTCTATCTGTTTTGGGAAAAATAATACACAGCAGCATTTTCAAAATGTGCAGAGGTGGAAAAATAAAAAGTTCAGCTAAAATGTTTAGACCATTGTGGGAATAGGCCCACTTCAATATGCTTTTCAATTCTGAACACATTGGCAGTGCTCAAAACACATTACAAAAGTAATAACATGATAATGGAGTTGGGAATCCTGTAAAGGTTACATAGAATTCAATTTATAAATCAAAATGCCTAAAAATCAAACTTGGGCCAACTGCCTAAAGGTATTGGATTTTTACCACATTGAATAAGACAAGCATCTCATAACTGTGAAAATAAACAGTGACCAATATGACCAGGGCCTAATTTTAAACTATTAAGACTCTCTTTAGCTATTCTTTCTCACTCTTTAAAAAAAAAATCCCGCAATTTTTATTGAAATCCAAGCTGAGAGGCTAGAAAATGTGAGTGTTTGGTAATAGCCGAATATTTCTGAATGTGAGAATCCAGAAAATGGGATAGCCTGAAAAGAGAAAGAGAGATGCAGTGCTTGTCAAACCACATGATCCCAATGTAATTGTCAGCAGTGGAATTAAACTCCCCTCAAAACAAAAACAAAAACAAAAACACACTGAACTTGAAACCAGTCAAATTAAGTTATTTAAGTTATTTCAAAGTTTTTAAATATTATTCTTGTGGAAAATGATTTGTTTCCTTTAGCAGCATATGGCCTGGGAGTTTGTAAGGACCAAGTCAAGGTGCTGGGGCTGTTTAATAGGGAAAGAGAAGAATCTGAAGTGAAGCCTTCTCAATGTGAAAGTAAAAAAGGAAGCTGAAAGTAACTTTTCTGACCAAGGACAGGGCAGACAAAGTTCTCACTGCTGGGAAAGTATCATTCCACTCCATCAATGAGATCTGCCTTTCTTTTCCTCTATTAATGGATCCAAAGACAGGGAAACTGAGGCAGAAGAGAAAGATATGACTGGAAGGCCACCCCCTGCACTCTGGTATGTGGTGAGAAGAAAAGGTAGGCAACTTCAAGGTAGAGGACAAGCTTCTGGAAAAACTTTTGGCCCCCAGTCTTAGCTAGGATTTTCTAATGATCTTGGGATGTGTACATTCAAATATAAAGAGGCTTCCAACAGAAGAAAATTCAAGGAAAAATTTAAATGGTGTTTCTGAAATACGTTCAGGTTTAGAGTACTTGCTTATGGCAGAAAATCGTCTGTTCATTTAATGTAATTATATGCAATTGGGGAAATTTTATTCCTCAATTTATAATTTGGGTAATATAGAATTAATATCACAGGCATGGTTGTCCATGTGAAAAAACAAAATGCTGAACAAAGATGCATGGTTGTTTCCTAATTTCATTTGTATTCATTTGATACTGATTTGCAAATTTTATTGTCTCCCAGGACAATAAGGTAAGTGAAAGTAATTAGTTATCAGTAGTTAAAGAAAAAATGTAATATTTGGAGCACACACATCAGGCACTATTCACAGCACTTCGCACTTTACATATCTTGACTCATTTAATCCTTTCAATAAGAATAGGAGACAGCTCTTAGTGTTATTCACATTTTAAAGATGAGGAAACATTAGGAAACAAAGAAGAGAAATATACATTTAGAAAATGATATCCATTAAACTAATGCTTTCAGAAAAGTTAGGAAGATCACGTATTTAATTAAGTAGAAGAACATTTATGGTGCATTTTGTGGAATAACAGTACATAAGAATTACTGATTTAAGCAATAATTGATTATGTTTAGAGAAAAAGTTATCAAAAAGACTTAGGTGCTTACTGGATTTAATCATTTGTTTTCTTTTCAAAGTTCTGCACATTTATTTGGGAAGTAATCTTTGACTTTTATATTTTACAAGACATTAACCATGAAAGTCATTGCATAGAATCTCAGTTTCAATCTTGGCCTTGTCAAGTTCTGGTTTAGGATTGCACTTTGGTTCTCATGCTCACCCCATTCTCTTTGAAGCCAAAGTAACTCAGGAAAAACAAATAACTTCTACAATATGTATCTTACAAATCAAACTAAAAAGTTTCAAAATATTATAGCAACTAAAACTTTAAAATACATCTATTCCCAAGAGAGTGCACATGGATAAATTTCATGCTGATAGGATGCTAATAAGATACATAGCAAAGTCCATGGAAAATAGTGAGTCAAGACATTTTGAAAGTAAAATGCAGACAGAAAAGGTTGTCCAGGATATCCAGATTATATCTGGCAGAGTGTTTTGTATATATGAATCACTTAAATATTTATTGCATTAAATATATGCATGAATAAAGGAGAATGAGAACCAAGTCCCCTTTTCCAGGTGGGAAAAATACAAGTAAAAGTCATTCTGAGAAACTGCTCTCTCCCACCAAATATCTTTATTATATTTGGAGAGCATGATGCCTAATGTCCATGACATCCAAAATCAAAACAAAAATGACCAAAAGCCCTGCTCCTCTGGGAACCAGGCTCAGAGACTGTATAGAGAAAGAACTATGGAAATTTCTACTTAATGCTGCAGCAGTGACTTTAACTATATAAGAATAATTGCTTCGATGATTGGTCAACCTGGTTCTGCTGATTTTTGAAGGATTAAAAAAGAAAGTCACTTCGTCTAGCTACAAATTTATGTACGTATCTTAAATAACATCCTTAAGATGTATTCTAAACTAAGATGCCAATTTAGTTAAACAAAAGGCTTAAATAATGACAACCCCCACTTTCTGATAGTACATTCTAATAGAGACTTAAAAACTATGTTATGAGAATTAATTCAATTCTCCAAAGAAAAAAATCATACTTTTAGAAGTTTTTCATCTTTTTGGTACTTATACTGGGCATGTGCAATTGTAATAGCCTTTTGCCAATTAAGATCTTGAGAGAACAGTGACTGTGTATGTGCCTTGGGGGTGAAACATAGGGATTATGTCATTTACCTCTCCCCTTACATATTTTTGTACTCTCCAAATTTTCTTTATTGAAAATATTTAACTTTTATAATAAAACATAAATATATGAACTGGATATGTATGTAGGTAGATAAATTGATAGATACATCTCAGAGGAAAGAAATCTTGGATGACGGGCCCTTCTCCCTTTAGCTTCTCCACAAAGCCCTATCAGTATAAAACCTTCAATCATGTGTTTATGATTTCTGTATATCATTTATTGAAATTATTATAGGTGTACCATTCTATAGCATTATGACCCTTATAAAACTTTTAATATAAATTAGAAAACAATGATATAAAAATAAATATTACCGGAAGTTCAAATGTTTTCTTCTTTCACTACAATGCACTATCTTGCCTCCACAGAGTGACACATATTCCACTTTGGGTTCCCTTGCATTAGACTGTAAAGCAAAAAAAAGAAACAAAATAAAGAAGGATAATAAAAGAAATGGTATGACACTGTGACCTTGGAATTTTCAACATAGAACTCATGATAATTGGAATGTGAACTGGACTGTGTGTGTGTCTGTGTGTGTGCGCACACGTGTGGATACAAACACACATATATATTTTTTAGAATTGACCTAGATTTTAAAAATCTAAAAATATTGCCCTAGTCTGAAAATATGTTATAAAATTTCAAGAGAAGAAGCTAAGATGGTATTAGTTTTATTGAAAATATGCCTAAAGGTGTAGTATTTTCCCACAAACTTCAATGGTTTGCTGATTGCCTGGCTTTTGAAATCTATGTCTTTTAATCGTATTTATTCCATTTCCCATTTCTTGAGTTTGCTATGACTCTCCTCCTTTAATCTGTTACTTGTAGGTTTTGATTTAGACACCACCAAATCACAACTCAACACGTGACCTTGGAGAGCCTCTATCACACTTCATTCCTGGAGAAGTTAAGATGCTCAAGGTCATACAGGTAGCAAATGGTAAACGTGGGTTTAAAACTCAGGTTTTCTGTCTGTAAATATAGTGTCCTTTGGAATACTACAGATTAAATTTCCTTTTAACATTTTGAGCTCATCTGGGGAAAAAAATCATATATTTACACAAAACGTATGGCACTACCTCATTCTAGCTAATCTATGCCAATTGAAAGTAGTCTCTAAAGATATTATAAACACTGTTACGTTCTGGTTCATATAAAGCCAGCAATTTTTAAAGTTAAGTACTTAATGCCAAGTTTCCTGGGAATAATTTTCCCTTTATACTTTAGGGCAATACTGTGGAACATATTGAAAGGCCAAATTTTGCTAAACTATTCACCTTGCTTTTTTTCCTCCTTAAACCATTCTTGGTTTATTTCATTTAAGCATAAAAGTTATATTCTAAGATGCCATGCTTAAACCCGTCCCAAAACAAGGTTTGAGTCTTTTGTCTTTATTCAGGGTCAAAGTGGAAAGTTCTAAGAAATAGAAATTTTGTTGAATGATAATGATTTATTTGAAAATCCTTGTTTTAAACTGAGAAGCGTGTTAAAAAGAGAATATTAATGGCCATTAGCATCATACGTTTAAATGCTTTTATTTGAACTAAAATTCCACTAACCATAGCTATGTAGTTCTTGTGACTAACAAAGTGAACTTAAAGCAATTATCTGACAAACATAAGGTGAAGGGGGTATTTAAAAGGAAATATACTATAAACACAGGACAATTCTGTCAGAAGATTTTATGAGTGCCATCAGTTAATTCATTCAACAAACATTGCTAGTGATGCTTTGCCTCCTCACTTTGTACTCAGAAGCAGGCCAAGCTCATGTGATAGCAGACAGATATGTAAAACCAGAGCCAGAATAAAATATAAGTGCAGTGACAGAGTTGGGAAGAAAATGCTGTTTTCTTTATGTCAGCGAATGAGTAGCTGGTTGCCATGTACAGCCCAGGAAAAGGACACTCCAGATCCAGAGATGGCACACAGTGTCACAGAGGAGTGAATCAACTTTTGGTTTCCAGATTTAGAGAGAAATTTAGAGCACTTGGAATGCAGGAATTAGAAGGGCAGTGGTGAGATAAGAGAATAGAGAGCTTGTTTGTGGCCAGGCCGGCAGCAGAAGACTGTGAGTTTTACACTGTAGTCAGGAGGGATCTTTTAGGGATGTGCACACAACAAGTACATCGATTGTAGTTGGCTCTATATTTATTCAGAACCACTCAGATCTGAATAAAGAAAGCGAAACGTAGCTTTCTTTATTTCCTATAAATCTCCATACTAGCTGATGACAAAAGTAAAGAATAAAATTGTGCCAGTTAAAGATCACTGGTTGGAGGAGGCTGTGTGAAGAGGAAGGCAGGGATCAGAGGGACATGGTCACAAGACAGGGAGTGCCTGGAGCCACCAGAAGCAGGAAGGGGCAGGAAAGAGCCTCCCTGAGAGATTCCAAAGGGGCTGTGACCCTGCTGACCCCTTGATTGCAGACTCCTGGCCTCCAGGACTGGGAAAGAATCAATGTCTGTTGTTTAAGCCCTGAGTCTGTGTCACTTTGTTACAGCAGCCATGGGACACTGACACAGATGCTAAGCTTGGGAGGGGCAGTGGAGGGATTGGGGCCTGCTAGGGGCTGTCCTGTAGGATGCAGACAGCTGAAAAACACTGGACTCTCAGGCAGGGTGGAATATGAGGACTGCAAGGTGATCTGGAAAAGAAGGAACTTGGGAAACATGCAGGCCCAGTGAGGATGGCGGGATTGGCTGTAGGAGGCCTCAGGCTTACCCTCACCTAAGGCTTGGCCTGTGGGGGAGAAAGACAGCAGGAGGCACAAAAAGAAAGGCAGCTGGAACATCTGGAAATCTGTGGTAGAAAAAGAAAGGGACCCAGAGTCTGAGAGACATAGCTTATAGATCCAGCTCTGCAAGGAACAGGCCATACAGCATTGGGTAGCTTACTTGTCCTCTCTGAGCCTAGGTTTTCCAAAGGTTCTTTTCTTAAAGACTGCAGATAGACACAAAGGAAAACTGTGTGTGTGTGATGTGGTCAGGGCCTGAGTAAGCGCCCTTTGGACACGGAGCAAGGGTAGAAAGAGGACATGGGGGAGGGACGAGGGGAGGGAGGGAGTGCTCATGAGGTGCTGGAGAGGGGGTAGGGAAAAGGGAAAGAAGAGAGAGAAGAAGGAGGGAGGTGAGATGGGGAAGGATGAAAAGGAGGGAAACAGGGGTGTGCAGGGAAGATCTGTCTTGGAAAAGAGTCAGCCAGTGACGACCCCACTGTGGAGCTGGGCTTGGGCCCGTCTCAAAAGAAGGAGGCAGCTGCAGTGGCCAAGGTGGAGACTGTGGGTCAGGAAGAGCTTCCAGGCAGGAGAGAGGACTGCTCTTTTGGGTGGGTGTCCCAGCTGAGCAGCAAAGAGACCAGGCAGGAGGCTGCACCAAGGGCGGAACCTGCACTCCAGCCAGTGTTGGGGTATGCTGGTCTTATCTGGCATTCGTTCAGACGATGGCACTGCCAGCAGCAACAGGGGAGCCCACAAGTGCCTCAGACACCAAGGAAGGGAGCCTTCCTTGGGAAGGAGCTGAAGTCCCAAGAGGTTGGAACAAACTCTGGCGTTTCCTTTTCCTGTCTTCCTATCCCTTGGCTCTAGACTCCGGTGTAGTCCCAGGAAATGTGCAGCAAACAGATTGCCTCATGCCCAGGTTTTTGGCCAGAAGGTGGAATAGGTAATGTCCTAAGGATTGGAAAGTACTACAGACGCCACAAAGAGAGAGGGAGAAGAACTAGGGAAACCAACCCAATAAAGTGTTTCTGAACTCCCGGGCTCACCAGGTTGAATGTGCATGACATGATCCTAACCAGCACACCAAAGACATTGAGCATGCCACCAAGGGACAGGCCCATCTCAGGCCCCAGACTGGCCACTGGGTGGTGCACACAGGGCAAATCTCAATGCTGCTGCAAAGACTTCAAAAATGGAACTGACATCAAAACCAAAACTCAGAGAAAGCTGGTAGAAACCTATGAGCTAGTTTCAACTGGATCAATTTCCTACAGAAACAAATATCAACATTCTTCAGAGGATTTAAACAAGATGCAGAATCTCATAGCATAAAATTCTAAATGTCCAGTATATGACCCAAAATGACATGGCCCCTGAAAAGCAGGGAAAACTTCAACTAATGGAAAGGACAATCAACAGCTACCAATGCCAAGATGACCTCGATGTTGAAATTAGTTCATGAAAGCTTTAAAGCAAGTGTACAAAAATGATCCAAAAAGAAGGGGTGAACACTATTGAGATGAAAGGAAAGATAGAAGGTATCAGCAAAGAAACAACCTATAAAGAACCACATGAAAAACTCAGAACTTTAAAATACAGTAATAGAAAATTTAAAAACTCACTGTATGGGCTCAACAGCGGAATGGAAATGACACAGGAACATATGAGTGAACTTGAAGATACAGCAATGGGCCAGGTGTGGTGGCTTATCCCTGTAATCCCAAGACTTTGGGAAGCTGAGGTGGGAGGACGCTTGAGGCCAGGGATTCAAGACCAGCCTGGGCAACACGGCAAGACCCCATCTTCACAAAAAATAAAAAAATTAGCCTGGCATGGTGGCACATGTCTATAGTCCCATCTACTCTGGAGGCTGAAGCAGGAGGATCACTTGAGCCCAGGAGCTCAAGGCTGCAGTGAACTATGATTGCACCACTGAACTCCAGCCTGGGTGACAGAGTAAGACGGTATCTCTAAAATAAATAAATAAATAAAATAAAGCAATAAAATTATTCAACACGAACAACAGAGAAAAAGATTTAAAAATGAACAAAAAATCCAAAGCCCTTTCATGATAAAAATCTTTAACAACTAGGAGTAGAAGGCAGCATCCCCAACCTGATAAAGAGTGTTTGCAAAACATTCACAAGTAACTTTCTACTCCATGGTGAAAGACTGGGCACTCTCCCCATGAGATCAGGTAGAAAGCAAGATATCCATTCTGGCTACCTCTATGGTGCATTGTACTAGGTTCTAGCCAGGACAATTAAGCAAGAAAAAGAAATAGAAGACATGCAGATTGTAAAGGAATAAGTAAAACTCTCAATTTGCAGATGATATGATCTTATATATAGAAAACCCTAAAGAAACTACAAAAAATCTTATTACAGCTAATAAACAAGTTGAGCAAAGTTGCAGGATGCAATGTCAATATACAAAAATCAGTAGGATTCCTGTAGACTAGCAATGGATAACCCAAAAATAGAATTGAGGAAAAAAATACCATCAATAGCATCAAAAAATAAAATACTTAATAAATTTAACCAAAGAAGTACAAGACTTATTCACTGAAAACTGCAAAACATCGTTGAAAGAAATTAAAGGAGATCTAAATTTTTTAGAAAAGATCATTGGTTTCTTCTGGCTTAAAAACAATGCTACACATTTAAATCAATGCAAAGTTTAAACTCTGTTAGGGATAATTCCTTTTTCAGGGTCTCTTTTCTGTATTTTCTGTTCTGAGTTTATGTTTGGTAGCAGGACAGTAGAGTTCATGCATTATCAAGGAGGAAGAAAACAGGTATCTAGTCAGCTCCCTTCCTTCTTAGCCCTTGCCAACTTCATTGAGAGCTGTGTGGATGTGCACTCAAGTGTGGGTGCTCCCTCCTGGTCTTTTGGATTATCATGCTTTTGACTGAATCATACCAAATCATGCCCACAGAAGAATCACACACCCATGCCCTTTGTCATGAGTCCATGAGCTGTTTCCCAATTGTCTCCCACAATGGGCAGAGAACATTCTGGCCATGGGTAACTGGGAGGCTACTATTCTGCTCCATGTGTCTTGATACCTTTCTCCATCATTCTGCTGGTAGCAGCCTAGAGCCTGACAGAGCTCTCCTCCAAGAGACTTGCAGTCGCCCCAGGAATATGCAGGAAGTGAGGGCTCTAGTTCCAGCTTTCCTTGATTCCTCAACCCTATCTGAGTTGTTCTATAATTTCTTCATTTCAAGAGTTGTAACAATTAAGTATGAGCCTAGACATACACATCCCAGCACCTCCCTCTCTCTTTTCCCCTCCAAGTTGCTCTCCCAGCACTGTAATAGGAAAATTCAGTCAATTCGTCCATGGTGGAAGTTTCTCAGTGAAAACAGAGTGCGTAACCATTCATTTAAGTGAAGTATGGGGCTCGACTATCAGTAAAATAGTCATCTGTGCCTACAGACATATAAAATTCTATATGCTACGGTTTGTCTGGACAAACATAGTGTGTAAAAGCCAAACTTATAGAGGGATATTTTTGAATCTAGAAAACCCTTTCATCTCAAAAGTCCAGTGAGTTAATAGCACATAAATGCCCTTCTAATTATATGAGATACTAGGAAGCGTCTAGGCTAGGAAGGTGGTGATAGCATTAGATACGGGTTGTTAATAGAATAAAGCATGCAAGAAATAATGGGGCCTCAATTAAGAGGCGCACAATAGAGTTGAGGAAAGAGGCAAAATCTGAGTGATATTTAAATATTTAAAAGGTGGAGTTGACAGGATCTGATGACTCACTGGCTATGGAAATGTGGGTCTAAAGGGATTTGAGGGTTAGTTGAAGGTATATATATGTGTGTGTGTGTGTGTATGTATGTGTGTGTGTGTGTGTGTGTATATATATATATAATATATATATATGCGCCTGGTGGGTAACAATACCATCAGTCTTGATTAGGGATATAAAACTGATGGATGGGTTGGGGAAACAGGTAAAAGAGCTTTAAGTTTAGTTTGAGGTGTTTACATTTGGGCCTCTAACACCACAAGGTGACCAGTAAGCATATGTTATGTGAATGAACAAGTATATCATAGGGATGTGAAAATGCATAGTCAATGAACCAGTGTCTAAAATTGGCTTCTCTTTCTTCTCCAAGTAAAACAGAATACAAAACCATTCATTTAAGTGAATTATGAGGCTAGCCTAACAGTGGAACAGCAATCCGTGCCTACAAAAGAAAAGCAACAAAAAAATGATGTTATGCAGATACTTACAAAAGCCCAAACATGGACTATTAAATGCAAATGTCTTTGCCTCTTCTATTGCATCCTAACATTTACTCAAGAAATACTTCATAGGGAGTTAACAAAAATAAAACTAAATGATAGGCTTTCTTTTCCTCTATCTTTCATATTAATAATTCACCCAAAAGGCCTAAAAACCCAAATCATCATAATTTAAAGCAATTCATTTTAACCTGCCAACAAACTTAGAATAAGAGCCTAAAACCTAAAAATGAAAATGGGAATGAGTTAACCCTAAGTAGGAAACCAAAATAAATTAACATTAGGCTTTTATTTAGTCCTTTGTTGAAAATATAGAGCTAATATGACAGGGGCCTGAAGCAGGAGAATTAAGATGAAAGTAGCAATATCACACAGGGAAAAAAATTCACAGTATTTCTCTCCTGCCTGACAGTTTAGTCCCATCATTCATTTCATATCCCCAGGACTCATTAATGAATGAAATGGAGATACCCAAAGGACACAGTGAAATTCTTCAACAGAAATTAAATAGAGAAAATGACAGGTTATGGAACCCGCATTCTTTCTAGTAGTACATTAGGGTTCCTGGAACTACAATGGACACAGCTGGCCTTGCATTTTTTAAAAATTGCCTTTAAAAAGTCATATGTTCAAAATCAGGTTTTGATTTCTGTTTTTAACTCTTTTATATTCATTATTACTAGAAATAATGAAAGCTTAAGTATGCCTGGTATATTTTCACAAAACTGTGAATCAAGGATTAGATAGCAGAAACCTGAATTTGGACTATAATTGATCCTACTGTCGATTACAGCTTTAAGGAATACGGCACTTTTAAAAGGTAACTAGTTTATAGCCTGTATCTGAGACAGCCTTGGGAACAGGAAATGAGAATCTACTGTGTCTGAGTCAAAACACTGGCCTCCTCTACCCAAGGCACAGCTCAGAGGGGTCACTCAGACTACAGCCTCATAAGCCACAGACATTCAGTGTTCGTTTCCTAGGGCTGTCATAACAAATTACCACAAACCTGGTAGTTTAAAACAACAGAAATTTCTTCTCTCACGGTTCTGGAGGCCAGAAATCCGAAATCAAGGTGTCGGCCGAGTTGCTTCCTTCTGGAGGCTGTGGGGAGGATTACTGTCTCATCCCCAGCTCCTGGTGGCTGGCAGCAATCCTTGCTGTTCCTTGCTTTGCAGGCACTGCACACCAATCTCTGCTCCATCTCTACGTGGCCTTATTTTTCTGTAGGATCTCATCTCAATCCTTGTTAGTTACATATGCAAATATCCCACTTCTGATGTTCCAGGCAAACATGCACATTTGGGGACATTTTCAACTTTTCAACTCACTATAGATGTTTACCAGAAAGAAAAGGCAAAGCTGAGGGAAGAAATTTAAAGGACCAAGAAGACATTATCATGGTTAATAACTGAAAGTCAGAAAATTATCAGCACCAAAACATGCAAACACCAGAACTTCCACATCAACCCTTTCTACAAGTAGAAGTGTCAGTAGAAAAAGTAGTAGAAGTACAAGAGATATACATTGATTAGACCACTGGGACCTAGATGGCTTAAATCCTGGTGAAATCACACAGAAACATAACAGGCTAGAGGGAAAGATATCATAATCAGTTTAAATAGAATGGGTGTACATATTTGGGCAAAAAGGATTTTTTTAAGTATTTGTCTAACATAATTTGGTCAATTTATTTATGCTGATAAATAAATTAATTGATGTTGAAATTATAATTGAATGTTTTATTATTAAACGGATACCCACATACTATTTTTCCAGGAATTGTTAGTTTTTTTAATTTCTAAAACTTTCCAGACCTAAGTCACTCTGTGTCATGTCATAGAGCTCTACACATTAGTAGGTATGAGCTACAATACATAAAGAAAAATTTTGGAGAGGAAACTTTCCAGATTCAGTTTGAAATTTTACTAAAACTTCTATCATGCTAGACTATCATTTTGTATATTTAGCTTGACTTCTATCTACTTGAGGATGCTATAACTTATAATCTTAATGTCTTTTAGGAGATTCAATCATTCAGCATGTAAACTAATCAATCATTTAGATGGTAGGAAATGCTATAAAGGAAATATAAGAGGGTAATGAAGGAAGGAGTGCAGTGTGGGGTGAGGTGTGAGGCTTATAATATTCAAGCTAAGAAGTAAATGATGCAAAGATCTGGAGATAAAGCATTCCAGACAGAAAGCACAAGTGCAGGATCCTACAGTGGAGGAGTCGCTGATGAGCTCTCAACACCAAATTCCCACCGAGAAGCTAAAGGCATGTTGGCAAGCCTGCCATCAGGTTCTAAGGTCAGAGATGAAATGGAAACTAGCTTCATAGAGGAGCAGGGTTGGCACCATGAACTCCAAGAGAAAGAAGTGCACTGGCCCACAGGCTTGCCCAGGATAAAAGGAATCAAAAGTTCTAAAAATATTAACATGACTCAAGGCCAAAGGTCCAGGAAGAGCTGATCAGGTCTAGCATGTAGTGCAGACACCTAACTCCTGGAAAGAGCTGCTTGCATAAGTCAGGCTAAACTGCTATGACAGAGTCCTTAAATACAACAGATTAAATTAGACTCTCATGTAATAAGCCAGAGATGAACATTTCACGGTAAATGGTGGAACCTTACCATCCTTAACACATGCCTTCCATCTTTTGATGTGAGATGGCAGCTCCAGTTGTCACCACTTCTCAGGCAAAAGGAATATAAAAAATGAAATGGAGGAAAAACAGTTCCTTTGCTTAAGGGCATAATACAGAAATAGAACAAATTTCTATCACTTTAATTTTGTTTTTCTTTCCAACTTTCATTTTAGGTTCAAGGGGTACATGTGTAGGTTTATTCCATAGCAAATTGCATGTTGTGGGAGTTTAGTGTACAGATAATTTTGTCACCTAGGTAATCACACAATTTCATTGTCCAAATTCCCATTTCATGTGTCACATAGCCACACTGAAATGCAAAAGGCTAGGATATGTGGTTTCTTGCTAGATGGCCTCCTGCCAAGGTCAAATGGATATTGGAGGGAAATTAGCAGTTTCTGACACAAATAAGGAGACAAAAATTTGTAAAAGAGGTTATAGTTATGACTAGGGGTAGAGATGAGGATGAGCTGTCCCCAAAGCATCATCCCAGCTCCTGAATAATGTCTGTCCCCTCAAGAGATGAGGATGACAAGAATAGGAACAATAGTAGGTAGTGACCACAGTATGTGGCTACAGTGGTCACTGAGACAATCCCAGGATGGTCAGTAACCCACAGGGAAGCAGGAGCAGAGGCCTATATCAGATTGAAAGAAATCTCCAAGACCAAGCATACAAATTAGAAGGCTGTGTTTTCAAGCATCCAGCATATGGGTGCTAAGCCAGGGAATAACTGTAGCTTTTATTTTTATTAATTGTTGTGTCCTCTAGACTGAGGAAAATGTCCTGGGTAATATTACTTATATCAGTTAAAATTGTTTATTATATGCACATATCCCTCTCTATGCAAATCTATTTGGTTCTTGAGCATAAATTGCTATAGTTTGGATGTTGGTTTCAGATAGAGATGTGTTAAGTAACCCAAAAATCTGTCCTGAGTTTTACACAGGGAGATATCAGGCAGCAAGAAATACCTATAATTAAATTATTGGACATAATATCACATGTCCTACTGCTTCCATGTTTCACCATGAAAGTTTTTATATTGGCATAATTTTTATTGTATTCCATTTTACTATATTTCTGGTAACTTTCTCTAGCTGGTTTTCATTACTCCAAGTAAAACTACCTATTTCTTGCTCATTCATTATTCTAAGTTGTTGAGAAAATGTTCAATTATCTTGATGTTCCTGTATCTAGGCACAGGACTTATAAATTGTCTAAGGATGACACATCATTTTTTTCTCTTTATAATTACCACCAAGAATTTACAAGACAACTAGTTTATATTTCATATTGTTACACATTTTTTTCTTTTATTATTATTATTATTATTATCATTATTATACTTTATTGTTACACATTTTATGAACCTGTGTCACATTCCTTGAAAAATACATTTTCCCCTATCCCTTAAGTCATTTGATTAATAGAATAGGTTGAAAAAGATACACAACTAACAGCTCCCTCTCCCACCTCAGTGCCTTAATGGCTAGTCCCAGAAAGAGGCAAGACAAGTGAAGTAAGTACATAGGGGCTGGTTTATAACCAATTGTTTCAGATTACACCTAATTCTTGCTGGGATTGGAAAGTGCACTTATATAGGACTTAGACTGGAATCTAATCTAATTTAGTGTCAAAATCCTAAAGAATTGAAATGACCTCAATATTAGTTCTCAAGTAATGACAATGACCCTAGTGGTTGAGTAGTTGAGATGCCGCATAAAGAAGCTCTATCATTGGCTGGGTCAGCCAGTCTCTCTCTCTCTCTCAATCTTTTCCACCCTGCACTTTCCTTCTCTAACCTCCCACTGCACCCTTTGGTTTCCCTATTGGAAATGCAGGATTCTCTCTTACCCTGAGTCAGCCTTGACTAAGGTAAGCTATAACTAAGTTGCTCTATCAAAACCACTTTTAGATGCATGGAGAACTCTATACCCTCTACTTACTCCTTTGAAAATATACAATGAGCACTCACTATGTACCAGGCTATTTTCTAGGCACTGGAGAGGCAACAATGAAGAGGCAGACAAGATATCTTCTTCCCATAGAATCTACATTTTAGTGGTTTTTCTCTTTAAATTATCCATACTATAGCTCTAATCTGGATGTTAACCTTTGGCTTCCCACACTGATGCCCAAATGTTAGTTGATATGCTTTCTCCTTCATCATAAGAACTCATTTGAATAACAGGACCTACATGTTTGAGTTTCAAAGCCAAGTCCCATAGTTCATAGGATAATTTCTTAGCTTTTACCTTTGTTCTAAGATTCTGCTCTGATAAATCTATTTTCCAGTCTTTTTCTATGGCTTGAATTCCTCCCAGCTCTTGCCAGTTTCCCGAGTTAAAACCCAGAAACATTTCATTAACACCAAATATTCCAAAGTTTGGGACTGGATACCCACCAATGGTTGGCCCACCTGGTCTCTGAACATCATATCTCTGAGTCCTACTGTTATATTCAAGTCACCAGATGAGACCTGGTGATACCATTATAGGACTTGTAAATGCTGTTTTCCTGGCCATCACTAGAGATTGCTAAACTCTCATGGACTTTATGCCTTTACCACTTGGCTGGACATCCTTTTTCACATTTGGGAAAAACATCCTTATCCTCACCCAAGTGTCTGTTGTTAATCCATACACATCTGTGTCATCAAATAGAAAATTGAAGGCAAAACCATAGCCCCAGAAACTCCTGCATCTGCTTCTCTATCTCTTCAAGTACATAGACTACACACTATTTGTAAATTGCCATCCAAGGTTTGTCACTGCACAATGGAATGTAAATCTTTCCAATTATTACTGATAAACACCATAAGTTTCTGTGGACCTTGGCTGTGTGGTAACAGCTGTCCCTTTGGAAACACCCTACTCAAAATAAATGTGCAACAACATTGGTCCAAAAGCCATTAAAAGCAGCAGCTGGTCATGAGCTAACATTTTATTGAAATCCAACATGTTGGAAAAACACAACACATCAAAAAAATTAACCTTAAAGTGAAATACTTAATTAAAATTATATTATCCCTTGCTCTCTATTTTTATCTGTAAGTGCATTGCTAACTGATGCTATAACTTATTTCAGCTCTTCCCCTAGTAAACTGTAACATATCCATCATCGTGAAACACTTAAGTTACAGACAGTTTACTCACATTAGATCTCATTAGCAATTACACTAGTGTTCAATATACATTACCTCATTTGTCTCATAGCCCATATAGTTTTTACATAATGAATTAGACCAATTAGTCTCACATGACATAAGGAAATCTTAAATAACATTGTCCTTACTTTAAGACAAGCTTGACTGAAGTACAATGAAAGTAACTATAAAATTAATTTGTTTTGTAAGATAGTAAAAGGAATTAGATAACCAAACTTCAAGCTAAATGATTGTGGTTGGGATTGGGCACAGAGAAAAGTAGCGAAAGGAAGGACAATGCTTCACTCAGTTCAGTTTTTGTAAGACATAAATTCATTATTTGTATAGCTAAGAGCTATGTCTAAATGTCCAAACTAACTTGCTTATAGACTTTTCAATTGAGGCCATTATTGTCCTTTGGGAAAAACCTTGCTGATTGTAATCAGCCAAGAAATTTACAGCTATCGCACTGATCAATAGCTAGAAACTTTTGGAAGCACAAAGCCAGCCCTCTATTCATGTGTTTATTTTGCCAACACAAAGTTGTTTCTCAGTGTCCCTGATACTCCCTTCAAATGACTCTTTCCAACATCAAATCCAATTTCTCATCCACTGTTAGTATCTCTATCTTCAAACTTCAGATAGAATCATAAAACACACAGGGTTAATAGGTGTTACTCAACCAAGGGTACATTTTACTCTTAGAAGGCAAATCTTAAAGGCTCCCAGCACTCCATCTGTGCTCTCTGCGACCCTGGAAGGGTCCTGTGCCTTGGTGCTCATCAGTATAGTAATTATCTGTCATCTTTGTAGATCATAATTACTTTCCTCATTGTTCTATCAAGGACTGTCTTTGCAATGAAATGACTGTGAGCCTGTTAACTAGTCAAAGTGCCCCTAGTCTTCCATTTATGGGCATTATAAATTGTGTCACCTAAGGAGTCAACAGAAGATACAAATCTGGTAGCAAATCGGTTCCTAAAAATATGCTCAGGAACCTAGAGGCAAAATTTGACCCAATCATTCCTCTTTAATCAAGGTGACTCTTAATATGTCTCTTTTAATGTCATAGTAGTTAAAGATAATTTAGCACTGAAAGGCAAAGTAAAATAAGGATCCTGGGTCAACAGGAAAAGAGGTTTTCAGAGAACTCTCACATTATGAGAATGAATCTTCCTCTTCCTTCTAAACCAAGCCTCCTTTTCAAAGGAAGTGTGCATTAGAGAAAATAAATCACCAAGACATAGAATTAGAGTCTTTTGAACACGACTGTTCCTACCATTTTCTTCTGCTTTTACAAAAATATTTCACATACCAAGTTATCTACCAGACTTCACTAAAGCATGTGCCTTATGTTCCAATTGCATCTTTTAAACTGGCATAATTAAAAAAAATAGGCTTTTAAAAATACTTATCACTGGCAATTTGAAAAATGTTCACTCCAGTACTTGCTATTCAGAGTTGAACTCAGAGAGACAAGAACATTCCAAGTTAACTTGTCTTTTTCTCAACTCCCACAATTCCACCATATTATACCTGGTGGGCAACTCAGGGAATCTTGTGCTGCTGCCTTGGGACAAAATAGAAATGTAAATTCTGAATTTGCATCCTTAAGAGACCTTCAGTATTGCTTTAAAAGCTCAAAAATAACCCAGTTTTACCAAATGAAAAATGCAGAATGTGTCCTACACAGGTGGTTGGAAACTTGTTTTAATTAGTGTTTTTTTTAAATAAATTCCTGCTATTTAACTTTTTGATAGTCACATTTGAAGATCCCTAAAACTACAAGAAATGAAATAATCACTGCCTCACAACACACACGCGCAAATTTTGCAGTCTACATAAAGAAGTGGTTTATGCATGCAAAACAATTATCAAGACTGTATCAGAAATGATAACCTAAGGTAACAACTGACACTATTAGGGAGAGAAAAGATCAAAGTGAGACAAAGAAGATGGCAAAGATGGAACCGAGTATCTTTACTGCTAGGGAGGTTTGGCTATTTGGATATGGTTCAGAGATCCCATATGTTCCCTCAAGAGAATTTTTAACTTTGTCTAATTGATCTCCAAGCAAAACTCAGTCCTTCTCATGTTTAAGAGCCTCCCTGGCACAAAGTGGCCTGTGGCTCCCATCTGCCCTTAGTAAGTGACTCACACTATGTGGCCCGAAGTCACACAATGAGGCTGTCTTGAAGAACAGGCAGGCACTGCTTTCTTCTTTCAAAATATTATGGTCATTAGAAACAGCAGATCTGAATTGCTACTCTCACCCTTATTCCAAATATTTATCCCTTTATTATTATTTAAATTATAAAGTTCCGTTGGTTTCCTTGCTTTCTTTAGTGGCTGTCAAAAGCAAAACAAGGCAGACAACTCTCTGATGATCACTCAAAAGCATGGCCTCCCTGTGCAGTTACTTAGCATTGTGTATGCTTGGACAACATAGCCTAGAAAATCTGTTTAAAGTTCTCTGATGTATTAAGATGCTGACAGTGTAAGTACCCTCTCCTGTCACTTCTAAGCCCAGTGGATTTGCAGTGAGAGATCTATGTCATTTGGGTTTTATTATCATGACTCTAGGCCCTCCACAAAGATACTTTCTTCAATCTTTCCTGGGCTTTAATCATTCAGTTCTCTAGTCCCATGAGTAGCCTGTATCCAGGGAGATCCTGTACTTCTAACCTTATCTAGACAGGAATAACTGCAATAAAAGTAATGAACACTTATTGTATGAATATTATGTGCCAATCACTGCACCATGGAATTTATGTGTAATAGCTCATTTAATCCTCACAACCATGCTGCAAAGTCCCTATCATATCTCTATTATATAGATAGGAACCAAGGCTTAAAGAGTTTAAATGACTTACCCAATGCCACTTAAAGATGATTCTAATCTATCTCTGATGCTGAGGTTCAAATCACTGTAGGGCCTTGTTTGGGAATGAAAAACAAGTCTCTCTTGTTCACGCTTTCCCAGAAAAGTGCCTGCCTATTTTCTGTCTGTTAGAGTCCCGTAAGATACAGGAGAACGTTGTTTCTGCTCCATATACTCTGAAGACTGTGGAAAGGGCTCCTGAAAACCTGGCCAACATGGTGAAACCCTGTCTCTACTAAAAAAAAAAAAAACTAGCTGGGCATTTTGGTACATGCCTGTAATTCCAGCTACTTGGGAGGCTGAGGTGGGAGAATCGCTTGAAGCCAGGAGGCAGAGGTGACAGTTGCAATGGGCCGAGATCGTGCCACTCCACTCCAGCCTGGGTGACAGAGCAAGACTCTGTCTCAAAATAAATAAATAAATAAATAAATAAATAAATAAATAAAAGAAAATCTAAAATCTCAAAGCTGAAAGTGACCTTAAAGTGACCTTAAAGATTAACTAACTCCGGGAAGGAGCCAAGATGGCCGAATAGGAACAGCTTCGGTCTGCAGCTCCCAGCCTGAGTGACACAGAAGACTGGTGATTTCCGCATTTCCATCTGAGGTACTGGGTTCATCTCACTAGGGAGTGCCAGAGAGTGGGCGCAGGTCAGTAGGTGCGCGCACCGTGCGCGAGCCAAAGCAGGGCGAGGCATCGCCTCACTCGGGAAGCGCAAGGGGTCAGGGAGTTCCCTTTCCTGGTCAAAGAAAGGG
Organism: Pongo abelii; assembly: GCF_028885655.2. Lineage (NCBI taxonomy): Eukaryota > Metazoa > Chordata > Mammalia > Primates > Hominidae > Pongo > Pongo abelii. The sequence continues at coordinate 91,710,405 of NC_071990.2, read as the reverse complement.
GTGACAGACGACACCTGGAAAATCGGGTCACTCCCACCCAAATACTGCGCTTTTCCGATGGGCTTAAAAAATCGCACACCAGGAGATTAATATCCCGCACCTGGCTCAGAGGGGCCTACGCCCACGGAGTCTTGCTGATTGCTAGCACAGCAGTCTGAGATCAAACTGCAAGGCAGCAGCGAGGCTGGGGGAGGGGCGCCCGCCATGGCCCAGGCTTGCTTAGGTAAACAAAGCAGCCGGGAAGCTCGAACTGGGTGGAGCCCACCACAGCTCAAGGAGGACTGCCTGCCTCTGGGGCTCCACCTCTGGGGGCAGGGCACAGACAAACAAAAAGACAGCAGTAACCTCTGCAGACTTAAATGTCCCTGTCTGACAGCTTTGAAGAGAGCAGTGGTTCTCCTAGCACGCAGCTGGAGATCTGAGAACAGGCAGAATGCCTCCTCAAGTGAGTCTCTGACCCCTGACCCCCGAGCAGCCTAACTGGGAGGCACCCCCCAGCAGGGGCAGACTGACACCTCACACGGCCGGCCGGGTACTCCAACAGACCTGCAGCTGAGGGTCCTGTCTGTTAGAAGGAAAACTAACAAACAGAAAGGACATCCACACCAAAAACCCATCTGTACATCACCATCATCAAAGACCAAAAGTAGATAAAACCACAAAGAGGGGGAAAAACAGAGCAGAAAAACTGGAAACTCTAAAAACCAGAGCGCCTCTCCTCCTCCAAAGGAATGCAGTTCCTCACCAGCAACGGAACAAAGCTGGACTGAGAATGACTTTGACGAGCTGAGAGAAGAAGGCTTCAGACGATCAAATTACTCTGAGCTACAGGAGGATATTCAAACCAAAGGCAAAGAAGTGGAAAACTTTGAAAAAAATTTAGAAGAATGTATAACTAGAATAACCAATACAGAGAAGTGCTTAAAGGAGCTGATGGAGTTGAAAACCAAGGCTCGAGAACTACGTGAAGAATGCAGAAGCCTCAGGAGCCGATGCGATCAAATGGAAGAAAGGGTATCAGCCCTGGAAGATGAAATGAATGAAATGAAGCGAGAAGGGAAGTTTAGAGAAAAAAGAATAAAAAGAAATGAGCAAAGCCTCCAAGAAATATGGGACTATGTGAAAAGACCAAATCTACGTCTGATTGGTGCACCTGAAAGTGACGGGGAGAATGGAACCAAGTTGGAAAACACTCTGCAGGATATTATCCAGGAGAACTTCCCCAATCTAGCAAGGCAGGCCAACATTCAGATTCAGGAAATACAGAGAACGCCACAAAGATACTCCTCGAGAAGAGCAACTCCAAGACACATAATTGTCAGATTCACCAAAGTTGAAATGAAGGAAAAAATGTTAAGGGCAGCCAGAGAGAAAGGTCGGGTTACCATCAAAGGGAAGCCCATCAGACTAACAGCGGATCTCTTGGCAGAAACCCTACAAGCCAGAAGAGAGTGGGGGCCAATATTCAACATTCTTAAAGAAAAGAATTTTCAACCCAGAATTTCATATCCAGCCAAACTAAGCTTCATAAGTGAAGGAGAAATAAAATCCTTTACAGACAAGCAAATGCTGAGAGATTTTGTCACCACCAGGCCTGCCCTAAAAGAGCTCCTGAAGTAAGCACTAAACATGGAAAGGCACAACCGGTACCAGCTGCTGCAAAATCACACCAAAATGTAAAGACCATCGAGACTAGGAAGAGACTGCATCAACTAACAAGCAAAATTACCAGCTAACATCATAATGACAGGATCAAATTCACACATAACAATATTAACTTTAAATGTAAATGGACTAAATGCTCCAATTAAAAGACACAGACTGGCAAATTGGATAAAGACTCAAGACCCATTAGTGTGCTGTATTCAGGAAACCCATCTCACATGCAGAGACACACATAGGCTCAAAATAAAAGGATGGAGGAAGATCTACCAAGCAAATGGAAAGCAAAAAAAGGCAGGGGTTGCAATCCCAGTCTCTGATAAAACAGACTTTAAACCAAAAAAAATCAAAAGAGACAAAGAAGGCCATTACATAATGGTAAAGGGATCAATTCATCAAGAAGAGCTAACTATCTTAAATATATATGCACCCAATACAGGAGCACCAAGATTCATAAAGCAAGTCCTGAGTGACATACAAAGAGACTTAGACTCCCACACATTAATAATGGGAGATGTTAACACCCCACTGTCAACATTAGACAGATCAACGACACAGAAAGTCAACAAGGATACCCAGGAATTGAACTCAGCTCTGCACCAAGCAGACCTAATAGACATCTACAGAACTCTCCACCCCAAATCAACAGAATATACTTTTTTTCAGCACCATACCACACCTATTCCAAAATTGACCACATACTTGGAAGTAAAGCTCTCCTCAGTAAATGTAAAAGAACAGAAATTATTATAACAAACTGTCTCTCAGATCACAGTGTAATCAAGCTACAACTCAGGATTAAGAATTTCACTCAAAACCACTCAACTACATGGAAACTGAACAACCTGCTCCTGAATGACTACTGGGTACATAACGAAATGAAGGCAGAAATAAAGATGTTCTTTGAAACCAATGAGAACCAAGACACAACATACCAGAATCTCTGGGATGCATTCAAAGCAGTGTGTAGAGGGAAATTTATAGCACTAAATACCCACAAGAGAAAGCAGGAAAGATCCAAAATTGACACCCTAACATCACAATTAAAAGAACTAGAAAAGCCAGAGCAAACACATTCAAAAGCTAGCAGAAGGCAAGAAATAACTAAAATCAGAGCAGAACTGAAGGAAATAGAGACACAAAAAACCCTTCAAAGAATTAATGAATCCAGGAGCTGGTTTTTTGAAAGGATCAACAAAATTGATAGACCACCAGCAAGATTAATAAAGAAAAAAAGAGGGAAAAATCAAATAGATGTAATAAAAAATGACAAAGGGGATATCACCACCGATCCCACAGAAATACAAACTACCATCAGAGAATACTACGAACACCTCTACGCAAATAAGCTAGAAAATCTAGAAGAAATGGATAACTTCCTCAACACATACACTCTCCCAACACTAAACCAGGAAGAAGTTGAATCTCTGAATAGACCAATAACAGGAGCTGAAATTGTGGCAATAATCAATAGCTTGCCAACCAAGAAGAGTCCAGGACCAGATGGATTCACAGCCGAATTCTACCAGAGGTACAAGGAGAAACTGGTACCATTCCTTCTGAAACTATTCCAATCAATAGAAAAAGAGGGAATCCTCCCTAACTCATTTTATGAGGCCAGCATCATCCTGATACCAAAGCCGGGCAGAGACACAACCAAAAAAGAGAATTTTAGACCAATATCCTTGATGAACATTGATGCCAAAATCCTCAATAAAATACTGGCAAACAGAATCCAGCAGCACATCAAAAAGCTTATCCACCATGATCAAGTGGGCTTCATCCCTGGAATGCAAGGCTGGTTCAATATACACAAATCAATAAATGTAATCCAGCATATAAACAGAACCAAAGACAAAAACCACATGATTATCTCAATAGATGCAGAAAAGGCCTTTGACAAAATTCCACAACGCTTCATGCTAAAAGCTCTCAATAAATTAGGTATTGATGGGATGTATCTCAAAATAATAAGAGCTATCTATGACAAACCCACAGACAATATCATACTGAATGGGCAAAAACTGGAAGCATTCCCTTTGAAAACTGGCACAAGAGAGGGATGCCCTCTCTCACCACTTCTATTCAACATAGTGTTGGAAGTTCTGGCCAGGGCAATTAGGCAGGAGAAGGAAATAAAGGGTATTCAATTAGGAAAAGAGGAAGTCAAATTGTCCCTGTTTGCAGACGACATGATTGTATATCTAGAAAACCCCATTGTCTCAGCCCAAAATCTCCTTAAGCTAATAAGCAACTTCAGCAAAGTCTCAGGATAAAAAATCAACGTACAAAAATCACAAGCATTCTTATACACCAACAACAGACAAACAGAGAGCCAAATCATGAGTGAACTCCCATTCACAACTGCTTCAAAGAGAATAGAATACTTAGGAATCCAACTTACAAGGGACGTGAAGGACCTCTTCAAGGAGAACTACAAACCACTGCTCAATGAAATAAAAGAGGATACAAACAAATGGAAGAACATTCCATGCTCATGAGTAGGAAGAATCAATATCGTGAAAATGGCCATACTGCCCAAGGTAATTTACAGATTCAATGCCATCCCCATCAAGCTACCAACGACTTTCCTCACAGAATTGGAAAAAACTACTTTAAAGTTCATATGGAACCAAAAAAGAGCCCTCATTGTGAAGTCAATCCTAAGCCAAAAGAACAAAGCTGGAGGCATCACACTACCTGACTTCAAACTATACTACAAGGCTACGGTAACCAAAACAGCATGGTACTGGTACCAAAACAGAGATACAGATCAATGGAACAGAACAGAGCTCTCAGAAATAACGCCGCATATCTACAACCATCTGATCTTTGACAAACCTGACAAAAACAAGCAATGGGGAAAGGATTCCCTATTTAATAAATGGTGCTGGGAAAACTGGCTAGCCATATGTAGAAAGCTGAAACTGGATCCCTTCCTTACACCTTATACAAAAATCAATTCAAGATGGATTAAGGACTTAAACGTTAGACCTAAAACCATAAAAACCCTAGAAGAAAACCTAGGCATTACCATTTAGGTCATAGGCATGGGCAAGGACTTCATGTCTAAACACCAAAAGCAATGGCAATAAAAGCCAAAATTGACAAATGGGATGTAATTAAACCAAGAGCTTCTGCACAGCAAAAGAAACTACCATCAGAGTGAACAGGCAAACTACAAAATGGGAGAAAATTTTCGCAACCTACTCATCTGACAAAGGGCTAATATCCAGAATCTACAATGAACTCAAACAAATTTATAAGAAAAAAACAAACAACCCCATCAAAAAGTGGGCGAAGGACATGAACAGACACTTCTCAAAAGAAGACATTTATGCAGCCAAAAAACACATGAAAAAATGCTCACCGTCACTGGCCATCAGAGAAATGCAAATCAAAACCACAGTGAGATACCATCTCACACCAGTTAGAAAGGCAATCTTTAAAAAGTCAGGAAACAACAGGTGCTGGAGAGGATGTGGAGAAATAGGAACACTTTTACACTGTTGGTGCGACTGTAAACTAAGTTCAACCCTTGTGGAAGTCAGTGTGGTGATTCCTCAAGGATCTAGAACTAGAAATTCCATTTGACCCAGCCATCCCATTACTGGGTATATACCCAAAGGACTATAAATCATGCTGCTATAAAGATACATGCACATGTATGTTTATTGCGGCATTATTCACAATAGCAAAGACTTGGAACCAACCCAAATGTCCAACAATGATAGACTGGATTAAGAAAATGTGGCACATGTACACCATGGAATACTATGCAGCCATAAAAAATGATGAGTTCATGTCCTTTGTAGGGACATGGATGAAATTGGAAATCATCATTCTCAGTAAACTATCACAAGAACAAAAAACCAAGAACTGCATATTCTCACTCATAGGTGGGAATTGAACAATGAGAACACATGGACACAGGAAGGGGAACATCACACTCTGGGGACTGTTGTGAGGTGGGGGGAGGGGGGAGGGATAGCATTGGGAGATACACCTAATGCTAGATGACGAGTTGGTGGGTGCAGTGCACCAGCATGGCACATGTATACATATGTAACTAACCTGCACATTGCACACATGTACCCTAAAACCTGAAGTATAATAATAATAAAGAAATAAATAAATAATAAATAAAAGAAAAAAAATATGGTCATCTCAGTAGATGCAAAAAAAATGACAAAATGTAACACCCATTTATTATATATTTCTTAGCAATCTAACAGAAGTGGGAAGCTTTTAAATATAAAGATTAGAAATATCTCCCCAAAATATGCCACTTTGGCATAAGGCTTATCTTGAGCTAAAGACAATTGGGGAAAAGCAGATACAAGAAAAACTCTCTGTCCTTTCCCTATTTTCCTAAAAGCAGGGCACACATATCCATGAAAGTCTCCCCTCCACTCTCAACCAAAAACGCCAAAAGTAAATCACCAGATAGAAATGACTTTAGATCCTCATCAGCCTGGAGACAGCAGCAGAACATCTACATAACACGCTTAACTAGCATTTATCTACCATTAGTTTCCTGTATATTTGCCTTCCTACAATTTCCTAAATTGTAGGAGGCTCAAAGTCCTTTTCTTTTGTCTTGTCACTTCTCTAAAAATGTATTATTCTTTGTTGAAGATGTTGTATAAGATGGAGTTTGAAGCTATCTCTGTGAGAATTACTTATTTTCTGCGTATCCTCCAGGCATATGTAAGATATACATGTTAATAAACTTGTTTGTTTTTCTCTTAAAAAAAAAAAAATTAACTGACTCCAAGCCCTTTTGTTTTTAAAAATGTTCTTAGTGTCAAGCAGTTCCTTACTGGCAGAACAGGAATTAGAAGCTATAAACTTATTTCAAATCTAAATAGTTACTGTTTTCCTGTTACCTCATGTAGCTGCCACATTATTTTAAATACTTTTCTTGTTGAGTTATTTAGAATAGTGAAGGTAACATGGGCTTTTGTAATTAATAAATACCAAAATTTCATGGACTCAACATATTCATCATTCATTATCAGTTCAGTGTGGATGTTTCTGCGTGACAAGTGGCTTTTCTCTAGAGGGTAACTGAGGAGCCAAGGCTGCTATGGATATCGTGGATTCATCTTCTGGGATCTCAGTGTCTTCTGTTTCTGGCTAACATAATAGGATGGAAAAGATATTCTTGCACTGCAAAATGGAAGTGACGCTTATTTATGCCCACATTGCATTGGTGAAAACTAGTCATGTGTCCATACCTGAATGCAAAAAGGACTGGAAAATTTGTTCACCATCCGATATCTGCTTTCCAGCAAAATAATCACTCTGGGGAAGGGAGAACATACATTATTCGTGGATAGCTATCCATCTCTGTCATATTTGTTTTTCTGCCACATCCCTCCTAGATAACAAATTCCACTTTCAAACATCTACTAGTGAGTTGAACTAGAAGACTTCTAAGTTGTCCTAAACATCAAAACCTTGTAGGACAGATTGGATTATTTTTCCCAAATTTTCTTCCCTCCATTAGGAGAATCAGATTTCCATGCCCTTGGCCATGAGTACTTGTCTTCCACTATGGACAGAGAAAACACTTTACCACCTCATTGATACTGGAATTGATAAGATGACTGGCTTTGGCCAGTGAATGTGGGTGAAAGTGACAGTGTGCTTGTTCTACAGTTAAGCTTTAAGAAACATTATATTTGTCTGCCACCCTCTTGTTTCTCTGCCACCCACTGTAAGAAGAACATACCACAAGTAGCCACTCTTCCCAGAGCAAGTAGTTATGTAGAGAAAACCTGAACCCAACCTCAGTCTGGAACAAAGTACAGCTGATTTCAGCCAAACCCAGCCAAATATGAAGCCAAAAAAAAAAAAAGAAAAAGAAAAGAACCACCTCCATTTATAAGCCACTAAGTTTAGGGGACTTGTTTGTCATGCAGCATTACTTCAGCAATAGTTGACTGATGCAAAGAAATTTGATCATTCTATGAGTATAAGTAATTATCAGCTGGCCTTCTAGGAAGGAATCTGTAAGTAAAATGACCAGCTTAGATTCAAGAAAATCAAAAGTTTATTTGACCAGAAAAAAAAAAAAAGAGCGTGTATGTTTTCCATTGATGTGACTAGAAGCATTTCATTGTTTTCAATAGTTTTAGGAAAATGATATCTTATTGTCTTTTATTATTAGAGGAGAGTAGTTCCCCTCCAGGAATAAGTCCAAGAACCCATGGAAAAGAGGTAGGAACGCCAATTGAAAAGTCCATGTTTTTGCCCAAGGTGGCATAAAAGGCATTCCTTGGGCCAGTGAGGAGGAAATAAAACTTGTCTGGATTTCTTGCTCAACTTCTTACTGAGCCATTAAAACATATAAGCTCTAAAGATGGAAACTGTTTTCTTTTAATTATCATACAAACATTTTCACATATATAAAAATTAGCTCTGTAGCCATGTGTTTCCCTAATTGTACTGATTCAAAGGATAATAAAATTTTTCTTACCTCGGGAAAAGCCAAACAGTTAATCCCAGGACAGGCACCTAAGTTAGCACCGAAAACAGGGAACATGACCTTTCTACATATTTACACATCAAAGGAGACGAAGACCAGAACTTAGAGACATCTCTAGGTTGGAGACAGCTGGACCTATCTGGCTCCTGGACACATTTTATTTCCACACCAAAGGGTTTGAGTTAGGACTCAAGACCTTTACACTTCCAAGGAAACCCATTTAGGAGGGGAGGGGCAGCTGCCTCTCTACCTTTTATAAGCACAGAAAAATCCTTTTGCCTCATTTCTTACCTATAGAGTGTCTGGCTACTCACATAGGGTATTTGACTTGGTTTTCATCACTGTGTCCCAGGGATAAGGCCTGAGGCAAGGAGACCAATGCACTTATTATTTACTGTGAGGTAATTCATAAGAAATCTGTCTCTGATCCATAATGTTTCATGTGTGCATTGCTGATAAAATTAATAAAGATGAATATTAGAAACTCAACAACCACAAACTAGACTTAAAGAAGTGATATATAACCTTTGTCCATTTTATAATTTTTGCTAACTTTGGCCCTAATCCCAGGGCAATTAATGCTAAATGAAGTACCCTCTTCTTGTCTGCAAAATCTTGAACAGGTGACAAGCACAGACTGCATATGGGGTAAGTCTTATGCCACAATAGCTAACAAGAAACTGAGGACTCCTTCCAGCAACCAAGTGAGTGAGCATGGAAAGAGATCCAGCCCCTGTCAAGCCTTCAGATGACAGTATTCCTGGCCAAGAGCTTGGGTGCAACCCTATGGAGACTCTGAGCCACAACCATCAAGCCAAGCCACTCCTGAACTTTTAACTCTCAGAAATTGTGTGAAATGATATACACACTTGTTATTTCAAACTGCTATTTTTGGGTAGGTTGTTATACAGAATAGATAACAAATACCTGCATGTAAAATACTTTTGAAGACTATATGACACAATCAAATCTCAATAAATATTAGCCTTACTACTAGTTAGCAATGACCGTGCTGCTTATCTCATAATCAGGATGTTCTTCCCTCCTTAACATAGTATCTCAGAAGTCCCTGAAAACGAAAAGAGAATGTAACAGAGCTAATATTTGAAAAAATACTGTCTTAGAATATTTCTAACAAAAAAAGATGAGACTATAAATTCAGGAAAACCAAGAAATTCCAAGCAAGACAAATTTTAAAAGTATTCATACATATACACCTCACAGTGAAACTATAAAAGGCTGAAGACTAGTAAAAACTCTTGAAAGCAACCAGAGAAAAAAGATCACCTTCCAACATGTAATTATTTGACTGCTGACTTATTCTGTAGCAACAATGAAAGCCATAATAACAGAGTGGGTTATCTGTCATCTTTTAATTTCTAAAGTAATCACATGGAAGAAGAGAAACAGGGCATAAATTTCAAACTATTATAGGAAGAAATGTAAAAATTTTAAAAATCAGTTCAAAAATGCAAAAAAAAAAAACCCAATCAACAGTGAGACAAATGGAGAGCATAAAATAAAAAGCTGGATTTAAACTCCAACAGATAAATATGATAAATACCCAAGTGAAAACCATGGTTTCAGAGTGCAAAAAGAATCCCACAATACAACTATATGCTCCTTACAAGAAATATTTTAAAAAGAGCAAAACACAAAACCTTAGAAACTTGGAAAGTAAAAAGATGGGAACTGTTATAGAATGCTAACAGCACTGAAAAAGCTGTCATATCTATACTAATACTAGAAAAAATAACACACCAAGACAAAAAGTTTTATTAGAGTTAAAGCCACTTCATACAGTAAAAAATTATTACCATGAAGATATAACAATTTTTAATATATGTGTACAAAGTGCACATAGAGGAATGTGCACAAAGAGGACATGTGAGCACATGGAAAGATGGCAGCCACCTACAAGCCAAGAGAAGAGTGAAACCTACCTTGTCAGCACCCTGATCTTGGACTTTCCAGCCTCTAGAGCTGTGAGAAATACACTTCTTTATTTCAGCTACCTGGTTTGTGGTATTTTATTACGGTAGCCTGAGCTGACCAATACACTGAAGCAGACTTAAGGAAAAAAAAAAAAACATATATGTATATATATATGAAAGCAATTGAATCAGTCCTCAAAAATATTTCCACAAATAAAACTCCAAGCCAAGATGGCTTCTCTGACAATTTTTACCAAATGCTCAAAAATCAATTGTTCTAATCTTACTGGATCTCATCCAGAAAATAGGGGGAAAAATAGAAGAACTTTACAAGTCATTGAATGGGGCCAACATTACCCTGATAACAAAGCAAACATGAACAATATAAAATAGAAAAGTACAGGTCAATCTCACTCATGAACTTTGATCCAAAATTCCTAAGCACGATAGTAGCCAATTAAATTCAGCACTATAGAAAACAGATAATATAACATGACCAAGTTGGGTTTACTCAGGAAATTCATGGTTGATGTAACACTTTAAAATCAAAGCGATTTACCACACTAACAGAGTAAAAGAAAAAAAATCATATAAAAATCATCACAATAGATGAAGAAAAAGAATTTGAAGAAATAAAAAAGCTTTAATGATTTATAATTAGATAAAATATTAAGTGACTAGGCAGCAATGTTACACAAATATAAAAATCTTTGAGGGGAGAAACATACAACTTTATTAAGAAATATTAAAGGATACCTGAATGTATTGGGAAATAGATTACCTATGGGGGTTGAAAAAAATCAATATTATAAAAATGTCTACTTTCTTAAAATTTATCTTTAGATTCAGTGTAATCCAATCAAAATTCTAGAAATTTTGCCTTACAAAAAAGGAAAAATGGCTCTGAAACTTCATATGCTGAAAAGAGCCAAGAATCAAGACAATGTTAAATAAAAAACACAAATTTGGAAACTTATCCAAATCATATATAAAGATTGATCGTAGAACTTTAGTAATTAAGGCAGTGTAATAATGGTGCTAAGATGGAAAAACAGGCAAATGAAACAAGATAGAAAGCCCAGTACCTCCATGTTTGTTGCAGCACTGTTCACAATAGCCAAGATTTAGAAGCAACCTAAATGTCCATCAATAGATCATTGGATAAAGAAAATGTGGTAAGTAAACACATGGGAGAATTATGCATCCATAAAAAACAATGTTATCCTGTCATTTGAAAAACGTGTATGGAACTGGAGGTCATTATGTTAAGTGAAATAAGTCAGGCACAGAAAGACAAACTTCCCATGTTCTCACTTATTTGTGGGTGCTTACAATGAAAACAATTGAACTCATGGAGATAGAAGGTAGAAGGATGGTTACCAGAGATTGGGAAGGAAAGTAGGAGTTGGGAGAGTGGGGATGGTTAATGCGGACTCTCTCTCTCTCTATATATATATATACACACCATATATATATATATGTATATACATGGTATATATATATATATGGTGTGTATATATGGTGTATATATGGTACTATATATATATAAAAAATATATAAATATATATATATAGTACCCAATATATATTTTAAATGTTAAATGATTTTAAAATGTTACATCAACCATGAATTTCCTGAGTAAACCCAACTTGGTCATGATATATTATCTATTTTCTATAGTGTTGAATTTAATTGGCTACTATTGGATTGTTTGTAACACAAAGGATAAATGCTTGAGGGGATAGGTATCTCATTTTCCATGATGTGATTATTATTTATTGCATGTCTGTATGAAAGTATCTCATATACCTCATAAATATATGCACCTACTATGTACCCACAAAATTTTAAAAATAAAATTTTTTTAAATTGAACGAAAGAAAGCCCAGAAACAGACTACACATATACATATGGACATTTCCTTGAGAACAGAAGTGTTAATGCCAATCAGTGAAAATAGGTCAGACTTTGTTTTAAACAGATATTGGCAGGGCTCGGTGGCTCCTGTCTATAAACCCAGCACTTTGGGAGGCTGAAGCGGGCAGATTACTTGAGGCCAGAAGTTCGAGACCAGCCTGGACAACATGCAAAATCCCATCTCTACTAAAAATACAAAATTCAGGCAGAATTCAGAATTCATTAACCAGGCGTGGTGGCGCACACCTGTAATCCCAGCTACTTGGGAGGCTGAGGCATGAGATTTGCTTGAACCTGGGAGGCAGAGGTTGCAGTGAGCCAAGATCTGGGCAAAAGAGTGAGACTGTGTCTCAAAATAAAAATAAACAGATATTATTGGGACAATTTGATGTCCATATGGGCAAAATTTAAATTAAATCATGATTTCAAACCATACACACAAATCAGTTCCAGGTGGAATAAATATCTAAGAATTAAAGGCAAGGGTACTAAGCTTTAGTATGATAATAGAGGAGAATATCTATACGACTTCAGAGTAGGGAAAATTCCCTAAGTAAATCAAAAAAGCCCTGATGATAATGTGCAAGATTGGTGAATTTACCTCTAATAAACTAAGAACTTCTGCTCATCAAAAACACCACAAAGAGAGCAAAAAGGCAAATCACAGAGTGGAAGAAAACATTTACAATACATACAAATATGTATATTTTAAATATACAATTTATATATATATACACACACACATATACAATTTAAAATTGAGCAAAATAATCAAAAAGGCATGTCCAAAAAACAAAAGCACCAAATGGCCAATAAACATGTAAAAGGAGCTTGACCTCACTGGTAGCCTGGGAATTACACATTCAAACAACTACAATGAGATAATACTATATGACCACTGATTCCTAGGTATCTACCCTAGAGAAAACATTTTGGACATATGCCCCCAAACACTCATTTTAACATTGTTCTTAGGAGACCCAAATTGAAAATACCTAAATATATACTAGCAGTGGAGTGGATTAATGACTATGGCTTTCCAGAATGCAGTATTAGGAACTACCCTTGTGAATAAAATGTGGCTATATACAATATCAATGGATCTTACAAATATGATATTGAGTAAAAGAGGAAGACACCATAGAATTCAGACTATGATTTAATTTAATAAAGTTCAAAAATACATAAAAATAGACTATATTGTATAGGCATGCATACATAGGTGGTAAAATACAAAGAAAAACACAGAAATGATTATCACACAATTCAGAGTAGCCATTTCCTTTAGAGGAGGGAGAGAGTTATAATAATGAAGGAATGCATAGGGGACATTTCAGGTCTTGGCAGCATTATATTTCTTGACCTAGGTCATGGAAACTTACAAGTTCTCTTTCTATTACTTATTAAACTGTGTATTTATGGTTTATATATTTTTCTGCATATATGATTTACTTCACATGAAAATATTTTTTAAATTTAGATGAAAATATTATCTTATGTTTATTTATTTTCTCTAGTAAGTCAATCCTAAAAGCCACACTATTATTCTTTAAAATTTCCATACAAGGTAGCTATATATGTAATATATAACATGCCAGTCAGTTTCTTACTGAGTCAAGGAAAGAGATTAAAGTAATGATTATATCAACAGATTCATCCAGGCACTAAGAATGTAAGTGTAAAACCCCATATACTCTTTGGATAAGTAATCATGATTTTGCAGCATTTTAAGTTTCCTCTGAGGTAGTTCAGTGATGTGGAACTGAATCATTAGCCAGTTCTTCAATGTGTAACTTCTCTTACCTGTGAAGAGAGGCAGAAAATGAAGTGTTTGGAGTAGAACAAAAAATTCTCGTTAGCTGAATGCTGAGAGAATGGCACAAGTGGCTATTTGTGAGATTCAAATATCACTTAAAGAAGTCTCGAGGGATATGGAAGTTCCTATTCTCACAAGGTTGATGGCTATTACCTGGAGATCTTTAATAAGCACAGCTGGTAGGCTAACATGACACAGAAATGTAAAGAGGCACAAAGATAATTCCAAGAACAGTTATGCTTAGGGAAGTTCCTCTGCCACCCTTGTTTAAAACTATCTTTTCTTTCCACCTCTCTTCTTTGCTGTCTTGGACTGACTCCTCACTAACTACTGACCTTTCATTTATCTGCCCAGTTTGCAGTCAAAATGGTGATGAAGAACTAAGGAAGAAAAGGATATCAAATGACATCAACCAAAGATTTCTGATTCCAGCAACAAAGGAGAATTAGGGACCACACTCATCTTGCCACATTAAACAACTAGAAAACTGGACAACACCTATGAAACAATGGTTTCATACACAAATCTAGAGGGAACATAAGACCATGGTACCTGAGAGAAGGGAAACAAGTAAGGTGAGCCCTGTCATTGCACAGGCTTCCTGCCTAAAGAATTTTCAGGCCACAGAGCACAGAGGAGGAACTCCAACAGATTTCAGTTGCCCCACTTAGTTGAGGAGACAGAGATTACAGTTTGGAAAGACCAAGGCAGCTAAAACATGTAGGGCAAAGTAGCAGAGAGGAGGAGGCTGTCCACAGACCGAATGCTGCCAATATGCATGAGGGTTACTCTAAGACTGGCTGAGCTCTGCTCTGTATATGTAGGAGAAAAGCTACCTGAGGATAGGGAAGAAACCACCAGAAAGGAGTAGTTAATACCTAGAGCTTTCACAGGGTTGGGAATCGTTTTGCTGCCAACTACTAGAGGGATAAGACATGCGTCACTGGGTGGAATATTCAGAGAGTATTACCTCAGCAATGGGCTAAATTAGCAGTACGCTAAAGCTGCTCTGGACTTGCCCTGTCAATGCTTAAAAGAGAGTCTCAAAAATATCTAATTGAGTCTATGAAACTTACCTGCACACCAAAATGAGCACATCATTATTTAAAAACATGTAATAAAATCCAACAACCAATAGTATATGACTCACAATGTATGCCATCCAATCAAAACTCATGATGTCTGGCATTCAAAGAATGATAACACTCTGCATGTTACCCGACATGCCAAGAAGCAGGAAAATATGATCCAAACCAGAAAAAAATGTCAATCAATGGACACAGACACAGAAATCACAGTGAAGATAACACTAGTAGACAAGGATGTCGAAACTACTATATGTACACTTTAAACGTTAGAGAAGATAGAGGAAAACATGAATATCATGAGGAGATAAATAGAAGATATTACAAAACAAAAATGGAACTTCTAAAGAGGGAAAATATAGTATGTGACATAAAAAATACACTGGATATAATTAGCAGATTAGATACTACAATAAAAAGCATCAATGAATTTGAAAGCATAGCAATGGAAACTCTTCAAAATGAAGCTATGAATTGGGAAAAAAAGACTTAAAAAACTGAACTCAGCATCAGGGTTCTATGGAACAATACAAAGCAGTCTAAAATATATACTTGAAGTCACAGAGGGAGGCAGAAAACTATTTTTTAAAATAATAATATTGAAAATTTCTCAAATTTGATGAGAACTCTAAACTCTAAGAACCTCAACAAATCATAAGCAGAGTAAATCTATGAATTTAAATAGAAAACTAAATAAAGGTGAACTATTTATATAAAAAGAGAAATAAATATTATTATATATAATTCTATATAAAGAAATTGTTAAGAAATATGCAAAAGCAGAGTGCATAAAAGAAAAAAAAACCTAATTTGCCTCAGTATATGACAAAACAATACAGCATATGTGGTAAAACACTTCCAAAAGAAAATGAGGTTAAGGATAGTGGCCTCCATCTCCATCCATGTCCTATCCTTAGCAAGCTAAACCAGAAAACCAAATACCGCATGTTCTCACTTACAAGTGGGAGCTAAATGATGAGAACATCTGGACACATAGAGGGGAACAACACACACTGGGGCCTTTCGAAGGGTGGAGGGTGGGAGGAGGGAGAGTATCAGGAAAATAAATAATGGATACTAGGCTTAATACCTGGGTGATGAAGTAATCTGTACAACAAACCCCCATGACACAAGTTTACCTATGTAACGAACTTGCACTTGTACCCTGAACTTAAAAGTTTGAAAAAATAAGTGTGGCAAATATTTCTAATCATTACAACAAAAAGAAAATACTCTTAATGAAGAAAATGTTTGTCCTAAGATTTTAGGTTTTTGTTTTGTTTTGTTTTTTAAGATGGAGTTTCACTCTTGTTGCCCAGGCTGGAGTGCAGTGGCATGATCTCGGCTCACTGCAACCTCCCCATCCCAGATTCAAGTGAATCTCCCACCTCAGCCTCCAGAGTAGCTGGGATTACAGGCACCCACCACTACACTCGGCTAATTTTTTTGTCTTTTTAGTAAAGATGAGGTTTCACCATGTTGGCCAGGCTGGTCTCAAACTCCTGACCTCAGGGTGATCCACCTGCCTCGGCCTCTCAAAGTGCTGGGATTACAGGTGTGAGCCACCACACCTAGCCCTAAGTTTTGTTTCACAGAATCAGATCCTGAGACAAGGATTTGTGTAAAAGTGATTAGGAAAATTGTCAAGGATTGAGGCAGAAGGACAAGAAAGGAAAGGAAGCCAGGCAAGGCTGAAATATCAAGCAAATACGTGCAGAGGGTAACCTAGGGTCATTCATGCAGGAGACTTCTGACACAGTGCAAGTCACACTTCAAATTTGTCTCTGCCCTCATGGGCTGAGGGAGTTTTGGTGTTTATAGCTATGCGCTTGCCAGTCAGCCCTTGGTTGAGGACACCACTGCCCACCCCTTAGGCACACAGCAAATCTACTTCTGGAAGCCTCTGTGCAGAGATAAATATAGTTCTTGTTGGGAGAAAGAACATAATCAAAGCCAGTGTCTGAAAAAATGGGAAAGAAATCTGAGGGCATGTGGGTGAAGTACCAATATTTTCTGCTACAGTGTTCTTTAAACTAAACTAAAAGAACAACATTCTTATAAAAAGAAAAAGTAATTCACCAAAATAAATAGAAATAATCAATTGACCTAACAAAATATATTGACTCTCGCAAGTAAATATAATTAGAACAATAAGGAAATAACATGTTACACTTATCCACTGGAAAAATTTTAAAAGTCTGTTGATACTCTGGGGGAAACGGTACTCTTGCTAAACGCTAGTAGAAATATGGGTTGAGGTAAACTAATCTGGAAACATACCTTAAATGATGTATTCCATTAAGCCAGCAATTCTACTTCTGAGAAACTGTACTAGGGAAATAATTACACATGTGTATAAGAATGTGTGCAGACGTATGCTAAAAAAATATTATTTATGATAGGAAAAGGTTGACAAACCTAAATGCCTCGATTTAGAGATTTGTTTTTTAAAATTTCAATGCATTTGTAAAATAGAAAATTAACACACCCATTAAAGTGATGCTATCAATTTTTATTTGTTAAAAAAAAGATAGCACTAACCAACTCTATGATTTATAAACACATGCACATACATACTCACCCTGAATTGCTTCTAGAATTGTTTCTTGCTCACCTATATTGTGTCTAGTCAACAACCATATTTTCAGCAGTTCCCAAAGTAACTTATCTTGGAAAGAACTGAGCCACTTTACTTAATTATAAGGCAATTTGAAAATCATCTCAAGTAATGTGATATAAAAATGTACTTACAATTAAATTAATTAAAATTATTATTGTGTTTAGAAATTCAGAACATCTTTTCACTCAACAAAAATATTTCTTGGTAATCCCAACATTTCTTCTGCTTCATTTGAAACCAAGGTTCTCCTGTGATTATTTCATTTTCTCCTGATTTTGACTGATTCTGTGGGCCCACAGCCATCACACTAAATAAACTGCATACAACAGCAGAAAGCTGCTGCCTCTCCTAGGAGGTAAGTTCATTGCTTGCTGATCCTGTCAGGGGCCTCCTTCCAATCATGTGAACTGGGACATTGTGGAAACACACCAACAGAAGTACATGCTACATTTGTTTTTTCCCAAAATAACCATCCTTCAGACTCTTAAATCATGACTTTTATGACCTCCTAATGATCAGTGCCTGAAATCTCTAGGTTCTCAAAGCCCCTTCTAAAATGCAACACAAGATGCATTGAGTGTGGCTGGCACAACTGATGTCTGACATTGCTTGACTTGGGAAACCTACATCTGTTCACATAGTCCAAAAGTATACAAATTCTTAGAGCAAAAGTGTGCCTGTTGATTCATTTTGAACTTGTATTACCCAAAATGATAAGGTATTTTTATATGAACTACCATCAAGCAAAATCTAGCCAAATACTCCGTGAAACTAACTTAAGATATTTATCTCCTATTAAATTTCTTTCTTTTTTCCTTAGTCCATCAGTATTATTTTAATTTAATTTCCTTAGTCCAACATATTCACTATTTGGTGATTTACAATCACAACCTTTATAAACAAGCACTTTTTGTCTTCCTTAGTATTTGTAGTATGATATAGGTTTAGGTTATTAAATAATGAGACAGAAAAAAATTAAGGACAGAGAGCCTTAGAGATACTGATACAAGAGAATCCAGGCAGTGAAGAAAAGGAAGAGATGGGCTTTAAAATGCTGGTAGAGAGCAGAGACTCCAAGTTACACATTTGGTCTTTGGAGTCCTTGTTACCCTTAAGTCCATATATGTTGTTTAGTTTAATTGATCTTGTCAAAGCAGTGATGCTCTCTCCTCCAGAAAAGAACAGAAACAAGTTACAAGATTATTTGGCATTTACAAACAAAGCTAACTCTACCTGAAGATAAACTTTAGCCAGAATTTATTTTTGCAATTTCTAGTACATTCAGAGAATAGTAATGGGTAATACCACCTGCACATTTACAGAATTAATATATTTAATAAAATATATTGGCTGGCTCCTCCTGCAACAAGGAATAGTTCCTTGTATGAGTACCGGTGAAAAGACATCTGTGTTGGGTCACTCTTCCAGGGTTAGGTTCTAGCTCTTATACTTAACATGTTAATCTCAGATAAGTCATCTTAACCACTCCGTGCCTCACTTCCTCAGTTTACGCATCTATAAAAATGTTTACCTCTCTGTAAGAGATAATCAGCACTAACATTTATTGAGTATTTATTATGTGCCAGGAACTGTTCTGAGAGTTTTAGATATTTTAATGTATTTAATCATTGATAAAGATAAGTACCCATTTCACCGATAAGAAATACAAGACACAGAGAGGTTAAACACTTGCCCAAGCTCACACATTTAGTTAAGTAACAGAGCCCAGATTTAAAACCGAGTCTGGATCCAAGACACAAGCTTTTATTCACTAGACTATCCTGATTCTTTATGGGGTAAAAATACCACATACCTCAAAGGGTTAATATGAGAATTATAAGAAACATTATAAGAAAAATACTTGGAATCATTAAAGTTCAAATATTTATCTATTGTTACTATTGTTTTAAAATGAGACATTTTTCTGCCTCCAATAGAACATTCCCCACACACCTTTCAAGGGATTTTCAATGCAGCACAGGACAGCTTATCATTTTAAAATACTACATCAATTTGAACAGTTTCAAAATGATAACAATTCATTTCAAATATGTTTTACATCTAGTATTGTAACTTGCAATAGGCACATGTGCTAATTCATACCATACCACATCTACTGAATATCTAAATAGAATTTTCACAAGTAGAATTAATTGGAGATACATTTGGAGAGTTTAACATTTAAAGAAATCTCAAGATAAGTGCTTTTTCAGGCAAATAGTTCTTTTGAAACAAAAATACTTTACCTCACCTGCCCACGTAAACATATGCTTGGTAGTCTCAGGGCAAAGCAAAACTAAGGTGTCAAATGACAAAGGTGGATGTGTCTGAACTGTCAGCTACCTGAGGCCACAGAGCGGTGATGGAGGAGTGTTTGGGTCACATGTCTACACTCATAAGCAAGCAGCCAGCCACCAATTCCAAAGAAGAACCTAAAAGAAAAGAAAAAAAAAAAATGCCATCAAACTAGCAGGCCAAACTATGTGCTAGTGCAAAGTGTAAAAACAGAGAGATAACACAAAGGTAAGAGAGAAAAATATAATCCCCTTGCTTTGTCATTGTGTCATCTGTTGGCAAGTGTGAAGATTTCTTTGCTAAGGAGTTGCCTAAGCCTCTGAGATACTCAAAGGCATAAAAAGTATAGTACTCTTTCTTCACGAAGGAGAGGACTGAAACACCGACCAGCAAAACCAACAGGCTTAGTGACTCAAAGTACAGCATGGACAAGGAGCCAGAGAAAAACCAAGAAGTAGGTTTACGAGTCCCTGAACAAGGCCAATAAATCCTTCAGCACATAGGTGTCAAGGCCTCAGTCTGTGCACCAGATGCAGCTTGATGGATGGGTTTATCTGCCCCAAAAGGCATATAGAGATTGTTCTGCCTTTGGCCCCACACATAGGTGAGACAGAGTTCTAGTGTTTTCCCCCTCCAGCCTTTTTAAAATGTATTACATGTGTCCCACTCAGTATTTCCAATTCTTTGCCTTCCAGTTTTAGCACTAAATCTTAGATCCAAAGTATACAAAGAGTGTGTTTACTATGCTTAGACTTCCAGGACATCTTACTTTTGAACAAAGTCCAGAAAAATATAATATCTCTATAAATTTGACTCACTTGAAATAGAATGATATCTTTTCCTTCTGTGTCTCACAATAATCAGGATCAGCTTAGCACATTTTGGAGATGTTTCCAATGTTCTTCCAATCACTTATAAAAGATAGTATTTAGCAGCACAGATCCAGGAAATAGTCCAGTGTGGCTTAGGCATACTTTCTGTTCACTCACCACTATCTATATAGGTCAGGTTCAAATGCTGGCCAAAAAGGTCCAGAAGTGAATTACAGACTTTTGTCATAGGAGAAAGTCAGCCCACAGAGACATAGCTTTATGAATTAGAGAGAGCACAAAGTTTAGCTCTGCTTCCAAAGAGCAAAAAAAGGTAACATATGTGGTCTGAACCAATAGAAGAATTAGGGTAAAAGATAAAGGGAGATGTTCAAGGAGCACACTGCCCTGATAAGCACTGAATTTCTAGCCTGGATAATTTGTCACCAGGGATGTCCTAGATGGAATAGTATTCTCATCAGACCATGCTACTCAGCCATCTTCCAAGTAGACCAAACATCCTGCTAACTCAATAGCTTCATGCTTGCTGACCTCTCTTCTTGGACTGCTCTTCTCTGAGACATTTACATATCCCATCCCCTACCTCTTCATCCATGCCCGTGTTTCATTTATCCCAGGAATGCAAAGATAGTTTGTATAAAAAATGAGCCATTAATGGAAAATATTATGCTGACAAATTAAAATAGAAAAAACTAAATGATTAGCTCAGCATATGAAAAAACAAGTTCAATAAAATTAAAGACTCATGATCTAAAATAAAATTGTTAGAAAGTATAGTGCTGTTCTAGGAAATTTTCTTGACCTCACCAAAGGCATCAATCAAAACCCGCAGCTCCAGTATACTTAAAGATGGTTAAGAAAGATGTGTTACGTGTTTTTTACCAGAATAAAAATTACTGAGCTTAAAAAAGTAAAATAAACCTGCAGCAATCAGCAGCCTGTGACTGCATAATACTGACTTCAGATAAAACACACAAAAGCCTTCTATTATAGTTTCCATTCAACATTGCACTATATATTATAGATGATGCAAAAAGACAAGAAAAATAGAAAACATAAAGGCTGAATGAAGAAATAAAACTGCTTGCCTATGCAGAAAATTGAAGGAGACTTACAAACTTATGATTAGGGCTTTAAAAGAATAGAGTACTTCTATATACCCATATATATAAATTAAAAATTATAAATTAAAAAAATACAACCTTCCATTTAAAATAGCAAGCAAAATCTTTAGCTTCTTCAAAATACACCTAAGAAATAAGACTCAACATTTTTATGGATAAAAATATAAAATATGAGGAAAATATAAGTGAAGGACATAAAATGTGACCTAAATAGAGCACTACGTCATGCTAGTGGATTAGAATGCATATATAAAGATATCAGTTTCTCCAAATTCATCTATATCACCAGTGTATTCAGTTTACAATGCCAACAGAATTTTTCATGGAACTTGATACAAAAGAGCAAAATGTCAAAAGTAGTTTATTTTTAAAAGAAACAAAATGAAAAAAACTGTAACAGATATTAAATGTATTTTAAAGCTATTTTGAAATATGCTATTGATGCAAGATAAACACGTTGATGAATCAAACAGAATAGGAAGCCCAGAAAGAACACTTTGCATATATGGCTACCTTTTACATGACAGAATGGGCGTTATAAATCTATGAAAAAATTAAAATAGAGCACTCAAAACTTTTGTTGAGATAATTGGTTATCAATATGGAAAAAATAGAAACACATTTCACACCATAAATAACAAATTCCAGCTGAACTAAAGATCTATGCATAAAAACCAAAACTCTTATAATTTTCATTAAAAAATGTAGGCATATGCCTTTACCAACTTGGGTGAGGGCAGAATTTTCTAGACAAGTTGCAAAAAAGCCCAACCTATAAAGGAAACAACTGATGCATTGAACTAATTATAAGATTTAAATTTTTTCACAAAAAGATAGTATAATCAAAGTTAAAAGACAAGTCACAGACTTGGAACAGTCTGTTACATCAATAAAATGAATAGATAATTAGTATCTAAAAATATTTAAAGAACTCCTTCAAATCAATAAGGAAAAGAAAACTCAATAAAAAATGGGCAAGGGATGGATGGAAACTGAGAAGGAATCACAAATGGCCAATAAACACTTGAAAAAGGCTCTCAGCCCAATTGATAATAAAATGTAAACAATGAGATGCCATTCATTCCCATTTCACACCCACCAGATTGGTAAAAATGTTACAGTTGGCAAGGATGTAGAGCAATGGAAATTCTCATGCACTGACATTAGGAGCGTGAATTAGCCTGACTGTTTGGAGAGCTATTTGGCAGTAACAAGTAAATCTGTTGGTGTTCATACCCTGTAAGCCAGGAATTCCTCTTCTGAGTGTTCATCTTCAGATATTTTTGCATATCATATTCAGGCACTGCATGCAAAAATGTTCATTTTCTTTTTATACTTCTCATTGAAAGAAGTAAATACTCATCAATAGGAGAAAAATATATTATGGCATATTTAGACAATAATATATGATATAGCAGTTAAACATAATTTTAACAATAAGAGCAGATACATAGTGCTTACAATGTATTGTGTTGTTCTAAGTGACTTATATTTATTAATTTACATAATATTTAACTGTATTCATATTAATATTTAATATTAAGCACAAGTCACAATAGTAGCAAGCCTGAGAGATTGGTATTATTATAATCTCATTAATAGGAGAGGGAACTGAGGCACGGAAAGAGCAAATTATTTACCTGGTCATACAGCTAGTTAGTGGCAAAGAAGTATTCCAATGCAGTCTAGCTCTTAACTTCACTAACCTACTACTTCTGAACTAAAAACAAAATTGTATAGTATGATACCATTCATATTTATTTTAAAAACTGAAAAATGATATAAAATTTAAAGATATGCATATACATTGCAGAACTATAAAAATATAAATCACATTTATATTTATTATATAATTTATAATAATAACATTTTATAATAATTTGCAATATATAGTCCACATTCCAAATGTCTTATGCCATCCTTTACTTCTGATTCAAATCTCTCCCAGGTAAAGAAACATGAGGTCATCAGCTGCGATAAAACACCTGATGATGTACTTCTCGCTTCAGTTCACTCCCTAAGGCAGTGAACAGATATGGTCGGGTAAAGCAGTCACTTCCAGCCTCAGTGTCACTGCAGCCATAGTACAGTGGTCTTTGATATGTCTGTGACTATAGCAGGAGTGTTTGAAGAGACTAAGAGTGGAAAGAGGTGGGGGTCAAGAAAGGGAAGCGAACACCACCCCTTCTCATATCAGGCTTCAAATCCACCTGTCCCAGCTTTACATGGGTTTGTGCAGTCAAAACCACCAGTTTGGGCTTCACTACAGGTTCAGCCTACAATGTGGACACTTCAAAGACTTCAAAGGTAGGGGACACAGTACTGTATCTAGAGTGAAACCAAAAAATGTGAGATTTAGCAAAGCTTTCGGAGGGTGGTCCGAGGGCTTGAAGTGATTTCCACTTAAATACACTGTAAGTGAGTGAACAAAAAAAGAATCAAAAAATAATAGGCCAGAGAAAGAAAAAAAATCCCATTTTTCTCTTTTGTTAATGCTATAGAAATATCAATGCTGGGGGCTTGGTGAGATTTTATAAAGCCTGATCCACGTATCTGAGCCTGACTTTCGGCAGCAAAATTCAGGAGGCTCTACTTTCATGCTTTTCTACCCAGTTCCATTTTTAAATAATTGATAGGTAAAAGGAAAAGAAAGGAAAATTTAATAGGTGCCTGCTCTATGCCAAGTTCCATGCTAAGTGTTCATTTATGTTTTATCTCATACTCATAACAACCCTATGAGGTAGTACAATTATCTCTTATTTACAAATGAGTAAACTGAGGCCTAAAGTGGCTAATTCAATTTGTTCCTCTAAGGTACAGAACAGAATTCAGTCCAACATTTTTGAAGCTGCAAAGTTCATGCCTTTTCACCATGCCATGTGGCTTTATGATATTTGAATACAAAAATGGCCTAATCTAAATAAGCTAGAATATCATAATTACTGCTAGTTAAAAATACTCATTTTTTAATTTATGTACAAGCTAAAAATGTTTCTTTGGATCTCCTGAAGAACTCACTGGGGGTGTATATTGTTTGAATTTGGTTTCCTGCAATATGTTTAGTGGTTTCATAAGGTTTTAACTAGTGCCCATCAGTAGTAATGGTGTGTATTGCAATGGGGGCTCGGGGGCTCTGAGTCCATTCTCTGAAGGTTTTCTGGCTTCTAGTGTTTGGGTTCTAAACAACTAGGAAAACTAGACATGGTTACAAGAGCCTTTCTAATAGGAAAATATAAGGTTTTTAAAACCAATTTCTCTATGAATTGCCCTGGCAAAATGAATATTGTTTAATTTTCATTTTGTATTAAAGACCTGGAAACCTGAGTAATATAGAAACTAATGATGAACTGAGCCAAGTGGAGGCTCCTTTGAGAGCCATAGCAATGTACTAAAACAAGAATTATTTTGTACACTGTGCTGTACTTCAACATAGGATCCTCAGCAGACTGCAAAATCACTTTCTAGATAATGAAATTATAAAAGAATTTTAATTTCATGTTAGAACTTGTATTACAAATTATTAGGAAAAGAAACAGGGGAGGAAATAATTCAAGCAAATTCCTCCTGTGGATCACCAAACTGGAAGGACTTTCTGCTTAGAAGACTTGTGAAAAGTTTTATCAGAAGCAGCAGAAATACCTTACATTTTCTAAACACAAAGTCTGCTTAAGAGCCATAGGAATGCATGTAAATGTCAAGGACATTTGAGGGCTATAACTCAATTGCACGAAAAAGGGTCATTTTCAAAATTATGCCAGACAAACATTACACCGTTTCAGGTTTTAGGTTGGTGCAAAAGTAATTGCAGTTTTTGCCGTTACTTTCTCTTTTTTTTTGTTTTGTTTTCTGAGACAGAGTCTCACTCTGTCGCCCAGGCTGGAGTGCAGTGGCACAATCTCGGCTCACTGCAAGCTCCGCCTCCCAGGTTCACGCCATTCTCCTGCCTCAGCCTCCCGAGTAGCTGGGACTACAGGCGCCTGCCACCACGCCTGGCTAATTTTTTTGTATTTTTAGTAGAGACAGGGTTTCACCGTGTTAGCCAGGATGGTCTCGATCTGACCTGGTGATCCGCCCGTCTTGGCTTCCCATAGTGCTGCGATTACAGGCGTGAGCCACTGCGCCCAGCCTTTGCTCTTACTTTCGATGGCAAAAGACACAATTAATTTTGCACCAACCTAATACCATCGTTGCTTATTAAAAGGGATCATTGGATCAACAGCAAGGAGCTAAACATCATCAGGAACATCACATCCACGTTTCTGTAGGAGTTGATCCTGCGCAACCACATTCTTATAGAGGTAATGAGCTACCCCATTGCCCACAGAGCTGCTTCGCAAACATAGCTGATTTCTCTGTATAGACTTGGGATTTAGTCTATATGGAATAACTTGTATACAAACCATCCTCAGTTTAATGAGGCAAAAGGTATTTCCTCAAAAATCTAAGGCAATCAGCTGACGCTGTAATAGAAGAATGTTTACGTTGCTGTCCAATGGTTGGAATCTTCCCCATCCTAGTCCAATGGTTGGAATCTTCCCCATCCTATTGACCTCTCATTTCAACAACACAATTGAGGGAAGTAAGTGTTCCCCTGGTGACTCCCTCACACTGTTACAGGATCCCTGGGGTGTCGCTTTTCTGGCCAGAAACCTGTGGCCAGTGGCACCTTTGCCCGACTTTTGCTCAGGCCTGCTGCGCTCATACCACCCACTCAGCCTGGCAGACTGTGCTAGGCTCATGCTACCGACCTGCATCCCACACCTGCCAAGGGTGAGCCAGGCGTGGAGTGACGAGGGGTATACGAGCCAGTGTGAGTTCCGGCCACTGCGAATAGTCAGATGCACCAGCTACTGCCACGGGTTGGGCAGCTCCATGTACCATCACAGGCGCCAGCTCTCTGCAAGGCTGTGGCTGGACCAGGCACACTGCAACCAGCTTCCCTGGCTGGCAGCAGGCTGGCAGCAGGGAATACAGTGGTGCTTAGAAGCTTGGAGATGCCAGGAACTGCAGGGCCTCAAAGAGGGCATCACAGCCCTGGCTCTGAGAGCTCCCAAAGAGCCACAGCTCTTCTCTCCTCTTTGCCTGTAACATGGAAGAGCAAGGGGCATGTTTCAGCCCTGTTTGTATTATAGCTCTTTTAGTCTTGCCATTCAGCAGGTGCCAAGTTCTTGTCCTGCTACTAGGAAGAATGAGGTATGCAGACAAGTAGAGGGTGAGCAAGATGAAGAGCTTTATAGAACAGCTCAGGGGAGACCCGCAGTAGGCAGCTCCTCTCTGTAGCCAGGGCGTCCCAACAAGTGTTCAGCTCCCAGCAGAGAGGGTAGCTTCTCTCTGCTAGGCAGGTCGCCCTGACAAGTGTCCAGCTCTCAGCAGAGAGGGTAGTTGCTCTCTACAGATGGTTGTCCCGTAGACTCCTCAGCTCTCCTTCCTCTGAGTCTGGCTGAGTCCAGGGTTTTAGGGGCCTCAGAGGGAAGGAAGTGCACAGATTTGTCCGTGGACAGCCATGGGCTGGCCAGGAAAAGGCACCACAAGTTCCCACTCCGGTCGGTGAAGGTGGGGCCTCACCAGGGACCCACCCCCTTTGCCCAGAAGCCTGTCTGCCTCCTGCCACTGTCCATGGTGCCCAGGCTGCTCACACCAAGGGGAACCTGCAGGCCAGCAGGTAGCCACCTTTACACCGCCCTTGGGTTCCTCCCACACTCGTCCATGCCCAAAACCTGGAGGGGCCAAGGCAGCATGGCGTTAGTGTGTCAGCACTGCACCAAGTCTGTGCACACCCAGCCAGGCTGTGGCAGTCAGTGGGCTCAGCCCCAACCCCGCTCTGCGATTGGACAGGGCTACCAGGATTAGGGAGAGGCCAGGCGGCGGGAGAAGACAATCCCGAGCCTCCAGGGGAAAAGGGGCCCTTCCCAGGCACTCATGGGTTCAGACTGCAGAGATGTCCGGGGGTCCTGTGCCTGGGAAGGCAGAACTCCCATTCGTTCAGTGGAGCATGCAGGCAGCCCTGGCTACACCTCCTCTAGCCTGGGGAAGGAGCTCCAGGTTCTCTCTTGGCCCATCTCTGCCCGCCCCTCCATGCCCGACCTCTCCATTCCCGTGCTGGTAGGCGGTTCCGCCTGGCCTCATTGCGGCGGCTTCCAGGGCAGTGGGCTCCTGGGGGATGGCTCTCGCTTGTCCCCGGCTCCCGCTGGCTGCATGGAGCGCAGCACCACCCTGGGCCCAGCTCTGCCTCCTCCCTGCACCCCCCACCCCGCAGCGGCAGCGGGGGAGAGCAGCAACATGGGGCCAGAGTCCGGAGCAGCGGAGGGTCCAGGCCTGGGAGCAAATCCCGCCGCACCGTGCGAGGGTAGGGGCGGCTCAGTCAGCTGCATCGGGGATGTGGGGCACAGGGGACCAACCACCGCCATTGCTGCTCCTGCAGCCACCCCTGCTGCCACTGCCCACGCCTTCCCCGCTGCAGCCAGCGTGATGGCAGTCAGCTGCCATCAACACCAGGATGAGAGAGTGAATGAAAGCCCCTTCTGGTAGTTGGTCAGGATTTTTGCTGGCCTGCAGGTAGAGTGCCTAACAAAAATCCCAAGCTGATTCCAGCCTGTCATAGATGCCTATCCCACAACAGGACACAAGACCACTTTCAGGGTGTACAGTATATTTCATCAAAATGTGCTTAATATCCATTAGAATAGTGTGGGTCATAAATAGTCATAGCGATTACATAAAGTATCATTGAAATTAATAATGATATTATAATATCATTTATATATTGAAACATGCCAAGGAAAGCAAACATATATACCCATTTATATATATATGTGCATATATATGTATATATACATGCATGTACATTTGTATGTATATATATTAAATGCAGTATAATTTGAAAGCTTTGAAAAGTACTTGAGGTGGCAAAGCAGAGGGATAGTAAATTAGTTTTGTTGACATTGGTAGATTTAGGCTACAGCTTGTTTTTTCATTCATTAGCCTAAAGAGAAAAATTACAAAATTATGCATAGTGTTTTTATTTACAAAACAAATTTATAACTAAGTCATCTAATGTTAAAACTGACATTAAATGTCTTACATAAATCCTCACAAAGCTAAAAACCTGACCTACACCGGGAAAACACGCAGACATGAAGATAAAAGCAAGAATAGTACATTTGGTTTCGTGTTGGAAAAGGTATCTACCTTAGAGACCATGTTTCAATATCAGCTATGTAAACAAGTCTTTAAATCGATTTTATTCTGAATTCAATGTTGGATTCTGACCACCTTTAACAGACCCTCAGGAGATGTGCAACCTACTGGAAATTTGCACCAAAAGAACTTTGGTGGTAAAAAAAAAAAAAAAAAAGCATGCTCCTCAAGTTTTCTCCTGTTGCTTTGGAGCAGACAGATGGACATCTATCTTAGTGAAAAGCTTTAAAAGCAACTCCCATGAGATGCAAAAGCTGAGCATAGGGTTGAGAGCGGAACCCCAGACACTGACCAATTCCAGCCCCCTGCATAGGACCTGTAGGACCTTGAACAAGCTACTTAACCTTTCAAATCTACAATTTCCTTACCCTTAAGGTAAGGACAATAGTGCCTGCCTTTCAGGGCCATGAGGAGAAAATGAGATAGCACCTATAAATCTCTCAGTGTCATTGTGGGCTGGCCTATGGAAAGCATGCAGGTGCTGGGTTTTCCTACCTGCTATAATTTTCATCATTCCTTTAATTATTATTATATGCATCTCTCTTGCAAAAATGAGCACGTGTAGGTTGGGTAATCTTTGACATTTTTAAGTTAATTCTTACTGCATTTGTCCTTTTCCCAGTCAGAGAATGCCCTTTTGTGTCCTGTGTTTTAGGGCTGAAAGCAAAAGTTGACTAAAAACATCCCTGGACCACTCCCTGGCTTTGGTTACAAATCCTTAAATTCATAAAGGACTTTCTCAAAGACTTTTCAAGGTCAGGTAGAAAGTGAAGAATAGCAGGGCCTGTGTCTTTCTTCCCACTGTGTCCCAGGAACATCTCAGGACCACAGAAAGCAATTGCTTTGTGGTGCCCCAAGTGAAGCTGGTTTGGAGTTCTCAGGCTCAGCAAATATTTCTGGAACCAACTTGGCCTGGAACAAGCAGAACCACCATTTTTTGAGAACCATAATGACATCAGCGTGAACACTGTGGCCTGAAAACAAGAGGGCGGTCTGTGAACATACTACTACATATATTAGGTTGGTGCAAAAGTAATTGCGGTTTTTGCCATTGCTTTAATGGCAAAAACCGCAGTTACTTTTGCACCAACATAATAAAATTCTGGGCTTTTGTATCAATCTTCCCAGGAAGGGAGACATAGTAATGAAGGAGACTAAATTCCCTGCCACCCTGGTGTGGTGGGCACTCAGGATAACAGAAAAATAATACAGAAAAATACAGAATAATACAGAAAGATAATATGACATTTCTTGCACAACTGTGTGTGTTAGTATACACATGCTCATATATGTACACATGCACACACATTTATACATAAAGAGAAACATCCTGATTTTGGTAATTCTGGCAGATGATGGAATTCTTACTTTACAGACTGAAGTGAAGAGATGACAACAATGGCAGTATCTATTCTGTACAATATCCATACAAACCAGAATTAAACTGATCTAACCTCCAATAAATTTTCACCATTCACATTACTGCATTTAAAAATATCATATCTCAGAGGTCTCAGTAAGTCGATTGCTTATTGACTTTCCGGTGGGTCCATATAGTGTAATGACTCTTTACATCTCTGTTTTTATATTGCTTATTGGATTTTTAAGATTAAACAAAGCCTATGAGAAAAATTACAGTGTTGGAAATTAGAAGAGTTGGTCAAATGAGTACATTATTATCCTATCAAAAATACATTTAAACTTTCCAGAATAAATATTGAAACACTAGGAAGGTTACTTTTTAAAAGCTTCTTTTATAGAATTTGAAGAAAAAAGCTTCTTTTAACAAGCAGTTCTTTATAAATTGACTATCTTTTTACAATGTTAGTTACCATAATACAAATTTCTATCTCCGTGTAAAAGACTAACGGCCTTCTCCAGATTAGGTAATAAAGTCAGTTCCCAACTTGAATGAATTTGTGCCATTATATAAGAATTATAATGAGACTTTCCTCCTGGAATTTAGAAATAGCAGAAAAATTTCATGTTTGACTATAAAACAGTATAATCAGAATATTATTATAGAGGCAAAACTGATGATGACACCCCTCTATTTAAAATACTTTTAAATGACTCCATAGGTCAGTGGTTAGAGCAATGGTCTTGTAAAACACTTCTAAAGTTTCCCATTATTCTTAGACTAGAGACCAACATTTTCAATATGGACTGTAAGTACTGGACTGGCCTCACCAGCCCAATCACATGCCACTCTCCCTCTTGGTTTCTGTCTCCACAGGCTTTGTTTCCTTAGCCAAAAACACTTATCTCCTGCCCATCTGGCTCCTCACTGGGCTAACTCTGTCCTATTCTTTCTCCTATTGTGTGTATTCTAAAGTATGCTACACTGGTCAGGCACAGTGGTTCACACTGTAATCCCAGCACTTTGGGAGGCTGAGGTGGGAAGATTGTTTGAGCCCAGGAGTTTGAGACCAGCCTGGGTAACAAAGTGAGACCCCATCTGAAACTGAAAAACTGAAAAAGTTAAAAATAAAATAAAGTATGTTACATACCACCACAACATTCATTCTTCACATAATCAGTCATTCAGTGTTTGGCTTCTCCTAAGTAGTTCACTTATTCACTGCTGTATTGAGCCCTAGATTGAGCAGTGACAACTCAGAATCCTGCTTGTTGAAGGAGTGACTGGTGTCCCCATGACACCTGATCCCAGCTTCCACTCCAGACCTCTCCTCCACCACATAGAGACATTATGAAAGCATCCCCTTCTTGCACTGAGTGAACAGAATCTCACTCCTCACCATAATAATTGCTCATGTGTTAGAGACCCATTCCTATTTTATTCATACATCTCAAATACTACATTTGCTTTGGGAAGAGTTGTTTTATTTTTTTAATTTCACCCAGCCAGCTTAAATTAAAAAATAATAATAAATTAAAATAAACCTCTACTAAGATTTAAATCTTCTTCTACTCTCTGCATATTTTTCTTGATAAAAATCATCCTTGAGAAACAATAGTGCTGAAGGGTAGAAAAGCCTCACAAAGAAGACACAGAACAGAGCACAAAGAAGATGATTAAAATCTGTATGGTCCCTAGACATAAAACCTTTTTTTTGAACCAAATCACCTTTATAGAAATTTTTGAATCAGGGAATGTACATTTGCCAGAACAAACAGCCCAGAACATGAATGAGCTACATAAATCAGAATATAATCAGTTTTCACTCTGCCTGTTTATTGCTTCTGATGAAATTCTCTTACCAAGTCTTACTGAATTTGCCATTATCTGCTGTACCTGGGAAAAAAATGATCCCAAAATACCCTAAATAATATTTGAAATGTATTTTAAATCTGGGGTCTATTTGGTTAGTGAGCTATATTACATTTTAAGTACGATGCTAGACTATTATGTATTTATTTTCATAGTTTTCTTTACTGATTTAGCACAGTTTAGTTCAAATTGTTCTCATAAAACCTAAGACAGACAAATGTTCAGGTCACATTTATTCTGGTCTTTTAAACTGCTCTGTTGTAACTACACAATGAAGCTAAAAGAGACATGGTTTTAGTAGCTGTGAGGATTTCTGTTCATTCATGCCAAGTTCCACATTATATTTATCTCCTTGCTATCACTCAAGTACAGGCTCAATTCACTAAAAAATAAAAAATGGTCTTTGTGCTACCCCTATGAATCCATTCTTCTGGCTATATAAAATTAACTCCAAATTCCCTTTGCATTTGTCTCAAAGTTTTTTGTTTCTTTGCCTTCTTTGGTTGTATTTCTTCTATTGCTGAATGAATGGGGAAAAAAATGTAAGAATTTAATTTGTAAATTCTGAGTCTCAGGTCCTCCGGGAGTCTATCTCTGCCTTAGGTTCCTTAGACCAAGGAATTAAAATGTTCCATAAGGTAGATGTTTCTGGACTGTATAAAGGGACCTTTTTTCTCTTAGCCTTAAATTACTGGACTATGAGAGTCAAGTTAATTTTCCTTCAGCCTTATCTGCTGGCAGTGAAACATTTCAAATTTAAAACCGTTTTTCTTTTTGTAAGCCTCAAGTGAATTATAGTTCTATGTGTTCAAGTATCTAAGTCAAAGAAAAGTAAAGTGACAATTGATTGTGTCATCTAGCCAAAAGACAGCAGAGATTTACTCACTCTGGTTGAGATTCAGGATTAGGTCATGTAATACGATGACCCAACCTATCATAAGAACCATGACAACTGCCAGTTTCATAAATCAGGACAACCATGTCTGAGGGAGCAGTACCTACCAGAGTGATATCGCTGCCCCAGCCCCGTCTGGTACAGCTATCTTGCTGAGACGGCACACAGGATCTCCAGCGAAAAGCCTTCCCCATTTCCAATTACTCATTCATGTCAGTAAAGGAGTATGCCACTTTGGGGAAAAGCTACTTTTTTTTAATGGGGTATAATTATATTAAAATACGTGTTAAATTGTTCAAAATGAACTCATTCCTTCCCCCACATACCTATTCCATGTTTGGAGGACCCAGGCCCAGGGTGGCAAGGGGTTTAATCTGGCATTTCCTTTCGTGAGCAAGTTATCCCGCAGCAGAGTGGCTCTGTGAGTGGCTATGAGAGAACCACAGTAGAGTGGCTATGTGATCGCCATCACCCAGCCTAAAACCATCAGGAAAATCTGCAGACTCAGAGTCAGGAAACAGAGGACCCAAAAAGAGGGAGTTCTAGGAACTCTTATGTCCTTCTGTGTTTCGAGCTCAAAAGAATTCACTCCCAGGAAGAGTGAGAAAGGCAGCCACCACTTTAGTAAACCCATTCTCCTTCTACTGCTGATTTGTAAACAAGCAGGAAATCATCCATGAAGAGGCTTCTGAGAGAACTGTTCTCAGGCTGTTTGACTTAGGATGAGGAAATGTACTTATAGGGAGTTTTTTCTGAACAAAAATTACATTCATTTGTATATTTCTGACATCTCAACAGGCAGCCAAAAGTCTCATAAGTGCTTCTGAGGTGAGTAGTTTTAGGAATCCAAACGGATGAATGACAGAAGTGAGAAACAGAAGTGGGCATCAGGAGCCTAGGCCTGCCATTAAAGCCTCAATAGATTTATAAATTGCCTAACATGTAAGTAGGATGAAAAAAAGGAGCTAGAGTTATTTTTGGTTTCTTCTTCCATTTGTGTTATTTCCATGATCAATTACGTACATTTCATGGATAGAGTTTCATTAATCATACACCGTATTTATTAAAAGCTAAGCAAATATGAAGCCTGAGTGTCGACCTTGGCTAAGATGAGGAAGACCTCTTCAAATTGCAACACAACATCACCATCTAGTGTCCAAAACCTGAAACTTAATTCAGTATCACTGACCTATAAAATCATGTACAGCAGCCTCAGGAAGAAACCGTATTCAGCAGATAAGGAAACTGAAACCCAAAGAGCTAAAATGATTTGTTCATGTTCATAGAGCTGCAGCTAGCCCAATCCTGGTTGCCCAAACTCAATTCAGTGTGACAATGGAACATAACAGCTATTAAGCATTCAGATATTCTCAAGACAACAGAGAAGATTCTCTTTTATAGCAGTCTTCACCTTTAAACAGATCTACCCTCAAGTTAGTGTATTAGAAGATAGCTACAATGGTATCAAATGTGGACAACTAGTTAGGAGGAACTTAATATAGATGTAATTAATATAGATACAATTAAATAAACATCCAAGTTTATTTAAACAGAACAAAACAATAAGAACAGACTAAAACAATAACAGCATTAGGCAAAGTATTTCCCAAAGGGCTTTAGTTAATAGCCTGTAAGATTCAGTACATCAATATCAAAGGAAATATATACCTTACTCATATTTAATATTTTGCTTGGAAGTCAAAAGAAATGTTTTGAGTATTAATTATCATTACCAGCTGTTCTGTCTAAACCCTCAAGAGATAGATTATAATAGGAACTGAAAACAATGACTATGGTGATTCTCCTAATATTAATTGATGACTCTTTTAATATTCCATTATACAGAAAAATTCCTCTAAACATCCCATTTTAGCCTCTTCTAAGGTTTGTACACACCTACATCATTTATGAACCCATATCTAGCAGGATATTTCTGTATCATAGACCTCAGGTTACTGTGGACTAGATTGGAGAAAGTGGGAAAGTACTTGGATGCAGTTTACTTTTCCATCTCATTCACAGATCCAGCATCAAGCAGATTAAATGTCAATCTCTGTCCCTGCTTGCACCAAAGGCAGGTTTTGTTCTGAGGTTTTCAGCCTCCTTCCTCCTAGCTGCTCCTGGGTTATCAACAGCTAGTGTTCAGTACATGTGGTGGAGACAGCTAACCATGCTAAAAATGCTTATGGCAATCTTCTGCCTTATGCTTGCTGGCTGACCTGTATCTTTGTGCTTCTTCATGCCTTAGCTGACCAGTTGTGACAAAACCCCCTGCCAGCTTGCTTAGCTGGAGTCCTATCAGGGCCTCTGCTGCCCTTCCCGCCCCAATTCCACTCTTGCCTGAGGGTTACAAGTTTTTAATCAAAGCCTCAATGCCAGGATTCTTAAGAAGGGGCAGGGAGCTTATCAGAATCACCTGGGGAGATTTTCCTAATTATAGCCCCCCACACACCACATCCTTTCCTTACAGAGGGAGTGTTCTGTAACCCTCAGTACGTTGAGGAGGGAAAAAAGAAGTTGAAACCCATTGGCTTCAAGCAATGAGAGTAGTGAGGTTAATCTTCTTTTGATTCAGATGGAAAATACCTCAAAAGAGGGAAATGAAACCTTGTCTCCTAAGGATGAAACTATAATAAAACCTTAATTAATTTGGACCCCATTAATTCAAAACGTGTGATAATTAGAAAAATGGTTAGGTTAAAGTTTACCTTTCCTCTAGCTAGGGGAAAAGTGGCTGAAGATTACTTTCCTGTACCTAGAAAAAGTGAATTTGCTAAGCAAATTAATATTTCCAAAGAGAAAAATGTTTAACTGATTGAGCAAGTAAGTAGTTTTCAGGCAATTTAGGTACGTTTAGCAGACAAACAAATGCATTGTAATTATAAATGATCCCTTTCTAGTAATCAGAATAGGCTTGCCCAAGGTTCTTTCCTAGGCAGCATTCTAGAAATAAAGTTATCCGTTGGAGGTAATGAAATTAAATTTATTTTTGAACTCTACACAATTCTGACTGATGTTTCCTTCATTTACAACAAACTTCTATGGTTTTACTGAATCCTACCTACTGATAAACTCAAAAAGCAACCCAAGTATCCCTGGCCCCTTGTTTCAGCCATCAAATGTGTGCAAGTAGTATATGTTCAAGTTCTTATTTCAGCAAAGAGAAATAGTCAACACTTGGGAACGAGTAGGAAATCAGGGGCAGGGGGTGAGGGGAGGAAGGCTTCACAATATATACATATAATTGGTTGAAAAATAAACACATGTGTTTTCTGGAATTTCTTTTTCCGTTCCATAGGTTATAAAATGGTTTTACTTGGGGTGAGAGGGGAATCAGAAGCTGTGTGATCAAAACATCTTGAAAAACAGAAATGATGGTTTAAACAAAGTTAAGTGTGTTGCTTTATGCAGGACTTCTAAGAGCCTTTCTTAAGCAAGTGGGCAATGTCTATTTCTGAGAGAGTGGTGTGATATTTCCCAAAGTTATTTTCAAAGGGAATCCTGTCTTCACTGAGCATCCTGGGAACATTATTCCCAATACTACAAGGCCACTCTGGGAAACACTAAACCAGTTGTGTAGCAATTTATAAATAGCTTCAGAATTCCAATAGTTAACTAAAGATTTTCAGTTACTATTTCTGTTGCCTAATTACTTCAATACAGTTAACAGAAATAATAACAAAAAGTTATACCTCATATTATTATATTTATCCACCCTATTCCATTTCAGTTTCTTACAATTGCTGGCTGTACCTTGAGGCTCTATGAACTGAAGTTCCTGTGGTTTGATTTAAAATATTTTAATTAACTGAAGTTTTCTGCCCCCAGGCTTTCTAAAGCAATTTTCAAAACCTCAGAAACAAACAAATAAACATCATACCAATGGTGTTACCACTGAAAAACCACAACCATTTCTAGGCAGGCATTACTTGCTTTGTTTTACTAAGCATAGAAGTATTTTATTCCAAATGACAACAATAAATCATAAAGTTAGGCAAAGCAGTACCAAAGTTATATGCCTTAGGCATCATGGGAAATACAAAGCTCACCACAAAAAACCTTCTGAAGCTGAAGAAGTCATTTTATATAGCATATATTGTGACTATCTAATTTAGGACTAGGGTTATCAAAGTTTTTCTGACGAAGATTTTTTTTCTGATTTCCCGTAAAAGTGCTATGTTTTCATTTTAGGAATATACATGTGCATTTTCTTTTGGTTTTTGGAGGCAATTAACAAGGGTTTCAGGACATATGTAGTAATGTTTCTCAACTCTAGTCCCAGTACCAGAAACTTTAGCGTTCAGGGAAACAGAAATGCAAATTCTCAGACCCCAAGTCAGACCTACTGAAAGGGAAATTTTGGAGATGGAGCCCAACAGTTGGTTTTAACAAGTTCCTGCAGGTGATTCTGATGTTCACTAATGATTGAGAACCACCCAGTTAGAGCAGAAGCTTTGATGTCATAAAGACTTGGATTTGAAGTCACTTAATGGTTCTAATCCTTAGTTTTCTTACCTATAAAATGACTTTCAAAAACAGTAATATCACCTGCCTCAAAGGGTTGCTTTCAAGAAGGGAAAAATGAGATAGACTCTACAATGCCTGGCAGCAGCCAGCTTGAAGACAGAACAATTAAGTCATTTATCAGCCCACTATTTAGGGTAGAAGGGAAGCCTTCATTTAGGGAGAAAACTAAGCTTTTGTCTTTTTCCTGCAAATATCATTCTTGAACAGCCAGCTCAGACACCCCTGGTATGCTGTGAATCCTTTCAGTTA
Organism: Pongo abelii; assembly: GCF_028885655.2. Classification (NCBI taxonomy): domain Eukaryota; kingdom Metazoa; phylum Chordata; class Mammalia; order Primates; family Hominidae; genus Pongo; species Pongo abelii. The sequence goes on along the minus strand of NC_071990.2, from coordinate 91,672,529 downwards.
TGCCCCCAAATTTTGTTCAGTGTATGAAATTGGTCCTTGCTACTCAAGTGCATATACTTTTATTACCACGGATGTCAGAAAGAATTTTTTGCTGAGTGGGTCATGTGATTTAGTAAGAGCAAAACTACAGCTTGCTGTGAGTAAGGTAAAAGACAGTGCACCTTTGCCCAAAAACGATTTCATATTGACTGGCCAGGCAAGAACCTGGCCTCTGGAGCACTGCGGGGGTGCTCTCAGGGCAGTGAAGAGGGGACGGTGACAGGTGGGAGTGGGGGTCCAAGAGGCCAGCGTCAGGATGAGCACTCACAAGGGCCAGGGGCAGTGACCTCTCCATCTCACCCCTCTGAAGGGGTCCACTCTTCTTCTTCATTTTATAGATGCAGAATCTGATGATGAGAGTCATTAAGTAAGAGGCCTAGTGTCACTGAGCCAGTACCCAGACCTCCATCTGTCTACCCTTCACGGCAGGCCCGTCTAGCTCTCAATCCCTGGGGTGCTATTATGGACACAGTGCCATTGTAGTCACACCAGAGTAGTGATTGTGTTGAAATTATTGCTGAATTGCTTAGTTTTGTTTTGAGCTTTTCAATTCCTTCAAGTACACCACTAAAATTTCTAATATCCCAAAGTGTGCCAAGAACACAGAAAAGATGATAAGCAGTGGGCTAGGTTTTAATGAGAAGTTTCTACTCAGTTATTCTGCCCCGGTGCCTTGCCTTTGGAAACCACATTGCAAAGCTTCAGCCTCCTTTGATCCTGACTCCCACTAAAATGAGTTTCTCTAGAGCGGGTTTAAAACTCATATTTGTACTCTACCTTGAATGCTTACAGTGACCCATAGTCTCATTTCCCTTCTTCCCCTTTTGGAATTCGCCCTGTGGCTTCTGTTTCCTGCTTCCCCAGTCTGAATTCTTAATTGGCCTTATCTCCCCCTCATCACCTCTGGCCCTGCTGGTAACCGGTCCCTAGAGAAGAGCTGGCAATTATAACAGAACAGGGAGTGCTTTCCTCTCATTTGCTGGAATGATCCGGGGACTGGGTTCTGCACGCCAGAAATCAATTGAACCCATACAGCTTAGCACTTTGGCAGCTTTTCGACCCCCACCTGCTTTTCCAATATCATCTTATCCGTTCCCTTCTGATCCAATCCATTACATGAAACTGAAGTATACTTCATTTATTAGCTGCTCTTTTAAAATTCTGTTAAGACTTAGGGAACGGAAAAAGGCAGAAAGATAAACGCTCGAAAATGGAAATTTTGGTCATTTCGGGAAAGGGGTGTTGAAGTCTCCGCACTTGAGGGGTTTCATTATATACTTCAAAGTAAAATTAACGCTATTGCTGAGTTTTATTCATTCCTTTTGAAATACATATCCACGCTGGCAGCATCCCGCCTCTCACTCTTAGTAAACTCGCATTTAAGACTGATTGATCCTCTTATCTTTCACTAAGACTTCTTGGCCTTTGAAGAGCATTTCCTGTGTCATTAAGATTTTCATTTCCAGTTCTTGAAATAGACAACAAACACCACTTTCCTAGTTTTATGGGACAGTTGGGCCCTTGTCATTAGCACACACTTCAGGTTTCTGAACTGACATTTTGTTCAAGAGTATAACAGAAGAGCTAATTATGCTGCATCTCTGCTGTAGAGCTTTTGGCCTTGTAGAGGTATTCAGAACTTCGCAACTTGGGTTGGGTGGTTCTCAGGCCAAGGAAATCCCTATAGTTCGATGACACAATTAGAACGGCCAAGGCCTCCAGGATGTTTATCAAAATTACCCTCAGAATTTATCTCCAGAAACAATAAAAATAGAGATAAAGACAAGGTGAAGTGGGGTTTTTTTTTTTCAAGTATTTCCTCATCAACTTAAATAAAAAGTAGAAGACAGCAAATTATATTCCCAGCTGAAGTGTTTTTTCTCTATTGCACATAGTTATCTGGTTTCAAAAACCATTCACAGCACACACAATGTCAATTGTTGGAACTTTGGGGAAACAGAATGAGAGCACATTGTTTTAGGAAATTATCTGTCTTAATTTTGAATCCACCTTAGTCGTCATCACTGGGGATTTGGAGAAGGCTAAGCCCCTCTGATTTCTGACCCAGAAGACATACCGGGGTTTTTTATGCTGTGGTTAATGTCATAACCTACGTGTTGAAAAGCATTTCCGACACCTCTTCTACAAAGTTAATCAGAAAATCCTAGTTCCTCTAGCGAAGCGTTAGCTGAAGGCCTCAAACATGTGGCGATTAGGCACTAGCTGCATTTCTCATGTGCCCTCCTGCTGAACTTCCACCCATGTCTTAAAAAGAAGCCTCCAGCATCTTAATCCTAACTTCATGTCACTATTTGAAAGGCTAGTCCAGACTTTCTGCATAATCTTCCAACACAAATTGAGTATTTTTCTACCTAAGCTGGAGATAGGAAGAGAAGAACAAAGCTCTTTTCTCTGTCCATGGCTCAGGCTAATCAAAGTTTCAATCACCTTCCAGCAACTTCCTGAATGAAAACCAGCCAGGTCTCTCATTTCTTTATCTATCATGCCCTCGAGATAGCACAAACCAAAGTGCCATGGATTGTTTTCCTTATGATTTACGGAATCTTTCTTCTTCCTCTCATATTCACAGTATCCTCTCGTTAACTGAACAGCAGCCTCTACAAGTGGGCGGCGGCATTCCTAAAGATTTAAAAAAGTCTACAGCCAGAGAAACAAAGCCAACAGACATTTTTCATGTTAAATTCATGAGCTAAAAGAAACATACAATGTTCCTCACGATATAATCTTTTTTCCTCTTAGAGCCTATTCCTAATAGAATTTTTTTTCAATTGTGATTATTATTTTTGTTTTCAGTAAATGTTACCTTGTCCCATCAGGGAAAGGTGAAACCCAAGACTTTCAGATGTGAATTTATTGTTGATTCACTTTTCATTATGTGTTTAAATTGATATCTGCTAGATATATTTATAGTCTTGACTATTTCTGTTAAGACAGCAGCAATATAACTGGCTTAAAACAGAAAAAGTAGAAAATGGTAATCTGTGATTAGACTCATATTCCATAGCCTTCCAGCCAGCCACAGGCTAAGAGAAAAGGTGGTTTTCAGTTGTAGAGAAAAGAGTCAAGGGACATGGGGCAGGCAGGCTATGGTGGGGGCACTTTGAGGTATTTTAAAGCTGTGTCGGTATGTAATGATAAGCTCTCTCACAGAAGCAGTAACAGATCTGTGAACAATCGCTTTCTCCAAACTGCTTCAATTTATATCCACAATTGGTCATTTACACTACATGTAGATGCGGTAATTTCCTTGACCATTTTAAAAAGTGAAGTCTGCTAAGGATTTTTAAGAATTATTTTGAAAACTTATTACAACACCAGGGCTCATTCAGGGGCACCAGCCCCAGGCTTCTATTTCCATAGTTTCTCTTCACTAACCAAGGAGAGTACAATTGGTGTTCACCTATCAGCTAAAGTGACACATTTTGGTTGGATCCCTGTGAATTTGTACCTATTTAATTAGGATTCATATACAATATGCTCTGTCTTCTTAATATCTTCTTTTCTAGCTTTTGACCAAAAAAAATGAGAAAAAAGACAAAGTATCTACATTTTTGGCATATTAAAAATATTTGTTCTCATTGACAGTTCTTTCACACAGCAAATGGCATTATTTTGAAAGAAAGCTTGATTTCTTTACCTTATATTTGCTGGGCTTTACAGAATAGGATCCTGTTACCATTGAGGAAATGTTTTGGGACAATAGATTTTCATGAGCTCCAGGAAAAAGTTATATAAAATTGTCAATGTCAAAATTTACATGAGTATTTTACATTAACATTTTTTCCCATAAGATTTCTTTCTCTGTTCTTTCTTCATTATTAAGCAATTGTCTGTCTTGCAAAATAGTATTAGCCAGATTTTCATAGTTAGTATTCAGACATTCTGATTGCAAAACAGTACAGTTAGTACTATTTCATATGAAACCATTTGGATTTGTATCTGGTAAGATTATTTTTACTCATTTTATTTTTTTAGTCCCTTGTTCACAGTACCCATTTAAAGTCATTTATGGATTAATTAATTGACAAATGAATGCATGCATGCCTTATGGTCCATCAAAATTTTTTTTAGCTTTTTATAGTATATGAACCTTCTATGCTGTTGCTGTTTCTTTGCAAAAAGGCCTTCTCATACTCAGAGTTCTATATACTTAAAGAACTTTTAATAATTTCATCAAAGAAAATGGACACTTTGAATTTAAATTCTAGCTCATTCATTTACCGGCTGTGTGATTTTTGAAGTAAAAAAAAGAATAATAATACCTACATGGTAAGGTTGTTCTCAGAGCCAGAAATAATGTGTTTTAAATGCCTGTCACACAGCAGGCATTCTATATATTGATGTTGGCATTGTTTTAGCACTAGAAAAAAAGTCTTAAGAAACCCTGAGCACCTGCCACACTCACCAACTCCTTCTGAATAAAGCATCCATAAACACTTCCTTAGGCATGATCCTTGGTTTCTGAGACCCCACTGTTTTTCCTAGATGCCTAAATCAAGGGTTAGTATCTGAATCTAAAGCAGTCTGACATGCATTGGCCATCGGCCTGTGGCATCACCTTGTGTGAGAAGAAATTCACACAATAACAAGACTATAATAAATAAGGACAACCGATCAATCCTATCCGCTCTTCTCTCAGGGAGTTTGAATGTAAGTCACCCACAGATCAGATGTGGAGCAGAGCTGGTGTGAAAGGGTTTGTGGAGAAAAAGCGGCATGCAGAAGCTGTCAAAGAGCCAAAACAAGAGGGGGAGTTAGGAATAGCATAGAAGCAGATTCAGTAGAAGAGGCTGAAAGAAGGTGACTTGAGAATGAGGAAGTAATGGACAAACCCACTCCAAGGTGCTGCCTCCTAGAGTGGCTACTGCTGTCCCAGAGCATATCAGATCTCCCAGCTGTTCAGCTGTGAGCAGCCAGTTGCCTGTGCCTCTTTATTTCCCATTATATCTATCCCTTGTAATAAATCAACCCCCACACGTCTTGCCTCTGTTCCTTGTGACCAACCTGTGCATTACCCACATGGTAATGGGGAGCAGAAGGTAGAAGCCAGAGCAGGGGTGGGGGGTGCTGACCGATGGTGGGGGACATCTCACTTTGTCAGCTTTTTATTCTTTCCCCTCTTGCTTCCATCTTTCACCTGCACCACTCAATCCACCATAGTGTTGAAAAGGAGCACAAAGGTCACTTATGCTAACTAGTCATGGGGACATTTGTAATTCAACATTCAACATTAATCCCCCTTCCTGACTGTACCCTAAATTTTCTTCTTTGAAAACTTTCCCCTCCTCCTTTAAGAAGGATGGTGAATCCAACTGCCCTGATCCCTCTCGCATGATGCTAAAAAGGTCTCTATAAAATTCTTCAACTATCTTATGCCTCTTCTCTTCCTTATTCCGCTAAGGAGTGAGCACAAGTTTTAAGGTCAGCTAACAGATTCTTTCTCCAGAGATTTTAATCCTTACGCGGAGAGAGCGAGGTCAGAGGAGCAATTGACACTCTTATTTTCCCATCACTTTGCCCTTCATACTCTCTGTCTGGCCACACCCTCTCCTTATTGCTCCTTAAACACATTTTGCAGCTCCTTTTCCTTCTTTCTGCCAAACTCTCCCCACAGGGTTTCTAGTACCTTCCTCAGCATTCTGTTCTGTTACTATATTTCCTTTCAGAACTCTTCTTAGCACTTATCACTTCTTGGACTATTACATACTTATTTATATATTAGTTTCGTGTCTATTTCCTCACTAAAATATAAGCTGCACAAGACCAGGGCTCTTGTTCATTCCCTGTAGTATCCCCCTGCCCAGATCTTATGAGTACCCAATAAACATTTATTAAATAAAGTAGGAATTTGTTCTTTCCATTGATGGTGTCTGGCCTGTACTGTGGAGTGGTTTTGCCAACTAGACCTTTTGGAGTTGCCTGGATTTTTCTTTTTTCCCCCACAGGTCTACTAGACTCTAGTAGCAACTCCAAGCTTTCACAAATCCTTTCAATACATTCCCTTCTTGCATAAGTTGCCTAAGATATTTAATTTTGCTTTTAACAAATGAACCCTAGTTACACACTTCCTAATCAATGCTTGAATTACAAAACCCTGAGTTCTCACCTGAATTCCGGGTAGGCAACAAAAGAAATGGGAAACTCATCATCCCACAAGTTTTCATCTTAGAAAATATTTTCGTTCCATTATAGATCCTACTTCTCCCATCTGGGACAAAGGTAAACCAACTTAATGCCTCTTCCATTGATAAAAGTAAATCAAATTAAAGCAATTGCCTCCAAGACGGTATGAGTTATCAGTATCTTTAAACTGTGGGTAGTAACTTGCATTCCAAAACAAGGAACTTATAAATCTAAAAATAATTTATAGTTTTTTTATGAACATTGGATGACAAAGGGACAATTTACTTAGGTTAGCTTCCTTGTGGTGCTTCATTCCTACTCCAACTTCTGATATTTTCCCAACATTTTATACCTCTTCCTTTCTCCTTTATTAGAACACCAAAAAGAGAGAGAAGAGAAAGTACACTAAAGAAAAGAGAAACAAAGAAAAGAGAAGTAGTAGAGCAACCCAAACATTGTTTAGCAATTTCCATCCACACATTTCTCTTCACATGTCACTTTATCATAAGTCTGAATGTGTGCTATTGTGATGGTTTGTGTATTGCACCTTATACATAATATATATTACATAATATATTATATAATATATACTTCATATTTATCTATATACTAAAATATATATATAATATATAACTTGGCTAATTGTGACCTCATTCATCTAACACACATTTATAGAATGAATAAAATACCTTCATTTCCTAGAAGACTTAAAACTTTGAAATTGTAAAATTAGAAAAGATTTAAGCTCTTTGGCTCAGAGAAGCAGGACAGATAAATAGAAAAGTAACCTGATTCCAGGGTAAATAAAATTATGCAGTAAACTAAGAAATTTGGAACAGAAAGACAGTTCCAGACATATCTGTGAGAACAGTCTCCAACATGAAACAGGACTAGGTTTTGTATCCTAAAACTGAATATACCTGTTCTTTATGTAGTTTGCATTAGGTTATCCTTACATTTGTAATAAAGAGGTTTTGATTGTACTAAAGAAAACCAGCCCAACAGCATGTAGCTGCTGTGATGATTCACCACCTGGAAAAGTAAAAGAAAACAAAAGGGTCCATATTCCTAATGCCATAGCCATGAGAGAGAACCTTAACATGGCATGAGCAGTAATCAGCATCAAAACTGAGTCTCCTCTTTCCTTTCAAAACCCTAGCTTCATGTTAGTTTACACACCCCTGGCATCAGTTGCCCTGGGCATCTCTACTTAAATTCTGCTCCACTGCCCTGCTTTCTATCAGACATAAATAATTCCCATTCTCACTACTTCTAATCCTCTTATTTCCTTCAACAAAATTATACTAATCTGAATCCTCCTATTCAAATGTTTCTTAAAACCACTTGAAAGAAATTACAGGTTGAGAATCCCTAATCCTCATAGCCAAAATCCAAAATGTTTCCCAATCTGAAACTTTTTGAGTGCTGACATGATGCTCAACGCTTCCAATTTTGGATTTCTGGATTAAGAAAGCTGAACCAGTAAGTATAACGTAAATATTCCAAAATCTGAAAAAAACATCAGAAATCTGAAATGCTTCTGATCCCAAGCATTTCAGATAAAGGATACTCTACCTGTATTAGCTAACCCACTTTACTGACATAGTTTTATCATGTTGCTAACAATAAAAATATGAAAAACAACAATATGCAGCAAAAGCATTGGCCAAAACTTGAAAAGAAAATTTGTTTTTACAAAAATTTGTCTCCATGATATCTATACTCATCTTCTACTCCAATAGCTAGGTCTGGCTTAGAAGTGACAAACTTCTAAATGCAACAACTATCAATTCTAACTCAACCTTTAAACTGCCCCTCAGTTATAATATCAATAACCTTCAATCTGTCTCTCATAACACTAGGCAGTCTTTCTAAAATACAAGTGGAGAATACAAATTCTGGTCCATGAACACAGATATGCATATGTAAAATAAAGGACCCCCATGAATATGGACCCTTTTGTTTTCTTTTACCTTCCCAGGTAGTAAATCCTCACAGCAGCTATATGCTCTTGGGCTGATTTTCCTCACTACAATCAAAACCACTTTATTACATTTAAAAACTTCTCAAATCTGCTGAATAAGAATCTTAATATTTTGGAATTTAGAAAAAAGAGGTCAAGGCAAATATTTTTTTAAAAAATCAATAAAAACCAGTTTAGCTGTGGTTTATAGGGGACATAAATAAATAAATCTGCCTTGTGCTAATGCCTTTGTAACTATTGTAAGATGCCACAGTGTCTTGCATTCTGCAGTCTTCAATCCCAATATTCATATTTAGTACACTGCTATCCTATTAATGTTCACATACAATACAGTGAATTTGTAGAAAGTTCAAGTCAAAAATACTTCCCCCACCCAAACTCAACTCAGTAGCTAAAAAATGGGAATAGAACATTGATTTTTATTCTAATTTACTATTTTAATTTTGGAACCTACATTGTTTTGGTAGTAAAAGCAACCATACTTCTGATATCTATCAACATTCAAAGCAGGATGCAAGTCAGGAGCTTGTGGTAGTCATCTGTACTACCGGATTAGTAGAGATGCTATCTGAGAATGAAAACTTTAGGAAAGAAAGCAGCACCTACAGAAGGACAGAAATGGATTCCTGCTTAGATGATCAAGGTAGCTAGACCTAGCTGTGAAACCCACATATGATCCAAACATGAGGCAGACTCACATATTATCTAAACATTTCATGTATATCAGGCAACACATTATATTTTAGCAATATGAGTTCAATTTCTAGCACTGCAACCTGAAGAATTAGGACTAATACAGCAAACCATTTATGAAATATCAAAATGAACAAGGAAATCTAGAAAAGGAATGAATGGTCATTCTCCTACGAAAAACATATCCATTGATATTGGAGACTTGCCAAGCTTTCTTTGTGGAAGTTGCTAGAGATTAGTCATTACCTCATCTAACCACTGTAGTCTGCCCCAACCCCTCTCCTAATAGAACTTCTCTACACCCCTGAGAATTCAGAGTCTGTTTACACAGCCCCAATGAATGGCAGTTGAGCTGCAGGACCTCTTCCCAGTCACAGCTGACTTTACCAGGAGTGGTCACCATACTCAAACTAGCCAGTCCAGTTCTCTCTCTGTAAAAACTAAAATTATGTAGTCTCTGGTGATTCTTAAACTAAAAGGACACAGCTTGGTGTGGACATTTTATACATGTGCTCATTTTAAAAAATCAGATGAATAAGAAAAAAAACTTGCTGCAGAAATAACAAAGAATTAAGCTAGTATCCAATATGCATCCGAGAGACCCAGAAAAACAGTAGCTCCCTTGGTCTTAGACTTATTCTCCTTCTATATTCTGGCTATAGGTCTCCTAAGTTCTGGTTACATTGTTTGCCCTTCTAATAATTCAATATACTTTTCCTTGCAGCTTGAGCTAGTTTGAATGGGTTTTGGCTACTTGCAACCACTCTCTCTCTGAAAAACAGATTACCTAGTATATGTAAAATATTTGAGGTATTCTAAAGAGAAAGCTAAATCAATTCGGAGTATGAAAAAAGGTGGTCCCAACTTTTAGATTCAATTTATGCTTTTGGCAACTTCAACTTTAAGAGAAATTCCACAAAGGTAAATCCCCTTGTCTGTGCACTGTGTGTTTGCAGGTAGTTAAGTTCAGGTCCTTAGCTTTAGCTATTTGGACATTAATGAAAACCATTCAAATGATTCAATACAGGCAGAGAAAAATGCAAAACAGTGATAGGGACTATATTTTTAAAGCATTATCTCAGACAAACCTATGAGTACTTGCCACCAGAGTGATCCTTCTAAAACCCTAAACTGATCATGCCTTTCCTGCTTCAAATCCTCTTATAGTGCATCATTTATTTTAATAGAAAATGCAAACTTACTGGTTTAGTGCTTACTACTTCCCCAATCCCACGTCCCACACTCACATATACCTTACAAGCACTCCTCAGTCTTTCAACACAGTACCCCAACTCTAGAATAAAATGAACACATTATCTTGGGGTCTAAGGGCATTGCCAAAACTGCTCTTGCAAGCACAAAATTTATATGAAATAGTCATGCTTGGTTGCATAAATTTTTACATTCTTTTCAATAATATATTCAATTTTTTTGAGATATATTTCCCAAGAATTGAAAATCCATGAGTTTTAAGGTTGTCTAATTTATTAACTATCCCTGATGTCTGTTAGAGTGCCTAGCACAGATTAGGTAGTCAATAAATATTTGTCAAACCAATAAAAAGTAAACTTTTGGGGGGTAAATAAGGTCACATCTCTTCTGTGGCCTTACATACTCCTGTAACACAAGTTTGTCTGACAGCTTGAGAAGCAGTGCTCTGGTTATTCTGAGCTGTATATTTCCTGACTCATTGCTACACACTCTTCAAGATACCATTAACTATCATCTATTGGGAGCCTTCCTTGCCTTCCTGAGGAGCACTTCTCCTGTGCCCTGTAAGCATCTCTAGCATAAAATGCAGTATACTGTACAGTAATGATTTGTCTACTTTGCTATCTTCCCTACAAGATTAGAAACTCCCTTAGGTTGTGATCCATGTTTTGTTCCCATCAGTAGCTCCAGCACCTGGCCCATCGAAGGTTTGCATGAACGTGGTGTTGAATAAATGAATGAAAGAGTCAATGATTCAGATCACCTGGAATAAACACGTGGCTGCCACAATTATACGTTTTTGTTGGTCACCACTAAATGCAGATATCAGCAGTATGGGAAATGGTAAAACCTGGGATATCCCTCTGGCTGATACATCATCTCTTACCTTTCCTTTAGAAAAACTGAGTAGATGATGAAGTTATATAACCAGAACACTTTAGGTGCAGACACAATAATTTTTAAACTGTGTTTGTGCCAAGAACTACTATACACTACTATTTCTTCCATGCTTATAGGGCTTATAACAAAGTAGTCATGAACTAACAAAACACTGATGCCCTAAGAACAAAAGTGCAGCCCTCTCCTCTGACCTATTCCTTCAGCTGCTTGGCCTATTACTCAAAGAGGCCCAGTTACCACCACAGCCAGAACGTATACCCAGTTGTGACCTGTCATAAAAGAGTGTCAAACTTTATTCTTAGCACAACTAAGTGTTTAAATATGTTGGAAAATTAAACACTGATGGATTAATCTGACATCCCAAATATTTATCTTTTGCTTTAGAAACACCAAAGGGAGAAAATCAGTAGTTTATGCAGTATGGGTCACAAGTACATAGAATAAACAGCCAATCTCCAGTGCAGCTTGCACCCTACTCAACAGCAGGAAACCCTTCCAGCATTACTGTGTCCTTTATAATCTATAACACTTTGGGGAATCTGGAAATTGTTTTGCTGCCAAAGCATATAGGGGGAAGGAGGGGCAACATGCCAACACCTCTTAAAGCAAGCACAAAAGTGCCGTTCTCTCATCCAGCAAAACAATGAGATTAGCTCTTTTATCACTAATTTTTTAGTCTCCTTGCCTACTTTGTAAACACGGCATGGATGACTTTGCTCCTTATCAGCTGCAAACTGAATCTACCTTTGTTGAAGCACCGTCAATCAGCAGGCTCTCTGTGCATACACTCAGTGATATACCCAACTGAAAAAAGACAGACTTTCAATTTCCCCGCAATAACAGAAAAAAAATAAAAATAAAAATAAACTGAATGAAAAACAGAAAAGACTCTTCTGTACAGTGTAATCTAGGGTTCATTTACTCTGCTAGACAGAATGAGATTAAAAACCAATGAAGGTCAAAGCTATTAACATTTGGATCATAGAGCATTTTGCCTGTTAGGCTCTAGTTAGACTAGGCCTTTGTAATTGCCCAGTTTGTTTCCAACATGTCATGTAAACACTGACATTAGCTAAAGCCTGAGTGGTCTCAGGCTCCACATAGGCAGCTTTATCTTTGATTAGCAGCAAAAACACGTAATTCTTTATATACCAATTTGAATGGTCAATGAACCTCTTCATTCTTGCTAGTACCACTTGATTGTGACATTTCCAAATGGACCATAATTTGATTTCCCTTTAGAACCCTTCTGCTGTTCATTTTTTAAAGTATATGATTGACAGCTTCCTTGCATACTAGGCAACTTTGAGGGCCAGCACGTTAGACTTAACAAAGAATGCCCTTGATCATCAGGAAAGACTAAGGAAATTTGAGTGCTAGTCTAGAAGATAACCTTTCATGATTAAATTACTGTCAACATACCATGAAACAGCTCCTTCCTCAAGCTCTGGCAGTAACATCTTTCCTTTGCTCTTGTGTTTCCTAAAAATGAAAGCTGAACTCTGAGAGCACCTTCTAGACAAAACTTAGCACCCTCTACTCACATTGTCTATTCCCATTGCAAGCAAATAATGCATGGGAACGGTGTGTGTGACTTTGAATGCATGCCCAAGGCCTTCAAAAAAAGCTGAGCAATATTTACATTTCTGTCAACATTGTTACATGTAAAGGAAGCTTTTCCACCTTCCATGTCTCCGTTTTCTTCTCTACCCATACAAACACCTCTGTCCTCACGTCACAAATCCCCTTGAAGTCTTCCCTGACATCACTAAATATCAGGAGCTTCTGATGTTATGAATGTACATAACACTTCCAGACTTTACTGTAGACTGATGTGGTTTGCTTTTGTTTCTTGTTTACTCATATAAGAGTCTCACATTATAATTATTTGTTAATTTCCATTTCCCCTACTAAGCTCTGAGCTTAGTAAGGGAGGACTATGTCATCTATGTTTTTAATATCAGCATCCAGTCTTGACACTGAATCAATGAATAAACTAATCTTTAGAAGAGCAGAGACCATTTCAGAGTACTATTCTTTTAGTCCCAATGACACTTCAGTTATTTAAATTAAGCAGGATGGTTGTATGTGTTACCTATATTTTTATACTCTTCTTAATAAAAAGTTACATTAATATGTTACATACAAATGTTGTATTGTAATTTCCATAGAGTCAGCTTACCTTTTAGATTATTGTTTAAATCAAGTGTCATTTGTTGCATTATTCTTACTGCTTGCTTTGGCTAGACAGTTTCATTGCAATGAATTAAATCCCCAGGAAAGCTAGCTTTGAAAATAGGAATTTTCAAAAATCCCAGCCCAGATTGGGAAAAACTATAATAAAGTCAAACATCTACCTTTTGTCCCTGTCTCCACTTTTGCTTCTCAAAGGATAATTCCATTCTCTCCTTCACTTCTATAGGGGACATCACTGCCACCTCAATATTGTGGCTTCAGCCACTGAGTCTACATAATATTGCAGAGCCAGAACCCAGAACAATATGAATTGCTCTGTTCACATCACAATTCAAACTTTGGGGATGAAAAAACTAGTTGGCCCACTTTGGTTTATGTTTCTACCTCTAGTCCAATCATTTATGGACAAAGTCACAGGACACGTACGCCTACACATTCTTGAAGAAGGGGATGGAAGAAAGCACACACAAAAAAGACATCTTCATTACATGTATTTCTGAATATTTCTACCACACACAGGGAAATCTGAATTCATTGTTTCATTATTATTAATCCGACCAATATTTATTGAGTACTAACTGCTCAAGTTTCTAAGATAGATTCCCACATGCAAAGATGATTTGTAGACTCAGGGCAGGAGAAATACATACTCCAATGTATGGAGTATGCATGGAAAAAGATAATTAAAATATATGGTGCTGTGATCAAGGGTACTGTCATCTTTTCAACAAATAATGTTGTTGGAACATTTGAACATTCATATGCAAAAAACCACAACTTTGACCCAAACCTTACATTTTACACAAAAATTAGTTCTAAATGGATTATAGATCTAAATGCAAGATGTTAGATTGTAAAATGTTTAGAAGAAAACAAAGGAGAAAATCTTCATGACTTGGAGCTAGGCAAGGAGGTCTTGTATGTAATACCAAAAGCATAATCCATAAAAGAAAAATTTAATATATTGAACTTTTGCCCTACCAAAGACACTGCTAAGGGAACAAAAATGCAAGTTAGAGATTAAGAGAAAATATTTGCAAATCACATATCTGATAAATGACTTACATCCATAACATATAAAGAATTCTCAAACTCAATAAAGAACTCTCAAACTCAATAGTAAAAAAAAATTTAATTTAAAAATCTTTTTTTAATGGCCATAAGACTTACATAGATGCTTCACCAAAGAGAATATATGGATAATGAATAACCACATGAAAAGATGTTCAACATCACTAACCATTGAAAATTACTTAACATTAAAAAAAATCCTTAATGTAAAGATGAAAAACCACATTAGCATCTCAATTGAGGCAAAAACACAAATAAGTAAAATACAATTCAATACTTCTTCATATGAGAAAATCTTACTAAGCCAGGATTAGAAAGACAATCTGATAAAGATTATCTGTCAAAAGCCTATAGCAAAATCATACTTAATTATCAAATATTAAGAACATTTTCTTTACATAAGAAAGACAAGAATTGCCACTTTCATCATTTCTATTCAACATTGTCTTATGGATCTTAGCCAGCAATGTAAGAAAAAGAAATAAAAAGATATCAAAATTAGAAAGGAAGAAACAAACTATCACTAGTAACAGGTAATAAAATTGCCTTGTTACCTACTTTTTACAACATATTTTAAATTTTGTTTCTGATAACCCTAATATCTGGATCACATCTAGGTATGATTCTATTCTCTGAGTTTTGTCCTGGCTTTCCCTCATTTGGTTTTGTGTCCTGATATGCCTGATCAGCATTTATTGAATGTTAGACATTATAAATGCAAAATGGGAAAAACTCTGAATGATATTTTCATCTTCTAGGGAAAGTTCACATTTCTTCCAGTTGTCAGTTAGGGTTGGAGCAGGTCACCTTGATCCAATCCAGGAAAGAGCGATTTCAAGACTAGATTTCAGGCTTCCCGAGTTTGTCTTTACTCTTAGAGTATAGCTTACAGAGACTTAAAGCATGAAGCATTCACTAGGGCCTCTCGTAGAATTCATCTACAAAATAATCTAGGCCTATTGTTTTCTTGGGAGAAAGTGGTTAAAATGCTAATTTGAATTTCAATGATAATAGGACTATATAAAGCTTACTTCTCTGTCTTGTCAGTTTTTAATACATAATTCATATTTTCCCAGAATTTTCCTCTATAGTCTGTTTTAAAATTTATTGAAAATAATAAAATCATGTTGGCAGTATTACAATATTTTCTTATCTCTGTGGTAGCTGGTTTCCTGTTTCATTCTGTAAAAAATTGTGTCTTCTCTTTTTTTAAATGTTGATCAATCTTACCAGAAATTTGTATACTTTATTAATCTTTCCAAGAACAAATTTTGACATTATTGTTTCACTTTATTGTATCTTTGTTTCCCATTTCACTTGTTTCCCTATTTTTATCAATTTTTTCATTCTACTTTCTCTATGTTTGTTTGGGAATTACTTTTATAACTTCTAACATTAGCAACTTAGTTCATTAACTGTTTTTTTTAACTAACATAAGCGTTTAAAATTATAAATATCCCTTGAAACACGGTTGTATCTGTATCTAGCAAGTGATGAAGTGTTTTCAATTAACATTCAGTTAAAAGTATTGTTAATGTTCATGTTTTGTTTGGATCACAACTTTTTTAGATGAGTAGTTTATTATTTTTTGTAAGTATAGAGCTGTTTGGGAGTATCTCTTTGTTACTGAATTTTAACTTGATTGCATTTTGATCAGATAATGTAATATATGTGATACCAGTACTTTGAAATGTGTTGACATTCACTTTATTGCATACTGTATATCTTTTATAAAAGATCTGTGTTTGTTTGAGAAAAACACATATAATTGCAGGCTCATTAAATCAATCTTATTGAGTTGTTCAATGTCTTATATCCTTACTAAAATTTTTTTACCAATTGGTTATAGAGAGATCTCTTGGAAAGAGTTGATTTGACAAAATTTGCTTTATGTATTTAGAGGTTCTTTTATTACGTGCATGTAAGTTTAAAGTTTTCATATCCCTCTGGTAAACTGAACCATTTATTATTGTGTGGTCATCCTCTTTATTGCTGTATATGGTTTTGGTCTTTATGTCTAACTTTTCTAATTGTAGTTTAGATAACTCAGCCCTTATTTTGTTAATATGTACTTGGTTTATATCGTTTCTTTTATCTTCAGCTTTTCTGTAACCTTAGATTTTAGTAGCATCTTTCATAAAGAGTATATAGTTTGATTTTTTAATATATACTACTTGACAATCTCATTTATTGGTGAGCTTAACCCAATACATTTATATATCTGGATTTCTTTCTATAATATAGTGTTTTTTCTTCATTTATCATGCTTTTGTACTGCTTCTTTCTTCTTTGGGATTGTCTGCTTTTAAACTTCTTATTCTGTTTTTTCTCTTTGCTAATTTGAAATTTATACTTACCATTTCTATTCTTTCATTTTACCATGATATTTAGAATAACAAAATCTATAGTTAATGTATATCTCTACTCTTCTTCCAAAAATTACCAGGATTTTAGAGTGTTCTAACTTGTTTGAAACCCCGCACCTAGATTACATGCTACTTTGTCTAATTCTTTATACATCCCTTGTTAGTGGTATTATTTCTGATTTTTATTATTTATTATTGCTGTTTTAGCCAACTCTGTTTTCTAGGCTATTCATAGCTATCTCTCAGAATTTTATACATTTTATGTTATTATAGATCCCCTTTGCTATTACATATTTGCTTTAATTTACTATTGCTTTATAGGGAATGTCTCTTTTCTCTCCATTTGTGTTTAATGTTGCCTCTTTGCCTTTGCTATTCTACATTTACACTATGGTCTCTGGGTATGTATTTCTTTTTATTTATCCCACTTCTTACATTGATGGATTTATACCTATTAGACATTATCTCTTTAAATATTTACTTGTTTCTATTCTATTTTCTTTTTTGGCAACCCACTTACTTCTGGGTCTTTTATTGAAAAATCATCCTTTATATTTTAAAAATATTTCATAAATAATTTTTATTATATGTATCTATTCAAATATTAGTCTTTTTAAAACAAAATTTGTTTTTCTATTGAATCTGTTCTTAGCAGATTATGTTCTTATATATTTGACTATTTTTAATTGTAAGTTTACATTTGGCTAAATTTAATGTAGGTGATTCCTAAAAGGCCTGAACTAGGAATATTTTTTGTAGAGGAAGATTCGCATTTGCTTCTTCTTGGTAGGTTGGAATACTACCACACTGCAGCCATGCTATTAAATTTCCCCAAGTATAGATAATCTTGTCTTTAAGGTAGCACAAATTCAAAGCCCCAACTTGCATTCTTAGTCAGAATATGTTTCTTGATCAAGTCCCTTCACAGATTTGCAAACACTGTGTTGCCCATCCTTTCATAGACCTATAGATCCCTCATGTGTCCTAGCCTTCTATATGTATCTCAAGTGGTCTCAACAACCCCTACCAATTTGGGCCCAAGATAGTCTCTTCTCATTCTAGGTGACTATTAATTTTTGAAATTCTGGTTTCTTAGTATTGGCTTTTGCCCCATAAGACAGCAACATCTTCTGCATCAGTGTTAAACTATCTGTATAGTTTTAGCTTTTCTTCAATATTTCCAGTGTTCACAGATATTAACTCTCTTGTAAGCTTAGCAAAACATCTTAAATTATATTTGTTGTCATTTATTCAGTATCTGAGTCTTTTATGTTAATGCAAGTCTTTATAGAATGTCTTGTCTGCTATACTGCCAGAAGCAGTTATATGTGTTATTACTAGTTTTTAAAATGTATTGTCACCTAAAACTTTACATTTCTGTTGATATTCCCTGAACATTTAAAAAAAGATTTTTTTTTCCTCTTGTAAATTTAGTGTTTAGTATCTATTAATTAGACCTACTCTATCCTATTTATTATGATACTTAGGTCTTCTTACCCAGACTTTTTGTCTGCTTCATCAGTTATAAAGCAAGAGCAGTGAGTTAATACTTCCTACTATGAATGTTTCTGTATATTACTCTTTGAATTTCTTGTCATTTGTGTTTTATAAATTTTCATGCTATGTTACTTAGTACATAAATCTTCACTGTGAACTAACTTTATAAAATACCTTTTTCATGTTAATGTTTTTGCTCTAAATTCAATGCAAGCTCATATTGATTTCAATCCCTTTGAATGGTAGTCCCTTACAATGCTTTTGCTTATCATTTATTTTCTAATATTTCTTTGCTTACTTTGTTTTCCTCACATACAGACACAGTTAGATTTTAGCCAACTACCCTTAAACATTTCTGTCTATGCAATAAAAAAAAAACTGCTAGGATGTTTTTTCCTTTAGAATTTGATAATGGGATAAGGAGCATACTTAGATCTGAAAATAAATTTCAGTATTGATATTCTTCTAATTAGTTTTCTGACTTTTAGCACTTTCAGAAAGCATCGGCTTATATTTTCCCAGCAGTTAGATTAGAAAAATAACACCTTCCCTGTTTATCATTCAAGGTTTCTGAAATATGAATACAGAGAAGCTGCTATGCTTTAAAGTGGTATATTATATATAATATACTACCACTTTCAAAATACATTTTATCTTTCCCTGTGGACTTAATTGGGAAGAGCTAAATTTAATCTCTCATAAATTCATAGCCATTCATGAAACAGTCTGGTAACTTCCCCATTTTACTATGTCATAAATCATGGTAGGAAAGCTGTGACCACCACTCTGAGCCACCAGAAAATAAGACTGCTTTGAGTATAAGAGACACAGCCATGCAATGTGCCCATTACATGATAATTAGTGAATTGTTTCTGTGTTACTGATTAAATTGGAAAAAATACATTTTGAGGCATTTCTTTATTCCAAATACTAATTCTGATTTATGTTTTTGGAGTATTTTATTTGTATTGTCTGAGGGTCTTCCTGTAAAAATGTTTTGACATCTTACTTCTATGTTTTATGCCACTGATTTCTTATACAATGTTCTTATGATTCATGGTCTCCATCTTAAGTCCCTGTTGTTCTTTCCCTCATAAATATATTGTGCTCACTTTATGTTTCTGCCTAGAGAATACTATGTGAATACATGTGGTTTCTGGTATATTTCTTAGGTTATTTACCAAAAAATTTATTTTGGCCTTTATTTCATTTCTATAGTCTATAGCCATTGTTATACTCAATGAGGAAGATGGAGTTCATGGAATTTATTGGGCAAGAAGTTTGAAAATACTGGCCCATGGAAGCCCTATATAATTTTTTCATTATCCCTTCCCCAAGATATCTGTGGCCAAGAATTCCAGGGTAGATATTAGGGAGGTAAATTGCAACTTAGTCAACCAGAGTTATCAAATCTAACACAGAAACATTGGAAAAATTATTATATTTTTGGAAATTTTAAGCCTGTTATAAATTACAGTTTTATAGAAAAGCACAATCTAATTTCAATTTACCTTTCTGCTGGGCAAAAGAAAACAAAGTAAGCACGCAGAAATAAGTCTGGATGTTTCTAGTCTTTTCTTCCCCCCATGAAATTGAGTTTTCTTCTCTAAAATTAGAAACATTTTCTAACAGATTTTCTGTCAACATTTAAACAGAGTTGCAGGTTAACAATCCAGGAAGTCCTGTGCGATCGTAGAATACTTGAGTCAGAAAGATTAGGCCTGAAAGGACCTTTGGGTGTCATCTAGCCCAATCTTCTAGATGGCAAACCTGAGATAAATTATTAATAAAGAAAAGTTTGTGGTTAGATTTCTAAAGAAATCTTTATGAGAAAAATATTTATGAGGAAGCATATTGTAATTTGTGAGAAATTTACAAGTATATGAACAAGGATTTAGACATCCAGTTCTTAATTGTCTGCTCCATTCCAATTTACTTTTCCTAGTACACAAGAAAGCCAAAGTCAATGGAAATTGTAACAGCAGGAAAAGAAACCATCATCTAAGAAATCTGATCACAAGTTTAATCCCCCAACTACTATAGACTTGGATCACAGATGTTTTTAGTACTTCCAGGGAGGTTGTGCCTAACACATTTCTCTCAAGCTGATAAAGGCTCACAGTTTAAAGAAAAACATTCTAAAATAAATCATGTTATGGCATTACAGCAAAACAATATTCTTTTTAAGTGGGGAAAACTTTGTAATGGGCCTCCTGAGTCTCTTTCCCACATGGACTCTCAGCATCATTAGTAAGGCATCATTCTTTCAGATGACAGGAAAATGCTTATGCTGGTGGACTTGTGGCACCTTAGTTCCCAAGTTTCTGTTAGAGGTTGAAGTTGCTTGATGAATTACAGAAGTTACATATAGCAATCAATATCTACAATATGATAGGAGAAACATACAATGGTGGTTATTCATGGTAATATAGGGAGAGACTCTGCTTTTACCATTTCTGCCGTTAACTTAGTAAGTGGCTCTTTGCACTCTGTAGACAGATGCCCATGAGTCAACCACTTCTGCCTTAAATCTCTCCCTGAAAATCACTTTGAAACAAGCTTTTAAAAACAGATAGGAGTGTATTAGTCTGTTTTCACACAGCTACAAAGAACTGCCTGAGACTGGGTAATTGATAAAGGAAAGAGGTTTAATTGACTCACAGTTCAGCATGACTGGGAGGCCTCAGGAGACTTACAATCATGTTGGAAGGTGAAGGGGAAGCAAGGCACCTTCTTTACAAGGCAGCAGGAAGGAGAAGAGTGGCAGAGCAGAGTGAAGGGGGAAGAGCCCCTTATAAAACCATCATATCTCATGAGAACTCACTCATTATCATGAGTACAGCATGGGGGAGGCCACCTCCATGATCCAATCACCTCCACCTGGTCTCTCCCTTGACACGTGGGGATTATTGGGATTATGGGGATTACATTTCAAGATGAAATTTAGGAGAGGACACAAAACCTAACAATATCATTCCACCCTGACCCCTCCCAAATCTCATGTACTTTTCACATTTCAAAACACAATGATGCCTTCCCAACAGGTCCCCAAAGTCTTAATTCCAGCATTAACCCAAAAGTCCAAGTCCAAAGTCTCATCTGAGATAAGGCAAGTCCCTTCTGCTTATGAGCTTATAAAATCAAAAGCAAGTTAGTTACTTCCTAGATACAATGGGGGTACAGGCATTGGGTAAATACCCATTCCAGATGGGATAAATTGGCCAAAATGAAGGGCTACAGGCCCGTGCAAGTCCAAAGTTCAATAGGGCAGTCATTAAACCTTAAAGTTCCAAAATAATCTCCTTCGACTCCATGTCTCACATCCAGGTCACACTGACACATGAGTTCCCATGGCCTTGGGAAGCTCCACCCCTGTGGCTTTGCAGGATACAGCCCTCCTCCTGGCTGCTTTCATGGGCTGGTATTGAGTGTCTGCAGCTTTTCCAGGTGCACAGTACAAGCTGTCAGTGGATCTACCATTCTGGGATATGGAGGACAATGACCCTCTTCTCACAGCTCCACTAGGTGGTGCCCCAGTGAGGATTCTGTCGGGGGCTTCAACCGCACATTTCCCTTCTGCATTGCTCTAAGAGAAGTTCTCCACAAGGGCTCCACACCTGCTGCAAACTTCTGCCTGGACATCCAGGCATTTCCATACAACCTCTGAAATCGAGGCAAAGGTTCCCAAACCTCAGTTCTTGACTTCTGTGCACCCACAGGCCCAACACCACGTGTAAGCTGCCAAGGCTTGGGGCTTGCACCCTCTGAAGCAACAGCCTGAGCTGTACATTGGCCCCTTCTAGCCACAGCAGGGACACAGGGCATCAAGTCCTGAGGCTGCACAAAGCAGTAAGGCCCTGGGCCCAGCCCAATAAACTATTTTTTCCTCCTAGGCCTCCCAGCTTTTGATGGGAGGGGCTGCCATAATGGCCACTGACATGCCCTGGAGACATTTTCCCCATTGTCTTGGGGATTACCATTTGGCTCCTTGTTACTTATGCTAATTTCTGTAGCCAGCTTGAATTTCTCCTCAGAAAATGGGCTCTTCTTTTCTATTGCATGCTCAGGCTGCAAATTTGCCAAGCTTTTATGTTCTGCTTCCCCTTTTAAATATAAGTTCCAATTTCAGATCATCTCTCTCAAGTTCAAAGTTCCACAGGTCTCCAGGGCAGGACAAAATGCTCCTAGTCTCTTTGCTAAAGCATAGCAAGAGCAACGTTTGCTCCAGTTCCCAAGAAGTTCCTCATCTCTATCTGAGACCACCTCTGCCTGGACTTCATTGCCCATATCATTATCTGCATTTGGCCAAAGCCATTCAACAAGTCTCTAGGAAACTCCAAACCTTTCCACATCTCATGTTTTCTTCTGAGCTTTCCCTCCAAACTGTTCCAACCTCTGTCTGTTACTTAGTTCCAAAGTCATTTCCACATCTTTGGGTATCTTAATAGCAGCAACCCACTCTCTGTGGTATCAATTTACATTATTAGTTCATTTTAATACTGCTATAAAGAACTGCCTGAGACTGGGTAATTTATAAAGAAAAGCATTTTAATTGACTGACAGTTCAGCATGGCCAGGGAGGCCTCAGAAAATTTACAATCATGGCAGAAGGTGAAGGGATAGCAAGGCACCTTCTTCACAAGGCAGCAGGAAGGTGAAGAGTGGCAGAGTGAAGGAAGAAGAGCCTCTTATAAAACCATCAGATCTCAAGAGAAATCACTATCACAAGAACAGCATGGGGGAAACCACCCCCATGATCCAATCACCTCCACCTGTTCTCTTGACATATGGGGATTATGGGGATTACAATTCCCCCCATGATCCAATCACATCCACCTGATCTACCTTGACACATGGGGATTATGGGGATTACAATTCAAGATGAGATTTGGGTGGGGACATAGATCCTATCCATATCAAGGAGCAACAGAGATTTCCAATAATCTTGAAAGTTTAGGCAATGCTGTGGAATGGGCAACTTCTGCCTTAAAGAGCTGTGACCTGGATTTTTATTTGTCTTACTTGTTTCTATTCCCTCTTTGTTATTTTCTCTCCCTTTAGTATAGTCATATCTAGTATTCTTCCAGGAAACACTCCCACCTCTCCATTAAACATATTCTTTGAAAAAAATGTAGTAGACCATTTACCCTGAAGTATAATGGACAGATAGTTTATTGTGCCAACCTCCCTAAAGGGAGGGGATTATTTTAAACATGCAATGTTTAAAATCCTTTTAAGTATCACAGTACCCCAGAATATAACTACTTACTGCTAAATCAACAATGCTACTAACACACCAAAGTTGAGTATTAGTTAGTAAAAGGGATCTAATAAACAAAAAATGTTCTTTTTAGTATGAATCTGAAAAAGCAACAACCAAGAAAAAAAAAACAAAAGAAAGAAAAACTTCAGGAATACACTCATTCTCTGGAATCAAAGTTCAGTCTCACTCTTTTTATTTCTAGAATGAACAGTCTCAAGAAATGTCTATAATGGGCTCTGAGATGAGGTCAAGAATGAGGCCACATGCACTGTTCCCCATTTCTGGCTGTGAAATGTGCTATAATTCACATACATCTCTCCCCACAGAGGTCTAAGGTGAAGGAAGCTATATTTTGATACAGTACTTTGGGATATAAAACAAGTATGGAAAATACGACCAAAGATATTTAGCTAAATAAATTAGTTCTTCTCTGAACTCTCCCTGAAGAAGTAAATAACTATGTATTAGATATGCTTTATGTTCCTAAAAGCTTAGTTTGCTGACTCTAAGTGGAAACTATATACATTGTTCTTTATGGTACTTTTATACAAGAAAGTATAAATAATTTCCCAACACTAGTTCATTAATCCTTGAACACCTCATCAGGGGGATGGTGAGGAGGAGGGAGAGGAGTATGAGAAACACATGATAAATGTGCTCGGCGTGGTGGTTAAGTTTCCTAGTACTGATTTTATTTTTGTCTTGAAACATAAAATAGTGCATGAGTCCTGCTTGAACTAAGAGTAGGAACAAGAACAGCCCCTTATTGCTAGCTTTGAACAAGTCACTTTGATCCCTATGTCTGAGCTACACACATCTCTGAAATAGCAGGGTTTTGTAAAATATGTCCAAATTTCATCAGGCTTTGATATGTTCAGATGAACTAAATTATTGCAAAGGCACTTGGCCCCATAAGGTGATCTCAAATGGCTACCAAAACTTCATCTTAAAATATGCATGGAAATTATAAAATACAGTCCCATAGAAAGGTCAATTTGTTGCTAGATCCACAAATTCTAATATTCCCAAACACTAGCACAATGCAGACTATGTGATTTGCAGGCAGGATACAAAATGAAAATGAGAAGTCACTTGTCCAGAGAGCAAAAAGAAAGCTTTTCCTTTCTTTGGCAGTCTCGTCCTTGACCTATCATGGTGTTTCGCATTTGCTCTAGTATGGCACTCCCTCAGACATGCCTAGTTCCATTCTTTATAGAGATTCAATATGGTGTGAGTTGCTTGAGCTTCAGCTCCTGCCCACTACTCTAACTTCACATTTCCCCGTCCATGGATATCCCACTATATGTTTCAAGATAAATTTCAAAGTCAAAATTATTATTTCAGTATACTTTAAAAGCATTTATGTATGTTAGAGGGGGGAAGAATGTGTCCTTCTACTGAACTACTCCGTTAGAGAAAACTTCTACCCAAACTTCAAAAACGCAAATTTTAAAAACCAAATGAAAAAGCTGATTGGAATTGTGTGCTATAAAACATGAATTAGTACCTTACGTTTGATAACTGAACAGAAGCCTTAACTATCTGAATTAGTTAAGTTTCTAAATAATTTTCTCTGTTTTGTTTGTTGCTGTATTAACACATGAGAGAGCCATGAGTCCTTAGATCACCCCTGGGAGGGTGACTTACTATAAAACATGGAAGGTCTTTTCTCCTACTCAGGGTAAACATGTCCTTGGTGTGTCTAAGATCTGGGTTCTCACTCCTGTAGGACATCAGGCATGTCCCAGGTCCCATCCCTTTGGAGAAGAGTTATAATTAGATTCACAGTCCTTTGAAAGGCCCAGCAGACCTGGGCCAGGAGTGGCCTCACAGAACACTGGTGCAGAGTAGATAAGGAATATAGGCAGAGGGAGCCACAAGGTTGACTCGAGGTGCCCACAATAGGTAGCAGTTGCATGGGCTGGGGGACATAAAACTGGTTATAGTTAATTTGGGGAAACTAGCCTGAGTGTTATACAACAGTTCATATTTGTTTTATTACGGTAGCTCTTCACATTTGAACTAAATTCTCACTATCTGAACCCAGAAGCTAAAAAAATTCAGAAAATGAAGAAGTACAGACCCACAAGGATGAAGTGCTTTGTCCACCTCCCATAAGAAGGAAGTGGCTGAGGCTATCCCAGAACCTAGAGCTTATTATTTTAAGTCTCTTTATATGCACAGGAGATAAGATTTAATGACTTTTCTTTGAGTAAACATTATAGGACAGAAGCTAAGTGCTGCTACAATCACTACAATTGCCGAATTGCTGTCCATCTTTTACAAATGATAGATAAGGCTCATTTATCATTTAGTCATTCATTTTACATACCTCTGTTTTCTTCTCAGATGTCTGAATCATTCCCAATATTATCATTATAAGGATATACATAGCAGATTGAAAGCTAATGATAAAGAAGTGTCCATTTAATTTATATTTTGTACATACAAAATATACTTACTTTTATACAGCTTCATCGTCATAAACATTGTTTTCCAACAATAAGTCCAAGTATCTGGTGATTTTTTTACCTTCCAAGTGCAGAAATCTTATCTTTAGAGAGCCATATACAAGTGGAGAAGAGTTGGCTATTTGTACAGTGTGACTTAAGAGGTTAACAGTACCCCTACTGACATCTAAGAAAGGAGGTGCCATTTCTTCCCAGAGGCTGGACCACTCAACAAGAGAAAGTGGGAAGGAGACAGCAGGCTTCTGTATAAAAAATCAGAGGCAAGTGGAGGAAGCAGTGTTTAGTGAGCCCCAGAACAGGGCAGGTATGGTCCTCAGTCCTTTCCTGCTATCTCATTGAATCCTCAAAACACCTTTCCAGTCTTACAGATGGGGCAAAGGGCAATAGGGGTCTGAGAAGATCATTAATATGTTCAGAGCCATACATAAAGTGAGGGCAGAATAAGAGCATAAATCAATGTATGATTAAATCTCAAGCTCTGCTGTTTCCATCTAATCCTGCTGCTACCTCAACAGCAGCATAAAACACATGTGCGCATGCACACACACACACACACGCACACACGCACGCACACACATTTGCCTAGGAAGGAAAGAAGAGTTCTTTGGGTTTTATTTAGCTTTCTCACAACATCCAATTATCCCAATTTCATTTATCAGATAAGGGGTAGTCCTGTCCTGGAAGACAAAGAGAAGCTGACCCCAAGATAACTAGGTAGAGAATAAATCAGTCTAAATGGAAATGATGATGCCAAGGGGGCCTACAAGGCAGAGGTTCCTCAGCAGATGGAGGTAGGAGGGCCCTAAACACAGTCTTTGCCTTTTCTTCCAGGTTTGGGCTCCAGTCCTTACTGCATTTGATATTTCCACCTACGCGTCTCTCCAGCTTCTCCTGTATCCATCCCTAAGCCCCACAGCATCCAGACCTAGAAATCTTCAAGGGCTCATACCCATATTTCTTTTTAAAAGTTCAACAACAACAAACTCTCAATATGAATATGAACGTTTTATTTCTTCCTACATGCTCTTTTTCTGTTAGAATCATCCTAAAAATAAAAGGAAACGAAATTAATCCTATTTCATGTTCGGATTTCAGCAACGTGTGAGAATTATTTGAGCCATTTCCTTGTCCTATATAGGGAAATATGTTTTCCATGACATGGTTGGCTGGAACCACATAGGTAAAATAAAATCTTTAAACTACTTCCCTTCAGATCCAGAAATGATGAGCAATTTGACATCCTGTATCCCCCCGACTACAAACTAGAAACCTCTCTGTCAGAAGCTATTCTTGCAATATTATACCTCTAATGTTATGGGAAGTTGTTTGAGGCAAAAGGCAGCCATAATAATGGGATTGTGTTTTGAAAAAGACCTGGCTCTAAGGCCATGCTGTAAATGAAAAACATCATAAAAGGAATGTTACCACTCTTAAAAAACAGTGAGACTGCTGGAATAACTCATTGCAGTCTATTTTTATAGTCCCCTAATTCTGTTTTTAAAATCAAATGCAACTCTAAAAAAATAGCTCACTTCAAGTTGGGAAGAAAGCCAAACCTATGCAGTTTATAGAGAATCTCAAATCTTACCTGTTAAAATTCATTCATTCAAACAAGCATGTATTGAGCACTAACTATATGTAAAGTATTGAATTAGTTGGTGCAGAGCACTGCCCATGCAGTATTTTATAATCAAGTAGAGGAAATAAGACCTATCCATATATGAACGATAGAAAGTATAAGGAGATAAATGCCCTAAGAAGAAAACAAAGGAGTAATGGGAGTGCGAAGTTGGAAAAAATCATTTTTGGCTGTGGGAATTCTGGAAGGTTTTATGAAGGAAGTGCATTTGGGCTAACTCTTGGAGGATGGGGACAAAAAACATCATTGGCAGGAGACACAGCTTCAGAGAAGGCAGACATGTAGTTCATGTCCATAATCCCAGCACTTTCGGAGGCTGAGGCAGGAGGATTGCTTGAGCCTAGGGAGTTCAAGACCAGCCTGGGCAACAAAGCAAGAATCCATCTCTATAAAAAAATTAAAAAATAAAAATTAGTGCATGCCTGTAGTCTTAGCTACTTGGAAGACTGAGACAGGAGAATCACTTAAGCCTGGGAAGTCAAGGCTGCGGTAAGCTATGATCACACCCCTGCACTGCAGCCTGGGCAACAGAGAGAGACGCCGTCAAAAAAAAAAAAAAAAAAATAGGAAAAGAAAACGAAAGAAAAGATATGGCAGATGTGACAGAGTGGAAAGGCAAACAATTTTATTCACCTGGAATCTGAAATAAATTTTGGAGAAAAGGCTAAAAGATAAACTAGGGTATCATCTGGAGAAGACAGGATGGGGAGGCCAGATATGCAGCAAATCACCTAAGCAGAAAGCAGACTAGGAAGTTCTAGTTGGCTGCTTGAGTCACATGCTTTTAAGGAGACCACAATGGGGACTTACAAACCTAATATATAGTCAAATAATAAATATGAAGGTATGAAAACATTTTTTGCTTTGGTTGTTATGATGTTCAAAGTTAACTCTGAGGCCCTTCTGTAGTGAAGAAAGGGGACTCGTTGCACTTACTTTGTATATCTCCCTAGTTTCTGGTTTCGTCTTAGTTTTCTTAGTCTCATTTTCCTATTTCCTCACCTAAAAATATATTTCATATTACAGATTTTTATTATAAAGCAATAATCTAATAAACAGATACAACATAGAGATATAAAAGGACAAAGGAGGGAATGGGAGGGTATGCCTCCAAATGAGTTCATTTTCCAGAAGTTATATGCCTCCAAATGAGTTCATTTTCCAGAAGTTATATAAGTAACACTTACCAAATATTATATACTGTTCTACGTAGTATTCCCTAATAATCATTGACTAACAAGTTCTATAATTGCTGTAGCTAGAAGCTTGTCCCATATGTAATTTTATATAGCTTTTTCTCTATAAGTACAAGTGAACATTACTTTGTATGGTAACATGTCTTTTATAAAAGAAGAAGTGAAATTCTTACCATGGCATTGTTAGGCACTGTCAAGCAAAAACGTTTGTTTTGTTTTTTTTTTTGTTTTGTTTTGTTTTTTTACCAGATTCAAAGCAACAGCCAGATCTACTTCTGCAGTGCCCCAAAATTAATGTCTACAACAGCACTATGATACTGCCAAGTCAGGACAATCTGGCATGCCCAAACATGACATGACCATTTTAGTAGCAGTGCTGATGGATCATGAACCATGCACTCTAGGACATAAAGGACCTGTGCAGTTCCAGCTGACTCATCATTCATATCCTCCTAAATGAGTGGGTATTTTGTCTTCATTAAGATATAAATCTGAGTACTAAATATTCAAACTTGGATGGAGCAAGGTGGCAGAATAGAAGCCTACACATTTTTAACCCCGAGAGGAACATCAAATTTTAACAACATCTGCACACAGAAAAGCACCATCACAAGAAACAAAAATCAGATGAACAACCATAGTACCTGATTTTAACTTCATATTGCTGAAAGAGTCATTCAGGAAGGTCGGAGAGACAGTCTTGAATTCCAATGCCACCGCTTCCTTATTCCCTGGCAGCCGCCAGTCTATGCACCTGGGGGAGAAAGAGCACAGCAACTGGGGGACTTTATATCGGACTCAGTGCTGCCCTATCATAGTGGAGAGTAAATCTGTGCTGGACTCAGCTGGTGCCCATGCATGGAGGGAACATCTGGACCAGTCCTAGCTAGAGGTGAATCACCCATCCCACCAGTGGGAACTCGAGTTTCTCAGCAAGCCTGGCAACCGCAGGCCAAAGTGCTCTGGGGTCCTAGGTAAATGGAAAGGCAGTCTAGGACACAGAGGTTGCAATTCCTAGGCAACTCCTAGTGCTCGGTCAGGCTCAGAGCCACAGGACTACGGTGGCACATGACCTAGGGAGACACCAGCTTGAGGGCTGAAGGAGTGCTTGTGCCATCCCTCCTCCAACCCCAGGCAGTGCAGCTTGCAGCAGTGAAAGTGACTCCTTCCTTCTCTTTATGAGGAGGGAAACAAAGAGTAAAGAGGATTTTGTCTTGCGTCTTGGATACCAGCTCAGCCACAGCAGGATAGAGCACCAGTGAAAGTCATGAGGTCCCCATCCCAGGCTCTTCTAAACACACCCTGGGCCAGAAGGGAACTTGCTGCCTTGAAGAGAAGGACCCAGTCTTGGCAGAATTCATTACATGTTGACTAAAGAGCCCTTGGACCTGGAATAACCAGCAGCAGTACCCAGGGAGTACACCGCGGGCCTTGGGCTCTGAGACATGCTGACTACAGGTGTGACCCAGAACATTCCCAGCTGTGGTGGCTACGATGAAAGACTCATTCTGTTGAGAAAAGCGGAGGGAAAACTAAAGGGGACTTTTCTTGCACCTTAGATACCAGCTTGGCCACAATGGGGTAGAGCAACAATCAGGCTCTTGGAACCCCTGAGTATAGGCCTAGGCTCTTGGACAGCATTTCTGGACCTGCACTGGGCCACAGGAAAGCCCACTGCTGTGAAAGCTGAGTCCCAGGCCTGGCAGTATTTACCACAAGCTGACTGAAGAGGCTGGGCTTTAAGTGAACATTGCTAGTGGCCTGGCAGAACCCCTGCATGGGTTGTTGGTGGTGGTGCCCATAGAGAGAGGCTCCCTTGCCTGTGGAAAGAGAAAGAGAAAGGAAGATCAGGAAGGACTTTATCTTGTGGTTTGAGTGCCAGCTTAGCCGCAGAATAGAACATTAGGCAAATTTCTAAAGTTTTTTTTATTCCAATCCCTGGCTCCCAGACAGCATCTCTGGACCTACCCGGAGCCTAGGGGAGCTCACTGACCTGAAGGGGAGGATACAAACCTGACTGGCTTTGCCACCTGCTGATTAGAGCACTAAGGCCTTGAGTGAACATAGGTGGAAGCCAAGTAGTAGGTACAGCAGGTCCTGGGTAAGATCCAGTGCTGTGCTGGCTTCAGGTCTGACCCAGCACAGCCCCAGTGGTGGTGGCCCCAGGAGTGCTTACATCACCACACCCCCTATTCCAGGTGGCTCAGCACAGAGAGAGAGACTTTGTTTGGGAAAACGTAAGGGAAAAGAACAAGAGCCTCTGCATGGTAATCCAGTGAATTCTTCTGGATCTTATACAAGACCACCAAGGTGGTACCTCTACAAGTCCACAAAAACCGCAGTGACATTGGGATTGGGGCCCATGTCCCTTTGGATACCTGGAAGCCTTCTCAAGAAGCACAGTCATAAGCCCAGAATGTGACAACTACAATAAAAACCTGACTTTTCAGTGCCCAGACACTGATGAACATCTACAAGCATCAAGATTATCCAGGGAAACATGACTTCACCAAACTAAATAAAGCACCAAATACCAATCCTGAAGGAAGAGACATGTGACCTTTCAGAGAATTCAAAATTGCTGTTTTGAGGAAACTTGAAAGAAATTCAAGATAACACAGAGAAGGAATTCAGAATTCTATCAGATAAATTTAATAAGGAGATTGAAATAATTAAAAAGAATCAAGCAGAAACTCTGGAGTTGAAAAATGCAAGTGACATACTGAAGAATGCATCAGAGTCAAGAGCAAAATTAATCAAGCAGACGAAAGAATTAGTGAGCTTGAAGACAGGCTATTTGAAAATACACAGTGAGAAGAAACAAAAGAAAAAAGAATAAAAAAACAACGGAGCATGCCAAAAAGATCCAGAAAATAGCCTGTAAAAAAGACAAATATAAGAGTTATTGGACTTAAAGGGGAGGTGGAGAAAGAGATAGGGTAGAAAGTTTATTCAGAGGGATAATAGGAGAGAATGTCCCAAACCTAGTGAAAGATATTAACATTCAAGTACAAGAAAGTTATAGAATACCAAGCATATTTAACCCAAAGAAGACTA
Source organism: Pongo abelii (assembly GCF_028885655.2). NCBI lineage: Eukaryota > Metazoa > Chordata > Mammalia > Primates > Hominidae > Pongo > Pongo abelii. Next base: position 91,640,801 of record NC_071990.2, on the reverse strand, counting down.
CCTCAAAGCATCTTATAATCAAACTCCCAAAGGTCAAAGATAAAGGATCCTAAAAGCAAGAGAAAAAAAAATGAATTTTCAAGCCACGCATGTATGCCCCTAATACTTTCTGTTTACCTCAGCTTTGCTTTAGTTGTAAACTAGCAAACGTCAGGGATTATATCTGTTTAACTGTATGCATGCTGAGACAAGTTAAAAGTAAATATGAAACCAATGACCAAGTGGTTTGCCTTGTTCTAGTTAAAACATTGTTGTATCCAAGTGAAGCAGTAAGAATGACAATAAAAAGCAGGGATAATTAGAGTTGAAGTTCCTCTAGCTCTATAAATATTTGCTATGTGCATTGGGAAGAGATAGTTGATTACACACATGGTCAGCTGGTTGGCTGTTCTACCTATTGCACAATATCTTCACAGCTATTGAAATAGATGCTTAGTTGTAAAATACATGCCTGCACCCTGGGTGTGTATGGGAGAGTAGGGGGAGTGTAATGTACTCCTATACCAGCCTACCCAGGGGCGCAAAGATAATCCCTACTTTTAAACATGGATACATTTCCTTAAGTGATTTTCTTGCATTTTCTTGCATATAGATTCTTCAGCCAATATCGTCCCCAAAAAAGTAATATTAAAAAAATAATAACAGCAGGAAGCTTTCACATTTCTACCTGCATTAACACGGCAGAACACAATAGTTTTGAAACTGTTTCTGCTTAATTAAAACCCACATTTGCATTTGAAGAGTACCTCAGGGTGCCATAAAGTCAATACAGCATAGATAATTCTGAAGCCAACCCTTCTCCTTCTCTAAAAGGTCTTTTGACTATAAAAACCAATTTTAATAAAAGGCATCTGTGTCCATTACACAATATACTTCATTATAACATGTTTGTCCAGAAGACCAACTTTAAGAAATTCACAATAGATTAATTATTAGCCATGACTGAGTACAAAAAAAATCATGTGCTCACGGCTCTTCTAACAATGGGTAAAAACAAGAAATGGAATTAAGTTATGTAGGATAATTCCTTAGTTGCCCATCTACTCTGGTCACTGCAGGAAGAATGGGGTTAAAAATGAAGGTCTTCTCATAATCTGTTAAAGACACTAACAAAGATATTGAAGAGAAAGCCGCACAGGGAACACTTTTGGCTAGAAGTAATAAGATTAAATCACAGTACTCTAAATGAAACTCCAGAAATGTCTCTGGTCATAGCAGGAGATGGAAAAAACTAGGATCCTTCATCCAACATGCCCCAAACTAAGATTATCAGCTCATCTAAAGTGACGAAGCTCATTGTATCAGTCCATTTTCACACTGCTGTAAAGAACTGCCTGAGACTGACTAATTTATAAAGGAAAGAGGTTTAATTGACTCCCAGTTCAGCATGGCTGGAGAGGCCTCAGGAAACTTACAATCATGGTGGAAGGTGAAGGGGAAGCAAGGCACCATCTTCACATGAAGGAGAAGTGCAGAGTGAAGGGTGAAGAGCCCCTTATGAAACCATCAGATCTTGTGAGAACTCACTATCAGAAGAACAGTATGGGGAAAACCATCCCCATGATTCAATTACCTCCACGTGGTCTCTCCCTTGATACATGGGGATTATGGGGATTACAATTCAAGATGAGATTTGGATGGGGACACAAAGCCTAACCATATCACTTATAAATGGTGAAAATTTATAAAGCATATATTAATATCAGAAATTTAATGGGTTTGCAATTAGAGCTATTCTTCCACATTTTTGAAATATTACATCTTCAGAGAGACCTTTCTTTACCACCCTATCCAAAAGTAGCTACTTCCTTCCATCTTAGTCTTGAAAACCTCTTTTACTTTTCCTCATAACATTTATCTACCACTGACATTTGTATGCTTTTTATGTTTAGTGTGTGTCTTCCAATTAGTTTGTAACTTCCAGGATGGTGAGGATTTTACCTGTTTGCAGTGCCTAGAACAGTGCCTGGCACAAAATAGGCACTCAATATTTGTTAAGTGAGTGGATGAATTAATCAAGTTGAACAGGAATTAGGTCAATAGGAGTCTCTCCCTCCTTGTCTCCCACTGTGAATTCCTCCAACCGTGAGGGCAGTGGGGCACCTAGTTCCTAAGGAGTGCTCTGTAACTATTTTGGAGGTGACTGGTGTATTGACTTCCTACCGCTCCTGTAACAAATTATCATAAATTCTGTGGCTTAAAACAACACAAACATTATTTTACAGTTCTGTGATCCAGAAGTCTAAAGTCAATCCACAAGCTGAAAATCAAGGTGTTGGCAGGGCTTCATTCTTTTCTGTAGCTCTAAGGTGCGTCTGTTTCTCACCCAGCTTCTAGAGGCTACCTGAACTTCTTGGCTGGTGACTCTCTTCCACAGAGCAAGTCCTTCTCACATCTCATTCTTCTGACCCTGTTTCTGTGATCACATCTCCGACTCTCTTCAGCCTCCCTCTTCCACTTTTAAGGACCCTTGTGATTATGTCAGGCCCACCTGGATTATCCAGGATAATCTCATCATCTCAAGATCAACTGATTAGCAACCTTAATTCCCACCTGCCATGTAATATTCATACTCACAGGTTCTGAGGATTAGGAAGTAGACTCCTTTGAGAGGCCATTCTTCTGGTAGGTCAATGAGTTGGTGAGTAAAAAAGCAAGTGAGATCTGAGAGAGTGAGTGCATGTACCCACAAGCCAGTGAAAAGACTGAGCTACACCATGGCTGAGTAGGTTATATAAGGCTGGATTAGCAAGGCCTAAATACTCAAAGATGTTTTGTTGTTGTTTTTTTGTTTGTTCGTTTGTTTTTTTGAGACAGAGTTTCAGTCTTGTAGCCCAGGCTGGAGTGCAGTGGTGTGTTCTCGGCTCACTGCAACCCCTGCCTCCAAGATTCAAGTGATTCTCCTCCCTCAATCTCCTGAGTAGCTGGTATTACAGGTGTGCACTACCAAACCTGGCTAATTTTTGTATTTTTTTTTTTTTTTAGTGGAGATGGGGTTTCACCATGTTGGCAAGGCTGGTCTCAAACTCCTGACCTCAGATGATCCACCCACCTCAGCCTCCCAAAGTGCTGGGATTACAGATGTGAGCCACTGTGCCCTGCCCAAAGATGTTTTTACTTAAAAAGGAGACACGGGCAATCCCTGAATCCACTTTTGGTCAAAGGAATGAGATAATGAAATCTGAGTTTCCCAAACACTAGTCAGTGTTAGATGCTTCAGAGAAAAATGGAACTAGAGGCAGTGAGACCAGAGAGGAAGAAGGTGTGAAGAGACTTGGACATAAAAGAGATGGGTCTGAACTAGGGAAAAGAAGAGGATCAATGTGAGACATTCTCCAGAAAATGACTGAGTGATGATGGGGAACCAAAGAGACACAAGTCAACGATGTCTACAGGACTTTGAGCCTAGGAGATTGATGAAGAGACTAAGAAGTAGAAAGTGGAACTAGCATTCAGACATGAAAGGTATTTGGCTCTTGGAGCTTGAGGTGACAAGATCCCTAGTTCAGTTTCTAGCCAACCAAAGTTTGGATAAAAAGACAGGGCAGAAAACCATCACTTTAGACTTGGAAGTAAATAATAGTCCCCAAGAGGTAATGTGATGACAAAGCTTCCTGGCCTAGCTGCAGGCAGTCATCTTGAGTTTGGTTTACTTGGAATGAATCTCACCTGCATTCTAAGCTCTTCACTCCATTGTCTACCATGCCTGCTCTCACAGCTCAGCACAGTCATCACGGACACCTGTGGATGGGCCATTCTTAAGGAACAGTCACCTGTGCTCTGATTTCTGGTGCTCAGCCATATCTTGATATCCCCCTGGGCTCTAGCCAAGTTCAAATGAAAGTTTGGGTTATTAATTTCTGTTTCTGATCTCTGACCACTGCCACAGATGTTCTTAAGCCCTTGTTAGAACTCCTGTATGTGAATCTTTGCTGTTTCTTGCATCTACTGAATGCTTTTTCCCTGACTTCTTTTTAAACTTTATGGACTTTCTGCCATTATAATCTCTAGTGCTTCATCATGGTTTTTCCCACTATTTGCCTGTACCTTGATTTTCTTATCCCGTATTTACTATGATCTGGAGCTAACTCAGCTACCTGCAATGCATATAACAAAACTCCCAATCAGTATGCAGAAGCACATGGATGTGCCCCATTGGGTTACAGGTGTGCCAAGAGATTGATATCCTCAGACCACACTCCCATCACCTTCAGAATCAGGCAGCCTCATCTGGGAACCCCCATGTGCCACACAATTATCATCACTTTCAGCACTAGAGAGCACTAGTCTGTAGTAAAGATTGTAGAGAGGATGAAGAACAGAAAGTAAAGTCAGAGGGGAGAGAAAGAACCAGGAAATAGAGTGTCATGGAAGCCAAAGGAGAAAGACATTTCAAGAAAAAGGAGGAGGCAGTAGTGTCAACTGCAGCAGAGCGGCCAAGAAGAATGAGGACTAAGAAAAGGCCACTGGGTCTATAATTGTGTAAGTTCATTTTTCATGTCAAGCAAACAGTAGATTCAAAAAGGAAGTGTAGGGCTAAAGGGAGCTAGAAAAAAGGTCAACTTGATGCCTGAAGAAGCAAAAGAATGTTAAAAGGTATCAGGAATGCTTTACTAGTAAGTCCTAAAAATATGCCAGAAAACTTAAAGCTATCTTCAACTAGCAATAACATAACTAACAGAAATCATTTACATAACTGAGGCAGCTTATTAAGCCAACCATAACGGTCAACATTTATTTAAGTATCTCAAAACAAAAAGGAATGAGAGGCAAGAGCTTAAGACAAATAAAAATTAATCCAATTCACAATCAAATGGAAATGCTATGGGCCCAGAGAACATTTATGTGTGGGATTTTGTTTCAAGACCCTAAATTTAACAAGCTGAAATTAAATACCATGGCATTCAACAGTTCGAAATAAAGAACTTCCCTTTAATGGGATATTTTCATTTCATTTTTAAAATGAAGAAGAAAATAGGAACAAAGCATCCTTAGTCTCCAGAGAAGCAAGTATTTCTTGTGCCATAAAGATAAGCTTTGTAATGGGGTAGAAGGGAATTGAAGTTATCCCTCCTCACCCTGCTTCGCAGTCCCATCCAGGCATTCCAACCCAGACCATGTTTCTTGCTTCCAAATGGAGGCTTGATGCTGCAAGTTGTACAGGCAGCTATGTAAGCATGAGTGAGATTACATGTCTTTGGGAAAAAAACTAGCTCATATTTGCAACGTGCATCTCAGTACACAGGAGTGTTTTATTAAACACCCAGTTGCCTGTCTCCAATGGGAGGCAGAATGATAAAATAGAATTGAGTAAGAGCTTTGGATTCAGACAGAACTGAGTTCAAATATTGACTTCAATACTTAACTGTGTGATCTTGGGCAAATTACTCTCCCCAGATCTAGGTTCAGCACTTTTAATATCTAACTTAGAGTGTTACTGTGAGTGTTACTGTATATAAATGGCTTAGCACACAGTTATTTGTACTGGTTCTTACCCCCTCCTTCACCTTAATCCATTTTCCACTCCTGTTCCCTGTAGAACCATTTTTCAACTTTGGCCTGCCTCCTCTGACATGACCTCTGTCCTCTTCAGCCCCATATTCTGAATGGTTTAGGGCTTTCTAGTAGGCCTCTCATACCCTGGCCGCAGCTGACATTTCAATCTGAAGATCTACTAGGAGTTGGTTCTCTGGGAATCTAAGTATCAAGGGAGACAAAACACCAAGAAAAGAGCAGTTAAATGACGTACACACCAATGCCCATTCAACTAGAATTGCTGGAAAGAAATCAGCATCACTCAGTGAATGAGCAGGACAGTTTTCAGCAACCCAAGTTGCAGTCAAAAACCCAAGCAATGCAGTCTTTTATCATCTGGAAAGGTACTCTGGCCAGCTTCTGTCTCCCAAGTCACTGCAGTAAGCAACTGTACAAACCTAATAAAACTTCAAAAGACCCAATAAATTTAGGGGAAAATAGGTCTCCTAATATACATCACATCCTTCTCACTGGGCTTGGCTTTCCTCATCTTAGTGCAAACTCTCAAAGAATTGATCTAAGACTTGATTACCTAGAAGCAAAGAAACAACATGGAAAAATTTTAACTCATTTTTCACCTTCTTGTGTATTAAATTTATTACCGAAAATATCAACTGATGACAGGAAAAAAGTTAGAGGAAAATGTGACTGGATCAATTCAAATACAGGGTAAAGCAAAGCTACTTTGCCACATACGATCAAGCAATGAAACTGAGCTCTCTGTAAAGTTTTAACTTCCTGCTTGCTTTAAGGAAATTTGACAACACATTCAGAAAACACCTTAAATCAGTAATAAGTAGCTCAAATTGTAAAAACTGATGTAAGAGAATGTGCTTTAAATCCTATTCCCAAAAGCTTGAACTCTTTTGAACCATTTCAGTAATTTAATTAAGAAACCTATTAGTGATAAACTAATACATTCTTAAGTCAGATTAACAGTACTCAGGACATAACCATGATTGATGGCTGTTGGGTAGCACAAAGATCGTTCCTAGAGAGAAGATATTATTCTGAAGTAGCCTCTTAGATCATGTAGCCAGGGTTGTGATTCTAGGTTCAAAAGATTTATAACTATACACATCTTACAAATAAAAATAAGACAAGGAGAATCATAGAAAAACAGAAAGTCAAAGTTAGAGGAAGTCTAGAATTGAACCCCTACTTTTTATTGAGGAGGAGACTGAGGCCTCAAACTTGCCCAGTAACACAACCAGTTATTGGAGAAATCACAACTAACAGGTGTTCTACTGACACCTGGTCCAGGCTGTGGATGTGTCATGTTGTTGCTACCACAGGACTCAGGCAACATCTAATGACTGGGGTCTCTGCTGAGTCTGCTGGCTCAGCCAGTCAGTCCATGTAGGGCTCAGTCACAAATCCCCAGTCTATTCAAAGTCTGGCCTGCCTTGTCCATCTGTCAGCTCAGACAGTCATGGGGTTTTCATGCAGATATACCAACCAGACTATGGCAGAAATGAAATAGCAAAGTCCCATTGATTAAAATTTAAAAAGCACTAATATCCATTATTTAAAAATCAGATTATACAGAATATTAAAAAAAAGGAAAATTTTCTGTCCTACTCCCCACTCTGAGTTCCACTACCCTTTGGAGTCACAGTTTAGTCATTGGTGGTCATAAATATGTCCAATGTCTCTTTCATGATTTCTCAATTATAGATATTAACTTTTTGACTCAGTGATACAAAAGCCGAGAAAATTACCTTAATTATATTTTCTCCCTTTCCCTCCCCAACAGGTGTTATTAGCACTATTATTTTTAGTTTTTCTACTGCTTAACTTTATAACTTTAAATAAGATCTGTAAGCCTTCATATGTTATTTCATTAGCTTTTAATTTTCTCTCTTGACCATCTATTACATTAGATGAAAAAATTAGAGCCCCACCCTACATCACATCTCCTGCCTACCATCTATTCCTACCTCCTGACTTCTGTCAACTTGACCATTACTTTCACTTCGCAGGGTTTATAGCATTCACATTCTGTTCTGTAACTATAATTTAATATTCAATGTTTTGTTTATAGGCTGATGTTAAAAAGTGATATTCAGTTGAAATAGCACTGCAATATTTTGATGATTATTATTTTTCACTACAGAAGCAAGGCATGTCATTGGACCTGAAGAGAATGAAACACATTCTTAACATCACCAAATCTCCAGGGAAAATGATGCAGTGTGAACATTTGAGTACTGAGGCACCCCAGTCTCAGAAGGGCATTAGCATTAGAGCCCACTAAGAAAATCTTCCTTGTGATAATTATCTAGGAAAAAAAAAAGCTTCTTACTGCCTCAGTATATTTTAATGTTCAGCAGACATACAAAACTCTGCTCACTGCAGCCAAATCTAGCTGTGGATATTTAAAGCAATATCTCAGATTTTGCATAAACAAATTAATGTTTATCGCAAAAGAACTGCAACAAAAAGTGGGAGCTCATATTCTACAAAAGGCTTGTACCTTCAAGTTCAACTTGTTTTTGCTAAATAAATCATTGTGAATACATCAATATGTTCCCTGAGCCTCAGTTTCCTCATCTAAAAAAGAGGGTAAAACCATCCTTCACATAGGCACATTGTGAGGATTAAGTTAGAAAATATATGTAAAAATGTATCACAAATTATAAACTGCTATGCAAACACAGGTATTCTTGTTATTAATAAGGAGCACAGGATGTTGCTTCCAACAAAATTGAAATGCAGTACAGATGCCTAACATCAAATTAAGGCCATTTGGAGATAAAACAATCAAAATAGTAGGTGCACAAATTGGTGTTACATTCCAGGCAGGAATTTAAAACTGCTCAACTTGACATTAAGAAACCTGCTGTTTTAGATAACTTATTCAATACATCAATAATTTAATGCAAGACACAGACTCAGCACGGAGCCTTGTTCCTCCCTGCCGATTGTCAAGGACAGTAGTTGCAAGAACTACCAAATGGAGCATTTCATTGGTCAAGAGAGGACAAAATAAAAATGGGTTTTAAGGTTTTGTGTCATGAACCTACACCTGAGTCCATGTCAATAGTAAAGAATGAACTCAGAGATCATTTCAAGTCTCTTCAAAGAGAATTTTTAAATGTCTAGAAATGTAGGTTTGTTTAAAACACCGTTAGTGCTGCTCTTTGGACAGTCTTCCCAAATGTTAATAACAATCCCTTTTATCAGTTCCAACACATACAATACACACAATCCTACAGGGTTGCTAGAGTATCATTCAAATTCAAAGGACTATGAAGACCAAAGAATCAGATCCAATTACCCTAGGGATGTAAAAGTGAATCCTAGGTCTAATGACAGAATTATCTATGGCATAGGTTACTTTGTATTCCACTAAGAACCCCCAGTTCCAAGAAAAGAGAATACCGAAGAATATTATTCCTCCAACTCAGGGGGAAAAAAAAAACATTTTAACTTAAGGGTTCCATGTCAGTGCTAAGAGTTTTCCTTCCATATGCGCCTTTTCTTAAGGTTAATACAGACAACCCTGGGGACAGAAATCATTAAGCTGTTTCTAGGGTCTGCTGAGACCAAAATATGCCCGAGAAACATCTGCATACCAATAAGCCAGTTGCCATCCAGTGCAGGAAGATCGGACTCATTAGAACTACAAACCTGCTGAACTCTGGTCATCTTCATTCATATTAAGAGGATGTCTCTTTTACCCTTTATGGCAACTGGATTTTTCCTCAGCTGTTGATGAGAAGAATCTCCGTCTTTATTGAGTAGATATTTCCCTCAAGTGTTGCTCTCCTTAATGGCAATTTTACCCTATTATGTGTATTTCCCAGGGAGCCAAAGAATGTTAATGAATGTCAAGCCCACATTTCTCTCAGTGGCTGGATTTCCAAATGTGGTTAGAGCAGTGGACTGCTGCAAGCGCGGATGCTAATCAGGCTCCATCTGCACAGGAGGCTGCTTGCAGAAACAGACAATTATTTTGCTCCGTACAGGGCTGCTTGGGGAGGGGGAGCAGCTGCAGAGAAGTAAATTCCCAGGGCTTATGATGATTAGGGCCCCCCCAAAGTACACTTAAGTCTTTGAAATAAATACCAAAAAAAAAAGTTTCCAAAAAGCATGAAAAGAAAATCTTACTCTTTGGGTCCCTTTACCATTTATTTCAAAGCCTTTCCATCAGAGGAAATATTTCTCTCCAACTGATTCAGGGACGAGGGCCCAGGCATGGAGAGCTATCCCACTGAGTACTCAGTAGTAGGGGGGTAGCTTTCCCTTTCAACTAAATGAAGAAGTTCTGGAAAAGGAAGCCACAGACAATGCTGTGCCATTGACACTTGAGAGCGAAGAATATTAAATATCTCACCCGTTGAGTAATCGTTTCTCTACCGCAGTGTGCCCAAGGGGGGAAGTCATAAATGAATTACTGATCATCATAGGAATGTTGAATTTACAAACCACCAGACATGCTCTCTGGTGGCCTCAGTTCCTCAAATGGACAAATTTATGGCTCTTTAGATACTGAGAAACTCTAGCCCAAGTAATCATTTGACATCATTATTTTGATGTTGAGAAAATAATAGATGATTGTGCTTCTCATGTGTCACCTCAAGCCTTGAAATAATTTGAGGGAGGAGAGGAACACATGCATGCCACCAGACTGCAGGGATCACAGAGGCAATTTGATAACTGCAATGTTGGATAATCTAAAGTGCTGCCCATTTCACCACATACCACTTCAATACGAGTTTGACTAACAGAAAAGAGCAACTGTCACATCATCCCTCGACCCTCAGAAATTCCTAACACACTATTTGAGGTTCCTGAAGAAGCAGCAAGATCAGACCTGAATGCCAGGGTTTTTGTTCAATTTGGAAATTTCTAAAAGCCCCGTGTGAGCCTCAAAGAGGAGAACCCTTGGAAGGTCAGGGACTTGGCCCATCCTAGGTCAGTGAGGCATTCATTAGCTTTTAATTTTCTCTCTTGACCATCCATTACATTCTGGAAAACCAGGGCAGAGCTGGAGCAGCGCAGAGGCTTCCCTACATTCTGCAGTTTCCCTGGTGCCCCTAGATGCTCCTGAAATAAGGCAAAATCCTTACAGGGCACAGCTTTTACTGGTGCTCCAGAAAAGACTAGAATCCCCAATCTACTCCACTCTGAATGATTTGGGGAGAGGCCTGGGTCAGAGTAACAACTCGCTAGTTAAGGCAGAAAGAAAGAGAACAGAGAGGTCTCCTCACACAGCTGGGTACTTGGCACCACCAAACAGAAACTCAGTTCTGAGATCCACTCAGTGTCAGTGAAGGCTTCCCTGCCAAGGAGGCTGCCAAGGCTTTTCCTGAATGACTATTTAGCAAACTGATAAAATTGGCAGGGTTGTATTAACACCTCCTCTGGTAGGATGGACCTGATAGCAGCTGACACAGAAGAGCTGATAGAGGGGGGAAAGATCTGCCCACTAACCAAGAAGAAAGAGGAGAGACCGAAAAGATGAGAAACACCTGTAACCTACCCCCTACTCCACCAGCCTTGAATAAGAGCAGAAAGAAATAAAGAAATTAAAGTGAAAATTTGTCCTCCAAAAAACAACAACAGATGAGGAAAATAACTCAATTTCCATGTATAGATAGAAATTATAGAAATGTATTGCTCTGATGTATGGTCCAGAAATACAGAGGGAAATGTCACTGCCTAGAGCAAGTCTCCTTGCATGCCATGCAGATGACCTGGCCACAGGAAACCCTGGCAGTGTGACAGCACAGATGCTTATCTTAATCTCGATCCCATGGACTCATCTGGCTTTATGCTAACTTCACTTCTGTGCTCTATCCTTCATCCTGAGTGACGGTTGTGGAGCTAGACTAGGAACGCTTCTGTGGACTTGATGCAAAATGTTTTAAGAGAACTTTCACTTGAACTGAGCTCTGATGTTAAGGTTTAATAATATCTTCCCATTTGTTGCCTCCTTTAATCCTCACCATAATATTCAGAGGCAATTCTCATGTCTGTAGAGTAAGGATTACAAGTCTCATTTCTCAGGTTCAAACAATGAAGCAAGGAAAACATAAGTGAGTTGTCTGAGATTACTCAGCTTCTTAGTGACAGCAATGGCATTGGAAACTAGACCATCCAAAGCCCAGTCTCACTCTCTCTCCACCAGCTCATTAGCAACCCAACAAAGAAATCCCCGAGACTCCAATGGGCAATGAAAGCAAGAAAACAAATTAAATGTGAGGTTCCTTATGGTTTTGATGTTTATGTTGTTATGCTTTATTTTATGCACAAACAAGAATAGCAAAAAAGGAAACTAAATGGAGGCTGAAGCCTCATCCTCTGTTAATGTTACAAATGCCATTTGAAATGGGCCTTTACTGCACATAGCCTTGGAAGCCACAGCTGACCACTGAACAGTTGACGAGGCATAAGTGAGATGATGCCATAGGGAAAGGCCTAGCCCTACAGCATGGTGCTTTTGAATTATTAACTGGTTTACTGGTTTTGCATTTCATTTGTCTGGTAGTTCTTCTCCTGTCCTGTCCTGCCTTGCACATTTACAATGTTCCCCCTTTCTTCCCTCAAGTAGCAAGGCCATCTGATGCTTGCTTATTGCACAGAAGAGGAAGCAGCCACTCAGCAGTCCTCCACATGCCCTTTCCCTCATGCATGCCACAAGCCCTCCTTGGCGGGATATCAGGGTGAAAGGGAAGCAGCCTCCAAGTCTCTTTCTGGCCACTGAGTTCGCAAAGTTCAGGCTTCCCCAACAGATAGAGAGGCCTCCTCATTCCTCCCAGTCTTAAAGAGTCCCTTGTGCCTTGGCTGAGATAAGGGAAGAGCAGACAAGAATCTGTAAAAACTCATCTTTGGTGAGCCAAACTTATCTTTGGTGAGCCCTTTTATGAGCTGAATTGTGTCTCCCCAAAATTCCTATGTCAAAGTCCTAACCTCGAATGCCTCAGAATGTGACTGCTTTTGGAGACAGGGTCTTAAGGAAGCAATTAAGTCATTAGAGTGAGCCCTCATCCAATATAACTGCTGTCCTTATAAGAAAAGGAAATTTGGACATAGGTTCAGAGAAATAACCATGTGAAGACACAATGAGAAAGCAGCCATCTGCAAGCCAAGGAGAGAGGCCTCAGAAGAAACCAGCCCTCCTGACATCCAGCCTCCTGAGTCGTGGGAAAATTAAATTCTGTGGATTAAGCCACCCCATCTGTGGCACCTTGTTATGGCAACCCTAGCAAACTAACACTAACCTCAAAGAAAGAAATCATTAGTCTTCCCAGCTAGTTGTAAGCCAAGGCCCTAGGGTGAGAGAGACACTTAGAAAAGTGGCTTAGCTTTTTTACACCTTCTTCATTCATCACATAGCAAACTCTCAAGGATTGTTGACTATAATTATTACTCAGAATGAAAACCAGATTGTCAATTTTTCTGTGACTCCTCAAGGTACCTCCGTGAAGTAAATTTTCAATAAATGACTGTATTGGTCCATTCTCATGCTGCTGTAAAGACATACCTGAGATGGAGTAATTTATAAAGGAAAGAGGCTTAATTGACTCACAGTTCAGCATGGCTGGGGAGGCCTCAAGAAGCTTACAATCATGGCAGAAGGGAAGCAAACACATCCTTCTTCACATGATGGCAGCAAGAAGTGCAGAGTGAAGTGGGGGGAAATCCCCTTATAAAACCATCAGATCTCTTGAGAACTTACTCACTATCACGAGAACAGCATGAGGGTAACCACTCCCATGATTAAATTACCTCCCACCAGGTCCCGCCCCAGCACATGGAGATTACAATTCAGATTACAATTCAAAATGAGATTTTGGGTAGGAACACAGCCAAACCATATCAAGACCAACTAAATGTTCCAAGATTAACTGTTCTAACAAAGGGGAATTTAAAACATAATACTCATGAAAGATAGTAAGTTCATATAGCTGCCTGAAAAGCAGGTGTTTTGAATTGCTGAACATCTAGCTGTTAAAACAGGTACAAGTAAAACAGAAGTCATAGCTTAAGACAAATTGGAGTCACCTGTTTAAAATAGATTAAAATGGGGCTCTAACGGTGTTCACACATCATTATTTAGCTGTTGGTATGCACTCAAAATATGATGTAAAATGAAGCACGTTTGGACTCAGAAACACAAAATATCATTATCTAGCAAATGCTACCACCTCAGAGAGGAAAATAAAAAGCAAGGGACTGCATTTTATTTTGCATTAATACATGACATTTTCTGCCTCAGGAAAGTTCAGAGCTGTGGTGCTCTTTTACTGTTTATGTTTTGTGTGTGTGTGTGTGTGTGTGTGTGTGTGTGTTACCTTTTTTCTCCTTATGCATTATGGTTGGATGTAATGATTGTGAGTAAAGTTAATTCTTAGAAAGGAACAGTCTTACCTTATACATATTAATAAGTGCTTTCTTTGAGAAGAAATGACAGCCCTTGATACATTTTGACGAAAATGAAAGGGGAAAAAAAAAACTGGCACCACTATTAAGAACACCCCTGAGGTGATAGAGAGCCACATCTTTGATACATCAGCTCTTGGTCTCAATGCACACACTTATTAACTCACCTGTGCACCAAGAATTAGAATGAGCTCCTTCTTTAGACACATATTCTTAACAGCGGTCCCAACAGACATGCTGGAACCAAAAGCAGGGCTTCCATGTGGGTTGGGGTGTAATTTTCTCACAGTCTCACAGTACAGTTTGTACCGACAGCATCTCTCAGCAGATTAGAGACAAGCAGCATGGAAGTGATCGTTAAAAAGCTCAGCAAGGCCAAAAGGGTGGAAAAAATATCTCGGCTCCAAGCAAAACGCTGTCCTTTACTAAGAGAAGGGCATGAGGTTGTGCCTTCCAAATTATTGCCTCAAAGATACCAAACTATGTGAAATAGATACACAGGGACAAATGAGTGCCAACTCCAGATATCCACATTTATATGACTAACATGCCTTTTCCCTCAGCGAGCCTCGGAGTGCTTTGCAAACACTGTCTCATTAATCCCCTCCGACTCCCTGAAAGGAAGTTGGGTGCTGGTAAGTATTATTAGGTCACTGTAGTTGGAGAAGCAGCAACACAAAGAAACCCAACTAAGTGCTGAAAAGGTTTCAAGAATGTAATGCCTTGACTCTCGGGCCAAAAGCATCCACTGCAGCAGGATCGTAACTCAGAGGAAATACTAAAAAAGAAAGTGGATGCATAACACCCTTTAAGTATTTTTCCTCCCTTTACTATTTGGCTCTGTATTAGCCAAGATCCTTGAACTCCCTAGCAAGTGACACCCACAGGGATGATAGTTGATTGCAGGAATGCTGGAAAGAAGAGGCAGCCTGGGGAGCTGCCTCATCAGCTGCCAGAACATTAGAAGTCCCGGGGCTTTGACTGCATGGAAACTGGGGATGGGGGCTCAGCAACATTCACAACCACCTGGCTCAAGGAGCCTATTTAATAGTTCTTTGTTCTTTCCCCTAATAATCCTTTTTTTCCCCTAAAAATAGAATAGTAATAATAATAGCTAACTTCACTGGTTAGCTGTTGCTGCATATCAAACCAATCAGCTCTTCGTGCCTTTAAACAATGATCATTTACTATCACTCATACATCTGTGCATTGGCTGAGGTTCGGCTGGTCGAGGCTGAACTCTCTGGGCAACTCTGCTTCAGGCTGCAGCAGCTGGTGGCCCCACTTCTCCTTTGACCATGTTTAGGAAACCAGATGACTCCATCTCTAACTCAGAATGTATTTCCACTCACACCTCTGTTTGTACTAGGGGTTCAAGAGTTAAGCCCTATAAAAATGAGGGTATCTTCCAATAACTAGATACTGAAAGGAAAAGATTCTGTTTCTCAGGGGTGTTTAAATACCTTCAGTTTGATATTATTTAACCAATATAGACAAAGGAGTCAAATATCTGGCTTCAAACACCTTGTGGTCAGTTATTGGCTCCTTAATAACCCACTGCAAAAGAGGAAACGGCAAATATAAATAATGGAAGCAAGAACTAACCCATTCATTCTGCACCAGTGCTGTGGCATCACATCGGGGTTTAAATATATTATAAACATCTAGTCAGAATAAGACGTGATCCCACCCTGAAGAAGCTTCAAATCAAGTAGGTTAATTTTGTAGCTCAAGCCAGTTCATTCTCATGATACCAGATTCCTTG
The DNA here is from genome assembly GCF_028885655.2 of Pongo abelii. Lineage (NCBI taxonomy): Eukaryota > Metazoa > Chordata > Mammalia > Primates > Hominidae > Pongo > Pongo abelii. The sequence goes on along the minus strand of NC_071990.2, from coordinate 91,625,110 downwards.
GTAGTTTCTGGGGCAACAGCTAAAAGCTTCAAAGCCCCTGGCCTAAAGCTCTACATGTCTCTAAGAATAACTCTCCCATTAATTCTCACACAGTTTCATCACTTTCCAGATCTATAACAAATTAAGAAAAAGGCATTAAAACATGAAAATTAGGGGAAGACAACCCTTCAGAATAGTGGAAAGCACGTGAAAGATGAACAGTGAGAAAGAAACTGATGAGAGAAAAGCGGAGTATATGCATTCACAATGCTCAAAACTAGAAATGTCCCCGAAACACGTGCGATAAGAAGCCTGTGGGCTCGCTATTAGATGCATGTGGCAGATACAGACTTCCAACCTTAGTTTTCCACTCCATTCAAAAATTTTAATTGGAAGTTCTAACACACCTTAAGTTCAAGTATTCGTAGGAAGTATTATTAAAATTCACAGATCTTTTTTAGAGTACCGCACACATACAGTGATATGACCACCGTGAAACGTGATTTGCAAGTCCAGATGCTCCAGCTGTGATGGAGGCCGTATCTCCCTTCCTACACACTCCCATATCACTGCTCACATTTTTATTTCACTGTGGTTGAACAGGGCCCTTCATTTCATTTAATTAAAGCCCGAGGCACCAAATAATCTATTTTAAAACTAATTCTATAACTAATTTACTTTAAGTAGGTATTATTGAAGAATTCAGTTCTTACTTGCAGCAGTTCTTACTTTTTAGTATAATGAACCTTAACACAAATTGTATGGTACCTAGAACCCATTACTTGACACTTGTAAGCAGGTGCCCAGATTTATCAGCCTGGTAAATAACCATTCCCGGTCATTCACTCCTAAGAAATTAAACAAATGAAGCAAGTCTGGATAGGCAGATACATTTTCAAACCTGTTAAATTCACTCAAAACTGAAAATTATTATAAGACCATTGGCAATTATTATCATTTATCATGTTCATTTGACAGCAAAGGAGATGATGTTGGATGATTAATTAGATAGATCTTATGCACTTAAGTGAAATTGAAAAGAAGAAAATGAGAACTTCAAAATGCACTACAACTTCTGAGAGAACACACTGCTGGAGGATTCATATATTGAGATATCAGATCCAGTATAGTGAAATATTTATTATAGCTAAGACTTAATTTCCTATATAGTTCTAATGACATGGGTTTCCTCATAAGAAAATACGAGACTAGTTCTTCTTTCACAGTAATGCAAACAATAGCGAGATAGTTTAGTGTGAAGAATAGCACACTTAATGAATGAGTTATATGACATAAATATGTTTGAAGATTTCCTCAATTTAAAAATGACATCACATGCTTCGTAATTTTTTAAGACACTACTGGCTCAAAATAGAACTCTTACTTCATAGCCATTATACTGTCTTTCTACCCCCTGTCATCAACATGTATTCTCTACTGCAATCTTAAAATTGGTAGGAGCAGAAAAACCCAAATTTTGAAGAAATACATAATCTCAAGGTCTAAGCCTACATAGCAAAAAAAAAAAAAAAAAAAAATCCAGATAGCACCCTACTTAGAATCAAGTGTAAATCAAAGTTGCAAGTTAGATACACTAAGGAGAAACTTCCCTGAGCCATTCACATAAGACTACAGCCAGAATTGAGGGACAATGAGTTACAAATTAAGAAAACACTTATCAAGCCGTTGTTCTCAGAGAGAGACTTTAGAGAATAGTAAAATATGGTACAGACCCCAGGGTGCGAGTGTTATATACTAATGACATGGGTTTCCTTATAAGAAAAGATGAGGCTAATTCTTCTTTCACAGTAATGCAAACAGACAACTGTAGCAAGGCCTGAAGCTTGTAAGAAACAGAACAGCTTCCGAACTAGTCCACAAGAAGAGAAAATGATGAGCTCCACAAAATATTTCAAAGTGACAGAAATGGATTTGATCCCAACAAGAGAACAAAGGCCACCAAAGAGATGGTGGGAAGAGTGTTTACATGCTGAAGAACTGAGTATTTGCATCTTTTCTATCTAAAATAAAACCACTACAAGGTTATGCATGGGATCTTAAAAAAAATCAATACTATAGTATTGCAACATTATGCATTCCCTGCATGGTCAGCAGAATTGCTTTTGATGCTGTATCTGCTTTCCAGGTACGCAATGAAATATGGCTAGAAAAAAAACTGAGTCTTAATCGTTAAAAGGTTCTTTGTCAATAATAATAATAATAATAAACTTCATCTCCCTTATGTAGCAATTGTATGCAGCAATTAATGATATGGTTGGATTTCTCAATAAACTGCCATGTTGTCACTCTCTTCTGAATCATTACAATTCCCATATTACATTCCCTATTCTGGTTTTGTATAACCACTGAGTTAATCTTTTCTGGAGAGAAATTCTTTTTTTTTCCAATGCAGTTTAAAACAAAGGAACTGTTATGTGTTGTGTCTGTTTTAGATAGCAACTTTCTGTGGCAATGGTTTTATTACGTGACTAAGATGACCACTTTTTAAAAGAGCAACAAGAGCGTAAAAGGCATAGTTCAAAATCAAATACCTGGCCTCATGAAAAAATAATAATAACCTCAAACCTATAGTACATTTAAGCCTCCTAGGGAAAATATCTTGAAGCCTCATTGGGGACAAATTCTGGAATACTGCTGTTAAACATATTGTGGTTCTCATGGTCCCACTGCACATGAGATATAACCCTCTCCATCAGAGCCACCAGCACAATTCGAGTGAATCTTGACTGTTGCACCTCAATAGTGGAAATAAAGAGGAAAGAAAATCTGTATGCTACTTGACCCTGTCAGGCAAAAGAAGATTCATAAGCCTATTATTTTATAAATGCAAGAAAGTGCATAAGAATATAACTCATCTTCCAAATCCCATTTATTAAAGTTAAATGAAATCTTTTCCTTATGGATCTTTTGTTCAAAATATTTTCCTTTCAATTTTTTTGAATAGTCATTAGTTTTCATATTTTAACATATTGAGATATATTTGGTGGTAGTTTACTAAATAGCATGATTTATTTCACAGGTGAGGAATGCACATTTGTTAAATGTATTCATGGATTTTTCTCTTCTAAGCAACAGTATGTTTTCCCTCTGCAGAAAATATATAGAAAAATGTCATCACATAGAAAATCTCTCTCTCTCTTACTCAACACACATCTTCAGAGTGACTAAAGAATGTCAGGGTTTCTCAGACACATAAATCTCTGAGATTCAAATGCCCAGCTTCTTCAAAACTAGGTCTGTTTAGGTCTACCAACTAAAATTGCCTTAGGAATTACAAGAGACATTTTCTGCATTACAGAATGTAATATTGGAAATTATAAGGCCATATCTCCCCTTAAATAGCTGAACTATATAAAAAATAAAAATCAGACTTTTGAACACAGCTATCTCTCAAATGAGTTAAAGACATAGATGTTAATCATCCAAAACAGAATTTAAGCCAAACTACTTATTGTTGACTCTATTATATGATCTATATATACTTACCTATTCTGATATATATTTATATCAGAATTATATTCAAAATTATGTCAGGTGGGATAACATTGTGGAATATTAATAGATTATTTTCTCTCCCTCCAATTTGCCTATCTAAACAGCTATTCAACTCTGTATCCTCATCTCAAGAAAGGGATATGGTCAAAAATAAAGGATTTTTTATGATTTGGTTTCCCAAAACCTATACCTGTTAAGACATAATACGATGTGGCAATTGGATTCAGGGGATTACGACAGACAGGAGGCAGGACTAGATTTCAGCTCTGGACAGAGCAGCATGCGGAGGCTTGCACTGTGAATTTTTAGCTCCAGATCAACTGCAAGAGCAAACCAGCAATCCCAAAAGGATCCACAGACCCTCTGAAGGAGGCAAACTGCTCCTGCAGGACCCGGGAGACCCCCCCAAAACTGTGAGTGCCCCAACTGTGGATGTGGGAAAGGGAGACCGTCCTCTCCTGAACACACACCCTGACTAGAGAAGCTGAAGGTCTGTTTGTGGGAGAAGTTTCTGAGTCAAGTTAGAGATCCGAGCGAAATACAGGGGTAGAGGAAGCAGCAGAAAGGCCCTGGGAGCTCGCTGGTTCTCCAAGCTGCCCATTCCTGCCTGACACCATAGAGATCCAACAGGAGGGTGGCCAGAGGAGCAGGGGGTAAAACTCCACAGGGAAAAGGAATTCTCTAACTGAACTTTGTAACAATTTGAATGGGGTGAGAAACCACTTGGCCAGAACTCAGGGGAGGGCATGAATCAGGCAAGCAGACTTCACAGGGAGGGAAGAACTAAAGCCTTTTTCTCTTGCAGCTGGGAGGCGGGTAGCCTTGGGCAAGTTTTCAAGCCCATCTCACCCTCTAACTGGAAACAGATTCGGGGCTCTTGGCAGGGGGCACAGTGAGAGTGAGACCAGCCCTTCAGTTTGCATGGGAGCTGGGTGAGGCCTGTGACTGCCGGCTTTCCCCCACTTCCCTGACAACCTGCATGACTCAGCAGAGGCAGCCATAATCCTCCTAGGTACACAACTCCAATGACCTAGTAATCTCACCCCTGTGCCCCACAGCAGCCGCAGCAAGACCCACTCAAAGAGAGTCTGAGCTCAGACATGCCTAGCCCCACCCCCACCTGATGGTCCTTCCCTATCCACCCTGGTAGTGGAAGATAAAGGGCATATAATCTTGGGATTTCTAGGGCCCCGCCCACTGCCAGTCCCTCTCCACACTTAGCTGATGCTTTCTGGAAAGCACCACCTCCTGGCAGGAGGCCAGCCAGCACAAAAATAGAGCATTACACCACCAAAGCTAAGAACCCTCACAGAGTCCATTGCACCTTCTGCCACCACCAGTACAGTCACTGGTATCCATGGCTGAAAGACCCATAGATGGTTCACATCCCAGTACAAGCCTGGAGCCAGGTAGACCCACTGGGTGGCTAGACCCAGGAAAGGGGCAACAATCACCGCAGTTCAGCACACAGGAAGCCACATCCATAGGAAATGGGGGAGAGTATTCTATCAAGGGAACATCCTGTAGGACAAAAGAATCTAAACAACAGCCTTCAGCCCTAAACCTTCCCTCTGACAGAGGCTACCCAAATGAAAAGGAACCAGAAAACCAACCCTGGTAATATGTCAAAACAAGTCTGTTCAACACCCTCAAAAATCACACTAGTTCACCAGCAATGGACCCAAACCAAGAAGAAATCCCTGATTTACCTGAAAAAGAATTCAGGTTAGTCATTAAGCTAATCAGGGAGGGACCAGAGAAAGGCAAAGCCCAATGCAAGGAAATAAAAAATAAAAATAAAAAAAAAACAAGAAGTGAAGGGAGAAATATTTATGGAAATATATAGCTTAAAGCAAAAACAATAAAAAATTCAGGAAACTTTGGACATACTTTTAGAAACGTGAAACACTCTGGAAAGTCTCTGCAATAGAATTAAACAAGTAGAAGAAAGAAATTTAGAGCTCAAAGACAAGGTCTTTGAATTAACCCAAACCAATAAAGACAGAGAAAAAAGAATAAGAAAATATGAACAAAGCCTCCAAGATATCTGGGATTATGTTAAATGACCAAACCTAAGAATAATTGGTATACCTAAGGAAGAGGAGAATTCTGAAAGCCTGGAAAAACATATTTGGGGGAATAATCAAGGAAAACTTCCCTAGCCTTGCCAGAGACCTAGACAGCCAAATACAGGAAGCACAAAGAACACCTGGGAAATTCATCGCAAAAAGATCTTCACCTAGGCACATTGTCATCAGGTTATCCAAAGTTAAGTCAAAGGAAAGAATCTTAAGAGCTGTGAATCAGAAGCACCAGGTAACCTATTAAGGAAAGCCTATCAGATTAACAGCAGATTTATCACCAGAAACTCTACAAGCTAGAAGAGATCAGGGCCCTATCTTCAGCCTTCTCAAACAAAACAATTAGGTAAGAATTTTGTATCCAGCAAAACTAAGCATTATATATGAAGGAAAGATAAGATCATTTTCAGACAAACAAATACTGAGATAATTCGCTATTACCAAACCACCACTGTGAGAACTGCTAAAAGGAGTTCTAAGTCTTGAAATAAATCCTGGAAACACATCAAAACAGAACCTCTTTAGAGCATAAATCACACAGGACCTACAAAACACAAATACAAGCTAAAAAACAAAAACACAAAAATAAAACCAAAGTACACAGGCAACAAAGAACATGATGAAAGCAATGGTACCTCACATTTCTATACTAACATTGAATGCAAATGGCCTAAATGCTCCACTTAAAAGATACAGAACTGCAGAATGGATAAGAACTCACCAACCATCTGCTGTGTTCAGGAGACCCACCTAACACACAAGGACTCACATAAACTTAAAGTAAAGGGGTGGAAAAAGGCATTTCATGCAAATGGACAACAAAATTGAGCAGGGGTAGCTATTGTTATATCAAACAAAACAAACTTTAAAGCAACAGCAGTTATATATAATGGTAAAAGGCCTTGTCCAACAGGAAAATATCACAATCCTAAATGTATATGCACCTAACACTGGAGCTCCCAAATTTATAAAACAATTACTAATAGACCTCAGAAATGACATAGACAGCAACACAATAACAGTGGGGAACTTCAATACTCCACTAACAGCACTAGACAAGTCATCAAGACACAAAGTCAACAAAGAAGCAATGGTTTTAAACTATACCTTGGAACAAATGGACTTAACCTATATATATAGAATATTTCATCCAACAACCCCAGAATACACATTCTATTCAACAGCACATGGAACTTTCTCTAAGATAGAGCATATGATAGGCCATAAAATAAGCCTCAATAAATTTAAGAAAACTGAAATTATATCAAGCATTCTCTCAGATCACAGTGGAAGAAAACTGGAAATCGACTCCAAAAGGAACCTTTGAAACCATAAAAATACATGGAAATTAAATAACCAGCTCCTGAATGAGCATTGGGTCAAAAATGAAATCAAGGTGGAAATTAAAAAATTATTCGAACTGAATGACGACAATGACACAACCTATCAAAACCTCTGGGATACAGCAAAGGCAGTGCTAAGAGGAAAGTTCATAGCCCTAAATGCCTACATCAAAAAATCTGAAAGAGCACAAACAGACAATCTAAGGTTACACCTCAAGGAACTAGAGAAACAAAACCAAACCCAACAGAAGAGAGGAAATAACTAAGATCGGAGCAGAACTAAATTACATTAAAACAAACAAAATACAAAAGATAAATGAAACAAAAAGCTGGTTCTCTGAAAAGATAAATAAAATTGATAGGCCATTAGCGAGGTTAACCAAGAAAAGAAGAGAAAAAATCTGAATAACCTTACTAAGAAATGAAACAGGAGATATTGCAACGGACACCACTGAAATATAAAAGATCATTCAAGGCTGCTATGAACACCTTTACCCACATAAACTAAACAACCTAGAAGAGATGGATAAATTCCTGGAAAAATACAACCCTCCTAGCCTAAATCAGGAAGAATTAGATATCTTAACAAACCAATAACAAGCAGTGAGATTGAAATGGTAATTTTAAAATTACCAACAAAAAAAGGTCCAGGACCAGATGGATTCACAGCAGAATTCTACCAGACATTCAAAGAAGAATTGGTACCAATCCTTTTGACACTATTCCACACGATAGAGGAAAAAGGAGCCCTCCCTAATTCGTTCTATAAACCAGCATCACCCTAATATCAAAATCAGGAAAGGACATAACAAAAAAAGAAAACTACAGACTGATATCCTTGATGAACATTGATGCTAAAATCCTTAACAAAATACTAGCTAATTGAATCCAACAACATATCAAAAAGATAATATGCCATGATCAAGTGGGTTTCATACCAGGGATGCAGGGATGATTTAACAAATGCAAGTCAATAAATGTGATACACACATAAACAGAATTAAAAACAAAAATCACATGATCATCTCAATAGAAGCAGAAAAATCATTTGACAAAATCCAGCATTCCTTTATGATTAAAAGCTTCAGCAAAACTGGCATACAAGAGACATACATTAATGTGATAAAAGCCATCTATTACAAACCCACAGAGAACATAGTACTGAATGGGGAAAAATTGAAAGCATTCTTGCTGACAACTGGAACAAGACAAGGATTCTTACTCTCACCACTCCTCTTCAACATAGTACTGGAAGTCCTAGCCAGAGCAATGAGACAAGAGAAAGACAAAAATGGCATCCAAATTGGTAAAGAGGAAGTCAAACTGTCACTGTTCACTGACAAAATGATTGTTTACCTTGAAAACCCTAAGGACTCCTCCAGAAAGCTCCTAGAACTGATAAAAGAAGTTAGCAAAATTACCAGATACAAGATATGTACACAAATCAGTAGCTCTTCTATACACTAAGAGTGAACAAGCAGAGAATCAAATAAAGAACTCAACCCCTTTACAATAGCTGCAAAAATATAAAATTCTTAGGAATATGCCTAACCAAGGAGGCAAAATACCTCTACAAGGTGAACTAGAAAACACTGCTGAAATAAATTAGAGACGACACAAACAAATGGAAACACATCCCATGCTCATGGATGGGAAGAATCAGTATTGTGAAAATGGCTATACTGCCAAAAGCAATGTACAAATTCAGTGCAACCCCCATGAGAATATCACCATCATTCTTCACAGAATTAGAAAAAACAATTCTAAAATTCATATGGAACCAAAAAAGAGCCCACTTAGCCAAAGCAAGACTAAGCAAAAAGAACAAATCAGGAGGCATCACACTACCTGATTTCAAACTATACTATAAGGCCATATTCACCAAAACAGCATACTACTGGAAAACAAACAAACAAACAAACATATAGACCAACGGAATAGAATAGAGAACCCAGAAATAACTCCAAATACTGCCAATTGATCTTCGACAAAGCAAACAAAAACATAAAGTGAGGAAATTACACTCTTTTCAACAAATGGTGCTGGGATAATTGGCTAGCCACATACAGGAGAATGAAACTGGATCCTCATCTCTCACCTTATACAAAAATCAACTCAAGATCCATTAAGGACTTAAAACTAAGACCTGAAACTATGAAAATTCTAGAAGATAACATTGAAAAAACTTTTCTAGACATTGGCTTATAGGCAAGGATTTCATGACCAAGAACCCAGAAGAAAATGCAATAAAAACAAAGATAAATGACTAGTATCTAATTAAACTAAATAGATTTTCCACAGCAAAATGAACAGTCAGCAGAGTAAACAGACAACCCACACAGTGGGAGATAATTTTCACAATCTATACATCTGACAAAGGACTAATATCCAGAATTTACAACAAACTCAAACAAATCAGTAAGAAAAAAAAAATCCCATCAAAAAGTGGGCTGAAGACATGATACCCAATTTTCAAAAGAAGACATACAAATGGCCAACAAACATATGAAAAAATGCTCAGCATCACTAATAATCAGGGAAATGCAAATCAAAACCACAATGTGATACCACCTTACTCCTGCAAGAATGGCCATAATCAAAAAATCAAAAAAACAGGAGATGTTGGCATCGATGCGGTGGACAGGGAACACTTCTACACTGCTGGTGGGAATGTAAACTAGTACAACCACTATGGAAAACAGTGTGGAGATTCCTTAAAGAACTAAAAGTAGAAGTACCATTTGATCCAGCAACCCCACTACTGGGTATCTACCCAGAGGAAAAGAAGTGATTATTTGAAAAAGATACTTGCACACACATGTTTATAGCAGCACAATTCACAATTGCAAAACTGTGGAACCAACACAAAGGCCCATCAATCAACAATTGGATAAAGAAACTGTGGTATGTATATACAATGGAATACTGCACAGACACAAAAATGAATGAATTAACAGCATTTGCAGTGACCTGGATAAGATTAGAGACTATTATTCTAAGTGATGTAACTCAGGAATGGAAAACCAAACATCATATGTTCTCTCTGATATGTGGGAGCTGAGCTATGAGGACGCAAAGGCATAAGAATGATACAATGGACTTTGGGGACTTAGGGGGAAGAGTGGGAGAGGGGCAAGGGATAAAAGACTACAAATATGATGCAGTGTATACATGGGTGATGGGTGCATGAAAATCTCACAAATCGCCACTAAAGAACTTACTCATGTAACCAGATACCACCTGTACTCCAATAACCTATGGAAAAATAAAATAAAATAATTATTTTTTTAAAAAAAGACATATAATACCATGCACCAAAACTAGACTCTTCTAGCTGGGCAGGAAAAAAGAAAGAGAGACTTGAGTTTCTGGGGGAAAGGGCAAGATCTGAAGAGCCATGCAGGCAAGATCAACAGACACTTTGGCAAAAGCCCTACACTGGGAGCTTGTACGAGTGGCCAAGAGCCAAGTGGGAATGGAATAGTTATCCATAGACTGTCTACCCTTCCCTGAAGAGAGCACTATCCCTCGCCCAGGCCCAGAGGCTAGAGGCTGCACTGGGTTGTTCTCTCAAGGTCCGCTAAGGATGGCCCCTCAGGAGCAGCCTGGCTTGGCCCTGCCCAGCAAGAAGGATGCCTTCCTGTTCCCTGTCTTACTCACTCTGAGCAGAGGATGATGAGCTCACAGCATCCCACAGGACCAGAGAAGGTCATGGGATTTCAGAGTAGTATAGGACCTAACGGGGTAGTATAATGCATATGTTCTGAAACCCCTGAACAGAGACAAAGTTTATTCGCACATTTATTTAGATGCTTTATTTAGATGTATGCTTTACTTAGATGATGTTAAAATTAGTTTGTAGCAAATATCCTGAATTCTGGGGGCCACACCTTGCTCCCATTCCCACCCAGGGAGCATGCTATATTAAGGAAGATAATCCCTAATGAAATATCCTGTGAGCATGTGAGGAGTGGAGATCTCAATTTGACTTTATGGAACATCCTTGCAAACAAACCACTGTGTCCTATCCTAGGGGCATCCACACCAAAGTAAAGGATGAGAGGGAGAAAACAAGGACCCAAAATCAGCTCACACTGCACATTCTGTGTCTTAGTGCATTTTCCCTCATCACAGATGAGCTCACCTTCTCCCTCCCTCCACCGTATTTCTTCAGTATACTGGTGTTTCCCTACTCAATAATACATGCACCCCTGTAGTTAAAAATGCTAAAGTTTCACTAACTGGACATCTTTAAGAGAAGAAAAAAGAAATGGCAAGGGGATATATTCTTCACCTAGTAAATAAGACCAGTACCTTTGACTTTATCTTTGAAGGTGTGGTCTTCAGAGGTTTTAGAGCCTATTCACGAACACAGATACTTAATTATTGAGACAGATTACATCCGCACAACCAAACATATTGCACATAGTCCATTTGTCTTCTGGCAAGCTCTGTTCACGTTGAATTATTTAGTTTTCATCATTTTTGATTTTGTAAAGGTTAGATGTTAGATGCTAATAGTGATATTGGAGAGGATGAAGAAATCAATCTTAAAGTCATTCTGAGGCAGAATGAGAAAAGCAGTTTGTCAAAGTTGGCCTCAGTAAGTGCCACATTTCCCCCCAACCCTTACAGCATTTGACTCAAAAATTACAAATTTATCGTAACATTTACACTGGCAGCACTAACTTTGGGAATTCTGTGGAATCTTTCTAAGAAGAGCAGCAACAGCCAGACATTCGTTTACTCTCATTGTTTTATGCACTCATTTACTTGTTCATTCAGCAAATGTATACAGAGCAGCCACAGGTGCCTAGAAAGTCCACAGAGAGAGGGAAATGCTTGAGCTTTGTCTTTAAGATCAAGTAGGTGCTTGCCAAGTGACCACCAGGAAAGGAGGGGAGAATTCCAGGCAGAGAGACAAGCATCCGCAAAGAAACAAAGCACAAGAGAGCATGTTGGGAAAACTCCAAGCACTTCAGGATTGATGGACCGTAGAGTGCCAGGGTTAGAGACCCGAGGGAGATGTGGCTGGAAATGACAGCAGGAGCCAAGCAAAGAGATTGGCAAGATCACTGTGGTCATAATGGGGCAAGATTTGAGACAGACAAAAGTGTTAGAAGGCTGTTGCCGACAGTGACGGAAGATATATTTAGAATTTGACTCTCTGCAATATTTCAGAAAGTAAAATAAGTGCTGATTCTTCACTTCATGCCACATGATCATAAATTCAGGACTCGTTCTAGCTTCCATCTGTGTAAGGTATGACTTACCTGGTCCAATCTACAAATTTTTTAATTTGAGCATCAGTTTGGGAATTAGTGCAACTAATGCAGATGCTTGTCCTTAATAACTAAATTATTAACTTGGAAACTTAAAGAGGCAACTAAGAAAGTTAACAAAAGTCTGGACAGAACCACATAGAGTTTACTAAACTTACAAACAGATTGAAAGTACCTTGCAAATCTAACTATAAAGTAAATCTGGGGCAATCTTCCTGCCTTTCTCTGAGGTGCATTGTGAATTCCCTAGTCAAGTAAATTCATAGGAGAGGAAAAGTGTTCACCTTAATTTCCAGTAGGCTTTGCAGTTCCCAGATGAGAGCTGCCTGCAGTCCTTTGCGGATCCCATACTATAACACTTTCACATGCTTTTCTGCATCCAGAGCTCATAGGTTTCCCATGTTATTCAGGGGACAGGTCTCTTCCTTGTATTGATGCAGATGGCAGCAAACAATTCTTGGTCTCTCACTTCTCTGGGCAATTGATTCAAGATCTGACTAAATCAACTGCATTTCTAAAATATTAGCTATGGCTGGGTCTGGTGGCTCACACCTGTAATCCCAACATTTTAAGAAGCTGAGGCAGGAGGATTGCTTGAGGCCAGAAGTTCAAGATTATGCTGGGCAACATATCGAGACCTTGTCTCGATAAGTAAAATAATTAGCTGGGCATGCCTGTAATCCTAGCTACTCGGGAGGCTGAGGAGGGAGGATTGCTTGAGCCTAGGAGTCAGAGGCTGCAGTGAGCTATGACTGTACCACTGCATTACAGCCTGTAAGACAGAGCGAGACCCTGTCTCTTAAAAATAAATAAACAGAACATTAAATATTTGCATTATGTTAATGAAGGGATTCACGCACATGCTAGGAAGTCAGTGCTCATGATCCTTGCCCTAAAAGTTCAATAGGAAATGTGCCTGCTACAAATGCCAACTCCTCTCTTGTGTCTGTGCTGTAGGAGGGGGTCTTAGGCCTTCCTGGCTTTTGGAAAGGAAAGAGAGAATTCTACTCTGAGCACCGGCTGAGAGGTTTCCTTCTATTGCCCTGAAGCCCTCCATATTTTCTTCCATTGCCACGCTACAAAATCCACAATCAACTACTGCTAAGAGTCATTTTGTGTCTTCTTATATTTGTGTTCTAGTAACACAGCCTCCACATCCCCCACCTATAAAATGGAGGAGGCAGTATTTACATCTAGTCCCTAGTATAAGAACTCTACCTCACAGTAAATAACATTGGAAGCCAAGAATTGCCTTATTCACGGTCAACCTAACCAGATGTTTTGCAACTAGTAACAGCCAAAAGGAACTGCTCTATGAAGCTCCATGTTCCAGGCCTGTCCTTTAATTATTTCACTAGCCTAATAATAGGATAAGAGGCTAAATGAAGTTAGGATTGGCCCCACCAATAGGTATGTTATAAACCGCTAACAACAAACACCTACATTCCCACTATCTAAGCAGAAATAGGGACAACTTTTAGCAATTTTTTTTAAAACCACCTGGAGGAGGGATGCAGGGCAAACAGAAAACTTTAATCACAGATGCCAACCCTGGAGATGCATTTGATAGCAAAGTCTTTTCCCTTCATGCCTGCATTAGTGTGGCAGCCAGAAGAAAAGCAGATTTTTCCTGTGGGTGGAAACCATATGCTTCTGAGTAGCCGCAGAGATCAAATTCAACTCCTCTGTCACAGCCTGCTCCGTTCAACTCTCTTTCCAGCATCCTCCTTTCAAAGAAGTTCCCAGGTATGAGCTGACTACAGACCCCTCTTTTCCCTGTTCTTTATCCGACAGCTTGGTTTCGAAACGAAGAGAGGTTGCCGAGGCATGTCTCAGCTCAGCGTGATGGATCCATAGAGCGGTTATTTAAATGGGCCGTTGTTCCAGGCTTGCCTGGAATGTCTATAAAGCATATGACAGAATTCTCCATTTCTCCTGAATCCCCCTTTTTTTTTGGTCATTTATGAAGAGACAAGCATTTTAAAAAATAATAAATCACAGCAAAAGCTTTTGTGAGACCTGTCTATAAACTAAGAGTAAGCATGAAAGCCAAGGAGGGAAGGCCGTCTCTCCGACAAGCAGTCATTATTTGGGGAAGCATTCATGTCACCAGACAGGAGTTAGAAGCTGATGACTGAGGGGCAATATTCTTGATACAGTTTACTTTTCCTAGAATGTGTGTGCTGATTAACTTAGGGGAAAATTTATTTCCTATCTTTGACTCAAAATTCAATCCTCCCCCAATTCATTTTTACTTCAGATTAATTTGCCTCAGGACAAACTCCTTAACAAACTACCCTCACAGGTTTGAAACAAGTAGAGAGGAATTAGGTATTGGCAAGCAGCCCTTCTTTATTAAAAGTCAGACCTGATTACTTCCTCTTCCTGAGGCAATCGTGATTCCTTCCAGCTTCACAAAGATCCAGCTGAGGGTTCTTCTTCAAATGATTAAGGATAAGACCAAGATATGCTTTCAGAAAAATGTTTTTCAAGCAAGTCTATCTTAACAGTAGCCATGGAAGAAGCCATTTTGAAAAACAAAAAAATCATACAATTATGAAATCTCCCTACACCTGGGGCATCAAATGCCTCAGCCTCTGGACTTTAATTTATATGCATCCTCTACACCAGAATTTTGAAGGGAAAAGTTTTAAAGGGTTGATTCTGTCATTTTTATTGTCTTACTAGCTTTAAAATCCAAAACATATAGCAAATTTTTGTTTTTTCTTTCATTTATTTGAAAAATAGATACTAATTTTCAGCAATTCAAGTAATTCAGAAAAAAAATGGCTTTTCCTCAAGTGAACAAATACATGGAATAAAAATTGACGTTTTCCTTCTCTTCAACCCTCTACTTCCTAAATAACTTAAAGTTTGTAGTAGAACAGCAATGTCCCCACATCCGCAGTGTACACCACTGAGTCCTTGAGGGACTCAGCATGTAAGAACTAGGTGCATTTTCTCATGGCATGCACCAAACAAAATTGCTAAAAGTAAAATTTTCTAAACAAAGCAAGCTAAAGAGTCTGAAGAACAGTGAACATCCAGAATTGTGGAGTGGCTAAAAGGAGTCCTGGAGTCTCCCTCAACCTCCTTGTGCCTCAGACTATCTTCCTTGAACTTCCTGAAATATCACTGTTGAATGTGCGTGACTTTAAATTAGCAAGTCCTTCTAAAGGAAAATATTTTTGCAACAGTTCTCAACCATTCGGGGATCCTAGAATCTTTTGAGACTCATTGAAAGGTACTGATACTTTCTATAGAATAAGGCACATAGGTCCTCAAACACAGAATTTCGCCTACGGTTTTAGGGGTTCGTAAACCCAAAGTTAAGAAATCCAACCCCAGTGTCAATTGATTGAATAAGATATTTTCTCCACATTAGAACTGAATAAGCATATTGACAAAGAAGATGGATGAGGGGAGGGGTGGGTGGTGGAGGAATGAGGTTCCATGAGCACACAAGGGGCAAAACATAGGTGCTCAGGAGTGATGGGGATAAAAAAAACTCTGCTTCATGCAAATGTCTAGAACCAACTCAGCACATATGTAATGTATTTTTTTAAAAACATTCTGTTCTTTTCCACGATTATTATGATGTTATTTGTATACCTATTTTTCAGATGATCATATTAAGATGAAGAGGGCATTTCTGACCAACCACTCTGTGAATCTTGGGCAGAATGACATTTACATCCCCTGGTTATTGAGCTAAATCACAAGCAGTCAGAATGTGATCTTACAATCAGGGCTGGACAAGGAATATGTGTGAAGTAATTGCTGCATGTGCTAACAATCTGTGCATCTTAACAGGCCCAGATTAATTGAAAGGGAAGACAGTGAACACCTTCATTACATTTTATTTTTCCAAATGTTTGGTCAGATTGGAAGGGCAGTGGTAATGGTAGAAGTGCATAATGCTGAATTTTATCTATGAAGAGAGGCTTCTGGGAGTACAACAAAATATCATGTTTGTATGCTTTAGGATAAATTACTGAAAGAGTCATAAATCCTGTTCTTTCTATTTTCTTATATTTTCAGACACCAAAAGATTGCTTTGAAAGACATTTAAAATCGGAGAGCTTTAGTGAAGCTAAAGTTTCCCGAGAAGTTATGCCCAAGAACTGACATCACAGCATTAACCCTTATCTTTAAACTCGGGTCATTCCTGTTCTCACATTGTCTAAATGTACCAGAAGCTTCTTTTCTTTCCTTTAAAGATTTTGACTTTTGAAAAGAATTTTACAAGTTCAAAGCACAGTGCACTGCAACTCTGCCAACTTGTGATATGTTCCACCTTCCCCTGGCCAGTGGAGACTGAGAACCTTTCAAGACAGAATGAGTTCGATATGTGAAGCGAGAATGAAAGAAAAATCCAAAGAGACTCAGAGCAGCAGCTGCCCTTACTGAGAACTGTTGCTGGGAATTCAGCGAAGAAGGAAATGCATGTGCCACAAATAGAAATTCTACTGAGGAGAAAAACCAAGACGCCGTCTGCCTTGTAAAATTCCAACCCATGTTGGTTTGAAGTATGGTCTGTAGTGATAAATACAGAAGGATAAATACAGAAAAACAGAAAATTAAGAGAAACCTAAACAAAAGGTGGAGCAATTTTTATGAGATGACAAGCTGTGTCTGACTCAGATAGCCATGGAGAAATGGAGACAGTCAGAAGGAATGGAGATGCTGAGGAAAAAAGCGATCAAGACACACATGTCAGAGAAGTGTCACATTGATTTCGACAGACTGTAATCTTTTTCCCTTTTTTAAAAAACACTGATAGAGTAGATAGTTTGATATCCACTCTGAAACTATCAATTTAACAGCCACTGAAGCATGGAGTAACGAGATGTCAGAGTCTTCCAGTCAACTTTTAGGTTTGTTGAAAGTTCCATCCATGAAAAGACTGGAAATTGGAGGGAAGAAGGGATGGATAGATGTTTTGTCTCATAAGAACAAAAAGAAGACATATAAAATTGAACTTTTTCAAGGAAGGAAAGTCTAAGACAAGGAATAGAAAGTCTAGCATATTCTAAACCATAATTAAAGGAAATGTTAATCCAGACAACGTTTGGAGAAGCAAAAACTTGTATTTATTCCTCTCTGAGCTGAAATGGTTTTTGTCTATGTATAACAGTGTTTCTCGGGTTCTATTTGGGATTTAGAATGCTAAAATACTATTGAGTCTGCTCTTCAGACCAGAAAGCCATAGATAGTTGGTACAAAGTAGATTAAATAGCCCCTGAAAATTTGACAAAAGGCTCTGAAGTAAACCTTGCTATTTCAGCAGACAGGCTACCCAGGCCATCATGTGGCAAATCTCAAATAGGGCTGGTGCTGCAATCTGGCTCAGCAGGCACTGCCCAGTGATAGCCCTCTGACCTCTTAGTTGCATAATTATAATCACAGAGAGCTGCTCACAAAGAAAAAGTAAGTGAGAAAGAGAGAGAGATAAATCAATTCCCCAGAAAAATATACTGCTGACACCAATCATAAAATGCCCAGAAGGAGAAAACTTTCTTCACTGCCTGGGGAGAACAACAAACAATCTCAACAAGTTAAAATGTGGCTGGGATATTAGCACAGTACCAGGGTACTTTGTCAACAGTTCTTTTTTGTTTTTTGGTTTTTTAATCAAGTCATGATTCTGCCACTTCAGTTTGCGAATAGAGACACCTTCAATAAGTTTAACAAATGCTTTCTCCTATTTATTTTGTTCAAGAACTATAGATTATGAGAAAGAGACAAAGGAACTAGATTGTTAGACTGTGATCTTGTTATCAGCAGCAGATCATGTAAGGTAGGGTCTAGGGTATGGCAATCATGCTTCAGCTCACTACTGCTACCAGTTCGTGAACCTGCCTCCATTATCTGCAGCCTTGGACTTCATGGGCCAAGACATCATTTTAACAACACTCCCTCTGCAAGATCTTTTTCATATCTGTATTGGATGGAAGTAGATCTAGTCTAACCCAAAGCTCCATAAAATATTTCTTCAGACCTCCATAGGCTCATCAAAAAATATATATTTTATTCACCACATTATTCATCTCTCAGGTTACCCTTGTTGACCTTCCCTGAGACCGAGATCCACATCTAGGCATTGATCAATGTGATTTCTTCCTCTCCAAGGTTAAGGTGGAATAATTAGGTATGTAGGGTGAGAGAATGGAGTGAAGGTCTAGTTAAGTACCAGATTAGATGTGAAAGGACAGATTTTCCATGTGTTTATCCTCCTCTTCTAGTGACGGACACACAGTTCAATTCCTTTTCGTGCTATGCAACGTGACATACAACTTTATATATATATGTAGTCTGAATCTCTCCTTTTCCCCATCCTTGTTATCTTTGCCTTGGAACAGTGATACTAGATAGAAAGGAGGAGATCCGAGATATCTAAACATGTAATTTAATATGACTTTGGGTGTGGGAGGTGGAGGTGAGGGCTGGAACCTGGAGTGACTTCCAGATTTCTTGCCTGGGCAATTGGTTGGATGGTGGCACTATTCACAGAGATTAAGATTCTAGAAGAGAAATCAGGTTGCAGAAATATAATGTAATAAATATTATATACTTTGAGTCTCAGGACTCAATAAGCAGGTGAAGATGCCTGCTACAGTACTGAATACAGGCTCTGGAATGCAGAGAGATGTTTCATTGGGAGAAGTAGACATGAGTCATCAGCATAAAGATGGGAGATAAAGCCATGGGAATGAATAGGATCACTCAGAGGGAATATACAGAGTGAAAATATGTTGGGGTCTGAGACTCAGAGAACACCAAGAGTATGGGGCAGGAAGATTAAGAAACCGCAAACAAGGTATATTCATTAGAGCAGTGCTAAATATTCCAACAGATAAACCCCCAAATCTCAGAAGCTTAACTAATAGAAGTTTACTTCCCATTCATGTAACTCTAGTACAGATGTTCCTGGTTAGTAGATAGCCTTCCACATGGACACTTAAGAACCTCAATTCCTTCCTTCTTGTGGCTTTGCTAAATGGGGAAAGAATGAAGATAGAGAGTCAGGTGAGATGTTTCTGGGGCCAGAATTGGGGGAAGCATACATCACTCCTGCCCACATTCTGTTGACCAGAGCTCCATTTCATGGCCACTTAATTCCAAGGAAAGCTGAAAAATATCATCTAGCTGTGTGTCTGGAAAGAAAGTAAAATGGGTTTTGTAAATAGCCAGCCATTCTCTTCTTCACAAAAGTAAGAAGAAACAAAGAGGTAAGCAGAGATTTTTGAGGCAGCAGTGTGTTGTCTCAAGAGTAAACAGAATAAAACGAGTTTCAAAAATAAATGTATTTTTTAATTGTGATGACAATAACACTGTCATGAAGATCCTCCTTTACATGTAACATTTTTTATGTGCTCAATTATTTTCTTAGCAAACATTCATAGGAATAGAATTACAGGGTCTCATAGGATGAACATTTTACACTTATAAATTCAATTTGGCAAATTTTTCAGCCATAACCCAATGCTCACACCACAAAGAGTTCGGTTTTGATGCTTGCCATCATTTATGCCCACAGAGTCATCTGGCTAATGGTCCTTTATTGCCTCTCTGCAAAACCTAATCCATCAGCCTTATTAATTTTTTCCATCGGTGCTATAACCATAATCTGCTCTGGCCATCTATTCTGAACAGCACCATCATCCTTCAACCATCTAAACCTCCTGAACACCAGCCCCTGCACCACTGCCTGGCCTCTCCACCATCCTCAACCTGTCTGCCATGGCCCCTGGCACTGCTGTTTCATAACCAATCAATTCCTCTATATCTTCAGCTGTCCCCAGCATCGCCCTAACCTCTCTTTAATTAAGACATGGTTTTAATTAAAACCAGGACTTTCTCTGAGAACACTGTTCCCTTACGGTCTCAGAAGACTGGGTGTTTTTTATGTGATACCTTGTCTACTCCAAGATCAGGGTGTTCTTTTGTCCACTTCACTCCACTTTCTGACCATTGTGCCTCAACCCAAAAGAAGAAAGGAAGGAAGGAAGGAAAGAAGGAAGGAAGGAAGGAAGGAAGGAAGGAAGGAAGGAAGGAAAGAAGGAAGGAAGGAAGGAAGTCAGGCGTGGTGGCTCACACCTGTAATCCCAGCCCTTTAGGAGGCCGAGGTGGGCCGATCACCTGAGGTCAGGAGTTTGAGACCATCCTGGCCAACATGGTGAAACCCCATCTCTACTAAAAATACAAAAATTTAGCTGTGCATGGTGGTGGGTGCCTGTAATCCCAGCTACTCAGAAGGCTGAGGCAGGAGGATCACTTGAACTTGGGAGGTGGAGGTGGCAGTGAGCCCAGATCGCACCACTGCACTCCAGCCTGGGCAACAAAGTGAGACTCTGTCAAAAAAAATTTAAAAATAAATAAATATATATATGTAAAATAAAAAAATAAAAAAGAAGGAGGAGAGGGAAAGGAGGGAAGAAGAAGGAGAAAGAAATTGTCTTGCACTTTTGAGGCCTAGCCTATTTGGCTCTACTACCTTCTCCCTCTCTGTCAGGGAGGTTTCATCAGGTGTGAGATAAGAATGTTTTCTGTTTTCCCAGATTTCTCAACAAGTAGAGCCTACTACTGAGGATAAAATGTGCAAAATAACCCAACCCCTATCCCTGGGACCTCTTTCCCTCCTCAGCTCCACCATCCCTGTTCTGAGATGAGAAAAACCCCTCTTCCCAACCTTTCTTGGGACTAATAGACAGAAGCCTTCTGTTATCAGATTGGGCACTCCAGCGACAACTCCCAGCACTGATATGATGAGGGTTACAAGGGGTGCAGGTCTTTTATGGGGCACAAGAGTAGTAGAGTTGTGAAGGAACAACCATCTGTCTTCCTCCCTGTATCAGGTCATGGAAGATTATTCCAAATATGCTCTTCTCCTTTCAAGATGAGGGGATCTCTATTCTGCCCTTCCACATCCACTAAGTCAGGGACTGGTGATGACAAACTCCCTAAATATGTTGGAGCTTCTAAACTCTGAACAGGCTGAAGGTCTGATAATGCAGGCCACTGGCAGGAATTTGGAGATAGGAGTGAGAGGTGGCAAAACAAGTAAGGAAGTAGAGAGTGGGACTAGAAGGTTGGGTAGACTATATTCCCTCCATCTCAGATGGCAAGGGTGAGTGAGTTTCCATGTTAGGGTGGTGTGGACACTTGCAGAAGGTGACTAGCTCTCAGTCATCCTGCTATTCACCCCCAGGATGGCAAGCTAGCTCAATTACCTTCTATAAGATGACTTCCAAAGGTGTAGCTCCAGGACTAATGGCTTCTCTGAGCTGCAGACATGCATGTTTAGTTACTTGTTTCATCTCCCCATTCAAGTGTCTGAAAGGCATCTGCATTAGTTTGATAGGGCTGATGTAAGAAAGTACCACAGACTGGGCAGCATAAATATTAGAAATATATGGTGTCACAGTTGTGAAGACTAGAAGTTCAAAACCAAAGCGTTGACAGAATTGGTTCCTTCCTCTGTGAGGGAAGGATTTTTTCCCAGCCTGTCTCCTTGACTGGTAAATAGCCATCTTCTCCCTGTGCCTCTTCACATCATCTTTCCTCTATATGTGTCTGTCTCTGTGTCCAAATTTCCCCTTTTTATAAGAACACCAGTCAATCCCAGCACTTTGGGAGGCCGAGGTGGGCGGATCACGAGGTCAAGCAATCGAGACCATTCTGGCCAACATGGTGAAATCCCATCTCTACTAAAAATGCAAAAATTAGCCGGGCATGGTGGCACACAGCTGTAGTCCCAGCTACTCGGGAGACTGAGGCAGGAGAATCGCTTGAACCCAGGAGGTGGAGGTTGCAGTGAGCCAAGGTCATGCCATTGCACTCCAGCCTGGTGACAGAGCGAGATTCCGTCAAAAAAAAAAAAGAAAAAGGGTCATATTGGATTAAGGGACCACCCTACTCCAATATGACTTCATCTTTACTAATTACGTCTGCAACAACCCTATTTCCAAATGAGGTCCTGGGGATTAGGACTTCAACAAATGAGCTGGAGTTGAGAGGACACAATTCGATACACAATAGCATCTCACATTCAACCTGTCGCCAATTGAACTCATGATCTCTCCTCCAAAACCTGATCCTTTCCCAGGGTTCGTCATTGCAATGAATGATGCTACTATCCATCCAGCATGGAAGCCAGGCTTGCCATTTCCTGCTTTTCATTTTTTGTTTTGTTGTCCCCCACAAACTTTGCTCACTACTCTATTCTGGCATGTGCAAATATTTCTATAATCCATCCACCACTTTCTCCTGTATCAACATCTTCCTAGTCTAAGCTACCATCTCTTTCTTGGCCTCCTGTAACCAGCAATTTCAATGGTTGTCCCTCCTCAGCTACTGATTTTTTTTTCCAAATGCAAATCAAACTATGTCATCACCGCCACTTAGAATAATTACATGGCTTCTCATTTCCCCGGACCAAAATCCTTAACACGAAGTCCGCAGGGTTGGAGCCTTCACCTACTTTCTAGTCTTATCCTTCCATGCCGCCCACCATTCCCATTGTACTTAACTTTACTTAAATGTGAACAATCTCCTTCCCCTGCCTTTCTCCACTACCCACATTTAGTTTGTTCTTATTTTCCATTAAGTCAGTCAGTCCAAAACCGAGTGATTTCTAGGTGGTCTAGTCACTTGGGGTGCACTGATGAGCAATTTATTAATTCCTTCCCTCTGGAGCTCACAGTGGAAGCTCCTAATGGAGGAGACAGGCAATGAACAACAAACCAAATAACTGGATTACATAGTATGGTGGAAAGTGATAAGGGCTATGGCAATAAAGAAAAATCAGGAAAAGATTGGAATGAAGTGGGGAGGACATGCAGAAGGGGAATATGTGAGTTACAATTTTAAATAAGGTGGTCAATACAGGACTTACTGAGAAGACGACGTTTGAGCAAAGGAGGTGACAGAGTTAGCCATGTGGGTATCTGGGAGAAAGAACACTCCAGGCAGAGGGAACAACCAGCCAAGGTCCTTGGGAGGTAGTACACCTGGAATATTTGAGGAATAGCAAGGGGGGCATTTAACTGGCACAGACTAAACAAGTGGAAGAATCATAGGAAGCGGAATAACAGAGGAACAGGGCCAGGGAGGGCACAGATCATGTATGGCCTTGTAAATCCTTGTCAGAATTTTGTTTTTTACTTTGGGTGAAGAGGAGATCCTCACAAGGCTTTATGCAGAAAAGAAATAAGATCTTACAGTTTAAAACATATCATTCTGGCTTGCCCTATTGAAAATAGACCTTAGAGGGCAAGGGTGAAAGTGAGAAATCCAATTAAGAAGCTATTAAGTAATCCAGGCAAGGAACGACAGTGGCTCAGACCAAAGATGGTGGTAGCCCAAGTCTTAGGACAGTACTTGGCAAAGAGGCAAGATCAATTTGCAATGCCACTGGCTAATATTACTGTGTAAGATTTACATTACCCACATTCCCCTACAGGCCCTTCCAGCACAAAATGCAGCTCTCCTTTGTGTATCTTTTGCTAGCACAGAAATATCTAGAGTCCTTCATTCCATGCCCTCAATGTCTGGTTTCCTGGACCTCACCAGATGACACCAAGGGTCCTCATGCTCTATCCCTCTTTGCCACTGCTTACCTCTGCTCCAGCATGCTAAGCTGCACAGTTTATTTCAAACTATTGTTCCAACTTCTGACTCCCTAACTTTCTCTTCTCATCACAATATCGCTCATAGTATTTCCTAGTGACTCACCTTTCACTTTCTCTTCACTCTCCCAGGTCAGAGTTTAGCAGGGACTGCATCTTAATCACATTGTGCTTCTCTCCATGGACTTTCCTGGAGCTGGCCCTTATATTCTGCGTCTGTACTCAGCGATCAGTCTTAGTCAAGGGACGCTCGCCTAGACCTGCTAATCCCACTGCAGTGGAAGGTCACTGTGCCAGTATTCATTAATTCTTTCTCTACTTCCTCCCCCATATGTTTCTTTGTCTGCTTTCTTTCCCCTCTCTTGTCTGAAAATGGTCCTGAATTCCCTTTTTCCCTTTTCTTTTCCCTTTCAACCTCTGACAGTTTCTGCTTATTCATGTCTCAAACCTCAAAAATATATTTGTTAACCTTCATCCTGACCTTTCTTTACAAGGACTTGACTTGCCCATTCATCCACAAGCAATTGCCAAGGAGGCCAGATAAGTTAGTGTCTGCATCAAGCTCTTCTGAATGCTCTTATCAACACCAGGAGCCCTTAAAAACAAGGCAGCACATAATGCTGTCTCTCTCTACTTAATGGCAGGTGCCCAGTGAATCAGTAATATTGTCCCCTATTCCCAGAAGAGGATTAAGGACAATGCAATAATATTTCATCTAGAACTTCACAATAAGCAATGTCACCTTTTCAGAATACAGCTTCGAACTAAGAAGAAAGTAAAGAGGTCTCAAAGCAGCCAAAATATGCCACTAACTCCAGGCACTAAAGCTGAAGCACTTGACTCATAGGAAAGCCACCTGGGGTTTTATCATCAATCATTTATGCTTATTTTTCCCATAATTCTGAAGGGTGGGGAGCTGATTTCCAATATCATAGCTAATTAGGAGTAACACATATGAAGGAGGGACACAGACTACCTAAGGCAAGAAAATGTTTAGTGGTGAGATGAAATAGTGTACAGTCTGGGAGGACAAAACAGCTGTAGAACTTAGAACTCAAACTGCACAGACGTGGAGTTTATAGGTGCAGAGCGAAGCATGCTCAGATCAGGGGTATGATGTTTTGACAACATCGGCCTAAGAGGAAGAGGATAAAGATACTGGGATGCTGGAGTGGTGGGACAGCAGAGGGTCTGAGTTTGTACATGAGGGGCTTTCATGGCCAAGAAATGATGCAAGGACTCACAAGCCTCCAGTGCTTCATTTGCCCTGAGGCCACACTCCTATCCACCTTCTCTGCACCCTATTCTGAGCCCACTGATTTTCACACCTGACCACAGGTTCCAGAGGCACGGAAGAATTACAACAGCTTTCCCTGTGGTGGGACAGTGTTCCACTCACCCTGTGAGGCCAGCCAGGGATTTCAGCACCTGTGCTGACCACCAGCATATTCCACTGTGACTTCCTATGCCAACTTCTACACCTGGTCCTTTCAAACTCAGCCAGCATTAATTGTGAATCTACTAGAAGCTTGGCACTGTCCCAAGAGCTTTCACAAAGGTAAGAGCACTTCATCCTCCCTGTAATCTGTTGGGGAGATATTGCTATCCCCATTTTATAGAAGTGAGAACTGAGGTTTGCTAGCAGACGAGATAAGACTTAAACTCAGTTCTACCAACTCAAAGCCTGTAGTTGTTACACAACATCAGGCTACCCCAAAGTACATGCAGACATAATACCAACTCACTCCCGGGGTGCCCATCCATGCTCCAAACCACTTCAGTGATCCTCTTCAGAATGCATTTTCTTTATCCTTTTTTTTAGAGAGCCAAAAACTATATGTTTTTGAAAGTTTCCTGGTATTCTATTGGTCACAGAAAATTATCCAAGTCCAAATACTGTAATATAGGTGTTGAAGATTAGATTATAAGGATTTAGAAAAAGTTTCTCAATACTGCTGATCTGCAACTTACCTACCTCTAAGTTATTTATATTTAGCAAACAATATATTAAGCAAAGTCACATTTTTAGTAAGGAATGATGTTCACATGATTCCCAAATGGCATAGGCTACATGAAAACAGTGAGCACAGGGTATGGCTTATCTCCCAAGTGGTTTAATGATGCTTCATTTGTTCACTAGATTCTGGCTTTGTCTGTATGCTGATGGTGGTCAAAATCAGTAAAACACAGAGTAAAAATATTCCAGCTACTATCATTGCCATAACTGCCAATTTCCCACCTGTATTCAAGGAGTTTCCTCAAAGGCACTTTAATGATATCAGTTGTTTAAGCTGGTATAAGCCCTGGGAGGGAGGGAGGCAGGAACCGAGAAGTATACACATTTTAATAGATTTCTATGTGTGAATCATGTATCTGGACTTGAGCATTTCATATATTCCAGTCTAGAATAATCACATCCTTGCTGATTACCCAGTTGGTCAGTTTCTACATTCCCCTTGGCACTCTTTTTATCTTCTTCTAATGTAATGGATAATGCCTTCAGCCTTCTGCAAAGTTTACTCTGGTTAAAGCAGCAATTATTCACATGCTTGTAGAGCAGCTGTTTTCTACACAATCTGGCCTTAAATCATATCCTCAAAAAAACATCCTTATTCAGTTTCAAGAGGGAGTAAAAGAGTGGCTAATAGAGTCACCTTCTTGATGTGCATACCATAAATCATGTCCATTTCTGTTACCAGTATACATGAAGAGAGTAGCATCTTTCTCAGTACAAAAACTTCTCTAAAGTCTGCGGAAGAGTGATCAACACAAAGGAGCCCTGCATAATGCATATGTTGTTTTCTACTGCTCGTGAAGTATAGTGGCAAGTCATGCATTTTAAACCATCCCATAAACCACAAGGAAATGCTTCCTGACCCACCAAAATTGCCCATGAATGATAACTGAGGCTTCTTATTTGAACATAGTAATCACGAAAATGGAGAAGAAAAGACAGAATAATGAAATATAGCAGGATCTTTTATCTTAATAAATATTCATTCATCCATTTCAACAAATATTTATTAAGGAATTACTGTGTGCAAACCACACTGGTAGGAACTGGGTTAGGGGTTGGACAAAGGAGGAAATAGATGGATCAGTCATTGTGTAGCATTCAGGGTCCAGTCAAGAATAGAGAAACCACACTGGATATTTCAACAGGGTATTTATTACAGAGAATTGATAATGTGGGTGTTAGAGAACCGAAACAATCTTTTAGAAGGAAGGTTGGGGCAACATAGACTTCATAATTGCAAGATGCGGTGCATTCTTGGGCTGAGAAAACATAGGGAAGAACCTAGAAGCTAGAGGAGGGTCCACTCAGAGTTGGGCTCTAATATCTGAGCAGGGGCTTCTACTTAGCAAAGCTCACAGGACAGGCCTCAAGGAGCTGGGGTCCAGATGCCTGAGAAGCATGGATGCTGCTGGTGCCTCTGAGGGACACTATGAGGTGGGTTCTGGCATTTGAAGAGAAGCTGCAGGCTGAAACCAACTGCTACTGACTGAGTGATGTGCCATCCTTTGAATATCGTTTTCAGGAACATGAAGCAAACAGGAAGAAACAATTTCCGTCTCCCTCCCACCTCTTCCTTCCAGTTTCTCCACCTGGTGCCCCGACAGGAAGCAGCCAGCAAACCAGACGTATGGTTTGCATAGTATCAGCCCCAGCTTCACATGCAGAGTGAAAAAGGGGAATTGAGCAGAGAGTCAATAGCTTAATAACAAGTACGCATGGTTTACGTTTTCAAATCTAGTAAGGAAGATAAAACGCATGTCCAAGTATAAAAATTAGTAAGTAACCTAACAGGTATAGAAACTGTTGTAAGTGTCCTGTGAAGAACATATGTATTTCCAAGTGGGGAAATCAGGAAAACGTTACAGAGGGGTGGATTTTCACATCAGCCTTGAAACAGGATAAAGTTTTAATAAAATAGAGAAGATTAAAAAAAAACTTCAGGCAGAAGATACAGTGTGAGCAAAGATGGAGTGGTCAGAAATCACAGAGAAAAACAGATTGGGAAGTAGGCTGGAAAAATATTGGAGAGGGCTTTGAATTCCAGATTAAAGAATGTTCTGAATTTTTATGAATTTTTAAACACTTTGAATACTTGACCTTGACAGATTATTTGAATTCTAGGAGAAAATATTCCAATTTAGTGCAGAAAGATGGGACATCTCTTTTTAGAAGAACAAAAGCCCACAAGATAAAGCAGATTGTAAATTCCCTCAAAATGCGAAAATTGCAAAATGACTTTGCAGTTCTCTGCACTGGGCAACAATGCCAAGCTCTCTAGGAGTAGCCAGTAAATTGAAGAAGTGTCAGACATTTCACGAAACTTACTGTGGTGTTTGGACCATTTGCAGTTCATTTTTGGCATGGTCTATAGGTGGAGACATTTTCCATTTAAATCTCTGCCCAGCTGCTGTGTGCACAATGGTTTAAATGGCACACCAGCTGCGTAATGCAGTCATCTGTCTTTCCTAAACATGAACAAGAATACCATCAGTTCTGTGAATAAATATATTTTTTTCCAGTTATGGAGGTTAACACATGGAAGATCAACTTCATGCGGTGTGCCATTAACCACATATTCAGGGGTGTGAAATGACAGAATCAGCTTGGAGTTGGGGTTCTTCATTGGACTCCATGGTGTTACATAGTGGTGGGCAGGTACACTGGCTTGGAGGATGGGAGGGAAGAGCCCTGACTTTTTGTGGTGTTGGCTGATTTTTGTGGTGTAAATACTCCCACAGTGGCCGATTTAAGCTTTCAACCTGACGTCACTGACTGAGAACTTGGGAAAAGATATGCAAAATTGGCTTTCCCAAGCCAGTCTGAGCTAACTCCAGCACAGTGCTGGTAGGTGTTAGGTGGAGGAGGAAATGACGAGACGCAGCAAACTGCAAGAAGCCTAGAAATAAGGACTACAATTTAAGCTAAGTGAAAGGAGAGACACAGATGCAGGAACCAGCAGAACTTGACAGAAGTATTGAAAGCCCTTGAAAAACAGTGATCATAGGAAAGAGAAGATGAAAGAACTGACCAAAGATAACCAACCATAGTCAGCTATCTCCCTGGTGGTCTAGCTTGGCAAATTGTCTGACCCACTTTATGGAGGATGAGCATTTTACCCCCTCCCATAGCTGACCCTGATATTTTCCATACAGAACTTGGGAAAATAAGTTGTTGTCAGTTAAAACTTCTGAAGCTAAGACACGTGCATTTTATATGAGAAATGGGGCCTATGCATAGCTTCCATTTTTTTTATTTGAGAGATCAAATGTTTTCCCCATGACTTTGAAAGATGTCCCATTTCTTTGTACTGAATAGGTTAATAGTACAGATAAATTTCTACTGTAGTATTTCTGACGCTTGGCCTGACAGTCCTATGTAGTCAATTGCTAATGGCCTTGTTCACAAGCTTGAGTATGGTAAAATATTTAATTCAGCCATAAAAATGACTACATTAAAAATTAAATTAATAATGATTAAAATTAAGTATTAACTATTCAATTAAATTTAAAAATAAATCCAGGGACTTTTAATTCTCCTTATGGAGAAAAACAAACAGTGTTAATATGCTTGACAAATAATAAATATTTAACTTCATATTTACACCCTATATAGAGAAGAAAAAAGTTAAAATTTGATATTATGTTATAAAACTGTCTGTGGCTGTGCTTTTACAATGCCCTTGAGTTGAACTAGAATGCTGATGGAGAATGAGCTTGCATTTTCAATCAAAGAGAAAGCATATAAACCAGAGCCAGGAGTAGGTATGCATTTTCATTAACCAGGGCGGTCTAATCATCTAACACAGTGTCTCATGGAAAGCAAAGGATGGGGTGCCAGCAAATTATTAAACTACATGGCATATTCCCCTCGAACACAGACGTGTGAGCACACTCACAGAGAAGCAGCAGCTGCAGCTGCAGCAGTGAAGGTAGGGGCTAGTGACCAGCTCCTGCCTTGCAAACAATGTAGCATCCCCGCCTGGCATTTGGAGGATCGCCTTATGCTTATTCTGCCACCTTGTGTGATGCACATATATTACAAGACAAAACATCTTCAGACACTTGTTCTATTAGCCCTTACTTAACATGCTGTTTTACTTCATTAAAAAAAAAAAAAAAGAATTGTCCTGCTTCAAGGTTTACCCCTACCAAATCATTGGTGCAGCTGAACAAGTGACTTGACTCCTGAGATATATTTATCTCAGGAGTATTAGCTCATGATGCAAAGGCACAGACATGGGTCCACAAAAACACACAGGCAACGATAGGCTCATAAAGATGTGAGCATGCTCGCCCTAGGCTCAGATGGCACTTGGTCTAGGTCACCAACACAGAGATGAGTTGGAGCACAGGGGACCATGGCATTTATTTCCAGTCTCTAAGAAAGTGACCAGTAGGGCAACCATCCTTGGCATTAGCCCTTCTGTCTCATCCACCACTGCTCAAGCCTTGAGGCCAGTTCCCACATGGCTGCACTGTTTTTGCTTTTGCTTAGTAACAGCAGCAGTGATTTGGAACAAGACATTCCAAATGACTTATCTGACCCCTTTGACTCAACGTAGGAGGATGAACCTAACAGCCAAAGCCGAGCAGCATTTGGAAGTAACAGACACTATGAACTGCCGAGCCTACCGAGCAGGGACCCAGTTACATCTCCCAGACCCCCAACTCCAGACAAATTTGTAGTGATAGCAGGCCAACTATCTTTAGACAGAACATAAAGACATGTCGTTCTGATCTGTTTGGACAAAGGAACTGTACTGTATAAACTCTGGTTTCAAAGTAAATGTCATATTTAATTTTTGGCATTACTTATTCCTGCTAACACTATCTTAAATACTGCCACACTGGAGTAAAGGCTATTTAAGTCACAATACTTGGAAAATATTATTATTTTTAATAATATTGCTTCCCCTTGTAAGTGCTGTATTTGCTGATAAAATTGCTCTTTTGATTTTTAGAAGTATATCTGATATCTTATTAGTTGTCAAAGAAAGCTTATAATGACCCTGCTGAGGTGTGTTATAAACATGTGCAGGAAGCCCTTCTTAGGAGGTGGCTGTATCTGTGGAGAGAGGACTGCAGCTCTGGCACCTGTCAGGCCTGGGCTTGAACCTCCACTCTGCCTCTGGAACAAATCTCTCCAAATGATTTCAACTTTCAGTGTGTAAAAGAGACTTAACAATACCTACCTTGGCAGAGTTTCTGTGAGTATTGGCTATAATAATACATGCAAAATGTCCAACACATCATAAGAGGCACATGATAGGTGGCTACTGCTAATGTTATCAAGGGCATTCAGTCAAGTGTGCTCAGAAAAATAATTGCAGAGAGAAAGGGAGAGACAGACCAGAATTGTCTTACACATGAGACTAAATAAGATGCCTAAATCTTATACGTACTTTGATATCCCTGAGAAAATAAGGGTTTTTCCCCCTTTTAATCTTGTGGTTATCATTTATTGACAAGAACTTCACAGGGATGTTATATTATACTATGTTATGTTATATGACTTTACATAGTGCAGTAAAGGTCAATTTCTGAAATTCCTACTCAAAATTTAACAGTATCAGCACTGAAAGCATCGTGGTAATTTACTGGATATTTTCATGATGCTTATTGCCCGAGTTTCCTGATGCAGAAGAACTGACGTTGCTGGATTTGGAGAGGTTAAGGTTGCTGCCTGACCTGATGATAAATTCTCTCTTCAGAATCATCCCAGTGAGACTATTAAGAAAAGGTTGTAGAGAGAGGTTTTATTAAACAAAAGCAGCAAGGAACCCTGAACTTTGCATGTGGAGGGAGCATGAGAGCCTCTGCCCGCAGTGAGCATCATCTCCTCCACTTCAGATCTCAGGGGCCCAAGAACCCCCCAGGACTAGATTCTGTCCCATCCCTTAGCACTGTGCACCCTCTTGGCTCTCCAATTCAGACATGCTCCAGACTGGGAGAGGGGCCTTTCTTAGCCTCCTGAGGCATTGGCACAACTTGCGTGTCCTGGTTCACAACAGCAGTCACTCTTTCCCACAGTCACTAGGATTCCTCACACCCATTGTCATCATGGACCCCCATAGGAAAAATTACCTTCCTCTAAGCACGTTCCTCTTTTTTTCTCAATTACAACATCCCAAGCAAAATGCCCCTAACTGGCATATTAAGAGTGTGCAAGACTTGCCATTCTCACGACTTATGAAATGCAGGGATGAGGTGAGTGATGCCTACACCCTTCTGCTCGTTGCCAGCTTGTCCCTCAAGAACAAGAACGACATCTTAATCACTGTGCCTGAGCTTCAATACAGGGACCACATGCATGAGCATAGTTATTGCTTGAACGGCCAAATGAATGAACACAGCCCTATGTTAGGCACGAAGTTTTCCAATAATTATCAAGGGTTAAACTGTTCTGTTCTAGCACATATTCTTATTTTGCCTTATCTTCCCGAATGACATCTAGTGATCTTTTAAACAGTTTCTGCCACCTGCTTCTATATTTGTTATCATCCATTTCTTCTCTGTCAGAAATCTTTGTGTTATATTTAACTGGATCCTAAAAGAAATTTAACATCTCCTGATCAGCATATTTTAATTAGCATATTGAGCTTCCCTGAATGTCAGGGTAAATTGCAGTATTCGTCGAAGCTACTAATACTGACAGAATTGGAAAACACTAGAATATTAAAACAACTGGTGCAAATCGAAAATCAATTTCCAGAGAGCCCTTACAAGGTAGGAAAACAAGAAATAATGACCAGAAAAGAAATTATTTCTGTTCGCTTGAGAGAAATGTCGGAATCTTTATGCAAAATGATTAATTTTTTAGAAAACCATGAGGCTTCAATAATGCACATCTACTAATTTGGTAAAGCATGTAATGACATGTGAAGTGCTTAGAACACAGCCTGACACATAGCAAGTAAGCAGTCAAACATGTTATTAAAAAAGAATTTTTTTAAAAAAAGCTTACAAATATTTAAGAAGGTCACAAAGAAAAAAAGACATTAACAAGATTAGAAACTAGACGCACAAAAGAAATAAGAATCTCAAATTGTTCTGCCTTTTAAAAGTGTGATTTAATTGGTGCTTGTATTACCACAAGGAGACAAGACACCTAACCAGATCTCCATCTCTGTGGAAAATGGAACCAGAAAAATATGGACTTAAATTTGAAGGATTTGTAGAACCTAAGGTAAAGATCTCCACAAAGTAAAGATGAATCAACACTATAACAGTCTACCTAAGGAAATTTCAAGATCTGCTCCAAAATATATTTAAAGAAAATGTTAGTTGGACTTTCAGGTTAACCTTATTTATCGATGTAACCATATTTATTGGACACAGGATTGACTGGGATGAAGAAACCTTTCTAATTCTCCATGAAGTTCAAGCAATTGGTGATTGGTATGTAGTGAAGAAAGAAGACCCCCCAAAAGAGTCTGAATTCCTCTTCCTTGCCTAGAACAGCAAAACAGAAAACAAAACGAAATTACATAATCTGAGCATCAAAAAATGTGCACACCCAGATGGAATAGAGGTTCAAAGGAATTCTGCATAAACCAGGACAGCCCTAATGTGCTTACCTGTTCTGTTTGGTTTCTAGGAGCATTTGTTTTTGTGGTACCATTTCTGCATTCCTCTTGTCTATCTCACTCTGGTAAGCAAGAAAACCAAAAGTATAGAAATGTTCTTTTCAGGTGCTTAAGAGAGCAAGAGTCTATGTATTCCAAATGTTGACTGCCACAGAGATAAAGCATGCCAAAACACCAGCTATACATGATCTTGCTTCCAAGTCTCTGGGAATAAAAACCTTCCATATTAAGACTGAATCAGCCAGAAAGCAGAGAAGATAGATTCTGAGCAGTACTTGTTATGGGAGAAGAATAGATTTTTTTATTTTTTAGACTTACGATCAAGATCAGTGGATTGAGACCATTTGGGACCTGTCAGGTTTGACAATGCCCCTTTGTATAGTAGCAAAGGGTTCTGCAAATTTCTCACAAGAGTCTAGAGCAGTGGTTCTCAAAGTGTGGCCTGGGACCAGCGAGTTAGAATCTCCTGGGAACTTGTTAAAATACAAATTCTTGGGTCCCACCCATATCTGCAGGATCAGAAACTCTGAGGGTGGAGCCTAACAATCAGTGTTCTAAAAAGCCCTCCAGTGGATTCCACTGCGTGGTGATGTTTCAGAACCTCTGTTCTGGGGTTCTAGGGTAATGGTACACAAGGTTTTCTGGGACCACATTGGGACTCATCCTTAGACAGAAGAATCAGGACAATCATTTGCCCATTCTAGTCTATCATAATAGAATACTATAGTATGAAGAACCGAAGGATGTAAGGGAAATAGGTCAATGGTTCTGAATGACTGAAGATAATTAAGAAGATACCAAAAAGGTCACAAAAAATTGTGACATGATCTACATCAGTACATGATGCTTATATGATGAAATATGACCTAATTTGTTACAGCTGATGTGTAACTAGGTGATGTTGATGTTAGATACATCCTGAAATGAAACAAATCACCTACTAAAAACTGAAACTATTTTGGGAAAAGATAAGACTATGTGCCCTGAATCTTGGCTGTATGCTCATATCAGCTTAGTAATTGATGCAGAAATTTACTAGCTAAATATGAAACAGTGAGCAGACCAGTTATGTCATACATGGCCATTGGGTGTGGTTGGTGTGTGTTAGTGTCACCGCCCCATTCATAGAGAAAAAAAAGCCATACATGTTTCCTAAATCCAACACTGACACTAAACACAAAAGCTATATGTAAAGAACACAAAGAAAAAAATAGAATACATTGTTTGGCAAAACACATTAAGACCATAAGTAATATATTGAACCTAAAACCCCACTCACTAAAAAATAATTTAGAATTATCCTCTTAAAAACAATGAGGTCAATGAGGAAATCAATCTATATAAACAAAAATAATTTTCTATGTATTTATTACAGAATTTGAAGGCTATATTTGGCATAGTCTGAAGTAAAATATATGCTATAAGGTATATATAAAATTTATTTTGTGGAGTTACTGAGAAGCACCATACCGAAATAAACTATTTCCTCAAGAGCAGCTGTGACTGAAGAATAATGTAAAGATAGACAGATGTTCTTTGTGTACTTTGTGGCCCTGGGATCAAAGAAAGCAAATAGCCCTTTAAACATAAACTCCAAAACTCTGTTTTTTACAATTGCAAAAGCAGACCCTCTACATTGCAGCTGCTGACTCCCTAGGTGGTAACTGTTCATGGGGATACTCTACACAATGATCTAAGACCAGGAGCACTGGGTCCAGTGTTTCCCCTAAGCCACTTAGTTGTTTGCTGGACTCAGACCTCAAAACCTGGGGCCACCTGCTCTCCTGGACCACAATTTGCTTTGTGTCTTTTGATCAGTGTAAGGCAGAAACTACAGAATATCAAAAAACAGACAGCAGTGTTTCTTCTCCTTTTATTTTCCACCTAATGTGATGCCAAGTACTGTCTTCATATCACTCATCTTTACTGTGTCCCAGTGATGGGAGATTTTGATAACCTGAACATTCTGGGTTCTGAAGCTGTTAAGACTGGAGATGAAGATGGACCCAAATAGGTTTTTCCTATAGCCTATGGCCAAGACTCACAGGGAGATGATCAGGAGGCAATTCCAGCCAATAGTGAAATAAGACCCCATTTATCACTTTCCTGGGGCAGGTATCAAAATCTATAGTTATACACAGTCATAACCTTGTGTAAAATCTTAATTGGGGTATAACGGGAGAGGTTTTCCTCCAACTTACTTATGGAGACATTTTCATCAAAGGAATAAGCAAGCAGAATTTAAAAACAGAAAAGCAGCTCAACACAATGCGTCAGACTAGACTCTGAAGCCAGACCCATGGGGTTCAAGTCCTGGCTCTCACTAGCCTCTCTGCCCTGGTTTCCCCATCTGTAAAGGGGGAAATAATACCTATCTCACAAGGTTTTTAAAAGATTAATTGGATTAATATTCATAAAATGCTTAAAGTGATGCTTAGCACATACTAATTGCATTAATATTTGCTAAATAAATGTAAAGTGGCTTTAAACAGACACTTTGAAGGTCACATCTATTCTCTTCTCTCTGAGCAAATAAGATGCTAAAGTTTTACAAGGGGTTCAGTGATTTCAGCATATCTTGCTTCTCAACAGTCATCTCAGACTATTAGACCTAGCAGATAAAATTAGAAAGAAATAGTAATGCATAACAGAGCCACAAGTCTTAGGTTAATTTAGAAGATTTTTCTCAAGATCTTCAATAGTCTAGCTAGTAGGGCAACCAAAGGTTATTTAGATACAACAAAGATGAAAAATGAAAAAAATATTAAACTTTCTGAAATTCATAGATCTACTCATAGGCAAATTTATGGCCAAAGGTATTTATTGCTTAAAAAGCAAAAGAGAAAAGAAAAATCAAATTAATATTTTAGGAAATCAATATTTAGGAAAAACAAATGGCTTCAGAAAATGGAAAGGTCATAATAATAAAATCAAAAGTTAAGAGAAAAATTGTGGAGTTAATAAATTCAAGCAGTAGCTCTTATAAAAGAGAGGCAGAAACAGCGCAATTAGAAGAAAGGAAAATATAGAAAGACAGTTGCAGAAAATATTTACGAAGTATAAAGTATACTATGGATAATTATAAGAAAATGAATTCGGTAATCTCACCAAAATAGATAGTTTTCTGGAAAAAAAAAACCCATAAATTACCAAAATTGATTTAACAACAGAAAGAAAACTACAAGAGCAATACTGAGGAAATTATGAATAGAGTTATTAAAGAACATCCCCTATAAAAGCCTCAGCCTATTAACCAGGGAATTATTCCAGACCTTCAAGGCACAAAGAATTCTCCTTTTGGATACAGTTACTGTATTGAACAAAACATAGGAAAATGCTCCGTCATCTAATGGAGCAAATATAAAGATCCGATACCAAAACCTAACAAAGTTGGTGCAAAAATGAAAATCATATGCCAATTTCACTTATGAAAATAGATGCAAAAATCTCAAGTACTGTAAAGTTTTAGTAAAGACAATTCAAGGTATATTTTTTAAAATAATCCACCAATCTCAAGTAGGTTTTATGCCAGGATTTCAAAGAGGGTTCAATATTGGGAACTTTTTGTTATATCGTGTCATATTAATAGACAAAATAACACAAACTAAACTGTTCAATAGATGCTTAAAAGACACTTAGTACTCATTCCTTTTAATAACATCTTTAAAAGAGAGATAAATGGCTACTTCCTTGGCACTACTAATAAAATATTATCCATAGTAATCCCAGCATTGTATTTTATGGGGATATATAGTATTTCTTTCCGAATGGGAGTTCCCCAGAGCACTGTCCTCCAAAATGTTAATATGTGCAGTTTTTTTCAAAAATAATGTAGGGATCCCTTGTTCAAATATGTGTGGAAAATGCTGAGTTGAACAAAGTTAAATATATATCTGATGGCAGGACTTCTTGGAAACATTAAGACAGTGGTGTGAATTCCAAATCTCAATGGAATGCAATGTTTTTTTACTCAAAGCACTGGTCCCCTCAGAACACAGTTCTGAAAATGTTGTCCTAGAGGGATTCCTTTTACATTCAAATAAAACAAGGATGCCTGTTATCTCTATTATTACTTATATTGATTTAGAAACTCTGGCTGGTAAAAGAATAATGTGGAAGCAGACACAATAGATAAGAATAATAAAGAAAGTAAAAAATACAGAAAATATATATCATATAATTATCTATAATTATATTATCTATAATTATTATGATTCACGAATATTCCCAGTAGCAATAAGACATATAAAACTCAAGAATGTTCTGAATGAGAAAGATGGGCTATATGAAAAAATATAAACATTTATGAAAATAGAAAATTTTATAATAAGTGAGCAGGCATATGATATTCCTGACTGAGAAGGTTGAATATTACAATCAAATCCTATTTGCATTTTCAGGAGCTTAGAAAGACGACTGTCAAGTTTACCTGAAAAATATAAAATGAGACTAGGTTCTTTCATACCTTGATGGTATGATTTAAATTACTAAATTCTTTTGGAAAGCAACATGATACAGCAAGTCAAGAGCCTTTAATCAGAACCACCCAGAAGTTACACTCTGGAGTTCTAGCTAAAGAAAATAACAGAAAATCTGTAAGCGTTATGCGTGCAAAGACGTCCCACATTACATTATTTATAAGGGCAAAAACTGGAAAGAGCCTTAATGATAAGAGCTACCATTTCCAGATCACGTATTGACTAAATACATGACAGATTTTACAGACATGAAAACTGAGGCTCAGAGAGGAGAAATAACCTGCCTTTGACCATGGAGCAAAAAAGTGGTTGAGGCTGCATTTAAGGCCAATTTCTGGGCAAAGTCCATGCTCTCTTCATTGTCCCATGCTGCCACTAAGTCTATAAAAATAAGGGACTCTTTAAACAAATGTTCCTCATCTATTCTTCAAGGTATTATGACTCATCGCAATTAAGATGTTGAAGATGTTGTAGTAAAATGAACAATGTTTATAATATAATGCAAAATGTAAAGAAGCTATAAGTATATATGTACACTGTAACAACTAAAGAGGAAAATCCACAAGTCCAGAAAAAAGATTGGAAGGAAACAATGCTAGTAGTCTTGTGTTAGCGTGGAGACTTGTGGACAATATATTTTTTTCTTGTTTCCAATTGGGTTCATAATACATTACTTTTATCAAACAAAGATAAGCTCATAAATTGAAAAAGGAGTAAAAACATTGTAACCCACAAGAGTAAATTTCATGAGAGAGAGGAAAGGTGCCAGAGCTGTGTCTAATACAAGCTGTGTTTCTTTCACATCGACTTGTATGACTTTATACATATTAGGAGCTAAATAAATATGTGTTGATTAGATTGAAGCATATCCACATATCATATTTAGCTTTTTGCAAGAAACTTAATGCTCACCAAACAGCTTTGGACAAGAAACAAAAACCTTATCTGATTGAAATTACAAGGGAGATAGGAAAAATACAGGATCCATTTTGAAATTTGGTTTCAACATTGTATTCTATTGATTTTATAATGTCCAGAGCAGCTAAATGCAACAAACACATAATGTGCTATGCAATATAGTGTCTGAAGTTACTTTGGTCATCACCTAAATTTCAGAGAAAAGGTAGGGGACATAAAGACACTATCAAAGAAAATTGATTTTTTACAGCTAATAACCTTGTGCTTGGTGGCAGAACACAGTATCAAAATCACCATTTTGTGTTCAGATAATTTCACCAGCCTTCCCTGCTGTTCCCCCGACACTCCCACAGCTCTCCATCTGCCGCCAGCTACCTTTGCTCCTACACATTCTGATGACCACACAAGTAGGGTTCAAAACGTGACCCAGTAATTTGTATTGCATCTTTGATCCTCAGCTCTGTTTCCACTGTGATAGAGAGATTAAAGTTTCAGGAAGGGAAAAGTGGTGACTTATCTTTCAGGGAAATTGAATTTTTCCTGCTAGAGGTGAGAACACTTGAGAGGAGACTTTATCCCCCATACAACATTTCCCCTACTTTAGGAAAACAGTTTGGCCTGGAATGGATACAACATACTCTAGATACAACTCCCAGCTCTCCTCTAGCAAGGTTATTTATTACCAAATAAGTCCTCCTCCCAGGGTTAGATGAAATAAGCCCAACACCAATAAACTCTGGAGAATAGTCTTAACATCTGGATTAAACCTACATAAAATGCTAAGAAACACTGAACCACAGTCAGATGCTGGCAGTCCCCTTGAGGAGAAGCATCCCCAAATATCCACAATAAAGGGAGGGCACCGAGAAGAGCTAGATGAGTTACTCACGAGCTCTTTTCATGGTTTCTAATTTTTATTTAATCTTTCACTCATTTCCACTCATTGAGCAGGACTGACCAGGCTGTGGTGGAGACACAGGTAAGAGGGGAGCTAGTCTGTCCGTGTCAGAGAGGCATGTATAGAATTCCATATATACAGAAGAACAAACCTCCGAGTTCTCACTGAAGAGAGAGGTCAAGACATCCCAGCAGTGCATTGAAAAATGGGCAGTATTCCAACAAGACTTTTTATTTTGTCTTTCAAAACAAAATGATTTAACAATTTTAAGAACTAACCAGCTACATGCCCAACACTGAACCAAGCAGTTGGGAGATAATGAGCTTAAATTATGTAGTCACTTCATGAGTTTCAGATTTCAGTAAACAAACACACACACAAAAAATGGAAGTTTAGAACAAGAGTCAGGGGAGAAACAAACAGAAATTGTGGACTGAGCTACAGCCAAGAGGATTCTGATTATATTTTTTGAAGATTCAGAATTATCATAAGGAAATACTCTCATGATTGTCAACAGCAGAAGAAAAGGAGTAATAAACAATCAAATTCATTAGTGGAAAGTACCTATTACAGACTTGTGTATCATTACTATTTACTCCATTTACTTTTGAATAAACAATTGTTATTTTAAATTTTCCATTCAAATAGTATTTGCATGCTCCTCCTTCTCCATCCTTCTTCTGATTGATGTATCTTCCCTGGACTCACTCCATCCACCCCTAGACCAAGAATCCCACTCCCTGGGCCTGACATCACTCAAGTATTACTCTGATATAAGCACTTTGTACCAAGCATAAATGACAAATAGATTTAGTCCTCTCAGAAGGTTTCTACAAACTCATTATTGACCTCAAGAGCAGCAGTTTTTAGAAATAACCATCTTAATGCAAATGAAATTCAGGAAATTTCTGCCATTTAGACACGTTCTGTAAGCATCACCCTCTATTAGCCCTACACCCAACTCATGAGCTTTGTGATTTTGCACCATAGTCAGTTTCTCATAAAAATCTAGAACCCCAAGATTAATACAAAATTGACATCAGCATCAGAATTCTTTCAATGTTCTGGGTCTCTTCCACTATGTTCCTTAAATTTCTTCATTAATGTTAACTTTGTTTCTAAATTAATTTTATTTATTTATTTATTTATTTATTTAGACAAAGCATTTCATTCTGTTAGCCAGGCTGGAGTGCAGTGGTGCAACCATAGCTCACTGCAGCCTCAACCTCTTGGGCTCAAGTGATCCTCCCAACACAGCCTCTAGAGCAGCTGAGACTACAGGCACATGCCAACATGCTGGCTAATTTTTTTTTTTTTTTTTTTGAGATGGAGTCTTGCTCTGTCACCAGACTAGAGTGCAGTGGCACAATCTTGGCTCACTGCACCCTCCACCTCCCGGGTTCAAGCGATTCTCCTGCCTCAGCCTCCCTAGTAGCTGGGACTACAGACACATGCTACTACGCCCAGCTAATTTTTGTATTTTTAGTGGAGATGGGGTTTCAGCGTGTTGGCCAGGATGGTCTCGATCTCTTGACCTCGTGATCCACCTGCCTTGGCCTCCCAAAGTGTTGGGATCACAGGCATAAGCCACCACATCTTGCTGTGTTGCCAGGCTACTCTTGAACTCCTTGGCCTCCCAATGTTCTGCAGTTACAGATGTAAGCCACCATGCCTGGCCCTAAATTAATCTTAAAAGCCACACTTGCCACAAATTGTAACTTCAGATTCAAACAATATAAAGACCTCAGAGATTCCCAACTTTTCTGAGTTTGTTTTGTTCTCAAAACAAATAGCACTGGAAATTAAATTGACTTTTTTTATTTAAAATCCCAGCACAGCTTAAACTGAAGAAAAGAAACTAGCAGTACTCAGGTAACCCAGAAGCCACAATTGCAATGAAAAGAAAAAGCAACTTAGTTTGCCCTGACCCATCTAGTTTAATAGTATTTTCCCATACATAAATTAGAGATCAAGAAAAGCAAAGCCTGTATGTGATAGAGATGGATATGCTTCAAGATCTGTGATCTCAGAAACTCTGCTCCAAAAAATTAAGATCTAAAAGAAGCACAAGATATGGGTCTAAAACTATTTATAATATAGATAAAGATGTTAATACAGCTATATAGACATAGCTACATAGACAGCATTCTACCAATGACCTATATTCTGGATTTAAGGTTGTAATTCAGGAACACTTCAAAATGATCTCTAAAAATAAATGGTAACTTTCATGAGTGTTTGTATAATAGCAGTGAAGAGAGTAAAATGTACTATCATTGCTAAGCTAAGTAAGGATTGCCCCAGCAAAGAAGAATGGCTCCTCTGTGCCTCATGAGGGGCTCCTGTGTGATTATTATGTATGATTATATACATGGAGGTGAAGGGTAATGGATAATGCTCTCTCCCAAACCTTGTCTTCAGAGCTGCTGTATTAGAAAATTCTGGGTAATTGATCCAAGGGCAGAGATATTTAATCTGGGGCAGCAATGAAGTCAGCCTAAGAGATAAATTAAGGTGTCCTTAGTCTAGTTAAACTCTGTTCAAAATTGCAATTACACTGATGAGAGGATATAGCTTCATTCATTTTCTCAAAGAGCAAATGTGGATATTACTTTTTCCCCATTTGGGAACAAAAGAGAAAGGGAGTCCATACACTCTCTGTAGAGAGATTTCCCATATTTATCTTCTCTTTCTCCATTGGCCATGTTGACAGCAGTGATGCAGTAAGAAGCATACATCTCCAAGTTTACATGAAGGGCTAAGTCAAGCAAAGAAGATACTTTTAATTAAGAACCAAATGGTACCTTTAATTATTTCCAATGTTATAAATAGGATGAATAGAGAACCTGTGGCTTAAATAGGAAATCATGATTTAGAAAGGTGGTTGCCACATAGCTGTTATGAATTCCTGGAGCCACCTAGAGGGGAAAGAAGGAGAACAGGAGGAGAGGAAAAAACCAGGACTCACTTTCTGAGCATTACCATATGATAAGCACTCTGTCTCATGCTTTACACATAGCATGTGCTATTATGGTATGGCTCTACAACATAATTCCAAGAAAAATAGAAAAACCATTCAAACTTTTAAAAATCAATATAAATGGAAGACTACGGTTACATTAAACTGCAAATAACAACAATTAAGTATAGATGAAAAGGATTTTTGGATTTTTTTTTAAGAATTGTTCGAAGTGATTATTTAATCTACTGATACATAATTGATAGGTTTAGTATTTGGAAGAACTTACTGTTTTAAATTGTTAATAGTAAAAATGTACTATTCCAGTCTGGATTCTGGGAAAGGACAAGCTTTCTAGTTCCAGCCTCTTCAGAGGCCACGTGAATTAAGGCTCATCACTACCAGGTGTTTGCACTTCACCTTAATTGGCACAAAGGTATGTATGGGAGAAAAATTGCCTCTGCAAATCTTGCCCACCTAAAGTTTAAAATTCAAAAGCAGTGCTTCTCAAATACTACTATTATAAGGGTCCCCTGAGTGTGTGTGTACATGTGTGTGCATTAAATTCTAATATAGCAGATCTGGTGTGGGACCTAGGATGATAAAATTTGGCAAATGCCCCTATATCAGATGATGATTCTGATGTAGGTGGCTTGGATCATGCTTTAAAAGCATTCATCTATTATTTAATGGGTGCCATGATAAGATGACACTGGCCATAAC
The DNA here is from genome assembly GCF_028885655.2 of Pongo abelii. Taxonomy (NCBI): domain Eukaryota; kingdom Metazoa; phylum Chordata; class Mammalia; order Primates; family Hominidae; genus Pongo; species Pongo abelii. Next base: position 91,581,701 of record NC_071990.2, on the reverse strand, counting down.
TACTCTCATAGTCTGAAGACTGTGTTTCAGGTACAGGAAATTGAACTAGCTCAATCAATGTTGGTTAAATTTATTAATTAATTGACCCAGTGAAATCAAGATTGAAGCAAAAATCCGTGGAAAATACAATCAGGGTTATCAGCTAAGGTATAATGAAGCCCAAGTCATCGTAATCTCAAATTTGGCTGCAGATCTTCCCTATTCATCCACATTTTCACCTTTCTAACCTTTTCAAAAGAACAGCATCTATATAAACTGCTTTTATTAATTCCAACTACGACAAATTGTTACTTAGCAACAAACTTGGAATCCCCATGCTCTGCAGGGCTGGGGAGGAGTCATCACTACGTCAAGAGGGTCAGAAGCTGTCTGCCGCGGCAAGCCACGCCTGTGCCTACAATGCATCATGTCTTTCTCACTCCTTTTCTTGGCTGGGACTAGCTATTCTGTAACATCTTCCTTGTTCTTATCCTTTGCTTCCTGCCTCACTGGCAATTTGAGAATCTGTCTCAACCTGCTGATACCTATGGGCCAGATGAAAACTTGCATGCTCTACATTTGGCATGCCATAGTCCTGAAGTTTTCCCAAATCTGTTTCTACAGACAGGAATAGAAATTTCAAGAAATGCATCCTTCCTGGCAAGAATACGTCTGCTCTCATGCCAGAAAAGCCTCCTCCCACTCCCAGCTGACTCCTTTGGACAGCCATAGTCTTTCTTTCTTTCTCTCTCTCTCTCTCTTTCTCTCTCTCCCCCCGCCTTTCCCTGATGTCTGCATGCTCATGATTCACTGAGTATGCCCTTCACATTAGCTCTGATGGAAGGTAGGCTTGTGCCCTGAGGAGATAATGGGCCAATCCACCTGAAGAAGTAAGCCCTCTAAATGCCTGAGGCAAATTGGTACCTGCCCAAGAAACATCTCAGCAGTAACATTTGGGCAGTCCCACCCAGTCAAATCAGACACAGTCCCCACGTTCCTACTCACATTTTCTTTGCCATTCTCAAACTTCAGAGACGTGTAATGCACTCCAGCTAAGCTTGTCTGGAAATTCTTCACTTTCATCTTCATGGAAAGAAAAGATTTTTGAAAAGAAAATTTAAATGAAACTTCAATCCTCATTAACCATCCCTCCACAGAGAGCCTACTGGCAATGAATCACAAGACTAACCTGCCAAATGGGAAATGTAAGCTGATGAACTGGATTTGAAATCTTAGAGCCAACCTGGGCTGAGCAGCTCTGGCTTTTGTGGGCACTGAAGCCTGCAGCCCATGAGGAGGTTCCTCTGTTATGCTCAAAAGACACCTTAGCCAGGCGCGGTGGCTCACACCTGTAATCCCAGCACTTGGGGAGGCCGAGGCAGGCGGATCACCTGAGGTCAGGAGTTCGAGACCAGCCTGGCCAACACCATGAAACCCTGCCTCTACTAAAAAAAATACAAAAATTAGCCGGGCATGGTGGCATGTGCCTGTAATCCCAGCTACTCGGGAGGATGAATCACTCGAACCTGGGAGGTGGAGGTTGCAGTGAGCCAAGATCACGCCATTGCACTCCAGCCTGGGCAATAGAGCAAGACTCTGTCTCAAAAAAAAAAAAAAAAAAAAGACATTTTAGCAGGCATGAAGAAAACTTGCTTTTATCATTCTATCTACTCTTGCTCCAAGATTTATTTGTATTTATCAAGCATTTTTATTTGATTTAAGTAAAGTACCTTAATGAGAAAATAAAGTCTTTTCTCACTTCACTTTCTGCACCACATGAATTTCTGTGCCCTTTGACCTTGCAGTAAATCACAGTAACATACAGGAAAGCCAAAGAGTTAAGAAAACTAAGTCTTGATTGGGACACAAAATTAAAAAAAAAAAAAAAGATTATGCACAGAGATGCAAGGAAGGACAATAATCATATGATATACTTGCACAACATTTACTAATTTTTCAGAAAGTTTACATCTATTGTCCTTCTCAGTGCAATTACATCACCCTTTCTGCTCTGAAATGTTTTTCAGATATTAAAATGCAATTGTAATTATTTCTATAGGAAATAGCAGGCTGAAAAGACTAGACTCCTATATGCTTTCTGGTAGTGTTTTTCTCTCATTTAAACTGGATTTAATGAGCAGTCTTCTATGCTCAATGGGGAAACCATAGCAATACTCCTTTCTACAATTACCGATATTGAGTTTCTGCAACCACAGTTTTCTCTCTCCTGTTTTCACCAACTCACCATACGTACAGTCTTTTCTTTCTCAATCCAACTTCCTAGCTGCACCCCAAGTTCACTTTGTCTTCAAAGTTCACACCGACTTTCAGTAATATAGGCTTACTTTAGACACTTTGTCTTTAACAGTAAATGACATTGTTAGATTTTTACATTTATGGTAGACACACAAATTTGGAACTAAATTAATAATTAGAATAATAAGTGTTAGTATTTATTGAACACTTTGAGTGTGCAAGCTATGGACCAGACCCTTATATCTACCTGGTAAACTAACTCCATGGCAAAATAGGTATTATACCCATTTGATAAATGATAAAACTGTAGAGAGGTTCAATAACTTGCACACTTTCATATTGCTAGTAACTGAAAAACTGGAGATTTAAAATAAGATCTGTTTGGTGGTAATGCCCTTATTCTTAATCATTATTCACACCCTCTCATGAGCAGACAGGAGTCCTTCTTCTTTTCCAAGAAATCTTTATTTAGACTTGGCATTACTAGCTAGGGAGAAAACATACATAGGACAGTATTTGGCACTCATTTGTTTGTTTGTTTTAACCATGGCCATAATTTCCACTGCTACTCTTGCTGTTTACACATCACTTAACTATGTAAATGCTATTAATGTTTCTTTTAATTTCATGTTTCGTAAGCAGTAACACTCAATAAAACACCCATAGCACAATCAAATGTGCATATACAAACACTCACTGCATACCAGTTTTAGGAATTCTTAAGAGTAACAATGTTGATACTCTTTTTTATTGGTGCTCCATTGATATAGAATTGGCCTATCTTCATAAAAAGCATTAATTGTAGATGCCTGCAATTGACTTTAATATTTTTATTGCATGTGTTTTGCTGTGATGGTAGCTGTGTGTTTTAAAGTTGATTCCCATCTCCACTCCACCCCCACCCTAGTACCTAGACAGTGTTTTGTCCACGGTGGACATTCAGCAAATGTTTATTTGATTTGGCTTGAACTACTTTAGAGATACATTATGCTCCAGAATGCATGGAAGAGTGAAATAATCCATCCAGTGAGCTGTTAATCTGCTAAGCTATCAATTAAGGGCACAGCCATCCATAACAGCAACCATTAAAGACTACTAAGTCATTTATCTTGAAGTCTGTAAAACAGATTTCTGTTGGCAGACTTGGACAGCTCAAAGCATCTGCGATATGAGTGACTAGGTCAATAATCCATACATTAAATGGTTGCTAAGTACTAAAACTCTTTGAAATGATAGGCCATTAAGGCTAAGACAGTTTCATTTAGGGATATAAAATTCACTTTTAAAATAGTCTCTAGATATGAATTTCTATGATAAATCATCGAAGATGTACCAAAAAAGGTAGGTATTCACTCACTTACTCAAAAAGTATGTACAACAGGCTTTTGGAAACTGTTACTTTAAGCAAAATTACATATAAAGAAACTGATTTTACCATAGGCTAATTGATATAAACAAGAGTCAAGTACATGTAAAAAAGATTCATAAAAAACAAGTAAGACAATTACTTAACCAGTTATTCCAATTCAGGGTCACAGGTGGCTGGAGCCTGTCCCGCAGCTCAAGGTGCAAGGCAGGAATCCAACCTGGCCAGGATGCCATCTCATCATGGGACACACTCACCCATACACTCACACTTCCTCAGACTGGAACAATTCAGATACACCAATTCACATAATGTTCACATCTTCAGGATGTGGGAGGAAACCAGAGTGTCTGGCAAAAAAACCATGCAGACATAGACCACAGCTGGAAATCAAAATTTTTTCTCATAGATGTTACAATAAAATGACACTGAATGAAACGACGTTATTAGGAGGATCTGCTGTATTGTGCACCTGCCATAGCAGTGTAATACAAGTTATAAAAGATACAAGTTATGAAAGAAAAAAATGTTGTCCTCAAAGAGTTTACAATCCAGTTGAAGTCTTTTCTAAACAGATGCATATTTCAACAATTATAAATCTGTATTGTAAATGGGCAGCATCGTGAGAAATGGAGCCTATAATGTGAAATGAGGGTAATGTGCCATTTGAGGTGAGCTTGGCTTGACAGAAGGGGACTACAAACACTTTAATGAGAAAAGATATAGAAACTTACCTGAAATGAGGGGATCGCACAGTGAGGTAGCAACCACACTGTCTCCTCACAGTTTCCCAAGGCCCCTCCCTAACCTCGAAAAGTGGTGTATAGCTACTAGTGATACTTTCCAAGCAAGGTAGGGACTTGTCAGTTCCATAAAGCTTAATTTTGCATTGCAACATAGTTCTTTTATACTTGGAGGCTTACGTCCCTATGCAGAAACACCCATCTATTCATTTCCATTTAAGGTAATATTTACAGACATCATAACTTTCCTACTTCTAATATCAAGCTCAATACTACTAATCGTAAAAATAGATCCCCAGCTGGTGTGATAATGCCCATGCACACATTCTTCTGACTCTGCCTCCAGCTATTTGGCATCGAAGAAAGCCCACATCTGACTTTGAGCTAGTTAGTAGAGGGTGTCATTAAAAAGAAATTTAAATTAAGAAATTAACAAAAAATATATAGATCCAAAGACTTGTAGATAAATGAGTAAAATAATGATTATAGGACAGCAGGGTTGTAGAATGCTTTGTATTCTTGCACATCACAAAAATATGGGAAGCCAAGATACATATTTACTAAAATCTGACCACATAAAAAGGAAACCCAGGTAAAGAATGCACTCTAGACTTCCAATTCTAGCAATATGGTACATAGATATACCAAAAAAAAAAAAAAAAAGAGTCCTTTCAGCACGAAACACCTAGACATATTAGATGAGATATAACCATCACCTTTTGAAATGTATAGCTGAGATCATAAAAATAAAAAAGAAATGGTCACAAACTGAAAAAAAAAAAAAAAGGAAAACCAGCATAATAACCTAATGTAAGGTTTGGCTTCTTTAGGCATTTGCTCTTATTCCTAACCTAGTCACTTGCTTTTAACAACAACCTCTAGGGTAACAAAACCTAAGCACTGGGCTTTCAAGTTAGGAACTAAGACCTCTAGATAAAGTCTGGATCTTTGAAGACCTACACAATTAAAGGGTGGGCATTACTTGGAAGACAAGCCTAAGGAAATTGCCCCAAATGCAACACAAAGAGATGGAAATCATGAAAAATAAGGAACATGAAAGATAAAATGAGTTACTCTGAGGTACGTCAGATTGGATTTCTAGAAGAGAATAATGAGAACGGATATTAGACCATATTTGTAGAAATTATAACTGAGGATGCTCCAAAACTAATTTTGTAGATATAGAATCTTAAGAGTTAATGGCAACAATGACAGACAAAAGGTAGAGATGTAATAGCATCAAGCATCCAGTGAAAATAACTGTCTGCCAAGAATTGTGTATACAGATAAAAAGAACAAGAGCAAATTAAGAGAGTTGACTAGCAACTGAACACCATTAAAAGAATTTATAAAGGATATACTTCAGGAAGAAGAAACATGGTGTTGGGGCAAAGTTTGAGAGGCTAGAAGAAGTAGGGAATGAATAATCTAGCAAATATGTGAATAGATCTAAGCAGACTGTATAAAACAATTAACTTGGAGGATATAAAAATGGGGTAGAACTTAGACACTGGAAAACAGCAATATAGATAATAGGAGTGGTAAAATCATGTTCAAAGAATTCTGAAGTTATTTCACTGTTCAAGAAGAAGATAGTGATATTAAATTTAGATTTTGTTAAATTAACTAGGCATATTAAAATGTTATGAGTGGTCACACATATTAACAATAGTGCATATAGCTCCCAAAGCAGGTGAGGGTATGGAATGAAACATATGAACAAACAAAATCTCAAATAATTCAAAAGTAGGCAGAAAGAGAAAAAATATAAAATTTAAAGCAAAAAGTCAAGTGAGGGAGATAAATCAAAAGTATAAGTAATCACAATAATTGTAAAAGGTCTAAACTGTTTAGTTAAATGGCAAAAATTGTAAAATTGAGTTAAAAAATAAACAGCTCTAGGCTTTGTACACAAAACACATAAAACCTAAGGACTCAGAAACATTTAAAATAAAAGGCCAGGAAAAGTTATTAACGCTAAACTTCGAAGAACCTAACATCAACATGCATGAGGCAAAAGGCTGACAACACTGCAAGAAGAAATGGGCAAATTTACCACAACAGGGGAGATTTTCATATATTAATACTTCTTTCAGAAATTGATAAATCAGGTAGAAAATGAGTAAGAAAATAGAAGATTGAAAAACACTCTAAACAAGTTAGATTAACTAACATATACAGAACTCTGCATAAAGCAATTTAAAACTAAAGATACTTTATGATAATTAGCCACATAATGGGCCAAAAGCAAATCTCATTAAATATCAAAAGAATCATTATTATAAAGTCCATGTTCCCTGTCCACTGTGCAACTAAATTAAAATCAATAACAAGGCAAAACCTGAGGGAAAGAAATCAGATCAGTTGTTGTCAGAGGCTGGGAGATGGAGTAGGAGATTGAACACAAAAGGACTTAAGGGAATTTTGTAGTGTGATGGAAATATTTTATATTTGATTTTGGTAGTGGATTCATGACTGTATATATTTGTCAAAACTCATCAAACTAAACACTAAAAATGGGTAAATTTTACTGTATGTAAATTATGCTTCAATAAACCTGACTTTTAAAAAAATCAATAACAAGCAATAACTTTCAAAAGTCTCATGCATTTAGTCCCCAAAATTAAATAACAGTGGAAACTAGAAATGTTTAGAGCTGAATGATTATGAACATACTCCATTTCAAAATTTGTGATGACTGTAGTTGGAAAGAAATGCATAACCTTTAACAGCTTAAAAAGGCAACAGGGTAAGTCCAAAGGACATAGTTTCAAAAAAATAATAAAACTGAGTGCAGAAATCAATTAAATAAAAGGAGAAAACGTGGTTCTATGAAAGAATAATTATTAAAATAAAGCTCTGTCAATTCTGATCAAGAAAAAATTAGACACAAGTAAATATCAGGAATGAAAATTAAAACATACCTAGATTCAAAACAGATTTTAAAACTGTCAGTGATATTGAAAGTTTACACAAAACAAATCCCTAGAAAAATATAGCTTATCAAAAATTATCTGAGATTATGTAGAAACACTGAATACAACTATAATTTTTTTAAATTAAATTAATAGTTCAGAGTCTATCCACAAATAACCAACAGATTCAAACATTTTTATGAGACAGTTCAACTAACCATCTAAGGATCAGATGATTCCAATCTTACGCACACTTCCAGAGTACAAAAAATATAAAGACACTCTTCAACATATATTTATGAAGGTAGTGGATCATTAATACTAAAGCTTTATAAGAATTCCAGAGTCTAGAACCCTGTTTAGAGCTGCCACCCATTTATTTTGACATTTCTGAAGCTGAATTCCTAAAACATAAAGGCTTTGCCATAAAAATATGAGTCCTCTACCTTCCAAGGAGTAAGATATATTCTTGCTCTACTCAAATCCCCCCTGCCCTCTCATTGTATCTCAAAATATTTTTCCTAACATAAAATAATAGTCTACCATTTTCTCTCCTCATTTTTAAACATAGAAACAAAAAAAATTATTGTTCTAGTGCTCTATTAGTCAGGGGTCTCCAAAGAAACAGAACCAACAGAAGATGTAGATATCAGCCAGGCCTGGTGGCCCACACCTGTAATCCCAGCATGTTGGGAGGCCAAGACAGGCAGACCACTTGAGATCACAAGTTCAAGACCAGCCTGGCCAATACGGTGAAACCCCGTCTCTACTAAAAATACAAAACTTCGCCAGGCATGATGGCAGGTGCCTGTAATTTCAGCTACTCAGGAGGCTGAGACAGGAGAATCGCTTGAACCTGGGAGGTGGAGGTTGCAGTGAGCCAAGCTCATGCCACTGCACTCCAGCCTGGGTGACAGAGGGAGACTCTATCTCAAAAAAATGATATAGAGAGACATGGATAGATATATAGAGATACATACACAGACAGACACAGCTCTCTCTAGAGAGAGAGATATACAGATAGATCGATAGATACAGATATATAGACATAGATTCTAAATAGGGTACTAGCTCATATCTTATATCTTTTAAATAAATACATTTTTTCAAATAAGATATTAGCTCATATGATTATGGAGGCTAATAAGTTCCAGCATCTGCCATCAGCAAGCTGGAGAACCAGGACAGCCAGGGGTGTAGTTTTAAGGCCTGAAAGCCAGAGAACTGATGTTATAGATTCCAGGCAAGATGTGAAGGCCTGAGAACCAAGAGTGCTGAGGGCAGGGGAAGATTGATATCTCAGCTCAAGCAGTCAGGCAGATGGCGAATTGAATCTCCTTTCAGCTTTCTGTTCTATTCAGGCCCTCAACAGATTAGATGATGCCCACACACATTGAGGAGGGCCATCTGCTTTATTCAGTTCACCAATTCAAATGCTAAGAAATAATATTTAACCAGATATCTGGGCATCCCATGGCCCAGGCAAGTTGACACATAAAATTTACAATCACAGCAACCAAATCTAAATATATTTTTATTTTTAAAAAATGGCCAAATTGGGTTTCTTCTAGAAGCACAATGATGGTGATCTTTGTCAGACTGGGGCAGAGCCAGGCTGATCATTTCTGCTAGGAACACACATCTTTCAGAGCCTTCCTTTATCTGAACAGTACTAGAGAAAAACATTTCCAGAGCTTTTTAATAAAAAATTATATAACTTATTTTTTCTTGTTATAAAATTAATGTTTATTTTAGAACCATTATAAAGAAAGCAAAGAGAGAATGCTTCTATTCAGAGGAAACCACTTTCAAACTTTCACACTGCTGTGAGATCTTCCGTATCTTTTTCCCCACATATTTACTCACCTCTTTACTGCTCTATCTCTTAATTGTTTTAAAAATATAAAAATTAAAAATACCAACTCTCTGAAGTGACTCAATGACCCATTGATTAGGCATTGCATATATTTGTGCTGTATCTACACATTATCCCTACAATATAAGAAAATAATCACATACCAATAGTGCAGGCAGAGGGTCACCATCTTAAAATTCTTAATAATCTTATCTTTGAATAGGTATTTTGTAAACGAAGGCTGAGGAGACAACAAGTCCTGCACAGAGGTCTTAGATACTTGTCTCCCAAATGGCAGTGCCCCTTCACTTCCCCAGGGAGGATTCTAGTTGAAAGCCCCCAGGCCCCACCTAACAACCACTGCAGCCCTCTGTCTGCCTGCAGCGGAGGCCTAGGCACAGGTGCGGGGAGGGCTGAAGTCAGGCTCGTGCACTCAGAGTTGCAGACTAGGACACCCCCTAACACCTGAAAGGGTCTGCAATCATCCAGCAAGTGTATCCCTGTGCCCAAAGGAGCACAACATTAAATAGCAAATTTAAAAACAGGTCAAGACAGAGAAGGAAAAGAAAGGAAGAGGCTTTTTCCCCCTGCTTTGAAAATGTGAAATCTTACGCATTTTCACATTGAACTGGACCCTAAAATTATGTAGTCATCCCAGTGTAACATTCACTTTCCTGATACTGCTGTGCGCATGCTCGATGTGCTGCTACATTGAACTTTGTTTTGTTGTTCAAACAAGCCCAACTCACAATTTTCCAGGCTTCTACATACATTGTACCCTCTTGGATGAGCCTTCTCTGACCATCACCATCCCGGGCCTATTTGGGATGTTCCTGCTGGATACTTGAAGAGTTCTCTTCTTCCCTGTCCCCTTATAAGCACAGTGTGTAAATCCTTCTTTAATGGTCTTGTCCGCTGTTCCTATTGGACTGTAGACTCTGTGAAGACCAGAATGTGGTGATTTTTCTCAGACACCAGCATAAGCTCATGAATGAGCCCTACGTTTCTATAACATGCACAAATTTTCCAAGCACTTTCATCTTTTATCTTATTTCCTCAAACACACACATGGGCCTTTATCTGGCTAACATCATTATCCTTATTTTACGGAAGGGATAAAGAACCTACTGTGAAGTTAAATGATTTGCCTAAGGCCACATAGGCTGTGGCATTATAAAAATAATTACAAAAACTAACATTTACTCAACACCTAGTATATGTGCCCCACTTTGTTTGAAGCACCTTACACGTGTGAAATCACTTCATGTTTACCGCCATCTGTCTTGGTAGGCACTGTTATTATGCTCCTTTTTAAAGAGGCGATGTGAGAAGTTAATGAGTAACTTACCCAGGTCTACAAAAGCAGCGAGGATCAGAGCCAAGCTAAACACCTGCAGTCTGGCTGCAGGCCTGCTCTATTTCCCGACATGCAACCCTGCCTCTTATTTGGCACTGCAGGTAAGACACATGGTTTCTGGTCTCAAAGTGGTCAATCAAAGACAGAAATGAGATATCAATATATACTCCATGATATAAGAGATTTTGTATCCTAATTAGTTCATAGATAATCGATGCTCTAGAAATGGAGAGATTTTCCCTGTTTCACACCAGGTTTTCTCTAGACTGGAACCTCTATGAGCACACAGACTGTGTCTGGCTGCTCACTGTTACATCCGTAGGGCTTGACATGTACAAGGAGCTTAATAATCATTGGTTGAGTAAATTTTAAGAACCAAAATACCTGTTGTCTCAGGTGATGGAAAAAAGTTCCACAGAGCAGAGAGCACTTCAGCTGAGTTTAGAGACTGGCAATGACCTGGATACATGGTGGGGCGGTGGGAGCACCCTTTGGATGATGAAGAAACACTACGCGAAAACACACATAAGGGCGGAAGCATCCTTGGGTAGTTGTCAACCAACTAATCTGAAATAAAATGTAAGATTATTCCTTGGAGAGATCAGGGGCTGAATGGGAATATAGATTAAGGAGGCTGCTGGGGCCAAATTATATAGGTACTAAATGCCAGTATAAGGAAGTTGGACTTTATTCTCTAGGCTCTAAGACATCTTTAAGGTTTCTGAGTAGAATAATAGTACAATGGAGTGTCACTTTCAGAAGATCAGTATGGCATCTGTATATGGGATAAATTAGATAAGAATAAGAGTGAAGAGAAGAGGACAAAGAGTCTTGCTTAAGTGTGGAGGACTGAAACAACAGGAACCTAAACACTGATGGTGGGCAGAGGTAAAGAAAGGCTCAGATTTAAGAAGCATTTTGAGGGGCTTGATTAATGAATGGAAATCTGCTACCATTTCACTAGTATATGGAGAAAATAGGGGCATAGGAAGAGTGAGTAAAGGGAAAATCTGGAAATTATCAATCATATTTTTAATTGGAACAATATTGCTGATGAGTGACTTTTAAAAATCTACGTGCTCAACCCCTTGCAGTATCTTTCAGCTATACATTAGCACGTTTTTCCAAATATTAAATAAATCTGTTGGATAAAACACTTTTATTCCTAGAAATATCAAAATCAGCTGCCTGTGCATAAAATGCATGAATTTGAATTATGGTATTAAGAAGCTGTCGTTAGCTGCTGACAAATCAAACAGAGTAGCTGGCCACCTTATTTTACCTCTTGTCTATAATTTTAGATATTACTGCTGGTGTGGGGCTCCACAGACTTTTTTTCCCATTGTGCCCTGTTCCAAGTAAATAGTGAACAGCAAAATAAAGATGTTCTGTTAATTTAACACATAAGCATTGGCCCTTAGAGCTAAGATATTGACACTGAATTTTTGTCATTAGATAAGATACTGTTAGCATAACAATATGTAATTTGTGACTGACTAACCCTTTGAATTAAAAAAAAAAAGTGGCATTCAATGTTATGGTGAATTGCCACCCAGTTTTCTGTCAAAATATTTTAATCTTATTTCAACTGCCTATGTATATGTCTATACAATATAAGAGACAGATCTAGGTCTTATTATGTTCTAATGGAGTTAAATCATAAGTGTATTTCTTCTTATAAAAGCAAGATAGGTCCATCCCCAATAAAAGGATTAACTTGAATTCTGAATGTTTAATAAAGTATCTTTAATATACTAGCCCTTATACAACAAATATTATTTCCATCCCAAAGAAATGCTTCCTACCCCACACTGAAGACAGTGCACAAAAATAATGTAAAATATTAAAGCTTGGTGTTTTAAGACAAATTTTCTAAATTTAGGGCACATGGGGTGTGGCTGCAGAGGGAGGAGTTTTAATGGTGTTAATATGAAAGGGCCAGGACACTCAAAGGAGGAGGATCTATGTCTAGCTAAAATGCAAAAGGATGAAACTCTTTCCTATAAAGGGCTTTAAAATCCTTGTTTCCACAACACGGAGAAAACAGCCACCTAAATAAGAGGACACTGACCTTTGCAAAAAGAGAAAGCAAATTACAGAGAACTTGGTTTAGAGCAACCATTGACAAGTTTAGCAAGTAAGAATTCAGTGACAAAGTATATGTCAAGGACAAGACTCATTAACTTGTATCCATGCTCTTGCTCACCTCACTTGAAAAAAAAAAAAAAAAATCTCCTCCCACTCAGCTTCTCTCCCTCCCTGATCTCCTAAAGACTTAGCGCAGTCTCCTTGCCAGGCCAGTTATAGTGGAGTTACTCTGAAGTGTGAGTATAGCAGAGAATTGTAAAAGAACCCTGTGCTCAGAAGAGCCCTGTGCTTGATTTAATGCTCTACTGTAGTCATCTGGAAATTGTTAATTTTTGAACAAAGGGTCTCACATTTTCATTTTGCACTGGGTCTCACAAGTTATGTTGCCAGTCCTGATTGCAGGTGGTGGAAAAATTTCATACCACACGGCATACAAACAGGCCAGACAGGACAAGCCACACTCAGCAGATGTCAGTGACTAGGGAAGTCAAAAGGGCTATCCAGGGACCTCGCAGAAGACACCAAGCAGGCCAAAGCAGGCCAAAGCTTCCACCCCACAGGCATAAGGTCCACCTTCTCTTTTACCTGATGCCCCCTTTGGAAAGGACAGTAGACCCTTTGAAAGGGGAGAAACAACAGTGATAGAGGTTGAATTTTAAATCAACTGAGTATTTACCCAAAGTATAAAACCAAGATGTCTTTATAAATGTAAGCTTTTTCAACCATTTTCAGGAGCTCGAAAAGGAGCATCAAATAAAGAAAATAAAGTTTTTTCTTATATTTTTATCCTATCTAAACCATTGTGTATAAATGTTGACCCCTCCACAGAAGGTAAAGAGTATGTTCTCAGAAAATGAACTATTTGAGGTTCATTGAGGGAGGTTTTCCCACACATGAGTTATTCATGAATATTTTAGGTGTTTATGCCCCAGTTTGAGATTCTTTTTGGCTAAGCATTCTGCATAAAGGATGGGCAGAATACTGTCATGGGGGTGTGGGGTTTTTGTTGGTTTCTTTTTTTTTTTTTTTTTTTTTTTGTACTCTTCCAGCAATCATCTGAACATGCAGCTCTGAAATAGGGGTATTTGCAAGCATGCTTGGCAGTAAAATATGACAATCCAGAGAATATGTAAAATATACATTCCAGAGCAGATTTAAAAATATACCAGATGGTTAGTCATTGTTTTTTTTTTCAAAGTTTCTCATAAAAACATATGAAATACTTTGCTTCTCTTTAGATTAAGCCTACTGAAGCACAACAGATGACATGATTTCTCATTTTGGAAAATGTTTCATTACTTCAAAATAATAGAGATGGCTATAAAATGGCATTTTCTTATGAAATTAAGAGGTGAGCTCACTGGTATTACTCTTCCCATCTGTTTCTCCCTGATATGCACCCTTTCTTCACGAAGAAGCTCTCTTCCCCTTACCCTTTCTCTTTCATTTAGTCCACGTGGTGGCCTCTTGTGCTGTATTTTACTAAATAGAAACAGATGGCATGGTAAAGAAGACAGAAAGCTCTGATGGAAAACCATCTACAGTTTACTTGGGAGTTCAGGACCAAGAGTAATGGGATTGAACCTCCCAAACTGAGATAACACATGTAAAACCCATAATGCTATACTTAGTGTATAATAGGTGCTCATCTCTTGATCACTTTCATTATTTTTCCCTAATCCCTAAAGACAGTCCTTCTGCCAGCTGTATCTGTGCTGAGGCCTCTATGCAGTCTCTATGCAGTCTTTTTTGAGCACCAAACACTGAACTTGTGAAAGAGTTGGTTCAAAATGCGCAGAGAAGTTTGAAGTGAAAGTATTGCTGTGTAAAGCTAATTCTATTATAAAGGAATAAGATTTTGTCTCATGGTTTTATGTGGGAATGTCATTTTATAATCTATTGTAGAGTTTCTGAATTTATCTATCCATATAAAAGCACCATGAAGTCAATGACCATGCCCATCTGACTGAACACATCCTAGCACCTAGGATTGCACACAGTAGGCATTTCATACATGTGTGTTAAATGAATAAGCAAATCAAACAAATCATAAATGAGGACATTTAAAATCACCTAGCCCATCCATTTCACAGTAGCCCAGGGACTTGCCCAAGGTCAATGGAATATAGAGCTAACCCTAAAAGTAATGGATTTCTATGTCCCACTGCACAGATCCCTGAATTATTAGAACTTTCTCCAACTGAAATAACATGAACATAATTTTCTTCCCAATTATTCTGGCTGAGAGATATACAAAAGGTGTCAGTGGGTGGAAGATTTACAGCACAGCTTCTGGAAAGCCTGGAAACACCATGGGGCAGCTGCAAAAGGTCTTATGGTAATTAAATCGAGAAGCCAAGTAACCCTTGGAGGCACACTTTGTGGGCTCCAGGACAGCCCTCCTGGAGGAAGGCATTTTCACGGACAACCATAATATAATAGATCTTTAGGCAAGCAAGAGTGAAAGAAAATACAAGAAAGGAAAAATACCTATGGTTTCCTATCGTTTCCAAGATTGTCATATATGCTAAACTTTAACATAGCCTTCAGCTCCACTACCTATGAAATATTTTTCTCTCCTATTATAACAAGGTGAACAATTTACACAATTCATCTCCTAAAATTCAGTTATACCAAAAACAGTAACTTTCTTTCTATCCCTAAAGTGGAACTAAACTCATGAGCACCCCCATCTCCCTGGGAATTGGGGGAATAGGGAAGGTGGTGATGGAGGCAATTAAAGAAGGAATTTTAAACTAATGAATTAAAGGTTTCTCTGTCCACACTGGTTTAAAAGAACTTTCTAAAGTCTCATTTGGAAAAATACTCATCTCTCAAGTTTTCTTTATGACACCTTTACTTTTTTGAAGAGAAGATGTCATGTGGATATAAAAAGTAGCTTACCAGTCCTCAGTGTAATGGGGCTAGGAGGTAGGGCTTAATCAGCAGAGTGTCCTCTCAGCTTTGGGACCCGAAGTCCTGGGTTGTGACCTCTTGTGGCAGCAATGTGCTGGAGCAGCTGCGGAAGTCTGTAGTCAAGGTTGCCTATTATAGTTGAGTGTACCTCCTGATCCTGACCCAGACCTGCTGACTGGATTTTTCTACAACTGGATATTTCTCCAAGAGGCCCCATGGGAACTTTGGGATACTCTGCATCCCACCCACTGGCTTTGGAGACAGAGCAATGTTAGGTCCATCTGCCTCAATTCATCCCTAACCGTGGCCAAATCACCTCCTGCCACTATTAGCATCAAGCTCAACCTATCACTGTTCCAACAGGTCAGCTGCCTCTCCAACCTACTCCTAAGGAACTAAGATATTCTCTTTCCCCTCCCAGTACTACAGGACTTTCTCTTCTGCTTCCTACTTGGTGAGGAAATCCTGAAGGTCATATCCCCCTCCTCTACCCTGTGGACTGATTTGTTCTAAGAGGTGTCTGCCTTGCCTTTTGTAGGACATTATGATTGAAGGGGAATGAGAAATACATCAGCTTATTAGATTTCCAAATATATGTATATATATTTGGATATATGTAGTGATATATATATACACATATATGTATACATATGTGTGTATATATATGTGTGTGTATATATATATATCACTATAATTTCAAAGAGTTAAAAAGGATACAGGTCTGATTCCTATGATGTTGGCCAGACATGGTTCAAAGATTAAGCTACAATACATTACAGAACTAGAAAATAAGTTACATAAAATAATATAGTAAAAAAGTCCTACTGAATGTAGTAGAGTGAACTATATTTAACATCTCCAAGACATAACTAAGCCTTAGTTTTTGTATCTATAAAATACAGATAATAACGTCTGGTCTGCCTACATTACCTGGGTGTAAAACAAAACCAACACTTTGAATGCTATAAAGTTTGGAGAAATGAAACTTAGAGTAGGAAATCTATAAAATGAATTTTATCCCTGAGCCCCAACCCTATGGCATAATGGGATCTCACTATATATATGGCCTGACCAGATATCAACTGACAACCTCCTGAGAATTAAGCAGCAGTATCCCATGGCATGGCATAAAGCTCAGTGGGGTATATAAAATTGCTATTGAACCAAATTTTAAACGTATTCTTTCTCTTCTATTCATAGAAAAAGCCACATTTACATGAGTGTGGTTGAAAAGATTTGCTGTAGAGCAGCAATTTTATGGGAGCGTGTGTGGGGGAAAGGTTTGATTGAAGTGCATATGGCAAACCTTTAAGACTGATTTAATAGAGGGAAATGCCTGCCAGCATCTGAAACCCTGGACTGGAGTAGCTCAGAGCCCACAGATGCTACAAACATTTCAGGAGCCTTCGACTGGGTAGAAATTGGACATATTTTGAATCAAATCATTCTACAGAGTAGCTTATTCTGCAGTTGTTCTCCCAGCATCTGGGATGCTTTGCCAAGAATGATCATATTTTTGTAATCTCAAATCCATAATAAGTTATACAGGGCAGGACCTCCTCTAAAAGACTGACTGGAACACAGAAAGGTTGGGAAACACAGTGGCATGATATCCATCCCTGGACGGGTCCTCCTCCATTTTCCTTCTTGCAAGGTTCTGTGCTTGCCCTCACTCCCAGGACTGCTGCAGGGTCTCTATAGTCCATTTTCTCCTCGTGTGTCCATAGAGTAAACTGCTCATTTTGCCTTTCATCTAAAACGTCAGCTACTTGTTTTAGGGATTTTTTGTACATATGGCTAGATATGTAGAGTCCTGAAAAATAATATGAAGAAAGTTTGAGAATTTAAAAATAATACTTTAATTAGTTGTGACTTTCAGGTAACTTCTAACTCAGCCAGGGGCAGTTGCTCTCAGCTCATCAGCTGGACATTACAATACCCATCTTATGGCCTGTACTTTATGGCTCCTGAGACACTTTCCCATGCATTGCCTTATGTGATCTTCTCAAAAACCTTGCTATGGCCAAGTACTATAGCTCACACCCGTAATTGCGGCACTTTGGGAGGCTAAGGCGGGCAGATCTCTTGAGGTTACGAGTTCAAGACCAGCCTGGCCAACATGATGAAACCCTGTCTTTACTAACAATGCAGAAATTAGCCAGGCATCTGTAATCCCAGCTATTTGGGTGGCTGAGGCACAAGAATCACTTGAACCTGGGAGGCGGAGGTTTCAGTGAGCCAAGATCGTGCCACTGCACTCTAGCCTGGGTAACATAGTGAGACCCCGTCTCAAGATTTAAAAACAATTAAAAAAATAAAATCTTGTAGTAACAGCAATGCAAACAATGTACAGAATGACCCAGAGATAATATGTACAGAACATTCTCATCTACTAAGGAGAGTCAGAGTGATAATCCAGATCTCCAAAGTCCCAGATGAATCCCTTTAACTTTTCCGATGACTTCCCAATCATGGATGTTTTGAAGCTTATTAAAGAAAATGACAGGCAGTCATGATTCCTTCAGCTGCAGTCATTGCAACTGATGTTTACTTATACCATTTTCAAAAAGCTAGATGTTTCAAACTCCAAAATCAATGTTCTTTCCCATTCCTCTATTCACATGTTTCTCTGCCATCCACAGGGAAAATCAGTAGTGATCATTTCTCTCTCTGCTTAAAATGTTCAGTGCTATCAGTTATTTTCATCTTTCAATATAAGATGCAGGTATAGATAGAAATTAGGATTCTGAAATAGTATTGATTAGCCTTTGTCAAATAAACTGTGTAATCTATGAAAATACAAGGATCCAGCTGACATCTGACTAGAAGGGAAAAAAAGTTCATCTTATAAAACGAGTTGTATATGCCATGCTGCTAATAAGGGATATTCTATTTCTGAAATGTCCAGATCAGGAAGGACCATAGTGGTGCCTGGTCTCCCCTTCCAAGCAACACCACAATTGGCCAAGGCAATTAGAAAAGGCTCTGCAGAGTCTTTGGGATGGCACCAATACAGTTGCCTAATTTTCTGTCTTCCAGATTCCTAATAAAATTGTATAGAAAACACAATGTGGAAAAGGCTATATTTTTAACGGGCACAAGCAAGAAGTTTTATCACAATGCTGTCAGATGCTAACAGGACTGGACTGAAGGAGATATAGAAGGGCAATCCATGAATCTCCTTCTAGAAAAAGCAGAAGTCAATAAAGACAACCTGAAAGAACCAGATAGAAGCAGGAGATGGAATTAAAATGTTGCTGGTAGGGCATTTGTGGTGACACCTGAAGTTCAACAAGGACATCAAGAGATGTTCCTAATGTTGCCAGACACATCAAGAGGGGAACTGTATTAAAGGTCTAAATTAGAAAGCAAAACTTTGAAACACTTAGAAAGCAAAATATAGAGTAATACCTGTATTAGTCCATTCTCACATTGCTGTAAGAACATACCCAAGAGTAGGTAACTTATAAGAAAAAGAGGTTTAATTGACTCACAGTTCAGCATGGCTGGGGAGGCCTCAGGAAACTTGCAATCATGGCAGAAAGGGAAACAAACATGCCCTTCTTCACAGGGTGGCAAGGAGAAGAAGAATGAGAACTGAGTGAAGGGGGAGACCCCTTATAAAACCATCAGATCTCATGAGAGCTCACTCACTGTCATCAGAACAATATGAGAGTAACTGCCCCCATGATTCAGTTACCCCGACAAGGTCCCTCCCATGAAACATGGGGATTATGGGAACTACAGTTCAAGATGAGATTTGGGTGGAGATACAACCAAACAATATCATTCCACCCCTGACCCCTCCCAAATCTCATGTCCTCACATTTCAAAACGTAGTCATGCCCTTCCAACTGTCCTCCAAAGTCTTAACTCATTCCAGCATTAACTCAAAAGTCTAAGTCTCTCATCTGAGGCAAGGCAAGTCCCTTCCACCTATAAGCCTGTAAAGTCAAAAGAAGTTAGTTACTTCCTAGATAGAATGGGAGTACAGGCATTGGGTAAATACATCCTTTCCAAATTGGAGAAATTGGCCAAAATGAAGAGACTACGGGCCCCATGCAAGTCTAAAATCCATGGGGCAGTCATTAAACCTTAAAGTTCCAAAATGATCTCCTTTGACTCCATGTCTCACATCCAGGTCACAATGATGCAAGAGGTGGGCTTCCATGACCTTGGACAGCTCCACCTCTGTGGCTTTGGAGGGTACAGGCCCCCTCCCAGCTGCTTTCACACTCTGGTGTTGAGTGCCCCAGTGGAGACTCTGTGTGAGGGCCCAACTTCACATTTCCCTTCCACACTTCCCTAGCAGAGGTTCCCCATGAAGGTTCTGACCCTGCAGCAAACTTCTGCCTGGACATCAAGTCATTTCCATACATCCTCTGAAATCTAGGTGGAGATTCCCAAACCTCAATTATTGACTTCTGTGCATCCACAGGCTCAACACCTCATGGAAGCTGCCAAGGTTTGGGGCTTGCACCTTCTCAAGTCACAACTCAAGCTGTACCTTGACCTCTTTTAGCCATGGCTGGAACACCTAAGACACCAGGCACCAAGTCCCCAGGGTGCACACAGGAGGGGGCCCTGGGTCCAGCCCACAAAATGATTTTTTCCTCCTAGGCCTCTGGGCCTATGATAGGAGGGATTACTGGGAAGGTCTCTTGACAATGCCCTTGGACATTCTCCCAATGCCAATGAACAATCACCCATTGTCTTAGTGATTAACATTCAGCTCCTTGTTACTTATGCAAATTTCTACAGCAGGCTTGAATTTCTCCCCAGAAAATTTGGTTTTTCTTTTTTATCCCATCACCAGCCTGCAAATTTTCCAAACTTTTATGCTCTGCTTCCTCTTGAATGCTTTACTGCTTAGAAATTTCTTCCACCAGATACCCTAAATCATCTCTCTCAAGTTCAAAGTTCCATAGATCTCTAGGGCAGGGACAAAATACTGGCAGTCTCTTTGCATAGCAAGAGTGACCTTTACTCCAGTTCCCAACAAGTTCCTCATCTCCATCTGAGACCACTTCAGCCTGGATGTCATTGTCTATATCACTATCAGCATTTAGGTCAAAGCCATTCAACAAGTCTCTAGGAAGTTCCAAACTTTCCCACATTTCCCTGTCTTCTTCTGAGCCCACCAAAGGGTTCCAACCTCTGCCTCAGTTACTCAGTTCCAAAGTAACTTCCACATTTTCGAGTATCTTTATAGGAGTGCCCCACTCTCTGCAATGCCAATTTACTTTAGTAGTCCATTCTTGCACTGCTGTAAGGATATACCCAAGACTGGGTAATTTATAAAGGAAACAGGTTTAATTGACTCACAGTTCAGCATGGCTGGGGAAGCCTCAGGAAACTTGCAATCATGGTGGAAGGGGAAGTGAACAAGTTTTTCTTCACATGGCAATAGGGAAAAGAAGAATAAGAGCTGACCAAAGGGGGAAGCCCCTTATAAAACCATCAGATCTCATGAGAACTTACTCACTAACATGAGAACAGGATGGGGGAAACCACCCCCATTATTCAATTACCTTCACCTGGTCCCTCCCACGACCCATGGGGATTGTAGGAACTAAAATTCAAAACGAGATTTGTATGGGAACACAGCCAAACCATATCAATGTCTTTTTGACCTTTGAACAAGATGAACCTCTTAAAGGAAAGACTAAAAATATAAATCACAAATTAAAATATGGATAAATATGACAAAATTAAAATATATACTTTTGCTCATCAAAAGACAATTATTTAAAAGGGTAAATGAGAAGTCACATAATTGAGGAAGATATTTGTAATGAATAAAATCAATGTAGAATTCATGCCCAGCATATGGAGAGAGAATTACTAAAAATCAATTAGAAACAAAAATTGTTTAACCAAAGCAACAAACAGACAAATTAGACTTCATCAAAATTAAGAATTTTGTGCATCAAAGAAAATTTTCAAAAAAGTGAAGACAACCTACAGTAGAAAATTTTTGCAAATCATATGTCTGATGAGGGGTTAGCATACAAATACATAAAGAACTTCTAAGACTCAACAACAAAAAGACAATCTATGTTAAAAAATGGACAGATGAGTTGAATAGACATTTCTTCAAAGAAGATATACAAATAGCACATGAAAAGATGCTCAATATCATTAGTCATTAGGGAAATGCACATCAAAATCACAATGAGATACAACTTCATACCTACTAGAATGGCTACAATTTTGTTAATAAAGAAAATAATGTTTGGTAAGGGTATGGAGAAATAGTAACCTTGTAGGTTTGCGATGGAAATGCAAAATGGTACACGTTCTGTGGAAAGTAGTTTGGCAGCTCCCCCAAAATTTAAACATAGAATTACCATATGACCCAGTAATTCCACTCCTAAATATACATTCAAAAGATTTGAAAACAGGAACTCAGACACTTGTGTGTTACTGTTCACTGCAGTATTTTTCAGAACAGCCAAAATGTGGTGGACACCCTATATATGCCAATAAAAGGATCAACAAAATGTGGTATATATATGCAATGGAATATTATTCAGCCATAAAAAAGAAATGAAGTTCTGATGCATACTACAACATGAATGAACTTGAAGACATTATGCTAAGTGAAATAAGCCAAATGCTAAAGGAAAAATACTGTATGATCTTATTCATGTGTATATATATACAATAGGCAAGTTCATGGAGACAGAAAGCAGATTTGAAGTGACTAGAGGCTGTGGGGAGAGGTAAGAAGGAGAGGAGAATTATTGCTTAATGGATATAGAGTTTCTATTTGGGGTGATGAAGAAGTTCTGAAGTAGATAGTGGGAATGGATGCACAACACTGTGAATATACTTAATGCCACTGAGTTGTACAACTACAAATGGTTAAAATGGCAAATTTTATATTTCATATATTTTACTACAATGATTTTTTAAATGATAGAAAAAATGATAATTTAATCTGTTAGTAGTGGGCAAAACATATGAACATAAATTCAGAGAATATGATACCAAATGGCCAATAAACATATGAGTAGATGGTCAGTCCCATTAGTAAAAAGGAGTATGAAGATTAAAGTCATAGAAGATACCATTTCTTACTCATCAGATTAAAAAACATTAAAGTCTTAAAGTCACAAATGTTGGAAAGCATTGGAACAACAGGAACATTGATTTGCTGTTATTGGGAATGTAAATTAGTATTCACTACTTTGAAAGTATTTCAGCAGTATCTAGTAAAGCTGAATTGCGAATCCATGGAGTACACAATTCCTCTCCTAGCCATGTATTGTAGAGAAATTCTTGCACGTGTACACAAAAAGGCATGTTCAACAACACTCATAGTAACAGTATTGGCAAAGTCAAAAGCAAGAAACAATCTGAACATCCAACAAGAGAAGAATGGGTAAATTACTTACAGTATATTCACACAATGAAAGACTACACAGCAGTAAAAATGAACCAACTAGAGCCATACATATTCTCATGGAAGAATTTCACAAACATAATGCCAAGCAAAAAAAAAATGGTAAGTTTCAATGAAACAGATTATTCCATATGCATAAAATAGTAAAACATGAAAAATTGTATTCATCATTATATTCTATTTATCCTCTATGTTACTGTCTTTATTAAAAGAGTAAAATGAAAAGGAAATGACAATTACTAAATTCTCTCTGGTGGGTGTGGGAAGGGAATGAGATGAGAAGGACACAGGGAGTTTCAATTTATTGGTACTATTTATTTCATAAGCTCAGTGGTGGATACACAGCTATTCATTATATTAGTATTTAGAGCTTTTCTATGTTTTAACATTTCATGATAACTTCTAAAAAAGAAGTCTAAAAAGAATTATACATGGTTATTGAATATACCTTGCCAAAGATACTGTGCCTGACATTACCAAGCTATCGAGCACATGATCTAGTTGTGGGTAAAACATTTGCAAAAATACATAATATCTAAAGTTCACAAATATCAGGCTGCATAATATAAGAATTGAGAAGAGGAGCCTATAAACCCTATAGCCAAGTCCTGGAAAATTAATTCCATAAAACCTTAACAGTAGATTCAAAAAATAGAGAGAAAAAAGTATACTTAACTACCTCTCAATTCTCCATCCAGTGTTTCAAGGGTTTGTGTCTGATTTATTTTTCCTTATCTAATTTCTTTAAGTGTTTCATCCCCATAAGTCATATAAAATTTATTCTTAGAGAGATCAGATGTGAGTAAATGAATGCTTCACCTTGGTTGCCTATACCCAGGCTGTAGGAATTCTGTCCCATATTTACAGAGTTTGACATACTCATCCTGGGTGGGTTTAAGTATGTTTCACAATACTTCATCCATCTTTCCATTTGCAAAGTAAAGAACCAGGAGTCATTTTCATATTCTCCTTGTTTAATAGTTTTATACCTGCCCAAATGCAACTTTCCTATGAAAAGTCACACAGCATGTGGGAAGTAGAAAAGGACACTAAGTGCCCATTAAGAACTCACAAAATTATTCTTCTATATTAATGCAAATATATTCTATATTCTATATTTAGTATAAAATCTTTAAGGGTCTCTATCCATGAGGGAGAAAAGAAGTAAAGTTTATTCTCTATTTTACCTTAAGAGTAAAACTTAGTTAAATGGCTTGATTCACATTGCACCCCAGAACTTGATAACTTGAGAAAATTATCTCACTTAATGTGTGCAACAATTGTACTATTAAATTAAATATTATTAATAGTTGCTATTATCATCATTAATATTATTCTCAGGAGCAGAGTCAGAATGGAAATTCAAATTGCATATTTTTAATCCCTATGTGGTTTTCAGCACATCGTCCCATCTCCAGCAATGATATTGTGCCCTTACCCTGGTCCAGAATGGGAAAATAAATCCATTTCTACTTTGCCTCCTTGATGACAGGAGTCCCCAATAGCAGTGTACAATATCAACCCACCTTATTGAGAAAATGGTCACGGAGGCTTTTCTTCATGTATTTTGAATTTTCCATCATTGAGGAAATGTTCACTATACATAATTGCATGCTTTCTAATACTGCTTTCCTTCAAATTGGATTTTTCCCCCATGGATTTTAAAGCTACTTCCATTAGAGAAAAGTAAAAACAGTTGTAATTTCAGCAATTTGCCATTTTCCTCCTTTTGGGATAGTTTTACTCATTGTATTTGAAGGATAAATAACTAAATGATCTTGAAATATTTAATGTGAAAGAGATGCCAAGATTTTCAACACAAGAAAGCACACCTAATATGCCATAAAAGGTAGCTTGAAAAATAGAACTCTTTTCAGTAGATACATAAACTCCTATTTAACTACTAGCACTTTCTATTTCCTTATTCCTGCCCTATAATGAGCTATTCCCTGTTTACTGTTCTTAAACTTGGTTACTAGTGCCACTTCATATAATCCCAGATGGTTAAGGTTTCGAGAAGCTACACACACAAATAAGTAAATCAAACAGGAAGGGAAAACAGCAAAAGGATAATGTAACTTAAGATCCAATTTGAGGGTAAAATATAGTAGTGGGTCCTCTCA
This sequence comes from Pongo abelii, assembly GCF_028885655.2. Lineage (NCBI taxonomy): Eukaryota > Metazoa > Chordata > Mammalia > Primates > Hominidae > Pongo > Pongo abelii. The sequence goes on along the minus strand of NC_071990.2, from coordinate 91,556,695 downwards.
GATTGCCGAGATTTAAACACATCATGAAATTTTATCAGGCATCCTTCAGTGGGCCACCATACTGCTTTTATATAACTTCACATCCTAGAAATGTAATTATCTAGAGAGTTGCATTTTTTCAATTGGTTTGGACATTTGTTCTTCAATTCATCAGATTTTCCATTGGCCTATCTTGAGTTATATAAATCAGAAGTTTTCCCTACCGAGAATCAAACTTTGAAGACAAAGCCTATTTGGTAGAATATATTATTTTTGTATTATAGATTTATAATGAGAGTGCCGATCCCCTTCACCTCATATCACACTTTTTTTTGTTGGAAGAGTGATTTTACAGCCCCTCTCTCACCAAGGGGTCCTCATATTGCATTTACTTAGAAAGCTAGTCTTGGCCAAGTCAATGAACATCAAGAGCTATGATCATTTAAAATATCAGCTTTCTCAGCTACTAAAAATAAATCCCAAGAAAGGACTGAGAGTAAACCATATGTTATTCTGAACACTTATTAAAAGAATACTAAGGGACTGGAAACCTCATTTAAGTTTTTAATAATAAGGTAGAATCCTTTTATTCACCTTGCTCTCAAAGGATCACTCCCAGGGCATGAGTAATAAAACAATGACTAACACTTACACGGCACTTACCATGTATCATGAATTGTTGTAAGTGCCACATATATTAAATAATTTTCTTCTCATAACAACTCTATGAGGTATATTCTACTAATTTCTTCATTTTACAAAGGAAAGTACTGCAGCAAAGAGAGGTTAAGTAATTTGTCTGAGGGTGCACAGACAGTAAATGTAGAGCTTAGAGTCAAATTCAGACAATTTGGCTCCAGAGTCTATCATTTTTACTCTGAATACTGTGGTACACACAATGCTAAATATTAATCAAAATACAACCTAGAACTCTTAACCAAAGACAAAGGCATGAATTAAATAATTATCTTGTTATTATCTTTTGATCATTCCACATACTATGAATTCATTTTTTTAATTCAACACATATTTATTGAGAATCTACTTGGTGCCAGGCACTATCCTAGAGAGTGAAGTTAGCAAGAAAAGAAGAGTGGCTTTAAGATGCTCAGAGACAACTAGGAAAGAGAAAAAAAAATGAACAGATACAAGCATGTGAGAGAGAGAAGCCCAGGGTGCCAACCAGTAAAATACTTACTTATACAGTGCGAGTACTAAATTGACAAAATATATCCTGGCCTTAAAAAAAGGAAGAAAAGAAAAAGAAATTTCTCTTCACTGATCTTTTCTGAAAGCTAAAATACAGGCTTTTTGCCTCCTACCCTCCACTGCTATCATCCCCAAGAGCCTAAGGTTTATGGCACCTTTACTCAAACATTTTTCTTAGCATTAAATTAGAATTCCAATATTACCTTTATAGTTTTCATATTACTTTTGATATTTTAAAATCAGTATGAAAGTTGACTTTAAAAATTTTCCATTGAGAGCAAAGGTTTATTATGTTAGCAGCTTCAGACAATTCAGGTGCTTGAAACTCCAGCACAGATGTCTAACCCCTCCATCAGGCCGGCCCAACCTGAGTGAAATGATTAGAATTCATGTGCCAATACAATGCAATGACATAGCTCTTTATAAACCTAGACTGTGTCGCTATCCAGGCTCTTCAGAAACGATTTGCAGGCTGCAGATGGAGATAACTGAAATGGCCTGGACTAAGGAATCGGAAACCAAGAGGAAACGGAAAGACCAATTGTCCTGGGATGACAGCATGAGGCTGGTTTTTCATAGACACAGACTAATTCTGCTTGAATTAAAGTCATGCCTTGTTTCAAACATACTCCACCTCGGGCTGCCTGCTTGAGGATTCACTGCTAAGTGAGACCATAACTACTTTCTTTTTGAAAGGATTAGGCCACAGGCTGAAGCTTCCAATACTGGTTTTGAAATCCGCAGTCATTTAGAAGATGGCTTCTCACATCTGTTCTGCTTCCCTGCTCCACTCGAAGCTCCGAATCTCCCTCCTCAACCTAAAGAGATTGCAACAGTCATGAACTAAACCATTTTAGGTCTCTTTGCTAGAATTAAATTGAGCTTCATGTGCTGTTTGGATTTTATAATTTTTAAACAGAAAGACAAACCACACAATAAAAACAGGTTGGTTCCTGCCCTTTATACTGCCTTATACTACTGCAGGGCCTTGGGCCATTTATTTTATTTTATTTTATTTTTTGGCTTCAGTTTCCTTTTCTAGAAAATAACAATCCCGATTGATATCAATTTATAAGCAACACTGGTATACATTTTTAAAACTGTGTTCATTGACTCTCTCAGTTCCTGAAAGATGTCTTTATGAGTTTTTCCTACAGAAATTGGAATCCATTTTTATTTCCTTATGCACCATTGCATCCAAGCATCACCAGAAGTCTATCTAGCATCCCATAATTTAGAAAGTGCTGATCTTGTGCACCTCAGTTGACTAAGTATCAGGCTTCAGGCCTAATTGCTGTTTAGTCTCTGCCTAAGTCACTTACTTCATCTCCCCTTCTTCCTTGCTTTTCCAACTCATTCAACAATTGTTTATCGATCAACTATAAATTATGACAGACCCTGGGTAAGTAGTAGGGAATAACTGTGCACATGCCCAGTCCTTGCCTTTAAAGATCCTGCATTTAAAAGGGAAGACAAGCAGGGAAACTTCCCACCAGAGTCAGCCTCAGCTTGACCCTTGTTCATCGGGCAAGGGTTTTGAAAGAGCAAACTCTTAGGTAGCTTTAGCCTTTTCCCCAACAAGGCTCACCCCCACCACCAGTCCAGGCCATTTTGGCTCAGATCACTATCCCAGACTATCAGGCCCAGAATGCAAAGTTAGTGATTTCCCAAGACTCCTCCTCTGGCAGCTGAAACGACATAACTCTCAATGACAACTGCTACTGGGAAAACACTGCTGTCTCTGTGATGTCTTCATTCCTTCCTGGCGGCATGCATTCCTAGGGTTTTGAAGACCAAGTTGGATACTGTGTGGCCCAGTTCCCATGATTGGGAGCTTTCACATGGCCTTTTTAAAAAAAAAAAAAAAAAAAAGTTTATATTCTGTTCATTTGCCTGGTAATAAAAACTCAGCTAAGCAGAGGGGCCCAGGGGCCCAGTGTCATTCACTCCAAGCCTCCACCTAGAAGGCTAAATCTGTCACCCCATTCCCTGGAACACTCATACATTGTCAGTGGGAATGTAAATTGGCACGGCCACTATGGAAAACTATATGGAAGTTCCTCAAAAAACTAAAAATAGAATTACCATATGGTCCAGTAATCCCACTGCTGGGTATATACCCAAAAGAAAGGAAATTAGCACAGTGAAACAGTATCTGCTCCCCCATATTTATTGTAGCACTATTCTCAGGAGCCACTACAAGGAAGCCACCACATTTTAAGCAGATTTTTTAAATGTGGTGTATACACACAGTGGCATATTACTCAGCCATAAAAAATAATGAAATCCTGTTATTCGCAACAATCTGGCTGAAACTGAAGGTCATTATGTTATATGAAATAAGCTAGGCACAGAAAGACAAATGTCACATGTCCTCACTTATATATGTGAGCTAAAAATTGATCTTATGGAGGTAATGAACAGAATGGTGATTACCATGAGCTTAGAAGGGTATTGGGGGTGGGGAATAACAAGGAGTTAGTTAATCAGTACAAAAATACAGTTAGAAGAAATAAAATCTAGTTTTCAGTAGCACAATAGGATGACTATAGCTAACAATAATTGATTATTTAATTCAAAATAATTAGAAGAGTATATTTGGAATGTTCCCAATACAAAGAAATGATAAATGCTTGAGGTGATAGATATCCCAATCACCCGCATTTGATCATTACACACTGTACGTTTGTATTAAAATATTACGTGCACCCCGTAAATGTGTATAATTATTATGTGTCCATAAAAATTAAAAAATAGTGTTTAAAAACTTAAAATATTGATAAAACATCGTTTGTTCAAAGTGTGTGTTAGGTACTTATTACAGAGAATTGCTATTTCATAACTTTGTATTGCAAAATAGCTATATGTATATGACTACATATACCTAGTTTTTATAATTTTTTATAATGTTACATTTATTGATTATGTTAATTATTAAAATGTAATTTTGTCAGATTAATAAACTACTCAAACTTGTAAAAAAAGAAAAAAATCTGCCTCCCTGAACCAAGCTCAGAGGGGAAACTGGAATTCGGTTCTCCTGCAGACCGTTGAAGTCACTCTCACACCACTCCAGGTCCAGGTCACTTTCCTGACACACTATCTTAGGAATGACAACACTTCAACTGGGCTCCCTAAGTGCCAGACACTGTTCTACTCTTCTATACTGTGACAGGGGTGAGTGAGGTGACAGGGGTGTTGTGAGGATTGCTTTTCAATCCTCACAACAAGCCTATAAGCTAGGGACTACTATTATGCCCATTTTATAGATTATGAAACAGAGGCACCCAGAGGTAACTTGCCTATGGTTACATAGGTAGGAAGCAGCAGAACCAAAATTTGAAACTAGTCTGGTTCCAGAGCCTCCAATCTTAACGTCTGTGCTGGGAGTCAAAGGGAAAGTCTGCCATTCCAAGAGAAGACTCCTTGCGCAGGGTCAAATGCCATCACTTATACCAATTGTTTGACAAATTCTACACATAAATTCATGTATTGATAAGGGGACACAGCTTTATGTTGCTATTTAAATTTTGTTATTTTCTATTCAATTGTGTTTTCAAGACATATTCTAAGGTCTCACAAAAAAGCTGTTGCTCAGGAATACTTCCATATTATTTGTGAATAATTAAGAAAAATGGTTTTAAAGTCCCGCATGATGGCAGCATGGCTTAATGGAACTAGTCAAGATGACTTCTCAGAACACTGCCCTTCAGTCCTCAGGTGGGCACCACTAGTACACTTGTATTAATTTCCAAATTTTCTGAGCCTCTGGTTTTACACTGTAAAATGGAGATGATAAGGAAAATTCTGTCTACCTTACATATTTGTTTTGAGGCTCAATGAGACACCATATAAAAAGTACTGTGTACTACAAAGCTTCGTGTAAAAATAAGTTCTCATCAAAGATAAAAAGATAAGATTAAGAAAATAAAAAATTAATTATTGCTAAGAAAACAGACAACTACATGACTCTATACAAGCAACCATAAGACATAGGTCTTTGTTCTGGCATCTGCTAAGATAGAAAGAAAAGAAGACATAAATAGGAGAAGAATAAATTACTCCTGAGGACTCTCTTGAGAAATTGGCTCTGGGGAGAAATCTTCAGGGGAAGAATCATTAAAATGAGCAGTCTGGGGAGTGCTGGAGAAGGTCTGCCTTCTCATTCATGATCTCTGATAGTTTCCTTCTTGGGGGTTCCTTTTTGGACTACTAGCACCAGAGTAGAGTGGAAACAGAAGAAACCACCAGCACAAAGGAAATTATTGCAACAGTAACTTCTAATACAAAAGAACTTCAAACAAACTAGGAGGATAGGAAGAGGGGTAGTCAGTGAAGCTAGTTTAAGATAACTTTCCTTGAAAACCATAATGTTAAAAGTGTACGAACAGACTAGGATTCAAAACAGTTACCTAGAAATTTACATGTTTGAAACATTGCTTTAAATCACAGATGTACTTCATCAAGAAGTCAACATCTGCAAGGTTGGTTCAACATACGCATATCAAAAAATGTGATTCATCACATAAACAGAACTAAAGAAAAAAACCACATGATTATCTCAATAGATGCAGAAAAGACCTTCAATAAAATTCAGCATCCCTTCATGTTAAAAATTCTCAGTAAACTAGGTACTGATGGAACATACGTCAAAATAATAAGAGCCATGTATGACAAACCTACAGCCAATATCATACTGAATGAGCAGAAGCTGGAAGCATTCCCCTTGAAAATCGGCACAGGGATGCCCTCTCTCACCACTCCTATTCAACATAGTATTGGAAGTTCTGGCCAGGGCAGTTAGGCAAGAGAAAGAAATAAAGAGTATTCAAATAGGAAACGAGGAAGTCAAATTATCTTTGTTTGCAGATGACATGATCCTATATCTAAAAAATCCCATTGTCTTAGCCCAAAAGCTTCTTAAGCTAATAAGCAACTTCAGCAAAGTCTCAGGATACAAAATCAATGTGCAAAAATCACAGGCATTCCTATACACCAACAACAGGCAAGCAGACAGCGAAATCATGAATGAACTTCCATTCACAAAAAGAATAAAATACATAGAATTACAGCTAACAAGGGAAATAAAGAACCTCTTCAAGGAGAACTATGAATCACTGCTCAAAGAAATCAGAGATGATACAAACAAATGGAAAAATATTCCATGACCATGGATAGGAAGAATCAATATCGTGAAAACAGCTGTACTTCCCAAAGTAATTTATAGATTGAATTCTATTCCCATTAAACTACCATTGACATTCTTCACACAATTAGAAAAAAACTATTCTAAAATTCATATGGAACCAAAAAAGGGCCCAAATAGCTAAGACAATCCTAAGCAAAAAGAACAAAACTGGAGGCACCATGCTACCTGACTTCAAACTATACTACAAGGCTACAGTAATCAAAACAGCATAGTACTGGTACAAGAACAGACACATAGACAAATGGAACAGAATACAGAACTCAGGAATAAGATCACACACCTACAACCATCTAATCTTTGACAAATCTGACAAAAACAAGCAATGGAGAAAAGATTCCCTGTTTAATAAATGGTGTTGGGAGAACTGGCCAGCCGTATGCAGAAAATTGAAACTAGACCTCTTCCTTATACCATATACAAAAATTAACTCAAGATGGATTAAAGGCTTAAAAGTAAAACCCGAAACTATAAAAACCCTAGAAGAAAATATAGGCAATACCATTCAGGACATAGGCACAGGCATAGATTTCATAATGAGAACACCAAAAGCAATTGCAATGAAAGCAAAAATTGACAAATGGCATCTAATTAAACTAAAGAGCTTCTGCACAGCAAAAGAAATTATCATTAGAGTGAGCACACAACCTACAGAATGGGAGAAAGATTTTGCAATCTACCCATCTGACAAAGGTCTAATATCCAGAGTCTACAAAGAGCTTAAACAAATTTACAAGAAAAAAATCAGACAACCCATTAAAAAGTGGGCAAAGGACATGAACAGGCTCTTCTCAAAAGAAGACATACATGCAGCCAACAAATATACATAAAAAAGCTCAATATCATTGATCATTAGAGAAATGCAAATCAAAACCACAATGAGATACCATCTCATGCCAGTCAGAATGGCTATTACTAAAAAGTCAAAAAAACAACAGATGCTAGAGAGATTGTGGAGAAAAGTGAACACTTTTACACTGCCAGTGGGAGTGTAAATTAGTTCAACTATTGTGGAAGACAGCGTGCAATTTCTCAAAGACCTAGAGGTAGAAATACCATTTGACCCAGCAATTCCATTACTGGGTTTATACCCCAAGGAATATAATTCATTCCATTATGAAGATACATGTATGCATATGTTCATTGTAGCACTATTCACAATAGTAAAGATACGGAATCAGCCTAAGTGCCCATCAATGATAAACTGGATAAAGAAAATGTGGTCATATGCCCATGGAATGCAGCCATAAAAGGACTGAGATCATGTCCTTTGCAGGACATGTATGAAGCTGGGAGCCATTATCCTCAGCAAACTAATGCAAGAACAGAAAACCACATACTGCATGTTCTCACTTATAAGTGAAAGCTGAATTATGAGAACACATGGACACATGGCAGGGAACAATACACACTGGGGCCTGTAGGAGGTTGCGGTTGGGGAGGGAGAGCATCAGGCAGAATAGCTAATGGATGCTGGGCTTAATACCTAGGTGATGGGATGATCTATGCAGCAAACCACCATGGCACACGTTTACCTATGTAACAAACCTGCATATCCTGTACATGCACCCCGGAACTTAAAATAAAAGTTGAAGAAAAAAAAAAAAACATCCTGCTGATTCAGCCTGTTAGTCTACTGGAAAGGAGATAAAGCCTAGTAAATTTCATTTCCCAGGGTCTGCATCTGTCTCATTCACTTCTGCATCCACAACAATTACAAGTGCCTGCCGTAGAGAAGGCCCACATTATAATTAAATGAAAGAGACAGAGTCAAGTTTAAGCCCTGGCCTTGCCATTAACTAACTTTGTGACTTCAACCTCTCTAAGCCTCATTTCCACCATCTCTAAAGTCAGAGTGTTAAAGAGTCTCTAAGCTCCCTTTAGTTTCCAAAATACCGTGGTTCTATTGTTCTCATTGGAAACCAGATACTTAGGAGAAAGTGAAAAGCCCCTGGAGCACCAGCCTTTTAAATATAAGCCTACAAAGTGTAAGTATGAAAGTTGGAAGGTTTCATTGATGAATGCAGCCTAACGTACAAGGTAGTCTGTTCACCTTGCCTTCATGTCTAGCACACAAAGGAAATCATTATTTCCTGGAGAAATGGTTAGAAGAGGACATTCGAATGAGTAGCACATCTATCATCACTACGCACAAGTCACTCAAAGCATAGACCCTTTGCTGAGTCAGTTCTTTGTAGAAAATTGTGGCAGTAGCATAAATGCATTATCACCAGGAGGTATTCATGAGTTGCCAAAATATCACGAGCACAACACTAAATATGAACAATACAAAACGAGCAGCATTAGCTTAGCCCTGGCCTGTAGGAGTTTATAGTGTAGGACTTTCTAATGACAAAATGAACAGAATGTGGTATCTGGGAGTCTTAATGGCAAATTTTAAAGGAGTACACTTCATTCAATCAAGTGTATGGTAACTATAGCAAGTTGAAAAAACTTAGTGAACTAACATAACCCGTTCCCTGAAGTGCTAAATAACAGAGATTAAAAGGGGAATTCAGGAAAAAGAAACCATTACTATCATTTTTATATTGGGCAAGATGTGTGTAATCCTTGCACACTGGGGTTTCACCTGAATTAGAAGAGTAAGAAAGATGAGGAGAGGTGCACAACCAACGCATTCACTGAGAAGCAACACATTCACTCTCCTCACTCCCAGAACAGAATCTCCATCCCTCCAACCCCAGATGCACTGTCTGTGGCACTGTTCCTTCCACAGCCTTCCCTCTGAGCTGAGTGAGCACACAATTGAATTAGATCTCGCCATTAGAGAAATTGGTCTCTGGAGAGCAGCTCTGAAATCATCCAAGCAGAAAAGTGAGAAAGCACGTTTTATGGTTTGCTGAATGATTCCAGGGCGATGTATAAACCCAGAGCCAAGCCTGCCGTGCACAGGGCTCCATCTATGAATTCCACGTTAGATCAAGGGGTGATAAACACTCAGATAAACATTTTTATTTTATGCCTCAACAATTTATCCCCTCTGCCTCTTATCTGTAAGTTGACCCGACTTACTCGGTGAAAACACGCATTCAGCCAGTAATTGTTTACCTTTGCTCACTCAAGCAGGTGTGCGCTCAGATTCCACTCATTTGTTATCTGGGTTACCTACTCTCCTTTGCCCATTCATCTTGATTTTCTCTGCCTTGCTATTGATTTTATGAAGGAGGTATTTTTTTAATTTGTTCTTCATAAATGGTATTGACATAACCGTTTTGCCATGGTACCTTACATATTGTACTGTAAACATGTTGTGTGAGATATTTCATTTTCTTCCATGGGAAAAAGCCTGGTATGGGTGCTACAATAGCAACCCAGGGGTCAGGAGAGAATCCCTTCTCATTGAGTCTTTCCAAATATTGGGGACATTTGTTTAAAATCATGCCAAAACTCCTTGCTTCTCTCTCTCCATTTGTAAAGCAAGAATATAAGGAACAGCTAGTATTGTGCAAACGGATGAGTCTACATTTGTAATGCATTTTAAGATCACAACAGAAGCAGTCTATAAAAATCAGACACAATAGCATTGCTATTAGATTTGTGAATAACTTCACCACAGATGTATTTCTCCATGACACTCATAAAAACAAGAAATGAGGTATTTGGGAGATATACGCATATCATTTTAAAGGCAGATTTTTATTTGATGTCTAGCATTGTAACGGGTTGCCATAACAAACTATAATTATTATTACTTAGGAGACATTTTTAAATATTTCTATTTGTAAAATCAGTTTAATCAGAAACAAACAAAGTCAATGTGTAGTTGGGAGGAGGGGGGCCCTAATACTTTATTATGAAATTTTAAATTATATATATGTATTCAAAGGATTCCAACAAATATCTTACTTTTATAGTTTTTAATGTTAGCAATTTTTGTTGAGGTTAAACTTCATCTAGAATATTGCATTTTCTTGAAAATAATGAAATGATGTCTCCAATATTAACTATATATTTTGTTTTGGTTTGGTTTTACTTTCCATTTTCTTACAAAAGATAAAATGAGAGCAATATCTCAACCTTAGTGATTCTCATTCTCTACTAACTCAAACTTTCTAGTCCTCAGAAACCGTGCGAACATTGGCCTTTAGGAAATAGTGTTCTTTTCTCTTTTAGACTTTGCAGCGTATAGTCTAATTAACAATATATATTTTCCCCCTTTAGCTTCTGTTTGTGTCCCCAGGCATGAAACAAGCCTCTAACAGAGAACTTTGCATAAAGAAGCTCAAGAGTAAATAGAGATAGATTAAAGTGCCCCAGAGGCCATGCCAGAGGCAAACACATCCAACCCTACCTTGAGTTTTGGCCCCAAACTTTGCCCTCAAAGAAATCAAGGAAAGATAGCATATTAAAAAATAAAAACAAGATGTAGGTATTGATATCATCTTCAACTTCTCATTTGAAATTTATCTTTCAAAGCTTCTTAAATTTTTGGATTTCAGTCTGTGACTGTATTTATCATTTATCTATCATCTATAATTGGCCAACTAAGAAAGAGAATCCTTTTTCAACGCATCCGACACATGGTTTAGGGGTTGAAAGAATTGTGAGGAAATATTTCTTCAGGCAGTTATATTTGTACAATAAGAAATACTCAAGTTCCTCAGCACCGGCTTATACTATTAATATTTCAACACAACTTTTTATTTTGTAGACACAGGAAAATGATGAATTTTATTTTAGATCACAAAGATCCCACATTGTTGGAAGTTTTTTTGTTGTTGTTGTTGTTGTTGTTGTTCAGAATTGTTTTACTATTATTAACTAAGACTATCATTGTTGAATACTCACCAGCACTTGATATTCAATTAAGATTCCTGAATTCTATTTTGAGGATGCTGAGAATATGAATATTTCAAAACCCTACAATATTCTTCTTCTAAGTAATTCTAATATCTTACTATTCAATTATTAATTTTAGAAAAATCACATAAACTGGATTTGGCTTAAATAATATTTATAGACAGTCAAAGATTCTTAAAGAGTACCATCTACTTCTGCTAAGACATTCAGGGATATTTGTCTAAATCACCCTGTTATGGGCTGTTTTCCCCTCAAAATTCATATGTTGAAATTTAAATGCCCAGTACCTTAAAATGTGACTGTACTTGGAGACAGAGCATTTCAAAAGGTAATTATGGTAAAACGGTGTTTTCAGGGTAGGCCCTAATGCAGTATAACTGGTGTGTTTATAAGAAGAGGAGGTGAAGACACATACATACGCAGAGGGAAGTTCATGTGAAGACAAAGGGAAAAGATAGTCATTTATAAGCCAAGAAGAGAAGCCTCAGAATAAAACCAACTCTCAAAATCTTGATCTTGGACTTGTAACCTCCGGAACTGTAAGGAAATAAAATTTCTATTGTTTAAGCCACCCTATTTGCAGTCCCTTGTTATGGCAATCCTAGCAAATATACACCCCTCCCTCAACAACCTGAAAGAGTTACTTACCCAACTTTGCAACAGAGGGTTAGTTCGACACCCTAAGCAAAATCTACTTACTAGTCGATAGCTGCACATAATTTTGGTCAATAGAATGCCAGCAGATATCTAGGGTCTGAGTCTGCTGACACTGAGGATATTACAGGGCTGCTCCATAAGAACTTTGGGGCCTGTCTATTCCATTTTGTCTGCCCTGTGTCTTAACACCATCTCACAATGCAACCCCCTATGGCTCCATTATCTTCTCAAGTGGGGGCAAACACAGTTCTTCAGCCCTATATCCCCAAGTAGGGGAGAAGCCCCCAGGAGGGTGGAAGGCAAGGGATTCTTCACTGTCTTCTCTCTTTTTTAACATGAGACATCGAAGTTCTGACTTTTGGGCATTACTATTTCTCCTTAATTTTTGACTTTTTTTTTTTTTCCTATGTTCCTTGTTTGGCAGCAGGCACTGTTGTTTCTCAAAGAATCTTTCTTCTGTATTAATTTTTATCCCCTTAAATTACCATTGGGTTTATGGGTTTTCTAAAAAATGAGGTAAAACCTATTCTGAATCTGTTTGCATTTATTTATTTATTTATTTATTTATTTATTTATTTGAGACAGCATCTCTCTTTCGCCCAGGTTGGAGTGCAGGGGCGCTATCTCAACTCACTACAACTTCCGCCTCCTGGGTTCAAAACATTCCCGAGCCTCATGCTCCCGAGTAGCTGGGATTACAGGCATGCATCACCATACCCAGCTAATTTTTGTATTTTTAGTAGCGACGGGGTTTTGTCACGTTGGCCAGGCAGTCTGGAACTCCTGGCCCCAAGTGACCCACCTGCCTTGGCCTCCCAAAGTGCTGGGATTATAGGCTTGAACCACCGCGCCCAGCTTGTTTGCTATTCTTTAATCGATATGCAAGTGTATTTTCTACCCAAAACCAAACACAGCTCATTATAGCAGGGTCAGACATGGTTGAATCTATTCCTTCACTGTAGTTTCTAAGTATGCTTGGTTTGCTGACATTTTTGCATTCTTTTTATCCTGGCCCAAGTTTCACTTTCTTGAGCATTAATGGATTTTTTAATAATTATTTTTAAATAAAACTTTCCACAAAAGACCAAATTAAAACCAGCTAAGCAGCCAGGTTGCTCACTAGGGAAGGTCCCCCAGTGAAATGGCAAATAGCCATGTCTGCTTAAGGAAGACTGAGATAACTAGGCCTGGAACCCATCACTCCTGGATGTAAAAGTGGCTGTTCAACAAAAGAAGTGGTACCTAAGGCCACATTTACAGAAGAGGCCAATCACTGTAAAGCATGTTTAGCTTCCCTAAACACCTAGAAATTTGAATGTGAACCAATTTAAAGCTATTAGCATATCATAGTCTTTTCAGAGTTTCAAACAGTGATAATATCCCAGTTGGAGTGGGAATTTGACCGAGGAATTATCTTTTCCTCAATTAGCATATTATGTGACTATTCTGATCAAGCCAAGCATTTTAAATCTGCCCATAAATTTCTTCCACCCTTGGCTCACTCAAGCAGTGGTAAGTTGGTATCATGTGTTGTTGCCTTTTGTTAACTTATGAAGTGCAAATTTAAGAGAAGTTTTGCTTTATTAATCAGTTTCCTTGATGAAAGAGTACTGACCACAACATGTGTGTTTAAACACAAATTTATGTGTCCATCAAGGATAAAATATTTTTTGTGGGATGGTGAGCAAAAAAACCTCTAGAATCAAGCCACTCTCAATTCTCAGCCTCGGCTTTCACCACTTCCAGCCACTGCCTTTGGCCAGTATGGCCAAATGCATAGACCACCGCCCTCTTTTTTCATGTTGGAGCAAGCTACCCAGAATCAGATAATTCCCTAACCAAAGGCAGAACCTTCCAGAAACCATTTCAGACAAAGAATAAAATCCCCTCATAAGTGTGAGGAAGAACTCAAATGATGACACATTACAATGGCAGTCTCATTCACAGGATTGAAATGCTGGGGTATAAGATATTTTAGGTGAGACACAGGTGGACTCTTCCATTGTAGTGGACATATATTTATTTAAATAAAATAATAGTTATATTTTCATTAGAAAAATTATAATTGACATATCAAGCCCATGATTTCATAGGCTTTTTCTTCTATACTGATTTAAACTAATTTCCTTTTTTTTAAGTCAGTTTTAAAAAAGATATTAAACAAATAATGGTACAAGTAGTCAGCAGAAAAGGCAAACATTGTGAAGGTAACCTACGAATGATGGAAATCTAGGAAAGGCAGCACAAAAACACTTGTCTAAGGCTGTAGGCAACTCTTTTTTCTGGTCTACACTTTCAGGAGTCCTAAACAGAATAAACAAAAATGAATTCTGCCTAGGCACATGGTGGTGAAACTGAAGTACAAAATAGACAAAGATAGTTTATTTAAAACAGAGAATCCAGAAAGTAACAGTATCTCATTGAGGACTTTCTAATTAACAGTGATAAAAACCAATAAAGAAAGAAAATAATACAAAGTGCCTAAAGAAAATAATGGTCAATTTCCTATTATAGGCCCAGCCAAACTATCCTTTAAGAGTGAGGATAAAATAGATGCTTTCAGATTACAAAACGGAGTATAATTACCATTAACAGATCCCTATGGAAACATGTTTTAAGAGATACATGTCAGCCCCACTGAGTGAATTAGACTTAGAATGAAAGAGTGTAAAGAAAGGAAATGCAAAGAGGAATGGTGAGCAAAGAACTAGAAGTGTGGGGTAAATTTAAATACACATTGGCATGCGGGGCTTAAAACCTAGGTGACAGGTTGACAGATGCAGCAAACCACCATGGCACATGTATACCAATGCACATTCTGCCCATGTATCCCAGAACTTAAAGTAAAATAAAAAATAAAATAAAAAGAAATTGAAAATAAATAAGATAATTGGCTTGATAAGATAATAATAATGACTAATTTTGAGTTTTTAAAAACTATATGAAACTAAGATATCAGATGACAGCTACATGCAAGCTATTAGAGAAGCAATGAGAGCCACAGAGCCTGAAGGTCTTTATGTCATTTGGGAGGAGGGCAGAACATGGACTAACACTTGACATTACTAAGTCAAAAAGGTGTTAAAAGTTAGAGGGCCATTAAGGAATTTAAAAGGCAATAAACAACTTTCCAATGAGGAAGGGGCAGTGAGTGCAAGTGGGAGGGAATGAAGAAAACCCCATTATCCTATAGAAAATAAGGAAGGAGGTAAAAGAAGGATAAAGGAAGCCACCAACAGAACCAAAGCAGAATCTAAACCAAACCTTGACATTATGGAACGGCTACAACCAAAAGCAGATTGCTTATTTCAAAATGCAAATGCTTCTCAATTCACACACAGCATACCCTGTTGCTGCCATTATTATCACAACCACTTTTTGTTACAGAGACTGCCAGATTTAAGTTGCCAGGGTCTAATTAGGAAGCCCCCTCCATCCACAACTGCAGTTATAAGGCTCACCCACCACAAGATCCTTATTATCCCAGTTGGTGCTCAGTTTCAGAAGGCATCGATTTGGAGGCACATAACAAAAACCATTTCCAAAAAAAAGGAGCTCACATTCATAAGTACACATGGATACACTCCAAAACCCTAGAGCTTGTTTCACTCCTTTTCATCTTGATCCTGAGTATGTACTGTACAGACCCCTGAAGTCAGATCCTCTTCCCACTATAATTTAGCTAAGGATTGTGTGTACAACCGTCTGCAAAAGGAATTTAATTTTTCAGAATGGAAAGTAATAGAGCTCACCCAAAGCTGAAATTGCAAGGTTGGAACCTCCCTGCTTCTTAGCATCAGCAGGCATGTGAAAAGAATAAGATTTATGTCCCTAAACCTAAAATATTCTGAAGCAATTATTTACTTAATATTTTGCTAAATTACCTAGAATTTCAGTTTTGATTAGGAAAGCAAAAGAGAAGTCTGCAGGTGGCCTGTAAAGCTAATTTTGAAGATAGCTCTGCTAAGCTCATGCAGTGGTCTTGGAGAATATTAACATAGTGTTACAAACCACAGTATCCTTGGGGTGTTCACCTGCCACAGAATTTAATTTATTTTATATCTCATCTAATAGACTGAGCCTCATCCATTAGGTAAATATAATGTGGAAATATTGTCTTGTTTCTCTAAAGAGGAAGCCAGCAAAGACAGGAGATTTATTCTCACGGAATCTTTTGCTACTCTAATTGGGTTCAAATTCGGGCTGTGTTGTGACCTATCTCTCATTAAGGTTCAGTGTACAGGATGCTGCCCACATATAGTAGGATCATATGTGTTTCCTGAGTATATGGAAGATAAATTTAAAAACTAAATCAAATAGACAATTTCTGTGATGATAAATTTACCAGTTGAACTTCAGACGTCATCCTAGTTGCCTGACATTAATAGACTGAAAATATTTTAATCTATGGACTCTACTTAGGTGTTTGAGGTATTCACAAAGCCTGGTAGGGCAAATAGACCCAGAACTGGATAATTCTGAGAAATGTTTTATATTAGTGGTGACAGAGAAAGAGGCTTGGGGCTGTAGGCAACCTTTAAAAATAAAAATAAGAAGTAAGTGAATCAAATATGACATTACAATAGAAAGGAAATTGAATTCATGTGCACAAGATAAGGGTGGGTTCATTATTCTTGGGCGTCCCGGCTGTGCTGTGACACTGGAGACTGATGAGGCCACCCCATCTCTGGAAGATAAATTCAATACGTAAGGTATTGTTCTAATATATTCTTGAGTTGTACAGAATATACTTAACAGATGGCAATGGAATAGTATTTTTATCTTCAGACGTTCATAACAAGAAGGAACATAATTTGCAGACAAGCCAACCTGGAATAAGTTTCATACAGACTCACCTCCCCAATTCATTTGGCAAAATTAGAACAGTTTCTCAGGAATACAGAGTGAAAGCCAAAGGCATTAGGGTGCTTTTATAAGTCACCTTGGTAGAATTGAGTTCTTCAACATCAATAAAACAGCTGAGAAAGTGCTATCGCTAAGCCTTTAAATAAGAAAGCCTCTAAACATTTGGAGAAATCATCCAAAGACAGAAAATTTCAATAAAAATTTACTGATTCATTTAGTTAGTTTAATCTTTGTCGGCCAAGGTTCTTTTTTTTTTTTTTTTTTAAGCTTCTTAAATTCTCTCTTGGCAACTGATAATTCTTTCTTTCTCTTCACCTCCTCCCTGACTCCTCGGAAATTATAAATCCAGTTGAAGAGAAGGCAAATGCCCAAGTCTCTACCCACGCATTTCCAATTTCTAACATGCTCTCCTGGGGCTTTATCTCATCTTTTTTTCCAATTACTTGACCACCTGATTTCAGCAAATTTTCCCATTTACAAATAACTTTTTGCCAGCCATATAATGGATTTCAGTTGAGAGATGCATGATTTCTCCAAGATAGAGTTACCTCAAAACATGCTTTCCAAGTATACAGTCTAAAAGTAGCTAAAACAAAGGTGAAAAATGTCCAGGAGAAAAAAAAATGAAATCAACTTAGTGGCATGAGATATTGCAACAACCATTGGAGCGTTTTTGGAGAAAGCTTTGGACTATAGAGGAAACTTCTTGTCCAAATGATTGTGAATCATCCAAAATACACAGAATTATTTCTTTGTTTCCAAATGCTAATGTTTACTGTTTTCTAATTATAGAGGAAATCATTGCAAATGAGGTGTCATTGTCTCTGGGTTAACCATCCCAAATGAAGGACTAGAGATGCAGCTTTAATTGAGGTGGGACAACTCCAAACAGGAAAATTTCAGGATATACTTAAACTTGAGATATGTGTCTCTTGAGACCTTATCATGAAAATATCTAAGAAATAGTATCTCGCAATGTTTGATCAGAATTCAACACTTTTAACCCCAAAATTCCATAAGAGGTCACCTGACTTGTGGCTTCTCAGTACTTTTGTTACATATTGGACTGAAAGAGAGACTCAGGTTAGTGGCATAAATTTAAGTATTAGGCTCATGACCAAAATGTAAAGGGGCCTTTCTTACCTGTTGTTAACTATAAAATAATTACACCCTCAAAAAATTAGTGCTGTCTCTTTTCTTGCAGCCCTTTTTCTCACCCTCATCTACCTCATAAACTAGGACTTTTAGATTGATTATATCATTTACTGAGCTTTTTGTCCACTACTAATGAGGAAGCATACAACATGCAACAAGTAACAAGTGTAGGAAAATTATGACACCAAAATGTATATACAATTTTAAAGTTCAGAAAATGTTTTCACATGCATAATCTCATTTAACTCTCACAATAAGGGTGCAATGTGTTATATTAGCTTGAAAGACAAAGACTTTAAAATTTAGAGACACGTTGTAACTTTTCCAGGTTTGCACTGCTATTAGGCAGTAAATGATTCTTGATTCCAAGCAGTGTTTTCTTCTTTTTAGTGTCTTTAAGGATATTCTGATCCAACCAAGATTGGAACAAAAAAAATAATGCACATATTCATTGGATTTTCTCTTCCTAGAGAGTAAAGACTCACTCCAAACCAGGATGACAGAGATGGGGAAAGTTCTTGGGGAAAGTGAGAATGTTTCAGTTCTTCCAGGAAATGCTCCAGGACTTCTTTGAAGAAACTACAGAAACCCAAAGTCACCAGGAGCCTGGAACGGCAACTGCTGGAGGAAGAATGCAGGAACAAAGTTGGTAGAGTTACCATGCATAGAAGTAAGGGCAAGGTGCAGATATTTAGAAGGTGAAACTACCAGGCAAATCTTTAAGGAGAAGATTCCAAAGATTTTCAAAAAAGATCCTTTCCCTGGTCAAGCAAATACATATTGCATGTTCAAGTTTCCAGAAGTTAGTACTTTCTAAAAAGAAAAACTTGCTGCAACTTTCTGAAGGGAAAATTGAAGGAGACAGTCAGGGGCTGGCACATCCAGGGTTTTTGCTTTGTCAAACCTTAAACACTTGAAGGAAAACCAAAGTGACTTAACCCCAGATATCTCAAGAAAGCAAAAATAACCTTATAAACCAGAAAGAAAGACTAGCAGTGAAGAGGAAATGCACTTAAGGGAAGTATTTCAGAAAACCTCCACATTGTTTGCCTGACCCACTAAGAGGAGGTCTCTCTACTTAATGATGTTAATGATGTTAATGATCTGTTAATGAATGGTCATCTAGATAATGATGGCTCAGCCCAAATGGCCATTTGAGATAGCTCAAAACAGCAGCCCTATGGACGTAGCAACTGAAGAATTCACATATCTGGGACTCAAAGTTAGATCTAAGGACACTGAATTATATTCTTTTCTTCCCCATCATAGAAGAGAAAAGGCATGCACATGAAGCAAAAAAAAATTACAAAGAAAAATTAAATATTATCCATTCCCCTTTCACATTCTCATGTAATTTCTTGCTTGGACAACTGTGACTGTCTCCTGATAGGTCACCATTCCTCCTTACCCTGATCCCTCTGCCACATGGTATCCACAATGATCTTTCTAAAATATGAACCTGGTTGTGACATCCCTATCCCCTCCACTCTCCCATACATGCTTAAGATGCTTTAATGACTTCCTGCTGAATACAGATCAAAGTCTAAATTCTTCAGCAAGAATATTCCTTGTACCTTTTCCATACCGGTTTCCCAAACAGAAAGCACTTCATCCTCTGTGCCTTTGCTGATGCTGTTTGTTTTGCCTGGAATATTTGCACACTCCCTTCTTCTGTCTCTTAATTCCTGCTGATACTTTCAGGCTCACATCCCCTAGACAGCTTTTCCTGACCCCATCTCCCAGTGTATTTCTTCTGCTTACACAATGTGGTTGTGTTTTTGCACAGATGTGGAACAAAATGTTATTTCTGATGCCAGAAATTCTCTTAGGAGGAGAATTGTATTTCTTGGGGAAAAGTATATCCTAAAAATGACTAGAGTAAAAGGTGAGATCACAAACGTTCTGAGTGTGGAGAGAACTTTTAGGAATGAGACAATAAAGGAAACAAGTTGTTCTGCAGAAGAGTAGGGAGGCAAGTGTCAAAGTGAAAGCAAAGAAGGGAACAGAGGACTCTGAAAGGGCATATTAAGTAACATTCAAGGAGACCCCTTCATGAATAATCTAGAATTATTGGTGCATCCTGTAAAAATTCAAAGAAATCTTTAAGTGGGTAGATTTATACTCAGAAAGCAATATAGGAACGAATTTCTGTGTCCCGGAGAAACTGGGTAGAGAAAGAAGGCATTAATGCAGAAGATGGACTGTAAAAGTATTAATTTACTAAACATTCCATTCAAAACTCAAGATCCAGAAGTCAGGGCCTGACTCAAGGCCTGCCACTCTTCCAGTTCTGCTATCACCTCCTGGCTTCCTGCAGCCTCTCCTCTACCTGCGTTCTTATGCTGAACACTGCCCTGTGAATTCGCAAAAATTTTAGAAGGCTCACATATACCCATGCAGTATATGAGGCACTGCTGCCTAAATCTGTAGAGCCAGGAAGACCCAAGCTGACAGCTAGGTTACCCTTCAATTATAGCTCTACTCTAGTCTGTCTTGATTATCATTAATTATGTATATGTCTGGATCTCACACTAAATTATAATCTCTTATGGGACAAGGACCCAGGCTTATTCCCTCTCTATTCCCTTACACAGGGAATATAGCAAAATAGTTATGAGCAAAAGCTCAACAAATGTTTGTTGAGCTGAATAGAATTGAATTATTGATAAGAACATTTTCAAAACTTTTAGAAACTCCACAATGATCCCTTTCAGGGGCAGTTTTCAAAAGTCAGCCAAAGTATGAGTGGGGAAGAAGAAAAGATGATGCAAGTGCAGTGGTAGGGAAGGTTGGGAAGAGATAGCCATCAGCATGGACCAACGTGTAATGTGAAGCCAACATGTAGGAGATACATCCTTAAGAATGCCTTCTTCCTTTAGCTTTCACAACCTCGAGACTCTTGACATGCTGGATCAGATGATTCTTTGTTGCAAGGGGTTGTTCTATGTACTATACAATGTTTGGCAGCATTCCTGGCCTTCACTCACTAGATGCCAGTAACATCTGCCAGTTGTGACAAGCAAATATATCTTCAAACATTGCCAAATGTCCCCTGGAGAGCAAAATCACCCCCAATGGAGAACGACTAGACTGAAACGTAGAAGCTTTAAAGCACCTCCTGAGGCAGAACAGATTTCCTGGGTCCCAGCTTCTAAAAAGGATAGGGTGACTGCCATGGAGAGAAACTATTGCCAAGACACACTTCACTGACTTGTTCGCACGCTCACTCATGGATTGTCAGCCTTACTCCTAATTTCAGCCCCTAGCCTTCAATGCCCATTGGTGCCTGACTGCCACATCTTCAGCTTGGCAAGACTTAAACCCTGTTAGGGTGAATACAATCTCTGCTGTCTGGCTAGTTTGTTGCATGGCTTCTTACAACCACTTGTTTTTGTAGTTTTAAGTATTTATCAATTTGTCATTAATTTACTAAACATTCCATTCAAAACTCAAGATCCAGAAGTCAGGGCCTGACCCAAGGCCTGCCACTCTTCCAGTTCTGCTATCACCTCTTGGCTTCCTGCAGCCTCTCCTCTACTTGCGTTCTTATGCTGAACGCTGCCCTCTGCATTGGCATCAAAAGATCAGCATGCAATTTATAGTACATAGATCACCACTAGGGACTTAATCTATAAATAGGAATCACTGAATCCCACTAAGCATAGCTTCAAGATGTAGGATGGCATTTTGCATTGTGGGATCTCAGTATTCACAAACTGCCACTGAAGGGAAAAGGACCTAATGGTATTAAGAAAAGCGATGACAGTATTTTTGCACTATTTCAGAACGCAATCCATTCCAAAGAAATGTACATGGTCGGGCGCGGTGGCTCACGCCTGTAATCCCAGCACTTTGGGAGGCTGAGGCGGGCGGATCACGAGGTCAGGAGATCAAGACCATCCTGGCTAAGACGGTGAAACCCTGTCTCTACTAAAAATACAAAAAATTAGCCCGGCGTAGTGGCGGGCGCCTGTAGTCCCAGCTACTCGGGTGGCTGAGGCAGGAGAATGGCGTGAACCCGGGAGGCGGAGCTTGCAGTGAGCTGAGATCGCAACACTGCACTCCAGCCTGGGCGACAGAGCCAGGCTCCGTCTCAAAAAAAAAAAAAAAAGTACACAACAGTAGCATTCTGATATAGTGTGAATATTTGCCCCGTAAATCTCATGTTGAATTGTAATCCCCAGCGTTGGAGGTGGGGCCTGGTCGGGGGTGATTGAATCATGGCGGCAGATTTCTCATGAATGCTTTAGCACCATCCTGTTGGTGCTGTCCTCGGATAGTGTGTGAGTTCTCATGAGATCTAGCTGTTTTAAAAGTATGTAGCAACTCCTCCTCCTCTCCCTCTTGTTCCCTCTCTCACCACACGACGTGCCTGCTCCTGTTTCACCTTCTTCCATGAGTAAAAACTCCCTGAGGCCTCCCCAGAAGCCCACCAGATGCTGGAACCATGCTTGCACAGCCTGCAGAACTATGAGCTAATGACACCACTTTTCTTTATAAATTATCCAGTCTCAGGTATTTCTTTATAGCAATGCAAGAACAGCATAACACACACTCTATATCTTGCATTTCTATAAAACAATGTAAGCTTAATAATATAGATTACTCAAGACTTCAGAAAAATAAAAGAAACCAGGACACTATCACTGTGACCACATCCATCACTTCAGAGCAAATGATATGGTGGAATGGAAAGAAAATGGAGGATGGTGAGAAAACAGGAGGGTGAAGTCTCCATCAATGCAGAAATGAGGAGAGGCTGCTAAAAGAAACTGCCCAAAGACAAGCCAATGAATAACTCAAGAATAACTAATGTTATGTATGAATTACAAGTACCCAGGATTCCTCAGAAACTTCTAATTCTAATTAGAATTGAGAGAGTTGACTCTGAAAATGAGTTATGGTAATCAGTTTCTTATGAGACTTGAGTCCCAGGAAATCAAGAGTTTTAAACTATTCATTGACTCATTTTATAAGAAAGATATATATTTAAATCAACTTGGATTTCTCTGTTGACCCTATTTTACACAAAGAGAAGAAAGAATGAGAGGGTGAGATATTGAAGCATACAACACATGTCTGATTAGAGACTAAGAAGAATTTAAGATATGTTTTACCATTAAACCCCTAAAAAGAAATATAGTTATTTTTCTACCAGATGCTGCTTGAGCACAAGAGCTCTACCTCATTTAGTTTTCCAATTATAATAATTAAAAAACATGTAGGTGGACTTGCTTTAGTCCAAGCTTGTCCAGCCCATGACCTGTGAGCCACATTCAGCCCAAGACAGCTTTGAATGTGGCCCAACACATATTCATAAACTTTATTGAAACATTATGAGATTTTTTTGTAATTTTTAAAATCTTATCAGTATTAATGTATTTTATGTGTGAGCCAAGACAATTGTTCTTCTTCCAGTGTGGTCCAGAAAAGTCAAAAGATTGGACACTCCTACTTTAGTCTCAAATGTGAGAATATTTATCCACACATACAAACATACACACTTCTAATCATAAGACAAAGCCACTCCATTTATTGTCAGTCATTTATTCAACAGATATTTATTTATTGAGGACCTCTTATGTGTTAGACACTGAGACTAGCAAGGTAACTTCTAGTGGAAGTGTGCTGCTTACAGTCCCATCCACGGCAATCTTCCAGGTCTACAGTCCTTGCTCAAGGAACAGACAAATTTTGTTATCGGATGACTCTCAAAGCCCCACCAAAGCTGATTGACCATGGATGGTCCCTGACACAAGGCCAGCCACTCCAAAGTTTGGCCAATAGTCTGGCCTGAAAGATTAGCAGAAACCAAGAGATTTACCCTCAAGAAATTTAAGGAGAGGATCCTAGGAGACTGAAGTCGTCGACCGTGAGAACTGAAATCCATGAAGAAAGAGGGCATCAGAATAGTCACAAGGCTGAAGTTCTAAGGAGGCTGTCCTGTGAATCTACAGAGAAATCCTTCAGGAAAGGAGCATACATGCTGACTCAGCAGAGAGCTGCAAATGCGACCACAATACCCTAAGAATACCAATTCCCCAGAGCTGCCTCATTTCTGATCACTTCCCGCCCCAGTCCACCAAAATTTTAATAATGAACAAATCTCCTTTTTCTTGAGGTATTTGTGTTTCTGCTCTCAGTCCCTGAATGACAAAGCACAGGCATCGGACAGTCATATGCTCAAGATAGCAACAACCCATTTGAAAAATTAAAAACAAACAAAAATCTGGAAAAAGCTCACCCCAGTATTAAGTCAAAATTCAGTTTTGATACAAGCACTGATATGTCAGGCCAGAAACTTAACAATCTGTTTTATATACAAAACTAGGACACTCCCTATATCCCTCCCCAGTGAGCCTTCTGCTAGTTGTTTAGATTTGCTGAGGCACTTCCGTTTGAATCTGTACCTCCCTGTCAGGTTCTGGTCTAAACCGCATAAATCCCCCACATTGCTTACCCAGGAGTTATGAACAGGAAATAAAGGCAAAGCGGATGGCACCTAAGCTAGCAGGGAGACCAATGTAAGTAAAACACAGTATTGTATTGCGGAACTTGTAATTGGTTTTAATCATATTTAACATCTGTTTCTCTACTTTAGCATATAATTTAGATGAAGCAGCTTAGAAATCTCAGCAAGAATCCATATTTTACATTTATTGAAAGAGGAGCACTTTCCAAGTGATCAAATTGCTCTCCTAATTCACTCATAATAATGTAGTAATTTGGAAAGTCTTTTTTATTTTCCTCGTGAAATGTTCTTAATTAGTGGTCCTAGCTAGTAAAGACTTCCCACCTGCCGTAAAGGCAATGTAAGATTATCAACCCAGGAAAACTTCTCAGAATTCTCCCCTCCTTGGATATGTCTCTCTCTCTCTCTCTCTCTTCACTTGACCTCTACCTTCACCTTGCCAGTGAAATTGCTCTCTGGAAAATCACCAACTACCTCCTACTTGTCAGGCTTAATGCAGCATCCTCACTTCGTCTTTCCTCTTACTTCTCTGAACATTCCATCTCTATCTACTTCAGAAGGAGAGACTCATGGCCCTTGGTCTAGGTCAGGGCCACAGATATGTTCTATTTGTTCTGCAGAGTGTTTTTTAAAGTCTGACTTAATGTGTTACAATTCCTTGATTCCCATCACAATCTAGATTTATGACTTCTCGTGAAAACTCAAAAGATCTGCAACACTGGGCCCCCTCATTAAAACTGTGTCCCAGTGGACCCCTTAAAACAGACCCACCCTCCCTAGTGCCCCCACAATTCCCACCTTTTAATAAGTAGGTGACGATGTTCTGACCCCAAGCTCGCCTCCCAATTAAGTTACCTTCCTAACTCCGGTAGGTTTTTCCTACTCCCGATCCCACAAAGCCTTCAGCCACATCCCTTCACCCGCAGTGGATATTTGCCAATGTTCTAACTTCAGCTTTCTTATTCCCTTTCTCTTTTCAGGAATCTTACTCAATTTCATTGCTTCAAATATTACCTGCTTTAAGATGATGCTTAAGTGTATACTTGAATCCTTATCTGTCTTCTCGGCCCATACCCAAATTCCTAACAGCCTGCTTGTCGCTCCCACTTGGAAGCCTCACTTACAACTTAAATTCAGCATACTACAAATTCATATCATGAACTACTCCGTCTTGCTTACCCCACAGACCAGCTTCTCCCAACTTTTTCATTTCTATTATTTCTCTTTTCCTATGTCACTTGGGCCTCAAACCTCCAAATCGTCTTTATATCTCCCCTGTTTTGATAAAGCCAGTGCAAAGCTGTGTAAGTTGTGCATCTGCAAAATCTCTTGAACACCTCGCATGCCCACTACCACAGTTCAGCATCATATCATCATAACTTCCCTGGCCATACAGAGCCAAGCCCTAAACTAGCTGTTGAATTGCTAGGCCATTTCCTAGTGGGACTACTTCAGTCTCTATCTCTCCTTGCATGTTTGAACCCTCTGATGCATTCTACATGCTGCTACCAGATTAATTTTCTGAAGCACAGCTCTGTCCCAGTTAGAATATGTTCTTGTTTTTTCCTGACTGCCAACTATGTGAAGAACATCCACAATATGGCCCAGGCTACCCTCTCAGATCCATCTCCTCACTAGTCTGGGGCAAATATCATGGTGCACACAAACTAGGCTATTCACTGTTTCCTGCACATGTGTTATATTCACCCAACTCTTAGTTTTTCTTTATACTATTTCCTCTTCCAGCAACCATTTCGAATTTCTACCCTCTCTGCCTTTAGAAACCTACTGACTTTTCAAGACCCATGGAAAATCCACTTCTTCATTGAAGACATCCCTGTGTTAACTTTTCCCTAATTTCCATATACATTAATTGTGCTATCAGTTTATTACTTGAGACTCAACCAGGGGTGACCTAAATGTCCATGAGATGGTGTAATTTATCATTTGAGTTGCATACATAACAAGGCTATTGAGTAGGAGCGAGTCGCTCCTTTTGTGAATTAGCCCAGTCTGCACAAGCCTACACAGCCTTGTCCCCCTGTCATACATAATCTCATTTGAGCCACACTTAATAACAATGAACTGTGAGACAGATACTATTGTCTCTCCTTTTACAAATGAAAAAGCCAAAAAAAAAAAAATTGACTCTGGTAATATCTGGGAATGCAGGGATTCCAGGCTTCCTAGACAATGAGGAACTTACTGTACTTTGGGTAAAGCATGAACTCCTTAACTCAAATGCTTACCATCATTGTGTCTTTGTCCGATTTGTTATCTTAGATTGCATTTTCTTAGAGCAAGCTATCATAATGCCAAGTACATGGTAGGCATTCAACATATTATGAAATGAAATTGGGGGAAGTTGATTTTTCATGTTCAGCTTTTTCCTAAAATTTTTGAATTTGGAAGACTTGAATAAGCATCAAAGCATGAAATGTGCCATTGGAAGCAGACAATTTCAATAAAGAGTCAAGTGGTGTTCATTCCTGCTTCTCAGGGAATAGAATGTGAGACACAAGAAGAATCAGTATCATAGGCCAACCCCCTCAGGGCAGATGGGTTAAAATCTCCACAGTGCTCAGAAGGCCTCTTGACTCAGCTGCTCTAAGGAGTAACTGGATGGAGACCTTTCCTGGGGACTAAAGCCCCGATAAGGGAAATTTACTTTCAGCAGGATCCACTCAGCCTGATGCTCCTCATTCTTGCTTCCTTCTGCCATGGCACATTTTCTTATTTAAGCTGTTGGCATTTGAAAGGTCCCTCTGAATAATTGATGATTTTCTGGAAATATGCAAAGAGCATTTTTGCCAAGAACAGGAGCCCCATTTGGGGAGTTGGTCAGATTAGAAATTCAGTTTCAAGTCCAAATCCCTTTCAACCTGAAACCTTCTGTCAGCTTGGAAAAGGAAGGCCAGGCCTGGTCAGCACTTGGCAAGGAAATAGCCATACGTAATTAGGAAATATTTTTTAAGCAACAAATATCACTCATTTCAATGAACAAAAGCAGCTTTGGGAATAATTGTCGTTGTCATTATTCTTCTGTAGTGCACAATCACTGTATATGATATCACTACATAACAAATCTCATGTCCCTACATAAGCACAAAGAATTAAGGTCATGTCTCCACTTTATGTGACTTTTTATAAATCATTTACCCATCGCTGAGAAGGTGCAAAGAGATATTGTTAAAAGTACTTTTTAACCAATGTATGGGGGAATAAAGGAAAGAGCAAAGGATTATGAAGCCTTTTCTCATGCAGACAGTTTTGGCACATAGTTGTAACAAAATGTTGCCTTTCCAGTCTCCATTTATAATCACAATAGACTTGGTCAGTAAAGGGATTCTTTCTTTGTCAACTGTGAGTGAGACTCCTAGTCTTCAAAGTTTATGACCAGTTAATTCCCAAACACTGACAATCTATGGTTTTAGCTGCCATTAAATCAGGGTTTCTTAACCTTTTCTGAGCCATAAATCCCTTTGGGAGTCTTGGGAGTCTTCTGTGTTCGTTCCCAGAAATGTTCCTAAGAGCATAACCCAAAATAAATGAGATCACAAAGGAAGCCATGTATATCACAAGATATATATCATAAAGATACTTTTGTAATTTAAGGTGTAGTAATCTATGTGCTTGTTAATATATTAAATAACAGGACATAGTGGATTTGTCTATTAACAAACATAATTTCAAAGCAGAGGTGAGCATACATGGTACATCAAGATAGCGGCATCAACAGTAATATGATATGCAAAAATATTGAGCCAAGGTCACAAATACTGCTCCTTACTGCGGTGGGGTTTGTTTTTTGTTTTGGGAGGGGTTGGGGGTTGGCCTACATTCATAATAGATAAAAATGTGCAATTTTAGTTAAAGTTTAGTAAAATTGCAGATGTACATTTTTTTCATCCAAGTTCACAATCCTTTGGACTTTATTCTCATGAAGAAAAGATGCATATCCTTTTAATTAGTTCGGCTGGTTATTTTTAAATCCTCAAGATTTTTAGAAGCTGTATACTCACCTTCAATTAATACATAGTATGTGTTTGTTGGTCCTAACACAGGCATCATGAAAGGGGCCGGGAATAGGGTTTGTTGCCTGTATAGGCAGACTGCAGATCTGTAACTCTTTTTTCTGTTCACTAAATTAAGTGATGCACATAAATATTTTTTATTGTACATCCTCCCTGTTAAGATTTTCATTAAGTCTGTAGATTCTTATATAATGTTAGGATTATCTGATTTATTTGTTTAGACTGAAGAGCTCCTATTTAGCATGCTGTAGTGTTCAGTAAAGGGCTTATTACAACAAGCAAAGATTTAAACAATCATTTTGTAATCAGCAGGCCCTCACATCACATCTTAGCTCTAAGCCAAGGTACAAATCAGTGGGCTTATTGTGAACAAAGCACCCCATTTATTAATATAATCTTTTAAAATTATTCATGGGGTGAAATTCTTATTAGGCTCTACATAGAATCTGAATAACATAGGTGTATATTTTTAATGAATTACTCCAAAATATCTATTGAGAGAGTACCTGTTCTTTACTAGATATTGAGGAAAGTCAAAGAATATGAAATGGACTCCTTCCTACTTTCAAGAAGTTGATAATCTAGACATAAAAAGAGAAAGGTCTTAGAAATTAGAGACAACAATTTAAAAGTCACAGTCTTACCTACATTGTGTTCCACTACCCAGTTGTGAATGTAAAAGAGGAACTATATCTTCACCACATTGATTGCAGGCAAATCAGATTGTATGCAAGGGAGGTTTCCCTAAAGAGGTATTTCAAACCTTGCAAAATTCAAGACTAATTTTCTGAAAGGAATAAATTTAAATAGGATATTTCATTCTCTGAGTGAATACCACTACACTCATGATAGTCTGGGGGCACATTATAGGGAGTTCATCATACAGCCACATCTCCACAGTCTTACCCATTTTTTCCCATTATCCTCAGCTGGATATATGATGACTTTAAAGAATTTGAAAGGAGGACTGCTTTACTATTCCTTCTTTGTTTACTCAGGATTATCTCTAATATTTCCCAGAGTTCTTTCTGCCAAATAATTGAGCAGTAAAAATGGTATTTTATCACTTCTCAATTATGCTGCAAAGTTACTACTTTGGAAGGTAGGAAAAAAAAAAAGAGCATTCATAGCCCGAATGCTAACACCACTACTTGATAAAAGTTTGAATGCACTGAAAAGATGTTGGTCCTTCCCAGGTTCGTTTACAAGTTCAATATGATTCAATATTGAAAAGATGTTGCTCCTTACTAAGTTAGCTTATAAGTTCAATACAATTCCAATAAAAATTTTAACAAAGAAAAAAAAAAGTTTGAATGATATTTCTTTTGGCTCTTCATATTGTTTCATTATAATACAATGAATTTTAAATAGTACATTTTGACACATGGTACAAGGGCCTGGTTCACATTTTTCTGACAAAGAATGAGTGCCTCTTTTCTTTACCAGCTAAAGTGGCACTGCCAAGCAACAATAGTCAATGCATAGTTTATAGTTTACTCAGCCCAACAGCTTTGAAATGGTATAATTTTGGCAAGTATTTTTTAATTTGGAAGGCTTTTATCTCAAAATTTGTATATAAAATAAGACATTAATATTTTATATTCTAGCACTTCAAATTTACATAATTCACATTCATATATGTGTAAACAAAGTTGCATTTATGGTCTAAATCACTATTGTAATTACTTTTTAATCATCATTGCCCCAGCCACATTTAAACTTCTCACATCCTCAACAGTGGGGCTATATTAGCAGCTTATAGTTGTATAGCATTTAAGATTTGCAAAACATTTTCTCCTATTTTATTTCATTTGAGCATTATAACCACAATGTTCAGTAGGTAGGAAAGTTAAAATAGATTCTCATTTGAACAAATTGAGGCTCATCAGGCTTCATTTCAGCAAGTCATGGAGCCAGAATACAAACTCAGAGTTCCTAATTTTAACTCTGGAGAACTTCTTCACCAAAAATGAAAGACATCAGGAGAGGAGGTACATAATTAACTGGCAGGTAAACAAACAGTAACTGCTATGATGATTTGAAAAGGCACTGGAAAGTATAGCGGTCAGGAAGGTTTTACAAAAACAAAACAAAACAACTGGTGTCTGAGCCATTTTGAGGGAATTGAGCAGGATCACTGAAGGTCACAACTTGGCTCAGAAGATCGGTACATGCCAGAGCAAGGGTGAGAGACCAACAAAGAGTGAGAGAAAGAGAAAGCAATAGTCTTTCAAAGAAGACTATCATTGACAGAGCTTCAGTGGGCTCACTGATGGAGCCATAACACAGTCATAACACATGGCCCAGATAGCAGCTAGGCCATAGGAGCCACAATGCGTTTCAGACCTGGACAGTGAGGAGGCCTATGTGTGGCACGAAAGCCTGTGTTATGGAATGAGAAATCCAATGCTGGCCCAAAGATTGTTCAGCCTACTTAAATATCCTTTTGGGTAAAGCAAGCCACTCATCCTCTGGGAGCTTCAGCTGACATGTCTGGAACATGACTGTTGCCTTGCCTGGTTCACAGGAAACTGGATGAGTAAATAAGAAAGCATTCTATGGAAGGATTCTGTGGACTCTAAACTACTTTAGAAATACCAGAGGACACCAATGCAGAATATAACAGAATGCTAGCTAATGAAGGAGTCCTGTGTGATGGCAGGCTGCTATAGGTACTTAGGAAAGAGCAAATAACAAAACCCCTTGTTTCCCCATATTCTTGATACTTGCTGGTATATTTTTTGCAGTTATGAAAGTACTACATGGTCACTGTGAAAGTCATTCAAACAGCCCAGGAATTAAGGAAGTAGAAATGAAATTTACCCTTCTCCTCCTATCCCATTCCCCCAGAAAAAACACTGTCACCAGTCTGGTGTACATTCTTCTGTAGGCCAAACATCTTCAGCAGCATAATGACAGGAAGGGGAAAAAGTACAGATGCCCATCCTCAGTTCTATCTGAGGAATGAGACACACTCTCTATCCTGGCCTTGGCCCTGGGCTGTGCAGTGTAGTGCAAGTGTTAATGCTGACTAGAATCGTGCCGAATGCCTTGCATGTATCTCAGCTGCTTTACTAAGGCAGAACTGGAAGTCTTCACTATCTGGACACCACCTTCCCTCTCTGACAAAGAAGATGAATGGTTTGCTGTCTTCAGTCTGATTAGTGACCGTTTTAGCCAGCCTGTGGGATGTGGCCCTTTTTCCTCACCAGCACAGGCATGTCAGAGCCGGAGGAGCCTTGGCTGGCTCGAGGCTGCTGCCTTGTAAATCAAGCCAGTGCAATTCGATGCAGAGAGCAGGACTTCCCAGAGAGAAAGTAGACTCACTCTTCCAGGGGTGCTCTCAGCTCCTGATTTATAAATCGCTTCCTGGAAAACCAGGTGCAAAATCCAGGTTTGTAAATCAAGTCTTTATTTAGGATTTATTGGCACGATTTTAAAATCTGTTTCAGGACTTGTAAATCTATATTAGGATTTGTAAACCCATTTAAGGATATGGAAATTAATTTTTGGACTTATAAAACACTAAAAACCAGTTGGCTACAACTACCATTAAAAAGAAGAGACTTATAAATCAAAAGCAGGCTTCTAAAATATATGGGCAGATTCCATAAATTAAACCCTGAGTTTTTAACTTCAAGTGAGTTTAGATTTATAAATCCAACTTGTGAATCATCCAAAAAGTACAAGATTTCTATTATAATTTGAAATATTACAGGGCAATATCACTGTTGATGCCCTATTGATTAGTTGAATATTTCAAAATAATGGTAATAATGTATTCAGATTACAAGGACTTGATTTATGGAACCTATAGGTGTTCTCCGAAAAACCAATGTGATAGGTGTCTATGCTTCTATCTGGGCTGCACTGAGAGAGCTGAGAAAGTCTGAGATCATAGACTAGGTGTAGTGGTTGAGTTTATATGTCATCTTGACTGTGCTAAGGGATGCCCAAATAGCTGGCAAAATATTATTTCCGAGTGTGTCTGTGAGGTGTTGCATTTGAATCAGTAGACTGAGTGAAGAAGATCACCGTCACCAGTGTGGGCAGATGTCATTCAATTCATTGAGGGCCCAAATAGAACAAAAATGTGAAGGAAGGGCAAATTCTCTCTCCTCTTGAGCTGGGCCATCCATCTTATCCTGTCTTGGACATTGGAGCTTCAGGTTCTCAGGCCTTCAGACTC
Organism: Pongo abelii; assembly: GCF_028885655.2. Classification (NCBI taxonomy): domain Eukaryota; kingdom Metazoa; phylum Chordata; class Mammalia; order Primates; family Hominidae; genus Pongo; species Pongo abelii. The sequence goes on along the minus strand of NC_071990.2, from coordinate 91,524,107 downwards.
TGAGACTTATACCAGTACCTCCTTCCTCACCTTCACCCTACCCTATCCCTCACCCCTGGTTCTCAGGCCTTCAGACTGGGAATGAATTACACCACCAGATATCCTCTGTCTCCAGCTTGCAGACAGCGTATCGTGGTGCTTCTCGGTCTCCATAGTCATGTGAGCCGATTTCCAGAATAAATTCTTTCTCTCTCTCTCTCTCTCTCTCTTTCTCCTCTCTCTCTTGAGAGGGGTGCCAGGGGTGCTCTCAACTCCTGATTTGTAAATCATTTCTCATGAGAGAGAGAGGAGAAAGAGAGAGATATTGTGTTGGTGCAAAAGTAATTGCAATTTTTGCCATTATCGTTAATACTATTGGTTCTTTTTCTCTGGTGAACCCTGACAGATGTAATGGGCATAGCATGGCAAGAAAATCCCTATATTAATTCTGAAATTCCAGGTCACTTTGGCTGTGATCTGGAGTCTTTAATAAATGTTCAGTCTCCACAGTGCAAGCCAACCTCAACATTTTATCTATTAGATCTCATTTGATGTTATACTTCCTGAGCAAAAATATTGCCCAAATAGGCTTGTCACAGTCACCAAAATTGTTCCTATAGAGAAGTGGTTCTCGAACAGGGAAATTTGGCCTCCCAGGGAAGATTTGGCAATGTCTGGTGACATTTTTGGGTGTCATAATGGAGAAATGCTGCTGGTGTCTAGTGGGTAGAGGCCGGGGATGCCGCTAAACATCCTACAATGCACGGAGCAGCCGCTCACGACAAAGAAGATCTGGCCGAAATGTCAATAGTGTTGAAGTTGAGAAACCTTACCATTAAAGAATCTTTAGCACAAGCCAGTATAGGATGAACCCATCAGGACTCCTCCATCTCTGATTCTGATGATTCTACCATTCAGGACAACCCAGGAGCCTTTCCCTATTTAGTTAATCTGAAAGGAAAATATGTTCAAAATTCATAACGCAGTAAACATGAGAGATCATGTTACAAATATATTTCGCTACAAGTGTGCTCTATATTTGATCAACAGGTCTTTTGCAGAAATTGAAGTTATAGCATTTAGTGAAATTACACTATTTGACGAGAGAGACTCCTTCATTTTATTTGAAAACAAGTATGTGAGTTAGGAAGGGAATATAAGGCAAGAATTCTTTCTAGCTTTGTTCGACAGTTTTATAAAGCAACCCCATGTAGTGAACTCCTAGGGAGCCTGAGACCCTTTTGGCTATATGGTGTTTGGAATAAAATAAAACAAATCCCATGTTCTTTTATTCTGACCTGAAAACGATTTCTAAATGATCACCTTGGGTGTTCTTTCCCTCTACTTACTGCTATGTTCTTCCATTTGAATTACTGCCGAGCATCACCTCAGAAGCCAGCTGAATATTGGTCGATTGTAAGAAGGCAGTCTCATATCGAGATTATAGCAGCTCTCCCCGGACTTGTTCTATTTGTGGGCCGAGCCATTATAAGAACCCTAAAGATAAAGACAGGACTCAACATTCAAATGGTGCATTTGAAGCACACAGTGAAGTATATTGTGTAAATGCAAATGAACAGAAATATGGCATTGTAAGAGCTCAGCCACTTGTGCAATTAGGAAGGAAATCAGGCTTGTAGAGTGCAGCATCCAGCTGAGCACTCAATTATGCACATGAAAAAAAGTTTAAAGAAACTTGGTGTGGTGATTTGGGTCTTTGGAGAGTTTAAATCCAAAATATCTGAGATGCAACCGGTATACAAATAACTGTAATCATGCCCCCCAACCTTCTACCCTCCGCATACATTTCCCCATTGGCCTATAAGAATGCATACTATTCCCTGACTTAGACAACATTTTATTCCATTTTAAAAACCATAGCTCTAACTCAATAGCTTCCAAACTCATTTTCCTTGCCATAGGGTCCAAAAGTATCAAGGTATGTGAGGCCAGCAAGGTGGGGGTGTCTCTCATCAGGTCATTTGCGTTGTTCATAGAAGCTTAATATATAAACACAGATTTTAAAGTATCAGGAAAATACTGAATGTCTTGCAATTTCATCATTATATATGAGATGGCACTAAGCAAACATAAAATTTGATAGTTAGAAGGAGTGGTCTCATTTTATACTGTTATATTATTCATTATCTAATAGGTGAATGCGTAAGAAAAGGATATAGGACATGTTAAGGCTGACCTATGAAACAATTCAAAATAATGGATATTTGTTATCAGATAACACACTCCTTCTCTTACTATTCCCAACTTCTGCCCAATAAGCTTCCTTCTGCTGCCTAGGATGTCCCATAAGAACCAGTCCTCCCTTAAAAGTATATAGACCGTTTCCATGATCCTTTTAAAACTCTTTTCTGTCCAATCACAGCAGCTAGAATTTTTAGGTATAGGCTTCAGATCTCAATTCACCCAGCAAATAATCATTCAACCAATATTCATTGTGAAAATAGGCCTTCTTCGATTCTGTTAGATGATGGGATACAAAGATGAATAAGTCACCATCTAATAGCAAGGCATTCACATTTTAATGAAATAAACAGACATTGCTAGGTTTCAATGCTGCCTCCCCAAATCATGTTGAAATTTATTTGCCATTCTAACTGTATTGAGATGGGACTTTTAAGAGGTGATTAGGTCATGAATGGATTGGGTTAGTTATCAAGAGAGTGGGCTTCTGAGAAAAGGGTAAGTTTGGCCTCCATTTTATCTCTGCCTCATGTACTTGCTTGCACTTCCATTTTCCACCATGAGACAGTACAGCAACAAGACCCTCACCAGAGTCTGGTACCATGCTCTTCAGCTTCCCAGTTTCCAGAACTATAAGCCAAATAAACTTCTTTTCTTTATAAATTCCCTAGTCTGTGGTATTCTGTATATCAGTAGAAAACAGACTAAGATGAATGTGTAATAAATAGTCACAACACAACCTATCCCATGTGCTGAAATAAAGACACTTAAATATATATAGGAACACAGAGGAAGGTGGTAAAATCTTTAAAAGGTTACAGTGCTTAAACACATTCTTTATTTTATTTTATTTTTTTTTATTTTATTTTATGTCTATTTTTATTTTTATTTTTTTTTTTTTGAGACAGAGTCTTGCTCTGTCACCCAGGCTGCAGCTTAGCTCACTGCAACTTCTGCTTCCCAGTTTCAAGAAATTCTCATGCCTCAGCCTCCTGAGTAGCTGGGATTACAGGCATGCATCACCAAACCCAGCTAATTTTTGTATTTTTTTTAGTAGAGACAGGATTTTGGCATGTTGGCCAACCTGGTCTCAAACTCCTGGCCACAAATGATCCATGTGCCTCAGCCTCTCAAAGTGCTGGGATTACAGGCGTGAGCCACTGCACCCAGCCTTAAGCTAATCCTTAAAAGATGAGTAGAGTCTAAGAGGAAGCCAAGCAGAGAAGTGGTAGGAAGAACATTAAAATGAGGAAGCAGCAGAGTCAGACATGGTTTCATAAGGAGGTCAATATCCAGAGTATTCAAAATAATTTGGCATAGCTAGAGCAATGGTTTTTAACCAGGAGGAGAAACAGAAGTAGAGTGATGATTTTACTTCAGCGAGGAGAAGGTGGTGTCTGAATCACCTGGGGAGATTTAGAAAACTACATATGCTGTGTTGGTCAATTTTGTGTGTCAACTTACGTAAACCGTGGTGCCCAGATATTTGGTCAAACATTATTCTGGATGTTTCTGGGAGAGTTTTGGGATGAAATTAACATTTATGGTAGCTTTCAAGTAAAGCCAATCACCCTCCCTAATGTGGGTAGGCCTCATCCAATCAGTTGAAGGCCTAAATAGAAAAGACTGACCTCCCCCAAGCAAGAAGAAATCTGCCACAGACTGCCTTCAGACGTCATCTGCAACACTGGCTCTGCCCCAGGTCTTTGCTTGCTGTCCCACCCTACAGATCTTGCACTTGCTGGTCTCCACAGTCTCATGAGGCAATTCTTTAAACGAAATCTCTCTCTCTGTCTACACACATACTATTGGTTCCTTTTATCCAGAGGACCCTGACTAATGCATGTGCCTAATCAAAAAATCACAAAAACGGGGGCCTGGGGTGCATGTGAGAACTTTGAGAAATAAGATTGGAGAGAAAGGCTGGTGGAAATAGGACAACTAGATGATCAAATATTTAAATACTGCCAAGCCATTAGTAAGATGTTTTTGGCCTTGTGTATTCTTCTCTTCCCTTAAAATGCATACCCAGAGAGATACCTTATGCTTTGCATTGGTTTGGAAAGTGATATCAAACTTAAAATTGCATTTTCTCATGACACTTCATGCAATAGCTCAGGTAGTACAAAAGAAACAAAAGAGAAACTAGGGATCTGGAGAGTCTGATATAGTTTGGCTGTGTCCCACCCAAAATCTCATCTTGAATTGTAACCCCCATAATCCCCACGTGTCAAGGGCAGGACCAGGTGGAGGTAATTGGATGATGGGAGGTGGTTTCCCCTGTGCTGTTCTAGTGATAGTGAGTCTCAGGAGATCTGATGGTTTTATAAACATCTAGCATTTCGCCTGCTTGTACTCACTCTGTCCTGCCACTCTGTGAAGAAGGTGCCTACTTCCCCTTTGCCTTCTGCTATGATTGTAAGTTTCCTGAGGCTTCCCCAGCAATACGGACCTGGGAATCGATTAAACCTCTTTCCTTTATAAATTACCCAGTCTCTTGTATTTCTTCATAGCAGCATGAGAACAGACTAATACAGAGTCCATAAACCATATCGCTAATTTCCAGATAATTCAATATTGATTTTATTGAGCTTTTCTTGTCATCAAGACTTATTTGCTTTATGAATAGTCAGACACAGAGAACTTAAGAAAACATCATTAAATCATGTCCAACTAGACTAGCTAAATTTAGCACTGAAGTATGGCTTTTAGGGAATGATCTCAGGGATGTGTTATATATATATACAATATTTTCTCATGTTTCTTTAAAAAAATCTTACTTCTTCATTTAAACTTATCTCCAGTTTCTCTCAGGGGCTGGAAAAACATCTTGATAACTACCCAAATCTTTCCTGTAAAGTCTTTCTGGTCTTACTCATGTCAAAACTAATGAGACAGTAAATTTATATGGAAACAATTCATGTCAGAAATGCAAAGGGGAGAAGACTGAGAGATGCCTGCTCTCAGATTTTTCAGAGCAATAGCTCTTTAGACCAGAGGCATGTAAATTGGTGTTAGTCTTCCCAGGCACCCTATGAGAAGGCTGGAGGGCTTTCCTCGGTGAATGTTGCCTAAATCTTTCATGTCTGCTCAACAGAAATTTCAGTTTATGAGGGAGGAAAATTATAAATTGAAACCCGCTCTTTCTGTAAAACTCTGGTCATAATGTTCAGTGAAGTGATAAATGAATAGGTTTTTACAGGCAAACTACAGTAATTAGGTCATTCCTCATTTCTTTATTGGAGGCAGACCTAGATGTTTAATCATCATTATGCAATAATTTGATTTTAGCAATGCATTACTGTTGGAAATATTATACATTTACTTTACCTCCCTCACTTTTAAAGGTGGCGCTAAAAGGAAAAGCAAAAAATCTTTAAATCATGTCTGAAGTTTAAAGACAAATAGGACCCTAATTTTAAATGTCAAATAGTTTAGTACCTTTTTCTGATTTTCATAGTAATACTATATGATATGCTAATAATATTGTAGAAAATGTCACAAACACATAAAATATAAGAAAAAATTAATATAATCACCCATGATTCCACTTTCCAAGAAAACCACCATTGTTAATATTCTGGTGAATTTCCTTTCAGCCTTTTTCTTTGAGAATTTAATTTGCAAAATAATATTCACAAAATAACAACATTAAGCCTAGTATCAGACACACAGAGGCATTCCAACGAAGGCAGCAACAAAATATGATTATTTTAAAAGGCAATCTTGGAAAACTTAGAAAGTGTTTTCATACTAATCACTGACCAGGCATGGCCACAATACAGAATTAAGTTTTTCTTCTTATCTTTGTGCCTGAAATCAACTAGGGGAAATGAATAAACACAAATTAAGAACTTTGAAGGAATAAATATCTTCAAAGAGCTTGAATCTGTAATTTCCCCAAAGAACAGATTTATGATCTAAGCCCATTCTTTTCAACTTAATGCATCGACTCTTCCATAGGCTGGTAAAAAGCAGTTCAGTAACCGCATCTTCCATCCTCGGTGATAAGACCTCCTGCAATAGGATCAATAAGACCTGCTTTCATAGAACTTTTTTTCTTATCCCATAACCTCAAAAATCATTTTGTGCCACAATGATCACTACAGGGAGGAAAATAAAGAGATGTTGAATCTATCAAAGTTTTTCATAGCAAGGCTGGTTTATTTCAAACCATCACAGCATGGTGGTTAACAGCTCTGGAACAGCCAAAGGATGGAAGCAGAAGTAAAAAAGAAACTCAAAGATCCTCTTCTTTCTTTACAGGAACCTTCAAAGTTAAAGGAGAATAAGATTCATATTCCAGGCATTTACTAACCAATTTGGCAATGGGAATTTCAAACCAGTTTTATTTTTTAAATTTCACTCCTCACTACAAGGGAAATTTCTAAAATAAGCTGGAATTCAGCGTTAATATGGGAATTGTTAATAAGTGGGATAAAAAGAAAGTTCCAAGCCCAATTAAGTTTGGGAAGTGATAAACAAATACATTTATTTTTGCAGTATTTCTCAGGGTTGTAACTATGCCATTTACACTGTGAATCTCCCAGAGAGAACTTAGTAGATAGTATTCCCCACATTTATATTTTCATTTTTCCCCTGCTCTGAGTTCCACAGAACTCATTTTGAGCAATAATTGTTTTGTATGTTTCTGACCACCCAAATAGAGTAGGTCGGAGTTCCACAGTCTATTTCTTATATTTCTTATAAAGGTCATTCTTATAAATACAAAGTCACATTTATAAATGACTTAATTGGGATGAAAGCTTGCAGCATAGCATTTGGGAAAATATCTCTGAGCATGGAATCAGTTAGTGTAGGGTCAATGACCACTATATCACTTTTTAGGTCTATGACCTTGGACAGATTATTTAACCTTTATGAATCTTGGTTTCTCCTCTGTGAAATGGAAGCAAAAGTTTTGCCTATCTCACAGGATTGTTGTGAAGATCAAAAAAAGCTACTCAGAAAACAGAGACTAAAGAAAACTGTGGGGAATTATTGTAATTGTGACTAGAGCCTGCTTTAACACTTAAACACATTGTCTTTGCTAGATGTTTTCAAATAAGTTATTTTAAAAAGGCTCTGCATCTTGTCCAGCAATTTGTTTTCTATTTTAATGCCTCACAGTGCTGTTTTATCCTAAAATTGTTTTCTGTGTCTTGACTAAGAGATTGATGATATTACATTAAGGTAGAGAAGATCATAAGTATAGTTGAAGTTATCTTATAGAAAGTGTGTTCATTGATGCAGATGTACATATTAGAAGATAGAAGACTCTTACCTATGCTACATTTCTGCTAGAATGATATTTATATACACGCTTTAGTTAAGTAGCAATTTGGGTCAAAATAGTCAAACCATCTAACATGTTAAACAGTGCAAGAGTCTTTATTACTGAGATAAGTAGATAACGATGATTATCAAAAAGAAATACTCCCCCAAAAGCTAAGAGGCAAACCAAGAGAGATCAGAAGTAGAAAGTGTGAAGCAAGGTGATAAATCTACTGTCTCCAAATAAATAATGTCTAATTCCAAAATAGCTTTATTGCATTTTAAATATAAGGCCAAGAATTCAAGACCTGTATTTTTCCCAATTCTGTTTGCAACTAGAGGAAAAGTTTTATCAGAATGAATTTTGAGGCAAAACTATATTTGAAAATTTTTGCTCAAGTTGTCATTTAACCACATGGTTTCTACAGACTGTAGATCTTGCTCCACATTGTGTAAGTCAGTCTTCAAATCTTCCTTTCAAAATATCCTTAACTGAAAGGTAAGTGTACTTACCCTGGGAACCTGGAGGCCCGCCTCTGCCAAAGCAGTCCAGCATAAATGTGAAATTTCTTTAAAGTCCTATGTTTTGTTTATCTTAAAATACATGGAAGTTGTTTAGTATATTCATAATGCATTTGTGCCTATTTGAATACAAAAGCACATTTCTTATCATTAAGGAAATGAGATGCTCCAGGAAGGTGTGCAGTGTGTATATGGTATGCCTTGCGGGACTACCTGGCATGCACTGAGTGTGAGGATCCCAGTAAGTCATTGGAAAATCATCCAAGCTGAGCCCTTCAATTTTAGCAATCATATTAAGCCCTTTCTTCCATGTTCTCCAAAGACATACTGCAAAGATAAAAAATATATTTGCCTCTTTAAGAAAGAGAATATCTGAAATTCACATCTGGGTTCTTGTCACGCAATAATAAAAGAAATTTTTTAAATGGATGAAGAGCTATAGTGGTGAGACTATAGCATTAATTCATGCTCCAAGCAGAGTACATGAACTTAATGAAGCTAATGCTTCTATGTTGAACTGAGAAAGTTTCTTCTTAATGGTTTTTTTCTTATTGTAACTTAAATTTATGTCAAGGAATCTTACATTTCCCTAAGGAAACATGTTCAAGGTTTTTGCCTTCAAATTTCATTGATATACAAACTCTCCTAAGTCCTATCATGGGAATGCAAGCATTGTGCCTTCCCTTTCAAGAAAAAAAAAAAAATCTTTGTACTATTTGCTCAAATCTAAAACTGCTTGACATAAGATGCTTAGCCCAACAGTATCTGAATATGGTGTATTAAATGCTATTTATAAAAAGTAAAGTTATGCTAATGTGCCTATCTGCCCCCTACTGCTTAACAGTATTAAAGATTAAAGCCAATTGTTTTGTAAACTGAAGAAGCTGTAATGGTTTCTTGGGAAGTGCTCCCTGTCAACATTCCAGATAAGATTGCTATTAAGTTTTTTTGCTGCTAGGATGGCTGGTTTGGGTCATTATACACTTAAATTGAGTTGCTGTCATTGTTACATAATGAAACGAAAGAGCCTTTGGCCTCTACTAATGTGGTGTACCTTTTAAAGAATGGGTAGCACCACCTGATTTATAAAAAAATGGATCTGGCTGGGAGTGGTGGCTTACACCTGTAATCATAGCACTTTGGGAGGCTGAGGTGGGTGGATCACCTGAGGTCAGGAATTCAAGACCAGCCTGGCCAACATGGTGAAACCCTGTCTCTACTAAAAATACAAAAATTAGCCGGGCTTGATGGCCAGCCCCTGTAATCCCAGCTACTCAGGAGGCTGAGGCAGGAGAATCGCTTGAACCCAGGAGGTGGAAGTTGCAGCCTGGGTGAAAGAGCAAGACTTCATCTCAAAAAAAAAAAAAAAAGAAAAGAAAAGAAAAAAGTCTGTTTGCATTCTCTTACCAAGCTCCTGGGTGTTTCAAAGTGATTTAGATGAAATACCCAAAGAATTTTCAGGTATATCAAAGACGAATAGCTGAGTTTTGCATTAACCTGCTTTCAATAATCATTGAAATCTAATGAGCGATTATAGGCTGTAGCAGATTCACGGTTCTTTTTTCCTCTCGTAATTTAATTATGTCTCGCTCTGTAGTGGGGATAGTCAAGAACCTGGATTTTTCATAATCCTATAAATTACTTGTTCAGATTAAAGACTTGTCATCCTGATCTCTTCATTCTAAGCATGTTATTTGAGAATCTTCTTACTGACTTGAGGAAGCTATACATTATTTTAATTTTTAAGTGGGCAAAAAGTCACAAAAGATGAAGGATGACATCACATTTCTCAGGTTTAAAGTCTTTTTCCTTTCTAATAAAAACTGAAAATTCCAACTAACCTTTCCCTCATGAAAAATAATTTCCTCCTCCCTTTCCCAAGTTTGTGCCATCCTAGCACACTAACTATGGAGAAGGAGGCTAGTGACACTTAAAATATTTATTTATAACTATTACCTATGTTTTCAAAGTGTTTTCTCTTCCTCCTCAAGTTTTTAAAATATACACATACTGAAATTCCCTTTTCTTATATTACATGTCAATCCAGGAGAAATATAATAATTTTCTTAATATTTTAAAATTAGAAACTAAAAAAAAAACTGAACTGAATTTAAGAACTCAACAGATCAATGGATTTGGTGGCAATGTGGATCTTTGCCACCTCTAATTCATGGCAATGTGAATTGCTTTGTTAAAACTCTAAGTCAGCAATATTTAAATTTAAACTTGCATGGCCAAGTTAAAATTGTATTCTCTAAAATTTGAAACACTCATGCATTTTGAATTGATCCAATAGCTCAAGAATACCTGAAATTCTAATCATTATCCCTTTTCTGAGTTTTTTAACACTTCGCATACCCTGTTCTTCTTCTCTGGGAGAAATATGTTTTCCTCTCCAGTGTATCTTTATCTTCACCTGTGTGCTTCAAACAGCAGAGAAAGGACACTCAAATGCTTAGAAAGGGTTTGCTTTATTATGTGACTCTATTGAGTCTGAAAATGTTGCAATCACAAATAGCCCTCTGAAGATGCTTGTATACTTAAACAGACACATGACTTTTCCTAGCAATGGAAAGCAATTTACGGCTTTTTCTATTGCTTCAGAAGTCCTTCAGAAAATAGTACTTGCAAGAATAATGTTATAGCACACAATCAAAGAAGACATATCTTTAAGGATTAACTGGCTGTCCAGTCTCTTGTAACCGTGTCAACTAATGTTGGTCAATAGCAAAAATGCCAGTCCTGTTGGCAGCACACCCCATCAAGTGAATGGGGCGTCTGGTTGCAGTATGGTGCTGGAGAGTGAGCATCAGTGGTGCAAAAATCACCTTTGGTACCTCATTCAGGTCTGCTCTGGGACCCCGTGTTGTTCCACGTTTTTATCAGAATAATTCTGTAGGAAGATGCAGCTTCTTGCAATCCAATCCAGTCTGGAGAAGATGGACCCCTATGCAGAATGAAGAAAACTCGCAAAAACCAGGCATCTGTATTTTAGAGACTCTTTTCCACCCTATGCCCCAAGTTATACCTTTATGATCTAGGTTCCAAGGTAAACTATTTAGGCTTAGTGCTAAGGTCTGTGTCGTAAGTTGGTATCATGGCATTGAAATTAACAGCCAAGTGGAGTTTTATGTGTGAGGTAGCCACTCTTTCATAGCCAGTATCAAGACTATGAAAACGTAGGACTGACTCCCATACACAATTTTATTTCATTTTATTTATCAACAAACCCAATTTGTACTAAATATTTGGAAAGAAAGTTGTACCAATATGGTTTCTGCCCTTGGGTAAGATATTAATGATGCATTATTTATGAAATCAATGTAAAATTATGTTAGTCATAAAATACTTATAGAACAAGATAAGAACCTGTACTAGAATAATAATAACATATCACATACTTATATAGTGTTTACCGTTCTAAGAATTTTATGTATATTAATTCATTTAATCCTCACAACAAACCTCTAGGGCAAGTTCTGTTATTATTTGCATTTCCCACGTGGAGAAACTGAGACCCAGAAATGAATAAGTTCTCTCAGTTAGTGGTAGTAAATGAGATTCAAACTCCAGCAGTCCATCCCCAGAGTCTGTGTTCTCAAACTCTCTGCTCTAAGTAGATTGAAATTGATAAGGAAGAGGTAGAAGGTAAGATGAGACAGGAAAGCAGGGAAAGAGGGTGAGACTGTGAGGTCACAAGCCTGGTTGGAGTGAAGTGATCCTAAAGGGGAACAATAAGAGATGACTTTGAATGGGTATAGGGCTATCAGTCATTGGAGGATTCTGAATGCCCTATTGAGAGTCTTTCGATCAGAATGTCATTATGGATTTTGGGCATGTAAATAATGTAATTTAAGAAAATATATCCTAGCAAGATAAGTTCTCATAGGGAGAAGCTACTTTGAATATAATCAAAGATACAAACACCCTATAAAACAATTTGGCATTACCTTGTGATGCAACATTTACACACTCAATGACTTAGTTTTTCCACTTATAGTATCAATCTTTTTTTTATTTATTTGTTTGTTTTGAGACGAAGTCTTGCTCTTTTGCCCAGGCCGGACTGCGGTGGTGCTATCTTGGCTCACTGCAAACTCCGCCTCCCGGGTTCACGCCATTCTCCTGCCTCAGCCTCCCTGTAGTACCAATCTTAAAGAAATCCTTACACACGAGTATCAGCAAGTGTGTAGAACAATATTTGTTCATGATAGTAAAATGCTAAAGATAAAATTAAATAATTTTCAACCAGAGAATGAAAAGATAAATTACAGCACATTCACACAATGAAATAGTATACAACAGTGAAAAATAAATGAACTGCAGCTATACTCAATGACATAGATGCATTTTAGTAGCATGATGTTGATAAGGCAAAACTAGAAGGCTTCATTGTCACATGAGCATTTTATAAAATCCTGGAACAAGTAAAACAAATATATATTATTTAGACTATATGTATGATAAAAACTATTTTAAAAAATAAAACAAGAGAAAGATAAATATAAAATTGAGCTCAGTAATTATGTCTGGTGGGCTTGGAATAGAGAAAGAACATGTAGGCAGATGTAAGTTATTTTCAGTGGTCTATCCCTTGAGTTAAGTGGTGGTTCATAAATGTTTTGATTTTATTAATAAATAAACATCTAAAAAAAAAGAAAAACATTCAGAATGATCCAGAGAAATAGGAAAAGAAATGACAGTAAGACAGAAGAAAAGAGGGAAGGAAAGAAAACCAGCAAAGGTGGCTTCAGTGTAATGGTGACTATGGAAAAGGATGTCCTGGAAATATCTCTTCAGCTTCTGGAATCTTCTGGTTCCAAGGTCAGTTGTCTGTCTACCCTTCCAAAATTGGTCTTCTCTAATAATCTAAGTTCTGTGATCAAATCTTACTCATTTTTATATTGTTCAAACATCTAACTTGGAATTTTTATGTCCTAAAAAATTGTAAGGAGAATGAATACAAGTGAGAGAAAAAGACACCTACATGGCCAAACCATGCAGATGAGCCTCAGAAATCACTGTCTCCTGACACAGAAGTCTCTTTGGCAATGTCCCTGGCTTTCTCCTTCTGCTAGAACACATCTAGTAATGAGGAAATCACTGTTTTGAAATACCTTGTTCCACTGTCAAACAGAATGGCTAGAAATGTCTTCTTTATGTGAATCCCAAATTGATGATAGTAAGTAGTACTTCTCCGTAAGACAATGAAAATCAGTCTACTCCCTTTTCCCAGGAAACCACCTTTCAAATATTGAAGAAATATAGTAAATCTTTGTAATTTGACTTTTTTTTCCAAGATAAGCCTTCCTAATCTTTATAACATGATTTCCAGGCCCTATCCTTTTTGGCACCTTCTCTCCCAGTGCTCTCCAGAAAAATCAAATTAAAGCACAGTCTCCACAGTCCCCAGAAATGACTCAGTTTTTCCAGATGAGACGTGACCAGTACAGAGTAAAGAGGACTTAACACAACTTTTCTTTAATCTGAAGCCAATGCTTTTAAATTTGTTGTGTGGAAACAGGTTGACTTTAAATCTAAGAAGCAAAGAACTGGAGTTGAAGGGCTAAACACAAGCAAACTTTCCTTTTCTCAGATGGATTATTTCATGGACATCATAAAAATAACAACATGTGATCTGCAAAACTGTTTAGAATCTATCAAATGCTTTCCTAGACATTATCACATCTAGTGTTTGCAGCACATTCATGGTCAGGTGTTAGTACCCCCATTTTCCAGTTGGGAAAACCAAAATCATGGAACAAGCAAGAGAGGGAGCCAGAGCTAGGACTCATGTATTCTCACCCTATAGTCTAGCACTCTTTCCACAGGAGAAAGCTGCCTCAAATAATCAAATAATCATTAAATGGCTGGGCTCCCTCTAAACAACAAACTAGGAAACAAATTTTGCAACAGAGACCTAAATACGTTATTGACTTTAAAATCAATAAGAAAAAGACAGGCAATCCAATAGAACAATGGACAATGAATTCAACTGCCAGATTCACAGAAAAAGAAACACCAGTAGCCAATAAACATGTTTTAAGATGCTCCATTTGATTCATAGTTTTAGAATGCAAATTAAAACAACAGTAGGCTATTATTTTTCACTAACCAAATTGACAAATTTAAGAAAAATAATTATAATACACAGTGCTAGTGAGAGTAGGAATAACAGAAACTCTTACTGAATGAAAGAATAAATTGATTCTTAATTTATTAGGAATTAATATTCTGTGAAACAGAATTTATTAAGAATTAATATTCTGTGAAACAATTTATTAATTCACAGAAAGTGAAAGTGAACTCTACTACAAATTTTTGAGTGGCTGCTATGGTTTGAATGTATCCCCCAAAAGTTCACATTTTGGAAACTTAATTGCCAATGTAACAGTTAAGATGTGGGGCCTTTAAAAAGTAATTAGGTCATGAGGGCAGAGCCCTCATAAATGAATTAATGGTCTTATCACAGGGAGTGAGTTCTCATAAGAGCAATTGTCATAAAAGGGAGCTCTGTTCACTCTTGCAGTCTCTCTGTCTCCCATACTCGCTTCTGCCTTCCCCCTTCCACCATGAGATCTTCAACAGATTCTCTTGGACTTCTCAGTCTCCAAAATCATGAGCCAATTAATTTTCTATTCTTTATAAATTACTCAGCCTGTAGTATTCTGTTATAGCAGGAGAAAACAAACTAAGAGAGTGGAAATTTGTCAGTACCTATTTAAATTTGAATACATTTATCCTTTGGCACAGTAATTCCACTCTTAAAATGTGTCCCTAAGGTATGTAAGTGTGCAAAAATACCTGTCCAAGGATGTTTATTGTTGCATTGCTTACATTACCCAGTAAATGGATACATTCTACATGTCTGTCATTAAAAGATTATTAAATAAAACACAGTACATCCACACAATGGAGCACTGTGTGACTACTAAAAAGATGAAGAATGTCCATTTTCAGTCTACAGAAATAGGTCCATGTAATATGAAGTGAATAAAGCAAATTGCAGAACAGAATATAATACATTTTCACTTGTGAAAGAATACACATGTATGAGGTCATTTTGTATATCTATTCATACTATATCAATTATATACATATATACACACACATACATTTATGAAAACAAAACATCCAGAAGGACACAATACATAATGTAATGTCTAGAACATTACAAAAAGTGGTATACAATAGTTTCCTTTTAAAACAGAAGTCCATCAGTTCTATTACTTTTTATTTACTAAGCAATTACTTTGCATCAGGCATTACACTGAGCAGTTCATACACTTTACTTTGAATACTCCATACATTATAACATATGTGAGTTAAGTGTTAATATCCATCCTTACACTGAAAGTATGACCCAAACCTGCCAATGTTATGGTCCATTGCCTCCACCAGGCTATAGGGGATGCACGTATTTAGCCACCTGATGGTAAGAGAAATCAAAATAACAACAATTCCAATTTTAGAGGACTCCAAGAGGCATGAAGTTTTCAAGCTCACAACCAATGGAATAGGAGAGTGGGGTATTAAAATTATTTCGTCTTTGCCATTGAAGCCAAAAATTGACTATATTTCTAATGTCTAGGAAGTGTCAGATATTTTAGGTCCTGGGCATCCTGAGGAGGTTTTCTCTGAAAATAAAAGTTTCCTACAGGATTAATTTCTCTTTCCATCAACCACCATCTAGAAAATATTCAGGAGACTTTAGATTCTGAAATGCAGTCAGGGCAAAAATTATATATATCAATTGAATGATTGATTAAACCTATTATAGGCAATGAGATCACTTTGAAAAAAGCACCAGGAGAGAGAGTGGAGATGTGGGAGAATACTTGAAATCATGTGTCTCATCTATTCATGTGTCTTTTTGAAAAATGGAAGGGATAGATCGCCATGTGAAAGTGCTCTTCAATATTTAGAGGATGTCAATTTAAGGAGAGTTAAATTTGCTTTCTTCTTTTCCAAAAAAAAATTTTTAAAAAAAAAGAACTACAACCAGTAGAAACCACATAAAGATTTCAGTTCAATATATGAATAACTTCTTAATAAAATTGTCCAAATGGAATGGACTATTTCAAGAAAAAGTGAATTCCTCATCTTTTAAAATTTAAACAGTCAGGATGAACAGTTGGTAGAATGCTACAATAGACTTTTATGAATTGAACAGTTCCTCAAATTTGATGACCTTTGTGTGTTCTTGCACATATTTTAGCTCAACTTATATTCTCTTCTATATATTGTTTTGTTTTTCAAATATAGCAAAGCATGGGTGAATCTGTGCATATAGTTGTCTAAACATTAAAAATAGAGAAATAAAAGTTAATATTTACTGAGTACTTATTTCATGCCAGGCACTATTCGGAGTGCTTATGCATTAACTCACTTAACCACATGAAAAAGCAATCAGTTTCTAATATGATCTCCTTTATACATGTGAGGGAACTGACACAAAAAGAGGTTAAGGAACTTGGCCAAGGTAACATAACTACTAAGTGGAGAAATCGGGATTCAGCTTTAGTCTGAATCTTTAGGGCACTAAACAAAAGCATAAGGCTCTGTTAAAGAAAAAAGCCTATGTTCTCAACTCTATGTTGATGACTAGGAATGATATTTTCTAACTTAAAACAATGGAATATTTCACCAGTCAGAGGTCTACATAGAATACATATTCTTTTAAAAAGTGCATCATAAGGATGAATCATATGAAACTTAAAATTATCCACATAGACACAGAATTCAAATTCAATCTTATTTTCCAAATTTCTAAGAACATTTGCACAGCCCTACATAAATAGAACAATTTTCACTCTCGAGCTTAGAAGTGCAGTCTCTGCCATGTTTGGTTTGGAGGTGAAAAGGGCAAGGGCATGGGACTGAGCTGCAGGAGGTCTGATTGTGGTCTCAGTCCTGCCACCAGCGCACTCTGAGATGTTGGGTGAGCCACTTGGCTACTCTTTAAATAAAACCATAGGGCTCTGTTAAAGAAAAAAAATCATTCAATCATACTTGGTAAAGCACAGTAAGGAAAACTTTATTCAGGACCATCACAATAGGCATAGAGACCACTGCAACAGGGTCTTGCAGTTGGGGAGGGAGACTGGGCTCAACTCAGAATACAGCATTGACAAGTGGGAATTTATAGGCAAGAAGCAGCGTGTGGATCACTGGGTGGAAAATTACCAAGAGGAAACCTCCTGGGTAAGGGGGATTCTGGTAAAAACCAACCTCACAGGACTCTTGCTAAAGACAGGTCAAGGTGATCAGACATCACCTGGGGAATGGTGGAGGATGAGGAACCTGATCAGATGTCAAGGATGATCAGATATCAAGGATGAGAGATCTTGTTACACTGACTTAGCAGGATTCTTTGCTAAAACTGGATTTTACAAAGAATTGCACAAATGGGCATAGAAGAAGATGTGGAAGCTTGACCAAAATTAAACCAACCAAGGAATCTTTGTCAGCTCCAGGAGTTCTATTTAATCCTAAAAGATCCCATAAAACATTTAACTGAGAATTCTGTAATATGTATTTATGGCTTTTGTTTTTCTTACACAAGACCTTCATATTTATTGCAATGCAGTATTACCTTCCTCGGAGCTGGTCAGAAATATGTAGATCCCCTTCCTCACGATTCATCCATCTCTTGTGATCCCTCAAAATTTTCCCTGGAGATCTTAGCTAGAAAATGTCTATCCTATAAGAAGAAAGATTAATTCACAGAGGTGGTTATATTAACAAGGAATAACATGCTGCATAGCCAGTGAAAATACTTAAACGGAAGAAGTAACTAAAGTAATTGACTACATAATCTTATAAATACATATAAAATACCCCACATTGCCAAAATTTTACTCAGCCCATCAAACAGACATTATTTCTCACAAGTGTTTTTGTCTTTCAAACAAATCCCATTTCCTATTTTTTTGACACATGAGCATTTTTTATAACCGTGATACTGTAAAATATATATCTCATCCTCATCCTCATTTCCTGACACACAGTCCCTAAAATACTTGGAATCTCTGGAGTGATAAGAGTGTCTTTTGTATGCTAATGAGATGGCTGGTGACTGACAGCCCCTCTGTAGCTTCAAGGGAACTGGTCACCTGAAAGACCAGGATTATGGGGTTTGGGAATTTCAGCCTCATTCCCTAACCTCCAGGGAAAGGAGAGGGGCTGCATGTTAAATTGATCATCACTGTCCAATGATTCAATCAATCTCATCTACATAAAGAAACTTCCATAAAAACCCCTCCAAAAAAGGACTAGGTTCAGAGGGCTTCCATAAAGGTGAATAAGAACACATCCATGTGCTGGAAGGGTAGTGCACCCCACTCCACATGGCCAGAAGCTCCTGCACTCAGGACCCTTCCATACTCCACCCTATGTATCTTTTCATCTGGCTGTTCATTTGTATTCTTTTAAATATCCTTTACAATAAACCAGTCAATACAAGCATTTCCCTGAGCTGTGGGAGCTGCTCTAGCAAATTAAGTGAACCCAAAGAAATGGTCATGGAAACCCCAATTTATAACAAGTCAGTTAGAAGTTCTAGAAGCCTGGACTTGTGACCTGTGTCTAAAGTAAAGAGCAGCCTTGTGGGACTGAGCTTTCAACCTGTGGAAACTGACGCTACCATGAGGAAGATAGTGTCAGAACTGAATTAGAGGACACCCAGCTGATGTCCACTGTGGGACTGATCACCTGTTTGGTATATGGATCCCCGCCCCCCACATCTGGGCACAGAAGCCTTCTTGTTATAAGAGTATAGTAGGAGAAACAGACAGTTTGGGATTTTTCAACCCAATAACTGACACACTGACAATTCAACAAATCAGACCACACTAACAACCCCCGACCAAAAAAACAAAGGCAAAAGCAAAATGTATTAACATTTCTTATAAATGTTTTATAACAAGTTTTTTACACAAATTCTTTGAAACAGCTCACAAGATTACTTATACTAAAATGTAAATAAAGGAAATCAAATCAAGACCTGGAAACATATAAATTAGGATAGAACATCAAGACTGAAAGAAAAGTTAGATTTGCATGTATATTGTATGCTATTACTAAAATTGAGCTAAGCCAGGTTCACTGGCTCATGCCTGTAATCCTAGCACTTTGGAAGGCCAAGGTGCATGGATCACTCGAGGTCAGAAGTTCGAGACCAGCCTGGCCAACCTGGTGAAATCTCGTGTCTACTAAAAATACAAAAATCAGCCAGGCATGGTGGCGGGCACCTGTAATCCAAGCTACTTGAGAGGTTGAGGCAGGAGGATCACTTGAACCCAGGAGGCAGAGGTTGCAGTCGGCAGAGATCACTCCATTGCATTCCAGCCCGGGCAAGAGAGCAAGACTTTGTCTAAGATAAAACTGAGCTAAAATTTTGCCTCCAAGCATTGGGGCAACTTCTAAAGAATGAAACAACAAAATCAAACATATGAATTTTTTTGTCATATAAAAAGAAGAATTCAAAGAAGTTCACAGAGAAGTTTTTCGCAGGCCTTAATCCAGTAAGGAATATAGAGGACAATGTTTTTGTTTGTATCCCTATCATATATGCATTAATGAGTTTTACAAGATTTTTTTCCCTTTGCATAGTAACCCAAGGGAAGAATGCCAAGCCATAACTTGGTGAAAATAATTTTACAGAGCATGAGGGTAGAGAAGGGAGCAAAAGATTGAAATTGTCTCCCCTGTCTTATACCTATGCTAGTTATTTTAGTGGATTCAAAAAGCCTTTTTAACTGCAGTCTCTATGCTGTACAATAGATCACCAGAACTTATTCATCCTATAACTGAAAGTTTGCACCCTTTGACCAACATCTCCCCATCCAGCAAGCCCTGTATGGCTACTCACAGCAAGAAAATCCACTGAAGCAATAACCTGACACACATTCTTATAAACCAAGAAATGCACAGAAGTCTTTGGAAGAATAAGCTCTAAGGTCTCCAAAATGTGATGATGTGGGATCCCACCCTCTTTCCCAGAACAACTGTCAAACCTTCTGTGAAGGTAGAGCTAACTTGGACATATGTAATTTCACCCAGGACGACCATTTACTTCATTTCCACATTGTTTCTCTCCTTTTGATGTTCACTGTTGGGAAAAGGGTGTTCATGGCTATACAGAACAGTCTCTGGTGGATTTTGATTTATTTGGCTGATTCCAAGTTGTCTTATTCTTGTGATCCCCAGAATATGAATGTTTCTCTTTCAAATCTTGTCTTACTGAATGGTTGGTGCTCTTCTAAAATCATTGTCTTATGTTTAATTTTCATGTACTAAACCTTATCTATGTCTCTTCTCCAGTATGGTAGATTTTCTTTCTTATAAATTTACCCAACATCGCAAATAAACTAGAAAATCTAGAAGAAATGGATAAATTCCTTGACACATGCACTCTCCCAAGACTAAACCAGGAAGAAGTTGAATCTCTGCATAGACCAATAACAGAATCTGAAATTGTGGCAATAGTCAATAGCTTACCAACCAAAAAGAGTCCATGACCAGATGGATTCACAGCTGAATTCTACCAGAGGTACAAGGAGGAACTGGTACCATTCCTTCTGAAACTATTCCAATCAATAGAAAAAGAGGGAATCCTCCCTAACTCATTTTATGAGGCCAGCATCATCCTGATACCAAAGCCGGGCAGAGGCACAACCAAAAAAGAGAATTTTAGACCAATATCCTTGATGAACATTGATGCAAAAATCCTCAATAAAATACTTGCAAACCGAATCCAGCAGCACATCAAAAAGCTTATCCACCATGATCAAGTGGGCTTCATCCCTGGATGCAAGGCTGGTTCAATATATGCAAATCAATAAATGTAATCCAGCATATAAACAGAACCAAAGACAAAAACCACATGATTATCTCAATAGATGCAGAAAAGTCCTTTGACAAAATTCAACAACACTTCATGCTAAAAACTCTCAATAAATTAGGTATTGATGGGACGTATCTCAAAATAATAAGAGCTATCTATGACAAACCCACAGCCAAGATCATACTGAATGGGCAAAAACTGGAAGCATTCCCTTTGAAAACTGGCACAAGACAGGGATGCCCTCTCTCACCATTCCTATTCAACATAGTGTTGGAAGTTCTGGCCAGGGCAATTAGGCAGGAGAATGAAATAAAGGGTATTCAATTAGGAAAAGAGGAAGTCAAATTGTCCCTGTTTCCAGACGACATGATTGTATATCTAGAAAACCCCATTGTCTCAGCCCAAAATCTCCTTAAGCTTATAAGCAACTTCAGCAAAGTCTCAGGATACAAAATCAATGTACAAAAATCACAAGCATTCTTATACACCAATAACAGACAAACAGAGAGCCAAATCATGAGTGAACTCACATCACAATTGCTTCAAAGAGAATAAAATACCTAGGAATCCAACTTACAAGGGACATGAAGGACCTCTTCAAGGAGAACTACAAACCACTGCTCAAGGAAATAAAGGAGGATACAAACAAATAGAAGAACATTCCATGCTCATGGGTAGGAAGAATCAATATCATGAAAATGGCCATACTGCCCAAGGTAATTTATAGATTCAATGCCATCCCCATCAAGCTACCAATGACTTTCTTCACAGAATTGGAAAAAAACTACTTTAAAGTTCATATGGAACCAAAAAAGAGCCCGCATCGCCAAGTCAATCCTAAGCCAAAAGAACAAAGCTGGAGGCATCACACTACCTGACTTCAAACTATACTACAAGGCTACAGTAACCAAAACAGCATGGTACTGGTACCAAAACAGAGATATAGATCAATGGAACAGAACAGATTCTGAGGGTAATAATAATACCCTCAGAAATAATACCGCATTTCTACAACTATCTGATCTTTGACAAACCTGACAAAAACAAGCAATGGGGAAAGGATTCCCTATTTAATAAATGGTGCTGGGAAAACTGGCTAGCCATATGGAGAAAGCTGAAACTGGATCCCCTCCTTACACCTTATACAAAAATTAATTCAAGATGGATTAAAGACTTAAACGTTAAACCTAAAACCATAAAAACCCTAGAAGAAAACCTAGGCATTACCATTCAGGACATAGGCACGGGCAAGGACTTCATGTCTAAAACACCAAAAGCGACGGCAACAAAAGCCAAAATTGACAAATAGGATCTAATTAAACTAAAGAGCTTCTGCACAGCAAAAGAAACTACAATCAGAGTGAACAGGCAACCTACAAAATGGGAGAAAATTTTCGCAACCTACTCATCTGACAAAGGGCTAATATCCAGAATCTACAATGAACTCAAACAAATTTACAAGGAAAAAAAACCCAATCAAAAAGTGGGTGAAGGATATGAACAGACACTTCTCAAAAGAAGACATTTATGCAGCCAAAAGACACATGAAAAAATGCTCATCATCACTAGCCATCAGAGAAATGCAAATCAAAACCACAATGAGATATCATCTCACACCAGTTAGAATGGCAATCATTAAAAAGTCAGGAAACAACAGGTGCTGGAGAGGATGTGGAGAAATAGGAACACTTTTACACTGTTGGTGGGACTGTAAACTAGTTCAACCATTGTGGAAGTCAGTGTGACGATTCCTCAGGGATCTAGAACTAGAAATACCACTTGACCCAGCCATCCCATTACTGGGTATATACCCAAAGGACTATAAATCATGCTGCTATAAAGACACATGCACATGTATGTTTATTGCGGAACTATTCACAATAGCAAGGACTTGGAACCAACCCAAATGTCCAACAATGATAGAGTGGATTAAGAAAATGTGGCACATACATACCATGGAATACTATGCAGCCATAAAAAATGATGAGTTCCTGTCCTTTGTAGGGACATGGATGAAATTGGAAATCTTCATTCTCAGTAAACTATCTCAAGGACAAAAAACCAAATACCGCATGTTCTCACTCATAGATGGGAATTGAACAATGAGAACACATGGACACAGGAAGGGGAATATCACACTCTGGGGACTGTTGTGGGGTGGGGGGAGGGGGGAGGGATAGCATTAGGAGATATACTTAATGCTAAATGACGAGTTAATGGGTGCAGCACACCAGCATGGCACATGTATACATATGTAACTAACCTGCACATTGTACACGTGTACCCTAAAACCTGAAGTATAATAACAAATAAATAAATAAATAAATAAATAAATAAATTTACCCAACATTTTCCAACCTTTTACATGTCTTTCTAAATATTTTATCTTCCTACAAAATAAAGTCCACTTACATATTTTCATAACTTTCTTCTCTACCGATATTTCCCACTTAAGACTCAAAAATAATAATGAATAATGTTTTTTCAGAGTTTACTCTATTCTGGTCCACTGTTTGTGGCTGTTAATTTGATTTTTACTTAAATTTGAGTGTAAGATGTTTGTAATCTAGATTAATATACAACATTGGTATACCTCCCTTCAGTTTCCCTAGGAAACAGGCTATGTCTTCCAACTCTATATAGAAATTAAATATTTAATATAATGTTTGTATCTGGATCACCCTTTTAAGAGATTTCATCCTTAGTGATTATTTCTGTAGACAAGGACCCACGCAGGCACTGTTCTTGCCAGTGCCGAGAAGATATCTGGACATGGGCCCGCTAGCAACATTCCCAGGGTCCTTTAAGAACTCATTTCCTGACCCGGCACAATGGCTCACACCTATAATCCCAGCACTTTGGGAGGCTGAGGTGAGTGGATCACTTGAGGCCAGGAGTTCAAGACCAGCCTGGCCAACATGGTGAAACCCTATCTCTACTAAAAATAGAAAAATTAGCCAGGCATGGTCGCACAGGCCTGTAATCCCAGCTACTCAGGAAGCTGAGGCATGAGAGTTGCTTGATGCTCGAACCTGGGAGGCAGAGGTTGCAGTGAGCCTAGATCGCACCACTGCATTCCAGCCTGGGCAACAGAGCAAGACTCTATCTCAGCAAAAAAAAAAAAAAAAAAAAAAAAAGTCCTCCTTATTTCCCTTCTGTTCATTCTCATTGTAAAACACACTTGTACTATTTCTCACATGTTGACATTTCTGAAATGAGATATTTTGTTGGTTGGTAACATAGAATACAATCATTATTTTTCAAACCTTTATTTTAAATCATTGGTGAAATTTACAATTAATGGCCTCTTAGATTCTAGGAAACATGATAGTGGAACTGATGTTATTACTTTAGAAACACTGAGTTAATAGGACCAGTCACATATTGAGGCCTCTCTTGTTGCATGACAGATAAACCATACCAGGTAATAAAAAAGAAACTTCTTTATGATTGAAGACTATGTTTTTGTATCATTCAAATTCTAATAGTTTGTAAATAACCTGTAAACAAATAATAAAGGCAGGGACAGAATACAGCCTTCTTTATGCTCTCATGAATTTTAATCTACAGAAGACCATACATACCTACCTAGATGCTTTTTTAAAAACACGTTTATTAAAGTATAATTGACAAATAAAATTGTATAAATTTAAGGTGTGCTTTAGATTCTTGGTGCAATGTTAAGACACAGAATTTGTGTAGACATCAGTAACTGTATCAAATTCATGGCATTTAACTTTGTTCAGACTAGCTATTCAAGGACATGTTCACAGTCCTGTGATTACTAAGAACTTTATCATAAGGCAATAAAGAATATAAGTGGCCAGTCAGGAGGTATCCTAAAACCTGTTGGTTCCACAAATAAAATACAGACATGAGAAACCCAAAAATTATTTAAAGAAGAAACTGTCATTAAGTGTGGATGAAATGTCCAATAAAATATGTAGTTTAAGGGATACAGAATATTGCCTTTTATAAAAGGAGAGAAATTTAAATCTGAACCACACAGTTGGGAACTTACACATAGAATTTGATGAGGAAGGAGTCCTTGAAAAGGCTGAACAATTCTGATGAAAAAAGAAAAAAGTTCACCCAGGACTTTTTATATAGAGCCTTTCGATGCATATTTTTAGGATGGACTTAATAGGTACACTGGTTATATTTTTAAATTACCAAAAATTAAAAAGATAGAATTGCCTTGAAAATGTATGTCATTCTAGTTAAGTGTCATAATAATGTGTATTTGCCTAACCCAGACTAAATCTTTTTGAGTGGAGAATGAGACATCACAATTGAAGCAAAATTTGGGAGTCCTTTTATATCTTACCGCATATGTCTTGGAGAAGAAATTGCCATTACAAACTAGATATAATAAAAATAAACATTTATTAAACATTCACCAAATGTTGGGTGCCATGCTAATCATTTTACATATATTAGCTTATAAAAGTCACCATATCCTTTCCAAGTAAGCACTTTATTATTCTCATTTTACAGGTAATGAAATGAAAGTCAAAAAAGATGTAGTTTTTTCTGCAAATAAGTGGCAGAATAAAGTGTCAAACCCAAAGGATTTGGTGCGAAAGCCCCTATCTTAACCACTATGCTATCAAGGACCATGGACGTTCCTGTTGGGCAAGCTTTGCATGTAAACCCTCAGTTTGGTTTCTCTGCAATTCCAGGGTGAATGGAAAATTATTTTACCTCCAATAATGATCCTCAGATCTGTACACATACAGCACTTCTATATTCTGAGAAGAGAGGCTCACATGTAACTAATTCCAAAACTAAAACTTTTTTCTTTCTACTGGATTTAATTCCAAGGATATAATAACTAACTTGATTAAACAGCTCAGTGGCCTCACATATTACCATTTAGAATGTCATACTGCTACAGTTCTTAATTCTACCATAAGTGCCCTTCCCTTTCAGGTTAACTGCATGACCGATTAAATGCTCTGCACAAAGGCAAGGTGACTCTAGAAGGAAACATGCAATTATGTAGTTTCTAAGTAGTAATTATCTCAAATTAATTGCTGTTTTATGGGAGTTTTGATCATACCAAACAATACTTACAATTGCAATTCAATTCCAAGATATCCCCTTACTCTGCTTAGCTATTTAGCTATCTGTTCAGTCATGCCTTCTCATGTTTGGGAAACATATATGACTTATGGTACAGTTAAATGAGGTTTCATTAACTCCAAAGGGAGCTATCTGAACAGGAAATATATGCCACAGTGTGGAAGAAATAACACTGGGGAACCCAAGGGGACTATGAAAAAAACACTGGCCTTCCTTGTGTCCATTTAGGTCAACATTTCTGACTTCTATTATAAAGTCTACTGTTGTTATAGGTATAACTTCATCAAGAAAATTAAGGGTTCATTTTCCACGCTTTTCTTCAATCCCCTATCCCTTGTCTGCCACCAAAAGATAAGAGATCTAAGATCCTGTCCCATTTAAACAATGAGTCATGTTAGCCATTTTTTCAGTCTCTCAGGATAGTGATTTGCCTGTGTTCTCTTTTTCCCACTAAAAAAGAAACTTCAGAAATCGAAGACTGGGGCTTATTCTCAAAGATCCTTTGTATTTAATAAGCACAGGAAATTTGTATCTCTGATGCCTATCACATATTTAATATGAAGATATAATTACTGCAAAATGGTTCTCTGTTTGAAACCAATGACAATTTCTATTATACACCTCTTTGAAATAACCACTTTTGATGAAAATACCAACCAGGAGTGTTTACTGAACACTCACTGGTGACAAAGCACCAGGATAAGTGTGTAATCAAATAATACTTGTCTAAGGTCTCTGACATTCTCTGCATTAAGAGGGACAATATTAACATCAATAGACATGAAAACATATGACTAAGCTTACATTAACTTCCACTCTCCACTCAAAGTCCCCACACTTCTAGGCAACTCCCTAAGAAAACACATTCATTTAACATTGATGAGATTGGGTTCAACCTGATTTATAAACTTTTCAATGTTGATATTTTGCTGTTGAAGCTGTTTCAAAATCAGAATTCTGCCCTCTCTCCACCCACCCATTTCTTCAAAAGGTTGCGCTCATTCTAAAGCAGAGGGAAAAGCCTTTACTATTTCAATATTCTCTGATGGAAAGAGTTTTCCTTTCCCAATCTCATCTGTCCCCAGTTTCTGTCCTGCAAGGCAGCTGTTTTTCAGTCAGTGCATTTTTGTTTATTCCTCCATATCTTCTATCTCCACATCTTTTGGCCCCCTTTTCCTACAGGGTTTAAAGTGAGGGAGACCACACTCACACTCAGAACCCCAGAGAAAGGCACTAATAGAGCTGTTACAGCTCAGCAGTGAGACCATCAGGCATCTTAAAATGTAGAAAATAAAGGGAAATCCAGTTCATTTTTGAGTGACTGCTTTTAATCATGAAATAAATATTTCTCAATGGCATGAAAGAAGTGGATATCTTGTATATGTGAGTAAAGTTTCATGTATCATTGCTTCTAAGTTGTCACTTTGGCGAAGGTTAAAGGGGTTGTACCTTAGTAGCTAGGCTAAGTCAATAGATATTTATGAACAGGCATTTCTCCTTCCTAATCATTGCGGAGAGTGAACAGACAGGATGATGTAGAAAAAAACTGTAAGCAATGAAATATAATAAAACTTTATGAACAGTAGTCTACAAAACAATAAAAAAAACTTACTACAATGCCAAAGAGTGTTCATAGAGCTTCTTATGCTTCAAACTTTGCAGTGGAGTTGTCTGTCCATTAAAGTAAAGGAAGTTGCTGAAGTCTTTGACTCCGGAAATGAAACTTAAGCAGTTGACAGCACATATTCCAAACGTCTAAAAATATAATAACTGAATATATATCCATGATTTTCTGATAAACATTCTTTCCATCTGCTGGGCTAGCACCTTGAAGAACTGCAACTAATTCCAGAATCATTAGTGTGTGTCCCTCAGTCGTAAGTACACTCCAATCCTCAAGTTTCTAGGGAGAAAGGCTTAGCTGACCCAGTATTACCATCCTACTCGAACATAATCTTTCATAATTCCCTTGTCCTTGCACAGAAAATCACGGTGTTTCTCTGCAGATTAGGTTTGCTAAAATATCCTGAATTCAGACAGATCAGAAAACTTGCTAGAAATATTTTTTTAAAGTTCCAATGGAGGGCTACTGCAAATTTTCAGTGGTAAGAGATAAAATTAAACGATAGACAGGTAGATAGAGCAATTAATTGACTGACTCATTGACTAATCTTGCCCCTTCCTCTGAGTAAATAGATCTCAGCTTTTTTTTTTTTTTTTTTGAGACAGAGTTTTCACTCTTGTTGCCCATGCTGGAGTGCAATGGTGCAATCTCAGCTCACTGCAACCTCCACCTCCTGAATTCAAGCAATTCTCCTGCCGCAGCCTCCCGAGTAGCTGGGAATACAGGCATGCACCACCACATCCAGCTAATTTTCTTGCATTTTTAGTAGAGATGGGTTTTCATCATGTTGGCCAGGCTGGTCTCAAACTCCTGACCTCAGGTGATCCACTCCCCTTGACCTCCCAAAGTGCTGGGATAAGAGATGTGAGCCATGGTGCCCAGCCATGAGATCTCAGCTTTAATCACCTAATCTAGTCTTGGAAGTCACTTTCAAAATAAGTTCAAGAAAATCACATTAGATTTAAAAAGTTATACTTTCTTCAAACACAATATTGTCATTCCAGTCATCACCAACCAATTTCCTAATAGAACTTTGCCAGTGCTTTGAATTATCCCGTCCCGACTCAAAGACAAAATTTGTATGAAAACAAGTACAAAATGATAAGTAAACCATTACACATTTCTCTGAGGCCCATTGTTTGATCCATTTGAATAGCTGAACCCAGAATCCAGGTTTTGCCTTTTATATTTTACCTCATAAACAGTCTAATTAATATTCCGTCTCTGGACAGTACAATTTCATAAGCCAACCCCCAAAGAGAGAAATCTGCTCTTTTCCTTGAGATCTGGAGAATGCAATCAACATCCACTTTATAAGAAGGAGGATGCTAATAAATAAAACTACAAAATTGTATCACCTACTGGGAGCAGTTCATTGCCAAGGAAAGTAATTTTACAAATGAAAAACCAAAGGGCAGTCAGTCCCCAGTGCCAGAGGATAGTTTTGATGAAAGAGCCACATGAAAGAGGGATTCTCATACTCAAATGGTTATTAGAATTATCTAGAGGACTATGAAAATGTACTAAACCTGAATGTCTGTCTAGACCCACTGACCTCAGATTCTCAAGAAGTTAGCCCAAGAATACAATTTTTTAGAGCTGCCAGTGATTCTGATGACCCACTAGATAGACAATTCATTGATATAGGACAGTAGTTCTCAAATTGTGGATCCCAACCAGCACCATCAGCATTAGAAGTGCACATTATTGGGCCTCCTTGAAGGCCTCCTGAATCAGAAATTCTGGGGGACAGGGCCCAGCAAGCAACCTGAGCTTTAGGAAGGCCTCTAGGTGATTCTGATGCAGGTGAAATGTGAGAATCATTGCTCCAGAGAACTTCAGTCAAGCCTGGGTCAAAAAGAACAAAAAGAGTTCATCCTTATCTAGTTACTTTCTAGAGATTCTGACAGTAGTTACTTACGGAGGGAGCAAACAGAGCATAGGACTGTACTAAATATGACTATGAGGAAGAGGAGACACCTAAAGGTGCTTAGAAGATTTCATGCCTGACAATAAGCATGTGAGAGAGTAATTGGGGAACTTCTGTTTCCTGACATTTGCTGGGGCATTTTAAAGAGCTTGTAACAATATCTTCTAGGTTACAGGAATAAACCTAACTTAATTGCTTTATTTATGTGAATTTTTGCCTGTCTGAACAGAAAAAAATTCTCTTATGATGCTTGAGTATTTGTCCTTTTCCCCATTTCCTTCTGTTCCTGCAATCATTGCACATCTATTTTCGTTCCTAAATGATGCTTGATAGCTTCCTCTCTGACCTTTGTAACTTTGACTATTTCTCCAAGAATCTGAAACTTAGAAGCAATATTTCTTAACCTTTTTTTGTTATCACATCTCTAAGGAGGCTTTTAAAACATTTTTTTCCTAATCTCTTCTCCCCTGTTTTATACCACCAATATATGGTATAGCTGTTTCTGTGCTACAGTTGATCCTTGAACAATGCTAGTTTGAACTGTGTGGGTCCACTTAATTGCAGATTTTCTTCTGTCTCTGCCACCCCTGACACAAGAACACCAGGCCCTTCCTCTTCTTCCTTCTCCTCCTCCTCCTCCTCCTCAGCCTTCAACATAAAGACTGTTATAATGATCCATTTTTACTTAATGAATAGTATGTATATTTTCCTTATGATTTTCTTAATAACATTTTCTTTTTTCTAGCTTGCTTTATTGTAAGAATACAATCTGTAATTACACATAACATTTAAAAGTATATGTTAATAGACTGTTTATGGTATGAGTAAGGCTTCCAGTCAATAGTAGGCTATTAGTAGTTAAGCTTTGGGGGAGTCAAAGATTATACTCAGAATTTTTGCTATGTGGGACCCGGTCACCACCCCTAAAATTCAAGTTGTTCCAGGGTCAACTGTATATCTATACCCGTGCTTCATGCATAAAAAAAGTAAGACTTCTTTCACCCACTAAGAACTAATTTGCCTCCCCTTGGGGGATATAACCCTGTTGAGAATGCACCCTTTAGAGTTACAGGTACAGTTGTGTTCTGATACATTAGATGTAAAAAATGTCCTATTTATTTTTCTAAATCAAATTAAATCTAGATTAACAATCAAATCGAAAACATGGGGCAGAAAACCCAGTCTCAGTCATGTTGGCTTACACTCACAGCTGGAGTGGTACAGTGCTGGAAAATTGCAGAAGGGACCCTGGATTTCAGTTCCTCATGACGGCCACTGAGATGCTCACAGTACTGCCCCTCCAGGGGGCCGCAGCAAATCAGAGCAGAGGTTTCTCACTCCTCACTCTTCTCCTCCCCTTTCCTCTACCTGCCGAACACACACAAATAATGCACATTCCAACTTTTCTAGAATTGGGCAACTTTTCTGCTCCTTCAATCCTAGGAGTTACCTCCCTATTAATCCAACTCCTTCTTCACTGAGCTCAGACTTTAAAAAACAAAAGCCTTTTAATTTAAGTTCCTCAGATACAAGGCTAACCTAGGTCACACATAGCTGCCCTCTGAAGGCGGGGCAGGACATTGATACCTCCCATTCTCTGGGGTAAACCAACAAGCCACCTTTTTTTCTCAATTACTTTTTCCTGCTATGTCTAAATTCTAGACTTTTCAGAGCTGGGCTAGATTTGACTGAAAGGGACAGTTTGAAGCCCTGGAGAAATCTCTTCTCCAATAGGCTACTTGTTGAAAGAGTTCTTTTTTCAGACTGACATCATTCTACAGAAGTTCAGGTTTGGCCTCAGTAGGACAAGAGTTCTAATCCCATCACCACCATTTAATACCTATATGACCTCTATAATCTTTCATGTCTTTATCTGTAAACCGAGATATAATAATAATAATGCCTATTGAAAAGGGTCATTGTAGAGATTAAGAGAGCATACATGATCAATTCTACCACAGTGCCCAGTATAAGGATAAATAAATGGCAATCTTATCATTGTTAGCACTAACTAACTCAATCATCTCAAATAAGATTTTTCTCATTCATTCATTCATTTTAAGTGCCAATTCGGGGAAGTGTCAAGGAGTACTGATTGGATAAATAACTTCACCATAAAGATTTCCTCTCCCTACGTCTACAAATGGAGAAGATGATTTTCTTTTAGCTCAAACCCAAACTATGATTGTCCTAAGGAAGTAGCCAGCGAGGAACCTGTATTAGAAAAGAAAGTGAAGTAATTCCTCAGTAAACAACGCCTGAAGGGGAAAAGAGAACTAAACTGAATATACCACAAAGTAGAATTTATTATTTTGGGACCCGCCTTGATTATAATCAAACTGCATCTGACCTCATTCCCTGGAGTGCAATGCCCTATCACCTGAGGACACTTCTCCATTGACACCTGTTTTGATCTACAAATGTAATGTTCCAAGCTTAGAATTGGCTAATAAGAAAGTTAACTGTGAACTGTAAACAGGTATGAATTGATATTCACCAGCAGATTTTTCTAAGAACTTCCCAACTTTTGCCTTGCGGTATTGCTCTTATAACTGATTCAGTCAGCAGGGAATAATTAGCAGCCATGCCACACGGGAACAAAGTGTGCAGACTTGAGTTGATGTTGTGCTTAATGAGCCTATTTATAAAGTTACAAATCACCCAGCTTCCCATCAACCTCCCTCCACTTAGCACTTTCTCATGTAGAGTGTGGCAAAAATCAGAACCCATACTGATGGGGCTAACTCAGCCTTGAAATTTGCCATTTGCCTACATGCCAAAGGCCAAGGTACGTAGCAAACTAAGAAAGAAGGCAGCTTTTTCTTGTTTGTTACATGTACAAATACTACTGTGAGGTTAGTGGGAAATAAAGATCAGGAGAAACTATCAGCTGGTGGCTTTGTTTGAGATATTTGAATGGATAAATGTTGTATGACTGTCATCCTGATCATCAAATTATATGTTAGTTACTCCTTTTAGACGGCAAGAACTTTTTAAAAGGGGCTGTCTTATAAATGTCTTAACAATGTGCAAAGTCATTTTTATTTTGTGAATTATTTTCCAAAATCTTCTTCTCTATGTTGATCCTTCCCCAGGGTCAGAGAAGAAATTTCACAACTACTCACAATTTGCTGTATAGTGTCTCTATAGAGATCCTCTTTTAAAAAGTCTAATGAATTTTGCACAGTTGGGATGTGGGAGAGTCAGAGAAGGTGGTGGGAGTCATCCCAGGGCTGGCTCTCAAGCTGCCTCTTGCTCAGACGGACACCTTCTCTCTAGGAGACTTCCCAACCGAAGAATAGGGAAGGTTAAGTGCGTTGTCTTTTATTTTTTCTTATTCTCCTTTTGCTTTCTGTCTTTCTCTTTCTCCAGTTAAGCTTGTTATATATCTTATGCAATTGCCACTCTCCTTTTCAAATCTTATCTTAAGGGGAGTAAAGAGGTTTTTTATCCTTCAAAATAAGCAGACAAATAGGAATGTTTGACAAAACAGCTTTGCAGATTCCCCATTGCAAGTGTCTTTGATTTGCCACACCTACTGGATGACACAGCCGCCCCACTGCCCCACCCCTTCCTTTCCTCATCACCTACCTAGATACCTCTTCTTGACACTCCTCCCTCTCCCACTTGTACTGCTTATTGCAAACATCGTCAGATTAATGTTTTCAAAACACAAGTCCTCTTGCCTTGCTGTTTCCCACAGAAGCCACCAACCAAGATGGAGCCAAAATTAACAGTTACTAATAGAAAACTATAGTTATTTATTTCTCAAATATTAATGCAACTTTTTTAAGCATATGTAAATGGGCCCTGATATTTCTACATGAGCATGTCATTTTAGGGATGTAAGCACAATTACTATACTTCAAATCATAATATCAATATGATTCAGAATGGAAACTTTTCCTTTTGTCATCCAGGAGCCACAGATAATACTCTGAAAAACTGCACAGATTTCAAAAGCTGAAGATCAGCTAATCCCACAATATGCACACCCAAGAACTTACGTCTGAATGTCAGAGTCTTCCATCCCAACCCACAGTGACTATCCAACCCCTGACAAGTTCTCTAATGGGATCTTGCCCCTCTACTCAGACCTGACTCCCCAATTTCCTCTACTCTGCAATCCATTCCCTCAGGATATTAGCACTGCCAAACAATGTCCCGTTTGTTCCGCCAATTCCTTTCAGTTCTATATATACCAACACTGAAGACCCCTAAAGAATTACAGATCCATGCTGTGCCATGCAGGTGTACCTTAAGTTTCTATAGCTTCTTCATGCTATAGAAGCAGTGTGATGAGTTAAGCTAAATTTGAATAGATTGTCTGGAATGTCTATGTTGCAGCTTCTTAAATCTTTCAAGAATTCTTCAGTCTACGACAGTGCTTCCCTTTTCAACATTTCTGTATCACTTATGTAAGAATGATTATGGCTTGCTAACCTATTAGTACGGGTCTCTTTGTTTCATGTTTATAATTCACAATTCTACAACTACATTGTACATTCTTGGTGGGCATGAGCCCTGTCTTTATATCTATTTTATTACCAACAGCATTCACCTTGTGTTGAACACATTAATAAATGTTTGTTGACCTAGCTTTTTATCTTGACTAATGTTTCATCTATGCTACATACTTTGGATTGGAAATAAATTTTATGATTTTAGAAATGTGTTTCAGTATTATGGATGTGTAGTACTATTAAGGGAATTAGTCATAGTAATAGTAGTTTAGAGGTAACTAACATCATAGGCCACTGGATATCAATTAGAATAAATTGAAAATATGATCTACAACATGCATGCATGATTAAGTACAAGCATGACAAAAGAAAATGTGACAAAGGAAAAAAGGGTGGAAGAACAAACACTATTCTTAAAAAGAAGCCAAATAGCATACAATAAAATTAAGAAAAGATTGTTGATGAACTTCTCCAATAATAACAGAATCCTCCTAAAAGAAACAGTTTTACATATAAAAGGAAATCTCTTTGGATGTACACCAGGAGTGGGCAACAGTTACTAAGTGTCACTACATGGCAGATACTATTAAGTATTTTACACATGGTAATATTCATATAAGAGCTATAATTTAGGATTAGCATCCCCATTTATCAGATGAGAAAAGTAAGGCACAAAGAGAATAAGTAACTTGACTAAGATCATAAAGTTTGTTGTTGGTAAAGTTGGGGTTTGAACCCAGACAATCAGGTCTGGAGTCTGTACTGGTAACCCTGTGTCTTACAGTGTTTCTACATGAAGCAGAAGTTGTCATGCAAAAAGATTTTAGGCAGTTTTTCTTAAGGTTTTTAGTCTCTATGATATGACTTTGGAAGAAATGTTAAAAATCTGAAATTAAAACTAAAGAAAGTTCAAATGCAGTTTTCTTTTACATGCTAAAACCTATTTTCTATTTTAAAAATTAATTGACTTGAAAATAACTGGTGGTAAATAAATATGATAATGAATTTTGGAAGTGGCTGAGCCTGGTTGTTACCTGGGAAAACAGAGTTTGAATCAAAACATATCCAACAAGCATTCACACCACCAGAGATTTTCCATTATCTCTATTACAACACAGTTCTAAAAATGTTTCTTTAATAATTTACTTTATGGCTGGATCAAAAGCCATATTACTTTTCACTCTGTGAAAACAGTGTGTGAAAGTTGAGCTAAATTTTAATCAAGTGTTTGCCTTAAGCTTTCCAAAAAGCATATTGGAGGTTCATAATAAAATAGGAAACATTTCAATTTACAGAATATCTTTGTTACAACTTTAATGAAGTATAAAATTATTTTCATTAGATTTACAACTCAAAATGGCTAGAATAGATTTATGTTGTGCTATGGTAACAAAAAAAAATCAGTAACTTAAAAAAGAACAAAGACGTTTCTGTCTTGTGCTACCTGTCTAACTGTATCTATAGGGATCCTGTTATGCGGAGGGCAAGGGAAGAACTCTGCTCATTTTGTCACCAAGGATGCACACTGACAAAGGCCCTACCATTTTATGACTTCACCTCCACTTAGATTTCAAGCTCATCATGGCTGGGGAAAAGAGTGTATAGAATCACATGCCAGATCTTTGATATGTCCACCCAAGAGTGGCACTTCACTATTAAAACGTGTCACACAGCCATACCTAACCTCGACGTAGTCAATGGAGCTTATGCCCAAAGGAGAGAATTCTACAATCTTGGTGAGCATAAATGATGACATCCACACATTTTTATTTTCATTAACTTTTTAAAAGTATATCTTGTGACATTAATGTATGGATCTAAAAAGTTAATAAATTCAGATATTTCATTTTTTAAAACTTACTGTACAACAAAAGTGAAAGCTTAAGTAGTTTTATAATTTTTATATTGACATGAGCTGCTTTGAGAGAAAATTTATTTATTTCACAAATATTTATCAAGCTTTTGTTTATGTGAGATTCTCTTCTAAGTGTCAACAGCAATTCAAAAATAAATTTTAAAATATCAGGCATCAGGCTGTGCGTCGTGGCTCACACCTATAATCCCAGCACTTTGGGAGGCTGAGGTGGGCGGATCACTTGAGGTCAGGAGGTTGAGACCAGCCTGGCCAACATGGTGAAACCCCATCCCTACTAAAAAAATCCCAAAATTAGCCGGGCATGGTGGTGTGCACCTGTAATTCCAGCTACTTGGGAGGCTAAAGCAGGAGGATCACTTGAACCGGAAAGGCAGAGGTTGCAGTGAGCCAAGATTGCATCGCTGCACTCCAGCCTGAGTGACTCTGTCTAAAAAAAAAAAGAAAAAGAAAAAGAAAAGAAAAATCAGGCATTTACTGCCACAGAGCTTAGAAAACAGATAAGATAAAATGTCTAAATAAATAAACAGGATATTTAATAGATAAATACACCAAAAAGGGTAAATGTGTGTTTAAAGGAGAAAGAGCTTTGAATAACAATTTCAAGGCTAGGCACAACCTTAGGCATTGTGGGTTCCAATGCCTTTATTTTAAAGATGAGGAAAATAAGACCCAAAAAGGTTCATAGTGACTTGTCCAAAATCACTGAGTTAGGTAGTTGTTCAATGATTGCTCAAGGAGTAGAACTTATTTGCTGTGCTATAAATAAATGCTGCAGGAAAAACAAATACAAAAAAAAGGAATGAATATAGAAGTTCAAGGAGCACTAAGAGAAAAAAAAGTTAGAGTTGACTAATTAAAAATCAAAACTTCATTTCCAATTAGAAAAAGACTGATTTCCATAATGGTTAGACTAACACATTTACACTTTCAAAGCAGTGCAAGTAAATGCTATTTTTAATGAACTCATGTACCTTTAAAAATCCATAGTGAAACTGTTTCTATACAACTTATTTTCTTGTCCCAGAAAGCACTAACCAAAATCTTCAAAAACTGGAATAGTAATTTAAATGCTAGTACCTTTTCAAAAAGCCAGAGAGGAAGAGAGAAAATCCAAGATTCAAATTACAGCAACTTTATTAATTGCTGCTCAAAATGCCAAATTTACATATGTTTAAATAAATCTAGATGGCAGAACTGACCGCTAAGCATTTTTAGACGAGTTTGAAAAAATTGATTATGTTCTTCATCTTTAAAAAAAATCTTAATATTCCAAGCATTTGCCTTTTTGTCAAAGATAATAAATTTGATTAAGTTTATATAAATTACACTGTGCTAAACAGGATAATAACTAAAAACACATGGAGAATAGAGTTAGCCTTACTCATTGCATCACTTCCAAATTTAAACCTAAGACCAAGCATATATGCTTGGATTAGAGACTTTTTCTAGTCTTCTCTTTAAAGCTGCTATTCATAAAAAGGTCAATAGGTTGTCTTTTAAAAATAAATCTGTAATCACTACAAACTGTCACTGTATCTGACCAAAACCATGATGAAAGACCAGAGGCTAAGACTTGAGTGCAGTAGCTCAAAGAGTTAGAATGAAACAGTAGATGGAAGAATTCAAAGGCAGGGGCCAAGACCTGTCCCAGTCCCTCAACTGAAACAATCTATTTGACTTTTGATAGTCGTAACCTAGGCCATCTGAGTATTTCTTAATCCACAGTGACTCTAAGCGATGAGCTCATTGTTTCCAAAATAGTAGAAAACCACCATGAAGCCATGGGTCTTAGGTTACCTTCTGAATCTTGCTGGGGAAGTTTCTAGGACACCACTATTTATTCTCCACAGCAGTGGCTTTCAACCGTCTTCCTTCCCCAGCCCACCGACGCAATGCAACTCACCAGCCAAAAGAATTAAATCACATCACCAGTGGTTTTCATCTAGGGAAGGTGGGAGGATGCAAACTTAAGGAACATATTAAAACCCCAAGTTGCCTCCTAGTTCAGCATTTGTTTCTTTTCCTCCACAATGACTATCAGTCGAAGAGCACTTCTGTAAAGATTTGCGGTGAAACAACCTGACTGTTCAAGTTTGTATTGTAAGCCTGTAAGGCTCAGTGAAATGGAACGATGTCTGCTGAAAGACAGCCTCAGATAACCTTGTTGACATTAGTCAGTGGGCAGAGTGTGAGCTGTGCACACATGCTTATCATGCAAACTTTAGTGTTCACAAAGCTTTAGAAGTTGAATACTTAATTCCCAAAATAACCTCATAAAGGTGTTATTGGCCCCATTTAAGATATCCTAAAACAAAGGTGCAGAGCAGTAAAGGGTCTGCCCAAAATCTCAGAACAAGAAAGTGGCAACGTGAAGAGCCAGACAGGCTTATTTGACCTTATAAGATATACCCCAGATAATTCTACAAATCTACATTTACTAGATCATATCCCACAGACTGCTCCTACTTCAAGGGTAAAGAGGGAAAAAATGGCAGTCCCAGGGTTCTAAGACAAGCACTCTCGTGGGGACCACTGATCTTGGCATTGCTCCACCTCACTCCCAGATCCCACTACACTGTGTACACATTAAATTGATTGAGAAAGGTGAAGCCATAAATTCTGATTTTATTGCACATATCTCTCCATAGGTTAAAGTCTGAAACATCTTAACACAGCACCCAAAACTCTTCACAACCCCATCTGAACACATAGTGACAAGCTCAACTGCCATTGTTGCCTAAGTGACTGTAACTTGTAGTTCTGCCAAACTAATCCGCTCACTCTTCCCTAAGCAAATGCTGACTTGACCAACCCACTCCAGACTAGCCTCTCCTTTATTAGAAGTTTCCAAGAAATCCCCACATGACCTGTTCTTTGGGCATCTATTTTAGAATGTCCCAAACTGTACTTTACGTGACAAGAGTGTCTTGTGTCCATAGACTGGTGACAGAAATACAGAATGTCATAGCTAGGAGACAGCTGAGAGATTGTCTGGTCCAAAACCCTCAGATTATAGAAAAGGAATGTAAACCCAAGGTCATGCAATGGATGGACAAATCATATAACTATGATGTTTATTCAAACTTAATTATCATTTTATTTTACTATTTAAAGGAGTTATCAATATTAGTTATCAGCTGTACATTAATTATGTCGCTAGTCAAAAACTGGCAGTGAAATAACTTATGGCAGAGCTGGGCTTAGAACCCTATTGCTCCGGCTCCTTCTTGGAACCCAAATCCCTGTTAATCAGATGAGTATATTCCATAGCAGCTGGCCCAGGATGTGTAGACAGCAGGCATTTATTAACTGATTCCTTAATTACAGTGTATTTATCCCAAGAAGTTCCCATCCAATTAAAATGTTATTCATATGCATGACACATGTAAACAAGATTTATCAGGCCAATAATATTTTAAAGAAAGTATTCATCCTTGATCCCTCCCTTTCTCTTGTACACTATATGCATGTGCTTTTCATTTTATCTCCAAAACCCATCTGCTCTCTTCCCACTCTCTTCACCTCCACCATCCCAGCCCAGGCCATTATCATTTCTTTCCTGGACTAGCACAAAAAATTCCCATTGGTCTCCCTTCCATTTTCCCTCAGACCCCGTTCAATCATTTCACTGCACAAGTACATCATCTACCTACCCACCAACTTAAAAACATTCCATGGCTTCCCATTTCACTTAGGATAAGATCTAAACCCATTACCATAATGTGTAACCTGTCTCTACATTCTCTCATCCTTCATTTTCTGCCCACTCACTGCTTGGTTTTCCTCCTGTCCTTCAAGCGGACCGAGCTCTTGCTTGTTCCAGAGCCTTTCATACACATGCTGCTCTCCTGCCTGGAAGTGCTTGGCCCTCCATGCCTCTTAGGACTGTCTTTTCAGGCTTCCTGAGTCAGTTCATGTCACTTCCTTGGAGAAGCCCTCCCTTTCAAATCAATTCCCTCATTGCTATCACCTCCATCATTCCTTACCTCAATATTTTCTTTCCTACATTCTACTTGCTACAATTTGTATTTATTTAGAACACTTATTTTATACCTATGTCTCCTCCACACCAACCCAGACTGAACAAATGAAGATAGTGTCATGGCTATGTTATTCTCACAATAGTATCCCCCTGTCTGCCATCAAGCCTGGTTCAGAAGAGCTACTCAACACATTTCTGTTGAATAAATACATGCCTTCAAATATTCACAAATATTTATAGATAGATGATAGATAGATAGATAGATAGATAGATATGACTTCATCTAAGAGGCCACCATAAATAAGATAATATTTTACCACAAAATGTAATTTACTATATGTATATGAGTTATACTGACTTATTTTGTTCTTTTACAGAGAAATGTGGATGAAATAGTAAATTTAGATTTCAACAGAGATTTGACTACTCCTCTGATCATATTCTTTTGGAAGAAAATGTCTTATGTATGAGTTATCAGTGTTCCTAAGTTTCTGAAACTTCCCAGGAAATTCTGTCTGATTCAGTGACTAAGAGATGACACTAGGAATTTGACCTTATAAAATATACCCCAGATAATTATTTTGATCAAAGAAGTTTGGAGAGTATTGGGCTATATCAGTTGTTTCCAACCTTGGCTGCCCGTTAAAATCACCTGAGGAGCTTTAAAGAGTATTAATGCCTGGATCCCACACCAGAGATTCTGACTTAATTGGCCCAGCACGGGGACTAGACACCAGGATTTCTAAAAGTTGTTCAGCTAACTCTAATATTCAGTGAAAGTTGAAAGCTACTGTGCCTGATGACAGCATGATAAGATAGATTGGTAATGAATTGAACAACTGTACCAAAGAGGCACCAATTAACAGATTGATGACAACCTGTGAGCCAGTTTCTTCGAATAGTAAGTACAGACTTTGATATTGAGGCTTTCCTGATCAGGATTTACCAGTGATTTGGAGGGAGGTAAAGAAGCATGCCTAAAAGTCTTTTCTATTGCATAAAACTGTGAAGAATAATAAACAGTTTGGAGACAAAATTAGAATCTAAAATATTCACCAGGCTGGAGCCATAGGACAACAACTGTTCTAAATGAGTAACTGCATAAAGATAGAATAAAAGGGACACTGCTCAGCAGCACAATAATTTGAAAAAGACAAGGATTTATCTAGGAGTGAGCTCCATAGGTATTTACAGGATGATAAAGCTATCAAGTGTATTGTTTTCCTTAAAGGCAATATAATATTTGGCATCAAAAATTATTTACCATATATTTATTTTGTATATAATATTTATTTATCATAAATATATTTAGCACCCACTGTATCCTGAAATCAGGAGCATCATAGAGAAAGAAGGACATGATAAATGAGACCACACATTTGCAGAGTGGAGCAAAGTAGCCTGTGGAGAAAGAAATAGGGTAACAGGAGAAACAGACATGACGTTGTCTTACAAATATTTGAAGGATTTTGTGTGGAACACGAATTAGATTTATTTTGAAGGTACCAAAGGTTAGAACTGTGAACAATAGATAGAAGCTATAAGAAGACAGAGACTTCAGCTCAATGTGAACAAGAACTTTCCAATAGAAATGTCTAGAGGTAACGTGAGCTGCCTTGGAAAGTGGGGTATTCCTATCACTGAGAGTCTTCCAGGCCTGGAAGGAAGAAGCCTCAGGTGATCGTATCTTTCTACGTAATCCTTCCTTACTGATCCATTTGTTATTACAGTTGCAAAGGCACAGAGTACATAAGAAAAGTTGGCAAACATCTATTAGAGTCTTGGACTTTCTTGTTTGGATAAGGAGGATTTTGCCAACGCTTGATCTTTATCCTAAGCAGTAGACCTCTCCACTTGTGCTTCCCTTTTTGTCTCATTCATCCATTTTTTTCTGGTTCAAGCCCAATAGTCCCCTATTTCTCTTTCCGATCTAGTTTTTGTAGCCCCTGAAAAGAAAAGATTCATAAGGCAGTCTTTGACTTTTTTTTTTTTATTAGAGACGGGGCCGTGCTATGCTGCCCAAGGCTTGTCTTGACCTCCTGGTCTCAAGCAATCCTCCTGCCTCAGCCTCTCAAAACGCTGCAACTGTGACTGGCCTTTGATTTCTAATAATACCCAGTAATTTGGCAAAGGTAGTTGTAGAATTTACACTTTTTTCAAACTGTTTATTTTAGTTTCCTCCTTTTCCCCAGTTCCAACAAAAAACATTATGAAAATAATGTGTAAATCTGTCTTGACATAGTAATCCCATGTTTATTTCTAATTCTGTCTAAATTCTGCTTAAATTTGAGTCTTTCTATCCTCCACTTTTCTTCTTTTCCTCTCCTGTCATGGGGAGATTATTCTGTCAACTCAGAAAGAGTTTTCATCTCAAAAAGGGCTTCCCTCCTCTTTTACCTGTATTTTTACCACTGTTGCTAGATAGCTATGATCCAGTTTGCAAAATCAAACAAGACCACATACTATTCATCAAGATCAATATATTAAGGTCATCTGGAAAGACTCATTTCCATACAGTGAGATATTTGCCATGTGCCTTCTTTGTCAAGCACACTCTAACCTTGAAACATATCAGAAAACTACAGAGTTCCAGACTTGTTAAGTATTTAAAATCGGTATATCATTTGTTCACTACAGAAAAATACATATAATGATTGCACATCTGCAACCAGTAAGTTCATTGCTGGTGCCTGGATGGAGTAGAGAGGAACGACTAACCCTGTCCCTGTTCCCACAGAACTCTGGGAGAGAAGGACATGAATCAAATAATTATCCCAATAAATGTGGAATGAAAACATGGTCAGTGCTATAAAGAATAATACGTGGAGCTTTTAGAGCAGAAGAAAAATTGAACAAGGTCAGAAGGTCATGCATGACTTGAAGGCAGAAATGGTCTATATAGCTAAAAGTAGACATTTTCAGTATCTCCATAGAACTAAAAGCTGAGATACACGGTAAAAGTTCAGTCCTTAGAAAAGTCTTCTCCTCCCTCCATTGTCACTCTCTAATGTATTGCCAGTTTTATTTTTCCTATAGCATTTATTTCTTTTTTTATATATAGTCACTGTTGACATTTTTATTTTCTGTCCCTTACTAGAATCTAAGCCCAGAAAGGCTATTTTTTTCTGTCTTCTTCACCACTATTTCCTCAACCACATTTTAGTTACTCAATAAATATTTTGCGTATTGTTGAATATTTTAATCTTGCTCATTTGTAAATGGCTTGTCATTGCAAAGAATGAGAAACATACTCAACAAGTATAGAAAAGCCATTTGTGACCATTTAGAACCAAAAGAAGTATTAATATTTTGAAAAGGAGATTTTCATTAACATAAATAGTAATTTTCTGTCACAGTTATTTCCTCAGGCAGCCAACCTGAAGCTAGCATTGGGCAAAAGTGGATAGATGTCATCCCCTGTGGGTGTCTCCAAAAAAATGTGATCATCACCAAGTTCAAAAAGTCTCTTAGCTTCCCTATTGCTATGAGATTATTCCAGCCACTCAGGAGCTCAGCTGGGGCATGGCATCCACCAAAGTTGCCCACAGGATCCATGTAACACAAGCTTGGCCTCCAGTTTCAAAGCCACGTCTCTTCCCAGAGGTCCACCTGCCCAGGCAAGACCTTTCACATATACCACCCTCAGTCCAGCCAAAGGGAGCTCCTCTCGTGCCCTCCTCTGACCAGACCAACCCCACAGAGCACGGAGTCTCTGAGTCCCAGAGTATATGGCTACTTGCAGCCCAATCTCTCTCTTCCTATATAACTCTAAGCACTCAAGAGTCTGGAGCTCCCTACCCCAACAACTCCAAGCCTGATTTAAGGCCTGCATGAGGCTCTTCCCAGGGCTCTGTCCTCCCAATGGCAGATGGAGCTACTCTGCACACCCTCAGGCCTCAGACGCTGCTGTTTGTTGTGGAGGGACTAGGACACAATTATATGAGGTGTCCACATGCTTGCAGGAGAGGCTCTTCATGGTAAGGAATGGAGCTGCAGGTGAGAAGAGAAAAGGGCCATTTGTCCCCTGACCCCACTCTCCCTACAATGAATCTACCCACAGGGCCTCTGCCCTTGTCTCTGGGGCCACCCCTAAGACTATCACCCCTTCTCTGCTGGTGTAGTAGTCTTTCCTCTTCTTTTCTTCTCATCTCATGGCACATCTGATTTAAGTCTTGGGTTTTCTTAAAGCTATTTCCATACTACCAAATCTATCACCTCTTCTTTATTCCCACCACTACATCCTACCTTTTTAGAAGCTATCCCTAGATAACTTCTAAATGTCTCTATACTCTTCTCCCCAACACCCACCTAACCTCCATCCTATTCTGCCATTATGAGAAGTTTTCTAAATTGGCTTAAAAGTCTCTGGAGGCTCTCCAGCACTTTCTGAATAGATTTGAAACTCCTTAGCATGGATGGAGGGTCTCCAGCCTATTGCTCCAGTGCCAGCTCCAGTCCATCACAAGGGAGGACCATGTGCTTCCACACCTCTGTTCTCTTGCACCTGCACTCTGCTTGGTCTGCAGCACCCCCTCCAGTCACTTAGCACTCACTCTTTTCCCTGATGTAACTTAAGGGGCACTACTTTTGGAAAGCCTTTTAGAACTTTAATCTGACTTAGGGAGCCCTCCTCTGTGCTCCCAAAACACTGAAGCACCACTCTGTCATATTTCTCTACTTTAACCTAAAATAATAAATCCCTTAAAAGCAAGGATCAACTCTTTTGTCTGTATTTCCACCACTAGAAATATAGATGAC
This sequence comes from Pongo abelii, assembly GCF_028885655.2. NCBI lineage: Eukaryota > Metazoa > Chordata > Mammalia > Primates > Hominidae > Pongo > Pongo abelii. Next base: position 91,479,565 of record NC_071990.2, on the reverse strand, counting down.
TTTTTTTAAAAAATTTTTGTTAAAATCACCGTAAATAGCTGTATGTAAGGCACTCAGACCTGGAAAATCCTCCGTAATCATTTTGAAAACTGAAAATCGCTTTCTACTTCTGGTTTGTGAGAGCTGTATTTACTATTCTTAGCTTAACATAAAATAAAGACCTTGAAGGTAAAACTACACAATTTACATAAGTGAAAATACTATTAGTAAACAAACACTGTGAAAAATGCTCATCCATGCTAGTAATCAAGAAATGCAAATTAAAGCAATGTTAAGAAACATTTTGCACATTAGACTAGCCAAAAATATTTAATGACAAAAAGCTAAGGTTGATTAGAGTGAAACTGTTACATCTTTGACTGTTTCTGGCATTGCAAGTTGTTACAACCTTTTTGGAAAGCAATTAGGCAATATTTATTTAGAATTCATGAAGATATTCATACCTTTTGACCTAGTAATTGAAATCTTGGGATTTAGCCTACTCAATACAAGTTTTTTAAACTCTACAAAATGCTACAAAATATTCAATGCTGCATTATAATAGCAAAACCCTGAAAGTAGTCTAGTTGCCCAAATGTGTCTTAATATACATAAACATAAGCTGGGATAAGATGTTTGCAACCCACATAATAACCAATAAGGAATTCATACCAAAACAAGATTTTAAAAACTCCTACAAATCAATAAGAAAAAACAAAACAGCAGGAAAATATTTGAACAGGCATGAAATGAAACGTTTTATCTCAAAGATTATAAAATATGAATTGTCAATAGACATTGAAAACAATGCACCACTTCACTGAGTATTCAGAAAAAATGTAAATTAAAGCCAAAATAAGCTATCATTTACATTCACCTAAATGGCAAAAATAAACAAGTGACAGCCAAATGTTGATTGCCCATGACTTATAACCCAGGAATTTTTGTCTTCAGAATTTGTCTAGCCTAGAGGACCTGGAGTTACACTACAAGATAGGCACAAGAAGGCTTGTAGCAGCAGCTTTTGTGAGAGCAAATTACCAGAAATAGCCCAAATATCCATCAGCAGCAAAATAAATTATGGTATATTCCACAAAGAAATACTACATATCACAAGAAACAAATAAACTATACTGTACACTGCAACATAGAGGAATCTAGGTTAAATTGTTGGGTGGATAATCCAAGTAAGATGAAAGTGTATAAAGTACAATTCCATTTGTAGAAATTTCAAAAAAATTCACAATTAAGTTTATTGGTTAATTATTGGCTAACTAATTGGTTAGAGATATGCTAATATGAAAAACTGTAATTAAAGCCATGGGGGAAAAATACAAAATTTAGAATAATTTCCTCTGGGGAGGGTAAGAAAAAGAGATTAGAAGGGGACACAGGAACTCACAGGTAAGGGAGGGTTTCCATTTCTATAATTGGGTGGTTAGCATATCAGAATTAGTTGTATTATTGTTCTTTACATCCCCACATATTTTATACGTATCATTTTATATCTTCTCAATATTTAATAAAAATTCTTTGTATTAATAAAAAGGAGTAGGTCACAAGATGGCAAATATAGTATATCCCACCCATATAAAGTAGAGACTTACCAGCACAAATGGTCACATGAGATGTAGACAGGGTAAATAGACAGAATGTTATCAGTGGTCTTGGGCATGGCTACAAGGCAACTTATATTTGATTGGAAAGGTTAAATTTTCAGTATTATTATGTATAATCTTAATGTAGCAAAATAAAATTATAAACTTTCCATTTTGGAGAATAAAAAGAAGTAGATCCATGTGATGGGATTGAATTTGGATATATTTTGCCTGTAGGACTTTTCCTGCATTTCCTTTTTGTCCTTTTCCCTTGATAGCCATCACTTTAATATCATTCACTGTCTCAGAGGTCACTCATTGATTGGAGGACACCAAAGAGAAAAAAAAGAGAGGAGAAACTCTTGGCTTTGAACTTCAAAATAGACTGTGTGCATCCCTAACAGAGGAAAAGGCTTGAAAGCAAGGCTATTGATTTGCCAGATCATGCATTTGGAACTTACCGAAGTAAGCTGAGCTTAGAATTCATGCAATCCATAATAACTGGTAATGACAGTAGTTGCAAAAAGAGCCTGACTATACTTGAAAGAACCCAAATTTCTCTTGTATATCCAAAACGGGTACAAAATAGGACAGGTAGAGCCTTCTAATTAGGAGTAAGGAAACCTAAAGTGAGCTACATGGACATAACTCATGGCCCGGGCAGACTCCAGCATATCAGCAGATGCAGCAATGCAGAGACCAGCAATTAAAGGTACAACGGATGAGTTACACCTCAGCAGATGCCATAGGATGTTGGCCATATGCTCCTTCCCACTATTGCCTAAACACAGCATAACGACACATCACCCGAAACTAAAATGTTACACTGAGGAGAAGCGAGGGGGTGAATTGACTAAAAACTCACTTCAAAAAGCTGAATCTATCTAGAAGCAACTCCTTAGGTTTCATCATTAGGAAGAATGGACCTGGAATAAAAATAAAGTCTGTGATAAAAGAAATAAAGATATATTTGCTGCACAGAGCTTGGGAAATGTCATAATCAATACATGTATATTTTTAATCTCATTAAAAAGACGTGGGTTTACATAATATTCTGAAAAGAACAGGGGTTTTTAATTCATATATATATATATATATATATATATATATATATATATACGTATCCTAAAATATTTTACAATAAGCATGTGTTTTGAGACTGGACAAAATTATAAAGCTAACTCCATTTTTGAAAAATAAAAAAACTATGTAAATTCAATGTTATTACTTTTCCTCCTTCCCAATACTGTGTATTTAGCAACTGAATTATTGTAATGTAGGGTTTTTTATACCTACACATATATTACATTTTTATGAAAGTAATACATTAAAAGAATATCCAAAAGATTTAATCAGAAAACAAACTAAGAAAATTCATCATGACCTGTCCTGCCCTAAAAGAAATACTAAAAGGAGTTCTTCAGGCTAAAATCAAAGCGTAAATATAAGAGACAGCATAAATGTATTTGTGTTTGTAACTCTTTTCTTCTCTCATATGTTTCAAAAGGCAACTGTATAATGCAGTAATTATAAAATTTTGTAGGTGGGCTTATAATGTATAAAGATGTAATTTGTGTAACAAGAATCACAAAACTAGAAGATGGGAATGAAGCTATATTGAAACAAAGTTTTGTATTGAAATTAAGTGGATATTAATTAGCAAATAAAATTTTAATTGATGTTAAAATCTCCAATGTAACTACTAACAAAATAACTCAAAAAAATACAGTAAAAGAAACAAAAAGGGAATTAAATAGTACGTGGGAAATATCAATTTAACACCAAAAAAGGCAGTAAAATAAAAAAAGACATCAGACTTACAGATAACAAATAGCAAGAGGTCAAATGTAAATGCTACCTTACCAGTAATTACATTAAATGTAACTGATTAAACACTTTAATCAAAAGGCAGAGATTAGCAGACTGGATGAAAAAAAGAAAAAAGTATGATCCAAATATATGCTTTCTATAAGATACACATTTTAGTATCAAAGGCACATATAGGTCAACAGAAAAGACATGGGAAATATATATCCTACAAAGAGTAACCAAAAGAAAATTACTAAAGTGGTTATACTAATATTCAACTAAATATGCTTTAAGACAAAAATATTTTCTAGAGACAAAAGGCATTTTATAATAATAAAAAGACCAGCCCATGAGGAAAATATAATAATTATAAACCTATATGTACCTAATAACTGAGCCTCAAAATGTATGAAGCAAACAGTGACAGAATTGAAGAGAAAAATAGGCAATTCAAAGTGAACAGTTGGAAATTTTAATATCCCCACTTTCCATAAAGAATAAAACAAGTAGGAAGAGATCAACAAGTAAATAGAATACTTGAACAATTATCCCTGACAGACATCTTATAAAAACACTCTACCTAACAGCAGCAGAATATGCATTCTTCTCAAGCATACATTCTCCAGGATATCCCATATGTTAGGCCATAAAACAATCCCAGACTTTTTTAAAGAATCCAAATCATACAAGGTATGTTCTCTGACACAGTAAAATGAAAATTGAAATCATTAAGATAAGGATTGTTGAAAATTTATAAATGCATGTAAATTAGATAACAAACTGGTTTGTTTTTTTTTTTGGTTTTTTTTTTTTTTGAGAGGGGGTCTCGCTCTGTCGCCCAGGCTGGAGTGCAGTGGCGCAATCTCGTCTCACTGCAAGCTCCGCCTCCAGAGTTCATGCCATTCTCCTGTTTCAGCCTCCCCAGTAGCTGGGACTACAGGCGCCCGCCACTACACCCGGCTAATTTTTTGTATTTTTAGTAGAGACAGGGTTTCACCGCATTAGCCAGGATGGTCTCGATCTCTTGACCTCGTGATCCGCCCACCTCAGCCTCCCAAAGTGCTGGGATTATAGGTGTGAGCCACCACGCCCGGCCAAACTCTTAACCATTGGATCAAAGGAGAAATCACAAGGCAAATTAGAAAATACTTTGAAATTAATGAAAACAAAAGCACAACATACTAAAATTATTAGTGCAGTCAAATATGGGCTTAGAGGAAAATTAAGAGCTCTAAAGGTCTATATTTTAAAAAGAAGAAATATTGCAAATCAATAACATAATCTTCTACCTTAAGAAGCTGGAAAAAAAAAAAGCAAACTAAGCCCAAAGCAAGCAGAAAGAAGAAAATAACAGAGTGAAAATAATTGAAATAGGGGGTGTAAAAGCAATAGAGAAAAATCAGTGAAACCAAAAGTTGAATCTTTTAAAATATCAATAATACAGACAAATCTTTAGCTAGACTGACTGTATCAGTCCACTAGGGCTTCCATAACAGAATGCCCTAGTCTGGGTGGCTTAAACAACAGAAATTTATTTTCTCACAGTTCTGAAGGCTGTAATTCCAACATCAAGGTGCCAGCAGGGTTAGTTTCTGGTGAGTTCTCTTTCCTTGACTTACAGAGGACTGCCTTCTTGCTGTGTCCTCAGATGGCCTTTTCTCTATGTGCTCCTAGTGTGTCTTCCTCTTCTTACAAGGACATCAGTCTTAATGGATTAGGATATCACCACTATGATCTCATTTAACCTTATTTACTTCCTTAAAGGCCCTATCTCCAAATATGATCACATGAAAGTTAGGGATTCAACATATAAATTTTGGAGAAGATAAAATTCAGTCCATAAGACTTACCAAGAAAAAAAAAGAGACTTGAATTACTAATATCTGGAATGAAAGAGGGGACAGCACTATCAATTTTACAGAAATGAAAAAAGGATTGTAAGAGAATACTATAAACAACTGTACAACATATTAGATGCACTTGATGAAATGGACAAATTCCTAGAAAGACACAAACCACCAAAACTGACTTAAGGAGAAATAGAAAATATGAATAGGCCTGTAACAAGTAAAGATATTGAATTAGTAATTTTTAAACTTAACAAGAAGAAAATACCAGACCCAGATGGCTTCGGTGGTAAATTCTACTAAATGTTTAAAAAATTCATAAAAATTCTTCCAAAATTATTCCATAAAATAGAACAGATGGAACATTTCCCAACATTATAAAGCCAGTATATTCTGATACCAAAACCAAAGGAATCACAAGAAAAGAAAATTAGAGACCAATATCTTTTCTGAATATATATGCAAAAATCATCAACATACTAAAAAGCCAAATCCAGAAAAGAAGAAAAAGGCTCACACATCAAGACACAATGGGATTTATCCCAGGAATCAAGCTTAGTTTAACCTCCAAAAATCAATCAATGTAATGTACCTATGAAGAGAATAAAGAACCAAAGTACATGATAATCTCAAGAGACATAGCAAAAGCATTTGACAAAGCCCAACAAATTTTCATGACAAAAACAGTAAATAAACAATGAATAGAATAGAACTTTCTTAACCTGATAAACAACGTCTACAAAAGCCTCCACAGCTAGCATACTTAAACGTGAAAAACTGAAAGCTTTCCCCTAAAGTTAGGAATAAAACCAAGGTGTCTGCTCTCCCCACTTCTATTTACCATTGTACTGGATATTCTAGCAAGGGTAATTAGGCAAGAATAAGAAATAAAAGATATCCAGATTGGAAAGAAAGATGTAAAACTACCTCTATTTGTACATGATATAATCTTATATGTAAAAAATTCTAAATAATACACAGACACACACAAATACTATTATAACTAATGAACAAGTTCTGCAAGGTTGAAGCATACAACGTAAATACACAAAAATCAATTCTATTTCTATACACTAGTGAGGAGCAATCCAAAAATGAAGTTAAGAAAGCAACACATTTACAATAGCTTCAAGTGGAATGAAACAGTTATAAATTTAATAAAAGAACTGCAAGACTTGCAAGCTGAAACCTACAAAACATTGTTGAAAAATTTAAATAAGAGCCAAATAAAGGAAAAGATGCTTCATGTTCATGGATTGCAAGACTCAACGTTGTTAAGAAAACAGTACTACCCAAAGTGATCTATAGATTCAATGCAATACCTATCAAAATCCAAGCCACATTTTTAAAAATAAAAATTGACACAGTAATCTGAAAATTTGTATAGAAACTCAAGCAACACAGAGGAACCAAATGAATTTTGAAAAAGAACAAACCTGGAGGACTCACATGTCTGGATTTCAAAACTTACTACAAAGCTACAGAAATCAAGACAAGGTTGTACTAGGCAAATTGAAAATACGGACAAAAAACCTTACATTCATAGACAATTAATTTCAACAAAGGACTCAACACAATTCATCAGATAAAGAATAGTCTTTTTAACCAATCATACTGGAACAACTATATTTCCACAAGCAAATGAATGAAGTAGAACTCTTACTTCACACCATTCACAGAAATTAACTGAAAATCAGTCATAGACCTAAATGTAAAGGCTAAAACTATAAAATTCTTAGGAGAAAACACAGAAGTAAATTTTTGTGCTCTTGTATTAGGAAATGGGTTTCTTAGATATGACACTAAAAACTCAGATGACAAAAGAAAAATAGACAAATTGGGCTTCATCAAGATTTTAAAATTTTGTGCTTCAAAGGATATCATCAAGAAAGTTAAAAGGCAGCACAAAGAATGGGAGAAAATAGTTCAGTGGCTGGCAAAATGGCTGAATAGGAATAGCTCTGGTCTGCAACTACCAGCAAGATCAACACAGAAGGCAGGTGATTTCTGCATTTCCAACTAAGGTGCCAAGCTCATCTCATTGGGACTGGTTAGACAGTGGATGCAGCCCATGGAGGGCGAGCCGAAGCAGGGTGGGGCGTTACCTCACCTGGGAAGTGCAAGGGGTTGGGGAACTCCCTCCCCTAGCCAAGGGAAGCCCTGGGGGACTGTACCATGATGGTGCATTCCAGCCCAGATACTAGGCTTTTCCCATGCTCTTCACAACCCACGGACCAGGACATTCCCTCAGGTGATGACACCCCCAGGGCCCTGGGTTTCAAGCACAAACCTGGACAGCCATTTGGGCAGACATCGAGCTAGTTGCAGGAGTTTTTTTTTTTTTTTCATACCCCAGTGGCACCTGGAATGCCAGCGAGACAGAATCATTCACTCCCCTGGAAAGGGGGCTGAAGCCAGAGAGCCAAGTTGTCTAGCTCAGTGAATCCCACCCCCACAGACCCAGCAAGCTAAGATCCACTGGCTTGAAATTCTCGCTGCCCGCACAGCAGTCTGAAGTCAATCTGGGATGCTCGAGCTTGGTAGGGGGAGGGGCTTGAGTAGGCAGTTTTCCCCTCACTGTGTAAACAAAGCCACTAGGAAGTTCTGACTGGGCGGGGCTGACCACAGCTGGGCAAAGCCTCTGTAGCCAGACTGCCTCTCTAGATTCCGCCTCTCTAGGTTCCTCCTGTCTGGATAGGGCATCTCTGAAAGAAAGGTAGCAGCCCCAGTCGGGGCTTATAGATATAACTCCCATCTCCCTGGGACAGAGCACCTGGGGGAAGGAGTCGCTGTGGGTGCAGCTTCAGCAGACTTAAACATTCCTTCCTGCCGGCTCTGAAGAGAGCAAATCTCCCACCACAGCACTCGAGCTCTGCTAAGGGACAGGCTGCCTCCTCAAGTGGGTCCCCTCATGCCTCCTGACTGGGAGACGTTTCCCAGCAGGGGTTGACAGACACCTCATACAGGAGAGCTCTGGCTGGCGTCTGGTGGCTGCCCCTCTGGGACAAAGCTTCCAGAGGATGGAACAGGCAGCAATCTTTGCTGTTCTGCATCTTCCGTTGATGAGGCTCAGACAAACAGGGTCTGGAGTGGACCTCCAGCAAATTCCAGCAGACCTGCAGCAGAGGGGCGTGACTCTTAGAAGGAAAACTAACAAACAGAAAGGAATAGTATCAACATCAACAAAAAGGACATCCACACAAAAACCCCACCTGAAGGTCACCAGCGTCAAAGACCAAAGTTGGATAAATCTATGAAGATGAGGATAAACCAGCTCAAAAAGGTCAAAAATTCCAAAAAACAGAATACTTCTTCTCTTTCAAAGAATCATAACTCTTCTCCAGCAAGGGAACAAAACTGGATGGAAAAAGAGTTTGACAAATTGACAGAAGTAGACTTCAGAAGGTGGGTAATAACAAACTCCTCCAAGCTAAAGAAGCATATTCTAACCCAATGCAAGGAAGCTAAGAACCTTGAAAAAAGGTTAAACGAATTGCTAACTAGAATAACCAGTATTAGAGAAGAACATTAATGACCTGATGGAGCTGAAAAACACAGCATGAGAACTTCATGAAGCCTACACAAGTATCAGTAGCTGAATTGATCAAGTGGAAGAAAGGATATCTATCAGAGATTGAAGATCAACTTAATGAAATAAAGCATGAAGACAAGATTAGAGAAAAAAGAATGAAAAGGAATGAACAATGCCTCCAAGAAATATGGGACTATGTGAAAAGACCAAAACTGCGTTTGATTGGTTACCTGAAAGTGATACAGAGAATGGAACCAAGCTGGAAAATACTCTTCAGGATATTATCCAGGAGAATTTCCCCAACCTAGCAAGATAGGCCAACATTCATATTAGAGAAATACAGAGAACACAAAAAAGATACTCCTTGAGAAGAGCAACCCCAAGACACATAATTGTCAGATTCACCAAGGTTGAAATGAAGGAAATAATGTTAAGGGCAGCCAGAGAGAAAGGTCGAGTTGCCCACAAAGGGAAGTCCATCAGACTAACAGTGGATCTCTCTACAGAAACCCAACAAGCCAGAAGAGAGTGGGGGCCAATATTCAACATTCTTAAAGAAAAGAATTTTCAGCCCAGAATTTCATATCCAGCCAAACTAAGCTTCATAAGCAAAAGATAAATAAATCCTTTACAGACAAGCAAATGCTGAGAGATTTTGTCACCACTAGGCCTGCCTTGCCTTGTTTAGTTGCTCTTGAAGGAAGCACTAAATATGGAAAGGAAAACTGGTACCAGCTACTGCAAAAACATACAAAATTATAAAGACCATCGACACTATTAAACTGCATTAACTAATAGGCAAAATAACTAGCTAGCATCATAATGACATGATCAAATTCACACATAACAATGTTAATCTTATGTAAATGTAAATGTAAATGTAAATGGGCTAAATGCCCCAATTAAAAGACACAGACTGGCAAATTAGACAAAGAGTCGAGACCCATCTATATGCTGTATTCAGGAGACCCATCTCACGTGCAAAGACACACATAGGCTCAAAATAAAGGAATGGAGGAAAATTTACCAAGCACATGAAAAGCAAAAAAAAAAGCAGGAGTTGCGATCCTAGTATCTGATAAAACAGACTTTAACCCAACAAAGATCAGAAGAGACAAAGAAGGGCATTACATAATGGTAAAGGGATCAATACAACAAGAAGAGCTAACTGTCCTAAATAAATATACACCCAATACAGGAGCACCCAGCTTCCTAAAGCAAGTTCTTAGAAGCCTACAAAGATACTTAGACTCCCACACAACCATAGTGGAGACTTTAACACCCCACTGTCAATAATAGACAGATCCATGAGACAGAAAATTAACAAGGATATTCAGGACTTGAACTCAGCTCTGGACCAAGTGGACCTAATAGACATCTACAAAACTCTCCACCCCAAATCAACATTATATACATTCTTCTCAGCACCACATCACACTTATTCTAAAATTGACCACACAATTGGATGTAAAACACTCCTCAGCAAATGCAAAAGAATGGAAATCATAACGAACCATACCTCAGACCACAGTGCAATCAAATTAGAACACAGAATTAAGAAACTCACTCAAAACCGCACAACTACATGGAACCTGAACAACCTGCTCCTGAATGACTACTGGGTAAATAACAAAATTAGGGCAGAAATAAATAAGTTATTTGAAATCAATGAGAACAAAAACACAATGTACCAGAATCTCTGGGACACAAATAAAGCAGAGTTCAGAGGGAAATTTATAGCACTAAATGCCCACAGGAGAAAGCAGAAAAGATCTAAAATCGACAACCTAACATCACAATGAAAAGAACTAGAGAAGCAAGCGCAAACAAATTCAAAACCTAGCAGAAGATAGGAAATAACTAAAATGAGAGCAGAACTGAGGGAGATAGAGAAACGACACACCTTTCAAAAAATCAATGAATACAGGAGCTGGTTTTTTGAAAAGAATAACAAAATAGACCACTAGCCAGACTAATAAAGAAGAAAAGAGAGAAGAATCAAATAGACACAATAAAAAATGATAAAGGGGTATCACCACTGATCCCACAGAAATACAAACTACTGATGGTACTATAAACACCTCTGATGGTACTAAAAACACCTGCATGCAAATAAACTACAAAATCTAGAAGAAATGGATGAATTCCTGGACACATACACCATCCCAAAGCTGAACCAGGAAGAAGTCAAATCCCTGAATAGACCAATAACAAGTTCTGAAATTGAGGCAGTAATTAATAGCCTACCAACCAAAAAAAAGTCTAGGACCAGACAGATTCACAGCCGAATTCTACCAAAGGTACAAAGAGGAGTTGATACCATTCCTTCTGAAGCTATTCCAAACAATAGAAAAAGTGGGACTCCTCCCTAACTCATTTTATGAGGCCAGCATCATCCTGATACCAAAACCTGGCAGAGACACAACAAAAAAAAAATTTCAGGCTGATATCCCTGATGAACATTAATGTGAAAATCCTCAACAAAATACTGGCAAACCGAATCCAGCAGCACATCAAAAAGCTTATCCACCATGATCAAGTGGGCTTCATCCCTGGCATGCAAGGCTGGTTCAATATATGTAAATCAATAAACATAATAAACATAATCCATCACATAAACAGAACCAATGACAAAAAGCACATGGTTATCTCAATAGATAAAGAAAAGACCTTTGATAAAATTCAACACCCCTTCATGCTAAAAACTCTCAATAAACTAGGTACTGATGGAACATATCTCAAAATAATAAGAGCTATTTATGAAAAACCACAGCCAATACCATACCGAATGGGCAAAAGCTAGAAGAATTCCCTTTGAAAACTGGCACAAGGCAAGGATGCCATCTCTAACCACTCCTATTCAACATAGTATTGGAAGTTCCAGCCAGGGCAATCGGGCAAGAGAAAATAAAGGGTATTCAAATAGGAAAAGAGGAAGTCAAATTGTCTCTGTTTGCAGATGACATGATTGTATATTTAGAAAACCCCATCATCTCAGCTCAAAATCTCCTTAAGCTGATAAGCAACTTCAGCAAAGTCTCAGGATACAAAATCAATGTGCAAAACTAACAAGCATTCCTATACACCAATAATAGACAAACAGAAAGCCAAATCATGAGTGAACTCACATTCACAGTTGCTACAAAGAGAATAAAATGCCTAGGAACACAACTTACAAGGAATGTGAAGGACCTCTTCAAGGAGAACTACAAACCACTGCTCAAGGAAATAAGAGAGGAAATAAACAAATGGAAAAACATTCCATGCTCATGGATAGGAAGAATTAATATCATGAAAATGGCCATACTGCCCAAAGTAATTTATAGATTCAATGCTATCTCCATCAAGCTACCATTGACTTTCTTCACAGAATTAGAAAAAACTGCTTTGAATTTCATGTGGAACCAAAAAAGAGCCCATATAGCCAAGACAATCCTAAGCAAAAAGAACAAAGCTGGAGGCATCACGTGACCTGACTTCAAACTATACTACAAGGCTACAGTAACCAAAACAGCATGGTACCAGTACCAAAACAGATATATAGACCAATGGAACAGAACAGAGGCCTTAGAAATAACACCACACATCTACAACCATCTGATCTTTGACAAACCTGACAAAAACAAGAAATGGGGAAAGGATTCCCTATTTAATAAATGGTGTTGGAAAAACTGGCTAGCCATATGCAGAAAACTGAAACTGGACCCCTTCCTTACACCTCAAAAATTAACTCAAGATGGATTAAAGACTTAAACATAAGACCTAAAACCATAAAAACTCTAGAAGAAAACCTAGGCAATACCATTCAGGACATAGGCATGGGCAAGGATTTCATGACTAAAACACCAAACGCAATGGCAACAAAAGCCAAAATTGACAAAAGGGATCTAATTAAATGGAAGAGCTTCTGCACAGCAAAAGAAACTATCATCAGAGTGAACAGGCAACCTAAAGAATGGGAGAAAATTTTTGCAATCTATCCATCTGACAAAGGCCTAATATCCAGAATCTACAAGGAACTTAAACAAATTTACATGAAAAAAACAAACAGCCCCATTAAAAAGTAAGCAAAGGATACAGACAGACACTTCTCAAAAGAAGATATTTATGCAGCCAACAACATATGAAGAAAAGCTCATCATCACTGGGCATTAGAGAAATGCAAATCAAAACCACAATGAGATACCATCTCATGTTAGTTAGAATGGTGATCATTAAAAGTCAGGAAACAACAGATGCTGGAGAGGATGTGGAGAAATAGGAATGGTTTTACACTATTGGTGGACATGTAAATTAACCATTGTGGAAGACATTGTGGTGACTCCTCAAGGATCTAGAACCAGAAATACCATTTGACCCAGCAATCCCATTCCTGGTTATATACCCAAAGGATTATAAATCACACTACTATAAAGACACATGCACATGTATGTTTATTGCAGCACTGTTCACAATAGCAAAGACTTCGAACCATCCCAAATGCCCATCAATGATAGACTGGATAAAGAAAATGTGGCACATTTACACCATGGAATACTATGCAGCCATAAAAAACAATGAGTTCATGTCCTTTTCAGGGACATGAATGAAGCTGGAAACCATCATTCTCAGAAACTAACACAGGGACAGAAAACCAAACTCTGCATGTTCTCACTCATAAATGGGAGTTGAACAGTGAGAACACATGGACACAGGGAGGGGAACATCATACACTGGGGCCTGTCAAGGGGTCGGGGGCTAGGGGAGGGATAGCATTAGGAGAAACACCTAACATAGATGATGGGTTGATGGGTGCAGAAAACCACCATGGCATGTGTATACCTATATAACAAACCTGCACATTCTGCACATGCATCCCAGAAGTTATAGTATAATAATTAAAAAAGAAAGAATGGGAGAAAACATTTTGAAATTGTATCCAAGAATTATAAACAACTATTCTAAGTCAACAAACAAAAAATAGCAAATATGGAGGAGTAAGTTCTAGTGTTCTATATCACTGCAGAATGACTATAGTTAACAATAACGTACCACATCGTTTCACATAGCTAGAAAGAAGATACTGAAAGTTCCCAACACAAGGAAATGGTAAATGTTTGAGAAGATGGATATGCCAATTACCTTGACCAGATTACTGTACATTATATGTATCGAAAAATCACTATGTACCTTATGAATATGTGCAATTATTATTTGTCTATTTTTTAAAAAAGCAGTGATATATCCCCCAAAAAAGGCAAATAACCCAATGAAAAATAGGCAAATAATTTGAGTGGATATTTTTCTGAAGATGTAGTGTTGGCACATGAAAATACCCTCAGCGGGGAACATCACACACTCAGGCCTGTCAGTGGGTGGGGGTGTAGGGGAGGGATAGCATTAGGAGAAATACTTAATGTAGATGACAGGTTGATGGGTGCAGCAAACCACCATGGCATGTGTATACCTATGTAACAAACCTGCATGTTCTGCACATGTACTCCAGAACTTGAAGTATAATAATAATAATAAAAGAAAATACCTTCAAAATACCCTCAGCATCATTCGTCATTAAGGAAATGCAAATCAAAACAATAATGTGATACCACTTCACACCCACACCCACTAGGATGGGCTAAAATGACACAAACAGATAATAACAAATGTCAGTGAGGGTATGGAGAAACTGGAAACTTCATTCATTGTAGCAAGATTGCAAAATTGTGCAGTTGCTCTGGAAAACAGTTTGGCAATTTCTCAAAATATTAAACATAGAATTATACAATCCAGCAATTCTACTTCTAAGTATATACCCAAAAGAAATAAAAGCATATGCTCACACAAAAACTTGTACATGAATATTCACATCAGTGGTATTATTATTATTATCGAGACAGAGTCTTGCTCTGTCGCCCAGGCTGGAGTGCAGCAGCGCAATCTCGGCTCACTGCAACCCCTGCCTCCTAGGTTCAAGCAATTCTCCTGCCTCAGCCTCCTGAGTAGCTGGCACCCACCATCACACCTGGCTAATTTTTGTATTTTTAGTAGAGACAGAGTTTCACCATGTTGGCTAGGTTGGTCTTGAACTCCTGACTTCAGGTGATCCACCCACCTTGGCCTCCCAAAGTGCTGGGATTACAGGCATGAGCCACTGCACCTGGCATAAGACACAAAAAGACACAACCCAAATGTTCATCAACTGATTAATGGAAAAACAAAATGTGGTATTACCACACAATAGAATATTATTTGGCCATAATAGAAGGAAGTCCTGATACATACTATAACTTGAGTGAGACTCTAAAACACGTTAAGTGAAAGATATCGCTGAGAAAAGATCACATATTACATTATTCCATTGATATAAAATATCTAGAATAGGCAAATCCATGGAAACAGAAAGTAGATGATGGTTGGCAGGGGCTGACATGAGGGTAGGTGAGGAAGGAAAAGTAACTGCTAATGGGGATAGGATTCTTTTTAGTATGAGGAAAATGTTTCAAAATTTAGGCAGTGGTAATAGGTGCACAACTCTGTGAATACATTAAAAATCACTGAATTGTATACTTTAAAATGGTGCATTTTATGGTGTGTAAATTATACCTCAATAAAGGTGGGGTTTTTTGGAAAAATAATATTAAGAGCAACATTATATTGATCATGCCCCAAACTGGAAACAGCCCAAATGTCCACCAAAGGTAGAAAAGATAAATGGGATATTATACTACAATGGGAAAAAGCAAACTGCTCCACATGCGACAATGTGAATGACTCTCATAAAAGATAAAATGAGCAGAAGCCTGTCATGAAGAGCACATAGTGTGGTATTGGAGATTATAATAGAGACTGCAGTGGCGCATCAGAGGGACTTCGAGGGAACTGGTCATGTTTTATTTATTCATCTGGATGCTGGGTGCTGATAACGTGAACATGTAAACTTTGAAAAAAAACCCTTCAAACTGTATATTTGTGATTCATGCACTTTCATATATGACTATTATATTTCAATAACAAGCTTGTGTAAAAAAAACAGTATTTCTCTTCTGTACTATTTTCCAATGTAACCAACCAGAAAATATAACAAAAAGGCATTAGATACCATTATAATTATTTAATTATGTGTGATCATTTGATATTCTCTAACTCAGTGGCTCTCAACTGGGGACAATTTTACTATCCAGAGGACATTTGGCAACATCTGGAGACATTTCTGATTGTCAAAGTTGAGGATGTGCTACTGGCATCTAGTGGGTAGAGGCTAGAAATCCTGCTAAATATCCTAAAATGCTCAGGAAAGCTCCAAAACAAAGAATTATCTAGCCCAAAATATCAACAGTGTCAACAGCATGATCTAGTTCTTCCAACAACTGTAAATCCCACAAGGACAGCAATCATCTCTTTGGTTTATATCTTTATACCTAGAACCATCAAAGTGCCTGGAACACAATAAGCTCTCAATGAAGTCGTTGAATTAATAAATGAATCCGTTTCTGTCTCTCCCTTTGTTTTTCCCTTTGTCCCTCCCCCTCCGTCACATACACATGCTCATGGAAAGATGCACATCTTTTGTCTTGCATCTTATAGTTTTCTAACTCTGTCAGGCCTAAATGCACTGCATGCTTTAGAAGAATTTGCCTTTAAAAAACCAAGGCATACAGGCAGATCCCAAGAGGTGGCCCAGGAAAAATGAGGCATGAAGCAGCCCACTCAGACTTCCATGTAGTAAGATTAAGCAAACTGGTAGAGGGAGACTTTGAGGATCAAACACTTCAAAACTGTCACCAAGAAAAAAAATCAAATAGGAATTTGGAGTTAAATCCTGAGATGATATTTTAAAATATGATTCTTCCCAGAGAGTTATCTGTCTTTTATATCATATCCTTCAAAAATTTAGAACTGATTATAGCTGCAGTAGGTGGGCAGCTTCCTAAAGGATCTAGGATCATAGCCATTTCTCTCCGACTTATGGTCTGCACCTCTCATTTTGAGAAAAGCTGTCTGAAAATGAAACATGTCTGGGTTTAATTTTTAAACTTTTTCTGAAGTCCTGAATGGAGGACCTCTACCGTCTACTTTCAAATCTAACCAGATAGTGTTTAGAAGACATGGGCAGCCAGCAAAGAAGCTTAATAAACACCTCTCAAATTATTTGTGTGAATTCGGACAAGCCAATATTTGCAGGCTTAGTTTTCTCATCTGTGAAGTATGTGAATTAGACTGAACAACCTCAATGCCTTTTCACCTTGAATCTGATGATTCAATGATTGAAAAAGGCAGAAATTGTAAGCTCTAATGAGGTGATATTTTGAGCTTTACCACATCATGGGGTTTTTCTAGATAGCTTCCCTATTAAAGCACAAAGCAACAGCTTCGCTTGATACCACCAACAGGTGTGTAATTAAGCCTGATCTTTCTCCAGCATAGTTCATTTTCCACTGATGGGTCTACAATTAAAACAACTCCCTCCCCAGAGGAGGATACATCAGTGTTATAGTTTTCATCTTTAATTACACTGGTTGAAGATGAGTAAATGCACCCGAGATCCCAACTGGGAGGGAGCAGATTCATTAGGTGGTTGGTAATATGCCATCTAGTCTGCATTTCAGGTTACTGTCTGCACAGCGAAGATGGCCTTCAACAAATCTGCTCAAATATCCTGATGATTAAGTCCATCCGCCACTGCCTACCTTTGCACTAGAAATATAATTAAGGAATATTAAAGATCTCGACCCCTCAGAAAGATAAGTACAGTGTCAAAGCCAAAGGTAATTTACTACTTCAATGCTTTTAGTAGAAGGGCCAAAATAGCCTGTTAATACTTTATAGAAGTAAAGGGAGAGTTTCCAAATTTTTATATTACCATCTCCTTCCCAGTAGAGTGAGTGTGCACTCGCTCGCTCTCTCGCTCTCTCTCTCTCCCCCCTCCTCATAGCACTAATACAATCAAACTTCATCTATTCATAATTATTTGTTCATTTGTATATTGTCTGGCTTCTTTCTTCATTGGAATTTCAGCTTTTCATGTAGGGAGTGAAAGGGCATCTGTTTCATTTAAAACCATGTGACCGCTAGCAGCACAGTACCTGACCTTTGGCACACACTAAACATTTGGGGGTTTGAGGTAAGCAATGTTGAGCCAGTTTGCCAGACTTGGCATTTCACTGGCGTACTTAATAGGGTTTTCATCATTTGATTTTCACTCAATTCAATGACTTAATATTCAATTCCCATAGATCTAGTTAGGCCAAAGTTTTTACGTCTGGAACCCAATCTGGGAGTGTTGTCCTTTAGCAACAGGTCTAGGTGCTCAGCACATCCTCTCTGGGCCCAATTCATCTTGGCTTCTTCATGAGAGCATTAGTCACCAGGGTCTAATTCGCCTGCTCCCTAGACTGCCTCCCAGCTACTGTGGGGGAAATTGGCCTGTTTTTCAGGCAGAGAAGCATAACAGAACTTGTCTGAAGGAGCTTGTGAAAACATACTTTCCCCGGGCCCCAGTCTGACCTCCTATTATATTTCCCACTTCCTGCCTGAACACATCATCCTGACTTTGTGTAAATATCCTGAACTCAAAGCAGAGAATTAGGATTTTCAAAACCTGTAAAACCAGACCCCTAAATGGTCTTGGATTCTGGGCTGCATGCAGAAAATATCTTTCTTGACAAAAGCACATTTCCTTCTTTCTCTACCTTCAGACAGGACTGCATCTACCTGAACTTGCCTTTTTTTGGTAGGACATTACTGAGGCTTCAAAATATAGTCCATAAGATCCAGCATTTCTTCACTTTGCTACCAAGCTCCTTAATTAATGTCCCAGCCTCAGTAAGCACATGGTCCAAGCAACAAAATACCAAAAGTGGCACTTTAATCATCTGCTTCACTATCACATAACACAGCTTTCCATTTCACAACCCAAGATAATATTTACAAGTGTGAATTTATTAAAGTGTGATGGAAGGGTCTTCACTTTCTTCCACTCAACTCTAAATCAGCCTGCTTATTTTACATTGTGAGATCATTTTTTGTAACCCCAAATTCTAAAACTTTGTATCAATTAGAAGTTTTTCTGATGCATGTGAGAGAAAATATAGCTTAAGCAACATCAAGCAAACAAAAATGTTTTAATGGCTCACATAACTAAAAGGTTCAGACTTGACTAGCTTGAAGACACAATTTAGATGTATCAAAGTGGTGGCCAACACTCCAGGATTACATCCTCCTAAAGTCAAATCTAGTGGAAAAGAACCCACATTTTGGCTGTTCAATCACAAGGACTGGATTTAGCATTAATCCAAGCCAATTGGTTTGATTTTGGTCATATGCCCATCCCTAAATCAACAGCTTAGGTACAAAAATGGCCAGACTATGTCCTATGTTCAGTAGTGCCAGGGGCATAGTCAACTCCATCTGAAGCAAGTGGGTAGAGAGTGTGAGAGGAAGTTGTTTCCCCAAGGAATATTGAAATGCTGTTGCCAGAATGACAGTACAGCAACTAAATCCTGGAAGGTCAAAATCACAGATATCCCTGACTGCTGGGTTCTCAGCTGGGGGTTATTTTGCTCCTCAGGAGACCCTTACCAACATCTGAAGACTTTTCTATTGTCACCATTGGGGGAGATGCTATTGGCATCTAACGGGTAGAAGCTAGGATACTGCTAAACATTCTACAATTACAGACCAGCCCCCTACAAAAAGAATTACCTAACCAAAAATGTCAATAGTGCCAAGATTGACAAACCCTGGCCTACAATAACTGAGATGAAATATTTCTACTTGGGTGCACCAAAGGAAATGGAAGTATGTGCTGGAGAAGGCAGAGAATATCAACATACACAGAAGACTCACTACTCAGGTATATTAGTCTCACACTGCTATAAAAATACTACCTAAGACAGGGTAATTTATAAACAAAGGAGATTTAATTGACTCACAGTTACATAGGGCTGGGAAGCCTCAGGAAACTTAGCAATCATGGCAGAAGGGGAAGCAGGCAGCTTCTTCACAAGGTGTCAGGAGAGAGAGTGAGTGTGTGAAGAAGGAGCTGTCAAACACTTAAAAAACAATCAGATCTCTTGAGAACTCACTCAGGATCACAAGAACAGCATGGAGGAAACCATCCCCAGGATCCAATAACCTCCCACCGTGTCCCTCCTTTGACATGTGGGGATTATGGGGATTACAATTCAAGACGAGATTTGGGTGAGGACACAGCCAAACCACGCCACCAGGCAACTTACGGGTTGAAGTGGGAAAAGGGTAAGTTTTCCCAAACATCTGACAAATAATGCCTAAGACCTATGTGCATACATTGTTCAGCCATATCTGAACTAAACTTCCAAGAAGATGGCTACTACTATATATTAGTTTTTCATCCCACCAAAATTGTAGCTTCTACACAGTAATCATTAGGCTAAAACTAATTGTTAAATATAATTAATGACCATCTTTTAACTCAATGGTCATGTTTTAGTTCTTATTCTCATTGACTTCTCTGCAACATTTGAAATTTTTTACTACTTATCCATTTCTCATGCAAAATTCTCCTCTGTCTTGGTTACTGTGGCTCCATGTTTCATATCATACTCTATCTGCCCTCCTCAGCTATCTCACTGACTTTCTCTTTTCTTTAAATAAAACTTACTGTGTATATTTAAGGTATACAACATGATGCTATGAGATACATATAGATAGTAAAAAAGGTTACCATAGTGAAGCAAATTAACTGAGCCATCATTTCACACAGATACCCGCTTTTTTTTTGTTTTTGTGGCAAAAGCAGCTCTGTAGTTGTCAGATTAAACAGTGTGTCAGCACCTACACCCAAAGTCAGCTCCCTAATTTCTGTCCCACTCTAGTAGAGAGGTCTCATTCTAGGCCTAGCACCCTCTGTCCTGGACTAACCCACCCAGTTTTAAGTAACTGACCAAGATCCACTTCCTTCCCAAAACATCATGCTCTCTGATGTCACAAATATTGCCCCTGCTTCAAGCCGAAGCTGAAGCCACACTCTCCTCCCCAATTACCCTCAAGGAAGCATAGCCTGACAATGAATCTTCAGTCTGAACTAATTCCTACTCTTTTTATACTGCAATAATATATGGCCTATACAATTTATTTGACAATTAATCATACACTGCATTTTGACGTCTCTTCTACTACTTCCAGTGGCTATTTGAATCTGAGTTTATTTTAACCTTCCACACATCTCGACTCATCTATTTCAACAGTACAGGAGGCAGTCTTTTCACAGAGGTTAACAGTATCGTTTCTGGAGCCAGATGGCCAAATTCAGTACTGCCTCTTCCTCTAGCTATGTAATCTCTAATTGCAGTTTTTCATATTTAAGGTGGTTAAAATAATAGTCCTTCTCCCATAAAGATTAAGTTATGCACATGAAGCGCTTAGGACAATATAGTTGTGTTTATTTTATAATCAGAAAGTACATGTTACTTTTCAAATACTATGAAAAGAGATGATTTTTACCTCAGATAATTACTGTCTGTAGTGCCTGGTACATTCTTAAGGCCTCAGTTCCAACAGAGAGTGTACATAGGTTAACAGCTGCAATGGAGACAGGCAAGCAAGTAGGATCTGGTGGCTAAGCAGCCACAGCATTTATAAGAATGCTATCACTGCACCCTCTGCTTTGGGCCCAAGTTGTTTGCTCTTTGCTCTATTTGTCATTGTCAACCGAACACAGAAGGCCTTGGAAAACCAAGTTTTGATCAAGGCACAAGATCACAGGCTTCCAATCACGGAGCCATGGATTTTCAAATCTTGCCCTCAATTGAGTTACATATGGAAGTGCAAGGACTGCTTTATGGTGTTTAGGTTTTTAAAGTTGTCTCTGAGCTGACAAAAGCAATTCACACAGGAAAGTAGCAAAACATCAAAAAGTAAAATATCTTCATTTTTAAATTAATTTTATTACTTAAAAAAGTTTACTGCATACTCTTCTAATGTCCTTCAACATATTCATTTGTTATGGAGAGACATAAGGTTAGATCCAACGGGTATATACAATATGTTTGGAATCATTGAAATTTCTACAATGTTGTTAACAATTTTGGTTGCTTGCCACCAAATCAACAATAGTGATTCAAATATCCCTTCCCCTCTCCTCATATTTTGAATAGCCAGGATTGGCTCAAAGTGTTAACTAAGCATGAGAGCAAATGTGCATTCTCATTTGGATTTTGTGTGTGATGGATGTTGTGATGGCAAGAACCCTGAGAACCTTCTAGATGGTGATTCAGGAGTTCCCAATTAATGCAGTCTTGGAACCCATCCAGCCTTCTCCCTTTTCTTCCCCAGTATGTCTTGCAGGACTAGTGTTCTTTAGGACACCAGTCCAGAAAATGCAAAGTCAAAAACCCTTTCCAGGACACATTTATGTCTCCAAAACTAACCCTGGAAATATCAGCCTGCTTGATAGAAAAAGACTTCTGATAATTTGATCTCAAATCCTTACTCTCCAAGTTTTCAAGGAAGAAATGTATTAACTTGAAGAATATTTTGTTTTACTGAATTGAGGATTTTTGCTTGTTTATTTTCCAGGCATTAGAAGCTCTGTCTACATGTTTCCCAAGCAAACATTCAATGATTTTTATGAAATTCCATCAGGATGAGGAATTTTCAAAAACTTTCCACTCCAAAACAAGGGAGAGATATGATGTGACATGCTCGGATCGATTATTAGAACGTGATTTCTAAAAGGCAGAAGAATATAGTCACCGCCACCATCACCTGCCAGGATGAGGACAGGCATTTAGAAAGCCTGCTGCATTGGAGTAAGTTTAAAAAAACCTCAAGAGATTCTGATATAGTTTCCAATTACCAGGTAAGACTAGGTGAGAATGGTCCTTCTCTCTGCTCCAGTTAACAAACCCTAATAGCTACTGACTCATTTCACCATCTTCAACAAGTCAACGACTGGAGTGCTTCAGCTCTGAAAGAATTTGTGTACACAAGTAGAAAGCTGACAAATATGAAGTATATCTTTCCTGGGACAAAATGAATCTATTTTCAACTAAATAGATAATGACCAATAGATAATTTTTTCTTTTAATTATAGAGTTGTGTCTGTATAAAATTTGTGGTGATTAGAATTCCAAAAGCATGGAAAATCTAAAATGACTACATTGTAAGACAGCAGGAGAAATAACCACTCACCTTTTTTCCCCAAGGTGAGAAACAGTTTATTTAAGGGAGTAAAAGTGTATGCTGATTTTGTTTATTTTTATCACCAATGTAATATACATGGTAGAAATAAATCATTTTTTTAATAAGTGGGCTAATAAACTTTCCGCAGTTATTTATCAGGCTATTATAATGCAATCTTGGCTACGTATTTCAATCCCATAACTTCTTTATTTCTTAATTTCAGAAGGTCAGCAACATAATGGGGCTGAGAATTTTCCTCTGCTACTAAATCCCCAGAGTTGAAGCCTTAAACTGATCACTTTTCTTTTACCTCTCTGCAAAGTTCAAATTACTAATCAACAGAAAAGAAAGTCCCAGTTGTGTAATGTTTTTACATTAACTTCTTTGGCTATGTACTGGGTTCAATAGTCTGAAAAAAGATTTCTCTTAATGCTACATTTTTCCTAGAAATTTACATCAGATGTAAGTCCCCAGGCAATATTTAAGATAATAAATGAATGTCAGGGTGAGAGATTATCTAAATCTTTCCATGGCCCCTCAATCAAAATGCAATTAATAATGAACTCTGTGCCTGATAAAATATATACAGTCTGTCTCAGTAAATAAACTCAATGAGAGCAAGAGTTTCTTAGATGAGGTGGTTTGTGTTATAACAATATTCACTGCAGGTAAGAACATAATAGTTTATATTTTTTACATTCCTATCGTCTGGCACAAACTTCACTCTGTACTTTTTGTTCATTCATTAATTTATTAATTGAAAACCACAGAACAAAATGTAAAGTGATTATTATGAGTGTTTCCATTTATTATTATCATTATTATTTTAGTTCCTAAGTTTCTTAACTAGTCCCAGTTTCTATATGTGGTTAAGCCAGTATTTGAACCCACTAAACTGCATTACTTCATGGAGCACATTTGTGAACACTACAATTTCATCTCCAGAACTAAAAGTTTGTTGACTTAAGAGCTAATGCCTTGATTATAAATCCCCTAATAAATTTAAGTTGCTATGTTTCTTTTAGTTTGCTTTTCCTCCTCTCAAATTTTGCTTTCATGAGATTTCCACTTTGTAGTAAGAAGCCTGAGCTAGAAAGTATTTCCTTGTGGTCACATTTCTGATAAGGACACAAATCCTAATTAAATGAAAAATAATAATTTGCTTGAAGAGTAACTGTGGACAGCAAAGCAAATTAATAATTTGCTTACTTTTCTGCTTCACATGGTTATTGGTTGGGTCTGAGTTTCTAACAATATTCTACCAATTGTATAGAGGCTGGAACACCCAATTTGGTTTGGAATGGCTATAATCTGTCTATCAAATAGATGACTACAAAATCCACCAAGGACATGATTAAAGCAGTACTTATTTACGGACAGTATGTTTCTGTTTGTTAACAGAAAACAGTAATAACAGGGAAAGTGGAAAACAGAAAGTTTCAGTTCAAATTATGTTCACATTCATAGGACGAGACATTAAAGCCATGTGTGTCCTTTCAATTTAATTTGAATAAGTCATACATGCAGTATAGTTATCTTCTAAAAAAGAAACCACTTAACACATTTCATTAGATTTTCTTATTTTACACAGCACTGAAACTTGAAACAGTCTTAAAAATAATTGTGCAGGATCTACCAACCTAATGCTTTTTACTGTTTCGCTTTCCTATAAAGAAGTGTGTAAATATTGACATAAGATAAACTTAAATTCTTTGTCAGACAGTGTTTAATGTACCCTTTATAAGTCACAGGATGAAGAGCATAAATAGCAATGGTAATAATAACTATTAGTAATTGCGTGTTCAATATAAACCACCCACTCTTGTAACAACAATCCCACACATAAATTACTCTTGGTATATACATTTTGCAGCTGAGAAAAAGTATGGCTTTGAGACATTAATTAACTTGCCCCAGATCACACTGTAAAGAAGTGACAGAGACATGTTTCAAACCCAAATGTATCTGACTCTAACTCATATGCTATACTGTCTCCAGAGCAATGTGGGCATCATCTCTGTCCTAAGCAAGGTTCCATTCTCTGCATAGCCCTGGCATCCACACACAAAACCCTTAAGATCATTTGCCAAGGCAAAACTTATTTGTCAGCAAAGAGATAAAGTTGATTCAAATTAAAGCATTTGATCTCCAATTCAATGACTGCTTATTGAGTACCTACAGCTAGCCTGGGCCATACACTAGGTGCCTGGGGTTACACAACCAGAAAGGTCACAAGCCTGTCCTGAAGGGCCTTGGTAGCGGGTCACAGTGTATGTCACTATCTCTCCTGGAATTTCAGAGGAGCAGTATCTCTGTTCCTGTTCCTGACCCTCTCCTCTCCTCTCTGCTGGGAATCCAGCACCTAGCCCACCTCCCCTGAAAATGCTGTCCATGACTACTCAACTTATATTAATGCTCCTCTTTTCTCTAATTTTTGGTGATTTTTATATCATTTGGGATTTTCTCTGTGGTTTTGTTCTTTTCTTGACCTGAACACCATTTCTGTCTGTGACAGTCAACATCAACAGCTACCGCCTGAGATCACCAACAGGATCCACAGATTTGCTGGGCCAATCGTGACCTCTCTCCCACCCCCCATTCCAGGGCCTCAGCCTCTTGCTAAAGAGTGAGTCTAGTCTAGTCACCAATCTCAGCCTCACCGGTAACACAACCAAGAAATCAGGGGAGTTAATGCTCTCTGGAGTAAATCTGAACCAACGAGTACAGAAGACAGAAAGGGTCAAGTCAATTCCTCACCCTTCTTTGGTCCCAGGGTTACTGGCTCCCTAAGGCCCCTTCAGAGTCACAGCATTGACTACACTGTGTCTCTCACAAAGCTCAGTAACATACCGCCTGCTTCTGTGCCTCTCTTTGCTTCCCTCCTCACTCTTGCTGCTTTGGTATTGCACCACTCCCCAGTAAAGCATCAGCAATTTTGCCTCAAATGCTCTGTTTTCTAAGAAACCTAGCTAATAGCATCACACAATTCCCAGACCTTTCATTGACAATTATTTCTGGATCAGCATCTCTTCTCAAAAAAAAAATAAATAAATAAAATGTGTTCCCAGAGCATTAGTGCATCTAAAGCAGTTGTTGTTCAACATCCCTTTCTTGAGACTCTTGATGGGTACTCCCAACCTAGAGAAAAACTTTGGAGTAAAACTTTTATTCATGATTCCTTTAAGTAAACACTTCTACTGGCCATTGCATTTACAGATTCATTCCTATGTACAAGCATTATTGTTCCCAGCCTTCTCTTAAATTAGGCATCCTTAACAAGGTAAGCATTATGTTATTCAGCATGGTTCATGTAAATTAAGTTATCTGTTTGATAGATTGTGATTGATGTAATCAATACAATGCACCCAGAGTAAACTAAGGCAAAGACAGCATCTTGCATATGCCTAGGTAAAGTTCTCCTACATCCACCACAAGGATCCAGGAAAGTTGAGGCATCAAGAAACAGGAAGGGATGCAGGAAGATGAGATGGGTGAATATGAGAGAACATCACACATGCTTCACATTCTACCCAGGAAGAAGACCTACATCTATAAAACAATAAGTCAATTTCATTTCTTCTCTCCTTGTAACTAGTTTTTTGGTGTAAAAGGCTTCTGTAAACTATTTTTAAGACAAGTTCATTACAAATTAAATAGAGATTTTTAAAATGAATTGCTCTGTTATGTATTCATTGCCATTTGGAATACTTTCCTGGCCAAGACCTCCACCAGCTGAAACGAAAGGCAGAGCAGAGGACCAGAGAGCATTTCTAGAGGAGGGGGAGAGAGAACCTCCTGGAGGCACTGGTGCTGTGAACAGTCATTAAATACTTTTGTTGCTGTACAGTCCATAAATCATCATGTGAATAGAACCAAATTTTAAGCTCCATAAATAATAGCAGGGTTCTGACTAGGAGCCACAGTAGAAATCTGAGCACATGTAGATGAAATGACTAGTGAATGGAATGAATAGTGAATCACTTGGTATGACTTGCAAAGCGCCCATGTGGGCATAACATTTTAAAAAGATAAATCAGAAATTGCAATTTAAGATTTCACAGCCACTCACTGTGAGCATTTAGTTAATCTTCACTCATTTTAACTCTCATATTATTTACAAACTAGTTGTGGTATCAGTTGTACAAACTAAGAGAAAATCTTAGTTTTAGCAACCAACTTTTCTAAAAATAAAAAATAATAAAAAGTAAAAAAACAGACTAAACTGCATATTGCTTCCTCCTGAAACCGAGTTCTTGACCTTTTTTCTCTTTTTTGTATCACTTGTTGACTTCCTCATTCACCTCATTTTGGCCAGTCTATATGCTGTCATACTCAGTCTATTCATTTTTCTTGGCAAAAGAAGGCATTTAACCTCTTGGTCATGGAACAGCTTTCAAGCAATACAATACGTACTACCCTCCAAAATTTCCCCGTGACCTGTGCCTGGAAGCTGCCCTCCATTGGGTTTAAGGTGTACTTACGTGCATAACCTGGTTTGACACTTTTGACTGACTTGACAGCTCATGTGCCTGATTCATAGCCTTTCTGCCTTCTGGAATTTCCAGAAAGAATTTTGCTTAGTGTCATGATTGGAAAGAGAGGGGGTGGTTTCGTTGAGCAGATGTAGAAAGCTGTTTCAGACGAAATCATAATACTTTCTGTTTGATTTCCTTCTAACTTTCCAAAATACTTTCACATCCATCCTCTCATTTAATGTCTGGTTTGATGTGGGAAAATTAAGGGAGGTCAGAATAGAAAGAATAAGAGAAGATAAACTTAAGAGCCTCAGGAGAGGTTTACTTTACTATAGTATATGGGAGGAAAAACTTAGAAAGCACAAGGGAACATAAGTAGATCTGTAGTGCTGGGAAACCCACTAGATGACCAGAAACACTTTAACTCATAGATGGAGCATGGTGAGTAACAATTTGATTATAATGGAAAGTGTAATCATTCTTCTTTTACATGACATGTTTCAACTGAAAACCTCAAAGTCTTTGTTCTATGGTATACAGACTAGCACAGGCATTTGGAATATGGTCTCTGGTCCCTGACAAACCTGGGTTTGAATTCTGTCTGGCTCTGCCACTTACAAGTTGTTTAACCTCAGAAAAGTTACATGTCTTTAAGATCGAGTTTTCCTCATCCTAAAATGGGGATAATACTGTAATGGGACCAATGCCATAAGGTCACCGTGAGGATTGCATGCATATAAAGTACTTAGTACAGTGCCTGGTGTATATTAAGTACTCGGTAAATCGTAGCAATTGTTACACAGTAAATAAAAGTGTTTTTGGCATTGTCACCTTTTCCAAAAGAGCCTAAGGAAACAATGACTGGCCATAGTCAAACAAAAATCTCACCATGGTCAATAATTCTCTTTATTAAGCTTCGTCAGTTCTCTTTACATAATTGACAACCATTCTTCTTCATGGAAATGAAAATAAAGAGTGATAAAGTTAAACTGATTAGATGATTATATGATGTCTATGTAAGACCAACTTGGTATGCATGAATATGCTAACTCTACCATTGAAGAGAAAGAAGTTTACAGATATTGTTGGCTCTTTTCATATCAAAAGTCCAAGATGAATCAGAGAAGATCATTTAAATTTAGATTAGGGACTTTATCCTAAGAGAAACTTTTGGCTCCTTCCCCACTCCTCACGTCACCCCTTAAAATGCACTTTTTAGGGAGGGGGTGATGCTTAATGAGTGCTTGTATTTGCCAAGTATTGTTCCCACATGTGCTTGAACAGCTTGCAGAGGTACCATCAAGCTCTAGCAACAGCCACATCACTCTATAGGCTCCCGCTCAACCCATCACTTGGAAGTTCCTTTTAGCTAGTGAGAAGTAGTACCACTGAAACCCTTCATGGATTTTATTACAGGTATTCATCATGGTCACTCGGATAAAAACTTGGGAACTTCTTCATTAAAGAGACTGCATTTTGGGGGCCAGAGAGCACAGAATACAATTCCATGTTTCTCTGTGTTCTAGCCTGGGGCTCCTTGGAAGAATTCAAAGGCTTTATTTCTCCTTAAACAACTTACTTACAAATAGAAACACTGCCCTGTACTTATCTCATTAAAAGAATCCAACCTCCAAAGAAATTTTATGTGTTTCCCCATCCTACAAAGACAGGCAAGGTGCCTCAGTCTGGGTTATAATTAACATTGCCCAAGGACTAAATTGTTCTTTTGTTTCCAGATAAAGAAGACTTACAAAATATTGTGTAAAATGAGACCAGGCTCAGCGCGTACATTCCTGTCTCTGAAATTGAGTGTAATCAGATGAAGTGAAGTGCCAGATTTAGGGTTAGGATGAAATTTTCAGTTACTAATTTTAATGTGAGTAATTCTGTTCTGGAGGTGAGGAGGTAGGAGTTAAGTATGCTAAGAACCAAATTTTTTAATGGCTTCTGAAACAAAATCTTTCTTATAAATTAACATTTGTAATTTTAATGGGCACAGTGTCAGGAACCAGACAATATTTTGGCTTATCATAGTGTACTTTTTAAAAAACTTCCTATTATTCATGTATTTTCCAGTTATTACTTAAAACATTCATTCTCCTCAGAGCCAGAAGTAGTGTGCCTAAGAAAATTGTTATTAACTTCATTTCTGTGTTAAATGGAACAGAGGCAAAGAAGTTGACATAACTTAAAAATGCCAGTGTTAGAAGCCAAACCAAGGATTTCTCTGCCAGAGGAAAATTCTGTCTAAATACAGGTGGCATCACCCTGAGAAGGGCCTAAGCTGCCTGTTCTACTGCATCAGTCCATAGCCTTATCAACAAAACCCTCCTCCCCACAAGGGATCTTAGCCATGACACTCAGGTCAGATCCCCTCTTTGGTGTCAGTTAGCACAATGATCCTCAAATTTTAACATGCATGCAAATCCTCAGAAGCAAGTTCAAAGATAGATTCTGATTCAGTAAATCTGAGATGGAGCCTGGGACTCTGCATTTCCAACAAGCACCCAGGTGATGCTGATGCTGCTGGTCTGAGAACCACACTTTGAGTAACAAGGCTGAACATTCAAGACAGCGTTGGCACAGAGACAAGACTCCCTATAACTTTGTCCACTTCTTGAGCCACATACCTCTGGATTTACATGAATCCTTCCCCTTGTATAACAAGTATATGATTGAGCCTTTACAGATTTTGCTCCAGTAATTTCAGTTTTCAAAAAGTACACTCAAAATAGCTCACTGTACCCACAAGCACTCTTCAGTCCCTTGACTTACTCCCAGACTTGTGGAATCCATCACTGCTGTAGGGGGAAAACGCTTTTGAAATGGAATTGAATATCGGGTGCTGCCTAGCATATCAATGAATCCAGTACTGGTTTTTTTTCCCCTTTCCCTTTTTTGTTATTCACCGACTTTTTTTGAGAGGCAAAAACAGGCTAGAAATAAAATTTCCAGGTGCTCTTGCTTCAGCCATTTGCTTCTTGTATACACCTTAAAGCCCTGATTGCCTCTGAGCCTCAGTTTCTCCAAGCATAAAATAGAAGGATTTTCCACTCAGCTCTGTTAGAGTAGGATTTATAGTCTCTAGTGAAACCTGCTGTGGAAAGATGCTATAAAAATGTAGAGTGTTCTTTTGATTATGGATCACATCTGCACCAACCAGAAACATTTTTTAAAACAGAAGAAGGACTTAGTGTTCTCCATCCTCCACACTTTTTTTTCTCTAATGAGGTATGGAACTATGTAGACCATAATGACTATAGCTTAAAGTGTAGTTTCAGTTACTATGTAATCTCATAAATCTCTCTTAGCCATAGGTAGCAGCTAACCTCTATTTCCTCTGATATTTTATTTACCCTGTAAATCAGTTCTATTCTTTCACTTCACACAAAGGAAGTTGGGAGCCCCAGCTCTCCCAGGAATGTAGAGGTAGGACAAGCCACTTGTGTGTGCCCCTGATCCAGGAGCCTTCCTGCAGGCGGGCCACCCCCTAGATGGAGGGCGTGGAGCCCCATCAATCACTAAGGACAGTTATGCCAGCAGGGTCCTGGGAGGTGAAGAAAATACTGGGCTAAAAATCTCAGCTGTCTGAACTTCTGCAGCTCAACCATCCAGAACAAAGAATGGAATCACAGAAGGGGAAACATTTGCCAAAAACACTTGTTTGGCATCAAAGCGTGTGTCTTACTCTATTTGTCTTTGCTTTTAATTAACTTCAATCACACAGTACGTGTGTAGACACAATGTGAGCAAACACACAGTGCAGCTTTGCTTCCTCACTGAAGATTTGTCCCAGGTGGGGTGAGGTGCGGTGGCTTCTTTCTTTTCGGAAGCAAGATGCCCAGCAGGTAGGACCAGTGACCTGTTTGATAGGAGTGGTGAGGAGGTTTGATGCCCCCTCTTTTGTCTTCCTCCACCCTTGCCCTGCTCCAAGCATATGGTATAGAAAGATAGGACATCAGTAGAATTCTAAGAAAAAAGACTTTATGTTAACCTATTTGTCAGGAACACACAGACAACTTTGATTTCAGTCTTTTAATGGAAGGCAAAATTTCCCCTAATCAGTTTAAAATAGTATCTTTTGGGCACTAATATAATGAAATACAGTACCCTTTAATTTCTTACAGGTCATTTGGCGTCCACTTTTACAGACTTCAAAGAAAGGTTTAATCACACATTGAAGAGAAAGGCTTATAATGAAATGATGTACACTCCTCCTTGCTGCAGCTATGGGGAGGTGACAAAAGAAGATAAAAAAGCAGGAAAACAAATTACAGAAAAAAGGAAAGGTGAGGATGAATAGTGCTGGAGGCAAAAGGTGAATATGAGGTCAAAGACAAGATAGAATAAGTCTCAAAATCCTTGTTACTGGAGATTGGTTTTGAGTTAGAATCAGGATGAACTTGGTAGTTAGATATAAGAGCTCCAAATTAAATACCAATAAAAAAAAGGAGAAAAGCGGTCTTTTCTTAGATCACACTTTTTTAAGATGCTCTAAATTTTAAGTCAACTTTGCCTGTAGTATCTAGGTCTACTGGATATCGTGTGTGTGTGTGTGTGCACACACGCACACGTGCATGCACATCATGATGGCTTAGAAGGAATAAAACTCTGATTTTCCCTGTAAGTTCAAATCATTGACTCATGCTATTGCTACATGGATAATTT
Organism: Pongo abelii; assembly: GCF_028885655.2. NCBI lineage: Eukaryota > Metazoa > Chordata > Mammalia > Primates > Hominidae > Pongo > Pongo abelii. The sequence goes on along the minus strand of NC_071990.2, from coordinate 91,447,515 downwards.
CCAAACCGAGCATTTTCTAAAGACGAAAACAAACCTGTGTCTGCACTGGCAAAAAAGCATCCCAGATCACTTTCAGCTTAGTTGTCTCCTACCAAGATAAGAAAATTCTGCTCTGCTTGTCTATCCCACACTGAATCGCCATGATTCACCAGCTCACTCACAGCTGCCAGCTTCTCTATGTTTATAACTCTATATTAAATAATAAGCTAAAGCATACTAAGCATGCTTTCAAAACTACTAGAATTTATCTTTACAACTGCCTAGAAATTGAAGAAAACTCATAGTTTTGCATTATTAAACTGAGATTGGAACCATGGTGGTAGATATCTCTGTTAAAAATCACAGTTCCGTGTTCATCTTATGATACCAACTTCCTTTTTCTACAGACCAATTTAAAGAGGATTTTATACTCTTCCCACTTTTCCTGTGTTTAAATGAAGTGCTTCTTTGCATAGTTTTTAAGCTTTGGAAACAACCCTGTTTCTTTAGGGCAACAGGGTAAAACTGTAATAAGGTATGTCTCGACTGACAGCATTCATTCATTCATTCATTCAATACACTTTGGCTGAATGAGTGTGTAGGTGTTTGACACTGATGGGAGATACAAAATAGGTATTGCGCTGTAGCTATGTCGGATGTCACCACTGAAGGGAGCTGAGGGAAGGATACATGGGACTCTGTACTATTTTTTGCAACTTCCTATGACAAGTCTATACTTCTTTCAAAGTTAAAAGTTTTAAAAAAAATAGAGTGACCAACCCTTCAGGATTCTATCAGTTTTAGCACTGAGATTTCCACATCCTGGAAAACCCCTTTTTATTACCTAGCAAACTAGGAGAGTTGGTTATCCTATAAAATGAATTAGACATTGTCTTTGTTTTTGATGATCTCATATCTAAAGATACTATAATAAAATTCATGGGGAAAAAACACTACTCAGGCAAAACAATGCATGGCACATGCGTGACCATGCCCACATGTCTCATCTATGGTAGATATTACTAAAAAATCACAGCTTTTTTTTTCTGAGCTCAGACACGGCCTCATAATCCTTCTCAACCCCATGCTATTCCAGATAGCAACTATCAATGAACTGTAGGTGGATATAGAATTTGCTATCCCTGCATTCTCCTATCATACCAAATAATTTTTCAGACACTTTTACTTTAATATACAAGCTTAAAAAGAATGTTTCAATTTCCAGGTTATGCTCCAATTTGACTGGTAAAATAATTATTGAGAGTTGCTATATATGGTTTTGCATTTCTTCTGCAAGATCCTCTCAATGTTGTGCAGAGTATCCCAAGATTTATTTGATCACATTTAAAATCACAATCCTTCTTGTAGATGGCTTTAAATTACAAGCTGTTTCTGTAAGATATACACATACAGCAGTAAATTATTTTTTCAATGAAAATGGTGCTAAAATTTCACACTACATGGCTTGTAAAACAAATTTACAAAATATGTGCACCGTCCCTTCAGATTCTGTATATTTTTTAGAAAAAAACTATATATAGGCTCACGCACACATTCTTTTTGTACTTTCTCTTTCTTCTACCTTTCAGGCAAATGAATGGGCAAATAACATCTACTCCAATTTTGTTAAGTACACTTGTGCTTACTAAGAAGAGAAGGCTCTCATTCTGATATACGTATAGTGTTCCAGACTCAAATACAGCTCTGTAACATCTTTGAACACTTAATGCAGGAGAGCATTAAAAGGTTTTAGTCATACTGGGCTGTGCTAAAAGACTGGCCCTGCAAATTTCTAGCTATATGATCTTAATCTCTCTGAGATCCAGTTTCTTCACCTATAAAATCATTTAAGTGGTCTCATTGGGTTACTGTGGAATTCAATAAGAAAAAGTGCTTAAAATACAATGTATAGTAAATAATAGGATTCATTTATTTTGTTATATTATTATTACTTCAGTTACCGTCTTTGGTTTTCAACAATAATTAAAATCAAAACTTACATTAGTAGGTCATTAGAAATTATTTTGGAATTTTAATTTCCTTTTTTGATTATAATTATTTCTGTTATACTTCTAGGACTAGTGCTTATATGCCACACAAATATAAATTATTATATTTCAGTAAATATTTGTAAATGTCTGATCAACATTCATACTGTATATATACCACTGAAGCACTGCTATTTAGCAATTGTGTCACTATTGAGAGAGTGTACACCTGTTGCCGTAGTGGGACCAATTGTGAAATAAATTTAATTTTAAATAGAAGATAATTGATTTTCCTATTCTAAAAGATCAAAGTTTGAACTGTCTAATATCTCAGAACCACTTAAGTGGTTAACATTTAGGTGACAACACTTACCTTCAACTTTTAAATTTTTACATTAAACTAGCAGAAACAAGATTTTTAAAGAAATGAAATACTAAAGAATTGGAATTTTTCCCTCTTAATTTTTTAAACATGCCCAAGACCCAGAAGATTTTCCATAAATGCTACTGCCAACTGGCTGAAAGGCAAATATCACTGTATGGAAACTGTACCCGTTAAATTCATATATTTGGTAAATGATGTAATTTCTAGGTTATTTAATTCATTAAATCACGAAATGTTCAATAGTGTGATGGGAGTGCACATTTGAAGCTGGTTGCCTTTGATCTCATAAAGTATTTCAGTTTTATAACTATACACGTATATTTTTAACAGAGTTTTTCTCCCCAGTAGGCTATTTGGTTTAATTGAGAATATCGAGTTGGGAAGAGGTTCTAAAAATATGATTCAATCACAAACCTCAAATATTAATTTGAATATGATCTTAACCAGCACATATACAAATGCTACAAAAGACAATTTACAGATGAACAGACAGGCTAAGTCAATCTGATCGTGTAGGCATGAAAGTTTCCCTCTAACTTGCACTCAGTTGAAAAAATCAAAGCAAGTCCTGGAATTACCATTGTATTGGTTTCCGTCAACCCAGTTTCACAGTGTCCAGTCATTCTGTGTGTTCTATATTCAGTGCAGCTGTTGTTGTGGCTCTTGAGATGTTAGACTCACTAATAAGTTATTTTCCAGTCTTTTGGCAAGAATGAGGCTATAAGACAAATGGCTTGTCTTGATGTGTTCCAGCTGGAAGTAAATATGTTTTTCCATTGAAAAACAGGTCATTGCCTGATGGTTTCCAAATTTTGCCTAACTGAGCACTGGATTAGGAGTTAGTAAGGAACCCAATGGTTTTACGCAATTAAGGAAATAGAGGAGCATAGTGATCCAAGCCCCAGGAAGAAGCGAAGAACTCTTCATTTCAGTCCCAGGTTTCCTTGCTAACACATTTTACAACCTTGAAAACACCTCTTAGCCTTTGGCTGTGCTTCCTTAGCTATAACTCTAATCATTTAATATTTGTTGAATAGTCATAAAGAACTGGTTCCTGAAGAGAACATAATGCCAAAACAACTAGCTCTATTACTCTAGTGTTTATTTTATAAGGACCCCATTAGCAGTATTTCACAACCTACCATTTTGAAAATGCATTCTGCACTAGCCTAGAAAAAGATCATTCAATATTTAGATAATATTCATTAGTAATTTTTCAAGTGGATGAAAGAGAGTAGATGGAACTGGCTTACATTTGTGACCCAGTGCACAATTCCAAGAAGTCGTTGGTCAGAACAAAGTGAAGGCTTTAATTCTGATAACTGGAGTCTGCACAATGAAGATGGACAAAGAAAACAGCCAAACATAGGGACAGTTTGAGGTTTTATTTCTTTTGCTTTGACTTAGCTGAGTTTTATGTTCTTTTGGTCATTTTGTCAAAGACAAGTTTACAATAAGGCCAAGGAAAAGCAAGGTTTTCTCTCCTCAATAGCCTAGAGGAGGCTCTCTTGTGTTAAATGCACACCCCGTTTTCTTTGACCCATGTCACCAACACGTTTCATCCTAATCTAACAAACTGTGTTTGCATAGATATCACCAGAGTTGCTAAGAACTATTTGAATCTACAGCCATGACTAGTCACTAAAATTTGCAATATTCAATGTGGTACCATGCTTCTGCAGTTTATTCATGGATGTATATGACCGATCGGTTTTCCCTGCAGTGAGGAACTGTTTTCAAAAGCAAATCATATATGCCAGGATCTTTAAAACAATTATGCTAGTGTGGATTTTTTTTCTTTCTGTTTGCTTGCAATCCTTGTTTTAAAATGAGGTTCCATGATTATTTATCCTAGCCTCAGAAGCCATGGTAAAATGTTCTATTTGAAGACAATAACACAAGCTGAAAATCACTTAATCAGCCAGGGAGAATCATTTTTACCTGTTTTTGGATTCAATATGTAAGTACCTCCACCACATTACAATTTACAGAAAGATAATTTTCTCCCATTTTCTGTGCATGCTTTAAATTTTTATAAGAAATCTGCTGTGTAAAGATAGAAGTGAATACAGGCAGGAAATAGTTAAAATATCTGAGTGAATCTAACTACTTTTGCTTTCAAAATTATATTCTTGGAAACCTATCACTTTAGTCCTAACTACTTCAAACTGTATGATTATTTGTGCAAGAGCAATACTGAAGAATTTTACTTTAGTACTACCTGAAACAAAATAAAAATAATAATATATTGCAAAGTCAGTACATTTATCCAGCCCCATTAGATAATAGGAAGTTCCACACCAATATATTTACTTATAAAAGAGCCTAAACTTTTACTGAACATCATTTAGCATTTTGATGACACTTTGCATTAGCGTTGTAAAAATTATTATTGCTCTATGCTTTTATATAGTAGTAATCTCATGAGTATTGGATATGCAGGCTGGTTGCCCCTACACTAAAAGGCCCCAGCCTGATAGCCTCAGCCTCATCCACCTTACACTGTGAGCTGTCATTTTGCAGTATTTGGCCCTACCTAAAACCACTTTTGCTTCTAAGGTAGAGGTGAGAAAATAAGCAAACTCCTTAAAGTTTGGTTTCTCCACTGGCTTTATTTCCACTGAAAGAATTGACAGACAGGAGGCTGAATTATGAAATGATGGAACAACAGAACAGAAAATAATTTAACAAGTCCACAAATTATGTTTTCTGCTGGAATGTATACTAGCCATTATTTCCTATCTGATCACTGTACAAAATTGTTTTCTATGTTTAGTACTATAGTCTTGTCTAGCATCGTGTCTTTACCAGACTTCACTCTCCTTTATTCTACTTCTACAGTGTACCAGTGTGATTTTAAATCCTAACCCTGTCCATTCAAAGTTCTATTTACCTTTCTATGGACATCTGGTAGCCCTATAGGTATAATTTTCTATTCTGGTCATACAGGTCTTTGTTGAAACTATGACACTTTCACTAGGTTCAAGCCCAGCTCATTTTGAATACTGGTTATAACTAGTAGCTATACCTTCTAGTGTTAAAGACGATCCTTTGTAAATCTCATTAGAGAAAATTTCATGACTTACCTATAATGCCCTGATATAGGACAGCATTCCCTTCTTAGCCTCTCATTTAGTCCAGTGAGCCAAGACGGGCTTCCCTGATAAACATTACCACCACCTCAGCACACAGTATAACAGAGCCAAGGAAATTCCAAACTGCTATTCATCACCCATGTGAGAGAAATACTTTATGACCTTTAAAGTCAGCCTTTGTCCATTAGTACAGCTCTCTGACAATGCTCAACACATTTACTCATGGTGGATTTGGCTCTTGGCTCAATGAGATCTAAAGGAAGTTAACTCAAAACACAGAAGGGCAATTTTTATCACTTATTTCTGTGGGAGCCTAGAGAACTTGCTTAGGAATGCAAGTCCTATAGCCCACAGTACTCAAACTGTCACTGACACACACTGCAAGTTCACAGACTAGCAAAGACCACTTGGACCTCTCAGTTTCCCCTTAGGGGAATCAAATCTGTTTGTCCTACAGCTGTGCAGAGGTATATTTTAATAGTAGCACTATTCTTTAAAATTAGTGTCTGTTTCATGACTAAATTTACAGGATTATGTGTGGCCATTAAATCAATATTCTCCTTTGCAGCATGTGGCACTCACTTCACTTTCAAAAGTTAAGGTTCCTTTAAAACCGTATTATTTTTCTCTTCCAGAACAGCCAGTCAGTTAGAACTGTTAGAATCACCCTCAAACGATTATATTTTATAATGTGTTTTCACATTGAGCAAAGGCAGAAGTGGGGAAATGAGCCAAAATCTCTTCATCTAGATGAAACGTAAAGAAGCCTAATTGAAGAGGTCATTTATCCAGAGGCCAGGACTGCTTCAGAGAGCTTAGATCAGAGTCCATCCTTTGGCGGACTACAGAGTCTGCTCTGTCTTCACCTGGGGTCAGTGTGTGCCAGGGGTCAAACCTGAAACTGAAAAGTAGAATAATTATCCATTCAGCACCTGACTCCACATCGTGAAATGTCCCACTAAATTATGCCTTGGTGATCAGAAACAATATCCAGGTGCCCCAGGTGCCCCTCCTGCTGAATGCCTTTCCCTGTCCACCTGCTTCTCTCTTAAGCCCGGGGCAGCCCATGAGATGGCCAAGGTTGACTCCATCTCTCTGCTTTCCCTCGGTTACGATGTCTTTAAAGAATGGAAAATCTTTCTTTCAATTCTAACACCGCTCCCCACTTTTTGGTCTGTTTTCTCCCAAGCAATGTAACTCGAGCTGAAATGCAAACAGTCCCTCACTCTTTTTTTTTTTTTTTTTTTTTGCCCCTGTTGCTTAAAAACCGAAAGGAGGAAACAAAGGCTTGCGTGAACTTTGGAGATTAATACCTCTTCTGGTCCCAGCTGTCAGATTTATTTCTTCTTTGTAGCTAAATCAGGTCATTATGCTACAAATCTTTATTCTGGATGAAAGATTTAAATCTGTACAGAATTTGGGAACTTGGGGGAGGGGAGTATAATAAGCCATACATAGTAATTGGCTGTAGTTTTATCTGGATGTTTGTATAGAGGCTGCTATCAAATTCCGATAAACTTTTCCTGACCCCTTTCACTTTCCGGAGTCCCTGGGAATCCCAGCAACCAACTGCCATTGTCCCCGCCCTCAGACTTGTGCTCAATTATAAACTCTCTCCACATCTAAGATGTTATGTTTCCACACAGCTACTTTAAACAACCAAAGAAATTTAAAGATCTTTGGGTCACTTTGTAATAATAATAGTAATAAAAAAGTTTCTATAACTCAAGCATTTGTCCTTAGTATGTTCTAAATTATTTCTTCAGAACTTTTTTAAAGGCAGGCATAATGGAAGACTTAGAGATTCTATTCAGCTGCTTTAAAATCAAAATCAAAGAACAGCGGTGGCAGCACAAGTCTGAAAAGGCATTAAGTCATCAAAATCCCCATTCAGTGAAGCAGCTTTGGAACAGATGTCGCTCCCATCACCTTTGTCCAAAGAACCAAGGAGGGGACATTGACTATATTATGAAGATAATAAAGCCAACAGCCTTAAGTCAGTAATACCTTCATACAAAACTCTTCAGGCAGACTCACTAAATGGTCCTGAAGCCCCCATCATAGTCTTTGCTTGAAGTAACAACGTCTTATTTTCTCAGCATTTCAGGGGGTGAAAGGATGATGGTTAGCATTGAGCCCTAAATCAGGATACTTATGCTGTACCTACAGAAAAATGAGAGTAGAAACTCTTACATCAGCCTGCAAGGCTGAATGGAGGCCACATTTGTTCAGGAGCCCCAAGCGCAAATCCAGATCTCAGCAGCGCCTTCTGTGCACAGGTCTCCAGGAAGCAGCAGTCACTGTAATTCTATGTGAATGGGTGCTCTGGAGCTGAGCAAAGCAGGGGCCCTGGATTTAGGACCTCTTTTGAAAATGTCCATTTGCTGCCACATGGTTAATCACGTTTCTTCCCAGCTGCTAAAGAGGTTCTCTTTTCAGTTGTTTCAAGAACAGTCTACTCCTGTGAAGGAGGAAAGGTGGAGCCTGTCAAGGAGCAGGAGGAAATGCTCTTGGGTCAAAGTACTTATGTCAAAAGTCCTGTGAAAGCTGTTGGGATCCTGCCATAAATGTCTAAAATCCTGACTGAGACAAAGGCTAGAAACTAGGGCTGACCCTGCGCATAACCCCAAGGCCCCATCTGACAAAATTATCTTTGACCTGGTCCTGTCATCATGTCTGAAATTGCTCCCTCTGAAGACCTCGTCCCTGTTAAGTGTGTCTCCTTCAGAAGGTCCCTATTTAAATGCTAATGTTTTGCTCACCCAATATCAGTCATTAGTTTATCACATTAGCCTCAGTCACCCTGGGAAAATGGAACTTGGTCGGGTAAGCACTAATGAAAGACAAGGTGAAAGGGATGTTCCAGAACATGTGTGGGGAGTGGAGATGAGAGTGGTGGTGGGTAAGCAGAGTGTCCTGGGGTCAAAGCCAGAGTGACAGGCAATAAACCAATCTCTCCCAGTCGGAAGTGGGGTGCACACACGCCTCCTGGAGGAAGATACTAAAAGGAAGATTAGGGGAAACCTTAATCAAGCCTCATCTCCATCATAGTTTTGTCTAGGGCTGGTCCTCGTTGGGTCTCAGCAACTCCAATAAACGAGAGAGAAGATATGAACCCACATTCTAACAAAAAAGAGATGGTCAAACAGTTCCGACGCTTCCAGAAGAAACAGCTCAACTGGGAATCTGAAACACACATTTGCCCCTTGCCATTTAAGATGATCCACAGAAAACTAGGCCATCTCTGTTTGACAGAATGACAGTAATTCCCACAGTGGCTTTAAGTTGTTATTTGAAAATCAGATTATTTATTTTTTTAAAGGCAACATCCATTGTCAGGCTTGTTTTTCTTTCAGTTTATCTAAATGGGAACATCCTTATCTGCAAGGACACAGATACCTTTTTGTGGAGCTTTCTGAAATACACAAATGTGTTTCATGGTAATGATCTTTCTGGTTAAATCAGGATGTTCTATACTACAAAAGCCTATATGTACTAACAACATGGGTTAGATGTAGAAAAAGACGATTCCTCAGGTGCCTAAAAAAAACTGAATAGCACAAAATGGCATAATATTTGTGCAAAGCTATTTTTTGAAATATATTTAAAATCCAACTTGTTTTCTTAATTTTTAAAAATGATGCTTATTCTTAACATGCTTAAATGTCTCCCAGAGGGGAAAGTGGTCTCTGAAAAAGCTTTTGATCTTCATTCATTTTCAAGCATCTGCAAATTAAAGGACCTGTTGGGAAAATGTTCTGCTCATTTGTTGGCTGAGAGGCACTTTTATTTTCAATGGGAAGAAAGACATTCAGTTAAATTTGGAGAAAACCCCTTAAATTTAGGAAATAGCAATCTCTCGTGCATATAGGAAAATGTGATTTCCCAGGTATTTTCCAGTGGCTGTACACCTGAAGGAAAGTTTCAGAATATTAAATTAATAAGGCAGGAACACATGTCCTTCAAAGTATACCTGTGTTAAAGAAGGCATCTTTGCAGTCATGGCATTACCATAATACCATGGAGATGGGGGATGTTTGAGGATGAAGGTGAGGCAGTTGGTATATGGGCAGAAAACAGATGACCCAATGAGACAGAACTGGGTAGTGTTGGTAAAAGTAAAGCTTTCTGGTGAAACTGACATGGATTTGAACTCTAGGTCTAACACTTGCTAGCAATGATGAGTCCGGAGAAATCACTTAATCTCTCTGGGCCTCAGTTACATTACGGAAAAATGGGCACAAAAATACTCCTTCTTTTATAAAATTGTTGATAACATTAAAATGAGGTCATTCCTATAAATGATAATGCGTAGATAATGCACAGTACCTGGCATGCAGTAAGCATACCAGAAATGACAATAATCTATCACATCAATTTTTCATCCTTGAAATTTTTGGCTATGTCTATATCAAGCCCATGATATAAACATTCTTGGTCATAACAATTTTGTGCAGTGAGGTAGGTTTAAGACAGGGAATCATTTACATAGAAACAATATAAGCATTCTAGATATTGTATACTCTTGTAGGTGAGTTCTCTTAGCCATATATAAAATATTGGAGTCAGTCATTGCACCAAGCTCTGGAAAAGTGCTGGAAATATGTAAACATAAGCACTGGATCTAGAAAGGAGTCAAGTCTCTTAACCACTGGCTGCTTCCGAAGCCACACCCATAAACCAAATATTAGTCAGTCAATAAGAAGTACAGAGACCACTCAAAAAGATTACTGTCATGTGTGGCTCAATCCCTCATTTTTAGCTAGCATGCTGCAGACATCTTAATAAGAAAATTCTGATTCAGTCATTCCTCTTTCCATTAAAATTTTCCATCTGTTAACATAAAGAACCTTTGGTGTCCCTGTGATTCATTCACGAAACAATACCAAATATATAGAACCCCACTGGTGTTTCTTGTTCAAATCTTGTAGAGCTTTAGACATGCCTAAATTATAAAGAAAAATCGTAAAGTCCATTCCCCATAATTTTACACATGAGGAACTAGGCCCCAGAGAAGCTAAGCACTTCACCTGAGGTTGGAAGGCTTGTTACTGGCAAAGCTGGTATTAAAGAGACATGGCTCCTGAGACTCCATCCAGTCCTCTTTCTACTATCCACATATGACTTAGAAGGAAGACAAGAAGACTGCATCTCTTCTAATTCCAAAGCACAAGACTCAAAGGGAAGACTTCCACTGGGAGTTGCAAATCAGACCACTCCAGTGAAACCAGCAATTTTATCCATTGTTTATTAAAACAAATCAAGCCATGCTACTCTATTAACTTCGGAAAGCTGAATATACTCTGTTCTAATAATAACATAAAAGAGTAGGAAACTATTTAAGCAATGAGAAAAGCCAGGCCATGGAGTATCAGTGATTAACACACAACTTGAGAGCAGGGAAAATTGAGTTGAATTTCACTGATGTACTCAATGAAGGCATCGACTAGTAAATGACAATATTAACAGCCCAGTTAAAGATGTAAAAGTTTTCCTTTAACAAATAGGCTCAAAGTGAATCTGATTTTTAACTATAAAGCTTTTTCAGATAACATTTTATATATATATGAATATATATGATAAATATATATGAATATGTATATGATTAATATATATGTATATATATGATAAATATATATACATATATGTAGGGTTTTTTTAGGTTTTTCTCTAGTTACTCCTGTTCCTTCCTCAATTACATTCTTGAGGTCTATTGAGGTCTAAACACACACACACATATACACACACACACACATACACACACACACACTCTAGTCCCCATTCTTCTCTCATTTCTGCCAGAAAATTGTACACTGTGCTAATTTCAATAGTACTTCTGCAACAAGAACAGTTGCCTTTTTTTACTTTTTTTCTCTCATTTTTTAACTCTGGTTTGTAGTCAAGGAGGGAGAAGTCATGGGCGTCTCTATGTAGGGTGAAGAACTACTCAGCTAGTTCTCAGAGCTGGGAAGGTGTGTCTTTAGGACACTGAAGAGAATTGAAACATCAAGCAAGAATTTTTCTGTTCTCATTCAGTCTGAAAACCAATATAGAATTGGAAACCTTGCTTCATGCTTCCTTACCACAGTATCTGCAAAGCTCAAATAGCACCCTATAATTCAAACAGAGAATGAGATGGCCTGGGGGCGTTGTGTGAACGAGTCAGGAGCCAGGCAAGGCAGACTGAATTCAAGCTTTCCTGGTACTGATGACAACCGTTAGCTTCCACTATTTCTGACTTTTCCATGCTTGCTATCTCATTATGTCGCATCTTGAAAATGCAGCAAGAGAAAATTCCATTTCAGCTCTAATAATAGAAATGGGTAATATTTACCACTTTAACAGATTGTGCTGTGTTGTGAATGAAGGCTGCCTCTTCAGTCACATCATATAGATGAAGTTTTTTCAGCAATAGTGGAGCATATGGGAATTAGAAAACTAAGTATACTATGGGAGCAGTGTGATTTTAAGAAAGTAATTTAATCTAAATCGTGGTGTTAAATGGAAATCTCATCCTTAAAAAAAAATGTATGTTGGAAAAGCAACTAAATGTCTAAATAGGGGGGAAAAGCAACTTTAAAATGTTATTTTAAAGTATATCAGTGGCACTAAATCCTACTCTATTGAAAAATCGGTCGTTTCCCAAACAAAAGCATACTATTTAAATTTATTATTAGCAATACGCTATATTGGTCAAAAATAGAAGAAAATGCCAAGATGTCCTTGAGCCACAGATGAAAGCAAAATGACTGAACTGTATTCTATAGAAACCACAGCCAATATAGAAGACCAACAAGAAACAGGGTGAATGAAGATTTGAATAAGGGTGTCTGAGGAGAAACTGTGCATCTTCTCTACCTAGAGTTTCTCATTATTTTAAGTCCACAATCGACTGCAAATTTCAGATTGCCACCATCACCAGGAATGTACTTTCCCATCAGTATTCAACCAGGAAGTTGTACATGGACTCTCACCTTGAGAAAATCAGGAATGCTTTGAGCACATCAGAAATAATTCACTTTTTCCTGTGTCACAGTAGAGGACAGACAAACAATGTCAGCCTATTGCAAAGTGTAGCAGTCTGTCTGGGAGAAAAAATGAGCCTGTTTGATAAGATGCAGCCAATCTGCAGAAAATAAACTTTTTGAGATACCAGAGCAATTGATTACATTCTGTGTCAATTAATATCCAGCAAAACTTTATTGTGTCATACGTGTCCCAACAGCTGAGTAGGGGCTAGCTATGTAGCATCTGCCTTAGGTCCCCTCTAAGTCACCATCCTCAGTAGATTTCTCATGAGAAATGTGGGGTAAGCGGGACAATGGAAGATGGGGATACCCTCATTTTGTCTTAGACCTTGGTCCCCTGCAGCCCCATTATCTGCATCCTCCCTCAATAGTTGTAGCCTTCCTACATCTCTGGTATAATATAGTGAGCAATGAAAACTTGCCTCTCTATTGAATCTCAGAAAAGAGTTTTACTGTCATGATACACACGCATTCTGGCAGAAAATTTGTAGATGTCTACATGAAAATCTGTGAATGTGTATATCATTTTTTTAAAAAACTATGTTATCCTGCATATTTTACATGCACCATAGTTGAAATTTAAATGCCAAATTGTCTAGGTAGCACATACTGCCAAATGTGCCTTAAATAGACATGGAACTATGTTATTTATACCCTACAAAACACCATGAAAAATCTCATTTTCCTAAGTGTAAAGTGTGGAAGCTAGGATGAAAGAGAGTGTTTCACTTGATTTATAAGCTTTAAAAATATTAAAAATAAGTCACCCAAAACTAAAGATTTGTGAATGTGTACACCATTTTTAAAAATTCTTTCAGGGGATACAAAAGCAAAATATTTGAAGAACATGGAATTTTGCCCTACTGTGAATATCAGATCTTTTCGAGGAGCAAATCGTTTTTCAAGAGTAAAAGATATTTCAAAGGCTATGACTGAATGCCTAAGAAGAGTAGGGAAGAACCACTCAACAAAGGAAAAGGGATGTGGTGGAGAGATGAAGGTAAAGAGAATGCAGATGAAGCTGCCTATTTCATCATTTTGCCTATGGATGGAAGTAGCAGCTATGAGGATGCTCACGGCAGACACTGCAGACATCCTGTAACAGAAAGTGAAACTGACCCAGGGGCCCCCTGCTGTTTTACGAAATCCTTCTCAGCCTTTGTCCCAAGGCTCCACTCCTCACAGGCAGCTGCCTGGCAAGGACGAGGTATAGCAGGGAGTTCCTTGGAGACACGGGGCTCCTGTATTGTCCACCTTGATCTCAAGGACTCCTCAGAGGTTTTGTCAAACTTCCTTAGATTACTGGGCAGTCTAGGACACTTCCACTCAACCTCTCTCCCTCTTTCACTTATAGCCAGACTTGCCTCATGCGTCTGACAGTTCTCCCAGCTATACCTGGCTCCCTCTCTGTTTCCTTTCACAAGTATTTCCTCTAATAAAAACCTTGCACATTCAATTTCATCTCGCTGTCTGCCACGAGAAACTGCACACGTGGCCTAAAAGACTGAAAGCATTTCTGTTTCCTGCAAGCCCTATTTTGCCTATATATACAGCCTCCAGAGGTTTCTCCCAATTTTCTCCAGAAAAACTGCATGGACTTTAAAAAATGCATCTTAGTAAATTTCCCGACCTGGCCAACTACTCACTCCTACCTGGAAGAAAATATTTCTGAACTCTTTGAAAAAGCAGTCCAACCATAATGAGACAGTTTGTGCAAAGACAGCTCAGGCAGTCGGTTAAATACTCATCAAATGTTGGAAGCTAGGTTTTCGTTGAGGATGCCTTATTTTTTTTTAATATTTTAAAGCTCATAAATCAAGTGAAATACTCTCTTTCATCCTAGCTTCCACACTCTACACTTAGGAAAATGAAGCTTTTCATGGTATTCTGTGGGTTACAAATATCATAGTCCTTGTCTATTTAAGGCATATTTGGCAGTATGTGATACCTAGACAATTTGGCATTTATATTTCAACTATGGTGCATTTAAAATATGCGGGATGACATAAGACAAAAGCTAGGCTTCTAAACTTTGGCTTTTTTATGACTGATATTTAAAATAATGTACCAAGAGGTTAATACCCCCACTTGAAATTGTCTCTATGTCTCCTTATACACGCAATTGGTTTGACTGTTACCACTGTCAAGATAAATTAGAAAAGAGTTGAGCCAATTGTGCCTTTAGACACAGCTTTAAATATCCCTGCCATAGATGAAAAATGAAAAGGTTAAACTGGAAACTTCTAAGGTTTCCTCCAGCTTTAATAACATAGGATTCTATAATTCTATGGTTTAATGCAGTCAGATATGCTTAGAGTTCTCCCTCCCCAACCATGAGTTCCTTTTACATGAAATCTAAGTACAATGGAATTTCCTTCTCTAAACATTTTAGGCAACTGTGATGATTCCAGTTCTAATACATGGGAATTGCTGGGACACGTCTGTACCAGCCTCAATCAGATGATCAGGGATCACAACATTGGCTCTGTGGCTTTGACACATTTGCTCTCTAAATCTTGCTCTTCCTATCTTATTTTTCTTCTAGGTCCTTAACGTTTTCTCGCCAAAAAATTAATAAAAGTTTAAGAAACTCTTATACCATGAGGATTTTAGAAACTTAGCCCTTGTGGGTGAAATGGGATTTCTGAACTCTGAATATCTGTAAATGCAGGGGAAAGGTTTCTTCCCTCTTTTCAAAGTACACAAATTCCATTCAAAGCTATCTTTCTCCTAACTCCATGTAAATTATTGTTTTATAAAAACTAAATTAAAACAAACCATAGTTTGTTACTTTTCTCTCAACAAAAACTGCGTCTTAGAAATCAATTGAATTTGATACCAAGATTTTAATAGGACAAATGTTTTATAATATGTAAAATTTTTCATGTCAAATTGATTAGCAATGTTAACAGCATCTTGCTCCAGGTTCCACAAACAATAGTTATTCTTTACCTTAATTGTGTGATTATGTCCAAACTCATCAAGCAAACAATGCTTTTTATTTCTTTATAGGTTTTGTCACCTGTGGACAGTTAGTTTAGTTGGTTAGAGAACTGCACTAATGAAACCAAGGTTAGGAATACCTTCTTTATTAGCCAGTTATCCTCTCTTAGTTTTAAGACAAAAGACTTCATCTAAAATCAGTCACGGTCTCCAATTTATGCTGTGAGTCACAACAAGGATTAGGTAAAAGATCTTTACATTTTTGGCTATTTCCTTCATGTAAATAAATACTTCAACTTTAACTATGAACTATTTCAAACGTATAGAAAAGTACAGATAATAATGTAACTCACCACAATGCCCCCTTTCCTCTAATTTGACAGTATTTGCCTCAGATATTTGTAAAATAAAATCTAGCAAATACAAATAAATAAAATATTGGAAATACTGTTTCTTCCCTCCCTATAAGAGCCACCACAACACTATGTACGCTTCCTGTCCATATGTTTCATTTTTAACTGTATATGTATATATCTATAAGCATATAGTATTGTTTTTATGTATTTTCATGTTTCACCTAAATTTTACCATACCATATACTTTGATGACTTGTGTTTTTCCACTCAACATTGTAATTTGCAATATATCCATTTTGGTACAGGTAGATCTAACTTATTCATGATTAATGATATTTAGTATTCTATTAAATTATCTTTAGTTTCTCTGTTTATTCTTGAACAATTATGTTTGTTCAAGTTTTGCTAACACAACAATGCTGCACTACCGTATTTAAGAACACCTCCTCGTTTAAGAATTTAACAAGGGGATATATAGCTTAAAACTAGATTTGCTGCCTTGTAAGTTATACACATCTTTAATTCCATGGATATTGTTAAATTACTCTCCAAAGTGGAAGTACCTAATAGTAGTCGTTTTTGAAAGTTTCTATGTTCCCATGGTATTGCCAAGACTTTATATGATCAGAGTTTTTAAGTTTTGCCAATCTGCTGGTTATGGAATGCCGTCCCATTTTGTTTTAATTTTAATCTCCCCTAATGATCAATGAGGTTGTGCAACACTTTATGTTTTAAAAGATTTCTTCTTTAATTAATTGACTCATCATGTCCTTTGTTCTTTCTCTATTGAAATGTTTCCTTTTTATTGTTTTTTAGGCTTCTATTTAATACGTATTTTGTTTACTAATCCTTTACTGGTTGCTTGGACTACAAATATCTTCTCTTAGTCTGTGCCTTATCTTATCATTTTATGGTCTTTTATTCATATAGACCTTTTCTATTTCAAATGATTAAAGTTATCAATCTTTTTAAAGTCTGTGCTTTTTGAGTCCTGTGCAATAACTCTTTCCCTACCCTTCAAGATCACAAAGCTATTCTGGCCAGGCACAGTGGCTCACGCCCATAATCCCAGCACTTTGGGAGGCCGAGGAGGGGTGAATCACTTGAGGTCAGGAGTTCGAGACCAGCCTGGCCAACAGCGTGAAGCCCCATCTCTACTAAATATACTAAAATTAGCTGGATGTGGTGGCAGGCGCCTATAATCCCAGCTGCTTGGGAGGCTGAGGCAGGAGAATTGCTTGAACTAGGGAGGTGGAGGTTCCAGTGAGCTGAGATCTCGCCACTGCACTCCAACCTGGTCAACAGAGTGAGACCCTTTCTCAAAAAAAAAAAAAAAAAAAAGATTATAAAGCTATTTTTCTTAATTTTTTCATATTTTTCAACTCATCCTTGCATTTTCAATCCATTTAGGATTTATTTTTATGTATAGTATAAGGTAGATTTACAATTTTTTTCCATATGACAAATTAATTGTCTTATCTAAAATAAATATTCTCTTTATTTTGTATTTCTCCAGTAATTTGAAAATCGCCTCTCTCATACACTTGGTGGTGTCCAGGCTCCCTGTTTTGTTAAGTTGGTGTATGTGTACCTCCCTCTACTGATACAGCACATTTTAGTTATTATACTTTTATAATAACCCTTGGTAAATGATACAGTAAGTTCATTACCTTTAACTTTCTTCAAATGTTTTCCTTTGGCTATTCTTGGCATTTTATTCATCCATATACATTTTAGAAACAACTTGTCAATTTCTGAGAAAATTTAAGATTTAGATTGAACTGGCTTTGATTTTATAGATTATTTTTGGGAAGAATTGCAAATTCAAAATATTGAGTATTCCTATCTATATATATGGTATAACTCTCCATTTATTTAGATATTCTTGTATCATTCAATAAAATTTCATAATTTTTTATAAAATCATGTATATATTATGTTATTAAGTAGGTGCAAAAGTAATTGAGGTTTTTGCCATTACTTTTGCACCAATCTAATTATTTCACATACTCTGTAGTTTAATGGCTATGAAAAATAAGATATTTTTAAATTACTTCTTCAAAACAATTTTATCTGGTATATACAAATACTACTAATTTTTGTGTATAGTTTCTTTTTTTTCTTTTTTTTTTTTATTATTATTATACTTTAGGTATATCTCCCAATGCTATCCCTCCCCCCTCCCCCCACCTAACAACAGTCCCCAGAGTGTGATGTTCCCCTTCCTGTGTCCATGTGTTCTCATTGTTCAATTCCCACCTATGAGTGAGAATATGTGGTGTTTGGTTTTTTGTTCTTGCGATAGTTTACTGAGAATGATGATTTCCAATTTCATCCATGTCCCTACAAAGGACATGAACTCATCATTTTTTATGGCTGCATAGTATTCCATGGTGTATATGTGCCACATTTTCTTAATCCAGTCTATCATTGTTCGACCTTTAGGTTGGTTCCAAGTCTTTGCTATTGTGAATAATGCCACAATAAACATACGTGTGCATGTGTCTTTATAGCAGCATGATTTATAGTCCTTTGGGTATATACCCAGTAATGGGATGGCTGGGTCAAATGGTATTTCTAGTTCTAGATCCCTGAGGAATCGCCACACTGACTTCCACAATGGTTGACCTAGTTTACAGTCCCACCAACAGTGTAAAAGTGTTCCTATTTCTCCACATCCTCTCCAGCACCTGTTGTTTCCTGACTTTTTAATGATTGCCATTCTAACTAGTGTGAGATGGTATCTCATTGTGGTTTTGATTTGCATTTCTCTGATGGCCAGTGATGGTGAGCATTTTTCATGTGTTTTTCAGCTGCATTAATGTCTTCTTTTGAGAAGTGTCTGTTCATGTCCTACACCCACTTTTTGATAGGGTTGTTTGTTTTTTTCTTGTAAATTTGTTGGAGTTCATTGTAGATTCTGGATATTAGCCCTTTGTCAGATGAGTAGGTTGCGAAAATTTTCTCCCATTCTGTAGGTTGCCTGTTCACTCTGATGGTAGTTTCTTTTGCTGTGCAGAAGCTCTTGAGTTTAATTAGATCCATTTGTCAATTTTGGCTTTTGTTGCCATTGCTTTTGGTGTTTTAGACATGAAGTCCTTGCCCATGCCTATGTCCTGAATGGTAATGCCTAGGTTTTCTTCTAGGGTTTTTATGGTTTTAGGTCTAACGTTTAAGTCTTTAATCCATCTTGAATTGATTTTTGTATAAGGTGTAAGGAAGGGATCCAGTTTCAGTTTCCACATATGGCCAGCCAGTTTTCCCAGCACCATTTATTAAATAGGGAATCCTTTCCCCATTGCTTGTTTTTCTCAGGTTTGTCAAAGATCAGATAGTTGTAGATATGCGGTATTATTTCTGAGGGTATTATTATTACCCTCAGAATCTGTTCTGTTCCATTGATCTATATCTCTGTTTTGGTACCAGTACCATGCTGTTTTGGTTACTGTAGCCTTGTAGTATAGTTTGAAGTCGGGTAGTGTGGTGCCTCCAGCTTTGTTCTTTTGGCTTAGGATTGACTTGGTGATGCAGGCTCTTTTTTGGTTCCATATGAACTTTAAAGTAGTTTTTTCCAATTCTATGAAGAAAGTCATTGGTAGCTTGATGGGGATGGCATTGAATCTATAAATTACCTTGGGCAGTATGGCCATTTTCACAATATTGATTCTTCCTACCCATGAGCATGGAATGTTCTTCCATTTGTTTGTATCCTCTCTTATTTCCTTGAGCAGTGGTTTGTAGTTCTCCTTGAAGAGGTCCTTCACATCCCTTGTAAGTTGGATTCCTAGGTATTTTATTCTCTTTGAAGCAATTGTGAATGGGAGTTCACTCATGATTTGGCTCTCTGCTTGTCTGTTATTGGTGTATAAGAATGCTTGTGATTTTTGCACATTGATTTTGTATCCTGAGACTTTGCTGAAGTTGCTTATCAGCTTAAGGAGATTTTGGGCTGAGACAATGGGGTTTTCTAGATATACCATCATGTCATCTGCAAACAGGGACAATTTGACTTCCTCTTTTCCTAATTGAATACCCTTTATTTCCTTCTCCTGCCTAATTGCCCTGGCCAGAACTTCCAACACTATGTTGAATAGGAGTGGTGAGAGAGGGCATCCCTGTCTTGTGCCAGTTTTCAAAGGGAATGCTTCCAGTTTTTGTCCATTCAGTATGATATTGGCTGTGGGTTTGTCATAGATAGCTCTTATTATTTTGAGATACATCCCATCAATACCTAATTTATTGAGAGTTTTTAGCATGAAGGGTTGTTGAATTTTGTCAAAGGCCTTTTCTGCATCTATTGAGATAATCATGTGGTTTTTGTCTTTGGTTCTGTTTATATGCTGGATTACATTTATTGATTTGGGTATATTGAACCAGCCTTGCATCCCAGGGATGAAGCCCACTTGATCATGGTGGATAAGCTTTTTGAGGTGCTGCTGGATTCGGTTTGCAAGTATTTTATTGAGGATTTTTGCATCAATGTTCATCAAGGATATTGGTCTAAAATTCTCTTTTTTGGTTGTGTCTCTGCCTGGCTTCGGTATCAGGATGATGCTGGCCTCATAAAATGAGTTAGGGAGGATTCCCTCTTTTTCTATTCATTAGAATAGTTTCAGAAGGAATGGTACCAGTTCCTCCTTGTACCTCTGGTAGAATTCGGCTGTGAATCCATCTGGTCCTGGACTCTTTTTGGTTGGTAAGCTATTGATTATTGCCACAATTTCAGCTCCTGTTATTGGTCTATTCAGAGATTCAACTTCTTCCTGGTTTAGTCTTGGGAGAGTGTGTCAAGGAATTTATCCATTTCTTCTAGATTTTCTAGTTTATTTGCATAGAGGTGTTTGTAATATTCTCTGATGGTAGTTTGTATTTCTGTGGGATCGGTGGTGATATCCCCTTTATCATTTTTTATTGCATCTATTTGATTCTTCTCTCTTTTTTCTTTATTAGTCTTGCTAGCGGTCTATCAATTTTGTTGATCCTTTCAAAAAACCAGCTCCTGGATTCATTAATTTTTTGAAGGGTTTTGTGTGTCTCTATTTCCTTCAGTTCTGCTCTGATTTTACTTATTTTTTGCCTTCTGCTAGCTTTTGAATGTGTTTGGTCTTGCTTTTCTAGTTCTTTTAATTGTGATGTTAAGGTGTCAATTTTGGATCTTTCCTGCTTTCTCTTATGGGCATTTAGTGCTATAAATTTCCCTCTACACACGGCTTTGAATGCATCCCAGAGATTCTGGTATGTTGTGTCTTGGTTCTCATTGGTTTCAAAGAACATCTTTATTTCTGCCTTCATTTCGTTATGTACCCAGTAGTCATTCAGGAGCAGGTTGTTCAGTTTCCATGTAGTTGAGTGGTTTTGAGTGAGATTCTTAATCCCGACTTCTAGCTTGATTGCACTGTGATCTGTGAGATAGTTTGTTATAATTTCTGTTCTTTTACATTTGCTGAGGAGAGCTTTACTTCCAAGTATGTGGTAAATTTTGGAATAGGTGTGGTGTGGTGCTGAAAAAAATGTATATTCTGTTGATTTGGGGTGGAGAGTTCTGTAGATGTCTATTAGGTCTGCTTGGTGCAGAGCTGAGTTCAATTCCTGGGTATCCTTGTTGACTTTCTGTCTCATTGATCTGTCTAATGTTGACAGTGGGGTGTTAAAGTCTCCCATTATTAATGTGTGGGAGTCTAAGTCTCTGTGTAGGTCACTCAGGACTTGCTTTATGAATCTGGGTGCTCCTGTATTGGGTGCATATATATTTAGGATAGTTAGCTCTTCTTGTTGAATTAATCCCTTTACCATTATGTAATGGCCTTCTTTGTCTCTTTTGATCTTTGTTGGCTTAAAGTCTGTTTTATCAGAGACTAGGATTGCAACCCCTGCCTTTTTTTGTTTTCCATTTGCTTGGTAGATCTTCCTCCATCCTTTTATTTTGAGCCTATGTGTGTCTCTGCACATGAGATGGGTTTCCTGAATACAGCACACTGATGGGTCTTGAGTCTTTATCCAATTTGCCAGTCTGTGTCTTTTAATTGGAGCATTTAGTCCATTTACATTTAAAGTTAATATTGTTATGTGTGAATTTGATCCTGTCATTATGATGTTAGCTGGTTATTTTGCTCATTAGTTGATGCAGTCTCTTCCTAGTCTCGATGGTCTTTACATTTTGGCATGATTTTGCAGTGGCTGGTACCAGTTGTGCCTTTCCATGTTTAGTGCTTCCTTCAGGAGCTCTTTTAGGGCAGGCCTGGTGGTGACAAAATCTCTCAGCATTTGCTTGTCTGTAAAGTATTTTATTTCTGCTTCACTTATGAAACTTAGTTTGGCTGGATATGAAATTCTGGGTTGAAAATTCTTTTCTTTAAGAATGTTGAATATTGGCCCCCACTCTCTTCTAGCTTGTAGAGTTTCTGCTGAGAGATCCGCTGTTAGTCTGATGGGCTTCCCTTTGAGGGTAACCCGACCTTTCTCTCTGGCTGCCCTTAACATTTTTTCCTTCATTTCAACTTTGGTGAATCTGACAATTATGTGTCTTGGAGTTGCTCTTCTCGAGGAGTATCTTTGTGGTGTTCTCTGTATTTCCTGAATCTGAATGTTGGCCTGCCTTGCTAGATTGGGGAAGTTCTCCTGGATAATATCCTGCAGAGTGTTTTCCAACTTGGTTCCATTCTCCCCGTCACTTTCAGGTACACCAATTAGACGTAGATTTGGTCTTTTCACATAGTCCCATATTTCTTGGAGGCTTTGTTTGTTTCTTTTTATTCTTTTTTCTCTAAACTTCCCTTCTCACTTCATTTCATTCATTTCATCTTCCATCGCTGATACCCTTTCTTCCATTTGATCACATTGGCTTCTGAGGCTTCTGTATTCTTCACGTAGTTCTCGAGCCTTGGTTTTCAGCTCCATCAGCTCCTTTAAGCACTTCTCTGTATTGGTTATTCTAGTTATACATTCTTCTAAATTTTTTTCAAAGTTTTCAACTTGTATATAGTTTCTTATACAGCAACCTTGATGAACTTTCTGGTTACTTCTATTGTTAATAGTTGGCAGGGACATTCTCTTGAATTTCATATGTAGATAATCATATCATCTGTGATAGTGACAATTTGGTTTCTTATTTTCCCATTCCCCACAACTCTTATTTATTTCCATGTCTTATTGAGCTGCTGTGGACCTCCAGTACAATGCTGAATAGAAGTGGTGACAGCAGGCATCTTTAAATTAGTTCTGACTTTAAGAGAATACTTCCAATGTTTCACCATTAAATGTGAGGTTTACATTGTTTTAGGTAGACACCCTTTTTTTTTTTAAAGGAAGTCCCTTTCTATGTATCATTTTCTAAGGTTTGTTAACATGAATGGCTGTTAAACCTATTATGTATGCTAAGAAGAGTTATTTTTTCTTTAATATGTCAATATGGTAAGTTACATTAAATTTTATAGAGTTATATTATTCCTATAATCCTAGAGTAAACCCTACTGATATTTCTTCAGTTCTGAAAAATTCTCAGCTAGGCAGTATTCAAATATTGCCTCCTCTCCCATTCTTTCTATTTTCTCTTTCTGGAAATGTGTTTATATATAGATATAGATGGCAAATAGAGAGAAATGTAGGGAATTCCTGTAAGATGTATATTGTTTCTCCTTATTCTATTGCACTTTCTTTCTTTTTAATTTTTTGTTTCTTATCTCTTTGTTGTATCCTGGGCAGTTTCCTAAGGGCTATCTTTGAAGTCACTAATTCTAATGTTTTACCTACCCACTTGATTTTTTAATTAATGACTACTTTTTTTGAGACAGGGTCTCACTCTGTCACCCAGGCTGGACTTCAGTGGCATGATCAAGGTTCACTGCAGCCTCGACCTCCCAGGCTCAAGAGATCCTCCCTGCTCCGCTTCCCAAAGTGCTGGGATTACAGATATGAAGCTGTTGCACCCCCCAATGACTACCTTTTGTATTTTTTAAACATTTAATTTAATTCTTTTTCAATATGCCTATTTCTTTTCATAGAACCCTACTATTTATTTATGGTCTTTATTTCTTTTTAAAATATTTTATTCATTTTAAGCATACTTATTTTCTAATCATTTTGGGATGGTTTACCTCATGTTCTTAGGGTGCTAATTGTTCTGCTTATTATGGCTGCTGATATAACAGTCAGGGTCCACTCAGGAGACAGAGACCACATCAGTAATTTGAACAGGGACAATTTAATGTTAGGAATTGTTAACTTCTAAAAGATGATTAACACACACAAAAAGGCGGGGAGTGAAACAGGATGCTAAGGAACATAAGAACAGCAAATGTAGAAAACAGCTATTATCTGTAGGGCTCAGGGAGGGTATACAAAGCAGAAGGAAATTTGGAAATGCCCCCCCACCCCCACTACAGCCAATATTGAGACTGTGTTGGAGAGGGTGTGGTTACAGCCCACTGGATAGTAGAGTTTTCTAGGATTACATGGGTCAGAAGTGTTCCACAGAAAGCTGTCACTGAGATGCCAGCAACATTTCCAGAGGTACTGTGGGTTGGAGCTGGTCTACTGAAAGCTGCCTGCTGAGGTGTGAGCGGGTCAGAGCTGACATGCAGAAAATTGTCTGCTGGAGTGCTAGAGAATTTCACTGGAGGGTGAGCTCCACTAGGACTCCCACACACCACTGAGAGCTGGGCCTTAGGAGGAAGAAAAAAGACACAAGAACCAGGAAGAGAAGCCTTCTCCTCCACTGTGACCTGAAGGGCCCACCAGCACCCTGTATTGACAAAGCCTAAGATTGCATCAGCTGTCAAGGAGCCAAGCTCCATTAACAAGAATCAGGGCAACAAAGGGCAGATTTGGATCTGAGAATCAGTAAGCTGATAACTGTCACAACTGACTTTCTCTTGTGGTAAATCATTTCCTCCTATGGTTTGTAAATTTTTATGCTGAATTCATCTTCTCATGAAGGATTCATTTTTCTGTGAATGTTTCCTTATGGTTACATATCTTTCTAGGGAAATTTTACATTTATTTTTCTTCCAGATCTTCAGTGCTTTCTCTGGTCACCACTAAATTCTTATATAAATGTATTGGCTTAGCTGGGAGGCTGTGGCAAGTGGATCACTTAAGCTCAGGAGTTTAAGATCAGCCTGGGCAACATGGCAAAACCCCATCTCTATTTTTTTAATTTATTGGCTTAGGATTCTCACACAATACAAGCAGAATAAATATAAACCTCAAATCTATATGTGGCACAGCCTTGTGACTTCAGTTTTCACGGAAATCTTTTTCTATTCCTCCCAGAACCTTGGACAGCATCCTAGATGCGTTTCTGCTCTTAATCCTTTTGGTGGATTTCTTGTAACCACGTTCTGTGTGTTTGGAGCAGGGCAATAAGAAGGAGAGCTAGGGAGAGGGAAATGCCAGATTTATCTTCTATTTTGTCATAAGTTGAATGCCTACCTCCCTCCATGTCAAAACTCTTTCCAGACTTTTCTTCTGTCAATAAATCTATTACATGTTGAAGACTCTCAAACCTATACTTCTAGCCCAAACCCTCTGTTAAGATTCATATCTACACATCCATCTTTATATATAAATCTACAATTGAACATCTCACAGACACTTTACATTTCTATCCCAAACTGCACTCATTTTCTGTTCCCCCAAACCTGCTTGTCTTCGTGTATTCCCTAACTCAGAGAATGATGTCCCCAGTCCCCAGACCTCCAAGTCAGAAACACAGTTATTCAGGCTTCTGTCTTGCCTTCCCCGACATCCAAAAAATATCACAAGCCTTGTAAATGCTATTTCTTTATACTACTAGCCCCAACATCACTTTTTCATATCCATAGCCTTAATTCAGATAATGCACTTTTTGCCTCCAGTCTGACCCTATACCAAGGCCTTCAGAGCCTTGCATGATCTTGTCCTGCCAGTCTTTCAGATCTTAACTCTGCTGCTCACTTACCATGTTCCAGCCACTGGCCTTTCTACTCCTTGAACACAAGTTCATTTACTCCTTAATTCAGTATGAATTTCATACTGAATTTTATAGATAACTCTATAAGATCAGTATTACTCCTATTTCACAGGACAGAAAACTGAAGTTTACGGAGGTGAAGTAATTTGTCTACAGCCATCCATCTAATAAATGGACAAAATAAGATTGGACTTCAATAATTTGATTCCAGAATCCCTGTCTTTCTTTTTTTTTTTTTTTTTTTTTTTTTTTTTTGAGAAGGAGTCTCACTCTGTACTGAGGCTGGAGGGCAGCGGCACTATCTCAGCTCACTGCAATCTCTATCTCCCGAGTTCAAGCAATTTTCATGCTTCAGCCTCCCTAGTAGTAGCTGGAATTATAGGCGCACACTACCAAGCCTGGCTAATTTTTATAGTTTTAGTACAGACGGGGTTTCACCATGTTGGCCAGGCTGGTCTTGAACTCCTGACTTCAAGTGATCCACCTGCCTCGGCTTCCCAAAGTGCTGGGATGACAGGCGTGAGCCACCATGCTCGGCCAGAACCCATTCTTTTAACCACTGCACTCTCCTACCTCCCAGATTCAGCTCAGTTATACAGTCAATTAGGAAGCTGTTCTTGTGGTCTGAACAGGTGGCCGTGAGAATGGTGGTGAGAAGAGCTGGGACGGACATTTCAGAATAAGATATGACAATTCAGGTCAATTAAATATAACAGTTATCTCAAGATATCTCAACTTCAAATGTTCTATCCTGTGATCCATAAGGGCATTTGCATTTTACAGATTATAGGTTCATAAAATGTGGTCCTTGTAAATATAAGGCATACATAAAAATCAAAAAATAAATCCTAAGAGTAGCATCGAGTAAACCCCAGTATTCCTTTTATATGAACTTATATAAGATTTATAACCAATAAACATTTTTATATGGAATAATTACGCAACCACACACATACACACACTCACAAACACACATCCTCAATATGCTTAGGTCTGAGTTTGTTTTTACACATGCCATAAATATTTTGAAACTTAAAATATTTAAATTAAAAGCAGATCATGTTCACAACTTTGTTTAAAAGTGGACTTCTCTCCAATTATTCTTTTGCTTAGTAATCTCCAGTCCTTTTTTGGCTTTTAGTGTCAAAAGATTTATATACAATAGTAAAAGCACTTGAGAGGATGTCTAATTGGGGCTTGTGTATACTCTAAATGTCCTTTCAATCACTTTTATTATTGTGTATTGATCTGTCAACATGAAAAGAATGAACAAATCCAAGACATCACCTGCTCTAGAAGTAGCCACAACCTAATTCTTGGAACTTGTGAATATATTGCATTAAGTGGTAAGGGGGAATTTAGGTTCCAGACAAACTTAAGGTTGCTAATCAACAACCCGAGATGGGGAGATTATTCTGGATTTGCCGATGGATCCCATGTTATCACAACGGTTCTTAGAAGTGAAAGAAAAAGAGGACAGTCAGAGTCCGAGTGAGGCTGAGAGAAAGATTCTCCGCCAGAGCCTCCAGGAAGCATCGCAGCCCCTGCTGCACCTGGATTTTAGCCCTGTAAGACCTACTGCAGGCTCTGACCTCCAGAACTGCAAGATAATACACTTGCGTTGTTGTGAGCCACTAAATTTGTGGTAATTTGTTCATAGCAACCATAGGAAACTGGTATATCCTCCCCCACCATTTGAATAGGAGGAAATTTTATACTTTAAACCCTAAAATCTATGTTCAAAATAATTTTTAGGGTGATTTAATTGGTTTTATTTGTTTGGATATGCATCCACTGCCTGCTCAGATTGTCAGGCCTCCTCTGTGATTTTTCTTTTGTCTGTAGGCAAATTGCTCCCCAGGACTATATCCTGCAGCTTCACATTCAGAATTGCTATTTTAAGATAATAATGTCTCATTCATTCATCCAATCCGTCAGTCAGTCAACAAGCATGTATACACACCTCCAGCCAGAACTTGCCCCTGAACCACAAACACAAATATCCAACTCATGGTCAGCATAGCCACGGAGACGCTCAACAGACACTTCAACTTAATATGTCCCAAACCGAACTCCTGATATTCCTCCCAATCTGCAAGGTCCAGAGTCTTCATCTCAGTTGATGCAAAGCCCATTCTTCTACTTGCTCAGGTCAAAATCTACAGAGCCATCCTTGACTCTTCTCTTTCCCTGACACTTCACATTCCAACACATCCACATGTCCTGCCTGCTCTACATTCAAAACGTGTCCACCTCTTACCATCTTGCCTATCATCCAAGCCACTATTTCCTTCTCACCTGAGAGACCTTATTTGGTCTCTGGCTTTGCCCCCTGCAGGCTGTTTTCAACACAGCAATCACACTGATCATATTTAAAATGTAAGCCTGACCTCTTCCCATCTCTGCTCAATACTCCTCAATTTTTCTCATCTCAGAGTAAAAGCCAAAGGCCCTGCTCCCTCCCTGCTGTCCCACTGCCCTCATTTCTCTGACCCTCTGCTTTAATCATTCAACTCTAGGAACCCTGGCCTCCTCATTCCTAAGACAAGCCACACATTTTTGCCTCAGGGACATTATGCTTGCTGCTCCTTCTTGGCAACTGATTCCCTCAGTGAGGCCTCCCTTTCCACTTTACCTAAAAGATCAACCCACCACCACTTACCCCTTCTCCTGTCACTCCCTACCTAACTTAACCTGCTTTATTTTTCTGCATAGTTACTTATTGCCACCTGACATATTGTATATTTACTTAGTTTGTGGAATATCCAATTCCCTTCAACACCACTAAAGTGTAAGCTCTAAGAAGGCAAGCACTATTTTTTGTTCATCGCTTTATCCCCAGAGTCTAGAATTGTACTTGTCACTTAATAAGCATATATACGAATGTTTGTTGAATAATAAATCACTGTTCCAAGTCCTAGGGATACAAAGATGAATGAAACACAATATTCGACACTGAGGAATTCACCATCTAGGGCAGCACTGTCCAACAGAACTTTCTGTGATGAGAGAAATACTCTCTACCTGTGCTATCCAATATGGTAGCCACTAGAAACATGTGGCTATTGAGCATTTGAAATGTGGCTGGTATGATTGAGGAAGTGGATTTTAATTTTATTTTAATTACTTTAAATTTAAATAGACACATGTGGTTAATGGCTGCAATATTGGATCACAAAAGTGTAGAGGAGGAAATAGATACATAAACCCATAATGCTGATAAGAACACAACATAATTACTGTCATGGTAGAGATGTACAATAAAGTGTCATGGGAACCCAGAGAAGGTAGCCACTAATTCTGCGTTTAGTCTCCTCTACTAGACCCTCCAAGACATTAAGTACTTTTCTCTCATATAATTTTACATTCTTGTAATTATTATTATTATTATTATTTTGAGACAGAGTCTCACTCTATCTGGGCTGGAGTGCAGTGGCGTGATCTCGGCTCACTGCAGCCTCCACCTCCCAGATTCAAGTGATTCTCCTGCTTCAGCCTGCAGATAGCTGGGATTACAGGCACCCGCCACCACGCCCAGCTAATTTTTGTATTTTTAGTAGAGACAGGGTTTCACCATGTTGGTCAGGCTTGTCTCGAACTCCTGACCTAAAGTGATCTGCCCATCTCGGCCTCCCAAAGTGCTGGGATTACAGGGGTGAGCCACCATGCCCAGCCTCTTGTAATTATTATTTAATGAAAGCTGGAACTGTGATCATCCTCAGCTATTGACAGGAGGCTTTGCACATAGTAGATGATCCATAAATATTGGTTTGACTGACAACTGAGATGGTTATGGGAGGATTATAGAGGAGGTGATATTTGAGTTGGACCTTAAATGATGAGTAGGAGTTTGCCAGGGCAAGACAGGAAAGAAGGGATGTGAGGCAGCGAAAGCAACACACGCAAAGGCAGGGGGAGTCCTGGCGCTTTTATAAGTGGAATCAGGAGTTCAGTGTGGTTGTAATACCTATATAAAGGTGAATGTATTCAGTTCTCACTGCATGACAGTTCAAGTTAGACAATGACTTTGTAAGTAGGAAAACCCAAAAGCCAGTGTTAAATAAAGAGTTGGGCAATTGCTTAGTGAATTGTGTCAAAGTAAACTTAGTCTTTAAAGCATATTCAGCCCATTACAGCCCTTTAACAAGTACAGACTAAAGTTTCTCTAACTTTTCCCTGATCTAGAATATTATTTCATCTTGTGAGGAACTTAGAGATTATTTAACTAAAACTTTCTTTGGTCAGATGAAGAAATTAAGATCCAGAACGCCGAGCTAATTAATTCATAGTTGGGACCATAATCCAGATGTTTTAGCTTACCATCTTGGATCATCACCAACACACAGTGAATACACAACCACGTTTCTTCCTCTCACCTGACACAAAGCAAGCTTCTGGTACCAAAATGTATCTGTTTATAATCTCCAATCACTACAAAACATACGGGAAGAATGTTCCATCATAAGTTATCTGTCCATGTATGAAAAGAATCATCAAGATTGCTCAATAAAATACAGATAAAACAACCAACCATTAAAGCCTTAAGAAATAGTAACAAACTTTGAAAAAGTTATTTTCATACTGCAGTGTGAAATGAATTGCTATCTTCACAAACACAACAGGGTATAAGAACTGTATGGTATATTAAAATGGCATCCATACTCTAGGTCTGGTTTCCCATCCTGAAACAACTGCTCACTAGCTAGGTTACCTAAGGAAACTAGTTAACCTCTCTGAGTCTCCATTTTTAAATCTAAAATGTAGGAATTAGGTCTTCAAGATCCTTTTTGGTTCCATGGTTTTCATGTTATTTTGCTGAGTTAGAAAGAGAGGAAAAGCAGCAGAACAAATTCCCACTTGGACAGAGGGTCATTTATGCTGCTTTACTGCAGTCAGATCAATAATCCTACTGATATTTCTTCTGTCAGTTCCTAAATCTGTCAGACCATGCATAAGTCACCTCTCCCAAAACAGGAACTAGTACTACAGCCTTTTCCATATTCTGCATTTGATGTGTGCTCCAAAAATGTTGACTAATTATTGTCCCAATGTCTTACCTACCTTCGGCCAGCACTCCAAGATTCAAACTCATTCTGTGAGTTCTCATAAAGCCTCTTCCTTTGCAAGCTGTGATATCTTCTTCACCAAACTACAATCAATTTTTTACATTAAAAATATATTGACTTCCACAGACAGAGATGGGATAGAGGATATGCTTTATCTATCTTCATATAGTCTTTCTTCAAAATCTCTGGGGGTCCTGAAGAATGACAAAGTCTAACTCATAACAAATAAGAAGAAATAGAAATAGTTTATTGCTATGGAAGCAATTATGTCTTCCTACATGATATGCACATATGTGGGTCCCCAAACAGAATCACCATGGTTTATCTTTGACTGTTTCAACCAATGAAATTGAAAATATCTCCTGCTTTTCAATTAGGTTCCACCTTTCATGCAGAAACACAAGTAAAATTTTTTCCTTTGACTAATTTGTTTAAACATACGTGATGCTGATCCCTACTTTCTTGGGCTATTCAGCTTGTGCCTAAGCATTCACAGTATGTCTTTTAGATTATGAAAATAATCTTCTCCAAGCTCAATTAAGAACAGATGGTTAAAAACTTCAAGGTAGTATTTGCATAAAAAGACCATCTTACTTTGACACTGTAAAGTTTTATATTACTGTTAATTGTTTTCCCTGAAAAAAGCACTGCCTCCCTTGTCCAGAAGATAACAAGAAAATTTGGCTTATTTTTTTACTGAAAGGAAAGCATTTCATGCAAAGGCATTACTGGGGGGAAAAAGTAACACAAGAACATAAAACAATATGGACATACTGTGAATAAAGGTGTCACATCTGCTCTGATGTACGGGAAACTTACGCTTAATCTGATAGTTAGACATTAGCTGCCTCACCTTCTCAGAATCCAGACCAATCCAAGTAATCCAAAAAGCCTCTAAGCCAAGATCATGTGCTTTATTAGAGAATTTAAAAAGTACCCTTAAATTAGGGCTTGTTGACTTACTTGCTTCTACAGATGACGGTAAATCAAGCTTACTGATACGGTTATCTTATGTGGTAATTTTATGTTTCCATTACACTTCTGTTCTTCCTGCTCTGATTCATAGACTGAAGGTTGAATAACAGATTAGCAGCTTGTGAACAAGGTGATAGAAACAGATAGGGACGAACTATTAAAAGCAGACATAAAAATGGTGTTGTCAAATCTTCAACTGGAAAAATTCAACAATCTGGTAATTACAAGTGATTAATAAAACACAAAATAGCTCCTTCTGTAGAGGCAGCCTTAGATCATCTTGTTTTGCACGATAGAAATTTATCACCCAGACCACAGCTGATTGGAATAGGACTTGTCGCATGACATAAATGTAGCTGAAAGTGGCTGAGCAGTGAGCTTCAAGATAACCTGATTTAAAAAGCTTTGCCAGAAACAAAGAAAGGTCTGATAAGATTCTTGCTAAAAACAAGGAATGTTCCAATCCAATTCTACTTCGAATAATTTGATTCAAACAAATGGAGAAAAATCAGACTGTTAGCAGTGGGAACTAAAGCTGAGAAGATACTGTGAATTAGATCCATGAATGGTCAGCAGCAAAGCAAAGTCATGCAGAAATCAAAGACATAAGGAAGCACAAATCAGGAATAAGCAAGAGCTGTGATGTAGGTAAGGTATAAAGGAGTGAGTCAATGATGTATTAGATGAGAAGAAATGTGACAGATACTAAACAAGAGGAGATAAACTACATTAACAATAGAGCGCTGAAATGTAGATTCTACTGTCAGGATCCTTAGAACTACTCTAGACCTATATCCAATCTTGTGTTGATTTCCTATTCTTGCATCTCTGAGACTCTATCTCTCTTAAAATGTATTCTTCAAAAAGTCCCCATTTACTTAAGCTAGCCCAGAAAAGGCCTCATTCCTTGAAATAAAAAATACTAACATATTCTTTGTCAATAAAATTTAACATACTATTTTTCCATAAACTCTAGAGTTTTTATCATTTCTCTTTGGTTTGTCAGAGTTCTTAACATATCGTCTATATGAAGAGTCAATAATAGATTGACCTCTAAAAATAAAAATAATAAATAGTCAATAATATATGTTTATCATTTGGCTTTTAACAGATCAGTATGCAGCATTTATTGAACAGTTATTATGTTCCATGCACTATAAAAATCACTTTACAGAAATTATCTCACTGAGTCTTCAAAATAACCCTGAGATGAGAAAATTTGGCACACAGCGTTTAACACATTTGCCTACACCCATTGAGCCAGATAAAACCCAGCTGTGCCTGACGCTAGAGCATGCTCTTGACTCTAAACACCACCATTCCTCTTTTGTTTATTATTTTTTAAATTATTATTTTTTAAAATATTTTTACAAACACGCATAACATAAAATTTGCCATCTTAACCATTTTTAAGCGTACAGTTAAATGACATAAAGTACATTCACATTGTTGTGCGACTATCACCATCATCCATCTCCAGAACTCTTTTCATCCTGCAGAACTGAAACTATGTACCCATTAAACAATAGCTATGCATTTTCCTCTCCCCTCAGCTTCTAGCAATCACCATCCTACATTCTGTCTCTAGGGATGTAAATAGAATCACACAGTATTTGTTCTTTTGCAATTGGTTTACTTCATCTAACATAGTGTCCTCAGTGTTCACCCATGTTGTAGCATGTGTCAGAATTTCCTTCCCTTTTAAGGGTGAATGATATTCCATTGTACATATATACCACAGTTTGTTTATCCATTCATGTCAGGGGACATTTTGGTTGCTTTCATCCCTAAGCTATTGTGAATAATACTGCTACAAACACAGGTGCACAAACATTTCTTCAAGTCTCATCTGTCCATTTTTGGGGATCTATACCCAGAAGTGGAGCTGCTGGATCATATGATAGTTCTATTTTTAATATTTTAGAAACCAACATACTATTTTAGACAGTGGTTGTACCATTCTACATTCCTACCAGTAGCACATGAGTGTTTTCATTTCCCTATATCCTTACCAATACTTGTTTATTTTCTATTTTCTGTTTATTAGCCATCATAATAGGTGAGACAACATTTTTTTCCTTTTGTGTTTGAGTGTGTTTAAAATAAAGAAGTCTTAAAATTGATATGTACATAAATTATCTGTCTTCATCTTTAAGACTTTAAGTTCTCACTTTAAAAACATCCTTCCCCATCCCAGTATTATATAAATATCTATTTCTACTACATTTTCTAGTACTTTCTTAATATATCTGGGATTAATCATACAAAGTTGACTAAACATTATTTTTGGTCTTAATGATTAAATAATTGTCCTGCCTTCATTTTAATAATCTATTATTTCCTGACTAACTTGAAATTCCACATTTACTATATGCTGAATACTTACCTATATTGGCATAAATATCTCAGCTGTATATTGTGTTTCTATACCACAAAACACTGTTGATTATTGTAGCTTTATAAGGCATTAAAGTACTTGGTAGAGACTCCCTTCATTAATCTTTTTTATCTAAAATGTTCTAGGTAATTGTTTTACCTCCACATAAACATATGAGGTTTATATGGAGGTAAAACAGTATCACATAACTTAATTACCTACCAAAGATATCACCACATTACAGAGTAATATATTTAATGTTCTTAATTATAAATCAAAAATTTATCATAAAAAATTTAAATATGCCTCACAGCATTAACATAAATAAAGCAAAGAAGAATACGATCCATTCTAGTGAGATTTATTAAAATACTAATAAACTGAATCTTCAGTTCTTCAAAAACTAAGGGAGCGAGAGATTATAATATTAAGTATCCACCAAAAAAAAAAAACCCTGTTAAGCACAGGAATGCATTGGTAAAAATTGAGTTTAATTATAATTACCACTTAAGAGTCAATAAAACATCATTCCCAGAGAGATAAGATCCCCAAATCCCCAAGTACAGTTGCACTTCCTGTCTTATCAAATCATCTGAAATTATTGTATTCTTCTGACTGTATCTTCTCTCCACTATCATTCATTATATACAGTTGGCTGGTTCTCTCAAGTTGCAATGATAACTATGATGCCCTTCACAAATTCAAAGAACTTCCACCCACCCTTTTATGACTTGAGATGCCTAACTATCACACAGCTTGTATTATAACATCCAACAAGATCTTCTTTCTTTGTCTCTTTGCCACAGGTCTAGTTCTCCAGTACACAGATGGCATTAAAAAGAGACTACAAAGGAAACTACACAAGTTGCAGAACACACTTATCTCAGGATAGTCTGATAGAAGGCTCATTAACCAAGAACATTTGCAGTATGAGGCACCAACATCCATTTGTATTATATTCAGCAAAAAGTCCACCATAGTAGCTTTCATTGACACAGAAGCTAGAAAGCACCTTGAGCAATATATTTTTTAATAGCATGTTGTAGCCCGGAGAAGGCAAGACTGGCAGGACAATGGCAGTGTTTCAGAAAGCAATGGAAGCCTGCATCAAGCTAATGACAGCAGGAATACAGAGGAAGTTATGATGCCAGGCTGAACATGAAGAGAAAGGCAGAAGATTTCTTAGATAACTCCCAAGGTATTTCTTAGGTTACTTACATATATTAGTGCAGTAAGTGTTTGATAAATGAATGAGAGAATGACTATTCAAAGTTAGGTCCACGGACTAGCTATTTATTACTAACCCACATAAAAAGATAAAGAGCTTGCTTCAGAAAGTGAGTGAATTAGGTCACGAAGCACATTGTTTAGTTCAACTGACTTCTTTTTTTCCGTAGGAAGATTGTTTGTGTGAAGGAAGCAGTACATTGGTACATTCTCCCATAGCCTCACCTTCATTAGGAACCAGCCATTTGACAGCATATGTGGTTCTGTTCAGATCCCAAACAATAGGTCACTACATTTGATTCAGCTGGGGATCCAGAGGCAGTAAAGTCTTCTGACAATGTCTGTGATATCAGTGCTGAACAAAGATGCTCTTAGTGCCAGGGTGAGTCTAGGGCAGACTTTTGGAGCTGGTGAATTGATGACTCTAAGGAATAATGCATTTGACTCTTATGAGCCAGTTCCTGCCTTGAGCTCAAAGAAATGGCTATGCTGACATTGCTAAGAGCTAGAGCTGGATTAATGATAACTATAGTAATTGCACAAAAGGTAAATTGGGTCTCATAATCAAATGGCTGTTTAAAAGATCTCACTCACCAAACTGAGAGTATTAAAAAAAAATCACATATAATCAATAGCTTTGGCCATCTGCAGAACTTTTCCTGATGGCTTGTGAATATCAAATGGATATGAGAAAGTCATCCTTCAATTGATACATTCAGCTGCTTGTATCAAAAAAACCTAAATTAAACTGGCTCCCACAAAAAGGGAATTTACTTGATTACATGAGTGAAAGTCTAGAGGCAGGCTGGGCTCTGGCCTTGACTTAATGCAATGACTCTGGCCCCATTTCCATGCATTGCTCTGTGTTCTTCCTTCTGCCATGAGGCTTTGCCCTCAGATTGTCAGAAAAGTAGCTTTAGCCATTCTGGCCTTACACCCATACTCTTTCCATATGGCTCCCACTTAAAAGTAGGGAAACTTTTCCTGGAATAGACCCTCTGCCAAGTTTACCTTCATATCCCATTTATCCAGACTGTCATAGCACAAATTCTCTGACCAAGCCCTCCAGCCAAGGATATGCTATGGGAGCTTAGGCTTCACATCCTAAAACTGATACTGGTGCTGGTTTGGGAGTAAGGCTTTACTGGGATTTTCATAGACTAATTAGAGCTCATCCTTTTAGCTGAAATCAATGCCCCAAACCTCCTAGCTGCTGCAAAATGGATTACTCGAAGCCCTATGTTCAATACAAAGTCCAACCCAAGCCTCGTTAAAGAGCAGACAACCTACAATGTAAACTAATAAAGACAAATAATAATTTAGAACATTACAAATGAAGTAATGTGACAAGAGATGTTTTTGATAATAGATACTTCCAAAAGAGAAAGATTGCCTAAAGAGAACTGGGAGGTTAGACTGTCTGTGTGTCCGAGTGTAGCAGAGACCAAGGAAAGTTATGTTGTGATTCTAGAAGACGGATTCCAGTAATTTAGGCAGAAACAACCGCAGGGCAGAGAAGGATTAACTCCAAGTTATGTTAGCCTGAGGAGACTTCCCTTGGGCAGTACCTAATCTTTTTGTTGTAAATTCTATGCTTGCCAAGCAACCTTCTGAATTATTATTTGTCCTTCTGAGGGACTGACCCCACAAAAAGGGAATGCCTGGTTGAAAAAATGCTCCTGATTTTAAAAATAAGTTCTATTTCCCATGGTAAATTGGGACTGTGGTTTATAAATCATTCTCTTTTGTATTTTGTTAGAGAGAAACTATCCCTCAAAGTCTGTTCACTGTGACAAAATAATGGAAGTGAGATCTTGAAAGGGAAAAGCTAAGACCTAAACCCAAGACCATAATGTCTCCATCAAGGTATAATCCCCATGAGGCCTGGCCTAAATCTGCCAGCTGCCTTCTCCTTACCTGGGAACTAATGTGTGAGCAGCCCAACAGAAAATCCACCAAGCAATCTCCTAATCCTTAATTGAACAGAGGGCCCTGAGAGAGATGTTTAAGCATAAGGGTTATGAACCAAGTTTTTAGGATCAAAGAAATCTGGGGATAAGTCCAGGCTCCTCCTACTAACAATGTGACTATGGGCAAGTAGTTTAACCTCCAAGATCCAGTAACTCCAATGATGAAATGGTGAATATTTAATAGAGTTGTTATAGTGACTAAATAAGACAAAATTCACTAAGTGCCTGACATGTGATTAGTGGGTTTTTGTTTTGGTTTGGTTTTTGTTTGTTTATTTTTAGAGATAGGATCTCACTTTGTCACCCAGACTGGAATGTAGTGGCATGATCACAGCAAACAGCATCCTTGAACTCCTGGGCTCAAGCAATCCTCCTACCTCTGCCTCTCAGTTTAGCTGGGGCTACAGGCACATGCCACCATGCTCAGCTAAATTTTTTTAATATTTTGCAGAGACAGGTTCTTGCTATGTTGCCCAGGCTGGTCTTGAACTCTTGGCCTCAAGCGCTTCTCCTACCTCAGTCTCCCAAAGCGCTAGGATTATAAGCATGATACATTGCACCCAACCTGTTCTTTGTTTTTGTTTTTGTTTTTAATATTGTGGCCCTTGGGTCCATATTATGACTTCTGCATTTGACTGAAAGGTGTCTGCTAACTTTGTCCAGTAAAGTGCTCCATGATAAACAAGAGCTCAGTAAATGTGCCTCAGTGAGGCAACTGAAGAAAATGAGAGAAAAATGTAATCTGAGAGGCCTCTGTAATTTGCAACATCCAATCTTACTCCAGATTAATTCAGTGTGAGACCCCAGCATAGTCTGACTATTGTCTGCTTCCTAATCAAGTAGCAGTATAGCCACACAGCTTGTATTTATTTCTGAATTGTTAAGGACAACAACCTAGAAAATACCACAGAACATTAATCTAAAAGAGTGAAGAAACTGTGTTATGTGAGGAATCATTAAGGAAATTAAAGTATACTTACTTTAGAAACAAGAAGCCGAGAGAGAAAAAGTAGGAAATGTTAGCCTTCCTCAAATATTTGAAGGACTATAATGTAGAAGAGAGAATACAGTCCATCTACATTTTACTCATCTGTCTCCCCAGCAGATTGGTAAATGCCTTGAAGGAAGAGAATGTGTCTCATCCATCATTGTATTCCCAGAAATCAACTTGATACTGGGGACATTATAAATACTCAGTAAGTGTTTGTTGATTGAATGAGAAGACAGATGGAAGGATGGATGGAAGATGGGATGAATGGATGATAGGATGGAGAGAGAGTGACAGATGGATACATATTATTTAAACCATTATAAGATGTTAATGCTAGCATGAATACTGGAAAAGAGACATTGAGACTCTAAAAGAGAAACAATTTCCTTAAGGTCACTCACCTAATTTGTGTGAATGCTGACTAGACCAACAGAAGCCACCATATCGAGTTCAGTACCCTTTCTACTACCTTTCTTTCTATTCAAATCTGATAAACTGAGAGGATACCCATTATAATGTAATCCTGGTGTTGGACTCTTATGGACTGAGTTGTAACCCCCTGAAAATTCATATGTTGAAGTCCTAACCCCCAATATCTCAGAATGTGACCTTATTTGAAGGTATCACTGTTACAGACATAATTAGTTAAAATGAGGTCATACTGGAGTAGACTGAGCCACTAATACAAGCCAAGGAGAGAGGCCTGGAACAGATAGTTCCCTTCCAGCCTTCAGAAGGAACTGATCCTGTTGAGACTTTGATCTTGGACTTCTGGTCTCTAGAACTGTGAAACCATACATTTCCTTTGTAAGCTAGCCAGTCTATGATACTTTGCTATAGCAGCCTAATATAACATAATAGGCTATATATATTATAATTTATAACTAATACAGATAGATGGTAAGGCCAGAAGATAGGAGCCTGAGTTCATGATTCCTGAATCACCTCTGACTAAAAGCACTTCACTGCAGATATACCTACATTGGATTGAGAGTTGATGAAGAAAGGAAATATTTTTGTGCGTCAAACCACTGAATTTTGAGGGCTTATTTATTATAGCAGTGTATAGTCTATCCTCATCCTGCTTATAAAGACATACCTGAGACTGGATAATTTATAAAGGAAAGAGGTTTAATGGGCTCACATTTCCACATGGCTGGGGAGGCCTCACAATCATTGTGGAAGGCAAACAAGGAGCTAAGTCACATCTTACAAGGCAGCAGACAAGAGAGTGTGTGCAGGTGACCTCCCCTTTACAAAACCATCGGTTCTCTTGAGACGTATTCACTATCACAAGAACAGCACAGGAAAGACCCATCCTATGATTTGATTACTTACCACTAGGTCCCTCCCATGACTCATGGGAATTATGGAAGCTACAATTCAATATGAGATTTGGGTGGAGACACAGCCAAATCAAATCAAGCAGCTAGCATTACCTAATATAGAATTTAAGTAATTTAACTGCCAAGAAATTTAAAAAGTTATTTTACCTGAAAACAAATATGGACATAGCACAAAGAACAATGTAACATCCATGACTTTTTTTTTTTTTTTGAGTCCAGGCTGGTCTCTAACTCCTGGTCTCAAGTGATCTGCCTGACTTGGCCTCCCAAAGTGCTGGGCTTATAGGCATGAGCCACAACACCCAGTCCATGAAAACTTTTGGAATTAAAAAAAAAAACTTCTAAGAAAATTTAAGTTTACAGGAATATATTTTGGCATAATTCCCACAAATTCTCCCCAAGATAAAAATTTACTCTCTTCTGTATTTGGAGATAAGGTCTTTAAACAGGTAAGTAAGATAAAATGAGATCATTAAGGTGGACTCTAATTCAATAGGACTGGTATCCTTATAAGAAGACATTAGGAGGATGCAAGCACACAGACAGGGAAGACCATGTGAAGATATCTACAAGCTAAGAGAAGTCCTCAGAAGAACAACCCTACTGACCCCTTGATCTTGGACTTCAAGCCTCCAGAACTGTGAGGAATAAATTGCTACTGTTTAAGCCTGTAGTATTTGTTATGGCAACTCTAGTAAATCAACACAGACTCAGAGCCCTTTCCCCCATGTAATGTGAGTTTAATGTATTTAATCCAACTGCTCTATATCACAGCACTGAAGAGGGCACTTTGCCTGGTGTACACAATGGAAGCCTATCGCGATTTTTGCCAAGGACATTATACTTTACTATGTCCTCATTACTGCACCACATATCTTTCACTCGAACCTCAAAAGAACCATGTGACATTGGTAAGACACATAGAACATGAAGGCTTAGGCTGATTTAGTGACCTACTGAGAGATACAAAGCTGGTAAGTGGTGGAGCCACCCAATTCAAAACCCAGCCTTCCAACCCTTTCTCTCTCTAAGAACAGAAGCAAATATTTATTGAGCACATACTATGTGCCCGCACAATTCTGTGTACTTTACATTCACTATTTTATTTAGTATCTACAACAAACACGTGGGACAGGGGCGATCATCAATCCCCATTTTGTAGATAAGAAAACTGAGAATTCTGCAGGATAAGTGACTTGCCCACAATCACACAATAAGTGATGATATCAGGCTTTGAACCCAAGCCACCTCCCTCCAGAGACTAGATATTTAACCATGCACCTATTGCTCTAATTCATCTCAGTCTTCTCTTCATGAACCTCTTTCTACACGTCAACCTGGCATAATGTTCTCTCTTTTCAGCAAATGCTCCAGCTGTTGCTAAAATATCCACCCTCCACACCTCCTGCCTTGCAGAGCAGGTGCACTGGGCCCACCTCTGGAGTCAGGGACTTCCTGCCCTCTAAATGCAGGGGGTGAACCAGGGCTTGACATTTGATGTCAGTGAGTGACAGTTTCTGATTAAACCATGTCAGAGGCAGAGGAGTTTGCGGCTACTGTATTTTTTCACTCTGAGCACTCAGTGGCTTTCCTCCTTGATTCAGGATCACAGCCAACAGGGAAGCTGAAATCCTTTCTGACAACGTTTGCTGGATTGCCACAGTGAATTAGTCCAGATCCCCATGGACTGCCTTTCTCTTTGTGCCAGCTCGTCACAGTAGCAGCAGCAAGGAGGGTGACCCAGTGCTTTTAGTCTAGACATATAGTCATCAGAGGCCCTCAGGGCTCTGGGCAAATTTACAAGCTTTTGAGACAAGGACCTGTCTGATAACAAAACCAACACCTGATAACTGACACCCTCAAGATAGAGAGTGGTGCAAAGAAACATAGAAGTGACAGCCTTCTCAGCATGTCATTCCATTTCACCTCATCTACTTTTGCTTGGTTTCACAATGTCAGCTTCATATGTACAGCCCTCTTTCTAAGAGACTCGATTCACCACTTTGACACCAGAAGTGCCCTCACCAGGCCTTCCTCTCTGCCTTGGGGAAGGTGTGTTCTCCTCCTCCTTCCCTCTACTGTTTTCTGGAGTCCAGAGTTCCTGCTGATCTCATCAGCAACCCCTGCAAAGGCCGGTGGAAAAATCCTACAGCTCTCACCCACAGGGGCCACCATGCTCAGAACAAACATGTCTAGCAAAAGGCCTGCAAAAGAAATCAGACAGTCAGGTGAGGGACTTTGTTTCTGAGATCTTTATGTCCAGATTTCCATCCAGGTACAGGGAGGGCTACTACAAAGGGAGAAGTGCCTAAACAGGACATGAATATACATAGATAGTAGCCCTATTTCAGATCATGGAGAATAGAAAGTATCCCTCCTTGAGTTTAAAAAAATACTCTCTAATCAGAATGAGCAAAGTAAAGCTAAATGAAGGTCAAGAGTTGTTGTTTTTTTTCTCTCTCTCTCTCTCTCACACACACACACATGCACAGCTTCTGAAATCAACCATTTTATTTATGAAGTTCTTAGAATGCTGGATGATGTGGCAATGTGTGAATTCCTTATAAAATGCAAGTGACATGTGCAGAAAAGAGTTTCAGACCATTCTACCCAGTCACTCTGGCTGCACTGCAAGTCCGGGATCGAGAACTAAAAATCTATCTCAGATAATTGACATTTATTTGATTGAAACAGCAGGGTGCCCTCCATCACCATGGGAGAAGACCATATGGAAGAACAGTGCGAGTGAAGATAATGTTTGTCTACTGAGTGTGCCAATGTGTTTAGAGATTATTCACAGGGCTCTGGGGACTCCAGTATGATAATGTTTCAGCCAAATTAGAATCAGATTAATTGCTCTAATCTAATGGAAAGACAATGTTTATCAAATTATTGCTCTTTTCACCACATGATATTGCAGTGTCATTATTCTTTGAGTTTAAGAAAGGAAATGAAAAGACTCTTGTAACACATCTGCTCCAGAGTTACATGATAGTGCTTTTCCCACTACACACGGGACTGTAATGCAGTTGGCAATTCTGTGAAGTAACCAATAAATTAAAGTAAAAGATCTGTAGTGGATAAATCTGCTGGAGTCCTATGATATCAGTTCATATTTTGATAAGACTATCTAAAGTCAATTAACTTTTTCCAGATTTGAGAGATTTTCTGCTTCATATTATGTATGAAGTGTTTTCCTCTATAAACAGGGAAGTGCTTTTTTTAAAAACCATAAGTGGCACTTACAACAAAATTCTAAAACTCCTTTTCAAAATATCAAAAATCAGCCCAGTTTTTTAACACCCAGAGAGGAAATGGAACTCTTAGAAACTCATAACGTGTAACCCTCTGTGGATTTATGCAAGAGTGTGAAATCATCTCTGCCTTATAAGACAGAGGACTCCATCAGCT
Source organism: Pongo abelii (assembly GCF_028885655.2). NCBI lineage: Eukaryota > Metazoa > Chordata > Mammalia > Primates > Hominidae > Pongo > Pongo abelii. The sequence continues at coordinate 91,404,429 of NC_071990.2, read as the reverse complement.
CCTCAGCACTAAAGGAGTTGCCCATATCACTGCCTCTCTCTGGCCCACCATTTGCATCCCTAAGAATTCTCAGAGGTATCAAGCACCAACCAGGTGTCAGTCTAAGAGGTACAGAGAGTCACATCCAAGCCAGTGGCCTCACCAAAAGGCGCTGGCTATGAGTCAGTGCTTCCCAACACCTACTAGGCTATACGCCCAGCTCCAACAGGGAATTTGGGAGAGAGATAGAGAAGGAATTTTCTCCCATCTACATCTCCACAGGGTGCCCTGCTGGCCCCTGCAGAGAAGGGAAGAAGAATCAAGCGGCACAATTTGTATGTTCACTCGTGTGCACACTGATTATTTCAAAATAACAGCAGTGCAAAGCCTTCAAATGTCCATGAAGGCTGTTGGGAGATAACCGTCAGGCTTCCGGTGGGCCACATGACAAGTCCAATCATCACTTTTATCTTTTAGAGCCAGTGCCCTTTGGAGAAGGATCTTAGCAAACAGGACAAGACAGAGGATAAAAAGTTGAAATTATTTTTCTTATCACTAATTCTACATTTATATGTAATACGTCTAACAGGAGACAGAAATATCACCCTCATCTCCCTTTTGTAGTTGGCTCTTCAGATTTACTGCTTACAAAACATTGATTAATATCTCTAAGGTTGGGGGAGGAGCCAAGATGGCCGAATAGGAACAGCTCCGGTCTACAGCTCCCAGCGTGAGCCACACAGAAGACGGGTGATTTCTGCATTTCCATCTGAGGTACCGTGTTCACCTCACTCAGGAGTGCCAGACAGTGGGCGCAGGTCAGTGGGTGAGTGCACCGTGCACCAGCCGAAGCAGGGGCGAGGCATTGCCTCACTCGGGAAGCACAAGGGGTCAGGGAGTTCCCTTTCCAGGGGTGACAGACAGCACCTGGAAAATCGGGCCACTCCCACCCAAATACTGTGCTTTTCCGACGGGCTTAGGAAACGGTGCACCAGGAGATTATAGCCCGCAATTGGCTCAGAGGGTCCTACGCCCACGGAGTCTCGCTGATTGCTAGTACAGCAGTCTGAGATCAAACAGCAAGGCAGTAGCGAGGCTGGGGGAGGGGTGCCCACCATTGCCCAGGCTCGCTTAGGTAAACAAAGCAGCCAGGAAGCTTGAACTGGGCGGAGCCCACCACAGCTCAAGGAGGCCTGCCCACCTCTGTAGGCTCCACCTCTGGGGGCAGGGCACAGACAAACAAAAAGACAGCAGTAACCTCTGCAGACTTAAATGTCCCTGTCTGACAGCTTTGAGGAGAGCAGTGGTTCTCCCAACACGCAGCTGGAGATCTGAGAACGGGCAGACTGCCTCCTCAAGTGGGTCCCTGACCCCTAATCCCTGAGCAGCCTAATTGGGAGGCACCCCCCAGCAGGGGCAGACTGACACCTCACACAGCTGGCCGGGTACTCCAACAGACCTGCAGCTGAGGGTCCTGTCTGTTAGAAGGAAAACTAACAGAAAGGACATCCACACCAAAAACCCATCTGTACATCACCATCATCAAAGACCAAAAGTAGATAAAACCACAAAGATGGGGAAAAAACAGAGCAGAAAAACTGGAAACTCTAAAAAGCAGAGTGCCCCTCCTCCTCCAAAGGAATGCAGTTCCTCACCAGCAACGGAACACAGCTGGACGGAGAATGACTTTGACGAGCTGAGAGAAGAAGGCTTCAGACGATCAAATTACTCCGAGCTACGGGAGGATATTCAAACCAAAAGCAAAGAAGTTGAAAACTTTGAAAAAAATTTAGAAGAATGTATAACTAGAATAACCAATACAGACAAGTGCTTAAAGGAGCTGATGGAGCTGAAAACCAAGGCTCGAGAACTACATGAAGAATGCAGAAGCCTCAGGAGCCGATGCGATCAAATGGAAGAAAGGGTATCAGCCATGGAAGATGAAATGAATGAAATGAAGCGAGAAGGAAGTTTAGAGAAAAAAGAATAAAAAGAAACGAGCAAAGCCTCCAAGAAGTGTGGGACTATGTGAAAAGACCAAATCTACGTCTGATTGGTGTACCTGAAAGTGACGGGAAGAATGGAACCAAGTTGGAAAACACTCTGCAGGATATTATCCAGGAGAACTTCCCCAATCTAGCAAGGCAGGCCAACATTCAGATTCAGGAAATACAGAGAACGCCACAAAGATACTCCTCGAGAAGAGCAACTCCAAGACACATAATTGTCAGATTCACCAAAGTTGAAATGAAGGAAAAAATGTTAAGGGCAGCCAGAGAGAAAGGTCAGGTTACCCTCAAAGGGAAGCCCATCAGACTAACAGCAGATCTCTCGGCAGAAACCCTACAAGCCAGAAGAGAGTGGGGGCCAATATTCAACATTCTTAAAGAAAAGAATTTTCAACCCAGAATTTCATATCCAGCCAAACTAAGCTTCATAAGTGAAAGAGAAATAAAATACTTTACAGACAAGCAAATGCTGAGAGATTTTGTCACCACCAGGCCTGCCCTAAAAGAGCTCCTGAAGGAAGCGCTAAACATGGAAAGGCACAACCGGTACCAGCCACTGCAAAATCATGCCAAAATGTAAAGACCATCGAGACTAGGAAGAGACTGCATCAACTAATGAGCAAAATAACCAGCTAACATCATAATGACAGGATCAAATTCACACATAACAATATTAACTTTAAATGTAAATGGACTAAATGCTCCAATTAAAAGACACAGACTGGCAAATTGGATAAAGACTCAAGACCCATCAGTGTGCTGTATTCAGGAAACCCATCTCACGTGCAGAGACACACATAGGCTCAAAATAAAAGGATGGAGGAAGATCTACCAAGCAAATGGAAAACAAAAAAAGGCAGGGTTTGCAATCCTAGTCTCTGATACAACAGACTTTAAACCAACAAAGATCAAAAGAGACAAAGAAGGCCATTATATAATGGTAAAGGGATTAATTCAACAAGAAGAGCTAACTATCCTAAATATATATGCACCCAATACAGGAGCACCCAGATTCATAAAGCAAGTCCTGAGTGACCTACAAAGAGACTTAGACTCCCACACATTAATAATGGGAGACTTTAACACCCCACTGTCAACATTAGACAGATCAACGAGACAGAAAGTCAACAAGGATACCCAGGACTTGAACTCAGCTCTGCACCAAGCAGACCTAATAGACATCTACAGAACTCTCCACCCCAAATCAACAGAATATACATTTTTTTTTAGCACCACACCACACCTATTCCAAAATTGACCACATACTTGGAAGTAAAGCTCTCCTCAGTAAATGTAAAAGAACAGAAATTATAACAAACTATCTCTCAGATCACAGGGCAATCAAGCTAGAACTCAGGATTAAGAATCTCACTCAAAACCACTCAACTACGTGGAAACTGAACAACATGCTCCTGAATGACTACTGGGTACATAACAAAATGAAGGCAGAAATAAAGATGTTCTTTGAAACCAACGAGAACCAAGACACAACATACCAGAATCTCTGGGATGCATTCAAAGCAGTGTGTAGAGGGAAATTTATAGCACTAAATGCCCATAAGAGAAAGCAGGAAAGATCCAAAATTGACACCTTAACATCACAATTAAAAGAACTAGAAAAGCAAGACCAAACACATTCAAAAGCTAGCAGAAGGCAAGAAATAAGTAAAATCAGAGCAGAACTGAAGGAAATAGAGACACACAAAACCCTTCAAAAAATTAATGAATCCAGGAGCTGGTTTTTTGAAAGGATCAACAAAATTGATAGACCGCTAGCAAGAATAACAAAGAAAAAAAGAGAGAAGAATCAAAGGGACACAATAAAAAATGATAAAGGGGATATCACCACCGATCCCGCAGAAATACAAACTACCATCAGAGAATACTACAAACACCTCTATGCAAATAAACTAGAAAATTTAGAAGAAATGGATAAATTCCTCAACACATACACTCTCCCAAGACTAAACCAGGAAGAAGTTGAATCTCTGAATAGACCAATAACAGGAGCTGAAATTGTGGCAATAATCAATAGCTTACCAACCAAAAAAAGTCCAGGACCAGATGGGTTCACAGCCGAATTCTACCAGAGGTACAAGGAGGAACTGGTACCATTCCTTCTGAAACTATTCCAATCAATAGAAAAAGAGGGAATCCTCCCTAACTCATTTTATGAGGCCAGCATCATCCTGATACCAAAGCTGGGCAGAGACACAACCAAAAAAGAGAATTTTAGACCAATATCCTTGATGAACATTGATGCAAAAATCCTCAATAAAATACTGGCAAACCAAATCCAGCAGCACATCAAAAAGCTTATCCACCATGATCAAGTGGGCTTCATCCCTGGGATGCAAGGCTGGTTTAATATATGCAAATCAATAAATGTAATCCAGCATATAAACAGAACCAAAGACAAAAACCACATGATTATCTCAATAGATGCAGAAAAGGCCTTTGACAAAATTCAACAACGCTTCATGCTAAAAACTCTCAATAAATTAGGTATTGATGGGACGTATCTCAAAATAATAAGAGCTATCTGTGACAAACCCACAGCCAATATCATACTGAATGGGCAAAAACTGGAAGCAATCCCTTTGAAAACTGGCACAAGACAGGGATGCCCTCTCTCACCACTCCTATTCAACATAGTGTTGGAAGTTCTTGCTAGGGCAATTAGGCAGGAGAAGGAAATAAAGGGTATTTAATTAGGAAAAGAGGAACTCAAATTGTCCCTGTTTGCAGATGACATGATTGTATATCTAGAAAACCCCATAGTCTCAGCCCAAAATCTCCTTAAGCTGATAAGCAACTTCAGCAAAGTCTCAGGATACAAAATCAATGTACAAAAATCACAAGCATTCTTATACACCAATAACAGACAAACAGAGAGCCAAATCATGAGTGAACTCTCATTCACAATTGCTTCAAAGAGAATAAAATACCTAGGAATCCAACTTACAAGGGATGTGAAGGACTTCTTCAAGGAGAACTACAAACCACTGCTCAAGGAAATAAAAGAGGATACAAACAAATGGAAGAACATTCCATGCTCATGGGTAGGAAGAATCAATATTGTGAAAATGGCCATACTGCCCAAGGTAATTTACAGATTCAATGCCATCCCCATCAAGCTATCACTGACTTTCTTCACAGAATTGGAAAAAAACTACTTTAAAGTTCATATGGAACCAAAAAAGAGCCCGCATCACCAAGTCAATCCTAAGCCAAAAGAACAAAGCTGGAGGCATCACACTACCTGACTTCAAACTATACTACAAGGCTACAGTAACCAAAACAGCACGGTACTGGTACCAAAACAGAGATATAGATCAATGGAACAGAACAGAGCCCTCAGAAATAATGCCACATATCTACAACTATCTGATCTTTGACAAACCTGACAAAAACAAGCAATGGGGAAAGGATTCCCTATTTAATAAATGGTGCTGGGAAAACTGGCTAGCCATATGGAGAAAGCTGAAACTGGATCCCTTCCTTACACCTTATACAAAAATCAATTCAAGATGGATTAAAGACTTAAACATTAGACCTAAAACCATAAAAACCCTAGAAGAAAACCTAGGCATTACCATTCAGGACATAGGTATGGGCAAGGACTTCATGTCTAAAACACCAAAAGCAATGGCAACAAAAGCCAAAATTGACAAATGGGATCTCATTAAACTAAAGAGCTTCTGCACAGCAAAAGAAACTACCATCAGAGTGAACAGGCAACCTACAAAATGGGAGAAAATTTTCGCAACCTACTCATCTGACAAAGGGCTAATATCCAGAATCTACAATGAACTCAAACAAATTTACAAGAAAAAAACAAACAACCCCATCAAAAAGTGGGCAAAAGACATGAACAGACACTTCTCAAAAGAAGACATTTATGCAGCCAAAAAACACATGAAAAATGCTCACCATCACTGGCCATCAGAGAAATGCAAATCAAAACCACAATGAGATACCATCTCACACCAGTTAGAATGGCAATCATTAAAAAGTCAGGAAACAACAGGTGCTGGAGAGGATGTGGAGAAATAGGAAGACTTTTACACTGTTGGTGGGATTGTAAACTAGTTCAACCCTTGTGGAAGTCAGTGTGGCGATTCCTCAGGGATCTAGAACTAGAAATTCCATTTGACCCAGCCATCCCATTACTGGGTATATACCCAAAGGATTATAAATCACGCTGCTATAAAGACACATGCACACGTATGTTTATTGTGGCATTATTCACAATAGCAAAGACTTGGAACCAACCCAAATGTCCAGCAATGATAGACTGGATTAAGAAAATGTGGCACATATACACCATGGAATACTATGCAGCCATAAAAAATGATGAGTTCATGTCCTTTGTAGGGACATGGATGAAATTGGAAATCATCATTCTCAGTAAACTATCGCAAGAACAAAAAACCAAGAACCGCATATTCTCACTCATAGGTGGGAATTGAACAATGAGAACACATGGACACAGGAAGGGGAACATCACACTTCGGGGACTGTTGTGGTGTGGGTGGAGGGGGTGGATAGCACTGGGAGATATACGTAATGCTAGATGACAAGTTAGTGGGTGCAGCGCAGCAGCATGGCACATGTATTCATATGTAACTAACCTGCACATTGCGCACATGTACCATAAAACCTAAAGTATAATAATAATAATAATAATAAATATCTCTAAGGTTACCCATCCTACTTCTCCCTCCCCAAACATGTGTCATATTCTCCAATTCAGACTGGCAAACTCATGTAATCACAGGGGATAAACCATCTACGTTGAGATCTAGAATACACATTTTAATTTACACCATTGCTAACTTTTCCTCCCTTGTACTCTAAACTCATGCTTTGGGCTTGAAATTTTTAAAAAGACCAAGATTATATCTATCATTACTGAGTTGGCCTAAACAATGTCTCATATGTCATTACAGCCTACATTTGTCGGGTGTCGAGAAAAGGTTAGGCACACATGAATAGAGTCGATTGCTCGCTGATCTGTCGAAGCTCAAATCTTGCTGTGATTTTCGTGTTGCTGCTGCAACAATGGACTCCCCTGTGCTAAAAGGAGTCATTCTTAAGAAATAAGTGAAGGATATCGTAGCTGTATTGATGCCTGAGAAAACAGTGTATGTTTTCCAAGACAAAGCACAGAGCTGTAGATCTTCATTAATTACAATGCACTGGAACAAAAGCAAATACAACCACTGTAATTAACAACGTGATGCCTATAACCCCTGTCTAAATGCTTTCATTTCACTATTATTTAACAGTAAGAGCCTGATAAATTATTTTAATCCTTATTTTTGCAGTTCATTTTGGAAAGGTTGTGCGACTCAGTCTGAGGCATATTCATACATTCATTTACATTTTTATTTTATATACTTTCATTATCAAACTTCTTTAAACCCTACCCTATCATTAGAACTGAATTTCAAAACTTTTATTGTATACTAACTATTTGTAGTAACATTAGAGGAATTCACACAAATATTGTGAATACAATGGGCATTTTTTTAACCTCTTCAGGTGGAAAAAATAAAGCCATTCTTAACTAAGTCAAAGTAATAACTTCAGCAATACATTCAAATAGTTGCCAACTGAGGTCAACTTACATAGACATGGAAGAACAACCTGCCCATCCACAAATATTTATCTAATGTTTATAATGTGTACAAGTTAAAGGAAAAAGGCATGTCATTCTGACCTACAAGTTAGGGAGGCAAAATAAAAAGCAATGAAAAATTCAGAGAACAATTATATGCTGATTTAAGTGGCTGTGACCGTAATTACAATAGAAATTCAAACAAGAGAGAAATTGGTTTTGAATAAAGTGAAAGAATGCTTTTATAGAGAAAGTAACATTTATCTTTGTCCTTGAGAGCTAAATATTATTCCATGAAGGATAAAAAGAATAGCAAAATCTGAGCACAAAGAAGAGAAAGAATGAAGGATTGAGTGAGGAAAGGAAAAGGCCTACCTGCTGACCAAGAGAATATTTAGTAATCCAGACTAACACTAGAACAGTAGTGACAGGAAATAGTCCACAGGAAATGTCAAAAACAAGCAGACGGACGTAACTTAGTACAGTAGGCAGTGTTGGAAGCAATGAGAGCCAGGCCCCTCCCACCCTCGCACCCACCCACTGGGTTCATTACATTAAATCCAACTATAACCTCAACTAGAATTAAATTTTAGCCAAACTCCTCATTAAAGCATTTTATTAAACTGCAAATGTTTGATAAAATTTAGCTTTCTGGGCTAAATATTTTTCTTTTTATTTATAAGGTTACCAAAAATGACTCCAATACTAGCAAAGCACTTCTGTTTACTATGCTTTTATCAAGAGAAATTGATGATATTTGTAGGAAGCTAGTAGCTGGATTGATTGGAAGAAGGAGGCCCTGGATTCAAAGAAGTAAGACATAGAGCTGACAAGATTAGGACTTCAGCAGGGATACTGGCACCAGGCTTTTATACAAGCAAAGTAGGTAATCATACAAGCTGCTTATTTTCAGAGGCTCTTATTTATAGTGATTGAAACTAAGATTTAGAGCCTCATTGTTTCAATTCAAAGCTTTGATTCCACTTCAATTTAAAGAACCTTGAGTTAAGCTAATAGGATTGGGCAATGTGACAAACTATTAACAGATAATCCTACCTCAGGGATGATGAATTTAAAGAGTTTTTGTGTTTTTGTTTTTTGAGAAAGAGAATTTTGACTAGAGGAAGGAAGATAGACTGCCAGAACTGTAAACTTGAGGGAATTGTAAACAGATATCATTGAGGGTGCTCAGAGTCCACAACTATTTGAAGGAGGCTCCCCAAAGCAAATTTTGCAGGCTTCAGTTTTAACCAGGATGGTGTTGGGGGGTGGAGGGAAAGACGTACAGAAGATGAGAAAATATGAAAGCCATTTTTAAATAAAAGGACAAAGCTAATGCAGATTGTATGAAGGAGATGGATAATGTAAAACATAACTTCAAAGTTATTTGAAAACTATACTATGGCTGGGACAACTAACAAAAATAAAGGGGCTATAAAAAGGAACCCATTTTAGAGGTAAGTAAGAGCCTTTAATTTTCCTTCCAATTAGAGTTCAGCTGTAACCAACTGGAGATGCATAATTGGTTTAAGGGTAAAACTAGGATTATAAATGCAGATTTGAAAGTCATTCATCATAAGTGATTGCTGACATCGAGAGGTATATGTGGGAAATGGAGAGCAAAGAATACAGCTTTGGCTGTAGGAAACAGGAATAAGAATGAGAGTAAGAGTAGAATAGGAGATAGCAAAAGACAGAAAAAAGAGCAGGGAAAAAAAGACAGCACATTGCCATGAAAGTAACGAGAGATTTTTTTTTTAATGAGTAGTCAGCATTATCAAGTGTCTAAAGGAGTCAAAGTTGATAGGAACTGAAGAACGTCATTAGATCTGGAAAGAAAGAATTTATTAGTAATCTTTGAGAAACCCAATGCACTGGGGTAATACAAACATAAAACAGAACAACAGAAGCCAAATGACTAATTGTTAAGATGTCAGAGAAGAGAAAGATTTGGCAGAAAAGAGACAAAAATGGTAAGAAGTGATGTCCCAGAGTCCAAAGGAGGCTATAACCAGAGCTAAGATCCTGCTGCCTTTGAGTCTGAAAGGTGGAATACAGGGAAAGAGGGGTGAGCAATTTGTTAAAATAAAGACAGAGGTAATAAAAATCTTGGAGTTGATCTCCACATTGAATACTTTGCCTTTCCTTCACTGTATTATTCTCTCTCCTCCTCAGTCTTCTGTGTGAAATATACGTGATGGCAATGGAAGATTTTGTAGCTTAAGGAAAGAGAAGGGTGACTCTCATGAAGTATGCTTTAGGTCAATAAGAGATGAATGTGGCTGACAAGCATAGTAGGGTCAGAGTAAAGCTGAGGAGCAGATGCTATGAACTGAATATTTGTGTCCCCCAGGATTCATGTGTTAAGATCCTAACCCCCAATGTTATAGTATTAGGAGGTGGGGCCTTTGGGAAGTAGTTAAGACATGAGGTATAGTGCCCATATGAATGAATGAAATTAGTGACCTTATAAGAAGAGACCTGAGTGCGCGAGCTCTCTCTCTCTCTCTCTCTCTCTCTCTGTGTCTCTCTCTGTTCTCTGCCATGTAAGGATACACAAAAAAGATGAAAAAGCTGCCATTTGCAAACCAGGAAGCAGACCTTCACAAGACACTAGATCTGCTGGCTCTTTGATCATGGATTTTCCAGCGTCCAGAACTGTGAGAAATAAAATTTTCTTGTTTAAGATACCCAGTCTATGATCATTTGTTATAATAGCCTAAACTAAGCTTATATCTGCCATCATCTAGAGCTGTGTGACTCAGTTTCTCCTCTAGCAGTGCCTAGAGATTAACTGCAGTAGAAGAAAAAGCCCTTGAAGGGATCATCAGGGCAGAATTAGCTCAATGAAGCATTAAGTAAAGGAAGTGAGGAAATAAAAATTGCTGGAGTGTATAGGATTGCTGTAGCTCACAGGCTATCTGGAATGGAGGTCCCCAATGTATCCTCAAGAAGCAATAGAGACCCACTGATATAGGATGGGCTTTGGGGAAGAATATATCTGGTTTCAAAGTCCAGCTTTACTTTTAACTAGCTATATGCCCTCACAAAAATAATTTAACTTCTCTAAAATGTTCCTGGATCACACTGATGTAAAGATTAAATGCATTGATTCATGTGAAGTACTCAGGAAGCAATAGCTGTGATCGTCATGATTGAATTTACGTGAGGGTATTGAGAGCAATAAACTGGTAGCAGATAAGGCAGCTGTTGTCAGAAAATGAGAACCCAAAGTTCAAGGGATCAGTAGTATCATTAATGGTAAAGTTGATCAAGGGTTACAGAAGAGTCTTGAGGAGTAGACAATAGTGGAAAATATGAAGACTGCAGAAAAAAGTGAGTTTGCCTCAACCTCACATTTCCTTGAGCTGATTGTTGTTATTCCACATATTGTGTTTATGCCATGTACTGTGTCCATGTCTGTGAAGAAGTGTAGAACACAGTAGTGGCTAGGAAGAGGTACCCCAGTGTCCTCCTTGTGTCCTTTCCTCAATTTCCTTAGAACCTGTTCTCAATGGCACAGACAAAAGTCACACAGCTCCCAATAGCTATTTGCTGTCACACCACCTAAAGGATGACCTCAAGGTTTGGGAAGATACACAGGAATATCCTGGAGAGCTGGTCGGGTACAGAGGACTACCTCTCTGTGCGTCTGAGGGTATCTAGCAATCCGGTACACATACTAGTGGCTTGTTATTTTTCTCCAAAACCTTGCTGGGACAGGGCCAGGTTATGAAAAGATCAGAATAAAAATAATCTGCCATATTATTATCCACTGAAGGACATTTCACTGTTGACTATCCTGGGCCAACATTTCTAGAAGAGCCTTCCATTGGAAACTAGTTCACTGTGACACTTATATTACTCCCATGGAAGAAAGGGTTCCAAGGTCAAATAATTTTAAGAATTTCTAAACTAAATGAAATCAAATGAGTGTTTTTCAGTGCAGGATTTCTCAGAGCCTTAAATATGTTAATGTTGTATTGTGAATCTCCAAGACTGATTTTTCACTTCCCAGACCTCTGTGACCCTAAAACACTTTGCTTATGGAGCATCTAGAGTGGACAGTGGAGAACTCTGTTGCTGAACCCATGGAGAATAACTTCGGTACCTGCAGCTCCAGAGCTAGTGCCCTTACCTACCCTTGAGGAATGAAAATCACTGTGCAGACAGCACTTTGGGAGGCCAAGGCAGGCAGATCACCTGAGGTCAGGAGTTCAAGACCAGCCTGGCCAACAATGGTGAAGCCCTGTCTCTACTAAAAATACAAAAATTATCCAGTCATAGTGGCTCATGCCTGTAATCCCAGCTACCTGGGAGGCTGAGGCAGGAGAATTGCCTGAACGCAGGAGATGGAGGTTGTAGTGAGCCAAGATTGCACCACTGCTCTCCAGCCTGGGCAACAGAGTAGGACTCTACTGAAAAAAAAAAAAAAAAGAAAGAGGAAAGAAGAGAAGAGAAAGAAAGGAAAGAGAAGAGAAGAGAAGAGAAAGAAGGAAAGAAAGAAAGAAAGAAAGAAAGAAAGAAAGAAAGAAAGAAAGAAAAAGAAAGAAAGAAAGAAAGAAAAGAAAGAAAGAAAGAAAGAAAAGAAAGAAAGAAAGAAAGAGAAAGAAAGAAAAAAGAAAGAAAGAAAGGGAAAGAAAGAGAAAGAGAGGGAAAGAAGGAAGGAAGGAAGGAAAGAAGGAAGGGAGGAAGGAAAGAAGGGAGGAAGGAAGGAAGGAAGTCACTGTGCATAGATTTAGTATAGTCAGCAAGGGGGTCTCCTCTCTTCCTGAGACAGATTTAAAAAGTAATACCTGAGGACCTGCCAAGATCCATCAAAACTGCTGACCACCATACACTCCATGATGATATGAAGGACCCAACAGAAAGATACAGGAAGTATCCTTGGCACAGAAATCAACAAAGGTAACACTTATCCAGTCCTAAACATTTGGGCACCATTCACTCATTCAATCCTCACATCTTGGAGTATCCAAGATGAAAATAATTATCTCTATTCACAGATTTTAAAAAGCAACAAACAAACAAACCTGAGTTTCACAGAAGTTAAGGCGCTTTTCCAAGATCATTAAGCTTATAATTGGAAAAACCAGTACTCAAAAGTGTTCTAATTTTGAGGGCAGTGTTTTTCCACTGCACTAGGAAAACAAATGGCCTGGAGACAAAACAACATATTTAAACTTTTTTAGAAGTTACAGGATTTTAGAGGAATACTTTGCTTTGTAGACATTGTCAAAGAGTGGTCAAAGGGTGGGGTTTTTATCCCTGGACTCCAGCATCAGATTCCAGAATTGCGTACCTTTGGCTATTGACAGGCACTTTTCAAGGACAGAGAAGAATATGTGTCCAGAGACTGAAAATGTAAGACTAAATATAAAGGAGAGAAAAAGAGATACCAATAAAATAAGTAGTTATGTTGAACAAAAAATATTTTTAAAAAAAAGAAGAAGAAGAAGAAAAAGGAACAGTGCTAGAATTGACCAATAATTCACATGGGAAAATAGTGTGTAATCAGCCTAGAAAGAGTATTTGTATCTTCTTTGTCTGAATACCAAGGTCCAGGATATTGGATAATCAAATGTTTATCAGTGAGGAGTTTAAAAAGCTCATGCATTTGTGGAAGACACAAAATTTGAAAGGATGGCTGCTTGACAAATTCACAATCTAAGAAGTTATTGAGAAGCTGGAAATGGATTTGCTAGATCTAAAAATTAAAACCTAATAAGGATAATGTATTATATTGGGCTTATATCCAAAAATATCAGCAAGTTCATGAAAGGAGTACCTATTTGAGTAGCTGCCTATGTTAAAAAGAACAGTGGATTTTTTGTTTATAGCAAACTCAGTGTGAGTCACAACAGCATAATATGGCCACTAAAAAAGCTATTACATATTATATTCATTATCGTAATTAATACTGTATGCTGCCAAAAATCAATTGTTAAAATAAATTTTATTTTACAGTCAATGCAAAGTCTTGTGGCAGGTTGGACAGCTCTTCCACACAGCTCTCCACCTTGCGGTGACTCAGGACCCAGGCATTCTTCTACCTTGTTGCTACGTCATCTGGAGCCCATGACTCCCTAGGTGGCCATGGAGAATTCCTTGGGATGTTCTTACGCATCAGGCTTGTATTATTTCCACCTGTCACCCATCGGCAAGAATTCGTCATAGGACTCTGTCTGGATGCATAAGACAAGGAAACACCAAAAAAGGTGCATTTATTGTGTGAGCACCAATTGTCCCTGCCACATAAACTCTAAAAATATTTAGCAAAATACAGCATTTAGGATGAAAGGGGTAATCATCACTTTTTTCTGAGACCCTGATCAGACCTCACCTGGCACTCACATACTCAGCTTTAGTCCTGGGCTTCACTCTCTAAAAAAGATACTGAAACACTGAAATATCTTCCAAGGAGGGCAATAAGGACAATGAGGGCAATCAAACTATTATCATATGGCAAACTGTTACAGGAAATGGGAATGCTTAACCTACACTTCAGTCTAAGGAGACACAATAGCTGTGTTCAGTATAGGAATGTCATTTGAAAGAAATTGTTAAAATGCTTCTGCGAGGTCCTATGGAGTGGAATTTAGCAAGCTTTGTAAAAGTGATAATCAATAGCTTACCAACCAAAAAAAGTCCAGGTCCAGATGGATTCACAGCCGAATTCTACCAGAGGTACAAGGAGGAGCTGGTACCATTCCTTCTGAAACTATTCCAATCAATAGAAAAAGAGGGAATCCTCCCTAACTCATTTTATGAGGCCAGCATCATCCTGATACCAAAGCCTGGCAGAGACACAACAAAAAAAGAGAATTTTAGACCAATATCCTTGATGAACATTGATGCAAAAATCCTCAATAAAATACTGGCAAACAGAATCCAGCAGCACATCAAAAAGCTTATCCACCATGATCAAGTGGGCTTCATCCCTGGGATGCAAGGCTGGTTCAATATACGCAAATCAATAAATGTAATCCAGCATATAAACAGAACGAAAGACAAAAACCACATGATTATCTCAATAGATGCAGAAAAGGCCTTTGACAAAATTCAACAACCCTTCATGCTAAAAACTCTCAATAAATTAGGAATTGATGGGACGTATCTCAAAATAATAAGAGCTATTTATGACAAACCCACAGCCAATATCATACTGAATGGGCAAAAACTGGAAGCATTCCCTTTGAAAACTGGCACAAGACAGGGATGCCCTCTCTCACCACTTCTATTCAACATAGTGTTGGAAGTTCTGGCCAGGGCAATTAGGCAGGAGAAGGAAATCAAGGGTATTCAATTAGGAAAAGAGGAAGTCAAATTGTCCCTGTTTGCAGATGACATGATAGTATATCTAGAAAACCCCATTGTCTCAGCCCAAAATCTCCTTAAGCTGATAAGCAACTTCAGCAAAGTCTCAGGATACAAAATCAATGTGCAAAAATCACAAGCATTCTTATACATCAATAACAGACAAACAGAGAGCCAAATCATGAGTGAACTCCCATTCACAATTGCTTCAAAGAGAATAAAATACCTCGGAATCCAACTTACAAGGGATGTGAAAGACCTCTTCAAGGAGAACTACAAACCACTGCTCAAGGAAATAAAAGAGGATACAAACAAATGGAAGAACATTCCATGCTCATGAGTAGGAAGAATCAATATCATGAAAATGGCCATCCTTCCCAAGGTAATTTACAGATTCAATGCCATCCCCATCAAGCTACCAATGACTTTCTTCACAGAATTGGAAAAAACTACTTTAAAGTTCATATGGAACCAAAAAAGAGCCCGCATCGCCAAGTCAATCCTAAGCCAAAAGAACAAAGCTGGAGGCATCACACTACCTGACTCCAAACTATACTACAAGGCTACAGTAACCAAAACAGCATGGTACTGGTACCAAAACAGAGACACAGATCAATGGAACAGAACACAGCCGTCAGAAATAATGCCACATATCTACAAGTATCTGATCTTTGACAAACCTGACAAAAACAAGAAATGGGGAAAGGATTCCCTATTTAATAAATGGTGCTGGGAAAACTGGCTAGCCATATGTAGAAAGCTGAAACTGGATCCCTTCCTTACACCTTATACAAAAATCAATTCAAGATGGATTAAAGACTTAAATGTTAGACCTAAAACCATAAAAACCCTAGAAGAAAACCTAGGCATTACCATTCAGGACATAGGCATGGGCAAGGACTTCATGTCTAAAACACCAAAAGCAATGGCAACAAAAGCCAAAATTGACAAATGGGATCTAATTAAACTCAAGAGCTTCTGCACAGCAAAAGAAACTACCATCAGAGTGAACAGGCAACCTACAAAATGGGAGAAAATTTTCGCAACCTACTCATCTGACAAAGGGCTAATATCCAAAATCTACAATGAACTCCAACAAATTTACAAGAAAAAAACAAACAACCCCATCAAAAAGTGGGCGAAGGACATGAACAGACACTTCTCAAAAGAAGACATTTATGCAGCCAAAAAACACATGAAAAAATGCTCACCGTCACTGGCCATCAGAGAAATGCAAATCAAAACCACAATGAGATACCATCTCACACCAGTTAGAATGGCAATCATTAAAAAGTCAGGAAACAACAGGTGCTGGAGAGGATGTGGAGAAATAGGAACACTTTTACACTGTTGGTGGGACTGTAAACTAGTTCAACCCTTGTGGAAGTCAGTGTGGCGATTCCTCAGGGATCTAGAACTAGAAATTCCATTCGACCCAGCCATTGCATTACTGGGTATATACCCAAAGGACTATAAATCATGCTGCTATAAAGACACATGCACACGTATGTTTATTGCCGCATTATTCACAATAGCAAAGACTTGGAACCAACCCAAATGTCCAACAATGATAGACTGGATTAAGAAAATGTGGCACATATACACCATGGAATACTACGCAGCCATAAAAAATGATGAGTTCACGTCCTTTGTAGGGACATGGATGAAATTGGAAATCATCATTCTCAGTAAACTATCGCAAGAACAAAAAACCAAACACCGCATATTCTCACTCATAGGTGGGAATTGAACAATGAGAACACATGGACACAGGAAGGGGAACATCACACTCTGGGGACTGTTGTGGGGTGGGGGGAGGGGGGAGGGATAGCATTGGGAGATATACCTAATGCTAGATGACGAGTTGGTGGGTGCAGCGCACTAGCATGGCACATGTATACATATGTAACTTACCTGCACATTGTGCACATGTACCATAAAACCTAAAGTATAATAATAATAATAATAATAAAAGAAAAAAAAAAAAAAAAAAGAAAAAAATAAAATAAAATAAATAAATAAAATAAAATAAAATAAAATAAAATAAAAAAAAGTGAGAGCTGGCCAAGGACAGAATGAGCTGCCTCAACATGTCATTTTCCCTTTGCTGGAAAGAGTTAACCAGACCTTGGAGTACCAATTGCTGATAACCCAGTGTCTCAGCCCATTTTCTGATGCTATAGCTGAATACCACAGACTGGGCAATTTTTCATAAACAGAAATTTATTTGTCTCATGGTTCTGGAGGCTGGGAAGTCTGACAGCATGCACCAGCACCTGGTGAGGGCCTTCATGCTGTATCATCCCATAGTGAAAGCCAGAAGTCATCACATGGGCAGCAGAGCATGTCAGAGACAGCAAGAGGGGGCCAAACTCACTCTTATAACAAGCCCACTCTCACAATAACAAATCTACTCCCAGCATAATGACATTAATCCATGCATGAGGGCAGAGCCCTCATGACCTAAATGCCTCTTAAAGGTCCCACTTCTCTATTTTTAGTAGAGATGGGGTTTTTAGCCAGGCATGGTGGTGTGCACCTGTAGTCCCAGCTACTTGAGAGGCTGAGGCAGGAGAATCACTTGAACCAGGGAGGAAGAGGCTGCAGCGAGCCAAGATTAGGCCACTGTACTCCAGCCTGGGCAATGGAGTGAGACTCCATCTCACAAAAAACAAAAACAAAACAAAACAAAAAGTCCCACTTATCAGTTGGGAATTAAGTTTCCAACACATGAACTTCAGGGGACACATTCAAACCACAGCCCCCAGATATAGTCAATCATCATTATTCACGGATTCTACAGTTGCAAATTTGCCTATTCACTAAAATTTTTTTGTACCCCAAATCAATACTCTGGGGCTTTCACAGTTATTTACAGGCAGGTGCAGAGCTGCACAAAATTTCGAATCAGTCAACATGCACCTTTCTAGCTGAGGTCAAACAAATGATATTCTGCCCTTTGGTTTCAGCTTGCATACTGTAAACAAGTATCCTTTATGCAGTTTATTGAATACCATGATTTTTGCACTTTTGTGCTTTTTCTTAGAGATTTTCCTGTTTAAAAAAGCCTCCAAGTGTAGTGCCAAAGCACTGTCTGGCGTTTCTAATCACAAGAATGTGCCTTAAAGAGAAAATGTGTGTCTTAGATAATCTTCATGAAGACATCAGCTCTAGTGCTCTTAGCTGAGAGTTCAATGTTAATGAATCAACACTACATATTAAATAAGGTGTCTTTAAATAGAAACGCACATAAAACAACATTATGTATTCATTTGTTGACAAAAATGTGACCATAGGCTTGCAAGAGCCTAACCCTGTATTTCCCCTGGGATCAATGGTTCAGTATTTGCTAACTCAGTGTTTGTGGCAACTTTATGGAATATAAATACCAGGAATAATGGGAATTCACTCTACGTATTAGGAAACAATAATAGCAATCTTAGCTGACAATTACGGCACATTTATCAAGTACCAACAACTACAGCAGACACTCTACAGAGATTATCTTCTTTAATTTCTATAATAATCCCATGAGATAAGTAGTTTACCTCTTTCGTAGGTGAGGAAACGAAAGTGCATACTTATCCAAAGTCCCAGGATTCAAACTCAGACAGCCTGACTCCAAAACCTGTAATCTGAATCCCTGCATGGTACTGAGTCTCACTAGTTTTGTCACTCTGAAATGGTAAGATTCTGTGATTTTTCCCTGAGTTATAAACTCATGCCTTTATCCTTTGGTACTTGTTACTTTATTTCCTGACTTCCTTGTGCAAACACACACACACATACACACGCAGAAATACTGACAGAGGTTACCTTTGCATTATACATACATATATATATATATATATGGTGGGAAGACATACACCTTGCATTGCATTCCAGTCCTCAGATGCACAACACCTACCAGTCCTTTAATAATTCATTGAAGAAGAGACCAACAGATCCTGCTGAACATCCGTTGTCTTAGTCCATTTGGGCTGCTATAACAAAATACCATAAGCCAGATAGTTTATAAACAACAGAAGCATATTTCTTACAGTTCTCGAGGTTGGGAGGTCTGTAATCAAGGCACTGGCAGATTCAGAGTCTGATGAAGGCCCACTTTCTGGTTCACAGATGGTGCTTTCTCACTGGTCCTAACATGGTGGAAGGGGCAAAACAGCTCTCTGGAGCCTCTTTTATGAAATCACTAATCCCGTTAATGAGGCCTCTACCCTCAGAACCTAATCACCTCTCAGAGGCCCCACCTCCCTAATACCACCACCTTGGTATTAGGATTTCAACATACGAACCTGGGAGGACACACATTCAGCCCATAGTACCCCTCCTTGCACATCAAAAGAAACAGCACTGTCTGCTTCCTCCACAATAACATTCTCCCTCTGACCCCAGCCCTGCCACTGCAGCCAGAGGAGGGGCTAAAACATCACACATTGGCCTGTCTTTGGGTCCTTGGATCACTGAGGACACTGCTCTTCCTGTGTCCTACTGCCTTTTTGTTCTGGGGGCCCAGAGCAAAACGGTGGCTCTGTGACCAGGATGCTGAATAAGCAGAACTCCTGAGATATAATTCACAAGTATCTTTACTTCTGCCTCCCACTATATTTATAAAATTCATTCAGTAGGGAAAAGTTCTTCCACTCCCCAGATGTAACCTTGGGAAGTCTCATAAGTTTTTGGTTCATGGTTAGATTACAAAATGCCCTGGTCACTTTAGGCCACAAACACAGGTTTAAATCACCTTGCCCCATGTTCCCTACTCCTATCCCTGTCTTATACTTCCAAAACCTTGTCCCTCATCTTATTGTCCTGTCATGGTTACATTGGGGAAGACAGGAGAGGAAAGGGAGGAAGGAACATTTTCATTTGATCAGTAGCATTGCAAGTTGACTTCATGCTCTCTAGGCCTGTCAGGTATTTAAACATCTTATTTTGGGGGCACATTTGAAAGCTCTTTGGGGACTCGCAAGTATTGCAATCCTCTGCCGCCACTTAATAGACTCGGGCAATGCGTCTCCAATCTGGCTGGTCTCCTGGCATTTTCTGCAGCTGCTGGGATGCTGTCGGTGACCTCTAGCTCGCTTTGTCTGCTGAGGTGCCATTGCCCTCTGCAATTAGAGAATCAACATTATTGAACAGGACCTAAGATGGCCACATCAACTCTTTCATTCATTGTTCACATCAATCATAGGAAATCCCCACAAATCCTTTATCTAAATAAATTCAGGGATATAAGCTATCCCGGTGTATCATATGCTGACCAGATGGGGCACATTCAGAGTAGTATGGGCGTAGACACACCCCTCCTATTCTGGATTCCCCGGAGGAAAAGGCAGACACTGTCCATGATGCCTGGCTAATTGCTGAAGGCCCATTTCAAGACTCCGGAGGGTCTTGTTGAAGACCAGTGCAAGAGGTAGGCACCATCTACCCATCTTCCTTGATAACAGAGGAGGCCCAACTCACAATTCGCCCAGCACCTTTCTTCAAAGAAATCCTTTGCCAACAAATTCCTTGTCCACAGATATCTAGACTTTTAACCATTTTCTATACTCAAAGTGACTATAGAATTGAAGAGTCATAAAACCAAGTGTTTTTAAAAATTATTTTAGATTTAGGGGGTACATGTGCAGGTTTGTTACATGGGCATATTGTGTAACACTGGGGTTTAGGCTTCTGTTGGACCCATCACCCAAATTGTGAACCTAATACCCAATAGGTAGTTTTTCAACACGTTCCCCCTTTCTCTTCCTCCCCTGTTTTGGAGTTCCCAGTGTCTATTGTTGCCATTTTTATGTCCATATGTACCCATTGTTTAGCTCCCACTTAAAAGTGAAAACATGCAGTATTTGATTTTCTGTTTCTGCATTAATTCACTTAGGATAATGTCCTGCATTACCATAATGCCTGCATCCATTTTGCTGCAAAGGACATAATTTTTTTTCTTTTTTATGGCTGTGTGGTATTCCATGGGGTATATGTACCACATTTTCTTTACCCAGTCTACCACTGATGGGCACTTAGGTTGATTCCATGACTTTGCTATTGTGAGCAGTGCTGTGATAAACATATGAGGGCAGGTGTCTTTTTGGTATAATGATTTATTAATATTTTCCTTTGGGCAGATTCCTGGGTAGAACAGTAGTTCTATTTGTAGTTCTTTGGGAAACCTCCATACTGTTTTCCATAGGGGTTTAACTGATTTACATTTCCACCAACGGTGTATAAGTGTTCCCTTTTCTCCACATCCCTGCCAACATCTGTTATTTTTTGACTTTTTAACAATAGCCATTCTGACTAGTGTGAGGCAGTATCTAACTGCGGTTCTAATTTTCATTTCTCTGATGATTAGTGATGTCGAACATCCTTTTCATGTTTGTTGGCTGTTTGTATGTCTTCTTTTGAGAAGTGTCTATGTCCTTTGCCCACTTTTTAATTTTTTTTTCTTGTTGATTTGGTGAAACTGGGTTTTCATCACCTACTTTGAAACTGCAAACCGATGCCCTGTCTCACAACTCTTTCCAGTGTCTGATATCCATCATACCTTGATAATGTGGTGTACCTTAGCTAGGATTCCAATTTAACATTCCATATAATATACATTCCTCTTCCCAAGTCAAAAAATGTATTTTCCAACCACTCAATAATTTGGAAGGTGTGGTTCTAGATGTGGATGCCATCCTGTAAGCCACCTGCAGCTACACAGAGTAGTCTTTATAATTTCTAATTGGCTTGTGTCTTCAAAACTCACACAATTATAGTAATGGGAAAAATTATGAAATGCAGCAACAAACTTTTTACATAATTGTTTCCCAAATAGATAGTGAAAATTGTCCTCTCAAAAGTAATTCTACAGGCTTAACGAGGGATGAAGTCCCTCGTGTACTGGGTTACATGCTCTGAAAAATAAACTAGCACAGCATTTTTATCCAAATGACTATTAAATTTCGCCTAGGTAGGTTTTGTTTTGACAACTTCTATTTCTCAGGGACCAACTCCATTTTTTTCTCTCCTTGTTTCAAGGTCAGTGGCTAGTCCTTTATCTTTGTCTTCTTATATTAAGAAAAAAAACAAGAATTTTTCATTAAGGCTTAAAAGGGGCATAACTTCTCAAGCAACTCTTAACCTAGAGTTATTTCTCATTTTTTGTATTCTCCTTCCTCTTTTTTTTTTAATATGCAGTCAGAGCTAATAATTTTTTCTTTTAAATCTTCAGTTTTAATAGGGTCACAAAAAACATTTGCTCGGTCTGTTACAGAACACAACTATTTGTCTTTCCACACTGAGGTAAGTCACCTCAGTCCTCTCCTTGTACCCAAAGCACCTTATTGTCCAACCTAAAGGGCAGAGGCTGTGGAGCTATCAAAGAATTTCAGAGGGCATGGAGATACTAACGAGACTAGCCAGGTCTCCATGAGGCTCAGAGTGGCTGCCTATTCTGAAGAGGTTGGGATAATATGGTGTAAAACCAACTAATTTCTTTGAATATGCACACAAGAAAAACTTTAGAGGAATACTTAAAGCGTATTAAAGGAAATACTCAAAGGAATACTCAAAGCCACAAATACAATCCCAAAGACAAATTGAACTTCATAATTTCACCTGTCCTCCCATTAAATCACTTGTGTTTGCTTTCTAGTACTCAAAGCAGTGGTCTCTGAAATAAGATGTGGGTGCCCAGGGGATCAGCAAGATGAGTCATTCAGGGGTAGGAATAAAATGTTACAACTTCTACTTGTATTTATCTAAAAAACAAGAAAGTAAGTAAAGATTTTTCATGTTTAATATACACATTAATTTAGATCTCTTAGTCATTCATTTGCTTGAGCACGTTAGGACAGTTTACGTATGTCAGTACTCTGGATTTAGAGATAATAGTTTTAACTAAACCAACCATCACAAAATGGCCAAATGACTTAAAGGGACTTTTCAAACAAGCTATGGATTAAAGAAAATGGTAATGATACCGACAAATAGCAAGAAAATGGTAAGACAAACATGTCTCCTGTTTCCAGTTTGTGCTCTCAGTCAGCATCAAGAGGAGGTAAAATCATCAATCAGATAATCATACACATCACTGGGATACATTTATTTTCACACACACAGAAAAAAAAAAATCACAAAATCTGTTACTTCTTAGTACAGGCGACAATAAGTGGGGGTAGAGTAACCTCTTTAAGGGAGAAACCTGTGCTTCAGAGAGAGCGTTTCAAAAACAATGTTTTTGTTGTTATATGATGTTTGTTGCTGGAAATGGTATGCACCACCTTCAAGAACTGCCAAATATAGGTACTTAAACTTACAATTTTCCAATCTGTTTAAAAATGTTCAGGTGAACAGTTTGAACAGTTTCAATGGCTTGTGAACACATTGTGTAAAATATGAGAACAAATAACCTTCACATTTATTTGCATATTGATAAGCAATTGACAGCAGGGAAGATGTAAACATACTGGATGAGTTGAGACAAAAACTTTTGCTTAATTGGTGGATGGATTTGAAAAATAATTATCATAATTTGTAAGTGAAACCAACAATGTACTTCTTCCACTTGAATCCGTGTATCTTGTTATTTTCCAGCAGTGATAACATTTGAAACCACGTACTTTAAAAAATTAATCTTGAAATGATATGTTCAAACAGCTGCATTGCTAAGTGTTAAGCCAAAATTTTCAAATATAATTAAGCACATGCATTAGCATTCTTCCCATGAAACATTGTTGTTATTAAAAGGCAGCCAAAATATATTTTGAAGCATTAATAACTAAAATAAAAATTATTTTGAATATTCATTTTACCTTGAGCTTATCTTTTAAAAATATCTGTTTTTATGTTTTATACTGTATGCAATATAGCATTAATATAGTGATACACATAGATAATTTATGGAAAATAAAGATATTGGAACAAAAGCTCAAACTTTGACAAACAGAGAAAATGTGCAAGCAAAGCAGAGGCCACAGGCTTGGAAGCTCAAGTTCAGGCTTCCTGGTCTGGCAGGTTCCTCCTGCTCTAACTGCCTCCTTTTCTGTCAATTTTCCCACAGTTCCCCCATGACCACAAAACACTGCCATGTTTTGATCAGTCTGACAAGCTATCTCGTAAACACACCAAGCTCTCTTATACCTCTGCATCTCAGCCTAGAATATTTTGTACTCTCTTGTCCATTGCTGAATTCTCACTTTTCCTTTAAGACCTAGACCAAATGTCACCTCCCCTGTGGAAATTTAGTCTCCTAAAAATATATATCAGCAAAAAGATCTGGTTTGTGGAGAAAAATGATAAAAGAAGATGTGGTGATTCTGAATCTGAGTTCTGCCACTTGAAACCTAGGTATGAGGAAGTTACTGAAACTTTTGATCCTCAGTTTTCTCATCCAGAAAATGGAGATTCCGCATTACCTTGTAACAGGGGCAAATATCTTCAGCTTTGCAGACAAAATGGTCCCTATTGTAACTACTCAACTCTGCCTTTGGAGCACAAAAGCTGGCATAGACAATGCATAAACAAATTGACACGGCCGTGTTCTAATAAAACTTTGCTGACAAAAACAGTTGATGGGTCAGATTTGGCCTGTGGACAGCAGTTTGCCAACCCCTGCATGATGGAATTATGGTAAAAACTGAAGTGACCTACACAAACATAAGTAAAGCAACTGGTATATAGTGAGTACTTAGTTCATTATGTGTTAGGCCTGGGAAAACATCACTATACAGAAACAAGCATGATCCCCACAGTCATGTTGTGGGGGGGGATGGATAGTAAACAATCACACAAATTGTATCAATAAACCCACCCACCCCCACCTCCCATCCATGTAAGGATTGTCTGTTACCTTGTTTTATTTGTCATTTGTCATGGGTTCTGTGAAGAAAATGTAGACAGTGTTATGAAAGCGTGTCGAAATATTCTATGAAAATGAGACTGCAACCTGAGAAGTGAGTCAGCCAGGTGAAGGGAAGCAGGGCCTCGGGGGAAGCTTGCTCCAGGCAGAGGCCAACATGCGCAAAGGTCCTGAAGAGGAAAACAGTTGGTCCAGCTTTGCAAAACACAAGGAAGGCAAAGTTTAGAGGTGGAGAGAAAGTACGAAGATCAAGCTGGATAGGGAGGGAGGGGCCGGGGGCCTTGTACAACATATAAAGGATTTGAGATTTGATTTAAAGTCACAAGGAAAGCCTCAAATATTTTTCAGTGATCTCATTGATATATACAACATATGTTGGATATATATGTGTGATTATAGTTATTATGTAATTATTACTTATAAGGCAACAAAAACGTTTTGTGAACCACTAATTAATAACACCACTGAAAATAGTGCCTCCTTCAAATTCTCCACAACAACCCCTTTCGCTTGTGCCATATGTTTCCTTGTGGGACCCTATTAGATGCACTCAGAAAATTGCTCCAGTCCTGGAATAAAATGTGTGGCCCAAGGCGGGGCATGGGACATCCTCCCCACTTCTGAGGAGGACCCAACACAGCGACAGCCACAGGGACCGTGCACCACCCAGGCACAGCAGCCACTCACAGTCTCCAGAGCTGGCACCTGGTGCAGGGTGGCCACTGATGGCACAGGCAGCAGCAGAAGTGGATTTCTGTTCTCAGGGAACTCCACAACAAGCTGTAGAGCTCAAGGAGAGCCCAACAGGGGACCACAAGTGTGCCACATGTGAACTCAGGTGAGGCATTGTTCCTCAACTTTCAAAATTATATTTGCACAGAAACAATTGCCTTAGTCCTTGTTGGAGGAGCCAGGGATCTTATGGAAGCAGCTGAAACACAAGCCATGGAATTGTGGTGAATAGCACCCACAGTACTTCAGTTTTAACAGTGGGGAAAGACAAATAAATGTTGGTGTTAAAGGACACAAGAAGACGGGGAATGAAAAGCAAAGAAAATAAGATGAGAGGAGAAAAAAAGGAAAAGGGGACCCAAAGGAAAAGAATCCTTATAGTCCTCTCTTCATGACAGCTACTACAAAAGAAGAGCAACCAGGAGCACCAGACAGTGACATGGGATACCAAGAAACAAAACCAAAGAACGGACCAACGCAGAAACTGAAAGGGGCAGATGAAGATGGACAGAGAGAGCCCGAGGGAGACAAAATAAGCTCAATAGATTTCTGAAGCGCATTTATCAAGATAAATTGCTTTTGTCACATCCTGCTGTTTTCGAACATGAGTATGTTGTTGCCTGTTATCGCTGACCTTTACAATTCTGATTAGCTGCTCAGCAATTAACCAGTATTCCTTAGATGATCTTAGCTCTGCGCTAGAGGAGATAGCCACAACAGGCCCCTGGGGTGGAGGAAGAAGAGAAGAGAACCTGCAGAGAAGGAAATTACTGCACCAGCTGCAGAACCACGGAGCCTCCTCATGTTCTTGCCTGTAGTTCTAAAAACTAAGAATCATTACATACATTTTTAAACTTAAAAAAATGCCTTCTATCATTTGCAACACAGCAACTTTTCCCCTCCACTTGGTGTACTGTAAACTTAAGGCAGAGGTGGTTGGTTTAAGTTACACGCCAAACATCAAACAGACTACAAGACACAGAGGTGGGAAGTGAACGCCTGTCACCTGGCTTGAGCCACGGGCACTTTCTTCTCAGAAACCAGGTGGAAGGCCTGATGCCTTGCCCAGATATCAGTCCAGATGCATTTGTTCTTCTGAACCTTCGTTTAGAAATACCTTTGGTTCTGGTTTCATGTGATGAGATTGGTGGAAGACCTCTCTACCCCAAAGCTAAGATTTTGGCAACCCTTTCAAGCACCATCTTTAGGTTCTCCCCTTTTTAGAGCAAGAGGAATTTGAGGCAGAGTGTGTAGGCTTACACAAAGAGCTTCAATGCAGGGGCTAACAGAGATCTGAAATCACTCAGTACTCTTCCCCTATCTCTATCATACTTAAAATATCCTACACTGAGCCCACAGGCTATCCTTGTATCTCATCCCTCCGAGAATTAAACAGGTCCAGTATGATGATGAAGATGTAGACCCAGGGTAAAAATATAAACATGTCCTAAGGATGGAATCCATATAATTATCTTAATTGTACATCAAGACTAATTATACTTTGTCTTATTAATAACAAGACAAACTTGCATTTTTGTCTTTATACACATAGATGCATTACAGTACCTTCTCATGAGGTTATTTGTTTTGTTTCTTTTGAGACGGAGTTTTGCTCTTTTGCCCAGGCTGGAGTGAAGTTGTGTGATCTCGGCTCAATGCAACCTCCGCCCCCTACCTGCTCCCTAGGTTCAAGCAATTCTCCTGCCTCAGCCTCCTGAGTAGCTGAAATTATAGGCACCCACCACCACGCCCAGCTAATTTTTGTATTTTTAGTAGAGACAGGGTTTCGCCATGTTGGCCAGACTGGTCTCAAACTCCTGACCTCAGGTGATCCACCCGCTTCGGCCTCCCAAAGTGCTAGGATTACAGTCATGAGCCACTGCGCCCAGCCTTATAAGGTCTTTATCACGACAAAAAAGTGAGGTAGAACAAGAAGGTAGGCTACAGTCAATATTTTTTCATATCAAGCAATGATGCTAATACAATAGCTCTAAAACTGAGACAGCTCCAGAACAGATTTCATGGAAGTGCAGTCAAAATGCAAACAGTGGGCCAAGCACGGTAGCTCATGCTTGTAATCCCAGAACTTTGGGAGGCCAAGGCGGGTGGATCACCAGAGGTCGGGAGTTCGAGACCAGCCTGACCAACATGGAGAAACCCTGTCTCTACTAAAAATATAAAATGAGCTGGGCCGTGGTGGTACATGCCGGTAGTCCCAGCTACTTGGGAGGCTAAGGCAGGAGAATCGCTTGAACCCAGGAGGCAGAGGTTGCAGTGAGCTGAGATTGTGCCGTTGCACTCCAGCCTGGGCAACAAGATTAAAACTCCGTCTCAAAATAAAAATAAATAAATAAATACAAATTAAAAAATCAAAATGTGAACAGAGTTTGGACCCAAGTGAGAGTATGCCATGGTAAGCTGAGATTGGAGGATCATACTAGGTTACTGCCCATCTTTCCAGGCATCATTCTGAAACAGCTGGGCCAACCACAGTCTTATTACTAAGTCCTTGTGGAACGCAACTCTGATCAGTGTACAGTTGGAAGAGGGGAATTTTTTAAATGTCATTTACTATATCTAACACACTTGGAAGGTAATTAAAAAATCTTGTTCTTGCATTTATTTTTCACCCCACTGCGGGATGGGGATGGAAATAAGTTTATACACATGAGAGCTATAGTCAGCAAGGTCAGGTTGAGCCAGGAGGATGAATCATTGGCCCTCAATGTCAGGCAAAAAGCCACCGCCCAGCAAACACAAGGTACCAGAGTTAATACTGTGCAGTTTGCTCTCCGCCCTTCCCTAGTTTCCCAGGCTGTGAAGGCCAAAGGGTGAGACAGTTCTCTAAAGGTAGAGGTGGAAATGACGATAGAAGAACATGTAAAATCCTTGAGATACATGTCAAGGGAAGGGTATGTATATAAAGGGGAGGAGACAGGACATAGTTCTTCTTATACATCTGTTAACTTAAACTCAGCATGAGAAGCCATCACCTGACTTCCTAGAGCAAAAACAAAAACAAAAAAAGCCGGTTGGATCATTCTCTGCTTGGCCTAGTCATAAGTAGAAGGAAGATTACAGAAATGAGTGATGTCACAGTTTCCTCCTTCTGCATAGTTGGGCCATGGATATACATGGTAACAACTGCATGAGGTCATCACTATTACTAGCCCCATGGTACAGAATGGGAAACAGGAAACAGGCTTGGAGGGGTTAAGCACCTTACCCAAGTCGTGCAGCGAAGTGGGTGCTACCTGTACCCACTGGTAGCAGACCAGAACACAGACATACCTGATTCCAGAACCATGTTTCTTAACCTGTCTATATTGTCACAGAGCAGCTCTGCTCTAGTAAGGGAGCAGCAACATGCTTACTAGGGCTACATTTGGTTACTGAGCTTTGGTGACTATGTAGCCCAGTGCATTTCCTGATTACAATGACAAGTCAGATTCTGTTGTAACATAGAATCACTTTTTGTTTGTTTTGCAGAAAACCCATGGTGCTGGGCTAAATTCATGCATATTAAATATTTAAAAATTTAGTCATTGACCTAAAAGAGCCCCACGTTAAGTCACAATGGGTTTAACCTGGCAGTTGTACTCAGTATTAAGATTCCCTTTGCAAGAAACTAAGCCTGAACACAGAAGTTGCTGCTAGTAAAAGACACATTACCAGCAGTTTTATAGGGTCTCTGAAAATGATCAAGTTGACTTACAAGATGAAGATTTGCCAGATTGATATCCTTGGCAATGCACAGCTCCTTGTCTAAATTTCCACAAAACATATGAAAATAGAAATTTGTGGAAATATAACTTATTTAATGGACCAGGCCAACTCATTTGGATAACATAGTTAATAAAATGTGTTTTCAGGCAGCTGCTCTCTGCTATATTCTATTACAGAGCAAATTGTTACAGTTACCAGGCAAACCCCTAGAATAAAAAGCAAAAGGAGTCAGTATGCTCTCCCAGAATCATTGACATAACCTTAGCTGTAATGGTCCAAGTATATGGTTTCTATTCACAATTACTGACTCTCAGAGACATCCATGTACTCCACATCTATGTTTCTGGAAGAAAAAACCTCTTCTTAAATTGATTTGCCCTTTGTCACTGTCACAGATATGTTTTTCCTGTTTTGACAGGTAGTTGTAATTCTATTAGCAGCCCATCGACTTCCCTGTGAAATCGATCTGTGTTGGGCTGGCTGGGTCTTCCTAAACTGGCTGATTTATTGCTTCTGCATGATTTTAGAAAGAGAGGGCACGTGCATACTCCCAAGTGAGCTAAAGAGTCAAGGGGTGGGAGAGGATGAGGGAGAGGAAATCAGACACTCTTCTGTCACCAAACAGTATGAAGTATCTAAACAATGTTTTAAAACAAATTATTTGTAGCCTCACTGTTAGCTGTCTCCATGGCAGGTGAGCTGCGACCTTTCGTCAGCAGCCTAGCTGAGATGGCTGCTGATGCCTGCAGGTATAAGTGACTGTCAATTTTCCTTATTCATTTATCTTGCTGTCTCATGTTTAAACTAGAAGAAGTTGTTCATCCCAAGTGTCCTCAATGTCAATCTATCATGTTTGCCTAATTTTGCTCTTGTACATCACATCTCACAGTCACCAGAACATGAGTAGCTGTCTCCAGCTGCCTCTGTCTCTGTTATCTTGCCCACTGAAGGGAGAGCACTTAAGCCAATTTGCAGGAGACCACAGTTTGCCAGAGGTCAGAGACAGAAATCACCACTGCATTTTGTTTAAAGAATCACATCAGAAAAGAAAATAAAGGACAGGGAGGGAAGAGAAGAGAAACCTAATAAACACGCCGGTCCTAAAGTTTGATTCCAAGATTTATGACAGAATCAGGCAAAACTAAATTAAAATAATATATGTGAAAACTGGACACCCTGAAAATAAGTTGATTTTTCCAGAGACCAAAGAACAAATCATTGCACAAACACATACCTTTTCAAACTGAAAATGATTCCAGAGTTAACTTCATGGACCTAAATATGAATATTAACATCTCACAAATACTATTTGTAATTTTATCCTTGAGCAGTACAGTGGAGAGGTGACTTCTAAGCAAAATTATTAGTAGGAAGTAAGGTTAAGTGGGCATATTCCACTTTTACATCCTTTCTTCTCCATTTATTTACTCCCTATATGTTTAGTGGCTTCCACCACTCTTATCCTCTGAAGTAACACTAGAGCTTTTGCCATTTTCTCTACCCAAAGCTTCTCAGATGTTGGACCAGCAAGGCGATCGAGTTTGTTTTTTGTTTGTTTGTTTGTTTGTTTGTTTGAGACTGGGTCTCACTCTGTCACCCAGGTTGGAGTAGAGTGGTGCAAGCTCAGCTCACCAAAGCCTCCACCACCCAGATTCAAACTATCCTCCTGTCTCAGTCTCCTGAGTAGGCCTCCTCAGCTGGGATTACAGGTGTGTGCCACCACGCCGGCTAATTTTTGTATTTTTAGTAGAGATGGGGTTTCACCATGTTGGCCAAGCTGGTCTCAAACTCCTGACCTCAGGTGATCCACCTGCCTCGGCCTCCCAAAGTGCTGGGAATACAGGCATGAGCCATCATGCCTGGGTGGTGATCAAGTATTTTAATATATCATGAAGTAATAAGTTTCATGTATTAACTCTCTCAGTAAGATTTTTCATTTTTACTGGGAATTTTTATGAGCATAATACCCTAACCCAAAATAGAGACTCATGGTGAGAACTGTGGGCACCAGTGAAGACAGTTCAGAAGATATTTTTTAGCAAGTGTACCACAGGGCAGAGGATATTTGTTAGCAGGCATACCTTTCAATGGCCCTCAAATGATAGCCCTAGAATGATGCAGGTTCTACACCACAAGCATCATCTCCTCTGTCTACAGAACCCTGTAGAAACTGATAGTCTTGTGCTAGGCTGTGCT
Organism: Pongo abelii; assembly: GCF_028885655.2. NCBI lineage: Eukaryota > Metazoa > Chordata > Mammalia > Primates > Hominidae > Pongo > Pongo abelii. The sequence continues at coordinate 91,373,000 of NC_071990.2, read as the reverse complement.
GTACTACATCAACTTGGTTAAGCTGAGAACCCTGAAGCTTCCAGGTTAAAGTTGGCCAAAAGAGGAACTTGTGTGAGATTTGGAAGACAGAGGTAAAGCAACAGGCTTGACTCCTGGAAAGTAGTCACACACTTCTTCCTGGTCCTACTGAGGCAGCTGCATGTGCTTGCCTTCTCAGATTAGGCAACATAGATTTCCCTGCCAGCTCGCCCTTATCCATCATGGCCCGTACTTCAGACATATTGGCTAGTGACTCCTTCTCTGATCCTCCAACTCCTCCTCTGGACCTTACTTCCCCAGTTCCTCCCACATTTGTGTCATATCTAATTCCTATAAGAAATCTCCTATTTCCGTGATACTCATAGGGCCTTTGCTTGCTGGCTGAACCCTGACTGATACAGTCCCCTGCAGAGAGCTTCAGAGAGGGCATATCTTAGAAGGCTGTGCACAGGTGCATGAATCATAGCCAAAAGTTATCTCGTGTTACAAGTACTAGAATCAAACTTAAACCTACATTATTTGTCTGAGCCTCTGATTTGTGTTGTGCATGTGAAATGTAATTTACAATTTATATTTTCAAATTGTTTATTTTAGCATTTTTAAAGCTGAACTTGATTTTCAATATGTGCTCTCTATATACCAGCTAAATTAATGAGGTTACAGACTCAAGTTTCAAAAAACCAATCACTAATAGAGTAATCATCAACAATCACCTTGAAACCCCAAGCTAGATAGATCATGTTATATCATATATCCTCTTAAGTAAGGGTACTAGGTCACGAATATTTACAGTTTCTGATCAAAATCAATATTATTCCTAAGTCAGAGATTGAAATGCTCTGCATCTCAGGACAGAGTGGTCAGGACAAACGCAGACCCCAAAGTGTGTCCTACATGAGATTTTGAACCAGTAGTTTTTTTCTAAGACGGAGTCTCGCCCTGTCACCCAGGCTGGAGTCCAGTGGTGCCATCTCAGCTCACTGCAAGCTCTGCCTCCCGGGTTCACGCCATTCTCCTGCCTCAGCCTCCCGAGTAGCTGGGACTACAGGTGCCTGCCACCATGCCCAGCTAATTTTTTTGTATTTTTAGTAGAGACGGGATTTCACCGTGTTAGCCAGGATGGTCTCAATCTCCTGACCTCGTGATCCACCCGCCTCGGCCTCCCAAAGTGCTGGGATTACAGGCGTGAGCCACTGCGCCCAGCCTTGAACAAGTATTTTTAACTTAATTACCTAGCATATATGAACAATGAGCCAAAGGTCTAATCACATTCCTACTAAAATCAGTGTTTAACTTACAGCCCCCAGGTGTCATGATAACAGGATTGAATCAATTATGTATCAACAATGATGCTGATCAGAATTAAGTACATCGTTTTGAGTTGTTCAAGTCTAATTCCACTAAAATCATGTTTTGAAACTCAAGCCTTATCTAAGTGTATTAGTCTGCTAAGACTGCCATACAAATACCACAGACTAGTGGCTTAAATAAATAAAATTTATTTTATCACAGATCTGGAAGATGAAAGTCCAATATGCCAGCAGGGTAGGTTTCTGGCGAGTCCTCTCTTCCTGGCTTACAGATGATGTCCTCCCACTGTGTCCTCACATAGACTTTTCTCTGTGCATGCGTGCTCCTGATGTCTCTTCTTCTTATGACACCAGTCCTTTTAGATTAGGGCCCCACCCTTATTACCTCATTTAACCTTCATTACCTCCTTGAAGTCACCATCCCAAATATAGTTACATTGGGAGTTAGCGCTTCCTCATATGAATTTGGAGAGGATACAATTCAATCCATAACTGCAGGAGATACTGACAAAAAGAAAATTGATTTGAATACATGCTTTATATGTCCATGACTCAAGGTTGAGTGATATCTAATGCTCATGTGCCAAGCAGAGATGCTATCCACTCACAACTGCTGTTAAACTTTGAAATGACATGCACAGATACCAATTTCTACTTTTTTTTTTAATTTGGAAATGCGTGTCATGGGTGAAAGGAGGGGCTGAGAAAAGGGGGAAAGAGTGCACAATGCCATAGGAAGCAAATTTGCAAAGAAAAGTAGAAAGTCAGGCACTGGCTAGTAAGTGGATGGCATAGGGTTACAAATAGATAATAATGAGGACCTGGAGATGTAGAAAAAGTAATCGTGTACATGTACATATGTGCACGCATGCTGCTTATAAAATATTAGGGTAGAGGAATTGAGAGGTAAACATCAAAAGATATAGACTGATCTGCCTATAGATGCTGCCTTTTGGCCAGATGCTCACAACAAATCCATTCAGATTTGGTTGGGGGCAGGGTCACAAGTTACAATGGCAAGGTAACCACTCATAAGAAAGGTGTGAAGACTACAATTGCTCTTAAGGGGATACCTGTTTCTGGTATTTACCATGGCATGATAACAAACTGGAACTTCAGGAGGGAAGAAAAAAAAAACTGTTTCCATGAATTTTACCCCATTTACTGTTAAGACTGAAAAAAAACAATATTGGCTGGGTGTGGTGGCTCACGCCTGTAATCTCAGCACTTTGGGAGGCCGAGTGGGGGTGGATCACCTGAGGTCAGAAGTTCAAGACCAGCCTGACTAACAAGATGAAACCCCATCTCTACTAAAAAATACAAAAATTAGCTGGTCGTGGTGGCAGATGCCTGTAGTCCTAGCTACCAGGGAGGCTGAGACAGGAGAATTGCTTGAACCTGGGAGGCGGAGGTTGCAGTGAGCCCAGTTTGTACCACAGCACTCCAGCCTGGGCAACAAGTGAGACACTGTATCAAAAAAAAAAAAAAAAAATCAAAGAAATGCATCAGTGTGTACCACAATGAGAGAATTCCAGCTGCAATTTTTTCTTCAGAGTAAACTGATTTTTTTAAATCCTACCTTTAAACTCTTTGAAGCTAGAAAAATAACTGTAATATTCAGAGCATTTCTTGTTTGCTGTTAATATCAAGTGGTGATAGAGTGCTCAAAATTGCACATGCCATACAAAGAACAATTTCCACCTTCGTAAAGCAAAAACATTTTTAAGAACATAATTCAATAGCACAAATAAAGGAAGCAAACTTATCTCAAGTTGCTCAGGAGTCAGATTACATCTACAAAATCAAAATTATATTACAATTTCCTTGTCTGATTTTTAATTTGCTCTAAGCCAAATAAACATGAATAATGAGAAAGAAATCTCAGCCTAGGAGCTGATGACATCATAAACCATACAAAGGACACTTGGTTGGTTTCTGTCATAAAATTCCATCATAAAATCACACCTGCATGAAAAAAGTTTTCTTGCCAGTTTCTGTCTTTTCCCCTCAAAATAGCCATTCCTGCTAAGAGACATTCAGTTCAGTGCCTAGGACTATCTGTTGTTAGGGCTTGTCAGCAGTCAGAAATCATTCAAATATATTTCCTGTACCTTTCCAAAGCTATAAATAAAAATTTTACACTAGCTTCTACTGAACAAAAGGATTTGGGCTCAAATGACAGCAGTCAGGATTCGGGTTAGATAGAAATTAGTATTTGGTGATAAAGGAACATAAGACCAGAAAGGGTTATATTGAGAGAAACTAGAGCCCCCTCTCTGAAACTATTTGGAAACAATATATATTTTTCTCCAGGGTCTCCTAAATCAAGAGCTCAGGTAAGTGTAGGGCTTTAAATATTAAAAAATCATACCTACCCATTGGTTTATTAATTATCAAATCCTACAATTCTATGATTAAATCAGAAAAGGACCACAGGGGGATTCTCAGTCTTCATTCCTATTCTTCCATGAATGGGAGTCCTTTCACATCTTTATTGCTATTTTTCCATTAATCAAAGTCACCCATAAATGTCATCATTAGCAAGTTGGTAATAGAACTTAAAGAATAATAGAAAGATTTTAGGTTTCAGTTCCAACATAATTCTATAAGCTCTGTGATCTTGGACACAATAAATCAAGTACTCTGAGCTTAAAATTATTTGTGAGTAACATAATGTCTTTCCTACCTACATCATAGGCTTACCATAAGGGTCACATGCAATAACATCTGTAAAAGTGCTTTGCCAACTGTAAAACATTAATCAATGATGGTGTTATTATCATATATGACAAGTGGGCTGTAGAATCACATTCAAATCACAGAAAAGAAGATTTCTCTCAGTTAATAGGAATATAGAATGCAGATGCAGAGAATGGTATACAAACATTTGTTTGTATACCAAATGTTTACTCAAGTTTTTCTTGAACAGATGGAAACCACAAGGTCTCTGCCATACTTCATCTTCTCTGGGTCTCCTGTGTTTTAGGAGACAGCTTTTTCCCCCTCAGTTTTTCAGTCCTTGAGGCGGCTTTCTACCACTTTTGCTACACTGAGAATCACTGTGTTAAAGCCTGCTGACATCCAGCTCTCAGGAGTCTAGACACTTGTTCCACCTTAGAGAACATAGAATATGAATCATGATTCTCTTTAGTATCCTGTCTTAGGCCCATGCGAGTTTAAATTTAAATTCTGAATGTAGGCTGGCCTGTCTTTGCTCTGTGGTGCATTGTTAATGTAGAAGACTTTAAACTTTTTGAAGGCAGTGACATGCCCTAAACTTTCTTTTAAGTAGGCGATAACGACAAACTCAAAGATATCAAAGAAAGTCATATAGAAATTCATATAGAATCATAGACTATTTATGCTACATGTTTGTCATAACAATTAAAATTACTTCAAGGTGGCTGACAAAATACAAAAACCCTAAATAATAATTGCAAAAACAGATAAGTGTTTGATGACAGATATGGAGAAAAGATAAAGTGTAGTGAATAAATTCTCTTTTCTTTTGAATCCTAATGTAACAGAAATAAACTGTGAAGTCCAAAGAGGCATTCACATTTCAAAACTCAGCCAAATTTTACCCAGGGACCTAACCAAGTATGTTATGGTTTACTTTGTGGCTGCCTTCTTCACAAATTCATGGAATCTATTTTTATACTTTGACCTGTAAAACAATATAAAGTTTGAAATTGCACTTAATTTCTCCAGTAACTAAAAGTGGCATTCTTAAAACTGATCTGATATTGCAGTAGCATAAATGATTCAGTTCTTAGATGTACAATTTGTAATGAGGATATTTGAACCCCAAGTGCTCAATTTGTCAATTGCATGTAAATAAACCAAAAAGAATTCAAGAGTTAATTTTATATTTGAGAGACAAATTCAGCTCTTCAATTTCCCATGTCTGTTCTAGTATATAATTTTTTTTATCATCTTACAAGTCATCCCTCCAACAGAGGTCTGGCTTTGTTATTTCGTTTTGGTTTTTCAAACATTGAGGTTATGGCCTGTCCCTTATTGTAACATGTGTGTTCCTGAAAGCCAGTAAACCAACCTGTACTTATGGTGTGTTGGGCTTCACATTCTGGTAGGCTGTGGCAGACACAGAAGATGGTACCCACAGAGAAATCAGTCAAAACCAAGCCTATAGATAAATTTAAGTGGTAAATCACGCCACAGAATACAAATGCTCTTGGAAACAGAGGCAAGAACACTGATGTTTGGAGTGGTTCAGGGTAATCCCCCTGGAAGACAGGACTTGAGTTGGTATTTGAAACATGACTTAGGATTCAGAGGGAAGGGTACTAGATTTTCAAGGGGGGTAAAGATCATGATTAAATTCTGAGGATAAATCAGTCAGAAGTCTACTGACTACATATCATGGATGATGTTAAAAAGTAATGATGGATTCATTTGGCTAGGTAGAAATCATTTTGTAGAATCTTGGTAACCTGACAAACAAGTCAGACTTGATAGGCAAAAGGAAGCCATTAGGTTAGTTCTTGAAAGATGTGCATTTAAGGAAGCTTCAGGTGGTAATTATAAGCATAAGATTGAGTGGGAATGACACCAAAAGCCAGGACATCCATTTGGAGACACACGAATCACAAAGAATCCCTTCAGAATAATGAAGGAACATATATGACTCAATATCTGGAAGGGAATCTGCTAATTCAAAGTCCTTCTTTTTTTCAGAGGTAGAAGCTAGAACTTAGAATTTCTGGACACCTAGAAATTTTCATTGGAGAAATTTTGAAGAAAGACATTACAGAACGTGATAATAGGCAAGTTTACCAATAACAATAAAGAGGAAAAGTCTAAGCTTACCTCTACTGCTTAGAGACTAGAGGTGGGTGTCTTAGTGCCACAATTAATTATGAGAGAGTTAAGAAAATTATCTTGGGTGAAAAACTGATGAGTTAGAATTAGATTAAGTTGGATTTCAGGTGATGGTAGAATATCTAGGTAGACATATCCTACAACAACTGGAAATAAGGACATGCTCAAGGCTGAGAGCACAGTTCTATAATTTCTGCCCAGAACTCTCTCCGGAATTCCAGTATCTGCATATATCAAACCACTCATCTGACGCTGGCACCTCCGATTTAGATTGGCCAAAACTAAATTCATTATCTTTATTTTCTATCTTGGTTAGAATCATGATCCATGCCATTCATCTTCACTGAACAAATATTTGTTATCACTGAAGTCAGAAACCTGGAACTCATCTTTACCTCTTTTTTTACTTCATTGACTGCAGCCAATCAGTGACCAAATCCTAGTTGATTTTTCCTCCTTAATATTTATGACAATAGTCTCTTATCTGGCTCCACTGTCTCTGGCCTGGATCCCATTTTAGCTTTCTTTCATATAACTGTTATAATGATCTTCTGAAATGCAAATCACATTATCATGTTATACCTGTACTTGTAATTCTTTAATTACTATTTTCATAGTCTATATAGAGCTTAAGCCCCTCTCCCCCATAATCGTACCCTTATTTCCTTCTCAAGAGTTCCAACCAAGAAGAATATATGGAATTCTCTGAATAGTTTATCTTGTTTGCATCTCAGTATCTTTGACTGGGTAACTCTCTCTACTTGAAATCCCCTCTCTCCACCTCTCCCCTATTATACACTACATTCCTTCTAGCTAGTGAACAACTGTCTATATTTCAATACTGAAACCAAATATGACCATCTCATATTTGACTTAACCTTTCCTGATCATCCCTCACTCAGTAGAATTAACCAACCTCTTCTTTGTGTCTTCCTTGTACAAAACCCATATCATTGTATTGCAAGAGTACTTGAATGTCTATAATGTCTTGAATGCCTCTTCTAGACTGGATAGTCTGTGAGGACAGAAACCATACTCAATTCACCACTGTATCTCCTGAAAGAGATCCTGATCCACAGTATGTATTTCATAAGGGCCTGCATTTATGCATTGTGAGAATTATCTGAATAAAAGCAACACTTGAATGAGACCAGAAATGTAACATTTCCAAGTGGGTTGATTCAGAGACCTGGATGACAGTTAAGGTCCAAGGACAGCTAAAGAAACCATAAAAAAGGACAATAAATGATAAATTTTGGCTGGGTGTGGTGGTTCCTGCCTATAATCCTAGCACTTTGGGAGGCCAAGGCAAGAAGATAGCTTGAGGCCAGATATGAAGAACAGCCTGAGCAACATATCGAGACCCCCATCTCTACAAAAATAAAAATAAAAGAATTAGCCTAGCATAATGGCACATGCCTGTAGTCCCAGCTACTTAGAAGGCTGAGGCAGAAGGATCCCTTGAGCCCAAGTATTCAAGGTTACAGTGGCTATGATTGCAGAAGAAAAAAGTTTTTAAGAAGGAATGGGAGAAAATCAAGGAAACTTCTTTTAATTATCAAAAGACATTTGTATTACTGTTACTACACCATTGAAAAACTGAAGACAATATAAGCCTCCAAAATAAGGCACAGTAACACATTGTTTTGAGAGAATATTATGATGCCAATAAGTAGTTTAAATGAAATATAGGCAGATAAATGCTTATATAAAACAATGCTAAATGAAAAAGTGGAAAGCAATGTTATACAACTCATTGATCACAACTATATAAAGATATATGAGCCCAAATTAAAAAGCAGAAGATGGAATAAGCACAGTTGCTGTATTAAAACAAAAGAATGCAACAGATTTTTCTGAAATACTTATATGTTTCATTTAAATGCTTAATATTTAAAATAATGAGTGTTAGTATTGAATTCAATTAAAAAATTCCAACAGTTATTTGTAAGTAAAATTATACCTTAGATGGGCTTGGTAATTACTACTCAAAAGTTCATAGCACTAGTTCCTTTTATAAAAAGAACCGAAACATGTGTAACAAAAATTATCAAACTATAACATCTTTGCTTCATATGTTCAAATTTTTATGTTTTGTGCTTTGTTGTTTTTAATATGATGTACCTGCACTGACTAACATAGTGTTATTTTATGCTTGTAATGGTCCTGTCTTTAAAACACAGATCACTGGGACTTGACTTTCTAGTTCCTTTTCTGGACTAAAATTTCCTAATGTCCTTTATAAGTCACATGCATGCTAAGTCAGCCAATCAACATATATGGAAGCTCTAACTATTAGGAGTAAATGTGTTCAGTACACCAAGTCCATTTATTTCTAATCAGACACCTACCCAGAGTCATCATTACTTCCTTAGGATATCAAGGATAATAGAGTGAGGTTTGGGTATAGATAACAGGTTTAAATGAGGGCCCAAATTATAACGCTTCAGGCAGGAAATGTAAATTGATGAATCAAATTAAGCTTGAGAGCACATGCCTATCAATAAGAGAGCAGTAGTTACTTAATTTTGTGACAAGCTGCTTTGAAGAAATACCAACCTAATATTGCTGGAGCTTCATATTAAGCAAGAGAGTTTAAAATCTAGATTTGTTTGTGAAATCTCCTCATTTTAAATGACTGCTGAGTGAACTATGAGACTAGAGAGTGATTGAGGCCCATAGCCCTAGCTAAGCCTAATTACAGTAGTGGTCAAACATTGAAGGTCACAGTTTGAAGACAGATTTTATTTCACGTATGCAGTGTTTTTAATAATGTTGAGCTTCTGCTCCCTTTCAGGCACTGAGTGAGGCAAAAGATTAGTGTCGGTTATTAAGAATGCAGTGATCATATAGAATGTCCCTCTGGTCACTCCCCTAAAGAAAGTTCACAGAGAAAAACCAGGAAGGCCCAGTCAGAAAACTGTAAGGACTGGTTTGTGCAATGTCATAGAAGCCAGAGACCACAGAATTCTAGTGATAGAATTGAACACTGTTGTTAGAATTGGATCTTGGAAGTTATGGGTGACATTAAAGGGAGGCATTTTGATGAGTCCTAGGACACAGGTAGAAGAACGTAGAGGAGAGAAATAAATGGGAGAAGAGGAATTAAATGCAGCAAATATGGACTACTCTTGTGAGAATTTTAAATAAGAAGGGGAACAGATAGATTAGATGATAGCTATAGGGTAACATACGGGAAGAATTTATTTTAAAGATTTTTAAGGATGATAAAAATTTAAGCAGGTTTGTAGGGCAAGAAGAAACCATTAAAGGGCAAGTGGTTGATATAGAATGAATGTTGAAGATTCAGGAGACAGAATGGAAGAAACTGGCAGATGCAGGAGCAGCTATCTCAGGGCCCAGATGGAAACAATTGGTCTTGAACAGGATGAAACAATCATTATCTTATGAGAACAGAGAAAATTGTATAAAAGTTGAATAGATATGGGAGGCAAGTGTCTACATGGGGTGGGGGCAAGAAAATGGTGTCAATTTTTTCTCAATACTTTTCTCTATAGAGTTGTGATGGACCATATATGAACCTCAAAAACTTATCTTTCCGTCCAACTAAAGTCCATGCATTCAGGTTCACACTAGCTTTCTCTTAAGCCCACACTCTGAGATTGACACCATAGATCTTACCATTTCTATGGAAAGAGAAGAAAGCAAAATGCATAAATTTTCATTTTCTCTGACACTAAAGTAGAATTGACATAAAACACCTAGCCTGGGTTTTCTTTTCTAATTGGCCATCCAAGAGTACCAGTGTTGGTACAAGTCACCCCCAAACCTCATCTGCTGAGCATGATAAAGAAAAGAGAGCACTTTCAGAAGAAAGTTTTCAAAGAGATCCAAGAGAAGAAGAAATATTGTCCAGTTCCAGAACTTTCAACATCCTCTATACTGCTTCTACTAAATAAAGCTCAAGCTTTTAGTGGGAGAATCTTCGTGGGATTTTAGTTTTCCCATAATTAATAAGAAAACCTTTTCCCTGGAAAGGAACAAGGAGCATAACATATTGAACTACTTGACATATTCACTCTTTGAAATAGTTAATTTAAAAGTATCTTTTCAGATGAAGATTTCCAGGTCTGGAAATAATGACATTCACCTGAATCCAAATCTCTCCACAAATGCTCTTTTAAACAAAATAAGTAAAATTAACAAGGAATATAAACAAAACTGCACATGGCCCATCTACATTGCTCAGAGAAAGAGAATGCCATGAACTTAAAATTGCCATAAATAAAGAAATAAACACCACATTTCAACAAAGCATTGCAAGCTTATGAATTTGAAGAGTGAACAAGGGGAAGCATAAGAGACTCAGTGAAAAAGAGGAGGGGAGAAGAGAGGACTGAAACTAAGCACAGACAAAATTAGAAAGAGAAAGTCCAAAACCAAGTCATAAAATACTGAAAAACAAGACTTGGTAATTCATAGCACCAGCTGCAGGGAAGGGGCTTAGAGGTAAGTAGGATAGAGCATGAAAATATCCAAGAAGCATGCTTCTATGGGAGAATCACATAAATAGAGAAAAGATGGTGCCTCTGAGAGGCATGGCCCCTTATTTCTTGAAGAAAAATAAAGAAGGAAGAAGAAAATATTAAAAATTCTGCAGAAAAGAAGAGAAAAAGTAAACACCAGTACTTCCACTGCCAACATCATTGATTAAAGAGATGGCACATTACTATACCTCAGGAAAGGGCACTTTTGAATTTGGAACCCTATCCAAAATATGCCTCAGAATAGAAAAGTTAAGGCTAACTCCATACAAAGCTACTGTACAAGGAAAAGAGAAAATGCATTTCAGCTGATGAAAATTCCTCCCCTCCTCTCAAAAAGAAAAGCCATGAGATAGAAGAGTATAATACAATACTCCTAGCTGAATTAAATAGCATTAAATGAGTATTTTGAAATTTTTTTAGAAACTAAATGTAAAAATTCAGAAACTAGAAACCTTTTTTAATAAAATGAAACTTGCAGGGAAAATACGCATAGGAGGTGAATAACAGTGATTAAACACAGAAAGAAGTTGAAGTAAAAGGCAAACCATCTCAGAAAAGAAGAATAAATTACATGATGCCCAAAGAGAATGCATTTACATAAATATTTAATTAGAGATGTCAAAAGGGAAGAATGACAACCAAGAGAATGAAAATAAGATTTTTTAAAAAAGGAGTAAAAGAGAAAAATGCTTAAAAGAGAAAATAGAGAGGAAGGGGGTCCAACATACATGTAATAGGAGTGCCTGAAGAAGAAACACAAAACAATAAAACAGAACCAAAATTTGTAAATATAATCAAGAAAAACTTTCTAGAAATAAGAGATAACTTAAATGTCACAGTTAGGAATAGTGACCCCTACTTGTAAACCCAACACTTCAGGAGGCCAAGGACAAAGGGTCACTTGAGGCTAGCGGTTTGAGACCTGGGCAACATAGCAAGGCGACTCTATCGCTAAAAAATTTTTTAAATATTAGCTGGGTGTGGTTGTGCATGCCTGTAGTCCCAGCTACTTGGGAGGCTGAACCACGAGGATCACTTGAACCCAGGAGTTTGAGGCTGCAGTGATTTATGGTCATGCCACAGCACTCTACCCTAGGCAACAGAGCAAGACCCTATTTCAAGCCCCTCCAATGCCCCCGAAAAAGAATATCCCACTGTATACATGGAAAAACTGAATAAAATAGTCCTTCTAAAACGACTGGGCTTTATAAATAAAGAAAAAGTAAACATGCAAGAACACTTGGAAAGTATTGAAAGAAAAAAGCTATGAGAGGGTACGAGCCCTACTAGATGTTATAAATATACTATGGAACAGTGTAGTACTGGTGACTGAATAGATAGGCAGACCAATGGACTAGAATAAAAAGTCAAGGAACAAACTCAATTATATATAAATATTTTTCTTTGTTAAAGAAATGTGATAAAGTATTTGATAAAATATTTTATAAAGGTGGTTTCTCAAATTACTGGGGTAAAGATAAATTGAATGTTTTAATAAATTGCTTTGGAAAAATTAATAGCCATTGAAAAAAGATAAAATTTAATTCATTCTTCACACATACAACAAAACAAAATGAAACAACATAAATACTAGAAGAAAACACATTAACTTCTATAACCTGGCTGTAGGGAAAGACTTAATAGCCATGACTCAAAATCTGGACGCAATTCAAAAAAATTGACATATTTAACTACATAAAAATAAAGATATTTTCTTGACATAAAACACCACAAGCAAAATCAAAAGACAAATGACAAATTGGGAGAAAATTCTGTGAGATATAGTGCAGAGAAAGAATTAGTATTTCTGATATAAAAAGAAATAATGAACAAAAATCCTATAGAAAGGTGAACAAAAGTCATGAACAGTCAACTCACCAAAAAAGAAAGACTTAACAATGACTCTAACCATATGAAAAAAATGTTCAACTTTACTCATAGTAGATGATAAAAAACAAAATTATACTGAGATACCATGTTTCACCCTTCCAATTGGCAAAAATTTAGAAGCTTGACAATATACTCTGTTGATGAGGTTTGGGAAGAAAATCACTCTCATACAACACCAACAGGAATGCAAAATGATATAACCCTTATAGAGAGGACTTTGACAATATCTAACAAAACTGCATACATATTTGCCTTTTAATCCAACAATCTCATTTCTAGGATTTTACCCAGAAGTTACACCTCTAACAATATGAGGTTATTTATTGCCACATTATTTGCAACTAAAAAATATTGGAAAGTACCTAAAAGCCCCAATGTAAGAGATTGAATGAATTAACTATGGCATAAACACACAGTGAAATATGACATAACAGTGAAAAGAATGAAAAGAATACGTATGAACTGATACGGAGTAATTTTTATGTCCGTACAAAAATGTATATATAATATGCTACCTTTGTATAAAAAGGAGGGAAAGCAGGAAACATATAAGAATATGCTTGGCGAGGCTTGGTGGCCCACGCCTGTACTCCCAGCACTTAGGGAGGCCAAGGCGGGTGGATCACCTGAGATCAGGAGTTCAAGACCACCCTAGCCAACATGATGAAACCCCATCTCTACTAAAAATACAAAAATTAGCCCAGAGTGGTGACGCATGCCTGTAATCCCAGCTGCTCGGGAGGCTGAGGCAGGAGAATCGCTTGAACCCAGGAGACGGAGGTTGCAGTGAGCCAAGATCATGCCATTGCACTCCAGCCTGGGCAATAGAGTGAGACTCCATCTCAAAAAAAGAAAAAAAAAAAAAAAAAAGAACTACGTATTGCACATACTCCTTCAAACATATTCCTTAACTTTTCCTCACAAAAAATAAAATATTGTCCCCCAATCCCCTAGAAGGCCAAAATGGAAGAGAAAGTAGACGGAACAGAGGGAGCCAAACTATGAGGGTTAACGAGAGAGGAGTCAAATTCCCTCTGTTGTGGCATAAACCATTCGGTTGCAATAGTGAAGGGCACCAGAAGAGAAAATCATGATCCTCTTCCGCAGAGAAATTAATTACTTTCTTAGATTTGAAACCTTTCCAGTGAAAATTTTCCTGTTGCCCAGAAAAACCTTTCTAATTAATGATCTTTAGTTTCTCAGGTAAGCTCATGCTACACAAATCCCCTCTCAGCTCTTTAAGAGGAAGAGGCATTTAAGGCACGAACTGCAAGCTAATAGGAGAGCTCCATGGAGGAAATGAACTGGCAGTTGGAGTTCATGCATGCTACTCTCATGCATGGAGCCTTAGGATGAGGAGCCACAAGAATCTTTGCCCCCTGGCTTGGTGGACAGGAGTATGTGCTGACTCAAGGCTCCAGTGCATTCTTGAAAAATCACTGCACAGTTAACTTCTACATTAGTGAAAACAATTGTAAAGATCAATAGAAAACACCAAGCTCTAAAGACATTTCCTACAGCATGATTTGAAGAAGTAGAATACATGAAGCAGTGAGCCACAGAAAATCAGGTCTTAGCACTAATTAGAAAATTTTCTAAGCTTTTTCTCTCAAGAAAATCAGTTCATTGGTTAAGGGGCCAATCTGAAACATGGTTGGTTTACAGATTTTCATCGGACTGAAAAAAATTACAGCCAGATATTTAAACCAACATTCTAAATAAAATTGTGAAACTGATTAATTACTTACTGTTAATAAAATTGTAATGAAAAATTGATTATTCACTAGTAGTTAAAAGCTATTTTCCACATGTCAGAATGAAGATAACCTATAAAGCAGAAAAAAATAAAACACCCACTAGAGTTTCCTGTTTAATCAGAAAAGGGAGAAAGAAGCTTAATACTGTGTCCCCAGAAACATAACTTCCTCCCTTAAGCCCTCATTTTATAACATTTACTTTCAACAATGTACTAAACGTTTACCTCACGCTTAACTATGAATACTAACTAGCAAGGCAATCTTCTTCTCTTATAGCTTAATCCCATCTGACCAAGAATAGAGATGCCCCGAAGAGCTATTCGATGTTTATCTATATGTGTGTATGGCTTTTTTCAAGTAAGTAGTTTAGGAGTCATTTTTGCTCCCCCTATCAATGGAAAATCCTGCTGAACTTCATCCAAATTCACCCAACTCATTTGATTTTTGTATGTTTGGTTCAACTGTTCACACTGATGTGATGTCTCAGGCATCACATCAGTGTGAACAGTTGAACCAAACATACAAAATGCCTTGAGAATCCATTTGCCAAAAACTATTCTTTTAAATAGAAATAAGAAAATAATCTCTCCTTGAGCAGATCAGTTGGGCCAATATTTCTCCTCACTAAAAGGAATACACCTTGTAGAAATAGACCACTGGGGTGTTAGCTGACTCACCATCTTTCTCAAAGGATTGTCACTGACTATTGTGACAGTCACTCCCAATAGTTCTATCTTCCTCCTGCCCATGTACAGATTCAAAAGGTGGTCTAATGTGGACTTCTTTCATCTCAGCCTTCTTCTATGCCCAGGTCACATCCTATACATATTATCTTAAATTTTCACTTCTATATTTGCAAAGCTAAAATTCAACTTTATTTTTCAATTGTCTTTTTTTTTTTTTTTACTGTTTCCAAATTCATTGCATCCTCTCATTTGTTTAAGACAAAGTAGGTATTATCTGCGTTTTATTTTGCCGAATTTTTAATAAATGTTACAAGAAAATATATAAATATAAAAACAGAGAACACATAAATAAATAGGAGTTTAAATATATGTTAGGACTAACTAAATATCAGCAATATCACTAAATATTCTAAAGTCATATGAAAAATTTCCTGCTACATGTTGGGCAGACTGGATACTAATACATTCTTTCTATTATATAATTGAGTGTATTTGTTACAGAAAAATTAGAAAGATACATATAAGCCTAAAGAAAATGAACACCTCCCTAATCCCACTGCTTAAGATGACCACTGTTAACATTTGGGATATGTCCTTTCTGATTTTTCACATTCTTATACATGTCATATTTTTCTTACAACAGTGGGATTCACTGTATCATCTTTTTTGCAATGTGCTTTCTATGTCAACAAACATACATTTGAAACATTATTCTTTATGGCTGCATTTTATGAATTTTATGAATGCCATAATTTTGTTATCCAAATCTTCAAAGATTTTTAGATACTAAACCTGGATCCATTTGTTGCATGGAATTTTGACTTCATGATTGTTTTACAATAAATGCACACTGACCAGGTTCCACCTAAAGCCCAAGGATGTATCAGAATATCAGCAATGATGTTGAGTTCTTAGAAAAACCACACATAGTAATGTGAAATCCAGCTAAATGCATTTTGTATCGAACTACAGCATTTAGTTCCACGGGCTCATCTATCAATTAGGGTGATAAGCAGGCACTCAAAAGCTAGCTTTTCAATTATGTTTTCTACCTTCAACTGAAATGTTCCTGTCATTGCATATCGTGTAGTAATTTTGAAAAGGCTTCATCTTAGCAACCAAGTGATAACTTTAAAATCAAGAATCTGAACCAATTAATTCCTAACATTAATTACTTCTTTTAAAACAAAAGGCTCTTTAAAGTAAGTGACTGCAAATATACTTTTTATCCCACTAACGGTCCTTATCTCTTTTTCCCTCAGCTCACAATTCTGTTGACAACTCATGCTCAGTCTCAAATCATCATTCAAATCATAATTAAAGCATAATTCTGAGCTCTCTTTGTACATGCTAATTCCAAAACCACCAGATGTAAAAGCCACACAGAAATTCCTATAGAGTATTATTAGCTTGCAAGGAACAGAATTAAGATGCATAAAAGTATCTTCTATAGCAAGTAAATATTTTGGTTTTAATTACATTATTACCTTGTTTTATGCTACTAATTACTAAAATTTATTGCATAATTGACTCTCAGAGAAAAATACTAACAGAGCAGTTCTGCAGTCTTAAACTGAAGATAGTATATACTAATGATTTTGCCTAACTACTCACCTCCCTTAAAAAAAATGCAAAGTATTTTTTGTAATAAGTTTGATAAATCTCTTTCCTAATTTTGCACTAACATATGAAGTTAGGTACTACAGTTATTTGCTGATTTATTTCTCTATAAATAACAGGGCAATAAAAAATTATGTTATTGAGCTGGGGACAATATATTATCTGTCTTTATTCCCTAGCACCCAGCTCAGAACTTGAAACTTAATAGGTGCTCAATAAATTTTACTAAATAAAGTAACGAGTTAATTATTTCAAGTGATCTTTTAACTTGACATCATAAAAGTAGTATTACTTAATACTAGCTAGTGTCTATTTTAGCCTTTACAGATTAAAAACCTGCAGCCTTTAGAGCAAAAGACTGATTAGAAATAATAACAGTTTGCTGTAGATTGAAAACAAATGAGCTCATTCTGAGACTGGACAGTCATTCATAAGCCACTTGAGCTGCCTGTCCTCTTGCAGTTTATGACCTCAGTCAAGCCTTTCCAGTGAAATAAAGCCTTGTGTTCACTCCAGGGCCATCTATTGTTCTCTCTGTAATTTGTACCAAATTTTAAAGGTTATAAATATCTGCAGTGAAGCCTAGTTGCTGAGCTGCGTTCATTCACACTTAGGTGCCTTTTATTATTATTATTAATTACAAGACCAGGGACTGGCATTTGCTTACTTCATACTTATTTCATAATAACTTGATCATACGTACCTTTGAACTCAGGATGTTCTTCAAATGCCATGATTTATTAGGTCCTCCTTGGTCATATAGCAGTCAACCTCGTCAAATGCAACTAGGCCAACCTCATTCTCCAAGGAGTAGTAGCTAGCAGTAAAAAGTGAAGAGTTATTTCTTATATGAAACTATATATATTTGAATTCTTTTTCAGATTGAAAAAAATTTCTGGATAAATTATACTGCAAATCACAATGAAATGAATGAAAATAAGCATAGTTAAATATATAAATTTTTCTGCACCCCACTTCAAAGCCTATTTTCATCTTATTGCTGTGCTTTTTCATTAATTTCCCTTGAACTAATGTGCCCTCTAATGGTTAAAATAAAAATATAATCAGAACCATAAAATAAGTGCCAACTTATTAATTGCAGGAAATATTCCTACTTAAAAGATACTTCTTTAACTCAAAACTATGCCTTCAAGATCAAAATGTATGTCTTTTAATAAATAACAAGAAGAATAAGCATTTTATTTGTTCTATGCAATAGACCATGCAAACGAGATATAGCAAACTAACTTTCATCAATAAATTCAAATGCTAGTTCCTATAAACAAGGATCAAGTATTAAGGCTTGCGTATACTGATAATGAAATATAGATTGGAGCTATGCCTATTTTACTATCCTAATTTAAGCATTTAAGAAATGTTACTCCAAAAATATATTTTTTTGGTTCTTTCTTCATTTTTATTTCTCTAACCTGAAATGAACGTTTGTCCTCACAACCTTCAAAAAAGTAAACGTGTACACACAAAAATGTTAAATAGCTGTGCATTTTTGTTCACAATTTACCCTCAGTGTTCATGCTCTCTTATTTTTTGTCGCATTGTAATATCACAAAATAATGCATATTAAGTAATTACTTAATATGAGCAACATCAATTGTCAATCCAGATAAGACAGGGATTTAGGAAGAAATTACTTAAATGGTTTACCTTGGCTGATTAAGTTCAGGAAAGGTATTGTAGTTTTATAACAGAATTTATTTCCAACAATAATTTGGTCAAGACAGAAAAATATAAGTAGAGAAAACATTTAATTCTGTCTGGAAGGGTAGAGTTGAAATCAAAGACAGAAACAAAATATCATGCTAATAGACCTTCTGCCTTGTTTAACCATTATTGTTAGTAGTTGAGATAATTTGCTTCTTATCAAAACGTTACAATATGTACTTAACATGGAATTTTCAAGTCCCTTCCAACTGGTAATAGTTAAAAAAAATAACCCTGCCTTTTTTTTCTGTCTCAAAGTAAAGACATTATTTTTTTCTGTTGTATATATGGGGTACATGTCATTGAGGTAAACTGAACTATCAAAGACTGCGCTGAGTTAGTGATGGAAGTCATATTCAAATTTAGAATTATTGATGTGATTTGCTGATTTTGCTGGTGCTTTGTGTGCATCACAAGAATGTTTTATTTTGTTAGAGAAAAAAAGTTACATTTACCTGAATTAAATTTCTGCCTTTATCTTCCGGCACTCATTGGTGGAAGATAAAGATGTACAGATGTACAAACTATATTGCATGCATGATATTAATATTTTAAGTTAATACAAAAACAAAGAAAGAGCTGCAGGCTGAGGAACAGGAAACCTGGATTTTAGTTCTGTTTGTGCTACCAAATGACCCTGAGCAAGTTATGAAAGATTCTAATCCTTGGTTGTTCACTGTCTGAAGAGGAAAATTGAATTAGATAAAGTGGGAACTCCCTTCTAATTTAAAACCTCCAGTTTTTAAAATAATACATATTGAAAATATATATACACATTTTGTATATATAATCTAAAATTACAAGATGTTGTTTAGGTTTTTGTATTTTTTTATTATACTTTAAGTTCTGGGATACATGTGCAAAAAGTGTAGGTTTGTTACATAGTTATACAAGTACCATGGTGGTTTGCTGTGCCCATCAACTCGTCATCTACATTACGTATTTCTCCCAATGCTATCCCTCCCCTAGCCTGCATCCCCTAAGAAACCCTGGTGGGTGATGTTCCCCTCCCTGTGTCCATGTGTTCTCATTGTTCAAGATGCAGTGTTTGGTTTTCTGTTCCTGTGTTAGTTTGCTGAGAATTATGGTTTCCAGTTTTATCCATGTCCCTGCAAAGAACATGAACTCATTCTTTTTTATGACTGCATAGTATTCCATGGTGTATATGTGCCATATTTTCTTTATCCAGTCTATCATTGATGGGCATTTGGGTTGGTTCCAAGTCTTTGATATTGTGAATAATATTGTGAATACTGCAATAAACATATGTGTGCATGTGTCTTTATAGTAGAATGATTTATAATCCTTTGGGTATACACTCAGTAATAGGATTGCTGGGTCAAATGGTACTTCTGCTTCAAGATCTTTGAGGAATCACCACACTGTCTTCCACGATGGTTGAACTAATTTACACTCCCACCAACAGTGTAAAAGTGTTCCTATTTCTCCACACTACCTACTTCCAGCATAGGTTGTTTCTGACTTTTTAATGATCGCCATTCTAACTGGCGTGAGATGGTATCTTATTGTGGTTTTGATTTGCATTTCTCTAATGACGAGTGATGATGAGCTTTTTTTCATATGTATGTTGGCCGCATAAATGCCTTCTTTTGAGAAGTGTCTGTTCATATCCTTTGCCCACTTTTTGATGGGGTTGTTTGTTTTTTCCTTGTAAATTTATTTAAGTTCCTTGTAGATTCTGGATATTAACCCTTTGTCAGATGGATAGGGTAAAAAAATTTTCTCCCATTCTGTAGGTTGCCTGTTCACTCTGAAGATAGTTTCTTTTGCTGTGGAGAAGTTCTTTAGTTTAATTAGATCCCATTTGTCAATTTTGGCTTTTGTTGCCATTGCTTTTGGTGTTTTCGTCTTGAAGTCTTTGCCCATGCCTATGTCCTAAACAGTATTGCCTAGGTTTTCTTCTAGGGTTTTTATGGTTTTAGGTCTTACATTTAAGTCTTTAATCCATCTTGAGTTAATTTTTCTATAAAGTGTAAGGAAGGGGTCCAGTTTCAGTTTTCTGCACGTGGCAGGCTAGTTTTCCCAAAACCATTTATTAAATAGGGAATCCTTTCCCTATTGCTTCTTTTTGTCAGGTTTGTCAAGGATCTGATGGTTGTAGATGTGTGGCGTTATTTCTGAGACCTCTGTTCTGTTCCATTGGTCTATATATCTGTTTTGGTACCAGTACCATGTTGTTTTGGTTACTGTAGACTTCTAGTATAGTTCAAAGTCAGGTAGTGTGATGCCTCCAGCTTTGTTCTTTTTGTCTAGGATTGTCTTGGCTATATGGTCTCTTTTTTGGTTCCATATGAAATTTAAAGTAGTTTTTTCTAGTTCTGTGAAGAAATCCAATGGTAGCTTGACAGGTATAGCATTTAATCTATAAATTACTTTGGGCAATATGGCTATTTTCACAATATTGATTCTTTCTATCCATGAGCATGGAATGTTTTTCCATTTGTTTATTTCCTCTCTTATTTCCTTGAGCAGTGGTTTGTAGTTGTCCTTGAAGAGGTCCTTGACATTCTCTGTAAGTTGTATTCCTAGGTATTTTATACTCTTTGTAGCAATTGTGAATGGGAGTTCACTCATGATTTGGCTCTCTGTTTGTCTATTATTGGTGTATAGTAATGCTTGTGATTTTGCACATTGATTTCGTATCCTGAGATGTGCTGAAGTTGCATATCAGCTTAAGGAAATTGTGGGCTGAGATGATGGAGATTTCTAAATATACAATTATGTCATCTACAAATAGAGACAATTTGACTTCCTCTCTTCCTATTTGAATACCGTTTATTTCTTTCTCTTTCCTGATTGCCCTGGCCAGAACTTCCAACACTATGTTGAATAGGAGTGGTTAGAGAGGGCATCCTTGTCTTGTTCCTGTTTTCAAAGGGAATGCTTCCAGTTTTTGCCCATTCAGTATGATATTGGCTGTGGGTTTGTCATAAATAGCTCTTATTATTTTGAGATACATTCCATCAATATCTAGTTTATTGAGAGTTTTTAAAATGAAGGGAAGTTGAATTTTATTGAAGGCCTTTTCTGCATCTATTGAGATAATCATGTGGTTTTTGTCATTGGTTCTGTTTATGTGATGGATTACATTTATTGATTTACATATGTTGAAACAGCCTTGCATGCCAGGGATGAAGCTGACTTGATCGTGGTGGATAAGCTTTTTGATGTGCTGCTGGATTCGGCTTGCCAGTATTTTATTGAGGAGTTTTGTATCGATATTCATCAGGGATATTGGCCTGAAATTTTCTTTTTTTGTTGTGTCTCTGCCAGGTTTTAGTGTCAGGATGATGCTGGCCTCATAAAATGAGTTAGGGAGGAGTCCCTCTTTTTCTTTTGTTTGGAATAGTTTCAGAAGGAATGGTACCATCTCCTCTTTGTACCTCTGGTAGAATTCAGCTGTGAATCTGTCTGGTCCTGGGCTTTTTTTGGTTGATAGGCTATTAATTACTGCCTCAATTTCAGAACTTCTTATTGGTCTATTCAGGGATTCGGCTTCTTCCTGGTTTAGTCTTGGGGAGTGTATGTGTCCAGGAATTTATCCATTACTTCTGGATTTTCTAGTTTATTTTCATAGAGGTATTTATAGTATTCTCTGATGGTAGCGTGCATTTCTGTGGGATCAGTGGTGATATCCCCTTTATCATTTTTTATTGTGTCTATTTGATTCTTTTCTCTTTTCTTCTTTATTAGTCTGGCTAGCAGTCTATCTATTTTGTTAATCTTTTCAAAAAAACAGCTCCTGGATTCATTGATTTTTTAAGGATTTTTTGTGTCTCTCTCTCCTTCAGTTCTGCTCTGATCTTAGTTATTTCTTGTCTTGTACTAGCTTTTGAATTTGTCTGCTCTCATTTCTCTAGTTCTTATCATTGTGATGTTAGGGGATCAATTTTAGATCTTTCCTGGTTTCTCCTGAGGGCACTTCGTGCTATAAATTTCCCTTTAAACACTGCTTTAGCTGTTTCCCAAAGATTCTGGTACACTGTGTCTTTGTTCTCACTGGTTTCAAATAACTTATTTATTTCTGCCATAAATTCATTGTTTACCCAGTAGTCATTCAGGAGCAGGTTGTTCAGTTTCCGTGTAGTTTTGCAGTTTTGAGTGAGCTTCTTAATCCTGAGTTCTAATTTGATTGCACTGTGATCTGAGAGACTGTTATTATTTACATTATTTTGCATTTGCTAATAAGTGTTTTACTTCTAATTATGTGGTCAACTTTAGAATAAGTGCAATGTGGTACTGAGAAGAATATATATTCTGTTGATTTCGGGTGGAGAGTTCTGTAGATGTCTATTAGGTATGCTTGGTCCAGAGCTGAGTTCAAGTCTTGAATATCATTGTTAATCTTCTGTCTCATTGATCTGTCTAATATTGATGGTGGGGTGTTAAAGTCTCCCACTATTATTGTGTGGGAGTCTAAGTCTCTTTGTAGGTCTCTAAGAACCTGCTTTATGAATCTAGGTGCTCCTGTATTGGATGCATACATATTTAGGATAGTTAGCTCTTCTTGTTGCATTGATCCCTTTACCATTATGTAATGGCCT
Organism: Pongo abelii; assembly: GCF_028885655.2. Lineage (NCBI taxonomy): Eukaryota > Metazoa > Chordata > Mammalia > Primates > Hominidae > Pongo > Pongo abelii. The sequence continues at coordinate 91,350,100 of NC_071990.2, read as the reverse complement.
TCTTTGTCTCTTTTGATTTTTGTTGGTTTAAAGTCTGTTTTATCAGAGACTAGGATTGCAACTCCTGCTTTTTTTGCTTTCCCTTTGCTTGGTAAATATTCCTCCATCCCTTTATTTTGAGCCTATTAGTGTCTTTGCAGGTGAGATGAGTCTCCTCAATGCAGCACACCAATGGGTCTTAACTCTGTCCAATTTGCCAGTCTGTATGTTTTAATTGGGGCATTTAGCCCATTTACATTTAAGATGAATAATGTTATGTGTGAATTTGAGCCTGTCATTATGATGCTAGCTGGTTATTTTGCCTGTTAGTTGAGTTTCTTCATAATGTCGATGGTCTTTACAATTTGGTATGTTTTTGCAGTAGCTGGTACTGGTTTTTTCCTTTCCATACTTATTGCTTCCTTCAGGAGCTCTTGTAGGGCTGGCCTGGTGGTGACAAAAATCTCTCAGCATTTGCTTGTGTGTAAAGGATTTTATTTCTCCTTCGCTTCTGAAGCTTAGTTTTGCGCGATATGAAATTCTGGGTTGAAAATTCTTTTCTTTAAGAATGTTGAATATTGGCCCCCACTCTCTTCTAGCTTGTAGGGTTTCTGCAGAGAGATCCGCTGTTAGTCTGATGGGCTTCCTTTGTGGGTAACCAGACCTTTCTCTCTGGCTGCCCTTAACATTATTTCCTTCATTTCAACTTTGGTGAATCTGACAATTATGTATCTTGGGGTTGCTCTTCTTGAGGAGTACCTTTGTGGTATTCTCTGTATTTCCTGAACTTGAATGTTGTCCTTTCTTGCTAGGTTGGGTAAGTTCTATTGGATAATATCCTGAAGAGTGTTTTCCAACTTAGTTCCCTTCTCCCCGTCACTTTCAGGTACATCAATCAAACGTAGGTTTGGTCTTTTCATATAGCTCCATATTTCTTGGAGGCTTTATTCATTCTTTTTCATTCTTTTTTCTCTAATCTTGTCTTCATGCTTTATTTCATTAAGTTGATCTTCAATCTCTGATATCCTTCATTCCATTTGATCAGTTTGGTTATTGATACTTGCATATGCTTCACAAAGTTCTCATGCTGTGTTTTTCAGCTCCATTAGGTCATTTGTGTTCTCTAAACTGGTTATTCTAGTTAGCAATTCATCTAACCTTTTTTCAAGGTTCTTATCTTCCTTGAATTGGGTTAGAACATACTCTTTTAGCTCGGAGGAGTTTGTTATTACCCACCTTCTGAAGCCTACTTCTGTCCTTTTGTCAAATTCATTCTCCATCTAGTTTTAGTTTTGTTCCCTTGCTGGCAAGGAGTTGTGATCCTTTGGAGGAGAAGAGGCATTCTGGTTTTTGGAATTTTCAGCCTTTTTGCACTGGTTTTTCCTCATCTTCATGGATTTATCTACCTTTGGTCTTTGATGTTGGTGACCTTCACATGGAGTTTTGTGTGGAGGTCCTTGTTGTTGATATTGATGCTATTCCTTTCTGTTTGTTAGTTTTCCTTTTAACAGTCAGACCCCTTTGCTGCAGGTCTGCTGGAGTTTGTTGGAGGTCCATTCCAGACCCTGTTTGCCTGGGTATCACCAGCGAAGGCTGCAGAACAGCAAAGATTGCTGCCTGTTCCGTCCTCTGGAAGCTTCGTCCCAGAGGGGCACCCACCAGATGCAGCTGGAGCTCTCCTGTATGAGGTGTCTGTTGACCCCTGCTGGGAGGTGTCTCCTAGTCAGGAGGCCAGGCAGTCAGGGACCCACTTCAGAAGGCAGTCTGTCCTTTAGCAGAGCTCGAGTGCTGTGCTGGGAGATCCACTGCTCTCTTCAGAGCTGGCAAGCAGAAATGTTTAAGTCGCTGAAGCTGCACCCACAGCCATCCCTTCACCGAGATGCTCTTTCCCAGGGAGATGGGAGTTTTATCTATAAGCCCCTCACTGGGACTGTTGCCTTTCTTTCAGAAATGCCCTACCCAGAGAGGAGGAATCTAGAGAGGCAGTCTGGCTACAGTGGCTTTGCCAAGCTGTGGTGGGCTCCACCCAGTCTGAATGCCTGGCAGCTTTGTTTATACTGTGAGGAGAAAACCGCCTACTCAAGCCTCAGTAATGGCGGATGTGCCTCCCACAACCAAGCTCAAGCATCCCAGGTCGACTTCAGACTGCTGTGCTGGCAGCAAGAATTTCAAGCCAGTGGATCTTAGCTTGCTGGGCTCCATGGGGGTGGGATCCAATGAGCTACACCACTTGGCTCCCTGGCTTCAGCTCCCTTTCCAGGGAAGTGAACAGTTCTGTATCACTGGCATGCCAGGTGCCACTGGGGTATGAAAAAAACTCCTGCAGCTAGCTCAGTGTCTGCCCAAACAGCTGCCCAGTTTTGTGCTTGAAACCCAGGGCCCTGGTGGTGTAGGCACCTGAGGGAATCTCCTGGTCTGCAGGTTGCAAAGACAATGGGAAAAGTGTAGTATCTGGGCCGGAATGCACTGTTCCTCACTGCACAGTCCCTCATGGCTTCCCTCAGCTAGGGGAGGGAGTTCCCATCCCCTTGTGCTTCCCAGATGAGGTGACATCCCACCCTGCTATGGCTCGCCCTCCATGGGCTGTACCCACTGTCTAACCAGTCCCAATGAGATGAGCTGGGTACGTCAGTTGCAAATGCAGAAATCACCCGCCTTTTGCATTGATTTCACTGGGAGCTGCAGACTGGAGCTGTTCCTATTCAGCCATCTTGTCAGATCTTAGCTTTTTTAAATACTATAATTTTTATTTTTAATTTCATCATTGTATTTAATCATTTTGCAAACAATTCATAATATTCAAATTGTGATAAGATAAAATATCTTGTGAAAGTACTTTTCAACTATAATCACTGAGAATTAATGTAAGTAATCCCACTATCATTTGCCCTTGTTTACATTGATTTTGATTAAGTTGTTTAGCTTTTGTTTTGTTTTGTTTTCTGGTATATGTTCCTACCTCTATACTTTGGAGACAGGAATTATTTTCTTTATATCAGCTCCCCATGGTACCACTATTCAATAAATGGGTCCTCAATAACATTGACCAACATAATCATGATTGACTATGCCAGTTTAATGAATAGAATACAACTGGGATCAGGTGAGTGAGTTATCAGTAAAAGAGGTGAATGGGTATGTTCTCATATTCTTTACGGAGAACTTAGGCACAATATATCAATGAGTTTAAAAGTATATGTAGTAAATGTATGTTTGCACCAAAATCTATATCATGGTAAATGATTGGAGATAGAGATGTTTTGGTGATAAAGGTGAAAATACCTAAAAAATCAACACAACTCACATTATGCAGACTTAGAACTGGCAACATATTGAATCTAGTTCCTGAATCTCATAATGTCTCACTATGAAGAGATTTGGGAATAAAGGAATAATCAGTCCAGTGGTTCCTCTGTGATTTCTCAGCACAGTATCAGCCAGGTGCAACCTCTGTTAAGATCACCAGCTGTTTGGAGGCAGCCAGGATTGGCAGGTAGGCCAAGAAACCTTGGTGCCTTCACTAGAAAACCTTCCCTTGTCCTTGTTCTCCCCAGCTGTCTTTCATACTTTTATTCCCTGGAAGCAAGAGGAAGTCTTTCCCTTCTATCAAGAAAAACTGAAGCCTAGGTTGTGTGTATAGTCCAGGTGTAGATCAAATTGATGGTCAGGAGCCTGCATTCCCTACCTTTACTGCTCACTCCAATCAGATGCTCCTTTTCTTTGCCTCTGCCTGCTCACCTGGCTCACTGCATGGTTATTACTTCTGCTTGCTTAACACCATATGTCACACCCACATGTGAGAAAGCACACTGAAGGTCATCCATAACTGTAGCCTAATTCTCTAATTTCTGATCTCAGATACCAGATGTTTTAGCCTGGTCTCTAATTATTTACTTCATGACCTCCTACCCTGGCCCCTAGAATTGCAAACCCCTGATGTCTGCTCTGCCCTTCAAACATTACTGCGACTGGAGACCTCCCTCTAGAATCATCAGTGCTAGAGGCATGACAGGCAGAATAAGGTGGCTGTTAAGACATGGACTCTGTGGCCAAAATACCTGGGTTTTAATCCCAGATCTTTTACTTACTAGCTTTGTGACCATAGGCGGTTCACTTAGCCTCCCTAGGTATCAGTTTCCTCTTCTATAAAATAGGGACAACTATAGCAACTTCACAGAGTCATCATGAGGATTAATCTTGTTTCTAAAATAAAATGTACAGAATAATGTCTGGCATGTAATAAGTGGTCAAAAATGTTTGCTGTTATTAGAGTGGCCAATTTCACTTTTTATCTCAGTCATAATGGCAGAACACTAAAAAGGCAATTAAATTAATTTTAATGACTCAATCATCTGGCAATCTTAGTTTCTATTTTTTTATAATCAAGGTGCTCATAAATTCTAGTTTTCCAATTTATACCTGTTGTCCTGGGCTAATTATTAATAGCAACTTCTTTTATTCTCAGAAGTGTCCAGATTTGGACAATAACATGTGTAATCACCCTAATTATAATATAGAGTACTCAGTCGTTCTCCTGTACAATTAGAAGAATGAATTAGATGGCCTCTGAGATCATGTAAAACATGAGGGTTTTGTGAAAATATGTGTTATATATATGGTAAGAAATATTTGGGTGTTTTATAAATAAATTTTAAAATCCAATAAAGGGCCATTAGCTTCAGTGAAGATGACATAATTTGATGGCTTTTTAAATTTTTAAAATAAATAAAGAGTATGTGGAGTGTGGCTCCACATACATGTATGTGGAGTGCTGATTTTATTTTGCATGTTCAAAATGCATAAGAACGTCTCTGGAACTGTTCCCTCACTCTCCTTTAGTTCTTCCTCTCCTCTTCCCTACTTGCTTTTACTCTCTCTTCTCTTCATTAGATTTGAGGTGGAGTAGGGAGTAGGCAAGAAGAGAGAGAGCTTTTTCCCTCTCCTAAAACTCAACCTATACTCTGTTAAATCAGAGTTCCCAAAAAAGCTTCATTTAGTTCATTACTTAACATTTCAAAGCACTTAAAGCCAGAAATAGCTTCTGGAGGATGACACAATTTTTTAAGGTTAAATTAAATACACTACATGAGAATTGTTTTTGTTTCTTATCTCTTTTCCATCATACAGATTAAGTTTTCCCATTCAAATATTGTACTATTTATGTCCATCTTAAAATTACTTTTAATCACTCTGCTTTATGTCATTGATTAAGCTTGTAAAATTTAAGCTAAATAAATAACACTTATAAAGCATATATTGCAATTAATACTACTTACTTTAAAAGTTGATTGATATATAAATATAGTTCACAGTTATGAAAATAGAGATTTTATATACTTCAGTAGACATGCAAAATTTAATCTTAAATATGAATCACACTATAATTGTGTGATTGTAATGAGCTGAAAGAAAAAAAAAAAAAAAAACAAGGATCCTGCAGAGAACAAGAAATTGTGAAAGCAATCATTGTGGGAAATAATTGTTACATTTATGATTCTTTCAATTATGGATTATGGAGACAATTGCAAGGCAACCTCTTCAGTTTCAAGACAGCATGGTGTTTTATATAATAAGCCTCTGAATAAAGCAACTGTTATCAATAGTGTTTGCAACTTAATTGGCTACCTTTGAAGCTAAGGAGCTCTTTTTGCCCTCCAGCTTTGATTCCCAGCTATATCTTAAAACATTGGTATTCTGTCCAGCTGTTTAACCTCCATCCATGTTCACAAATTCTCTGGAGGATAGTGCACATACATTTTACTAGAGCTGAGCAACATTTTCACAAGGGAGAAATAAACCTTACAATAAGCCCAGAATCTGTTAAGCATTCATAAGTGTATGTGTTTATACAACAACATGCCCACACTGCACCTCTGCCCTATTATAATTACATTTAACATAAAAGGAACATCACCTCAAACCACAAGTAGAATTGATTAAGTTCTTAAACAAAGCTAGCCTCTAACGCTTAGCCCATTTACCAGAAATAGTATTAACAAGGAATGCATTCCTGTTTCAAGGTTTGTCTAGAAGAAGCTTTGCCTCAAACAGGCTTTGGTCCCTCAAAGGCCAATGTTCTCAAAGGCATCTGCCCCAGCAGGAATGTCAGCCAGTGAGGATAGCAGCTTGAGAAGTGACAGTTTCATGGCCCTGGTTTGGTGTAACCAGGAAGAGAAGAGGGAGGCTTAGTAATACCAGAAAGTGGGGGGGAAAGAAAGTACAAATGTACAGCTTGTGATTAAAAAGGGGAGATCAAGAATTCTAATGACCAAAATATCTTGGAAGGTAAAATCTGGGGGAGGCAAACATTCATCTCAAGTTCATTTCAATGATCCATCCCATTTGCTTTTCCTATAGTGAGGTCTCAGCTATAATATAACAATATCCCCTTTAATTTATGTCATAGAAAAAAAAACGTTCATTTGATGTCTCTTGGCATTCAATCAGTAATACCAAAATAGAAAGTATGTAAGAGTGGATTATTAGAGACACCAATATTTTAAAAGCAATACACTGATTCGGAGTGAAGTTTCCCACAGTGATATTATCTCAAATAACTCAGCATTTGATTGGTTTTACCAAGACTATTTCTGGTTTTCCTGGATAATCAGTGCTTCTCTAAAACTATTTGGAATGAAGTAAATGCAGTTCTGGGCAGTGAGGTCCCAGTCATGGTTTTCACTCAATCAGCTCCTGCAGAGGAGTCCTTCTGTCCCTCGGACAGTTCCTTCTGTTGCTGCCCCTACACCCTGCTGTCCTTAAACAAAGATACGTAATCATTTCAGAGATGTTGAAAGACTCCCAAAATGCCTCCCCACGAAATTCAATACTGACAAATCCCTACTTTTATGGCTTTTCCTGTACCTCAAAGGATTTGTTCCAGACAGCCCTTATTAAAATACAGGTATGTTACTGGAAGTCCTAACACTTTGTCATCCACTATGATAGTAAAACCAAACTTGCGATTTCATAAGCTCTTTGTTAGGACATTAAAAAAATAGGATTCATTTTCATTCATCCAAACATATATTGTCAACCAACCACAGCTGGACTAATTGCTGAGAATCTCAAGATAAATTTTATAAAATGTCTCTACCCTCAAATGGTCTACTGTCTGTTAAGGAAGATAGAGTACTACATACAAATCATTTAATTGCATGTAATAGATGAGTCTTAAAAAGGAATTATCTGATTAAAAAAAATTCACTTTGGTCAGTTAAATAAAGGAGATCGTAGCATAAAGAGTTAAGGGTATCTAATAAGAAATTGCAGTCTCAAGAGGAACTCAAACAGGAATTGATAAGCCAACAGGAACCAAAATGGTATTCCACTCATTCTCTCCTTCTTAGACTCCCAAATATCTCTCATATATGCTTTTTCTTGCAATCTGCTTCATTTTCCTACTCTTTTCCACAGATCAGCTCTCTTGGCTTGCATGTGTGACTATGACACCTTTAAGACCATGAGACCTTATTCATCCAATACCCATAGCCAACGAATTTACTTGCTCTATATCTCCATATCAATTCCTTAGAAAGAGAATCTGACTTAATGTACACCAGGCCTAAGGACACATTCTCTTAAAAGAAAGTGTGGTGATGAGAAGTAGACACTTGTCCTCTCCAGGACAGTAAGATAATTTCAAGGTGAGCCTTGAAGGAAAAGTAGGCGTCTTTCAGAGAAACAAAGGGGAAAAAGCAGTCTAAGACAGATGGAATGACATGTTAAAAGGTATGGATAGAGCAAAGCAGCCCATAAATAGCCCATAAAGACCCATGTATAAAGATGCATGGCCAAGAGGCAATTTATGAAGCTGGGAAGATAGCCAGGGACCAGATGAGGAAGCACTTTTTATGCTGTGCTAAGGAGTATGATTTTTACCCTACAGCTGATGAAGGCAGGGTGTCAAAATATTTACGTAGAGGAGAGACAAAAGCAGACCTGTGTTTTAGAAAGAAAACTCTAACAGCAGGGTGAAGGATGGACTGGACACACCACTCAAGAAGCTATTTCAGTAATTCAAACAAAAGGTGGTGCAGACTGAAAATAAGACCATGGCAAAGAGGAATAGAGAAGAGGAAGGTTTCAAAAATATTAAGAAAGTAGAACCTAAATGGAATGGGGTCAGTTCAGAAAAGCAAAGATTCATAAGCTTTGATATGGAGAAGAGAAGAAAGTTTAAACCTAACCCAAGGCAGGTGGTAAGGGGTGTACCAGACATGAGAAAAAAGAACACACTGAAAGAAATGATGGGCATATGAGAAACGTTGTACCTTCTTTCTAATCTTTTTGTGGGCTAGTCTATTCCATGGTCTCTGAGTATGTTAACCCAAATAAATAAAGGAAGACCCCAACTTTCCAGGGTGTGAGCATAACAGGCTGAAAAATAATTGGTAATTAAGCCTTAAAATCAAAGGCATACTGCATTTATCCTGTTATTTTATTAAAATGTCTTTCAATTCAACCCACCACACAAAAGGACAAGAATTCACTTCTAGTGAAGTCTTAACTTGTGAACGCTGGGCCTTGTTTTATTATGTATTTAATTAGAAGTTTTCGTGGTGTTGTTTTCCTTTCAATTCCATGAAGAAAAAGTAAAAAATGAGGAATATGAACTTCTCAGATGATCCTATGACTTTGAAGCCACGTATCTAAATATATGATCTCTTGCTTTTGCATTTAGAAGCCCTGGGGAGCTACATTATCTGACTGATTATGAATGCATATATTTTCATAAGAATATGCAATCTTAACCAGCTCAGCACAGGACACTGAAGTGACTAAGTATCAAATTAAAGATTATTCTTTTTTGTGTAGAATTCGCTCCCGCAAGAAATTGAACAAGGGGATTTGAAATCCAAAAACAGTGGGACCACCTCCCGAGACATTATTCATTATTAGTTGGTCCCAGTCTTCCAGTTTCTTATCTCCCTGTACACCCAATGCTCCCATTGCTTTAAATTATTATCATTATTTGCTAAATGCCTTTGGTATGCTCGGTACCCTGTCAAGCACAGAAAAAAGGTACCATACCTGCCCAGGGGCTTTCTACCTAAATTACACAGATATAATTTAAGTTTGAAAATGAGTTGTAGTTGTCAGTTACAGTCTTTTCAATGAGCTTAGAAGCAATATGACAAAACTAAAAGAATATAGATTCATATATTGAATCTTTCCCCCCTCCTTGGATCTTTCTATCCCACAGCCCAGTTCACTAACCCAGACAACAGCATCACAGAAATATGCCACAGATCAATAGTGAGAGGTCATTGATAGCTCAGAGAAAATAATTAGCACTTTGAAACAATCCTGTGTATGTGCCCCACTTCTTACCTGCCCGCCAGAGAGAGGGGAGCCTGTATTCGAAAGCAGCAGCAAGTGAGGAAAGCTGAGTGAAAGCTGAACAAGAGCCTCCCTCTTCCCTGAGCCTACGCCACCCAGTCCAAGGCTCTATATTGCTGCCAACACTCACATCCCTGTCCAGATCTTCCCCATCTTCAGAGGCCTTGTTCATCCCAGACCTCTCCTCCAACTCCTGTGACAAATGTCTAGAGAAGTAAGGACTGAAACTTCAGTACCTCTGATTTCAGTCCTTTACATACCCTGAGAAACACATCTCATCAATATATATTGTATTTATGTTTACATGCAAGTCCAAGCGTATAAAAGAAAGAGAAAATGGGGGTACTCTTTCACCTATATTTCTTCCCTTCACTCCCATTATTTCTAACAAAAACAATCCTTTTTAAAAATAAAAAAAATGCTGTGTTTTCCTCAAGGTCAGATCGGTGATAAGGCAAAGGCAGTGAATCTGGGCTCTATTCCACAAGATGGAGAAAACCCCAGACAAAAACCATAGGAGGCAGATGTGGAAAAGGAAAGCAGGATGATCATCCCTTGAGCCAGTGAAGCAAAGAACAGTAGGGGGCTTGGTGCAAGGGATGGGATATAAGGAAATGGCCTGAGACTTCAGAGAATAGCTGCAGGTTTACTTATACTAGAAAGTTCTTCCACACCCCCAACCCTACTGTTATCGCAGCCACCACTAAACCGACCTCATCCCAAACCCTAGACCCTGCCAGTGGTTTGCCTGCCAGTGGTGTCTCCACCACCTATGGTTTGTCCTTAGGGCATTCCTTGTTTCCTCTGCCTAACAGGAAGGAGAAGAGGAATAATCAGTCCTTCCAGGATGCATAAAGGGGAACCATGCAGTACACTCAGGAGTTCAATCACTGAAAGTCATTTCCTGGCACAACATCATTCCACAGTGACACAAGTTGCACTGCCTTTGAGGGCTAAGCCAAGAACCTCTATGGGAGGATGTTTGAGTTACCTAAATTTGAACACGTTTCTCCTTTGAAATATAAGTTCCTTGAAGGCAAAGCTCATGTCTGACCATGAATATAGTGAACAGTGCATATGAATACTTTTCTAAAAAATAAGTACTTACATACCCACTGCATTACTGCCTGCTGGCTTTACCCTCTACCTTATTCACAGAGCCAGCTCCTCAGTCATTTCAATCCAGCCAAGTACCACCAGCTACACCCACTTCTACAATGCACAAGGCCAACTCTGCCACCTGCTCTGGCCATCTCTTTTGCTTCCTATCTGGATCATTCCACCATGCATTTCCTCCCTGATGCAAGCTTAACACACACATTCATTATTGATTTAAGGGTTATTTACTGAATGCCTATTATGTACAATACATTGTGCCAAGTACAGGGAATTGTTAAGTTCAGAGTTTTTTGAGTTTTAACATTCCATTCATGTCTGCTCTAACCTAATAATTTCTAAAATGTCAAACAGGTTTTAGTCCACTGACGCAATATGAATCTAACTTCTTATTCCTCATACTCCTGGCATTTGTCTGGAGGGTCTTGAATGTATGCATACTTCATTTCTCACTGATCCTTTATAGTCTTGTTGTTTGGACCACCAAAACCTTAGTCTATTTTCATTCAGGTAAATAAAATAGCGTTCAATAGATAGCACAATGAAACTGTGTTTTGCAGACTGTATAAAAGTAATTTCAAAAGTAGTTATGTTCTTATGGGGCTTAAGATATGCTACCCCAAAATATGGAACCTTGGCATATGTTGAGCTGAAGGAATAATTTAAGCTAAAATAATTTGAGAAAATGGCAAAAGCAGAAAAGTCTCCCTGACCTGTTCCCATCCTTCTCCCCTGGAGCAGATCATAAACCTAGGAAGGATTTTCTGACCTGCCCTCAAAGGAGGTCATAAGAGCCTCAAGTGAGAAGCATCCTCCTTATACTCGGAGAAAAGAACATCTTTATCTCTGTAGAAAGAGAGAAATCGGAATCAAAAGACCTTGCTAAATTTCCCTGAGTTTATCATATTTAGCTCATACCCTATTTGTCCTATCATATTTCTCCACAAATGTCCACTCTTCACCAAACCTACCAGAAAAAAACAGTCAGGTTTCACTGTTCTTCAGGTCTTCATTTCCTTATGAAAGGACATTTTCCCATGTCACATAAAACTTATATTTAATAAATTTGCATGTTTATCTCTTGTTAATCTGTCTTTTGTTATATGGGCTTCAGCCATGAACCTAGGATGGGTAGAAGAAAATATATTTTTCCCCAAAATATGTACACCTATTCTGTATCAGCTAAAAAAAAAAGATAAAAAGAAAATCTTCCACCCCTACAGAGCAGAGATGATGCTCAGGAGACAAAGAAAGCAAAAGGAAAAATATATATATATAACAAATGTAAAACAAAATTGTAATCAAAATTGAAATAGCAAAAATCCTGCGAGTAAAAACTACTGCTACACCATGTTTGCTTGAAAATACAGATTTTCAGGGCAAAACAATGAGGCAAAGGTGAGTTTTTGCTTGGCAAAAAGACTTACAGTATCACTTTGCAATATGAATAAAGCATGGTTCAATCAGTAAAAACAGAATATACATATACATACCTCTTTTCTGGTATGCATGAATATCGCAAATCTGTTGTATTTGTACAATAATTACTCAATACAAGCTTGTTCAATAATGGATCATCATTTATCAATTTTTAGCTCCCATTCTGTCTTCTAAACCTTGCCAAATATCTATAAAAATAAGAATAATCAGGTGGGAAGTATATTTTAAGAACAGGTCAAATGATTTAAGATTGGATCAGTCCTCTCCTTTCTCTTCACTGCCCAGACAAAGGCTAATATATGATTGTCAGATCTGGAATCCATAAATGTCATAAGCACAAAGCTAGATAATCCACATCATTGGGGGGAGGGGTGCAGAGGTAAAAAAGAGGAGAGAAACAGACCACATTTAAAGAAAACATTTTATTATCATACTTTGTAAATGTTGGTTAAAGAAATGTTTTAATCTTATTGTAATATATTTTTCCTAGTTTCCTTGCTGCCTAAATTTTTCCTATCTAAATTACTACGTGGATTTGCCAGTAAATTTCTTTTTTCTTTACATTTTCTATAGATCTTTTAATCTTATCTGTCTCCAGGTTCTCTCATCCCTGCCTCTCCCCGAACCCTTCTTTCATTAGTCTATATAATATAATCTATTTTCCTCTCAATAATTTTATTTTTTTCTTTTTTAATCTTAAATCTGGTTTGTACACAATCAGGTATATAGATAACAGTAGTGACTAATACAGGATGCTAAAAAATAGGTATAAAAATGGCAACATCATTTTATTTTTAATTTTTTAATCAGGTTTTTTCTTTCCTCGGGGAGGAGTCTACCTTACTTTTTATTGTCATAAGTACCTTTATTCCGTTAAAGGCATAAATGTGAATCAACATTTCCAACAAGAGCTCAAATCCTAAACTAGAAGTCCAGAGAATTCACGGTATGTAAAAACTTGTGGGTGCCTTGACTTTTTAATGGGAGTAGATTTGGGTCTGGATGAAGTCACCGATGTTTCTCAGAAGAAACAAATGTCAGCGCGACCTATTAAAGTCAACCCTGAGCTAGGTAGCAACAATGAGCTAGGGATTAGCATTGACAGCTCCCTTAATGTGATTCTTTTGGACAGGGATTAATTTAATGTGTTGCTGTCAAATGAAACAAAAAACGAGATGGATTTACTAATGACTCTATTCTATACCACACACTTTTCCACTCCTGATCTATGTCAGAATGAATCTGACAGCAAGAGAAAATAATTTTTTAAATGAAAAGGAAGAAGACATTGCCTTCTTGACAAACTCAAGAAAGGAGTTTTCACTGGGCTCCCAAGAGGAAGGATGAGCGTGGGGTGCACGCCCACGTGGAGGGAAGCACTGGGAACCGCTGCTCCAACGAACGCGCACAGCACCAGGCTCGGACCCAGTGTCAGGTCCCAGCTTTGGCACAAACTGGCAAGACAGCCTTAACTTCTGCAGGCCTCAGTTGCCTCCGATGTGAATGTTAACGGCTCTATTACGCGGCTTCTAAATTTCCCCTTAGCTCTAAATTGCTCACCTCTAGAAGAGGGAGCCCCCAAACCCACCAGGAGCTCTAGCCTTGTTTCAAAGACAACTCGGCTGTGAGGCTGTGACAGAGAGGGGGCGAACCACAGAGCGAAGGGTTGATCTTTAGCAAAACGGTTTGCCAAGTCAAATGCTAAAGCCTCCTTAAAATAATTTGGATTCTTCTTTGTTCTCCCTAACAAAGAAACTTTAATTCGCAGTTCTCTGCGAAGAAAGACAATGCAGACAAGCCATTTTCAGGTGAAAGGTGTCTCGTCAATTGATACTCATTGAATAATCACTGAGGACTGGCAGGAGCTATTCTTCGAATGGGGTGCTCATAATCTGCAACTGCATCGATTTACAATATAGACTGGGCATGATTCGTCCTTGTGATTGTTTTGATTTGCCCCCTGAGGTACAAACGTTGCTAGTCTTGTGTATTTGTGTATATTCCTGTAAGTTACCGTGAGGTTTGTAATAGCCCAGGCCCCCTCGTGTCTGTGAGTCTGGTCTCACCGACAGGGATGCCCCCTAGCAGCGTCTGAGCCCAGGCGGAGGACACGTTGTCCCCGCCCGGCGCCTGAGCCCGGGGACGTGTGGTTGACTGGGCTTCAACCTGCAGCCCCCGCCTGCAACCCTCGGGGCGCGCCCGTGCGGCTGGAGAGGAAAGAGGTCTGGGCCGGGACGGGGACGCCCCGCGATGGCGAGGCTGGGAGACCTGCCCGTGGCGCAGGAAGAGCTTGAGCGAGACGGAGAGTGGAGGGATGGGGGATGCTTCTCCCCTCGCCACAGCCTAGACGCCTCCCGGCCCTCGCTCCCCTGCCCAGACTGCGGCTGGGGAAGGGACGCCAAGAGAGGCTTCCCGGTCGCGCCCCTGAAAAGCGCAGTTGCTTAGGGAGGAAATGGCTCCCCGCTCGGCCGCCTCCTCCGCCCGCGCCTGGCGCCGGCTCCTTCCCGGCACCCGGCCGCGCTCTGCCCGCCCCGCGCGTCCTCTCCCCCGGCGGCCAGCGCGGTCTGGCCGGAGCCCCGATCTGGGGTGAGGAGCGGTGAGAATCCTGGCTCTGGCACTTAGCTCGGTGGCCTTGAGCAGTCACCTAACCTCTCAAGGTCGCTCCTTTCCCACCCGTAAAGCGAGACTGAAGCCGCCGTCTCTGCGGGCTCCCGAGAGGATGAAAGGAAGGATGGAGACCCAGCCTCAAGCTCCCAGTGCCCGGCCCCGTCTCCGTCCGGCTCGTTTCTTCCTCTTCTCTATTTTCTGCCTACTCTTCTCTAGTGTTTGCTGTCGTTTTTGATCTTGTGTTTTTCCTCTTGGTTTTGTCTCCCCAGTCTCTCGCAGAATCCGTTTCCTTTCAATTCTCCTTTTTCTCCCGTGTTCGTTATTGTGACCAAATTCATCAAAGATTGGTTTCCACTCCCTAGACCCAGGCCTCCCCAAGAAACTGCTCCCCCCCTCCCATAATCTCCAGCGCCCCCTCGCCGGGCTATCCCAGATAAACAGACAGTCAAGAAAGAACTCGGCTTATTACACAAATACGGTCTTAAGACACACGTCCCCTTCGCACCATTTCCAACCATTAAATTTCTGCTACGTGGGACCTCTGAGACCACGGCTTCCCTGAGGGCAGGAGCCACCGTGGCTTCTTTGTCACCATGTCCCCAAAACCAGGCCCAGAAATCCATGCGAGGGCTGGAGGAACTCAGCCCACGACCGACGAGCCGAGTGGGGAGCTGAGACTGGAGCCTAGACTTCCAAATACTCCTCTTGGTCCTTGGTACAGAGAAAAACGAATTCCTATATGATGTTCCATAGTCAAATATGAACATATTATTTAAAAGCACAATGTTGACTTGTGTTTTTTTAAAAACCATGTTCCGTAACTTTTACCTGTAGAAATGAGGTTTGGATCAAGTTCTTAATTACGAAATATGGTTAAGAGAGAAAATTAAAACACCACCAAGTTGAATTGCCTAAAGATGAGCTGCATTTATACTCATTTATTGAAACATTTTAAAGATGCTTAAAAATACACGTTATTTCTTTACAACCAAAAACCACACTGTATACACTATCATAGTATATATAATACAAAGATTATAAAATGTCATAAACTATAACCAAAGTATGTACAAGAACTTTTTTAAAAGAAGAAAAAAGCTAAGGAAAAAAAAAACTCTTGTAAAGAAGGCTAAGAAGATAATTTTTAGTTGCTTGCAAGTTACTTCAAACCTAAAAGTAACAGGTTTCCTTTGAAATTATTTCTCATTTTTATTGGAATCTAATTGAAGATCACCTGTAAAAGGTGGGGGAAGGAAGACAAGTGGGGAAAGAGCAGTTCTATGTAAAGATTTTTGAAAAGGTAAAAGAACCACAGTACCACCTTGTGGGGAAAAGAGATTTTTTTCTCCTTCAATATTATGGTTGTTTTATTTCCCTATACTACAGTCACACACACACACACGCACACAAATTAAAAATAAAAACAAAGTCATTTGGGGCTCAAAGCAAAAATTTAGTTGTGATAATATGCTTTCTCTAATATTTTTAACACACTGGCATATTTATATTAAAACTTTTAAGATTATACTAGAAAGTTAAACATAACAATATGTGATATTAAGAAATTTTACTCTTAATGCTGCAAATAATCCCATAAATCAAATGTCAAATGTTAGGCATGAAATAGTAAATATAAAACTGTGAGCACATTCTAACAGAATAATAATTCTTTTAAAATTGGCTTCGATTTCAGTATTAAATACAATTTATGCATTTTAAAAATATATTTCTTTTTTCAATTGCTTGGACTTGGAAAAAACATATTTTTAGATAAATACAAAGCAATTTTTATATATTAAAGTTGTTTGTCTCATTATATCTAAGAAGGGTGGAGCAGCCAGGCATTTATAGAACTCACAATTGTTACCTTACCAAAACTGTTCTAGCCACTTTCAGGATATAAAGAGGGCACAGATCATAAAGCTTGACTTTTAAAAAGTAAAATTGTAAGACTCCAGAGCCAAGAAATGCAAAACAAAAACTGTTCCTCATCTATTGTACATCTGGAAATATCTTAAATGACATGAATGTTTCCTGCTCTAAACGTGTTTTCTGTGAGGCAAGAGGGAATTCAGGGGTTACCTGTGGGCATTCTTTATTCTTTGTGCTTCAGAATCACAGGACTGGTATATCCCTCTGACCTTTAGGAAGGACTAAATCAAAAGCATCCCAGGAAGAGACCAGTGTATTTCCAACTGTGTTCAGCAGAGCCCTAGGGGCTGTCAAAAGATTATGAGGGGAGGGAAACACTGAGAGAGGCCCCTCACTCGCAGCTTCCACCAAGCAAGTCTGCTTTCATCGTTTTCACATATAGGAATTCTGCCTACAATTCAATGTAAACAACAGGCTCTGTGGCTTTAAAAATCCAACTAATTTTGTATAAGTCTAATAAATAAATGTCGTAAGAAATGTCCTGATGCTTCCTGCAAGTTTATTAACAAATGCACTTCAAGAGCAGCCCACCATGCTTCCACATACTACATTCTTTTCTTCTTTAAAAAGATTCATTCATTACAAAATGTACATAGGTTGGAAAAACTTTTCCAATTAAAATGGAAGTACATTAAACTAAAAATCTCCTTCTCATAACCCCAACCCATTCACTCCCCAGGAGTAACACAGTTAACGTTCTGATTTGTATCTTCCTAGACAGTTTCTCTGTGTGCATAGGCACACGCCTGTATGGGTGCATACACATGCCCATCCCCAACAGTGTTTGATTGTTTGTTTGTTGGTTTGTTTCAAGAAAACAGGATTATATACCTGTGTTTTTTCTTCTCAATAACATAATAACATCTTTCTGTGTCAGTAGCTACAGAACCACCTCATTCCTTGCAATGACTCCATGGTATTCAAGGTATGGATGTGTATAATTTATTTAATCTCATCCTTATTGTTGAATATTTGGATTTTTCCTCTATTTAAAAAAATATTTCCTACACTTTCACCCGGCCAACATCTATACATACAATTTTCGGGTTTTTTTAAATGTTTCTTCCTCAGAGTAAACCACACCATCAACGTATAAGAAGTAACAACTGCAAATTTTTAAAACATAATTTCTCAATACAATATACTTTTCCTGAAAGAGCATTTTAAATACAACAGAATAGGATTTTTGTAAGCGTAGTTTCATATTAATTTCTTTACTGGGAAACAAATAAACCTTTATCTTTTTAAGATTTTTTTTCCAATACCACACAAATGAGATTTATGCTTTTTTGGAGAGCTATTTGGCTGCATCTATCAATATTTAAAATATTCATGTCTTTCAACCTAACATCAAGGTAGCTTTTCTATAGGAATATTCACACAAGTTCATTAATTCATTGAACACATTTATTGAATCGATCCAAGTGCTAGTCATTTTGCTAACTTCTCATGGAAGAGTGTTTAAAAGAAAAAAAATACTCAGGGGGATTATGGTATAGTGAGAGAAATCTATACTGGATAATCACGTGGTACATATGCCATTATAAATTATGAAAAATAGTAATAGGAAAAGTAAATTATAATAAGTGATTTTAACAGTGGGTTTTCTTCCCAAAGAGCTACAAAATGTTACACCATCTTCTCTCTCATTATACTTCACCTTTTAAGCCCAATCTTTTACGATATATTTCTAAAGCATCCCACATATATTTTTCTTTTTTTTAAATATACCTCAACACACGGACAAACCACTTAAGTCTAATGAACCTTCAAGATTGACAAGTCACTGCTTTCAGCTCATTTTAGTCTTTGTCCCAAATTTATTATTAAGATATTATTAAGATACTTAGGCATTCGTATTTTACCAGCCCTTTCACTTGTCTATTGTGAATTCATTTTTCAAATAATGAGAAATAAGGAGAAAATATAATAGAATATTCAAATATATAAATAAATATAGTTGTTTGGATAAAGCCAAGAACATAAGCGCAGCTAACTTTTTGACTGGCAAGCAACACCAACCTACTACACTTTCAAAATCATTGCCGATAAGATGGTTTAGAAGAGTCCAAATTAACACACAGAAGGTAGTTCAGGCATGCCAATCTCAAAGTCTGTACAGACTTTAATACGTGAAAAGATATGTATGAAAGCTAAAAGCTAACATAAAGTGTTTTTTATTGTAGTGGAGGAATAAGAGCTAGAAAAAAGGTGTGGCAATGGTTTAGTTTTCAAGGATGTCAGTTGTGATAGTAGTAGGAGACACCAAGACTAAAATGAGCTGTGAACCCACAGAAAATTTCGACAAGTCTGAGCATATTTAGAGGACATGTTAGATTTGGCTACCAGGCAGGGCGCGGTGGCTCACGCCTGTAATCCCGGCACTTTGGGAAGGCGAGGTGGGCGGATCACGAGGTCAGGAGATGGAGACCATCCTGGCTAACACGGTGAAACCCCGTCTCTATTAAAAATACAAAAAAAATTAGCTGGGCATGGTGGTGGGCGCCTGTAGTCCCAGCTACTCGGGAGGCTGAGGCGGGAGAATGGCCTGAACCCGGGAGGCGGAGCTTGCAGTGAGCCGAGATTGCGCTGCTGCACTCCAGCCTGGACAACGAGCGAGACTGAGTCTCAAAAAATAAAAAAATAAAAAAGATTTGGCTACCAAAGGTCTATTTGTAAAAGGTGCTTCTGGAAAATAACTCATCTTTAGGTTAACAGAGATTTTAGACTACAGGTTTGACCCAACAAAGGATAATGAGCCAGTCTCATTAGAGGAATGATTTTGGCTGTGTTAGCAAGCTATGGAGACTTCCTGAAAGCACTGGTAAAAATTTAAGAGGCCAGAATAACTTCAGGGTAGATGGAGGATGGGGAGGTGATAATCAGAGAAGTACTGTTTTGTTTTTGTTAGTGTGAAACTGTGACCCTATGACCTGATTTTTATCCTGTATCTGGTGCAACCTAAGGAAATGTGAGTTAGATAACCTAACAGTAGGCCCAACTGGAGAAAGTCACTATGAAGCTGACACTGGCTTTGTTGTGCTAAGTTCTTTCTTTCAAGCTTTGGCTGAGTTTGAATTTTGGAAGCAGAGTTCTTTCTATCTGAATCATGAGAAGAACAGATCACTATCAAAGAAAGATTATTTGAGAACTCATTAATGACTCCAACTGGTATAAAACAATGTCTTGAAACTATAATAGAATAAACTCCCACTCTCCTCCCCCCTCCCCACTACCAAAAAAAAAAAAAAGACAGAACAGCCCTGGTCCCTAGCATTTAGGGTAGGGATTGACTGGGAAGGGGTGTGAGGGAACTTTCTGGGATGATGGATAATGTTTTATAATATAATAGGCTTTCATTTATACAGGTATATTCATTTGTTGAGACTCAGTGAATGTATACTAAAGATATGTGCCTTTATTATATGTAAAATTTTCCGCAGAAGAAAAATATGTTTAAAATACTGAATTCTTGTTAATGTTATCAGTGCTGAACTATTTAGGGGAAAAGGTACCAATGACTGCAATCTACTTTCATTAGTAAATACATCAAAAATTAAGATGTAGTAATGGGTGGATAAAGGCCAAAAAGATGGACGGAGATGCATAAAACAAGCAGAGTAAAATTTTAATGATAGACTCTAGGTGGCAGACATTTGGGTATTCACTGTAAACTTACTTCAAGTTTGATGTATGTTTAAAATGTTTAATAATAAAATATCGGGGGGAAAATTAATTCCTTGAATCCAAAAAGGTTTGAAGTCTAAAAGGGACAAAAGTAGACTAAGAACCTGTTTACACGCCATCTAAAACAACAAAGAACCAGAATAATGGGAATAGGCAAGATCAGAATGTCAGCTCTTCTAATTTTCCCTGCCTCTGACTCCCCTAGATCCCCACAATTGGTTATACTTGTTTCCCACCTTGAGGTCAGTTTTTTCCTGGTTATCCAGCCATTCTGAGTGTTAGGTAGTCAGTATGTAAGCAGATACAGCTGTTCACTACACAGCTACCCCTCACTTACACACAAACATCACACTCGAAACAAACAAGCTTAGAAGCAGACACTTGCCCATTTCTTAGTCTCATCACTGGCTTCCATGTTGATGCCTGAGCCTCTTCTACCCACAGTCAGGCCTGGGGTTCAGTGCCCCAGGGATGATAAGTAGAATTCTGGAATTATCCTGTCCCTTTCAATCCCAGCTCTGGGAAGCTCTAGTTGTAAGGGTGGAGTTTCTGTTTTGGTTCCTGTTATCTCATCATGTCTCTGTGGTCACTCTCCCACTTTGGAGCCTGAGACCCAGCCTATCACGTAAATAGATGATGACTGCTATACCAGAATGACCCCTAGGATAAAGAAGAGAGCTGGAAAGAGTCCTAGACTTGGAAGCATGAGAATCAAATAAGGGTTGAGAGAGTTGAGGCTACCACTAAAGAGCTTGAGGTCAAGCCACATAATTATTTAACAAATATATTTAAGTTTCTGCATTGTACTAGGCACTATGCCAGGCACTGACCAATTGGTGGCAAACAAAACAGATATAGCCTCTGACCTCACAGAGCTGACAATGGTGGCAGAGTTAGTAAACACCAAAATATATATACATATAAATAGATATATATGAATATATAACAATTTATTATAAATACTATGAAAAAAACAGAGTTCTCTGAGATTATATTAAGGCAACTCACTTTAGATGGATTAGGTAAAGAAGAGCTCTCCAAAGAAATGCCATTTAAGCTGGGACCATGTGAAGTGAAGTACAGGGTAGAGAGGGGAAGATAGTCAAGACTGGCTGAAGAAAATATGAAAGTGAAAAAAAAAAAAGAAAATATGGAAGTGTCTGAGACAGATTAATGTTAGAGGAAAGGGAAGAAATCTGGTGTGACTGGTGTAAACTGGTGTAAACCAGGGAAGGTATAAGTCCTTGGATAAGGTTTCGGACAAGTGAGCATGAACCAGATTTTATCACGCAGGCCTGAAAAGTATGTTAAGGCCTTTGGGTTTTTATTTAAGCACAATGGAAAATAATTTAAGAGTTTTGGACAGAGAAATGAAGTCTTCCTGAGTGCCACTTGACCCAGAAATAGCTCCAGTTCTAGGTACCAAGGCTTCTGAAATAATACAACAAGAATGTCAGCTTCAAGAAGTCAAGGGATTTTTATTTGTGTCACTCACTACTCTTTCCCTAATGTCTGAAATAGCAGGAGCTCAGTAAACAGTACATTTTGTTTACAATTATAGATTTAGGTCATACTCAGTTTAATGGCTCTGCATTTAACTATGAATTCAACACCATAGGGCACTTCTTTTGGCTCCACAGCAAAGAAAACCCTAACTCTGCCACACATAGGACAAGGGCCAATTTGATATTTTGATCACAAAACTCCTGTGGAGGGAAGGAGAACAATGGATACATATAGATTTACATAGTAAGTATTGGGAAAAAAGTGAGAGAAAAACACAATCTGCGAAAGGATGGTGGGAGAGCGTTGGTGGAGCAGTTGTAAATCAATGGTTCAAGTAAGAGTGGAGAGGTGGATCTCCAGGCACTACTGGATCCAGATGCTCAGGCTTTGTCAGTAGGTTTCCATTTCTCTGCTTATATCCTCCAATTCCTTTTACAGGCTTTGTTTTCAAAGCAAGCTCTTCCCAAATGGTCACAAAGATAGCGGCTATTAGCACCAGGCTTACAGACTATCAGCCTAGCAACCCTGGAAGAAAGAGAATGCCTCTTTCCTATAGTTGTAGCCAAAGTTTACTGGTTCTGATTGGTCTGACTTTGTTTACATACCTACCCCTGAACCAATCACCAAAGACATGTTGCAAGGGAGGTACTACTCTCATCATTCACAGATGGTGTTCCCACCACCGAAGAGAGGAGCAGTCAACCTCACCTAAAACCCAAGTACTAGGAGAGGTCATTCTCCAAGGGAAAACCGAGATGTTAACGCCAAAACAAACATCAACGACAGACTTAGAAAGCATCATTTCTATGTGCAAAGAATCTTAATGGCAAAGAATGACTAATAAACCATTGTTTTCTTCAAATAAAATGCATATATTAATCCAAAGCTTTAAATAATATACTGTATTGTACATAAGCTTTCTGCTATGTTTTCTTAAGGTCTGGCTAGTTGCAAATTTCAGGTGAACACTATAGTCAATGAATGCACAGGAATACAGTGACCATGAGAAAACCATAGTTCTTAGTTTATAAATGTTTACACTGACATATGACTGTAAAAAATAACCATTTTTAAGATTTTTATGTATTTCTAAGGAAGTATTAACTTAATATTTTTTAATAAGCTGAAAAAATTGCTGCAATGTATAAAGCTAAATATGGCACTTATTTCAAACTTCTGCATAGTATTAAGAATTATTTGTGCTTCAGACCACTTAATAAAAAAATGTATTCAGTTTTGAGCATTTTTATACTTAATCAAAAGCTTAAACATTTTTTAGCAAATATACCCTAAATAAACACAAAAACTTTGAGAAATGCTAATCTCAGTGAGACATTAGTGGAGTAATAAAATAAACCCTGAAACAAATAAAATTCGACAATAATGAAAACTCATTCTCAAAAGAATGACCAATATAAAGAGCAAAAAAAGAGAACTAGTTAGGTTGATGTACAAGATACACAAAATCAGTAGGCTGCAATCAATATAGAAGAGCATAGCATAGAAAAATGTATTTCCACTCTGAGTATTGCAATGCAAGTACTAGGGAAAGTAATCAGACACATTGAGTAAAACCAATAAACTCTTATTAACAGCCATTAAGATTTGCAAGAGCAGCATATAAATATAGCTGTAAACAACAAAATAAGCTCAACTTTAATCTTCCATGAAAGCAGACAGTTAAGACTAAGCAATCATTAGTCTTAGTCATTGTTATGTATCTACTTAGTGTAGTACCTAGCACATAATAGATGCTCAGTGAGGTTTGTTCAATTAAAAAATTACATGCATAATCACTCCACCCAGTGATTTCTATTATTTAAAGCTATAATTTGGTAGGTCATTTGATGATCTCAAAGTGAAACCAGTTAATGCAAAATTTTTGTGTACATAAATTATGTGAACATGAATTTATATATACCAGCATTTATGTGACTGTTAATCTGCAGTCAAATATACCTAGTAAGATTCTGCCAGTCATATGTTAATGTATATGTTTTCAGGCCTGAAAAAGAAATAAAAAGTCTAACCACTATCTGTATTTAGTAGACCTGCACTGCTACAACCAAGGTTCCACCTGAATTGTTTGGACAATACCAAGTTTTTAGTTCAGTTTCCTCTAGAAGCAAAATCTGAGAAAGCAATTATTGAGTGCACATGGGACAGTGTACTCAATGGACTTACAGAAAAGTCCATGGAACAGTGATCCTTACAGAAAAAGGGGAAGATGATGGAGAAAAGGAAAAGCGGGCAGTAAAGGGTGTATTATTAAGCCAACTGCCCAAGTAGACACCACAAGGAAGCTCTGGAATTAGTCCATAAAAACAGGTGAAGAACCTGGGTATTTATACCTCTACACCACAGATCACTGGGTTAAGGGCCATCACCTGAAAGAAATTAATTTCCATCCCCTTCCAGCTGGCCCATGTATGTGGGCAAAGTGGGTTTTGGCAACTCAAAGGTAGCCACCCAAGAAAGACGTAGTTGCTGCCCGTGGGAAGTCAAGCTCACATGTATGGAAACAGTAAGAGAATTTGAGGGGATATGGGTGGGACACTCAGAATATCTGCTATACCTGGCAATTATTGGCAATTCTTACATAAGCAAAAGAGACCCTAGAGTAAAGAAGAGGATATGAAAACAAAACATAACTGTAACTTCTTTTTAACTCCAGGATAAACAGGCTTTACAGTATAGTGGCTACTACCGTCTACACTCAGTAAACCACTGTGCTTGATAAAGGAATCAGTGAATGATTTAGAAATAAACTATCCACATATAGATACACCACAATACAGCCATTCACACCCCACGTGTAATGAGCTCTGAGTTTTAATTTACTTTTAAAACTTCACTTTTATGTAAGAAGGGACAGCTTTGATGCAGGACTTTTTCTTCCCTAAGAGATGGTCGCATACTCCATTTTTGGCCATAAAGAACCAAGAATAAAAATAATAGATTTAACTCTAACAATTTCTCCTAATATAAACACAGTTATGTAGCCAATTAAAAACCTAAAGTAAAAGAGCATCTTGAATGTAAGAAGCAAATTCATCTTACTTTTTGTTCTCTACATATTCTGAATCTCTCACATTCTTTCTCAGGATCCAATGGCAACTCAAGGCTAAATTTGTAATGCAGATTTTACATCTTATCATAGTCCTTCAGCTAATTTTGTTGCTTTCAGAAATCATTTTTATGCTAGTTCAATATGCTTCAATCATATGTAAATTATCAATTCTGACAATACGTATTTTTCTAATAAATTAAGCTAGAGACAGGGTATAATGTATTCTTTGTTTTCCAATGGAGATCCATCCCAGGCTTATTAAAATTAATAATGAGTGAGGGGCTGGAGACTGGTTAGGCTGAAGAAAAAAGTAGAAATCAATTCTGAGCAGGGGAGTTAAGGTAAGCAATACATGAAATTAAAACCAAAGACAATTCCATTTTTGTTAGTTTAATAAATACCATATGTCAATTAGAATATGCTATTGTTTTTCTTTTAATGAAGATGGCTTATATTGATTAATAAACTTTTGAATTGTCTGAATGTGTGAGCAGGTATAGAACTTACTCTCATTTAGATTGATCAAGAATTGCTTAATTTGATCTCACAATGAAATTTCCCTTTCATCAAGTTTGGATCAAGATAATGACATAGTAACCTTAAACAATTGTCATTTATCAAGGAAACCAGAAGTATTTATTAGAAAAGTTTAAGAAATTTAGAGGTTTAAAACCCGAACATAAACTGAATGATAATATTTGCTATTTTTCATCCTCTCAAAGTTATCTATTTATATACTTAATGTCATGCAGTATAACACTACATTTGATGCACTCATTATAGTACAGACTGCATTCCTAAACATCCCGGAGGATTCATTTCTAGGGATTAATTGACCTTGCATTCTTTAAAACGTTTTACTCTGCATAAATTTCAACTTTAATTTCTTCTCCCTAAAATCAAAGAATCTTTCTACCCTACTCAAGTTTTAAGAATAGTTGGCATCAGATAAGAAAAGAGAATACTATTAAGAAAACCATAGTGATGCAACACTAAAGTATAATTATCTCATCAAATAAGCTAACAGGAAAACCTCTTATTTTCCCAGGAAGGTCTATATTCAAAAAACATTCTGTAGACAAGGAAGATTATAATTAATCATTTGTCTTAAGGAACTCCGATATGCCCCCCAAAGGAATGTGATCGTCTGATAGCTTCCGTAGAGGCCTAGAATTGGAAATCCAGCTCTAAGCTTTCAGACAAGTAGGCTTTGGTGACTTTACATACAAGGAACCTTTAGAGATAATTAAAATGAAATGTCTTCCTGTGGTTACAAAGCTAGCTGTTTTCTTTTCAATGATAACCTGACCAAGTTGGTAACACAATTTTCTAGGACATTAAGAAGCTCACCGACAACTACACCAATATCTTTTGTCAGTAGACTGCCCTTATCCAAGGGGAAAACGTTCCAAGACCTCTAGTGGATGCCTGAAACCATGCATAGTACCAAACTCTATATACTGTTTTTTCAACCTGATAACCAATATGGCTGCTAAGTGACTAATGGGTGGGTAGTTTCTACAGCATGGATACCCCAGACAAAGGGACAGGACAGAATGTGACAGCACAAGATTTCATCATGCTATTTAGAACAGTGCACAACTTTAAATGTATGAATTGTTTATTTCTGGCATTTTCATTGAATATTTGCAGACTGAATATGGTCACTGAAACTGCAGAAAGTGAAACCATGGATAAAGGAGAACTACTGTATATACCACTCTTTTCAAGTCTCCTTTTATTCATAAGCCTATTATAATTCTCTTCAGCTTAACCAGTCTCCAGCCCCTCACTCAGGACTAGTATACTATATTGGCTCTTTAGTTCATATGGTCACTAGTGGTTCTGGCAAGCAGGAATCAAAAGCCTAATCATCCTTTGAATGAACTGATAAAATGGAGTTATTAAACTTACAAAACCAAAGATTACAGCCACGATCAAGGTATCCCCACCAATGTGTAACTGCCCCATGAATCCTACTGGAAATAGTCTTCAACTTCAGTGAAAAGAAATGTATTATAAATCAAAACAGCTAACACCAACTTGATTGATTGATTGAAGCAAGCTGTCACTCTGTTACACAGGCAAGAGTGCAGTGGCATGATAACATTTCATTGCAGCCTCAACCTCCTGGGTTCAAGCGATCCTCCTGCCTCAATTTTTTTACTTTTTTGTAGAGACAAGGTCTCACTGTGTTGCCCAGGCGGCAACTTTCTTCATTTAAACAATAGGAAAATGTGCTGAAGATTAAAATACAATCACTAATTTTTAGTTCTTCAAAATGAATAATTCAAATTATTTATTAAAATAAATGCTGCTGTCTATATGTGACCTCAAGGGCTCTCAACTCTGATTGGCCTGTGACATAGAAACTAATACTGCCATATCAGAGACTTACTGATCAGAATCTATAGAATGGTGACTAACTATTGTTGTTGCATCATGTTGTTTATTTCTGTTCCTCTATATAGTATTTCATTCATGTTAACATTTTTGAAAACCACATATTTTCTAGGCTCTGTACTACATACTTTCACATACTGTTTCATACACACTAAAATATTTAGAAATGGATTGACATTTTAATATTTAACAAAACTGATATGATTCAAATTCCTATTAACAACTAAAACAAAATATTTTAATATTGATAGGAGTATAGCATAGCTCACTTAGCTCAATACTTAGAGTTAGCATGGTTAGTCAGGCTTCAAATATTAAAAGTTTATCAGATTATTTATTCATTTAACAATTCAAGCTAAAGCATGAGTTTAATAATCTGTGCTTAGATTGTCTTCTGCACTTCAGATAGAAAATTCCATTAAGAAATAGTTGTCATAATTCCACTTCCTGAATTTCTTCTAATACTTCTAATATTTCTTCGGATATCTAAGCACTAAATATTGATTTCCCAAACTTGTCAAGTGTAATAGAACAAGTGACTATTTTAGATTCAACTAAAACACCATTTGGGGACACTTTTCCCATTAGACGATTTCCCTTAACTTTCTGAATGCCTCTGGGCATAATTAAAAGACCCTGTTACTTTTCCTGTATCATGTGTTAAAGTTTAAGTGTGTTACATAATTGAATTGATTAACAATTTTTAGAAGATTAATTAGCATCCCAACAGAAATTTAACAGAACTTTTCATTAATACCTTAATCTTGATAGTACCGACTTCCCTCTCAGAGCACTTTGAATTCCCAGAGATGGCTTCTAAATATGGAGCCTCTATTTACGTAATGGAGCTTTGCGCCACTGAGAGTAGCTCTGTGGGGTGCTGGGGAACTCGGAGGAAGATGTGAAATGGGTTGCTAACGAACAAGAATGCAAAGCAGACCCTCTCAGCCTCACAGGTTTAAAGCACTACAATATCCCTTACCCTGATTATAGCTTCAGCAGAGTGGAGTGGTTTGTTTGTTGAAATAATGAATAGTAGATGGCATCCATTTTAGTGGAAAGTTTTAATTTGTGATTCCCTGAGGCTGTGTGAAATGAAATACCCTTATTTACTCCCATAAATGAAACCAAATTGCTTCTGCAGTTTCTTCTGAGAAAGATCATCTAAGAACATTGATGTGACATATTAGTCTATGATATAAAACATTCAGTGAATGCACTTTTGTAGTGAAGAGCACTATTTCCATGAAGATTATTTTTTTCTGACTCATGTTCTTATCTGATTAAGTTTCTGCCATGAAAAACCGATGCTGAAGTATATCATGATGATAAAGCTTAGCTCAGAAGCTCAGAAAATAAAAATCTGTCTGTTCTATTTTTACATATTTTTTGGTTAAAATATTAGTTATTTCTGAAAGTAATCATTAGTGCCATAATAACACCTTATTAACTTTCAACAAGCAAACTATTCAAATGAATTAAATAGGTATTTGGAAAGAACTAAAGTTTACCCTTGGAAAATCCAGGGGAAAAAAGTATCCTAAAACTTAGTAACATCAAGATTGGAGAGATATTTAAACTGACAGGAGAATGAAGAATTTTCAAAACCCTCAAATACTCGAGAAATCTTCATTACAAATAGTTGGTATGCCAATTGTATATCAATTTATTTATTAAATCTTCCCCCAGTTATAGAAAATATTTGGTTAACCCAATCCTTACACCTGAAATAAAGTAAACAGCATTTATTTAGAAATGTAGACACTCATTTACTTTCTAAAAAGTTATTAAGTGTCTGCTAAACACTTAAAATTCTCACCCCAGTTCAGCTAACATCCAATGGGCAGGGTCTGGTAAGGGGTAGGAGGACAGAAAATAAACAAGAGAGAAAATAATTAAATAAGATGATGTTGATAGGTAAAGGGCTAGAAATAAAACTTAGTAATAGATAGAAGAAGTGAAAGGACAGGGAGCCAAAGGGAGGACAATATCACTATCTCTGAGGTGCTGTTTGAGCTGAGACCTACGTGATAAGGTAGAGACATCTGTGGAAAATTTAGGAAATAGCAAATCCAAGCTGGGAACATCTTACCTATAAATCACGAGTAGTACAAAGGAACAGAAATCTAGCACTTACAAAAGCAGACATTCTCCTAACATCTGTGGGGCTCAGGGTAAGAGTACAAATGGAGGATCACATATTATATGCCTAAATATTTAAAAGCAGTAAATCAAAGTAAACTGGTAAATAAAATATATTCCATCCTCCTACCTTGACAATATTCCCTTTCACCAGAATGTAGTGGTATAAGCAAAGCTAGCCTCCAACTCCTGATTTATACCCCTGTCCTCCTACTCTGGGCTCAATCTACACTGCAAGGGGCCTTTACACACCCACATGTGAGCTCCCAAACCTGCCCATCTGAGCCCATTCACACACACATACGCATACACAGATACTCTTTGGCTAGCCCTCCGGAGGACAGACCCAGAGAAGCAACTTGTACACGTAGCTTTGGAGCTGTTTGGGGGCTATTTCAGGGTCCTGAGTACCTAGAGCTCTCATCTCATGAGAAACATGCTATAAAAGGACATTTTAAAGTGTGTGGCTCAGAGCAGAGACCCCTCTTACTGGGGCTAGTGGAAAGAGTATACATAAAAAAATCACCAGCACACTTTTTTCCCCTCAACAAATCTCCCCAATCCAGCCTCTCTTTTCTTTCCAATTTTATACCAGTTAGCAACTAAGCTATGATGGGACAATAGTCTCCTAGTATCTGTGATGGAGAACTGTTTTGCCCATTATCACCACACCAAGAAGGAAAAAAGGAAAACTAACAATTACTTCATATTTAATTTCTATGAACCAGTCACTTTTAATCTGCACCAAAACCTTTGATGTAGGTATTAGATAAACTAAAGTTGAAATTTTAAGTAATTTATTCAAGATATGTGGCAGAATCAAGATAAGAACTCTATCAGAACTCTAAAACCTGTGCTTTGAAGATAAAGCACAGAAATCCTAACTACAATTAGTTTACCACCCCTCTCTAAAGCAAAAGCAAACTTGAAGCATTTTAAGATTACCAAAGAAATAGAATAGCTTTTGCATGAAGATACTCTAAAAACACTAAATTTAAATACAAGGATGTTCATCTCAGTGATATTTAAAGGAGGGAGGGGGGAGTGTTAAAAACAACCTCAATGTCCAACAGCAGACAGTTAGATGAATGACTCACAGACATCCTGACGTCTCAGTTCCTGCCCTTCTCAGTTTCCTCCTTTTCTCCCAATCATATCTCAGATCGAATGTTGCCTTTACCTGAAACTGCACCACCTTTGAAATCACAAACTCCAAGTCTCACTGTCTAAACACAACCCCAGATCCACCCAGTTTGCCCAGGAAACCTTCACCACACCTGTTCTTCAATCACATGGCAAACCTCCACCCTATTGACCCTTCTACCTTCTCCCAAACTATCATACCCTCCCATTATCTCTTTATCCTCTCTTCAGGTTAGCTCCCATGGCCCATCATTCAGCTATACTCTTGCCAAAGCCCTAAACTCCCTCGCCGCAATGTGGGTTTAATTTATACTGTTCTATATTTTGCCTTCCCTTAATAATCAAATTTCTCAAAAAGTTGTCCACATTACTGTCCTCATTTCTCTCACCTCTCACTCAGTCCAACTCATCTAGTTTCTGTTCCCATCTTGGAAACTGCCCTAGTCAAGGTTATGGGTGACCTCTGAGTTCCTAGACCCAATAGACCCTTTTCAAGATTTTCTCATGTTTAACTTCTTTTTTTTTTTTTTTTTTTTTTTTTTTTTTGAGACGGAGTCTCGCTCTGCTGCCCAGGCTGGAGTGCAGCGGCGCAATCTCGGCTCACTGCAAGCTCCGCCTCCTGGGTTCCCGCCATTCTCCTGCATCAGCCTCCGGAGTAGCTGGGACTACAGACGCCCGCCACCACGCCCAGCTAATTTTCTGTGTTTTTAGTAGAGACGGGGTTTCACCGTGTTAGCCAGGATGGTCTCGCTCTCCTGACCTCGTGATCTGCCCGCCTCGGCCTCTCAAAGAGCTAGGATTACAGGCGTGAGCCACCACGCCCGGCCATGTTTAACTTCTTATAAGTATTCAACACAAACATCCTTTTCATCTTGGTTTCTACAATATCATAGGTTTTTTAAATTATTTTCCACAAATTTCTTTGATAGTTACTCCAGCTCCACCCACTCCTTAACCATTTTATTCCTTACAGCTCTTTCTTAAGTCCTAGTCTCACTTTACACATCTTTCAGTTTCCATGAATTTAATTATTAATATCATCAGTAGGTCAGCATCTGTTTCTCTAGCTTTGTCTTTTCCTGAAAGATCAACTGCCTACTTGATCATAATACTCTCTGCTACCTCTAGCTCAACATGCTTAAAACTTATTTCTTCATTCTCCTCTTCCCTAACCTTGTTCCTGCTCTTCTTGCCTCCTGTAAAAGGCACCCTTTCTACAATGAGTTGCACAAATGAAAAATCTGGAAATCCTCCTCTATATTGCCCTTTCCTTTACCTCCTTCCCCACTTCCAGTGTCAGTCACTAACTCCCACCAATCACTAATTCTACCAATTCTATTTCCTCAATGCCTCCCATTTATCCATTTATCTATAACCCCTATGGCCACTATCCATGTTGTTTAAACCACTATTATGTCTTGCCTTGAATACTGCAACAGCCTCCTAACTCGGTGCTTCCCAAACTTTTTCATGTCATGGCACACATAGAAAATGATATATTGGCCAGACGTGGTGGGTCACGCTTCTAATCCCAGCACTTTGGGAGGCCGAGGCGGGCAGATGACCTGAGGTCAGGAGTTCGAGACCAGCCTGGCCAGCATGGTGAAACCCTGTCTCTACTAAAAATACAAAAATTAGCCAAGTGTGGTGGCAGACGCCTGTAATCTCAGCTAATCAGGAGGCTGAGGCAGGAGAATCGCTTAAACCCAGGAGGCAGAGGTGGCAGTGAGCCGAGATCACACCACTGCACTCCAGCTTGGGTGACAGAACAAGACTCCGTCTCAAAAAAAAGAAAAAGAAAGAAAGAAAAAAAGTTAATATTGTAAGATACTCTGGGATAAACGAGAAGGGATTGAAGTCATCTATTCATGGCTTAGTTTTAAAAACCATCGCTTTTTACATTATATAATTTTGAAAAATAAAATACAATATATTAGAGACAATGTTAAACACTAAATTTGTATAAAACATCAAATAGACTCTGAAATTTTAGTAAGAATTTTTAATAAGCTTTCCTTCGTGAATATAATTTTTAACATAAAATATTATATTTGAAATGACTACCATCAATTCCTGATCCAGACTTTTTAAGGATGATCTCTTCAAATTCTTGATAGTCATCATCAAAGAAAAACTTTCTTCATAAAAGTAAATGAAAAAAGCATTTTTATAACCATTCTAAAATTTACAACAGTTGAAATTAAACAGCTCTCCTTTAGTTGTCAAATATAATGTTCAAATGTCTTGTGGTAATCTAAGCAAATTTTGAGATAAGTTGTACTTTCTTATATCAAGTGTTTAGAAAATAATGGACATTTTTATCGGCAGAACACACAGACATCATCAAAACAGTCACCTATTACTAGCTTGGATGGGGATGGGGTTAAAGGAGAGAATGTTACCTGCAAACAGAAATGTCAGCTAACTGTGATGTCAGAGAATGTCTTGGAGCTGCGCCTGCCAGAAGCCTCTACTCCACCTTTGCAATGCTCACCCTTAAAAGCTACATTGTGGGTAACTGGAACACCAACCCTTCCTGCAGCTCCATGAGTTGGCTAAGTTCCAGCTTAGTTTCTCCTGGGATGCCAAAGACCTAGGATGAAGATACGGAGGGTAGAAAATATAGAACAAATGCATATATTAAAGAAATGCTGCTCTCTAGCAGTGTCACTAAAATGCTAAGGGACTGGCTATCCTCTGCATACTCCAGTTCTGAATACAGTGCAGCAGAAACTATTTCTGAACTTCCTGGAAATAATAATATTTAATTGGGTTGGGTGGGTTTGGGTCTCAGGCAGTAAAAATAGCACTTTCTAGGTATAGAGCTTGTGTTAGGGCTTTCCGGAGAATCAAAACCAATAAGATATATATGAGGAGATCTATTATGCAAATTGGCTCATGTAATTACGGAGGCCATGAAGTTACACCATCTGCTTTCTGCAAGCTAGAGAACCAGGAAAGCCAGTGGTGTAATCCAGTCCAAGGCCTGAGAACCAGGGGAGCCAAGAGTGCAACTCTCAGACCGGCTCTAAAGGCCTCAGGGGAGGACTGGTGTAAGTCCTGAAGTCCAGAGGCCAAGACACAGGATCTCTGATGTCTGAGTACAGAGGAAATAGATGTCCCAGCTCAAGAAGAGAGAGTGAATCATCCTTCCTTTACCTTTTTGTCCTGTTGGGCTCTCAACAATAGGATGATGACTCCCTACATTGGTGAGGTCAGATCTTCTTTACTCAGCCTACTTAATCAAATGCTAATCTCTTCCAAATACACCCTCACCGACACACCCAGATATGTTTTGCCAGCTAGCTGGGTATACCTTAGCCAAATCAAGTTGACAAAAAATTAACCATCACAGAGCTCAATCTGAATAAATGTATGAATAATGAGCATTTGCTGGTTGCATACTCACCACTCACCAACCATTCCCTGCTTTGCTGTTCCTAAGAGTATTAAGATTTTCCTTCGGGTTAGCATCTCCTCCTTCTCCTTAGAGCCCATGTTTCCAGGAGCCCTCAATCTAAGTTAAACAACGTACAGTCATGCATTGCTTAACTACAAGGATAAGTTTTGAAAAGTATGTTGATCGGCAATTCCATCATTATGTGAACATCATAGAGTGTACTTATACAAACATTACATACTTATATCATTACAAGATGATATAGCCTACTATACACCTAGGCTATATGGTATACCTAGGTATAAAACAGGTATACCTGTTCCTAGGCTACAAGCCTGTATAAACTATGCTACTATACTGAATACTGCAGGCAAATGTAACACAATGGTATTTGTGTATCTAAACATAGAAAAGGTACAGTAATGATACAATATAAAAGATAAAAAAAAAAAGGTACACCTATATAGGGCACTCACCATAAATGGAGTTTGCAAGACTGGAAGTTACTCTGGGTGAGCCAGTGAGTGACTGGTGAGTGAATGTGAAGGCCTAGAACATTACTGTACACTACTGTAGACTTTATAAACACTGTACTCTTGGGTTACACTAAATTTATTTTTTAAAAGTTTTCTTCAACAATAAATTAACCTTAGCTTATTATAACTCTTTTACTTCATAAACTTTTAAATTTTTTAAAACTTTTTGACTCTTTTGTAATAACACTTAGCTTTAAAACACAAACACTGAACAGCTGTACAAAAGTATTTTATTTGGATCCTTATTCTATACATTTTTTTCTGTTTAATTTTTTTATTTTAATTTTTTAAACGTTTTGGCTAAAAACTAAGACAAACACATGTTGGCCTAGGTCTACCTACACAGGGTCAGGATCATCAACATCATTATCTTCCACCTCCACATCTTGTCCCACCAGAAAGTCTTCAGGGGCAATAACACACACACAGCAGTCATCTCTTATGATAACAATGCCTTCTTCTGGAATACCTCCTGAAGGACCTGCCTGAGGCTCTTTTATAGTTTTTTTATGGAAGAAGGAGTACACTGTAAAATAACAATTTAAATAGTATAGTAATTATATAAATCAGTAACATAGTTGTTTATCATTATCAATATTATGCACTGCACATAATTGTATTATACTTTTGTATGACTAGCAGCATGTTTGTTTACACCAGTATGACCACAAACACGGGTAATGCACTGTAAGTAATGTGTCATGCTATGACATTACTATGGCTACAATGTCACTAGCCAATAGGATTTTTTCAGCTTCATTATAATCATATAGGACCATTGTCACATATGAGGTCCATTGACCAAAAAATCGTTATGCAGCGCATGACTGTGTGTATCCTCAAGCATCCTGTTCCCCATCCCTCAAGGGGACACTTACCCTTGAAAAAGAATGTTTAACTTAATGCACACTTAATCTTGAAAAAGAATGTTTAACTGCTCTTCTGAGATGGCTACCAAGAGATGCTCTCTGTTGTACTTTGCGATGTGTCATGTGAAAAATGAAACTGCTAGTACATGCATTCTCAATGGAGGCAATAACACCTCCAAAGGGGGCAAAAACTTGAGAGAGAAAAAATCTTACTATTTTTACATATAAAGCACAAATATACATACAATACATAAATAGATATACAGTGTATCTGAGGTATTAAAACTTTGAGGAGGGGCATTAAGATGTCTAAAAAGGCTCCTTAAAAGAACAATAATGAAAAAAAAAGATTGAAAAACACTATTGTAGAATATAGCAAATACCCCAAAAGGCAGAAGAGAATAATGGAAACTCAATTATTGATGTTATCATCAAGCCTATGATGGAAATATGGAACACTTGTCTGACATATATATGACCCAGAACATTAAAGTGGTGCTACTTTAGTCCCAGTTTCTGCTAAGCCTCCATGAAAATAGGTCCCAGATATCCCTACACCCAAAATGAGCCAAATAAGATCAGAATCTCATTTAGAACAAGCAAAGAGGTGGTGGGAAATGGATTTTGAAACCCTTGTCTTCTCATCCCCTGGAGAGTATAAAAGGGCCAAAATTGAAGACAGAGTTGGAAGTTAGAGAGTAGTTATTAGGGTGCTGACATGAGGGAGAATGATGGAGGGTGCTCAAACTCAAGAGGGACTTCAAGGAATTTACCTAAATAGTTTTGATATGTATCTGGAAACTTGTGGAGACACACAGACTGGTGACTGAAGTTGACATGAAATTGTGAGGTCAAGTTTCTATCCTTAATTCATGAAAGTTAAAGGAAATGCAAAGTCAAAATTGAAGTGAACTGAGAGAGGTTCAGCTCCCCTCCATCATTCCTCTGCATTTAAACTTTATTATTTAGGATTATTTGGTTACAAGTGACAAAAATACAACTTGGACCAGCTTAAATGAAATGGTAATTTACTAGCTCACATAACCAAATCACAGAATGTAAGAGATGGATTGGACCTTGGGAATGACTGAACCCAGAGACATAAACACTGATGAAACTTTCCATCTATTACTAGAAGCTAGGGAAAAGGCGCAGGCAGACAAAAAAGAAAAAAAGTAATCTGCAAGCAAGTTGGACAAAAATTGATTTTAGACTGGCATCAATATCAGAAGTCCAAATCAGTGGATAAAACATAGAAATGTTGGGGTAGAAGATATTCAAAATCATGTAATCAATTCACTTTGAAATGCATCTAGCAAAATGGTAGATGGATGTAAATATGGATGGAGAGATGCACATATGTATATTATGATAAAGCAAGTATAGTAAAATGTTAAAGGTAGAATCTTGGTGGTGGGCATATAGGTGTTCACCATAACATTCTTTCAACCTTTCTCTATATTTGACAATTTTGTAACGAAATTTTGGGGGAAAAAATCAAGCAGGAGAACTGCATCATGGCTGTAGTAATTAGCCCTTTGTCAAGATTCCAGTCCTAAACTGAAGGTACAGGAAACATATCTTACACTCCAGGGAAAGGGAGGACTGACAAAAGCTATTCATTTGTACAAAATATGTAAGTATTTATTGAGTTCCCACCTGGCAGCAAGATCAAGGTGTTAAAGGGAAATCAGATATAGACCTGCAGAGTTATAGCACAAGGTAAGAAGTGACCATATTTGTTTGGAAATCCAAGGGGAATGACAGGTGAAAATGACTGTCCCACTGATTAAATCAGCTTCTCTTGGGTATCAGTGCACCACGCATCATTTCACATGCCCTGATTTCTCACTTGGACAACCAACTGGATGATGGCATCCTTAAGTGACACAGGAAAATAACATAGGAATATATTTGTGGTGGGTGACAACTTTTGAATTTGCTGTGGTATCTTGAAGTTTAGGTGTTTGTCTAAGTAGAGATGACCAATAGGTCCAGAATTCAGGAAAAATCTTGAGTATTTGGAGATTAGGAGTCATCATTATAAAAATAGTATGAGAAACAGAGACCTTGGGTAAGAGCATGCAAAGTGAGAGTGTACAGTGAAAAGAAATTATCGCTTCTTTCATTTTTTTATCCACTCATCAAACTGTCACTGCGTGTCACTAGAACTATGATAAAAAGTGACAGAATGTTTCCCAGGAGTTTGTAACTTCTTGATGGTCAAATCCAATGATTTATTTGCAATCCCAAATGTGTTTAACATAATTCTATACAGCATATACTTGGTTGGCTACTTCTTCATTGGAAAGCTCTCCTCTGGTGACATTCCAATTACTATTTTCCTCACTTCCCCCTTTCAGTCTCTTACTGAAACTTAGAATTTGACATTCGCAGGAATCCATTCTTGGTCTTTGAATCTTCATCTCTAACTCCAATTTTCCGCAGTTAGGCTTTATGTCAAACGGACTATATAAAGTTCAACAGTTAGTTTAAAACTAAAACTTGTGCTGGTAGTACAAAATGAGCAATACTGACCATCTTGGGGACAGATTGATCTAGTTTGTGAGGACCATAACTGCTTTAAACTCTCAGCGTATTTTCTCATGTCCTGAAAATGGGGACGAAAATATTTGATTTTCAAAGCGACTGTTGATGATTCATTTACTAAAGCACTAGTGCCCCGCACTCGTAATCCATAACTTGAGATGAACACACCAAATTATAAATATCTTATTCACCTAATCTGTGGAAAGTTTGTAACACCAAAACATTAACTTCTGTTCTTGATCACTCAGCCTCCATAGTTATTCATGTTGCATGATCTGATTCGCTCTTTTAGAATTTCTCATAGCGTCAGGTACTAGCTCAAAGTAACAGGAGCAACTGCTTCTTTCCATATCCCACATTGAGGAAAACACATTTTGCAAGCCGTCTTAAAGAAACAGGTCAACTTAGTTTAGGGATGAAACTTAAAAGAAAGCTTCGTCACAAAAAACACAGTTCAACACCACCTCGCCCGTCTGCAGGTAGCTCAGAGGAGAGGAAGTGAGGCCAAGACATATTTCACGCAGCACAGACGAAACCCCAGCTTTTATCTTTCCCGCTGGTCCTTAAGGGACCAACCGTACTGATTTTCCGTCATGTTCCGCGCCACTTCCGTTCGCGCACTTTAATTACGTCAGGCGTCCTCTCTCGCGGTATCATCCGGTTGCTGAGGCCCTGTAATAAAGGTCTCGCGAAATTTGTTCTAGAGGTCCAAGCTTGCTTCTTAGCTTACTCCACCCCATCCCCAACCTGTCCCTCCTTTTCTTTCCAAGTCACAAAATTCTCCCCTCCCCTACCCCGGAGTTTACGGCCCTCCTCCTGTTTCCGATTTCAGCCCGGAACCGGAAGTGTAGTGGGCGGGGCCCGTCGGCGGAAAACGCAGCAGAGCCAGAGCCGGACACGGCTGTGGCCGCTGCGTCTGCCCCCGCCACGGATCGCCGGGTAGTAGGACTGCGCGGCTCCAGGCTGAGGGTCGGTCCGGAGGCGGGTGGGCGCGGGTCTCACCCGGATTGTCCGGGCGGCACCGTTCCCGGCCCCACCGGGCGCCGCGAGGGATCATGTCTACAGCCTCTGCCGCCTCCTCCTCCTCCTCGTCTTCGGCCGGTGAGATGATCGAAGCCCCTTCTCAGGTCCTCAACTTTGAAGAGATCGACTACAAGGAGATCGAGGTGGAAGAGGTGAGCGAGGCCCGGCATGGAGACGCCGGTCCCGGCCCGCCCCGTCCCCGCCTCTGCCTGGTCCCGGCTCTGAAGGTGGCTCCCGGGGCCCCTCTAATTCGCGGGACCCTGCGGGGTCCACCCGGGAGACCCCACAGCCCTCAGTAACGTGGGAGTGGGGGTTACTGTCTGAGCTCAACTGCTCGGGAGTAGCTGCCTTTTTTCCTCTCTTGGGTACTCTTGATTTTGGATTTGATATTCCGGTGATAAACAGGAGAATGAACTGGTGAGACAGTGTAGTCCACCAGTTCTCGTATCTGTAAGTAGTAGTTTCAGCGAAGATCGTAGCCGTTCTGGAGTTTCAGTCCGCTGGACGTGATGTTCTTAATGGCCAAAGATTGTATTATGTTCGACTTCTACTTCAGTACCTGGCATGTAGGGGATGCTCAATAAATGCTTGTTAAATTAGTAGATCATCAAGTCTAATAAAGTGTTCCCCTTAGCACCGAATGGTTCTCAATTTCTCCGATACCGCACAGCAATACTCGTAATGTTTAAACGCTCGGCTTTCAGTTGGGCTAATGTAGGTGAATTTCACCATAAGTAACATAGACTGGTCTACGATCAAAAGATGTTTCAAGTAGCATATTCTGAAGAGATAACGAATGATTTCGGTGACAATCAGAATATAACATTAGACTAGAAATCGCTATCAGAAAACCCATATCCTTTCTTTATTCTGCAGTAATTTATTTTAGAACAAGATATTTCAAAGTGACTTTAAAGCGTCGTTTTTCAAATTAACAGGTAAATTGGGTTCTAATGACTATAAAATTTAGAAAAGTAAAAACTGCATATATTTTTTTTAAAGACACTTCAGAACTTGTTAAAAACTTTGGTTGAAAATACTATCTCTTACCATGTATTTGCCATTTTTTAAATTTATTAAGCACTTTGCCTTATATATCCCATGAAAACCCTAATGAAATATTATAGATTATCAACGAGTTATGTCTACTTTAAAATTCTAAAATTATTTTTAAGTGTCAGCAAGTTCAAAGTAGTGAGATAACGTTCAACAAATGAATTTTTTTTCCTGTGCATGTTTTGGAAGAGTAATGGATTACTGAATTATATATTTTTTATCACATAAAGTAACTTTAGAGATCATTGAGAATATCCTCATTTTACAAGATAATATGGTGGGAAGAGCAAGGTCTTTGGAGTTAGAGGAAAGTTCAGTGTATCAGATATGCCATTTATTAGCTGTGTGATTTGGGGCAAGTTTCTTAACCCCTTTGAATTTTAGTTTACTCTAAGAAAGGGCTAATAAATTGTTTCATTTTATCTGCATAACAGATCTTAGTAGACATTATATGCAAAACACCTACCACAGGGCCGGACACATATTAGGAAACATAGTTCCAGAGAGGAAATGTGACCTGCTTTAAGGTCACATGGCTAAAAGAAGACCAGTATTTTGAAAAGAGGGGGAAATGTTTTGCGTTTATTTTTTTTACATTGAGGCTATGATAAATTCCTTTTCCAGAAGTGGATAGTTGATCCAGCTTTCATGGCTAATATTCTTTTTTAAGAATAAAAATTCAGTGAGTCAGTATACAAGAATTGCAGTTTTTAAATAAGCGTTTACGTCTGCTCTGTGGTGAATTGCTATGCTTGTAGACTACAAATTGTTATATAATAATAACTTGTGCTTTATGGTCTACTAAATGCTTTCACAAACTTACTTCATTTGGTTCTAACAACCTTAGTTTTTGAATGCTGCTTTCTAAAGCTTTTTACGTTCTTGATTCAGGGAAAAACGAATTACTAAGGAGGTAGTTATCATTTTGATGTTCTTCCCCTAAAGCTATTTCGCTTCTGGTTAGGTTTCTGTGTTTCCAAGACCCTTCTCTCAGTTTAGATAGTGTTTCAATCTTTGTGTGTATGTGGGTGTGTGTGTGTTTAGGACATTTCTGGGAATAGGTTTTTGTTTTTTAGATGAAAATTTGTTTCTAATATTAGGCAGTCATTTGGGTTGTTTGTTTTATTCCCTTTCATGTTTAATACTTAGTTCATTTTTGCATTAAAGATTGAATTTGGACCTTTCTGATATTGAAAGCATTACATAATTTCCATCATCTTCTTCATTTGCGTACATTAAACCAGTGTTACATAATCCAGGGTGAACCATGAACACTTATTAGCTATTTGTCAACTTAGATTACACTTCCAGTTCAATTGTAAGGTAACAGAGGAAGATGACCAGAAACAAAAACTATTTTATGTTGCTTCCAATATTTTATATTGTATGAGAATATTACCTTCTAAATTAAGAAAGTCATGTATTTCTCAATATAATTGAATTGTATTATATCAATATAATTAGAAACTGTAAAAAAAATAATAATTCAACCACAGGCCAAATATGCAGCCATTTAGTAGATACATATTTCTAAGACATTAGCTGATCTTGCATTTCTACTATTGTAACTCAGTAGTATTAGTTTGGCACATCTTAAATTCATTTCAATTCAATCAAATTAGGTAAGGTCTCAGCCTCAGAAATCTGCCTAGGTACTTTTTAAAAGTCATTTAGTGTTTACCATCTAGATCTGGCTGTAGAGAATGTTGGAATAAAAGAGGGGATGGGTTGCAAGGAGTGTTACACAGGGTGGTATAGTGGAAAGTGTTCTGGACTGAAAAAGAAAATTTAGATGCTGTACTGATTCTGCCATAATATATTTTTGTAACTTTGAGGAAGTCACCACATTTTTCTGGGCCTGTGGTTACTCATGTAAACTGATTGAACAAGATCATGTAAGGTCTTTTCCAGTTCTAAAATGAAAACACATTCATTTTTTCCAGTATTTAACTGTTTTCTACAGTAAGCTTAGGAATTCTTTAAAGACAGTGATCA
Source organism: Pongo abelii (assembly GCF_028885655.2). Taxonomy (NCBI): domain Eukaryota; kingdom Metazoa; phylum Chordata; class Mammalia; order Primates; family Hominidae; genus Pongo; species Pongo abelii. The sequence goes on along the minus strand of NC_071990.2, from coordinate 91,308,304 downwards.
TGGTCTCCTATGGAATTTAGTTGGTGACCAACTAATCCTGGGTTGACAGGGCAAATGATATCCCATTTTACAGTTATTGACAAGCAGTCATAGAGTTTGACTTGCCAGAAGCCGCATGCCTAAGTAAATGGTAAAGCTGGGAATTGAATATGAGATTTCTCACTTGTGAGTCAGTTGCCCTTTCCACTGGATTTACAGTGTCACTCAGTACTTTCTGAAGTACTCTATAACCAAACCTAATATGGGAAAGGGGAAATAAAATACTGATTTCCTTTTTAGTGTAGTTGGTCCTGAGCATTTAATGAACATTCTCATCTGTGCGTAATACTCTGAGGTACGCTAAAAGATGAATAGGGCTTGGTGTGGTGGCTCACACCTGTAATCCCAGCACTTTGGAGGGCCAATGTGGGCAGATCACTTGAAGCCAGGAGTTCAAGACCACCCTGGCCAACACGGAGAAACCCCGTCACTACTAAAAGTATAAAAATTAGCTGGGTGTGGTGGCACAGGCCTGTAATCCTAGCTACTTGAGTGGCTGAGGCATGAGAATCGTTTGAACCCAGGAGGCAGAGTTTGCAGTGAGCTGACATCATGCCACCGCACCCTAGCCTGGACAGCAGAGAGAACTCTGCCTCAAAAGAAAAAAAAGAGGATAGAAGAATCCTAGGATTACCTCCTTAAAATGCCTGACTTAGTATGATGTGAGACTGGAGTAAACACGGAACAGTTAACTATAGACCACAAATTTAAAACTGTGAATATAGTGTAAATTAGACACTTAAGCCATAATTTGAAAACAGTTAATCACAGAAGGTTCCATGGAGTAGGGACAAGTTTAAAACTAGGTTTTGAATAAAGTGACCATCATAGGTTGGGAAAGTCACTAAGATGAATTTTCTTTGCAGTTGTTCCTCTGCCTAAAGTGCTGTTCCCCCAGAACTTAAGATGACTGACTCCTCACCAGTCAAGTCCCACCTCGAATGTTATTAATACTTCCTTAGAGAAGCATTCCCTGAGCAACCTAGATCTTTGTCATTTCTATTACCTTTCATGGTACTTACCAGTAACTGAAATTGTGTCTCCTTCAGCAAAATGTAAGGTGCCTTATTCACTTTTGTAACCCCAATGCCTAGAACCTAGAAGGTTCCCTATACATATTTGTTCAATGAGTACATGAAAGTATCACAGCATAATAATAAGAATTAAATGCCCATCTTGTTCTCTTATATTACATGTGATAAAATAGAAGCTAATTTATGCGATTTGGCTAAGGCAACACTTACATTAGAAATGAGATCCGAGTCTTGTTTTAATGTCAACTCTATTATAGTTAGCAGATACTTTTGTTTAGCAGAGATAAAAAATGCTGTAAAGGGCCAGATGCTATGAGTAGGCCACGTATGGTAGGTCTTTACTACAGAGTGCTAAAAAGACACTATTTACAATGGTTGCTTTTGAAAAGGGAGACCCATAATGCTGACCTCAACTATAGTGTAGGAACAAAGCTACAGTATTGGACACATAAAATTACTGCACCATTTGTATATATTCTTCAGCTTTGTTAAGGAGACACACAAAGGTTTTGCTTTAAAAGCTAAAATATGCTACAAAGAGGAGATATAGATAGAACTTAAACAGTTACATATACTTTGTAAGTTTAAGTTATAAATATATGGGGAATTGGTATTAGAGAAAAACCTAATTTATAGTGGTCTAAACAAACTGAGTACATAGATTTGTTAGTCACTATTTAATTATGGATACCTAAAATAATCAATACATTCTTTCATGTGAAAGTGACCACTGATTTCAGTAGAAATCTGGAATTACTGTAGTTAAGAGGTAGCTACAGAGATAATTTTTGCATTGTACATCTGTAGCTTAAAAGATAGCATGAGCATATTATTTGAAATAAAAGCCTAGAAAACGGGTGAGACGTATTGTGGCAGGTATTAAAAGACTGTGTGAAAAATTCAGAAGAAAGTTTGAATAATCAAAGCTTACTTTCATGTTATCAAATCCATCTTGTTAGCAGATGGCAGTTCCACTCTGCCACAGTTTATTAATAGATATTGAAGTTCTAACATAGTTGGAGGCTCCAAGTCCTAACTAATAAATGTATGATCTATGCTTGTTCTGTCATGTTCCTCATTTCTAGCCAGAACAATGTCAGCATCACCAGGGGTCCATTCAGATAGTTCATAGAACAGGGCCAAATGAAACTGACAGCTATAGTCACTGAACTAAAAATAACATGAATTCGGAACAATTAAAAGAATTATTTAATAATAAATTAAGAGCACAAAGGCATAGATCCTTTTCCATTTAGGTTAGGTGTGTGTTTGGTTGTTTAACATGACTTGTCTGAAGGAATGGAGTCATCTTACATCATAAATTAATTTTTAAAGGAATTTCTTTAAAAATAACACATACACACAAAACCTGATTTTTGTTTTTGTGCCTTTCAATAGTAGTTGCATGGAAATATTCTATATACCATCTCATATTCTTCTATATTTTTTATTAAGAAATTAAATTTAAATCTACTTAATTGTATGAGACTAAAGTTGTAGACCCAAAACAAAGAGGATTCAACCATATGGGGAGAAATGCTTATCATAAAGTAATTAATCAAAAACATTTTGATTTAGAAAACAAAATTTAGATTCATAAATTTAGAAGGAAATATTTCCAAATTGACCTCCCTTTTAAAACCAAAGTCCTTTTTGCATTCCTGTTTTTTACAAATGAAGGATTATGAATAATATCTGAAATATTTATTTGTAGGTCACCATTTTAGTTGGATGTGTGTGATAGGGGAAATACTTGTAACTTGATATGTTCTCTTTTTTACTCTTTTGATGGAAATTCATCTTTGGGGAAAAAATGGTCATTTAAAATAATGTTGGGCTAGGTACGGTGGCCCACACCTGTAATCCCAACACTTGGGGAGGCCAAGGTGGGAGATTTTATGAGGCCAGGAGTTTGAGACGAGTCTGGGCAACATAGTGAGACCCTGTCTCTATAAAAAATTTTAAAAAACAAAAAACCTAATTGTTAATTACAGTGTGTCAAACAAACTATATTATTCAGAAAAGAATTCGGTTCAGAAAGCAGGTTTGATTTGTGAACTTGAATTAGAAATTTGGTAGTAAATAAAAAGTGGCCTTCTTTCAGTGGTTTACAACTTGAATATTAAGTTTTTTCATTGTTTACCTCAGTTGCCAGTATGTCTCAAGAGTGGCCATCTATGCCACTTTTTTCTATTGATCTACCATATGTCAAGAAAAACATCAAATTTGCTTTCTGTAGTTTGTAACATTGGCTCATTCCTTATCTAATAATGTACATAATCTCCTTATGTGTTTTTAGGCTTGGCCTTTGTAGTCCAGACATATTATTATTCTACATCTGATCTTCTCCACGATTTTATGTTCTTGATTAATACAATAAGGAAATTTGTTACCAAGATATTTGCATTTGAAACATTGTCTTAGAAATATATATTTTTTAAAAATCTATACACATGTAAGATTTTCCCCAGTCAGTGGAGTGCTGTTTTACCTAGCCTGAGAGAGGTGGAGTGCAGACAGTAATGAACTTTCTTAACCAGCATTTCCTGTTGGAGCAGTGATATCCACAATTTTTTGTTTGTCTGTCTCCCACCGGTAAAACAAAACACTTTCTATTTTGTATACTCAGTTTTCAGTGTGTATGTGTGAAATACATATTTTTAAACAATGGGAGATGAAAGGTTTCCTACTATCATTTGACCGTGGCTCAAGTTGCAATAAATACTTTCTAAATAAAACCTTTCTAAAATGTGAGAATTGACTTAATTGAGATAATATCTGTAAATCTACTTAACTAAGGTCAAGTAAACCACAATATACACAAGTGAGGGACTGATAATGGAGTTAGTATTTGACATATTGAACTTAATAAGCCTCTAGGACCCCTGAGTCTCAAAGGCAGTTTTAAATATATCTTGAGCTTGAGCAAAAGACCTGGATGGGAGAGATCTGAGAGTATGAAGCCATGAGATTAGAGAACACATTTAGAAGCAAAAGGGCCAAGGACAGAACCCTGGAAAGTAGCAACATCTGAGGTTTGGACAGAGGAAGGAAGAATCAGTGAAGGAGGCTAAAATAGAACTCTTAAGCAGAGACAGGCAGAGAAGGGATTGTTGACAGCCATCTTTGGAGACTGCCATAAGCCCTTTATACACAAGCCTTCTATTAACCCAACTTCACTCTTTTTTCTTAAAGGAGATTAGGGCTTTTTAAAACCCCCCTCTAAACAGCTAAAATGTGATTCGAATATAATCTTTTGAAAAGTTAATTGTTGTTAGTTATCATACTTGTTGCCTTTGAGTAGCATTTTTCTCTGTACCAGGCACTGGGCTAAATCCTGGCAGGCCTCTGTTTTGTTGGCACCATGAAACATACCTGAAAGCTGACTCTGATTTACTAATTCCATGATCCTTGAATAGGTAACTTCAGTTCTTGGAGCCTTGGTTTTCTTCTCTCTAAGGTAGGAATAAAAAATCCTATATATTCATGGGTTTATGGTGACACTCAAACTCCATCATATTTGTAATAAAGAGCTTTACAAGTTATAATATATTGTTAAATATAAGGTTGCATTATCGTTACACAGATAATAAAATTGCATTTCTTTAAAATGTTATTTCTTGAAGAAAGGAATGAGAAGTATATTGGAATGCCCTGGGAAGCTTCTTTTATGCTACATAGCACCTTCTGCCACCTCTAATTCCCATTCAGACTTCTCCCTTAGAGAGCTAATATCAGAATGGGGGGAAGGAGAGTAAAATATACCAGGAAACAACTTTATCTGTTGTATATATCATCTGATTATTCTATCTTCTACTCTTATGGATATATGCTTATACTGTTTTTTGTTTAAAGCACAAAACTCCTGTCTCTGGCCAGGTGCAGTGGTTCACACCTGTAATCCCAGCACTTTGGAAGGCCAACCCAGGCAGATCGCTTGAGCTCAGGAGTTCAAGACCAGCCTGGACAACATGGCAAAACCCCGACTCTACTAAAAATACAAAAATTAGCCAGGTGTGGTGGCACAAGCCTGTAATCCCAGCTACTTTTGGGTGGCTGAGGCAGGAGAATCACTTCAGCCAGAGAGGCAGAGGCTGCAGTGAGCTGAGATCGGGCCACTGCACTCCAGCGTGGGCAACAGAGTGAGACACTGTCTCAAAAAAACAAACACAACAAAACAAACTCCTGTCCTCCTGCCGGTATTTCTTACTTGTTTTTAAAAGTTCAGAAATGTAACTATTTTTCTATAACTACTATTTAATTATGAGTCATTCCTCTTTTCAACTCAGTAGAGAAAAGCATTTAATCTTGCCACAACAAGGATAATTTCCATGTAATACTTTTTAAGTATCTTTGTACTCAGAAATTTCAAGATTAATTCGGTTATTTCAAAATTCAGTCTTCCCTCATAAGTATTTTCCTTTTCCCTTTCTCCTGCCCAAGATGACATATGGGTGCTGTGGAAAGCTTCCACAAATAGTATAAACAGCAAGGGAGAGCTCTCTGGTCTGTGTAATGGCTTCCACTGAAATACCTTGCCTTATTATGTGTTGTTAATGGATTAGCCTTGAATGCAGTGGTTTTCAAACATTGAAACTACCTAGAGGGCTTGGTACAACATGGATTGCTTGGCCTTACCATCAGACTCAATAATTCTGGGTTGCACCCTGAGAATTTATATTTCTAATAAATATCCAGGTGATGTTGATACTGCTGAACCGGAGACCACACTTTTAGAGCCACTGGCATATGCTTTCACTGTCCTTACATCTGCTTTCCCCCTGGAACGTCTTTTTCTTTTGGCTTCTCTGACGCTCTCCTAGTTTGCCTGCTACCATATTGACTGTTCCTTCCTGTTCCTTGCCCATTCCTTCTCCTCTCTTGTGATCTAAATGTTGAACTGCTTCAAAGCTCAGTTCCTGGACTCCAGTATCTCCATATTATTTTTGGTTACCTCTTCCAACTGATTGACTAGAAAAACTGACTACATGCTAATGACTCCCAAGTTTGTATCTCTTTGTCTGACTTCTCCATAGATCCTCTCACTCACGTTTCTACCTTCTTACTTGATATCTCCTCTTGGATATCCAGTAGGCATCTTAAACTTCATATGACTAAAACCAAACTCTGAGTTATTAAAAAAAAAAAAATCTGCATCATTCTTATCCCTCAGTAAACTGTTTTCCAGTCTAGGTGTTTTCCTTGATTCATCTCTTTTTCTCTACACCTGTCCTGCCTGGATGCAGAGCATCAGCAAACCCTATTGACTCTACCTCTAAAACATGTCCCAGATCTGCCCAGTTTATACACTACCATTGACCTTGCCCTCGCAGCTATTGTTGCTTGTTTGGACTGCTGTAATGTCTTCCTAATGGGTCTCTATTTACATATCCTAGCTTCCCTACAATCCTTTCTTTAAGAGCTATAATGATTTTTTTTAATGTAAGTCACATACCATCCTTACTTCCTTGAATTTTTTCAGTTCCTTCACATTGCACTTAGACTGAAATTCAAACTCCTTTTCATGGTAGGTAGAGCCATTCAGGATCCAACCTCTGCCTGTCCCTCCAGCCTTACCTTACAATCACTCTTCCCTTCCTCCACTATACACCAGCCACACCAAACATTCCTAAGTATTTCTGTAAATCATCACTGAAATGTCACCTTTCTCAGTGAGGCCTTGAGTGATTACCTTGTCTAAAATTGGAGTGAGGCAGAGTGCATACATGTGTGTATACACACACAATTATACTCCTTTTCTTCTTAGCACACAACTCCCTTTTTATTTGTCTTTTTCCACAAGAATATAAACAGTGAGAACAAGGATTTTGATTTGGTTTGTTCACTCTTGTATCTTCAGTGCCTAGAATAGTGCATAGCCCTTAGATTGGGCTCACATATTGGAGTGAATAAGGTTGTGAGGTTTTTCTTTTCCCTTAGGGCAAAGCTTTGTATTAGTTGTTTCTTCTTCTTTTTTTTTTTTTTTTTTTTTTTTTTTGTGAGACGGAGTCTAGCTCTGTTGCCCAGGCTGGAGTGCAGTGGCACGATCTCGGCTCACTGCACCCTCCGCCTCCCAGGTTCACGTGATTCTCCTGCTTCAGCCTCCCCAGTAGCTGGGATTACAGGTGCCCGCCACCACGCCCCGCTAATTTTTTGTATTTTTAGTAGAGATGGGGTTTCACCATGTTAGCCTGGAAGGTCTCGATCTCCTGACCTCGTGATCCGCCCGCCTCAGCCTCCCAAAGTGCTGGGATTGGTGCCTTGTGTCATCCAAATGTCAGATTAGTAACCTCTTTATATGGCCTTTTCAAACTGCCCAGCCTGGAGCTGCCACTAGTCTCTTGGTCATAGCATCCTTTTTTTTGTTGTTGTCATTGTTGTTCTACACGGCATTTTTTTAAAGTCTGATTTTTTTTCTTACTCATCTTTTGTTTGTATATCGATTGTCTTTTCTCCTTCTCCCCTCCCTCCACATACACTAGAAAGTATATTTGTGTAGATCAGAGCCTTTGTCTTATTTCTTTCTGTATTTCTGATATCCCAAGCAGGAGCTGGATGTAGTACGCACTAAAGAAATATTGGTTTAAGGAGTAAACAAATGAAGTTCATCATTCTTTCAACATCAAGCCTCACTTGCATCTTTTGAAGGCAGAAGGCCTAACCCATTTCTCCCTGCATGCTAACCAGGCCGTCCCCTTGGCTTTCATTAATCCTCTGAAACCCAGCTGTGTTCTTCATTAAGTATTTGAGCTAGCTACTATCCCACAGACCTCTAATGTAGGTCCCAACACTCTGCCCTACCGTAGCCTCCTTCCTGCGATCAGAAGACTCCTTAATTCTCAGTTACCTTGCTTTTTGCTTCACAAGAGTTTTTCTTTATCCCTTACCTGTTCTACTGGGGCTGAGGGAACCCGGGTTAGGGCCTCCCTTGGTCTGTCTTCCTTGCCACAATCCTTACTCCTTTGAAGCTTCTGGTGTTTGCAGAGCACATGCTGTGAGGATGCCTGCTCTTGGGGATCTAAGTGAGAAGAGAGGGGTATGAGTCTTTTTTGCTGTTGAATCCCTACCCTAACCCTATCCTGAAAAGGGGGAGGGAGGAGTTTATTAGCCTTCATCATGGACCCTTACCTTTGGCTCTCTTCAGCTGGTAAGTGTTTAAAAGTTTTTAAGTACTATTATTTAGTCTTAAATTTCTTCTCTACCACACTTTCATTCCATGAAGGCAGGGGTCCATTCTTTAAATATATTTTTTCTTCTCATCCCCAGTGTATCTACCTTTATGCTATTTTTAAAAATGGGAAGTCATTTTTGATACACAGAAACTTAATTCTTTAAGTATTGACTGTGCTTATAATGTCACTCCTTTTAATTCACAGCAGTTATTATTTCTATCCTGTATTTCAGGTCAGTACAACCTTGGACATCTTCACCTTTCTTTATTATAACTTTAGATCCTGTCATTTCACTATGCATGTGAAATATCTTGTGGCCCTAATAAGAATGGAGGCTTCTTGAGCCCATGGGCTCATCTTACAGGAATGTGCCTGTTTTGTATTTCAGGGTGTTCTAGAAAATTGCTTTCTTGAGCAAAAAGGAGAAAGTTTATCATGTCCTCATTTGGCCACATTTTGTTCCCATGGCTTTAAGTTGAAAGCTCAGAAGCAGCTCTGCTCTCATCACTAGGTGGCACTTGTGAATTACAAATAGTCAAATGAATTTTTATGACAAACGTGTGATTCACAAATATAGATAATGTTTGGAATCCCTGCATGGACGTTCCTCAAAATGGAGAAAATGAAAGAAGGGGATTCCTAGTAAGTACAGTTGCTGTGATGTATTTATAAATACATGGTTGAAGAATAAATTACTTCATAATCATTTCATATTTAATAGTAATATCAATAGGTATAGTCTGGTCTCCATGCCTGTGTTCTTAAACTAATGTTGCCACGAAATTGAAATTTTTTTAGGACCTGCTTGCTATTCATCTTAGTTTATTGCAAGAGAAATGAGTTCTACAGGTCAGGCGCAGTGGCTCACGCCTGTAATCCCAGCACTTTGGGAGGCTGAGGCAGGGGGATTACTTGAGTTCAGGGATTCAGGACCAGCCTGGGCAACATAGTGGGATCCCATCTCTACCCAAAAGAAAAAAGAAGAAAAAGAAAAGAAATGAGTACTACAGCCCTTTACACTGACTCATACCCAATTCCAAGCACTTACTGTTCTTTGTAGTATTTGAGGAAATACCTGGTTTTAACTTACAAATCCTGTAGATATTCATGAAGGAAAATGTCAGCACTTCTATTTTACTGTTGCGAAAACGGAAACTCAAATTTGTCCACCATTAAGAGCTAATAGGTAGACAGAGCCCTACATTCAAACTCAAGTCTATTGGATTTCAGAGCCTGGGTGTGCTCTTTCATTTATTCTAATGGTACCAGGTAGCCAGTATCCTCTATTCACAATAAAGTAACTGACTGGCAAGTACAAATGTCTGATGAGAATTGTGAAGGAGAACAAGAACCTAAACCACAGAACACTGAGTGCCCAGGGCTAGGACGAGTGAAATGGAAAGTCAACAAAACAAAGACTAGCTACCAGAGATGTTGGCCTACTTTGAAATTTTGCATAGAGGCAGCCCCATTTCCTTTAAGCCACTGATGAACAGAAGCTGAATATAGAGTATGTTCATCATTACATGCTCTAGGCTTCAAATCCTGGCTTCTCTGAATATTTTCTGACCATCCAATCTTGGGCAAGTTACAACCACGTGACTCCATTTGCCTCCCTTTTAAATGGAAGAGGATTAAATGTGTTAACGCATGAGAAGCACATAGAATAGTACCTTGCACATAGTAAACATTCAATATATGTTAACCATATGAGTGGCTTTAGACATTGAACAATATGGTGAATGTTCATTCTGCCTTATTGATACATGAAGTGGAATTTAAGCTATGGCTAGAGTGACCATACACATCGCAGTTTACAACTAATGTCCTAATATTATCATTATTAATGCCCCTTTTTTAATCTCCAAAGTACCCTCAGTTAGATAATAACTCATTTGATCAACCTAGCTATAGTCAGCTTTGTTATAAAAGAGTTTTGTGCCAGGAATTTGTTCATGTAAGTCTAAAGTGAAAGTTCCTCCGAGGGAAGATACTAACTTCTACTTCCCGACATGGGGCTTTATATATGTTACAAATTAGGATTGGTAACATTCCCGTGTTAGACTACCTGGCATCAGACTGCACTTTAACGCTTGCTAGCTATATAGCCTAGGGCAAGTTAGTTTACTTCTTTAAAGCTAGGCACTTCAACTGTAAAATGAGAATCGCATTAGTACCTTCCTCTAGGCCTGTGTAAATGAGGTAATGTATATAAAGCATTAGTTAAGTGCCTGCTGCATAGAAAGTACGTATAAATATGGTTAAGAGATGCAGATGTTTTGCTAAAGAAAAAGGCCTTGATACAAAGTGCTTAGGTTCATTGGAAGCTGGGAGATTGGAGTAGGTGGTGCTTAACTAAGGTCCTTTCACAATGATGAAATCTAATGATTTTATTCTAATAAGTATCAAAAGCTATTTTTGTTTTCTTCATTTTTTTATATTATGAAAAATGTCAAATATTTGTAAAAATAGGACTCCATGAGAGAGCAATGAACCCATGCAGTACTCATCAGTTGACTTCAACAATAGTATGATACATGGCTGATCTTTATTTTTATGACTTTTGAAAAATAACTGTAATGAGATCTATTTTACACATCATAAAATTCACCCATTTGAAGTGTACAATTTGGTGGGTTTTGCAAATTTACCAGGTTGTCAGCCACCACCATAAATTAGGTTTTTGGTTTTTTTTTTAATAATTTCATCACTTTGTCAGGATACCAGCTACTCATTTACTGTTAATTCTAATTTTCACCCTTGGACCCAGGTATCTGTCTATAGATTTACCTTTTCTGAACATTTTTTATAAATGGAATCATACAATATGTGGTCTCTGGTGTCTGACTTCTTTGACTTAGCATAATGTTTTTGGAGTTCATATTGTAAGTAACATATATCAATAGTTTTTCTTGTGGAATAAAATTCCATGGAATAAATAATACTATATTTTGTCTGTCCTTCATAGCCAGTCTTTTAACATCTATATTTATATCCTTTCTCCTCCATTCCCTATCCCTATTGAATTATTCAAAGGCTATTTTTAATTTCTTAAATATGATAGCTGAAAATATTTATTATATGTTCCTGCTTTTTGTTTTTCCATATCATCTTCTGTATTCTCATTCGTCTTGCCTGTTTTAATTTTTTTTTTTCTCCGTTTAACAAATCACTTTACTTTGTTCCTCCGTGTGTCTTTTTTGGTTTTACTTGAGAATGAATGGGTGTACAGATCATAAACTTTCAAAGATAGAGACAAGCGTGCGTTTAATTATCTTCTCACTTTAACAAAAAATCATACTTGTTCAGTGGCAAATCCAGGTACTGTTGATTTCCATGTTTTTTTGTTTAAAGTCTTAAAGATTGGCTTTAGTTTTTTATATTGGGCTGATCTATTTGATTCCGATTCTTGTGGTGTTTTTTGTTTTTTTTTTGTTTGTTTAACTCAGGTTGTTGGAAGAGGAGCCTTTGGAGTTGTTTGCAAAGCTAAGTGGAGAGCAAAAGATGTTGCTATTAAACAAATAGAAAGTGAATCTGAGAGGAAAGCGTTTATTGTAGAGGTAAGTTGAGATGTCATTTCTTTTGTGTAGTTCTGCACTTAAGATACTCTGTGAATTTAATATTATGAAAAAGATTGGTTTCTCTGATGTCATTTCTTTGTATACATGAACATCAGCAATTAGGTTTAATCAAAGGTACTGCCATAGGAATAGTTTCTTGTTCATACTCTTAATTCTGATTAAAAATTAGGGAAAAGAGACTTAACTACATAAGTGAATTCACCCCTGAATTAAAACAGTTTCATCCATGGAATTCAGATCTATTTCAAGGCATAGTATTTTAATTTTAAAATAGAAAAGAAATGGTACGCTTTCCCATTATCTAAAATTAAGAAATTTTATACACTTATTTTAAATGGAATGTTTTTAGAAACTCAAATTAGATTATTTTAAAGAAAAATTATTTCAAATTTGATTTTTCTCATTTAGCATGAAAATTTGCAACTGTTCTTTTAGAAATAGATTAGATTGAATGATGAAAGGAAATCCAATAATCATGAGATTAGCATATTATCAAATTTATCCTTTACTAACTTTGTTATTTTGTATTTTGGATCATATTATTTAGTTAAATCAATGTTTTTATCACTATTAAAGCTCATTGGCCAATGGATAAGTGGCCTGTACCTTATAAGCCTTCTGAATTTATATCTCTGTTTTTTCATTTAATCATAATTTCAAAATATGCTTCATATTTTTAATGTATAACATGGAAAAATGAGGACTTAATTGTGATATGAGAAAGTGATTTGTAAGTGGCTGAATGAGTTGAGAAATGCTGATAAGTGATTTGATGTCAGCATGAAGAAAGATGATTTCTAGTAATATGTTCTAGGAGTCTAGCCTCAGCTTTGTCTTATGCAGTATTTTTATTACAGTTTAGATAAAGCTGTTGATCATTTCCTGTTACATTAGCAGTTTCACAAAGCTGGATGAAATAGCATATGTGTTAAACATTAGGAATCACAAGTCAAAAAGATCGTAATAGCGTGAAGAAAATGTTTTAAATCCAGATGAGATGTGCATGTAATATAAAAAATCAAATGGTTCTCCAAAAATTCTTAGTAAAAAAGACTTCAGTCTCCTATACCTCCTCCAATCTAATTTTCTGCTTCCCAGAGACAACTACTTTGAGCTCATTCCTTCATGTTTGGTGTCCCCAGTCCAGATGCTGTTTATTACCCCTTCTCTAAAGAATCAACCTCTAGTCTTCTGCTGGGATGATAAGAGATAGTCATTGAGCTGTTTGAAGTCAAGGAAGGAATCTTTGAGTCTTTTACGCTGTCCCCTGCCCTATCCTTTGATGAGCTCATTTGCATAGGTACCTCATTCTGCCGCCACTCCCCCAACTTTTTGGAAGCTTTGTGAGATAAATCTGGTTGCTTCTCCATTTTTCTCATTGCCAGTTTATGATGCAGCTCTTCTAGGCCTGCTGTATCAGTTATTGCTAGTCATTTGCTTTCCAGCTTCCAAAAATGTATGCTGTTGGTGCACTTTACATTCTCTTCATCCTTCTGAGGTTATGCCTTAAAATTTTTCAAATCTTTACCATCTTAGTGGGAATTAGGGAGAGAGGAGGAAAAAATGCTTGTATAATCTGCTGTCTGAATCTCAGTGCTGAACCTTAGCAAGATGAAATATAGTAAATATATTTTCATATAGTAAATAAGTATGATAAATAGTGATACTGATTCTTCTATTAGGACGAAAAATCCACACAGGTTGGCTCTAGATAGATAGAGCTTTTTATTAGCGTACAGTATGAAGGTTTAGAGACATTAGTGGACTGAATATGAGCCAGCAGCAGAATGTATGTAATAGAGAAGAGGAAGAAGAGTGGAAAAAGGGCAGAAAAGAGAGGAGAAGGGAAAAAAGAATGAGAGCAAGAAGCAGTTTGCTGTGGAGCGGGATGCATTAATAGAAAGAAGTTTGAAGACAGGCATGATGGTTCACATCTGTAATCCCAGAACTTTGGGAATGGCAGATGGGTTGCTTGAGCCCGGGAGTTTGAGATCAGTCTGGACAACATGGCAAAACCCCATCTCTACAAAAAATACAAAAATTAGCTAGGCATGGTGGCTGTGCACCTGTAATCCCAGCTACTCCAGAGGCTGAGGTAGGAGGATTGCATGAGTCCAGGAGGCAGAGGTTGCAGTGACCCAAGATTGTACCACTGGACTGCAGCATGGGCAACAGAGCAAAACCTGTCTCAAAAGAAAGAAAGAAGTTTGAGATCTAGAATAAGAGAAGTGAGTATAGCCAAAGCCCTCATTGGCCTCAGTATGGATCATTGGATCAGGGATGATTAAAACTGAGAGAGGGAAACCAGTTAGTAGGCCATAATGATCACTGCAGCAGTTCAGGTTGGGATTACTAAGGCAATGGCAGTGGGAATGGAGAGGAGAGAATTGATTCAAGAAATGAGAAATGGAATGGAGGCAAGTATACAGAGGGAGTGCACATTTTAAGTCAGATAAACTAAAGTTCACACCCCACTTCTTGGCTACAGAACAGGTCATTTAACCCTCTCTGAGACTTAAGGTTAAAATCTCATCTTTAAGATGGAAATGATAATACCTACCTTGCGGCGTTGTGATAATTACACAGTATCTATAAAGTGCACATTAGGGCCCCACGCAGAGTAGCTAGACTGTTCAACTATAGCTATGAAGATGATAACAATGATAGCATGACTTCTGGTTTGGATAATGCAGCTCAGTACCATCTCTGGGATCATATCCTAACATTTCTTGGCAGAGTTCATCTCTTCTTATTCTATATACTCATCATGCCTTGTTCACAACTCCTGTTATAGCACTTTGCCATTGATTTACTTATTTGTTTAGATGTCTATCTCTCCAGCTAAACTGTATGAGCTGGAGAACAGGGATTCTGTGCCATTCTGGGCAGTCACTTGGTATTTTCAGTGACTACGATTACAATGCCTATTACATAGTAAATAGTGATTGTTGAATGATTTAAATAAATGTTTTGTACAACAGTAAGATTTTAATGATACTGTGAAATCAGTACTTCAAAAGTTATCACTTTTTAACAGAAACTTTAATTTCTTAACAGCTTCGGCAGTTATCCCGTGTGAACCATCCTAATATTGTAAAGCTTTATGGAGCCTGCTTGAATCCAGTAAGTTTGTTACTTTTTCATGGTCACCTGTGAGAAATGACATGGCAGATGTGTGTGTGTAGTTTATGTAGCTATTTTGGGGTTTTTTTTTGTTTTTTATTTTAAGTTTTTCAAAAATATTATATTTTTTCAAGATAAAAAGGTACCTCCAATACTTTAAAATATCAGCAGTGATCCCAATAGTTCAAGTACTATATGAGTACATGTGGCTATTATACACGCACAATATGTCACCAACACACTCTAAACAGTGAGAATACAGCACTGTGGCATTGCTCCCATATTATTATTTTTTTCTTTCTCTTTATGTATTTATTGAGTTACTTATTTGTTTTTGATATCTTTTTTTATTATGCTTTAAGTTCTAGGGTACATGTGCACAATGTGCAGGTTTGTTACATATGTATACATTTGCCACGTTGGTGTGCTGCACCCATTAACTTGTCATTTACGTTAGGTATTTCTCCTAATGCTATCCCTCCCCCCTCCCCCCAGCCCATGACAGGACCCAGTGTGAGATGTTACCCAACCTGTGTCCAAGTGTTCTCATTGTTCAGTTCCCACCTATGAGTGAGAACATGCGGTGTTTGGTTTTCTGTCCTTGCAATAGTTTGCTCAGAATAATGCTTTCCAGCTTCATCCATGTCCCTACAAAGGACATGAACTCATCCTTTTTTATGGCTGCATAGTATTCCATGGTGTATATGTGCCACAATTTCTTAATCCAGTCTATCATTGATGGACATTTGAGTTGGTTCCAAGTCTTTGCTATTGTGAATAGTGCCACAGTAAACATACATGTCCATGTGTCTTTATAGCAGCATGATTTATAATCCTTTGGGTATATACCCAGGAATGGGATGGCTGGGTCAAATGGTATTTCTACTCTAGATCCTTGAGGAATTGCCACACTGTCTTCCACAATGGCTGAACTAGTTTACAGTCCCACCAACAGTGTAAAAGTGTTCCTATTTCTCCACATCCTCTCCAGCACCTGTTGTTCCCTGACTTTTTAATGATCACCATTCTAACTGGTGTGAGATGAAATCTCATTGTGGTTTTGATTTGCATTTCTCTGATGGCCAGTGATGATGAGCATTTTTTCATGTGTCTTTTGGCTGCATAAACATCTTCTTTTGAGAAGTGTCTGTTCATATCCTTCACCCACTTTTTGATGGGGTTGTTTGATTTTTTATTGTAAATTTGTTTAAGTTCTTTGTAGATTCTGGATATTAGCCCTTTGTCAGATGGATAGATTGTAAAAATTTCCTCCCATTCTGTAGGTTGCCTGTTCACTCTGATGATAGTTTCTTTTGCTGTGCAGAAGCTCGTTAGTTTAATTAGATCCCATTTGTCAGTTTTGGCTTTTGTTGCCATTGCTTTTGGTGTTTTAGTCATGAAGTCCTTGCCCATGCCTATGTCCTGAATGGTATTGCCTGGGTTTTCTTCTAGGGCTTTTATGGTTTTAGGTCTAACATTTAAGTCTTTAATCCATCTTGAATTAATTTTTGTATAAGGTATAAGGAAGGGATCCAGCTTCAGCTTTCTACATAAGGCTAGCCAGTTTTCCCAGCACCATTTATTAAATAGGGAATCCTTTCCCCATTTCTTGTGTTTGTCAGGTTTGTCAAAGATCAGATGGTTGTAGATGTATGGTATTATTTCTGAGGGCTCTGTCCTGTTCCATTGGTCTATCTCTCTGTTTTGGTACCAGTACCATGCTGTTTTGGTTACTGTAGCCTTGTAGTATAGTTTGAAGTCAGGTGGCGTGATGCCTCCAGCTTTGTTCTTTTGGCTTAGGATTGTCTTGGCAATGTGGGCTCTTTTTTGGTTCCGTATGAACTTTAAAGTAATTTTTTCCAATTCTGTGAAGAAAGTCATTGGTAGCTTGATGGGGATGGCATTGAATCTATCAATTACCTTGGGCAGTATGACCATTTTCACGATATTGATTCTTCCTATCCATGAGCATGGAATGTTCTTCCATTTGTTTGTGTCTTCTTTTATTCCATTGAGCAATGGTTTGTAGTTCTCCTTGAAGAGGTCCTTCACATCCCTTGTAAGTTGGATTCCTAAGTATTTTATTCTCTTTGAAGCAGTTGTGAATGGGAGTTCACTCATGATTTGGCTCTCTGTTTGTCTGTTATTGGTGTATAAGAATGCTTGTGATTTTTGCACATTGATTTTGTATCCTGAGACTTTGCTGAAGTTGCTTATCAGCATAAGGAGATTTTGGGCTGAGACTATGGGGTTTTCTAAATATACAATGATGTCATCTGCAAACGGCCAATTTGACTTCCTCTTTTCCTAATTGAATACCCTTTATTTCTTTCTCCTGCCTGATTGCCCTGGCCAGAACTTCCAACACTATGTTGAATAGGAGTGGTGAGAGAGGGCATCCTTGTCTTGTGCCAGTTTTCAAAGAGAATGCTTCCAGTTTTTGCCCATTCAGGATGATATTGGCTGTGGGTTTGTCATAAATAGCTCTTATTATTTTGAAATACGTCCCATCAGTACCTAGTTTATTGAGAGTTTTTAGCATGAAGGGCTGTTGAATTTTGTCAAAGCCCTTTTCTGCATCTATTGAGATAATCATCTGGTTTTTGTCATTGATTCTGTTTATATGATGGATTATGTTTATTGATTTGTGTATGTTGAACCAGCCTTGCATCCCAGGGATGAAGCCAACTTGATCGTGGTAGATAAGCTTTTTGATGGGCTGCTGGATTCAGTTTGCCAGTATTTTATTGAGGATTTTTGCATCAATGTTCATCAGGGATATTAGTCTAAAATTCTCTTTTTTTGTTGTATCTCTGCCAGGCTTTGGTATCAGAATGATGCTGGCCTCATAAAATGTGTTAGGGAGGATTCCTTCTTTTTCTATTGATTGGAATAGTTTCAGAAGGAATGGTACCAGCTCCTCTTTGTACCTCTGGTAGAATTCGGCTGTGAATCCGTCTGGTCGAATTCGGCTGTGAATCCGTTTGGTCCTGGACTTTTTTTGTTTGGTAGGCTATTCGTTATTGCCTCAATTTCAGAGCCTGTTATTGGTCTATTCAGGAATTCAACTTCTTCCTGGTTTAGTCTTGAGAGGGTGTATGTGTCCAGTAATTTATCCATTTCTTCTAGATTTTCTAGTTTATTTTCATAGAGGTGTTTATAGTATTCTCTGATGGTAGTTTGTATTTCTGTGAGATTGGTGGTGATATCCCCATTATCATTTTTTATTGTGTCTATTTGATTCTTCTCTCTTTTCTTCTTTGTTAGTCTTGCTAGTGGTCTATCAATTTTGTTGATCTTTTCAAAAAACCAGCTCCTGGATTCATTGATTTTTTTTGAAGGGTTTTTTGTGTCCCTGTCTGCTTCAGTTCTGCTCCGATCTTAGTTATTTCTTGCCTTCTGCCAACTTTTGAATGTGTTTGCTCTTGCTTTTCTAGTTATTTTAATTGTGATGTTAGGGTGTCAATTTTAGATCTTTCCTGCTTTCTCTTGTGGGCATTTAGTGCTATAAGTTTCCCTCTACACACTGCTTTAAATGTGTCCCAGAGATTCTGGTATGTTGTGTCTTTCTTCTCATTGGTTTCAAAGAACATCTTTATTTCTGCCTTCATTTCGTTACGTACCCAGTAGTCATTCAAGAACGAATTGTTCAGTTTCCATGTAGTTGAGTGAGTTTCTTAATCCTGAGTCTAGTTTGATTCCACTGTGGTCTGAGAGACAGTTTGTTATAATTTCTGTTCTTTTACATTTGCTGAGGAGTGCTTTACTTCCAACTATGTGGTCAATTTTGGAATAAGTGCAATGTGGTGCTGAGAAGAATGTATATTCTGTTGATTTGGGATGAAGAGTTCTATAGATGTCTATTAGGTCCACTTGGTGCAGAGCTGAGTTCAATTCCTGGATATCTTTGTTAACTTTCTGTCTCGTTGATTTGTCTAACGTTGACAGTGGGGTGTTAAAGCCTCCCATTATTATTGTATGGGAGTCTCAGTCTCTTTGTAGGTGTCTAAGGACTTGCTTTATGAATCTGGGTGCTCCTGTATTGGGTGCATATATATTTAGGATAGTTAGCTCTTCTTGTTGAATTGATCCCTTTACCATTATGTAATGGCCTTCTTTGTCTCCTTTGATCTTTGTTGGTTTAAAGTCTGTTTTATCAGAGACTAGGATTGCAAACCCTGCCTTTTTTTTGTTTTCTATGTGCTTGGTAGATCTTCCTCCATCCCTTTATTTTGAGCCTATGTGTGTCTCTGCACGTGAGATGGGTCTCCTGAATACAGCACACTTATTGGTCTTGACTCTGTCCAATTTGCCAGTCTGTGTCTTTTATTTGGAGCATTTAGCCCATTTACATTTAAGGTGAATATTGTTATGTGTGAATTTGATCCTGTCATTATGATGTTAGCTAGTTATTTTGCTTGTTAGTTGATGCAGTTTCTTCCTGGCATCAATGGTCTTTACAATTTGGCATGTTTTTGCAATGGCTGGTACCGGTTGTTCCTTTCCATGTTTAGTGCTTCCTTCCGAAGCTCTTTTAGGGCAGGCTCGGTGGTGACAAAATCTCTCAGCATTTATTTGTCTGTAAAGGATTTTATTTCTCCTTCACCTGTGAAGCTTAGTTTGGCTGGATATGAAATTCTGGGTTGAAATTCTTTTCTTTAAGAATGTTGAATATTGGCCCCCACTCTCTTCTGGCTTACAGAGTTTCTGCTGAGAGATCCACTGTTAGTCTGATGGGCTTCCCTTTGTGGGTAACCCGACCTTTCTCTCTGGCTGCCCTTAATATTTTTTCCTTCATTTCAGCTTTGGTGAATCTGACAATTATGTGTCTTGGAGTTTCTCTTCTCGAGGAATATCTTTGTGGCGTTCTCTGTATTTCCGAATTTGAATGTTGGCCTGCGTTGCTAGGTTGGGGAAGTTCTCCTGGATTATCCTGAAGAGGGTTTTCCAACTTGGTTCCATTCTCTCCATCACTTTCAGGTACACTAATGAGATGTAGATTTGGTCTTTTCACATAGTCCCATATTTCTTGGAGTCTTTGTTTGTTTCTTTTTACTCTTTTTTCTCTAAACTTCTCTTCTTGCTTCATTTCATTCATTTGATCTTCAATCACTGATACCCTTTCTTCCACTTGATCAAATCAGCTACTGAAGCTTGTGCATGTGTCACATAGTTCTCGTGCCATGGTTTTCAGCTCCATCAGGTCATTTAAGATCTTCTCTATGCTGTTTATTCTAGTTAGCCATTCAGCTAATCTTTTTTCAAGGTATTTAGCTTGTTTGTGATGGGTTCAAACATCCTCCTTTAGCCCGGAGAAGTTTGTTATTACCAATTGTCTAAAGCCTTCTTCTCTCAACTCATCAAAGTCATTCTCCATCCAGCTTTGTTCTATTGCTGGCAAGGAGCTTTGGAGGAGAAGAGGCACTCTGATTTTTAGAATTTTCAGCTTTTCTGCTCTGGTTTCTCCCCATTTTTGTGGTTTTATCTACCTTTGGTCTTTGATGATGGTGACGTACAGATAGGGTTTTGATGTGGATGTCCTTTCTGTTTATTAGTTTTCCTTCTAACAGTCAGGACCCTCAGCTGCAGGTCTGTTGGAGTTTGCAGGAGGTCCATTCCAGACCGTATTTGTCTGGGTATCACCAGCGGAGGCTGCAGAACAGCAAATATTGCAGAACGGCAAATGTTGCTGCCTGATCCTTCCTCTGGAAGCTTCGTCTCAGAGGGGCATCTGGCTGTATGAGGTGTCAGTCTGCCCCTGCTGGAAGGTGTCTCCCAGTTAGGCTACTCGAGGGTCAGGGACCCACTTGAGGAGGCAGTCTGTCCGTTCTCAGATCTCAGACTCCATGCTGGGAGAACCACTGCTCTCTTCAAAGCTGTCAGACAGGGACGTTTAAGTCTGTAGAAGTTTCTGCTACCTTTTGTTCAGCTATGCCGTGCCCCCAGAGGTGGAGTCTACAGAGGTGGGCAGGCCTCCTTGAGCTGGTGGGCTCCGCCCAGTTCGAGCTTCTTGGCTGCTTTGTTTACCTACTCAAGCCTCAGCAATGGCAAACACCCCTCTCCCAGCCTCGCTGCTGCCTTGCAGTTGGATCTCAGACTGCTGTGCTAGCAGTGAGTGAGGCTCCGTGGGCATGGGACCCTCCGAGCCAGGCGCAGGATATAATCTCCTGGTGTGCTGTTTGCTAAGACCATTGGAAAAGCACAGTATTAGGGTGGGAGTGTCCTGATTTTCCAGGTACCATCTGTCACGGCTTCCCTTGTCTAGGAAAGGGAATTCCCCACCCCCTTGTGCTTCCCAGGTGAGGCGATGCCCTGCCCTGCTTCGACTCACACTCCATGGGCTGCACCCACTGTCTGACAAGCCCCAGTGAGATGAACCCTATACCTCAGTTGTAAATGCAGAAATCACCTGTCTTCTGCATCGCTTACGCTGGTAGCTGTAGACTGGAGCTTTTCCTATTTGGCCACCTTGGAACCTCCTATGTACTATTTTAATCTACTATCTTAGATGTATTTCTGAAAGAACAGTTATAGTTTGTTCATTTGATCTACTATCTTAGATGTATTTCTGAAAGAACAGTTATAGTTTGTTCATTTGACTTGTTTCTAGTCTTTTAGCAAAACAGTATATCAGAAGAGTTGTTTTAGGTGATTTTGTCCAATAACCTCATCTTCTTATGAGGCTTTTGATATCCTGTGGCAGCACCTACTTACTGGCACTGGAGAAAGTCCCCAAAATATCTTGTGATTGTATTTTACATACATCTTCACTCTTAGTGGACTCCTAGAAGACAGTCTTAGGTCATAGATACCTTTTCCTTCCCCAGTACTATTCACATAGAAGGGGCAAAAAGAATGATTTTTAATATACCTATAAAATCGGGAGTGAATTAAATTATCTCTCAAAGGCCCTAAGATGATGGAGCTTCTTGGTTAATGCTTCTGGTATATGTTTCCTTTAGGTGTGTCTTGTGATGGAATATGCTGAAGGGGGCTCTTTATATAATGGTGAGTGTCATTAGACCTGTCTTTATCTAGTAGATTAAAATAATTTGAAAACTTGTAATATAAACCCTAAGTTGTTTAACATTCTTCACAATTTGCCATCAGAGTCTCAAAAGGACATAATTTTTAAACATCTGCTGAAGAATAAAAATGGAAAGATAAGATTCTATAACATTAGTATGTGAAATTTAGAGGTCTGTCAATTTTTTAAGTAGATGGTACTTTGCATTTCATTAAAAGCATTTAAGTAAAAGTTTACTTTTTAAATAGATTTTAAAATATCTTCAGATTTTTTTTCTTTTTGCCCTCACAACTTTGAGCCTCCTCATTTTAGAATTCTTTAACCATATTTCCATTTCACTCTGCTTTATTTTTTCTTTTTTTCAAAAAAAATTGTGAAAACTCACTTCACACAACCTTTTATTTGTAACAATGAAAAAAAACTTTGTGTAGTTACCTTTGTAGAACAGAGTTCTTTTACCCTAAAAATACCAACCATATGCAGAAATGTATTGTCTCTTGTAGCACGAGTTCTATAAAACAAATTGTTTCATTTTATTTTTTAATTAATATTATTTTATATAAACTTTTACTTATATTTACTGTCCATGTGTTCATCATTGTTGATGGATATCTAATACCCCATTGTCTTATTTGATTGAACTACTTCTGGTTTTTAGCCATTACAGAAAATACAGGTGCAAACATCTTGATATACATTGTTTTGTTTCTTTCTGTACTGTTCTCTGCCTCTCTCGTAGTAGTGTGCCATAAGACTGCTCATAATTTATATTACTTTTTAAAAGTCTTTATCTGTTTGAAAAAGTGTGGTAATGTATATTGATTTTACTTGAGTGTAGGAATAACATTTAATAGATGTACTATTAAATGTTAATATTATGGCAATTATCCACTCAAAATTATTAGATATTTTCTTCCTTTTTATTTGGAAAAAAAATTAAAAGGCCGGGCATGGTGGCTCATGCCTGTAATCCCACCACTTTGGGAGGCCAAGGCAGGCGGATCATGAGGTCAAGAGATCAAGACCATCCTGGCCAACATGGTGATACCCTGTCTCTACTAAAAACACAAAAATTAGCTGGGCGTGGTGGCACACGCCTGTAGTCCCAGCTACTCGGGAGGCTGAGCCAGGAGAATCACTTGAACCCAGGAGGTGGAGTTTGCAGTGAGCCAAAATCCACCACTGCACTCCAGCCTGGTGACAAAGTGAGACTCCATCTCAAAAAACAAAAAGAAAAAAGAAAGTAAAAAATTAAAAGCAGGACTGATGGAGCATATGTATATGTAGAAAAATACCCAGTCATGTGTTCTGATAGTGCTTGCATTCACATTGTGTCTTTTGTTATATGCAATAAAGTTCTTTTTAGTTTGTGCCTTTCTTTCGCAGTGCTGCATGGTGCTGAACCATTGCCATATTATACTGCTGCCCACGCAATGAGTTGGTGTTTACAGTGTTCCCAAGGAGTGGCTTATCTTCACAGCATGCAACCCAAAGCGCTAATTCACAGGGACCTGAAACCACCAAAGTAAGTTATAATAATGTGACACCCCTCAGCCCCTTCCTCCTTCTCTCTCACTCTCACCACCCCCAACCCACTCTCTAATTCAAGCTCATTATTGTACAGGAGTTTCTCTTTTCTCTATTTGGCTTACTCAATGTTTACTTTTAACTCACCTTCATCATTTAGTCATTTATCTAAGCTTGTATTTTAGATGTTGTCTTTAGTGGGATTTTTATTTTTGGTAACCTCTACCTTAGATTAGCATACTTCTGGAATCTGTTAGCCTATAAAAATCTCATTTTGTGCCTGCAGTATATAATGTTGCTGTTAGACAATTCCTTGGGGGCAGAGATAGGTCTGACGTTTTTCTTGCTGTGTCCCTAACACCTAGCACATAAACATTCTACAAAAATTTGCAGAGTTGTTGTTACTTGCTCTTTCAGAGGAAAGTAAAAGGGCATTTCCTGGCATCTGGGTAGGAATTGAAAATATTCTGGATTCTTCATAATGTGAATACTTGGGACTTTAAAAAACTTATGAATTCCTTAGATAAGTATTTTGAAAGACTAAAACTTTGGGGGTTTTGTTTGTATAGGTATTCAGTTAAAGAAAACATACACGTAAAACATATTCCTTCTCTCTCTTTTTTTTTCTTTTATGCACCTGTGACAGAGTAAAAATAGTCTCCACGTATCTTCTTTACCCTCCCCCAAGCCCCCACTCCAGCACATTAGTCTTTACAGAAGAGATTTCCCTTAGGAAATCAGTATAGTCTTCAGTTATTTCATTCTCTTGATACTGGTTAAAGCATTAAAACATCCCTTCTGGGTGTAACTTGTCACTCTCAGGTCTAATCTGATATACTCTACGTAGATTCCAACTCTTAGAATCACTGTTCTTGCTAGTGTATCTTATCTCTACTCCCAAACTTAAACTGATTGCTGTTTCCCCAGGTCACTGATAAAATAATATTTAAGCTTTTATTTTTCCTGAGGCTATTATCTTAGTTACCTGCCTTAACTAATGAAGAAATCACTAAGCCTTTTTTTCTTGGTTGTGAATATTCAGTCACCCTTTTTCCACTATATTAACAGAGTTGAATTATTAAAGCAAACTCGTGAGAATCACAGCTCTTAACCAGCAACAAATTGACAAATGATCCAAAGGATATAGGCAAGCATCAGATACAGCCAAAGCATTCTTTTCCTAAAAGAGTCTGAACACATCTGATGCAACACCCAAAAGTATCCCTTTTCTCCTCATTACAGTGTGTTTTGGCTTTGGAATAAATGATTAGTTATTGAACAATATATGGAGAAATATCTTACAAAAGGAAGTCATTTCCATTTTCTAACATCTTTTACATTGCACTAATTACACAGTTTAAATGACTATCCCTAATCTTCATCCAACTACACCCCATAAATTTTAGGTTTATTTAATCAACCTAGTTAGACCAGATATATCCTTCTAAAATCATTTGTAGATAGAGATTCTCCTTTTGCTAGTAAATACCATTAACATATTTACAGAAGGTCTGGTCTAGGTCATTTATTCCAGGCCTCTCCATGATTGGATTCATCTTGCAAATCATCTTTGGAGCCCCTGGTATACAAGTTGGACTTTAGAATCAGAATTGATTCTAATTCAGAAAGTACTGGGTAAAAGAAATTCTTTGGAATGGCTATGCTTTTATATACAATTGGATATACATGAATACCTGCTATATCTTTATTTTTTATTATTTTTATTATTTTATTATTATTATTATTTTTGAGACAGAGTGTCGCTCTGTCACCCAGGCTGGAGTGCAGTGGCACAATCTCAGCTCACTGCAACCTCCACCTCCCAGGTTCAAGCAATTCTCCTGCCTCAGCCTCCCAAGTAGCTGGGACTACTGGCATGTGCCACGACACCTGGCTAATTTTTTGTATTTTTAGTAGAGACAGGGTTTCACCGTGTTAGCCAGGATGGTCTCGATCTCCTGACCTCGTGATCCACCCACCTCGGCCTCCCAAAGTGCTGGGATTACAGGCCTGAGCCACTGCACCCGGCCAATACCTGCTATATCTTATGTCAGTGGAAAACCTACAGATTCTGTGGTCAGGAAGAGTTCCTCAAAATGGTATCTAAAGAAGGTACCTGATGATCTAGGGAGGTGTTTTATACACTATCAAGTTGTGCTTGTGCTTGTATTTTATCTTTTGCAAGTTTATTCACATGTACATTAGAAATTAAAATGTATTTTTAATCTTAACAGTGTGAAAGTAAGCCTACAAAGATAATTTAAGTTCAGATTTCAGTGAGCCTTGAATTTCCTGTTCAAGGCTGGTGAACTTTTGAAGTCGAGTAAAGGAGTACTAACATAAAACTCATTCAGGAAAATTATCTTGAATCATCAGAAGTTATCTTGATATCTTGAATATACCAGAAGGAAACTAGTTACAGAGTTCTTATAATTTTCTTGGGTAAAAAGTGGAAGAGTTTGAACAAGAACATTGAGATGTGGGGAAAAAGTTTTGTTGAAGTACATGTAGAGGTATACTGGATTTAGCATTCTTTTCACTGGAATGATTATGAGAGTCTTTTTGGTATTATGGAACTGTGAATAGTAGTTTATCTGACTTATTTTAGTCACATTGGACTAAAAGAGAAGAAATTTCCAAATAATCTCTCCAAATGTAAAAAGTTTATAAAACTTGTAATTAAAATGAATTCCTATGTACTGCTATTGGATATTACTACAATGTGATGGTGCAAATTATATTACCCATTTCTATTTCTGTTTGTCATGAAAAGGAAAACCTTGTAAGTAAGAGTATGCTACTTGGTGACTGTAGTTAGGTAATAGTACACCTAGGAAAGTCCAAATCTTAAGTTCAGAAAATTTTCCAGAAACCTCTCATTAGGTCATTTTAGCTATAATAGATTTGTATTCCTCCCACACATACATAGTCTAAGCACAAAAGTGGTTTTGGGATTGAACATATTTAGAAGTATCTTCAAAATAAAGATATTAAATTACAGACCATTTTTTTCTTCCTATATTGGCTTATTTTCTTTAAATTATATAGTGTTACTATTTTTTAAGTAATACATATTTATGATTAAACTCCCATTTCAGGATACCATAATGTTGACCTAATAGAGGTTTTTTAAACCCCACATTTTATTTTGGCCAGAGAGAAGTATGATCAGGAAAGATTTTGGAGCTAGAGATGAAGACGTCAGAATGTGAGTCTAGCAGGCTTCCAAAGAGAGCTAGGTTACGGTCAGTTAATTTTTGCTTATATTTCTCTGAACTATTAGGCTTTTATAGTGACCAAAAAATTAGTCATTTCACAGAAGTTGAATGATAACATTCATTTTGCTTAACCTTTTCTATTTCCACAAATGTCTCTTCTTTTATTGTAGAATAAAATGTTGGCCTCGTAACTTTTGATGTTTTTTGTTTTTTTTAAACAGCTTACTGCTGGTTGCAGGGGGGACAGTTCTAAAAATTTGTGATTTTGGTACAGCCTGTGACATTCAGACACACATGACCAATAACAAGGGGAGTGCTGCTTGGATGGCACCTGAAGTTTTTGAAGGTAAAATGGCAAAAGTATGGTATGTTTGATAATCTCTCTCACTCCTTGTGAATTCAATATGTTTTTATAGATTTTTCCCATTTCCATGGTTTTATTTCTGCATAATACATAAAGTATACAATGAATTCTAAGGGGATATTAAATATAGTGTTATATCCTAAATTTTATAGTAAGATTTAAATCTTCTGTGCAGGTTCAAGCATATGCACAGTTGATCCTCATTGTTCACCAATTTCTTAATTGCAAAATTGCCTATTTGCTAACCTTTATTTGTAACCCCAAAATTAATATTCATGGTGCTTTCATGTTTATTTGTAGACAGTGCTTTCATGTATTTGCAGTGTGCATGCGCTGAGCAGTGCAAATTTTGAGTCATCTAACGCATGTTCCCAGCTGAGGTTGAACAAGACAACGCTCTTCCGTCTTGTTTCAGCTCTCATGCTGTAAGCAGGTGTCCTTTTTGTACTGTTCAGAGCCCTTTTTCATTTTTGTGATTTTTGTTGGTAATTTTGCTACTTAAAATGGCCCTCAAGCATAGTACTGCCTAAGTACAAGAAGGCTATGATGTATCTTAACAGACAATATACATGTGTTAAATTATCTTCATTCAGGCATGAGTTACAGAAATGTTGGCTATGAGTTCAATGGTAATAAATCAACAGTATATATGAATAAGGTGTCTTTAAGCAGAAACACACATGAAACAAGGCTATATATCGATCAGTTGACAAAAACGTGGTGACCAGAGGCACACAGGAACCTACCCCTGTATTTTCCCTAGGAGCGATGATTCAGTGTTCACTAATTCAGTGTCCTCAGAAACTTTATAGATCGTAAATACCAGGAATAATGAGAATTAACTGTGCTTTTGTATTGGTTTCCTAGCAATTAAAAATTGAGAGCCCTAAAGTTTAAATGAGGGTGCCTTAAAAAGAATGCAAGTGGCTGGGTGCGGTGGCTCAGGCCTGTAATCCCAGCACTTTGGGAGGCCGAGGTGGGCGGATCATGAGGACAGGAGATCAAGACCATCCTGGCTAACACGGTGAAACCCCATCTCTACTAAAACTACAAAAAATTAGCTGGGCGTGGTGGCGGGCACCCGTAGTCCCAGCTACTCGGGAGACTGAGGCAGGAGAATGGCATGAACCCGGGAGGCGGAGCATGCAGTGAGCCAAGGTCGTGCCACTGCACTCCAACCTGGGCGACAGAGCAAGACTCCATATCAGAAAAAAAAAAAAAGAATGCAAGTAATTGGACAGAAATAAGATACTAAGAATTACAAATAAATGTCAAGCTTATATGTTTACCTTCTTTTATACCTCCATATGTCACTGAAGTTCTAAAAGAGTTGTCTGTAAATTATATGCTAGGTTTCTGTATAAAAACATCAGATTATCTTTTAAATGAAAGAAGTTGAACTGAAGGTGTGTGATTTGTATGTTAGGAAGTATGAATGCCCATAAAATTCAGATACATTCAGTTAATCAGACTCTGGTTATAGCTTATTTCTTTTAGTTTTGATGACTTTAAAAGGTTTTCTGTTTGTTTTTAGCCACCCGAGAGGAAGAGAAATTGCAATGCAACTAGTCACCAGAGTGGAGTTCTTTTGCCCTAAAATTCAATTTAATAATAAATGAATAATCAGGTGTTATATTACACAAGATTAAATAATGCCTTCTGTTTCATATACAGAATGTATACATTTGACATTGTTTTAAAATTATTTACTTATTTAGTATACCTTTATGTGAGTTAAAATGACCCAATGTTACTGTATGTGGAGAGCAAAAAGATTTGTTTATACAAAAGATTAATTTTATTGCTCTAGACAACCCTTAATTGTCTAGAGCAACAAAATGCAGACTGTTAGGCTGTGTAAGTTTCTTCATTTCTGAAAGATGTCAGTCAACCTGTAGCCCAAATTAGATTGTAGCATGGTTGCAGTGCTATATTACAGTGTACTGCTTAGCATGTAAAGCTATAGCTATAATAATTGTTCATTCTTACAGTGGGTTGAGTTTTTGTTTGTTTTTGGGAGATTATGATGGGTGCTTACTGTGCTGATTCAACCACCTACTTAGTTTATAAATTTTGCTGTATAACTCGGGTTATCCATAATTTTCGTTTCTTACAACTTACGTTTAAGTTAACAAATTAAGAATTTCCCTTCACCATATATTGAGGAAGAAACTGTAACACTAAATTAGAAAGTTCTTCTGCTTTGATAGCAGAGTAGTGCTGTCCATCAGAGAATGGGAAGAAAATTTAAGATTAAAATGTAACAGAAAGGAGGCCAGGCACAATGGCTCATGCCTGTGATCCCAGTGCTTCAGGAGGCCAGAGCAGGAGGATCGGTTGAGCCCAGGAGTTTGAGACCAGCCTGGGCAACATGGCAAGACCCCATCTGTACAAAAAATTTTAAAAATTAACCAGTTGTGCCAGCGCATGCCTGTAGCCCCAGCTACTCAGGAGGATCACTTGAGCCCAAGAGTTTGAGGCTACACTGAGCTCCAGCCTGGATGAGAGTGTGAGATCCTGTCTCAGAATAAAATAATAATAAACAACATAAAGGAATGTACAGATGTTTCATACTCTGCCCCAGAGAAAGTTATCAGTCTAAATACATAAAAGTCAAGTCCTATGCCTCTTGATGAAAAGATAGAAAATAACTGCGTTTCTGAAGTAGATTTTTTTAGTGTATTGTTGATAGTTAATTCATTTAAAAGTGTACTTGTTGAAAAGACAAAGTACTTCAGAAAGAGTAGTTTCTTAGTTCTACATGTGACAGCCTCATTTTTATCCATGATACCCATTCTCAAAATTCAAGCCATTGTTTCTGTAAGTCATGTGGAAAAATAGTCTTTAGGTTATATACTACCCTTTTTTTTTTCTAGGTAGTAATTACAGTGAAAAATGTGACGTCTTCAGCTGGGGTATTATTCTTTGGGAAGTGATAACACGTCGGAAACCCTTTGATGAGATTGGTGGCCCAGCTTTCCGAATCATGTGGGCTGTTCATAATGGTTCGTAAAAAGAAATTTTTCTTAAATGTACTTTTTGTGTTTTCTACTTGGAAGACTACTCCTGTCCCCTTCCCTAAAGAATATCATTTATCTCTAACATTAAAATGTACAATTCTTTGTTAAGAGACTACTTTACTATTATCAGACTCTGCCCTGTCCCTGACCCTGAGTCCAGCAGAGCAGGATTGAGAGTAGTCCTGGTCTACACATGCAGCTGAGGATGTTCACTGGCTCCGCTGATTAGGGAAAGGCCATCAGTACACAACCTAGACAGTTGGCTCTCTCTTAGGGAGAAGCATCAGGCTGGATCCTGGAAAAAATAAAAAAATACATACATAAAATCTCTGACATGGTTAATATAACTGGAGAGTTATAGCTTTTTTCTCCTGAAGAAGCAAGGGCCTCATCAAGGAGAAAAAGCAAAGAATAATAATGCTTCACATATTTTTCCTGTTTATATTCTCTCCCACCCTTAGAAGCTGAGTACTATTGCCCCATTTTACAGATTAGGAAACTGAGGCCTAGAGAGGTTAAATAACTTGCTTAAGGTCACAAGATTAGTAAGTGGTAGAGCTGGGATTCAAATCCAGATGCTTCTGACTTGAATGCTCATATCTTAAGTCATATTGACTTATGGACTCAATGTCCTTGCATCCGTCCTGTTTCTTTTATAGTTCTGGTAATGTTGTTTTTAACCACATATGATGTTAGAATGCATCCTCTTCGTTAGTAAAGTTACTTTACATTTGCTTGGGAAAATAGCGTTTCATGAAGGAAAATTACTTACCTTCTTAACTTTAGCACCACTCTTAGTTATTTCATTTCTATGCCTTGTTCATAATCATGTGACTAATGGCCATTTTTTACATTATTCCACAAGTATAAAAACAAATGTCTGCCTAATTATTTAGGTCATTCATAGATTTATCAAACAGTACCATCATCTGAGTAATCTTAGCTGTTTTTACCAGTTTCCTATACTGCCTTTAATATTACTACCGTTAGTATCATTGTGGAGACTGTTCAGCATTGACCAGGACAGCTTGCTTGCTTGCTTTCTATCAGTCGTCAGTAAATAATTGAACGTCCGTGAAGTAAAGAATAAAAGAACTAACTTGTTAATTGATAAAGCACTTTTATTACTCCAAATTATAGATCTTAAACTACAAGATCTATAAAATAAATACCACTTTGGAAATATGTACAAAGAGTTTGCATCATTCTTTGGGTAAATACATTCTTCCCCCCTTCCTCTAATTTTCAATTGTAGGTACTCGACCACCACTGATCAAAAATTTACCTAAGCCCATTGAGAGCCTGATGACTCGTTGTTGGTCTAAAGATCCTTCCCAGCGCCCTTCAATGGAGGAAATTGTGAAAATAATGACTCACTTGATGCGGGTATAATCCTTCTTTTGAGGGGCTTTGGATTTAGGGGGATTTAATATGTGCTGAGTTTTAGTGGAATTTTAAAAGGGATGTTATTACTATATTCTGCTTTATATATTACTATGTTTTCTAAGTGAGAGTGGGCATTTATTACTCATAGTCAGAAGAGGAAACATTATTTTGAGAGGGAAAATCTAGTTCTTTATCACTGGAAAGATGGCTAGACTAGGTTTCTAGACTTGCTTTTTTCTTTTTGCTTACATTAGTGGACAAGTATGTTTGTCTCTGGGCCGGTTGCCTCATTTGTAATGTGGGAGAAACTGAAATAGATAGTCTCTAAAGCCGTCACAGGACCTGGATATATTAATATTATGACTTCAATACATGATAAACTAAATTTTACATTTTTCCGATACCAATTTTCATCAAGCTTTTAGTCATTTATGCAAGGCAATAGGTTGCATTCTCAGACACATTTATTTGAGTGACTTCTACTATTTGTCCTATTTTCAGGTTTTTATATCCCAGTAAAAAGTTAAACTTTCTTCTGTTTAGAAGAACCCTTTTAAATGATTATCAAATTTTCCTAGTCTGTGAATCAACTGCCTTTAGAATTATTTGGAATATTTTATGCCTCTGGTTTTTGGTACATTAAAAACCGTGAAGTGATATCTTGGCTTTAAAAAGGTCACATATCTATAAAAGTGCCTGAATTTTGGAACAGTTTGTTCAGTAGAAGAATCTTACAGTCTCCTTAAATATAGTCTAAGTGATTTCCTAAATGGTAAAACGTTGTTTATTCAATCTATTGAAAATTTCTTAGGCAAAGCAGCTTGAACTAATCTACTAAAAGTTTACCATCATATTTGGATACCAGTCATATATAGAACCCTAGGCCCTAAAGGTGTGTACATAAGAAAACAACTTAGTCTCTGTAGTCAAATTACTTAAAACTTTGGGATATATAAGTTATTGAAGTTGTAATTTTGCTTCTCTGTGCTTTGTCTAATTTGAGGAGAATACGTTTCCATTTTTTCTCTAAATTCTAACATTTTTGTCCAGAATATACTTTGAGTATTATGCCTCCAGTTTGTAGAAAGACATTCATAATCTATCCTCTTAATATTTAAAATGTTCTAATAATTATTCTATGGTATACTAGTCTCAGTCATCAGACTAATAATCACCAGAAGTTTACATCACTACTGTAAGAACATGAGTATGTTTTATATAATTATGAGAAATGATACTATTTTATTTCATATGTTTCTCTAGAGAAATATTTGCTGTTTTCTTCAAGACTATCTAGACTCCAATGTAAGCTAGATTCTTAGGTAGGTGCATGGCATTGATCAAAGTTGAAATCCAAGAGTACATTATTGTAATCTTTG
The DNA here is from genome assembly GCF_028885655.2 of Pongo abelii. Classification (NCBI taxonomy): domain Eukaryota; kingdom Metazoa; phylum Chordata; class Mammalia; order Primates; family Hominidae; genus Pongo; species Pongo abelii. The sequence continues at coordinate 91,275,434 of NC_071990.2, read as the reverse complement.
TAAAATAAAAAACGTAGGCACCTACAAATTTAGTATATACCTTAGGGAAAATAAAACATTAACAGGATTTAATTTGTATTAAGGAAATTTTAAGCTGTGGTTTACTTTTTTATATATAGTACTTTCCAGGAGCAGATGAGCCATTACAGTATCCTTGTCAGTATTCAGATGAAGGACAGAGCAACTCTGCCACCAGTACAGGTAAATGGATAGATTGGAAGAATATTGACTTGATTTTTCTTTCGGCTCTATTCCCATGAAATTATAATCAAGAAGTAATGAATAATGTCCCCATTTGCATTTTAATTCCTTCATTTCATATGATTGACTGCAATTTGAGTTTACAGGTGCGTCATTCTTCATGTAGGTACCCTGATTAAAGAGTTATTGAAGACCTTCTTCCAAGTCTTGGAATTCCTACATAATTATGAATAAAAAGATGGCATATTGTATTACAGTGAATGTCATTCTTAATTTGAAAAATAACTTTTACATGGATACTACTAGATCAAGTAGTATTAGAAATTATTGTAAATGTATTTAACACATTTCTTCATCATGAACACCCTAATTTTTGTTCTCTTCTACAGAGACTCTGATTTAAGAAGCTATGTTAAAAGTTCCTTAGTTTTCCGAAATGTGAAGTAGTAGTGGTACATGTAATTTGTGGTCATCAAAAAGATAGTAGAAATAATACTGTAACTTAGAAATATTGTACTTCTCAAAATATAGTGGCATTATAAGCATTTCATTATTAATTAAAACTAAAAGATATGTGTGTGTCTATATGCACATGTATTTACCCTGCATTTACTGACAAATACTTTTACTGATCTATTTCTCCCACCTCAAGAATAGTTTTATTTATTTTAAGATGGTTTATTGTTTGGCTAGTTATTCTCAAATTCCAGTTTTACTGAAAATATTTTGAGTTGCTCTGAATTCTAAAATGTACTTCTCTAAAATTCTATCATTTGTGTCTCCCACGTCCTCCAAACCCTCTCTTCATCTCCTTACTGTGACCTTGAATTTTTTGAGCCTCCCACGTTTCACTGGTCCTCAGTCCTCTTAGGTCCTTTTTTCTTTCTCCCTCCACTTAATTCCAATCAACTATTATAATTCCTTTGGGAATAATTTTCATCTTTCTAGCCTCTCTCTCAAGCTTGCTTGGCTAAACCACAAGCCTAGTAAAAGCTGACACTTGGCTTACTCCTTGCCTGTACCAGTGCAGCTGAGTGTGGCTGGAGATAGCACAGGTTTACTATCCTCACATGCATGTTTAGTGCTATTGGACAGTTGTACTATATTGTAGTTCATCTCTTTCCTCCTGTATGTCTTAATTTTACATTGTAGCCTCTCCTCAGACTTCAGACACCTCCTCGCCACTCCTCACTCTCAGCTGATCTTGTTTGCTCTTTCTCTGAGAAAATTGGAGTAATCGGAAGACAGCTTCCACAACATTTGTGCCCATCTACTCTGCTTTCTTCTGTTACTCTGGCTAAACTATCCATACTTCTGGCCAAAGGTGTACCTTTCTGCCTATGCATTATATCCCATCTGCTCCTCTGAGCAATTCTCCCGTCTCTCTGGCATCATCAGTTTTAGCTTTCTACTGGATCATTCCTAGAACATACGTAGTCTGTATTTGCATTCACTAGCTTCTCTTTTCCCCTTCTTTCTTGAGCTGACTCCATTCAGACATATTATGCCAGTACTTCAGAATTGTTCTTGTCAAGGTCACTAGTTATCTCTACATCACTACATTTAAGGAATCATTTTCATTTCTCATCTTGACTCTCAGTAGCACTTGACCTAATTCATTACTTTCTCCTTCTTACAGACAGCACTTTCTTCAATTGGCCTCCGAGATACCATACTAGCCTAGATTCCATTTTACATCTCTGGCCATCTGTTCTCAGTTTTCTTTGCTGGTTATTCCTCATCTCCCCAACCTAGAAACGTTGGAGTGCCCAAGGCCTGGTCATTTGGCTTCTTCACTTATCTGTCTGCACTTATTTCCTTGGTAACCTCATCCAATATTATGGCCTTATATACCATCTGTTGGCTCATAATGTTTTCCATCTTATACCTGAACTCTATACTCATATATCCAACTATTTCCTTTACATCTACTAGAAACTCAAACTTAATATTTTCCAAAATGAGTTCCTGATACTTCCTTCAAACTCACTCTTCCTGTAGTCTTTCCCCATCTCAATTAATAGCCCTCAGTTCTTCTACTAGCTCGGGTTAAAAACCTTAAGTTATTCTTGACTATTAGAAGACTATTTAGGCATCTTGGTTCCTTTTTTGTGCTATCCTTAAGTTTCACTTAAAATGGGTTTGTTTGGATATCTTCATTAGCTTGAAAAGTCTTATTTTATTTCTGTTCCTGCCTGGCTAGTTTATAAAAGAATGTAAGTTACATAATACTAACTGAAGCATTTGTATTATTTCCAACCATTAGTCATAAACGTTTCTGCTTTTCCTAGGCTCATTCATGGACATTGCTTCTACAAATACGAGTAACAAAAGTGACACTAATATGGAGCAAGTTCCTGCCACAAATGATACTATTAAGCGCTTAGAATCAAAATTGTTGAAAAATCAGGCAAAGCAACAGGTTTGTTAATGTTATTACAAGTAAAACTGGTAACCTTACCAGTAGTCACAATATTATACTAACTGAAATTAATTATTTACCATCTTCTATTTTATAAATCCTGAATTTTCTTCCTGAGACATACAAAAGAGCTTACAAATAGAGACATGTAATGAGATTCTCCCACCATTTATTACCAAATGGTTTTTCCTTCTAATGATTGCTACCTTTGCCAACTCTAAATCCGTATCTATAATAGTCCCTAAATGTAATGGTTGATGGTTAAAAATGTAAAATGGGTATATTTTGGCTGCGCTGCCCAGTTAGAGAAGTTGTCCTAAGTCTATCATTTCATGCTGTTCAGATTTATTATATTTTTGCCATTGTTGATTTTTTAAAATATTTCAAGGAGTGAGTTTATTCATTTTGCCTGAGGCATTTAGGTTAACGAATAATTGGGGCTTTTAGCTCCCAGTTCTAATGACTGCCCTTTAATAAAGACAGTATCTGCAGCTTGCTTTCCCTTACCCCTGTAGCTCCCTCTCGTGCAAACTTCCCTCTCCTTTCAGAGCAGAACAGGATCTATCAGAATCCCACTTGCCATCTTCCTCCTTTTAGGTTGCCTAAGATTGCTAAATCTAGAGAACTTCAGTAATTCAGATTGACCTGTAATTTTAACAGAGTGAATCTGGACGTTTAAGCTTGGGAGCCTCCCGTGGGAGCAGTGTGGAGAGCTTGCCCCCAGCCTCTGAGGGCAAGAGGATGAGTGCTGACATGTCTGAAATAGAAGCTAGGATCGCTGCAACCACAGGTAAAAAGGAACCACAAGTCTGAAGAGTGAAAATGTATATAAGCCTTTTTGCCCATGGTAGTTTCAGTTATCAGAGGTTTTTTGTGTGTGTCTTATATTTTTTTTAAAATAGGAAGTAGGTTTACAATTTATTTTTCTAAGTTACTAGCAATAATTTATGCATTTATCTCAAATTCCAAATAAGGAAGGTATGACTTGTAAAATTATTTGGATGAGAAAGTATGCCTTCCTTATTTGCAGATTTTATCAAATGTAATTCTTTCTGCTCAAACATGAGTTGAAAGTCTAAGTGAGAAATTGAAATTCTGCCAAAACCAGAATATTTTGGGGATTTTGAGTGATACTACTAGATTTTTGTGCTGAACTCAAATAATAGCATATATTTTGTTTCAAATTTAACAGAAAAATGTATTCCAGATCCATGTATGATTTGACCTTCTATCTGCTTCTTCATTCCAGTGACAAAATAATAGCTAAGCTGGTTGTGGTTAATTTTTTTAATTGTAAAATAAAATATCATAATTTTATTGGATCTTGAAAAAGTTAGCATTTAAATTCCATTGTTCAGTTCTTAAAATTATTAATCATGGAAGAACTGGTCAGCACAAAAACAATTACATGTTTTGTTACTTAAGTAAACTGACAACCTAATTTTCTGACCAGGTTTCATTTTAGTAATGCTGGTTTAATTTGGACTTTGTTGGTTTTTTGCTGATTCTTTCCAGGGAGCAGGGGGAGCTGATTTTAAAAGTAAACACATTTCTGTTGTGGAAAATGTGGAAATGTAAACAAGACAAAAAAACTTACATAATTACCCCACTCAGAGATAAACACTTAACATTTTTGTGTATTTACCCCATCTTTTAACTATATATGTGTATAAATGTATATTGTCATGTGTATTTGCATCTTTTTTAACTTAGCTAACCAATTTTTTAGGTCTTTTTTTCACTTATTTGGTTTTTTTCTAAATAGAATATTCTTATTGTGTGTGGAGCTCTTTTCAGAAAGAAGTTGTCAAGATGGACCATCATACTATACTTGTCTTCAACTAATCATGATCATTGATTTTATCAGCTAGTATTAGAATCCGTTAGATATAACAGAATATCCAAAATAACAGTGTCTATAACACATAAGCATTATTTTTCACACATAAACAAGTCTGGAGGTAGTGGGCTCTGTGATCTTGAGGTAACTGGTCTCCTATTTCTGTGCTGTAATCCCTATTGTATAGCTTCCATTCTCAAAGTTATCCTGCGCTCCAGAATGGCTGTTAAAGTTCCATTTCATCACTTCTACATTCCAGGCAATTGGAAGGAAGACATGGGGGCAGGGCAAATAGGCATCCAAGTTCTTTGAAGGAACATTCCCAGATGCCTCTCCTAACAATATCCACACGTCATTGGTCAAAGTAACATGGTCGAATGGCTACACGTAGCTCCAAGGGAAGAGGAGATCTGCCCTCTTTTATCTGGTGACTTTTCTGTCCTAAATAAAATCAGAGTACTATTGCTAAAACAGAAGGGAAGAGTAGAGACTGGCAGAAGATAGCTGTGTCTGCCATAGATGGATCTTCAGAAACTATCAAGTTGAGTAGAAGTCACCAGCCACTGACAAGCCCATGAGTCTCCATGAGTCTCCATGAGTCACAAGTATTTCTTTGGAGCAGGGTTGTCTCACTGTAGTGTCAGATGAACCCTACTCACCGGGACATACCCTCATGCTTTGAGGAACCCTTTTCACTTCAGGGATGTTATTCAGGATAGATCTGCCACATACTAATTGCTGTCTCAAAACTGAAAATTGTTATAATAATGGTTTCATGTCTTTGCTAGTATCATATTTCTAGTCAAGCACTGGTTTTTTATTATTATTTACAGAAATGACTTTGCTAGAAGGATAACCACACACATTAAAATTACCCTATCTTTTTTTGCCTAAATGTAGAACAAATGCTATTGTACATCCTTTGAGTTTTACACAATTTAAATTTTTTCATGAATTGTCTTACTTGGAAAGAGTCATACATTCCAGCCTTTTGACAGACTTTGTGTTTACTGTGAATGTACCCTAAACTTTGGAAAACATAGTAAATATTTGGTTTACTAGAAATATGTATAAGTATGATTACAAAAGCATATACATTTCACACTTTGATTGAATAATTATTATTTAATCATTGAATTTTACTTTATAGCACACTTCAAGAAACACCTAACTTGAACATATATTCCTGTGTTTGTGTAATTAAAACAAATACGACAACTTAGTTTTTAACGCCTTTCTTCCTCTCCTCCTTCGTTCCCCCACCCCCATCACATATCAGTGATTTCACTTAGGTAGACTGTTTCCATGAATATATTTGAAATTTTGCTTCCTCATTACCCTGCAGCTATGTCTCTGTTCTTTTTATTTTTTTCTGCTAATTAAAACCAGTGTGTAAAACATCTTGTGTTTGGTAGTTGTTTGCTCTTTAATCTCGCCTTTTCTGAGCATGGATGAAAAGTTAGGTAGTTCTGCATGCCATTCTGCATGAAATGTTATTAACATGAACTATTTGAAAACGAGTCTATTTTTGTAGTTAATCATTTTCCGTGTTACTGTTTGTGGTTGTTTGCATGTATACTGTATATATGTGTTTTTGCAGCCTATTCCAAGCCTAAACGGGGCCACCGTAAAACCGCTTCATTTGGCAACATTCTGGATGTCCCTGAGATCGTCATATCAGGTATCATAGACCACCTGAGTTGGTCTCATAGCTGTGGAACCGGAATAATGATCCCTGGTACTTGTAAAATGCTTCTTGCTCCAATTTTTACAAGACATGAAAATGGATACCTTGCATGCAGTAATTAGGGAAACAGATTGAAAAACTATATTTATTCTGAAGCAGTCTTGAAAAGATACCTCTGATCTACAATAAATGAGGATAAAATAGAAGAGAAAGTAAACCTTTTTGGAGAGGGGAGAACACCAACCCAGAATTCTACCAACTTCCTCTCTACTTTTAAGTGAGCACATGAGCTAAACCCAGACCTTTTTTGCACCCAACAGAAAGAGGAAACAACTAATTAAAATTTGTTATTTTCCTTGGCTGCTTTCCTTCCTCAGTTACTGCTTTTTGGGTCCTCTCTAGACTTTCTATCCTAACCTCTTTCTGTTGGTAGCAAGTGAATATGAAGTTGAGAGAAGAGAGTTGCTAAATAGCATTTTGCCTTAACCTAGAAAACAAAAAGTAAAGCTAAATGAGATGTGCTGTTTTGCAGGGTATCTTGCCAAAGAATCATGTAAAATAATTGGTCAATTCTGATTTTTGTGTATTATCAGGAGAATCTCATAAATTACATGTTTTTATACCTAACTTACACATGGTACTTTAGTGTCAAATTGGTAAACTGCTTTCTTATGGTGATCATTTCATAGAGGAATATGTTACCATTTTTAATAAAAACTTAAATGGCATATTGACCTTTGGTATTGATTAATGTATTATCAAAATTATCATTTATTTATCCCTTTAGGTTTTTCTCTACCTCTTTACCCAAAATCTTGATAAGGAAATACATATTTTCGACACACATTCGTGAGTGTGAGTTGGATGAATTCTTCCGCACACTGTCCTTTGCCTGTGATTGTGTTTTTAGCAGTGTTGATATTCTAGTTGAATACTTAATGGTTATTTTCTCCTCTACTAAACTGAAAACTATGTGAGGATAGAATCCATATCTTTGTGCATTATTTTGTTGTTGTTGTTGGTTATTATTGATTGTATCAGCAGTTGCTGGCTCAGTGCTTCACATATTAAGCATATTAACATAGTGCTTAATAAATATGTTTATGAAATAAATGAACAGACCTATTGAGCATTTCCACTGCTGAGGAACTAGCATACAAAAATATGAATTATATAATTCTTAGGTGCTATTTTGTATGTATAAAACTATTTTATATTAATTTTTCCCTGGTTATCAAAGTGGTTTCTTATTTTACAACATCATTACTATTGCTATTCAAAGAGTAGAGTTAACCCATTTTTCACATGGTAATTTTTATTTATTGAATCTGGACTGCTTTCGAAATTAACAAAGAGATCATTTTACATGGAGATCAGTTTACCTCCATGCTGAAAGGTACTGTGTATAAGGGACGTACTTTAAAGAGGTGGAAGCATTTAAACTTACATACTGCTGAACTGTGCTTCCCTTAAATGTTTGAGGGAATCAGGAAAATTTAGACAGATGGCAGTACAATCTTATGACTAAGCATTAAGAATAAATTTATATATGGCAGTATAGCCCATACTATATAAGATAATGGGGGAGGGAAAAATAAGGAAAGAATAATAGTTTACAACTGTCAGGTACTACTGGCATCTAGTGGGCAGAGACCAGGGATGCTGCTAAACATCCTGATGTGTACCAGGCAGTCTTCTCCAACAAAGAATGATCCAGCCCAAAATGTCAGCAGTGCTGAGGCTGAAAACCCCTGATTAGATGTTCTTTGTGCCCTACAAAGTAGCTTAAAGTACATCTTATTTTACCTTTATACAATCTTATAACTAGGTTATCAGATGAAATTATAGCTGTTTAACAGATGAAGAACTTAGATATGATGATGTTTAGTGGTTTTTCCAGAATCGTATAGCCAGGACCCCAACCTAGATCTTCTGACTCCAAATCACATCCATTTTTTGTTCTTTTGTTTAAGTTAGAGAAGCTAGAGTAATTTCTTCTTGCTTTCTCTTAGTGTTCACATTAAGGAGAGCTCTTCAGCCAGGGAGATCCTCTTTTATGACATTGGGCCTTTATGGAATCAGGTAACCTTAATTCTCTTAATTGCCAGAGCAGCAGTGCTATTCATATGAAAATATTATTCAGTAATACCTTTTATTAAATATTCTTTTTAGGCTTTTCCCCCCTCAGATATCAGACATTAACTTACTCAGGTGCACTTTCTTTAACAGAAGAATTCAAGCTGTAGAATTGACACTAGTGGACATAAAAGCCAATCATGAATGTGCTCATAGGTAATGTTTTTAAATTAAATATAAAAATGCCGCCCACCCTTTGGGAATATCTCAAATTTCCTACATGACATTTTAATTGTAAAGAAGAGTGATACTTAATTTCCAAAATTTCTTAATACTTTCTAGAAATTGTTTTGTTCTAAGTGGATTTCCCACAAGCTTTATGGTATTAGCAAATACTTCTTGATATATTCAAACTGTTTAATTAGCATTGAAACCCAATTGCAAGCATTCTTTTTAAATATAGCTTTTTTAAAATCTTATTTATATGGATAAGAGTTTCATTAATACTTCCCTTTGGCCAAGTGCAATATACTGAGTCTAATGTACTTCTTGGAATGAGCTACCTCTCTTAATAAGAGCAATCCTCCAAGCATCACAAAAAGGTTTTGTATATATATCTTTATAGTCACTAAAATGTCTAACCTAGTCATAGATGAAGAAATGCAAAGACCCTAATCTTGTAATCTTGTTTTTTGCTTGCTCTTCAAAATGTGTATACTATGTCATCAGTCAAATGTGGAAGAAAAAGCAACTTAGCAAGACAGCAGTATTTATCAATTTAGTAGTCTCTCAGATCATACAGAAATTAACCTTTAATACCTTAGGACTCCCTATGGGTCAGACTGTATAATTTTTTATACCTCTTCTACCATATTACTGGCTCTGAAGAAGAACTGGCAAACTTTCGTATGGTAACCCTTCCTTCTTTCCACTGTCCATCTGCCCTTTAAAGAGTGAGATTTATAGATTAGCCTGGCTCCTTTTTACCAGGGAAGACACGCAGCTAAGAGCAAATTACCAATAGAATGTGTTAACATTTTGCTGACTCTTCCTTTGTAGAGAAGGTCCTGCCAAGTAGCAGTGTGCTACCTAAGCAAAGTAAATGTAAATGTGCAAGTTTCTTGCCCAGTATTTAGACCATTTGAACTACAGTTTTCTAATGCATTTGCTTGCTGGTAAGTTGAAAGGGACTTTGAGAAAAGAAATAGATTTTCTTAAATGTTTTTTATTAAAACTTGAGTTTTAAAAACCATATCCTTTCTCCTTTCAGCCAGTATATCTAATTTGTTACACTTATATTTGAAGAAAAGGGAATGGGTGGCAGATTATTGGATTCCTTGAAGTTTTTCTAGATTTTTTTTTTCTAGGACTTTAATAAGGGCAGTAAGAACACAGATCTTTGTTTTGCATGGATTTTCTTTACTTTTTCCCATATTTTCTTTTTGTCACTATCTAAGCTTCCAAGAATCTATTTTTCACCCAACTTCATCTCAAATACACAAATGAAATAGATTATTGTGATTGTGAAACTATATAAGACATTCTAATGCAGTTCATCTGATGTTAGAAGAATGCCTAAATTTTACATTTCTTTTAAAAATCCAAATGTCAAAGAGGAACAGGTAGAATGCCTAAATATTACAAAAAAAGAGGAACAACCTTTTTCAGTTTAATATGTAGAGTAAGAGAATAAGTAGTTAAGAAAGCGAATTTTTTTTCATGCTTGTAGTATCAATAATGGAAGATGGGCGGTTCTGCTCTGGAGCCTTTGTGTGAGTAGTTATAGCATTTAAGGAAATAAACTAATTATAATGCATTCTAAAATGTACTGGAAAAAAATACTGTCATATGCATATATACTTACCACCTATAAAAGATTTAATTAAACATTAGTCTTCTGCACTTCTACTCTGACATAAAATTTGTTGTACATGGTTCATACTGGCTTGATTGCTTTTATAAAGTGAAATGAGTTTCCCAAATGTGATATGCAAAAGTAAAATTTTCTAAATTACAGACATTTTTAATGCTATTATATCATCATAGATAATTCTAAATTTATTTCTTAGTTCAGATTAGATTATAATGCTTGATTTCAAGTACTTGAAAACCATCCATTCTATAGATGAACATTGCCTTGAAGTACTTCAATTTGAGAACCTTGAACAGTGTTGCTTTAGTGTACCTTTTGTTATTTCTAAGCCTAAAATAATATGGCATAACATTCGAGAGCAATAAAATGCCTTGACCAAAGAGGATTTTCTGTCTCACATACTGTTCTTAAGGATATGCAAAAGAAGATTGAATATACAAATGTTTTTGAGTCAGGTCTTACTGAAATAGATAAGATTTTTGCCTAGTTTCCTGAAGAGCCTGAACTTAATTGATATTTATTGTTTGTAATATCATTCTTAAAGCTAAAAAGAAACCTTAGGTGTCCTTATGATTTCAGCCGCATTTAGATCTCTTAACTGAATAAAAAACATGTATTCACTTTTAATTTCAGTCAAGGACATTTAGCTCTATTGTATATTGGTTTTTTACTAAGAGTATGATAAGTAGTAAATTGGAGTAAGTAGAATGTAGAGAGGCCCAAACATTTTAACAGAAAAATAGATGGGTAGTTAGGCTTCTAATACTTGTATCTTGTTGCCCTCCTTCAGAAGTTTCAAATGTCAGGTATTGGCAAATAAATTATCTAGGTGGGGAGGGCTTTATAGAATGCTTAAACAACTGGAAGCAGAGATACTTTTCAAGGACACCTGAGCACTATTTTGCTTTCTCCACCAGGATGAAAATATCACTTTTTTAATATTATATTTGGTTCAAGAGCTGGTCGATAACTAATGTTTGTAAACCTTTCTTTAACTGGAAGCATGTAAATTATTAAATATTTCCTCCAAACTACTGCAGCATCAATATGAAGAGGCAAAGAGAGAAAGAATTGAGTTTTTCTAGATCTGGTAAGTTCTTACCTAGCACAGATAGTGTCATTAGCAGATGTAAGCCTTTGATAGGGATCCTAGGGCTAAGGGGTGCTATACTAAGATGTGCTGTACTAGTTTCTGTGTATAGCCACCTCACTTTCAATAAAATTCTCTACTTGTGGCAAATTAAATAGGGAAGTTAATCTAACTTTATAATGAATATTTAGGTGGCCTTTCTGCCGTATTGTATACTCTACCAAGATCACTTTTTGTAATCTAAAAAATTCAACTCTAACCTAATAAAGCTGGTTTACTGGAAAGCAAATAAACCAGCTGACAGACCTTTCCAGTGAAAAGCCAGAATTTGTTGAAATTAGTAAAGAAATATGAAACTTTGGCAGCCTAAATTAGAACATATATTTTAAAATTACATGTTCAGTTTACCATGAAGCAGTAATGTAATGCTACTGTATCATGCTATGCATTTTTTTAAATGTGTATTTTACACATGAAGAGAATGGTGTCCCATAATTTGTAATATTCAAAACTTGTGATCTCAAAATTTCTAACATTTAGGTTAAGAGAATTCTCCAGGAAAATGTAGTGTTGATTCTTACATGAAGACAGTCTTTGGGAAGTTTTAAAGTAGAAAATAAGAGTAGTGTAAGTCAGGGAAAACTATGAGCTTAACTGATAAGAAAAATTACAGGAGTGTCTGTCTGGGACCTAAGCCAGCAGTCTCTGGAAGAACCCCGGGATAACTTTTAAATACCAGCTCAGGAAATCAGTTGTACTTAAAAGAGCAGCTTTTTTGAAGAGGGGCTCTGTCTTAATGACATTACTGTAAAAAGAATGGAACTGACCCCTAAGTTGCTTTCTATTTGCAGAGGGCAGGAGTGCAGATTTAGTATGCACTGGCAATGTGATGTATTCTTAGAAGTCATTCTAAAAAGTGAAATTTGTTCTCTATTATAAGACATGAACGTTCCAGAATTCATTACAGAATGAAATACTCAGGATAGCATATGCAGGCTTCAGATTCCTTGATCAGGCATCTGTTTACATCATGCTGTCCTCATTTCTACTACTTTTTCCATTTACACTACCATGTATAATATAGGTATGTACATATCAAAGGACCAAAAAAGGTAAAATGAGTGAATGTCTAAATTAGTATTCAGCTGCAAAAAACTTCAGAGTCAATTCAAATTTACTGAGAACACACCCAGTAATTTTCATTTGAAGTAATAGGAGGTTGATTTTTCTTACATTCATATTTCTAAATTATGACTTAAAATTTAATATTGGAGCAACAAGTATTTGTTGATTGCAATCCTGTTTTGCTTTGTCTGAACTATCTGCCAGATGGTTTCTGCCATGGTTGTGCTAATTAAAATGCATTGCCTAATACTGCTTGCTTTGATTCATGCAGTAGCTTAAAGATTTCTCATTTTATGGCATTTGTTAACTGTCAGCTCTTCTTTACTTCCTTAAAAGTTTTTACTTCCCTTTTCTCCTATCCTTCCACCTAAATTTAAGTTCAGTTTTTGTTGTTATTGCAATGGTGATGTAATGGTTTATAGACACATTTGTTGGGTGGTTCCTCAGATTCACAAATGTTGCTGTGTTGCTAATCTGAAAAGAGAATTCCAGACACTTTTACAAGCCTGTCTCATCACCGCTAATTTTAGAATGAGTGTGTTGAATGAAATGTGCCTAAAATTGCTTATTAGTCATGGTTGTGGGGATCCTTTTTGTCCTCGGGAAACAGGGGTAGTTGAAAGTATTCATAAAAGTAATCTAGTGGGTCTAATTCAATAAATGCACAGTTTTGTTGTTTTAGTTTGTAATGAAAAGTTGAAATTTTTGGAATAAAATGAAATTTGAAGTAAATGTGAATTCAGATTATGCAAAGAATTATAAAACATAGCTTAAAATGGAAAAAACTGATGATGTCTTACATTTGCAACAGGAGTTACAAATTTGAGTTTTTATATTCACTACACATATTATTCTATTAAACATTCTTATTCCATTGTAAGGTCCTTTTAGTTTATCTGCAGCATAATAATGGGGTCATGTGGGTTAAGGTGCTAAATGATATTGCTGATTGGTTTTAAAAGGATGTCTCTATGAAAGATTCTGGAAGTCTAAAATTTTAAGAATGAATTCTGTCTACTAATCGGCAAACTACAATTAGAGTGAGTACATGTTCTAAGTGTTGCCCACTAGTTGAGAAATTGCATAATACAGATTTCAGAGTCAAAAGAATTTTGAGTATTTTATCAGCTGTTACTCAGTATTTTGGTGTTTCCTTTTAGACAGCTGATCTCTCATGTTAGAAGATACTGCATAAACAGCCTTATTCCCGAATAAAAGTGCTGAGTGAAGCTATTGCTCAATTCATTGTTTTGCTGAGGGCTTATATGTGTAGAATTCTTTCATAAATTGATTTTTAATTAAATTAATTATAAGCATAGAAGTTTCTAAAGCAGAATTAACACAATAGCCCATTTCAACAAGCTGTATATTTGAGAACAGAGTGACAGTTATTAACATCCAGTAGGAAATTAAGAGTTATTGTTCACAAATAATAAATTACTAGATTCTGACAAAGACTAATGGGGATTAAGCGTGACTCAATATAACAAATTTAAGCCTAAGCATCTTTTAGGCCCTGAAATGAACAAGGTATTGCTGCCAGTTAAAGTCAGTTGTGTCTTACAACCTGCTAGCTGTCTTGCTGTAAAAACTGTAACGTAAGGCCCTTGAAATAGATGCCATCATCAGCCCCAGCCCCCAAGCATTCATCTATTTAAACACATGACAGAAGATGGTGGAAGAGAGTTCAGCAGCTATTCATGTGGTAGAAGTGGTTATTGTATTAGGACATACTCTGTTGTAGGCCAGCAACTTTTGAGTTAAAACACTGCAGCTGTTTCTCTTCCTTTCTTTACATCTCTCTTCTTTTTTTTTTTTTTTTTCTTAGCAATAAACTCACTTTTTTTCCCCCACAAACATTTTGTGTAGATCCAAGGAGCAACAAATTCCAACTTTCTGCTGTAGCAATTACACCCTTTTTGTCTGTTTGACTAGATTTTAGTATTTTACTTTCTTTCTTCTTTTTAAAGGCAACGGACAGCCAAGACGTAGATCCATCCAAGACTTGACTGTAACTGGAACAGAACCTGGTCAGGTAAGACAACATTCAAATTTTCTATCTTGGAAGAATACTAGGCAGAAATCAAGAATTAACTGTAATCTACTCTGCAAAATTAGTTTTATGAGTTGACCTAAAGTTGTGATAGAGAAATTCATTGCACCTGAACTTAAACACTTAGTGGGGGAAAAAAACATAGGTGCCATTGTTAATTTAACTTGAAAGATAGTTTATTAAAGTAGGTTTATTAAACTCCATGGAAAAGTAAATTGTTCATTAGCACTGTATATATGTTATATGGTTTTATGTATGTTTTAATAAGTATTCAATTTTATAATTTAACAATTTATCATTAAAATGTCCTTTAAAGTGAATCATTAGTATGTCTCCTTTTTACTAATAAGGGTAGTAAACATTTCCGCAATAAGTTGCTACTCCTCTAGGGCCACGTAGGGCATTGGCATGTTTAGAGAACTCTAACATCTTTTAACTTGGCATATCCACTGGATTAATATTTTTTTCAAATATCCTTAAGATAACATTTACTAAGCAAATGTGTAAACTCTCGAAAGGCTTCTATTCCAGTGGTTAAGATTTCATTGTTTATATTTCTGGATCCTCCTCTAAACTCTCCTTGTCTCTTTATCACTGCTGCTTTGCAGATGATGCAGACAGTGTTATAATTTAAGCCATTACTGATTAGTGCAGAGTTTTAACCCACCAGGTATATAAAAGTAGCTCAGTCATTGTTTTTTCTGTGTTACTGAGATTAATACACTTGACATATATAATTTATTATATACTATATTCTGTAAAATGAATGAAGATTAATTATAAGGTGTTTGTTTCCAGCTGTACAAGAATAAGTTTTATGAGAGCAGCATAAAAGTAATGAAATTAATAAAGTAATGAAATTATTACATATTAAGAAGTATTAAGTATTAAATTATTATTAAGTAATGAAATCATTACATCATGATCCATATTTTTGTAAAATTTTAGCATTTTTGTATTATAAACAATCTGATGTAGTTTATGATAATATGTATTAGTACTTGTCATCCTATAAAGGTATTTTATTATTATATCATTTTTATAATATACTTAAAATTTGGGAGATTATTTGTAGTCATTAATAAAAAAGCCTTTTATACCCATCAACTCAACCAACTTACCAAAAACCACTTCAAATATTTAAGTGGTGAATATCCTTGATCTTCATTTATATCTGGAAATATGTTTATTTCACAAGATGCTTATAAACACATATATAAATAAAATCTATATAGACACATTAATTTATTATGTTTTGTGATACTAGTGACTCTAAATCTTGATTTCATTATTTAATGATAGTTTTTTTTTCAGTGTATCTGTTTTTGTAAGACCCCAGAACTTTTGGCTGAAGTTTCCCATTTTCTCCCCCTCAGATACTTAAAAGTTTTAATCAGCCCATTTAGTAACAGATAGTTTGACGTCTGCTATTTGCTTTGATTCTTTGGAGGTTTGATGAGCTCAGCCTTTTAAACTCTGTTTACTATTGCCACTGATATTCCAGTTATGAGAACTTCTAGCCAAGTGTTTGACTAGGAATGAGAAGCTTGTCCTAAGACATGTCAGGAGCAGCTACTAGTTTGAAAGCTTTTCTGTAGACTCTAGAATAAAAGTGTTGCCATAATTCAGGACTGATCTTCCTACACCAAGTCTTGCTTATTTCTTCACAAGTTCCACATTATTTGAGGTTTTGGTTGTTACCCTTTTAATTCACAATACCTTCAGGTAGTAAAACGCTGGAACTGAGGCCAACTATGGGTGTGGGACAGTCATTTGTGGAATTGTCATAGACCACTCTGAAAGATTTGGGGTGAGAGAGAGTTTGATATGGCAGTAAAACCTGTTCTGAAACAGATGATATATGACCATTGTGTAGCCACATTTTAAAACTGATCCACTCTTTCAAAATTATTTGTGTTGTAACCTTAAAATGCCTAATGTTCAGCTTGGCATGAGAGTGGCAAATACTAATCCTAATGTACTATGAAAACATTTCTCCCAAAAAATGTAAGATAAGTGACCATTAAATCTTTTAAATTACTCACAAAGATGATATTCATTTGAGGAAGAAAAGTATTCACAATATGTGTTTTCAAAATTGGAAGGTGCCATCCTTTTTGAAATCTGGCTAAGCGTGATTCCATCTTGTAGAGGAAAGTAAACTTGTACTGTGGCTCTTGACTCAAAACATAATCTTAGTAAAACCACTTAGAATTTCCATCTGTAAACTAAAATTAAATTGGTTGTTTTTCTGCTGCCATCCATTTGAGAGGAAGAGTAAATGAAGCAAGCTTCTTAATTAAAAGTAATGATACAAGTATAGGTGTAAAAGGTTGCATTCTTACAACATACAACTCACTTTTAAACATGGTTTTTTCATTAATTCAGGAAGCTTTTTAAACACTCAATAGATGTGACTTCCTAGAAGCTTTGAAAAGATACTGAGAAAGAAAAAAGCAGTCCCTGACATCCAGGAACTGGTTTGACACTGTGGCCTCACTGTTGTTAGTAGCTAGCCTTATTCTCAACGGCTGGCTGTCACAGCTAGACCATGTTACTGTCTTATTGGATATAATCTCTCAGAATACCAACATCAGACAAGATAATGCTGAGACCGTGATAAAAGGAAACAAAACAAGACTACTTCAGAATGTTTTCTAAGCACAGACAAAAACAAGGTCACTGTGCCACCCACAAAATACCTAACATTGTCCTCTCCTAGCTATTAAGAGTGACTGCTGCTTCTTTACCAATTACAGCTTGGTCCTCACTCTGGACTGCCCTCCCTGTGGAACTGCCCTTGCTTTCTGACAGCAGCAATCTGGAACGAACCCCTCCTTCCTTAGAGTTTCCCCAAAATCACTCAACCAAAGCCTAAATCCTATAATACATTCTTTTTCTAAAACCCTCTTACT
Organism: Pongo abelii; assembly: GCF_028885655.2. Classification (NCBI taxonomy): domain Eukaryota; kingdom Metazoa; phylum Chordata; class Mammalia; order Primates; family Hominidae; genus Pongo; species Pongo abelii. Next base: position 91,258,152 of record NC_071990.2, on the reverse strand, counting down.
GAGACACCCCATGCTGCCCCATGGTAAGCATTCTCCTTCACTGCAATAAATATTAAACCCAACTCTTTCCACTATTGTTGTGTTCCTGGTGGTCTTTGGCTAGAGGGCTTTGACAATACCAATAAAGCCTAGTCTGCAAGGACCTCATTTGGAGAGATCAGACGTATGCCCAAATCAATTAGAAAACGAGAGTAATAACAGCTTCCATTTGTTGTGCACTGACTTTGTGCCAGATAGGCTCTTAGTATACATTATCAGAATGTTAATCCTGTTATCAGGATCTTAGTCCTGTGAAGTTGGTACTTTTTTACCTCATTTGCAGCCAGGTAAAGTGAGGATGAGAGAAACTGACCTAAGTCTCTTACTTCCTTATACTGCCAGTAATTCCTATAACCAGGTTTTGAATCCAGACCTGATTGCAAAGCACACAAACTCCATACTTTAATCATTCTAACTTGGATGTGAAACTAGATGTGATGCATGCCATTATAGCCATAGATCTCTTACATTTAGGTATTTTGGCTTCTAATAGTCTGCATTGTCATTAATTATTTAAATAGTTGTTAAGTGATGATGAATTGTAGCTGTACCATATCATTGAACAAGGTTAACCTATCTTGATAATAAATTTCTACCAATGACTGCAGAAATTTATGTTTTATACACCTGGATGAGCCATTCTGTGTTTCACTAAAACAATATACATTCTTATAAATGCCTGAATATCCCTTTTGGAATTGTATTCAGTATAGATCTATATTCAAGAATTCTCTTAGAGGGGGCCTGCAGTCAGTGAAAATTATGACTGCAAGATGATACAGTTAGATTATTTAGAGAAGTGGGCATATTACATTTCCATATGGACTTTATAATCTACTTTTACTAGTCAAATATGTGACTTTGGGCAAGTTCCTTAATTTCCCTGAGCTTCTGCACCCTTTTCTGCAAATAGGGACCATAACACCCACCTCCCAGAGTTCTTAACAGATGTGAAAGTACCAGGGCACACAGTAGATACTAATCCATGTTGTATGCCGGCCTCTCCACAGTGTGCCTCACCGGGCCCTTGATACCGCTTACTTGCTCTCATGATAGTGAGAAATAAAAAGAAAACAGCACTTGGAAAGGGAAAGAAGTAAAATCCACCAGATTTCTTTCTGTATCATAAGGAAACCTTGTGTCAAGGATCATGGAAAGTATTTGCTTTAAAGGTCTCTTACTGCATATTGAGTGATATTAATATACATTGTTATTATTTATTTAAGGGATGTGATTTATTATACTACTTTTGTCCGTCTTCATTTTGCACCTCCTTTTGTGTAAACAAATGTTCTGATAAACTCTAAATGAGAAACTTACGTAATAGTTTTGAATAATTCCTTCTTCATAGTATACCTTTCTATTGGAGAATAGACACGTTTCTTCTTTTTTTTTTCCAAGACACAGTCCCCACTGTCAGCCAGGCTGGAGTGCAGTAGTGTGATCTCGGCTCATTGCAACCTCTGCCTCCTGAGTTAAGTGATTCTTCCACCTCAGCCTCCCGAGTAGCTGGGATTACAGGCGTGTGCCACCACACCTGGCTAATTTTTGTTCTATTTTTAGTAGAGACAGGGTTTCACCATGTTGCCCAGGCTGGTCTCGAACTTCTGGCCTCAAGCAATCTGCCCGCCTCAGCCTCCCAAAGTGCTAGGATTACAGTTGTGAGCCACTACGCCTGGCCTCTGTTGGAGAATAGACACCTTTCTATTGTAGAAGACCATGTAAGAATAATAAAATTCTGAAATTTCCTTACGAAAAACTGTAGTGAAGCCAAAATTAGATCAAGCCTACAGACCTTTAGATTAGAAAGAATATTTTCAGTACAACCTTCATGTATAGATTTAATTATCTGTGACTACCATAATAAGTACCCATGTAAATCCACATTACCAACTTATACCCATTTTAAAAATATTTATATTATTGAGATGTTACTTTAGCAAGAATATCATATAAGTCATTTAATCTCTGTGTTTTGTGCTTGTATAATTTTAGCTACTAAGATTTCTGAGGGTATTAAATAGCTTTTAAATGTCAGTCTAAATAATAACACTGGGCTTAAATTCCTGACTTATGAAAATATTTTCCCAGTCTTTCAGGTAAGATATTAAAAGCTGAGCTTTATTTTTGTCTGTAAAATAACTTCCAATTCCCTTTTATAAATATAGGGATAAATTTCTGGTCAAAGGCCAATTCTGGTTCATGTCTACTGATGGTAATCTGCCCCTGCAGTTTAAATTTGGCTTAGTATTCTTTTGCTGCCTTAAATTGCTGTGTCACCTTTCTATACTCCTGTAACTTTCATATCCAATTCTTTTGGTAAGTCAAGTTTGCCTATATCTCTTAAACTTTGCAATTAATGTGGGGATAGAATAAGTAATTATAAATGTCTTAAAGGAAGGAGCAACTTAAATGAGTTTTAATAGTTTGAGAGCATTTGTGACCCTCAGAATTTTACCAGTGATTTTAAAAAATAACTACTGTAAAAACTTCTTCAGTAGTTGGTTACAAGCAGTAACATAAATTCAGCCACAGACTAGTTTGAGTTTTTTCGTTAATTGTCAGATGTTATGTGTTCCTCTTATTTATATTCCTTGTATTATTCACATATTCAAAAACTACAGTTATGCCTTGTTTTTAAATATTTCCTTAGTTTTTTTATACAAACATATTAGCATATTGTTATTTATTGAGATACACATTTCTTAAAATATAAGGATTTATTTATTAGTTTATGGATTTAAATCTAACTCTGTGCTGGTCTAAAGACAGTTTTGAAACTTGGGCTGAAAGTGCAAGCCTTGTATTTCTTAGTTTCATAGCTGTTGGAAATTACAAGTGGGACAAACAAGCATGCACAGAAGGTGCTAAGAGTTTCTTGGAAAGTAGAAGGTGAAAAGAAAGGTGTAGCAAAGAATCATTTTGCAAAAGATTTAAGCTTAAGGAGTACTATAAAATTCCTATTAGATCCAACTTATTTGTTTTAATATTGCAAATGTTCAGTGACCTCTTTTTTAAATATACTAAATCCATTCTCATTTTAAAAACCTAATTATTACTTCTACTGTATCTTGTTGATTTCTCACAACTGATACTGATTCTCATATGTCACAAACATGTGTTTCTCTTTTTAAAATGTGTGTTAGCATTACACTGACTCTGAAACCCTGGTCTGCCACCACTTTGAAGGAAAAATGCTTTTGATTTATAATAGCAGTTATAACTATGGGCAAATTCATGTACTTGTTTTCAGTCAAAGAAAGTTAAAAAGACTCAGGAATAATTTCATAATGTCTATACTTGCTTTATCAAGGGTAAAAGTATCCTAAAATTAAGAGTTAAACATTTCATCACTGGTTTTCTTTGGTGTATGTCGTTGTTATTCTTATATACTAAAGGTAAATAAGCTTAAGCACCAATCTTGTATCTGAGTGCCAATAGCTTGTGTTCTCATTTTATTCAAGGAGTATCTATTATGTGTTTATTATATATTCAGCAATTTCCCAGATCCTGGGAAGTACAATATAAAAAGTACACATGGCCTCTGCCTTTAAGAGGTTATAATACTTTTGAAGAGGAGTAAAACTTTGAGAGTACTATAATTTCAGGCACAAGTTGAAGTAGGAACTGACTATACAGCCAAAATTCAAAGAAGAAAAAAATCTCGTGTGAAGACATTTCATGTACATCATTTCATTTAATTTTTATAACCTTATAGATAGATAATACTGTCCTTATTTTCCTATTGAGTCTTAGAGGTTAAATAAGTTACCCAAAGCTGTACTAGTTAGAAATGGCAGAGCACAGTCAAACTCTGGGCTGTCTTGTCTCCAACACCCAACTTCTTACTGCTACTACTTTTTCTCATTCACACTTCATCGATGAGAAACCCAAGTCTCAGAGAGGCTGAGTTACTTACACAAGTTCACACAGCTATAAGTGGCAGAATGGAGACATAACCCCAGGTCTCCAAAGTATTAGACTGAAACATGTGAAGTTGCTGAGTTTTCAACTACAAAAACACCAGTTTTATCTGGTTCAGTTTTGTACATGCCCTGGGCACTACACCGTATTATCTTTAGGTGAATATGAGGTCAGGATTAAAAACTGCAAGGGAAACAGGGGCATGAGGAATTTTAAGAGGAGAGAAAATCCAGATGGGCAAGGTAAACCTGCTGATGGAGAGTCATGAATGCCAGAGTGAGAATTTCAGCACTGATTCAGTAACAATCAGTAAACGAACATTTTGCCTGCAGTACACTGTTAGGCACTCCATGTCCTCAAACACAAGATCTGGCCTTGTACACAACCAACCAGAGAAGTGGCAAGAATCACCACATAATGTAGAAGAAAACCTGAGCTGGGCCTTACAGGGTGGGGAAGGATTAACAAGGAGAAGAAAAGAACAGAATGAGCAATCTTATATGGAGTTAAAAATTGGTTATGGTGTAGAAAAGCTTTTTGGAATTTCTGAAGCAATTTCAGTGGGTACCCAAAATGAAAGTCATATTTCATCAGTTTTTCTTCAAAGTTAATTTATGATTTTTTTCTCTGAAATTGTTAAGAAAGTACCTTTCACTAAAAGTATAATTAGATTGTTTGTAACACAAAGGATAAATGCTTGAGGGAATGGGTACCCCATTTTTCATGATGTGATTATTATGCATTGCATGCCTGTGTCAAAACATCTCGTGTAGCCCATAAATATGTACCTACTGTGTACCCACAAAAATTAAAAATTATTTAAAAAAAGAAAAAAGAAATGAGAGGAAAACAAAGTACCTCTCACTGTTTATTATCCTGAATCCACTGTGGCTTTTCAAGACCTAAAATCATAGAATTTTAGCACTATATGGAACACTTCTCATCACATTCTTAACCCAGCTCCAACCCCTCTCCAGATAAAGAGAGGTTGAAGTGATCTAAAGCAGACATTACAGCATAATTAGAACTCATATACGATGGATTCTACTCAAAGGTACTTTTGTATTGCATTTCATTTTACTTGTTGCAGTCTTGAATTTGAGTGTTTGTATATATGTTGAAGCTAGATATAAGATTCTTCATGAAATTATTTTATGTTTTATTTTCTATAACTCCATGTTCTTTTTTAAGTCTCTTCTTTGGTACTCAGTAACACATCAAGAAAAAAAGGGTGCTTTTTAAAAAATCCTTATGAAACCCATTTTAGTTTCTGTGTCCTATGAAAGGCTTTAATATATGAAATATTAATATGTAGACAAGAATGTATATAATGTATAAGTTATGAAAATAATAAAATGAACACTTGTGAACCCACCACCCAGCTTAAGGAATGGAACATTAGCAATCCCAGTGGAGGTTGTTCCCTGTGTGTTCCTCGCCTGTGGCCTTCCCTGTCATTTCCCCACCAACCCTCAGTGCCACGTTCTGTCATATATCCTGTTTCCAGATATCATAAATACCTTTTATCTGATTAAGAAATCCTCTTCCCACTGGGCACAGGGGCTCACACCTGTAATCCCGGCATGTTAGGAGGCTGAGGCAGGAGGATCACTTGAGCCCAGGAGTTCAAGACCAGCGTGCACAACATGGGCAAGACCCCGTCTCTACACAAATATTTTTTTAAAATTAGCTATGCATGGTGCTGTGAGCATGTGGTTCCAGCTACTCAGGAGGCTGAGGTGGGAGGATTACTTGAGTCCAGGAGGTCAAGGCTGCAGTGAGCTGTGTTGGTGCCATTGCACACCAGCCTGGGCAACAGAACAAGACCCTGTCTCAAAAAAAAAAAAAAGAAAGAGAGAGAGAGAGAAAGAAAGAAAGAAAATTCTCTTCTCATACATGAAATTTAAGTTTGTTAAATGTATTTTTTATAAGTAGATGTTAAATGTTGTCAAATGCTTTTTCTGCATCTGTTGAGGTTTTGTCCTTTAATCTGTTGATGTGATTAATTTTATTAATGGAATTTCCTAATGTCAGATGAGTGGCCTTTGCAGTCATTTGCAAAGTTGGATAAACTAAACTTTTTAAATGGTTTTTATTGCTTCTACACTGCCACATTATATTTGCTAATATAATTTTTAGAAATTTTGACTTTTGTGTCTATTTTTATTTTTATTTTATTTTTTGTTTTTATTTTTTTGGAAGTGAGATTCAGTTGTAACTTTCTTTCTCACACTGTCCTTACATATTGATTTTTACTGCCTTCACAGAATGGGTCAGAAGGTTTCTTGTTTCTTTGTTTAGGATAATTTAAGATTGGAAAAATCCTTATCTTGAATGTTTGGTAGAACTTACCTGTAAAACCCTCCTCTGTGCTTGGTATTTTCTATAATGTATAGGAATTTTTGAAACTTTTTTTTAAAGAATGTGTTCATTTTTATAGTATTGTCTCCGATTTCAAAATACTATCTTTTACTATTTTTCATTTTGGGAGGCAAATTCTTTTTTTTAACTAAGTTAGATCTCTAGCTTATAAATTGTCAGTGTTTCTGGTTTTTTCATATATATATTTAGAATTAAATATTTTCCTCTAAATGCTCTTTTAGTCACATCCCCAAGTATTAGCATGATTCACATTAAAAGTCAGTTCAAGTATTTTCTAAAGTCCCTTTTGTTTTCTTCTTTGACCAATGAGTTATTTAGAAGTGTTTTTCAAAACAAAAGATTTTTAAAGGTTTTGAAATCAGTATAAAAAGTAATTAAATTATGATACTGAAATTTTTTTTAACTTTGAGATTTGCTTTATAGCTTAGTACATAATCAGTTTTCATCAGTGTCCCATGAATGCTTAAAAAGAATGTGTATTCTTCATTTGCTAGGCGTAAAGTCACTTATGTTTAGATTAAGCTTGTTTTTTATGGAGTTCAAGTTTTACTCTGTGTGTGTTTTGTTTTGTTTTTTGGTCTCCTTTTATATAATTTACAGAAGAATATTAAAATATATTACTGTGGGGCTGGGCACAGTTGCTCACACCTGTAATCCCAGCACTCTGGGAGGCCAAGGTGGGGGGATTTCCTGAAGCCATTAGGTTAGCCTGGGCAACATAACGAGATCCCATCTCTACAAAAAGTTTAAAAATTAGCCAAGTGCAATATCATGTAACTGTAGTCCCAGCTACTCAGGAGGCTAAGGCAAGAGGATCACTTGAGCCCAGGAGTTTGAGGATACATCCTTGAGCTTTTTTACTTTATCTGTTTATATGTACAGCATATAAATTTTGAATTGTTGGCCAGGCACAGTAGCTTATACCTGCAATCCCAGAGCTTTGGGAAACTGTGGAGGGAGGATCACTTGAGGCCAAGAGGTTGGGACTAGCCTGGGAACGTAGCAAGACCCTGGCTCTACAAAATATTTTAAAATTAGCTGGGCATAGTTGTGTGTGCCTGTAGTCCCAGCTAGTCAGGAGGCTGAGATGGGAGGATTGCTTGAGCCCAGGAGTTTGAGGGTACAGTGAGCTATGATGGTACCACTGCACTCCGGCCTGGGCAACAGAGCAAGACCCTGTCTTTAAAAACAAATCTCACTGTGATGGTGGATATGTCCTTTTTCCTTGCAGTTTTTTTGATTTATCTATTTGTATGTACAGCATATAAATTTTGAATCGTTGGCCAGGCACAGTGGCTTATGCCTGTAATCCCAGCACTTTGGGAGACTGAGGCAAGAGGGTCACTTGGGGCCAGGAGGTTGAGAGAAGCCTGGTCAACATAGTAAGACCCATTTCTACAAAAAAAAATTAGTTTTTAAAAAATAAATTTTGAATTGTTGTATTCTGAATTGAACCACTTATATTATCTCCTTCTCTAGTAATTTTTTGGACCCTAAAATATATTCTCTCTGATATTATTATAGGTACCTTATTTGGGGTAGGTTTTGCCTGGTTTTCTTTTTTTATCCTTTAACTTTCTGTTTTCTTTGTCTCTGTAAATTAGATATGTCTCTTATAAATAGCATTTAATTCATCCTGACAATCTGATTTTTTTTTAAATATCTTAACTGGAGAGTAATTCATTTACATTTGTTGTGGTTACTGATAAGTTTGCTCTCTTATTTTATGTTTTCTCTTATTTCTCTTTCTTTTCTTCCAAGTTTTGAGTTGAATAAATTTATTTTTCATTTTATTATTTTCTTTCTGGTTTGGGAGTTATATATTAATTACTACTTTTAGTAAATACCTTTGAATTTTTAACGTTCATGCCCAACCTAGTAAAGATCTGTACCCTCATCCTGAACAATATTTAAAACAAGGAGTTTTAAATCAGTGCTCTTCGTGCTTATGCTATTGTTATTATAATTTTAGTGCCATCTTGCTTGTTTGATAATTCTATAAATTCACTGTTTCTGTCACTGAATGTTTTCAGTGTGTAGATTTATTTCCCTGTTTATCACTATTCCTTATTGCATCTTGATCCTTCTATCAAGTAAAATTTTTCTTCTTCCAAAAATACATGCTTGATAAACTTATGTGGTAAGAATGTATGGAAGGTAAACTCAGTTTTTGCCCATCTAAGAATGTTATTTTGGCCTCTATCTTCAAATTTTGTTGGCTAGACAATTCTAGACTGGCAGTTATTCTTCAGTACTTTGAAGATATTGTTCTACTTTCTTCTGGCTGCTTTTTCTGTCTCCTGTTGATTGTTTCCTAGAATTTGAATGTATACGTTCCATGTTGAACTCAATTTGTGAGCTTCCTCCTATTTCTTATGCTGGGGATTTGTTGTGGTTGGAATTTCTTGTAACCTGCATCCAATCTGGAAATTTTTTGTGGATTCACAGTTAATACATTTCTCCCTTCCACCCAGAGCCACTAACCCAAGAGAGACAAATTTGTTTCCTGTCTGCTTTTGTAGGACAGATTTTTTTTTTTCCTAGTTGGGTGACCTTCTCTCCGAGAGTGAAGCCTTTGCTGAGTTTTAGCTTTAAGCAGAGGTTTCTCCAGTCTTACTTCCATCCTACAAAGGCCCAAGGCTTTATGGTCCATTCCTCTGAGTGCAGCAGCCTGTGAAAACAGTAGCTCTAGGCCATTGGTGTTTAGTTGAAATTCCCAGGGCTGTCAGCTTAAGCACTTGCTAGTTTCCTGATCTTGTTTTGTTTCTAATCTCAGAGTATTTCTTAGTTTCTTGCAAGCTCATCAGTTTTTAATAGGTATCATGCGTGAGTGAATATAAATTTTTACATATATATAAGAGAGGATTTATTTTGTTGTTTACAAGAGTTTTTTGGGGATCTCTAAGTCTCTTCTTGCCTTTTAATGGAAACGTTTTCTTGTCATTTTTTTTAAATCAAAAAATCACATTTTGTTTCTCCTGTGACTTCTTCCTGTAGGTGAGCAGTAGGTCATCCAGTCCCAGTGTCAGAATGATTACTACCTCAGGACCAACCTCAGAAAAGCCAACTCGAAGTCATCCGTGGACCCCTGATGATTCCACAGGTGACCAATCTGTTTCTTCATACTTATGAAGTTGAATCAGTCATGTTTATGTTCATTTGGCCATATCATTACTCTAATGTTTACAAAGGCAGGCATTATACTGTTGTTTAGATTTTTATATTAAATAAACTATTTAGCAATACATGTTAAAATACCATTTTGAATACAGAGACAGAGACTGCCGTGCCTTCTGTATTTTTTTAAATCCAGATACTAAACATGTATTTTAAAGATCGTCTGTTTGGGGTTTTTTTCCAGTTGCAAGGCATATTGAATTCTTGATACTTCAGCCTGTGGTTTTCCTACTAGATTCATCCTACTAGATGATAGTAGTAAAGTCATTATTTTTTCAGTAACCAAAATCGGAGAATGGTAAAAATCATCCTCATCATCTTCATCTCAATCTTTTAAGGACACAAGATGTCATGTACCTTAAGTTGAAAAAAATTCTGACCATTGACCTTTTGAATTGTTTTTAACTGATAAGAGACACCATTTTCAGTTATACAAATATTCTGTTAGACCTTTAGAAACCTGTGAAGAGTTATTAAAGCTCCCCAACATGAATAACTAACTGATCACAATATTGGTATTAATGTCTACCTGCCTAAAGGTAGTGATGGCATCGTTTCATTATGGGCAAACAGGAAATGATGTGCCATAGTAGAATTAACTTTTCCCTAACTTTAAGAGAATACCTTGATACATGCTTTTAAGTGTACTTATGAATTTTTTATTTATATTATATTAAGTCATGAAGGGAAAGATGATCTCTTAGCCCTTGGAAAATTAAAGCATTTGATATTTTATATAAGATCGACTATGTTATTAATAGTAACAATTAGATTGAAGTTTAAAAGCCAGCTTTCTGTCTTTACAAACTAAAATACAACTCAAGTATTTATAGTTATCTGATGTGGTTTGGTCAAGTTTATAATTTAATTTAAAAAATTAACTGGGTGGTTTTTCTCTGTGTCATGTAAGATAGAACTATGTTTAGCCAGGGTGTACTCTCTAGTTTTAGTAAGTTTAAATTTAGTGGTGGCAAAAACTCCTGTTTCACCCCTAGCACAGCCCAACCTAGGACTGTCCAGAGCATTCACCACTATGCAACACATGTATAGAATTCCTTATAGACTTGCTCCTCCCAGTGGTAGACAGGGAAATGCTCTTGCCCAATTTTATCATTAACATTCAGGTGATAGCAGCTCTTTTTGATTTCTGAACCCCCTGGCAAGGGAGTACGCTCTCTGACATTACAGCATTTGCCTGAGTCTGGTACTCAACTCAGCAGAGCCTCCTGTCTTCAGTCTACACTAATCTGTATATGCCAGTCAATAGTGTGGCAGATTGTGACTTCATGGGGGTAAAATAAAAAATGTTTAAGGCTCTCTCTCACATAACTGCTACATTTCGGCTTCATATGTTGCTTCTACCTTCCAACTCCCGTCCCATTGTTTTCTTTTTCTGTACCTAGAAACACTACAAAATACCAATTGCTAGAAATAATTTGCAATATCAGCTGAATTTTGTCTTTGCCTTGAAATATATTGCAAATGTGTGGCTATAATTTTGAATACATTTTAAAAATGGATGCTCTGGTTTAAGTTTATAATTAATTCAGCTTTGCAGTATTTGTAAGAAAAATATTGATAACCAAGCTAATAGAATAAATTAGGGAACAGATAGGTAAAGTCTTTTTCTTTGAAGGCCCACTGACCAAGGAAAAAATTAAAGAGTGTAAACGTAAATTAAAGCGACCTAATTAAATTTTTTAAATTTGAGAGGTTTTTGTATATTTTCAGAGAAAGCTAAAGAGCATAACAATTTAATAATCATAGCCGATAATAAGCGCTCTTCAGTTCCTATTTATAATATAATGGGTATTTAGAAAGACACACATACTGAGAGGATCTAGTGAGAGAGAGATCTAGACGCAGTAGAGGGAGCCGCAGAGGGGGAACTCACTAAAGAATTTTCACCTGTGCTTAGTACTTTGCAAAGATGTATTAATATAAAGTATAAGACATGGCCCATTCCTTGCAGTCTGGTTAGAGTCATAATACTGACACATTAAAAATAAACTTATACTATATAATAACTTACTAAATTTATAGTACAAGCTGAGTGTTTTGATAGTTCTAAGAGAAATCAATTAAACAAGACCTGGCATAGTCTCTGACCTTTTCATAAAATGATGAGACTTTTCTTTAGTCATAAAGCAGAAAGGAGAAGGCAACATTCCACTGAAGGGAATGCATACTCAAAGAATATGAGATAGTAACAAGTGTTGTGTTTGAGGGGTCAGAAAAGAGAGTTTGCCTAATTTAACCAAACCGACACGAGCCTTGACATTCAGGAGAAGCAATTAGATTTGATTAGCAATTGAAACATACACACACACACGCAAAAAACTTTCATTAAATAATCTTCCGATCTTTGACCAACTATTGCCAGTAGAGACTGGAAGTTCAATTTCAATTTAGTTTAAAAGTGAGAAAGTGAAATCCCACTTCTTTGTTTTAGAGAGAATATGAAATTCAGTGAAGGACCTTAAGTTCCCTACCATAGAAGGGCTTTAATTATTTGAATAACACAATCCTTGGACTTTTTTTCCACTCCCAGAATACCATGCAACATTGATGTATTATACTTAATTCTAAAATACATATCAGATACAGGGTGCTGATATAATGAGATATATAATGTATCAGTGATTTAAGAAAGAATAATAGGAATGGAAATCTTAAATTGAAACTTTTTCAAGACACTGAAGTTTTTCTAGTAAATCAGGAGGAAATCAGTCATTTTTAATCAGTTTTAGTTTTGTGGAAAGCAGTGTTTATGTGGGAGCGTAGTTTGAAACTACTGTTGGGGTGGGAGGAGAGTTGGTCAGAGAAATAACAAATTAAGTATATTTCTTGTTTAGCCACTTCAGAAAAACACACATTTATGTTAGTACTGTGTATGAGCCTTAAGGGTAAGCGCCTTAAGTCTCTACTGTTTTTCTGTATTGCCCTCCAATATTTAATAAACATTACTTTTTCAATATGAAATTCATACTATACTATTTTAAATTGTTCTTTCTAATTCTCCATTTAGTATGAATAATAACGATAACTACCGTCATGTGTTGAGTGCTTAATATACACCAGCATTTGCATGGTGTTCCTCACATGCATTGTCTTATTTGGTCTGATTTCACTAATTAGCTTTTGGAGTTTCTTGCGAGCACGTTCTCAGTGGCTTTAAAAAAACAAAAACAAAAACAAAAGCAAAAAAAAAAAACACCTGGAATGTCAGTTGACAATAAATTAGAAGATTACTGAGCCAGCAACCCTTCTTGAGTTTTTTTGGATTGCATACAGTGCATCTGCCGTCTTCCTGACTTGCCTTTATCCACACCACTCCTTCAAGGAGTTATTCGTCAGAAAAAGGCTGAACAGCTCACTCATTTAGCTCATTTTTTCTCTACTAACAGTGGGAAAGCAACTACTTCTGAAATAGAAAAGTCTGTATTGCTTCAGAGTTATTCTGCTTACTTCTGGAACTGTTCTACATAACCATTAATATTGAGAAGAGACTGTCCCCCGCATCTCAGTCAAGTTGTATGGCAGTTTTACCTCTTTTGAAATATAAACAAAAGCATTCTATTCAAATAATTTTATAAAATTGACTGGTTGTTTGAATTAATCAACTTAACTGTTTTCGGCATGACATTGAGCCACAGCTTTCAACCTCATTTTGGTTCCTTACTGTTCGTATTTGTAATATACTCTCATCACCAACATCTCGTTTTCTGCAGTGATTCTTACTGGGAAGGGCAGGATGAGTGGTAGAGGTCACATTATAATCTATGTAAATTGAAAATGATCCTCTGGAAGAGAATGTGTCTCTGCTTTCTCCCTTTCCCTGTTAAGGAACATTGGTTAGCAGAGTTGACATAGCCTTCTATAAAATAAACTTAACATGATAAAGAAAAGAGATGGGGAGTTTGATTAAATAGGGTCAATTAAGACTGAATTTAAAATATAAAGGTCTCATATCACTGTTTTTGTTTTTAATTAACTAAGAGCTTAGAAGCTCTAATATATTGTGTTCTATTCAGTTTATAGCCAACTTAAATTATAGGTATGAGAATATGATTGCATTCTAATATCTGGTAATTGAATATCCTTTTTTTAACCTTTAGAGTTCAGAAATAGACTCTTCAATTACCAATAGCCATAACTTTTAATTTACATATTATTTACTTTAGGGTAAAAAAGCATTTCATTCTTGCTTTCTTGCTGTTCGTTTATAATTATTTGTGACAGAAAATCAATAAAATACATGCTTGAATTCCAGATACCAATGGATCAGATAACTCCATCCCAATGGCTTATCTTACACTGGATCACCAACTACAGGTAAAGGAGTACTTTCTTATTGAAAGTTGACTTTTTTCTTCTTAGAGAGTTTAAGCTGACAATTGTGTTGCTACCTGTCATTGTATAGTCACTCCTTAATTTATCCTTTCAGTTGGCCCCCTTAAACTTTTTAGAATCAAATCAAAATAAACAATTCTTTTGGTTAAGTTAATCAAACTTTAAATTGGCAGAATCATACTCTTATCTTTTCAGTCATCTTAAAATCCTCCAGTATCTTTCTTTAGTACTGCTAAGCATTACATTTTCACTCTTTAATTTTAGTGTATTAAAACAAAACTCATAAGCTTATTTCTATTTAATACATTTGTAATACATTCTCATGTTCATAGTGACTGAAAATGTAAATAATATACTTCAGTGCCCCCTCATGAGTATGAGGGCTATAAACATCATTTAGTTTGATCCTGTCTGCAACCTGAAATGTCATACCAGAGACTACAACTCCAACAATCATGATTCTCTGTAACAGACTGTTAAAACAGCAAGAGTAAATTTAAATGCTGAGTTAACTCTGACAAAAGGACACTGAGATTTTCTAGGGCATGGTTTAACACTTATTTTTAAAAGATCATTGCTTTAGTGCTATAAAAATATATCACAGTCTCTGTCTTAACTCTCATCTTAGCTAGATATTGAAATTTGATTTAATTATGTTTTAACATTCCTGATTATTTTCAGCCTCTAGCACCGTGCCCAAACTCCAAAGAATCTATGGCAGTGTTTGAACAGCATTGTAAAATGGCACAAGAATATATGAAAGTTCAAACAGAAATTGCATTGTTATTACAGAGAAAGTAAGTTATTTTTTATGAATAAAAATAAAAATACATTAGTATTTTGAGTTTAAAATATAAGGTTCAATGAAAATGTAGTTTTTAGAATTAGTCATTAAGTATACTTTCAACTTGTTTAAGCTTTAAGCACCCTTTTACTAAAAATTTTTTATGCGAAACTCAATCCTTTTGGCTATCATATTAGTGCTATGGAAAATAAACTGGTGCTTTATACCCATTGTTTTATGTTCTCAGAGCTGTTTTGATTTACTATTATAAAGATTTATTGTTTTCTTGTAGATAGATAAAATAATTTGATTTACTAACATTCAGTTGTGCCTTATCTTAGAAACATTTTTGTAGATACATTTTTTCCAGGTGTATGTTTAGAATTGGATTACTTATTAAAAGACTGTATTTCATAACTGTTTTTCTGAGGAGTTATAGAAACTGCCTTACTCCCTTTTTAAAGAAACCCAGTCTAATTTCCTTACTACTACATTCACAGTTCTTAAATATGTATGTATCTTCAGTTTTCTTAAGCATGACCTTCATGAAATTTTATACATAGGAAACTGAATTATTGGTGGTAACTAAAATGAAGTGTTAAGGAAAAAATTTTGGCAACTTTATATATGTATGATAATAGGATTCCCTTCATTAATTTTAATCTAAATAAATGAAAGGTTTTTTTTCTGAATTTGTGAAAAGCTTTCTGTATGTACCTCAAAAAAAAGAGAGAAAAAATTGTTTTATCACAATTTATTGATACAGTGATTTAAATGGAACCAACCTGGTATTTGAAAGGTAAGCCTAAATAGGAAATTAAATACTACAGTCTGGAAATCGTAGAAGTAATTATCAAACTGCTGGCACTTCATGTTGAAAAAGCTTGATTTCTTATTTCACGTATTTAACCTATACTTTTGCCATACTTTAATCATTTGAAAGAAGAATTCTATGCTGGAAAAAACAAATGGTGGATTAGGGTGTTGGCTGTGAAAACTATGACAGTTTTAATCAATTTTAAATACTTTCAGAAGTAGTATTAGGTAGTTATTTTGCTTGAGGACTTTTTATTAATTATTCATTTATATCCAGTAACCTCACTTTAGGAAATGCCTAAAGATGCATCTTTTTCGGGAATACTTAATAGTTCCCAAATAAAAGGGACTTAAATAAGTTTATCAGACTATAAAAGAATGAAGGTCTTTCCTGAACATGCTTGCAAATGTAAGTGTTTTAAAAGAAATGGTACTTTGTCATTTTTCTCACTGCTTTAAAATGGGAAAAAGCTTTAAATTGGATAGTATTTATTTTAATTAGATTGCAAATTTTCTATTAGCTTACCACTCTCTGCTATAGTTAAGTAGGATTGTGACTTCAGAATGTGAATGAGTATAAAAGTAGAATGTGAAGGATAAAAACTTCATGATATTTTCCCATAGCCAGATAGAACCCTTCCCAGACTTTTTTCATCCTTCCTACACAAAAAAAGGATAGAAAATGAAATTTTCTGAAACTTTTATTTTACCATTTTATCTGCTTCACTAATTATCCAAGTACGGTTACTTAATAAAAGGATTATGATATTTGTATGATTACACTAGAAGTAGATGAGAGTTCCACCCCGGCCCATAATTATATTTGATTAGTGTACCTAGGATGCAAAATGATAAACCAAGAATAAAAATTCTCATTAATTGAGCTTCCATCATCAGCTAGTAAGGTATGAATTTTTCCATCATGTGTAATATTATGTGGTATTTGTTTGTAGGCAAGAACTAGTTGCAGAACTGGACCAGGATGAAAAGGACCAGCAAAATACATCTCGCCTGGTACAGGAACATAAAAAGCTTTTAGATGAAAACAAAAGCCTTTCTACCTACTACCAGCAATGCAAAAAACAACTAGAGGTCATCAGAAGTCAGCAGCAGAAACGACAAGGCACTTCATGATTCTCTGGGACCGTTACATTTTGAAATATGCAAAGAAAGACTTTTTTTTAAGGAAAGGAAAACCTAATAATGACGATTCATGAGTGTTAGCTTTTTGGCGTGTTCTGAATGCCAGCTGCCTATATTTGCTGCATTTGTTTCATTGTTTATTTTCCTTTTCTCATGGTGGACATACAATTTTACTGTTTCATTGCATAACATGGTAGCATCTGTGACTTGAATGAGCAGCATTTTGCAACTTCAAAACAGATGCAGTGAACTGTGGCTGTATATGCATGCTCATTGTGTGAAGCCTAGCCTAACAGAACAGGAGGTATCAAACTAGCTGCTATGTGCAAACATCGTCCATTTTTTCATATTAGAGGTGGAACCTCAAGAATGACTTTATTCTTGTATCTCATCTCAAAATATTAACAATTTTTTTCCCAAAAGATGGTGTATACCAAGTTAAAGACAGGGTATTATAAATTTAGAGTGATTGGTGGTATATTACGGAAATACGGAACCTTTAGGGATAGTTCAGTGTAAGGGCTTTGATGCCAGCATCCTTGGATCAGTACTGAACTCAGTTCCATCCGTAAAATATGTGAAGGTAAGTGGCAGCTGCTGTATTTAATGAAAGCAGTTTTACCGGATTTTGTTAGACTAAAATTTGATTGTGATACATTGAACAAAATGGAACTCATTTTTTTTTAAGGAGTAAAGATTTTTAATTCTGTGATTGTGTGTATGTGTGTTGAAACTGTAAAGCTTTTATGACTCTAATATTAATCTCTTAAATGAAATTAAAAGGCAAAAGAACATGATTGAGCTTAAATGATCATTTCTTCCTGCAGTGATTCTTGGATTGTTTTCTCATGTATTTGAAAAAAAAAATGAAGAAAAATAATGGAAAATGGAAGTAATTACTTCAGCTAAAAAAGGCTTGGGCTTAGATTTCTTTTTATGATACCAAATGAGAAATAAACCAGGCAAATCAGAAGGAAGTTAAAGGAGTAAATATAAATTCAACAAGTATCCTAATTATCCTGTATATTGGAATATTTGATTTTCCTTACAATCCCGTTCTAGAATGCCTGCCGCCTTTCAACACTTTTAAGAGAATTTCAACACTTATAGAGTATTTATATTGTTAGCAGTAATTTTGCTACCAAAACCTTCAGAATAACTTTAATAATAAAATGACCTTGAAAATAAAAACAAACTATATTTTTTCAGTTGGTGTTAAAATAAGTCACATTTTGATACCAATACAAGATGTCTTTTAAATAAGGATGTCATCAATCTGATTTTTATAGCATTAATGTTTTATGAAGAAAAAGTTCAAAATGAAAGCATTAATTGCTGTGATTATTAGAATTCTATATGACTGTATTGTAGTTTTTGCTCTATTTCAGATAAGCAAGATCTAAGAAGTTATCAAAACTATTCTTTAAAATGCTAAAGCAGGTAACTTTTTCTTCCATTATTTTTTCCTCCTACCACTGAGTTTTATAATGAATTCCTTGTGTATACAAGCAATACAGGTGAAGGACAGTTTGTACTAAACTGTTATTTTTAGCTTCTTCAAAAGCTATTTTAGAAAGCTTCCTGGAAATAAATGTCTTCTATCATTTAATTTAAATAAAAGGAGTGTTATTGTTCCCGAATTTGATTACCTAGCTGAAACAGATATTGGGTTCGGCATAGTAATAGTAAAATAAAATTGGCAGAGAAAATAACTGTAGACTAGGATAAAGCATGACTCCTCCATAGCATTGTTCCTTGTATGTACGTCTGTCACTCCACTGAAAGGGACCTAGTCACTTTAAAGAGGCCTTTTATCTCAGAGCACGAGATATCCAAGCGTGAATGCTAAGGCTTGATGTTTCCATTAGGATTCAGCATTCGAGATTTCAGATTTTATTTATAGTCATTGATGTGTTTTGCTGTATCATAACACATTTAAAAGGAAATTTTATTATGGTTTTTACATGTAGTCATTTCATAAAAATATCCAAATAGGTAAATGGAAGAAAATAGTAGATTTTAGTCATGGTACCAAATTCAAGAGGCTGTTGAACAGTTGCTTGTTTGTTTACAGTAAGTTCCTTGGGATTTTCAGTACTGTAGTTGCCCTGGACATTGAGTACAGTTCAGCCTTACTCTGTTTTTAAGTAGTTGTGTTGTCAATTTCATGCTTTTAAGTCCTGATGATCCCTGGAGATGGGAGAAAAAGATACCAGGGATAATTAAAATCCACAGCCAGTTTCATCAGTTTCCTCATCCATCCTGCAAATAAAAATGTTAACAAGGAGCCAAACTTATTCGTTCTGGTTTTACAATTTATTTTGACCATTTTTTGGGTGGAAATTGCAAACAGCCAAGCAAGTGGCTGGAATGCCCCAGTCTAAGAAATTCAAAAACAATCACTGGGTAAGCCCTAATTACATTTTACTCTTGCCTCCAGGGAAAGAAAGCAAGCTTTTATCTAATCTAGAGGGAAGTATTCGTGAGCAATAAAAATCACTTTTTTGAGTTGAATAATAATCAGTTAAGAATATTTACCGTATAGCAACACAACATATAAAGATTTGTTAAAAGTTGTTTACAAATGTTTGACTATTTTTGCTGAAGTATTTTAGAGTATTGAATGTCTTCTCTCTTCAAGTTTCTTTCATGTTCCTAATTTCAGCTCCTGTAGCCAGAGATCACAGGTCTTCCCTGTGAAACTTTGGTTTCTTTCTATAAATGTGTGTGGTTTTCAGCCCTCAACTCCTGTCTTCAAATGGTAGTAAGTTCTACTTCTGCTTCTGTCATTCAGAACATTATATGTCAAATGATGTAATGCAGAAATTCTTGTGCATATTTGTAACTGAAGGAAGCTTTTTAGATTTATTTTTGTTTTTAATAAAATTCAGATTCCTATTCTAAACTGGTACATAAAAGTGGTGAATGACTTGTATCAGCAAATGAGCTGCGAAGTGTTCTGCTTTAGCACCATGTTTACCTTACACAGAACCTAGTAAAAACTGAAATGTCACTTTGGTACGATAATCATGGTTTTTAAGAGGCTGGGTAATTGGCCAGTTAACACATCATCTCTTGCATTTCAAAGTTTTGTGTTAAATGGAGCTCTTCACAATTTCATGAGTCCTAATTTGTATGAAGCACAACACGTCATACATCGCTAAGTGATTCTTCTCATCAGAAAGCTGATTTCTTTTAGAGTATTTCTAAGTTAAATTAGGTATTTCATTCCTTTATCAACCTGCTGGCTTTCCAACCTAAACATATGCACACATTCTTATAAACTCTACCTTCATTTTAGTAAATCCATCCATTCATTTGCTCATTTTTTTAATAAATATTTGTTTATCATATATTATAAACTGCACTGCTATTACCAATACTAAGTTACATGTCCATTTCAGTCACACAGTAGTTAGATGGTATTCCCATCTTACAGATGGGAAAATAGGCTCCTAAAGGTTAAGCCTTCTGTCTGAGTCTGCTTTTCCATCATCATCTGTTTCAGGCAGAATCTCATGCATGGGGACACTGTGGCCACTATTAGTCCATGATGCAAAGAAGAGCATAGGAAAAATCTTAGATTGAATGGCAAACAAAGGAATAGAACAAGATAACTTATAACTAGAAGATGCAGGGGCTTTGTGACCGCTCTATAGATAGCAACAAAGCCAACATTGAGACCCACCCCCACGTCTTTTAAAACCCAAGTCTATGATCTGAACAACTTTGCCATGCTGTAATTTTAAATGCTCTCCAAATTCTGAGGTGATTTAGCTTTCACACTGACTTATGTAGCAGGTGGGAGATCTGCATTGTTTTAAATTGAGATATAATTAATATATGATAAACTGCACCCAATTTTTTAAAATGCAGATATCCTACCTGCCAAATAAGTCAATGTGAAAGCTAAATCACCTGAGAATTTGGTGAGCATTTAAGTAAAAGTGTGCTGCTTACAGAGTTTTGACTTACATATTCACTTGTGAAACCACCCCAGCAGTCAACATCCTCAGTATGTCTATCCCTCCCAAAAGTACCCTCCTGCCCCTTGCAGTTGAGCCCTTCTCTCACCCCAGTCCCCAGACAACCACTGATCTTCTTTCTAACAATATAGATTAGTTTGCATTTTCTACAATTTTACATAAATCCTAAAATATGTACACTTTACTTCTTAAGCCTTTTCCCCCACTTGAATAGTTTTTATAATTCCTTTGAGAGGAATTTTAAGTTTTCTGTTGTTTTTCTTTTCTTTATTTTTTTAAGTTGCAGCTGCTTTCTGCTTGCTCAAAATCCCAGGAAAGACTAGGTCAGTTGTTATGCCACAGAACAATTTGCAAAACAATATTTTCAGTAACAGTGAAGATAGTCTTTGTAAAAATGTTTGACAGTATCTCATACAGATGCTGTCAGTGGTCCTTCCTGATATGGTGGTGCACGCAGAAATAATATTTGCATTGGCAGATCATGTAACGCTTAACACCAGGCCCTATGCTCCTTTTCCATCCATGACTAGACACTGGTCTTGGCGGTTCCGACACCCCCTGCCATGCAGTTCCACCAAAACAGAACTTCAGTTTAAATGACCTGTCCATCAGTTACTTTAGGCAGCCTTTAAATCAGTAGCTTCTATGTTATGCATAACTTGAGTCTTCCAAAATACATAAGGCCACTTTTAAATGAAGCTTTTTTGAGAAATGAATAGCTATTTAACTCTATTTGAGTGTCATGGTACTTTCAAATTTCCAAGTCATGAAAGGCATTACTTTTCCTTTAATTTAATGGTTAATGATATCTTATCAGTGCCAATATAGCAGCAGGATCATTGCTTTGAAAGCACCAGAAATTACTGAGTAAATGCTGGATATTTATCTTCTGAAAAGCAAAAGTAACTTACAAAACGCAGTTACTTTTCAGACTTCTTGCGTGTTTCTATTTGTGGATACCTCTTCTTTAGTTATTACTGGAATGATTACACTAATCATTGATTGGCTCATTTACTAAATTCAAATTAGAGACTGAAGAAATCTGAAACTGGGTGTAACTTTGGTTGTAGAATTAATGGTGGTATTCCCTCATCACATGCTCTAGAACCATTTTGGCTTTTAATCAGTTTCCTACAAAGGTCCTTAACTAAATATCCATCTAAAGTGTAATAGACATCTCACTTAGAAAAATTGGCACCACTCTTGTTCCTTTTGCATGTACCATGAAAATATTATCTAAGCTGCATATGAAATGGATGAATTATATGCTTACAAAACAGATCTACTTCTGTACATTGGGGCCGTGATACTATTAGTACATTCTTAGAATTATGTAGTCAGATTTCAGTTTTTACTATCTTCGCATTCATGGTTCCAAGTTTTATGTTTAGGAGGATTGAGGAAGTAGTATAGATTTCCTTGGCCTACACTGAACATTTCTTCCTATTGTGCTTTCTTTTTTATCCATATCAGAAAATTCCTTAACCTCAGTGCCTCAGACCATGTTCACTATCTCTCTGTATTCACTAGGATGTAAGTTTGGCTGTTGCCCAAAATAATGGCTGAAACAAGTTAGCAGTTCTTTTTTTCTCATATAAAAAACTAAAGTAGTATAATTCTACACATCTGCATTGCCGCCAAAGGGAAGAGGAAAAGGGTAAGAGCTGTGAAGGTGCACATCATTTACACTCATATGTTTTGACCAGAACGTAGTCAAATGGCCACTCCTAGCTGCAGAGAGGCTGGGAAACATCTCTATAATGGATAACCACATGCTTCGCTTAGGAGATCAGACAGAGTTAAGTTACAGGTGGAGGACTGGAAGGTTACAGGAGACAAGAATAGCCTCTGCCACACTCCCTTGGGAAGGAAAGTAGGCCACTGCCTTGAACCACTTCCTCCTTCCCCACTCTCCACAATAAAAGGGAAGCAGGAAAACCTGGCCTCTCACTAGAATGCACAAGTAACTTGCATCTTCAGTAATGTAAAACTCTCATCAATATGGTGTACACATACCTGGAGATTTTCGTGTATTTATAAGTGATGCAGCTTGGAAAAATAAAACTTCAAAATGTGTTTTAAGTTGAAACACCTTAGCTAGAAACTAGACTTGAAATAATTTAAATATTCAGTATCAGACAGTGTCCCTTAGAAAAGAAATTTTGGTAGGAAGTCCATTATGAAAAGAAAACAAAATTTAACTTACAAGCATGAAAAGGTGTTAAACTTAGAGATGTCAACAAAGACAAAGAGAAAGAAACATTTATTAA
The DNA here is from genome assembly GCF_028885655.2 of Pongo abelii. Classification (NCBI taxonomy): domain Eukaryota; kingdom Metazoa; phylum Chordata; class Mammalia; order Primates; family Hominidae; genus Pongo; species Pongo abelii. Next base: position 91,235,278 of record NC_071990.2, on the reverse strand, counting down.
GCGTGTATTATGTTTCAGGCATTTCTTAAATGTGACTCTTGCTTTAGAGATAAGCTGAAGCACAGAGGAGTCTGAAAGTTTGCCCGGGTAGTAAATTATGGACTCCATCTCAAAACCAGGTCTACTAAGCCTTAAGCCCTACAAAACTCTCATTTTTAATTAGTGTAGAACTTGGAGTGTATTTTCTTGTTAATAAAAGGGAAGACAGCTAGATTTCTAGGCTCATTCACAAAAGTATATTTGGTCCTTAATATAAATGAAATAATAATGACATTGAATGGATAATTACAAAAGACTATGAGAGAAACTTAAAAAGTGGAGTGGTTAATGTCCAGATGCTGGCATTGTGGTTTTCCCCTTTTAAAAATTCTTTCCCTTCTTACTGTTTTCTGTGCAATAAAAATAAAAACCAAGAGGTGGGGAAGTCTTAGACAACACTCTGACCAAGTTTTATTGGCATGGGGAACTCCACAGGACAGCTTAATGGGCCAGGTACCCAGGCCCTTTGCCATGGACACAATTAGCGCCTTTGCATTCATCCTACAAGAGCTGGAATTTCTACTCCCACTGTTGGCCCCAACCTGGATCCCTCCAGGTAAGGGTGGATCTGAAAGGAGGGGATTCTAAAGGTATTCCCATGGATTTGGTGAGAGAAATTCTGCCCCCAGAGTTTGATGGGAGAAAGTACACATTCTGGGGAAATTCTGCTTCACAATGACAGTGTAGGACCAGGGATATAACTTTTTTCCCAATTCCCCAAGTGATTCGGTTGCACAAATGTGAGAACCACCAAGACTTCTGGTTCCAAAATGGCAGCACAGAAGAAAGCTTGCTTTACTCCCCACCCCACTAACCCCCACACACCAAAAAAGACAAACATATAGTGCCGAGATTATCACCAGCAATATTCTAGAATTCAAATATAAAGAAGAGATAGTTCCCAGAACCAGAGAGAAGTGAAAAGACTCCAGGTAGTCAGAGAATTGGACCTCCATGTCCACAATGCCCTTTCCCCCAAAATTTCACCCCTCAGCTCAGAGTTCCTACATTGGAAAAGGAGATTAAGGTTAACAACTACATTCCCCACCATCTTGAGTTCCCTGTCAGGAGACCTGTCCCTCCCTCAACCCATGGGAAGCATCAAGAGTGCCTGAAGGGAAAAATACCCCTGAGGTCATCCAAAGACAAAGGCAGGAGGCAAGCTTGGCAGCTCTGTAACTCAGCCAAAAGAAACACCAAATCAGAGTGGCTTTTCAGCAGCATCAGGGTATATGAGGTTCATTCCACAGGCTCCCTGGGCATGAGCCCCTGGCCAGCCTTCCACACTACCAAGATACCCCTTTGGGTACTTTTCTGTCCCTATTTGGGTGGGTGGCAAACCTGGGCTTAAGGCACCATCTAGTGCCAGAAAAGAGGCAGCGACTTAGTCCAGGGAAAATCAGTAGGTCGATGACAAAAATATCTCTAACAAACATATCCAAAAAAAAAAAAGCCATACAGAGAAGATGAGTAAATAACTAATGCTTTGATGCAAAGACATAAATATATACCCACAGGAAACATAAGCAAACAGGGAACTGTGACTGCCCCCAAACAGACAAAATAAGGAACCAGGACCCAAACAAGACTGTGATATGGGAACTCAACAAGAATGCAAAATAGCAGCTATAAGGAAACTCAGTGATTTTCAAGATAACACAGAAAATCAATTCAGAAATTTATCAGAGAAATTTAACAGAGATTGAAATAATAAAAAACATCTTGGAATTGAGAACTATTTGCTGAATTAAAAAATTCACTAGCGGCGTTCAACAGCAACATAGATCAAGCTGAAAAAGGAATTCAGTGAGCGCAAAGATAGCCTGTTTGAAAATAGAGGAGAAAAAAGAATGTAAAAGAATGAAGGTAACATACCAGATACAGAAAATTACCTCAAAAGACCAAATCTAAGAATTATTGGTGTTCAAGAGGGAGTTGAGCAAGAGCAAGGGGTAGAAAGCTTATTCAAAGAAATAATAACAGAAACCTTTCTAAAACTTGAGTAAGAGATAAATAGGCAGATACAGGAAGGTCAGAGAACACCAAACAGGTTCAACCCAAATAAGACTACCCCAAGGTATATAAGAATCAAACTCTCAAAAGTCAAGGACAAAGTCCAGGCAGGTTGGCTCATGCCTGTAATCCCAGCACTGTGGGAGGCTGAGGCGGGAGGATCACTTGACCCCAGGAGTTCAAGACCAGCCTGGGCAACATGGCCAAACTCCGTCTCTACTTAAAATACAAAAAAAAAAAAAAAAATTATTAAAATACAAAAAAGTTAGCTGGGCATGGTGGCATGCACCTGTAGTCCCAGCTACCTGGGAGGCTTTGATAGGAAAATCACTTAGTGCAGGAGACAGGGTTGCAGTGAGCCAAGATCACGCCACTGGGGTGATCTTGTAAGTGGGGTTACATCAAGCTAAAAAGCTTCTGCACAACAAATGAAACAATAAAGATACAACCTACAGAATGGGAGAAAATGTTTGCAAACTATTCCTCTAATAAGGGATTAGTAACCAGAGTACACAAGGAGCTCAAACAACTCAATAGGAAAAAAAAATACAATTTTAAAATGGGCAAAAGATCTGAATATACATTTCTCAAACAAAGACACACAGGTGACCAATGGGTATATTAACCAATGCTCAACCTCACTAATCATTAGAGAAATGCAAATCAAAGCCACAAGGTAATATCGTCTCACCCCAGTAAAAATGGCTTTTATCAAAAAGGGAACAATTTGGTGAGGATATAGAAAATGAGGAACCCATGTGCATTTTTGGTAGAAATGCAAATTAGTACAGCCACTATGGAAAACTGTACGGACATTCCTTAAAAAACTGAAAATAAAACTACCATGTGACCCAGCAATTCCACTACTGGGTATATACACAAAAGAAAAGACATCAATATATTGAAGAGATATCTGCACTCACATGTTTATTGCAGCACTATTCAAATAGCCGAAATATGGAATCAACCTGAGTGCTCATCAGCGGATGAATGGATAAAGAAAATGTGGCATACAGAGTAAGTGTGAAACTATAAATTATTAAGTTAATGCCAAAGTAATTGTGGTTTCTGTTGTTACTTTTAATGGCAAAAATCGCAATTACTTTGGCACCAACCTAATTTTAGAGATACACTACTCTATAATTAGGTTTATCACAGCATTGAGTAAAGAGAAAAAGACAACTTAAATACTCATTAATCAGGGTCAAATAAGTTATAGTAGAGCTACACCATGTAATACTATGTAGCCATTAAAAGGCATGATATAGTTCAATTGGTGAAATCTGTCCATATTGAATCCCTTAAAATATTAAAAGATTGACACACCAAGAAGCAGGGTTTATAATACAAATGCAACATTTTCTTTCATTGTGTATTCATTATGTAACATGTTAATTATGTAAACAATTATGTAAGCAATGTAGTGAATTATGTAATCAATTATGTGACAATTAAACAATTTAGAGAAACTACACAGTTATATCAATAGATGACCAAATGACATTTGATAATATTCACAAATAAAACAGGATTAAAATGAAATTTCCCAAACTTGATAAAGAACACTCACCAAAACCAACAGCATATTAATTAGTGAAAATGACTACTATCATTTTAATTAAACGTGAAATAACTAGGGCCTGAAACAAAGCAGAGATTCACTTTCTATCATCATCTAACATTTTTTAAAAGTTTCACCTCAATGAAAAAAGCCCTCAAAAATGAGAATAGTTAGTAGTGTAAAGGATGGAAATTAATTTTTTTTCTTTGCAGGATATAAAATTGTATAGAGAATTAATGAGACTCTGCTTAAATACTGTTAGAATTAATAAGAGAATTTGATAAAGTGACTATCTGATATATATCAAAATCAGTAGTTTTTCTTTATAATAATCGGAAGTAAAAAATGATATTTTTAAAAACTTAGTGGCAAGAGCAATAAAATTATAAAATATCAAGAAAAACATTTATCAGGAAATAGAAAGCGCTGAAGAAAAGTAAAGAGGCTTCGTGAATAATGTAAAACAAGACCTGAATTTAACATTTTCCTAAATGATAAGACAATATTAAATATTTGGTGTAGATATATGTGCATATAGATTATGGATTTGTTTAATGTAATTTCAATTGGAAATCCAATGGAGTTGAGATTGGGTTTATTTTGAACTGGACAAAATGATTTTAAAGTTCTTAAGAAATAAATGCTCAAAGGTTGAGGTATAATTTATATGCAAACTGTACATTTAAAGTGTACAATTTGATAGGTTTTGACAAAATGTAAATCCTGTGAAATGACCACAATCAAGAATGTGAGAGTTTCCCCAATCCCAAAAGATTCCTTGTTCCGTTTGATAATCCATCTCTCCTCCACCCTCATCCCCAAGCAACTACTGGTCTGCTTTCTATAACTGTAATTATTTTGCATTTTATAGAATTTCATCCTACAAGATGTAGTCTCTTTTTGGCCGACTTTTTCACTAAGCATGATTTGATATTCACCCAAGTTATTAACATATGTTAATAGTTTCTTCTTTTTTAAAAGCAGGATTCCATTGTATCGATGTAACAAATTTTGTTTATCTAGTCACCTATTGATGGATATTTTGATTTATTTCCAGTTTGGCACTCTTACAAAAATAGAGTTGATATTAATGTTTGTGTACAAGTCGTTATGTAGACATGTGTGTTCATTTCTTTTGGGTAAATACTTAGAATAGCTGAGTTTTATGATAGGTATATGTTTAATTTTTCAAGAAACTTCCATACCTTTCCAAAGTACTATGTAATTTTATATTCCCAGCAGCAGTGTATGAGAGTTGCGTTTGCTCCATATCCTTGCGCACACATGGTATATATAGTCAGTCTTTTTCATTTTAACCATTCTAATAGGTGTGTGGTGGGACCTTATTGTGGTTTTAATTTGCATTTCCCTGATGACTACTTTTAGCCCCTTGGCATGTGTTTATTGGGCTTTCTTTCATGTAATTTCTTTGGTGAAGTGTCTTAAAATATTTTGCCCATTTAAAAAAATTGTGTTGTTTCCCTTCTTCATATTGAGGTGTAAGACTTTGGTATATTCTTGTTACAGTTTGTTGTCTGATATCTGTGCTGTGAATATTTTCTTTTATGCTTGCCTTTCTATTTTCTTATTGATATTTTTCAAAGAGAAAAAGGTTTAATTTTTATGAAGTCCAATTTATTAATTTTTTATTTTATGCTTCCTGTCTTCTGTTTTAAAAAATCTTTGCCTACCCCTCACAAAGATTTTTCCTTTTGTTCCTTCTAGAAGTTACTTATTAGGTTGGTGCAACAGTAATTACTTTTAATGGCAAAAACCCCAATTGCTTTTGCACCAACCTAATAGTTGAGCTTTTACATTTTGGTCTGTGATCCATTTTGAGTATTTATTATCTTTGTTTAAGGTAAGTATCAATGTTCATTTTTTTCCATACAAATATGCAGTTGTATTCCAGCACTATTAATTGACTTTCTTTTCCTCATTGAATTGCCTTATTGCTTTTGTTGAAATCAGTTGACCATGTGTATATGAGTCTGTTGATGAATTCACTATTTTTCTCCATTGTTGTAGCTTTTTCATGTTGTAGCTTTATAGCACCTCTTGAAATCAGTGATGTAAGTCCTCCAATTTTGTTCTTTTTAAAAAATTATTTAGCAATTTCTGCAAAAATTTTAATATCAGCTTGTTAATTTTTACCAAAAAAAAAAATGTCTATTGGGATTTTGATTGGGATTGCCTTAAATGTATAGACCCAAGTTGGGGAAAATTGACATCTTAACAATGTTGAGTTTTCCAATCCATGAACATAGGAATTTTCTCCATTTAGTTAGATCTTTTCTAATTTCCCTCAGCAATGTTTTGTAGTTTTTAGTGTAGAGATCTTGGACTTGTTTTGTTATAGTTTTTACTTAGAAAGTATTAATATATTATTAATTTTGTTGTATTCATTATATATTATATATGGTAGTCGATATATATAATAGATAATATATAATATATAGTATATATAATTATATTATTTTGTTATATTTATTACTTAGAAAGTATTAAATATAGCAAAACATAATATAATATGTATTATATTATATTTTGTTATATTTAATACTTAGAAAGTATTAAATATAACAAAACAAGCCTCGATTAAAAGTAAAAATATACCCTTGGACACAACATTCCTACTTTGAAAAATCTATAGCCTTAAGAATATCTGTATGTAAAGACATAGATACCAAGAAGTTATTTGAAACACTGTGTATATTGGCCCTCAAATTTTTTATTAAAAAAAATAACCTCAACAACAAAAATGTCTATCAGTAGGGGAAAAATTGAATCAATTATGGTAAATTAATGTTTTTTAAAGGAATGCATTCAATCTATATACAGAGATCTAGATGGTTGTCTGTGACCTATTGCTACATGAAAATAGGACATTGAAGAGCAAATATACTATTTTGGTCAAAAAAACTGTTAAGCAAGACAAAAAATTATAATATGACATGCATATGAATACAGAAAACAAGAGAGAAGGATACTCTTAACAGTTTTTATCCCAGGAAGGGTGGATGGTGATGGAGAGCTTATTACCGTTTTTCTTATACATTTCTTAATCACTTGACATAAAAATACATGGTGTAGGCATTATAACATATATGATACAAGTGACCCTGATATCAACCTGCTATATTTACCACAGTCTGTAAATAGTGTGGCAAAGAATCTAACATTTTGAGGAGAGATGTGAAGGAAGGAGAGAAGACACAAGAGCCCAGCATAATGAATCAGTCTAACCATTGAGAGGGAACAAATTGTGACTAGCAGTTTTCCAGATTATTCTACAGTAATAACCACCCACATATATGTGAATCATAAATCTTTCTGCAGCCCAATAAGGTTTTCAATCTGAAGCACACAAGGAAAGCTACAGGAAGTAGTAGTGTCTCTTTTGAGGGAAAGAAATGGAGGCACATTCATTAATCTCTGAGAAATAAATCTCAATCTCTGCCTGCCCTGGAGACACTTAGTTTATGAGGTTGTCAACAGACTCATCAACAGAACACACACATGAAACTTGTGTACACAAAAGCACCTTTATGCCTAACTGATCAGACACTGAAACTGGGAACCAAAGGAGCATGTCATCTTCATGCTCACATACCTTTAAGAGCAGAGTGAAATGGCCTTTAAACTTTGCTTAGTCATTCATTCAAACAGATAAAGGGAAAGTTTCCTGCTGTGCTCTTGTTCAGGCCTTGCCAATAGATGACACTTGCCAGCCACTTGGGGACATCACAGCAGACCAGAAAAATTACCCTAGAGAGATACCTTAGTTTTAAACATGGCTTAGCATATTTGCACATTTGGGAGGCGTCAGGTTAATCTACTTTTTCCCATATTAGCCATGCCAACCATTGCAGTTAAAACTGCATACTCCTAATTTAGGTGACTTTATGTTAAAATCAACAGAAATCACACACTCTTTGGGTTGGTCTATAAATCAAAAATGTAGGAAATATGCATTTTTTTCTTGCCTAAACAAGCTTGTAGCTGAGCCAATTTTGCTGCCTGAAATGTTTAAGTCTTGTTGCTATAATTGGTCCTTAGAGCTTCATTCCTTAGTGCTTCATTTAGGATTTCAACAACCTGCCATTCCCCGTAAATAACAACCTGTCATAATGACAAATGTGGAGGTGGTTGGTCCGAAATGCAAAGTATTCAAGCAGGCTGTTGTAGCAGACCGTTCCGTGGATAAGCAAGAGACAGGTTCATCAAAATGAAACAGCCAAGTTTGCCCCAACTCAGAGACAATGCTTTGATTATTTGAGAGAAAAAATGTCTTATTTTGTACTTTTTTTCTTCCTTTTATTTTTGGTTTCGTTTTGTTTTGTTTTGTTTTTTGAGACAAGGGCTCCCTCTCGCCCAGGCTAGAGTGCAGTGGTATAATCACGGCTCACTACAGCCTCAGCCTCCTGGACTCAAGTGATCCTTCCACCTCAGCTTCCCACATACCTGGGACTACAGGCACATGCCATCACACCCAGCTAATTTTTTAATTTTTTGTAAAAACGGACTCTCCCTGTGTTGCCCAGGCTGATCTCAAACTCCTGGGCTCAAGTAATCCTCCACCTTGGCCACCCAAAGAACTGGGATTACAGGCTTGAGCCACCATGCCCAGTCATTATTTTATACTTTCAAAAAGCCAAATGGGACCACTAATTAAATATTTATTACTTAAAAGATCTCCTTTACCACCTTTGTTCCAAATTCTCTTATACTGCTGGCAGTTAGGAGTGGGGCATTTTATTAGCCACTAAAATGTGACCTTTCATCTCACAAGACTGTCCCTCTTTAAGCTGATTTTGAGAACATGTGGATATGCTCCCTTTAATTGTTTTTATGAATAACATTTTTAGTGATCTTTATATGTGTATATATACACATATACACACACATATATGTAAATGTGATTTATATATGTATATGCAGAGGAATAGCCCAGATCCAGTTCCAAATGCCTGTAATCTTTCAGTATTGTTAATGTTATCATCTGCATTCTCCACTAGGGATAATTAATTTCCTCTGTTACACATATTTCAGGTGTTAATGATAAAAATGTATCAAATGGTGGGAGAGACTGGGCATGGCGCCTCACGCCTGTAATCCCAGCACCTTGGGAGGCCGAGGTGGGCAGATCACGAGGTCAGGAGATCGAGACCTTCCTGGCTAACACAGTGAAACCTCGTCTCTACTAAAAAAGTACAAAAAATTAGCCAGGCGTGGTGGCGGGTGCCTGTAGTCCCAGCTACTTGGGAGGCTGAGGCAGGAGAATGGCATGAACTGGGGAGGCGGAGCTTGCAGTGAGCAGAGATTGCACCACTGCACTCCAGCCTGGGCGACAGAGTAAGACTCCATCTCAAAAAAAAAAAAAAGGTGGGAGAAAAATAGAATTAATGTGAATTTGTTTATTCCTCCTTTTAGAAAAGATTCTAAATCTTCTAACAGTTACAACAATATTAACATAAATTCTTCACAGTCGTCTTGAAAACATTACCTTGATTTAAGAATCAGTAAATATCCGGGGAACAAAGGTAAGGGTCAGGCTCCCAGTGGAAGATCTCTAGGACAGTAGGAAGAGTCCTTGTGCCAAGTTACTGCTGCTCTGTAAAGGGATGTGTTGGCAATACCAGCTCACTGCACGTCTCTGGGATAAAATGGCAGGGTAGCATTCCCAGATACAACATATGACCCATTGTAAGTCTTGTTGTATAAACCTGAGGGACACCAAGAAAAACAGCTGCTTCCAAACATAAGTAAAAATTGAACTTAATACTCTAACCACCATAAATTTTAGGATTATTGTGTAAAACCATAAATGTACGCTATGACTAAATGAGTCATTTACAGAATATCCCTTCAGTTATTAACATGGCATAAATACTAATCCCTGAAGATTAAGTTGAACGCTAATCACTTTAAACATTCAAGGACCTTTTGTAATCCCGAGTTTCGCATTTACATATGGTAATTTCCCCTGTGATAGCCGAGTAGGGCGGATCATTGCCATGTAAGCAATAATGCATGACAAGGCATGCTGTAACAAGGAATAGGGTTTCCATCTTTTCTCCCAGTCCCCCGGCTCCACCTTCATTCCCAATGTGAGCTTAATTAAAACTCCTCAGAACTTGGCTCTGTTTAACACAAGGGCAAAACAAGCCCAGAAATGCTGACAAGCTCTTCCACCTCTGCCTGCTGGGTCAGCTCATTAAGGGTCATGATTTTATGGCACAGGCATGGTGGCCTGGCCACAGGTTTGGAGAAGCCTCAAACCAAGAAGCAGAATACACCTTAGTAAATTAACAATTTGCCTTACTTTTTAAATGTCTTTTAATGATGAATTTTAATTTTTAAGATAATTCAAGCACATAGTTTTTTAACCAATTTTTTTAACAAAATGAGCAGCTGCTGTCCAACCTTCTGCTCTGAAACCATTTCTTCTATTTACCCATATGTGTAAATAACATGCTTATACTGCTGTTTCCTCATTTATCAATTTTGCACACCAATATTTTGACTAAACCATTTCTTCTATTTACCCCATATTTGTAAATAACATGCTTATACTGCTATTTCCTGATGTATCACTTTTGCACACCAAATTTTTGACTAACACGATAGTAATGGAGGATTTAGCTGGTTTACACACACCTCTGCCATCTCCTCTACCCTTCTATCCCTATAGAATTGGATCACAATATTAGAGTCAATCACAGTAAATATTGCATTATTATTTTATAATATCGAGCTTATGACTATATAAATTATGTTTACTGCTGATTCAAGTAATGTATTACTATGATTGCAGTGGTCTGAATGTTTCTGTCCCTCCAACATTTATATATTGAAATCTCAGTCCCCAAAGTGATGCCATTTGAAGGCAGGACCTTTGGGAGGTGATTAGTTCATGAATGTGGAGCCCTGGTGAATGGGATTAGTTCCCTTATAAAAAAGAGACCCTGGAGAACTCCCTCACCCTTCTATCATGTGAGGACACAGTGAGAAGATGGCAACATGAACAAGGAAGCATGTCCTCACCAGAAGCCAAATCTGCCAGAACTGTGTGAAATAAATTTCTGTTATTTATAAGCCACCTGATCTATGGTATTTTGTTGTAAAAGCCTGAATGGAATAAGAAAATAATTATATTGCCATTCTCTTAAAATTATTTGTTTTCTCCTAGTACCTTTTTCATTTGCCTATAGATTTATCACCTTTTTAAATAAGTGCTTCAACACATGTATCATCCACACCTACCAATAATTTTTCAACACCAGACTGCTCAAACACCAGACCTCTCAGATCCATTTCTCCTTCAAAGACATCTTTCTGCAACTGCCCCATGCAATTCCTCCAGCTCCAATACAAACTCTCTTTAGGCCGGTGCTGAGCTATCATCTTGTGACTTCCTTTTGCTGTTTTCCTAAGATGGATCCCTATTTCCTGGATTTCATGTCTTTCTTTGTCATGGCTTACTCCTTCGTTCACTGATTTTGCCCAATGGCTTCATCAGAAAGGGCACAAGTGAGGTAAATTTTTAAATTCATTATATGTCTGAAGGTATCTTTATTCTACACCAGCTGCCCAGTGGCCCCTTTCTTTCTTTCCCACAAGATGCACCCAAGTTCTGCAGTCCCTGCCTTCTAGCTCAGCTGTTTTTGGTACCATTTTAGGCTTTGGGGACTGGTCTTTTCAGCATTTAAATGTCCATCCTATTACCAGTTAAGGAAATTCTTGCCTTATTGTTATATACTTGCCTTTAAAAAAAAATCCTTGGGCTTTTTCTGTACAAGGACATGGATTGGGATGAGGGGAGGGAGAAGGTACAAGTGAAGAACTCAGTGGCCTGAAATCGACTCTCTTTGGACTATGAGGACTTGGCCATTTTCCACAACAGAGAGTGTAGAGGAATGCTGTCTCGTGCTGCCATGGGCCACAAGGTGTGGTGGCAGGTCTCATATGCTCCAACATCTGGCCCTGAAGAATCATGGTTGGTCAATCTCAGAGGGAGGAATGAGCTGTAAACCTATATGAAAATCAACACCATTATTTCCCTAAAGTATCCAAAGCAATTCTATGTACTTCTGACAAGGAAGCAGGAAGGGGAATCTAGAGTGCTGCTCAAATTAAAAGGAAAAGGAGAAAAAAGATTATTGGCTACCACCATCTCTCTCACCCTTCCCCTTGCCTACCTCACTCTGTAGAGGCTAGAAACACAAGATTTGCACTTCCGGCCCCTGTTGCAAATCAGAGTAGCTGAGTGACCCACATTTGGCCAATGAGTACTTGTGGGGCAGGCTGCTGGGAGGCTTCTGATGGAGCCTTCTTTTTCCAGACAATCAGGCAGAGGCTTGGGAGGAAGCAAGCTCTTGCTCCCACCTGTCCTTCCTTTTTAGGATGTGCTGTGAGGACCTAATGTCTGCAACTATCATTTATGAAGGTGACAGCCCAAATGCAGCTGAAGGAGTGGAGAATGGGGATGACCTTGATGAGCTGCACCAGCAATCCTGAGACCACACATCTAACTTCTTAAGGAAGCAATAAATGTCCCTTTGCAGTAAGCTACAGCAACTCAGGTTTTCAGCCACTAGTAGCTGAAAGTATGCCTAACTGATGCCAGGAGTCAAGGAGAGCCCTTCCTATACCACCATGTCCCTGCCATGATTGTTCATGTGCTTGGCTCAGTCCTATCCACAGATGGGGGATGTGGGCCATGCAGGGACTTACCATCGGCTTCTCCGTACTGCTGATCTGACTCTGAGCTTGTACCCTCATAGGATGACTACTTCCCTTTAAGGTTGGAGTCCTGCCTTGATCTTGCCCTTGCTGGCCGTAAACCCGCCAATGCCCATCATGGAATCTGGAATTTTATACACCCCATTCTATTGGTAGGGACCCTCTTAGCAGCTCACCCATCCTTCTTGGGCTGGGCAATTCCATACTTGTCTGGACAAATATGGTCTGTTCCCAGATGTCCCATCCAGCAGCTCATAAGACCCTGTCACCCTGTAGTGGACCTTTTCAAGGTCAGCTGCTTGCCTGAATGATCACACCATTACCGTCTACTGAGCACCTTGCTCTCTGGACACCAGAGTCCTCCTGCCTGGATAAACTTCTTTCCTGACCTTCAGCTGAGTTTGCTGACCTTTCCTTCCCCAACGCTTGTTTAACCCCAGAGAGGTGCCTGGCTCCATGTCTTGTCCCCCGAGTAACATCATAGTACCCAGCAGATGGCATCTAGGCCAAATGACTTCATCCCTTACATGGCTTCTAGTCTGATTAAATCCCTCATTCTATTACCCATTATATTTAAGTTATAACTACTTCTACTTCTTTTTCAGGTGAGCAGAGTATAATTGCTCAATAAACTGAAGGTTAATCGGAAAGTGGATAGAACAAGAAATGTCTCTATCATGTAGGTTTTGCCTAAAGAAAAAAAAATCATCCCCCCAAAAAATACTTTCCATTCCTAATTATTCCTAATACTGTCCCAGATTCTTTTATATCAATTAAAGGCTTAATTGATATGAAAATTAAGTTTAAGCTATAATGTCAGGGAATGTTCTTTTTTCCTTTCTTTTGATACGTGGTGATTTTTTTCAAACAGGCTAGGGATTCAAGAGAATATTTTTATCTGTTCGACCAACATCATGGCTGTGATAACCAGACCAAGTTTCCCAAGGCTATTGTGGCTCCAAAAGCAATGTTTTGCTCCTGTGGGTGACTGAAGTGTGCTCCCCTGACAGCAGCAGTCTTCCTGGGCCCGACGTCGACAGACCTGTCTTCACTCAGCAGATAAAGGAGTAGGTGGGGTTGTGCAGACAGGAGGTCCCAGCAGCCGCAGCTGCACAGCTCCTGTTGTTTCCCCTTCCTCTGATGGGATTTGTTGCTGGTGCAATTACCAGCCACCGTTCTGAGTGTATTACAAGTATGAACTTCGTGATCACAAGATCTTTCTGAGTTAGGTAACATTATTGTCCCCAGTTTACAAATGAGGACACTGACGGAGTTCAGAACACGCTACCCCAGAATACGTCATCTTGTCATACTATATATTCTAGACTTGAAGGAAATTGAGAAAACCGCAAAAGCAGAAGGTCACGCTCTGATCTTCCCTCGCCCTCTTTCCCCTGAAATGGGCCATTAAACCTCACTGACCTTCCCCTGAAAATTGGTCGTAAAACTCTCATTTCAGAAGGGCCCTCCCTATACCCAGAAGAAAGGAAAGAAGAGAAGACTGAACAAACAGGCCTTGCTAAATTCCACCCCCGCTCCCGCAGTCTGTTACCATTAGACCATAGCCTTTTGTCCTCCAGTCGTACTTCCGTACAACTATTCATAAAAATACAGAGCCCCCTCTTACTCATGAAGATACATTCTAACATCCCCAGTGGATGCTTGAAACCATGGATAATACTGAACTGTATATACACTGGGGTTTTTTCTGTACATACATACCTATGACAAGTTTAATGTATAAATTAGGCACAGTAAGAGATTAACAGCAATAACTGATAATAATATAGAAGAATAAGAAAAATATAACTAATAAAAGTTATGGGAATGTAGTCTCTCAAAACATTTTAATATACTCACTTTCTCCTTGTGATGAGGTGAATACATTGGACAAAGGGATGTTTCACATCCTAGGTGAAACACTCAGAAGAGTGCACAGTTTAAAACATGAATTGCTTATTTCTGGAATTTTCCACTTAATACTTTCAGGCCATGGTTGACCTCGGATGACTGAAACCATGGATCAGGGAAGACTACTATACCCATATTTCCCTGTTTCTTGAAGTCTTCATTTCTGAAAATTCTCTTGCCACATAAAACTTATATTAAATAAGTTTGTATGCTTTTCTATTGTTTTTGTTGATTTGTTTTTAGACTGGGTCTCGCTCTGTTGCCCAGGCTGGAGTGCAGTGGCGCAATCTCAGCTCACTGCAGCCTTGAACTCCTGGGCTCAAGCGATCCTCCCACCTCAGCCTCTCTAGCAGCTGGGACCACAGGCGCGTGCCACCACACTTGGCTAATTTTTTGTATTTTTTTGTAAGGATGGGGTTTCACCACATTGCCCAGGCTGGTCTGCAACTCCTGAGCTCAAGCAATCTGACCACCTCAGCCTCCCAAAGTGCTGGAATTACAGGCTTGAGCCACCATGCCTGGACTTTTCTCTTGTTAATCTATCTTTTGTTATAGGAGTCTCAGCCGTGCACCTGATGGGTGAGCAAAATACTATGTTTGCTCCCTACCACACAAAGGCATGGGGAGGTGAAACAGTTTGCCTAATGTTACTTAGCTAGTGAGTGGCAGAGGTGGGATCAATGCGGGCAGTTTAGCTCTGGACTCAACATTATGCTGAGGTCTGAACACCACTCCAGGGGAGATAATAGGTGAATGTTTTGAGAAAATGTAAAGGTCCTGAAAAACATTGAAATGAATTTTTTTCTGAATTTTTTTCCCCAAAAGAGTAAAATCACTGGCCAGCACTTATAATCTGAGCATGAGCTGTTCATTAGAATTATAATATCTTGATTAAGAAATCAGTTATAAACTGGCAGTTTTCAGATTAAAGAACTAGAAATGTGATCATGAAAAATGAGGGAAAATTTTCTACTAAAAAGCATTTCAACGTTTTCCAATGTGTTCTCTTTACAAAGGAAAGTAACGGTGAGAGGCTTGTTCACCACTGAAAAGCTTGGAGAACTAAAACATAATTCAAGTTTTATAAGGATGGAGATATTCTGAAAAGTGGGAAGAGGCAAGCACTTCAATAAGGGGCAGTATCTCTGGGAGATGGAAACGAACATCCTCAGGAAAAAAAAGAGAGGGGGTTAAACAAGAACTCAAGGGAAAATTGAGAAGCACCACTTGCATTCTAATTTATTTCTCTTGAAAGAATTCATTAATTTACTCAGGCGCATGTACTAGTGACACCAGGACAAATGAGTTTCTGCCCTAAGGAATTCATTACTGAATGGAAAAAATTCATGGGGATAAAGCAAGCTGTGGCCACCTGCTGTGATATGCACTGTGATAGAGTCAGGCTCAAAGTGCTGGAAGGTGCTTCAAAGTCAGGCCCTATTAGAGCCTGGAGCCAGGACAACATCTGGAAGAAAGTGATGCCTTAGCAGAATGCTGAAGATTGGAGAGAACTTGGCCAGGCAAATATGGGGAAACATTCCCAAGGAGGAGCAGACTGTTCCAAGGCCTGAAGAAAAAGAGCTCACCTATTGAACTTTCTATGGCTACAGCAGAGAGTGTGAGGTGGGCAGAGGGAGAGATGAGCCAGGAGACCTGGGGAGGGACTAGGTCGTGGAGCCTTGTGTGTCCCCTGTAGGGATATGGACTAAATTGACAGCCCCAGGGAGCCTTGGTCACCATTGTCCTTCCCTGTAGCTGCTGTGATTGTGCCCCTGCTGGCCATTTCCACAGAGCAGCAAGGATTAACTTGAGAACAGATAGATTGTTCTGTCATGGTCCCTGGCTGAAAGCCCTTCAGTAGATTTCCCAAGGCATTTGGAGTAAGATTGGGGACATGTTGCATGGCCTACAAAGCTGTACCACATCTGGCCCCTGCCTCCCCTTCAGTTCCACCCCATACCCTCTTCGTCTTGCCAGGGACATGTTCTTCTCTACATCCTTCTCCCAGCTAGCTCTTGCTCAGTCTTTAGGTCTCAGCTCAAAACCATCCTTGATCCTCAATCTAATTTAAGCCCCTTGTTATACTTTTTTTAAAAATTGAGATGAAATTCACATAACAGAAAATTAACCATTTTAAAGTGTATAATTCAGGGAGGCATTTAGTACACTCACAATGTACAACTACCATTTCTATCTAGTTCGAGAATGTTTTCATCACCCCAAAATAAAACCATATACCCATTAAGCAGTCATTCCTTATTTTCTCCTGCCCCCAACCCCTGGAAACCACCAATCTACTTTCTGTCTTTATGGCTTTACCTGTTCTAGATATTTTATTTAAAAGGAATCCTATCTTATGTAACCTACTGTGTCTAGCTTATTTCACTTAGCATAATATTTTTGAAGTTCATCTCTGTTTAGCCTGTATCAGTACTTCCTTCCTTCCTATGACTCAGTAACATTCATTGTGAGAATAGACCACATTTTGCTTATGCATTCATCCTTGATGGACATCTGGATTCTTTCTTCCTTTTGGCTATTGTGACTAGTGCTGCTATGAACCTTCATGTGTTGTAAATATATTTGTTTGAGTACCTGTTTCCAATTCTTCTGAGTATATACCTAAGAGTGGAATTGCTGGTCATTTAGTAATGCTATGCTTAACATTTTGAGAAACCTCCAAACTGTCTTCCACGGTCGCTATATGCCTTCCAACTTTTTTTTTTTTTTAATGATTCTATGCATCTCCCTGTTTCTGTTTCTCACCTGCTTTGCAAGCTCTGTGAAGGTCTCAGCCAAGTCTGGTTTACTCACCTTTGTATCTCCAAGGGCTAACAAAGTAGATACTCAAAAATATTTGTTGGCTGAATGAAAAATGAGTGAATGTGACAGATCAGTCTAGACAGATCTTGACTGTGAGTCTAGACAGATCACTCTGGATGCAGGGTGGTGGGTGGATTGGAGGGGCGAGGTGCAACAGAGACTGATAGGGGCCACTGTGCTAATCAGGAGCCTGACTGGACTCTTCGACCAGGTGAGAGACCGACCTGCTAGCTGTTATCGCCACAGAGCACAGCTCCCTCACACAGCACAGCATACTGCAGTAGACCTGTTTGCTTGACTTCTTCCCGCATTGGGCTGTGAGTTTTTAAGGGCAGCTATCAAGTTTTCTCGACATTGTCAAAGCATATAGTAGATTCTCAACCAATGTTTGTTGAATGAATGAATGATGAATTAATGTGAATGGAGAAACAGATACTAGCTATATGATCTTGGGCAAGATACCTATCCTTTTAAGTCTTAGTTTCTTCAGTGGTGAAATTGAGACGGTGATGTTCCCTGCCTCATAGGATTCTGGTGAGGAGTAAAAGAAATGAAGGCAATAGGGCTTTTGGCACAGTGCACAGTGCTGTGCATTCTTTATGACTCTGAGGTCATAACTAGAATGAATGGGCCTAAGGTAAATAGACAAAGTTTCAATAAAAAAAAAATAGAAGAACATTCTAATGTAAGCTTTATGAGAGTCAGACCATGTCCATATTGCTCCCTTTGGTATCTCCAGTAACCCCACACAATGTCAAGACAAACTGTTCAGTGAATGTTTAGTAAATGAACCTGATCAAAGTGGAATGGGCAGCCTATGAGTAGACAAGCTACTCATCACTGGACAGAATGTGGGCCCCTCAACCTCAGACTTCTCAGCCTCCAGAACTGTTAAGACACAAATCTCTGTTCTTTATAAATTGCCCAGTCTCAGGTATTCTACCGTGACAGCACAAAATGGACTAAGACATCTGCCTTCGTAAGATGTTGGACAAGTATGCACAGAGATCCCTGCAATTCTGAGATGATTCTTGTTTTGTGATTACTCTTATGAGACAGTGAACTTCTCCAAGGCAATGATTGGAACAAAGGAATACAAAAATGTCTCTAGAGATAGGGGCTACAAAACACAGTATTTTTATGCTCCCTCATGGGAAAAAAGAAGTATGCATTCAAATTGCTTCAAAACTGAAGAGGCCGAAGAAAACCAAAATTTGGAATTTTCTTGGGAATCTAAGTTTAAGGAGGAAGGAAAGCTACATAAGAAGCTAAGAGCCTAAGATTCTCATCGAATTGTGTATCAGTTAACATGCTTTTCTGTAGCAATTGCAGATACTTTCATATTTGCCAGTTGTAAAATTCTGAATATTATGTTTATTGTGATAAAATATACATAACGTAAAATTTACCATTCAACCACTTTCAACTGTACAGTTCAGTAACATTATGTACATTCACATTGTGGTACAACCACCACCACCATCCATCTCCAGAACCTTTTCATCATTCAATCTAAACATTCTTTTAAATATAAATGTTTTACCTAGGAAATGTGTTCAAAAGTTGTAAGTATACTATTGATCAGCAATTAGCTTTGTGTGTGTGTGTGTGTTTGTTTGTTTTTGTTTTGTTTTGTTTTTTCGAGATGGAGTCTCGCCCTCTCACCCAGGCTGGGGTGCAATGGCGTGATTTTGGCTCACTGCAACCTCCACCTCCTGGGTTCAAGCGATTCTCCTACCTCAGCCTCCCAGGTAGCTGGGATTACAGGCATGCAACACCATGCCCAGCTAATTTTTTTTATCTTTAGTAGAGACAGGGTTTCACCATGTTGGCCAGACTGGTCTCGAACTCCTGACCTTGTGATCCACCCACCTCAGCCTCCCAAAGTGCTGGGATTACAGGCATGAGCCACTGCACCTGGCCAGCAATTAGCTTTTTTAAAAAAAGGAAAACCAGTCCAGGTGCGGTAGCTCATACCTGTAATCCCAACATTTTGGGAGGCCAAGGAAGGAGGATCGCTTGAGCTGAGGAATTCAAGGCTGCAGTAAGCCATGATCATGC
The DNA here is from genome assembly GCF_028885655.2 of Pongo abelii. Classification (NCBI taxonomy): domain Eukaryota; kingdom Metazoa; phylum Chordata; class Mammalia; order Primates; family Hominidae; genus Pongo; species Pongo abelii. The sequence continues at coordinate 91,216,125 of NC_071990.2, read as the reverse complement.
CACTGCACTCCAGCCTGGACAACAGAGTGCGACCCCATGTCTAAATAAATAAATAAAATGAAAACCAAATGTAATGTTATTTTTGTCAATATAATCAGATGAAGTTGTTATCAAGAGGAATAAAGTAGCTGAATTTCCTGAATAGAAAAGGTGATTTCAAGGTATTTTCTATGTTTATTAACTGTTGTTTAAATGTCCTTTATGGATCTGGAGAAACAAAAAATGATATAGATTTCATGCATATAAACCATGCTGGTCAATAAAAATCCCTCAAACCTTCTATGTCAATAGTCAATAAATGTAGCTTTATAATCATAGATACTACTAGAAAAATTAAAATCATCAGCCTCAGGTAATCTGGTTATTTGCTTTATTTGCAGCTATATTTTCACAGCCAGCAGTAGTAGCATCTCCATGTGCCCAAATCAGAATCCTACAGATAAAACTTGAAATCTACTAACAATCAAAGTCATTTTTGACAACAGAGTTGGTTCCTATTTCTTCTCCAGATGAAATGGTGCATCTTGAATCAGGCCAGCTCTGTGTGCAGGGCTCCACGGCGCCTAGGCTGCACAGGTCACAGTCACCTGGGAGGCCACACCATGACGGCCCCACCACAGGACCTAGCAAGAATGCACAGCTGGCCCAACAAGACCAATTATAATCAGCTTCGTATTGTTTTATTTTACTCCCTTCATTTGATAGAAGCAAAATCACCAAATTCAAAAGATTACTAAGCAGCAAAGGTGAATGAAGCAGACAGCTAATATCAGACACCATTTCAAAAGCAACTGCCCAGATAAGCCTCTAATGGAATTTCCCAGTTTACAGTTCTGAAGATGAAGAAGGCAAGTTACCATGGAAACAAATAGTCTCTTTAAAGAGAGACAGGCTCTTCTCTTAGTCTGAGCTCTTTCCAGAGGGGAGGAGGGAGGAGGTGGAAAAGGCAGGCCAAGGATCTGTGACTAGAACAATGAAGGGAAATTTTCTTCTCATTATTAAAATTTTACCAATGAAATCTGTGTGAAGGTTCAACTCAAGATTATTTCATTTTCTTGGCTGTACCATTAAAAAACTTCAAGTTAGATATTTTGAGATACTTAAGCAAGGTGACTTTTTACTGATAATTTCTTTAAATTGTTTTTCTTTATTCAGTTAGTGACACATGCTGGTAGTATGTGGAGCCCTCCAGTACAATTTCATAAGAGGCAGAAAGGAATCATGTTTGCTCCTCTTCCACCTCAACACACACCCTCTGAGGTAAGAGCCTGTTGTTTCTGTACCTCTGTCTTGTCTATATATACATTTAAAAGAATATTTCCAAACAAAAACCAAACAACTTAGTTTAAAAATGGGCAAAGGGCTTGAATAAGCATTTATCCAAAGAAGATATACAAATGGCCAATAAACACATGAGAACATGCTCAACATCACTAGTCATTAGGAAAATGTGAATCAAAATGAGCTCTTACACCGAGATATCACTTCACATACTTTAGGATGGCTTTTATAAAAAAAAAAATAAACAAGTATTGGTGATGACGAGAAGAAATTGGAAGCCTTGTGCACTGCTGGTGGGAATATAAAATGGGGCAGCTACAACAGGAAACAGTATGACAGTTCTTCAAAAAATTAAAAACAGAATTACCATGTAATCCAGCAACTGTACTTCTGGACATATAACCAAAAGAAATAAAAACAGAGACTTAAACCCCCATTTATATACCCATATTTATAGCAGCATTATTCACTGTAGCCAAAAGGTGGAAGCAACCCAAGTGTCCACTGATGGACGAATAGATAAAGAAAATGGGGCCGGGTGCATGGGCTCACGCCTATAATCCCTGCATGCTGGGAGGTTGAGGGGAAGGATCACTTGAGCCCAGGAGTTTGTATATACATACAGTGGAATATTATTCAGCTTTAAAAATAAAGGAAGTTCTGACACATGCTTCAACAGGGATGAACCTATATTAGGCTAAGTGAAATAAGCCAGTCACAAGAGGACAAACACCATATGACTCCACTTATAAGAGGTTTCTAGAGTAGTCAAATTTACAGAAACAGAAAGTAAATGGTGCTCACCAAGGGTTCTGGGGAGGGGATTGGAGAGTTATTGTTTCATGAGTATAGAGTTGCAGTTTGAGAAGCTGGAAAAAATTCCGGAGACAGATGGTGGTAATGGTTGCGCAACAGTGTGAACATACTTAATTCTATAAATCTGTGTACTTAAAAGGGGTTAAAAAGTTAAACCTTATGTATATTTTAACATAACATTTTTTACATTAAAAAATATATGCAGATGTTCAGGAGTGTTGGGTTTTGTTTTTGCTTTGCTTGCTTGCTCTTACTAAAAGAGAGTTATAATATACATATACTTCTGTGAAACAAACCACAATCCTTAATGGTACAAAACAGCCAGTTAATAATGCTTAGAATGAGGGATTCCATGCAGCAGCAATTTGACTTTGGTACAGAAGGGACAGCTGTGTCTGCTCCATGGGCATCTGAGGCCCCCTCTGGAAAGACTCAAAGACTCAACAGCTGGGAGCTGGAATCATCTGGAGGTTTCTTCACTTATGTGTCCAGCACTTGATTCTGGGTCCTCACCTGGGCAGTCGATCGGAACACCTACATGTGGACCCTCCATGTGGGCAGCTGCTTTGCACTTCCTCATAATATGGCAGCCACATCAAAGGGCCAAATCCCAAGGTGCAAAGCAGAAGTATATAGAATTTTTACAATCTAACGATAGAAGAAAAACTTTACCCAAAATAAATTTAACAGAGTATATTTGAGCAAAGAATGACTTGAGAATTGAGTAATCCTCAGAACAAGAAAAGGTTCCAAGAACTCCACTCTGCAACATGGGCAGTGAGTATTTACAGAGAGAAAAAGGCCACAGGAGGCGGAAACAAGGAACAAAAAGCAGATTGGTCATTTCAAAGCTACTTTCCTTGTAAAGCAGAGTGGATTTTCTTATCCTGCTGGCCAAAAGTGATCTGTTTCAGAATTTGGCTGTTATTTCTCTCTCTTTCCTGATTCCTGGGGAGGTCAGACAAATATTGCTGTGGTGATATGAAACTTTGGCATGAATGATGCCATTTTGGTTTGGTCTGTTGAGTCTGCAGGAGCTCAGTCCAAAATAGTGAGCGCCTATAAACTGTATTGAACACTAGCCTCACAAGTTACATTGTGTCACTGCCAGAGGCCTTGGAACCAGAGTGACTTCCTCTTGAATAAGAGCTGGGTAAAATGAGGCTGAGACCCACTGGGCTGCATTCTCAGGAGGTTAGGCATTTTTAGTCATAGGATGAGATAGGAGGTCAGCACAAGATACAAGTCACAAAGACCTTGTTAATAAAACAGGATGCGGCAAAGAAGCCAGCCAAAACCTGCCAAAACCAAGATGGTGATGAAAATGACCTCTGGTCATCCTCACTGCTCATTATACATTAATTATAATGCATTTGCATGCTAAAAGGCACTCCCACCAGCACCATGACCATTTACAAATGCCAGGGCAATGTCAAGAAGTTACCCTATATCGTCTAAAAATGGGAGGAACCCTCAGTTCTGGAAATTGCCCATCCTTTTCCTGCAAGTAGCCATTCTTTTGCTCCTTTACTTTCTTAATAAATTTGCTTTCACTTCACTCTATGAACTCGCCTCAGATTCTTTCTTGTGCGAGGTCCAAGAACCCTCTCTTCTTGGGGTCTGGATCAGGACCCCTTTCTAGTAACATCACTTCTACTATGTTCAGTTGAGGCAGTTACAAGGGTCTGTCTGGGTGTGGGGGAGGAGCTCAAAGGAGGAGTGTTAAGGTCCCATGGGAAGAGGAGCGTGCAGCAGGAGCAATCTTGTGACCATCTTTGGAAAATTCAATCAGTAAGGTGTAATTTCTCAATTTTTCTCACTTCTTCATCATTACAAAATTACTTAAAATTCTAAAAGTAATATAAATACAGTAACAAAACTTAGAAAACATAAAAGAAAAATCCATAATTGTCCTCCTTCATGTAATCGCCCCACAGGTTCCTGCCTGCTGCACAGACAAAACCAATCCACTGACACCATGGCATTGCAATAAAGAAAGAGTTTAATTGAGGTGAGACTGGCCACACCAAGCAGGGGCTGGAGTTATTACTCAAATCAATCTCTCCAGAGGCTGGAAGGTTGGGGGTTTTTCAGGTAGTTTGGTGGGCAGGGGCCTAGGGAAAGGGTGCTGCTGATTGGTGGGGGATGCAATCATAGGGGTGTGGAAAATGGTCCTCATGTGCTGAGTCCCCTTCTGGGTTGGGGCCACAGAACTGGTTGAGTCACAGGTCCAGGTGGGGCCATCCAGTCATCAGAAACGCAAAAGCCTGAAAAGATCTCAAAAGGCCAATCTTAGGTTCTACAATAGTGACATTAATTACACGAGTAATTGGGGATGTTGCAGATCTTGTGACCTCTCCCATCCTCTTAACCTGGTGGCCTTTTATTAGTTTTACAAGGGTGGTTTTGTTTTTGGAAAGCGTTATTATCATTCAAACTGTAAATTTCTCCCAAAGTCAGTTTGGCCCACACCCAGGACAGCTTGGAGGGTAGAAGGATAGCTTGTACCTAGAGTTTAGGGAGATTTTAAAATTTTTTTTTACCTTTTTTTGAAGAGACAGAGTCTCACTCACTCTGTCACCCAGGCTGGAGGGCAGTGACCCTATCATAGCTCACTGCAGCCTCAACCTCTTTCTGTTTCCCCTGTGGAGTATAGTACACCAAAGGATAAAATCCTCAGCTCAAAAGTTTTGCTTTGCTTTCACACTGCTGATAAAGACATACTCAAGACTGGATAATTTATACAGGAAAACGGGGTTTTTTGGACTTACAATTCCACATGGCTGGGGAGGCCTCACAATCATGGCAGAAGGCAAGGAGGAGCAAGTCACATCTTACATGGATGGCAGCAGGCAAACAGAGAGAGCTTGTGCAGGCAAACTCCTCTTTATAAAATGATCAGATCTTGTGAGACTTATTCACCATCGTGAGAACAGCACAAGAAAGACCTGTCCCCATGATTCAACCACCTCCCACCAGGTCCCTCCCACAACACTTGGGAATTGTGGAAGTTACAATTCAAGATGAGATTTGGGTGGGACACAGCCAAACTGTATCACCTACTCCTACCTAAAACTCAGTAGGAAAGATTGCATTGAGGCTTCCTTAGTCTTCCATCTTCTCTCTCTAGTGAGCATGAAGCAGAGTGACAACACACCAATTACGGAAAGTGCTGTCAGGATTACTTTCTGACGTACTTTCAGAATGTCAAGTAATGCCTACTTCCATAGTTGTGGAAAGAGGAAGTGGGTGACTGCCCTGGGCGTGGAATGCCAGCAGGTGAATCTTAACTCACTTTTCTGCTACAGAAGTTTGGCTTTGGGGTTTCTACAGAAAATATAGATCTAGCATATTTAGTTAAAAACAGTGGTTCCCAAACACTAAACTGCCAGTTTTCACTGGTCTCCTGTAAAACGATAAAAATAACTACAATGTGCTGTGTTTTTAATAAAGCTAAATATATTCATTAAAAAAAAAACCTGGGCTTTATTCTGAAACAATTCCTTATTTTTTAGTATAAAACATTTATTTTCTTTAAGGCTTAATTCTGGCCATATATTTTCTTCATATTCCTAATTAGCAAGATTAAAAGATGGCAATCCTACAGTCATCCCCATATTGAGTTTCAAAAATGTTACCAATTTGTGATACCCAGTGATCCCCTCCAAACGTCCACCTTCTGGGGACTCTTTGGGGTCCATGTGCATTGCTTATCAAAAAGGGATTCCCTTCTGAGGTCAGAACAAACTGCTTGACATGAGAAACAGGTCCAAAACTCTGAATTCTGCCTGTGACAGTCCAGTTGCCTAGACTCGAACAAGTCATTTATCCTCAGGGCCTTCTAGCCAGCAAATTCAGTAAATAACTCGGGCTTCCCCCACTGCAGGGCCGGGAGAAGTGAAAGGCTTAATTGTGGCAAGAGCAGAGCGCTGTGTAAGTGCTGAGTGTCTTCATTGTGCAGCATCCTAGGAGCTTTCCTTCACAAAGCCTGCTCAGCAGGTCCCATAATAGCTGGAGAAAAAAATGTGAGGAGGGAGACTCTAACATATCAAGTATTTCCCTGGGAGTTTCTCATTTCAATGAGAAGAATATTCTCTAATTAAAATGCCACTACATTTTTTTAAAACAAATTGCTGTCTAATTTCCCTTTGATCTTTTTTTTTTTCCATTTGGGTTGTAAGGTTTTACAGAAACTTTCCAAACGTTTAGAGTCTGCAGTTATTTTCTTTTATTCTGATTAAACTTCAAAGGATGAAAGAAAAGCCATCATAGCAAGCTAAGCTTTTTTTTCTGTGTATGCAATAAGCATTTATGAGGCATTTCCAGCGTGAATGTCATTGTGCTGGGTGTTGGAGATACAAAGATGAATAAATACAACACAGACCTTGCCCTCACTGAGTTCAGTGTTTCCAGGAGGTGATCACACCATCAACAGAACACTGGAATGCAACGTGGTAACAGCAGAAACACCATCACACAGCCATCTTACATAGGGCACTGTGGCTGAGCTGACACTTTAAATGAAACTTAAAGGATGACTAAAATTCACCCAAAGGACAGCAAGGATGTCCCAGGCAGAAGAGATAACATATAAGCACAGGTTCGGGGGTGGAAAACATCATGTCATGGCCTGTGTGTGTGTGTGTGTGTGTGTGTGTGTGTGTGATTCTGTCTCCATAATGAGAAAGTGTCAGAGTGGGTATGGTTTCGGGAGACTTCACTGAATGGCATGGGCACAGGCCCGCTAACCTAAGCAGGCCATAAAAGAATTCTCTGAGCTTCCTCTAAAGTAGGTCATAAGGCCCTCATTCCATGGGTGAGGAAAAGATATGACCTTCCCTCCCCTACATTGTTATTGTGGGGTGTGACTTCTATACATGAAGCAAGGCCAGCCACATCCTACATCATATATCGGTCTTAGGATTCAAAGGTTTACCTTAACAATCCAGAAAGAAATTTAAAAATGATTCCTGCATAAATAAATTAGACTTTAGTGCATGTTTTAAACACATACACCCCTACTAAAGGATTTGCAGATACCTTTGCTAACCCTGGAGGGAAGAATTACCCTGTCCACAGTTCTCCTGTGTAGTGACTTGAGGGGCACTTGCCCACTGGGGGCCAACCAAGGGCTCAAAAGGAATGACTGGAAATCTTGTTAAGATGAAGATTCTGATTCAGTGGGCCAAGATTTATCATTTCTAACAAGCTCCAAGGTGACACCAGTGCTGCCAGTCTACAGACCACACTTGAATATTGAGATCTAATCCACTCACTCCCCGCCCTGCCCCCCAGTCTTGATGGCACAGCAACTGAGACGAACCATAGGGATCCACTGCCCTCAACTCCGTGGCCAATGGTGCAGAGGCTGCTGGAAGATTGTCCAGATCCTCCCTGCACCCGAGGCACAGGGTCCCATCCAGCAGGAGTCCAGCCAGGCCCTCAGGGCTGGCAGAGAGCTGGCTAGTATGTAACTAAGTCCACGGACCCAGAATTGGAGGGTGAAAGTAGGAAGGAAGGAGGTAGAAATTGTGGGATGGGGCTGGTGCTTGCTCAGAAAATGGGCCCAGATACCTCCTATGATAGGAGCTAAGAAAGATACTAAGGGACATAAAAAGAAGGATGGAAGAGCTTGGGCAAGGGCCCAGGCAGAGCCTCTGAGTCATGGCATCAAGCACTGATTATGTGCCAGGGACTGTTTGCGTGCATCACATAGATGTCACATTTCATCTCCACACAACGTCCTTGCAAAACAGATTTTAAATCCCTGCTAACAGATGAGAAACTTGAAGTGCAGAGCAGTTCAGCAAATCACTCAATCTCAGCTGGCACACAGTGGATCCTAGCTCACACCCAGGTCTGCACAGTCTGAAAGCCCAAGTCTTTCAGGTACCACCCCCCCCCCACCCCCACTGTGCACTATCTTCATAAAGATGGATGAGACAGGACGTTGTGCCCTAGGGGAGAGTCTTTAGATATCTGAACCTGAAAGCAAGTGATATCAGTGGTGACTGAAAGAGGTGCTAGGCCAAGAGAAAGCAGGTCAAGAGAAGGTGACATCTAAAGAAGACCTGAGTATCTGGAACTGGACCACCTTTGGACAACGTGGCCTGGGCCTTCCTGGTCCTGAAGGGGATTTGCCTTCATGTGAGCCAGCCAGGGATTCATGGTGCCTCACAGTCTTGGCATGCACTGGTTGGTGGGCATTTTGGCAGAAATGGAATATTTACCTGAGATAAAAGAAGATAGATGTATTGGTTCATTATCACACTGCTATAAAGACATACCCAAGGCTGGGTAATTTATAAAGGAAAGAGGTTTAATTGACTCATAGTTCTGCATGGCTAGGGAGGCCTCAGGAAACTTACAATCATAGTGGAAGGTGAGAGAGAAGCAAAGTCACATCTTACATGGTGGCAGGCAAGAGAGACAGCAAGTGAGTGAAAGGGGAAGAGCCTCTTATAAAATCATCAGATCTTGTGAGAACTCACTATCACGAGCAAGGCTCCTGGGGAAACTGTCCCCATAATCCAATCACTTCCCACCAGGTTTCTCCCTAAACATGTGGTGATCCTATGGGGATTATAATTCAAGGTGAGATTTGAGTGGGGACACAGAGCCAAACCATATCAACAGAGAACTAAATGGGAAAGACTATCACATGACAAGGTGTCTAGAACATAGTAAGCAATCAACACTTGGTAGCTGCTATTTACTATTATCGTTGTTGTGGTGGTTGTTGTTGATGATGATGAGGCTCAAGACGTGCTACCGCAATACAGAGCACCTCAGCATTTAAGAAAACAGAAGCAGGAGGGTCTCTTTGACCTTTTCCTGCCATTCTCCCCTGAAGCAGGCCATGAAAGAATTCTCTGACCTTCCTCCGAAGTAGGTCCGAAGGCCCTCATTCCATGAGTGCGGAAAAGATACTACCTTCCCTTCCTGACATTGTTGTTGTGGGATGCTATTTCTGCACATGCTTAACAATCAGTCAGCAGTATGCTAGGAACATTCTCAGGCATAATTATATATAAAATATTTCTGAAAATCCAAAGTCTGAGTAAGTCTAGCGAGGTGGCCAAACCAACCAGCCAAAGCCACATAACTTATTATGAAGGCACATTCACCCCATGGTGTTTTACATCACTTTTATTTAGGTATCACGATGATGTTAACAGGTGGTCAGTCACTGCTTATTCCTACTTGTCCCTCCTTACTGAGCTGTGATAGTTTAAAAATTGTGTTTCTAGATGGAGGGAGCCTCCCTGCCGAAAGAATCTCTGCCTGGAGTTGAAAGACCCACTCTGCTCCTCACTGATGTGCTCTCAGTCTCCTCATCTGCAAAATGGAGACAATCAAATCACACCTGTGCTGCTGCGAGGACCGAGCAAGATGAGGTGTGTGAAAGAGGGGCAAAACTGCCAAGTCCTCCACACATAGAAGTCATGCTGACTCTGCAGACGTCTCGCCATTCTATTCTAATTTGGGAGCTAATTCTTTATTAAAATTTATTTTTATACCCTCTGTGTTTCCTGTAAATGCCTCAGATCCTCTGAGGAACCAGCTGGCATTTACTTCCATGTATACCTCCATAAAAGTTTACGTGGAACTTAAATGAAAAATTACATGCTTATATCATTCATATGTAGATATATGTATGTATACACACACATAATTTTTATATATACATAAAATTTCTTCTCTGTACTAAATTTAAAGGGCTAGTTGTTAAAGTGGGTGAGACGTTTGTACAATCAGTTTAAAAGATTATTATTTAAAAACGGAAATTGCCCAAAGCAGACAACTGGAAATCATTCCTCACTGCAACTCAAATGGAGGAAGCCATCTAATTCTTGGGAATTTAGACACTCCTCTAGTAATGTAGCACAAAAATGGGCCTGGCTCAATCTGCTCTTCACATTTTGGTAATTTAAAAGGACATAACGGAATTTTATTTTAATGGTAATTGCAAACTCATGCAGAAAATGTAAATGCACATTTCATGATTAGCTTGCAGCATAAACTATGGCTTCTATTAATGTATTCCAATTTGTAATTCTTTTCACAGTATGAGATTTGAAAGCTGTGATTAAAATTAATTAGGTTAAGTAAAGTTTATCCCCCCTGAGCACTGCTATTGGGAACAAGCAAGAGGAAAACGTGAGCTACATCTGGCTCTGCAGGAAGCTGTGTCTTCACAAGAAGTCGGCTGACTTCTTTTCTCCCCACAGAGGTTGCATGCTGCTTATTTGGCATATCTCAACCACCATGTATCTCCTCAAGGAGCTAATTGAACCATTAAACTATTCTTTGCTGGCTCACAAAACCACATAGGCTGTGACTACATCATCTTCAAATAAGAATAGTAGGTGGATCCATCAATTGTTTAAATACAGTAAATCTTGGAGAGAAAAACACATACACCTAGTAAACCTGAGGTAGTTGTGGTTACCCCAAATCCAGTACCGTAATTGCTATAGAAGAGGTGCCAAATGAGGGAACAATCATAAAGACAGTAACTAACACCAGTACAGGCCTCTCTGCTTTACACATAACTGTCTCAAACATTACCTCACTGGATCACCTTAGCAATCCTGACAAGTTCTTATTATATAGTCCCATTTTACAGATGAAGGTGCTGATCTTAAGTGAGGAGCCCAGAATCAAAGGGCACTGAAGAGTAGACCAAGGTCTTTGGAGTTCCCGTCCTATGCTCCTTTGCGCTCACACACCACACTGGAGAAGTTTAAAATTCCCTAACAGTAGGTTTACAGACTATTGACCCTTAGGATCTTGAACCTATCACTTCAACACAACACCCAAATTTTGTGTATCAAGAGCTTGGCACATTTTGGGGTAGAGCTGGTGTAACTGTTGCTATGTCAAGGAGAAAAGCACCCACAGAGAACAGGCCCATGTAAGCATTGTTTGATATTCTTGGGGCAGTTGATTCAAGGGAAAAACCCACATTCTGAAACCAAAGGGTCTCCATAGATAAAGACTATTTCCCTGAAATTCAGAAATTAAAAAAGAAATGCAAAGAACGTGTGCTTAGAAGCCAGTGAACACGGGGCCAGGGAAGCAGCATGTTGGAAAGAGGAGAACAAGTGGCTCCACATTTCAACTTCCCAGCCATTTACTGAGAGGTACACTTGGGGAATTAACTTCCATTTTTTCCTAGAGAAAACAGAAGGTTTAAGCCACTTCCTCCAAGTTATACTGGGAGTTGTCTCTCAAAGGAGCCTTCGAACTCCTAGGCTGGTGCTCCTCACTCTCTTCTGACTCTCACAAACTTTTCAGTGCTTTGTGGGGGGAATGATGAAATTAAATTAGGAAGTTAGCATGCCAAGTTTTCAATAAAATATTCATCTTATTAAATTTTCATGAGGAAGATGCTAGTGCTTCGTGATTGACTGCACAGCTCGGACTATGGGATCCAGGACCCTTCCCAAAGCGGGCCTTACTTTTTTTAACCACTAGGTGGCAGTACAAGCACAGCCTTCCAAGGACCCCTTAACGTTGCCTGCTCACAGCAGTGACGGGAGAGTTTTCCTACCCAGGCAGGGTGAGTCACCGCACAGCTCCAGTGTGTGGTGTCACTGTCAGTGTGTTTGGTAATCTGGAGTTTTCTCTGTGCTCTCCAGCCTCACCAGAGGCTGTGTAGTTTTGCTGGGGAGATACCCACTATGGGATCTTGAATATAGTCAATGAGAGAAGAGCTTAACTGGACTCCCCACCCTTCAAATACCAAGTCATTTCCATCCTTATGAATAAGCAGGGCCACTCGGATCCAGCAGGCGACACTCCAGATCTCCTCCACTACAGAAGCAACTCCCCAGGCTGCAAACACTCCAATCCCTCCCGCGTTGTGACCACCTGTAGAGTACGAGCTGCTAAAACGAAATCAGAGACTCAGAGGTAGGGATTTACTGGCAGCAAATTTCTTCCAAAACATGATGTTTAGCACGCATCTCAAAGCATCTTTTAGGATCATCTAGCCTGCTTGCCTCTAGAAAGGAGCACCCTGCACCAATGTTATTAATATTAGTTAATGCACATTGAACACACAGTAAGTGCTACATTATATACTTTATGTAGATTATCTCATTTAATCTCACAATGGCTATAAGAGGTAGGTGTTACAAATGGCCCAAATTTCAAACAAGAAGGCTGAATATTAGAAAGGTGAAGTGACTTGCCCAAGCCCCAGAATTTGAAATCAGGGCTCTCTAATTGAAAGTTAGAATTTGACTCGTGATATTAGTGTTTAGCACATTGTTTAACAGGGCATAGCATCTCACTTCTCCCATCTCTGCCACAGAAGGTTGCACACCCATGGTCTGGTTCAGAATTCTTTGGTGAGGTCAAACAAGATGGCAGGAGGGAGAGCCTGAGCTGACCCTCCCCACCAGCCTGGGACCTGAATGCAGTTCCTACAGGCCTGGTTCAGTGGAGGTTCAGCTCAACAGCCCCATCCCTAGGGTCAAGGAGGCTTAGCAATCATCAGTTTTGTTCCTGACAAACAGAACGCTGAGATGACCCAGATGAAGCGGGGGGAGGGGTGGCTCAGCAACACACCCGGTACATATGCAGCGATTCCTGTGTGCTTGCCTCATCTTAGTGAGTGTCCTAGTCCCTTTCGGCTGCTATAACAAAATACTGGAGACTGGGTAATTTATAAAGAAAAGGAATTTATTTCTCCCAGTTCTGGAGGTTGGGAAGTCCAAGATCAAGGTGCTGGCAGGTTCAGTGTCTGTTGAAGGCTCATTCCTTCCTCACAGATCAGGCCATCTAGGTGTTGTCACCTGGTGGAAGAGCAACAGAGGAGTCTAAGCTGGCTCCTTCCAACCCTCTTATAAGGCACTAAACCCTTCATGAGGGTGGAGCCCTCACTACCTAACCACTTCCCAAAGGCCCCACCTCTTAAGACAATGCAGTGGAGATTAAGTTTCAACACATGAATTTGGGGGACATTCAGACCATAGCATGAGTTTTATCAAATGTCAACCCCTGTTTCTTCTTTGTGCCTCTGGACTGAAACTTTACTTAGCTCTTAGATTCATTTTGAAGATAACATAGTGCAAGATCGATTATCTTAATTTCACTCGTGGAAACACAACCTGGAATTATAAATCTTCCTCTAGGTTTATTTCCCAAATGCTTGTTCATGATTATTCTTTCACTGGTCTGCATCAAAATGGGCACAAAAGAACACTGTGGTAAGTTTTTCATAAAGCTACATTTGAGATTTACAAGATAATTTCTTGTTTTGAGATTCTGTCCTTCCTATTTCTTCATAACTAAAATGTTTCTCTTAGGGAGGAGTGGAAGTTGATTTATATCTAGTGATGTCCCCTGGCAAAATAAAAACTTGGCAAGCCAATGGCTCTCTCCTGTTTTCTTTTTCTTTTTTTAAGGCAGGGTGTCATTTTGTTGCCCAAGCTGGAATGCCCAGAGTCTCGTTTTGTTGCCCACGCAGTGTGATCACGGCTCACTGCAGCCACAACCTCCAGGCTCAATAAATCCTCCCACCTCAGCCTCCCAAGAAGCTGGGCCCACAGGTGTGTGCCACCACACCTGGCTAATTTTTTATTTTTTGTAGAGATGGGGTCTCACTATGACTGGTCTCGAATTGTACTCAAGCAGTTATTCCACTTTAACCTCCCAAAGTGCTAGTATTACAGGCGCTTGGCCTTCTTTTTCTTTTTAAAAAATTTTACAGATCAGAATCTGGGAATCGCAGCTCTGGGCAGTATTCAAACATCGTTCACCTGAGCACCTAAGAAGTGTTTTATATGCTGTCATCTAGTGGTCATTCTAGCTCATCCTCGCCAACTCTTCTTCCCTTTGAGAACACAAGTGGTAGGACTATGGAGCCCCGACGTGTGTGTGTGTGTATGTGTGTGTGTGTGTGTGTATACATTAAGATGCCGACAGCAGAGATGTGTTAGCATAAAAAAATGCAGGTTTTGAAGATCGCGTAGAAATATTCAGAGTGAACAAACCTCCAGCACCAAACTCATGTGGGCCGAATTGAAAGCAGTTGCGTGGGATTAGCACTCTATTTTTTCCAACACACCTAGAGGGCAGCAGCACAGGGACATTCATGCTCAGGAGTGTTATCAGCTAATAGGACATGAAAAGTTCTAGAGGAAAAGCCTTCAAAACTGCAACCAAATGTGTTCACAATTGAACAACAGAAAATACCCCTTCAAACGCTCAGAAGACCCGTCAACCTTTCAAAAATGGGTAAGTATATATTTCTTCAACAGCCTGGCGCCCTAGAGGCAGGAGGCGGGTGGTGCGGGTTTGCAAGTGTCAGGCAGTCCTTGCCTTTTGGGTATCCTCCATGTACACATGGCCTGTCCACTAGTGCTCCCACATCCACCTCTGTCCTGCCCTCCATGGCTGCTGCAGTCTCTGCAGCTGTCTCCCCTCGGTCTCCCATTGACATCCTCCTCCCAGCCAGCCGCTCCCCGTCCAGACAAAGGGGACTCCGTTTCTCACTGTTAACTTTTTTTTTAGGTGGAGTCTCGTTCTGTCACCCAGGCTGGTGTGCGGTGGCGTGATCTCAGCTCACTGCAACCTCTGCCTCCCAGCTTCAAGCAATTCTCCTGCCTCAGCCTCCCGAGTAGCTGGGATTAGAGGCACCTGCCACCACGCCCAGCTAATTTTTGTATTTTTAGTAAAGATAGGGTTTTGCCCTGTTGGCCAGGCTTGTCTTGAACTCCTGGCCTCAAGTGATCCAACCACCTCAGCCTCCCAAAGTGCTGGGATTACAGGCATGAGCCACAACCCCCAGCCCACTTCTGACTGTTTAATAATGGAGAGATTAAAAAGGAAAGAAGAAAAGCAGAGAGATGGCAAAAAGCCCCAAGGCTGGGGTATACAGGAAACTGGTGGTTGGCTCTTTAGAAGGCCTGCATGTGGACAAGCCTTCTGAAACCCAGAAGACCACATATAAAAGGAATTTCAACCATATGGTGTTCTGTAATTCACCTGAGTCATCTTCAATTGAAACACAGAGAAGCAGTTTTTGGACCTTGGTGAACAAGCAGGCGGCATATAACTTACTAGCAGTTATGTTCTGAAATGCCATGTGTAATGCTACTATTTGAAATTTGAAACACATTTACACTTAAAACCAGTGAATGACAGTGCTTAGGTTCCCAGGCTAGCTCAGGAAATCCCTTTAAGCTTTTCTGTGTTTCTGAACTTTGGTTCTGACCTCCTTCGAGCCACCTGAGCTTTCCCTATGCTGGGCAGAGGGTGAAGATGAGGAGGTTCTGCAGAAACTTAATTGTTAATTCTTTTAATGATTCTCCAGTACAGACCCTTAGCACATCAGAAAAAAAAAAAACTAGAAGTAAATAAATCTAAATATCATTAATCACATTTGCCAAGGGGATGTGTTCAAAGAATTCTTAGAGAAGGCAGCAGCCAACCGGTAAAGAAAGAAATTCCAAGAGTGCAAACAGAATTGTTATGATGCCCTGGCTCTCCTGGGCTTCTGGACACCAGGATTTACTTTTACTTGTTTCAGTTTTCTCCTTGACTGTCTGCCAGTCAGACTGTACGCTCCAGGACAGCTCTGCACCCCTATGGGTGTGGCTCATAGTAGGTATACAATAAGCATCTAATGTACTGAACTGCCAAAACCAGACATAATCTATTCCTTTCATTCATTCTATTTACATTAATCAAGTGCCTACTATGAAGAAGGTGTGTGCCAAGTACTAGGATCAACAGTGAGCAAGGCAGATCAAGTCCATGCTTTCATAGCTTGTCTAGGCTGAATATTGAGTCCTCCAAAGATGTTTATATCCCAATCCCCAGAACCTCTGAATATGTTAGCTTACATGGCAAAAGGGATTTTGCAAGTGTGATTGTGTTAAGGATCTTGAGATGAGACGATTATCCTGGATTATCCAGGCAGGCCTGATGTAATCACAAAGATTCTTCTGAGAGGGAGGCAGGAATATGGGTTAGAGAGCTGAGGACCACGATCCAAGGAATACAGGCAGCCTGTAGCCCCTGGGAAAGGCCAGGACACAGATTCTCCTCTGGAGCCTCCAGAAGGAACACAACCCTGCTAAAACCTTGATTTTGACCCAGTAAAACTGATCTTGGAATTCCAGCTTCCAGAACCATAAGATAGTGAATTTGTGTGAACCGTAAGATAATGAATTTTTGTGTACTTAAAGTCACTGCGTTTATGGTAACTTGTTACGACAGCAATACGAAATGAACACAAGCTGAATGTAGCTTTAGTTTATGAAACATCTTGCCTCATGTTTAACAGACACTTAAAAAGTCCCAATACAATGTGGCAATGGAAGAAATATAGAATGCCATTAGCTCATTCACCTTATTATGGCTTCGCAGACTGGCTTAATAATTCATTCTTCTCTTTGCCAATCAGAGTACCTACCTATCTGAGGCTATACCTTCCTTGGGTAGCAGGAATCCTATTTGTAGCTTCCAACGCCAGGGCCTGAGGCTGCGAATACTTATGGAAGTTATTGGGTAATGAATCCCTCACCATCGTGACAGTTTGTACTTAGGAGGAATGTTGTTCCTTAATTTTCAGTCAAGTTCAACTTGGTTTTCCAGTCATGGCACCTTTAAGAAATAGAGGGGAGCTCTTATTTGCATCCCCTTTTTCCAAAGGGGAAACTGAGGCAGCAATCTCAAGTTTCCTTCACCACCCAGTAGCAAGAATATGAGCTCAGCTCTGTGACACCTAAAACAAGGGTGTTCCTCTGGCCTCTACTTGTTGTTTCCCAAGGTAATAAGGAGGCAAGAGAAAAGGATTACATTTATAGGAGGAAGGAGATTACCAGGGTACCACAGGGAGAGAAGAGGAATTTGGGGGAAAAAAACTAATAGTCAAAACTTATGAAATAAAAGAGACCTCCGTTTTAAAACTTAAAACCTGGGGGAAAATTTGACAACTGGATGCATTTCATTTTGAAACTTACTTAACCCTAAAAGTCAAAATGAAACTCCAGGGGTGCAAACCCACAACAATCAAAATAAAAACAAGTTTTTACAAGCCTGCTGCAAAGCTAAATATAGATTTTCAGCTAGACCTACTCACCTCCAAGTTCATGACTGAACGATTTCAAACGTTATTTCAAAAAAGAATGTCAAACAAAAGAAAAGTAGTTTTATGTGGGAGGTGGAGGACAGGCTGTATAAATATGTGGGAGGTGGATCTCCAAACCGTCGAGATGTTTTCAAATACCATTTGTGGTCACTACACTGGTAATATTTTCTAACTGTGGTCAAAACAAGCTGACTAAAGGTTTGTGTATTTGCTGCAGAAGGAAATGTTACTGTCATGTGCCACTGCCTTAGTGCACAGGTGCCTTCTGTCATCTCCTTTATGACCTGGTTTGCTGGTGCATTTGGATGGAACTCTCTTCATTCTGATATGATAAAAAGCAAAATTAAAATTGGAAACCAGGCTGTGCGCGGCGGCTCACACCTGTAATCCCAGCACTTTGGGAGGCTAAGACGGGCAGATCACCTGAGGTCGGGAGTTCGAGTCCAGTCTGGCCAATATGGTGAAACCCTGTCTCTACTAAAAGTATACACACACACACACACACACACAAAGAAGCTCAGTGTGGTATCAGGTGCCTGTAATCCCAGCTACTTACTTGGGAGGCTGAGGCAGGAGAATTGCTTGAACCTGGGAGGTGAAGGTTGCAGTGAGCCGAGATCACACCACTGCACTCCAGCCTAGGTGACAGAGGAAGACTCCATCTCAAAAAAAAAAAAATGGAAACCGAAGTCCTCTGACTTCAGCTGGGAACACTAGGGCCCTTTCCTTTTTCTACTCATCCCACAGCACCTCTGGGCTGAGGAGAAGGAATAGGGAGGGTTCAGGACTGACAAAGATGAGGGCGTCTCTAAAACACCCTGTGCCCTTGTGCAATCTGTTCAAAATCACCCATGGCCTGAGGGTTACCCGGAACAATGGCCTCAGGTTCCTCGCCTTGTAGGGAGGGCTTTGAACCAGGGCATTTGAACTGCTGAGCAATTTCTTATTAAGGCATGAACAGAGTCAGCTGGGGTTTTAGGCTTTTATTTGTGGTGGGCTGTTTTCCTGCCACGGTTGTTGTGGTTTACCGTCTACCTGAGTGTTCAAAACTGCTTTGCAAAATCCAGTGACTTTGTTTCAGATCAGGCACCTCTCCTGTGCCTGCCCAGCCTTGGTTCCCCGTGATACACTGTTGTCCCATCTCTCGGGCCTCCGTGAGTTACCATCAGGAGAATCAGCTGGTGAGCAAGCACTCAGACCTTCAGCATAATGTGTGTTTCCAGGAATGGTAATTTGGGGAAATCTAAGATGGATCTCCAGACAGCTGTGCAAAAGATAATTTCACAAATTGGGCAACAAAAGCCAATCATCAAACCATGCAGTGCAAAAAGGAATTTTTTGTTTGCTTGTTTGGAGACAAGGTCTCACTTTGTCACCCAGGCTGAAGTGCAGCCCCAGCCTCCCAGGCTCAGGTGATCCTCCCACCTCCACCTCTCAACTAACTGGGACTACAGGGATGAGCCAACACACCCAGCTTATTTTTGTATTTTTTGTAGAAATAGGGGTCTCCTTATGTTGCCCAGGCTGGTCTCAAACTCCTGGGCTCAACTGATCCTCCTGCCTCAGCCTCCTAAAGTGCTGGGATTATAAGCACAAGCCACTGTGCCTTGCCAAGAATTGTTAAATTAAAAGGCTTAACATTTTGCAAACCACTCCTAGAGATTTATGCTAAGGAAATGATCATAAATATGTAAAAAAAAAAATTGTATAGTCACAAGAGTGCCCACTAGGAGCTTGTCTATAATAACAAAAATGGAAAAAAAAACTCCTAAATAATCAATAGGCTATTGGTCAAATAAATGATGTTAACTGTATTATTGCCATAGTCAATAACTAGCATTTATTGAATGCTTACTACGTGCTAGGTGTTATTAATTGCTTCATGTGTATTATTATCACATTTAATCCTTAAAATACCCTGGGGAAATTACACTTAGAGTGTAAAGTACTCAGAGAAGTAAAGTTCCTTGTCCATGGACGTAAAGTCAGGGTAGCAAGATAAACAGTGGCTCCCCTCCCCCAAATCCACATCCACCCACAACCCAGAATGTGACCTTATTTGGAAATGGGGGTCTTTCCAGATATAACTCGTTAAAGATCTTGAGATGAAATCGCCCTAGATTTAGGGTGGGCCCTAAACTCAATGACTGGTGTCCTTATGTGACAAAGGAAAGAGCGACTAGAGAAACACAGAGGCACAGAGTAGAAGTCCATGTGAAGATGGAAGAGAAATTGGAGTCACGTGCTTCCAGGCCAAGGAATGTAAAAGGTTGCCAGCAGTCATCGGAAGCCAGGAGACAGGCAGGGGACAGACTCACTCTCAGAACCCCCAACAGGAACCAACTCTGCCAGCACTTGGATCTCACACTTCTGGCCTCCTGAACTATGAGATTAAATTTCTGTTGTTTTAAGCCACCTGGTTTGTGGTAACTTGTTATGGGAGCCACAGGAAACGAACACAGCTCGTGAGTGGTACACGCAGGATCTGAACCCAGAGTGACTCCAGAACCAGAGCTCTTCTGCCCCACTATGCTGCCTCTAACAGCAGGGCTCAAGATTGCATGTACAATATCACATTTATATAAGAAATGTGAATATATGCATGGAAAAGAAGTGGAAGAATAGACAGCAAAATGTTTATTTCTGGGTGGTGAGATTCCAGATGGATTTTAATTACCTTTTTTTGCTTATCTCCTTTTTCTTTTTTCAGCACTGAAGTGCAATACTTTTCATTGTGAGATACACTGAAGTATGTACGAGTAAAGCAGCATCGTGCTGTAACTTACTTTGAAATCATTCAGACACAAAACTAATAATGTAGATACACATGGAGAGAAAATGATAGAGCAAATGAGGAAATCAACTGTTGGAGAACCTGGGTACAGAGCATGTGGGAATTCTTTGTATTATTTTTGCAGCTTTTCAGGAATTCTGAAATGAGTTCAAAATTTTAAAGTTACCAAAATTTTTTTTTTAATTTTGAGAGTCTTGACATGAAAGGAGTCCACAATTGAAACAGAAATGACTTTATAAACATAAATACCAAGAGGACTGCCAAGAATTAGAAAAGTTTGAGGGATAAAAGAGAATATTTGTGTTATAGCAAAAATAACTTTCAGAGGAAAAAAAATGCAGAGCATAAGAGAGAGACAAGGAAAGAGGTAACAGAACAAAACAATGCCCAAACGAAGTCCCTCGCTGTTGAATGACACAAAAGGCTGTGCAGCCTTGCTCAGCTCTCAAATATCATTTTTTGCACATACTTAAGACCCTATAACATAGGGTGAGACCTGGACAAGAAGTCGGAAGATGAGGGTTCGCCTGACCTGCATGAAGGGAAGAGAGGCCAAGATGATCTTTACAGTGTTTTCAAGCTCTGACAGCAGCTTTAAGTCACTGGTTACTCATCCCCCCAGAGCGTGGTCATCAATAATTCTACAGGTGACATTTAAAAATAATATAGATAGAGACAAGCCAGAAGAAGGTTTTGTGGTCGTTAGAAAATGTTAAAGTATTAACAAGCTACTCGATATTTTTATTTTAGTAGGACAGAGATTCTAATTATGTGCCAATTTTAAAGCTCACTTCCAACCAACATGTCTCGTTTACCATCTGGGCAAATTACAGGGAACAGTATGTCCATAATTTGGACTTATCTAAAAGGGGAAAAAGTCACATTACTAAATGGCATTATTTCAGATGGCCCATTTCTCTATCACGGATTTCTATAAAAATCTGTGGCCATTACAAAAACTAACCTAATGTTATTGGCATCATTCGACTTGTGTACAAGATATTGTGCAATGGAGCTAGTTCTCATCCATTTGAAGGAACTGCTTGTTCCTTTCATTCCAAGTTGGTAAGGGCCAGGGCTGGGGCTAATGGGCCTTGGGAGTAGTCCCATTCTCACTCTCAAACAGCAGAGATAAATATATGGTTTGGCAAAAGCAGACTGAATATATTATGTGCACTTAATTGAGTCAAAGAACAATAGGTCCATTTTTATTCTACTCTCAAGTTGTTTCACGTTCAGCATTCCTTCGTCACAAAGGTTTGCTAATTGTTCCAATTTGCAGTGCCAAGTAATTTGTGCCTGGTAATTCCATAAACGTTGGCATTTCTGGGTTCCTACAAAGCAATCCTACTTCACAATGCCTCCAAGTAGCCACTTGTAGGGAAATGGTCCCCCAAAGAGCACAGGTGGAGTCCGCATCCTGTCCTGTCGTCACATGTGAGTATTCTATGTGTCCCTGGAGATACGGCAAGTACCACAATGATGTATCGGCTGCACAGGATGCCACCCACAGACCCTCCAAATAGAATGACCAGCCAGGGGAAGGGTGTCTGGGCGGGAGGTTTGTTGTGTGTATATGTATTTTTTCCTGATGTATTTAAAACTCGTTTGAAGTACAAATGGGAAGATTTCTTTTTAGCCTGACTTCTTATGGAAAGAAAAGTGGTATCTTGGTAAGATTCCAGGCCACCAGCCCCAACCCCACTTCAAGCTCTTTTGAACCCTTTTCTTCTGGTTTTATTAACACTTTCTGCTTGGAGCCATCATCATTAGGTACAAAGAGTGTTTCCCTTTAAGCCCCCAACCCTTCTTTTCAAAGTAAAATCTCCTCCCAAAGCCTGTAGTGGTCATGGCATTTTGGACTTTTGTTCTTATTGTGTGTGTTACAGCAATAGCGCTTACAAACTTATGCATAATGCATGACCTACTGATCATAATGAACTCTGGCTCTAAGAGCAGTTTTTAAATCATTTAGGTCAGCCAACCTTAACAGATAAATATCTGTGGAGCTGGTGACATGATTAAGATGCTTTCATCCAGCTTGGGCCGCTAGACCCATAGTCCTGCAGAGAAAGGACTGAAGCCATTTACTGTTAAGTTTTTAGTGGATCTGATGATAAAGTTAAAACCTTGCTTCTGGAAATAACACTGAAAACAGTGTTATCTTGTCAAAAATTACTAGTGTTTTCATGATTTTGGTTGAGACTGTTTTCATATTTGAACTCAGGGCACTTAGCCTACATACATTCTCTGGTCTGTGCTCCTCTAGTCCACTTATAAGGGAGGGAAGAACAAAGTTGTTGCATTTCTTTGTATACTTCCAGGACACAAGGATTACATACATTGTGTCTGATGAATTCCATTTTGTCCTAGAGTCAGAAAAATGGTTTTCCCTGAAGGTTTACACATTGAGTTCATTATGCTTGGGGCAAAGGTAACTTTTATAGCATTGGACCCCAACCTTTTTGGCACCAGGGACCAGTTTCATGGAAGACCATTTTTCTACATATGGGGTGTGGGGAAGGAGATGGTTTCCAGATGAAAATCATCCACTTCAAATCATCAGGCATTAGATTCTCATAAGGAGTGTACAGCCTAGAGCCCTTGTATGCACAGTTCACAATAGTGTTCTCACTCCTATGAGAAATGAATGCTGGTGCTTATCTGGCAGGAGGCAGTGCTCAGGTGGTAATGCTCACCTGCCACTCACCGCCATCACGCCTGTCGTACAGGGTTACTTATCTCTGAGACAGTGATTCTTGAACCTGCAGTCAGTGCAATGGTCACCAAGCTAGCAAAAGTGCCTTGGGTTTAGGGAGGTGACTCACAAACTCCAGTGTGCATAAGAATCACCCATCAGTGATGGAAGTAGTAAGAGTGTGGGCTCTGGATGGGTGTGGTGACTCATCCTGTAATCCCAGAACATTGGGAGGCCAAGGTGGGAAGATCCCTTGAGCCCAGGAGTTCAAGACCAGCCTGGACAACAAGTAAGATCCCATCTCTACAAAAAATTTAAAAAATTAAAATGTGGGCCCTAGAGCCCCTACCCCAGGTATTGGTTCTGTAGGCTGGGGGAGATTTGCATGTTTAACAAACACTCTGAGTAATTCTAATGCACATAGTTTGCAATGAGAAACATTGTTCTGTAAATTCTGATGGAGAATATTTAGACATGTGCTTTATGGTTTTCAGATTTTCCCTTCAAAATTGTATTATTTCAAATATTTTTCTTAATAAGAAACATTTAGGACATGAAAAGATAACCAACACCATTAGTCATTACAGTTATGAAATTGAATTGAATTATGCAATAGAAAATAGCAATAAGATACTACTACACACTCATTAGAATGGCTGTAATCAAAAAGACTGACAATACCAAACATAGAGGATGTGGAGAAACAGGAACTCTCACATATTACTGATGGGAATGTAAATGATAAAACCACTTTGGAAAGCAGTTTGGCAGTTTCTTAGAAAGTTAAGCATATACTTACATATTACCCAGTAATCGTACTCCTAGCTGTGTACCCACAAGAAATGAAAACATGTCTACACAAAAACTTGTACATAAATGTTCATATGAGCATTATTCATAATTGCTCTAAACTGAAACAACCCAAATGTCCATCTACTGGTGAATGGATGTACAAAATGGGATATATCCACACAATGAAATATTATTCAGCATTAAAAGAATGAATTACCAATACATGGTACAACATGGATGAACCGCAAAAACATTATGCAAAATGAAATAAGCCCGACACAAAAGACTGTAGATCATATGATTCCATTTAGATAAAATTTCTAGAAAATACAAATCTATAGAACTAGAAAGCACATCAGTAGTTGCTTGGGGCTAAGAGGAAGGATCGACTATGAATGGCAAAAGGGAACGTTTTGGTGAGATGAGATGTTCTAAAACTGGATTGGGGGAATGTAGAACTCTAAAAAGTTACCCCCCAAAATAATTAAACTATACAGCTACAGGGATGAATTTTAAGGTATGTGAATTATACCTAAAAAAAGGGGTTTGAAAAAAGAAGACTCCCCCAAATGGCAATTGAATGGTAGATGAGTGAATGAATCACACAATTAAAAAATATTTCAAAGTATTTAGGAGATGGTGTTCAAAGATACATATATCTCTATATGACTAGGTAGTGCTTTCTGCATTTTGTTATCAGCTATGGTTCGAATGTCAGTCTCGTTCGTAGGTGGCTCTTTTTCTTTTCAACTCACTCTGAGTCACAGTTTCAGCCCCAGCCTTCACTAACTTATCCACGACTTGCAAGCAGCTTTTGTCAATTTTAACTACCATGAGGCTCTTCCCCTTTAGGCTAACTAAGAGGCTATTAGGTCCTTTCATTTTTCGTAACAGCCAGAAAGGACAGTCCACCATTACCTCTGACTCATCTGCTTTCTTTTCCATGTGGCAGGAGAAGAAAAAAAGAGTTTTCAGTCACATTACATGTCTCAGTGTCAGCAATTCAATTGTTCCTTTAGCAACCATTGCTTTTACCGCTGGCTTTCTGAGACACACTGCCTTCTCAAAGAGCTGAGAGTCACAAAATATCTTGGTGCATGCCAGAAGCTGTTTTCTAAAAAGGCTAGTATGTCTTCTAGAGAAAATCCTTTTTAAAACAATGTTCAAACACAGCATACCATTTTTAGACAAGGGTAATAATGGGGACAACGCTGAGGAGATGATACTTCTTAGGGTCATTTGGCTTCCCCTGAGATAAGGGGTGTGTGCAGTCACAGACTCCCTGCTCCCATCCCCGCCGGTGGATGTGATGGGTCACAGGGAACTCAAGAGTGGAGAGGAGGGAGAATGACTCTGGGCAGAAGCAATGCAGTGACTTTCCTGCCCATGGAGGGATCGATGGAGACACTGCTTTTGCGTATGAAGCATCCAAATTTACCATTTTCTTATCTGACTCATGGGAGTATACTGCCCCTCCTATATTTCTACAGCCAGGTGACAACTAAGACCAAGGGATAGCTCAAAAGTGTGGTTTCCTTTATTATTCCATCCGTGATTTATTTTCCAAGAGGACCTTGTGATGGTTAATACTGAGTGTCAACTTGATTGAAGGATGCAAAGCATTGTTCCTGGGTGTGTCTGTGAGTGTGCTGCCAGAGGAGATTAACATGTGATTCAGTGGACTGGAAGAGGCAGACCCACCCTCAGTCTGGGTGGGCACCATCTAATCAGCTGCCAGCTCAGCTAGAATAAAGTTGGCAAGAGAAGGTGGAAGGGCAGACTTGCTGAGTCTTCCAGCCTTCACCTTTCTCTCATGCTGGATGCTTCCTGCCCTCAAACATCGGACTCCAGGTTCTTCAGCTTTTGGACTCCTGGACTTACACCAGTGGTTTGCCAAGGGCTCTCGGGCCTTTGGCCACAGACTGAAGGCTGCACCGTCAACTTCTCTACTTTTGAGGTTTTGGGACTTGGACTGATCCACCACTGGCTTCCCTGCTCCTCATCTTGCAGATGGCCTATTGTGAGACTTCACCTTGTGACCGTGTGAGTCAATACTCCTTAATAAACTCCCTTTCATATATACATCTATCCTATTAGTTCTGTCCCTCTAGAGAACCCTGACTAATACCTGTCCTGTAATTAAAAAACAAAAAACAAATATTATCTGTTTACCACTATTTGAAAAGCAAGGACATCTCAGAATACAGAGATCACGTGAAGGTTCTCCAGAAAATATTTCTCAAACACTTTGAACAGGATGTGGAGTCTGTGATAATTCTATTTCACAGGCCCATCTCTAGGAATAAAATATCTTACTAACAACTTGATAGGTTTTTTTTTAATTAGTAAGAGTAGAGAGGTATTTTAGCACTATTTAAGGGTACCTGTACTTCAAACAATTGATACCAAATCTCTTTAATGAAACTCTGCTAAATATTAATTCTTATGCACTAGGAATTGGGTAGATTAATTACAAGATTCTGGTACCTGCCTTATTTTTATTTTTTAGAACTTGTACTTCTACTTTTCTTTTAAATCAGTTCTGTCAGGTCTTCTTTGAGAAGTGCAAATTAAGGAGATTTCCCTATATATAAATATTTCAAAACTGTTAACCCAGGATCTATTGACCCAGTAGGCTTTCAGAAAAGGGAGGAAATCCTCTGCTGTATTTTATAACCTGCAGGAGAGAGACTCCTGGCTGGTAACAGTGTGCCCCTGCTGTGGTGTTACCAAGAATCCCAGCTTTGGGGTATGTGTGTCTCCAAATCAAGGTGTTTGGAAAGATTGCTTTTCAGGCCTATCCACTTCCTTAGGTTTTCCCAAAATAATACTATGTTACCAAGAATGAAAAACCCAAACCACAAGATAAAGTTCTGACTCCACTCAGAAGGCTCTGAAGATAAGATCCACGGGCGATTTATCTTGCGGAGCCTATACGTAAACACATTCAACCTTTCCCCACCCACAGAAAGACGAAGAATGATTTACTTTTCAGTTCAGAAAAGGAAAAGGGATTCATAACAATTTGAGTTTGCCTTCAGGAAATCAATAAAATTTGTGACCGGGTGCAGTGGCTCACGCCTGTAATCCCAGCACTTTGGGAGGCCAAGGCGGGCAGATCACCTGAGGTCAGGAGTTTGAGACCAGCCTGGCCAACATGGTGAAACCCCATCTCTAATAAAAATACAAAAATTAGCTAGGCATGGTGGTGTGTGCCTGTAATCCCAGGTACTCGGGAGGCTGAGGCAGGAGAATCACTTGAACTTGGGAGGCAGCGGCTATAGTGAGCCGAGATCACACTACTGCACTTCAGCCTGGATGACAGAACAAGACTCCCTCTCAAAAAAAAAAAAAAAAAAAAAAAAAAATTTCTTATGACAGAAGAATATATGTCTTCTTAATTCCTCTCTTCTTAATAAAAACCATCACTTCTCACTGAAGCAGGCAGACGTGTGTGGGTCTAATCTGTGGTCACTGAGCTACTGAAGAGTGGGGCTTTCCTAACGTCTCTGGGTGTATTCCCTCACCTGCAAAGAGAGGGGCTAGAATGAATGTCCTCTGGGGTCCCTCATGGCTACGATCTGTGTTTCTATCTACTTCCTCCTGGTGGACTGTGGAATTTCAAGGCCTTCAGCTCGTCTGTCCCCACTGCCCGCACCTTTTCCTGGGGCCCTGTTTCTGGGCACCCAGCAGCTGTCACATGCAATGTTCCTGCCTTTCGGTTGACACAAGCATTTCTTCTCACCACCAGCAAAGTCCCAGTCAGAGACATAAAAGGGAAGAAGGAAAAAAATAGACACAGACACATACATGTGAATATATGCACATATAAAAATATGTATTCTAGAGCAGATTCAGAGGACTGGGATAGCCCTGAGTTTAGTGCTCTGAGTCTCATCAAGGTAACTCTCCTTGGCAGGAAGTGAGCCAGTGAACATCCTGCCCAGTTACATGGGGCCTCCCACACATCCTGTTCCTGGCTGGGGAAGGCTTACCTGCCACCCAGCCTGGCTTTTTAGGCTAGAGTGACTGACCGATTGGGTATCTCCTAACCGTTTCGCAGTTTCTATAATAAAGTTGTAGGGCAGCGTGGCTCAGGAAGTGGCATGCTACCACCCAAGCCCTCAGTCCCAATCTCACACATGTGGCCTTCCTAGTTCCTTAGCAAAACTATATGTTAAGAAGCTTCATGTCCCGTGGTCATTTGCCCTGCGTCAAAGGCTGATAGGAAAGCCTAAAGCTACTCACTTTCACAGTTGTCTGCTTATGTTACAAACAGGAGCCAATTATTATTCCTCAGGGTTTTATTTTGGTTTGTTTTTGGGGCAGGGTCTCTCTCTGTTGCCCAGGCTGAAGTGCAGTGGTGCCATCTCAGCTCACTGCAACCTCTGCCTCTCAGGTTCAAGCGATTCTCTTGCCTCAGCCTCCCTAGTAGCTGGGATTCAGGCGTGCACCACTAGGCCTGGCTCATTTTTGTATTTTTTAGAAACAGGATTTCACCATGTTGGCCAGGCTGGTCTCAAACTCCTGACCTCAAGTGATCCTCCCGCCTCAGCCTCCCTAAGTGTTGGGATTACAGGCATGAGCCACTGTGCCTGGCCTATTCCTAGGGTTTTTTACTCTCATTCAGGAAACAAGAAACAGAAATCTCCCCATGCTCTTGTCTCAGGTTTGGTCATCTGCTGCTCCTTTCCCCATCAAAAACGGGTCAGAGCCAGGATGATTCCCATCTTAGGTGGAGGCTTTGAGGCTGTGACTTGCTGTCACTTTTTAAAATAAATGAATTAATGATTGATTGCTGTGTGACTGCCAAAGTAATACTGATGTTCATTGTAGACAATGGCTTTCTGGGCCATCACAGCGGGGACTGGGTTGGGGTATGGTTATTGAAGGTGTAGAATGAAAAGGCGCAGGAAGGAACAATCAAAAGAGGAAAAAAAAATAAAGACCACAGTATGAATGTATGTAACTTATGCATATATACACGCATCTATTAAATCATATTAAAATATTTGGAAAATGTAGAAAAGTTCAAGGAAAAAAATTAAGTCTATAACTTTGCTTTGCAGAGAGGACCCTTGCTAAAACTAGGAGTATTTCATGGACCTTATTTTGTTTGTTTACATAAATGTAACATAAGCGTCCATTTCTGCAACCTGTCTTCTTTCCAGCTAGTAATATATCACAGACCATTTTCATGGCTCGTAGCTGTGGGCCCCAGGCAAGGCTGAGCTCCTTGAATCATTCCAGGAACCACTGCAGTGATTTATTACTTATTTTATGACCGAGGATGCAACCTTTGGTTTACCTGGGTTCAGTGATGGACTCACTCAGTCCTCAGATCCTCAGAATTATAGCCTGTGAGAGCTCATGAGTGATCCTGGAGATCAGGCCTCTCATTTCACAGATGAGAAAACTGAGGACTGAATCAAAGCCAAGCACAGGACTAGATCCAAATCTACCACTCAAGGTCTATTTCACACATGCACATCCAAAGAAGGAAAAGTCTTCCCTTTCAGCAAACAGCCCACAAGAGGACTCGAGGTGGAAAGGGATGTGCAGCCTTGTACAGGATTTTACTTAGTGGTGTGTGCTCAGCCTCACCAAATGGAAGGAGAGGCCATGGCTGGGGGACGGGGAGGGTGTGGGCTGGGGATTTGGCAGGATACAGTGGACCAAAAGCCCAGCTGCTCCAACACAGCAAAATGCACACTCTACTATTCCAGAGAACGCGGCCTCAGGTGTTGGAGGTGTTAGCTCTGCCTTCTGTGTGAAGAATTGGGCCACTTCTCAGCCCTCTCCTCAGCTGCCACCCTGTTCAGGGCAACCTTCTGTCTCCTGGATTATTGCAGGGGCTCCTTACCGGAATTCCTGCTTCCGCCCGGTCCACCACAATCCTTAGGCTTAGCTCTTACAAGAGCCAGCCGGACCCTTTTAAAATACAAAACTGCTCGAAACCTGCAGTGGCTTTCTATCTTTCTCAGGCCAAAAGGCAAAGTCCTACAAGTATCCACAGGGCTCCACCCTGCTCATTTGCTTCCTGGTCCTCCCACTACTTTTCTCTCCTGTTTACTGGGCCCCTGCCATGTTGGTCCCCTTAATGTTTCTGAAACTCATCTCCACTAGAATGTAAGTTCTAGGAAGCCTGGGATTTCTGTCTGTCTGTTTACTTAGGCAAGCCCCTTGTTGCTAGTCATAGAAACTAACTACAGCTAGCTTAAGAGGGAAAAGGAGACAATTTACTACAAGAACTCATGAAATCTAAGGGCAGGAGGGAAGCCTGGACTCGAGAAAGGATTGGAGCTCTGGGAGAAGGTTCTGCTCTCCTGTTGGCCTCTGAACCATAGAATAGGATATGACCACCCTAACTCCAATTCATTTATTTAACTCTTACCTCTTTTTTTTTTTTTAGACGAGGTTTCATTCTCGTTGCCAAGGCTGGAGTGCAATGGCGTGATCTCAGCTCAGCGCGATCTCGGCTCACCGCAACCACCACCTGAAGTGATTCTCCTGCCTCAGCCTCCCGAGTAGCTGGGATTACAGGCATGAGCCACCATGCCTAGTTAATTTTGTATTTTTAGTAGAGATGGGGTTTCTCCATGCTGGTCTCCAACTCCCGACCTCAGGTGATCCGCCCACCTCAGCTTCCCAAAGTGCTGGGATACTACTAATTTTTGTGTATCGTAGTGGCAGGCACTGGCGTGGGTGCTTGGGCTGCATCAGGAACAAAGCTACATTCTAGTAGGAGAGGTAGACCACGAGTGTAATCAATGAGCACATATAGCTTGTTCGATTATAAGGGTTGTAGAGAAAGGAGGATGGGGTGGAGTAAGAGGGGATCCGGAGCAGGAGGTAGGGGTTCTGTGGGCAGGATGCGCTTTTAAACATGGGCAGAGTAAACCCCAGGGAGAAGGTAAGACTTGAGGAAAGACTTCTGGCCACCACAGAGACTGACTTGGAAATCCCCAGGTGTCCACCTCTGGTTCAGTCAACTGTCACTAGGGAAGGCAGAGTCCCACGAAGCAAGCATGGTTTCTGGATGGGGTGGAAAGGTGAAAGCCATTCCCAGAGAAGAGGGAGCTATCCTGAGCTGGAAAGACATCTCCAAATGTATCTTCCACTAGGGGATGTAGGGACCCTCTGTTCTTACTGCTAGAGTGCCTGCAATGACTTTATAGCTTGCTTTTTTTTAAGTTGTACTCAAATTAAGCTGTTCAGGTGACTCGCCTGTTGGAAGTCTGTGGTAAACCAGACACCTCACCCCCCACCCTCACCCCGCAATCCTGCCACATTTGTGGGAAGGCGGCGTGCTGCTAATTTCCTGCTGAATTGCTGAAGACAAGAGGATAGAAATGGTGTTATCGTAAGGAAACTTGCTGAATGCATATTGACTCAGAATGACTGAAAATGATGCACCACATCCCCAACTGACAGGCTGTTCCTGCCTCTGGGGCAGGGTGGCCCATTTGTAAGACAAGTGAACTCCTTTCTCATCCCTACCCTAAGGATTTTCTCCTTGAAAGAGCAAAAAGTCACAGAGAATTAAGGGTTTGAGAGGGAATAAGGGATGAGACATATTGGAGGACATAATGGCAAAAGCTATGCGATTCGGGTTATTTCCTTGTAAGGGAAACAAAAATAGGAATGGAAAATTTGATAAACCCCAAGTCCTCCACTGCTTTGCAAGAAAAGCCTGAAAGAATTTTGAGTCTGGAGGACGAGCTCAGAGGACCCTCATATATTTACAACCTTATCTGAATTGTTACCCTTTTGAAAAGGAGAGAAGTGATATTTATAAATTGATGAACTTAGAACTGTCAGGGCCCCATTATTAGAAGCAAGTAATGTGAGACTCTTCTGGAGTTTCATGTAACTTACTATGGCTGTGAGGTCATGGCAGAGCTCTAGGCTGACCTCTGAGTATGGAAATCTCTCCCCTGCACTTCCCACTTTACAGGATTTGCAGGCAGCAGACACTAAAGTCTTGACATGTGGAACTCCTTGCTGGTGGAGAAAGATGCTGCAGGTAAGGTGGAGACAGAGTGAAACTAAAGGATGTTCTTTGTTTGCCATGGCCAAAAGAAGAGTGTGTGCATGTTTATGGCTCCAACTCCCCAGGGCGTTTTTATGGGGGCCGCCTGCCCAAAGCCATCCAAACCTGAAAGAAAGTCCCATTCTGGCTCACACCAACCTAAGGGAGCTAGAGGCTCCTGGGAGCTTGTTGGTAAACAGAAGATGCATTGTCCCTGGGTCACCCATGATTGTCTGCCTCCTGAGAGTAAACAATTAATGCATATAATCACAAGCAACACTGAGGATTTGCATGAGTCAAAATTAGGAAAATGTCTTCTGATTTGCCTTTGAGTCTCAAGAGAATACTAAGCATTGACTAGCCTGCAGATCTTGTTATATTTACCTGGGCTTCCCTTCCATGGTTTGAAGCAGATCCCTCAGAGGCTGCCTCCACCCACGTGTGGCCTCTGACTGTTCAAGGGACCATACAGCAAAGACTTCAGAAGCATTTTAGAGAATCCCAAGGCCATGAGAGGTTGGTCTGTAAAGCTAAGGGATCTTGGCTTTATAAACCCAGTAGAAAAATATCCCCATAGGTTTTCTGGAGCAGAAGGAAAGATTCCCAAGTACAGCTGGCTCTCTCTCTACAGAAAGTTCCATCTGAGGAGCCACCAGAAATTCTGCCTGCTGCACCTTGGCACAAAGCCCAAAGATCCGACTTCAACAAGCCGGGACCCTCTGCCTCAAGTAGGTCCGCTCCCTGTGCCATGCAGAAGCATGGAACCCAGGGCTGCCAATTTGCCACATGCTGCTCCCTGCTCATTTTACCATTGTCCAGTTTGGGCCCCTCCCAGGAACCTGGGCTTCACCTTGCCACTGTAAAGCTGCTTTCTGTAGAAGTAATATGACCATAGCACTTTCGCTTTTCAAACTGTTTGCCTCCTATATTTCCCAGAGACCTCACTGAGTTCCTGGAAAGATGAACAAGAACCTGCCAAGCAATGCGTCATCCTGTAGATGCACAAGAGCACAGGGGACTGCTGTACTCAGGGGCCGGTGGAGAGTCCCAAGGTGAACTGGCTGCCCCAGTTCCAGACAGCACTCGGGTGATATCTTCAACATCAGGATGACACTTTTTCTCTTAAATGACTTCAGGGAGTTGTAAGGGAGCAGCAAGTGAGTAATACTTGAAGCCTCTATAAAAAGAACGTGTAGGGATTATGAAAAATGTATATTCTTTTGTGTGTAGATTACTCCAGCCTATTTTTGTTGGAGGTATAGAGGCAGTGACTCTGTTGGGAAGAGCATAGGCTTTAGAGCCATGTAAACTCAAGTTCAAATCCTAACTCTGTCACTTCCTCATATATAGTCCTGGGCAAATCATTTGCCATCTCTAAGCCTCAGTTTCCTGTCTGTGAAATAAGGACAGTGATCATCTTGCAGTGGGGATTATGGTAACTGGATTGGAAGCAAGGTAGAAAAGTCAGCTAGCACAACGCCGGGTACACAGTAGGTAGTCAATAAATGGCAGTTGCAGCTTCTGTTGCTATATTAAATAAAAATAATGGCAGTAATGAAAGTAGTAAGAAAAACGGAATGATCTGGGAAGGTATATTCAGATACTTTCCCCAATGCCAGAGAAGCAAGTTAATAGATTAGGCAGAAAGACCTACAAAATGTGGTCATCAGTGTGGGCGGGCCATTCCTAACCCTCATTCCTTTTTGTTTCTTTTCCACTGTGGGGACAAGAAAAGCTAAATAGCCACTTTTCCAGCAAAAGATTGCCATAAGATATAGTTCTGGCCAAAAAGATGTGGGCAAAGAGCCTCTTTCTTGATAAAAACATGGCTAGTGCAACTTTTCCTTTCCTTCCTCCTGCCATGAATGGGGGCATGATGCATGGAGCTAACATGGCCACGTTGTACCCATGAAGTCATGAGCCAACATGGTTAGGGTGTCAGAAGAGAACGAAAAAAGGCCTTAAGTTCTTATCAACATCATTGAGCTCTTGCATCAGCCTTGAGCTGCCTACTTTCAGACTTTTGTGTTTTGTTTTGTTATGTTTTGTTTTGTTTTGTTTTTTGAGATGGAGTCTTGCTCTGTCACCCAGGCTGGAATGCAATGGCGTGATCTTGGCTCACTGCAGCCTCTGCCTCCCAGGTTCAAGCGATTCTCCTGCCTCAGCCTCCCGAGTAGCTAGGATTACAGGCGCCCACCACCAAGCCCTGCTAATTTTTGTATTTTTAGTAGAGACGGGGTTTCACCATGTTGGCCAGGCTGGTCTCAAACTCCTGACCTCAGGTGATCCGCCCGCCTTGGCCTCCCAAGTGCTGGGATTACAGGTGTGAGCCACCGTGCCCGGCCCAGACTTTTTAGTTTTGTAAGAAAAAATACCTTTCTATCTATTTCAGTGACTCAGACGGGCTTTCTGTTGCTTACTGCTGAAAACATTCTTATCTGATAAAGAGTTTTGTGATAAGCTTCTAAAATACCTTGCTGACGTAGCAGAAAAATACAGTCACTTTGACTTCCTAATCACACTCTCAAGAGCATTAGTTTTGTAGACATTAGATAAT
This sequence comes from Pongo abelii, assembly GCF_028885655.2. Taxonomy (NCBI): domain Eukaryota; kingdom Metazoa; phylum Chordata; class Mammalia; order Primates; family Hominidae; genus Pongo; species Pongo abelii. Next base: position 91,182,046 of record NC_071990.2, on the reverse strand, counting down.
CCTAAATATTTTAGTGAAAATGAATGTGTATTTATGAATGTGTGTATATACACATATATTTATATAGCAGTTTATTAAATCTGAGAGATTTGCTTTAGATGCAATTCTTGACCTTTAGTGTGTGCATGTGCATCATAATCACAGTGGAATCTTAAACACACCCATGCCTGGGCTCTAACCCCAGAGCTTCCAGCTTCACACACCTCCAGTGAGGGCAGGGCATTACAAAATTTTAAAGCTCCCCAGTTACCTGTGTACCAAAGGAGAACTACAACGGAGCCCTCCCTAACAGGGACCCAAGCTCAGCAAACTCTGTCTCCTACATAACTAACTCCTCCAAGAGTCAGGTTGGAAAGGTACAATAGCTTTATTGGCAGGCTGGCATAGCTCTACTATTTTAACTCAACAGAATTATTGCATATAATTACAAAAAGTTATCAAGCTTCATAAAACACAGAATTTATATGCAACCCTCTACTGTAAATTAGCACATGGTCTAGATTAACCTCATTCAACCTGTGTTGAATTCTGATATTTCTGTGCAGGGACCAGAAATATCAGAATTGCTACATTATTATCTTATTTTACTAACTCAGACAACCATGATAGAAATTCATATGCTAGTATAGGGCCCATGAGCTAAGCCCAACATAGTCACATATGGCAGAGTAGAGCTCTCTTGATGATAGGCAGGCGGCTGACTCTTCGTCCTTTGAAAGGCTGCTATAGTGTGTTGCATCCCTCACAATGTAAAGTATCCATATGGTAAGATGAGAATCCCTCACATTGCTGACCCACTGCATGTTTTCCTCTGAATTTTAAATTTTTTCACACTATCTGTAGCTTCTCTGTCAGAGTTACACCCTTGCTTATATTTCCTGAATAGATTTTAAATGAGACATTTATATGCATAAAATAAATATGTATAAATATCTGGAGGATTTTTGTTTTTTGTTTTATCCAGTAGCAAAATGTTTGTTTAATGGGACAAATCTGTTGGCTTGTCAATTAAGCTTCAATTCTAATATAATCAGTAGAAGTTATTGCTAAAAAATCTTAGGAGTGACTTATTAATGCCAGTATAATAATACATGGAGACCAGACATGGTGGCTCATGCCTGTAATTCTAGAGCTTTGGGAAGCTGAGGCAGGAAGATCGCTTGAGACCAGGAGTTCAAGAACAGCCAGGGCAAATATAGCAGAACCTTGTCTCTACCAAAAAAAAAAAAAAAAAAAAAGCCAGGAGTGGTAACACACATTTGCAGTTCTATCTATTCAGGAGGCTGAGTCAGGAGGATCGCTTGAGCCCAGGAGTTCAAAGTCACAGTGAGCTGTGGTCACACCACTGCACTTTAGCCTAGGTGACACAGTGAGACCCTGTCTCCAAAAAAAAAAAAACCCTGGAGTACTGTGTTAATTCCTTCATCAACCCACCTTTGAAAAATAATTAGTAGGATTCACAATATAATATCTGTTGGTGCAATTTATGGCAACCCATCTTTACATTGCATTTTTAGTTTTCACTAGTAGTAATAATGGTATAGCTTTAAAGAGTTCTAAATGTATACCAATGACTATGCTCTATTCTTTATATGAATTATTTTATTTAATCCCCACTACAACTCAGTGGGAGAAGGTACTGTTATTATGACCATTTTGCAGATGAGTAAACTGAGTTTGAGAAGTTAAATTACTTGCCCGAAGTCCCAAAGCCAGTAAGTGGTAGAGCCAGGCTTTGAACCTACATGTGGCTGATGCTAAAGTCCACCCTCTTAACCACTGTCCTCTGTTAGCACCATTTATTATCCATATTTGTCAACCATATTTTTCTCTGAGACATGTTGTAAGAATCTTTGTAACAATTACCCTATCATGAATCACCAGCAATAAACCCTCCAGCCACATTCTGTTTTAGCCTCATCCGTCAATCTATCAAATCCTTTTCTTTTCGTTTCTTTTTTTGTTTGTTTGTTTGAGACAGAATTTCACCCTTGTCACCCAGGCTAGAGTACAATGGCACGATCTCGGCTCACTGCAACCTCTGCCTCCCGGATTCAAGTGATTCTCCTGCTTCGGTCTCCCAAGTAGCTGGAATTACAGGCACCTGCCATCACGCCCAGCTAATTTTTTGTATTTTTAGTAGAGATGGGGTTTCATCATGTTGGCCAGGCTGGTCTCGAACTCCTGGCCTCAAGTGATCCACCCACCTAGGCATCCCAAAGTCCTGGGATTACAGGCATGAGCCACCACTCCCAGCCTATCAAATCATTTAAAAACAGCAGTGGATCTGAATTACACTTTATTTGTTTCTGTGATTGTATTTGTTGTAAAGTCACTTCCATAGCTGCTGGTGTGATGGAAGGAGCACAGGTTTTGGAGTCAGATGTTTTATGTGGCTCAGGCTGGAAACAATCTCTTTAAGCTATAGTTTGCACATCTATGAAGGGGAGGTACCTTCCCACACCCGGGGAGTTTATATGATGACTAGACAAGCTAGCGCATGTCAAAAGTGCTCTGAGACCAAGCACGGTGGCTCACGCCTGTAATCCCAGCACTTTGGGAGGCTGAGGCGGCAGATCGCTTGCAGTCAGGAGTTCAAGAACAGCCTGGCCAACATGGTGAAACCCCGCCTCTACCAAAAATACAAAAAAGAATTAGCCGGGCCTGGTGGCAGCTGCCTGTAATCCCAGCTACTCAGGAGGCTGAGGCAGGAGAATCTCTTGAACCTGGGAGGCAGAGGTTGCAGTGAGCCAAGATTGCACCATTGCACTCCAGCCTGGGCTACAGAGTGAGACTCCATCTCAGACAAATAAATAAATAAATAAATAAATAAATAATTAAATGAAGTGCTTTGAGAACAGTGGTGTGAGACACACATGTTATTTTTAACTTTCTTTTAACCCAACTTCCTGACAAGTTTCACTAATTCATGGCCACAAATCTCAGACTGGCCTTCAGTGATTCCTCATAGTCCTATACACTCTCCACATCTCTTAACTCTTTCATTCTTCAAACTAACTATTTCACATCTCTCTTCACATTGTCCCCACTCCAATTCTAGCTGGTGACCTTGCCTCACACTTCATCAAGAAAACTGAAACAACCAAAAAGACCTCCCTTATGTTGCATCCCCACCACCACCCTACGGACCTGATGACCTTTTCTTATCACTAAGGATCAAGTGTCCCACAAAAACCAACCACCTTTCAGCTCCCATCATCCTTCCCAGGGACGTTGTTTCTCTCTTTCTTCTCTTCAGCATCACCCATTTTACTTTCCCTAACAGATAGTATGATCCTTTACCTCTCATATTAAATAATAGAAAGAAAAAAGATTAACTCTCTTGACCGTGTATTCCTGCCCAGCTCCCACCATTTTACTTTGCTTGCCTTCACAGCAAACCTTCCTAAAGTCCTTGATTATTATCACTGCCTCCACTTCCTCACCTCACATTCTCCCCTCAACCCACTTCTGCTGAGTTCCAGCCCCTTCGCTCTTTATGCTGCAGAGTCCAACCTGCAATCCCTGTCCTCATCACACTTGAGCTCTCGGCAGAAGTCAGCAGCCTTTGCCACTCCCTCCTTTTAAAATCTGTTTTTCTCCTACCCAGCAACACACTCTCCTGGTTCTGCTTCCCGCTTGCTAATTGCCGCTTGTCCAGCACTTTTGCCAAATTCGCTTCGTTTTCCTGGCTTCTGATTCTTCAAGTAGCTCAGGATTTGTGCTCTGACCTCTTCGTCTGCACTCATTCTCTAAGTAGTCTCACTCAGTGTTGTGGCTTTAAATATTATGTATATACCAGTCACTCCCTCTCCCTCGCACCAGCTATTTGAACTCCTTGGCACTGCCACATGGATGTTAAGCAAGTATCTGAAACCTGTGGCCAATCAAAATTTTTTATTTTCCCTCCCAAAGTTTCTCCACCAGTCTTCTCTATCTCGATATATGGCACCATCATGGTACCACCAACTGGAGCCATTACATGGTACCATTTGCTTGTGACAAAAATCTAGAAATTATCCTCGATAACTTTCTTTGCATCACCCTCACATCCAAACCATTGGCAAAACTCTCAAGTTCACCTTAAAACATAGGCTGAATCTATCCATTTATCTCCATCCTCTGCCAACACACGTTGGTAGAAGCCATTATTACCTCTCCTGTGGCATACTTCAACAACCTACTAACTGATTTCCTTGCTTCATTTTTACTTTCCTATGATCTCTTTTTAACACGATAAATGGAAGAAAGGAAAGCTCTTCCTTATAGTTGAATTCCAAATAATAAACATAGAAGTAATGTATTTAGAAATTCATCAATGGGTGCTAAAACTAGTAAAAGTTTGATGAGCAATAGGACATTTACATAGTCTCAAAGAAACTCCTCAGGAATGACTTATTAATTACAAAGGGAAAATTAGTCACTTTATAGAGCAGAGACTTGGGGAACATCACCTTAAGCAAGTGATCAAAGCCAATACAAACCAGTATTGGGACAAACAATACTCACAGGTCCGCATGGCTGGGGAGGCCTCAGAAACTTACAATCATGGCAGAAGGCACCTCTTCACAGGGTGGCAGGGGAGAGAATGAGAGCCAGCAGGGGAAATGCAAGATGCTTATAAAACCATCGATCTCGTGAGAACTCACTCACTATCACGAGAACGGCATGGGGGAAAGAACCCCCATGATTCAATTACCTCCACCTGGTCCCACCCTTCACATGTGGAGATTATTACAATTCAGGGTGAGATTTGGGTGGGGACACAGAGCCAAGCCATTTCACTGTTCTTGCAAATTTTTTGTAAGTTTGAAATCATATCAAAATGAAAAGTTTCCAAAACACTGTACTCATCTGGCCATGTGATTTTTCTGCTTTCTGCCCCTCAGTAGCTTCCTAACTTATTTATAGTAAAACTCAATGCCTTGCTATGGCTTACATAGCCCTCTGTGATCTGGCCCCTGCCTGCTGCTCATGTCATGCTGTATCATTCTTTCTCAGTCTCCTAAACCAGGTGTCGACAAAAAGAGTCAAACTCTGTAAAATATTTGAAGAGATTTATTTTGAGTCAAATATGACAGACCATGGCCGATGGCACAGCCCTCAAGAGATCCTGAGAACATGTGCCCAAGGTGGTCAGGCCACAGCCTAGTTTTACACACTACAGGGAGACATGAGACATCAATCAAATACATGTAAGATATACATTGGTTTGGTCTGGAAAGGCCTGTAAGGAGAAAGGAGGGCTTCCAGATTATAGGAAGATTTGAAAATTTTCTGATTGGCAATTGGTCAAAAGCGTTACTATCAATAGAAAGTAATGTCTGTGTTATGATAAGGGGTTGTGGAGGTCAAAGTTTTATCATGCAGATGAAGACTCCAAGTAGCAGGCCTCAGAGACCATAGGTTGTAAATGTTTCTAATTAGACTTAAGGTCTGTGTTGATGTTGAATGCTGGTCAGCTTTTTCTAAATTTCAAAAGTGGGGAGGGTATAATGAGGCATGTCCCACCCCCTCTTCTTGTCAAGGCCTGAACCAGTTTTTCAGGTTAACTTTGGAGTGTCCTGGCCAAGAGGAGGGGTCCATTCAGATGGTTGGGGGGCCTTAGAATTTTATTTTTGGTTTACACAAGCCAGTGTCTTTCTGTCCCTGAAATATACCAACCTCTCTCACCTTAGTGCCTGAGAGCTGTTTCTCTGCCTGGAATGCTCTTCCCCTCAACTTTGTAGATTTGGTTCTTCCTTGATATTCAGACATCAGCTTCAAGGTCACCTCCTTAAAGAGGTCTTCCTTAGCCACACCCCCTCACTCTCTCTCATCCTACCTTAAAGTAGGTTCCATGTAGAGCACTTATCACTCTATGTTTTCTTTATTTACTGATTCGCTTATCTTCCCCACCGTGGACCATAAAACCACGATAACAAGCATTTTGTCATATTCATGGCTGCACCTTTCATGCCTAGAATAGTGCTAGTCCCTACTACATGCTCAATAAATAAGTGCTGAATGCAGCTGGTGTTTTCTATGTATTTTGATAATGCTAATAAATGACAATAAAATTCTAAGCCCCTCCCACTGATTGAACGGGTCTTCCTCTCAGCCAAGGGGACACAATGAAACCTGAGAATCTAGTTCAGGTCATGCTGGAAAGGTGGGGGCAGAGATGGGGTTGGAGTCTGTCTGACCGAACAGACTCTTTGTAGCCATAAGACACCAAATTTCAACCTCACTATTATAGCATCACATGACAGAGAGCAGGGCCCTGAAAGAAACTGAAGTTTTTTGACCCTAAAATGTGCTTACTTGACATGTTTTGAAATGGCCCTGCAAAGCTGTTTCTTGTGGGGGAAAGTTAGCATTCTGTAGAGAATCTGCTTCCTTTACTAGGTCTCTCCAAACAGTCTGATACCTTTGGTGAGAGACATTCACATCTATTCTCTCTGAAGCCTGCTACCTGGAGGCTTGTCTACATGACAAAAACCTTGGCTTCCACAATCACCACCCCTCAACCCTTACCTCAAGCTGACTTCAACTTTTCAGGCAGTTTAACCCTTTCAACCAATCGCCAATTTGAAAATCTTTGAATTCACCTGTGACCTATAAGCAACCCCTCCCCTCATCAAGTTGTTTGGCCTCTCCGGACCTAACTACTGTATATCTCACATACATCGATTGATGTCTTATGTCTCCCTAAAACATATAAAACCAAGCTATAACCCAACTGCCTTGAGCACGTGTTCTCAGGAGCTCCTGAGACTATGTCATGGGTTATGATCCTTAACTGGCAAAATAAACTTCTAAGTTGATTGAGATCTGTCTCAGATACTTTTTGGCTTACACTATATATTATTTTCATATTGAAATAAGTCTCCTGGTAATAGAATCTCCCTCTCACCAGTCACGGATACCCTTTCCTATATAACTCCAGGGTTTTCAGTTCTGGGCATCATTGTGGTTATATTCAGAACAATAGCTATTTTCTTTCAGTTCTTTTTTTCTAGGGAGCCAAAGCTCATTAAGCCCCTTCCCCATTAGGATCCTTGGGGACCAAGGCAATTACTAAGAGGATAATGGGCATTATGTGCTCCCACCCTTCCCAGAAATGATGCCTGCATCTCATAAATGCCAGGGCTTCAGTATGCAGTGATGATTTTTACCCTCATTGTTTTGATACTGCTGATGAAATATCCTCATATGCCAATTCCTACAAGCCATACAATAGCGATAGTTTTCATAAGTTGGGGCCCGGGAGAGAAGTTTGATCCTGCTGTCTTCTGCCAACTCTGAGTGGGGTCTCAGATTTGCCCTTTGAGTTCTCTGTGACAGCTGCTTCCCTTTGAATTTAGAGAGTGGCTCTTTCAACTTTGTGAATGAAGCATGGGGCCTGCAGAATCAGAAACCTGGGCCTCCTTCCCACTGGTAACCTATCTTCACAATCTCCTGTATTAGTTGCATTCATGAGCGGCGGTGAAACTCTAAGGGCTGTGTGTTGTAAAAGAGACCCTTGATCTGATCCATAAAATTTATGCCTGTCATCATCTTTCATCCACTCCAGGAGGCCTTTCAATGGCACTGCCCTTCAAAATCGCCCCCAAATACTCAGGAATATTGCATCTCCCTGTTAACCCACATAAAGGCAGCTAACTACCCCAGGGAGTAAGAGAGAAATGCGTGGACATAAAAAAAAAACAAGTCTCTCCTAGTGCCTGTGATCCCTAAAAGATTCGTCCTGCTTGCTGCAGATTCATAGGAACAGATGTGCCTGGTGAGGGAATATTGCTCAGAGGCACCAATGGGCAGATGGATTAATTACACTATCTAATGAAAAGCAGTGATTCACTGTGGCCCAGGGGAAGGAAGTTTAGAGGCATAAAGAAGACATACACACTTGGACACTTTCACACACAGAGATGTGCAGACGGAGAAAATGCCATGATGGTCCAGGTGAGAAGATGCTCGTGCTTCTCCCAGAACTGCCAAGAAGGCCCCAACTGCATCCAGTTTATGTTCACATCCACTGCTGCATGGGAGCTTGTGTGACCAGCAGCCTCAAGTTACCATAACCAGCAGTACTAACTGCAAATTAAACAAGCCCACGTTGAAACAATGGCTGGAAACCAGCTGGAGAGGATTTAGAAGGACCACAGTGTGATGGTATCTTGCTTCCTTTTAATTACCAGCTGAGTGACCTTGGGCATTTAATTAACCTCCTAAACCTCAAATGACTCATCTACAAAAAGGAGGTACAGGTTAAGCATCCCTAATCCAAAAATCCAAAATCCAAAATCCAAAATGCTCTAGAATTCAAAACTTTTTGAGTGCCGACATGACACCATAGTGGAAAATTCCACACCTGACTTCATGTGATGGGTCACAGTAAAAGAACAGTTGAACCTTTGTTTCATGCACAAAATGTTATTTAAAATATTATGTAATATTACCTTTGAGCTATGTGTATAAGGTGGATATAAAACATAAACAAATATCATGTTTAGACTTGGGTCCCATCCCCCAGATATCTCATTATGTATATGCAAATATTCCAAAATCTAAAACAGTGCAAAGTTGGAAATGCTTATGTGTCCTCCAGCAATTTGGATAAGTGATACTCAACCTGTAATAATAGTACCCACAGCCAGGCACAGTGGCTCACACTTTTAATCCCAAGGAGGGTGGACCACTTGAGCCCATGAATTAGAGACCAGCATGGGCAACATAGTGAGACCTTATCTCTACTAAAAAAAAAAAAAAAAAAAAAATTAAAATTTAGCTGGGAATGGTGGTGTATGCCTGTAGTCCCAACTACCCGGGAGGCTGAGATGGGAAGATCACTTGCATCCCAGCGATGAGGCTGCAATGAGCCATGATCCAGCCTGGGCCACAGAGTGAGGCCCTAATCAAAAATAATAACATAAAAATAGTACCCACCTCCTGTGGTTAATGTAGGGTTAAATGTTAATATATATAAACACTTAGCACCATGACTGGCACAGGGTAACCCTTCAATAAGGTAATAAGGATGTTTAGGTATCATCATTACTTCCTTTTAATCATTAGGTGCCTAAATGATCTCAATTGTACCCTTGCTGCTTTAATAAAATCCAAACCTTTTTCATGGCTTACACAGCCCTATACTGTCTCATTCCTACCTGTCTCTCAGACCCCATCCCATATCACTCTTTCTTATTTACACTGCTTGAACCAGGCTAGATGTCTTTCTGTCCCTGAAACATATCAAGCTCATTCTCATTTTAGGACATTTCTATAGATTAGAAAACAGACTTGTAAGCCATATTCATCTGCTCAGTCAGGGACTTTATAATAAATATAATGAAGTTTGAATTCCAAGTGCAGGATCCAAAATAATATATTCATGAAAGGAAATAAATATTCTTTGTGTAACCTACCTTAAGAGGCCAGGGCTGTAAGTGAGAAACCAGTTCTAAAAAATTAACAGAACAAGATTATGCTTAGGATCTCTTGCATATAAAGAGAACTACATTTGAATAACCAGCTGGTAAGCATTATTTTGCCAATGAGAAAACTGAGGTTTAGAGAGGTTAACCTTGCCAGAAACAGCACGTAACTAATGGACCTGGGTCTTGAACCCAGGCCTGACTCCAAGAACTCTTCTCTGTAATTATTACCCTCTACTGACAAAAAGAGTTTCAACATGGGTTCTCCCATCAGTTTTAAAGGCTATTGGGTCCCATTCCACCCATGGAAAGAGCTTTCAAACTAGGAGGGGCCATACTGATATCTGTACTGATCCTGCACACATTGGTCTGATACAAATTGCCTCACCCGAAGAATTTCTTAAGAGGGCCAGCCTGGCCTACTCTGCCCCACAGGTCTTGGCTCACCTGGCACTAGATCTGCTTTCTGAAAACCCAGTCCTCCTGCCCTTCAGCCAGCCTCAGGGACTATGCCTCAACTTTCCACCCAGGATCCCTTCCCCAATCATTTCTCTCCATACCCCTTGGCCCACATTTTCTTCCTTTACCAAGAAACTCCCAGTAGCCACTGTATCTCTTGCTACTTAAAGGACCGTTCTCAGCATCACCCAGGAGCTTGTTCAAAATGCAGACTCTGAAGTCCTCTCCCAGACCTGCTCAATCTAAATCTGAATCTTAACAAGATCCTTGGATAATCCATAAGCCTATTAAGGCTTGAGAAGCACTGGTCTTGCCCATAACTTGGCAAAGCCTCCACCAATTCCAAGGGTTATAAATTAACCCCATTGTATCTCTCTGTCTGATTCCTCAGCCTCTGTGCAATCAAGATATCTGCCCCCAAAAGTTCAAATCAGCATTTTTTTAGCAGCTCCACCTGGCTTCTGCTGCTTCCTTCATAAACCCAGAGGCAATTAATTGGATTTTATGAACAAGAGAAAATAGAGATGGGAGACCATCCCCTATAACACTTAAAGGTGTCATTCCATGTCAATTGGCATGAGTCCCAGCCAGCATATTATTGTTACTGTTGAATAATATGTCATAAATAGATATGAGTTCGGCACACTGTCCGAGGATAGGGGAATGTGGTGACTTCCATTTAGGAAATAAACACAGCAAGCAGGGAATTACATCATAGGCTTCTCCTGCCTGATTCTGATGTTTTCTTGTTAATTATGCTATTTTTGGCCAGCCCTTCAAGGTCAATGGCTGGTAGAATTATGTGTCTTAAAACAAAGTTAAAATGACTTGTATTTGTTGCATAAAGGCTCTTCCAGAAAGGCTCAGTGTATTGTTCCAGACTGCAATAAGAGTTCATAAGTTTCTTAATTCTGAATCTGTACACAGTCTATAAGTAGTAGCAATAACAATGATTGAAGTGATATCGTTGCTTTATAAATATTACTGCCAAGTATTAAGTCAGATATTATCTCCATCTTTACCTCCCAGAAAACCAAGGTCCAGAACAAAGACATGGTGATTATGATTGAACTTCAGTAACAGTTCAGCCAGTCAAACTGCTATCCCTCCCCCTACATACAGGCACATTGATATTAAATTTGGCTTCACTGTAAAATGGACTAAAAATAAGAACAGCTTCAGTCAAATGCAACCACATCAGAGATTTCACACTGAAAAAGTCACTTTCAGAAAAGGGATATACTGAAAGGTCAGATGGAAATTTCCCCTTTCCCACCCCTAAGTGCCAACACCTCTGTTATTGAGTCTAGGCTCTTTAAGAAGGTGGCTGTGGGCAAGAGTGATCACCCCTCTTGTCTGATATATATAGAAACTGTCTTAAAAAGAAACATGAAAATGAGTGTAAGGATTCAGGGAGGTGGGAGTTAGATGATTTTCCACCATCTGAGGTCAGGTATAGATAATTCAATTTACTTCCCTTATAGTCAAGCAAACTCTCTATAATAGAGAAAAAAAAAAAGGTGTTACTTGAATTACCTCTGGCATATTTGATTTTTTTGCTTGCATTACCTACTCAAGCCAATCTCTTATCACTTAGAAAAAGTGAAGAGAAAAATTAGACAATATCTTCTCCCTTTAACACAGCCACTAATACTCAGAAAGTCCAAATTTTTTAATGTTCATTCATGTTTCCTTGGTAGTTTTGATCCTGTTAATAAAGTTTAGGCAATAAAAATGTATTTTGGAGTAAACATTAAACTAGACCAACCCACCATTGGGTAGCCATTTCTTTCAAGGAAATGAAATGAATAATTTAAAAATTTAGAAACATTTTCCACAGCCTTTACTTCCTGCTCTCCCTACCTCCTTTCTTGTTTAATTTCCTTACTGAAAGTACTTTTTATGGTGCTAGTTCTTAATGAGGATCCTTATCTCTTGCCCTGAAATAATTGACCAAGTGAAAGTAGTTCTCTGTTTTAATTTTGCCTTTTGGAACATCACCTTTGTCTCTCTTTCTATTCTGTCTTTCAAAAGAGTTGACTGAACATCTCAAATTTGTCATCTTAATATCCAGCAATAAGAATATGTGTTCAAGTAGTTTCATTCTTCAATCTTGAATGAAAGTCCTATCTAACACATGTCTTCAAATGACCATTTTTCTATATTTTAATATTCAAAGCATGAAAAATATGAGACTAAACCAAATAAGTTTTATGGGGAGAAAAAAAGCACTAGTTCATTCAGAGTCATTTATTCCATTTCTTGTTCCAGCTGAACATTCATTGCCTCCCGCCCCCTCCTCTTCAGTTTTTTCGTCTCCACGGACTGGATATTAGCTTCGAATGGTTGAGGAAACAGACTTAGGTATTATTTTAGTAACTTTACACTAACCCGACAATGCAATTTATAGCACCTACAAGGAGCCCTCCATGTTCCAATCAATTGTAGCTCTTCTGCTCTGGGTACCAGCACCAGCTGTTATATTTCCCATGAGTCTTTCATTAACACAGCACCAAGGCCCCAAACAGAAACTGAAAAAGCAACAAAGACATAAAGCTTACTTTTTTTTTTCAACACTGACTTCATGCTGCTCTAGCAGTAAAGAACAGATAGAAATTGCATGGAGAAGTTGGCTGTCAACAAAGGGCTGGTTCTTTGCGACTGATCTGAGTTTTCCACTTGAGGGCTTTTAAGCACACAGAATGCGATGCAATACCTCAAAGCATTCCACGCAGTGGCCTATGTTCTTAAAGAAGACTGGCCTCTGGGAGCTTTACGTTTTGAAACAAAGCTGGGGCTAGAGGTCTGTGAGGGTCCATGGCTTTGCTGAAAGGATCTTGTCTAAGGTATGTCAGGAGAGAAACTTAAAATGGCCTAGAGAACATCAAGAACCCTTCTCGCTGTTTCAGAATAAGAAAATGTTAGAAACCCCAATGTCATATTATTTGGAGTTCAGAAAGCCCTGACTGTGGACACTAACACATTTGCAAAATAATCCGACCATTCAAATCAAGCTTTTGTTGAATTCAGACTTGAGCCCTGCTTTTTCCATAATTCAACCTGAAATTATTTTTCATTCGATTCTACTTTTCAAAGAAGGGAAGTCTAGGATTTTAAAATGTTACCCTTAAAGCTCTACACGAAAACAAAGCCGCACATTTTACTAAAATGCATGTAATCAAGACCATTCAAAGCTCAAGCTTTGTATATGGGTTAGGGGTACTATCTACTTATGCTTGTCTAGCTATTTCTGAGCCAAAGCCCTTAGTCCCTGTCACCGAAACACAGGTGGAGAATAGGTATTCTTACCTTTGTGCAAGGAGGACAGGGATCACAACCCAAGGCTAGGGAAATATAAGACATGAAGAAAAGAAAAATTGGGAAAGGCAAATGCCCAATCTTAACATGCAGTCATATTCAATATACAATCCTTATTTTTTAGCACAGGGCTTTAAAATAATAATTAAGCCTCAATTACTGCAGGCAGATAACAGCAATCCCTCTACCCATACAAAATCATACCAAATGCCTTCAGAAGTCATCACTGATTGCTGTTCTTCTCTATTACACACTCCCTCATCCCCTCCAAGTCTTTCTACTTCTTCCTTGGCTTCATTCTTTGTTCCTATTTCAAGACCAACACTATTATTTCACTAAACTTGAATTATTGCACTACTGCCCTCATTTGTCTCCTTGTCTCTAGTTTCTTATCTAATGCATGCTGGATACCATCATTGAGCTATTTTGCTACAACTCCATTATTTCATCGAACTAGCTTCCTGATAAAGAACCAGCAATGCCTTCCTATGGTCCACACACTTCAGTGTTCACCCACTGGTTCTGTTTTCATTTACAGCATCCTTCCCTACCACTCTCTTTGAGGGAACAGCCACCCTCTGATACCATGAAGATGCTTTTCTATTATAAGTATTTCAAGTTAAGACTCTGAGTGTTCACCTCTAGTGGGAGGGAAGGGAGGAGGACACCCAAATCACCTGAAAGGGGCTGAGCTGACCTGGGGCTGGGAAAGACCAGCCGTTCCTTGGGCTTAAGACCCACCAGACATCTTTGTTCTGCACATGAGCTGAAAGTAGAGATACCTACTTCTCAGACTGGAAACAGGAATTCAGTGGGGTGTTCCCTTTGGGCAGAGGTTGGAAACCAAGCCTTCTATTGACTAAGTGGGGAGTAGGCTTGAGGTCCATGGCTCCATGCTCACACAGTTCAAGAAAGATGCAGCCTGGCTGCCAACCTAGAATCATGGAAATGGAAGCTGGGCATCACCTTAACAAACCGAGTGAAGACACTTCAGACGCAAGGTGGATGCCATGACCTCTGGGAAGCCTTCTCTGACCTTATGCCCTTTCTCTGTGATCTCCACTGGGCTTCCTTAGCATCCCACAGTGATGTAAATCATAGATCTTAGCTCACATAGGAAGTTATTCTCCTGCCTGTCTCCACTACTGAAAGCTTGTTGCACAATGCCTGGTATGTAGAGCAGCTCAGTAAATGAAACCAAGCTGTTCTGAAAGGAAAAGCCAGGGTAAGAGTAGGATGGATTGGAAGCTTTCCTTGTGAGCAGGACTCTGATACTTCTTTCCTCCTCATAACCCAGCTCATGACTGTGCACAGAGGAACTTGATTAGTGAGTCAGTCACTGATAAGCTAATGCCATTTTTTATATTCTGGTGTCCCTTGCATTTTTCTTAGATTAAATGCAAAAGTCTAATACTATTACTACTGTAATTCTAAGAGCCTTATATTTAAAACTAATAGTTAAAAACATACCACTCTTTGGGGCTTTGATTTTTAAAACTTCTATGTTAAAAAGTATTCAAATTCATATTTTGTTTTAATCTTTATTTTTCAAGAATGGGAAATTTGAAAATATTGCCTTTTATAATGTCTATCACTCCTTATTTAAAAGAAAAAAGGCCAGATGCAGTGGCTGACACGTGTAATCCCAGCACTTTGGGAGGCCGAGGTGGGTAGATTGCTTGAGTGAAGCAGCTGAAGACCAGCCTGGGCAACATGGCAAGACCCCGTCTCTGCAAAAACCTAGCCAGGCATGGTGGCACACACCTTTAGTCCCAACTACCACGGAGGCTGAGGTGGGAGGATCACCTGACCCTAGGAGGCTGAGAATGCAGCGAGCCATATGCATCCTGCACTCCAGTCTGGGCAACAGAATGAGACCCTGTCTGAAAAAAGAAAAAAAAGAGATACTAAGAAAAAAAATTCCAAAAACTATTTTTAATAAACATTTCTTTAATATTTTTTCAATAATTTTAATTTTTGTGCCAGAGTAGTTTATTAGAAGCAAAAAGTGGTGATAGTGTATTGATTGTTCTACCGCCAGCACAGTGGTCTTTTCTTGAAAAGATAAATAATCATGGTCATTTAGTAGCTTTTATAGGTTTGCCAGGTGAACTTTTAAAAATTAAGTAGTTATCCTTGTCCAGACGGCTGAGTTTACTAGGTAAAGAGTGAGGGGGAGCCATCATTCAGTACCAAAACTTTTAAAGAAGCTGAATTAAGATTAGCAAGTAATTTAACCACATGCATAAATACTGCAAACTTGATCATGATCAAATCACAACTCTTTCTTTACTCCAAGAGAATGAGCCTGTGTACTACAATGGTGTATTGTAATGCGTAATCATTATTCACACAAATCCCTTTATCTCTTATATGATTTAGAATGAGAAGATACCCTCCCAAATTTTAATTGCACAAGCCCCTTCTAACTATTTAAAAAGCGTAAATGATCTTGATAAAAACAAAAAAATTGCACCAATCAAATGTGTAGCTTTAGAGCAACTCTCTTGGTGTGAAGGTAGATCTATTTTGATGTTTTACATCGTGCTGCAGATGACTTTGGAGCATTTGCAAGGTTGTCTGTGATTTGATCTCCAGATGGGGCTACAGCAGCACCGTGGTAGCTCTCCTAATTGGATGTGTTGCTAATGAGAGAGAGGGGCTTGCAGTTGCCTGTTTTGTGTACATGGCATCTCTGTGATGCACACGAACTCTAATTTAGAGCACAGCTTAGTCTGCCGGTTGGGGAAATCTGGCCTACAGGATCTGACTTCAAAAACAGAAATAAAGAGAATTCCCAATCCTGGTTTCCACTTTGGCCTTAACTAGCTCCTATTGTGCTCCATATGGCAGGACATATGTTTCTCGTGGCAGAAATTTAAAACATCTGAAAATAATATTTTCCTGATTGGGCAGCCATTAGGGAGGGATGAGGCAGCATTTTCTGAGCAAAAGATTGAGTCAGTGGTGAACCTGAGAGGCAGTGTCACAGGGACAGCTGCCACCCACTCACCATGGCTCATTTCAAACCCAACAACAATCTAAAAGTCCATAGCAGGTTGGGAGGGCAGGTACCTTTCACTGCTGGAGTATGAGCTTCAAAATAAAAGAACAGACCACACACTGTGCAAAAAGCAGTGCTGAAATATACATTCTTTAATAGATTAATTTTTGTGATCTTATCTGTGTTTTTCACAAAGTCATTTTTAGGCCCTGGACAGTCTCCTGTACATTGTGGGGGAAAGAAGGAATAACTTTCCCATCAATTATCCTGAATTGGACTACATCAGGCCTGGCTGGGCCCCAGGGAAACAGAGTTCAGGTGAGGAAATGTTACAATTTTGCTGATGATGTGGTCCTGTAATTCCCTGGGATTCAGGAAGGGGAATTAGTTGGCAAGGAGATTGAGGGTCTCAGGTAGGGGAAAATGAGATATGTGGAGACCTTAGGGTTATGAAAGGGTAGGATGCAGGGAGAATTCTGGTAAAACCCAAGGCAGCCGGATTAATAATGGAGGCTGAGCCAGGGTGGCTAAATGCCGCATCCTGTAACAGGCATGGGGCGAGGGAGCCTTCTCATGGGATTCCTAATTCAGGGGACGCCATAAAGTCAACATGCAGTTCACCTCGAAAGGCAGTTTCAACTAAGCTAAGAGAGCTGACCAGGATCCAGACTGGAAAAAGAAAAAGAAAGAGGAAGGGAGGGAAGAAGCAGCAAGTTAGCACTCAAGGTGCTGTAACTTTCCTGCCACCTCTTTCACTGCTGCAAACCAGCCATTCTTCCCCGACAAGCACTTTTCCACTGCATTCATTTGTCCCCAGCCTTCTCCCAGAGGCTCTCTCCTGCCTCTGCCTCTCCAAATCTTGGCCATCCTTCAGCACCCAGATCAAGCCCCACCTCTTCTGTAGATATCTTTGGTCAGAATTAATCTCTCTCCTCTCAGCTCCCCCATCACTCCATCTGGCTTTTTTCATCTTTTCCATGATTTATATGAGAGTGATTTGTGCAAATGTCTTTTCTCTTTAACAAGAGAGATTTTTGATCCCTGGAGAATTCATTCATTCATTTCATTCATTCATTCCTGAGACATTTATTGATTGTTGCCTATGTGCAGACACTGTGTCAGGCACTGCATTAGGTGGTTAAGTGTAGGATAAGATACAAATTAATGAAATCCTGGTTTTCATACTGCTTACCTTCAAGACCTGACATTCAAAATGGGTCCTCAAACCAGCTGCATCAGCACCACTCACCTCCTTATTAGAAATGCAGAATTTCTGGTGTCCCCAGACCTAAAGAAACAGAATCTGCACTGTAACAAGCTCTGCAGTTGGGTTCGTGTGCACAGTAAAGTTTAAGAAAGTGTGCTCTAGAGGGACAGATGATGAACAGATAAATAAGTGTACAACAAAAAGTCAGGGAGAACTACTTTAAAAATGAAGCAGGAGGCCAGGTGCGGTGGCTCACGCCTGTAATCCCAACACTTTGGGAGGCCGAGGAGGGCAGATCACAAGGTCAGGATATCGAAACCATCCTGGCTAACACAGTGAAACCCCATCTCTACAAAAAAAAAAAAATATATATATATATATATATATAAAATTAGCTGGACATGGTGGCGGACACCAGTAGTCCCAGCTACTCGAGAGGCTGAGGCAAAAGAATGGCGTGAACCCAGGAGGCAGAGCTTGCAGTGAGCCGAGATCGCGCCACTGCACTCCAGCCTGGATGACAGAGTGAGACTTTGTCTCAAAAAAAGAAAAAAAAATGAAGCAGGATGAGGGGAATGAGGAAAATAGTGCAGGGTTAGCCGGGCACCCTGGCTCACACCTGTAATCCTAGCACTTTGGGTGGTAAGGTGGGAGGATCACTGGAGCCCAGGAGTTCAGGATCAGCCTGGGCAACATAGTGAGTAGAGACAGTGTGAATAAATTAAACTAAGGCCGCAGAGTTCACGGAACTTGAGGTGGGGTAGGATGCACTGGGGAGAACTGGCTATGAAGGGAGACCACATGTAAAGCATGGAGAAGTGACCTGGGGAAGGCCTGGAAGGACATCAGCACCCAAACCTGCTTCTGTAGCAGAGTAAGGGCACCTCATCTCCTCTCCAACACCTCGTGTCTCCCTCCCCTGCTTTAGTTTTTCTAACATACCATCCATTTTTCTTACTTATCTTGTTTTTTCACTCCCCGTCTAGAGCATTAACTCCATGAAGATAGGGGATGGTATTTGCTGTGCCCACTGCTCTATGCCTTCTAAAATTGAATGTCAGGAAAATTGCTCTCATTCCACACTGCCTCTGACACCCTTGAACTGATGGTGAAGCTACAGTTAAGCAGATTCAGGAGAGATGGGGAAAGAGGTGAGGACTCCTGAGCCCTTGAATTTGTGAGGAGAGGCTCCTGTCCCTGAGGAGAGGTGGCTACACACAGCAAGCATAAGCCACACTCAGGGTGTTCTTGGCCATGCTCAGGCTAAACACCACATCATGACATTCAATTCTCCCAGCAACTCTATGAGGCAAGCATGATTTTGACCCCTTATATTTTACATCATTGAGGAGCAGAGAGGTAAAAAAAAAAATAGGTTGCGTCCTATGAAAATGTACATAAAAAATTATCCAAGTCAGCAATATCATATGGTTCAACGTAACTGTATGCCCAAGATAATGAACTTCTTAAGTCGCAGAATGCGGATGCAAATGCACGTCCATCTATCTGACCCCAGAGCTCAAGTTCAAGGGCAAAGCTCTTCCTGGAGGAAGGGCACCAAGGGGAAGCCATGCCATTAAACCTCATTAGAATATTCATACAATGAGTCCTGGGAGAGAGAAGAGAGGATTGGAAATAATTGTCTCTATGAACTATGGCCATATGGTCATCCCAAAATACCTCAGTTTTGAAATGAAATCTCCTAATTCAGCCTTAAAAAGGAATAAAATTCCGACATAGG
The DNA here is from genome assembly GCF_028885655.2 of Pongo abelii. Classification (NCBI taxonomy): domain Eukaryota; kingdom Metazoa; phylum Chordata; class Mammalia; order Primates; family Hominidae; genus Pongo; species Pongo abelii. The sequence goes on along the minus strand of NC_071990.2, from coordinate 91,162,901 downwards.
CTACAACATGGATGAACCTTAAACTCATCATTCTTAGTGTAATAAGCCAGACAAAAAAAGGACAAACAGTGTAGGATTCCACTTAGATGAGGGACCTAGAATAGTCCAATTCATACAGATGACAAACAGAGTGGTCATGGCCAGAAGCTGGTGGGAGGAGAGAATGGAAAGATTAGTGTTTAATGAGTACAGAGTTTCATCTGGGGAAGACAAAAGTTCTAGAGATGGACGGTGATGATGGCTGCACAACAATGTGAATATATTTAATGCCACTGAACTGTACACTTTAAAGTGGGTAAAATGGTTAAATAGCATGCCATGAATATTTCACCACAAAAAAAGGCAGCCCTTGCTTCAGTTGACTTGAGTTAATCATAAGCATTGTTGGATACTTCAATGCTAAAAGATGAGGACTATTATTTCAAGTCTGTATCTTTGTGTCATAAAATGTACATATGTATACAAATATATTTGCATGTATTATATGTAAGTAATAATAATAATAAGGATAGCTAACATTTATTGAGCACTCACCTTGTGCCAAACTCTGATTTATATATTGTATATGTAGTAATGCACTCAGTGTTCACAGTAGCACTATAAAACAGGTATTTTGATTGTCTCTGTTTTGTTTCATACCCACTGCCCTATAACATATATACATAAGATCATCCCTTGGTATCTGAGGGCGACTGGTTCCAGAACCCCTGTGGATACCAAAATCAGCAGATGTTTAAGTCCCTTATGTAAAATGGGACAGTATTTACATATATTGTATGCACATTCTCCCAAATACTTTAAATCATCTCTAAATTACTTTGTATAGCCAATACAAAGTAAATATTATATGTGTTAGTCTGTTTGCATTGCTATATAGGAATACTTGAAGCTGGGTAATTTATAAAGAAAAGAGGTATATTTTGGCTTACGGGTCTGCAGGCTCTATGGGAAACATGGTACCAGGATCTGCTCCTGGTGAGGGCTTCAGGAAGCTTCCAATCATGGTAAAAGGAAAAGGGGAGCTGGTATATCACATAGCGGGAGAGGGAGTGAGAGAGAAAGGAGGAGGTGCCAGGCTGTTTTAAACAACCAGCTCTCACATGAACTAATAGCAAGAACTCAGTCATCACCAAAGGGATGGCACTAAGCTATTCATGAAGAATCCACTCCCCTGATTAATCACCTTCCACCAGGCCCCACCTCCAACATTGGGGATCACATTTCAATATGAGATTTAAAGGGGACACACCCAAACCATATTCCTATGTAGGTCATTGCTACCTCGTATTGTTCAGGGAATAATGGCAGGAAAAACATGTGTACAAGTTCAGTATAGACACAACCATCCATTTTTTTCTTGAATATTTCCAATGCACAGTTGGTTGAATCCATGGATGTGGAATCCGCAGCTACAGAGGGCTGACTGTACATGTTACAGTGCCTTCACCTTGTTTTTGTACTATTTGGGGATCTCCTTGAGGGCTTTAAGTACAAAAGACTCTATAATGAAGACTGATTAGAATCAGAGGCTTGGAACAACCACCGAGTGAAGTCCTTAATAAATTTTCAAATGAATAACAACATCACAATGAAAATTTCTGCCAAAATGCATCCTGATATTTTTACTAAGTGGAAACGTGACTAGATACAGCCTGCAAAAGCTGGCCCTACTTAAAAATGGCCTTTGGTTTGTATGTTTCACCCAAATTATAGTATCATAAAAAGGCCTTTTTTAGATGAAGGAAATTTCATGCAATGGTTTTGTGTCACCTCACCATTTCTGTGGATAATGTGACCTCCCCATCGCTAGTTTCAACCCCACCTCATTAGAAGCAGGACGCTCTGTAGTTTGGCCACAGAATATTTTTAGTTTCTTCTGACAATATTAGAACTGGGTGTAGAATAGTCAGCTAACAGTTCTCTCTAATTGTTGCACCTACTGCATAGAAACTGAAAAAAAATGATTGAAGTTCCAGTCACAATTTTGCTGGAAAAGGTGTGATGTCTGTCAGCTCTTCAAGAGTTAAGCAGCAGATCTTGCACTTTCAAAGCCGGTTGTTTTGCAAGAAGTCTTAGGTGAAAACAATGAGACAAAACGATGCTTTGTGAAAGACAATGACATCCATTCAAATGCCTCTCACCAGCTCTTTATACTCACCTATTTTGCACAGACGTGTATCCAGAATTATCCTGTTCTATTAACTAGTCTGGTATAGGCTCAAAGGAAAAAAAAAAAAAAAAGACACTTTTTCCCCTTAAATGCAGGGTTGGGGGTGGAAAAAAATGAAAGCAAAAAGACATCTCTTTCAACTCATTCAGTCCCAGCATTCACTAGGTGGAGAGGTTGTTTCTAGTCAAAGTTCCTTTCAGCACTTTATGGGAAGAGCCAAAAGCTTCCCAGAAGTGCAAATTCCCAAGTGCATGCTTCATGGTTTAAAATAACTCACTTCTCTACAAATGAAGTAGCCCCCATGATAGGGGCAAAGGGAAATGTCCTTTTGTTTCTTTTCTTTTTTAATATGTCAACATGATTCATTGCAAAAATCCTGAAAATTGGAGAGCAAAACAGCTTATTAGGTCTCTGGTCGATTTCATGTCTTTCTCCTTCAACACATTCCTCAGAGATTAATCTCAACTTATATATGTTGAAGGAATATATTAATCCCATCTTAAGTACGCCCACCACTTCCCAAAGAACTTAGTGCACAATTTATGAGATTCTGTGCTCAGGACACTTAGATTTTTGGTCTGCAGTTCAAGTTTATTGCAGTTCAAGTTCACAGGGCTCAGAGTGTGAGGGAAATGGGTGTCAGGAAGGTGTTCTCCAAGCAAAACTACTCATGAGAGGAGAGGACAGTGGAGGGAATGGCCCATCACTGAGCCGAGCTGGGATCCTGGGTAAGGGTCCAAGGCTTCCTAGGTCAGGAAGGGGCAATCAGGTCCCTCAGTGCAGCCTTTGAGATGCACCTGTCAGGCATCCATCAGACTGAGGAGCTGTGGACACAAGGCCCTTTACAAATTGCATTGGCAGGAGCGAGCATAACCAACCAATTGCAAGAAAACTGAGTTGAGTATAGTGCCATGTGTGAAGAGGCCCAGGCTGATGAGTAAAATTCTGGCCCTGTCCATTATGGGCTATAATGCCTCCCATCATTACATCTTTTCACTTAAATAGTCAAAAGCTTGCTTTCATCTGTGTCATCACTTTGTCCCTGGTTTCACCAACCTGTGAATGCAAAATAAGTCATGTTTACAATTAGGCCTAACTTATAAGGGCCTCAAGCCTCCACTACTTCTGGCAAGAATTCCAGTCTTTTCTGGAATAATTCACTCCAAATATTTAAGAAATTCCTCAGAGCGTCTTGCATGTATCTGTGAACTAATCTTTACTGCAGTCTCTTGCAGTGGCTGCAGAAACCCAGACAAGGCCCTCTCTACCTGATATGCCAATCATCAGCCTGCTCTGCCAACATTCTATGGCAGGTGGAGCTAGAAGCCCACTATTGCTGAGTGCCAGGCTGAAAATTCCCACACTCCAGCCATGTGGCTATGACCAAGCCATCCATTTGCTGACCCTCTGCCTTGCTGTCAACACTGTCACCACCTCCACCAACACAGAGCCATCCCCTTCATATACCCCAGTGATGCAGGAGACACCCTACCCATTCAGCCCACCAGGCCATGCTGGGCTTACACACCAGCTCAGCCTGCAGCTGAGCTGGGCATACCTCAGCCCACCTTTGTTGTAACTCATACCCACATTGGGTGGTTTCTGAGCTCTTGTCCCTCATCCGAGAAGAATGAAAATAGGCTGACAACTGAAGGGTGAGAAAGGCAGATAATAATTTTTTTGAGCGATGAAACAGCCCTCCGAGGAGAGGGGACACTAGGGTGGTCAACCACTGTTTTTCTCTCTTAGTGTGGCTGAGTCCAGGGCTTTTATGGGCTCAGAATAGGGGAGTGAGTGCTGATTGTTTTGTGAGTATGCAAAAATGGTTAAAACAAAGGCACCACTCAAACATGGGCACAACAGCGGAAAAAACCAATTAGGAAAGGGTAGGCATATGTAAAATAGGTGAAGGATGGAGATCAATCAGAGGAAAACATGCAAAACCTGAAGACACGTTCTTAATCTGGTCCATGGATTTAACTTGTAGCTAGGCTTTCAAGGCTTTAAAGTGTCTTTGGCTTGGAGATGGGGTTTCACCAGGGGCCCACCCCTGTCTGCCTAGGATTTATCTGCCTCCTGCCACTATGACCAGGAGAGAGCTCTGACAATTTGCCCAGGCTGGTGCGGCTTCTTGTGGTAGGAGTGTAGGTGTTCCTTCTTGTGATTGTCTCCAGGTATGACCCACAGCAACACTGCCTGAGCCCAGGCATTACAGCGTTTCAGTTGAATAGCACAGCTCTTTCAATTGGCATGTTTGCAACCATTTACCCCAAAGCTCTCTCATGGCAACAGGTGGCTGCCTCAGCAGTGTTGCTAGTATCTTTCTAAAGATCAGCACTTCACAGCAAAGATGCAAACCCTGGTATTGAGTTCAGCTTACCTCTTCAGGCTCATCCTCTCTATGGTGAAGTTCTTACCCAAAGCCCTATTACCCTCTCCCTCAAACTTTGATCTGGGACACTGAAGGCCATCAGTCATGATTTTATGTTTTCACTTCTCCTTTTTGGGACCAGGGTTGTACCCCTCCATTCCCATGTACATTTATGGAGGGACAAGGTTACATAAAGCCACAAAAACACATGGCTAGGTTGGAGGAGAGAGACTCTTTTGGCATCTGAGCCCCAGACCCTGAATTAGGCCATATTATTCTGTTATGAAAACAAATTGTATCAGATTCTCCTTGTGCCCATTCAGACAGTGGTTATCAAGTGCCTATTACAATTCACTTATTCATTTATTTATCTAGCACCTATTGAACACCTACCATCTGACCATGTGCCAGGCACTGTGCTAGGCTTTGGAAACACAAAGATGAGTAAAACAAGGTTCTTTAACTCAACATACAGTCTATATGAAAGACATCTGTATAAATTACTTACAATATAATGTTATCTTTAGGGCTATGGGGAACAGAAGAGCAGAGGATTCCTTCTGTCTGGCAGAGTCAAAGTAAACTTCTCAAAGTCAATGATATTGAGGCTTGGTATTAAGGAATGAATAGGACTACCTTAGGAAGAGAAGTGTAAGGAATTTCAGAGAGTCAGTAATGAGCGTTGGCCTTGGGGCATGGAAGTTCCTTGCTAACTTAGAGAAGCACTAGAATTAGATGTGGCTGGAGCACGTGGCTGAGGAGAGACTGGAATAGCATGAATGAAGCTTGTTAGTTGCACTGGAACAGCTCACAAAGAGCCTTCCCTTGTAAGAACGTAATTTTGTTCAATTTCAAAAACATTTATTAAACACCTACTAGGTTTCTGGCATTCTGCTCTTTGGGCACTAGGGGTGGAAAGATTACTAAAGCATGGCCCCTATCTTTGAGGGGGTTAAATCATCTGAAAAGAAAAAGTTATGCAGATCATTTCAATTTAATGTTAGGACAGGGCTAAATACAGGATGCCCTGGGGCACTCAACCTGAGGGGAGAAGGGGTGGGGTTTGTCTGGAGCAGGTTTCCTGGAAGCATTACTACCAAAGTTTAATCTTGAAAGATAATCTTCCAGCAAAGAAAAAGGAGAAAAATCTTTCCAGGCAGATAGAACAAAGAACAAAGACATCATTTATTGTTTTCCTTTATTTTGGAGGAGGACATGATAAGAAGCAGCTCGGTATTGCTGAAATATGAAATGAAAGGCTGGAGATGGCAGGAGGTAGGAATGGGGAGACAGGTAAGAGCTAGAATATTTGAGGTTCTGATACACCAGGCTGAGATCATTAGATTGAGTCTTGGAGGAAATGGAGAGCTATGGCAATGTCTCAATCAGGGGAGTGACATAATCAATTCTGCATTTTAGATATGTCACTCCAGTGCAGTGGGAAACAGGACAAATTTGTGGGCAAGGAGACTTGGCTATAGCAATATTCAGGCAAGAAATGAAGTCTTGAAGGAGGGGGTGGAGGGAGGAGATTACTTCATCTATGACTTGTTTGCCTAGATATCTTCTATTGAGCTAATTTCTAAATGACACTATTATGTTAAATGTGGCACTTTAAGTTCATGGCTGATGCTAGACCTAGACAGAAAGAAAACTCATGCTTTAAAAATGAGTCTGGAACACATGTTTATAGCAGCATTATTCACAAAAGTCAAAAGGTAGAAGCAACCTAGTTGTCCATTGAGGGGTGAATTGATAAACAAAATATGGCATATACATACAATGAAAAATACTCAGCCTTAAAAAGGAATAAAATTCTACACATGCTGCAAAATAGATGAACCTTGAGGATATGCTAAGTGAATAAGCCAGTCACAAAAAGACAAATACTATATTATTCCACTTATATGAGGTAGCTAGAGTAGTCAAATTCACAGGGACAAAAAGTAGAATTATGGTTGCCAGGGCTCACGAGAGGGAAGAATGGTGAGCTAACTTTTTAACAGATACATATTTCCAGTTGGAGAAGATGAAAATTTCTGGTGATGTATAGTGATGATGGTTGCACAACAATATGAATGTTCTTAATGCCACTGAACTATACACTTAAAAATGGGTAAAGTGGTAAATTTTGTGTTAAAATATATATTTTACCACAATTTTTTTTAAAAAAGGAGACAAAGCCATGTATTAGTTATGGTATATATTGGTCTTGTCAAATAACAAAGAGGTAGATCTGCTAAAACTAGATTCACAGAAATGAAGAAATGTAAGAGGTAAAATGATACATGGTTGAATAATCCAATCCATGGCAATCCACAGCAAAACCTTTTCAAAACCAAGACTGAATTCTGTAATACATCTTGAAATATGAGATTTATAGGGCTAAAATACAATCTAGCACCAATTTTTTAAAATAATAAAAATTCTAGACCACACCACCATCTGTTTCTGTAAATAAAGTTTTATTGGGACCTAACTACACTCATTTGTATTATGCATTGTCTGTAGCTGCTTCCACTCTACCATTACAAAGTTGACTAGTTGCAACAGAGAATATCTGACCTGAAAAGATTAAAATATTTACTGTCTGGCCCACTACTGAAGAAGTTTGCTGAACCCTGTCCTAAACATTTGGATATAAACTATGCATTAGATAAAAGCCTTGTACCAATGTTAAATTTGCCTAGGGTGAGACTGTATTTTGGCTATTGGTGAGAATTCTTTTGTTCTTAGGAAAGGAGTGCTGAATATTTATGGGAGAACATTCAAATGGTAGGTAGATAGATGGGTGGGTGAATGGAGAGAGAGAGAGAGACAGAGAAAATGTGGTAAAATGGTAATACTTGGTGGATCTTCATGAAGAGTAGAAAGGTGTTCACATATTCTTCTTGCAACTTTTCCAAAATTTGAAGTTTGTCAAAATAAAAATAGGAGAAAAAAACAAATAAATCTACCTTTAGAACCCAATTCCTTTCTGTTCTACTCTGCACCTTCTTGAGCCCTGATGATTTTATGACTTCTTACAATTGCAGATTAAAATAAAATGTTCAAGTCAGGGACAAGGTCATACCCTCTCTTCCCTGTAAAGGCACAAAACTATTAAAACCAATCACAACCAATTAGTTCCTGGATTCCTTTTGGTGGTTTTTTTAAAATTAGTTTTGGATTATTGTGTTTGGGGTTCTCCACATGCTATACAGATAATGCCAGCAAGTTCTCTTGTTGATGGGCTATAAAAATAACAAATGAGTAGCACACTTTCCCTACTTACATTTCTATAGACACTTAGAAGTAGAATGAGTCTACTTATGTTCCACTTGCCACTTTAAGGCACCACTTATTCCAGTGTTGGACCAGCTTTCTCTTCACTGTTTTTTTGTTTGAAGAGCTGAAAGTGACCTCACTGCTCACAAGCTAATTAGGGATATATAACATGCATCCAGAAAGAGATACTTGAGAACAGCTGTCAAGGAGTATATAGCTTCATACTGTCTCAACAATCCTACACTTAGAATATATTCTTAAGACTTGCTCAGCACAAGCTTTGAAGTGATATGTACAGGATTTTCTTTGCAAGATTTTTGTTTATTTGTTTGTGGTGGTAGGGAATTGAAGGTAATCTGGGAATTGATGGAGGAGTGAATAGATATAATGTGGTAAATGCCCACCACAGAGTACTTTGTGTCCTTAAGAAGAACAGAGTAGACATGTCCATAGCAACATGTGCACAGCACAAAACAGTGCTTGGTGAGAAACAGAGTGACAGATAGTAACACTATAGCATTTGAGGAAATTAGAAGTACTTGCACAGAAGACACTGGTAGACATTTTTCAAAAACACTTAAAGCTAAGTGATACACATTAAATACTTTTCAATGGTTGTTAGCAGAAAAGGGGAATAGAAAGGAATATATAATTAAATTAAACATTAAGAAACTCTTGGAAAGAAAGAAAAGCCTTGCAGCCCCAATGATGAGGTTTAAGGAATAGAAAAAATAACTTACAAGAAGATCCAAGCAACAACATACAATATATAAGTGATGAATACATGAAGCCAAGAAGCAATCAGCAAGAGTAGTTTATCGGGGAAATCTTCCTGGAAAAGGTGACTTTTAGGCACAATACTTTATCCCTCACTCATTACTATCCCCCATTAATACTCCTATTAATCCCACAGAATAGCTGTGGCCATCATAGAAACTAATAATACTTGATGATAACACTGACTATATTCTGGATATTTATTTAGAGCCAAAATACAATCTTGAATAATTTACATGCATTATTTTATTTAACCTCCACAAAACTCAGGACATCAGGATTATTATCATCCTATTTCATAGATGGCGAAACTGAGACTCGGAGACATTAATTTTTCCAAGGTGATATAGCTGGAATGTGGCAAAACAAGATTGATACCCCATATGTTTGACTACAAAGGCTGTGCTCTTAACATATTTTCTGGTGATGACACATGGCAGACACTCAAAAAATGCTTGCTTAATGCCAAACCAAAGAAGGCAACAGTGCTTTTAGAGCTTCTTTCCAGATTTGAAGCCACGCAAGTGGCAGCCAAAACAAATTCCTGTTAATTAACATGCTTGTTATGACAGGTAGTCCCAGTCCTGGATCTCTCTAGGTTTATTCATTCATTGAAAAAAATTTATTTGATAGAGAATGTACATGTGCTATATTGTTCTAAGTGCTAAGGATACAGCAATGAACAATTCAAGCAAGGTTTCTACTTTCATGAAGTTACAAATATGTTGGGGGAAAGAGAAGGGGGGGCTATATTAAAGCTGAGATTATCACCTATCATAGTAAGTCAAAATATAATTGTAAAGTATTAAAAGGTAGCAATATACATGTTATCTAAAGAAAATATACAGGTAAATACCAAAAGAAACCACTATTTTATGTAGTTGCTACTGAAGAGTGGAGTCGACCTTTGTGTGTATGTGGCAGTGTTTTGTTATAAACGTTTTTAGAATTATTTGACTTTTTAAACTACACACATGTGTTACTTTGTTAAAAAAAAAAAAAAAAAAAACACACTACAAAGCTACCATTCACCAAACCAGGAAAGGCCTTTGAAGGATAGAGGGAGATAGGACAAATGCATCATGTATCTTTAAATGTATTCACAGCCTAGAAATCATCATAGAAACTAACCTTTCCTTCAAATTTTATATTTTATATCCTAAAATTTCAGCAGACATACTGTCCATTCAATAAATAATATTAGGCTGGGCATGGTGGCTTGCACTTGTAATTCCAGCACTTTCAGAGTCTGAGGTAGGACAATTGTTTAAGGCCAGGAGTTTGCAACCAGCCTGGGCAACATGGCAAGACCCTGTCATAAATAAATCAAGAAATGATTTGCAGCCAATAATCATAGTTTTAAATTAGTTGGGAAAATCCGTAGAGTCATAAAGCACATGTTTGCTCACTATTTGGATTACCAAAAAAAGAAAATGGTATGTTCACAAAGACCCATGCTCAAAGAATTCTTAACTAGTTAAAATCACCAACTATCAATAGAATTAAATTCAATGATTACAGAGAAAGGTTTGAAAAATATAGATAGGGATAATAAAACTATACTTATATGAGATAAAGAACTGGCAAAATATTCAGACTGACTAGTAAAGATTCTGGATTACTTAGAAATGACCAAAATAGACTAAAATCAGAATTGAACTTAATCTTTTTTTTAAACAAATCATATACAAAAATCATAACATGATGGGGGAAATTGTTCATGGTATATGTGACAATTATGTAAGGCTTGATATGCATCAGATTCTTACACTGATGTGCTACCTGCTCTAAACTATTCTCTTAGCAAATACCAGGAGAATACCTATAAGTTTTTCTTTCTTTTGAGATGAAGTCTTGCTCTGTTGCCCAGGCTGGAGTGCAGTGGCATGATCTTGGCTCACTGCAACCTCTGCCTCCCGATTACCAAGGATTCTCCTGCCTCAGCCTCCCGAGTAGCTGGGATTACAGGCACACACCACCACACCCAGCTAATTTTTGTATTTTTAGTAGAGACGGGGTTTCACCATGTTGGCCAGGCTGGTCTCAAACTCCTGACCTCGTGATCCACCCGCCTCGGCCTCCCAAAATGCTGGGATTACAGGCGTGAACCACTGTGCCTGGCCAAGTTTTTCTATTTTTATTGCTAGTACCTACTACTATTTTTCTGATTCTTCTGTCTCCAAAACCTCACTGCCATTCTTTTCTATAGTACTTCTTTTTTTTCTCTCTCTCTTTTCTTTTTCCTTTTGTTTTTTTTGAGACAAGGTCTCACTCTATCACCCAAGTTGGAATGTGGAGGCTCACTGCAGCCTCCACCTCCCAGGCTCAAGCAATCCTCCCACTTCAGCCTCCTCAGTAGCTGGGACTACAGGTGCTTGTCACCTGTTTAATTTTTTTACAAATTTTTGCAAAGATGGGGTCCCAGTATGTTGCCCTGTCTGGTCTTGAACTCCTGGGCTCAAGCAATCCTCCCACTTCAGCTTCCCAAAGTGCTGCAATTACAGGCATGTAATCAGCCTCTTTTCTGTAAAAATATTCAATTGCAGTACTTGATTTAAGGAGATTATAGAAAATTTAGGGAAAGGTTCCAAGATATTGACACTTTGGTAAATAATTCTTAACAGAAAAACCAAAAGAGCTTGATCTATTAAGTCAGAAGTGAGATAAGGAACATAAGGACTTTTTCTTGTTTGTATCCAGACCAATAACAACAACAAAAAACATAGACCCGTGAGCAGCTGACATGAAATTTGTGGTGACTAATTAATTTTTAATTAATTAACTTGTGCTGCCTTGTTCATCTACTAATTTCCAGGTTCCCAATGGCTTACTGATAAATTAGTCCTAATGAAATCAAACAGATCTAAAAGGAACCAGCGTTTCTCTCTCCTAGGATTATCTCCGTGTTTCTAAAGACAGACCAAAACCAGAAGGTTACTTCCAAAATTTAATCTGTTCCAACCAGTCCAAATATTATTGGTTTTCAAGCATTCAATTTCCCTGCACAAAGAGCATGTACTTTTTACCAGTGACTTGGCACTAAACTCCGTCTTCAAATTTAGCTATGCAGTCTTGACTTTGAACTAGACAGGGGATTTCCATATTTTCCCCATCTTCATTTTAATAAAATGCCTCAATTTTCTTCAGTACTACTTTAAAAAATTCGGCTCTGTCTCTAAGAAACGAAAGAGTAGAGTGTTGTAGTTTCATAGAAATTTAAATTTAAAGTTTCATATATTATAGGCACCATTCATAAAACTACACATGAAAATTTAGAACTTAAATTAAGCATAAATATTTATCAAAGAGAGGAGTAGGGGCAAGAAACGCACACAGCTAAGGATATGGTAGCTTGAATTAGGATCGTGGTAGTGGAAATGAAAATTGAAAGCATTCAGTAAGTGTTTCAGAAGTAGATGGATAATAATGAGGATGGTGGGAGATGACGGACGGCAAAAGAGGAGGCAAGGATGATTTCTAAGTTTTAGCTCAAGTGACTTGGGGGACACAATGCCATTTACTGGGATATGCAGGCTAGAGTACAGGTATGAGAAAATAACCCTTTCAATTTTGTAGACATTTTACTTTTGAGAAGCCTAGTAGATTTCCAAATGAATATGTCAAATAAGACATTCGATATATGACTTTGGGGTTTTGGGGTGAGGTCAGGGCCATAGGTGTTGATTTGGGGGTCACAGGCATAGAGACAGTATTTAAAGCCCTAGTCCCTGATGAAGTAAGAGTGTAAAAAAAAAAAAAAAGACAGCGAACTGGGGCTAAGAAGCTAACCCTCATACATGTCACAGTTTAGAGGTTTGGGAAAGAGAAGACAGAAAATGAAACTAAAAAGACGTGAATAGAGAGGAGGAATACCAAGAGTATGAAAGATGAGACAGAGACCAAGAAAAGAAACTAACAAATGTCGCTGAGAGATGAGTCAAGTGAGGAAAGAAAATGACCTCTTGTTTGGCTACATGAAGGTCAATAGGTCTTCAATGACCTCAAGAACCTTGACATGAGTCCACGGAGTTGTGGGGAGAAAAGCTTGAATGGAAGGTGAAGATGTGAAAATTGTGTCTGTAGTCAACTATTTCAAGAAATTTTGTTAGACAGGAGGCCCAGAAGTGGTATGATTGTGAGAGGGGAATGTGAGGTCAAGGGGTTTGCTCTGTCATTGCTGTTGTTCTTACTCCTTTTTACTTTGGAAATTTAACCTACAAACAACCAGAGAATAATATTAAGTACCCTCATGTACTTATCACCCAGCTTCAATAATGATCAACTTTTTTGTTTGTTTCAACTATTGCCCCATTAAAATTGTTTTATTAAGGTAAATTTACAAAAGTAAAATTCACTGTTTTGGGTGTACAGTTCTGAGTGTGTATAACTGTATACAGCCATATATAACCACCACTAAAATCAAGATATAGAACAGTTCAATCACCCCCAAATGGTGCTTCCTGCCCCTTTGTAGTCATCTTCTCCATTCACTCACAGCTCCTGAGTCTTCATCTAGCTCTTCTAGACTCTAGACCTCCATATCTGACTCCCTGCTGGATAACTCTACTTGTATGTCTCATAGAAATGTCAGATTCACTATGTTTAAAAATAAATTATTGGAAATGAAAAGACAAGCCACAGACTGGTATAAAAAATATTTGCAAATCGTAGCTTCAACAAAAAACATATATCCAACAAAGACCTTATTATTGAGCTACTGTGATTCAATAATAAGACAAACAGCTCAATTTTTTAAATGAGGAAAAGATTTAAACAGATACTTTGACAAAAAGATATACAGATGGCAAATAAACACATGAAAAGATGCTCGACATTATTAGTCATTATGGAAATGCAAATCAAACCACAATAAGATAGCACCGCATACCCACTAGAATGGCTAAAATTAAAAAGCTTGACCATATCATGTGTTGGCAAGGATGTAGAGCAATTGAAGCTCTCCCACATACTGCTGGTGGGAATGTAAAATGACATCATCACTTTGGAAAATGGTTTGTCAGTTTCTTTAAAAGTTAAACATATACCTAACCATATAATTTAGCTGTCCCACTCATAGATACTTACCCAAGCTATAAATGAAAGCATGCCCAAGAGAAAGAAAAGCATCATCTGTACACACAAAGACTTGTACACTCGTGTTCCTAGCAGCTTTATTTGTAATAGCCTAAATTAAAAACAACCCAAATGTCCATCGACAGATGAATGAATAAAAAATTTTGGTGTATCTATACAATGGAATATTACTCAGCAATAAAAGGAAGTGAACTATTGATACACACAACATGGATAGATTCAAAATAATTATGCTGAATGGGAGAAGCCAAACAAAAAGAAGTAATTCATATAGTAGTCAATTCACGTCAAATTCTAGAAAATCCAAACTAATGTACAGTGACAGAAAGCAGATCAGTGGTTCCCTGGGATGACAGGGCACAGATGGAGCGATGGATTATAAAGGAACACCAGGAAGCTTTTGAAGATGATGGAAATGTTTATTATGTTGACCATGGTAGTGGTTTCATGGGGTACAAACATGTTAAAACCCATTAGATTTTACATTTTAAATGTGAGCTGCTCATTATATGTCAATTAGGTGTCACGAAACTATAAATAAAACTTAAATTATTTATCCTTCCCTTAAAACTTGCTCATCCTTTGCTATTCCTTCGGTGAATGGCTGTACCCTCTACTCAACCACCCAAGTCAGAACCTTGAAGTCATCCAACTCCTCTCTTTGACACTCACCCTCCGATTCAGTACTTACATCCCATTCACCTGAGCTATTTTCATACAGAGTTGTAAAAAAAACTCTGCTCACCCTAAAGCAAGTTTCAGAGAAACTCCCAGAATCCAGAATATATGGGTTTTAAGACGATAAAACCATAGGTAGAAAGGTTAACAGTGAAGAGTACGTTTTTCTCTTAGCAGCCCTATCCCCTACACTTGAAAACTTTTCCTGAGTAAAAGCTTAGGATGATGATCCAATAAGCCTGAGCTTCCTGTGACCCTTTAGAGATAGAAACGTGTCCTGTGTGCTGCCAGGTCACTACGAGGAATAAGGGACTTGAGATTTTGAGAAGCCAAGTTCATATACAGAAGGCACTGCTCTTAGTGGAAAACTGTACTAAAGTTGCTTTCATCCTAGTGTGCACATTGTTTGGATCACCATTTGGAAAAAGCAACCCTTAATATTAATAGGTCTTGGATGGGAATACATGCTTAATTGGGAGGAAACAAAGTAAGTAAATTGCTCAAAAAGAAGTGGAAATAATAGACATGGGAAACCCAGGGAATATATAAAATAAACATATATAGGAGAACTTGAAAAGGAACAACAAATGAATGTGAGAAAATAGACCAAACCACTAAAACCAACCCAATGTGACAAGGAGGAAACGCAGTAAAGTACTAAAAAATATATATATATACAAATGATGTGATGCATAGTTTTTATTGCTTTCCTCTATATGCAGTTTTCCTGCCAAAATATTAAACGCATGCAATCATGATTTACATGCTGTGTATAAAACCAAACAAAATATACACAGCCTTCAAATAAATGTTCATTGTATTTTACTTATAATCAGTGATGTCCTATGATAGAGGCACCTGGAATATCACATCTAAATACTTTTTTATTCAACCTGAGAAAGCATAAATTTAAAAAGATGAAAATATAGAAAAAATTAAAAACATAAATACTTTTTGAAAGCATGACACGACAAATATTCTTTGATATATGTAATCTCAGCACTTTGGGAGGCTGAGGCGGGCAGATCACCTGAGGTCAGGAGTTCGAGATCAGCCTGACGAACATGGAGAAACCCCATCTCTACTGAAAAATACAAGATTAGCCGGACGTGGTGGCGCATGCCTGTAATCCCAGCTACTTGGGAGGCTGAGGTAGGAGAATCGTTTGAACCGGGGAGGCAGAGGTTGCGGTGAGCTGAAATAGCACCATTGCACCCCAGCCTGGACAACAACAGCAAAACTCTGTCTCAAAAAAAAAAAATAGATATCAGTATATTACTCATATAAGCCTATGACTTAAAATTTGTATTTTATTTCTGGGACATTTTCAAGTACTGTCCTTAATATACCTCTTAATACATGATGGCAGGGAAATACAAGCTGTTTGAGAATTAATTATACAAAATTGGAGGGAGTGGGTTATATGGAGTGCTGCCTATTTTTAGCTCCTCAACCCTAAAACTACACATCTGATATTTAAAAATGAAGATCAAATACAGTTCTCTTGGATGCCTGCCCTCAGCTCCTGCCTCACATGTGATCATTTTGGCCACAGCTCTGCTCTCAGTGTGTCTTTGCATGACACTTTTTTTCTTCCTGTTTTTAAGCATTACTGACTTCCACTGTCTCTCTGGACCCCTCTAGGCATATTGTGGTCCAGCCTTTAGCTCATAGACCCTTTAATTATGCCATGTGCAGGAAGCAGGTTGGAAAGGATGGCAACTGTAGACATATCTGCCAACAGATGAGTGAAAATGTGCCTTCACTTGCCTTATGCGCTGGGAATATCTCTGACAGAAAAGAAAAAATATATATCTACATATATATATGACCTCTGTCTTGCTGTCAGGGTAGCGAAATCCATTGTGATCTGTTGTGTAGGTGTCAGCTCCACCATTTTCTAGTGCCTGGAGGCAGATTTAAGTTGAATACTCAAATGCAACCCGAAATCATCTCTCTGAAATCTAAGTGAAATGCACCTATTTTTTCCTTGCTCCATTTATCAAGATTATCTGGAAATTTTCAACTACTTCTATTTATATATTCATTTTCTGTATTTTATCACTTTGAAATTTCCCGTAATCAACCAGGGAATGGCTCAACATATTACTGCTGCTTGAACATCACTTCTAGCAAGATGATGTTGTCACATTAATGACCCTGTGACCTTTAGGAATAAGAAATATATAAACACCAACTGTTTCCATTAGAAACAGTGGTTCCTTCCACGGTAAAGAAAAATTTAATGTTCACATATTGAGTACAGAGTAATGGAAATCCCATTCCAAGCTTAGAGAAAAACTTCCCTGCATTTATGGCTGTAATACCTGAAGTTACCATCTGTTGAATTTTTCCATAAAATCCTCTCTGACTGCAGTGGGCTAACCAGCATCCTTTCTGAAAATAAATTGGTATAATTTCCAGTAAATGCGGTAGATGGAACTGACAAGTTCAGGCCACTTTCCCACTAAAAACACCTAAAATTGTAGGATAAAATAAAGCAAAATGATTTACTTACTATATAGTTGAGCTCAAACTAAAGAAAGGAAATTTTCCAGAAGCTGGGAAAAAAGCCGGCACCAAAACCTAAAATGGCAAGAATAAAAGTGTTGGGGACCACACAGCCAACAGACCCAGGCGTGGGCCTTCGGGTCTTGAGGCTAATATTTTAATGTCTTTAGAGGAATAGAAGAATTGAGGCTTCAGCTATTCAGAGGCGAGGCATGGCAACAGCATTATTTTTCACCATCTGTGAAATAGGACCCTGGCCAGCTCCTCCCGCAAGCCCAAGGGAGCATCTCCTGGGCACTAGGCGAAGAGAATCACCTATGAATAGTCAGAAACCTAAGCTTGAGCCTTTGTCTGTGGTATCCAAATTTGTGATACCAGCACGATATAGGATTTTAAAAAACTGGTCCGGAACAGACAAGAATCCTAGAGTGTCTGCAGAGGAAGACATAAAGGAAACATAGCTCAAATGAGACTTCCACAGAAAACTCGATCGCAGCTGAGTTCGCAGTAAAGTATTACACTTACGGAAGGAAATAAACTGCCATGAGAAAGAGCGGGGCATGCAGACCCAGGAACTAAGGTAATAGAACAATCAGAAAAGGTCTATACAGTAAATATGGTTATAATACTTAAAACAGATTTTAAGGGTAATAGGAAAGCAATCAGCTAAGACTTTCCCCCGCAATGAACTAGGATGGGATGAATATGGGTGGTCACAGATACACTAGCTAGTACAATGTCCCAGGCATTGGAAGAGATGAGGGAAGTGATCATTATAAGGACTGTGGAATTTAGCAGCTGTTGCTAAGTACCACTGATTGAAGGGTGAAAGAAAATGACAGACTCAGATTTATTAACCACTGAAAGCAAAGTGTGAGAATTAGGGGGTGGGGGGCTTCTTAACAGGCTTTAAGAGACTAATCTCCTGCAGCCAGAGGGCAGAGGGCAACCAAAAATGGGC
Source organism: Pongo abelii (assembly GCF_028885655.2). Lineage (NCBI taxonomy): Eukaryota > Metazoa > Chordata > Mammalia > Primates > Hominidae > Pongo > Pongo abelii. The sequence goes on along the minus strand of NC_071990.2, from coordinate 91,145,072 downwards.
ACAAGGCTTAATCAGATGAATGGCAGAACTTCAGAGAAGACTGAATTCTCAGCCTAGGCCAGTCTCCTATGTCAAAGTCAGGGTCCCCGTGGGGAATGAGAGGGATCCTGAGAGCTGGGATGAGATATCTGGGTAGATTCAAATGAGAGCCTTAGATCTCCAGTTTCTTCTGAAACTTCTGGAACTTAAAAAAAAAAAAAGTCCCCCCTTACTACTTTCCTGAAAACTATTTAGAGGCATCAAATGAAGAAGGAGCTTGACCTCTGGGATCTGCTCTTTCCATGGCCACCAGCTTCATACTTAGGATCAAATCTCAGCATATCCAAAATGGGGAGGAGGGCCTGCTAAGGGAGGAGAGAGATGATGTCAAGGTTGCTGCAGGACCTAGCTAACAAGAAAAGCAGGAATGGGGGTGATTTGGCAAGAGTGAGGAGGACATGCAAGGAGAGGATTCTCTGGGTACCAGATCAAGGTGAGTGAAACCTAAAGTTAAATAAGGGGGAGTTTACTGATATGGGGGCACTCTGCCATAACCTTTAACAAAATTTAACATCCTCCCAAGGGCCCTAGGTGACAGCTCTAATGCTCTGCTTAGATTCCTCTTAAAATCTTAGAAAAAGTGATAGCTCACATTCAGTAAAGCTGAGATGTGATTACTGTAGTGGCAAACTGTGGAGAAAGAGAAGAAGACATGCTAGAATGGATCTAATCCTACTGGCTGACCACTATGGGGTCAGTCCTACCTGGAGGACAGTCTATTTTCCAAGGTGAGAAAGAGTGCACTGGTGAGGGAACACCAACATCATTGCAAAGCTCAAGATGCATGTTCTTTGTAGATGAGATTGGAAAACAGAAGATGCCAATTCGTATCTCAGCTCCCTGAAAGCAATGGAAGCAATGGTATCACAGAGGAGCAAAGGCCAAATGGCAACATCTAACCATCAAACATAAGATGGGCGTCACTTCAATAACAGGCAGCAAGGATGCAATGGCAGCATACATCTACAGGGATCTATGACGATAGCTCAAGGAACGTGGTGTTTTTAGGGCAACACAGATGGGCAACTAACAAAGGCATATTTAAAAGAGATCAAGAATATGGGAGGCCGAGGCAGGAGGATCACTTGAGCCCAGGAGTTTAAGATCAGCCTGGGAAACATGGTAAAACCCCATCTCTACCAAAAATACAAAAAAAAAAAAAAAAAAAAATTTGGCCGAGCATGGTGGCGTGCCTGTAGTCTCAGCTACTCGGGAGACTGAGGCATGAGAATCACTTGAACCTGGGAGACAGAAGTTGCAGTTAGCCAAGATCATGCCACTGCACTCTAGCCTGAGTGACAGAGCAAGGAGAAGGACTCCATATCAAAAAAAAAAAAAAAAAAAAAAAATTAGAGAGATCAAGAATAGAGGAGCAGAAGCCTGGGGTCAGCCAGCCCAGTAGAGAAACACGATCTCCTGCTCAATGCCCAGGCCAGAGCCTGTTTTCTAACCAGAACCCACTGACTAAAGGAGAGACTGAGTCTCCATGAGGTTGGGCTCTGTACCACCATGGCAAGAATATACTGTATTGATTCTCCCAGTCTTTTCCAAGACATCCTATGGCCACTTGCTCAGATAAACATATATTAGGGGGAAGGGACTACTCAAAGTACCACCATGGCCCTCCCATTGGAGTAGTAGTAAATGGGGTGGTTAGATAGTCAATGGAGTTCTCACCTAGTGCCATCTCACAGCAGGTTTCACTCATGCACAGACCCATCTCATGGTCATTTCCTTGGTTCCTAAATGCATATTTGGAGTAGGCATACTTAGGAGTTGGCAGAAAGCTCATATTTGTTTATTTTTTGACCTATAAAATAAGAACTTGAGGTAGGAAAAGCCAAGTAGATGCCCCTGAAACTCTCCTCTGACCAAGACAGAAAATCTAAACAATATCAGCCCTGGAGGGGGTGGTAGGGATTATTGTCACCCTTAAAGACTTGGGGGACTCAAGAGTGTTGGTCTTTGTTATATATCCCCTTTTAATTCAATAGATTCTCTCCCATATAAATTGAATGGATGAAGGCACTTGATGGTTAACTGCTATAACTTAACCAAGTAGGAGCCCCAATTGCAGCTTATGTACCAGATGTGGTGTCTTTGCTAGAGCAGATGAACACTGCTTCAGGACGTGGTATGAGGTCACTGGTCTGGCATGAAGGAGGATCAGAGGCAGTTTGCATTCACATGGGACAGACAACAATATAGATTTATAGTTTTGTCCAGGGCTATGTTAATTTTCCTGCTCTTTGTCATAACAGAGTCTGAAGGTACTGTTAGGTGACATGAAAGGCTGCTAGCTTTAATAACAAGACAGAGCTCTGTAGCAGGCCCAGGCTTCAGCACGAGCAGCCTTGCCACTTGGGCCAGATGACCGAAAAGATCTCTCAGCACTTAGAGGTGTCTGTGGTGGAGAAAGACAATCTGTGGAGCCTCTGGCAAGTGCTAACAGAAGACATTTAGGGTTCTGGTGCAAGACCCTGCAGTCTACAGCAGAGAACCATAGACCATTTGAAAAGCAGTTCCTGACATGCTTCTAGGCCCTGGTGGAAGCTAGACAATGCCAGACTCAACAAGGCCTAAACTGCATGGGTCTCGAACAAGCTATTGCAAAATAAAAATGGTATATTTGGGATCAGGCTTAAGAGAATCCAGAGGGCACAAGAGCTTTGTTTGTGGGTGGAGTGACTTTGTAAGTTGTTACAAGCTGAAAATGGAATGTTTCCATACAACAGCCCAATTCAAGGTGTCTCAGAAAGAGTGGTGAGGGGAAATCTCTCTGATGAATAGATTCAGATAATGCACATCAGCATCCGTTTTGTGTGGAAAGAGAAGTAAACCAAGATAAAGCTATATGAGGACTCATGAGCAGTGGCAGATGGCTGAAGGAAAATTACAAAGCATATAATTTTCATGTTTACTCTTGATTCAGAAAAATGGTGTATGCTGGCTTCTTTATAATGTTTCTATCATTAGAGAAGAGAAAAGCCCATTTCTCGGTGTCCCTAATAAGAAAAGAACAAGTTACAGTTGCATTCCATCTTTGCCAATTATTCTAGCTTATAAAAAGGGAGTTAGGACACCTTCCCTAACTAGGAAACAGTTGCAAGGTTATGTCCACTGAATGACAGCCTTTGAGTCCACCTTTCTCAAGATGGGGCAGAACGGAGGACTGGCTCTTAACTATGCAGACTTTTGAAATACAAGAAGGAACTTCAGCAGCAGAAGCTGAAAAAACAGCATAGTTAATAGTTATTTTGATCTAATATTACCTTGGTTGGAAAACAAAAAAGACTTGATGAAAAATCTTTAAATTAATTTTCATACCCTGTTTTAATTTATATCTCACTGTTATATAAAAGAACCAACTAGTGAATTCAGGTCTGCCATTGAAAAGAACATTATCCCTGCTCTTGCCAAGTGTTCCTAAGATAGCCACGTAACCAAGAAAGCATCACTTCCCAGAGTGCTTGAAGAGTTCCTACAAATAAATAGGATAAAGTAAACCCCAAAGAGAAACCAAGCAAACAATTCACAGAAGATGAAAACCTGAATGGCTAAAAACACTTAAAGAGATGCTCACCTTCAATACTAATCACAGAAATGCAAAGTAAAACAGTGGCAAAATGTTCATATATTACTAAGTATTGGGAAGGTTGTGAGGGAATCAGAATTCTCATTCAGTCCTGATAGAAGGGTAACAATTTCGGAGAGCAATTTAGTAGCACCCAGAAAGTTGAAGTTTGTACACCATACACAGATTAGAAATACTAAGATACAAGTGCACAAGAAGAACTACACAATAATATTTTAGTCATGTTGTCATAGAAAAATAGTGAAGCAACCTAAATATTCATCAACTGGGGATTGAAACATAATTATGGTACATTCCTAGATGGAAACTATGTAGTGGTTTACATGTGAATGAGCTAGTTCTACAAGCATGAAAATAGGATAAGTCTTGGAAACACAATATTGAATAAAAACAGCAAAATACTATTTATTTAAACATTTTAACTACCCCAAACAGCACTACAGGCAATATTGTTTGTGCATCTATACATATACCATAAAATTCAAAAGCATGAAAAAGAAATAAGAACCAACTTCAAGAGAATAGTTAGCTCTGGGGTGGAACAAAGAGAAGATTCCAATTCTATCTGTAACTTTTTCATATCTTTAAAAAAATCCTACAGGGCGTGATGGCACGCACCTGCAGTCCCAGTTACTCGGGAGGCTGAGGCAGGAGCATCACTCGAGCCCAGGAGTTGGAGGTTACAGTGAGTTATGATTACACCACTGCATTCCAGCCTGGGAGACAGAGGAAGATCCTGTCTAAAATTAAAATCAAAATTTAAAAAAACTGAAGTAAATATGGCAGAATGCTAACATTTGTTAAATATTGACAGTGGGTAGTTTTACGTTTGAAATGTTTTGTCATTTTAAAAAAATAATCAATTCGTTAAATTAAAACATATGATGCAATAAAGCAGAGGGAACACCAGACCTGCAGCAGGGCGGCTATTCATTGTGGGCTAGGGCAGATGGGTGGAGGGACTCAGGAGAGCCAGTGGGGTCCCCAGCTCAGCATGGGTTGAGAGCTGTGGCTGTGGAAATGAGAATGGCACAGGGAGCAGGTGAACTGTAGGGAAAGTCACATGGCCTGGGTTGGATAGGGCTAGGGTGGAGGAGGAAGGGCTTGGGCTGTCCGGGTCCAGCCAAGTCAGGGCAGGTAGAGGGGAGGACATGTGGGCTGAGGGTCAAAATTGCCCAGCATTAGATGTTGGGGCACCCATGGTGATGCCTCCCTTCCCCCTTCTCCCCTCAGCCCCTGTGATGCTCTCCTGCTTCCTCTTTTTCCAGCCCCCTTCCCTACAGAGAAATCATCTTTCCCTTTCTCTAGCTATCCATCGTGGGCACCCCTATTTTGTCTATATTATAATATCGGTGTCAACATTAATTTATTTATCCTGCCTCAGCCTCCTGAGTAGCTGAGACTACAGGTGCACATCACCACACCTAGCTAATTTTTTTATTTAAATTTTTAAGTTAAATTAAGTTTTAAAATTTTTTGGCTTCCAATTCCCCCACCCTATTCAGCAGCTGTTGAATTGAAAAAAGGGCTTCCCTTTTAATACTTCCCTTCTAAGACTTTATTTCAGGTCTTTTCTAGTGGGCTCTGTACTTTACAGAAATGATTTCATTTAATTCTCATTTTTAAAACAGTAAAGAAAAAGAAATAACCTGATGAGACAGTTTAGCCCCGTGCTACGGGTTATCTCCATCTATAGATGTGAAACTGAGGTTCAAAAAGGTGAAGTCACTGAAATAGGGTCCACAAAATGGCCCAGCGGAAACTTAAATTCAGCCAGCTTCTAGAGCTCAACCGCAGGGCTGATGGAACCATGGGGCTACAAGGGAAGAGTTGTCCCTGACCAGAAGTCTGAAAGGGACTCTGGAGTGTACTATTTTACTCAGTGTTATAAGTTTTACGTGTCCTGTTTTCCTGTAAATTTAGGACTTTGTGACTTTTCAGTATAAGTGCTTAGATGATTCGATTTTCTACACAAAACTGAATTTTATTTGGAAGGTGTCACATCATTCTCAAATAAGAAAAACTGTATTGTGGAAGAAACATCAAACATCTAATAAACCCATTTCAGTCTCTCTCTCTCTCTCTGTCTCTCTCTCTCTCTCTCTCTCCCACACACACACACACACACACACTCGCTCACAGGCACCCACACTTCCGGATCTACTAACCTACATCAGCAGGCTAAAGGGCTTCTCAGAGACTCCCCTCAGCATTAAGGATGCTAATTGCTACTCTAGCAGTTACTGGAAGATCAAAGGCCCGCCCACAGAGCAGAGCTGCGTTTCATCTTCCACAGACCAAACACTAATACTGCCCATCCCCCGCCAGCCTCTCCCCTCTCAAGCTGGCGGGTTGGACCAATTCCCTTTCCTCTTCCTCACATGCTCTCCCCCGCCCCTAAAATAGCTCTGCGCCAGAAATAAACACTCAAAAATGCTTGCGGAATGAATGGAGAAAGGTAACTTCACTATCGTTATGTTTCCCTTCTAATTACCACGGCTTGTCGAAGGATGTGCTTGTTTGTTTCTGGTAGCCACTCAGAAACCCATCACAGGGAATCCTCCCCAGTCCCTCTCCCGGGAGCGGGAACAGGAATTCTACAGCCTCATCAACCTTCCCTCTGGCACCAAAGGCCCTGGGCACACACCACGAATCCCCGTCGCGCACTCTGGGTCCCAGCCCTCATGGGCTGCGTGGTCACTGGGCTTTCACTCAGGAGGGTTCGAGTTTTGCTGGAAAGCAGCGCTATGGAAAAGGCTTCCCCTTTCCTGGGTCAAGGCATCGCCCTGCTGGGGTTGGCACAATAACAGGCGGGGGTGGGGGGTGCCACGCATGGCAAACAGGAGTCGGCACAACCAAAGAGGCATGGTCACTCTGATGGTGTCAACTGTCTGGCTCTGAGATGGGATAAATGAGGCGGCCCTCCACACTCCAGGGACTTCAGCAAAGCTGTTCCTGGTTCCATGGAGGGGAATGAGACTGAATGGCAGGACAAGGAGCCCCTCATTGTGGGGTGAAGAGATGGAAAGTCTCAGACAAGAGGCTTCCTGAGGAGCCTGGGTCAAGGGCACTGTGATGGGGCATTCTTGGTGGAGCAGGTGTATCAGTGCCCCTCCCCCGGAGGTGGTTGCCCATGCACTGCAATGGATAGCTGGAGTCTTCAGTTAAGAAGCTGCCCAGCACAGAACTGGGTCCCCCTTCATGCCGTAGTCTGCTTCCTCCCTGACCTGTGGAGAAGGAGCCTCTTTCCACTGCCATCCCAGACAGTCAGGCACAGCTCTTATAGCTCTAGTCACTAATGAAGAGCAGAGGCCTGGCCCCACATTCACACTTGGCTCCTTGTCCCGGGCTCCTGGAGTGAGCTCAGTTCTGTTCTCAGCTCAGCTCCTGCTGCCAGCTCAGAATCTCTGTGTCCTGAGGGGCCTCAGGTTTCCCAGGCCCTCCCCATCATACTGAGCCTCCTCACTCTGTTACTGGCCTACAGAGATTTCCATGTCCACCTTCTTTCCTTCTTTCCTTTCTTCCTTTCCTTCTTCCCCCAATCCCACCTTCCTTTTTTCCTTTCCTTTCGTTTCCTTCTTTCTGTCTCCTTTTTTAAGCATGGTTTTCCTCCAAAGAAGTGTTTCTAAAACCCATCCCCACCCTTCCACATCTAGCTCAGTTCCTTTGGTTCAAGGTTTTTCTCCCTGGGCCCATTATCAGTTTCCTAACAATTTGCCATTTCCCACCTCGGCTCTCTCAAATCTGTTAGGGAACCACTGCCAAGTGCAGTCTTCTCCAAAAGTGGTTCTGCTCATTGCATGTCCCTACTCAAATGCCCTTGATGACCCCCATTAAAGACATTACTATTTAAGCTGTGTTGAGGATCCCCAAGTGGAGATATGTAAGTGAAATATCAATCCAGAGTTCTAATTTGTGCAATTTTTCTCTCTGGGCAAATGCACTTGGCCCACGAGGGTCCAAGTTGCAGAAAAGTCCTAAGAGACTGAGTACAAGATAGGAGATAAATGAACAGGCGTTGGCTTTTGGCCACCAAGACTGAGAACCCTTAACCCAAGTAACCATTCCTAGGTAAGGTGCTGGGGGAAAAGAATGTATTCCCAGGAGTTAGAGATGCAGGATGCACAAGTTTCTTCTAGGAACAAAGGTTGCAGGATATTTGACTATAATACAGTGCAGAGTCATCTAAATTGTCTTCCATCTAAAATCCCTCAAACCTACCATCCCTTTTAGTGCCAGCTTTCTGGGCTAAAAACTGAAGGAATGAGCAGAGTGTGGTGGCACATGCTTGTAATCCAGCCACTTGGGAGGCTGAGGTGGGAGGATCACTTGAGCCCAGAAGTTTGAGTCCAACCTAGGCAACATAGTGAGACCCTGTCTCTAAAATATATATATATATTTTTTTTAAGTAAAGGGATAAGAAATTCAAGTGAAAGACGAGAAACATCCAAGCTGCTCTTGTAGAGGTGATTGTCAGACCCCAGGCTTTCCTTTGCCACAGTCAGCAAGAAGACAGAGCAGTCCAATTCTCAGCAGCCGGAAGGTGCCTCAGCACCGCAAGCCAGGCCCCTGAGTCAGAGGAAAGACCAAGGCTGAAAGGAGAGAGAAGAATGCGTTTGCTGTAGAGTTCACCTGTGAAGCACGCCAGGGAGCCCTTATATGGAAACGCAAGATTATAGGGAGGCACATTTCTAGGTGTCAGTTTCATTCTAGTGACAGCTATCCCTCATTTACATATTCAGGCCGATAACCTAAGGGAAGGTAAATTACAGCTGACTCATTTGTAAATTGAACAGAGAAAGTCCCTTCTCCTTAGCCAGCACTCATATTTGACCCCTAGCCATCAGACCAAGCATGAACTGTTCACCTCTTGGTGAACACACCCCAAACATGTCTGCCATTGCACTTTTGCTCATGCTGTAGTCAGCTGGGTGCCCTCCCTTCCTCCACTTCTCTGGCCTTCGTTTTAAAAATATCACCTGTCCTTCAGGACCCAAGTGAAATGCTACTTTGGACATGAAGCTTTCCGTGATTGTTTCAGTCGTAAATGATTTTCCTCTCCTGGGTTCACGTGGCCCTTTCAACTTGCATTTTGTTCATTTTGTTTTCCACTACATCCTACTTTGTGTTGGAGCTATTTGTGCGGGTCTGAGGGCACCAGTGACTTCCAGGTGGCTAATCCCTGTCCTTATCTTTCTTGGTCTCTTAACGGTATTTCTTGGTATTTCTTTCTTCCTTTTTTTTTTTTTTTTTTGAGACGGAACCTCACTCTATCACCCAGGCTGGAGTGCAGTGGTGTGATCTTGGCTCACTGCAACCTCTGCCACCCAGATTCAAGTGATTCTCCTGCCTCAGCCTCCCGAGCAGCAGGCAGCAGGGATTACAGGCACCTGCCACCACGGCTAATTTTTGTATTTTTAGTAGAGATGGAGTTTCACCATCTTGGCCAGGCTAACCTTGAACTCCTGACCTCATGATCCACCGCCTCAGCCTCCCAAAGTGCTGGGATTACAGGCGTGAGCCACCGCACCCAGCCTTAATGGTATTTCATACTCTTAAATATACTTTCCCTCTTAAAATTCTTATCACTTCAGCATCTGTATAGACATCTGGGATCTTGCCTGCCTGGCTTCTTCTCAGTTTCTTCAGGTAACAGCACCCTGATTTTCTTTTGAGGAACCATTCCTTTCCCAACTTTCAGTCCATGTGAAGTGTGGGTAGAGCTGATGTCAACCTCTAGCTCAGAGATGGGCATCTAGCCTAAGCTAAGCTAACAATAGTCATACCTGGTGTGGTTGCTGGAACCAACGGAAGAAGGACATTTCTTTACTTTGCATAGGATGTAAACCTGAAGCCTCTGCTGGTGACCTAATCAGGCCACCACATGGGAAGATCCACCTGGCAAAGAAGCCCATCCAGAAGGAGACAGACTGAGAGATGGGGGGAGAGGCCATTTCCCAAGGAGCTGGATGTTTGAGTTCTTTAACCCAGGCATATCTGACCAGTCCTGATTTCAGACTATAAGAGCCAATAAATTATTCTTTTTTGCTTACATCAATTGAAGATGGATTTCAGTAATATGCATTTGAAAGATTCCTATTTCAGCCTCTAGTATACTACACTGTCCTGCCTTTCCACCTACCTGGCTGTTCCTCCTCAATCTCCTCTGCAGACAAATCCCCTTCTACTCAGACTTTAAAGGTCATAATCCGTCAAAGACTGGTCCTAGTCTCCCTTCTTTTCCTGCTCTTTATATCTCCCTTGGCAATTCCAACCACCCATGATTTCAATCACCATCTCAAAATTCACAGCTAATTTAACCCAGGTCTCTCTAAATATGTACGTGCATCTGCTTACTTAGCATGTCTACCTGAATGGCTCCCCAAACAGCTCTCCTCTGTTCCTAGCATAGCAAAAAACCTGGAGTCATCTAACCTGTTCTCCAAACTTTAGCCATTGATATAAATTAGATCATGTCTTTTCTGCCCATATCCTTCCAAAACTTTCCCAGTGGTAGTAGCAGCACAGACCCCAAGGCCCTGCTCAATGTAGTTCCTGCCCACTTCACCTCTCAGGGCTCTTCTCCTTGCTCCCTAAGCTCAGTCACTCTGGCCTCTTCTTACTTCTTGGAAGGTTGTGTGCTCTTTTCCACCTCAGGGCCTTTGCACTCATTCTTCCCTTTGCCTGGAACTCCCTCCCCCATCTTCACCTAGTTCACCACAAATCATCCTCAGATCTCAGCTAGAAGGGCCAAAAAGCCTTGCCTTACTCTTCTAGACTAGATCAGGCCATCATTATATACTCTCATAACATCCAGTAACTCCTTCATAATATTCACTATTCAGTTGATTCTTTGATTAATAGATATGTCTCTCAGGAGACTTTGCTTCAGGAGGCAAAGACCATGTCTGTTTTTCTCATTTATGTTTTCTTAGCACTTAGGCCTGCTGTATAATGGGCACTGGGCATCAGTGAATAATTGTAGAATAAAGTGATGAATACTTAATGTCTCCTGCTAAGTGAATAAGCACTTCCAAACATGTGGAAGCAGGTGGGCGTGCAGGCAGGGCGGCCTCCAAGCAGTGGGACTTCCAGGAAAAAGGCCAGAGAACGGCAAAGGGAACTTCCAAGGGAAATAGCACCCCCATGGGCAGACAGAGGCCTGGGAGAGCAGCAGCACGGTGGGACCATGCCTGAATTAAGGCCACACTGATAAGGGGAAGTAGGATGAGACATGATCACAGGATGGTGTGTTTGTAGATAGATATTCACTTGGCTGGGATGTTGAGAATGGAGTGGAAAGTCCCAGGTACTGTCTTCTAATACAGATGAATTTTGAGCATAAGCATTTATAATCTAATCGAAGATCTTGTAATGTGTGTGTGATGTGTGTCATATATCAAATTAAAGTAAGATGCAAGGCCGGGCATGGGGGCTCATGCCTGTAATCTCGGCACTTTGGGAGGCTGAAGCAGGCAGATCATTGAGGTCGGGAATCTGAGACCAGCCTGGCCAACATGGTGAAACCTTGTCTCTACTAAAACTACAAAAATTAGCCAGAGGTGGTGGCAGGCACCTGTAATCCTAGCTACTCGGGAGGCTGAGGCAGGAGAATCGCTTGAACTCAGGAGGCAGAGGTTGCAGTGAGCTGAGATCGCACCACTACACTTTAGCCTGCATGACAGAGCGAGACTCCATCTCAAAAAAATAAAATAAAATAAAATAAGATGCAATGTTAATGGGCTTGTTGTGGATAATTCTGTCAAATAACCTTCAGATGTTTGATATTCATGCTATTGTTGTGTGTTAAACTTTAGAATGAAATGTGAACTAGTACTCTTGGAAACTTAAGAAGGTAGGGACAGAGAAAGCATTAGGCTTTGCAAGCTACCTGTGCCAGGAGATTGTTATGTGCTATCAAACAACAGAAGCTGCCTGGACACAGGTGTCAGGAACAAAAATAAAGGAATTTAAAAATGTTTTAAATAAATATTTATTGTACACTTAATTTATGCTACTTTTGCTTCTTCCTAAGTCTATGATCCCATTTAACTTCTTTGTGTCTCAGTAAAACTGGGATAATAAAGTGTGTTAGGAGGATTAAACGAGCTAATAATACATTTAGGGTCTTAGGAACAGTGCCTGGTACAAGATAAACAATCAAAAAGTTAGCTGATATTATTTTTAAATATTTCATCATGCCTACATCCTGGGCCCTTGTGGGAGTTCAGTCAGGCTAGTGGGAAAAATTTTAAGATGAAGTTGTATGATATAGACACAAATCTTCTTGGAATGCCAGAAGGTTTTTGCAAAAGTCTCAGGATAGGGTTATGGCTGAAAGCAGCCTAATCCTTACCTTGAGTAAATAACTTAGAGTAGATGCATAGGAATGTAGAGGAGTTTATCTAAATAACTTGTTTACTCATGTGGTCCTAAAACTAACTTTTGATCATTCCAGGGCAAGATGGCTCTCTTGGTGGGGAAGGCAACCAGGTTGATTACCCTCTAATGGTGTTGACTCAAAGCCTTTGTCATTTAACATGTGCTGAATAAATGCCAGCAGGGCCAGCTAGTCACGGAGGCAGGGGTGCCACGGCTGCCACTCTTTACAACACTCTCCTTGGGGTCTGTAAGTGGCCCAGACACTCAGCTGGACTGACAAGCATAGTATCTGTGTCAGTGTACGTTATTCATCCATTGCTGGGTCAGGGTCTGTGGGACAGACCCCCACAGGCCCTTGCTAGGCACTGAGGCTACAGTTGTGAAGCAAACAGACAAGATCTGACTCCCATGAAGCCTCTATTCCAGTTAATGTGGACACAAATTAGTAAGTGGTAAACAATATAATTTCAGAGAGGGATTGATGCAAAGAAGGGTGATGAGCGGAATGTTCTGGGGGCAGCAGCCACTTTTAAAAGGGCAGTTAGGAAAGGCCCCTCTGCAGGGGAGGCAGTGGGGCTGGGACCTGAGTGATGGGAGTCCTGCAGACAACCCTAGCCAGGGTGTTCCCAGCCCGATGCACAACGAGTGCAAAGGCCCTGAGGCAGAACTGGGTCAAAGTGTTAGAGGCACAAGAATACAGTGTGGCTGGACTGTGGGGAGAGCAGAAGAAGGTGGTATGAGATGAGGTAATGCCATGAGATGAAGAAATCCACCAGCGCCAGGCTGGACTGACCTGAGAGCAAGCCAACGTATCCTGCCACAGTTATCATCTTGACAGGGCATGCCTGCTGATAAGAGGCTACAACTCCGCAGAATGTGACCCTGGAAGTCAGCGCACTGGGCTTAGGGAAAAGACAGCAGCGGGGCCGAGGCAGAGCCTTACCACAGCCAGGCCCCAGAGGATACATGGCCTCTAGCAGGCAGGACCTCTCTGTGGGTCAATTATCTCCCCACCTATTCACAATAACAGACACCACTAGTTGCCTGATCAATGGCCATTCATTCCCTCTTTCTTCCTTGCAGCAGAAGCTTGATTTTATTCATGGTGGCAATAGACCAGCCCAAAGCAAAACAGCATTAGTCCAACCCAATCAAAACACAACTGCAACTTGAAGCCTGTGACAAAAGAAATGCCCAGGACCCCACCCCCAGGGAAGCAGATCTTCTCCTAGGTGTGAGAATCAAGACCATCTACTCCACACTCAGCCTGGACACCAAGAGCTGAAAGCACTTCTCACTGTCTACATTAACATGACTTTGCTTTTGCAGGACCGCTGCCTGAACTTCACAAAAAATTCCTCAACCCTTCAAAGGAAAGCATCAACAGATCATTTTACCCTAAGATTTTCTGTGTCCCTCCTCCCAGAATCCCCACCTTCCTCTTTCCACTGATCTTACTGTTAACAAACTTCCATTTTCAAGAAATTCTGACATCACCTTTCTCCTCTAAGTCATTGCCAAAGCTCTGCCTAGATGGTGTTTGCTCTTCTGTACTATGGTAAGTAATACTCTCTGCTTTGCTTATTAAAGGGCTCTGGTGGTAATGTTCAGGAAGCCAGCCTTTGATGGGTCTGTCAGCAGAAACTTTGCTTAGTGTTGTTTATAAGTAAACACACCCAAGTTTTATATATGTGTGTGTATATATGTATAATATATATAAAATATATATAATGTATTATACTTTATATATGTATATATAAAGTATATATTTATATAACATATGCAACACATATATAAAACATATATTTATATAACATATATACTTTGTATATAGATATATATATAAAACTAAAGATTTCAATGATGATAAGAGATTTGACATAAAGGAGTTCAGATAAATATGTATCAGCTTTGGACAGTTCTCTGATACTTGTTGAGATGCCTTCTACCAGAAAATCAGGTTACAAATCTAGTGTTACAGAAGTTCTCAAAGATGTAGGGGAGGAAAAGTGCCTGAGATCCCTAAACAATAAAGAGATTAAAAAGAGAAATGCAGCTGGATGTGGTGGCTCATTCCTATAATCCCAACACTTTGGGAGGCTGAGGTAGGAGGTACTGCTTGAGCCCCAGAGTTTAAGACCAGCCTGGGCAACACGGGAAGACCCCATTTCTACAAAAAATTTAAAAATTAGCCAAGCATCATGGTGGCTCACGGCTGTAATCCCAGCACTTGGGGAGGCCGAGGCAGGCAGATCAGTTGAAGTCAGGAGTTCAAGACCAGCCTGGCCAACAGGGTGAAACCCCGTGTCTACTGAAAATACAAAAATTAGCTGGGCATGGTGGCAGATGCCTGTAATCCCAGCTACTCGGGAGGCTGAGGCAGGAGAATCCCTTGAACCTGGAAGGCAGAGGTTGCAGTGAGCCAAGATCGTGTCACTGCACTTCAGCCTGGGCAATAGAGTGAGGCTCTGTGCCAAAAAAAAAAAAAAAAAATTCGCCAGGTATGGTGCACGCCTGTTCTCCCGGCTACTCAAGAGGCTGAGGCAGAAGAGTCACTTGAGCCAGGGAGGTCGAGGCTGCAGTGAGCTATGTTCATGCCACTGCACTACAGCCTAGGTAACAGGGCGAGACCCTGTCAAAAAAAAAAAAAAAAAGAGAGAGAGAAATGCATGCACATTTGTTGAAGTTTTACATGACACAGAAGTCTTCATAAGGAAATGAGGTTCCAAAGAAATGGTTAAATCTGTGTATTTTTATGCTAGGTTTGATAGATAAAGAGAGGACACTTGTGGAGAAATATGATAGGGCAAAAAGGGCAGGATTTAATGTAATAAACTAGGAGACGGAGGAGGATTTAGCAAGGCCTGTTTGTTCAGATTCTTCTCTGTGTCCCTGTGTCTTAAGAGATGAGGTTGTTCCTTTCCTCTGGTATAGGGAGCATATCTCTTACATGAGCATCTTATGACCTGCTCCTAGGAAAGCTCAGAAAATCCTTCAGGGAGGAAGGGCAGGGAAGGCCAGAGAGATCTTTCTGCTTCTGCAATTTTTTTCAAATTCCTTCAGCTTAAAATATTCAATACATCAAAGTACCATATTTGGAAGTAGCATGTTGAACCCCATCAGTGTCAGATGCCACAAGTCCTTTCCAGAAAATATTTTTCTTAAAGTTTGAAAGCATCAATAACTTAGGCTCTTATCTTTCCTAAATCAAGAAAAACAACAACTACTAACAAGTAAAAGATATTACAAATTAATGGACCTTTATTTTTTCTCTGATATTAGGATCAGTAAGCATATTAGAAACCTGATTTTTAAAAATTATTTCTACATTTGAAGTTCTAGACAATGGCTTGTTATTTATACGTAATTACTCTTTGGTTGATAATAACAAATTCATGAAATTGATTGACATATTCAATGAATAGAGTTCCACTTCCAACTGACTAGGCAGATTTTACATTTCTTTCCAAAATGAAGCAAAGTGTCACCTGATGTCACGTTAAAACAAAACATTCAAGAGTGAAGTCTTGAAATGCTTTTGCAATGCACAATGAACACATTGTGGTGGAGTGGTTGATTATGTAAGGTGACTCGTGAGTGACCCAGCACAATGCTTGAAATGTGTACATGCTCATGAGTGAGAGCTCGGGGGTGGGAAGTGCCCTCCAGGGGCTATGGTTAACCCGCTGCCAGAACCCAGATACAGACCTGGGGATAAGCACTTTATATGGGTCCTCTTATCATCAACACCTTGTGAACTAGGTACTAGTTCATGTGCATTTCACAGAAGAAAAATTTAGGCACAGAGGAGTTAAATACTACAGTGAAGATCACACAGCTAGGAAGTGCTGGAACAAGACTTCATGCCGAGGACATCTGTCCTTGCCTCTACATGGTAACGCCTGTTAGCGGTAGTGGCATGGCAGTGGCAGAGGAGAATGAGAAGAAGCCAAATGAGCATGGTGTCCGCAGCCTCTGAGGAGCTGGTAGGAGACTGGGAGGCTCACGGTACACATTGCATCAAACTCTAGGCCATGCTGAAAGAGCAGAGATAAGATCCTCCCTTGTTTCCAGCTGTGAGACTTGGGCCAGACCCAGACGCTGCTGCTCTCTCCTCTAGCAGGCTCCTTCTGGACACTGACTGTCAAAGAGGTCTTCTTAATAATGCAGACTAGTAACACAAGCAGGATGTCAGCTTTGAAGGGAGGCTTGCCACGGCCCGGCTCCCCTCCTGAACACATGTGGAGCAGAGCTATCCACAATGCTAGGTGAGCGGAAGACAGCTGCCACCAGGGGAAAGAACTGTGAATTCTGTTAGTTGTAATGAGGAAGGAAGTCCAAGGGGGTTATGAGGCTGAGGACATGGGATGTGGCAGAAGCCAAGAGACTGTGGGGAAATGTCAGAAATGGGCCACCTACTAAGACGAACTAAAGGAAAGGGCAGAATAGCAAAAAGCCGCAAGTAACTACCAGGAAGGATCATGAAGAAAACTCCAAGCAGAAGAGCAAAGATGACAAGAGATGATTCCCTTGAGGGGAGAAAATAATTATTACCTGGACATGGAGGGGCGTTGGGACAGAAAAGAACCCCCATGGTTCTGACAGGACACATTTACACAGTCATTGGGAGCATTCTTTAGCCACCATTGAAAATGTGGCTGGGTTCCTCTGCGTCCAACATCACTGGCCTCATCTCTGTGGGAACTTAAGCTACAGGATGGCCACAGCTATGATAGGTTTACTCACCACTGTGTTTCCGGGACATAGCACGGTGCCTGGGATGTGGTCCATGCTCAAGTAATAGTTCTTGAACAAAAGAAAGAACGAAGAGAGGAAGGGAGGAAGGGAGGGAGGGAGGAAGGAAAGAAAGGAGGAAAGAGGGAAGGAAAAAAAGGAAGAAAGGAAGGAAGGGAGGGAGGGAGAGAGGAAAAGGGGAAGGAAGGAAAAAAGGAAGAAAGGGATGAGGGAGGGAGGGAGAGGAAGGAAGGAAGGAAGGGAGGGAGGAAGAAAGGAAGGAAGGAAGGAAGGGAGGGAGGAAGAAAGGAAGGAAGGAAAGAAGGGAGGGAAGGAGGGAGGGAGGGAGGAGGGAGGGAGGGAGGGCTGTGACCCAGGATGGCACGCTATGCTTAGTCGGCCTAGCTGACTTTAGGAGGGCTACATCAGAAATCATCTCCTCCCTCTTACTGCCTCTCCACCTCCTGTCTCAACACACAGGCAGCAGTCCCACCAGCTCACACACAAAGGGCCAAACAACCCAGGGCGTGAATGGCAAAGCTCTCAGAAAGCTCTGGTAGCCCACACCCCAGTTCCTGGGCTCCCAGGGCATGCCAGCAGGGTGCTAGGTCAGTCTCTACAGCTGCTTCGGAGTTAGCTTCTGGTCCTCGGCGGTCTTCAAAATTCAACCCAAGTGAGCTGGTTTAACACCTCCCCATAGGTTCTCAACCGCTCAATGAAGCCAACGCCATGCCAGGAGCTTGATGGGGCTTCCCTCTCTTCTAAGAAATACTGCGCTTTCTCCCCAGGTTGAAACACTCCTGGTATTATGGTCAAGAGGAAGAGGGTGGGGCAGAGAGTGGTACCTTGTTTATCAGGCAGGATAGGCTAGTCTGTGCAACAGTATCAACCCCAAAACCTCAGTGACTGAAAAACAAGGTTTATTTCTCAGTCTCACTCCCTATTCATTGCAGTTTGGCTGAAGACTCAATTCTGCATTGCTCTTTCTCTGGCACCCAGGCTAATAGAGCAACCACCATGTTCCTATGGTAGAAGGAAAAACAGCTGTGGAGGTTCTCAGGCTGATATTCAAATACTCCAGTCTGGACATAACATACATCACATCTGTGCACTGTCATTGGCTGGAATCAACACGTGGTCCCACACAGTCACAAAAGTTTCAGGAATACAATCCTACCATGGGTAGGGAAGGCAACGAGCTAGAAATAACGACCCCAGTCAGGAAAGGAGCCTTAGAGCTGTGACCCAATTATTCCTAAGCCCTTCTCCTCACGCACTGGTTGCCCTCCATTGAGGAAGTGGCTGGTGGCCTAGCCCAGAGGACCGGGGTTACTTACTAGTCAAGTCTGATGCTGAAAAGGTGTCCTGTTTTATACTTTCTGATCAGAGGATTTCCACTTGTCCTTCAGTCCCAGCTCTCCTGAGAGGGACAGTCCTCAATGAGGATGGTGAGTGTCGGAGCAGTCTGGCGGGCCTCCCCGAAGACTCCAGCCCAGGGAGGTTAGCTTCCCCGCAATGGACCGCTGACTCCCACCAAAAGTCCAGCGAGGGTAGCATTGAAATCAACAACCAAAACAATGCAGTTGGCTTGAGGACTCATTTTCTTTATTTAAAAAGGTATTTTCAGCTGGGCGCGGTGGCTCACGTCTGTAATCCCAGGACTTTGGGAGGCCGAGGCGGGTGGATCACGAGGTCAAGAGATCAAGACCATCCTGGCCAACATAGTGAAACCCCGTCTCTACTAAAAATACAAAAATTAGCCGGGCTTGCTGACATGTGTCTGTAGTCCCCGCTACTCAGGAGGCTGAGGCAGGAGAATCGCTTGAACCCAGGAGACAGATTGCAGTGAGCCGAGATTGTGCCACTGCACTCCAGCTGGGTGACAGAGGGAGACTCCATCTCAAAACAAACAAACAAACAAATGTTTTCCCCTATGTTATTTTAGGAATCAAGCAACATGGGAGGTGTTGAGGAGACAGCACAATCAGGCAGGGAGGAGGGTTGAAGAGCAGACAGGCTCGCTGGGAGAGCAGAGGACAGGGACGAGGAAAGGGGTAGAAGGGAGAGGGCATCTGAGTGGAGACGGTCAGTGGTCAACTGCTGTCCTCAAGCCCTTTTTCAAAGTCATCCCAGCTCTTTGAACGGCTCATTTGCTATGTAACAGCTGTTGATGTTTCTTTTAAAATGAATCTGAGGGTGTGTGGCTGGGCAGCAGGCACCCGCATCAAGAGGAGGACAAACAAGGTCCCTGGGCTGAAGATCCCACCCTGGGCAAAGCCTGTTGTGCAGAGAAGTGGTGGGAAACTTAGGACTCAAAGAGGCAAACCTACAGGGAGCTGGCCATTTGCACCCACCCTTCCAATCCTAGGCAAAACAGGGAGCAAGCTGAGGAAAATTTAGAACTAGGCTTCTTTAAAGTAACAGATTAAGCACTATTTAATTTCTGGTCTAGAGCTCAAAGGAGTTAAACCAGGTGACCGCCACCAGATTTTCTTGATTCTGTGTTTGTTCCGTAAGAAGCTATAGGTTCGATCCTGTGCAAGTTCTAAAACCTTCTGGAACCTGCAGAACCTATATGGGCAGTTGAAGTGAGTGGAGAAAGCAGGAATCTTAAGATATCTCAATCTAAAGACACCACTCCTTCCCCTCTCTTCACTGCCCTCACAAAAGCAGGTCCTCCACGCCACTGCTGCCTTCCCAGACCTCTGCATTCACACTAATGAAGCCATTTCTTTCTTGACTTCGCTGTGCTCTTGGCCCAGTGACAGTGATCAGAAATAATCAGGCGCTATCAAGCCCATGCTACCCTGGACAGGGGGTAATATTTCCATCGAGGGTCTCCCTAGTGGCTTTCCCTCTCTGAGCAGCGGGGACGTGGAGTCGCTGTCAAAACACCAAGGGAGGCCCAGGAAAGATGCTCATCTCCAGGGAGGAGAAGAGGGGACAGCCAGCGTGTCTTCAGCCAGGAAGGGGATGATAGCACAGGGCAGCCCGCAGGGGCATGGCGGGCTGAGAAATCTTCCTGTGGCTGTGGAAATCTTGATAAGGTGGCAAGCGTGTTGTGCAGCGGTATCCTGAGGGCTGCCCGTCCTCCCATGCACCCATGGCGGGCAGGCAAGCTGCACGCTGTCATCGCCTAAGTCAGCGGCACTGGGCACACTTAATTACAGGGGAAGCAGAATCCAATTGCACTTTCTTTGCCAGCTCCTGACTTCACTTGCATCGTCATTTATTTTCCCTTTTTCATACCTCAGTGGAATAAATCTGAAAGATGTTTAGAGCTAAATTTTCACCAGCAGGTCTTCAGAAATGAATACAGGGATGAGGAATTTCATTCATTTATCTTTGCTTTGGCTAAGCAAATATTTAATAAGTGCCTGTTGTATCCAGGTACTGTGCTTGGTGGTAGAGGGATTCTCAGATTTGTTTTCTAAGGTGAAAGAACTGGGATTTGGAGTCACTGATATTTTCCATGCTCGTCACAAGGGAGAGGGGAGCTATAATATGTGGACATCATAATGAGATAAACTGGAAGTAATCAGCCCAGAAGACACTATCTGGTTCCTGGAAGGTGAAGATTGAGATGCAGGTTCATAGGTGGGAAGCTCTGCCTTAGATCTGGGCTTTTGTGTTATTTCCATTAATGAGGCATAAGGTGGAAAGGTGGTGCCTCGCATCTGGGTCTGACAATCTTCTCAAATGCCCTAGAAGAAAGTCTTCCCTCCTATGGCCATTTCTCTTTATCCTTTCTTTTGTTTGGAGAGCTTGTCAGAAAGAAGATTATACAAAGAAATACTGTTGATCATTTGGGTCTCCTATGTCATGAAGGTAAATGATTGAGGATTTATTTTCTCTGCAATTGGGAACCCCAAGCCAAGTCTGTAGTAGTCCTTTAAAGGATAGGGATTCAGATCCATTGTGTTTCTCATAATGATACAAGATTATTTTGAAAACTGACTGAAATGGATATTCCTGAACTCTTTGTCCTCCTTGCTAGAAAAGTCTACCTCTTCTTTGGCTGGTAAGACTAGGAAAGCGGCTCTCGTAGAGTTTGCAGATCATGAAATAACACAGCTACAGGGCTTTTCCAACTGGAGTCTAGAGGTTCCTGAGGTTCAGGGGCTGCTGGAAACATATACCTCCAACCTCTCTCCTGCTTCACTTAACCAGAGAAGAGTCATGCTTAATATTCTTATATATATTAGTTTTCCTTTCTTAAGAGAACTCATCTAAAGAAAGGGTTTCTATACTGAGAGCTAGAGAGGAGAGAAAGAAGGAAGGTAGGAAGGCAGGAAGGCAGGAAGGAAGGAAGGAAGGTCCAAATCACATATTTAATAGAGGAGGAGACCAAGGCCCAGGAAAGCACAAGACTTACCAGGCTCATACAGCTTCCCAGAGCTAGCACTGGAGTGCAGGTGGACACCCTGCAGGGAACTTCCCAGATGCCAAGGCCTTTGAGTACTTTCACGTATTTTTAGAGGGTATTTAATATGCTGAGTTTTACTTACTTTTAATTTAGCAATTTTCAAAATGAACTTCTGTTGGGCCTCTTCTGCTTTTGTTCTCTTCAATAGAGAGATTCTTGAGGGACAAAGCTCTATCTAAATGTCCCTATCTAACTGAAGAGAAAGACAATCCTGTTATGTTGAAGCTTAGAGGCTGTGATGAGCACCACTTGACACACCCTTGTGGTCTCCTTGTTTGGAGAAGGGTGTTTGTAGAAGCAAGAGCATGAGAGAGGCAGTGCAGTTTGCACTGATACAAACCCCCCTCCTCCACAATATATTAGAAGAAGAGAACCTTTGTGATGGGAGAGGAGGCAGAAGCTTGGACTAAGCCAACATCTATAATGAGAATGTCTCATTGAAACGAACTCTTTCCTTTTCAACACTACCTTGTTAGTCAACTTTTCCATTATTGCCCAGCTTTATCTTCCTGTCAGCATAAAAAATACCATCATAAGGTGAAATGTGTATGATATTCCCATAAATGCATACTGTCAGGAAGTTTCACTGCCATAAACTTGCCCTATCATTCCTCCCATTTCCTCCAGCTCTGTGCTTATATTCTGGTGCCTGGCAACCCTGTGCCTGCTGCAGTCACACACACAGGGGCAGGCAAGAGGTGAGAGCCTTGGGGAATCCCCTACAAAAGGGCAGATCTGCCAAGGGCCGTTATCAGATGAGGGTGAGGGGTGTGAGGTCACTCAGACACTGTGAAAAGGCATTATTCATCTAGAACCCTACTTTCCTTTATGCTTCAGAAAACGTGCTCTTGAAATGCTATGTCTAAACAAAGTTCTGCAAATCAGGTCTTGTGTTATGTGGGTTGGAGAATCTTGCTATTCAAATGATTTCCTACAAAGCACCCTCTATCTACGAGACTTCATCCATTTGTTTGTTTGTTTGTCCACTCAACAAATACATATTTATTTGGGACTTTGAGCAGGGCACTGGCTCGGTCATTGGGAATATGGGGGAAAATAAGATATGTCCCTGGGCTTATGAGCTTCAGATGATTACACAACTACTACAAGAGAGAAATCCAGAGGTTCTCATTGATCTTTTGCAAAATTGGATCTTCAAAGGTAATTGCTTACAGCAGATTAGTAACTAAATAGAATTAGGTCCCTGGGTCAGCTTCTTCTCCTTCCTAGGTTCCTGTCGGCTGATTCTCCCAGAGCAGAATCTCCCACCTCTTCCTTTCAAAGTTGTAGTTTTAGTTTTACTTTGATCCAAGTTTTCTGTTGCAGCCTATTTGAAGTACAATGTGATCTGTTAAGCTTGGATCACAAACACATCTGGGAAAATTACTCTTTGAAGAGACAGCAGGCGATAAGAGCACCTAGTTTGTGCAAAAAGATCATTAACACCGTCTCATTAACAAATATGTCTCTGCCTGTTTAGGGTCAGGTATCTAAAATAAGGTAGACAGAGCAATTAGCAGGAGGGAGAAGGAAAGATCAAACACTGAGGTTGATCCAGCTGCTACTGCTGTTGCTGTCTGATCTCTCAGCAGCAGAAACAAACCCCAGAGCTGGATAAGATACCATGCCTGGAGGAGACCAAACAAACACTTGGTGCAAGTTGATTATATCAGATCCCTTCCACCTAGGACAAGAGCTGGGGCAGTAATTTGTCCTTATTGAGGTTTATATACGATCTGGGCCTGGGTTTTACCTCCCCTGCCCACCATGCCTGGGCCAGGCCCACCACCTGAGTGCTCTCAGAGCTTCTGACTTGTTCACATCACTCATAACATTGCTTCAGACCCAGGGACCCACTCTACGGCAAGGGAGTGCAACAATAGCCTATACCTGCAGGACCCATTATACTTTTCATATGCTGCACAAGCTGGAGGCTGCCAGCTTGAGAGTATCCAAAAACCCCCAAAAAGGCCCAGTCATCTTTCCAGATACACAGTATACTTTAGATACTTTGAACAGATGGGAAGAGTGGGTCATTTCATCATTACTTCCACTGACTGAGTTAGGGAATTCATGCTTCCTGTTCCTTAAACTTTAGGCACAATCACCAGAGGCAATCGGAGCCTGACAAAAACATGGCCACCAGAAGTTCAGATCCTCAGAGGTAAATTTCAGGGTTATTCCACCAGGTAAGCAACCTAGACCAGAAAGCCGCCTTCTGAGAAGATGAATATTAGCCATGGCCTCAGGGTGACATCAAGGATGGTAGCTTGTGCCACCAGCCCACAAGCACCCCTCCTGTAAAGTTTTCCTTTTAAGAAACTGAGAGGAAAACTAAGTGAGAGTGGGGTGAGCCACCATCACCTTCTTGCAGCAGCGTGAATCTAACAGGGCACATGAGTGCATTTAGGCAGTGTAAGGAGTAGACTGCAGCAGAGGCTATCAGTGCCTTGTCCGTATGCCCTCAGCACTCACTGCTCCTGTGCACATCCACAGCCTCTGCAAACACCTGCTGCTAAGTATGTCAGCTGGACCTAGGATAATGCTTGGCCTATGCACAGGGAAGCCAGAGGTGCTGGGAAATTGATGCACCCAGGAGCAGGCCTCAAGTGTAGCAAATGGTATTATTGGATAAGGGACCTGGAGAGCATTAACAGAGAAAGCTAAGTTGCCTAGTGCTCGGGAAAGGTCTCTCTGAGACCCGAAGGATGAGTAAGATCAGTCAGACAAAGAGCTGGAAGAAGAGTGTGGATAGGAAGACAGGTAAGATGAAGTCATGGCACACACAAGGAAAGGGCAGGAGAGTGGAGTGGGACACAGAGCAGCAAGAGGGACAGGAAGATCCCATAAAGGGTCTTGGGATTCTTGTCTCGGAATCTCAGTTTTATGCTCCAACTTATGTGTTGGGAGATCACTCTGCCTGGATTATGAAGAGTGGTTTTGAGGGAACAAGACTGGAGACAGGGAGACCAGCATGCCCACTTGGCATTTGGAGATATATGTCTGATGTGCAGAGGATATCACATGACCAGTGATACAGTAATTAAACCCACTGTAGAGGGAATGAGATATTCCAAAGGGAAGCTTTAAAAACAGCCCAGGCCTGAGCCCTGATGGATACAAACATTGAAGAAAAAGATAGAGGCAGAGGGGATGACGAAGATCAAAGAAGAATAGCCAGAGAGGTAGATGAAAAACTAAAATAGAAAGGCACCTAGGGAGCCCTGGGGAAGAGAGTATTTGTAGAAGGCAGGCATGGTCAGCAGTATCAAATGCTGTTGAGAGGATAAGCAAGAGAAGTCTCATCCACTGCTCTTGGCAGAGCAAAACAACACAATCTTTTGGGAAAACAATTAGCCATGCACATCAGGAATCATAATCCAACTCCTGGGAATTTATTCAGAGGAAATACTGAGATTCAAGAGGAGAAAGATATCTGTTTTTATAACCATGATGATATTATTTATAGTGTTTTTTAAAAACTTGATGGTAAAAACTTTTAATGCCTCTATAGATAATTTACTAAGTAAATTAAAAAACATATATCTAATGAAATATTTTGCAAGCATTAAAATTGTAATTATGGCTACCATGAAGTAACATTAAAATGCATGTAAAATAACATCAAATAAAAAAAGCAAGAATCTACATAAAGAGTAAACATCCACATGGATAAAAATTGGAAGAACATAGAAAATGTAAATACTTCATATATAAGAGTGGTAGAATTGTTAATTTTTAAAATTATTCTCAGTATTTACTGTTATACTACTTACAGATAATAAATTACAATCCAGAGAAAAGAACATACATGTAGCAACTTTATAATCAGTAGAAAAACCTAGTACAATGCCAAACAACTTGATGTCTTGTTATGATGAGAGAAAAAGCCATAAAATTTGCCTCCTATACATAAAAATGGGAACACTGGACACTCAGGACTACCAGAGGTGGGAGGTAGGGAGGGAGACCCCGGTTGAAAAACAACCTATCAGGTACTATACTCACTACATGGGTGATGGGATCATTCGTACATCAAACCTCAGAAACACACAATTTACCCAGTAAAAAACCTGCACGTGTACCCCCTGAACCCAAAATAAAAGTTGAAAAAAAATTTGCCACCTATAACACGATTTTTTTGGAAGTATTTATTGCTTTCTGGACCAAAGAGGCTCAAGCAACTTAATATATACTCAATGATCATCTAAAGAGAATAAACGTCCAAATAGCCCTTAATGTGAAAACTGTTTACACTTAGAAGCTAATGAAAATAAAAGGAAATTAAGTTAAATGCAGCATAATAGTCACTGGAAATATGGGCTTCTCAAAATCATTGATTCTATGCACCCTCCCACCAGTGGGGAAAGGAGAAAGAGAACTAACATATTTGAGTACCAACCTGTGCCAAGAATGATGCTAGTCACTCACATCCATAGCTCATGCCAACCCAGGAAGCATGAGGACCTGCAGCAGCATCAGTTACATTCTCCAGGCAACAAGCATCAGAGTCTTGGAGTCTGGTCCTGCTTTATTCTCCCTTTCTCATTAAGAATTTCAGTGACCGTCTGCACAATGGAAGCAAGTTAGACCCAACCTAGTGAAGTGATGGCTTTGTTTCATCAACTTACCTACATTTCCAAGTCAGAATTGGATAGTCACTTCTTTCTTTTATATTTAAACACCTCCTTTCTCTCATCTCAGATTCTTCATCACAGCCCTGAAATTCATTTATGCGGGAGCCTACAGCTGAATCTCTGTTGTGTAATAGTCCTTTATTCTAGTATTTAATCTTTTCATCTCACCCACATACTGCAGTGTTATGGAACATCGGGGCAATCCCTTCTAGTTGACTAGTAAGGAGGATTTCATTTCATCCCTTGGTAATCACATTCTGGGTTTATTCACTCTTCTAATAATTCTATTAGAATGTTTATAAGATGACGTGCTTTTAATTGTTTTCCTGGTCCCAAAGATACAGAGAGCAAGTTTCTCTAATGGGCTTTGTAACATCCATCCTTTATTTTTATTGCTAATGGACTCTCCAGTAATATAAAATGACTGATGAGTGCAGTCAGAGAAAAGCAGAAAAATCAATACCTGTCCAGACTGCATATTAGTTAAAAGCAGGTGAGAAGCTGAGGCTAGCAGACAATAGGATTTTTTCTGCCTCTAAGTATCAGAAAAGGGGGGAGATTATCTCAGATGGGCTGTGAAGCTCTCTCTACAAAGGAGACTACAGGATGTTGAAACAAGGGAGTGCTAAAATCACTTGGGTATTTCTTAGAAATCTGTGGGAACTGCTTCCAGTAGAGGGCAGTGGTGCACACACACTCTGACCCCAGGCACTACCAAATTAATGTTGTCTCTTGCGGGGTTTCTCTCCTCACCTTCTACATCCTGCAGTGACTCTGGCACAATCAAATTGGAAAGCGCACCCTTGTTCAGACACGGTTATTGTTAGCAGAGCCTCAGCAGCTGCAGGTTCACATTTGATGAGCTAGATTCTACATAGCAGACATGCTAAACATGGTACATGTATCGTCTCATTTAGTCTTCATAACAACCTTATGATACAGGTATTACTATCATCATCATCATCCCCATTTATAGATAAGAAGAGGTTATCTTGCCCAAGAACACCCAAACAGTGGTTCGTAGAGCTGAGATTGGAATTGGCTCTACCCCACAACCCAACAGCCTAGGTACTGCTGCTGCTACTACTACTATTCAGTGGCAGGCCTTACTATCTGTTCCGTTCATGTGTACCCTTCATTATCTTACTGTGTGAAATTTTTAAACAGTCAGACCCTAGGTTACTCATACTTCCACCCATTCATAGCTCACAAATAATTTTAAGTATTTGGCTGGACGCAGTGGCTCATGCCTGTAATCCCAGCACTTTGGGAGGCTGAGGCGGGTGGATCACCTGAGGTTAGGAGTTCGAGACCAGCCTGGTGAAACCCCGTCTCTACTAAAAATGCAAAAATTAGCTGGGCATGGTGGGACGAGCCTGTAATCCCAGCTACTCAGGAGGCTGAGGCAAGAGAATTGCTTGAACCTGGGAGGTGGAGGCTACAGTGAGCCGAGATTGCACCGCTGCACTCCAGCCTGGGTGACAGAGTGAGACTCTGTCTCAAAAAAAAAAAAAAGAATTTTATATATGATAAGTGCACAATAAATAAATAAATTTGAATAATTCATCATTCAAAAGCCCTTTAGATATCTTTTACTGTACTGTGATGTATGGAATAAGCTCTACATGCTCCCTACTATGTCTTCATTTGCAATCTAAGACAAGTAAATAGCAATGATAAAGATGAACCTGTTGAAGACATAGACAAATGAGAAAGAAACTTGAACAAATACCTAAATGGAGGAAATCTTCATATATATATATATATATAATTTTATATATGTAAATGGAGGAAGTAAGTATTCATATATATATATATATATAAAGAGTAAAAGGCTCAGATGTTTTTCTATGCCTGCTTCTTGAATCTTCCCAGTCTGCTACTCCCAGATTTCTTGAAACCTTTCATTCAAGTCCAGGTTAGTTACAACTTCTGATCATTGTCTCCAGGAGTTTCTGCCAGTGGCCACTCCCAGGGATGGGGGACTTGGGTGGGTTTCTGCACCCAGCCTTATCCTCTGAAGTTTCCAGCCAACCACTAGTCTCCTACTCTCTCTCAGAGCTTACCCCACTCACCCCAGAATACTCATCCTCATCCTGATTCCTATCAGAGTCTACTCATCCTCATCCTGATTCCTATCAGAGGCAATGACACTGACTCCTGCCTTATCTGTAGTTGATTACCCTTGCTTGTTAAGACAGTATAAATATTTACATTTCAATGTGTGTGCATGTCATATCTTTTATCATCTTGATTACTAACAAGGATTCATATCAATTATCTAATATAGTGCTATGGCCTTAGAAAATACCTTATGGTTAACTGAGATCATTGTGGATAAAATTAGGATATATTTTTATAATTTAAAGAATCAGGCCAGGCGCAGTGGCTCACGCTTGTGATCCTAGCACTTTGGGAAGCCGAGGCAGGTGGATCACAAGGTCAGGAGTTTGAGACCAGCCTGGCCAAGATGGTGAAACCCCGTCTCTACCAAAAATAAAAAAATTAGCCAGGTGTGGTGGCATGTGCCTGTAGTCCCACTTACTTGGGAGGCTAAGGCAGGAGACTGGCTTGAACCTGGGAGGCAGAGGTTGCAGCTAACCGAGATCGCGCCACTGCACTCCAGCCTGGGTGACAGAGCAAGACTCTGTCTCAAAAAAAAAAAAAAAGAATTAAAGAACATTATGCTGTAGTGACTCCTGGAAATAGTAATGGGTTTAAGAGTAGATAATTGAATGTTTGTTTTTCAAATTGGGGTTCACGGATGATTTCTAAGAGGCCCTAACTGTGCTCTAGGAGAACATTTAATTTTGAGTTTTATTATATTTCATAAAAAAAGAATGTAAGCATATTCTGGATTACAATTACCTGTCGAAGTAGAGCACAGTGGTTAAGAGCTTGGTTCTGAAACAGGCTGCCTAAGTTTACATCCTGGCTTTGCCCCTTACTAGCTCTGTGACCTTGGAAATTCTCAGTACCTCAGTTTTCTCATGTGCATATGGAGTGACTTCATTTGCACCCCAATGCAATGAGGTGGCAATGAGGGTTACATGGATTAAAACACATAAAGCACTTGGAACAGTGTGTGGCTTATATTAAGCAGCTTATAGCTATTAGTCATTTTTATTATGACCAAGAAATGCCATATGATTTCAGGGTTTGTGTTTGCCTGAGTATTTATAATCAAATCATTGTCAAATAACACTACTTGAACTTCAGAGCTAAAAGAGAAAAGAAGAAGTTCGGATACATAAATAATGTGCTCACACCAAGTAAAGTCCAAATGCTGTAACAATGTGCTATGCAAGGATGGATCTTTAGGAGTTTAAATGGAGAAAATGGGTGGGAGAACTGAGTCACTCCAAAAGCCTACAGTGATAAACATTGAACTGAAAAGAATGCATATCATAGTCGGCAACACCATATTCCCATTGCAAGGGGCAATTTATTCTCAACAAAACTTCATCTGTCAATATTAAAATCACATAACAATTTATTATTTCAAAATAATAAATCATTTTAATTTTTAAAATAATATAAAGAAATAAGAATTTATTATTTTAAATTTCATTTATATTTAGTTTTGTTTTTACTTCATTTGAAAATTTCTTTGGAATTGTGTAACAGTTTAAAGCATGAAATGTTTGTGCCTCATTTTTGCTTTAGATATCTAAGTAGCATTATCTCAGATTAAGACTGGGACTCCAATGGACTTCTTCCTTTGAAATGACCCTTAAGTTACTCAGGTTTAAAAACACCGCATTAATTGCTACAGCCTTTCCCTCTGGTTTGAAGTTGCCTTTTTAAAAAGTTAAGTCCAGTTTTGCTCTGCTCATGTGAAATTCGAATTCTATAAATCCCTGCTCATATGCAGTGGCCACTTGCATATTGTCATTATTTATTGATTTAACTTTGAAGGCACTTAAATTTTAACATTTTAAAACGTTCTTATCACTTAGTTTGTCTTACACACTATATATTCATTCAAATGTGCAAACTTAAAAAACAAAACAGCAAAGAACAGGACTTTTGAACTCTTTTTATTTCTTCTTTCTGAAGAAATAAAAAATCACCTATACACCCAGCAGCCCCTGTGTTTTTCACAAGGAGAATTCAGCTGCTAGGAAGCCCCCTGAAGAAACCATACCTCAATAAGACATCAGCGTTCAATTGGAGTGTGGCTGAGGTGACATGAGCCAGGTCATGGCCGCCCTGGGTCCCTCCTCATGCATCACAGTTTGGGCCCATGCTTGGAAAGCCCCTGAACATAGAAAGGAATGGGGCCACCACCATTTTTTATTTTTTGTGCTTTTACTTCCCTTACCATGCCTGCATACCAAGTGTTCTGGCACTTGCCGAGGAAGAATTGTATTTACAGAAGTCTTGAAGTTTTAATTAACTGGTCTAAACTGTTGAATAAATGCCTGTGTCCCTAGGGATCAAACCCCCATCGAATAAGAGGAAAGAAGCTAAGTGCATAGACTGAGACAAATTCCTAGGTGTAATGTCTAATTACTGGCTCCTTCTTTACCTGAGTAGTAAAGGACTATTGATGTCACCATAACATTTAAGAGTTTGCATGAAATAGTGAGGAAGGTAGATGTGTAATCAGTCATTTTCAGCATGATGAATGCAAGCCAGGAGTGATATTCAAATTAGTTAACAACTGGGAGGGAAAGGGGGTTGAACAATCAACCCAGTTTCCCTGAAGGCCCCAGCTGTGCCACATGTTGACCCTTCGGTTGCTATATCATGGGGGTGCTCCAGGTGGTCAGAAGAGAGGGTGGGGAGGGGTGCCCACGGGGCTCAGAGAACAGCTATTTATCAGCCAATGGGAAAATGTTAGGATATTCTACTATGGCTATGGCTATACTAGTGTGTGCTGGCTAAACAGCAGCCTGAATTTACCAGTCCTCATGCCCCAGCTGTAAACAAGTGACTTAGTGAAACACAAAGGCTGATGGTAGACCTTGGCTCAGGTTAGAAAGGAGGGTAGGAATTTGCTTATTTTCCACTGGGGCATGAGAATGGGAACTCCTTTCAACACTTGGCAGTTTTGACTAATTGTTGAAAGGCAAAGAAAGCAATCCCAACATAAGAGGGTGTGCCAGAATCGACCTTATTTTGAAGACAAGATCTTAGATTTTAGCTGAAGTGAGCAGACAGCAGATTTTCGATTTTAATTGAACGTAGGGTTGTTTTTGCAGTGAGGGTATCCTCTTATATATTCAAATCAAATTTCAAAGCATTTGCTTTGTGGATGTTTAAACTGTATGTTCTCTAGCTGCTATCAAGCCAGTTGCAAAAATAAACAATCATTGATGGATGGGTAAATAGGTAAAACCGGTGCTTTTCTATTTGCTACAGGCCTAGAAGCCACTGATTTTTCACCTCTCTTGCCAGGAGCAGGTAGGCTTTTGAGTGAAAGAGAAGTCATGCTTTCATGAATGGGAGGGTGGGTGTTCGCAAGATAAGTACTTTGGATCTGAGTGATTGAAGGAAATGACTTTTCTAAACCACACTTGCAAATAATTAAGTCAGTCAAGGTACAATTTCTTTCATACGACACGGTTCACCCACCCATCCCATCCGCAGCTCCCACACTTCCCACGTGGACCCTGCGTCATGCACAAAATAGCCCACACTCACTTTCTTACTGATATCAAATATCAATACATGAGAACACACAAGCTGTCACCAAATCTGATGTGGTAAACTAAAGCTATCATTATTTCAAATCACTCATCACCTAAATACTTTTCAATCCAGGCAGTTATTATGCTTTCTTAAACTAAGTTCCTCAAGTCATATTATTTGAAGCCGTTGTCCAAGCTTGTCATTTAATGGAAACTCTATGTAGAAAATTGCCAAGATGAGGATCTTAAGAGTCAAGCAGCCCTTTAACCAGAGAAAGGAAAGAGAAGCAAATTCTTCTTATTTCCCTCTTGTGAAGTCTGTCTATGGGGCAAGTTTATTAAAAATATCACTGCTCCCCTCTCGGCAGTTGGGGGTGGGAACAGTGACTTTGGTGTGGACCTCCCCTTCAAATTTGCAGTTTGTTAGAGCTACCCGTCAATCATCTCTACCTTACTGCCACTGCCTAGGAAGAAGGAGGGGAGAGAGAGAGGAGAACACAGCTCAAGGCAGGTGCCTAAACCCAGGTCTGAAAATAGCCTGGTCCAGAACCTTCTGGTGATTGCAAGTGTTGATATTTATGGTCTCCAGAAACAGGTTTAGTTGTCTTCTGGAAAATGGGCAGTCTTGTGTGAAAAAAACAGGACAAAGTTATGGTTTCCTCATGCCCATATCTGGGCTTTCTTTTGCCGGACTTTGTGTGAGCCCTAACTAGCTGGTCTCCACCAGGCCTTTTGTGGGGCTGAGTGAGGCGGCCCACTCGCTGACCTGGGGAGTCGGGAGTGAAGAGCTGGAGCGATTGCTGCCTCTACCCCTTTCTTCTGCGGCAGCTGAGGTCCCCAGCAGAAGGGCTCCCCTGAGAACCAAACCCCAGCAGAGGAATTGTGTGCCTTGACATCCTTTGCTGATGACTCAGGCAGTATGTCATTTAAAAATCCCTGAAGGTTTTTGAAAAGAGAGAAAGGGAAATGGATGTGGAATGAATGCCTGTTCCATAGTGGGCAGTGCCTCATTCAATCTTCCCCAAAGTTAAATTATTTTCCAAGTGAGGAAACCAATACTCACGGAGAAGCAAGATCAATTAGGAAATATGGATTAGGATATAGAGAAAGGAAGCTCCCCTCTCCCTCACCCTCCCCTCCCCCAACACTCCCACCCCTACTGCCCCCCAAAAAGGAATGCTGACGTCCGGGCAACTCACACCAGAACAAAAGTACTGTGTTTTCCTAGTGGTGCCAGCGAAGCCTCGAGGCTGGCAAACAGAAGCCTGTGGCAGCATCCCAAGATCTCCTCCCTGTCCTGTGTCCGGTCGACTCTAATCCTAAAGGGAACCTATGACTCTCATATTCCGCGTGGCGTGGCTCTCACCAGTCTTGCTTCTTCCTCACACGTTCTCTCCTCGTGGTCTTCTTATCCTGTGTCTTTTCCCTTCTTAATCACAGTGTTATAGATAAAGAGTCCCTCGCCTCATGAAATCCAATCCCCAGCTGATTTGCTTGCCTGGCATACAACTTTTAAGTACTCTCCACTGCAGTCTATAAAGCCGGGACAATAACACTCACCCTCACACCTCAGGATTTTGCACATTAACTTGTTAATGGTTTGGCAAACATTAGCCCCACCATAAAGGCTGAGATAAAACTCTGTCTTCCCTTTCTGTTCTTTTTTTCTTTTTTTTAACTAAAGCTAAAAATCTTTCTGCGCATTAGAAAGCTGATATCTTATTTACGATAATTGTAAAAATCAGCAAGTTGGATGCACTGGGGAAAAAAACCAAATTGCACATACCTGTACTTCACTTTTTATCTAACCAAACAGTGCAATGTTATGGGGACACAGACGCCTTCTTTTTGTAAGTGATCATCATATAGCGTTTGACATCCCTCATCCATCACACTGCCCTCTGTGCATTTCAGGGCTTGGAATAAACAAATCTGGGAAGCCATATATGTTCTTGTTGTCTAAGTTCATTTCACAGCACACTGGTTAAAGTGGATTTTTAATATGTCATCCACGTTCATGTCAGTGAGCCAGTCTGAGGAGCTAATGAAGGTGTGTCAGTTGAGGGAGGACTGGCTACCTCAGTGCCCTGATTCCTTGATCCCCTGGGGCTCTCGCTCTGCACAATTCTACTCCAGCGTTACAAACACACATTTTCCCGGCCAAACCTCCCTTGAGTCAAGGCTGTCAGTCATTCCCAGCCCAGCAGTAGTTTTACAAAATGCACAAAGGGCAATTACAGAAAGACCCCCCCACTGATTTTCATATGTAATCTTACCTTGGGACTGGAACCCAAGCCCCCACTTCAACTGCTTCCTATGCAACTTAAACTTGGCAAGCACAATACCATATAACTGCTTGGAGTGGGAGAAGAAAGCAGGGGGTGGAGGTGGGAAAGGGGAAGTTCAGATTAGCACAGCCTTGATCTTGAAGATTATTATAAATCCTTTAGCACTGTTGAAACAATTAGATCACTTGATTGGCCTTAACATTCCTCATCCCATAAATTAGCCTGGTGGGTGCCTCCTACTGTTAAGCAACGCGTTATATTTTTCCAACACCAATATCTGGCTAACAGAGAACAGACCAATTTTAATTTTAGCTCTTAGAAATTATACCTATCCCAGTCCTTATGATAACCTCTATAATGTATATGTAGAAATGTGGCTTTTGTCATTAACATTTTATTTGAAAAATTCCTTTTGTTTTAGTTATAACATGAATAAAACTTGTAAATGGTGCTCAGTTTCAAAAGTTGTTTTCTTCCTCAAAATTTGCAAGTAGATATTTTCAATGGTAAATTTCATTGAAAATAGTTTATTTCAAACATCATCTTTTACAAATTACAAATACTAATACTTCTGAGATGCGAATATTGACACAGCATGAAGTACAATGCTTTCTACCACTATAACACTAAAACAAATAGAACGTATGTTCCCTGATTCTTTATAATTCTCCTAAATTATAAAACCAAATAGACAAATAAGCACATATATCAATCATTGAACCCACAAAAGTAAAAAGATAGTGTCAAGTTCATCATTAATTTTCACCTATATTTGAGAGAGAGATGAGACGAAGAGAGTGATATACAGAAAAGAGAAGGTGAGAGGGAGAAAGAGAAGGCAAGGAGAGAGAAAAAATAAAGTAAAACTTTGCAGGGGCGCCAGGGTGGCACTCACTGAGGAGGAGGCACTGCCCCCGTTACATCCCAGGAGGGCAGAAGCAGCAACAGGATCTCACAAGAGGGGGCAAAAGGTACGTGATAGTAATCAGCCCTAAAACAATGCTTTCTATGTGCCAGATACCCTAAATGCATGAATTGCTTTAATCCTCATAACAACCTTATGAGGTTTAAATCCATTTTCAGATGAAGACATTAAGATACAAGGAGGTTAAGTACCTTGCCCAAGGTCATACAGCCAGTAAATGGCAGAGCCAGGATTAGAACCCAGGAGATAGACTCCAAGAGTCCATGCACTCAGCACCATGCTGTACTCCATCCCAAATGTGCTGGAATTTACCCAGCCGAGTTACTGTTGCTCCATCAGACCAGTCGCCTGAGAGGATCTGCCTCCATTCTAAAGACTGTGCCCCTGCTCAGCCTCTGGGTCACTTCCTTTGAAACTGCCCTGAGACCTGTACCACATTCCTTTGCTCTTTAGTGGTGGCAAGTTTTTAACCTCTTGAGAGTGGATATGACTTTTTGGAACTGCCGAGAATCAGAGGCATGCATAGAGAACAGAGTGAGCTCTGGAAAATAATTTTTAGATTATTTTCTAAAATTATTTTTAGATTAAAATTATTTTTAGATTAAGATTATTTTTAGATTAAAAACAGAATGATGTTAAAGGTAATAAAGTAGTTTCCTTTGTGGTCCAGGAATTAGCTTTGCTAGTAACAAAAGCATCTTAAGCTCCAATTGTATTGGCAATTGTATATGACTAAAATTTGCATGTAAGGATCATCTAGATCTTCTGGAAGTCTGCTTGTTTTGACCACTTTCCAGTCATTTCCAAACTCTGTCTGCTACTCACTGTGTCCGAGGAGACTTTCCACTAAGCTGTAATATTTATCTTTAGTATAGTCTTTTGTACCCTCAGCTTTCCTATAAGGGCTTCTAGAGCATTCTTGTCTTTCCTGATAAGCAGAGAAAGTATTAGGTATAATGACATTGGTAGGACTGAAATAGGAATCCTGATCTTTTAAGCTCTGCTATCTAATGAGAGATATGCCAGAAGGATATAAAACAACTTCAATAGGCAGACTCCACAGGTCATAGTGCTCGGGGAACTCTTAATTCTGATGCAGGGGCATCAGTGTTGCTTGCTCCAAGACTTATTAGTTCATGCAGCATTAATTAATTAGAATCAGGAGAACTGACTCACACTAACTATACACATTAAAAACTGATGTATAAACTAGAGTAGAAATTTCTTGTTTGTTTGGGGGAACTGTCCTTCTCGTAACTATACGACCTATTGTGATCAAGTACAGTGTATTTATCCAGTATGTTAAAATTTATTTCTTTCTGGATTTCAAGGCCTTTAATCATTGGTTACCGCATCATCACTTAAGACAGTAGATATTACAATAGATTAGGTTACTAATTCTGCATTAGGTTATCTGCATTCTCCATTTCCTTGCATTATTGTCTATGTTTGGTCACCTTAAATGGGCTATTTCCCAGCCCATGTGTAACTCACCTCTTGATTTGGACCATCACACAGTTTCTCAGTTGATAATTTTTGTTCTTTACTTGGTTAGAATTCACGTATATAGTACTAGGTTTAAGCCAAACAAAAGCAAAATGTTTAACTGTTCCCTCCTCACTAATAACAATAACAATAGTAGCTGGCATCTGTTGAGTTCCTCTTATTGCACTTTGCAGGTATTAAGTCATTTAACCCTCACTACTACCCTAGGAGGTAGTTTCCATTATTATCTACATTTCATAGATAAGGAAATTGACCTGAGAAATAACTTTCTCAGGGTCACAGGGTGAGCAAGTGTCAGTAAGTGTCAGAGCTAAAATGCAAAAGCAGTTTGATGCCCACACTCTTAACCACAACACTGAATTACTCTCTTAGCCTCTTTGCAACTTGGGTGTTACTACTACTACTACTAAAAAAAAAAAAAAAAAAGGAAGTAGCTGTTTTTCTCATTTGCCCTGACTCTAGCTAACCGTTCTTGACTTTTTTGCATTTTATCCATGCAGAACAAAGCTATATTTGTAAACGAACTCCAGATAAATAAGTACCTGTTCTTTAGCAGAGTCAAAATTTGAAAATGTTTAGCTGAAGCTGGTGAAATATTTAAATCCAATAACGTCCTGAATAGAATGTAAGGATTCTTTCCTTTGTTATCAAAACCTAAAGGTATCCATAGGTTCATTCCATTCTGCACTTCGGTTGTTTCCTTACAAACACCCTACCCTCACCCCTACCCCTAGTTTCTGGGGCCACCAGATAGGGACAGCACCTCCTAGGCAGGAGAACATGGAGCATAGTGGCTGTGCACACAATCAGCAATGAGTTGGGGGAAAGACCGCAGAGATGTTGGGCATCTGGAATTATAGTTCATGTCTGACTGAGAAATCTTAGGAAGCCCATTTAATTGTTCTGCCCCCGTTTTCCTCTGTTTGAAATGGCGTTAACAGTACTTGCCTCTGTCTACCTTATGCAGGGACATTCGACCCTCAAGAGGCAATATTTAGAATAGCACTTCGCCCCCCAGGGTGTATAATCCAAATAGAATTCACATTTGTTGTATTATTTTCTGCTGCTGTATACCTGCATGAGACTATTTTTAAGTTTGTTTCTTTTAGCCTACTTATAGCAACAGATAGATTTTGAATGTTGACCTTTGCACAGCCTGAAAGAACATTATTAAACAAAGCTAATGGCCTCTCAGTGACAGCTGAGATGTAGTGGGAGGACTCCCAGGTGAAGTCAGGGTGTCTGGGTTCAAGTCCTGAGTCCAGGTTCTAGCATCTGAGTTGGATGCCACCGAGGAAGTCACTTATGCTCTCTGGGTCTCAGTTGCTTCATCTGTACAATAGGAGCACTACTTTGGAGTTCTGATGATTGCACAGGGGAATGAATATGAAATGGCTTTATAAAATGTCATAACCTTCAAATGTTCATACTACCAGTAGGCAAGGAGAAGCAGAAAAGCCTCAGGACTGGAAGAAACATTTTGATGTTGGCATAGATGCTTGGGGCTCTTGTTCAAATGTAGATTCCATTGATCTGGGGGTAGGTATTGAAATCTGACATTTCTAAAATGCCATGGTTCCGCAGGCTAACTCCCAGTCTCCTTTTCCCTGGCTTCAAATGTTCATACTATTCGAAGAGAGCTCAAACATTATCTGGTCCAATTCTTTCCTTTTACAGGTCAGAAAACTAAGGCTCAGAGAGGTCAGATGACTTCTCCAGGGCTGACTCCTCACACCTTCTCTATTTTCTCCAACTTCTGAGTGGTTTCTTACAGCAGGGGGCACAGGATACCTCTGTGGACAAGGAGCTCCTGAAAGAATGGAGGGGGAGTGGGTACTATTTTAGGACACTAGTCAGTTTGCACCTCAATTGTGTTCTCTGTGCAAAGCAGAAAGGTCTATTCTTAGACATCAGCCAGAGCTTGGAATAAGTAGACTCAATCATTAAAGTAATCCATGCACACCTCAGTAAGTTAATACAGTCATCCATATAGGAGCTGGGTAGGAAGGAAACAACAGGTACTTTGAAGGGCTTACAAAATGTATTTGTACCAGGGCCACTTAAAAGCCATTTCCAAGCCAAGAGGAAGGGCATTTATTATTTTCATTTAACATTTATTGAATAAACTGTGTTGCAGAGCAGGCTCTTATAATCTAAGCCCCCTTTGACTGTGTGCATAAGCTTTTCAGATACCTGCAATTTCTTCCTTTTACTTAGAAAGATGATTATTGAACTGCAAGAGGTAAGTAAACATTAGAAGAGATCTTGGAAGAAATCTGTTAAATAGTTCAAGGGCTCTTCCTGGCAGAAAGAATCAGATACCTGACCTTCAATATATCGCAAAAGACTCCAGCAGAAGGAATTGAACCTTCAAATGTTCATACTACTAGTAGGCAAGGAGAAGCAGAAAAGCCTCAGGACTGACTAGAAGAAACATTCTGATGTTGGACTAGATGCTTGGAGCTCTTGTTCAAATGCAGATTCCATTGATTTGGGGGTAGGTATTGAAATCTGGCATTTCTCACAAGCTCCCAGATGATCTAATACTGGGTTAGTGACACCACTTTGAGTAGCAACTTCATTCTGTATGTATCCATCCTTAGCTATCACTGGACAGCCTGCAAGCCTTTCTGGGGCTAGCAATAAGCAAAAAATGTAAGTTGATAAAGGTTGCCCCTCAATAGAGGAGTAACAAGTATTACCTCTATCACCAAACATAAAATCTGAAAGTCCTAAATAATATTAAGGAATTTGGAATTTAATATGTCACTCTCTCCAGGGATACTTGCCTTTGACTAACAGCTGGCAGGAGAGGAGACAGCTTAACACAATATTCCTCCAGAGGTGCCATTTCAGGTATGAAGGAAGTGCTGGTGAGAGTCCTATCTTAAGGGTCATGCCCTTTCTAGCATCCCACAGTCACTTTTAAATATTCCAACTTCAGAATATGTCTCTGAGTCCTACACCTGAAATAGCCAAAGCAAATTTGTGTACAGCTCTCTGTATCCACGGGTTTCACATCCATGGTTTCAACCAACTGTGGATCAAAAATGTTTTTTAAAACAATATAATAAGGCAAAATAATACAAATAAAAACTATATAACTATTTATATAGAATTTATATTGCATTAGGTATTATAATATTGTATATATAATAATATATTACATATATTCTATATAATTATATAGAATTTATATTGTATTCGGTATTATAAGTAATCTAGAGATTATTTAAAGCCTGTGGGAGAATGTGCATGGGTTATATGCAAATACAATACCACTTTATATAATGGACTTGAGCATCCCTGGATTTTGGTATCCAGAGGGGTCCTGGAATGAATCCCCCACAGATGCCAAGGGACAACTGTATATGTTGTATAGGCACTTGAGCAAATTTCCAAGTGTAAAATTTTAACCAACTAGGACAAGGATCATCATAGCTTCAGCAGCTCTGCATCTAGCATAATGCCTGGCTCAAAATAAACTCCTAATAAATATATTTGACTGAAGGAGACGGTGAGTAGATATCTATTCATATCTCTGAGGAAATATGATGATTGGAAAAAATACTATTTAATTGGTTTTCAAAGCAAAATTACAGAATAAACTGGATAACTATTTTTTTCCTCAAACCATCAACTGATTTCATATAATTAAACTGAGCCTTAAGCCATAGTCAGGAGCAGTTCAGCTTCAGCCTCTGTTCTACATGGAGAATTTTTTCTGGTGTTAGGGGACTCATATGACAACCAGTATGTCACACAGGACCACAAAAATTCCAATACTCTAAATATAAAATCTTCACAAGACAGTTGATCCAGTGTGTCAGTAGATCAACAAGTATAAAGATGAACTGAACTGACACAGAGAGCTGTATAACCATCGAATAAATGGTTATGGGGTTATCTTGATTATGAATAAATTTATTTCAATTTTTCTTTTTGCATCAAATATTTGTTATACAACAAATTCAAAAAACTTATTTTTTTCCAGTTGAAGAAGTAACTTCAGTTTTAAGATAACAGATTAAAAAAACATTTTAAATCACAAACTGTGTTAAATATTTGGGGAAATGAGTTAGGCTGACCTCAATGGAAGCCAAACCTAGAGTTATAAAAATTGAATTGTCTCATATACAGCTTAATCACAAAGGATCTGTACATATATTTTTCCTAATCAGCTTTACTGAGGTGTAATTTAAAGTGTGCTGCTCCTTAAGCTTTGACAAGTGTATACCATAACCAAGATATAGAACATTTCCATCATTTCCAAATCTTTCCTCATGCTCTTTTATGGCCAGTCTCCATCGCATCCCAAGACCACCTCCCTGACACCCACAGATCTGCTTTATGTCACTATAATTTTGCCTTGTCTAGATTTCATATAAATGAAATCATATAGTAGGTATATGATTTTTTATTCAGCTTCTTTCACTTAGCACCTTGCCTTTGAGATTCATCCATTGGTTCCTATCAGTTCCTTTTTATTGCTAAATAATACTTTATTGTATGGATATATCATAATTAGCTTATCCATTT
The DNA here is from genome assembly GCF_028885655.2 of Pongo abelii. Taxonomy (NCBI): domain Eukaryota; kingdom Metazoa; phylum Chordata; class Mammalia; order Primates; family Hominidae; genus Pongo; species Pongo abelii. Next base: position 91,104,365 of record NC_071990.2, on the reverse strand, counting down.
ACTAGCTGACGGACATTTGGGTTGCATTCCGTTTGGGACTATTTCAAATAAAATTTCTATAAACATTCAGGTATAGGTCTTTGTGTAGACATAGCTTTTCATTTCTCATGGGTAAATAGGATTGGCAAGTCATATGGTAACTGTATATTTAACTTTATAAGAAATTGCCAAACTATTTTTCTGAAAGTGGCTGTGTCATTTTGCATTTCCATCAGCAGCTGATGAGAGTTTTAGTTGCTTTACATTTTCGCCAACACATGGTATTGTCAGTGACTTTAATTTTAGCCATCTAGTGTATGTGTAGTGGTGTTTTGTTGTTTTCATTTTCCTAATAACTAGTGATGTAAGTATTTTTAATGCACCTATTGGCCATTTGTATATCTTCTTTAATTAAGAAAAATTAATGGTTTTAGACTAAAGGTGGCCCCGCTTCAAAGATTGGTAACTGAGGCCAAGAAAAGAAAGTATAAACTCTCACATTTATTCCACAGAGCCCCTGAGACAATGTCCTTGGGGAAGAAGTGAAAGGTTTTATTAAATAGAATTCATTTAATTAATGGCTAAAATTAAAACTGGTACATGTGAATTTCCACAATGTTATATATTTGATAGTCTATATGTGTGTGTGTGTGTGTATATATATATATATATATATATATATATATATATATATGGTCAACATAATGGAATAATTTTCAAATGAGAATAGACATCTAAATCCTAAATTAAATGATGGGAAAGATAACCCCTTAATGCTAATTCATAATAGAAAAAATTCTAGTTTGGGTCAGACACTGAACATAAAGAGAATATAGCACAGTGGTTAAAAGTGCTGGCTCCAAAGTTGGACAGTGTAGATTCAAATCCTGGCTCTGTTACATGTGGGCATGTAAGCCAGGGTGACATATTGAGCTCTCTGAGTCTCAATATCTTGGTGTATAAAATGAAAATAATAGGCTGGGCATGGTGGTTCAGACCTGTAATCCCAACACTTTGGGAGGCCAAGGTGGGTGGATCACTTGAGGTCAGGAGTTCAGTATCAGCCTGGTCAATGTGCTGAAACCCTATCTCTACTACAAATACAAAAATTAGCCGGGTGTCATAGAGGGGGTGCCTGTAATCCCAGCTACCTGGGAGGCTGAGGCAGGTGAATCCCTTGAACCTAGGAGGCAGAGGTTGCAGTGAGCTGAGATCACACCACTGCACTCCAGCCTGGGAGACAGAGGGAGAGTCTGGAAAAAAAAAAAAAAAAAGAAAGAAAGAAGAAAGCAAGCAAGCAAGCAAGCAAGAGAAAATAATAATAGCTACCAGGAAAACTTGTTGAGTTTAATGCATGTTAAGTGAGAAAGAAAAGAAAGAAAGAAAGAGAGAGACAGAGAGAAAGAGAAAGAAAGAAAGAAAGAAAGAAAGAAAGAAAGAAAGAAAAGAAGAGAAGAGAAAAAAAGAAAAAAGGAAGGGGAAGGAGAAGGAGGAGGAGGAGGAGGAAAAGAAGAAGAAGGAGGAGGAGGAGGGGAGGGAGGAAGGAAGGAAGGAAGGAAGGAGAAAAGAAAAGAAAATAATAGCTACCATGAAAACTTGAAAATTTGTTGAGATAACACATGTTAAGTGTTTAGAATAGTGTCTGGCATGTAATAAATGCTCAATAAACATTAGTCGTTGTTATTATTATATGGACACTTAAAAGCACAGAATTGCAATAGGTACATATCAAAGCCTCTGAGCTAAAAACACACAATTCACTCTGATAAATAGGCCTTTTAGAAGGCTGACACTTGGAAAATGTCTATTTTCCACCTCAAAACATGTTTAACGAGCATTCGTTCTGCAAAATCATCCCATGTAATATGCTAGGTAAGTTGTCCTCCTTTCTAACAAGAGCAAGCACCAAGAAAACAAGGCTGAGGATAAGGTTTCCTGAAAACAAACCCCATAATTTGACCCTCTTCAACCCAAATAGTTGGCCAGTGGCTCCTACGGAGTTTCTTTATGACATCCTGGACATGAGGCCAATGGCTTTTGACGCAGCATCTCCTATTCTACAGCTATACAGTATGGTTAAAAAAATAATAAAAATTTTAAAAATCAAAAACTTTTAAAAAACACTAATAATTCAATATTGCATTTAAATTAATATTTTAATAATCATTTCAGTATCTACATTCTTGTGGAAAATAGAACACATATGTGTCAGATGGTTATTCATTAAATCAATTCCAAATGCTAGGACCCTTGAAATCAGTCCAAGTGCCCCCAAGGTCTGGAGCTCATACATGGTGAAACTCCATGCTAGAACACACATGCAGATTTTCTCAGCCATGGCTCTCCTAACAGGATTTTTTCCATGTTGTGTTTAATGATATCCTCTTGCACTAAGATCACAACATTTTCCCCGAGAGTTTTATGTTTATCATGAGAAGTCATCGTAGAATGTGTGTACAACCGGCAGATGACGCTGTGAAGGCCTCCCAGCACAAGGGAGACTGATTCCTTCAAATATACCAATTCTGTTTGCGATCTTGACTGTGGCTTCTGACTTCTTCCTTCTCATTCTATCAGATCCCTTCTGGAGCTAGTCCTAACTGCTTTTCACAGAGGATGCAAACTGGGAAGTTCCTACCTATTCAGCGAAGGCACTCCAAGTCCTGGGCTCTTTTCTCCTCGGGGGCAAAGATGAGACTTCTCTTCTGTAGAGATCACAGGTACATCTGTACAGGCTGGAGTGCTCCCCCAACCCTGGACCCCTAGGAGCAGCCGTGATTTGTGACACAAGGCCCCATCCATTGATCTACTCTTCACACAGCTGTGGAGAGCCAAGAACTGGGAGGGAGGTGAGTCAGTGATGAATTTTTCTTGAACAGCAAAGACCAATTGGTGGTTCGCCTTTTTAGTAAATTCCAAAATTCTGGAGTCATTGAGTCCAAAGGGGAAATTTGTGAGACTCGGGGAAGGGGCAGTGGTGAGAAAATAGAAGCAACAAAAATATGCCTCCAGTGTTCTCACTGCTCATTGGACCAGCACGGAGCCAGATCTTGTATGGCCTGAATAACTGGTACTTTTTATAAGCAACTGAAGAGCTATAAAAAGCTTAACATTTAAGAAAACAACAAACATCTGTGGCTAGTGAGCAAGGAAAATCTGAAGAGTGAGCCTGTCTGGGTGGCAGGAGGTCACACTGCTTCATGAGGAAGTACTAAAACATCACTAACATTTGCTACATCAGTGTGTTTCCCTGGTTGGTCACACTTCTCCTTCCCCCCACCTCAGCCCCACTCTCCTATCAAAATAGAAGAACAAATATACGTCACCAGAATGCTCAGCAATTATTTCCTGAAAACAGCATTTCTTTTACATGCGCTTAATCATGTGTTAAACAGCGGTACACACGAGGGGTTCCTGATCAACAGAGTGAACAAACACCCATGTGTGAGTTTGGTTCCCAATGCATTTGGGCTGAGCCTCACTGACCTGGGACCCCTGGGCTTAGTTCACGTGCACCTTGAGGTTCTGCACAGCTGCCTTTCCCTTTAACGGAAAATGCCATCTGCAGGACCAGAGCTAGCAACAGGCAGCAATAGCTCTCCCAACTTCCTCTCATAGTAATCCATAATAAGCTCAATGATAAGGCAATTACCAGTGGGAGGCAGTAAGGTAAAGTGATCAAATATATTGGCTTTGGCTTCTGAATTCAAACTCTAATGCTTACTACTGGGTGACCTTGAGCAAGTTAACTAGCCTTTCTGTGCATTAGTTTCCTTAATAGTAAATAGTAAGTCAAAATTATCTTCCTCTGGCCTTCAGCTGAGTCTTAGGTGGGCTTGTTAGACAATGCTCTAGGCTGACTTTGAGAGGCACACAATCATCTTCCCTTATTTCCAAGCTTTAGATAACTTTTCTTAATAGCACATAATAAATGTCACTTGGGACAAATAGAAAGTGAACAAGAAAGTGGTAGGCCTGGATTCAATCATATCAACAATTACATTAAATGTAAGTGGACTAAACACTTTTAACAAAAAGGAAGAAATTGTCAGAGTGGATACAGAGCAAAATTCAAAACTAATACATTTCCTATAAGAGATACACTTTAAATATAAAGATTCCAATCAGTTGAAATCAATTGGATGGAAAAAAGATACGTTATGCAAACAGTCTATATAGGAAGGCTGGAGTGGCTATCATAATATCAGATAAAGCAGACTTCATTATAGAGTTTTGCCAGAGGAAAAGAGGGGCTTCTCATAATCACAAAAAACATGACAATTACAGATGTATATGTACCTAATAACAGCTTCAAAATACACAAAGTAAAAATTGACAATCTAGACAATTTACAATCACAGTTAGAGATTTTACTCCCCTCCCATAGCAATTGATAGAAAAACTAGACAAAAATATCTGTAAAGATGTAGAGGATCTGAATAACACTATTAATAAATATCAGCTGCTATAATTTTCTCTTTCATTTGATTCACATCTTCAGACATCTGCAAAGCTGCCAGTTCTGGCCCTCTAGACTCTGTGAGGAAGCCACTAAGGCCATTGTCCTTTCAGGAGACACAAACACGTGGATGGCATCATGCTGCAGGAGACTTTCAGAGCTTAGTCTATGGAGAAAATGCTGAATGTTGCAAGGCTGCATCTTTTTTCCTCCTGAACCTGTTCATATGAATCAATTCTAGGATCACCAGTCTGTCCCCACAGTCATCCTGCCATCTGCTAGGCTTGGTAGCTGTTGCCGGAACACTTAGAATCCTTCCCTAAGATGACTAGAGTGTCGTCACAACAGATGTTTAACCATCAAATTCCACACATGTTGCCTAGGGCAAGTCTTCCATATGAGGACAATGCTGGAGGTCATGTGGGATATAAGAATCTTTGAAAGTGTCCATAGCAAACGAATTTATTATATTTTGGCTCTGTCTTAGGTGAATTCTAAACAAATATAGTCCTCATTTATCTTTATATCCATTACCAACTACTCTGATCTAATTGAAGTTTGTGTTTGAAGGAAAAAAGATTGACAAAAAGTTTGTCCTTTTGAAGAGTGTGAAAGATGAGGTTTCTCTTTAGAAATCTTTTCTACCCAGGGCTGTGTAGCTACATTGCAGTATTAGAGCCTCTGGGGAATTATATGTGTGATACAATGGCCTTCTTATCCCAGGTGAATTGGGCAAAGGCTTCCCCAAATAACTTATTTTTCATTCACCTGAGACACATAAAGTTTCAGTTAAAGGATATGCACACAGAGAATTTCACATTTCCAAGTTTTGTGGCTTCTGTATGTTGGCATCTCTAACCACCATCAATCCCCTTTCCAGAAATTCCACTCATCCCAGCAGCCCTTACCAGGCTGAGGCCACAATGGAGGGCAAAAGCTAGGGGGTATGAATGTGGGCCATTAGGGGGGCCTTTGCAAAGCTTCTCTTTAAGATCCATAATTTAAATGTATACCTTTTGTCCATTCAGGCACAGAGGGGGATAACAAAAGATCATGGCATTAATGAGGTAGAAAAGCCATTTCTGAATTGCGAGGGCTCTAGTCTCAAGATGGCCTCCTAACACAGCAACACTCCCAAGAAAGGAGTGCCTACTACTTTTCAAACCCTTCAACTTTAATCTCATTGACAATTTTCATCTTTTCTCCTTAAAGAGCATTATGAGCATACACCTCCCAAATGACAGTACCAAAACCTAGTCAGCTACAGAAAGCTTGGCCATTGATAAGAAGATATATTTCCCCTTCAAGAACTTGTTCACCTGGACTCTTCCTCCATGGATATGCCGTTAAAAATATACAATTCTAATATTCTCCACTTCTTTAAGAGAGTATTATGCTTTACTGACCAAAAGGAGAATCCAGATGAGTATTATGTTTTACTGACCAAAAGGAGAATCCAGATCATCCCATGATTAATCTTTTCAACGCTCTGGAAAGGCAAATAGGTGACAGGCACAAGGGGAAAGTGCTTCCATGAACACATTTTTTTACTGGAACTTGTCCTATTGCAAAGCTCTTCTGCCAGATTCCATTAGGAAATTGCAAGCAGATTCATATATCCAAGTGCTCCTCTCTCTCCCACTCATAAATATATAGACATCATATGGCAGGGAGGGGGGAAGAAGCTGACTCTCTCATGGCATACCCTTGCACAGCAGACGTGTAGGCAAATGCAAATACCGAACATAGTAGTTCATGCATATGTGCACATGAATATATATCATGCTATTACTACTCATCAATGAGATTCCAAGTAGCTACCAGAGGGGACAGAAAAGTCACAATCAATATAGCAGTACTTCAGAATGTCAATTAAAGACAGTGATAAGAAGATAGGCAGGCTGCCCCCAGCAATACAAAAATAACAAGAACACCTAAGGATTGATTAGGGGCTGGGCCAAATTCCAGATCTGAACTCGTCACAAATTATGCTACGAGCTCATGGGGGAAGGTTCCAATTGGCATTTTTGAGCCACACGTCCCATTCTTTTGATACAGACATCAGGACTGTCTGGAAGATGATTGGAGAATAAAAAGCCCAAACAAGAAACGAATTCGGGAAGAGCTGTTTCCCATCCAAATGCTTTCAACTTTCCTGAGAACTCTCTCAGCTTCTTTAAAACAGGCCGATATTATTATTCCACTTTGTCATTCTGGTTCTTATTGAAGGGCAAAGCCAGTGTGCAGAAAGATAGGGAATAGCAAATGAAAATGTCAGTGGGCAGGTAGGAAGGTTCTAACATGGGAGAGTCTTCCATCTGGAATTGTGGATGAAAAAAACACTATTTTTAAAGGAATACCTTTTAAGATTTTTTTCCATATTCTTCCAGGAACACTTAGGTCTTGTCCCTTTATAGACAAAGACCTACATTTAATTATAGGTATATTGTATGAAATAAAAATGTATAGAACTTCTAGACCCCAAAATATATAGCAGTGGTTCCAGTTTTCATTACCAGAAATAACTAAAGGAAATGAAAAGCAGGTGAGAGAAGGTTTCCCTGAGCAAGGCCAGGGCTTCATTTTAATTCAGCTGTGTGGATGGCCTGCCATTGCCCCCTGGCCTCACTGCTCGCACACTCAGAGGTCAAGCTATTAAAATCAACCAAAATGCTCAAATTAATTTCTTTTAGACCCCAGCCCTATAATGCTTGCCAGCAAGAGAACACTTCACTGACTTCTGGCAGGAGCAGCACTAAATCTCTGCAGTAGGAAATACAGTTTCTTCTTAGATGACACAAAATGTTTGGGACATAAGCTTTGGGGATCTCAGAATTAAAGAGAACATAAAATTATATTTGGGTGGGTGATAGAAATCTAAAATTAGTTCCATATTTCTTCTATTGGTAAATTAAATTTTAATGGAGTATGGTATAATGTGGCTTGTCGATATTAGCAATTGTTTATATCGTGTTAATATCTGATAATGTCCCTTGTGACTACTGCTTGGAGAAAAGGAAAAGTGAAGTGGATCTGAAGATGTACCTTTTTTCCTTTTTATGAATAACCCTCATTTGCTTTTTTTATGTTCTTTAAGCAGCCCTTTTAATTCTTTGAAAATTTAGAATTGCCCAAGGATTAAAAAAGAAGTCGTTAGCATCTGCTTTGAATATATATACCAGAGATTAATGCCCACAGAGAAAATATAAGGAATAGCCAATTCATTGGACAGGATTCTATTTGAAGTGCCTGTTGTAGGACAGTCCTTTCTTCATTTGCAGCCCTGCTCTGGGACTATCATTAATGGCGATTTCAGTGAGAAAAAGGATCAGGAAATGGGTTTAAGCCTTGTTCTGCGACTTATTGGTCACTAACCTTTGACAAGTCACTTAACCTCTATAGAACTTAATTTCCCTATCTGTAAAATGAGGGCTTGAACTAGATGATTTCCAAGGTCATTTTCTGCTATAAAATTTTATGATTCTAAGTCTCTGGCCCTCTTGGAAAAAGCATATATGGGCTGTGCTTATATGAATTTAGTATACTTCACACTCTAATGAGCTAAAAAGACCTTAAAGTGACAAATGATTATAACTAACAAAAAAAGGATAACCATGATGCTAATGAATGAGTTTGCTCAAAATTCATCTCCATGTAAGAAACATTGGCACAATATTGGTTTATAGCTATAGTAAACTTTAGAACCCAGGCCCTAGCAAAAGAAGTCCCCAAAAAGAGAGATCAGAATCTTACCTTTAGTTCTTAAACTCACTTGCTCCAGTGATCTCACACAGTGAATGGCCCAAGAATGCTGACTCTCCCTTACTAAGCCTCTAATCCAACCAGGAGAAAGGCAATAACTTCACACATGGATGTGCAAAGCTCATGGATGGATAGAAATGAGTCCCTATTAAAGGAATGAGTTCTTACATCGGCTGGTCAATTATACCTTCAAGGCCAATATGCTCTTCTTTTGTAGCTGGAGTCAGAGATAAAGAGCTTCAGTCCACAAGTCTGACACCTCCCTAGTACCCAGAACTAACCCAGAACTCCATTTCCTGTTGAGCCATCCTTTCTGCTCATCTTATTCTTTGACTTTAGTGACTCAAGGGAACATTTATTGCCTAGGTTCATTCTGATTCACACGAGGACCTTCTAAATGTTGTAAACAGCACAGATATAGATATGTACACTGCACTCACAGGGGTGTGGGTGTACATAGCTGTGCTCAAACACGTGCACGCTCCCTTTACAAGGATTGATGTCAAAAAGAAAAACAAGCTCTTTGAGCAACCTCAAAAGCTAATTGTGTCTTAAAATTTTAGATACCAAATTTACCTTCTAGTCCAACAATTTTGTTAAAATTTCATGTTTTGCACTGTTAATGATGGCATGCTTGTGTGGCATTTGCATTCATAAATGCAAATGTATTTACATGGCATTATACTCAGATGATTAAAAAATTGTTTGGTTAACTGCTTTGTTTTAGGCTAGTGAGTCTCTCTTATTTTTAAATAGTTACTCCATCTAATGTGAAATATATTCAAACTTTTTTAAAGCTGAAATTTTCTTCTGGACTTAGAAAAGAGACTAACATTGATAAACACAAAATTTCAAATGGATCCACTAGTTTTGTAATAATTTAGCTCCGGCTGATATGGAGAAGGCGATGGGTTGAATTCTGTCCCCCTCCCCTCCATTCTTATGTTGGAGTCCTAACTGCCAGGACCTCAGAAATGTGACCTTATTTGGAAATAGGAGCATTGCAGGTACAATTAGTTAACATGAGGCCATACTGGAGCAGAGTGGGCCCCTCATCCAATGTGACTGGTGTTCTTCTAAAAAGAGGAAATTTGGAGACAGAGACACACAGGGAGAATGCCACGTGGAGGTGAAGATAAAGAACAATGGTGCTTCTACAAGCCAAGGAATGCCAAAGACCTCCAGCAAACCACCAAGAAGCTCGGGGAGAGGCACAGAACGAATTCTTTCTCACAGACCTCAGAAGGAACCAATGCTGCTGACGCCTGGATCTCAGACTTCCGGCCTCCAGAACTGCCAGGGAATACATTTCTGTTGTTTAAGCCATTCAGTTTGTGGCACTTTGTTATGGCAGCCCCCAGGAAACTAATACAATAACTAAATTTGGAAACTTTCTCTTGGCTTTTTTTTTTTTTTTAATTATCAAGAACAAGTGCCTCTAACAATTTGTGTAAGTCTGATTTGTTCATCCTACTAACTACAAACACACACACATATGACCACGTCCAAACACAGAGATAAGTATCTGGACTCAGTCTCACTGAGCGTGGTTGCTGGGAATGCCCTGGAGAGCATGCTGTAATAGTGGGCGTCAACAAGGATGGTGTTTTCTTACTCTCAGTCTTGAATTAGTAAAAGATGAAGAAAAAAAGCACACTTGCGTATTCGCTGGTGTAGGCCCAGTCATGATTCTTTTAAAGACGCTGCCAATAGATTTTAGTCATTCTCTGGCCAAGGTTTCTCTTCAGCCGCAAACACTACATAGTTGCTGAATGAGTCACCACCTTGAGTCATCTAATTCCTTGACCAGTACATGCCTGCTGCTGACAGCACACAGTGTCTTTGGTTGTGTATTTTGTTTTGCTCCATTCTCTGGATCTTCTTTAATACTTTCTCAAGGGCAGGGTTAAAGATTCGCTGTGAATCCTTAGAGGATGAATCTCACTTATTTAGTGGCATGTGCACTGGCTGGTCATCAAGAACCAAGACATTCAGTTTTATTAAGCTTTCTCATACCTGGATCTCAACCTTATGTGGCCTTATTACTGAAAAAAAAAAAAGCAGTAAATGTAAGCTGAAAATATTTTTTCCCCCTTCAAACTGTAAACCTATGCTCAAAAATTCAGGGGAAAACAAAAGGAAAGAAGAATGATGTTCCCAGGAAGGATGCCAGTGGAGCACAGCCCACTAAAACAAATAAACCTCAGAGCTTATTTTTGCATGACTTTTAAAAAGTGTGGCTTAAAGATATTTTCTCTATCAACATAACCACAAGATTCTTTGTTCTTGAATAGGAAAATATTTTATTCTTCAAGGTTGGTAGACTGAAGCATTTTGAATATTTGTAACTTTCTTTGTAATTTCTATCACTTACCTAATTTTTATTTTTCCATGAGTGGGTACTTATATTATGGAAATAGAAATTAGAAAAATGGAAAAAAAGTTCTTTTAATTCATTTCAACTATGATGCCCTAGCTCCTAATTTTACCAAATACAGGGAGGAGAAAGATACATCTTAAGTTTCTACCTTAAATGGATAGGCTTCCGTAAGCTGAAGAATGACTGTTCAAAGGTATTATTCATAACATATATTTGCATGGCAATACACAGTTCTCACAAAACCCAATTCATCCTAAAAACGACCCCAAGAACCCTATTGAGGAAACAGAAGTCCTCAGGTTATATGGAAGGTGGTGGGGCCAAGGACTCTTGGCTCAGTGCTCTTTGTTCTCCATCCTGCTAAGGCAACTTGCTCTGGACAGGAGGCACAGCCATCTGCCATGGAGAATACTATAGTTAACTCTCCATCAGACTCCTCTCTGCCTAAGGACAGCAAAACAAGCCACAAAACGTCTCTGTGCTTCTGTTTCCTCATCTGCAAGATCAGAATAATGTCACCAACCCTAAAAAGATAAGGTGGGAGTAAAATTAAACAAGGCCAGTGAAAGAAAGTTAATAAACCATAAAGTGTTGTACACATTTTATACAAATCCCTTCTTAGAAGTTATGTCACAATAGAACACAAATAGCCAAAGCAATCTCAAGAAAGAAAAACAAAATGAGAGGCATCACACTTCCTGATTTCAAATTATGTTAAAAAGCTATAGTAATCAAAACAGTATGGACACATAGACCAATGGAATGGAAGCCTAACCGTATATAGTGAGAACAATTTTCAATAAGGCCACCAAAATGTTGCAATGGGGAAATGTTGGTCTTTTCCATAAATGGTGCTGGGAAAACTGGATCTTCACATGCCAAAGAATGCAATTGGATCCTTATCTTACATCATATGCAAAAAAAATCCATTCAAAATTAAAGACCTAAACATAAGCCCTGATACCATAAAACTCCTAGAAGAAAATGTAGGAGGAAAGCTCCTTGAGATTGGCCTTGGCAATGAGTTTTGGATATCATAACAAAAGCTCAGGCAACAAAAGCAACAACGAACAAGTGAGACTACATCAGACTAAAAAGCTTCTGCACAGTGAACAATTGGCAAAACGAAAAGACAGCCTACAGATTTAGGAGAAAATATTTGCCAACCATACATCTGATAAGGCATCAATAATTAAAATATAGAGGGAACTCACATGACTCAATAGCAAAAAAAAAAAAAAAAAAAAAAACCCAATTTAAAAATGGGCAAAGGAGCTGAATAGATATTTTCCAAAGAAGACATACAAATGGCCGAGAGATTTATGAAAAGGTGCTCAACATCATTAATCAGCAGGGAAATGCAAATCAAAGCCACAATGAGAAATTACCTCACACCTGATAGGATGGCTGCTATCAAAAAGACAAGAGATAACAAGTGTTGGTGAAGATGTGAAGAAAAGGGAACCTTTTAATGTTGTTGGTGGGAATGTAATTTGGTACAGCCATTATGAAAAATAGAACTACCACACAACCCAGCTCTTCTGGATATATACCTAAAGAAAGTGAAACCAAAACCTCACAGGAATATCTGCATGCCCATGTTCATTGCATCACTATTCACAATAGCCTAGATATAGAATCCACCTAAGTGTCCATCAACAGAATGAATGGGTAAAGAAGAAATTGTGAGAGAGATATATAATATATATATCATATATGTATAAGGTATACATATACACCTCTCTCTCTGTATATGTATCTACACCTCTCCCTATATATATGAATATATGTATGTATACATATATGTATGTATATTCATATATATGTATGTATACATATATGTATGTACATTCATACATATACGTATATATATCATATATACACATTATACATAATATGTATAATGTGTATATATATACATACATAATATATATATCATATACATATAAGGGACATATATACACCTCTCTATATATATGTATCTATACCTCTCTCTATATATATATGAATATATATGTATATATGTATACATACATATATATGTATATGTGTATGAATATATATATGTATCTATAGAGAGGTATAGATACATATATATGGAGAGAGGTGTATATATATATATATATACACCTTATACATATATGATATATATATTATATATCTCTCACAATTTCTTCTTTAAGAAGAAGGTATATATATATACACCTCTCTCTCTATATATATATATACATATAGAGAATATATATGAATATGTATATACATAGAGAGAGGTACAGATACATATATATAGAGAGAGGTATATATATAGAGAGAGGTATGTATAGGTATAAGTGGAACTTATACATATATAAAAACACAATTTCTTCTTTATCCATTCATATATATATATGAGAGAGGGAGAGAGAGAGAGTCCCTATTAAAGGAATGAGTTCTTACATCGGCTGGTTGTGTATATATATATATATGTTGTATATATATGTGTATTATATATGTTGTATATATATGTGTATATATATATGTGTGTGTGTATATATATATAGTGTGTGTGTGTGTGTGTATATATATATATATAGAGAGAGAGAGAGAGAGGGAGAGAGAATGGAATATTATTCAGCCCTAAAATGTAGGATATCCTACCATTTGTGACAACATGGATGAACCTGGAGGACACTATGCCAAGTGAAGTAAGCCAAACACAAAGAGAAAAGTACTACATGATTTCACTTACATGTGGAATCTAAAAAAAAGTGAAATACATATAAACAGAGTGAATAGGGGTCACTGGGTACATAGAGGGGTGAAGGAGGAATTGGGGAAATGTGGACCAAAATGTAGGCCAAAGGGTGCAAAGTTCTCATTACATAGGATGAATAAGTCTAGAGATCTAATATACAGCATAAGAACTATAATTAGTAATATTGCATTGAATATGAAAAATGTGCTAAAAGTTTAGATTTTAGATGCTCTTACCATTAAAAAAGTAACAATGTCAGGTGAAAGATACGTAAATTAGCTTGACTGTAGATGTGATTTTACTATGTATATGTATATCAAAATATCATGTTATACTCCTTAAATGTATACAATGTAAAAGAAGCTCTATTACAGAATGAAGAAGGGCACTCATTTGGTATTTGACCTTAGGCAAATTTCTTAATATTTCTAAGGCTTCGTTTCCTTATCAGTAAAATGAGGATAATACTAGAACCTTGCTGATAAGACTACTGTTGAAGAGTAAAGGAGATAATCCATGCCTAGCACTTAGCACTGATTAGCGGATGGACATCGCAAGTCCTCCGTAAATCTTGGCTATCATTAGGAAAGCCATCCACGTTTGATCCCAGTCCTTTACCAGCTCAGACAAGTAAAAGCAGATGAACGAAGCCCAGAGGGACTCCATATTGCAATCCTATCTGTCCAGGCTCTTTGCTCCAGTGGCAGTTTCAACACTATACTCTCAAAAAACATTTTTGGAAAAGTTCCACTTATACCTTGTTTTGCAAAGTTAACATCCCAGGTCCACAGCAAACATTCAGCCACTGAACATGGGTCACTGTCCGTTTAGCTCTACTGCACTGGATTGCAAGGCTTGGTTGGAAAATATTTACACCCAACCTGACACCAATATCCAAGGAACAAAACTGACCTACTCTACACCTCCGTACTCCTTCTAAAAGAGGAACAGCGTGACAATACTACTTCAAAAGATATTTGGCAGTTACAGAACCAAGTTTTATGAACATACGCAAGATTAAATCATCTTATGTACTAACTAGGAAAAGCCAACTCAAGTTGTCAGTGAATAAAGGAATGTAAAAACCAGCAAAATACCTGACATATCATTGGCACTTAAGACAAGCAGGGATGGAAGAGAAAAGTAACATGGAGTATTTCTGATTGGATTGGTGTCTGATCATAGCTTTGAAGAATGTTTTAACAAGAAAAGGAGAATAAACACCAGCACAAGCTAATCTTAATATCTCACCAGTCTCTGGCTATGTACACTACCTCTTAATTTAATCAAGTAACTACATTTTTCTGTAACTTAGATCATCTGAATATACATCTTTACATATTGCCGGAGGGTGAGATGAATTACACAAAGCAACACACACATGAATGGAAACTGTTTACCTGTCTTCAGGTATGGCTTCAGCATCTGGGCCAGTTCCTCAGGATTGCTTTCAGATAATGTTAAAACCCTGAGAAGCCTCAGTGACTTTTAGAGAGGAGAGGAATGTCAGCTTGGAATGGTAACCACAGATGGATGCATCCTGAAACACTGGCGTTCTCTTGTTTCCTACCGTTCCAGAAGCAAATCTGTTAATCTTTCTCTAACATTTTATTTTCCTTAATTATTTCCTCTGGGAGGTCCTAAAGGATCTATTATTCAGATCCTGGACTTCTTACCCTGTCTGCCTTGTTTTTTCAGAACTTAAAAAATTTGAGCATGTGACTTGCTGTTGAATGGGGACCTGATTCATTCAATGAACGTCCATTAAGTGCCTGCTGCTTCAAAGGTATTATACAGGGCAGTGTGGTGGATACTGTAAACCCCCATTCATCCGCAAACAATATTGAGGGCCAACTATATACCCACCACTAAAGAGGTGCATTTGAATAAAGCCCAACCCTTGTGCTCCGATTTATAGACTATAGACGAGTGAGGGAGGTAGGCTTTACTTGCGTTGTAGGAATTATAACGCAATGTGATAAGTGCAGAACAACAGACTTGTAAGGTTCCCCCCTTTGCTGACCCCTCCCAGTGAAATGTGAGAACAGATGTGGTGGCAATGCCAGAGCACCCCCAGAGAAGCCGGTCACAGGCCTCCAGCAGCAGTTCGTCGTCACTCAGCCGCGATGGAAATACAAGCCAAGCACTAGAGCCCCTCATCCTCCCACACTCCCACAGAGCTCTTTGGGGTGTTTTTCTTTCTTTCTTATAAAAACTGTAGAATTTTCATTTGTCTCTGGGAAGGAAAGCCTTTCTCTGGGGCCCCTCATTCTTCCCTTCATTCTCTTTCTAGTCTCGTTTTTCTTTCTTTTTTCTCGTGTCTGTTGGTGTCTCTGATGTCCTTCTCCTCCACTGTTCTGACACCACCATCCTCTCATCATGCTGCCCCCCACCCCCAAATGACACCATGTAAACTGCCAAGTCCTGACTACACAAAAGTATTTCTATTGCAGTGTGCTGTATATTAAACATTTAAAAGGTTTGACACTACAACAGTTACATTTAGCATTTTTAATTGAAAGCAAAAATCTACAGATAAAATCCATCTTCTATTAAGACTATTAAATAATGATCTAAAAAAAAAAACCCAGAAAGAGTTTTTCCTTCATGAATCTGATTCAAATGAAAGCCCTGGAGAAAAGAAAATTGCCTAATTGTGAGCACTTCCTCCCTGTCTCAGGATGTGTACATTTCTGGAAAAATCAAGAAATGGAGAGTTATGTATGAGATGAGCTAAGCCAAGGGCGGGCATCCTTTTTTGTGGCATCTCCCTTGGATGCTGTGGCTTTGGGGTGTTTTGTCTCTCACTGGGGGAGACAAGAATGCCATTGTTGTTGCTTTCACCACAGTTCTGGGAATGAAGAATAGCAATGTTCTTTATTTTTACATCTTGGTATAATCTCTTTATTGAAGGCCTACATTTCAGAAGTTCTCAATTTGAAATGTGGATCTTGGAAAACCCTACCTAGTAATCAGGAAGAAACCCAGGGGGTACATAGGAGATGGAGCCATGCTCCCAGCTGTACTGCTGTGTGGATGCTCTGACCCGGGGCATGAGGCCCAGGGACTGGGGGTCCAACGCCGTGGCTCCAGTGCTGGGAGGTAAGAGCAGAGGCTCTGGAATGTGACTGACTGCAGATCAATCTTGGCTTTATCACTTTCTAATGTGACTTTGAGATACTGCCTTAACTTCTCTTTGCCTCAGTTTCCTCCCTGTGAAACAGGGGAGATAATAGAGCCTGCCTCATGGCATCCTCGTGAGAGGTGAATGCATTCGTATTTATAGAGTTCTTAGAGCTGTGTTCGCATGTGGTAAGCACTTGTGTACATGCTATTATGATTCCCAAGACTCCAGGGGAAATCCAGTTAATGGCAGAATGGTCTTCTTTAATCTGGACATAAACCATGAATTCCTGGCATTTAATACACTTAAATCTCAAGTCCCATAATTCCAGATCCTGAAGACAGGTTTTTAAAAAGGCGCCATTTCATCATAATACCGTAACAAACAGCAAAACAGAGGTAACAACGCAATATATAGGATGCTGCGGAGCCATTTCAAGGCAAAAACACTAATCGACCAACAGTATTAAGGTTGTGACATTGCCCTTGTGAGACATGCCTTTCAGGATTTGGGTGTGTTTGTGCTTCAGAAAATGGCACCTTTGAGACAGACAGACTTTTTCCTCAGATACCCGGGTTCAGAGAAACCCACAGTTCACCAAGGCAGTTTGCTCAACTCTAATTAGGAATCTGATTGCTGGTTGGCCTTGCACAAAGGACTTTTAATTAGGGCTGAGAACGCTTAGAAAAATCCACTTGGCAAGTCGACTCCCTCCCTCTATCTCTTTTTTAACATCTTGCCAAGATCATAAGGAAAGGGAGAGCTTAATTACAGTTGGTGTATATATCTTTAAGAAAAAAAATACATTAAGTGCTTTAAAATAGGCTCTCTTGGCTCTGTGATCACAAGGATTTTACTCACTTCTTATCCCTGATTGGTCTCATTCTCAGTTACAGATGAATCAGACACATTTTGAGCAGCTTTAAGATTTGCTTTTCATCCGAAGCCAAGTAGGCAAATGGCAGTGAATTCACAAGCTTTTCCAAATGATCTCATAGGTTCCTCTGGCTCCACTTTGGGGGCCATTTGCACTCTGCAATGCTGTTATCTTAAACACTCCCTGCCTGTTTGTGTCCAAGGAGAGGCCACGGTGTAGGACAAGGCACGGCACTTCACTTTTTAAAAGGTAAATGTGAGCCTCTTTCTCTTTTTTTTTTATTATTATTTTTGAGATGTAGTCTCGCTCTGTCACCCAGGCTGGAGTGCAGTGGCACGATCTCAGTTCACTGCAACCTCCACCTCCTGAGTTCAAGCAATTCTCTGCTTCAGCCTCCCGAGTAGCTGGGATTGCAGGTGCCCACCACCACACCCAGCTAATTTTTTGGGGGTTTTTAGTAGAGATGGGGTTTCACCATCTTGGCCAGGCTGGTCTTGAACTCCTGACGTCGTGATCCACCTGCCTCGGCCTCCCAAAGTGCTGGGATTACAGGCGTGAGCCACTGTGCCTGGCCAAGTTTGAGCCTCTTAACATGTGCATATGGCAGCTGTGAATCAAAAAAGAAGAATAAAAAGAGCACATGAAAAACCTTGAGCCAGAAAGGTGAGCCTGGAGGAGGTGGGGGTGGAAATACAGCCTTGGAGATGGATGCTGTCCTTAAATCCTTCACAAGAGCATCGTCATCTCTCAATGCCTTGTCCACCCTCTCATTAAGTCTCCCAGCCTGAAAACGGTGACCCACGCTCCCTTTCAATCCATTTAAACCTGGCCCCAGCAGCCAGCGGCTTTTTAATTATTTATATGAAATATCTGATACTACATGAAGCAGCTAAACCCAGTATAATGTATGCTCAGGACGACTCTGTGAAGCTCAAAACAGCCACTCTGATACACAAGATTTTTCCGACTGAAGTTTGCTTTTTACCATTCCTTTCGTCTCTGCCTTTTTTTCATGTCTTTGTGCCATGGTGCTAAGGATCCCTTTCATCTAATCTCAGGAACCTGAAGCTCTGCTATTGAATTACATTTCTTCACTTACTATTTATGTTTGATGCAAAAATAAGAAAGCGGGTAGAACCAGAAGATGCTGTCACTTACTTCAGAAAGGGATATGTCGATCATTCTTGAGCTTCATCCAGCTCTTTCACACTTTCTAAATGTGATGCTTCTGTGCACTCTTGAGTTTGGCTTTGTGGGATTATCTTAAAATTCAGGCACACCCTCCCCGTTGAGCTTGAGACGCTCGTGGTCAACAGGAATTTTACTCTTCTGCCTTTTGACTGACTACTGGGTGAGGGGTGTAGGAGGCAGCCTGCTTTGAAATGTTCCCCACCACCTGGGAATATCTGACGGCTGTAGAAGGCTTTCCTATGCAAACGTCTTTCTAAGGTCACTCTGATTCTGCAGTAGCAGCTGCCACAAATACATTTAATTATCTTTACAGTGAATGTCATTGGGCTAAAACCCCTTAATATCAAAGAAAATATTGGAAAGAGAACAGCTTTCTAATTCAAGCCAGGTGAATTTCCAAGATATTTGGCTGATTTATTACACCATATGTATGTCTCTCCTTTACATTGTTTTTACCCTGTCGTAAGAGAGACCAGACATTTATTTGTCATTGTTAGGTTCTTAGGCTATTAAAAATAATCAGGTTTATTAGTTACCTTCTTTCCCAGCTGCCAAGAATGCTCTCCAGAATTTAGCGTTAGCTCTTCTGATGAGCTGGAGAAGGAAATATCATTATCCTTGTTTTACAGATGGAGAAATCTGAAGGCCCCGGAGACTGTTTTGCCTAAAGGTGAAAGTGTTTTAATCCTAGACTTTTATTTTTATCTCTTCAATTTTCTTCCTGGGGGTAGTAATGAGCTTGGAGGATTCATAAGGACTAAACCTTGTCTGAAGACTTGTTTATAAAATTATTTCAATAAAATCCACAATCAGATTGGCTGGGGCAGGTCTTCAAACCGAGTGGCTTCCCTAATGAGCACACTCATCAAGGTGGCAAAAATCTCGTTCCCAGCCAGCTTCTCCCACACTCTGTCAAGGCAGAGGATGGGGGCTGGTGGAAATTTATTAGTAATAAAGACCAAAGCCCTAGGAGCTTTTATACTTGAAGAAAGGAGGTTTCTTTTTCATTTGTTTAATTATTTAAAAAGTTAGGTTGGAAAATGTTTGGGGAGCAGCTAATAATGTGACTTCAGAGAGGGATGGCTTGGGCACATCCTACTCATTAGCTCCAGAGGCCACTTAAAGTTGGACTTTCCTCAATTTAGTTGCTGTCTCCTCATTTCCCTTCCTTTTGGTTGTGCTATTTTTCCCTCTGACTCCTCCCTGCCTCCCCGACTCAACTCACACACTTATTTACAGGAAAGACTGAATTGTCAAATCAAAAGGAATCTAGAAGGAGAAGTTTTATGCTTCAGAGCCCAGGGTTTTTGTATACTCATGTACATCCTGGTACTATATCTAACATAAATACACTGGTAATTTACAACAGGTCAACAGCATTGAATACATAAGGCCAAAATGTGGCCCATTGTGTGACTATGTTGTTAGGAGGCTCCATCACTCAAAGGTGGGAAGGTGCATCTCAGTTCTAAAGATCCAGCATTGCACGCGCACACGCGCGCGCGCACACACACACACACACACACACCACCCTCCCCCAGGTTGGCTTAGTTGTCCCTGTGTCTCTGCTGAAATGGGAAGAAGGCTGAACAGAGTAGGCATCATCATTGACTGCCTTGTGTAATGGAAGCTCAGCAAGTCAGGACTGTTATATAGACTTTCTAATTACTACTTGAAAACTGCATTTGGCACAGATGGACAGTTGTAATTCATTTCCATCCTATTTTTGTTATTTTCAATAACATTTACTGTTTTCTGATAAAATTTCTGATTTGCAAATGATAAAGCAATATATGCTCATTGTCAAGAACAAAAGAAAACAGAACAAAAAGTATTGAGAAGAAAATTACATTATCCATAATTACCCCACTCAGAAAATAAATGTTAACATTTGGTTTAGACCCTTCCCATCACAAAAGACACTTTTTTCCATTTAGGATTAGTATGTATATACAGTTCAGATCCTACTTTTCCATTTCACATTACTTCTTGAGCATTCTCCCATGTCATTGTCTTTGAAAATATGATTTTTACCAACTTAAATTCCATAGTATGATATGATATGACTTACGTACCCATCTGTCTAATGTTGGGTATTTAGGTTGTTCTACTTTGTAGTTATCATAAAGAATTCTGTAATGCACATCCCTTTCGGCAATCTTTGCCCACAACTCTATTTTTGGAGGAATAGATTTTTCAAATAGAATGAATGAGTCTTTGTGGCCTTTATAGTATTTGCTTTGCTCTGGTTTTCAAATAATACATCAGAAAGGCATATTCTTTGTCGCTAGGGAACAAAATTCAATATTTGTCTATTAATCAACTTTGATAATTATGGTGTATCAAACTTAGGTGTCTTTTTTTTTTCCTCTGTTAATTGTCAAAGTCTGGTGCTTACGTCTCTTATAACAATTGTTTTTCTGCTGAGTTCCCCTTTTATTCCTGTCAAATTTTTGTTTTTTATATTTAACATTGTGCTTTTATTGTGTGACTTTGATCATTATAATATCTTCATCCTGCATTGTACCTTTTATCAACATAAAATGCCCACAAATGGCTCTTTTATTCCAAGTGTTGCCTTATAATGAATTCTACTTTATCTTATTATTACTGCCATTCTTCTTTTATTTTAATTTGCATTGGCTTGAAAAATAATTGGTTATCATTTTATTCTTTTAACTACTTAGAATTAACTCCAATATTTATTAGTGTTTTTCCTGATTTCGAAGTGAACTCATGTTCATTGCAGAAATCCTAGCAACTATAGAAAAGCACACAAATACAAAATCATCCTTTACCCAATATGCAGACTTTTCTTATTTTTTCTCCCCTCTTCTTTTAAAATTTCCTTTGGTATGTTCAAAGCTGGAAGAGTCTTACACAGGGGTCTGCAGGTCACAGACCAATTAAACCAGAAACCGTATCATTCTACAGACCATAGCGTAGAAGAACAAAGTTATCAAGAAACCAGCTCTTGTTTCTGTTTCATTTCTTGAAATCCAAAACAGAAAAACACATTCCTCCCTTGTCTCCTGTGGGAGCATAGAAACAAAACGATTAGATTGCTGGGGATTCAAAGCAAGAATGACTTAAATCTGCAGTGGTCCAGAGACCTGAAGCCCAGGCGGCTCCCTTGTGTCAGGAGTTTAGAGAAGGTGAGTCTAGCGGCTGCCACTAAGAAACAAAACCCCAGCTTCAGCAAGGGCCTAGGGTGTGGGTCGCTGTGGTGGGAGTGTGAGCGTGTGTGTGAGTATGTGTGGCTGGTGGTGGTGTGTACGCGTGCGGAGGGGGAACCAAGAGGTCATAGCAGTAGAGAGAGTTTGGCAGCAAGCCCAGAGGTCCCGCCGAGGGTAAGCAGATAATCAACACACCTGAGTCCATTTCCTTTCAGCCCTCTCTGCAGGGCGGAGAAACCCGGGGTCTGAGAACTGCCCCAAGTCATGCTCTGGCTTAAAAAAGTAAGGCCCAGAGTTTAAGCAAAAATATCTCCTATGTCAAAGAATCTGCAAATAGGCTCTCTTAGGAAAGGTGAAAAGGATTGACTGTCTTTAACATAAAAGAAGAAAAGACTAAGTGACTACTTAATTACTACCATCAAATCCATGAAGGTGTTCTTAAACAGAGTGCTCAATGGTTTTCCACTTTCTCTGGAAGACAAAAAGGGTTAAATGTGATCACTTAAGATAATGGAAATGTCAAGGAGTTTCTTAACCTTCAGATTTACACATGAAATGTCCGGATGCGGTGGCTCATGTCTGTAATCCCAGCACTTTGGGAGCCTGCGGTGGGAGGATTGCTTGAGCCCAGGAGTTCAAGACCAGCTGGGGCAACATAGAGAGACCTCATCTCTACTAAAAGTCAAAAGTCAAAAAAATTAGCCCAGTGTAGTGTTGTACACCTATGGTCCCAGTTACTCAGAAGGCTGAGGCTGGAAGATCACTTGATCCCAGGAGATCAAGGCTGCAGTGAGCTGAGGTCACAGTACTACACTCTAGCCTGGGTGACAAAGCAAGACTTTGTCAAAAAAAAAAAAAAAAAAAAAAAAAACATGAAATGGTCTACAGGGAAAGATGGTAGAATTGCCCTTGTCATCCCCCCAGTGATTATTGAAGAGAGAGAGAAATAGCCATCCAGAACCAGAATGCAGGGTCTATAAACTCCTGGGAAACAGCATAGGCCTCTGGGTCAGGCAGATCTGGGCAGTAGCTTTGCACAATCTCAGAAAGATTACTTAACCCCTTTACCCTTAGTTTCTTCGTCTGTAAAATGGGCTTAATATCACAAGTATTTGTTGGATTAAAGCAAATGACATTGTAGATGCTCAACACATTTTACCTTCCTCCCCCTTTCAACTATCATTTGATAAATAGTTAATCTTGCACACTGACTACTAAAGAGGATACTAATTAAATTTCATTCTCTAAAGATTTACTGAGCATCTACTTTATGTAAGGCACTAGTGTGAACATTTGTTATTTCTTGGCTCCTCAGTATCCATTCACCCTCCTTTTGATAAGCCTCCAATTTGTGTGTGGATGTCCATCCCACCCTCCCTCTCTCTTGGTCAGTGTGGTTTTGGTGGATTTTATTGGGGAGCCAGCCCTTTCTTCTCCTAGACCTGAACCTGGGAGGCAGGGGCTAGTGGAGCCATCTCACCTCCTCAAGAGCCTGAGAATGAAAATACACAGAGGAGAGCAGATCTGAGTTTATAGAAACAGGGAGAAGCCAGTCTAACACCTGGACTTTTCAGTTATGTGACTCAATGAATTCTACCTTTTGTTTAAGTGAGTTTGAGTTGGGTTTTTCAGTTGCCAAAAGAGTCCAAACTGATTTAGCCTATGGAGGACATGTAAAAACAAATAAGGCTAAAATCTTATACATTATAAATAAGATGTTTACAAGAATAATAATACAGGGCAAAACATTTATTATGTACTATTTATCTAGTGCTTACTCAATACTAGTCACTATGCTAACTTCTTGCACACATTGTCTTATTTAATCTTCACAACAACTATTTTTATGGAAACAACAGCATTTGACCTTGAACTTGAGAGATGGGCAGAAACTGGACAGGTGCAAGAAGAAGGTAAACAGGATAAATGGAAGAAGGAGCAAATGATGGCAGGAAAACTCGGGAACAGTTGGGGAAATAGTTGGCATTCCTATTCATTGGGGCACAAAGGGCATGAGAGATGGTAGGGGGAATAATACTGGAAAGGAAGATCGAGATGAATGCATGAGGAGTTTGGAATGCCAGGGCAAGGAATTTGTGCTATTGACAATGAGATGTTCTAAGCAAAGCGGTAAGAGACCCCAATCTACCCTCACACAGCTTAGATTTATCTGGTGAAAATATTCCTACAGTGTAAAGAAGTTATGATCTTTTCCAAGGTGAATATAGAAGTGGGAAAATTATTAATACATAAGCATTCACAATTTAGCCCCTGTCCCTAACTTTTAGAGTGACTTTCCTCTGTGTCAGCAGCCAGATGTCCTCAGTTGTGCACAGTTTATATAGTGGGGAAACAATGCAAAAACTTTAAAAACCTAAGAGGGTAAGTTGATTAGATAAAGAAGGACATACCTGATGGACAAGGCAGAGAGACGGAAAGTCTGAGTGTTGAGGCTGGAGAGGTTGGAATTTAACAAGAAAAGAGAGAAAGATTGATTCTTAGGGAGCTGGTGCCATCCATATGGAAGAAGCTGAGAGTGATAAGGAAAGAGCGTTTTTAGAATGTGATGTCATTTGCTTTGTTAAGAGAAAAAAACAAAGACTTGAGGCACATCCTTGTAATTACTTTTTCACTTCCAGATTGCAGGTGCTGGGATTTATTATCAGTAGGGGGAAGAGCTTGAGTTGATACTTAGAGAAGGGCATAACTTTCTCCATACTTACAGAAGAGCTTGAGTTGATACTTAGAGAAGGGCATGGTGGTAGGGAAGAGGAGAAGCATTTTGTGTTCAGCTTGCAGGGAGATACAGCTTGGGTCCACACAGGGACTGCGCTAGGAACCTGCCTACCTTGAGAAGAGGCATCAAAAATGAAAAGTGAGAACAAAGGTGGAGGTATGTCAAAATCATGTGACAGGCCTCTCCAAAAGTTAAAATTACTGTATGATCCAGCAATTCCCCTTCAAAAAGATTTGAAAGAATAGATTCAAACAGATACTTGCACACCAGTGTTCATGGCACCACTATTCACAACACCCAAAAGGTGGAAACAACCCAGATATTCATTGACAGATTAATGGATAAGCAAAATGTGGTATATATAATGGAATATTATTAATAAAATATTATATTATTCAGCTTTAAACAAGAAATGAAATTCTGGGGCCAGGTGCGATGGCTCACACCTGTAATCCCAGCACCTTGGGAGGCCAAGGTGGGTGGATCACTTGAACCCAGAAGTTCAAGACCTGCCTGGGCAACATGGTGAAACCTCATCTGTTAAAAAAAAAAAAAAATACAAAAATTAGATGGACGTGGTTGTCCCTGTGGTCCCAGCTATTTGGAAGGCTGAGGTAGGAGGATCACCCAAGCCCAGGAGGCAGAGGTTGCAGTGAGTCATGCTCGTGCCACTGCACTCCAGCCTGGGCAACAGAGCAAGAAAAAAAGAAAAGAAAAGAAAAAAAGAAATTCTGATATGTGCTACATGAATGAACCTTAAAAACAGCACATAAGTTAAAATAAGCCAGACACAAAATGACAAATATTGTATGATTTCATTTATATGAGGTACCTAGAATAGGCAAATCCATAGACACAGAAAGAATAGAGGTTACCAGAGGATAGAGGAGGAGGAATGGGGAGTTATTATTTAATGAGTACAGAGTTTCTGTTTGGCATGATGAAAAAGTTCTGGAAATGAATAGTGGTGTTGGTTGCACAATATTGTGAATGTACTTAATGCCACTGAATTATAGACTTAGAAATTGTTAAAATGTTAACTTTTATGTTATGTATGTTTTACTACAATTTTAAAAACCACATGTGATGTAGGGTTATTGATGCCATACCAGGGAGTGGGAGTTTGCCTACTATCCCCAGAGACAAGTCTTGATCAGAAGGGAGGGCTATAAAAATGTTGTTCTAAGAAGACTGATCAATAGCCATGAGGCAGAGAAGCTTGAATCAATGCCAAGCACCAGACTAGGGTGTGAACTTTTAAAACAGATAGAATGTGTTAACTCTAAGAGCCAGACAAAGAAAGAATCAGGGGGATTTGTGATTATTGGATGGGGAGAGAGGTATTGGGGATGCCAGCCAGTTTTCAGTATTTCAGCTTTTTTCTCCCTTACCAAATATTTGCTACAGTGTTTGATTTGTATTTTTCAACAAGCCAGATATTTCCTTCTTAATAGTACCTCACGTTACCTTTCTCAATTGCTGCCATAGTTAGAACTAATCAGCCACAAAGTCTTTAAATTGTCAACCTCAGCCAATAGACAGTATTTCAACCATATGGAAAAAAGTGGGCAGTCATGACTCAGGCTAAGTGACTCTGCTTTTCTGAATGGAAAAAACATTCCACGTTTTGATCTTGGCCAAAAATGTTACTGAATGCAACTCTGAGGTCTGTAAATAAACTTTTTTTTTGTGGTAATGCAATGTTTCCTATTGCATCAGTATATGCTATGTCAAAGAGGCAAATGTCAAACTCTCCGCTGATCAATATAAAGCTATTTTCCAACTTGTTTTTCAGGATCTCTTCAGTTTCACTTTGTATGATTTCACAACCTTACTATTCAAATAATATTTTAAAATTTCAACATGCTAAATCTTTGTACAAAATCCAAAATGAAGCATATTCTTATATAAAAACTTAAATTCCTACACAGTCAAAAATGGTTTATTGTTGCTTTCTATAACCCTTAGATACATCTTAGCTGTGTTTTATTATCAGAGGGCCCCTGGTACCTCTTAACCACGAATGAAGTTAAAACAGTTAACCTGTTTACCCCACTAACGTCCCCATCACCACATAGTAGCAGAGAAGGGTCTTCCAACTTCAAGAACTGAGGAAACAGGGAGGTATGTTTTGATAACAAGGAGAGAAGTCCAACACCAGACTAGGTCAGTGCTAAAGAGATCGGCCTGATTAGGTGCTGCAGTGACACGCTCTGAGCAAACCAGCAGAAACAGAAAGACAGTCAGAAGAGATGACAAGGAAGGTTGGATCTGAAATGAGGAATGAGTTCTACTAAACATTACCTTTGCCTCCAGCAGCCCACATGTTACATGTGTAAGGGAAATCCTAGTGGGCGCCAATCAGACTAGATCAACCTGACAGCTGGAGATGGTGATATTCCTCCTCAAAGCGTCTATTTGCATCCACTGATGTATACAGAATTTTGGGGGCCTTACAGGAAAAATACGTGAACCTTGTTGTATTAGTCTGTTCTCACACTGCTATAAAGAACAACCTGAGCTGGGTAATTTATGAAGGAAAGAGGTTTAATTGACTCACAGTTCCTCAGGCTGTACAGAAAGCATAAAGCACGGCTGGGAGGCCTCAAAAAACTTACAATTACAGCAGAAGGGTGAAGAGGAAGCAAGCATGTCATCATCTGGTGGCAGAGGAGAGGGAGGGAGGGAGGAAGAGAGAGAGAGAGTGAGAGACAGCGCGCAAAGAGGGAAGTGCCACACGTGTTTAAACCAAAGATCTCATGAGAACTCACTCACTATCACAAGAACAACAAGGGGGAAATCTGCCCCCATGAACCAATCACCTCCCAGCAGGTCCTTCTTCCAACACTGGGAATCACAATTCAACATGACATTTGGTTGGAGACACAGAGCCAAACCATATGACTTGTCCATTTCAAGCAAATACAGGTACATTTATTCCCCAAATATTTATTGAGTTCTTACTGCTGTGCCAGACACTATAGAAGGTGCTAGGAAGACTGAGAAGACAAGGGCCCTGCCCTCAAGGAACTTACAGTCTTAGTGGAAGAGACAGCAATAAATAGAATAACAAATACATAAGATAATTAATAATTGTGATAACTGCAATGAAGGGAAAAAACAAGGGTGAGGCCACTTCAGACAGGGTGTTCAAGGATTGCCTTAGAAGAGGGTAATATCTGGGCTTAATCTTCAAGGATGAGAAAGGGCCAGCCAGTCTCCGTTAGAAGGTCAAGCATTCCAGAGGTGGGAGAACAGAAGGCAGAGTAGCTTGAGCTGGTGAGGTGGGTTTGTGGAGCTGGCAGAAGCTAAGTCTTGCAGGGCCTCACAGACTATGGTGAGGGGGGGATCAGAAGCTGCTGAAAAGTTTTAATCAGGAGAATGACATGATATGATTTACACTTCTGAAAGATCATTCTGGCTGCTGTAAGGAGAATGCAGGTAAAAGTGGAAGTAGATTAGTTAGGAAGCCACAGTGATAGTCCAAATAAGTGATGATGATGGCTCAGACCAAGAAAGTGGTTCCCAAAGAGGGGTCCCTGGACCAGCAGCAGCAGCATCCAGCAACTTATTATAAATGCAAATTCTCAGGCCCTACCCCAGACCCACTGAATCAGAAACTCTGAGAGAGACCAGGCACAATGGCTGGCACCTGTAATCCCAAAACTTTAGGGGGCCAAGGCAAGAGGATCACTTGAGCCCAAGGGTTCAAGACCAGCCTGGGCAACATAGTGAGACCCCATCTAGACAAAAATAAGTGTGATGGTTCACACCTGTAGTCCCAACTACTCAGGAGGCTGAGACAGGAGGATTGCTTTAGTCTGGGAGGTCAAGGTGGCAGTGATCCATGATCTTGCAAATGCACTCTAGCCTTATTTTTAGAGACAGAGCCAGACCTTGTCTCTAAAAACAAGTTTTAAAAAAGAAACTCTGAGGATGAGGGCCAGAGATAGGTATATTAACAACTCCTCCAGTTGATTCTCACGTACCCTAAAGTTTGAGAACCTCTGGACTAGGGGTATGGAAATAAAGAAGGGCAAAAGTGAACTGCGGTAGAAGTAAATGTTGATGGTTGAACTTGGTAATGTGTTGAATATGAAGGATGAGCTCACTATCAAAGCCAGAGCTAAGGACTCCAGCTTAACCAGCAATGAGAGCAAGAGGCTAACTCAGAGTAACAGTGCAGGTATATGAGTCCCTGTCTTGGACCCTCTGAAAGATGAGGAAGAAGCATGATGGAAGTTTGCCTTCACTGTCCAGCATCTGGCCCCTCTTCCTTATTCAGAATATCACCTAGAGTGTAGGTCCCTCTTCCTTATTCAGAATATCACCTAGAATGTAGGTCCTAGTGGGAGACACAGCCCCATCTGTCCCTCTGTAAAAGTTAAAAGGGGCTGAGTTAAACAATAAAAGAGTTAAAATATCCCCCATTTATTTATTTATTTATTTTCTTTTAGAGACAGTGTCTTGCTCTGTTGCCCGGTCTTGAATGCAGTGGTGCTATCAAAGCTCACTGCCCCGTCAAACTCCTGGGCTCAAGCAATCCTCTCCCGCCTCAGCCTAACAAGTAGCTAGGTGTACAGGTGCACACTGCCTCACTTGGCTAATTTTTAAAATGGAGATGAGGCCTCACTGCATTGCCCAAGCTGGTCTTGAACTCCTGGGCTCAAGGGATCCTCCTTCTTTAGCCTCCCAAAGTGCTGGGATTACAGGCATGAGCCAGGACACCCAACCTTGATTTCCCTCCTATAACTCACTATAATCCAGGGCTTACGAAGATGACCTAGACTCAATCAGATGCCCACATAAGACTTTGGCTCTGGAAGAAGTTTATTCATGGCTATGACAGTGGAGTCAAGGGTTCATAGGGAAGGATGGATGACATGAACTTGGCTGTTATTTTCCCAGCCAGTTTTCCCACACTTCCCATCCATGTATGAGCAATTAGATATGCTTCTGATAGACTCCTTTTCTGCCAATTTACTAGATTTTTCATCCAAGCTCTCTGGTCAAAAGAACTCTATGGAGACCACGTGTACATGGGAGCTCAGAGTTCTTAATATCTGGGTGCTAATTTTTATGTGGTGGTATTTTCACTCACAGGCTGCAGCAGCCAGAGACATTTGGGTTGCAGGTAGCTAAAGACAACAGCTTCTGGCAGTTGCTTCCCTGGACACAGTCAACAGGCAACCGAGACTTTAAATAACAGAGATTTCCTTTTCTTTCTAAAGCCTTTTGACCTTATCTCCTCATCTTCAAGCCTATTGCCCATGATACTCGTCACATTGTAATGGTCTCCCCATAATCTCTGGCCTCCTCCACTGCAGAGGGTGATCCTAGAGCATGGCCCTGACCATGCCATGCCCTTAGCAAGCATCATTCACACAATGTTCAGAATAAAATCCAAACTATTTAGTTTGGTATTCAAAGTCCTACACAATTTCATTTCTACCTATTTTCCCTAACATACATTTCTGTACTTTCCAACACACAGCTTATGCTTAAAATAGTTTGGTCTATTCACTGTGCCCTGGGCATGTGTCACGTATTCCTATTCTCCTCTCCTCCCCTCTTTCTCTCCAAATCCTTCCCACCCCTCAAGACCCATTTCCATCCCCACCTCTCTTGGGCAATACTTCTTGAGCTTAGCCACTATGATCTCTCCTCCTCTAAATGTTTAAAACCCATAATGCCCATGCCAGTCATCTGATGCTCAGCAGACACTGCCTGATATGTTTTCCTTTTCTTGGGCTTGTGCCTTATTGCATCAACCAGATGATAAACCCATTTAGAGCAGATGCCACACTCTACACAATGACTCCCTGCTATGATTACCCAACTTCTGCTATATCCTAGACTAGCTCATGGAACATGATTCAGAACAGGATGGAAACATGGATCAGCAAGGATATAATAAACAGGTCTCCTTGCCTGCCCCATTCATGGCCCCTTCTAGAGAATCTAATCTGCCAGGTTACCTGGAAAGAGCATCACTCCCTACCCCATAACCACCCTCCCCATCTCCTCCAACCATGGCTGAGTGTACCAGGGTTAGACATCTAACCCCAAAGCAGCTGCTCCACTGTGAAGCATTACATGATCTGGACTGATCAGTCTTCTCCCTATAACAATTTGCCCAAGAGACACAGAGACTGTCATCAATTGTCAATGACTATTGGAGCTTGGAAATCATGAGACTAAGGTGGACTGGGAGCTGTGTGGGAAGAAGTGAGCAAGATGAGTATGCAGAGGAAGCAGGTTTAGGAAAAAGGATGAAGATTTTCAGAGACAGAGATCTCTGTAGCTCCTGAAGATAAAGAGAACGGCTTAGCTCCTGGTGGCTTTCTGGTTCTCAGGTCCAATCTTTCACAGGGACTGATTGCATATCCTGTCCATGAGATTTCTCTTTAACATTTCAGGAAATTGGAGCTAGCTTGAATAGCTTTCTGCTCCTTCTCGTCCCCCACCCCGCCGCCTTTTTTTTCCATCAAAGGAACTGTGACTAGAAAGAGGCACCACAGGCTGATAATAATTCTCACCCTCCATTCTTTATACTCTTCCCAGGGTCCTGCCCCTTCTCTTCTCCTAGGGCTGTCACAGCAAAACGTGACTACTAAATTCCTAATGTGGAGAACCAAGAATCAATTGCTCGAATGCTGTCAAAAATGACATTCAAGTTTGAGTGACAATGATGTCTCTGGTCCTGTCCCTATCCACTTCTCTATTTTTAGTTCTGTTCCTACTCTCTGAAATTACAATGCCTGGTGCTTAAGCAATTGCCAGGAGTTATTTAACAAGTACCTTACTCTTCTTTGAAGACGATGCTTTGATCCTGAGCTTACACCCTTTTCTCAGTGACAGAGATTTTGGAATGTGCCATTTCACAAAACACCAAGTCTCTTCTGGTGTTTTCTTTGAACGAGGGGCTTGAGTCCATTGGCTGGTAACAGAAATTGGAGCTTGTCAGAAGAAATTTTCTATCACCCAATTTGCTGAAGAACTTGTCTTCAGCAAGTTACTCTCCATATATTAAATAGGGCTAACATGGCCAGGCTTTCTCAAGGATGCTGTGAAATAAGTCAATATAATGGGTTGAAAGTGCTTTGTAAACTAATTCCATATAGTACTATTATTCTTATTGTCAATGCCCATCTATCTTCAGATGTATTATTCCAGGTGTAAAGGTCATATACAGACCTTTGAATAGCTCAAAGCAGAGCTATTCAATGTTCAGAGCTGTGTGAGGATGCAGAGGCTACATTAGACCTTCAAGTAAATGATGGCTATTTGATGCGCACTCGAGCATGTATATGTATATACTTCACATTTGAATTTTTTACATTAAACGCAAATTATATCTTCCATCAGAAAAAAAGAATGTCAAATTTTTAAAGCCTATGTACAATTTAGGAATCAATTACGGCTAGGGAGCTTGAGGAAGGAAGGGATTGGGGAAAGAGTTTAAGTAAAAAATATATTACCCTTACCCGAAGAATTTATGAAAGTTCATATGAATCTTACTCCAAAGTGTATCTCCATCCTTCAGCATTCAGAACATATTGTCAGGAATTACAGATCAGGTCCTCCAGAAAAAGATTGGAAGTGTATTTGGGAGGGTCCCTGGGAACCACACCTATGGGAGAGTAGAGGAAACAGGATTGGACAGGAGGAGAAGCTGGACTACATTCAGGCACCACAAAAGCCTCAACTGACCCCCACGGGATGCCCTGAAGCTGAGATGACCCTGCAGAGTTGTTCCAAGCCAAATTAAGAGGCAGGGTCTTTATGTTCTCATATGTCAGTCATCGAGTGCAGGCTACCCCCAGAAAGGGGCCCAATGCCTCTCTTCAGCCAAGGGCAATTACCAGGAGGGATTACTCCACTACAAGCTGTCAGCCATCACTCCCAGCAGCTGAGGGAATGAGCACCTCCATCCTGAAGCAGGGGCTATGAGGAGGTGGGGCACATTCAGCATCGACCACACCAGGTCAGAGCTACCATTGTGGGGTTTTGTGTATCAATGAAATAAGAAACTCCACGAAGAAAATGTGCTCTTCATGATAATATTCTTGTCATTCCACTGGCACACTGTCAGGGACAGGAGCATACCCCAAACTAACTGGTATTCGAGTTTCAGTAGAATCTGTGACCAGAGCAAGAAACCCCCACACAATACCCTGCACCTACACTCCAAGCCCAACAAGAAACACATCATACCATTGGCTCCTTAAACCATGAACTTGCATCCTTTGTCAGTTTCTTAATTCCAAGAGTGAGGGCTCAGCTTTAAATCAGCTGAAAGGATTATTCTTGTTTCTCAAGTTTGCCATCTCCTTGGGCACATACAACTGAGGGTTGACAATATTATTATTTCAAAAAGGCTCATGGCTACTGAACTGAAAATTAAAGAGGTAGTATCAGAAACAATGTGAAGAATTAAAAGATCAAAAATAACATCTAGAATAATTGCAGTCCCCCCATTAAATGATAAGATATGTTAAAATTTATCTATACACAGCTTTGCAGGATTAAAATCCTTCTAGGTTTTCTTTAAAATTTTATAAATACTCATTGCTTGTAAGACTTGTATAAAACTTACTGAAATATGTTACAAAAAATCTTGCCTTAATTTTAATCAAAACTGTATTTTTCTTGTAAGATTTAAGGAAGGGAATCTTTTTTCACTCAGTGAAATCTTAGAGTGGCGTTTCTAGCTGTCTCTTTGTCCCTTCTTGCTAATTATCTTCGCTCAGGAATTTATCAGTGCAAGAACATGTATTACCTTCCTGGTTAATTCAAAGTTCACAGGTGTATGCTGTGATTTTTATCACACCTATCTATAATGCGCAATGTGTCCAGCTTATTATATCCCAAGAGGATCACCATTTAAGCTTTTCCTGAATGCTCAATTATTTGTCCATCTGCTAGGATTTTCATCTTCAGCCAAGAAAAAATAATGTACGTTGTCCTACATTAATGGTCTGGCAGATTACCCTTACCCGAAGAGTTATGAAAGTTCATGTGAATCTTACTCCAAAGTGTATCTCCATCCCTGCTCCCTCCCATCCTTTCTCTTTTTGATGCTCTTCAGATGTTTAAAAATGATTTTAACAAGACCTTTGGGTGCCCCTGGTCCATTCCAAGTTATCATCATACTGTTGATGTACCTAATTGATAGACCAGTAACCATTCATTTTATGTCTGAGTATGAAACCAGTCCCTGTCTTCACTCAATGGTATAGATAGAGTCTCACCAGCATGTGAGGCTATAGAAATTGCTCGCTAATAGCATGGATTCTTGAGCTAGATTTTCCAACTTCAAATCCTACCTCTGCCACTTAGCTATGGAAAAATCACCACCTCTGTGTCTCAGCTTCCCCAACTATAAAATGGGAATATCTAGTCATAGCGCTATTGTTAGAAAGAGTCAATTTAAAAGCAGTGTCTGATATTTTTTTTTAAAAGCAAGTACTATTATTGCTATGCTAGTTTTTAGAATTAATTCTGTTAAAAGCAGTACCTGACACATAAGTGCTATATATGTACTAGTACAATTATTGGTATGCTATTTTTACCAAAAAAAACCCCACAAATTTAAAATTGTTATCACTCACACAGCTAAATTATGGCATTTTTTAAAATGACCTCATAAAATCTATCGTGAGGCTTTATCATTCTTTTCTGTTATAAACAAGATCATATTCTATGCCACACTCAAGGCACCAAAAAGATGATATCCAAGCTAATGAAAATACGCCTTCATTTACTCCAAACCATCCAAGTGCTCTCTCTGAGCATGGCCTTGGGCTAGGTGCCAGTGCTCCAGATATGATTAAGCCACGGGTTATGTCCTTAGAGCAATTACCATCACAGCTCCTCCCGGAGGTCCACTAAAACTAGCCCTTTGTGAAGGTGAATCGTGGACTTCCCAGCACATTTTCTTATCTCACATTTATTCTCAAGCAATCTCTGTTAGCTAACGCTTTCATACCCTGGGTGTGAAGCTTTCTTCCAGGTAATTGAAAGCTTAAAAGAGATACATATTGCATAGTAGAGAATGAGAACAGATTCCAATGAAAAGATTTAGCAGAAGCTATGGTATTTTTCTACAAAATCATTGTGATATCCCTGCCAATATCTATTTCTAGGCAAGTACCTTATTAAGATACTACTTTCTACATATCTGCAATTTAAAAGAACTGATATAGCTAATAGTTCCCTTTCCCTGTAATTCCTTGGATAATATAATTTTGCTCACGAAATTGCTTGTTTAGTTTGATGGCTTACTGGTGTTATCAATCAATAGTATTTATTGAGTATATCTATCACTACTTGGGTCATGTGTACTAACTGAATGCTTGTTGTGTGATAAACATCATACTATCCAATACGTAGGAAATTTTAAAATACCAAAAAGGATGTTGACTAAATTTTTAAATTCAAAAATATTAATCAGGGAAAGCTTCAGGAATGTAAATTTCAAGCCAGAAAAAGTTACATATATAGATTGGTGATATCAGAAAAGAGGGTTCTGGTATCCAACTGGGCACAGAAGAAGGAATTAGGAATTAGAAAACTGGAGAATCGGCCGGGCGCGGTGGCTTATGCCTGTAATCACAGCACTTTGGGAGGCCGAGGCGGGCGGATCACAAGATCAGGAGATCGAGACCATCCTGGCTAACACGGTGAAACCCTGTCTCTACTAAAAATACAAAAAATTAGCCAGGCATGGTGGCGGGCGCCTGTAGTCCCGGCTACTCAGGAGGCTGAGCAGGAGAATAGCATGAACCCGGGAGGTAGAGCTTGCAGTGAGCTGAGATAGCGCTACTGCACTCCAGCCTGGGTGACAGAGCGAGACTCCATCTCAAAAAAAAAGAAAAAAGAAAATTGGAGAATCTTCCTATGGTAACACCTCTCTCTCTCTCTCTCTCTCTTTCTCGCTCTCTCTCTCTCTCTCACACACACACACACACCCCTCTGCCCTTCCAAACCTCATGTTTACGTGAGAGCAAAAACAAACCAGTTACTGAACTTTTTTTTATTTTTATTTTTTTTGTTGTTGTTGTTCATTTGTTTTGAGACAGAGTCTCACTCTCTCATCCAGGATGGAGTGCAATGGCACAATCTCAGCTCACTGCAACCTCCACCTCCCAGGTTCAAGGGATTCTCCTGCCTCAGCCTCCTGAGTAGCTGGGATTACAGGCGTGCACCACCACACTCAGCTAATTTTTGTATTTTTAGTAGAGATGGGGTTTCACCATGTTACCCAGGCTGGTCTCAAACTCCTCATGTGATCCACCCACTTCGGCTTCCCAAAGTGCTGGGATTACAGGCGTGAGCCACTGCACCTGGCCCAGTCAATGAACTTGACAGATATTGTGGAGTATCTGCCACATGGCTGGACAAGAACCACAGATTCTGTGGTCCCGGATGAGGCATAACCTTTTAAAGCTTCCCCAGATCACTGGAACTCTACATCAGAAATCCCTGTAAACCCCAGGGGAGCTCTCAACCAGCAGAGGAAACTTCAGATCCTATAAGATCTCTATCATTGGACACTGAGTAGTAAATTTAATTCCCTCAACTGTTGCTTGGAGAATGTTTGCCATCAATACAAGAAGTATTTCAGGGCTGCCCAACCCAGAAATCTGTCTCCAAGTAGCTCCTAAAGGGCTTTAAAACTTTCCTCCCATGGCCACAGTATGGGAAAGAATAGACGCCAGAGAAACCACACACTAAGAAGGCTCAGGTTAGAAATTCAGAGAGCTAAAGCATCTTGTTCCTGTGCCCACCATTAGCAAGCAAAGATCAAGAACTCTCCGGCAGTGATGAGGAGGCACCAAGAAGCAAATGTCTACACAGAAAGACAAGCTGAGGATAAGAACAACACAAACACACCCAAGTATCAGACAGGACTAGCTCTCTTTCTGTGGGTCCGACTATGACTGAGGCTTCCAGTAGCTCCTGCAAGAGGAGAGACTGTGGCCTGACATCAAAATCTATGCCTTTTTGCAATCTTAGGACAGCATTTTCAACAAATTATTTGGTCTTCAAAAAGGTCCTAGGTTAAAGAACCATTTTAGGTTATCACTATCTGCACATACCTAGACCCAATGGACCCTACCTTTTGAATTAAGTTTCCAGTGCTTGGTGCAAAGCAAACATAATGGGCATCTCCCCACTCCCTCTACCCTTAAAAAATTGTCCTGAGAGAATTACCTGTGTTTCTTTGTGGCATACAACACAGAGCAGCTACCCGGAGATGAATCATGTGTCTGTATCAGGCTGCTCTGGGACAGACTTTCAGGAATATTCTAAGCACCTGAACCTTCTCTAATCCTGAACTGTTCCTTCAGGGCTGCCCCAGTCAATCTGGTATGAGAAGAAGGAGAAATATACTCATGTTGGTGTTTCCCCAGCTTTCCTAACTTGAACTCGATTCTACATTTATTTATTCATTTGTTTGTTCGTTTGTTTAGCAAGCTCTTATATCATGCTCACTATGTTCCAGGCACTGTTCTAAGCCTTTTGTAGAATTGACCTATTTAATCTCAATACCGTATCAACTGTGTACCTTCCTTTACACACACACATCACACATGTACACACATGCGAAACCTCCCTTGCCCCTCATGTGTGTCTACTTCTTGTCTATGCTTTTCATATGATCATGTTTTATGCCCTTATTTATGTGTTTATATCATCCCAACCTGAATTATAGGCAAGAACTCGATGCTGACATTTATCTGAATGCTGTGACTTCTAGGAACTTCTACACATGTTTCCTCTCTGGCAAACTGTTGAAGAGGTGTCCCACTTGCTGTTGGTGTTGTTTCCTCTCAGAAACATGTCCCTCAGGCTTCCTGAGACTCAAATAGCTTGTTTCCTGTATTAATCAGGCTTCTTCAGAGAAACAGAACCAATAGGATATAGTGTTCATCTGTTTTACATAAAGGAATAAAGGAATACTTGAGGCTGGATAAAGAAACGAGGTTTCTTTTGGCTCATGGTTCTGCAGGCTGTAAAAGCATGGCACCGGCATCTGCTCAGCTTCTGGTGAGGCCTCAGGAAGCTTTTAGTTATGGTGGAAGGGAAGAGGAGCTGACATGTCACATGGTAAGAGAGACAGAAAGAGAGAAGAGGAGGTGCATGGCTGGACGAGCTTTAAATACCCAGCTCTCACTTGAACTAACAGAGCAAGAACTTGCTCATTTCCATGCAGAGGGCACCAAGCCATTCATAAGAAATGCTCCCCCACAATCCATATACCTCCCATCAGGCCCCATCTCCAACATTGGGATCACATTTCAACATAAGATTTGAAGAGGATAAATATCCAAACTATATCAGATATATATTAGAGAGAGAGAAAGAGAGAGATTGATTTACTATGGGGATTTGCTCACGCAATTATGGAGCCCTATTATTAATTTCCATAGTCTACCATCTGCAATCTGGAGAACCAGGAAAGCCAACAGTATAATTCAAACCAAGTCTGGAGGCCTGAAAACCAAGTGAGTTGATGTCTAAGGGCAGGAAGGGATTGGTGTCCCAGCTCAAAAAGAAAGGGGAAATTTGCCAGTCCTTTGCCTTCTTGTTCTGTTCAGGTCCTCAGCAGATTAGATGATGTCCATCCGCACTGGGAAGGGTCATCTGCTTTACCAGTGCACAAATTCAAATGCTAATCTCTTCTGCAAACACACTGATAGACACATCCAGAAATGATGTTGTGCTAGCTATTTGGGCATCCCTTAGCACAGTCAAGTTGACACATAAAATTTATTATCACAAGTCTACCCCTGTCAACTTGATACCTATATGCTTCTCCTTAAACTGTACTTAATCTCCAAATAAAGACAATAACAAGGTAATAACTCCACCTAACATGATAAAACTGTCCTGCATGCAACCAAAAATGCACTAATCCCTTTCCCAGAAGAGGAGGTAAAATCCTTGAGTGATGTTTACTCCTCTCTTGATATCCTGTAACTTAAATACCATGATGTAAAATTAACAATACTTAAATATTCATTGGTATAAACTCATCTTATGTTACATGATAAGGAAATAAGAGGAAAGAAAACAAAGATATTTGCTTAATATATGTATATATACACACAAACGTATTCATAACAAAATAAGGAGGGAATATCCATGACAATTATATTCCTCATTTCTATAACTGGTCATGTGGTTGCAGCTGGTATTTATAACAACTTTCTTCTAGTATGCATTCTGTATTCCCTTTGCCATAAGCAAGAACCATAGGTGGTCATGGTTCTTTAACTGGTGGGATGACCCAAACCTTCATTTCTGAAAGATCTGGACTATTAATGTTCTTGCCTGGATTCAGTTGTTGTCATTTTCCACTGAATGTAATCACAGGCCTTGGTAATAACAAGAGACACCCTAAGAGATCTCCTGTATTCCAGACATACTCTTTCATACTTCTGTGGTGGAGCAGCAGGAAAATTTCTCCCCTTGGTAGTCAGGATCCATCACCCCAACAACACTGTAACTCTTTTTTTTTCGTTTTTTTCTTTTTTTTCTTTTTGCCTGTTGACTCAGAGGCATGGAGGAGCCCCAAAGTGGCCAGGTAGAGTCTTAACTTCCAGTTCAATAGAATTATTGTTGAATCTCCTGCCAGAAGCATTCCTCCCTCTGGAACTAAGACCACTAGGCTAGCAGAACATAACGTCTCAGGAATAGGAAGCAAGACTTTTGCTAGTGGGTTTCTGGGGGTAATAATGAGTGGTGTCATTCCCATTTCTACCCCCTTGATTCCTGAAACTATGAATCCTGACTATTGGAGAAAGAGCATCGCATATTGACACTGATTCAGAGCATATTAGCCTTCTGGAGAATCTTGCTCCCACCCTACAAGGCATTGCCACCTATCTGGTGCTGTAATTGAGTCTTCAAAATGCCATTTCACCATTCTATCAAGCCAGTTGTTTCAGAATGGTAGAGAATGTTGTAAGGCCAGCAAATTCCATAAGCATGAGCCTATTGCCACACTTCTTTTACCATAAAGTTCCTTGACAGGAAGCATTGCTGTGTAGAATACCATGATGATGGATAAGGCATTCTGTATGTCCACGGTCAGTAGTTTTGGCTAAAGGTAGGAACCAATTCTACTTGGGGTGACTTCTTCCACTAGGAAAGACTCGTCAGAATTTAGGGGTTCAATGTCCTTAGTTTCATCTGAGTCTTCCCACACTTCCCCAATCAACCCACAGGATCCTATTTTTTTCCCTAATCAATGTCTTCACTTTAACAGTAGACATCCTATGAGGCTGGGAGTTCCGCTTGCATTATAGCTCAGCCAATCACAGGATGAGTTTCTGCATTTGATTTTCAGCCATTTCAGCCCTACAGCTATAGGAGGTAAGTCTCTTTCAGGGCACATCTGGAAGCTCTTAGGTCATTTATGCAGCACTTTAGCTGAAAATTCAAATCCCTAAGCTCATTTTTTTTTCTTTCACCACTTTGTCCAGTGACACTGGGAGCAACCACCCAACATCATTATATTCTCTAATTTTCAAAAAAATGTTCAAAAATATCATATACAGGGTCGTTCAGTTCCTGGCTTCTTAAGATTGATTAGGAGTGGTTGATTAGGAGTATCCAATGCAGATATTTTATTTACCTCTCTAAACAGTTCACATGCCATGGATTATCAGTGCTCACATTTTTGTTTTTTGTTTTGTTTTGTTTTTGAGAAGGAGTCTTGTTCTGTCACCCAGGCTGGAGTGCAGTGGTGCCATCTCAGCTCACTGTAACCTCCACCTCCCAGGTTCAAACAATTCTTATGCCTCAGCCTCCCGAGTAGCTGGGACTACAGGCACCTGCCACCACACTCAGCTAATTTTTGTATTTTTAGTAAAGACAGTGTTTCACTATGTTAGCCAGGCTGGTCTCAAACTCCTAACCTCTGGTGATCCACCTGCTTCAGCCTCCCAAAGTGCTGGGATTACAGGTGTGAGCCACCATGCCTGGCCAGTGCTCACTATACTACTGGAAATAGATACATTAAAGTATTTGTATCTTTAAATGTAATCAGATTAGATAGCCAATTCCAGAAACCACAGAACCAATTTACAAAACTCATCCTTAAAAGTCTGTCCCTTTAGAAACATTCTTGGTACTAAAATTTGTATTAGTCAGGGTTCTCCAGAGAAACAGAACCAATAGTGTGTGTGTACCTGCATGTGTGTGTGTGTGCGTGTGTGTAGATGGAGATTTTATTATGGGAATTGGTTCACATAATTATGGAGGCGGAGAAGTGCCACAGTCCTGGTCTGAGTCTGAAGGCCTGAGAACTAGGAGCACTGATAACTGAGGGCAGGAGGAGATGGATGTCACAGCTCAAAAAGAGAAAAATTTGCCACCACTCCTCTGCGTTTTGTTCTATTCAGAGGCTCATAAAATTGGATGATGCCCACCAACACTGGCGAGGTCATCTGCTTTACTCAGTTTACAAATTCAAATGCTAATCTCTTCTTCATACACCCTTACAGACCCTCCCAGAAATAATGTTTTACTGGCTCTCTGGACATCCTGTGGCTCAGTCAAGTTGACACATAAAATGAACCACCACACCTCCCTTTCCTCTTCTCTGAGATGGGGTGGGGATGTCTGTCTAGACCAGCACCACTGCTGCGTGCCTGCTGCTTTCATGGGCCCCACCCCGACTCAAGTATCTCAGCATCACTGGGAATACCTGGAAAACATCATTTTTCTGTTAAACTGCAGGACTGTGTGGACGAGGGTAATGGCAATAGCAGTTTTCTCCCACACCCAGGCCTGTCTCTGTCATGCTCAGCTGTGCTGTGGCTGTGAAACTCTCTTTATGGAGTGCTTAGTGCAGCACTCTGGGCAATTAGGGGCTTGACAAATGCTTTTTCATGCTGCTGAAGCTGAAGATCAGAGGAACAAAACATTCCCTAAAACAAAGGATGCATTGTGAGTGAATTCACCTTTCAGAATTGGCTGTCTGGCCACCGGGCCCCTCTATGCCCAGCATGTATGGGATCATCATCCTGAACATAAGCATAGGACTGCACATGCAGGGACTAGGGCCACGGCACTAGACTTCAGTGCCAAGATGCCTCTACTGCATGAACAGAGGAATAATAAGATCTTAAATTTAATAACCAAGCTGGGAAAAACATTAACTGACATAAAGAATTAGCAACTCACAAACTGGCCTGAGCAAAAAGCTCATAGATTCCAAACTCAGTAGCAAGTATTTATTCAAAAACACTAATTAGCAGGTAAAATGCAGGTTCATGAAATAGATCTCATAAGGAAGTGAGGAATGATGGAGAGGTTGGGGGGAAAAAAGTAAGACAATTTCCTTAGTGAGAATGATGAGAGAATTACTCGCTCAAGGGCAAATTTTATGGAAAATCATGATCCAGTGCTAACAGAGGGAGAAATCTTTCCAAAGAGTTAATGGAGCAGTTAGAGAAATTCAGGTTCAGTAAATCATGAGGACTGGGAGTATTGATCTGAACATTCTGGTAGATGAAAATATGGAGCTGAGCTGCTGACCAAACTATATAATAGAACAGCTCTTCAAAAGTGGCTGGGAATTTTAGTT
Source organism: Pongo abelii (assembly GCF_028885655.2). Lineage (NCBI taxonomy): Eukaryota > Metazoa > Chordata > Mammalia > Primates > Hominidae > Pongo > Pongo abelii. The sequence goes on along the minus strand of NC_071990.2, from coordinate 91,062,341 downwards.
GCTGAGTTGATGCTGGAGTTTTGCCCATGGAGCTCGCCCTCCCAAGCTAGTTCTCTTAAGAAATTCTGCACACTCTATCCTAGAGGTTAGGAGGCTCTGGCACTCTCATAACTGCATCTTTTATCTCCCTGATGGTTCCCATATCCAAAATTCCCAGCCAGACCTCTCATCTGATCTTCAGGAGAGTATTTTCAAGTCTTTCCAGGACATTTCTACTTACGGGACTCACTATCATAGCTAATTAGACACTCATCATCCCCAAGGCCCTCAGCGTCATAAATAATGACAAAAACAAAACAAAGCAAAGAAACAAACCACAAGACCATCCAAATTGGTCTTGTGGTTTTCTGTCTTTCAGCCTCGAAAACATGGAAATATCTGTGATTCTTCCCACTTTTCCAGTTCCTCTACCCAATTTCCAAAAATGTTAGCACTGAATCTCAGCTAGGTATTTAGTCTTTCTCTGATTCAGTTTTCGCATCTGGAGAATGTGAATAACAAATAGTTGAGTGAGGACTGAACAAGGCCACGCATGTAAAACACTCAGAGTGATATTTGGCTCACAGTTATACACAAGCCATCATTTTTACCAAAACTGGCATTATGTTAAAATCTTTCATTACTTCTTTCCTCTACAGACTACACCAGCACCAAATAGACACCTTCATTACCTCCGCTCTCTATTAGAGTACCAAACTTTTAGAGCCAGGTGACTCTTAAGAGAAGTGAGGACCAGTCCTTGCTGCATGCCAAAATCTGCTGGGTGCTTCTAAAAAATACAGAACCCCAAGTCCCACCTCCAGACTTACTGAATTTGAAACTTGGAGAAAGGGCTGCTTAGGAAGTGATAATGGTTTTTCTGTGTCCCCACCCAAATCTCATCTTGAATGGTAGTTCCCATAATCCCCATGTGTAGTGGGAGAGACCAGTGGAAGGTAATCGAATCATGAGGGCAGTGTCCCCCATGCTATTATTCTCTTGATAGTAAGTCCTCATGAGATCTGAGCCCTCTTTGCTTGGCTCACATTCTTCTTCCTGCTGCCATGTAAAAAGGATGTGTTTGCTTCCCCTTCTGCCATGATTGTAAGCTTCCTGAGTCCTCCCCAGCCCTGAAGAACTGTGAGTCAATTAAACCTCTTTCCTTTATAATTTACCCAATCTTAGGCAGTTCTTTATAGCAGTGTGAGAATGGACTAATACAGTAAATTGGTACCACAGAGAGTGGGGTGCTGGTATAAGGATACCCAAAAATGTGGAAGCAACTTTGGAAGTGGGTAACAGGCAGAGGTTGGAACAGTTTGGAGGGCTCAGAAGAAGACAGGAAAATTTGGGAAAGTTTGGAACGTCCTAGAGACTTGGAGTGCTCAGAAGACAGAAAGAGGTGGGAAAGTTTGGAGCTTCCTAGAGACTTCTTGAATGGCTTCAACCAAAATGTTCACAGTGACATGGACAATGAAGTCCAGGCTGCGATGATCTCAGATGAAGATGAGGAACTTCTTGGGAACTGGAGGAAAGGATTAGTAAAGAGACTGGCAGCATTTTGGCCCTGTCCTAGGGATCTGTGGAACTTTGAACTTGAGAGAGATGATTTAGGATATCTGGCAGAAGATTTCTAAGTGGCAAAGCATTCAAGAGGAAGCAAAGAATAAAAGTTTGGAAAATTTGCCACCTGGTGACATGATAGAAAAGAAAAACCCATTTTCTGGGGAGAAATTCAAACCCCTGCATAAATTTGCATAAGTAATGAGGAGCCAAATGTTAATCACCAAGACAATGGGGAAAATGTCCCCAGGGCATGTCAGAGACCTTCACAGCAGCCCAGAGGCCTAGGAAGAAAAAATGATTTCATGAGCTGGGCCCAGGATCCCCCTGCTGTGTGCAGCTTGGGGACTTGGTCCCCTGTGTCCCAGCAGCTCCAGCTGTGGCTAAAAGGGGCCAAGGCACAGCTTGGGCCATGGCTTGAGAGGGTGTAAGCCCCAAGCCTTGGCGGCTTCCACATGGCGTCGAGCCTGAGGGCACACCAGAATCAAGAATTGAGGTTTGGGAACCTTCACCTAGATTTCAGAGGATGTATGAAATACCTGGATGTCCAGGCAGAGGTGTGCTACAGGGGTGGAACCCTCATGGAGAACCTCTGCTAGGGCAGTGTGGAAGGGAAATGTGGGGTTGGAGCTCCCACACAGAGTCTCCACTGGGGCACTGCCTAGTGGAGTTGTGAGAAAAGGGCCACCATCCTCCAGACCCCACAATGGTAGATCCACTGACAGTTTGTGCCATGCTCATGGAAAAGCCACAGACACTTAACACTAGCCGTAAAAGCAGGCAGGGGAGTGCTGTACCCTGCAAAGCCACAATGATGAAGCTGTCCGAGGCCATGGAAGTCTATCTCTTGCATCAGCATGCCCTGGATGTGAGACATGGAGTCAAAGGAGATCATTTGGAACTTTGAGTTTTAATGACTGCTCTATTGGATTTTGGACTTGCATGGGGCCTGTATCTCCTTTGTTTGGGCCAATTTCTCCCATTTGAAATGGGTATATTTACCCAATACCTATACCTCCATTGTATCTAGAAAGTCACTAACTTGCTTTTGATTTTACAGGTTCATAGGCAGAAGAGACTTGCCTTGTCTCAGATGAGACTTTGGACTTGGACTTTTGGTTTAATGCTGGAATGAGCTAAGACTTTGAGGGACTGTTGGAAAGGCACGATTGTGTTTTGAAATGTGAGGACATGAGATTTGGGAGGGGCCAGGGGTAGGATTATATGGTCTGGCTCTGTCTCCACCCAAATCTCATCTTGAATTGTACTTCTCTTAATCTCCATGTGTTAATCTCCATGTGTAGTGGGAGGAACCCAGTGGGAGGTAATTGAATCATGGAGGCAATTTCCCTCATGCTATCCTCATGATAGTGAGTGAGTTCTCACAAGATCTGATGGTTTTATAAGGGGATTCCGCCTTCTTTCAACTCTCATTCTTCTCCCTCCTGCTGCCATGTGAAGAAAGATGTGTTTGCTTCCCTTTCCACCATGATTTTAAGTTTCCTGAGGCCTCCCCAGCTCTGCAGAACTGTGAGTCAATTAAACCTCCTTCCTTTATAATTTACTCAGTCTTAGGTAGTTCTTTATGGCAGTGTGAGAATGGAATAATATAGGAAGTAATATCTTTTTTGAATAACTTCTCTATGTCTTCTGCTGCAGTCAGGTTTGAGAATCACTAAGACAATTATATTGAACTCCCTCATTTTATAGATGAATAAACTGACACAGGGAGAGATTAAGAGATTTGATCAAGGCTGGGCATGGTGGCTCATGCCTGTAATCCCAGTACTTTGAAAGGCTGAGGTGGGAGGATTCCTTGATCCCAGGAGTTCGAGATCAGCCTAGGCAACATGATGAGACCCCCATCTCAAAAAAGAAAATTTTTTTTTAATTAGCTGGGTGTGGTGGCATGCACCTGTGATCTCAGCTACTCAGGAGGCTAAGGTGGAAGGATTGCTTGAGCCCTGGAGGTCGCGGCTTCAGTGAGCTGTGTTGGTGCCACTGCACTCCAGCCCAGCAAAAGCACGAGAGCCCTTTCTCAAAAAAAAAAAAAAAAATTTGATTAAAAACATAGAGCTGGGTAGTGGTAGTTCCAGGACCCCAGAGCCCATGATTTTCAACTTAGAGTAATTTCACTTTACCACACTAACTCCTCCTTAGCCCCGTTAGTGCCATAGATTTCTCTATCTGCTCTTCGTCATTTCCAATGTCCCCCCTCTAATTAGTTAGTCTACATCAGCCCCAGTTCTAAAACCTGTAGTGGTTCCCCAGGGCAAGGCTAGCCCCAGAAAGTACAATCTCTAGGCAAATATATTTTACAAGGCCACATCTATACACATGATTTGATTAGAAAATGAGTTTGTGTGAGGTATAGTGATTCACTGGTAAAAATTTAGAATAATGGGTATTTGTTTATTGCCCAATCGGTGCATGTAAAAATTCTTGTCTTCTTCATCCCTCATAAATAAGTTACCCAGACCTCTGGGGGCAGGGCACAGACAAACAAAAAGACAGCACTAACCTCTGCAGACTTAAATGTCCCTGTCTGACAGCTTTGAGGAGAGCAGTGGTTCTCCCAGCACACAGCTGGAGATCTGAGAACAGGCTGACTGCCTCCTCAAGTGGGTCCCTGACCCCTGACCCCCGAGCAGCCTAACTGGGAGGCACCCCCCAGCAGGGGCAGACTGACACCTCACACGGCCGGCCAGGTACTCCAACAGACCTGCAGCTGAGGGTCCTGTCTGTTAGAAGGAAAACTAACAGAAAGGACATCCACACCAAAAACCCATCTGTACATCACCATCATTAAAGACCAAAAGTAGATAAAACCAGAAAGATGGGGAAAAAACAGAGCAGAAAAACTGGAAACTCTAAAAAGCAGAGTACCTCTCCTCCTCCAAAGGAACGCAGTTCCTCACCAGCAACGGAACAAAGCTGGACGGAGAATGACTTTGACGAGCTGAGAGAAGAAGGCTTCAGACGATCAAATTACTCCGAGCTACGGGAGGATATTCAAACCAAAGGCAAAGAAGTTGAAAACTTTGAAAAAAATTTAGAAGAATGTATAACTAGAATAACCAATACAGAGAAGTGCTTAAAGGAGCTGATGGAGCTGAAAACCAAGGCTCGAGAACTACGTGAAGAATGCAGAAGCCTCAGGAGCCGATGCGATCAAATGGAAGAAAGGGTATCAGCCCTGGAAGATGAAATGAATGAAATGAAGCGAGAAGGGAAGTTTAGAGAAAAAAGAATAAAAAGAAACGAGCAAAGCCTCCAAGAAACGTGGGACTATGTGAAAAGACCAAATCTACGTCTGATTGGTGTACCTGAAAGTGACGGGGAGAATGGAAACAAGTTGGAAAACACTCTGCAGGATATTATCCAGGAGAACTTCCCCAATCTAGCAAGGCAGGCCAACATTCAGATTCAGGAAATACAGAGAACGCCACAAAGATACTCCTCGAGAAGAGCAACTCCAAGACACATAATTGTCAGATTCACCAAAGTTGAAATGAAGGAAAAAATGTTAAGGGCAGCCAGAGAGAAAGGTCGGGTTACCCTCAAAGGGAAGCCCTTCAGACTAACAGCGGATCTCTCGGCAGAAACCCTACAAGCCAGAAGAGAGTGGGGGCCAATATTCAACATTCTTAAAGAAAAGAATTTTCAACCCAGAATCTCATATCCAGCCAAACTAAGCTTCATAAGTGAAGGAGAAATAAAATACTTTACAGACAAGCAAATGCTGAGAGATTTTGTCACCACCAGGCCTGCCCTAAAAGAGCTCCTGAAGGAAGCACTAAACATGGAAAGGCACAACCGGTACCAGCCACTGCAAAATCATACCGAAATGTAAAGACCATCGAGACTAGGAAGAGACTGCATCAACTAACGAGCAAAATAACCAGCTAACATCATAATGACAGGATCAGATTCACACATAACAATATTAACTTTAAATGTAAATGGACTAAATGCTCCAATTAAAAGACACAGACTGGCAAATCGGATAAAGACTCAAGACCCATCAGTGTGCTGTATTTAGGAAACCCATCTCACATGCAGAGACACACATAGGCTCAAAATAAAACGATGGAGGAAGATCTACCAAGCAAATGGAAAACAAAAAAAGGCAGGGGTTGCAATCCTAGTCTCTAATAAAACAGACTTTAAACCAACAAAGATCAAAAGAGACAAAGAAGGCCATTACATAATGGTAAAGGGATTAATTCAACAAGAAGAGCTAACTATCCTAAATATATATGCACCCAATACAGGAGCACCCAGATTCATAAAGCAAGTCCTGAGTGACCTACAAAGAGACTTAGACTCCCACACATTAATAATGGGAGACTTTAACACCCCACTGTCAACATTAGACAGATCAACGAAACAGAAAATCAACAAGGATACCCAGGAATTGAACTCAGCTCTGCACCAAGCAGACCTAATAGACATCTACAGAACTCTCCACCCCAAATCAACAGAACATACATTTTTTTCAGCACCATACCACACCTATTCCAAAATTGACCATATACTTGGAAGTAAAGCTCTCCTCAATAAATGTAAAAGAACAGAAATTATAACAAACTATCTCTCAGATCACAGTGCAATCAAGCTAGAACTCAGGATTAAGAATCTCACTCAAAACCGCTCAACTACATGGAAACTGAACAACCTGCTCCTGAATGACTACTGGGTACATAACGAAATGAAGGCAGAAATAAAGATGTTCTTTGAAACCAACGAGAACCAAGACACAACATACCAGAATCTCTGGGATGCATTCAAAGCAGTGTGTAGAGGGAAATTTATAGCACTAAATGCCCACAAGAGAAAGCAGGAAAGATCCAAAATTGACACCCTAACATCACAATTAAAAGAACTAGAAAAGCAAGAGCAAACACATTCAAAAGCTAGCAGAAGGCAAGAAATAACTAAAATCAGAGCAGAACTGAAGGAAATAGAGACACAAAAAACCCTTCAAAAAATAAATGAATCCAGGAGCTGGTTTTTTGAAAGGATCAACAAAATTGATAGACCGCTAGCAAGATTAATAAAGAAAAAAAGAGAGAAGAATCAAATAGATGCAATAAAAAATGATAAAGGGGATATCACCACCGATCCCACAGAAATACAAACTACCATCAGAGAATATTACAAACACCTCTACGCAAATAAACTAGAAAATCTAGAAGAAATGGATAAATTCCTCAACACATACACCCTCCCAAGACTAAACCAGGAAGAAGTTGAATCTCTGAATAGACCAATAACAGGAGCTGAAATTGTGGCAATAATCAATAGCTTACCAACCAAAAAAAGTCCAGGACCAGATGGGTTCACAGCCGAATTCTACCAGAGGTACAAGGAGGAGCTGGTACCATTCCTTCTGAAACTATTCCAATCAATAGAAAAAGAAGGAATCCTCCCTAACTCATTTTATGAGGCCAGCATCATCCTGATACCAAAGCCTGGCAGAGACACAACAAAAAAAGAGAATTTTAGACCAATATCCTTGATGAACATTGATGCAAAAATCCTCAATAAAATACTGGCAAACAGAATCCAGCAGCACATCAAAAAGCTTATCCACCATGATCAAGTGGGCTTCATCCCTGGGATGCAAGCCTGGTTCAATATACGCAAATCAATAAATGTAATCCAGCATATAAACAGAACCAAAGTCAAAAACCACATGATTATCTCAATAGATGCAGAAAAGTCCTTTGACAAAATTCAACAACGCTTCATGCTAAAAACTCTCAATAAATTAGGTATTGATGGGTCGTATCTCAAAATAATAAGAGCTATTTATGACAAACCCACAGCCAATATCATACTGAATGGGCAAAAACTGGAAGCATTCCCTTTGAAAACTGGCACAAGACAGGGATGCCCTCTCTCACCACTTCTATTCAACATAGTGTTGGAAGTTCTGGCCAGGGCAATTAGGCAAGAGAAGGAAATCAAGGGTATTCAATTAGGAAAAGAGGAAGTCAAATTGTCCCTGTTTGCAGATGGCATGATAGTATATCTAGAAAACCCCATTGTCTCAGCCCAAAATCTCCTTAAGCTGATAAGCAACTTCAGCAAAGTCTCAGGATACAAAATCAGTGTACAAAAATCACAAGCATTCTTATACATCAATAACAGACAAACAGAGAGCCAAATCATGAGTGAACTCCCATTCACAATTGCTTCAAAGAGGATAAAATACCTAGGAATCCAACTTACAAGGGATGTGAAGGACCTCTTCAAGGAGAACTACAAACCACTGCTCAAGGAAATAAAAGAGGATACAAACAAATGGAAGAACATTCCATGCTCATGGGTAGGAAGAATCAATATCATGAAAATGGCCATCCTTCCCAAGGTAATTTACAGATTCAATGCCATCCCCATCAAGTTACCAATGACTTTCTTCACAGAATTGGAAAAAACTACTTTAAGGTTCATATGGAACCAAAAAAGAGCCCGCATCGCCAAGTCAATCCTAAGCCAAAAGAGCAAAGCTGGAGGCATCACGCTACCTGACTTCAAACTATACTACAAGGCTACAGTAACCAAAACAGCATGGTACTGGTACCAAAACAGAGATATAGATCAATGGAACAGAACAGAGCTGTCAGAAATAATGCCACATATCTACAACTATCTGATCTTTGAGAAACCTGACAAAAACAAGAAATGGGGAAAGGATTCCCTATTTAATAAATGGTGCGGGGAAAACTGGCTAGCCATATGTAGAAAGCTGAAACTGGATCCCTTCCTTACACCTTATACAAAAATCAATTCAAGATGGATTAAAGACTTAAATGTTAGACCTAAAACCATAAAAACCCTAGAAGAAAACCTAGGCAATACCATTCAGGACATAGGCATGGTCAAGGACTTCATGTCTAAAACACCAAAAGCAATGGCAACAAAAGCCAAAATTGACAAATGGGATCTAATTAAACTAAAGAGCTTCTGCACAGCAAAGGAAACTACCATCAGAGTGAACAGGCAACCTACAAAATGGGAGAAAATTTTCGCAACCTATTCATCTGACAAAGGGCTAATATCCAGAATCTACAATGAACTCCAACAAATTTACAAGAAAAAAACAAACAACCCCATCAAAAAGTGGGCGAAGGACATGAACAGACACTTCTCAAAAGAAGACATTTATGCAGCCAAAAAACACATGAAAAAATGCTCACCATCACTGGCCATCAGAGAAATGCAAATCAAAACCACAATGAGATACCATCTCACACCAGTTAGAATGGTAATCATTAAAAAGTCAGGAAACAACAGGTGCTGGAGAGGATGTGGAGAAATAGGAACACTTTTACACTGTTGGTGGGACTGTAAACTAGTTCAACCATTGTGGAAGTCAGTGTGGCGATTCCTCAGGGATCTAGAACTAGAAATTCCATTTGACCCAGCCATCCCATTACTGGGTATATACCCAAAGGACTATAAATCATGCTGCTATAAAGACACATGCACACGTATGTTTATTGCGGCATTATTCACAATAGCAAAGACTTGGAACCAACCCAAATGTCCAACAATGATAGACTGGATTAAGAAAATGTGGCACATATACACCATGAAATACTATGCAGCCACAAAAAATGATGAGTTCACATCCTTTGTAGGGACATGGATGAAATTGGAAATCATCATTCTCAGTAAACTATCGCAAGAACAAAAAACCAAACACTGCATATTATCACTCATAGGTGGGAACTGAACAATGAGAACACATGGACACAGGAAGGGGAACATCACACTTCGGGGACTGTTGTGGGGTGGGAGGAGCGGGGAGGGATAGCACTGGGAGATATACCTAATGCTAGATGACGAGTTGGTGGGTGCAGCGCACCAGCATGGCACATGTATACATATGTAACTTACCTGCACATTGCACACATGTACCATAGAGCCTAAAGTATAATAATAATAATAATAATAATAATAAAAAGAAAAATAAATAAATAAATAAATAAATAAGTTACCCAAAATCAACCTGTGGAAACCATTCTAGAGGTCCAATGGCATGCAATCTCACAAAAGAAATAACCTGTTTGTCAGTGTCAGTGGGAACATATGTTCATCAGACTGCTTTCTTGAACCAGGCTCCACCTTGGCCCTAAGATAATCTCACAGGTATGCAGTTCAGAGCTTCTCTGGACATCTGGTCAACCTTACCAGATGGCTAGAGAGTAGGATAGTGCTCTGAAGGAGAGAAATGGGATCTGGCTTGGACACTCCACCCCAATAAGACTGTAGGCCAGGCTTCAAGCAAAGCCATTCAAATCATGGGGATCCCTGGGGTGTGGGGGCCCAAAGCAGGAGTCCCACCCATTGTTAAAGAGCAATACTGTCTCATCAGCTGGTTAGTAGATTGGGATGCTATGGAAGAGTATTTTAGAACCACTTTTCATAGCTTTATGAAGACATCTGGCCGACTGCATTGTACGTTAAATAAGTAGGAACTTGGATGCATTAAAAATTAATGGAAAATTGTATGAATAATGAATCTGTGGTGGTGTATAAAATGATCATACATTACCTCCAGGTTAGACAATGCCTCCCTGAAATGGTACAGGCTATATGACCTCACATTCTTTTCACTGGTGGCCTGAGGAGGACAAGAACAGAAGAGAAAGTAAATAAAACCTGGGCCGGTTGAAGAACTTTCAGCTGTGCAAGCTGCTTGTGCTTATAAAGCAATGTGCCTAAGGGTCTATCCCTGCTCCTTATTTTTCAGAGATGTGACTTAACTGCAGATGCTACAAACCCCTTGAACTGACCCAGCCCCCTGTAAATGAGAGACCCCTCAGGATGTCAGCAAAACTGGTTTAGGTCAGCCATCTTGGAGCCATGCCAGCCAAAGATGTGGCTGCAGGAATTGCACTGATGTGGCTTGGCCCACAGAGGGTTGGGTGGAGGGGCACCAAGAATAAGGCAGTGTTTACCTAGCGCCCACCTTTACCCCATACTCCTCCTCCCCACCAAGTCTGCTCTGCAACTTCCGAAGAAAAATAGTAAAATCCATGTCTGTCTCCAGCCTCATGGGGTTATTTCTAAAGGTTTGGTAGTTTCTCATGTTTTCCTTTTCATCCTGCCGGTATCCAATTACTTGGTTATGTCTCTCTCTCTCTCTCTAACACACACTCACACACAGCGCTGGCACATTTTGGCTTGCAAAATTTTAGATAATATATATATGTGTATATATATATACACACACACATATATAAACAAAACATATATATGTTTATATACAAACGTATATACGTATATATGTTTATATGTGTATATATATGTGTGTATATATATACATATACACACATATATATATAGATGGAGTCTGGCTCTGTCACCCAGGCTGGAGTGCAGTACGCGACCTCGGCTCACTGCAACCTCCACATCCCAGGTCCAAGCAATTCTTCTGTGTCAGCCTCCTGAGTAGGTGGGACTACAGGTATGTGCCAACATGCCCGGCTAATTTTTGTATTTTTAGTAGAGGTGGGGTTTCACCATATTGGTCAGACTGTTCTCAAACTCTTGATCTCAGGTGATCCACCCACCTCGGCCTCCCAAAGTTCTGGGATTATAGGCATGAACCACTGTGCCCAGCCAACAAAATATATTTAAAAATAAAAACAAAACGAGAAGCCAAAAATAAGCATTTTCTGACAAATTAAAGAAAGAGGAGCACCTAATAACACAAGTGATGGGACAAAGATTCACAAAGTCTGTCTCCCTACATAGCTTCTTTGATTCAATTCTTTTTGGCCCTAAAGGAATTTCATGGTAATGAAATCTGTACTCGAAAACCAAGCCTTCCTAACTAGAGATACCTGGGGACTATTTGTTCTCTGCAGTGTAGCTGTGTGTGGCATGACCCTCTGAGTGTGTGTCTGAGAGAGTATGTGTATTGGGAGGAGGGGATGTTGCTATCAGTGTGTGATGGAGTCTGCTTTCAAAGCTAATCTCAAGGGGTAAAATAAGACATGGATCTAATTTGATGAGACACTAAAATCTTCTGACTTGTCTTATCTAACAGAATTCCGGTGCTTGTTTTTCATTACGAAAATCTGGGGTAATAACTTTATTTAGTGCTTGGATTTCTTCCCCCTTGGACTGCTAGTGGAAAGTCAAAGACTGATTTACAAACAGAGGTTTGTTAAATACTATTTTTAGAACAATGCTGTACCAGATTTACAAGGGGGTTGGGGGGAACAACTACAGTCACTTTTGAGCAAAGTAGCATTTCACTGCATAGTAATGAAGTACTAATTGCTCTTTGTCATCACTTTTTATGCAAATTGCCCTGGAGCATTTGCCCAATATGCATTTTACATTTTAACAAAGAAAGTGGAGTCTTGACAAATAAGAATCGTATACCCAAGCAAAAATAAAAATATCAGCTATAAAATAAACTGCTTAAGGTGCATTCTCTAAGATACAAATTTTTCTATTATATCATCCCCATTATTAGATCTATTTGACCAATAAGATTACTTTGAATTCAAATTAACAATTTGTGTGTCAGGCAAAAAAAAAAAAGTTTGTGCACAAAACTTGCACATTTTACATATCCTACAATTTACAATAGAAGTTTGATGTGAAAATTATGTTTCCAGCAGAATTTAAATAGACCAGGTCAAATAAGATTGTCAAGGGAATCAAACTGTGTCAAAGCATTTATCACAGGTACAAGTCTCACTGTTATAGAAGTTTCAGTTATTCTAACGATTTCATTTTCATAGAGACAGTCAACATTATAAAAAAAGAAACGTGATTTTCATATAATAAATAAGTACGAAGTTTGAAATATACCTCAAGGGTGTGTGTGTTCAAATTCTGGTCTAGAGACCAATACTGGTCACTATCATACTGACACCAGACAAACAGAAGAGAGAATGTGATTTTAAAATTTTCCAGGACCTTCAGACAAACCTAAAATTCAAACCTGGCCTTCCAGGTCATTATGAAGATATATTTGTCAAGGTAAGAGGATAGAACATATTTTATTTAACAGTCTGTTAGCTTGATCTATATACCATTTAAATATTTAAACATATGGTATGTGGGCCTACATTTGTACTCTTGCCCTGGGCTCCACAAATCTTAGGGGTAGGTCTACATCTTATAATTACTTTCTTACTTCCAACTCAAAGCTTCAGTGAAGTCTATGCATGCTTATTCTAAAAATTGAATGAAATTGGCTTTAATGGTTGCTGACTTCGAAGGCTATCACCTCTGCTTTCCAGTAAATCCACACTTTACAAATCGAAAAATACAGTATGTGACAAGGTGCTGTTGATTAAGCAGTAGAGGATTTCTTCCCAAATGCACTGAAATGAACTATTGCCTTTTATGAATGACCATCATAGAGTGTTATTTCCAAAGTAGGATCATTCCTTGGAATAATAATAATAAACTGTGAAGTTTGTTTAACTCCAGACTTCAAAGCTGTTTACATCCTAAAGTCTACAGCCCCTTCTTCTAGGTTGGGTCTATAAAGTGTTATACACTCACTTTTACTTTTACCCAATCCCACATCCAGAATAATACTTCCCTGAGGTCACTGAATGAGTCAGGGGCAAGTGGAGTGTAGAATCATCAGTCATGCTCCCAGGCCCCCTCCGTTAGACATCCTGATTATGAGATGAAATACTGGTAAACATGAGCTTCTGTACCCAGGAAATGTACTGTGAAGGGCATAATGAATTACTTATGCTGTGTAGTGTATGTATAAATCATATTAAAGCATGCTGAATAGTACATTATCATGCTTCTATTTTGCATTACAAAAGTAACTAATGTAAGCTGCAAAGTGTACTTTTAATCCATTATTCATTTCTAAAAGTAGTCAGACCACTATTCAAGCACCATAAAGGGCTACCAGTATAAGCAAACCTACTTTTCAATTTATGAAGATGAAACAGCAAGATTTTTAAATCAATTTTAAATTAGTCAAGTTGTATTTATCAAAACCTATATTAAATCTCTGCATTCCTGTTCAGATGGAGGAATTACAACAAATCATAACTTTTTTGCTCAAAGAGTTTATATGTCTCAAGTCCAGAATCAATATAATTACCTTCATTATATGTGATTTTTTAATATTATTTGTTTTACCTCACTTTTAATGCTTACATTGGGTCAAAAATCTGTTTTTAGTTTCCTTTCTCATTTGGGTTCAGCTATGCACATCTGGTTTTCCACCAGCGCTGCCTCAATGGGGTTAGCTTCTCTTCCACAAATGTTTCCCCAGTGCACAAGCAAGGAGTTGGGGTGTGCTTCTCTCCCTGGAGCACCCGTCTGCAGTGCTGCCCAAAGGCCTTTCTGATCATAGCTCAAGGTTCAATAACCATGACAGAAAAGGTTGATACAAATCATAAAAAAGCAACATAAGCACAGAATACAAACGACAAACTCAGAAAATGTTTGCAACCTATATCACAAAGGGCTGAGGTCCTTCATGCTTAGAGTCTTAGAAATTGAGAAAAGTCCAATAACCCAAAGAAACGGAGGGAAGAATGTGAATAGAAAATTCACGGGCTGGGCGCAGTGGCTCATGACTCTAACCCCAGCACTTTGGGAGGCCGAGGTAGGCGGATCACCTGAGGTCACGAGTTCAAGACCAGCCTGGCCAACATGGTGAAACCCCATCTCTACCAAAAATACAAAAAATTAGCTGGGCATGTTGGCGGGCACCTGTAATCCCAGCTACTCAGGAGGCTGAGGCAGGAGAATTGCTTGAACCTGGGAGGCGGAGCTTGCAGTGAGCTGAGATCATGCCATTGCACTCTAGCCTGGGCAACAAGAGCACAAGAGCAAAATTCTGTCTCAAAAAAAAAACAAAAGAAAATTCACAAAGAAATGCAAATGGTCCTCAACCACATGAAAATGTGTGCAAACTTACTCATATAAAGAGCAATTCAAATGAAAGCTACATGATGACACCATTTCTCACCTATCACGTTGGCAAAAAATTCCCCAAAGTTTGATTAATGCAAATTGTTAACAGGGCTATGGGGAAATAACAACTTACATATGCTGGCGGGACTTCAAATTAGAATAAATCTCATGGATGACAATAGGACAATCTCTATCAAATTTATCTGCTATGACCCAGTAATCCCGTGTCTGGGAATTAATCCTCCAGATGGATACACCTACACACTTATGATATGATGTATGCACTAGGTTATTCATTGCAGGGATGGGCATGGTGGCTCACATCTATAATCCCAGCATTTTTGGAGGCTGAGGTGGGCAGATCACTTGGGCCCAGGAGTTTGAGATCAGTCTGGGCAACATGGTGAAACCCCACCTTTACTAAAAATACAAAAAATTAGCCAGGTGCGGTGACACACATCTATAGTCTCAACTACTCAGGAGGCTGAGGTAGGAGACTCAATCACCTGAGCCTGGGATATCAAGGCTGCAGTAAGCCAGGATCTCACCACTGCACTCCAGCCTGGGTGATGGGAGTGAGACCCTGTCTCAAAAAACAAAACAAACAAACAAACAAAAAAACAAGGTTAGATTATTCATTGCAGTATTTGTAATAGCAAAAGTTTGAAAACTACTCAAGTGCCCATTAATAAGTATAAAGGTTAATTTTATGTGTTGACCTGACTGGGCCACAGGGTGTCCAGATATTTGGACAAAAACTGTTCTGGGTGTTACTGTGAAAGTGTTTTGGGGTGAGATTAACACTTAAATTGATAGGCTAAGTAAAGCAGACTGCCCTAATGTGGCCTGCCCTAATGTGGGCGGGCCTCATCCAACCAGTTGAAGGCTTAAATAGAACAAAAAGGTTGACTGTCCCCCAAGTAAGAAAGAAATCCTCCTGCCCAATGACCTTCAAATTGGGACATTGGCTTTTTTCCTGCCTTCACATTTGAACTAAAATATCGGCTCTTCCTGGATCTTGAACCTGTTAGCCTCCAGATTGGAACTACACTCAGCTCCCGTAGGTCTCCAGGTTGCAGACTTGCTCAACAGACTTTGGGCCTGGTCAGCCTCCATAATCATGTGAACCAATTCCTTATAATAAGTCTCTTTCTATATACAGGTTATGTACCCCTTATCTGAAATGTTTGAGACCAGAAATGTTTCATAATTTTGACTATTACAGATTCTGGAATATTTGCATTGTACATGCTGGTTGAGCATCTGAAATCCAAAAATCCAAAATTTGGAATGCTCCAGTGAGCATTTCCTTTGAGTGTCATGTCAGTTTTCAAAAAGTTTTGGATTTTGGAGCATTTTGAATTTCAGATTTGGGGTTTTCTGATGATCAAATATATATTGAATAATATATGTATTTATCCAATTGGTTCTATTTCTCTGGAAAACTATGACAAATACAATAAAGAATTGACTAAATAAACTACAATACATATATTACGAATAGTATAGGCATTCCTCATTTTATTGCCCTTCACTTCGCAAATATTGTACTTTTTACAAATTGAAGGTTCATGGCAACCCTGAAGTGAACAAGTCTCCTGGCACCATTTTTCCAACAGCATGTGCTCACTTTTTTTTCTCTGTGTCACATTTTGGTAATTTTTGCAATATTTCAAACTTTTTCATTATTATTACATCTGTTATGGTGATCTGCGATCAGTGATCTTTGATGTTACTATTATAATTGTTTTCAGGTGCCACAAATTGCACACATTTAGGTAGCAAATTTCATTGATGAATGTCTATGTTCTGACTACTCTATTCACTGGTCATTCTCGTCTCTCTCCCTCTTCTTGGGCCTCCTTATTCCCTGAGACACAACAATATTGAAATTAGCCTAATTAAGAAGCACTAAAGTGCAAGGAAGAATTGCATCTCAAAAGCCAAGCCAGGCGAAAAGCTAGGCCTCTTGCGCCAACAATTAGCCAAGTGGTGAATGCAAAAAGTTATTGAAGTGGTGAAAGTAAAAGTTATTGAATGAAATTAAAATGCTACTCCAGTGAACATATGAATTATAAGAAAATGAAACAGCCTTATTGCTGATATGGAAAAAGTTTTAGTGGTCTAGGTAGAAGATCGAACCAGTCACAACGTTCCTTTAAGCCAAAGCCTAATGCAGAGCAAGGCCTTAACTCTCTTCAATTCTGTGAAGGCTGAGAGAGGTGAAGAAGCTGCAAAAGAAAAGTCTGAAGCTAGCAGAGGTTGGTTCATGAGGTTTAAGGAAAGAAGCCATCTCCATAACATAAAAGTGCAAGGTACTGACATGATCACTATACATTATATGATAACATCACTATGTACCCCATAAATATGTACAATTATTATAAGTCCATTTTTTAAAATGCAAAGTGAAGCAGCAAGTGCTGATGTAGAAGCTGCAGCAAATTATCCAGATTTAGCTAAGATCATTGATGAACGTGGCTACACTAAACAATAAAATTTCAATGTAGACAAAACAGCCTTCTATTGGAAGAAGATGTCGTCTAGGACTTTCATAGCCAGAAAGGATAAGTCAATGCCTGGATTCAAAGCTTAAAAGGACAGGCTGGGCCGGGTGCGGTGGCTCATGCCTGTAATCTCAGAACTTTGGGAGGCTGAGGCGGACGGATCATGAGGTCAAGAGATCGAGACCATTCTGGCCAACATGGTGAAACCCTGACGCTACTAAAACTACAAAAATTAGCTGGGTGTGGTAGCATGCACCTGTAGTCCCAGTTACTCAGGAGGGTGAGGCAGAAGAATCACTCGAACCCGAGAGGCAGAAGTTGCAGTGAGCCGAGATCGCACCTCTGCACTCCAGCCTGGCAACAGAGCGAGACTCTGTCTTAAAAAAAAGAAAAAAAAAAAAAGGACAGGCTGACTCTCTGGTTAGAGTCTAATGCAGCTGGTGACTTGAAGTTGAAGCCAATGCTCATTTACCCTTTCAAAAACCCAAGGGCCCAAGAATGATGCTAAATCTACTCTGCCTGTCCTCTGTAGATGGAACAACAAAGCCTGGATGACAGCACATCTGCACATCTGTTTACAGCATAGCTTACTGAATATTTTAACCCTAATATTGAAACATACTAGTCAGAAAACAAAATAAAATTTCTTTCAAAATATTACTACCTATTGACAATGCACCTAGTCACTCAAGAGTTCTGATGAAGATGTACAAAAAGATTAACGTTGTTTTCATGCCTGCTGACACAACATCTATTCTGCAGCCCATGAACCAAAGAATAATTTCAACTTTCAAGACTTCTTATTTAAGAAATACATTTCATAAAGCTATAGCTGCCATAGATAGTGATTCCTCTAATGGATCGTGGCAAAGTAAATTGAAAACCTTCTGGAAAGAATTCATCATTCTAGATGCCATTAAGAACGTTTGTGATTCATGGGAGCAGGTCAAAATATCAACATTAGCAGGAGTTTGGAAGAAGTTGATTCCAAACCTCATGAATGACTTTGAGGGGTTCAATACTGAGGTAGAAGAAGTAACTGCAGTTGTGATGGAAATAGCAAGATAACTAGAATTCGAAGTGAAGCCTGAAGACGTCAGAGAATTGCTGCAATCTCATGATAAAGTCTGAACAGATAAGGAGTTGCTTTTTATGGATGAGTAAAGAAGGTGGTTTCTTGAGATGGAATCTACTCACGATGAAGGTGCTGTGAATGTTGTTGAAATGACAACAAAGGAGTTAGAATATTATATAAACTTACTTGATAAAGCAGCAGCAGGGTTGGAGAGGATTGACTACAATTTTGAAAGAAGTTTTACTGTGGGTATAATGCTGTCAAACAGCGTTGCATGCTACAGTGAAATCTTTCATGAAAGAAAGAGTCCATTGATCCACTAATTATTTTCTGATTTTAAGAAGTTGCCACAGCCATCCCAACCTTCAGCAACCACCACCCTGATGAGTCAGCAGCTATCAACATCAAGGCAAGGCCCTTCCACCAGCAAAAAAAAATTACGACTCACTGAAGGCTCAGATGATTGTTGGCATTTTTTAGCAATAAAGTATTTTTTATTTAAGGTATGTACATTTTTAAAGATACAATGTTATGGCACACTTAATAAACTATAGTTTAGTATAAACATAACTTTTATATGAATTGGAAAACAAACAAATTTACATGACTGGCTTTATTGTGATGTTCACTTTACTGAGGTGACCTGGAACCAAACTTGCGATATCTCAGAGGTATACATGTACTCAGCTATAAAAAAAACAAGTAGAGATGATCTCTATTGACATTGAAAGATCGCCAGAACATGTTAAATGAGTAACTGTAAGGTGTGGAACAGGATATCTTGTATGCTAACCTTTGCAGAAAAGTGAGGGGGGGGGGGTGGGTAGATAAGAATATATATTTATAATTGCTTATATTTTCATTAAGAAACATTGAAAAGAAACACAAAAGTATAAAAATAAAATTATCCTATTGGGGGTCAAAGTGAACCAGGACATATACTTCTAAATGAATACTTTTTCAATCCTTCTGGGTTTTGAATCATGTGACTATATTACGAAAAAAATTTAATTAAAAAATCAATAAGAGGGTCAGGTGCGGTGACTCACACCTGTAATCTCAGCATTTTGGGAGGCCAAGGCAGGTGGATCATTTTGAGCTCAGGAGTTTGAGACCAGCCTAGGCAACATGGTGAAACCCCATTTCTACCAAAAATACAAAAAATTAGCCTGGTATGGTGGTGTGCACCTGTAGTCCCAGCTACTTGGGAGGCTGAGGCGTGAGAATCACTTGAACCTGGGAGGTGGTGGTTGCAGTGAGCCAAGATTGCACCACTGCACTCTAGCCTGGTGATAGAGTGAGACTCTGTCTCAAAAAAAACAAAAAAATCAATCAATAATGGTGTTTTGTTATCATATCACCCTAACTAATTTGTTTATGGCACTTACCACTATCTGATGTTTTCTTGTTTAATTATTTGTTTCCTTGTTTCCTCCCCTCTAGAATGGAATTCAGCAAATTATAACCCAAGGGCCAAATCTGACCTGCCTATTATTTTCGTAAATAAAGTTTTATTGAAACACATCCATGTCCATTCATTTATATATTTCTGAGGCTATTTTTGTGTAACAGTGGCAGATGTAAGCAGCTGTGACTGAGAACCATATTGCCCATAAAGCCTAAAAATGTACTATCTGTCTCTTACAGAAAAATAGTTTGCTGACCTTTGCTCTAGAATGTTAATTTCTTCCTAATAAAACGTATGCACAGAAAGCTTATTTGGTCTCCACTCTCTCCCTCACCACCTGGAATATTGTCTAGCACATAGTAGATTCTCAATCCATACTGTCTCAAGTTGGGTTCATGGGGAAACGAACTGAGCTGCAGATTAGCGTGCTGGAAGTCCCTTCAGGAACACTCCTGAGATCACCAAGTGAGCAAGGCAAAGGAGCAGGCCTGGGCAGAGGGAGAAGTCAAGCTTTGGTGCAGTCTCCATGGAATGCCTCACCTAACCTGATGGGAAGTTCTGAAAATGGATGACTCTTCAGAGCCATCTGAATGAGCTGAGGGCTGGGCCTTTGTAGTCCTGCTTGAATTTGTCCTTGAATGGAGGGCCACACTGGGAAAGAGGGGTGACCTTGGGGGAAGCAGCTTTCCTCAGCCAAAGCTCCTCCTGAAGCAGCACTGCCTGCTGAGGGCTGTCTGCCAGCAGCACTCCCAACAGTTGGGGGTAATAAGTCCTTAATTCCTGGGGAGACAGTGGCACAACATAGCATCCATCACAAGTATGAACTGAATCAACGCACAACTGTGAGAGTATGTTTGTACGCACCTGCTCTGGTGATAATTCCAATGCCTTTGGAAGTACCATTCAATACATTTCATTTTCATAATCTTTCTTTGGACTTCCCAGTATGTGTCTGAGTTTGTGTTCTCTCAAAAGCAGATTGAGACAATGACTAGGTTTCAAGTAGTTTTTTGCAAAACACAGGGAACACCAGTGGAGGAAAGAAGAAGTCAGATAGGGAAGGGAAAGCAGTCGATCCTGCTGGCTGTGGGCAATATAGAAACGTGCTACCCAACATGGGGTTCAGGGAATAGTGCCCATCCAGCAACTGTTTGCCAGTTTGACAACCACTGCATTTACAACCACAGTTGTTATCAATTCCACCTCATTCTGATTCTTGGTTTCTGATCAGAACTAAGCAGATTTTTTTTCACTCACTTCAAATCATTAACTTAAAGTTAACAGCCTACAACTGGACGGAAAATGTATGCTGGTACTTAAGTGCTGCAGAGCAGCTTTGTATAAAAATCCCTTCCCTTTGTTCCCTTCTGTAATAAGAAAACCACACTACCATATCAAATGGAAAGTGTGGGCTTACTTTTCTGATGTCTCTACTCTAAGAGGCCAAGGGGAGTTAGAGTCATCTTCCCTCACTCTCCTTCCAGGCATCACCACGCATCACCATCCACACAAGGGAAGCAGAAAGAGAAAACAGCCACCTAGAACAATTTCACCCATTCAGAAGATTGCAACCCCATGACAATACTGTTCCAATCAGGGGAGAGTAATTTTCACATTTTTCCAGGAAAGGTAAGATATTTCCCATCCCAAACCTAAGTTTTTATCCTTTGAAGCTAGAGATTCTATATTTCTCATTTTAAAACAATGGTTCCTATGGGAACAAAGTATCAGTTTCTCTTAGCAACCACTGAGCGTTTACAATATTGATAAAACTTAGTTTCCATATGAAACTACCTTTAGTAAGAGCTTATTGTTACTATAAAACCAAGGTTACCATAGTATAAGTAAAAAAAAAAATCGAAGCAAGATACAAGATTAGATATAAATTACAACAACTGTAAAAAGTAACCTATGTAGAAAACACAAAAAGACTTCAAAGAAGCATATTAAAATAGTAACTTATTCTTTGCATGCATATTTTCTAAATTTTTGATTTATGTATAAAATATAGTAGAAAACAGAAAGATAACTAGACACTGTGTAATTGGATTTTAAATCAGAGATGGAGGATGGGAGTATTGAATTGTGCAATAAAAGCTAATCTGACCAGCAGAGCACTTTTCTTCTAGCTCTGACTTCATGGCTATGTTACTGGGTGGCAGGGCCCAAATCACTTCTTCACGGGCCTCAGGCTCTTCCCATGAAAAAATTAAGTCTACATTTCTTTTGAACTCTAAAATTCAAAGACTCATAATTTTACTTTCCCACAATAGTTATATAGGAGTATTGACCCAATATTGCAGCAGTTCTCAGACTTTGGAGAGCATGAAAATCACTAGGGGAGTGTTTCAAAAACAGATGCCTTGGTTGCAACTTCATTGATTCTCCATTATAGACTGTTAACTAGACATCTGTGCAAGTCTTGAAGACTTAAGCATTGCCTAATAAAATAAACCACTGGGCACATCTAACACTAAGTGCTACAATTAGAAGTTGGGGCAGTTTTTGTCCTACCGAATTTTACTCAGACTCATCTACTCACCCCAGTCACTTTGTTATGTTAATTTTCAGTCTTGGATCCATTAGTATTTTTTCACATCTTTGAAGCATCACTCTGCACCATCTGTAGCATCCTATATGACTCATCACTGAAACATAACAGACTCCCTTCACATGTACAGCCTGACTCTCAGAAAATGCATGTTCTTCCAATGGCACTGGAGGCTTGCGCGTCATTCTCTAACAGCAGCAGTGCTTTCTCTATTGTATACAATAGCAGCAGATCTTCCACTGGTGGAATGAAAGCTACAACAAAGCATGGGGACAAAAGTAAAAGAGTTTGCAAATTATGTTTAATATTCCATATTCAGGAGTAAATGTTACATATGTTGACAAATCAGAAAATGAAACAATCAGGCTTTGGCTAGGACCTTTCTTCTCCTGTGAAAATGAACTCCAACCCACTGGTGAGCAAACAAAAAAGTCCTCATAGAGGAGTTGCTTCTTGAAGATAATCAAATTTTAAAAATTCAAAACAGAAATGTCTTTACAAGACATTCATTTAAAAAAGCTAGTTTTAAATTTAATAAACAGGAAAAAGTGGTCCAAAAATTGTATAATGCTATTTTGATGTGCAGTTTGGGTGGGAGATGCCTTTATAACTTAGTGTTTACACTGTTCAAAATAGGTTCTCTTTAAATGCATCATGGATGTAAGAAAACACAAGCTATAAAGCAAGTGTGGTGGCTCATGCCTATAATCCCAGCACTTTGGGAGGCTGAAGCAGGAACACTGCTTGAGGTCAGGAGTTTGTGACCAGACTAGGCAACGTAGCCAGACCCTGTCTCCACAAAAAAATTTAAAAATTATCTGGGTATGGTGGTGCACACCTGTAGTTCTAGCTACTCAGAAGGCTGAGGTGGGAGAGTCACTTGAGCCCAGGAGTTCAACATTGCAGTGAGCTATGATCAAACCACTGCCTCCAGCCTGGGTGACAGAACAAGACCCCAACTCTAAGAAAAAAAAAAAAGACACAAGCTATGAAAACCAGAATATATGAAACACAGTGAAACACATTTCAAATGTGTTCTTACCTTTACAAAAATTCTTTACATAAACTTTGAAATAGGAATATCCCATTCAGCATGTAAAAAATCAGCGGGGCCAGGCACACTGGCTCATACCTGTAATCTCACCATTTTGGGAGGCTGAGATGGGAGGATTGCTTGAGCCCAGGAGTTGAAGGCTGCAATAAGCTATAATTGTGCCGCTGTGCTTCAGCCTGAGCAACACAGCGAGACCCTGTTTCTAAAACAAAAATGAATTAAAATGAAAATATCATTGGATTTACTGGCAGTATTCTTTTTTCTTTCTTTCTTTTTTTGAGACGGAGTCTTGCTCTGTCACCCAGGCTGGTGTGCAGTGGTTCAAATTATTCTCCTGCCTCAGCCTCCTCAGTAGCTGGGATTACCCACCAAAGGGCCTGGCTATTTTTTGTATTTTTAGTAGAGATGGGGTTTCACCATGTTGGCCAGGCTGGTCTTGAACTCCTAACCTCAAGGGATCCACCACTGCAGCCTCCCAAAGTGCTGGGATTACAGGAATGAGCCACCATGGCCAGCCAGTAATATTCTATTTATTGATCTAGGTGCTGGTTATATGGATGTGTTCACTTTGAGAAGATGCATTGAAGTGTGAATTTGTGCTCTTCATAATAAGTATATTTTGGTAAAAAGTTTACCTAAAATTCATTAGATTTATAATCCCATATGCACGCAACTTTTCGTGGATGAAAAACTGCTATATCTTTGTAGGTGGTATGTAAGAAAATAAACAAGGGAGGAAAAAAGGAACAGGATAGAACCAGCTTTTGAAATACATGAATGAGGCCACGTGAGCTGAGAGCAAAGGACCAAGTTGGAGTAAAGCGTAACCCAATGTCTATAAGATGGTGTAGCCATCCAATATGACCATTTTTAGGGTAAAGTCAAATGTCAGAGGTGACCATTATTAGTAGTCCCCTTTTAAAAGAAGACTAAGGGAGAGGAACATCACACACCGGGGCCTGTCAGGGGGTGGAGGGCTGGAGGAGGGATAGCATTAGGAGAAATACCTAATGTAGATGACGGGTTGATGGGTGCAGCAAACCACCCATCAATGGCATGTGTATACCTATGTAACAAACCTGCAGTTCTGCACATACATCCCAGAACTTAAAGTATAATAAAAAGAAAAGAAAAGAAAACTAATGGGCCGGGCATGGTGGCTCATGCCTGTAATCCCAGCACTTTGGGAGGCCGAGGAGGTTGGATCACTTGAGGCCAGGAGTTCGAGACCAGCATGGCAACATGGTGAAACTCCGTCTCTACTAAAAATACAAAAATGAGCTGGGTGTGGTAGTACACACTTGGAATCCCAGCTGCTTGGGAAGCCGAGGCAGGAGAAGCACTTGAACCCAGGAGGTGGAGGTTGTAGTAAGCTGAGATTGAACCACTGCACTGCAGTCTGGGTGACAAAGCAAGACTCTGGTTAAAAAAAATAAAAAAATAAAATAAAAGAAGACTAACAGATGAAGATCCAACCTGGGGCATGAAGCAACGTAATTTTTCTCACAACAAGACTGGAACTCTATTTCCAGAAACAGTGTGAAATCACAGAACCCAGGACTTGAATATAGAACTGGCCACTTATTAGCTGTATGATATTGGGCATATTTAACCTATCTGAGCCCTAATCTATTCATCTATAAAAGGGAGACAATCAAACCTACCATGTGGAGTTGTGAAGATTAAGCAAATAATATATATGAAGTGCTGATCCACTGTCTAGCTTAAATAACAATAATTATTGTTCCTGTTCTGTCCATTAAGTGTAAATATTTTGAAGAAAAAATATGCCTCTACTTCGAATTATTTAAGTTTGTTTAAAGGCAAAATTGAATGTTTTGGTCAAAAAATCATTTTATTTTTCCATGGTAGCACTAAACACATTTTTAGTACCAAAAATGATTTCTACATGCTGAAAGAATGTGATTTGGTGTTTTTCCCTTCTAGTTTTTGAATATAATGCAGTACATGTAGCTAAAAGGCTTCTAAGTGGGTACTGACTGTTGATGCTTAAGCTCTCCATAGTTAATATAAACCCTGGATTTACATGGGCTTCAATTTCCTTTACAACAGTTGCCTGAGTAGGATTTATCACCCTTGTCCTGGTGCACTCAGGAGGATAGACAAGGTGAAAAGAACAGCCTAGCTAGTTAGACTGTCTTAATGTGAAAGTGTCTTTGAGCAAGCACTAGCTTTAATTTTCCCTCCCAAATCAAAATATGATGCAGTTGTGTTTACACAGGGCTTGGATCTAGATCTTGACTTTACTTGTATATACTTACCTAAATGCTTTAGTATTTGGGATTTCCCCCCTATAAATTACCTCTGTGGTAATCATACGCTGTTTGAGTAGCATCAAATAGGTCCACAACTACAAAAAGCTTTGTTAATTTAAGCAGAAGTCTGATAACATAAAAATCCTTTACAATAACATGGAGCCCAGATGAAACCCACAAATGCAAGTTTACAGGTTAAGCGATACTCTCTCCTTCATTTGCCCTGCTGCTTTGATAGTTGAGACTCGGTGAACCGGAACCAAATTCACAAGGGGCAAGCTTGCCATTTCCAGTCTCTTAGATTAAATTGAAGTCTTGTTTTTAATTTCATTTCCTTTTTTATTTAAAAAAAGAACTTGTTATTCACTTTTCACAACTATGCTAAAATGTAAGTTAACTGTCCCAGTGTTGCCTCTCTGCCTGGTTGCTCATTGGATAAAACACAAATGTATTATCAAAAATAGCCTTGGTGCAGGCAGCCCAGCACAACCATTACAGTCAGCTGAGGAGGACTCTAAGGAATGAAATAACCAGTATCTGGGAATCCCCTACCTGGTGTTATACAAAAAATCATTAACATGTTTATACTCAAGTCCATTTCAGGTATTGGAAAAGAATAGCTGGGGTTTACACTATATTTTAAAGAGAAAATTATTGGGAAAATAGAATTAATTCTTGAGTTGAGCAAAGATTCATTGCCAACAGTTTTCTAGTTTTGAAGCTTGACTCTGTTATTGATAGTCCTTGTCATTCTCAGCAAGTTTTTGAGCCTCAATTTTACCATCTATGACACAGGAATAATACAAGCATGCTTTATTTTCTGCAGTTAATGTACCTGTGAAAACTTGTGTGAATTGAATTGTGGAAAATAAAATTACAAGCTTTGAATATATTAGAAAAAATCAGTATTTTAAGAAACCTCAAGATGAATCCTTTTTCTCTCACGAAGATTCTCAAGAAGAATCTTCTTTATGCCTTAGTTTTAAAAATAAACCCAATTTTTACTATCATATTCTTTAAAACTAGAACACATTTTAAAAGGGAAAGAATGGTGATTTTTGTAGTCCTCATGGCCACGGGCTTCCCTCTCCTCTTGGAAGGTTTCTCAGGAACCACCTTGCTCTCCTCAGCTCCTTGCCGCAGTGCTGGGGTGGGAAGGTAAGGTGGCCAAAGAGGGGTCTGTGCTTGCAGGATGATTCCTCAGGCATTAAAAACACTCTGTGTTATTGAGAGGATTAAAGGAATGGGCAGTAGAAACCAGCGCTGGGGAGATGGAAGGTAAGAAGAAGAGGCGGACTTAGGGCTGATGAGGAAGTTTAAAGCAGAACTAGTAGAGTGCTTGATGTGTTTGGGAAACAAATTGTTGCATGTGATTTAGATGTGATGAATGGAAAGTGACTGAAGGTTGGAGATAGAGGTAAGGGCCAGTTTACACAAAGCCTCATAGACCAGGATATGATGCCTGTGCTTTATCATAACCTCAGTGTGAGACCCTGTAGGGGCTTTGAACAGAGGGATAACATGACACCATTCACATGTTAGAAAAATCTTTTTACTGCTAGGTGAGTATGGGTTGGACATAGGCAAGAGTGGAAGCAGAGACTGTTTAGGAGCCACTGCACTTGCAGTAGTAAGGACAGGGAAGTCTACAACCTGGATGGAGATGGATAGCAGTGGACAGGTTCTATAAATGGAATTTGAGGGCAGAATTATCAGGTATGGCTGAAAGATGGAATATACGGCAGTGAGGGGAGGAGGGAGACAATGATGACTCCTAAGGTTCTAGAATGAGTGTCTGAGTGCCCTTCACTCTTCCCTTATTTCTCTATAGTCTTTTGGATATAATCTCATTATTTCTGTTACTCCAGCTATCACTCTATTCACAGCTATTCTCCAGCTCGAACCTCTCTTCTGAGTTTCAGACCCATATTTCCAACTGCCTGCTGCACATCAAATGCAATATCCCCTTCTTCATCACCCCCGTGCTCAGAAACTATGAATGCTTCCTTATTGATGAAGAAATTAAGAGCAAAGATCCATGTCTGGTACTCAAAATCCTCTGCCACATAGACACCAGCTCATTTTAGGAGCACTGTCCACAGAAGTGGCATGACATTGTGGGAAAGAATATGCAGAAGGGGATGGGTAGGATCCCCTTGGGTTGGACATGAGCACATTGAATATGGGGCTGTGCCTGGATTATCCAAAGAAACGAAGAGCTGCTCCTCTTTAAGAAGGCTTTTCACAAAAATACTGTTCATCTTAGAATCAGACCCATCCCAGTTTATAATAGGTGTCTGAGGGAAAATCTAGTGGAAATTGGCTGCTTTTGACTGCCCAACACCCCTCTGTCCCCTAAGATGGAAATGTGCCAGTCATAGTTTCTGTCTCTCTTTCCTTAATAGCAGGTCCATGACATAAGCATGTGACCCAGCAGGGCCACACAAAGGCCCACCAGAGGTGTGCATATGGACCCTGGGAGAGGGAGTGTTGTTGCCCCTCCCCAGAGATGTGGAGCATAAGGACCTGCAGTAAGGAGCCTGGAGCTGCTGGTGACCACCTTGCCCTTCACATGGCCAGTACCAGCTTGAGTACGAGACCAGCAAAGAGGAAAATGAAGCTGAGAGAGTGTCAGGGACCCCGGACTTGGCAGTCACACTAGGCAATTGGTGACTATAAGAATGGTGGCTTGGAGGGAAATGTGAAACAGTCCAGCCCACTGTCCTCATCACAGGGAGTCAATGTTTCATTTCCCCTAAACCTGTTTCTTGCCCTTGTGGTGCTCCCTGTCCACTGCTATCCACCCCAGCCCTGGGCCTCCACTCAAGCCAGGGTAGGGGCCACTGAGGTTTCGTTACCTCCCACCTCACAGGCAGGCATCCATGTAGGCAGCAGTCCTGGTTTCTCTCTGGCCATTCCACGCATCCCTACCACCCTAAAGCTTTGAGAAGCATGAATGACTACTCCACTACCTCTGCCCCCTCAGTCACCAAACTGCACCCACCCTGGGTTCCCAGTGGATTACTTCAATCCTAAACAGAACTAATTATCTAAACATTTTGAGAATTGTTCAAGGCAAAATATGGCACCAGTATACCACAGAGTTGGATACAAAACATAACCTTATTTATTGGAGATCAAAAGCAGGAGCATTGAAACACACACACACACAATCCTACTACACACACATACACACAGCACAAAACTGAATTAGTAAGGTTTGGATAGATGAAATAAAGTATGTCCTTTCAGCTGTGGAACAGCAACTGCTGTTCCTGATTTTTAATAAACTTATAATAAATTGAAGCAATTTTTATTTGCATTCAATTCCACATTTGGGGCCAGATTCTCTTTGTGCCTTCTTCTTTGAGTGAACATAGAATGTCTTTGGATGAGCACTGGCTCTGTCAGGCCATTACAGTTACTGTTTTAGAATACTAAATGTGACACTAGTGACCTAGTGGCATTAATGCAACTTTCAAAAGTGCCCAGTTTTCTCCTTGGAAGTAATTTCAGCAGTGATAGGCTACAACTGAGTAATTTCTGATAAGCAATTAGCACATATCAAATCAAGGCACATTACTCAAGGTTTTATACTGCTAGTGGAGATATAGCAGGGGTTACCCATTAAAAAGCATCTGTGAAAAACTTCTGCTATTATTCTGGAAGCAGTGGGCAATATTCAAATCGAGGCAACTCAACCATTTAAATAAATGTATTTTTAATCATGAAATGTCACTTTTCTACAGACCTGTTTTTCCTATTAACATGTGGGAGATAATGTTAATGAGATTTAGTTAGTGTTTTAAAAGCAATTGAAGTCTTATTATGAAAGGCAGCAGAAAAGGACACAGCAATATTCTTCTAAG
This sequence comes from Pongo abelii, assembly GCF_028885655.2. Lineage (NCBI taxonomy): Eukaryota > Metazoa > Chordata > Mammalia > Primates > Hominidae > Pongo > Pongo abelii. The sequence continues at coordinate 91,033,129 of NC_071990.2, read as the reverse complement.
CTGTGAATCGCTCCATATCTGTGTGAAATCTAATAGTGTGGAAATCTATATGGGAATCATCTAAGCAACAAAAACATAGAAGACTCCCAAACACTCCTACTCTATATCACTTTTCATACCTAAAATGAAATAAGAAAGCACACTACGGTTGGAAATTTTAATGGGGGGCAGATCCCCATGTTGATATTTCAGAAAACAGTTCATTCTTGCAGTATGAATGTATTTGAGGTAACAGTTATCGTGTTTACCCATTAATAGTGCCCCTAAAGAAAGAGTATCCTACACACAGCAGATGCTGAATGTGAAGGCCTGGGTGACCATGATTTGTTCCTTGGGACACCCCTCCCCTCTCGCCACCCACCTCAAGCTGGTAAGTTGATTAGACCAGGGTTGGGTCAAGGCAGCCAATCCACGCCTGGCCCGTGTTAAATCATAAGTGGAGCCAATCAGATTTTTTCTCACTGCATTTGAACTAAGATCTAATAAATAAGAAAATAGGAGCTGAAGCTAAAAGGACAGATATAGAATGGTCATGAAGAGTCAGATCTTTAAAAAGGGACACATTTGTTTTAAAAAGTTTTAGAAAACAGAAATTGTGGACATAAAGGGATATCTTGGCTGGACCCCAAGCCAATGCTCGAATTGGCTTGTATGTGAGGTGGAAGAAGCCCTAGAGATCCTCTGCACATTCACAGAATATGCAAGGGCCATGCAACAAGAATCCAGCCACATTCCTCAGTTTTCCTGGGCTTCCACACACCAGCATGTCTGTTTGACAGGCCAGGGAAGGAGAGAAGGAAAGTGACAGGTGCTAAATTGCAGGGAGCAACTAACCCCTGGAAGGAAAACCCCCAAAACAATGAAGAAATCCAGTAGGGTGGACTAGAAGAAGGGCGTGAGTGTGGGATGAGAAGAGTGGCTTTGAATACAGTCTGAGGCTCCATCTGAAATCCAGATTTTCCTTCACAATCTCCGCTCCCAGGGAGGAGTGGTGTCATCCAACCAAAAGAACTCACACACACATACACACAGCACACCACCCCACAAAACTCCGAATTAGTAAGGTTTGGATAGACACAATAGAGTGTGCCTCTATTGTGCTTCCCATGGGAATCATCGTCCCCCACATCACCTAGACCAGAGGAGGCTAGCAGAAGCAGCCATTTCCTTAGGTGGGAGATGCCCGCAAGTGAGCGAACAGATGTCCTGGGGTATATTAGAGGTCAGGGTTGGCCAGCACCTCTGTGGAGCAGCAGGGGCTGTGCTATCAAGAAACATGAACAAGGGCTGGAGTGGCAGCCAGAACAGCCATGGCGGAGCCATAGAAGCTAACAGAGCCATCTCCCCAATCCCCCACTGAGTTGAGGCAGAGCTGATGTTCTGCCATTTGGCAAGTGGAGACTAGTAATCCAATGGACGCATGGACAGATTACTCCAGGAGACTTACCCAGATGCTCAGTGGATGGGGCTGAGATTCACATCATGACTTCCCAAGTAAACAGAGAATGCTGGTCAGAAGTTCAAAGAATGGAGCAGAGATACTCAGAGAAAAAGCAGAACCCCATAGCCCTTCAGAGACGAACCTGACAGCTTTAAAATTCTAGTTTCAAATTGAATCCATGTGTTTCCTTACAATTACTCCCCTGACCCCTTTCTCATAGTACCTTGGAAAGGTCTCTACTTCTTGCAACAGAAGAACAATCTAATTAAATAAGAAAATTAAAAGATCCAAGTACAAATAACCCCATCATTTCTTTGACCCCCAGCAAATCACCAAGTTGCTGGTGTTTGCTTGTGTGACTAGCACACTTGTCCTCTTTCTCCCACTTCCCTCCTTGGGCCTGTCCTGGTAGCTGACAGGTTTACAATCTTCTCGAGCTAGCATGTGCCAGGCTGCTCACCTCTGGTCTGACTGTGGACTACAAGTAGCATTACCAAGTTAGTGCTTCTGGGAGTGGGAGAGAGGAGTAGAAAAGGATACAGAAATGCAGCAGAGAGGAACTGCACAGGAAGTAGAAGAAAAGAAGCAAACCAAGACTAGATATGGTGGCTGCTAAGTGGTTCCATAGAGATGACAGAGTAAGTAGAGGATATGAAAGCCCAAGTGGAGGATATGAAAGCCCTTCAAGGAGAGCCAGAATCCCGCCTTGCACCACTCCACCTTGAAGCTACCTATCCACCATGCCAATCTAGTCCATATTTCCCAATCTCATGCTCACCAAACTTAAAGGCACCACCAATATTAGAATCAAACGAGACACCAAATCTGATAGCCAGTCAAGCCTAGAAAGCAATCTTTGGCATTTCGTCAGCAACAAAGTACGAGTTTCCATTTTTAATTTTGGGAACTTTCATATTGTACAATTTACTATTTTCCCCATAGCCGCCAGTGCTATTTGCCATCTACTTGGTATCTGGACCAAACCCAAACATTTGCTGGCAGAGGCAGCTTATACCGGCTTGGGCAGCCTTGCATGTTGGTCATGAGAACAGGCCCTGGAGCCAGAATTCGTGAGTTCAAATTCTGCCTCTGGTACTTGTTAGGGGTATGTCATTAGAAAATCATTTCACTCCTCTCTGCCAAGTTTCCTACTTCCCAGGGTGCTTGGGGTGACCAAACCTCCTGAATTGCCCCAGACTAAAGGGCTTCTTGAGATGTGGGACTTTCAGTGCTAAAGCTGGGAAAATTCTAGGCAAACTGGAATGAGTTGGTCATCCAGAGATAAAATAAGATATTGCAGGTAAAGCACTAAGAATAAGGAGTGTTCAACACATGTTAGCCACTGATGTTACATGAACCTGCTGCTAAGGTGACTACTGGAATGGTCATGCTTTCCCCTAGACTTGAGACTCTGGGACAAGGTCCTGGACTTTTCTCAAAAGCAGGACCCCTTCCATTTCTACAAAGTGCTAGCACTGAGAATAGGACCAAGATGAAGGTGGGTGTGCCTGTGCTGATAGTGAAGTCCGTGAGAAGATGGAGAGTGAGTCAAACCCCAGGCTCCTCTTCTGGCCCAGAATAATGCTAGAAGCCAACCCTCCTTCACTATCCTCCCCTAGACCTGAGCCATGCTGGCTTTCTGGCAGATCTACAGACAGAATTTGATCTACTGAGCAAAAACGTCTAGTTCGTAGAGTCAGATTGCCTCTCAGAACCCCCTGACTTCCCTGATAGGAGTTTCAAGGAGTTTCTGAAGATTGAAAGGGGCTGGCAAAATCAGGACAACCCTGCACACTCTGGTCTGCCATCCTGGGGGTTCCATTTCTTGCAGACTCTCCAGACATTTTATTTCTGAGGGCCTTGTGAGTTTCCTCATGTGGTCTCAGATATAGAAGAGAATGGTGTACACTTCAATGCAGGGCTTAAGTACTTACAAGTTCTAGACTGCCTGAGTGTGACTGAGGGCAGCTTATCCTCTTTAAACCTTGATTCCACATTTGAAAAGTTGAGATAATAATTATCAGTACTCACTAAGCACTTACTATGTCCTAAGGATCTGACATACAATATCTTAATTAAACTTCAAGACAAGCCAAAAAGGTATGCATTTTAGAAATCCCTTATTATAGGACTCTGAGGCACAGAGAGATTAAATAACTCAAACTCAGAAAGTCTGACTCCAGAACTCAAACTCTTACCTCTATGTCTGCCTCACTGGGATATTGTGAAAAACAAATTAACACATGCATAGATACTTCATACATTTATGTGCTCAATAAATATTAGGTGTCATTTTTAAAATTTTTATTTTACTTTAAGTTCTGGGATACATGTGCAGAATGTGTAGGTTTGTTATATAGGTACACATGTGCCATGGTGGTTTGCTGCACCTATCAACCTGTCATCTAGGTTTTAAGCCCTGCATGCATTAGGTATCTGTCCTAATGCTCTCCCTCCCTTTGGCCCCCACCCCTCGGCAGGCCCTGGTGTGTGATGTTCCCCCCCCTTGACGTATCACTATTTAAGAGGGAAGAGGAGGGCTGAAAAGATAGTCAAGGTAAGTGGTTCAGCATCAGTATACCCTTTGTTCACATATAAGAATAGACAGTGGGTCTAGTAAGCTAATCTAACACTATTAGACAACTTTAACAAGTGTTTATTGAGCACATACTCATTGACAAGTGCTATACAAAGAACTTGGGGTCTAGCGCTGAGCAAAACCAGACACCGTTTCTACTGTCCTGAAGCTTATGGCCCAGAGAAAAAGATAAAAAATGAACAAGTGACTCCACTTGAAAAAAGAGGAATAAATGAACAATTCAAAAAGGAAATTTAAGAAAACAATTCCATTTATAATAGCAATAGAAGAATAAAATATTTGGGAATAAACTTAACCAAGGAAGCAAAAGACTTGCATACTTAAAAATTATGAAGTATTACTAAAAGAAATTAAACACAAAATAAGTGGAAAGATATCTCATGTTCATGAATTCAAAGACTTAATATTGTTAAAATAGCAATACTATCCAAGATTATCTACAGACTTAATGCATTTCCTATGGAAATCCCAATGGTGCTTTTTGCAGAAATAGAAAAATCCATCCTCATTCATATGATATCTCCAGGGACCTTGAATAGCCAACACAGTCTTGAAAAGGGACAAATTTGAAGGTCTCACACTTACTGATTTCAAAACTTATTACAAAACTATGGTAATCAAAACAGCATTGTACTGGCAGAAAGACAGACATATATACAAGAGAGCCTAGAAAAAAACCTCTCATATATATGGTCAAATGATTTTTAATAAGGTTGTCAAGATCATTAATGGTGAAAGGAGAGTCTTTTCAACCATGCTGGAAAAATCGGATATCCACATACAAATGAATGAAGACAGACCTTTACCTAATACCATATACAAAAATTAACTCGAAAATGAATCAAAGACCTAAACATAAGAGCTAAAACTATCAAACTCTTAGAAGAAAATACAGGGTCAAAACTTCTTGACATTGAATTTGGCAATGATTTATTGGGTACAACACCGAAAACACAGGCAACAAAAGTAAAAATAATGAAATTAGACTACATCAAAAGTTAAAACTGTCCATCAAAGGACACTATCAATAGAGTGAAAAGGAAATCTAAAAAATGACAGAAAATATTTGCAAATTATCTATCTGATAAGGGGTTCATATCCAGAACATATGAAAAACTCCTACAACTCAACAATAACAACACAACAACCCAATCAATAAATGGGCAAGCTGAACGCAGTGGCTCACGCCTGTAATCCCAGTACTTTGAGAGGCCAAGAAGGGCAAATCGCTTGAAGCCAGGAATTCAAGACCAGCCTTGGCAACAAGTAAGACCCTGTCTCTACAAAAAGATTTAAAAATTAGCAGTTTAAAAACTACAGGTATGGTGTGTACCTGTAGTTCGAGCTACTTGCGAGGAAGAGGCAGAAGAATCACTCGAGGCCAGGAGTTTGAGGCTGTGGTAAGCCATAATTGTGCCACTGCATTCCAGCCTGGGCAACAGAGTGAGACCTTGTCATAGATAGATAGATAGATAGATAGATAGATAGATAGATAGATAAATAGATAGATAGGCAAAGGAATGTAATGGACATTTCTCCAAAGAAGATACACAACTGGCCAGCAAGCACACACACAAAATTCTCAATATCATTAATCATTAGGGAAATGCAAATGAAAACCACAATGAGATACCACCTTACACCCATAAGGATGGCAACTATTAAAAAAAAACTAACGTGAAAAAATAAAATAAAAAGTATTGGTGATGATGTGGAGAAACTGATACCTAGAGTAGTCAAATTCATAGATATAAAAAGTTAAAAAGTGGTTTTCAGGGGTTGGGGAGTTGTTTCATGTTTTGCAAGATGAAAGGCATTCTGGAGATCGGTTGCACAACAATGTGAATTGTATTCAACACTCCTGAACTGTACATTTAAAAATGATTAAGATGATAAATTGTATGTTATGTGGATTTTACCATAATTTAAAAAGTAAATTTTAAAAAAGAGGGGGTGGATATAATTATAATAATTGCTGCAAAGGATTTAGGTCCAAGGTACCTATAAAGAGGATCTGACCTGGGTAGTGGTGAAGAAAGCTTCACTTAGCTGAGAGCAGAATGAGTAGGAGTTTGCTGGGGGGAAGAAAAGAGGTAGAAAGAACAATATATGCAAAACCCTTGTGAGGTGAGTGATCTTCATGCACATGGGATGCTTTCTTAGGTATCAACTAAGTATAAACCTTTGTTTTCACTTGACTATTTCTGTTTTTAAAAATGGAGACATAACTTGTCAACAAAGATTGCAAAAACCTTAAGTGAACAGCTCAGCAAATTTAGTAAAACACTTTGAATCCAGTAACAGTCAAAAAAGGTGCAGTTGTGCTTCCTTTGTCCCTTCCTGCCCCTTCCCCCAATGACTCCCTGGGCTGAGGAGATGTCAGGGGGAGCTTTCCATACTGAAGGAGACTAAAGAGATAGCACAACTAACTGTAACCCATGATCCTGACTCAAACTTTGCCCCAGAAAGGAAAAAGATATTGTTGGTACAGTTGGTGAAATTCGAATAGGATCTCTGGATTGAGTGGTATTGTTATACTGATGCTAACTTTCTGATTTGGATGTTGTGTTGCGGTTATGTAGCATTATTCCTTTTGAAAATGTGCACTGATGCATTTAGCAGCTGATGGAGCATCATTGTTGACAACTTACTTTCAAATTATTCAGAAAGGGAATAATGGTAATGGGTGTTTATATTAGATGTTTATGCAGGCATACAGAGAGAAAGAGAGAACAAATATGTTAAAATATTAACAATTGGGATATCTGCGTGAAGGAGATATGGTAGTTCTGTAGATTACTCTTGCAACTTTTCCTAATGTTTAATATTATTCCAAGATCAATTAGTTTTAAAAGATACTGTCTATGATGGCAATGGACTCACAGGTGAGGCAGCAGGTAAGAGAAGTGAGATTAGACATAAACATTTTATCTGTCACTGAATTTGAAAAAGCAAAGTGTCAGAGAAAAGAATTAGTGTTCACTTAGCGCTCGCCAGAATGAAGTAGGCTATCCTGCAAATAACCCACTTATGGTTATCATAAATTAATCAATGAGCATTCTGATTCAGCATCTGCTTTCATTAGCATAAATTGGTCATCAAGTCTGGGAGCATGGGTTCCTCCTCTAGACAATGACTCAGCCACCAATCTTAAGACAGCTTGTATCCCAACCCACTTCCCTAGCACCATCATTTCCAGCTTTAGAAAATTAAGCACCAAGGAAATTTACCAACAGAAGCATGCCTGTTTACAAGACCTGGGCAGGGCTGTAATCCAGAGGGTGCTGAAGTGCAGCTGGAACAAACACAGCACACCATGTTTTCAGCCTTCTGCAAAATCACCAAAGGCCCAATTCAAGTTGGGGCACGAAACACTGGGTTTCCACACACACCTAACACCCGAAAGGCAGAGAAATTAGCTCCTTAGTGTATGGTACTGTGGGAGACCTACTTAGAGAGCATCTGAGGAAAATCGAGAAACCGATGACACCTAAATGTCTGTCATTCACATAAGCACTATGCCAGATGCACACATGGGGCAAGAACAGCTGTGCTGACCAGCACATCGCTGCAACCACTGTTCAGGTTGGATGCCCTTGCGTAATTATATCACGTAAACAGATTTGTGAAAAACAGATTAGAAACTGTAAGTGCCGTCTTACATATTCTTTGGGGAAATTGCTATAGGGTTAGTGAACTCAACTTTCTGTGTCTCTCAAAAACTCATAAGCTGAGTTGAGAAAAATAACTCAATCACAAGTATATTTTTATCAAAATAAAAGCATCAAGGCTTTCTTTTCACAGTAATTTAAAAATTGTTAGATTACTTCTGTCTACAACCAAACTTTTCCAAGTTTCTTTAAGCAAAGATGTAATAAAAACTAAAAATCAGACCATTGATCAAAAACATCTTTTAGAGGTGGGCAGAATAAAGAGATGGACATTTAGTTAATGGAGTAGTTTAGAAAAAACTAGGCATCACAAACCCTGAGGGGAAAAAAAGGGAAGCATTGTTAGAGCTTTTTTTTTAAAAAAAAAAAAAAGGGAAAAAAAGAAAGTAATCTTGTGCTTATTATAAATTTTATTATTATTTTGCTTACCTGAGCCTGACCTCATCACCTCCTTCCCTGTTTCCCAGGTAAAAAAGAAAAATTAAGCTCTTACCCCAAATTTCATGCCTCTTGGCCCTATATCTTACCCTGAGGATTCAAAATCTTTGCATCATCCCTTTCTTGGATGTCCCTGTAATCCAGAGTTTTCAGAGCCGAGATCTGAGTGATCCTCCCCCGTCCTGCAAATTCTGTTTAATGCTCACGTTCTGCCTTTCTTCCACCTACCCATGGTTACCCCTGTCCCAGAGTTCTGCATTCTTGCCATTTTTACCTCTACATCAGTGCTCCTTCTGTTATCTGCTCCATTACCTTACCTTCTACCTCTTCCCTCACTCAGATTCCTACCTTCCTGCCTTTCTCCATCTCTCCAGGCCCCCACTTCTCTCATTCATTCCCTCCCCCCTCTGCAGTGGGTCTAGAACCTCCTTGCTGTCATATCACACAGCCCCCATCCCACCAGACCTTTCTTAATCATGGGATGCTATTCCCAGGCCCCTCATTGAAATGCCCTTTTCCTTGCCTTCCTCAACTTCCTCAAGTCTCTGCTTGATCTTCTACCATCCTGTTAGCTCCACTCCTGTCTTTTTCATAAACTCCTTGTTCTGTGCCCACATCCATCCCCAACACAGCTATTCCTCAAACTTCAGCGTTGAGGAAGTCAAACTTCCCTCCTTTTGACTCCACCCTTTACCAGAGTGATCTTAGCCTCCTCCTGCCTCCCAGGGCCAGTTCCCTCCTAGTCACACAGGCTAGAGGTCTCCATTCCCTCTCTCTTCTTCCTCCCTCTCCCTCTCCTCCCACAAGCAAATGAACCCTAAACCATAAGCGCTTCCCAGCCCTACTCACTACCTTGATGTAGGCTGTAGGACTTGAGCTATTGTCTTAGAGTCTCCAGCCTCTTCAGGCCCTTTCATATGGCCAATGCTGTGTTCTTTCCAAAACCAGATCTGATTATGCCTCTTTGGCAACTGGGGATCAGTCATCGGCTTTCTACCCATGCAGCCAGGCTTTTCAGTGTTTCTGGGGAAATTAGAAGATAAACTCGGAGCATTTTCCTCAAGTACATCCTTCAGTACTTTGATTTTGGGTGTGGGAGAGGAACTTTTAGTCCTGATCGTCACAAATTGTTAAACTTTTTTAGTAAAATCAACCCATGTACTTCAAAGAGAACAAAAGAAGTTCAGGTGATTTTTTTAACATATAACAGGAAACTGCAAAGACATTTTATGCTTTGAAAAGGCAATTTGGGGCCACGTTCTCAGATCCCTAGGAAGTCAGCATTCCATTTTCTCTGCCATTCTGAGCACTTCACTGGAAAAGTTCAATGAGAATTTTGACCTGTGGATAAAATTACACCTTCATGCTGATTTCCCATGTCTACCTTTCCAGTCCCATATTCCACTATTGGCTGTCACTTCTAACCATCTCAATTCCTGCCCTTTCACTACTCCAATTTTCCTGCCTGGAATGACCTTCCAACATTTTCTTTTCACAAAATCTCATCCTTCAGAATCCAGCTCTGTTGTCACCTCCTCCAGGAAGCCATCCCACATTCTCCTAAGCAAAGTCACTTGCCAGAAGCCTTTTGTCCTATGCAGGCCCTTAGCATGGTGTGCTGTGATGACTTCTTCACCAGTTCACCTTCCCCACTAGTCCAGGAGCCCTGACTTATGCAGTGTTTTATCTCCAAAAGTTAGAATAGTGCTAGTACACAGGTTGTGTATGCTCGAGGTGTGTCTGGAAAAAAAGAAAACAGGCAGTCAAGTGATTGCTTCCTAACAGGTACAAGGTCTTGGCCATTGGGAGGGGAAAGAAGGAAAAATCTACATTTTGAAAAAATGAGTCATGATCACAATGGCATTTTGTCACCATAGTACTTCAGTACTCCTTGCTAGCCATGACAGCAGGCACAATCCCCCATACCTTCCACTTCTGACCTATCCTTCTTGACATCATAATCTCTCACTCTTTCCCAGCACTGCAAGATATGAATGCTATAGTCAGATGAAAGTGCAACCTCAAGGGGTCCTTCTGCATTAAAAGTACAGCCACCTTCCCTCCTCTCTGACTCCTTCCTGGCCTTGAGGTTCAACTCAAATTCCACCTTCTCAGTGAAACCTTTCCTGGCTACTTTAACCTTCATAATTTGTTTTTCCTCTTAACATCTACAATACTTAAGTTCTTATCAGAATTTAATTATGCATATTTTGAATTTTACAACATTTATTGGCTACCTTTATTACAGAAGTAATATATTTATATTAGAGAAAAATTTTTTAAAAAGAAAAAGTAAAACCACTTACAGGCTCTTTATTTCAAGAGGACCACTTGAACACTGTGCATATAGCCTTCCAGATTTTTCCTATGCATGCACTGGCAATTTTTTTTCACAAATAGGATTCTATTGTAAATACTGTTATACAAATTATTTTTAAACTATACTAACAAAATATTAATATACCAATATACATAAATTTTCATCACTAATTTTTTTCATTATTATTATTATTTTTGTTAGAGATGGGGTTTCACTATGTTGTCCAGGCTGGTCTCAAACTCTTGAGCTCAAGAAATTTGCCTGCTTCAGCCTCCCAAAGTGCTGGGATTATAGGCATGAGCCACCGTGCCCAGCCACCAATATTATTTTTGATGGATCCATGATATTCATATTTTATATATGAACCACCATTTACTTAGACAATCATTTCCTGTAAGGCATCTGGATTTTTCCATTTTCTTTTTGCTATCATACAAAAAAGATCTGTACATTCTTAATTTTTTCATTAGTATAAATTCTAACACATACAATTTCTATATAATTTTAAATATTAATATATAAAAGTAATAAAAGCAATCAAATACAAAATTACATTTTTCAATTGTTTCATGTATATTAGTTTTGACTCCTTATGTAGATTTAAGTTCCTTAAGGATAGAGTCCAATGTTTCTTAATTTTTCACCTCAACATGTAACAGATGCTCAGTAGTGTATGTTGAAAAATTAGTTTATTTCATATAAGCTTTTAGATAATAGTGGCATCAATTCTTTACTATAGAAGAAGATCACTATAGATAGTAATATAAGAACATCACTTTCTTTTAGGGACTATTTCCAAAGTCCTTCTTAGGAACTGAGGCAATCTTTGAGGAGATGATGATGGGACAGATAAGAGATATATAGTTTGAAGGAAAAAGGCTGCCAGCCAAATTTAACAATAGCTAGAAGCAAAATTTTTGCTTTTCCGGTTTGGATTACCCTGATCATTTTTCAAAACTTGTGTGAGATTTTGTACAATGAGAAATCTCTTCTTGGCAGTGGTGTGTCCAGAATGCCCCCAGGAGTGGGCCCTCAAGGTCCTCTGTGCGGTCCAGCAATTCTGCCACATCCCTCGCACTGGTTCACATCTTTTCTCTATCCCTAAATATACCCTTCCCTCCTCCATTATCAGTGGACAGTCTGTCTTCTTACTCCACTAAGAAAACAGAATTCCTCAGACAACGGCTTCCCATACTTCCTACCATGATATTCCAGCCTCCCTGCACTTCCCCACCTGTGCTGCCCTTCCTTCTGTTGGTTGGGATGAACTGGCCCCTTTCTCTCTCTGGCTGCTGCTTCTAGCTTCCTTGGGGGGATCTTCTTTTCTTCATCTTGCTGATCTCTAAATGTCGGAGTGCCCCAGGTCTTAAACCTTAGACTTCTTTTCTTTGCTCCTCTTCTCCACCCATGTTTCCAGTTGCTGTGTTGATGACACACAGATTTCTATCTCTAGTCTGGACTTCTCTCCTAAATTCTAGATTCCCATGTCTGATTACCTGCTCACCTTTTCCACTTAGACGTCTGATGGACATCTGAAATGTACTATATCCTAAACCAAATGTTTCAGCATTTCCCCCATACCTGCTCCTTCTGGATAAATGAACTCTCCATTAATAAGCTGTTCAGTCCAAAATTCAGAATTTTCTTTGACTCTTCTCTCATATCCTACAATGGAATCATCAACAAATCTTGTCCAGTTTGCTGAAAATATATCTGGATTCCATTTATGGCTGTCATTCTAGCATTCTATTAATAGTTTAAATCACCATCACCTCTCTATTGACTTATCTCAATAGCCTCCTACTTGGTCTCTCTGCTTCCACTCCTGTACTTCCCGTGACCCAGCAGAGTGATCCTTTAGGAGTCGAGGCCAGGACATGTTCCTTGTCTGCAGAAACCCCTACATCATCCCACTCCATTCACTTTTGTCAGATTTCATTGGACGTTAACTTTGCCCTGCCATGCCTTATTCAAGGTACCACATTTGAAATTCTGTCTACTGTTCTGCCTAAGAAAAAAGACAATATTTTCTCAACATCATCAAATCCTGTACAGGGTGCTGGAGAGCAAGAAAATCAAAGGCTCAAGAACTGCCCATGTCTTTAGTCTGTCTTCCTTTCCTCATCTGTTTCCTGTATATTTTAATTTTTCCTGTTTTATTTTCTACAATCAAGATTTCTATTATAGAAACAAAGTTTATTTGTTTCAATGCCCTGATACAGATTTATTGTCCCTGGAAATATCATGCTTAGAAATGTATCACAGACAAAGCCCATGCTCTGGATCAACATGTGTAATTATGTAGGAAAAAAATGTGTATCAGGAAAGGCTGAATGCTCCAGGCATGAGAAATAAATTGACCTCCACTCAACTTACTGCCATGATTATACAGAGGGAAGGACTTGCATCTGTTTCACATCGTAAACGCCTAAATTGCCAGAGCAGCACAAGCCCAGGACTGGCCATGCAAACTCATGATGGAGGTGCTAAGGCTGTCTACAGCCCAACCTCTGCAGCAGTACTGTTAAATGAGTGTCTAGTACTTGACTTACCATTTTAATTTCACACAATTTTGAATATATTTTTCAGGCTTGAATTCAAATAGCCCACTTCTAACTACCGAAAATAAAGTAGAAAAATGAACTCACTACCAGACTTCAAAGCTTATCCAAAGCAAAGATTTCGTCTTACAGCCAGAGGTGCATGATTGCAGAGCTGGATGTAACCTGAGGCTAACCTACTCCTAATTCAGCCTCCTTGAATGACTGGATGATGCAACCTATCAGAGGTGTTTTAGGTTTTCTCATCTCTATTTAATGTCCCACCTCATGCTTGAAAACCTCAAAGTGAAAAAGCTCCAGTCTGAGTCTTTAGGCAAGCAGACTAACTGAAATGACCTGTTAGCCTTTGTTGTATCCATCGACAAGATCAGCTTGTAGAATCCAGGATGGAGGTGGGAGATAAGCTGGCAGCCTCATTTCCCTCCTCAACCACCCCGACGCTGATGTGCCCAACTCCACTCACAGCTGGGCAGCCACGGCTTGCTTGAAAATAAATGAATCTACACCACTCTCATAGGGATGCTCTCAAGCATCCCTTGTTGTGAGAAAAACATTTATTGCTGCTACTAAAATACATAAAGTTATCTCACCAACACATACTTACAAGAATGAGGAATGCGAAACAGAACCATCCATAAGACTATAAGAAACGGCCTGGCCAGGGCAGATCAGGAATTAGTACTCTGTCCTTGCCAGGGGTCAGGCAGGGACCTCAGAAGCAGGGTGTTTTGTCCTAGGGGGCACCAGACCAGAGGTCAGGAGACTGAGGGCTACTCCTAGCTCTAGTACTTTTCCTTATCTGAAGGCCGGGTCGGTTAGCAGAGAGAATCTCACAGTCTGGTGCCAGACCTCCACGCAGGGACTCTGCAGTGCTGTCAGAAAAATTAGCTCAGCCACCTTCAGCTCGCTTTCAGCCATCACTTAGCTTTCCACACAGACATTCCAAATGGGGCCTTTCAAAACTCTGCCCTCAAATGAAGGTGGTTCAGAGCAACACTTTAGATGATATCACAAGACTCCCAGGGCGACGCTTCACTGCTTCCTCAGCATATGCCAGTGCCCGTTTTACAGGGGGGATTTATGATCCTTCTCTCAGTAGAGTGAGCCAAAGTTTTATAATATTCATTAAAAATCAGCACCACATGTAATAATATGGAATACTGCCTGTACACAAGAGGGCCAAGTTATAGGTGTTTAGGGAAACGTGGCAGAATTTTCTGGCCTTGGCAAGAGGTAAAGTTGCAGGCACCAGCACAACACTAACACAATCTTATTTTATTGCAAATGTATATTCAGCCTAAATCCTAATTAACTTCTGTAAAATCCTAACCACCACCAAGCTTTCTTCTGACAGGGCACTCACACGACGGCCTTTAAGGGCAGCAACAACACCCTAAGAGCCTCAGAAAGGAAAGGCAGGGGAGAGTGGCTGGAAGGCAGTAGGAGCTGGGGCTGAAGCCCGGGAGGTTGGCTTTTAAAGTCCTCCTGAAATTGACCGCGCTCTTTCCAAAAACACTGGCTTGGGGGCTTAAAGGTTCGCTCAGTGGGGCAGGCGGAGGGCCTCCTGAAAAGGATTCAGAAGTCAACATTCAAAAGGCTGCTTTTACTCGCCCGGTCCCCACCCAAAAGGGAGTCCGGTCAGCTTTGTGGGGGCCAGTGGAGCATCTTTTCTTGCCCCTCCGGGAAAACGCTAGCTAACCCTGGGATCGCCGGTCTCGACGTCTGCTCTTCTTCCCCAGGTGCAGCACCTAGGGCCCTGGCCCCCTCCCCACGTGCCACACCAGCCCTCACCACTACTCTCACCCTGCTATGCCCCCAACCCTCGTCTTCGTGGCCGGGAAGGCCAGACCGAGCGGGGCGGCCAGCCGGGCCGGGAGGAGGGGGCTCTCCGGGCCGCGCGGCCGCACAAAGCGGGGAAATCGGCGGCTGCGGCGGCGAGAGGCGCGCCCCCTCCCGCGAGCCGGCGGAGCGCGCGCGCCCGCCCCCGTCCCCCGCCCCCCGCCACAGCCCCCGGAGCGCCATTCGCGGAGCGGCTTACGCTAGTCGCCGGGCGTACCGCGCCCCAGCGGCCGGGGAGGTGCGCTGCCCGGCTCCCGTAAAGTTATTGTGAATGGGGAGCGGGTGACGTCAGCGCCGAATGTCAACAATGTAGCGATTGAGAGTGTGGGCGTTCCGGGGAGAGCGCAAGCCGCGCGGCGCGGAGCAAACAGCGCCGAGCCGCCGCCGCCTCAGCAGCAGCAGCAGCAGCAGCAGCAGCAGCGGCCGTGCACGCCCGGGCTGCGGTCGCACAGCGCTAACGTGAGCGGCCGCCGCCCTCGCCACCCCGCCTGCCCACTCCCGCCGCCGCCCCGCTCTCGCTTTCCCTCCGGTCGCCCCTTCCCCTCCCCCTTCCCGGCGCACTCGGGGGGCTGGGAACGAGCTGCCATGTGATGCGCGTCCCCTCCGCGAGCTTTCGGTGACCCCCGAACTGCCCACCTCGCCGGCTGCTGGGAGGGGGCTGCGAGCCGGGAAGACGCGGGGAAGAGGAGGCGGAAAAGGACGCGAAGTTCTCCGGTGAGGTGAGTCCCGGGCCCCGGGCCCCGCCGCTGGGCGGGGTGGTGGGGTAAGTTTGCGGGGGGAGCGGGCGCGCGGAGCGGGCGGGGAGGCGTGGGGAAACGGCGCGGGAGGGGAGCCCCGGCCGCCGGGCGCGCAGCCGCCCTCCCCGCGCCCTGCCCGCGTTTATGGCATTTTCTAGGAACGGGAAGGGAATGGGAGCCGAGCCGGCGGCCGCGCCGCGCCGAATATGTGCTCTCCCGCCCGGCTGTTTACGGCGGCCGAGGAGCATTGTATTTTGCTGGCGTCGAAGGGTGTTTTGGAACAGCAGGGGGAGGAGGAGCAGAGGGTAATAAGTCAGGCATGGGGAGGGCGGGCTGCAGGGAGGCGCGCGTCCGCGCGAGCCGCAGCAGCAGCTGTCAGACCCGCGGCCCTGCCCCCGGCCCCCAGCCTGCGATCCCCGCGCCAGGCCGGGCGGCCTCCTCCTTAACCCCCGGCGTGCGCGCCCCGGGCTGCTCCGCGAGGACCTTGGCCGCGGCGCCTTTGCGCTCAGCTGTCAGCCGCCGCCGGGTGGCCCGGACCACCGCGACCGGCGGGGAATCAAAGCCTAAGTTTAGGGTCGCAGGAAGAGGCGAGCTGGGGACCTCGCGGCGCAGACCTGGGTCGAATCTCTCCTAGCGAAAGATCGGGTTGTCGGAAAGCGTCCCGCGTAGCTAAGACCTAAGGGCGCCAGGCTTCTGAGAGGGAAACCTTGCACCTCCTCTCCCACAGATCCTGCATGAAGTCAAAGTGCAACACACACACACCCTACACTCCAGTCTCCAAGCCCCAGAAGCTTCACCCAGGAGACTGGTTTATGAAGGGGACACTGCTCTCCCCGTCCCCGCGTCGAGGCGCTCCGTGGCCCCGTTGTGCTTCGCTCACCTGGCGGGTGTTCGGGAGCCCGGCGCCGCTGGAGACGGCGGCGGGCGGCGCTCACGGGCTACCCCAGGTGCCCACGAGGGGAGAGACTGGAGCGAGCATCTCGGCGACCTCGGTCTGGCCGAGCATTTGCAGGAACTCAGACCATGAGGGGAAGCGGGCAGGGCCGGGAGTGAGTGTGTCAAGGGGCGGCACACTCCTGGCTTCTGGGGTCGCGGGCGCGTGGGGCATCCCCAGCACTCTCCCGCGCGTAGGCGAGTTTGGCAACTTGAGGGAAGTTCCGGCGCGGCCGCTGCCGGGGTGGTTTGTCTGTGGCCCGAGGAGGCGCGCCTCGCAGCCTACCTTCCCGGTCACCGCCGTCGCCGTGACCCGTGGCCTCCAGGAAACGAGAGGGACCGGGGCGCCCCACCCGCGAGACGGACCCGCAGCCTCCCGGCGGGCCCGCGGGCGGCGAGACGCGGCGTTCCTGGTTTTCACCTTCGCTGTCTAGTGCTGCAGTCTCTCACTCTCTGTGTAAATTTCATCTGTTGAGTGTATTTAACTAAAAAGGGTAATTACTTTAGATAAAAATCCTTTCCTGCCTAGTGGGAACCTTGGCGGAGATGATGCCTAATGAGATATTTTGCTTTTGTCTGTTTAGAGTAAAATTAGAGATGTTAACGCTGATAACGGTTTTCTCAGATCATTAAAATGTAACATGTAGGAAAGGCACGTCGAGCTGCAAAGGCTCGGGCTGACATGAAAGAAGCTGAGCGTGAAAGCCTGCCCCTCCTTTGGCGGAGAGGGCTATTTTGGTAAGGCAGCGGGGCGTCTGGCTTAAAATGTGAGATCGCCCCACCCTGGTTCTCCGGCACCTTCCGAGTAAACTGCGTTTTTCGTTCTTGCAGGTAATAATAAACGTGAGTCAAAATGACATCTTGTTAGAATTAGTCTTTAGTCTGTAAGAGAGATTGCCAAATTACAGTGTTGCGTTCAAACTGCTCCACTGAAAGGTCTGTCAGCATTTCCATTATAAATTCAGTTTTTCTGGAGTTTATAATTTCACCACAAAACTTTGAGTGGCTGAAATGTTTTCCTTTCTAGTATTCTGGTTTTTTGAAAGAAATTTATTGATTGCCCATTTCCAGCGTCTTTTTTACTCCTGAAACCTGAATATCATTGAAATAGAGCGAAGTCCCAGAAATGGAACACACAACTATGGAATAAAGTATTTTTGTTAGAACATAACTTTATTGGTGCAGAGCCGTATTTTCGTTTTGCATTGCGGGAGGCTTCAGGTTTGCCATTTGGTAATCATGAATGTGTTGAGTAAATTATTCTGCTGTCTGTCTATTCTGCAGGTGGACTGAAATGTCAGTTGGTAGTGTGTTTGCCAGGATTACATGGAGACACACACTTCTCAGTTAAGTGTGTGTCTGAACTCATAGCTAAATTGTGAACACTCCTGTTAGTTACTTTTTTGGTTCTTTGTATGTTGCATGTCAGGATCTGCTATGAAGAAGAAGGGGTGAGGTGAAAGGGAGGGAGAGTATCAGGATTCACTTTCTGTATTACCAGTGCCTGGGAGAAAGCCATTTATTATTTTCCTATTGAATTATGCCCTTTGACTTAGTATCTTCAGGCAATTCTTTTCCAGTAGCTCACCTCTGGCTGCTGTGTAAGGGGCTTAATTATTTGCAAACTGCCTTGAAATCCCTGGATAAAAGGCACTGAATAAGTGCACAGTATTGTTATTCAGATATGGAATTTAATGATCCATTACAGTTCATCAGGAAAATGCACTTTGCAGTGATGGTAGGAAATGTTTCCACCTGATAGAGGGTAATAATAACTGCTTAAAAGTAGATTCAGATTACAGATGAGACAATTAACTCTAGCCATGTGCTCTTCAATTTGTTGCAATTCATTTTGTGATCAAAGTGAGTCACAGAAAGCCAGATGGTCAGGTTCATGTTCAGATCTCTCCTAGGCCAGCCCTTCACTTCTGGGCCCACTGTCTGCACAGCCGACAGGACTTAGTTATTCATTAGCGCTTGTGAGCTGTTTCTCAGAATTCCTAATCGAGGCTCCTGTGATGCCAACAAAAGGGCTCAAGCCAATCTGTATTGTTGAGAGCAGTTTAATTTTACTTGGATTAACTTTCAGTGTCTTTGGTGTGGATCCAGTCTTAACAAAAAGGAAAGAGACCCTAGTGGCTCTCTATCTCTGCTGTGCCTGGCCCCTCTACTCTAGTTTTTGAACCTCAGATTTCAGGGGTGTGACATCTAGCTTTTTGTAAATGCAGTCTTGATTGTTAATGAATGAGAGAATACTTAGATAAATAAATATCTTCCTGTGTGTCCAGGGGGTGAGAACCAGGACTTGCTTCGTGGGCATAAGACCTGTGCAGTTACACAGGCCCCCTTCCCCTTCCCTGCTCAGAAGGACCTCATATTTGGTATAAGGTTCTGCTGTTTTCTTCGGAAATTCTTAACAATTTTTGAATAAAGCGCCCCTCGTTTTCATTTTTCACTGAGCCCCACAAATTATGTACCTACCTGGTTCTGGTGAGGAGCAGGGCATAGTGTGGAGTGGCAGGCCGCCCCTACTCAACTCATTGTAGACTCTTGCTAGGGAAGAGTTGGTAGGACTACTGGCTTTGTGTTGCCACATCATTTGATTTTTCCAAGGGAAGCTGAATATTGGATATTTATGTGGAATTCCCTGATTTTTAAATATTGGCTGAAATCTTTAAAAAAATTTTGGATGAAAGCATATGTAAGAGCTAGAGTCAGCCTGGGGGCTGCTTGTTTCCCACCACTGAACAGACTGAAACATCTTTTTTTGTTTAGTATCTTTGTATGTCTCTGTTTTCTAAAGGCCTGGCATATAGTGGATGATTTGTGAGTATGCACCCAATGAATGGTTACAACTACCTGAAAAATAGAAAGATGCCAAAAAAACAAAACTTCAAATCAACACTGAGTCCCACTCAGGGATTGATCAGCTTCCTTTTTAACAGAGAATTCGATATGAAAGGCCGAATAATTTAATACCATGAGTACAATGTGATTCCTTGCAGGTGAATAATCCATTACTTTTGAACCACCTGCCCTCTATTTAGTTGTTACTGACCAGATGGGGTAACTTGGCTGGGTAATGCCTGAGGACCTCCGTGGGAGTTTGACATTTGAGAACACTCACCGAAATAATAGTTTTGATTTACTGAATCTGCACCATGTGCCAGACCCAGTGCTGACTACCTTACCTGAATGTACTTCATCGATTCCTCAAAGCAACCCTTTGAAGTAGGTGTCGTGCCTGCCCATTCTGCAAAGTTGGAAGAACTAATCTCGTGTTGGAATGAACTTAATCTGAATATAGTGCATGTTTTCTTGAATGTCTGAAGGTTATTTCCGCATTCCATTACACAGTCCAGTCCTGAATCAATGACTGGGCATGGTGTAGGACTGTGGCATACAGAGAACATGGTCCCTGCCCTCACATACACAGAACAGAGAACAATGTAAAATGTAACATATTTGTCAAAATCTGCAATTCAGATAGCAGACGCTGTGCATCTGCCTCCCTGTTTTTCTCCTTTCCCTGTCTGGATGTTGAAGAAGCTTCAGCGACATATGACCCTGTCAGAGGTACTCACAGTTCAGAAGTCAGCACTGGTTGCAAAAATTGGAATTTCTTTGGAAAAGAAGACAAGCTTTTGGCAGAGCTGGGGCCACATGTGGGAACACAGCACCAAGGCCTTGGGAATGACGGAAAATCGCTTCCGTATTGTTAATGGCAATATATGACCTCTGCTGTCCTCCTATCTTTAAATTTTATGTAAATATTTACAAACTGTTCAAGTCCAAACTGAAACCTGCTATGAACTAAACATTTTGTAAACTCAGTAAGATTGCCCAAAATACAACTCACCTTTCACCTTTTTTTTGTTTGTTTGCGATGACATTTAATTTAAAAAAAAGAAAGTAGTTGCTTTTTTTTTTTTGTCAGTTCAGGGTCTTTTAATTTTTTCCCTTTACTTTTTTCTTTTTTGTTAATTTCAAATGTCAGTCTATCTAAAACTGAAAATTTTACTATCAGCATGCTACTCAGATTCCGTAAGGCTGGAAATGTCCTGTGAATCTTACCACTATGTCTTTTCCAAGGGCCATTTCATTTCTAAAGAATGTATAAATTGAACCTCATCCTGCTAGTGACACTACTTCAAAATTCAGGCAGGAATTTTGCCATTTGTTTTTCCTTGAGCTATTTTTTTTCCAAAATAATAAATCTTCCCAATCCAAAAGCATTTCACATCCTCCTTCATTCTAGTCATTGGAATTACAGCCAAAATGCCTCTCAGTCTTCCCCAGTGACTTCATAATCACTGTTTCTTCAGCATATTCCCTGGTTGACTTCTCTTTTGTTCCTTAGCCTCATAATGAATTGCCCTTTGGTTCTGAGATGTGTCATTTTCCTCCCTGACCTTTTTGTTCTTTTCCTGAAGGCTGTAGGACATGCTGCTGCTGATGTGATGAGAGCTGGCGCTTGGTTGCTAGGTCCCTCCTGTCCTTGTGTCAGCTTTCATTGGCTCCTTTCCTAAGCATTTAAATCCTCCACTTTACAGTCCTCCCATACATCTCATTATTCTCTTCATGTGTGCCTGAGCCTGTAGCTGGCATGTAGACAAAGTCCCAGTTAGTTACAGAAGAAAGCTTTTCGAGTTTCCAAGTCTTCCATCACTCTAGTCTTGGGCCATCTTCTATTCTCCCTCCCCTGTCGCTTTCTGCAGATACTTCAGGAATTTCCTCAAGACTTTCCAGGAGTCTAACCCAAAGACAGCTTAGACCTTCACTTCGGATTTTAAAGTTGGGAGATCCCAATGTGGTGATTTCCATTCCACAAGTAGGAAACAAAGTAAATGTACATGCTCAGCATCTTTCCTTAGTATTTCAGTATTCATAGATTTTTGGCAATTTTTCTTTTTTTCCTGTCCTGTATTCTTCTAAGCAACAGAAGCTCGTGGATAGTACAAAATGGGCCAAGTGTCCAGAAATACTGTTGCTTAGAGGCAGATGCCTCATTCATTCGTTAAACAAATATATACTGAGTATCTCTTACGTGGCAAGCATAGTGTTAAGTGACCACAGTGCTAGTGGGGAGCAAACCCAGTCCCTGGCCCCTGGTCTCATGAAGCACGTCATCTGGTAGGGAGAATGGCACTGATCAGTTAGTAACAGATAACCCACTGCTCGTGAAGGAAAGTATTTCATACACCAGAGTGTCTAATGGGGAGATTTAACCTGGTCGGGAGGTTGGGGAAGCCCTCCCTGAAGAATTGTGGAGTGGCCTTCCATCAGGGACAGTCCGAAACTTGAGATTCACTTTTTCCTCCAGCTTCCTAATCCTATTAATTCACTACTATCTTTGGCCCTTTGGAGTATTGCATAAGCCATGCTGGAACCTCTGGGGCCATTTTGGCAAATAATAGTTCCTGTATACAGAGTCCAGAATTGATTTATTTACCTGGGTCTTTAGAACCTGATAAAAACAGAAGTTAACTGCCAAGAGTACTGTTCATTTCCATACTTGGAAAAAATGCAAGCTAACATTCTTATTTTGAACATATTTAGGGTGGTTTTGACAATATTTGAATGATCAGAAGCTACAAAGATATTCTCTCCCAGTCAGCTGATGTGTGTAGGGCTTTTGGTGAAAAAGTGAGTCTAAAGTCTGTCTGAAGTCCCTGGCTACTCCAGAGCAGAGGGTCTCCATCCTCTGTGGCCCGAAGAAGATTATTCCAAGCTTGTCCAACCCATGGCCTGCAGGCCTCTTGCGTGTTGAATGCGGACAAACACAAAGGTTTTTTTTTTGTTTTTGTTTGTTTGTTTTTTGTTTTTTGCTATTTTTCTTGTTTTAGCTCATCATGTATCATTAGTGTTTAGTGTATTTTATGTGTGGCCCAAGACAGTTCTCCTTCTTCCAGTGTGTCCCAGGGAAGCCAAAAGATTGGACACGTCTTATTTAGACCATTCTTAGATGCAAAATTAAGGAATTTTGACAGCATCTATTTAAAATAAATTGATTATACTTCATGCTAACACCCCTCTATTTTCTTTTTCTTTGATGATAGTTAACTTGTATTGAGAGCTTCCTCTGTGTGCCGCTCATATTAACTCACATAATCCTCAGAACAACCCAGGGCTAAGTGTGATCACTAGAAGCCGCAGCATAGGTGTCACTCAGCTAATGAATGGTAGAACTGGAATTGGACACTAGCTGTCTGATGCTTGGGCCTGTTCTCTTACTATGTTATGGCTCTCCCTTTTCCTTTTCTTCTTCATTTGAAGTTGGAATTCTCTTTAGCAGTTCCCAGAAATAGAAATAAAGGTCATCTCACTCTAAAATATTGGATGTTTTGTTGACATCTATCTTAAAGTTGAAAAATAATTTCTCAGTAAATCTGAGTGAGTATATCTCCTGTCTTTCACATGGCCTGCTTTCTAATAATTGCATTCCTTAGGTTTTAGTGTCCATTTAGGGATCAGAAAGTAAAAGTGATGCATATAAAGGCAAAAGAAGTACTAGGCATAGAACTGAAATACCATAGTTCTGTCTCCAGGGTTTACTTGTAACTCACACCCCCACCCTCTTGTTAGGTGGAGGGAATTTGTTTTTTGCCTTTTTTTTTTTTTTGGTGGGTAGGAAAAGGTAAAAAACTATACCTGTAAGAGGTAGATTATTCTACCAAGGAGGAAGAATTTCATTCAGAACTAATTCCATCAGAACTCCTAATTAGAAATATTAGCTACCAGTAACAGATAAAAGGAGGTAACCTTTGTTCTCATTCTGGTCAATTTCAGGAAGAGATTATCTTGCCAGATTAGCATGTTGCAACTCTCAACTGGAGATTTGAATGGTTTTAAAGGACTCAGGCAGTTGGCATGGCAGTAACCCCCAATTACCTCAGGTTTGCAGGGTCACTGTTTAGAATGCTGACTCAGCTCTGCCTGGGCCAGACACTGAAGTTGTCATCTTTAGTCAAGAAGCATCATTCTCAGGAGCCACTTGAAACATTAAGCACACATTTGAAGCTCAATTTGGGAAATGATCAAGTGTATGAATGTATAGTACTGTGCTTATTTTTCAGCATTTAGTTCAAATTTTGGAGAAAGCTAAATGGGAGATGCTTAGTGTGTCAGTGTTGGAGGTTTTAAGTGATTTAAAAAATCAAGCAGATGAGTGCATAAAGATTTCTATGCAAACAATGATGAGCTTAAATTAAAGCTGCTGATTTAGTGTGAGAATTACTTGCATTGATTTGTAGAATATCTGTGTGGGTTCAAGATTCCATATTATGCAAATGAATAAGCCCTGAAGAGTCAAACTGAAAAAAAAAAATGAAATTAACTGTGAAAGATATTATTACCCATTCAGCAAGAGGAAAATGTAGACAGAGTTAACCCTTCCTTTTCATACATTTTCTTGGGAAGATAAGTGCCAGGGATGATGGTCCGTGTCCCAGATGTAAAGAAGCTAGGCACGGTTTGCAGCCAGTTCCCCCATCCTCCTTCTGTCCTCACTTTTTTGTTTCATGCTCTCTTACCTTTTGGCCACCCAGTCCCCTCAACTACTCCTTGTCCTTCCCTTCCAAAACCAATCTCAGAGAAAGATTTTATGAACACAGTTTTACTAATATGTAAGTAACTGAGCATACTTAATGCATTACTTTTCTGAAGCATCAGCATATTAATAGGAGACAAAGCCAAAGAAGTAAAACCCTAAGGATAAAAACAATAGAATTTCACACACTGGTAACCTGGTGATAGGAGACCATTTGTGAATGAAGAGAGGGCTCGTGATAAATAAACACAACCCTAGGCAGAGAATATAGGCAAATGGATTACAGTATATAAATCAAAGTAGTATTAAAATATAAAGAGAAGATTATTTTTAATAATACATTTGTCAGTGAGCATTTCCCACCTCTTGCCATACATTGGAGTTGATCACATAAACCTCTATAGCAAGAAGATATGTTATTTAACATTTAAACAAAGCTTCAGGGGAAAGCCATTTGGTTTACGATTAGGGATTTTTGTTATTCAGTAGCAGTGAACCTGAAATTCTATATTATCTTTGCATGTTGAATTTTAGAAGAAAAAAAAAGCAGCAGATCCAACTTCACTTACCTCCCCACCCCAGTTGCATTGATAAAAATTGAATTGATAAATTTATTTCAAAATTGGTGTGTCCCAATTTGACATACCACAAGCATAGTGGTGTCAGCATGGTGGTGACGTCTGGACATTAGGAGAGTTGGTTGATTAATGAAACTATACTTATTTAGATAGAGTTGTTGCCAGGTAAATACCTGGCTGTAGAGTCAACGCCCTTCAGTCCCACCTCTCCCCCACCATACCCTTCTCCAGCAACCATGCTATGTTGAGTTGATGGCTCCATCTAGTGCCAGTCTGTGGAACTGTCTTGCAGGACTCCACTGTCACCTCTGGAGCTGGGTATGATGAAGAGTCCTCTTTCTCTGGGAACACACTGTCTAGTGGGGGACTGCCCTCTAGTTCCTACCTCTCCTTTGTTTTTGCAGTTTAGTTACACCTCCGTGTCTTTCTTTATCCGAGACTTAATTTATTTCCCTCTCTCTAGTACCCCCTCTTTGTACTTGTTTCTCCTCTTTTTTTGTTTTCCAACTCTCAATTTTTTTTTTGGAGAACAAAACAGTACTTACAACTGGTAAGTATAAAGTTTTTTTTATAACAATACTTTATGCCAACGTAAGAGAATTCTATGCATTTTAAATGAAACTATCAATTGAAACCATGTTAGAGAACCAGAATGACCCTAAAGTTGAAGTCCGAAAGTGTCACTTAGAAGACTGTGTCCCTTCATCCTCCTGTAATTAGACATTTCCTCAAACACAGTTAATCAAGAGTGTTTTCTTTTAAATGGTTTTGGAACTATCATTGTGGTATCATTTTCTTTTTAGATTATAAATTTAACCTCTCATATTTTAAGTTCAAGACATTTTCACGGACTATCAAGGAGTCCTAGCTCATTGGCCTGGCCCTGTTTCTATGGGAAAATGTATTCTCAGTTCCAGACAACCAGTGTTCCTGCAGATTTGTAGGTCCCGTATAAAATGAGAGAACAGAGATGAATGAGAGGCATTGTCAGACAAAGCCTGGCACATGAGATCTGAATTAGTGTACAGGTTTTAAGTTTCCCACATTAAACAGTACATTTTAAATTTCCACTTATGTTAAGCATCTTGATATTGTGGGTTTGAAAGTAAGTCCCCTCTGAAAAACAGGAACTGTGCTTGTCTGTTACCAGTTTTTGTGGTCGATATGGTAACTATTTTGATTTTTCAGAAGGGAGGAAAAGCAGTTAAATCTAGTTAAAATTAAAACCAGTTAAAATTAACTGGCTCGTGAGATTTCAGTGCAGCTGTTCCACACATAGCAACACTGAGAGTGAGTTGTTTATTACCATGATTAATTATTGTTAGTTGTTACTTCTTTTTGAGCAGTGGCATAGATTACTTATATTTTTGGTCTAACCTTGGAAAATAGAAACTGCAAGCATAGAGAGGTTCCCGTTTGCTAATTTGCATGTACCCTGTTTTTGTTTTTGCCAGGTAGGTGTGTGCACCTCAAGTACACGAGAGTAATTTAGCATGTCAGCATTTTCCTACCAGCAGTGCTTGCTGACTCATGCAGCTGTTGTAGCACTCAGCTGGCCGCACTGTAAACTGCCCATAGTACCAGCACCGCCCTTGGAGAGCTCCGGGCTGCTGGGCTGGTTAGCTACTGGGAGGCTATTTTCAGATCTGTGGTCACTGCTGAGCTGGGTCCCCTTTTCCTGCCAGCAGCCAGACACAGCCTTCTGGTTGCAGGGGAGAAAATTGGACAAATTTCTACCTTTGTAGGGACTGCATAAAGATTCATAGCATTTCTGGATATGCCTCAGGAAAACTTTTTTTTTGCTTCACTTTATTTTTCTGGGAATATTTAAGGGGAGAGGCAAAAGGGGCTGATAATAAATGAAAAGGGAATGTGCTGTTATTTCCTACTTAAGACCAGAAGGAGTTTTCATAAACCTTTAACTTAGTTAGGCTTTCTTGGCATAACTGAAACCTGACCCACTTCTCCCTTAGTGCAAAGCAGTGTGTCCTGAGTAGGGAAGCAGGGGCAAGGGTGCAAGTGACTAGCCTGACATTGTTTTATGTGGCTCAAGTCTCTAAGTGATGACAGCTTTTGTTTATATCCGTTCCCTGTTATTGAGGTTAAAAAACAAAACAAAAAACTTGACCTCAGGTCATTTTAAAGCTAGCATGTATTTTCAGAGATGGTTTCACTGTTTGTTTTCAGAGTTCAGTTTTGCTTATTTTCATCAGAAAGTGTGAAATGTTGCTTTTTTGAGGCTTCTAAATAAACTTCCTTTTGTAGATACAAGTTGATCCAATCATCGTAAACTGTCTTGAAAAGGATGATTAAAGTAAGATCAGCTGGGGAAGGGAAAGCTTTGCACACCCTTGAGGAGTTTGCCTCCTTTTTCTTAAGTTTCAGTAAGCATTCTGAAGCAGCTTTGACCAGTAATAAAGAAAAGCCACAGTGACTGTGTGTAACATGATGTTGATGGAAGTTCTTGGTTTCCGCCGATACGAATGACTCATCAGTATCAATAGAATTGTGACTTCTAATAATAACACAGTGCAAGACCTTCAAAACATGTGGTTTTAGCCCTTGCTCTTAGTGAAAGGTTGGAAAATATTAGTTTGAGCTTTTTTTTTTTAATCTCTTGATTTTGCCCAAGTATAAAGTTGTTTTTTGTAGGAATGACGATCCCCCTGTTGTTTTCTCATCTTACTGTTTTTAGTTTCATTATGATTAAGGAGCCAAACTCAGATCATTTCATTGTTTAGAAATCTCTGCACTAAGCGTCTCCTGTCAGGGCTATGTTTGAGGGAAATGTGGCTGAAAAGCAAATCCTCCCTGAATGCAGAAAGGAAAATACTGGTGCAGACTACAATCCACTGAGCTGCGTCCCTCCTACACAGCATCTATTGCGGAGGGCTGTGGTATTGCTGAGTAGCCCCATAACCCTGTGAGTCATTGTCAAAGGATTCCAAGAGGAAGGTTAACAGAAAATGCGAGTCAGAGGAAACAACAAAGTGGAGCAGCTAGCTCAGGAAGAACTGTGCTACCTGCTGAGGGGCTGCCCACATGTCACCAGCAATTCAGGTCTACGTTCATCTTTTTGCAGCCCATTTCCATATGTCTATATATGGGGACATTTTTGTTTTTTGTTTAGTTTTGGTTGGTTTTGCTGCAGTTTGGCCAGACTATCAGAGACCACTATCTTAGCTTCGTATCGCAGCGGTCTTATCCCAGAGCCTTTGCTTTTTGTATTTTGTAGTCAAAGCAACTGAATTTCTAGACTGTAAGACCAACATGTATATTTAACATAATCTTTTTCTTTCTGAATGTTTTATTTATTTATTTATTTATTTATTTTGAGATGGAGTCTTGTCCTGTTGCCCAAGCTGGAGTAGAGTGGTATGATCTCGGCCCACTGCAGCCTCCACCTCCCAGGTTCAAGTGATCCTCCTGGCTCAGCCTCTTGAGTCTCTAGACTACAGGCACATGCTACCATGCCCAGCTAATTTTTGTAATTTTAGTAGAGATGGGGTTTCACCATGTTTGCCAGGCTGGTCTCGAACTCCTGACCTCAAGTGATCTGCCTGCCTCAGCCTCCCTAACTGCTGGGATTATAGGTGTGAGCCACCGTGCCTGGCCAGACCTAAAAAATTCTTATAAAATAAAAGTTAAAAATGCATGAGGAGGCCGGGTGTGGTGGCTCACGCCTGTAATCCCAGCACTTTGGGAGGCCGAGGCGAGTGGATCACGAGGTCAGGAGATCAGGACCATCTTGGCTAAAACGATGAAACCCTGTCTGTAGTAAAAATACAAAAAATTAGCCGGGCCTGGTGGCAGCGCCTGTAGTCCCAGCTGCTTGGGAGGCTGAGGCAGGAGAATGGTGTGAACCCAGGAAGCAGAGCTTGCAGTGAGCCGAGATTGCACCACAGCACTCCAGCCTGGGCGACAGAGCGAGACTCCATCTCAAAAAAGAAAAAAAAAAAAGCATGAGGAGTCTTTCACTTATTGTTGGAAAAAAAAGTGTATAGGACTTCTGTTCACTGAGTGGTAACTATGGAGAATGAGAAAACAAACCCAAAGTGGTAAAGATGTTTGTGGCACATAAATAATACTGGTTCAGCACACATGTGAATCAAAAAAGCCAGATAACGGAAAAGAAAAATGATACTGTACATTCATATTCTTAAACATGCATTTCACAAAGGAAGAAACCCAATTGGCTAGTAAATTTATAAAAAGATGCTCAGCTTCATTAATAAGCAAACACATGCAGATTAAAATCATAGTAACATATGATTACACACTCTCTGAATTGGCAGAAATTTTAAAACCTGACAGTACCATGTGAAGATGTGAATGAATGGGAGTTTTTGTATTTAGTTGACAGGAGTATAACTTGGTACAATTATATTGGAAAACAATTTGCTGTTACCTAACCAAGTTCAACCTGCAAATAACTTACAACACAGCCATCTTACCCCTAGGTATACACCTAAGAAAAATGATTACTGATCTATGTGCTTTAAGAAACATGAACAAAACAAAAAATAATTGATGCTGCCAAGGTTATGGAGAAAAAGGAACACTTACACACTCTCGGTGGGAGTGTAAATTAGTTCAGCCATTGTGGAAGACAGTGTGATGATTGCTCAAAGTCCTAAAGATAGAAATACCATTCAACCCAGCAGTTTCATTACTGTGCATATACCCAAGGGAATATAAATTATTCTAAGACACATACACGTGTATGTTCATTGCAGCACTATTCACGATAAGCAAAGACATGTAATCAACCTAAATGCCCATCAGTGATAGACTGGATAAAGAAAATGTGGTACATACACCATGGAATACTATGCAGCCATAAAAAAGAATGAGATCATGTCCTTTGCAGGGACATAGATGGAGCTGGGGGCCATTATCCTTAGCAAACTAACACAGGAACAGAAAACCAAACACTGCACATTCTCACTTATAAGTGGGAGCTAAATGATGAAAACGCATGGACGCATAGAGGGGAACAACAGACACTGAGACCTATTAGAGGGTGGGAACAGGGAGAGAATCAGGAAAAATAACTAATGGGTACCAGGCCTAATACCTGAGTGATGAAATAATCTGTATAGCATACCTCCATGACACAAGTTTACCTGTGTAACAAACCAGTACATGTGCATACCCCTGAACTTAAAAGAAAAAACACGGACAAACATATTCAAAGAAGCATTGTTCATAAAAGCAAAAAACTGGAAGCAACCCAAATAAATGCCCATCAACATTGAATCGAATCAGCACATTTTGCTGTAAGGTATTTATACACTGTGATACTATTTGGCAATGAAAAATCAACTAGTAAAACCACATATAGAAGGGTGTGGAGAGGCAGCATTTCTTGGTGGTCAAGAGGAAGGATTGTGCCTGGGTTCAGATTTTGGTTCTGCCACTTATTGTGTGACCTTGGATGAATTTCTGAACTTCAGTGTACTTTAGTTTTCTCATCTGTACATCAGGGAAAATGATGTCCACTTGATAGTATTGTTAGGAAGTTTAAATAAGTCAATGTTTGTGACATGCTTAGGAGAATGACTGGCAGGTAATACATTCTATATGTGTTTGTTAAACAAAAGTGCATCAAAATGGATGAATCTTACAAGCAAATATTGAAAGAAAGAAGCAAGATAGAAGAATATATACAGTGATTCTATTCATGTAAAGTTCAAAAGCATGCAAAACTAAATATGTTATTTAGGGATACATACATAGATGGTAAAACTATAAAGAAAATTAATATGATTTAATACGATTGTCACAAAAAGCAGTATAACAACTACCTCCAGAGGTGAAGGAGTGGGTATGATAGGGAAGGGGCTCACTGGGGGCTTCTGAGGTCCTGGCAGTGTTTTATCTCCCAACCTGGACAGTGGTCCCAAGGACATTCTTTCTTTATAATTGTTTTTAAAAATTGTCTATGTTTTTTATATATGTGTGACCTATTAGATAGTAAACACTTTAAAGGATTTATGTGAGTTGTTAAAGTAGCAAGATGACATTAAATAGAAATAACTGTAAATTCCTACATTTTAGTTAAAAATAATTGTTCAAGTGCACATGGGAACACTTGCTTGGCATTATTTCCTCCACAACATTGTGAGCCACCAGTGCAGTGTGATTCTTACAAAAGGCGACACCTCCTTAAGGCCACATTAAGAGAGGTGTCCCCTTTAGATCAGGGAATGTAATGTTCTCACTCAACTACTCTCAGGTCTGGATGTCCCATGTGTGGGATGCTATGTCTTGTCCCAAGGGATTTATTTTAAGAAAGATTTTTCACCACAGAGGGAGCATTTTCTGTGATAAAGATGTTTAGGGGTCTGGAAACCTATCAGTTCTAAGAGTGGCCAAAGGAAGTGGGGATTTTCAACATGGAGAAGAGGAGATGTCGGGAGAGAAAGAGTGTCTTCCATCACTAGAAGTGGAAGCAGCCTTTCCTTGTTGCTTCCCTCCCTGTAATATACAAGTCCCTCCCTGTAATGTCTACCCTTGGAGGCAGGTTTCAAGTCCTGGATACTGGAGATGCCCAAGCAGAGGCTGTGGGACCTCCCTTAGACTTGACTGGGGCCGCAATACCCACTGCCTTGTCCCTGGACCAGCAGCATCGGCATCACCTGGAGCTTGTTAGAAATGAAGTCTCAGGCCCACCCACACCTACTGAGTCTGAATCTGCACTTTCTCAAGGTGCCCCTGGGGACTCACATAAACATCAAAATTTGAGAGGCACTGGGCTAAATGTCTCTAAGATCCCTCATGGTTCTTAAGATGTAATGGTTTTATAGAATAAACGGTATGCTCAACTGAAAATTATCAGTTCATATGGCGACATTATCAATTTAAAACACCTTGGGATGTTACATGTCCACAGAACCATGTAAGTATTTGTTGCTAAATTAGTTTTAAATGGATTTGTCCAGTTTCCCCCTGATGTCAAAGTTAGGTTGCTTATGTATTTGGGCACCTATAAGAATTAAAATATTACATAACATTGTTGCATTTTCTTCTTTCTAACATACAGGATTAGATTCTTTAAAATTCTCCATTAATGTCTTCAAATTTTTCTTTTATATTCATTGAAAAATTCAAAAGCAGATTAGGGTTCTGAACACACCTGTTAAGAATACTCAAAAGGGATACTTAAATAAATATATCTCATTAATACATGGATTTTATATTTAGCATATTTTTTCTTCTTATGCATAGTCCTTATTTTGACCTTATGGGAACCTTTGAAGTCTGAGCATTTTATAATGATTCTCCACAATACCTCTTTATCTTTTAGATTCTAGATCTGAGATCAGACAAGTAAAATAGTTGTACCTTTTTCCCTTCAAAAGACCATGACTAACAGCTCATTTACTTTTTCCTTAAATATTTTGCTAATTATCCTTTTAACTGATGAAGTTCAAGTGGAATCCATGATTCATTTAATCTTTTCGCCTTTATGTAATTAGTCACTTGTTCTTTTGATGTTCCTAGCAAAACTAATATTTAAAGGGCTAGTCATAAAATTCCAAAATAAAAAGTTCTTAAATGACTTAAAATCGGAGCTAAAATATGCTTTACTGTATAGTAAAAATGGAGAAAACGTCTCATGAATAGATGTTCTTTAAGGCTGTGTGACCATGAGTTATTTGATTTAAGCATGTGTTACCAGGTCTGTGTTCTTTTGGTATATAGGACCAAGAAACTACTTTATGGCTTAATGTTTGCTGTATGTATGTCATCTAGATGAGATAATGTATGACAGAGGGCTTTATAAAATGATAAAGTACTGTAGACTTTTTTTTTTTTTTTTTTTGAGACGGAGTCTCACTCTGTCGCCCAGGCTGGAGTGCAGTGGCATGATCTCGGCTCACTGCAACCTCCACCTCCTGGGTTCAAGTGACTCTCCTGCCTCAGCCTCTTGAGTAGCTGGGATTACAGGCATGCGCTGCCGTGCCCAGCTAATTTTTGTATTTTTAGTAGAGACGGGGTTTCCCTGTGTTGGCCAGGCTGGTCTCAAACTCCTGAACTCTGGTGATCCGCCCACCCTCCCAAAGTGCTGGGATTACAGGCGTGAGCCACCGTGCCCGGCCGTATTCTTTTTTTTTAAGAGCAAGATTTAGGAAGATTACTGCATATCCCTATAGGATTTGTTGGATTTTAGATTTTTTCAGAATGGTTTGAAATCACATATTCTAGCTTGAACTCTAAACCTGGTCTGTCCATTATGGTAGTCATCAGCCACATGTGGCATTTGAGCATGTGAAATGTGGTTGAGATGTGCTGTGCAATACACACCAGCTTTCAAACAAAAAGGATATATATATATCTCCTTGATAATTTTTATTATGTTGATTACATGTTGAAATGATAATGTTTTACCTATATAGAATTAACTAATAAATATTAAGATACGTTTGGCCTGTTCCTTTTTATTTTTTATTTAATGTGGCTACTAGAAATTTAAAATTATATGTGGTTCACCTTATACTTTGATTTCAAAGTGCTGGTTTAGTCTCTAAAGTCTAGAGTGATTGAGAGCTCTCAGAGAAAAGAAGATCAGAGCTTAACAGAGAGTTTTAGAGATGAGATGCCACCGACAGAATCCACTTACTTGAAGAAATCCCAGTCTGCACCTTTGCCCTACTTTTAGAGATTACTGCTTTCTTGAACCCACAGAGTAGAGCACTGGGTAGCAAGCATTTAATATCTACAATGTACAGAGCATTGAAGGGGGATTAAAATAAGTATCACATAGGTCCCTGCCTTTAGGGAAAACATATAGCCTACTGGGGAAGCAAGATATGAGCACATGAGTTGTTAAATCATGGCTTGAGAGATACATAGCTGTTCAGTGCTCGGATCCAAGACTGTTGCAAACAGATGGTCGAGGCACTAAACAAAAAAGTGCTTCAAAGGAAGGAAAGGTCTCCATGGCCTGGAAGGGTGTCCCACCAGAGGAATGCCTTGGCTGGGCACTGACGAGTGCGTAGAATTTCAGTGGGCAGAGAGAAAGGGGGCATGGCCGGGTAGGAGGCAGGGCAGAGTGGTGGGAAGAAGGAGGAAAACATGGGAAAGCACAGAACAGTTGAGAAGTCAGTGAGAAGAAGAGGTGGATTGAACCGTTCTCTAGTCCACTTATTATTCAAGCTTTAATATTTGACCTCATCTCCTATAATATTATGTATCTTGACACTTCCGAAAGTTATTTACCAAGTGTCTCAAAGTAGAGGTTAGGGCAGGACACTTTAACTTTGGGTAGAATAAATGTTGCATATCTTTGATTGTTAGGAAGTTCTTTAAATGGCAAAACTGATAATATTATCTTGCCAGTTATGTTTATGCTAACATTTTGTGTAGAACCATGTAACTTTAAAGGCTTCTCAGATAAGTACATTATTAGTATTTCAGAAAGTAGTGCTCAGCATTTGTATATTCTTCTTGCTTAAAATGCCTTCAGTGTTATGTCATTTTATCTTTGCTGTTGGCTGCATTTTATAGAATTGGAAGCCAGAGAAGCTAAGATTGAATAATTAATGGTAGAATCTGGAATTTGAACCTAGCTCTTAAGCTTCTTCCATTTTACTGTGTGAAACACTCTAGTTTTCATTCCTGTAAGTCTGTTTCTTAAGAGAAGCTGATTAATTTTATTTCTTTTTAATTGAATGATAATATAGAGAAAAGTGTGCATATAACATATATTCATCTTACTGATGAATTTCCATAAAGTGAACACACTGTTGTAACCAGTTCCCAGATTAAGACACAGCATTATCAGTGCCCTAGAAATCCCTTAGGCTTCCTTCCAGTAACTACTTCACCCGTGGTAGCCACTACTCTGACTTTGGAAAGCATAGATTTGCTTTGCCTGTTTTTGAACTTTATATCAATGGAGATACAGAATGTACTATTTTGTGTCTAACTTCTTTCACTCGATAATATGCACAGTTAACTCATATTGTGCATGACACCATATTGACTATGGTAGTTGATTTTTCATTCTCCATGCTATATAGTATTATATTGTGTGACTATACCACTATTTATTAATTTGTATAGTTTCCACTTTGGGGCCATTATGAGTAGCACTGTGAACATTCTAGAACATATCTTCAGGTGAACACACATAATTATTTGTGTTGGGCATATTTAGGAGTTAAATCAGGAAAGCAGTGTAATTTTTAAATGTCTTGTAGATGAGGCTGAAATTTGACTTTGTGACACTCTTTTCAAGAAAAGAAGTGAAAACCTCAAACTGTTGGTGTCTTGAATAGTATATCAAAATAAATACTAAGGCAGCCATTACGAAAGGGTCCAAGATAGAGGAATTTTAATGCCCGAACACATTTTTTCAAGATAGGATGAAAATAGTCAATTCTCATGTAGAAAGAGTTTGAAAGGGTTAGGATATTAAAATACTGACGTTATATCACTCAGGTTTCTCTTACAGTTACATTTTTTTTTCTCCAAGAGAATTTTTAGCAGGTGATAGTGGAAAACTAAAGTGTGATTGGTACCAAAATGACCATTGTCCCAGGGTATAATAAGGGATGAATAACTGGGGAGTGTATTTACTAGGAAATAAGAAAATGGGGTTGGGTAATAAATGGCAGGAAGGTACATTCCAAAATCTATAATGCAAGCTATGGTTCTCAAAATTTTACTGAAATTTCCCCTCTCTCTCACTCTTTTGCTTAGCATAATCTGCAGGCAAAAGAATTTGCATTCTTTTAAAGAAGGCAATTATAAATACCATAACTTGTTTTTAGAGAAAATCTTAGACGTTTATCCAGAGGCAACCTGTCTGAATGAAAATGTAGTTCTAGGATTTGCCAACACAAAAGACTTCAGTGTCTACCTTTAATGCTTATTAACATTAATGGTGATCATTTAAAGGTGTGTGTTTTATGTTTAGATTTATAAGTGTTGTTGATCTTAAGCAGACTAGGCAGAGAAATCCTCCACATTTTCTGTGCTCTCATTCAGGATGGCCCTAGGCATGTTACATGGGAAATGAGAATATGTGAATAAATACTCTCATACTTTCTTGGGCCTCAATGAAAAGAACATTTGTTACCATTTTTAGTCATAAATTAAAATTATTTCAGAGTAGGAAATATAACATTAATTTAGAACATGGCTGTCATAGATGAAACGTTTTACACATGTATTGCTGTGGTAGACATTCCTTGCATTTGTTGAAAGCCTCTCCTTTATAAAGTTAGTGAAGTGTGACTACTCTGACCTCCAAATACTGGGTGTATTTGAACTATGAAAGTAGGTTTAAAAGTTACACTTTTCTTTAATGCCCATTGATGATTTCTTTTTCTTTTTTTTTTTTAAGACAAAATCTAGCCCTGTCACCCAGACTGGAGTGCAGTGGTGTGATCTCGGCTCACTGCAGCCTCCACCTCCTGGGTTCAAACTGTTCTCCTGCCTCAGCCTCCCAAGTAGCTGGGACTAAAGGCGCACACCACCATGCCTGGCTAATTTTTTTGTAGACTGGGTTTCACCATGTTGGCCAGGCTGGTCTCGAACTTCTGACCTCAGATGTTCAGGCCGCCTCGGCCTCCCGAAGTGCTGGGATTACAGGCGTGAGCCACCGCGCCCATCCAGAGCAACAGGCACTGGGGCCTGCTAAGAGAGTGGAGAGTGGGAGGAGGGGGAAGAGCAGAAAAAAAAAAAAACTATCAGGTACTAGGCTTAGTACCTGGATGACAAAATAATCTGTACAACAAACCCCCGTGACACAAGTTACCCATATCATAAATCTGCACATGTAACCCTGAAGGTAAAAGTTAAGTAAATAAATATTTTATATTTATTTAAAAATTCTAAAATGGTTGTATTTTAAAAGTAAAAACAAATTTTGGTTAGGATTTGAGCTTATTCTTCTAATTTTCCAAATTAAATGTAAAATGAGAGCATCCCAGGTAGGGGGAGGTAGGGGAGAAACCAAATAATTTTCAAGTCATATTTGAAGAGCAGGTATGTTCTCTCATGATTTACAGTGCAGGTGCATTTTAATTTAACTGCTTCAAATGATGATAAAAATTGTTCAAGTAGAACAAAGCAAAGTTTTAGAAGTGACTTGTAAACAGCCCTTCTTAATTTTTTCCTGTTTTCTTTCCACTTATGTGACTTGCATGAATTTCTGAAGCAGTCCTTTCAAATGACACTGCTCCAAACATGTGAATTGCATTCATCAACAAAATCCAGCCTTTTCCTTTGTAGGACAATGTGGGGTCAAGAGGCAAGGGGTCTTTTCTTTGTCTAGCCTGGTGCCAAAGCAAAGACTAGTCCTCCCTGCATTTGGACCCAGTGACATGTTTCCGTTTGTCATTGAACACTAGGGGGAGGAACTGTAGCCTCTGAGGTACCCCCATTTGGTCCTCACCCTCTACCAGAGGATTTGCTGCTTCAGCTTCTTCAGTGCCCCAGGTATTTGATGCAAAGATTATGCACTTATGCTGCCAGTTATCAGGGTTGTGTGGGTGTCTTTAGAGGGGTCTCCCCTTAGCTTAGCATCAGGTCTCAATGACAGAATCTAAATAACACAGGTTACTCATCACGCGTTAAAGATTTTTTCCCTTTTCACATTGATGCTTCTGATATACTTTTATACGTTAGCTGATTGTATGTGCGTACTTTGTGGCTACCAAGATGCAGCTGGAAAGTGTGTGGGGGTTGTCTGCTTCCTCTGAGGCTGCTACAGGTGGTCAGGTGGGGGCGGCCGTGATAAAGGTACAGCACCCACTTCCGCCAGCTTGTCCTGTGCGCCCTGTAACCCACTGCATGAACCCGAGTGGCACTTCAACCGGATTTTCTTGTTGGCACTTTTATCTTTCACTGCTTCTGACTTGCCTGTTGAGGTTTATGACTAAGGTTGTGATTAAAAATTCCCTTTTTAGGTATGAAAAGTCTTTTCAATTACTTTGTGTTCCTTTTTTTGTTTTGTTTTGTTTTTGTTGTGTGTGGACTTTCTGGGTTTTGTAAAAATGAATCTTAAAAAAATCTTAATATTATGTAAGAGTTAGATAAAGGTTATAAGTAGCTAATATATTCTCTCATCAGGGCAATAGAATCAACGTATGTTCTTGGAAGATTAAGTGTGTTAAGTGCATTTTATGATGAAATGTTAAGTGCATTTCAGTGCACTGAAATGGGCATGGAAAAGCCCATTTCAGAATATTGTCATAAAATCATTAGACTTGGAAAGGTTTTTGTTTATTCAGTCTGTATTCCCCTATCTCTCTGTTTAATCTCTACATACTACTGTCCTTGGAGCACAGAGAAACGTGA
Source organism: Pongo abelii (assembly GCF_028885655.2). Lineage (NCBI taxonomy): Eukaryota > Metazoa > Chordata > Mammalia > Primates > Hominidae > Pongo > Pongo abelii. Next base: position 90,995,149 of record NC_071990.2, on the reverse strand, counting down.
GCTACCCTTGGAGGTTTATAGTCCCACTGGAAGAGAACCAGTGTTTATGCCTGATTATATGATAGGAGCTTTATATGTTCTTATTCAGTCTTTGAGGAAACCTTATAAATAAGATAATAACTTTTTCAGAGAAACAAGCTGGGGTTCTGAGACATTACCCACTTAGGGGCACCCAAAGGAAAGAGCAAGACCTCCAGCTCCATCACCAGTAATTTCCAGCCTGTGAGCTGCCCTCCACACTCAGTAATTTAAAAAACAACTTGATTTGGGGACATCTAGTAAATATTCTAGAAGTTCAGAGGCAAAAAAGCTAGGTTGCAGCTGAAGTTCTCAGATTTCCCACTGGCTGAGTGGGAAATCAGACCTGAACCTTGACAATGCGCAGAATTTGTATAGAGGAGCCAAGAGAAGAAGAGTTTCCGCACTGTATAAGCCAAATGAGGGAAGGTGTAATAACAAAGGAAAGGTGAGCACACAGGTTTAGGAGATGCAGTGTGGGCCAGTCCAGCTGGGAGCCATTACCATTTAACACTTAATGGAGTGCTTACTGTGCTAGGCACTCTTATAAGTTCTTCACACGTTTTAACTATTCTTATCTTCACAGCAAGCCTTTGCAGGAGATATTATCAAGTCCCCCCTGCCACTCCTTTTTTTAGAAACAGAGTCTTGCTCTGTTGCCCAGGCTCGAGTGCAGTGGTATGATCGTAGCTCATTGTGGCCTCGAACTCCTGGGCTCAAGTGATCCTTTTGCCTTAGCCTCCTGAGTAGCCAGGACTACAGGTGTGTGCCACCATGCCTGGCTAATTTTTTTTCCCCATAGAAACGGGATCTCGTTATGTTACCCAGGTTGGTTTTGAACACCTGGCCTCAAGCGCTTCTCCGCCTTAGCCTCCCAAAGTGCTGGGATTACAGGTGTGAGCCACTGCACCTGGCCTTCACTGAGGGATGAGGAGACTGAGGCATATAGCAGTTAAGTTGTGGAACTGTGATTCAAAGCATGGCCACCAGGATACAGAGCCTGAGGTCTTAGCTACTCTGCTGTCTTGTTTTCTCTCTACCAGGCAATGCAGGTTGCTTGTTAGAGGGGTGGTGAGGATTCTCGAATTGCTGGGGATAGCGAGAGGAAGATGAAAATGGCAGGGGTAGTGATAGAAAATGGCAGCAGCACGCTGGCCAATTTTACAAGAGGAAACATTAGGAAAGAAGAGAAGAAGGAGTTTTTCTCAGCTAAGCAGGATCTGGTCAGTGTAAGTGGGTAGGAAGAGATAGAGGTGAGATGTAACAAATCAATAGGCCTTGATGAATGACTGGAATTGAAGAAGAGGGAATGAGCAAAAATGAATCTAAGATTTGGAGCTTGATTGGCTGGGAGGATAATTCTGCTGTTGCAGAAATCAATGAGGTCAATAGAAAAGCTCATTTTTCCACAGCAGTAGTGTTGCAGCAAGAAATGAAGGCTTTTGAATGAGCATATGCAGTAGAGATACCATATGCAGGAAAAATGGCTCACTGGAGAGTTGAGAATAAAGGAGAGGAGTTCAAGGGAGGGAATGGGGATGATTGGGGGGCTGTCTGCGAGGAGAGACTTGATGTGCTGGGAGTAGATGATTTCTGAGGGAGAAAGAGAGAAAAACCCAGGGCCTTAAAAAGTGTCCTTGGTCAAGAAGCAGAAGGAGAAAGAGGAGCAGGAAACCATAAAAGAAACAGGCGAAGCAGGAGAGAGAGGAGAATAAAAAGAGAAAAAAAGAAAACTACTGAACAGCGTCAGACACTACAAAGAAGTCAAGGAGAACAAGAGTGAAAGGGGGACATAAGATTTGACAAGGAAGAAGGCCCTTTGTACCCTGCATAGTAAGTCTTGGTGGCATGAGGAGGTGAAATCCAGTTGCATTAAGGTCTGTGGTATTGCTGAGTTCTTCCTCATGGGCAAGTCCCTGGACCTTTTCTAAGCACTAAATTTGCAGGTAGTTCAATGTCAAGCAGAGAAGGAAGTTGGTTAACAGCACTTGGTTGCATGATACTACGTTTTGTTATAGTGACCTAACTGATCTAACGTGTTTTGTCTTTCAGCGCGTTCATTCACATAGCTCCCAGTTTTAACATTTCGCCACCTACTGAAGACATCATTTGGGGCCAAGCTGATGAGCCCTTGAAGCATAGCAGGTGAGGCAAGGACCTCAGCTTGGTCTTCATTTCATAAGTTTACACAGCTAGCTTACATTCCCACCAGCAGTGTGAAAGTGTTCCCTTTTTACCACATCCATGCCAGCATCTATTTTGTTTTTCAGTTATGTCCGTTCTTACAGGAGTAAGATGGTATCTCATGTGCTTTTAATTTGCATTTCCCTAATAGAGATGTTGAGCATTTTTTCTTATGTTTGTTGGCTATTTGGATATCTTCTTTTGAGAATTGTCTGTTCATGTCCTTTGCCCAGTTTTTGATAGGTTTTTTTAAATTAGAGTTTATTAGCTTTTAATATAAACATGAGAAAACCACATAAATTGTAGCATTCTTTTCAGAATAAAACTGCAATCAATACTTGAATGAATCTCTAAGCTCTGAACTTTATAAACAATGTTTTTTCTTTTTTTTTTCTTTTCTTTTCTTTTTTTTTTTTCTTTAATGGGGTTGTTTTTATCTTGCTGATTTGAGTTTCTTGTAGATTCTGGATATTAGTCCTTTGTCAGGTGCATAGTTTGCAAAGATTTTCTCCCATTTTGTGGGTTGTCTTTTTACTCTGTTGATTAATTCTTTTGCTATGCAGAAGCTTTTTAGTTCAATTAGGTCCCAACTATTTATTTTTGTTTTTGTTGCATTTGCTTTTGGGTTCTTAGTCATGAACTTTTTGCCTAAGCCAATGTCTAGAAAAGTTTTTCCGATGTTCTAGAGTTTTTATGGTTTCAGGTGTTAGATTTAAGTCTTTGATTCATCTTGAGTTGATTTTTGTATAAAGTGAGAGATGAGGATCCAGTTCATTCTTCTACATGTGACTTGCCAATTATTCCAGCACCATTTATTGAATAGGGTATTCTTTCCTCACTTTATGTTTTTGTTTGCTTTGTCAAAGATCAGTTGGCTGTAAGTATTTGGCTTTATTTCCGGATTCTCTGTTCTGTTCCATTGGTCTATGTGCCTATTTTTATACCAGCACCATGCTGTTTTGGTAACTATAGCCTTGTAGTATAGTTGGAAATTGGGCAATGTGATGCCTCCAGATTTCTTCTTTTTGCTTTTGTTCTTTTGGCTATGTGTACTTTTTTTGGTTCCTTATGAATTTTGGAATTTTTTTTCTAGTTCTATGAAGAATGATGATAGTATTTTGATGGGAATTGCATTGAATCTGTAGATTGCTTTTGTCAGTATGGTCATTTTCATAATATTGATTCTACTCATCCATGAGCATGAAATGTGTTTCCATTTGTTTGTGCCATCGATTATTTCTTTCAGCAGTGTTTTGTAGTTTTCCCTGTAGAGATTTTCACCTCCTTGGTTAGGTGTATTCCTAAGTATTTTATTTGTTTATTTAGCAGCTGTTGTAAAAGGGATTTAATTCTTGATTTGATTCTCAGCATGGTCACTGTTGGTGTATAGCAGTGCTACTGATTTGTGTTCATTGATTTTACCTCCTGAGACTTTACTGAATTCTAGGAGCTTTTTGGATGAGTCTTTAGAGTTTCTTAGGTAGTACAACCACTATGGAAAACAGTGTGGAGATTCCTTAAAGAACTAAAAGTAGAACTACCATTCCGTCTAGCAACCCACTATTATCTACCCAAAGGAAAAGAAGTCATTATATGAAAAAGACACTTGCACATGCATGTTTATAGCAGCACAATTCGCAATTGCAAAAATACGGAACCAGCTTAAATACCCATCAACCAATGAGTGGATAAAGAAAATGTGGTATATATACATCATGAAATACTACTCAGCCATAAAAAGGAACAAAATAATGGCGTTCATAGCAATCTGGATGGAATTGGAGACCATTATCCTAAGTGAAGTAACTCAGAAATGGAAAACCAAATATAGTGTATCATATGAATGATATAATGGACTCTGGAGACTCGGGGAAGTTCCACTAGGGAACTTATCCATGTAACCAGAAACCACATGTTCCCCCAAAACTATTGAAATAAAATAAAAATTAAATTAAAATTTTAAAAGTTCACACAGCTGCCCAGCGTGTATCTCACTCACCGGGGCCATCAGCTTATTCTGTGTATTTCTAAGCATCTTATGAACACACTGATTGTTATAAGGAATCCAAACAATATAGCACTGCCACACTTGGGGCTGCTTTTTGTTTTAGGGCTCTTTTATTATGTCAAGTCCAACCGATATGAAAATAACCTAAATTTTCTCCGACTTCTCAGAAATTCTCAAAACATCAAAATGTGCCCCGTCTTTTGATGCTGGTTACCCCTTGGTGGGAATCCAGGATTTCCTTATTTCAGTGTCACAGCTGTGAGCTGTAAGCCATTTCATTCACCAGTGCTAGTTACAGTTGGTTTTATTTAAGCTGCCAGATTTGGAAATGCACCTCACTATAGCATTAGTTTAAAAAATTTAGGAAGGGGAGAAGAAATTTGTATGTACAAATGATGTTTTTTACTTTTGGACTGTAAGTATGTTTTTTGGTTCTTTATTCTTCCCACCAGTTTTTCTGGGTAGCTATAACTTGGTAGTATCAACTTTTAGAAAACTCAGAAGACTTAGAAGGATGTAAGCTCTCTCCCTTCCCTTCCCACCCCTCACCCCCAACATAGAATATTGGTAGGTGAAACTTTATTAAATAGAGTCTGCACAAAGTAGTCAGACCTTAGCCCCACCTAACACTGCCACTTGTCTCTGTTACTGTTTTCTGTTGATATTAGCGTCTTCATTCAGAAGGATGAGAGGGGAGAAAAAAATGAAAATGAAGTTAATTTTGTTCAGCAAAAGTTAAAGTGTCTTTGGCTGAACTCTGGGTAGCTGGTTTTGGAGTTGTATGGGGTTTCATTTATTCTCCAGGTCTCTTAGTCTTCACTTGAAAATAGAAACTAGAGTTCATTTTTCCTGACAGGAACGAACTTAATTATTTACCTAGAATGGTTAGTAATCTGTTCTTATTACCAGAAAGCTTTCTTCTGATCTATTTAGTATCTTTTTTCATAAGAGTTTGAATATATTAGCATGTATTCTCAATAGAATCTAACCTTTCATTATTAAAGTTCCTAAATATCTTATATTACTATGTTTTAACATTATGAACATTGACTCTCATTGTTTAGAGTTTTGCTTCTCTAATTATCTTGGGTGAAGGACCAGTTTTGTTTTTAATTTCCAGTATGTCATGGATTGATAATTTTATAAAATGCAATAAAAATGATTTACTAGAAAAATGAAATTTAAAGAAACTAAAAACATAAGCCTGATTAAACATTTATTATTCTTATAGTCAACAGACATAAAATTACTCTGGCAAGCTGCTGTAAAAAAAACTCTAAAGGTCTACTCTCAGTTTCTGTGCTTATTCTGGGACTGGGGCTGGTCTGCAGAGTCCAGTTTGAGTTGCGCTGTTGGACAGAATATATACAATTTAGGAGACTGAAGTTCAGTAGATACTAATTTCAGAACATATCCTCAAAGTGGGTTTTGGGGGACTGTCCCCTTCACATTTCTTGCATATATAAAAGGCAAGTGCAGTTCGGGTACAGTGGTTCACGGCTGTAATCCCAGCACTTTGGGAGGTCAAGACAGGCAGATCACTTGAGATCAGGGGTTTGAGGCAAATTTGGCCAACATGGTGAAACCTCGTCTCTACTAAAAATACAAAAATTAGCCAGGCGTGGTGGTGTGCACCTGTAATCCCAGCTACTCAGGAGGCTGAGGCATGAGAATTGCCTGAACCCGGGAGGCAGACGTTGCAGTGAGCCGAGATCACGGCACTGCACTCTAGCCTGGGCGACAGAGCAAGACCCTGTCTCAAAAAAAAAAAAAAAAAAGCAAGTGCAGAAGAAAAACCTGTTTGCTTAAACTTTTTCTACTTTTAAAAAAATTATAGGACAATGCATAAAATAATATTTAGGTGAATATAGAAAAAGTTGATTGTCTTTCTCCCACTCCTCTGGTTGTTTCTTTTCCTTTCTCTATACATCATATACATACATACAAATATATACCTTTACATGGAGAAGGGACATTTTTTCTCCTACTAAAATGGCATCATAAACGATACTCTGCAACTTTCTTTAATATTTTGTTACAACATTTATCCGTATCAAATATGAATCTAGTGGCTCTTTTTAACAGTTGCATAATATCCTATGGTATCGTTGTACCATAGTTTATTCAATTATTCCCCAGCTGATATACATTCAAGAGCATTCTAGGTTTTTACCATTCCTAACAACACTGCAGTTAAATTCTTATACATATATTTTATGTATCTACTTTGATATTTGAAGGATAGTTTCCTAAAAACGGAGTCAATGACTCATACATGATGTCAGATGATACTCCAAAAAAGTTACATTGCTGTAGAGTCACACCTGCAAAATATGAGAGTACCTGTTTGCCTCACCCATAGGAATCTTTTTAAGTGTTCTCTCTCTGCAGTGTAAAGTGATCACTAGCTGTTTTAATTTGAGTTCCCATGATTGCCAGCGAGAGTGTGCTTCTTTTCATATGTTTAAGGGCCTGCTGGATCTTTCTATTCAATTTGGGGGCAACAGAACTTGACAGATTTTATTTTATTAGATCTTTTGTGTACCAAGTTTTCTGCCTGTAGTACACGCAGTGGTTGGGGTTTATATTATTTGTTCGTTTTAGTAGGGTAGAGGACATGGGAAAAGAACAAAGATACAGTGTTGAGGGTTTTTTGGTGGGGGGGAGATGTCTAATTTTCTTTGTCTAACATGTTTTTTTTCTTCAAGATCAGCTTACAGGAAATCCGTCCCTATTTGTGTGTGATGTAAAAAGGGCACAGGGTGGGGCATCTTTATAGCTTGGCATAGTGTATATCGTTATTCAAGACTGCTCAAAGACTGTGCATTGGCATGTGTACTTTTAAAAAATTGAGGTAAGTTCATATAAAGTTAACCCTCCTCAAGTGTACAATTCAGTGGCATATAGTACATTCACAGTGCCGTGCGACTGGGACCTCTGTCCAGTTCTGAAACATTTTCCTCACCCCAAAGGAAACTCCGTCCCCATTAAGCAGTCACTCCTCATTCCCCTCATCCCTCAACCCCTGGAAACCACTCATCTGCTTCCTGCGTCTGTGGTTTCACCTTTTCTGGATATTTCATATAAATGAGTCATGCAGTATGTGACTTTTTGTGTCTGGCTTTTTTCATTTAGCATAACATTTTTGAGGTTCATTTGTATTGTTGTGTGTATCCGTACTTCATTCCTTATTGTGGCTGGATAAAATTTTATTGTATACTACAATATACAATAATTTGTTTATCCATTTACCAGTTGATATTAGGGTTGTTTCCACCTTTTGGCTGCTGTGAACAATTGCCCATGTACACCTAGATGCCAAGTTAAGTCATAGAGAGGGATGAGGGAAGAAGAAGGACAGCTGAAAAGAGCCTCCCAGGGAGCATCTTCTGTCTTCTAGAGCTTTCCTGTCTCTGTAGTTGGTCATCTACAGGCTCTTTAGGAGGCCAGGTCAGTCATGGGGCCAGATTTGGGATCTGTTTTCATTGGGATTTAAAAAGGAATTTACATCCCACCCTCAGGGCACTAGGTCTGCTCTAGCCTCCATGAGTGCAGTTGCCACGAGGAACATTCATGGCTATTCCTCCATGGTTGTTGCCTCTACCTTTAGCATCTGGGTTGGAGCTTGTAGAATGTGGTGATCAGAAGGAGGAATTGTGCCCACATAGTACCTGGGCATACAACAGTATAGGCTCATTTCCCATCTCTGCAGCCTTAGTCCAGTTATGTACCTCTCAGTTTTCTCCCTGGTAAAATGGCATTACTAATACTTACATCATAGGGTTGTAGAGATAGTTACATGGGATAATGTTTAGAGAGCACTGTTACGGTACCATGTGGTAGTACTTGATAAATGTTCATTTTTTCTCTTCTCAGTGTTTCTCTGTCCTCTCTTATCCGGTGCCCAGGACATTACATACTTCACAAGGTAGTAGTAAGTTTAAAATGAGTTGATAATGCAGATGAAGTCTCTTAGCACCATGCCTGCAACGTAAGTCAACACTCACTATATACAGAAAGATACCTTACCTTGCAGTTAGGATTTCTCATTGGGAAAATGCCATCCAGTTGATTACAAGCCATCTAAAGTGTTTTAAGTGGTAAAGATTTCACCTGGGTATATTGAGTTGTTCTGCAGTGTGGTGTTTATTACCATAGACACATCAGGCTAATTAAGACAGCCATGTTCAGGATAGATGCACTATCACTAAGATCGTGATGTGTGAGTTGGGCATTTCTCATCATGTTAGCACAAATATATTAAAGAAAGTTACTTTTATATCAAAGTGTTTGCATCCCAAAGAAAATACTTGTACAGCCTAAAATTCTCTTTCTTGTGGAAGCTGACAAGAGACTTCTGTCTTGCCCTCCAAAGTGATTTAGTATCCTGTTTTGAGTACTCTTTGGGTGCTGTTATTTAGAAATTCTATTTTAGAGCAAATGGGAAGGATTTTATAAAAAAGGGAGAAGCAACTGTCCTCCACCATGCTCTCTCTCAACTGTGTAACAAGCCTCTCTGAAGGTGAAGTAGATCCCCATAATGTGGGCCCCGTGCGAGACCCTTTTACAAGGTTTTCTTGTTGTAATGGCTGATATAATTAAAGGAGAGAGTTCATGTTTTGTCTGAAATGGAGCATGCCTTGAGTTACAATGTTTTGTTTTTCTCACCAAATAATAGCGAACAGCTTGTATAAGATTTTTACATAAACATTTGAAAAAGCATTCTTGTCTTCACTGAAATTGTGAAAGCCTTTTAAGAATATTTGTAGCACTTATGTTTTTAAATGTATAGGTCTAACATGCAGTTGTTTATTTGGTAAATTCATTCCATGAGGGTGCTTTGAATCTACCTCCAACCTCTCACGGGTCTCCCAGACTTCCCAGGAACCACTGCTTGACAGCTGGAGAGACAGCAGGTGAACCAGGGTCTCACTGGGAGGGAAAGACCAGGAAACCCCAAAGGGACAGCTTTCTGGAGAAAAATTCCTGGCTGTGAATGCCTCTTCACCTCCATCCCAGATGCACACTTCCAGGATGTGCAGATTGAGTCAACATCATGTCTGTAGAGGACAACAACATGTCTTTTGTTAGTCTTGACATTTCTTTAGCCCTAGGCTTCTCAAGTTTTAGATGTGTGGTGCTCAAGAAATGCATTTACAATTTGAAAACCTGGTGCTCATTAAGTAATTCTTTTAAAACTTTTTTCTTTTCCTTTTGAAAAATTCAAACCTAGAGAGGAGATGAAAGAACCGTATGAAGAACATTTATATATCCTTTGTTTGTATTTGCCAATTATTAATATTTGTTATTTTGTCTCTGTTTTATATGTGTGTTGGCAAGAGGGGTTCATTTTTTAGAACTATTTAAAAGTAAGTTGCAGACTTACTTTCATGACATTTTTCCCTAAAGACTTCAGCATCATTTCTGAAGAATAAGAACATTTTCCTACGTAACCACAATCCTGTTATAAAGTAAGTCTTAATTGAAGACTTCAGACAGAGGACAAAAGAGTGAAAAAGGCAGAGATTGAACAAAGCTATAATTGAACTTGGAAAGTATAAGGAGAAGAAATATAGGAAGGTAACTAGAACTCCTGTTTGGTTCCTTAAAGGATAAATTGTGTATATACCAATAAATCACCCAATGAATGCAGATTTTCTTCAAATATTTACTTTATGTAGTCCAAGGAGTTTCTCCTGGTGCTCTGAAGTCAGTGTTTTGGCCAGGGTTATAAGCTTTTCAGCCTGTAAATACATTTCTTCAGCATCATCAATCTAAAACCTGAGTGACCACATCCTACTTAGACTTGTGGTTAGGAGCAAATTTTCAAGGGATTTTGCTGGTGCCGTTACATTGAGAACATGGGACCTTCAGTTATTACAGTCAGAAATGTTTACTAATGGGCAGTTAGCGTAAACATGGGAGTCCTTTCCTGACATTTCATTTAGGTTTGAGTAAAAGCTGATGTGTTAGCACACTATTTTGAGAAATAATTTTACAGGCTTGGCAAAATGTTAAGCTTGATGTCATCACAGACTTTTGCAGATTTAGGCTTCAGGAGTCAGTGCAAGAAAAAATGCTACTCTTATAAAGGCTGAACAGCAGGAACAAAGTTAAGTGGATGGCATGTAGACACATCACTAATTTGTCTATTTTAAAACAAAGATATACATTTTCTTGATACCACTAGCTTATAGAACATTAAACAAAAGGTTTCTTTGGACTGTTTCCCTGAAAGCCCCCTTCTTCGGTAGGATTTAATATTTTGCCAGAAGAATTATGTTTGGGGATTTATTTTTCAAATTTTTTAAAAAAGCTATTTTCACTAAGCTTTGGGATGGGAACCATATTAAGCTGTCTGTCTGACTAAGCACATCAGGCATCATCATGTCAAGAATGAGAAACTGTGTGTTTCCTTTAACAGCGGTGTATGTCATAGAGATGTTTGACCCATGAATTTTCATGAAAAGGTCCGTTTTCAGTAAACTCTTGTGCTTACCTAGTGTCTTCAATGTGATAACTGGCCTCCCACTGATCAGGGGTGAGATGCATCACAGAGAGTTTGAAACTATACATTTTATCTTTTATTTCCTTTTTCTTTTTACTCTTTCAGCCTTCAGTGGTCATGGAGATTTTTTATTTTAAATTCCAATTTTACATATCAAATTTACAAGCTGTGACTTTTAAAATAATTGTTGTACTCTTTTCTGTGAGTGAATTTTAAAAAGCATTTAATGTAAAATGCATGTGTAGTTTCTTGTGTATCAAAGCCTTGCTTTTCCTTAGCTCAGCTTAATCGTCTCCTGTTTCCAATTTGTGTTAGAAAGTTCTGTGTGAAATGTGAACTCTAGTTTATATACTTACTGTTAATGCGTGTCCCTTGGGATAATAGCCCTTGAGCTATCTTTGTGGCTGTCTTACGTAGACCATTTGACTCTTTCTCCTTTAATGCCAAGTATCCACTTTTCACATGTAAATTGGAGATGTCACTACCTGAACTTGGACACCAGTGTGTGCATGTAATGTTGATTGGTGTCATCATGGTTTTTGGCTACTCTGTGATAATTTTGTTTTTCAGAGGCAAATTTTGTGAGGCCAAACTTCGGAGATTGGGTCTGTACATCATTCATTCTTTCAGTCAGTAAACATCCATTTAGTGCCTACTCTGTGTCAGTGCTAGTCAAAAAGGAACAGGGCAGGATTGCTGTCCTGGAGTCATGTGCATGCATGGTACCCATGAATGGGTACTAACAGCACAACAGCCACTTGAATGGCCTGGGAATGGGGGCGAGGGGATGGGAAGGGGTTCCACAGATAGGTGAATTGGTCTGTAAAAGTCATCGCTGTACAAATGAATCCCAAACCAAACATTGAAACAGTGCCCAGTAGATTCCCCCAGTTAGGACAGGGTCATAGAGCATTTTAGGCAAAGGGCCCATACAGTGCCATAGAAGCATGAAACATATGCCACATTGTATGAATTTCAAATAACTTCATATAATGAGAGTTTGGGAACATGGAGAAGGTAGTGGAGGAAGATCAGACTAAAACTGATTATGAAGGACCTTATGTACTATGCCAAGGAGGCTGGCCTTCATCCTGTAGTCAGTGGGGAACAACTTCAGGAATCTTAATGCAGAGGTTTCATGATGAAATTTGTGCTTTAGAAATATTCTCTTGCAGCACTATGGAGGTACAGCTAAGTAGGAATGGAATCCAAGGCAAGAGGGTCACTCTGCTCCTACAAAAGTTCATGGGGCAGTGGCAGTTGGGAGATAAGGAGATGATGGTGCTGAGAGCTAGTTAAGAAATAGAATCCTCAGAACTTGGTAACTGATTGGTTATGGTTATTGAGACTACATGGGTGACTACATGAGTGATCTCATCAGTATATAAGTGCTCAATTAGGTCATGAGATCGAGGGGCGATATTAATGTAGGAAACAGAGAACAGAGAGAACCAATGACATAAGCCCTAGGAAGTGGACTTTTAAGGAGGAAGCAAATAAAAAGAAGCTTTAGAAGGAATGATCTGAGGGTATGAAGAAAACCTGAGGATAGGGTGTTCTGCGAACCCAAAGCAGGAATCTGCAGAAGGAGTGGTCAAGAATGTTGAATACTTCAGAGGGGTCAAGCAAAGGTTCCCGGATGTGTCAACTGGTAGGTTCAGTAATCCTAGCAAGAGCAATTAGTGGGTGGTGAAAAATAAGAAATGGGATGGTTCATTTATACTACTCTTTAAGGAGCTTAGATATGAAGGAAAGGAGAGCAAGAGTTGTCAAGGAACGTTTTTTTAATATTCTTTTTCAAGGTTAAAATCTCAAGCAAGTTTACATGCTGGAGGATAGATATAATCCATTAGAGAGGAAGAAGAAGGAGATAACTGATGGAATAATGTCTCTAAGCAGATCTGATGGCTTATAAGCTAGAACACATGGCAAGATTAGCTTTGGGCTAGAGAAAGGACAACTCAGTTTTTAATAGATGGGAACAAAGGAGGAAAGACTGGGTGTGGATATGGATAAGGGATTGTAGGTCTTGAAAGTTGGAAGTTTGAGGGCTGTAGTGTCCATGAAAATAAGTGCTTAGATCTACAGCTAGAAGCATAGTTGACTGATGGCCCAACTGCTGCCCCTCTGCAGCCACCCTTGCATTGTACTAAACTACAAATTGCCACTAGCTTCTCCCAGTCATGACCAAGCACAATAGGGGCTCCTATTGCAGGCTCATTCCTCTGGGCCACAGGACTTTTCCAGTGGGCCAAATTGGCTCAAGAACTCCTACTGGCCTGAGCAGACCTTTCTTGAAACTGTGCTGGAATCCAAGACTTCCTAGCCATTCCTTCTTCCTTTCCTCTCCATGTCCATAGGTGTGGTTCGAAGGACCTCCCACATTCTGTGTCTTCCTTTCTCAATATATCTTTTGTATTTCTAGTTCTATCTTGGTACCTGCTTCTGGGTAGACCCAAACTAACATAAAGAATTTGGTCAAAATGTGTATATTATTAAGGTAATGCTAGCTGCTGTAAAAATAACTTCTCAGTTCAACAACGTGTACATCATTCAGACAGAAATTAGTAAGAAATGCAGGACTTGAATTGCATTTTTGACCAAATGGACCCAATAGACACGTACAGAATTTTCCATCCAACAGCAGCAGAATGTAAATTTTTCTAGAGTACACATAGAACATTCTCCAGGATGTTAGGCCATATATTAGGCCACAAAATTTAAGATTGAAATTATGTCTAGTATCATTTCAGATATAACTTCAAACCACAGTGGTATAAACTAGACATCAGTGACAGGAGGAATCTTGAAAAATTCACAAATATCTGGAACATAAACAACATGCTCCAGAACAACCAATGGGTCAAAGAAGAAATTAAAAGAGAAATTTAAAAAATGCCTTGAGACAAATGACAATGGAAACACAATATATCAGAACTGATGGGATGTAGGAGAAGCAGTTCTAAGAGGAAAGTTTATAGCAATATATGCCTACATTAGAAAAGAAGAAAGATCTCAAATGAATAGTCTGACATTACACCTCAAGGAACTAGAAAAAAACAAACTAAAACCAGATTAGTAGAAGGAAAAAAATAAAAATCAGAACAAACATAAATCAAATGGATAATAGAAAAACCACAGGAAGAATCAATAAACTTAAGAGTTGGGTTTTTTTAAAAGTAAAATTGGCAAACCCGTAGATAGTCTAACAAAGAAAAAAGAAAACTCAAGTAAAACCAAAAATGAAGTTGAAGAAATTACAACAGACACCTCGGGAATAAAAAGGATGATAAGTCCCTATTATGAACAATTATATGTCAACAAATTGGATGGCCTAGAGGAAACAGATAAATTCCTAGGAAAATACAACCTACCAGGATTGACTCAGGAAGGAATAGAAAGCCTGTAACAGACCAATCACAAATAGATTGGAGAAGTAATGAAAAACCTCTCAACAAAGCCAAGCCCAGGAACAGATAGCTTCACAGCTGAATTCTACCAAACATTCAAAGAATTGATACCAGTACTTCTTAAACTCTTCAAAAAAAAAAAAAAATAGAACTAGAAGGAATACTTTCAAACACATTTTATGAGGCCCGGATCACCTTGATACCCAGCCAGCCAAAGACATCACAATAAAAGAAAATTTAAACCCAATTTCTCTGATGAATATTGGTGCAAAAAGCCCCAGTAAAATATTAGGAAACTAAATCCAACAACACATCAAAAAGATTACATGTCATGACTGAGTGGGATTTATCCCTGGCATACAAAGCTGGTTTAACATCTGCAGATCAATCAGTAGTGATACATTGCATTAACAGAATGAAAGATAAAAATCACATGATAATCTTAATTGACACAGAAAAAGCATTTGACAAAGTCCAACATCCTTTATTGAGAAAAATGCTCAATAGTGTATGTATAGAAGGAAATCTTCTCAATGTAATAAAGGCCATTTATGAAAACCCACAGCTAACATTATAATACATGGGGGAAAACTGAAAGTTTCTCCATGAAGGTCTAATATTAGGCAGGCATGGATGCCGGCTTTCACCACTTCTATTCAACATAGTACTGGAAGTACTAGCAATAGTAATTAGATAAGGAAAAGAAATTAAAGGCATTGAGGTCAGGAAGAAGTAAAGTTATCTCTATTTGCAGATGGTGTGATCCTATATTGTAGGGGGAAAAAAAAGCCCCTGCAGATTCCACACAAAAAAAACTGTTAGAACAATGAATGAATTCAGTAAAGCTGTGGGATGCAAAATCAACATGCAAAATCAGTTGCGTTTTTTTTTTCATACCAATTACAGTCTGTTTGAAAAGAACATGAAGAAAATGGTCCCACTTAACAATACCATCAAAAAGAACAAAATACCTAGGAATAAATTCAACCAATGTGAAAGATATGTACACTGAAAACTATGAAATGTTAATGAAAGAAATTAAAGAAGCACAAAAAATGGAAAGATATCCCATGCTCATAGGTCAGAAGAATTAATATTGTTGAAATGTCCATAGTACCCAAACCAATATACAGATTCAATGCAATCTCTTATCAAAATCCCAATGACCTTCACAGAAATAGAAAAAATGCTTCTTAAATTTGTACAGAACCATGACAGACCCTGAATAGCCAAAACAATTATGAAAAAGCAAAACAAAGTTGGAGGTATTATACTTCCTGATTTAAAATTATATTACAAAATTTGTAGTAATAAAGACAGTATTATACAGGCATAAAAACAGACACATAGACCAGTGGAACAGAAGAGAGAGTCCAGAAATAAATCCACATATATATAGTCAACTAATTTTTGACAAGGGCACCAAGAAGACACAATGGGAAAAGAATAGTCTCTTTGATAATGATGTTAAGAAAACTGGATTTCCACATGCAAAAGAATGGAATTGGACTGTTATCGTATACCATATACAAAAATCAACTCAAAATTGATAAAAGACCTAAATGTAAAAGCAGAAACTGTAAAACTCCTAGACAGGAACATAGGGGAATAGCTCCTGGACATTGGCCTCGGTAGTCAGCTTTTGGATATCACGACAAGAGCTCAGGCCACAAAAGCAAAATTAAATAAATGGGGGCTGGGTGCAGTGGCTCACACCTGTAATCCCGGCACTTTTGGGAGGCCGAGGTGGGCGGATCACAAGGTCAGGAGATCGAGACCATCCTGGCCAACATGGTGAAACCCCGTCTCTACTAAGAATACAAAAATTAGCTGGGTGTGGTGGCGCACACCTGTAATTCCAGCTACTTGGGAGGCTGAGGCAGGAGAATCACTTGAACCCAGGAGGCCGAGGTTGTAGTGAGCTGAGATGGCGCCACTGCACTCTAGCCTGGAGGACAGAGTGAGACTCTATAAATGGGACTACACCAAACTAGAAAGTTTCTGTACAGTAAAGGAAACAATCAACAAAGTGAAATAGCAGCCTACAGATTGGCAAAAAATTCCAATCAGTATATCCCAATAGCCCAGTGTACATCAGATATTTTGCAAATCATATATTTGGTAAGAAGTAGCCAAAATTTATCAGGAACTCATACAACTCAATAGCAAAGAACAAACGAATTACATGATTTATAAAATGGGCAAAAGGCCTGAATAGACATTTTTCTAAAGAAGACACAAAGATGGCCACAGGCATATGAAAGAGTACACAACATCATATCAGGGAAATGCAAATCAAAACCACTGTGATTTACCTCCTCACAACTGTTAGGATGGCTGTTATCAAAAAGCCAAAAGATAA
The DNA here is from genome assembly GCF_028885655.2 of Pongo abelii. Lineage (NCBI taxonomy): Eukaryota > Metazoa > Chordata > Mammalia > Primates > Hominidae > Pongo > Pongo abelii. The sequence goes on along the minus strand of NC_071990.2, from coordinate 90,978,659 downwards.
CAAATGTTGGTGAGGATGTGGAGGACTCTTGTCCACTGTTGGTGGGAATGTAGATTGGGTATAGTTGTTATGGAAAACGTTATAGAGGTTTCTAAAGAAATTAAAAACAGAACTACCGTATATGACCCAGCCATTCCTTTTCTGGGCATATACCCAAAGGAAATGAAATCACCTCGTAAAGATGTCTGCACTCCCATGTTCACTAAAGCATGATTCACAATAACTAAGATATGGAAACAACCTAAGTGTCTGATGATGGACAAATAGAGAAAGAAGTGGCTATAAGTATACCACATTTGGTATATACCCAATGAATATTATTCAGCCCTAGAAAATCATGAGAGCTTGTCATTTGCCACAACATGGGTAAGCCCATTGTGCTAAGCGAAATACGCCAAAGAAAGACACATATTATATGATCTTACTTATATGTGGAACCAAAAAAATTTCAAATATGCAGAGAGAGAGAATAAAACAGTGGTTACCAGGGATATGGGTTGTGGGCAGGAAATGGAGAGATGTAGGTCAGAGGATACAAAGTAGTATGAACAAGTGTAGAGATCTAATGTGCAGTATGAAGACTATAGGTAATAATGGGATTCATGCTAAATGAGATTTTAGCTACTCTTAACACAAAAACAAAAATAGGGTAACTGAGATGATGGATATGTTAATTTGCTTCACTACATAACCTTTTTACTATCTATATTAAGCCTATAATATCACATTGTATACCATAAATATACGTAATAAAAATTATTTTTAAAAAGAAAAAGAAAAAATACAAGATAACTTCTCAACATTTCACTGTTCTAACACAAGTTTCTTCCTTATTCACATGAGGTCTTAAATGGGTGTTGATGAATGGTAGGTGACATTTTCCTCCTGGAAATCCTTCAGGAATTCAGATTCCTTCCGTCTTGTAGTTTCTCCATCTTCAACATGTGACTCCCAGAGTTACTGTGCTTGTTTGCATCACATCAAGAGAGGGGGAAGAACATGGAAGGTTACACATGGAAGGTTTTTATGGAGTAGGCCTAGAAATTAGCATAGAAATTAGGCCTAGAAATTAGCATAATCACTTTCACTTACATTTCGTGGTAGAACTCAGTCACATGTCACCAACTAGCTGCAAAGGAGGCTGGAAAACGTGGCCCAGCTGTGCACCAGGAAGAGGACACTATAAGTTTCATGGAATAGTCCCTGTGGGAAGTGGGAGGACACAGCTAATGCTATGAGGCCTGGATTTATCACACTGTACAATTTATGTGAGGTTTTTTTTTTCCCCAGGAGCTTCAACGTTGAGTTCACTGGTGAAGTTGCTGAGAAAACAGGTGGTTGAGTTTGAAATTCAGAGTTTGGAGGTTCAAAACTGAATAGTTTTAAAAGGAAAACTTGGGCAAGTGTCCATTGGAAAATGTCTTTTCAATGTTTCGGTACATTTGGGGGTTGATATGAGAAGGGCTTAGTCACAACATATGTCACTCTGTGTGTTGCTGGTTTTGAGTCCTGCACCTGGACAACCAAACAGGACTGGCCCCTTCCTTCCTGCTTCACGTTGGACCCTTCAGTCGGAGATAGTATGGCTTACAAAGGGAGAGATGTTTTCAAACCCTGTGAAACCACCCAGTGTTCAGATGAACCATTTATCTTGCACTTTTCTCTAATACAAATGAATGAACCTTGCTTCTTCTAGCTAGTACCCTTATTCACCTGCTCTTCTGGTGGTATGCAATGCTCATTACATTTTTTGCTTTTGCAAATTTGTCTCATTGTGTTTCCTTTGCTTAAAGTTGGCTCTCTTCTTCCTCCCTCTTCTCCTCCCTTGAATCATTGTCAGTCCAAATCCTGGACAACCTGTCCTCTCAGGCCCAACTCAAATGCCATCTCCTCTGTCATTCTCCCCATTTACCACAATTGAGTGCCTCCTCTATTCCTGACACCCTTTGAGTCTCAGTTTCACCACTCAGGTGGCCCATGGCTGCCTTGATACTTTTGTATGAGTCTTTCACCTACTAGATTTAAAACTTGATGATAGAACTGTGACTTCCTAGTACTACCTGCTCTTAGCACAATGTCTTACACACAGTACATTTTTAATAAATAATTATTGGTGAAAATGAATAAATATTGCTTATTGTGGAGCAGATAGAATGAAGTTCAGTTTGGAGAATCAGTCTTGTGTGGCCACAGATCACATGAGGAATGTAAAAGTTAAATAGATAAAACAAGCCTAAGATAATGGGTTAGAAGGGGAGAAAGGCCTGCACCGATTTTTTGCATCTCTAATGATTATAGAGATATGATTTGTATTATTTATGTGGGCTAGAAAAGGGGATCTCTATTAGGGCTCTGAAGTTTGTGAAGGCTCCAGCCACCCATCTGATGTTGAAAAGGTCAATTGATTGAGTACCCACTGTATTTACAATCTTGACTTATTTTGGAGCATTAATGGAGGCAAACTGAGATTTTAGTTGGTTGTAGGCAGTATAAGTTATATCAATGCTCAGGGGAGTAGTTTTGAGTTTGAAACATCACAGTAACTTCTTCAGGCTTTTAAGATGTACATAAAATACTTGTAAGCGAAAGATAATGAATTGACAAGAGACCTCTTTATACAGCTAGAATATATCAAGTTGTTACTTTTCTACAAATCTCCTTATAGATTGGGTTTTGCTGGTACTGTTTTTATGGTTGTAGTATGGTTGTAGTTGTTTATTGTAGGTTAAAAGTCCAAGAGGAAATGGCTCTTAAATATAAAATGTATATTCTAAATATAATATATAGATACTATGTATAAGCTATTCTTCTGCTGTAGGTCCTTTTTATTTTCTTAAAGCCAAACATATTGTGTGTGATTCAAACAGGTGGAGAGCAATTAATTTAAAAGTGGCCTAAAACCCACCTTCCTCTACTACCTTTGAAGGGCATTATACCATTATATGATCCAGGATTTATACAGCAGATTATTTTATCACTACTCCCTTAGAGCAAACAATCAATCAGCTTCATTTTATTAGGATGCTTTAATATACCCGTTTTAAAAATGTTTATTTAATATTTTTAAGTAATTTTGAAAAGATCTAGGAAGATTCACATACTCATTTTTTCATGAACAAATTATGCTGTATACTTAATTGAGTCTGTCTGTAGGGATCATTTATTTCTATTCATCAACTCTTTACCAAGCTTCATACTAGATATTGAGATGATAGTCTATGGATTTTGTTTCTCTTATGTTTTTCTAGTATGTCTTATCTTTTGGGGTTTATTTCTGGCCCTGGAGTTCATTCTTTTATGTAAGTTCTCAGCTAATTGTGATTTGTTGCTAAATTACCTGCATTCAAGTTTTTATAAATAAATGTAGATATTTTGAAAACTATTTATTTTAGGATACTAAACAGTAAGACAAGGATACACTGCACCGTTGTGTACAAAAGGTCTTTTGGAATATGACTTCTTTGTTAAAAGCAATTTGTGCCATGGTAGTTTTAAAAAAAATAGTTTGGCAATGATGTTTTCATTTATTACTATGTACATACTGCATTTGAGCAGAGAGAAGTTTTTTATTATGACTAAGGCCTCTGTGTGACCAACTTCAGGCCAAATATGAAATATATGGTGTTACAAGTGCTGTGTTTTCTCTTTAAAATACAGTTGGATTCTTCCACGAGGTATATTAAAAATGCTTTGACATCATTATTTCATCTTGAGTTACCCTTTCATTCACTAGCTTGGTTGGAGAAAATTAACTCTTCAGTACATGATACGGAAAATCTGTTGATGCAGCCTCCCTCCAGTTCTTAGTATTTAATTTCATGAGGGACATAGCACTTTTCCCCATGTAATTACAGATTGGTAGAGTTGAGCAGGACCTTAAACACCATAGGCTGAGGCAGGAGAATGGCGTGAACCCCGTGGGGCAGAGCGTGCAGTGAGCTGAAATCGCGCCACTGCACTCCAGCCTGGGCGACAGCAAGACTCCGTCTCAAAAAAAAAAAAAAAAACCCCATCCAATGCAGATACCTCTTCTAAGGTATCCTAATTTCTATATAGAAAATAATTCTAATTATCAGTTTACTTGGCAAATCTGCCATAATAAAGTCTTTTTCAAAGTTGTCTATGCTCAGTTCCCCTCAATATTTCTCATAATATTAGTTCCACAGTCATTCTGATCTCACTCCTTTTTGCTTTCTCCAGTTTATCAGAAAGTTCCTTAAAATGTAGTGGACAAATTATAGAACTACCTCCCTTTTTTTTGAGACAAGATTTCACTCCTGTCACCCAGGTTGGAGTATAATGGCGCAATCTTGGCTCACTGCACCCTTCACCTCCCAGGCTCAAGCACCTCTTCTGCCTCAGCCTCCCAAGTAGCTGGGTCTACAGTTGCACACCACCATGCCTAGCTAATTTGTGTATGTCTTGTAAAGACGAGTTTCGCCATGTTACCCAAGCTGGACTTGAATTCCTGACCTCAAGTGATCTGCCTGCTTTGACCTCCCAAAGTGCTGGGATTATGGGCGTGAGCCACTGCACCTGGCCCTAAAGCTACTCTTTCTGAGCAATTTGAGAGGGACTGTGGCTTATCTGGCCTTGAGAACAGTGTCTTTATTAATGCAGCCTAAGAGTGCATTTTTGCAAACCCATCACACTGCCTGTATTGAATCAAGAGGCTGCTGGATGTCCATGTACTGACCATACAGGACCTCACATTTGAGCCGAGTAAACTTGACTATATTCATTTTGGCCTATTTTTAACCTTGTGAGAACTTTTGTAATCCTGTTTCTGGCATCCCTGGTATTGTGTTTTTGTACCAATACAGCTTCTGGATTATTGTCTCAATCATTGATAAAAATGGGCAAATACAGACTTTCTGTCCAAAGTGATCATCATATCCACTTACTGTTGCTTTAGATAAGAGTGTTATTGTTGATCATCTTTGCCTGGGAAGTCGAATGATAAAGCCAGAAGAAAGCATGCTTTCTGATCATTGTAAGTTTTACTTTTAAGGAAAGAGACTAAAAAAATTAAACAGGAAATTTAAATTTTATTAATATCATCTCATATACCTTAGAAGATCTAAAACTGTTAAAAGAAACAAAATGGTTTACACTGGAGCCTGGTTATAACCTTTCCTTGGTAGCCCATAGCTGTGGGGCCCATAGCTTTGGGGCCCAGAGCTCTCTTTGATTTGAGTCAGAGACCTTCCCATGTGCCCAGGAATTTTGATTATGGCAGGTGATGTTATCAAGTCTTCATCAGATTTGGCTAGAGGGAAAAGCTGTCTGGCACCAAGTTGTGTGAATCTTTGTATTGCTAAATAAGGATACCCGGGCAGTCTTAAAACTGGTGCCTTATGTTATTTGAACTTTAAAATATTGTGATGTTCATGTTTGCTCAGGCTGGCTACTCCAGTTTTGTTACAACATAGTGCTGCTCAGACCATGGTTGAAAGTTTGATGCTAATAAGCACAGTGTATTTGAGCATAGTCGATTCTAAAAAAAAATTTGTTTTCTTTCTTCCTTCCTTCTCCTTTCCTTTCTTCTTTCTGTCTTGAAATCTGTGGATTGAACTTTCCCACCCCTGGAAAAACAACTCAGAAAGTATATCATGTGTCACCACTATCATCTTCCTTTATCAGTGCAGGTTTATAGAAAGTGTTCTCATATCCTGAATCATTTCTACAAACTATAAAACAAAATTAACTTTCCATTACAATCCTAACAATTGTAATAAATGCTCCTATTAGAAACTTTTACTTCCATCCTGTGAGGTATATCATGCTGAGGGGAAAGTTGCATCTTCATTAGTCACCCATGACTTACTCCAGGTGTTACCCTCTAAGTTAGAAAGAGAGAGGGCAAAATACCCTGGTGACACATATGTTTTTTAAGGGAAAAAATTCTGAAAGCAAAAGGGTTCTCTCTTTTTTTATATGACTAGCAAAAGAGTGTTGATTAAGATGTGTCAAGCAGGTGCTGGGTATGTGCTAAACTATTTAATGGTTTTCAGAGTACTGAGTGGCTATTTTTAAATGTTTCTATATCATTCTCAGTTAAGCTGCTGGATGAAAAGTACAAAAGGCTAAAAATATTTACAGTTTCAGTAATGTCTGTTTTAAAAGAAACCATCCTCGTCTATGGCCATACCACCCTGAACGTGCCTGATCTTGTCTAAAAGAAACCATCCTGTGTGATTTTTCTTTTTTTCCATTTGAAGGAAAAGAATATTATGGCTTACAGAGAAGTGGTTGAAAGCAGTTTGTTCAACACTGAGGTTTTTAAGAAAAAGTGACCATCAAAAGGACAGTAAGTTGGGTTACAAATCATCAGGATTTTTTAAAAAAACAATGAAAATAGTTTATTATTATTCCTTTTACTATATTATTATTACTATTTTTGTATTATTAACTGTAGTTCCAACTGAAAATAGTATTATCTTTGAAACTTTTTGTATGGAGTTAGGAGACAAGTTGTTGGTATCAGTTTACTTGGGCATATATCTCAGCTCTATCCCTTGGATCTGTGATCCTGGATAAATTGTTTAACCGCTTTGTGCCTCAGTGTACCCATCTGTAAAATAGCAGTAATAATAGTGCCTGCCTGCTAAGGTTGTTGTGATTAAATGAGATGATGCTCTGCTTAACATGGTAAGTACTCAGTAAATGTTCGTTATGCTTATTTTTTCCATTTAAAAAAATTTGTGGTTAAATGAACACATTTATTCTTTTAACCATTGTTGAGTATATAACTCAGTAATATTAGCTATATTTACATTGTAGTGTAACAAATCTTTAGAATTTTTCATCTGGCAAAACTGAAATGTTTATGTTTTAAAAGCTCATTTTTCTTCAGAGTCAGTTACACAGCTGTGTGGACGTAACACAGGAATGCAAGCACCATTGGGGCAGGGAGTTTAGACTCTTCTGTTCACTGCTGTATCACAAGTGCCACGATCAGCGTCTGGCCCATAACAGGGCTCAATCAATATCTGTCAAATGAACGAATGAATGAATGAACAGTGAGGCTTCATTTGACAAACCAGATGTGTGTTTGAAAATTACTTCTCAAATGATAAATCCATTTTCATGAGTGATTTTAAGTATACATGGAAAGCTGACTCCTTCTGGAGGGTGAAGTGATTTCTAAAACAACTGTTTTGTAATTATTTACCAGTTCTGGCTTTGGTAGGTCAACTTTTCTTAAACTGGAAAAAAAAAAAAATAGTATCCTTAGCGTAGATTGCAAAAGGAAAGAGGATATGTTAGATGAATTGCCCAAAATTTAAACAGGATTCGCTTTTTAAATTCAAGACTTTTTGCTTTCATTCAGATCTGCTCACCAGACTTACTTTTTCCTTAAGGCATATATGAATCATCTTGTTCTTTCATTCAGAAATCAAAAGTTCAGGCCTGGATCAGTATTTACCAAAACTGGTGGAACACTACCTTTCCACTGAGAGTGCATTACCTTTTTTTGAGTCTTTGAAAAGAGTGTCAGCTGAACATGGTCTGGAAGTGGCCAAAACTCTGTGGGTGGGGAGAAAGGAAGAAATAACCTATCTCCCATTTTAAAACCTACCACCTATTAAATAAACGGCAGTCTTGTTCTGTGGAGTATTCATTTGGGTTATCTATTCTGATGAACAAATACAAATTCTTGGTAGGGTTTTCTTGCTTCTGGTTAAAATGCTTAGTGTTACTTTTTATTGTTCAATCTTAGGTTTTGTTTTATTTTGTTTTTCAGGGTCTCACTCTGTCAACCAGGCTAGAGTGCAGTAGTGCAATCATGGTTCATGGCAGCCTCAGCAGCTCCCTGGGCTCAGGTGATTCCCCCACATCAGCCTCCTGAGTAGTTGAGACTATAGGCACGCACCACCACACCCTGCTAATTTTTGTATTTGTAGTAGAGACGGGTGTCTCACCATGTTGCTCAGGCTGGTCTCGAACTCCTGAACTCGAGTGATTTGCCCACTTTGGCCTCCCAAAGTGCTGGGATTACAGGCATGAGCCACTGCGCCTGGCCTGTTTTTATGATATGTATTGAAATGCTCCAATAGCATTTTATTTTTATTTAACCATTGCTACTAGGTAGTAGGCACAAAATGTGTCTTATGCCAAAGTTTACTTCCTTCTACCAAGGAAAGGGGACTCTGTCTCCTGGACTTTGCAGCTATGGGAGGAAGATGACAGGAAGCTATATCATCTGCCAGGATTTTTATGGGGCCCCATCACATACAGTGCCTGTCTGTAACTAAGAGCAAGAGCACATCTCTCCTTTCAGCTGATGTTTAGCAAACCTTCACTCTGCTCCCATGGCAAAGACAGTCACTCATCTTCCAAATTGTGGTATCTTGAGTCATTTCCATTATGACTTGTCTTCTGAAAAGTGATAAAGGAAAATGATCTTACCTAGTCATTTTTTCCCATGCTACAAGACAAAGTTTATCTCTGAATCAGAGAGCATAAATCTCTATTGCCTCTCTGAGATAATAAAGTACTTTTATATTTAAATTTTCTGTTAACAGGAAAATGTATAAAACCTTCCCAAATTTTTAACTCCTTCTTTTGATTCTGTACCTACATAGGTTTTTATTTGGATTCGAAACCAAATAAAAGACCGTTTCATGGTCTGGGCCCTTGGGACAGGATAGTAGTGAAGCAGCCAGTTCATTTATTCTTCATCTGCCCTGCCATGGCTTCCTATTGCACTAAGAATCCAGCCTTCTCCTTGGAGTTGGTGGGAGTGTGCTGACCTGGCCCCAGCCAGGCTCTCTGGCCTCATGCAGCCATTTTCCCTTCATTGACCCCGTACCACCACTGTGACCAGGTGCACCAGGCTCTTCCTGAGGCTGCTTTTCTCCCTGAAATGCCCACCCCACCTCCCACTTTTCATTTTTCTAACTCTTGTTCATCCTTCACTTGCATTTTAACATCACATCCTCTGAGAAGCCTTCTCTGATCTCCACCCTTAATGAGCACCACCCAGTTGTCCATACTTTCCTTTCTCCGTTCTTTCCTAGCCCTTATTAGAATTTTAATTTCATATTTGGCCATGCACTTGTTTCTTTAATAGTTTTCTCTCCCATTAATCTATGAGCCCATTAGGGATCACGGCTCTTTTGTCTGCTGTATGTAATATCCGCTTCCTAGCAAGCAGGACACACTCAAGGAATAGTTATTGAATAATCATTTAAAAATATTTTTTATTAAATGAGAAGTATAAATATCCAATTCTAAGAATGTGCGATTCTATCAGGAGTGTTAAGTACTGAAAAAACGACAGCAGATTAGTTAATTGGTTGATTTCACAAACATCTGTAGATTGTTGACAGTGCACTATGATGTGCTGTTCTAGGTGCTGAGTACATGTGGACGGGTTGTTGCCTGGCTTTGCAGAGATCTCACCTTGGGGAGATAGCAGAGACACAATGAGGAATAAAATTAGTGCCTTTCTCTCAAGGAGCATATTTATTCATTCATGTAACAAACATTTGTTGAGCACCTATGATATACTCTAAGCTAGAACACACTTGAATATAATGAGTATAACATATAAGAGAGTAAAATTAATCTCCAAGAAAGATACAGAATGCTGTAGGGATGAAGATTAAGAAATGCTGTCTGATTAGGGACGTCAGAGAGCATCCTGGATAAAGCAGAGACCGAAGTGCTACTTGAAGAATGGGTTGAACTTTGACAGCTGAAGCTATGAGAGAGGAAATTCTAGGCATGGGAACCACTTGGGTAAAGGCATGGAGATGGGAAAACATTCGAGGGATAGCTGTTAACCCTTTTTAACTGAAGCATAGGGTGGATGATGGCGAATAAGAAGAAATTAGACTGAAAAAGTAGGTAGAGGCTATACTTTAGGGGAGTGAAGAATTCCTCTAAGTTTAGAAAAAAATGATTTTAATTACCTTAAATAAGGCAGTAATGGTACTAATATTGCTGTTTGGTAACCCTTAAGAAAATGATACTTGTGACTTGGTACAGTGGCTCACACCTGCAATTCCAGCACTTTGGGAGATTGAGGTGGGAGGATTGCTTGAGGCCAGGAGTTCAAGACCAGCCTGGGCAACATAGCAAGACCCCATCTCAAAAAAAAAATAAATAACTGTACATGGCGGTGCATGCTTGTAGTCCCAGCTACTAAGGAGGTTGAAACAGGAGGATCACTTGAGCCCAGGAGTTAGAGACTGCTATGAGCTATGATGACCACTGCACTCCAGCCTGGGTGAGACCCCATCTCTACAAAAAAAAAAAGAAGAAATAAATTGATACTTGTTTAAATATATTACATGCCAAATGTACTACAACAGTCCTCTCCAAATGAGAATATAAAGAGCTTCATCCTTGTAAACTGCAGTCATGTTCTTGTTATAGTGGTAGTTAGTATGCAGGTCAATAATTTATGTGTGGTCTTTAGCTTTGTCTTTATTATTAAACAGTAAAAAACGGTAACCTGACATTTGAAGGTTTTTTTTTTCACGTTTGTAATATCAAAAACTCGATTCTTAACAAGTATCCTAAATTTACAAGTATGTTTTTCATGCATATTTTAAGAAAATTTTCATAGGACTTTAACATCAGGTTTCTTTTGAATACTTCCACATGCTCTACCTAACAATTTTAGTGTAAAGTTTCATTTTCCTCATCAAATTCTATGTAACTGAGACATTGGTGTTTTAGCCAAGGTACCCTGCTTTATGGAGTATCTGTGTTCCTAGAAAATTTGTTTTGAAATATGATTTTGTAAATCAGATTGTATTGTAATATACTTGGTGACCTTTTGCTTCAAATCACCTTAAATCCATTTATATTATCTAATTCATATTTTATAAATCCTAATTTTTATATATACTCATTTTTCTTGAATTGAGGGTAATTCTGCAAACAATAAACAAGGTAAATGATTTTTTTTTTGCCAGTTTGTACTAAGAGAACATGTTATTTTGTTTCGGGTGAGTGTATGTATGTTAATACACTGTACTACATTAGACATCAATAGAGAGGAATGTAACGCATTTTTCTTTTGTATGGAAATTTGTTGAAACCTATCTTAAAGAGTTTTGAGCAGAAATTGAAGGATGAGCCTGAGGTTTTCTGATTAGTTGGAGAATATTGTTTTCAGTAGACAACAGTAAGAATAAAAGTGGAAAAATTATATTTAAAATAGATGTTTTATAACTTTCAGAAGTTGATGTCTCCATTTTACACATTATACTTATAAAAGTACAGTAATCAACTCTGCTTTATAACTGTTTTGTGAAGATTATTTAAAGGTCAAGGGAGTATAGTAGAGGCACAGAAAAACAGAATAAAATTGGAACCTTAGAGTTTATGTGCATTTAGGTTAATTTTGACTTAGTGGCTCCTGGCTCTCACCAATCTGGGTTGAGTGAAGGACCCACTGTTCATTGTGTTCCAGCAGTAGTCACTCAGACCCAGCTTGCCACGTTATCAGTCCAACTTAACTTCTGCCATGTCCCACTCCTCCTCCGTTGATAGCTTCTCTTGCTGACATCCTTTCCACTCCTTTGTGCTGCATTCCTCTGGCACTGCCAGCCTCCTGTCGTGGAATGAGGGTCTGGGCCAGGAGACCTTTGGAGAAAATTCCTGGAGAGCAAGTTTTCATAGATTTTTGTCCAATTTTTTCTGTTTCCACCCTGTTAAAAATATTTTAATCCAAATATGAAAAATTTTTAAATTCAGACTTCTCTTGTTTCAAATTCAGATTATTTCTAATCACCTCATAGCTAGTTCTTGAAGTTCATTTTAGCAGGAACAGAGCTAACTACTGAATGATGTAAATGAACATATAAAGGCTGTGTTTACCTACTTAAGAAATTGCTTTTAGCCAGTTTAGAAATGTCTGCTTACTTTTTTGTATTTAAATTTTAAAAATTCTTCAGAGATGGGATCTCACTCTGTCAACCAGGCTAGAGTACAGTGCCACCATCACAGTTCACTGGCTACCTCAGCCTCTGGAGTAGTGGGGACTACAGGCACGCACCACAACACCCGGATAATTTTTTTAAATTTTCTTGTTAGAAACAGAGTCTCTCTATGTTGCCCTGACTGGTCTTGAACTCCTGGCCTCAAGTGGTCCTCCTGCCTTGGCCTCCAAAAGTACTGTGATTACAAGTGTGAGCCACTGAGCCTGGTTGAAATGCCCACTTACTTTTAAAAATGAATTGTATTTTAAGGAGGAGTTTGCAATGCTTAAATAATTTTCATCAGTTTACTTAAAAACTACTAAAGCCTTTTTTTTTTTTTTTTTGAGACAGAATCTCACTCTGTCACCCAGGCTGGATTGCAGTGGCGTGATTTCAGCTCACTGTAACCTCTGCCTCCCAGGTTCAGGCGATATTCTCCCACCTCAGCCTCCAGAGTAGCTGGGATTACAGGCACCCGCCACCACACCCGGCTAATTTTTTGTGTGTTTTTAGTAGAGACAGGGTTTCACCATGTTAGCCAAGCTGGTCTCGAACTCCTGACCTCAGGTGATCTGCCCACCTTGGCCTCCCAAAGTGCTGGGATTACAGGCATGAGCCACCACACCTGGCTAAAGCCTATTTTTAAAGCATAATTTATATTAGGTATTGTTAATCCTTCATGGTTCTTGTTTGGTTAATTTCAGCAGGTTAAGGAAGATCACTTGGAGCTAGAAAGGCCCATGAGGGTGATGATGGCTCAGAGGGAGCAATAGAAGCAGCTTTTAGGGAGGAGTCAAGTGCAGTAGGTAAACATGGGATGTGTCAGATATGATACCGGACAGTGGTCCCCATAGCACAGGCAGCAAGTATGAAGCACAGCGCAGAGCACATGTACACGAGTATTTGTGTGTGTGTGTGTGTGTGCGCATGTGTGGAGGGGGGAGGGGGTGGTTGCTGTCAGGTGAGCAATATAGACAAATGGAGACCCCAGAAGCAACTGATACTAATCCATCCAAGTAGGCAGCAGTGTCTTATCCATGAGAATGTTGGGCCCAGCCATTATCCAAGGATTCTAGACCAGATTCTGGAGAGATCACAGCAGAGTTTCTGCTTGACTTCACTGAGCTTCAGTGTTTGAATCTGTAAAATGGAAGCAGTAATAGTAATTACCTCAAGGGGTTATTTTGATGGCTAATTGAAAACATGTATGTGAAGCCCTTGAATAGCATCTGGTACATAGTAAGTATTTAGTAAATGTTAGCTGTTACTGTATTACATGAAATTGGGAAGACAGTATTTCTTTTTAAATGTCCTATAAATAACCAGGCGCAGTGGCTCATACCTGTAATCCCAGCACTTTGGGAGGCCGAGGCGGGCGGATTGCTTGAGGTCAGGAGTTCAAGATCAGCCTGGCCAACACGGTGAAACCCTGTCCCCACTAAAATTGCAAAAATTAGCCGGGTGTGATGGCACACGCCTGTAATCCCAGCTACTCAGGAGGCTGAGGCATAAGAATCATTTGAACCCAGGAGATGGAGGTTACAATGAGCTGAGATCATGCCACTGCACTCCAGCCTGGGCAACAGAGCGAGACTCTGTCTCCCAAAAATAAAAAATAAAAAAATGAATGTCCTATAACAGGTTTATTGCGCCTCAATTGAGCTATTCCAATCAATGAAATTTTACTACATAAAGGTAGATGCCTTCTAGTGGTTTTCTACCCACAGGGATGGTGGGGTGAGATGGGGAACTGTTCAGGTAGTAGACCTGTTCATGAGGAAAAAACTATTTAAATGCTGAGAAAAGGATGCTAGCTTTGTTGGATCCATCATCATTTTTGCCAAATTCATAGAATTTTTGGCCAGTGGTGTCAAACTTTAAAATTCATAGGAAAAAGAGATTCAGTAATTACTCTGTAATATTAGGGAGGGTGTGGAAATAAGGAATGAACGTTATGTAAAGACCATAATGCTAGTCAGAGAATGTTTCCAATGGAAAACTAATGTTTCCTTCTGCCACCAGGACAAAACTTTTATGATCTAAAGGCAAAACAATAACAAAAACAACAGCAACAAAAACCAGCCTAACAATCCCAAGTGGTTTTCATTGTCATGATCATTAAACATTTTCTCCAAAGTCTCAACTACAGTTTGTTGAGGTTTCACTGAAAATTATACTAAAACAAATTTGCTTAAAAGTAAAATGGAGTTATTGGCTTCACAAAGATCATAGTCACCTTCTTAAGAATTGCATAACCTTTAATGACTATAAAGGATTTTTAAAGACGATCCTTGCGACTAGTTATTAATACACTTTTTTGAGGCTGTAGAAATCAGATAATTTGGGCTGGGCACATTGGCTCATGCCTGTAATCCCAGCGTTTTGGGAGGCTGAGGCGGGCGGAGCACCTGAAGTTGGGAGTTCAAGACCAGCCTGACCAACATGGGGAAACCTTGTCTCTACTAAAAAAAAAAAAAAAAATAGCCGGGCATGATGATGTATCCCTGTAATCCCAGCGACTCGGGAGGCTGAGACAGGAGAATCGCTTGAATCCAGGAGGCGGAGGTTGCAGTGAGCCAAGATCACGCCATTGCACTCTAGTCTGGGCAACAAGAGCTAAACTCTGCCTCAAAAAAAAAAAAAAAAAAAAATCATATAATTTGCCCAAAGTCAACAGCCAGGACTCCTGAATTTTTTAATCACATTATCTTACAAGTTTAGTTAGAACCTGAAAGTTAACTGTCCTTCACTTAGGTAGATCATAAATAATGCACTGGTCACATTGTGTAGATATTAATAAGTTACACTTTGGTAGATGGATTTTTAAATATTAAAAATGATAGATTGGTACAACTGCTTTGAAAGTTTGGCAGCTTCTTATAAAGCTCAAGATAGGCTTAACATGCAATTCAGCAACTACGCATCTAGATGTTTACCCAAATGAGTTGAAAATTTATGTCCGCAGAACAACCTGCAAGCGAATGTTGATAGCAGCTTTATTTATAACTTTATTTATTAAAAACTGGAAGCAACTAAGGGATCCTTCATTAGATGAATTGATAAACTGTGGTACATCCAGATCATGGAATATTATTCAGCCCTAAAAAGAAATGAGCAATGAAGCCACAGAAAGACACAAAGGAACCTTAAATGCATATTGCTAAGTGAAAGAAGCCAGTCTTGAAAGGCTACATACTGTACGATTTAAACTATAGAAAAGGCAAAACTCAAAACCATAGAGACAGTGAAAAGATCAGTGGTTGCCAGGAGTTCAGGGAAGGGGGACAGGATGAATAGGTGGAGCACAGTGGATTTTAAGGGCTGTGACACTGTTCTGTATGATATTGTAATGGTGGATAGATAGGTGTGTCAAAACCCATACATCTGTGTAACATAAAGAGTGATCTCTTATGTAAACTATATTGACTATTATGACTAGTTAATCGTATATCATCATTGGCTCATTAATTATAACAGATGTACCATACTCGTGCAAGATGGTTAATAACAGGGGAAATGGGGAAGAGGGAACTTTCTGCTTAGTTTTTCCATAAACCTAAAACTGCTCTAAAAAATAGTCCACTAATAAAAAAAAAAGAAAAGAAAATCAGGATAGATTGTAGCTTAGAAATAAAAAAAAATACTACAAGACAAAACAAAACAAAACAAAAGGCTTGTATAATGTCTTTTATATAATATTCCCCACCTTATTTCTCTAGTTGTTTTTTAATTTTTTTTTCATTTATCTTATGTTTTATCTCATCAACCTTTAGTAATGGGCAGTTAAAAAAATAAGCAGGTTGGCAACTTCCTGTGGCATACATTTCAAGTTGTGAGCAGAGATGCTCACCATGTGACTGGCAGGTGTCCCTCTCCCTAGCCACACTCTGTCCCTCTTTTCCACCTACCCTAGCATTAGTTGTCTCCTACCTTGCTTTTGACAACAAACAGGGTGAAAATGTGGGCTTGTGGCCATTGTGCTAAATGTTTTATTTCTATATATTTTTTAATCCTTACAGCAATTCCCATTTTGTAGATGAGGAAATTCCTACTCTTGCAGTCTGACTCCATTCTGATCCTCTATTAGGCTAATGTGAACACATGTGACTCTCTGTCCCAGCCTGCCCCCTGTTGAGTAGGTGGGAAGGGGAGCCATTTGGAGGACTTGGTCCCAGTCTAGGTGCTATTTAAGTGAGCAGTTGATTTTAGCTGTGGTGAATACCACCACCCCACAGGCTAGTGTCTGCCATTGAGAAGTATCATCTCATCATTTTCAATCCATTAAGTGATATATTATCACATTATTATTATACATATATTATTATAATATATATTATCTGGAAACCATATAACTATAATTTTAGTCAACTCTTTTTTTTTTTTTTTTTTTTTTTTTTGAGACGGAGTCTCGCTCTGTCGTCCAGGCTGCAGTGCAGTGGTGCGATCTCGGCTCACTGCAACCTCTGCCTCCCAAGTTCAAGCGATTCTCCTGCCTCAGCCTCCCAAGTAGCTGGGGACTACAGGCACGTGCCACCATGCCTGGCTAATTTTTTCTATACTTTTAGTCAACTCTTAATTTCTAGCCTCATATTGAAAAGTGATAGGGTTCAAAAGTAATATCTATTGGCTTTGGAAATAATATTATATTTAGTATTATATTTAATAGAAGTTAACAGATTTAGCTTCTTAATAATGTTTGGCTGGAGTCAGTATTAACCTTTGGTTGCTGTCTTGTGGCCTGCAGATGTTTGTAATGCAAGAGATAGGAACTTGGTCCCTAGGGGGGTAAAGCTAAGGTTCGCTCTAAGAAAGCCACAAAGCAGTCTACATGTTGAAGATTAAATGTTGATTTTACGTGGGTCATCATTTTTAAAGTCCATTTGCCTTCTTATTTTGTGATGAATATTTAAGATTTTGAAGTACATCTCCTCTTATTTCCTTTGTAGTTCTTGTAAGGAAGAATTCCCATTATAGTAGGGCTGGGGAGATAACTATTATTTTTCGTTATGATTGTTTTCTAATATAAAGCAGACAATAGCAGGATATTTAATGACATACATCATGAATTTAATCCTAGACCAAAGCAGAGTATTTTCAAGTATTTTTCACATTTTTCATTTTCACATAAATTATATTAAAATTCATATTTAAGTTAAAATTTCTGAGACAGTTTACTTGAAACAATAGCATTCTTCACTGATGTTAGAATTACTTTATAAGTTATTTTGCATTTCTTAGGAGGCAAAATAAGTTTTCAAAAGGATTAACGTGTTAAACTTTTTGATATTTCATAAAAAAAGATAGTATTGGAAAAATGCAGTATTTTTTTATTTACTTCCAAATGTTTTGTATTAAACTTTTTTTGACCTAGTAGATGACTAGTACAAATAGAACTTTTAAAGATTAGGATATACCTGTTGCTTGTAAGATGAATTTTTTTAATGCTCAATTCAAATAATAAAATATATCTGATTTTGTATTTTCTGTAACAATATAGAAGTAGTTCTCAAATTTCTTTTTCTATAAGATGAATTTTTATATCTTTATTTTACTTGGCAAGTCTAAAATAGTGGTGGTTCTGGGGTTGATTCATGTATTCATTTTTCCTACTGTTTGGCTAATTCTTGTATGTGGTTTTAATTTTTTTAATAGCAAATATATATTTCCGTATGTAAATAGCGTGTGTGTGTGTGTGTGTGTGTGTGTGTGTGTGTGTGTATTTCCCCCCCCTTACTATGGAGATCATGCATGTCAGTGCTAAGCTTGGGGAAAACAGAAAAACAAACGTGACCTTTGATCCCTCCAGAGATAACATAATCTCTTAGTCATATAAAGATAAGGTCCATCTCTTAGTCATATAGACAAGATTTATATCTTAGTCATATATGGCTATATACATAAATATGTGCATATTGCCAGAGATTATTAAAGCATGTACATGCATACGTAAATAATTTTTAAAGCGAAAAGAGAATCCTATAACACCTTACAGGGTGGCTATGTTCTTTTAAGGTTTCATGGGGACCTTGCTGTAATTCTAGAGCCAGCACCTGGCTCAGGTTCACCCATGACATTTTCAGCTGATCTTTCACTTGTTTTCTAGTTGACCTTCAAACAGAAAGTTCATAGCCTCTTCTCAGCTGTTAATGTGATTTACTTCTTATGTCTGGGAAGT
Source organism: Pongo abelii (assembly GCF_028885655.2). Taxonomy (NCBI): domain Eukaryota; kingdom Metazoa; phylum Chordata; class Mammalia; order Primates; family Hominidae; genus Pongo; species Pongo abelii. The sequence continues at coordinate 90,960,545 of NC_071990.2, read as the reverse complement.
CAAGATTGTTGCTGAATTCATTGTTTTAAGGGGATTGAGGTCCTTGGTTTAATGCCAGGACATTCCCAGCTGACAGAAAATTAAATCCGCCAACCCTAATTTCAAAGATTACCAGGTTTGTGGCTCGTGGACATCTTAGATCCTAGGTCGAGCAACTCTTAGGCTGTTCCTGGCACACCACATGCATATGGGGTTGTGTATTGATTTTAATTCAAGTATCATTTTAGCGTTGATTGGCAAACACCCTAGTGGCTTTCAGTCAGAAAAATTCAGTGCAGCAACTAACCTGCTGCTGCTCCTGCCTTAAAATCAGTATTTGAGTTAGTGGTTGTTTAACTTTGCAATTTTGACTCTGTGTTAAAGTGTATACTTTTTCTTAATTTTCAAAATAGGAAGTGAGGTGTGCTCTTCAGGTTCTTGGACTCACAGCAGGGAGGTTACAAAATATAAATGAAAAGGAGACACTGGATGAGCTCCACACAAGGCAGTATCACAACTCACTCCCCCAAGAAGGAAGCACGTCATCATTTCTTATGCTGTGAGAAACAGCCATCTTCTCACAGGAAAATGAGATTGAAGAATTAGCCTGATTAAAAACAAATTACCAGAGTTGCTGTTCAGTTAGGTGGCCTGCAGAATATTAGCAGCTGTGGTTGGAAAGCCATCAGGAGTTTCTCTCAAGCAAGACCAAGCTGGTTTCCTTAGATCCCTGTCTTGTGTCCCAGCCTGTTTTATGCCTTTACCACCCTCACTTTAGCTTTTTCCCAGTATGAAACAATGGGAAGGTAGAGGAAGAGTTTTTAAATTCATTCTTATTAGGAGTGAGTTTTTTTCTTTATAGATATTAGTAATCTAAAAGTAGAAGTAGTGTAAATATTTTTTAAAGCATATAATTCAATTGCACATCAGCAGTTGCACTATCTGTATATGCAAATACTCTAAGAAATTTAATATTTTATCAAAAGGCACAACTCCAAAAATGAAATCTAATGACTTGTTTCTATGGTAACCACTATTGAAATATGTCTAGCCCAGTGTGTGTCTTCCCATAATTTTTCTCTGAGAGTTTCAGGGAGTTCATTAAATTTGCTTTCCCAACATAGATAGATGATCGATCGATCGATAAGAGATAACAGATACATTTTTCCCCCTAATGGGGATACGAGACTATTATAAAATTCTCTTTAGCTTCATATAGAGTATGACTTCATTCTTAGACATGAATATATTTGGCTAAGGGACAAGCCTATTGTTTTATAAATTTAGTTTAAACCAGTAATAAAGCCAGGTTAGTAATAATTTCTAAAACAAGAGATTAATCTTGCTTCATAAATGTTTTCTGGTATTTATATATGGAACTGTTGGATTGCACACACATTGATTTCTAGAATGACCAATGTCCTTTTAAAATTGAAATTCATTTGCTGTTCGTTTGAGACCTTGTTAGATTTCTTTATTGCTCATCCACCATTGTCTTTGTTATCTACCAAGGCCTTGAGTGTCTGTCCACCTTGATGGAGTTCTGACCTGGATTTGATCAACACCCCCTTGTGGCCTTTCTTCCTTGTCAGAGGTTGTGTGCTGCAAATACAATGAAAGTCACAACTTATTTATTTAGAGATCTTGACATTTCCCAGCAGGTTCATTCAGAAAAGCTGACTACAATGTTTCCAGAGGTACAGAAGAGATTCCATTGCATTTTACATTTAAGAGAAAGTGAACTATTGGTTTGGTAAATTTTTCATCAGTCTCAAGGCCTGTCATGTCACAAAACAAACAGATGTGGTCAGATATTCTAGTGATGTAAGTGTGCACTCACCGTGAGTATTAACATTATGGCAGGGTTCATGGAATTTGTATGGTTACATTCAAAGGAAAAACATTTTGTAAAGTAAAGTGGCAGGAAATAGATACTGAGGAAATAAAACTACACTGGGTCTGACAACCTGGGACTTTCGTTTAGCCTACAAAGTTGACAGAGAGGCTAGAATGTCTCTGAACCTATTAGATATGGTTGGTCATAATAACATTTGTTTGTTTGTTGAGGAGGGATGACTATTTAACTTAAGGGCCCTTCCTCTGTACTTTCAAGCTCTCCCAGACTTCTAAAATAAAAGCACTGGGCCAGGCGCAGTGGCTCACGCCTGTAATCCCAGCACTTTGGGAGGCCGAGGTGGATGGATCATGAGGTCAGGAGATCGAGACCATCCTGGGTAACACAGTGAAACCCCATCTCTACTAAAAATACAAAAAATTAGCCGGGCGTGGTGGCAGGCGCCTGTAGTCCCAACTACTCGGGAGGCTGAGGCAGGAGAATCGCTTGAACCCAGGAGGTGGAGGTTGCAGTGAGCCGAGATTGCACCACTGCACTCCAGCCTGGGCGACAGAGAGAGGCTCTGTCTCAAAAAAAAATAAATAAGATAAGAGCATTGGCCCTCCTGAGTCCTGGAGAGTGGGTTTGTACAATTTCATAGTGGAATCATGGACATAGTATAAGTGCATGTAGTTTTCAATTTTAATTTGTAGTCTCAATTCTTTCAAGAAGTAGCTGAACAGTGACAGGCACAGTTTTCTATACAGTGAGCTAAAGTAAGGTAGCTTCATGGAATCAGGTGGTTTCATTTCCTGAAATCCCAGAGACTCTCTTTTTTGCTCCCTCCTCTATTGCCCTGTGTTCAGGCTTTACCATTTCTTGTCTGGACAAACACAGGAAACTCTTTACCTGCCTCCTGCTTTACACATATGGCCAGCCCCTTGGTTCATCTTCCATACTGCCAACCAAATGTTCTTTCTAAAGGCAAAACTAAACATCATGGCATGACTTTGCTTAAAATCTTCCAAAGACTTCTCTTCCTTTGCAAGGCATCTAAATCCCAGAATGTCTCAGACCTATGTATCTTTCCAGTCTACTCTTTCTGTGCCCTGGGTAAACTGTTCGCTTCCCAAGTGCTTTGTGCTAATTGTGTGAACTCTTTCTGGGTCCCACCATGCAGGCCTGAGGTCCCTCATGGCTCAGGTGTGTCTCTGGCCTAGCATACTGTTTCTAATCATTAGTTGACATACCTTCCTCACTAAACTCTAAAAAGCATTTTGAGCACTGTTTATTGCTTGCTTTTGCTTAACAAATACCGAGCCCAGCACCTGGCACCTAGGTGGTGCTCAATAAATGTTTCTTATATGATTGAATAAATGAATGAAGGAATGAGTTAGTGATATCACACAGGAAGCAGTGGTGAAGGAGACCTACATTTAGTTAGTAAAACAGGCTTGAGCTGCAATTAACAGATATCAACAAGAGTGAGGCTGGTTGGTTACTGGGTGGTCCCCATAAGGACATAGCCCTGGTAAATAGCCACAGGACCAAAATCAGTTTTATTAGTTCTTTTAGAGAGATGTGACTTGCAAGAATTGACTTATAGTTAAATTTATGAGAGATTAATTCATAATTGATATGCTCATGTATTCTTGACAATGAAAAGAGGAAGGCCACACAGCACAACTGACATGGGTCATTTGCTCAGGCCACATCCTGCTGGTCAGTAAGTTCATTCAGGAGGCCCAATATTAGAGCTTACTAAATTCTAATATGAGTAAATGCATCCTTTCTAATTGTCTCTAAGGTATTGTCCATCAAGCTGGATTACCCAGAAAAATGATTTTCTTTTCCTGTTTAAAAATGTTTTTAAATTAAAAAAAAAATTTTAGAGACAGGGTCTCACTATATTGCCCAGGCTCAAACTCCTTGGCTCAAAGGATCCTCTTTGCCTCCACCTCCCAGGTAGCTGGGGAACTACAGGCTTGTGCCACAATCCCTGGCTTTTTTAGTTGAAGGGCATTTCTCTATAGATCACTGACTTTTACAGCATCCTTAACAGCAATCAAAACAGTACTACCTTTGTAATAATAATGGCTAATTCTTGAATGTTTACTGTGTTGGGCACTGTTCTAAATGCTTTATCTACTTTGACATAATCTTCACAACCCTGTGATGTAATTACTATTATTAGCTCTGTTTTTACAGACTGGGAAACTGAGAGCAAAGATGTTAAGTGATTTATCTCTGTTCTAAAGGGTGCTGGAATTTGAACCCATGCAGCTGGACTCAATACCTTTGCTTTTAACCGCACACTAATCTTCCTTTCTATGAATGCAACCAGCATTTCTTGTGTTTGCTTTGTGTGACTTCGTTTAATGCTCCTAGCAACTTCTGCAAATTAGGTGTTAAATCTCTTTTGCTTGCAACCAAAAAAAAGTCTTGGTTTTTTGGTTGCAAGCAACAGACTAAAGCAAAAAAGATTTTACCATGTCTTATACCTGAGCTATCTTTGGGTCAGGTTGCTATGATGATGGGTGCCCCAATTGGTATGGGGAGGGGCAACTTTTCACAAAGGAAGGGGAGCCAATGATGGAGAAACAAAATCACATGAAGAAATGGAAGTTTAAATGACTTGCCCAAGGTCACCCAGCTAGTGAGTGCCAAAGGTGGGATTTGGCCCTAGGCTGCCTCTAGCACCATCTGGGTTCAATCTGATTTGAATGGACCCTTTGCAAACTGTACATCCTGCTGCTGCTGTTCTTTCATCAGCAGGTTATGCTATCATAACCATAACATGTATCATTTTCTTTATTCCATTCTGGTTCTAAGGATACACTGTGACCACCTTCTTTGAATGTGGCTGTTTCCCAAATGTAGTGCACATTGTTTTATTTAATTCTAAACTATCTTTTAGGATAGTTGTATAAACAGTTTAGTTCATCTAAAATTTTAACTAAAATTTGTACTGCTTTCCACTTCTGAAAGTGACATTTTTTTCTGACCTGGCTGCAAATCCTGGTGAAGGCTTGACTGAAGCTCTGTGAGCAGACCAGAGCTTTTTCAGGCTAAGGTTTATACAAAACATTGACCTTCATGGAAATTTTGGTTCTTGATCACTTGGGTGAGCAAGTAAGTTCATGGAAATGCCCATCTATTCACTGTCAACTCACAGCCCTACTGTACAGGTCCTTGCTGGGGAGCATGCTCTCTGGAAAGTGGCTTATACTTTGCACTTCTGAATCTGTTTGTGAGGAAATGACAGTATTTTTCCGCACTTGCACCACCGACTGAAGCGCTGATCCTTGATGTGTTTAGTTTTTACCTGTGCTCATCTCTACATCAAAAACAGAGGAAGCCACAGGAAATTGCTGCCTGTATTTCCAGGAAACTTAACTACATCATTGGCTCCCCAATCCGCACAGCCCAGAAGACCCTGATGCTGGCCTCAGGGTTGCTGATGCGGGTGGTGATAAGGGGCCGGGAGTGTTATCATCCTGTGGCTCTGCCAGTGAAAGCCTAGAAGAGACGAAATGTTCTTCAGACTAACAGGAAAACCCTGAGTCTGGTTCTATAGGCACTTAGTCTCTGAACATGCAGACAGTGAGGGTGAAGTAAGGGATAATTCTATCCCAAGGCTGGTGGTCCTCTTTCTTTCTGCTCAGGTGTGCTATCCTGTCCCTGGTCCATAGGGCTGTGGCTGGCACTCTCTCTGATCACAGAAAATTGAAATGATCCTGGGAAAATTGTCACATGAGCCTGTGGATGGGGTCAGGAGAGATAAAGACCATAGGATTTACGCTGGCCACCAGCAGTTCTTTAAAGAATTATAATAACATAATTGTAATACCAGTCACTGATATTTATTGAGCATTGACTTTAGTGTGCCAGGTATTTTGTTGAGGACCCTATGAGCATTAATGTAATCCTCACATAAACCCCAAAAGGGACTCTTTATTATTCCCAATTGTCAGGCGAGGTACCTGAGACTCATAGAGTTTGATACCTTGTCCAGGGTCATATAGCCATTAAAGGATGTAAAACTTGAACCTAAATCTATGTCATTCCAAGCCAGCACTATACATAGTCAAGTAGGTTTTACTGGAGGGTGGAGTGGGGCTGGCAGCCTGTGTGCACAGGCAGACGGAAGCAGACAAGATCCATCCAAGGCAGGTTGAAGACTTATACCCAGAGAAGGCTTTGGTGTAGATCTGCCAAAGTGATATTCTCACGTAGAAGAAAGGATTGGGTGATAGTCCAATAAATACTTTACCACAGGGAACTTATGTGTCTTCTGGGGTCTGGCCAAAGTCATGAGTGCAAGCTCCCAAATAAAAAAAAGGTGGCTTCTCACCTTCTCATGATCCCAGCTTCCTAGCATAGCACTCTTCTCTATTTTAGCTTATCAATTCAAAATGTGATTAAAACAAGTATGAGAAATTGATGTTGTTTCAGCTTCTCTGTGAACTGAAACAAATTCTTGTTGAAACATGAAATCTCCTGCCTCATGGATCAAAGAGAGATGGTCTGGAAGAGAAGCCCCCATAAATATTTGAGGCTTAATGAAGGCTATCTGTTGAATAATACCCCCGTATTATTGTAAAAAGTTTTAATTTGGCCTCAGAGATACTCCCCACTAAAGCAGACAACAAAAAAGTGAGAAAATGAGGCTAGGAATTAATAAAAGATGTCAAGAAGACCATTTAAGGACTTGTTAGAGACAGGCCATAAATGTGGTTTTGAACTTTTTGGCAGCTATTATGAAGACGGAAAGAGAAGTGTCATGGGAATCAATTTTCAAAACTTAAAAGTTCTCTTAAAATTCTAGCAGAAAAATACTTTGCAGCTCTACACAGATATTGGCTAGCATTAGTTTAAAGTGGTTGACATGCAGCCCTACTGCACACCTCTTTGTATTCCCTTTGTGTTTAGGATTAGAAAAACTCACATAGTATGATCTATCATATGTCTACTTCTGGATTATTTCAAGATTGATAATCTGGTTTGTGTATTATCTTGGTCTTCATTTCTCTTTCCTTCTAGGCCTGTTGTTCATCTACTGGACATTTCTTTTCTTATTAACATTTCTACTAAATTTTAAACAGGGAAAAGAAAAATAAATACACAATTCCAGCTATTTGCAGAGGTGATTTTAATGCTTTGTCAGCTAAAGGGAATTTCAAGAGAGATCTTTCTACATCAGTCTACTCATAATAGAACTCCTGGCTATCTTGGGTTGAGCCTACCCGCAGGTGTGCTTAACCTGGGGCACAGATTAAGGCAGGTAAGGGAGAAACACCTGCAGAGGTAGGTTTTGACTCCCATTATACCTAAGAAAAAGGTCACTCCTTGTGAATTGATATAGAATATGAAAAGGGTAGAAACTGCTGATTAAAACAAAGTGTTTTGATTATCTGGATTTCAGTAATAAGTATTTTCCTCTCTTCCAGTTATAAAGAGTTGAAAACCTTGCAAGGCACTCTTGTATAATTGTGTCCTTAAAAGGTTTAGATAACATTTGGGCTTCTCTCTCTCTCACTCTCTCTCGGACCAAATATATCGTGTCTATTGAAAGTTTGAAGATCAGTACATTTCCTCCTGTTTGGAAAATAATAATGCCTAGGTTTCACTAGAATTCTTTTTATCTCCAAGACTCTCTTAAATATTGACTAATTAAATAACAACTAAGGAAGTCTGGCTAAATAGCCTCACTTTGAGGACCAGCCCAGTGGACTTAGAATACACAGTGATTTGCTGTATCTCTGAAACAAGCAACTAGAAATCTTTTATTATTGGCTATAATAGCAAGTGGCATCTCTTATTATGTTTGGCAGCTGACATTTCAAATTGCATTTTGGTTGGTTGTTATACATGAAATAGTAGGATATGAGTAGACTAAAAATGAGAATTTGCAGCCCAGGGATGACATAAAATATCTAACATCTAGGGGTTTCCATGACAACTCATCAGGATGTTGCTTTGTAATCTTTTGGATTAGGCTCTGGCCCAGGGTCACTGGATTGGAGTTGGAGAACGGTTTGGTAACAGAATGTGAATGTTGTACCTTTACTCAGTGGCATTTGAATTTGCAGTTTGGTCATGTTGCTAAGGTCAAATAGAAATGACATTGAGGGAATATTTAAATTCCCGCAGAACCTAGACAAGGTCACATTTGTCAGCAAAAATACTCAGATGGAATAGTCTGAGACTTAGCAACTGAAAGACAGGATTTCCTGTCCTTGGTAGATAGATAAAAAGTATGCACATATCTATTTATGTATGCCTATCCCTAAGCAGTTATATGTAATGAAAATTTGGGAAATTAAACCCTTTTTTATAATTTTTATAATTGTCTTCTGTTATAAAATTGGAACTGAACACCCCTAAGAAAACAGTTTGGCCACAAACAAACCACAGCTGCTTTCTAGTGCTCTGTGTCCTCCCCTTCAGCTGGAAATGGCCTGCAGGGTGTGGAATTTGGACCAGGGAAGGGAATTCGGCAGAGAGAGGAAGGAAGCAATTGAGAAACAGGGTACCACATTCCTCATCCCCCCACATTGGCCTTGACCACAAGGACAGCATCTTCCACATGATAATGTACCTCTCAGGCATGCTTCTCACCAGGGATGATCAATGGAAGCAACCTGGAAACTAAAGAGCTCTGTTCCTAAGTCTGATCCCAGTTCTGCCACTCACACTGTGATCTTGAGCAAAACACATTTCAACTCTGGGTTCCCCTAGGAAATGAGGGGGCTGAGTTTCCTCTGGCTGTCAAGTTCTGCTATTTATCATCATGTGGGGGCAGAACCAGGTCTCCACATCGCTTTTCTTTGCCATTAAGCCCACATTCCCATCATAACTTTGCAGTAGAAGTAACGTTCATGGTTAGTGGGACCTCTTAATAATTAAAAGAAAGAGAAAAAGGATTTCTTTCTATCCCCATACCTTTTAAAGTTGTGGTTTTCTGAAGCAAAGGCCGCCATGCAGTGAGGAAAAGATGAAATTCCAGACAGAAGACAGTCAGTTGCAATAAGTTGTCCTACTACCAGTACTGTCAGCATCAGCTCAGCTTATATTTACTGAGTATTTTCTATATGGAGACAGTGCTAAACCCTTTATATACATCAAACTGTTTAATCCTTAGGACATATTCACATGTACACATGTATAGGTATGATGCATGTGATTAAAATTGAGCATTTGCTATGTACCAGGTGTTAATGCCAAATCCGTACAATAATCTACTGAGGTCAATAAATGGATTCAGTCAGTCAAGCCTCACAGCAAAGGAGGTGTTATCAGTTATCTCCGTTTTTACAAATAAGGAAACTGAGCCATAACTAGTAACTAGTGGAGCAGGGATTTGAACCCACGTAGTATGGCCTCAGCACCCTTTCTCAAAACCTCTCTGCCTGTGGTTCTCCTCACTCATATGACATAACCAGACCTGGGGAACTTTAGAAATATAAGGATCTTGGGGCCCCATTCTGGATCAGTCAGAATCTCGGGGATTGCGTCCCAGACCCAGGTTTGCTAATATGCAGCCAGGGCTGGGAACCACTGCCTCAGATGGAATACCAGGGTTATGTTGTTGGAGAGTTGCCTGTAGCCCTACAGCCAGCAGATGACTGACCTAGGACTTGCATCCAGGCTGTAGGCTCTCAAGCCAAATATCTTGATGGCACAATGGGCAACAATTCAGTTGTTGTTATCTGGGCTCATATCTACCACCATGCCTAGTTTCTCTCTCCTAGTCTAAATCCCAAAGCCACAAGTTGATTTAGGGCCGTTTAAAGACTTATACTACACCAATTATGAGAGCACAAACTTCTTGTTGCAGCCAAAGCAGTGATTTCCTACTTGAAAGTTTCAGAGGTAACCTTTGCTTTTACCTGTCACCAACTTAAATGTATGTTATTGTGCTCTTTCCTCATTGAGCAAAATCTTGTACTGACAGAGTCTAGGACAGTGATTCTAAAACTTTGAAGCACATTAGAATCTCCTGGGGATCTTTAAGGGCTACGGGTGGCCTGGCTTCCACCCCAGACATTTTTTTTTCTTTTTTTTTTTGAGACAAAGTCTCGCTCTGTAGCCCAGGTTGGAGTGTGGTGGCATGATCTCTGCTCGCCGCAACCTCCACCTCCCAAGTTGAAGCAATTCTCTGGCCTCAGCCTCCAGAGTAGCTGGGATTACAGGCGCTGGCCACTGCACCTGGCTAATTTTTTGTATTTTTAGTAGAGACGGGGTTTCACCATGTTGGCCAGGCTGGTCTTGAACTCCCGACGTCAGGTCATCCACCCGCCTCAGCCTCCCAAAGTGCTAGGATTACAGGCGTGAGCCACCGCCCGGCCTCTGATTTTATTAGTATGGGATGTGACCTCGGCAATGGGAGTTTGTAAAGCTCTCCAGGTGATTCTGATGTGCAGCAGAGTTTGAACAGTGGTTTAAGAACTTGGTCTGTGAGTTCACAGATGTGTTGACCTGAGAAGATTGTGGAATCACCTCATGGATAGAACTCACTTTTTAACTCTCTGACAGTGTCTCTTGCATTTCAGCTGGCAGGATTAATTTAATTCCACCCATTTCACTACCTGACTTGGAATTGTACCTCACTATCAAATGATGGTTTCTCCCCAAAGGTTGTTCTTATACTTAGGCTCATGCAGTGATATTGGCGACATGTCCCTTTGTAAAGTTCTCAGCCTCATTTGACTCTGTTATTTCCACTATAGAATATTTCTTTTTATGTTGTTTTACCTTTTAAAACTTTTTTTTTTGAGACAGTGTCTTGCTCTCACCCAGGCTGGAGTACAGTGGTGCCATCTCGGCTCACTGCCCCCTCCACCTCCTGGGTTCAAGCAATTCTCCTGCCTCAGCCTCCAGAATAGCTTGGTGTGCCACCAAGCCCGGCTAATTTTTGTAATTTTAGTGGAGACAAAGTTTCTTTTCACTGTGCTGCCCAGGCTGGTGTTGAACTCCTGGTCTCAAGCAATCCGCCTGCCTTGACCTCCGAAAAAGTGCTGGGATTACAGGCGTGAGCCACCACGCCCAGCCTAAAAACATTTTTATGATTTTAATACATGTTGCTTTTTTTCTTCCAGGAGCAAAATAAACACCTCTTCCACATAATGCGTTATAGTAATAATCCACCTGGGGTTCTTTTCCCAAAACAGCTGACCATCAGACTCACTATTGGGAGACAGCGGCTGACGTGCCTGTAGTGTTTAACAGCTGATAGCATCTTACAGATAGATAGTGATATGGTAGAAAGTTGGAGATTATGTAAAGAAGAATTGACTCAGACTTTATCCTCAGAGATTTTATCCACCAGATTAACGTAATCAACTGGAAAATATAGATGGATTATAAAAGTATATTAAAGCAGAAGTGTAAATTTGTTGGCAAGTTTGCAAATGTACTGGATTAATCTAGAAATCATTTTTGCAGTAAGTCTTAAATAGATTTTTAAATGGAGAGAGATGTTATTTTGTGGATAAAAAGAGACAGGTAATTTACAAGTGGAACAATTCTTGATAAAGGCTGGGGAGATGGCAAATGGAGTGTTGCAGGCCACTAGGCCAGCTAGCTAGGCTGGTATGAAAAGTATAAACTGGGTGTAGCAGTTGATGAGGAAAGATTGCCGAGGTGGATAGAGCTAGCTATTGCATGAGATTTAATAGCAAGAATACTTCGGAAGAGCTTTTTTTTTTTTTTAAGGGATATATCAGGAGTTTCTGTTTTCCTTTGTGTGGTTGTTGAAGTCTAGTTGATTTCTAGTCTGTAATTTTGTTGGTATTTCAGATCACCAAACAAGGCTGGTAAGATGGGTTAGTTATGCTTCTCTTGAGGGTAAAGCTTTTGAAATTAACTCTGCTTCTTTAGGTTTAAGAATTTCTAATTCTGTCTGTCTACATCTTGCTGCTGTAATCTCCAAGAAAAGAAAAAGGGGTTAGGATGCCTCTCTTTTGAAATGGAGGGGTCAGAGCAGGCAGGGGGCTGTCACTGTTGTTTCTCTTTGTTCAGAAATTAGAACATGTGAGCAAGTGGTTCCACCCCTCATTTTGTGAGCTGTTTTCCTCTGATATTTCCTAATTTTTCCCATGACGTTTCAGCCTGTTTCTTCACAAGATTATAAGGCCTGAAAGACCCCATTGTTTGACAGGAGTGCAGGCTTGTGCACATTTGCTGATCTGGCTGCCCGGGGTCTGAGTGTGGGTGGTACACTGCCCAAGGGATCATGCAGACGGGAGAACGCATGGAGCAGACTCCTGGTAGTTGCAAACACTTTATGTATATTAAGAGTTCATAGAATGTCTTTTTGTAGACAGAAGATGCTGCACTTTTAAAATGTTATTCACAAACTGAAATCTCATTGACAGAAATAGGGACATTCCATTAGGCTAAGAAAAGTTTCTTAATGGCAAATCAAATGGATGAAGGCGTTATTCAAACTTCACTTCATCTTCAGATAGATTCAAACTTTTGTTCTTGCAATTCATGCACATTCCTTGATGGCCTGTCTTGGATTTATGTGAGCCTTTGGAGCAGCAACCTCACATACTATGCATGGCAAATCCTAGTCAATGCATACTTTTGAGAGTGCAAGATGTTAATTATAGTAAGAGAAGAGAAATTCAATAACAGAGGAATCCCAATTAAAGTTAAATAGATGTTTTTGAATAAAGGAAGCTGAAATTTAATACTAATGGTGTTTTCTCTAAATGAAGTTAATATATTATTGTTGTATTAACTTTTCAGGAGTTTGAGGCTGCAATGAGCTGTGATCGCACCGTTGCCCTCTAGCCTGGATGACAGAGTGAGACCCTGTCTCTTAAAAAAAAAAAATTCTAAGGACTTGGGCTCTATATTTGACTGACAGTAATAGACCAATAGAAGACATTGCATTTATATAGACTTATAAAATAGCATTCACATTTCCAATCAGATTTACAAAATTCTCCCTTATTTTTAAATGTTCTCAGTGGTAGCAGTGACGTTGGGACTAGAGTCAGTATTGTGAGTCGTTTATGCACATCTCTTCACAACTCCATGTTCAGTGAGTCATACTGGCAGCTTGACATCAGCCATGGTGGGAGAGTTTACACCATGGAAATCAAACACTACAAATTGGTGCACCTCACCCTCAGAGTCTGTTTTTAAACATTTAGCAGCATACCACTGCCCAAAATGGAGTTGAGCAGTCAGGGAGTCTCCTCTTGAGGCAAGTCTTGTAGTGCTTCCACTCAACCAAACAGCCAACATGAACGTTTTGAAATGTAGGCTGTGTGGCTCCTGAAGAAAAGTCCTTCATAGCTCCACATTTTTCTCTTGGAGCCAAAGCCTTGCTGTGATCATAAAGCTGTTCATGCTGCGGCCACCACCGTCCTCCTGGCTGTCACCTCCAGATGCCTGGTTTCACCACTTTCTGTAGAACATCCTAGACCCACTCCTATTTTAGGGCCTTTTCTCTAGGGCAGTGGTTCTCAAACTTTAGGGCACATCAGAATCACCTGGAGAGTTTGCAAAAACAGACCACTGGGTGCCTCTCTAGCATTTCTGAGCTAGTGACAGGTTTCAGGGTAATGCTGGTGGCCTTAGGACCCCACTTGGAGAACCACTGCTTGAACTGATGGTCTCTTGGTTTACCTCTCCCCTCGAGATTTCTGATCCTCTTTTTCTTTCTCTTAATAAGTCACACCCTGACTATCCTATGTAAAATTGCAGCCTTCCTCCTCCACTACAGTTCTAATTCCTGACTCCAATTTTTATTTATTTAAGTTCCGGGATACACGTGCAGGATGTGCAGGTTTGTTACATAGGTAAATGTGTGGCATGGTGGTTTGCTGCACCTATCAACCTATCACCTAGGTATTAAGCCCCAAATGCATTAGCTATTTATCCTGATGCTCTTCCTCCCCACCCCAATAGGTGCACCTGTCACCTATTACCTTACAACAAGTTTCTTATTTGTGATTATTGTCTGTCTCTCCCCACTAAACTCTAAATTTCACAAAGATAGGGAATTTTGTCTGTATTTTTTTAAAAAACAGGGTATCACTCCCATTACCCAGGCTGGAGTGCAGTGGCATGATCACAGCTCACTGCAGGCTCGAACTCCCGGGCCTGGGCTTGGGTGATTCTCACCTGTCAGCCTCCCGAGTAGCTGGGACTACAGGCATGCACCACCATGCCCAGCTAATTTTTTGTATTTTAGTAGAGAGTTTTGCCATGTTGCCCAAGCTGGTCTTGAACTCCTGGGCTCAAGCGACCCACCCGCTTCGGCCTCCGAAAGTGCTGGGATTACAGGTGTGAGCCAGCATGCCCAACCTTGTTTTTTTGTTGTTGTTGTTGTTGTTGTTGTTGTTTTTATGATGTATTTCAAGCCTCTTGAACAGTGCCTCGTGGCAGGTGCTCAATAAATTGTTGAATGAATTAATGGATGAACAACATTGAGAAATGAATAATGTATTTCAAATTTTGGTCCCAACCTTTTAAATTCTAACTCACCAGAGAATCTTAAAACACTTTCTGCAGTTTTGTTTCTCAGCTTCACTGCTCTTAGGATAATGAGGAATGGTTTCTGCCCTGGGCTGAAGTTTGGGAATGACTTGATGATCCTTAAAATAGCAGGTGCACCAAATTGTTGTTCTTCCATTTACATTTTAACCTCAAAGTCCCTAAGCCAGTGATCTTCAAACTCTGGTCTGCAGAAGTTCCCTGGAGATACTTCAGAGGCGCTGCAAACATTTAGTTTGCATTTCATTTTAATATATTTTAAACTGTGTTTTATAACTATAATAAAAGAAAATGCACACAAATGTGTTACATACCAAATTTTAACACATTAGGACCACCAGCACGTTGAATTGGACTGCCAAGTCAACCTTGAAATAGTGTTTTCCACTATTTTGGCTTACATATTTGAACTTCTTATAAATAAATGAATCATTGATTAGGAACTTCTATCCCAGTATTTTTCATATTCCAGCCTGATCATAAATTGAACAGGCAAATTCCTCTTGTCACACATATTCAGCACACTTGATGACATGCCAGGCAGCGTTTCAGAGCCTCTGTGGGATGGAGGCTTCTGTGTGGATTAATGGCTAGTTGTACAATAAGTGAACACCACACACATCACTTAGTGACATATATTCTGTTAGAGGATCATGTCTACCCACTCTACATTTTGGATACTCTTTTACCTTAAATAGTTGTCAAATTATCATTAGTGATTAAAATTTGAAATTAAAAAACCTTGACTACTGCATTTTCTCCAAGCTTTTAGATTAGTTTGAGGCATATTATGAGATTATCAAATGAAATGCTAAAGAACTGTTATAATTTCCAATACAACTGTGTGCCTTACAATTCAAATCTGCTCATTTCCAGAATTCAGGTGCCAAAATTTCCCATCGTAAATTCCAATGCAAAGGAATTTGAACTTCTTATATTCATGTCAGCTTCGTTTCTCAGTTTCAGTTAGTAAGTAGTAAGAGTAGCAAATAGCAAGAGATTGTCTGAAAATTTTGAGTTTTGAGAGCAGAGATTCAGATAGTGTTATCTGTATTTAGGAGTATCAGGATTTTCTTAATACAGTGCAACCAAATACAGACACAGAAGTAAATCATATTCTGGATCACTTTTAAAAATCAATTGAGGCTGAGCCTGGTGGCTCATACCTGTAATCCCAGCATTTTGGGAGCCCAAGGCAGGTGGATTGCTTGAGTCCAGGTTTTCAAGACCATCCTGGGCAACATGGCAAAACCCCATCTCTACTTAAAAAAAAAAAAAAAAAAAAAAAATTAGCTGGGTGTAGTGGTGTGCGCCTGTAGTCCCAGCTACTTGGGAGGCTGAGGTGAGAGAATCACCTGAGCCCAGGAGGTTGAGGCTGCAGTGAGCTAAGATCACGCCACTGCACTCCCCCTGGGCAACTGCAGTGAGACCCTGTCTCAAAAAAGTCAACTGATACAAGCCTTACTATCTGAAAGCCCCACTCTATCTCACAAGTGCCATTGAATACATTATATTAAACAGTTCTAAGTTATACATTATGGAACATTTTGTAGTCCCCTTTGCATATCTGTTTATTAATTTACTTAATGCTCTATTGTAATTTGTTTTGTCTCCTACACTGTATTTGAGCTCTTTGAAAGTAAGAATTGCGTCGTAGCTTTCCTTCCCCAGTGCCCAGCATTGCCTAACATGTGGTGGGTACTCAGCACATGTTTATTAAGTGTTGGAAGTGAATGCTCAGTGCCACCAAGTGAAAATAGCACCCAGGCAAAAGTTTTCTCAGCAAGGCAATTTGCTTCTATAGAAGGGTGAGTCTCATGGATGGAGCAATGGCGAGAGCACACTGGACAAGGAAGGGGAAGTGGGTCTTATCCTTAACGCAGCTAGTCCCTACTGCTGTGTCTTTCCCCTATTGGCTAGGGTTGGACCGCACAGTCTAAGCTAATTCTGATTGGCTGTTTTAAAGAGAGCAGGGGTGCGCTCCAGAGTGGCGGGTTGAGTAGTTTCGGCAGGAAGGACTGTTACAGAGCAGGTGACAAAGGATGACTAAGCACAGTGCAGGTGACTAAGGATGACTAAGGACAGAGCAGTTGACTAAGGACAGAGCAGGTGACTAAGGATGACTAAGAACAGAGCAGATGATAGAGGCTAGGAGGGGGTTGTTTACTGAAACTAGGGGCAAGGAGACATAAAGAACGAGGAAGTTTTAAACTTTAAAATGGAGAACAAAGAACAGGGGAGCTGAACATGCTGAATGTACCATATTGGTTCTTTGAAGAGGAATTTACTGTATCTTACATAAGTGACACTGCATTCTACTGCAGAAGGAAGCAAGCTCGAAAGGAACAATGAAACTTCATATTAAATACATAATCAGTGACCTTTCATTCTAAGCACAAATTTCAGCACGAAAAAAAATTTAATGGTTCTGGTGAGTCCTTCACTTGATCCCTCACATACAGTCTTCTAAAGTTTTCTGAATTCCTTTTACAAGTATCTCCTGACTCTGACTCTTCCATGCCATCCTACTTGCTACTGCTCTCTTCTGAGCCTTGTTCTTCTCTGTGTCCCTTGCATGGACTGTGGAAGCCACCTCAGAAGCTCTCTCCCAGACCCAGTGTTTCTGCTTCTCCACGTTGTTGCCATTGTCTCATGAAATAAAACCAAGCATATCCTTTGGTCTGCACTGCCTGCAGAATAAGGGCTAAACTTTTGCTTTCCAAATATAATAGTCACTAGCCACAGGTGGCTGTTGAGCCTTTAAAATGTGGCTTGTCCAAATTGAGATGTGCCATAAGTGTAAAATCCACACCCTGTTTCAAAGACTTAGTATGAACAAAATGTAAAATAGCACATTAATACTTTTTATATTGATAGCATGTTAAAAGAATACTTTTTTCTATAATATTAAGTAAATTTCTCCTTTTTCTTTTTACTTGTTTAATGTGGTTATTCAAAAGTTTTAAATTACAGGTTTAGTTCACCTTGTGTTTCTGTTGGCCAGCACTGGTCTAAGCTATATCATGACATTTAGAGTTTCTTATAACCTGGGCTCAGTTCCTCTTTGGCCTTATCTCCCAGCCCTTCCTGTCCCTCGCAGAATTTCTCATAACCCCCAGACTCGCCAACCCTGTTTATACTTACGGGTTTTAATTTTTTTCACATTCAGTTTCTTCTTTCTGAAATGTCCCTCCTTTTTTAGGTGTCAAAAATCCTGCTCACACTTTTAGGACCTGACTTCATTGTCCCTTGCTGGTGATGTCATGCCCTATTTCCTCAAGCAGAATTAGCCACTCCTTCCCATATAGTGTCTCTCAGCACCTCCATTATTGCACTTGTCTTGCTGTTCTGCCATTAGGTGTCGTCTTAAGTAGACTCCTCAAGGGAAAGGCTGCAACTTATTTCTCTGATGACCACAGGGCAGTACCTCGTGTGTAGTAAGCACTTAATGGATGTTTATTACATTAACTTATGAACTAATTTTCATCCGGCTATACACACTGCTATTTTTATGTACATCAGACCTTGATCATCTTAACCATTGGCCATGGAAAAAATTAGATGCTGAGGTGTATAGGACTGGACCTTTCAGCCTTAACCTCAATTTCAGGTTTTGTGTTCAATAAAATGGCCTCCTTTTTCTCACTGGGTGGCTTATGATTAAAAAATTATAACTTTGAACTTACAAAATCCATGAATATTGTACAGACTAAAAGTATAAAAGGACAGTATAAATTACTGCTTTTTTCCTATCTCGCTTATAGGGATTTCATATAAGATTTTGTTTGATTGAAGATTTCACTTCAAAACAAGTTTGGAAAGCTACTGTTCTATTCCTAAATTTCATTTACATTTCTATACCAAAGGTTTCATTTTTGTTTTGATGAGATGGTTTCTACTATCATGTTAGTTCACATAAGGCAACACTTCTCAACTTTAGTTGCACAAAATTGGGAAGCTTTTCAAAAATACCTCCCCACTCAGGGATCTTTGTATAATTGAGCTGGAGGAAAGGGGCCCAGGCACCGGTATTTACGAAAAGCACAAATACCTGTAATAAAATGATTCTGCAGTGCTTAGAAAACCAGGTAGTTAACTATGAAAATACTGAAGTTTTAAATTGCTAATTTTTCTTTCTTTTTATTAACTATGCTGTTACTGTTTTTCTTGGCAGTCAAGCTAATGCAATTTAAAGTTTGTATTACGGTTTTGAGACCTCAAACAGCATTTAATAGACGCCATCATCTGTGGACAGTTTTCCTAAGGCTTCCGAAATTAAAAATTCCCTTTTCTGTCACTCTCTAAAAACCTACATGCAGCAGAATTTTAATGTCCCTTATTGATAGAAATAGCTAACACAACACCTATTTCAGATCATGGAAATGAGGACTGACAAGGGCAGTGGGTTTAAGAAGTTTACACAGGTAGTGGCCTTCCTGGCACCCTTGTTAGCCTGAATAAACAGTCCTCCCCTGACAAATCCTCTGTAGCTCTGCCACGTTGATGAAATCTGACATTCTGGTTAGTCACTTTTTAATGATATTCTTTCTTTTGTTCTTGATATGTTAGAAACCAGCCCTTATTTTTTCAGTGTGTGGGAAAGAATTAACTTTAATTTCCTAATTCGGTAAAATGGGCTGCTAATGCAGACCTTATTCTTAGGGGGACAGGAAGAAAAATGACCTAATTTCTATATATCAAACACATCTTCCTTCATACATTTAAAAATGTATAGAGTTATAAAGTACCTTAAATCTTGTAGTGGAGAAACTCTGGGGTAAATACTTTGGAAACATCGTGAAAAAATTCTATAAAGTCTGATAGCAGGTTCCATTTCATTGCTGTGTACTATTAAAAAGTGCAGATGTAAATAAGCATAAGTTTTGCAGGATGTCAATTTGTTACAAGCAGCTGCATATTCTTATTCTTCTAAAGTGTCATCTCTTTCAATGTGGGCTGTTTAGGTGGAAAAAAAAAACTCAGAAAAATACACACTTGGGATCAAATCCTTAGTGCAGAAAAAAGAATCAAAACCTGTAGTTAAGTTGGTTATTTGCAGTGGTGGTATGTCATCCTGTGTGAGACTGACGTCAGGCAGATTGAATGCAGAGGCAAACTTCGGGAGCGTGTGTGTGTGTGTGTGTGTGTGTGTGTGTGTGTATGTGTGTTTTAAAGCCCCACTCCCAGAATATGAAGTGAGTATGAAGGGCACCACAGCAACCCCTGGATCTCTCAAGAATGTACCTATTTTTAACATGCTGGATCAAGTGTCAGCACTCAGTAGGAGATGAGGAAGGGGTAGAGCCCGACTTGTACAGATTCCGCCGATGGTAAATGGCCCTCTGGCATATTTACAATACAGCTGTGCATTCTTAATGGCTCTGCCGCTGCCATGTCAGGTAAAGTTTTCTTTGCACGTGATGAATGGCAGAGAATTCTTTAGCAGAGGGAACCAAAGGAGCTGGGAGGAGGAAAGGGGAAGAGAAGAGCGGAAAAGAGAGAGAAAAAGAAACACACAGCTCCAGAGGGACATAGCCTGTGCTTTGCAGTTGCTTGTGTGGATAGAAACCAGATGGTAAGCTGGAACACCCGCTTGGCTATCTGAGGAGCCAAACATATGGTTAATGGTCGGGAGAAATAGCTTTCAGAGCCAGGGCTTTGCTGACTGCCTCATATTACAGATTGTTACAGTGTGTCATTACATTGCCAACCTAAGTGCTTAATACCCACTGCAGGCGCTGGGCATACACTTACAAGAAAGACTTTTAGCTCTCTGCTGGCTCTAAACAGAGAAGTGACATCATAGAAAGGCTGAAAATGTCTGGTGTTGGAGGTGGGGAGAAGGATAATTTTGTAGTGGAAACAACAAATTTTTTTCTTTTTTTACAAGCCTTCACTCCACTGAAGTCTACTGTTTTCTGAGAACCTTTTAATACTAGACTGGTTCTCTCTCTCTCTCAATCTCTCTCGCGTGCGCTCTCACTCTCTGTGTGACACACACACACACACACACACACACGCACACACACGGAAAGGAAACCGAAATTCGCAGCCCAGGCCATGTCCCCCAACTCCAGTGGATTTGACAGGCCTCGTTCACCTGGAAGCCACATCACTGCACTCAGAGGCCCTGCATTTGAAGTTTCTGTTTGGGGAGCTTTGGGCAACAGCAGGCCTGTGTTATCTAAGGAACTGCTGAGCCCATTCATCTGCTTTTCACGGCCCGCTTCCTTTTATTTTTAGCCAAATCCGTCAGGCCTGACAGGCGGGTAATTCGAGCCAGAGAAAGGGCAGAGCTCCAGGTCCTTTCCACAAAGCAATTCTTCTCCTCCCTCCTGGGAGGGCTCCAGACTTGGCCTGCTTCAGGCAGATGGATTTGTTGAGTCATGTGAGATCATTTACACAAAAACACAGTGAGGCAGTGGAAATTAAAAAAAAAAAAAAAAAAAAAGAAAAAGAGGAGGGTGGGGGAAGAGGAAAGAGGGGAAGCCAGGGGAATGTGCGCTGCCCTGCTGCTGAGGAGCATAGGAATTTTGCAGTGAGGCAGCTAGACTGAGGAATGCCTAGAGTCATTTGTGTATAAGGTAATGTCTAGTTTACAGAGTGGGGCGGGCCAGGCGAGGACGGCGCCTCCAGCAGCTTGCCTCTGTTTAAAGGAAGAAAGAGGTGTTGGGAAACTTTAAAAAAATTTTTAGAGCAACACCCACCAAACAAAGACCACACTGTTGATGGCGCTGGGTTCCAGTAGTGGTAAACTACCAAGGGGCTGGTTTACAGAAAATGAGTTTGCTCTGTGATGTCATACAAGTTTGCTTTGTCCTGACGCCAACATGACACTGAGGCAGCAGGGGAGGGAGAACAGGAAAATTGGAACCATGCTCTTGGTTAATGGTTTCCAGAGATTATTTAGCAGGACTTGAACAGAGGGAGGAAAATATTGTGGAGGATTGCTGCGAGGTGTACCATAATTGCAGTAGGTAAAACAAAGTCATTACTATGGTTTTCTTGCTCAAGAAGGATTGAGCAATGACTTCAAAATGCCAAGTAAGGTATTATTTTTCCCTACCACAGTATTTATTTTCCTTTAGCTTCTGGGGCATTTAAAAAAAAGACCAACTCTTACATCATGGCAAACAGTATTAATGTTAGTGAATCAATTTTGTTTACTGTTTATACCACAAGCCTTTAAAACATTCCATTAAAAAATTGTCTCCTGCTCATTCATGAAATTCTTTTTTTCCTTCAAATTTGCTTACATGCATTAGCTTTGTTTGGATGGGGACTTTTCCCCTTTTTGGCTAGAGTAAAAGAATGCATAAAAGAATAGTGAGTAGATTATCTAAATGTACATTCTTACAACAAATGTAATGAAAATATGCCGCGTGGATGAGAGGGAATATTTGAAAACAGAAAGAAAAACAGAAATGGGGAGTATTTCAAAATAGTCACCCTGATTATTTTCGTTAGGATGCATTTCTGCAATTCTGCGTTTATTTAGAACCCTATTGTGCAGCTATTTCTTTTAGCCACCCTAGATAGAATGTAGGTCAACATCAACATGGTTCCTCATATTTTGTTGGTGTTTTAAAAGTTGAAACATTTTGCAGTTTTTTCCGGAGCTAGATATTCTTAGGTTATTTAGACAGTTTTAGTGACCATAGAACTTCACATGTAAACTCCTTCTGTTAATAGCTACCACTGAATTTTGATAGTAGACACTCAGATCACACCTTGACCTGGAGTAAACAAGGCACTGATGATATTGATGATAACATAGTCCAACACTGAAGCTGTTCCACTTCTTCCAGGCAACTCTGATGATCTTACTCTGTGTAAGTTACAGCTTTTACTTTGCTCAAGGAGAGAACTGGTAAATTTTTATAGTTGTTAATTGTTTACATTTTGGGGACCCCAAGTTGCATGATACCACATTATTATAATGTGATTATGAGTTGGCATGATTTTAAGTCTACCCATATCCTTGAATGTTCCCTCCCCGTCAGGATTTCCCAATCTCAGCACTATTGACGTTTTGGACCAGTAATTCTTTATTATGGGGTGTGTCCTGTACATGGTAGGATCTTCAGTAGCATCATTGGTCTCACCCACTAGATGCCAGTAGCACCCTCCCCCAGGTCATGACAACCAAAAATGTCTACAGCATTGCCAGATGTCCCCTGGGAGACAAAACCACTCTGGTTCAGAACTTCTGCTCCACATTCTTACTCTGGTTTAGAAGCTCACTCTTTACGTCATGAGCTGGCTGCTCAGTTACTTCTAAGATTGAATTAAAGGATATGAAATAATGTTTTAAGTTGGAATTCCAAGTTAAGTAAAGTTTTTGAAGGTGCAGGCAAGAGTACTTTTGAGTATGGTTATGCAGAACAACCTCTCTCTTGGAATTCTGACCTCAGCAGGTGGATCCCCTCAAGATTCCCTTATAGTGAGTTTCCCAGTGCTGTTTAAGAGGAAATGACCCCACCGTCTGAGCCGAGGGAAGTCGACATTAGCAGAAAGGGAACTTCCCCCCAGTCACCTGAGCAGACAGCCTAGGCCCCAGGCTCACTGCCTGTATATCCAGCCCCAGAAAGAGGGCAAGGCAGCAGCCACAGTTCTTTCTTGGGAGCACAGCCGACCTCCTCCCCATTCCAGCGGCTGTGGTCTCAGAAGCTGAAACTCTCGTTAATAAGGAATGTGGAGCTTTCCACAGCTAAGGCAAGCATAAATTTCCTCTGTTTGTTTTGTGAGGACTAGTGTCAACTGCTGTAATGAGATCAGAGAGGACCCCAGGGTCAGCTGCTGGAACTGCTTTCTGTGGCTGTTCTCTTGGCTGCTTGCTGTCAGAGAACGCAGTGACTCCCTGCAGACCTCCCTGATGTGTTAAGGTGATTGTGCCCTTGTTGCATTTCTTGCTGTCTTTGCTTCTCTCATTCTACTAAAACATCAGTGTGCAGTCATCCAGTTCTAAATCATGGAAAAGTTAATGGAAGGCAGATTCCTTTCCACAGAACTGAGGGCAGACTTAGTTGGGTGTGGAAAATGCAGCCTTGGGAAGGAACGTGACCTGTTTCCTTGGGGTAACTGCCTGGACCTGCTGCTTCTGGCTAAGGGTAGGTTTCTCAAGGCCTGGGCTACCCATGAGCACTTTCTCCCCCCAGTGGCACTCTGTAATGAAGATGAGTTAGTGAAAGAGTCACAGCAATTAGCTTAGGCTACAAAGAACATAATTCTAGTTGTAGCCTAAATGACAGCTAGAATTGGCTACATATGGGACCTAAATATGGCAGAATTGCATTTAGGGAACCCAATTCTGGCAGAATGGTATACTGAGCTCACACAGCCTGGCCTACTTCTTACCATCCACCCCAAAAAGTCCTAAGCTTGGCCTACTTCTGACTACCCACGCCAGAAAGTCCTAAGGTATTATATTGGTTAAATATTTTCAAGTACATATGAGCTTTAAAGCAGGACAGGGAAATTCTTAGGTGCCAGAAGACATTGATGCCACCGGCCTTAGAGTGTTTCAGACCTAGCTGTAGGCTCTAGGCTCTAGGGGCTATGGTGTCTATACTCACACAGGAATTGCTTGTGAAACGGGGGGGCAAGAAGATTTTCCCCAGTCTGTCTGGGGCTGTAAGTCTGTGTGTTGGGGCACAGACCAGGGAGATGGAAACCCAGGAGTACATTGTTTGAATAGCTCTGGGGTTCATAGTTACACTACTACCTGCATGGTATAACTTCAGCTGTTTTGGTAGAAACTGGTTTGAGAGCATTGAAAGCCCTCAGGCCATAGTAGAGGCAAGCACTAGATCCCTGTGGAGAGGCTTAACAACCCGGGACATGGTACTCCCTCAAAAAGAATAAGCCGCTCTAAGGAGATGCTGATAATAAGTACAGAATATGGCCAGATGCAGTGGCTTATGCCTATAATCCCAGCAATTTGGGAGGCCAACACAGGAGGATCACTTGAGCCCAGGAGTTTGAAACCAGCCTATGCAACATAGCAAAACCCTGTCTCTACAAAAAATTCACTGGGCATGGGTGGTGCACACCTGTAGTCCCAGCTACTTGGGAAGCTGAGGTGGGAGAATCACTTGAGCCTGGGAGGTTGAGGCTGCAGTGAGCCAAGATGGCACCACTGCACTCCAGCCTGGGCAACAGAGTGAGACCCTGTCTCAGAAAAAAAAAAAAGGGAACAGAATCCAAGCCCCAGAAAAGCAGAGGTTAACAGTGAACCTCTGAGACTGCTTTCCAGCAGAGCCCATCAGGCCAAATAGAGTTTTCTTCTGCAGATTAATGAAAGTTTCTTCTCAAGAGGAACAAGGCATATAACCCATTCTGGCTTGCTAAGCAGTTTCAGTTGTAAGCACTGGCCCTAATTAAGGTAACAATCCAACTTATAGCTTGTCCCCAAGATGATCTTGAGAATATTTTAGTTCCTTAATTAGAAACTTTTTATTGGAGAGATAGCCGGTCCCCTTAACGCTTCTTTAACAGTGCTCCCATTGCAGTGGGTCACTCTGAAGTAACCCACCAGGCTGTCTGTTATTTTACTTTCTCACCAAATCATAGGAAATATGTTTGCCTGAATTGTACAGCAACCCCCTCCCCCAGCTCCGCCAAGGGAGAGGGAAGTTGAAATTATTTGGAGGGCTCTGGGATACTTTCAGCATAAAATCAAAGAAACCCAGGTAAATAAGACATGGTTAGTAAACATTTGTTCTAGATGAATATAATTCAGCCTTCTCAATCCAAAGTGAACAAATGGATCAAGAGTTGCCTGGAATAGCCACTGTGTACTCCCCTTGCAGTGACGTGCACTATTGGCAAACATGAGTTGAGAATGCTAAACTTAATGCATGATTCCTTAATTTATTAATAGGACAATGAAATCTCTTGTGTTTAGTTTTTTTTCTTCTAAAGTGCACAAAAAGCTGTCGCCAGTAGTACCCGAATAGTGCCTTGCTGACCTAAAAGTATGCCATGCTTCTTAAGAAAAAGCTCTTCAGTATTTATTCTTAATTTGGACTTCTATAAAGTTTAATTTCAAAATATTCTGACCAAGTGAGAAGTAGATATGAATATTGACATTAAAGCATCAGAAGAGGAGAGAATGAAAGGAAATAGGTCAACTGGTGCCGGACTTACGGGAGATCTTCCCAAACATTATAATTAAATTTGGCATATATTGAGTGCCTACTGTGTATGTAAGGCAGCGGGATAGGTGCTGGGTATTTGGGTACTAGTACAAAATAGACAAGATCTCTTCTTGTGAAATGCTCAAAACAGTCCTCAAAAGAATCTCCAGAGGTATAAAGAATTTCCCCCAGTTTTAGGGATAAAGGAACAGAGACTGAGAGAGAGCCAGTAACTTGCCAAAAATCACATTCTGAGAGGTGGAGTTGATATTCAGACTGACTTGGCCCCTGTCTCTCTTTGCCTACTCTTCTCCCTGGCTTTCTGTGGGCAGTGAAGACCTAGCAGTACAACCCAGAGGGGCCAAGAGGCAGGTAGAGAGTTTTCTCTCCCCGAGGTTTACAGGAACAAAGAATCCCCTGACTGACATGGAAGGCGTGCAGTAGAAGAGGCAAACTAGCCAACCAGACCCAACTCCTACAAAATTTCCAAAGTATTAGCATGAATTTCCAACATTAAAACAGCAAATTATTTTACACAGTCTCTCAACTCTGTTCCTTGAGTATCAGAAGCTCTTGGCACATGGGGCTTGTTCCAGCTTTGCTGGGGCTAGAGCTGAGTAGCAGACTCCCCAGATGCCCCATTCCTCGCTGTCTTCCCAGACCTGACCTTTCACTCATCTCATTCTTTCTTGACCCCTGCAATCATCTGAATTTGTGACCCCTGGTTTAAATAGTCACTTAGGCAAGGGAAGTGGGCCAGGCCAAGTAACCTCTTGGGGGCTCCTCTGTGTTGTGCCTTTAAATTGAGATGGTCCTAAATCACTGGAGACTGCGATTTACATTTTACAGTGATAGCCCTGAATCTAAATATTAGATATCCTGACTTATCATTTGACCAAGTGCAAGAAGCCCCTAGCCTGTGTGCCAGAAGTGGGTGTATGAAAGTGACGGACACTCTACCACTTGTCACTCTTGGCCCTTTCCTGGCCTCTGTTTTTCCCCATCTGGCTCTCAGACCATTTGTGTGTGTGTATTACCAACAATGTGTCTCTCTTTTATAATTTATATAATCCTCTTGTTTCCTCCTCTTTATCACCATTTCCTATTGAACCATAACTCATATATTAGTTAAAATTTCAGAACATTCATTTTCAAATTACCTAACCTATCCTTGGGGAGGAAGGCTGTTGATAATGCTTGATGGGAAGATTCTCTTGTCGTTCTGGCTTAGAATGTCTGTTTTCCATGGTATGCTGTGAAGGCGGCACACGGGAGCAAAGCAGAATGGCAAACGTCTGGTCTCTTGGGGCAGAACCATGTTATAGTGTGTTTGCTGCCTCCATGTGAGGTGGCGAGGACACTGAAGTCATGGAGAACCACAGCCACACATCTGCTGTAACTTTGAGGATGGAGAGGGACCTGCAGGAATCTCCTTGGCAAGCTCCACTCTGTTCCTCTTGCCTCTTCTTTAGGAAGCAGGGAATGAGCCAGCCACTTGGAAAGAAGGTGTGTGTGCATTGGGGGAAGGGGGCAGGAGTCTAGTTTCTTTGCCTTTGGATCCTTTAATCCCAGCACCATGCCCTCTATTGTAGAAGGGAGGGATTAGCTTTTCTGTAATAAAATGGCCTTATATTTTTTCAGTTGAAAGTCTCCAGTTGAAGATTGTCCAGACTTAACTTCAAAGCCATGTGAATTACTCCACCCCTTAAAATAGAGTAGAGGAAATTTGGGATATTGCTCTCACCTGTCCATCTGATTGCCCAAGTTTCTAAGTCCTAGATGCAAGAGCATTTTTTTCTAGACTTCAGAGCCTGTTCACCTTGTATTACTTCACTTACTCCTTCTCCAAAAGCTCTTGGGCCTGGCATAGGCCCTCATGCTCCAGCCCTCTGCCTAAGCTGCTGGGCGTGGTGGTGGGAAGGGTAGGAACAAGAGTCCATCCCACAGACTGGCCTCATGGTGCGTTATGTCTGAAAGCTAGTGAGACCTTTAACACTGCGAAGAGTGACCTGCTTGCTCTTGTTGGCCTATCTGTCTCCCACAGGAGTGCCTGAGCTACCCAGCTTTGAGATATATTAC
The DNA here is from genome assembly GCF_028885655.2 of Pongo abelii. NCBI lineage: Eukaryota > Metazoa > Chordata > Mammalia > Primates > Hominidae > Pongo > Pongo abelii. The sequence goes on along the minus strand of NC_071990.2, from coordinate 90,932,999 downwards.
CGAAGGCTTCTCGAGTGGACATCATAGAAGGGGGTGGGAGTTGGAGTGGGGAGAAAAGCCCAACTCACCGTATTCCATTCAGTATTGGCAGTATTAGTTGCATTTTCAAGGGCCAGAACACACACACACACACACACAGAGCCCTTGACACTTTTAAGCTTCTCTTTAAAGAGTATAGGATTAAAGGTGGCTTATGTTATTCTCAGCATACCTCTATACCACATTAACAGTGATCCAGGTAAAATAGGCTTCTCTCCATGGTAGATGGAGGTTGATGGTAAATAAATAGTGGTGAATCAGGTACACCTGGTGTTTTCTCCAACTCCCATTTGCTGACACCTGAGATATCAGAGTATAACCCTCAGAGAAGCCATAGGATGTGGAATTGTCACCAGGAGCCCAAATCTCTGGGTCCCTTCCATAGTGAGGACCTGGCTGGTGAGGGGCACTTGGCCATGTTACCAAACCTATCTCTGAGTGTCTTTGTTTGCTTACTGCCCTTTGTTTTTCTCCATTCTTTGTATCTTTCATCTTTTCTTGTGATTTCTTTCTTCGTAGACTTATTTTTTTTTTTGAGATGGAGTCTCACTCTGTCACCCAGGCTACAGTGCAATGGCACGATCTTGGCCCACTGCAGCCTCCGCCTCCTGGTTCAGGCTATTCTCCTGCCTCAGCCTCCCGAGTAGCTGGGATTACAGGCCTGCACCACCACGCCCAGCTAATTTTTGTATTTTTGGTAGAGACGAGGTTTTTCCATGTTGGCCAGGCTGGTACTCCTGACTTCAAGTGATCCACCCATCTCAGCCTCCCAAAGTGCTGGGATTCTGTAATTCTGGCCCACCTTTCTTCTTACCTATGCTTCTATCCACCTGGAAAGACAAATTATGTTTCATTAACCTTTTAGAAGTCTAAGATTGACCATTGAACCAACTGTTAGGATCAGCTGAGTGGAAGTCACACGGGCTTATGGGATTAATTTTCTCAAGGCACCCTTTAAAGACATCTGTAGTTTCCTTTTGTTCAGTACTAGAGGAATCCAACTTCTTAAAACAATAAAAGAAACATTGAATAATAAACTAAAAAAGAAAACATTCTTGATTCCACCATGGTAACTCAGGTATCTTTTTCCCTAATGCTTTATATTTAAGATGCAGTCTCCTTTTTTAAGCTGTAGATTTCGCTAAGCTTCTTCATAAACTGAATTGGCTGCAAAACAACCAGGTTCCCGCGATTTCAAAGGAGATGTTTGAAAGTACTTGATAGAACAAGGCCAGTCTTTTTGGTTGCTGTCCAGAAGTGAACTGACCCAGTTTCTAAAATTGTCATCTGTTCTCTGAGGCATTTTCTGTTAAATGATGGTCTTGGTGTGTGCGTGTGTGCATGTGTGTGTGTGTGTGTGTGTGTGTTGTTTTGGGGTGTGTGTTGTTTATTTTTTATTTGTGGTCTTTCACATGCTTTATTTCCATAGTGTCTTGAAATGAAGTCACTTCTAGTCCAGGGTCTGTTGCTTATTACAGGAAGAACCAGGAAAAATTCTTTTACCTCTCTGTGTCTGGTTTCCAAATTAGGAAAACTACCACCCAGATTGGTATTAGTATTAAATGAGAGTATTAATATATAAAATTGCATTGTACAGTTTGGAGTACTATACAGTTGTATGATATTCTTAATATTTTTTAAAAGATTTACAACCCTGGCATTAAGAGGTTTTCCTTTTTAAAAGAACTCCAAAGGCCGCTGCAACAATTATTAACATTGTTTTTAAGACCCCACACTTAAGAGTCTGTATCATCCTAGGCCCTGTGAGTGACAGCAAAGAAAAAACTGTTGTAATATTTATTTTAAAACGTTCTATGTGTCTGATGTTTCCCTCAAAGGGTTTTTAGCCTGGTTCGGTTGTAAAACAACATACATGAAAATGACATAAGAACAGTTGGGGCGGGGGCAGGAAGGGATCCGTAATCAGTTTAGTGCAAGCTATTTATCCAAGTTCTGAGAGTACGGGGATTGTGGCATGACTGAAGCTGGGTGGGGTTCCTCAGGGAAATGATGTTCAAGAATCCTTGTCTGTTTGTTATTATCTTCTTGTGCCCACATTTCCTGTGTCGATACCAATGTGTACATAGAAATTGAATTGTGACATGAGGCATCTCTGCTAGGCATTTGGGCAAGCTTTCCAGTTAAGTGCTAGGCTGTAGTTTTTATATGGATTGATACATACATTGAAAAGGAAACAGCATGTATAAAATTCTACTTTAAAACTAAGAAATTTATTAGCACATGCTTCTAGAAATTCAAAGAGTTAAAGTTATATGCATTATTTTTTTCAGTCACTTTAAGATAATTACAATTAGATATTGAATTTTCTTGACTTTGAAGCCATGATTACCTAGGCATCATGTACATGTGGAGATGTTTGGATGTATTCATACTACAAAGTTGGAATTCCAAGATCTCTCTATGTTGTACATTATTGTTAAAATAAAAATATGCTATTGCTATGACTGAATGTGGTATTTTCTTATTATACTTTAAGTTCTAGGATACATGTGCACAACATGCAGGTTTATTACATAGGTATACATGTGCCATGTTGGTTTGCTGCACCCATCAACTCATCATTTACATTAGGTATTTCTCCTAATGCTAACCCTCCCCCAGCCCCCCACCCCCCGACAGGCCCGGGTGTATGATGTTCCCCTCCCTGTGTCCATGTGTTCTCATTGTTCAACTCCCACTTATGAGTAAGAACGTGAGGTGTTTAGTTTTCCCTTCTTGTGTTACTTTGCTGAGAATGATGGTTTCCAGTTTCCTCCATGTCCCTGCAAAGGACATGAACTCATCGTTTTTTATGGCTGCATAGCATTCCATGGTATATATGTGCCACATTTTCTTTATCCAGTCTATCATTGATGGGCATTTGGGTTGGTTCTAAGACTTTGCTATTGTGAACAGTGCTGCAATAAACATATATCTGCATGTGTCTTTATACTAGAATGATTTATAATCCTTTGGGTATATACCCAGTAATGGGATTGCTGAGTCAAATGGTATTTCTAGTTCTAGATCCTTGAGGAATCGCCACGCTGTCTTCCACAATGGTTGAACTAATTTACACTCCCACCAACAGTGTAAAAGTGTTCCTATTTCTCCACATCCTCTCCAGCATCTGTTGTTTCCTGACTTTTTAATGATCGCCATTCTAACTGGCGTGAGATGGTATCTTATTGTGGTTTTGATTTGCATTTCTCTAATGACCAATGATGAAGAGCATTTTTTCATAAGTTTGTTGGCTGCATTAATGTCTTCTTTTGAGAATTGTCTGTTTATATCCTTTGCCCACTTTTTGATGGGGTTGTTTTTTTTCTTGTAAATTTGTTTAAGTTCTTTGTAGATTCTGGATATTAGCCCTTTGTCAGATGGGTAGATTGCAAAAACTTTCTCCCATCTGTAGGTTGCCTGTTAACTCTGCTGATAGTTTCTTTTGCTGTGCAGAAGCTCTTTAGTTTAATTAGATCCCATTTGTCAATTTTGGCTTTTGTTGCCATTGCTTTTGGTGTTTTAGTCATGAAGTCCTTGCCCATGCCTATGTCCTGAATGGTATTGCCTAGGTTTTCTTCTAGGGTTTTTATGGTTTTAGATCTTACATTTAAGTCTTTAATCCACATGTGGTATTTTCTTTGGAATCTGTATTTCAAGTAGCCAAGGAGTGATTTGCAATTTCCTCTCCCTATCATCTGATTTATAAAAGGAATGTAGTAATATTATGTTCATAGAATAGTAATGTGCATGGAGTAGGAGTTTATCTTTGAAAATGTAAATTGCAAAATCATTTTCTTAGCAGTGAAAGATGTTAATATGGGGAATACAGCTTTGGAATTCTCCATGTCCTGGACTTAGCAGACATGTCATTCTCCAGTGTAGACAAAGGCTGATTACTAAGAACTAAAGATGGTTATGGTAGGCTTGTGGGGTTATAAGTACCTTTTTCTTTTCCTGTTGAACATTTTCCATATTCTTAATATATTATAATTAAAAATAGTATATTTTTCATTTTTAAAAGTACTCAGTTCCAGTTAAACCTCCAATTCCATGTATTATGGGAAGGTGCAGATATATAAATCCTTCCTAGATGCAACTTAAAAAAATAACACACAAATTGAGTATCAGGAACCTTACAATATTTTGCTCTCCTCTCAGTTCCACCTGTAAACACCTTTCAGAGGAAAAGGCTACAAATCCATTTAAGTAACGGAAGTCATTTTTTAAATATTGTCCCCTAATATTTGACAAATTAACCTTGAAACTGGCCAGGTATGGTGGCTCACACCTGTAATCCCAGCACTTTGGAAGGCTAGGCAGGAGGATCACTTGAGCTTAGGAGTTTGAGACCAGCTTGGGCAACATGGCAAAACCCTGTCTCTACAAAAAATACAAAAATTAGCTGGACGTAATGGTGCATGCCTATAGCCCCAGCTGCTTGGAAGGCTGAGGTGGGAGGATCACTGTAGCCCAGAAGGTTGAGGCTGCAGTGAGCCGTGGTCATGCCACTGCACTCAAACCTGGGCAACAGAATGAGACAATATGCCAAAAAAAAAAAAAAAAGACAAAGAAGAACCCTGAAACTGTACAATGACCCTTTTACTCTAACATGTAATTCCTATGAATCAAAAACTTAATGTAAAGAATAAATAGCATGAATAAAAACATGGTGGACTCTTTTTCTATTTGGGGGGAATTGGACTGTTTAGTTCATTTGGCCTGTGGAAGACTGACCTCCTGAATTCCCTTATGGTACACTGCCTTTCTAGGAAATCTGTGAAAGTTCTAGCTGTGGAGGCCTGGCAGCCCCCATTTGCACTAGCTGCTTTTCAAGTGCTCAGTAATAGCCACATCTGACTAGTGGCTACCATGTTGGACAGTGTAGACTTGGATCATTGCCATCATGACAGCAAGTGCCACTGGACACAGCAGTGCTCTATGCCTTCCTGGGCACCAGCTGATGGATTTCTTCTTTGTTTATATTCACAGTGCAGCTGTCTGCTTCAGAAAGTGAGGGCTCCAGGAATGAGGAGAATCTTCAAGAGCTGCCTCGCATTGTGACATGTCTGATCCCTTGCTCCCATCCCTGCAGCATGAACAAGGTAAGAGGTACTTTGAGGAATCAGCACTTGTATTTCCTTTATGGTACCATGATTTTCTGGAATACATATGTCTTTGCATGATGTGAAGAGGTTGCTTCTCCTGCCAGAAGCATTTCAGAGTTGGAGAGTCGTGTGATCCCCCACAAGCAGGGTCACAGGTGCTGCTGGCTACTCTGGCTGTGTAGTCCTCTGGAGGTGTCATTTATACTTGCCAGGGGCCTCTGAGTGGCTGAAATACTGGGTTTTAGTATAACTGCCTTGGCATGAATATTGGAATATTGAGACTCTGAGGCTAGATTTCCTGGGACTAAATATCACTTTTTCGGGATACTAGTGTCAGTGACCCTAGGCAAGTGGCCTGACTTCTTGGTTCCCCAATTTCCCCATCTGTAAAATGCTGATAATAATGATACCTACCTGATAGGATTATTGCAAGGATGAAATGAGTTACCGCGTGTACCAGTGCTTAATATGGTACCTGTCCACATTACAAGCACTTGATACATATTTACTGCTGTTGTTTTTAATGTTGGGGACACTGTTATCCCTTAGACATAGTTCCAAGAGAGTGTAAGGTGCATCTTTTCCGTTTTGATTTATTCCCTGATTAAGTTGGTGAGTGGTGATTTATTACCAGATGGGCACTATGGGAATAAACGAAGAATACAACTTGAGATGCCTTCAGCATGTGCAGACTATCTTGGGTCAACATAGTGAGTGTGTTCTAGCAAGGTGTGTACCAGAAGCTCTGGAGGCACAGAAAAAGGAACATGCAACTCTGGGGAATCTGGGAAGGACAATGTAGAGGAGGTGACATTTGAGTAGGATCCTAGATGGGAAATGGTAATTTCCTGGACAGGGAAGGTGGGGCAAGGCATTCCAGGTAAAGGTATGTGTTTAGGCACAAAAGCATATGAGAAAGCCTGTTGTGCTCAGAGAACAGCAAAGAGTTTGGTATGGCTGGAGCAGGGTTTCTCAGCCTTGACACTTGGTATTTGGACCAGGTAATTCTTTGCAGTGAGAGACTGTCTTCTGAATTTCAGGATTTTTTGTAGCATCCCCTTCCCTTCACTCTAATTGTGACAACCAAAAATGTCCCCAGATTATTGCCCAATGTCCCATACGGGGACAGAATTACCCCTTGGTTGAAAACTACTGCGCTAGTGGAAGGTGGTCAGATATAAGCCCAGAGAAGGAGGCAAGGGCCAGATCCTATGAGCCACTGAAGGATTTAAAACAGGGGAGAGATGTTTCCCGAGGCCTACAAAAACAGGTGTGTTATTGCGGGCCTGTTATATGGATTGTAGTAGAGTTGGACAGCCCTGTTCAATGGTTTGGTTGTGAAAAGAGCATATGGAATCTCTAGACTTTAGAAAGCCCATTTCCCTGTTGAAATTCTTCTACTAAAGGACCGTCTTCCAGTGGTGACTTTTCTCATGGTCGTTTACTCAGCCTTCTCATGGGCAGGAAGGGCCCTGGGCAGCTTCAGGGGTTGGTAAAGCTGGAAAATCCCTCTGTGCACTTACCCTCTTTCCCTAGATGCAAGTTTTATGGGAGATTCTGGCCGCTTTATCCTATCTGAAGAGACCAGCAAAAAACAAGCAATTGTTTTTGAGAAGTTTTTGTTTGGCTGAGCTGAGCCAAAGAGAACGAAACCAGTGCTGAGTTTTCCCGCTGCAACCCCACCCCAGCTTAAACACTTGGCGTTAAGCCTCCTTTGAGAAGTGAGCTGTTGGAATACTGGAAAGTAGGCAGGTGTTCTGCCCCAGGTTCATGACTGGAGGTGGGGAGGAGGGGAGATCCATGGCTGCAAACCTTTTTTGGCTCCTAGTATTTGGAGTTTGGTGTATTGAAAAGCTAAGGCAACTCAGGAAATCTGTTATCAGCAAATGCAGTTTGCTGTGACAGCTCCGCCCTAAGTTTTTCCAGGTCAACCCAACATCTAATGTCATGGATTCACTCTCCACACACAGCTGGGAACCAGACTCCTCGGAAATGTCAAGTCTCAGTAGGTGTGTCTGTTGCTTGGGATATTATGTTCTGCCTGAGTGGCTCAGTACATGCTTTATTTTATATTGTTTTAATTGAAAGTAGTGATTAAGCATGATGTGTCACCTTCATAGGTCAGCATTTTTCTTATGGCTTTCTTGGCGTAAGACAAAGAATAGGTCACTCTCTGGAGAGGAAACAGCTCTTCTCAGCATAAATAAAACCAAAGAATCTCCTCCTCAATTATGGTGTTAGTTGGACTGCTAGAAATATTGTTGTGGGTGTGACTGATGTTCTAAGTGGATTTGTTCCTAGAAAGTTGGAGACATTCGAATTGTGCACTCTCCTCTTCCTCAGACACACACTGTAATGCTCTCCTTTCTTCCTAAATCCCAGCTCACTGACGGGGCACTTCAGTTAGGGAGGTGTCCGGATGGAGGGTGGCCCTGGCGTTCTAGGGTCCTTGTTATTCCTGTGAAGTGCCAGGGCGATGCTGATTGCAGTTAGACATTGACAGCTCTCTTTTGAATCCATCAGAGACCATCCCTCTAGAAAACACAGAATCCCCCAAATCCCGTGGCACAAAAGGATTAGCAGTTGGCCGCACTAATTTAACAGGACTACCCTGATACCTCATGAGTTGCTGTCCATCAGGTAGGGGCTTCATTTCTCGTATTCTTGAACTCCTATCTGTGCCAGGGTCTGAGGAAACACCAGAAAGGGGTGTACTTCGGGACTTTGGATAGCTAGCGTGTTGGTGTATCAGTGCTGGCTAAAGAGAGAAGCAGAGGACATCCCTGCGCATAAGGCCCATCATGAATCTGCTGTCATCCCTGAGGCCAGTCTACAGGGAATATGTCAGTGTACATGGAATATGATAACAGACTCATGGGTTTACACAGAGTAGACAGCCTCATATTTATTTATTCACCTTTTAAATATTGTAAACAGGCATTAATGGTTGTAAATTCTGAGTCTTACATATTAAAGAAATTGTGGGGCACATATTTTCACAGGGTATGCATTCTCCCAAACCCTCACGCAGACTTGACCATCTTTCCAGTGTTCATACATTCTTTGCGGCTTCTTGCAAGAGCTGACTTTCCAATATTTATGTTGATCAAAAACTTCATAATTAGAATTTAACTCTTTTTTTTTTTTTGGAGAGAGAGAGAGAGAGAGGGTCTTGCTCTGTCACCCCAGGCTGGAGTGCTCAACCTCCCGGACTCAAGCAATCCTCCCAGCTCAGCCTCCTGAGTAGCTGGGACTACAGGTGTGTGCCACCATACCTGGCTAATTTTTGTATTTTTTGTAGAGATGGGGTTTCGCCATGTTACCCAGGCTGGTCTGGAACCCCTGGACTCAAGCAATCCTCCCATCTCAACCTCCCAAAATCCTGGGATTACAGGTATGAACCACCACACCTGGCCAAAATTTAACTTTTAAATTCTGTCAAAAGTATTTCTACTACTTTCTTGGTTATTTTCTTGCTAATATGTATAAATATATATTACATATAGTGTATTTGCCAGTAAGAAAAACCAACATTTCTGGTTTATCTGTGTTACTGCTGCATTATCATGCTATAGAGAAAGGATTTCAGTGTGTCTCTTAAAAGCCATAGCCAAATGGGAAGCCAATTGAACAGGATTCTGTAGAGGCAAATTGTGCAGGATGATGTACGTTCAGTGCATACTGACCACTGTGTACATTCACAGAAAACACACTAGCAAGAAAAGTGTTGTTCTCCTCTTGAAAGATCTTTCCTTCTTAGTAGCAACCTTGGGATTATGATCCTTTACTCTTCTCCCTCATGGTCATTGTTTTTTATGAAGGCATGTCACATGCTGTTCTGTGCTTTAAATTTATGAGGACACTCCATCTGATTGAAAAATAATTGATTTTTTCCATTATTATACAAAATGACCCTCTCTCTTCCCCCATCGTGAAAAAGGATCTTCTTGAGAACTGTTTCTTCCTTGTTGTGTTCAGATCAAGCCGGATCTGATTTTTATTGTTTTGGACAAATGCCAAAGCATCCAAATGAAGTAGAGTAGTGCCCCTTGTCTCTTTTAGTGGGTGGATGCCACTGTTTTGCTTAATGACCTGCCCAGCAGAATTTTTTTTTCTCTGAATATTTTCCAGTATCAGCACCACATCCTACTGTCCCAGGACTGAGGCAGTTTCACGTTTACACGCAGATCAATATCTCTACAGTCAACTAAAAAGTAAAACTGAAATTTAGTTTCTACCTTCATTTGGAGTTTTTCTTTCATTGCACCTCCTTCATATGAAGCTGTGAAGTCCAGACTTTATTATCCCTGCCTCGCTCACTCCAAACCTGACATATACAGAGCTCTAGTTGGTAAAATATCAGCTTCAACACATATTTGTCAAGTGCATACTATGTGCCATGCACTGTGCTTGCAAGAAATACATTATGAACGTAACAAAGGTATTTTCTATCTAAGACAGCTGCTGTTCTGGCAAAGGTAAGAAGAGTCACCACACCCACTGGTTTAATATTTTAACATAAACCTAATGTGAACACTTTTTTCATTTTAAACTTCTTAAAGAGCAAGTTAACAGAGCTACTGGAGGTAGTGTAAGGAATTGGTGAATAATAAACATAAAAGATCTCTCTCCTTTCCAGGACACCCTCAATGGTTTGTTTCACCAAATGTCCAATCTATATTTAATAAGCCTCAACAGTCATTTTTCTGAAGGCATTGGCCAGGTCCTCCTTGTGGCAGACTTTGAAGAGCTATTGCAAGGTTTAAACTAGTGACATGGAAGAAAATACAACTAAAAATTAAATCATCTTAGAATAAAGAAGGCCTTATTAATTTCTAGTGTCAGAAATTATCAAGGAAGAGAATGTACTTAGCTATGTAACACCTCAGAACTTCTTTCAATCAAAAGACATTCTGAACTATTCTGAAAGATAAAAGACAAGCTGGGGCAGTATTTACCCATGTATGAGAAAGAGTTATTAAGCGTTCTTACAAATTAATATAGATTTATAACATAAAGATAATTACACTAATAGAAAATGGGCCAAGAACAGAAAGGTAAGACCAACAAAGAAAGAAATATGATCAACAAAATAGAAGAAAAATGTTCAACCTCAACAGCAATCAAAGAAATGCAAATTAAAATGATGAGATAGTATTTTTCACCTATACAATTGACGAAGATTTATAACATTTACCCAGTGAAGCTGGGAGTAGGGAACATCAGGCTCTCTCATACACAGTTAGTGAAAGAACACCTTTCTTAATGGGACTTAAATAAGGTATATCAACGCCTAAAAAATTGACACACCTTTTGTCCCGGAATTCCCATTTTCTAGAACATTAACTCAAAGAGAACCGCCATGGATGTGTTCAAAAGTTTAGCTAAGATGTTCATCACAATATTCTTAAAATAGTAATTTTTGAAGGTAATAACCATGGTACAGCCATATAATAAAAATGCCAAGGAGGGATTGAGGAATGCTGAGTGACATAAAAAGATGTTCTAAATAAATTGCAAAGAAGACAAGTTATATAACAGCATGTGCAGTCTAATCATTATTTCATTTTTTTAAAAAAGGTACAGTATGCACACAGAATAAAGATTGCTTATACACATCAACATATTATGAGCATTATCTTTATTTTGCTTGTATGTTCTAGATTTTCTTAAGCAATGTGCATTTCTTTTATACTAAAAATATTTGAACTTCACTGCATTTTTAAAATATGCATGATAAAAAGACCGGAAGGCTATTGCCCAGAATGTTGACCGTGGCTTTCCCAGAGGGTGGAAACATAGGACACATTTCTTTTTCAAAAAACACTTTTTGGTATTTTCAGCTTTTCTACAATATTTGTGTATTTCATTAACAAGCAAATGAGAAACCAAACATTTAAAAAGTAAGTACTATTTTAGCTGTTTTGCATTTGAGGTGCAAATGGATGAAGATATTTAGTGAGCAGATAGAAAACAGAGAGTGGTCAAAACAGAGGTTTGGACCTAGGGTCATTCTGCTTGGCATATTACCAGGAAAGATCATTTTAATATACTAATGGTTTGGGGGCAGTAGTGAGTAGAGAAATGCTCTAGAAAAAGATGCCATCGTTTGATTCAGTGGCTTAATTTTTAAAAATGAACAGTACATCCTCTTACTCGGTACTGTGCCATTTCTTCATTTACGTGTTCAAAGACACTGCCGATGTGTACAAGTTTGAACTAGACCAGTGGTTCCCAAACGATGGTTTGGGGACCCTTGGGAGGGACACCCTTAGACCCTTTCAGGCTGTCTGCCTGCAAGATAAAAGTCATTTTTATAATAATACTAAGATACGATTTACCTTTTTCACCTTTTCTCTCTTGACTGTACACAACGGTGTTTCAAGAGACTGACATGCAATGACATCACTTCTGGGATGTGTGCCTGTGTCTTCATGTTCCAAAACTTTCTTGGGTTTAACCTGTGGTATGGTAAACACTGATAGAAACAACTCACATAAACAAAAGCTCTTTAGGGTCTGCGATCATTTGTGAGCCTGTAAAAGGGCCGTGAGATGAGTTTGAGAACCACTGAGTTAGACTGTGCCTATGTCTTATATGTGGCAGGCTTTCCTCTAACAAGAATCTGGACCCTCAGTCCTGGTCAGTGAGTGCCCTTGGACGTTGTAGCACTTCTATTCTCACTTTCTACATTTTTAAGGAACAATTTCCCTTAGCTCTTCAAAAAAACTTCATTTTTATAGAGTTTGTGAAGCCAAAAAGAAACATTGCTGGCACCAGGCCACTGTAGCCCCTCTGTTACGTGTACGTTGAGTCCTGTCGAATGTGAGGTGCATGGAAATGTTAAAGGCCAAGTTAGACCTCCAGACTCTGTCTCCACCTGCCTTGTACTGGGAAATTCAGTGAAGTTTCAGGAAGAAAATAGCACTATAACTCCCTTCTGAGAGGTCTGGAAGTGCAAATTTAAAATACAACTTACCATGTAATTGAGTAGAGGGTCGATTTGGCATGAAAGAGAGAGAAGACAAATTTAAAAGAATTAACTGAATATGTTTACGCTCATTTGTCTTTAAAATATGTGCATGCATATAATGTGTGTGTGTTTGTGTAAATATGTATGAAACATATACATTCCAGAGGATTGCTTCCTAAGTTAGGTAGACTTCTCTTTGTACACAGTCATCTTGACTATGGAGCTATGGTAATGCCTCGATATCAGTCCCATCTCTTCTCCTCCTTTCTGCCTATCCAGAAACACATTTCCGTTGTTCTCTCTTTGTGTGCATGGCTCACCACCAAATCTCAGAGCAGTGTGTGGTGAAGCACTGGCTGGTGCCTACTTCTCCGAGAAGCAGTCTGTATTAGCTTGTTCTCACACTGCTTATAAAGACATACCTAAGACTGGGTAATTTATAAAGAAAAAGAGGTTTAATGGACTCACAGTTACATGGCTGGGGAGGCCTCACAATCATGGTGGAAGGTGAGGAGTGAAGTCGAAGTCACATCTTGCATGGCAGCAGGCAAGAGAGAGCTTGTGCAGGGGAACTCCCCTTTATAAAACCATCAGATCTCATGAGACTTATTCACTGTCACAAGAACAGCATGGGAAGGACCCACCCCCATGATTCAGTTACCAGTTACCTCCTACCAGGTCCCTCCTACGATATGTGGGAATTAGGGGAGCTACAGTTTGAAATTTGGGTGGGAACACAGCCAAACCATATCATAGTCTTCATGTTCCAGGGCTTATGCTGAAAATCTGAACCTTTTTATACAGAGAGTTTGAGCATCTGACGAATGATTGTGTTGGAGCACCTCAAAGTGAGCTCTAGCTCTGAGACTCTGTGCACCCACTACCATGTTATATGGACATGGCAATGCCTTGTCTTGAGGGAAGGAGTCATGTGGCCTGACTTAACATCTCCTGATAATGTCAGAAAAGATGAAGGAGAGTCTGAACAGGTAGGAGGTAAGTTAAGTCTTCAGAATAGAAAAGCTGAACTTTGTGTTTGTGTTAAGACCCTATAGGCCCCAGAAAAGAAAGGATCTGTTTTGACATGACTGTAATATAATTTCAAGTCTGAGAGGCGTAGCTGTGAATCATGATAACTTCTTTGAAATATGGCTACAGCTACTGACCATCTGTCAGGTTCTAACTGAGGTCAGAGGAGAGTCGGTGGACGAGTGGCAGGCAGCTGAAAGACCAGTCAAGGAATCATGGGGCATTTCAACATGGCTTTATTCTCTGGGCACAAGGGAGCCGTGGGTGCAAGCAAGCCATGGGCACAAGCAAGCCATGGGTGCAAGCCTGGGGACGAGCCACGGGTGCAAGCCGTTATGTACAGCGTTAGCAGGGTAATTATACCTTTTACAGACAATAGTGGCTCCAAGTCAAGCATGAGCGCACATGAGTGGTTACTTAATGCACCTCACATGGCATGGTTACATAACAGGTGGAGCTGTGTGCCTGCACTCCAAACTCACTGAGTCATGCTGGACTGGATGTCTGCCTCAGCCTATTCTTGACCACAGCTCATCCATTTTTCTTACACCATCAAACAGGTTTCATTTGTAGGAAAGCACATATTCAGTCCCACTTCATTCTTGTTGCTGGTACTTTCACACACATTGTGATTATTGGTTTTGGAATTTTGTTCATCCTCATTTTTTGAGGATTTAAAGAGGAGTGCCTAGTATTTTCTTAATTAAAACAGGCTTTGCTTCTCTGTACCCCCTGCCCCAAACCAATGGACTGCCCTGGGCCATCCTTCATCAGGAGTTTTAATTGCATGTTGACTGAACTGGTAGGTTCTTGTCCTACATCATCATGTTGGACTAAGCCCACAACAGCCATGCAGCCTCAGTAAAGAGGCCCTTTGGATACTCAAAGTGTGCTGCTGCCTTTTTCTTTGTGACTGGTGATGGCTGGGTTCCTACAACAACGTCCAGGGGATTCTGACCTTTATGAATCAGGCAGACGAATGCTTCTGTCTTCTTTCTCCAAGTCCTCGACTCTGCCCTTTTTCTCTCAATTAGTAGGCCTTAATAGATACAATTAAGCGAATTCTACTTAGTTAATTGGTGATTGGAAACATGATTATTTAGGTACTTAATCTGTGGTTTGTCCATCTTTAGAATATTAACAATTGATTTTTGCCTGATTTTACAAGGGTATCATCTCAGTGGGATTGCTATGTATGAAAGGAAATTTATAATGGAATGATTGCTTCCAATCCAGCTTATTAATTTAAGTACCTAATACTTTAGATTGACTTTATTTTCCCTTCATTTTTGTGATACAGAGGGCTTATAAAGTATAGCTGTTTGCTGGTATTCTTCCCAGCTTCCTATTGTCCTTTGTCTTCGTAAAATAAGCCTAGCAGTATTTTCTGTATTTTCAGAGAATCTTGTGCTTTTGAATATATGTACATCATTGGCTTTGTTTTTAAAAAAACTTCATACTGTATGATAAAATTAATGTAATAGAAAAAAAGGTAGAGATGCCTATTTAAAATAAATAAATACATAATTTGCAGAAACTCCTCAGTTACTGTTCAGAAGACACATATTTCTAGTCCAGTAGACATCTAGTAAATGATGTTTACTTTTAAATGCAAAGATTTGATTTGACTAATCATAGTTTATATGTTCTTCTGGTTTATTTGGTTTTCTTTCCTATTTTTTTAATGGAATAGTTTTGTAATTTCTTACCACTCTCAAACTTTAATAAAGTGGCATTATCTTGAGGCTAGTTTCAGTTAAATATAAATATAAGCAATTAATTAAGATAACCAACCCTAACCAGAGAGATAAAGTATCATCACGTGTCATAGTGATCAAGGAGCACCTGTTAATTAGAACTGTAGGAAAACTGCAACCAATCATGAAAAAAAAGTAGTGGGTGAAATTAACAATGTCTACGTTTCTTGTTATTTCTTAAATCCAACCCATAAACAATTTGCTGTGACAGCTCTAGGCTGGGATTATGGCATTTGGGATGAGGTCTGATTATAGCTAAAAATAGACACGTGTATTGAAGATAAGAAAAGGAATATTAAACAATTGAAATTTTGTGAAGGACTGATGCGGTTTCATTGTAATAATTTCCCCAAAGGCACATTAGTAATGCTGCTAAATACAGACTTTAATAGACTTTAATAATGTGTACTTTAGAGGCCTGATACACAAAGGAATAATGTATAAAACATTCATTATGAAAAATTGCTACCTTTTTTATTTAATAAGAAATCTGTTGAAACAAAACCTATGGCATTGTGTTCTTGGCTATTAGCAGGCCGAAGAATAATTGCTACCCTCTTTTACATTTTTTCACCTATTCTAATCAAGTTGCAATCATATTTTCTTATTTGTTCCATGAATGAAATGGAGATTAAAAAAAAAAAAGTGCTTGCATTGAATGGACCCTGGTTCAAATTGTGGCTCATTCTCTCGCTACCTTCGTGATCTTGGGCAAGTTGCCTAACGTCAAACTCCGTTTCTTTATTTGCAAACTGAGGATTGTTCTACCTATCTAACAAGGTAGGAATAAGTTAAATGTTGACACAGTGGAGTCCCTATGTAACAGACACTCAGCAAATGCTTTCTGTTATGATTACTTTCTATATCTCTTTCTCTTTATATTGCTTGTTTCTTTGAAGGACTGTAGTGGAGGAGCTGGAAGGGGGTTGAGAGTAGGAAAAAGCAATTAAAAAGATACCTTAAGCTGCTCTGTAGCCAAGCCTTGCACTGGATTTCAATTTGATTTTAATGTGCTGCTGCTGAGAGCCATGCTGTTGAAAAAGAGAGAAGAGTAAGAAGCAGATGCTCTTAGAAGAACAGTGGGGCATTTATCTCTTTTAATGAGATAACATCATTAGAGTGACAAAGTGCAGCGAATCAATACTCGAAATGGACTGGCGCTATCTTCCCAAAGTGTGCTGATCGTTACACTTCACAGCCTTAGAATCCGCTGAATCACGAATTCTGTCTTATCTGTTATTAGAGCCGCTGGCTTTGATCTCGCAGAATAGATCCACACCTTAGGGATCTCCAGAGGAACAGGAAAACAGACTAATAGGATAAATGAGAAAAATCCAAGGTGATTTATAAACTGCCTGTAATCAAGGAACCTCAGAGAAAGGTGGTTGGGCTTGTTTTTTCCTTGGACTTCTTTAAATGGCTACTCATAACTGCCTTCCCCTCCACCTGCTCTCCTTGCTCTCTGTCTGCTTCTTGGTGTAATGTCAGAAACGCTAATCATGTCAGACTGTGACACTGACAGCCCTGACATTCACAACAAAGAGACAAGAAGGAGAGAGAGGAAAAGAGATGGGGGAGGGGGGAAGTGAGGAAAAGCAGCAGGAGAAGCATTTTTTTATTGCACATAAAATCCATAGCTGCAGAATCACCCACATCTGGACATATCATATCCAAGGAAAATCAAGGCACAAGGTGAATTCCAATAGAGATTGAAACTGAGCTGGGGATTTTCCCCTCTTCTTTTAGATTTCATTGTGTAGTTTATATTAGAATTACTGTGACTATGATTTCTTCTCATCAAGAAAAAGGGCATTTACATTTATTTTTCCTTTTTCTTTACTACAGTTTTTCTCTTCGAAACAAAGCAAAGTTAAACACAGATCTTAGCAGGAAGTGTGTGCTGTCAGAGGTTTTCCAATTTATTACCAGATTCCCATAGTTTAATCTGAACAATAGCCAGTTCAGGAAAGAAGTCACGGGTGAGGGATGTTTTCTGACTATGGCAAGGCTGAATGTCATGACAAAGCTGTTCAGTGTCATCCTCAGGCCGCCTTACCCTTGGCTTCTGCGGCACCTGCTTAATGCTGCGGGATGCAGAAAATGCTGATGTTACCTGTTCCCTAACAGTTGGGAGTGGGCTTCCAAATACCTTTGAGACTTCTGTTTCTCTCAGGCACTTTCTCCATTTGGAATAATGCTGGTGAGTGGTCTGCAATCTCTGTCTTGGATCAGTCATGACCTGAAAATCGGCTGCCACATCTCACATGTGTTTTGAATCCAGATGCTGTGATCTAAATTGAGCTCTGAGCTCAGGCTGAATCATCCTCGCTTTTCTATAAACATGAGAAGCCAGCTGCCAGCTCGGCTTTTGAGGTATTTTGAACTATAACTCTAAGTCTTACCGAAGATAGTTATCATTTCATTTTTTCTTCATGTCAGAAAAAAAAATCAAAAATGGAAAATGGTTTCCAGTATTTATTCCGTATTAGTTACCCTGTCATAAAAGAGGGTACATTTTTTGTCCATATTCGAACAGAAGGTATTCTGTACCTAGTGACTTCTTTTCAGATTGATTATAAAAATATTGAGAACTTTGGAAAAGGCTGAGAACTCATTTCACAGTGTTCTCATCTTTAGTACCCAAGTAAAATTTTACATACTTGGGCTACTTGATAGAAATGCTCCACTTAATTTCAAAAAAAAAAATTAAGTGGATTATATGGCGTAATTGAAGTTCCAGCAACTTTGACATTGTGACTTGTTTAATATTCTTGAGGAAATTCTAGTTCTATTGGCAGAAGAGAGTAAATTTATACCCTATGGAGGATTTGAGAGAATTTACCCCAAAATATGTTCCTGTAAATTCAAATTTTCTTTGAAGTGTTTTTAATCCTAAAATTTTACATGGATTGTTCCCTGTGATATGTGATAGGTCCATGTTTGCTTTCATGTAAAATAATTTAAAATTACTTGCCACTTAAATTAATTAGGTCCTATAGTAGGTAATGACAGCTGGTATAACAGATAAGCCGTCAAAATTGAATGGTTTGACACAACTAGTTTCCTTTCTTGCTCAGCTCTCAGCCTGGTGGAAGTATTTCTGATCAGTGAAGTGCTTTTATTGAGAGGTGATTCAGGAATCCTGAACTCAGGTGCCTTCCGTCTTCTGGCCTCACCATCTATTTCGTCTGCTCAGGCTGCTGTAACAGAGTACCAAAGACTGGGTGGCTTAAACAACAGAAATGTGTGGTCACACAGTTCTGCAGACTAGGAGTCCAAGATCAAGGTATCAGCAGGGTTGGTTTCTTCTGCGGACTGTGAGGCAAGGGTCTGTTCCAGGCCTTGCTCCTTGGCTTGTAGATGGTCACCTTTTCCCGAGTCTCTTCACATCATCTTCCCTCTTTTCCTGTGTGTATCCAAATTTTCCCTTTTTATAAGGACACCAGTCATATTGGATTAGGGGCACACTCTATTCCAGTATGACCTCATCTTAACTAATTACATCTGTAATGGTCCTGTTTTCAAATAAGGTCACTTTCGGAGGTACTGGGGGTTAGGACTTCACCATTTGAATTTTGAGGGGACATAATTCATCCTGTAACACCATCTTGCAATTGTCTGCACCTCACTTCTTAATCACAGTCGCCTTGAAGTAAAGCACCATCTTTTCTCATATTCCTTTGTTGATCACTAGTCACGTGGCTGCACCTGGAGGTGAGGTGGCCTGGGAAATGTAGTCCCGTGCTGAATAGTGATTGTGCTAGATGGCCGCATGCACACACAGGAGCCACCCCATCTTTCTCAGAATGTGTATCAAACTCTCCTGTATCTTCCAGTGCTTCTGAGCACACCTGTCGGAGAGCTCTCAAAAAAGTAATCAGTGTTCAAGTTTGAGAATCCTATTCTAGCATGGCTAGGAATGCTTTTCAGTTAACACCCCAAGGATTTATGTGTAAGTGAGTGCCTAAGGTTGCTTACTGTTTTGTTTTCTTAAGAATCTATTATATTCTCAAGGGAATTTTACTTACACTAGGGTTAATCACTTTTTCTTCTTATGAAACTAGTGAAATCCAAATGAATGAAGTTTAACTCTTAGCCAAAAACTTAGCTTGTGGTTAGAGTGATTTTCTACAGTACAGTAACTTTTTTTGTTACATGTTCTACTATTGATGAAAAATGATATATTTCCAAGAGGGAGAAAAGGATGTTGTGAGTGCAGAAGACGATTATATAACCTGCTTTGCTTATCTCAAATGGCTAGACTTTAGTATTTAATTAAAAAAGTCTTGCCTCTCCTCTCAAGTTAGTCATTATTTTGAAGGTTGAACGTGGGTTTTATAAGTGACTAATTGCTTTGTATGTTCCTTTTCAATTACAATAAGAAGTCATGAATTCTCTACATTTAGAACTGCTAAAAATTATTTAGATTTACATGTTGAATAGGTTTATTCTTTAAAAAAAAGGGGGGGAATCGAGAAAAAATTTCCACTGTAAATTTTTGGATTCTCCAAGGAATTTGTAAGAAATCTCCCATGAAAAAGAGAGTGATAGCAATTTGAAAAGGATAAGTAGATGCAGTCTGAAATCTCAGTAGGTAGTGTGAAAGCACATTAATACTGAACCATAATATGTGATGTAATATTTTAGTCATTAAGAAACCACTATATTGCTGTCTTATTGTTCTGTTACTTTAAAACACAGTTTTTATCTAAAGACTTAAAATCCACCAGTGGTACTGTAAATTTCCTTTTGGTCAAAAAACTGACAGTGGTACTGTAGCAAAGCTAGTCATTTGAACAGTGGCCTTTTCATTTATAATGGTTATAGTTTTTAATATGTCAAAATCTTAGCAAGTATTCGAGTCATTTTAAGAATGAATTAAATCCTCATTCATTTTGATGTTATGAATTCAGATTTTAGAGAAGGGTCTAGGATGAAGTTTGTCCTTTGTAGATATTTGATAAATAATCATTATTTTAAGTATTACCATTTTATGG
This sequence comes from Pongo abelii, assembly GCF_028885655.2. Classification (NCBI taxonomy): domain Eukaryota; kingdom Metazoa; phylum Chordata; class Mammalia; order Primates; family Hominidae; genus Pongo; species Pongo abelii. Next base: position 90,913,096 of record NC_071990.2, on the reverse strand, counting down.
AATCCCTAATGTTTGCCAGATACTGCATTAGCCTCTTTACAATAGACTATATTATTGCTAATTTTCACATCCAATTTGCACAGTAGTTGGTATTATTCCCACTTTACAGATGGGGAAACGCAGAGACCCTTAAGTAATGAGCCCAATAATCACGTGTCTAGATAAAGCAGATCCAATATTTGAATTTGGATCTTAGTGACTCCAAAATCCATGCACGTTTCCATTCCGTCACATTGGAATCTCCTAAGCATATTTGTTGAATTGAATTCGAAATATGTCGAGTAAATTTGCAATGAACTAAACACAAATGCAAAATCCCAGAATGAATGTTTTAGTTCTTAAAAGAATGAGCCATTTGCAAGTGTACGGATGAATGCAGTAGTCGAAAATTTGTTCCATCTAATCATTAAAGCAAGTCTCTAGGACTTTTACTCGATAACACTTTAGTAGACTGCCACTTCCTTAAATATATGAGCAGTCTTTGATTCAGAATACTTCTTAAATATCCATTATGTGACCAAATTAGAGTTCTTTAGAACTCTTACAGTTCCTTAAAACTGGTTTCTACTTCACACTCTCACACTTGCCCTCCTTTCTGAATGTGGCCAGGTTATGCAGGTCTTACTGATTTACAGAAGCAAACACAGGAAAAGGTAGCCTTAAGTCACGGATGGGCCTGGCCTGAAGGCAAGATGAAGAAAACCAGTGAGAAGCTCAGCCAGAAACCTAAAATGAGAGAAAGCTCTCCTCTTGAAACACTTCACCTTTTCTCCTTTCCTAGCAAAATGATAGGCCTGATTTGTGATGGTTCAGAGTTGCTATCTGCATCATTTTCAGTTTCATGCAGTTTACTTTCTCATAGTTTCTGCCGAGCAATTATGGCCAAGCCACATCCCGTTTGGAACTTGGTGTCTCCATATGTAACACGAAGCAGTGGAATTAGATCAGAGTTGTTGGTCTGGGGTCTTAGCCTAGGTTGGCTTCAGGGGTTGTCTCTAAAATGCTGGGAAGTGAATACAATATTTGGTATGCATATACATTTTTCTAGAGAGAGAATGGTTCATAGCTCCGGGGCTTCAGCTTACAAGGAAATCAGTGGGCCAGATTATCTTTGAAGTCTGTAGGGACTCTAGCATTTTAGTTTTCTATAAATTTTATCATACACAGACTATCACAGGCAAGATAGTTGAGAAAATAAATGGATTTTGTTTCCTTTCCACAGCGTGACATGTAAGGGAAACTTGGAGTGTTTTTACTATAGACAACTGCTTTTCTGTTCTGTAAGATAAGTGTTCTGGAATGTTTGTGGATAGTGACAAAATTCTCTTATTAGCAGAAGAGCAGAAATAGTAAATCAATTAGAAGTGATTCACATTTTGGTGATGAATGAACATTTTTTCAGGCCTGAATATTTCTTACAGTTATCTGTAATGGTAGCTTAAAGAGTCATTTAAAATAGCACTTTCCTATTTGGAATCTCAGACACTTGGAACATTAGTGCCTAAAAATGCTCAGTTGGCTGCTCGCGGTGGCTCACGCCTGTAATCCCACCACTTTGGGAGGCCCAGAAGGGCAGATCACAAGGTCAGGAGTTCGAGACCAGTTTGGCCAACATAGTGAAACCCTGTATCTACTAAAAATACAAAAAGTTAGACGAGTGTGGTGGTGTGCACCTGTAATCCCAGCTACTTGGGAGGCTGAGGCAAGAGACTCACATGAACCCATGTGACAGAGGTTGCAGTGAGCCGAGATCATGCCATTGCACTCCAGCCCAGGTGACAGTGCAAGACTCCATCTTAAAAAAAAAAAAAAATGCTCAGAGTTAATAGACCAATTCCTACCCCAAAGAAGCAGAGGCCTCAGAGGGGAGATGATATACCTTTGGTTCTTTCACTGCCATAGTCCTCAGTTTGGAGAGCATATTGTCCTGCCAGAGAGCCTTCTCATATGTGTCATGGCTCAGCAGATTAACCAACCTGAAGCAAGATCCCTATTGCTCAGCAGATAAACAGATGAAAGAATAAAGAAAAACACTTGAGCACCCCCTCCTTCTGGTAGGGAAGAAAAAGAATTAAGTAGTATCCCCTGTCCAGCTGTTTAGTTTGAAGCCAAAGGAAGCCCACTCTTGAAGTGTTAACTTGCACATTCACTATATTGAAACAACATTTTACTACTCTCCAGGAAATCCTAGTTCAATTTAAACAAAGACTGTCACTTAGATGTTTAGATACGCCTTTTAAACAATCTGTGATCTTTACCTGCATTGTTGCTTCTCTCCAAAAAATGTATTTGTTTTTTTCTGTTGGTGAATTTTAAGAAGTTGCTTTTAGACCAAATGCAAGTATACAATATAAATTTCTATATATGTATGTTTCACAGCCATTTACTCTCTCAGTTTCTGTTTAAATTTTAAGCATTTTGGCTCTGTTTTCTTAGGAAACTTTGTAAAAAGAGAGTAATTACGGGTAGGCTGCAATAATATTATTTGTCTTCAAAGTTGCTATGTATAATTCACTATTAAGATTTATTCTCCAGGGTGAGCCCACAATTTAAAGTCAAGAGGAGGCAAAATGTTCAGAGCTAGCCTTCGGAAACTGATGTTGTTTTTTATTTTTTTTTAATCCAACGCTAAAAACGTAAATACTCAGAGAGTCCCCTTTCGCTTTTTTTTTTTTTCCATTTTGGGGCCACCAGACCTTATTACTAGATTGGTAGTATGAAGTAACTATTAAGATGTCCAGTTTTTCAGTAGGAGCAGAAAAAATAAGTATAAAATATTTGCTGTATTATTTTACTCAGTTTACTAGAATAAGCTTACAAATGATCAGTCTCTTTTGGTCATGAATGAGTGCACAATATGGCACACAATTCTGTACCATGTATACTTATGTATGTATTTTTTTCTTTTTCTCTTCGTTTTTTTTTGGTTTTTATATATGTATTTTAATAGGTATGAATAAATCAGTGCCCGGGTACCAAATAATGAGCACCCTCAAAATTTGAATTTCAAGGAACAGTGGCAGAAAATATCATTTGAAACTGAAACTATCACAGATCAACAGAAAAATGACTGAAATTAGCTATGTATAAAATTCCCATAAGTTAACCCACACTTAAACAAATTCATGGTGTGTCTACTGACATTCTATCAGGAAAAATAAAATAAAATAAATGTAGATAATTAAACTTTACATTTTAGAAATTAGAACACATTTATATCAAAAGCAAACAGCTGGCTGCTGGTCTGTATGACAGTCACCAGAAGGAGTTGGGGAGCCTGAAAATTTTAGGGATGTTCCTGATTATGACAGACCAACTGGCAGCCATATGTCACCAGTGCATTTTAAGTCTTTAGGCTTGATGACAGCAACCTATGACCACTGGGCTCCCTTGCCAGCACCTTCTGAACTTTGTGATTTTCCGCATAGTGAGACCCCTGGCCTCAGCACTGGGGAACTTGTGCTCTTCTGGGAGCTTTGCCGCTCCTCTAACTACGTGACCTCAGCAGAGTTCCTCTGCCTCTCCAGGCCACAGCCTCTATCTAAAATGTACTTAAAAAGTACTCACACCAAAGATCGGCTGTGAGAGTTAAATGAAACCACTATAGTAGGTGCTCAGGAAATGTTTTAATTTTTTAAAAAACAGAATAATCTGATCCTAATCCTCTGCTCTTCTGGGAAATTCTGGTTCTCAGATTGGTTGATAAGCATTTCAATTGATCTGTCAGCCTGGCTTTTATGCGTTTGGGTGGAATGACCCATCTCTGTGAACAGATCCAGATGATTTCTTCATCATGCAAAGCAGAGTCCTCAGTAAGCCTGCGCTCCTGGTGACCCATCACACAGTAGGAGCAGATCGCAGAGAAGAGCCTACCAAAAGCCTCAGCTGGCTCGCCCTGCTTCATGACTGCACAGTGATGTTAGTCCTTGTCAGAGTTTTATAGATTGGGATGAAAAGTTGTTTGTTTCTTTTTTAAACAAGACAATTAAACTAAGTATATTCATGTACCATAGCAAATGAGAGAAATATGCATCTCACTCACAATATATTTTAGATGCTGTTACCCTGATTTATTTTTACTTTGACAGATACTTCCGTTTAGGGGGTGCTTTCCACAGATAGATTCTGTTGTGCAATAGAATATTCGGTACATTTTGCCTCTAGGTTTCCTCCAGATCTGTCAGGTGGCCACACCCAAGCCTCTCAGTATTGCCGTGTTCTCAATAAGACACTTGATTTATTTATTTAGTAGATGTTCTTAGTTTCCCTCAGGAGGTTTTTGTTGGCAGAATTTCTAATTTTTTATAGGGCATCCTGCTTAATATAGAGGAAGACCAATTATGTATATGCAACAGACTCAAATTAAAAGTGGCATAATTGCGATTATTCATTGCTTTTGATTTCACACTTAATTAGCCCTCTGAAGTGAACAAGTCCTTAGTGGTTAAGAGTTTGCACTCTGAGAGTTATCAGACCTGGGTTCAAATTCCAGCTCTGACACAGAGGTGTTGTGAGACCTTGGGCAAGGTCCTTAACCTTTTCCTAACCTATCATCTGTAAAATACTGATAGAAATGCCCACCTTCCAGAGCTCTTTTGAGGATTATGTTACATCATGCACATGAAGCACTTAACACTCAGTACCTGCTGAGAGCACTTGGTAAATGCTAGCCATTGTCACGGGGGCAGGGGAGGGGCATGAGGACCGAGCTCTCAAAAAGTGACTTCTCCAGTTTAATTTAATAAGCACTTGGGATTTCACATTTCCTGCATATTTCGTGATAACCTTGAAAGGAACAGACTAACTTAGGCCAAATTTGATGACACTGTGTTTTAAATTTCTAGTAAGAATACCACCTGAAACCACACTGACAGTCATTTGTAACTTCTTAGAGCCACCGCACTAAAAAAACAAAAAGCTACTGTTTATTGATAGGTACATCTTGAGAGCGACTTCAAAAGTTATAGTAACCTTGGTTATATTTTGGGGAATATAAGAACTCTGAGAAGAACTTTGAGGGGCTTGGAAAACACTGTAAATGGAAGCCGCTTCATTGGATATTACTCTAGTGTTGTAGGAGTGGTTTGACTTAGGGCTGTTTTGGTTTCTTAAGTGGAACATTTTTTGTGTGTGTCTCCCTGTATTTTATATTAATTCCAGGTCTGAGTCAGTGGTGAGTCCATTAATTGAATTAATATGGAAATCAAACTGTAAGCTCATCCTTAGAATTACATCCATTATATAACATGGAAATGGGCTAAAACAGAGAAAATTACAGTACTGTTTTACTTTCTACTTTAAATATGATAGAGGATCAGTCTCTTCTAAGAGTGTACATGCTGCAAAAAAATTTTTAAAAAGTAGCCTATTAATACACTGTGATTTTAAAGGGGGAAAACAATGTATGTTCTTATTCTGTGTCACTGTCCAAGCATCAGTAACACTGAACTGGCTGCCAGAGTGAAAAAGAACCAACTACATTTACGTAATCATCATAAAAATTATAGTCTATCTACATTTTTAATTGAGCCAGACATTGCACAGAATTAGACACAGCCTTTGCTCTCTGGGAGTTTACAGTGTAAGACAGAAGATACTAATGTGTGTAGACATGAAGACCAGTTGAATTTAACATTCTATAAACATGATTACTTCTATTTTATGCCTTTCTGGCCTTCCCCAACCCTCATAATCCATCATCAGATGTCGTTTCATCCACAGTTAATTTTCTTTTTAATTTAAGTAACCTTATTTCTTAACTATGAAAATAATACTTGTTAATTTTAGAAAAATTGGAAAGTAAAGTAGAAAGAAAAAACAAAAATCATGTATAATCCCACAACCACAAAAAGATCGTGTTATATTTTAGTGACATTTTTAATGTATCATCTTGAATGTATCTATATATTTTACATAATTGGGATCTATAAATGCAGTTCTGCCCTGTGCTTTTTTCACCTAATGTATCTTTGCATGTTTTACATATTAAGAATTTTTTTTAAAAACACCATTTTAGTGGTTTTATAATATTAGGATAATTGAAAAGTTGAGAATCCAGCTTTCGGTCCCCTGAAACAGACATTTAGCGTGTAAAAAGTCAAAGGATCATTCCAACTGTTCACCAGCCCATCCAGACCTGTTTCCGAGACAGAGCTATTGTTCACCTAAAGTGGAAGCTCACCCAGCTCTGCATATTTCCTCAGGCTGGGTGGCTGTTCCGTGTCTGTCTCCCCCCATTGACTTATCAGGCTCCATGCATACATGCACATTTGTTTATAGCAGTCTTCCTGATATGCAGCCACGGCATGGGTTTTGGAAAATTGCCCAGCTACATACCATTCATACCGGCTGACATTCAGCTTCTGGTAGCTATACAGGTACTCTTAACTCCTTCAGTCTCTAAAGAACTCACTCTACAGTGCCACAGGCCATGGAGCTAACATACTATCCTCTGAGAGTTGCTATTCATGCACACAAATGAAAAGAGAAGTAATGGCGCAAGTATTGTGAGAGGTTACTTGTAAAAATCACCAGCCCTCTGTTTGCCACCCCCTTAGCCATACCATAGGCAACTGCTTGAGTTTGTCCTCCTTCAACCTTAAGGTGATGTTTCCTGAAGCACTTGGAAAGCAGGTAGAGTCTGCAGGGACTTCCCAGGAGTGACAGAGACCATCCCTGGCCTCCTAGAGGACGGGTGTGCCCCTGGGCTAGGGCTTACCCCTTGTGTTAGAAAGAGTTGCCTCATCATCCCTGAAGCCATTTCTTTCATGAAACTTCATCTGGTCCTCCACTTCCCCCAGGAGCCTGGTTGTCTTCTTACCACTTCTGTTTCTTGTGGAGCATCAGAGTAGAAAGTCCAGTCTGGGTGAGTGGCAGGAAAGGAGCAGTGAAGGGGTGGAGGGAGGAAGGTTAGGCAGAGGGGTGAGTGAGATTGCAACAACTATTGATGAGGTTCAGAATCTTTCTATTACCTCTGCCAGCTCTTACCTTTTTTTCTCCAAAAGTGATTTTTACTCTCTTTCATCAGTCTTCCTTGTATGCAGGAATCTGAAGAGGAAATATTCACAATAATAGCATGAGGAAGGAGGACCCTAGATAAAGAGGAGATGTTAAAATGGCATTTATTCTAGTTACAAATATCTCCACTGAGCATGTTTCAGTAGTTAATCAGAGCTTTCTTGCCTGGCACTTTTTAAAATGATATCATTATCTGGCTTGCTATTTCAGCAGTTCCAGGAATACCTTGCCTGTGGGTCAGGGTACTTGGTTTCACATAAACAACTCATAAGAACCCTTTATAATTTCAGAAAGACAGGCAAGAGAAGAAATAGCTATAGAGGTTATATGGACAAAAAATAAATTGGCAACATTCCTCACCTGTCTAACATAGACACTGAGAAAAGACATCCTTTGCCACCTCTCATGGTTAAATGTTGTTTATTGTTTCCTTTCAGACCACACTGAATTTAGTTCCTTGGTAGACTAAGGCACCTTTGAAATTTCAGTGGTAGATCATGAAGTACATGCCTAATTGCTTCATGGATGATATGAAGTCCTGGAATGAAATCCAGCCATCACTCATTAACTAACTCAGCTTAGTAAACCTTGACAGCTAACAGAACCCAGTCAAACATCCTTGATTACCAGCAGCTCACAGAGCCTGGGGAGTAGATGAGGAAGAATGGTAGAGTAGAATGAGTTATTCCAGTAACATCAGCTTCATCTGTTTGAACTTCTCTTCCTGAAATCTGAGGGTGACAGAAACAGATTTGCCAAATGCTTTTCCTGCTTTCACTGGTGGCAGTAGGAACAAATAAATGACCATTGTCTTAATTGGGATACTATTCACAGTTATTGACAAGCATAATCAGTTTTTGTTAAAACTTTTTGCCTGGCTTAAATCTATGCTAGATAATAAGGGAATAAATGTTATTAGGCATGTTAGAATTTCACAGATCACACTTCTCACAGCAGGAACCTACAGCCAGTCAACAGTTTTACTGACTGTATGGTATATATGGACATTTAGTCAAGGCATAAACTCGGTTACTATCTACTGCAAAATCAGTGTAAACATAATGATGAATCTGGTTGATTGATTTGCTTTCTGCTTCATACAACAAACCAGGTAATGTCTCTGAAAGCAAATACATTCTAAGTTGTATATAAATATCAGTCATTATTATTTCAGTAGATAATCTCACACTGAGGAGGTAAAGGTTGGTCTGAATTAGTAAAGAGGCCTTCCGTGCACACACACAATACACATCTCTGACATTCCGGCTATGATTTCACACTGAATGCCAGCATTTGAGAGGGAGTGAGGGGATTTTCACTTTGTTTTATAAAAATGAAAACATTATGTGGAGTGTTCTCAAAATATTAGTGCAGTTTTAAGTTCAAAATATCAAATGTATAATTGCTATACCCAGGTAACAAACCTGCACATGCGCCCCCTGAATCTAAAATAAAAATTGAAATTATTAAAAGAATTATTATTCCCATAAACTTACGAAATAACTTTTCATAGCTTGTCCTGCTGTTGCTGAATTGGGGAAAGGCAAGAGTGAAGATCCGCTGTGTGAGGTGTAGCCTCTTTCCTGGTAGTGATTTGGTTCATATTATTTAAAAGCAAAAGATTCTTGGCCTTGTGCATGGAAGATTGCATGTTCATTTGCCTCAGTATTGGACCTATCACTTATTTACCTTGTGAATTAATACATTCTCAATCTCACAGTTTCATGGAACCAATATTTAATTGAAGGCTATGATGTGCCAAGCACCATGTTGGCCACTGGAACAAGGTGAGAGTGAGACCACACTGATGAGGTCTCCAGTGGAAGATCAGTCCCTAAGCCCACAATCAAAGCCTCAGGGAGCACTGCTAAGAGAAGCCTGTCCTGATTCTTGAGGGCACGCAGAGGGTGAAGCAGTTCCGTCTGGATGAGGTAGGAGATCCTTGACGGAGAACATCAATATGGAAGGGTTTTCCCAGCAGAGGAAAAAGATGAAGGACATTCCAGATAGAAGGAACAGTATGTGATGGGCCTGAAGGAAAAAAGCACACCACATGTTCAGGGATTGACAAGATGTTTCCATTTTTAATTTACTTCAGAGAGAGAGAGGAAAGTGTCTTTGATTCTGAGAAGAACAAATCAATAAGAGTTACATAGCAGTGGTGATTAAAATTATGTATCTGTGCAACAGAGGGTTGCTATCAGCATCAACCAAAAGCCTCATAAGTCAGTCAACATGTCTACAGCATCTACCATGCTATCATGCTCCAGCCCAGAAGTGAGAGGTTCAAAGGATGATTGGTTGTTTTGAAAGCAGCTCCTGAGATTGATGAGTGATGGTCAGGAACTCCATGCTGGAGAGGCCAATTGCAGGGCTAGTGAGTCCTGCCTGTGAATCCATAACCATCCTAAATCACAGTGTAATCCTTCAGGGCTCAGACTGCAGAGTCAGAGATACCTAGGTACAAGTTCTGGTTCTTCTGCCATTAGCTCAGTATGGGACTTGGGGCAAGTTTCTTTCCTTTCTTGAAAAACAAAATAATAATAATAAGCCTGGGCAACAAAGTGAGACTCTGTGTCTACAGTCAATGAATCAATCAATCAGTAGCCAGGCATGGTGGTGCTGTAGCTGGTCCCAGCTACTCAGGAGGCTGAGGTTAGAGGATTGCTTGAGCCCAGGAGATCGAGGCTGCAGTGAGCTGTGATTGTGCCAGTGCAATTGTAGTTCACTGCACTGTAGTTCGGGTAACAGAGTAAAAATCTGTCTCTAAAATAATAAAATTTAAACATGTAATATTATATAGCTCTACAATACAAATGATTTTATATAGGTACATAAATGTGATAATAGCATATACACTTTTTGGTTCCCCATTTAAAAAAAAAAATTTTCCTCTTTTGTCTGGATCACTCTGCTCTTCTTTTCCCCCTTCTCCCATTTTAACTGCACACATAGCCTTCCATTTTCCCCCCATTTATATAAATGTACAATTATACACACACACATACACACACACACACACACACACACACACACACACACACCACACAGTGGGAGTAAGGGGATTGTTATTTTGTTTTTAAAAAACAAAAACATGTTATAGAGTGTTCTCAAAGTGTAATGCATTAAAACCACAGCAAAATACCACCTTACCCCAGCCAGAATGGCTATAATGAAAAAGTCAAAAAACAATAGATATTGATGTGCATATAGTAAAAGGGGAACACTTACACACTACTGGTGGGAATGTAAATTGGTACACCCTCTGTGGAAAACAATATGGAGATTTCTCAAAGAACTAAAAGTAGATCTACTATTCAACCCAGCAGTCCAACTACTGGATATCTACCCAAAGAAGAAGTCACTATATAAAAAAGACACCTGCAGGTGTATGTTTATTGCAGCACAATTCACAATTGCAAATATACAGGTTCAACCTAAGTGCCCATCAAATGATGAGTGGATAAAACATGTGAGGAATGTGTGTATGTGTGTGTGTGTGTGTAATACACACAATTCCATTTCATTCTGTTTTATGGCTGAGTAGTATTCCATGGTGTGTAAATAGAATGCATTCCATTCCATTGGACTGGTGTGTATTCCGCATCACACATTCCATTCACACAGTATGGAATACTACTCAGCCATGAAAAAGAATGAAATAATGTCTTTGCAGCAACTTGGATGGAACTGGAGGCCATTATTTTAAGTGCAGTAATTCAGGAATTGAAAGCTAAATACCACATGTTCTCACTTATAAGCAGGGGCTAAGCTATGGGTACACAAAGGCATACAGAGTGGTGTAATGGACATTGGAGACTCAAGAGGAGGAGGTTGAGAGGTGACTGAGGCATGAAAAACTACCTGTTGGGTACAGTGTACACTACTTGGGTGACAGATACACTAAAATCCCAGGATTTACCACTATACAGTTTATTCATGTAACCAAAAACACTAGTACGCCTAAAGCTATTGAAATAACATTTTTAAGTATTAGTGCAGTTTTAAGTTCATAATTTTAGAGGTATAATTGCTATAAACTTAGAAACATTTAAACATTTAACTATTTATATTTCTTTTATACTCATTTAACTTTGGAATTTTGAATAACAATTTTTGAATAATAATAAATTTTACTCTTAGTTTTTTTGTACGTAATAGTTTTTATATTGATTTTAATAAGTAACATCAATATTTTTAAAAGTTTTTATTTTTCATATACTGTTTCTTGAAAGTGTGTAGCATTTATACTTCTGAAATTATTAAAGTTTAAAATGCACTAAGACTTTTAGAATTCCCTATTAAACATTGGTTTTTTTATGTTTTGCTCTTCTCAGAAAACTGTGTTGAAATCTCTTCATTCAATTGATAAAGCACTAGAACATTCTTTTTAATGGGTGCATAATATTCCAATGAGATAACTATTAGAATTTTTTGTTCTACAATTGCCCTACTGATGGATATTTACCTTGGTCTCAGTTTTTTTGGCCATTGTCCACACTGAAGTCATAAACATCTTTGTATTTGTTCTTAGATACAGTACTATTAGTTCTATGGCATTGGTTCCCAGGAGTGGGATTGCATGATTAAAGAATAAATGTAATTTTAAATTTAATACATGATACTATAAATGGCTTTAGTTAATCATAATACCTTAGGTTTTAGATTCATTGAAAAGAACATTCACATGCATTATTTCTTTGATGCCCACAATAACCTTTGAGGCAGATAGAGTGGATATTATTCCCATTTTACTGATGAGAAGATGGAGGCACAAGATGCTTCATAGTTTCTTATAGTTATTCAGTTGGAAAGACCTTCATTCCAGTCCAGAACTAAGCCTTATCCTCAATAAGCTCCATACAGTCTTTTTTTTTTCTTTTTTCTTTTCTTTTATTATTATTATACTTTAAGTTTTAGGGTACATGTGCACGAAGTGCAGGTTTGTGACATATGTACATATGTGCCATGTTGGTGTGCTGCACCCATTAACTCGTCATTTAGCATTAGGTATATCTCCTAATGCTATCCCTCCCCCCTCCCCCCACCCCACAACAGGCCCCAGTGTGTGATATTCCCCTTCCTGTGTCCATGTGTTCTCATTGTTCAATTCCCACCTATGAGTGAGAACTTGTGATGTTTGGTTTTTTGCCCTTGCGTTAGTTTGCTGAGAATGATGGTTTCCAGCTTCATTCATGTCCCTACAAAGGACATGAACTCATCATTTTTTATGGCTGCATAGTATTCCATGGTGTATATGTGCCACATTTTCTTAATCCAGTCGATCGTTGTTGGACATTTGGGTTGGTTCCAAGTCTTTGCTATTGTGAATAGTGCCGCAGTAAACATACGTGTGCATGTGTCTTTATAGCAACATGATTTATAATCCTTTGGGTATATACCCAGTAATGGGATGGCTGGGTCAGATGGTATTTCTAGTTCTAGATCCCTGAGGAATTGCCACACTGACTTCCACAATGGTTGAACTACTTTACAGTCCCACCCGCAGTGTAAAAGTGTTCCTATTTCTCCACATCCTCTCCAGCACCTATTGTTTCCTGACTTTTTAATGATCACCATTCTAACTGGTGTGAGATGGTATCTCATTGTGGTTTTGATTTGCATTTCTCTGATGGCCAGTGATGATGAGCATTTTTTCATGTGTCTTTTGGCTGCATAAATGTCTTCTTTTGAGAAGTGTCTGTTCATATCCTTTACCCACTTTTTGATGGGGTTGTTTGTTTTTTTCTTGTAAATTTGTTTGAGTTCATTGTAGATTCTGGATATTAGCCCTTTGTCAGATGAGTAGGTTGCAAAAATTTTCTCCCATTCTGTAGGTTGCCTGTTCACTCTGATGGTAGTTTCTTTTGCTGTGCAGAAGCTCTTTAGTTTAATTAGATCCCATTTGTCAATTTTGGCTTTTGTTGCCATTGCTTTTGGTGTTTTAGACATGAAATCCTTGCCCATGTCCTGAATGGTATTGCCTAGGTTTTCTTCTAGGGTTTTTATGGTTTTAGGTCTAACATTTAAGTCTTTAATCCATTTTGAATTAATTTTTGTATAAGGTGTAAGGAAGGGATCGAGTTTCAGCTTTTTACATGTGGCTAGCCAGTTTTCCCAGCACCATTTATTAATAGGGAATCCTTTCCCCTTTTTCTTGTTTTTGTCAGGTTTGTCAAAGATTAGATAGTTGTAGATATGCGGCATTATTTCTGAGGGCTCTGTTCTGTTCCATTGGTCTATATCTCTGTTTTGGTACCAGTACCATGCTGTTTTGGTTACTGTAGCCTTGTAGTATAGTTTGAAGTCACGTAGCGTGATGCCTCCAGCTTTGTTCTTTTGGCTTAGGATTGACTTAGCAATGTGGGCTCTTTTTTGGTTCCATATGAACTTTAAAGTAGTTTTTTCCAATTCTGTGAAGAAAGTCATGGGTAACTTGATGGGGATGGCATTGAATCTGTAAATTACCTTGGGCAGTATGGCCATTTTCACGATATTGATTCTTCCTATCCATGAGCATGGAATGTTCTTCCATTTGTTTGTATCCTCTTTTATTTCATTGAGCAGTGGTTTGTAGTTCTCCTTGAAAGTCTCTTTACCTACATTTTTTGTTTTTGTAGATCAGTTAGAAGAAAACCTTCCAAATCCATCGAGTTCAGAAAAAGAAACGTACCTTTAGTTATGCCACCAGTAGGGGGCAGTAGTTGAAGCACATTTATTTTTCTAAATATTAGCACCCCAGCCCCTTTTAGGGGCTGTATCTTTGTTTCTTTGATATTTGTAATGTCTTAATTTTAGTTTTAGGTTACTTGTTTAATCATTAAAATCTTCATTACGACAGATGGATACATTTCATTAGTGATCAATTTCTTCCCTTTTTTTTTTTTTTTAAATTTATAGAAATACACACTAGAGTGTCTCCCAAGGGTTGTAACACACATTGTTTCCTTGGTTCCTTTAAAGAACTGCTTCACGTATTCGGAGTCTGACTGACTGTTCAAATGCCACTTTTGCAAACTTACTGGCAATGTGATTCAGGGCAGTTCATATAGTGCTCAGTTTCCTCATCTGTAAAAGGGGGAGAACATACCTTCCTCCTAAGTATATTTTAATGAGTCATCAAAAATGTAAACCATTTAGCACAGCATGTATCCCAGAGCACAGGCTCAGTACATACATGTGCATATGTGGTCCCCTGCGGAACCAGGCTAACACTGCTGATGGTAACATGTTGAGTCCAGCCGTGTCTCCCAGGAACACGCTGGGTGGTATGTATTTCTTAAATACTTTGCATCTGTGCCATTCTCAAAATGCCATCAAGCTCCTCTGCATTTTGTGCCCAAAGCAAGTATTGATGCAGCACAGCTCCTTAAATAAAAGTGAAATTATAGGAATTCTCATGGCATTTCTGGGTACTTTTTTTTGAGTGACAAGTGTTTTAACCACAGTGAATACTTTGGTTCCTGCAAGGGTTTGATTGAGAGGAACAGCAAAAAGAAATTTAGTTTCTCTTCCTCCAAGTGAACATTGTTTTCTTAGCTGTCTTTTTTGGGAATTGGGAAGGAGTGGTTACTGAAAACCAATAGTGTGTGTAAATAGGAGCGAGGAGTACAGTTAGCGTTTACTCACTATTGCTAGTAGACAAGCCCCAGAAATGGGCTCAGGAGACATCTGGGAACAAACAGATTTTTTCCCTTCAAATATGTTAAGAATCTTTTTGTTTCTAGTGGGAACAGCTGTAGGATTCAGCTGTTTGTTTGTAATCTCATGTCTGAGTGAGGGATGATGTTTAAGATGTAGTATACTAATATACAAAATGTCATCTTAGGTAATAGTGAGGTGGTGAGGGAAGTGGAATGAAGCTGGGAAATTCAGTGTTACAGCTGACATTTCATTCTCTCCGAGGTTTGTGAAAAGGCCACAGCAAACTTTGCATTTCCCCAGGAAGGAGGGCGGAGGTTCGGTTGGTATCACACCCTGCACATTATTTAAACACTAGCTTGTTGCTTTTCTCTTCTGTGAAGAGCAGTTATAGAAAGCGTGTTTCTGGCTGACTTCATCCTGGTTCCCTGCTATTTTGGTCTACGGCACTTGGGAACAGGGAAAGTCCAGTACCTGCTCTGTGCTGAGGACAAAAGTGGACATGTTCTTGACCAAAAGTGGCTTCTGGCATCCTTTTTCAGAAGCAGTTTTTCAGTGAAGGAAGAGATGTTTCAAGGCCAATATCTAGAAAGAGTACCTACGTTTATGATCCACAGTACCTTCTTATCAGCTTTAGAGGGCCTTAAGAGTGAAAATATGACATAGGATCTGTTAAGGATGGCATTTCCCCCATGAGGAAAGTGAAGCCCAGAGAAAGCCTGCAACAGCCCAGAGTTGAGGTTAATCAGTGGCAGAACCAGAAACCCCATGTCCTAATGCCTCCTCTAGCATTCTGCATAAGCTTCACAGCCTTCAACCCAGGATATAAGTTGGGGGAGATTTCATACAATCCGATCCACATTTCGTGCATTACGTTTCACCAGAGGCCCAAGGAGCTAACGTAGGCAATGGCATCAGAGACCCAAGTCCTAATCGGGATTCTGCCACTTACTGGAAGGTCCTGGGGATGTTAACCCCCTAAATCTCAGTTTCCTCGTTTGTAAAAATGAGGTAATTATAAATAGTTCATTGAGTTGTTGTGGGAACTCATGTCATAACATTTGAAAAGCTTAGTATGGGATCTGCTGTACAGTAGGTGCTCAATAGATGATAGTTTTTTTATGGGCCAGGTGCTATGCTACCTACTGGAAATACAAAGAAAAAATAAGATACCATCCCTGCCCTCAAGTAGTCTGCAGTGTAGTTGGGAAGAGAGACATACATGTGAATAAAATAGTGTGCATTGAATATAATGAGAGCAGCAAGGTGGTCCATAAAGAGAGCAGACTGCAGTTGTTTTTGAGGAGGCTTCAGAATGAAGTGTTGCACAGATTTTTGAAGATGAATAATAGTGTTAAGGCAGGCAAAGATTCTTCCTTTCAGAAGGAGAAAAGAGTACATAATGTGCTAATATCTGGATCCATGAAATAATATTTAAATATTAACATATTAAATTAACATATTAACATGGAGTTGCAATCGGTTTACAGTGCTGTGGTCTCAAGTCTCCAGCCAGAGAAGCCAGAAGGACGGCAGAAAGGAGGACAATCTAAGTGGCTTGGAGGCTCCTCTGGGTGGATATGGGTCACTCCTGAAAGGTTTTTAAGCTGGGAAGTAATATGGTGATATTTGTGTTCTATAAAGATTACTCTGTGGCTATATGAAGGATGAACTGGAGGAGGCGGGAGCAGGAGGGCTGGTAAGACAGGAGGCTGGTAAGGCAGGAGGGCATTGCGTCTGGCTTGGGCAATTGGACTCTTTGTCACCAAAACTGATTTGGAAGTGATGATGTTGAGCAGTTCTGATGCTTGTAGAAAAAGTGGAAGGAGGTAAGGGTAGGTGGGGATACACACACATTTTTTGGATGGGCCCCTCTTCTCTGCCCCTACATCCCTCTCCTCCAGAGTGTCATTTCCCTGATCTGCTTCAACCTGCAGATCTATCTAGCAGGCACCTCACTTGGGGATTGGTTCCCATTACCAGCAAGAAGCTTATAAATTCCTCTGTTAGGCACCTTAAGCTGGTTGAGGTTGTCCAGGTGCCATGAGATGCCTCAGAGCTGCCCCTTCCCAGTGTGCACTTTCCACAGCTATCTTCTGTTTTTCGACCACTGAACTCTCAAACCCTCAGTATTTGCATATTCTTGTTTCCTGTAAATTTGCTCCCTCCTTCACTAATCTCTGCTCGCCCTGAGCTCCAGAATTGTCATTCCTGGAGACCTTGGTTAACATCTGAAACTCCTGCTTTGCTATGTGTTTTAAGAATGTACATGTTGGATATGTGATAAAATCAGTACGGCCACTGAGGGGGAAATGAGAACAGGGCTTGGAAGGAAGAAATTTGTTATATTCACCGGTCCCATAGAGGCGTGTCACCACATGCTACGCAGGGCCACAAGGGGAAACACCCGTGTTAGTCAGGAGGCAGAAGGCAGGAGCCAGGGGAGAGCTTGGGCCAGCCACGGCCTTTATTGGAGTTTCCAAGGGAAAGGCAAGGCAGGGCAGGGTTAACAGTTTAGAATTGCTAGTTGAAGTAATTTGGTCAGGCTCCAAGCTTTCTGGGTGGTCCCTGCTTGCTTGGTACCTGGCTGTGGTATAGTAAAGGCAGAGGAATATTGCCTCTGAGGGCCAGATTAGAGGAGGGGTGTCTCTAGATTGGTGAATTTTCTTGTCAAAGGCATGCTACCAGCCGGGCTCTTTGTTATCTCTGAGAATCAGCTAGCCTTGAAAGAGATAGTCTCTCTCTAGACAGAAAGGTAGTTTTAAGATATCAAAACATCTAATATGCAGAAAATACAAAATATGTAAAATACATAATGATACCTTCTATTCTTAGTCAACCTGTTTGCCTGTTTATTGATCTGAGATCTGATTTCCCAACCCCCAGCCACTCACCCCCCACCGCCCTAACACCGA
This sequence comes from Pongo abelii, assembly GCF_028885655.2. NCBI lineage: Eukaryota > Metazoa > Chordata > Mammalia > Primates > Hominidae > Pongo > Pongo abelii. Next base: position 90,895,523 of record NC_071990.2, on the reverse strand, counting down.
GAATTTTGAAAAATTCTCTTTCAAAAGAAGGGATTAGGTTTTTTCCACCAAAAAGTTGTTTTTAGTATGAGAAGTCAAGCCTTTTTGACATTTCTTATTAGTTAATATTCTTTCCTTACCAGTTAATTGTTCATTTGTTGTTTTTCTTCTGTCTTATATAGGCAGTTGTGAAAACAAAATGGTTTTATTATCTACCTTTAAAACCTACCAAGAGAGTTTCTTATGATTTCAATGTAATAGGAAAACCATTGAATAAATGAGAACTCTCAACGTTCCTAGAATAAGAAAAAATAATAAATATTAATTTCAAAACTTAGATACAGAAAAAGAACTTCCTAAATGCCTGTGTTTTCCAACTTGAAGTAACATTGACTTTAAAATGCATTTCTAACAAAGTTCACTCAGGTTCATTTGCTTCTTTAGATTATGAAGTATACATGTGGAAGGGAATATATAACATGTAGATACACTTTAAAGGATTAAATAAAGAAAACATCCACATTTCTGCTACTCATCTGAGGAACATTATCATTGCTACTGAAACCCTTATGTACCTCTCTCCTATTGTTTTCTCCTCTCCCCAACTACTTTCCTGGATTTTGAGTTACTTACTCTCTTGTTTGTTTGCTTTTTTTTTCAGTTTTACCACACATGTACCACATATAGTTTTACCATATATATATCCCAAAGCAATATACTATCTTATTTTAGCTTTTATGTAATAGAATCATACTGATTATTTTTTGACTTGCTCCCCCAAAACACAATGTTCTGAGTTTCATCCATGTTGACCTGTGTAACTTTAGTTCATTCATTTTCATTGCTATAGAATATTTTATTGTGTTTATTATACTGTAGTTTATTTAGCCATTCCACTATCGAAGGGTCCTACATTTTATCATGTATATGGAAACCTTATTGGCTTCCTTATTGATAAAAGTAATTTGTAGATTCTTTATATCATTTACAAGTAATGATAGTTTTTTTTTCCTTTCCAACCCATAAAATGTTAATTCTTTTTTCTTGTCTTACTGAACTGGCAAGAATCTCCAATGTTAAATTAAAATGTGATAGATAAAACTTTAACTTTTCATTTATATTATAAAGTATGGTATTTGTTATAGGGTTGCTTTGTGATATCCTTTATCCAGTTCAGGAAGTTTCCTTCTATTCTTTGTTTTAATCATGAATGATGAATGTTGTATTTTATTGAATGCTTTTTCTGTATTCTTTGAGATAATCATATATTTTCTTCTTTCATCTAGTGAATAACACTGATTGATATTGAAGCAACCTTGAATTATGGAATAACCCAAGTTTAGGCACATTATTTTTCTTTGGAAATTATTAGATTTGAATTACTAACATTTTATTCAGGATTTTTGCATTTATGTTCATAAACAAGACTGTCTTATGGTTAGTTTCTCCTTGAGGTTCTTTTATTTTGGGGTTTATATATTTTTGAAGATACATTATTAGGAACATATTATTATATCTTCCCAGGGAATTAAATATTTCTATTAATATGTGATGGCCCTTTTTATCTCTTTGCCTAAAATTAATTGTGTATGGGTTTAATTTAGCTACACCAGATTTTTGGGTTATTATTTGCCTACGCACTTCTTCCCCCAGCCTCCTTTATTCAAAGACACAAAAGGCTTTAGATTTGTGCTTTGTAAATCACGTAATTGGAATTTGTCTTTTTACTAGCTTTATTAAGGTATAATTTTCATATGATCAAACTCACATATTTTAAGTGTACAGTTTGATGAATTTTGGCAGGTGTGTATAGTCATGTAACCACTACCACAATAAAGCTACAGATATTTCTGTCACACCAGAAAGTTCCTCATGCTTTTTTGCTATCAGTTTCCTTCCCTCACGTCTGGCATTAGGAAACTACTGATCTACTTTTTATCACTATGTTATTTTGTCTTTTCCAGAAAGTCATACAAATGAAATCATACAGTATGTAGGCTTTCATGTTTGGCTTCTTTCACTTAGTATAATGCCTTTGAGATCATTTATGCTGTTACACATATCAGAGTTTCATTCCTTTATATTTTCTCAGTATAATTTCACTGTATGGATATACCACAGTTTTTTTTGTTTGTTTGTTTGTTTGTTTGCTTTTGTTTGTTTTTCAGCTATTCACAAGTTGATGGATATTTGGGTCATTTCCAGTTTTTTCAACTATTATGGATAAAGTTGCTATGAACATTCACATACAAGTCTTTGTGTAGACATATGTTGTCTACTTTTTAATTCAATCAGTCTTTGTCTTTTAAGCAAAATATTCAGTTGATGTGTGTTGTTTAGCAGATTACGCTAATTATTGATTGCACTAATGCATTTGTATTCATTTTGACCATATTATTTTTTGCTTTCTATTTGTCCTGCTTTTCCTGAGCTTTATTTTTTCTTTATTGCCTTCATTTGGATTTTGCTTTTTTTTTTTTTTTAAATATAGTTCCATGGTTTTTCTTCTACTAATTTAACAGTTGTACACACCATTCTCTTTTTTCCATGCTTACCCTAGAGATGTTGGCATCCTATGTAACTTAATAAAGTGTTACACTAAACAGTATTCATTCTTTTCCCAAACAGTTCAGTAATCTTAGAGTTCTTTAATTTGGATCATTCTTTTTCAGCCTAACATGCCATTGTTATTTGGTTTATAGTTTTATATTATTTTTTATATTACACATTATTACAATTTGTATACAGTAGCAGCTGTTTTATATACTCTATTTAAATATAGTCATGTATTTACTATTTTCTTTTCTCACCATTCCTTCTTCTCAGATCATCGCTGTTTTCTGAAGCATGTCCTTTAGAAGTACCTTTAATGAATGTTTTTGGAAGTAAACTTTCTTATTTTTTGTTTGATTGAAAATACCTTTTATTCATGCCTTATTTATGAAAGGTAGTTTTGCTAGGTATACACTTCCATATTCAGTATTATTTTCTTTCAATGTTTTAAAGACATTTTCCCCAGATTTCCCCCAGAGCTTTTTTTATGATGGTCTTCTACAGTTTTATCAGGCTTTGTCTGGGTGGGCATTTCTTTTATTTAACATCCTTGGGATGCATTTGGCTTTCTGAATTTGATGATTACTAGTTCTGAAAAATCTCAGAAAAAAAAACTATTTTGAATGCTGCCTTTCTCACATTGTCTGTTTTTTCCTTCACATTCTGCCCTTTACATCTCTAAATATTTCTTTTATATTTTCCTTCTGTATAATGTTATGTATAATTTCTTTTTTTTCTTTGAGATGGAGTCTTGCTCTGTCACCCAGGCTGTAGTGCAATGGCATGATCTCGGCTCACTGCAACCTTCGCTTCCCAGGTTCAAGCAATTCTCCTGCCTCAGCCTTCCGAGTAGCTGGGATTACAGGCACATGCCACCACGCCCAGCTAATTTTTGTATTTTTAGTAGAGGTGGGGTTTGCCCATTTTGGTCAGGCTGGTCTCGAACTCCTGACCTTGTGATCCACCTGCCTTGGCCTCCCAAAGTGCTGGAATTACAGGCGTGAGTCACCGTGCCTGGCCATATAATTTCTTAAACATAAGATTACATTTTTCATTTTTGTATAAGATTATGTACAATTTCTTTATATCTGTTTACCAAATCACTCATTCCTACTTCAGCTGCCTCTATTTTGGTATTGGACTTACTCATTGAGTCTCTAAATATAATTATTATATTTTCATTTCTAGAAGTTATTTTTGGCTGTTTCCTAAATCTGCCTAGTCATTTTTGAAATCTTCCTTGTTCATATTTTAAGATCCTGTTTACTTTTTTAAAAATGTTAAACACATCTATTTTATATCTGTATTCAATACATTCAATAGCTAAAGGCTTTGATGATTTCGTTCTGCAGTTTTGTTTTTTCTCATTCATGTTCATGACAGCTTGATTCTTTGTTTTGTGATTTTTGATTGTGAACTTAATTACTTGGAATTCTTATGAAAATCTCTTGAAACTTAGATTTAACATTCATTATTCTAGAGAGGCTTTGTATTTGCTTCTGCTATGTGTTTGTAGTCATTTCCAACTCAGGACTTTTTACCCTATTTGGATTTGGAAAGGGCATATGGATATGTAATTTCTGGGCTTTGTTTTTGTTTTTTGTGGTTTTTTGTTTTTTTTGTTTTTTTTGTTTTGAGACAGAATCTCACTTTATCACCCAGGCTGGAGCGCAGTGGTGAGATTTCAGCTCGCTGCACCCTCCACCTCCTGGGTTCAAGCAGTTCTCCTAGCTTGGCCTCCCAACTAGCTGAGACTACAAGTGCACACTACCACACACTGGCTAATTTTTTTGTATTTTTAGTAGAGACAGGGTTTCATCATGTTGGCCAGGCTGGTCTCAAACTTCTGATCTCAAGTGATCCTCCTGTCTTGGCCTCCCAAAGTGCTGGGATTACAGGCATGAGCCACTGCACCCAGCCTGGGCTTTGTATTTTTTGAGGAAACTTTCTTCTTTCTTCTCCTCTCCCATCACCAAGACTTATTCTGTCTTCTATTTCTGGGAAGATTTTTTTTTTAAATTTACCCACTGAGGATTTCATCTTTCAAGGGTATTGGCTTTGACCTTCCTGTGTGGACATTAGCCTGTCCCGTTGTCTCTTAATATCCCCATCAGGGATTGACTTATGCAGGACTTACCTACTTACTTCCCTGGGTTCTAATCTCCTTGTCATTTTCACCTTTTAACAATTGCTATTACTTTCTTGCTGCTTAGCCATATCTTTAAAAATGTTTTTAATACTCAGCATTTTTAGGCATTCCACATGAATTTGCCATAGTTGACAATCAGAAGTCCTCTTTATTTGAAAGTTGAAACATTTCCTGGAAGAGGAGCAATAGTAAATTAGTTAGATCCTTGCCATTCATGGATTTCACTACAGTCAAAAAGGTAACTTTACATCACAATAGAATCATATTTTACCTACAAAAAAGTAGTATTTGGTTCGTATAAATATTAATGTTCAAGATTTTGTCTTTTTTTCTTTGGTCTTCTAAAATGGAATTACAAAAGGTCTTTAAGAGTCAGTCACTCATTTACTGACTTTTCAACAAATACTTGTTGATCCCCTACATTTTAGGTGCTGGAGACAAGATGTATCAGTGATTAAAGCAGACAAAAATTCTTGCTCCTACTGAGCTTACATTCTGGTTGGAGGAGATGGACAGTTAACAAGATAAATAGGTAAAGTGTATAGTATGTTGAAAAGGTGATAAGTGCTGAGGGAACACTTGGGCAAGTAAAGGAGAATTGGGAGCTGTTCTCATTATTCTTCTTTTTTAAAAAATTTGATCCCATAGTAAGCAATATTATTTATTTTTTAAAGAAGATATTTTAAAAGCAAGACCCATATTAATTGAAGTTTATGCAGAAAGTTCCTTAAATATTCTACTACAGCATTATTCTTAAACTTGTAAAGGTTAAGTTGCAATTGATGTATACATTTGTAGAAGTTCCTAAATTAGAAAAAAAAAAGTGTTTTTAATTCCTTGGGCACTTGTTTAGTAAGAAAGTAAATGAATAGAAATATTGATCACAATAGAACTTCAACTATACGATGCCAAAACTTGTAAAAAAATCCTCAGGTTTTAAAAATAGCATGAAACTGGAAAATGTTTTTTTCTGCCCACCAATTCCCACAAAGGCAAAAACAAACAAAATATCCAGCAACAACTGACTATCAAAGGGAGCTAAATATCTGTTAGACTTAACTCACTAGGCTGGTTCTGAAAGTCCCAATTGGTGAAGATATAAAAGCCCATTCATTTCTTTAGTGCAAAAACCGACAAACAGGGCAAAAGTAACCAGAAGGGAACAAAGAGAGCAGTGGAGACCTTTAAAGACGGCAGCAGTGGACACCAGGGTGCAAAGCAGCAGGCACTGTTTTAAAAGGAGCACCGTTAATCCAGAGACTAAAGCTCTGCAGACCAAGAGCAAAGCACCATTTATAGCTCAGTTCCCACGAGGGCATGACCATGCTCTATTACAAGCACATCAGCTGAGGGACAGAGAGTCTATTATTAAACAATTGTAGTGGCTACCCGCAGGAAGTGGGGTGAATGTCTGGGTTAGTGTCCTGACACCAGTGACTTCATTGATCCAACCTGTGCAAGTATCAGGGAGGGGGTCAGAATAGGAGGAGTTATTGCAGAATGTTATTCATGAGGGAGTTTTTCATCATTAAGGCATCATCCAAGACTCCATTTTTACTGTTGTTTATGCTTAGACTTTTCTTCACAGTAAAAAATTGGGGAGAATATCCATCTTCTTGTAAAGATAAAGAACTCTGAAAAATACATAAATCACTTTAGTGGTTTTTCCAGTTGTAAAAAATAACAGATGTTTATTGGGAAAAAGTTCAGAAAATCTTTTTTTTTTTTTTTTAATCACCAGTAACCTGAGAGAGAGCAACTGTTAACATCTTGTTATATACCTGCAGCTCCCAAACTGTGTGCCAAGATGCTCTGGGGCACCACAGCAAATTCTGGGTGCAGCTCTAGGGTTGGCACAGATACTTTCCATCATTAAGGGAAACTGTACAACACTCTGCCAACTATTAGCTGGAGATAGTTCACAGTTTCAGCATTAGATCACACTACATTCCTTTTGATGACATCATATCTTTACAAAACCGAGTTTTCAGTGATTGCTGAGTGTGTAGTGATAAAAAGTGTATCACATGAAAACCAGCGTGGAACAGGAAATAAGGTAGTGGTGTCCAGTGATTCCAAGATTTAAAGTTATGCAGTGCCCAGCAGGTGTATACATTCTATAAACAAGTTATAACAAAGTTACTTAAGAAGGAAATAGTAGTTTTCATTTAAGTGTGTTATTTTTTTCAGCTGCTAAATCATTCTGACATAAATAGTTATTATGTTGTTTGGATCTAACTACTTAACAGACAGCTCTATTAGGTATTTGTTTAGGCCTGGAGGCATTGTGAAAAATTACTGAGACTCTAAGCGCTTCCAGAATCATTTGGGAACCTCTAATACAGATCCTTTTGGACCTTCCCCCATATACAACCACACGTATTTTTGAAACCTATTGTTTTCTTTGGGTTAACAATATATTGTGGAAATCTTTGCATGTCAATAATGTGTGTTGTGGATCATTATTTTAAAATTTTAATGGCAGAATAGTTTTCCATTGTTTGAATTTCCATGTTTTTTAACCAATCCTCTAATGTTAGAGGTTTAGTAAAACTTTACTTTTATGCCCTGTGGCACAGGCTGGAGTACAGTGGCATGATCATGACTCCCTGCAGCCTCTACCTCCTGGGCTCAAGCAGTCCTCTCGCCTCAGGCTTCCATGTAGCTGGGACTATAGGCACCACCACACCCGACTAATTTTTCTATTTTTTAGAGATGGGGTCTCACTATGTTGCCCAGGCTGGTCTCAAACTCCTGGGCTCAAGTGATTCTCCCCCCTTGGCCTCCCAAAGTATGAGATTACAGGCATGCAGCACTGCACCAGGCCTACTTTACTTTTATAATCAGCGGTGTGGTCAGCCTCTTTGCACATCCTCTTTGTTTATATAGCCAGTGATTCCTTAGGCTAGATTCCTAGAAAGTGATTTTCTAGGTCAAAGAATATGTACTTTTTCTTTGATACACATGACTTTGATATCCATGTGTAAAATACAGGGAGAGAGAGCCCAATTGTCTTTTCAAAGAGGTTACACCAATTTCTTTTAACTAAGTTTACAAGCCTACCTCAGCAAAAAGAAGTGAAACACTGGAGAACTCCCAAACATCTAAATTCAGATTTGTGAACTGGCCAAGCATGTTTCTCTTTCTCAATCATTGAATAATGTGAATGCCAGTGAGAAAGCTGGGGAAATGTGTACTTTCCAGGAGCGCCTGGAAGCCCTTACAGATGAAGCTCCAGCTGAAGTCAGAGGTAGCTGATAGCAGGCCAGGCGCAGTGGCTCACGCCTATAACCCCAGCATTTTGGGAAGCCAAGGCATTCCAAGGCATTTTGGATCACTTGAGGTCAGGAGTTTGAGACCAGCCTGGCCAACATGGTAAAACCCTGTCTCTACTAAAAATATAAAAAATTACCTGGGCATGGTGGCAGGTGCCTGTAATCCCCAGCTGTTCGAGAGGCTGAAGCAGGAGAATTGCTTGAACCCAGGAGGCAAAGGTTGCAGTGAGCTGAGATCATGCCATTGCACTCCAGCCTGGGCAACAAGAGCGAGACTCCATCTCAAAAAAAAAAGAAAAAGAAAAAAAGAGGTAGCTGATAGCAACATCCAAAATGACACCCACTTAGGGAATAGGAAAACCATTTGCGAGGAAACTTCTCCAGCCTTGGTTCACTAACTAGTTTTTTAAAACATTTTACTCCCCGCAAAGCCATACTCTACCACACAGCTTCACTCTACCTCTGTGAGGAAGAGGCAAATGATGCCAATAGGAGTTGACATCAGGAATTTTTTGAGAGGACAAATTTCAGAGTACTGTGAGGGTCAAACAGACTCCTTCCTATTCCATGGTCCACAGCACATAGATTCTTATTCTTTTTTTTTTCTTTTTATTATTATTATTATTATACTTTAGGTTTTATGGTACATGTGCGCAATGTGCACATAAGTTACATATGTATGCATGTGCCATGCTGGTGCGCTGCACCCACTAACTCGTCATCTAGCGTTAGGTATAACATAGATTCTTATTCTTATTATTCTTATTATACTTTAAGTTTTAGGGTACATGTGCACAACTTGCAGGTTTGTTACATATGTATACATGTGCCATGTTGGTTTGCTGCACCCAGTAACTCGTCATTTAGCATTAGTTGTATCTCCTAATGCTCTCCCCCCCTGCTCCCCCCACCCCACAACAGGCCCCAGTGTGTGATGTTCCCCTTCCTGTGTCCATATGTTCTCATTGTTCAATTCCCACCTATGAGTGAGAACATGCGGTGTTTGGTTTTTTGTCCTTGCAATAGTTTGCTGAGAATGATGGTTTCCAGTTTCATCTATGTCCCTACAAAGGACATGAACTCATCATTTTTTATGGCTGCATAGTATTCCATGGTGTATATGTGCCACATTTTCTCAATCCAGTTTATCGTTGTTGGACATTTGGGTTGGTTCCAAATCTTTGCTATTGTGAATAGTGCCACAATAAACATACGTGTGCATGTGTCTTTATAGCAGCATGATTTATAATCCTTTGGGTATATACCCAGTAATGGTATATACCCAAATATATACCCATTTGACCCATGGCTGGGTCAAATGGTATTTCTAGTTCAACATCCCTGAGGAATCGCCACACTGACTTCCACAATGGTTGAACTAGTTTACAGTCCCACCAACAGTGTAGAAGTGTTCCTATTTCTCCACATCCTCTCCAGCACCTGTTGTTTCCTGACTTTTTAATGATTGCCATTCTAACTGGTGTGAGATGGTGTCTCATTGTGGTTTTGATTTGCGTTTCTCTGATGGCCAGTGATGATGAGCATTTTTTCATGTATCTTTTGGCTGTATAAATGTCTTCTTTTGAGAAGTGTCTGTTCATATCCTTCGCCCACTTGTTGATGGGGTTGTTTTTTTCTTGTAAATTTGTTTGAGTTCTTTGTAGATTCTGGATATTAGCCCTTTGTCAGATGAGTAGGTTGCAAAAATTTTCTCCCATTCTGTAGGTTGCCTGTTCACTCTGATGGTAGTTTCTTTTGCTGTGCAGAAGCTCTTTAGTTTAATTAGATCTCATTTGTCAATTTTGGCTTTTGTTGCCATTGCTTTTGGTGTTTTAGACATGAAGTCCTTGCCCATGCCTATGTCCTGAATGGTAATGCCTAGGTTTTCTTCTAGGATTTTTATGGTTTTAGGTCTAACATTTAAGTCTTTAATCCATCGTGAATTAATTTTTGTATAAGGTGTAAGGAAGGGATCGAGTTTCAGCTTTCTACATATGGCTAGCCAGTTTTCCCAGCACCATTTATTAAACAGGGAATCCTTTCCTCATTTCTTGTTTTTGTCAGGTTTGTCAAAGATCAGATAGTTGTAGATATGCGTCATTATTTCTGAGGGCTCTGTTCTGTTCCATTGGTCTATATCTCTGTTTTGGTACCAGTACCATGCTGTTTTGGTTACTGTAGCCTTGTAGTATAGTTTGAAGTCAGGTAGCGTGATGCCTCCAGCTTTGTTCTTTTGGCTTAGGATTGACTTGGCAATGTGGGCTCTTTTTTGATTCCATATGAACTTTAAAGTAGTTTTTTCCAATTCTGTGAAGAAAGTCATGGGTAGCTTGATGGGGATGGCATTGAATCTATAAATTACCTTGGGCAGTATGGCCATTTTCACGATATTGATTCTTCCTATCCATGAGCATGGAATGTTCTTCCATTTGTTTGTATCCTCTTTTATTTCATTGAGCAGTGGTTTGTAGTTCTCCTTGAAGAGGTCTTTCACATCCCTTGTAAGTTGGATTCCTAGGTATTTTATTCTCTTTGAAGCAGTTGTAAATGGGAGGTTCCTCATAATTTGGCTCTCTGTTTGTCTGTTATTGGTGTATAAGAATGCTTGTGATTTTTGCACATTGATTTTATATCCTGACACTTTGCTGAAGTTGCTTATCAGCTTAAGGGGATTTGGGGCTGAGATGATGGGGTTTTCTAGATATACAGTTATGTCATCTGCAAAGAGGGACAATTTGACTTCCTCTTTTCCTAATTGAATACCCTTTATTTCCTTCTCCTGCCTGATTGCCCTGGCCAGAACTTCCAACACTATGTTGAATAGGAGTGGTGAGAGAGGGCATCCCTGTCTTGTGCCCGTTTTCAAAGGGAATGCTTCCAGTTTTTGCCCATTCAGGATGATATTGGCTGTGGTTTTGTCATAGATAGCTCTTATTATTTTGAGATACATCCCATCAATACCTAATTTATTGAGAGTTTTTAGCATGAAGGGTCGTTGAATTTTGTCAAAGGCCTTTTCTGCATCTATTGAGATAATCATGTGGTTTTTGTCTTTGGTTCTGTTTATATGCTGGATTACGTTTATTGATTTGCATATGTTGAACCAGCCTTGCATCCCAGGGATGAAGCCCACTTGATCATGGTGGATAAGCTTTTTGATGTGCTGCTGGATTCGGTTTGCCAGTATTTTATTGAGGATTTTTGCATCGATGTTTATTAGGGATATTGGTCTAAAATTCTCTTTTTTGGTTATGTCTCTGCCAGTCTTTGGTATCAGGATGTTGCTGGCCTCATAAAATGAGTTAGGGAGGATTCCCTCTTTTTCTATTGATTGGAATCGTTTCAGAAGGAATGGTACCAGCTCCTCCTTGTACCTCTGGTAGAATTCGACTGTGAATCCATCTGGTCCTGGACTTTTTTTGGTTGGTAAGCTATCAATTATTGCCTCAGTTTCAGAGCCTGTTATTGGTCTATTCAGAGATTCAACTTCTTCCTGGTTTAGTCTTGGGAGGGTGTATGTGTCAAGGAATTTATCCATTTCTTCTAGGTTTTCAAGTTTATTTGCGTAGAGGTGTTTATAGTATTCTCTGATGGTAGTTTGTATTTCTGTGGAATCGGTGGTGATATCCCCTTTATCATTTTTTATTGCATCTATTTGATTCTTCTCTCTTTTCTTCTTTATTAGTCTTGCTAGTAGTCTATCAATGTTGTTGATCTTTTCAAAAAAAAACAGCTCCTGGATTCATTGATTTTTTTGAAGGTTTTTTGTGTCTCTATTTCCTTCAGTTCTGCTCTGATCTTAGTTATTTCTTGCTTTCTGCTAGCTTTTGAATGTGATTGCTCTTGCTTCTCTAGTTCTTTTAATTGTGATGTTAGGGTGTCAATTTTAGATCTTTCCTGCTTTCTCTTGTGGGCATCACAGCACCTAAATTCTTATCTGTGACCAAATTACCTAGCACATTTTGATCTACATTCAATTTGTACACATGAGCTGGTGTCTTCAATTATAAGTTATTAAGGAAAAAGTATATTATGTGTCTTAGACTGTGATCGTGGAAGCACAGATACGTGGTACATTTTAGAAATATTCCATTTTAAGAAAACTTTGGAGCCTTTCAACTCTCTAGGAAACTAAGCTGTATAGAATGCCTCATTCCCAAAGTATCCTCAATGGATAAAATCTGGCTGTAATTTCACAGCATGGGACTGTATATTATCTTTTTCTTTTTACAATGAAGATATCATCTACCTTTAATCTTGATTTAAAATATTTTTAAATCAATTTTATAATTTTATAAAATAGTCTAGATTAATGCTTTTTGAAAAATCAGGGCTTAGCTGCTTCTGAAAAGGTGAACGTACTCTTAGGGATCCATATTTGACTTTTTTCCAAATTCAAATAAAAATTAGTGGGGCAGGATGTTAAGCAGGATAACTCTACTTAAAGCAGAAAATCTTTAAAATTTTGGTGTAGGTAAATTAAATCTGTGTTGTAAATACTCATCACTTCATTGTTTTTACCTGCCTTCCATACATGGTACCAAGGAGTTATTTTCACTTATATCAGAGGAGAAGTAGAAAACGCCACTGTGGTCTGTTTATCAAACAATTGCTACAGAGAGGGCCTTTCCCCCTTTGTGTAGAAGGAGAATGTCTGAGCTGTTGGAAGTCTTCATGTGGCTCTACTGCCACGAGATATTTTCTTTTAAATCTCCGCTAGAGAATTCTGCCAAAGTCTGGTGTGTTTGTATGCGTCATCTTTAGAGAAGTTGACTGTATTGAGAGAGGGGTGATTTCTGCCTTTATCTGAGATGGGTACACTTAGGAAAAATAAGCTTTTCAGGAACTTAGGAAAATTTGAAGGCCATATCAGTTATTTTTATTTAAGTAGCAAAGTTCTCTTTATCATCTTTAAAAAACCAACTACAAATCCTCTTTCAGAGCACTAGATGTGTTTACAGATTTCAGAGACACACGCCAGAGTGTGTAGTGTAATTACTTAATCCTCATCTGTCATGCCCAGAGCAGTGTTCCTTCAAGATAAAAGAATGGGCAGCATCAGAGATGTCTGGGTAGTTCCTTCACCCCTGGATTTTAAATTCAGAAAATCATGATCATTCTTTGCTTGCTTGTCCTTAGAAAATTAAAATGCATATTAGTAGACAAATCTCTGGTGTCTGAATTTTTTGTTTTTATTTTATTTTTTATTTTTTGAAATAGGGTTCTTGCTCTCGTGACCAGGCTGGAATGTAGTGGCATGGTCACAGCTCACGGCAGCCCCAACCTCCTGAGCTCAAGTGATCCTCCCACCTCAGACTGCCTAGTAACTGGGACCACAGGTGTGTGCCACCACGCCCAGCTAATTTTTTAAAAATTTTTTGTAGCAGCAAGGTCTCACTGTGTTGCCCAGACTGGTCTTGAACTCCTGAGCTCAAGCAGTCCTCCTGCCTTGGCCTCCCAAAGCGCTGGGATTACAGGCATGAGCCACCACACCTGGCCCTGGTCTCTGAATTGTTTGTGATAATCAGGAACTTTCTTTTAACCCACACCATTTTAATTATATATTCACCAAAAGAACAAATTATCAGATAGATGAGAGCACTAGTAATTTAAATAAATTTAGTCCTATGCTCATTGACTTATTCAACAAACATTTGTAAAGCTCCATCAATTTATAAACATTGTCCAGGCACAAGACAATATGGCTCCTGCCCTTAAGAAGTTTGATCCAATTGGGAAGCTTTCAAGAAAGCCAGTGTCCAAAAATCGTGAAGAAGCTCTGGGGTGGAGTCTGAAGACATCCTCTGGAGCAGCATTGTTGGGTCCAGCTCAGGGCTCGGAGAAGCTTCTCTGAGGAACTCCTGCTCAGTCTGAATCTCAAAGGTTATGTGGAAGTCAGAGTACTAATAGCCATGAAATCCAAATAAATTCATCTGGCCAGAGGTTCCGCTTCTTTTAGTACACATTTTCAGACCTATAACTACCATTGAGACACTGGTTGGTACCATTGTCTATTTGAATGGTGCCTTCTGATGGTTCCAGAGCCATCCGTCCTGTCTGTGGTTGGCATTGGCATTGTGGGCCACTGGCTGTTGTCTGTTACAGGTTGCAGTGGAAAGGTAGGATGTTAAGCATTCTGAGATGCTAAGCATTCTGATATTTTTTTTCCCCAGAATAATGCCAACTGATGGTACTAGGCCTGTATTACCTAGACTTAACTTGATTGGTTTTTAAGTGAGACCTTGAATGACTTTCTAATCAGTTGCTTAACTATGCCTAATCATGATGCTTTGTATACTCACACATGCAAATAAGCACATGTGTACTTTATTGTTTATATTTATTTGAAATAAATTCTGATGTTAGTCATCTGTGATTTGGGGCAAATCATGAATAGTGATATCAGTATTACCATTTGTAAGATGTGGTTAAGAGTAGCTGTAATTTACCTAACAGGGATTAAATACTTAATGTTTGTAAAGTGCTATGTTTCATTAGAAAAAATATCATTATTATGGTCATTAATATGATTTGCAAATCATTAGTACCAATCACAGATAATACACCTGCAAAAATAATCACATTTCTATACAAACCGCAGTTTAGATAGCTTTAACTTTTTTTAATTCCAAACTATAATTGCTGAGTTTTTTGGGGCACAGTGCCTAAAAGTATATCTTTTTTTTTCCTTCCAGTTAGGTCTGTCCCATTGTAAAAGGGCTGTGTAATGATTTGGCTTCTTTAAGGGCAAAAATCCTTTTTTTTTTTTTTTGAGACGGAGTCTCACCCTGTCGCCAGGCTGGAGTGCAGTGGCGTGATCTCGGCTCACTGCAAGCTCCGCCTCCCGGGTTCAAGCAATTCCTCTGCCTCAGCCTCCAGAGTAGCTGGTACTACAAGCGCACGCCACCACGCCCAGCTAATTTTTGTATTTTAGTAAAGATGGGGTTTCACCATGTTGGCCAGGATGGTCTCTATCTCCTGACCTCGTGATCCACCCGCCTCGGCCTCCCAAAGTGTTGGGATTACAGGCATGAGCCACCGTGCCTGGCCCACAAATCCTTTCATAAAGACCATAAGTGGTTTAAGTCAAGACTCCAACTTAGATGTCGTCTCCATGGAGTTCTTTTGTCTCAAGAGAGACCAAGTCTGAAGAACCATATAGTCTGATTGAAAATAGTGTGGCCTTTTGGAATGCTTTACAGAAGTTTCTAATTAAGAGGTGGTGTTTGTCTTAGGTATACAGACACTGTTTTTGAAAAGTCTGCAGTACAAAATTCCCATTTAGTTTATTTTTAGCTTGAGTCTACTCTGCTAGTAAAAATAAAACTATTTTTGTACGTGCTGCTTCTAGTACTTAGATCCTCATTTTGAAAGAATTCACAGAAAACAGTCCATAGTGATAACTGTGTGCAATGGCCAGATTGTTATAGAATTGTGTTTTAAATAAATGTTATGATGGCTGCATTTTAGCTGCATCACAGGATCCAGCTCACATGATTCCTGTCCCCTACAGCCCACACATGCACATACACAAAGGGCCTCATCCCCGCCTTGCTTACTTAGAGTAAGTACTTATCTAATTTCTGTATTTGTCCAGTGTGCATGTGCTGACTGTCCTTTGTGTATTGTCTAAGGCCTCACGTGCACAGAGAGATGCTGAATACATGTCTGTGATGACGGTTCCCCTTAAGAGACGATGGACTGCTCTTTTAGGGAGTTGTGTGTTTCTATGGTAACTCCCTTTTGAAAACTTCCATTTTATCCGCATATATTTTGCAGATACTGAAAGCAAGCTTATGTTGAATTTAGAGAAGCTTTAAGTTTTGAGGAGGAAACTGCAGCTTATCAGCAGATGTCAAGCGCATACATACTTTGAAAGCTCGTTGAAAAAAATTATGATTCCTTTTGTGCTTGACACTTACCAAAAACCAATGTTCCATTCAGATAATCTTTTATTGTCAGTTTTTTATGCTCCTTAGGGTAAAAGTCACAAATATATACACAATTTGATAAAATTCAAAAGGAACAAAATAAGCACTATTCCTCCTTTGGCCTGTCTCTGCCTCTTTCCCATCCCCAGTTTTATACAGTACAATGTCACTAGCTTATTGAATTAAATGTACTTTAATCATCCATTTCCTTTTCTCCCGGTTACTACAATAGCTATGGGCTCTCAGTTAGCCAGCTACATCTGATCTAGAGAAAATAGGTTATGTCCCTATTTTGAAAAGAGAACTATCTGCATGGCTCAATGCTTTGTGTTTTTAATAGTTAGAATTCTGGAAGAGATGTAGACTTCCTTCCCTAGCAATAAAATATATGTATAGTGACCATTTCTTAATTCTCTAGAGAATGCAGACAAAGTGATTTGTGTAGTCTATGAGGTCTTGTATATAAAAGTTTTCCTTTGCCTTTAGTTGCCTTATTTTACTTTTAGGATGTTTTGTTTCTTTTCTTATACTTCCGTATATTTTCACTCTTTTCCCTTTCTTTCTGAAACTCATATTCAGTTTTCTTAAAATCAAATCAGCTGTGCAGTGGCTACTGTGTTTGGCTTTTTCCACATGTGTTAATTGTTCTGTGACTTGTTTTGTTTACTGTTTTTGCAGACCTGATTTGCCATGGTCCATGCCTTTCATTCTACTAGACCACGTAGTTGATTTCCCAGTAGGGAAAAGATTCTGCTGTCTTACCCAGTAATTAGTTATCTCATTTCAAAAGAGACAAGTTTATCTGAGAGGACTTCGTCACATGTTAAATGTCTGCTTTAGAAGATAGAGCCCATTTAGTTACTTGCCCATCCATGTGGCAAAAGAAATGCATAATTAGTCACCATGGAAATTAAGTATTCGAAGGGCAGAAGATGGTTAATTCGACCATTTATACTCAGCTATTGAGAGATTATGATATAGTTTATTAGTGCTAAGAAATCAAAGTAAGAGATATTTTTCAGTCCCATGAGGGAGTGGCAGTGTTGTTTATTTCTGAAGCATATTTTCATTTGCTGAGAGAGGACTTTGTGACAGTTTCCCTTGAATAGTTTTGTGTAACCTTCTCTTGCTATGTGAGTAAGTGCCCCCCCACAAAAGAAGACACAGAGGGAGACTGAGTTCTGCCATCTCCATATCGTTACCTCCCTAGAATAGGAGAGGGAAGTAAATTCTCCCTAGAATAGGAGAGGGAAGACCCTGCCCTGTGCTCCTGGGTCTTTTCCCATCCCCCAGCTCAACCACCTGTCTCTCGTTACTTACTACACATCATGAAGTCCCTGCCCAGGCCCCTGATCCTGTTCAGTCCCGTCTCAAAGCCACGCTCTTCCTGATGTCCCTTTCCTAGCTTGGCCTCTTTAATTATTTTCTTCCTGTCCCAATCAGTTATGACTGTGTGGCTTCATCTTTCAACCCTACTCCTGGGTCTACCCGTGCCTTGCCTCCCACCCCTACCCACCCGCCTTTCTTCTCGATGAGATAGTGTAAGTGAAATGGCTAGAAGTATGCATTTTGCAAGGAAGGGGAATGGCCATTTGATAGTCACACTACATTGTCCACCAAGGCATTTTAGAGCTTTTGTTTGTGTAAAACTTTATGTGAACAAATGGTCTAATATTTTTAAAATTTAAAAAGATGTTTGTTAATCTTATCTTCTGTTGTATACAACTCATATGGACTGGCTCCTGCCTACCTCTTTAGCTCCATCTTGCTCCAAGCTCAACCTCACTGTCTTCCATCTGGGGACAGTTTTTGAATGTGCCGTACCCCATCCTTCTACTTGGCCACTGCTTGTGCTCCCTTTGTCTGAAATGTTTCTCCATGCCCCTTCCCCAGCAGCTCCATATCCCTTCATCAGAGAGGCATCACCTCTCCCTCAGTTAACGCTTTCATGATACCACATACCTTTCCAACATCGCACTTAATACAGTTGCAATTTTATCTTTATTTGTATAATTATTTCCTTAATGTCTGCCTTCCTCATTATTGTCTATGTGCAGGCAGTTCCTGGTCTCTGTGTTTCTAGTGATCAGTGTAGGAGTGGACATACAGTAGGTGCTCAATGAATACCTTTCACATGACCATCGTGGATATCTCCAGGGGCTCGCTCCATGGCCATTAGCCCCTTTCTAGCTGGTGCAACCCTGATTTGGTTGAAGTATTTCCTCTCCTCTAAGTGGCCATCTGCTCAGGCAGCTGGTCCTAGCTCCAGTTCCTGATCCAGTGGGTGAATTTGTTGTTAGATATACAAGATCTGGTCATCAGCTTGGCCCATGCACAGCGGTATGGGTTTCCCTGGAACCTACAAAACAGGACCGAAAGATGGAAAGGATCCAGGCCCTCGAGGATATCAGTGAGCTGTGGGCTAGACCAGTCCTGGGTTGGCTTTACTTCCAGGCAACTTTGTCGTGTAAAATAATAAATTTACTTACTGTTTAGGTCAATTCAAAGTTTTTTGCTTCTGAAAATAATCTGATGCAGAATATCATGAGTGAATGAATAAATTAACAACCCAATCTCACTTCTTCACAAATTTTTGTGCCCTTAGAGTTCTTTTGTAATTGTTTTCTCTTTTCTCATTTCTGTGAAGTGTTGGTCTACCAAGTGAATATGTTGATTGGCATTGAGCCCAATGCTAAATCCCAAATAACTCATGTGTTTCGAAAAGTGTTTCCTTCCACTAAATGCCCCACACCCAGAACGTGAGCTCGTATTCTTCTTCACCTCTTGCCCTTTGGCTCCGCACTTTGTTCATACCTTTTTGGGGCAAGCTCTTCTCTAAGGAGGTTGAGAGTCAGGTTAAGTCATACCCAGCAATTTCCTGTTTGTGAGCCTTGAAGCTCTTGAAGAGTGCGGCAGGTTTGACAGAATCTGTAGGTGTTGTCAGACGTGAGCTGATTCATCCCCTTTGGTAGTTAATTCTCCAAAGGTCTCATCTCCCCAGCTACCATCCCTTCTTCTCTCTGGATGCTGCACAGTTCTTCTTTGTGTGAGGATGAGATTTTCAGGGCTGCCTGGGTCATGTATTCCATGTCTTTTTTGGGTTTCGGTGCATGTATTTTAGACCCTACTTTTCTCCATTTTTATGCAAGAGTTACTCCATGTTGTTTCGTAGCATTTTTGTTGTTGTTGTTCCTGCAGGGCTTTGAATGGTCCCTGTGAAATCTGCTGCCTTTCTTTTTCATAGTCCTCCACCTCAGCTCAGTATAACACAACTTAGCCTAAGAAATGCAAGGCCCTAAGTAAAGACCACCTGAAATGCCTACTTGTTTGGTAGTAGAAACTTTGGTGTTCTCTCATTATTTTCTTTATTTCCCAGCATATTGGCAATGAAAACTAGGCACCCATTTTTGTACAATGCTCCCTTGAAGTAAACCATGAGAGTGGGGCAGCTAAGTAACCCATCTTTGAGAATGTTATTTTTGGCCATGCCATGTAGAAAAAGGACTGAATTTGTAACCCAAAAACTTGCATTCTTAAACCAAAATAGGAACAGTCCCACTTTGGCCAAGCACCCTGGGCAAGTAGCACACTCTCCAAGATTCAGAATATAATTCTTACTGCCAGCAGGGGTTGTTATGAGAGTAGAGTAAGATGCAGTGGAAGTGTTGCTTATGCCTGGGAAGTGCTATACAAAAGTATTAAAATTGTAAGGCTATAAAGAAAAACTCTTGTGAAGCGTTTTTTTTATACCACTCGATACCTACCTCATTTTCCCTCCCCATCTTCAGATATGCAAGGCTGGTCAGGAGGTTGGGCCCCATGCACATTGGGATTAGGTCCCCTGGAACTTTTCAGGTGAGTCACTGCTTCATCAGATAGCGGAACTCCCCCACTAACCTCGGAATTCCAATCTTTTTTAAAACTTTGGTGATTTCCATTGGGGAAGAAAAATCTCTTGTAGTTAGTGATGAGGCCACCTCAATTGTCATCTGAGATTAGGACTTTATGCAATATTGACAACCCATCCATGACTTTTTCTTAGCCAGCATTTTTGCACACCTGCTTGTGCCAGGCATTGTTCTCAATGCGTGGGATGTATCTGTGAACAAAACAGACACAAATTTCTGCCCTCTTAGAGCTTCTATTCTATTAGAGGAAAACAGAAAATAAGCAATAAACAAGCAAATGATAGTATGTTAGAAGGTGGTAATTGCTAGGAAAAAAATTTAAAAACAGAGCAGGAAAGAGGAGGGCCAATTTGGGGATAGGAAGAGGCTGCAGTTATAAATTAGGTGCTCGTTGTAGGCCTCCTATATTTCTAGTCTTTTGTTATTGTTATGTTGTTGTTTTTACAGAATGTTGTGATGATTTACTATTGCAAATGAATCATCTCTGTATAAGTTAAATATTGCATGAAATGAAAGGAGTTCAGCTAAAGGCGAAACCTGATTGCTAAATGCTTGCAAAAGGATGGGAAGTTGCTCTAGCCCTTGTGTGGCATTCTCAGGTTATCTATTCTTAGTTTAGTTTCTTTTTCCAGAAATGATGTTTATTATATAGTCTTTGAATGGAACATATCGCTGACACCTACTGCCATGTGTTTACAGTTAAACATAACTAGCCTCCCTTCTTACAAGACCAAGAGGTTCATCCAGAATGTTTCCCTTTAAAAGTCCTAAGAAGGCTCTCCTTGTTGGCTTTCCAGCCCATAACAGTGATAGATTTTGCAGCCCTCTTAGTCTAGCCGTGTGGAGAAACCTGATGTTTTAGGTAATTCACCCCTTTAGACATGTGCTTTGTGTTTTGGTGGTTGTTGTTTGGGGCTGCAGTGTCTTAGGCATGGAGCTTATTATATCCATATAAATTATAGATCGCAGACACTCCACCTCAAATAGCATTGGATTTATGATCCCTAGCTCTCCCTTTGCAGTGCCCCTTCTCCTCATGTCTGCTGTGCAGCCTGACTTATGGTTGAGCCTGCTTCAAGTTCTCCCTGCCAGTTTGTCCCCTTTTCTGCAGTCTGCCTTGGTAGCAGACTGGGAGGGGCCAGCATATGGGTTATCCCATTGTCTGTGGCTGTAGACAAGAGGCTCTCAGTGGGTCTCTTTCTACGGACAGGACCCTACCAAAGTAACACTTGTGCTTCCTGTCCAGTACTGACTAGTGCAGTGCTATTCAAAAGGCAGGCTAGAACTAGGGCCATCAGAATGAACACATTTTGAGCATTGGCAGATATACTTCTTCCCTTCCTGGCCTGTTGTTCCCCATCACTCACCAGATTCAGAAGGTGCGGTGCTCCTTGGGAGCAAGGCTGGGGTGCTTAGAGAGAGGGTCCTTTAAAGAGGAAAGGGGCTACCCTGGCTCATTATGAACTTTTTGGGTTCTGAACCTACCACTCATTATTCTGAATTGTGCAGCACATGTCTATCACCTCCTAGTATAGAGTGGCCTTGAGAAAGTCACCTGCTCCTTCTAGGTCTCAGTTTCTCATCTATAAAAGGAGTAGATTACTCTTCAAATGACCTTCAAAATTGCTTCCACTTCTAAATTTTGTTTTAAGACACTATTGACTACACTTCTCCTAAAAATTGATCTTTTTGACGTGATTGGGCTCTTGAGACTTTTTTACCCTTTGTCCTGATCTGATTCTCTCCATGAATCAATTTTGTTCTCATCTGTCACTCTTCCTCTGTATGCTTTGTAACCTGCATTTCCTCTACTTCTGGCACTTTTTTGCCAATGGAACCTGCAATTCTACTCTGCAAATAGCTAGGGTTGTTTCCTCCCTCACTCCCAGCCAAAATACAGCTTTTATAGTGGTATCGCTGAGTAGGGAGTTGGGCTATTGAGAAAAACATGCTATAGCCCAAAGTCCCTGTTTTAAAAGAGATAGAGATTGGAATGATATGTTCTTTTTAGGGTGTGGATGTTTTAGGCTCCAATGACCATAATCAAAATAGATCTATAACCAAGCCGTAAAAGGGTAATATATGTGAATTTTCTCATAATATGAATCCTAACACAAAAGCAGTTACAATACTTTAAGCGTAAATTGCATAGTCTGCACCATGATTTTTTCAAAATTTGTCTTAGGAACCTCAAGGAGGAAATGTACCCCACCGGTTAGGAAAGAATTATTTTCTCTAGGTTCCATAACATAGGAGGAGTGTTTTATTTCCTCAATGCCTTGTGCCTGGGAATACTGAAATGATAGATTCAGCCATGTTTTAATAAAATTCATCTGTAAGAATATTAGCATGGAGAGAGATTGGTATAAATACATGAATGTGCCTGGATTTTGAAGCTAAATCCTATAACTATCAAATTGCTATTCACTTAATTGCCACAATCTAAAATTTATCTGTTAGTGTTTCTTTTCTAATTGTTACTAGTGTGATAAAAAGAAAAACTCTTATTTATATATAGATTATTTGTTTCAGGACATTAACTGAGAATATAGTATTGAAATGACTTGAAATTGAAGGACTCAGATTTTCTACTGCTTATTTATTCAGAATATAACTTACCCAACAAGGTCTGATTTAATTTATTTTGAGGAGTAGTATTTAGAAGCAGGATTACTCTTATTTAGGTAGGAAAAGAATCTGGATCTTAGATATACAGTGACTGGCCCAGAGTCACCTAGTAAATGAAAGAACTATAAGTCGCCACTTGGGTGTGTGATTCATGATCTTGACTATGAATTGATACCAGTACTTTACATGAAATGGCCATACTCTGGAAAATTATATTTTTAGATATAACCTTAATAAATATACTTGCCTTTCACAGAATATTAGAACCAATTCCTCCTTATCTTCATGGAGGAGCATACTTAATGATATATGTACTGATGAGATGTCGTCTTATTTTTAAAAACTTCCAAGAAAGAATGTTTCATAGCTCCCTTCATTCATCTACTCTGGTGTTTAATTAGATTTGATATGAGAACGCTCTCTTTCTTATCTAACTTGAATCCCTCATGCTGTAGTTTAAGTCTGTTTTCTCTCACTCTATCTAGGATGCCAAAGGCAGCTAATCACCATTATCCATAGTAATATTCACGAAGTCCTCCTTATGTTTGAAATGTTAGCGCTATAACGGACAGTAAACATAACCCCCAAGTATCAGTAAATTATAAACTAGAGAAGAGGGACTAGCTTGTAGTAAATATAGATGACATATTAGTATTTAGTTGTGATGAATGAATAACACTAAATAATGTGACTTAAGCATTAAGCAGACTAAATGAAAGGCATTCTTCTGTTAACTCATTCACTTAAATATTTATTAGGCACCTACTTTGTGATGCTATGCTACATTCAAGACTTTCAATGAAAATGATTTTTAAAAAGTAAAACTTATTAAGTATATTTCTCAGAAATGTGAATGTACAATAGCCTAATATTAACAAGATAACCCTGTGCCTTATCTAATCATCCTGTGGAATTTACCCATATTTTGGAGGTGGGGCTGAAAAATAGTCTAATTATTAGAACATTTATGTTTATTTTTACAGCTGCCCTATTACTAAAATATGCAGTTGGCATCAAAATTTTACCATACACAGTCACTGAGCCCTTCACCTGGAAGCCTCTTCATTTCAGCATTACTGTTGAAGAGTTACCTGTGTCTTTCTGTGTGCATTTGAACATGTGTGAGCATGCAGCCAATGTAGCACTACAAGACGTTTATCGCTAGAAATAAATTACAGAGTCGTGCAGCATGAAAATGATATGCCCGGGAATGCAGAACACAGGGTTACCTTCTGCCTCCTTTCTTTATCATAGACAGCAGAGGCAGAAAGGAGAAAGAGATTTATTCTAAAGCCATTTGAAGCTGACCAAGCAATTTATAACAGATGAAATGCTGATTTATTGCTGCAGAGAAAATAATGGGTGTTCTTGCTAAAATGCCATTAATAGCTTTATTGTTTAAAGTGCAAATTATATTCAGCAATTTGTTAGTCCTCTTTTGAGGCAAAGTTGAAGTAATTCAGTGTAGGCTTTTAGCAGAAAAAAGGACAAAGTAATTAACAAATCGTAAAAGAATTCATTCACCAAGATTGGCTGATAGTTGAATTCTCCGTCTGAACTATAAAGACATAGGAAAAATTTGCACTTAAGAAATACAAGATGACTCAAGTATTTGTTTAAAACTGAAAAGCCATAAGGAAGTTGGAGTTGGGACACTACAGATTTAGGAGTATGCCTTCTGTTGGTGTCCACTATGTCTGCAAGATGTGGTAGTCAACCAGAGAAAAACTGAAAATCGCATAGTTCCTACCCTTACAGATCTTACTGTCTTATGGCAGGAGCAGATAATACAAAATTAATTAAAATATATAGCAGAGGCTAGACATGGTGGCTCATACCTGTAATCCTAGCACTTTGGGAGACCAAGGTGGGAACATCGTTTGATCCCAGGAGTTCAAGACCAGCCTGGGCAATGCAGTGAGACCCTGTGTCTACAAAAAAAATTTAGTTTTTAATTAGCCAGCCATAGTGGTATATGCCTGCAGTACAAGCTACTCAGGAGACTGAGGCAGGAGGGTCAGTTGAGCCTGGGAGGTCGAGGCTACAGTAAGGTGTGATTGTACCACTGTATTCCAGCCTGGGCAACAGAGCAAGACTCTGTCTCAAAAAAATAAAATATATAGCAGGAAAGGGTGAGTATTTCAGGAAAGGGACACATGAAATGATTCCAAGGAGGAAAAGACAACATTCAGAAGATGACATTTGTCAGTTTTAAAACGCCTAGGATTTCTGTAGCCGTGGTTTGGGTTATAAAACTGTTCCAAACTGATAGAATGCCAAAAAGTGGAAAGATCTATGCTAGTCAACATTGAGTAGGCCCTTTGATGCATCTGTTGCCATAGAGTGACAATAAATTCTAGTTTGCCTAGATGGACCCTGGTTCTACCTGTCTTCCTTGTGTAATTATTGATAGCTCCCTCTTCTACTCTTAAAAGTGTCCCAGTTTAATGGTAAATTATGCAGTGACTGTGGTAGCCATGAAAATGCACCGCTCAGCTCTCTTGCTTTAGGCAACACCGCTGACTGACTGACTGACTGACATCCCAGCTGCTGCCCCTCTGAACCCACCGCTGTTTTGGCACCAAGGCTATGCTTCCCAAGGGCTACTCCCAGCCATTGGCCATGCATGGTGGGGGTGCTAAGTAAGGCGTGCCCATTCCAGCAACACAAGGGATCCTCCACTGAGAAGCTTGGGCTCAAGCACTCCCCATTGACGTGGCTAAACCCTTCTCGGAACTATGCTGCACTCCAAGACACTTCACAGCCTATCCTCCTCCCTTCCTCCTCTCCTTCCCAGAGGCCAGACCTGCATCTCGATCTGAAGGCTTTTCTTGCCTACTCCTGCACCCTTCCCCAAGAAATCTCTAGCACATTGAATCCCATGTTAGTGTCTGCTTCTCAGGACATTTGAAGTAATGAAGTGGCCCTAGTAATTGATAAGTGTTAGATATTAGATGTGAATAAGACTAGAAAGTAAAATTGAGACTATATTGCAGGCAACTTTGAAAACTGCATGGAAGAATTTGACCTTTAACTCAGTAGACTCTGAGGCTCCATTGAGGAGGGCTTATCCATTGTAAAATAATTATTATTTGGTCTTGCTGATGATGTAGAAGGGTAATTGAAACAAGGAGACCAGCTGGGAGGATACAGCAATTATCCAATAAAAGTCCAAAATAGAGTAGTGCATGTGATTACAAACACTGGCACGGGCATGAGAGACACTGCAGGGGTGGGCTTGGTTGCTTATCACTGTAGACAGGGATAACTACAGAGAAGGCTCTGGTGCTAATCAGACCCCTCGGAGATGATCAGAACAATAAGAAAGGGAAGAGGAGGAGACCTAATGTTTTCATTAACCCTGCAGTGAGAAAAGTATTGGGGGCTTGAAGGAGAGTAATCAGGTCTTGGTTTCTGCAAGTAGCTAATAGGTGATTAAGACCTCCCATTTAATGGCATCTCGACTGTCTGCTGCCCATTTCCCAGACCAAAGAGAGGTGATATTGCAGTGCCTGCTCTTATGTTCCTCCCTAAATGATAGCCAGGATAGCAGCAACTCACTGTTAATGCTAAGGACTTCTGGCAGTTCAAGGACAGACTAATTGGAACCCAGTGAAAGATGCAGGCTGTGTTTTAGAAGGAAAGGACCCCACATTTCTTGATATCTTTACAGCAGGATAAAAAGATTTTCATCTGCGTATATATCCAGAAATTGGATTTTTTGACCTTTCCAGTTCCATGAATATATCCGTTTGAATGTTTCATTTATGCTGGGTTTTACAATGGGCATCCCCCATGTTATTGACTCACCAACTGAGATGTTTGATGCAATAGAAACTCCAGATGCCTCAGCTGATAAGTAACCTGTATGAATCGAGGCATTTCTCTCAGGAGATCAAACAGAGGAGACAATGTGTAGCACGGTAGGAAGAAGATGGACTTTGGAATTTATCCTGAGAGCAAATGATAACTCTGTTACTTGCTAGCACTGAGACCAATGCTAGTTATTTTAACTTCAGTGTGCTTAACAGTGAGTTGGGAGTACTGGTATTTTCTGAGTTCTTTTGAGCATTACATGAGTAAACATGAGCCTTTTACATAGAAGCACTGGAAAAAAAATGTAGGTTACTTGCCCCTTATCATATCTCTGTTGTCCTAATTTTCTTAAGTTCTTATTTGTTCTTGTTCCCAAACCCAGCATCACCTGGGACTCACAACTCTGTTGAACCCACACTCTCAAATCATACATCCACATCACTTCCACTCCACCTACTTACTCAGCCCTGCTGGGGCAACCCTTAGCAGCCTGTGTCCCTCTCTTGTTCTGCCTGCTGGGATGCCTTGCCTAGCTTTTCTGAGGTCAGAACCTTCCCACTCTGGAAGCATTTGGTTCTTCGTCTCTCAAATGAGAGAAGCAGCTCAGGGAGCTAGAAGTCCCTTCCAGCCCTGGTGTTTCATAGGTCCCTGTACACGAGACCACCACCTGATTGTGTTCCTTTTTCAAAACCTATTACTGATTTTTCTCTTTATCAAAAAACATGTTTTTATAAAAGGTGTTTTCAAAAAAAGGCAAGTAAGGAAAGAATCAAAACACTTATAATTTTACCATTCCTGAATGTGTCTTACAATCCTGACTGTAGGTGTGCGTGTATGCATGTGTGTGTGTTTGTGTGTGTGTGTGTGTGTGTGTAAAACAGACACTTAACCATTACATTCCCACTTTTTTGTCACATCCTTTTAAATGTTGTAATTTCTTCAGTTTTTACCATGTCACTTGAATATTCCTCTAGAGCATCATTTCAGGTATCTGTCTAGAATCCATGTATGAATGCTTCATGGCTTATTACTGGACATTTTTCCACTGTTGTCTGGTTTTTCCACTGTTGCAAACAAGGCAGAGCATTATGAAAAGTGCAGCAAATAGCATCTTCTGTGTATCTATCTTTTCACATAACCTTGAAATGGAATTGCCAGATCGAAAGGCATGCATATTTTTAATGTGTTTAGTACAATATTGTCATATTTCCCAGCTGAAAGGATAGACCTGTTCATTTCCTCCCCTCTGGGCACCTGAGGCTTTGACCACCTGGTTTCTGATTAGATCAGTAAGTCCTACTTGGGCACGGGAGAGAAAAAATAACATTTTTCCTCACTTGGGTGGATCTGGCTCCAAGTCTCCTATGTTTTTAAACTCCTTGAATGGAAAATCTTCCTGGCTAGTGCACGATGCTTCACTATTTGTCAGCCATTAGCTCCTCTGCCTCCTGTAAATTGCCACCTTTAAGTCAATGAGCTGTTCCTTTAAAGTTGGACCCTTTGGGAAGAGCCTCTCTGTACCTGTCTCATCAAACTAGAGAATTTCATCTGTGTGTCTTTCTGTAATCTCATCTCATTTTGCAACAAGATTTTCTATTTCCTCTGTTATTGGCCTTTTGATTTAATGTTTTAATTTGGCATGTAGGTTCTTTGTATTACTGTTTTGGATAATTCATGCCATTCTAGATAGAGTATTCTGTAAAATTTTTTTGAAGCATCATTTTGTGAAAGATGTTTATTTGCAGAAACAAAAACAAGATGAAAAGCTGTGCACTTGTGATAACCAGATAACTTTATTTTTTCAATTATGGTGCTCAGGAGAAAACTGCCTGTTCTCTTACACAACAGGATGAAGACAAGCACAATTTTTTTTTCTATTTGACTGTCTGGCACATGGGTTGTTGCTTAAACAGGTTGATCATAGCACATTTCCTAATTTTTAGGGATGTGAACCCCTGTGTTCCTTAGAAGACTGGGTGGGTTGGCCTTACTCCTTCTAGACAATGAAGCTACTGTTGTAGGGTACCCTTGTGCACCCGGAATCCAGGATACCAGCGAGTGGCTGCCGCGGAACGGCTCTCCAAGTGTACTGTTACGGCAGCATGTGGGAAGGCTTATGGTATAGTGATGTGACAAGCTGCGAACAGCAGATCAGAGAAAAACGTGAGATAATTTAATTGAGGAGTTTGGAGAGAGGACAGCTGAAGAGCAGAGAGCAGGGACGTGGCAGAAAAAGGCCATCTGAGGAAGGGATAAATTATGAAATAACATTCTGAGGACAGGGTGAAAAGGGTGCTTCCTCATTCTCTGGCAGTTTGGGTCAATTTCCTACCCTCACATGCTTTGCAATAAGGGAAATAATTTATTTTTATTACTGCCCCTTCTTGCAATGGCTTTTTTTTTAATATTGCATATAGCAAGTCACCCATTTCTATGTAAGAAACCAACTTCCTCTTTTTGCTGGGTTTGGTATTTACTGTTTCTGCCATATTCTACCCTTTCGGGAAAAATGTTTTTCTTTTTTATTTAAGTAGCAGTAGAAATGAAAGAGTAGGATCGAGCTATGATATGTTCACTTTGACTTATCCTACGTCTCCTGGAGGCTACTGCAAGATTTTTTGTTTCTTCACTGTCATTGGCTCTAATATCTGAAATGAATAGTTTTAATCTTCATTCACAAACCACTTGTAAAGTTAGTTTTAGAAGTTATTTCTTATAGTTTACTCCCAGATTTTCCTTACAGGACAAGTGTTAATTTAACATTATCCTATCTTTTAGTAAATCTTAATCCTAATATCTGAGTGCTTAAGAAACAACAAAGAGGGATCAAAAAGAGTTTACCTAGAAGTATTAACGTATTTGATTATTCACATTGAAACAATTCACCTACTAATTTTTCAATTTTCTATTTTGTGTGTGTGTTGAGACCAGTCATCTATTTAAGTACGTGTGATCATCCTGTTTAGAACAAGGTCTTGGAAGAGTTGACCATCAGTTATGGGTCATGGGGTAGTTAAAGCCATTTCATACACTTCTGATTTTATATTTCATTTTAGAAAACTTTCATATATGCCAGTGACAGAATCTGTGCCTCAGAATCGTATAGAATCATCAACTTTGGTCCTTGCGGACAGACACCACTGGAAAACAAGGATGAATACACAGAGCGCACAGACACAAGAGAGAGAGCGCTAAATAAATATACTCTGCTTTGTGTTGTGCTCAATTAACAGATGTGGTTTGTCCAAAAGGCAAGCCATAGGAATCAGAGTCATGACCTTGGTCAGTACATTATGTCATAGAGTTCAACACAGTCATGTAACATCACTTTTGTGGGTCGTCTTTGGTCACGCATGGTGATGAAAGAATATTGATTCTAGCTTAGATTTAACCCCAAATCTCACTACCCCTAAATTTAATCTTAAAAATAAATTATTCATCTTTCACCTCTTCAGAATTCTCTTTCTGTGCACACGCACATAAGTCTATACATAGAATTTAATGTAAAAATTTTAAAGCAAAAATTCTAACTTCGAACACTTATTGAAGTTTAATGTGTTATTGGTTACACAGTTGAAAATGTAAAGTGTGGTTGGAAGTCAAAGAGAAAAAGTCACAAAATGACATTGCCAGACACACAAGGACATTGTCTTCCTCTACCAGTTTCTCCCCAGCTGCCTTCTACACTGTCTTCTCTTACTTAAACCCATGTGTTTTACCTCTCTGTGCAAATCCAATCATGTACTTTCGGAAGATGATATCCTACTCTTTGTAGTGGAGTGGGTCAAGATGTCCAACTTAGTCAGAGGGAGACTTAATGCGTTCACATATTATAATATGAATGGTTCGATTTAAAGACCTGGCACACCAGTCATATTTGGGAGAATGTCACTTCACACAATTTTAAAGGATATATCTGCAGAAAGAGACCCTCGAGGGAGCTTCAAGAAGCCTTGTCAAGCATTTTTCCATCATTCTGGGAGAGCTTTGATCCTATTTTAAACTCTTCACTGAAAAGTTTATATGTGTGTGAACTAGTTTCTAAAAAGCTGACTATGTACTAGTTTTGTAAACATTTTTTCTCTTCACTTGCAACCCCCACATCTTCCTAAGTTTATCTCCAAATGCTTTATATTACCCAAGCACTTGAACAAGATTGCAGACATTTTCATCTAAGCTAGTAGCAGTTAATTACCTATCTTTGTCTGTGTTTCAGCACTTAATACTATTTTGACAGGGGTTGCATACTTTCTGTCTTTCTGGATTTTTTTAAGTGCTCTTATGAGTAATTTGAGAAATTCCAAGTACAGATTAGATGAGCTATTCTTTCCTTTGTTGCTTTTTTCTTCTTTAAACATTTAAAGAGGACCCACTATGTGTCAGGCAGTATGCGCTTGTCTCTCCCACAGTGTCTGATTTAGTCTCTTCTTACCCTGAAACTGCACCTGCAATCACCACCATAATCTCAGTTTATATGTGGTTTATTTGGGGGGTGGGAGGGAGTGTTTGAGAGAGTGGTATAGAAAGGTCACGATCTCTGGGAACCATGTCCTTTTTTATTAGTGATTTCGTCTACAAGGATGTTGCTGCTCCCATCTTTATTTGTCTGGTTGGTAAAATCCAGACAAATAAATGGAAGAGAAGTTGGTTAATGGAAGAGAAGTGCTTTACAATCACGGATGATAGCTCTCTGGGATCTTTCAACATAAGTATGTTTCTGTTTCTTTTGAAAAACCTGTGTTTACTCACCTGCATTGTAGGTGAATAGGAGGCCTAACTCCCCAAATGGAGTGTGTCAGGAAGGATTACGGATTTATTTATGTTTGCTTCTAGAATATTTGTAAGAAATTGGTTTTATTACTCTCTTCAGTGGGGCTTACTCACCCAGTCATTGTTTAAATATCTCAGGACTGTCATTCTGAAACAGTGGTGTTCCTGAAGGTGCTTTCCCGAACCTGAGGAGTGAAACCTGCCCCAGATGCGGGCAGGCCCAGCCAGGATCTCCCTTTTTTGGCTCAACCCCTGCTTTCCTCCTCTGGGGCCAGACCATGGCAGCTCTGCCAGTGCCTTACTGGCCTCAGGGATAATGCTCTTTTTCTTCCAGCTCTTCTCTTGGCTCCCAAACTTTTCTCCTTCTCTCCTTCCTCCCTCCCTCCCTCCTTCCCTCTGTTTTTCCCTCCCTCCTTCCCTCTGTCCTTCCCAATCCTTCAGCAAACATTTATTGAGTGCCTACTGATTACACAGCACTGTATAAAGTTCTAGGGATCCAGAGCTAAATAAATAGACTTTTCTTTGTGTTGTACACAATTAACAGATGTGGTTTTCCCAAAAAGCAAGCCATCGGAATCAGTTTTTTAAATAAAGGAAAAAATATCTCTAGATGAATCATCTCTATATTCCTATTTAGAGTTGCCATCAAAGTAGTTATAGGTGAGCATTTTCTATCATGAAAATTTTTCAGGATGACATTCATCCAGCAAACACTTATTAAGTGCTTGGTGTGCCAAGTTCTGTGCTGGACACTAGAAACATAAAGACAGGTAAGATCAGGCCCCTTTCTCCAAAGACTTGCCTTCTAACGGGGGAAAGAGTTCTATAACATACATAGTAACATCATAGCAGATTTCCACAGGGATGCTGAAGAGTTCATGTTTATGAGTGTTGAGCAGGGTGGGGGCAGGAGTTTCATTCACTGCTGTATTTAAAGTGCCTGAGACAGTGCCTGACACATAGTAGGCTCTTAATATTAGTATTTGTTGACCAACCAATGGGGGCAGCCCTCAGTCAGGGCTTATTCAAGGAGCTGACATTTCAGCTGTTTCATGAAGGATGAGGAAAACATTGCTGAGGAGGAGAAGCATATTCTAGATAGACAGAATGCCAACAAAAGTGGAGGATGTGGAGGTACACGGGGGTTCCTGGAATGGCCTCAGGGTACCTCAGAAGGAAGTGTTGAAGAGATGCTTTCAGAAAGGCAAACTGGGGTCAGAGTATGAAAGGTTTGAAGGCTTTGGCCTTTTTCCTACTGCTCCTACCAGGGCAGGGAGATGTGGTTCAGGTAACCTTGTGGAGTGGAAACTGTTGTCCTTATTCCACAGATGAGGAAACCAAGGCACAGAGAAGGGAAGTAACTTGCCCAGCGTTGCACAACCAATAATGGGCAGAGGTTGATTTGAACCAAGCAGGCAGGCAGGTTCTAGAAACTGCATTCTTAACTGCAAGCCACACTACCTTCATATTGTCATCGATGTTATTATTAATTTTTCCTTCATTGTACCATCTCAGTCCTATTCCCCAGCTCTCTAGCTGCCAAGACTTTGTGGGGAGTAGAAGGAAAGGGGTGTCTGGTGCCTGACCTTTCTGATCATCTCTCTTCACATAAAGCAGACCTATCCCTGTCACTGTCTCATTCCCTCCAGACCCTGTCTGAGGCTGGAAACGAATTTGATAAATGAATCTGCAGTGAATGGAGGATAGTGGATAAATGAGTTAGCCTTCTAAGAAACACATCTACATTTTAACTAACTTGCAACTGGCTGTCACCCAGAAGAGTGACAAATTTCATGCCAATAGGGAATTCTTTTTAGTTGGAATACCTTAAATCACACCCGAGGCTAGCTAAACCTGCCTCTAATCATGTCCAATGTATTATTTGTATAATGTCTCTTCCTTTTTTTTTATTCTTAATACTATTTCCCTAATTATGACAGTCACTCTTACTCATTGAAACTTTAGAAAATAGAAGCAAACAGAAGAAAATTTAAATCTCTTATAATGATCTTCCTACCCAGCAGTAACCACTGTAGATTTTATAGATATTTTCTGTCTATAATCTTTTTTTCATTGTGTATACGTGAAATATGTCTGAATATAAGGCAAGAAGGGGGTTTTGTTTGGCCAAACATTATCCTTAAAGTGTGCATCATCTTATAATCAACTCCCTGTAAGTCTCTCAGATTATGGACACTCCTCTATTATTTTATTTTGAATAACAAAGTACTGTTTGGGCAAATAGTCCTGAAATAATTATCCTGAAATTACCTCAATCAGCTTGAGTTTTGGGTGCTTATAGAGGACACTTGATAGAATTGCTGTAAAAATAAGTGTTGAAATTCAACAGAAACTTAGCCATTATACCTAAAGATGTGACCCCATAGCCTAGGGTTGGATGCCATGCTGAGAAAGTCTTTTTTATATAGAGCACTTTTAAGAACAATACAATAAGTGATGCAATAGCAGAGATCACATACAGCTCAAATGATAACACCAGCTTTCTTAATATGATGGAAATGGATGTTTCCCACTCAGGATCAAATATCCAGTGACAGCATCACATACTAAGTCAAAGATTCTATCTCAGACAATGAGAGGTGTTAGATGACTCGAAAGACGTTCTAACAATGATGAAGACATTGAAGATGAATGTGAAACATTTGAATTAAAAAAAAATTTTTTTTGAGACAGAGTCTAGTTCTGTCACCCAGGATGAAGTGCAGTGGTACAATCTTAGCTCACTTATAACCTCGACCTCATGGGTTCAAGTGATTCTCATACCTCAGCCACCAGATAGCTCGGATTATAGGCATAAGCCACCACACCCAGCTAATTTTTGTATTTTTAGTAGAGACAGGGGTTTGCCATGTTGGCCAGGTTGGTCTCGAACTCCTGGCCTTAAGTGATCTGCCCGCCTTGGCCTCCCAAAGTGCTGGGATTACAGGTGTGAGCCACTGCACACAGCCTGAATAAAATTTTTAATAAAATATGATTTCAGAAAACATTTACAAATCAACCTATTATCATGTGTAAAATCTAATTTGAAGTATGTATATACAACTAAATAAATTAGGTATCATAAGAAGATGATTATTTTATCACATTCCTCAGAGTTTATATACTCAAGTTAGCAAAGCTGTTTGACTTTTTTTGTCATTGTTGTTTTGTTTTGTTATTTTGTATTCTCGTTGGTAAAATGGGAGATCATTTATTGAGGCTACCTTATATTCAGGTATATATGGTATCATAGATTCATTGGTTTAAAAAAAAAAAAAACGGGATTGGGGCCGGGTATGGTGGCTCACACCTGTAAACCCAGCACTTTGGGATGCCGAGGCAGGCGGATCACTTGAGGTCAGGAGTTCGTGACTAGCCTGGTCAACATGGTGAAATCCCGTCTCTACTGAAAATATAAAAATTAGCCAGATGTGGTGGCATGCGCCTATAATCCCAGCTACTCGGGAGGCTGAGGCAGGAGAATCGCCTGAACCCAGGAGGTGGAGGTTGCAGTGAGCCGAGATCACGCCTCTGCACTGCAGCCTGGAGGACAGAGCAAGACTCCATTGTAGCAGGGGGGTGTTGGGAAAAAAAAAACGTATCACACAATACATTTTATTTTATAAACTACTTTGTACATTTTATAAAATTATGACTATTTTCCATGCCTTAAGTTTGTTAACCTTATCATTTGTAATGGCTGCACTAGAATTTGTGAACTAGCATTTATTTAGCCAGTCCTTTCTTGTTAGATATTGAAGGGTTTTTTCATTTCCTTACTATGATAAGTAACCTTGATGAATATGTGCATAGATAAGTCTCTAAGTGTATCTATGGCTATTTTTCTTAAGTTAAATTTCTAGAAATAGAATTGCTGAGTCAGGAACTTGCAGAATTTTAAGGTATTTAATATAAGTTGCCAGGTCACACCAACCAGGAATACTTTCATTATATCTTAGGGAATTATTCAATTATCATTCCCTTGTGACAGTGTCTTAATTAATTCAAAGTAACTCTTTAGCATGATCATTTTATTGCTGTACAATATGTTTGTTTTATCTCCCTTCTTCCTCACACCTCATATGTCTGAATTAGTATTAAATACAAGTAGAGAATTTTATGTCTGTTTCATTGTCCAAACCTATTGATTGAAAATGTTTGCTACCGCCTGGGCATATCCCTGTGTCTTTTGAGGTGGAAAAATCTATCATTTTCCTTAAATTCAATGGAATACTATTACTGTAGTTTACTGTAATCGTGTTCTTTTTATTTCCATTTGTTGCATATGTTGCTAATCTTCCTATTATACAGCCTCAGAAGATAAGGAAGCTTGCAAAGCCTTCATTATGGGAGACACTGCTAGTTTGACACCAAATAGCTTTCTTCTCTTTGTCTACTAATTAGCAGAATCCCTTGTATAGTTGAGCTGCTAACCAAAAGTGTGTTTCCCAGCCTCACTGGCCATGTGACTAAGTTATGGCCAATGAGATGTAAGAAGTGTGCGTCAAGAGTTCTAGGAAGTCTTAAAGGGATGAGCCGCACCCTTCTTCAGCCCTTCTCCTTGTGGTTCCTTGGAACATGAGTGTGATGGCTGGAGCACCAGCATCATTTTGGACTTGGAGGAGGAGGAGGACTGTATCATGGAACTGGTGGGAAGGAAAACTGGCAGGAGCTTAGGTCCTGATGAATGAGGAAGCTCTGTATCATCCTGGACTGCTTGCCCCTGACTTATTTTACATGAGAAAAATAAACTTCCATGTTATTTAAGCCCCGATTTGGGGAGGGTGTCTATTAGCTGGAGTCTGGCTTAACCGTCTGAAACAATGATCTTGTAGATTTTATGGCCACTTATCTTCCTGTTCCCTTTCCTACATTTTACTTCTCTAGTCTCATTAGCTAAAAGGGATTTCTTAGTTGAATTAGAGGACCTCCACCCCCACCTGTGTGGAAGTACAACTGGTAGTGTTCAAATGGAAGATAAGGACACATCCGAACACTGTTACACAATCACGCTTACCATGTTCGTTCACAAATACTGTTGAAGGACTGTTGGTTTGTTGAATATCCCCAACCCCTACCCCTCTTCCCCAGAAAAAAAGGGAGGGAGATTATTGCCTAAAGAACTAACAAATGAACTCTACTCTATCAGAAAGTAAGTGGGGCGTGGCACCTAGAGGTGATGAGGCAGCAGCTGGTCTATAAGCGACAGCTCCACGTAGTCAGCTTGAGTCTTCAGAGAGCCAGTCACTGTGCCTGCACACAGCCTGCAGGGGACCTTTCCCCACCTTCTCCCTCACTTTTCTTACTAAATTGAGATGACATGTTAGGTCTTTCTAGCTCTTTCAGCAAACAGCTCAAGGCACACCACTTTTTACATGGAACATTAAATATTATAAAACATAATCATGAGGAACATGGCAGAGGATGACTAGAAGACATAGAGAAAGAAGAAAAGGGTGGAGAAAGGATAAAAGGAGAGAAAAATTCCAGATTTTAGCCATGGGCATACAGAATCACTGGAAACAGACTTTTTAAAAATCTGATGATAGATTCATAAAGGCCTTTGATGCCTTTTTTTTCAGTGAAGTCACCCTGAGAGCAAACAAGGAAGTCGAGTAGGCATATCCTGTTTATTCATCTTGCTAAAGTGCATGTGTACGGGAAGATGATGAGGGGGAACGGGCAATCCTTCAAAAAGATGAACCTGGCTCCCATTCTGATGTGTCCTACTTGAGGCCCGCAGGATTAACTTCACCCCAGTCTCCTTCCCACCCCGCTTTCTTGTTACAAAACCGTGTGGTACGTGAATTAATACACACAGACATTAAAGTGGCGTCTTGGTATTGAGTTTACTGTGCCTCAGCTCGTTGTGTTTGTTTCCATTCCTGATAGAGCTGTTGGGAGTTATTATTTAGTGGCAAGAAGTGGGTGGAGCTGGAGAGGTGGGCCTGGAAGATGTCTCCTCAGTTTAATGTGTTCTATCTCCTAGGATGTGTCCTTCAGTGGATTTCATGAATTCGCCTCAGTAATTCATATTGGCATGTCATCTCCAAGCTATTATAGTGATTTTTTTCAATGATTTTTTTTTTTAAGGAGAAGACTTACATGGATCCTTTTTCTACCCACTATTAGATTTGTCTGTATCCCCCTGCTGGTTTGTTTTATTTTTTATCTATTTTTTTGAGATGGATCTCACTCTGTCACCCAGGCTGGAGTGCAATGGCGCCATCTCAGCTGACTACAGACTCTGCCTCCCACAGGCGATTCTCCTGCCTTGGCCTACCAAGTAGGTGAGATTACAGGCATGCACCACCACGCATGGCTGATTTTTATATTTTTAGTAGAGACGGGGCTTCACCATGTTGGCCAGACTGGTCTCGAACTCCTGACCTTGGGTGATCCACCCGCCTCGACCTCCCAAAGTGCTGGGATTACAGGCGTGAGCCACCGTGCCCAGCCTCCCTGCTGATTTAAATGGACTCTCACTGTCCAGTTCATGTCCATGTTTCTCCCATTTGTATCTTTGATTAAATCTAGAATGAGCCTTTGGTTATGAGAAAATGTATCAGAGAGGGAAAGAGAGAGAGAGACGTGTGTGTGTGTGTGTGTGTGTGTGTGTGTGTGTGTGTTTTATGATGAGAATAGTCATGATCTCATAGAGTATTAGGGCTGGGAGAATCTGCGAAGTCATTGCTGTCACCACTCCTTATGTTTTATTGTTGCAAACCCAGAGTCCCAAAGAGGTGAAATCACTTGCTCTGATCACAGAGAGTCAATCTAAGCCTAGTCCCACTCACTTCATCCAGCTGTCCCACACTGCCTGGCTTTGCAAGACAGCAGCCGAATCTTATTAGAAGTCTGGGCATCGAGTCCTCCTTGGTTTAGAATTGTCTTGGAATAAATCATCCTGGTTGGGGAGAGCACCAGAGAATTATAGAATCCCACAGGCTTCTCAAAGATAATTCACTTTAAACTGTCCTCCGTAAAAGCCACATAAAAATGTCCAACAAATCATAGAAAAATGAGCTCATCGAGTTAACCACAAACTTGAATAAGAATGTGTTTGTCCAGAGCTAGAAGTATGTAGAAGATGTTTTCAAAAGTGTGGCAAGTAGTAAAAAGTGGGAGAAGAAAGAGACTGGAGCCTGGTTTGGTTCTCATTGTTTTTCTGGGAAAGAATGGAGAAACTAGTTAGATCCAGTTCTCCTTGCCCCACCCAATTTTCGATGTTCTCCGAATTTGTTTCTTTGAAGTTCAAGCTAATAGATTTATGGCCTCTTTAAGCAGTTGAAAATCATCACATTACACTCAAACGCACATGTTTTTTCTCACTCCAGCAGAAACATCTGAAAGTTTTGTTTAGGTATTTGCAAAGAACTAGTATGCCTCTCAGATAGCATATACTTTAGGCAGAACTGCTCTTGTCTAACTTATTTCATGTGACTTGCAGTGGAGGGATTGTTGAATGAAATGTTAGCATGAGTATTCCTTAGGTGTTATTGTGTCTTGGGTTTAAAAATGGCAGATGGAGTCAAGACAAGCCTGTCCCTCTTTCTGTCTGTGTCAGGCTTTGCCGTCTGTTCTCTTCCTGGCTTCACTAGAACAGCCATTTTTTTATGTGTGTGCACAGTGCTAGTGTCACAGGATGAAGTGACATGCTACCAGGACTGCCTCACTGTCAGGATGGGTCCAGTGACTCTACAAGTTCCCTTTTGAAATGGGAATCTGGTCTAGATTTTTGCACATCTGTTAGCTTCTGCACATAAGTCCAAGTCTTTCTCACATGCTAATTTCCTTGTATCCTATTTCTTTTTAGGATTTAAAAAAAAAGAAAAAGAAAAAGAAAAAGAAAAATAGCATGGCTTAGTGCTCATTATTGTAGGGCCTGGCTGTTATGTTCACATTTGGTGACCACTGCTTTTTGCGGCTCCTGTGGAATTAATTTTTTGCCTTTTTTTCATCTCAATCTGTGCAATTTTATGATACACCAGCCCTAGTAATATTAAGTAGCATTTGTAGTTAATCTGTTCATTATTATTAGCTTTGCTTAATTTTGCCAGTGATATCCCCTCTCCTTCCTAACTGTTCACTGTAGCCATTTTCTGCATTACATTTATAAGGAGAAGGTAAATAGTGGGGCAGGAGAGGGGCATTTCCAGGGTGCACTTCTATGTGTAAGGCATTTTGTATATTGAATCCTTATCAAAATAAACATATGAGGTAATAATTATCAGTCCCGTTTTGCCAGTGTGGCAGCTGAGGCTGAGAAGAACTTAAATGATTTGTCAGAGATTCCGCAGCTACAGCTGCAATTGGCAAGGATTTGAAATCAGATCTCTCTGACTCCAAAACCAGGCTCTTTCCATAATGTTACATTCACAAAGCAGCCACCAGTGTTAATAGTTCTTTTTATCCATAATAGAACTGACCCTGAAGTTTATGAAAAGAAGGAGAAAGTCGATTATGTAGGTATCTCTGGAGATAAAGAAACTCCGTCTTAGCAGTGAGCAACAACAAAACAGCGCAGAGTCACAGCACAGGATTGTGCTCATGGGACTGACTGATCAGAGGAAGGAGAGCCCTGGTGGCTGGGTGATGTCTGAGGAAGGGTAACTGGCCTTGGAGAAATTCAGGAAGCTTGGGTGAAGTGACAAAAGAGAAAGAAGGAAAGAGGCAGAGCAGTAGAAAACAAGAAGCAGCCAAGATAAGAAGTAGGGATGATGAGCTGGCCGTGGCAGAGTTGAGAAACAGCAGTGGAGGTGGCCACAGACCTGGTGGCAGTGGAAAGGGTCAGAGACGACGATAGAAGCTTAGTGTATCATCCACATTCCACCAGCCATGAGACCTGAGTCAGCATATGATGTGTGCCCAGTGAATGTCTGGTGAGTGAGGAAATAAGTGGGAGGAGGGCTAATGCAAAGAGAATACAAGGCTCCTAGTAATCTTGATCATAGTAGGGTCTGCTCTTATTAGACGGAGTCTTGTTCTGTTGCCCAGGCTGGAGTGCAGTGGCGTAATCACAGCTCACCGTAGCCTCAACCTCCTGGGCTCCAGCAGTCCTCCTTCTCAGCTGTTGAGTATCTGAGACCACAGGCTTGTACCACCATGCCTGGCTAATTTTTTGTGTTTTTGGGTAGAGATAGCGTTTTGCCCTGTTGCCTAGGCTGGTCTCAAGCGATCCATCCACCTCAGCCTCCCAAAGTGCTGGGATTACAGGCACGAGCTACTGTGCCCAGCCTAATGCTTTACTTTAAAGGTTGTTTGTGAACAGAATTCTGATCAATGTCAAGCATTCAGTAAAACTTGGGCGAGAAGTGTAGCCGAGGGTTATTGGTGCAGAAGCATCATAATCTAAAGTCCTGGTGCAGATTCTCAAAATATGAGCGATAGATGACAAGGTGTAGGTAACAAGGAGGGAACATTTTATGATGAAGCTAGAGATAAGGTTTTAGTTGGCTGTGTCAGGAGGGAGGACAGTGGTAGCAACAAGTAAAGAAAATGTTTGTAGGATGTGAAAACTACTTTGAAGAAGGAAGACAAGGCTGCCTCAGTTTCATTCTCTATTCGGAAAAAAATGGCTTTAGCATGATGCCAGGAAGGTGATACTGTTGCACGGTCATCGCTCCATTGGAGGAGGAGAAAAGTTACTCAAGGAGGCGACTGAAAATTATTCTAAGAGTATAAATCTCAGGGCCACTGCTAAGGCTGGGTCTGTTCATCCCATGTTTCCTGCCATCTGCTCTGCCTGTATCTGCCACGTAGATCTCAATAACTGTTAAAGACTCAAGGCCCCAGAGACAGGGAGGCATGACCCTCCTAACTAAGTTGATGGGAAGGAATTGCCCCAGCCCTGTCAGACCCTCTCCCACAGAGGCTGCCTGCGCTGACCAAAGCACATGCCAGTTATTTGCACAAGGCTTCAATTCAACCAGACCATACAGCTCTCCATTTAGACATAAATACCAACTCCTCTAGCAAAGTACCCCTGCCTTTTGGTCAAGAAGACTGGGCACTGTGAAAAGCCTCACTCTGGAGGCTGCCATTCTGGAGATGGTTACCATTCAGATTATTCTATGCACTGCCTGTTTCTGCTGCGTAATTATTACCATCCCAGTGAAACTTGCCCATAGGCCCCTGACCACCTGAACTATACATCCCGTGATTCCAGCTCTACCAGGTGCTCCAGGCTTCTCCTGCCTCACTAACACCATCCGACCAGGAAGGACTCTTCTTATCCATCCTCTTGTAAAATGTCAGCCTTCATCACTCTTCATGCCTAGGTTGATACTACAAACAGGGCACTGATGTACATCATCAAAATATTTATATACTGTATTACAGAAATATTTCTAAATTAAAATGGATTAAAAGCAAAGTCATGTGTTTGAAGTGTTTGGGGGAAAATGCATTTCTAATGTAAATCAAAACCACAGTGAGATACCATCTCACACCAGTTAGAATGGCAATCATTAAAAAGTCAGGAAACAACAGGTGCTGGAGAGGATGTGGAGAAATAGGAACACTTTTACACTGTTGGTGGGACTGTAAACTGGTTCAACCATTGTAGAAGTCAGTGTGGCAATTCCTCAGGGATCTAGAACTAGAAATACCATTTGACCCAGCCATCCCATTACTGGGTATATACCCAAAGGATTATAAAACATGCTGCTATAAAGACACATGCACACGTATGTTTATTGTGGCACTATTCACAATAGCAAAGACTTTGAACCAACCCAAATGTCCAACAGTGATAGACTGAATTAAGAAAATGTGGCACATATACACCATGGAATACTATGCAGCCATAAAAAATGATGAGTTCATGTCCTTTGTAGGGACATGAATGAAGCTGGAAACCATCATTCTCAGCAAACTATCGCAAGGGCAAAAAACCGAACATCGCATGTTCTCACTCATAGGTGGGAATTGAACAATGAGAACACTTGGACACAGGAAGGGGAACATCACACACCGAGGCCTGTTGTGGGGTGTGGGGAGTGGGGAGGGTGGAGGGATAGCATTA
Source organism: Pongo abelii (assembly GCF_028885655.2). Classification (NCBI taxonomy): domain Eukaryota; kingdom Metazoa; phylum Chordata; class Mammalia; order Primates; family Hominidae; genus Pongo; species Pongo abelii. The sequence goes on along the minus strand of NC_071990.2, from coordinate 90,853,488 downwards.
GGAGATGTACCTAATGTTAAATGACGACTTAATGGGTGCAGCACACCAACATGGCACATGTATACATATGTAACAAACCTGCACGTTGTGCACATGTACCCTAAAACTTAAAGTGTAATAAAAAAAATTAATTAATTAAATTAAAAAGAAAATGCTTTTCTAAATAGGAATTATTTTCTTTCTTCTTCTCCCTTCCTTACATACTGAATTATATCTCAAAGCCTGAGTTTAAGATTACCTGATTTAACGTAGGTGAGGGCATTTGGCAGCATTGAAGATGTGCTGGCAGCAGATGTACTCAATTCTGGGTTTATTCAATTCTGCTATGTCTTCCACCCAGAGGGGCCAGTTACATCTCTGCTGAGTTTACTCTTGCATTTCACTTCGATTTCCTTCCTGGTTTCTCCTTAGGACATAGATAAAAATAAGTCCTTATTTAATATTATGATTGCTACATGGGTTTCGAAGGAGGAGGAGAAGGACAAAGGAAGAGGTGGGCAGAGAAAATATTAAAAAGTAGAAAATATAATCTTCTGGGAGCTATGATAAATCTAGTTGAAGAGACAAGAAATTAACTGATTTGCATTTGAATAGCCATCAAAGCAGTAAGTGCTATAAAAGAGATCAAAAGGAAGTACTCTACTTATCACCAAGTGAGTGATCCAGATCTGGGCTGCATGTTCTCAGGAATGACCAGAGCTGTCTTCCTGGAGGAGATGTGGTTTAACTGGGTCTTGGAGCGTAGCTGGACGGAAGTGGGCACTTTGGGTGGGAAAAGATGATACGCAAATACAGGGAGTGGGTACAGTGCAGGGCTCAAGAAGTGGTTCAGCCAGGCAGAAAGGGGAAATAGGATTGGAAAGACAGGCTGGTACCAAGTTATTGGGGGCCATGAATACAAGCTGAGTTGTGGACTGCCCTTTTGTAAGCCCAGGAAAACCATTACAGTGGCTTAATGGTGGTGTCCCTGACAGGTTGCTGGGGCACAAACCAGAGATGGAAGACCAGTGAGAGGTTCTTGTAATGGTGTAACCACGGTAGGGGTGGGGGGAGGAACCTGCACAAAAATGATGACTGTAAGAGTAAAGAGACAGAGATGGACTCTGGGCACATATCAAAGGAGTAATCTGTGAGATGTTGGTGAAAACTGAATATGAATATTGGTGGGGCCAGGACAACAGAGGAACCAGAAAGATAAAATCAGAGAAGACCCTGAGGCTCCAAGTCTAGGAGCCTGGAAGTATGATTGGTAGACATAGGAAGGTGGGAGGGGTGGCTGGTATGTAACCCAGGCTGGTTCTGATGCTTGGTATATAACCCAGATTTGATCTAAGCTGTTTAGGGGGTATGGCCAGCCCTGTTGCATGCTGGAAGGATAATGTTCTGCCTTAGGAAAAAATAGACAAAGACCAAGTCAGGTTGACTTATGTAATACTACATTGCTTGCAAGTAGAAGTGGTAGCCACTTGGCAGAAGAGCGTGGTTTACACTCTTTGGATGAGTCTCTAGGACTTAGATAGCTTCCTCTCTTAACATCTACCACATTGTTGCATCCATTTTTACTGCTACCTGATTCACAGTAGTGTGTGTTTTCATTTACTTTTTATTAGCCAGCAGTGTCTTCTAAATGGAATCAGCCTGGATGTGGTTATGTCCATCATCAGCAAAAGTAACAGCCTCTTGACCTCCTGGCATGAACATGTAATACTAAGGAGGAGCAGTCTCTGAAGCTCTGTTTCCACTTAATTTAGGAATGCAATCACTTTCGTTGGCTGGCATAACAATGGTGAGCTTAATTTTTTAGTTGTGAGTGAAAGCAGCATGCTCAGCTTGGCATTCTCTTTGCCGTGGCAGCTGGCCCACTGACCTCATCATTTGGGTTCCCTTTCTTATGGTGGAACCAATACCACAAAATTGAAATGCTGTATTTTCCACAGAGTCACGCTACATGTGATTGTTTGTTTACAATGACATAATGCTTTAAACTTTAGTTCAACCCGCCCAAAAATGGACATAAATGTGGTGTTTGAAGGGTGAGCTCATGTGTAGAAAAAGAATTGAGATTCACCATAATAAAGGGTTACGTTAATGACCACAGTCTGTCCTTCTGGAGCTTGCCTATCTATTCAGAGGCTTTCGCTGAGATTTGGGCCATTAGAAGCAGGAAGTTTGGTATCCTGATGGCTGCCCCTGGTTCTCAGCAGGTTGATGTCTTTGAACTACTTTGGGAGAAGCTACTGCATTTTGGAATTATTACAAAATGAGGAGTCAACTGCACAAAGGTGACCCTTTTTTTTGAAGCCAGCCGGCAGTGTACAAAGGCATAAGTGTAATCACCAACAAGAAAATGATGCCTCCTACTCTGATTCAGCAGCTGACACAGGACTGGAAGCAGGCTGTGAGTGTGGAATTTCTGAATTCATTGAAAGTTCATGTTTCTCATCCACATGTCACAGAATTCATCTTGTGTTGTTTTTTAGGGTCAAACTTCACTATTACTAGTAAATGCCTCTGATAACTGGTAAATGCTTCTACTCCCTTTTCCCCAGTGGTCCTCCAGAGAGCCCACTCCTGGATTTGTCAGGTGGGGTAGGTGATACTGATGTGAAAGTCAATCTTCTGCTCTCAGGAGTGACTCTTCCCACTAAAAGACCATATTAACACTAATAACATCTAAGAGTTTATGCTTCCCAAAACATTTTGCATGTGTATTACCTTATTCAGTTCTCACAAACAACTCTGTAAAGCAGGTAGTATCAGATGAATTTTATAGATGGAAAAAACTAAAGTTCACAGATTAACCGCAGGTCTTAAAGCAACAAACAGGGCCAAGATTTTAACCAGATCTGTTTGCCTTCAGATTTCATGCTCTTCTAACTTCGCCACCTTCGCGTGAGCAAAGCGTCTGCATCTGCAATATGGCCTCTAGCTGTCTTAGTATTGCCCCACGGTGAAGCAGGGGGTGCTGGCCTGTACCAGCTGTTCACCATTGATGGTTCCTATTGGGATGAAACCACCGGAGGTAGATAGAAGGCCATGAGCTCCAGACAGCTGGCTTTCAATTCCAGTTCTGCTATTTTGTTAGCATGATAGCCGTAAGCAAGTTATCTAACCTCTTCAAGCCTCAATTTCCACCCTGGTGAATGAGAATGCTAAAAGTACTCACGCTCAGGGTCATACTCTACTGAATGAGAACCACATATGTAAAAGCATGTGGTACATATGTTACAGTGCCAGGCAAAAGAGAAAATGCTCCTTCGGTGTTAGCTCCTGTGTCAGCATCACCCTAATCAGGTAGGACCAGTGCATCCTACCTCATGGCTGCATTAACGCCTGTATCCTAGGTCACCTGTATCCTGGGCATGGGCCTATACTGATCAAGGAGACCTCCTCTATCTTGGAGGGTGTCTTACAACTTCTCACTGCATCTCATCACACCAGCAGGAATTCCACCAGTCAATGGTGTACTCTAACAAATCCCAAAAGCCGGCCAGGCACAATGGCTCACTCCTGTAATCCCAACACTTGGAGAGGACAAAGCAGGCAGATCACATGAGGTCAGGGGTTTGAGACCAGCCTGACCAACATGGTGAAACCCCGTCTCTACTAAAAAATATAAAAATTAGCCAGGCACAGTGGTGAGCACCTGTAATCCCAGCTACTCGGGAGGCTGAGGCAGGGGAATTGCTTGAACCCTGGAGGTGAAGGTTGCAGTGAGCTGAGATCGCGCCACTGCATTCCAGCCTGGGTGACAGAACGAGACTCTGTCTCAAAAAACAAACAACAACAAAAAAAAACTTCTTGAACTGATAAGCAACTTCAGCAAAGTCTCAGGATACAAAATCAGTGTGCAAAAATCACAAGCATTCCTTTACACCAACAGTAGGCAAGCAGAGAGCCAAATCATGAATGAACTCCCATTCACAATTGCTACAAAGAAAATAAAATACCTAGGAATACAGCTAACAAGGGATGTGAAGGACGTCTTCAAGGAGAGCTACAAACCACTGCTCAAGGAAGTAAGAGAGGACACAAACAAATGGAAAAACATTCCATCCTCTTGGATACGAAGAATCAGTATTGTGAAAATGGCCACACATTCTGCACATGTACCCCAGAACTTAAAGTATAATAATAAAAAAAAAAGAAACCACATGGACACAGAGAGGGGAACAGCACACACCATGGCCTGTTGGGAGGTGAGGGGAGGGAACTTAGAGGACGTGTCAGTAGGTGCAGCAAACCACCATGGCACGTGTACACCTGTGTAACAAACCTGCACGTTCTGCACATGTACCCCGTTTTTTTAGAAGAAAAAGAAATATGTGACAGAGAAGTAGGAAACCACTTTAGTGAAGTTTTTAGGGCTCCAGTAGTCTGGGACAGTGGTTCTAAAACTATTTGATATCCAGAACCCTTTATAGATTTTTTTTATTATACTTTAAGTTTTAGGGTACATGTGCATAACGTGCAGGTTAGTTACATATGTATACATGTGCTATGTTGGTGTGCTGCACCCATTAACTCGTCATTTACATTAGGTATATCTCCTAATGCTATCCCTCCCCCCTCCCCCCTATCCCCACCCCACAACAGGCCCAGGTGTGTGATGTTCCCCTTCCTGTGTCCAAGTGTTCTCATTGTTCAGTTCCCACCCATGAGTGAGAATATGCGGTGTTTGGTTTTTGCCCTTGCGATAGTTTGCTGAGAATGATGGTTTCCAGCTTCATTCATGTCCCCGCAAAGGACATGAACTCATCATTTTTTATGGCTGCATAGTATTCCATGGTGTATATGTGCCACATTTTCTTAATCCAGTCTATCACTGTTGGACATTTGGGTTGGTTCCAAGTCTTTGCTATTGTGAATAGTGCCGCAATAAACATACGTGTGCATGTGTCTTTATAGCAGCATGATTTATAATCCTTTGGGTATATACCCAGTAATGGGATGGCTGGGTCAAATGGTATTTCTAGTTCTAGATCCCTGAGGAATCGCCACACTGACTTCCACAAGGGTTGAACTAGTTTACAGTCCCACCGGCAGTGTAAAATTTTTTTTTTTTTTTTTTTTTTTTTTTGTGACAGTCTCGCCCTGCCGCCAGGCTAGAGTGCAGTGGCACGATCTTGGCTCACTGCAACCTCCGCCCCCCAGGTTCAAGCAATTCTCCTGCCTCAGCCTCCCGAGTAGCTGGAACTACAGGCGCCTGCCATCACACCCAGCTAATTTTTGTATTTTTAGTAGAAACAGGGTTTCACCACGTTGGCCAGAATGGTCTCGATCTCTTTACCTCGTGATCCATCCGCTTCGGCCTCCCAAAGTGCTGGGATTACAGGCATGAGCCACCGCACCTGGCCTTATAGACTCTTAAAATTGTTGTTGATACCAAAAAACTTTTGTATGTGTGGATTTAGCTATTAATTTTACCACCAAACAAATTAAAACTGAGGGGAAAAAAAATCCCCAAAGCCTAGTAGGATGAATACCTTAAATTGTCAGTCATTTGCATCTTGATATGGATTCTTTCCTCCACTTCCTTCCCAAGACCAAAAGAAAGGAGAGTTTGGTGCTGAGGAGGAATAAGAGGGAAGGAGAAGCATAGGCCAGGATGGGGTAAGGGGCAAAGCCAGAAGAGCTCTTTGGGCACCTGTGGACCATGGCTGGGGAAATGGAGATGGGGGCATAAGGGAAAAGTGCACGGGAAGGCCGTGAATCCTGGCCCACAGTTTTCCTTGGGGTTAGCTCCATGCAAACCTTACTTTCAATAGATACTTACATATCGCCATCTAAAGAAAGTCCTTGCACTGCGTAGTTTTTACACGTGTGGCTACTTCTGATTGCCGGAAGCACCTTTAAAGTGTCAATGGTCTTCATTTTTCAAGTCCCGTGACTTCTCAGAGAGGACGCTGCTCAGCAGGAACTGTTCAAACACAAGAGCCTCATGCCACAGCAGATCGCCGAGCTGAGCCAAAGAGTCTGTACAACATCTTCAACATGAGGCCAAATACTGGCTGTCCCACCCGGCTTCTTTTTTAACTCTAAACATCTCAGATAACTTGAGATAATTAAATCACACTACATTCTTTCTGATTTTTTTAATGTAAATCATTTCTGAGCAAGAAAGTCACATCTTCCCAGCCTCCCAAAGCCATTGTAAGTGCAGGGTTATTGTTTTTTAAAGGAAGAGGAAGATGAATTATTTGTGTCTCAGAAAGCTGTTATCCTGGCATCTCCTTTCCTGCTAAGGCGGTATAATAAGCAGCTCTACCCCACTTCCCACCCTGGTGCCTGAGGCTTGCCCTAGAGAGAAATGCTCTTGAAGGAAAAACCACCAGCAAGGCCAGTTGTAACAGAGGCTGGGGGAGAGGCTTGCAGCCTTGCTTCACCTCAAAAAGGGGGTCCACGTGTTCTCATGCCTGCAGCCATCAACCCCAGAGCGGGAAATCCTTACCTGGAGGGTGGCATTTACAATCTCAGATGCATTTCAGTCTCTCTTTGGAGCAACTTCAGTGTGTATGGGCTGGAAAAAGGAAAAGTGTGTTACTTTTTTTATGCAACAACGTATAACTGTGTCAACACATAAGAAAGTCTGTCAAAGCTTTCTGCTGGTGTTGCTGCTGTGAATTAATTTTGGGCGTCACTTGTGAGCAGTAAACACTTTTGCAGTGTGAACAACTCTTTTGTACAGTAGGAGTTGTCAACAGCTTGCCATCCCCCCTTTAAAGGGAGGAAGGAAACAGAGGCTGCCTCCTCCCTGTCAAGTTAAGTTGGCTGGAGTAGGAGGAGCAGAAATTTGTGGCACTCCCATTTTGCAGTTTTATCTTTTCTTTTGACCACTCAGCTGTTAGATTTTCAGTGAGACTGGAGAGTAAATGTAGTGTGTAGAATTAAGAATCTGATTAAGCCACTGGGCATCTGGCCACTTCTTGCTGTTTTAGAATTGGTTCTAGAATGTATGGTCTACATCACTTTTGCCCTTAAATTTGTTAGAGATATCACCATAAAGAGCAAGATGCAAAGACACAACACATCTGCCAAACACTGACTAGAGAGAGATGCTTCTCAGTGTTTTACATTTTATTGCTGTTATGTTGAATATTTAATTGAACTTTATTTACACAGTTAAAACATAATCACTTCACTAGGGTTGACACTTCATGTAGCTCTATGTTCATGTTCACTATTTTGTTTCTTTTTATTTAAAGGTCTTTGTTCCTTCTCCCCTCTTCATCCCGTAACCAAATATTGAAGTCTACAACTCTCTGTAATTGTGGCAGACCCAAAGCTTTCTCTTCTGCCCGTGCCGTATCTGACAGTAGCACTGAGAGCATTGTTGACACTGTAGCAGCAAGCTTCCTTGACTCTGACCCACATTTTTGAGATGTGTTCCTGAGTCCCTATCCCTTTCAAACCTGTTAAGAATCTATTGTTCCCATTCTAGCAGCTACTGAAATACGTTTTAGCATGCACAGTCCTTAAGGTATATGTGCTTCGTGTGTTTATATAGAACCTGTTCTGTAAAGTCATGCTTCTCCTTTTGTCCTAAAATTCCTTCCTTCAGGTTTTGTAATGGGACCCGCTTGTTCTAACATCCTGAAATATGTTTATTAAAGACCTTGTTCCACCTGTTCATATCCCACAGATCGCAAAGTGGAATCTAGAGGCTTTCTGTCTCCACGCTTTCCTCTGTTTCCCTGCAGCCGGCCCTCCTGGCCACCTGGCATAGTGCTCTTGCTGTACTGTATGCAGAGAATGGTCAGCAAATGAGGATGACTGATTCGTCTCAATTCACAAATAAAACAGCAACTAGAGGGTGGCAGGGGTGGATGAGGTGGGTTTTCACCCATTTGGCATTGTCTTATGGGTTGAAAGAGTTCCAGGGGCCCTGTGAGAAGACCCCTGCCATTTGTTCAGTAGAGAAGTTGCGTGTGCTGGGTATTGAGCCCAAGGTGGGTGCGTCTGTGACAAAGGTCACCCTGAGGGTGTGAAGGATGCATGTGCCCTGTGGAATGGGCATGGTCTGCACATGCTACTGAAGTCAACCAGTACACAGCATCTGACCCATCCCCCATTTTTTTCCATTGGTTCTAAGCAGAGAAGCAGTTTTACACCCAGTGAAAAGGATACAACTGTTCTCTTTCCTAAGATGTGAACGTTTGGAGAGGATTGGTCTTTTTTAGAGGCAAACGTGCTGTTTCTCTTGCCTGCCTGGGAGGGTGGTTAGCTCACCCCATTCCTGACGGTAGAGGATAATCCATATCATGAGAACCTTCAAAGGGTTAACCAAGAAGGTTTTTAAAATGGAAATCATCATGAAATGTATGTAACATGAAAGGCAAATGCAAAATACTTAAATGACAGGTGGCATCATTTGAAAAAGATGTAGGGGCTGATCCCAGAGCTGTGATCATACACAGCTGCATTAATTTGCCTAATCACTGGATTGCTGTAACTGGTGTCTATAAATAAACACACAAACTAATCTTTTCATTATCCTTTTTTATGGCACATTTTCTTCTCCCTTCCTTTTTTTTTCTTCTTCATGTCTTTTCATTGTGACTAAACCATATTTCTAAACTCTGTAATTCCACAGATTCTTTTATAACTGTTATTTTAAACAACCAAAATAACTTTGGACAGTTCACAAAATGAGAAATACAGATGGCCGATAAATGTATGAGAAGCTTTTTTATTGCTTTTAGAAAAATGCAAGGAAAAAAATCAATGAAGTGTCATTTTTAAGTATCAGATAGGCAAAGGTTAAAATTATTAGAAAAACTCCAGTGTTGGCAAGAGTGTGAGGGAACAAGTATTCATGTGCAAGGTCACTGGGCATTCTTGCTGGTGTTCTGGCATTAGGTATCAGAATGATCAGTGTGCGTAAAATTGTACACTGGTTGACTTCTGGGGATTTACCCAAAAATAATAATGACAAAACAGAAAGATATTTTCTCAAGGATTTTTAGGTGAGCATTGTTTACAATGGTGGGAAAAATGGGAAACTAGAAATGATCATCAAATGAGAGCTCATTAAGTAAGTTCTGGTACATAAAAGAATACCGTACATGTATTAAGAAAGATCACAAGGTCTGTATTTATTACCAAGGACAGAGGTTACAATACATTGCAGTGTGGAAAAAGCAAGTTACAAAACAAGGGATATAACATGTTTGCAGTTTTAGTACATCTGCTGGGTCAGGGCCCGAAATTCTGAATTGTTAACAATTTCCTTAGTGTTGTCAATGCTGCTGGTCTGTGGACCACACTTTGAGTAGCAGGTTAAAGTGTACACAGACATCTCTGTGTGAATAAACACTTGGAAATACACGTGGAAGTTTTCCTGAGATGGTGAATCTGGATGATATTTACTTTTGTCTTTGTGCTTTTCTGTATTGTTTAATACTTTATAATGCATCTGTATCCAGCTTTACATAAACAATAAAGCTGGGTTTTAAATAATAAATAGCCGGTTGGACACGTTTTTTTAAAAATTGACTGCAGATCTGCTTCTCAAACATTGAAAGGGGAAGGGAGCAGACCACCTGGGCCCATCATTTTTAAGGATGGAAGATCATTAGAATCACATGGGAGACTTTGAAAAACATGGATTCTCCAACCTGACCCCTAGAAATTCTGACTCAGCCACCCTTAAGTGGAGACATCGGCTTTTGACAAAAGTTCCCCTGGCGACTCTGACTCACACTAGGTCTGGCCCCGTGCAGCCATCGGGTTTCTTCATCAGCTTTGGGGCCCAGGCCTGCATTCGGAGGAGAGTCACACCCTCCCTCCTGCTCCCCTCAGAGTCATTGTGCTTTGGGGCATCAGGAAGTGATTTTGGTGTTCTCACATAAGATTTCTATTTCTAATAGAAATTTCTTTATGTTTTTCCACCGGTCTCCTTATAAGCTGTCCTAGCCTTCAGTGTTAGTTTCCTAGGTCTGCTTAACAAATTATCACAAACTGGACAATTTAAAACAATGTTTATTCTCTCACAGTTCTGGTGGCCAGAAGTCCAAAATCAAGGTGTTGCAGGGCCACACTTCCTCCAAAGGCTTCAGGGCAGAATCGTCCCTTGCCTGTCCCAGCTTCTGGGGAGGCTCCAGCTGTTCCTCAGCTCATGGCTGAACGACTCCAATCTCTGCCTCCACTTCTGTCTTCTCCTCTTCTCCTCTTGGCCTTCTCCTCTGCCTTCTCTTCTGTGTCTTCTAAGGACACCTCCCCTTGGATTTAGGGCCCACTCAGGTAATCCAGGATGATTTCATCTCGAGATTCTCAACTTAATTACATCTGCAAAGGTCCTTTTCCAACGTAAAGTTTCATTTCCAGGTTCTAGAAGTTAGGACACCTGTATTGTTGGGGACCTTAATTCAACCCCCTACGCCTTCTAAACTATTCAACAACAGTTTTGAAGTTAAGCAAAACATTCTAGATTTACCGTTTTATTTTTCTCTGACGTTAAGTTCTCCGGTTTTATGTCTCTTTTTTATGTATAACTATAAGAAGGTCTCCCATGAAAAAAATAGAACCATTGCCACGGGCAGTCAGTATCTACACTAGCAATGTGTCTGCCCCGTGAAGCTCAGGCTTCTGTCCTGGTGGGTCTCCCTCTTGTCAAGCAGTTTTCTCAGCCATCAGAGGGGCTGGGAGAGCCAGGCCTCGCCAACACTTTCTCTGAACACATTCACACTTCTTGCCTGTGCTCTTCTTTGCCCAGGCTCTCCTGGGATGCAGAAATCAGGGAGGTGTTTACTGAGGAATAAAACTAATGTCTCAGTAGAAATGTTTTAAAAATGTCATAATAAGTCTATTATTGATTGTGTTCAGTTGGACTTTGAGCAGATTCGGGGCCACTTTCCCCACCCCAGCCCTCAAGGAGAAAGAGAAAGGACAAGACTAAAATGAGTATGTCCATGTATCCCATCTTACTGCCTTCAAGAAGTCCTTTCCTGTAAACCTTTTTTTGATTGTTCTTGTTGTTCTGGTAAGGGAGGGCGAACTGGGTTTGATACTGAGACTGCCACAAGCCTGTCTCTTTTTTTATGTTGTACTGACTCGATCCTTGCTTCACGCTACAGATTTCTCATAGTGGGTATTTTTAGTTGAGGAGGAGGTTTCTCAAAAATGCTTTGCCGATGTCTGGTCATGCACAACCCCTGGGCATCCCCAGTGAAGTGCTTTGAGTCATGGCCCCTTAAGGGCAGAGAGGATGTGCATTTGGCCCATGGTGTGCTTTGCCTGGACGTGTGTCATTTCCCAAAATATACAGGAGGAGAACCAGATTAGTAAAAGGAAACCTTGTCACACATGGTAGGGTTCTGCTGCCCCAGAATCAACCTTTACAACTGGAAAGGTTCAGCCTTTCTTACTTGGAAGGGTCATATTCATTGAACTGCAGTTAAAACAGTCTTACCAATGGATAGGTAGCCTCACACCAGAAATGGGGGGCAAAAGGCAGAATCACTAAACATTTAAGCAACACGTGAGTAAAAATATTTGGCCTCTTTTTTTCTTTGTTTAAAATATGCAAAGGTGGCCGGGCACAGTGGCTCACACATGTAATCTCACCACTTTGGGAGGCCGAGGTGGGCGAATTACCTGAGGTCAGGAGTTCAAGAGCAGCCTGACCAACATGGTGAAACCCCTTCTCTACTAAAAATACAAAAAATTAGCTGGGTATGGTGGTGGGCGCCTGTAATCCCAGCTACTCGGGAGGCTGAGGCAGGAGAATTGCTTGAGCCCGAAAGGTGGAGGTTGCAGTGAGCCAAGATTGTGCCACTGCACTCCAGCCTGGGCACGACAGAGTGAGACTTGTCTCAAAATTAATTAATTAATTAATTAATTAAATGCAAAGGCTTTTTGCTCCAAGATAGCTGAAATTTAGATACATATCTTTTTATTAAAATAATGTTTTTATTTAAATAAGCAAGTAATAACCATTAAGAAAAGTTAGAAAATTTTAAAAATCAGAAAAAGCAACAAGAAGGAACCCTGTCTACCTAGAGCTTCCCAGGGTTCCAGGCTGGTTGCAGAGTCAGAGCCCTCTTAGCTAACCTGACTGGGTGTTTTCTCGTTAGTTGAAAAATCAATTAAACAGTGAGTCATTTTTTAAAAAGATATTACGTAGCCTAAATCATGTATTTAACCTAAAGTTGCAAATGAACAGTTATTTGCCAATCTTTTGATGTGGGCTCAAGGCCTTTTCTTGGAGTTTAGGTCTGCTGATTGGAACTTCATGTAATCTTTCATGCACATTATTGCATGATTTCCATTTTCAGTCTCTTTAAGTGAGGAATTTTTTAAGACACTTGCAACACAGTCTGACTGCAAAGTCATTTTAAATTTTTATTATTTCCCTAATCTTTCACAGTTGTCTCAATCATATCTAATTCAATGGCAGATTTCCTCTAGTGACTTACTTTCATTTCTTTAATTTTACTAAATTTTCATACAAATAACTTTATTTTCACACTCATATTTCATGGGCCAACATAATATTTAATTTCTGTAATTACAAAGCAAGTATAGCTGGCATTAACAGTTTATGCAGAGAGAGCTGATGTGCTCCAGAGTTCCAGAGAGAACATCCAGTATTCATTTGTCCACAGTATTGGTCAGTATATTTTATACAGGGGATGGAGAATGCTGATTGATCCATCCAGTTGATTAGGGCCCATTGGTTAAAAGACTTTCTATTGGATAGTTTCTGAACTCCTCCCAAAACTTCATCAGTAAAAACCCGTTCAAAAAGCAGGTAGCCTTCAGATTATTTGAAGGGTTCTGCCAAACATAGATAGGGACCCACTTTGGCAAATTAAGATCCATGACAAGTCTCAAGATATTTGAAGGAGGCTTATGGTTATGCAAATATTTGGCTTCCTCTGAAGGGCCATTAAACATATCCATGAAGATGTTTGTGAACTAGCAAGCTTTGCTCTGATAACCTTGTACTTATTTGATTTTCCTAATGGTTTATTTTAATAAAGTAGGGGTTTTTATTTCAAATTTGTTTAACACATTATTAAATGCCCACAGAGTTTGGTACCTGCTGAAATAGAGAAAGCAGGTGTTCTACTCATGTTCTATGGATAAAGACACGAAGCCAAAGACATTTCATCCCATGAGAGTCGTGACCATCATGGACCTCTTCCTGTGATGTTTGATTTAAACTTCTCCTCAACTCTATGGTCCTCTCCCCATTTTTAGGGTGATGGTGAGGCCTTAATGAATAAGCTTGGTGATATGTGATATGTGATATGTCTGTCTTGTTCATTGATGTCCCCAGCAGCTGGCATGAATAGATGAATGAATGAATGAGACCAGTCACACTGCTAGCAAGAGCTAAAGTTGGGGAGAGAGCCAGGTCTTCTGACTCTTGATCCTGTGTCTTTCTAGTACATCAAAATCTCTTAGTCCTTTTCTGGCTTTCCTGGGTCCTTAGTGTTCCCCTGACCTGAGCAAGACCCATTGTCTCGTCATAGATTGTGACAACACAAACCAAGAGCAACTCCCTGATTTTGACAGATTTGGCATTTTTGAGCTTCAAAATTATCTAGAAATGTCCCAGTCAGCAGATTTTTTTTCAAGGTGGATGAACATTATGTTTTAAGAGATTGTTTTTACTAGTAACTAAGAACTTCTAAATATTTGTTTTATTTAAAATATTTTTACCCCCTAAGAATCTTCAGTAAATGTTAATTATATCCTTTCAACAACTTTTGCAGTTACTGGGTAATATTAAATTCTGATATTTTTCAATAAATAATTGCTTTTTTATGTGCTGGGTAACAGTATATATTTTTACAAGTTTGTTTCTGCAGCTGTTCAGCTATTCTGTATATTCAAATTTCAAGCTTTTAAGTTTAAATTGATAGCTCAGTAAACTGACACCACAAAGCAAGTAGAAGATTGAAGATAAGCATTTCTCTGTAATGTACAGGGTATTTTAAATAATGCATTTCTCAACATTATATTAGTGTGTGTTTAAGTTGATTTTTGGTATATGTGAATTACTCTCATTTATGTTCTTCATTAAGTCTTCGTATTATAGTTGTTGATTGAAACTAACATAATTAGATAAAGACAGAGCTGGGCCCACAGGAGACCCTGGAAGAATCATGACTGAATCATTTTAAAATGTAGCCACATGGGCACGACAGGTATAAATACGAACAGTTCCTACAACATGTAGATAAAAGTTCCCAAATGTCATAGGCACATGGAAGCTTGCAAGTGCCACCTAAAGACTTGCATATAAATAAAGTCTGCATTTTATATGATATCATGTCACATGTTTGTGCAAAGAAAGATGGATGATAACATATATTTAATTTAGGTAAAATATTCTGAACATTTGCTAGATAGTTGAGACTGGGCTCAAATTTTACTTTGTATGTATTGTCTCCTTTAATCATCATAAAAATCTTACTTGGTAAGTACTATTATCTCCATTTTATAGTATTGGGTTTAAAGGAGATCAGGAACATTTTCTAGACATAGGTAGTGAATGGCAGAGCTTAGAACCAAACCCAGGCCTGGTTAGACCCCAGCTCCCACGCCTTAATGACTGTACTGTACTGTGCTGCCACCTTCTTGGATAACTGCAAATAACAGATGTTCCTTTGTTTATTCCACTTTGACATCAGATACTTACAATGACCCTGTTGGCTTAATATGGACAACTTTTCTTAAGAGCGCATCTTGGTCTTTCCATGACTAAGGCATTTTCATTCATCAAATGCGTGTCTCTTGAATTACTGAGACAATATGAACATGAACAAGTCAATTCTAGCTCATGAGTACTGATCATTGATATGCGTGTATTAACAAGAGGTACATATAGATAGAACAAAATTATTTATCAAAACTCTTACCAGCTGAGAGGCTGGATCTTTGAAAGGAATAAACTCTCCCAGTGAGACTAGCGATGTACTTAGATGCAATAATGTGGGCTTCCAGAGAGCTGTTTTAATCACTGGAGAGCAACTTTTTTTCCTAACTTGCAAGCCATCTGCTTAAAAGGGATATTTACTTGTGGAGTATCAAGATCCTTTCATCCTGTTTATATTATCCACAGAGCAGAAAAAGCTAGTCAGTAGCAAAGAGAAGTCAGCTGTGTGAAGCCATTGTCCCTGTTCCCTTAGTATGAATAATAGATGGTTCCCCTTCAAATTTCTTGGTTAGTATGACATTCCTGAAGGATGTCCATAGGAGATGGCTTTGCTTTAAAGCTTATTACCTTAAATTTTAATTGCTTTTGGAACTTCAACTTTAAGGACCCTTACATTCTGTGTTAGACTTAAGTGTCTTTAACATAGCCACATAAATGAAACTATAATGAGTCATACAAGAAAAATATTATAGTCAATAAACACTGCAGAATACTTTATAACTTAGATGCTTGTTAATATGGGATGAAGTAGAAAATAGTGAAAGCAGAGAAGGTAAAAAAGACTTTAGAGGAAAAGGGCCTAAACTTAGGTAAGGTAAAGTTTATTCTTGCTTGATACAAAAAACACAAAATAATGGAGAAATGTATATGATCCAAAACGTAAGTAAAGGCTAAACAAGAATGCTGAAAATCAAGCACAGGAACTAGGAAGAAGCAAAGACATTAAAGAAAAAAGAAAAGCTAACCACATATACACTCTCTAGAATTACCTGTTTTGTCTTTGATGGGATTCATGGATTAGTTCCTTTGTTCATAATTCCATAATTATTTTTGAGCACCTGTTGTGTCTTAGGTAGCAGTCTAGGTGCTAGGGCTCAGTGATGCATGGGGGAGCAGAGTCCTTGCCCTTAAGGAGCTTACAGTTGAGTTGAGGAGGCTATAAATGAGCATTCATCATAGGAATGACAAAGGCTGTGATTGCAGAAGAGTAGGATGCTATAGAATTACAAAAAAAAAAAAAAAAAAAAAGTCAAGCTAACAGTAAAGAAGTAAACCGAGACAGGAAGAGTCAGAAAGGTTCCGAGGGGAAGTGCTCTCTAATCTTACACCTAAAGGATGAGTTAGCCAGAGAGGGGAGAGGGAAGAAGGAATGAGCCTGTCAATCCCAGATGAGAAAAGAATTGAAATTCAGGATGGCTGGAGCAGAGAGCCCGGTAGGAGGAGTGGTGAAAGATGAAGCTGTAGAGGGAGCAGCGTCCTACTCATAAACAGCCTTGGAAGCCATATTTGAGCTTCATCCCAAGATCAGTGGGATGAAGGGAAGTGACATGATTAGATTTCCATGTTGAAAGATTATCGAGAGTGCTGGGCGCATGCGCCTTGAGAAGTTGGCCAGAGAGACGAGAAACACCCAACCCTTAGTGCTTTCTTCTGAACAATGGCTGAATTCATAGACAGTACTTCAAGTTTAGTGTGGGAAATATTATTCATCTGTGCCAGAGGAAGAAGGAGCAACCCATGTCTATCATTTTCACAGAGGGAAGTTGAAGCTGCACATGTACTTGAACATAGGGAATGGTCAGAGAAAAGACAGAAAAAAGACATTCCTTGGTCCTGGAGGCATCTATCAAATATCAAAGCGTGCTCCAGAGGCATCCCAGCCTAGTGAGAACACCTCTACATAGAAGTATATCCAGGGACCTGTTCTGTCACTGTAGGTGCAAATTACTTAACCAAGAAGACTTATGTGGTAGCAGTTGATTGTAGACAGAGTGTGGACCTGGTCTTCCCCATATGGTATTGACCATCACTGCCATCACATCACCTTTTTTTAAGTAGCAAGAATAAAGCCACTGTATGATTCTCTTTTTTTAATTTTTATTTTAGGTTTGGGGGTAAATGTGAAGGTTTGTTACATAGATAAACATGTGTCACAGGGATTTGTTGTACATATTATTGCATCACCCAGTCATGCTACTCTCTCTCCCACCCTCCTTCCTCAAGTAGACCCCAGTGTGCATTGTTTCCTTCTTTGTGTTCGTAAGTTCTTATCATGTAGCTCCCACTTATAAGTGAGAACATGCCATATTTGGTTTTCTGTTCCTGCATAAGTTTGCTAAGGGTGATAGCCTCCAGCTCCATCGATGTTCCTGCCAAAGACATGATCTTGTTCTTTTTTATGGCTGCATAATATTCCATGGTGTATATGTACCACATTTTCTTTATCCAGTCTGTCATTGATGGGCATTTAGGTTGATTCCATGTCTTTGCTATTGTGAACAGTGCTGCAGTGAACATTTGCATGCATGTGTCTATATGGGAGAATGCTCTATAATCCTGTTAATGGGATTGCTGGATCAAATGGTGATTCTGCTTTTTGCTCTTTGAGGAATTGCTATACAGCTTTCCACAATGGTTGAACTCATTTACAATACCACCAACAGTGTATAAGGGTTCCCTTTTCTCTGCAATTTTGCCAGCATGTTATTGACTTTTAAATAACAGCCATTCTGACTGGTGTGAAATGGTATCTTGTGGTTTTGATTTGCATTTCTATAATCAGTGATATTGACCTTTTTTTCATATGCTTGTTGGCTGCATGTATGTCTTCTTTTGAGAAGTGTTTGTTCATGTCCTTTGCCCCCTTTTGAACAGGGTTGTTTATTTTTCTCTTGTAAATTTGTTTAAGTTCCTTACAGATACTGGATATTAGACCTTTGTTGGATGAGTAGTTTGCAAATATTTTCTTCCATTCTGTAAGTTATCTATTTACTCTATTGATAATTTATTTTGCTGTGCAGAAGCTCTTAAGTTTAATTAGATCCAATTTGTCAATTTTTGCTTTTGTTGCAATTGCTCTTGGTGTCTTTGTCATGAAATCTTTGCCCGTTCCTATGTCCAGGATGGTATTGCCCAGGTTGTCTTCCAGGGTTTTTATAGTTTAGAGTTTTACATTTAAGTGTTTAATCCATCTTGAATTGATTTTTGTACGTGGTGTAAAAAAGGGGTCCAGCTTCAATCTTCTGCATATAGCTAGCCAGTTATCCCAGCACCATTTATTGAATAGAGTCTTTTTCCCATTGCTTGTTTTTGTCAGCTTTGTCAAAGATCAGATGGTCATAGATGTGTGGCCTTATTTCTGAGCTCTCTATTCTGTTCCATTGGTTTATGTGCTTGTTTTTGTACCAGTACCATGCTGTTTTGGTCACTATAGCCTTATATTGTAGTTTGAAGTCAGGTAACGTGATTCCTCTAGCTTTGTTCTTTTTGTTTAGGATTGCATTGGCTATTTGGGCTCTTTTTTCATTCCATATAAATTTTAAAATAATTTTTTCTAGTTCTGTGAAGAATATCATTGGTAGCTTGATAGGAATAGCACTGAATCTGTAAATTGCTTTGGGCAGTATAGCCATTGTAATGATATTGATTATTCCTATCCATGAGCATGGGATGTTTTCCCATTTGTTTGTGTCTTCTCTGATTTCTTTGAGTAGTGTTTTGTAATTCTTATTGTAGAGATCTTTCACCTCTCTGATTAGCTGTATTCCTGGGTATTTTTGGTGTGTGTGTGTGTAGCAATTATGAATGGGATTGCCTTTCTGATTTGGCCCTCAGTTTGGTTATTGTTGGTGTATAGGAATTTTGTACATTGATTTTGTATCCTGAAACTTTGTTGAAGTTGTTTATGAGCTGAAGGAGCTTTTGGGCCGAGACTGCAGGGTTTTCTAGGTATAGAATCATGTTGTCTGCAAACAGAGATCGTTTGACTTCCTCTCTTCCTATTTGGATACGCTTTATTTCTTTCTCTTGCCTGATTGAGCTGGCTAGGAATTCCAGTACTATGTTGCATAAAGTGGTGAGAGAGGGCACCCTTGTCTTATGCCAGTTTTCAAGGGAAATGCTTCCAGCATTTGCCCATTCAGTAATATGTTGGCTGTGGGTTTATCATAGATGGCTGTTATTCTTTTGAGGTATGTTCCTTCAGTACCTAGTTTATTCAGAGTTTTTAACATGAAGAGATGTTGAATTTTATCAAAAGCCTGTTCTGCATCTACTGAGATAATCATGTGGTTTTTGTCTTTAGTTTTGTTTATGGGATGAATCACATGTATTGATTTTTGTATGTTGAACCAACCCTGCATCCCAGGGATGAAGCCTACTTGGTTATGGTGGATTCATTTTTTGATGTGCTGCTGTATTTGGTTTGCAAGTATTTTGTTGAGGATTTTTGCATGGATATTCATCAAGGATATTGGCCTGATGTTTTCTTTTTTAGTGTATCTCTGCCAGGTTTTGGTATCAAGATGATGCTGGCCTCATAGAGTGAGTTGGGGAGACATTTCCCCTCTTAATTTTTTGGAATAATTTCTGTAGGAATGGTACCAGCTCTACTTTGTACATCTGGTGGAATTCAGCTGTGAGTCCATCAGGTCTTGCGCTTTTTTGGTTGCTAGGCTATTTATTGCTGATTCAATTTCAGAGCTCATTGTTGGTCTGTTCAGGGAATCAATTTCTTCCTGACTCAGTCTTAGGAGGGTGTATGTGTCCAGGAATTTATCCATCTTGTCCAGGTTTTCTAGTTTGTGTGTGTAGACATGTTTGTAATCGTTTCTGATGGTTGTTTTATTTCTGTGTGGTCAGTAGTAACATTCTCTTCATCATTTCTAATTGTGTTTATTTGGATCTTCTCTCTTTTATTCTTAGTCTAGCTGATGGCCTATCCATTTGATTAATTTAAAAAAAAAAACAAATCCTGGATTCATTGATATTTTGAATTTTCATGTCTCAATATTTTTCAGTTCAGCTCTGATTTTTGTTATTTCTCATCTCCTGCTAGCTTTGGGGTTGTTCTTTCTTCTCTAATTCATCCAGTTATGAAGTAAGATTGTTAATTTGAGATCTTTCTAACTTTTTGATACGAACATTTAGTGCTATGAATTTCCCTCTTAACACTGCCTTAGCTGTGTCCCAGAGAGTCTGGTATATCTTTGTTCTCATTATTTTCAAAGAACTTCTTGATTTCTGCCTTCATTTCATTATTTACCCAAAAGTCATTCAGGAACATGTTGTCTCATTTCCATGTGATTGTATGGTTTTGAGCAGTTTTCATTGTGTTGACTTCTATTTTTATTGTGCTGTGGTCTGAGAGTATGTGGTTATTTAACATTCGTTGAGGATTGTTTTATGTCCAATTATGTGGTCTATTTTAGAGTATGTGCCTTGTGGAGTTGAGAAGAATGTGTATTCTGTTGTTTCGGGGTGGAGATGTTTGTAAAGGTTTATCAGATCTGTTTGGTCCAGTGCTAAGTTTAGGTCCTGAATTCTTTATTAATTTTTCACCTCAATGATCTGTCTAATACTGTCAGTGGAGTGTTGAAGTCTCCCACTACTATTGTGTGGGAATCTGTATCTCTTTGTAGGTCTCTAAGAACTTGCTTTATAAATCTGGGCACTCCTGTGTTGAGTGCATTTATATTTAGGATAGTAGGGTGTTCTTGTTGAATTGAACCTTTTACCATTATGTAATGCCCTTCCTTGTCTTTTTTGATCTTTGTTGGTTTGAAATCAGCTTTGTCTGAAATTAAGATTGTAACCCCTGCTTTTTTTCTGTTTTCCATTTGCTTGGTAGATTTTTCTCCATCCTTTTATTTTGAGCCAATGAGTGTCATTAAGTGTGAGATGGGTCTCTTGAAGACCATATACCATTGGGTCTTGCTTTTCTATCCAGCTTGCCACTCTGTGCCTTGTAAGTGGGGCATTTAACTCGTTTACATTCAAGGTTAGTATTGTATGTGTGAATTTGGTTATGTCATTGTCCTGTTAGCTGATTATTTTGTTGGCTTGTTTGTGTGGTTGCTTTGTAAGTAACACTGGTCTGTGTGTTTAAATGTGTTTTTGTATTAGCTGATAGCAGTCTTTCCTTTCTATATTTTGTGCTCCTTTCAAGATCTCTTGTAAGGCAGGTCTGGTGATAATGAAGTTCCTCAACATTTGCTTATCTGAAAAGGATCTTATTTCTCCTTAACTTAGGAAGCTTAGTTTGGCTAGTTATGAAATTCTTGGTTGAAGATTTTTTTCTTTAAGAATGTTGAATATAGGCCCTGAATCTCTTCTGGCTTGTAGGGTTTCGTCCTTAGAGGTTCACTGTTAGACTGATTGGGATCCCTTTCTAGGTGACCTGCCCTTTCTCTCTAGTTGCCTTTAACAGTCTTTCTTTCATTTCAACCTTGGAAAATCTGACAATTATGTGTCATGGGGATGATCTTTTTGTGTAGAATCTTGCAGGAGCCACTATATGATTCTCTCAAAAAAAATAAATTAATTAAATGGCATACATTGTAGAAGATGGCCTGGAGAAGAAAAGGATTAACAACAGGGAGACCAGTTTGGGGAGAGACAAAGAGATCTTGGACTCTTATCTTGTTTGATCTGCGGAAAAATAGTCAAGAAGGCAAACATTAATAGCCTGATAATGTCATCTATGACTTAAATTTGACATGGCAAAGTATGTACTAGTGATGGAGAATTACAAGTTGTAACACATCATTTCCCTTACCTTACATGTATATATTTTGCAGTATGCAGAGAGCTTTCCTGCATGGTATCCTACCACCCATTGTCACTCACAGAAGCATCCATTCAGCAAATACTAATTAATCACCTGATGTGTTCCAAGTATTGTCCTAGATAGTAAGGATATGGCATAGCACAAGATTCAAGATTCCTACCCTTGTGGAAACTCACTTTCTGTTTTAGAAATACAGACAACAAACCAGCTGTCAAATTAGTGAACAATATTGTTTCAGAGAATGATGAGTGCAATCAGGGTAATAAATGGAGCTATGTAATCCAGAGGAGGGCAGTGTATAGGAAGATGTGTATGGGCAGGTTGGGTAATGCCTAACACAGGAGATGAAACCTAAATGAGGAGAACCCTACCTGCTAAAACCTGGGGGAGGAGCCTTCCAGGCTGGAGCACACAGGGTAGGTTTAAAGAGGTCCACAGGTCAAGTGACTAGAGAAGGGGGAAGAAAGGGAGTACAGGCATGAATGAGGAAATTGGGGCAGCCAGGGCCTTGCAGGCTTGGGCCTGCACCTCAGATGCTATTCTATGAGCAATGGGACATCTGAAGTGTGAGTTTTAAGCAGGAGAGCGATGTGATCTGACATACATTTTTAAAAGATTATCTGGCTGCTCTGTGGAGAAGGGCTTCTACAGAGACAAAAGTAAAAGCAGAGAGACCATCAAGGAGGCTTTTTTGCAAGCCCGGGAGAGAGATGGTGGTGGCCTGGACAGAAGATGGCAAGCTAGTGCCACAATTCTCAAAATGTGGTCTGTGGGTTCCTGGGGGCCCGCAAGATCTTATCAGGGAATGCAAGGTTAAAACTATTTTCACAGTAATACCAAGATGCTCTTTGTCTTTTTCACAGTATTGACATGTGCACTGCTAGTGAAATGTAATGGTGGGGAAAACTGCTGGCATCTCAGCATGAAACAAGATAGTGGTACCAAACTGCTAGTTCTTCACCAGCACATGCTTACAATAGAGCAGAATGCCAATTTCACTTCAGAGTATCCTGTGTGAAGCAGTAACAATTACTGTTTTTATTAAATCTCAACTCTTGAGTGATGTCTTTTTAATATTCTGTATGACAAAATGGGAAGGACACATAAGCCCTTCCACCGTATACCAGAGTATACTGGTTATCTCCAGGAAAAACCCGTGTGCAGTTGTTTGAGTCACAAGCTGAACTGGCTACTTTTTTCATGGAATGCCAATATGACTTAAAAGAACAACTAACAGACAAACTCTAGTTACTCCAATTTGGGTATTTGTTTGACAGATCTTTTATCAAAAATGAATGAAGTGCCCTGATACTTCAAGAAAAACAACTGACAGTATTTGTTGCCAATGACAAAATTTGAGCTTGAAACAAAAATTAGGATTTTGGAAAACACATAGCTGCTACTGTAGAGCTTGATAACTTCCCAATACATTAAGGACGTTTTCTGATGAGATTGATGGTGATATTAATGAATGTGGAGAATTTGGTATTGGATCATGAAATGTGAAACATTCAAAAGATCTCAAAGGTCTCTGAACTTAGTGAACAAGTATTTCCAAATGACCAAATGTGTAATGTTATAAAATTATGCACAGGTGAAAAATCCCTTCAAAGTGCAAGATAGACCAATAGATTTTAATATTAACAAAATAAAAAAAGTTTATTGATAGATTTTCAGGTACCACATTTCAGACTCCACATTTTAAAAGCTACCACTTGTTGATTTCTGGTGTAGAATCAGAGAATATCCACAGTTATCAAAAGATGATGAAAATACTTCACCCATTTCCAACTATGTATCTGTGTGAGGCTAGATTTTCTTCATGTCCTTCCATCAAAACACCATAGAGCAACATATTGAAGGCAGTGCCAGATATGAGAATCCAGCAGTCCTCTGTTAAGCCAGATACTAGAGAGATTTGCAAAAATGTAAAAGTGTTAATTCTCTCACTTATGTTTTGTAAAATGTATTAATTTCATAAAATATGTGATTTGTGTTAATATACAATGTTGTATTTCAAATACAATGAATTCTATATTTTTTTAAAGTTTTGTTTTAATTTCTAATATGGCACGTATCAATAGATATAACCCACATAATCAAGAACTCTTTGGGGATTTTATTAATTTTTAAGGTTGTAAAGGAGTCCTCAGACCAACATGTCTAAACACTGAGCTAATGAAAGTGGTTCATTGCAAGATGTATTATGGAGGCAGGGCAGATGGAAGTTTATA
This sequence comes from Pongo abelii, assembly GCF_028885655.2. NCBI lineage: Eukaryota > Metazoa > Chordata > Mammalia > Primates > Hominidae > Pongo > Pongo abelii. Next base: position 90,829,799 of record NC_071990.2, on the reverse strand, counting down.
TATTCTCTTTGATTCATCTTCAGATATTTGTCCCAAGCAGCTGTGATGAAAAAGACTGGAAAGAAGTAGGTTTGGAGGGAGGATGGAAACAATAATTCTTTTTTGGCCTTGTTATACTTGAGATGCATGTTGAATATACAAGTTCAGGTGCTGAGTAGGAAATTGGATATGGAAATTCAGGAAGAGGTCGGGGCAACATATAATAAATTTGAGAGACTTCAGCATATAGGTGACAAAAACCACAGGCCTGGGAGTGAGTATAGTTAGAGGAAAGAGAAAGTCCGTGGATGGAGCTCCAAGATAATGCCAGCATTTAGATGGGGAGCAGAGGAGGAGGAGCAGAGGAGGACTCTGCAGAGGAGGGAGCCACAGGTGAAGCTGATGAGAAGCCAGGACAGTGTGGTGCCCCTGAAGCCACAAGAAGAAGTGGTTTCATGGAGGAAGTTGATGACTGAGTCAAGTGATGGTGAGAAGTCTTGTAAGATGAGAATAGAGAGTTGAGCATGGACTTGGCAAGACGGAGATCATCACTAACCTTGATAAAAGCAGTTTCTCTGGAGTGACAAAATCTACAACAGGTTAAGGAAAGAAAGAGAAATGAGGAAATAATGGCAGCAAGTAAAGACAATTATTTTGAGGGTCTTCTTTCAGAACAGGGGCAGAGAAAGGGATTGGTTCTGAAGGAAGCTATGACATCAAGAAAGGATTTAAGATATGCCAGTGGAAATGGTCCAAGAGAGAGAAATTGATGTCCCAGGGACAGTGAAGGTAAATTCAGAAACAGATTCCCTAAGTGAGAGAGAGGGGATGGGATCCGGAGCTCAAGAATAGCGATTGATTCCTGAGGAGGGGAAAGAGCAAACAGAAAGCCCAAGAATGGGGCAGGTCATCCCTCTGTCCTCAATAAAAAGGTTAACTGGGGAACACCTAAAATTGAAGAAAGTTCCAGAGGATGTAAGACAAGAAGGGCGTAGATTCTGTATTTGGGTTGTTGGTTGGTTTTCCCTAGCTTAAGTCTAGAGCGATGATAGACATTCTCCACTGCCCCAGCCATTTGGTTCTCTTCCTCTGGGCTGCAGTAAGCAAAGAGCCCGCCTGATAACCAGCTTGTGAGGTGGCGTCCTCTGTCTGATCTCAGGCTGATCTCAGGCTGTTTCCCAAGCTGGGAAGGAAGAAGGGAAGAATTAGACAAAAAGTGCTTTGTGATTTCTTTGGTAGTTCACTTTCAGTAGGAAGCCAGGGAAGTGTAATGCAGCATCCACTAATCTCTAACTAGATTCTTCTTGACCTCTCCTTATTAAGTCAGTTGGAAAAGGAGATGGCTCTGGAGTTAAAATGTCTCCGTTCGCCTTTTGAGACAATAGGGATTGACAGCTTGAGCAGGTAAGCTTAGTCAGGGCTATATTCCATCCCAAGCACGTGCTGTCCACCTTCCCAGGAGAGTATATTAAATATTATTATTACTAATGATAATTAATACCAATCATTCCCTTGAGATCTCAGGTTAGTGATACATAACTAAGTCTGTGTCATTTCAAGACATCTCCCAGGTGAGGGGGTGGTTTAAGAAACAAAAGGAAGTGAACTGTGTCTGGTTTCATTATGAGACTGGGACTCGTATCAGTCCTTATGCCCCATGGGCAAGACTCAGCGGAGAGCAAAAATCCTGAAATCTGTTTCATCATTTAACATCCTCTTGTCTTATATAGTTCTCAGTAGGAGAAATAAATAGATATGGTAAATATTTATTCAGAGTTTCCTCTTGGAATTTACCAAGCAGGATTTGACACAGCATACACACTGAGCCAATTCCTAAAGGGTATTGTTTACTGAGTTAGTTTTCACCCCGACTGCCCACTGCTTTGTAAGCCTTGTACAGTTCCATGATAAAAAGGAATTCCCTTGAGCACAGTTCTCTTTCATGTGCTCCTTTGCCACTGAGTGAATAGACAGAAGAAAGAAGAAGAAAACAAGGGACGAGACCCAAGTGAGTTGACATTTAATAATAGGAATAAGTGCCAAGACTTGCAGTTGTATCCCACACCCCCAGTAAAAAAAAAAAAAAAAAAAAAAAAATCACGAATAGAGAATGTGGGAAATAAAACACAATAGCAATATGTGAAAACTCCTTGGGGGTTTCATTTCTATAAGCTCAATCCTAGCCAGAGATGTGATGTAGCTGCCCAAAGCATTAATGAAATCATGGTCTGCATTGTAGGACTAAGAAGGTGAAAGATAGTTCTGTGTACTCTTCACTAATAAAATTGTGCTTTATTTGAGATCACGTTTGACAGATACATTGGCAAATGTATTGTTGGCTATAACATGGGGTGGGTTTTTTTTGTTTGTTTTTTTGGGGGTTTTTTTTTTTTTTTTGGTTTTTTTTTTTTGTTTTTGAGACAGAGTCTTGCTCTGTCTCCAGGCTGGAATGTAGTGGCACAAACTCAGCTCACTGCAACCTCCGCTTCCTGGGTTCAGGCAGTTCTCCTGCCTCAGCCTCCCAAGTAGCTGGGACTACAGGTGCATGCCACCACACCCAGCTAATTTTTGTATTTTTAGTAGAGACGGGGTTTCACCATGTTGGCCAGGATGGTCTCCATCTCTTGACCTCGTGATCCACCCGCCTCGGCCTCCCAAAGTGCTGGGATTATGGGAGTGAGCCACCACGCCCAGCCTATAATGTGGTTTTAAATTGAAATGAGATTTTTAAATTTAGAACTTAAATGTTTTTAAAGGACAGTGGCCCAAGACAGTGATAGAGAACCTGAAACCATGTCAAAGAACATTTGAAGGAACTAGAAACAACTATCCAGAGAGAAGATTTGAGGAAAGAGAGGAAGCGGAGCCACCACTTACTCCCTACCATGTATGTAGGTGTTATCCTTCCTCTGGTTGCCCTGTAGGGCAAACCAGTGTTTTTAGGCTACAAGGAGGCAGATTTGCCTGAGAGAGAACTGTGTAATGATGTATGCAATGATCTGGTACATAATAATTCTCCAAAATTGACTTGGCAGTACCTTTCTTCTCATTAGAGGTATTTAATCAGCGCCACTCACTTGGTGGTCAAGACTTTGATGACACATTGAACTAGCTGATCCCCAAAATGCCTGTCACCTCATAATAGCACAGTCATTCATTGCTTAACGATAGGATGCATTCTGAGAAGTACGTCATTAGGCAGTTTCATCATTGTGCAAACATCATAGAGTGTACTTAACGCAAACCTAGATGGTATAGCCTACTGCACAGCTAGGCTGTATGGTATAGTCTACTGCTCCTAGGCCACAAACCTGTACAGCATGTTACTCTACCAAATACTATAAGCAGTTGTAACACAGTGGGAGGTATTTGTGTAACTAAACATAGAAAAGGTACAGTAAAAATATGATGTTAGAATCTATGAGACCACCATTATATATGCAGTCTATTATCAACTGAAATGTCATTATTCAGCACATGACTTTATTTACTTCATGGAAAGTGTAAGTTTGCTTTTCATTAACCATCTACTTGATTAAAATAATGAGCTATGAAGGCCAAATAAAAAGAGGTGGCCACTTTTCCAGAGCTGCTTTTGGTACCTGAGGATAATCTTATGGAATAAATATCTTTGAAATGTTCTAGCTTTTTTGAAACTTCAGCTTTAAAATGTGAAAAGGCCCTTTCCTAGCAGTCCTTGTCTCGAAGAGAAAAGGAAAAATGTATTGAATGCAGACTGAGGTCAGCAAGCCCCTCTGCCCTGTTTCCTTCTTCCCTCTTCTGAAGCTCAGTTGCTTTAGAAAGGAGCTTTGGAGAGAACAGGAAACAAAGTTGATGCAAGAGGCTCACTAACTCTAAGAGAAGCTGTCGGTGCAATCTGTAGTTGTAATGTAGGATAAGTCTTAAAAAATTACTTTGAAGCTTAGAGCCCCAAATTTTTAAATTTAAGGTCTAAAAATTCAGTCTTTTAAAGCAGATTTTGATGACTAAAACCAGGAAAATGGCCCCATCCTTCACTTTTCTTCTTGTTCATTTGGTTAGCAGTAGAATTGCCACCCCCATAAACAGATAAAAGTACTGAAAAACAGGAAGCAACATCAAATAGTTTTAAATTACTTTGGGAAACTCCTGAAAGTGGGTGTAATATGTGTGGGCGTTTAAAAATGAATCGTATTTATGCATTTGATATACAGCTACTTAATTATGTCTTACAGTTCAGCCTAATGTTCATTGGCACTTTTATTTTCCTGCCTATGTTTTGGTCCTTACTTGCCATGTATAACTACTGCTGGTTTGTCTCCCACTGGTACACCAAGTTGTTCAACTAGCTGCTGATAAACGCATTACGAAGTAGGTATGGAATAAAGAAACCACAATAGATGAAAGTGTTAGGTAATTATTTTTTGTAAAAATTATGGTTTGCTTAGTTGGCCTGTAGCAAGACCCTGATGTATTTGGCTGCAGCCAAACAGAGAAATATTTGGCTAAGCTGTCTTCAGCACAGTGTTCCCAAAACAAGTGAAGGAAACCTTTGTTGTGTGAGCACCTTGATATTCTGGAAATGCCTTGCAGCCACCTCCACTTTATCATCCAGAGGGTCAGTGAATGCAACATGGGGCGTGTGTAATGCATAACTGCACATCTGCAATCTGAAGCCTTCCCAGCCCTGATCCACATGGCTCTGGACAGATCTGGCTCTAATATTTGTAGGGCTCCAGACAAAGGCACAATTGAAGCTCAAATGCTGTATGCTTAAATATTAAAATTTATGAATCAGGCTTACAAACTGGTTGTATAAAATACATTCTGTCCTTCTGCCTTGATGTAATGACCTTTCGGAAGGCCAGATTTAAATTTAGAATTATTGGTCTCCTTAGAGTTCCAAATGGGAACATGGTGGTATGGGGGAAACCAGCATACCCCTACCCGCTTCCTTCTTTCCTGCTCCTTCTTCTCCCACTCCCCCAGTCCCCCATCCTGAAGGGGTCTTGAAACATGCACATGGACACCCCAGCCCAAATGTCCAAGATACATGCATATCTCTGTAAATAGCTGCCCTTGGCCATTCTCTCACCCTTCAGGTGGTGTAGCCCACCAAAGGGAGGAAGGACCGAGAGAAAGGGCATACACTGACCCTGGGAGCTCTCTTGGAACCACTTGGATGGGAAATTCTACAAGAGTTTAAGGGAGAGATCATAAGGCAAGGTGGGGGACGATGCCTCCCTGGCCTAACTGAAGGAGAACAGAGTCCTTCCTTGCCTGGGTCTAGGGGCTGTGCTGTCTGTGGGCATTTAAATAAAATCTGCAGCGTCTCCCATTTTTTCATGACAGCAGTTCTTTCTCTTCACACAGAAACCGCTGCTACCTCAACTCGAAGGGCCAGAGCGAGTTGCACACCCTCCAAGAGGAGCACCTCGCTTCTGGGCACAGCAGGAGCTGTGAGGTTTCAGTAAAGCCTCACTGTTGAGGTTTCAGTAAAGTATTTTGCCTGAAGTCCTCTTGTTGGTTCAGCCTCTCCTTCAAGCTTTGTTCCTGTTCCCTCTGAACACCCTACCTCTCCACACACACCTAGATCTCTAACTTGAGACCTGGACAAAGAAACTGCTCTTTTGGGGGATACATCACTCAACCCTAATATTTGCCCTCTCCAGAATCAGTGATCTCAATAAAATTGTGAAGGATTGTAACATCTTTTTGGAAATAATATCAGGGGACCCTTGATACCTGCGGATTTTATTTGGTGCTGATTAAGGGTCAGTATGTCCCTGTGATGCATGTGGCCCCCTCTTTGCCACTTTGTCAGTCACTGACCAGGCCACTTCACTTCTCTACACTTCATTGTCTGCATCTACAAAAAGTGGACAATAATTCATGTCTGTTTCTATTTCAAGTGGATGTTTTCAGGACAAATTTTTAAATACATATATGAAGAACAATCAAAATGTCCAGTCAGTCCTTTTTCCAGTAGAACTTCATTTAACTCTCCAAGAGCTTTTGTATATTACCAAGAAATAGGATTCAGACTTCCCTAAGTTGACAGAAAAGCATGAAATCTGTTTCTAACAGATGTTCCCCATGATCCCCGAAACGTAAACATGTTTTCAAGATGATAGTGAGACAACCTGTTTACACAAGGAAGTACTTTAAAAAGCAAACAAAAAAGCATCACCCAGAGCAGTCATCGTGATCAAAGTGCCGTCAATTATTAGGGCGTAAAGGGAACTGATGACTCAACTTAGCACCACCGCGGTCTCCAGATTTCAGTTTCGTAACAGAGTTTCTTTTCAGGAATATTCTTCATTTACACACAAATCCGATTTTCTTTCTAAATTGTTTCTCGATTTTTGTCAAACCGAAATACCAGGATCTCTTCAAAAGATGACTCCAATAACCAGATGATGCTGAGATGAGCATCACACGGACACACTTCGCCATGGAGAGCAGGGTTGCTACTCCCTGGGATCTTGGTGCCTGGGAGGAGGGACAAGGTCTTCCACACAGCAGCTCCTGGCTGTCTCTGCTCCCACACCTCCCCAATTAGTCAGATGCAGCATAGAAACTCTCAGACTGCATGATGGTAGAAAATAACTTTCTAAATCAATCAAAGTGTGATATTTTGATCCTTTCACATGCCTGGGTATTCTGGGCAAATGCATGCTCAAATCAGTGACTCATGGATCAAGATGCAAAGTAGGTCTCTGAATGCTGGCTAGAAATCAGTTTTTAAACCTGAAGCAAAATATAGTCTGGTAAAAAAAATATATATATATGTATGTATTGTGTCAAATTTAGCAGTTTTTGTGAAAATAACTACCACTGCCCCTCAAAGTATTGTATATTAGGAGTCAGCCCTGAGTTGGAAAGAAGAAGTAGGTTAGCAGAGGTGTCTACATAAAAGCCCATAAGAATTCTTAACTGATAGGAAGGGTCCTTTTTGTTGTTGTTGTTGTTATTATTATTATTATTATTATTATTATTATTATATTTGAAATGGAGTTTCGCTCTTGTTGCCCAGGCCAGAGTGCAATGGCGCGATCTCAGCTCACTGTAACCTCTGCCTCCTGGGTTCAAGTGATTCTCATGCCTCATCCTCCCGAGTAGCTGGGATTACAGGCACCCGCCATCGTGCCCAGCTAATTGTTTGTATTTTTAGTAGAGACAGGGTTTCACCATGTTGGCCAGGCTGGTCTTGAACTCCTGACCTCAAGTGATCCACCGGCCTTGGCCTCACAAAGTGCTGGGATTACAGACATGAGCCACCACGCCCGGCCAAGGAGGGCACTTTTTGAAAGGTTCATTCAAAACTCCTTTAGAATGTGGTTTTTCATTGAAACAAACCCTTTAGATTCCCTTTGAGAATGGTGAGGCCAGACCCTGTGGCATCCTCACTGAATGATACCCCTTTAAACAGACTTTAGGGATAGGCTGGAAACCTGACTTCTTTTTATAATGTCACTTCTATGGAAAATAGATTCGTGTCTCACCATGTATCCTGGAGTCCCAGGAACTTTTCAAATCATTATATGGGCTGTCAGCAGCAGTAGGAATGCCACCAAGACTATAACCCAAAAGCAGGATCATTACCCAATGCCACAGGAAGGGGACAAATAATAGTATGAGCTCCTTATATTTATAGTAAAGTTCAAGTCATGGGTTTATGTGCCAGGATATTCCTGTGATTCAGAATACTTAAAAATACTTGACTGCAATTCATTAAAAGAAAAAATAAGCCACACACACAAAAACCTATTAGAATGAATAATAAACAAGATAATCAGTTTTGCAGGATGAAAGTTCGGTCTCAAAAATCAATTTCTGTACACTATAGCAAGAAAAATGAAATTACAAAAACAATTCCATTTACATAGCATCAAAAATAATTAAATGTTCAGGAATAAATTTAAGAAAAGAAGTGCAAGACTTGAACACTGAAAATTACAGAATACTATAGAAAGAAATTAAGGAAATATAAATAAATGGAAAGACATCCAATGTTCATAGATCAGAAGACTTGTTAAGATGGCAAAACTATCCAAACCTATATAGTCAACACAATCCCTATCAAAATTGCAGCATTTTTGCAGAAATTGACAGGCTGATTTTAAAATTCATATGGAAATGCAAGGGACCCAGAACAGCTAAAACAATCTTGCAAAAGAGGAACAAAATTGGAGGACTCACACTTCCTTTTTTCAAAACATCCTATAAGTAGTGTAGTCTTGAATACAGTACACGTATGCTCAAAGTTTTCAACAAGGGTTCCAGAACAATTTGATGAGGAAGGAATAGTCTTTTCAACATATAGTGCCAGGACAACAGGATATTCACAGACAGAAGAATGAACTTGGACTTATACCTTACACCATATACAAAAATTAACTCAAAATGGATCAGAAAAATAAATGCAAGCAAAATTTCTAAAACTCTTAGAAGAAAATTTAGGGATACATTTTTGTGACCTTGCGTTAGGCAGTGGATTCTTAGATATAACACCACAAGTACAAAAGACAAAAGAAAAATTAGATAAATGGGACTTCATAAAATTAAAAACTTCATGCTTAAAGGAAACCATTAAGAAAGTGAAAAGATGGTCCACAGATGGGAGAAAATACTTACAAATCATGTGTCTGACAAAGGATTTGTATCCAGAATATATAAAGAATTATTACAGCTCAATGCTCAAAAGACAACCCAGACAAGTAATAGACAATTAAAATATGCATTTCTCAGAAAAAGATATACAAATGGCCAATAAGTGAATGAAAAGATGTTCAGCATCATTGGTCATTAGGGAAATGCAAATCAAAATTATAATGAGTTACCACTTTACCCCCACTAGGATGGTTAAAGTCTAAAAGACAGTAATAAGTGTTGGTGAGGATGTGGAGAAATTGGAACCCTTATACATTGCTGGTGGGATTGTCCTGCTATAGCCATTTTGGAAAACAGTTTAGTGGTTCCTCAAAATGTTAAATACAGAGTTACCATTTGTCCCAGTATATTAGTTAGGGTTCTGCAGAGAATAGAACCAATAGAGGGTGTGTGTGTGTGTGTGTGTGTGTGTGTGTGTGTGTGTGTGTGTAGAGAGTGAGAGAGGAAGGGGACAGATTTATTTTAAAGAATTGGCTTACATGATTGAGGAGACTAGCAAGTTTAAAGTTTGCAGGGTAGGCCAGCAGGCTGTAGACTCAGAGAAGCATTGATGTTGCAGTGAGAGTCCAAAGGGAGTCTGCTCTCAGTATTCCTTCTTCCCGGGAGAGGTCAGCCTTTTTTCTTAAGGCCTTCAACTGATTGGATGAGGCCCACCTCATGAAGAGTAATCTGCTTTATTTAAAGACTACTGATGTAAATGTTAATCTCATCTAAAAAACACCTTTGTAACGACATCCAAACATGTTTGACCACATATCTTGGTACGGTGACCTAGCCAAATTAACACATAGAATTAACCATCCTACCCAGCGATTTCGCTTCCAGGTATATATCCAAGTAAATTGAAAACATGTCCAAATATGTCTAACCATACAAAAATGTTCTTGGCAGCATTATTCATAATAGCTAAAATGTGGAAACAATCCAAATATCCATCAACTGATATAAATGGATAAACAGGATGTGGTATATGAATACAATTGATTATTATGCAGCCATAAAAAGGGATGAAGTATTGACACTTGCTACATCAAGTGTGAACCCTGAAAATATGGTAAAGTGAAAGAAGCTAGACACAAAAGGCCTCATAATATATGATTCCATTTATACAAAATGTGTAGAATAGGAAAATCCATAGAGACAGAAAGTAGATTGGTGGTTGCCAAGGGTTGAAGGGGAAAGGAAATGAAGAGTAACTACCATGGGTGTAGGGTTTCTTTTTTGGATGATGGAAATGTTCTGATATTAGATAGTGGTGATGGTCGCACAACTCTGTGAATATACTAAAAAACATTGAATTGTATATTTTAAAGGTGTGAATTGTATGATATGCTAATTATATCTCAATAAACCTGTTAAAAAATGCCTAAGGCTCCAAACATAAGTGGTCCTGGCCACCTAATAGAAAGCAGCAGGAGTTGCTTCTAAAATATAGAATGTATGCTGAATCCCATATGTGAAGAGTTAGAAGGGAATGAAATGATCATCACCATTTACTAGATACCTTCTGTGTTTCAGAAGCTGTGAACATATCAGCTCTCTTAGTCTTCCTTAAAAAACAAAAACAAAAAACATAGCCAGTTTTAAGGGCACACACCTGTAGTCCCAGCTACTCAGGAGGCTGAGGCTGGAGGATCGCTTGAGCCCAAGAGTTCGAGGATGCAGTGAGCCATGATCACGCCACTGTACTCCAGCCTGGGTGACAGAGCAAGACCCTGTCTAAAAAAAATAAAAGCATATGTTGGCTTTATCTTCCTTGTTTGTTCACATCAGGAAACTGAGCCTTTGTTCAAATTGCTTGGCCAAAGTCAGCTACTATGTTGGGATTAGACCTGAGTCTCTCTGACTTTAGGCTTATTCCTAATTCACTGGCCCACACTTCTCCTGGAGGAGAAACCCTGTCCCAAACTGAACAGAGAGTGGCAGGACCTGCCACTTAGAGAGGTGGGCAGAGTCTTCCCAAGAACAAAGGTATGAAGGCTGAAGTATGCTTTTGGAGAAAAAACAAAGGAATTAAATGCAAACGGGAGGCTGTTGCTTTTATGATAAAGAAAAAAAAAAACAGGTTAATTTTTAAAACAAAAGTTCCACAGGGACCACAAGGAAAGTGACAGGAAGACAGAAGGGACCACAAGGAAAGTGACAGGAAGACAGAAGGGACCACAGGATCCAAGATGGCCAATTGAAAAGCAAAACCTAACACTGGGGTAGAGCAAGCATGTCATGGACCAGTAAGAGAAATGAATGTTCCCAGAGTAGCCAGCTGAATGTGGGAGAGGCCTAGCCGTGTTGACAGTCAGTTGGACCAGAAGCCACGTAGGGATGTTCCTGAAGCTGAAACAAGTCGTTTCTCATCCAGAGACAAAAGTGGCCCCAGAAGAAGTTACCCTGGATGCTCCATGGATCAGGATCCAGTACAGGGGCTTGTGGACAAAGTGAAGTCTTGGAGTTCTTTTACAGGAGATTTTAACCTGAGGTTTATGGATTCTTAGGGGACCTACATCGTCTTCAAAGAGTCCTTGAGCTCTTGCTGTCATGTGGAAATGTTTTGTGTCTATGCATCTTGTTCTGGGAAGAGAGTCTTCAGGTTTTTAAAGAATCTATGTCAGGAAGAAGATATTTAAAAGTTATTTAAATGTTTCTCTTAAAGCGCTAGGCTAATTTTCTGGCTGTGTGATAGATTGTGTTAAATGGTCTGGCACTCCTAATTTTTGGAATAAAAATGAATTCTTAGTGAATGATCTCACCGCCTGCAGTGCTGTCTGATTCTGTCCTGGCATTTGATAGAACTTGTTAGGGGATTAGGTAAGACAGGATGTTGGTACATTTGAGGTCATTAAACCAAGAAGGGAAGGGTGGGGGATGCGGGGGGCGAAGAAATCTTGCTAAATATATTGTGGAGCTGAACTAAATGCTGAATAGCTAAGGGACATTCTTTGTGCTCTGTGCCAAGACTTTAAAACCCTGTTTAGAAACAGACTAGAATGATGGAGACAGCTCCATCTAGATGCAGTGCATTGGTAAATGCCTGTCTTTCCAAGAAATACTATTTTACTTGTCCTTTTATGGAGGAGGCGTGGAAGGCTGTGATGTACTGGGTTGTATAACATTTTTGTAAGCGGATACAGCTAGTATAGAACCTAGAGAAACAATAAAAGCCGCCTTTTCACATGGTGTCTCACAGTTCCCGTTTCATTACTAGGAAAATAATGAATATGTCACAGAGAACCTAATTCATGTGAAAGGTTTTTGTCAGCTGAAATGCATGCCCAAAAGTTTATTTTCTACCTGTCTTTTCTTTCTACTTCTTTTTTGTTTCCTTCACTCTTATTTTGGATGTATAGTTTTAGAAAATACTCACTTTAAAAATGTATTGGATGGATAGTGGTGAAGGTTGTACAACAAAACAAATGTACTTTGTGCCACTGAACCGTATACTTAAAAATGATTAAAGTGGTAAATTTTACGTTTTGGATATTTTACCATAATTTTTTAAAAGTATATTGGCTAATACAGAAGGAAAACCCACTTACCCTTTGAGGCAAGAATTCCGAGTATCTTTATGTGGTAAATGCCACACCCTTTCCCACACGTGGTATGAATATGTAAGTCGTAGGACAAAGTGTGTATGGGATGGAAGTGCTCATTTAAGCATTGCATGGTCCCCACTCTGCCACTCACTGGCTATGGGACCTGGGACCCTATATCCCAAAGCAGATGTTAAGCCCTCCACAAATGCTGCCTTCTTCCTCCTCGGTCCATTACTCACATGTTGGTTTTTCAACAGTACAGTGAGACAGTGGGACTCAGTTATCCCCAAGGTCCCTTTCAGCTCTGCTGATCCATAGTTTAAACTCACTATTTAAAAAAAAAATCTACAGAACAGTATGAAAATTCTCGTGGACAGATGTAGTCCACGGGCTTCCCATGTGGACACAGCAGCTTCTGCTGCTTCTGGCTTTCTCTCTCCTCTGTTCCACATTCGTTCTCTTCCCCAGCCTGCCAAGAGTCATCCATGAGCTTGGACATGGGAAGAGAGGGCAGACAGGAGAAAGAAGTGAGGTGGCTCAGGACAGAAGGCTGGGAAAGAGCCTGGTGCTGGATGTCAGGCTGGGCTAGGGATGCAGCAAGCCTGGAGTCAGCCCTGACAGTGCCACATGGTTATGGGTGTGATGGAACCCAAGGCCGTGGCCCCAGATTATCTGAAGGGTATGTGACCACAGGAAGAGTAAGCACAATTGATTTTTATACGAGGTGGATGGTGGTGGGAATGTAGAGATTAGATCCAGGGAGAGAAGCTGAGCTCATCGTGTGAGGAAGACCCTCTGTTGGGGAAGAAGAGGCTATGTCAGGAGGTGCAGCAGGAGAGGAGGGCCAAGGGCAGATGTATGCTCAGTCTCCAGGCAGGATTCAAGCTGGGAGCAGATGAACTCTGGCCTAGGACTCGAGGGCTGGCAAAGGCAGATCCCCAGGGCAATGTCTCTCCTCTGGTCCCTCTATGCGTACCTGTCACTGCACTCTGCAAACACTGATCTTCATTCATGTATTGGTGTAGCCATTCATTCATCAAGTTTGTGCCAGGCACTATTCCAAGTGTCAGGTATCAATGGTTAGCAAGAGAAGCTAGGTCCCTGCCGCTGTGGGTCTCACATGGACCAAGAGAGAAGATAAGTAATTATACAGTAAATAAACATGTGGATTTTGATTATCCCTTGATGGAAACAAGCAGGGCAATGCCTAGCTGTTTGGGAGAGGACAGAGCGCATTAAGGACAGTGTCTCTGCAAGTGACGTATTTGAACTAGACCTAGTGAAGGAGAAGTAACCAGCATGGCTAAGGGTTGTGGGAGGGAATTCTAGGCAGAGAGAGAAGCAGGTGGCAAGGCCAGGCAAGGGCTTTGCATACTCAAGGGACAGAAACGACACTGAAGTATAACAAGAAATTATGCTTCATGAACTGTAACCATTTTAGCACTAAAACTCTTTATACAAATAGTTAAATTGCTATGGGACCTGCAGCCTTGTCAGTTTACTTTCATGTTTTACTGGTAGCACATGGGAAAGTGGTCATGTTTCCTTCGCTGAAGAAGGATGTAGTCTCCCCACATTGTAGAGGAAGGCAGTGTTGTACAGGAAAGGAGGTAGCCTTGACAGGCCAGCTTGGATTCAGATTGCATGTTGTCCTGTCTCCAGCAGTATGACCTTAAGCAAAGCACTTTGCCTCTCTGAGCCAGGGTTCTCTCATGTACCAGATAGGCTAATAATTCCTGTAAAATTTCTAGCACAGTTCCTAGCAAATAGATATTTTCAGTAAATGGAGATGATGATGGCGGTGGCGGCGGCAGTGGTGGTGGTGGTGATGAAGGTGATGATGATGATGATGGTGATGATGTATCAATACAGGTTAGTATTCCAATTTTTATGTTTAAAATCTGCAGAAATCCAAGAATTATTTCAAATTATGTACTTTCAACACATTTCTTTCACACTTTTTCTTTTTTCTGGCTTGTTAGTGGCAAGTAGTTCTGCCTGCACCATCCTTTTATGATAGAAGTGAAAATCTGATAACCTCTTTGTTGTATTTGGGAACTTAAACACCTTGAATGTCAAATAAGTGAATTTTCTAGCTTTGGTTCTTCAGCTAGAGTCCCAGAACCTGAAATGTTGAAGTGGAAACTTTCAGAGCTGTTTAATCTCAATTAATGTTTGGCATCCTGTCTGAAATAACTGCATCTCCCTCCTCACTTCTTTCTCTGTTGCAGCAAAAAAGCCCATTTTCTTTCATCACTTTCCATGCCAGTAGAATAAAATGCAAAAGCCACAAGATCTGTGGTTCAAAGGGGTTCTGCCTTATACAAGTGTCTGTTTAAATTCTGTTTGAAAGATAAAAGTTTAAAAAAAAAAACTTCATCTCTGAATTTCCAAAAAATTAACATCAATTGACCTCTTTCTTTTTGAACCCCTTCAGCCGTAAAATGGCGTGTGACTACTCCATTTAGTGTTTCTGAATATAAATAAGGATTTCAGGGCCACTCTCAAGATGTTTATTACCAAAGCTGTCATCATATTTTCAGTAATATTTTTATATAGCCTTGGAACCAGCTGAACATTTGAGATTTGACCTTTTTAAAAAGAAGATAATGGTATCTAAATGCAATTTGTATTTTTAGAACTAAGTTTTGAAGTCTTATTTTGTTTTCTAACCATTGTATTAAATTGTCTTTCTACTCAATCCAGAGGGAAAAAAGTAAGTGTGTGTGTGTGTCTGTGTATAGACGTGGAAGAATCACTTATTAGCCCTAAAAATCAAAAGTCTGACTTAGGGCAGGGGAACCAGAAGTGGCATTGTGAAGCTGGAAAGATTGGCTGACTGATGTCATTCCCATTGAGATGCTGAACATGATCCCCTTGGGATGCCGAGCAAAATCAGATTGTTTTATTTGGTAAATTTTTTACCTCAAGTGATAATATTAATACAATGGAGATAATTAGCTTAAAAATTCTGTATCCCAACATGCGGTGTCCCGTCCTTGAAGTTTAGGCAAACCTGGATTCAGGTTCAAACAAGAGGGTAAACCAGTTCTGAATATCATGTTTTGTGTGTTTTGTATCACTCCAGATCCCAATAAGGTAGGAAGAGGTGATTAGGATAGGAGAGAATTGACAACAGGAGGACATTGAGAGCAGCATTGGAAATCAGATCATAAACCACTTTTGTGTTTCTTAGAAATTATGTTGTTGGTATTAGATTTGTAATGTAAATGAAAATATTTTCACCTGTAGTTTCCTGGGGACAGACAAATGGGGCTTTCCTCATCAAATCCCATTAAAGCCACTAAGAAAATCCTAGCTAAGAGTTGAGTTGGGATAAAGAATTCAATCAGCCTTACATATACAAAAAGTACCTTCTAGAAAACCTGATCATTTCACAACTAATTGGTAAGAACACTCCCTTGCCCACCATTTGCAGCTGGAGACCCACTTGTACTTTTTGTATGGCTGTTGCTGTAATTGAATACCATTTACTTTTCTTAGCTTCAGAATGCGGTTCCTCGGACTTTTCTTTTTAAGTAAGGTTAAGATTATGCAAGAGGTAGTTACCTAAGATAATTTCCCATATCTGGGATATGTTACTTTACTTGTAAGAGAATGAATAGTAACCATTCAGATACCTCTTTTAAACTTTCCCCCAACTTCTCTAACAGTAAACACGAAGAAATGAAAAAGCAGTGCTTTCAT
Source organism: Pongo abelii (assembly GCF_028885655.2). NCBI lineage: Eukaryota > Metazoa > Chordata > Mammalia > Primates > Hominidae > Pongo > Pongo abelii. The sequence goes on along the minus strand of NC_071990.2, from coordinate 90,813,930 downwards.
GCTTAGTGTAGCATTACCATATCTCCTCACCCACCTTTTCCTAAGAGCAGTCTGGTGAGCTACTTCAAGATTTTGTGAGGTCTTCGGAAATCAATCTAGCCGCAAAATGCCACAAGGCAGGAAGTGTCCATGGTACTCTTATTCACCATTGTTTTGAGACACCTAAACATGTCCCAGCACCTAGGAGAAGGGCAGTGAATACCTATTGAAGGACTATATTGGGTATTGTCCTGTGGGCTTCTGGGGTCTGAAATAGGTCAAGAAAACTAATATGTGAAGCCACCTAGGGCTGCACTGTCCAATCAGGTAACCACTAACGATATGTGGCTATTTAAATTTCAATTGATTTAAATTGATTAAAGTTAAAAATTCAGTTCCTCACTCTCACTAGGTACTTTTCAAGTGCTCAGTATCCTCATGTGGGTGCCATATTGGACAGCAGAGATATTGAATATTTCCATCATTACAGAAAGTTGTGTTAAACAGTGCTAATAGAATAGCATTAGTAGAGGCCTAAGTTAGTGTCTTTTTAAAGTAAAATTCCCATGTGACCCTGATGTGCACTCATAATACCAAAAAGAGCCCTCTTACACATCTCCCCCCACGCTGTAGGAACTTAGCCAAGCAAGGTGGTTGGCCCTCAGTGGTGGCCGTCTCTTTGAGACTGATAGACAAACAGCAGTAAAACTGTTAGCAAGACTGACAGCTGGTATATACTTACTTGGCTATACCAGTTGTTAAAGTTATAAAATACCTGTACGAGTTAATAAAGACCTGCTGGCTTAAGTTTCTTCAGTATTTCTTTCCAATGCCCAAGACACCCTGGCCATTTCTTTAGGATTCCACCAATCTCCCCTCAGTCCAGCAAAATGAGTTAGTTAATGTCTGTCTCATCTCTGGGAGTTGGGGGCTGCTCAAGGACTCTGCGCCAGCACTGCAGGCCCTAGATTGGTGGATGCTACCTTTGGCCTCATGGTTCCTTGACCTAGAGGAGGGATTACTTCCTAAGGCACTCCCATCACTACCACGGCCACGTCCTACATCACAGATCCATTGGCTTCCAAAAGACCTTAAAGTCATTTCATCCAACCACCTCGTTTTACTGAAGAAATCGAGTCCCAGAGAGTCAGGCAGCCAGTTTGTAGCCAATTTAGAAACAAAACTCAGATCTTCTAACTTAGTACTGTTTTTGTTACATCTTCTTGTGTTCTTTTCCTGAACTATGAAATGGCGATTAATATCTTTATGCCTCACAAAGTTTAGTTTAAAAAAAAGATACCTAATATTTTATGTATGTCTTATAATCTGCAAAAAAAACACTCTGTATACATTCTCATGTGATCCCCACAAGAACCTGTGAGAGGTAGTAGGCTCTGAGGCAGTGAGTGGGGTGCCCAGCATAACAAAGCTACTGTGAATGGGAAAGTCTGTATCTCTGTAGCTTGGAAAACTATAAACTCTTTTGTAAATGTAAGATAATATACCATGTGGCATTACTTGCTATTAGCTTGCGGTATTTTGCAGTTCAGGATTTAGTGACATTGAAAGTAATAACTTTGTTCAAGTGCAAGTGATGCAGTGTGTGTGTGTGTATATATATATATATATTTTTTTTTTTTTTTTTACTTTGACAGTGTGCCAATTGCACAGACTTTGGTTCAGCATTGAAACAGAAGTCGGTTGCTTCGAAGTATATTTTTAAAATGAGAGAATCCAAATTTGTAATTAGCTTTACAATGATAGTTGTACAGTTTGAGTATCCAAGGAGTGTCTGGTAATCATTTGCATTATTAATGGTGGTTTGTTTTCTGTATTTCCCCTGAAGCAGTTAGGCCCTTTGGAAAAAACAAAGTATACTCTTTGAGGGGTTATTTCTTCTATTACCATTTTATTTTTCACACCCTGTAGCTCTGGTCTGCTTAAAAACTTAGTCATATACCTGAATGTGGCAAAGAAAAGTCATTTATAAGCTATTCTACCTGCGTTGACACCTAATTATCAGGAAAACGATGCTTAAATTATGAAGTAAAGCCACAGTGAAGGAAATGGTCCACTTCTCTTTGGTCTTTTGATCATTTTGATAGAAACAGTCCTTATTTTTAGAAAAGATTGTTGGGAAAGATCAATTTAAATCACTCCCAAAATAAGATTGAAATTTTTTACACCCACCCCCGACTCCTCAAACCATAACCATCTTATAGTATTAGTGGGTGCAGAAATTGAGTTTATACATAAGTGAAAGAGTGAGGTTATTTCATTTAATACAACAAACAAACATCACTTCAGTTTGCTTTTATTAGCATATGAAAATTGTGGCATTCTCTATACCAATTATCTTGTAAGGTTAAATATACATAAAGGGGAAAGAGAAAGAGAGATTATTAGAAAAAGCTATAAGTCTAAAAGAACCTGGGGCTATAAGACCTGCTTTAGCATTCCTAAATCGTAGCTACATTTGGGAAGAATGTGTTTGTATGTTTCTTTTTTCAAGTGTGTATTTTATCTGTGTCTTCATGTCTTTCTCCATGTATAACCTGTTTTGTGTTATATAACACTCTTACCTCACACTTCTCTATTGTGCTCACTCAAAGAGCTATAGCCTTCCCAGTGTCAATATAGGACTTTCAAAGGGTTTACTGTTGTCTAGAATTTTCTTAGACTTTCTCTGCTTCGTTTAGTTGCTATAGATGGTACTGACCAAAGAGTGGAAAGATCAAGCTTGTGATATATAGCTAGACAAGGAGTCAACATAGTAATGAGACACTAGGCTTGAATAGATCTTTGAAATTCTGAAGCCCAAATTCCTACAAACTTATTGGGGAATAAGTGAGCACATACTTTCAAACTTGCCAGCCACCGGTTTTGATACCAATGCACTTGGTGTTAAATGAGATAATACATACAAGGACCTGGCATTGGAGTGGACACACTGTAATCATGCATAAGGGTTAGCCATTATTATTAGCTATTCTGATTTGATTTTGTCTTCACATCTTTTTCTGCTTTTTGATGCCATCCTGAGGAACAGCAAAATGTCCAAGAAATAGGAAAACACCAGAAGGAAGGGAAATACAAGGCCTCACTACTCTAGAAGCTGAATTATCAACCCACAAATAATCAGTGATTTTTCTTCCCATGATGTTATGGGAATTATTTCTGAATTCTCTCACATGCTTTTCCATGTGAAGACCCCATGGACAAGTCACTGCTCCCCCACTGTCCATATCTAACTCAGTCTGGCCTAATGAGGGTCATTTGATGGTAAACTTAAATTAACTCCATTTCTCTCTTGCTATGTCAAAAACAGCAAGCTGTTCACTGTCTTCTGTGTAAGGAAAACAAAAATAAAATATCTTACATTTGGTCATCATTGATTAGAATTTTGTTAAGTTGCGTGAGGAGCAAGTGTATTTTTCTCTGTCTATGATAAGGTTCATAATTAACCAGGCATTCATGCTGCTGGAAAAAAATATAAATTGGTGCAACCTTTCTAGAAAATCAAGACTCTCAAAGTTTATGCCCTTTCATGCAATAATTCCTTTTCTAGGAACCTGCATAAGAAAATTTTCAGAAATTCAGACAATCTGATATTCAGAAATGTCGCCTAAAATGTTATTTACAATAACAAAGAAAAAAACAATCTGCAATTCCAAAAATGAGGGAAATAAATACATAAGATGTATTTCTATGGGGTATAATACACATGAACATTAAAAAGCATGTTTTAATAATTTTTAATAACTTGGGGAAATACTCATACTCATATAACTCACATTTTATTTCAGAATTGAATGAAAAAAGTAGAAGCAATACTTTGAGTATATGCTTGTATCTGAAAAGAATACTGGCCCACAATCCCTTATCTCTAATTCTAAATGCAAAAGTTTTCAGAAATCAAAAGGGGTTTTGTTTTGTTCTATTTTTAGTAACTTCTTTGGTAGGAAAACCTGGCGTGAACAAATGTGAGGCTCTATTTTACCCCCACTTAATAAGAATATGCATCTATTTTTGTACACAAATATTTAATGTTTAATATTTAATATAGGGTGCTGCTCCATACTCTCACAAGATACTAATGTAATAAATGGTAGCTGCATTGTAATACTCTCTAAAATCCAAAAAATTCTCAATTCTGAGACATATCTGGCCCCAAGAGTTTTGGTGAAGGAGTTTCGGACCCATACAACAAAACATCATTAGTGATTTATTGGTGTCAAGGTTACCATTGATCTTAATTTTTTTTCTTTATTTTTCTGTATGTTTCAAATGTTCTACAATAAGCATGTATTAAGTTATCTGAAAAAATAAATATTAATTTTAAAACGAAACACATTTGAGGCATCAGGGAATCATCTCATTTCGGTCAGAATTCTTAAATCATTTGCTTCCTGAATCTGTTCTATTTACAATGGCCACATGTGTCTTCTAAACCAAGGTGTTCTGATTTGCTGACAGAAAACATGAGATGAAATATAGAAGGTGATAATCTACTGGACATGGGCCTATCTCCTAGGCTGCATTTGGATTCAGGAGAGCCCCTCGTGAGGGCTGCTCACCTAAAGGAGATACCTCAAGGAATAGGGCTTCTAGTAGGCAGAGCCCAGGCATTTCTACCATGGGCTATAGTGTCTTATTCTGTTCATGAGGATTGGTCAAGAGGCCGACAGCCAGAGGCACAGACAGTTGTGTGAGATCATAACAAGCAGAACGGAGTATGGCGAGATAGCAGGAGAGAGGGGGAAACATTCACATGCATACTTTCATCTGCTAATGGACAACTTTTCCTTCCCAATTAGGTGGACACTCACTGACCTGTCACAAGGTTGCCCCACAACACTTTGGGGTCCATGTCTGAATGGATTGCCGGAGCCTCCTCATCTCTCCCTTTGCCCAGTTCCCTGCATCCTAAGACTCGAAGCCAGCACAGGACCTGGAAAAATTACATGTAAGTTTTGACCAGGGTTTATTTTCCTTAATTAAACAATGATAAATATTTTCTTAGGTGATAGTGACAAATAGCCCAAGCACACATGAATTCCTTTTTTTTTTAACAAAGGAGCTGGAGAGTTATCATCGAGCAAAGGTTGGAATCTGTATATTGGTGGCTCCTTAACTCAGTGGCTCTTAAATTTCAGCTTGAATCAGAATCACCTAGAGGGCTTGTTGAAGTACAGCTTGCTGGGCCTCAAGCCCAGATTTCTGATTCAGTAGATTTGGTACAGGCTAGGAATTTGCTTTTCTAACAAGTTTCCAAATGAGGCTGATGCAGCTGGTCCAGGGACCCCAATTTGAGAATCACTGCTTTAACTCATGTGCTTGAAAAGATGAAAAAGGTAGAAAACTGTATATACTTGAGTAATAAATAGCATTAAATTAAGAAATTTAATGCTTTGCTTAATACACTGACTTATGTCTCAGAAAAGAGTTTTAAGGTTCACTTAGCACCTTCACATTTGGAAGTCCAGCCCAGTAGATGCCATTATTCCGTGCCAGCTTTACCCCAGAGCTGCTAGTACCAGCCATTCTTTGCCCCTGGTTTTCAACAAGTGTGACTAATAGTGCTGTTATTAGGCTAAAACAACAGCTACAGTCCTTTTGCAGGTGTGCTCATCATGGTTTTAGACACACTCAAAAGAGAAAATCTTTTTTCCCCTGAGTTGGGAAATACATTGTTCCCTTTCAGAGTGAGTCATCATAGCATTATCCCTCCCCTCACACACTTAAATGTGATTTGATTTACAAAACACATGTGAGACAGAAAGGCAAACATCACATGTTCTCACTTACTCATGGGATCTAAAAGTCAAAACACTTGAACTCCTGGACATAGAGAGTAGGAGGGATAGCTACCATAGGCCAGGAAGGGTAGTGGGGGTTGGGGGCAGGCCATGGAGGCGGGATGGTTAATAGGTACAAAAAAATAATAGAATGAATATGGCCTACTATTTGATAGTACAGTAGAGTGACTATAGTCAATAATAACTTACATTTTGTAATAAAGAGTGTAATTGGATTGTTTGTAACTCAAAGGATAAATGCTTGAGGGGATGGATACCCCATTCTCCATGATGTGCTCATTTTATATTGCATGCCTCTATCAAAACATCTCATGTACTCCACAAATATACACACCTACTGTATATCCACAAAAGTTAAAAATAAAAAAACAAAACACACATGGGAAGGGAAGCACACCTCCAATGAGTAACCCAAGCCAGCAAGTCCAGGTTTTGTGAGATTCTAAGTTCTCAAGACTGAAAAACTTTGCGAATCATTGTGTTGTGGTGTTAGCTTTCGAACAGGCCCATTGTCTAACTGCTGAGGACAAGAACAATTTATTCCACATTAATAGAAAAAAGTAGAAGAGTTTGACTAAACAAATGCACATTTGGACACATGTAAGCGTACATACAAATGTACATGTGTACCTGTGAATAGATATATGCATTGTATGTTTCTGAGCTTTGACTAGGAATTTGAAACAGCATTTTTTCTTTTGTTTCATTGAGTCAATGTGAGTGTAAAAATAGTATGAGTGATACTGTCCAGGAAACATTTGAGAAATTTCTGCGCATTTTAAATCTGTGGATAAGCACTGTGATTTATAACATTTTGCTTGGATATGGTAGATGTTATCATTCAGAGTAGCACTTAGGATTTACATTTCTCTTATTATAACTCTCTGGAGTTGAGAATAATCACTGTTAATAAAGCAATTGCCAAGCAAAGAAAGAACATATGTATTGCCTCAACATTAATAGAGTCAAAAATCCTGGAGATAGACTTAAATGTACAGCAGGTGTATGTTAAAATGTTTAAAATAAAACCCACAATATCAGAAAAATAAGACAAAAACCAGTAAGTGTTAAAAGTGATCTATAATCGAATTAACCCAGAGGTGCCTTCTGGGGGCTGCCCAAAGGGTAACAGGGCTAGGATTTGGACTGATAGAGTTGTGAGTGATGTAATTATTATTACTCCACCCTCAAAAATATACCATCTCCAACAAGCACTAGTTACTCTGCACTGCATTCCTGGAAGGAAGGTTATCAGTTTATGAGACATCTTCATAAAGTGGAAGAAGGAGGTTGGATCAAATGCCCCTTAGCGCCCTCTCCTGCTCTGCCACTCTGCAGATCTCCACGTTTACACATCCAGTGTTCCTGTGGGATGACCTTTACTGTCAGTCAGTTTCCTGTCTACAGGTCAGGAAGGAAAGAAGTTGTCATGACTGCTTAGGTGAATCATGGCTTCAGGCTCCTGCTGGATCTGGCAGGACCTGCCTGGATCACTCCCCATGTCTTTGGACAGAGCGTTCAGTCACTGAGTGAGTAGGGTGCCTATAAAACTGAATCTTGTGGGGCAGAGGGCGACAGGGGGCATGTGGGAAACTTCTATACTTTCTGCTCAGTTTTACTGTGAACCTAAAACTGCTCTTTAAGATAAAGTTTATATATTTTAAAAAGTAAATACTAAACAGTATGACAGTTCCTCAAAAAAAATTAAACAGGATTACCAAGTGATCCAGCAATTCCACTTCTGGGTATATACCAAAAAAAGTGAAAGTAGGGAATTGAGCAGATAGATGTGTGTACACCCATGTTCATAGCAGCATTATTCACAGTAGCCAGAGGTGGATGCAACCCAGGTGTCCATCTACAGATGAATGGATAAACAAAATGTGGTGTATATTAATACATACAATGGAATATTATTCAGCCTTTAAAAAGATGAAATTCTGACACACGCTAACCACGTGGAGGAACCCTGAAGATGCTAAGTGAAATAATCCAGCCACAAAAAGGCAAATATTAAATATCTCATATATATGAGATACCTAGAACTGTCAGATTTACAGAGTCAGAAAGTAGAATGGTGGTTGCCAGGGGATGGGAGGATGGAAAAATTGAAAGTTGTTGTTCAATGGATATTAAGTATCAGTTTGGGAAGGTTGGAGAGTTCCGGAGATGAATGATGATGATAGTTGCACAACAATGTGAATGTATTTAATGCCACTGAAATGCACACTTAAAAATGGGTAAAAATGGTAAATTTTACGTTGTATATATTTTACCATAATTTTTTAAAGCTTTCCTCCTAAGAATGCTGTGCAGAATCACTAGCTAGTGCTTGATAGGGATGCTGCAGTTTGTGAGGGTGCAGGAGGAACAGATCATTATGTCTCTCACACCTCCCTCATCCCTGTTACCCTTTGGGCAGCCTTTAGAAGACAACAAAGGTAAGGGATCCACTGAATGGTATATACTTCAGTCCCAGGAATGAGTTTCCTATCAGAGTAAAGACACAGTTGTCAGAAGCCATCAAGGGAATTTGCCTTAAACAACTGTGGTCTCTACTAAAATGCCATTTACACATCTAGAAGACCTGCTTCACTGGGGTGAAGGAAAGCGTGAGCCACCCATGCTCCAGCAGTGGGGCTGCTCCATTTCCTCTAGATGGGTGTTTGTAAACCAGTGCATGCACAGAGCATGGAGAGAGTCACGGAGCTGTGTGCCTGACTGTGGCTTCTGAAAGGTCTTAATCAGCAGAGGTGGACATGGAGGCAGGAACCAGGGAATGCAGTCTTCCCGTAGATTCCAGCGCGGTAGAAAATGAAAGCTGTGAGAGGAAATCCACAGCAGATAGTTCTCCCGCTGTAGGGCCTGTGATTATTATGATGCCTGTTTTACATTCTCCAGGTGAAGCAGCATTTATCCCCCGTCACCAAATCTCTGTACTGATGGGTATTATTGTACCCGTAAGTCACAGACAGGTTAGTGAGTGGCCGGTAGTCCTGTGAGGAACACACAGGATGGAACTCACTAGGTTAGTCCATTGTACCCTACTTTTTTTGGCTTTTGTGTTTTATTCTACATTTCTAGAAATTTGGCCTTGAAGAACAATCAACAGTTTTATGGGGCCCAGTAGCCATACTTTATTCAGGTCATCTTCACTACCTTTACCCTCTACCCCTAGGGCTGACCAGGGGTTAGAATTCCTGAAGAGCCATATATAAGGATCCATGGTTTCAAAAAGTTCACAAACTGCTATCCTAAATTATCCTACTATCTCCTTAAGATACCAGTATATATATAGTCTGTTACAGAGGCCCTATAGCAGAACCATTATATATAATTTTGCTTAAGGAAAAGGTGTAACTGAAAAGAGATAAAATGAATTTGTTAAAGTACAATATATAAAAATTAGTCCACTCATTCTCATGCCAGACTTCCCAAACCTGCTTAGAAAGAAACTCTTCATGATTTTCACTTAGGTATTGGAAAACAGGGCAAAGGAAAAGAGGTTTCTGAGTCAGTTGCCATGGGGAGCTGCAGAGATACCAAAAAAAAACTGGAATTAAAGGTTTTTGTAGAGGAGAAAATTCAGGTCAGCAAGTCTAAGGGAGAGGAAGGTACGGGCTTATTCATCTTTGACATCCACCCTAAGCTTGAGTTGAAAGGGCGTGGATATGGAATCTAATAAAAATAAATTCCCGCCCCCCCATGAGTTCATAGACCAGAATTTTTGGATAGACACACTGACACAGATTTTCCACAGAGAAAAGCATCAAACCAGCAGTCACCGAGACAAAATGACATAAAGTAGAGAAGACCAACAAAGACAGACCCTAGTGGGATCTCCTTGTGTCCTTGTCTCGTCATTCGCAGGAATCAGATGTGCCTGGTTCCAGACATTGAATTTGTGTTTACTGATGGCTTTGCTACCTGGAACCCAACTAGCCAGAACCCTGAATTAGCTAACCTTCATACTTCCCCACCCCCCTCCCCTTCCCTCCCACACACCCCACCCTACCGCACACACCACACTTCCCTTTTTCAGCGATGAAGAAAACAAGATAGCTTTGGTTTTGAGTAAAGGTGGGGTATAAACCCTGGAGGATACTTGTAACTAATCACACTGACCTGCTGAATCATTGAGAATGGTTAGATGTTTTATAAAGAGGAAAAGAAACTGCTTTGGAAAACCTTCAACAAAAAGCATTTTCTAGTTGTCAATTAACCAGAAAATCAAAATAATAAAAAATATTCTTGTCCTCAAATAGGCTCACTAAGGTTTTAGTGTACCTATTTCCATGCTTTAATAATAATCTAAAAATGTTGACTGAGGATAGAACAACATACCATTCATTTTTATTCTTCTCGAGAAACTGCAAGTTTTGGCTTTTACCACCTTTCCAGTGCCAGAGGTTAAATGTTAAATGTTCTGTTTATGTTAAGCACTGTAAAAGTTGTGATATTACTGGTTTTAAAACTAATATATGAAATCATTTTATGAACCTATGTATTTAGCTCCTATAGTCATTGGGAACCAACGGCATACTTTTGAAGCCAATTCTGTTTCTTTTTTAAAAATAAAAAGAACCTATGATATGATTATTTGTAATATTCCATTTCAGATTCAGATTATGTTCTGCTCAAGAGATCATCAAAATTAATTTTCATTCTCTGCTAATGGTACAGAGAGGAGTGATGTTACCAGCATGGTTATATACATTAATAGATAAATCAAAAATTTCAAATGATAATTCCCTGAGTCGTGAGTCTCCAAATAATCTATGTTTTATTATAAAGCTGCCTACCCAGTGACATCAGTTGTAGCACAAATTGTTTATCAATTTATTCTAATAGTTTCCAATCTGTTGATTTTTAAGAAATTGTTTGTGTGCTCTTTTTTGGATGCACCTGTCACTAGTGAAATGATGCCTCTCTGTAAGCCCGGATTTAACCCAGGGCATTGCAGCATGTTTTTCCAAGGATGTCCCATTAGATAGATCTTGTAAGAGTGTGCGCCTGCAGCCTTGTGGCAGCTGGAAGTTGCACAGACTGTGCGTCATGAGGAGGAAAAGCACTTCTGCTCTTCTGCCCCAGAACAGTATTTACAAATCTTTTCAGGATAGCAAGATTTTTAGAGTCCTTGCGGTGCTTAATTAGAAGCTATAATCTGTTATTTCTAGCATATTTTTCCCATATTATGTGCCTTACTTGTCATCAGTTCAGTTCAGATTGGTATGCTGGGTCCTTGATTTCTTGACAGAAAGTGTCAGAAACTTATTGATGCAGTGTTCTTGATTTCTAGACAGAACCAGAATCAGAAAATAATTGTTTCCTTTTATCTAAACAGAAGTAGCTTTGTTTTCCTTATTATCAAAGTGATACATGTATTCTACATAATTTATAAAATAGCAGAAAATTGAATAAAGGTAGAGATAAATTACCTATAATCTGTCTGCCCAAATATAACCTACCTGTTAACTCATACTTTTATGTATTTTTCCAAACTTTTTTCAACTAATTAACTAATTCCAAATTTACAAGCAGTGCTCTAGACTGATTACATCCTACAAGCTGGTGGCACTTAGGAATGATGCCTTTAAGTGTCATCTTATAGGACAGTGATCTCCTTGTTGCTTTTTTTTCTCCCTTCTAATTATATTAATCAGCTCTTATAAGAACAGATACCTGTGTGGACTCACCAGTATCTTTATCAGGTGGAAATTCCTATCAACCAGTATTTTCATTTCTACCTTCTGTCAGTCAAAATGATACTGAGTGGCCCTGTAAGATCCTAGTGGGCCTCTGGAATCATAAAGGAAGATTCAGTTATGTACAAGATGGTTTTGGTGTTAGGTCAACTGAATGTGTTCTGATTATTTAGAAATTAGTAATCACTGTACTATAAGGCAATTTGGCAGAAATGGGAAAGGTTGAGTTAGCCAGATCTTCCCATTCCCCATTCACAGTCTAAACAATATGGACTCCAATCAAGTTCTGATTTTATAATTTTGGTAACAAAATTTCATTCAAATATATGCCTTCTTGTGCTGTGAACAGACTTTTCCTTTAACTTTGCATCCTTTATCCCCCTTTAAAGACGCATCTCTTTCTATTGCAGTGGTGTGATTTTGTAGCTCCTTGAGTTGTGCTGGTATCTCTGTGCTTCCCTTTGGAGAGTACTAGGCCTTCAGGTTAGGATGAATCCTAACACTTGGCCAAGGTTAGGAAGGGCTTTGAGCACTGAAAGAAAACCAAGGTAAAATTTAAGGAACTGTTAAAAGATTCATCTGAGAAATGTAGAATTGTAATCCACAAACTTTATGTCAGTAGAATAGGAAGTATTTAGTAAGCAGCTAGCTGCTAGAAGGGATTTCGTTTGTTTAAAAAAAAAAGAAAAAGTCTGTCTTTGACATTGGTTATATCTAGGTTTTATCATCCCCTGTACAGGACTCTTAAGTTCCTTGAAAGCAGTGACTTTGAGAGCATCACTTCATGTCCTCTGTGTCCTTGTATGTAATAGGAACTCAGTGTGTATTGAATTAATCTTTCTGTGGCTCTTCAGTGACAGATGAATGAATGTGCTCAATTCAGGTAACTACATTTGACCTTTTTCCTACAGCAGTTGAAGGGTGTTTGGGTAGCATCCGCGATTGTGTTGAATGCCCTGGTTGGTTACAGGTGTGGGGAAGTGGTATACAGTACTTTGATCCTCCCTTGGAGAAGGAGATGCTAATGTGGATAATGAGAATTTGGTTCTTTATCTTTAGTTTCGATTTGGCCGCCTTCCTTCACTGAGTCACGGTGCTCACTTGTTTAGTGATGGGCATGTCATTTAAGCCTGAGACTGTCCCTCAGACTGTTTATGACGTTGGATCTGAATTTCCCATTAGATGAACAGCCAGCATTTGTCATATAAATTCAAGAACACACTAAAAGTTTGTTGGCTTTGTAGTTGACATTGAGATTAACTTTCTCTAACCTAAACCAGTGAAAACTAAAATGCTTCTCACCACATAAAAGTTTTGCTTTCGCTGCGTTCAGACCCCTCCTACCTTGTCACAGCACAGTCATTTGGAGTCTGATTTGGGGGCGGTGTGGTTGTCTCAGTGGCGTATGACCCACTTTGTGTAATACTTAATTGCCTGTGTTTTTACAACACAAGTCAGAAGTTCTGACGATAGTGGACTATCACCCAAAAAAGATTTTCTGAGACATCTCATCAGAGCTGCTCGAGTACCGCGCATGAAGACGGTGTTAGCTCTGCAGGGCATGTGCTAACTACCAGATGATGAAAGAACATTTCCTCTAGTTTCTGGATAATGAGCAGGCACACAGGTAAAGATGCGTTTCTCAGAGTTGACACCTTTTGTTTCCTAATGATTCTGATGATTTTGTTGAACTAGACTTTTAAATATTAATTGTTACCTGCATATGTTTGCTGTTGTGGTTTGCAGAGGGCTCAGAGGAACAAGCATTTTAATTGGTATCCTGAGACTGTAATAACTTTTTATTAAATGTCTGGAAAGATAGTAATCAAAAAGAGACTCTCATCTTTATCTTCTCTGTGCCCCTAGCAAACATCCTCTTCATCAATTTTGTTTTTATTATTTGCCATCAAGATGGTTATCTCTAAATATCAGATGCTTCAATCCACAATGATAACCATGTGTGAATTAATGCTTGATAAGCTTCAGGTTATCAGGTGGAGAAATGTGGTTAAGGCATACAGAAAGAAAAAATGCACAGAAGGAAAGGGATAGCAAGGGGATACTGTTCCTTGGTAAGCGTGGTGCCACCGCAGACTAAAAGCAGATATAAGTCAAGTACTACTGACTTAAGTTTGGCAAAATCACTCCTCACAGCCCACTCTGTTTTAGAAATGTTTATATTTCTGATATGACTTTTGTTAATTTGAAGAACTTTTAAAATACCATCATTGTTTCAAAACAAAATGTGAAAGGTGTGGATCACCTTCCTGAATTTACAGAAAAGTTTTTGGGTACATTTCTTTGCGGAAGATTGGCTGAGATGTGGTTCACGGCAGGGTGGTGCCCGTGCCTTACAGATCACGTTGTCTGTACACTGACTGACATACAAACTTAAGAGTCTTTGAAAATGCCCATTGGTAAGTCAACATTGTTTTCCCTGAAAGTCCTGAGACAGAAAAAAAAAAATGAAAGTACAAACACTAACTGGAAAAAATGTCACACATTTTAGCCACTTTGCATCCCTTGTTAGGACAAACCCTGGGCTGGGTTTTTTACATTTGTGAAGTTGTGTGGTAGGTGGGGCAGTGTGGGTGGCCCAGAAAAAGTAGCGGTTAGAATAAGATTTTCCATTTATTGCCCTTTGTGCATGGCTAAAAATAAGAGTCATACAAATCAGAATATGTAGTGCAAGCAAAATCACTCTGTTAATTCTGAAGACTGGTTTGCCCACATCTTTGCATCTGTCTGGTAAGTGGTATATTGGGAAATAATTTGTCTCTGTTTAAATAGCAAAAGGCAACCAAGTTTTTGCGTTGTTTGTCTATACATGATAGTTTATCAGCACTTTTCTCTTCCGAAGGAAGAAAGATCCAACTTGTACATAAACAAATTGTGTTGATGGAAGGAAGAAAGAAGCATGAAACCCTTGAATCTTTTTTAAAAAGGAATTGCCTTATTTGAAATGCGGTTTTACAACATCCATCTTCTTGGCTTATTGTTAGAAAGTTCTTTCTTGTAAACTCATAGCACAGCAAGGAAAGGATATCTTAATAGTGTTGCCCTAGAGATTGGAAAACTTTTTGTGTGTTTGGATGGGGGGGGAGAAGGGACAAGGATGAGCATACGCCTGCCCTGTAGTACCTTCTGTAGACACAGATGTTGGAGGGACAGTTAACCAAGTAAAAACTCCCCTGCATCTGGCTGCTGAGTCGAATACAACCACAGTAAGTGATAACGTGTCCGTTTGTGGCTAGAAGAAACACCAAAGAGAGGCGGCGCCAGCATTCACAGGGAAATTTGTGCCTTCGCGATCCCATTGATGGTGCTGTCCCGTTCCACTGACTGAGTGGTTGTGGCATTTCCAAAGAATGAGAATGTCTGCAAGTGTTCTGAGCCTTTCAGTTTGATGCGCTTTGTAAAATGGATGAGTCAAGAGGGCAGTCATTCCAGAAGACTCTGAAAAATGAAGACTGCAAATCACATTTTTCTTTGGCATCCCCAACTGTGGCAAACAGTGTGGCACAGTGGTTACAATGAGTTGAGAGCTTTAGGAGGAAAAAAGACTCCGGATCAAATCTTAGCTTAGCTACTTGTTGACCTTGATCTGTTAACCTCTCCTAGGCCTGGGTGTCTTTATCTGAAAATGGGAACAGAAGTAGTACTGCCTACCTGAATGAGAGGGTGGTTTTGGGGATTCAGTGAGATGAAGTACATAAAGCACAAAGCCAGCACTCCACAAAATGATGTTGGTGTTATTGTCATTTGTGCAGTTACATCATAAAATGTGTTGGAGAATTTTAAAGCATTTGGGAGTTCTCCTCTATTCTTGGAGTACAAATTTTGGAATTAAATGGACAAAAGATCAGCCTCTGGTTCAGTGTTTCAGAAGAATACAGGCATTTATAGAGTGGTTTGCTTCTTCTTAGGTTACTAATCCCATCTGGGGGATTGTTGTTTTTTTTATTTTGCTATTAGCACAATATAAGCCTCTCTTTCCTTTTAAGATTAGTGCTGTGTTGAGCATATTCAGTAATTTTTACCTTCTCCCTGTTTTTTATTTAAACATAGATTTTCAGTTCTAACATCTGTGCACGTTAATTGTAGTGCCTGCTGGTGTACATTATGAAAGAGAGTGCCAACGTTGTAATCAAGTAAGGCTAAAAAAATATTTCAGGTGGAAATGGGCAAAACTTCAGGAGCAATAGCTTCCATGGTGGTGTAATTCCTCACAGAAAATATTGCATCTGTTATAATACTGGTTACTGAACAATCTGACAGATAGACCAGATGCTGACAGGTAGAAAACAATTGCTGTTGCTTTTATTTTTATTTATTACGCTTTGCAAATTATTTTCTGTTTAATACAATGTATACCTGTCCTTCTAGAGTCCTTTTCCACCCATCAAAGTTTTGCGTTATAAAGTATATTGTGTATTTCACAATACAAAGTCATAATTGTGGACATAACTTTTTGTTAGCCTTCAGGATTAGATGCTAAGACTTCAAATCAGTCTCCCTTTAACCTCCTCCAGGACTTTCCTAGAATGCTGTTTCTTCATTTATCAAAGTTAAAGAGAAGGTATGACTGTACCTTAACTTTGCCTCACCTGAGACCTGACAAGAAGTGATGAATTAAACCTGTAAGCTAAAGAATTAAAATATGTGACAGATATAAAACAGTGGTGGCTTAGTTTTCTCAATTGTTGTATTTTGCTGGGTTGTTTTTAAATCCTCTTCAAATTTTCCTGTTCTTAGTCTGTCTACCATCTCTGCCCCAGGTACAACTTGTGACTTATAATTTATATATTAGTATTCTCATCAGATTTTTGGTTTTTGTGTTAGGAACCATCAGTCTGGAATAAAGACAATTCTCAGGTCAACTCTGCCAGGGAAATCTGTCTTGTATTAAAATGATACCAGCTCAGCTTCCTCCAGTGTCTCCCGAAAATGCTGCTTTCTCCACTTTTCTCTGTTAACGAAATGGAAGAATGCTTTTCAGGCCGAGCCAATCATTCTAGGTGACTTTCAAAGTTCCTGGCATTGCAGATACAGCTTCTGTTCCCTCTACACACTCATATATTCCCCATTATCTTCGCCATCCCTCTTGCCCTTTGCCATAGACCGAAGTTTCTGTAAAAATAATAGGTGAGAGAAGGTGATAAATTAGACTCTGGCTGTGATTCCCTCCCACACCTTCATAAGGAATGACAGATTCTGAAATGCATCCTGTGGATACACCGTGTCCTCCTTCCTGCAAAACTGCCAGTTTTAACTTATCCTTCATGTGCAGTTTGAGGGTACTGGCCAGGCGGGGCTCATTATTCCTTTGGTTGAATAGTGTAAAGTATTTGCAATGGAGATTTTCTCTAATGATGTATTGTAAGTGCATGTCCGCATTGCTGGTTTAATGCACTCGGTCACAGAATGCTTTAAAGTTTATTGCTAATGGATGAATCCTCCAGAAAACGGGAATTTTCAACAAGATTGACATTTGGAGTGCGAAATATAAATCTAATGAGAGTATTTTAACCCAGGTTTGTAATTAGGGCTGAGTGGAGTGAATGTGTACATGCACACCAGAGAAGGGCACAGAGGAAGGTGAAATTGCATGCTCTCCTCTGAATGAGGGATGAAGGCCGATGGATCAGTGTCAGGCCACGACACGGTGAAGTATAAACGATACTGTCACCAAGTACTGCACAGGGTACCGAGGGAATTCCACTCTAGTAAATTACATTACTTAGACAGACCTGAAGGCATTGTGTCGGAATGAGCAAAGGGAAAGGGGGCTGTTGGCACCATGCAGAAGATATTACAGTACAACTAGCTTCAGGGATGGAATTCACTAGTTTCCATTATACCTGCTTATTTTGTATTCTCCTTTGCTAATTAGTTTACAGAAAGTTACAAATGTGTACATGTGAAAGAACATCATGTCTGCTTGGAGTATGGGTTACAATGGACCATAAGGGAATAAGTGTTAGTTGATTTGTATGAACTGGTCAGTGTGAGATTCTTTTTCTTTTATTCACAGCTGGGTGATATTAGGTGTTCAGTAAAAGCTTGCCATTGTTTTATTTTCTTTTTGTGAGAATCTCACCTGCATTATGAAGATTTAATCCTCATTCGCTCAGTAACATAATGCATTTCTTTTCTACCCTTCCTTTACGTGTCTTTAAATCTCACCTATCACTGGTCTCCCCTCATTGCCTTCCATCCCTAAGGGAAACAGATTGTACTGTCACATAACATTTCATTTTGTGAAAGAACTCAAAAGTTAACAAAGGTGATTCCTAGAGTGGGACTTTTAGAGAAAAATCATTTTTTTCACTTCTTCTGTTTTCTTTTATCCCTCTGCAGCAAAGCGAGGCCACCCTTTTTGGGTTTATCTGTCTCTTACCATCTCTGGATCGTCTCTTACCATCATCTAGATCATTGCAGATGTGCTAGTCACCATTTTCCAGTTTGACTTCAAATGCTCATTCTTGAAAAAGCCAATACCAGGTGCTCTGGAATTAGTCACAGTCATTTTTTAACTAAAGAGCAAGTGTCTTCTCCTGAATGGATAGAGATCCTGAAACAATATCCATCCTTTCTTAAGTATATGTCATACTTTGTCCTTAGTGAAATAAACCTGAGAAGTATCTCTGATTAGTTAACAGAGAGAATACATAGGATTCTGAAAAATGTCTCCACAAGGCTTCCAAATGGCAGGTTTTCTGAAACAGGGTCACAGGTAGATTGCAGTGACGATAATAATATCTTGGATGTGACTTTTTTTCTTTCCAAAATAATACTCTGTTGGGGTCAGGGTATCATAATTTATTTTGTAGCCATAGTTACAGTCTTATTTTATTCATCCAATCATAAAATAGTAAAGCCAACACACTTGGAAAGCCAGGTTTGAGTGTGGACAGGAGAAGCCTTGGTTAACAAGAAGATACATCTGTTTTATGCCGGGTACCTCCACCTTAAAAACGCTTTTAGTTTATGATTCTAAAATAATATCTAAGTGTAAAAGGCATCATGTAAAATGTTTTTGTGCCATATATCATCCTCAGCATAGAAAGGCTGTGCTTACAGACTTTGCTTTATTCACTGAAGTCCTACAAAAGTCAGGGACTCTGAGCTGTGTGAGAAATGAGGGTCTCTCCCTACATAAACTCACTAAAATTTTTCCTTTTTGTATTCTGTTTACTTTAATGGTAGTGTGTGCCTTATATGTTCTTTTCGTCCATGACATCCACTGGGAAATAACATTTTGTTGTTTGCCACAACATTACACCTGTGACTTCTTTATTTCTCCTGTCCTCTTGATGCAGCATGCTGTCAAACTGTATCTTTTGAGTTGTTCTAAATTGAATCCTGGTCAAAGGGATTTAACAACATCTAAAACGGAACTAGCTTAGATTCTGTTCCATTCTGTAGGGGTTCCTTTGTTCCTGCTTACCTACCCATGTCTGTCTGTATTCTATTCTTTTTCTTAGATTAAAATTGGAAAGGGAGAAAGGGGGAGCTCCTTAGGAGAAATAGGTCTGTGGAGAATTGTGAGTACTCATTCAGAAGCTATTCTTAGTTCTAAGAAATATAATGAACTTGAGCTTTGAGTCCTACTGAATCTCCCATTAATGATCCCACCATCGCTTCCACCTCCCATCTGATTATGTTCTCCCCAAAGGCTACTGATATTTTTCCCCTAATATTCTGAATGGAGTCTCTTCCAAAGAAAGCATATCTTGAAAGGAATTGAGCCCTACTGCAGTAATAGTGTACTGGATGATTCTTAATTGTTCTATTAAGTGCTTCTGTTTTGCATTACCATAATGTCTGCTGTAGCGGAAACTTTTCTATAGACCTTGACTTGTCAGAAGTCAACCCCTTAATGTGAGCACTTCTCTTACATTATCATTATGGTGTTTCCAACTGACAACTGCTGCCACACTGCCATGGTCCCTGAGTTCCCAGCGCTTCAGAAAAAGAGACTTTTGTTCTGGCTTGTTGAGGGGAAAAAATGCAAACAACAACACTAGCTCTACCACCAGAGATCCTATAAAGACATGTTCAAATGAACAATAAAGTCATTTGTTCACATATGACATAAGGCTATAAGAATTTAAACAATAAGACCTCTTGTGAAATGTGGCAAAATATGCACCACAAACATTGTGAAGTTCTCTGTCTTGTGGAAGGCGGTTTTTACATGGGCTTCAAAAAACCATTAACTTATAAACTACCCTTTTAAAAAAGAAAAGAAAATCATTTGTTTCACTATAACGTTAAAGCAATTTCTGTTCTAAGGAAAGCTTAAATGCATTCATTTCTACAAAGTGCATGCACTATAATTTATAAAAAGCACAGTACTCCATCAGGAAATGCGGCACCTCTTCCCTCCTTCACCTGAAATGGGAAATTCCTCCGTTTTTGTCAAGTCCCTTTTTTCTTTGAATAATATTGATTTCTTCAAAATGAAAGAAAAAAATCATTTAAATCACTTAGATTCAAGACGAAGTTTTAAGGCTTGATAATAATTCTCTAAATACTTCTGACATGGGTGGAGCATGGAGAGGGAATAATCCTGCTTTGAAGGGAAATTTTAATTGAATTTGCTTTAATGTGAACCCTATCCTTTTTTGCTTTGAACCTTTAAGGAAAACTTGTTTTATTTTCAGACCTCAGCAAGGCAGAAAAATGCAGAGATTTCCTTGTCCGTTCGTGTCAGGATGTCTGGCAGCACCTTAAAATTGTCCCGATTTTGATGTTTGAAATGTGACCTCCCAGGAAAAGTGGGAGGAGAGGAGAGCATGTGTTAACTGGCCAAAGGTGTTTCATTGAGCTGACTTAGTATTAACCTCTAAAGGTTTTCAAGTATTTGCAGATGGGTGTGTACAGCATCCTTGCAGAATTCTCTTAATTGAAGAAATGTTTCATCTCGATCTCTGTTGACAGAAAAGATTGCCTACTGATAATTGCTTTGCTTAAGTGTCTGATAATATGCCAGGAATGAGAGCATTCTGTGTTAGGTCATCTTTAATTATGCATGTACCACCTGTCAGCTCTAAATCAGTACCAGATTAGATTCTCGCGGAGTCAGTTTGGGGAGGTTCAGAGGGAAAGCTGAGGTGATCTCTTTTAGAAACAACAAAAATAGACAGTAGTAAACATGCCTTCTAACCTGAAGCTTTTTAAAGGAGCCTCATCTTCATTGTTCTCGAGCAAGAATACGCCATTGGTACATCTAAAAAACGTTTGAAACCTCGCCCAAGCAGGGATAACTTACTGCGAAGATGGATGACTGTGAGCGAGGATGGTAGTACCTCCTCCCTCAGTACCATCTGTTGCATTTCCTTTTTGCTCCTTCTCATCGTTGTAAATGAGCCAGGGAAAAGCTCAGAAACATTTTTATAAGCTATGTGAGGACAGGAAATATGTTAACGATGTTAGATTTCATACATTTCAGGGGTTTTTTCAGTAGCGGGTTGGTTTTTTTTAGAAGGACAAGTGTGGGTTGGAAATAATGCTTGTTACCCTCTGTCAGCTTTTGGTAGTTTTAGTCTCACTTTTCAGGGTTGTTTGGGACTTTCTGGTGGGATGTTTAGGGTTCTTTACTGAAGGCTCTGTTCTCTCTTCTTCTATCCCTTGATAGGTTGGATTTGTGAAAGGTGTTTTTCTTTGTTCACCTGTCAGAGGCCTAAGAAAAGCCTTGAGTCACTGTGCACTTTTCACAGAGGCGGGGTTGGATGACTGAGAAGCTAAAGGCAGAGAAGGGACAGGTAAAAGAAATAACAGATGTGTGAATTATCATGTGAAGGGTTTCTCGAGCTTTGACCTGCAAAGGTGAGGCTCTGAGCCTGTCTGCTATCTAACCTGAGTTAACTGCCTTGATACGAGTTTGTGACTAACAGCCTTAGAAACAATTTGGAAATCCTAAAATATCTCATTTCAACACTGCTGGCTGGAAGCATTGAAGAGAAAAACAGATCAGCTCATAACAGGGCAAAGACCCTGGAGCACCATGGTCCAGCCCGTGGCCCTGAGTGACCTTTGGCCGCCTTTTGATACTTAGGGTACCATTTGCTTTTCTAACCTAATCAAACAGTTCACTCAAGTAGAGGTACAACCTCCAAAACGGAGAACAGTCCCCAAAACTACTTATTATAGTAACATTGCCAGTGCTTTGGCTATTTGATGCTCACTTAATACAGTAAACAAGTTGAAGAACTTTGAACTCCATGCAACAGATACTTCTTAAAACAGGAGAACATAGTACAATTAACCCTTAAACAACGCAGGTTTGAAGTGCGTAGGTCCACATATACGTGGATTTTTTCTCAATAAAAGTTACACTGAGTGTACCTGCTTCTTCTGCCTCCCTTCCACCTCCTCTACCCCTTCTGCCTCTGCCACCCCTGAGACAGCAAGACCAGTCCCTCTTCCTCCTCCTCCTCAGTCTGCTCAATGTGAATACAGTGAGGATGAAGCCCTTTATGATGATCCACTTTCACTTAGTAAATGTATTTTCTCTTATGATTTTCTTAATAACATTTTGTTTTTTCCAGCTCACTTTATTGCAGGTATATAATACATATAACATACAAAATATGTGTTAATGGACTATTTATGTTATCAGTGAGGCTTTCAGCCAACAGCCGGCTATTAAGTTTTGGAAGAGTCAGAAGTGATACGTAGATTTTCGACTGCGTAGGGGATCGGCGCCCCAACCCCTGTGTTATGCAAGGGTCTTCCCAAGCCTTAACTGAAAAGAACATCCGAAAGTGAAGCTAAGTCAGAGAAAGGCTGAAGAAAGGAATTGAAAAGAGAAGCAATGGGGAAGAAAAGGCTGTACTGCCATGTTCTCTCATACCAGCTCATCTTTGCAAAATCTTTTCCATCCGCCTGGAAAGACCTTCCACTCTCTCCACCTGGCTTACTCTCACTTTGAGTTGTTCTTCAAGTGTCATCTCCAAGAAGGCTTCTTTGTTCCTTTCTGGCAAAATTTGCTGTCCCTCCTCTGTGATGCCATAGCCCACTGGCTGCCTCCTTCGCAGAACTTATTATGCTGTACTGCAAGAGCTTGGTGACTTAGCTTTCTCCTCCACAAAGTGGCTGCTGAAAAAATTAACATTATCCTAACTGTGACAAAAGAGGTCTCATGCCCACAGAAGGAAGAGTCATGATTTCATTAGACTCTGCAGTACTTAGATCACATTAGGAGTATTATACCAGTACATTTGAAAAGGAACATAAACTGGACATGGTGGCTTATGCCTGTAATTCAATGCTTTGGGCCACCAAGGCGGTGGGATTGCTTGAAACCAGGAGTTGGAGGCTGCAGTGAGCTATGATCATGTCATTGCACTGCAGCATGGGCGACAGAGCAAGACTCTGACTTCCCCCAAAAAAAAAACAAAAAACAAAGGAAAGAAAAGGAAAACAAACAAACTTGAGTGCTTTATGAACACAGCATGAGGAATGGAGAGGGTGTCAGAGACTGTCTTGTAACCATTGGTTGAAGGAACAGAGAAAGGTTAGCCTGGAGAAGAGAAAAAAAAGGGGAGACACAAAAGCTGCATTTAGATATCTGAAAGACATTTGTTATTCTAGAAAAAGCAGAACTAAAAGAAATTATAGGGAAAGAGATTTGGGCTCAAAACAAGAATTTTCTTCCAGATACAGCTAGCCCACAGTGGAACCTGTGGGCTTCATTTAGTAACAGTGAACCTGTATTACTGGAATGAGAGTCATTGTCTTTTTAGGCTATGTTTGGGGGCTGCTGTAGACAAGACTGCTGCACTGTGCGGGAGCACAAACCAGATAACCCTAAGATTTTAAAGAATCAGAGTCCTCACTCCATGCAGAATTACAGTCAGGATGACCGTGGGACATCAACCCCAACCGCCATGCTGTGTCTGCTTGGCCTGGAACTCAGCACTTATCTGGCCATAGGCTACAGGATAAAGCTGGGGATGGGGTGAAAAGAAGGGAACCAGCCACTTCCTCAAGGAAGCTGTTTAGTGAAACAGAAGGAGCATTGGATCAAGTCCCAGTTCATGTGCTTCCTGGTCTCTTGCTAGCTGCGCGAGTGGCTCCCTCAAAGCCTGCATTTCTTGCCATGCAAAATGGAAATGATATTGTTCACTTCACAGAATTGCCTGAGGTTTAAGGAAGATGAAGGAGTCCTTTGTGGATGGCAGTGTGCTGTCCGTAGGTGGGTGCTTGTCCAGAGCCCCTGCTCCTTGACCGACAACCTCTAAACTCAGTTTTGTCACCAGTACAATGGACATAATTTCCTTCCTTGCAGGTGGCTTTGAACTGGATGATTAAATAAAATGTTATATATAAAAGCCCACAGCAGAGTACCTGCCACAGAGTAGATGATCGTGTTGTCAGCCTCATTCCACCCTCTGGAGCTGAGGAAGACAGGAGAGGAGTGTCCTTTCTCACCCACCTCTGCCAGTCAAGTTCTCGGAAGGTTCTCTTTTACCTGCTTCCAGACCTGACCTCATGCTCACATTCCTCTCCTGCTTCCCTGTCACCTTAGCATGGAGCCTTCTTCTCTGCTTTTTCTTCTTCCTTCCTCTTCTGCTTCCATCTTTTCCTAAAACTCTTTTCTTCTTTATCTCACACTAATTTCCCTAATCACCTTCTTGTCTGCATTCTGTAAAGGATTGTTCTAATGAGCACAAAGTTTAAAATAATATTCTCTGTAACTTTTTTGTTCAAAACAAGATGTTATGTGTAGCATTTTGGGGAGGGAGTGGTGAGTCCTTTTCCATTTTCCTCTGAATTTGCTTAAAGTCTTTTTTTCTACTTTAACATTTTCCCATTCTTGCATCCCTTGGGCTTGTAGTCATTAACTTGCCAGACACACAGCAACTGATTGTCTTTATGACGTTGCTAAAGTTAGGAGAGTGTCATTCACAGGGAACTTAACCCATATATTAACTCAGACATAGCAAATTGCTAAATACGTGCCTTTAAATAAAGAGCTTCAGAATGCCAATTTGATTCTCTTGTTCACATCCTCTCTCATTGAAAGGGGGTTGCTGAAACAGAAAAAGCAAAGGGAAGGGGAGGATAAATTTCAACTGTTTTACTGAGTCAGAAATTGGAACACTGCCATCCGGATACAGGCGTCTCATCCATCCTTCCATCCATCCACTCAGTGTTCAGGAACCAAGTCCTTGTCTCAGACCCAGCAGCGGACTGTGGGGCAGACACTGAAGTGAGTGATAGGATCCCGCCTTCAGGCTTCCTCCCATCCTAGTCTGCTACTCAAGCATCAGGAACTGTGGCTCATTCATCTGTGGATGCCCAGGAATCCTCATGAGATCTAGTTCAGTAAATGTGGGAGTAACAGTAAAAGCAGAAAGACAGAGGGAAGGAAAGAAGGAAGGAAGGAAAAAATAATCAAAGGAAGAAAGGAAATTGTATTTTACTTAGCGCCGGGGTGTAAACTGGTACATGTTGTAAGTGTGATTTAATGATTACAGCGCGAATCCAGGGGAGCATTGCTGCATGTGGAAATTTGAATAGTTTACAGGAAAACGATGCTAATTATCCTTGTCCATATAAAAGTCAGAACGGAAGCCACACACTCTCCAGGTGCATCCCTTAGAACATGTTGAATTTCTTCTGATTTTTCTCCCACTCAGCTATGTTGCTTTTTACTTAGCAGAATAACTTTACCGCTCCAGTCATTTCTAATTTTTAGGTCAGAAAACTGAATTTCTTCCCTTCCAAGGAAACAAAAAAAAAAAAAAAAAAAAAAAAACCCTGTTTCTCCCCACCTTTTATGGAGCATGGTGTTTCTCTGGGAGCCATTGACTACTGGAAAGAGCATGGCTCTTGACTCTTGGGTCAGTTCATGACTTACCGGCAGCCCTGGGCCTCAGCGTCTCCATGGGAGGTGCAGGAAGATAAATGCTTGCCTTGTGTACACCCCCGCATTGTCCTGACATTCACATGAGAAGAGACATATGCAAAAGCACTTTGAAAACCAAGGTGCTAACTATGTAAGGACTTTTATTGTAAAATATAAAGACCTTTGAGGACAGGGATTTTCTGATTCATCACTACTATACTCAGTGGTGCCTGAGATGAGCTTACAAATTAGGTCTTCCTAAATGGTTGCTTGAGTGAATATATTCTGTACCATGTCATGTTTAATTTCAATCTCAAAATCAATACCACAATTTTTTAAAAGCTCTGAACTTAATTCCATAATGGGATGTTTGATACTTTTCAGAATAAGTATCTTTTAACTCTGGAGGAAAAAATACAAAGAAATGCTGACTTCAGTTCTACAACATAATTAGAATAAGTACAGTGATTTTGTTTATGCTTTGGGTGTAAACTGAATGCACAGAGATCTCAAGGAACCTCAGAAATATTTGTTATATTCATTGATAAATCCCCAGTGCCTAGAACTATGCCCAACATGGAATGGGTGCTTAATAAATATTTGTTGAGTGAATGAATGAGTTTAATAAACATTTATTGAGCATCTAGTATATGTCAAGTCCTGTGGTATACTCTGGGGACTAGCTACAATGATAAATAAACTGTGACCACACTGCATGCATAGTCTATTATCTCCCTCCATTGAAAGAACGTGTGTGTTTGGTGACACTCCCTGGCCTCGGGAGAAGCAACCATGTCTTGTGCACAGCCGATTACCACCATTTAGAAGTGTTGAGCACATAACAAACAAAGCTCAATGGCAGCTTAACTGAATGAACCAATGAGTCAACCAGTCAGTCTATGTTCTCATTTCATAGTGAACTTCAGCTCCACCCTCTCCTTCCCGACCTTTACTGTTTCCCAATGTGGCCAGCTTGTCCTCTGCATCCTCTCTCACATGCCATCTCCTGCTGTTGCTGTGGCCACTCTCTGGAAGCGGCATGCCTCACCTTGTTTCTGCCCTCCTTGCATGAGTGTCTCCTGCTTCCACACCACTCGCAGTGCCACCTGGGGTTTGATCGTGTCACTGGCCCACTCAGGATCCTTCAGCAGCACCTCACTACTTACTGCGTAACATCCCAGCTCCTCTTCCTGGCATTCAAGCCACTCTGCTGTCTGACCCTAACTGCTTCCCAGCCTCACCTTCCACCTTGCAACAGCCAAACTAAATTCCACCACACTCCACAGGAGGGGCTCCGTCTTTCATCTCTGTTCCTTTCCACAGAACGTTTTCTTTTCCTGGAACGACCTTCCCCTTCCCCTGCTTGTCAAAATTGTCCTCATTTTTTGCCACCAGACCACATGCTATTCTCACTCTCAACTCCAAAGTGACTGTCCCAGCCAAAAGTGATTTTCTTTCTCTGCCCTATTACAGCACTCAGATTATACCATTCATGTGTTCCCTATTACATGTTGCTTTTATTGTAATTGTGAATCATACAAGTGCCTGCTCTATTCAGGGACTGTGCTATGCACGTCACCCACCCTTTCTATAATTCTCAACCAGCCTGCAAGGTGAATACCATCATCAGTGGTGTTCATGGTCTGTCCAACATCACACAGCTAATAAGAATGGAGCCCGGCTCTAAGGCTGTGTGTGTCACTGCAAACCTTGTGCCCTGCCCATTCTAGCAGCTGCCTCACTCACAGTTCCTGGTTGTCTTGTGCTTCTCCATGGGTAAAGTGGTGTCCTTGACCTTATGTATCTTGGTTCCAAATGTAACATAGATGTACTTAGTGTCTTCATGGCTTCATGGGCTCAGAACACATGACTTAATAATACCTTGTACTCAGTAAAGGTGGCATGAAGGAATGCCTGAGATGTCTCTCTTTTCTTTTGTAGTTTATGCTGAAGCACATGATCAGCTCTATTTGGTGTTTATCAGGAGCTGACACCTTGATATTCCCACCATCTCCTAGGCTAGTCTGCTCCCTTGTTCCTGGATTACTAAATTGTCCTAACTATTCTCCTTGCCTGGAATCCACCCTACCCTCTGCCACCAAACTCATCTTCATAAATGTCAGCTAGGTCACATATTCCAGTGACATATGGCTTCAAATCCCTGAAAGTCAGGGTCCTTCATTTTGCCTCATCACCCCCACCCCATGACCCAGAGTCACGTGGCAAGCTATAGCTTCTACTTACCCCAATCTCATTCTTCTCCCTGAGCCACTGGTCGCCTCTCTTGAATGCACCACGTGAATACCTGTGCAGTGTTCTTTGATCATGAGGTTTGGTTTTTCCACATAGATGCTCTTTCTCCTCTCCAGTGGACTTATTGGTTTCTTCACTAAGTACATACTGAGGCTGGCTGTGAACCAAGCACTACACTGGACTCTGGGAACCTAGAAAATAGAAAATAAGACCTGCCCTCAGGAGGCTCCCGGTCTACTGGGGTACACAGACATAAAAGTAGGCAGCATAAAGAAGGGCAGTGAAAAGGAAACAGGAATCTTTAGGGAACTGTCATATTCTACCCATTCTTTATGATATGCTGCCCAAGTTTTTTGTGTGTCCAAACTAATTTTTCCCTTTTATAAATCCTTATAATTCTAATTCTCCTGCATCATTCATTTTGACATTTAGTCACATACTGCCTTCTATGGTTATTTAAATGTTTCCCACACATGTGCTTCCACAGGTGGATTTTAAGTGCCTTGAAACAAGGTGTATGCTTTATGTGTTTTATACCAGCTTCATCAGTTAGCATTAGCTGTGTAACAACACTTCCAAATTTAGTGGCTTAAAACAAGAAGCATTTATTATTTCTCACGATTCTGTGAGTTGGCTGGGCAGTTCTTCTAGTTTGGACTGGCTCGACTGGGGCTAAATAATCTGGGATAGAGGTAGGCGAACCAAAGCCCACAGGCCTGCCACCTGTTTTTATAAATAGGGTTTTATTGGAACACATCCACTCCCATATCATCTATGGCTGCTTCTGCACTACAACAGCAGAGCTGAGTATTTGGAATGGAGATGATCATATGGCCCACAAGCCTAAAGTATTTCCTGCTGATCCTTTAAGAAAAAGGTTGTTACCCCCCATTCTAGGATGGTTGTTCTGGGGAGGCCTCACCTGGGATGACTCATCTCTGTTCCACATGTTCTCTCATCCTCCAAGAGGGTAGCCTGGAATTCTTTATATGATGCCCTCAGGAGTTAAAAAAAAAAAAAAAGTGGGGGCAGCAGGGGGCGGGGTGGCAGCAGGACCTACTGCTTTATACCAAACTGCCTGCTGGACATGCCTCAAGGATTTCATATTCAACCTGTCCAAACTGGAACTCATTACTTTATCAGTGTGTAGGCTTTTTTTTTTTTCCTTTTTTTTCAAGTTTCTGCTTACCTTACATTTTCTATTATGCCTTTGGTAAAAGCAAGTCCTATGGCTAAGCCCCGAGTCAGTTTTGGAGGGACCACCCAAGACTCTGTAAGGAATGAATTCTTGCAGCCATTTGAAAAATAGTCCACCACATCAACCCATTCTTCCTGACCCCAGTGTCCAGTATCGAGCATGTGATAGGTACATGCTTGCTGAATTGAATTAAAAATATAAATGGAATTTTTGGAGGAAGGGAGTATATTAAATAGTTATTGTGTAAGTACCATGTACCAGGTGCTGGGATACAACAATGTACAAAGCATGCAGTTCTCATCCTCAAGGAGCACACAGTCAAACATCAATTCAGTGCATCCTTTCTATCCATTTGTGAAATGGGCTTTCTCTCTAGGATTCTCATTAAGGATCTTTAGCATTTAACTATGACTCTACCATCCATTTGTTATTTCCTGTCTACCCCCACTACCCACTTATTAGCTGGACTTTTCAAGCCTGCACAAGGCCTGCTTTAGGATGCCCCTTCTTCCAGCCTCTTCTTAACCAGTCCCCCTGCACAGGCTCCTAATGCCCCACTTTCATCAGGCTGCTCCTTGCTCAGGAGCCTAACCCATTCACCAAATTGAGCCCAGATCTCTAATATCCTAGAGCAAGCAGCCCATCACAGTCCCCACGCTCCTTCTTGTCTGGACCGCTTCTTGTCTGGACGATATTCCTCAGAATATTTGCTGTGCATCCTATGTCCATGCCTCATTTGTCCTTTCTGCGTAGGGTATCTCCCCTTCCCGTATGTGCCTGTTGAGATACTACACATCTGTCAAGGCCAGGCCAGGTGCCACCTCCTCCATGCTGCTTCCTTGGTTGACCCTACTGAAAGTTATTTCCTCTTCTGCATTCACAAGGTGCCAAGTTGGGAATGCTACTCAAATGGCACATATCACATTCTGTTTGGCATTTGAGTTATCCTGAGTCATCTACTTCATGCATTGCACTCTTCTGGAGATTAAGGACCCAATCTTACTTATTTTCATTTGCTTCTGAATGCCTTGCCTAAGGGAGACTTTTGGTAAAATCTCATTTTATGAATAAATAACTGATATTTGCATAGCACGTTTGCCATTTCCCAACTCTTTTATTTGCCATATTTCTAAGAGGCCATTGGTTTAAATATATTATGTACCACCAAGAAAGAAAGAAAATATTAATTAAAATATAAGCCACCAACTATAAGATATATCCTTATTTCTGAAATATCATTAGGTGAAAAAATGTACAGACTGGAATCTGTGACATACAGAATATTAAATCCAGTTCGGATATCTATCGGTATCCAATTAGACATTTATAAAACACCTAAATATGCCAGGCATTAGAATCTCACAACAGCCATATGAAAGAGGTAGGGTGGGTAGTAGTATTCCCATTTTACAGAGGAAAAAATTGAAGTTCAAAAGGGCTCCAGTGCTTGTTCAGAGTGAAACAAATATAAGTAAAAGAGCGAAAGCTTATGGCATAAATCTTATGGTTAAAACAAAGCTGCCTTCCTAAAATCACCTGTGGGTATCAAAACCTGTAAGTCACCTCTAAGTCTTATTATCAGTGTGCACCTTTTTCTTTCTTTTTATAGCACTACCTACCCAAAATTATATGCACATCATTTGGCCTTTCAATTTGTTTTTTCCAGCTGCATTGTTTTGTCATGTTACCCCAAGAACATCCTGTTACTTGGCATAACATAATGTAATGTGATGTGATATTTCATGCTTCTTAGGAAAAATTAGAATGATTGTTGGATGCTTAGATTTTTCTTGGGAAGTAATTAGCAGGCAGAATCTCTGTCACACACACACCCCCATAGGAGTTTCTCAACCATCATTAGCCTCAAAATAGTAGAAGGCTTTCCAAACCCAACACTTCACTTAATTAATTACCTCATCTGAATATTTGCTTTTGGATTTTAAGAAATACTTTGTGGAATATGCAGTTGAGAGACAAAACATTTTATTGGTATATTTAGATATTTGTTACATTTTAGAAGGAATTGGTATGTGCACATTTTGACTTTTACATAAAGCTCAAGCTGATTTTAAAGAACAGGTACACTAAAAACTCTTTTCCATATACATCTGGTTGTATTTTCATTTTATTCAAATTGCCAGGTAAAAGAAGAAAAACGCAAGTGGAAGAGACTTCTCAGATCAGCAGGAACTGGAATGTGTTCAAGTCTTGGCAGAGCCAGGTCAGCCTTTCATCTGTCTAAGGGAGACGTGTTGAAATACCCACACTGCTCTCAGGATTACTCAGACTTTATTTGAGTAGTTTGTCAATTGCTGGTCACTACACTTTAGGGAAAAAAAAAAAAAAAACAGTTGGAGAGAAGGGAAAGAAGCAAGACTAGCCAAATGATACAAGATAAGATCTGTAAAGGAAAATCAAGAGAAAGAGGTTGTTTGGCTTAGAGAAGAAAAAGTAAAGTTAATTTCTAATTTCAGATACATAAAGGTGTTTGGGTGAAGAAAATTACAGTTCAGCTGTATCCTATGACCATTAATCACAAAACAAGAGGAAATCGCTATTTGTGCTAGACACATGGCATGGTGACAGCATCCTAGAAGTAATTCCCAAAGGATAGTGAGGTGTCCATTCTAAGACCTTTAGGATTCAGTTGCCTAAAGTGAATAGGAGACCAAACTAGAAGTCCTCTAAGACCTCTTTAGCTGTATATTGAGTTAATTGCCTACTTTTATAACTACCCAAACAACTTTCAGATCATAATTATCAGATATATTCTTTAGCTTCTACCACTAGCCGTTATGACATGGGTAAATTTGAAGCTAGGGTGGAGTAGACCTCATGAGAACTTGGCGAATAAAGATTACTCAGCTTCCAAGTCCTTATGTAATATAGGTGTCCTAGTCCTTCTGTCTTGTAGGTCATATGATGGCTCACGCCACACACATGGTCCACATCACCTCTTAAAGATTTCCGGGTGCTTAATATTTGAAGAGTATTTTCCCTGAAAATATTCCCTTTCTTTCCTGCATGATCAGTTTCTCCCTTTGTACTAAATCTTTCCCATTGGTATATAAAATCTTTAATATTGCCCCAGGAAAAAACTTCCTTGTGTCACATTCTCCTTTAGCTTCTACCCCACTTTACTGCTCCCTTTCACACAAAACACTTCGAACTTCTTGTCTATAGGTATTATCTAGACTCATCTCCTGTTACCCTTGACACACTCCATTAAAGTCTCTGACACCACTGCTTCATCAGAACTGTTCAGAACAAAGCTACCAATGACCACCTTGTTGCCTCATCTTCCTCAGCTTCTCAGTAGCTTCCAGCACAGTCAATCACTCCCTTCTTCCTGGAACCCACTTTTCTCTGAGCCTCCATGACAGCTCCTCTCATGGATTTTTTTTCCTTCTCAATCACCACTGCTGTCTCCTCCTCTGTTAGTTTCTGAATTGGTGTGCCCTGGGGCTCAGTCTGTCCCTATGTTTTCTCTCTGCAGTCTCACTTGTTATCTCCTCTGCTTCCAAACCTTTATGGCAACAACTCCCAAATTTATATCTTCAGCCCAGCTCTCTCCCCTAAATATCAGACTTAGATACCCAACAGGGTACTTGACATGTCCACTTGGATGTTTGATAATCATTTCAAACTTAACATATCCAAAACAGAACTCTTAATTTCTACCCACACCCTAACCTACACAAACACTGGAAACTGTCCATCTCCCAATTATTCTTATCTCAGTAAATGACACCACCAGCCATCAACCAGGGATCCTGTACCTCACCTTCCACATCCAAACTATCAAAAACTCCTACTGTTTTATGCCCAATCAGATATCGAGTCATTTCACCTCTTTCTGTCTCCTCTGCTACCTCTCTCAGACATGTTGCTTCGATTTCTCACCTGAACTACTACATTAGCCTGCTACCTGGCTCTGCTTTCATTCCTGCCTCCCTGCAGTTCATTCTTAAAGAGAATCTAGAAAAAGCTCTTCAAAAGCAACAATCAGATGTCACTCTCCTACTTTCTAAAAACTTTTAAAGAAGACCTCTTCTTCTGCCAGTATAACAGACTTTGTACTCCAAGGGGTATCTCTGTTGCATTTTAGAACTCCTAGGAAGTAATGAAAGTATCTAAGAAAAAAATACAAGTAGCTAAGT
The DNA here is from genome assembly GCF_028885655.2 of Pongo abelii. NCBI lineage: Eukaryota > Metazoa > Chordata > Mammalia > Primates > Hominidae > Pongo > Pongo abelii. The sequence goes on along the minus strand of NC_071990.2, from coordinate 90,780,955 downwards.
GCATATATGTCAACAGTAAACAAGCCGCAAAAGGCAGAATTGCCCATCCCTTGTGTTTGTGTGGGACAGTCATGTGGGGGTGCAAATGGGGACCATACTGCAACTCCCAGTTTAAGCCTGGGATTCTAGAAGGGAGATAAAATAGCCCAGGTTGGTAGTACCACTAAATTCCAGATAAAGCAAATGTAATTTAGGCTTCTAGTTTTTTTTCACAGATTGGCATCTTGAGCTTTCAAAAAAGATTATCAAACAAGGAAACAAACCACCATGAGTGAAAATCAGCAAAACTAGCGTTAATATGTTAATTACTCCTTCCCCACCAAGGACTTTAGATGTTTGAATTATCAGATAAGAAGAAACTAGACTACCTTATATAAAGAAAAATTAACTTAAATATAGAATACAAAAATGGTGAACAACAATGGTCTCTCACAATCACCAGTCACTTCTGCAAAAGAGCTAAAGAAAACCTTCAGTAATAAAAAAAAAATTATCAAAAAATTTAGTGAATAAGATTTTTTGTAATGGACTAATTAATGAACTGGAAGATAAAACTAAAATAGTTTCATGCAATGGACCACAGAAAAAGAGATGGAACTATAAGGAAGAGAGGTTAAAGTTTGGAGGGCAGAATAAGCAAGCCTAACATAAGCCTATTTAGAGTGTCAAAGGGAACAAAAATATGCAGAATGGAGATGAGACAATGTTTAAAGAGATTGTGGCTCAGAATTTTTCTTTTTTTTTTCAGTCAAGAGTTTTATCTTTTGTGTTTTTTGTTTGTTTTTTTTATTTTTTTTAATTATTATTATACTTTAAGTTTTAGGGTACATGTGCACGAAGTGCAGGTTAGTTACATATGTATACATGTGCCATGTTGGTGTGCTGCACCCATTAACTCGTCATTTAGCATTAGGTATATCTCCTAATGCTATCCCTCCCCCTACCCCCACCCCACAACAGTCCCTGGTGTGTGTTGTCCCCCTTCCTGTGTCCATGTGTTCTCATTGTTCAATTCCCACCTATGAGTGAGAACATGTGGTGTTTGGTTTTTTGTCCTTGTGATAGTTTGCTGAGAATGATGGTTTCCAGTTTCATCCATGTCCCTACAAAGGACATGAACTCATCATTTTTTATGGCTGCATAGTATTCCATGGTGTATATGTGCCACATTTTCTTAATCCAGTCTATCAGTGTTGGACATTTGAGTTGGTTCCAAGTCTTTGCTATTGTGAATAGTGCCGCAATAAACATACGTGTGCATGTGTCTTTATAGCAGCATGATTTATAATCCTTTGGGTATATACCCAGTAATGGGATGTCTGGGTCAAATGGTATTTCTAGTTCTAGATCCCTGAGGAATCGCCACACTGACTTCCACAATGGTTGAACTAGTTTACAGTCCCACCAACAGTGTAGAAGTGTGTCTATTTCTCCACATCCTCTCCATCACCTGTTGTTTCCTGACTTTTTAATGACTGCCATTCTAACTGGTGTGAGATGGTGTCTCATTGTGGTTTTGATTTGCATTTCTCTGATGGCCAGTGATGATGAGCATTTTTTCATGTGTCTTTTGGCTGCATAAATGTCTTCTTTTGAGAAGTGTCTGTTCATATCCTTTACCCACTTTTTGATGGGGTTGTTTGTTTTTTTCTTGTAAATTTGTTTGAGTTCATTGTAGATTCTGGATATTAGCCCTTTGTCAGATGAGTAGGTTGCAAAAATTTTCTCCCATTTTGTAGGTTGCCTGTTCACTCTGATGGTAGTTTCTTTTGCTGTGCAGAAGCTCTTTAGTTTAATTAGATCCCATTTGTCAATTTTGGCTTTTGTTGCCATTGCTTTTGGTGTTTTAGACATGAAGTCCTTGCCCATGCCTGTGTCCTGAATGGTATTGCCTAGGTTTTCTTCTAGGGTTTTTATGGTTTCAGGTCTAACATTTAAGTCTTTAATCCATCGTGAATTAATTTTTGTATAAGGTGTAAGGAAGGGATCGAGTTTCAGCTTTCTACATATGGCTAGCCAGTTTTCCCAGCACCATTTATTAAATAGGGAATCCTTTCCCCATTTCTTGTTTTTGTCAGGTTTGTCAAAGATCAGATAGTTGTAGATATGCGTCATTATTTCTGAGGGCTCTGTTCTGTTCCATTGGTCTATATCTCTGTTTTGGTACCAGTACCATGCTCTTTTGGTTACTGTAGCCTTGTAGTATAGTTGAAGTCAGGTAGCGTGATGCCTCCAGCTTTATTCTTTTGGCTTAGTATTGACTTGGCAATGTGGGCTCTTTTTTGGTTCCATATGAACTTTAAAGTAGTTTTTTCCAATTTTGTGAAGAAAGTCATGGGTAGCTTGATGGGGATGGCATTGAATCTATAAATTACCTTGGGCAGTATGGCCATTTTCACTATATTGATTCTTCCTACCCATGAGCATGGAATGTTCTTTCATTTGTTTGTATCCTCTTTTATTTCATTGAGCAGTGGTTTGTAGTTCTCCTTGAAGAGGTCCTTCACATCCCTTGTAAGTTGGATTCCTAGGTATTTTATTCTCTTTGAAGCAATTGTGAATGGGAGTTCACTCATGATTTGGCTCACTGTTTGTCTATTATTGGTGTATAAGAATGCTTGTGATTTTTGTACATTGATTTTGTATCCTGAGACTTTGCTGAAGTTGCTTATCAGCTTAAGGAGATTTTGGGCTGAGACGATGGGGTTTTCTAGATATACAATCATGTCATCTGCAAACAGGGACAATTTGACTTCCTCTTTTCCTAATTGAATACCCTTTATTTCCTTCTCCTGCCTGATTGCCCTGGCCAGAACTTCCAACACTATGTTGAATAGGAGTGGCGAGAGAGGGCATCCCTGTCTTGTGCCCGTTTTCAAAGGGAATGCTTCTAGTTTTTGTCCATTCAGTATGATATTGGCTGTGGGTTTGTCACAGATAGCTCTTATTATTTTGAGATACATCCCATCAATACCTAATTTATTGAGAGTTTTTAGCATGAAATGTTATTGAATTTTGTCAAAGGCCTTTTCTGCATCTATTGAGATAATCATGTGGTTTTTGTCTTTGGTTCTGTTTATATGCTGGATTATGGTTATTGATTTGCATATGTTGAACCAGCCTTGCATCCCAGGGATGAAGCCCACTTGATGATGGTGGATAAGCTTTTTGATGTGCTGCTGGATTCGGTTTGCCAGTATTTTATTGAGGATTTTTGCATCGATGTTCATCAAGGATATTGGTCTAAAATTCTCTTTTTTTGTTGTGTCTCTGCCAGGCTTTGGTATCAGAATGATGCTGGCCTCATAAAATGAGTTAGGGAAGATTCCCTCTTTTTCTGTTGATTGGAATAGTTTCAGAAGGAATGGTACCAGCTCCTCTTTGTACCTCTGGTAGAATTCGACTGTGAATCCATCTGGTCCTGGACTTTTTTTGGTTGGTAAGCTATTGATTATTGCCTCAATTTCAGAGCCCGTTTTTGGTCTATTCAGGGATTCAACTTCTTCCTGGTTTAGTCTTGGGAGAATGTATGTGTCAAGGAATTTATCCATTTCTTCTAGATTTTCTAGTTTATTTGCGTAGAGGTGTTTATAGTATTCTCTGATGGTAGTTTGTATTTCTGTGGGATCGGTGGTGATATCCCCTTTATCATTTTTTATTGTGTCTATTTGATTCTTCTCTCTTTTCTTCTTTATTAGTCTTGCTAGTGGTCTATCAATTTTGTTGATCTTTTCAAAAAACCAGCTCCTGGATTCATTAATGTTTTGAAGGGTTTTTTGTGTCTCTATTTCCTTCAGTTCTGCTCTGATCTTAGTTATTTCTTGCCTTCTGCTAGTTTTTGAATGTGTTTGCTCTTGCTTTTCTAGTTCTTTTAATTGTGATGTTAGGGTGTCAATTTTAGATCTTTCCTGCTTTCTCTTGTGGGCATTTAGTGCTATAAATTTCCCTCTACACACTGCTTTGAATGTGTCCCAGAGATTCTGGTATGTTGTGTCTTTGTTCTCGTTGGCTTCAAAGAACATCTTTATTTCTGCCTTCATTTCATTATTTACCCAGTAGTCATTCAGGAGCAGGTTGTTCAGTTTCCATGTAGTTGAGCACATTTGAGTGAGTTTCTTAATCCTGAGTTCTAGTTTGATTGCACTGTGGTCTGAGAGACAGTTTGTTATAATTTCTGTTCTTTTACATTTGCTGAGGAGTGCTTTACTTCCAACTATGTGGTCAGTTTTGGAGTAGGTGTGGTGTGGTGCTGAAAAGAATGTATATTCTGTTGATTTGGGGTGGAGAGTTCTGTAGATGTCTATTAGGTCCGCTTGGTGCAGAGCTGAGTTCAAGTCCTGGGTATCCTTGTTAACTTTCTGTCTTGTTGATCTGTCTAATGTTGATGGGGGGTGTTGAAGTCTCCCATTATCATTGTGTGGGAGTCTAAGTCTCTTTGTAGGTCACTCAGGACTTGCTTTATGAATCTGGGTGCTCCTGTATTGGGTGCATATATATTTAGGATAGTTAGCTCTTCTTGTTGAATTGATCCCTTTACCGTTATGTAATGGCCTTCTTTGTCTCTTTTGATCTTTGTTGGTTTAAAGTCTGTTTTATCAGAGACTAGGATTGCAACCCCTGCCTTTTTTTGTTTTCCATTTGCTTGGTAGATCTTCCTCCATCCCTTTATTTTGAGCCTATGTGTGTCTCTGCACGTGAGATGGGTTTCCTGAATACAGCACACTGATGGGTCTTGACTCTTTATCCAATTTGCCAATCTGTGTCTTTTAATTGGAGCATTTAGCCCATTTACATTTAAAGTTAATATTGTTGTGTGTGAATCTGGTCCTGTCATTATGATGTTAGCTGGTTATTTTGCTTGTTGGTTGATGCAGTTTCTTCCTAGCCTTGATGGTCTTTACAATTTGGCATGTTTTTGCAGTGGCTGGTACCGGTTGTTCCTTTCCATGTTTAGTGCTTCCTTCAGGAGCTCTTTTAGGGCAGGCCTGGTGGTGACAAAATCTCTCAGCATTTGCTTGTCTGTAAAGTATTTTATTTCTCCTTCACTTATGAAGCTTAGTTTGGCTGGATATGAGATTCTGGGTTGAAAATTCTTTTCTTTAAGAATGTTGAATATTGGTCCCCACTCTCTTCTGGCTTGTAGAGTTTCTGCCGAGAGATCAGCTGTTAGTCTGATGGGCTTCCCTTTGTGGGCAACCCAACCTTTCTCTCTGGCTGCCCTTAACATTTTTTCCTTCATTTCAACTTTGGTGAATCTGACAATTATGTGTCTTGAGTTGCTCTTCTCGAGGAGTATCTTTGTGGCGTTCTCTGTATTTCCTGAATTTGAATGTTGGCCTGCCTTGCTAGATTGGGAAAGTTCTCCTGGATAATATCCTGCAGAGTGTTTTCCAACTTGGTTCCATTCTCCCCGTCACTTTCAGGTACACCAATCAGACGTAGATTTGGTCTTTTCACATAGTCCCATATTTCTTGGAGGCTTTGTTCATTTCTTTTTATTCTTTTTTCTCTGAACTTCTCTTCTCACTTCATTTCATTCATTTCATCTTCCATCACTGATACCCTTTCTTCCATTTGATCACATTGGCTCCTGAGGCTTCTGCATTCATCACGTAGCTCTCGTGCCTTGGTTTTCAGCTCCATCAGGTCCTTTAAGGACTTCTCTGCATTGGTTATTCTAGTTATCCATTCGTCTAATTTTTTTTCAAAGCTTTTAACTTCTTTGCCGTTGGTTCGAATTTCTTCCTGTAGCTCGGAGTAGTTTGATCGTCTGAAGCCTTTTTCTCTCAACTCGTCAAAGTCATTCTCCGTCCAGCTTTGTTCCGTTGCTGGTGAGGAGCTGTGTTCCTTTGGAGGAGGAGAGGCACTCTGATTTTTAGAGTTTCCAGTTTTTCTGCTCTGTTTTTTCCCCATCTTTGTGGTTTTATCTACCTTTGGTCTTTGATGATGGTGACGTACAGATGGGTTTTTGGTGTGGATGTCCTTTCTGTTTGTTAGTTTTCCTTCTAACAGACAGGACCCACAGCTGCAGGTCTGTTGGAGTTTGCTAGAGGTCCACTCCAGACCCTGTTTGCCTGGGTATCAGCAGTGGTGGCTGCAGAACAACAGATACTGGTGAACCACAGATGCTGCTCCCTGATGGTTCCTCTGGAAGTTTTGTCTCAGAGGAGTACCCAGCCATGTGAGGTGTCAGTCCACCTCTACTGTGGGGTGCCCCCCAGTTAGGCTCCTCGGGGGTCAGGGACCCACTTGAAGAGGCAGTCTGCCCGTTCTCAGATCTCAAGCTGTGTGCTGGGAGAACCACTACCCTCTTCGAAGCTGTCAGAGAGGGACATTTAAGTCTACAGAGGTTACTGCTGTCTTTTTGTTTGTCTGTGCCCTGCCCCCAGAGGTTGAGCCTGCAGAGGCAGGCAGGCCTCCTTGAGCAATGGTGGGCTCCACCCAGTTCGAGCTTCCCGGCTGCTTTGTTTACCTAATCAAACAACTAACTCGGCAAAGGTGGGCGCCCCTCCCCCAGCCTCGCTGCCACCTTGCAGTTTGATCTCGGACTGCTGTGCTAGCAGTGAGCAAGACTCCGTGGGTGTAGGACCCTCCGAGCCAGGTGCGGGATATAATCTCCTGGTGTGCCATTTTTTAAGCCTGTTGGAAAAGCGCAGTATTAGGGTGGGAGTGACCTGATTTTCCAGGTGCCATCTGTCACCACTTTCTTTGACTAGGAAAGGGAATTCGCTGACCCCTTGTGCTTCCCCGGTGAGGCGACGCCTCACCCTGCTTCAGCTCGCACACAGTGCGCTGCACCCACTGTCCTGCACCTACTGTCTGGCACTCCCCAGTGAGATGAACCCGATACCTCAGTTGCAGAAATCATCCATCTTCTGCGTCGCTCACGCTGGAAGCTGTATACCGGGGCTGTTCCTATTCAGCCATCTTGGCTCCTCCCCACCAGCATTCCAGAATTTTTTGATGAGAAATACTGACTCAGAGATATAGGAAGCAGTGTATCTAAACAGACAAATAAAAAGGCCTTCACAACTTTTTATACTGTAGTAAGACTGTAAATCACTGAAGACAGCTCTCTTAAAAGGAGCCATAGGGAAAACAGACCACATCCACAGAGGAACAATACTTAGACTGACAGCAGACTTCTCAACAGCAATGACTAAATCCAGGAGATGGTGAAATATTTTCAAAGTTCTGAGAGAAAATGATTTTCTACTTAAAATTGTGTTTTCAGCAAAAATAACCTTCAAAATGAGAGTGAAATATTTTCTTCAGACATACAAAACCTAAGGGAGTTTACCACCAGCAGACTTACACTGAAGGAACTTGAAAGAATATGCTTCAGGCTGGGTATGGTGACACACACCTGTAATCCCAGCATTTTGGGAGATCAAGCCAGGAAGATTGCTTGAGGCCAGTTCAAGACCAGTCTGCACAACACAGTGAGACCCTAGCTCTACAAAAATAAATAAATAAATTAGCCAAATGGGTGATGTATACCTGTAGTCCTAGCTACTCAGGAGGCTGAGGTGGGAGAATCACTAGAGCACAGGAGTTGAAGACTGCAGTGAGCCCTGATCACACCACTGTACTCCAGCTTGGATGACAAAGCACAACCCTGTCTCTATAAAAGAAACAAAAAAAAAGCATATGCTTCAGAAAGAAGAAAAGAGATAGCAAAAGGTCTGAAAAATAGAAATGGTAAGCAAAGAAACTGGTAAACATGTAGGCAAATCTAAACAAATATTGCTGGTTTAAAATATTGTGTAAAACTCCCTATATATGAGGAAGGAGATAATCAGAGTTTGCATTATAATGTCCTTTTGTTGTTCTGAAGGGGTTAAACTACTAACTTTGGATTTCAAGGGTAACTGCTAAAAGAAAAGAACTAGTATATAACTTCTAAGCCTGATTTTTAAAAATCAAAAAAGAAAGAAAAAATACATAAAGCATAGGAAAGTAGGACAAATAGAAAATAATATTATAAAAACAAATGCAGATATATCAGCAATCACAATATATGTAAATGGCCTAAACTTTCTGGCTAAAAAATAGAGTAAACATGAAGATTTTTTAAAAAATATAATACCAATTCAGCTATACAGTGTTTAGAGAAATACACATTTAACACAGAAAGACAAAGAGAGATCAAAAGTAAAGGGATGGAAAACATATTCGAGCCAAATACCAATCAAAAAGGAGCTATGTAGCTTTGTTGATATCAGTCAAAATAGACTTTAAGGACTGTGTGTGGTGGCTCATGCCTGTAACCCCAGCACTTTGGGAGACCAGGGCAGGCAGATCACTTGAGGCCAGGAGTTCAAGACCACCTTGGCCAACATGGCGAAACCCTGTCTCTACTAAAAATATGAAAAATTAGCCAGGCATGCTGACCTGCACCTGTAATCCCAACTGCTCAGGAGGCTGAGGCATGAGAATCACTTGAACCCAGGAGGCGGAGTTTGCAGTGAGCCAAGATCATGCCACTGAACTCCAGCCTGGGTAACAGAGAAAGACCCTGTCTCAAAAATAAATAGATAGATAGACAGATAAAAGACTTTAAGACAAAAAAACATTAATCAGGATAGAGAGAGCACTACATATTGATAAGGTTTTAATTCATTGGAAAGGTATAACATTTCTATATTGCATCAAAACATGTAAAACAAAAATTAATAAAACTATAGAGAAATTTCATGTTTCTCCAAGTTATTGCTTGGTCAAGCACATAACAAATAATTAGTAAAGATATATAAAATTGAAGCAGTACAACTAAATAGTTTGATTCATAGAATCTTGTATCAAACAAATAGAATATATGTGTTCTTCACATGGAAGAATTACAAAACTTGCCCTCATACTACGCCCCTAAAACAAGTCTCAACAGATTTCCAAGAATCAATATAATGACCACATTATCTGATCATAATACAATTAAATTAGATTCAGTAACTAAAACATAAACTCCCCAAAATTCCCCTTATATGTGGAAATTTTTTAACATTTTAAAATAATTCATTGATCAAAGATGTAATAATGGAAAATTTAAAATACTTAGAATTGAATGATAATGAAAATATGATATATCAAAACTTGTGGGATACAGTAAAAGTTGTACTTGGAGGAAAATTTATAGTCTCAAGTGTTTTTTTATTTTTATTTTTTATTTTAAGTTCTGGGATACATGTGCTGAACGTGCAGGTTTGTTACTAGAAAAGGAAAAAGTGAAAATTAAGAAGCTAACTTTGAGAAGGTAAAAAAAAAGACGAACGAGAAAGGAAGGATGAATAAAGATGAGAACAGAATTAATTAAATTGAAATTTTAAATACTATGTAGGGTATCAACAGAGCCAAAAGTTGGTTCTGTGAATGACATTCATAATACAGGGTTTGGTAAACTTTTTTTGTAAAAAGGCATGTAGTAAATATTTTTGACTTTGTGGGCCATAGTCTCTCTCACTACTACTCAACTCTGCCACTGTAGTGCAAAACCAGCTATAGATAATACGTAAATGGGTGGATATAGCTCTGTTCCTATAAAATGTTGTTTTAAAAATATGGTAGACTGTATCTAGTCTACAGATCATAATTTGCCAGCCCTGTACTAACAGTAAGACTGATGTAAAAGAGTCAGTCCAGTGAGAAAGTTTAGCACAGTGGCTGGATATAAGATCAATAGACAATATGTATCAATAAAAATTAATTGCCTTATACACCAGTAACACAGAAAAGTAATGTTTGAAAAGTTATTGATGATGATAACAAAAATTTAAGTACCTCAGAACAAATCTAACAGAACTTATGCAAGACCTAAATAAACTAAAATTGTATCGTTTAATATGCTCAGGTCAATTGTTCTCAAAATTTTGGTTTCAGAACCCCTTTATACTCTTAAAAATTACCACTGGGCGTGGTGGCTCACACCTGTAATCCCAGCACTTTGGGAGGCTGAGGTGGACGGATCACCTGAGGTCACGAGTTCAAGACCAGCCTGGCCAACATGGTGAAACCCCATCTCTACTAAAACTACAAAAATTAGCTGGGCATGGTAGTAGGCACCTGTAATCCCAACTACTTGGGAGGCTGAGGCAGGAGAGAATCGCTTGAACCCAGGAGATGGAGGTTGCAGTGAACCGAGATCGCGCCATTGCACTCCAGCCTGGGCAACAGAGCAAGATTCCGTCTCAAAAAAAATTACCGAGAACCCCAAAGAGCTTTCGTTTATTTGGGTTTTATCTATCTATATTTACCTTATTAGAAATTAAAACTGAGCATTTAAAGTATCTATTAGTTAATTTTAAAATCACAATAATAAGCCCACTACATGTTAACATGAATAACATATCTTTATGAAAAAACTATATTTTTCAAGATAAAACAAAAGTGAAAAGAATGGCATTGTTTTGTATTTTCCCCAATTCCTTTAATGTCCAGCATACTAGAAGACATTTAGATTCTAATATCTCTTTTAGTGTTCAATCTTGTGATATGTCATTTTTGTTTCATTATATGAAAAAATTCAGCCTCGCACAGATGTGTATTTGGACAAGGATAGAGTTATTTTAATAGGTTTTTCAAATATTGTGGGTGTTCTTTGCTATTACGTTAAAATTTGACAAGTGGTAACTTCTTAAAAGTTAGTTGCAATATGGAATCTAAAGCCATATCAATGAACTTTTCAAACTCCATTATATTAAAATTCATTACTCTGCCTTGCACATCAAATCTTTTACCAAGTATGATTTTGTATGATTGGAACATGTTGCTTTATCAACTTACACAGATCTTCAAAATGATGACACTATTTTAATGTTCAAAAAAAATCACCTATTAATGTTACCATCAGTCTTATCAGAAAAGCCTCTCAAATTTGGGGAAGCTGCCAAGCTTACAGTAGGAAATACACATTTTCCAAAAATCGCATTTTTATTTGAAAGCTTAGATTTTATCAGTGGCAACAAATACTGTCAGTTGTTTTCCTTGAAGTGACAGCTCACTCACCTTGTTCAATTTCAAGAAAATATCTCCCAAATGCCCAGGTCTGAGTAACCTTAGTTTGTCAGTCATTCTTTCAAGTAAAAATGGTGTTCTCTGAAAACAGTTACTTGTGCAGCTTGCCACTTAATCCCACAAATGCTTTTCCTTGAGATGACAATCTTACTTTGGTATGCAGCAAAAGTACTTTATGAGCAAATCTCATTTTGTCACACAGAGTGTTAAAATGTTATGTGTTGAGATTTAGTACAAATAATAATTTTTACTGCTTGATCAAGTCCCTTTATAAGTGAAACTGGCACCCTGTTCTATGGTGAGTATATGGTAGTGAAGAGCTGACAGTTTGGTGCCACTGCTTTGTTTCATGCTGAGATGCCAGCAGTTTTACCCACCATTACATTTGTACCAGCAGTGCTCATGTCAACACTGTGAAAAAGATATACAGCATCTTAGTATGACCATGAAAACAAAATTGACTTCACTGGCATTCTGAAAGGGTCTCGGGATTCCCAGGGGTTCCACAGACCACTCAGAGATTCATTGCCAGAGACCCTCCCATGGCTCTCTCCTTCACGTCATTGAGATCTCAGTTTAAATGTCATGACCTCAGAGAGGTCTGTCATCCGTAGTCACCCAGTGACTTCCTATCATAGCACCCTATTTTGTTTTTATAACACTTATTACTACTTAGTAGTTTATTGTTTACTTACATACATTTATTGTCTGTTTTTCCCAGCTAGAATATAAGACCTGAGAATATAGGGACTTTGTCTGTCCTGTTCAATATAGTAACTGTCTACAAAACTTAAAATAATAACTTGGCATCTAAGCACTCAATAAATGTTTATGGAATGATTGGATCAGATTGAGATGGTGCATATGGAGTTGGTTTTTCATCATTTCTCATCAGATGGCCTCATAGCTGCAACTAGCTATTTTTTGCTTACTCTGGATTCTCTGTATAACAACAAAAGGAACTTTTGAGTTCCCCATTTTGCTTACATTAACACAATCCTCACTAGAACCCTGCAAGTTGGGTTCTATTTACCCCTTTTTACAGAAAAAGCATCTGAAGGTCAGCAAGAGCTGTTACAAATCTAAAGAGCTAGTGAGTGTTAGAGCCAAAAATTTAACTTACATCCTTCAGCTTCTTCCCAGGCAAGCAGTAACTCAATGGATACACATTAAGACATACTCATAATTATTGCTCAGAGTGCCAAGGTTTCAAGAGTTAGCTGCCAAATGATGAGGCAGTAGTCATTCAGAAAGTGTGCTTGTTAGAGGGAATTTTTAAAATAATTAAAATTGAAACTCTGAAGTTATAACAAATGAGCAGCAGATTTTCAAAATTAACTTTTTTGCACATTTTAGAAATGTTACCTCAACCCTCAATTCCCAAGAAACCATTATATTTCTTCAGCCTTTTGCCCAGAAGTTCTTAGGATCTTTCCTAGGAACTGCCACAATGGCAAATTAACATAAAGTTTTGTATTGCATTGACACCAAAGACCTTTCCTTTGCCCTGGTTCCTGGTTGAAACAAGCATGAAATACCATGTGTGATGACATGCCATGGCAGCATGAAGGCTTAGGCCCAAGGGAGACCGAGGCAGGAGGATTGCTTGAGGCCAGGAGTTCAAGACCAGCCTGGGCAATATAGTGAGACCCTGTCTCTACGAAAAACACAAAAATTAGCTGCACATGGTTATGCACACCTGTAGTTCTAGTTACTCAGGTGGCTGAGGCAAGAGGATTCCTTGAGCCCAGGAATTCAAGGCTGCAGTGAGCTATGATCACACCACTGCACACCAGTCTGTGCAACAGAGTGAGAACTTGTCTCTAAATATATAAATAAAAAAAAATAGACCTAGACCTAAAACTAATCTCGGTTATTGTACCCTCACTTCACGGAATATGCCACAGAAAAGCTACAACTGAATTTCTGGTGTCACAAGTCAGCAATAGAATGGAATATGAATCAGGCCTCTTATCATCTAGACAGGTGCTCTGTTTGCTTCAGGTTTTATTTGAAATCTTTAAGGAGAGATTTACCAAGAGACTTTCAGGGGAGCCCCTCGATTAGCCCTTTAGACACCAGATGATTTGAGACCTTTGAGAATCAATTGTCTAGGATTGTATTTGCCAGCCCTGAGATCCATAACTTGGAAAATAAAGTGGAGTGCCAACCCAAGTTCTGGTTTTGGGGTCTGCCGGAGAGAACTCAGGCCCCAGCATACCCCAGGGTTTGATGGTGTGACTCTACAGGAGGCACTGACAAGGCCTTTCTTTTCCACAATTATCCACTAACTTAACTCACCCTCAGAATATAAATACTCCTAGGAACGTCAGGATGGGTTATTATAAGACAGTCACAGCTTTCAAAAACTGCGGACACTCGAAGGTGCTCAGCTTCATCAAGGACGCTGTATGAGTAGAGGAAAGAAGTGATTCAGGGAAATGGGGCTCGAAGTATAGGTTCTGTCAGCAGAAGAGCACTGACATCCAAGAAAATGAACGAGGTGGGGTAGGGCATCTGTGGAGAAGCATTTGCCTGCCTCAGCCTTTCCAAGGCCTTTCCAGGACCATGGAAGTGCCAGTATAACTCTAGCTAACGTTGGATTCTCACCAGCAACCGGAAAGGAACCTGGCTGTATGGCACAAAACAGTTACATTATAGGCCCCTCCCACCTCTGCCCCAATCCCTGATAACTTCCTGAAAGCACCAAGAGGATAAAGGTTTGTAGAAATAACATGGGCAGGACAGGCGCATTGGCTCACGCCTGTAATCCCAGCACTTTGGGAGGCCAAGGCGGGCGGATCACCTGAGGTCAGGAGTTCGAGACCAGCCTGGCCAACATGGTGAAACCCCTAAAAATACAAAAATTAGCCTGTGTGATGGCAGATGCCTGTAATCCCAGCTACTCAGGAGGCTGAGGCAGGAGAATCGCTTGAACCCAGAGGCAGAGGTTGCAGTGAGCCAAGATCATGCCATTGCACTCCAGCCTGGGCGACAGGAGTGAATCACTGTCTCAAAAAAAAAAAAAAAAATAGAAGAAAGAAAGAAATTACCTGGGCAATTGGCCTGGGCTTGGCCTCTGTTAATGAGTTGCTTGGGCATAAGAATATGGTTTAGCTTCATCCTTCCCTTTATTCTTGTAATTACAGTGTTTAAAAAAAAAAAAAGTCACCTAATTCTAGTAGCTCTGATGCATTCAAAAATGTTGTTTTTTTTTTTTTTTTACAAAAGCGTCTCTATAGGTCTGTGGAAAAAACATCTGAAAGAGCCCATGGAATCAACTCTCCAGTGTGCTCCTGCCTTAGTACCTTCCATATTGATATCACCCACAGGTTCACCCAGAAAAATCAGATGCTGCTTCTAGCTAGCTCCTTTGAGATTTCAAAATAGCTACTATGTCTTTTGTCTTCTTTTGGGGAGGAGGTGTACCATATTCATCTTTGTATACCAAGTACCAAGCTTACAAGGGAGAATGCAGTTAGGGATCCACAAATATTAACTGATTCTCCCTCTGTGCCTTCTCTTAGATAATTTCTGTTTTGTCCTTGAGAATTCAGTTCAGGCATTGCCATTGCTGGGAAGAGTCTCATCTGTCCTTGATGGCATTTGTCTCATTAGCCACTATATTATGAGCTCCAGAGGCTTGTGTTTGTGACCTAGCACTTAGCAAAGTGGCTGGCATGTGGTAGACACACACTAAATGTTTCTTAGATGCTTAAATGACTGAATCTTTCCATGTTTCCAAGTTTCCACACAATTTTGCTCTTTTTTGAGTGTGTTTTCGTTTATCCATGTCAAGGTATCCAGAGCTCTCATTGGCATCCAGTAGTCATTCTAAAACAGAGCTTTCACTCTTTCAGACGTGGATGGTACACTGGGGAAGACATGAGATACTGAGGCTTCATTTTGGGGTCTTTATTTCCTGTTTTGAGGATTACACAGAGATACGGAGGAATATCTTTGATCATAGTGGAGCAGGGGAGCAGATATGAACAGAGTCCTCGTGGTTTTTAGGGGAGAGAAGCCTGTAAGACTATGGGAATGAATGGAAATTTTAAAAGTCCATGGAAGCTGGAGCCTTTAAAAATGTGCCAACTTTTAGTGCCTCATGATTAAAAAGCAAAATAAGTGACAGACAAAACCCTGTGTACTTGGAAAGAAATATTAATTTTAGAAAGTATGTAAAAGAAATTTTTCACAGTGGGATACCTCTTGCATCACCATCCTTTTAGTGTTTTTACATGGGATTATAGTCCTGTGGGCCTGAGAAGTTTTTGGTATTGGTAATATGATATTTGAAGTAACCAAAAGAATTTGGTGAACCCACTGACTTGGTTTTGACTTTTGAGAAATACAGCTTAACTACCCCAAATTCAATGCAACTTATCTCGGACTTATGGCAAAGATTATTTTAGCTTAGTTGTGGAAGCTTACCTGCCTATTTCTTCAATAGAGATGACAAATTGCACGTACAGGGTTACAGATGTTGTATTTGTGATCTTCCCCCCACCTTTCTTAATTTGAAACGTGTTGTGTACATCTGTTAATGTCGTTTCTTTCCTAAAGGACTCACTCTCATGGGTTCCAGCCTGCACAACATGCTGCGATAAGATGCTCACCCAGAAAAGTGCTTAGTTACCAAGACACCTGAAGTAGGCTGACACACCTTGCACACAAGCCAAGCAATGGAAGCTGCTCCACAGAGTCCTGTGGTCTGCTTTGTCCTCAATAATTTAGGATGCAGGCTTTTCTGAGCGTCTAAGGGAAAAGTCTGGATTAGCCATCTAGACATGGAAAAAAATTAATTCTGTGCCCTTTCATCCCTGTATTTATTATCTATTTGTCCAGTCTCTGTAGAGTCAGATGTTATCAACCTGATAACAGTTTCCTTCCTGAGCATAAACTTGCTTATTCATTCATTCAGCCCACATGAGCTTACTCCCTGGTGATCTCATCCAGTCTTGTGGCTTTTAAATACCATCTCCATACTAATGGCTCCCAAATTTATCTGTCTAGAATCAGGCTGTGTTCAGTTGCTTACCTCCACAGGGCTGTCTAATCAACTCCTCAAAGTTGTCATATCCAAAACCAACACTTGTTCTGCCCTCTTCCCCCATACCTGATCCTCCTCTAGGGTTTCCTGTTTCAATAAATGACACCCCCATTCATCTGGTCACTTAAGCTGAAATCCTTGGTGCCATCGTTCACTCTTTCCATTCTCTCACCCCACATCCAATTCACTAGCAAATACCATCAGCTCTACCTGTCAAATCCAGGCACTTTGTCACCACTTTTCTGCTCCTTCCATAGTTCAGTCCATCATCATGCTTACCAAGACTGCTGCAGGAGCCTCCTAACATGCTTTCTTGCTTCCAGTCTGACCCTACAGCAACCCATTTTCCATATGGAAGCCAAAGGAATCTTTTAAAGTGTAAATCAGATCCTATCACTTGCCTGCTCTGGCTTCTCATAACACTTAGAATAAAACCCAAACTCCTACCTACCTCGAACTGCATGCCCTTCACTTCCTGACTACCTCTGCAGCTTTCACTGGCCACTACCCTCCACACACTCTGGCCTTTTGAGTCATCAGAGCATCAAGCCTACTCCTGCTATAGGGCCATTGAACCAGCTGTTTATTTCTGCCGGGAAGGCTCTTTTCCCAGATATCTGCATGGTTTACTCCCTCACTTCATTTAGAATCTGCTTAAGTGAGATCTTCCACGACTGCAGTATTTAAAACAGGACCTCACCACCCACATCCTTCACTGCTCTTGCCCTGCCTTATTTTTTTCCTCTACAGCACATTATTGTAGATTCATTCATTTGTGTGTATATTGCCGTTTTCCCCAGTGGAATGAAGGCTCCATGACAAGTACAACTTTGCTTTGTTCATTGCTATATCCTCAGGTACCTAGAACAGTACATGGCATCATATATTATACATGGTAGACACTCCGTCAATATTGATGGAATGAATGAAAACACTTACTGAGTAGCCATCTTTGTTTTAGGCATTGTGCTCCAGGGAAAAAAGAAGAAAAAAGCATGACTTCTGTCCTTGGGGAACTTAACCAGGTGACAGAGACAGACACATAAGCAATTTTGTGAGACTGAGATGGCTGGGAGGCTGGAAAGCTCCAGCATGAATCTCCCAACTGTGCCTGCAGGAGTCGGAAAGGTAATCAAAGGAGCTGACATTTGAGATTATTCTTGAAGGATGAGTAGGTGTTTGCCAGACAGAGAAGAGTAGGCAGGACACTTCGGGTGTGGAAACGGAACATACAACAGCATGGAGCTGTGATAGGACAAAGATCAGTGAAACTTGAATATAACCAACTTATGGGAGAGGTGAATGAGATGAGTGTCTTAGTTTGTTTTCTGTTGCTGTAAGTTAATATCTGAAACTGAATAATTTGAAAAGAAAGAAAGGGAGTGAGGGAGGAGAGAGAGGAAGGGAGGGAGGAAGGGAGGGAGAGAGAGAGGAAGGGAAGAAAGGAAAGGAAAGGGGAAAGAGGAAAAGGAAAGGTAAGGTATTTTCTTCCAGTTCTGGAGGCTGGCATCACATGGTGAGGGGGGTTATGAGAAATGGCCAAAATGGCTTTTATAAAGACTCACTCTTGTGATAATGGACCCACTCCCTCATTAATCCATTAATGAAGACAGAACCCTCATGACCCAATCACCTCCTAAAGGTCCCACCTCTCAACACTGCTGTCTCAAGGATTAAGTTGCCAACACATGAACTTCTGGGGGACACATTCAAACCATAACAGTGAGCTTGGGTAGATGAACTACCAGGAAGCAACAATTTATTTCAACCCCAGCCCCCAAACATGATCCTCCCCTGGAGTTTTCCCTTACAGTAAATGACACCCTCATTCATGTAATTGCAGAAGCTGAAATTCTCAAAGTTACCCTTAACTCTTTTCATTCTCTCTCACCCCACATCCAATCCATTAGCAAATTCTATCAGCTGTACTTCTGTACCTTTGAAATGCATGCCAAATCAGGCCGTGGTTGCCACTCTTATGCTTCCTCACTAGTCCAAGCCATCATCATCAGTCACCTAGACTGTTACAAGAGCTTCCCAACAAGCCTTTCTACATCTCTTCTGACCCATATTCTATGCAAAAACAGATATTGTTATTGTGAACTGCTTTTAAGTTAAAGCTGGAAGAGCAACTTAGGTCAGTGTAAATTAAATGAATGCCTATTAAACATTATAGGTATGTATGTTTTGAGCAGAAGAAGGGAAATTATTTTATGTGAAAGTTTATATCTCTTTATGGTTTGTATGACTTGTCCTTATGTTTCTGTGATATTGTATATGTGATTATGTGTTTTTATGTGCTCATGTGTGGTTTTCCTTACTGATGGAAAGACAGAGACCCCTTCATGTTTATTCTCACAGTAGCCCACACTGTGCCTGGTGCACCTGGTCAATACACCATGAATGGCAGCGAAAGAATTATTCTTGGCTGGGCACAGTGGTCGTGTCTGTAATCCCAGCACTTTGGGAGGCCGAGGTGAGTGGATGAGCCCAGGAGTTCAATCAATACCAGCCTGGGCAACATGGCCAAACCCTGTCTCTACCAAAAAAATACAAAAAACTAGCTGAGTGCGGTGTCGCGTACCCATAGTCCCAGCTATTCGGGAAGCTGAGGAGGGAGAACTGCTTGAGCCCAAAAGGCGGAGGTTGCAGTGACCCATGATTGCGCCACTGCACTCCAGCCTGGGTGACAGAGCAAGACCGTGTCTCAAAAAAATAAAAAGAAAAAGAATTATTCTTCACCCTACAGCAGACTTACTGCTGGGTTCCTTTAGTGGTCTTTGCTAACATCTTTTTAAATGATCAGTTTCCCATAGTTTATTTATATGCAATATTTAGGTGAGTATCTGTTACATAAAGCCAACAAGATCTAAGTCAGTGTGTTTTTAGCAGAATCCAGGAGCTGCAGCTTAAAGCAGTGGTCAGAAGAGAAGCCATGGCCTAAAATATTTATTCTGGCAAATAAGAAAAATAGAAATAAATGAATTAAGTGTCTAACTCAAAACGTTAGAAAAGAATAATAAAACAAACTTAAAATATAGCAGGAAGGAAATAAAAGTATATCAAAAAATCCAGAATTCAAAAACTGAAAAATTAAAGAATTAATAAATGCAAAAGCATATTTTTTGAAAACCTCAACACAATCAAGGAAACTTTAGCTGACTTGATTAATAAAATAGAGGAAATAATAAAAATAAGGTAAAAGATTACAAAGGAATCATAAAGCCTGTTTTACTCAACTTTTTACAGATAAATTTAAAAATCCATAATTGTCTAAGAAAATATAATTTAGTCACTGACTTCTAAAGAGCAGGATAATCCATCAGACCAACCACCATAGAAGAACACAAATGTAAAATTCTAAATAAAATATTAGCAAACAGAGCCTAGCACCATTTTGAAAGAACAGTGTACCATAACCAAATGAGGTTCATTCCAGGAGTGATAAATATTGGAAAAATATTTTAATATAATTTATCATATTAATAGATCTTTAAGGAACACTTATTTGATCATGTTCATAGATGCTGCAAAGGCATTGATGTAATTCAACGTCTGTTTTTCATTAAAAACCACTTTATAAAATCAGAAGTGATGGATACCTCCTTAACATAAAGTTATTATTATATATATTATTTATTATAAAATTAGCATCACGCTTTAGTAGATGTAGTGTTTATGGGATTGCAGAGTCAAATTAGCTACCATTTGGCCCAGCAGTCTCATTACTGGGTGTATGCCGAAAGGAATATACCCAGTAATAGGGAAACACCAGAAGCCATGTTATGTCAGAAACAAGACAAGGGCACCCATTGTTATTTCTTTAACATTGTTCTGAATGTACTTAGCCTGTGCAGTACAAGAGAAAGAAAGTAGAAGTGTGAAAAGTCAAAAGGACGAGGTTAAACTAATGTTTGTTATTTGCAGATGATATGATTGCACACTTGGATAGTATGCTTTCTTCTGTGAATCAGCTGGAAGATGGTGGTAACAATAACAACCCATTATGTACTAATGGATTATGTAAAACTAAACATTCTTCATATATGTGATCAACAGCTGGTTAGAAGATATAATGGAAGTTAATATCCTATTTACAATAGCAAAAAAGAAAAGTTCAAATAAAATATATACATATATATACAAATATATGTAATGTGTATAAATATAGGAATTGAACTCAAGAATTCCTTAAGATGTAAATCTTTATTCTTGTAAATAAATGAAACTGTTTTAAAATCCTCCTGAAATGAAGAGAAAAAACAAAGATGTGGGTAAATGGAAAGACAATCCATGTCCTTGGACAGAAAACCTCAACATCACAAATTTAACATGAACGCAGTAAAAATACCAACAGAATATTTTACAACCAAACAAGCTGATGCTGAAGTTCATGTAAAAAAAAATCAAAAGTAGCCAAGAATAAAAAGAGAGAAAATTGCTCTTTAGATATTAAAATATACTACAAACATATTCATATATTTGAATTAGCATTAATAGGCAAGTCAGTGGCACCTTATAGAGTCCAGAAATAATCTCAAGTACATTTGAAATTTTAGTTTACATTATGGAAGCATCTCAAATCGGTGTGATAAAAAAGGATGTTCAATAAATGGTGCTGGGACAATTAAATAGCCTTCTGGGAAAAAGAAAGTTTGGTGGTTGATATTTACACCAAGATAAATTCTAAATGGTTCAAAAACTTACTTGGAAAAAAAATTTAACCTTAAAAGTTCTAAAAGGATTCAGGGGAAAATTGTTTATAAGTTGGGAAGGCCTTTCAAAGTATGTCAAAAATCCAGAAACCACAAAGGGAAAGTCGTAAAATAAATTCAATGACACAAAAATTTCTGAGCAGCAAATACCACCATAAACCAAGGCCAAAAAAAAAAAACAAGTGACAAAGAAGGAAAAATATTTTTGCAGCTCATCTAGAGATAGAACTAATTTCCCTAATATTTAAAGAGCTTCTCCAAGGTAGAAAAAGACCAGCAATGCAATAGGGAAAAAAAAATTAAAAGAATAGTAAGACTATTAACAATTTACAGATGTGGAAACATAAATAGCTGTTCATAAACATGAAATATATCCAATGTCATTTATTAAAAATGCAAATTAAAACTATAATAAAACGCTGTTTTTTACTTGCCAAACAGGCAGGGGTTTTTTTTGTTTTGTTTTGTTTTGTTTTTAAGTTTGATAACACAATCTATTAGTAAGACTATGGATAAAGAAGTACTCTTGGCCAGGCGCAGTGGTTTATGCCTGTAATCCCAGCATTTTGGGAGGCGAGGCGAGCAGATCACAAGGTCAGGAGACAGAGACCATCCTGGCTAACACGGTGAAACCCCATCTCTACTAAAAATACAAAAAATTAACCGGCCGTGGTAGCACGCACCTGTGGTCCCGGCTACTCAGGAGGCTGAGGCTGGAGAATCGCTTGAACCTGGGATGCAGACATTGAATTGAGCCAAGATCGCGCCACTGCATTCCAGCCTGGGCGACAGAGCGAGACTCCATCTCAAAAAAAAAGTACTCTTGTACATTGCTGGCAGGAGTATAAATTGGTACCGTCCCAATGGAGGACAATTTGGCAGTATCAAAACTACAAAGTTTATATCCTTTGATCCAGTAATTTCACATTTGGGAAAATGTATGGATATGTGTACAAAATTACAAGATTACACGTTACAACCTTGTTTATAATAACACATACTGACTACAACCCAGATAGCTGCCAATAGAGAATTGGTTATATAAATTGTACTATGCCCTTCTAGTCAAATATTATGAAACCATAAAACAAGAATGAAGAAACTATATTTTTAAGTGAAAGCAGGGTGCAGATCATGGCTTAGTATGTAAAATTTTTTTTTTTTTGGAGATGGAGTTTCACTCTTGTTGCCCAGGCTGGGGTACAGTGGTGCAATCTCAGCTCACTGCAACCTCTGCCTCCCGGGTTCAAGTGACTCTCTTGCCTCAGCCTCCTGAGTAGCTGGGATTACAAGTGTCCACCACCACACCCAGCTAATTTTTTGTATTTTTAGTAGAGACAGGGTTTCACCATGTCGGCCAGGCTGGTCTTGAACTCCTGACCTCAGGTGATCCACCCACCTCAGCTTCCCAAAGTGCTGGGATTACAGGTGTGAGCCACCACGCCTGGGCCATATGTAAACTTTTGTGTAAAAAAAAAAAAAAGGACAAAGATCTATCTATAAATATATATATATCTTTGCTTAAATAGGCATCAGTTCTCTCTGGAAGGATACACAAGAGACACTCGTGGCCTCTAGAAAATGGAACTAGATGGCTGGGAAGCTGGGATTGGGAGATTTTTAGAGACTTTCAGTGTTTACCATTTTATTCCTTTTAGGAAATTTGAACCAACCGAAGCAAAACAAAAGAAAAACTTAATGATATTTTTCAAACCATCTTTAGAAGAAACCACTCATACACAACAACATGGATGAACCTCACAAACATAATGTTGAGCACAAGAAGCCAGACACACAAAAAATTATATATTATTTCTTTAAAGTTCAAAAAGAGACAAAACTAAGGTGAAGGAAGTTAGAATTAGCAGTTCTGTTGGTGGAAATAATGACTGGGATGGGGCATGAAGGAGAATTCTGGGGTGCTGATAATAGTCTTCATCTGGGTGGTGGTTATATGAATGCATTTACTTGAAAGAAAATCATTGATTGTGCCCTTATGTTTGGTATACTTTTCTGCATGTAAATTACACTTTTGTTTAAAACAATTACCAAAAAGGGGAAAATCTTCTTTAAGGTTGTTCTAGCTTCCTAAGGCTTCCATAACAAAGTACCACAAACTGGATGCCTTACAACAGATATGTATTGCCTCACAGTTCTAGAGGTTAGAAGTCCAAAATCAGGACGTTGGCAGGGTCATGCTCCCTCTGAAACCTATAGGAAAGAACTCTTCCTTCCTGCTTCCTAGCCTCTGGTGCTGACCATTCATCTTTGGCATTCCTTGGCTTGTAGCCGCATCACTCTCACCTCTGCCTCCATCTTCACATGGTGTTCTCCCTGTGTCTCTGTCTCCATATGGAGTTCATTCACATGTACCCTAAAACTTAAAGTATAATAATAATAATAATAATAATAATAAAGAAAAAATAATAATAAAAGGACACCCATGATATTGGATGAGAGGCCTACCCTACTCCAGTATGACCCCATCTTAACTAATTACATTTGCAATGATCTTATTTTCAAATAAGGCCACATTCTGAGCTACAGGAGGTTAGGGCTTCAACATTTCTTTTGGAGGGAGGGAGAATATTGTGATTCAGTCCACAACAGGGGTTAATGAACTTTTAAAAGAGTATCAGAGTTGCTGTAGGAGAGCCTTTTAATCCAGTTTTAGTGACTGATATGTGAAGCATGCTGTTGAGCTCTTGCAGAGAGAGGTAGGTAATCCAATGCTGTTTCCACCAAGAGTGTTAGCACCTTGACAATAATTCAGCTGCTGGAAAATGAGGGCCTAATCCACACTGACTACTGTAGTTAAGTTTAAAGAAAATAAATGAAGAGCCTTTCCACTCCTTTACTAGCCTCCTTCATGATTTTATAGTTCTGTAAAACTCAGGGCTGTGTCTTTATAGGTTACAGGCTTGGCATGTTATAACAGTTCATCTTCATCATAAAGCGATGATATTGGTTTGAAGATGGGCTTTTTAAAAAAAGTCTCCTCATTTTTCACACTTAATCCAAGGATCCTGCATAGCCCCATTTTTCACTGGGCATGGGTATGGATTTTATTTTACTACTGAAGAGTCAGCAAGTTTCCAAATGAGTAACAGCCGCAGGATTATGTGTCTTCCCTTTTGGTTGTGCATCTAAATTGCCCTTGAAATATAATGAATCCCATTGTTCTCACCACCATGGAAGTTATTTTCCTAATTTAATGGAATAATTATTTTGTTGTTACTGGCTTTAAGTGTATGTCTCGTTTTAGGTGCTCAGTTTGTGTTGACTGAAAGAAGAAAAACAGAACAACACTTAGCTACTTTAAGTTGCAAAATTCAACTGTTTTAGGGCAGACAATTAGTCTGTTAGACAAACTCGAGCACTGATTGCCTTTGGAGGAGGGGAATGACTGGGATGGAATATGAGGGATCTTTCTGGGGTGATGGTTATAGTCTATAGATTGATAAGATTTGGTATACACAGGTATATGTATTTGTCAAAACTCAGTGAATGTACACTTAAGATTTGTACATTTCATTGTATGTAAATTTTGCCTCAAAAGAAAAAAACTATAAATTAATCTTAAACTCTAGCAAGTAATATCCTGCTGAAGTGTTTAGGGGAAAGTGTGCTGATTTCTGCAGTTTACTTTGATATGCTTTGAAAAAAATCAGATGGATATAGATGGATGGATGTGTAGTGAAATAAGCATAATAAAATGTTAATCGTAGAATCTAAGTGATGGGTATGTAGGTATTCACTGTAAAATTCTTTAAATGTTTCTGTAAATTTGAAATTGTTCATAATATTTTAGAAAAAATTCAAAGTACAAAATCATACAGGACCTTGCAAATGTGGGACCAAAGTCCACTTGCCATTTTTATCCCCTGTTACAAGCTTGAATGTCTGCTACTTTAACAAGGGAACAATATTACCTGCTAGGGGTCTCCTTCTGAATCCAAGAGCAAATTTGCAGGGATATGCAGGGAGCCTGTTTTACTGCCCTGCTGGGAATAAAAGGAAGTAGGTGAAAAAAGGTGAAGGGAATTTATATCTAGTGTGGTGTCCTACCATATGATCTTGTGCCAACGGCCTGCATGTAGCCCAGAAAAAAAAGCTGATAAGAAGCAATGCCCTGTTTTAGAATTATTTTTGTGACTCAAAGGAAACCCATTTTATTTTCACTTAAGGAAATACATGAAGAGCTACAGTTCTATGGTGTTCTCTTAGAATGACTCTTCCTCTACCCACCCCCAATCTTACACATAACCCCTTCATAGAAATGAAATATAAGTAAATGGGCTTAATTTTAGAACAAAAATTGTCTCCATATGCTGCTCATCATGCCCCTTCTCCTTGGGTATTTTCTTTAATAAAATACAGTGGAAACCTGGGATTCACACATGCTTGAGTTTTTCTTCTGTTATTGTTACTAAATGGTTCTGCGACCTTGAGTAAATTGTTTAATATCTTTGAGCCTAAATGTCTACAATTTTTAAAAGAGCATATTCAATCAGATGATCTACAAGTTCTTTCTACCACTGGAATGAAACTGTTTTTTCACTCTGTCTTCCTTTATCATCTTGTTGGGGCCAGCTGTAATGAAATCTTGAATTCAAACCCTGGCGTACTCCAGAATGAGGAACCCCCGGTCCCAACAAGACACACAAAAGACTCCGCAAGGAACTCATTTAAATAATGCCTAAGATTTTAGTCCAGTGAATTTTCCATCTGTTTCTCCATATTAGTTGAACATGAAGTTAGTCAGATACTTAAGGCATTCAAGAGAGTAAAGCCAAGATGTCTTACAAATCTCTTCTCTAAAAATAGTGAGAAGAAAGAGCAGAGAAGAAAGTGATTTTTATATCTGTGGAACTGTATGTTTAGTTCACTTGGGCTCATCCCCAGGTGAAAATTCTCATTTAAATACTGGTTATGGGAAGAGGCCATAAATTTCTAGCCAGGTTTTTTCCCGTGGAATGCAAGCAGAGCAGAGTGAGTATTTCTAGCAGATGAGTGTATTTTCATCCTCAGGATGTAATAGAACTTAAAGGCAAGAGTAGTTTGGTGTGTCACAATATGTAAACAACCCAGAGAGGGTAGTTAGATAAACTTTGTACTCTTTCATGTGCTGTTCACTCAACTGTGTTGCCAAAGACAGAGATTTACATTATGTGTGTCCCTTGGCTTGGTGTTTAATTATCTAAAGGGTAATTATACAGGTATACATATATGTGTATTCATAGACAGATATGTCGCATACCAAATGTGATTGTATCCCTGTAACTTTTCTATAGGTTATGTTTCTATGTTTGCATATTTTGGCATGTATTCCTACATATTGTCTTTCTTGGATTAGCTGTAAACCAAATATGTGTAGTAGGACTAGTTAAATAATGTAAGAGGCTAATTATCGAGGACTTTACTAATGTTCTCAGATTGGAGATGTTTTAGGTGAGGAAAGCATGGGCAAGCCATCTGATTTGGTCCATTATTATATTTTCAATTATCTTTGGTGCTCAAAGAGAGACATTAATATAGCTGAGGATGACATAGCAAATTACCACAGCTCTCTAACCTTTTAAATTGCTAACACTGTTGTAATCTGTAATTATAGAAATCAGTGTGAGAATTGTGGCACTGCATAATTATCTTTCCTGATACTTTATTGCTGAATGAATTATTAATCAGAATCAGTCTTGTATAGTATTTTCAGCAACTCAGAAGAATAATGTATAATTAAATTTCATTATTCCTATTTTTGTGCTAATGTTTTATGATGTTGTAATTGATAATTAATTGGCCAAAAACTCACACAATACTTGGGAGTTTCAGGTGGCTGGAAAATGTACAGTGTGCTGAGTTCATTAAGTAATGATCACTCTGTGAAGACTACAGAGTCTAGTCCAGTCTGTACAAGAAAGCTTTTGAAATTGGTATATTAATCATTAAGCATTTCATGTTGGCTTAAGAGAAAGCAGTGACTATGGGCATATAAGAATAATTAAGATATTAAGATAAATAATTTTAATAGATTTCAAATATGGTCAATTGTAAGTAATCAGATGCTAGTTGTTAATATGAGGCTAATATATTAGATACAGTTGGTATGCTTCTCTGTGTATCAGTTTTCCATTCTAATTAAATAACCAGCAGTCTCCATATAACTACAGTTTCAAAAAGAGAATAACAGCCATTTCCTTCAGCCTTTGATGAGTGTAACCCAGGTTGTAGCACAACTTTATAGACAAAGTCTGGTCTAATCTTCTTTTCCAATTGTCTAAAATACTAAATGGTTATCCTCCTCACAGATATACAGGATTTAAAATCTGAAAGGATTATGAACTTTTCCTTGACTGGCATTCTAACTAAGAATTTCTGGTGTCTCTTTTGCTGTCATTTGCAACCTAGGTAACCAGTAAAAGCTCTGAATCCAAGAATGTCTTTTAGTCAGCTTGAGTTCTATTGAAAAGAAACATTGTCGGGCATTTTATGTGAACTTCTGCTGTGCCATTTTGATTTTTTTTTAAGAAGGTAATGCTCCTTTCTGGTTTTCAAGTGTCTCCTTTAGAAACTTAAATTTTTTTTTAACAGGTGAGCATCTTTTTCTTTCAAAGAATTTTGAAAACATTGTAATAGGGAATTTAACAACGCATATGCTGTTATTTAATCAATTCTTTGCTAAGCTGCTCAGAAAACCATCCACAGAAGACTGTTCCTATATAAATGCACTTCCATTTTCCCAGGAAGATCATGAGTGGTTTGTTTTTACATTGGTTGTGTTGGGTCCAATGTGTTACAATTCCAAATTATAAGTTATTAAAGAGGGCTTTGTCATCAGACCACTGTGAGTAGAACTAAAGCACATTCCTGTGCGTGAGGAAAAGTTGCTCTGTGGCCTTCCTGCTGGTCTGATTTTCTTTTTTTTATTTTTTATTTAAGTTTCAGGGTACATGTGCACAACGTGCAGGTTAGTTACATATGTATACATGTGCCATATTGGTGTGCTGCACCCAGTAACTCATCATTTAACATTAGATATATCTCAAAATGCTATCCCTCCCCCCTCCCCCCACCCCACAACAGTCCTGGTGTGTGATGTTCCCCTTCCTGTGTCCATGTGTTCTCATTGTTCAATTCCCACCTATAAGTGAGAACATGTGGTGTTTGGTTTTTTGTCCTTGTGATAGTTTGCTGAGAATGATGGTTTCCAGCTTTATCCATGTCCCTACAAAGTACGTGAACTCATCATTTTTTATGGCTGCATGGTTTTCCATGGTGTATATGTACCACATTTTCTTAATCCAGTCTGTCGTTGTTGGACATTTGGGTTGGTTCCAAGTCTTTGCTATTGTGAATAGTGCCGCAATAAACATATGTGTGCATGTGTCTTTATAGCAGCATGATTTATAATCCTTTGGGTATATACCCAGTAATGGGATGTCTGGGTCAAATGGTATTTCTAGTTCTAGATCCCTGAGGAATCGCCACACTGACTTCCACAATGGTTGAACTAGTTTACAGTCCCACCAACAGTGTAGAAGTGTTCCTATTTCTCCACATCCTCTCCAGCACCTGTTGTTTCCTGACTTTTTAATGATTGCCATTCTAACTGGTGTGAGATGGTATCTCATTGTGGTTTTGATTTGCATTTCTCTGATGGCCAGTGATGATGAGCATTTTTTCATGTGTCTTTTGGCTGCATAAATGTCTTCTTTTGAAGTGTCTGTTCATATCCTTTGCCCACTTTTTGATGGGGTTGTTTGTTTTTTTCTTGTAAATTTGTTTGAGTTCATTGTAGATTCTGGATATTAGCCCTTTGTCAGATGAGTAGATTGCAAAAATTTTCTTCCATTCTGTAGGTTGCCTGTTCACTCTGATGGTAGTTTCTTTTGCTGTGCAGAAGCTCTTTAGTTTAATTAGATCCCATTTGTCAATTTTGGCTTTTGTTGCCATTGCTTTTGGTGTTTTAGACATGAAGTCCTTGCCCATGCTTGTGTCCTGAATGGTATTGCCTAGGTTTTCTTCTAGGGTTTTTATGGTTTCAGGTCTAACATTTAAGTCTTTAATCCATCTTGAATTAATTTTTGTATAAGGTGTAAGGAAGGGATCCAGTTTCAGCTTTCTACATATGGCTAGCCAGTTTTCCCAGCACCATTTATTAATAGGGAATCCTTTCCCCATTTCTTGTTTTTGTCAGGTTTGTCAAAGATCAGATAGTTGTAGATATGTGGCATTATTTCTGAGGGCTCTGTTCTGTTCCGTTGGTCTATATCTCTGTTTTGGTACCAGTACCATGCTGTTTTGGTTACTGTAGCCTTGTAATATAGTTTGAAGTCAGGTAGCGTGATGCCTCCAGCTTTGTTCTTTTGGCTTAGGATTGACTTGGCAATGTGAGCTCTTTTTTGGTTCCATATGAACTTTAAAGTAGTTTTTTCCAATTCTGTGAAGAAAGTCATGGGTAGCTTGATGGGGATGGCATTGAATCTATAAATTACCTTGGGTAGTATGGCCATTTTCATGATATTGATTCTTCCTACCCGTGAGCATGGAATGTTCTTCCATTTGTTTATATCCTCTTTTATTTCCTTGAGCAGTGGTTTGTAGTTCTCCTTGAAGAGATCCTTCACATCCCTTGTAAGTTGGATTCCTAAGTATTTTATTCTCTTTGAAGCAATTGTGAATGGGAGTTCACTCGTGATTTGGCTCTCTGTTTGTCTGTTATTGGTGTATAAGAATGCTTGTGATTTTTGTACATTGATTTTGTAACCTGAGACTTTGCTGAAGTTGCTTATCAGCTTAAGGAGATTTTGGGCTGAGACGATGGGGTTTTCTAGATATACAATCATGTCATCTGCAAACAGAGACAATTTGACTTCCTCTTTTCCTAATTGAATACCCTTTATTTCCTTCTCCTGCCTGATTGCCCTGGCCGGAACTTCCAACACTATGTTGAATAGGAGTGGTGAGAGAGGGCATCCCTGTCTTGTGCCCGTTTTCAAAGGGAATGCTTCCAGTTTTTGCCCATTCAGTATGATATTGGCTGTGGGTTTGTCATGGATAGCTCTTATTACTTTGAGATACGTCCCATCAATACCTAATTTATTGAGAGTTTTTAGTATGAAGTGTTGTTGAATTTTGTCAAAGGCCTTTTCTGCATCTATTGAGATAATCTTGTGGTTTTTGTCATTGGTTCTGTTTATATGCTGGATTATGGTTATTGATTTGCATATGTTGAACCAGCCTTGCATCCCAGGGATGAAGCCCACTTGATCATGGTGGATAAGCTTTTTGATGTGCTGCTGGATTCGGTTTGCCAGTATTTTATTGAGGATATTTGCATCGATGTTCATCAGGGATACTGGTCTAAAATTCTCTTTTTTTGTTGTGTCTCTGCCAGGCTTTGGTATCAGGATGATGCTGGCCTCTTAAAATGAATTGGGGGGATTCCCTCTTTTTCTATTGATTGGAATAGTTTCAGAAGGAGTGGTACCAGCTCCTCTTTGTACCTCTGGTAGAATTCGGCTGTGAATCCATCTGGTCCTGGACTCCTTTTTGTTGGTAAGCTATTAATTATTGCCTCAATTTCAGAGCCTGTTATTGGTCTATTCAGGGATTCAACTTCTTCCTTGTTTAGTCTTGGGAGGATGTATGCGTCGAGGAATTTATCCATTTCTTCTATATTTTCTAGTTTATTTGCATAGAGGTGTTTATAGTATTCTCTGATGGTAATTTGTATTTCTGTGGGATCGGTGGTGATATCCCCTTTATCATTTTTTATTGCATCTATTTGATTCTTCTCTCTTTTCTTCTTTATTAGTCTTGCTAGCTGTCTTATCAATTTTGTTGATCTTTTCAAAAAACCCTGCTGGTCTGATTTTCATTCAAAAATCAGAAACCTTCCTCTTACCATCTTCTCTCAAATCCAGGGCTTCCAGAGCCACGTCCTCCCAGGGCAGCAGAGGCCTGGACTGTGGTCTCTGTCACATTCTGAAAGCATCATCCTGAGGGTGCTGTTGAGGGTCCTGTGTGCTAGCTGTTTTCCTGAGGGCTGCGGAAAGGAAGGGCATAATTGGTCCTCTGTTTGGCAGTTTGAGATAGGCCATGGACATAAGGGGGTGGGATCAGAGCCATCTCTTAGAAGCAAGAGCACACAAGCTTTTACCAGGAGAGAACAGCCTAATTCTACTCTGCAAGGATCCACATTGTATAGAGCCAATGGGCAAGGAATGTGTTTCTCGGTTCATGAGTATTTGAGCAGAGAGAGCTTTAGAAATAAAGCACACTCAAGACCTTCTACTCAGCATCTCTGCAAATGGGAGCCTTTCCTTCACTGTGTCAATCTAAGCCTTTCTTTTGCTTTTGTACCATCCCATTATCTTGGTTGTGTGTCTTGGAGTTTATATCATTAGTTTTCTGTAACGTTCGCATTGCTCAGAATGGAGTTAAGTTTTCTGTGGATAAATGGATAGGCAAGGCGACCTTGAGGCCCAGAAAAGACAAGCAGCTCTGGAGAGCATAGGGATATGTGTGAAGAAACAGGCTGGAAGGAGACCTCAGCAGAAACAGAAGTGACATATGGACCTGTTGGGATCTAGGAAAAGTCTTTTTTAGTCACTTTCTTATTAAGTATGTATTTAGTGCTTCCTATATGTGTAGCACTTTGAAGTTCTGCGGCTTCAATGGTGAGCAAAACAGATAAAAATTCCTGCCCTCAATAGAAAAATAGGTCATTAACAAAATATGAGTAAAATATAGTGTGTGTGAGATGTGAAAATGTTATAAAGAAACATAAACAGGGAGGGAGGATGGAGAGTGCAGGCAGGAGGCTGGGGTTGTGGTTTAAATGGAGCAGGGTGGTTAGGGAGGCCTCACTGAGAATGTGATGTCTGCACAGAGACCTGAGGAGGCCAGGGATTGAGCCATCACATTTAAATCTCCTAACAATCTCTCGGGAGACAGTTTTTATCTTCATTTCACACATAAGATGACTCCGAGGACTTAAATAAATTGCCCAAGTCCCCTCATTCTTGGAATGGCAGGGCGGGGAGTCTTGGTTTGTAGGGCTGTTTGAAATCAGCTGTCATGGGGTTAAAATGCAGATCGCTGAACCAGCTGTGGTTACCCTAAATCTATGCAGTTAGAGAACTACTGTTATTTCCAGAGATAGGAAGCAGGCTGGGAGAGTCTAGGTGTTAGGTGGGCAGGGCCAAAAGCAGGAAATACTTAACGTGAAGAAAAGGCAAGCCATTGTCAAACTGGAAATGAAACGTGAATGGGGAAAATTGGCATGGTTGGAAAAGAGGAGCTAATTTGATGGACCAGTTACTATATGTTAAATTGGTGAATTAATGAACAAGCAAACACGTGAAATGTTTTAATCCTCACAGTTCTATGAGATAAGTGCCCTTTATCAGGTACTTTTAGTGCAGATCAGGAAACTGAGGCACAGAAAAGTTAAGTGTCTTGTGCAAGGTTTTGCAGCTAGTGAATGACAGTGTCAGAATTCAAAGCCAGGCAGGCTGGCACCAGAGCCTCCATCCACAACCACTGCACTACCTTGCCTCTGTAGACCATCTTTGTATGCAGTATCTAATGGGCGCTTACTATTCTCCAGGAGTCGTTCTGTTTCCCACGTTTGTGTTTTAAGTTGCTTACGACTCGTGACCACTGGATTACAGATAAGAAATCTTTATAGAGAGCTCACGTGGTTTGTCTGAGGTAGCATTGTGGTCATGGTTCAGATGCAGGCAGGCTGGCCCCAGAGCCTGACCTGTCACCACTGCAGGATCCTGCCCCTCATGATGAAAGAGGATTCTGATCTGGGCAGAACATACATGCAAAAGGTAGCAGAGAGAGAAAATAGGAAAAGCCCGTAATGGGAGGGTAGAATATTCAAAGCACACACTTTTAACAAATCTGAAGGAATGGAATCTTTTAGGAAATGTTATCAGATGAGAATCAATACAAGTCCCCCATCTGCCAGATGCCTTCTTTTGGCATGAGAGTGAACTATATCAGGGCTAAGTGCCCGTAAGAGCAGACATTCTTTATGTAATTATGTGTAGGATTAGTCAAATAGTGGTGAGGATAATTCCTGATGCGAGCAGAGTACTCTGCACTTCTCAGGGAGGTCTCAGATCTGTTGCCTTATTTGACCTTCACAGTCATCAAGGGATGTTGCAGAAGGAAGTCTACATAGTGTCATGGCCGAAGTTGCCAGCAAGTACCAGAATGCACACCTATCCCATCATTCTCTTGCAGGTCTTGGATGGAAATTAAGCAAATTGGCCCTTCCCCAGGTTTAAGCAAGAGAATCTGGCAAACAAAAATATACATTATTCTTCATGCAGTCCAGATTTGCCTCAATATAAGAAATTTTCAGTATATGTAGAATTACAAGTGTATATAATATGCAAAGAAATTAACTTTCTTTTCATAAGAATAGCTTTTATTTGTGTTTACTGTAAAACAGGGACCATCCTAAATACTTTATTGCTTCATCTCGTTTAATCCTCACATAAGTATTTTGTACATAGAAAGACCAAGGATTACACAGTCTAACAATGGGCCCAAAGCCAAAGCCATGCAGCTAGGAAGCAGGAGAGCAGGGATTCAGATGGAGCCCCTCTATCTAAGGATGGAAGGAGAAATGGAAAATGGGTGCATTTTAGAGTCAAGAAAATGCGAAACACTGTGTCTCTCCAGTACCACCTGGCCAATGAGCCCTCATGGCACCCATTCCTTACCTTTTGGAGAGGGGGTATTGTCTGCCCCCATGGCAGTACAATTTTGACTTTTTATAATGAGTGAATTAAAAAAATAATCTCTTCCTTAATATACTTGGCTTTATCTGAAGCATATTCTGTGAGGTGAAATCGTGTGTGAGTGACAGTGGTATAGGCATATAAGACTGTCTGTATCTTAATATACTAAGTGTCATGTAGCATGTGTGTCACTACCTTTTGGTGACAATAATCATCATTCTGAGAAGCTGCCAAGGACAGGACAGGGACTTGGAAAGCTCCAAGCGCATTATTTTTCTGCCATTCCTTTTCACTGCCTTTTCCCCGTGGTCTCTGAAGGGCATTTGACCTGTGTGTTAATATTCCAGTTCCATTTGACCTCCTGCGTGGTGACAGGTGGTCCAGATGCTTTTGTTACTTGATATGAGACTTAACAGACTGCCAACCGGTGGTCTTAGCCTCATGGTTTTCATCATTTTTAAATGGAAAACAGGAGTGGGTTTCAGGAGTGCCTAGGCTCCAGTAGAAATCAAACCTTTCTCAAAACACTACCTGAATGACCCTCAAGCTAGATGACTTTCACCCCGTTAGATGCTGCCTGCCTTTGGTGTTGAGTTTCGATTTTCTTAGTTACCGGGTGAACCAATTTGCAATCTAAACTTCATTCGTTCTAGCCTGCATCCCTGCAGAGATGATGTTTCAGAACAGAATCATGTTGTCCAAAAGACCCCAGTGCATGAAAGAAGCAAGTTTCCTTTTATTAAGAACCTTTTCTGTGAAAGCTGTATTTCTGCCAAGCCTCAGTATTCACTTCTATTTCCTTTCCTACCTGTAAACCACGTGCCCTCTTAGGAGCTGGGGAAGGCATCAGTAGAGATCAGGTGGATGAACAGCTGTGAAACTATAGATATTCTTTATGTATAGGCAGACAAAAGTGTGTCTGGAGGTAACCCCCACCCCCATTCCAAGAAGGAGTTAGGTTTGACAATCCAGTCTCTTAACATCATAATTCCTGGTCAGATGAATCTAACTTTGGCGGGTTATACATATTAGCATCTATAAGAAATACCTGGCCTGGGAAACATACTAGGAACAATGGCATGACTAATATATTGCTTCTTGACTTCACATGGAAACACAAGCCCAGCATTGTCACTGACCTGGTGGGCAAACTTCTGACAGTAATTATCGTTGGAAAATCTTGCAAAACTAATTTAATAAACACAATTATTTAATTATAGCACTTCGATAGCGTTCTCCTCTTTCCTCTCTCTCCCTCCATTCCTCCTTCCATCTTCCCCACTCCTTTATGACATCTGAAGTCCACTAATTACTGAGCTCAATTTTCAGGCTGTGTCTTAGGTTTGACAGAAATGCTAAAGTTGAAATTAGACTTGCAGTCTCCCCTCTTTTCGGCATTTGACTATCTGTTGTCTCTTCTTAGTCTTGATTCTCTGTTGTGAGTTTTGACTTGGTTTTTTTCTGAGACAGAATGATTTCTGTCAGGTTCTGGGAACTCCCCTCCCACCCGATGAAGAAGTTTTGGGGAGGAGTTATGAGCCCTGCGTTGAACTGTGCACTAGGTACAAATCTGCAGTGCCTTCTATTAAAATGTAAAATGATCCGTTGAGTCATCCTCCCTCTGGTTTGACTCAGATGCTTTATGGCTCACTTTGCATGTCATTTCTCTGTAATGATTTCCCCATGGAGAAGGGTGTCTGATAGAATCCAGGCAGACTGAAGATTGCTCTGAGTCAAATGGATCTGTTATTCTTTTAGTATTAACCCTTATCTCTCAGTTTCCCATCCTTGTATTTTCCCTGAAGGAACTTTAATGAAGTAAATAGGTTCCACCACCCTCATTTAGCCTTCTAATCACTGTTCACAATTTCTTCTCACATTAGCAGCGTGAAGCTCTAGGGTAATATTTCTCTGGCTACAAGGGGAGGAAAGGGGACACTGGGAGAGAATATTTCACACAGATGCCCTGATAAAGAGAAATGCAGAAAAGAAATGACTTTTCTCTGTCCTCTAACTCCTAATAGGCACGAAGCAAATGCTAATAGGAAGCAGAGATTAATGTATGAGAAATGAATATAAATGGAGAACATAGACACAAAGAAGTAATACCAGAGACAAACTGGAAGTAACAATATAGAAAAGAAGACTTGCCAAGAGTAGAAAATGACCTATCCCAGAAGAATAGATGGAGGCTTTGGCTTTACTCTTAACTGGGGGGTTACACAAAAGAAGCAAAAGCAAGCATCAACATATAAAAAAGACCAGTGCGATGATCACAAAGCTGCATATCCAAATGTGCCCATGGCTAAGTTGCACGTTTTCTCCCTGGTCCACACACCCACTGCCCCGCCACCACCAACCACCACTAACAGTAATCATGCCCCTTGGATGGCCTGACATGGGCTCTCTTTCACCCGCTGATTTCATCTCCTTTTTGAGATGACAGTTTATGCACCATGCTATTGTTAAATCCCAGTTGTAGCCTTCTCTCTGGCCCGCTAAACAGGGTAGTCTCATCTGACATCGCTGGGTGGAGACGAGGAGAGGATGGACACCCCGCTTAATTCCAGAGCCACATACCTAAGACAGCTTTTGAGGGAGACCCTGACCTGCACACCAGAGCACTGTTTTGGCCATGGGAAGAGAATGCTGAGCTATTGCTCAGTACTGATGGGCACTGTGTTCCATTAATGTGTGAAAGTTGACCTTTGATTCATCCTTTGGGTTGACTCTGTTTATAAGGGGGAAAGTTCACACTGTTATTGGATGGGTCTTCCCCTCTTCTTCATCTCTCTCAAAAGTTATGTGATGGCATTTTTCCCTTCCAGCCAGTTGTGTTCTTTTGAGCATCTCTAGCTTCCTTGAAAAGTCTTCTTGGGAACCACAGTTAGAAAAGCTTATGTTTCAGGATTTTCCTAAAGTTCCTATACTTTCATAGAACCATAGAAACTAGAACTAAAAAGTCACCTAGTTTATTTCCTCCTTGCATAGATAAGGAAATGGAAGTGCATGAAGTGATTTGGTTTTAACAAGAGAGAAGACAAAACACAAGATCTCTGAGAAAAGTTTTACTGCAAAGCAAAGGCCTGGGCTCAGATTTCTTACCATCTCCCAAAAGGCCTCAACCCTGTATTTGGCCCATTTTTGTAGATTATTACTGAAAACGTACAACTTGGAATTGGTTAGATTTAATTGCCTTTAAGGACCTTCCTGACCATAAGTTGAAGGATTTAAGGTGTGGGTGTGTTTTTTTTCATTTGAAGCCCAAAGTGCACCCTAGGACCTTTGTGATTAAGTCACAGAACCTAAAGGAGGTGCTCAATAAATACTTGAGTTGTTAACATTCTCCTACAGCCTTTAATTTGGGGGAGCTGGAATATATATATAGTAGATGTAGAAAAGTGCATAAAACAAATGTATAACTTAAAGTGGGAATATGTTTACCTGTCACTCATGTCAAGAAATAGAGCATGCAACAGCACCCCTGAAACCCCACGGTGTCTCTTTCCGGTGAACACTGCCTTGCTCTAAATGGAACCTCTATTCTGAGTCTTTTCTTTACAGTTTTGCCACCTTTATGTCTTAGTTCAGGCTGCCATAACAAAGTACCATAGGCTGGGTGGCTCAAACAACAAACATTTATTTCTCACAGTTCTGGAAGTTAGAAGTCTAAGATCAGGATGCCAGCATTGTCTAGTTCTTGGTAAGGGCTGTCTTCCGGGTTTATAGACAGCCATCTTCTTGTGTCCTCACATAGCAGAAAGAGAGTAAGAGGGGGTCTCTTATGAGGACATTAATCCCATTCATGAGGGCTCTACCCTTATAACCCAATCACTCCCAAAGGCCCCACCTCCAAATACCATTATACTGGGGATTAGGATTTCCACATACAAATTTTGAGAGGACACATTTACTCCATGTGTTAGTTCTCACACTGCTATAAAGAAATACCTGAGACTGAGTAATTTATAAAGAAAAGAGGTTTAATTGGTTCACAGTTCTGCAGGCTGTACAGGAAGCATGGTGGTATCTGCTTGTGGGGAGGCCTCAGGAAACTTACAGTCATGGTGGAAGGCAAAGCTGGAGCAGGCGTCTTCATGTGGCCAGAGCAGGAGGAGGGAAGAGAGAAGGAGGGGGAAGGTGCCACACACTTTTTAAACAACTACATCTCACGATAACTCACTATTGAGGTAACAGCTCCAAGGGGGATGGTGTTAAACCATGAGAAACCTCCCCTATGATCCAGTCACCTCCCATCAGGCCCCACCTCCCAATATCGGGGATTACAATTGAACATGAGATTTGGGGCAGGGACACAGATCTAAACCATGTCACTCCATAGCAGTATATATCCCTAGATGTTTTTTATCCATTTTTGAGTTTGACATACATGAAACCAGATTGTATGTTATTATTCTGTGCCTTGTTTCTGTAGCTCAGTATTCAGCATTAGGTTTGTGCAACTCCTCCACGTTGCTGCATGTGGCTCTAATTTGCTTTGTTCCATTATATGAATATATAAATATATCTCAGTGTATTTATGCATTCTGCTATGGATAGACATGATGTTGTTTCCAGTTGGGAGTTATTCTGCACAATTCTGTGAACACTCTTTATACAGAGTTTCTGTTACAGATATGCAGGAGTATCTCTAGGGTATAACCTAGGCATGGAATTACTCGGTCATAATCTATGCATATCTTCAACTTTACTAGGTAATGCCAAACTGTTTTCCAAAGAAGTTGATCTGACCATCAATGCACTTGATATTGTCAAACTTTCTTATTGTTTCTAGGTTGGTGGCTATATATCTTTAATTCTTTATTACCTTTGGACCAATACATACAGTCTGCTGCCAACATTCTAATATTTCTTCCACCTTAGTTTCTGTATCAGACTGTGACTCTCCATTTTGGTTACATTCATTCATTCATTCATTTTTGAAACGGAGTCTTGCTCTGTTGCCCAGGCTGGAGTGCAGTGGCACGATCTTGGCTCAATGCAACCTTTGCCTCCTGGGTTCAAGCAATTCTTGTGCCTCAGCCTCCTGAGTAGCTGGGATTACAGGCATGCACTAATACACCCAGCTAATTTTTGTATTTTTAGTAGAGACAGAGTTTCACTATGTTGACCAGGCTGGTCTCCAACTCCTTGCCTCAAGCAATCTGCCCACCTTGGCCTCTCAAAGTGCTAGGATTACAGGCATGAGCCACCGCGCCTGACCGATGTTGGTTACATTTAAATATAGGAAAAGTGCTAGTAGTTGCCACTACTTTATTACCAGATATTTTGGAAATTTGGGTTATTTTTTATTTTGGCCTATTTGAAAGAATAAACAAGCAGCAATAATAACAAAAATTAGCAAAAAAAATTGGGACTTGCTACGATTCTTCCTTTCTAAAGTTTTTGGTATATTTTTCAGCAGTGCAGTAAAAACCATTGTCAGTAAATTGAACTTTCCCCTAGAAGGTCAAGGAAAATAGAAGTTTATACTGAATTACGAGAACCATTCAGAGCTATTAAGGATTTGATGATACAATTGCAAGTGCTTCCTCCTAACAACAGCCTTAAATTTCAGTTCCCTTGGCACTAACTAGTATGCAGGCAGATGGAGTGTTTGAGTAAATAAGGAACACAAAACGTTTTAGCTGCTCCATGTCAGGGCCCTTACTTTAGCTATCTAAGGCATTAGGGACATTAAGTGACAAGCACTGCAGTTTTCCATTAGAAAATACTGAAATTGGATTGCTTTTCACTTAAAGTAAGAAGTTTTAGTCTTGATGCACTAGAAAGTGTTTCCAATCCAAAAGTAATAAGTAAGTAATTTTTATAGCACTGTGCACTCTAAAATGTCTATGGACTTGAAAACTTTTTTTAAAAGCATGTTTTATAAGAGCAGAAATTTACTCAGCAATTACTAAATAATTTAGTGTTTGATTCACAGAAGTATTTACTTAATGCACTGTTTCTGGGACAAATGTAGTTTGAATTTCAAGTGAAATGGTTTATAATTTGGTCTTTTTCATTACCTGCAAGGCATATTCATTTCTTTTCATCTGAAGCACTCTAGACATGACAGGTTGTCTGAAAATCTTAACATTCTACTTTTTTGTGAATTGCAGCTTTTCAGATCCCACTGTGATTTTTTTGTTGGTTTTTTTTTTTTTTTTTTACTTTTTTGCTTTATACTTTTACCTGCAGAACTATTAGACATTTTCATTTCTGAATATGACCCAATAATGAGTGAAGAGTGAATGAGTGAGTTAATGAGTAAGTCTGTATTCATTAATACTATACCTTCGAGTAATAAGAGTTGTGGTCTGTGTAGCTTCTTAAGGGGATGAATATACTATGATAAAATAATAGTAATTAACTTTTACTGCTGAACCATATGATGAGATGATTGGGGTATATGTGTATGTACATGTGCAGCTGGGTTTTTTTGGCCTGCAAAAAGAAGAATGAGATCCAGCCAAAACCCAAATGAGAACCTTTGGAAAGCTTCCTTACAATCTGATTTCAGCTAATGTCTACATACTTTAACACGTTGTCTAATGCTTAAAGACTGGCTGTCATACTCCTCCATGCTATTCTGGGTTCTGTTACTCACTATAAACCATTTCATTCTCAGATCCCATGGGTCCTGCTGCAGATTTCAGGATTTGCTGCATGGAGGAGTGGGGGGTGGAGGGGAATGTTGTTTAATTAATATTAGTAAGGCAAATGAAAAAAGAAAACCTAGTGGAAACAGGAGAAGCAGAATTCAGTTTGGCATTGGCCAGTCAAAAGCAGACAAATTGGAGGGAGTTCATAGAAGAGCACCTGTCTTAGCCTGTTTTCTGATACTCTAACTGAATACCTAAGACTGAGTAATGTATAAAGAAAATTATTTCTTACACTTCTAGAGGCTGGCAAGTTTGAGGTCTAGGGGCCGCATCTGGTGAGGGCCTTCTTGCTGATGAGGACTGTCTGCAGAATCCCAAGGTGGCACAGGGCATCACATGGTGAGGGAGCTCATGAGAGAGGGCCAAACTGACTTTTGTAACAAACCCACTCTCATGATAACTAATGCACTCCTTCAATAACCCATTAATTCATTAATCCATGAGGGCAGAGCCTTCATGTCCCAATCATCTCTTAAATGCCCTGTGTCTTAATACTGCCATATTGGGGATTAAGTTTCAACATGATTTTCACAGGGGACAAACATTCAACCCATAACAATGCACCCATGATAATTGGAGGTTGAGAAGGGCTGACTGATTTTTAAAGAAAGCAGAAAGGTATGTTCCATTATGTTTGAAGAGGAACCAACAAGGAGGGGTAGGTAAAGGCCAAGGGGAAGAAAGTAATACTGACATGGCATAAAGAATTATTATCCAGAAATAATGTAATATGTTCAAGAAAATCTTCAGACAGGTTAAAGTCTAGCAACAGCTTCATGAAAGTGATACATTTTAGATTATACCATTTGATGAACAAAACTAATACTTTTTCAGTGTTTTCCAAAGCTCTCAAGTAAGTTTAGCCCAAAAAGCAGATGCCCATGTTTATGTGACTGTCACAGCCTCCTTCATCAACTTAGGATGCTTATATTGCTACATCTCTGTTTTTCTAAACCTGCCCTGTTAGCAGAATATGGAGTCTACTCTTGAGAACTTCAGCTGTCTTAGAGCCCAGAAAGAGCAGGGGTTTGGGTCCTAGTTTCTACTCTCCCAGAAGCCTGTGGTTTCCTTGTATATTTGTTGTCCACCCCATTCCCTGTAACCAGCTCTGCAGGGGCAGTTTTGTTAAGCCATGCAACATCAACGACAATATAACAGGGCACATAAACAGTCTTTAGAAGGTCAAAGAAAACTAGCTTCTCTCAGTTAAAATGACAGTATCCCACTCTTTGTGATCAATCAGGTATATTTCTTTTATAGACTTATAGAATTGTAGATCTGGAAGAACACTATTGGTCTTCTAGTTCATGCTTTTCATTTTACAAACATGGAAGCAGGCCCCCAAACAGTTAGGCAATTTGTCCAGATCCACAAAGTTGGTCAATGCTGGAGCTAAACCAAAAGCCCCAAACATCCCTGGTCCACTCGTGTTTCCACTGCACTTCACTTTCATTTCTCTTTTTATTTTCTTTCATTTCATGTTTCATTAAAGAATTTATGGCTTTGTGTCTTTCAACACAAGCTTCTATCTTGGTGTAGGCACATTAATATG
This sequence comes from Pongo abelii, assembly GCF_028885655.2. NCBI lineage: Eukaryota > Metazoa > Chordata > Mammalia > Primates > Hominidae > Pongo > Pongo abelii. The sequence continues at coordinate 90,739,196 of NC_071990.2, read as the reverse complement.
TATTACCCATAAATGAACTGGAAAAATGAGATGTCCCTTATAAATCTCCTACTTTTTATGAATTGAACACACCATCCGTGACCTAGAACATTGAATGCTCCACCAAGTTTTGAGTGTTTCCTTATACATGCAAGCTATTATGATTTTTAACTCAATAATTTCTATAGACTAACTGAGGAGACTCAGTGTGGTAGGAGAAAGAGTAATAATTTGATAACTAAGAATGGAGAAAACAAATCAGAATTGAGACCCTATATGGGAGATAAGAAAATCCTGAAAACATTCCACAAAAATGAAGGACTAATAAGAAGCCAGAATAGAAAATATTTGTCTTCTTACTAGATAATAAAGAATTTAGCAGCAATTTCCTAGTCATTGACAGAAGCCAGGTGAACTCGATCTTACCCCATGGCTTAGGGTCATTATAACTGAATTGTGTTATTTAGAATGCTACTCTAATTCCATTTAAAAAATGATTCCAGATAACAAACATCACAAAAATGTTATCTTTTATTGGAATACCAAAGAGCTAATAATTCCTCACAGAGGCATCTTTGTAATTGAGTATTACAAACCATTATATATGGCAGAGCAAAGTTTATACTGTGTGGTTTGCATTGTGATAAGTTATTGTTTATAAAGTGTTTGGAGTAACTGTAGCATAAAAAATAAACCTATGGCTTTTACTTTCAGCCAAGATGGAGTAATAGGTTCTAGATTTACCCATTCTCCTAAAACAACTATAGAAACAGATAAAATATATGAAATAATGGTTTTTAAGACATGGGACATCAGGAACCAAAAGATAGTAATCCCCAGGAAAGGAAAACAAACTGAGCTCAGCATACTGCTTTGAGAGTTTCTAGGCCATGGCACAGGAAGGAAGAACCAAGGAAGAGCTAGCTGACTCTTCAATTGAAGAGACAGAGCTAAGAGTCTGGAAAGATGATAATAGAGTTCAGAAAGCAGGGTAGCAGAGAAGAGAGAGCTGCAGAGAGAGAACTCCAGAGATCTGCAGAGAGTTTCCCTTTAATATTCTGCAGAGTACTGATCAGCAGATGCAGGTAAGAAAACTACCCAAGGATGGAGAGACAGCCACCCAAAACAAAGGGAACTCAGAGAACTGGGAATAACATCATTTCCTACTAGCCAGACTAGAAAACACATATATCAGGGGTCATTAGATAGAGTACTCAGAAGTGTCTTGAATCAGTAGTAGGGAGTAATGAACCCTAGAGTAAATGCTGCTTTTCCTATCTAACAAATCTCAAAAGCAAAACCTGAAAGGATCAAACTGCTTCCAGGTAACTCAACTGTGTCTTAGAACAAAGCTCAAGATTATTTATGGGAACACAAAAATATCCAGCATTTAACAAGGTAAATTTTACACTGGCATCCAATCAAAAATGTTCAGTTATGCAAAGAAGCAAGGAAATATAACTCACAATGAAGATAAATAACAATAAAAACTGAACCAGAAGATGTTAGAATTAACAGACAAGGACATTTCAGTAGTTATTATAACTATATTCCAAGTGTTCAAAAAGTTAGAAGAAAGATTAAACATCTTAAGTAGAGACATGGAAGATTTTTTATAAAAGACCAAAGGGGACTTTTAGAGATAAGGACTGCAGTGTCTGAGACGAAAATTATATACTGGAAAAGACTGATGGCAGATTAGACCTTGCAGAAGAAGAGATTAGTGAACTCAAAGGGTTAGCAATAGAAAATAACCAATGTGGCTAGTCATGATGACTCAAGCCTGTGATCCCAGCATTTTGAGAGGCCGAGGTGCGCAGATTATTTGAGGTCAGGAGTTCAAGACCAGCTTGGCCAACATGGTGAAACCCTGTCTATGCTAAAAATACAAAAAAATTAGCTGGGTATGGTGGCACACACCTGTAATCCCTGCTACTTGGGAGGCTGAAGCAGGAGAACCACTCGAACCCGGGAGACAGTGGTTACAGTGAGCCAAAGTCACACCACTGAACTCCACCTCAAAGAAAAAAAGAAAAGAAACTATCCAATGTGAAATGTAAGAGATTTCTTTAAAGTACCAAAAGAAAAAAAAAATGGGCATTTGTGAGCGACGGGACAAATGCAGATGGTCTAATATTATATGTAACTCCCCAAGGGAGTTACAAATTTGTGGCAAAAATATTTGAAAAAATGATGGCCAAAATTTTTCCAAATTTGATTAAAACTATCCACATATCCAAGAAGCTCGAGAAACATGAGGAAAACTACACAAAGGCACATCATAATCAAATTGCTCAAAACAAGTGATCAAGAAAAAGTCCTAAAGGCAACAGAGGAAAAACAAAGACATTACATACAGAGGAACAAAGATGAGGATGACAGATTTTTCACTGGAAACAATGCAGGTGAAAAGACAGTGGAATGACAATTTTCAAAGTACTGAAAAGAAAAAAAAAACACCTGTCAACCTGGAATCTATACCCTTCAAAGATAACTTTCAATAATGAAGGCAACAGGCTTTTACAGAGAAAAGTTGAAATAATTTATCACTAGTATACCTGCACTGCAAGTAATGTTACCTCTTATTATTTATATCTTTTTAAAAGGTAATTGACTAAACAAAAGTAATAACAATATAGTACAGGGGTTTTAACAAGTAACAAGTAAGATGCATAGTACAATGGCCAGGAAGGGAGAAATGGAAGCATACTACTGTGAGGTTTCTGTGCTTTACACGACATGGTATGATATCACTGAGAGGTAGATTGTGATAACCTAAAGAAGCATATTATGATATCACTGGAAGGCAGATTGTGATAACTTAAAGAAGCATATTATAAATCCTAAAACAACCAATGAAATAACAAAACAACATGCCAATAATTGAAATGAAATTGAATCAAAAAAATAGTTAACACAAAGAGAGTCAGAAGATGAAGGAAAAGAGAACAAAGAACAAATAGAAAACAAGTAGCAAAATGGCAGATCTAAACCTAGCCAAATCAATTGTCACATTAAACATACATGTTTTAACCACCAGAATTAAAACTCAGATGTTTTCAGATTAGATTTTTTTAAAAAGCAAGACCCAATTATATGTTGCTTACAAGAAACACATTTTAAATATAAAAACACAAAAAGCTTAAAAGAATAAGAGTAGAAAAATATATACTGTGCTAACACGAAACAAAAGATGGAGTGACCATGTTAATATGAGACAAAGTAGATTTCAGAGCAAAGAATATTTCCAGGAATTAAAAGGTGACTTCATAGTGATAAAGGAATAAATACTACAAGAAAAAATAAAAACCCTAAATATATATGCATCTAATAGGATTTCAAACTGCATGAGGCAGAAACTAATAGAAATGCAATAACTGACAGACAAGCCTACAATTGTAGCCGGAAAGTTTAGTACTCCTTCTCAATACATGATGGAACCTATAGACAGAAGGTCAGAAAAGATATTAGAAGACTTGAACAACACTCATCATACAACTTAACCTAATTGATATTTACAGGACATTCCAGCCAACAACAGAATATACATTTTTTTCAAGTGCTTATGTAGTATTTACCAAGGTGGGTCACATTCTGGGACCCAAAACAAGTCTCCATAAATTTAAAAGGATTAAAGTCATATGAAGTTTGTTCTGAGACCACAGTGGAATTAAATCAGAGAGGATTAACAAAAAGATAACTAGAAACTCCCCCAAATATTTGGAAGCCAAAAAACACAGTGTAAATCATTTGTGCATTAAGGAATAAATCAAAAGGGAAATTTTAAAGTATTAAGAATTGAGTAAAAATTAAAATTAAACATTTCAAAATTTGCAAGATACTGCTAAAACAGAGTGAAATTTATAGCATTAAAGCCTGTGTTAGAAAAGACAAAAAAGATCTCAGATTAGTGGGCTCAACTACCACCTTAGGAAACTGGAAAAGAAAAAAAGACCCAATTAAACCCAAAGTAGGTAAAATAAAGGATATAACAATGAGAATAGAGATCAGCAAACTAGAAAATAGAATAATTTTTAAAAACTAACCAAAAACTAGTTATTTGAGAATGTCAGTAAAATGATTAAGCCTCTAGCCAGACTGATCAGAAGGAGAAGACACAAATTTTCAGTATCAGTAATATGAGAGGTGACATCAGTACAGATTCAACCAATATTAGAAGGAATGTTTTTAAATACTATATATGGGCTGGGTGTAGTGGCTCACACCTGTAATCCCAGTGCTTTGTGGGGGCCAAAGCAGGAGGATCACTTGACACCAAGAGTTGAAGACCAGCCTGGGTATCATAGTAAGACTCCATCTCTTAAAAAAAAAAAAAAAAAAAAAAAAAGCTGAACGTGGTGGCACGGCCTATAGTCCTAGTTACTCAGGAGCCTGCGACAGGAAGGTCACATGAGCCCCAGGAGTTTGAGGTTGCAGTTAGCTATGATCACACCACTGCACTCCAGCCAGGGCAACAAAGTGAGACACTGTCTCTTTAAAAAATAAAAAAATAAAAAGGCCAGGAGTGGTGGCTCACGCCTGTAATCCCAGGACTTTGGGAGGCCAAGGTGGGTGGATCACGAGGTCAAGAGATTGAGACCATCCTGGCCAACATGGTGAAACCCGTCTCTACTAAAAATACAAAAATTAGCTGGGCATGGTAGCGCCCACCTGTAGTCCCAGCTACTTGGGAGGCTGAGGCAGGAGAATTGCTTGAATCCAGGAGGTGGAGTTTGCAGTGAGCCAAGATTGCACCACTGCACTCCAACCTGGCGACAGAGCGAGAATCTGTCTCAAAAAAAAAAATATATATATATATATATATATATATACACACACACACAATTTTATGCCAATAAATTTGACAATTTAAAAAAATGAATTTATAGTTAAAGAATATCCCAGCTCAGAAGTCTTCACAGGTACATTCTACCAAACATTTAAGGAAGAAATAAAACCAGTTCTACAAAAAGAAAAAAAAAAACCTTTTAGAAAATTAAAGAAGAAGAAATACTTCCCAGCTCATTTTATGAGATCATCGTTACCCTGATGCTAAAACCAGGCCAGAAAACCTATGTAAGAAAACTACAGACAAATCTCCGTATTGAACATAGATGAAAAATTATTAACAAAATGTTAGCAAATTGAATCCAACAATGTATAAGAAGACAAACACAGGGCTGGGCGCAGTGGCTCATGCCTGTAATCCCAATACTTTGAGAGACCAAGGTAGGAGGATTGCTTGAGGCCAGGAATTCAAGAGCAGCCTGGGCAACATAGCAAGGCCTTATCTCTACAAAAAAAAAAAAAGAAATAATTAGCCAGATATGGTGGTACACACCTGTAGTCCTAGCTACTCAGGAGGCAGAGGCAGGAGATTGTTTGCGCCCAGGAATTCAAGGTTGCAGTGAGCCATGAGTGCCACTGCAGAAAAAGAAAGAAAGAAAAAGAGGCCGGGCACAGTGACTCACACCTATAATCCCAGCACTTTGGGAGGCCGAGGCGGGCGGATCACAAAGTCAGGAGATCGAGACCATCCTGGCTAACTTGGTGAAACCCTGTCTCTACTAAAAATACAAAAAAATTAGCCCAGTGTGGTGGCAGGCACCTGTAGTCCCAGCTACTTGGGAGGCTGAGGCAGGAGAATGGCGTGAACCCGGGAGGCAGAGCTTGCAGTGAGCTGAGATCGCTCCACTGCACTCCAGCCTAGGCGACAGAGCGAGACTCCATCTCAAAAAAAAAAAAAGAAAAAGAAAAAGAAAGGGAACACGAGGGGAGGGGAGGGAAGGAAGGGGAGGAGAGAGGGAGAGAAAGAAATAAAACTTCCTCAGCTCAATAGGAGCATCTATGAAGCATCTATAGCTAACGTCGTACAAAATGGTGAATGGTTGAATACTTTCTTCCTAACATCAGGAAGGCAAGGATATTTAGTCTCACCACCTCTATTCAGCATTGAACTAGAGCTTCTAGACCATGCAGTAAGGTAAGAAAAAGACATTAAAATTATCCAAATTGGAAAAAATGTAAGAGATCTTTATTCACAGACAACATAATCTTCTATGTAGAAAATACCGTGGAATCTACCAAGAAGAAACAGGCTATGAGAACTAATAAGCAAGGTTTCCAGATACAAGATCAAAATACAAAAATTATTTGTATGTATATACTAGCAGTGAAAAATTAGAAATTGAAATTAAAAGACTGCCATTTACAATGGCATCAAAAATATTCATACTTAGGTATAAATCTGACAAAAGAGGTATAAAAGACCTATATACTACTATAAAACGTTGCTGAGGTCCCAGTGTGGTGGTTCACACCTGTAATCCCAGCACTTTGGGAGGCTGAGGAGAGACCAGGAGTTCGAGACCAGTCTGGCCAACCTGGCGAAACCCATCTCTACTAAAAATACAAAAATTGGCCAAGCATGGTGGCGCATGCCTCTTTAATTCCAGCTACTCCGGAGGCTGAGGCAGGAGAATCACTTGAACCCGGGAGGTGGAGGTTGCAGTGAGCCAAGATCACACCACTGCACTCCACCTGGGTGACAGAGTGAGACTGTCTCCAAAAAAATTTTTAAATTAAAATATTGCTGAGAAAAAAAAATTCTTTTTTTTTTTTTTTTTTTGAGATGGAGTCTTGCTCTGTTGCCCAGGCTAGAGTGCAGTGGCACCATCTCAGCTCACTGCAACCTCTTCGTGCTGGGTTCACACAATCTCCTACCTCAGCCTCCCAAGTAGCTGGGATTACAGGCACACGCTACCATGCCTGGCTAATTTTTGTATTTTTAGTAGAGATGGGGTTTCAGCATGTTGGCCAGGCTGGTCTCACACTCCTGACCTCAAGTTATCCACCTGCCTTGGCCTCCCAGAGTCTTGTGATTACAGGCGTAAGCCACCATGCCCGGCTGCTGAGAAAAATTTAAGATGATCTAAATAAAGAGACTGTGTTCATGGGTCAGAAGATTCATTATTGTTAAGATGGCAGTTCTTCCTAAATTCATCAGTAGATTCAGTACAATCTCAGTGAAAATTCCAGCAGACTATTTTGTAGAAATTGGCAAGCTAATTATAAAATGTATATGGAAATGCAAAGGATCAAACTAACTTTGAAAAAGAGCAAATCAAGACACTATGATAGTAACATAAAAGTAGATATAGAGGCTGGGTACAGTGGCTCACATCTGTAATCGCAGCACTTTAGGAGGCTGAGGTAGGAGGATCACTTGATGCCAGGAGTTTGAGACTAGCCTGGGCAATATGGCGAGACCTCATCCACTCATATATACACATACACACACACACACACACACACACATATTTTTTTTTGAGACAGAGTCTTGCTCTGTCACCTAGGCTGGAGTGCAGTGGTGTGATCTCGGCTCACTGCAACCTCCACCTCCTGGGTTCAAGCGATTCTCCTGTCTCCGCATCCTGAGTAGCTGGGATTACAGGCACGTACCACCACACCCAGCTAATTTTTGTATTTTTAGTAAAGACGCAGTTTCGCCGTGTTGGCCAGGCTGGTCTCGAACTCCTGACCTCGTAACCTGCCCGCCTCAGCCTCCCAAAGTGCTGGGATTACAGGCATCCAAAAAATATTTTTAAATTAGCCAGATACAGTGATGCACACCTGTAGTGCCAGCTACTGCTGTGAGCTATGGCCACGCCACTGCACTCCAAAGTGATACCCTGTCTCCACAAAAACAAAACAAAACAAAAGTAGACAAACATAAAAATAGTAAAAGAGTCCATAAATAGATTCATCCGTATATAAACAACTGATTTTCAGTAAAAGTACAAAGGTAATTCGGGAGAGAAAAGAGTCTTTTTAACAATGCTGCGGGAACGATTGGATATTTCTATGCAAAAGGAAAAAAAGAACCTCAATCCACACATGTTACCTATACAAAAATTAACTCAAAATGGGCCATAGACCTAAATGTAAGGGCTAAAAAAATAACACTTCTAGCAGAAAACATAAGAGAAAATCTTTATGACCTTGGTTTAGTTTTTTAGATGTGACACCAAGATGGTTTTTTGGCTTCATCAAATAAAGACTTTCTGTTCCTTGAAAGACACTTTTAAGAGAATCAAAAGACAAGCTACAGACTGGGAAAAAATTTTTACAAGTCATGTATCTGATAAAGGACTTTTGTTCAGAATATATGAAGAACTCTTAAAACTGAAAAATAAGAAAACAACCCAATTAAAAATGGGCAAAGAATCTAAATAGACATTTCTCCAAAGAAGATATACAGAGGTCAAATAAACACATGAAAGATTCTCAACAACTTCGGGCATTAGAGAAAGCAAATTAAACCCAAAAAGAAATATAATAGACCTATTACAAGTCCAAAACTAGAAAGACTGACCATACCAAATGTTGGCAAGGATGTGAAGAAACTGGAACTCATACACTGCTGGTGGAAATGTAAAATGTTACAACCACTTTAGAAAACAGTGGCAGACTCTTTAAAAGTTATGCTTACACATACCGTATGATACATTCTACTCACAAGTATTTACCCAAGAGAAGTGAAAGTATATGTCCATCCAAAGAATTGTACCTGAATGTTCACAGCAGCTTTATTTGTAAAGAAATACTGGAAACAACCTAAATATCCACTAATAGATGAATAGATAAAAAAAAAAGTTATGCTATATTTATACAATAGGATACTAAGTAATAAAGGAACAAACTTGATATATGCAGCAACATGGATGAATGGTGAAATAACTATGCTGAATAAAAGAAGCCAGATATAAAAGAATATGTAGTTTATGATTCCATTTATATGAAACTCTAGAAAATGCAAGCTAATATAGAGTGTCAGAAAGCTGATCAGTCGTTGCAGGGGTGGGGTACAGAGGGGTACAAGGGAGAAATTATTACAAGGGCCTTAAGGAGACTTTTGGTGATGATGGATTTGTTTACTATGTTTATTGTGATGATGGTTTCACAGTTACGTACACAATCAAAACATCAAATTGCTCACTATAAATATGTGCAGTTTATTGTGTGTTAAAGCTGTTTTAAAAAAATAAGAAAGCCAAAAAGAAAGTAGGACTCACTACTGGAATTCTTACTGCTCTAGTAAACATTACAGAAAAACTATGTAACTATATAAATTAATTACAGATACTGTATTTTAAAATACCTCAGTGGGGCCAGGCTCAGTGGCTTATGCCTGTAATCCCAGCACTTTGGGAGGCCGAGGTGGGTGGATCACCTGAGGTCAGGAGTTCAAGACCAGCCTGGCCAAGATGGCGAAATCCCATCTGTACTAAAAATACAAAAAGTAGCTAGGCATGGTGGCATATGCCTGTAATCCCAGCTACTCAGGAAGCTGAGGCAGGAGAATCACTTGAACGCAGGAGGTGGAGGTTGCAGTGAGCTGAGAATCACACCATTGCACTTCAGCCTGGGCGACAAGAACAAAACTCCCTCTCAAAAAAAAAAAAAAAGAAAAAGAAATATTTCAATGGATATTTTTTAAAGCAAAGAACCTTTTGTAAAAGTAATCTTGACTGTTGAATGCATCTTTTTTCATGACTGCTATTGTGATATATTGTGTTTCCTTAAAGGGGATGTACATCAATTCAGCTGGGATAACGACAGCACAGTTCCACATCTTTCTAAGAGCTGAGCAACTATAGCGTTATGGCAGTTGTGCTTTGCCTTGAAGTGGCAGAGGGCAGATGCAATAGCTGACTCTGCTGAGTCTTCAGCGTGCAGACAGTTTGGTTCACTTTTTAAATATGTATTGTGATTTGATGTTTACTCTACTTGGCATCTCAGCCAAATTTCACCTTAGGAACTTACATGTACTTCATCAAGACAACATTACAAATACTTCAAAATGATTCATTTCCTCTTCACACAAATCTAAGTTAGTCCTTGCATAGAGGCTATTTACATGTGAAATTTCTTTTTCAGCCTTCTAACAAAATCAGAACCACCAAGTTTTAAAATACCAATGTGTTTTAAATGTTCTATTAAAAGATCTGGCTTTGTTACCATGGGGTAAAAGAATGCGGTAAGTAGGAAGCATAAAAGTCAGCTGTGGAACTTGACTTTCCAGATATGTTTCCTGAGCTCATTGTACAGAGTAAGCACAAATATGCTGATTGGCAATTCTCCTTCCTGCCATGCTCATGGCAGTGGGACACAGGAACCATGATGTTCTTTCTCACCTCCTCTCTCTCATCCTACAGCTGTGGTGACTCAGCCTTTCTTTCTTTCTTTCTTTCTTTCAGGGTGTGAACGGCATGTCTGTGGATGAGAAGCCTGACTCCCCCATGTATGTGTATGAGTCCACAGTCCACTGCACCAACATCCTCCTGGGCCTCAATGACCAGCGGAAAAAGGATATTCTCTGTGACGTGACTTTGATCGTGGAGAGGAAGGAGTTCCGGGCCCACCGGGCTGTGCTGGCCGCATGCAGTGAATACTTTTGGCAGGCGCTGGTTGGACAGACAAAAAATGACTTGGTGGTCAGCTTGCCTGAGGAGGTACAGTAATTTGGTTTGTGTGATTGTTAATGAATGTTTATTGACTTACAGAAAACTGGCTGACTAGGAGCTAGAAGATGTACTAGGTGCCATGTCCCCACTCAGGAGTTGATGTCCAAGTCACACGTTAGGTTTGTGGCATAGTCAGTTTCTATTTGATACACTTAAAGTCTCAGAGGCACAGAATATGAATATCTTTCTTGAAGGGAACTGAACCTCACCTGTGGCTCAGTCACTTGTAGTTTCTAGTTCACTTACCCTTCAGGTTTTGAGTGGTTCAGCCTAAGTTTGGCACAGTCCTAGATGTGGGATCTGAATCATTGCTATGATTTCTGTCTTTCAGATGGTGTAAGGATCACTAGATTTCCCTTGAGAGTAAAAGATCGAAAGCATTCACAGCACCTTCTTTGCTTGGGGGAAAAATAAAAGCAACTAGTAATTTTCACCATTAATTCAGTAAGATTCTAAGAAGTGTAAACTTGCTTTTCTCACCATTGTTGAAAACAGCCCACTCAGGTTTCTTAATTACATCAGTGAATATGGTTATTTTGGCACTTTGGGAACACTAGTAGCTGGACCTGGTCTGTCCAGAGATGACATTTAATTGGATGGTTTAAATTGTAGGAACCCAAAAGATGGGCTTCACAATGGCAAACCATTAAATGGTCACCCTTTGAACCATATATACACTTCCTCTTGGTTCATCATCCTGACTTCGGTCATTCCTATGGGACTAAGGATAATACTTTGTGTTCGGGTGGAATCATTCCCTGTGCACCACCAGCACAGTGTGCAGCTCTTGGGCCACCATCAACAGTTACACAAGCTGTGTACTTTGTAACTCCCAGGAGTACAACTCACACCCATAGTTTTTGCAAATAGATTCCCTGGAGTTGTGTGATGTTTGACTAAGCAGCTCTTCACAGCAATCTTGGGAGAAACCAAAGACCCCATCACCCAGGTATGATGCTGATGGTTACAACCAGTATTAAATTGCAGAAGTCACAAACCAGATGCCTTCAGGGGCCTGGCAAATAATATAAATGAGTGAAGTAGGTTGTATATAGGACAGTAGGAAGTGATGGGGCAAGCACCTGCTCCACCAAAAGTCGTCTAAATTCAACAAAAAACAAGAAGCCAGGTACAGTAAAGTGCACCTGTAGCCCCAGCTACTCAGGAGGCTGACGCAGGAGGATCCCTTGAGCCCAGGAGTTCGAGACAAGCCTGGGCAACATAGCAAGACCCCATCTTTAAAAAAATAATACCTTGGGAGGCCAAGGCGGGCAGATTATGAGGTCAGGAGTTTGAGGCCAGCCTGGCCAACATGGTGAAACCCCATCTCTACTAAAAATACAAAATATTAGCCAGGCGTGGTGGTGCGCGCCTATAATCCCAGCTACTCGGGAGGCTGAGGCAGGAGAATGGCTTGAACCTGGGAGGCGGAGGTTGCAGTGAGCCGAGATCACGCCATTGCACTCCAGCCTGGGTGACAGGGTGAGACCCTGTCTCAAAAAAAATAATAATTAAAATTTTAAAACACTATTTGTGTTTGTCTATTTGATAGACAAACAAGATATGGGTAGTGGAGGTTTCTTCAAATCCCAGACCCTTGTTAAGCAACATCTGCTATTACCCCTGCTGAGCAGGAAAGCAGCCAGCTGATAAAAATGAGGACTGGGGCCAGGTGCAGCAGCTCACGCCTGTCATCCTGGTACTTCAGGAGGCCAAAGCGGGAAGACCACTTGAGTTCAGGAGTTCAAGACTGTCTTGGGCAACATAGGGAGACCCTCATCTCTACAAAAGATTTAAAAATTAGCTAGAGGTGGTGGCACACACCTGTGGTCTCAGCTACTCAGGAGGCTGAGGAGGGAGGATCACCTGAGCCCAGGAGATCGAGGCTGCAAGTGAGCCATGATCACACCAGTGCACTCCAGCCTGGGTGACAGAGTGAGAACGTGTCTCAAAAAAAAAAATAAATAAATAAATAAATAAGGACTGCATAAGCACTAGCATTTTCACATTCGTATCCTTGTTACATACTCAACATAGAGTGCTCCATTACCACTCCACATACCACTAGCAAGGAGGTAGCTAGAGAGATCCCGACACTAGAAGCAAAAGGACAGATGAGCTAAATGACATACTGGGGCTGGGATAAGGAGTGGGGACTGGGTACCAAGTAACGGGAAGGCCGAGGAATGGCAGCTGCAGTGTAGCCAGGGGATCCTGAGCTGGCCTTTCCTTAACTGCGCTGTTGGGGACATACTTAACTAGCTGTCCTGCCATGAGGACTAGGTGAGATGATAAATACAAAAATTCTCAGCACAGCCCTTATCCTCTAGTAGGCATTTGACAAACATAAGTCTCTTTTTAAAGGCGGAGCCTTGCTCTGTTGCCCAGGTTGGACTGGAACTCTTGAGCTCAAGGGATCCTCCTGCCTTGAATTATTTACCAAAAATACAATACCAAGGCAGTAAAGTGTAAAGGAAACTGGGTTACAAATGTATATGACATAACCTTAAAGTTTCTTTTTAGATCAAATCCCTGATAATTGCTTATTTCCATGGCATTGGAAAAGGCATTTTAAATAAGAGGCACACTGTATAGACATCACACAAAAATCTATTTGGCCTTTTAAGTGAGAATTTGCTGTGTGTTCTCATTTAAGTGAGAATTTGCTGTGTGTTGATTTTCTTTCTTCCTCCCCCTGTAAAATGATTATCATCCCTGCATCATCTACATCCTCGAAACCATTGAAACATTCTGGTTGCTCACGTATCTGAAATCTGGTTGCTCACGTATCTGAAAAAGGATCTAGAACTAGATCCTTTTTTTCTTATGAAACGCAAATTCGTATTTTCAGTAATCCAGCTCTAAGTATCTTGCTGATGGAACATGCAAGCCAGCCCCAGTGGCATTTTCTTTTGAGGCTCTGTCATTGTTGCTGAGGCCTCCTTTGAAGAGCCCTCCCCCTCTGCTCAGGGCACCTGCCTGTGGACCCACGTGCTGGGCATTGTTTTCCTGACTTGCTGTGTGCACACTGAAATGTCCCTGCAGGCTCAATGGTAATTGTCACACTTAGCTCAGTGAGTGATTTCGTAAAATTTGAATTAAGTGGTAAATAAGCAAACATTCTAAATACTACCTTAGAAAGTAGCTTTCTGGAACTCATTGGCATTTGGTTCATAGGATATAAGAAAAACCATTAGATTAGCTCCTTGGAAATCTTTAAACCTCATCATAATCCTATCACCGAATTTGAATCAACTTCTGGCCCTGCCCTCCTCTTATTCACACTTGACCCATCTACACTCCCTTGGCAGCCAACCACTGTGCTCCTCGAGGGGGCCAGCACAGCCAGGCCTGAGAGTTCCTCCTAGGAGCCTGAAACTTCCGAACACAAACTGCCACCCCTCCCCCCCACTCCTCATCCACTTTAGGCCAAATCCAGATCTGCCATCCAGCGACTGTCCAGTTGTGCAATTCCACCCCCAAATCCCAATTCCTGATGAGCCACACCATTACCAGCACATTAGAGCCACTCACAGAGCCCAGCATAGCCTCTAAACTGAAAGAGAGACAAAAATAGAGGGAGGTCTCCTTCTAGAAATCAAGGAATAATTGAATTATCTTGCATTTTTTAAAAAAAAACAAATGGCAATCCCTAGGATTTCTAGGACTTGAGTGTTTGTTCCCCACTGAAAAACACACCCAGGTAATTGTGTCAGCAAATAGTAGGAGATAAGCCACTGTACTTAGTACTTTCATTACATAATAAAGCAGATCATTCAATTTTATAATGAGTAAGTATATGTTGTGCTAAGAGATGAAGAGAAAGTAGTTGATGTGCTAAACATTGCAGGGCCGTTCTTCCAGTGCTCATTAGTATGACACCTCCTTAGCTATAGTCATGGAGGCCATTTCAGGCTGGATGCCAACCATGACGGAAGTAACATCACAACTATGAAGTTCAGTCTTATGGCGTGTCAAGTTCAGAGGACAGGGAGGGGATGTGCTTCCTTAGAAGACGCTAAGCCCACAGTGGGTTTGCACATCAACACTATTCTTACGTGGCTGCTTGGCTCCCTCACAGAATGCTAGGGGAAGAGCGGCTGTTAAAAGATTACTGCCAAGGTCTCACCACCTTTCTCTGGCTTGCTTCCTGTGTCCTTGTACCCTCTAGAGAAGGGGACGGGTTCATGCAGGGAACAGCTACAGGCTGGGGGTGAGTATGGCCCCTGCAGGTAGACCTTATGTTTTCCTCGGTATAAATAGATTTCAGGTTTGTGCTCGCTTGTGCTCTCTATCTTTTGCTTTCTCTCTCTTACTCAACATTTTGGGGCAAATCTCACTTTTCAGTGCTATACAGGAAAGAAAGCTGACCCAGAAGGATTCTAAAGAAAAGGCATTTGTTGTTAAGTCTTAACCACAGGCTGCAATAAAGAACATTCCTGCAGCAGTACTGCCAAGCACAGATGCCAACAAGGAAATTATGGAATCTTCTTGTCTAGAAGATTTTAGAGGATATGAAAGCTGTTAATGTCTCTGGGATGGTTTAGGTTCAGTCTTTTAAGGAAGCAATAAGACAATCATGATTATCTTTGGGCAACCCTTTCAGTATGTAATAGTACAGAAAGTAGTTAATGCCACATCACAGGGTGACAACAGCATTCTGAGCCTGAGGGTGAGGGCAAGGGAAGGTGGAGTTTTGGTGGGAAACAGGGGTGAAGTCTTCGGGAAGTGGCATGACCAGGATGAGAAGGGCAAAACACTCACCTAGCCCAGAGCACAGAGCCTGCCCTTTGGCCTCTCCCCATTCACCTAAACAAAACTCTGAAGAAGACACCACCACTCTTTACCTGAAAAAGAGTAATGGGCAGATTTTTTTAAACTAGGATCATCAGCCATGAGGGGCTGGGAAAACCACACTCTGGGCCTTGGTATCACTGCGTGTGAGGTCTTCAGCAAACCAGTCCTCCTCTCTGGGCTTCTGTTTCCTCACTCATTTATTTATTCATTCAACAAATATTTGTCAAGACCCTGCTATGTAACCAGGAGGCATCATTCTAGGTGCTGGGCAAACCTAGCTCACATTCCAGTGGGGAGGAGGAGGAAAGAGAGGAAATTAATCAGTGTTAAATATACTTTGTTAGATGCCATTGAGGAAAATAAAACAGAGAAGGGAGTTAGGGTACAAGTATTACAATTTTAAAGAGTGGTCAAGAAAAGCCTGTTTGAGGGGGTGACTTTTGAAGAGAGACCTGGAGCAGGTGAGGGAGCTGGCTGTGCTGATGTCTAGGGAAAGGGTGAGCCAGACAGGAGGAATCGCAAGGAGGCTGTGGTGGGCAGGGCGTGTTTGCCACCCAGGAGCAGAGTGAGCCAAGGCAGGGAGGGGAGAGGTGAGTCAGAGAGGTGATGGGCCAGACTGTGCACCTCATTGAGCGATTGGCCTTTTTTTGGAACGAGTTGGCCACTGGAGAGTTTCACAGGTCATTTTGAGTGCCACATGAAAATAAATTGAAAGAGGGCCAGGGCAGAAGCAGGGAAAAGACACAAGAGGCTAAGACAGCAACCCAGGTGTGACCTGATGGCCTACACCAGGGTGATAGCAGTGACATGGTGGTTGGTGTCAGATTCTGGTGATATTTTGAAGGTAGAGCTCATGGGAATTTCTTATATGTTGGATACAAGGTGGGAGAGAAAGAGAGGAGTCACAGATAACATCCAGGCTTAGGGCCTGAGCTATTGGAAGAATGGAGTTGGCATTAACTGAGATGGGTGAAGTGAAGACTGAGAGGGGTAGGATTGGGGACTGGGGTAGAATTGGGAGTTTTATTTTGTTTATTTGTTTGTTTAATTTTTGAGACAAAGTCTCACTGTGTCACTCAGGCTGGAGTCCAGTGACACAGTCTCAGCTCACTGCCACCTCCACCTCCCAGGTTCAAGCAATTCTCGTGCCTCAGCCTCCCAAGTAGCTGGGATTACAGGCGTGCACCACCACGCCTGGCTAAATTTTGTATTTTTAGTAGAGACAGGATTTTGCCATATTGGCCAGTCTGGTCTCGAACTCCTGACCTCAATTGATCCACTGCCTCAGCCTCCCAAAGTGCTGGGATTAAGGCATGAGCCACCGCGCCCGGCCTTCTATTTTGTGTATATTAAGTTTGAGATGCCTGTTCACATCTAAGTAAAGATGTCTAGTATCAGTTGGATTTACATGGCCAGAACTCATGGGAGAAGTCTATCCTGGAGATAAAAGTTGTAATACCAGAATATTGGGAATACTGAAAGCAACAAGACTACATACGATCACCAAGGAGGTAAGTGGAGATAGAAAGGAAAAGAAGTCCCAGGATTGAGCCTTGGAGCTTTCTCGAATTAACAGGTCAGGGAGCAAGAAGGAGCAAGCCTGAGGTGGGAGGAAAAGCAAGAAAGCATAGTGCGTGGTAAGCCAGGTGAAGAAAGCATTTCAAGGAGGAAAGAGCTGTCAACTAGGTCAAATGATGCTGTCAGCTAAGATGAAGGCCAAAAACTGACCATCCGGCAATTTGGACGCCATTTGTGATTTCGTTGAGCACTTTTGGGGGAGCAGTAGAAACAAAAACCAATTTGATTGTGTTCTAGAGAGAATAAGGCTTTTTGAGTGAAAGGGAGCAGAGAAGTAGATCAGTAGCTGGAGGGAAATGGTGTCAAAAGAGGTTTCATTTGGTTTTTCATTTTAAGTAGGAAGAAATCCCAACATGTTTGTACTCTGGTGAAGATTACCATTGCTCACCCACACCCAGTTTTCTTCTTTCCTAGACACACAGGAAGACTAAATTTGTAATCTGGTAGGCCATATGACTAGATCTAGCTGATGAAATGTGAGGTGAGGACTCTGCTCCAAGGCAGTCAAAAGTAGGTATAAGCTCTTTATGCTTTGTCCCATCCACTTAGCTGGTGTCAAAGGACTCTAGAGTGATGAAGCTGTAGCCTAGGTCCCTGAGTCACTGTTGGAAGAGAGCCAGCAAAAACCATCTGACTCAAATCAGACTCTGACATGATGAGAAATAAACTTTTAAGTTAATTAAGCACTTAAGATTTGGTGTTTCTGGATGTGAAGGCAATCTGGCTGCAACATCTGTCACCCCAGCACCGCCAGGTTGATTGGGCTGATCTGGTTGGCTCGGCGGGTGTCGTTTCCCTCCCTCACTGCTCCGTATGTGTCCCTCCTGAAGCTGCAGGCTTGGTTGAAGAGGATGACCTTCCCTGATAGAGGAGGACCGTCCTTCATTCACAAGTATATACATAGCTGCGCTCCCTGCTAGAAGCTCCAAACAGTCTCTCAAGATGTGGTGTTTTATTTGTTAGCACAGCAAAGCCTAACCTGTCCTAATACCTGGGCTGAAGGGAAAGTTCCAAAAGAGAGAGAAAACTTGATGATACAGGAGATGGAAGTCCAGTTGCCTTGAGTATGCAACAGAGGATGGGATCTACTGACCAAATGGCCAGACTCAATAAGCCACATCCTAAGCTGAAAATGATGGATTGGGGCTGGATGATCTCTGAGGTCCTAGCCTATGTCACAGAGGTTTACAGTCCTTGAACTTGGCTAGCTTCCTATTGGAGGAAGAGGGAAAAAATCCTGTTGGTCAGGAAGAGTGGAGGGATGTTTGGATTGAGAGGTAGAGAAAAGCCATAAAGATGGGAGGCAAACTGGCCAGGAGGGGAGAGAACCACGGGACTCCAGAAGAGGCACAAACTCAGTTCTCCCACTTTATGACTTTTCCCTGACTTTTCAGAAAGGGCCTTCCTTACAGGCATTCACAGGAGATGACAGCTAAAGAGCGGAAAGAGACTTCTGGGCTATCTGATCACCTAGAACATAGGCGGATCATGGCTCTTTAACCATGTCAGAAGGTGTTAAGATTTTGAGAAAATTAGTTCACATTTAATGACCTCAATTTCAGTATGAGTATACAAGGAGTAACAATGCTAGTTACCAGTTTGACTTGCAGGGCCGCTGTTCAGATAAATGAAATGTGATGTGTTAAACTTCTTGGAAGAATGGTGCTATAGAAACAGTAGGTGTTATTATTCCCCTAAAAGGAAAGAACAGTCTTCTCTGATGAAATGGCTGTTACCTCAGAATCCTCATTAAAAGCTGTGGTGCAATTTTCCAAGTTGCGTTAGTAAGACTTGGCAGCAGATGAAAAAAAAGCAAATAAATAAGAAGTCAAAATATTTCAGGTAACTACTTGCTGGCAAATGAGAAGTTTTCAAGTCCTAGAATCATGCTGATAATTTTGAAATGCCTAAAGGCAGAACTTATTTATAGTAACGCAGAGGTGACTGCTAGCCCTGAAATGTGGGCCTCAGTCTCGGATGGAGTTCTGATAAGGCAGTGCTACAGAAAGGGGAGCTAATACTATTGTGACTCCATCCCTGGAGGCTGTGGCGCTGATACAGAGGGAGGGAAATCTAGTGTGAAAATAGCCACAGCAATAGCTAATTTTAAAACTGAGACACATAAGCCGTTTCCAAACCTCTTACATTTTTTAAATCCTGAGGCCAGTAAGCCTATTTAAAGAAACTTATGCAGAAATGTGTTCCTCTTTTGGCGTAGTAGTAGGAGTTGAGTAGACAAAAACCTAAGACATATCTAAAAATCATTTTAAGTGACCTGATTTCAAAGCCATTTTTAAGATTTCTTTTCACTATGCCTATTTATCCCTATCTGATGTAGGATGACCACAATAATCAACATTTTGAAATAGATTTATGACAAGGCCTCTGAAAGTAAACTTGTTTGCATCAATTTTTTAAAAATAGTTACCAGTGTATCTATTCATTTTTAAACTCCTCTGTATATGAACAAAATATCCTTTATGTTTCTTTCTTTCTCCCATTATGGAGTCTCTTAGCTATTTCAATTAAAATTAATAATAGCTTTAAAGACAAAGTTCAGAGCTATAAAGTTCCTCACTTGATCAGTCATCATAACTATTATTTTGTCGTAGTTAATCATAGAACCCGGGCCTTTACCGAGGTACTTAATTAAACTTTTTAATTTATGATAAGAATTTAAATAGCACTTGTGAGAGTTTTTCAAAATTATTTCTACTTCCCATCCAGATTACACCCTACACCCTTGGAAAAAAAAAAAAGGTGTGACAAAGAGACATCATGGCTGTCAGCCAACGGTATTGTAGGTCATGCCAGCATGAACTGGCAGCAAGCCATTGTCCAATTAGCATGGCTTCATCCTTGCAGAGTAATCACTCTTTGAGTAGATGGTTGAGTCACTCACGATGCAGTGGTGCTTCACTTGAGCCAGTCCTTCTTAGAATAGGTTTCCTGTTCACTGTTAATACCTGTCCTCATTTGCCAGTACAAGTGCAGGATCATTTAGGCTGAAAGCTGAATGGAAGACAAACATTGATTATGTATCTCATTTCTCTTGCTTCCTGAAAACTGAGATTGCAGTTAAACAGTGAAAGCACGGTGTGTTTTTTAAGTGAGTTACAAGAAAACACGGTTTCCACACCAAAATACTCAGAGTTGGAATCCAAGAATCAGTTTTTGTTCTGTCTTTTCTTTGGCAGCTTTAACATTTGGCACAAATCTGAGGATATCAATAAAGTTACCTAATAATCTTAATGGATTTGCATTCCATTCAAAAATTTGGAATGTCACCAAACGTCTTCAGGTTTCAACTCCATTGTTGGGGTGTTCATGGCATTTCTGGTGGGTGTGCAGTTATAAAAGCAGACAGCTTTTGAAAGAGGCCCTTCTTATGGTGAGAACACCTGGAATCTTGGTTGGATAAGCTGTAAGCCAGGAAATTGATTCAGGAATTTTTTAATAAAATGGATCATACCCAGGCATTGGAGTGATGCATGGTGGTCAGTTAAAAAAAAAAAAAAAAAACAGGAAAAAAGAAAGAAAGAAAGCTGTTCTTAAAAGCACAAAGAAAATAGAATAGAATTGTGGGCACTAATCAGTTAATACCTTTATTTTCTTGTTTGTTTGGGTTCTGAACCAAATTACAGGCTAGAAAAGAATTGGCTTGTTTTGCTTTGAGGAGTGGAGAAGCAATTAAATAATAGCACTTCTGGTTTCCTAGGATCTCGGAAGTGTTCTTTTTTGCCATTAACTTGGTACACATAGTAAAATTCATCACTTTGCCATAGACTCCTAAAATATGTTGACAGTCTCTGTAACTGACATTGGCACCACCTCCAAGCTAGCTAGTAATGCAGTGAGCTTTGCTGAGATGGACTTTCGTGTGCAGCCTGGCAAAGGCTGTTTGTGAAAAAGTTAATGCATTCCACACCCTGGGTGGGATGGAGCCAGGCCTCCAACGTGAGCACATTTTTGACTGACTGGCAGCAAAGAGAAATACTGGCAGCTGTTCCCAAGCAAGGCCAAAAGTTGGCTAAGGGAGAAAAAAAAAATGCTGGGATTTAGCCAATGAAAGATTCCTGGGCTTAGAAGAAAACCAGAGGAAGGATACAGAAGATCACAATTACAGGCCTCCAGCTTGTTGAAGAAACACCTATTTCATTTTATCTTCTGTTTTATAAAGGACAGTTACTAAATGTCATTGTTACTCATTTTTTCCTGATTATTTTTAAGCCATCATTTTCTATTGATTTCTTTAATTTTTGTATTCTTTATATGCAAAACCAAATGACAGATTATTCTTCCCAAAAGTGTTACATAGATGACATCATTCCTGGAGGTGGCATTAACAACCAGAACTGGGTAGGGCAGGGCAGTCTATGAGCAGTGGCCACACACTTGGGTTTATCAAGCCAGATTGAGTGGCACCAGTCAGTTGTATATGGGTCACTTTGAAGATCTGTCCAGAGAACCCCTTCTGATGCCTCCCTGCTTATCTGTTGTTCTTGTTTTATATAATAGTTAAGAAAAGAGAAGTGTAAGGAAAACAGGAAGTTACTAAAAAGGCCAGGAGAATGGCTGTTAACAGACAGGACCCTCAAGCGTCTTGCTCTGTAAAGATGAACACTCTGCTACCATGAGAGGCCTTCTGATGTGTGCACTGTTTGTTTCCCACTGAACGCCTTAGTCTATGTGGGAGTATTCTGTGTGTTTCTTATATCTGCCAAGTGGATCTGTAGTAGCCCAGGAATTGAATTGTACCCTACAAATAGGAAGGTGGAAGGATTAAAAATGTGGAACACCCAGATTCAGGGTAAGAACTTCATAGTTTGGGAAATCAGGGAAGATAACTGAAGATACTAAGGGAAGATAATTGAAGCACACTTTTCGTAACTGGAGATTTTTTTGGATGAGTTAAATGCATTCAATTTACAAGGTGTTCATGTAGAGAAGTGCAGTAACCTTTCAAAGTTCTGTTTAACAAAGTATTTCCATTCCTCCTATTTAAGTCTGCTTTAATAGATGTTGACCAGATGTCTCATTCACTGACAAGAAGAAATAGCATCCAAACTATACAGGAGGGATTTCAGCTATATTAAAGGAGGATTTTATAACAGTATAAGATGCTAGACATGGGAGAGAGGCACCAAAAAATACAGAATTACGTTCAGAGGAGCATGCATGTGTGTGTGTGCCCGTGCGCCTGTGCTTAAACCAGATGCTTAATAAGACAAAATCCTTAAGTACAACACTTCATAGAAGCAGAGGAATGGACCACAGGACCCCAGAGGTCATTTATTTGGGGGATTAACTTAGAAATGTAAAGCAAGATTACCTCCTTCAAAGAACCCACAATACAGTTGAAGAATCAAGAGAAAAACAGAAATCAAAGTAGATGGCAGGTTGTACTGGCAGTTGTTTGTGCTGCAGAGGTTCAGGTGGAGGGGAGGACAGGATTTTTCTTCCATCTCTTTCATGAAGTTTATCTCACCTAAAATCAACACCCACAGGATGGACAGGACTTCACTAGGGAGCAAGTGGGGAGAGACCCTTCAGGAGAGGACACTGCTGTGGCAAAGACCCAAAAAGAGGCACTCGCAGGACTTTGAGGAGGCAGCTTTTATCAGCATAAATGAGAGATTTGTGGAAATAAGTCAAAATATGGTCTCACTACATGGGGCCTTACTATGGAAGAATAAAATTTAGACAAAAGAATTTAGACTTGACCAGGTAAGCAATAGGAATTCATGAAACATTGTGAACCAAGAAGTGACATAATAAAAAGCAGTTTAAGGAATATCTGTCTAGCAATGGAACGCATGTTGGATGGCAACAACAACCCACCACAGACAGAGAGCACAGTCAGGAGACACACCCTGAGCCTAGAGTAGGTGAGGAAGGTCTGCACCTGGGTGAAGAACTGGGAGAATGAGGAGGCCTTTCAGAGATACCAAGAAATTGGGTAGGGAGCACATGGGTGGTGAAAGAGGCCATCAAGATAGCCTTGATACATATCTGTAGTGCTTTACATGTGCCTAAGACACTGAGATCACAGAGCCAAAGGTATAGACAGGAGGAACACCAGCATAGGCAATGACTGGAAACACTAGAAATTGCTGACCCCTTTGAGAAACAGGGAAAAAAAAGGGCAGGGGCTGAGATTGAGCTCCAACATTTAGGCTCCATGGCTGGTTCCTCCACTAAGAACAAGGTTTACTCCGAATTGCTGGTGTTACATTTATCTTCATTTATTTGGAACATATTTAAGCCCCAACAGCTTATCAGACTGAGGAATACATATAGAGTTGCTCCCTAAATTACCTTTTAAGGGGTATGCCTCCCAAGCAATATCACGAGCATCAGCTCTTACTTAGCATAGCTGAGTGCAAGATCCTGCAAGGGGACGCTAAATTTCTAAAGGACAAAGCACTTGTTCTAAAAGCTATTCGTAATCTGGTACCACATATTTTTTTAAATGCCATGAACAAATTCAGGTACAGGTGATCACTCGGGGTCAAAGCCATTAAGGTGAATGTTTGATGGGCACTATTATTATACCAAAACAACACATGCAGAAACAAAGTAACATCACACACACTCTTTTGTTGTCACAAGGGATAAGTCAGAACTGTGCACTAAAGGATCAGACTGTCTTCACAGTAACCCAGGCAGGGGTCAATCTGAGCATCACTCCTGGAGTGTCAGCCAGGTGTTAGGTATCTTCTGATCCAAATATTCATGAAATACATACCAACCCCACTGGCATAGTCAGTACGATTTGACCTCATAAAGCTTTGAGATATAACTTCCAGTGAGAGGAAAATAAAGGATTAGAGGAACAAGCTTACCAACACCATGAGGAAGCAAAGGGACAAATCTGGGGCGGGGGGGTGGTGGTGGGGTGGGAGGGTGAGGGTAATTCTACAGGACAACTTCTTGCAGGCCTGATTTCTTCAATAAGTCAGCGACATAAAAATTGAGCTAAGTTAAACAAGATTTAAGAGCTTTAAAAACCAGATGTAGTCCATGGTCCTGGAGTGGTTACTGGTTTACACAAACCGGTTATAAAGGACTTTGGAGTGGGGGAAATTGGAGAAACTCAAATATGATCCAAGTAGTTGATGAAAGGTGATGATCAGAAAAAGTGGTTGGAGGAACGATATGCCCAGTATGATCTCCCTGGGGTTAAAAATACAAATGTGAGTGCAAGTGGTGTGTATATACGAAGAGCCATGAGAACGTGTGCAAAGTAAAAATATCAACAGGGTGACCTGTGAATGGTAGAAATGTAATGGAGTTCTTTTTCTTTGCGTTTTCTAATTTCTTACAGTGTACATGATTACATTTCTATAATGAAGAAAGGGTTATTTGAGTGGTAGGTGGATGGAAGGGAAGGAAGACCAGGAAAAGGATGGGGCATAGTACTGGAAAAACGAAAGTCTGTAGTATGGCTTTGCTTATGATTTCAAACGTTCTGCATGCCCCATGGGATCTCTCCCTAAAGCCACCAGTGGGACCTAAGGGGACCAATGCTTCCTGGTCCCTTCCATCCAACTCGGAGCTCTTCATTCTTCTGAGAACCAAAGTCCTAAACTTTGGCCGAATGGGCTTTCACTCACAGTCTCATTGGTTAAATGAAAATCCAAAAAGCCACAAAGGAACTCAATTAGATTTCTTCCATTTCCTTCTAATTTAAAGTTAGAAGACCTTTTTCCATATTTAAATTTGCCCCAACCATTGAAACCTACAGATGCCTTTGCATTCCTATATGTTTTCTGGAGTTACATCTCTGGAAATGACTAGTGTCATTTTCAGTGGAAATAACTCATATGTTTTTCCAACTATCTGACTTTATGTCAGACACTGTATCTGACAGACAAGGAAATTCTTACCTTCTGGTCAAATCTTGTATGACTGTGAAGGAAGCATGTCACTTGAATTGGAGTCTGGGAACCATTTACTGTGGACCCTGTGGTAATGAGGTGGTTTCCCTCCATCGTGCCCAAGATGTGGAAGAAGACAACTAATAGGTGTGTGACTGAGATTTCAGAAGAGTGAGTCAGAATAGAAGGTGATGCTATAATGGATCTGCACCTGTAAGGCTCACACTGTTTAAAATGACTTCACGCAAACTACTTGGTAGTCCATGGATTGCCAGGGTTTTCCTTCCTTCCTTCTCAGGAGCCTCCAGAAATGTCTTTTACCTTTTTTATCACTTTTTTATCACTTTTATTAAATCACAGTTTATCAGACTGAGGATACATATAGAGTTGCTCCCTAAATTACCTTTTAAGGGGTATGCCTCTCAAGTGATATCTTGGGAGATAAGTTTTTAAGTTTTATTAAGTTAAGTGATTTTCTCTTAATGCAATCCTTAGCTTGTTTCCATGTGGATCTACAGCATTTAACTCTTCTAATACATGTATATTATTAGTTCACTCCGGCTGCCATAGCAAAATACCACAGGCTGGGTGGCTTAAACAACAGAAATTCATTTTCTCACAGTTCTAGAGGCCAGAAGTCCAAGATCAAGGTGCCACCAGGGTTGGTTTCTGTTGAGGCCTCTCTTCGGGCTTACAGACAGCCGCTTCCTTGTGTCCTCACATAGCCTTTCCTCTGTGCGTGTGTGGACAGAGAGTGCTCTGGTGTCTCTCCTTCTTATAAGTACATCACTTCTATCCAATTAGGGCCCCACCTTTGTGACCTCATTTAACCTTAATTACCTTTGTAAAGGCCCTGCCTCCAAATAGAATCTCCACTGGGGATTAGGGCTTCAGTATGTGTTAAAGAGGAAACTTTATAACAACCTGCTAAAAAACTCTATAGCAACCTATGAAAAAATAATAGATTTGTGCAGATACAAAACAACATATGCACAAAGTTATCCACATACAGCCACACAATCAATCATGTACTGTGTAGCCATAAGAAGCAAAAAGGTTCTCTGTGAACCGATGTGGAGTAGTTTCTTTGTTTTTTTGTTTGTTTGTTTGTTTTTGTTTTTTTGTGTGTGTGACAACGTTTTGCTCTTGTTGCCCAGGCTGGAGTGCAGTGGCACGATCTCGGCTCACCACAACCTCCGCCTCCCGGGTTCAGGTGATATTCTCCTGCCTCAGCCTCCCAAGTAGCTGGGATTACAGGCATGCGCCACCACGCCCAGCTAATTTTGTACTTTTAGTAGAGATGGGGTTTCTCCATGCTGGTCAGGCTGGTCTCAAACTCCTGACCTCAGGGGATCCACCCGCCTTGGCCTCCCAAAGTGCTGGGATTATAGGCATGAGCCGCCTCGCCTGGCCCCAAAATGGAGTAATTTCTGAGATATATTTTTAAGCGGAAAAACAAGTTGCAGAGGGATATGTACACTATATATGGTACGCTTCCTTTTGTGCAAAGAAGGGAAAATAATATATAATTGTAACACATAAATATATATGTGTGATTTATAAATATATACTCATGCATACATTTGCATACTTTGTAAAAAGAAACAGAAAGGATAAACAGGAAACTAGTGGAAAAGATTACCTATAGAAAGTAGGTGGCAACAGAGTGAAAGGTTTGGGATAGGAGTGAGACTCTGTATCCTTTTGGTCGGTATTGACTTTTGAACCAATTAAATGTTTTAAGTAGTCAAGAAATTAAAATCTAATCAACAAAGATGAAAATCAGCAGACCTAAAAATTTAAAACAAACAGAAAAATGAATTCACTGTATATTAAAATAATAAACTAGAAAACAAACAAATTAGATTAACTTTTAAACATAATGCTATGACTAGACATCCTCTATGGAACATTCTTTAAGACAACTGGCCTGAACTTTTCAAAAATATCACTGTCATGAAAGACAAAATGATGGGGGGATTGCCCTAGATTAAAAGAGACTAATGAGACCAAATGCAATGAGTGATCCTTGATTGGCTCCCAGATTGAAAAAAAAAAAATCTATAAAGGACATCCTTGGAGCGCTTTGGAGAATCTGAATGTAGACTATATATTAATTTATAATATTGTATCAACATTACTTTTCTTGGGTGGAAAAATGGTATTTTGGTTATGTAGAATGTTCTCATTCTCAGGAGATATATGCAGAAGTATTTAGTGGTGTCTGCAGTTTACTTCCAAATGGTTCTGGGAAAACGTGTGTGTGTGTGCACGTGCACACACTTGCGTGAACAGGACTGTATAGATATACATTGAGAGAAGAGAGCACACAAATTTAGCAAATGTAATGATTTAACACAGTCTGTTTCCTCCCAACATTCCAGATTCACCCCCAGCTGAATCCAGACTAAAAGTAGGTGGATATATGATTATTCCATCTTTTCTGTGGATTGGAATTTTCAAGATCAGGAAAGCTGGGGAAAATAAATAATGGATTTTGATTGGTTTTGTCTTGAAGGTTCTCCATTCATTGAAGAAGTATTTACTGAGCACCTGCTCTGTGTTAAGCCATTTTAAGTGCTAGGGTTATAGTAATGGATAAGACAGAGTGAGTTGGAGTTCTCATAAGGGCCTACAAGTATTGTGGAGGGCAAATAAGAAAACAAGACAATTTAAATTATTGTAAGTCCTAGAAGCAAAGTAAAGCAGAGTGATGTGATAGACAGTAATTGAGGGAAGTGCAACATTAGATGGGATGGCCAAGGAAGGCTTCCCTAAGGAGAAGAACTTTTGTGTTGAGACCTGAATGACCAGAAGGAGCTGTTCATTCATTTAACAGATTTGCATTGAGCATCTACTGTGTGCACTGTTGCAGGTACTAGGGATACAAAACAGGCAAAATTCTGAGCTTTCACAGAGCTTATATCCCAATTAGGGATGACAGATAGTAAGCAGGAATACCTAAGTTAGTGATCAGCAACTTAAGAGAAAATAAATCTAGGAGGAGGGGAGTAGTTAGGGAGGACAGGAGTTGGAATTTTGAATACAGTAGTTAGGACAGGGCTCAGTGAGAAGGTGACATACGAACATGGACCAGAGGTTGGAGGGGTCGGTGGGGGCGGGTATTGGGAGGAGAGGGACCAGCCAAGGTGGATGGGTTGCCTTCACGATTTTAGTTTTTCTTGCAAACTGATTAGAAATGGGATGTGAAATAAAGAAAAAAAAAAGCCAGTATGACTATGGATTTTGGCCTGAAGAAGCAGAAAAGTGTCTGGGAGAGGAGACACAGTGTTGGGTAGGTGGATGGCAAGATGAGTAGGTGACCAGCAGCCATGAAGAAAGAGTCTAGCGGATGAAAAAGGCAAAAGCTTAAAGTTCTGTTGAGAATTTCGCAGCAGACTTGTGCAAGGATAATTAGGAGTTTGCCTTACAAAAACTCTTTCAATAGAATTTTTTCATTTACAAATTAACCTATTGGTAAGTTGAGCTCAATCAGCTCCAATGAAAATGTTAACTCCCAGTTTGCACTGACTCCTGTCTCTAAGGGTCTAGCTCCCCCATGGAGCTGCTGTAGGAGGCTTCTCTTGTTCTTGGTGCTGGATGGAAGTTTTGGTGGGAAAGGGAGAATATGTGTTGAAGATGTGGCCCTATTCACAGTGACATATGAGGTGGCGTTGTGGGAGTGGCCCCGGGAGTTTGCCTTACAAAAACTCTTTCAATAGAATTTTTTCATTTACAAATTAACCTATTGGTAAGTTGAGCTCAATCAGCTCCAATGAAAATGTTAACTCCCAGTTTGCACTGACTCCTGTCTCTAAGGGTCTAGCTCCCCACATGGAGCTGCTGTAGGAGGCCTCCCTTGTTCTTGGTGCTGGATGGAAGTTTTGGTGGGAAAGGGAGAATATGTGTCGAAGATGTGGCCCTATTCACAGTGACATATGAGGTGGCGTTGTGGGAGTGGCCCCGCAAGGTTCAGCTGGAGTGTAACAGTGGTTCCCAGACATTTTTTGCCAGTGATCCCTCTGACATGTGACTGAATTTCACAGACTGCCTTTCAGTTTTGAAGCCAAATTTCTCTTCCTTCTGTGCCCCACGCGTGAGTCCATGAGGGACACACATTCTAAGCATATTTCGTTCCTCAAGAGCAGGCTCTGGCAGCTTTGAGACTATTCATTCGCATTCCATTGCCTCTTCTGCTCTCCCTCCAAGATTCCTACAGAGACTGCTCTTAAAATAATGCAGCCTTATTTATTCAGATTCCTCCTCCCCCAGGGAGATGCTGAGAGCATTTCATGAGAATTCTTCAAGAATTGCTGAGGTTCTATGGACTTCAGAGAATGTACTTGACATGGGGACAACTTGGGCCCTTAGTAGATGCTTCTTGTTGGAGTTGATGATCCTTGAGCCCACCTGCCAGGAGGACCTTCTCCTGCAACTGTAACGCATGCTGCCAACATGCTCCAGCCCCAGAGGATATCCCAGGGGACTCCCTTTCTGGCCACTACCTAAGCAGAAGGGAGGTGGATTTGCCCTCTCTCTCTCGCTCTGTACGCCCTCCCTTCCCACCTCCCTGGGTTTATTTTCAAAGCTATATTGATGAAATAAGCCCACCGCATAAAAAAGTTACTAAATGATTCCATTTATGTGACATACCTAAAGTACTCAAATTCATAGAAACAGAAAGTCAAGCGGTGGTTACCGGGGGTGTGAGGAGGTGGAAAAGGAGAGTTGTTGTTTAATGGGTATAGATTTTCAGATTTCCAAGATGAAAGGGTTCTGGAGATTTGTTTTACAATAGTGTGAATATATTTAACACTACCAAACTGTGTACATTTCTAGGTCACATGAAATAATTCTGAAAAGAGTATGATTGTCTTAGCATACAGGGCCTTCTTCCTTGCTCCATCTTGGAGAATTGGAGGGACATGCTCTGTGCCAGCACAGCCATCTATGATCAGGGGCCATGAGAGGTCGAGAGAAGGTCCTTCCACTGCTCAGTGCACAGCATGACACCTTGGTTCGATTGTTCACCTCAAATTTGTGTCTAGAGTTTGACCTAGATTCGGTAATTAGATCAAGGTTGCAGACCTGAGGGAACCCCCCAAAAAATTTTAACCCAGAGTCAGGTGCTAACCATTGTCACAGAAAACAGATGGCTAAACAGGAGCTCTAGACAGGGGACCTCCAGGAGTTCGGCAGTCGCATCATTGCATGAACTTCTCTTTTGCCTTT
This sequence comes from Pongo abelii, assembly GCF_028885655.2. Lineage (NCBI taxonomy): Eukaryota > Metazoa > Chordata > Mammalia > Primates > Hominidae > Pongo > Pongo abelii. The sequence continues at coordinate 90,709,204 of NC_071990.2, read as the reverse complement.
GCCTCCAGTTGCTCATAAGAAACGATTTTGTTTCCTAATTTTTGCCCAGTCTTGATAAATAATAGATATGTATTGGATATCGACCATGAGTAAATGCCAGTACTTGCAGCCATCTTTTAAAGTATGTCCTTCACCCTCCTCTCCTTATTTCATTGTCTTGCGTCCTCCAACTCTTCTACTTGTAGTCAGATCTTCTGGTTTCTTTTCCACTTGTTAGCAAAGATTCTGAGATTACCCGGTTCTGTCCTAAAACCTTTCTAAGGAGCTATTAAGGAGGAAAGGCTTTGAGCTATTTTCTTCTGCCATTTTAGGGTGTATAGAATGGCAGGGTGTGTACAATATTTATAATTTTTTTTAATGGCTCAGTTATTATGTCAAGCCCAAGAAAGTACAAGATGGGGCAGGCTGCTGTCCATTCAAACAAAACCGTGGGTCTGTGACTGACTACCCTTGCTCACCTGATAGGCCCAAGTAGAAAAGGCTTATTTTTCAGTGAGGGAAACTAATGCCTGGAAAAATTCTGTATAAATGTGATGAAATTCAGACTGCTGTGGTCTACATTTATTTAATTTCAAGCTTCTGCAACAGTACAGATGGATTTGTGTTGAATAGGAATGATGGCCTTTGAAAACTTACATAAGAAATTATTGACTTCATTTTTTTAAAATACTGCCTTCTATTTCATCCTATCAATGCTCCGTGTGTTTCCTGCAAATTGTTCATGATCTCAGCAAACTGATTGGACTAGGCCAGCATTCTAAACTAAAGTAGATCGAAGTAGGTGTCATCTATAGACTTATAGGAGACTTGGAGAAGTTCAAGAGAGCTCTCTTTGTTTTGCTAGTGGTATCCAGAGTAAATGAAAATACCATCAACCTTGTCTTTCTTCGTGGTCAACTTTATGCTGAGGGAATACTAAGAACCATAACACCTGTTGGGCTGTTGTGCTGTAAGGGGAGAAGCATCAAGGATTGGAGGTTAAAAAATAAGGCATGTTAGAGTCCAGGCCCCATCCAATTAGGAATTTTTTTAAATAATAATGGCTTAGGTACCTCTCCAGCCTCTGCTTGAACACGTGCAACAATGGGGAGCTCACCACCACTGAAGAGAGCTCCTTGCTCCAATTTATACAACCGTTACTACTAGCAAGTTCTTCCTTATTTGTGGCAGAAATCTATCTCCCTTAAAATTTCACTCATGATCCCGTTTACACCCTCTGGCATGAAAGAGAACAAATCTAATCTCATCTTTACATGGTAGCCTGTTAGCTCTCTGAAGGCAACTCTTATGGGGTGCCCATGAGTCTGCCTTTCTCAGTGTTTAATGTACTTCTGCCATTCCACATGCCACCTGGGGCATGGACTCATGATCAGTGTGATCCCTCACACACAGCCAGGACTAAGTTCGACAGCCTCAATCTGATTTGAGTGGTAAAGAGCAGAGCAGAGGTGTGACTCACTGTCTGCATCACACATCTTTCAGTGTAGCTGAGGATCATCAGGGTAAGTTTCCTGGCACCTGTGTCACCATACTGACCCAGCTCCTTAAGCCAGGACTCTCCCATCCTCTTCTTACAAAGTTGATTTTTTAATCCTGGTACAGGATTTGATATCTATTTTTGTTAAATCTTTATGCATTTAACACATAATATCAGCCTGGGTCATCATTTGGGATCCTGATTCTATCTCCTGGAGTAGCTCACCAGTTGCCACTCACATCTTTTCTAAGACAGAGAGACAAGTTAAGTGTGACAGAGTAGGCAACGGAAGGCTGGGTCACATCACCAGACACTTCTCTTTGAGTTGCAGTTGACATTGATCCGTCAAGCAGCTACTCATTGCTCAGTTTTACTATCTCCAGACCTCATTTTTTCATATTATTCAGAGTGACCTAAAGATGTCAGCTGACTCACTGAAATCCTGGGATGCTATTTCTGCTGCATTCTCTGAGCAGTAATCCCATCAAAACCAGAAATGAAGTTATTTTGGCATGACTTGTTCCTAATGAAGCTTGAATCATCTGCCACTTTCCTGTCTAGGTTCTGAGTGGGTGATGGTTTGTTTGCCAAGCTCAGAAAGATCAAGTATACAATTCAGATGGAGGTGTTGTTGAAAGACTTTGTTTTACTCACCAAGAGCATCAGAACATTCAGAGAGCGGGTGGAAAGGTTTTTTAAGTGCCACCTAAACATTCAAATTTAGTGACAGGGAAAATGTCAGAGAAAAGAATGCTCCATTATGTGTATTCATTATAAAAATTAAAAGAAAACTTGAAAAAAATCATTCACTACAATTCTTGGGAGAATGGCTGAAAAGATTGGGATATTATTAAAAACCAGAGATGGAAGCTGGATATTAGGGAAAAAACAAAAACTTTGAATCCCTGAAGCCCACAGTGCTGCAAATCTCTATTAGAGAGAAAGCAAGTTGAACAAAAACGCAGTAGGAGGCAGCCTCTTTCAGGCAAGGCCAGCAATCCGGGGCCAGCGTCCCTAGGAGAAATATGCCCACAAGGATTCTGATCAATGGAATGAGCTTGTAAACCCCACAGGAAAAAAAAAAAAAAAAAAACTCAGACTTTAACACACACACCAAGAAAAGCCATCCTTACAGAGCTCCCCCATCCATGGCCCAGGCACTAACAGCCCATCCCCTCCACAGGCAGGGGGCTGAGTTCAGTTCGCCGCGGCCACTATCAGTCTCCCCAGCTTTGTCTTTCCACTCTCTGGTCTCTGCCTTTCTCATATTCAAGGCTTAAGAAAGGCTTACAAGTCCGGCTGTAACAGGACCAGGGAGCACACGGGCAGCAGCCCACACCCGCATCCCTCCAGCCCCACGCTGTCTTCCCACAGCTGTACTTTGGTTTCTCAAGCTCCTTCTTTCCAGCATCAGAAATGATTGAGTCCTGAAAAATGCCACTGTGGAGTGATTGTTGGCTCCCTTCCTCCTAGCCCTGGTGTCTGCCTGCTCATCCACAACCATTGGCAGCTGTTGGAAGGGGTTTTCAATTGCCTTGCTTCTCACTGAACTGTTTTAACACCAGTTTCCTAAGAGCTCAGCTACACAGGAAAGGTGAGAGAAAAATGGCAGAAGAGTTACAGAAATCCCCTTTGTTTGAGTATTCCGATTTTCCCCCCATTTTGCAGGGAAACAGCCTCTGACAAAAGCTGCAGAGCCCCTGCCCAGCTGAGGCCCTCTAGAGCTAACCAGCTCAGATGATCTCATGTGTCTGCCCCAGGGGCAGGCCTGTGTCACTCTCAGGGACACGACCCAGGAGTGCTGGACGGACGGATGTCTGTGTATTGTTAATGTGAGAATCTTAGCGTCCCGCCTCCACTGGACTGCTGCCACCTCCCCACAGCATCTGGAGTTGTGAACTAGACAGAGAGGAGATGGCCTGTCACCACAGAGGCTGGAAGCTGCCGCCAGGGCCCCCTGAGGCCACCCACAAAACCCAGACTCCCACCAGCCCCTCCAGCAGATGAGAATCCCAGGTGGCCACCTCAGTTGTTTACTTCCCTGCAAAGGACTGAGAACCACAGTAGATGTTTGGAAACTTCTGTGCTCTCCTAAAGGTTAATCCGTTAATTCTCACTAGCCCCAGGAAAGATAGCAATGCTGCCACTGCTGTTGTTGACTGATGATTAATGCTTCGTGTCTCCAACACTTTGCTACCTATTAGTACTTCACCCCTGCAAGCACCCACCGCCCACCACATGGAAGTAACTCACAGTCCTATCCCTGGAAAATACGAAAGGCCACGGCCAAATGTCTCCTGCCTGAGGACTCAGCCAGGATAATTGTTTGGGTTCCCAGTATTTCCCAGAATAGGAATATGTACAGCATAACCTAAAAGTGAAATGACTTCAGGTGGTATGTAGAGAATTTTTTTCAAAATAATTGTGTTTATCTTAATATGTATTGCAAAAAGTATGATTCGTGTGTTAAACTTGAGATTTTGCAGATATTGCTTAGGACAAGTTTCTTTTTAAACTATATTTAAAGAAGAAAATGAGTTGCAATTAGAGAAAATATTACAATTCTAACAGTGGGTCCTAAGTACCTGTAGTTTGGGAAACAAATCATAATTCAGTACTTTTTCAGTCCACCAGCCCTGTCTGTTTTGTACAATCTCTACTGAAAACCACAATGGCATCTTGTCAGGAGCACCTATTATCCTAAATTGTGTATAGAATATAGGAATAGGCTTTTAGGGTTCAGTACATGTAGATGAACACACTTGCGTGTGCTTCTTTCACTCAGCTATTCTTGGTTATCTGATTTATTTTTTCCAAAATATCCTAGCTCTTCTGCTTGGATTCCCTAAGCATCTGTCCAGCCTCCTCACCTATTTCTGTAGCCCTCTTTATGGTGAGGATAGAGAATGACATTCTAGCTTACTAGTGCTTTGTGTGGCATTACTTGTTTAGGACTAATTTAGATAATTTACAATAATCCTCTCATTTCTCTGTGACCGTATCTTTCTTCCCTCCTTTTCTCTTTTCTTGTGTTTCAGTTCAATGAAGTTATTTAAAAGGTCTGTTTGTTTGACTTTTGTGGACATCTTGTAATTGTAGATATTCTCCTACAGAATGGATGTGGAGGGCAATGGGCTTGATACTAATAACACCGCTTTCTGTTACTAAATTATAGTTTATGGAGAGGACATGGTGGGAGAGAGGACAGGTCCTTTGAGCCTGATTAAAACGAGCCTTGAATGCCATGCTTGAAGGGCTTAGGTTTTATTCTGCAAGAAGCAAAGAGATAAAGTGACTGTCATCAGGAAGGTCAATCAGGCACCTATACAAAGGAAGGATTGCGGAAGAAAGAGACAACAGCCAGGTTGTTGCAGTGGACTAAGCAAGGAGTAATAAGGCCATGAAATAAGCATGTGTGTTATCCCCCATAACTGTATAACCAGTCTAACAAAGTGGCTCTAACACATTTTCTTTTCCCCACTCCTGCTAGAATATGTTTTCCATTTTGATTACTCTTACATGTTTCAATACTGCCAAGTCGCCTTTTCTGTGATGATGGAAATGTTCTTCTGCACTGGCCAATATGGTAGCCAGTAGCCACGTGTGTGACTAAGGAACTGCCTTTTTTATTTTATTTATTTATTTATTTTTTGGACGGAGTTTCACTCTTGTCACCCAGGCTGGAGTGCAATGGCGTGATCTCGGCTCACTGCAACCTCTGCCTCCTGGGTTCAAGTGATTCTCCTGCCTCAGCCTCCCGAGTAGCTGGGATTACAGATGCCTGCCACCACACCCGGCTAATTTTTGTATTTTCAGTAGAGACAGGGTTTCACCACATTGGCCAGGCTGGTCTCGAACTCCTGACCTCAGGTGATCTGCCTGCCTCTGCCTCCCAAAGTGCTGTGATTACAGGCATGAGCCACCACGCCTGGCTATTTTACTTAATTTTAATTAAAGAGACACATGTGACAACCCTATTGGACAGTGCAGGACTGGAGTACAAGTTCCAAGTGTCATGCCTGCCTTTTCACAGAGCTGAGCACATAGTAGGTACTCAATAAATATGATGGAATGAATAAATACAAAGAAACACTATAAAACAGAAGCAAGGATGATGTCCTATTCAAATCCATATACTCCTTTCAGGAGAATTTTGGCATCTGCTTAAAGAAGGAGGCAGAGGATGGGGATTTCCTATACACATTTAGGATATTCCCAGATTTTAAACTGAAGCTCTCAGCACCTGCAGGTGGGGTCAAATCAAGGCAAAGGGAACCAATGAAAGCTGGGCAAGGCCAAGGCCAAGGCCAGGGTCTGTCCTGTGGTCCCTGCCTTCTTGGTCTCTGTTTCTGGGTCTTCCAATGCCCATGTTTTTTTTGAAACATGTTAAGAGTAATCATGAAAATGAAAAACATATTCTGCAGGAATGGGGAAAAGAAAACATATTAGAGCCACTTTGTTAGAATGGCTGAAGAGATATGGGGGAGATTGTGCGTGATTTGGAATGAGAGGCTCAGAACCCAAGACCCGGCCCTGCTGGCCATGGCTCTGTAACCTTGATTAAGTTGCTTATACTCTCCAAACCACCGTTGCCTAGAAAATGAGAATAAGAACCATAATACCTCATTTACCGAGTTGTTGGGAGGAACAAATAATAGGAAAATCGTGTTTTATAATCCATAAAGTATTATTCAGATATTTATTATGGTACACACAAGCTGGAGTGATATCCGAACATGCTCCTGAAAAGCACAGCTATATTAAAATATAATTCTTTTATGTGCCTTTCAGAAAAAGAAAAATAACTTATCAAATTCTATCTGCATCCAAAACAGAACCTAAACAATCCAAATCAGACTTTTATCTCTTTTAATATTTAAAAAAAAAAAACCCTCTGAGAAAGCTGATGCCACAGGCTTTTTCTAGTAGCTTGTTATGATTCAGTATGTGTGCTGCCAGGATGTTCCTTGTGTCTTTCCATCCCATCTCTGCCCTTTTAGATGCAGTAGTGACCTCTCTTCCCCACCGCCACGTGCCCAAGACCACCTCCCACCTGCCACTGTAGCCTCTTCACTCTCTTCTCTCATCTTCCCTGCTCTATATTTTACCACCTGCCTCAGGCCCACTGTTTTAAACTCTTTTCTCTATGAGCTGACCTCCCTGAACTTACAAATTCTCCTGCGGCACTTGTCACCTTTCCTTAAGAAATATCTCTTTGGCCAGGCACAGTGGCTCACACCTGTAATCCCAACACTTTGGGAGGCTGAGATGGGAGGATTGCTTGAGCCTGGGAGGTAAAGGCTGCAGTGAGCAGTGGTCTCCCTACTACACTCCAGCCTGGGCGACAGAATAAGACCTTGTCTCCAAAAAAAAAAAAGAAAGAAATCTCTAGCAACCTGCATCTATCTCAGAGACCCATCACTTCCCCTCCTGCCCTACCCCCATATCCCTTTCTTCAATCTCTGTAATTATAGCACAGAGTTGGTTATCAGGAGCTCTGTATAACTCTGTCAAATAATATATTGCATTGATTTAGGTGTATCAAATCACACGCTTCCTCTAGGTAACTACTTACAAGAAAGGCTCAAAGCTTTGCCTGTGTGTCAGCTTCTCATGCTGTTCCCCAGACCCAGGATTTTTAAAGAGAATCCACTTGAAAATAATGTTACCACTAGAATTATTTTCTCGCTAATAATTCCATTTCTCCAAGACTTTCTTAACTTTGACCTCTTTTCTGATCTTTTTATTTTTTTCTCAGTTTTAATATACTTAAATAAGGAGCCATAAACTGTAGACAAATAGATGCTTGTCAATTCAGGGAACATGAATATCGATTGGCAGTTTTTGCCATTATATTCCCCAATACTTTCTCTCACTGAGAATGTGTTCTCTCTTTAACTCTGTTTAAAACAGGAATCGGCCGGGTGCGGTGGCTCACTCCTGTAATCCCAGCACTTTGGGAGGCCGAGGCGGGCGAATCACGAGGTCAGGAGATCGAGACCATCCTGGCTAACACGATGAAACCCCATCTCTACTAAAAATACAACAACAACAAAAAAATTAGCCAGGCATGGTGGCGGGCACCTGTAGTCCCGGCTACTCGGGAGGCTGAGACAGGGAGAATGACCTGAACCTGGGAGGCGGAGCTTGCAGTGAGCTGAGATCACGCCACTGCACTCCAGCCTGGGCGACAGAGCGAGACTGTTTGTCTAAAAAAAAAAAAGCGAATCACGATGAACCCTATTAGTTTTTATCATATTTAAGCTAAAACAACTATTGTCTATCTTGCATTTGGGTTATGTTTTTTTTTCTTCCCAAAATACCAACATCTAATTAAGCCTAATCAGAATTTAGACCATTTGTCATCTTTAAACTTTAATTCAAACGTCTCTTTGTGGTTAATACACAAGGAAGAAGAACATTCTAACCCTATTCACTGGTTTAAAAAAAAAACCTGAAAATTAACACATGTCATTTGAGGTTTAGTGTTCCTCTGCTGTATGTCTGTAGCAACTTCTCCGTATTTGTCATAGCAGCTATTACATTGTATTGTCATTGAATTATTGCTTATCTGTCTTCTCATTTGGACAGTTCTTTGTGCAAGAATTGGAGGGGAGTGTTTTCAGTGTACAAATCTACCCTATATATCCAGGCCAACACAATAGCCATTTGGTGAATGTTTGTCAAATAAATGAAAGACATCATTTAGCAAAGTTCTAGAGGCAGGGAAGTATGTGGTTTGTATTAGGTGAGAATGAGAGGAAGGATTGAAACCAGATCACTGAGCCCTGAAGCCTTGAATGCCAGCAAACATGGTATCATTGGGGAAAGAAATTCTGATGCATTTTTTTCAGCCACACTTCTGTCCGTACAGTTATTTTTTATGGGAAAATCTCTTTGGTGTTCCAGCTAAGGAACCCATCTTCTTCCAGTGTCAAGGAAACATACACTTTCCTCAGGGAAAGGCAGACATCACAAGGCAGCAGTAATTTATCTCTATAGATTGGTATAAATGAGCTAGTGGCTCTTTCTCCACCAACCCCCTCGGAGTTCACAATTGGAGAACAAAGGGTAGTTGCTCCCACGAGCTTTCATGAGGACTTGCCTGCCATTTGGATTTAAGTACATACAGCTTATTCAGAAAGTAGGGGATGTTTATAAGTCAGGGACAGCGTGCATTTTATAAAAATGTTTTCAGTCTCAGATTCTCTTTATTTGTACCACCCACACAAACATACATAGAAAATTTTGTTCAACTTCTCTTTGCATTATCAATTTATTTCTCTCCCTCCTCCACTTTAAAGTCTTAAGCTAATGTTCTGCTGTTTATTTTGCTTCGTTTTTTTTTTTTTTTAAAGCCAACGCAACCCAGTCAGAAAATTTAGGTCAGAGTGGCACTCACCCCAGCTGATGGCAAACAGCCTTGAATCAGAGCCTGAGCAGCCTTCTCTGGCTAACTGCAGAGTTCGCTCTCTAGGCTTCAGTTTCACCACTATAATTATGAGCAAGAAGCCTATAGTTAATTACAATGCATGAATGGGAGATATTCCTGGACTTATTTGCATTCATTACTTGCTGGTAGTTTCTCTGTTGAGGTCTCCATCCTTGTTTTTACAGAGCTTTTGGCAGTGTTTCTGCAGTTGGTGTGTGAATTTTTATGATCTGTTGCATGTTATTCATGCGATTTCCTGCCCTGTAATGGTATCAGTTTTCCAGACGCAGAGGAATACAGACTAAAACCCAGGAGCCTGTATTAGCATAAAATGTCCCAGTTCTGTCAGTTTGATTAATTTGTCTCTTTGTCTCCACTCTATATGATAAGTGCTATTAATGGTTGCAGCACTTCATATGTCAAAGTCTTTCTTCCTAATGACTTGAAAATGCGGTTTATTTCCCCCCTTTTTGTATTATTTTTCTCATTTAGCATTCCACTCAAGTATAGATTTATGCCATGCTCTTTCATTATCTTACTGGTTGCAGCACTGGAGTGATTACATATGGTGTAGAGTATGCGTAAAGATGTGATCCCAGGGGCAGCAGCTGCTGATGCAAGCTGAAAATAGATCCAGCGTACGCTCAGCACTTTTCCCAGAGGCCTTTTATTTATTAGTAACAGTCTTGGTACAGGACAGCTTGGATCCTCATTTAGCAAGATGACTTTTTGCCTTTCTGAACACTGCAGTGACTTTGCTCTATTTACGGACACTGCTGTGTAATTTTTTTCAACTGCCTTGTATCTCAGCAATGACTTAACCTAACATAAATTGTAATATAATCTCGATATATAATGAACTCAAGAAGCGATAGGCTCCATTTGAGGTAATAGAGCTTGACAGATCTAAGGTTTAAATTAAATAATCCTATTTGTAAGACAGCATTTGTACATGGTACACTGCTTTAAAATGAATTTGTATTCTTCTCCAGTGGTTCTTACACCATTTTTACTATTCTCCCTTTCAAAAGGACTTTTCTTCAGAAAGACATGCATTGCAAAGCCAACAGCTCTTTCATAAGGAAAGAATAAGATGAAATGTTTTTTTACCCAGTTCAATCACTGAACTGGAACCAGCATCATTAATGATTTGAAATGGGTAGTTATTAATCCAAGCTGGCAAATCCAATAGCTCAGACTTTTCTATCAGCACAGTACATCTATGATACAAATATAACAGCAGAATTTAGGACTAAGATAATAGCTAACCTTCTGTACATGGCTTTAGGTTCAAATATATATTTTTTCATAAATTTGAAAAGTCCCAATAATGAGTATATGTATTCATTTTCCAAATAAATCCAAGAAGGGCTCTTATTTTGTATTATTCTTTTGGAGAGGTGTACTTTCAGTAGGATAAGGAGAAAGTTCATTGTAAATCTTAGCAGATAGCATCTAGATAATAATTTCTCACTGCATGATAAAATTTGCCAAATTGCAAAAATGAAAAAGTATTAACATTAAGGAAGACAAATGACAAATTGAGAGTATTACTTATTGGCAGGACCTAGTCATATGAAGAAGCTTTGAAAAAAAATGAATTTGTAAATAGCCAGCAGACCTTTTTCTGGTGAAGTAGTAGATAAGGGAGGCAAAAAGCTCAGGCAAGTTAATAAATTTGCTTTTTACTATTTTATGTGTGATTTTTTTTTTACCTGCTCCAGAGCCAACGAGGTGCCTGGACAATTCTCTCCTAAAATCTGTTACTGCCTTTGGGCTAGTACCATGAGTTTTTTCTCTTTGGTAACAGAGATTTTATATGATCAAACAGGGCTAAACCCATGATTTCCTGCTAGGTTAGGTTAAAAATTAAAACAGTGATTCAGGATAGAGACATAAAGTGTGATTGTTTCATTTTAGTGGGTACATGACCCATAATGCCGTTGAAGGAACAGTCATTCAAACCGTTTCTAAAATAAGCAAAGCAAGGGACATTTGAGTTGAGTAGAAGAGAAGACCGCCTTTTCCTGCCCACACACAATTGCAGGAGCAAGTATAAGACCACAGCATATTGTCAGCTGTGATCATTGTGGTTCATATATCTTTCAAGTTTGTTTTGGAGTTTAGACTGCTAGTAGCCCACTGTAATGAGAGCAGCAGCTTGCCCCTGCCTTACAGATGCCCCCTAAGGCAGTAGTGAGGTGGTAATAATAGGATAGAAGGCAAGCAGAAGCTTGCCTGCGGCTAATGTGCCTGCTTTTTTACACTTTATTTTTGTCTTCCTTTCTTCCTCTCCCATCCTGCTTCACGCTCTTGCGTACAAAGAGCACCCAAGCCAGTTCTCCAGGCTCATCCCTAATTCCCTCCTTGTGACACAGTAATGTTAAAGCTGATTTTATTCTCCGTCTAGTGGCCTCAGAACAGTGGGCGATCTTGCTTGCTGTAGGAGAAGTGATACTCAGGCATGACAAGATGAATTCAGGATGGGGCTTAAGATTAACTCTTAATTTCCTAGCTCTTGTGGTTCTAAATTAGATTCCATGTTGTTATAACTGTGAGAGAATGTGAGCATTTATATGTATGTGTGTCTGTCGCTGACACAGTGTTTGATCAATTGGATTGACCTTGTTTTTCTCCTGAAACACATAGACTGTATTATGAAGAAAGCAGTCCAAATGAAGAAAAATATTTCACATATCTTGTCAAATATTTTATTGGGACCTCTGAAAGATGGTATTTCCTTTCTGCCACCAGATCCAAAACGAGAACAAAAGCACTTCATTTTGATAAGTGGGACTTTGTTTTTCTCTGCAACCTTTTTATTTCCAGGATATCTTAGGAGAGTTATCTCTGTTTGGGCTAAGCTTCCCAAGAAATGATGTAAACTCTGAAGGAGGCTCTTGGAGCCAATTATTTAACAAGTAGTTTGTAAACCAAAAAATAAAGGAAGAAGTACATTACCAGACAGTGGCCAGGCAGAGGAAGAAGGAAGAAACCAACTTTACTGAGTACCTACTGTGTGCCAATTGAATATGAAGGTAATTTGAGCAAAATCGCAAAGATGTGAGAGTCTGAGAAACAAAAGAAAGCTGAGGGACTTTAATGGAAACACTGCATTTTGCAGAAGTGTTTGAATAGAAGAGAGAAAATGGAAAAAGACAAAGAAAAAAATGAAATTGTTAAAGTCTATCTAAAAAAGTTAATAAAATGAAAGGCTTCAGCCACTAGGACAGAACAAAATCAGTCGAGTTCCATACCAAGATAGTTGCTAGCAAGTAGAAATATAATATTCATTTTTATCCCTGTATTCCATTAGCAATTTCTGCCTCTTCAAATTCCTTGGAAAATAAAAGAAAAAATCTGCATCTGAAGCTTTGCTTGGCTCTCAGTCTAAGGTCTGCCTCTCCCAGAAAACATCATCATGAAGCCCAAAATCAATGGGATTTTTTTCAATGGATAGTGCAAGCCAATTTTGAGTCTGATTTAAAATTCACTGTATAAATTCATCCTGGCTCGCTACAGCTGTGAGTGTACTCTATTTTCTATTGCTGACTCTTTCAGTAAAACATGCATCCACTCCACTTTCCGCACTTCAGATTTCAAGTGGAGGACAGCTATTGGAAGGCCTGCTCTCAAAACTGACTTGTTAGACCTTGTAGAACTTGCTTTAAAAGCTACGATGAAGATATATACGTGTCTACTTTTTGAAAATGATCTTTGATCCAAGAAAATTATAGCATTTGTATTTATGGGTATGCAATTATGCATTGAGCTCTTTTAAGGGACGGTTGTAAACAAGCTGGAGCCCATATACCTCTAGTTTTGGCTATCCCTTGTCCCACGAAAAAGATACATATGCCTAATTAAGTTAGGATTTATTAGCGAGGCCAGAAGGTGCTAATGGGACAGTAATTTTTACATATCAACTTTGACTTGGTGCCCTTTAATTGGCAGCAAGGAGAAATGTTAAAAGATCTTGCTAACACAGCATGATGCATGGAACGTGTGAGGACATCAGGGAGTTTTTTCTCCTGTGATATATGGGGAATCATAAAACCTTAGTCTTAAAAAATTATCCGACCCAGCACTAAGAAAAGGACTCTGTTTTATCTTTTGCATATCCCTCATGTCTAATACAGTGATGATGATGATGATTTTTTAAAATAACCTTTACTGAGCATCCAGGGTATGCCAGGCACTGCCCTGGGCACTTTACATGTTTAACTCATTGACGCTATGGGATTGCTACCATTATTATCTCCATATGGCAGGTGAGGAAACTGGAGCAGGAGAGGTTAATTAACTTGCCAAAAGGTGAACTCCTAAGCAGAGGAGCCAGGACTTAAGGCCAGGCAGCGTGACTCCACAGCCCAAGTTCTCAACTCCTTGCTTCAATGACAAGAGTAAGACTCACTAAAGATGCAAATGTCTGTGTTTTTAACAGGTGGGAAACTGAGGTCCAGGGTCACAAACCAGTCAGCAGTAGGTTTGGAGACTCAGTGAGTATCTCCAGCTCTAGTTCAAGTTTCTCTGTACCACACAGAAGTCACCATGAACCCAGCACTAGACATTTGCCTTTACACAAGAAATAATAGGATGCTGAAAAAAAAATTGCAATGTAAAGTGATAACAGAGAGAATATCTGAAATCTGAAATCTGAAATAAATTTTCATCATTTTTCTTTCACTTTATCCATTAATGGCTCTCCTCAATTTATGTCAGTTGATCACATAAAGACATTAATGCCTGGATCACTAACTTACATAAGAACCTACCTTTGTCAGGGGCCTCCTCTATTTTGAGACACCGAGAGAATAAGACTCCTCTAGGAAACCAGCTAGGCAGATTTTATAACCCAGCATAGCAGGCAGGATACTGGCCCCCAAAGATAACCATGTCCTTATCCCCAAAAACCTGTGAGTGTGTCACGTGACATAGCAAAAGGGACTTTGTGGGTGTGATTAAGTTAAGGGTCTTGAGATGGGGGAGTATCCTGAATGATTAAAAGGGTCCTTAAAAGAGGGAGGCAGGAGGGTCGGAATCACAAAGTCCACTTTGAAGTTTGAAGTCCACTCAAGTGTTGAAGAAGCTTCTAAAGTTCCAAGCGGAGACCCTGGTCATAGAACTGGTAGGTTTGGTAGGTTGCTCCACAATTATCATGGAAATCAACAAACAGGTCCTTGGAGGAAAGTCAACTTTCCCCTGCCTTTTCCCCATTTCTGACCATGGCTATATGCAGCATCATCTCACATTATACTAGCTCATCTATTTTTCCAGTCACCTTTATTTTTGATATTTTCTTATTTTTTTATTTTAATTCTTTAGAGATGGGGTCTCAGTGTTGCCCAGGCTGGTCCTGAACTCTTGGGCTCAAACGATCCCCTTGCCTCAACCTGCTGAGTAGTTGGGATTACAGGCCCAAGCCAACACGCCCAGCCATCTTTGTTTTGTTGTTGTTGTTGTTGTTGTTGTTGTTGTTGTTGTTGTTTTGAGATGGAGTTTCGCTCTTGTTGCCCAGGCTGGAGTGCAGTGGCATGATCTCAGCTCACTGCAACCTCTGCCTTCCGGTTTCAAGCGATTCTCCTGCCTCAGACTCCCGAGTAGCTGAGATTACAGGTGCCGGCCACCATGCCCAGCTAATTTTTTTGTATTTTTAGTAGAGACGGGTTTCACCATGTTAGCCAGGCTGGTCTCGAACTCCTGACCTCGTGGTCTGCCCACCTCACCCTGCCAAAGTGCTGGGATTACAGGCGTGAGCCACTGCACCCGGCCCGTCGTCGTTTTTTTAAAAGACCCTTCACATCCTGTGAGAACTTTCACCTCTTTCTCATTGCCAGATCAGAATGACTTACTGGGAAAGTGTGCTGTTTTAAAAATCCTACATTAGGCAGTAACTTAAACAACAAACTGACATCAAAGGTGTCCATTTAAAGAAAGCCCCAGGCTACAGAATTCTGAGCCCTATCCTCCTCCATAATTTATGACTCTGAAACCTAAACTGCCTTGGGTCTGCCTGGGAACCTGTACATAATTCCTGTTATACACTGTAAGGCATCCCAAATAGCTTCCAAAGATACCTTGTTTTCATCAATGGGGTATCCAGGTTGTGGCTTTGGTTAGTTAGAAGCAACATGATGCTTTTTTTAGTAGTTCTCAGTCTTGAATTGGCTTATACTCTCAGACTTCGCCAACTCTTCCTCCTAATGGCCTCTCTCGTCCGTCTAGATTTCCCTTCCCAACACCACTGCCTGTATCCCGGCCACAGTGGTGCTTGCCTGGACTTCTGTGACTGGCTTGCCGCCCATCTGGCTTGTTCTCCAAATGCAGCCAAAGGAGTCTCCCTCATACTCTCCTGCGCAACAGACTCCAGTGAGGCCCCTGGGCCAGCCTTGGCGGTGGACACGGAAGGACCTTCCCAGCCCGTCCCCTTGCTCCCTTCTCCAGTTTCACCTATGCCCTTGCCCCAGCTGCTGCTCCTGCCACACCACACTGCATGCTATGTTCTTTCTTAGGTCTTTGCACATTTCATTTCTTCCATCTGGAACACCAGCTCCTACCCAAAACCTAGCTAATCCTCCCTCAGGCTGCAGCTCATATGTCACCTCCTCAGTTAGATGCCCTTCCGCCAGCAGCTGTACTTCCCCTGTGACATGGTTTGGCTGTCTCCCCACCCACATCTCATCTTGAATTTTAGCTCCCATAATTCCCATGTGTTGTGGGAGGGACCCGGTGGGAGATAAACTGAATCACGGGGGTGGTTTCCCCCATACTGTTGTCCTGGTAGTGAATAAGTCTCATGAGATTTGATGGTTTTATAAGGGGTTTCCCTGTTCGCTTGGCTCTCATTCTCTCTTTGCCAGCGGCCATGTAAGATGTCCCTTTGCTTTTCCTTCATCTTCCGCCATGACTGAGGCCTCCCCAGCCATGTGGAACTGTGAGTCCATTAAACCTCTTTTTCTTTATAAATTACCCAGTCTCAGGTATGTCTTTATCAGCAGCATGAAAATGGACTTATACACCCTGTAAGTAAGAACCGTACTGACAGTTCTTATCATGGCTGTGTTGTGATTACCTGTTGACTTGTCTCTGTCCCAACAGCCTAGAACCTCTCAGACCAAGTACCGTTTCCTTCATATTCATTGTTTTATGCCCCCAGCACCTAAGACACAATAGAACCGTGCAAAGTGGTCAGTATGCATTCGTTAAAGGGATAAGCTGATTTGTATCTTACATTGAAAAGGTACCCACCAGTGACATCCCATATTGTGAATTCCTGTGGAGGAGAATGCCTGGTGTCATTGCCTTGTTCTCAGCCTATAAACTTAATCCAGCTAAGTGCTATAGTGTCACTGAAACTCACTGGTCTGTGCCTGGGGCTGCATGCTTGTCGTCTGACGTATTTGTTCCCATGTTACTGTGTGGCAAAGGTGAATTGAAACACCTAGGGGAAGGCAGCTAGCTGTGGAGTGTTAATAATTGCCGGCAGATTTGGCAGTTCATAAAGTAATGATATCATTCAGGACAAACTAATAAATAAAATAGCCTTTTAGTCTGCATTAAATATAATTTGCTAAAAATGTATTCCATATGATGAACAAACAATAAGTTCCAAATTCCCTTTTTATTGCACCTAAAAAATACACCGTTAAGATCCCGCATACATTTTTTGAGGCATTTGCTTCTCTTTGCCTCACTCTCTTTCTGTGACTTTCCCTGCGACCCAGATATAGAAATATCTTGTGTTCTTGTGCTCCCTCTCCTGGTCTTTTCTGTCTTTCAGCCAGAGCATATTCCTAGAATTGTGCATCACCCAGATGGGGGCCTGGGCATATGAACAAAGAAGCCAGCCAGCGCAGCAGTGCTTGTTGTAAGATCTGGGGGGGCCAGAAACAAATTTCCTTCTTCATTTTTTGCAGTCCAGCTTGACTAAGTGAAAAAGGGCCATACAGGTGCAGAAAAGAAACATGCCTGGCATCCTTTCTGAGAAATAAAATGTTCTGTAGAGAAACACACATACACACAAACATTATAATAAAAACACCTGATATTATGTTTCTTTGAAGCTATGCCTCCCCGGAGATATACAAATGCATGTATAAATGTGCCCAATCTGTTCTGTTAATAGTGCTAATTACCTAATTATCTGGTCAGGTACAGTAATAAACCCCTTTGACATTCTGTTCCTTCCATATGCTAGATAAAGTGTTGTAATATCTGGTCTGTGACTGTATGCTCTGCCCGCCAAGAGTCAGGAGGTGGAAAGATCATCAAAGCCTGCCGTCGGCACTTCACTTCGGGGCACAAAACTGGGAACAGGGCACTGCCAGGCGCTACCTTGAGGTGGCAGGACAGCACTGTCCTTACTCCTCACGAGGGGGGCCTATACTTCACAGGGCCTCTGTTGCCCTTCACGTCCTCCGAACTCTGACCCTGCCCACCTTCTTTCTCCTGTTGGAGTTGCTTTTAGACACTTTATAAATATCTAACATTCTTCTTTTTTCCCCATTTGACTTTCTGAAATGCCTTCTTTGCTAACTCTGTGGTCTTTCCTACTTTAGTGTAGAAGAGGATTTTTATTTTTTCCAAGCTGATCTAAAAGACAGTCATCCCCCAACCCCCACCATCTAAAATTCTCTTACTCTAACTTAGCAGGTTAAGGATGAACCAGTTTTGCTCACTCAACTCACCCAGCCTTCATTTCCAAGCCAGCTTGCAGGCTTTTCTCACCATCCTGCAGTTGCAGCAAGACTGGTATATGTGTCCTCTTCCATCTGTTTTGCTCCATGGTTTTCCGAGCACTGTCAGCCTCTTCCCAACAGATCGTTTCTCTTCCTGTCATGTCATTCCCTTTTATGAGCCCCATTTGAAGTTTCATTTAGGTGGGGTGGAGGGCACTGGTTTCTCAGGTAGAGAAGGGTGTTAATCCCAGGTGCATATGGCAGAGCCTTTCCTAGAAAGCATGAGGCTGCCAAGGTCAGGGTCACAATATTTGGAGGACAAAGGCTGACTCCTGTTGGTGCTGTGCTCTCTGTCCCCCACCTGCTCCCATCCAAGCGTAGCGGTAGAGTGGTAGCAGCCCACATCCGTCCCTTGTCTCTCATCTTCTGTTGCACCAGGAGTCTCAACAATGGACAGGTCAGCATCAATTATTCTCATATTTGATATACCATTCATACATTGTGAGTTCCTCCAGGAATTCTTACCTTCTTAAGACTACATTTTTGCTGGGCACAGTGGCTCACACCTGTAATCCCAGCACTTTGGGAGGCCAAGGTGGGCGGATCACCTCAGGTCAGGAGTTCAAGATCACCTGACCAACATGGAGAAACCCCATCTCTACTGAAAATACAAAAAAATTAGCTGGGCGTGGTGACACATTCCTGTAATCCCAGCTTCTCTGGAGGCTGAGGCAGGAGAATCGCTTGAACCCAGGAGGCAGAGGTTGCGGTGAGCCAAGATCGCACCATTGCACTCCAACCTGGGCAACAAGAGTGAAACTCAGTCTCAAAAAAAAAAAAAAAAAAAAAAGACTACATTTTTAAGACACATTCTTTTTTTTATTATTTTTTGAGACAGAGTCTCATTCTGTCACCCAGGCTGGAATGCAGTGGCACAATCTCAGCTCACTACAAACTCTGCCTCCCAGGTTCAAGCAGTCTTCCTGCCTCAGCCTCCCAAGTAGCTGGGACTACAGGCATATGCCACCACACCCAGCTAATGTTTGTATTTCTAGTAGAGATGGGATTTCACCATGTTGGTCAGGCTGGTCTGGAATTCCTGACCTCAAGTGATCCTCCAGCCTCAGCCTCCCAAAGTGCTGGGATTATAGGCGTGAACCACTGTGCCCAGCCCAAGACAGATTTTTAAAACTACATTTTTTGCTTCTTCCAAGTTCACTTCAGCACCCAGCACAGTGACTGCTCAAGTAAATTTTTTTGCATTGATTATTTAGTAACATTTATGCAAAATGCCTCATATGTACACAAAATACTTATGGCTTTAGCCCTTCTGTGATCTAACGATGTTTTATCAATTTAACTTTTCTTAAGTACTGTCATCCAACTAGCATGAAAACGTGGCCTTTTGTTAATTCTTTCTAAACATGTGATGTTATTGCCTTCTTTAAAAAATACACTTTCATCACAATGCAGATTTTTAACAGATTTTATTAGAATTTATGCAGAGGACATGTAAGAAGTGTAAGACTTGGTCCTTGACTTTGAGGAATTTCTAATCAAGACAGGTCCAGTGGAATATTCAGATAACAATGCAAAACAGCCCTCCTGTGATTAAATTCCCAAACTGATGATCTGTAAGCAAGTGCTTATTGTCCAGGTCATAGAAGGGAGGGTCCAGTTTAATTGCCACCTCCTTTGTCAGGGTTTCCCCTGGCCCTTTCATTCCACATTGATGGATACCATCTTCCCTCTCCTCCATGGTTTTCATATGTTGGAATTTTACAGTTGGAATTGGTGAAGTAGAGTCAGCAGTACATCTAGGCAGTGGTCATGGCTTGGGCAAATGCTACTAAGTCAAAGAAAAGGCTAGGAGTCAGGCTCAAGAGGATAACTGGAGATGAGACTGAAAAGGGAGTAGATTTGGGGGAAATTTGGAAGGCCGGGCAGAAGAGAATCAAGTTTGCTTTCTAAACCAGGGAGTTGCTGCTTGAAACATAGTCCATGTCAGAAGCATTAACTCAGAGACTCTCCAGCCTCCCTTTGATTGACTATCCAGAGAGTTCATGGAGGGGCAGGGGAGAGAAGAGATGGCATCAACAGAGAGGAGAGTTCATGAGCACGGAAGTGGGATATAAAAGCAGTATTAGTTTTCCCTTTTGCGTTGAGTCTCTGTATTTTTATCACAATGGTGCCTCTACCTAGAGATTCTTAAGCCCTGGCTTCCCACGCTTGTTAAAGAAAGAAATGATGATGCCATCCAGACACCTGCTAGCTTAGTTGAGGTTTTCAAAGCTACGCTTCTCTGGGAAGGTGCCATTAAACTACTGTGGATGAGCTCTGTGAATCCTCCCTGCCATGAACCAGACATTTCTTGCTATAATAGTGCAAGGAAACTGGAGGGCTTGTTTTTCATTAAGGTTTCTTAGGTTTCTGATTTGCAACCTCAGTGACTAAAATTCCATCCAAATACTGGAACACCCAGGGTGCTGTAGGTGCTTTAACTCACATCCTTAAAGGTGTACTCAGAAATAGTTTGATTCACTCAGAACAAGAACACCTGGTGCTCTTGAGACTTGGTATTTGTCAAAAACCAAAGGTTCATTTTCAGGAAGTTTGGATATCTTTATTTCTAGGAGAAAAGGTGTTTTCCCAGTTACGAGCTATAAATAATGAGGTCTTTCATAACAGTTCCAAGCCATGTTCAAAATAGATGGCCCAGAACAGCCTCCAAGGTACCATTCTGAAGCACCTGTGACTTACTTCCTTTTCTCACCATCCCCTGTGTTGATGTGAAAAATGTGTTTCAGCCCCACAGAAACTGGACACAACCAACCAGTCATTGTTAGAAATTTCTTTCTCCCCTGCCTCGGCATCTCTGCTGCTGCCAGAGATGACACCATTGTCAAAAATAGGACCCTACCAGCCTATAATCCTAGCACTTTGGAAAGCCAAGGAAGAAGGATTGCTTGAGCCCAGAAGTTCATGACCAGCCTGAGCAACAGAGTGAGACCCCTAACTCTACAAAAAATAAAAATAAATAGGACGCTGCCTTCATGCCCCAGCAACCTGAAGTCCTGGACACACTGCTTTTCCCAGCAAAGGCTTGCTCCCAGTCACTGTCGATGTCATTTGTATGCCTGGAACCCTGGTGTCCTGGGGGAAGCTTCAGGACAAGAACCCAATGGCTTCAGGTAAAAATGGCACCGGCTGTGCTGATAGATGGTATCGGCTCCCTTTTCATTCCCTCCCTTGACAGACAGGAATAACATATAGAAAAGATTCAAACTCAGTTAAGAAGCAGGGAGGGGAAGTGGGTGAGTGACAAACCTGACTTCATGCTCTGATTCAGGGGCGTGAGTGTTGGATCATAATGATTTCTGCATCTCTAAGAGCTACAGAGTGGTTTGTTCTATCTGAGAGTCCTGTAGCTTCAGGGCAGCCATTGTCCAATTCACATATGGGGTTTTGTGTTAATGGCTGCTGTTTAAATCCTCACAGAGCACAGATGGTGCCTGCATTGCATCAGCATTAACTGTTCTCCATTGGCAGAGCCCATTGCAGAAGCACAAGAAGGGAGGAGAAATCAGAAGTGTATCGTCTCTTTGGCAAAAAGTCTGGTTTCCATGTATGATTTTTATCCCAACTTACCGTACAGCTTTGAGTAGCCCAGTCAGCATATCTCAGCTTGTTACATGATGGTTGGTAAAGGACTTAGATGAAAGAAACTAAAGACTGTAGAAATACTATCATTGCTGCTGTATCAACCATGCTGATCAGGCATTCTCTGTAGCTTTGTTCCTTCTGTAAGCCACAGTAACACCATTTCTATTGCCAAGGAAAGGGCTCTGCTTGAGAAGCTGATACATAGATCTTCAGAATTTTTAGTACTTTTCTCTCAAAAGCCTTTCAAGTATATTACCTACCTGCATGTCTTCAGCTTGTCCCTATTTATTCCTATTTTGCAAATGAAAGGGACAAATGACAGCAGGTATCAAGGTCAGATTGCTTTCCCTGCTAAAGACCAGTGGGCCTCCCCTGGTAGCACCTGGGTTCTCAAGGCTATTGGAGGATTAGTGGTGTGTCAAGCTACTTGCTTCCAGAGGCAAGAAGAAAATAATATTTTCCATAAGAGACGTGTGATCTGTCAGTTCTTCAGTTCTGATTTCAGATGGAAAATATGACTTCAGTTCTTGAAGAAAAAATTCCCTAACCAGGTACGACAGATGTCTTCAAATATGTGATGGATTGTCATGTGAAAGAGGGATTCAAATTGCTTGCCCAAGTGGGCAGTACTAGGGCTAGCTCAGTTTAGTTCAACTAATAGTTATTGAGAATCTAGGGTGTACAAGGCACATGCTTTCAATTGAAAGTGATGGAGTGGGGAGGAAGAAAGAAGAATATCTTGCTTAACTCGTAACACCAATTATGTCAGAACCCAGCAAGTTTGATATTGGTAGGAAAGTAAAATATTTGGTAAATCATGGGATAAATCAAGAAGTTACAGTCTCCAATGTCTATTCATGGTTGAAGCAGGAGTAATGTAAAAATGGACTTGGAGATTATTGCCACAGTGATAAATAGAATTTCTCAGAGAACCCAAGTAACCTGGTAAGCAGAAGGACATCACAGTGAAATATGGCTATGGTAAGGAATTCCATATTCGAAATAAAAATGTAACCACTGGCAAGACAAGCAGAGCCAAAAGTATATCTAGGCCAGTCACTGTGGCTTATGCTTGTAATCCCAGCACTTCAGAAGGCCCAGGCAGGTGGATTACTTGAGGTCAGGAGTTCGAGACCAGCGTGACCAACATGGCAAAACCCCTTCTCTACTAAAAATACAAAAAAATTAGCCGGGTGTGGTGACACACGCCTGTAATCCCAGCTACTTGGGAGGTTGAGGCACGAGAATCGCTTGAACCCGGAGGCGGAGGCTGCAGTTAGCTGAGATTGTGCCACTACATTCCAGCCTGGGTGACAGAGTGAGACTCCATCTCAAAAAAAAAAAGAATTACATCTAATAAGGTCTGTAAGCAAATCTAGAAACATAGGGCAGGGGCCCTCTGAAGAACACTAGGGGATTAGAAGAGAGAGGAGCAAAATTGATATTGTAGGAGTTTATGGGTCCTATTGTCAGGACAATTAAAGGTTCCATGTTCCCATTCCCATGTACAAAATTAGGTCAAATAGCTACCAGAATTCTCCTCGACCAGTAGATGAATACCTGAGTGGTTATTGATTTGCCACATTGGCAATTCCACCTTCCAGAAAGTAGAAGATGCAAAGGTAGAACTGCTATTCGGGTCGTAATCTGGCTAAAAGGAATTAACAAGAGTACACATGAGAGGATCTTTAGAAGAAAGCGGCAGTATCATCTTAAAGAACATGATAGTCAAAGAAGATTTTGTACAGTCCAAAATATTTCAAGACCTTTTTTATTGTGATTTTAAAAACAGATAACATAAAATTTACCATACATTTTTATGTGTACAGTTCAGTAGTGTTAAATAAGTTCAGTACTCTTAAGTATTCACATTGTTGTGAAATAGATCTCCAAAACTTTTTCATCTTGGAAAATCCAAAGCTCTGTACTCATTAAACAACTCCCCCTCTTTTTCTTCCCCCTAGCCCCTGATAAACGCCATTCCACTTTCTGTTCCTATGAATGTGACTACTTTTCAATGCCTCATATAAGTGGAATCACACAGAAGTTTCTTTTTATGATTAGCTTAATTCACTTAGCATAATGTCCTCAAGGTTCATCCATGTTAGAACACGTGACAGGATTTTCTTCCTTTTAAGGCTGAGAGTCCATTGTATGTATCTACCACATTTTGTTGATCCAGTTACTCATTAATGGAAATTTGGGTTGCTTTCACTTCTTGGCTATTGTGAATAGTGCTGCTGTGAACATGAGTGTACAAACACCCCTTTAAGACCCTGCTTTGGATTCTTTTGAAAATATCCCCCGAACTGGATTTGCTGGATCATATGGTAGTTCTATTTGTAATTTTTTAAGGAACCTTCATACTGTTTTCCATAGCAGTTGCACTGTTTTGCAATCTCTTTAACAATGCACAAGGGCCAAATGCAGTGACTCACACCTGTAATTTCTGCACTTTGGGAGAACGAGGCAGGAGAATCACTTGAGCCCAGGAGTTCAAGACCAGCCTGGGCAACATGGCAAGACTCTGTCTCTACAAAAATAAGAAATTAACTGGGCATGACGGTATGTGCCTCCTGTCCCAGCTACTTGGGAGGCTGAGATGGGAGGAGCACTTGAGCCTGGGAAGTTGAGCCTGCAGTGAACTATGATCATGCCACTGCACTCCAGCCTGGGTGACAGAGTGAGACCCTGTCTTAAAAACAAACAAGAAAAATAAAAAATAAAACGGTGCACAAGGATTTCAATTTCTCCACAGCCTCGCTGACACTTGTTACTCTGTTTTTTTGGTAGTAGTCATCCCAGTGGGTGTAAGGTGAGATCTCATTGTAGTTTTAATTTTTATTTCTCTGTTAATTAGTGACGTTGAGCATCTTTTCATATGTTTGTTGGCTATTTGTATGTCTTTGGAGAAACGTCTGTTCAAGTCCTTTGCCTACTTTTTAGTTGGGTTATTTTATATTTTGCTGTTGGGAGTTGTAGGAGTTCTTTAAATGAGAGTTCTTTACATAGGGGTTCTTTATATATCAACCCTTTATTAGCTATATGATTTACAAATATTCCCTCCCATTCCATGAGTTGCCTTTTTACTTTGTGACCTTTGATAGAGTCAGATTTTAAGTTTGATATAATCCCATTTGTTCATTTTTGCTTTTGTTTCTTGTGCTTTTGGTGTCATATCCAAGAACTCATTACCAAGTCCAATGACATGAAGCTTTTTCCCCATGTTTTCTTGTAGAGTTTTATAATTTTTGGTTCAAGACATTTTTAAACAGGTTTTTATGTTAATAAGAAAAAGGTAGAAATTATACATATGTGGGGAAAGATGATTCAGGAGGACTAGAAATGTCCAAAACAAAGTTCACATGAGGACCCTTTTCTTGCAAAAGGAGGGTAAATTGTGCCAGCAGTTTTGTTTCATTCAGAGTTTTATTTTAAACACTGGAAAAACACGAACAACTATGGGAACATGTATGGAACCACAAATAAGGTGTTCAAGAAAACTCAAGCCCAAAATGAGTGGAGACCTTTCAAAGAGGACCACAGAAAACAAAAATGAATTTGTGGTTCTCTTTGGAGCGTAAAGATGAGGAAACCAACAGCTGCTCATTGGGGCTGACTGTGTAGTACTGAGGATGGCAAAGAGCCCAGAGTTAATTTTATATTGTGCGTCAAGAATGACTGAATGAATGACCATAAGACTGAAAAGTGAGAAAAAACTTGGAAAAGGGAAAGGAAGCCCTAGGTAGATGAACAAAAAGAAAATCCTAAGCTCCCAGACTGGATGAAGTAAAGCCCCAAACTGCAGGGGGAATAATAGATATGATTATGATACAACTTGCTGTGGTCAAAATCTTTCAGGGACTGTGGAGCCAAGGAAAGCATCAAAAGACTAGAGATCAGAAATGGCATCGTTATTTTCAAAACAAAGAGAAGAAAGTGGATCTTTAAAATTTGACTGAATAGTAGTTTTTATAATAGGAATGATTTCTGAATATCTAGACAAGTACACACTCGGGTCAAAAATTTGATTTTGCAAGGTTAAGGTGGACACATGGCTTATCAATAGATACTGGGAGGAAATAAGCTCAGAGATGTTAATTGTAAATAATAAGTGACAGTGAAATCTGAGCACTTCTAGAAAATAGGATATAGACAGAGAGAGGTGATAGTCTGTCCTCTGTACCAATGATTGGAGCATTTATTCAATCCAGATATCTGCCAGGGGTGTAGTCACAGGCAATGTGGTTCAGAGGAGAGTAACAAGAAAGGTGTAAGAACTCATAACTGACTAAGCCAAAACTTCCATTCCTGAAACTTAACATGAAGAACCATTAGAAGGTGCTAATGAGGGGCCAAACTTCTCATCACTGGAAGCCTTCAAAAATGTTTTGTATTTTCTGGTTGAAGATCAAGTGGTTCATAGTTGGTTTGAAATGACTAGAGGGGTTGAGAGGGTGAAACCAGACCTTGAGTCAAGAAATTCTGGCCTAGGAAAATCATTGGTTTCTGGAATGGGGAGAGGGTCGTTTAAAATGGAAATTAGGTAATTTTTTCTAAATCTTCTTTTTAAAAATAATTTTCTTTTGGAGGCAGTTTTTCAAATGAAACCATAAACCTTGATGCAGGTTTTACTACTACATTACCAGTGAGTGGGATGCTTTTCACTTTTATTTTACACTGAGAAACGTGAAACATTACTACTATTTCATATCTATTTTAAGACCTACACTTATATTGAAATTGGATTTTTAAAAATTATTCTGTGAACTTCATTTTATAATCTTTCAGAAGGGAGATTTTCTGTTTTCACCATATGCTTTTAGGGTAAATATGAATATAGTTCCTTGTATCTGTATCATATATGACTTTTGCCTGTCACTAACCTAGGAAATATAACCATCTATACCTGAATGGGAAAATTATGAGTGCCACATATGAAGGAGGTGAGATGAGATGGGCAAAACCACCCAGTTGAAACGAAGGTTCCACATACCCAAGGTGTCGCCAGTTCTCAGGAAAGACAATATGGAATGTTTGCTTTTGGAACCTTCTCCTGTTCTCATCAACCCTGAAACAACCAAAGAAATACCTAAGGGGCAGTTTCAGCCATTATATAGCCCCATGATCATTCTGAGCCGACTATCACAGATAAGGGACACGTAACGCTCCCCCTAGACATCAACTTCATCCGACTGCCATTCCACTCTGGAACAAAGCTCTGGTGTCATGTGGCACCCCGCCAGAAGGGCATTTCTGCTTTGTCTTCTAGATTCTAAGGACCAATACTTAGCTAGGCCTGATAATTTACCGAATCCCCACGTGGTAAAAGGGCTTCGTAGGATTTGCAGAGTTTCATTGAGCAGGAAAGGGACACAGCATTTATCTTCATTCTTCAGGAGGAATCCAGACACTGGAAAAATAGAACCAATTATGAGATTCACCTTCTGCATACCAAAAGATGTACTGCATCCAATTGGCCAGACTTTTTTGGTTAGAGCTATATAAAACTGAATATTTTAGAGAGAGTGATAAAATTTACAATAACATGTTTCCATATGAAATAGCATTTCTTTCCTGGTTCACTTCAGAGAAACAGCAACAGGTAGAAAGGGAGCATGAGAGTTGAACTCTGCGGTCGGAAGACTTGAGTTTAGCCCTAGCCAGGCAGCCCTGTGACTTTGGGTAAATCCCTTCACCTTTCTGGGCCTTGGCCTCCTTGTCTGTAAAATGGATTGTTAAGTCAGGGAACTAGAAACCATGCCAGGTGTTTCAAATAGAGGGGCTATAAAACAGGAAATTGGTTACACAGGTGTTGGAAAACTGGAAGAACAGAAAAGGGAAGGAGAGCTAACCTAATGATTAATGACCACAGAAAGTATCTACCGCTTCTAGGGCTGGAGGGGATGAAAGGGACCTGTGAGCATGGTGGAGGGGCTGGTGCCTCGGGAGCTGCAGCTGTGGGGCAGACAGCCCCTTCTGGACACTCCACCACAGAGTCAGGGACGCAGCCGCTTCCAGAACACACCACCAAGGAAGGAAAGATAAACAGAGCAAGAGACAGAAGGAGCCACAGTGTCTTCATGCCTCCCACCTTCTGAGCTCACCCGCCTGTGCACCTGTTGGCAGGTCCGATAATAAGTCAACCAGCAAAAGAGCCTAGGAAACAGAGTTTTTGAACTCCCAGCCTTAGCAAGAGGGAAATATGAGAAGAGTGGATGTGAGTCCGAGAGACAATAGTAAATAACCAACATATGAGTTTACAACATCAAACTAAAATTCAGTCAAATAATAGAAGTCAAAATTAGTAGTTGGTAAGGACTATTTCAATTTTCCAGTTATGTTTGTATTAAGGTAGTTAAGTTATATTCA
The DNA here is from genome assembly GCF_028885655.2 of Pongo abelii. Lineage (NCBI taxonomy): Eukaryota > Metazoa > Chordata > Mammalia > Primates > Hominidae > Pongo > Pongo abelii. The sequence continues at coordinate 90,681,582 of NC_071990.2, read as the reverse complement.
AGTAGTGTTACAGAGATACACACTCACAGAGAGAGTAATAATAGTTTTGGTTCTGGCCTCAACAGTTTGTGAATAATTTTTTTAGATGTTTTTTCATTTAAAAAGTTTGTAGTGAGTCATGGTTTAGGAAAAACTACAAGTAAATTTCTGAAAACCGTGTGACAGGAGAAATCATAGCAAAAATGTGGGTTATGGTAGGGTCTGTCCTCAAGAATTCCTGAGAATAATTGCAGGGAGTCGGAGTCTATTAACTGATTCAAGTCATGACTCTCTATTATGGGGATTCGAGTCAGGCCTTTGCTCACTGAGCCTACATGATTTTCCTTTTTTTACTAATCAAAAAGTACCTTGGTGGGCTGACCATGTTTTTCAGCCCAAAGTTGAAGTCAAATGGTGTTCTACTGTTTGACCTCCACCCTGGGATGCCATCACCCCCTCCTCAAATCAGGGAGTCCATTTCAACTGCAGGGAATAGGGGTGTGTGTGTGTGTGTGTGTGTGTGTGTGTGTGTGTGTGTGTGTGTGTGTGTGTGTGTGTGTGTGTGTGTGTGTGTGTGTGTGTGTGTGTGTGTGTGTGTGTGTGTGTGTGTGTGTGTGTGTGTGTGTGTGTGTGTGTGTGTGTGTGTGTGTGTTATTGACAGGGCCAGATTCACGAGCATAAAACCTGTGCAACTACTTGCACAGGGCCCCATGCTCAGAGGGGTCCTGTACTTTATTTAATGTTCTCTTGTCACTCTTGAAATTCTGAATCTCTGAACAAGAGGCTAACATGTTCATTTTGCACTAGGCCCTGCAAACCATCTAGCCAGTTCTGGTTTTGTGGTAGGGGAGGGCAACTGTGAATAGAGGACCAGGAAAGGTCTCAGTGAGGAAATGGCATTTGAGGAAAAGCCGGAAGATGATGAGGGAGTGAGACCTGCCTTTCATTTACTTATTCTGAAGAACTTCAACTCAGCCCTCAACACTTGGCAAGTGTTACCTCCTCTAAGCAGCCTTACGCTAATTCCCTTAGCAGTTACTGCTCCAGCCCTGTCCTCCCAGCATCCTGCAAATACCTCTGTTATGTACTCAGGTGACACTGTAAACATTTATATTGAACATCTGTCTCCCCAGTCACTTGTTAGTTCCTTGGAGAAAAAGGTGGTGTTTTATTCATATTTGTAGCAACAGCAATAATACTGGTTGTTACTTAATGCCAGATCCTGTTCCAAAGGTTTTACTACAAGGCAGGCACTGTCAGTATCCCTGTCTTACAGTTGTAGAAACTAAAGCATAGAGAAACTAAAGCACAGAAAGGTTAAGTAACCAGCCCAAGTGACACAGCTGGTAGACAGCAGAGCTGAGACTTGAATCCAAGAAAGTGGAGTCCCCAGACCTTGCATAGTACACAGTGAGTGCCTAGCACATCGTTGGAGAATGAAAAAATGAGTATGGATGGACACAGTGGCTCATGCCTGTAATCCCAGCACTTTGAGAGGCCGAGGCAGGAAAATGGCTTGAGCCCAGGAGTTCGAGGCCAGCCTGGACAACATAGTGAGACCTCATCTCTAAAAAATAAAATAAAATTAGTAAACAAAAAAATTATAAGTGACTGAATGATCAGATAGAGTCTCAGGAGTAAAACTTACAAATAGGAGAAGGATTTTTACATTGTGGCTGCAGATCCAAGTTCAAACCTGCACAGGAGAGAAAAGACACTCCGTTTATGTTTTAAGACATACTCACTAAGACAAATAATGATTTTCTTTAGCTAAAAGAACCACCATATGAAATTATATATGTATAAATCAATTTCAGTATTGATTTAGTTTTTATATTATTACCTTAGGAATAGAACACAAAATAAGCTCTATCTAAAATTCATAATAAAATTGCCCAGGCACAATGGCTAACACTTGTAGTCCCAATACTTTGGGAGGTCAAGATAGACGGATTGCTTGAGTCTAGGAGTTTGAGACCACCTGGGCAAAATGGTGAAACCCCGTCTCTACTAAAAATACAAAAATTAGCTGGGCATAGTGGTATGTGCCGATAGTCCCAGCTATTCGAGAGGCTGAATTGGGAGAATCACCTGAGCCCCAAAGGTCGAGGCTGCAGTAAGCCAAGATCATGCCACTGCACTCCAGCCTGGACAACCAGTATGAGACCCTGTCAGTAAATAAATAAATAAAATTAATACGAGGCCAGATGTGGCTCACGCCTGTAATCCTAGTACTTTGGGAGGCTGAGGCAGGAGGATCCCTTGAGCCCAGGAGTTTGAGACAAGCCTGGGCAACATAGGGAGACCCCGTCTCTAAAAATAAATAAAATAAAAATTAATACTAAAATAACAGAAGCTTTGTTGAAATAGGTGAATTAATTTAACAAATACTTTCTAAATGTCTAGCATGCTGCTTTGGGAAGAAGAATGTGATAATGTAGATATGAATTATAGAAAATTGAGATGAGGAGTGATGCCTGATCACTAAGTCAGTTTTCGTCCTGCAGAGTGGGATGCAGTACAGTAAGAGAGTGGGAAGGGAGAGTTAGTTGTCACCAGCATTACTTTCATCATTTGACAAGTGCCTTGCTGTGCAAATACAACCCAGAGGGGTTGTCAGTGGTCTAGCGTTTTAAAAAGCCCTTGAGCAGGGGTTCATTACCTTTATCTTCCTGGTTCCTGCAGTGTGTAAGAGATCCAGCTTCATCAGGAAAGCGTACATGGTGTTGCTGAAGGTTTAAGTTTCCCTTTTTTGTGAAGTTGTGATTAAGGGACCTTGAGAATCGTGCCAGCCCTCTCCCAGGGAGCAGTCACCTGTCCTCTGGATTCATCTGATCAGCCTTCTGCAGATAGGCTCAATGCTACAGCCATGTGTATACACTGCCAAAACCAACTGGAGACACCTTAATCATGTAGCTTATGTAGAGAATGATGTTCCAAGTCTCAAAAATCCTCAAACCCTATTTTCAATAAATGCCTGAAGGCTGACTGCCTCATCCCTGTCACAGTCCAGAGATGGAACTGTTATAAATATCCTCGTAAACTCTGTCCTGCAGCAAAATAGATGTCTCATGAAACACTGAGCTCCCCAAAACATTGAGCTCCCCAGCTTTGCAAACAGTGCCTAAACTTTCTCTACCAGTTGAGTTTTCATCAGCCCATCTTCCTTTCAGCAGAGAGATGATATGTTAGAATCCAATGGAATAAAGGGTTAAGGGTCATAGTTACAGTGGGTCAAATTTCAACACATTGTCAGCATCTTGACTTGCACCATCAGACATGGTACCCTGGCCTTATTTCTTTCATGGTTGAGCCAACTTATATGTGCCAACTGCTAGCTGAGGTCATCGCCTCCTAGGAAGCAGTCTGTGGGAGGTTGGAGGGTTAACTTTCTGCCTTCTCCGAGGTCTCGCCCCCACATGGCACACTGTATTCTGGCCCCAGTGTGTGATCCCATCTCATCTGTATCAGAATGAGTATTGCATAGTATGAGACCAAGTAGTTACATATTTAAGTGCAATTAAAAAATATTCTTCGAAATGAGGCATTCAAAATATTTTCATTCAAAATGCAAGACTGTTATCCCAAGTTGTCCCTAACACCGTATTTTGCGTTTGTTTCTCATACCTTGAGGCCACTGCTGACCAGTGGATTTTAGCCTAGATGGGTCTGCTTAGAGCAGAGGGATGCAACTCCATTACGTCAGTGAATTGGAACTATTCTTCTATTTATAGCCACTTCATTCCATTTTAACTTTATGATCATTACTTTTTAAAATACCATTTTATGAGTTGTTAGTTTTGTGTGTAATTCTGCACCTCCCACCCCCTCTTATTTTTTCCCATTATTAGAGCCTTATGTGTTAAGAACAAAAGTAAGTAACAATGCAGACTTGGGGTCACAGTTTCATGAACATACAGCTTTTCACTGGTACCTGAATATTTGCATTCTGAGTATAATGAATGAATTTAAATGGTCCCTAAAAATGGGTAGACAGTGCCACCTTCTCAAGATGGAGGCTAAGCCAGTATTTAGAAAGCCTCTGCCTATTGTAACACTTGCTGGCAGGTGTGATGGGCACTTGCTTTCTGTTTTGTGTATCTGGAGCAATTACCACTGCCTAAAGTAGACCAGAGATGGGTTCCTGGGAGGGACCCTTGTGACAGTTCAGAAAGGAGCCATCGTATCAAAGCAACCCTTGACCTAGAGCAGACACTCAAGGTGTGCTGATAGAAGTGTTCAAGGGGCCCCATCGCTAGTCCCCTCAGCAGTCTCCTATCCTGAACTTGCCTGGATTTCTCAGTTGACAACTACTCATATAATCTTGCAATGGCTTTTCCATTGTTGACTTACATTGTTACTTAGTTAACTTTTCATCATTTGTACCTCTTCTATAAAGCTAAATCTTAGATCTCTTGAGCACAGGCCTGAGTCCTGCACATATCCTTCCCTCACACCACTGAGCACAGAAGAAGAAACAGACTGGACTTGGTTTGGAATCCTAGCTCTCCACTGACTAGCACTGACCATGGATAAACTCCTTCACCTCCCTGCTTCACAGTTTCCTTATCTACAGAATAAGGGCAGTCATGCCTGCCTTGCAGGGCGTTACAAGAGCACAGTGCTGGGCACTAGGAGATACTTGGTAAATGATCATCATTCTGGCTCACCAAACAAAGCCTCACACACAGAAGCTGAGCAAAATCTTGCAGACTTAAATATGACAAAGCAGGACTGAAACCAGAATGGGAGAAGAGCTAGTTATGAGCTCTTGAACTTTCATGGTGAGGACACCATTTCCTCTGCCTTTGGGCTTAAGTGACAGTTTACAAACCAGGTTTTTTATCTGTGACTCTTTCATGACCATATGACGATCATTTCAAGCTCAGCAAGTCTCCTAAGCCTCAGTGATCTAAGGAGTGCCATTGATTTGTGATGTGGAGACTTTGCTCATTCACATCCTTGGTCCAATTCATACATTTAAGCATCAGCTCTTCCCTAAGCGGAGATGCTTTCTCCAGCTCCTTGCAGCCATGTGGCAGAGGGTGACTCCCAGTACTGCTTCCTGATCTGCAGATCCCCATGGATGTCCCTGGCTTCTTTAGAAATTTTCTTTACAAGAGGCCACAGTGGAAGATAGTGGTAAGGCTTACTTAAGACCTACAGCACCAAAAAAAAAAAAATGGTGATAAGGATGGGAGTATGAGAAAAACTGTGTGAACAGTATAAATAGCATTGAAATTAGTTTCCTACATTTCCCGTATAGTGAGCACCTTTGCCAAAACTCAAGAAGCGTCTTATCCACCCTTTTGGCAACTGGCACATTACAGAGGAGCATAGGATCATTACAAGGGCAGGGGTCAACTCTGCATTGATTTCACCATTTCTGTCTTTGTGGTGGAGCCACGTGGCAGTAAAGGAATAGGTCATGTGACATTCTTGTCATCTTCTTCAATTACCTATAAATATACATTTCCTTGTTTTTTTACTTTCTTTTAAAGATTCCTGGAAGAAAAGGACATGAAACAGATGTATTGTCAGTACTACATTTGCTGAACCTATTACCATGTCAGCTTAGCAGGATACAAAAGTGTCGGTCAGATGACGTCCTTTTTAATGCTGGTACTGTGACACGGGGCAAACAGAGACCCTTGCCTGCCTGCCTGCCTTTGGTTGATCGGTTCAGTTAGTTGATTTACATGATGCCTTGCTCCAAAAGTAACTTGAGACAACACCCTCTAAACATACTGTGTTGTCACCTTGCATACACAGTAGTAGTATGTTAGGACACAGTTTGACTTATGACATATTCGGTAACGTACAAGCTTTTAACAAGTATTTACCATGTTAGAGACCCCAGGTTAGATTAGATGCAAGGTTACAAAGACAGACAAAACCATTCCTGATCTGAAGGAGCTTTTGCTGTCTTATGGTAGAAACAGACACAATTAGGTATAATAAAAGGGAGATGGCAATGATTGCCCATATAGAATTTATAATGTGGGTCTAGCAGTCATGGCTTTTTGTTTTGTTTTTTTAACCAAATATGTCTGGACTCATCATCTGATAGAAAAAAAAATTTAATATGGAATCTTACTTGAGTACTTTAAAAAGATTAACAATTAAAATCCCGTTCAGTTACATGTCTAAGAAATTTCCCTTACTGGAAAGAATGCAATGATATGAAATCAGTGCTGCCCTGGAGAATCCAGCACGTCTCCTCATCTGGCTATGAGAGCTGAGAGGACAATGTCATTCATTCTCTCTAAGAGGACTGGAGAGCGCTCCCAAAGGAGTGAATGTCCAGGTTGAATCTTGAACATCAATTACAGGTCCTTGCAAGAATTTTGGCTCTGTATGCTGCAGTGAGTTTAATACACACAGAAGTCAGCTACAAAGTTCACCAGTTCACCTTGCTGTGCACTCACTCCCCCAGCTAAAATTTTGTATCACTGCTACCATACTTTCTAGCAAGGACCCCATGATTGCTGCTTTCATTTGATTTGTACAGGATTTGTAGACATGCCTCACCTTCCTGTGTGGTCAGCAGTGCTTGCAAGAACCTAGAGGATGTGTGGTTTTATGTGCAGGGTAAGGAAGCCTGCCCTGATGAACACCAGCAAGTTTAATCCATTTCCATCTGAAAAAACAATTGGCCTTAGGCAACATATTCTTAATTGTCTAAGGCATTGTGTGTGAGCGGGCATGCGTGCGGGCACACACATGTTTGTGTGCATATGCAAGCTGTGCATTAATAGCACACTTTCAATCTTTGTAAAATATAATGGATAAGCAGCAGATGACAGTAGGCTTAGCCCCTGAAGATTTACCAGGAAAAAAAGACAGCTGCATGGCAAAGCTGCTGCTAATAATTAGGGAAGGAATAGCCCATACCCTGTGCCACTCAGCAGCTTCAGCCATTTAAATGACAGCCGGTTTGTTTAACTCTGCAACCCCCATTCATTATGGGCCAGGGGTTGATTTCGCCTTGAGCACACCACTTTTGATTGTTGTCATCTCTGGTGAGATAATGAGATCATCATCATCATAAGATCAGGTAGGACATGATGACCAAAAGTCTCAAGTAGAAACTGTGATGGATGAGCAAAACAGGATTTGTTTTAATGTCTCTTTTAACATTGTAAGTGAGGAAAACCTATTTTTGCAACTCCCTGGACTTAGTTTTTTGCAGGGCCACATTGCCATTTTTGTGGTTGACAAGAAAACGTTAAGGCTCTCTTGGGCTCCAGCAAGCTGCAAGAAGTGTCACAACACTCCCCCCTCGTGTAGAATGGCTCTCAACAGGACTGATTGGGAGGGAAATTAATAGGCTCCCCATTGTCACCGTGCATTTTTGCCAGGATATTTCATTAGTGTAAACACTGAACCCGTTGTCATCTTGTTTAGCCACTTGACCCTGGTGATTTTCAATTCTGTCTGTGCTGTGATGGAGTACAACAGTGGCATGCACGAGACAGGCACTAATTATTGGAAGCAGAATCATTGCTGACCCAGTACTACAAGATTAACTGCCCCTTTGCAGTCTTTATTCTGGGACATTAGCACTGTCTGGTTATCTTGCTTCAGTTGAGGGATTCGGGACAATAGCAGTGCTGATGGTAACGTTGGCGATTTCCCTGTTTGTTTTGCAGGTCACGGCCAGGGGCTTTGGGCCGCTGTTACAGTTTGCCTACACTGCCAAGCTGTTACTCAGCAGAGAAAACATCCGCGAGGTCATCCGCTGTGCTGAGTTCCTGCGCATGCACAACCTGGAGGACTCGTGCTTCAGCTTCCTGCAGACCCAGCTCCTGAACAGTGAGGATGGCCTGTTTGTGTGCCGGAAGGATGCTGCGTGCCAGCGCCCGCACGAGGACTGCGAGAATTCTGCAGGAGAGGAGGAAGAGGAAGAGGAGGAGACGATGGATTCAGAGACGGCCAAGATGGCTTGCCCCAGGGACCAGATGCTTCCAGAGCCCATCAGCTTTGAGGCCGCCGCCATCCCCGTAGCAGAGAAGGAAGAAGCCCTGCTGCCCGAGCCTGACGTGCCCACGGACACCAAGGAGAACTCAGAAAAGGACGCGTTAACGCAGTACCCCAGATACAAGAAATACCAGCTTGCATGTACCAAGAATGTCTATAATGCATCATCACACAGTACCTCAGGTTTTGCAAGCACATTCCGGGAAGATAACTCTAGCAACAGCCTCAAGCCGGGGCTTGCCAGGGGGCAGATTAAAAGTGAGCCGCCCAGTGAAGAGAATGAGGAAGAGAGCATCACGCTCTGCCTGTCTGGAGATGAGCCTGACACCAAGGACAGAGCGGGGGATGTCGAGATGGACCGGAAACAGCCCAGCCCTGCCCCTACCCCCACGGCCCCAGCTGGGGCCGCCTGCCTGGAGAGATCCAGGAGCGTGGCCTCGCCCTCCTGCTTAAGGTCTCTGTTCAGCATAACGAAAAGTGTGGAGCTGTCTGGCCTGCCCAGTACATCTCAGCAGCACTTTGCCAGGAGTCCAGCCTGCCCTTTTGACAAGGGAATCACTCAGGGTGACCTTAAAACTGACTACACCCCTTTCACAGGGAATTATGGACAGCCCCACGTGGGCCAGAAGGAGGTGTCCAACTTCACCATGGGGTCGCCCCTCAGGGGGCCTGGGTTGGAGGCTCTCTGTAAACAGGAGGGAGAGCTGGACCGGAGGAGCGTGATCTTCTCCTCCAGCGCTTGTGACCAAGTGAGCACCTCGGTGCATTCTTATTCTGGGGTGAGCAGTTTGGACAAAGACCTCTCTGAGCCGGTGCCAAAGGGTCTGTGGGTGGGAGCTGGCCAGTCCCTCCCCAGCTCGCAGGCCTACTCCCACGGTGGGCTGATGGCCGACCACTTGCCAGGAAGGATGCGGCCCAACACCAGCTGCCCGGTGCCAATCAAAGTCTGCCCTCGCTCACCCCCCTTGGAGACCAGGACCAGGACTTCCAGCTCCTGCTCTTCCTATTCCTACGCGGAGGACGGGAGCGGGGGCTCACCCTGCAGCCTCCCTCTCTGTGAGTTCTCCTCCTCGCCCTGTTCCCAGGGAGCCAGATTCCTTGCCACAGAACATCAGGAACCAGGCCTGATGGGAGATGGAATGTACAACCAAGTGCGGCCCCAAATTAAATGTGAGCAGTCTTACGGAACCAACTCCAGTGACGAATCCGGATCGTTCTCGGAAGCAGACAGTGAGTCGTGTCCTGTGCAGGACAGGGGCCAGGAGGTAGGGAACCCACATAAATTCAAGCATGTGACCCACTCTCTAGGCCCTTTGTCTGGACTACTCCCTGCCCCCCACCACTCCCACATTGTTCTTACGTGCTGAGATTAAAGATGACGGTAGAGAGACTGCCTTCCCCATCCACAGAGGCAGGATGCTGAAGGTGATTCCACATTAACCACTTCAGTCCTAGAAAAGCACTTGATACTTGATCTGGATCTCAATACTCGACAAGCAGAGGCAAGCTGCTGAGTAAAAAAAACACTGAAGTCTAATGCATGAAGTACACTGAGGCACTCCAGACCCCCCTCTTTCTCCTCCCTCTCTCCCCTCCCTCTCTCCCCCTCCTACTTCTGCTTTAGAAGGATGCCATGTTCATCTCCCTCATCCTTGCCCTTCACCCCTTCAGCATAAAGGAAGATATAGAATCTCTTTCCAGGTTGATTGATTGAAACCAAATAGATCAACACTCTCCCAGCACCTTTTAGATTTTCCTTGTCAACGGAAGACCCCAGGGCCATCCCATGTCCATCACAGTGAAGGTGATGGAAGGCTCACCATTTATCCCGGTCCTGGGGTCATCACAGAAGCACCCTAGTCAGCCACACATAATGTATAATGGATCATTTCCCGAGCTCCCTCAAATGCTAGGAAGACATTTTGAGAAGTAGTGGGGTAGAGTAGCAGTTTCATCCACCCTGAAAGCAATGTACTTGCTAGGAAAAATGTCGAGAGGCTCCATGTGTGTTTTACCATTGCTGGAAGAGGGGAACAGGGGCAACAGCAGCCACATCATGAGCAAGACTCACAAGACTAAGGAGAGGAAAGAAGAGGCCCCCCCAGAGGACCCACCTCCCCAATAACATGAACATTCCCTAGAAAGACCTGAGAGAGTCTGTGTCGTGACCTGGCATTCACTGCACTGTCTTGCTGATTGACAAGGTACCAGCTTGAGACTGCTACCTGTGTCTCAGACCCCCCTCAGGAGCGGGACTGAACAAACCGAGTGACAAGTCCCTTCTCAGAGCTGTATATCCCAAAAACACAGGAAGAAATGAAACATGGTCCTCCTGAGGCCAGCAACCTTGGTACCCATCTGTGCTCTCTGGATGTTACCAGCCTCTGTAAGGCAGAGATGTTAACCCAGCCAGAAAGCAGAAATGCCATACGGGATGAGGTGGCTTTTCACAGAGCCACGTGCAGTTTATTCAGCCTCTACAAGATTGGCGAGAAGCACATGAGGTTTTAGTTTGGGCATGTTTTGAAACTAGATGCCAAAGTCCCCTGTGCCAACTGCAAAAGTGCCCTGTGGTCACTTTATTTGCTCGCTAGCCTGGTTTCTGCCCCTCTCTTAACTGCCTAGCAGACATGAGAAAGAGAAACACTGAAAGGATTTAATTTAAAATAAATTAGAAAGGAAATTTGAATGGGAGCTATTCCCATGCGAATATACCACCTCCCCTTAGGTTTGGGGTGGCGGGTTGTGCCCAGTGCCCCAAGCCAGGCTCACATCTGTGTCACTGACATTGGGAAGATTGAGCTTTCCTGAAAATAGTGAAAGGCTGTGTTTTTTCTCTCCTCACTCATTCTTTCCCTCTGGCCTCTTTTGTGAGGTTTTCCTTTTGTTCTGAAACTGTGAATGAGCGTGCCTGATGTGGAAGGCAAGTCACTGCGTCCACCTCATCCGCATCATGGCTTCTTACCAAGGACTGGTGGAGGAAGAAGTGCACAAAGGCCTGCAGTCTTTGTTTTTTGTCTCTCCTTTAAGAGGAGCCTAGGGACGGGCGTGGTGGCTCAGGCCTGTAATCCTAGCATTTTGGGAGGCCGAGGTGGGTGGATCACTTGAGCTCAGGATTTCAAGACCAGCCTGGGCAACATGGTGAAACCCCATCTCTACCAAAAATATAAAAAAATAGCCGGGCATGGTGGCTCATGCCAGTAGTCCCAGCTACTTGTGGGGCTGAGGTGGGAGGATCACTTGAGCCCAGGAGAAGGAGGTTGCAGTGAGCTGAGATGGTGGCACTGCACTCCAGCCTGGGTAACAAAGTGAGACCCTATCTCAAAAAAAAAAAAAAAAAGGCTGGCCATTAAGCTCAAGGGAGGGTGGTGTTTTTATGACATTTGCATATGTTCAAAGAACTGTCAGTTTCAGATACATCTTCTTTTGTGCCCCCCAACCCTCACCGCCAATATCCCAAAAGAGAGCTTAAAGTCTTGGGGCCACAGCAAGAACACATTTTTTGTGTGTGTGTGTTGGGACCATGTCAGTTGTTTACTTTAGAACTAAAAATAGTAACTCAATTAAAAGGAGGACTCATTCAACCTGTAAAATAGTCATGAACGAGGACTAGCCTTCCCCCCCTTGAGAAATACCCCTACTTTTAAAAATACTCTTGGGGAGGGATAGCATTGGGAGATATACCTAAAGTATAATAATAATAAATAAATAAATAAATAAATACTCTTATTCTTACCTTTAAAAAAGGAATCCATGGCTGGATGTGGTGGCTCATGCCTGTAATCCCAGCACTTTGAGAGGCCGAGGCAGGTGGATCACAAAGTCAGGAGATCGAGACCATCCTGGCTAACACAGTGAAACCCCGTCTCTACTAAAAAATACAAAAAAAAATTAGCTGGGCATCGTGGCGGGCGCCTGTAGTCCCAACTACTCGGGAGGCTGAGGCAGGAGAATGGCGTGAGCCCGGGAGGCGGAGCTTGCAGTAAGCCGAGATCGCGCCACTGCACTCCAGCCTGGGTGACAGAGCTAGACTCCGTCTCAAAAAAAAAAAAAAAAAAAAAATCCATCTTCTGCATTCCTGAACAGTGAAAGAAGAGACATTTACCAAAGCTCTATGCCATTTTGGAAATCATAGCCCCTCTCAGTGGTACAGTTTGGACAGGACAGTTACAGTAAAACTAAGGTTTTACCCAATTTGACATCTTAGTTTTCCTAGAGTAGAGGAGGTTAGGTTTCCAAGAACTGTTTCAGGGACTTGCCATGACTGCTGCTCAAGGAGTTGATAACCTGCTTTAGGGTGTTACTTTGACCCTGGTTGAAGTATTATCGCCAGTAATAGTGCTCAAGGCAGATCCTTTTCCACAAGTCAAAACTTGTTTTCCTGAACTGATCCAGAAGAAGCCAGCATCTGTTGGGCTAATTCTGCCCTGCCCTGCTTTCATATGAGATCCAGGTGCCTTCTCTTTCAAGTGAACCCCATGGAGACACCAGAGTCAGAAATCAAGACAGGAGTTTCCACCCCTTGCCAGACACCAGTCTAATACTTCACGTGTGTTTTCCCAATCTGTCTTCCTCCACCCTGTAGGGAGCCAAAATGTTAGATCAAAAGTAAAGTGTTAACATACCTTGTATTCTGTAAGATGTTGTACCATGTTAAGCAGCCCTTCCATCTCACAGTCATTGGCTTCTCCCATCCTTTTTAACTGTTCCCTAGCTTCAAGAAAGATCAAATTAGCACAGTATCATCCTTTATCAATAATCGGCTTTTTAAAATGACATTCTTTTTTAAATTCTAGAACACAGCATACCCAGCCCCAAACATACCAAATTTAACAGGCTTTCTCTTTGCCTACAACAATATACAAATATATATTCACTTCTCTGTGGGTTTGGGTTTTATTTTAATGGCATTATGTTGTAGAGTTAGCAGCTTCCTTTTTTCACATAGCTGTCTACCATGCACATGGCTGTAGGTCGATCACACAGGGCCAAGACATGTTTCTCCAATATCTCTGGTTCTCGTAAATCGTAGTTCATTCAGCTGTCACTTATCACCAGACATTTCAGTTGTTTTCAGTTTTTCCCTCTGATAAACATTGCTGCAATAAACATTTTGTGACCCTACTGTTAGTAGTGGTGCGTTTATTTTTGTGGGTTAGTTTCAAAGATGGGCTAAAGGTTGTGCCCATTTATTAAATACTACCTAATGACTTACCCAAAATGTTGTAGCAATTCACATATCCGTCAGCAACTTAGAGTGTCCAATTTCGCCTATTCTTGCCCATACTAGTTGTCACCAGTCTTTTTAATTTTTGCCAATTTGATGGGCAAAAAATGGTGACTACTAATGAGGCTGACATCTTGTTTTATGTGTATTGAACATTTATATTTCCTTTCCTGTGAATTGCTGGTTTACCTCTTTGCCCATTTTTCTTTTGTATTGTTTAACTTATATCAACATGTAGGAATCTTAATCCCTAATATTAGGAATATTAACCCTTTCTCATAAATGTTGCTTAGATATTCCCTTAGTCTGCTTCTTTATTTATTGTACCTTATCTCATATAAAAAATTTTTAGTTTTATGTAGTCAAGGTGTAAGTCTTTTTCTTTATGACTTCTGGATTTGCTATATTCCTGAAGAAGTCAGGTTGGGAATTTTTTCTTCCAATAAAAAAAAATGAACAAGTCACGTAAGTGAAAATCACAAAACAGTATGCACAAGGTCCTAGTTCGTTTCCTAAATATACACACCATATAAATAAAATCAGTATAGAGAATAAGAAAAAACTGGGAGCACCATTGGAGAGGAGTGTAGGGAAAGTTTCATTTCTTTGTATGTCTGAAATGTTTGAATTTTATGTATGTATATCTTGCACAGGTTTATTTTTTAAGACATAATTCCCATATCATAAAATTCACCCTACTAAGATGAACAATTCAGTGGTTGTTGGTATATTCACAGTGTTGTACAACCATCACCACTATGTAATTCCAAAACATTTTTACCGCTCTAAAAGGAAATGCTGTACCTATTGGCAGTTACTCCTCATTGCCCACTCCCCTCAGCCCCAGGCAACCAGTAATCTACCTTCTGTCTCTGTAGATGTACTTGTTTGAGGCATTTGTATAAATAGAATCTTGCAAGATGTGGCCTTCTGTGTCTAGCTCCTTTCACTTTAGCATAATGCTTTGAAGGTTTACCCTTGCCAGTGATGTACTCACCAGGTATATTGTCATGTATTAGTGCTTTATTCCTTTTCATTGCTGAGTAATACTCCATTATGTCGATCCATTTTGTTGACTAATACCACATTTTGTTGTTCATTGGTTGAGGGCCATGTGGGTTGTTTCCACTTTGGGGCTATTATAAATAATGCTGCTGTGAGCATTTGAGTACAAGTTGTTTTTAAGACATGTTTTCAGTTATTTCCATAATATTCCTAGGAGTGGAACTGCTAAATCATGTAAGTTTGTATTTAACCTTTTGAGGAGCTACTAGACTGTTTCCAAAGTGGCTATACCATTTCAAATTCCCACCAGCAGTGTATCGGGGATCCAGTTCCTCTGCATCCTCGCCAACACTTGTTATTGCCCATCTTTTTTGTTAATGCCTTCTAGTGGGTGTGAGTAGTTATGGTTTATGTCATTATGGTTTATAGGTTAGTTTTTAAATGTTGGAAATTATAGAAAATCGCAGTCATTTTCCAAAGTAGTGAGCCTCTTAGTAAGACAGCTTTGTAACTGGACCATTTCTACTTAATTGTAGATTTTAGTAAAGAAGCACCACAGAGAGTTTCTTTGCACAATCAAAAGTATGGATTTTTGGACTTGCTTTATTAACATGTTTTACATTGAGAGGGATAAAAGTGTATGAGAGTAAGAGAGTGTGTTGGGGGCAGGCAGGGGGCGGGAGAGAGAAGGAAAGAGAGAGATAAAGTCCAGAGAAAACATGGAAATGGTACAGAATAGAAGAGCCGTCTGACTCTAACTCTTCCCACCCAAATGCTGACTTTGAGACACATGTTGTATGTAAAATTTTTACAATCATTTTTGTGGTTTGGTGAATCAGGCAAGTTTTTAGAAGTGTCTGTAATTGGTCTACTTAATAAGAAGAAACCTTGCTGGGCAGCATAGAAATCAGTCATATTTCTAATTAAAACAGTGTTTTTATGTTGTCTAGAACATTGTGAGTGTCTGGAATTCCAAAGCACATGTCTGTAAGACGAAACCATGTGACAAAGATAGTTAGGGCTGATAAACAGAAATAATAATACCTTGTATCTATCAGGCAGTTGAAACTTTCCCAAGCACTTTCTCCACCTGTCATCCAGTTGTATTCTTCATAGCAACCCTGTAAGCTAAGTAGGGCAGGCGTTATTGCCCTGTGACTCCTAGATCCTCCAAGAACTTTAGGACAGACAGAATGAAGACTTGCCTGAGATCACACAGCTAATTAATTGAAGTATCACAACTGAATCCCAAGTGTCCCGTATTTGTGCTAGAAACTGGACCATGAGAAGAGAGCGTGGAAGGACAATTGTGCAAGAAACATTTCTTTGCCTGGGAGGGGAGATTTTGTCATTGCCATCTGCCCAGCACTGAGCTGGCTGTCCTGGTTCCAGCAGCACTGGAATCATCTCCAATGGGCATATTGCTTCCTCCCTCGACAGCTCCCTGGGATCTGAGGGTCTCCTCAGAGTACAGGCGTTAAAGACTTTGGAGAGCTGACCACACCATCAGTGTCTCAGGGTATCATGCTAATGTGACCCTACTCCTATGGGTTTCAATCAACATCTGGTAATAAAACCAAGAAATGAAGTAGGAAAAAATATTAACAAACTAGTCTTCCACTGAGATTTCTATAGGAAATATTTGTTTCTGGCTTTTTCTGCAAAATTTGCAGCTACTTTCCTGCTTTTCCAGTAAACTTCACCCAGCAAACCAGAGACACTAGGCAAGTGAAATGTTTGTTGGGTGAGATAGATACAGCACCACTTGATTGCCACTCCTAAAAAAGATGCAGAGAAAACAAAGGTCACGGGGAAATCTACCAGAGCAAGAGAGTCATCATTTGGGGATGAGAATTTTTTTTCCCTTCTTTTGTCTTATATTTTATGAAAGAAGCTATATTTATATAATACATAATTTTTATATACTACTTAGAGAATAATATATATAATTATATAATACTTATATAATTTTTCAATGTTTCCTTTTAACTGGGAGGAAGGGGATGATGGTTTAGGCTGAAGAATGGTCGTGGCTGTTGGCAGGGAAGAGAAATAAAGCAGCCGATTTCTGTTTGGTGAGAAGGAAGCACCGGCATCCCAGGGCCCAGCCTACAGCCTCCCCTCTGCCTCGTTGGTGCAGACAGCATGCAAGGAGACATATGTAGGTTCCATGCACTGTCCAGATGTCACACCTGGACCTGAGAATCCCTGGACACACTGCAGGGACTATCCATTTTACTGACTGCTCAGGAGCTGGAGCCTAGCCAGGCGTGGTGGCTCACGCCTATAATCCCAACAGTTTGGGAGGCCAAGGAAGGAAGATCGCTTGAGGCCAGGAGTTTGAGACCAGCCTGGGCAACAGAGCGAGACCCTGTCTCTAAAAGAAAAAAAAATTTTTAAAGCTGGAATCTCCAGAAGAACTAACCCTCCTATAGCCATGCTTAGCAGGACAGGGCAGGTGCTGTGCTAAAAACCCACCTCGAGTCCTGCTCCTCCTGTTGTGTTCCAGAGGGGGAAGAGTCACCACTTTGCTGGGCTGAATAAAATCAACAGCAGCTTATTGTGCCAACTGTGGCACAGGCCTCTGGTGCCCTGTTTGGCCCTTGGCCTGCTGACAGTGGCTGCCCTGATTCTCCGAGTCTCTACTGAGAACCAAAGTGGTAGACCCCTGGCTAAAGAGTGGCGCCCATGAATCCCTCCTGCCTTTCCCCTTATATGCAGCCTGTGTGTCCGGAGCTGTATGTGGGTGGCTGAGTATAACTAGGGGGGCGGCGACAGTTCACAGGACTCTTCACCTCATCACATTGGGTGTTGGGACTCTTTAGGAAACCAAGCCACTGCTGCGAAGTGAGATCCTGGAGGAGTGAATGTGTGGAGGGACAGTTAATAAGATGTTAAGCCCAACTGGGCCTGTTTGGCTCAGAATAATTATCTAGAAGGAAAAGAGGCGGGCCTCAACCTTCTTGATGTGTTTCCACTTTCCAAGGCCTGCTGGCCTTCTCTGACTCCTTGGCCCCATTTGAGGAATGTTTTGAGGGCCGAGAGCCTGGGAGAGGCATGTCCTCCACAGGACCAAAGAGTCAGTGGCTACTCCTTATTTCCAGACAAGGTGTTCTTGGCTTGGAACTTACTACTCAAGAAACAGCACATGGATGTGGTCAAGTTCCCACCCATCCCGACCCGGTGCCTGTCCGAGAACACCTCAGAGACCCTTGCATGTCAGTGAACCTAAGTCCTCCCTTGCTAGAGGGGGAACCAAGACTTGTAAAGAGAAACAAGAGTGAGTTGGGGTTTTTTTCACCTGGGAGAAAGTCTATAGTTGACTATTACCTTTTCCTCTGACCCTCTTTAAAAAGCAGATTGTGCTGCAGCAGCTCTGCTGAAGTGTTGTATGGCTTTTTGTCTCAACGACTTTGAAACTAGCATTGTCCATTTTTCCTTTTTCCTGGCAACTCTCCCTCCTATTCCCCTAGTGTTTTATATTCACTGTCTGGATGATTTAAATACAGTAGCTCTTGGTATAGACATCCTTTTGACTTTCCCTGTGGCCTGAACTATAGGGATATCTTCTTTCTGAGAGTAAGTAAACACATTTAGAGCAGAAGCAGAATGGCTTTGTTGTCATCAGAGGGAAAACTCCACAAGCCCCCAAAGCGCCACCACCTCTGCTGCGTTGGAACATCCACATCTCCAACAGACAGACCTCTGTGTTCTGGAGACACCGTGCAGGATCTGAGTGTCTGTTTGTTATCCAACGGGTATAAGAGGGAAATCAAACATTCTTTCATATCATTAGAAGCCCTGTGCAAACACAGCCCCGTGCACAAAGGCCTTTCCCGAGCACATAACAAGGAGCTGTTTGTCTTGGCTGCCTGTCTTTAGCAGTTGGAGCAGGGCCAAGCCGACAGTGGTGTCATGGGCCCTACTGCGATTTTGCTTTCTTGGACAAAAATTTTACAGGTGTCATGGGACAGAGCTCACCAAGTAGAAGTTGAATCAGAGCACCCACTGGGAACCTTCAGTAAATGCCACACTGAACAAGCTCGGAGCTGTGATGGAACCTGACAAAGAGCTTGCACCCAACCACAGAAAAGTCAAATGATCATTTCGTACGTTTGCCTTTGTGCACGGGAATTGACTAGCCACACATGCCGGCAATCAGGACTCATGTCTGCCTGCAAGTGATGCAACCAAAGAGAAACCTGGGCTCAGGATCAAATGTCTTCATCCTCACTCCCTTGAAGAACACAAACTTAACCCTGCAGCATCTGAACACTATCGAGGGGTTGGTTTCTTCACCCAAGAGCATTTTGATCAGTTCAGCCCAGACCCATATGTTTTTCTGGCTGCTGGGATTCACTGAGTCCATTTATTCTGTCTCCTAGAGTGGCACTGTATAGTCCATTTGCCACATGCTGCACGTGGCTGTTGAGCCCCTGAAAGTGGCTAGTCTGAATTATGATGTGCTGTAAGGATAAAATGTGCTTTGGATTTGGAAAGTTTAGCACAAAAAAAAAAAAAAAAAAAACTGTAAACTATCTCATTAATAATTATATTAGCTACATGTTGGAAGTATTTTTATCTATTGAGTTAAATAACATACAGTATTCAAACTCATTTCACCTGTTTCTTTTTACTTCTTTTAATGTAGCTACTGGAAAATTTAAAATCACAAATGTAGCTCGTGTTGTTTGTATTAGACAGGGCTGGGCTAGCGCTTGAAGGAAGTTTAAGTTTGTAGTGCCATCTGCTGGCTTATCCGGAGCAGACGTGAACAAGAATGAAGCAATCTGAGCTAACCCGCACGTTGTCTCTTAGCCTGGCAGCACACAACCTTTTTATTCCAGGAGCTTCTGAAGCAGGACCAGACTGAACCCAGAAGCTGCTGAATCCCCAAGAGCCTCGGGAAGGAGAGTGACAAACTGCTCAAAGGTGTAAGCCTGTGTCACCTCATGGGTGCCAAGGAGGCTCTTGAGATAGAGTAGTGGTTTGCCGTTCACCTTCCGCACTTGGGGCTCTTTCATGCAGTCTTTTTCACTGGTTGCTATTCTTAAGAAATATTCCAGGCCAGGCACCATGGTTCACCCCTGTAATCCCAGCATTTTGGGAGGCCAAGGCGGGCAGATCACTTGAGACCAGGAGTTCAAGACCAGCCTGGCCAACATGGCAAAACCGCATCTCTACTGAAAATACAAAAATTAGCTGGGCATGGTGGTGCACACCTGTAATCCCAGCTACTTGGGAGGAAAGGCAGGAGAATCGCTTGAACCAGGGAGGTGGAGTTTGCAGTGAGTCGAAATCGCGCCACTCTACTCCAGCCTGAGTGACAGACCAAGACTCCATCTCAAAAAAGAAAAGAAATATTTCAGGCCAGGAATAGTGGCTCCCACCTGTAATACCAACACTTTGGGAGGCTGAGGAGGGAGAATCACTTGAGCCCAGGAGTTTGAAACCAGCCTGGGCAACATCACGAGACTTCATCTCTTTTTTTCCCCTTCTCTGTGGCGCAAGACCTCATCTCTACAAAAAAAAAAAAAAATTGTTTTAATTAACTGGGCATGGTTGTCCCAGCTACTTGGGAGGCCAAGGCAAGAGGATTGCTTGAGCCCAGGAGGTTAAGGCTACAGTGAGCTGTGATCATAACACTCCACTCCAGCCTGGGTAACAGAGCAAGACCCTGTCTCAAAAAAAAAAAAGAAAAAAGAAATATAAGCAATAATTTAACAACATAGTAAGGATACAAACCCATCCTTCAGGAGACTGCTGTCCTCACTTTAGATAATGCTTGTTTGCCTTGATTTGTCAAGCATTGGAATTTGTCAAGAATTGGAATTTTGCTGACAAGTACCTGCATCCAATGTCTATTGTTGCATAATAAATCACCCCAAAACTCAATGACCTAGAACAATAGTAATCACTTAACACCTCTCACAGTTTCTATGAGAAATGTGAATGTGAGTCAGGAATTCAGGAGTGGCCCATCTGAGCAGTTTGGGCTGAAGATCTCTCATAAGGTGAAGTCAGATGTTGGCTGGGGCTACACTCAACTGAAGGTTTGACTGGGGCTAGAGAATCTTTTTCTAGGGTGGCTTGTTCACATGACTGGCAAGGTGATGCTGGTTGTTGACTAGAGGCATCAGCCCCTCTCCACATGGGCCTCTCCACAGAGCTGCTTGAATGTCCTCGAGGCATGGCAGCTAATTTTCAACCTAGCCTCAGAAACTATACACCATTACTACTGCTGCATTCTGTTGGTCAAAAGGCAGGAAAATGCATCTCACCTTTTGATAAAGGAATGTCAACATTTAATTGTAAAATTGGAAAATAAATTCCCAAAGTGCCCAACACTTGTATAGCACTGTACGGCTTTTTTTAAATGCCCTATTTTTCAGATGAGGAAATTGAATCTCAGAGAGGTGGAGTAGCTAGCCTGAGGTCTCATGTCTGGTGAGGATGAAAGCCCGGTTCTTTTGACTCCTACTATATGCTGGTGAAGCCTATCCAAGTTATCTCCTCCTATCTCCCATATGCTATTGTAACTAAGAATCACACTGGGTTTTTTGTGTCTCCAGCATTTTCAAGATACGTGGGGCTCTCTTCATTCAGGTGCTTTAGATATGTCCTTATGTGGTATCTCCCTATAACTTGTCATTTTATTGAGTTAGGCTGTAGGTCGTATGGAAGTACATTTCAACTAACTAGAATCTTTCTTACAAAAGTGCTACATCAATGAAAAATGACACATTTTCCAATATTGTTCATGTCATTTGCTTCAAAAATCTCAGAGACAATAACATTGCAATATATGTGTTCTTATTCTGTTTGATTATCCAGGTATTATTACATCTTATCTGTCTTTAAACAGGAAATAAGTAATCACTGCTTGCTTTCAGTAGTTTCCATATTACATGGTCCTCATAAAAAGGAGGTTTTATCATTTTTGATGTTCCGCTTGCCAGAATTAAAATCCAGCTGCCATAATCATTTTCTGTTATTCTTGGTTTCAGGTAAAACTTCCTTTTCCTGTAGATCAAATCACAGATCTTCCAAGGAATGATTTCCAGATGATGATTAAGATGCACAAGCTAACCTCAGAACAGTTAGAGTTCATTCATGATGTCCGACGGCGCAGCAAGAACCGCATTGCGGCCCAGCGCTGCCGCAAGAGGAAACTGGACTGTATTCAGAATTTAGAATGTGAAATCCGCAAATTGGTGAGTTGACCCATCCATTGTGATCAGCAACCTGAAGTGACCAGGAGTAATGTAAAGTAACAGCAATGAAAGTTGGAAAAGTAGACAGAAGAGTCACCCTTTGGGGAAGTTTGGGTTTATTTTTTAAGAAGTTTCTCAACAGAAATAATAGCTTTACATCTGCTGTGTGTGTGTGTGTGTGTCTGCACACGCATGCATGCGCACAGGTGTGTAATGGTGTGTCAAAATTTTATATCCTTCAATCATTATTCATATAGAGGTAGTTATTTTATATTTTCCATCCAACATGTGAAAATAACTGATGTTGGCCAGGCGTGGTGGCTCACGCCTGTAATCCTAGCACTTTGAAAGGCCAAGGCGGGTGGACCACTTGAGGTCAGGAGTTTGAAACCAGCCTGACCAACATGGTGAAATCCCATCTCTACTAAAAATATGAAAAATTAGCCGGGCATGGCAGCGCGTGCCTGTAGTCCCAGCTATTCGGGAGGCTGAGGCAGGATAATCACTTGAGCAGGGGAAGTGGAGGTTGCAGTGAGTGGAGATCACACCACTGCATTCCAGCCTGGGTGATAGAGTGAAACCCTGTCTCAAAAAAAATGAATAAATAACTGATGTTAATTATGAGCATCTGTGGTCCAGGTATTCTTCTAAACTGTTTTTGTGGATGATCCCATTTAATCCTCACATTACCACTATGACTTAGGCACTCCTTTATCCCCGTTTACAGAGGAGGAAACTGCAGAAAGGCTGGAAAACTTCCCAGTACTTGGTAGAACTTGAATGCAAACCCAGGTGTCTGATTCCAAATCATGTCTTTTACCACCGCTTTCTCCTGCCTCCTGGCAGAAGAGAATGGAATAGAGATAGGATGCCTACCTGCAGAGGGGCCATTGCTCAGGAGATGATCTCCTGACATTCTTTGCAGCCCCAGGGTCCTTTCTTTTGCAATTCTGCCTCAAGGTGGCTGTCATCGCCATCCCTGTACCTGAGAGTATTTTGTCACAGAAAACAAACTCCTGTCTCCCAGGCTCCCCCGTACTCAGAGCTATGTGCCCCCGCCCCTTCTCCTTGATAAGCAACCATAAGCTACAGAAGGTAAATCCAGGTGACCTCTGGCTCCTGACTGTAGCTTTGAAGACAACCAACTCAACCTCCTTCAGCTCCACCTTTCTGCCACCAAATAACAGAAACTCATCTCAGGTGCCATGTCTGTGTCAGGCTGAAGAAGAGGCAGGCCACATGGTATGGTCATGATCTAAGTGTGGCTCCTCAGACTGTTTGCAGCACCTCCTGGCCTGATGGTGAGCCACCAGCTAATGAGAACGAAAGCACAAGGATGAAATGTTAGAAAAGCACAGGATGTTATATGTTATCAAAATAGCCCTGGACTTCAGGGTTTTTTGTTATTGTTGTTGTTGTTGTTTTGTGGGTTTTTTTGACACTCACCACCAGGGAAAATGTCTGTGTTTAGCAGCTCCCATCACCAACAAAGAAAGTCCAAGCTTCTTAGTAGGACATCTCCTGCCCTTTGTGTTCCAGTCTGTAGCTACCTCTCCAGTGTCACCATCCACTCCCTTCCTAGGGCTTGATCCCTGATAAAATCAAACTCTGCACTTGTGCCTATGCCATTTCCTCTCTGCCTTGGACATTCCTCCACTTTTTCTATCTCCTTTGTTCTTTAAGAGTCAGGTCATGGCTGGGCACCATGGCTCACACCTGTAATCGCAGTACTTTGGGAGGCTGAGGCAGGAGGATCACTTGAGGCCACAAGTTTGAGACTAGCCTGGGCAATATAGCAAGACCCCATCTCTAAATGAATGAATGAGTCAGGTTATGCATCACCTCTCTAGGAAGCTCCTTTCCTGAGTCCCCAGTTAGGCTGGGCACCTGCCCGTGGAAGTCTGATCTGACCTGTGGCTTAGTGCTTATCACTTACTCTTGAGTTATCTTTACATATGTCTGTCTCCCCAGCCCTCAACTGTCAGTTCCTCAAGGACAAGGACAGTGACTTGATCATCTCTAAATATCCAGTGTTGGACCCATTGCTGGCGCCCAGAAAATGCCTATTGCCCTAAAATTTACTGGATATTGTGACTATTCACTTCAGAGGATTATGAGTTTCTTCTTTCTTTCAAATATTGCCTTAACATTGTTTAATGTTGTTAAACAACAAAATTTAATTTAAATCACATAAGGAGACGACATTCCTGCTGGTGAGTGTGGGTCTTCTGAAAGCCTGCTGGGCTTAGGTAGTTAAGTCCACTGGGTGTGAGTCTACAGGGGCCTAGGCACATGTCTATAGTGCCCTGCACTCCTCTTAAGGTAGTAAAATAACTTCAGTCACCCACATTTGAGAAATGCCTGGTTTTGGTAATTTGCATTCTGCTTAGTGTAATTTTGTGATACTGAACAAATAAAATCCAAGCCACAGACCAGGCAGATATCTAAAGCACTTTGCTAGCATTTTTCAACCAAAAAACCAAAAGAGCATTATCTAGTTCTCCAACCACTTTTTGGCATCCCCTTAAATAATACGTTGTGTTTCAGTGCTGAATAAGAACACATTCATCAGTGTACGTCTGTGACTGACAGCTTCATGGTTTTAACCAAAGCATGATTTGCAATGCCTTTCCTGCTGCTGTCACACGCAGCACCTCATTTTCTTCCCCCTAGAAAGTGGCCTGGAACATTTAACAGATGAGTAGGCCTGGAGGGGTCAGTGCTTTGGCCGGGACAATGTGGCAGAGTGATCCTGTGGTTCCTCTCCCAGCACCCAAGCAGTATTGCCCCTCACTTTGCAGATTTCTGTACTAAAAGGGGAGAGCTCCAGGTTGCACAGCCACCCATATAGGTTTTTTCCCTAAGGAGACATCCCAGATGTGTTTTGTTTCTTATCCGCCACCCTGTGGTGAGGATGCTATGTCCTGACAGGGATGGCGCTGGTGGGCGTTGCGGCTTCCACCTCTCCCCAAGTCCCTCCCTGCCCAGTCCCCAGCAGGCCCCGCACTCACTCCTCACTCCCACGCCGTCTCCCACACACCCGCCACTCAGCTGTTGCAAACTCGCATATGTATTTCCCTCAAGTTGCACTTGTACATCTGTTTATTTTTCATTTTTAAAACATATTTTCTTGATAAATTTATAAATATTTTAGCAGGTGCCCTTTCCCGGTGTAAATCTCTCTTTCCGACACACATGCCCACACCGCCTGCCAGATTGCATTCATGTTACGGCACATGCAGCTCCCATGTCAGAGACCTGTTCCTTGTGCGTGTCGCATGCCTGCTCCTCCCTTTCTCCTCTTCATTTTCTCTCCCATCCTCTTCTCCTGCCTGCGCTTGCAAAGGGTTGGTGAGAACTGACTTCATGCTGCTTCAGATGCCCCTTTTCTTCATCCACTTCATTGTGTGTGCCTCATGGAACCCCATCTCCTCCCCTCACCCTCACACAGTTGTTTTTTTTTTTTTTTTTTTTTGAGACGAAGTCTCGCTCTGTCACCGAGACTGGAATGCAGTGGTACAATCTCGGCTCACTGCAACCTCCACCTCCCAGATTCAAGCAATTCTCGTGTCTCAGCCTCCTAAGTAGCTGGGATTATAAGCATGCACCAACACACCCAGCTAATTTTTTGTATTTTTAGTAAAGACAGGGTTTCACCATGTTGGCCAGGCTGGTCTCGAACTCCTGACCTTAAGTGATCTGCCCATCTCAGCCGCAAAGTGCTGGGATTACAGGCATGACCCACCATGCCCAGCCCCCTTCTCACAAATGTTGATGGTAAAACCTTAATTAGTCTCCAGTCTGCTGCTGAAGTCATCTCTCTATTGGGATGGTGAATTTCAGTAACACAGGAGCGTGTGTAGGATTTTGTTTAAGGAGAAGAACATCTCAGAACCTTGGGCTAGTACGCAAGGGTTCAGGTTCCATCCTTACTTCTCCCTTCCCAAGTCGGGGAGAATCACTGCTCCAGACTGCAGTTTCCCCAGCTGTCCTAGGGAGGGTCCCTCCTGTTCAGTCTGCTCTGCTACCAAGGCCAGAGAGCCTGCTGATATTGGGTTCTATATGAAACTCCGTATGTTAGGCAATGATAGGAAATTGTTGATGACTTTTTTTTTTGTCTTTTTTTAAATAAACTTTTTTTTGGTTGGGGGAGACAGGGTCTCGCTGTGTCACCCAGGGTGAGTGCTGTGGCACCATCTCGCTCACTGCAGCTTCCACCACCCGGGCACAAGTGATCCTCCCACCTCGGCCTCCCAAGAAGCTGAAACTACAGGTGTGTGCCACCACACCTGGCTAATTTTTGTATTTTTTGTAGAGAAGGGGTTTTGCCATGTTACCCAAGCTGGTCTCAAACTCCTGAGCTCAAGCGATCTGCACAACTTGGCCTCCCATAGTGTTGGGATTACAGGTGGGAGCCACTGCACGCAGCCTGACTTACTTTTTTAGGAGCAGTTTTAGGTTCACAGCAAAATTGAACACACTATACAGAGAGTTCCCATATGGTCCTGTTCCCACACACACAGCCTCCCCCACTGTCAGCATCCCCCACAAAGTGGTACATGTGTTACTCAATGAACCTACACTGACACATCATTATCACCCAAGTCCATAGTTTGCATTAGAGTTCACTCTTGGTGTTGTATGTTCTATGGTTTTGGACGAATGTATAATGACATGGATCCACCAGTATAGTGTCATACAGAGTGGTTTCACTGCCCCCAAATCCTCTGTGCTCCACCTGTTCAACCCCCTTTACCCCTAGCAACCACAGATCTTTTTACTGCCTCCATAGTTTTGCTTTTTTCTAAATGTCATATAGTTGGAATGGTAGATTTTTGCCTTTCAAAAATGGCAACCTGATACATTTGGGGGAGATTTTCAATCAGAAGATTGGGACTGAGAGTTTTTCATTTAACTCTCTACAAACCCCAAATTCCAGGAAACCAAAACATTGACTCTGAAGTTTTCTGATTGGTAATAATTTTGCCAGTTGTTTGCCCAGGCCTTGGAGAGGGATGAAGAGATGTCCTGGGGAAGGTGTTGGCATCAGATGGGAGGTGTGGCAGAAGCCCATGTCTGGGCCCCCTGAATATGTATCTTTAAGTTTCTAGAGCCTGACCTAGTCATTCTTGAGTTACATTATAATGGAGGATGCAAAACAAAGGCTGGAAAACCTCCTGAAACGAGGCCTTCTGTCCTCCAATTTAGGCTTGATCAACCCTTCTCTTTTTTTCTCTACTGTCCAGGTGTGTGAGAAGGAGAAACTGTTGTCAGAGAGGAATCAACTGAAAGCATGCATGGGGGAACTGTTGGACAACTTCTCCTGCCTTTCCCAGGAAGTCTGCCGAGACATCCAGAGCCCCGAGCAGATCCAGGCCCTGCATCGGTATTGCCCTGTCCTCAGACCCATGGACTTGCCCACGGCCTCCAGTATTAACCCTGCGCCCTTGGGTGCTGAGCAGAACATTGCGGCCTCCCAGTGCGCAGTGGGGGAAAATGTGCCCTGCTGCTTGGAGCCAGCTGCGGCTCCCCCTGGACCCCCCTGGGCACCCAGCAACACCTCCGAGAATTGTACCTCTGGGAGGAGACTAGAAGGCACTGACCCAGGAACCTTCTCAGAGAGAGGACCTCCTCTTGAACCCAGGAGCCAAACGGTGACCGTGGACTTCTGCCAGGAAATGACTGATAAGTGTACAACTGACGAACAGCCCAGGAAAGATTACACCTAGTGACTCGGCTTTGCCTCCCAGTCCGCACACCTCTCCCATCCAGGCGTTCTTCAGTCAGCCTGTGGCACTGTTCATCTGCTGTGCCGAAGAAACCGAGAACACATTTGGTGCACACTACAGCGGTCTTAGCAGCAATACTGTTCCGAAGTATTCTCTCCTCTTCTCGAGCAGGAGTGATAGTTACCTTCACAATGGTGCTACCCCTTGCCCAGGCAAGGAAAGACAGCAGTGATGACACTGTCTGTCTGTGGCTCAATTTCAGTCTTCACAGGGATAGACTACAACACCTCTAGGCCCCAACCACGGATTTTTTTTCTCAGTGGCCCATGTCACAAACCCTATCTCAGGAATTTCTTCTGAATGTTCAATTTTTTTCATTGAAGACAGCTTCTATACACATCAAAGTTTTATAGCTAGACTGTACATATTATATATAATATATATATAAAATATATATATATATATATATATCCATATGCAAAAGTCCTGCATGCCTCAACTTTCTCATCCTAAAACTGGAAACTTATTTCTCATTTAGAAACAGGTTCCAACATTCCTCTTCTTTTGTCTCTGATGCTAGAACTAGTTTGGTAACTGTTAACATGGTCATTTTTCTTGCTTCACAGTTCAATTTTCAATTTGTACTTATTTATGGACAAAATTCAGTGTTGGAAGCTTTTTCCCAAGGTTTTATTTCAGATTTCTTTTTTGTTTGGTTTGGTTTTGGCACCGCCAAGTGGTGTCATTTGAGCATTGTGGGTTTGTTTTTTGTTTGTTTGGGGGGTTTTGTTTGTTTGTTTTTGTTTTTGTTTTTTTTTTCCTTGCAGATACTGTACAGTAATGGTCAACTTTGCCACTTGCACTGAGTTTTGGGTCAAACCTATTTTCTTAAATGAAGTTGTAACTTCGGTATAACTCAAGTATACTGTATATTCTTTGCTTTTAGTTAAAAAAGTAAAACATTTTAGCGAATTAAAAAGCACTCAGGTGATAATTATGTAGGAAAAACAATCTTGCCAAATAATGAATTCATCCTAGGATGTGTAGACAATAATCTGCTTGAATATTTTTATATTTCATCTCCTCCCCACCTTTCCCTAAGCAAAGTTTAAATGCAGATAGAGAGTTCAGAGTTGATGCTGGATGTTCAGATTCCTAAGTGGGGAGAGACTTTGGACATCTCACTCAAAAGTACATCAGAAAAACAGGAATCCGTGATTTTATACCAGAACTCAGCAGGCATTGGCTCCTAGAAATCAAGTCAGAACGTTTTCACCCTGGGGGTAAGTCCCATTCATTTCAACACGTCCTGAGGCCTCGGCTTGCTCTTGGAAGTGTTGTGCAGTAGGACCTGCTCCCCTGAAGGACGGGGCCAACCAGCCACTGGCTTTCCTGCCCAGGCTCAGCCTCCCAGGACATCTGGCCTGAGGGGATTTGAATCACAGCCCCGAAGGTCCTGCCTTCACCCCGTTGGGAGAGAGCAGGGCATCCTGGCATCTGCGATCCATCCCTGACACAGGCTGACACATTCTTTCTCCTTTTGTTCTCCAAAGGCTTGGAGTTTTCTTCTGAGGTTTTTCTGCCAGTGTCTTGTCTGAAGGCAGACTTCATTCTGAGGCTTTGGACAAGCTATCACCGGGAACCCTCCCTGTCCCCTTCCCAAATCACACACATACCCTACCCTCACCTGATGATAATTTTCTCTTCTTGCTGCAAAACTGGTTGGCTTGCAACCCAGAGAGAGCAGCTTCCCTTGGCTCTGGGGCCGTGTTGGCCCCAGCCACGTTTACAGGAAGGTGTGCCCCAGAGGAGGAGGAATCAGCTCCCTCGCTCCAGTGGCCTTGGGTCCGGGTCTCGCTGAGCAGCCCAAGGGCCACTCCAGCCCGGCTGGGGAAGAGAGTCCTAAACGGTTTGATGTGGGGATGGGGTGGTGGTGGGCGGTGGGGAATAGATGGTTGACTTTGTTTCTTTATTTGTGCCATTGTTTGGACAATATTAAAGCTGCATGTAAAAGGGGAAATTAGTATATGATGTAGGCTAAAAGTGAAATCATAGTAACATATGTTTTAGTATTATTAACTTTTTTCTGTACAAATATTAGCACTAAATGTTTAAATATGTACGAATGCCAGAAATTTGTCAGTTCATGCAGTAGGATAAAAAAAAAAAAAAAAAAAAAAAAAAAGCTTTTCTTTTTAAACAGTTCCACTTTTAAAACCTGCCTCTGGGTTTTTGTTTTTTCTTGTGTTTGTGTGTGTGTGTGTGTGTGTGTGTGTGTGTGTGTGTGTGGTTGTCTGAAACAGATCTTGATAAAGCTCTGTGTTGGAGCTGCTGGTTTTTGTTATGGTTGTTGGAATTTCTTGGCCTACTAGGACAGTTCTGTGCTTCACCATGAGGTTTGCCTTTGTGGAGAACTGGTGACAGCAAGAATATAAACTCAGTGTGAATCACGTGATACTTCACAGGCGTGTGTTATGGTGGAGTCAGCTGACAGTATTTTGCTTTTTAACTCTATTGTTGCCTTTCCAAGGGACCTCTCCTTTTCTTTTAAAAAAAGAACACTTTCTCCTCATATCATAACCAGGTCCAACCCAGCTTCTTGGCATGAGGTTTACCCTGGTAACAACTCATGTGCAACTGGTAGTCTTGACCACATTCCATCCATTTCCCCAGGTTTCTGTGGTTCAGTAGCCCAGACCTGTTTGGCAGCCATTTCTAGGAGGGGCACGGTCTCTATTTCTCTCCACCCTAACTCAGACCTCACCTTCCTCCCACCCATCCCTGCCTTGCTTTTCTTCTTCTTCCCCCAACCTAACTTCTGCCATGGGAACTGGTTAAAAACACTGCTCTAAAAACCATCTTCCAATTTTGTAGAGATTTCTAACAAGTTATTTCATTCATAATCCACCATGAACAGTGACTAGCTTCGTGCAATTGTTCATGTGATGTGTGTGTGTCTTTTCCTATTCAGAACTATGTGCTTGTCAAAATTATTTCTGGGTTGATTCAAAGGGAGGACTTGCGGGGGACCAGAGTCCAAATGGCCTCAAGAGGAATTTTAAAACCCAGCCTGTCTCTTTTCTCTGGGATCCCTCAGTCAACCCCATGCCTTTTAGGAAAAAGAAAAGCTAGTGAACAGCAAGGAAGAGTGTTTGCACAGTACAGTAACATTTGGTTGTTCTTAATGCTCTTTTCTTAGAAAAATAAGAGATCCTCCAACCACGGGCTGTTTAGGAGGATGCCTGCTTGGGTCTCCAAATGGCTGGGGTAGGAATGGTTGTTGGGGCAGAGCCAGTGGAGGTGACCCTGAGACTAATGAACATCCCACCTAAATCCAGTCCTCCCCTTGGATCTGCCTTTGTCCTGCTTGTGTCTCTAGGCAACCTGTCTTCAAGTTGGTCAGGCTTTGGGCAGGTGAGTGGTTTGCTGTATGTGTTTGTTTCTCTGCGTTACCTGGGGGTGCCTTGATTAAAATTGAACTTTATTACATACTGATTCTGGAACAAAACAGTTAGAAAAACTTTAAAAAAAAAAAAAAAACCGACAAAGTTATGAGGCCATCCTGCTATTTCTCTTCTGAGTTCCCAGCAATGACTCAGGCATCAGAGATGATGCTGCAGTGGGAAACCTGACTGTGTGTGTCTGCAACTGAATGTTGTGCGAGTAATTTATTAACTGTCTTTCTAAAGGTTTGCTGCTTTTAAGATGCACTATAATTCGGGATGTAATCCTTATATTGCTTTTCCAAGGAAGTGAACAAAAGGCTAGTGATTAGTATGCCAACTGCCACGACTCCTTCAAAAGGAGCCAGGACCAGCGTCAAGACTCATGAGAGGACTGGCTAAAGTGAAGTGTGCACAGTGTGAAGTTGAATGCTGTTGTCAAGAGGCCTAAACCCACATTTTCTCTTTCAATATTTTATGATTGCCATCAAAGAAGAAGAAAAGGAACAGACAAAGATTTGAAAATGATAAGCCTGTTAAGACACCAAAAACTCCTGTCCCGTGAAGCTGCTTGACATCCTGTGGAGTAGCATAATCCTCTCAAAATGAGGAAGAGCTGCCTGCAAAGCTTTCTCAAGTCCCTATTTGGCTACCTACTTCTCTACATTATGCCCCATTTAAACTAGGAGCTGTTTTAGAAATGACTTCAAACTGCTCCACTGTTGCTTACAGTTTAGGAAGAGTCTCAGATCCAGAAGGAGCAAGAATCAAGTTTGGTCCTCAAATGACTGTAAATAGACTAAAGAACAAGGTGTTTTTTGTTTTTGTTTTTGTTTTTGTTTTTTAAGAATAAAGCTGTTTGTTGTATCATGAGTTAGTGTGTCTTCCCCAAATTGAAGACTGTGTTGGAAGTGCAATTTCTGGTGAGTCAGTCCACAATACAATGCCCTGAGTGGAGTTGGTATTCATACGGGAAGTCTGTGTGCACGATGCATTGTGTGTTGAAAGTGTATGTTTATAGTACTGCCCGAGCCATCTCATGACCCCAGCATCCAAAACCGATGCTGTAGAGCAGAACATATTTGTACACAAATAGTGTGTGCAAATAGCATTTGTACATAGAAAAGTCTTATTGTGGCAGATTAAGGATAAATTATTCAACTGACGGTGCAAAAACATTACTTGCAAAGAAAAGTAAGTTTATAGTATTTTCCTGCACTCCACCCTGGGAGATGATATTTCTATCAAATGAATATCAGTGCATTTTAAATGTAATATGAAAACGATGCTGCCATTTTGTGAAGAATACCCACTTGGTTGCAGAGGCCAACTTTCATAGCTTTGATTTAATGTTGTGACATGGTGTATGCATTTCGCTGTCAAGCAATGGATAAACAGCTCTGACTTTCATTCTCATTCCAGTTTATTGACCTCAGATAAAACACTGGCCCTTCTTAGAAGCAGAAGTGTGCACCAAGACCATTCATTTCAGGTAGACTCACATTCAGTGCCAAGTGCTCCCATGGGAATAATCAGACGCATATGTTGCAAAAGAGTGAAGGGACTTGGACAAAGAGGGGTTTTCCTACAGATGGATAGTCAGTCTTCTACCAAAATATGTTTGGAGGCAGAAGTATGACCTCCCCTTAAGTCCCAACAATGTATTTTGTGTGTGCAAATCCTGGGATGCCCGTTCACGCTCTGACATAAAGACATGGCACCTCTAGTGAGTGATCAGGAAGATTCCATATGCATTTGGGAGCTTCAGGTGCTTCTTAGACACAGTGAGCCATTCAAGGCAAGCACCACCTTTGCTAGTGAGGCCAAGAGAGCCTGTGACAATTTGTTCCAGAACCAGTCTGATGCAAGTGCACCTCTAATATATGCCTTACAAACTCCAGAGGCCATATTCAAAACAGGGTCTTCTCAGTGTATGCAAGGGGCTGCAGCCCCTCTTCTCTTCCTCCCCAGGTTGAACAATACGGACAGTTTTCACACATATCTACCTGTATAACCCTCTGTACCTCTCATAACTGGTCAACGACTGTAACAGGTTACATCAGGTGTTTTTCTACATACTTTTTACACAGATTCTATGCGATTAATGTAATTTAATTCAATGCATCATTTTATTGTACTAGTTAGGCTTGTCCTTATTTTTTTCTAAGTGATTGTGGTTTTTCTCGTGATTTTTATTGTAAAAATGAAAGGCTGTTGATGCTTATTCTCTGTAACTAAGAATTTTTACCTTTTGGGGAAAAAAAGCATTGCTATGAACTAATGAATTGAAACTTCATTTACTCATTGTAAATACACTATTGTGCAAAAAAAATTTTCACTCAATTGAATTGCTAGTGTTAACTGAATTTTGTCTAGACACCATTTCTGTTGATGAAATAAAGACATATCATTATGCATTGTAAACTGATTTTCTCTGCCTCTGATCCCTGTGTTCCAAATTACAGAGTGAGAAACCTCAGGAAATCTTTTTTCCTAGAGGCCGTTTCTCTTCCTCTAGTTTGGACCCTTACTTGCTACCTGATTCATCTGATTAGGAGTCTTTAAAATTTGATAATATTAATGTGATTCCTAAACTCTGAATTTTAAAAATCCCTAGTGCCTGTGAGAGTAGATAAAAGGCTTTAAACCCAATTCCTCGGTTTCGATATTGTGCTATTGCTATGCAGAATGTTACCATGGGAGAAAACTGTGTGATGAGTATCACTTCTTGCAACTGCATGTGAATCTGCAATTATATCCAAAATAGGCTTAATTTTTTAAAAACTAAATGAACGTAAATGAGAAAGAGCATTAAACCAACACCAAGATGCAATGAGTTGCAAGGAAAGATGTTTAGAATTGTGATTGAGGAATCCATACAGTCATGCATTGGTTAGTGAAGGTACGTTCTGAGAAATGCATCCTTACGCAATTTCATATTGTGAGAACATCAGGATGTGCCACACCAACCTAGATGGGAAAGCCTATGACACACCTAGACTATATGTTCCTAGGTTGCAAACTTGTGCAGCATGTAACTGTACTGGATATGGTAGGCAATTGTAACACCAGGGTAAGTATTTGTGTATCTTAACATAGAAAAGTTGCAGTAAAAGTAGGGTTTACAATCTTACGGAACCACTGTCATATATTCGTCCCATCATTGACCAAAACATGGTTATGCCATGCATGACTGCACAGTTTAAAAGTTGTATTCTAAAAGTGTATTTGATAGTTATGTCTTAGATTTTGATGTAAAGGGAAAACAAGATAACAAATGGTGGGCAGGTCGAGTGACCATGAGCGAACACTGGACTGGAGCTCGGAGGTGAGAGAAAGCCACTAGAGCAGAGCAGGGGCGGTCTGAGCTATCAGCGAGGCTGTAAGGAGTGCATGCGCATGGTGTCTGGGCAGGGCGGGGCTGTGCTGCCGAGATTCACGCGTCAAGGAGTGCATGCGACCGCCAGATGGGAAAACTGAAATTAAAAGCTGCCAAGTTCTGCTCCCTCCGGCGAGTCTCCATGGGCACCTGTGGAGTCAAGGAAGGCTTCCTGAGAGCAGGTCATGGGTTTTGCAAATGTGTGCTGCTGTGACAACATCACAGTCATAACATTTTCGGTACAAGAGGTGGATTACCTACGCCTGAAGATGTGAAGTTAATCCACTCTGAGAAAAACAGGTGGGTCAGGGTCCCAAAATTTTCTGTGGGAAAACCCGGTAATTTAGAACTGATGGTCATTTGCACCTTCAACCCTGACATTTGCTCTTGTGATACAAATAATGGTCATGCATTGAAGGAAAATAAACCTCACCAGCTGTTGCGTCCTGCAAAACAGGCGTCCCCAACCCCTGGGCCGCAGACTGGTTCCGGTCCATGACCTGTTAGGAACAGGCCGCACAGCAGGAGGTGAGCAGCTGGGGAGTGAACATTACTGCCTGAGCTCCACCTCCTGCCCCATCAGTGGTGACATTGAATTCCCATAGGAGCACAAACCCTACTGTGAACGGTGCATGTGCGGGATCTGGGTTGCAGCTCGTTATGAGACTAATGCCTGATGATCTGATGTGGAATGGTGTCATCCCGAAAACATCCCCCCACCCCCACTACCTCTGGTCCGTGGAAAAGTTGTCTTCTACGATACCAGTCCCTGGTGCCAAAAAGGTTGGGAATCGCAGCTACAAAAGAGCTTTTAAGCACTGTCCAGCCCCAGGTGGGCAGCAGCCATTTTCTTTCCTACTTTACATGTGCTTCTTATGGGAAATTTGTATCTGCCTCTGGGGCAGTGAGGACAGGTTACTTCTACACCAGGCCCTGCCAGCAGTTTTGTTGTATGTATTTGGAAATAACTGAGCTGTTCTTTGAAGTCATTTTAGAGTCTTTCACTCTTCTCCAACCCATCACCTCACCCAACCCTGCCCCACCACTTGGGATGCATTAGCAAGATTGTACTTAATGTTTAACACCAGCTGGTGAAGGTGCCGTGAGCAGAAATGGGTTTCCAATTCTCCTCACTGAGCACCTATGCCTTCGTGGTACAAGTGAACACAGTACTTCCTGGTGTCAAAAAATCAAGGCCCAAAGAGATGGAGAAAGCCACACATCCCATTACACAAGTGTCTTTCATTTCACTCAAGAGCATGACACCTTCTGTCTCCACACCCGTCCCTGGCTCCTGCAAATCCTGACACACATCTGCCACTGGCCTGCTTAGCCACAAAGAGGCATTGTTGATTCTCCATGGCTAGTTCTTACTCTTTCTTCTTGAAGATAAGTGCATCCCTGAGACAGTGCCCTTCATCCCGAAGCAGTGAATGGAAACCTTCAGAGACACGCTAGCAGTCACTGGAAACATTACATTTCACACTGGGCCCTTCAGACTTTGTTTTTTCTTCTTTTTAGAGACAAGGCCTTGCTATGTTGCCCAGGCTGGAGTGCAATGGCTATTCACAGGCATCATCATAGTGCGCCGCAGCTGTGAACTCCTGGCCGCATGAATCCTCTCACCTCAGCCTCCCAAGTAGCTGGGACTACAGGCAGGCCACCAGGCCCAGCTCAAACTTGTTTTTTGTTGTTGTTTTGTTTTGAGATGTGCTCTGTTGCCAGGCTGGAGTGCAGTGGTCCAATCTTGGCTCACTGCAACTTCCGCCTCCCAAGTTCATGCGATTCTCCTGCCTCAGCCTCCCAAGTAGCTGGGACTACAGACGCACACCACCACACCCAGCTAATTTCTGTATTTTTAGTAGAGGCGGGGTTTCACCATGTTGGCCAGGATGGTCTCGATCTCTTGGCCTCATGATCCCCCCACCTCGACCTCCCAAAGTTCTGGGATTACAGGCATGAGCCACCACACCCGGCCTCAAACTTGTTTTTTAAAACCTCCATTTGTGCTGTGTCGTTGACAACCCTGTAAAGACTTTTCAGAGTGAAAGAAATTGAAATTACAAAAAAAGTTGCCATAGAGGCCTCTGAAACCTATTGACAAACCTATTGACACAACATGACAGCAAGTGAATAAGAAATAAAGACTGGAAAATTGGAAGCAATGGGTAAGGTATTGCCTTTGGCGTTTATACAGAAATATATATTTATTTAACCAACACTGTGTTACATGCTAAGCATCCAAGATGCCAAATACCTTACGCTTACAGCTTTCACAGGCTAGTTGGGCAGAGAGATGTACAAATAAATCATTGCTCAGGGGCTGCTGACTTTTACAGAAAGGAGAACAAGGATTTCTGAAAGGACTGTGGGCCTCAGAGCAGCTGGGTATGGATTTGAATTCCAGCAGGCACTTCAGCTGTGTAATCTTTAACTGTGGAGAAAGTTAATCTCTTTGAGCCTTGTCTGATCTATAAGATGAAAATGAACAATAACAACTTCACAAGTTGTACAAGGTATAGATAATGTGAGCACGTGGAATATAGTATGCCACTTAAAAAGGCACCTTTTGGGGGCCGGGCGTGGTAGCTCACACCTGTAATCTATGTAAGTGCTATGGGGGCGCTGAGGCAGGAGGATCACTTGAGGCTAGGAGTTCCAGACTAGCCTGGGCAACACAGCAAGACCTCATTTTTACCAAAAAAAAAAAAAAATTGTTTTTCATTAGCTGGGAGTGGTGGTGCACCTCTATAGTGCCAGCTAGTGGGAAGGCTGAGGTGGGAGAATTGCTTGAACCCAGGAGGCAGAGGTTGCAGTGAGCCAAGATCACATCACTGCACTCCAGCCTGGGCAACAGAGCGAGACCTGTCTTCAAAAAAAAAAAAAAAAACTCTATCATCTACCCCCCACCGTTACTATAATTACAGGGCTGCCACAAAGAAAGGCATGGTGAGTGAATGGGGTGGCTGAGAGGATATGATGGAACTGCCTCCATAAAAATAATGAGTCCCCAAAAGGCAGCCACAGGATAGGTGGACACTGTCCAGCAGCTCACTGCTGGGTGGGCAACAGCAGGCAGGAGCGGGAGAGCTGCCACAGCTGGGTTACAAGTGAGAGGCAGGGAATGAGGTCAGAGGCAGGGGCCAGTGCCTGAATTTCCTGTGGCTTTTATCTCATAGGACACGGATGATGCCGAGCCTTATAACTTTCAACCAGATTGATTCTCCTTATAATTTGAAGCCTTTATTACCAGGTGTGTGGCCAGGGTTGGGGGCTACTCTGGCCGTGGGGTGGAGGACGGGGGAGCTAAGAGGCTCTTTCCCTGGGAATTGAGTCCACCTTTATGGCTCTAAAAACTCAGGGTTGGGCGCAGTGGCTCATGTCTGTAATCCCAGCACTTTGGGAGGCCGAGATGGGTGGATCACCTGAGGTCAGGAGTTCAAGACCAGCCTCGATAACACAAGGCTAAAAATACACAACACAAAAATTAGCCGGGCCTGGTGGTGGGCACCTGTAATCCCAGCTACTTGGGAGGCTGAGGCAGGAGAATGGCTTGAATCCAGGAGGCGGAGGTTGCAGTGAGCCGAGATCAGCCAAGCAGCAACCAGAGGAGCAGCCTCATGGGTTGGCTAGTCAGTGCACATCACAGGGCACTCTCCCGGATGGCTTAGGACCACTCGGAGGGCGGGCAGGGTGAGGAAGAGGTGCTGGCTTCTACCACTCCCAGGAAGCTCCTGCGGGGGCACAATCATGGCATCACCACTACTCATGAATCATCCCAGAAGGATACAAAAAAAGCATGCGAGTGTTTGCCAGTGTTTTAATCAATACTTTATTTCCATGCCATTGATGAATTAAAAATCTAACTGGTTCATCCTCAAGAAATGAACTGGTGAGAGGAAAAGCCTGAAAATTTCCTTGTCAACCTCTCCTTTATAGACAGGAAGCACATCTGACCTCAGGCTGAGCACAAAGCTCCCGTCCTGCTCTGGACCCATGTTTAAGGGGCCAACTGCTACTGTTGCTGCCACTGCAGAGCTGCTGTACTCTCTTGCAAAATATCCCACCAGGCTGTGCTGGGACTAGGGAAGAGGTGACATATACCAATCCTCCTCCTTGAGGCAGAGCCGCTCTTGTCCCTAGATCTCCTCTGACAGTGTACAGCTCCTCCCTGCCCGAGCATCAGACCTCCCTCAAGCAATGTGCCCAGGCAGGGTGAGAATCTGTCCCCAGCCCCCATAAGGGAAGGGTCTCCTGTGGAAGTGAGCCCAGGCTGGGAGCACCCTGAACAGGGCCCTTCGCCTGGTGTGTGTCTGCAGAGGGTGTGGGTCCCAAAGCGCTTCCTGCAGTTTGAGCTGACAAAGGCACAACTCTCCTCCTGCAGGTACCAGTTGCTCCTGATGCATTATTTTTTCATAATAGATGAAAGTTCTAGAAGCATGTTCTGAAAGAGATAGGAAACCGAAAAACAAAACAGACTCAAACGACTTGTAAGAGTCAGCCCTACCCACCCACCTGGGATTCTATATATGTCAAAAATCCTGGGGATCAAAGAGCTGCTGCAGACGGCAGCTCTCCCTGTGTTTCCCCACAGGTGAACGTCCGTGTAAAAGGTGGTGCCCAATAGCATTACAGTGAAAACTCTGGATCCTTCCTGCTGCCTCCTCCGCCTGTTGTGGTTTTTGTTGTTTTGTGCAAAAATTCAGGCCTAAAACTAAAAAGTCAATTTGTTCCTAAGCTCCATCTTAGTCCCCTTAAAATTAGCCAGATTTTACCGGGCGCGGTGGCTCACGCCTGTAATCCCAGCACTTTGGGAGGCCAAGGAGGGCGGATCACGAGGTCAGGCGATCGAGACCATCCTGGCTAACATGGTGAAACCCCATCTCTACTAAAAATACAAAAAAATTAGTTGGGCGTGGTGACAGGCGCCTGTAGTCCCAGCTACTCAGGAGGCTGAGGCAGGAGAATGGCGTGAGCCCGGGAGGCGGAGCTTGCAGTGAGCCGAGATTGCGCCACTGCACTCCAGCCTGGGCGACAGAGCGAGACTCCGTCTCAAAAAAAAAAAAAAAAAAAAAATTAGCCAGATTTTTTTGACTTTACATAATATGGAAAGGGAATACAGAATTGTCTATTTTATAACAATCTATCTCTGATGCTAAAAATATGCTAAACTCAGGAGGCCATGTGCCGGGAGAGCAAAGGGCAGCCATGGGTGTAGGAACAGGAGCTTGGGTTGAGTCAGACAGGCTGAGGGTCCAATTCCAGCTCACTTGCTCATCCAATAAATATTAATTTATCCTGTGCTTTGTCCCAAGGCCTGTGTTTCACACAACCTAATTGTGTGACTTAGGACAAGTCACCTTTTTTTTTTTTTTTTTTTTGAGACGGAGTCTCGCTCAGTCGCTAGGCTGGAGTATAGTGGCGTGATCTCGGCTCACTGCAACCTCCGCCTCCCGGGTTCAAGCGATTCTCCTGCCTCAACCTCTCGAGTAGCTGGGACTACACGCGCGCACCACCACACCCAGCTAAGTTTTGTATTTTTAGTAGAGACGGGGTTTCACCATGTTGGCCAGGATGGTCTTGATCTGTTGACATCGTAATCCGCCCGCTTCAGCCTCCCAAAGTGCAGGGATTACATGCGTGAGCCACCGTGCCTGGCCACAAGTCACCTATTTCCTTATCTGTAAAATGGAAATTAGCACGTGGCTACAGAGAGGAAGTCCACAGGGTGTCCAGACCATGATCCAGCCCTCAATAAGGTGGTGTCCTTCCTCATCTTCTTCACATTCTTTGGTAATTGTTAAATTGTGTAAAACTTCTCAGCCAAAAGGTTCAATAAATTATAACAATCCACCCTCCAAATATCCACCTCATAATCCTTGTTAATAATGTTGAGTTGGGCTGGGCACAGTGGCTCATGCCTGTAATCCCAGAACTTTGGAAGGCCGAGGCAGGAGGATCGTTTGAGCCCTGGAGTTCAAGGCTGCAGTGAATGAGGCCACTGCACTCCAGCCTGGGGGACAGAGTGAGATCCTATCTCTAAAAAAATTAAAGTAAAATAAATAATAATGTTGAGTTGAAAAATACCTTCCCAAACGAGACAAAGAACCTAGAAGGCAAAGAGATTTTTCATACTAAATATAAAATTACAAGTTTAAAGATGTCATAAACAGGGAAAAAAGACAAGCAGACTGGGAAAAAAGATCTTTCAATGTCTATATAGACAAGAGGTTAATATAATACCATACAAGAGCTCCTAGAAATCAGAAGAACAACAAATATCCCAACAGAAAAATAAACGATGACAATTCATGGTAGAAATACAGACAGCCAATAAACATATGAACGACCTTAGTAGTAATCACAGAAATGTAAATTAAAACAAAGAGAAATATTTTTAGTTCATCAGATGGGGAAGGGAGTAAGATAATGTCTGCTGTTGGCAAGAGTATGAGAAAATGGGTGCTATGCTGGTGAGAGGTTAGTTGGAATAGCCCTTCCTGAGCAAAAATTGGCAGCATCTATCAAAACGAAATGTAGCCAGGTCCGGTGGCTCATGCCTGTATTCCCAGTGCTTTGGGAGACCAAAGTGAGAGGACAGCTTCAGCCCAGGAAGTCAAGACTACAGTGAACTATGATTGTACCACTGCACTCCAGCTTGGGTGACAGAGCAAGACCATGCCTCCAAAAAAAAAAACCAAAATGAGCTGGGCGCAATGGCTCATGCCTGTAATCCAAGCACTTTGGGAGGCCAAGGTTGGGGGATCACTTGAGGTCAGGAGTTTGAGACCAGCCTGGCCAACATGGAGAAACCCCACCTCTACTAAAAATACAAAAATCAGCCGGGTATGGTGGTGCACGCCTGTAATCCCTTCTACTCAGGAGGCTGAGGCAGAAGAATCGCTTCAACCCGGGAGGCACAGGTTGCAGTGAGCCAAGATCATGCCATTGCACTCCAGCCTGGGTGAGAGGGTAAGACTCTGTCTCAAAAATACACACACACACAAAACACACACACAAAAAAATGTGCATGTCCATTGAAACCAACAACTCCATTTCTAGGTACCTATCAGAGATACACGCAGGAAATATTAAATGCAACATTGTAGGAGGAAAAAAAGAAACAGCCTAAATGGCCATCAGATATCTATGGTTCATCACACCATGGAAAAGTATGAGCTGAGATAAACACCAAGGCAACTCTATAGGGACTGACAAAGATGCTTGAGATAGATCATTAAGTGAGCAAGAGCAAACTGCACAGACATTTCCAGAGTATGGTCACGTTTATATTTTTAAAAACAAACAACAGGCTGGGGGGCTTCAAGAAGGCTGACTACATGCATATGGTACTCGCTTCTTCCATAAAAAGGAACCAAAATAGCAAATAGATAATCACACTTCAAACAGATCATCTAAGAGAGAGCATTGGAATTCAACACAGGAATGGGAAACACCAAAAGCAAGGAAGGAGAGGGAAGCAAAACAGCCTGCTCATCCAGGATCGGCTGGGAGCCTGGAGAGGCCCCTTAAAGTGGGGAAAGGGTAAGTGAGAGACCCCCAGCAATCTACATTTCCACCACAGATTCTTAACTGTAGGAGAACCCCTCAACCTTCAGCCTCAAGGGCACTGAGACTAAGGTAGGGAGCTGCCTGGAAACTGAACAGCAGCATTGCTCCAGAGAGGGAGCTCATGCTGTGCCCCACACACTCTCAAGCCCTAAGCAGCAGCAGCATGGCACCATTTTAAGAGCCCAGCCCCCTCCACACTAGGGCTAGGCAGGAGCCACTGACAACAACCACCCAACTGCACCCCCAGCAGAGAGGCAGCCTGGCATTTTCACATGCCGTGAGGACAAATTCCACTGCCTGCAATGGCAGCGCTGTGAACTGCTGCGCTGCCCCAGCTGCTCTCACTGAAAGCAACCCTGGCCTCCCCAGTAGCAGGGCCACAGTGCAGTTGCTGCTGTCCCTACCTGAGCATTCCACTGGCAGCCTGGGGATCACCCCACCCCTGTCTATCATTGCCAGCACCTGCACACGTCACCAGGGGGCCTGAGGGCAGGTCTACCCAGCCCAGCTCTAACCCTCAGCCCAGTACCTGAGTATTCCATCTCA
Source organism: Pongo abelii (assembly GCF_028885655.2). Classification (NCBI taxonomy): domain Eukaryota; kingdom Metazoa; phylum Chordata; class Mammalia; order Primates; family Hominidae; genus Pongo; species Pongo abelii. The sequence continues at coordinate 90,639,508 of NC_071990.2, read as the reverse complement.
GGGTGTGGAAGTTGCCCAGCCCAGTCCACCACCACTGACACCTAAGCATTCCTCCCATAGTCTCTGGTCATGCCCACCCAATCTCCCACTACCACTACAGCTGGCAGCCACCCACATATACCACCTATAGGCCTAGGGACTGGACTTCCCAGACTATTGCAGCCACCACCAACACCAGTGCAGACCACTTGGATCCCTAAGAGTTATCCCACCACTGCAATTGCCATCATCCACACCAGGCCTGCTGCTAAGGGGCTCAAGAGCCTGCCCACCCACCTAGCCCATTGCTGCTATTCCTGCCACTCAAGCAAGCCACCTGGAGGCCCAAGAATTGGCCTGATTGGACACACTAATACCTGTGCCAGCATAAGCAATGCTGGGATACAAGAACAGGCACACCCAGCCCACTGCTGTCACCACTGGGGCCTAAAGACTGGCCCACCTACTGGCCTAGCCCTCAGCCAAACTTCAACATAGCCTCCACTAATAATCACACCATGAGCCACCAAGAAAATCACAGGCAACACTGACACTGTTTACAGCCAAAGAAATCATACAGAGACTACTCCAGTGCATGCACCAAGAATCAAAGTGCCCTACCCAAACAACCACAGATACATCTTCAGGAAAAAGTCTCCCCTATGAAAGCAAATTCAAAGACTAGAAAAAGCAACTTTTACAACAGATGCACAGATACCTATGTAAGGACACAAGAAACATGAAAAAGCAAACAAATATGACACCTCCAAAGGAACACAGTAATCCTCCAGTAACAAATCCCAATCAAAAAGAAATTTATGAAATCTCAGAAAAAGAATTCAAAATATTGACATTAAGAAGCTCAGTGAAATATAAGAGAATACTGAAAAACAATACAAAGAAATCAGAAAAAGAATGCAAGATACAAATGAGAAGTTTACTAAAGATATAGACATCATAAAAAACAACCAAAAAATCTTGAACTGAAAAACTCATTGAATGAAATACAGAATACATTCAAAAGCTTCAACAACAGACTAGATCAAGCAGAAGAAAGAAACTTAGAATTTGAAGGCAGATCTTTTGAAATAACCCAGTCAGACAAAAATAAAGAAAAAATACTTTTAAAAAATGAGCAAAGTCCATGTGATATATAGGACACCAATAAAGTGACCAAATATTCAAATTTTCAATGTCCCCAGAAGGTGAAGGGGTAATGAAAACATTAGAAAACCTACTTAACAAAATAATACATGAAAACTTCCCAAATCTAGCAAGAGATTTAGACATCCAGATTCAGGAAGCCCAGAGATCCCCAAATAGATACAATTCAAGAAGGTGTTCTCCATGGCACACTATAGTCAAACTGCCAAAAGTCAAAGACAAAGAGAGAATTCTAAAAACAGCAAGAGAAAAGTGTCTAGCACTTACAAAGGAACCCCCATCAGACTAATGGCAGATTTCTCAGCAGAAACCTTACAAGCAAGGAGAGAACAGGATGATATAGTCAAAGTGCTGAAAGAAAAAAACTGCCAGCAGGCCAAGTGCGGTGGCTTGCACCTGTAATCCAAGCACTTTGGGAGGCCAAGGTGGGTGGACTACTTGAGTTCACAAGTTTGAGACCAGCCTGGGCAACATGGGGAGACCCCATCTCTACAAAAAAATGCAAAAATTAGCCAGGCCTGGTGGCACGTGCCTGTAGTCCCAGCTACTCAGGAGGCTGAGATGGGAGGATGGCTTGAGCCCAGCAAGGCAAAGGTTGCAGTGAGCCGAGATGGCACCACTGCACTCCAGCCTGGGTGAGAGAGTCAGACCTTGTCTCAAAAAAAACAAAAAAACAAAAAAACAAAATGTCAACCAGAGATACCATACCTGGCAAAGATATTCTTCATAAATGAAGGAGGAATAAAGTCTTTCCTGGACAAGCAAAAGCTGAGGGAATTCGTCACCACTAGACTTTCCCTATAGAACTGCTTAAGATAGTCCCATACCAAAAAGTGAAATAATAATATGAAAATCATGAAAATGTAAATACCACTGGTCAAGCAAGCACACAAACAAGGAAAAGACTCAAATGTTACCACTACAGAATACCACCAAACCACAATGATAATAAGAAAGGAACAAAGGATATACAAAACAACCAGAACTTAATTAATAAAATGACAAGAATAAGCCCTCACATATCAATAATAACCTTGAGTGTAACAGATTAAACTTTCTACTCAAAAGATACAGAGTGGCTGAATGTATTTTAAAAACATGACCCAACTATATGCTGCCTAAAAGAAACTCATGTCACAGTTGAGATGATACACATAGACTGAAAGTAGAGGGATGGAAAAAGATATTCCATGTAAATGGAAACCAAAAGTAAGCAGTAGTAGCTATGTTTATGGCTGATAAAATATACTTTAAGTGAAAACAGTAAAAAGAGACAAGGTCATTATATAATGATAAAGGGATCAACTGCAAGAGCATATAACAATTCTAAATATATATGCATCCAACACAGGAGCACCCAGATACATAAATCAAATATTATTAGATCTTAAAAGAAAGGGAGATAGACTCCAATACAGTATTAGTTGGAGAATTCAATGCCCCACTCTCAGTATTAGACAAATAATCTAGACAGAAAATTAATGAAGAAACATTGGATTTAAGCTTAACATTAGACCAAATGGACCTCACAGACATTTATATAACAGATATTTCATCCACCAGCTACAGAATACACATTTTTCTTATCAGCACATGGAATAATTTCCAGGATAAACCATATTTTAGAACACAAAATAAGTCTCAACAAATTTTTCAGATATCTAGTATCTTCTCAGACCACAATGGAATAAAATAGAAATTATTTAATAATAACAAGAGGAACTTTGGAAACTATATAAATACATGGAAATTAAACAAAATGCTCCTGAATAAGCAAAGGATCAAGGACGAAATTAAGGAGAAAATTAAAAAGTTTTTGAAACAAATGAAAATTGAAACACAGCATACCAAAACCTTTGGGATTCAACAAAAGCAGTGGTAAGAGGGAAGTTTATAGCAATAAACACTTACATTAAAAAGTAGAAAGGTTTTAAATAACCTAATGATGCACTTCAAGGAACTGGAAAAGCAAGAACAAAGGAAACCCAAAATCAGTAGAAGGAAAGACATAATAAACATCAGAGCAGTGGGCCATGCACACTGCTGTAATCCTAGTACTTCAGGGGGCTGAGGCAAGAGGATCACCTGAGACCAGTTCAAGACCAATCTGGTCAACACAGCAAGACTCCATCTCTACAATAAATTAAAACTAGTCAGGCATTGTGGCACAACCCTGTAATCCCAGCTACTCAGAGGGCTGAGATGGAAAGGTTGCTTGAGCCCAGGAATTCGAGGTTATAGTGAGGTATGATCACACCACCGCACTCTGGATGACAAAGCAAGACTTTCTGTAAAAGCAAAAACAAAACAAAACAAAAACCCATCACTAATCATCAGTGAAATGCAAATCAAAACCACAATGAGATATCATCTTACCCCAATTAGAATGGCTATTATTAAAAAAACAGAAAACAAACAAATAGATGCTGGTGAGGATGTGGGAAAAAGGGAACTTTTAAACACGTTGGCAGGATTGTAAATTAGTATGGCCGCTATGGAAAACAGTATGGAGGTTTCTCAAAAACCTTAAAGCAGAACTACCACATGATCCAGCAGCCCCACTACTGGATAGTTATCCAAAGGAAATCAAAAGGATACCTGCACTCCCATGTTTATCGCAGCACTATTCACAATATGAAATCAACCCAAGTGTCCATCAACAGACAAATGAATAAAGAAAATGTGGTATATGTACACAATGGAATACTATCTGACCATAAAAAAGAATAAAATCATGTCATTTGCAGAAACATGGATAGAACTGGAGGTCATTATGTTAAGTGAAATAAGGCAGGCACAGAAAGGTAAATATCACGTTCTCACTCATGTAAGAGCTATAAACGTTGATGTCATGGAGGTAGAGAGTGGAATGATAGATACCAGAGGCTGCAAAGGGTATGTGGGTGGGAGGGGGGTGAAGACAGGTTGGTCAGCAGGTACACACATACAGTTAGATAGAAAGTTCTAATGTCTGATAGCAGAGCAGAGTGACTATACAATGTATTATATAATTCCAAGTAGCTAAAAGAGAGAACTTGAAATGTTTCCAACACATAGAAATGATAACTATTCAAGGTGATGGATACCCCAATACCCTGAAATGATCATTATACATTCTATGATGCAACAAAATATCACATGTACCTCATGAATATGTAAAATATTACATATCACTTAAAAATATTTTTTAATAAAAATAAAAAATAGGCCGGGCGCAGTGGTTCACGCTTGTAATCCCAGTTCTTTGGGAGGCCAAATCACTTGAGGCCAGGAGTTTGATACCAGCCTGGACAACATGGTGAAAGCTCATCTCTACTAAAAATACAAAAATTAGCCAGGCATGGTGGCAGGTGCCTGTAATCCCAGCTACTCGGGAGGCTGAGGCAGGAGAATTGCTTGAAACCAGGAGGCAGAGGTTGCAGTGAGCCGAGATTGGGCCACTGCACTCCAGCCTGGGTGAAAGAGCAAGACTCTGTCTCTAAATAAATAAATAAAATAAAATAACAAACAATAAATATGCGTGGACATGTATTTGTCTTCAAGGATTGCTTATGAAGGCACTGAGGAAAGTACCAGTGACACACCCTATGGTGTTCACAGGGGACAGAGGTTGCCTTGGGGGAAAAAAGTAGGGGTTGAGTCCAGATGAGAACAAGAGGAGATGAACTTTCCCATGGTCAGGTTCACATTTTACTCTATGTTATTTTATATTGTTTGAATTTGTTTAAATTAGCATGTATTACTTTAATTTGAAAAACAATAATTCTTTTAAAAACTGTTGTTCTTCCAAATCAGTAAGAGTGGTACCCCTGGTCTGAGCCACCCTCATAGCTCACTGAACCACTGCACAGTCTCCTACCTGATCTCCCTAATTCTACTCTTACCACTACAATTGATTCTCCAAAAATAGTGATTGTTTTTTACAACATATGTATCAGCCCATGCCTATCCCTGTGCTATCCAACTCAAATTTCTTTTTTTTTTTTTTTTGAAATTTAAAATTTTGTATTAGGAAGCCCAGTTTGCTAAAAGTAGCATTAATATCATTCACATCAGATTTTAATTTGTTACACATTTTTGTAGTTCAGCAAAGGCCCTTATGATGAAAAACAATTAAAAAGTGTTACGACAAAAATAATTATCTGTGTAAAAACGGGGAGACCCAAAAGATTTTTATATGGTTATTTAATTCAGATAAACAGAACTGTTATGAATTTGAGAGGAATGAAGATATTCAAACACTAACAGAAAATCATTAGCCTCATATTAGAGCATTCAAATGCTTATGTAACTCTTCAATCCATCTGGCTTCATAAAAACCAAAACTTTGAACACAAAAAAGTGGCAGAGTTCACATTACCTTTTATATGTTCCTAAGTATGAAATTGCATCAATTTATTATGAATTAAATTTGAAAAGCATCACAGATTTAAAAACAAAGTACAAAAGATACAAGAAACGGCAAGCAAATCATTTGGTTTTGGCAGTTTGTGAAAGAGACAGACAATGAAGTAAGAATGCAACTATTGCAGTTCGTCACTGGAACCTGCCGTTTACCTCTAGGAGGATTTGCTGAGCTCATGGGAAGTAATGGGCCTCAAAAGTTTTGCATTGAAAAAGTTGGCAAAGACACTTGGTTACCAAGAAGCCATACATGTTTTAATCGCTTGGATCTACCACCATATAAGAGTTATGAACAACTAAAGGACAAACTTCTTTTTGCAATAGAAGAGACAGAGGGATTTGGACAAGAATGAATGTGGCTTCTTATTTTGGAGGAGCTCTTGCATTTAAATACCCCAGCCAAGAAAAATTGCACAGATAGTATATATAAGCTGTTCATTCTGCACAGTGAATTTTCCAAACCTCTCAAAGTATTTTTTCCATTCTTCCACAGAAATATGCAAAACAGTTCATCCTTTTCTACTTTATTTATTGTTCCCTTGAAATGACTGACCAGGAAAAAGATCATCCTTAAATTTTGAAGTAAGTGAGAGACTTTATTAAAAATACATATATATCTATATAAGCATATATGATAGTGGCTCTAGTTTTATAGAGCTCCAAGTGTATTAAACATGACAGCCGTTCATTCACAAAGATCTGAATTTGCTTTACCTTGTTAATATTATCTAGGGGAAAAAGTGCAAATTGCTCCAACTCAAATTTCTATTCACCGTCTCAAAGGCCTACACATCAGGCCCCTGCCCATTCCAACCTCATCCCTATCCCTCCCCTTCCTGGTCACCGCCACAAGAGTGATCTCCTTCTGTAGCTCCAGAGACCCGAGGACCTTTGCACTTACCGGTCTCTCTGCCTGAAAGGCCCCATCCACCCAGGACTTCAGCACCTTTTCAAGAGCCCACCTCCGATAACCTCATCTAAAGTAATACCATCTACTTCCCAGTGTCCCTTTGTCCACATCACTGTGTTGTTTTCTCTTAGCACCTAAAACTATGTGAAGTTGCTTTAAATATTTGTTTATTTTTCTCTACTGTGAGAAAAGGGACTGTTTTGTCCTGTGAGCTGTTATATCCCAGCACCCAGCATCCAGTGCCTGGTACCTAGTAAGCATTCAAAAAACACTTCATGGGCCAGGCTCACACCTGTAATACCAGCACTTTGGGAGGTCAAGGTGGGTGGATTACTTGAGCCCAGAAGTTCAAAGCTACAGTGAGCCATGATCATGCCACTGCCCTGGAGCCTGGGCGACAGAGCAGACCCTGTCTCAAAAAAAACAAAAGCAAAAAATTAATTAATTAAGAAAGAAAGAAAGAACAGATTTGGGGGTGGTAAGAAGACAAAAATAAAACAGAAAATTTCTCTTTTTGGCCTATATATTTCTGTGTTGCCTGAATTTTTACAATTTAAACACTTATTTGCACAAAATAAATATTAAGGAAACAAGTTTTTTTTTTTTTTTTGAACTGTAGGCTAGGTACTACAGATTATATGGTATTGGGAAGGGGAAAGTGTTTCTCTTATGTTTCTAGGAGCAAGTCTTCTCAGTACATTCTTCATCTCCCTAACATCCCAAAAGATTGGAAGAGTTCACAGGGCAACTTTCTTCCTAATGCCAAAATCTCCTTCCTCTACAGCCACAGCTCTGAACTCTGGCTGCAAATTAGAATCACCTGGGAGAGGCCAGGAGCGGTGGCTCATGCCTGTAATCCCAGCACTTTGGGAGGCCGAGGTGGGCGGATCACGAGCTCAAGGAGATTGAGCCCATCCTGGCTTAACACGGCGAAACCCCGTCTCTACTAAAAAATACAAAAAAAAATTAGCCGGGCGTGGTGGCGGGCGCCTGTAGTCCCAGCTACTCCGGAGGCTGAGGCAGGAGAATGGCGTGAACCTGGGAGGCGGAGCTTGCAGTGAGCCGAGATCGTGCCACTGCACTCCAGCCTGGGTGACAGAGTGAAGGCTCCGTCTCAAAAAAAAAAAAAAAATCACCTGGGAGCTTTACAAAAAAGAAAGAAAGAAGGAAGGGAAGGAAGGAAAGAAGGAAGGAAGGAAGGAAAGAAAGAAGAAAAGGGGAGGAAGGAAGGAAGGAAGGATGGAAGGAAGGAAGGAAGGAAGGAAGGAAGGAGAAAGAATGAAAGAAGGAAAGAAAAAAGAGAGAAAAAGGAGGGAGGGAGGAAGGAAGGGAGGGAAGGAGGGAGGGAGGGAGGGATGGAGGAAAGAAAAGGAAAGAAAATCATGGCTCTATCAGATAGCTTTCTGACCTTCTAAAACACAATGGATTCCTTTCACAGGACAATTCTCTGTAAGAAACAGCACAAGCAGCCAAACAACTGTGGTTCTATCAGGAGTCATTTCACTCTGAAATGTCAGCTGCTGTAATCAGAATGTATCTGGCTGAGTAATAGAAATTCTGCCATCTTGAACCTAATACAACATAACAGGCGGTTTACAGTTCATTTATTGAAAGTAGAGGATTATTATCCTTTGTTTGCTACACTAATTTCTTTTTTTCTCTTCTCCTTTTTTTTTTTTTTTAAGAGACAGGATCTCACTGTGTTGCCAAGGCTGGTCTTGAATTCCTGACCTCAAGCCATCCTCCCAGCTTGGCCTCCCAAAGTGCTGGGATTACAGGCATGAGCCACCGCACCTAGCCCCTTACACTAATTTCTAATGAAAGATCCGTCTGTTTACAAGAAGCACCATGTGTCAGCCACTGGTCTTTGGAGTTGAGAGCTGCAGCCTCAATTCCCAAGTGTTTCCATCATTTGGGGAGTGAAGTGGACAGTCACCTCTGTAAAAAGCTTGGGAAAAGGTGACCATAATTAGGAAAGCTCTGTGGCCAAAGGCATTATTTATAATTCCTAGAAACATAAAGAACAAAGAAGAAAGAAAAAAATGAAATAAGAGGGATCCAGTCTGTAAATGTAAGGAGCTTAGAAGTAACCACTCTGCCCTAGCAACAAGTAGAAATCTGAACAAACTAAAAAATCAGCAATTCTTCTTAGATTTGTTAGAGAAGAGAGGTTACTGGACAAACCACTGCATTCAAAATCAGGAAGTCTAGGGTGCAAAAGATTGAGACCCAGTCATAGGACTATAGAATGTTTCCCCTCCCCCCATACCTTACCACCACACCACTAAAGGTCTACTTACCAGAGTCTTTTCTCTCTTTTCTTTTTCTTGAGATAGGGTCTCACTCTGTCCCCCAGGCTGGAGTGCAGTGGCACAGTCCCAACTGCTTGGAAGGCTGAGGTAGGAGAATTGCATGAGCCTGGGAGGTCGAGGTGGCAGTAAGCCATGACCGTGTCACTGCACTCCAGCCTGGGGGACAGAGTGAGACCCTGTCTCAAGGGGAAAAAAAAAAAAAAGAGAGACAGGGTTTTGCTATGTTGCCCAAGCTGCTCTCGAGCTCCTGAGCTCAAGGGATCCACTTGCCTTGGCCTCCCAAAGTGCTGACATTACAGGTGTAAGCCACCACACCCAGCCCCACATTCTTTTCATCTCTACAAAATATTCACATTTCAACAAAAAAGCGCAAAGCATACTAAAGGGCAAAAACACAGTTTGAAGAGACCCAACGAGCATCAGAATCAGAGACAGATTGGGCACAAATGTTGGAATTATCACACCAGGAATTTAAAAGTATGATTAATATGCTAAGGGCTCTAATGGAAAAAGTAGACGATATATAAGAACAGGTAGATAATGTAAGTTAGGAGATGAAAAGCCTAAGAAAGAATCACAAAAAAGTGCTAGAGATCAAAAACACTGTAATGGAAATAAAGAATGCCTTTGATGGGCTCATTAGTAGACTGGACATGGCTGAGAAAAGAATCTCTGAGCTTGAGGATATAAAAATAGAAACTTCCAGGACTGAAAAACAAAGATTAAGAAATACTAAAACCAACAAAAACAAAATAGAACAGAATACCCAAGAACTGTGGGACAATTACAACAGGTATAACATATAAACCAGAAAGAGAAGAAACAGAGAAAGGAAGACAAGAAATATTTGAAGCTGTAATACTAATAAGCTCCCAAATCTGATGTCAGACACCAAACCACACATCCAGGAAGTCCAGAAAACACCAAATGGGATACATGCCAAAAAAAAACTACTTCTAGGCTTATCATATTCAAACTTCAGAAAATCAAAAAGGAAAAAAATCTTGAAAGAAGACAGAGAGAAAAAAAACACTTTCCCTACAGAGGAGCAAAGATAAGAATTATATTTAACTTCTCATAAACGATACAAGCAAGAAGACAGGAGAATGAAATAGTTAAAGCATTGAGAGGAAAACACCACACCACCAATCTAGAATTCTCTACCCTGAGAATTATCCTTCAAAGTGAAGGAGAAGGCCAGGCGCAGTGGCCTGTAATCCCAGCACTTTGCAAGGCCAAGGCAGGTGAATCGCTTGAAGTCAAGAGTTCAAAACCAACCTGGCCAACTTGGTGAAACCCCATCTCTATTAAAAATACAGAAATTAGCCAGGTATGGTGGCACACACCTGTGATCCCAACTACTTGGGAAGCTGAGGCAGGAGAATCATTTGAACCCAAGAGGTGGAGGTTGCAATGAGCTGAGATCACACCACTGCATTCCAGCCTGGGCAACAGAGCGAGACTCTGTCTCAGAAAACAAACAAAAAAAAGTGAAGGAGAAGTAAAGACTTTCTTGGCCAAATAAGAATTGTAGGAATGTGTGGCCAGTAGCCCTGCCTTGTAAGAAATGTTAAAAAAGAGTCCTTCAGAGAGAAAAAAAATGATATAGGTCAGAAACTCAGATCTACATAAAGAAAGGGAAAACATTCGATAGGAAATAAGAGAAGGTAAAATAAGAACTTGTATCTTTCGTATTCTTAAGAATAATGTACAGACACACATACATATGTTTATATGTTTATGTATGTATGAAATGAATGACAGCAATAGTATAAGGACAGGAGGGAGGCATTAGGAATTTTTTTATTAAATGGTAGTTATACTACCATAAAGTGGCAAAGTGTTATCTGAAAGTGAACTTGGATTCTTTGTAAATGCATATTGAAAACTCTAGGACAACCAACAAAAAAAGTTTTAAAGGAAGTATAATTAATACATTAAGAAAGGAGAGAAAGGCCAGGCTCAGTGGCTCACGCCTGTAATCCCAACCCTTTGGGAGGCTGAGGTGGGCAGATCATGAGGTCAGGAGTTCGAGACCAACCTGACCAAAATGGTGAAACCCCGTCTCTACTAAAAATACAAAAATTAGCCGGGTTTGGTGGTGCGTGCCTGTAATCCCAGCTACTCAGGACGCTGAGTCAGGAGAATCGAATGAACCTGGGAGGCGGAGGTTGCAGTGGGCCGAGATCGTGCCACTGCACTCCAGCCTGGGGGAGAGAGACAGACTTTGTCTCAAAAAAAACAAAAAAAGAAAGAAAGAAAGGAGACAAAATGGTGCCAGGCATGGTGGCTCATGCCTGTAATCCCAGCACTTTGGGAGGCTGAGGCAGGTGGATCACCTGAGGTCAGGAGTTCGAGACCAGCCTGGCCAACATGGTGAAACCCCATCTCTACTAAAAATAGAAAAATTAGCCAGGTGTGGTGGTGCACACCTGTAATCCCAGTTACTCGGGAGGCTGAGGCAGGAGAATCACTTGAACTGGGAGGTGGAGGTTGTAGTGAGCCAAGATTACACCACTGCACCTGCACTCCAGCCTGGGTGAGAGAACAAGACTCCATCTCAAAAAAAAAAAAAAAAAAAGGAAAAGAGAGAAAATGAAATCATATAGAGTGCTCAATTAAAACCACAAAAGGCAGAAAAGGTGTGCATGACAAAAATAGGAGCAAAGAACAAGGGCAACAAATGGAAAATAGTAATAAATATACTAAATATTAATGCCATTATATCAATAACCATTTTTCATGCCGGTCATCTAAATACACAAAATACAGAGATTGTCAGAGTGGATCAAAACACAAGACACAGATGGGGCATGATAGTTCACACATGTAATCCCAGCAGTTTGGGAAGGCCAAGGAGGGAGGCTCATTTGAGCCCAAGAGTTCAAGACTAGACTGAGAAACATAATGATAACCCATCTCTACAAAAAAAAATTAAAAATTAGCTGTGCCAGAAGCGGTGGCTCACACCTATAATCCCAGCACTTTGGGAGCAGAGGAAGGCGGATCACCGAAGGTCAGGAGTTTGAGAACAGTCTGGCCAACATGGTGAAACCCCGTCTCTACTAAAAATACAAAAATTAGCCAGGTGTGGTGGCGCCTACAATCCCAGCTACACGAGAGGCTGAGGCAGGAGAATCGCTTGAACCAGGAGGCACAGGTTGCAGTTAGCCAAGATCACGCCATTGCACTCCAGCCTGGGCGACAAGAGTGAGACTCTGTCTCAAAAAAAGAAAAAATTAGCTGAGCGTGGCAATGTGCACCTGTAGTCCTAGCTACTCAAGAGGCTGAGGTGGGAGGATCGCTTGAGCCCAGGAGGTCAAAACTGCTGTGAGCCATGATCGTGCCACTGCACTCCAGCCAGGCAACAGAGTGAGACCCTGTCTCTAAAAAAAAAAAGTAAAAACAAGATGCATTATATGTTATCTATAAGAAACCAACTTTAAATATAAAGGTATATATAAAGTAAAAGTAAAGAAATGAAGAAAGATATATGATGCTCACACTAATCAAAAGAAGGCAGGAGTAGCTATATTAATTTCAGACAGAGAAGACTTCAGGAAAGTTATCAGGGATAAAGAGGGGCAATGCAAATGATAAAGGGGTGAATACTCTGAGAAAAAACAATCCTTAATGTGTATGTACCTAACAACAGAAGATCAGAATATGTGAGGCAAAAACTGCTAGAACTGCAAGGAGAAATAAATGAATCCACTATTATAGTTGGAGACCCTAGCTTCATTCTATCAGAAATGGACAGATCCAGCAGACAGAAAAGCCAAAAGGACATAGTTGAACTCAACAGCACCATCAATTAACTGGATATAATTGACATCTAAGGCTGATGGGAGGATTGCTTGAGGCCAAAAGTTTAAGACCAATTTGGTCATCATAGTGAGACCCCATCTCTATAAAATGTAAAATAATTTATTAACAAATTAAGGCCGAGCTCAGTGGCTCATGCCTGTAATCCCAGCACTTTGGGAGGCCGAGGCGGGTGGATCACAAGGTCAGGAAGCCGAGACCATCCTAGCTAACACGGTGAAACCCTGCCTCTACTGAAAATACAAAAAAATTAGCCAGGCGTGGCAGCGTGCGCCTGTAGTCCCAGCTACTCGGGAGGCTGAGGCAAGAGAATGGCGTGAACCCGAGAGGCAGAGCTTGCAGTGAGCCGAGATCACGCCACTGCACTCCAGCCTGGGCGAGAAAGTGAGACTCCATCTCAAAAAAAAAAAAAAAAAAAAAAAAAAAAAAATTAACAAAGAAAAAAATTGACATCTATTGGCTACTTCATCTAGTAACAACAGAATACACATTCTTCTCAAGCTCACATGAAACACTTACCACGATAGACCACATTCTAGGTTGTGGCTTCTCTCTTTTAAGTTTTTAAAAATAGAAATCATACAATGTCTGTTTTCAGATCACAATGGAGTTAAACTAGAAATTAAAAACAGCTGGGGCCAGGTGTAGTGGTTCACACCTGTAATCCCAGCACTTTGGGAGGCCAAGGCCGGAGAGTTGCTTTAAGCCAGGAGTTCAATACCAGCCTGTGCTACAAAGTGACATCCCAGCTCTACAAAAAAAATTAAAAATAAGCCAAGCATGGTGGTGCACACCCATAGTCCCAGCTACTGAGAAGGCTGAGGTAAGAGGATGACTTGAGCCCAGAAGTTTGAGGCTGCAGTGAGCTAGGTGACAAGCGAGAGACCGTGTCTCTTAAAAAAAAAGAAAAAAGAAAGATAGCTGGAAAATTCTAAAATACTTGGAGATTAAACCATACATTTATAAATAACACATAGGTCAAGGAGGAAATCTTGGAAAAAAACATATTTTCAACTAAATAAAAATGATAACAACTTATCAAAATTTGTGAGATACAGCAAAAGCAATGCTTAGGGAGAAATTTACAGCATTGAATGTATAATTAGAAAAGAAGAAAGATCTAGGCTGGGCATGGTGGCTCATGCCTGTAATCCCAGCACTTTGGGAGGCAGAGGCGGGAGGATCACCTGGGGTCAGGAGTTCAAGACCAGCCTGGCCAACAAGGTGAAACACCATCTCTACTAAAAATACAAAAATTAGCTAGGTGTGGTGGTGAGAACCTGTAATCCCAGCTATCAGGGAGGCTGAGACAGGAAAATCACTTGAACCCAGGAGGCAGAGGCTGCAGTGAGCCGAGATCGTGCCATTGCACTCCAGCCTGGGCAACAAAGCGAAACTCCGTCTCAAAAAAAAAGAAAAAGAAAAAAAAAGAAGAAAGATCTAAAATCAATTATCTACTTTTAGGAAACTAAAAAAATAATTAAATCCAAGGGAAGAAGAAACGAAGCAATAATGAAAATTAGAGCAGAGATGAATGAAATTGAAATAGGAAATTAATAGGGAAGATCAACAAAACCAAAATCTACCTCTTTGAAAACATCACTAAAGTGTGTAAGTCTCTAGCCAGGCTAATATCATTTGCATATTTGTCCCTCCCCAAATTGTAATCCCCAGTATTGGAGACAGGGCCTGGTAGGAGGTGTTTAGATCATGGGGGCAGATCCCTCATGAATGGCTTGGGCCATCCCCTTGGTAATAAGTGAGCTCTCACTCTGGGTTCCCATGAGATCTGGTTGTTTAAAAGTGTGTGGCACCTCCCCTCTCACTCCCTCGCTCCTGCTTTCACCATGTGACATGCCTGCTCCCCCTTCCCTTCCACCATGATTATAAGCTTCCTGAGGCCTCCCTAGCAACCAAGCAGATGTCAGCACCATGCTTCCTATAAAGCCTGCAGAACCCTGAGCCAATTAAACCTCTTTTCTTTATAAATTACTCAGTCTCAGGTATTTCTTTATAGCAATCCAAAAACAGCCTAATATACAGGTTAACTAAGAAAAAAAGAGAGAAGAAACAAGTTACTAGTATCACAAATGAAAGAGAGAACATCAGTACAGATCCCACCAACATTAAAAGAATAATAAAGGAATATTATGAACAACTCTATACCCACAGATTTGATAACCTAGAATGTACCAATTCCTAGAAAAGACACAATCTGCCAAAACTCACACAAGAAGAGATAGACCATATGAATAGGCTTATCTCTATTAAAGAAACTGAATCAATAATTATCAACCTTCCAAAACCCTAGGCCCAAATGTGTTCAACGGTGAATCTAACAGACACTTATGAAAAAAATTGTATCAATTCTCTATCATCTCTTCCAAAAGATAGAAGCAGAAAGAGTACTTCCTAACTCATTCTACGAGACCAGCATTACCCTAATACCAAAACCAAAGACACGCAAGAAAACTACAGGCCAATATCTCTCAAGAACATAAATGTGAAAATCCTCAAAAAAATTATCAAATCAAATCCAACAATGTATAAAAAGAATTATAGGCTAAGTATAGTGGCTCACATCTGCAATCCCAGCACTTTGAGATGCTGAGGCAGGTGGATCACTTGAGCCAAGGAGTTCAAGACCAGCCTGGGCAACATGGTGAAACCGTGTCTCTACCAAAAAATGCAAAACTTAGTTGGGTGTGATGGTGTGTGCCTGTAGCCACAGCTACTCAGGAGATGGAGGTGGGAGGACCACTTGAGCCCAGGAGGCAGAGGCTGCAGTGACCTGAGATCATGCCACTGCACTCCAGCCTGGGTAACAGAGTGAGACCCTATCTCCAAAAAATAAAAATAAAGGGCCGGGCACGGTGGCTCACGCCTGTAATCCCAGCACTTTGGGAGGCCGAGGCGGGCAGATCACGAGATTAGGAGATCGAGACCATCCTGGCTAACATGGTGAAACCCCGTCTCTAATAAAAATACAAAAAAAATTAGCCGGGCGTGGTGGCGGGCGCCTGTGGTCTCAGCTACTCGGGAGGCTGAGGCAGGAGAACGGCGTGAACCCGGGAGGCGGAGCTTGCAGTGAGCCGAGATGGCTGCCACTGCACTCCAGCCTGGGCGTGACGCGGCGAGACTCCGTCTCAAAAAATGAATAAATAAATAAATAAATAAGCAATAAAAATAAAGAATTATACACCATGACCAAGTGAGATTTATCCCAGGTATGCCATGCTGGTTCAACATTCAAAAATCAGGCTGGGTGTGGTGGCCCACGCCTGTAATCCCGGCACTTTGGGAGGCAGAGGCAGGTGGATCACTTGAGGCCAAGAATTTGAG
Source organism: Pongo abelii (assembly GCF_028885655.2). NCBI lineage: Eukaryota > Metazoa > Chordata > Mammalia > Primates > Hominidae > Pongo > Pongo abelii. Next base: position 90,623,572 of record NC_071990.2, on the reverse strand, counting down.
ACCAGTCTGGCCAGCGTGGTGAAACCTCATCTCTACTAAAAATACAAAAATTAGCTGGGCATGGTGGCACATGCCTGTAATCCCAGCTACCTGGGAGGCTGAGGCATGAGAATCACTTGAGCCTGGGAGGCAGAGACTGCAGTGAGCCAAGACTGCACCTCTGCACTCCAGCCAGGGTGGCAAAGTGAGATTCTGTCTCAAAAAAAAAAATCAAAATCAATTAATGTAATCTGTCACATCAACAGGCTACCAAAGGAAAATCACATCCCATATCAGTAGATGCAGAAAAAGCACTTGACAAAATCCAACACCCATTGTGATTAAAAACTCTCAGAAAACTAAAAGGGGAACTTACTCAACTTGATAAAGAACCTCTACAAAAAAATCTATAGCTGACATTATATGTACTGGTAAGAAACTTGAATCTTTCTCTCTATAATCAGAAACAAAGAGAAGGATATACCCTCTTACAACTGCTTTTCAAAATTGTACTGGAAGTTCTAGATAATGCACTAAGACAAGTCAAGACGAGATAAGACAAAAAAGTAAAGAAACAGTATACGGATTGGGAAGGAAGAAACGACTGTCTTTGTTCCCAGAAATTATGGTTGTCTACACAGAAAAATCTGAAAAAACTGCCCTGGCGCAGTGACTCACGCCTGTAATCCTAGCACTTTGGGAGGCCAAGACGGGTGGATCACCTGAAGTCAGGAGTTCGAGACCAGCCTGACCAACATGGTGAAACCCCGTCTCTACTAAAAATACAAAAATTAGCAGGGCCTGGTGGCGTGTGCCTGTAATCCCAGCTACTTGGGAGGCTGGGGCAGGAGAATCACTTAGAATCTGGGAGGCGGAGGTTGCGGTGAGCTGAGATCACCCCACTGTACTCTAGCCTGGGTGATAAAGCGAGACTCCATCTCAAAGAAAAAAAGAAAGAGAAGAAAAATCTGAAAAAGTTGACAGAAAATACTCCTGGCGTATTTATAGTATTTATATCCTGGATTTCAAGGTATAAGGCTAATGTGCAAAAGTCTATGACTTTCCTATATACCAGCAATGAATAAGTAAAATGTGAAATTAAAAACATATTACCAGTCAGGCGCGGTGGCTCACACCGGTAATCCCAGCACTTTGAGGCGGGTGGATCTCCTGAGGTCGGGAGTTCGAGACCAGCCTGGCCAGCATAGTCAAATCCTGACTCTACTAAAAATACAAAAATTAGCCCAGCCTGGTGGCAGGCGCCTGTAATCCCAGCTACTCGGGAAACTGAGGCAGGAGAATTGCTTGAACCCGGGAGGCGGAGGTTGCAATAAGCCAAGATCGTGCCATTGCACTCCAGGCTGGGGCAACAGTGCGAGACTCCATCTCAAAAAAATTATATATATATAAAATATTTTTTTATATATATATATATACATAAACACACACACACACACACACACAAAGAATACTTAAAACTCAACAATAAGATAACTTACCAAGGAAGATATAGATGGCAAGTAAGCATAGGAAATATGTTCAACAACATAGGTCATTAGGGAATTGCAAATTAAAACAATATACTAGCTGGGCGCAGTGGCTCATGCCTGTAATCCCAGCACTTTGGGAGGCCAAGGTGGGCGGTTCACTTGAGGTCAGGAGTTTGAAACAAGATACCACCACACACCTATTAAATGGCCAAAATCCAAAACAATAACAATAGCAAGAGTATGAAACAACAGGAACTCTCATTCATTGCTGGTGGGAATAAAAAAATGGTACAGCAACTTCGGAAGACAGTTTGGCAGTTTTTTGTGAAACAAAGCTTACTCTTACCATATGATCCAGCAATTACGCTCTTTGGTATTTACCCACATTAACTGAAAATCACATTCATATAAAAACCTGCACATGGATGTTCATAGCAGCTATATTCATAATTGCCAAAACTTGGAAGCAACCAAGATGTCCTTCAGAAGGTAAATGGGTAAATAAACTGTGGAACATCCAGATAAAAGAATATTATTCAGTGATAAAAAGAAATGAGCTATCAAGCCATGGAAAGACATGGAGGAAATCTAAATGCATATTGCTAAGCATAAGAGGCCAATGTGAAAAAACTACATATTGTATGATCCAACTATATGACATTCTGGAAAAGGCAAGGCGTTAGATTCAGTAAAAGATCAGTGGTTGCCAGGGCTTGAGGGAGGAAGGGATGAATAGGGGAAGAACGATGGGTTTTTAAGACAGTGAAACTCCTCTGTATGATACTATACTGGTAAATCCATGTAATTGTACATTTGTCCAGACCCATAGAATGTACCACACCAAGGGTGAATCCTAATGTAAATATGGGCTTTGGGTTATAATGATGTGTCAGTGTAGGTTCATCAGTTGTAGCAAACGTACCACTCTGATAATAGGATGTCAATAGTTGGGGAGGTTCCCACATGTAGGGGAACAGTGGGTATATGACCACTCTCTGTATTTTCCATTCAACTTCACTATGAACTGCTCTAAAAAATAAACTTGATAACCCTCTGTACAGTGACTCCATGGCTCTCAGCAGCCTTGAGTGGCGCCATCCCACCTGGCTCCCTCTGTTGTTATCTACTATTTCCTTTTCTCTCCTGTCCCTGTATCTAAGTCAGGAAATAAGGGTGTCAAATCCCATTATGTCTCTAATTTGACAATAGGATTGGATGTTGTGTATTGTGGAGGTTTTTGTTTATATTGTTCCTAAGGTATGAAAAATATAGGGGAAAACATTGAATTGGAAAAAAACAAAATGCTGTAACATTCAAAGAGTAAAACAGGCCTGATTAGACGTTCATGTCTTGTATTTATAAAAGGTTAGTGGCCAGGCGCGGTGGCTCACACCTGTAATCCCAGCACTTTGGGAGGCCAAGGCGGGCGGATCACAAGGTCAAGAGATCGAGACCATCCTGGCCAATATGGCGAAACCCTGTCTCTACTAAAAATACAAAAATTAGCTGGGCATGGTGGTGCGTGCCTGTAGTCCCAGCTACTTGGAAGGCTGAGGCAGAATTGCTTGAACCCAGGAGGCGGAGGTTGCAGTGAGCTGAGATCACGCCACTGCACTCCAGCCTGATGACAGAATGAGACTCCGTCTCAGAAAAAAAAAAAAAAAAAAAGGTTAATGATGCATTTTCTCAGTGCAAATTATTTTTTACTCCTACTTATATTTATGAATACAATATAGTCCATACAGAAAAGAAAAGAGAGAGCCCATCAGTTTCATCATCTTCACTCCAGGATTCCGAGCTTGGCTGGCCTCTCCCAAAAGATAAACTGAAGGATTAAGAAAATCTATCTCGGCCGGGCACGGTGGCTCACGCCTGTAATCCCAGCACTTTGGGAGGCCGAGGTGGGCGGATCATTAGGTCAGCAGATGGAGACCATCCTGGCTAACACCGTGAAACCCCATCTCTACTAAAAACACAAAACATTTAGCAGAGCATGGTGGCAGGTGCCTGTAGTCCCAGCTACTCAGGAAGCTTAGGCAGGAGAATGGCATGAACCCGGGAGGCAGAGCTTGCAGTGAGCCGAGATCGCGCCACTGCACTCCAGTCTGGGCGACAGAGCAAGACTCCGTCTCAAAAAAAAAAAAAGAAAAGAAAAAAGAAAATCTATCTCACCTAAAAACTGCCGTATCTCCCTCAACAGTCTGCCAGTAAAAGGCTTCTCTTGCATGTAAGGTACAAGAAAAAGAAAATGATGAAAATTGTATTGCTGACTTTGCAAATGCAGATAAGAAGCAGTGGATGGTCTGAATGCAGTGAGTTATCCCAACTGATCATTCAGTCAGTTACAGATTGAACTCCTTGTTCTACTCTTTCCCCCCTTCTTACTACTGCACTTAACAGGAAGGAAGGAAAGAAGGAAGGAAGGAAGGGAGGGAGGGAGGGAAAGAGAAAGAAAGAAAAGAAAAGAAAAGAATTTTCTTGTTGCCCAGGCTGGAGTGCAATGGTGCAATCTCGGCTCACCGCAACCACTGCCTCCTGGGTTCAAGTGATTCTCCTGCCTCAGTCTCCCCAGTAGCTGGGATTACAGGCATGCACCACCACACCTGGCTAATTTTGTATTTTTAGTAGAGACAGGGTTTCTCCATGTTGGTCAGGCTGGTCTCAAACTCTCGACCTCAGGTGATCCACCCGCCTTGGCCTCCCAAAGTGCTGAGATTACAGGCGTGAGCCACCACACTTGGCCGAAAGAAAGGAAATTTTTAAGAAAAGAAGTAGCTGCCACTGGCCAAATAATTCTATTTTATTTATTTATTTTTATTTTTTAGAGACAGGGTCTCAGTCTGTAGCCCAAGCTGGAGTGCAGTGGCATGATCATGGCTCACTGCAGCCTCAACCTTCCAGGCTCAAGTGATCCTCCCAAGTAGCTGGGACTACAGGCATGCGTCACCACACCTGGCTAATCTTTGCATTTTTTTGAGAAACAGGGTTTCATCATGTTGCCCTGGCTGGTCTTCAAGTCTTGAGCTCAAGTGATTCACCTGCCTCGACCTCTCAAAGTACTGGGATTACAGGCATGAGCCACCACGCCTGGTCCCAAGTTATTCTAAAATAGTGGTTCTTAACCCTGGCTGCACATTGCACTCACCATGGGAGTTTGAAAAATATTCATGCATGCATCCCACCCACAGAGATTCTGGTTTAATTAGAATTGGATGGGTCCCGGGCATGATGGCTTTTAAGCCTCCCAGATGTCTGTAATGTATGGCAAGGGTTAAGAACCCTGCTCTCGTTTGGCATAGGTTTCTTAGCACCCATACATTGATCCTAAACAGTCTCCTAAATAAATGGCTGGTCACTGACAAGAAATGAATATCAGTTTGAGAGAAGTATTTTAGTAAAAATCCAAGTAGGTTGATTTGCACTCATGGTATGTCTGTAGTACAGTAACATCAGTATCTAAACCCATATGAGATGTAAAACTAGGGTAGAGGGATTCAGTCATTATCAACACAAAAAATGGAACAAAGGAAGAAACAAGCAGGTGAGCTCAACTCAGAAGCTCTCCCACCAACCTTGGGGGAATTTTCTTTTCAATGGAAACAGTTGACTATTGGGAGCAGTGAGTAAGCAAGTGTCATCCTTTGTTCCAGAATTGAGAAGAATCCACAGTAAATATCCATTTCATGTTTATAATGGGTAAGAAATGTTTAATCCCACAGTGGTTTTTCAGAGAACAAAATTAAAATCAATACAATATTGATTCTTGTCTTTGTAAAATATATCACCAAATATTTGTATATGACTTTGAAATGTCAAAAGTATTAAAAGAATGAAGTATACCCTCCTTTTTTAGTGAGATGAGGGCAACTCAAGGTTACAAATGATCCCTCCTCTGGACCATTTTCCACACTGTGACAGAAGGACTTTCTAAACTGCAACTCTGATCCAGTCCCTCCTCTGCTGCACATCCTCCGTCAGTTCTCTATGGCTTCCCTACAGGGCCTCCATGCCCACTTCTCCAGGCTTCCCTCCCTCTGCGCCCTCCTACCACTCTGTGTTCCAGCCACACACACCTCCTCAGACAGCACTGCTGTGTCTCACTCTTAGGCTTTATCTGCACTGCTCCCTCTACCAGGACAGCTTCTTTCATGTGCCCCAGTCCTTCCAGTTTTGGAAAAACTTGCCACATCTTTCAAGATTCAGTTCAAGGTAACTTCAACTATGAACCTTTTCCTGACCCATCCATATGACCACTCCCTCCTTTGCTCACTCATTCCCTCTAACGTGACGCCTTACACTTGATATATTTACATTTTACCTGCCTAAATTTTCCTTCTACATCCTGAGTCCTTTGATGTCAGAGACTGTATTTTATCTGTTTATATGCCCAGCACTTATAAGAATGATTGATATAATAAGTTTTTTCTAAGTCTATTTTATGAATTGAATTTAACCAAAAGTATCGAATGAATAATTTTATCTCTCCATAAATAATCTCCCTCTCCATCTGCCTCTCTGTCAACACAAACATACATACACACCCCAGGAAGGAAGAAAGGAAAAAGAAAGCATTCAGAATGGAACAGCTCTTGTGATAGTTGCATGATCGGTAGGGCTGTCTGTCTTACCATTGATGTTCTGTGCCCAGTGACTGAAGGCAGAGGTGAGGGGCTGTTTTCCCAGTGAGGCAAATCCAAGCAGGAGCTATTCCGAGAACCAGAGCTTCCTGAGTCACTGTGCAGATGTTGCTTTTCAGACAACAATCTGGACAGAAAGCTGGCCTTGCGACTGCCTGGGCGAGATCTGTCTATCCAGACCCCACTCTCTCTCATGCTGCCTTCACTGTCTCTGCAGTGACTATGAAGATCTGTGAGAGGCTCACCTGAGGGTTCTGGGTCCTGGGACTGCTCCCAGGTTCCTATTGCATAGGATGGACAGTTTCTAGGAGCCGTAGTTGTACCTAGCCAGGACTGAGACATTGTATTCTGCAGGCCAAATGAGGAATGGTCTGATTGCTGTCCCAGGTGCTGATTACCAGCACTGCCAGCCCAGGGACATGGGCTGTGAACATGGAGCTGTCCACTATGCTGATCCTTCTCAGACCAGTCCTTTTTCCCATTGGAAGGGTCTACTTCAAGTTGCCTTGGCTGTGGGATTTGCCACATGGTTTTAGACTTTGGCACATTAACTCGAATGACTTGCTGTTGATTGTTAGCTTGAAGTGGAGAGATTCTTTCAGGCAAGGAAGAGCAAATCATACACTGCTGGGCCACCGAATATTTCTTCAAATGGAATGGAGGGCCTGTTTCATCCTCAATGCCCTCACTGCTGGATTTCTTATAAAGTGTCCTCATAATTTTTCTGATGCCCAGATGAAATATTTCCAGTATATTGAGTAACAAGGAAATGGCTGCAATGCTGTGCATAAAAAGCATGAAAATTGTCTTCTCAGTGGGCCTGGATACAAAGCAATCCACTGCATTGGGGCAAGGAGGTTGAGTGCATTTGTAAAGGGGGTGCATTTGAAACCCATAGAGAATATATTGGCCTATCATGAATCCTACTTCCAGCACAGATCTTGTCAAGATGTGTAAGACATAAGTACGCAGCAGACATCCTTTCAGAGGGACTTTATGGATCCTCTTCTGCTCCTCTAACCTCCTCAGTTCCCTATCTATTCTTTGCTGCTCGTCCAAGTCAAGCTCTGGATTCTCCATCTGGGCTCTAAGGTGTGACTTTTTCCTCTGCCTCTCTTTCTCAAAGGCCCTGAGCCTATAAAGTGCATGGCCCATATAGACCAAAGAAGGAGAAGACACAAAGATGATCTGTAAAACCCAGAACCTGATCAAAGAGATAGGGAATGCATCATCATAACAGATATTGTTGCAACCTGGCTGCCGGGTGTTGCAGGCAAATGCTGACTGTTCATCATCCCAGACATCCTCAGCAGCCACACGAAGTACCAGCATTCGGAAGATGAAGAGGATGGTCAGCCAGATTTTCCCCACTATGGTTGAGTGGGAGTGAACTTCCTCTAGGATGCCACCCAATAAGTTCCAGTCCCCCATGGTTAAAGACTAATGTCTGAAATATACAGAAAACACTGAGGTTAATAGCACCCATGGTGGTAATATATAGACACAAGCTCAAAAATACAGCAGATTCTTTTGTATGTCAGCAAAACTATGAAGGATCTTCCAGCCCTAATATTTATAGCCCATGCTTATAATAGGACATTTCTGAAGATATTAATTTTTGAAAAAACACTAAAGACCCCTCACAATTTCAGCAGTTTACTTCTTCCTATTCTCTTTTACTCTCCTCCACAAAGCTACTTGTTATTCTAGTATACAAATAGGTCTCCATATTTGTACAATTCATTCTAATTGCACAATTGTATTCATTTTTCTATCCACATGAGATACTCTACTTACCATACATCTGACATGATCATAAAGGAGTCTCAATTCCTCAGGAAGTGTTCCCTACCCATCCCAAGTTGTAGTTATTTTTCCCTTTCCTGAATCCTCACAACACTATTATTAATATTATTCACCTGGGACTGTGCCTAAATGAGTTTTGTGATGGTTGTGTTCCCCTTCCTGGAAAGGTACACCCCTTGCAGATAGAGACTCTTTCTAAAGCATGTTGGTCGTTGCACACAGAAGGCGTCAATATATAATAGTCAATGGAACTGTCTTTTCACTTTAAAATTCTGTTCCTTGACCCTATCACCAAAATAACCACCAATAGGCAAAATAAAGTAGATCCTCATGATATATTATCCAGGGCTTTCACTGCAAGACAAAGGACAGGTAAAGAAAATACAAATCAGTCAAGTAAACCCTCAGGAACGGGCTCATATCAGGGTAGCAGTAAAGATTAGGCAGACACAGAAACAATACCAGCAATAACACATAATTACATCCATTAAGCCACATCTGGAACATCATGTTTTCATGGAATTTTTGCTAACTTAGAAGAAAAGTGAATATAAACTGCTTCTCTAGCAAGCTTAGGATCTGGGAAACAATCCAGGTATAGCTGACATGAACAGGTTACTTGGTTTATCCTGAAAAACTAACGTTTTTCAAGGTTCAATAAAGTTAAAATACTTAGTAGGTTAAAGCTTTCTAAGATATGGAAGACTTCCAGATAAGAAAGATACAGAGGAAAAATAGGAAAGCATTATTAAGTTAAAATAGATAATGAGGCTGGACGTAGTGGCTCATGTCTGTAATCCTAGCACTTTGGGAGGCTGAGGTGGGTGGATCACCTGAGGTCAGGAGGTCGAGATCAGCCTGGCCAACATGGTGAAATCCCGTCTCTACTAAAAATAGAAAAATTAGCCGGTGTGGTGGCACGTGCCTGTAATCCCAGCTACTCGGGAGGCTGAGGCAGGGGAGGCTGAGGCAGGAGAATCACTTGATCCCAGGGGGCAGAGATTGCAGTGAGCCGAGATCACGCCACTTCACTTCAGCCTGGGCAAAAGAGTGAAACTCTGTTTCAAAAAATATATATATAATGAAACAATTCTCTCCTTCCATAATTCATTCATTCAGTAATATTTGCTAACATCTTGCTATTGGCTGGGCGCAGTGGCTCACGCCTATAATCCCAACAATTTGGGAGGCTGAGGCTGGCGGATCACCAGGTCAGGAGATTGAAAACAGCCTGGCCAACATAGTGAAACCCCGTCTATACTAAAAATACCAAAATTAGCCAGGTGTGGTGCTGTGCACCTATAATCCCAGCTACTCAGGAGGCTGAAGCAGGAGAATCGCTTGAACCTGGGAGGCAGAGGTTACACTGAGCCAAGGTCACGCCGCTGTACTCCAGCCTGGGCAATAGAGCAAGACTCTGTCTCAAAAAAATAAATAAAATAAAATAAAATAAAATAAAATAAATCAAACCTTGCTATTGCTTAGGCATTGTGCTAGATGCCAGGAATTCAATAACAAAATATATTTGGTCCCAGACCTCACAGTACTTGATCACTAAGGCTCCCACTAACCTATAAAATGAATCAATACTGATAATACAAAAATGAATATCAACCAAAAAAAGAGGGAAAAACCTGGAATTCTTAGATTTTTTTCCATCTTATCTCCAAACACAACAATTGATTCCAGATGGAACATAATATTAATTGTAAAAAAGTAAGCCATAAAAGTATTAAAATAAATTATAAAAGAATATGTTTTGTAAACTTGAAGTAGAAGGCTTTTTAAGCACATTAGTGCCAGGAATTATAATTAGAAAAAAATCCAGATTCTAGCTGGGCATGGTGGCTCACTCCTGTAATCCCACAACTTTGGGAGGTGGAGGCAGGAGGACTGCTTGAGCCCAGGAGTTGCAGACCAGGCTGGGAAATATAGTGAGGCCCCTGTTTCTACAAAAAACAAATGTAAAAAGTTAGCCAGGCACGATGGTGAGTGCCTATAGTCCTAGCTACTAGGGAGGCTGACATGGGAGGATCACTTGAGCCCAGGAGTTTGAGGCTGCGGAGAGCCATAATAACACTACTGCACTCCAGCCTGGGTGACAGAGTGAGACCCTTCCTCAAAAAAAAAAAAAAGAAAGAAGAAAGAAAAAGAAAATACAGATTCTACCAGCAAAACTGAATGGCAAAGGTGGAGCTGTCTAGAAGGCATCTGGGTCTAGAGAACAACAACAACAAAAATGGTACAAACAGGAGATAAACATTTATGAATTATCATTGAATAGGTAGAGAAGATCACTCAGAGACAAAAAGAAAAAGTGAGACAATGACAGAACCCTGAGACTAACATAGAGGAAGAAAGAGTGAAGGGGTGGATTGCCCCTCCACACCTGTGGGTGTTTCTTGTTAGGTGGAACGAGAGACTTGGAAAAGAAAGAGACACAGAGACAAAGTATAGAGAAAGAAAAAGGGGGCCCAGGGGACCGGCGTTCAGCATACGGAGGATCCACGCTGGCACCGGCCTCTGAGTTCCCTTAGTATTTATTGATCATTATTGGGCATGGCAGGATAATAGGTTAACAGTGGAGAGAAGGTCAGAAGCTAAACACGTGAACAAATGTCTCTGCATCATAAACAAGGTAAAGAAAAAAGTGCTGTGCTTTTGATGTGCATATACATAAACACCTTAATACCTTAAAGAGTAGTATTGCTGCCAGCATGTCCCACCTCCAGCCTTAAGGCGGTTTTCCCCTATCTCAGTAGATACAATCGGCTTTACACCAAGACATTCCATTGCCCAGGGACGAGCAGGAGACAGAAGCCTTCCTCTTATCTCAACTGCAAAGAGGCGTTCCTTCCTCTTTTACTAATCCTCCTCAGCACAGACCCTTTACGGGTGTCGGGCTGGGGGACGGTCAGGTCTTTCCCTTCCCACGAGGCCATATTTCAGACTGTCACATGGGGAGAAACCTTGGACAATACCTAGCTTTCCTAGGCAGAGGTCCCTGCAGCCTTCCAAAGTGTTTTGTGTCTCTCGGTACTTGAGATTAGGGAGTGGTGATGACTCTTAACAAGCATGCTGCCTTCAAGCATTTGTTTAACAAAGCACACTCTGCACAGCCCTTAATCCATTTAACCCTGACTTGACACAGCACATGTTTTAGGGAGCACAGGGTTGGGGGTAGGGTTACAGATTAACAGCATCTCAAGGCAGAAGAATTTTTCTTAGTACAGAACAAAATGGAGTCTCTTATGTCTACTTCCTTCTACACAGACACAGTAAAAATCTGATCTCTTTCTTTTCCCCACAAAAGAGTCTACAAATAAATGTGACAAATGGCCAGGAGAGACAGGAGGAAAATCATGAGGGTGTTGTCTCTGAAACCAAAGCCCAAAGCCAGAGTTTCAAGAAGGGGAATAGTTGACAATGCCAAATACACACACACACACACACACCACTATATAAATTAATTTAATTTAATGGTGATATACCATGCTCAGGGACTGAAAATTGCAATATAGGTAAAGATGTCAATTCTCCCCAAATTAATCCAAAGATTCAGTGTGGAATTGTAAATCACTCAGTAAAATAAAGCTCTATAAATGTACATGTATATGTATGCATGTGTATGTGAGATATATATGTATGTGATTTTATTGAGCATGGAGAAAAAAATGCAGAAGGATACACACCAGGAATTTAATATAGGTTACCTGAGGTCTGTTGAAGGTAATGAGAGTGGACGGGAAGTTAAGGTGGAAAAAAGAGAGGCAAAAAAGAGAAAGGAAAGGAAAAAAGACTTCTAAGAAAGCATGAGTGATTTTTATCAAAAGTGTATGTTTATGTACATTTTTACCTGTATGTACATATATAAATATAAATAATTTTTTAATGAAATTGAAAAAGTGGTAGATACCTCTCAGAATTTGGAAGAGGTATTAATGGGACTTTTATAATTTACTCTATATACTTGTGAATTGTTTGAGATTCAAAAATTAAGAATGCAGTCATTTATATTACTTGCAAATAAAAATTAGATATTAAAATGAGGACTCAGACCTCATTAACCAAAAGCAATAATTGACTAAGTTCTATCCTGTCTTAAAGTTTTGGTCTTTTCCCATAATTATTCCCTTAGAACTTTCTGGTCATTATTCTTTATTTTAAAAAGGATTTCCTCTGCAGGTAGAGATCTGGAAAAAAAATAAATAAAGGATTCCTTTAGCACTTAAAAAAAACCTATAGCTTCTATTTTATATAAAAACCCTGAGGTGAGAAAGCTAACTCATGTCAATCTTATTCCTATTTGGCAGTACTAAACTATATAATACTTCTTTTTGCCACTATCTCTTTAAAATGTGGAAATTATTATTTTTAAATAGCAAGGAAAGGAAAACTGAGCTTAGCCTATACGAAAAACAAAAATACAATCTTACATACTAGAATACAAGACATTTTGTCCTTTAGACAACTAGTCCATTTTCTAAAAATAACTACTTTTTACCATGAAATGAATGTGGGTCTTAGAAATATTACTGAATTTTCTTTTATTATCAAATACAAATTTAGCATATCCTATGTAAAATGCTGATGGCCCTTTTCTGCATATTATTTCAGATCTTGTTTTCTATACCCACAAGGCTTTTCTATATATTTCTCATAAATAAGAGAGTCCACATATTTACTACTTACCTTATGGGTGAACAAAAAAATCACGATTGGGTTCGCAGAACCTCAAAGTTGCACCGTGTTGGCTCATTAGTGGAAAAATTGCTGCTGGTTGCAGATATAAAGGCTCTGATCAGGTGGCTGTGGGGCCCTAATCCAGAATGAGCACAGTTATTTTGATCAATGGAGTCTAACCTAGTCCTCCCCCAAGGTTCAAAATGTCCTCTGGTGCTTTGCAATTTTTTTACAGTGTTTTTTTCTAATTGCTGCCAAGCTGGGACCTCTCCTGGTATATCATATTTGGAAATGAAAAGTGAAACAAATGAGAATTTTCCTTTTGCGTTGGTGAATGCATACAGTGATTTAAGTTTGGGTGCATTTCTTTCAGTCTGTTGATTGTTCTAGGAATCGATGCTCACAGATCAATGAGTCATGTCCGATTTCATAAACAACGGCCTGGGGTGAGTGTGGCCTCATAAATGTGAACAAATAATAATGGAGTGGCAATGAAACCTAAAGTGTCACTGCAAATCATGCCATGCTGAAAGAAGAAACATCTCAAAAAGAGAATAAACATTTTTAGGGTCGGGTGTGATGGTTCATGCCTATAATATCAGCACTTTGGGAGGCCAAGGCAGAAGGATTGCTTGAGGCTAGGAGTTGGAGACCAGCCTGAGTAACATAGTGAGACCCCGGTCGTTACAAAAAAAAAAAAAAAAAATTAACAAAGTATTGTGGTGCATGCCTGTAGTCTTAGCTACTCAGGAGCCTGAGGAAGACAACTTTAACCCAGGAGTTCAAGGTTGCAGTGCTATGATTGCACCACCGCGTTCCAGACTTGGTGACCAAAAAAAAAAAAAGAAAAGAAAAGAAAAGAAAAAAGGCCAGCACTTGGTGGCTCATTTCTGTAATCCCAGCACTTTGGGAGGCCTCAAGCAGATTCCTTGAGCCCAGGAGTTCGAGACTAGCCTGAGCAACATTGCAAAACCCCATCTCTGCAAAACAACACAAAAATTAGCTGGGCGTGGTGGTGTGCACCTGTAGTTCCAGCTACTCGGGAGGCTGAGGTGGGAGGATCGCTTGAGCCCAGTGAGCCCAGATCGCGACACTGCACTCCAACCTGGGCAACAGAGCAAGACTCCGTCTCGAAAAAAAGAAAAAAGAAAAAAAGAATAAACCTCCCTCTCCTCCTCTCTCTCTCCTCCTCTTCTTATTCTGCCTCTTCCTCTTCCTCCTCTTCCCCCTTCGCCTCCCCTCCCCCTCTCCCTCCTTCTCTTCCTCCTCCTTGGAATAGGAGGGTTCCAGGAGGTGGTGCCTCCTAGGCGCTGCACAGCCTGCTCCCTAGGTACAGACACCCACGCGGTCAAGCCCTACAGGCCCCGCCTTCCAGGATGGCTAGCAGCCGCCGGCCTCCCAGGTCCCAGCACAGGGCACACGGGGTGCGAGGGCACACGGGATGCGAGGGCACACAGCCAGGCCCTCCACTGGGCCGCGGGTGGCACGGAGCTGCCTCGAGGTGAACAGGTCCGTTGGGGCAGGAGGGTGTGCAGACGTCCTGGAGGCTGAGGGCCACCCCTCAGAAGCTGGTGTTCACTGGGACTGGCTGTTGGCCGGAGTCGCTCCCCGGGCTCCCTTCTCCGGAAGGGATTTCACGTGGATCTGGTTGCGCAGCACAGCTACCCTCAGCATCCGGCCTTTGGCGCGGTGCTGAAACTCCCCGGCGATCCGCAGAGACTTCTCGAAGGTGGTGCTTGCGCTGATCCACATCCCGGGCGTCCAGGATCTTGCTGTGCGAGTCCACGCGGGCACGATCAGCCCCTCCCGGACTTGCTGCGTCAGCTCGCCCTCCCGGGCTGCCACCGCGGGGCTGAGGGCACGGCCACCCTGTGCGAGTTGAGGGCGCAGTTGTCCTACCTCTCCTCCTTTTTTTTTTTTTTTTTTTTTTTTTTTTTTTTTGTGGAGACAGTCTCGCTTTGTCTCCCAGGCTGGAGTGCAGCGGCAAGATCTCGGCTCACTGCAAACTCTGCCTCTCAGGCTCAGGCAATTCTCTTCCCTCAGCCTCCCGAGTAGCTAGGATTACAGGCAGGCACCACCACGCCCGGCTAATTTTTGTATTTTTTAGTAGAGACGGGATTTCGCCATGTTGACCCAACTGGTCTCAAACTCCTAGCCTCAAGGCTAAAGGTGGCCACATCATCCAGCATCTTCAGACACGAGGCACGCTTGGACTCGTGAAATTAGAAGACGATGTCTCCAACCTGCGGCTCCAGCTCCAAGAACAACTTGAAGGGGCTGCTGGAGATGAGGCGGCGCTGCAGCTTCCGCCTGTCGAAGGTGGCCAAGGCGCACAGGCCCCCACAGACGGCCACGTTGCTGGGAGACAGCAGCTCGGGGACGTCACAGTGATCAAACGAAGCCAGCAGGAAGCATTTGGCAGCCTGCTTGTACTTCCTCGCGGCCAGCTCGGCCAAGCCTCCAGCGCATTGGAGCTGGGTGAGGACCGCCTGCGCCTGGCTGGCTGCCCCTCTGTCCTCGCTGCTAGGCAATCTCCAGGGTGGACTCGGCCTTGCTGACGCGGCTCAGCACGTAAGGCCAATTTTGCAAGTAGACGCTGACCTTGAAGACGTTGAGGACATGTTGATGGCGTGCTTGGCGCTGCTGCAGTAGTCTCAGGCCGTGAGTGACACTTGAGGGCATTGCTGAATCATCGTGGCCGCGCCTGGTGCGCTCCTTGGAGTTGCGCTTGTAGTTCTTCAGGTCTGCGTCCGGCTTCTCCAGCTTAAGCAGGGCCTCTTTCTGAGTGGCCTCCACCCAGGCCGTGTCCAGGGGCGGGTGCTCCACGCCACTCTCGGGGATGGCGTCGGGTGAGTTCCGCAGATTCCTGGTGGCCTCCGAGAGCTTCAGGTGGACCTCTTCGAGAGCTTCCGGTGGACCTCTTCGTACAGATCCACGTTAAAGATTCTCTGCAGGAAGGAGAGCGCCATATTCAGGGCCTCCACCCGCAGCAAGGGGCAGTAGTCAGCCAGCAATAAACTGCAGCCGCTCGGTGCACATCAGGCCCCTGCAACTGGCAACGCGCTGCTCCAGTTCCAGGGTGGCGTCCACCACGTAGCTGATGTCGGGTGCATTCTGCAGGTCCTCCGGGGGGTCCTTGTCGACTTGCATGGGCCCCACGGCCGCCTCCTTAGAGCAGCGTACAGAACGACAGGCTGGTGCTCAAGATTAAGTTCCTGGCCATGCCAGACAGGGGGAGATAACACCTACAGCAAATTTTAGTGTGTGTGTGTGTATTTTTTTTTTTTTTTTTAAAGAGGTGGAGTCTTCCTCTGTCTCTCAGGCTGCGGTGCAGTGGCGCCATCTCGGCTCACTGCAACCTCTGCCTCCCGGGTTCAAGCGATTCTCCTGCCTCAGCCTCCTGAGTAGCTGGGATTACAAGCATGCGCCATCATGCGCGGCTAATTTTTGTATTTTTAGTAGAGACAGGGTTTCACCATGTTGGCCAGGCTGCTCTCCAACTGCTGGCCTCAAGTGATCTGCCCTCCTCAGCCTCCCAAAATGCTGGGATTACAGGTATGAGCCACTGCGCCCAGCTCCTACTGCAAATTAAACACCTGAACCGGCAGCGTCATCTTGCACCAGCCCCGCCACAGCATGCCGTCCATTTCTGGGCCAATATTCTAGTAGTAGTAGTAGTAGTAGTAGTAGTAGTATTTTAAAGATAGGGTCTTGCTCTGTTGCCCAAGCTGGACTCCAACTCCTGGGCTCAAGTGATCCTCTTACTTCAACCTCCTGAGTAGCTGGGACTACAGGTGTGTGTCACCATTCTTGTTGTAGCAATATTCTATTCGGTCAAAACATATGGCTCAAGAAAATATTTTTCTTTTTAAGTAGAGAATCTGGAAGCCAGTAGTAGCCTTAGAAACCTAGGTCTGATTTTTGTAGAGAAAGAATGAGAATTCCAGAGAGGTCAAACGACTTGCCCAATGCCGATAGACCAGGTCTCCAAACTCTCAGTGTGCAGCACCTTTCACTAGTCACATCTCAAGCATATAATCTTCTTGCCATTTTAGAGGTGTTGACCTTAAGGGCATCACTAGAACCCAATGAGGGTTTCAGATCACAGCTCTGAGGCACATTTCTAAGCCTGCTCTTTTCCATATAAAATGTAGAAGTGCATAAAATTACTGATAGTTCATCATTATCATCTGCCTATTCTATTTTTGGTCACTTAGTTTTTTAAAAAGGATGATAATGAAAGGTAGACAGGTGACATTAAACTTCCACTAGCCTGGCACATCAGCCCAAAGTACAAATTATCTGTCAGAATTAACTAGAGGTAAAAACATATGATGTATTAATAACTGTATTTGTATAGTATTAGGTAAAAAGTCACCTGAAAAGTAATGAATGTAATACATTGAATGCATTTTATCAGAGTCAGAATATTAAACATTGATAAGCAAAGGATGCATGTGTAATCTCTTAAAAATTGATAAGTAAAGGATGCATGTGTAATCTCTCAGAGAACAATAAAGTTAAGAGAGGTAAAATTGAATTAAAAATAATCAACCTAAAAGAAATTAAAGAAAAGGATAGGAAATAACACAGAGGAGATAGGACATAATAGAGGAAAGAGTTGGATGGAAGATTTAAATTCCCCCACAAAAAAACAATACTTCATCCTTAGGACAATTGCAGAGATTAGTGCCTCTATTAAAGTCTTGAAAGGGGCCGAGCACAGTGGCCCTTTTCAAGGGGCCAGCACTTTGGAAGGCTGAGTCGGGTGGATCACTCCAGGCCAGGAGTTCCAGACGAGCCCGGGCTACATGGTAAAACCCCATCGCTACTAAAAATACAAAACGTAGCCACGTATGGTGGCGCATGCCTGTAATCCCAGCTACTTGGGTGGCTGAGACACGAAAATTGCTTGAACCAGGGAAGCAGAGGTTGCAGTGAGCCAAGGTCATGCCATTGCACTTCAGCCTGGGGCCTGGGCAACAGAGTGAGACCCTGTCTCAAAAAAAAAAAAAAAAAGACACTAAATGTGATGCATGGTACTACCTATCTCATTCTTTGTACAGAAAAAGAATAATAGATCTTAGAAAATTATCACCTTAATCATGCAGTGACTCCAATTGCCGTTACTGCTCCAGATGTGGTATCTTTAATGGAAGAAATCGAATTAGTCTTGTCACACAGTATGCAGCCATTCACATGGCAAATGCGTTTTCTCTATATCAATTTGCAAATATTAACAGAAGTCATTTGCCTTAAAAAGAAAACAAAGTGGGCCGGGCGCGGTGGCTCATGCCTGTAATCCCAGGACTTTGGGAGGCCAAGCCGGGTGGATCACGAGGTCAGGAGATCGAGACCATCCTAGCTAACATGGTGAAACCCCGTCTTTACAAATAATACAAAAAAATTAGCCGGGGGTGGTGGCAGGCGCCTGTAGTTCCAGCTACTCGGGAGGCTGAGGCAGGAGAATGGCATGAACACGGGAGGCGGAGCTTGCAGTGAGCCGAGATCGCGCCACTGCACTCCAGCCTGGGCGACTGATCAAGACTCCGTCTCAAAAAAAAAAAAATGTTGGGCCTCGTGGCTCACGCCTGTAATCCCAGCACTTTGGGAGGCCGAGGTGGGTGGATCACGAGGTTAGGAGATCAAGACCATCCTGGCAAACAGTGAAACCCCGTCTCTACTAAAAAATACAAAAAACTAGCCGGGCGTGGTGGTGGGTGCCTGTAGTCCCAGCTACTTGGGAGGCTGAGACAGGAGAATGGCGTGAACCCGGGAGGCAGAGCTTGCAGTGAGCGGAGATGGCGCCACTGCACTCCAGCCTGGGTGACAGAATAAGACTCCGTCTCAGAACAAAACAAAGTGAATGAGTCTGTATTAACATAAATTTCAAAAATATTCTTAGTGACTGGGCACAGTAGCTCACACCTGTAATCCCAGCACTTTAGGAGGCCGAGGCGGGTGGATCACCTGAGGTCAGGAGTTCGAGACCAGCCTGACCAACATGGTGAACCCCCGTCTCTACTAAAAATTAAAAAAAATTAGCCAGGGGTGGTGGCACGTGCCTGTAATCCCAGCTACTTGGGAGGTTGAGGCAGGAGAATTGCTTGAACCTGGGAGGTGGAGGTTGCAGTGGGCCCAGATGGCATACACTCCAGCCTGGGCAACAAGAGCAAAACTCCATTTGAAAAAAAAAAAATCTGAGTGAATAAAGGACATCACAGAACAATACATACTTTGGAATACTCTCATAAATTTAAAACTCTCAATTCTGTATGTTGTTTATAGAAATATATATTTTTATGAAATATATATGTGTACATATATATACATTTTTAAATTCTAAGCTTCCATGAGCTGAGCAGGCCTGATATCTGAGAATGGCTACTTTCTTGATTTTTATAAGACCCTGGAGTGTTAGAATGTATGCTGCCCACCTCCAACAATTTGCTTTTATCTGGCAGGGTCAACAATACATCTTTCACCATCTTGCCTGAGGGCTACATCAGTTTTCCTGTTCTCTGCCATAATCTAGGCCACAGAGGTCTAGACGATCTTGATAACCCCTAGAATATCACACTGGGTCACTAGATTGATAACATAATGCTGATTAGACCTGATGAGCAAGAGAAAAGTACTGTAGATATTTTAGTAAGAAGACAAATGCAGGCCACAGGGCAGAATACAAGCCCCACAAAAATTAAGGGACCTGCCACTTCAGCAAAGTTTCTAGAGATCCAGTCCTCCCCGAGTGAAAGTAGTTTCTATCCCTTGCACTACAACTACCACTACCACCAACACCATACAAAAAAAAAGGTGCAATGCTTGATAAGCCTTTGTGAATTGTGGAGGTCATTTGATATGCTACTCTGGTCCATTAAATGAATAACCTGTAAGGCTGTGAGATTTTCCTGGGAAACAGAGAAAGAAAAAACTCTGCAGTAAGTTCAGGCTGCAGTGCAAGAGTGTGCAAAATCCCAGCAAATTAAATGAACTCAAACTTCAGTTAATAAATATGTGATATGGTTTGGCTGTGTCCCCACCCAAATCTCACCTTGTATTGTAATAATCCCCAGGTGTCAAGGGTGGGGCCATGTGGAGATAATTGAATCATGGGATGGTTTCCCCTATAGTGTTCTTGTGGTAGTTAATAAGTCTCATGAGATCTAATGGTGTTGTAAATCGGAGTAACCCTGCACAAGCTCTCTTGCCTGCCACCATGATTGTGAGGCCTCCCCAGTCATGTGGAACTGTGAGTCCACTAAACCTCTTTTTCTTTATAAATTACCCAGTCTTGGGTATATCTTTATCAGCAGCGTGAGAACTGACTAATACAATATGTCACATGGAGGCTCTAGCAAGCCTTAATGAAAGAATCACAGTGCAGAGCTTCAGCATTCTGGAGCATAGCTATGCCCTGTTAGAGACTGAATGCCTGACCATGGTACATCAAGTGACCGGGTGACCTGAGATATCCAGAATGAACGGGGTATTATCTGGCCCATGCCACCATAAGGTTGGGCACACACAGCAGCAATACGTCAATAAGTGTAAATGTTATATAAAACATCAGGCTGAAGCAGGTCTGGAAGGTGTATTAGTTGCATAAGCAGATTCCTCTGATACCCAATACTGTACCTGCTTCTTTTCTCACTCAGTCAACACCTAGAGCCTCATATGAAGTTCCTTATGACCAGTTAACTGAGGGGGAGAAAAAATATTTGGGCCTATTTTCCAGATGTTTCTGGCTGATGTGCCAGCAAAGGCCAGAAATAGACTGCTGCAATGTTACAATGCCAACCAGGAGATAATGATGAAGGGAAATTCTCGTGGGGGGTAGAACTTTGAGCAGCATATATGATTGTCTTCTTCAACTGGAGTGGGAAAGGTCCAGACATAGGATGTACATTCAAGGGAAGTGGTTAAAGGTTTGGCTGGATGGTTTAAGACTTGGAAAAAACAAAATGTGTCAAGGTCTAAGAAAAAGGTATCGTGAAGGGACTTCTAGGATTAGAGACAAAATGTGAAGATATTTGTGTTTTATGTCAGTGTTCACCAAAGACACCTACTGTAGAAGAGAATCTCAATAATGAAATGAACAAAATAATACATTCTGGGGATGTCAGTCTGTGTCTTTCCCTTGCAAATCCAGTGCTTGCTCAATGGACCCATATACAAAATCACCATGGTGGTGAGAAAGAAGGCTATGGGCTCAGCGACATGGATTTCCACTCACCAAAGCTGACCTGGGTGCCTCCATTGTGGAAGGCTTAACACGTCAAGAACAAAGTCAAAATTAAGTCCCAATATGGACTAGCCAACTACCTACTAGCAGGTTTCTTACATCAGACTGAACCTATCCATGGAGGGGAATGTAATTTGTTCTCACTGGGAGAGACGTATTCTCCAAGTATGGATTTACCTCCCTGACCTTAATGCTTTTGTCAGCACCACCAAGCACAGCCTAATGGAATACTTATTCACCATTATGCCATTGTACACATTTTCTGTTCAAGAAACAGATTTCACAGGAGAAGAAGCTCAGCAATGGGCTTATGCTCACGTTTTTCACTGATCTTATCATGTAACTTTTCAAGAATTTAAAAAGAGGGAACACATTCCAATTCACTTTATGGAGTCAGCATAATAACTTGGATACAAAACCTTACAAGACATTAAGAAAGAAACAAATGGGCCAGGCGCGGTGGCTCACACCTGTAATCCCAGCACTTTGGGAGGCCGAGGCAGGTGGATCACGAGGTCATGAGTTCAAGACCAGCCTGGCCAAGATAGTGAAGCCCTGTCTCTACTAAAAAAATACAAAAATTAGCCGGGTGCAGTAGCAGGTGCCTGTAATCCTAGCTACTCAGGAGGCTGAGGCAGGAGAATCGCTTGAACCCAGGGGGTGGAGGTTGCCGCAGTGAGAGAGATCGCGCCACTGCACTCCAGCCTGGGCAACAGAGTGAGACTCCAACTCAAAAAAAAAAGAAAGAAAGAAATGTAAGCCAATTTCACACACACACACACACAAACAGAATCTCCTAAACAAACAGTATAGTAAACTAAATCCAACAATATATTTTAAAAGGATATAATACATTACTTTAAAGTTGGGTTTATTATTGTGCTGACAAGGAGTTTTAAGAAAAAACGAAGAAAACTGGCTAGCCATATGTAGAAAGCTGAAACTGGATCCCTTCCTTACACCTTATACAAAAATTAATTCAAGATGGATTAAAGACTTAAATGTTAGACCTAAAACCATAAAACCCCTAGAAGAAAACCTAGGCATTACCATTCAGGACATAGGCATGGGCAAGGACTTCATGTCTAAAACACCAAAAGCAATGGCAACAAAAGCCAAAATTGACAAATGGGATCTAATTAAACTAAAGAGCTTCTGCACAGCAAAAGAAACTACCATCAGAGTGAACAGGCAACCTACAGAATGGGAGAAAATTTTCGCAACCTACTCATCTGACAAAGAGCTAATATCCAGAATCCACAATGAACTCAAACAAATTTACAAGAAAAAAACAAACAACCCCATCAAAAAGTGGGCAAAGGATGTGAACAGACACTTGTCAAAAGAAGACATTTATGCAGCCAAAAGACACATGAAAAAATGCTCATTATCATTGGCCATCAGAGAAATGCAAATCAAAACCACAATGAGATACCATCTCACACCAGTTAGAATGGCGATCATTAAAAAGTCAGGAAACAACAGGTCCTGGAGAGGTTGTGGAGAAATAGGAACACTTTTACACTGTTAGTGGGACTGTAAACTAGTTCAACCATTGTGGAAGTCAGTGTGGCGATTCCTCAGGGATCTAGAACTAGAAATACCATTTGACCCAGCCATCCCATTACTGAGTATATACCCAAAGGACTAGAAATCATGCTGCTATAAAGACACATGCACACGTGTGTTTATTGCAGCACTATTCACAATAGCAAAGACTTGGAACCAACCCAAATGTCCAACAATGATAGACTGGATTAAGAAAATGTGGCACATATGCACCATGGAATACTATGCACCCATAAAAAATGATGAGTTCATGTCCTTTGTAGGGACATGGATGAAATTGGAAATCATCATTCTCAGTAAACTATCGCAAGGACAAAAAACCAAACACCGCATGTTCTCACTCATAGATGGGAACTGAACAATGAGAACACATGGACACAGGAAGGGGAACATCACACTCTGGGGACTGTTGTGGGGTGGGGAGAGGGGGGAGGGATAGCATTAGGAGATACACCTAATGCTAAACGACGAGTTAATGGGTGCAGCACACCAGCATGGCACATGTATACATATGTAACTAACCTGCACATTGTGCACATGTACCCTAAAACTTAAAGTATAATAATAATAATAAAAGAAAAAATGAAATAAAAGTAAAGTTTATTCTGAAACTGCAAGGTTTAATTTTTTTAATGATTTAATTTACCACATTTAATAAAGGAGAAAACAAATGAAGGAGGTACTTTTTTTTCTTTTTTTTTTTGAGATGGAATCTCACTCTGTCACCCAGGCTAGAGTGCAGTGGCACAATCTTGGCTCACTGCAACCTCTGCCTCCTAGGTTCAAGCGATTCTCCAGCCTCAGCCTCCCAAGGAGCTGGGATTACAGGAGTGTGCCACCACGCCCAGCTAATTTTTGTATTTTTAGTAGAGACGGGGTTACACCATGTTGGTCAGGCTGGTCAAGAACTCTTGACCTCAAGTGATGCACCCGCCTTGGCCTCCCAAAGTGCTGGGATTACAGGCGTGAGCCACCACGCCCAGCCTAGAAAGAAACTTTTGTAAGCTGATAAACAGTATACATTTTTTCCTTTTTTTTTTCTAAGACGGTCTCACACTCTCTCCCAGGCTGGAGTGCACTGGCACAATCATTGCTCACTGGAGCCTCGACTTCCCAAGTCCAAGCAATCCTCCCACTTCAACCTCCTGAGTATCTGGGACCCCAGGAGTGTGACACCACACGCCGGCGCCACCACCACATCTGGCTAATTTTTTTTTTTTTTTGAGACAGATTCCCACTATGTTGCCCAGGCTGGTCTTGAACTCCTGGGTTCAAGTGATCATCCTGCCTAGGCCTCCCAAAGTGCTGGGATTACAGGCATGAGCCAGTGCACCCTGCCAAGCTTTGTGTTCTTGATGTAGAAGCTGGTAAAAAAGAAAAATGAAATAAATGAGTAAATAAAAGAAAGCAGGGGCCCAAATATGAACAGCTATGTTCATAATACTCCACAGTAGCCTAAATGTGGAAACAACGCAAATGTCCACTGAATGGTTAAATAAAAAGTGGTAGGCTGGGCACAGTGGCTCACACCTGTAATCCCAACACTTTGGAGGGTAGGAGGGGGATTGCTTGAGCTCAGGAGTTTAAGACCAGCCTGAGCAACACTGCAAAACCTTGTCTCTACAAAATAAACAAAAATTAGCTGGGTGTGGTGGTGTGTGCCTGCAGTCCCAGCTACTTGGGAGGCTGAGGTGAAAGGACCACTTGAACCCAAGAGATCGAGGCTGCAGTGACCAGTGACTGCACAATTGCACTCTAGCCTGGGCAACAAAGTGAGATCTTGTCTCAAAAAAAAAAAAAAAAAAAAAGTAAATAAATAAATAATAAAATAAAATAGGCCAGACATGGTGGCTCATGCCTATAATCTCAGCACTTTGGGAGGCCAAGGTGGGTGGATCACTTGATGCCAGGAGTTTGAGACCAGCCTGGCCAACATGGTGAAACACCGTCTCTACTAAAAATACAAAAAAAAGTCTGAGCGTGGTGGCTCATGCCTGTAATCCCAGCACTTTGGGAGTCTGAGGTGGGAGGATCGCCTGAGGTCTGGAGTTTGAGACCAGCCTGGCTAAAAATACAAAAAAATTAGCCAGGTGTGGTGGTGGGTGCCTGTAATCCCAGCTACTTGGGAGGCTGAGGCAGGAGAATTTGTTGAACCTGGGAGGTGGAGTTTGCAGTGAGCTGAGATAACGCCATTGCACTCCAGCCTGGGCAACAAGAGGGAAAGTCCATCTCAAGCAATTCTCCTGCCTCAGCCTCCCAAGTAGCTGGGACTACAGGCGCCTGCCACCATGCCCGGCTAATTTTTTGTTTTTGTATTTTTAGTAGAGACGGGGTTTCACCGTGTTAGCCAAGATGGTCTCGATCTCCTGACCTCGTGATCTGCCCGCCTCGGCCTCCCAAAGTGCTGGGA
Organism: Pongo abelii; assembly: GCF_028885655.2. Classification (NCBI taxonomy): domain Eukaryota; kingdom Metazoa; phylum Chordata; class Mammalia; order Primates; family Hominidae; genus Pongo; species Pongo abelii. The sequence continues at coordinate 90,598,753 of NC_071990.2, read as the reverse complement.
TTACAGGCGTGAGTCACTGCGCCCAGCCAATGGCATTATTTCTAACAGTCCTGAACTAGAACACAAATGTCTATGACAGTAAGATAAATAAATTATTGTTCAATTGAAATACATACAGTAGTGAGAAAGAATTTACTATTGCTATACTCAACACAGGCATGAACCTCACATATTGCTTAATGAAATAAGCCAAATAGTATCTACAGTTATAATTCCATTTGAAAGTTCAAAGACAAGCAAAACTAATCTATGATAATATAAATCAGAGATAGTGTTCTGATAATGTTTGTCCCTAGGGAGAAGGAAGGACTATTACTAGGAATAGGGGGCACTCTGGAGGGCTGGTAATGTTCTAATTCTTGATCTGGGTGCTGTTACACAAGTGTTTACTTTGTGAAAACTATTTGTTTCATGCACTTTTCTATGTGAATGCCATACCTCAATTTTAAGTTTGGCATTTTTATGTCTATACCTTCTTCCTAACAAGGCAAGAACTGTAACACTTATATGCTTCCTTGATCTCCTCTACTCACCTTTATGTTGATACTGTCTAAAATTATAATTCTGGTTTATCGCTTTCTAAAAAAATCTTTCTCCCCCTATACACATCTTACCAAGGTATCTGAACACTGTTATCCCCACAGATTTTATAGTATCTTCTGGACTTTTTGTTGAGTATTTTTTCCAAAATTTTTCAATGCGAATCATTGGCAAATCTTTTTTTTTTTTTTTTTTTTTTCTTGAGATGGAGTCTTGCTCTGTCACCAGGCTAGAGTGCAGTGGCCCTATCTCGGCTCACTGCAACCTCTGCCTCCAGGGTTCAAGCGATTCTCCTGCCTCAGCCTCCCAAGTAGCTGGGATTACAGGCGTGCGCCACCACACCCAGCTAATTTTTGTATTTTTAGTAGAGACGGGGTTTCACCATGTTGGCCAGGATGGTCTTGATCTCTTGACCTAGTGATCCACCCACCTCAGCCTCCCAAAGAACTGGGATTACAGGCATGAGCCACCCCACATGGCCCGGCAAAACTTTTTTCATTTTTTAAAAAAAATTTTAAGTAGCTTTAGAGGTACAAGTGGTTTTCAGTTACATGGATGAACTGCACAGTGCTGAAGTCTAGTATTTTGGTGCACCAGTCACCCAAGTCGCAAACATTGTATTCAATATGTAGTTTTTCATCCCTTCCCCGTTCCACCTTCTGAGTCTCCAATCTCCGTTATACCACTCTGTATGCCTTTGCATACCCATTTATAAGCGAGAACATGTGGTATCTGGCTTTTTTTTCTCTGGTTCCCAAGTTTTATTCACAAACTCATACGAAATATTCCAGACGAATGAATTTTAATCCTCATCTTCCTCCTATTTGTCCTGGCTAATTTGGAAGTAATGTAATTCATAACTTTCTTCGCTGTTAGCAACTACGTGCAACCAATCACACAGATTATTCTTCTTCAAAATTTTTTTGTGAGATATTTCAAATACCTTTAGGAAAAAGTCACCTCAGAAGTCATGGTGATCTTGCTCTTGGTCCTCCACCTAGATTCCCGGCGTTTCCATTCACTTTGATCCCCTCTTGCAAAAACTGCTCAAAATTAGCAGCATCCATGATTCCATCTTCTACAGTGGGTGCAATTAAGAGTAAACTTCAGAACCTGCTTTTTTTTTTTCTGCCCTGCTTTGCCACAAGCTTTTTCATGAGTGCCATGGTGGCATGGAAGCAGAAAGGGGTATCTGGGTTTTTTTGTGTTTGCTTTTTGATACGGAGTCTCACTTTGTTGCCCAGGCTGGAGTGCAATGGCACAGTCTCAGCTCACTGCAACCTCCGCCTCCCAGGTTCAAGTAATTCTCCCTGCCTCAGCCACTTGAGTAGCTAGGATGACAGGCGCCTGCCATCACACCCGCCTAATTTTTGTATTTTCAGTAGAGACAGCGTTTTGCCATGTTGGCCAGGCTGGTCTCAAACTTCTGACCTCAGGTGATCTGCCCGCCTCACCCTCCCAAATTGCTGGGATTACAGGTGTGAGTCAGCACACCTGAATGTTATCTGGTTTTCAATTCCTGAGTTACTTCACTTAGAACAGCCTCCAGTTCCATACAAGTTGCTGCAAAAGACATTATTCTTTTTGTGTGGCTGAGTAGCACTCCATGATATATGTATACCACATTCTCTTTATCCACTCATCAATTGATGGACACTTAGGTTTATTCTGTCTTTGTAACTGTCAATTGTGCTGCAATAAACATGTGTGTCTTTCTGATATAGTGACTTCTTTTCCTTTGGATAGAGATCTTTGGTAAATCTTAATGTTTTTATTAAGTCCTCACATTTGAATGACAAATTTAGATAGATTAAAACTTTAAGTCCAGTACTTTAAATAGGACGTTATTTTCCTGCATCCAGTATTGCACTTGAGAAGACTGAAGTCAATCTTATTCTTGTTCCTTTATACATTTACTCTAAAAGCTTTTAGATTTTTCTCGTTACCCTGATACTCTTCAATTTCAGTATGTCTCTCGTTTGGCACCCTATGGCCCTTTCAATCTCTATTTTTTTCCTCCTTCTAGGCCTCTTACCTGAATGTTGGCACACCTACTTCTGGCTTCCATCTTGCTTAAATCCGCTTTCGTATTTCCTACATTCTTTTTCTTGCTTCCTTCTGGGGGTTTCTCAGCCTGATTTTCCAACTAATTTATTCTGCACCTGTATCTATCCTTTTTTTTTTTTGAGACAGAGTCTCACTCTGTCACCCAGGCTGGAGCACAGTGGCGTGATCTTGGCTCACTGCAACCTCCACCTCCCGGGTTCAAGCAATTCTCTGCCTCAGCCTCCCGGGTAGCTAGGAATACAGGCACCCACCACCATGCCCAGCTAATTTTGGTATTTTTAGTAGAGACAGGGTTACACCATCTTTCAGGCTGGTCTTGAACTCCTGACCTCATGATCCACCTGCCTCAGCCTTCCAAAGTGCTGGGATTACAGGCATGAGTCACCACGCCTGGCCTACTCCATTTATTATGTTATTTATTTTAAATGTTTCATTATTTCTTGTATCACGTTGCTAACATCTTTTAATGTTTATTAGTTTCATTTTAGATTCTGAAAGTCTTATGTAATCCAGTTTTCTTTTGAACCAGTAGTATCTTTCGGTTATCATATTGTTTGTGAACTCACTTACCTGGTGGTATGAAATCTTCTGAGAGTATGCACTGGAGAAGGACTGATGGCCAACCCTCTAGTTGGTATTAAGGGTTCAAAGAGAGGGAAGGGGACAAGCCCCATGTTGGAGAGGCCTAGCACTACAAAACCACTGCTATTTATTTCAGTGTGTAATCCTTTAGGACAAGGCTTCTTCCTTTGGACACCCTGAGAAAAATGGCAATGAGAAGAGGCACTCCCTAGAGTCTAGGGCCTAGATTATTAACTGAGAAGTTCTGTGAGTCTGAAGGCAGAAGGGTGAAGAAGTAATGCCCAAGCTAATCAATCCTTACACCTGTTTTCTCCAAAGCTTCACCCAAAAAGCTCTTGTGCTACTCTAATTTTATCTGTGAGGACACCTGCAGCAGAGATATGATTCACCGTTCTGGTACTTGCTGTGAGAAGGCAGGCAACAGCAATCAGTTTTCTCAATCTACTCAGAGCCATTCAGGTAGCCACACCCCCACCAGGAACCACTTCAAAATTGCACCCTAGGTCCCCTGGGACTTTTACCTCTTTTGATTTTTTAAATTATTACCTAAACACAATAAAAGTAAAAGAAACATTCGAATCAAAATACAACAAAACTTTACATGGTTTTATTATACATGTTATTATTGAAATAATAACTGTTATTATTGAAAGCAAACTTTATACAAAAAGTTTTATACAGATAAAAAAATCCTTGGCTAGGCAAAGCCATCTATGTGTGTGCATACACAGAAACACACATACATACATATACACACAGTATTTTACATCATAATTATACATATTTATAAATACATTATTTAAATTATTTTACAATATACCAAAACAAGGAGAGGCAATTATAAAAGCAAATAAAAAATGGATGAACACTTGAACTAAATAGTCACTAAGTTTAAAATGCTACAAAACTATTTTTTTATCTAGAAAGTCATTTCTTTAAAATATCAAAACTAAGATTTCAATACATCACTGTTGCTTTCATTTTGGTAAGTTCTAACATGTTTAAAAATAAATATTTTGACCAAAAACAGATAAGCAAATCAGAATGATGACTAGAACAAGCTGAACATGCTGATGTGAAATTAGAGAGTCACTGAGTAATAACAAATGTAGATTATCATCTGGTAACCAAAAAGGTGATAAACCTCCCTCTAGTGCTCATTTAAAACATGAGGAATTTGAAGCTTCTGTGTAGTATGCAATATCAATTAAGAGTCCCAGGAATTCAGCAACTTATCTGTAATGTAAGAAAATGCTAAAGTTATTATTCTATTTTTCTGATAGGACTATCTCATAATGTGTTATCTTAAATGAGCTCCATTTAGACAATATTGGTGTTTAATAAACTAGCTTTCTCATCTTCCAATTGGTCTCAAAATTAAAAAAAAAAAACTAGCTTTTGCAATCAGTTTGGTAACTATCATTATACTTTGATATTGACAAAAATTTAATAGGACTACAGTACTTGTGGGGAAAAAAAATCAGTTAAGAGGCAAGCTACGAATGAAATAACCCACAATATGTGCTATCCTGCAAGCAAAGAAATCTCAAATATCAAATTCATTAAATGGTTTTAGATTTTTGGCCAGATGCAGTAGCTTACGCCTGTAATCCGAGCACTTTGGGAGGCCAAGGCAGATGGATTGCTTGAGTCCAGGAGTTCAAGACTAGCCTGGGCAACGTGGTGAAACCCCATCTCTGTTTAAAAGAATTTATATTCTCTTCACAAGAGAATGGAAATCATACTTTAATATAACATTAAGGTAAAAAAAGAGAAACGATTTAATTTCTTAAAGGCAGCAAAAATCTTAAAAAGCACAGTTAATCTAATAGATAATCAAGCCCTTTTGCCCAGAGCTTTTTTAAAAAAAAGTTCTTTAGAATAAGCTTCTTCTCCAAATTCCCCATTATTCAAGCTTACATTCTGTTGTGTGTTTTGTTCAAGTGATTCTCCTGCCTCAGGCTCCCAAGTAGCTGGGATTACAGGCACGTTCCACCATGCCCAGCTAATTTTTGTAATTTTGGTAGAGATGAAGTATCGTCATGTTGGCTGGGCTGGTCTCGAACTCCTGAACTCAGGTGATCCGCCCACCTTAGCCTCCCAAAGTGCTCAGATTACAGGCATGAGCCACTGCACCCGGCAACATTCTGAATTATATAAATAGAAATTTAACGTCATAATCACTTGAACCCAAGAGGCAGAGGTTGCAGTGAGCTGCGATTGTGCGGCGGCACTCCAGCCTGGGCGACAGAGTGAGACTCCGTCTCAAAACAAACAAACAAAAGAAATTTAACATCATGGTAAACTGCCACACATATTTTGAAGATTTCACTAGCACTGCGCTCTATGTCCAAATTTTTTTTTTCTTTTCTTTCTGAGAGGCAGAGTCTCACTCTGTCTTTCAGGCTGGAGTGTAGTGGCACAATCTTGGCTCACCGCAACCTCCACCTCCCAGGTTCAAGCGATTCTCATGCCTCAGTCTCCCAAGTAGCTGGGATTACAGACACGTGCCACCATGCCTAGCTAATTTTTGTATTTTTTGTAGAGATGGGGTTTCACCATGTTGGCCAGGCTGGTATAGAATTCCTGGCCTCAAATGATCTGCCCACCTCGGCCTCCCAAAGTGCTGGGATTACAGGCGTGCCACTGTGCCTGGCTCTGTATGTCCAAATATAGTTGCTATTCAGATTTAATTCAAACTTCATTTAAAACTGCATGTTTTGCGTTCAAATAATTAGGACACCAAATCAATTAAAAATATTGTGATACATTAAATATCTTTAAATTTTTGCTTACATAAAAATCCAAAATATTTAAGCAATTGGCAGAGGTCTTACAGAAAAAACCTGCTGGTAATCTATTTACTTACTTAGGTTTTAGAGACTGGATCTCACTATATTGCCCAGGCTGGAGTGTATTGGTTATTCACAGGCGCAATCCTAGTACCCTAGCCTCAGATTTCTGGGCTCAAGCGATCCTCTTGCCTCAGCCTCTCGAGTAGCTGGGACTATAGGTGGGTACCACCACACCCAGCCTTCTGCTGATAATTTAAATATTATTGCCCTAATAAACCTGTGTGTACAAGAACGACTTGTACGACAAGTACAAAAACAAAAACTAAGGAAACATGTCTGTGAACATTATTAACAATTTAATATGGTAAATCATGTCATCAATTGGGATGACAATAAACTTTACAAATGTTTTGTATTTTAATTAGCACTAATTAAAAATGTAAGAAATATTAAATTACCATCACTACACAGACTTCACTGCTTATGAACCACATACTGCTTTTGAAGAATGTTTGATTTATCTATAAAAACTTTATTATTAATCAAATGGATTTCCCCCCACCTTAGACTCATCAGCAATCAGAAGGTTGAGGAGAGATGCCATGCTGATCTGAACTGCAGCAGGCTTCACTCTGAGCACGTCCCTGTGGATGAGGTCACCTTAGATGCCTGCTCGAGCAATCATCCTCCAACCTGTGACTGAAGCAGGAACTCAACTGGATGTCTCTCACCCACTATTCACATCTTCAATGACTAACAGGCCATTAACTGCACAACTACAGTGTCAAACATTTATTTTACTAGTCTCCTGTAGTGTAACCATTAACTACCTGCATTTTGACTTTTCAAAGAGCTTCATTAGCTGCTGGAATCTTTCTGAGACCTGAAAATTTAAAAATGAGTGTTAATTATAAATACCTCAGTAATCTTTTTTCATCTTTGAAGAATACTTTCATAAGACAGCTAAAGACAGAGAAAGTCACCTTCAATAATAAAGAGATGAAGTAATGTTTAGAAAAATATCTTCATGGCCAGGTGTGGTGGCTCATGCCTGTAATCCCAGCACTTTGGGAGGCGAGGCAGGCAGATTACCTGAGGTCGGGAGTTCAAGACCAGCCTGACCAACACGGAGAAACCCCGTCTCTACTAAAAATACAAAATTAGCCAGGCGTGGTGGTGCATGCCTGTAATCCCAGCTACTCAGGAGGCTGAGGCAGGAGAATCACTTGAACCCAGGAGGCGGAGGTTGCAGTGAGCCGAGATCGCGCCATTGCACTCCAGCCTGGGCAACAAGAGTAAAACTCTGTCTTTAAAAAAAAAAAAAAAGAAAAATATCTTCATACTAAAGGTGATTACTAGTTAACTTTTCAATATTGAACTTTTTTTTTTTTTGAGATGGAGTTTCGCTCTTGTTGCCCAGGCTGGAGTACAATGGCACAATCTCGGCTCACTGCAACCTCTGCCTCCCGGGTTCAAGCGATTCTCCTGCCTCAGCTTCCTGAGTAGCTGGGATTATAGGCATACGCCACCACGCCTGGCTAATTTTTTTGTATTTTTAGTAGAGAACGGGGTTTCTCCATGTTGGTCAGGCTGGTCTCGAACTCCTGACCTCAGGTGATCCGCCTGCCTCAGCCTCCCAAAGTGTTGGGATTACAGGCGTGAGCCACCGCACCCGGCTTTTTTTTTTTTTTTTTAAGAGACAGAGTCTTGCTGTCACCTAGGCTGGAGTGTGCAGTGTCAAGAGCATAGCTTACTGTAACCTGGGCCCAAGGAATCCTCCCAGTCGGCCTTCCAAAGTGCTGGGATTACAAACATTAATATTTCTTAAACAAGCAAACATCAGTTTACAAAACAATCAGGATTGTCTCAGTCATACTCCTTCCACAGTTACCAAGTTTTTAACAGTCCTACACTGAGCCATACTTTTAAAGAGGCTGGCTAATAAATATCTACATATTCTAACACTCAAAAAGTAAATCTAAGCCAGCTCAGGAGTTCAAATCTAGCCTGGGCACCATAATGAGACTCCATCTCTTAAAACATTTTTTTCACACCTGTAATCCCAGCACTTTGGGAGGCCGAGGTAAGCAGATCACATGAGACCCAGAGTTCAAGACCAGCCTGGCCAACATAGCAAAACTCCGCCTCTCCAGGAATCTACTAAAAATACAAAAAATTAGCTGGGTGTGGTGGCACACACCTGTAATCCCAGATACTCGGGTGGTTTAAGCACAAGAATCACTTGAACCCAGGAGGTGGCGGTTGCAGTGAGCCAAGATCATGCCATTGCACTCCAGCAAGGTCAACAAAGCAAGACTCTGTCTCAAAAAAAAAAAAAAAAAGAGAAGACTGAGTGAAACTAACTTTAATTCAAAAAGAAAAAAAATTCAATCTAAACATTTATTTATTTACTTTTATCTGAAACAGGGTCTCACTCTGTCTCAAGCTGGTGTGCATGTCTCAAGATGGTGTGCAGTGGCATGAACACAGCTCACTGTAGCCTCAACCTCCTGGGCTCAAGTGATCAATTTGCCTCAGCCTCCCGAGTAGCTAGGACTACAGGTGCATGTCACCATGTCCTGCTATTTTTTTTGTTTTTTGTAGAGACATGGTCTCACTATATTGGCCAGGCTGGCCTTGAACTCCTGGGCTCAAGCGATCCTCCCTCCTCAGCCTTCCGAGCTGAGACCACAGGTGCACATGACAGCACCCATTAATTTTTAAAAATTTTTCTGTAGAGGCAGAGGTCTTACCATGTTGCCTGGATGGTCGCAAACTCCTGGCTTCAAGGGATCCTCTCACCTTGGCTGTGCTGGGATTATAGATGTGAGCTACCATACCTAGCCTAAATCTTAAGTATTTAAAGTAGCAACATCTGTGAACCAATAGAGATATAAAAATTGGGTAGTTACCTGATTTGGATTTTTATCCAACTTGGCGGCTAAATATGCAAATGTTTTAAATGATGGCCCTCTTTTCTGACACTCCAATAAAATTTCCCGGTCATCATTTCTGAGGAGGAAAAAATCGTATTTAGTTTTAGTACACTGTAGTAGAAAGGTAATAAAAATCCCACTGCCTCGAAGTCCACCAACCAGGGAAATTTAAACCCATAGGAAAAAGGAAAAGTGTATATACCAAAATATGGACAATGGGTATCTCTGAGAAATAAGATTTAGATGATCTTGCTCTATGAGTTCATATGTATTCTATAACAAATGTACTGATTTATTTTCTTAATGACAAAATTAAAGTATTTCTTTTTAATTCTACCTTTAATGTATACACTAAAAAACTGAGGCCCCAAAGATGGTCACAGACATAATAAGCAGAAGAACCAGAACTAAAATAGAATCCATATCTTCTAATTCCCAGACCTCTGCTTTTTCTGCATACTCTGACCAAATGGGTATTAATACAATTGCTGAGATTTTATACTGCCATCTGCAAAGTTACCTGAAATGGGGATTTGAGGACTGTGGAATTAACAAAACTGATCACCAGTTTTCACAAAACTCAGCTTCTCTCATTAAGCATTCTAGTCAAGTATATCTACCTCTAGTCCAGTGATTCATAACTGTGGTTACTTTTACATCTGAATGGGGTCTTGATTTTCTTAAACAGTTCATATAAAACTCAAAAGTGTACGGGCACAGCATCTCATGCCTATAATCCAGCACTTCAGGAGGCTGAGGTGGGCAGATCACCTGAGGTCAGGAGTTCGAGACCAGCCTGACCAACATGGAGAAACCCCGTCTCTACTAAAAATACAAAATTAGCTGGGCGTGCCCTTGTAATTCAGCTACTCAGAAGGCTGAGGCAGGAGAATCACTTGAATCCAGGAGGCAGAGGTTGCAGTGAGCCAAGATGGTACCATTGCACTCGAGTCTGGGCAACAAGAGTGAAACTCTGTCTCAAACAAACAAACAAACAAAAACCCTCAAAAGTACAACCAGTTTACAAAACTGCAAACTTCTAATCTGGAGGAAAAATCAAATTATTAGGTTGCTGCAAAAGTAATTGTGGTTTTGCACCAACCTATACCAACGCTCCCATTTTCTGCTGTTTCATCACTTATCATTCCTTCTAAGATGTGCTTACACCAGTTCCTTCCAAATGAAGTAAGTTTTTAATTTAAAAAGTGAAGTTAAAACACACTTTTTCCCTTCACTTTTTAACTTTTTTTCACTTCACTTTTTTTTAAATGAAAAACTTCACTTTTTTTAACTTCACAATAGAGCTTTTCAAAGTGAAAAGTTATATCCATGGTACTACTGCACACCTCTGGTTAAGAGCCACCGTTCTAGAATGTACAACAGTACAGCAGGACTGTACTTTAGAATGTATCTTCAACTAAATTTGGCCACTTTTGAAGTCATCATTTTCCTTATTTTAGGATGATAAAGCTATGAAGACATGACAGATTAGATATCTTTAGGTTTTTTTTTTTTCCGAGAGGGAGTCTTGCACTGTCACCCAGGCTGGAGGGCAGTGGCGTGATCTCAGCTCACTGCAAGCTCCACCTCCCAGGTTCACGGCCATTCTCCTGCCTCAGCCTTCCGAGTAGCTGGGACTACAGGTGCCTGCCACCATGCCTGGCTAGGTATCTTTAGGTTTTCTGTTTTTTTTTTTTTTTTTTTTTTTGAGACAGAGTTTTGCTCTGTCACCCAGGCTGGAGTATAACCTTTGCCTCCCAGGCTCAAGTGATCCTCCTGCCTCAGCCTCCCAAGTAGCTGGGACCACAGGCCTGCACCACCACACCTGGCTAATTTTTTTTTTTTTTTTTGAGACAGAGTCTCGCTCTGTTGCCCAGGCTAGAATGCAGTGGCGTGATCTCGGCTCACTGCAAGCTCTGTCCCCCAGGTTCATGCCATTCTCCTGCCTCAGCCTCCCGACTAGCTGGGACTACAGACGCGTGCCACCACGCCTGGCTAAGTTTTTGTATTTTTGGTAGAGACTGGGTTTCACCGTGTTAGCCAGGATGGTCTCGATCTCCTGACCTCGTGATCCGCCCGCCTCGGCCTCCCAAAGTGATGGGATTACAGGCGTGAGCCACTGCGCCCGGCCCTAATTTTTGTATTTTTTTGTAGAGACAGAATTTCGCCATGTTGCTCAAGCTGGTCCCAAACTCCTGGGCTCAAGTGATCCACCTGCCTCAGAGTCCCAAAGTACTGGGATTACAGGCATGAGCCACTGCGCCCAGCCAGACAGATTTCTGAGCTCGAAATTTCCTGGTGATTTAAATGTCTCACAAGATTCTTACCTTGTCCATAAAATGATAATTTCTCCCTTCTTTTTAATAACATTTTTTGCAGAAAGGCTTGTAGAAGTGGCAAGTGCTGCTGATGAATCCTTAATCCCTGGGGTTGCCTTTAATGATGAGGGATCTTTAGTCACAGGAGGGGCCTTCTTCTTATTGGCTTTCTTTCGGTGAGCTTCAGTATTCTCACAAGAATCTTGGGTAGGTTTCTTTGTCTTTTCCTTATTAGTTAAGTCTGTTTCCTTTCTTTGTTTTTTATGAGGATGATTTAGATCAGAAAAGTTTCTTCTCTTTTTGTGAGCATTATGCAAAGTCCCAGACAACTCCGAGTTATCACAATTTGATCCTGGCTCTGATTTTAATTCATCTTTTTTTACTTCACATGAACTGGGAGATTCTGTGGTCAAGTCGATATAGGTTTCCTCAACGATGCATTTTAAAGGCCTGTTTGCCACTTGTGCCTTTTCTTCCTTACAATTATCTTCATCTACCTGTATCACCCCACATCCCAAGTCTTCCACAGCTAATTCAGGATGATTACCTTCACTTTTAGTCTCACTTGAAGCATCTTGTGTCAAATCAATAAAAGCACCTACAGTATCAGCCTGCAAAGAACTGTCTAATATTTGAGCATTCTGATTTAAATTGCCTCCAGAACACCCCAACTGATCAATATTTAAAACTGTTACTTCTATGAATTCCCCCAAGTTTTTGGTTTCAGTGACTGGATCTTTTGTTAGATCTATGTATGTGTTTGGAAGATGTTCCCCAACAGAGTGTGAGATTTCTTCCATTGAAGGCAATTCTTCAATGCTTTCAGGCACTTTTGTTTCCCATACTTGATGCAATTTGAAACATTCATCAGCCACTTCATCACTATGACCGATCTTATCTGAAGCATCTTTAAGAAATTCATATATATCAGGAACCTGTGTTTGTATCATAGAGCTCTGTTCTTCATGAGTTGACTTGCTGCTATCAACATTTTTGTTGGAATTTTCCAATTCCTCCACAGATTTAAAAACTGTGTTCTGACATGAAATATATTCTTTCTCTGCTTCTTCATCAGCTTCCTTTCCATGTCTGGGCAAAGATGTCAATGATTCATCAGGCATCATACTCTGTTTAAGACCAGAAGAGGTAGATGGTGTTGCACGTCGTATTTTCACAATGAAATGATCATTGGACTTTTCCATTATGACGGCATGCATAGGTAGATTAGGGTGGTACTGAAAGCCTGGAGCAACAGATCGGCTTGTCCAGGAAGAAGAACAACTTGATTTACTGCTTGAATTATCAGACTCCAGAGCTAAATGAATATCTTGCTCAGATGCATCCTCTTCCTCAAGTAAGGCATCTTCACTAAAATGAGCACTAATGACTTCTTCAGGAGTTGAACTGGATGACACATCAGGCTTTAAAAAACTGAGATGACCATCTGACTTCAGAGGCGACGGTACTGTTAAAGAGACTGCTAGATCTTCAAGAAGTATGGAAGAAACGCAGGGCTTGCTCTTTTCTACACTACACACATTATCTTTACTTAAAGGTAGGTTAGTAGACACTTCAAACATACAACTTTCATCCAACACATCAGGATGAACCGGCAATGAAAGCCCTGAAGACAGAGATGGACCTTTTTCAGATGATAATAATGACCAATTATCATCACTAATCATTTTAGGACATGGAGAAGCCACCCCTGAAACTAGCTCTTCTGTTGTACAAGCTGGTATAGACTCGCACTTAAGAGTCTCTAGCAGCTGCTTCTCTGGAGTCTTTAACTCCCACTCACTTTTTTCAGTACAGTTAACACTGCTGTCTAAAAGATCAGAACCTTGCAACAAACTTTTAAATATTTCACCCATTTGTGCATCACTCACTAAATTAAAAGTAAGGCTCGATGCTTGCTGTTCGGTAAGAATCTCGAAACTTCGTTCTGGCTTCAAAGTTGCATGCTGGGATGTCTGTGCATCCTCTATGCTGCTTCCTTCGTTTTTTTCTGACTTTGGGGTGCTTGGACAGTGTAGTTCCAAGGAGCGCTCTTCGGATCGAGAGTTCTTTATATTATCAAAGCAGGTGTTAAAATTTTTTTTAATGTCATGCTTTACAGTGTTAATACTGGAGTTATTTTGGTCTTGATAATTTTCCTCAGATTTTTTACATCCCACTAAAGACTTATAATGAACAGGGTCTTCTGATTTTGATAATTTTTCTTTCAGCAATTCTCTGTTGGAGTTGTCCACACTCCTTTTCTGACTATTTGAATACTGCGCATTCTGTTTACTTGTTTTTTCAAGTTTGCCTTCATCACTATCTCTTCCAAAGCTTTTGGAATCACATACTAAGATTTTCTTAAGCTTTGCAAACAAATAATCAAGTTGGTCATCTACAAACTTCCACAATTTCTTTTTCATATCTGGTAGCTGCTGTTCAAATAAACGATCAACTATGCCATTCTTTTTAACTTGCTTAAGTTTAGACTCTATAACATCACAGAGATTCTTCTGTAAGGTAGTTACCGACTTAGAGATTTTGTGTAAGTTGAGATGTTTAATTAGAGATGTAAAACTCAAAATTGCTGACTCAATAATTCTGTGAAATTGTATTAACGAAAATTTTGCCTTGAATTTCATATAATTTTTTCTTACATGTTTTCTTATCATTCGTAACATGTGCATGATCTCTTGTTCAGAAGAGGGTACAGCAATAATTGGAACTATTTTTTCCAAGCTGGAAGTGCTCATCACTTTATCTTTCTTCTCTGTTTTTGAAGATCTGCTAGATTTATCAGGTCTTTTATTCCATTTGTTATTGGTCTGATGGATTCTTACATGTGTTTTCCTACTGTCTTTATCTAAACACACAGTACTTTTCCCACGTCGTGGGATAGTCTTTGACTTCCGCACATCAGCTGACGCTCTAGGCTTGGAATTTTTTTCAAAACTTTCTTGTGGTTTAGATGTTTCACTATCACTTCTAATTTCTCCTTCTTCTAATTCATCTAATGGTGAATTCTTACATGTGTCTGCTTCTGTACATTTGTCAGATTTGTAAATTGGCTTTTGATTTTCCTTATTGAGATCAGACTGACTCTTAGAGGTAGAATGAGCTGAATTTGGTAAAAACATATCTGTAGAAGAGAAAAATATATTAAACACATTTATAGAAGATAAAAGTATATTAAAGTTTGGTCATTTGACATGTCCATATTAAATATTACATATAACAAAAAATTAAATACTGAGGCAATTCACTGTTTGTTTTTTTTTGTTGTTTTTTGAGACGGAGTCTCACTCTGTCGCCCAGGCTGGAGTTCAGTGGCGCAATCTCAGCTCACTGCAAACTCGCCTCGCAGGTTCACGCCATTCTCCTGTCTCAGCCTCGCGAGTAGCTGGGACTACAGGTGCCTGCCACCATGTCTGGCTAATTTTTTTTGTATTTTTAGTAGAGATGGGGTTTCACCATGTTAGCCAGGATGGTCTTGATCTCCTGACCTCGTGATCCGCCCGCCTGGGCCTCCCAAAGTGCTGGGATTACAGGCGTGAGCCACCGCGCCCGGCCGGCAAGTCACTGTTTTACTAGTTCTTTTTGAAGCAGAATGTTAACGCCTAATATTTGTATCACTGATTTTTTTTTTTTGAGAACGAAGTCTTGCTGTGTCGCCCAGGATGGAGTGCAGTGGTGCAGTCTTGGCTCACTGCAACCTCTACCTCCTGGGTTCAAGCCAATTCTCCTGCCTCAGCCTCCTGAGTAGCTGGGACTACAGGCGACTGCCCCCACGCCCAGCTAATTTTTGTATTTTTAGTAGAGACAGGGTTTCACCACGTTGGCCAGGCTGGTCTCAAACTCCTGACCTCATGATCCACCTGCCTCAGCCTCCCAAAGTGCTAGGATTACAGGTGTGAGCCACCATGCCCAGCCTGTATCATTGGTTTTTATTGATCTTAAAAAGTGCTCGGGGCCGGGCGCGGTGACTCACTCCTGTAATCCCAGCACTTTGGGAGACTGAGGAGGGCTGATCATGAGGTCAAGAGATCCAGACCAACCTGACCAACATGGTGAAACCCCATCTCTACTAACACAAAAATTAGCCGGGCATGGTGGCGGGTGCCTGTAATCCCAGCTACTTGGGAGGCTGAGGCAGGAGAATCACTTGGGCCTGGGAGGCGGAGGTTGCAGTGAGCCGAGATCACACCACTGCACTCCAGCCTGGCGACAGAGTGAGACTCTCTCTCAAAAAAAAAAAAAAGAAACAAAAAACAACTCTGGCTGGGTGTGGTGGCTCACGCCTATAGTCCCAACACTTTGGGAGGCAGAGATGGGCGGATAACAAGGTCAGGAGTTCAAGACCAACCTGGCCAATATGGTGAAATCCTGTCTCTACTAAAAAAAAATACAAAAATTAGCTGGGAGTGGTGGCACGCACCTGTAGTCCCAGCTACTTGGGAGGCTGAGGCAGGAGAATTGCTTGAACTCAGGAGGCAGAGGTTGCAGTGAGCCAAGATCGTGCACACTGCACTCCAGCCTGGGGGACACAGTGAGACTTCAACTAAAAAAAAACAAAAAACAAAAAAACCCTCCATGTGCACTTCTAGATAACAGGGGCTGAGTAATATGCTACTTTTTATGTTATTAAAAAAGAAAAAGCACCAATTTATCTTATGTATTTTACATTCTCATAAAATGCAAAGTTATAGAAGATAATATGAACTATTACCTTTATGGCTGTTATTATACACTGGAACTTGAGGTGGGCTTTCATTTCTAAGAACTTTTGCTACAGGTCTCACTGGACTATTCAGAGGACTGATGGCTTCTGGAATAGGTCTCAGGTGACTAAGGTCAATGCTCAAAACCGAGTTATCATCATCATGATATACTGAGTTTGTTTCACCAGTTGCCATTCTGTGGTCCATTAACTCAGTCTGCTGAAGTGAAGAATCTAGAGTCTCTTTAGGTAAGCAAGGCTCCAAATGACACGACTTACTCTCAACCAGTGGTGTAACTATAACAGAAGGCTCAAATTTTGGGTTATTGTCTTCTGAAAGCATTATTGGCAAAATATCAGCTTCCTCAATTGAAGGCTGCAAAATGCTTTCAGTGGTTTCACTCACTGTTGTTGAAAGTGCCACCTTCATTTCCATACCTTCAGAAATACCACAAGAATCTGAATTATCATTTCTTTTGGTATCCAATTCCAAGCCAAAGTTTTCAGACACATCTGTTTGTAATACATCCATTACCACAGGAGCTGCTGCCCTCCCATTATTAATGGTTTGTTTCATTCCTGTTGATGGAAACAAGGATTCTGTCTGTTGTATTTCCACAGGAGATGGGAAGGAAGTCTCTGTACCACAAATGGGCACTTCACAATGCATAGTATTGTCAACAGATCTAACTAACAAACTATTTTCGTCTTCTATGTTGGTTTCTGAGATACTGATCCTGGGTTCAGTCACTGCTAGAAGAGCAACCTTTGGTTCCAATAACGTTGACTTGGTTTCCCCCATGGTATGTTCACTGACAGAGGCTTCCCCCAAGATATGTTCACTGATGAAGGGAACATATGCCACTGTTTTAGCTTGCATTGAAGACTCTGAATCACATATACCACTGGACTTGGGAACATCAGTTATTTTATGCTGATTATCCTGAGAAACAGGTTGCTTTTTAGCAGGAGAAAGAGTTAAGTTCAATTTTTTCATAAAACTCAATTTTAGGTCTTTGTTTTTTGTTTCATTTGGACCACTCTCAGCTTTCATTGCAAGCTCTTTATCATCTGCTCCTTCAGAAACACCATTATCAAGGACTTCTCCCTTATCAGTCTTTGGCTCATTCTGTTTCTTTAACTCAGTAGTGGTTTTCTTAGTTTCCTTATTAGCCTTCTGCAAATGTTCTGCAGGTACTCTTTTTTCATTTCTAATATGCCTATTTTCTTCTTTGCTTTCTCGTTCTCTTTTCCTCTTATCTTCAGTTCTATGTCTTTCTGCTTTTAAAGGTGTATTTTCCCACTGGTGCATAGCATCAACTTCCTTAGAGTCAATGTTTTTGTGAGTTCTACTGTTTGAAAGAGAAGATGGACATCTTCCATCTTGAAAACTATGACTGTTTACACTCCTGTCTCTTTTACAATCTTCCCATCCTCTTCTCTCTTCTAGATGGTATTTACTTGAATTATGAGAAAATGTTATTTCATTCTTGGAATGAGGAAGTGATGCTCGTTCAGATCTTCTCCAGTGATCTTGGTCCTTTACTACTGATTTAGGTTTTTGATCAACTTTTCTTTCTTCTTTGTCTTGTGATTTAACTTCTTTCCTATTTATATTTTGTGATCTTTCACTTTGTCTTTCTAGTTTTTTGTCACTTTGAGAGTCTACTCGACTGTGTGACCTTTCTCCAGGGGTCTCCTTCTCCCAAGAAGAGTTAATGCGTTCACCTTTATAGTCAGAATCTGAGTTACTTTTAAACTTTGAACTTTTGCTTTCAGTCTTTGGTTCACCTTTACCATATTTCTCAGGATGTCCTTGTAGCCTTTGACTAGCCTCCAATATCCTTGGTTCACCATCACCACAGCCAGTACTTAAGTCTTTTCGTACTCTTTCAGTTCCTCTGTTAAACTGGCTATGTCTAATATCTTTTCTTCCTCTTCTACTATCCTCATTTGAGCTATCCTCACCAACCTGATAATGAGAACGCGACCAAACACCATTAGTGCAGTGTTTCTCGACAGATGTAGGTAAATGTGAAGTACTCCTTTTATCAGAATGTGGTTTTCCTTCCTTTTCCAGATTTGGCGGTGAAGTGCTATGATGTACATCTTTAGAAACATCACTTTTAGCTCTGTGATCAGTCTTTGAACAATCATCCAAATGTGGAGATCTAGATTTAAGATCTTTTGTTTTAACTGTATCAAATGTCCTTGCAGTTTTATGATTATTTCGAAAATGCGGAAACTCAGACAATCTATTGTGAAATAAAAAAAAAAAAGTTATATTATATTTAGCAATATTCCAAACTTTATTCACATGAGTAATTCATGATTAAGAAATTACCAGCTTTGGCCGGGCATGGTAGCTCATGCCTGTAATCCCAGCACTTTGGGAGGCCGAGGCAGGTGGATCACTTGAGGTCAGGAGTTTGAGAGCAGCCTGGCCAACATGGTGAAACCCCGTCTCTATCAAAAATACAAAAAAATTAGCCAAGCGTGGTGGCAGGCACCTGTAATCCCAGCTACTTGGGAGCTGAGGCAGGAGAATTGCTTGAACCTGGGAGGTGGAGGTTGCAGTGAGCCGAGACTGTGCCACTGTACTCCAGCCTGGGTGACAGAGCAAGACTCTGTCTCAGCCTCAACCTCCTGGTTGAGAAAGAAATTACCAGCTTTGGCCAGATGTTGTGGCTCATGCCTGTAATACCAGCACTTTAGGAGGACAAGGCGGGAGGATCATTTGTTTGAGCCCAGGAGTTCAAGATCAGCCTGGGCAACATGGTGACATCCTGTCTCCAAAAAAATTTTTTGTTTTAATTAGCCAGGCATAGTGGTACATGCCTGTGGTCCTAGCTACTCGGAAGGCTGAGGTGGGAGGATCACTTAAGACCAGGAGGTTGAGGCTGCAGTGAGCCATGATTGCGCTATTGCACTCCAGCCTGGGTGACAGAACGAAGTGAGACCCTGTCCCTAAAAAAAAGAAGAAAAAGAAATTACCAGCTTCCAACTAAATTAGCCTGTTTTTAAAACATGAAATTCTTTTTCATGTGCTTTGCTCAAATAAGTTTTGAGGACCTGAGGATCTATCCCAATACTTGCCAATGGCTCTTAGACTTACTTCACCACAGTGCATAACTCCCCAGCTAACCACAAGTTCACTTCTTTTAGAACAAGTGACATTATTTTCTTGCCTTATTCCTTCTAGCTCAACTGAAACACAAGGAAAAGTAAAATCTTGCTAAACAACAGACATGATCAAAGTAAAACTCTAAATAATTCTCTATCCTAGTTTTCTGTTTCACATACAATCCCATAGCAAGCCAAAGCACCAAAGGCCATCTTAAGATGTTATATACTACGCAAAAGTAAAAAGGAATAGAGTTGTAATTCTTTCCTAGGAGAATGGTATATATTTACTGTTTAAAACAAACAAAAATCTAAGTCTTAAGGTTTTATATTAGTGTTTAAAAAAACTGGTAGGTTTCCTAGCAATAAAATGTAGATAGCTCAATTTAGCTTTTTTTTTTTTTTTTTTGAGACAGGGTCTTCCTCTTTCAACCAGGCTGAGTGCAGCAGCATGACCATGGCTCACTGCAGCCTTGATATCCTAGGCTCAAGCAATCCTCTCACTTCAACCTTCCAAGTAGCTGGGACTACAGGTACAAGCCACCACGCCCAGCCAATTTTTAATTTTTTGTAGAGATGGGATCTCACTATGCTGCGCAGGCTGGTCTCAAACTCCTGGACTCAAGCAATTCTCCTGCCTTCGCCTCCCAAAGTACTGGGGTTACAGGCGTAAGCCACTGTGCCTGGCCTATTTTGGCTTCTGGTAATAACTTCATCTTCCAGAAGTTCCATAATTTCTCTGAAATTTCATATATCTATTTCTAATCAGTAGTAAATGTGTAGAAAAACCCAAAACTTAAAAAACTCAGAAATATAGGGAGATTGTTATAGGAGAGGATTAGAAAAACACACAACCTAAAACAATGTGTAAACCTCATATGAACCCTGTTATGGATTGTGTCCCCTCTCCTGACCAAATTCATAATTTGAAGTTCTAACCCATTGTTCTTCAGAATATGACCTTATTTAAAGGGTCTTTACAGAAATAATCAAGTTAAAGTGATGTCCTCAAGGTGGGCCCTAATACAATATTACTGGTGTTCTTATAAAAAGGGGGAAATTTGGACACAGAGATACATTTAGAAAGAGGATATAAAGAGACATAGGAAGTAGACAACCATCTACGAGTACAGAGGCCTGAATCAGATCCTTCCTTCAGAGCCCTCAAAAGAAACTAACTTTGCTGACGCTTTCATTTTGGACTTCTAGCCTCCAGGACTGTGAGACAAATTTTGGTTGTTTAGGCCACCCATTTCTGGTAGTTTTGTTACACTAAGCCTAGGAAACTAATATAGATACTGACTCAACCGACCAACTGTTGGCAGATACCTTTGAGATCACTGGGGAAATGTAAACACGAAAAGCACTAACCATAAAAGGAATACCCTTGAAGCTGGGTGCAGTGGCTCATGCCTGTAATCCCAGCACTTTGGAGGGCCAGGCGGGCAGATCACTTGAGGTCAGGAGTTTGAGACCAGCCTGGCCAAAATGGTGAAACCCCGTCTACTAAAAATACAAAAAAATCTTTTTTTTTTTTATAATTTTTTTACAGGTGGTGCATGCCTGTAATCCCAGCTACTTGGGAGGCTGAGGTGGGAGGATCGCTTGAACCCAGCAGGCAAAGGTTGCAATGAGCTGAGATCACACCACTGCACTCCAGCCTGGGCAACAGAGCAAGACTCTGCCAAAAAAAAAAAAAAAAAGTCTGGGCACAGTGGCTCACGCCTGAAATCCCAACACTTTGGGAGGCCAAGGTGGGTGGATCACCTGAGGTCAGGAGTTCAAGACCAGCCTGACCAACATGGTGAAACCCCGTGTCTACTAAAAATACAAAAATATTAGCTGGGTGTAGGCTGGGTGCGGTGGCTCATGCCTGTGATCCCAGCACATTGGGAGGCCGAGGCAGGTGGGTCACCTGAGGTCAGGAGTTCGAGACCAGCCTGACCAACATGGTGAAACCCTGCCTCTACTAAAAATACAAAAATTAGCCAGCGTGGTGGCAGGTGCCTGTAATACCAGCTACTCAGGAGGCTGAGGCAGGAGAATGCTTGAACCTAGGAGGCATAGGTTGGAGTGAGCTGAGATCACGCCACTGCACTCCAGCCTGTGCAACAGAGTGAGACTCCACCTCAAAAAATAAAAAAAATTTTTTTTAATTAGCCGGTGGTGGTGGTGAGTGCCTGTAATCCCAGCTACTCGGGAGGCAGAATTGCTTGAACCTGGGAGGCGAAGGTTGCGGTGAGGCGAGATTGCACCATTTGCACTCCAGTCTGGGCGACAGAGTGAGGCTCTGTCAAAAAAAAAAAAAGGTCAGGCACAGTGGCTCACGCCTGTAATCCCAGCACTTTGGGAGGCTGAGGCAGGCGGATCATGAGGTCAAGAGATCAAGACCACCCTGGCCAACATGGTGAAACCCCATCTCTACTAAAAATACAAAAATTAGCTGGGCATGGTGGTGCGTGTCTGTAGTCCCAGCTACCCAGGAGGCTGAGGCAGGAGAATTGCTTGAACCCAGGAGGGGGAGGTTGCAGTGAGCCAAGATCGTACCACTGCATTCCAGCCTGGCGACAGAGTGAGACTCCATCTTAAAAAAAAAAAAAGTGAGTTAGTAGAAAGAAAGAAAATGAAAACAAGTTTACAAGTTTAGACAACTTTTTCAGAGGTTAGGCTATGAAGATAGGAACTTCTCTGGAGCAAAATATTGCCTCCAACCAATAAAAGAGAGAAATTAATGGAGAAAATCCCCTTGAGAAAGAAAAGAATATACAATTGAGAGATAGTATAAGGGCTGTTTATTAATAGGGTATATGAGCACAGATGCCCTCTTGATATTTTAGTAATTTAGTGGGGACCTAGAAGAACCCATGATATATATACCATCATCTCATCAGGGCAAACAGTATTAGAGCAAGAACTCAGTGTTTTAGGAAACTAAATATATTCTGAGAAATATGTGGCAATGTTCTATTTTTATTTGCTTCCTTTTTTTTTTTTGAGATGGAGTCTCGCTGTCACCAAGGATGGAATGCAGTGGTATGATCTCAGCTCACTGAAACCTCTGCGTCCCAGGTTCGAGCGATTCTCCTGCCTCAGCCTCCCAAGTAGGTGGAATTATAGGCACCCACCACCACGCCTGGCTAATATTTTTTTTTTTTGAGATGGAGTTTCACTCTTGTTGCCCAGGCTGGAGTGCAATGGCACAATCTCAGCAACTTCTGCCTCCTGGGTTCAAGAGATTCTCCTGCCTCAGTCTCCCGAGTGGCTGTGATTCTGGGTATGTGCCACCATGTCCAGCTAATTTTGTTTTTTTTTTTTTTTTTTTTTTTTAGTAGAGATGGGGTTTTACCATGTTGGTCAGGCTGGTCTCGAACTCCTGACCTCAGGTGATCTGCCCGCCTCGGCCTCCCAAAGTGCTAGGATTACAAGCATGAGCCACCACGCTCAGCCAAATTTTTGTATTTTTAGTAGAGACAGGGTTTCACCCTGTTGGCCAGGCTGGTTTCAAACTCTTGAGCTCAAGTGGTCTGTCCCCTTCAGCCTCCCAAAGTGCTGGGATTACAGGTACGAGCCACTGCGCCTGGCCACAATGTTCTATTAATAATCACATATGGGCCAAGCATGGTGGCTCACCCCTATAATCCCAACACTTCAGGAGGCAGAGGCAGGAGGATCACTTGAGGCCTGGAGTTCAAGACCAGTGTGGGCTACATAGTGAGACCCTGTCTCCACCAAAAATAAAAAATAAAAAAATTAGGCAGACATGGTGTTGTGCACCTGTTGTCTCAGCTACTTGGAAGGCTGAGGAAAGAGGATCCCTTGAGCCCAGGAGGTGGAGGCTGCATTGAGTTATAATTACACCACTGCATTCCAGCCTGGGTGACAAAATGAGACCCTGTCTCTAAAAAAAAATAAAAATAAATAAAAATAAATAAAATACATTATTTTCATCTTTCCTCTCAAAGTTAAAAATATTCCACATATCAATACCCACGAAATTTATAACAGCTACATCGCTCAGTAATACCTTTGGTGAAGATTACTTATTTCTTCATCCTTGCGGTTTATTTCCACTCTGGCAGTTTTGATAAGTGCTGAAATATTCTTCTTAAGAGACTGGTTTTCGTTTATTAAGCTGAAATTCTAAAACACCACAAACTATATTAATAAAGTACATACCTATAGGGTTACTAATACTACTACATATATTAGCTGATAATTATTGAATGTTAACTACATGCAGGCATCACAGATTTATAAGCCCTATGAGGAGTACTACTCATCCCTCTTATACAGGTGGGGAAGCTGAGACTATGAGAAGGTAACTGGCACCAGAAATAGTTCCACTTAAAGTGAAACTACTTAAAACAGAGATTGAAATGAAAACCAATGAACAGCAGAAAAAGTAAGTTCTGCCTGGGCCATGATCTTGAAAATTGAAAATAAAAATGATAAGAATTAGGTTATATTTAACAGCTTTGGTTAAACTTGCAAAGATGTATTAGTCCAGCCTGGGCGTGGTGGCTCACGCCTGTAATCCCAGCACTTTGGGAGGCCGAGGCAGGTGGATCACCTAAGGTCAGGAGCTCAAGACCAGCCTGCCCAACATGCTGAAACCCTGTCTCTACTAAAAATACAAAATTAGCCAGGTGTCGTGGCGGGTGCCTGTAATCCCAGCTACTTGGGAGGCTGAGGCAGGAGAACCGCTTGAGCCTGGGAGGCGGAGGTTGCAGTGAGCTGGAGGTTGCAGTGAGCCGAGATCATGCCACTGCACTCCAGCCTGGCGAAGAGCGAGGCTCCATCAAAAAAAAAAAGATGTATTAGTCCCCAGATAAACAAAGAAAGAATTGAGAGTTCACTGGTTCTTTCAGGGGAAAGAGAAGGAAGAGATACAATTTTACCAAAAAGTAAAAACTAGAACAGGACATGACATTTCTGATTTTTGCAGCACAGTCACAAAATAGGTCATTTTGGCAAAAGCTGTGAAGGCATCATCAGTGTCCCCCAAGAGCCATTTTAAACCCATATCTTTGCTCCTCAAAACCATTCTTTTAAACCAGTTGTCATCATTTCCACAAATTTTCTATTAATTAACTATTCATTGGCCTAAGTCTAACAGACCCTTTATAATCAATGTCATTTAACAAATCAAGCCGTTTTCCTTTATCAGTTTCATCAACTCGGGAAATAATGCATATTTGCCACATTTGCTATTTCATTCAATTTCATCAACTCAGGAAATAATGCATACTTGCCACATTTGCTATTTCATTTAATACTGAAAGAAAGCTTCCTTATAAACTGTCAACACTTTAACATTTTAATTTCTATTTATAACAACTTTTTTTGTTTTATTTTTTTTAAGTGACAGGGCAGGGTCTTGCTCTGTCACCCAGGCTGGAGTGCAGTGGTACAATCACAGCTCACTGTAACTTCAAACTCCTGAGTTCAAGAGTCCTCCCTCCTCAGCCTCCTAAGTAGCTAGGACTACAGGGGGCCATACACAGCTAACTGTTTTATTTTTTTCTAGAGATGAGGTTTCGTTACCTTGCTAAGGCTGGGCTCAAACTCCTGGCCTCAAGCAATCCTCTCACCTCTGCCTCTCAAAGTGCTGAAATTACTGGTGTGAGTCACTGTGCCTGGTAATTTGTTTTTTATGTTTTCATTTATACCCTACCTGTGTCTGTATTTCTTTAAACTTTTTCATCAGCTCTTTCATTTGTAGTTGACATTTTCCATATTCTACTTGCAACTATAAAATATAAAAGGATTAAGTATCATTCAAAATTATTTTCTTAGCTTAACTGGCATTTCGAAATATTTTAAAATTTGCAAATCAATTCACTAAGAAGGCAGATGAGGTCTACTTTTACCAGAAAGATAACCAGTTTTAAAGTTAAGCCTACAAATAATCTATTTTGTTTAGTTTCACATTCAACATCCAAACCTTAAAATTCAAATATAGTAGAAAGAAATAGAAGTCTGAGGACATTTTATGCAACATATAATTTAACTTTGTACATATCATGAAAGAAAAAATGTTATAACGTTGTTTGCCTGTTGAGGTTTTATATTCAGATGCTTAAATTGGGTCAAACAAAATTATAACTAAATTTAGTAAGTATTCAGAAAACATTCCTTTAAAAAACAGGTCTGAAGACAAAAACTGACTTAAATATTTGTTAGTCTAAGAGCTAAGTTCCTAAACAAAATATCTGTTCAAAACTAAGCAGCTGACTGCTCTTCAGGAGCTACAAAACAGTAAATAACTGTCCTTAATAACTGTGGAAACCCATACATCATTATATGTTGCCTCCTTTGCAGTTCCCTCTTCAGTCAGGATCTCTTCATATAAGTCCAAACAATTTCTTGATGGTACACAGGATTTGGAAGCACTGTCTAAAAACAAACAAACAAACAAAAAAACCTTCCATAAAAATACTTGTTACACTTTTTTATTTTGTTTTTTTGAGTCTCGCTCTGTCACCCATGCCATTTGTACCATGGCAGTGGTACAAATCTTGGCTCACTGTAGCCTCACCCTCCCAGGTTCAAGCCATTCTTATGCCTCAGCCTCCCGAGTAGCTGGGATTACAGGTGCACACCACCACGCCCCACTAATTTTTGTATTTTTAGTAGAGATGGTGAGATGGTGTTTCACCATGTTGGCCAGGCTGGTCTTGAACTCCTGACCTCAAGAAATCCACCCGCCTTGGCCTCACAAAGTGAAAATATTTGTCACACCTTTTTTTTTAGGAGTCTCCCTCTGTCGCCCAGGCTGGAGCACAGTGGCGCTATCTTGGCTCACTGCAACCTCCGCCTTCTGGGTTCCAGCAATTCTTCTGCCTCAGCCTCCCTGAGTAGCGGGACTATAGGCACGTGCCACCATGCCCAGTTAATTTTTTTTGTATTTGTAGTAGAGAGGAGGTTTCACTATGTTGGCTAGGCTGGTCTCCAACTCCTGACCTCAGGGCATCCGCCCGCCTCGGCCTTGCAAAGTGCTGGGATTACAGGCGTGAGCCACCGCGCCCAGCCTTGTTACACTTTTTGATATTTTGTCTGCTTCAAAGATTATACATTTCTCCATCTCCTATACTTCATCCTACATTTCACTTATCCTACATTCCAAATTTATACTGATTTTACAGATGGACTACCAATTTACCTAAAATGGTTGTGTCAACCAAATTAGGTATGAAGATCATAACTGTT
The DNA here is from genome assembly GCF_028885655.2 of Pongo abelii. Lineage (NCBI taxonomy): Eukaryota > Metazoa > Chordata > Mammalia > Primates > Hominidae > Pongo > Pongo abelii. Next base: position 90,572,466 of record NC_071990.2, on the reverse strand, counting down.
CAGAACTCTAAGAAATCTGATTATGGAAAAGATTTCTAATTTGAATAGGTCATTAGATTCTCAGCATATCACTCTTACTGACACGTTTAAAAATATTTACAGTAACTTACACTTTTCAAATGTTCTAATATCATATAACCTTCAAGAGTATGAGTGCGGCCAGGCATGGTGACTTAGGCCTGTAATCCCAGCACTTTGGGAGGCCGAGGTGGGCGGATCACGAGGTCAGGAGATTGAGACCATCCAGGCTAACATGGTGAAACCTTGTCTCTACTAAAAATACAAAAAATTAGCCGGGTATAGTGGCACGTGCCTGTAGTCCCAGCTACTTGGGAGGCTGACGCAGGAGAACCACTTGAACCCAGGAGGCGGAGGTTGCAGTGAGCCAAGATCAAGCCACTGTATTCCAGCCTGGGTGACAGAGTGAGACTCCGTCTCAAAAAAAAAAAAAAAAAAAATGAGTATGAATGAGTAGTAACAGACACCAGCACTAGTTGCACTTCAATAGTAGAAAATGTTTTTGCACAAGGCTCAATTAAATCTGAGACCAAGATGAATAAAAAACCTGTGTGCTAATTTGTTTTTCTGATCAAGCTTTGGTTAAGATTGGGTTCTGGAAGTTACCGTGGGGCAAAAGAAAGAAAAGAATTACCTTGGTGTAATTACAAAGAATGAGCAAATTGTTTAGGAGCTATGATATACCAGGATTTAGTAACCACAAACAATGAACCGACCAAGAAAATGAAACTATTTTTATAGAATTCACATACCTGAAACAGCACTGTCCAAGCCAGCGTATATGTCCAATGAGCCTTCATCATTGTTCTTAAGAGGAGAAGCTGCAAGAAAGGCAAAGATTAGTTAAAAATGACTTTAGGCACTGAGATTTTTCCATTCCTACACTGAAGGACCAGGAAAAGAGATTTAACAGTTTTGCTTTAAATAAGAGATAAGCCAGGCACGGTGGCTCACGCCTGTAAACTCAGCACTTCGGGAGGCTGACGCAGGTGGATCGCTTAAGCTCAGGAGTTCAAGACTAGCCTGGGCAATGGGGCGAAACCTCATCTCTACTAAGAATACAAAAAAAGGCTGGGCGTGGTCACTCCCGCCTGTAATCCCAGCACTTTGGGAGGCCGAGGTAGGCAGATCACTTTTGAACCCAGGAGTTGGAGACCAGCCTGGACAACACGGTGAAACTCTGTCTCTACTAAAAATACAAAAATTAGCCAGGAGTGGTGGTGCATGCCTGTAATCCCAGCTACTAGGGAGACTGAGGCACGACAATTGCTTGAACCCGGGAGGTGGAGGTTGCAGTGAGCCAAGATCGTGCCCCTGCACTCTAGCCTGGATTTCAGAGTGAGACCATGTCTCAAATTAAAGAGAGAGACAGAGAGGGAGAGAGAGAGAGACAGACAGACATTGTCTCTACACACAGTTATAAACAGGAAGATTTTGGCACACAGATTTATTTATTGACTACCTCAGATACAGACTTTAAAAATTCAGTTTCAAAAATATACTAGGAGGCCAGGTGCAGTGGCTCACACCTGTAATCCCCCCACTTTAGGAGGCTGAGGAGAGAGGATTGCTTAAGCTCAGGAGATCAAGACCAGCCTGGACAACATAGCATATCAAAAATAAAAATTAGCCAGGTATGGTGGCACATGGGAGGCTAAGGTGGACTGCTTGAGCCCAGAAGGTCAAGGCTGCAGCGAGCCATGATTATGCCACTGCACTCCAGCCTGGGTGACAGTGCAAGATCCTGTCTCATATATATATATTTTACTGAAAGAATTCCAATTCCAGTTATAGCAGAGTAGTTTCTACGAAACCAATCCTCCTGCAGGTAACTACTGTAGACACTAAATAAAATATTTGAAGCTATCTAAAGAGCTAGAGAACAACCTAAAGCAGGCAAAAACTAAAAGGGTAATGACAACTGAAAGAAAATAGCACCTCCCAAGTTCCCTGTCCCCTTTTATTACTGCTTTTTGTATAAAGACAGGCCCTCGTTGTAGCTACACTGGGCAGTGACAACTCAAGATAGAAACCTCCAGTCCTAGTAGCTTGAAGAACCGGAGAAAAGAATTTGTCATGATAACAGTGACTAGTACGTGAAAGGGGAATTACAGAAATCCACAAAGAGCATTACCTAAATTCTGCCCAAATCTCTGGGTGACCCTCAAAAAAGGGTAGAACTCCAAAAAGCCAGCTAAATCTAAAACAGATTTCAGTTGCTATTACAGAAGAGACCGAATTGTAAGTTCAGCTAAGTTAAATATCTGCTAAAATTAAAAACAACTCTTCAGAGGAATGTTAACAGCATCCAGTGTCTAACATTTCATTTACAATGTTGACTATTCAATCCAAAATTACTACATGGTGGCCAGGTGCAGTGACTCACACCTGTAATCCCAGCACTTTGGGAGGCCAAGGCCAGAGGACTGCTTGAGCCCATGAGTTCGAGACCAGCCTAGGTAACATGGTGAGACTCTGTCTCTACAAAAAAAAGAAAATTAGCTGAGCATGGTGGCAGATGCCTGCAGTCCCGGTTACTCAGGAGACTGAGGCAGGAGGATGACTTGAATCCAGGAGGTCGAGGCTGAAGTGAGCCATGTTCATGCCACTACACTCCAGCCTGGCTGACAGAGGAAGAACTTGTCTCCAAAAAAAGCCACACAGACAAACACAAACTTACTACATAGAAAATCTCAGAAACAATGAAAAAGAACCAAATGAAAAACCTACAACTGAAGATTACGATATCTAATATAAAAAATTACTGGATGTGCTTGACAGCAGAACCACCGAACTTGAAGACAGATCAACAGAAATTACCCAATCTGTAGATGAGAGAGGACTTTCTTAAAAAAGAACAGTCTTAGTGGCCTACATGATAATATCAAAAGTCCTCACATAATGTATATCTGGAGTCCAGAAGCAAATAGAGAACGGGGGGAAACTGCTACTAGAGGGATACCAAAGAATGCTAGGACTGGAGATGGTAAATAAATGAGTAATCATAAAAGATTAATTTTTCTTCTTAATTTAAGATCCATAGAACTGTTACAGTAAACACTATAGCATTTTTTTTTTTTTTTTGGTTTTTGTGAGACAGAGTCTCGCTCTGTCACCCAGGAGGGAGTACCATGGTGCGATCTCGGCTCACTGCAACCTCTGCCTTCTGCCTCCCGGGTCCAAGCAATTCTCCTGCCTCAGCCTCCCGAGCAGCTGGGACTACAGGTGCATGCCACCACGCCCGGCTAATTTTTTGTATTTTGGTAGAGACGGGGTTTCACCGTGTTATACAGGTTGGTCTCGAACTCCTGTGCTCAGGCAATCCGCCTGCCTCGGTCTCCCAAAGTGCTGGGATTACAGGCATGAGAAACCACGCCCGGCCCAGTAAACACTATAGCATTTTATTGTGGGGTTCATAACATGAAAGGCAAGGGAGCAGATAGATGCAACTATACATGCAAGATATTGTAAAAAGGTACAATACTAGTAAACAGACTACAAAATGTTAAAGATGTATACACTTCCTCGAACAAGTACTAAAAATAATACAAACAGGTACAGTGAAAAAGCTCATACATAAATGAAATGCATTTCAAAAATATACTCAAACATTACTAGCAGTTAGCACTAGTGCTAAAGGGAGAAAAAAAAATTTAAAAATTTAAAATAAGTAAATAAATATATACTCAAATAATATTTGAAAGAAAATCAGAAAAAAATAACTGATGAGACAAATTAAAGTCAAATATTAAAATGACCTAAATCCAACTACAATAATAAAGAACATTATTCACTGGAATAAAAATAGCAAATCAAATACAAAAGTATTTTATCAGTGTTAAATCTAATGAAACTGAAATCACACTGTGGTTATATAAGAGAACCAACTTTTCCTTATGAAATACATACTGAAATACTTAGGGGTAAGGGGCCATAATGTATACAACTTACTCTCAAATGGGTCAGGGAAAAAAATGGGTGTGCATCTAGACATATGTGTGTGTGTGTGCGTGTGTGTGTTTACAAAGAGAGAGTCTAGGCTGGACGCAGTGGTTCACGCCTGTAATCCCAACACTCTGGGAGGCCGAGACAGGCGCATCACCTGAGGTCAGGAGTTTGAGAACAGCCTGGCCAACATAGTGAAGCCCCATCTCTAGTAAAAATACAAAACTTAGCCGGGCATAGTGGCGCACACCTGTAATCCCAGCTACTCTGGAGGCTGAGGTAGGAGAATCACTTGAACTCGGGAGGCAGAGGTTGCAGTAAGCTGAGTTAGCACCGCTGCACTCCAGCCTGGGTGACAGAGTGAGACTCCGTCTCAAAAAAAAAAAGGCAAGACACAAAGTAGAAAGTACACTGTAGCTGTGACTATTTTTAAAATGTACATGCTTCTCCTACTGCTTCACTTGATTAGCCTAAAAAAAATACATATGGGCCGGGCGTGGTGGCTTACGCCTGTAATCCCAGCACTTTGGGAGGCTGAGGAGGGCAGATCACGAGGTCAGGAGATCGAGACCATCCTGGCTAACACAGTAAAACCCTGTCTCTACTAAAAATACAAAAAATTAGCCGGGCATGGTGGCGGGCGCCTGTAATCCCACTTACTCGGGAGGCTAAGGCAGGAGAATGGCGTGAACCCGGAAGGCACAGCTTGCAGTGGGCCGAGATTGCGCCACTGCACTCCAGCCTGGGCGGCAGAGCAAGACTCCATCTCAAAACAAAAAAAACAACAACAAAAAAAAACAAACCTGGCCGGGCGCGGTGGTTCACGCCTGTAATCCCAGCACTTTGGGAGACCGAGGCGGGCGGATCACCTGAGATCAGGAATTCGAGACCAGCCTGGCCAATATGGCGAAACCCCGTCTCCACTAAAAATACGAAAAAATTAGCCGGGCATGGTGGTGCGCTCCTGTAATCCCAGCTACTCAGGAGGCTGACAGTAGAATTGCTTGAACCTGGGAGGCAGAGGTTGCAGTGAGCCTAGATCATGCCATTGCACTCCGGCCTGGGCAACAAGAGCAAAACTCCGTCTCAAAAAAAAAAAAAAATGTCTATGTATGTGTATAGACAGCAACTTGACAGTGATACATAGAAATAAAAACAGCTGCATCTAGAAAATCAGATTAAATTGTAGTTTTGTCCTTCAAATTTTAATCGCTGCAGACGTGATAAAATTTAATCATTTGTGAATCTAGGTGACAAATAATGCTGTTCATTATATTATAGTTCCAACTTTTCAGTTTGTTGGCTTAAATTTTTTTTTTCTTTGAGACAGAATTTTGTTCTTCTCTCAGGCTGGACTGCAATGGCACTATCTCGGCTCACTGCAACCTCCACCTCCCAGTTCAAGCGATTCTCCTGCCTCAGGTTCTCGAGTAGCTGGGATTACAGGCGTGCATCACCATGCCCCACTAATTTTTGTATTTTTAATAGAGACGGAGTTTCACCATGTTGGTCAGGCTGGTCTTGAACTCCTGACCTCAGGTGATCCACCTGTCTCAGCCTCTCAAAGTGCTAGAATTACAGGCGTGAGCCATCGCACCCGGCCTGGCTTAAAATTTTTCAAAGGAAAAAACATCAAAGAGAATTACATAACAGAATAACAACTTGAAACTACATCAGCAAAAATAAACACCAAATAACACCACCCAGAATGGTTATAATGGCCATAGTTGGTGTGAACTCTTCCTTATCTATGAATATGGATTGTTTAAAACATTATTTTAAACAAAAACGGAATTCTACTGAACATGTTTTATAACTGCCCTTCTTACTCTTCATGGCATAGGAATCATTATTCTGGTCAATAAACATATGCCCATATCTCAACAAATTCAATGAGGTCACAGCATGATTATCATTAAAAGAAAGAGACAATAATGTTATGTCAGTGTTTGGAAGTTTACCTTCTGCATATTATTTAAAATATTTCTATTTTGGGCCGGGCACGGTGGCTCACACCTGTAGTTCAGCACTTTGGGAGGCCGAGGTGGGTGGATCACCTGAGGTCAGGAGCTCGAGATGAACCTGGCCAACATGGTGAAACCTCGTCTCTACTAAAAATACAAAAATTAGCCAGACATGGTGGCAGGCACCTGCAATCTCAGCTACTCAGGAGACTGAGGCAGGAGAATTGCTGGAACTCAGGAGACGGAGGTTGCAGTGAGCCGAGATCGCGACACTGCACTCCAGCCCAGGCTGACAACAGCAAGACTCTAGCTCAAAAAAAAAAAAAGAAAGAAATTCTATTTTATGAGCTTATTTTAATACCAGGTATTGATAGTTATCTCTTTTTCAAACTAATCATCCATTGTGACTATCAATTTTTTTTTTTTTTTGAGACAGTCTTGCTCTAGGCTACAGTGCAGTGGCACGATCTCAGCTCACTGCAACCTCCACCTCCTGGGTTCAAGCGATTCTCCTGCCTCAGCCTCCTGAGTAGCTGAAATTACAGGCACATGCCACCAGGCCCGGCTAATTTTTGTATTTTTAGTAAAGACGGGGTTCACCATGTTGGTCAGGCTGGTGTTAAACTCCTGACCTCGTGATTCGCCCGCCTCGGCTTCCCAAAGTATTAGGATTACAGGAATGAGACACCGCACCTGGCCCAATTTTTTTCTGAACAACAAACATCATTGCATTTACTAGAAATATTAACTTCAAGAGTAACAAAAACCTATCTTATATATTTTTAGATATAACAATAAAAATCATTATCATTCATATTAGTAAAATCACTAATTTGACTACATTCTGAGGCTTGAAAGCATACAGTAAGTTCACACTTATTAAGCATTCCCATGTCCCAGGCATTTTACTGTATTAATTCATTTATGTATAGAGAGAAAAGGCTGATAATGACTGTGTTTCAATGAGAATAGGTAAATGATTTTGTAATTTAAAAAGTAAAGTTAGGCAAGGCATAGTGGCTCACACCTGTAATCCTAACACTTTGGGAGGCAAAAAGGGAGGGTCGCTTGAGTCCAGGAATTAGAGACCAGCCTAGACCACACAGTGAAACCTTCTCTCTACAAAAAATAAAATGATTAGATGGCCGTGGTGGCATGTGCCTGTAGTCCTAGCTACTCAGGAGGCTGAGGCGAGAGGATCCCTTGAGCTCCCAAGTCTGAAGTCATAGTGAGCTATTGATGCTGCCACTGCACTCCACCCTGGGCAACTGGGGGAGACCCTGTCTCATAAAAAAAAAAAAAAAAAAAAAAAGGAAATTAGAAAGACAATTAAAAGTAGCTCTTACCGGAAAAGACATCAAATAAACTTGTTCCATCACCATTGTCATCATCTGCTGCCATGATCCTATTTCCTTTTGAAAGTCACCACCTACGGTATTAAATATTTTAAAATTTCCACTGTTAAAATAAACCTCACAATTCAGAGAATAAACCTAGCTTCAAAACAAAAAGCAATTTTCGAATTTGGACACATTGAAAAAGTTCATTCTCTATCATTCTGTTTTTGGAGACAAAGTCTCACTCTGTCGCCCAGGCTGGAGCGCAGTGGCTTGATCTCCGCTGACTGCAACCTCCGCCTCCTGGGTTCAAGTGATTCTCGTGCCTCAGCCTCCCAAGTAGCTGGGATTACAGGAGTGTACCATAGCTGCGATTACAGGAGTGCACCACCATGCCTGGCTAATTTTGGTAATTTTAGTGGAAACAGGGTTTTGCCTGTCTGCCATGTTGGCCAGGCTGGTCTTGAACTCCTGGCCTTAAGCAATCCACCTACCTCAGCCTCTCAAAGTGCTGGGATTACAGGCATGAGCCCCCATGCCTGGCCTTTCTCTCTACCATTATTAAAAGCAGATTTGTGTTATCAAAAAAAGTGCCTAATATTTTCCAGGAAAAGTCAAAACTATAAACAAGAATTTTAAACTTGTTAATATGGCCAGGCATGGTGGCTCATGCCTACAATCTCAGCACTTTGGGAGGTCAAGTCAGGTGGATCGCTTGAGCCCAGGAATTTGAGACCAGCCTGGGCAACATGGTGAAACCCCATCTCTATAAAAAATACAAAAATTAGCCGACTGTAGTAGCCTGTGCCTGTAGTCCCAGCTACTTGGTGGCTGAAGCAGGAGGATCACTTGAGCCTGGCAGGGAGAGGCTGCAGTGAGCTACGATAGTGCCACTGCACTGCAGCCTAGGTGACAGAGTGAGACACAGTCTCAAAAACAAAACAAACAAAAAATTGTCATTAAGCTATGTACAAAGTAAATGATGATAATTTTATAAAACAGACCAAAATACAAATTAACTTTTTTTTTTTTTTAGATGGAGTTCCGCTCTTGATGCCCAGGCTAGAGTGGAATGCTGCAACCTCGGCTCACCACAACCTCTACCTCCCAGGTTCAAGCGATTATCCTGCCTCAGCCTCCAAAGTAGCTGGGATTACAGGCGTGCACCACAACGCCCAACTAATTTTGTATTTTTAGTAGAGATGGGGTTTCTCCATGTTGGTCAGGCTGGTCTCGAACTCCCAACCTCAGGTGATCTGCCGGCCCCAGCCTCCCAAAGTGCTGGGATTATAAGCGTGAGCCACCGCGCCCAGCCAAATTAACTTTTGTACTAAAATAAGAACCATCACTACTATCACAACACACACACACACACACACACACACACACACACACACACAAACACATATTAATACTAACAAGAAATACTGATACCAGGCCCGGCGCGGTGGCTCACGCCTGTAATCCCAGCACTTCAGGAGGCCGAGGCGGGCTGATCACGAGGTCAGGAGATCGAGATCATCCTGGCTAACATGGTGAAAACCTGTCTCTACTAAAAATACAAAAAATTAGCCGGGCATGGTGGCAGGCGCCTGTAGTCCCAGCTACTCCGGAGGCTGAGGTAGGAGAATGGCGTGAACCTGGGAGGCGGAGCTTGCAGTGAGCTGAGATCGCGCCACTGCACTCCAGCCTGGGCGAGAGAGCAAGACTCCATCTCAAAAAAAAAAAAAAAAAAGAAATACTGATGATACCAAAAAAAAAGTAATCACTTAGACCAAATAGAAAAACGGTCAAAAAACACAGACAAATCATAAAATAAAAAAAAAAAGCAAAGCTTTTGGAACTAAAAGATGTTTGACTTCACTAATAATTAAGGAAACACAAATTAAAACAATGAGATATGCCATGTTGTGTAGGAAAGTGTTGGCATAGCCAGGCATGGCTACTTATCCTTAGAAAGGCTGCTTACTAAGGCCCTTGGCTGGAGTCTAAGAACTCAAATTTCCGGAGGGTTCCCACAATTTCCAGACTGACAAAAAGTGGCTCAATGTGCCTAAACTGTTCATACAAACAATATGGTTTATCATAAACACCTGTTTCCTTCTGGGAGTCTTAAAATTTTAGCACATGCCAGGCAGAGGTGGCCTGTGTGACCAGCCCCCAGTAAAAAGCCTGGGCACTGAGTCTCCAACATGCTTCCCAGGTAGACAACATTTCACACCTGCTATCACTAGTTGCTGGGGGAATAAACAGATAAGTGCATGACTCCACTGGGAGCAAAACCATGGGAACTTTAACCTGGTTTCCTCTAGACTTTACCCCATGGATCTTTTTTCCCTTTGGTGATTGTGCTTTGCATCCTTTCATTGTAATAAATCATAGCTGTAAGTACAACTACATAGTGAATTCTATAAGTCTGGCAAATCATCAAACTTAGGGGTGGTTCTGGGGACTCCTGACACATGTTTTCACCAACAACATAGTAAGACAAGCAAATAACAAAAAGTTTGATAGTATACTAGTTGACAAATGTATGGGAAAAGACGTACTCTCATAGCTCTCTCAAGTGTACACTGATAAAAGCTCCATGAAAGCAATTTGGCAACAGCTTTGATTTGATTCAAAATTTGATGAAATGTTTAAGTGCAATACTCTGACCCAAAAATTTCACATCTAATAATCTGTTACAAGTGTTGTTCATGGTAAGACTAGAAACAACGTAAGAATCCAAAACAGTAAAAAAACAAAAACAGGCTGGGCCGCAGCGGCTCATGCCTGTAATCCCAGCACTTTGGGAGGCTGAGGTGGGCGGATTACCTGAGGTCAGGAGTTCGAGATCAGCCTGGCCAACATGGTGAAACCCCGTCTCTACTAACACTACAAAAATTAGCTGGGTGTGGTGGCAGGTGCCTGTAATCCCAGCTACTTGGGAGGCTGAGGCAGGAGAACCTCTTGAACCCGGAAGGCAGAGGCTACAGTGAGCCGAGATCGCGCCACTGCACTCCAGCCTGGGGAAAAAGAGTGAAACTGCATCTCAAAAAAAAAAAAAGTCTCTCTTCACTAACTTATCTGGCATCCTCTAATCTGCCAGTAAAACCCAATGAATGATGCTTATGGCCACTGAACTGTGGCCACTTTGGGCTATGAAATTATTAGCAAGCCTGCACCTGCATACTTCTGCTCCCACCAATTGAGATATATGCTTATGTAGTGGAGGGTGTATGTCTGCTGCCTGAATCCTGAAGGACAGGAGGTGAGCCAAGGCCATGGTGCCAGCCTGAAGAGCAAGCACCCCTGAGAACCCAAACATCCCGGGGAGTATCTGAGAACCTACCAAGAAAAACAGTCTCATGGCTTAAATACAGTAGGCAATGAGCCAGAAAGTTAGCTTAAAAACAGTTTACAAAGGGCAGCATGGATCTCTAAAACTGTCCTGCTGCCATCCAGGAGTGCCTTGTAATAAATAAACTTGTTAGTCCTAATAAATGTATCTATTTGCCAACCTGGACTTGTCTGAGTCATTCTTTGGTCTCCTGGCTCCCTCTTAGTTTGGGGGAAGGTTTTCTATATACGATTCTGGGTTTTTCTCAAAGCTTACCAATGTGCATTTATTGTCAAATCCAATTATGCCCATTTTCCTATTTTTCTAAATCACAGTATGATGAAAGATCACAATACCAAAGGGAGTTATTTTCTAGTGAAAACTAGGCAGAATGCTATGGAAAGATAGGTAGCAAAACACACACACACCTCTGCATGTCAAATCAAGTGAAGACAAAATGATCCAAAGTACTAAGGGAGAAAATCTAGTCCATACTCAGATCAATTAAAAAGTATCTAAGTTTTTTTTTTGTTTTTTTTTTAAGAGAGTCTCCCTCTGTCACCCAGGCTGGAGTGCAGTGGCATGATCACAGCTCACTGCAACCTCCCTGGGCTCAAGCAAAGACAAAACAAAAACTGAAAATCATGGGCAATGTCTTATGGGTGTAGTTTACGCAAGAAAGATGTCAACACTCTCATCATTGGATTCATATTCAAAGAAAAGATCATGGTTCTACCACAAGAGATAAATAAAATCAAGGTGTATTATCTTTTTTTTTCTCCATTCCTCACATTCCTCAATATAACATTTGTTTCAATTAGTTCATTTGATTAACTGTTATAAAACAGCCTGCACAATTACAAAAAGCACAAATAACACAATCACGTTTGGCAAATAACACAACTGACTCTTTGCAAAGCAAAATTCAACTGGTGAAATCAGATACTCAGAGGTTTCCTAATGAGAAATCTACTAGTAGCTGTAAGCGGTCACATGGAGAGGGGAGCATTAGTCATGAAGTGTCCTCTCAGAATAATGGAGAATCTAATGATTTGGTTAAAGAGATCAAATAGATCAAAGCTTTCCCTGCACTATTATTTCATACAGTTTTAGTTTATGCTACTGGCAGGTATTACTTAAAAAAAAAAAAAAAAAAGGTGTGGTAACTCACACCTGTAATCTCAGCACTTTGGGAGGCTGAGGTGGAAGGGACTGCTTGATCCTAGGAGTTTGAGACCAGCCTGGGCAACATGGCAAAACCACATCGAGACAAAAAAAAATACAAACAAATGGGCTGGGCACAGTGGCTCATGCCTGTAATCCCAGCACTTTGGGAGGCCGAGGTGGGCAGATCATGAGGTCAAGAGTTTGAGACCAGCCTGGCCAACATGGTGAAACCCTGTCTCTACTAAGAATACAAAAATTAGCCAGGAGTGGTGGGGCGTGCCTGTAATCCAACTACTCAGGAGGCTGAGGCAGGAAAATCACTTGAACCCGGGAGGTGGAGGTTGCAGTGAGCTGAGATTGTGCCACTGCAAGCCAGCCTGGGCGACTGAGCAAGACTCTGTCTTGAAAAACAAACAAAAAACCTCACACCTGTAATCCCAGCACTTTGGGAGGTCAAGGTGGTAGGTTCACTTGAGCCCAGGAGTTCGAGAGCAGCCTGGGCAACATAGGGAGACACCATCTTTATTTAAACAAAATAAATTTTTTAAAAAAGTAGCCAGGTGTGGTGGTTCACACCTATAGTACTATCTACTCTAGTAGCTGAGATGGGAGGATCAATTGAGCCTGTGAGGTGGAGGCTACAGTGAGCTGTGATCATGCCACTGTACTCCAGCCAGGGCGACAGAGTGAGAGACCATGTCTCAAAAATAATAATTAGAAAAAGACTTGACCTAGTAAGTTAAACCTGGAAATAAATATAAATCTAAGAGACCTGGTAATCCTGGGTCTCTCTCTTTTTTTTTTTTTTTTTAAACAACTAGTCAAGGGGGGAAGGAGTAGAACAAGAAGTTTGATCTGTAACTGATTGTGAACAGTCAACTGAGAAAACACTACTTTCGGACCAGCTAATCATGGATCTTTTGCCCCCATCTGTCTTAAATTTTTCTCCAAATTTTTTGTCAGACCATTGTCTCCACATCTTAATTCTAGGTCCCCACCACCAAAGGTATTTTTTAAAAGATTATTTATAAATTTAAGAAGTGGCTGCTCATTTCTTAATTGTATCACATGATGCATTAATAGTCCTTCAAAATTTCTGAGAACATACACAGTAATATAGAGAAGTCATCAAAAGGAGTTATATGTGTGTGGTTTCTCACTGTGTACACATGAAAAAGTTAAAGGTTCTTAGCTTCCTAGGCTGTAGGAAAAGGAAAAAAGTAGTTAAAGGGACTGTGACAGTTATGCCTCTCAATTCCAAATCCATCCTTCTGTGATAATGGAGCTAGGCCTTCTAGATATTTCTCCTTTGCTAACTGGCACAAGGTTAAACCTTATCAGCAGAATGGTGGAGTAACACTGGAAGAGGAAGGGGGATTCTTTCCCTAGTTTCAGTGCATCTGGCTAGCAAAGCTCCTACAGAGCCTGCTGTCTCCAGCATTCAGTTCCTGCAGGGCGGTTTTCCACGAGCTCACTTCCTGTACATTAGGTTCCTATTATGATTGGCTCCTGCAGAATACGGCTTCCTCTTGCTAGGTTCATGGAGAGGGTAGCTTCTCCAACTCATAGATCCTTTAGCACCCAGGAGCTTCCCCATAGACCTCCTCTGGCAGATTTAGAACAGAGTAAGACACTTAGCAACATCTCCACCATCCAGTTGACCCCCCAGCAATGCTCTTTCCATGAGGTCTGGATCCCATCCTTAGAGTAAAGGAACACAGCTCTTCTTTGAATGATCTATCAAAACCCTAGAGGTCATAGCTGCTCCCTATATCTTACATTCCTATATTTTTCAGTTATTCTTTAACTATTACTTGACAATTACTAGTTACTTCAATCCTGTCAGTAATTCTTTTTTTTTTTTTTTTTTTTTTTTTGAGACGGAGTCTCGCTCTGTCGCCCAGACTGGCGTGCAGTGGCGCAATCTCGGCTCACTGCAAGCTCCGCCGCCTCCTGGGTTCACGCCATTCTCCTGCCTCAGCGTCCCGAGTAGGTGGGACTACAGGCGCCCACCACCACGCCCGGCTAATTTTTTGTATTTTTAGTAGAGATGGGGTTTCACGGCGTTAGCCAGGATGGTCTCCATCTCCTGACCTCGTGATCCACCCGCCTCGGCCTCCCAAAGTGCTGGGATTACAGACGTGAGCCACTGTGCCTGGCCTTTTTTTTTTTTATTTTTTTTATTTTTGGGGGGACGGAGTCTCGCTCAGCAGCCCAGGCTGGAGTGCAGTGGCACGATCTCGGCTCACTGCAAACAGCGTCTCCCGGGTTCAAGTGATTCTCCCGTCTCAGCCTCCCGAGTAGCTGGGATTACAGGCACCCGCCATCATGCCTGGCTAATTTTTGTATTCTAGTAGAGACAGGGTTTCACCATGTTGGCTAGGCTGATCTTAAACTTCTGACCTCAGGTGATCCGCCCGCCCTGGCCTCCCAAAGTGCTAGGATTACAGGCCTTAGCCACGGAACCCGACCAATAATTCTTTATACTAAACTTTCCCTTTCAAATTACTATGTAGTTTTTGTCTACTGACTGGACCCTGACTGATATAGATAAGTAAGTCACAATAGGCAGGGCGCAGTGGCTCATGCCTGTAATCGCAGCACTTTGGGATGGATGGAGGTGGGTGGATTGCTCGAGGTCAGGAGTTGGAGACCAGCCTGACCAACACAGTGAAACCTCCTCTCTACTAAAAATAGAAAAATTAGCTGGGCGCGGTGGTGGGTGCCAATAAAACCAGCTATTCTAGAGGTTGAGGCAGGAGACTCACTTGAACCCAGGAGGCAGAGGTTGCAGTTAGCCGAGATGGCACCACTGCACTCCAGCTTGGGTAACAGAGCGATTCTGTCTCAAAAAAAAAAAAAAAAAATTGTTACAATAGAGAGTTTAACATACTTTTCTCTGATGATCAAGCAGTTAAAGAAATTTAAGGATATAGCTCTGAATACGAAATTGACAGGTTTGATCTGATAATTTTATAACCCTGCATACCACAATTAAAAGAACTTACACTACTTTTAAGCACATTTATAAAAATTATCTATGTATCAAGCCGCAGTGCAAGTTTCCACAAATATCAAAGAAATGTTTCCATCTAGCCCAATAAAATTCAAAGTTAACAATGCACTTTCAAATTTCCCTGTTCATTTGGAAATTAATAAACATAGGTCAAAGAACAAATACTAATGGAAACTGGGAAAAAGTACAGAACTGAATAACAATGAATACAACACAGAAAATTTATGGGATAAAACCAAAATAGTACTTTTAAAGGCAAAGTTACAGTACTAAATGTATAGGAAGAAAGGACAAAATATTAATGAGGCCATCAATCACCTCAAGAAGTTAGAAAAAGAACAAAGTAAACCCAAAGAAATCAAAATATAACCAGCAAAAACTAACAAAAATAAACAAGCACTAGAAAAATCAATAAAAATAAATGTTGGCTCTGTCAAAAGAGAAATAAGCATATCTATGGCAAAACTAATCAAGAAACAGAAAGAAGGCACAAACACCACAAATTTTAAAACAGTTAGGCCGGGCATAGTGGCTTGTGTTTGTAATCCCAGCACTTTGGGAGGCTGAGGCGGGAGGATCGTTTGAGCCCAGTTCAAGATCAGCCTGGGCAACATAATGAGACTCTGTCTCTAAAAAAAAAAAAATAATAATGAAAGGTTAATCTGTTCCAGACAACAGAAAAAAACTATCTGCGAATAAGCAAATAATCTTTTGGGGCAAATACAACCTTAATTTCAAAACTGGTTGGGCCGGGCGTGGTGGCTCATGCCTGTAATCCCAGCACTTTGGGAGGCCGAGGCGGGCGGACCATGAGGTCAGGAGATCGAGGCCATCCTGGCTAAAACGGTGAGACCCCTTCTCTACTAAAAATACAAAAAAATTAGCCAGGTGTGGTGGCGGGCACCTGTAGTCCCAGCTACTCGCGAGGCTGAGGCAGGAGAATGGCGTGAACCTGGGAGGCCGAGGTTGCAGTAAGCCGAGATCGTGCCACTGCACTCCAGCCTGGGCGACACAACGAGACTCCGTCTCAAAAAAAAAACAAAAAACAAACAAACAAAAAAACTGGTCAAGAATAGGGCAAAACAAAAAAACTACAAGACCAGACAACTATAAGCCAATCTTTCTCATGAACATAAACAGAAATAGCCTTAAAAAAAAAAAAATCGGCCTGTCATCCCAGCACTTTGGGAGGCCAAGGTGGGCGGATTGCCTGACGTCAGGAATTCGAGACCAGCCTGGTTAACATGGTGAAACCCTGTCTCTATTAAAAACACAAAAATTAGGTGGGCATGGTAGCACACACCTGTTATCCCAGCTACTCAGGAGGCTGAGGCAGGAGAGTAGCGTGAACCTGGGATGTGGAGGTTGCAGCGAGCCAAGATTGCACCACTCTCCAGCCTGGGCAACAGAGCAAGACTCCATCACAAAAAAAAAAAAGAAAAAAAAATCAACCAACTGAATCCAGCAAGATATTAAACGAAAAAGCACTACAGACAAGTGAGATTTATCCCAAAAATGTGAGGATGTCTAACATTAAAAAACCAATTAGTGGGCCGGGCACGGTGGCTTACGCCTGTAATCCCAGCAGTTTGGGAGGCTGAGGCAGGCAGATCACAAGGTCAGGAGATCCAGACCATCCATCCTGGCTAACACGGTAAAACCCCATCTCTACTAAAAATACAAAAACAAAATTAGCCGGGTGTGGTGGTGGGCGCCTGTAGTTCCCGCTACTTGGGAGGCTGAGGCGGGAGAACGGCATGAACCTGGGAGGTGGAGGTTGCAGTGAGCTGAGATTGTGCCACTGCACTCCAGCCTGGGCGACAGAGCCAGACTCTGTCTCAAACAAACAAAAACAAACAAACAAACAAAAAAACAATTAGTGGCCAAGTATGGTAGCTCATGCCTAAATCCCAGCACTTTGGGAAGCCTAGGCAGGCGGACAGATTTGAAGTCAGGAGTTCAAGACCAGTCTGGCTACCACGGTAAAACCCTGTCTCTACTAAAAATAAAAAAAATTAGCCAGGTATGCTGACGCACACCAGTAATCTCAGCTACTTAGGAGGCTCAGGCACTAGAATTGCTTGAGCATGGGGAAGGCATAAGTTGAAGTGAGCCGAGATTGTCACACTGCACTCCAGCCTGGGCAACACAGCAAGACTCTCTCTCAAAAAAAAAAAAAAATAGTGGCTGGGTGCCAGGGCGCAGTGGTTCACACCGGTAATCCCAGCACTTCGTGGGCCCAGCACTTTGTGGGGAGGCCGAGGTGGGTGGATCACTTCAGGCCAGGAGTTCGAGACCAGCCTGGGCAACATGGCGAAATCCCATCTCTACAAAAAATACAAAAATTAGCCAGGCGTGGTGACACACTCCTACAGTCCCAACCATACTTGGGAGGCTGAGGTGGGAGGATTGCTTAAGCACAACCAGGAAGCAGAGATTGCTGTGAGCCAAGATCAAGTCACTGCACTCCAGCCTGAGTGACAGAATGAGACCCTGTCTCAAAACAGACAAACAAACAAACAAATGCTAACATTAATAAACACATTCCTGTAGGTACAAACTCACCAAGTCCAAAACAAGAGATCATCTTTCCATCCATATCTGCTCACCTCCTGATTTCTCTAATTTCTTGGAGTAGCACTAACATTCCCTAACAGACTACTGATCTACTGATGCTACCTCTGAAATATTTCTCCCATTTATTCCCATTCTTGCCATTTCGATTTGTTTCAGGACCCCACTATAGCTACCTAATTATTTCCCCACTCCAAATACATGCTACGCACAACTACTGGGTTAGTTCTACCACAATCCTGCTCAAAAACTTTCCATTACTTCCCAATTTCTAATAAATAAAGTACAAATTCCTTATCCCAACTGAGCACAGTGGCTCATGCCTATAATCCCAGCACTTTGGGAGGCCGAGGCAGGCGGATTATGACGTCAAGCGATCGAGACCATCCTGGCCAACATGGTGAGACCCCACCTCTGTTAAAAATACAAAAAAATTAGCTGGGCATGGTGGTGCATGTCTGTAGTCCCAACTACTCGGAGGCTAGGGCAAGAGAACTGCTTGAACCCAGGAGGTGGAGGTTGCAGTGAGGCGAGGTTGTGCCACAGAGCTAGACTCCATTTCAAAAAAAAAACAAAAAACTTCCTTATCCTGATGTAGACTGACACCTACCATTCTGGCTCCATTATTCACTATCTCAAGGTTTCCAAAATCCCAAGGTTCAATTAAATTAGGCTCATGTTGGCAAACACTTCCTGACACGATCTCCCCACATCTGTTCCCCACTACATCTATCTATAAGTTCACAATCAAGTATGGGTGTGAACACCTACAGAATAGAACATGGGAAGGCAAGATCAGAATGTGAGAATAAAGTTTAGAAACTCACAGGCCCCGAGGTTGCAGTGAGCCAAGATCGTGCCACTGCACTCCAGCCTAGGTGACAGTGAGACTCTCTCAAAAAAAAATAAAGGTCAGGGGATGTATTATGTGATTAAGATACTTGGATTCCATCCAGAAGGGAATGGGGGAACCAGTGAAGGTTTTTAAAGCAGGGCAATATAATGATCAAATCTGCATCTTAGATGTTTAACTTTGGCAAGAGTCTGGAAAATATGAGTGGGAAGGGAGATAGAAAAGGCTACCAAAACAAGGCAGAAGACAACGAGGTGTCACTTCAAGTTCTTAGTAGTGGAAATAAAAATAAGAAACAGATCTTGGCTGGGCACGGTGGTTCATGCCTGTAATCCCAACATTCTGGGAGGCTGAGGCAGGAGGACTGCTTGTGCCCAGGAGTTCAAGACCAGCCTGGGCAACACAGTAAGACTCTGTATCTACAAAAAAAAGAAAAGTTAGCTGGGTGTGGTGGCACATGCTTCCGGAGGCTGCAGTGAGCTGTGATTGCACCGCTGCACTCCAGCCTGGGTCAAAGAGTGAGACTGTCTCAAAACAAAACCAAACCAAAAAACCCACAAAACACTAAAAACAGATCTGAGAGGTAGTCAACAAGATTTAATGGAAAGTGTATTCAAATGGACAGTCTTCCCCCATTTCAAATTGTTCTTCAAACATCAGCATGAGTTGTCTTTTAAAAATGCAAACATGATCGTGTTCCCAACTCTGCTCAAACCCTTCAGTGCTTAGGCTGGATGTGGTCCAGGCTCACGCCTGTAATCCCAGCACTTTGGGAGGCTGAGGTGGGCAATCACCTGAGGTCAGGAGATCACCTGAGGTCAGGAGTTCGAGACCAGCCTACGTCATCTCTACTAAAAATACAAAAATTAGCCAGGCGTGGTGGCGCATGCCTATAATCCCAGCTACCTGGAAGGCTGAGGCAGGAGAATTTCTGGAAGCTGGGAGGGGGAGGCTGCAGTTAGCCGAGATCGCGCCACTGCACTCCAGTCTGGGGGACAGAAGGAGACGTCGTCTCAAAACAAAACAAAAAAAACACAAAAAACCCTTCAGTGCTTCCTGCTGATTTCAGGATAAAAAACAAATTTTGAGGCCAGGCGCAGTGGCTCACGCCTGTAATCCCAGCACTTTGGAAAGCCGAGGCAGGCAGATCACCTTTGTTCAGGAGTTCGAGACTAGCCTGGCCAACATGGTGAAACGCCATCTCTACTAAAAATACAAAAATTGGCCAGACATGGTGGCGCACACCTGTAATCCCAGCTACTTGGGAGGGTGAGGCAGGAGAATCACTTGCACCTGAAAGGAGGAGGTTGCAGGGAGCCGAGATCATGCCACTGAACTCCAGCCTGGGCAACAAAGAGAGACTCCGTCTCAAAAAAAAAAAAGGAAATATGCACTTTTTTTTTTTTTTTTTTGAGACAGAGTCTCACTCCGTCGCCCAGGCTGGAGTGCAGTGGCACAATCTCTGCTCACTGCAACCTCTGCCCTCCGAGTTCAAGCAATTCTCCTGCCTCAGCCTCCTGAGTAGCTGGGATTACAGGTGCCTGCTGCCGCACCCAGCTAATTTTTTGTATTTTTAGTAGAGACAGGGTTTCACCATCATGGCCAGGCTGGTCTTGAACTCCTGACCTCATGATCCACCCGCCTCGGGCTCCCAAAGTGCTGGGATCACAGGCGTGCGCTACCGCACCTGGCCCTATATATACACTTTTAATGTGTAACTTTTGTATGCTGAGTGGTACATTTTTTTTTTTTTTTTTTGCTTTTGAAGGAATAAGGTATAATTAATTGTGTCTTAACTTTTGAAAGAAATTTTTAGATGGAGGCAACTGGGATGTTTGTGATAATAGATAAGAAAGACACCATTGACCTGTAGTTAAATTGGTTTGAATTGCAGATATTCATTATTGAATTTGTTCCTGTTTTCTCATACTTTGGAAAAGACACCTGAACAATAAATGAATCCTGGACAGTGTACTCTCCTTCAAACAATGAAGTGATATTAATACTTGCCTGCAGGAGATGCATACTACAGGAGAGAACCCTTAGACTATGTCAGGCCACACTATGAACCTCCCCCTACCTGCCTTTTTTCTCCTTTGTGTTAGTGTTACCGTACTAACATTTGGATTAATGACATTGAAATTCTGCATAATGTGAACAGGATAAACTATTTATAAATCGAAAAAAAAAAACACCACAGGGCTTCTGCAGGGAATATTCTTTCCTCAATATTCTACTTTCATTTAGCTCTTCTTTGATATTTTGCTTAAGTTATTTTGAGTCTCCCCTGTCCACCCTCTCTTCCCACTAAGTCAGGCCCTCTGTTATATACTCTTACCCCATTGTGTCCTTTCCCTACATGACCTCTTCTTGAAGTTCATGAATCCATTTTTGTGGGATTCCTGGAGAAATGTCCATCTCACCCAATGGACCACCCAATGGTTCTCCATAAAGATTTGGACCATCTCTGTTCTGTTCCCCAGCTCTCACTGTATCCCCAGCTCTCAGCAGGCCTAGCAGAATGGCAAGTAATAAAAGAATATCTGTTGAATTAATGAAATTCCCAATTTGTTAAAGACGATTCTCATGTTTCTAGCTTTGGAGGATAGTCATGCTTTAACTGCAATGGACAACCAGTGAAGTCATGTTGAGTTATCTGTAGGACATCCAGATAAAGATGTCTAACAGCGGCTGGGGGTGGTGGCTCATGTCTGTAATCCCAGCACTTTGGGAGGCCGAAGCAGGCAGATCACGAGGTCAGGAGTTCAAGACCAGCCTGACCAACATGGTGAAACCCCGTCTCTACTAAAAATACAAAAAAATTAGCTGGGCGTGGTGGTGCGCACCTGTAATCCCACACTCGGGAGGCTGAGGCAGGAGAATCGCTTGAACCTGGGAAGCGGAGGTTGCAATGAGCCGAGATCGTGCCATTGCACTCCAGCCTGGGCGACAGGGCAAGACTCCATCTCAAAAAGAAAAGAAAAAAAAAAAGGCCAGGCGTGGTGGCTCATGCCTGTAATCTCAGCACTTTCGGAGGCCGAGGCTGGTGGATCACCTGAGTTCAGGAGTTTGAGATCAGCCTGACCAACATGGTGAAACCCCATCTCTACTAAAAATACAAAAATTGGCTGGGCGTGTTGGTGTGCGCCTATAATCCCAGCTACTCCAGAGGCTGAGCCCAGAAGAATCGCTTGAACCTGGGAGGCAGAGGTTGCAGTGAGCTGAGATCGTGCCACTGCACTCCAGCCCGGGAAACAGAGCAAGACTCCGTCTAGGGGAAAAAAAAACAAAAACAAAAAGATGTCCAACAGCCGGAAATGTCATACAGAAAAGGCATGGTAGGTATTATAATTTGGGACTCATTAGCACCTTAGTGATAGATGAGATTACACTCTTGAAATAACATAGGCCAGTGATTCTCCTGGAAGGAGAGGAAGGAGAGGAGGAAGAAAAATGTATCAGAATCTCTTGGAAAATGGGTCTTTTTCACTTTTCCTCACCTTCTCCCATTTGAGGATCTCCATATATGAGAATTGCTACCGATAGAAGTGATGCACCTGTGAAAGTGTAGAGGCAAAATTTTCAAAGTTGAGAACTATCATGCTGAAAAAGAGTTTGTATTGGGAGGCCGAGGCAGGCAGATCACCTGAGGTCAGGAGTTCAAGACCAGCCCGGCCAACATGGTGAAACCTCATCTATACTAAAAATACAAAAATTAGCCAGACATGGTGGCACACACTTGTAATCCCAGCTACTGGGGAGGCTGAGGCAGGAGAATCGCTTGAACCTGGCAGGTAGAGGCTGCAGTGATCTGAGATCGTGCCACTGCAACTCCAGCCTGGGCGACAGAGTAAGACTCTGTCTTAAAAAATAATGTTTGGCTGGGTGCGGTGGCTCAAGCCTGTAATCCCAGCACTTTGGGAGGCCGAGGCAGGTGGATCACAAGGTCAGGAGATCGAGACCATCCTGGCTAATATGGTGAAACCCCGTCTCTACTAAAAATACAAAAAAATTAGCCGGGCGTGGTGGTGGGCACCTGTAGTCCCAGCTACTCGGGAGGCTGCGGCAGGAGGATGACATGAACCCGGGAGGCGGAGCTTGCAGTGAGCAGAGAGCGCGCCACTGCACTCCAGCCTGGGCGACAGAGCGAGACTCCATCTCAGACAAAAAAAAAAAAAAAAAGTTTGTAAGCAGATTTACTCATACATAATCTTTTCTGGAACAATTCCAATGGATTCAGATGTGAAAGCAAAGTAGACAGGAGAAGGATCACGTAGCCTTTCGTTATAGGCAGTCTGAAGGAAGTTTTCTTTTTAAAATTGAGAGAATGTGGCCGGGCGGGGTGGCTCACACTTGTAATCCCAGTACTTTGGGAGGCTGAGGGCAGTCTGATCACTTGAACCCAGGAGTTCGAGACCAGCCTGGGAAACATGGCAAAACCCAGTCTCTACAAAATATAAAAATTAGCCAGGCATGCTGGTGCACACCTGTAGTTCCAGCTACTTGGAAGGCTGAGGTGGGAGGATTGCTTGAGCCCAGGAGGTCAAACCTGTAGTAAGCCGAGATCTTGCCATTGCACTCCAGCCTGGGCTATAGTCTCAAAAAAAAAAAAAAAAGGAAAAAAGAAAAAATCACTACAAAACTGAGAATGTGTCCTTAATGTGGACGCTAAAATACAAAAAATAAAATCTAGAGAAAAACACAAGCATTTGTAGAAAAAAACAGGAAAAAGCCAGAGAAGACAGTGTATTTTTACACTCATGGGTCTTACAGCAAGACCCCAGAAGAAGAGGTAAGGGGCAAATACTAACAAAAGTTATCATATACGGCACATTTACTATGTTCCAGGCACTAAACTAAATGGTCTAAATACATTATTCACTTAGTTTAAATCCTCCCCAGAGTTCTATGAGGTCCATATTATTCTTTTTCCCATTTTACAGATGAGGAAAACACAGACGATCAAGAAATTTGCACAAGGCAACCAGCTGGTAAGTGGCAGAGCTGAAATTAGACCCCAGGTCTGTCTGTAAAGCAAGATGGCCAAAATCAAGAATATTCAATACAATATAAACGTTTTTGGAAAGAAGGCCATCTCTTGTAAAACGGAACGCCAGGAAAAGATAATTGGAGGGCATAGCGGGGATAGGAAGGGAGATGGGAGAATCCCTGCCATGAAAGCCTCTGTCCCCCTCCAGTCAAAGAGGCGCTGAGGGAGATCGGGGGAAGGGCCTTGAGGAGAGGCGAAAGGTTTGCTGCTGGAGGTGTGGAGAATGCAAAAAGACCAAGGAAAAGTCGAAGAGTCAAAGACAACTTGATGCCTGAAGCACAAATGCTCAGCTCCTGCGAATTCTACATTCACATCTGAGTTAGGGCCTACTATGTGCTAGGAATGAATCTAGGCGCTGCAGAAATGAAAATAAACTTATTTAGGCATGTTGGTTTGATGCCTAAATAAACATTTCAGAAACAATCAACATCAATGATCACCTGACACTCCAGGAAACCGATTTCTCCAAAGAACTCCATCTGAAAGATTTTAAGAGTATATTCCAAGGAGAGACTGGATGGTGGGGGGGAGGGGCAGGACGAGCGGCCGAAGGGACAACTCCTGGGCGCGACCACCCATAGTCCCCGCCCAGACCCTCTCGAGGGACCACAGAGGGACGCAGGGTGCAAGCCCTGAAGCTGCACCGGGGGCGGAGGGAACGTGGCTACCTGCGGGGCCAGACGTCAGGCGCGGCCCTTCCCCGACCTACTTGGCCGCTCCAGATGGACTCCCTCCGACTCTCTGGTTTCCCAGGGGCAGCCGACCTCCACTCGGGGGACTACCGCGCCATGCAGCCTCTTCCTTAGCAGTCCCTCACGGACCGGACCCCTACGACAACTTACCCGCCCTGCCCGGCCCAAGACAACCCGGTTCCTTTCTGCCCACCGAGGTCTCCCTGGCATCTCCACCAATACCAGAGCGCAATCAGGGTACGGAGGCGGGACTGAGTGCCTACGGCCAATCATATCAGACGCAAAGCACGTCGCAGCGCCCACAACTAGTTCCCGCCTTTGGAAGGGAAAAAAAAAAAACACGGTTGGCGCCAAACTCCAGTAATCTTCCTAGGGCTTTAAGAGAAAGGGGCGGGGTGTAAGGTGGCGGGGAAGGCGATGGGGCGGGGCTTCAATACGGAAGGGGCTGACCTGAGTGGAGGTAGGGGCGTGGCCTGAGAGAAGCTTTTTAGTGAAAGAGACAGGAAGCCTTGAGAGATCTGTCATTTATTTAATACTTTAGCTTAAAATTCTGCTGTCAGCTGCGTGCTAGACAAAGTGCTGGGCTCGATTACGATAAATAAATTTGTTCCCTGCCCTCAGACGCGTTCCTGGATGATAGGCAGACAAATGACTTAGCTTCGGATGTTGGGAGCCTTAAGGAGGGGATACTAGTCTAGCGGGGCAGGAGAGAGAAGCGCTTTTTAGAGCTTCTAGATAGACTTGTCTTATAGAACCTGTAGGAATGGGGGGTGCCGGTAGGTCTAGCCTCAGGAGCTCAGCCTGAGCATTGATAGGTGCGAAAATAAGGCCACCTTCCTCGGCTACTTATAGTCTGCCTATATTCATCCCTAACCATTTCCTCTTGTTTGTCCACTTAGCTTTTTTTTTTTTGTTTTTGCTTTCAGACAGGGTATCGCTTTGTTGCTCAGGCTGGAGCGCAGTGGCGCGATCTCGGCTCCCTGCAACCTCCATCTCCAAGGCTCGAGAGATCCTCCCACCTCTGCCTCCAGAGTAGCTGGAACCATAGACGCGAGCGACCACCACCCCTGGCTGTTTTGTTTTGTTTCTGAGAAGGAGTTTCACTCTTGTTGCCCAGGCTGGAGTGCAATGGCGCGATCTCGACTCACTACAACCTCCGCCTCTGGGGTTCAAGTGATTCTCCTGCCTCAGTCTCCCGAGTAGCTGGGATTGCAGGCATGTGTTACCACGCCCAGCTAATTTTTGTATTTTTAGTAGAGACAGGGTTTCGCCATGTTGACCAGGCTGGTCTCGAACTCCTGTCCTCAGGTGATCTGCCCAGCTTGGCCTCCCAAAGTGCTGGGATTAAAGGCGTGAGCCACCCACGCCCGGCCACCCCTGGCTAATTTTTTAAAATTTTTGTAGGATGGGGTCTTGCTATGTTGCCCAGGCTGGTCACGAACTCCTGGGCTCAAACAATCCTCCCACCTCAGTCTCCCAAAGTGCTGGGATTACAGGTGTGAGTCACTGCGCCTGACTCCATTTAGTCTTAACTGTCATATCAACCAATTTATTTTTATTTTTATTCTCTTTTTTTTTTTTTTTTTTTTGAGATGGAGTTTCGCTCTTGTCGCCCAGGCTGGAGTGCAGTGGCATGATCTCACCTCACTGCAACCTCCGCCTCCCGGGTTCATGCGATTTTCCTGCCTCAGCCTCCCAAATAGCTGGGATTACAGGGGCCTGCCTGGCTAATTTTTTGTATTTTTAGTAGAGATGGGGTTTCGCCATGTCGGGCAGGCTGGTCTCAAACTCCTGACTTCAGGTGATCTGCCCGCCTTGGCTTTCCAAAGTGCTGGGATTATAGGCGTGAGCCACTGCGCCTGGCTTTATTTTTATTCTTATTTTTTTAGAGACAAGGTCTCAGTCTGTTGTCCTAGCTGGAGTGCAATGGTGTGATCATAGCTTACTGCATCCTCAAACTCCCAGGCTCAAGCAATCCTCCTACCTCAGCCTCCCAGGTAGCTGGAACTACAGGCACACAACACCACACTCGCCTTTCTTTCTCTTTTTCTTTTTTTTTTTAAATATAGACAGGGTCTCGCCATGTTGTTGCCCAGGCTGGTCTCCAACTCTTGACCTCAAGCAATCCTCCGACCTCTGCCTTCCAAAGTGCTGGTATTACAGGTATGAGCCACTCCACCTAACTTATGTATTTTTATTTGCACATATGCATGGCTTTTTAAAAATTAATTAATTAATTAACTTTTTTTTTTTTTTGAGTTGGAGTTTCGTTCTTGTTGCCCAGGCTGGTCTCCAACTCTTGACCTCAAGCAATCCTCCGACCTCTGCCTTCCAAAGTGCTGGTATTACAGGTATGAGCCACTCCACCTAACTTATGTATTTTTATTTGCACATATGCATGGCTTTTTAAAAATTAATTAATTAATTAACTTTTTTTTTTTTTTGAGTTGGAGTTTCGTTCTTGTTGCCCAGGCTGGAGTGCAATGGGGCGGTCTCGGCTCACTGCAACCTCCACCTCCCAGGTTCAAGTGATTCTCCTGCCTCAGCCTCCCAAGTAGCTGGGATTACAGGCACCTGCCACCACGCCTGGCTAAGTTTTTTGTATTTTTAGTAGAGATGGGGTTTCACCATGTTGGCCAGGCTGGTCTCAAACTCCTGACCTCAGGTATTCCGCCCGCCTCGGCCTCCCAAAGTGCTGGGATTACAGGCGTAAGCCACTGCCTCTGGCTGGCTTTAATTTTTTTAATAAGAGCTTTTCTGGGATATAATTTACATACTATATAATTCACTCAAATAAGTTGGGTGTGAGAGGGTGTTAGATACACAGTCTGCCTCTGTCACCCAGGCTGGAGTGCAGTAGCACAATCGTAGTTCACTGTAAACTTGAACCCCTGGGCTCAAGAAATCCTCATGCCTGGGCCTCCCAAGGTACTGGAATTACAGATGTGAGCCACTGTGCCTGGCCCCAATTAAATTGTTGAGTTTTCAGCACCATAAGACAGGATGAGAAAAAGAAAAACTAAATTAATTAATTAATTAATTTTTGAGTTTATATTTTTATACCCTTTCAATTTTGAACCATGTAACTGTTTCACATATTCAACGACTGAGTTAAATCAGAAAGAAAAAAAATCCTAAAATGGAAAATTATTTGAAAAAGTTAAACTGTAAAAAGAGAGAAATGTAAACATAGAGAAAATAATTCCTTGAAGTGACATTTAAACATAGTGCTCTAATTATTGTGAGACAAAGTAAAAAGGGTAAGAAGCCATTTTGTTCATTTCTGCTTGCCATGTAATTTCACAAAGCCCCTGACTCTG
This sequence comes from Pongo abelii, assembly GCF_028885655.2. NCBI lineage: Eukaryota > Metazoa > Chordata > Mammalia > Primates > Hominidae > Pongo > Pongo abelii. The sequence goes on along the minus strand of NC_071990.2, from coordinate 90,545,208 downwards.
TGAGGAAGTGCAGCTCTCTGGAAAGATGCTTTGAAAGCAAACCAGGATAGAGCACACGGCCCCCAACATCTCTTGCCTGAGTCACTATATTCCTTAAAGGAGGAATATGGACGTGCGCGGTGGCTCACGCCTGTAATCCCAGCACTTTGGGAGGCCGAGGAGGCGGATAACGAGGTCAGGAGATCGAGACCATCCTGGCTAACACGGTGAAACCCCGTCTCTACTAAAAAATACAAAAAATTAGCTGGGCATGGTGGCGGGTGCCTGTAGTCCCAGCTACTAGGGAGGCTGAGGCAGGAGAATGGCGTGAACCCGGGTGGGGGAGCTTGCAGTGAGCCGAGATCGCACCACTGCACTCCAGCCTGGGGAACAAATCGAGACTCCGTCTCAAAAAAAAAAAAGTAAAGGAGGAATATAGTGCCTTTTCCTACACATGAGATAATGTCTGATAGGGTTAGTGATCATGCCTCTGAAATCTATAACTAGATATACTCCTGCACCGAAACTTTAATGTGATTTTGCACATACTGAACCTCCACCACAGGTATATAAACAGTGGGCTGAAATACTGTGCTGCAGCAGTCTGACAGAACTCTGAAGGACAGCCCCTGGGCTGTAGACCTCAGTCTATAGTCGTCGGTAAGACTATAGACTGAATAAAACTAACATTTTTTTTTCAGATGGAGTCTGGCTCTGTCCCCAGGCTGGAGTGCAGTACTGTGATCTCAGCTCACTGCAATGTCTGCCTCCCAGGTTCAAGCAATTCTCATGCCTCAGCCTCTTCAGTAGCTAGGATTACAGGCGTGCACCACTATGCCCAGCTAATTTTTGTATTTTTAGTGGAGACTAAAATGCAACATGGTGAAACTCTGTCTCTACTAAAAATACAAAATTTGCCGGGTGTGGTGACGCATGCCTGTAATCCCAGGTACTCGGGAGGCTGAGGCTTAAAACATAAACTTTCTCAGTGGATTTATTGACACAGATAACAGTCTATTAAGTGAAAAAAGTTGTCTTGGAGTAGCTCTCTTCCTGGTACAGATAGCTTTACTAACAGAAATTTCCTTTGTGAGTATAAATTTCCTTCGCAAAAGGGTAAGTTTATACTATATTTTAGGCAATTGGGGAGGTAAAGAGGTTTTACTGAGTTGGCTGGTTCTGATTTTTCTTTACTTCAAAATAATCATATGTCAAAATGGTCTATTTCGGGGTTGCATGTTCCGAACCTCTTTAACGTAATCAACAAGCAAAGATATCTTACAGTTCTGGAGGCTGGGAGATCCAAGATCAAGGAGCCAGCAGATTTATTGTCTGGTGAGGGCTCCCTTCCTGGTTGGTAGATGGCCACCTTCTTAGTGTATCCTCCCGTGGCAGAGAGAGAAGGGACTCTAGTCTTTCCCTCCCATCATAAGGGCAGTAATCCTATTATGAAGACTCTATCCTCAAAACCTCATCTAAATCTAATTACCTCCAAAAGGTCTCACTTCCAAATACCATCACACTGGGGTATTAAGACTTCAACATATGAATTTTGGAGGTTCACAAACATTTAAATCATTTTGCCATTTCTTATAATTCACAGTTTCCCCTCCCATAGTTTTTTCTTAAATTTATGTCTTGAAAAACCTGAGTTTTTGATCTGTAGAATCTTTCACAGTCTGAGTTTTTCTGATTATAAATTCATGGTGCAGCTTAACATATTCTATCCTCTTCATTTTAAAAAATCGACAGCTGGGGCCAGGCACAGTGGCTCACGCCTGTAATCCCAGCACTTTGGGAGGCCGAGGCTGGCAGATCACTTGAGGCAAGGAGTTTGAGACCAGCCTGGTCCAACATGGTGAAGCCCTGTCTCTACTAAAAATACAAAAATTAGCCAGGTGTGGTGGTGGAAGCCTGTAATCCCAGCTACTTGGGAGGCCGAGGCAGGAGAATCGCTTGAACCCAGGAGTTGGAGGTCACAGTGAGCTGAGATTGCACCACCGTACTTCCATGCTAGGTGACAGAGCAAGGCTCCATCACCCCCCACCCCAAAAAAAAAAAAATTGACAGCTGGATCAGAAGTTTGATCCTTTTGGTAAGACTATAGGTAGCATTATGTTCTTTCAGCAAGAGCCATCTAAAGTCTATTTTTTTTGCCCCTTTTGCTATGTTAGCAGCCATTGATATTTAATGCCAAGATTAATGGATTAACTGAGAGTTGCAAAATAGTGGTATTCTAATTTTGTCAATTCTTTTTTTTTTTTTTTTTGAGACAGTCTCGCTTTGTTCCCCAGGCTGGAATGCAGTGGCGCGATCTCTGCTCACTGCAAGCCCTGCCTCCCGGATTCACACTATTCTCCTGCCTCAGCCTCCTGAGTAGCAGGGACTACAGGTGCCCACCACCACGCCCGGCTAATTTTTTGTATTTTTAGTAGAGACGGGGTTTCACCGTGTTAGCCAGGATGGTCTCGATCTCCTGACCTCGTGATCCGCCCGCCTTGGCCTCCCAAAGTGCTGGGATTACAGGCGTGAGCCATCACACTGGCAATTCTTTTTCAAATTAGGTGGACTATTCTCAGGAAGAGACACTTGTCATCATCTTCTGTTTAGTTACCCAGTGGTACAATTCACATATGAGAGGCAGGATACATTTTTAAATTTCTCCCTTTATCAGCTTTCAAGATTGACTTCTTACTCTCCAAAGGCAACAAATATTTAAAATTATTAGTATATATTAATGGGTTAAACTAATAGGTTTTGATTCATTATAATTGCTATCTTTATTAAAGCTCAGATTGTATCATCTTTGGTCAATGGTGGCATCTACAAGTTGATACCCAAGTTCTCTTTACATGACACTCATAATTTTTTTCAAAAATATTAATTTTCAGAGGTCACCAATGGCTGTTGGGTGGGCACTGCCAGCAGAGAAAGTAGCGTAAGACTTAAGACAACTTAACACATTTAAGACCAGGCATGGGGCTCATGCCTATAATCCCAGCACTTTGGGAGGCCAAGGCTGGAGGATTGTTTGAGCCCAGGAGTGGGAGACCAGCCTGGGCAATATACTGAGACCTTGTCTATTAAAAAAAAAAAAAAAAAAAAAAAAGAAGAGCTGGGTGTGGTGGTGCACGCCTGTAATCCCTGCACTTTGGGAGGCCAAGGCGGGCGGATTACTTGAAGTCAGGAGTTTGAGACCAGCCTGGCCAACATGGTGAAACCCTGTCTCTACTAAAAAATACAAAAAATTAGCCAGGTGTGGTGGTGCATGCCTGTAATCCCAGCTACTCCAGAGACTCCAGAGGATGAGGCAGGAGAATAGCTTGAACCCAGGAGGGAGAGGTTGCAGTAAGCCAAGATCATACCACTTCACTCCAGCCTGGGTGACAGAGTGAGACTCTATCTCAAAAAAAAAAAAAAAAAAAAAATTTGGGTGTGGTAGCAGGTTCCTGTAGTCCTAGCTGCTTAGGAAGATTGCTTGGGCCCAGGGGTTCAAGGTTACATTGAGCTATGATTGCACCAGTACACTCTAGGCTGGGTGAGAGAGTAAGACCCTATTTCTAAAATATATACATATTTTTATATCAGACAGGTAATATGCTGAGGTCATAACATGGTTTGAGGGAGGCACATATTACACGTGTGTGTGAAAACCCAATCATCATGCTTATGAACTACAAAAGGATCAAAGATACTATTTTTTTAGTGCAAAATTTCAAACACACAAAAGTAAAAGAAGAGTACAATAGGCTGGGCACGGTGGTTTACCTCTGTAATCCCAGCACTTTGGGAGGTCGAGGCGGGTGGATTACCTGGGGTCAGGAGTTCGAGACAAGCCTGGCCAACGTGGTGAAACCCTGTCTCTACTTAAAATACAAAAGAAAAAATTAGCCGGGTTGTGTGGTGGAGTGTGCCTGTACTCCCAGCTACTCAGGAGGTTGAGGCAGGAGAATCGCTTGAACCCAGGAGGTGGAGGTTGCAGTGAGCTGAGATTGTGTCACTGCACTCTAGTCTGGGTGACAAAGCGAGACTCTGTCTCAGAAAAAAAGAGAGAAAAGAATACAATAAACTCCTATTACCCAATATCTGGTTTCAATAATTACTAATACACTGTCAACCTTATTTCATCTATACTACATATGCTCTATTCCTTCCTTATCATCATCATTTTTTTTAATTATTATTTTGAGACAGAATCTCGTTCTGTCGCCCAGGCTGGAGTGCGATGGTGGGATCTCGACTCACTGCAACCTCCACCTCCCAGGTTCAAGCGATTCTTCTGCCTCAGCCTCACGAGTAGCTGGGATTACAGGTGCTTGCCACTGCACCTGGCTAATTTTTATATATATGTATTTTTTTGTTGTTGTTGTTTTTGAGACGGAGTCTCACTCTGTCGCCCAGGTGGGAGTGCAGTGGCGGGAGTGCAGTGGCACAATCTCGGCTCACCGCAACCTCTGCCTCCCGGGTTCAAGTGATTCTCCTGCCTCAGCCTCCCAAATAGCTGGGACTACAGGCACGTGCCACCACGCCTGGCTAATTTTTGTATTTTTAGTAGAGACAGGGTTTCACCATGTTGGCCAGGCTGGTCTCGAACTCCTGACCTCAGGTGATCTGCCCGCCTTGACCTGCCAAAGTGCTGGGATTACAGGTGTGAGCCAACGTGCCCGGCCAATTTTTGTGTTTTTAGTAGAGACGGGGTTTCACCATTTTGGCCAGGCTGGTCTTGAACTCCTGACCTCGTGATCTACCCGACTCAGCCTCCCAAAGTGCTGGGATTACAGGCATGAGCCAGTGTGCCCTGCCCAGTCTTAGATTTTTATTACCCCCAAATTTTGCCTCCTGGCTGTTTACGTTGTGTTCTCTTCCAATCCCAAACTCAGGCAACCACTAACCTGATCTATTAATTTAATCACCCTAGAGCTGTTCATCTTCCTGCTGCTGCCCAGATGAAAGTTCCGGGATTTCCCTTAACTTTAAACACTTAAAATAATCCTGTGGATTAGGATTACGATCCACAGGATTATTTTACTTTTTCTTTCTGTGCTAAATCTCTTATTTCCTGGATCCCGTGTCGTCTTCTTTCTTGGTTTTATCCTCCTTTTTCAGGGGGCACCTCTTTCAACAGATTCCTGAGAATAGTTGCCAGGGTGCATTATCACTACATAACTAACTACATTTTTTTTTTTTTTTGTCTTTTTCTTCTTTTTGAGACAGTTTCGCTCTTGTCACCCAGGCTGGAGTGCACTGGCACAATGTCTGCTCACTGCAACTTCCGCCTCCCGGGTTCAAGCTATTCTCCTGCCTCAGCCTCCTGAGTAGCTGGGATTACAGGCGCCCGCCACCATGCCCGGATAATTTTTGTATTTTTAGTAGAGACAAGGTTTCACCATGTTGGCCAGACAGGTCTCAAACTCCCGACCTCAGGTGATCTGCCCGCCTTGGCCTCCCAAAGTGCTGGGATTACAGGCGTGAGCCACCACGCCTGGCTCCCCTTTAAAAAAAAAAAAAAAAAAAAAAAGACGGAGTTTCGCTCTTGTTGCCCAGGCTGGAGTGCAATGGCATAATCTCGGCTTACCACAACCTCCGCCTCCTGGGTTCAAGCGATTCTTCTGCTTCAGCCTCCTGAGTAGCTGGGATTACAGGCATGCACCACCACACCCGGCTAATTTTTGTATTTTTAGTAGAGACGGGGTTTCACCATGTTGGTCAGGCTGGTCTCGAACTGCTGACCTCAGGTGATCTGCCCGCCTCGGCCTCCCAAAGTGCTGGGATTACAGGCGTGAGCCAAGGCACCCAGCCCTAATTTTTGTATTTTTAGTAGAGACAGGGTTTCACCATGTTGGCCAGGCTGGTCTCCAACTCCTTATCCCGTGATCTGCCTGCCTTGCCTTGAGCCACTGCGCCCAGCCCACAAGTGCACTTTTAGTGTTATGGACTCTACTATTTTTTATGACTTCCAGAATATTCTATAACTTACACCCCATAGTTTAATATTCCCAATTGAACATTTTCTTCCAATATCTGTATTAAGAAAACTGCAAGGGGTGTCTCTGTCACACTTATGTGAGGATTTCCGCAGGCTTGAGTCCTACAAGGCGAATTGCTGCGGCAGAATGTTAACTAGTTGGGTATGAGCAGAACAGGAGAGCGCGCCCCACCCCACACACACCAGGACTATTGGGTGACAATCAAATGATGGTCAGGCGGTTCTTAACTGTTTCTCTAACGTTCACCGGGGCCAGCGAAAGGCAGTCTCCTAATAGTAAACACCTGAAACTGATCAGTAGCTTCCCAGTAAGATCTCAGGAATGGGGAGAAGCAATGCAAGTTCCCCAAAGTATGCCAACATATAAAAACTTCAAGTCAAGAGGTCAAGCTGCGCACTTGGTTTCTCAAGTCGCCTGCTTGGCAGTCTTCCAAGTTGTACTTTCCTCCTTTTCTTTCCGTCCTGTTCTAAAGCTTTTTGATAAACTTTTACTTCTACTCTGAAACTTGTCTAGGTCTCTCCTGCCTTATGCCCTTCGTGGAATTCTTTCTTCTGAGGAGGCAAGAACTAAGGTTACTGCTGACCCCTACCTATACACGGGGTAACTGCCACCGCTAACTAGAAGGGGAGAATCAGCTTTTCTTTTCTTTCTTTTTTTGAGACAGTAAGTCCGCTGTGTCGCGCGGCTGGAGTGCAGCTGCACGATCTCAGCTTACTGTAACCTCCGTCTCCTGGGTTCAAGCGATTCTCCTGCCTCAGCCTCCCGAGTAGCTGGGACTACAGGCGCGCGCCACCACGCCCGGCTAATTTTTGTATTTTTAGTAGAGAAGGGGGTTTCACCATTTTGCCCAGGCTGGTCTCGAACTGCTAACCTCAAGTGATCTGCCCGCCTCGGCCTCCTAAAATGCTGGGATAAAGACATGCGCCACCGCGCCCGGCCGAGAATCAGCTTTTCTCTCACATCTGATCTTTCCGTGTGTTCAGGCAGAAGGAAGGCACGGTGGGCTGAGAATCACACGCCCCCCCTTTCCTCCCCGGCCTAACGCACTCTTCTCTCTGTCCCACCACGTGCTGTGTTCGCCAGCCCCCATCACTCATGCATCCAAACCGACTAGATTTTTGTTTCCATTTCCCTCCCGGAAAAGGCGGGACAGCGAAGACCGGCGTTTCCGCCGCTGAGGGGCCGAGGCCGGGAGGGCGCCGCGTAGCCGTCTCGAGCTGATGACGTCCAACGCCGTGTGCTCACGCACGTGTGGTGCCCCTCTCCCGGTGTCGGCGCTGGAGCTGAGGACGGCTTTCCTGCGGGCGTAGTTGGTGGCTGCTCGGGCACTGGGACCTCGGCGGCTTGGGGACGCTGGCCGCGAAGTAGGGAGCGCAGGTGGCCGCTCGGGGTGAGGGCCCTGGGTCATGGAGCACTTCTTGCTGGAGGTGGCAGCCGCGCCGCTGCGGTTAATCGCAGCCAAGAACGAGAAGAGCCGCAGTGAGTTGGGCAGGTTCTTGGCCAAGCAGGTAAGACGTGAAGGGAGAGGGAAAGCGCCGGACCGACTGGGTCGCCCCACTAGTAAGCTTCCTGCGCTCCCCCGCCGATACTCGCCGCTTTAAGGGGAGAGTGGTGCAGCCTCAGGTCAAGCTGGCCCCCTTCTCTGGGCTGGCGCAGGTCGTGGAGGTTTCCGAGCGTGTTTGAGGCGATTGGAAGGGGTCTTGTTTTTATCTGGGGGAGCCTTCCAGTACCCTATGCAAGCGCCGCTTTGGCTGCTTGTGGCAGAGGTGGCCTTCCGAAAGGAATGTGGTTTGTTTTTCTGAACTTGAGGTTGCGTTTCTGTCGTTTTGACAAGTGTACGTATCACCTAAGTGTGCGTAGTGCAGCCACTCCTGTTAGTTTGGGTGAACCATCGACAAATACTGATTGCATTCCTGCTGTGCGTAAGGAACGGTGTGGCGCTCTGAGAAAGTGGATAGATAAATTCGTTACGATCTCTGCCATGAGGGAAATTTGCATCTGTTTTTGGAGACAGTTCGGAAACACTTAAAACAGCTGAAGGACAAAGCAAGACAGTGAATACTCAGTGTAACTAACTATACAAATTATAAGGTTAATTAGAGTTTTCTGGGAAATAGGTCTTCGGGCTTTTAAGAACCTTCTCATTGACTCCTTCTACCTGAGTTGAAGACATTTTTTTGTTTGTTTGTTTGTTTGTTTTGAGACGGAGTCTCGCTGTGTCGTCAGGCTGGAGTGCAGTGGCGCGATCTCGGCTCACTGCACCCTCCGCCTCCCGGGTTCAAGCGATTCTCCTGCCTCAGCCTCCCAAGTAGCTGGGATTACAGGCGTGCGCCACCATGCCTAGCTAATTTTTGTATTTTTAGTAGAGACGGGGGTTTCACCATGTTGGCCAGGATGGTCTCGATCTCTTGACCTCGTGATCCGCCCGCCTCAGCCTCCCAAAGTGCTGGGATTACAGGCGTGAGCCACGGGACAGGTGAGTGTGGTCCCAGGTGTGGCTAATTAAATTTTTTTTTTTTTTTTGGTAGCTGTAAGGTCCCCCTTTGTTGTCCCGACTGGTCTGGAACCCCTGGGCTCAAGTGATCATCCCGTCTTGGCCTCCCAAAGTGCAGGGATTGTAGGAGTGAGCCACCGTGTCCGGCCTAAATTTTTTTTTTTTTTTTTTTTTTTTTTTTTTTTTGAGACGGAGTGCCGCTCTGTCGTCCAGACTGGAGTGTAATGGCCCACCATCTTAGCTCACTGCAGCCTCCGCCTCCCGAGTTCAAGCGATTCTTCTGTCTCAGCCTCCCGAGTAGCTGGGATTACAGGCGTGCGCCACCACACCTGGCTAATATTTTGTATTTTTAGTAGAGACGGGGTTTCACTGTGTGGGTCAGGCTGGTCTCAAACCCCGACCTCGGGTGATCCACCCGCCTTGGCCTCCTAAAGTGCTGGGATTACAGGCATGAGCCACGGCGCCCTGCCCTGAAGTATTTTTTTGATGTATCTCCAGCCCAATTGTTCTGGGGAGTGGGGCCAATTTTGCTCCCAGGGACAAATCTGGAGACCTTTATGGTTATCACAACTGTTCATTATGGGGGTGCTACTAGCATCTAGTGCACCAAGGCCAGGGACGCTGATAAGCATTCTGTTATGTATGGGACAACCCCCGACAACAGAGTTATCCGTCGTAAATGGCAGTGGTGCAAAATTAAGAAAGAAACCCTGCCCCAGACTGGTTGTTTACTTTCTGCTCAGGGCTTGCTATTTCAGCAACACTAAGCTGCCTGCAATGACCGCAGGTTGTTACCCTCTACTGTTGTTGACTGGAGTCACCTCCCGTTGTTAATGTCTGTTGTTATTGTCTGGGCCATTCCTTGCTGTTACTTGCCTCATTGACTTTGCATTTCCTTTCCTTAGAAGGCTGCATCTCTCTTCTATGCCCTGCTCAGTTAACTTGTTTGTTCTGGAAGACTGCTTTTGAAATGGTCTTCCCCAGGAAGACTTTTCTGACTTTACCCTTTCCTCTTCCTCTTAACCTTTGTTTCAACTAACTGATTCTCAGTAGTTGATTGAGAGTATGTCCAGAGAAGGGGACTGTGTAGCTGTAGTGTCCAGTACAGTGTCTGATATGCAGTAGGCAGTAAATGTTTATTGACTGTATTAACAGATTAAGGTACTCACAAATTGTGATACTTTTGTCAATGAAAAGTGTCAAACTCTAAAATATTTTAAGAGATTTATTCTGAGCTAAATTTGAGTGACCGTGGCTCATGACACAGCCCCAGGAGATCCTGAGAAAATGTGCCCAAGGTGGTCGGGCTACAGCTTGCTTTTATACATTTTAGGGAGACCTAAGACATCAATCAGTACATGTAAGATGTACATTGGTTTGGTCTGGAAAACTGGGACACCTTGAAGGGTGGGGTGGGGGCGGTCTTCAAGTCACAGGTGGATTCAAAGATTTGCTGACTGGCAATTGGCTGAGAGTTTATTTAAATCCCTGGAATCAATAGAATGGAGCGTCTAGGTTAAGATAGGGGTGTGGAGGCTGGGCACAATGGCACACACCTGTAATCCCAGCACTTTGGGAGGCTGAGGCGGGTGGATCACGAGCTCAGGAGATCGACATCATTCTGGCTAACATGGTGAAACCCTATCTTTACTAAAAATATGAAAAATTAGTTGGGCATGGTGGCGGGCATCTGTAGTCCCAGCTACTCAGGAGGCTGAGGCAGGAGAATGGTGTGAACCCGGGAGGCGGAACTTGCAGTGAGCTGAGATCACGCCACTGCACTCCAGCCTGGGCGACAGAGCGAGACTCTGTCTCAAAAAAAAAAAAGATAGGGGTGTGGAGACCAAGGTTCATATTATGCAAATGAAGCCTCCAGGTAACAGATTTCAGAGAGAACAGATTGCAAATATTCTTTTTTAAAAATTTTTATTATTTTTTAAAGAGATAGGATCTTGCTTTGTTGTCCAGGCTGGGCTAGAACTCCTAGGCTCAAGTGATCCACCTACCTCAGCCTCCCAAAGTGCTGGGATTATAAGCCTGGCCTGTAAATGATTTATTTATTTTTTCCCAAATGCAGTCTCCTCACCCCTACCCCCAGACGGAGATGGAGTCTTGCTCTGTCACCCAGGCTGGACTGCAGTGGCGCGATCTCAACTCACTGCAACCTCCGCCTCCTGGGTTCAAGCAGTTCTCCTGCCTCAGCCTCCCGAGTAGCCGGGATCACAGGCGCCTGCCACTGCGCCTGGCTAATTTTTGTATTTTTAGTAGAGACGGGGTTTCACCATGTTAGCCAGGCTGGTCTCGAACTCCTGACCTCAGGCGATCCACCTGCGTCGGCCTCCCAAAGTGCTGGGATTACAGGTGTGAGCCACTGCGCCCAGCCACAAAACAGTCTTTATTATGAGAAAGCAGTGTTATCTGGTCTTTATTATAAGAAAGCAATGCTATCTGGTTTCTTTCTAATAAAATGACAAAGCAGGTTTCTTAAATAATTTACAAAGGGCAGGAATTGCTCTTGAACAGGGCTACCCCTCCTGGCACACCCACAATGCTCTGCCTTGAGCATATAAATAGGTACCTGTGAGCCCAGGGTTTAAGCCTGGAACTATCTCCTATGACTTCCTCCAGGTCCCTGGTAGGGAAAGCAGGGATGAGAGTGGTGCCCCCAAGGGCCTTGGCACTGGAAACACAGTGGGCGAGTGACTCTGTGGATGACTCCCCAAAAACCAAGCACCTGGTTTGAGTCCAGAGCTCTTAAACATCTGATGCCGGCTCTTCACACTGTAGATGAAGCAAATACCAGGCTCAAGGTCAAGTATATGATGCATTACTAAGCCCAAGAGTCCCCTTGGGGAGTAGAAGGAACAATTCTCCCCACCTCTGCAAGATCTCCCCAAGACACTCTCAGGCTGTGGCAGGCAGTCACTGATGGGTCCAGATGTGGCTGGAGCGGGGGGGCTCTGGGCTCCTTGCTAGTCAGGTCTTTGTTAGCAGTGGCCCAGGGGTACTGATGACTTCTGGGAGCTTCTGCCAGGAAGCTCATGGGGAAGCACAGACATTCTTGGGTATGAAGCCTTGGTGGTCAGACAGGGCTTGTTTCCTGTAGGGCACTTCCTCAATCATGAATGAGAGTGTCATTTCACCACTCTCTTTCACCATAATGGCTTCATCCAGCTCTTGGGACAGCTTCTGGAGATGCCGAATTCCTGCTCCCCATAGGCTCTAGGTCACTATCAGACTTGCTGGGAGAGCAGAGGAGCTCTATCGAGGAGTAGGGGCTCTGGAAGGCAGTCTCCCGCCTCCACTGCCATAGAGAGGGCACGTGAGCCCGTGCAGGTAGAGAGGTGGTGATGCACAGGGGTCTGTGGCTGAGTGGTCAGGGGCAGCTCCAGACAGCTGAATCCTCTTCTGGCTCAGGCTGTGAGTTGGGGAGACACTGCCCTCCCTTTTGTACCCCTTTCTTCCTCCTCCTGGCCTTCACCTGGGTCTCCACCAGACACTTGGTGCTACTTTGGCAGGACTCCTGGATTCTCTGTGACATGGCACCCAGGGTGCTCTTAGCTGAGCGAGCTGCAGCCTGGAGTCTTTTACTGCCCTGACCCTGGTTTCTAGGGGTTTCTAGGAGGTGCTTGTCCGGAGGTTGAGGTTGACGACTCTTAGGGGCAGCCTCCATTGAAACTGTCTGCACAGAGAACCCAGGGCCCTGGCGGAGATCTCCCGATGGCTGACCATAGGCTGCCGCTCCTTGCTGTCCAGCAGCTGCCCCTGGTGCTGGAGAGATCTATGGTGTATGGAGGCCCTCGCATTCTGCCACTGAGAAACCATCTGTCTGGCCAAGAGTCTACTCTGCCCACTAGACCTCAACACCCCCAACATGTGAATGAAGCCGAGCACTATAAATGTTAAATGTTTCTTATAAGACTTAAAGAGACAACTTCGCAGGGCCATTTCAAAATTTGTCAAAGCTATATATTTTGGGCCAAATGTGGTGGCTCATGCCTGTCATCACATCCTGTTGGAGACTGAGAGAGGAGAATTGTTTGAACCCAGGAGTTTGAGACCAGCTTGGGCAACATAGCAGAGAGACTCTGTCTCTACCGAAAAAAAAAAAAAAGGGGAGGGGGGATTAAAATACTCCTGAAATACTTCTTTCAGGGTTTGCCGTCTGTCATATTTGTATCTTATTGCTACCAGTAGTCTGTTTTGTCAGTCCTAAGGTCTCTGTTTTAATGTTAATGCTGGTTAGCTGTGCCAGAATTCCAAAGGGAAGAGAGTATAATGAGGCGTGTCTGACCACCCATTCCCAGCATGGCCTGAACTAGTGTTTCAGGTTTACTTTAGAATGCACTTGACTGAGAGGAGAAGGATTCACCTTCATTCAGTTGGTTGGGGGGGCTTAGAATTTTATTTTTGGTTTATGCTTTCTTTTTTATTTTTTAAGACAGGGTCTGGAGAGCAGTAGCCTTGACATCCTAGGTTCAACTGATCATCTTACTTTAGGACCCTCCCCATCTCCTCCAGTAGCTGGAACTATAGGCATGCCACCACGTCTGGCTAAATTTTTTTTTTTTTTTTTTTTTTTAACATCTTAGGTAGAAACAAGGTCTTGTGCTGTGTTGCCTAGGCTGGTCTCAAACTCCTGGGCTCAAGCAGTCCTCCCACCTTGGCCACCCAAAATGCTGGGATTACAGGCATACTTACTTATTTTTGGCAGAATATAGCTTTAACTTTCAGTGTTTTAAGCAAATGATGACAGTGATGATGCTTTAATGCTTCCCCTGCCTGAGACAGGGTCTCCCTTTATGGCCTGGGCTAGAGTACAGTGATCATAGCTCATTTCGGCCTTGACCTCCTGGGCTCAAATGGTCCTCCCACCTCATCCTTCTGAGTAGCTGGGACAACAGGTGCACAATACCACGCCTGGCTAATTTCTTTTTCTTTTTTTTTTTTTTTTGAGACAGAGTCTTGCTCTGCTACCCAGGCTGGAGTGCAATGGCATGATCTTGGCTCACTTCAACCTCCGCCTCCTGGGTTCAAGCAATTCTCCTGCTTCAGCCTCCCAAGTAGCTGGGATTACAGGCACCTGGCACCGTGCCCAGCTAATTTTTTGTGTTTTTAGTAGAGATGGGGTTTTGCCGTGTTGGCCAGGCTGCTTTCGAACTCCTGACCTCAGGTGATTCTCCTGCCTCGGTCTCCTGAAGTGCTGGGATTACAGGCATGAGCCACTGCGCCCAGCCTTGCCTGGCTAATTTCTAAAAAAAATTTTGTGGCCAGGCACGGTGGCTCAGGCCTGTACCAGCACTTTGGGAGGCCGAGGTGGGCAGATCACCTGTGGTTGGGAGTTCGAGACCAGCCTGACCAACATGGAGAAACCCCTTCTCTACTAAAGATAAGAAATTAGCCAGGCATGGTGGCACATGCCTGTAATCCCAGCTACTGGGGAGGCTGAGGCAGGAGAATCTCTTGAACCTGGGAGGCAGAGGTTGTGGTGAGCCGAGATCACGCCATTGCGCTCCAGCCTGGGCAACAACAATGAAACTCCGTCTCAAAAGAAAAAAAAAATTTTTTTTTGTAGAGATGGGGAGTCTCACTATGTTGCCCAGGCTGGTCTTGAACTCCTGGGCTCAAGCCATCCTCCCATCTTGGCCTACCAAAGTGTTGGGATTGCAGGTATGAGCCACCGCACCCAGCTTAATTGCTTAGGTTTTATAAAGTAGTTTAGGAATTGTTTCTCTTTAGCTGAAAATACACATTTCAGCCGATACATATAATTATAAATAATAACACTGAGGTTATCCTTTTAATTAACTCTGCTTTGAGAAGGGCTAACTGATCAGTTAGCAGTTGCCTTATCCTTTTAATTAACTCTGCTTTGAGAGGGGTTAACTGATCAGTTAGCAGTTGAATATGACAATGTAGTAATTTCATTACTCAAAACAGTAAAAAACTCAATATGTTAAGCATACAGACATACAAATATGAAGACTTTTTTTCCTTTTCTATTTTTGTTGGCTAATTATTGGGAAATTGATGAATTTTGTTATAGCAAAGGAATGGAATTGGTTGGTATTTTTGGTGGGAAGAGAAGAGCTGAGCCACCTTAAAAATGTTTTTTCCTGGCCAAGTGCAGTGGCTGAGCTCAGACAATCTACCTGCCTTGGCCTCCCAAAGTGCTAGGATTACAGGCGTGAGTAACCACACCCGGCCAATGAAAATGTTTTTTCTTGGCTGGGCGCTAGTGGCTCACGCCTGTAATCCCAGCACTTTGGGAGGCCAAGGTGGGCGAATCACGAGGTCAGGAGTTTGAGACCAGCCTGGCCAACATAGTGAAACCCCGTCTCTACTAAAAATACAAAAATTAGCCAGGTGTGGTGGCGCATGCCTGTAATCCCAGCTACTCGGGAGGCTGAGGCAGGAGAATTGCTTGAACCCGGGAGGCGAAGGTTGCATGAACCGAGATCAGGCCACTGCACTCCAGCCAGGGCAACAGAGTGAGACTCCATCTCAGAAAAAAAAAAAAAAAAGTGTTTGTATTTGTTAAGTAATCAGTATTCTTCAGCTTTCCTCATACTTGCTTGTATCCCAGCCACCTAAATAAAACCCATTTAAGCTTCATAGAATGTTAAGAGAAGTGAGAAAATACAAAGGTGTAGCCAGGAGGAATGCAGTCCTTTCCCTTTTCCAGTGGGTCCCAGTCTCCCAAGGAGAAAGGCAGGATTTCCTAAGAATGTTATGGGAGTAATCACAGGTTTAAGAAGTAAATCCTGGCTGGTCGCGGTGGTTCACACCTATAATCCCAGCACTTTGGGAGGCCGACGTGGGCAGATCACGAGGTCAAGATATCGAGACCACCCTGGCCAATATGGTGAAACGCCGTCTCTACTAAAAATACAAAAATTAGCTGGGCGTGGTGGTGCACTCCTGTAGTCCCAGCTACTTGGGAGGCTGTGGCAGGAGAATTGGTTGAACTGAACCTGAGAGGGAGGCAGAGGTCACAGTGAGCCGACATCATACTACTGCACTCCAGCCTGGCGACAGAGTAAGCCCCTATCTTAAAAAAAATAAAATAAAATAAAAGGAAGTAAATCCTTTAGCATTCATTGTCCTGTTTTTATTTCCTACAATAGCAAGCCAGCTGACATGGTCAAAGATGCTTTGATTAGCAAGACCGCTGGGCTTAGAGAAGGAGAAAGCTGATTATGTAGTTTTCCTATAACCCCCACCCACCCTCTAGATACTCACAGGTATCCTAGCCTAGCTGGTCCCTTTTCTTGCAGGCCTGGCATTTACCCTTTCATGGGTTTTAGTAAAACATTTATAATTTTTTAAAACTTCATTAACTAGTAGTATTCATGCAGAATACTAGGAAAATTCAGGAAAGCACCACCCGTATTGTGGGTTAAATTGTGTCTGCCAAAATATATGTAGAAGTCCTAGCCTGTAATACCTGAATGTGACCCTATTTGGAAATAAGGTCTTTGCAGATGTAATAAAGTCAGGATGAGATAATTAGATAGGGCCTTAATCCAATATGACTGTTTCTCTTTCGCCCAGGCTTGAGTGCAGTGGTGCAATCTCAGCTCATTGCAACCTCCGCCTCTTTGGTTCAAGTGATTCTCCTGCCTCAGCAGCTGGGATTACAGGTGTGTGCCACCATGCCCAGCTGATTTTTGTATTTTTAGTAGAGATGTGGTTTCACTATATTGGCCAGGCTGGTCTCTAACTCCTGACCTCAAATGGTCTGTCCACCTCAGCCTCCCAGAGTGCTGGAATTACAGCCGTGAGCCACCACACCCAGCCCAATATGACTGTTCTTATAAGAAGAGGAGAGAAAGAAATAAAGGGAAGATGGCCATGTGGCGATGACAGAAATACATATTGGAGTGATAAATCTGCCAGACAAGGAACAGCAGGGATTGATGATGACAACCAGAAGCTAGGAAGAGGCAAGGAAGGATTCTCCCCTATAAGTTTCAAAGGAATATGGCCTTGCTGACACCCTGATCTTGGACTTCCAGACTTTAGAATTGTGAGACAATATATTTCTGTCTTTTTAATTTGTTTTTTGTTTTGTTTTGTTTTTTTGAGACAGAGTCTCGCTCTGTTGCCCAGGCTAGAGTACAGTGGCACGATCTCGGTTCACTGCATCCTCTGCCTCCCGGGTTCAAGCAATTCTCCTGCCTCAGCCTCCCTAGTAGCTGGGACTACAGGCACCTGCCACCATACCCGGCTAATTTTTGTATTTTTAGTAGAGACGGGGTTTCACCATATTGCTCAGGCTGGTCTTGAACTCCTGACCTCAGGTGATCCACCCACCTCAGCCTCCCAAAGTGCTGGGATTACAGGCGTGAGCCACTGTACCCGGCCTTGTTTTTTTTTTAAGTCAGTTTGTGGTATTTTAATATGACAGCTCCAGGAAATTAATACATGTAAGAAAAACATTCAGTCAGGGACTGCCCATATTAATATTTTGATATATAATCTTCCAAACTTAAATTTTTTTTTTTTTTTTTTTTTGTTAATGAATCGGAGTCTCACTCTGTTGCCTAGGCTGGGGTATAGTGGTACAATCATGGCTCACTGCAGTCTCTACCTTCCAGGCTCAGGTGATTTCCCCCAACTCTAGCCTCATGAGTAGTAGGGACTACAGGCATACACCACCAAGCCTGGCTAATTTTTTATTTTATTTTATTTTATTTTATTTTATTTATTTGAGAGGGAGTCTTGCTCTGGCACCCAGGCTTGAGTGCAGTGGCAGGATCTTGGCTTACTGCAACCTCTGCTTCCTGGGTTCAAGTGATTCTCCTGCCTCAGCCTCCCGAGTAGCTGGGACTACAGGTATGTGCCACAATGCCCGGCTAATTTTTGTACCTTTAGTAGAGATGGTGTTTCGCTATGTTGGTCAGGCTGGTCTTGAATTCCTGACCTCAAGTAATCCACCTGCCTTGGCCTCCCAAAATTCTGGGATTACAAGAGTGAGCCACTGCACCCAGCCAAGCCTGGCTAACTTTTGTATTTTTTGTAGAGATGGGTTCTGCCATGTTGCCCAGGCTGGTCTCAAACTCCTGGGCTCAAGTGATCTGCCTGCCTTGGCCTCCCAAAATGCTGAGATTACAGGTGTCAACCACTGTGTTCAGTCTTGTATATATAGTCTTTTCTCTATAAATCCGGGAAGATAAAAAGTTTTAAATATATATGAAGCTATGCAAACAGTGCTGTAACAGGAAAGTCAAATATACATACTTTTTTTTTTTTTTGAGACAGGGTCTCATTCTGTCACCCAGGCTGGAGTGCAGGGGCACGATCTCAGCTCACCACACCCTCGACCTTCTGGGCTCAAGTGCTTCTCCCGCCTCAGCCTCCCTGGTAGCTGGGATTACAGGCTCCCACCACCATGTCCTGCTAATTTTTGTATTTTTAGTAGAGATGGGGTTTCAGCATGTTTCTCAGGCTGGTCTCAAACTCCTGAGCTTAAGGTGATCCTCCCGCCTCGGCCTCCCAAAGTACTGGGATTACAGGCGTGAGCCACGGTGCCCAGCCAAATATATATACTTTTGTTCATGATAGAATAACTGGTACTGGATTAGCTCTGTTGCCAAAACAACTAGAAAAAGAGGAAAACATCCATATGAAAAACGTTCAAACATTGGATGAAAGGTAGGTAGCATAGGATTGGGATTCCTAAAAATGGGAAACAAGGTGAGCCCTAGAATGATTCCGGCTGTCTACCTGGAATCACTTATAGGACTGACTCAGAGGAAGAACGAAGTTCAGCAATGGTGGTCCTACTGAGCTGAGAAGACAGAGCTCAGAGTTGGGGCGGTAGTTGGAATATGCTGGGAAGGGTGTTGGAATGGAGGGAACAGCTCTAGGGATATGGGGTCTGGTGAGTACTGGCTGAATGTAAAGCTGTGTTTTCTTAAGCAAATTTCGTGAGCTATGCAAAGAATAACTACTGGAGTTTTTCTGTGTAGGAGATGTTCAACTCCTACTAGTTGGAGTGGAAAGACCAAGTTGAATACTGGCATAATTAGTGTGGAACCCAGAAGGGCCACACTCTAGGGCTAAATCAGCCCTCAAAGGCCTTTCTAGACCAATACTAACAAAACTTAAAAACAAGTCTTGAAAGGATCAAGCTGACCTACAAGCTGATTAATTGCCTGCTAGAACAAAGGAAGAGAGCAAAATCTAGACACATCTACAACGTTCAGCATCCGATTAAAAAAGTACTAGATATAGGAAAAGGAAAATGGTGGCTCATTACCAGGAGAAAAGTCAGTCACTGTAACAGACCCCAAAATAATAAAGATATTTAAATTAATAAACAAGGACTTTAAAAAGTGATTATATAATGATGATATGAATGTTCGGGGGGAAAAAAAAAAGAAAAAAGTGATTATAGGCTGGGCCAAGTGGAACCACTTGAGGCCAGGAGTTTGTGATCAGTCTGAGCCTGGGCAACAAAGTGAGACCCTGTCACTCTCAAAAACATAAAAAAATAGTAATTATATGTGCAGGGACTTGAAGGGAAACATAAACATAATGAGAGAAATTTAAGCTATGAAAAAAAAACAAGTGAAACCAAAAAATACAATCTTAGCAATGAATATTTTACTGGATAGGCCTCATCGAAGATTAGACAGTTCACAAGAAAAGAACATTGAATTACAGGATACGGCAATAGAAATTATCTAGGCTTAAACAGACAGGGTGGGAAAAAGCCCGAATAAAAATGCTTCAGTGATCTGTGAGGCATTATCAACTAGTTTACTGTATGTGTAATTGGAGTTACAGGAGGAGGGAGAGAAGAGAAACAGTAGAAATATAAAAAGATAATCTCAAAATTTCTAAAGTTGGTGAAAAATAATTCACAGATCCCAAAAACTCATAATCTTAAATCTGATAAACACAAAACCACACCAAGCCACATCATAATCAAGTTGCTAGAAACAAGTAATAAATAACATCTTAAAAATTGCCAGAAAAAAAAGACACTTTACTTGTAGAGGAGCAAAGATAAAAATGACTGCTGATTTCTTAACAGAAACAACACAATGAAACATCTTTCAAATGCTGAGAAAAACCATAAACCCCCTTGCCTGGTGGCGCATGCCTGTAATCCCTGCACTTTGGGGGCTGAGGTAGGTGGATCTCTTGAGCCCAGGAGTTCGAGATCAGCTTGGGCAATGTGGTGAAACCCTGACTGTAGTAAAAATACAGAAATTAGCCAGGCGTGGTGGTGTGTGCCTGTAGTCCCAGCTACTTGGGAGGATGAGGCAGGAGGATCACTTGAGTCTGGGAAGTCGAGGCTGCAGTGAGCTGATATCAAAGAACTCCAGCCTGGGTGACAGAGGGAAACCCTGTCTCCAAAAAAATAAAAAACAAAACAATGTTTGCTTAAGACAGAATTTTGTATATAAAAAGTCTTAAGGAATCTTCAAAATAAAGAATTTCATAAGATCACAGGATACCAGGTCAATGTATAAAAATGAGTTATATTTTTATATTTAAAATTATTGGGGAATGAAATTTATATTTTATGTATTTTATTTTTAAGAGAGTCTCATTCTGTTACCCAGGCTGGAGTGCAGTGGGCACGATCATGGCTTACTGCAGCCGCGAACTCCTAGGCTGAGGTGATCCTCTCCTCACTCTCCAGAGTAGCTGGGACTATAGATGCACACCGTCACCAGCTAATTAAAAAAAAATAAAAAAAAAATTTTTTTTTAATTAAACTTTAAAAAAAATTTTTTTTTATTGAGATGGAGTTTCACTCTGTCTGTTGCCCGGGCTGGAGTGCAGTGGTGCATTCTCAGTTCATTGCAACCTCCGCCTCCTGGGTTCAAGCCGTTTTCCTGCCCCAGCCTCCCAAGTAGCTGGGATTACAGACACACACCACCACACCCAGCTAATTTTTTGTATTTCTAGTAGAGACAAAGTTTCACCATGTTGGTCAGGCTGGTCTCAAACTCCTGACCTCAAGTGATCCACCACCCTCTGCTTCCCAAAGTGCTGGGTTTACAGGCGTGAACCACCACTCCTGGCCACACCAGCTAATTTTTAATTTATTTTTATTTTTTTGAAGAGATGGCATCTTACCACATTGCCCAGGTTGGTCTCGAACTTCTGGCCTCAAGTGATCATCTCACCTTGGCCTCCCAAAGTACCACCATGCCTGACCAGTTTTCTTTGGATATGTTTCTTTCATCTGCAACGTAACTTACTTTATTATTTAAAAAATGGGGCCAGGCACAGTGGCTCACACCTGTAATCCCAGCACTTTGGGAGGCCAAGGCAGGAGGATTGCTTGAGCTCAGGAGTTTGAGATCAGCCTGGGCAACATAGTGAGACCCCCATGTCCACAAAAATAAAATAATCAGCTGGGTGTGGTGGCACACACCTGTAATCCCAGCTACTTAGGGGGCTCAGTTGGGAGGATTGCTTGAGCTTGGGAGGGTGTGCCTGCAGTGAGCTGTGATTTTACCACTGTACTTCAGTCTGGGCGACAGACCAAGACCTTGTCTCAAAAGAAAAAAAAAAGGTATCTTTAGAGGGCTTGTTTATGCGGACATGCAGCAGTTGAAAATGTGAGGTTTTGCTCCTGTGTATCATGACCAAATCTATTAAATTTCTTTGCCTCCATTTTTATGGAATCCTTCAGTTAACCTCCTATAAAGGACAGAACTAAGACTGATAGAAATTGTTTCAAGGTAACATTTTTCCCTAATCAGTGCTTTGATCAGAATCAAATGTTTTCATGAGAGAATGCTCTGTAATTGGAAGACTTTGTAAGAGCTCAGGTGTAAGGTGACTTTCTGGGTGATAATTCTGGGAAAACTCGTTAAATTTTGCTTATGACATTTAGGCTGTGTTCAAGGTGCACTTATATAGGTGACTAGGGTGAGCCTCCTCCTCATCCTTTTTTTTTTTTTTTTTGTTGGGAGACAAGGCTTTAACTGTTTGTCACTCAGGCTGGAGTGCAGTGGCATGATCTCAGCTCACTGCAACCTCGACCTCCCAGGCTCAAGCTATCCTCACACTTCAGCCACCTGAGGAGCTGAGACTACAGGCGCATGCCACCAAGTCTGGCTAATTTTTCTATTTTTTGTAGCAATGGGGTTTCACCATGTTGTCCAGGCTGGTCTTGAACTCGTCGGCTTAAGGGATCTGTCTGCTTCGGCCTTCCAAAGTGCTGGGATTACAAGCATGAGCCACCACACCTGGCCTGGGGTGAAACTTCTTAGGGTAAACTGATAGCATGGGACTTGCAAGGTCAAAGGGCATGTCCCCATTTTAAACCTGATGTTACATTGCTGGGCAGAAAGGATTGTGCAGACCTGTATACACACTAGCAATATAATGCCTTTTATACAGTTTTCAGTTTTCCTTTGTATGCTTACCTACATTCTGAACCCAGGCACTAGAATTTTTTTTTTTTTTTTTGAGATGGAGTCTCGCTGTCGCCCAGGCTGGAGTGCAGTGGCACAATCTCGGCTCACTACAGGCTCCGCCCCCCGGGGTTCACGCCATTCTCCTGCCTCAGCCTCCCGAGTAGCTGGGACTACAGGTGCCCGCCACCTTGCCCAGCTAATTTTTTTTCGTATTTTTAGTAGAGACAGGGTTTCACTGTGTTAGCCAGGATGGTCTCGATCCCTGACCTCGTGATCCGCCCGCCTCGGCCTCCCAAAGTGCTGGGATTACAGGCGTGAGCCACTGCGCCCGGCCTAGAATTTTGTATTCTATTTCATCTTCCATATCAAAGTGTTGCTGTCTACTTTGGATCTGTTTTTTGTTTATTTATTAGAGGCTGATGCCTTGATCAGCTTGATAGGGATATCCTCATTCACTCCCAGGAATTAATTTTTTACCTCTGTCCTTTCCTCAAGAGTTGGAAGTTTTGTCTACTAACTGCAGAATTCATTTTTTTCTTCGAGAGTTAAAGGAGCTGGGGGAGTTTTGGGGTTTTGGATTCCCTGGAGATTGTTGAAACCCCAGCACATAGATTATTTTTCAGATAAGTCGTGTAGCTTTTAAATGGAATCCAGGTATTAGTCCCTGTACCTCAAACTCCAGTGTACTGAAACTTATTTGTAACAGCCTTTATATTAAATTAACTCTGATCCTCCATTGCAAAAAATTTCCACGATATTTTATAATAGAATCTCACTTATGAAGTCTGGAAATTGGACATTTTAGTTCTAACCCAGGACTCGTCTCTGCTTTTCTACAACAGTGCAAATGAATATTATTTACATAGATATTTTGGGCCAGGCATGGTGGCTCACACCTGTAATCCCAGCACTTTGTGAGGCTGAGGCTGTTGGATCACCTGTGGTCAGGAGTTCGAGACCAGCCTGGCCAACATGGTGAGACCCTGTCTCTACTAAAACAAAACAAAAATTAACCTGGTGTGGTGGTGGGTGCCTGTAATCCCAGCTACTCATGGGAGGCTGAGGCATGAGAATCGCTTGAACCTGGGAGGTGGAGGTTGCAGTGAGCCAAAATCGCGCCACTGCACTCCAGCCTGGGAGATGGAGCAGGACTCTGTCTCCAAAAAAAAAAAAAAAGGCCAGGCGCGGTGGCTCACGCCTGTAATCTCAGCGCTTTGGGAGGCTGAGGCGGGCGGATCACGAGGTCAGGAGATCAAGACCATCCTGGCTAACATGGTGAAACCGACTCTCTACTAAAAATATAAAAAATTAGCCGGGTGTGGTGGTGGGCGCCTGTAGTCCCAGCTACTTGGGAGGCTGAGGCGGGAGAATGGCATGAACCCGGGAGGCGGAGCTTGCAGTGAGCTGAGATTGCGCCACTGCACTCGAGCCTGGGTGACAGAGCGAGACTCTGTCTCAAAAAAAAAAAAAAAAAAGTGAAAGATGTTTTGTTTTGCCTTTCTCAGGTGTGGACACCTCAAGATCGCCAGTGTGTCCTGAGTACCTTAGCACAGTTGCTTTTGGATAAGGACTGTACCGTGCTGGTTGGTCACCAGCTTCGCCCTCTCCTTTTGGATTTGCTGGAAAGGAATGCCGAAGCCATTAAAGCTGGAGGCCAAATCAACCATGATCTGCATGAACGGCTCTGTGTGTCGATGAGCAAACTCATTGGTAACCATCCTGATGTCCTCCCGTGAGTAGCAATTTTATTATTCACATTTCTCCTTGAGGTGATAGAACCTGCTGCTGTCTCCTGGGTTGTAAGGGAGTCTGAGCTGAGAAGGTAAAACGGAAATACAGAAAGGAGAGAGATAAATAGTATTGTTTTATAAAAAGAGTCACAGCAGAATCCATTTATCCAGCTCAGTTCAGTGAGCATTTACTAGGTTTCTTTTAAATCTCGGCCATCAGAACAGACCTGGAAAGATGGCCAGGATATGTCCCCAGTGCTGTCAAGGATTGTATCATGTGGCAAGACATGCATATACAGCAGAGTAAATGAGGTTTAACTGAGGCTCTTACAGCATCCGCCTCTAATGGGAAAGATTCCTTGCTTATTAGAGCAGCTGAAGGAGTGGATTAGAAGAGCTATAGTATCCCTTCCAAATTCTGTAAATCTATCTGAATTAGTATACTAAGAGCTGTGTTAGAGCTGGATTTTAATGTGACTTTTAAAGAGATAGTAAAATATGGTTTGTGAGGAATAATCAAAAGAGATAGCAAAACTGAGTGTCAGGGGTTTTTAAATGGAAAAGATTTTTAAAACTTTCACTGTAAAAATGATTAATATTCTGTGTACTAATAGGACATTTCTTTCTTCTTTTTTTTCTTTTTTTTTTGAGACGGAGTCCCACTCTATCACCAGGCTAGAGTGCAGTGGCATGACCTCTGCTCACTGCAACCTCTGCCTCCCTCCTGGGTTCAACTGATTCTCCTGCCTCAGCCTCCTGAGTAGCTGGGACTACAGGCGCGCACCACCATGCCCAGCTAATTTTTGTATTTTTAGTAGAGACGGGGTTTCACCATGTTGGCCAGGATGGTCTCAATCTCTTGACCTTGTGATCTGCCTGCCTCGACCTCCCGAAGTGTTGGGATTACAGGCGTGAGCCACTGTGCCCGGCCAACAGAACATTTCTTATATCCAGTGTTTTATTTATTAGTCTTCATCAATGCAATAAATACACTTTGGCTTTCTTGGAAGTATGATATCCAGTCTGGTCCTTTAATGAGGAAATAGGAAATAAAGACTTGAGGGAAAACACTGTTGGTATGAGCTTTTCTAAAAGGGGATGAGAAAAAAATGGACCTGGTTTAATGGAACTAGAAAATATACAGCCAAGTAAAGATCGGGACTCTGAGAACATTCCTGGCTTTCTCTATTCTGATATGTCTGATATGTCAGTTAGGTATCAAAGTTCTGTCTCGTAAAAAATTATCCAGTTTGTTCCTTGCTTTCTCTTCACCTTGATTAAACTTGTGCTCCCAAATCCCCTCAGCTATAGCTTTGGAGACAGTTTCAGAAGGTTAGAATGACATATTATGTGTTGATTATTTTCTTTTTTTTTTTCTTTTTGAAGCAGTCTCACTCTGTTGCCCAGGCTGGAGTGCAGTGGCACGATCTCACCTTACTGCAACCTCTTTCCTCCTGGGTTCAAGTGATTCTCGTGCCTCAGCCTTCTGAGTAGCTGGGACTACAGATGCACATCACTACACCTGGCTAATTCTTTTTTTTTTTTTTTTTTTCTGAGACAGGGTCTCACTCTGTCGCCCAGTCTGGAGTGCAGTG
This sequence comes from Pongo abelii, assembly GCF_028885655.2. Classification (NCBI taxonomy): domain Eukaryota; kingdom Metazoa; phylum Chordata; class Mammalia; order Primates; family Hominidae; genus Pongo; species Pongo abelii. Next base: position 90,520,032 of record NC_071990.2, on the reverse strand, counting down.
GCACAATCTTGGCTCATTGCAACCTCCACCTCCCGGTTCAAGTGATTCTCCCACCATCACACTCCACTAATTTTTGTGTTATGTTTTGTTTTGTTTTTTTGAGACGGAGTCTCACTCTGTCACCTAGGCTGGAGTGCAGTGGCGTGCTCTTGGCTCACTGCAACCTTTGCCTCCCGGGTTAAGTGATTCTCCCACCTCAGCCCCCCAAGTAGCTGGGACTATAGGTGCGTGCCACCACACATGGCTAATTTTTGTATTTTTAGTAGAGATGGGATTTCACTATGTTGGCCAGGCTGATCTTGAACTCCTGACCTCGTGATCCACCTACCTCGGCCTCCCAAATTGCTGGGATTATAGGTGTAAGCCACTGCGTCTGGCCTAACTTTTGTATTTTTTGGGGTTTTCACCATGTTGTCCAGGCCAGTCTTGAACTCCTGGCCTCAAGTGATCTGCCCACCTCGGCCTCCCAAAGTGCTGGGATTACAGGCGTGAGCCTGGCCTGGTTTTTGTATTTTTAGTGTAGATGGGGTTTCACCATGTTGGCCAGGCTGGTCTTGAATTCCTGACCTTGGGTGATCTGCCCGCCTTGGCCTCCCAAAGTGCTGGGATTACCGGCATGAGCCACCACACCCAGAGATTATTTCCTTTAATGTTATATCAGAGTGTAACCTTATTTCTAAGTTTTACCTGTACTGACTTGACCAGCGCCTGCTGTGAATCATGTCTGCAATACACAGAAGTATCCTGGACTAGTAAAGAAGAAAAAAACAGTTCCTTTTCCTCTACATTTGCAGAACACATCACTTCTAACACCAGATGTGTGACTTTACCTATATCTATCAATTCTCTGACATCAGTTTGGTACCCTACAATTCAGTTCAACTCTGAGACTGTGTATCTGGAATTAGTACAGACCCCATAGGTTAAAGATTCAGTCCCACAAGAGTATCTCACCATTCCTCCCCTGCACACCCCCTCTCTAGACACCAATCTCAAGTCTAGGTTATCATATATGCCTCTGACCAAAAGGCTTGTAAATCAGAGACTTCCTTGACCCACCTCTTCAGGTTTGATTATTTGCTAAAATAGCTCACAGAACTCAGGAAAACAGTTTCTTTACTAGATTACAAGTGCATTAGAAAAGGATACAACTCAGGAAGAGCCAGTTAGAAGAGATGCCTAGGACAAGGTATGGGGGAGGGGGACAGTAAGCATCTATGCTCCCCACCGGCTGCAGCACCCTCTCAGCACCTCCATTTGTTTACCACCCTGAAAGCTCTCAGAACCCCATTTATTTTTGTTGTTGTTGTTTGTTTTTTTTTGAGACGGAGTTTTGCTCTTTTTGCTCAGGCTGGAGTGCAATGGCGCAATCTTGGCTCACGGCAACCTCCACCTCCCAGGTTCACGTGATTCTCCTGCCTCAGCCTCCTGAGTAGCTGGGATTACAGGCATGTGCCACCATGCCTGGCTAATTTTGTATTTTTAGTAGAGACGGGGTTTCTCCATGTTGGTCAGGCTGGTCCCGACCTCAGGTGATCTGCCCGCCTAGGCCTCCCAAAGTCCTGGGATTGCAGGTGTGAGCCACCACGCCCGGCCTGTTTTTCCTTTTTTTTTCTTTTTAAATGGATATTTCATTAGGAAGACATGATTGATTATACCTTTGACCATTGGAGATCATCTTAACCTTCATCCCCTCTCTCCTCTCTGGCAGTTGGGCTGAAAGTTTTAACTTTATTATCACTTGGTTGGTTCTCCTGGCAACCAACCAGTGCCCTCTACTCCTTAGGGACTTTCCCATTGTCACCTCATTAACATAAACTCAGGTGTGATTGAAAGGGGGTTGAATAACAAAAGAATAGCTCTTACTGCATCAGAAATTACAATTCCTGGAGCTCTGTCCTGGAACCAGATTGAAAACTAAACATGTATCACAAATAAGCTCAAGTTTTTAACAAAATTTAAGTTTCATTCTTAAAAATGTGTATACACTATTTCCCGTTGTGGTAGGAAAATGCATAAAATTGATCACCTTTACTATTTCTTTTCTTTTTTTTTTTTTGAGATGGAATTTCGTTCTTGTTGTCCAGGCTGGAATGCAATGGCGTGGTCTTGGCTCACTGCAACTTCTGCCTCCCAGGTTCAAGTGATTCTCCTGCCTCAGCCTCCTAAGTAGCTGGGATCACAGGCATGTGCCACCACACCTGGCTAATTTTGTATTTTTAGTAGAGGTGGGGATTTCACCATGTTGGCCAGGCTGGTCTTGAACTCCTGACCTTAGGTGATCCACCCGCCTTGGCCTCCCAGTGTTGGGATTGCAGGCGTGAGTCACTGCGCCCGGCCCAACTTTACTATTTCTAAGTGTGCAGTTTATTTGGATTGCATTTTAGCTTAATTTCTTGGTTACAGTTTTGCATCTCCTGCTAGTTTGTGCTGGGCACGTGCCCCACATCAGTGCTGTGTGTCTTTTGATTGGTAAGAGCAATAGTGGGTGGGCCCAGTCACAGCCTTTGTGAAGAATAGCAGATGGATTGTTGTGGTGGAGCATGTGTAAGGTACCGTGTGTATGTGGCCAGTCATTCGGCCATACAGCAGAATGAGGGACCAAAATAGTTGCTCTTACACATTTTAGTTAAAAACTGTATCTAGAAATGCCTTAAAGGTAACATCTTGTATTTGGTTTTAGACTTTTCTTCCTCTACAAGAACTACTTTATTCTTACTGTATCCCTGTGAGGAAAATAATGTCCTAATAGTATAATACCTATTTTCCTTTTTCTTCTTTTAGTTCCAGAAGTGATATATTCAAATAACATTCAACAATAGAGAATGGTAGGAAGCTAAAAGTCCTCTCCACCCTGAAATCATACCCTCCAAAGATAGCTGGTATTAATATTTTGGTATGTTTTCTCCCAAATGTCTTTTCTCACTCTTGCACACATCAGAGTATACACACAAGTATATTAATGTGCACACATTTTAAATATGGCTTTATTGGGATAGTTTATATAAAAGTGTACAATTCAGTGGTTTTTAGTATTTTCATCAATATATGCAGTCATCACTACAGTCAATTGTATTTATTTTTTGTTTATTTTTAGCTTGCGCTAAATTATTTTCAAAAATTTTAACTTTTAGGCATTTTCTTATAAAAACTTGCTACTCATACATAAACTAATATGAACTTAAAATTCATTGTACATTTGTTTCACTTTTTTTTTGAGACGGAGTTTCACTCTTGTTGCCCGGGCCGGAATGCAGTGGTGCAATCTTGGCTCACTGCAACCTCTGCCTCCCAGGTTCAAGTGATTCTCCTGCCTCAGCCTCCCACGTAGCTGGGATCACCACCACTCACGGCTAATTTTGTCTTTTTAGTAGAGACGGGGTTTCTCCATGTTGGTCAGGCTGGTCTCGAACTCCCAACCTCAGGTGATCCACCTGTCTCGGCCTCTTAAAGTGTTGGGATTACAGGCGTGAGCCACTGCGCCCGGCCTACTTCACTTTTTAACTTGACTTTCTTTTTCTTTTTTTGAGACAGAGTCTCGCTCTGTCACCCAGGCTGGAGTGCAGTGGCACCATCTTGGCTCACTGCAAGCTCCGCCTCCCGGGTTCACGCCGTTCTCCTGCCTCAGCCTCCTGAGTAGCTGGGACTACAGGTGCCCGCCACCAAGCCTGGCTAATTTTTTTTTGTATTTTTAGTAGAGATGGGGTTTCACTGTGTTAGCCAGGATGGTCTCGATCTCCTGACCTCGTGATCCACTCGCCTTGGCCTCCCAAAGTTCTGGGATTACAGGCGTGAGCCACCGTGCCTGGCCGACTTTCTAATAAATCTTTAGCTTCTCTTTTGGTTGCTGTGTAAGGAGATCCTCTTTTACTTGGATTGTCAAGAGCATTATTCATTAATAAGCATCTCATACTTTCCCTTTATTGGCAGTAGGCCTTAGACCTGGTATTGATGCTGCCTTCTGTTTTGTCATTTTTAATTCAAATCCACCTCTGTAATAGCCACCACTGAAGGCAGATTTTGGTAGACTTTGAAAAACTTGTTTTACTTGAAGCTTCATATGCTTCATGGCTTGCAAAACATAATGGCCTACGAATCCTATGGCAGCAAATCAGTCCAACTGCTACTACTGTACTGGCCACAGCTTCAGCTGGGCTCCCCTGCCTCTACCAGGAACGTGAATCATCCCAGCCCAGTGGTTGCAGCCAACAACCACATACCTTTATCAGAGAGCAACACAGCCACTGACCACAAGAACAAAACCCGCTACAGTCCATTTTTGAACATTTGTACACAATTTTTTAAGATAGAATTTTTTTTTTGAGATGGAGTCTTGCTCTGTCACCAGGCTGGAGTGCAGTGGCGTGATCTTGGCTCACTGCAACCTCTGCCTCCTTCCCAGGTTCAAGCGATTCTCCTGCCTCAGCCTTCTGGGTAGCTGGTACTACAGGCGTGCGCCACCACGCCCAGCTAATTTTTTGTATTTTTAGTAGAGACAGGGTTTCACCATGTTGGCCAGGATGGTCTCGATCTCTTGACCTTGTGATCCGCCTCCCTTGGCCTCCCAAAGTGCTGGGATTACAGGCGTGAGCCACCTCACCCGACCAGAAATTTTTTTGTTGTTGTTGAGATGGAGTTTCACTTTTGTTGCCCATGCTGGAGTGCAATGGTGCTATCTTGGCTCACTGCAACCTTCGCCTCCCAGGTTTAAGTGATTCTTCTGCCTCAGCCTCCTGAGTAGCTGGGATTACAGGCTTGAGTAACCATGCCTGGCTAATTTTGTATTTTTAGTCGAGACGGGGTTTCTCCATGTTGGTCAGGCTGGTCTCGAACTCCCGACCTCAGGTGATCCGCCTGCCTCACCCTTCCAAAGTGCTGGGATTACAGGTGTGAGCCACTGCGCCCGGCCCAGATATTTTTATAAAATTAAAAACAAACATCTAATGCGTGCTAATTATTTTTTAATACTTAATTTAGAGCCATTTTAGGCTCACAGCAAAATTGAGAGGAAGGTACAGAGATTTCCCATATACACACTGTACCCACACATGCATAGCCTCCCCATTATCAGCATCTCCCATCAGAGTAGTGCATTTGTTACAATTGATGAACTTACCCAAATTCCACCCGATTACATTAAGGTTCATTAGGATTAGTGTTAATTCTTCTTTCAGTGTTTGGTAGAATTCCCTAGTGTAATCATCTAGCTTTTCTCTAGTGCAGTCTGGGCTTTTCTTTGGTGGGAGGTTTTTGATTACTGACTAAATCTCCTTAGTTACTTATTGGTCTGTATGTATTTTCCATTTCTTTATAATCAAAATTTTTTTTTGAGACAGAGTTTTGCTCTTGTCGCCTGGGCTGGAGTTCAGTGGTGCGATCTTGGCTCACTGTAACCTCCGTGTCTCGGGCTCAAGTGATTCTCCTGCCTCAGCCTCCTGAGTAGCTGGGATTACAGGCATGCACCACCACACCTGGCTAATTTTGTGTTTTTAGTAGAGATGGAGTTTCACCATGTTGGCCAGGCTGGTCTTGAACTTCGTACCTAAAGTGATCTGCCCACCTCAGCCTCCCAAAGTGCTGGGATTTCAGGTGTGAGCCACTGTGCCTGGCCATGTTCAAAGTTTTAATAATATTTTTTATTTCCATGGCATTGGTTATATAATATAACGTCCCCCCCACCTTTTTTGTTTGTTTGTTTTGAGACGGAATCTCACTGTGTCGCCCAGGCCTGAGAGCAGTGTTGCGATCTCGGCTCACTGCAACCTCCACTTCCCGGGTTCAAGCGATTCTCCTGCCTCAACGTCCCAAATAGCTGGGATTACAGGCATGCGCCACCACCACACCCGGCTAATTTTGTATTTTTAGTAGAGATTGGGTTTCACCATATTGGTCCAGCTGTCTAGAACTCCTGACCTTAGGTGATCCGCCCGCCTCAGCCTCCGAAAGTGCTGGGATTACAGGTGTGAGCCACCACACCCAGCCCCATCTTTTGTTTCTGATTTTAGTTTATTTGAATCTTTTTTTTCTTAATCTAGCGAAGGGTTTGCAGTTCATTTACTTATTTTGAGACAAGGTCTTGCTCTGTCATCCAGGCTGGAATGCAGTGGTACCTTCATAGTTCATTGTAACCTTGAAGCTGGCAAATGATCTTCCAGCTTCAGGCTCCTGAATAGGCTTCAGGCTCCACCATACCCCGCTAATTTTTTTTTTTTTCTGTAGGAACAAGGTCTCACTATGTTGCCCAGGCTTGTCCTTTTCATTCATTAAGGTGTAACTTAAGCATCTCTTCTTGATTCTCCCCAGATTCAGTTGACTCGTGTGTGTATGTCTCTTAAGTGTTTCTAAAAGTGGCTGTCTTCTTTATTAGACAGCAAACTCCTCAAGAAAAGTATCTCTTTGGTTTTGAATCCCAGTTATTAAACTACAGTATCTAGCTCATAGAACTGAATAAATGTTTGTTGGAAATGAGTGCCTTTTCTGTTGTAAACACTTAGGTTAAGTACCCCCTGCTTTTGTAGGTAATTACTTTAGATTTTTGTATCCTCTTAGTCGGAATTATCTCATGCCATTGTCCTGGTTCCTGAAATTGAACAGGATACAATTTTAGGACTAAGTAGATTCAGCATTCATTCCCCTATGTTCTCAGACCCTTGGGAGTTCTGTTTTGTGGTTTGGTCAGAGTAGAGAGATGTGTTCTATGATATTCCCACCAAACAATGAAAATATAGATACTACTTGTTGAAAATAGCTTAAGTTGAAAGTGCATTTAATACTCTGATAAACCTATTGCAAAGCAGAAAAATTAAGTCCACCCATTGTTAAGTTGGGGATGTCTGTATTCTTTGTGTTTGAAGGTTTGCCCTGAGGTATTTCAAGGACACATCCCCAGTCTTTCAAAGACTTTTCCTAGAGAGTTCAGATGCTAATCCAGTCCGCTATGGACGTAGGAGGATGAAGCTCCGGGACCTAATGGAAGCAGCCTACAAGTTTCTGCAGCAGGAGCAGTCTGTGTTCCGGGAGCTCTGGGACTGGAGTGTGTGTGTCCCTCTCCTCAGAAGCCATGACACCTTGGTTCGCTGGTGCGTAGCTGTTAGACCTTTTGCACTTCTAGTGTGGGGTGGTACAGGGCATGTGTGGAGTTGTGTGTGTCAGGAGGGAAAGGAAACCATTTAAAATTTGTTATTTTTGTTCTTGTGGCTTTTGGGGTTTTACTTCCTTTCTTTAATCATGTGTCATTGCAGAGGAAAATGAGATGGTATGAATGGAGTTTCACCTTTTTCCTGTTCCATCAAGTAAATCCATTGTGCCTGATTTGTATTTTCTGTTCTTAAATGTGTTGTAATAATTGAGATTTCCTTTTCTAGTGTTCAGTTGGCTAGTGGATTTTATTTATTCTTTGTAATCAACTGCAGATAAACTGAATTTACATACTTTCTTTTTCCCTAGGTATACAGCCAATTGTCTTGCTTTGGTTACCTGTATGAATGAAGAGCACAAGTTATCATTTCTTAAGAAGATATTTAATAGTGATGAATTGATCCATTTCAGGTTGAGGTAAGCAGGAGCCTTCGTGGAGGTCTTGCTATAGCATTTCTTTTTTTTTTTTTCCCTTTTTCTGGGGGTGACAGGCCAGAGGTGACTGCAGGTCTTGCTATAGCATTTCTGAGTGATAAGGTATTTGACGAGACTCTCCTTTCTCTCAGGTTGTTAGAAGAGGCCCAGTTGCAGGACTTGGAGAAGGCGTTGGTTTTGGCCAATCCAGAAGTCTCCTGTTGGCGTAAGGAGAAGCAGCTGCAGTACTTACAGGGACATCTTGTTTCGTCTGACCTCTGCCCTAGGGTGACAGCTGTTTGTGGTGTGGTGCTGCCTAGGCAGCCGTCAGCCCCTGGAGAGCTGGTATGTTGGTATCAGTAGGGGGTGTGTCCCCTTCCCCCTACTAAACACTGAGTGTGCTCTGTCTTTGGCTGGGTTCTATGTACCAGGTGTGAGCTAAATTTAGTTTGTTAAATTGCTACTCCATTTTTGGAAGTTAAAAAGAAATTCATCTTGGGCTTTTCCCCTGATATTTCCACTGTTCTTGTTTTTATTTTTTGTTAATTTTTTAAATTGTAGAGACGAGGTCTCACTATGTTGTCTGTGCTGGTCTGGAACTCCTGGCCTCAAGGGATCATGCCACCTCAGTCTCCCAAAGTGTTGGGATTACAGGCGTGAGCCACTGCACCCAGTGTGTCCCTGTTTAATACGAAATTAGAAACTAATGGTTCCTGTGTGATGCCTTTAACTTGCGCAGAGCTGTTCCGTATATCTTCTTGTTTGCTTGCTGCAAAAACTGTGTGAAGTTCTGTAGCACATGTTACGATCCTATGTTGGTGTAATTCAAAGGCAGAATTACTTGCTGGAGACCCTTGGACTGCTCTGTGGCAAAGACAGGCCTAGGTCTAGAGATAACTCCCAGCAGCCTCTTCTTTCAGAACTATCTCATTGTAGAGAGTCCAGTATCTAGTGAACTTCCTCTCTCCCATATGCAACAAGCTTCTTTCCACGAATGGCTTGAGACCATACTTGAACAGGCTTATAGATCATAAGTCTGGCACTATTGGGAGCCAGTCTCTTTTTCCATAGCAGTCTTCAGTCAGTTGTCACTTTGTCTGATGGTCAGGCTATAGTGCAAGTGCAGTGGCACAACCTCGGCTCACTGCAACCTCCGCCTCCCAGGTTCAAGTGATTCTTCTGCCTCAGCCTCCTGAGTAGTTGGGATTACAGGTGCCTGCCACCACGCCTGGCTAATTTTTTGTATTTTTAGTAGAGACGGAATTTCACTATGTTGGCCAGCCTGGTCTCGAATGCCTGACCTCGTGACCCACCTGCCTCAGCATGAGCCACTGCACCCAGCCCGCCCACTTTTCTTCTTGGAATAAGTTCTGGGTCATTTCTTGAACCCATCAGTTGGGTTCTGGTCAGTAGTAGTAAAAAAAAAAAAAAATTAAAGTGTAATATACATATAGGAAAATGCACATTGTCATAAGTGTAGTCAGTGATTATTCATAAACTTCATATAAATAACACCAAACACCCAGTAATTCCAAAGCTCTTTGTGTTTTTTTCTAGTCGTGAAGACCGTCCCCTTCCCTCCTCCCTCTTTACCCCACAGGTATCCTGTAACCAATATCCCAACCTAGATTATGTTTAGGGCATTAGGATTTTAACATAGGGAAGGATTCTGGTTAGAATGGACCTGCTGTTGGTTAGCAGTGGGGACCCTGGGGCCGAAGTGCAGAGTAGAGTTGCGGTGCAGCCTGCCTGCTAAATTTATGAGAGGACAACCCTGAGGAAAGTTCAAGAGCTTCCAGCTCTGAATTTCTCATTTAATCCTCACATATTTTTAGGGAACCAGCCATATTTGAGAACTTACTATCCCTTAAAAGTTATAAATCATTCCCCTTTTCTCCCATGTATATTGGATGCATTGTTATTATTAAACACATTTAAGGCCAGGCGCAGTGGCTCACGCTTGTAATCCCAGCACTTTGGGAGGCCGAGGCGGGCAGATCACGAGGTCAGGAGATCGAGACCATCCTGGCTAACATGGTGAAACCCCGTCTTTACTGAAAATACAAAAAAATTAGCTGGTCTTGGTGGCGGGCACCTGTAGTCCTAGCTACTCGGGAGGCTGAGGCAGGAGAATGGCTTGAACCCGGGAAGCAGAGCTTGCAGTGAGCCAAGATCGTGCCACTGCACTCCAGAGCGAGACTGTCTCAAAAAAAAAAAAAAAAGCCTCCCAAATTGCTGGGATTACAGGTGTAAGCCACCACATCTGACTGAGAATGTTTTCGTCTTACAAAACTGAAATTCTTTCTCATTAAACTTACTGGGTGTGTTTTAATATTCTTTTACTTTTTGTTACAGAAAATGTCGCACATATTCCAAAGTAGAAAGAATGGTGTAGTGAATACCCATGGACCTGATAGACCTGGGTATTCAATAATTATCAATTACATTTCATTTATATTTCTGCATGACTTCTTCACATTATATTACTTAGAAGCAAATACCAGGCATCATACTATTTTATATGAAAATATTTCAGTATATATCTCTAAAGGAGGCAAACTTTAAAAATCCCTGGTATTGTTATTATACCTAAAAAAAAAAAAAAATTACAACATAAGATATCCTCTCAGTGTCCATATTTCCCTGATTGTCTCCTAAATGTATTGTGTGTATTTGTGATCTTAGATAGGAAATCCTAGAATATGGGGAAAGGAATAAAAGAAAAATCCAACAGTAATAGATGAGGTTTGCTCTTCCCCAACTTTGTGCATCAGCTTTTTTGGCTACTTAAACTTTGGAAGACTTTCTTATATTTGCCAACAAATTCTGCTTCCCTAGTTCCCATGGAATACCCCCACCATCCCTCACCCCCAATAAAATGGAATGAAAAAAAGTCAAATCCTTGCTTTATTTTTATTTTTATTTGTTTATTTATTTTGAGATGGAGTTTCGCTCTTGTTGCCCAGCTGGAGTGCAGTGGCATGATCTTGGCCCACTGCAACCTCCGCCTTCTGGGTTCAAGTGATTCTCCAGCCCCAGCTTCCCGAGTAGCTGGGATTACAGGCATATGCCACCATGTCCAGCTAATATTTTTGTATTTTTAGTAGAGATGGGGTTTCACCACGTTGGCCAGGCTGGTCTCGAACTCCTGACTTCAGGTGATCCACCTGCCTTGGCTTCACAAAGTGCTGGTATTACAGGCTTGAGCCACCACACCTGGCCCCTTGCTTTATTTTTAAAAATTTATTTATTTTTTTAGAGTTGGGGTCTCATTGTGTTACCCAGGCTGGAGTGCAGTGGTGTGATCATGGCTTACTATCCTTGAACTCCTGGGATGAAACGATACTGCCACCTCAGCACTCACAGTAGCTGAGACTATGGGCATGGGCCACAATGCCCATGAGATCTTTAGATGACGTACCTGTTGTTATTATAGTTTTGGTACTACTAATTTACTTACAGAGGTTTGTGTAAGGTTAGTAAAAGGCTTACTGTAGAAATTAACTTGTGTTCCTTGGGGGAAGAACTCTTCTTGACATGGCTGTTGTCTTGCCTCTCTAGGGTGGTAATAGGAGTTCTTCACGTGAACAGGAGCTGGCACTTAGGTCTTATGTGCTGGTTGAGTCTGTCTGCAAAAATCTTCAGACCCTGGCTATGGCGGTTGCTTCTCAGAATGCTGTGTTGTTGGAAGGACCAATAGGATGTGGCAAAACTTCCTTAGTTGAATATTTAGCTGCAGTGACAGGTAGAATGAAGCCTCCTCAGCTTCTCAAAGTCCAGCTTGGAGATCAGACTGACAGTAAGGTAATAAGGAAATGTTAAGTTTTGGTGACTTGTCATGCTTGTAAATATTTGCATTAAAATATTGCTTTTGCTAAGGGAATATAAGAATAGTTATTGGTCTTGCTTATAACTGTTGGGGCCAACCTATGTAAACCTCAAGTGCCTACTTACTTACACCTACCTATAGAAGATTAACAGTTAATCAAAGGATGTAGCATTGCCACTACAGGTATGGTTTTTCAGTAATTACTTTATCTTCTTTCTGCAGATGCTTTTGGGGATGTATCGCTGCACAGATGTTCCTGGAGAGTTTGTGTGGCAGCCTGGCATCCTGACACAGGCAGCCACAATGGGCCACTGGATCCTTCTGGAGGATATTGACTATGCTCCCTTAGACGTGGTATGTCGTCTCAAGAAATTCATTGTCCCTTAATATATTTTCCTGTCTTGGAAAAGCATTTTGTTAATAGTGATTCTGGTGATGATTTAAACAAAAATGTATTTGATTAGACATACTATGTTGCAGGTACTTCATGGTTACTTACCTGATCTGATTTGCGGTCCTGAATTACTTGACTGGTTTCTTGTTTGATAGAGAAACTATAAAATTTTGGTTGTGCTGTTTCCTATAGTAGTTGAATATGTGACCAGTTTCATAGTAGTATTTTCCTCCCTTAATTGAATATGAGATCAACATTTTCCAAGAACAGGTCTGGTTTGGAACATCTCAGCCATGTTACATGTACATTGAGAACTTTGAGATCGTGCTTCTGAGTGGTGGCAGCTGCAGAGGAGTGGGCTGAGGACAAGTGAAGGAGGAGATGATGTAATAAGAGTGTGCTTGCCTTTGTTTACTTAAGAAAAATATGCTGGATTTGTATTTTGGTTTGTAAAAAGACCACTTCTATATGTATGAAATTAGCAATTGAGACAATCCATGTTGCCTTTGTATTCTGAAAAGTGACAAAAAATGTATTGCGGGATGAAATATTCTTCCTTTGGACAGAGTTTTCCCGAGATTGGTTTTAATTTTCTTTTTCTTTTTTTTGTGAGACAGAGTCTTGCTCTGTTGACCAGGCTGGAGTGCTGTAGCACGATCTCGGCTCACTGCAGCCTCCGTCTCCCGGGCTCCAGCAATTCTCCTGCCTCAGCCTCCCGAGTAGCTGGGATTACAGGCATGTGCCACCATGGCCGGCTAATTTTTGTATTTTTAGTAGAGACGGGGTTTCACCATGTTGGCCAGGGTGGTCACAAACTCCTGACCTCGTGATCCGTCTGCCTCAGCCTCCCAAAGTGCTGGGATTACAGGTGTGAGCCACCGCGCCTGGCCGGTTTTAATTTTCTTTTAAGGTGAACCTGCTCAAATTAACTGTATATGGACTTTTCTGTCTTGGATATGAGAGAATGAGAGACAGAGAGAGAGAGTGTGTGTGTCTGTGTGCATGCCTGCGTGTGTGTGTGTGTGTGTTTAGGGAGAGATGAAGGGAAAGGAATAGCTGAAAATAAGTGTGTATGTTATATCAATGTTTTTAGAGTGTGATAAGGTAAAGATGTTCTGGGGATATTGGCCCAGACAGGGCCTCACAGTTTGATCACTGTGTTCTGGTGTCTTAATGTTCACTTCTACAGGGCTGGAAACTCAGTTTTCTTAAGAAGCCCAGAGCCAAGGCTGACTCCTACCAACGAGACTTAAAAATAAAACTAAGATGTAAACCACATCTTAGTTTTAAAAATATTTGTTGAGTTTTTTTCCTTTTTAGTGCCCTTCTTCTTGGGCAGTTTTTTTCAGATATCAGGTTATCTGGGAAGTCATTAGGTTTACTTATTTTTATTTTTAAATTATTTTATTTTATTTTATTTTATTTTTGAGACAGAGTCTTGCTCTTGTCGCCCAGCCTGGAGTGCAGTGGTGCGATCTTGGCTCACTGCAACCTCTGCCTCTTGGGTTCAAGCAATCCTCCCATCTCAGCCTCCCCAGTAGCTGGAATTACAATAGGTGCCACCATGCCCAGCAAATTTTTGTATTTCTTTTAGTAGAGACGAGGAGTTTGAGACCAGCCTGGCCAATATGGTGAAACCTTGTCTCTACTAAAAAAAAAAAAAATACAAAAATTCGCCAGGCGTGGTGGCACATGATTGTAATCCCAGCTACTCGGGAGGCTGAAGTGGGAGGATTGCTTGAACCCGAGAGGCAGAGGTTGCAGTGAGCTGAGATTACACCACCACACTTCAGCCTGGGCCACAGAGTGAGACTCCATCTCAAGACAAAAAAAACCCCACCACTTTGCTGTGGGCAAAAGAAAACAAAGGGAACACCTTTTCCTCCACAAGCTACCACTCTAAACCCTAGACACCTCTTCCTCTTCTCTCATTCAGTTGGTCTCCATATCGTTTATTGCCTTTTCCTTACCTCTTTATTCTGTTCTTATCCCATTGTCTTAGCACTGGCTTATTTTATCTACCTGTCTATCTTGCCTTTGTTACCTGAATAGTGTCCTTTTTGGCCGTTTTTCCTCTAGGCTAGCTCCTTTCCAAATTGCTACACAGTTGATTTTCTAAAATAAAAAATGGAATTATTTCTTTTCTTCTCAGCCTAAAAGCCTCTCGATAACTCTTATGAAAAAGTTCAAAGCCCTTAGCTCAGCACAGGAGGCCTTTTATTACTTATCTCTAAGCCTTACATCTTTCTGCTGCTTCTTAATGCACATTCTACCCTACACATAACAGAATTCTTGTGCCATGGCTTTTAGGTTTATCAGTTTTTTAAAAATGCACTTGCATACTTCTGCCTGAAGCGTATGTACCATTTCTCTTTCACCAAACCTGGTTAATTTCTGCTCATTCTTCTTTAAGATTTAGCAAATGTCACTACCTCTGGGAAGACTTCACTGCCCTGCTTCTAAATCATTCTATTCTGATTCAGAACCCCCTCTATCTTTATATATGACTTTGTATACTCCTGGGGTACACTGATTATGCTGTGTGGGAATTTGCATGCCTGCCCTCTCCCATCAGCCTCTAGGCTCTAAAGCCTTGGTCCTGTCTGTATTCTTGTGTCTTGCTTGGCTGTGATCCACAGGAGGCACTTGTGAATGTCGAGTGTGTAAATTGTGCTGGAGTGTAGGTGATTCAGACGTTCCCACCTGCATATTGGCCCCAGTTTGGACTATGAGAGCTGAAGTTTCCTTTAAGGGTGTGTCTGTCATTTTGAGAGAGGGTTGTTTTGTTTTGATTACTTCTGTCTTAATAGCTTTACTTTATCAGTGCGGTTATTGTTATCTGATTTAGGTTTCTGTGCTGATCCCTCTCTTGGAGAATGGAGAGCTCTTGATTCCTGGCCGAGGTGACTGTCTGAAAGTGGCACCTGGATTTCAGTTTTTTGCAACCAGGAGGTATGTACTAGTAACCTTTCTGTTTTCACTCTGGAGCCACTTACTTATAAGTCTGCATGCTGAGCCAGAGGTCCTGTAATAGAATTCTCTGGGTCTACTTCAAGCAAGATTAGTTGGAAGTGATAACAGGTCTAACCTTCTCATTCCTGATTATTTTTAATGAAGATAATTTATAAAATAAGAGGTTCCCCCCCCACTTAAAAATAAGTAACCAGTTTAAAACACTTCACCTTATTTCATGTTTTAAAAAATAATCAGAGGTGAGGTTATTGTCAGGTAGCCCAGGGTTTGAGTCCTGACGCTGGTACTTAGTACCTATGTATACCTTGTCTGGTTATGATGGGGTTAATAATACCTTCTTCAAATGGTGGCTGTAAAGAATACGTGAAATGACTTGTACTAAAGACCTGTCACAATAAATGCCCAGTTAATGGCTAGCCATGATGGTGATAATGATAGGTAGATTTCAGGCAATTGAAAAATTAATTGGATATAAGCATGAACAAAGGCACAAAAACTGAGCATGCTTAGTATATATTCCTGCTTACATTTTAAAATTACCTGAAGGCAGTGGTTTATTTCTTACTGCTAGTCTATACCTGCACAGCTTCTTCAATGTCTTTAAATGCCCATGAGTGAAACTAACATCATTCTATAGTTAATGATTATATTAGTGTTTACCTCAGTTAACATTCACTTCTGCATGGAGTGTGGAGCTAACCCGATAGTATTCAAGGAATACCTTCCTAGACCCAATTACTCTTTTTTTTTTCTTGAAATGGGGTCTCACTGTGTTGCCCAAGCTGGTCTTGAAGTTCTGTGCTGAAGCAGTCTTCCCAGCACAGCCTCCCAAGTAGCTGAGATTACAGGCACATGCCAGTGTGCCCAGCTGACCCTGTTACTTTTTTTTTTTTTTTTTTTGAGATGGAGTCTCATTCTGTCGCCCAGGCTGGAGTGCAGTGGTGTGATCCTCGCTCACTGCAACCTCCGCCTCCTGGGTTCAAGCGATTCTCCTACCTCAGCCTCCCAGGTAGCTGGGATTACAGGCACCTGCCACCACACCTGGCTAATTTTTGTATTTTTAGTAGAGACGGGGTTTCACCATGTTGGCCAGGCTGGTCTTGATCTCCTGACCTCATGATCCGCCGCCTTGGCCTCCCAATGTGCTGGGATTACAGGCGTGAGCCACTGTGCCCGGCCCAATCCTGTTACTTTTGTTTTAAACATTTATTTATTTTTTAGAGACAGTGTTTTGCTTTGTACCCAGGCTGGAATGCAGTGGCTTGATCATAGCTTACTGTAACCACAAACTCCTGGGCTCAAGTGATCCTCCTGCCTCAGCCTCTTGAGTAGCTAGGACTACAGGGGTGCACCACCATGCCTGGCTAAAAACAAATTTTTATTTTTATTTTTATTTTTTAGAGATGGGATCTTGCTGCATTGCCCAGGCTGGTCTTGAACTTCTGGACTCAAGCAGTCTTCCCACTGTGGCCTCCTAAGTGTTGGAATGACAGGCATGAGCCACTGTACCTGGCACTGTTAGTTTTGATAGACCTTGATTTTTTATTTTATTTAATTAATTTTTTTTTGAGACCGAGTCTCACTCTGTTGCCCAGGCTGGAGTGCAGTGGCATGATTTGGCTCACTGCAACCTCTGCCTCCCGGGTTCAAGCGATTCTCGTGCCTCAGTCTCCCAGGTATCTGGGACTACAGGCGCATGCCACAACGCCTAAGTTTTGTGTTTCTAATAGAGACGGGGTTTTGCCATGTTGCCCAGGCTGGCCTTGAACTTCTGGCCTCAAGCAATCCACCTGCCTCAGCCTCCCAAAGTGCTGGGAGGTGTGAGCCACCACGCCTGTCTTATTTTATGTTTTTTTTAGAGATGAGGCCTCAATTTGTTGCCCAGGCTGGTCTCGAACTCCTGGCCTCAAGCGATCTTCCTGCTTTGGCCTCCCAATGACCGACATGAGCCACTGAGCCTGGCTGACCTTGATTTTATTTATAGAGATAGTGAAGTTCTTCCCTGGTAGATTCAAACACTTCCCAGAAAGACCTGGGACATCGTGGAAAGATGTTAGACAAACTTGTGATCTGATAAACCTGAATTCAATTTTCAGTTCTGCCATTTTCAGTCACAGTTGAGTGTATAAGGGCCATTCTTTCCTTCTCTTCCATTTATGTCAGAAGAAAAGAATGGCATCTTCCTCTCGGGACAATTGTGAGGACTAAGTGGCTTATGCATAAACATGTACCTTCCCCAGAGTGTATGTTTAATGTATATTTCTTCTCTACTTTTTTCTCTTCTGGAAATTTTTAATGGTTTTAAGTACTGTAGCTTCTGGTAACAAGCAGTGAACTTAATGTTAATGCTATGAGCCTTGGATTATGTTTTCTCTTTCCTGAAGTTATTTATGCCTTAAGGAAGAGGAACCTGTCATTGAAATAAAAACATTTACCTTGTAGAATTATTTGCAGTGATTTGAAAATATTTGGTTAAAGCACTGTCACTACTACTTAGGAGAAGAGCCAAATGTGGGTTAACTGTCAGCCTTTCATTTGTCATCTGCCCTGTAAGCCCAACGGTGTAGTATCTGGAAACAAGGGATTATGAATATTTTTCCTATGTGAGACAGTGTACAGCAAGTAATATCCAGAGGCACAATTCAGGATTAAAATTTGGAATTTTGTGTGACTGTGTTTTTTATTTTGAAACGTAGACTCCTGAGCTGTGGAGGAAATTGGTATCGACCGCTAAACAGTCATGCTACTTTGCTAGACAAATATTGGACCAAAATTCACCTGGATAACCTGGATAAGAGAGAACTGAATGAGGTATGTGGGTCTTAGAAAGTATCAATGCTGGCCGGGCGCAGTGGCTCCCACGTGAAATAGGAAATAGTATAATAAACCACCAGAACCCTCATCAACCTAAATTTTACAGTCTGTGTGCTAGTATTTTACTATATTTGCTTCATCTATTATTTTTTCTGTGCTAATATATTTGAAAGCAAACTCGCAGCATACATCACTAAAAATGTAATGGCATTTTCATATATAACCATAATAACATTATTATACACAATAAAATGAACAGTAATTCATCAGTATCATTGAATTCTTAGATTATATTCAAATTTTCCCAATTGTCTACAGAGGATCATTTTACTAAGTTGATTTGAAGTAATGTCTTTCACACTTAATGGACATTTTGATCGAGGCATTAATGAGAATTGAGGTAAATCACTTTATAGGTTTTCTGCATTGATTCAGTTTCTAGTATTGTGGTTACCCTAGATCAGTAAGAAGTATATTACACTTGACTCTGCTCATTCCCCACTTCTGTTGTATGTCTCACTTGGAAGATTTCCCTTCCCCAGTGCTTTATCTAGGAGAGTGGCAGACAAAGCATTGTCAGTGATCATTCAGACATGGAAGAGATGCTTTTCCCTTTATTGATGTAGGTATATAGGTAAATATGTGGCACCAAACAAACTTCAATTTTTTATTTTTATTTTTATTATTTTTTTAAACAGTTTCGCTCTTGTTGCCCAGGCTGGGGTGCAATGGAGTGATCTCGGCTCACTGCAACCTCCGCCTCCTGGTTCAAGCAATTCTCATGCCTTAGCCTCCCAAGTACCTGGGATTACAGGTGCCCACCACCACTTTTGGCTATTTTTTTTGTATTTTTAGTAGAGATGGGGTTTCACCATGTTGGCCAGGCTGGTCTCAAAACGCCTGACCTCAGGTGACCTGCCTGCCTTGGCCTCCTAAAGTGTTGGCATTATAGGTGTGAGCCACTGTGCCTGGCCACAAACTTCAAATATTTTTTCCTACATTTTCTTTTCTTTTCTTTTTTTTTTTTTGAGACGGAGTCTTTCTTTGTCACCCAGAACAGTACACTGTGGCACGATCTTGGCTTGCTGCAACCTCCACCTCCCGTATTCAAGTGATTCTACTGCCTCAGCCTCCCGAGTAGCTGGGGCTACAGGTGCATGCCACTATTGGGGGAACCCGCCCCCAATATTACTACATAGGTTCTTTCTATTTTCCATAAGTGTTGGCTGGCTGAGAAATAAAGAGAAAGAGTACAAAGAGAGGAATTTTACAGCTAGGCCGCCGGGGGTGGCATCACATATTGGTAGGACCGTGATGCCCACCTGAGCCTCAAACCAGCAAGTTTTTTAAGGATTTCAAAAGGGGAGGGGGTGTAAGAACAGGGAGTAGGTACAAAGATCACATGCTTCAAAGGGCAAAAGGCAGAACTACTAATAAGGGTTTATCAAAGATCACAAGGCAAAAGGCATAAAGCAGAACTACTGATAAGGGTCCAACAAAGAACACAAGGCAAAGGGCAAAAGCAGAACTACTGATAAGGGTCTATGTTCAGCGGTGCACGTATTGTCTTGATAAACATCTTAAACAACAGACCAGTCTGACCACAAATTTACCAGGGTGGAGTTTTTTCCCCACCCTGGTAAGCCTGAGGGTACTGCAGGAGACCAGGGCGTATCTCGGTCCTTATCTCAACCACATAGGACAGGCATTCCCAGAGCGGCCATTTATAGACCTCTCCCCAGGAATGCATTCCTTTCCCAGGATATTAATATTAATATTCCTTGCTAGGAAAAGAATTTAGCAATATCTTCCCTACTTGCACATCCATTTATAGGCTGTCTCTGCAAGAAGAAAAATATGGCCCTTTTTGCCTGACCCTGCAGGCAGTCAGACCTTATGGTTGTCTGTCCTTGTTCCCTAAAAATCGCTGTTATTCTTTTCTTTTTCAAGGTGCACTGATTTCATATTGTTCAAACACACATGTTTTATGATCAATTTGTACAGTTAACACAGTTATCACAGTGGTCCTAGGTGATGTACATCCTCAGCTTATGAAGATAGCAGGATTAAGAGATTAAAGACAGGCATAAGAAATTATAAAAGTATTATTTGGGAACTGATACATGTCCATGAAATCTTCGCAATTTATGTTCCTCTACTGTGGCTCCAGCCGGTCCCTCCATTTGGGGTCCCTGACTTCCCACAACATGCCACCATGCCCAGCTAATTTTTGTATTTTTAGTAGAGACAGGGTTTCACCATGTTGGCCACGATGGTCTCGATCTCTTGACCTTGTGATCCACCCACCTCGGCCTCCCAAAGTGCTGGGATTACAGGCTTGAGCCACCACGCCCAGCTTAACTGATTTTATATCTAATTTTTTTGTTTTTGAGAAAAGGTCTTACTCTGTCACCCAGGCTAGAGTGCAGTGGTGCACTGCAGTGGTGCTTAGCTCACTGCAGCCTCAACCTCTCAGGCTTAGGTGATCTTCCCACCTCAGCCTGCCAAGTAGCTGGGACTGACTACAGGTGTGTGCCCCTGCCCAGCAAATTTTTTGTAGAGACGGGTTTTCACCGTGTTGCCCAGGCTTGTCTCGAACTCTTGGACTCAGGCAATCTGCTCACGTCAGCCTCCCAAAGTGCTGGGATTACAGGTGTGATCCACTGTACCCTGCTCCTTTTACATGCTTTTCATTGAGAAATTACATAGTGGCCTTACCAGAGCTGTGTTTGAAATTAAATAGTAATTTAAGAATTCTTTAATGAATAAATTCTTTAGAGTTGGTTGTTTATATTTTGGTTACTTGGAGAACCTTTTTTTTTTTTTTTGGCAATTTTATAACTTTATTTGATCTGTCTGATGATCAGCAATTAGTTCTCATCCACATTGACTGTCTGTAGATTTTTGAAAGTGGTAACAGGTACATAGGTAACCAAAGTATATAGCTTATTTGGTGAATCTTCATCCTCATTATGTTTTCTGGACAGCCGCACACAGATTCGGTATGGGACATTCCTTATTCCTTTGGCCCAGACAGCTTTGTTCAGCTTGGTGTCAATGCGCACATCTGGAGTTCCCATCTCCTTCATGGCAAATTTCCGAATCTCTTTGAGTGCCCGAGGTGCACGCTTCTTGAAGCCCACTCCATGGATGCGCTTGTGAATGTTGATGGTGTATTCTTGGGTTACCACTTCGTTGATGGCAGAATGGCCCTTTTTCTTCTCGCCACCCTTCTTTGCGGGAGCCATTTTGCCGCGTCCAAGTTGGAAAGCTTGGAGAACCTTTTAACATGACTTCTACCCCTGAAACTGTATTATAGATGGTGAGATTGCCAGATAACTGAGTTCTGAGTAGGAAGAAAATCATCATGATTGAGTGAAATAGGTGGGTGGGAGCAGGAGTGAGTAAGGGGGAAGTTCTTATTTTTGGTAAAGTTGACAAATTTCATTTCATTTTTATTTTTATGTTTTATTTATTTACTTTTTTTGAGACAGGGTCTTGTTCTGTCACCTAGGCATGATCACTGCTCACTGCAGCCTTAACCTCCCAGTCTCAGATGATCCTCCCTGCTCAGCCTCCTGAGTACCTGAGACTACAGGCACACGCCACCATGCCCATGTTTGTATTTTTTGTAGAGGTGAGGTTTCACCATGTTGCCCATTGATCTCAAACTCCTGAATTCAAGCAATTCCTCTGCCTTGGTTTCTCAAAGTGTTGGGGTTACAGGTGTGAGCTACCGTCCCCCAGTGAACAAATTTCATAGAGAAATCCATTTTTTGGCTGACCAGTTTCAGCAGTAGTTTGTGTGCTTTTAAAAATTACCATGCTGGCTGTTATATTTTCTTTTTTTTTTTTTCCCTCTGTCAGATTCTTCAGAGCAGATATCCTAGCCTATTGGCAGTGGTTGATCACCTGCTTGACATTTATATCCAACTTACTGGAGAGAAACATCACTGTTGGAGTGATAGTTCTGTTGGATGTGAACAGGCACCTGAAGAAGTTTCAGAAGCCAGAAGAGAAAACAAAAGACCAACCCTTGAGGGAAGAGAATTATCTCTAAGGTACTGGACTAAACAATTTTTTCTTTTCTTTCTTTGTTTTTTTTTTTTTTTTTTTTTTTTTTTGTGAGACAGATTCCCGCTCTGTTACCCAGGCTGGAGTACAGTGGTGCAGTCTTGGCTCACTCCAACCTCTGCCTCCTAGATTCAAAGTTCTTACCAGCTAGAAGTAAATGGTGAGGTTTTGAAATTATAGGTTGCTTCATGGTGTCAGATCCCTTTTTCAGATTTATAATTAATGACTGGGAAGGCTCGATTTGGGTAATGTTTTTAACTTTAAAAAATAACTTTTAAAGACAAACGTGGGAGTGGCTTCTAACATAATTCTTTCACTGAATGCCCTTTTCAGACACTTGGAGTCTTAAATAAGTCTTCTTGGATTTCGCTATCTATGACTTCTGTGCCGCTCTCTGTTCTCAGTGGTTGACTTCCCCTTTGAGAAGTGAGAATTAGAAATGGGCATCTCCTTAGGCTGGGCGCGGTGGCTCATGCCTGTAATCCCAGCACTTTGGGAGGCCCAGGCGGGCGGATCACGAGATCAGGAGTTCAAGACCATCCTGGCCAACATGGTGAAACCCCATCTCTACTAAAAAAAAAAAAATACAAAAATTAGCCAGGCACGGTGGCAGGTGCCTGTAATCCCAGCTACTCAGGAGGCTGAGGCAGAGAATTGCCTGAACCTGGGTGGAGGTTGCAGTGAGCCGAGATCACGCCACTGCACTCCAGCCTGGGCAACAGAGTGGGACTCTGTCTCAAAAAAAAAAAAAAAAAAAAAAGGAAATGGCATCTCCTCATTCTGATCTGATTTGGTTGCTCCCCTCCTTTCCTGCTACCTTGTCTGGCATGGATGGCAGAGTAAGAGTTGATAGGTCACTTCCTGGAATGGGTGAAGATTGGGAACTCTTTGTTTTGTTTTTAAATTTTACACACAAATACAAAGAGGGGAAGGATTGGGAACCTTACTTACTGGTTTCCCAAATACCTGTTATCTAAGCATTGTCAGAAGAAAGAAGAGAGTTATTAGGTATGCCCAGACTTAAGTGGGTCAATAAATTCTGATGCCTTTGATGTCTTTGGCCTGTGGTCTTTTCTTTGTTTTTTCTTTTCTTTCTTTTTTTTTTTAAAGGGATCTGCTGAATTGGTGTAATAGGATTGCCCATAGCTTTGACAGTTCATCTTTATCAGCATCATTAAATATTTTTCAAGAGGTAAGATATAGTTTTCCAGTCTTTTTTGTCTTGGTTCTGTAAGGCTGTTGACTTCCGTTATTTTCTGTCTTTTGATTGCCATCAGACTTTTTTCTTTTTTCCAAGTATGGTTTGCTATTCTTTTTTTGTTTTTTTGGCTTTTTGTTTTTGAGACAAAGTCTCTCGCTCTTGTCCCCGAGGCTGGAGTGCAGTGGCGTGATCTCAGCTCACTGCAGCTTCCACCTTCTGGGTTCAACTGATTCTCCTGCCTCAGCCTCCTGAGTAGCTGGTATTACAGGCACCTGCCACCACCCCTGGCTAATTTTTGTATTTTTAGTAGAGACGGGGTTTCACCATGTTGGCCAGGCTGGTCTCGATTTCCTGACCTCAAGTGATCCACCTGCCTCGGCCTCCCAAAGTGCTGGGATTACAGGCGTGAGCCACCGCACCCGGCCTGGTTTGTTATTCTTAGCTAGTTAAAACTCAACTAACGTGGCATTAAAGCTAATTGAATGTAATACATGTTTTGTGGTTTTTGAAACAAATTATTATTAATTTCAGAAGAAGTATAGTTTGATATAGAGTAAAACAGGTAGTGAAATTAAAGGTAAAATGAAAGAAACTCCCAGGTAATAATAAAGCAATGTTTGTTCCTATATATAATTTCTTAGTCTGTTTGATTAATTTGTAACTATCCGATCCCTCTACTTTTCTCAGTAGGGCTGGTTGATGTTGGTTGACTGAACCTCTTTGTAAGACACCATAAATCCAGGATGGGTTTCTAATGAGGGTGGTGGACTCTTCTGACTAATTCATCTGGGGTCCATTGTTAGTATCTATGATGGGAGCATGTATGTGCACAGGACTTAACCATTCTAGTGGATATTATTACAGAAGACCAAATCATAGCGGTAAAGGTGGAATAAGAACAAAAGGAGTTGGATGTTCTTTTAGAAGTAACTCTTTTAAACTATAGTATGGTAACCAGAGGAATTGTTCTCTTCTACTCTAAAATATATTTCTACTGAATTTGAGACCAGCCATTTCAAATGAGTAGGGTGTATTCTTTTGAGAACTGGCAAATTGTTTTTGTCCAGCTCTTTTCCCCCCTTATTCCATGCAGACCAAATACCTTTATCAAATATCAGCTCTACTATAATTTACGTTACAGTTAATTTAACAACTCCACCTATATTTTCATGTTAGACCTAAATTGTGATTTCTCTAAGGACATTGAGAACATTTTTTTTTCCTCAAAAATATTTACAATCAAATTTGTTCAGAGGAAGAGCCCTCCGTTTCTGTGGGCTCTGCGTCTGTGGAGTCAACCAAACTTGGATCTAAAATATTCCATTCCTGTCCTTAAGGTGGACAGTAAAAAGCAAATAAATAAGATATTTCAGGAGAGAAATGATTGTATTGAACATGTATAGACTTTTTCCTTGTGATTATTCCCTAGACAATACAGTGTAATAACTATTTACATAGCATTTACATTGTATTAGTTATTATAAATAATCTAGAGATTTAAATAAAGAGGGTGTGTATAGATTATATGCAGATTCTACACCTGTAAAATTTTTTTTTCTTTGGCTTATTTTTCTACATACTGACACGGGCCCTGTGCCTTTTTATTTATTTATTTATTTATTTATTTATTTATTTATTTATTTTTGAGACAGAGTCTCGCTCTATTACCCAGGCTGGAGTGCAGTGGCGTGATCTTGGCTCACTTCAAGCTCCACCTCCCAGATTCCCGCCATTCTCCTGCCTCAGCCTCCCGAGTAACTGGGACTGCAGGCGCCCACCACCACACCTAGCTAATTTTTTTTGCATTTTTAGTGGAGATGAGGTTTCACTGTGTTAGCCAGGATGATCTCGATCTCCTGACCTCGTGATCCACCCGCCTCGGCCTCCCAAAGTGTTGGGATTACAGGCGTGAGCCACTGTGCCCAGTCACCCTATGCCATTTTATATAAGGGACTTGAGCATCTTCAGATTTTGGTTTCCGTGAGAGGTCCTGGAATCAATCCCCCAGGAATACGTAGGGATAACTGTATTATAATAGTAAATCCTATATTTTTAATATTAATGTTCGTAACTTTAGATTTCTGGGTATAAGTTTTCCTGCTTCTTACTGAATTTTAGGGGTGCCATTATTTGGGTCTTTTTACATCTTGTAAACTGACTTTACTTAGAATTACTGCTTTAAAATATATTTTAACTTTAAAAGGACTAGATTCTTCTTGTTGAAAAACAATAGAAAAGATGATGGAAGAAACTTAACTACTAACTCTACCACTGAGACAAAAGCAATTTGCAGTATTGGGGGCCTATTTTCTCTCTCTCTTTTTTTTTTATTAGTTGAGACAATACTGTATGTTAAGTGTTGTATTCTGAGTATTTCAACTGTCAGGACAAAAATATAAAATACTTTTAAAAAGGATGAAAAAATAGATCAGATTGTAACTGCCCAGTGGGTTCACCTTGCCCACTGCCTAGACAGAGACAATTTATCATGATGGGATTTGCAATAGAGTAATTCATGCAGAGCCTGCGGTATGGGAGACCAGTTTTAGTATTACTCAAAGCAGTCTTCAAGAGAGCTTTATGAATACTAGGCTAGCCATATGGGAAATGGAATTGTTACTCAAATCAATCTCCCTGATAACTCAGAAGCTTGGGTTTTTATGGATAATTTGGTGGGTAGGGTGCTAGGGAATGGGTGCTGCTGATTGGTTGGGGATGAACTCATAGGGATGTGGAAAATGGTCTTGTATACTGAGTCTACTTCTGGTTGGGGTGACTGAGTCAGGTGGGGTTAGTTAGTTGCCAGAATGCAAAAATCTGAAAATCACCTCAAAAGGCCAATTTTAGTTTCTACGATAGTGGTGTTATCTATAGGAGCAGTTGGGGAAGTCACAAGTCTTGTGACCTCTGGCCACATGACTCCTGAGCACTAAGGGATTATAGAAACTGCACCTACATTTTAGCAGAATTCAGGCCCCTCCCATAATCCTAATCTTGTGGTCTTTCATTAGGTTTCGGTCCCTGGGCAAAGAGGGGGTTAGTTTTAGGGAGGGACTATTATCATCCTTGCTTCCAAGTTAAACTATAAACGAAATTCCTACTATGGTTAGCTTGGCCTATGCCTAGGAATGAGTGAAGATGGCCAGCCTGTGAGGCTTAGAAGTAAGATGGAGTCAGCCATGTTAGATTGCTCTGTCATAATCTTTGCAAAGGTGGTTTCAATTCCATACTCACGGTGTCCTTTACATTGTTTTATCTCTCATATTTTCTGTAAATAGAAAATACAAAAAATACTTGATGAATTCAAGTTTAACATTTTTGGGGTACAATCCATTTTTGATGGTATTTTATATTTCATCACATCAGAAGACATAACTGGTTGGCTCACTGGTAGTTGCTAAGATTGAGTACTAGGTTAAGATAATGACCATGAGGTATTGCACACCTAGTGTTTCCCTTGCAGTTAGAAAGCAGTCTTTTGATATTACCTCAGCACTATATGAGTCAGTTTTCCTTGAACCATGTACCCAATGGTCAACACTAATTGCTCTTCTTTGCCCAAAGCTAGGATTTGCAAAGTGGGGTGTTTTGTTGTCTGTTTTTTATTTGGCAAGTATTTCAGTAGTCAGTTATTTATATTTGTTGGTGTCCTGTCTTTCCATTATGGTCAGGTCCTTAGTCCTGGGTTAGTACCTTATTTGCACTCCCTTGATTTTTAGAGAAATGTTCCTGCTGGATTTTGTGTTTCTCCCTCTTGTGGCCAGGAAAATGATGTTCTGTGATTAATATATTATTTTAAAAATCAGTCAGCATTTACCTTGGTTATTTTAATAGGCTCTAGACTGTTTCACAGCAATGCTTTCTGAGCATACAAGCAAACTGAAAATGGCAGAAGTTATTGGAAGCAAATTGAACATTTCTAGAAAAAAGGTATGTGTGCTGTTTTTTTACTTCCCTGTTGAAAGGAGGCTAGGATTTTTTGCTTGCTTGCTTGCTTGCTTGCTGGTCTCTAGTCCTTAGTTGGAACAGCTTTTGCACTGGTGCCTCTTTTGTAAAAGTTGGTGCTTTTATTGAGGCCTCTTGTGGGCATACAACTCCCAAATGGCGCGAGTGCAATGGCGCCATCTCGGCTCACCGCAACCTCCGCCTCCTGGGTTCAAGTGATTCTCCTGCCTCATCCTCCTGAGTAGCTGGGATTACAGGCATGTGACACCACATCCAGCTAATTTTGCATTTTTAGTAGAGATGGGGTTTCTCCATGTTGGTCAGGCTGGTCTCGAACTCCTGACCTCAGGTGATCCACCCGCCTCTGCCTCCCAAAGTGCTGGGATTACAAGCATGAGCCACTGTGCACAAGCCATGTTCCACATTCTTAAAGGGACCTTCTTCATGTCCTGTGTCTTCTTCAGTGTTTTAGTGAGCATTTATTTTATTTTGTAGGTATTAGACTCAGGACTGTAACTATGTTTTAGTAATACCTTTGTCTATAACTTAATGCAGAGTTTTTCCATCTTTTTTATTATTTTCCCTTATTAGAAAAGTTGGCAAGAGACTGAGCGTGGTGGCTCACACCTGTAATCCCAGAACTTTGGGAGGCGGAGGCGGAGGCGGGTGGATCACCTGAGGTCAGGAGTTTAAGACCAGCCTGGCCAACACTGTGAAACCCTGTCTCTACTAAAAAAATACAATAAATTAGTGGGGTGTGGTGGCACATGCCTGTAATCCCAGCTACTTGGGAGGCTGAAGCAGGAGAATCACTTGAACCCAGGAGGCAGAGGTTGCAGTGAGCCAAGATTGTGCCACTGCACTCCAACGTGGGCGACAGATCCAGACTCTTTCTCTGATAAAAACCAACCAAACAAACCAAAAAAAAGTTGCAAAGAGTAGTACCAATGAATACCTGTATACTCACTACTTTGTTTCATTGCTGACATTGTTAATATTTTGCCATTCTTGTTTTATGTCAAAATACATATTCTGGGAGGAGGGATCCTTTCAGCAGTGGCATTGGTGTCTGGAAAAATGTCTGGGCTCATCTTGAAGCAGATATCTGACATTCTCATGTGAATAATGACTTCTAAAAGATCTTGTGTCAGGAATTACAGTAGTAGAGATTTTTATAAGGCTTCTGAAATAGTTGGGATGGTTTTGGCTGGAGGTCATAGAACGTCCTACTGAAAGGCACTTAAATGATACATATATTAATCATAAGAAGAATGAAACCACCATGAATATTCATTCCACCAATATTCATCTTCTCTTGTTGTGGAAGGGCTCACTTTTCCCAGAGCAGTTTGCTTCTTTCACTCCTGCCCCAAACCTGAACAAAATCTGTGTTCTTTGGAGAAGAGAAGAAAGGCTGTTGGGTAGACATCCAGGAGCATCTGCCATAGCTCTTTTTGCTTTGGCTGTAGTCAGATGTACCATGATTTCCTACATTATGTTAGAAATTTAAAGCAGAGGAGAGCATAGCTAGAGAAAGATTTCTCTGATTTTTTTTTCTTACCCTTTAGGTGTAGACTTACTGTTCACTTTCTCTATTGGATATATCAGTGTGTTCACTCCATATATAGGTAGGGCTTATTTGAAAAGTACCATTTTAGGGAAACATGATAAATGTTGTGAAAAACATAGTATTAGATGTGTGGAAAATGAAAAAAGAAATTTCTTTATGAAAAGCCAAGTCTACTATCTGGGAAGTAGAGAATGATTCTTTGTAGAGTGCTAATTTGAGGGCCAAAATAAGCCTCTGGATGAGGAAATATTACAAAAGAATGTGGATTTTTACTCAGGTAAAATCTTACCTCCTACAGGCTGAATTCTTTTGTCAACTTTATAAACCAGAAATTGTGATCAATGAGCTAGATTTGCAAGTGGGTCGAGTGCGGCTTCTACGGAAACAAAATGAGGCTGTTCACATACAGAGGTAAGTAGGGCTCTAAACTAAGCTGCCAACTGTGGGGTTTCCAGAAACTTGATAGAAGGTCTAGCTCAGCCTCTTGTCTTTGTGCAAAACACATGTCTGAATTGTGATATCTGTAGTATGCTATATGGGAAGGAGCAGTGTTTTCCCAAAGTATGTTCTGTGAAGTTAGATATTAATAGGTGAAAGAGGCGATGAAAGTCATTAGAGATTTGGCACTACCAAAGGTGAATTATTGATTTTATTCACTGCAGTGTATTTAGTGAAGTATGCCTCAGTTGGAAGTCAGGCTTATGTCTAACATTAGTCTGTAAATTCCTGGAAGGCTGGGGTTATATAAGATTCTGAGATCGAGGTAATATTAAATACCTATTACATGTCTGACTTTGTACTAAGTGCTTTACGTATTTTCTCATGTAGTGGTTGTAATAATCCTGTGAATTAATACATTAGTATCCTAGGGCTGCCATAACAAATTACCATAAACTTGGTGGTTTTAAACAATGACATTATTCTTTCACAGTCCTGGAGGCTGGAAGTGTAAAATCAAGGTTTCGATGGGGCCATGCTCCTCCCTGTGAAGGCTCTAGGGGAGAATGCTTTCTTGCCTCTTCCTGATTTCTTTCTTTCTTTTCTTTTTTTTTTTTTCTTTTTAAGACAGAGTCTCACTCGGTTGCCTAGGCTGGAGTACAGTGGTGTGATCTGGGTCCACAGCAACCTCCGGCTGCCTGGTTCAAGCGATTCTCCTGTCTCAGCCTCCCGAATAGCTGGGATTACAGGCATGCACCACCACGCCCAGCTAAATTTTTGTATTTTTAGTAGATACGGGGTTTCACCGTCTTGGCCAGGTTGGTCTTGAACTCCTGACTTCAGGTGATCCACCTGCCTTGACCTCCCAAAGTGCTGGGATTACAGGCCTGAGCCATGGTGCCTGGCCTCTTCCTGGTTTCTTTGGCTCCCAGTGGTCCTTGGTGTTCCTTGGCTTGTAGTTGTATCACTCTAAGTTCTGTCTCTGTTGTCTTGTGGCCCTTCTTCCTTGTGTGTGTATTTTTTTTTCTTTTCTTTTTTTTTTTTTTTGAGATGGAGTCTTGCTCTGTCGCCCAGACTGGAGTGCAGTGGTGCGATCTCAGCTCACTGCAACCTCTGCCTCCAGGGTTCAAGCGATTCTCCTGCCTCAGCCTCCCGAGTAGCTGGAACTGCAGGCATCCACCACCATGCCTGGGTAATTTTTGTATTTTTAGTAGAGATGGGGTTTCACCATATTGGTCAGGCTGGTCTTGAACTCCTGACCTTGTGATCTGCCAGCTTCGGCCTCCCAAAGTGCTGGGGTTACAGGCGCGCGCCACCATGCTCTGCCTTGTGTGTGTATTTCTATGTCACCAAATCTTCCTCTTATGAGGACACCAGTCATTGGATTTAAGACCCACCCTAATGCAATATGACCTTATCTTAATTTGATTAAATTTCTTCAAAGACCCTATTTTGAAATAAGGTCACATTCATAGGATCTGGGTAGACATGAGTTTGGGGAAAGATTATTAACCTATTACAACTAGGTACTGTTGTTACCCACATCTTACAGGTGAGGAAACTGAGGCT
Organism: Pongo abelii; assembly: GCF_028885655.2. Taxonomy (NCBI): domain Eukaryota; kingdom Metazoa; phylum Chordata; class Mammalia; order Primates; family Hominidae; genus Pongo; species Pongo abelii. The sequence goes on along the minus strand of NC_071990.2, from coordinate 90,489,674 downwards.
AAGACACATTAAGTAATTTGTCCAAGATGAGCTAACTGGTACAGATAGTCTTGTCTTATTGATCTTTTTAATCTCCAGAGCCTAGCATGGTATCAGATGTGTGAGTATTCAATGTTTGCAGAGCAACTAAATTCTGTAATTTTTGTGTGTTGTAAGACTATCTGGTGTAGCTTGAAGACAGTTACTGTGAGCTGTTTTCTCATCCTTGTTTGTTGAATCTGGAATATCTGGTTTCCCAGAGCAAAACTAGGAGAAGCTTGCAGCGTGGTTTTTAAACTCTTTTTTTCTCCTTCCCAGGGAGAAGTTCACTTTTGCTGCTACACGGCCGTCCTCTGTTCTCATTGAGCAGCTTGCAGTGTGTGTCAGCAAAGGGGAGCCTGTGTTGCTGGTGGGAGAGACCGGGACTGGCAAAACCTCTACCGTCCAATACTTGGCTCACATTACAGGTAATCCCTAGAGGAAATAAATCTGCCCCAAGACATTTCACACTGACTACTTTTTTTCCTTTTTAAAAAATACTAAATCCAAAGACCACAGAGTTTAAAAAGTGCCAGCACCCCATATGTAATCTCTGCCTGGAAATAACTACTGTTAATAGATGATTATTAAATTATTTCATTTCCAGTCTATGCTTATGCAAATACATATACGTATAGATTTTGTTTTATTTCAAAACAGATATGGGATTATATTCTACATATTGCGTTATACCTCATTTCTTCTTTTTATTTTTATTCTTTTTGAGACAGGGTCGCACTGTTGCTCAGGCTGGAATGCAGTGGCGAGCTCATAGCTCACTGTACCCTTGACTTCCCAGGCTCAAGTGATCTTCCTACCTCAGCCTCCCTGATAGCTGAGACTACAGGTGTGTGCCACCACGCCTGGCTAATTTTTAAAGTTTTTTGTAAAGATGAGGTCTCGCCATGTTGCCTAGGTTGGTCTCCAACTTCTGGGCTCTCATGATTCAGAGCAAATGCACATTTGAAAATTTACCTTATTGCTGGGCGCAGTGGCTCATGCCTGTAATCCTAGCACTTTGGGAGCCTGAGGTAGGAGGATTGCTTGAGCCCGGGAGTTCAAGACCAACCTGGCAACATCATGAGACCCTGTCTCTACAAAAAAATACAAAAATTAGCCAAGTCTGGTGGTATACGCCTGTAGTCCCAGGTGCTCGAGAGGCTGAGACAGAAGGATCACTTGAGCCCAGGAAATTGAGGCTGCAGTGAGCCATGATTGGGCCACTGCACTCCACCCTGGTTGACAGAACAAGACTCTGTCTCAAAAAATAAAGCCCTATGCCATATTCCCACAGCCTTAAGGAGCACACTGTATATTATCGGTCTTTAAATTTTTGGAGTAACACTTTTGCACTTTCTTTATAAAAGGCCACCGTTTGAGGATTGTCAATATGAATCAACAAAGTGATACTGCAGACTTACTTGGAGGGTAAGTGTGGCTTAAAATTTTTTTCTTATTTTTGTGTTTATTGCTTGAGGTAAGAAATACTGTTTTCTTAGTGTTACAACCACAGGTTCTAGGGTGCTCGATGCAATAGAAAAAGAGTTTTCTCAGATAAGGCTTTATTGGAGCTTTTGGCAGGGTACCAGGGATGCAAAAGAGAGAATTCTGTGGCTGGCCCCACTAAGACAGGAAAGTAATTTAAGGGGCTAAAGTGGGAAGGAAGTGATATTTAAGCATGTAGAGGCGGGGAACTTCTGGCACTTGAACAGTTTGATAATGTGCTTCTTCATGTGTCCCATGTCTCAGCATGGGTATGATTTTTAGTATAGCAATGAAGCTAAGACGAAGGATCAGTCATTCTTCTGGTCTTGTGTGTGTGCAGGAAAAAGGGTAAACTCCCTTGAGTAAGATTTAAGGTGTGAGTTGCTTATTTTAGTTTCCTCAGGGTCCCACCATCAGTGTGTACGGTGCTTTGAGTAAGATTTATGGTGGGACATTGCTCATCTTAGTCTCTCTAAGGCACCTTGAGCAAGATTGCACCTTACCCCCCAACCACAGCAAGATATTTATTTGAATTTATTGAGGAGCTCATGGGTGTGTAGATGTTTCTCTTCATTTTAATGAACACTTGAGGCCCTTGTTCTCAAAGGTCATATGATGGAAGAAGGAGAAAAAGCAGGCACGTATATAATCAATTAATGTTTGTGTATACAGTACAGTTGATCTAAAGTGTAAGTTCTGGGCCAGGCGTGGTGGCTCACACCTGTAATCCCAGCACTTTGGGAGGCCTAGATGGGTAAATCACTTGAGGTCAGGAGTTCGAGACCAGCCTGGCCAACTTGATGAAATCCCATCTCTACCAATAAATACGAAAATTAGTTGGGCGTGGTGGTGTGCTGTAGTCCCAGCTACTAGGGAGGCTGAGGTGGGAGAATTGCTTGAATTTGGGAGCCAGAGGCTAGAGTTAGCCAAGATTGTGCCACTGCACTCCAGCCTTTCTACCTTGGTTTTATTTTACTTATGTTTAGTTGGTTGTTTGAGGAACTTGGCAATCTGTTCTTATTAATATATATGATTTTTCATTTAAGCAGACATGTCTATACTGCTGTATATATTTATCTTTATTCTTTATTCTTTTTTTTTTTTTTTGAGACAGAGTCTTGCTCTATCACCAGGCTGGAGTGCAGTGGCATGATCTGTGCTCACTGCAACCTCCGGCTCCCAGGTTCAGGTGATTCTTCTGCCTCAGTCTCCTGAGTAGCTGGGACTATAGGCACACGCCACCACGCCCAGCTAATTTTTGTATTTTTAGTAGAGACAGGGTTTACCATGTTTGCCAGGATGATCTCCGTCTCTTGACCTCATGATCCACCCACCTTGGCCTCCCAAATTGCTGGGATTACAGGTGTGAGCCACTGCACCCGGCCTCTTAATTCTGTTTTTGTTTTTTGGGAGTCAGGGTCTCGTTCTGTCACCAAGGCTGGAGTGCAGTGGTGTGATCATGGCTTAGCACAGCCTTGAACTCCTGGGTTTAAGCAATCCTCCTGCCTCAGCCTACCCAGTAGCTGGAACTACAGGCATAAGCCACCATGCCTGGTCTGTTTCTCTCTATTCTGTATCTATATGTCTTTAGTAATTTCATACCATTAAGTAGTCCTAACATAAATGGCATTGATCTTGTACTAACTGAACATGGACTGGGTCCTTCTCTTCTACTGTGAATTTGTAGTGTTGTGTTAGCCATTGCAAGTTGTTTTAAATATAGTGAGTAAACGGGAGTACATTTGTGATGCAAATTGATGACACGAAAATGTTGGACTCAAAATATGATTAACTAGAATTTGGTTTTGGTGCCAACTTGGTGAATAGAATATATCTGTTTTTCCTTGTTAGTAGGTCAGCATCACTTATTAAAAGAAAACGCTACTTACATTTCAGTTTGAAAAGATCACTTGAGCCTGAGAGGTTGAGGCTGCCGTGAGCTGTGGTTATGCCACTGTACTTTAGCTGGGATGACAAAGCAAGACCCTGGACAGGATCTCGCTCTGTTGCCTAGGCTGGTCTTGAACTCCTGGCCTCAAGTAGTCCTGCTTCAGCCTCCCGAAGTGTTGAGATTACAGACATGAGCCACCAAGCCTTTTCTCAGTTTTCGTGTGGTTGGAAACATGCCTTGTTTTCTGTACTCTTATATTACTACAAAGAGATTTAAATAAAATCTTTTAACATATATTATGTTATAGATGAATAGGTGACTCCCTTGTTTAAGAATCATTGTAGAAGATGAGAATACCAAAAAGTTTTTAAAAAGGCAAGGGAATGGAGAACAAAATTCAGCTGTGGGCAAGGAGATGGGATAGGGAAAAGATAAATATTCCTATCCTGAGGCTGCGTTGCTGGTTTCATCTGTTTTATAAGTTATGTTAAATATATTTTGCATGTGTCCAATATGTTAAATAATAACCTGGTTTGCAAATTTGGATCTTTTTTTTTTTTTTTTTTTTTAAGATAGGGTCTCACTTTGTCATCCACACTGGAGTGCAGTGGCATAAACATGACTTATTGCAGCCTTGACTTTCTGGGCTCAAGTGATCCTTCCACCTCAGCCTCCTGAGCAGCTGGGACTGCAAGCACAAGCCACGATTTATTTTTAGTAGAGATGAGGTCTCACTATGTTGCCCAGACCGGTCTGGAACTTCTGAACTCAAGGAATCTTCCCGCCTGGGCCTCCCAAAGTGCTGGGATTACAGGCACTGTAGCTGGTCTTGGATTTTATTTATTTATTTAATTTTAACTCTTTTTTTGGGACAGGGTCTCACTCTATTGCCCGCCTGGAGTACCATGGTGCCCTCATAGTTTGCTGTAGCCTGTACCTCCTAGGCTCATGTGATCCTCTTGCCTCAGCCTCCTGAGTAACTGGGACTACAGACATGCACCACCACGCTTAGCTAATTATTTTCTATTTTTGTAGAGATGAGGTCACACTGTGTTGCCCAGTGTATTCATTTGTTCTCACGCTGCTGATAAAGACATACCCGAGACTGGATAATTTACAAAGAAAAGAGGTTTAATTGACTCACAGTTCCGCATGGCTGGGGAGACCTCACAATCATAGTGCAAGACAAGGAGGAGCAAAGTCGTGTCTTACATGGATGGTGGCAGTCGAGAGCTTGTGTAGGGAACTCCCCTTTATAAAACCATCTAATCTCATGAGACTTATTCACTATCATGAGAATAGCATGGGAAAGACCCACCCCCATGATTCAATTACCTCCCACCTGTCCCTTGCACAACACATGGGAATTGGAGCTACAATTCAAGATGAGATTTGGTTGGGGACACAGCCAAACCATATCACCCAGGATGAATCTTGAGCTCCTAAGATCAAGTAGTCCTCCCCACTCAGCCTCCCAAAGTGCTGGGATTACAGGCATGAGCCACTGTACTTGGCCTTTTTAGATTAATTTAAAAAACTTTTTAAAATTATTATTTTTTTTTTTTTTTTGAGACAGGGTCTCACTCTGTCACCCAGGCTGGAGTGCAGTGGCACCATCAGGGCTTATTGCAGCCTTGACCTCCCCGGCTCAAGCTATCCTTCCACCTAGGCCCTCCTGAGTAGTTGGGACTACAGGCATGTGCCACCATACCCAGCTAATTTTTTTTGAACTTTATAGAGATGAGGTCTCACTATATTGCCCAGGCTGGTCCCCTGAGCTAAAATGATCCTCCCACCTTGACCTCCCAAAGTGCTGGGATTACAGGTGTGAGCCACCGTGCCCAGCCTAGGTTGATTTTATTTATTTATTTGTTTTTGAGAGAGTTTTGCTCTTGTTGTCCAGGCTAGAGTGCAATGGCACGATCTTGGCTCACTACAATGCCTGCCTCCTTGGTTTAAGCGATTCTCCTGCCTCAGCCTCCTGAGTAGCTGGGATTACAGGCATGTACCACCATGTCGGCTAATTTTGTATTTTTAATTGAGACAGGGTTTCACCATGCTGGTCAGGCTGGTCTCGAACTCCTGACCTCAGGTGATCCACCCGCCTCAGCCTCCCAAAGTCCTGGAATTACAGGCATGAGCCACTGTACCCTGCCCTAGATTGATTTTTGAAGCAATTATTATTATGGGTAAAGATACTTTATAAAAATAAGGGCCTTAGAAACCATCAAATTATTTACATTATAGCAAATTGTCTTTTGCTCTTTGTTAGTGTCCATTATCCATTACCTCCTTGCTTTTTATTCTTTTGTGCTTCTTGCTTTTTGATTAGTGTTGGCATGATATGTCTTTTTCCTTCATTTAATTTTAAACTCGTTTTTGTCATTTTATTTAACTTGGGCTTCTGGTAAGCAGCATGTAGACCCTCACATTACCTGTAGGTAGAGACATAAATTTGAAGAGTTGCAGGTGGGGACAGCCCAAGAGAATCCTTGAAAAAGAGTAGAGGGCATGGAAGACTTAGATGTGGCAGATAAAATCATTCCAGAAAGAGAAAGTCTAGCACTAAAGGGCAAAATACAGAGTACATGTTCATAGCACTTACTATAGAGAATGGGCTTCAGAGGGGCAGCCTCTGAGGGAGAAACAGTGATATATTGAGAAGGACCGGTTACCCTGGAGAGCTTGGCAATGAAAGAAGAAAAAAAATAGAGGAAAGTTAAAGATACTGTAGAAATAGCAATAAAGCAGCCAGTCCTCATCTTCCTTGCCACCCACCCATAGAACAGTCTTTAAAAGAAACTGCCCAGAAGAGGGTATGGCAGGAGCATACAATTTGAACTCAGAACCCTGTCCATGACATGAAGAGAAAGGGCTTATCATTCTGATTACTCAGCATGTTACACTTTACGTTCTTTTTACACTTTTTGTTGTTTCACGTTATAATTTTGTGTAGCCATTCTCACATGAATGCTTACATGTGGTTCCAGTGTATGTAACAGGTATAAGCAAAGTTATTTTCCATGAAGGCAGGTGTTCTGGACCTGCTGCTTCTTGGCATTTAAGTGGCTCCCAAGGTGCCTTTCTGCAGAAGACGATTTGAAAATCTTGCTCTTTAGTTGTTTGGTTGTTTGTAGTTTATATCCTCAGTTCTCTGAGGTGTCAGGTTGGTTCCCAATGAATATTTGTGTTGCAGTTGATTTTGTTTTGTTTATTCTTTTTTGAAGTGTATGTTTTTTCATCTTTTCATGTATTGAAATATGTATTGACTTAAGGGCTTTAGGTAATATTGTGCTCAGCTTTAAATGAATGAGCTTTCCTTTTTTTTTTTTTTTGAGATGGAGTCTAACTCTGTCGCCCAGGCTGGAGTGCAGCAGCGTGATCTCAGCTCACTGCAACCTCTGCCTCCCGGGCCCAAGCGATTCTTCCCCCTCAGCCTCCTGAGTACCTGGGATTACAGGGGCCTGCCACCAGGCCTGGCTAATTTTTGTATTTTTAGTAGAGATGGGGTTTTGCCATTTTGGCCAGGTTGGTCTCAAACTCCTGACCTCAAGGCATTCGCCTTACCTCAGCGTCCCAAAGTGCTGGGATTACATGCATGAGCCACAGCGCCTGGCCTGAATGAGGTTTTCTTTAAGGAACTCAGTCTACTTTGAAATATTAAGCTGCCTTTTTCATAAATTCAATAGATGAATAATAACAGAGACATTAATAATTGTATTAATTATCTACTAACTCTCTATGGCAGTCGTTATGTGCCAGGCACTGTTTTGAGTCCTTTTTCTGTGTTAACTTAGCTGGTCTTCTTAAAACCATGTGAGACACCAGACTGTTATTCTCTATATTTTAAACATGAGAGAACTGAGGCAAAGAGAGATAAGTCACTTATTCAAGAAAATGGCAGATCCAGGATTTGAACCTAAGCAGTCTTGAGTGTGTGTGTTCTTAACCATTACTCTGCTTCTTCAGTTAACTTTGGATCCCATTTATACTGTTATTTTCAAGACTAGCAATTTTGGCCAGGAGCAGTGGCTCATGCATGTAATCTCAGCACTTTGGGAGGCAAAGGTGGGAGTATTGCTTGAGGCCAGGACTTCGAGACCAGCTTGGGCAACATAGTGAGACTTTATCTTTACAATAAAAAGTTAAAAAATAAATAAATAAAAAGACTAGCAATCTTATTTAAATGACACATATATTTTGTTCAATTTCTCACCATTTTCACTGTTGTCTCGTTCTAGTTTATCTACTGTCTAGTCCACTGCGTTGGTCTCTTTGCTTCTACTCCTAATCTCTTTATAGTATTTTTTGTTTAGGAGTTACAACGATCCTTTAAAGTATCATCAGATAAAGTATAATTTTTTTTTTTTTTGTGGTGGAGTCTCACTCTGTCTCCCAGGCTGGAGTGCAGTGGCACGATCTCGGCTCTCTGCAACCTCCGCTCCCGGGTTCACGCCATTCTCCTGCCTCAGCCTCCCGAGTAGCTGGGACTATAGGCGCCCGCCACCACGCCTGGCTAATTTTTTTTTGTATTTTTAGTAGAGATGGGGTTTCACCATGTTAGCCAGGATGGTCTCAATCTCCTGACCTCGTGATCCGCCCACCTCTGCCTCCCAAAGTGCTGGGATTACAGGTGTGAGCCACTGCGCCCAGCCCAATAAAGTATAATTTTTTATGGAGACAAGGTCTTGCTTTGTAACCCAGTCTGGTCTCACTCTCTTCCTCAGATTTCTCCACTGAACTTCTCAGTCCATTTAGGATAAAATACAAAGGTTTAGAATAAAATGTTTGGTTTGTACAGCCCTTCATAATCTGACAGTGGTACTTCTCTGACATCATCTCCCACCTTCGCCTGTGTTGCTGAGCTCCAACCACTTTCTTCTGCTTTGCACCTAAATGCTTGCTATTCCTTCTGTGTGGCCTCCTTGCACCCACAGATAACTGCTTAGCTCACATCCTTGCTTGACTTAGGTATCCTTCAAATGTCCCCTCCTCAACAAAGCCTTTCCTGACTGTGATATTCAAATTACCAAAACTCACATCACCCATTCAGCTTTTACCCTACATTATGTTTATCGCACTTAAGCTACTACTTGACCTCCTGAGCTTGAACAAGCCTCCCACCTCAGCTTCCCAAGTAACTGGGACTATAGGGGCACACTGGCATGCCTGGCTAATTTTTGTATTTTTTGTAGAGACAGGGTTTCACCATGTTGCCCAGGCTGGTCTCGAACTCTGGAGCTCAAGCAGTCCACCTGTTTAGCCTCCCAAAGTGCTGGGATTAACAGGCGTGAGCCACCGCACCTGGCCTATTGTCACTTTCATTTGATTGTAAGCTACACAGGAGTAAGACCTTGTGGGTCTTGTTGACTCAGTGGCTAACACATATAGCAGGTGCTCAAAAAAATTTTTATAAAGGGATGAGTTCTTGCTCTGTTGCCCAGACTGTAGTACAGTGGTGTTATCATAGCTCACTGTAGCCTAGAACTCCTGTGCTCAAGTGATCCTTCTTTCTTAGCCTCCCAAGTAGCTGAGACTACAGATGTGCACCACCACACCCAGCTAATTTTTAAATTTTTTATGGAGACAAGATCTTGGCTTTGTTACCCAGTCTGGTCTCAACCTCCTGGCTTCAGGGGATCCTCCTGCCTTGACCTCCCGAAGTGCTGGGATTACAGGCATGAGCCACTGTGCCTGGCCTCAATACATTTTTTGTTTAATAAATGGACTAAAGAAATGCCTATACTAATGTATTAGTGCTATGAGTAAGTGGAAGTGAGTTTGACCTTCCTCTTCAACTTTTTCTCTTTGGAACTGGACTCTCAGATTCAGATGCTCAATATCAGGCCATTGGGTTTTACTCATCTCATTGTTTCTCCCTCACTAGGCCAGTGAGTCAGCAGTAATCCATCAGTTCCCTTATGTTTGTTGTGAAACATATTTTGGTACCTTTTAAGTTCTCAACTTAAATTATTTTTCATGGAAATAAAATTTATCTCATTCTTCCTGAATTGTAATGGTATGCCACACAAAATTGTATACTTAAGATTTTCTAGGAATAAGTAGTGCCTCTTAGACATCGTATATTTAAGCTAGAGCAATGTTTTTCAACCTTTTAAAAAATTATCTCTTACCTCCCCCAAATATTCAAATTTAAGTTAATTTCCTAGCTCCTTAGCCAGAGGAATTTAATGCTAAGGAATAACGAAGAATCTAAATACTAAGAAGTACCAGTTGAGCTTTGGGGTACCACAAACCATTGCAATAGCTTTTTTTTTTTTTTTTTTTTTTGCGTGCCCTACTCTAATTTTTATCCCATTGAAAGCAATATCATTGTTCTTTCCTACTCTTCCTTTTCCTAACTGATAATGTGTGGGCTGTGTTTAATGTACATAAGTAAATCAATTTCAGATATTTATTTTTCCTTGGATTTTGGTCAACCTTAATGAAATATGGATGGATTTTTATTATGCCCTATACATATTTATTTAGACATGTTGGTAAAATAAATGATGTGAATTTTACTATTCAAGTAGGACTTTCAATTTTTTTTTACTTTTATTTTTTTGAGACAGGGTCTGGCTCTGTTGCCCACGCTAGAGTGGCAGTGGCGTGTTCTTGGCTTACTGCAACCTCTACTTCCTGGGCTCAAGCCTCCCACCTCAGCCTTCCAAGTAGCTGGGACTGCAGGTGTGTGCTACTGCGCCTGACTAATTTTTGTATTTTTTTGTAGAGACAGGGTTTTGCCATGTTGCCCAGGGTGGGCTTGAACTCCTGGACTCAAGTGACCTGGCCACCTCAGTGTCCCAAAGTGCTGGGGTTATAGATGTGAGCAGCCATGTTAGGCTAGTTTTTTTCATAACACTGTTTATCTAATAATAGTTTTTACCTTCATTATGGGCCCTTCAAATGCTTGAGATGGGGGAAAACAGATTACAATTTAAAACTGTAATGTAGATTTTAAATATTTCAGTAGTATTTCTGACGTTAATTAAATGAAATGTGAGACCTACTCCTATTTTCTGAGCCATGCTTTCTAACTTCTGTTAACTTCAGAAGTTTGTGAATCACATTTACCTGTGTCTGTTTCAGTTATAAACCAGTGGACCATAAGCTTATTTGGCTACCCTTACGGGAGGCATTTGAGGAACTCTTTGCTCAGACATTTTCCAAGAAACAAAACTTTACGTTCTTGGGGCACATTCAGACATGTTACAGACAGAAACGGTGGTATGATCTCCTGAGACTAATGCAGCATGTACACAAGTCTGCTGTTAACAAGGATGGAAAAGACAGTGAAACTGGTAAGGATGTGACCCAGGCTGCCATGAGGGAGGGCATGGGGCTGGGCTTTAGTTAACATATTAGTTTTGGGGAAGAGTAAAGAATACAAATTGGAGCTTTCTGGGACATTGGCAGAAGTGACTAATTATGAAGTATTGTACCCCATTATTCACGTGATTTCCACAAAAACAGATGACTGGTAATGCTGATGTGCAAGTACTATTTAACGGTCAGTAAGGCACATTTCCTCAGAAAAAGCTTATTTCTAAGGAGCTAGATTCCATAGCCAAGAGGCTTTTGCTGGCTTAGTTTGCTTCTGTGTGGTTCCTTATCTGTAAAGCAGGAATAAAAATAACTAGTCCAGAGGGTTGTTGTGAGGGATAAATGAGGCAGTTAATACATATATATTCATACATGTGGGCTAATTAGTGTCATTTCTGGCATTTAGTTAGCATTATATAAGTTTTTAGACTTAGTGTTTTGTGTAAGATGCTTTATTTTTGTGTGTTTTGTTAATTGTATTTGTTTGTTTAAAAGTTGTATATATTACAATTCAAAATGTGTGCTAAATTCTTGTCTTTCTTTTTTAGGGTTACTCATAAAAGAGAAATGGGAAGCATTTGGTCTTAGACTCAGCCATGCCCAACAACAGATGAAAATGACTGAAAATACCTTATTGTTCGCATTTGTAGAGGTATTTCTGTTTTCGTTATTTAACTTATGGGAACGTTGATTTTATGCAAAACACAATGTTTCAGGCAGGTTACTATTTTGTATTGTCTTAATGAAATAATGATTTTGGGGGAAGATTTTGAAAAGTGTCCTTCATGGTAATTATGGCAATTATAAGGTCTTAATGAGCACCATCATTATTTAAATAAAAATTTTAAAAGTACAAATTGATAAATTATAATTGTATATATTCATGGGGTACAAAAGGGTGTTATGATTTATGAATACAGTATGGAATAACTAAAGCTAGTTAACATTCATCATCTCAAATACCATTTTTTGTGGTGAGAACATTTGAAATGTACTGCCTTAGTAATTTTGAAATGTAGAAGACATTATTATTTATGGCATGGTCGCCATGCTATGCAATATATATCTCAAAGGGAAGAAAGCTTATTTTTTTCTAATTAAGGCTTTGTACTTTCTTTCTTTCTTTTTTTTTTTTGAGACAGAGTCTCACTCTGTCCCCCAGGCTGGAGTGCAGTGGCACAGTCTCAGCTCACTGCAAGCTCTGCCTCCTGGGTTCACGCCATTCTCCTGCCTCAGCCTCCTGAGTAGCTGGGACTACAGGCGCTCGCCACCACACCTGGCTAATTTTTTGTTTTTGTATTTTTAGTAGAGACGGGGTTTCACCGTGTTAGCCAGGATGGTCTTGATCTCCTGACCTCGTGATCTGCCAGCCTTGGCCTCCCAAAGTGTTGGGATTACGGGCGTGAGCCACCGCGCCCAGGCAAGGCTTTGTGCTTTCATTACTCTATACTCCGTAACTCTCCAGCCTCTGCTAACTACCATTCTCCTGGCTGCTGCTTTGAGTTCTGTTGTTTTAGATTTCACATATAAGTGAGAACATGTGATACTTGTCTTTCTGTGCCTGGCTTGTTTCACTTAGCATAATATTCTCTGGTTCTATTTATGTCATAGCAAATTACAGAATTTATTTCTTTTTTCAAGCTGAATAAGATTCCATAGGATTCCATTGTTTGTATATATGTATATGTACAACATTTTCTTTATTCATTTGTTGATGGAGACATAGGTTGATTCTATATCTTGACTATTGTGCATAGTGGTGCAATGAACAGGGGATTGCAGACATCCCTTCGACATACTGTTTTCAGATTTTTTTGGGGAATACCTGGAAGTGAGATTGCTGGATCTATTATTATTTTTCAAGATGCAATTGATGACAGCTAGTGAACTCTGGATTCTTTCTCTTGCCATGTGTGTCACCGAGGAAAGAGTGTGTGGATGTGAGAGAGGGATTTGGACCCATTCACTTCATTGCCCCAATTTTAATCCCAGGGCATGGACATCTCTACGGTTTGCTGTCCTGTGACCCTGTAGGAAGGATCAATTTGGTTAAATATTTGTGGCTTGGGCATTTAAAAAAAAAGTTTGTTTCTGTGACAGTCCTTAGATGAAGCCCTAGAGGAAGCAGGAGTCTTACTTGATGTTTTAGTAACAGAGAAGTTCTACTCAACCATACATTATGGGTGTGGAAAATTTGGTCATCAGAATTATTCTTTTTTTTTTTTTTTTTAGACAGAGTCTGACTCTGTCACCCAGGCTGGAGTGCAGTGGCGCAATCTTGGCTCACTGCAACCTCTGCCTCCTGGGCTGAAGCAATTCTCCTGCCTCAGCCTCCGGAGTAGATGGGATTACAGGTGTGTGCCACCATGCCCAGCTAATTTTTGTATTTTTAGTAGAGACGGAGTTTTGCCACGTTGGCCAGGCTGGTGTTGAACTCCTGACCTCAGGTGATCCACCCACCTTGGCCTTCCAGAGTGCTGGGATTACAGGTATGAGCCATTGCCCCTGGCCCCAGAACTATTCTTTTTTTTTTTTTTGAGACAGAGTTTTGCTTTTGTCACCCAGGCTGGAGTGCAATGGCAGGATCTCGGCTCACTGCAACCTCCACCTCCCAGGTTCAAGCGATTCTCCTGCCTCAGCCTCCTGAGTACCTGGGATTAAGGATGCGTGCCACCACACCTGGCTATTTTTTGTATTTTTAGTAGAGACGGGGTTTCACTATGTTGGTCAGGCTGGTGTCGAACTCCTGACCTCCAGTGATCCGCCCACCTCAGCCTCCCAAAGTGCTGGGGTTACAGACATGAGCCACCACACCCAGCCCAGAATTATTCTTAATAGGATTATTTCTAAAACCAATTAAATTGTTGTGTTCTCAAAACAAGGCTTATGTTTTATGACTTAGTCATATACTGGAGTTAATATATTTGTTCTGTTTTATGTTTTTCAGTTAAATTTGTAGTAGATTCTTTTTTAGGATGAGCATGAAAACAAAAGCATAAAGCAGCTTAATAGTAAAATAGTTTTTGATGTGTCAACTGAGTAGATTATTAGATTTGTTTTTATTGCTCTAGGAAATAGAATTTGAAGAGATAACACCAGTGTACTAAAGCCAAGGGATGATGCATTTTGATCTTCAGCAGGTGTGAAAGGCAGTGTATGACAATCACTAAACACTCTGGGATTTAGACATTTGTCTAATCTTGGTATAGCCTGACCCTATATTTATTTTGAGTTTTAATAGCCACTTGGGTGCCTTTAAACACCTGACTACAATGTAAGCTATTTACCTGACCATCCACATAATGAGAGGATTTAGTTTATTGCATCTCTCTGTTAGGCTCAAAGATATTCCCTTGACCTTTTTGGACATTTAAAAAATTAACTTGGCCTTAACTCTGCCTATCTGCTGTCAGCCAGTTAAGGTATAGGCCCATCAAGTAGGAAAGACTCCCCCTGCCTCTATTTCTAACCCTGCTTGCATAACTGTTCTTGGCAAGTGTGCCTTTATTTGACACATTGTTAACATTTTATTTTATCTTTTTCTAGGGTACATTAGCTCAGGCTGTAAAGAAAGGAGAGTGGATCTTGTTGGATGAGATTAACTTGGCTGCTCCAGAAATACTAGAATGTCTGAGTGGTTTGCTTGAAGGATCCTCTGGATCCCTGGTGTTGCTGGATCGAGGAGACACAGGTAGCACTTGAATCCCCTGGGATTTGACTTGGTGTCAAGCCCTGTGGCCACTTTAGAGTGAGATTTTTTGTTGTTGTTGTTAGAAGGATGACATGGGCCTCCCAATAGAATTTGTTCATTCTTTAGATATTAATTTTCTGCAAAGTGCATTGAACTGTTGTTGGGTGGTATGGGGAATGCAAAGAAGAAGAATATAATTTGACAGGGTGTTTGAGTTGTGGATAATAGACACACTTATAAAATAACAGGTGAATGGTTGATAAAAGATAAATAACAGTGAATAAACATACCACAAAAGACTGCAGTATAAGATTAGATTGAATGCATAGGTCTGGAAAGTTATTTTGGTGGGGTTTCAGAAAAGACAAGGATGGTGTGAGCAGCCAGCATCAGGCTGGCTGGGCCTGGGGTTCTGTGGAATTAGATAATCATACCTTTGTTGAGAATTTATAATTTTCTCTTAACAGAGCCACTGGTTCGGCATCCTGACTTCCGTTTATTTGCCTGTATGAATCCAGCGACTGATGTAGGCAAAAGAAATCTCCCACCAGGAATAAGAAACAGGTGAGGGGTTGGTTCTTGGAGACTTTCCTTTTTTGCAACAGGTTCTTGCTCTGTTGCCCAGGTTGGAGTGCAGTGGCATGATCTTGGCTCACTGCAAGTCCCCGGTTCAAGCAGTCCTCCCACCTCCCACCTCCCACCTCCCACCTCCCACCTCAGAATCCTGAATAGCCGGGATTATGGGCGAATGCCACCACACCCAGGTATTTTTTTTTTTTTTTCCTGAGATGGAGTCTTGCTCTGTTGCCCAGGCTGGAGTGCAGTGGTGCGATTTTGGCTCACCACAACCTCCACCTCCTGGGTTCAAGCGATTCTCCAGCCTCAGCCTCCTGAGTAGCTGGGACTACAGGTGCACGCCACTATGACTGGCTAATTTCTCTATTTTTTTTTTTTTCAGTAGACACGGGGTTTCACTATGTTGGCCAGGCTGGTCTCGAACTCCTGACCTTGTGATCTGCCTGCCTCAGCCTCCCAAAGTGCTGGGATTACAGGTGTGAGCCACTGCGCCCGGCCTCAAGTTTTTGTATTTTTAGCAGACATGGGATTTCACCATGTTGCCTAGGCTGGTCTCTAACTGGGCTCAAGAGATCTGCCTGCCTCGACCTCCCACAGTGCTGGGATTACCAAGACTTGCTTTTAAGATTCTCTTTATTTATAGATTGGTAATATTAATGTAACCGAACTTTAGAGCAATGCTTGAAATTGCCTCTGATAGAGGAATCTTTATTACCTTATTTGTCATATTCCTCTGCTTTCTGTAGGTGGTAGGCATATGGGAATCTTCAGAACACTGGAGAATTTTTCCCTTTGTGTTAGTATGACAGTGGATATTGTTGAAAATAAAAATCTTTCCTTCCTCAGGTAATCTTTTGGCTATTAGAAAAATTTCATAACACGATATAACAGGAAAACATATACCAGTATACGTATATTTTAGGAGCACAGTCCTCTTTGGATGAGGCTAATGATCTGAAAAGGCCTTTAAAGTTTCTTTTATTTTTCGCCACTAAGCACTGACATGAACAAAGTACTTAGTTGTTGGTGTTTTATGTATTGGGAAAAAATAAATGACCAGATTTATTGTTGGTAACCGTTTACTTCATTTTGAGTTTTAAAATAGTAACTTTATTAGATCCTCTCTCTTCATTATAAAGCAATGAAAGCTTGTTAGGGAAGCTTTAGAAACTACATTAAAGTAGTTGTTTTCTCTTCAACCATTTTGTTTTTGATGGTGAGGGGGCTTGTTTTTTATTGCACTTATTTTTTTAAATATGTGGTTGTGATAAAAAAAAAACAACTGAAAATGAGGATAATTAATTATTATTTTTGTATCTTTTTTTTTTTTTTTGAGACGTCGCCCAGGCTGGAGTGCAGTGGCGCAATCTCGGCTTACTGCAGGCCCCGCCTCCTGGGTTCACGCCATTCTCCTGCCTCAACCTCCCTAGTAGCTGGGACTACAGGCGCCCGCCTACACACCTGGCTAATTTTTGTATTTTTAGTAGAGACGGAGTTTCACCATGTTAGCCAGGATGGTCTCCATCCCCTGACCTCATGATCCGCCGGCCTCGGCCTCCCAAAGTGCTGGGATTACAGGCGTGAGCCACTGCACCTGGCTTTTGTATCTTTTTGTTCTTGTAAGGACTATACGTAGAAGACTTATTGCATAGAAGAAGCAATAATGCTATATTTTTGGTAATGGTTACATTATCCTTTAATTATGATCAGTTTCTATATCAGGTTGAAAGACATTTTATACTACAAGCAGTTAAAATAAGCGGACATAGCTTCATCTGTTTCATGTTTTTCTATTGTCGACATAGTTATGTTAACTTCCTAAAAAGTGTTTATTATGTATTGTTTTACAGGTTCACAGAACTTTATGTAGAAGAATTAGAAAGCAAAGAAGACTTACAGGTTCTTATTGTAGATTATCTGAAAGGATTGAGTGTGAACAAGAATACAGTGCAAGGAATCATAAAGTAGGTTCCCTTTGGTATGTCTTTATAAACTCTTTCTCTGAACATGAAAATGTGCTGCTCGTGCACACACACAAATATGTATTCTTTTTTACTTCTAACTTGAGAAAACTGATGGCAGGATTATTATTTAGATTCTCTTGTAAAGTTGGAATCTGATATGAACTCCTTCAGGTTTTTCTAAGGAAATTACATAGAAAGCTATGAATCACTACCTATGAGAAGATATAAACTATCAGGTAATGCTCTCCTGATTACCTCTGTATTCATAGCTGAGGGTTTGAATTCTTGGAGCTGTACATGGCTTGCGTTTTGAATCTGTCTTGAAGAAGGTTACTTTTCTGTTTGCAATATTTACACTAGCTATGTGGGATGTAAGGAGAAAAGGGCTAATATAATTGATTGTGTCAGGTTTGGAATTAATGGAAGCTTAGCCTAATAAATAATAGAGTAGTTACATGGCTTGTGCTTTAATTTGAGACTGTTATTCCTGTTTTTTGTATGCCATATGGACAATGTGCAATCTTTTGTGTCAGACAACCTCAATTCTAGTATTGGTTCTATGAGAAACTAATTGTGTCATTCTGGGCCAGTAATTTAATTGTGTGTTCTCCAGAAAGAAATACAACATGTAAAAGGATTGAAATAGGGTGATATTAATGTTTTACTGTGGATTTGTGTATTTTTTCTCTTCCTTAATACAAATACTTATTGAGTACCCTGGTGCTAGGGATGTAGCTATGAGTAAGGCACACAAAAATCCTGGTTCTTCTCATTGAGCTTTAATTCTAGAGGAGTCAGGTACTGTAATTTTAGGTTGTGATAAGTGAAAACATATAAAGCTGAGTAGAGTGTAAGAAAATGAAGACTTGGAGTTCTATTTTTTTTTTTTTTTTTTTTGATACAGGAGCTTTGCTTTGTTGTGCAGGCTGGTCTTGAACCCCTGGCCTCAAGTGATCCACCAGCCTTAGCCTCCCAAAGTGCTGGAATTACAGGGATGAGCTACAGCACCTGGTCCTGAAGTCCTATATTAAATAGATTAGTCAACAAGGCATGCGTTTAGAATGCTTCAGAATGGTTTACCACACCACACCCTAAATTGGAATACTTTTTGTTAGCCAAGAATATTTGAACAGAAGTGTAAATACGTATAGTTAAGATTCCAGATGCTAAAGGTAAACTTTTATAAGTGCCTTATTTTATCTAAAGAAGTAGATAAAGGATAAAATTAGGCACTTATAAAATACTGATAGTACAAGTAGTATATATTCCATATATTAAAAACCCAGTTCCAAAACATAGGTTCTTTCTACACAAGAAAAAATATTTTGTTAGATAGCAAAGAGGCAAGATAAAGCTCATTTGGGCAGGAACTTGAATTTCATCTGTGATGCATGCATACTTGGTTTTTGATCTTGTGGTGCTAATTGATCATGAATTTCACAAAGTGCAAGACCTTCATGTTTCAGTCTGAAACTTTTCCCATCCTGTCATCATCTGGACTTCTAAAGTGTGGTAGTGACAGTAGTAATGGCCATCGTATCCTCCTGCTTTTTAACGTTTTGTCGGTACTAATTATAGCCATATTCATAGCCTTTCAAAACACCGTGCATTGTTTGCCATGTCTTTGTTCATCCCCATTTTAGATTGCATAGGAACTTTGTCCCTTAAGCTTGAACAGACTCTGGAACACAGAAGCTTCTCACCTCTCTTTATCAGTACCTTTTTGCTAGAGGAATTGCACATTGCACTTCCCAGTTTCCCAAAGGAAATAGATAGGTGTTCATTTTTTTATTTTGAAAGATATCTCTGAGTATGTGAAAAGTAGATTTAAAAGAGACTAAGGTATTTTGATGCATGCCCTAGGAAGTTGTGTGCATGACCATTTCTGATCTAAAAAATGTCCTTTGGGTTTTCTGTAGAGAATTGATAATACTGGATACTTATTAGTAAATAAAATTGCCTGACCTTTATTCTATTTGTAGCTTCTACACAGCTTTGCGGAAAGAGTCTGGGACCAAACTGGTGGATGGCACTGGCCATAGACCTCACTACAGCCTTCGGACTCTGTGCCGGGCCCTGCGATTTGCAGCCTCCAATCCATGTGGCAACATTCAGCGCTCACTCTATGAGGTCTTTCTGAAGTCTCTTTGACAGGATATGAGCTTAATGGTTGGGTTCATGGGAAGGAAGGAATAGGGATGCATATGCCAGGTTGCCTGTGCTTTCCAGTTAGTCAGATCAGCCCATAATACCTCTTACCAGATCTACCTTGCCCTTTTAAATTAAATATTTTACTTTTTATTTTAAAATTTTTATTTTTAATTATACATAGAGACAGGGTGTCACTGTGTTCCCACTCTGGTCTCGAACTCCTGGGCTCAAGCTGTCCTCCTGCCTTGGCCTCCCAAAGTGCTGAGATTACAGGCATGAACCACTGTGCCTGGCTTACCCTTCCCTTTATCTACCACCTTACTATATTTAAAAGTTGGGAAGCAGCATCACCCAAGAGGTTAAATTTTGTTCTGGAAATAAGTTTGGTTGTATTGCAGAAGGTTATTTAGCATTATGCATATTTGTCTTTTCTTTCTAGGGTTTTTGTTTGGGTTTCTTAACACAGCTTGACAGGGCATCACACCCAATAGTTCAGAAGCTCATCTGTCAACACATTGTCCCTGGCAATGTCAAGAGTCTGCTGAAGCAGGTATGTTCTTTTGTTATTTTTGACTTGTTATACTTGAAAGGCTGAATTACCAAATTTTCAGCTGTGTTTTTTTTTCACATAACTTTTTAATTATAAAGGTAATCTGTTGCAAAAAGTTTAAACATTACAGAAACGTACGTTTAGATGGTGAAAGTTTCCAATAAGCTTACTCTTTGGAGATTTAAATACTGTGGATAATCTTTCCAGATAAATTGTATAATATATATATTTTATTTTCTTACATATCCAAATTTTGGTATGTATATGTTGATTTATTGAGGTAAATTGTAAAATTGTAATATGCATTTAATATAAGTGGGACTGTCTTATAAGAATATTGTTTTTTTTTTTTGGAGATAGAGTCTTGCTCTGTTGCCCAGGCTGGAATGCAGTGGTGTAATCTCGGCTCATGGCATTCTCCCCTTCCCTGGCTGAAGTGATTCTCCTGTCTCAGCCTCCCGAGTAGCTGGGATTACAAGCGCATGCCACCACGCCCAGCTAATATTTGTAATTTTAGTAGGGACTGGGTTTCGTCATGTTGGCCAGGCTGGTCTCGAACTCCTGACCTCATGATCCGCCCGCCTCGGCCTCCCAAAGTGCTGGGATTACAGATGTGAGTCACCGTGCCTGGCCTCTAAGAATATTCTGTAGCTTTCCTTTTTAACCTAACTGAATCTTGGATATATTTTTGTTTTTGTACCAGAGTTCATTGTGACATGCCTTCTAAGGGCCACATAGCATTTCACTGGATGGGTACACCATAGTTTCACTATCTGCATAGTTTAACTACACAGTTAGGTATAATCTATACCTTCTGATTGTGGTTGGGTCTTTTTTGAGGAGGCAGTAGTGTGGGCACTGTTATAAACAATAGCCGTTTTGGATTTGACAGGAAATTACAGAATAGCATGGGACTGAAAGAGGCTGAGAGAAACTTGCTCACAATCAACATGTAAACTGGCTTGTTTACATGTTGATTGCTTATTCATTAGGAAGAGAGAGCCCTTGGGACTTGGAGTTTCTTTGGACTCAGCCTTTTAAAAAATCATACAAGTAACACATGCGTAAATACTTTTGGTAAATTGTAAAAACATTGAGTAAAGACTCAGGTTTGCTTTTACCATTATTGTAATCAAATACCAGTCTCTTCCAGTTGGTCTTTTTGTGTGTGTATGCCTCAGGGTGTGATAGAAACTTAAAAAGATCCTTCCTCCCCTCCCCCTATTGCTTCTCAACTCAACTGAGGAGGCCTTAAAAGCGGGCCTAGACGTGTAGCTTGAAATCTGGGGACCAAATGCTCTAGAAGAGTACTTTTCCATAGTTATAGATTTGACCACCATTTAACCATTTTTTTACTTATAAAAATGGGAATTTGTATAATCGAACCTAATAACTTAAACCATATCGCAGCAAAGTTATGCTGTCATCCACAATATTATCCTTAATGGGCTAGTTGCTCTGAAAAGTCAGTTTTATTTTTAATGTCTTCTAGGCAATCCAGAGTATAATAGTGCAAAACCTCCTTCCTTACTACAACACTGGCCCTTTTTCAGAGAACATGGTTTATCTGAAATTCATGTTTTTGATAAAAATACTTGGAGTGGGCATTTTGATATGTGAAAGAAGAGAACTGGTACATAATCCTTCTGGGAATTTGTTTTGATTCAGTTTTTTTCCAAACCCACCTACTCCACTTCAGTTTTAAAACCAATATATAACACCATTTTGTCCTCATTCCTCATAATTTTATGTTCATATTTCACCCAGTTTTAATGTTGAAAGTATGCAGAACAAGACAGCTTGTTCAACAAGTGGCTCTTTTCCTACTTTATGCCCTTCTCTGAAAGAATGCACAACTGTGGGTTATTCCTTGAACTTCTGTGTCTTTCAGCCTATTCCAGAGCCAAAAGGAGGTCGGCTTATCCAGGTTGAAGGCTACTGGATTGCGGTGGGAGACAAGGAGCCTACAATAGATGAGACGTACATTCTGACATCTTCCGTGAAGCTGAACCTGAGAGATATAGTCCGAGTTGTCTCTGCAGGGTGTGTGGGCTTTTTTCTCGCTGCCCCGAACTTGATACAGGCGTAGGCATTGATGACATTTTGGTCTAACTTCCTTAACTATCAAAGAGCTTTATTCTTATTCATTGGCCAACTGAACAATTACTTACAAAAGTCAGTACTATAACTTTTTCCTGGTAGAAAACTGTTTCTAGTTGTGCAACTTTGGAGGGAGCACTATGGATGCAGATGATTTTATCTATCTTTAAAGTTGTCTTTTGTTATTTTGCTGATAAATACCACAAATTATTCAGTAAATGGCTAAAAGTTCTACTTACAGTTTCTTACAAATGTTGCCAGCATAGTTGGAATTGCTTTCCTTAGTATTTTTACAAAGAAACTTCTCAGTGTATAGGAATAAAAATGTTCTTTTGCTTCTTGCATTTTCCAGAAATGTAAAAAGGGGGAAAAAAGAAGAAAAAAAATGCTCTTTTAATGATGCTGTTAAATGATGTCGTCATTCTTTAAAAAAAACAAAAAAAAACCCAAAATAGTACTTCGCCAGGTGCAGTGGCTCATGCCTGTAATCCCAGCACTATGGGAGGCCAAGGCGGTCGGATCACTTGAGCCCAGGGTTTTGAGAACAGCCTGGGCAACACGGCAAGACTCTGTCTCTGCAAAAAATACAAAATTTAGCTGGGCTTGGTGGTGCATGTCTGTAGTCCCAGCTACTCAAGAGGCTGAGGTGGGAGGATCACTTGAGCCTAGGAAGTCGAGGCTGCAGTGAGCTGTGATTGCACCACCATACTCCAGCCTGGGCAACAGAGTGAAATCCTTTGTCAAACAAAACAAACCAATACTCAGTTCTGGTTTCTCAGCTTTGTAATTTTTTTGTTGTTTTAAGTTGCTTAATTGGCTAATCTTTTACAGAACCTATCCAGTGCTGATTCAGGGAGAGACATCAGTTGGTAAAACAAGCCTGATCCAGTGGCTGGCTGCAGCTACTGGCAACCACTGTGTGCGTATTAACAATCACGAACACACGGATATTCAGGAGTACATTGGTTGTTACACATCTGACTCCTCAGGGAAGCTTGTCTTTAAAGAAGGTAGGGTTAAGATTCCATTCCATGCACATAGGTGTTTATTCTTTCACACACATTTCCTTGAGTAATATTCTTCATCCTTTCCAATTGAGGCACATGGACCTTTGCTGTAACAGCCAGCTTTTCTTGATGCCTGAGCTAAGATAGTTAAGGGGTGATGCATAAGGTGCTGGCTTTCTTTAGGTTCTACTAATCTTGCTGGCTGTATATAGGACTAGGGCCAATTTTCAAGTGGGGAGTTGAACTGCTGCTTTATTTTCTAGGAATTCAGAGAATGGGGTTAGTGTTAGCCAAAAGGAAGTTGGGAATAGTCAACAGAATGTGGTGATTTAAATGAAATTAGACTGCAGGGGAAAGATTACACAAGAAATATGAGGTATTTTCAGCCTTGGCTTCTTTGGGGGAAAAAGGGACTATTTTAATTGAAAATTGTTCCTCCTTGACCTGCAGTGTCATAATTTGTTTTGAGGCAAGACTAGCTACAGAAAGTAATTTGCTTTGAAATTTAATGATAACCTAGGATTTGTTGATTTGTACATAACGCATTTTAAAACTTTGTACTGATTTATACACCAGTTCTTGCTCTTTGTTTCTTCCTAGGTGTTCTTATTGATGCTATGAGAAAAGGCTATTGGATTATTTTAGATGAATTAAATTTGGCCCCTACTGATGTGTTAGAGGCGCTGAATAGGCTGTTGGATGATAACCGTGAATTGCTCGTAACAGAAACACAGGAAGTTGTTAAAGCACACCCTCGGTTTATGCTTTTTGCCACCCAAAATCCCCCAGGACTTTATGGAGGCAGAAAGGTATGTAGCATTTGTCTGCTTCCTTCAATTTGTTAACACATCAGATCGTAGATTTTTCGTAGTAAGAATGAAATGTTTTTACCTCTCCTTTAATATTTTATGGTGAATGTCAGAGCCTCCATATTGGAAATTAAAAGGCACCTTTTACTGCATTCTTCCTGTGCTTTGTCTAGGTCCTTTCTAGAGCCTTCAGGAATCGGTTTGTGGAATTGCACTTTGATGAGTTACCTAGCTCTGAGTTGGAAACAATCTTGCACAAGCGGTGTAGTTTGCCACCCTCCTATTGCAGCAAGTTGGTTAAAGTCATGCTGGATCTTCAGGTACTTAGTTTCAAATGGAATGTGTTGATTATACTTGGTGATCAAAATTTCATGGCTTCTTTTGTTAGAAAAAAGAATCTGTCTGTTGATGTATTTTTCCAAGTAGAGATTTTTTTTTTTTTTATTGTTTTTAATTTTTTTATTATTTATTTTTTGCAAGACATGGTCTCACTCTACTGTCCTGGCTGGAGTGTAGTGGCAAAATCATAGCTCATTGCAGCCTCAACCTCCTGGGCTCAGGTGATCCTCCCATCTCTGACTACTCACTCCTTAGTAGCTGGGACCACAGATGTGCACCGCCATGCCCGGCTACATTTTTTTTTTGTAGAGACAAGGTTTCGCCCTGTTGCCCAGGCTGGTCTCGAACTCCTGGGCTCAAGGGATCCACCCACCTTGATCTCCCAAAGTTTTGGGATTACAGGTGTGAACCACAGTTCTTGGCCTTCAAGCAGAGGTCTTTTTAAATGCTTCCCATTAATATATATTTTTAGTTTTTTTTTTAATCAATCAGTTTTACATCATTAAAATTTTTCTGATATTTACATATGATGATGATTTTGTATTTGTGTATAGTATTGAAGCATTTTGTTTAGAATGTAATTTGGCTTAGGGAAAACTGGTTTTTGGTTTTTAAATGGATATAGTCCTTGAATGGACATAATTAAAGAGATCCATTCTTTGTGGCTTCCCCATGTCAACTGCAAAGCTACAGCTGATCTTTAAAAATTCCATTTATCTTATGGGGTTAAAAGTATTCTTTATCAGAAAGTGTACATTGTCAAACTTCTTTTTAGAAAGCTAATAATAATGAAGACTCCTACCATTATGGTTCCACATTGTTTCACTAATCTTCCTGCATCTTTGCCACCATTTGCATTACTTTTTGTTTGTTTTTTGAGACGGAGCCTCACTCTGTCACCAGGCTGGAGTGCAATGGCGCTATCTCGGCTCACTGCAACCTCCGCCTCCCGGGTTCAAGCGATTCCCCTGCCTCAGCCTCCTGAGTAGCTGGGACTATAGGCGTGCACCACCAGGCTTGGCTAATTTTTTGTCTTTTTAGTAGAGACGGGGTTTCACCATATTGACCAGGATGGTCTCGATCTCCTGACCTCGTGATCCGCCCGCCTTGGCCTCCCAAAGTGCTGGGATTACAGGTGTGAGCCACTGTGCCCATTTGCATTACTATTAATCATCTTTTTTCTATGTGGCATAAGAAATGTGGAATTCCATTTTATATTCTTAATTTAAACATGAATTTGAACATTTTTATTCAGAATATTACAAGTTATTTACATTAAAAAATTAATCTTTTTTTTTTTTGGAGACAGAGTCTCGCTCTGTCGCCCAGGCTGGAGTGCAGTGGTGCAGTCTCAGCTCACTGCAAGCTCCCCCTCCCGGGTTCATGCTGTTCTCCTGCGTCAGCCTCCGGAGTAGCTGGGACTACAGGCGCCCGCCACCACGCCCGGCTAATTTTTTGTATTTTTAGTAGAGACGAGGTTTCACCATGTCAGTCAGGATGGTCTCGATTTCCTGACCTTGTGATCCGCCCACCTTGGCCTTCCAAAGTGCTGGGATTACAGGCTTGAGCCACTTCGCCCAGCCAAAAAATTAATCTTATTCAGTGGAATGAAATCATTTAAATGGGAGCATAAATTTGTTATGAATTTTATACGCATTGTACTAAAAACTTATCATGCATTGCAGCTGATGCCCCTTTTCATTTGTTTTGATACTTCAACAGTCCTATCGCAGAAGTTCTTCAGTGTTTGCTGGAAAGCAGGGCTTCATCACCCTTCGTGATCTGTTCCGATGGGCTGAAAGATACAGATTGGCTGAGCAGATAGAAAAGGAGTATGACTGGCTACAGCATTTAGCCAATGATGGTGTGTTTTCAGTCAAATGCTCTCAATATATAGTTATGTTAAATGTCAAACTTTTTATTAAAACAAATCTTGCCTCAAATTGTGTTGGATACATACATTTGACTAGGTATTCCAGAGAGCCTGTTTCTCTCCAGTTCTAACAGCTTTTGTAAGTGATCTTATTCCTGCAGGCCTCCATGCTAATAAGGACTGGTTGCTAAGCTTTTCTTACTCTTTGCTTCAGGTAGCCACATGTGGGAGTCAGGATATGGACATAGCCTCTTTGGGAGTTAGGCAAATGGTTGATGGTAGCTTTGTGGGCCATTTTTCTGCAGTGTCACCACAGGTAGTCTGGCTAGTGCTTTACAGACATACAGAAAGCTGATTTGTCAGAAAACATCGGCATTCTGAGAGAAAAGAATTATATAACCTGAGACTCAGGTTTTGTTGTTTTCCTTTAATGCATGGGAAAAATTTGTTACTGTTTGTGATAGGATACAAAGTGTTTTGGAATCTTCTGATTTGAAAAGTGCTGATGATTGATTAATGGGCTAGTTAATAAGTAAGAAGAGTATGTAAAACTAGTACAAGAGATTTTTTCTCTACTTGTAAGGAATATTTACATAGAGGAATACTTTTTAAAGAACTTTTTTTCTTTCTTTCTTTTTCTTTCTTTCTTTTCTTTCTTTTCTTTCTTTCTTTCTGTCTTTCTTTCTGTCTTTTTTTCTGTCTTTCTTTCTGTCTTTCTTTCTTTCTTGAGATAGAGTCTCCCTCTGTAGCCCAGGCTGGAGTGCAGTGGCACGATCTCAGCTCACTGTAACCTCTGCCTCCCGGATCTGGGTCCTGGTACAAGCAGTTCTCCTGCCTCAGCCTCCCGAGTAGCTGGGATTACAGGCAAGCGCCACCATGCCTGGCTAATTTTTGTATTTTTTGTAGAGATGGTGTTTCCCGTGTTGGCCAGGCTGGTCTTAAACTCCTGACCTTGTGATCTGCCCACCTCAGCCTCCCAAAGTGCTGGGATTACAGGCGTGAGCCACCATGCCCAGCAAAACTTTTTTGGTGAGGTGTAACATACAGTAAAGCATTTTCCCATGTAAAGCATCACCTAGACCAAGATTTAGAATATTTCCAATAACCCAGTAGGTCTCTTGCCAGTGGAGGTAATCACTACCCTTGACTACTGTCACTACTAATTGACTTCTGTCTGATTATCACTACTAATCTGATTGAACAGAATTTTGCCTGTCCTTGAGTTTCACCTAGCTGACACCATGCAGTATGTACTTTTTGGGTTCTGGGTTTTTCACTAAACCTGATGTGAGATTCAGTCATGCTGTTATGTGTATCAGGACTTCATTCTTTTTTTTCTTTTTCTTTTTATGTGGTAATCCACTGTATGAAGACACCATAGTTTGTTTATCCATTCTCTTGGTTATGGACATCTGGATCATTTTAATTTTTTAGTTCTGAACAAAGCTTCTCTGAACATTCCTGCGTATGTCTTTCGACACACACATGTTCATTGGTGTTTGGGGATACTAGAAGTCATATTGCTGAGGCATAGGGCAGGTATATGGTTCATTGTAATAGGCTCTCCTAGTTTTCCCATGTAGTTCTTCAGATACCTACCTCACCAGCAGCGTACGAGAGTTGCCATTATCCATATTCTCAATGTCCCTTGGTGTTCCCAGTAGACACTTGATGATTCCTCTCCTCCTTTTCCTCCTCCTCCTCCCAGGTTATATGCTTCTGGCAGGTCGAGTCAGGAAGCAGGAGGAAGTTGATGTGATTCAAGAAGTCCTTGAGAAACATTTCAAGAAAAAATTGTGTCCTCAATCTCTTTTCTCCAAAGAAAATATTCTAAAATTGCTGGGTGAGTAGGCCAGAATCCCTAGAGGAGTATGATTTGAGTTGTACTCATTAGAATCTAAATATTTATTTTTCCTTGGATAGGTAAATTGTCTACTCAGATATCCACATTGGAATCTAACTTTGGCCACATCGTGTGGACTGAGGGCATGCGGAGACTCGCGATGCTAGTGGGAAGGGCATTGGAATTTGGTGAACCTGTGCTGCTGGTTGGAGACACTGGGTAAAGATCTGTGACAGTGACTCATGAGGGTTCATTTCAATTCCATAGGATTACTTGAGTTATCGCTGAAGAACTCATGAAAGTATTAATCCCCCCTTCTTTCCTCCTTCCTCTTTTTTTTTTTTTTTTTTTAAGAAGAAACTAAGAGCGGGTCGGGGGCTGGGGGAGGAGTAGCATTAGAAGAAATACCTAATGTAAATCACGAGTTGATGGATGCAGCAAACCAACATGGACATGTATACCTACGTAACAAACCTGCACATTCTGCACAGGTACCCTAAAAAAAAAAAAAGAAACTAAGAGATCTGTTACTGTTTAGTTTCCTCTACCTTCAGACTAGGTTCTTTGTTAATGGAAAATAATGGCTTTCTTCTTCTTATTATTATTATTTTTGGAGATGGGGTCTCACTCTGTTGTCCAGGCTGGAGTGCAGTGGTGCTATAGGGCTCACTGCAGCCTTGACTTTCTGGACTCAGGTGATCCTCCTGGCTCAGCCTCCCAAGTAGCTGGGACTGCAGGCATGCACCACCATGCTTGGCTAATTTTTAAATTTTTTTGTAAAGTCAGAGTCTCAGCTGGTTGTGGTGGTTCATGCCTGTAATCCCAGAACTTTGGGAGGCTGAGGCAGGCGGATCACTTGAGCTCAGGAGTTCGAGACCAGCCTAGGCAACATGGCAAAACCCTGTCTCTACTAAAAATACAAAAATTAGCTGGTTGTGTTGGCATCTGCCTGTAGTCCTAGCTACTCAGGAGGTTGAGGCAGAAGAATCACTTGAGCCTGGGAGGCAGAGATTGCACTGAGCTGATATTGTGCCATTGCACTCCAGCCTGGGCAACAGGAATGAAGCCCTGACTGAAAAAAAAGATGGAGTCTCACTATGTTGTCCAGACTGGTCTTGAACTCCTGGGCCCAAGTGATCCTCCTGCCTTGGCCTCCCAAAGTGTTGGGATTACAGGCATGAGCCACACTGTACCTGGCAAGAATGATTTTTTGCTTCATTGCATTGAGGGCAGTTTTTGTCTATTTAGTTCTTTTAAACAGTGAGATTCATTCTATACGTGTGTAGAGAAGAGGAGATAGACTAGTGTCTCTTGAAAGTCTGTCAAGTCTATAAGGATTAGATTTCTTTTCCCTCTCTTGGTGGTGGTTTTTTTTTTTTTTTTAGAAGGCGTTCCGCTCTTGTTACCCAGGCTGGACTGCAATGGCATGATCTCAGCTCACCACAACCTCCACCTCCCGGGTTCAAGTGATTCTCCTGCCTCAGCCTCCCAAAGTGCTAGGGTGGCCTTTGGGAGGCCTCAGCCTTCCAAAGTGCTTACAGGCGTGAGCCACTGTGCTCAGCCGGTGGTTGTTGATAGAACTAGGTTGGAGTTTGTGCAGTACATACCTTCTGGATAAGAATATGGGAGAGTGCACTCGTGCAGAGGGGTGCCATGAGCCTGGGGTTGAGGTTCCACATTGGCCAGCACTGTTTGCTGCTGCAGTGAGACTCCCACAGTGGTTCTTCTCTTTTGCTGACGGGGGTGTTTATGGATGTGTATTTGAAACACATGCCTTGTTAATCGGTTGCATATCTCTAACAGGTGTGGGAAAACTACTATCTGTCAGGTATTTGCAGCCTTGGCAAATCAGAAATTATACTCTGTCAGCTGCCACTTACACATGGAGACATCAGACTTCCTGGGTGGCCTGCGGCCAGTGAGACAAAAGCCAAACGACAAGGTTTGTCCAGCAGCAAGTGTTCCTGTTATTTTAAAAAATTGCAGTTAGCTGTGCATGAGTCAGTGGTGGGGTTTCTGGAGCTGGGTTCTGGTTTGGTTAAATGTGCATATCTGCAGATTTTCTCTGGTCTACAAGGGCCTTCACAAGCATTCTGGTGTGCAGGTTCTATCTCCTGTTCTCAGATTCTTACTTTGCTCAGAATGCCTACTTCACCCATGGAAACACCAGCCAGCTGCATGTATATTGTCTGTGGAGCCACCTGCCCTTTAATTTTCCCCACTTTTTCAAATTATAGGAAGAAATTGACACATCAAGACTCTTTGAGTGGCATGATGGGCCTCTGATTCAGGCCATGAAGGAGGATGGCTTTTTCCTCTTGGATGAGATCTCATTGGCCGATGACTCTGTCTTGGAAAGACTCAACAGGTACATGCCTGAGAGGTTTGCCTTGTGTTTGATATTTTTGTTGGTGTGATTTTTTTTTTTCTCCCTGAGACAGTGTTCTCACTCTGTCACCCCAGGCTGCAGTGTCATGTCATGATCATAGTTCACTGTAGCCTCAAACTTCTAGGCTCAGGTGATTGATGTGATTTTTATAGATATTAAATCTTGTGCACAGTAATACTTCTCATAGGTGCATCTTAGTAAATGCTTGAAATTATTGATGTATTACCATGTCTTTTGGCTTTAGCATTCAATGTTTCCTAAATTTCTAGGTTTTTTTTGCTATCAATAATCAGAACAATGGGATCGTGGAATGGCAGGGCTAAAACATGAGCCAAAGTCAAAACTATTTTTTAAAGTGAATTATATGCCTACTCTCTTAATATTTTGAAAGAACTGTAGTCAGAATCCTAGACCCATGGCTATAAGCCATCATTAGACCTCAGACCAATATGAATCTTGATGTAGTAACACCCATTTTTTCTCTTTTGAGGTATAGTTTACATATCATAAAATGTATAATTCAGTGAGTTTTAGTAAGTTTATAATCCCATGATGGGTTCTTGCAAGCTATATGCATAGAACCGAGTCACTGAGTTAGTGGTATTGCAGTAGAGAAAGAATTCAGTAGTTGCAGAGCTAGCCAAGTGGAAGGACAGGAGTTTATTACTCAAATCAGCTTCCCTGAAAATTTGGAAGATAGGAGTTTGTTTATTTTTTTAGACAGAGTCTTGCTCTTTCTCCCAGGCTGGAGTGCAGTGGTGTGATTTTAGCTCACTGCAACCTCAGCCTTCCAGGTTTGATTGTTGTGCCTCAGCCTCTTGAGTAGCTGGGGCTACACATGTGTGCCATCAGGCCCAGCTAATTTTTGCATTTTTAGTAGAGGTGGGATTTCGCCATGTTGGCTAGGCTGGTCTTGAACTCCTGACCTCAGGTGATCCGCCCACCTTGGCCTCCCAAAGTGCTAGGATTATAGATGTGAGCCACTGCGCCGGGCCTGGAGGCTAGGGATTTTTTGTTTGTTTTTTTGAGACGGACTCTACCTCTGTCACCCAGGCTGGAGTGCAGTGATGCGATCTTGGCCCACTGCAACCTCTGCCTCCTGGGTTCAAGCCATTCTTTTCATTCAGCCTCCTGTGTTGCTGGGACTATAGGCACGTGTCACCACTCCCAGCTAATTTTTGTATTTTTAGTAAAGATGGGGTTTCGCCATGTTGGCCAGGCTGGTCTCAAACTCCTGACCTCAAGTGATCCTCCTGCTTCTGCCTCCCAAAGTGCTGGGATTACAGGCATGAGCCATTGTGCCTGGCCGAGGCTAGGGTCAGAGGCCTAGAGAATGGGGAATGCTGTTGGGACAGAGTTGAAATCACAGGAAGTTGAGCTATCTTTTTGCCCTAAATAAGTTCATGGGATCATAAGACCTGTTGAGCCACTTCTTGGTATGGGTTTCCATTCCAGGTGGTGCTAGCCGTTTTATCAGAATCAGGGTCTGAAAAGTACCTTAAACACTAATCTTAGGTTTTATAATAGAGATGTTATCTTATAGGAGCAATTGGGAAGGTTATGAATCTTGTGACCGCTGACTGTGTCCTGAGCTGTAATTTTAACCTTGTGGTTAGTTTTATGAAGGAGGGGGTTAGTTTTGGGGAGGGGCTATTACTTTTGTTTTAAAATTAAACTATAAACTAAATTTCTCCCGTAGTTTACTTGGCCTATACCCAGGAATGAACAAGGGCAGCTTGGAGGCTAGAAGAAAGATGGGGTCAGTTAGGACAGGTTTTTGTGTTTTTTTTTTTACTGTCGTAACTTTTCGTTAGATTTTTTTTCTCACTCATAATTTTTGCAAAGGTGGTTTCAAGCTTTGCAACCATCACAATTTAGTTTTTGTGTTTGTTTTGTTTTGAGACAGCATCCTGCTGTATTGCCCAGGCTGGAGTGCAGTGGTACAGTCTCAGCTTACTGCAGCTTCTGCCTCTCGGGTTCAAGTGATTCTTGTGCCTCAGCCTCCCGAGTAGCTGGGATTACAGGCGTGAGCCAGCACAGTCTGCTAATTTTTGTATTTTTAGTGGAGATGGGCTTTCACCATCTTGGCCAGGTTGGTCTCCAACTCCTGGCCTCAAGTGATCTCCCCACCTTGGCCTTCCAAAGGGCTGGGATTACAGGTGAGAGCTACTGCGCCCGGCCCACAATCCAGTTTTACAACATTTCCATCATTCAATAGAATCCTTTGTGCGCATTACACTAAATTTCTGATTAATCTCTTTTTTGTCTCTGTAGATTTCTTTTCTGGATATTTCAGATAAAAGTTCTCTTCTCTTACTTTGCATTAATGTTTTGAGGTTCATTCCTATTTCAGCACATATTATTAGTTTGTTCCTTTTTATCCCGAATAGTATTGGATATACCACATTTTGTTTATCCATTCACCAGTCAATGATATTTGAGTTCTTTCTAGTAGTTGGCTATTATGATAATGCATGCAATTTGTTTGTTTTCTTGTAAGTTATTCATTTTTAAGACCAATGCCTTAATAGTTTATAAGTTGAAAAGTTTTTTTTTTTCTTGATCAGAAATAGCCATTATTACACAGGAATTGGGATAGTGAGTCATTTTAAAATTTGTGATAGGAAACCATTAACTAAAGTAAAAATTCAGTAGAGAGGAGATAACTTTTTTTTTCTTTTAAAGAGCATTGAAGACTGTAAAACAGAAAGATTGTATAAGCCCTTTTCACTGTCCTTCAATTTTTCTTTTAGTGTCCTTGAAGTAGAAAAGTCTCTGGTATTAGCTGAAAAAGGCAGTCCAGAGGACAAGGATAGTGAAGTAGAGCTGTTGACTGCTGGGAAAAAATTTCGTATTCTAGCAACCATGAACCCTGGGGGTGACTTTGGAAAAAAGGAGGTAAAACTTTTCTGATGCACATTTTCTTTCTAGGTTTTGACCTCAGCTTACTGGTACTTGTAAATATAGTATGTAATAATGGATTTGGAATTTTATGTTAGGTAAAAACTGGGTAAAAAGTGTAAAAAACCAAAAATATTTTAAAATAATTATTGGGTTAGAAAACAATTCTGACACAAATATCTCCTTATTTGATATCTCACTTTGTGTATGTGCCTGAAATGTCATTGTTACAGTCACTTTGCCTAGCCCTTTACATATGTTACCCTGAGAAAGCTCACAGGAGCTCTGCAAGAAAGTTATTATTGTAGTTTTATGGATGAGAAAAGTTGGATCTGAAATTTAAATTTAACCTCTGTTTTTAGAGTCCACTTTCTTAAACACAACTCTGCTTTCATGGGTGGTTTTAAAGTGACAAAAAAGTCACAACCAGGAACCCTCTTCTGGTTTGTAGATGGAGCTTATTTGTTCTCGTAAGAGTTATGTGTGTCACTTTCTGACTGCTGGTAAAGGGCAGAGGGCAGTTCCTATGTTCAGAGGGTTGTGTTCAGATATATTCGGGAACCAACAACCTTGTTGGTTTCCAGCTCAAGAAACCTTTCAGTGGAGAAGTCAGCACTATGTGTTGGAT
This sequence comes from Pongo abelii, assembly GCF_028885655.2. Lineage (NCBI taxonomy): Eukaryota > Metazoa > Chordata > Mammalia > Primates > Hominidae > Pongo > Pongo abelii. The sequence goes on along the minus strand of NC_071990.2, from coordinate 90,456,133 downwards.
CCCAGTCTGTTAAAGTTAGGAAGAGAGTGATGTAACAGGTCAGGGATGATGAGAAGAAACAGAGGGGTTGATCTTAAATAAGACAATTAAGGGTGTTGGTAATTTGGTGGGTAGCTGAAATGATATTTTGGGCCTAGGTTTCCTCAGTATCATAAGATGAAAGATTGTCTCTATGCTTCAAGATATGCTCTGAAGAGAGGGAATAAAATACATTGCATTCAAAATATAAAAACTGGCTTCTGGGCAAGTAGAAATGCCACAGAGAGGTCTGATTTCAAGTTTGTGTATATTAGCTTGGCTGTCAGATTATCTTGTTTTCCTTAAGTCAATGCTTGCTGACTTTTACCCAAGGGAAAGTTACTTTTTAGTTTCGCATACCTAACAAGCAGAGCAAGGTAGGATGCTGGACACCAGAGGTACTGGTTGTCTAGGATACTGATGAGGTACACACACGTGTTCTTTATTCCTGGGCCTCTGTGGTAGACCAGATAGATGATCATCAAGTAAAAGGAAAGTAATAACAAAGTGATCAGACAAACCAATAATGATGCTTATGTGGCATTGCAAACATTTGTGAATAGTGTCAACTGACCTTGTGGTGGGAAAAGGAATCTACAGGGGCGAAGGCCCTAAGACTGGAGTGGCTAAACAATTTCTTGTTATTCAAGAGGTAAAATATATACTTTTTAAAATCACACTCTCTGAGCTACGTAAAAGAAGTTTCTTCCTCCTACATCAGACTGCCCTTCTCTGTGGGAAGACAGGTGTTTATTTTCTCTGAAGTATTATTTAGGTACCTGATGCAAAGTAAAGGTAAAGTAAAAGGAAGAATCTTTGCTTAAGGGGAAGAGTTCAGATTTGACTGGGACTGGCTGGAATCCTGCTTCCACCACTTAGTCTGTAAGGCCTCTGGACCATGTCTATTAAGAAAGTGATGATGATACTAGAAGGTGTCATGGAATATAAGGAGTCAAGACAAAGTACATCTTCAATTAATTATATCTGATAGTAGAAATAATTTTAAAAAATGTGTAGTATTTGCTGGACTTAACAGCTAACAACAGTCTTTCAAGACTTGTTTTCCAGCTTTCCTTACAGTTTTAAAAATTCACGTTGGAGTTTTGTGTTTCTTATAGCTGTCTCCTGCCTTAAGAAACCGGTTTACAGAAATATGGTGCCCTCAAAGCACAAGCCGTGAAGATTTAATTCAGATCATCAGTCATAATCTTCGTCCAGGATTGTGTCTGGGCAGAGTAGATCCTAAAGGTGAGAGTTTGCAGGTGGTGATGGTAGTATTGGGTCATAGCAGGGTTTGTGTTGGGAGTTGAGGGGTCTCTTACAGGACATTAGCCCTGTGTGTATATGGTGTGTTATAAGAAGAAAGGAGATAGATAAATGAAACAAAGTAGACAAGGAGAATATGGTACTATTCTGTTACCTTCTGTTAAAGTGTCCCATCTTCATATTTTCATCATTACCACTTGACACAATGGCTATAGAATTTCAGCTGCATTTCTTTAGTTGTCATCAATGAACATGTTATTCTTTCACTTTATTTAAAAATTTTTTTGGCCGGGTGTGGTGGTTCACACCTGTAATCCCAGCACTTTGGGAGGCCAAGGTGGGCGGATCACTTGAGGTCAGGAGTTCAAGAGCAGCCTGGCCAACATGACGAAACCCCATCTCTAGTAAAAATACAAAAATTAGCTGGGCGTGGTGGTGGGCGCCTGTAATCCCAGCTACTTGGGAGGCTGAGGCAGGAGAATCGCTTGAACCTGGGAAGTGAAGGTTGCAGTGAGCCAAGATCACGCCGTTGCACTCCAGCCTGGGCAACAGAGCCAGACTCCATCTCAAAAAAAAAAAAAAATTAGGCTGGGATTGCACCATGGTACTCCAGCCTGGGCGACAGACTCCATCTCAAAATAAATAAATAAATAAAATAAATAAATAAATACTTTTTATTATGAAAAATCTCAAGCCTAAAGAAAATAGATTAGTATCCATAACCTAGAATTAACAATTTAAAATATCCAATAAGAGGCAAAACTCCTACTATATGGTTCTTTTTGTTTTTGAAGCCTGTATTGGTTTGATGTATGCATATTTATCTTAGACATTCAATGGAATAAATTTAGAACCCAGATCTGGTTCTAAGACTAAATACATAGTTTTTTGGATCATTTTTATATTCTTAAAGAATATAAAAAAAAGATATCTGCTTCTTTGAAATTGGAATTCATGGCTATGTTCCACTTTTTAAAGGTGCCCTACCACGCGTTTTCTAAAATGAGTAGGGTAGCTGTGGAGAGCATCTAATCTGCATGGAACCCATTCTCACCTGTGGTGTTTTAGGGACGACTGACTCTTGACTAAAGAGCAAAGACCGAGCAAAGACTTCTTTTTAAGAATGGCCCACGGTGAACTGCCACATTTATAGGTATGCACGCTGCTGCTTGAATGACCAGAATTCCCCATGCCTTGTTGAACTTCCTTTTTTCTCTACAGTCTCTACCAATATCACAGTCACCCAGTGGCACAAGAATTGACTAAGCCTGTAGTTAGTTGTCAGACTCATTTGGAGGGCTTGTTGAAATGCAGCTTACAGGGCCCCACACCCAGTGTTTCTTATTCAGCAGGGGCAGAGAATTTGTCTGTCTAACAAGGCCTCAGGTGATGCCACTAATGTTGGTCTAAGGCCCAGGCTCAGAGCCTCAGAACTCAGAATCCATGACTCTTGTGTGCTGTTTGCAGCAGCACATTTATTGTGATAATTCCAGTAAAAGAAGAAGTATAATACAGACTTTTTTGGGGGGGTTGTGGGGAGACAAGGTCTCTGTCACCCAGGCTGGAGTGCAGTGGTGGAATCACGGCTCACAGCAGCCTTGACCTCCTGGGCCCAAGTGATTCTCCTGTCTCAGCCTCCCAAATACTTGGCACTGTAGGCATGCACTACCACGCCAGGCTAATTTTTGTGTTTTTTTAAGAGATGGGGTTTCACCATGTTGCTCAGGCTAGTCTGGAACTCCTGGGCTCGAGTAACCCGTCTGCTTTGCCCACCCTACGTGCTGGGAACTATAGGCAGGAGCCAGAAGACCAAAGCAGGCCTGAAGACAGAAATCGTTAACCAAGCATGGTTTGTCTTTTGGGTCTGTGTCGGGGCTGGATTCCTTCAGGAAGTTACCTTTTCATCTCCTATGGGCTGTGCTTATTCCTTTGTTATTTGGATTGTGATAAGAATGACAGAGGGTTCAGTTGCTCTCACGACCATGCTTGCTGCATCACCAGTGTGCTCCATGCAAGCATGGGAGCCCCGAGGACTTACCTCTGAGCCCCACACCTTGTCCTTAAGGAGCTTGTTTATTCCAGGCTTTCTAGGCTACACAGCAGCAGACTTCCCAGGGAGGCATTAGAGACCTTGAAGGGAGCATGGTGAATAAGGGAAGTGGCTTAATTCACAGCAGTTTTATTTTCTAGAAGTAGATCAGGAAGGCACAACATAAAAACTTCTTTAAAAAACTGTGAAATATAAAACAGGAAACTAGACAAAGCTTTTTGTTTTTAGATTTTCTTTAAAGATAGTTAAAATTTGATGAATTTATTTATTTATTTTTTTGAGACACAGTCTTGCTTTGTTGCCAGGCCGGAGTGCAGTGGTGCAATCTTGGCTCACTGCAACCTCTGCTTCCCGGGTTCAAGTGATTCTCCTGCCTCAGCCTCCCGAGTACCGAGTAGCTGGGACTACAGGCATGTGCCACAACGCCCAGCTAATTTTTGTATTTTTAGTAGAGACGGGGTTTCACCGTGTTGGGAAGGATGGTCTCGATCTCTTGACCTTGTGATCCGCCCACCTTGGCCTCCCAAAGTGCTGGGATTATAGGCGTGAGCCACCATGCCTGGCCGAATTTAATATTGTAACTAATAGTGTCCTTCTAAATTGGATTCTGATCCTAATTGTAGTACTTATATTTATTGTATTATCTTAATGAGTATATAAATACCACTGTGGGTTCTACTTCATTTCTCTAGTATTTTTAGTTCACAAATCTCTGTAGTAGTATTATCCATAAATTCGTAGTATGAACAAAACAAAAGATTCTAAAAGCCAGTCATGGTAGTATGTGCCTATAATCTTAGCTACTCAGGAAGCCAATATGGGAGAATCCCTTGAGCCTAGGAGTTTGAGATTACAGTGAAATATGATTATACCATTGTACCATTGCACTCCAGCCTGGGCAACAGAGCAAGACCCCATCTCTTAAAAAAAAAAAAAAAAAAGGTTCTGTGAAATTGATGTGTTTAAAAAAAAAATTGACCTGTGAAAGGCACATGAACTGCTTTTTACAATCTGAAACTTTTGTAAACAATACTTCTGTATTACGTTGGTTAATGTACCAAGTATTGGTACATTAGTCAATACTTTAATGAACCATTCTGTTTCATTAAAACAAACTATCAGCCAGGCATGGTCATTCACGCCTGTAATCCCAGCACTTTGGGAGGCTGAGGCGGGCAGATCACGAGGTCAAGAGATTGAGACTATCCTGGCCATCATGGGAAATCCAGCAAAAATTAGCTGGGCGTTGTGGCACGCGCCTGTAGTCCCAGCTACTCGGGAGGCTGAGGCAGGAGAATCGCTTGAACCCGAGAGGTGGAGGTTGCCGTGAGCCGAGATCACACCACTTCACTCCAGCCTGGGCAACAGCATGAGGCTCTGTCTCAAAAAAAAAACCCAAAAAAAACAACTATCATTTACAATGATTTCCTTGTGTTATATTCTAAAAGTGGAGATAAGAAACTGTATAGTTCTCCTTAGATAAGGTCAGATTGCTCTCCAGAAAGATGGTATCATTCACAACACAGCCAGCAATGTAGTGAATGTGCCTGCTTGCCACAGTCCCTCCATCAGGGAGTTCTCTCTCTCTCTCTCGTTTTTTTTTTCTTCCTTTGAGACAAGGTCTGGCTCTGTCATCCAGGCTGGAATACAGTGGCACAATATCGACTCACTGCAACCTCTGTCTCCCAGGCTCAAACCATTCTCCCACCTCACCCTCCCAAGTAGCTGGAACTACAGGTGTGCACCACCATGGCCAGCTAATTTTTGTGTATTTTGTAGAGACAGGGTTTTGCCATATTGGCCAGGCTGGTCTTGAACTGGGATTATAGATAGGAGCCATGGTGCCTGGCCTCATTTTAAAAAATATAGTGAAATCCGTTATTTTATCCTTATTAGTTTAGCGGAGGTTTAAAATTTCCTTGTCTTTTGTTATTAGTGACATGGAACATTGTTTGTGTTTTATTTTTATTTTTATTTTTTTGAGACAGAGTCTCACTCTGTCACCTAGGCTGGAGTGTAGTGGTGCTATCTCGGCTCACTGCAACCTCTGCCTTCCAGGTTCAAGCAATTCTCATGCCTCAGCCACCCAAGTAGCTGAGATTACAGGCACGTGCCACCATGTCCAGCTAATTTTTGTATTTTTAGTAGAGATGGGGTTTCACCGTGTTGGCCAGGGTGGTCTTGAACTCCTGGCCTCCAGTGATCTGCCCACCTCGGCCTCTCAAAGTGCTGGTATTACAGGCATAAGCCACCGTGCCTGGCCTTTATTTTTAATGAATTAATCATTTTTCATTTGGTATTCCCTATGTCTTTTGGGGTGATACTTTTTATTACATTTATCACAGGTTTTAATATTCTATTACCTTTATATATTTGTTTTAAAAATACATATGTGAACCTATTTATCTCTGACCTTGTTTCTTAAGTGATCATAATTTAATTTCTATTAATGGACTTTTTCATTTTCATTTTTTAAATTTACCTGGAATTTATTCTTCTCTGAAGTGTGGATCTAAGTACTAGTATTTACTATCTAGTTGTTGAAATAGCATTTAATTTGTTTCCTCATTGTTACTGGAATTTCCCCTTTGCTTTGTCATTTTAAGCTCTTTTTAAAGAGTTTTTTTTTGTAATCAGTATTCTTCCAACCAATTACATTTCTTCTAATTCACAATATATATAGCTTTGGAGGCTGTTGCTGTGCTTTATATTATATCAGTGCTTCTAATCTTTTCTTTCTTTTTAAAATATTCTTTGGTATTCATACTTTAGAGATAAATGTCTACTGTTGACTTAAGACGTTTTATAAAGTACTCAATTTAATTGAGATTACTTTCAATCTATATATACTACTTAAGTATTTTCTTTATTTCGAGACAAATATTATCTGATAGGAAATTGTGATAATTAGAATATTCAACTTGATTCATGAAACAAAATTTGTGAACCCCCCTGATTTGCTGAATTCTGATTGCTGAATAGATGTAAAAAAAAAAAAAAAATTGAATGAATGCCATTGAAAAGATGACATTCTTTATTACATTAAATGGAAAAAATAAATTTATTTAAAATACAAGTAAAATTATAAGATATAACAAAATTTGCATATTTTCTAAAATAATTATAATAGAAGTTCAAAACTGTGTCCGAACTCGAATCAAATGAATAGTTCTTTGAGCAGTTTTCAGGTCAGTATCTAAAACTATAACTCCCAAGGTTTTGTTTTGTTCTTTGGATAGGGATGGACTGCTATTGATGAATCCTTTCGGAATTTGATCAAAGCTGCAGGCTGCTTTTGTTAGAAACAGCATTTATGTGCATTCACAGAACTTTGCTTAGAAGGAGCAGAGACCCCTTTTTGGCCATTTGTGTGCCCCTGGTTATGAACTTTTGTTCTGGGATCTCCCGCTAACAGCAAATGCTTTTTTTGTTTCTTGTGTTTAGGGTCTGACATACCTGAAGTGATGCTGGATTTCATTGACTGGCTGACCCACCAAGAGTTTGGCAGAAAGTGTGTGGTCAGTATCAGAGATATCCTGTCCTGGGTTAACTTCATGAACAAAATGGGGGAGGAAGCTGCTTCGAAAAGGCCAGAGATCATCTCCACTGTGACAACTTTTGTCCATGCTGCATGCCTGGTGTACATAGATGGAATAGGTTCAGGTATGTTGTCTGGTAGCTGGTGGGGACAAGGGGCTCGTATAGAGGGGCATAGGAAAAGGAGCAAGCCCAGGCCTCTGACCCAGCTATTTTACTGAATCACTTCTCAGAACATTTCTAAAACTCAGAATGGCTTTCTTTTTGTTTGTACTCTTTGAAAGGTGATTGGCACACAAGATACACTGCAACTTCTCAAAGCTGGTAGACCAGGTACTTAACAAACATGAAGTGGTGATTATGAGTAGAGTAAAGACTGCTGAAATGTCTTTGCTTCTGAAGCACTGGCTTTTTTTTTTTTTTTTTTTAATTAAGTTCTGGGATACATGTGTTAGGAATAACGCTTAAAATTTTAAAGAAATTGAACACTTGAAAAAAGGGTTTTTAGCAAAGCAATTCTATTTTCGTGCAGAGGGGTATTTTTTTGGCTAGTTGCCATGAGAGTACACTTGAACAAAGGGCACGAGAGCCTTTATTTTTGATGCAAGTTTTGTTTTTGTATTTTTCTTTTATTGGCTGGGGTTGGGTTGTATAACTTAAACTAATTTTGGTTGGCTAGACATTTGAATTTTTTTAGATAAGGTGGGCATGTAAAAGAAAGTGGAGAGGAAGGGGGACAGGTGTTTGTAATGAGTTAGAAAGTTAGTTTTTTTTTTTTTAAATAAGGAAAGGAATGTGAGCTGGTATTGATAACGCCTGGTATTGTGGCATGCCTGGGCATTTAACAAAGGCAAAAAGGAAAAAAGGAGAAAAAGGAAAAGGGTGGGGGTTACTATGAATTAAAGAATAAAAGATTGATCAGATTATTTGAAGAGAAACCGAATACACAGGTTTGTTACATAAGTATACATGTGCCATGGTGGTTTGCCACACCCATCAACCCGTCATCTAGGTTTTAAGCTCCTCATGCATTAGGTATTTGTCCTAATGCTCTCCCTCCCCTTGCCCCCCACGCCCTGACAGGCCCCATGTGTGATGTTCCCCTCCCTGTGTCCATGTGTTCTCATTGTTCAACTCGCACTTATGAGTGAGAACATGTGGTGTTTGGTTTTCTGTTCCTGTGTTAGTTTGCTGAGGATGATGGTTTCCAGCCTCATCCATGACCCTGCAAAGGACATGCACTTATTCTTTTTTATGGCTGCATAGTATTCCATGCTGTATATGTGCCACATTTTCTTTATCCAGTCTATCACTGATGGGCATTCGGGTTGGTTCCAAGTCTTTGCTATTGTGAGTAGAAGCACTGGCCAATGTTTAACATGAGTAGTCATTTTTTGATAATGGGCCTGAATATTTTAAGTTTATTTTAATGTCATAAAAATCACTGTGGTTTTTCAGCCATGAAGATTTGAAATATAAATAAAAATGGTTACTAGTGCCATATTAGGTACTGTATGTAGGCTGATTTATCATTGAGTGACTAGAGTGCTTTACTGAATGATCTGCTGCTTAATTGATAATCCATAGATTGTGGGGGATTCATGTGAGACATCTTTCTTAGGACTGCTTACACTAGAAATCACATTTAGGCTGCAGTTTTGCTGAGGCCTCTTTTTTCCAGGAACCTGTGCTAGAGCTCCTGCTGAATGGTGGTGAAGCTTGGTGTTGTACTGTTGCTTCATGGACTGATCCTCTGTCTTTTAGGGGTAACTTCCTCTGGGTTTGGTACAGCCCTTTTAGCACGAAAAGAATGTCTGAAATTTCTCATTAAGAGGCTTGCCAAGATAGTACGACTTACAGAATATCAGAAAAATGAGTTGAAGATTTATGACAGAATGAAGGCCAAAGAATTCACTGGAATAGATAACCTTTGGGGAATTCATCCATTTTTTATACCAAGGGGTAAGAATGATTTTTAAAAAATGAATTTTCCTTTTCTATAGATTACAGATACTTGGCTTTTATTGTGACTTAGTTTTAATGTGTAATACTCATGATTATATTTGCACTAACTGAGTTAGATTCTGACTTGGGAATAACCATAATTGTGTGAATGGTTGAAAATACGTAACTGGCATGTAAAAATAGAGGGAAATAGAGACTTCAATCTATAAATAGATTGTCTTATACAGTGCTTATTTTTTTATTAGTTGGTTCCCGCAATAGGAACTTTCCTATAGTAAAGCTCTAAACTCTACTAATGTTGATAGTAAACTTTTAAGTGGCTTGCAAAGACCTATTTAGCCTATAATGTATCTTAACTATACAACCTCATCATCTTTTACAGAAACAGGTTTTGTGAACCCTTGAAGGCTGGTAATGTGTCATTCCTGATCCGGTCCCTGGCATCTGACATTTAGGCCTCACAGTCATAGGCACTCAGAAAATTTCTGATGGATGAGTGAATGGTTAAATGGGAAATGCAGTAGTCTAGGAGATAGTGGGTTTGTGTTCTAATATCTAACTAGATTGCCTCTACCAAATATTTAAATGAGGCAGTTAGATTAGCTACTTCTAAGGTGCTCCTACTTTTTCAGTATGTTGTTTCTGTAGCAGAGTCATCTGTTTCTTGTCCCTCTGCCCTCTCTATGTTAATGATTGATGAATGCCTGAAATATATGGAGTTGCAGTGGCAATTACTGGGGTTTCAGTGGTGAACATAACCAGTCCAGGTTCCATTGCCCTTGCCCCTGTCCTCAGAGCTCCATCTCTCCTTAGCAGTATTCTCTCTTCATCCCTGATGGGCTGTATAATCTAACCATCAAATCCCTTCTCTAAGCCACCATCACAGGATTCAGTGCTCCTGTGTAGGAGATATATGCTAGTGGCCTAGAACTGGGGTGGTCATTGCTTCTGCTACCAAGGGTGAGGTAATAAATGTTTTCCTAGCCTCACTCCCTTCAAACTGGTGTACAAAAAAAAAACAACCAAAAAACAAAACGAAAACAAAACAAAAACTTCTTCCAAGAGACAGTGGCACATATATTAAATCTTACAAGTCTGTTATTAGTCCTGCATATCTGTTAACTTATGGGTTAAGGACATAGTGTGAATTGTTTTGGTGGCCAAAAACATTGGATGAAATTGATTATGTGGAACCATGTGGCCCATACACCTAGCTTACACTTGGTTTTTAGGAAAGTAACTATGAAGGTAAATTGTACAAGTACATACAGTGATTCAGGGTATAGGTTGTGAAAGGACAGGTGTGTGTTTGCATGTACATGTATGTGTATAGGAGATGGAGAGATCTGTGTAGTAGGCACTGTTGAAGAAAACATGCTATTGGATATTCCTTTAAAGCATTTTATGGATCTAGAAGTGGGGAAATATTGAAATAGGGATTGAACATTTTCACTGCAAACGGTATTTCACTAACTGATAGCCCATGTGGTAGATTTTTAAAATCTTGAGTTGATGCATACATGTGATTTGGTGATATCCCGCTTATACGTGGCTTTACTTTTCTCCACTTAAGGACCTGTCCTACACAGGAATAATATTGCAGACTATGCACTCAGTGCAGGGACCACTGCTATGAATGCACAGAGGCTCTTAAGAGCTACCAAACTGAAGAAACCCATTCTTCTGGAGGGTTCCCCTGGTGTTGGCAAGACAAGTTTGGTGGGAGCATTAGCAAAGGCTTCAGGAAATACCCTTGTTAGAATCAACTTATCAGAGCAAACGGTAAGCTCAGTCATCCTACAGCTGATGGAGATAGCTATAGATAGTAATGTCTGTGTCAATTTATAGTTTCCTAATCAGAAATGGTTACATTATCAGTATCCTCAATATTTCTTTTCTTTTCTTTTTTTTGTTTTTTTGAGACAGAGTCTCGTTCTGTTGCCCAGGCTGGAGTGCAGTGGGGTGCAAGTCTCCTGCCTCAGTCTCCCTAATCGCTGGGATTACAGGTGCCCGCCACCACACCTAGCTAATTTTTGTATTTTTAGTAGAGACAGGGTTTCACCATGTTGGCCAGGCTGGTCTCAAACTGCTTATGTCAAGTGATCCACCTGCCTTGGCCTCCCAAAGTGTTGGGATTACAGGTGTAAGCCATGGCGCCCGGCCTGTATCCTCAGATATTTCATATCATAATAAAGACCACAGCAACATGACCTTCCAAACTAAGTCTTCTTTGGATTTGTTAATTGCTGATACCTATAATATTAATTCTCTCTGGATGCTTTATTCTAATTCTCTTTCGAGAGAGAATTATCCACTTTGATATTTGCTGTAATATAACCCCAGTTAATTTTTTGCTTAAATTTTTTTTTAAAAAGTAGTAGAAATAAAATGACTTTTAACAATCTAGGGAAAATATGGTAAGATGACAAATTGAATGAGAATCCTTTGGAATAGGGTTTTGTTTTCTTTTTTTTTTTTTAAGCCTGTCAATTAAATTCCAAGTACAGCCAATGTTGACAACTGTTAACCTAGAGCACCAGCTCAAATTGATGGATATATGGAGCATGTTGGGAAAGTTCTTGGGGGCATGTTTGGGCTCTTGGTAAAGAGAGCTGGGATTGGTTAGTTCTATCTTGGGTGTAGGAAGGAAGAGTAGTGGTGCCAGCCCCAAATATTTATCATTTCAGATTTAGGGTGTTAGAATCCAGTTGATTTTTTAAGTAATAATGGCTTTTCTCCATTTCTTCCCCTTTCAAAGGACATCACAGACCTGTTTGGAGCAGATCTACCTGTTGAAGGTGGCAAGGGAGGAGAGTTTGCCTGGCGTGATGGCCCCTTACTGGCAGCTTTGAAGGCAGGCCATTGGGTGGTGTTGGATGAGGTGAGGGGCCTGTTTGTCGTGCCCAAGACAGTGATCATGTGTGTGAGGAGCAGTCATCCTTTCACAGTTCCATTTCACAATCCATTTCTCAGTGGAAGATCCCTCTGATGACTTTTCTCTAATGAAAAGATCCTCTGTGGTTTCCTTTAAGAATGAGGAAGGTCACTTGGCAGAATACACAAAAAGAGGCCCTTGTACATAAAACCTACAAACTCTCCCACTGTTTAAAGTTATCCTTCAGAGGAAAACTGCATCGTTACTAGTTTAGTCTCTGGCAGGCTTGCCGTTTTTGCATTTATTTTAGAGGCATTTTACAAATAGTGTCAACTGCTTCATGTTTTATTAGTGCACCAGAGACACTAAGGAAAGACATACAAAATGACCTACCGAAATGAGGAAACGATCAGTTATATGTGCATATTGGGTAAATTATTCATCAGAAGAAAGAGCAGAGTATGAGACATGATAAATACTGAATCTGACAGCTAGAGATATGGAGCTGGGTCAGTTTGGGGTGCACAATATTCAGGAAAAGGCTAGAAATATTTGTGGAGCTGAAATGATTAGAGTGATGTACGTGTCACAGGTGAGACTTTGGACACAGGCTGCAACAGGTCCCCCAGGTTCAGACTCCTGGGTCCGATCATCAGAGAGGGTGCTGTGGGACTCCTGTCTGCTGAGCTGCTTTCTGCCTTTTATTCTTGGGATAACAAGGAGAGGGAATTTTTCCCCATTTTTCAGATTTTTTTTTTTTTAACAAGATGTCTGATACAATATATATTAGCCAGGAAAAGAGAAAGCCTAGTTTTAAAGCTGAAGGCTACTGACCATACTTAGTATTTAGTGGAATTGTGTGTTTAGTGGAATTGCATTCAGGGACGGCAAGACCTTCTAGATTTATAAACACATTTAAGAGCGGCCTTCTGTTTGGGAATATACAGAAGTGTTTGTGCTTTGTGGTGCTTGTGTAAACATGACACTTGAAATTCTAATGTAGTATGCTCTGATTTTTGCCTGTTTGCATTTTATTAACTTGTATTTTCCCAATCTCCTTTTTCTATGTTACCAACAAACCACACATGCTTCACATCCCTGATCTCTGAACTACTTATCTGAAGACCTACATTCAGCTCTTTTCATCCTGGCACAAGAGCCCCTTGTAATTGTTCTTATTTACAAAATTGGTGGAAATCAGCTGTATTAACTCACTTTATATCCTGACTTTGAAACCCGTTGGAGATTTTGTTCAGTGTTTGAGATGGGAAAGTATTTAAAGAGTTAGCAAATCTTATCTATTCTCTACAATTAGTGTTACGTGTCTTTTTCTTTTTCTTTTCTTTTTTTTTTTTTTTCCTATTTTTCTTTTTTTTTTTTTTAGGCAGTCTCAGTCTGCCGCCCAGGCTGGAGTGCAGTGGTGGGTTCTCGGCTCACTGTAACCTCCTCCTCCCAGGTTCAAGTGAATCGTGAATCTTCTGCCTTAGCCACCTGAGTAGCTGGGATTACAGGCATGCGCCACATGTCTAAGTTTTGTATTTTTAGTAGAGACAAGTTTTCGCTATGTTGGCCCGCCTGGTCTTGAACTCCTGGCCTCAAGTGATCCACCTGCCTCGGCCTTCCAAAGTGTTGGGATTACAGGCGTGAGCCACCATTCCTGGCTAATTTGTGTTACACATCTTAAAAACTCAGATTGTGAAAATGAAATATCTGTGTATTGGCAAGTTTTTCTGCAAGTTATTACTTAACAGAGCAGGTTAATATAGGTTATATATAATGGCTACAGTTTAACTTTTGAGAAGATTCTTAACTTTAAAATATAATTTGAGCATTTATTCAGTTTAAAGATTATTAATATATGTGTGTATACATACGTGTGTGTGTGTTTGTGTGTGTGTGTATAAAATACCAGCCAAAATCTCTTTAACGTACATGGGAAATAAAGAATAATAGAATTGGACCAGGTACAGTGGCTCATGCCTGTAATTCTAACATTAGGAAGCTAAGGTTGGAGAATTACTTGAGCCCAGGAGTTTGAGACCATCCTGGACAACATAACAAGACCTTGACTCTACCAAAAAAAAAAAAAAAAAAGAATTAGCTGGATGTGGTGGTGCACACCTGTGGTCACAGCTATGCAGCAGGCTGAGATGGGAGGATCTCTTGAGCCCTGGAGGTAGAGGTTGCAGTGAGCTGTGATTGTGCCACTGCACTGCAGCCTGGGTGACAGAGTGAAACCCTGTCTCAAAAACAAAAGAGTAATAGAATGAAGACAAACCAACCATAACTCAGCCGAAAATACAGAAGGTTATCAATATTGTTTGAAATTCCCTTTCTGAAGATAATTCTAGCTTTATTTGCTGCATATTATTCCCCTGCTTTTTGTTGCAGTTGTATAACATATTTGAGACAAATATATGTACTTTCTTCTTTAAATAGCTTAACCTGGCTTCTCAGTCTGTATTGGAAGGACTCAATGCTTGTTTTGACCACCGAGGAGAAATCTATGTGCCTGAGTTAGGAATGAGCTTTCAAGTGCAGCATGAAAAGACGAAGATTTTTGGGTGTCAGAATCCCTTTAGACAAGGAGGTGGGAGGAAAGGCTTGCCCAGGTCTTTCCTTAACAGATTCACTCAGGTAAGATTTGCTGTTGCCATAGAGACCAAAGATAGACTGTGAGGGGATAAGACTACTATTATGAAGCCTTTAAGGATGTTCACTGAGAATTACAGAGGATCAGCTTAACGATCCTCTTTCTTGTCCTTATATGATCAATATTAATGTGACTGATTCCCATCATTGCTTCTGTCCTTCATCTTTTGCCCTGGAAGACTAGATGTGTTATCAGCTGGAAGAAAGTGAGGTCCCCAGCCTTTTCAGGATTCTGTGACTGCACTCTGGGATGAAGTCCAGTCTTGGACCTTTTCAATTGTCCCTCTGATCTGTTGAAATATATAAGAAAAATTTTTATTGAAAATAATGCATTTTAACTAAAGAAAAGAAGGAACAGAAAACTACTATGAAGAATAAAAATCCACTATTCCCCAGTCAGTCATTATTAACATTTTGGTATCTTATGCCTTTATTCTTACTTGCGGAGGGGTACCTGTGTATGTGTATGCTTACTTCTTTTAACATCAGTTTTTCAGAGTTTAACATCATCAATCCAGAGGTTTGGAAATGTCTCTAGATTTCTTTAGTGTCACTGTCTCTTATGATTAAGAATTGGCTGAGTATCTTTTAAGAATGTTTTATTGGCTGGGCATGGTGGATCATGCCTGTAATCCCAGCACTTTGGGAGGCCAAGGCAGGTGGATCACCTGAGGTCAGGAGTTCGAGACCAGTCTGGCCAATATGGCGAAACCCTGTCTCTATTAAAAATATAAAAATTAGCTGTGTGTGGTGGCAGGTGCCTGTAATCCCAGCTACTGAGGAGGCTGAGGCAGCAGAATCGCTTGAACCTGGGAGGTGGAGGTTGCAGTGAGCTGAGATCGCGCCATTGTACTCCAGCCTTGGCGACAGAACGGGACTCCATCTTAAAAAAAGAAGAATGTTTTATTGAGAAAACTTTCAAACATATGGAAAAATTGGATGACTTTTATAGTGAATACTCGTATCTACCACCCAGATTTAAAAGCATTTTACATTATATATAGGAAATTTTTAATAACATGTATCTTTTTTTTTTTTTGAGATGGAGTCTTCTTGCTCTGTTGCCCAGGCTGGAGTGCAGTGGCGTGATCTTGGCTCACTGCAATTTCCTCCTCCTGGGAGCAAGCAATTCTCCTGCCTCAGTCTCCTGAGTAGCTGAGACACAGGCGCATGCCACTATGCCCAGCTAATTTTTGTATTTTTAGTGAAGACAGGGTTTCATCATGCTGGTCAGGATGGTCTTGATCTTTTGACCTCATGATCCACCTGTCTTGGCCTCCCAAAGTGCTGGGATTACAGGTGTGAGCCATTGCACTGGGCCTCTTTTTTCTTTAATTCACTAGAATAGAACTTAAAAACAAAACCTCTACTCTGCTGTATTTAGAAGATTTTATGATTCTTTATTCTCAAAACACAAAAAAAATTTCTATGACTGAAAATTATATTTCTCATGTATTGTTACTTGGTATTAAAGATTTTGCATAATAAGACATGGTAGTCATTTCTAGTGTTTGGTAAAGAGAAACAAAGGCATTTCTTCATGTTATTTTTGGATTTCTAGGTCTTCGTTGATCCCCTTACAGTAATTGACATGGAGTTCATTGCCAGTACTTTGTTTCCAGCCATTGAGAAAAATATTGTTAAGAAAATGGTTGCTTTCAATAACCAAGTAAGTACCTACATGTATTGGTTTCTTTTTTTTCTGGCTGTATTTGAACCAGCATTTTTTCAACATAGAGTTCTACCAAATTATCAGGATCTCTAACTAAAAAAAATTACTTTGAATTCTACAGGTTTCTAGTGGAAGGCACACTATGTAGTGGAGGCTTCCGGTAATTCATTTCTGTATTGTGACTACCAGTGTTAATGCTTAGAGGATATGCCAGGCATTTGGAAGTCTTGAGAAAGAGGCTCTGAATCAAGCCTGTTAATTTTTGTTTCAGATTACGGATGCTTTTGTAGTACATTCCTAGTACTTAATTCAGTGCGTAGTAGTAAGCAGGGCATGTTTCCCAATCAGGATGTTTTCTTTCTAGATTGATCATGAAGTGACTGTTGAGAAGAAATGGGGGCAAAAAGGAGGACCCTGGGAATTCAACCTCCGGGACCTTTTCCGCTGGTGTCAGTTGATGCTGGTTGACCAGTCCCCTGGGTGTTATGATCCTGGTCAGCATGTATTTTTGGTCTATGGTGAAAGAATGAGAACCGAAGAAGACAAAAAAAAGGTGAGTTTCACACTTGGTATTTGTATTTCTTTCCATCTGAAAGTTGATTTCCTGTGGGTGAGAAAGAACATACACTAATAGCAAGCCATTTTTTTTTTTTTTTTTTTTTTGAAACTGAGTTTCATTCTTGTTGCCCGGGCTGGAGTGCAATGGTGTAATCTTGGCTTGCTGCAACTTCGCCTCCCAGGTTCAAGTGATTCTCCTGCCTTAGCCTCCCAAGTAGCTGGGATTACAGGCATGAGCCACCACTTCTGGCTAATTTTTTGTATTTAGTAGAAACGGGATTTCACCGTATTGGTCAGGCAGATCTCTACTCCTGAATTCAGATGATCCACCTGTCTCAGCCTCCCAAAGTGCTGGGATTACAGGCGTGAGCCACTGCATCTGGCTAGCAAGCCTGTTAAAGCTGCTTCAAAATTTAAAAGTTAAAAGAACAGACTAAACGTTCTCCTACCTTGGGGTCTCACAATGTAGAGTAGCTTGCTTTAGAGGACATAATTTGCTTATCTATCCAAATCCCCATGATCACATACCTTAAAGCAGTATTGCCCTCCAGTAGTAAAGAACTAAGTCTTCATCATCTTTACAGGTACCAAGGTGAGAAGCAGGAGGAGGCAGACAGGTGATACTCCGTAGAAGAGGAAGTTTTTCTGTTTTGTTTTGTTTTTAAATAAATGTCAAATTACAAAGCATTTTGTCTAGAAAGTATAATCGTATAAAGAGGGAATATTCTGTGTTTAAGTGAAAATAAAAATACCTGTTTGTAAAACTAGAATTCCTACTGTAAGGAATTGTAATAATGTGTGCATTTTAGTTTGTGGTATTTAAAATCCTGTCTCGCTGAATGCTCACAATAGCTGTAGGCAGGAGGTGCTGTCATGGCATCTTACAGGTGAAGATCCAAGGCTTAAAGTTATGGAGTGTCACAGGTAGCAGAGCCAGCTTTCCAGTTTAGGCCCTCTCCAGTTTGTCTGCTGTTTCCTTCCAGTAAACTTCACTGTTTGAAAATAAATGAATAGATACATAGATGCATGCACTAGAAGCAGTAACCTCCTTGTTGAAATGTGAAGATGTGGCTGGCCCATAGCACATGTGACTTTCACAGCCCTTTCATTCTGCTACCCATTCTGTTTGTTCTTATTTATTTATTTTTTTTGGATTGCAAAAATTTATTAAAATTGGAGACATTGTTTTAATCTTCTTGTGCCATGAGACTCCATCAGGCGGTCTACAAAGACCATTGGGAGGCTGAGGATCACTTGAGCCCAGAAGTTTGAGGCTGTAGTAAGCTTCAAAGGCCACTGCACTCCAGCTTGGGTGAGGCAAGACCCTTTCAAGCAGTAAGCTGCATGCTTGCTTGTTGTGGTCATTAAAAGCCCTAGTTGAGGATAACAGGTCTGCCTGCATTTCTTCAAGCATGAATTCTTAGTTCTTTGCTTCTTTAAAACTTGCTCCACACAGTGTAGTCAAGCCGACTCTCCATACCTTTAAAAGGTATGACAGGAACTGTCTTCATGTCCTTACCCAAGCAAGCCATCCATGGATAAAAACGTTACCAGGAGTAGAACCATTGAGCTGGTCCAGACAAGTTGGACTCCACCATTTCAACTTCCAGCTTTCTGTCTAATGCCTGTGTGCCAATGGCTTGAGTTAGGCTTGCTCTTTAGGACCTGGGAAGAAACAATTCAGTAGCTATTCTCATCCCTCCTTTGGGACACAACTGTCCGTAAGGTGCTATCCAGAGCCACACTGCATCTGCAACCAGCACCATTCCTCACAGGAGTCGACTTCTACCTCGAAAAGCTGTTCTTATTTTTTTTGAGGCAGGGTCTCACTTTGTTGCCTAGGCTGGAATGCAGTGGCACAATGCTGGCTTAATGTAGCCTTGACCTCCTGGGCTCAAGGGATCCTCCCACCCCAGCCCACTGATAAGCTGGGACTATAGGCACATGCCACCACAGCCTGGCTAATTTGTTTTTACTTTTAATAGAGATGTGGTCTTGCTGTGTTGTCCAGGCTGGTCTTGTACTCCTGGGCTCAAGCAGTCTTCCTGCCTCAGTCTCCCAAAGTGCTGTGATTACAAGTGGAGTGAGCCACTGTGCCCGGCCACCCAGAGCTTCTTTAGTGTGGTATTCAGAATCTAATTACACACTAACTCATTTATCATATGTAGGTGACTTTCAATCATTTGATTAGGAGAAAGTCTTAGTAGTTTTTAACAGCTTTATTGATATATAATTCATATAATCAGCTAGTATTTTAATTTCTTCATCCACTTATAGTATATTAATTATGACCAAAACACATGCCAGTTGTTGAATGATTGATTAGTCAGGTGCTGGGTCATTGTGGTATGTGGAAGTTTTCCATCACTCTTCCAATTCAGGGTTATTGTAATAGACCTTATAGGTGTTTTCTAGTTGGGGAGACAAGGTCAAGAAAAATAATGTCATAGAAGGATAAAGTCTATAAAAGCTAGAAGAGTCCAGTTGAATTGAATTTTGATTTTATAAAGCTAAACCGAAGAGCTAGATTGGGAATTTTTTTTTTTTTTTTTTTTTTTTTTTTGAGATGGAGTCTTGCTCTGTCGCCCAGGCTGGAGTACAGTGGCGTGATCTTGGCTCACTGCAACCTGGGTTCAAGTGATTCTCCTGCCTCAGCCTCCCGAGTAGCAATATTTGTAATTTTAACCCTCTGGTAGAACATCAGGGGTTGGGGATTATATGCTTTAGTGTGGAACATGAGGTCGTGTATCACCTGGACTCATAGGTAGGTGACAGGAACACTTTCCTATGCTGCTTTTAGTCTCACAGTCCAATGTTTGACACTGATTATGATTTTATCTATATTATTTTTATTTTTTAACTTCATTGCAGTATTCAATTATATAAGTGTTGCTGCTTTTTAGAAATACTATTTTGTATACTTTATTTATTTTTTTTCTGGCTCTAATTTTCCCTACTTCTGTGGGCTAAATTAATGTTTTTTATATACCTCTATCCCCGCCCCCCCAACCATTACTCTTAGATTTTTTAGAGATCCAAAATAAAAGAGAGTCAACAGAACATTTTCTAATAGCATTACTGCTAATGAAAGGATAACAATGTAAATAATTGGTTAGAGGAATAAATTTGGTTTTCATATCTACATAAATGTTTGGAGGGATAACATGTTTTTGGAGGCTGACTGGCTTAGATTTAAAATCGGTCACCAACCATGGGCAAATTCTATAACTCTTGTGAGTGCTGTTGTCTATATAAAATGGACATGGTAACTATTTTGCATGGGTATAAAGAGAAGAAATAATCTACCAAAGTACTTAATACAGTGTTTGGTACATAGGAGGTGGTTAATGAATGGTCATTTTTCTTTATAATCTTCGTATTACTGTTCTATCGTCTTTTTAGGTAGTATCATCAATGATGAAAGCAAACAACTCTTTTTTGTCTCTAGATTTCAATACTACAGTGTCCATGGCTTCAATTTAATTTATGGTGCATTCTCACTAGAATCTCAGATGGTTTGGAATATGACTGCTATGTTCTCAATCTCAAATTTACTTTCATTCCAAAGAATTAAATAAATGCAGTCAATCCTTTTTATAAGAGAAAATTCAAAAGGATAAGGGAATTGTGTCCAGTGTTTTTAGAATAGTGACTCTTATCACTGTGCTTGTTTTCTAGAAAGTTTGCCTAAGAATTAGGTGGAGTGATTTGTGTTTTTATTGCATTATCTTCTTCCTTTAGGTCATTGCTGTATTCAAGGATGTGTTTGGTTCAAATTCCAACCCATACATGGGAACCAGACTATTTCGTATCACTCCCTATGATGTTCAGGTAAGGAGACTAGGATAATCCTCTATCCTTTGACATTTTTTAATGGTTTCTTCTGCTCCCACTACCAGGCACGCTTATGGAAATCTCACTGGCCTGTCTTTTCAGTTGGGCTACTCAGTCCTTTCCCGTGGGAGCTGTGTTCCTCACCCGTCCCGCCATCCCCTGTTGCTCCTGCACCAGTCATTCCAACCCCTGGAGTCAATCATGAAGTGTGTGCAGATGAGCTGGATGGTCATCCTGGTCGGGCCAGCCTCTGTGGGCAAGACCAGCCTGGTCCAGCTTCTGGCATACCTTACTGGCCACACATTAAAGATCATGGCTATGAACAGTGCAATGGATACTACTGAGCTGCTGGGTGGATTTGAGCAGGTAACCAGTCTGCCTTCATATTTTCTGGCAAAGCATAATAAACCCCGTGGTCTGACTGAGGGTCTTCTGAGTTGGTGATGAGTACAGATAACAGTATTCTCTGACCCTGTGATGAGTTCATGTCCTCTGGAAATTACAGGTTGATCTTATACGACCTTGGAGGCGGCTGCTAGAGAAGGTGGAGGGAACTGTAAGGGCACTGTTAAGGGATAGCCTCCTTATCAGTGCTGATGATGCAGAAGTAGTGCTGCGAGCCTGGAGTCATTTTCTTCTGACATATAAGCCTAAGTGTCTTGGAGAAGGTGGTATAGCTATCACGATGGAGATTGTCAACAAACTAGAAGCAGTGTTATTGCTTATGCAGCGACTCAACAATAAAATCAACTCATACTCCAAGGCAGGTATGTATATTTGGATCTCTGTATCAGGAACTTAACCATTGCTTAATTGTGTCCATTTACACGTAATAGATTTACAAATGTTTTGTATTAATAATTATTAACAATCGGAACTTGTGGGAAAGTTTGGCCTAGAAAGTAAAATGAAGCTGAGGTAAAGTATTCAGAATAGTTGATCCTCAAAAATCAAATAGGAAAAAAATTGGTTATGGTGCTTTATGGTTTATTTTGTGTGTAATCACCTATAATGATAAAACAGCATGTAAAACTTTTATTATTATTGGCTTTTTTTTTACTCAATAATTTCTCAGGAAATTGAGCATTTTTAAACTGAAGAATAGGAGTCTGAATTCATAGGATGTGTTTATTCATTTGTGTGGAGATGGAGGAAATATATCATCCTGTACGCCATCCAATTAACATGGAAACTTCTCTCATTTTGTGGTGCCACTTTCAGAGTGGTGGTGAGCATGCTCTTAGGGAGGATTCAACCTAAAGGCCCATAGGCTGGGTCTGTCACTATGCTTGTCATTCTTTATTTCCAAAGCCTGCTTGTAACTGATTACAAAGTGTTGATTCCTTATGGCGGAAGAAATCAGACATCCCACTTCTAGGCCAGCAAACATTTTATCTGTGGCGGTGGGCCACTCATTTACTTTCTTCATTGGTGATTTGGTCTGTCATTTCTCACTTTAAGCCTGCCATTTGAACTTGAAATCCTTTACTCATTCACTCTAATTATAAAAGATATCCGATGCAGTCATGTGTCATATATTTTTAAATGGGTATTATAAAACTCACCATTGAGTTATGAATTTCTATTGTAAACACTATATTGAATATATGCACTTTTAATCACTGTGACAACACTGCATTATAGGAAGGATTATCTACATCTAATAGATGAGGATGTGAATATTCATAGAGACAAAATTACTTGCCTACAGTTTTACAGTTAGCAAGTAGTTGGGCTATGGTATGTTAACTCTAAACCTTGTTGCTCTCTCATCTTTAGAAGTAGAAATCCAATGTATATTACCTTGTGATATGAAAAATGGTCATAAAACAGTTTCCAGCCAAAAAGATCAATTGAAAAATTTCCAGGGAAGGCCTATATAAACTATAAAGCATTTGGCAAGTAATTACCAGTTATTACTATATTACTATAATCATATGATATGCTCATTATAAAGGAAGCCCAGTTTGCACTGTGTGAAGTTATAGCACTTTCATTTAATATAAATGCACTGATAGATGGGAAACATCCTCCTTCTGCCATTTGAGAAACCGTAATACAGAAAAATCATTTGCCACCTCTATCACCCTAGAGTCAGCCCTGAGTAGCTATTAATACAGAGAGCCATTAAGAAGTATTTTCTGTCTTAAACTTAACTTTCCTATCTGTGTTTAAACAGAAGCAAAACATTCTTCTATTTATTCTTTGATGAAATCTTAAAAACCTCTGCTAGAAGTATCAACCTTCCTTTTCATAAACTTAATTCTTGGTTTGAAGTTAAGTGCTGTGGATGGTGATTCTTCCCTGTGACATTTCAGAGTTTGCCAAACTTGTTGAAGAGTTCCGAAGCTTTGGTGTGAAGCTTACGCAGTCTGCCAGTGGCCGTAGCCATGGCACATTTGAATGGGTTGACAGCATGTTGGTTCAGGCCCTGAAGTCTGGAGACTGGCTTCTCATGGACAATGTTAACTTCTGCAAGTAAGAACCTTATGCCTAATCAGTGGTCCAACTTGAAATTTGGGATATGCTTGTCAAAGTAGAAACCCAGATAGAAGTGCTGGTATTTTGAAGCTGCTATTTTTCTTAATTACGCAGGCATCCTCAGCCATATTCTGTAGACTTCTCCCTTTGGTGAACAGTGGTAATTTGTCATCAGACAGTTACAAGATTTCAGCTCTGTATGATAATTTTCAGCCAAAGCAAAGGCTAACAAAATTGGATTATTTTTCCTGGCAATGTCCTTTGAGTTAGGCCTTTTAATTTAATATCAGAAGTCTTCCTTTTGTTAGGGTTTCTTCAGTGCAGTTTTTTCTAATGCAGGGTCTGACACAGGGCAGGCATTTATTAAATGGCCATCAGTGATACAGCGATTCAACCATGTATCATTCTTGATCTTACAGTAAGGTAAAGGACAAGTGTGAAACTATTGTACATATACAGTTAACATAGAAGCTACTACAAGTTAGATGATGGCTGTTTCTTCATGGAGCATTGATCTGAATGTTACAAATTGAAATCCAGCCACCTTAAATGGATTTGATAATGTTGAGGGATGGGGGGCAGGAAAGGAAAAAGTGAAAAGGTTATAGTGCAAGGAACTTATCATTTTCTTCAATTTCATTTATTCAAAAATATCTTGTGTATTTACTGTGTATAAGGCCCTGGGCTATGTGCCTAGGGAAGCGAGAAGGGAAATCAATGGGGAATCTACTTTTGAAAGAGATCACTGTTGTATCTGGGTGAGTGATTGTGCCAAAAGGAAATGTGAGTCAAAAGCATTTGGAGCCCCGTGTGTGGAAGGAAAGAAGAGTCAATGCAGCATGTCAGCCTGTCCACCATCTGAATTCTGTCTCTGCAGCCCATCAGTGTTGGATCGTTTGAATGCTTTGCTTGAACCTGGAGGTGTCCTCACTATTAGTGAGAGAGGAATGATAGATGGATCCACTCCCACGATAACACCAAATCCCAATTTCAGGTATTTATATCTCTTACATTTCTGCCTCAGAATCTGACAGCCTCAGTAGCAGAGGTAGACGTTCAGTACGACTTCCTTATATATTTTATTTATAAACTGAATCATGGGGAAGTTCACCCATTTATTAATTCACTTAACAAATACTTACTGAGGCTTTACTATTTGCCAGGCATTGCTGGGCTCTGGAAACACAGCATAAACAAGAGGGGCAAGGTCCTTGCCTTGCATTGGTGACGAAGGTGGGAAGCAGAGATACCAGTCATGATCCTTTTGCAGTAATTTAGGCAATACATCACAGTGGCTTAGATGAGGGTGGTCAGATGGGTTGGTTTGCTGATGGACATATGGGTTGAGAAAAAGAAGAATCAAGGATGACACCTATGTTTTTGGCTTGAGTAACTGGGTAAAAGTGGTTGCCATTCATTTAGAAAGGGAAGACTGGTAAAGGAGCAGGTTTAATGTGGGGAGGGTCTGCAGGGAAACAGCTGTTTACTTTCAGACATAAATGAGAGGTGTAAGATAACTAGATGGAGATGTTGATGGGCATTCAATATATGAATCCAGTTGTTTCAGGAGACTACACTTGCTTCCTGTTCTGCTGGCTGTAGGTGAGTTAGAATAATGAATTAGTACAGCCTACTCTGGGGAATATCTGAAGGTTAAATTTTTAAAGTTCTCAGCACTAAAGGTACACTGGATATATCATACACAGTTCCTTAGGAAAGTAGGTTTAGAGAAAATCTTTTGCTGTATTGATGCATGCTAGAAGTAAAAGATCCTTGATGTGAATTCTGTGACAATGAGCCACATGGGATTTGCCCTCACTGACTGATGCTGAGCTACACCTTTGGTTGCACTGGGATTTAAAATAGTTTTTTTCTTTGAATTGCTATTTTTCTAGACTTTTCCTCTCGATGGATCCTGTTCATGGAGATATATCCCGAGCTATGAGGAATCGTGGACTTGAAATCTACATTTCAGGGGAAGGGGATGTGAGCACCCCAGACAACCTGGATTTGAAAGTTCTGCTGCACAGCCTTGGATTGGTGGGGAACAGTGTATGTGACATCCTCTTGGCTTTACACACAGAGACCCGGAGCACTGTTGTAGGTGAGGTGCTTGACTTTTGGGCCTTTGCAGAGTTTTAGTCTTCAAGAAATTTATGTCATTCCATTGGACTGCTCGTCAAAGATTTCTTACATTTAGTGTATGTAGAAATTATCAGGAAAGCTTGTTAAAAATGTGGATTTCCAGACACCCCAAGAGATTGGGTTCTGCAGGGCAGGGCGAGGCACAGGAATCAGTATCTGAAAGACGCTTCTTATGTCATTCTGATGCAAGTAAGCAGAGGCTAACCCTTGAGTAATTCCACTTTATGCACTGAGGTTTATGAAGTTTGCCCATCATTTCTCCAGGGTCATCAACAACCTCTTGAAGTTGGAATAAAGAGGAAACTTTGAGTTGTTCAAAGCAGACAGGTGTTACTTTTTCTAAACGTTCAATTACACAAAAAGGAGCAAGATAATAAATGAAGTATTGCTTGTTGGATAACTACTCTGTGTTAGGTACCATGCAGATTGTTTATTTAATTTTTTTTGAGACGGAGTCTCGCTCTATCGCCCAGTCTGGAGTGCGGTGGCATGATCTCGGCTCACTGCAAGCTCCGCCTCCCAGGTTCATGCCATTCTTCTGCCTCAGCCTCTCCGAGTAGCTGGGACTACAGGCGCCCGCCACCACACCCGGCTAATTTTTTTTTGTATTTTTAGTAGAGATGGGGTTTCACTGTGGTCTTGATCTCCTGACGTTGTGATCCGCCCACCTAGGCCTCCCAAAGTGCTGGGATTACAAGCGTGAGCCACCGTGCCCAGCTGTTTATTTAATCTTTACACTAGTTCTGCAAGGCATATGTTTTCATTTTTCAGATAAGACTCAGAGAGTTTGAGTAATTTATCGGTTAATAATAACAGCTGGAAGTTGCAAATAGGGCTGTTGGATTTCAAATCCCATGGTCTTTTATGAGGTTACACTCAACTTGCCACTTTCAGTGTGTGTCAGCATTAGATTAAGGATATACGTGACCAGGCTTTATCACATCTATAAATGAGTCCCTCATAATGAATTACAGACAGCCAGAGAGAAACAGGGGAGATAGGAATACAAAGGTTCCTACAGGTCCTTTGTGCCCTCGGAGGACTCTAGAGTCTACTTGGAATGTTTTGTAAAGTAAGTATTTGGGTGGAGCTGACAGGAAGGAGGTTTGATGGGAGGGCAGAATTTATCCATTTTCATTGGAGATTTTAAAGACTCTATTGTTTATAGATGGCAATTTTTTTTTTAATAGGTTCTCCAACATCTTCTGTATCAACTTTAATCCAGACAGCCGTACTAATTGTCCAGTACCTGCAGCGAGGGCTGAGTTTAGACAGAGCCTTTTCTGAAGCATGCTGGGAAGTGTATGTCTGTTCCCAGCATTCACCAGCAAACCGGAAGGTACTATGAAGTATTGCAGAATGTTTCTAAGTTGTAATACCCTACATTATTGAGTACGAGGAAATTATTTTTAAAGGTGGCAACCCAGTCACCTAAGAGAGTTGACCACTGCAGTTTGCTCTAATAGAGATCTGGTATCCAGGTACTTTTCTGGAAGATAGCTTGAATGTAAATATTCCTTTTTTTTTTTTTTTTTTTTAAACTTACATGTCATCAGGAAAAGTAGAATTTGACTTGTGTTTTTCATTGAAGAGTGTATTAAAAGTTGTTGTGAGGTGGTCACATGGACTATTATTACTTTGCTGTTTTTTGGGGAATATCACTTTTATGTTGGTACCACTGTATTGTGTTTTTGTCTCCTACCAGCTTGTACAGGCTTTACTGGAGAAACATGTTTTTTCTTTGCGAGCACATGAAACCTGGGGAGACTCCATTCTTGGCATGGGACTGTGGCCAGATTCTGTGCCCTCAGCTCTCTTTGCTACTGAAGATTCACACCTGTCTACAGTCCGAAGAGATGGACAGATCTTAGCATATTGTCTCAACAGGATGAGCATGAAAACCAGCAGCTGGACAAGGTCAGTGGAGCCTTCGGCTTGTGTCTCTGGTTTCTTGGCTGGTTTTTATTTTTGCTGGAAATGGTCAGGACACAATATATTTAACTGGAGCATTCTGTGGCCATTTATTATGTAACTGTCATAGTTTTATTGTTCATTGTGATATTGCTCCCTATTGATTATTTATTAGGTAGGTTTTAACTTTCTTCCTCTGTGGGAGATTCTCCTTTTCTCTCTTACCTTTGATCTAATATTTGTGAAAGAGGTTTTCTCAGTTATTTGGAATGGGAAATAAAAGGTTATTCTAGTACTGAGTTTGTTCATTCAAATGAATTTCAGGAGTCAGCCTCTTACCTTGCAAGACTTAGAGAAAATTATGCAGTCCCCCAGCCCTGAGAACCTGAAATTTAATGCAGTCGAAGTGAATACTTACTGGATCGATGAACCAGATGTTTTGGCCATGGCTGTTAAATTGCTCATAGAAAGAGCAACCAATCAGGATTGGATGCTCAGAGTTAAATGGCTTTATCATTTAGCCAAGAATATACCGCAGGAGCTTGGTGAGTAGAACAGCTTAATTTGTCCACTGATGTGATTTATATACACTTATGCTATTTAAGTGCCTCAGCAGCTGTGTTAATCTGTGACTACACTGTTAAAATTACAGTTGGGAGGTCTCCTAGGAAGAAATTTGTGGTCTGGCATTACTGTTAAGGAGCAAGTCTGCCTGTAGATGTTTCACAAGATAAACTTTTGTTTCCATGTTATCCTTAGCATTTCAGGACATAGTCACCTTCCTAACAAATTCAAAAGGAAAGCATACTGTATTATTTTACTTTTTAGTTTTGAACATCTGCTTTTTGTGCTGTACTACTGCTACAGAACCATTCTATGTGGGAAAGGTATTAGTTTTGATAAATGCATTTCCTCTAAAAGTATATAAGATTCTAATCTTATTTTAGTTCCAGTGCTCCATGTTGTCACACTTGGAGTTGTCCCTTGGTATCTGTGGGGGATTGATACGAGGACTCTCCCTCCCCCACCCAGGGACACCAACATATGTGGACGCCAAGGCCCCTTACATAAAATGGGATAGTATTTTCATATACCCTACACATATCCTCCTGTATGCATTAAATCATCTCTGGATTACTTATAATACCTAATACAATGTAAATGCTATGTAAATAGTTGTTGTGGTATGTTGTTTTAAAATTTATATTATTTTTGTTGTATTTTTATTTTTTGTTTTTTAAAATTTTTGAATATTTTTGATCTGTAGTTGGTTGAATTCCACAGATGTGGAACCCTCAGCTATGGAGGGCCACCTGTACTTTCTTTGTAGTTCTTTCATTTTAAGAGAGGACAAAGCAACAATAACAACATTGCTTGAATTGTAAAGTACAGAACATGGAATTTGTTGGTGGAGATTAAGTAATTGAGTTTACATGAGCCTTTCTACTTCATGAGAATTTGTCAATAAGCCCATGGATGTTTATAATATTTTGTAACACATGTGGTCATCTGTCTAAATATATGTAGAGAATTTTTATAAATATTTTTATCTATGTTGTCCTATATGATAGCCACTAGCCAGCCACAGAGGGCTACTAAAATGTAAATGTAGATTAGATTTAAAAAAATAAAAAACCCAGTCCTTTAGTTGCACTGGCCACATTTCAGGTCCTCATATGTGACTAGTGGTTATTCTATGCAGCTGTAGAACATTTTCATCACTGCAGAATGTTTAATTGGATAGCACTGCTTTAGAGTCTAACACTGGTTTCTCCTTCCTCCACAGAGTCCATACAAATTCATTTGGAAGCCAGTGCTGCATCTCTCAGGAATTTTTACTCACATTCCCTCTCAGGTGCAGTCAGTAATGTTTTCAAAATATTACAACCAAATACAACAGGTATGCACTTTTGATTTCTAGCTCTCAGCACTGTTTTGGAAACTTATCTTTTGACTTTATGGGGAAAAGATCTGACCTGTTAGAGGTCTCAACATAACAGTATTTTTTAGAAGACTCATGATATGCAGAAGCAAATTCTTCCTCTTTTTTTTTGAAACTACGTTTTTTTTTGTTTGTTTGTTTTAAAAAAGGGACAGGGTCTTACTAAGTTGCCCAGGGTCGTCTTGATATCCTGGCCTCAAACAATCCTCTTGCTTTGGTCTCCCAAAGTGTTGGGACTAGAGGCTTGAGCCACTATGCTTGGCCTGAAACTATCCATTTATCCTCCAGCTTCTGAAGGAGGCTGATGATATGCCATGGAGTGAAAAGAATCTAGGAGTTGGAACACTGGGCGCTGGTACCAACTCTGCCACAAACTGGCTTGGTAGATTTTTGGCTCATCATTCACTGTCTCTGCCTGTGTTTAGAAACTAGGGGAATTAAGCTCTTATTTCTCTGAGGTACCTTCCACCTTTAACTTTGTGTTGTCTACCAGTATTGTTAGTAGGAAGAGTTTCAAAACAACGAGATATTTGACTTAAAGGAAAGTTACACAGGGTCATTTAATTTAGGAAAATATAAAACTTTAATGATAGATGCGGTGACTTGTACCTGTGGTCCAGCTACCTGGGAGGTTGAGATAGGAGGACTGTGTAAGTCCAGGAGTTTGAGGCCACAGTGAGCTGTGATAGTGCTGCTGACTGCATTCTAGCCTGGGCAGCAGAGCCAGACCCTGTCTCTGAGAAAGCCTTGATGATGAAGTTATAAAACCATAGTGATAACAAAAATAGACATCTAAGATATCTGATCAAAGGAAGTATTCAAGATTTATTTTTTTTAAATAAGGAGTGAGAGAATAAACATTTCCTAGAACAGAGTAGTATTAACTTGATTGGCACAAGCATTAATGAGGAAAATGGGCATTTTCACAACACCAGATTTAAAATTTTCTACCTCCATCTTCATTTGATGTTGATCAAAATATACCACTGGCCATTTGGTTTAGAAAAAAATATGCATGATGCTTTTGTGCTAAATAATTCCTTTATGTGCACTAAAGATCATGGAGTGAATGGGAAGAAATCAAACAATAGAGAAAAATACTTTGCTAGTCAAGTTGTGGCTGAACTAAGTCATGGCTTTCCACTATGAGAGGATTGTAACTTTTACAAACACAGTTCTACAATAGCAGCTTTCATTTTCAGCATGCATCGCTTGTCCTCTGTTGGAACACATTAGCTCCATCTGTCCTTTTCAGTTTTGTAGCCTTTTTATCTTACTGAGTGTTGGAATATGGGTTCCCTCCTTAATGTACCTGCTGTTCACAGTATGTCCTGGGTAGTCTGGGTAGTCTACTATATGGTGGATGCTTTTAAAACTTAAAGTGCTCCACTGAACCGTCCTGCCAGCCACCTTCAAATTAGTGTAACCCTTTTTTGTGTCTTGCCTCCTTTCCTTGGGTTTTCACAACTTCTGGAGAATGTCAGTCTCCTCCTGCTTCACAGAAGTTGTGTCAGGTGTGAGCCAGAGGATTGTGGGGCAGCAGCAGCCACACTCTGATTATAGAGAATTTGTTTTTAAGTTTAAAAAAATTGCATTGTTTTCTTAATGGAAACAGATAGTGAGGTGTATTCATTCATTTTCTGCCATGTACGTAATTTTGTTTTGTTTTGTTTTGTTTAAGCTAATGGTGACCACTGTGTAATTTAGCCCATGGATTAGTGTGATCTCAGGAAGTGAATTCATTGGTTGGAATGTTGTATTCTAGTAGGGATTACCTTTATATCCTGCGTTGGGATGAACTTTCAGGACATACAGATACTTTGCATTTGGTAAAGATAGAGTGTAAAAGCTATTAAACCCTGCTGTTCTAGTATTATAGGATGAATCTCATGGTATTTTCTGGTTCAACCTCTTCCCCATCAGGATTCAATGTGCTTAAAGTAAAACAATGAAAATATTCAACTGAAACTTCCCAGGCAAGGAGTTTAACTCCAATATTTCTGATTTTTGTTTTGTTCTGTTTTTAAACTAGATGAATTTGTGATCCCTCTGGATCCCCGATGGAATATGCAGGCTCTGGACATGATTAGAAATTTGATGGACTTTGACCCACAAACGGACCAGCCTGACCAGCTCTTTGCCCTTTTAGAATCAGCTGCAAACAAGTAAGTGAAACCTGCTGCTCTGGGCACTGTTTGCCTCACTGGCTTCTCGGATTATACCTTTCCTAAGAATCTGTCAAATAGCTTATGTGTGTTGAATTTTGTGAACCTGAGAAGTTGTGGGGTGGGGTGTTGGACATATTGCCTTTATCGTACAATAATCATATTTTCTACTGTTTTCTGTTTTTGTTTTGCTTTTGAGACAGGGTCTAGTTCTGTCACTGAGGCTGGAGTGCAGTGGCATAATCTTGGATCACTGCAACCTCTGCCTCCTGGGCTTAAGCCATCCTCCCACCTCAGCCTCCCAAGTAGCTGGGACTACAGGTACATACCACCACACCTGGCTAATTTTTGTACTTTTTTGTAGAGACAGGGTTTTGCCATGTTGCCCAGACTGGTCTTAAACTTCTGAGCTCAAGTGATCCACCTGCCTCATTCTCCCAAAGTGCTGGGGTTATAGGTGTGAGCCACTGTGCCCAGCCTGGTTTTTGTTTGATTCCCAGCAGCTCCTCCCATTTTCACCTACTTGTTTTTACTTGTCTCTTCCTCAGCCATCTCTCTGTCCACATCATTTCCTGTCCTCAAATGTTGGAGACATAATAGCACCTCCATACTTATGTACACACTGACATATGAATTTACATAATTTTCAAAGTGAATCCACAAGTATAGTGTGTACCTCAGAGGTTGTCTTGCAAGCTACCAACCCCCTACTCCTCTACTCCACCAGCTCCTCCATTTCTACCATGGCCACTTTGAAGAGTTCACAGTGCAGTTTGTCAGATCGTGACAGACCAAGGCCTGGCAGTCTGCCTAGACCCAGCTTTCTCCATTCATCGATCTTCTTTCCTTTCACCTTAGTAGTTGTCACTTTCGTCTCCATCTCTTTAGTCCAAGATTTGCAGAGGCAGGAGAGGAATGGCAGGCTGAAGGACCCTGATGTTCCAAGTGTTCCAGCAAATAGAGGATATGATTGAAAACGTTATTAACCGATAGCTATTTGTTACGTTTTTTGAATCTCATTCCAGGACAATCATATATCTTGACCGGGAAAAACGGGTTTTTACTGAAGCAAATTTGGTTTCTGTTGGTAGCAAAAAGCTAAGAGATAGTGTTTTGAGAATGTCCTTTGAATTCCATCAAGGTAAGAACGTTTACCTTTTGTGTTCTCTAATTAAGCATCTGATTGCATAATGTTGCTAAAGTTGAGAGGCATATTCAGCTGCTGCTGTTTACTGGTTTCTTTCAATCTGCTGGCCTGATTTTAAACATGTCCCCTTACTCAATAGTAATGACTAACATTTACTGAGCACTTACTTTGTGCCAGGTGCTTAGCTAAATGCTTTTTATGTGTCCTTGATCTCATTTACTTTTTATAGCCACCTGTGATATAGGTCCCCATGTTGTTAGTGAGGAAAGGGAGACACGGAGATGCTCAAGGTCACATCTCTAGCAAGTAACAGAGCCACTTGAAAACTAGGTCTGTCGGCTGAAAAAGTACATATTCATAAGCATTTATTATAGGAGGGAGCATTTCTCCCATCTTTATTTTTTGTTAATTGAAAAGATAGTTGTGCTTGTTGGAAAAAATTCAAACTATTAAAAAGTATAAAAATTGAAAAAGTTCATCTTTACATCAGCTACTGTTAGTAATAGTTTCATTTATATTTTCTCATATCTATTGGTATTAACTATCCTTCTAAACATATGTACTTAGTTTTCATTTTATACTTAAATACTTGTATAAAATATACTTTTTTTTATAATCTGCGTTTTTCAGTGAGACATTATTTACATCTGTAGGTATACATGCCTCATTTGCCAAGTTTAATAATACAGATTGAACATCCCTAATATGAAAATTTGAAATCTGAAATGCTCCAAAATCAGGAACTTTTTGAGCACTGACATGATGCCACAAATGGAAAATTTTATACCTGACCTCATATGATGAGCCATAGTCAAAATGCAGTCCAAACTTTGTTTCATGCACAAAATTATTAAAAATATTGTAAAATAGAAAATTTGGACTGTGTTTCCCCAAGATACCTCATTATGTATACGCAAAGATTCCAAAATCAAAAAAAAAAAAAATTGAAAGTCTGGAAGACTTCTGATTCTAAGCATTTCAGATAAGAGACACTCAACCTGTAGCAGGCAAAGAATTTGCTTTTGTTTTTGCTCTGAAAATTGACCTTTGTACTGGGGATAACATTTAAGTTCTAGATTACAATTTATTTTGAAAATGTCCAGAGATTATTTTAAATCTGATGAAATGTTCTCATTTTATTTATGTCGACTCCCAGATCCAGAAAGCTATCACACTCTGCCCCATGAAATTGTGGTCAATCTTGCTGCTTTTTTTGAACTTTGTGATGCACTAGTCCTGCTCTGGGTACAGTCCTCCCAGGGAATGGTGTCTGATGCCAGTGTCAATGAGGTAAGGAACTGCACCTTGTTTTATTTTTAAAGAACAAAATTTATCTTTCTTGGCATAAAGATTCTTAGGGCTAAGACTAACTTTAGTGTTGTTATATGCCCAATATTATTTAAGAAACTTATTCTTAACAGTTTTAAATATACCTATACACATATTTAAAATCTTTATTGGGTTGTAATTTACATATTATAAACTGCATATATTTAAAGTGTATAAGTCTTGACATGTATACACCTGTGAAACCATTATCACAGTCAAGATAATGAACATATCCATCACCCCCAAAGGTTTCCTCATTCCCTTTTTATATTTTCTTCTTTCCTGTTCCCACCCACAACGAGGTAGCCATTGATCTGCTCTCTTAATGTGGATCAGTTGTATTTTCTATAGGTGGAATTATGCAGTATATATACTTTTTTATCTTCTTTCACTCAGCATTGTGATTTGGAGATGCATCCATGTGGTTTCATGTATCAGTCGTTCATTCCTCTTTATTGCTGAGTAGTATTCCATTGTGTGGATCTACTACAGTTTTTTTATTCGTTCACCTGTTGTTAGATTGTGACAGTTATATTTTAATCCACTTAAGTCCTCTTAGACATTATTGTCACATGTGGATTAAATGGAAATTTTAATCCAGATTATTCTAGTAAGTCTGGTAAAGTAGAGCAGCCAGTCTTAAACTTTTTGATCTCTGCCTCTATACTCTTAAAGGTTCTCAAAAACTCCAAAGATGTTACATCTGTCAGTTTTTACATATTAAGAACTGAATCTGAAAAACATAAAAAAAACCCATAAATTTGCTTAAAAATACAGTAGCAAAGAATTTCATGTTAATATGAATAACTTATTTCCAATAAAAAATAGCAATTTCTAAAATAAAATTTGAGAAATGTGGAACTGTTGTACATTCCTGCAAGTCTCTGTATGTCTGGCTTGTGAAAAGATGGATTCTTGTAGTATGTTGTTTGGGATAAAGTTTATGAAGAAAAACTGGCCTCCTATAGTTAGGAGGTTGGAAAGGGGAGGAATATTTTAGTAACCATTTCATATAATTTCAAATATTCTTATTTGATGGCACACCAAAAACGACAAGTAGTTTTGTAAGGGTTATTTGCAATGGAAAATCTGAGCAAATAATCAGTGAACTTCTTATGTTAAAATTCATTGGCCACGGCCAGGTGCGGTGGTTCACGCCTGTAACCCCAGGACTTTGGGAGGCTGAGGTGGGCGGATCACGAGGTCAGGAGATCGAGGCCATCCTGGCTAACACGGTGAAACCCCATCTCTACTAAAAATACAAAAAATTAGCCAGGCATGGTGGCGGGCACCTGTAGTCCCAGCTACTCGGGAGGCAGGAGAATCGCTTGAACCCAGGAGGCAGAGGTTGCAGTGAGTCGAGATCGTGCCATTGCACTCCAGCCTGGGGGACAGAGCAACACTCCGTCTAAAAAAAAAAAAAAAATTCATTGGCCTAGTTTGAACCTTGGATGGACTTTGACCCTGCGTTAGTTTATAGCTCGTGCAGTGGTAACTTGGAAAATATTGTTCACTGAGCTGGCACATTTCATTCTTCAATATAAATAAGTAAAAAGTCACACTTGTGAAAAATCACAAGTCTCTTCAGAAAAATCGTTACCAGGAAGTCATCAAACTCTGTTTTCCAGAATTTTTTTTGAGACAGAGTCTTGCTCTGTCGCCCATGCTGGGATGCAATGGTGTGATCTCAGCTCATTGCCAACCTCCGCCTCCTAGATTCAAGCGATTCTCCTGCCTCAGCCCCCTGAGTAGCCGGGACTACAGGCATGCGCCACCACACCTGGGTAATTTTTGTATTTTTAGTGGAGACGGGGTTTCACCATATTGGTCAGGCTGGTCTTGAACTCCTGACCTCAGGTGATCCACCTGTGTTGGCCTCTGTAAATGCTGGGATTAAAGGCATGAGCCACTGTTCCTGGCCAGTTTTCCAGAATTCTAAGTTTTGCTTAAAAGCGGAAATTTTATCATGGCAACATATATCCTCAATTTTTTTTTTTGAGACAGAGTTTCTCTCTTGTTGCCCAGGCTGGAGTGCAGTGGTGCCATCTTGGCTCACTGCAACCTCCGCCTGCTGGTTTCAAGTGATTTTCTTGCTTCAGCCTCCCGAGTAGCTGGGATTACAGGTGCGTGCCACCACGCTCAGCTAATTTTTTTGTATTTTTAGTGGAGATAGAGTTTCACCATGTTGGCCAGGCTGGTCTGGAACTCCTTACCTCAGATGATCTACCTGCCTCAGCCTCCCAGAATGCTGGATTACAGGTGTGAACCACCACACCTGGCCTCTCAATTGTTTTTCTTGAAGTGACAGGTTCACGTCATTGATTTTCAATGCAGTGTCTGTCAGATAGTCATAATTTGCCTGTCAGTCCTTCTTTTTTTGTACCATTAGTGTAAATGTCATCATAGTGAAAATGGCAAATAACATGATATTATGAAAATAGCTTTGACTTCATGGAACCACTATAGGAAATCACTTAATCTAGAAACAATGTTACTGTAAAAATGCATTATTCAAAGAGCCATGTTGGAGACTCATATTACCTGATTTGCATTGCAACCCTGTATTAAACAAAACCGTATGGTATTGTCTAAGAATAGACATTTAGACCAATAAAACAGAGGATTCACAGATAGACCCCCCCCCCATACATGGTCAGTTATTTTTGTTTTGTTTTTTGTTGAATATGCAAAGGTAATTTAATGGCAAAAAATGGTCTATTCAGTAAATGGTGATAGAAGAATTAGATGTTTATATAAAGTAAAATAAGCCTAGCCAGGCACGGTGGCTCATGCCTATAATCCTAAGTACTTTGGGAGGCCGAGGTGGGTGGATCACCTGAGGTCAGGAGTTCGAGACCAGGCTGGCTAACATGGTGAAACCCCTCTCTACTAAAAATGCAAAACAATTAGCTGGGTGTGGTGGCAGGCGCCTGTAATCCCAGCTACTCAGGAGGCTGAGGCAGGAGAATCACTTGAACCTGGGAGGTGGAGGTTGCAGTGAGCTGAGATTGCGCCATTGCACTCTAGCCTGGGTGATGGAGCAAGACGCTGTCTCAAAAAAAAAAAAGGGCCTTTACCCCTACCTCACATTATATGTAGTTACCTCAACATGGATGAAACCTTTAAAAATAGAACTGACACTATGAATTGGCTAAAAGAAAACATAGGAGAAGATCTTTACAATCTAAGTATAGGCAAAGATTTTTTAGGATTCTTTCTAAATGAAAAAAAATTGATAAATTGATTTCATCACAATTTAAAACTTCTATTCTTCATAGATACCTTTATGAACATACTGTGAGAAAATGAATATACTGGGAAGAACTGCTAACAAAACACATAAATTCCATAAACTAGATATAATACAACCTAGTTTTTAAAATGAGCAAGACATCTGAATAGAATATCTTCTTGGAAGTTCTATGAATGCCCAGTAAGAACTTTAAAAATTGCAATGTCATCAGTTATCAAAGAAATGTAACTTGAAACCACAGTGCGGTACCATCCACCAGAATAGAGTTAAAATTAAAGCTAAAGTTAAAATCATTAACAGCAACTATTGGCAAAGAAATGAAACAACTGAAACTCTTCTATACTTCTGGTCAGAGTACAAAATGGTACAGCTGCTTTGGAATACAGTTAGTAGTTTCTTATAAAATCTATACTTTGACCCAGCAATTCCATTTTCTCTAATAACTTTATGCTTCAAATATTAAGAGAAAAGATCTTCGCCTCCTCTGTCTGCCTTAATGTTCCTACATATATTCCAGTCCAGTCTTAGACTTTTCATGTATGTAAATTGAGCATTGATTGGCAATTATAGCCTATGTTGTGTGTCTTTTCCCGGGAGATGTTGGTGAGCAGTCTTGGCGCACTTTGTTTTTATTTTTCTTCTTTTTTCAGTCTTTCTTCATGTCATCTTATCTAAGAGACTTTGTTTTTAGATCTTAGGTTCTCTGCGGTGGCGGGACCGGTTCTGGACTGTGGCCGACACAGTAAAAGTAGATGCCCCAGGTCTGGCCCTTCTTGCCCTCCATTGGCACTGGGTTTTAAAACATCTGGTCCACCAGATCCCCCGACTTCTGATGAATTATGAAGAAAAGTAAGATTCATATTTAGAGTAATAATGTCAATGATTACAGACAGATGTTAAGGATAAGATTTGGAACCGAAACTGTTTCTTCTTGCTTTATTTTGGTTTATTCCCTTGGCATATTGGTGAATTTACAATTAAAAAAAAAAAAGAAAGAAAGAAAATATTAATGGCTTCTCTTACTGTCTAGCATTTCCCCCTTTCCTTATTTCCCCTGTGCCCTTGTTCTCCTTTAAAGATATTACAAAGAAGTTCAGACTGTCTCAGAACATATTCAGAATTGTCTGGGGAGCCAGACTGGTGGCTTCGCTGGTATAAAGAAGTTGCAGAAGTTCCTGGGACGACCGTTTCCTTTTAAGGTACACCTGGAAGCATTTAGTAAATAAAAGAAATTTGACTCTTCTTCTGAAGTCCTTCTGGAACTTGGGAACTGACATTGTATAAGATGAATCCTTGTCTTCAAAGCATAACTCTTGCAGTTTTCCCTTGGCATCTGGGGGTGATTGGTTCCAGGATTCTCCTTGAATACAAACATCCAGGAAAGCCCAAGACTTTTATATAAAATGGCGTTGTGTGTGTATATAACCTATACACTTTACATCATCTCTGAATTACTTATGGTGCCTCATACAATGTAAACGCTGTGTAAATAGTGATTATACTGTATTGCTTAGGTAATAATGACAAGATAAAAAAGTCCTTACGTGTTCAGTACAGATGCAACCATCCATTTTTCCCACTGAATATTTTCGACCCACGGTTGGTTGAATTGATGCGGAACCCACGCATAACAAGAGGGCAGGCTCTATCCCGTGAATCCTGTGTAGTAATTTGCTACATATTATCATCTTACTTATTGCTGAGACCGTTAAGGCTGGGTAGAGAGTTAACTTTATTACCACTGTAAAATCTCTTGACAGCAACAGGAATAAACAAGTCCTTTGTTTTCTGGAAACATTGGGAGTATATCATAAATTTATTCTGAGACCTGTATAGGCTACTAAAGAAAACCACATTTGTGCTCTATAGTATGCTCTTGTGGGTGTTGTTGTTTCAGGACAAGCTGGTGGTGGAGTGTTTTTCACAACTGAAGGTCCTTAACAAGGTCCTTGCCATCAGGGAGCAGATGTCTGCCCTTGGGGAGAGTGGATGGCAGGAAGACATTAACCGTCTCCAAGTGGTTGCTTCTCAATGGACATTAAAGAAAAGTCTCCTGCAAGCCTGGGGATTGATCCTCAGAGCAAATATTTTGGAAGATGTCAACCTAGGTAAAATATTCTAGCACTTGGCTAGCTGACAGATGCTCTGAAAATATCCTCTTGCTGGTAGTTAATAAGTTTTCCCTTAGATTTCTCTTTTCTGGGTGATGTGAGGGTAGAATATGTATACCTTTATATAAGTGTCAGGCATAGGGCTAAACTTCACATATATTTTTAATTCCATCAGAATCGTGTGGGTATTAATATCATTTCACAGATGAGAATCTCAAAGCTCAGGTTAAGGAGCTTAACTCCGGTT
This sequence comes from Pongo abelii, assembly GCF_028885655.2. Taxonomy (NCBI): domain Eukaryota; kingdom Metazoa; phylum Chordata; class Mammalia; order Primates; family Hominidae; genus Pongo; species Pongo abelii. The sequence goes on along the minus strand of NC_071990.2, from coordinate 90,416,975 downwards.
AGCTCAAGTTAAGCTTGCAGTCACATAGCAGGTTGTTGAGAATCTAGAGGCTGTACTCTTAACCACTGTGCTCTAATACAACATTTGTCTTTTTGTCCAGATGAATTGAAGAATTTTGTGCATGCTCAGTGTTTAGAACTCAAAGCCAAAGGACTCTCACTTGGTTTTCTGGAGAAAAAGCATGATGAAGCTTCCTCCCTGTCCCATCCAGACTTGACCTCCATAATCCACCTCACCAGGAGTGTTCAATTGTGGCCTGCAATGGAGTACCTGGCTATGCTTTGGCAGTACAAAGTGACAGCTGATTTTATGGCACAAGCTTGTCTCAGAAGGTAAACTATGCTTTCAGTTGTTTTCCTTGCGGGAACTTTTTTTCTTGATTATTCTGTGTATCCTATACCCATAAACAAACCACAGACTTGATGGGGATGGTTACTGAAGCAGAGAGAAGTGATTTGCCACTTCGGAAAGCCAAAATTTATGAAGGTTTTTTTTTTTTTTTACTAGTTTTGACTCTACTTTAAAAGTCACTGGGAATTTTATCAGAGTTGTTCATTTTTAGATAAATGTACTGTAAGTTTTATGTTACACTTTCCCTAATGTAGCAGCTTTCCAGTAGTTCATTGATAGTCCATACCCCACCCTCTCCCTCTTTATTTTTGGAACAGATTCAGCAAAAATCAACAACCCCAGATAAATGAGGAGATAAGTCATCTCATCTCATTTTGTCTTTATCACACACCTGTTACACCTCAAGAGCTTCGAGATCTGTGGTCCTTGCTGCGTCATAAGACGGTAAAAATCACAACAAGACATAAGCCTCCTTTACACTATGAGTTGATTAGATTTTCTGTGACAGACTGGTTGGAAAACATTTTATTTATTCTCAAAATTCCATATCGGAAACCTCAGGTTTTTTTGAATTGTGTCTTAAAGGGAGGAATTTTAAATATTCTTTTGTAGTAATTATGAGGGTATATTACAACTCTTATCACAGGAGTATTCATTTGGTTTCCAATTAAATGAGATGAAAATATTTGCTGCTTAAAATTTCCCAATTGCTTAAAAATATATTGTGAGAGTTTTTTATACTTTTTTGTACTTTTCCTCTCTAATAAATTGAATATGAATACTGGTACACTCCGGTTAACAGAATTTCATTAGTACAGCTTTAAATAAAACTGTAAACATGTCACATTCCTTGACCAAGTTGACAGGGGTGGTGGAGAAATGGAAAAATTTGGATTAATACCTTTAAACTTATGATAGTTTTAGATGGGTCTTAGAAGAAAGAAGACCTAATAATTTATGGAGTCTTTCTCAGATATTCTCTTACCTAATTATTCCTTTATTTCTAGGTGTCTCCTGAAGAAATTACATCTTTGTGGTCCGAGTTATTTAATTCCATGTTTATGTCTTTCTGGAGCAGTACTGTGACCACAAATCCAGAGTACTGGCTAATGTGGAACCCTTTGCCTGGTATGCAGCAGAGGGAGGCACCCAAGTCCGTTTTGGACTCCACATTGAAGGTTTGTTGGTCTAAAATTATAAAAAATGTTTGGTAGTGGCAAAAGAGTTTCTGAATGGATCTATCAATAAACATTTATTCCTAGCATACAGTAGTGACTAAACAGGTGATTGCAACACTTTATTTTCTGCAGAATGTTAAATAAGTGTACTGTCAGTAAAAGTATACCATGTTAATTTGTGAAATTTTGAGATAAGTCAAAAAAGGTTTTATTGAAAAAGTGTATTTTTTCTAATTAAAACATTTTTCCCACTATAAAACATTTAAACAGTGCAGATGTATGTATATATAATACAGAATTCATTAGAAATATCCACTCTGTTCTATATCCTTCTGTTTACATATATTTTTATATTAAATACATATGTAAACAAAAATAAGTACATATATATGTAACAGAAATGTGTATGTCATTCCAGCTTATTTTTAAAAGTTACTCCATTGTATCAATGTGCTTGAATTTATTTTAATCACTTTCTTACTGATAAAGTGTTGAAGTTTCTTACATTTTCTCCCTCTTCCTATAATAAGCATGCCACATTGACTATCCTAGTATACATCTTTGTCCGCTTGTTGGAGCATTTCTATGCATAAGTTGTTAGAATTAGAATTGAATCCTTGGTCACAGTGTGTACACATTAAAAACAAAATTACGGTTATTGCCAGACTGGAGATGTGGTTTTTGCTTTTCACTTTTTTAAAGATGTGAAGAGCCAGTGAAGAGGGAAGTCCTGAAGTCTTAGATGACCACAGTGAGGTTTAGTTTCCTTTAACATAGAGATGAGGACCTGTTCATCTGCTTGCTACACTAGGTGTTATAAACATTTCCAATTGTTTCTGTCATATAGTTAAAAAGAACTCATTTGCACTTCTTTGATAAGTGTGAAGATTGAACATATTTTCACGTTTACTGATCCCCTTTAGTTCTTCTCTGAATTTTCGAGTCATAGTTGTGCTTTTTTAAAAAAAAAATTGTGTTGGTCAGGCACTGTAGCTCACGCCTGTAATCCCAGCACTTTGGGAGGCTGAGGCGGGTGGATCATTTGAGGTCAGGAGTTCAAGACCAGCCTGGCCAACGTGGTGAAACCCTGTCTCTACCAAAAATACAAAAATTAGCTGGGCAATAGTGGTGTGCGCCTGAATCCTGGCTTCTTGGGAGGCTGAGTCAGGAGAATCGCTTGGGCCTGGGAGGCGGAGTTTGTAGTGAGCCAAGATTGCGCCATTGTACTCCAGTCTGGGTGACACAGTGAGACCCTGTCTCCAAAAAAAAAAAAAAAAAAAAAAAAAAAAGGGTTGTTCAGCATCAGTTTATTATTGAAGATCTTTTTATATATTATGGATATTAAGCCTTTGCCCAATATGAGTTGGAAGTATATTTCTAGTTTTCTGTCATCTCTCAATTTTGTTTTCTTATATGTCACAAGTTTTATAATTTTTTCCCTCCAAATATGCCAGTCCCTTCTACTTATTGAGTTTAGTGTCATGCTTTTAAAAAATGTCTTCCTTCATCACCTCAGGAGTTCAAAACTATTTTCCATTATTTTCTCCTATATTTTTATTTTATGTTCAAATCTATTTCATCTGTATATGTTGTTTTATGGGGATGCAAATTTTTTCTTTTATACAAACAGATCCAAAAGCGATGTAATAACATCATTTTGACTAATTCCTCCTTTCCACTCTCATGTGAAATGCCTTATTGCCCCAAATGTTTTTGGATTTACCTGAACTCTATTCCATTCTTTTGCACTATCAAAATGGATTTATTGTAAAACACCCCTCAAAGCCTTTAGTGATAACCTTTGGATCCCTGAGGGTTGTATGGCATTATACAGAGTTGACTATCACACACATTTGGCTGTCACCCTTTGACAACCCTTTGCTGTGGACAGCCATTACTGTGTCCCATCTAACAGTCTAAGGAGCACAGACATGGCAAATTTTGTCCCTGGCTCTTACATCTGTCTCTCACTCCTTTCCTTGCACCCTGAGTTGGCTCTCATCCTCCTGCAGTGTGTCTCTTTCCCTTCTGCAAGAATGTGCTCCCTGATTCCCAGGTTTGCAGGCTTTTCCTCATGCATTACTAAAGCATCCATTGCTCATTTCCTAGAGCATGGAGTCCACTTTCATTTAAGGTATACTTACCTTTTCTGTCCTTCTAGTCCAGTCTCTGAGTGATGCTTACCTGTTCCAAGCAACCTGAACTGTCTGTTTCTTTCCTCTCAGGTTCCCTAATGCTGCTTCTGGAAATAGTCTTAATTTCTAAAAGTTATTGACTCTTCTCTTGTCCTTTAGGGCCCTGGCAATCTCAATAGACCCATATTCTCTAAGTGCTGCTTTGAAGTCTTAACCAGCAGCTGGAGAGCAAGTCCCTGGGATGTGAGTGGCCTCCCCATCCTTTCCTCCTCTCACGTGACCCTAGGAGAGTGGGTTGAGAGAACTCAGCAGCTCCAGGACATCAGTTCGATGCTTTGGACTAACATGGCTATCTCTTCAGTAGCAGAATTCAGGTATTCCCTTGCCCTGGAAGCAGACTGTAAAGTTCCTGTCTTTTCTCCACAGCATGGAGCAGAGACCCAGTGAGAACTTCCTTCTGTAGTGGCTAGTTCTGGTCTTTGAAGTGAGGGTATTTTCTGCCTGAATCAGCATGTTTTCAGGCTACCATGAGCTGGCTGGTTCCTCTGTCAGTTTTAAGCATATTGTGATCAAGAGGGTGAACTTAGTAAACCAAATAAGACCATGTGAAAACAGAAATTCACCTCCACATATTGATGCTGCATTCTGTGGTTATCATTTCTTGAGAGAATTAGAGTGTATGAAAAGGAATGCTTTTTGATACAGTACAAACCTTTCAGTGCTTTCTTTTTGTCCCCACAGACGCACGGATTCCCAGCTCCAGGGGCAGGTGCTGTTCCGGCACCTGGCAGGCCTAGCAGAGCTGCTCCCAGAGTCCCAGCGGCAGGAGTACATGCAGAACTGTGACCAGCTGCTGTTTGGGAGCAGCCAGGCCTTCCAGCATGTGGGCCAGACACTTGGGGACATGGCTGGTCAGGAGGTGCTGCCCAAGGAACTGCTCTGCCAATTGCTCACCTCCCTGCACCACTTATTTGGTGAAGGGGAGAGTAAGAGGAGCCTGCCTGAGCCAGCCCAGCGTGGGAGCCTCTGGGTGAGCCTCGGCTTGCTCCAGATTCAGACATGGCTTCCCCAGGCACGCTTTGACCCTGCGGTGAAGAGGGAGTACAAGCTCAATTACGCCAAGGAAGAGGTATGGGAGGCAAGAGTTTGGAGCATGGGCTCCTTCCCTGACGTGCTGGGTTTGCTTATTGTATTACTCCTTTTATTCCCTTTTGGGTGCTCAGATCATCACAAGCATGATATTGCATAAGTTGCCTTGTGACTTCCCAGAAGTCTGTTTTAGAGACTGTATTTTCCCCTTTGAGAGTTCTCCTGACTATACTCACACTCTGGGAGGAGCCCTTCCTAAGGTTCTGAGGTCTCTGCCAATAGGTGCAATGGGCAGAGGGCAGGTAGAAAACCCGAGCCATTGTCAGAAATACTGGTATCTCTCACTGTCTCTGGACTCTGTCTACCTGAGCTTAGTTTTGGATATTTGGGTTTTTGTTTGTTTGTTTTTGAGACGGAGCCTCGCTTTGTTGTCCAGGCAGGAGTGCAGTGGCACGATCTCGGCTCACTGCAACCTCTGCCTCCTGGGTTCAAGCAATTCTCTGCCTCAGCCTCCCGAGTAGCTGGGATTACAGGAACCTGCCACCATGCCTGGCTAATTTTTGTATTTTTAGTAGAGACGGGGTTTCACCATCTTGGCCAGGCTGGTCTTGAATCCTGACCTCAAGTGATCCACCCGCCTTGGCCTCCCAAAGTGCTGGGATTATAGGTGTGAACTACCATGGCCAGCCTGGATTTGGATATTTCTTTAGATACAATATAGTATCCCTATGTCTTAGGAATTTTTAACTTATTGGTGCTTGCCATCTAAAACTCAAGAATCAAGTAGACGCTGGGTGTGGTGGCCTCACCCTGTAATCTCAGCACTTTGCGGGGCTGAAGTGGGAGGAGCAGTTGAGCCTAGGAGTTTGAGACTAACCTGGGCCACCACATAGTAAGATTCCTGTCTCTACAAAAAAAGGAAAAAAAAAAAAAGCTGGGTGTGGTGGCATGTGCTTATAGTACCAGCTACTCACGAGGCTGAAGCAGGAGGATCACTTGAGCCTGGGAGGTCAAGGCTGTGGTGAGCCATGACTGCACCACTGCACTCCAGCCAGGCTACAGAGCTGAGACCTTGTCTTAAAAAAGAATCAAGTTGATTTAGGTAATGTGGTATCCCTTGCTATTTGAAGTTTTGAACCAAGTTCAGGAACTAAATACATTAAGATAATGGTATGTTAGTATATATTTTGAAGAAGGAAAATTATATTAGTTGGAGTGAAGGCTAAGCTCCTATAGCAGAGAGACTAAAAAATTCAGTGGTATAAATAAGATCGTTTCTTTCCCCTCACAGCTCTGATGTGAGTGGTGTAGATTAAAGGAGCAGAGCCACCTCTCCTTGGGTCATTCAGGAACCCAGATTCCTTCCATCTTGTTCTTCTATGTGTCCCAGGACATTGTCCTCATGTGCATGGTCATAGCTGGGACACAGTGGACTAACTTCTCTCTTTTCCATTAGTTACACCAACTGCAGTGTGAATGGAAGACCCGGAACCTGTCATCCCAGCTGCAGACTGGAAGAGACCTGGAAGATGAAGTCGTTGTCAGCTACTCTCATCCTCACGTCAGGTAACACAGTAGACTGATTATTTGTTTTGGAGATTACTGACTCTCCTTTTGATGTAATGTAGTTATGGTGTGAGTAGAAGTGATAATATACACCTCTAAACTACATTAGCAATTAGATGCCAAAGCCTTGTTTATAGTCAGGAAAAATAATATGCCTTGTGAAAGGAGGAGAGGGGGGCTATTCAAGGTGTGTGTTCACATAGGGCCAAGATGTTTGAAGCCAAAACTTAGTCTCAGCATAGAAGAAGTGGGGTGTGATAGTATGCACTATATTTCTCTGCTATTCTTGGCTGTAGGTCTGTTACTAGGAAATACGGTACAGGTTGGGGATCCCTTATCCAAAATGCCTGGGACCAGAAGTGTTTTGGATTTGGGGTTTGTTTTTTTCTTCAAATTTTGGAATATTTATACCAGTTGAGCATCCCAGATCTGAAAATCTGGAATCCAAAATACTTTAATGAGCATTTTCTTTAAGTGTCATATTGGCTGGCAGTCAAGAAGTTGGGAGCATTTTGATATTTGGATTTGGGATGCTCAGCCTGTATAGTGTAGTAGGTTCTGAGTTCCAGTCCTACTCCTGACCTTTGGTTTTAGACATTGGGTAGATCACTTAATGGCTTACATCTCAGTGTCCATATCAGCATAAGAAGGGTAATTGTAGTTATCTACTCCAGTGAGTCATGATGAGGCTTCAGTAAGATATGCATCTGAGCACCAGCAACATACATGACACAGTAACTGCTGTGTAAATGTTATCCATTTTCATTAACTAATTGTCAGTATTATCACGACTGAGATAATATTGGAAATATTTCACAGCAGCTGATATTTCTTCCTTCTGTTTTCCTAGCTGAGGATCCAATCTAGATTTGCTGCTCTTTTTCTGACATAATTGGCATATTGTGTTAATTTCCCTTTAGGACGCTTCGCCAAAGGATGGATCGGCTGGATAATTTAACCTGTCGCCTGTTGAAGAAACAGGCCTTTAGACCCCAGCTGCCTGCCTACGAGTCCCTGGTTCAGGAGATCCACCACTACGTCACCAGCATCGCCAAGGCCCCTGCTGTTCAGGATCTGCTCACACGGCTCCTGCAGGCCCTCCACATGGATGGGCCACGGTCTGCCCAAGTAGCCCAGAGCCTTCTAAAGGAGGAGGCCTCTTGGCAGCAGTCACACCACCAGTTCCGGAAGCGGCTGGCAGAGGAGTACACCTTCTATCCAGATGCTGTGAGCCCACTGCAGGCATCCATATTGCAGTTACAACATGGCATGAGGCTGGTGGCCTCTGAGCTCCACACCTCACTCCACAGCAGTATGGTTGGTGCAGACGGGCTGGGGACTCTGGCCACAGCCTTGCTGGCTTTCCCATCGGTGGGCCCCACCTTCCCCACTTACTATGCTCATGCAGACACTTTGTGCTCAGTGAAGTCTGAGGAGGTTCTACGAGGCCTTGGGAAGCTAATCCTCAAGCGCTCAGGAGGAAAGGAGCTGGAAGGCAAGGGCCAGAAAGCCTGTCCCACTCGGGAGCAGCTGCTGATGAATGCTCTCCTTTACCTGCGCTCTCATGTGTTATGCAAGGGAGAGTTGGACCAGAGGGCCCTGCAGCTCTTCAGACATGTGTGTCAGGTGAGCCATCTCTGGGAGGCCTGCCCTGCCCTTCCTCCTGCAGAGAGCCAGGTTCACAGCAGGGCGGCCTGCAGGATATTAGCATGCCTAGTAGATACACAGTGTCGTTGGGGCGTGGGCATTTTGTTTTCTGTTCCTTCCTTTTCCCTATTTAACTATCATGTTTGGGGACCTTTGCCTCTCAGTTTTTAAGAGATTAAAAAAAAAAAAATGAGAGCGCCCTTTATTATACACTACACGTGTTTTCTCCCAGTTTGTCAGTTGTCTTTTGACTTTATGGTAATTTTGCCAGGTACTTATGTCAACTTGCATTAAGATGTTCCCTTATTAATAAAAGTAATTTGCTCTCATTGTATGCAATTAAGAGAATACTAAAATTGCTAATGATCCTAGCACTTAAAGCTGTGTAAACGCTGCTAACATACCAGGTATCCCATTCCAGGCTTGCTTGTGTGTGTATATATATTAATATTTATCTGTAGCTGTATGTCTGTGACACTCCAAATTATTAAAAATTTGTCCCAGTGGCTTACAAATTTTTTTTTTAGTAGCAGCAGATTTTAAAAAATACAAATCTTAGCATAGTTAACAGAAAAAAAGAGTTGCTCCGGTTAAGGTAGATTCTAATCCCCCCCAGGGCCCGTGTGACATGTCCTTAAATTGCTACAAAATGTACAACAAACCACTAGTAAAGTTTATTCTATTTGATAACTCTATTTGCTTTTAAACACTTCATGTATAATGATTATTTTCCTGTTATTCTGTATTCTTCATCTGCTTCATATTTAGTGACTGCCAAGTATTCTATTATATGTTTATGACACAAGTAATTTAACTATTTTCCTATCATTGAACATTTACATTTGTATATACTTTTTACTATTTTGCCAAACAAAACAAAACAAGAAAAAAAACCAACCCAATGCCACAGTAAATAGTCTCACAGCTATATATTTGGATACAAATTTGAGATCAGGATTGCTGGGACAAAGATTAAACATACTTCTTAGGCTTTACATGCAAATTACCTTCCTAGATGGTGGGTGCTTATTTCCTCAACCTCAGCAGTACTGGATGGTTCTTTAATTTACAATTTTTGCCAGTTTAAAGATCTAAAATCTTAGAAGTGGTAGGGAATTTCAGAAGTGTCTGGTAAGACGCATTCCAGTTTTGCCTGATTCGTGCCCTTTGACCACCCAGTCCCTAGTCTAAGTGTTTCTTTTCTGAACCCCTTGGCCACTTGGGGTGCCACCCAAGTGTTGTCTGAACCACAACCCTCTCACGGCCAACCCTGAGTCTGTCCTTGTTACAAAGCACCTTTACCTCTTGACAGGAAGTTCCCATTAGCTGTACTGTGGCAAGTTTTACACCTTCAAAATTACAGTGACACAGCAGAGGGGATTTAGGAAACTGGTTGCTGAGGCTACACACTTGGAAAACAAAACCCATTTGCTCTTTATTCCATGGAATTTAGTTTCTTGGATGTTGGCTTTTATTTGTTTTTGAATCATGATACTTTCATTTTCATGAGAAATTAATAGCAAATCTTGCCTTTGTGAATGCCTCAGCAAAGAAAGCTCAGCTTCTTTCTGTCTGTATGACTTTCAGGAAATCATCAATGAGTGGGATGAGCAGGAACGCATAGCCCAAGAGAAGGCTGAGCAGGAAAGTAGCCTGTATAGATACAGGAGCAGGAACTCTAGGACAGCCCTGAGTGACGAGGAGGAGGAAGAACAGGAGTTCAGAAAACAGTTCCCCCTGCATGAAAAGGTAGGGCAGTGGTGGCAGGGTTTGTTCTGGAATGAATTCCCTTGATGCCATATACATTCCCTCTGATGGCTTTCTCTCTTCCTCTTTATCTCTCTCTCTGTATGTATGTATTTTAGAGACTGGTTCTTGCTCTATCACCGAGGCTGGAGTGCAGTGGCGCAATCATAGCTCACTGCAGCCTCAAACTCCTGGGCTCAAACAATCCTCCCAAGTAGCTATGACTGCATATGCATGCTACCACACCCTGCCAGTTTTTATATTTTTTACAGAGACAGGGTCTCACTATGTCGCCCAGGGTGTCTCAAACTCCTGACCTCAAGTGATCCTCCCTTCTCGGCCTCCCAAAGCACAGGGATTACAGGTGTGAGCCACTGTGCCCAGCCTGTAGTCTTTTAAAATATATTTTAATACATATATTAGTCCTATTTCATTTTTTCAATCATTCTTATGCTTTCTTTCTTCCTTTTAGTCTGATTAGAAGTAGATTTTGATTTTTAAAAGTTCAATTGCTCTAATGCTATTTATAGGACTTTGCAGATATTTTGGTACAGCCAACGTTGGAGGAGAACAAAGGAACTTCAGATGGGCAAGAAGAGGAAGCAGCCACAAACCCAGCTCTCCTCTCCCAGAATTCAATGCAGGCAGTAATGCTGATACACCAGCAATTGTGTCTCAACTTTGCTCGATCCCTCTGGTATCAACAGACTCTGCCGCCACATGAAGCAAAGCATTACCTCAGCCTGTTTCTGTCTTGCTATCAGACTGGGGCATCGCTTGTGACACACTTCTACCCCCTGATGGGTATGGTAGTTTACTTTTGTTATGCCTCTGGGAAATGAAAGCAAATGCAAATAGATACTGTTGCTATTCTGTAACAATCACACTCATGAATTTCCTGTTTTCGCATAATTCCTTATTGGAGTTTCCTTGGCTTAAAAAACTGAAGCTGATTCAAGAAAATTGATTTAGGATTCTGTAATAAGATGGATTTTCATCAGTGTACAAATAGGCCAAGAAAAAGATGGATTTTTATTGTTTGGATCCTCTGGGGTGAGGGATTAAGAAAATAAGGATAAGGACTTAATTTAAATGTGTATGTGTATGTGTTTTTTTTCCTTAGCATTATTTCTGCTGTCAAATAGCCTTAGTGCTTTTCAAATGAAATACTATATACCTGGGAGCAACCAATCTTGTGGAATATGGTTTAATAGTTGGTTCATTGCAATTTCCTACATGATTTCTTGGCATTATTTCATAGAAGTAGGAAGGAGGCTGTAAGTTTCCTTTCTGTTTACCTAGAATAGGTATAAAAACTGAGAATTTGGATGCACTGAGTTAACCCCTACACCATTTGTTTATACCTAGGCAGTTTCTGACTTCCTCTGCACATTCCAGAAACTTGAGAGCTTTAGGTTGCTACTATAGTATTAGGTTGCTACTATAGTATTAGGATTACATTTCTCTAGGCCAATATTGCTTTGGGGGAGAATAGCATTCATTAGTCCCAATTAGTTCATTGTTGCTGATGTTTCTTTTCCTTCTTTTTTTTTTTTTTTTTCTTTTTTTTTGAGACAGAGTCTTGCTCTGTTTCTCAGGCTGGAGTGCAGTGGCATGATCTCAGCTCACTGCAACCTCTGCCTCCCAGATTCAAGCAATTCTTGTGCCTCAGGCCGGCAAGAAGCTGGGATTACAGGCACATGCATGTCTGGCTAGTGTTTGTATTTTTAGTAGAAATGAGGTTTCACCATGTTGGCCAGGATGGTCTCAAACTCCTGGCCTCAAGCAGTCTGCCTGCCTCGGCTTCCCAAAGTGCTGGGATTACAGACATGAGCCACTGCACCTGGCCCTGTTGCTGACATCTTTTTGACATGTTGATAGATCAACTTACTGAATTCACTGACTTTACCATGATGTTAACTTCACAGGAGTTGAACTGAATGACCGACTCTTGGGCAGCCAACTTTTGGCCTGTACCCTCTCCCATAACACTCTTTTTGGGGAGGCACCCTCGGACCTGATGGTGAAACCTGATGGGCCCTATGACTTCTACCAGCATCCCAATGTTCCAGAAGCACGGCGGTGTCAACCTGTGCTTCAAGGTTTCTCAGAGGCTGTCAGTCACTTGCTGCAGGACTGGCCAGAACACCCAGCGCTTGAACAGGTAGGGCAGCTGTTGAGGAAGGAATGCTCACAGTACTGAATCTGCAATGAGGATGCAGCCTTACCATTATCCCTGGGGGCACCCACTTGCACATGTATACATATAAACAAAGGCTTAAAGAACTGCAGTTCAATGAGATGCTACTTATTAACTGCAGGATGAACACACCAGTTTTGTATTTCTCTTGTATAAATGATTGGGGATTCTGTTAATTTTATTTGTTGGTCAGGAGTTGCTGACCACATAATAAAATGCTGCCATGTTGCTCTGTTTTTTTTTCAGAGGTGTTTTAAAAGTAGAGAACTGGGGGGAAACTTCTGGTCAGGACTCTCTTCAGTACCCTGTGACTTAGGATCACTGGTATTCCTGCTGAGTATTACCCAAATCTTTATTTCTGCAGCTCCTGGTTATAATGGACAGAATTCGTAGTTTCCCACTTTCCAGTCCCATCTCAAAGTTCCTGAATGGCTTAGAGATCCTTCTGGCAAAGGCACAGGTGAGCTAATCCCTCTCTTCCTCATTTTAGTTGGTGGTCAGTTGGCAAAAGATACATCTTGTGGCACCTTTGTTGTTAGACAGAAAATTATAGTTTGGGCTGGAAAAAGATAAACATCCTTGGTTTTTATGGCATGGGGTGAGATCATTGCAAGTGAGGCTGTTGCCCCTGTGGTGAGGGCTAGCTGCCTTGCCTTTTATCCAGTGGGATGCAGTATCTACCGGTAATGAGGTTGCACTCCTCCCAGCCTTCCAGGTGGGCCTTCAGTCCAACTGAGTGCCCACATAACACGGTTCCCCTCAATGCCCTCATGGCCTCTAAGTTAGCTGTTGCCTCCCCATTGGACAGAAAAGGGCCACATATCTTTGTTCTAGGTCAGACAGCAAAGAGCACGAATTCGGGCTCCAGTCTATAAACACTGTGCTTTTTTGCCAGCCTCTAAACTTGGCTCTGGTGGAGTTCTGTCATGTGAACAGAAAGAACTTGAAGCTGGATACACTGTAAATTCATTCCTACAATTGGTGCAAGTTGTTTAAGGGCCCAGTAGTCTTCACTCAAGCAAAGTTCAAGATGTTCTTGAGGGAGGAGGTGATTATGGCATTGAATAATGTCTGTAGTAAATTTTATCTTTGTTTCTTTAGGATTGGGAGGAAAATGCAAGTCGAGCTTTGTCTTTGCGGAAACATCTTGATTCGATCAGTCAGATGATCATTCGGTGGCGTAAACTGGAGCTGAAGTAAGTGACTCTCCTTCCCTCTCCTAAACTTAGGTTGTAAGGGCTTTTGTCTTTTGGTAGTTTAAATTTCTTTAGGATTTATATTGTATTACAGCTACAGAATGTGCTTTTCAGTTATTAATCACAGAGTTAAAAGTAGGGTATTAAAATGACCTGAATACAGTCCAGACAACAGCATATATTCTTGAGGGAGGAAACCAGGTGGCTCCTCCATCTCCATTTGGGAGGAGAGAATAGTGAGCATGTAGCTTCTGCATCTCTGGTTTCAGATATTTCAAATGGGTTTCCCTAAATGCCTCCTTGGCTTCTTCTCATTTCAGCTGCTGGTCCATGAGTTTGGATAATACTATGAAGCGCCACACTGAGAAATCCACCAAGCACTGGTTCTCCATCTATCAGATGCTTGAGAAGCACATGCAGGAACAAACAGAAGAACAGGAAGGTAATGCCTAGCAGTACATTTCCTGCCCACTTAGAGCTTCCCGGCTAAATGGAGTGCTGCAAAGTGTAGGATTTTCCTGCTCCCGCTTCTCCCGCTACACGACTTTCATGGGAATGCCTCCCATTTGACTTCATGACATTTCTGAGAGGTCAGCCAAGAAAACTGTAAATCACGCTTATCTAACTGAGAGAATAATAACAAAAGTCTGAGAGGTTTAAATGTCTTCTCCAAAAGTCTAGAGAACCAGTCGTATGATAAGGTTTCCTTCTTCTCTATGTCCATGATAGAAGTCAAACTGAAAGCTGACTTTTTGGTACGTAGTAGCCAACATGCTTGAATGAACAGTCTTTTATTTTATACTTGTGACAAGCACCTTATAATTCATTTTCATAATTTGCTGTGAGTGCACTTAACACCTGCTGTATGTGCAGCTGCTACTTTTATTTATTTATTTATTTATTTATTTATTTATTTATTTATTTTTATTTATTTATTTTTTGAGACAGTCTTTCTCTGTTGCCCAGGCTGGAGTACAGTGGTACGATCTCAGCTCCCTGCAGCCTCCGCCTCCCAGGCTCAAGTGACTCTCCTACTTCAGCCTTCTGAGTAGCTGGGATTACCGGTGCCCACCACCATGCCTGGCTAATTTTTGTATTTTTAGTAGACACGAGGTTTCACCATGTTGGCCAGGCTGGTTTTGAACTCCTGACCTCAAATGATCTGCCCACCTTGGCCTCCCGGAGTGCTGGGATTACAGGTGTGAGCCATCACACCGGCCTGTTACTTTTAAATCAGCTTAGAATTTGGCCATGGTCCTTGCTTGAGAGCTTCACATTGTGATGTCTACCTCTTGGCCATCCATAGTATCCCAAATAGATTGCGTGCATGTTAGGAATAGGGAGTCATGGTCGAAGGAACATATATATTTTTCTCTTTGAATTTTTAAAGATGACAAACAGATGACCTTGATGTTGCTGGTCAGCACGTTACAAGCATTTATTGAAGGATCCTCGCTGGGAGAGTTCCATGTGCGACTTCAGATGTTACTGGTTTTCCATTGTCATGTCTTGCTGATGCCACAGGTTGAAGGAAAGGGTGAGGATTTTTTTTTTCCTTTGCTTTGACATTGCACGACTAAAATGAGTTAGGCTTTGAATTTTCTACATGAGACAGGTGCCTTGTTGCACTCTAGGTTTTAAACAAGACACATTTAGTTATGTTTAATGCAATTCACATTAGATATAGAGAAGAATATTCAAAGTGAGGTGCAGATGGTTATAAGTTTAGCACTGACTAGTGAGCTCTGGCAGAGGTAAATTGCCAGATGAAGATCTCAGGACCTAGCATGTTGAGGCAGCACATCTCTCTGTCTAGACACGGTAAATGTCCTGCTAAGCTGCTTCTTGATCCAGGCCATTATTAGTTTCTTTCATCCAGTGAGAGCACTGCCAGCCATCAAGGAACTGCACCTTAAACTGCCCGCTGTCAAGTACTTTCCCTGACCACAGCAACTGGGATAAAAGTCTCACTACAAGATGAGTATAGATTGTACATGAATGAGCATTTGAGGTGAACTGCTTAATATGCCATCTTTTAAAAAAAGCTCAGTTTCTGCTGATTTTACAATAAGATTCACAGAAAGAATTTGACATTGTGATTTTGGAAGAACCTAGGAGTACATCATCTTCAAGAACAAAAGTGCAAAAAAACATCTGTTATAAGCAGAAGTGAAAAATAGGGGAGTGTTGACAGCCTGCATCTCTGGGAAATGCTAAACTCAGACAGGATCCCTAAATAATGCACCTGTGAAACTCACTGTAATCTCATGGCATAGAGAGTAATGAGGAAGGGTCATCACTGAAATATGAAGGCCACAGCTGGCCCCAGTAGCACATGCAGCAAGTGTGGTGTTTTTGTTTCCTTTTCATTTCTTCCAGATTCACTTTGCAGTGTTCTATGGAATTTGTACCATTATTACAAGCAATTCTTTGACCGGGTCCAGGCCAAAATTGTGGAACTTCGTTCCCCCCTAGAAAAAGAACTTAAAGTAAGATGAACAGCTGTCATGATCACTCTTGGGAGGACAAAATCAGCAAATTCTCTTTCGTTAACCATGTTATCCATTTAACACTGAGGCAGGGACCTAGGGGAACAGAGGTGAGCATTGCCACTGCTAGGGAGGATGGCAATATGTACATCGGTGGCATTGGCTTCTTTTGTCACCTGCAGAGTGTGTGAGGGATTGGTGGAGTGGCCAGTCAGAGCCTCCTCAGAGGACTGCCACAGAAATCTGTTTGTGCTCCCCTGGCTTTGCCCAGGCCTGTCTCCCACCTCAGAGCTATGCCATGTTGTATTGGTCCACACACTACTGAATTACCATGGGGGAAGGAGGGACCTCTCTTTTTGATATTCTCAGTGGTTGTGGAACCAACCATGGTACAAGGGACATGACTAACTTGGTGGTTCCTAAGCTGGAGTATATGTCAGGTGACTTAGTGACTGTAGCAGCACTCTTTTTTTTTTTTTTTTTTTAAATCAGTTTGAGACCAAAACATGTGTTGTTTTTGTTTTTGTTTTTTGAGACCCAGTCTCACTCTGTTGCCTAGGCTGGAGTGCAGTGGCACAATCTCAGCTCACTGCAGCCTTTGTCTCCTGGGTTCAAGCAATTCTCCTGCCTCAGCTTCCTGAGTAGCTGGGACTACAGGTGCAAGCCACCAAGCCCGGCTATTTTTTCTATTTTTAGTAGAGACGGGGTTTCACCATGTTGGCCAAGATGGTCTCAATCTCCTTACCTCATGATTCCGCCCACCTTGGCCTCCCAAAGTGCTGGGATTACAGGTGTGAGCCACCGCGCCTGGCCCATGGTTTCTTTTTTAGACTTGTTTTACTTGTTCACTGACACACAGTCCTGTGTTTGGGATAGAGTGGGCTCTGGTCTTCGCTGAACAGAAATCTAGAAAGAAACAGAATGACACTAGCTTTATAAAGTCATTTCTTGAACATCATTTATCTTACAGGAATTTGTTAAGATTTCCAAGTGGAATGATGTCAGCTTCTGGTCCATTAAGCAATCTGTAGAAAAGACACACAGGTAATCCATCTTTTAAAACTGGGGACAACCAAAATAGAATAGAATTTTGTGTGGTAGGGAGCAAGACAACATAGTTACCATAACCTAACTTAAGTGTGTTAAACTTCTCAAAAAATAACACCTTGATTGTTTTGATGTTGCTTTCAACACCACCCCCTTCTTCTCCAAGCAAAGCCTACCTGCAGTAAGGATTAGTGTGCCTTGAGACAGCAGGCTATGTCTCAAGTCTTCTGCCACCCACTAGCTGTATACTTTGAGCAAAGCAATCCCATTCTTTCTGGCTTTAGTTTCTCTTCTAGAAAAGGAGGATAACAGTACCTGCCATACTTTTTCTCTTAAAAATAAAATAACTATTAATATTTAAGGAGAGCATTGTATATAAAAGGTACAGGATATTAAATTATGTATGGATGCATGATAATGTATTTTTTATATTTCTTCACTTGCTAATCCAGTTTTTTTCTTCTTATCTCTGTCATTACCTGGGGACAGGACCCTCTTTAAATTCATGAAGAAATTTGAAGCAGTCCTGAGTGAACCCTGCCGGTCATCCCTGGTGGAGAGTGACAAGGAAGAACAGCCTGACTTTTTGCCCAGACCAACAGATGGAGCTGCAAGTGAACTGTCTTCCGTTCAGAATCTGAACAGGGCACTGAGGGAGACCCTGTTAGCCCGACCAGCAGCTGGGCAGGTACTTGGTTGTGGGACAGTGCTGGCTTATTCCCAAGCCAGTCAAGTGGGATCTGTGTTTTATGTGCAAGGCATGCCTCAGTACTAGACAAGAAAATGCCTTTGAAATCTTGTTCTTTGGACATATATAGCATGTATTTGTTTGCCTGATTTCCCTGCAGAATAAGGCAAAAAATCTTGGGTTTTTTTTTTTTGCTCTTTTTGAGACAGAGTCTTGCGCTGTTGCCCAGGCATGATTATGGCTCACTGCAGTCTCAACCTCCTGGGCTCAAATGATCCTTCCACGTCAACCTCCTGAGTGCCGGGACCACAGGCACATGCCACCATGCCCAGCTAATTTTTTTTTTTTTTTTGTAGAGATGGGGTCTCACTTTGTTGCCCAGGCTGGTCTCGAACTTTTAGTTTTTTTTGTTTTTTTTTTGTTTGTTTTTTTAAGACAGAGTCTCACTCAGGCTGGAGTGCAGTGGCACGATCTCGGCTCACTGCAAGCTCCACCTCCTGAGTTCATGCCATTCTCCTGCCTCAGCCTCCCGAGTAGCTGGGACTGCAGGTGCCTGCCACCACACCTGGCTAATTTTTTGTATTTTTAGTAGAGATGGGGTTTCACTGTGTTAGCCAGGATGGTCTCGATCTCCTGACCTCATGATCTGCCCACCTCAGCCTCCCAAAGTGCTGGGATTACAGGTGGGAGCCACCGCTACCGGCCGAACTTTTAGTCTTAAGTGATCCTCCCTGCCTCGGCCTCCCAAAGAGCTGGGATTATGGGCATGAGTCATCGCACTTGGCCTTGCTGCTTAAAATTTAATGTCAGCCTGTGAGAATAATTGTGCTTTTACCTGTGAACATTTCATCTGCTATGAGCAAAGATTTGAAGCATCAGTTTAAGAATATGCTGTTTAAGCTGCCTGTGGGCTACCACATGAGGAAGCTACTGCACAGGGTGTGAATATGTGCCATGATGTGCTGGTTTATAGCAGATGCTGATTACTATGGTGTAAATACTCCCATTATGGCCAATTTCAAGCACCAACAGTTAAGATTTGGCTTGCAAAATTCCTGAAAATTTAACAGTGATACATCTTGAGTTAGCAGGTCTGTTACAGAATGGATGTTCCTGCTTCATGTCCTTGGGTGTGGGGAGCTCCAGGATTGGAAGACACCCCTCAGGAGAGTAATTTCTGGGCAGGCGTAGTGGCTCATGGCTGTAATCCCAGCACCTTGGGAGGCTGAGGCAGGAGGATCACTTGAGCCCAGGAGTTTGAGACCAGCCTATGCAACGTATGAGACCCTGTCTCTCCAAAAAAATTACTTTTTAAAGAGTAATTGGCTTTGTCTTCTTATTGTATTTCCTACCTGGGGTTCACAGAGTTAGTAATGAAAGTCCTTAAGCTATTTTTGTTATTTTAGTGGTTCAAAACTCATAATAGAAACTGAACATACAGCCATAAGATGGCTGCAGAGATATGATATGGCTACCAAATTTATTTTCTTTTGACTGTATTTGTCAGCTCACTGCTTCTGTCATTCTGATCAACAATTTTGATTTGCTAATAATGACAACATAGGAGTTTCAGGTTATTCCTGAAGGAAAAAAAAATGAAAATATGCCCTTGACGGACGAAAGCTCTTCCCTTCATATAATACCTGAATTCTTGTGTCTGAGGTGCGGTGGCTCATGCCTGTAATCCCAGCACTTTGGGAGGCCAAGGCAGGCGGATCATTTGAGACCAGGAGTTCGAAACCAGCCTGGCCAACGTGGTAAAACCCCATCTCTATTAAAAATACAAAAAATAGCCAGGCATGGTGATGCATGCCTGCAATCCCAGCTATTCGGGAGGCTGAGGCACAAGAATCGCTTGAATCTGGGAGGTGGAGGTTGCAGTGAGCCAAGATCGGGTCACTGCACTTCAGCCTGGGTGACAAAGCCAGACCCTGTCTCAAAAAAAAAAGAAAAGAAATCTGAATTCCTGAAATTTGAACTGTTAATTAGGGGTAAATGGTCACAGGAGTAGGACCAGTTTTGCTTGGCTACTGTGTCTGAGAAACACAATGTGGCTCAGCACCTTAAGGGCAGCAGTGATATTATTTATTCTACTCTGTTCATAATTCAGAACTGGAGTCTCCTTGTGGCTGTCATAGCAAGCATTGCTGGATGTAGGGGCATGGGGGTCCTTCAGTTATAATGATCTCATATGGAGCAGTAATATGGTTTTCTAAATATCCACAGTATGTCTCTTTTAATTTTAGTGATACTACATTTGTTCTCTATTTGCTGAACTAGGGATGTGTTTGTGTGTGCAACAGTTAAACTTAGTTCCCTTGCAGGTTAAAATGATGCCTGTCATTCTTGGCAGTGAGGCTAACCTGTCTTTTGTCTCACAGGCCACAATTCCAGAGTGGTGTCAGGGCGCTGCTCCTTCCGGCTTGGAAGGGGAGCTTCTGCGTCGCTTGCCAAAGCTCAGGAAACGCATGAGGAAGATGTGCCTGATGTTCATGAAGGACAGCCCCCTGCCTCGCCTTGTGGAGGGCCTTGATCAGTTCACAGGTGGGTGCCAGCATCCAAGTCAAGGGTGGATCTTTCTGTTTTCCTCAGTGGCGCAGGAGGGCTGAGAATGTGGCAACTGTGTCCTTTTTTGATACCTTGTGTAGTGTTGAACAGTTGATTGAATAAGCAAGTGGGCTTAAAAACCCACAGAGCTCAGAAACAGGAGCCTACTGAGAACACACAGTCATAATTTTCACATTGTCATCCTCTCATGTAACCTGGCACTGTGCCATCTTTTATGAGAGCCTTGTCTATACTAGTTCCTGTTGGTTGGTGTTACCAGTAAAGGGGCACAGAGGTGGATTTCCCAGTGTCTAAGCTGTCCCCACTGTCAAAAAGTTGTCTCACTTGAGGAGGATTCATCCCCATCCTCTTGCTTTCTTCACTTCAGAGAGGCACAGCAGTTTCATTTCTCAGGCTGTCTTTGCTTAGGGAAGGTGAGAGCCAAGATCTCATAGTGTAACACAGCAATAGCTGGGAAGGGAACCCAGAATTTAATATAATGTTTGGGCCCCTGGCAGCCTCTGACTACCTCCTTTACCCCATCTACCCCCCAACTGCAGTGAGTGTGCTGTCAGTGCGGCTGGCCTTCCTTTAATGAGATTGCGTCTAATCTCAGGGAGCTCTTCCTTTTTAAAACTTGTCAGCCGTTGCTCAAGGTGACTCAGGCCTAGGGGTGGGGGTGAGTGGAATACAGATCCATTTGCATCTCCTGGAGAGGGGATGCACTGTGGAGTGTAAAGCCTCCCTCATCCTCTAACTCTCCCACACCGTCAATCTGATGTCTTTGGTGTCCTTGTGCTCACTGGTGACTGCCTATATTTGGCCGGTAGTGCTGCCTTAATACAGTACCACAGACTGGGTGGCTTCAGTGTGAGGCTAAAAGTCCAAGATCAAGGTGTCAGCAAGGTTGATTACTTCTGAAGCCTCTCTCCTTGGCTTGCAGATGGCCACCTTCTCACTGTGTCCTCCCATGGTCACTCTTCATCTGTGTGTTCTGTGTCCTGATCTCTTCTTTTAAGGACTTCAGTCAGATTAGATTAGAGCCCATTCTCATTTCACCTTCATTACCTCTCTAAAGGCCCTGTCTCCAGATACAGTCACATTCTGAAGTTCTAGGGGTTGGGACTTTAACATATGAATTGAGGGGGAAGACACAACCCAGCCTATAACACTGCCTGCAACAGGGAGGCGGCACCCTTGTGTTATTGGTACCCACGTGTATTCAGGAAGGCAGCTTGGTACTGTATAGAAAGAACTTGGGCTCTGGAGTAAGGTAGGCCAGTGTTCAAGTCCTGGCTCATTTACTCGTTCACCACATGGCCTTCAGATAGTGACTAGACCTCACTGAGCCTTTCTTGAAGTCTGTAAAATGGAGCTACAAGTAGGTGCTTCTGAAGTTGTGCACATGAAAAGAGAATTTACCATGTACCAGCTACAAGTGGAAACTCAATACATATTATATTAATCTGAAATTGCCAAGTGATTATAAATTTCTAGTATAATACACTGCATATAGTTGGTGCTCAATAAGTGCATTTGCTTGATTGATTATAAAAGCCCTAAATATAAAAGAATGACTGCTGCTGTTTGGGTTGTCATTGTCAAGAGATTTGAAATCCTGTGTGTTATTTTTCTATTTCCATGCACCTTGACCAGTTTGGTTAAAACACTTAATGAGATTTTACCAAATGCTAGGGACTGTGTTAAGTACCCAGGGTATAAAGATGAATGATACTTGGCCTTTGTTCTCCAAAAGGTCCCTGGTGTTGGGAACAAACACATTACCAGACCCTCCCGGGATTTTCTTATTGTCTCCCCTCTCCGCCTTGTTTTCCCTTACAGGCGAAGTGATTTCCTCTGTGAGTGAGCTACAGAGCTTAAAGGTGGAACCCTCTGCAGAGAAGGAGAAGCAGCGGTCAGAAGCCAAGCATATTCTCATGCAAAAACAGCGAGCTTTGTCAGACCTCTTTAAACACCTTGCAAAAATTGGTAAGGTTCTCACTTGAAACCCAATGAAATGTAGTCACCAACTTTTAGGAAGAGAAATGACATGACTGATTGGGGGAAATTCCATAGACAGTTGAGATGGTGGACAACAGAAGGTACAGGCAAGGTTTCCAGATGTCTAAGAGTTCCACTCACATGCAGGAAAATCCTATGACCAGCCATCCATGATTCCCAAATATTTCCTGCTTTGTATGAGGTTTCTCAGAATCTATATTTTTATTTATTTATTTTATTTTATTTTTTTGAGACTGAGTCTCGCTCTGTTGCCCAGGCTGGAGTGCAGTGGTGTGATCTCAGCTCACTGCAACCTCCGCCTCTTGTTGCCCAGGCTGGAGTGCAATGGCGTGATTTTGGCTCACTGCAACCTCTGCCTCCTGGGTTCAAGCGATTCTCCTGCCTCAGCCTCCCGAGTAGCGGGGACTACAGGCGTGTGCCACCACGCCCGGCTGATTTTTGTATTTTTACTAGAGGCAGGGTTTCACCGTGTTAGCCAGGATGGTCTCAATCTCCTGACCTCGTGATGCACCCGCCTCAGCCTCCCAAAGTGCTGGGATTACAGGCGTGAGCCACCGTGCCTGGCAGAATCTGTATTTTTAAAATTTCTGTCACCATGTGCTGTACCATATGCTTGCAGCATAGCATAGAGAGCAGTGCTTCTCAAACTTGAACGTGCATGTGAATCACCTGGGGAATCTTGTGGAAGTGCAGCTACAGATCCTGTTTCAGTTGGTGTGGGTGCAGCCTGAGAGTCTGCATTTCTAACAGGCTCTCAGGTGATGCTGTTTAGAAGACTTTGCTTTGAGTAGCAGGGGAGAGGGGGCACATCCATTCTCTACTAAGCATCTTTGCTTAAACAAATGCTGTTTATTTCCTAGGTTTGTCGTATCGCAAAGGTCTTGCTTGGGCCCGTTCAAAAAACCCTCAAGAGATGCTTCATCTTCACCCATTAGATCTCCGGAGCGCATTGTCCATTGTCAGCAGCACTCAGGAGGCTGATTCTAGGTTTGTCTGTTTTTGTTTTGTTTTTTCCCTACTTACAAACGGAGCAAGTAATTTAAAACTCCTTGTTCTCATTTGCAAATTGCAAAAATGGGGATAGCAATACCACTGTGGTTACCACTTACAAAAGTGCCTGGCTTAGGATCTGACTCCTGATGGACATTCAAATGAAAGTGTGAGGCTGGGTACAGTGGTTCATGCCTGTAATCCCAGCACTTTGGGAGTCTCAGGTGGGCAGATCACTTGAGGTCAGGAATTCAAGACCAGCCTGACCAACATGGCAAAACCCTGTGTCTACTAAAAATACAGAATATTAGCCAGGCATGGTGGCACATGCCTATAATCCCAGCTTCTTAGGAGGCTGAGGCAGGGGTATCGCTTGAACCTGGGAGGTGGAGGTTGCAGTGAGCTGATATTACGCCACTGCACTCCAGCCTGGGCAGCAAAGTAAGACTCTGTCAAAAAAAAATTTCTTTTCTTTCTCTTTCTTCCTTGCATTCACCTCTCCATTCTTCTTCTTCTTCCTTTTTTTTTTTGTCTTTTGATTTTCCTGAGGTCTACTTGCTTCATTTGATCATACATGTGGAAATCTATTAGAAAATGGTATATTTGTAGTTGCTCTATATACATACACTCCTCATAAGTTCTAATATGTTATTGAATTTGCGAGTCCATACACTATTGAGACAGGCAGAGCTACCTCTATTTACAACACAGCAGAGGATGTTGTGAATGATGCTTTCCATGAACTGGGTATAGTACACGTGTGTGTTTTATTTGCTCCCAGGGCTTTAAATTTGAATTCAACAGAACATTGTAGAAAGGGGAAATTTTACATAAGCATTCTTTTTCAGGAAAATTTGCCAAGTGGGCTTGCATTCCCATTCAGTCAGCATTGCTATAGCTGAATAGTAGTTTCCTCCTTTTGATAGGACACATGCTCTCCAGCTTACTTGAGCCCTCAACAACCCCTGTGTCTTCCCCACATTGAGGTCAGCTGTCACTGCCATGCATCATTTTATGCTTGGCTGTCCTTAGTCCTCTTATGTTATTTGCCTGGCCCCTGTAGGCATCAGAGTTTATGACCCCCTAGCCTCCACTGCCAAGATAGGAAGATTTCATTGAAGAAACCATATTGTCAGCATAATTTATTTCCCCTGATACTTCCAGTGCTGAGTTAAGTAAACGACTAATGAGTGCCTCACTGAATGATTCCTCATAGAAATAAACCTATTCAGACAGCTGACTCTTGGTTATGGCCAAATATACCAATATCTGAGTTTTCAGGATCTGGGGTGGGAGAGCATGGTTTTGATTAAGTAAACGATGTTGATATCTTTTCCAGGCTGCTTACAGAAATCTCGTCTTCATGGGATGGATGCCAGAAGTATTTTTATCGCTCTCTTGCACGGCATGCCAGGCTTAACGCAGCACTAGCAACTCCTGCCAAGGTAGAATGATAGAACATGAGTCTTGCAGGGGCTCAGGGAAAGCCCTTGTTCTGTTCATCCCAGGGCCGCATTCTCAGACCTTGTTAAGTGATAACAGCCTGTTAGTGGAACTGAGCTTTTTGCAGTACATCCTTAAACTTAAAATATAAATCAATGTAATTTTGTGCAAAATCAGAACACCTTAAATAAATTCAGTTACACTTGCCAGCAGGACAAATTTTCTTAATGTTTAAGAAAAATTAAAAACTTCAAATTGAGAATGCCATCTTTAGATCTTTCTTCCCTTTGTGAATTGAGAAAAGAGCACTAATAAATGCATTTTGGAGTTAAATCCAGTTCCTGTCTGTGGAATATCAATGATCTGTGCAAGCATAATTGGAGAAACACTGCTCAAAAAAATGAATGTGTCACCTCTAGAGTGCGGCATGTCTGACGCTTATAGTAGAAACAACTTTCTAGAGGCACATCTGTGGGTGGTGTTTGTCAGCAGCCCCTTCAGCATGTTTTTCCTTCTCCTTCTGCCAGGAAATGGGCATGGGCAACGTGGAGCGGTGCAGAGGGTTCTCAGCACATTTGATGAAGATGCTCGTCCGACAGCGGCGCTCCCTGACCACGCTCAGTGAGCAGTGGATCATCCTCAGGTATCAGCCGATGAGTTGGGCTTGTGGCGTGAATTGGGAAGAATTAGATCCAAGTCAGCTCAGAGTTGCTGCATATGGGGAGAGGAATAAGACATACTCTCAATTGTGAAATGAATTTAAGGCCCAAAGAGGCAGGTAGGGTTTCTCCCAGCTCTGCCCCTTGCTTTCAGTGATATGCCTCTAGTGTCTCTCTACCTCCGTGCTCTGACTGAACCTCCTGAGAATATGGAGGTGCGGAGATTTCAGGGCTGTGTCAGGCAGTGAAAATTGTCATGGGTGAACTATACCTGTGTCTGGAATGAGGATATACATTGCTGAAAGACCATGTGGGCCAATAGTTAGGCTTGTGTTCATGGTATTAGGGTGAGATGGTCTTGGGCACTGATGAGATTTGAGTCTGCTTCTGTTACTTAGGCTTTGAGGATCCCCCAAATGGCAATCGGAGCCATACATGGAGGCTCCTCAATGGAAACAAATAATTAAGAGATAAGGACAGTTAGGAAGGTTGTCGTCATCTGTTGAATGGATTCATGGCTGAAGGATAGTATTTCCAGACTATTCACTTTAGCTTCAGGTATTTTCTGCTCCATTCATTAGGGTTTATGTAGCAAAAGTACAGCACATTTACTAGATAATGCTAGTTGAAGTCACTGTAGTGGTGTGGTTGTGTTGTGATACTTCTGCTGAAAGACTGAGGGGTGGGTTTAAGTACTTTGGGAGGCATTTTAACAGACTTTTTACCTATCTGGGGGATTCTTCCTTGTTGACTGTATGAACAAGCCCATGCTTGTTCAGAAACACAAATTTCTTTTAAAACAATTTGGTAAAGTGGTTTAAGGTGCCACTCATTGTGTTTTTCCCATGGGTTTCTCTGTATAGGAACCTCCTCAGTTGTGTGCAAGAGATTCACAGCAGGCTGATGGGGCCCCAGGCCTACCCCGTGGCCTTCCCCCCTCAGGATGGCGTGCAGCAGTGGACAGAGCGCCTGCAGCACCTGGCCATGCAGTGCCAGATCCTGCTCGAGCAGCTCTCCTGGCTCCTCCAGTGCTGTCCCAGTGTAGGGCCAGCTCCAGGCCATGGCAATGTCCAGGTACTGGGGCAGCCTCCTGCCCCCTGCCTGGAACGACCAGAACTTAGCAAGGAACAACTTTGTGGAGTAGTTCTGGACCTAATTCCTTCCAATCTGAGCTACCCATCTCCAATACCTGGAAGTCAGCTGCCCTCTGGTTGCCGGATGCGGAAACAGGATCAGCTTTGGCAACAGTCAACTATGAGATTAACAGAGATGATAAAAACCATTAAAACAGTGAAAGCTGACGTTGACAAAATTAGACAGCAGTCTTGTGAGACCCTCTTTCATTCTTGGTAAGTGTGTCTATGTCTTTACACTTCTCTGTGTGCTTAGGTTCTTATTGTGCTTATCTAAATTGGGGGTGGGAAGGGAAGGGTGTTAACAGAAAGCAGCAGCTTTTAGACAGCCCTGGAGCCTAGGGAACTCGTCGGTTTGGGGGATGGGGTGGGGTAGGGATAGGGGGTATCATCTGCAGGTTCTGAGACTTTAGTGGAAACAGCGTTAGCAAAAGGATGCCAGACAAAGCCCTAAATAATCCACAGGGAGAGCAAATCACATCCTGCCATTTGTGGTGGTCCAAAATAAAAGCCTATCACACCAAATACTAATGATAATGGAATATCATTAATGGAATAAATTTATCATTTATTGGAATAAATTAATGGAATATATCATTAATGAAATAAATTTAGTAATTTATTCCATTACTAAACCTAGGTGTTTAGTAATAGAATCAAATTATGAAAATAATTGTGCTTCAGTCCTCTGTTACTCAGTGGACCTGCACAGCACTTTGTGGCATGTGTTTAGCCGTAAACCTTCAGCTATGGTGAGTTCTACCTTGCATATCTTGTAGTGGTTGCAGGGAGGGGTGTGTGTTTGTGGGAATTGTAATGCATTCCTTTCAACATTGTGGCATTTCTGTTGCAGGAAAGATTTTGAAGTTTGCTCCTCTGCGCTGAGTTGCTTGTCCCAGGTGTCAGTTCATTTGCAGGGCCTAGAGTCCTTGTTCATTCTTCCAGGGATGGAGGTTGAACAAAGAGACTCACAAATCGCACTAGTTGAAAGTCTGGAATATGTAAGAGGAGAAATTAGTAAAGCCATGGCTGACTTTACTACCTGGAAGACACATCTGCTTACTTCAGGTAGCCAAGGAGGTAAGGAATATTGTTCAGTCAGGGAATCAAAGTCCAGTGTAGAAATGATGTCTTATAGATGTAAGTCTCATTGTCCTAAAGACACATTATGTTTTGGTTTACATGTACCTGTCCAGGGTTCTGAGGCAGGGAGGTGCAGTTGAAATCCACAGCTCTTAACTTTTTTGCCCCATTTGTTTGGATGCCTGTTACGTACTTTGTAACACACATAGGAAGGCAGCATCAGCTCACTGTCTGTTAGTTTTCTCTTAGATTGAAAAAGCTTGGCACTGATATTTGGACTAAGTTAGTGTTTATTCATACTGTCTTAACTGTTATTTTTATATTTTTTACATTATTTTAGTAAAAATGTTTTAATACAAGGTAATAAACTTGTAGGTTTATCGAGGCAAGGAATTTGTCTCTTCTTTGTATCTGGCACAGCTTGACACAGTGGCTCATCAATAAATGAGTATTTTTAATGATTTCCAGAGGCACTAAAGCAAATGATTGATGTCTTTTGTTTGTATGTTTGTTTTGCACCATGTTACCTGCTAGGAAATCAAATGTTAGACGAAGGATTTGTGGAAGATTTTTCAGAGCAAATGGAAATTGCCATCCGAGCCATCCTCTGTGCCATCCAGAACTTAGAAGAAAGAAAGAATGAAAAAGCAGAGGAGAACACTGACCAAGCAAGCTCACAAGAAGAGTATGGTATGTCTGAAATCAGGCAGAAATTAGTTGCATGCCTGATTTAATTTTTGTATTTGATGATTTATTTCTGTGGCTAAATAGTTAAGGATGGATGTTAGACACAGATAACTGCATGGATAGAGATGAAAGGATTTGTTTTCTGTTATTCATCATGTTGTTATTTTCTCTGAATGAATGAGGCAGCAGGCTTTGAGAGACTGCAATCAGGACATCTAACAAAACTCTTAGAGGATGACTTCTGGGCCGATGTGAGCACTTTGCACGTGCAGAAAATAATTTCTGCCATCTCCGAGCTGTTGGAGAGGCTGAAATCGTATGGTGAGGATGGCACAGCAGCAAAGCACCTGGTAACTAACTGTTCTTTACAAACTTCTTCCTCTTCAGAATGCACTGAGCAAAGGCAGAGTGGGCTTTACCTCCCTCCACGTAGATAAGTGCCAGAGCAGGCCTCAGTGCCAAAATCACTAAGAACTTAGTCTCTTTATTTATACGTGCAAAGTCATTGACAAGCTTTGAAGAGCTTCGGGCTTGCTAGCTAATTTTTAGATGCATAGGTGCAGAAATGCCAACCATTCAGAATATCCATTATATTAGGATTCTTTCATATCTTATTCACATACTCCCAAGTATTTGATGTTACTGATAGACGATGTTATCAACTGAGGCTTAGCAGCCATCCTATGTAACTACCATTCCCACTACAATAAGCGAACAGAGTAAGCAGTTGTAGTCTTTACAGTAAGTCCAGAGAAGCAACTTACTTTGCAGGACATTGTATGTTATTCTGTAGCATTGCCTCCTGTGCTAACTTTGAATCAGCAGAATTTATTTATAAACATTTTATTTTTATTATTTATTTTATTTTGGGACACGGTCTCATTCTGTTGTCCAGGCTGGAGAGTGTGGTGGCGTGACCATGGCTCACTGCAGCCTTGACCTCCTGGGCTCAGGTGATCCTCACACCTCAGCCTCCCAGATAGCTGGCACTATAGGCATGCACCACCATGCCCAGCTAATTTTTAAAGTTTTGTAGAGATGGGTTCTGGCTATATGTTTTTTTTTGTTTGGTATTTTTTGTAGAAATGGGGTTTTGCCATGTTGCCCAGGCAACATGAACTTGAACTCCTGGGCTCAAGCAGTCTACCCACTTTGGCCCCCCAAAGTGCTGGGATTAAAGGCATGAGCCACTGTGCCTGGCCAACATTCTCTTTTTAAAAAACCAACACTGTTAGCCAAAGGAGACGTTGGTTTCAGATTGTACTTTTGTGACGATATATGTAAATGAAGAAATCTCAGTGAGCTGTGTGTATTGGGGTAGGTGGAGGTTACAAACACATACATGTAACTTGGCATTAGTACTATTTAGTACATTCACAATGTTGTGCAATTACCACCATTATCTAGTTCCAGAATGGAAACCTGGTACCTGCCAAGCAGTGTGAGCAGGCCTTTTGTTTTGTTTTGATCTCAGTTCTTCAGCCAATCCTGTTCCTTGCTGGTGTGCCTGGTGCCGGTCCTCTCCAGCTACTCAGACCTCGTCCTCTTCTTCCTGACCATGTCTTTAGCAACTCACCGTAGTACTGCAAAGCTGCTCTCTGTGCTTGCCCAGGTCTTTACGGAGCTTGCCCAGAAGGTAAGGACTGTTCACATGGTGCACTGTGAGCAGCAGGGCCCCAAGTAAATTTCATGTCATTAGTCTTTGGTGTAATAGGCTTTTATTTTGAACCACCACAAATAGCAGGATGTGATTTGCTCTGCCTGTGGATTATTTAGGGCTTTGTCTGGCATCCTTTTGCTAACGCTGTTTCCACTAAAGTCTCAGAACCTGCAGATGATACCCCCTATCCCCAACCCACCCTATCCCCCAAACTGACGAGTTCCCTAAACTCCAGCGCTGTCTAAAAGCTGCTGCTGTCTGTTAACACCCTTCCCTTCCCATCCCCAATTTAAATCTTCTTCAGATAACTCTTGAACTAGAGTTGTAGGATAAACCCTTAAGGCTATTAAGTTTTCTTTTAACCATGTAGGTGTAATTATGATTAAATGATAATGGGCCTATTATTATTAGAGTTTTTTCCGCCTGTCGTGGTGGCTCGCACCTGTAATCTCAGCACTTTGGGAGGCTGAGGCGGGTGGATCACCTGAGGTCAGGAGTTCAAGACCAGCCTGACCAATATTATGATGAAACTCCGTCTCTACTAAAAATACAAAAATTAGCTGGGCATGGTGGCGTGTGCCTGTAATCCCAGCTACTCAAGAGGCTGAGACAGGAGAATTGCTTGAACCCAGGGAGGCGGAGGTTGCAGTGAGCCAAAATCATGCCATTGCACTCCAGCCTGGGCAACAAGAGCAAAACTGCATCTCAAAAAAAATACATTTTTTATATATATATATATATATATATATATATATTTTTTTTTTTTTTTTTTTTTTTTTTGAGACAGAATCTCCAAAATTGTAATTGTAATTGTAATCTCCATGTGATTACAGGCACATGTCACCATGCCTGGCTAATTTTTGTATTTTTAGTAGAGATGGGGTTTTACATTGGCCAGGATGGTCTCGATCTCCTGACCTCGTGATCTGGCCACCTCGGCCTCCCAAAGTGCTGGGATTACATGTGTGAGCCACTGCGCCCAGGCAGTTTTTTTCTTTAGCAGGGAAGTCATTTGTTCATTCAGCCATGTACCCGGTATTGTGAAAAGCACTGAGGTTGTAGAGATTGTAGACCCTCCCCTTGAAACTCAGGCAGTAGACAGTGAAATCTAATAGCAACATGGTGTGGGTAGGTCTAGTCATAGAGATATCCAGCTCTCGGTCTCTCTTAACCTCACCAAGCCTCAATTTCCTTATTTGTAAAATGAGATCTGCCTATACTTGTATGCATTTTTGTGAGAACCACCTGCATTTGAGTATATAAGTTTTGTTTTTATTCTTCCTTAGCATTCTAAGATTTTCTCCAAGCTAAATACAGATGAGATGTACTTGAGGAAGATATGAATTTACAAACTGAAGATGGGGTCTAGATTTCTTATAAACAATTAAGAGTTCTTAGTTCCAAGTCTCTGAAATACTGGAAAGAGTTAAAAAGTGGAAGCCAAGCCTAATGCCTTGTATCAAGAGGATAAATATGTTTATCTGTAGTAATAATAAGTAACAGTAATAATAATAATAAGAAAGAGTAAGTAAAAGAATGAGTCTCAGGTTTCTCCCCCTCTGGTGGGCACCAAGCCAGCCTTAACATTCTGTTGCTTCTTGGAGAAAACACTGTATGCTAAAGACAGTGGCAGGAAAATGTATGGTTCGGGTGCCTTGAGATTTGGCTCAGCTAGATTTGTCCATTTGCACCGTAGCTTTTGTCTGACAGGCTGTAGAATGACTTTGGCCTTTCAAACCTTTGTTTGCGGGTAGGAATGGTTCTGATATGTGCAGAATGTTGGGAGCCCTGTGGCTATCCCAGACGTACCAACTGCAATAATATACTCTGGTAAGGGCATCTGAAACTCCCTCCTATGTGGTCGTATTCTTCGTCTATTTCTGAATGTGTCTCATTTAAATAATGTAGTTCAATGGGAAAATTAAGCAAGTAAGCCAAACTGTATTTTCCTATCAACATTCTGAGAATATATGTCCTAAAAGTGGGTTTGCCTTGTTAAAAATTTTTCTAAGTGTCCAAATTGTATTCATATTTTTTCTGAGTAGTTCCAAGGGAACTTGAAAGTAGGTTAGACAGTACTAAGATAATAGATCTAGGTTGTAATTAAAGCTCTTGATCCGCAGGTAGCTGTTTCTGTGTAACCAAGTCATAATTAGTGTTTACTGGTTTGGGATCTTAATTCCTTGCTAATTAGCAGCTTATTTTTTTGTGCATTCTCATCCTCAGATATATCTTCATAGTATGTATTTTCTCTTACAAAATTAAAATTTCTGATAGAGAGTCACTACTACTTTTTCTTTTTACTTCTGCTCAGCAGGCTAGTATTTTCAGGTTATTTTCCTGTATAAAATAGTTTTTTTCAACATTTCAGTTATTACTATGTCTGACTATGTTCTCTCCAGAGCCTGTTCTGCCCTTACTCAAGGACTTTTTCCAAAATACTGTCCTAGTATACTTCATTTAGGTTTTTGTCTTGGCAGAGTGACAAATGACCACATGCCAGAGGCTTCTACAAAGTCAAGTCATATGTTAAATCTGATGTCAAGCTGTGAAACTGCATAACTATTAGCACCAAAGAGGAAAAGAATGTCAGAAGTCTACTGTACTTCCAGCGGATTTAAGATAATGAGCTAGAAAAAGAATTCAATATGTGTTTAAATTGTTTTCCTGTGGCAAGAATGAAAATCTTTTAAAATTGCTTTTGTGCCTAATTGTTCACTTCATTTTTCTTTTTTTCTAAGGGATTTTGCTTGCCCAAAGAATTTATGGAAGATTCAGCTGGAGAGGGAGCAACTGAGTTCCATGACTATGAGGGAGGTGGAATTGGAGAAGGCGAGGGCATGAAGGATGTGAGTGACCAGATAGAAAATGAAGAACAGGTATGTTTTCACATAGGTATAGAGTTGACAGAAGATCACTCTCTTTCTTTTCAACATGTAAGTTACACATAAAAATGGTTTTTACTAGGTTAATAATTTTTAATCTGTGATCTACAGAGCCCTAGATATATTGGTGCTTCGGCAGTGGGTGTAAATAAAAAGCCTAAAATCCACAGGAAGGAACCTGGCAACTCCATCATTAGTTTTGGCTATAATTATGGAAGAAATGATTTTTACTTTTTTTTTTTTTTAAATGGGCAGATATTTACTGATGATTTTCTAGAGTATTTTTGATAGTATTTTTAAGCATAAAAGGCCTGGCTATCTTAAGTGATAATTGCATTAAACAATAATGCCAAAATTTGCTGTTAATAGGTTTTGCTGTTGTTTATCTTTAAGGCATAGAGTGTTTTAAAAAATCTGTATCGTTTTTTGGTTGGAATCAAGCAATCTTCTGAACTATTCAGATGCTGTGGACTAAGATTGTTACATTGCATGGATTTTTTAAATGCCTGTCTCATTTGGGAGTGATTTGTGTGTGTTGGGTGTATCACTTATATTCTAAGTTAAATCAGATCAGAAACTTGTATTTAAGGTAATTTTATAGTTATTAAAAATAAAGGAGAAAACCAATTCAAATTCTCTCCCTTCCTTGGCAGAGAATACTGGAAAGAAATTAAAAGCCAAAAGAATAATGCTAGTATTTATGTTATGGAGCTCTAATTTTTTTTTTTTTTTTTGGACCTATATTGTCCTTAGATAATTGCTTTGTTATTTTGGCCTTCCTGTATTTCTCAAATCTAACTTAATCAGTGTATACTACTTTTCTAGTAGAAAAAAAAAGTGGAAAAAAAAAGCATCTAATAGAAAAGTACAGTTCACACAAAAAACATTATGTGGAATAAAAAGCTTCCAGAACAATTTGGTAGTGTCTGCTGAATTTTAAATTATGTGTATTCATTGACCCCCAAATTCCATGTTTTCTTATAGAAATGCTAGTGTCAAAGATAAATAGGTATATGAGTGTGTATATATGTCTACAGATGGATATTTACTACAGCATTATTTATATGGTGAAAATTGTGAAACAATCCAAATATTCATCAGAAGAGAATTAAATTATGGCACCATCCATGCAGAACAATGGTAAAAGTATTAATGAAGTAGAATGAGATGGTTTTGTATGTATCAACATGGAAATAACCTAAGATCTTATTTTTAAGAGATGAAGTCTTGCTCTCTTGCCCAGGCTAGAGTGCAGTTCTATAATCATAGCCCACTGCAGCCATGACTTGGACTCAAGGAGTCCTCCTGCATTAGCCTCTTGAGTAGTTGGGATTACAGGTGTGAGCCACCACACCTGGCTGAGATGTTTTTAAGAAGAGATGTGTTTTACAGGCTGGGTGTGGTGGCTCACGCCTGGATTCCTAGCACTTTTGGAGACCAAGGCCAGGAGGATTGCTTGAAGCCAGGAGTTTGAGACCAGCCGGGGCAACATAGGGAGACACTGTCTCTATAAAATTAAAACAAAACAAAACAAAAAACAAAACCCAGCCTGGCCAACATGGTAAAACTCCGTCTCTACTAAAAATACAAAAATTAGCTGGGTGTGGTGGCATGCATCTGTAATCCCAGCTACTCGGAAGCTGACACAGGAGAATCACCTGAACCTGGGAGGCAGAGGTTGCAGTGGGCCAAGATCGTGCCATTGCACTCCAGCCTGGACGAGAGAGCAAGACCTTGTTTCAGAAAAATAAAAATGAAAAAAGCAGATTGCATAACAGTCTGTAAAACATGATCTCTTTTTTGTTTAAAAAGATGTTGGGAGGCAGGTATTGATAGCTATCACCTGTATCACTCAGTATATGTTGGTGTATTTATAGAAAAAAGTCAAAGGTTCATCAGAATGTTGTTGGTAGTCATTCTTTGAGAGGCTTCGAGGATGGAGGTGTTATGGGGAAACTTGTTTTTTTGTTTGTTTTTTTGTATTTTGGAGACAGAGTCTTGCTCTTTCCCCAAGGTTGGAGTGCAGTGGCGTAGTCTTGGCTCAACTGCAACCTCCAGCTCCCGGGTTCAAGCGATTCTCATGCCTCAGTCTCCCAGGTAGCTGGGATTACAGGCGCGTGCCACAACGCCAGGGTAATTTTTGTATTTTTAGCAGAGACAGGGTTTTGCCATGTTGGCCAAGCTGTTCTTGAACTCCTGACCTCAAGTGATCTGCCCGCCTCAGCCTCCCAAAGTGC
The DNA here is from genome assembly GCF_028885655.2 of Pongo abelii. NCBI lineage: Eukaryota > Metazoa > Chordata > Mammalia > Primates > Hominidae > Pongo > Pongo abelii. The sequence goes on along the minus strand of NC_071990.2, from coordinate 90,382,297 downwards.
TGGGATTATAGGCGTGAACCGCCATGCCTGGCCATTACTTTTGTATTTTAAAAAGGACTTTTTTTTTTTTTTTGAAACGGAGTCTTGCTCTGTCACCCAGGCTAGAGCGCAGTAGTATGATCTCAGTTTGCCACAACCTCCACCTCCCGGGTTCAAGCAGTTATCCCGCCTCAGCCTCCCGAGTAGCTGGGATTACAGGCCCCCACCACCACACCTGGCTAATTTTTTATATTTAGTAGAGACGGTGTTTCACCATCTTGGCCAGGCTGGTCTCAAACTCCTGACCGTGTGATCCACCCGCCTCGGCCTCCCAAAGTGCTGGGATTACAGGCATGAGCTATACCGTGCCTGGCCTTAAAAAGGACTTTCAAAAATCAACCATAATGAAAGAGGTAACAATCACAAAACTTTTTGCCCCAAATAGCACATCGATTATATAGAAACATATAAATTAGGCTGGGCTCAGTCGCTCACACCTGTAATCCCACCACTTTGGGAGGCCGAGGCAGGAGAATTGCTTGTGCCCAGGAGTTGAGACCAGCCTGGGCAACATGGCAAGGCCACGTCTCTAGCAAAAAATAAAAAATTAGCCAGGTGTGGTTGTATGTGCTTGTGGTGCCAGCTACTGGGGAGGCTGAGGCAGAGGACTGCTTGATCCCAGGAGGTTGAGGGTGCAGTAAGCCATGATTGTGCTACTGTACTCCAGGCTGGGCAACATAGTGAGACACTGTCTAAAAACATAAAAAATAATTTTTTATAAAAGAAATATAGAAACCAAGGAAGAATGAACAAGATTCTCTTGGGCCACTGTCTTTCAGCGATCATAGTGACAAAAATAGTATTAAAGAATTGGATAATAAAAGATTGATGAATTTTTTATCCTACAAAGAATATATATTCTTGCAAATGTCTCTGGGACTATTTTTACAAATCCCAATAAGAAAACCTGAACAAAATTCTATACTCTGATTAAAATAAGTGGAAACTAACTACAGAAATTTCACACATTCCATGTGGCTGTCCTTGTTGTTTCTCTTTTTTTTCCTCTCCCAGATATATTTTTACACCATTAACCTTGGCATTTATATCTCAGAGCTGAAGCAAACATTGGTAAAGTTTCATTTATTTATGTTTACTATAATACTTCTTTATGTAGGTGGAAGATACATTTCAGAAGGGTCAAGAAAAAGACAAAGAGGATCCTGATTCAAAATCTGATATTAAGGGCGAGGATAATGCCATTGAGATGTTGGAAGATTTTGATGGGAAAATGCATGATGGGGAGCTTGAAGAACAAGGTTTCAGATTATCTGTCACTTCATTCTTGTTTTTGAAATATTTTATCTAGGAAATTACATGTTCCTAATAAGGAACCTAATATAATCTTTTGAAACAAGTTGGTTACTGTGCTTAACTGCAAATGAAAACCTCAGCAGCTGCATGTGCTATCACCACCTCCACTGAAGCAGAAGTCCCTGGTCTCTCATAGATTCTTCTCACATTGACTGATGTTTTAGCTGCCTCATGTGCTAGATGCAGTGGCTCATTAGTGCCCTTCAGGGAAGCCTGAAAGGAGATGATCCCTAATGGAGCTGGGCTCTCAACAAAAGGCAAATTGTTCTGTAGTGTTTAAAATACCCTTTATTCCTAATTAGAAAAATAGTAGATGTTTGTTGTAGATGATTTGGAACAAACATGTAGAAAAGAAATAGATCCCCCCTCAGGCCTACCAGCCATAGCACTTAATAAATAGTGGTATATTTCTTTCCATTTATTGCATGTATACACACACAGAGACCACATACCATTCTGTAGTCTGCTTTTTTCTCTTTCTTTTTTGTTTTTTAAGACGGAGTCTCGCTCTGTCCCCCAGACTGGAGTGCAGTGGCGCAATCTTGGCTCACTGCAAGCTCTACCTCTCGGGTTCACGCCATTCTCTTGCCTCAGCGTCCTGAGTAGCTGGGACTACAGGCGCCCGCCACCACGCCCAGCTGATTTTTTTTTTTTTTTGTATTTTTAGTAGAGACGGGGTTTCACCATGTTAGCCAGGATGGTCTCGATCTCCTGACATCATTATCCGCCCACCTCAGCCTCCCAAAGTGGTGGGATTACAGGCGTGAGCCACCGCGCTAGGCCTGCTTTTTTCATTTAACATCTTATGAACATTCTCCCTGTCATTAAAAATTATTTGAGAATTTGATTTTTTAAAGTACATCATCATCTGTCATATGTTTGTACCATAATTCAGCTCTTGCCCCAAATTTCTGTCCAATTGGAGATAATTATCTTACTCTAAAATGAATATCTTGCAGAAATGAAAGTTGACCTTAGTGGCAGTTGGCCTAAGGCACATAGGATATGACCTTTTGCAAAGTAGACCCTGTGCAAAGACAAATGAAGACAATTCTGATTGAGACCTGATTTTACGTGTTGGAAAAAATCATAGCAGTATATTGAAGATGGGGAGGACCCATGGAAACCATCTAGTCCAACCCCATCATTTCAGACACATAACTCAGGTTGCTGAGTCCCATAATGGCCATTCCCCCAGCACCAAAACCAGACATCCTCATAGGTATTTCCTTACTTTTTTTACCATCTGTTCACACATTATAGACTTCCTTGTACCTCTACTTTGCAAAACACAGTAAGACTATGTCAGTAGATCTAAAGGCATCTGCCTGTAGGGTGTGTTCTGTAGAAAAAGGCAATAAATCTCAGGTGGGGCCCTTGCCAGGGAAGCGGGTCCACACCTCTCTTACATACACAGGACTGGGTCAGTTTGGAGATCTGCCTAACTAAGCTCAGTGCCTTCCCTTTCAGAAGAGGATGATGAGAAATCAGATAGCGAGGGCGGAGACCTGGATAAACACATGGGCGATCTCAATGGTGAGGAAGCTGACAAACTAGATGAGAGGCTTTGGGGTGATGACGATGAGGAGGAAGATGAGGAGGAAGAAGACAATAAAACTGAAGAAACAGGACCAGGAATGGATGAGGTAATTAAAAGATTTCCCCCCCTCCCAAACAAGCTGAGAGGAGGTAATCTGCCTACCACCTACCATTCTCTGTCATTTACTTCTCTTTTTCTGTATTTGTTTTGTTCTCTTTTTCTTTTTTCTATCCTATCTTATTGATTACATTCAGAGCTAAGAGTAGCTTGACCTGAGTCATCCCATGTGTTATGGAGGAGGATGAACAAGACCCTGTGCAGATGTTCTAAGCTGATTCTCTTATAGGCCACTGAATTTTTCCAGCTCCCAGCTTGGGAGAACTCCAGGGCTGAGTGTAACAGTGCAACAGCCCAGGGTGATGCAATGAATTATCGAAGTCACCCCACCATTCACACACCTAATAATATTGCTGCTGTCATGGAGACCTGCACTGTTTTCTCTAGGTCATGGATGGCACTTCATCAGCCATCCATGGAATAGGTCCAATGGGCAGAAATTATGCATGTCTAAAAGTCAACCCATGCAGAAGCAGTTTCTTGGATTGAGTGTGATGATTGTTTTTTCTTCCTCTGACATTTAGGAAGATTCTGAACTTGTTGCTAAAGATGACAACTTGGATAATGGCAATTCAAACAAAGATAAAAGCCAGCAAGATAAGAAGGAAGAAAAGGAAGAAGCAGAAGCTGATGATGGTGGACAAGGTGAAGACAAAATTAATGAACAAATAGATGAGGTAATGAAGATTTGAAACTGATCTGCTCTCTTGACTCAAGGCCAGGGCTCTTGAACTGTATAGTTCTCAAGGTGTCTCAAGACATTTTTTTCCCCTATTCGTTGACTACTCTCCCATTACCTCATAAAAGAATATGCAGCAGAGGCTCTTAACAGGACATAAAATATATAACTGTTGGTTCCTGACAGGGTAGTCCACATGTTGTCTGGGCTCATGCTATAGATCAGAAGCTAAAATCTTTGCGCCCTTCTTTATTTCTTCTTGTAAGTTTCTTTGAGATTAAGTAACATAGCACCACTTGTCCTTGGATAACCTGCACAGAAAGTGAAATCTGAGATTCCAACATGAAAGATCTAAATATAAAATACTAATGTGTGCAGATAATTTTAGGGAATAGATATTGTATTCTCTCACAGTGTAAATACTTAGAGCTGATTTTATGGGAATTCTACTTTTTAAAAAAAGATTTGTATTTTTATTTTACCCCTGTTGTCTCCATTGTCCCAAAGAGGGAATATGATGAAAATGAGGTGGACCCTTACCATGGCAATCAGGAAAAGGTGCCAGAACCCGAGGCCTTGGACCTTCCAGATGACTTGAACTTCGACAGTGATGACAAGAATGGTGGTGAGGACACCGACAATGAAGAAGGAGAAGGTGCGTCTTTCAGAAACAAAGAGACCAGTTAGAACTCACTAATGAACAGTAACTGATTTCTCTTTTGAGAGCTAGTTCAGTGTCATGGTCAGGTGATAAATCACGTTTGGTAGGCTCAATCCCAGTTTGAGAAAATGGTTTGCCTTTCCTTTGTAGTATTTCTCATGTGATTATCCCTACAGCTTGTCAACCAGCAGGTATTTCTGAAACTACTGTCACGTCCTATTCTCGCTTCTGGCACTGCTATGCCCTGGTGGTGCTTCACACACAGCACTGTCTCTTCACAGCCATTACTATGTATCCCATCTCATGGGATGGTGTAAACGCTGTGCAGTCTGGGTATACCAAGCTGTCGTGGAGTCCAGTTATAGCTTTTTTAGGGAAATAATGGTTTCAGTTATTGATTGTCACGTGTAGTGAGGAATGAGACTAAATAACCCAAGAGAAATCACATGGCATATGACAGTATGTCATGCCTTTGTCGTCCATTTTTCAACTCTAGTGAGTCCTTTAGGGAGTGTTATCTGGTATTAGTTGAAAGCATTGTGTTGGAGGTGCCCCTGTAACAGAGGGCCCCATTCCTGCTGCTGCTTAATCAGACAGAAAGATGTGAGCTGGCCTCGCTGATAAATGAGTCAGTTACATAGTTATAAAATCTATTTTTAAAAATGTATATGTATATTTTTATAATGCTGTATTAGAACAAAAATAGCAAGTTACAAAGGAATAAATAAGAGGTGCCATTTATGTAAAAATTAATTTTGGAATCTAGTTGCAAACAAAGTCAATAACCAAGAAAGCGTAAAATTAAGAAAATTAAAATCCACTGAGAATGTAATACGCTATCTGCTTTTAAATAGCCAGACTTATTTTGTAACTAAGGAACAATTATTTAAAATTGTTTGCTAATTAAATAATAGATACTGGAAAAAAAAAAAAAAAACCAATAGGCTGGTCGCAGAGGCTTATGCCTGTAATCCCAACACTTTGGGAAGCCACGGTGGGAGAATCACTTGAGCTCAGAGTTTGAGACCAGCCTGAACAACATAGTGAGACCCTGTCTCTACCAAAGAAAAAAAATTAGTTGGGCATTATGGCACACACCTGTAGTCCCAGCTCCTCAGGAGCTGAGGCGAGAGAATTGCTTGAGCCCAGGTGGTTGAGGCTGCAGTAGGCCATGATCTCGCCACTGCACTCCAGCTTGGGTGACAGAACGAGACTCTGTCTCTAAAAAATTAAAAAATTAGCCAGGCGCGGTGGTTCATGTCTATAATCCCAGCACTTTGGGAGGCTGAGGCGGGCGGATCACCTGAGGTCGGGAGTTCAAGACTAGCCTGACCAACATGGAGAAACCCTGTCTCTACTAAAAATACAAAATTAGCCGGGTGTAGTGGCGTATGCCTATAATCCTGGCTACTTGGGAGGTTGAAGCAGGAGAATCGCTTGAACCCAGGAGGCAGAGGTTGCAGTGAGCCGAGATGGCACCGCTGCATGCCAGCCTGCGCGACAAGAGCGACTCCATCTCAAAAAAATAAAAAAAAAAATAAGTTATTTTAAGAATTTGCTAATAACTGATTTTTGAAGTGTCCAAAGTATAGAAAAGCTCTTTTGATAAAACTTTTCCAAAATAAGAGTGTTTCTATTTCAGTGTGAGTTGTATTTTCTGTATATGATCATGACATCCACCAATTATTCACAATGATAATTGAGCATTAAGCTGTCATTTCCTATTGTTGGCCTAAAATTTTCCTGTTGTGTTTTTTTGTTTGTTTGTTTGTTTATGGGGTTTTTTTGGGGTGGATTAGCTATTATTTTTTAATGAAATGTGCCATTAAAACAACTGTATGTATGAGTATGGTTTAAAACAAGGGTGGGCAAACATTTTCTATAAAGTGTCAGATATTAAATATTTTAGGCTTTGCAGACCATAAGCTCTCGATTGCAAACACTCAGTTCTGCTGTTGTAGAATGAAAGCAGCTATAGGCAGTACAAAATGGATGGGGTAAACACAGAATATATGTTGCTGTGTTCCAGTAAAAACTTTACTTTTTTTTGGAGACAGGGTCTTGCCCTCTCACCCAGGCTGGAGTACTGGGGCATAACCATAGTTCACTGCAGCCTTGACCTCCTGGGCTCAAGTGATCCTCCTGCCTCGGCCTGCTGAGTAGCCGAGACCATAGGTGTATGCCGCCTTGCTTGGCTAATTTTTTATTTTTTGTAAAAGATGGGGTCTCACTATGATGCATGCCCAGGCTGGTCTTGAACTCAAGTGATCCTTGTGTCTCAGCCTCCCAAAGTGTTGGGATGATAGGCATGTGCCACAGTGCCCAGCCAGTAGAACTTTCTTCATAGAAACATGTGGAGGCCAGATTTGGCCTGTGGGTCACAATTTGCCACTCGCTGGTTTAGAGAATTGTAATAAGACAAAACTTGCATAACTAGCTCCCAGCTTAAGAAATCATGTACGTTTAAGAAATTCTGCACTCCTCCTTTTTGTTGTATCTATACAGAAGATAATCCTTTGGAGATAAAAGAAAAACCAGAAGAAGCAGGTCATGAAGCTGAGGAAAGAGGAGAGACCGAGACTGACCAGAACGAAAGTCAGAGTCCACAGGAGCCTGAGGAAGGCCCCAGTGAAGATGACAAGACAGAAGGGGAAGAGGAAATGGACACAGGAGCTGATGACCAAGATGGAGATGCTGCTCAGCATCCTGAAGAACACTCCGAGGAACAGCAGCAGTCTCTGGAGGAAAAAGACAAGGAAGCCGATGAAGAAGGTGGAGACAATGGCCCTGCTGACCAAGGTTTCCAGCCCCAGGTATCATGAGATGTCTGGCTTTTTATGTTAAAAATAGTGAGGAAGAGGAGAAGTCACCTTATTCCCATCAGAATCCCTTTTAGGATACTCCTCCATCAACATGTGGCACTTCCGAGGAGTTCTAGGTTTCTGTTTTAAGACCCTCGGTGAGGAGTGGGGAAGCCTGCTTGTTGCAAGGTCTCCCACCTTATGCTGTTCCCCCAGAGCATTTAATGCTGTGTTTGATTTCTCTGCAGAAGCATGAAGAAGAATGGGAGGACTCTGATACAGAGGAGCAGGTGCCAGAGGCTTTGGAGAGGAAGGAGCACGCCTCCTGTGGGCAGACTGGTGTGGAGAACATGCAGAGCACACAGGCCATGGAGCTGGCTGGGGACGCACCTGAGAAGGAGCAGGGGAAAGAGGTGATCAGTGGTTTCACTGCAGCCGCCAGCTGCCTCTTAGTAGGGTCTCTTCTCCCTGTCTGACATCACATTCTGTGTAGCATTAGTTGGTTTATGTTTGGTTATTTTGTTGTTTGTTTTGTTGTTGACATCTAACAGACCACATCTGATTCTTTAAGCAACGTGTGACTGAACAGTTATTTTTTTAAAGACAGGGATACATTCTGAAAAATGCCTTATTCAGCAATTTTGTCATTGTGCAAACACCATAGAGTGTACTTACACAAACCTCGATGGTAGAGCCAATTGCCCTTAGGCTGCAAACCTGTACAGTGTGTTACTGTACTGAATACTGCAGGCAGTTGTAACACAATGTAAGTATTTGTGAATCTAAACATGGAAAAGATATAGTAAAAACGTGTTATTATCTTACAGGACCACCAGTGCACATGCAGTCTTTCCTTGACTGAAACGTTGTTGTGTCGTGCATGACTGATACTTATTTTTATATGCCTCCCAGGACAAACCCCAGAGTATCGGCTGTATTTAAGTGGTGTACATAATAAGAAAAAGTTGTTAGACTGGTAGCTGTAGATGGGAGAATCAGGTTCGTGTTGTTTTTCAGAAAGCTCTCCAGGAAGGAAACATGGAATTTCGACTTCAGGCAATGTATACCTTTAACGGTGTTTTGCTTTTCCTTGCTCATCATCAGGTTTCTAAACGTTTAATTTAAAAAGCAAATAAGTTTTTCATTCTTTGATCTGGTGGTGATGTGTTCTGATATGGCCACAATTCAGGTTGCCGGGTGCTATGGAAAGAACATGGAATGTCTACACAGGACCTGCTGGTTACAGTGGTGATTCTGGACAACTTTAGTCTCTTTGAGTCCTAGTTCTTACTGACAATAACAACCATTTATATTGCTTATACCGTATGACTACCACCACCACAAATATTCATTGAGCACCCATTAGGTGCTAAGCATTTTCATTACTTCAGAAAGTCCTCACTATGTCCCCATGAGATAGATGATATTGTACTATTTTCTTCATTGTATATTTGAGAAAAATAAGCCTCAGTAAAGTTAAATGATAACCTCAAGTGTACATAGCTGGTTGATGATGAAGGCTGGTTTCTAGTTGAGGTCTGTCCTGTCTTTGGAGTGAGACATAATACTCCTGCAAAGAACTAAGCAGCCTTACAAAGACCCCTGAGAGGGTAACATAAGGTCTGTACCTAGACACTCCTGTTTCTGCCTGTAGGCCAGGCCTTAGTTACAGTGAGTTCCAGAGCAGGCAGGTAGGCGGGAGTGATTATATGACTGAGAATAAAGGACAGCAGTGAGAGAAGTTGTATTCAACGCAGCACAGTAACCAGGGACTTGTAATAGCTTCTTTCACCTCATTCTTTTGTGGCTTGGATTTCCTAGGAACACGGAAGTGGAGCTGCAGATGCAAACCAGGCAGAAGGCCATGAATCGAATTTCATTGCCCAGTTGGCCTCCCAGAAGCACACCAGGAAAAACACACAGGTTTCTATCACTCCTCAGCTAAACTTAGGTGAAGACAGCATGTAGAAAAAGATGTTCCAAACGTAGTGCTTTAAAAAAAAAAAAAAGCTATACTCCTTTTTTTTTTTTTTTTTTGTCACATCAGATATGATAGCAGCCTTGGTGAGCAGACCAGGACCATGGGGGTTTACCCAGTGGGATCCCGTCACTGGGCTTCTTCCCTGCCTGTGTCTCTCCCCGACCCCTGATTCCGGCCACGAAGTCTTAAGAGCCGAGTGCTGTGTGCGGCTGCCCAGCACAAACCGTCTCACTCTTTTCATTATCCATAGGCTTTTGCTTTTTTAACAGTAAGTTTTTTAAGTAGGGTATAGTTTATGCACGTGATGCAAAATTAGTGTACAAACCAGTCTCCTAAAAAGCCTACATCCTATTCCTGTCCCCAAGGGACCCTCCTCAGAGCAAATTGATGTTACCAGTTCTTTCTTCTTTTGGAGATATTTTCTGCATATATGACATATATGGATGTGTGAAAGTGTGTTTCTTTGCCTTCATTTTAGATATAAAAGTATATCATAGAGATTGTTATATATAAGTATATAGAGTCCCAGTTCTTTTTAATAGCTGTATTGAATTCCATTCTTGTATGGCTACACCTGATTTACTTATCCTGTCCCCTATAGATGGATATTATGTTTACTTTGAGTCCTTTTGTCATGACAGGCAAGGCTCTGATGAATTTCCTTGTATTTCTCAGAGTTTTAAGAGGAAACCGGGGCAGGCTGACAATGAACGTTCCATGGGTGATCACAATGAGCGTGTGCACAAGAGGCTGAGGACTGTGGATACGGACAGCCATGCCGAGCAGGGGCCAGCTCAGCAGCCCCAGGCCCAGGTGGAGGATGCAGATGCATTTGAGCACATTAAACAAGGCAGTGACACGTACGACGCACAGACCTATGGTATGGTCCTAGGAAAGCTGCTGCCTTTGCCCACTGAGCTCTCTATGAGAGCTTGTGCTGTGTGACCTATAATAATGATACGTATTTGTGGGGTACAGTGTGAGGTTTTGATACATGTATACGTTTAATGATCAAGTCAAGTCAGCTGTGCCTGGCAGCTGATCGTACACATTTATATCAGGGGAGAGAGGAAATGGCTTTGTAAACATAAGAAATGTGCAGAAATACAGTTTGTTTTTGGTACAAAGGTATCTGTAACCAAGTGAAGATGGTTAAGATTTCTTGGTTTAGTATAAACCCTTTAAATATCCTTAAATATAATAGTTAAAAATAACAGTTGGCCACATCCAAACCCCAATATCAGGGTTTCTTAGTACTGGACATTTCTTTCTTCTTAGTCACCTCTGGATAGGTCCCTGCACTGACAGGAGCTATGAATTTGAAATATGTGTTTTCTCCGTAAGTGCAAAAGGGAGGAAAAATGTCTCAGCATGAGGTCATTGGTCAGTCTCCCCTTCTGGTTCTCTTGGTGACTTCAGTTTCATTCCTAATATGTAAACTTATATTGAGAATAATCTACCATTTAGGATGGTAAAAAAAGGACTGCTCTACATTGGATTACATTTTTGTCTCCTTGATCCCACTTAAAAAAAAAAATAGAGCAGTAGCTACCATGTATTGAGCTTTTGCTTTGTGCCAAAAAACTTTTCTGAGCCTTTGCTGCATGATCATAAACTTCCTCAGGTAATCCTATGAGCTAGAGCCTCTCTGTTGTATAGGTAAGTACACTGAGGCCAGGTGGTTTAAGAACTCACTCACGCAAGATCACAATGCTGGGATTCCTAGTCATCTTTCTGTGCCTTGTCTTCTACTACTTTTTATTATTTTTAATTGACCTATAATAATGATACGTATTTGTGGGGTACAGTGTGAGGTTTTGATACATGTATACAATGTTTAATGATCAAGTCAAGATAATTAGGTTATCTACCACCTCAAACATTTATCATTTCTTTGTGTTGGGAACATTCAAATCTGCTCTTCTAGTCATTTGAAAATATATAATAAATTATTGTTAGAGTCACCCTATAGCCCAGTTAAACACCCTATTTTGTCAAATGCTCAGGAGCATTTGACTGTGTACTTTTGAGTTCATACTGTAGGGCGGAAGGCAGCCAGTGTCACATGTATAGTTACATTATATCCTCATAATTTCTGTAGGGGGTAGGGAATAGGCAGTTCATTATGTCAGTAGGTCAATAGGAAATCTTGGGCACAGACAAGTCTCCAAGCCACATAGCTGGTCAGTGGCACAACTTGGCATCAGTAGCATTTTGGAAGCTAGAATGACAGAAACCATACACACTTATTTTGTTCTGCAAAGACCTAGGATTTTTATGTGTGGGTGTGTGCTTTGTTGACAGATGTGGCCAGCAAAGAACAGCAACAGTCTGCAAAAGACTCTGGCAAAGATCAGGAAAAGGAGGAGATAGAGGACACCCTCATGGACACAGAGGAGCAGGAGGAGCTCAAAGCAGCAGACGTGGAGCAGCTGAAGGCAGAGGAAATCAAGTCGGGCACCACAGCACCCTTGGGTGAGTCCTGCTAGTGAACAAACCCTTCCCAGGCTCTCTGACTTGAAGTAGTCAGTTCTCTCTCACTGTAATCTAGTCTGGTGTTCAGTTCCATGTCCTAATCCATGGCTTAGATGAACAAATTGCCTGTAATAATTTCACTATATTTTGTTTGGGACCAGAAAACAAAAATATGGACGGGTGGGTGTTGCAGGACACCATCCTTTAAGGAGTCCCCTAAAACTTGAATTTCTGGCAAAATCTCATCAGTTTTTAAAAAATATGTAGAAGAAACCAGAATAGTACACTTACTGCAGCTATGATGAGGTATAGTATTAGAGAAATGATATTTTCAATTATATAAAAGTATACGCTATTAGCATAAAATGCAGTAAAATATTAAAAGAAATAGAATGAGGAGTTTCCCTTTCATAGCTAACCAAGTTCTATTACTTGGAAAAAAAATAACTTTATCAGCAATGGAATAAATGCAAATTCAAAAGAACTTGCCAAATTCAAAGGTTTTTTCTTCTGCTTAGTTCCTGTCCTCTCAGGAGTGTTAGAACTATTAGAACGGTTGACTACCCTATGTGACAATCCAGGCTTTGCCTCTTCACCTGACAAGTTGAAGCAAATTATTGATCTTTTCTTTGCCTCAGTTTCCTCATCTGTAAAATGGAATTGTGGCTTTTAGTTTTTATTTCTGTCAAAGTTTTACATGCATATAGTTTCAAGAATCATACAGTTTTACAAGGCTTCTTAGGACAACCCAAAATTTCCCCTATTTCCCTTTCCAAGAACATCTGCCTTCAACATCAGGTGAGGAGGAGGGGAGTTTAGAGAGTAAGGGTTGGCAATGAGTGTCTCAGAGAGAAAGAACCTCTGAAATCAACATGTGGAAATGTGTTGGAGAGTGAATGAATGAAGTTTGATTAATTGTCAGGATTAACAGGCAATAGCAAAGGCTTGGTCAGTCATCAGGCTAATATTATAAGTAAAATTATGTCCTTAAATGAAAATAGGCTTTGATGAGATGGAAGTGGAGATCCAAACTGTTAAAACAGAGGAAGACCAAGACCCCAGAACAGACAAAGCTCATAAGGAGACAGAAAATGAGAAACCAGAAAGAAGCCAAGAGTCTACCATTCATACAGCTCATCAATTCCTCATGGATACGATCTTCCAGGTAGTAAAACTCACAAATTACTGCATTAATATAGTGTTAATAAATTAACAAAATAAAATTTTAAACTGGTTTTAAATCTTTGTCTTTAGAACTTTATGGAACATCTGGTTGTTGAGGGGTTTCATGTTCTTATTCAAAATTTTTAGGAATACTATTGGTATGATAGGTGTTCTTCAAGCACGTGATACTGTTCCAACAATTAATCACAGGGTCACAGTGCCCTGACCTGTCTTTGATGGTGGGTCTGGTCCTTGGCCTCTGGGACTCACATCCCACTTTTCTAACCATCCTTGTGTAAGGAACCTTCAGGACAATTAGGTTTGTGATGGTTAAGTAAAAAATCTTTGGCTTAGTGCCTGTATTTATGAAGAGCTATTTAATTGAGTTCTTGAGCTAAGAGTTTGACTTATTTGATTAATCAGATAACATTTTCATTATTGATGACTTAAGGGTGTTTGGGTTTTGTTTTGCTACAGTGGCTTTATAAATGTTAAAAGTTTTCTTTATCCATATTGTCCCTCTTTCCCTGGCATCTTCTCATTATGCCACTGTATTTGCTGAATTAAGTTTTGAATCTCAGGAGCATTTGACTATGTACTTTGAGTTCATACTGTAGGGCGGAAGACACCCAGTGATACTAAGTTGGTGATTCTAACCTGGGCCACCTCTTATCTATGGCTTTTTCTTCTTAGCCCTTTTTAAAAGATGTCAATGAGCTAAGACAGGAGCTGGAGAGACAGCTGGAAATGTGGCAGCCACGTGAATCTGGAAACCCAGAAGAAGTAAGTCACTGTTCACTGTTTTTTTCGTAAAATATCTTGACTTTTTTTTTGTTTGTTTAACATATAGCAAACTTAATAGGTTCTTAGCAATTACCTTAGTAAAAAGGACCAGGCATATGGAGAATATAATTACAATCCTAAAGCCTACATCTGTCCATCAGTTTCTGGCTGCTTTGCTGTTAGATCTATAGCTTAATTAAAATAGAAATTGGTGTGCTTAATTCCTTTAATTTCTGTTGCTGGCTTGGTAATGGATGTAATAGTTGTGACAGTGGTTGAAAAACTGGGCAAGAGTCTATGCTGTGCCATCCTGAGAAGAGGCCAGCTAGATCATTGCTGGCTGACTTAATGTGGTAGTGTGGATTAACCAGCAGTTTTATTTTTAATGACTATGCATCCTAAATTTACTGTATTATGTACACATTTCACTTTTATATCTATTGTCATAATCACTCCCACCACATATGTGTATTGAGTGCTCTGCCATAGTTGGCAGAAAAATCATGGGGCTTTGTGTTGAGTGTGTTGCTGGAGGGATTTGCCCTTAGCATTTTAACTTTTTTTCATTTTTTTGAGATGGAGTCTTGCTCTCTTGCCCCGGCTGGAGTGCAGTGGCGCAATCTTGGCTCACTGCAAGCTCCGCCTCCCGGGTTCAAGTGATTCTCGTGCCTCAGCCTCCCAAGTAGCTGGGATTACAGGCACTTGCCACCACGCCCGGCTAATTTTTTTGTATTTTAGTAGAGACGGGGTTTCACCATGTTGGCCAGGCTGGTCTCAAACTTCAGGTGATCCACCTGCCTTGGCCTCCCAAAGTGCTGAGATTACGGGCATGAACCACCATGTCCTGCCCACTTTTACTTTTGAAGCATGACTCTGAGAACCCACCAATAAGTAGCTGGATCTGCTGGTGCCAAAATTACCCATTCACATCTCCCTCCCCATATGAAGGGTACACGTTTTACTCTTTGGAGGTGACGTGAGTTAGGCATTGATTTGGTCATGAATTCCAATAATTAACTGCCTTGTTTCATTCTTTCTCACTTAGAAGTGTGTGTTAACGGGTTTGGTTGAAGGAGAGACATTTTTCTTTTCTTTTTTTTTTTTTTTGAGACAGAGTTTTGTTCTTGTTGCCCAGGCTGGAGTGGAATGGCATGATCTTGGCTCACCACAACCTCCACCTCCCGGGTTCAAGTGATTCTCCTGCCTCAGCCTCCCAAGTAGCTGGGATTACAGGTGCCCGCCCCCATGCCCAGCTAATTTTTTGTATTTTTAGTAGAGACAGGGTTTCACCATGTCAGCCAGGCTGGTCTCGAACTCCTGGTCTCAAGTGATCCACCTGCCTCGGCCTCCCGAAGTGCTGGGATTACCAGGCATTAGCCACCACCCCCAGCTGGAAGGAGAGACATTTTTAATCAAGTAAATTACATGGTAGCTTGCTGGGAGAAGATTTAAAGTGCTTCTGTTGAGAAGTTCATGCAGGTCATTTTCTACCACTTTGCTTAAAGCCTGCATCTTGCTAGAAGACTTGGTTGGCTCTGACATTCTGAG
Source organism: Pongo abelii (assembly GCF_028885655.2). Classification (NCBI taxonomy): domain Eukaryota; kingdom Metazoa; phylum Chordata; class Mammalia; order Primates; family Hominidae; genus Pongo; species Pongo abelii. Next base: position 90,367,195 of record NC_071990.2, on the reverse strand, counting down.
GGTAACTTACATTTTGTTGTTGTCACAGGAGAAGGTTGCAGCTGAGATGTGGCAGAGTTACCTGATCTTAACAACGCCTCTTTCACAACGGTTATGTGAAGAGCTTCGTCTCATATTAGAGCCTACCCAGGCAGCCAAGCTGAAGTAAGTCTTCCCCTCTGGAAGGCCTCACAGTGCCCTGAGAAGACGGCAGCTTCATTGATTCTGTTGAACGCAGCACCTAACCATTTATAGTGCCAGCTTCTAGGTTGCCGCTTCTGCCGTACAGGCACCAGTATGCTGTTCCTTACCCTGTTTTCCTATTATTATCTCTGCACAAATGTTTCTGGGTGTCTGTATTGATCACCTTGTTACATGTTGAGCTATTCACTTGCTATAGGTGTTACTCACCTAGATCTTTTCAAAGATGTCCAAAATCATTCATATTTAGTGCATTTTTTCCTAATTTTTAAAAATGTGTCTGGAAGGACCTAATTATTATTGCCACATACATGTCCAGTTTTTCTGACTAGAGGTCAAGAAGATCCTGGCACTTAGTCCTCAATTGACAGAAACACTTCATTGTGCCAGGTTCCTAGTTACTTGCTATTGGTTTTAAGGTATTATTGTGATTTTTGTCCTTAATAAAAATTCTCAGGAATTAAAAGTTGTTAACTAATTTTTGCCCCCCTTTGAATAAATAGAGGAGACTATCGAACTGGGAAACGACTGAACATACGGAAAGTCATTCCATACATTGCTAGTCAATTTCGGAAAGACAAGATTTGGCTTCGAAGGACCAAGCCCAGTAAACGCCAGTATCAGATTTGTTTGGCTATCGATGACTCTTCTAGTATGGTAGACAATCATACCAAGCAGGTAAGGAAGAGAAATGCAGTGGCAGTTTGATAGGAAATTAACATCAAGCCATGTTCCATGGGCCACCAAAATGCTTTAAATATGATATGGCTAAAACATTTTGAAATACCTGTTAGGCCTGTTTTGAGAATGTGATAACCGTCTTTGATAAGACCTAAGATTTAAAGAGTTCAAGAGGGCAATTTTAGGATGTCTCAGATGTGTTAGTTTCTTACTGTTGTAGGTCTTTTACATTGTTTTGTTTCTTGACCCTGCTATTTGTTCTTAACTGTCTAGCTGCTGAATAAGTAAATCTGATAGTGCTTATTTTGCAGAAAATGCAACAGTGTACTGTTAAAAAAAAAATCAAAGTTTTCAGATATTACTGCATAGTCTTAAATAGTTTAAGTATGTTTCTAGGATACATTTCTTTTATAGCTGAAATTATCCAGAGTTATTGTTCTATCAGTGCTAATATTAAGTTTAGGAGCCTGAATAGAATTATTTATACCACCATTACAGATGCCAAAGAGTGTTTGTTTTGGGCAGTGATGCTGTTATACAGCATGGGCTAATAAGCAACCTAAAATTTGTATGTTCTGCTGGAAAAAGTTAGTGTAGCCTCTGAACCTGGGTTCATATCCCAGCTCCATTTATTAACACATGACTTTAGGCAACTTATTTATTAGTTATCAGTTTCACCTTCTGAAAAGTGAGGAATATATATATTTACAAGCACACATAGAATAGTAATAACCTCACACTTGCAGAATTGTTATGAAGATTAAATGAAATAATAGATGTAGAACACTCATTTTGCTGCTGCTTTTGTCATATTGCAAATGGTAATGAAATTTTCTGATATAGTTCTACAGTCTGATCTGACTACATATATATGAATGGATTTTAAATTGGTTTTTAAAATTTGTTACCTGCAAGAGGTTACTCTTCATGTAGGTCCAAAAAAGAAGAAAGAAAAATTCATGGACCATATTTCTCAAGGTCACTTTTTTTTTTTTTTAAAGACAGGGTCTTGCTCTGTTGCTTAGGCTGGAGTGCAGTGGCACGATCATAGCTCACTGTGGCCTCAGTCTTCTGGGCTTAAGCAGTACAGTCCTCCCACTTCAGCCTCCTGAGTAGCTGGGACCATAGGTGTGTGTGCCCAGCTAAATTTTTTTTTTTTTTTTTTTTTTTTTCCTGAAGACAGGGTTACAGGGTTTCACTCTGTTATCCAGGTGGCTCACTGTAGCCTCCACTTTCCTGGGCTCAGGTGATCCTCCTACCTCAGCCTCCCAAGTAGCTGGGACCACAGATGTGGGGTCTTGCTGTGTTGCCTGGGCTACTCTTGAATTCCTGGACTCAAGTGATCCTCCCTCTTTGGTCTCCCAAAGTGCTGGGATTACATGTGGGAGCTACCACGCCTGGCCCTCAAGGTCCCTTTTTATTCGATGTCTACAGCAGACCATTCCTGTCAGTGTAATGGATTCTAGGTTTCAACATTTGTGGTACCAGGCCACCAAAGCCTCCAGGTTTGTTGTGACTATAGTAGCCTTACTGATGTTATTCCTCTACTTGCCGAACAAAAAAATAATGTTTTCTTTGGGAATCTTGATGCAAAAAATAGTTGAGAGGCCCTGGTTTAGAGGATATTCTGATTCCTAAAATCATTAACTTTCTAATTCACAGCTTGCATTTGAATCTTTGGCTGTGATTGGAAATGCTCTAACCCTCCTGGAAGTGGGTCAGATTGCAGTGTGTAGGTAAGGTTGCTTTGTAATTCCTTTGTGAAAACTTTTCACAACCTGTTTGGTTATTTTGATTACACAGCCAAAAAATAACTCCTGTTGTATTTGGTTTTCCTCCCCCAAGTTTTGGAGAATCTGTAAAGCTGTTACACCCATTTCATGAGCAGTTCAGTGATTACTCTGGGTCCCAGATTCTACGTCTCTGCAAATTCCAACAAAAGAAAACCAAGATTGCTCAGGTAAGAGGATGAAATAAAATGTCTTCTGCACAGTTGTTTTTAAACTGGTGTAGGTAGGAGGGAGAACATTTTTATTTTTGAGACAGGGCCTTGTTCTGTCACCCAGGCTAGAGTACAATGGCACCATCATAGCTCACTATAGCTTCAAACTCCTGGGCTCAAGCAGTCCTCCTGCCTCAGCCTCCCTAGTAGCTAGGACTACAGGCACATGCTACCATGTCTGGCTAATTTTTATTTTTTGTAGGGACAGGGTCTCACTTTGTCGCCCAGGCTGGTCTAAAATTCCTGGGTTCAAGTGATCCTCCCTTCTTGGCCTCCCGAAGTGTTGGGATTACCACCATGCTGGGCTGAGAACCCCCCTCCACCGCATACACTATTAGCACAGGGATAGTCCTAAACCTCAGCCTGTGTACCACTGGAATAGAAGCTTCCTTGGCATCCGTTATAAAACAAGATGTGACTCCTTTTTCTCAGTTCCTCAAAGATCACTTGACTTTGCATCATTGGTTTTCTAGCTCCCTACTTTTTTTTGAGTAGCTTGGAACATTCTGCAAAAAGAAACCCATCTCTCATACCCTTATCAGCTGGGCCAAGACCTATTTTTGTCCCTCATTAAGCTTAGAGAAGAAATGATATGAAATAAAGCCAGTGACTTACTCAGGAGAACAGAAGTTCAAAACAGAGCATGGGATCATATTTCTCCTGGGTCCTGCTCTGATTCAATTTGCTTTTTCTAGGCTGTCCTGGACATTTTGTATTTTCTTGCCTTGTCTTTTGCTCAGTTGTTTTCTGTTCTTGAAAGAAGACAGCTGTTTGGTTTATTTGAGGGAGTTATTGATTTCTTATGTCCCAGGGAAGCACTTCTTTTCCTTTGGGGTATCTTCCAGAACTCTAGTGGGTTATATGTTAGAGAAACGTCTCACCTGTGCTTGAGAATGCCTGTATCATCTAGGCATGGTGGCTTACACTTGTAATCCCAGCACTTTGGGAGGTTGAGGTGCGAGGATTGCTTGAGGCCAGGGGTTCAAAACCAGCCTTGTCAACATAGTGAGACCTCATTTCTACAAAAGACAAAAATAATTATCCAGGTGTGGTGGCACATACCTGTAGTGCTAGTTACTTGGCGGCAGACTGAGGCAGAGCCCAGGAATTGAGGCTGCAGTGAGATGAGATCGTGCCAGTACACTCCAGCCTGGGTGACACAGTGAGACCCTATCTCAAAAAATAATAATTAAAAAAAAAAAAGAACATCTGTATCCAAGGATCCTCCTTTTTTAACTACATATGGCCAGAAAGGACAGTTAGTTGATGGTCTATAAACCTGAGGTGGTTATCTGATAATCACTTCAGTGTCAGAAATACTATCAGTCTCTTTGACAATGAGAAGAGCATTTACATAGTTTTCTAATTGTCTATTTCTGGTTCTGGTTTAGTTTCTAGAGTCTGTTGCCAACATGTTTGCAGCCGCTCAGCAGCTCTCACAGAACATCAGTTCAGGTGAGCTGCATGCCTTCCTCTTCATTACAAAATGCTTTCTTGTATTCTATAATTCCCAAGCTGCTTGTTTCAGCTCAGTGTCCCCGTCACTGTGTTTTAACAGGTATGCTCCAAAGGAAAAGACATAAATTGATGGAGCTGATTTTTACTTATTTATTCATTCATTTAGAAATTTTTGTTGAACCTGTACTCATGAGGCTTATAATCAATGGGGGATCTAGACACTAACTAGTATATACTTATTTGAGTTCAGATTTGTAAGAGAAAGGAGCAAGGTGTGTGTGGAATTAAATATAAAAGCTACAATTGACCCTTGAATACCACAGGTTTGTCTGTACTGATCAGGTCTACTTACACATGGAGTTTTTCCAACCAAAAGTGGATTGAAAATTCAGCATTTGAGGGATGCAAAACCTGAGTATATGGAGGGCCAACTTTTCATGTATGCGGGTTCTCCAGGGCCATCTCTGGACTTGAATATGTGTGTATTCTGGTATACTGGGGGTGAGGGGGTGTGTGTCTTGAAACCAGTCCCCTTCGAGTACTGTATTCTCTAATATTTTAATAACAGAGGAAAGTAGAGAAGGACATAATATAAAAACCAGCTAATCCAACCACATTTACTTTGGGGGCTTGAAACATGCCAGTTATTTAGTTCTTTCCAAAAATCTCTCAGTGTTCTCAGTGTATCATGCAGAAGCTTCAGATTTTGATGGAAGCAAGTTATTCACACCTGTCAACATTTGCTAAAACAGCCCACCCTCAACTCATGTACTATATAATCTTTAGCTGGAAACACTATGTAGCAAAAATTTTAAAACATTTTATTCAGTGTTGAGTGGTTCCTTTCTATTTGTTTTTGTTTAAACAAGTTAAATTTCAAGGGCAAAAAAATATAGAAATTAGGTACAACGAATTAACAGAAATCTAAAGATGATTATATGTGATGACTGAAATTTGGAAGACACAGTTCCAGATTTCTGATTTAGCCACTTTCTTCTAATGCCCTACTCAGTACTATCATTTTTAAAGTTTATAGCCATAAACTAGTGTTTTAATTCTCATGTACAGTATGTTGCTCTACAATTTGAAGTTCAGCAGAACTTAACATTTCCTGAAGCACTATTGAGAAATTCTGCTATACTGACAGAAGCTTACTTAGTATCCCTTATTATGCCTTGTCTCTGACTCAAGCATTCTAAGGGATAGATCTCATCAGAGGTCCCTTAGGTCTGTGCCCAGAATTCATCAGCTTTAGAGGTGTGTTTAGCTTTAATAGTACAGAGAAAGCCTACATTAATTTGTCCTACTTTGGGTAGTTGTGAGTTATTAAAAATGGCTGTTCATTTTATTCCCTTGCTTCCTCTTATATGGTCTACAGAAACTGCACAACTCCTCCTGGTAGTCTCTGATGGGCGAGGCCTTTTCCTTGAGGGCAAAGAAAGAGTACTGGCAGCAGTTCAGGCTGCCCGGAATGCAAATATCTTTGTCATCTTTGTTGTATTGGACAATCCCAGTTCACGGGTGAGTGACTACTAAAAGCCACCTTTTCTGGAGATAAAGTGGGGATTCCCTTTAACCTGTTCAATCTGAAATATGGCCTGGATCACTCAGTCATACTGAGAACTCCCAGCATTCATAGTATTCTGTCAAGTACCATTGTAGGCACTTGTAAGTATTTTCCCTATTAATCTTTGCAATAAGCCAGTGAGGTAGGGATCATTATTCCCACTTTACACCGAAGGAACTGAAACACATAGAGGTTATAGGTAATGAGTGGGAGAGCCAAGATTCAGAATGACCATCCTCTGTGGGTCATCATTTCCCTCTATGCAAAGTCAGTGCAGGTATTGCAGCCTTGATAATGGGTACTGACCACTTTGAAATGGAGATTAGGTGTTGCCACACTTATGTCTCAGTAGCTCCTCACAGCCAGAAGCATCAATCATCTTAGTAAAATATGCCTACAGGGCAGTTCTGTTCCAGGGAAGCATTGTCTCTGTGGGTCACATTAAGGCCTTGATAGGAAGGTAAAGATTTAGTGTGAATGATTCCAAGTGGATGATGGGGAGACACCACTGTAGGGAAAGTAGATTTTCCTATCTATCCCTTTTCCTTTTTTTCAGTGTCCATCCTCCTGGAAGGGGCACTCAGAAAGACATCTACCTCCTTCTTAGTAGAGTTCTGAAAATTCTCTTTTACTTAGTAATAAAAGGTAGGTTCATATGCAGGAATAAGACACAGGAGATGTAAAAGCTGTTAGCAAAAGAGATCACAGAAGAGCTAGCTAAGGATGCTGGTTTAATCGCTGCCTCCCCATTTCAAAATGTCTTTTGTTGACAGGATTCTATCTTGGACATTAAAGTACCGATATTTAAAGGACCTGGAGAGATGCCTGAAATCCGATCCTACATGGAAGAGTTCCCATTCCCATACTATATCATTCTTCGAGATGTAAACGCACTTCCTGAGACACTCAGCGATGCCCTCAGACAGTGGTTTGAGTTGGTGACAGCCTCTGACCACCCATAGAACAGAAAGAGGAGTCCAAAGTGAGACTTAACCGTGGTCAGAAGGTCACATTGCTTACCCAGGTGCTCCCTTTTGGACAACTACAAAAAATTTTATTGTAATATTTTTATTTTACAGCATGATCTTACAGCCTACAGAATGCTCTCTGGCTCCCGGCTTTGCCTGGGCTGAGGTTTTTATACCAAACCTGGAAGCAGCAGCAGGTGCCTGAACTCGTAACTAGAGAAGAGTTATCCTTCTTCCCTCCCTCAGAAGCCCTGGCCTGGGAGGAGGTCATACCCCACCGTTGGAGCCCAGCTGCCTGCTTTCTGTTGCAGGGGATCTGGGCACCTGTGCCTTGAGGAGATGCTGCCAGGAGCATGGGACTCTGACAGTCCTTTGTATAAAGGATTAAAGGGAGCTGCCCTTTTGACCCTGCTCTAAGCTCTGCCTTGCTAAGCCCACAGTGTGTACCCAAAAGCTGTCAAGTGGCCAAGACAGCTCCAGTTTCTGGAGAGTATGAGGGTGTGTTTTCTTATTGTGAAAGGAACTACCTTCTCTTAGAGGGTAGGAAGAATGTGGTGTGTGTGTGTTCTCATAAAGCAACCGGACATTATAGGCACCCAGGTCATCTATAAAAACGATCCTTGGGCTGTGTAAAAACGAAGTGGCTTTTCAGTATCCTCTTTCACACTTGCTGCTTCGGGAGACTATGCAATGATGGGAAGGTGATTGCCCCTTTATTTCATTCAGTGCCATGGTCTCTGTTGTTGTAGTAATTTATTTGTTTAGTTCATTTTTTTTTTTCTTAACAGTTAAGGGGAAGAGTCATTCCTCACACTGCTTTCAAGCTGGACTGAGCCAGTCTCATTCTGGGAAAGAAACGCTGTGTCCAGAACTCAGCAGCTCCATCTATTTTTTCCAGTCAAAAGAAACTGATTTTTAGGCAGTTTTTACTTGGCCAGAAAGCAGTGCTGAATACTTGAAACTGTGTGCTCTGTTCTACTTAATGTTCTGTCAGAATGTTCTTTTGTAGGCAATATGTCATGATGTAATCATCTATCTCCTTGTCTGTTTCCCAGTTACACTGTGAAGTCTGCCACCCTTTTGAGGTGGTCATCAAAGACACAGATTCCTTGTTTAACCAAGTGTCCCAAAGCATGTACCTGAAGTTATATCATTTTTTATTCTAAAAAGCTATGCAGCTTATATTCTGAAAACTATTAAAACATATACCACTGTTGATGTAATTTGTGACTATTCTTAATGGAAGATGACAGGATTGTAAAAGGTATGCTAGGGGACTGATCTTCTCTGCTGGATCAGTCAGCTGTTACTAGTTGATGCTGTGCTAACATGACCCCCTCCTACTTCAATGTTGCTCTTACTACAAAGGTTATCATTTGCATTTATGTCCATGGTAGGCTGAGCTATAATAACTATGCTAGCTTTGCAGCAGAATGAAAAGGATGAGTTGGTGTAGCCTTATAAGGAGGCTTATAAAAATTATCCTCCATAAATGATGTTGCATCCCACTCACATTTCATTGGCTAAAGCCGTCTATGGGGCAGGGAGTTTAATCTTCCGGTAGGTTTGAGTCTGGGAGGGAAAGACACCAATATTATGACAATGCTGCAATCTATTACATCTGCCTTTGGAAGCTCCATCTTAGACCTCCCAAACTGGTGTGCCCAGAGTGATTCCCTTGGCCCTGGGTTAGCTCATGAGATCACGGACGGTAGGTATTCCAGGAAGCAGAAACCCAAGAGTGCCATTTTCAACTTTTGCTGCCAACAGGGCTCGCAGGAGTAGTGTTAAATTAATCTGCCATGTTGACAGTTGACATTTGTGCCATCCTGCCCATCCCCCCCCACCCCCCCAAACCCCCCAGGCCTTGGCCAAATAGGTAAGTTCTGATATTTAAGGAATGGACAGCAGAACACAAAAGTCCTCCATGCTGTCTTAAAAATCTCACTTTGGGGCTGGGTGCAGTGGCTCACACCTATAATCCCAGCACTTTGGGAGGCCAAGGTGGGTGGATCACTTGAGGTTAGGAGTACCAGGCTGGCCCATATGGTGAAACCCCATCCCTACTAAAAATACAAAAAACTAGCTGGGTGTGGTAATGCTCACCTGTAATCCCAAGTTACTCAGGAGGCTGAGGCAGGAGAACTGCTTGAACCAGGAGGTGGAGGTTGCAGTGAACCGAGATTGTGCCACTGCACTCCAGCCTGGGCGACAGAGCAAGACTCTATCTCAACGAAACAACAATAAAATCTCACTTTGGATAACTTCTTCACCACTTCCGTGGCTTCCACCATCACTGAAGCAAAAGGACTGTAAAATTCTCCATCCAGGGCTCCAGGAAATCTACTCTTTGGTATTCTTAATTATATTCAGACATCTGCTGGAGCTGTACTTAGGCAACAGACTCTTTCAAATACAACAACACATTCAAAATGTCACTGTTCTAATTCCTCTATCCCAAACCCATTCCTTCAACATTCCCCATCTGGGATGACCACTCCAACAGCCACCCTGTTTACAAACTTGGGACTTAACCTATACATCTGCTTTACTTCCTTCTCCATCTCTATCCATACCCCAATCAAATTAATCATCTTGTCCAGTCAGGCTTCTGGACATCCTATCCCATCCCTCCCCCTACTCCACTGTGACTGGGGCTCTTTTAATCTCTAGCAGGGACTACTTCAATGGTATCCTGACCAGTAACTTCTCTTTGCTTGCTTCACTTCATCCTATTCACAACATCCAAGATCTTTCTAAAAGTTCTGTAGCTGAAAATCCCTTCAAAGCTCTCCCTTGTAATAATATTCAAGCTTCATGTGACCTGTGAGCTCTTGCTTGACTCTCCTGTCCCTCCTCTCCCAGCATCCCTGGCAGTGTTTCCATGTGTTGTCTGGACTCCTCTTAGTGATTCTGCCTTTCTGACAAATACCTAGCTCAGACAAGCCCTCCAGGAAGAATAATTTCCCACAGTATGAACTGCAGCATTCTTTGTTAGCACTATATTGAATTTAGAGGTTTTCCTGCCCAAAGCATGAGTCTTTGAGCAAGGAGTATATGTGACTCACGACAGCATTACCAGTGTCTAGCAAGAGTGAGCCTTTTTTTTTTTTTTTTTTTTTTTTGAAATAGAGCTTTGTTCTTGTTGCCCAGGCTGGAGTGCAATGGCGCAATCTCGGCTCACTGCAACCTCCGTCTCCCGGGTTCAAGCGATTCTCCTGCCTCAGCCTCCCAAGTAGCTGGGACCACAGGCGTGAGCCACCAGGCCTGGCTAAGTTTTTGTATTTTAGTAGAGACGAGGTTTCACCATGTTGGCCAGGCTGGTCTCGAACTCCTGACCTCAGGTGATCCACCCACCTCGGTATCCCAAAGTGTTGGGATTATAGGTGTGAGCCACTGCACCTGGCCTGAGTGTTTCTTGATGGGAAGAAAAAATAATGTAAAAATGTCTTTTCTCACATATTAATGTATAGATTCAACACTATTTCAAAATTCCAACCAAGATCACAAGATGATTTGGAGGGAAATGATACAAAACATTTCTAAAGATTATAGAGAACAGTACTAATGGATTTTTTACAAGAAACTAGAGTCCTGCCAGATAATAAAAACATATAAAGCAAAAAGTAAAAACCCTAAATGAAACAATTCTGGACAGATTACTCAGACCCTAAAAGAATTTATCATACAGTCAAAAAGGCATCCATCATAAAGCCCCAAAAAAGGAATGAGTTATATAATCAATGGTATTGATACAGCTTAACATCTAGAAAAGAACTTAGAGCCACGTGATACTGTAAACCAAAGTAAATTCTAGATGGAGTAAATATTTTAAAAATTAAAGTTTAAAAAAATGAATTACAAAGGTCTGAATGGGAAATGAAAAGCCTCAAAAGGCACAAAAATATATGATTGTATAAAGTTTCTGTATGTATAAAGAAATGACAAAAACATAGTGCCGATATAAAAGTCCTCATCATAAACGGACCCAAGTCATGAACAACTCACAAAATCAGTATAACTAAAAATGGCGAGGAGTATTTAACTTCACTCCTTTTAAAAAGTTACCAATTAACTATTACAGCTAATGTATTAGACAAAATTTGACATATTATTGATAATATGATCATGCAGTTAGCATCATTCATACAATGCCTGGTAAAGTTCAAAAGAGCTAATGATTAGAGTTCTTACATGTGCCAGGACCTGTTCTCAGTACACAACTGAGGTAGATGCTATATTTCACTTTACAGGGGAGGTAATAGGCCAGGAGAGGGGAAATAGCCAGAACACAGCTAGGAATAGGAAGCCCCAGGATGCCAACAGGCGAGGCAAGCAAGTACCCAGTAAACTAGTAATTGAACATTTTTGGTTCTATTTTAATTCGATACAACACTACTTGGAAAATTAATATGGCAAAGATTCGCTAACTCCACTTCTAGTGATTTAACCTAAAGGCGTGTGTATTGTGGGAAAGATAAAACAGCTATGAGAAAATAAAAGCAAAAGCCTGAGGCTTAGGGATGTTAGGCTCCTCGTTATTAGTGATGAAAAGTGCTTAAGACTGCAGTGGGTCAGCCATTCAAAGCTTTGTTTCAAATGATCATGAAGGCCACCGCTCCCGGAAAACCTTTGCGCTACAAAAGAACAGGACAAAAACGAGAAAGAGAAAAAACCAACACAAATTGTAAAATAAATTAACTTTCAATTTTAGTATTTTCAACTATACACATTTTTAAAGGCTCGAAAGAACATTCAAATACGTTTTCACCTCTTTCCCTCCAAAAAACCTTAACTTTTTTTTCGAGACGGGGTCTCGCTCTGTCGCCCAGGATGGAGTGCAGTGGTGCGATCCCGGCTCACTGCAACCTTCACTTCTCGGGTTCAAGCGATTCTCCTGCCTCAGCATCCCGAGGAGCTGGGATTACAGGCACCTTACAGGCCTCCAAGAGTGCTTGGGACTGCAGGTGAGAGCCACCGCGCCCGGCCTCCTTCACTTTCATTTGAACTCTCTTTACCAAGAACTGTGCTAAGTGCCCTACCTTTCTTCTTTATCACAACGACCCTATGGTGCACTGCTATCCTATTTTGCCGACGAGAAAACTTCGGCCAGCGCAGCAGCTAGGGCTCAGTCCCGAAGCCTCGCGCTCTCAGTCACAGAGCAACCCGCGGGCCGTCTCCTAGGAAACCGGGCTCGCCACACCCCTTGGTCGGACCCCACTTCCGCTCCTGCGCGCTGAGGCTCCGGCGGACCTCTGGTGGACATGGCTGCTTCCCGCTTACCCCCAGCGACGCTAACGTTAAAGCAGGTACCGGCGGTTCTCTGCCTTCCACAGCCGCTTACCTGGGTCTGAGCTTCTGGATTCTCCATCTGTCCCTCCCCGCAACGCGGCGGGTTCCGGGGGGTCCTGACGCGGCGTGCGCGCCCTCTGAGATTGGCCTGATGCCTGCGGGGCGGTGCTTCGCTCCGCGGAGCCTGACGGGAGGCACGGGCTGCTTCCTTGGTTTGGTGCGATCGCGTGAGACGCGTCAGGTGCTTGATTTCCCTGAGTCCCGGTGCCTCAGCTGCCCAGTGCCCACGGTAAAAGTCTATTGCACTGAGCAGTGGCAAACAGCAAATGAGATTACCAAAGATTTGAACAACTGTTAATTTAGAAAAAGTGCTGTCGTTGTAATAACAACTTCTAAGAGACCGGCGGCCCTTTTCAGCCCGGTAGTCAGCTCCCGATTTTTTTAATGGTTCTTAGGTTTGACAGAGCAGTAAGCAAAAAGATCAGATGAAACTCGTGATGCTTTTTTTAAAACATCTTTTTGAGACAGGGCCTCACTCTCGCCCAGGCTGAGTGCAGTAGCGCAATGAGGGCTTACCTCAGCTTAGACCTCCTGGGCTCAAGTGATCCTCCCATCTTGGCCTCCCAAAGTGCTGGGATTACAGGCCTGAGCCACTGCACCTGGGCAAAAAAAAAAAAAAAGTTTTTCTTTGCCTTTTTCAAAATTGACCAACGAGAAGTACTCTGGTTACAGCTTGGTTTGCTGAAGTAGAACTTTCCAGGCTGGCGATTGTGCAGTAGTAATTGCTATTTACTCCTCCCTTTTACAGTTCGTAAGAAGGCAACAAGTTCTTCTCCTCTACAGAAGGATTTTGCAAACAATTCGGCAAGTTCCAAATGATTCTGATCGCAAATACCTGAAAGATTGGGCAAGAGAAGAATTCAAAAGAAACAAAAGTGCCACCGAAGAGGTGAGAACAAAATCATGGTGAGGACAGATCCTAACCCTTTTTATTGATCAGTGAATTTTTTTTTAAGTTTAGCAGACGTCTTGGAATATAGTGCCACTGAGCTGGTATATCTTGATCATTGCTTGTAATGTTACCGATTTTAAATTATTATTTTAAAATTTAATATTGTATCTACACTCTTCAGCATCATCACTTGACTTTTATGTTGTACATTTTATATGTATGTATGTATGTGGAAATCTTTTGGCTTTTCTAAAAGGCAGCAGTTCCAATACGTAGTATTGGTTCTTGATTTTAACAGATAAAATGGTATAGCTATACCTTGTTTAACCAGGTAAAACAATAACCAGATTTCACTTTATTCTACAGGATACAATCCGGATGATGATTACTCAAGGCAATATGCAGCTCAAGGAGTTAGAAAAAACACTTGCTTTAGCAAAATCTTAACTATAGCATTATTCTGAAGGATTTTCAAAGTCTCCATGTGTTTTGTTGCATTTAGGATTAACAATGGACAGCACAAAGCCCAGTCTTACTATTTATATGTACAGTATTTGGTGATAGAGAGCAAAGGAAAAACACATCAGAACAGTTGCCTTAACTGAAAAACATACCCTGCATTTTGAAAATGTTTATGGATGTCTCAGCAGTTTTTAAAAGAAGAAAAAAACCACTAACAAATGGTCAGTAGATGCTGGACACAATCATTAGGGAAGTGTAAATCAAAACTACTATGAGGCCGGGCGCAGTGGCTCATGCTTGTAATCCCAGTACTTTAGGAGGCTGAGGTAGGTGGATTACTTGAGGTCAGGAGTTCAAGACCAGCCTGGACAACATGGTGAAACCTCATCTCTACTAAAAATACAAAAATTAGCTTGGCGTGGTGGTGCATGCCTGTAGTCCCAGCTACCTGGGAGGCTGAGGCAGGAGAATCACTTGAACCCAGGAAGTGGAGGTTGCAGTGAGCTGAGATCGTGCCACTGCACTTCAGCCTGGGTGACAGAGTGAGACAGTCTCTAAAACAAAACAAAACAAAACAACCCTGAGATTCACATTCACTAGAATGGCTGTAATTAAAAAGAGAAATAATAATAAGTCTTGGTGAAGATGTACAGAAATTAGAGAACCCTCATACATTGCTGGTGGGAATGTAAAATGGTGTAGCCACTTCAGAAAACAGACTGTCAGCTCCTCAAAAGATGAAACAGCTGCTGTATGAGTTAGCAATTCTACCCCATGCCCATAGCCATTATTTGGCACTAAAAAGAAACAAAGGACTTACGTATGCTAAACATGGATAAACCTTGAAAACGTTAAGTGAAAGAAGCCAGTCGCAAAAGATAACATGATGATTCCATTCATACGAAATATCCAGAATAGGCAGAAAGGTTAATGGTTGCCTAGGCTGGCTGTAGTTGGAATGGAGTAACTGCTAATGGGTGTAGGGTTCCTTTTCAGAGTGATGAAAATATCCTACAGTTAGCTTGTGGTGTAGGCTGCACAACTCTGAATATATTCAAATCCACTGAACTGTACATTTTAAATGTAAGGTATGAATTGTATCTCAATAAAGCTGTTATTAAAAAACTCTTGAGGTATAGGACTGAAAGTATACTGACACCAGGAGATACCCTGGAACTTTCTTGAAAAATCCTGCATTATCCCTGAGGGTTGTTCAGGTACGTTCTTCAGATGTGTCATAGTTTGGTAGAGGACTCATCAAAAAGATCACCACTGGGAACCTAGATCTTTGTTGAAAAGGGAAGAGAAAGAGAAGCTTAATGAGCACATTGAAGCACTTACCAGAAAGAAGAGGGAAGACTTCTGGATGAAACCTCTGTGAGTACTTTAACATTCACGTGGAAGTAGTAAAAATAAGATTCTGGGTGCAGTTCTCCTCCAGTGACAGGAAAAAAAAACAAAGGGAATTTGAAGAATACGTCAGAGACAAATACGTTACAATCAAAGTTGACTTCAAGGCACTTTTGAAGGAGATCAAATTTATAACAAATACTATAGTGAAAGTGAAAGCTTGTGGAAGATGTTGGAATCATCCATCCTGAAAATTGAAGTCTTCTGTTCATCAACAGAACAGCTAAGAAGCTAATCTAAGAATGATCAGCACCTGAAAGATGTAGACAACATTTTGCAGAATGATAAATGGTATCCAGTACTGGACTGTGCCTGAGAGGCATCAACTGAATGTGGATGTTGATGACCTGGAGTGTCTGGGTCCACCTCTATCTCCCAGAGCCTCAGAGCCCACAAGACAAAATAATTCTGAATACTGTTCCATGGGTGTAATCTACTAATTCAAAATGCCTGCCTGTGCCAATTTTCAGGTTTTTATGTAGATAAGTATTAGTTAACCTGTTGCAAGATGATCTGACAAATAGAAGCATTTGTGACGTTTCTGAACAGAGAACACTTTGGAAATATTTTTTGTGTGACATGATTGATAAATACATGCTATCTCTAGTAAATCTAAAATCTTGAAACTCAAAATCATCCTTTTATGGGTGTAGAAGTCAGTGATTTAATGATGCTCTTCCTAACAGTGGTGTGCATGGAAAGGTTTTCATTAAAGAGCATATGTGGTTTGCATTTGCAAGATTCAACTAGCACAGACTCCAAGAAAACCTAAAAGTTTTTTTGTTTTTTAAAGCAGGTAAGGCCGGGCACTGTGGCTTACACAAGTAATCCACACAATTTGGGAGGCTGAGGTGCGAGGATTGCTTGAGCCCAGGTGTTTGAGAACAGCCTGGGTAACATAGTGGGACCCTGCCTCTACAAAACATTGAAAAATTAGCTGGGCAGGTAGCACGTGCCTGTAATTCCAGCTACTCAGGAGGCGGAGGTGGGAGGATTGCATTTAGCCCAGGAGGTTGAGGCTGTGGTGAGCCATGAACACGTCACTGCACTTCAGCCTGGAAACAGAGCAAGACCCTCCCTTCCCCCCTGCCCCCGCCCCCCAGAAAAAGGTAAAACTCTGAAAATTGAATAATCTGTCAGAGGTGAAAATTACTGTAATGGACATGCTTGTAAATCATCTCTAAAGAACAATTTAATTTCTTCACTTATATGTTTTGCTTATACCCTCTGAATTATAGGCCAATCTTGGTGATTAACCTAAGGGATTTATTTAGCAGTTTCTTCTAAGGTATGGAGCCACAGTCATTATGAACTTGGTCTGAATCAAACTGCCAGTGATTTTTATAGAGGAATGAAAAAAAAAAACTGCTGGTGAAACACTTTATCATGAAGCAATCTTTGTCAATACTGTACTCTGGATTAGACAAATTACTTTCTGGATGTTTCCTGAAAACTGTACTTCTGTTTAAATGTTAAACTTTTGTTCCTAAAGTTTAAGATGTTTGAATGTCAGTTTATGTATTTGAACCACAATAAATTGATCTTTTTATAGTAAAACAAATTCAAGTGCAGAGCTTTGTAGCATAAGAAGTGGCTAAAGCTATTTATTATATAGATGTTAATTGCCCCTATGTCATTCCCCCCTTTTAAAATGTGCCATCAGGGCCTGGTGTGGTGGCTCATGCCTGTAATCCCACCACTTGGGGAGGCCGAGGTGGGTGGATCACTTGAGTTCAGGATTTCGAGACTAGCTAGGCCACCAGCTAGCCTAACCTGGTGGCACGTGCCTGTAATTCCAGCTACTCAGGAGGGCTGCCTCATCTTGAATGCGGGAGGCAGAGGTTGCAGTGAGCCGAGATCACACCACTGCACTACAGCCTGGGCGACAGAGTGAGACTCTTGTCTCAAAAAAAGAAAAAGTAAAAATGTGCCATGAAGTTAGAAGTTTTAAATTCATGGTACAAGCATTGCCATAGATGTGCCTGCAAGAAACACACAGATGACTTTTTTTGAGACAGGGTCTCTGTTGCACAAGCTGGAGTGTGATGGCACGAACATGGCTCACTGCAACCTTGAGCTCCTGGGCTCATGAGATCCACCTGCTTCAGACTTTCATTTAGCTGGGACCACAGGCATGTGCCACTATGACTGGCTAATTTTTTTTACTTTTCATAGAGAGGAGGGGGAATCTCACTTTGTTGCCAGGCTAGTCTCAAACTCCTGGGCTCAAGCAATCCACCTGCCTCGGTGCCAAGAGTGCCTCGGTGCCAAGAGTGCTAGGATTACAGGTGTGAGCTTTTTTTTTTTTAAAAAAAGAGACAGTCTTACCTCATTCTGTCACCCAGAATGGAATGACTTTCTAAAATTGCAGAAAGCAGAACATATTCCTTGCTGTTTATAATATTGTAGTCGTATCAAAGGGAAAGAGTATTTCTCCTTAAATAAAATTACAAATAAAAAATTTATGTTTTACTCTTATAAAAGGTATTGTAGAATACAAAAGGTTTTTCAGACTGGTTTTGTCTTTGATTGGCTTTTATAATCCACACTTCAAAGAAGAAATGCATTTAATTTTTAATAACAAGTCAAAAAGTATAATATTGCCTTGCCTTGCATAACCTTTAACTATTGCAAATGATGTTTTGTCCTTCCCCTTTGTCCAGTATTTTCCAAATGGTCAACAGTTTAAGCATTTAAGCTTGCACTGAGAAACCTTGCCACATTTCAGCAGTTTTGTTTTGCTTTTGGTGGACAACACCTGATCTCGACTTTACAGCCAATGTATTTACTCTAAATTACACTTTTACAGACACAAGGTAAAGTGTAGCTGGGTGAAGGCACTCAGGAGCCGTAAAATGTGGCCAACCACAAGAAATGAAAATGTAAGCTAAACAAAGTATTCACACTCATTTTTTTAATAAGGAATTTAAGATCCATAGTATCTTTAATGCTTGGAAGAGACACAAATTCAAGGTGATAAAAATATTAATTAGAAGACACATAACATGCCTCAAGTATATCAACACGACTCACAAACAAGGCATAGCCATGAAAACAACACTCCCTTTATTTTGGGCTCCCAAAATCAAAAGTAAGAAAGATTAGAACTAATTTATTTAATCTATCAGATATTTAGGATACTCAATAATGCACTAACAATTTCTTTGAAAAAACACTAATACTGTACAATGTTTCTGTTTTAGTTTTTCCCACAGCTGTTGAAAATTTCAGCCTTGATTTGAAACATGACCTGCATGACAGGCTATAAGTTGTCAATAGTTCTGTTTCTTTGGAAAAGTACAGTTGTGGCATTTACTCATTTTAGCAGATAGCTAAAAGGGAAAAATAAGGAAAAATATACACTGGACCTGCAGTTAAGTTTTTGACAATGCCAAGGATCAAAAACAGATGAAACAACATTTGTTGAAGATGAAAAGGTATTGCATTGGTCTTAATAGATGTTGCCATCTCTGGGTAAGGATGCTGACTGAGCCTGTTCTGTGTCTTCATCACCTCTATTTGTTTTTTCTTCTACGACAGACCTCCAAGAGACAAGATCCATGTAGTAAGCCACACTAGGTCCTTTTGACCCTTCTCATTCTTCTGTAGTCTCTTTCCTGTGACTTTTGACAAAAATACTCAGTTCACAATATTAGCTGCCTGCTTCTGATGGGTAGGAGGTAATCAAAATACTCCCACCAAAGCACTCTATGGTCTAGACTTGATACTTAAAATTTAGTTTTCAGCATCCCTCAACAAGGATACCTTGAGGTAATAGGAGATATTTTGGTAAGTGAAAATAATTCCTGCTTGAAACACAGCCTACTGAACTCAGGATTTGAGTATTAGGCAGTTCTCAATAAATTGATGTATACTGAGGAATGATTCTAAAGAGGTTAGTGATATCCTGTTTGAGAATAGATTTAGAAAACTGAAGGTACTCTCCAGCTCTACAATTCTGTATTAGGAACAATAGGGAAATGAGAAAGTGCCTCTATATTGCAATCTAGTGAGTCTCTGGGGGAAGACCGTCTACCTGCGTAGTAGTTGTTGAGAACAAGACAAGCTCCCAAACACATGAAAATCAACTTGAAATAACATCAAATTCAGCCTGGGCAATATAGCGAGACCCTATATATACAAAAAGTTAGCCAGGACTGGTGGCACACGCATGTAGTCCCAGCTACTTGCGAGGTTGAGGCAGGAGGATCGCTTGAGCCTGAGAGGCCAAGGCTGCAGTGAGGTGTGATCATGCCACTGCACTCCAGTCTGGGTGACAGAGCAAGACCCTGTCTCAACAAAATAAAAAACATCAAATTCATTCCATATTCAGGTAACAGTGACATATATCTACTGAATTATTATTTTTTTTAGGAATGTCTATATCTATGGATTGTCACTATAAAAAAAAGAAAAAAACCCCAAAACTGAGCTTGACAAAGGGAATAAAAGCATACTTTGTTTTTCTTGGTGTCCCCATGTTAATAAGTCATTTCTTCTCTTTGGCTCAATGAGCAGCATTTTATTACAATTACGTTCAATAGTCACTAGGTTCCTGTGTCTATAGAAGTTTCTGTGCATACATGGGATATTGAGGAGATGAATATAAATCCCATATTCCAAAGGACAAGCAGCTTGTCCAAAGTTTCAACATATCCAAGCTACTTTTACAACTTTGTTCTGTGTTTATATTTCATTATGGAACAAAGTAAA
Source organism: Pongo abelii (assembly GCF_028885655.2). Taxonomy (NCBI): domain Eukaryota; kingdom Metazoa; phylum Chordata; class Mammalia; order Primates; family Hominidae; genus Pongo; species Pongo abelii. Next base: position 90,347,510 of record NC_071990.2, on the reverse strand, counting down.
GTCTTCTGGCCTCCATGAAGTTGGGGAACAGTGGGGCCTAAGTTGAGTTATTGAATATTTTGCCTTCACTGCAAAGCAGTAGAAAGCTTTTGAGGTTCTTTAATGACAGAATTCAAAATGAAATACTTTCAAAAAATAGCCTTATTCATTATAAAATGTAGAGCAATAATCTCAAATTCAGAAAGGTATTCTGATATAATTGGGTTTGATTAGGAATAGGTTATAAATTTTCAGGTAATTGTTACATGAATGTTTTTTCCATTAATCTGCTTTAAAATCACTATATAACTGATTTTTTGACTGAAAATACAGAAAATATCAAACAATTTGAATCTTTCTCATTTGATCTCATTGTTTCCAGAGCTGTTAGCCAATTATTCATTATTTAAATAAACTGACTTTTCAATAAATTTTATAAGATATATTGGATCTTGTGACATCATGAAAATATTTCTCCTCAAAAATCTGATAACTTTTCATGTGATTAAAATGTCAACAGTTGGAGAATTACAAATTTGAGAAAGAGGGTTTATTTAGCACATCTCAGAGTTACAGCTCTCTTACAGAAAGACACTTGTTTAGGCACAGCAGGTGTGTTCAAATTTATATGAATGACTACTTGAGTTCAGAAGGGATTACGTTTTTCTTGCTTTTGACTTATATTATTTCACACATCTTGAATTTTAGAGTCTAGGCTTACACATCATCCAGTTTCTTGGCATGGCTTGCTTAATCTGAGCTTTCAAACTTCAGATTAACCTGGACTGAGGCTAAGAGTTTATAATGAAACCCAAAACTAAGCAAGCTTCCCCTGGTTTCAGTTTAATTGTTGAAGTCTTCATAACTTCCAGGCATAGGAAACATGTATCTGGCACACTGTAGAATTAGTGATTTTTTTAAAAAGGCAAATCTGCAATATATACAATATAGTTGACTCCTTGGGCATAGCTATTATGCAGTTGCAAAACTGGAAATCTTCAAGAATCCTTTCGTGTTTCCTCTTTATTGGTGCTAATTTTCCTTCTGCACCCTAGTCCTTAGTTTGGCAAGTTCCTCTTCTAAACTTTTAATGTGTTCCTTCAATGTAGCCTTGTCTTGCTGGGCTTTCTGATTGGCTTGGCTTCGTGCTTCTTCAATCTTCCTTTCATACCACTTTTCCATCTGGGTAGAAACAGCCTCAAAAAAATACTGGGTAAGCTCCAGAGCTTGGGAAGTGTCCCGAATGTGAGGGCCAGTCTGCTCGCTGCCTGCTGCTGGTGGCGGCTGCCCACAGGTGCTGTTGGCTGCGGGTTGCTGGGCACGATGCCTTGTTGGCCCACTCTTCCCAGACTTCTTAGTTTGAGTGCCTCTGTTGACGCAGGGCCCAGCCTGCTGATCAGATCTGGCTGCCTCATTAATGGGTAGCAAGGCTGTCTGGACCTTGACGTTCCTCAGTCGGGAGCCTGTACAGTCAGAAGATGACAGCTCCTGCTGGAGTCTCTGGGTAGCAGTGGAGTGGAGGGCCTTTTCTTTGGGCCTAACCACTGGAGGGGAGCTGTCAGAAGCTGCTGCTGGACCTGCAGTCACCACTGATTGATCCACACCTGGTTTCAGAAGGAAAACAAACGTGAGAGCAAATCCACATTCACACAGTCATATGGCTGTGGGTCAGTATTTGAGAGTCTTAAGGATCCTGTATATCACCAGCCTTCTCCATCACCACCCACCATGTGTAATGTCTCCTCTGAGCCTTTTCTCACCTTTCTGTTCCTCCCTTCCACTTTGTCTCCTCTGATGATCACTCTGGCTTGTCAGAGCTTTCATGGATTCTGTGTTAGCCACACTGATACCATTTAAGCCAAAAAAGTTGCTGGCTTTTCCTTCAGCCTGCCTCAATCTACCTGAGAAGGCTCTGGTCCTGTTTCCTGATGCCTAAGGATGATACTGCTCACCAAGTATCTCAAAGCAGATTTGGACATTTATCTATGAGAATATGTATTCCCATTCTCTAATGTCTGGGCCTATTCCCTACCAGTGTACTAACTGCTTGACCCAAGCTCCAATTTGGAAAGGAGGCCCCATTTTCCATACCCAGAGCTCCAAGACAAGCTCCAAGACTAGTCCTAGCATGAAACATTTTCCCAGGACGTTTCCCCATGTTGTTGGCACAAAGATGAAACCACAGTTCCAGAGATGGCCTGTGGTAACACAAAGCACTTATATCAAAATCCCCCACTGAGGCCTAGTTACCCAGGCTCTGAATGTCCTCAAAATTGTCATTATTGAGTATAATCACTGTGGCTAATGTAAAGATGGTTTGCTTGCAGCATTTCCTATCTAGCACTGGGGGCAAGTTCTATGTAAGAACTGATGTTTAATGAGGATTTGCATAGTTGGACAAAAGTAAAAGGCAGATCAAAGAGAAGGAAGAGGTAAAAGGCACAAAAGGCAAGGGAAGAAGAGCCCTGCTGAGGAGACCGATGGATCTTCATCACCTCTCATCTTTGGGGTCCACTCTGATACTATCAACACTGTACTCAAAGCAATGTTATCACCAATCAACAATTCTTTAATTCCTTTATTCAAATAAGTCTGAGCACATAAATGAGTGCTTTATTATTATATAGCAACTGAATATATGGTTACGAGCAAAATACAGTCCTTGCCCCTACAGAGTGCACTTTACCATCCAGTGTTTCCCACAGCCCTAGCATACGTACTGCCTTTCAGTGCAGGAGAGCACAAGAGCTGCTGGTCGTGTTCCTTTTGGACAAAACGGCTCTCTGTATATGGGTTACCTGTAGAGGACTCGCAAGTAGACGGTGTGGATTTAGCTCTGCAGGCTCTAGAATCTCCAGAAAGCTTCTGCTCCAGATTCTGAATCTTTAACATGCACCAGGTTTTTAATTCATCCACCAAGGATATCTTTAAAAAAAAAAAAAAAAACAAACCCACAAATAAGTACACAGAAGAATCAAGTGAATTTGATACGTGGTTTATGAATTAAAGCATCGAGGATGGACTTTTCAATTATAACAGTTGAGGATACCATCTAACAAACCCAAAAGTTATGACTTGCCCACTGCTATGGGTTTGGATATTTGACCCCTCCAAATCTCATGTTGAAATTTGATCCCCAATGTTGGAGGTGGGGCCTCATGGGAGGTGTTTGTGTCAAGGGGGTGAATGCCTCATGACTGGCTTGGTACCATCCTCACGGTTAGTAAGTTCTTGCTCTATTAGTTTTTTTTTTTTTTTTTTTTTTTGAGATGGAAGTCTCGCTCTGTCACCCAGGGTGGAGTGCAGTGGCACAATCTCGGCTCACTGCAAGCTCTGCCTCCTGGGTTCACACCATTCTCCTGCCTCAGCCTCCCAAGTAGCTGGGACTACAGGCCTCCGCCACCACGCCTGGCTAAGTTTTTTGTGTCCTTAGTAGAGGTGGGGTTTCACCGCGTTAGCCAGGATGGTCTCGGTCTCCTGACCTCGTGATCCGCCCACCTAGGCCTCCCAAAGTGCTGGGATTACAGGCGTGAGCCACTGCGCCCGTCCGCTCTATTAGTTTTTGAAGGAGCTGGTTGCTTCAAACAGCCTGGCACCTCCCTCCTGTCTCTCTTGCCTCCTGTCTCACTAGGTGATCTGTGCATACCAGCTCCCCTTTACCTTCTACCATGAGTGGAAGCTTCCTGAGGCCCTCACCAGATGCAGATGCTGGCACTATGCTTCTTGTACAGCCTGCAGAACCATAAGCCAAAGAACTCTCTTCTTTACAAATTACCCAGCCTCAGGTATTCCTTTATAGCAACACAGACAGACTAAGCCACCCTCCTATAGGCCACAGCAGGCACCCAAGCAGAGAGCTATCTATAATCTTCATTAAGTGACTTAGAGCCACCTTAAACTCAACCACCCAAAACCACCCAAATCTTCCAAACCAAGTACTTCTGGTTGCTTAGAAAGCCTGAGTCCTCACACACTCACTGTACTCATTCCATGTCTCTTATCTTGGTGAGACAGTAAACTCCCTGAGGGTAGAAACTATGTCTTGTTCTAAAACTGTAATGGCCTAACAATGCACAATACATGGAATGAGTTCAGGACAGAAATGGCATCTTCTCCAGCATGTTCGGTCTTCATCTGTTGCCAGCATATTCAGCCATGGACATAAACAGAACTACAGGTTCTTTTCTATTAACCTCATTTCAGTATCATAAAAATGATACACTATATAATGCAAAAGCTCTTAGGGAGTCTCAGCCTCCGAGTTTTCAGTGGCAGGTCTGCCTGAGCTCAGTGGGCCTGTGTGGTAAATCATAAGTTAAGGACTGGCAGATGCTGGTTCCTACCTGTCGTTTCTCCCCCTCATGCTTCTCCGTGTCTGAGTGCTGTTGCAGGCGGTTCAGGCACTCCGTCCTCTCTGCAGAAAGTCTCTCAACCATCAGCTTGTCCAAAACACGCATCTAGGAGTCAAGTGGAGCAGAGTGTAAGACTGAGATGATCTCATGGTGAGCCCTGGTTTCTCAGCTCCTGCAGAGGGGCTCGGGGAACCAAGTAGGAGCCTCTGCACGCAAACGTCAACCCCTTATCTGATTCCATTTGCATGTAGGACTCATGGAACTTTTTCAGAATTCTTGAGCATGTTTCTATGAGGCCAGTGTTTCTTTTTTAAAAAAATCTCATTTGTTAAAGTTTAAGAGGTATAAGGACTATGAATATACAGGCCAGGCGTGGTGGGCCATACTCCCACCACCTGAGGTAAGGAGATTGAGACCAGCCTGGCCACCATGGCAAAACCCCATCTCTACTAAAAATACAAAAATTAGCCGGGGGTGGTGGCACATGCCTGTAGTGCCAGCTACTTGGGAGGCTGAGGCAGGAGAATCATTTGAACCTGGAAGGCAGAGGTTGCAGTGAGCCAAAAAAAAAAAAAAAAGAGAGAGAGAGACTCTGAATATCCAGTAAATACACAACCTGAGCCCATGCAGGCCTTGTAGGCCTTAAAACATTATTTCCCAGACTACTGTAAGAAAAAACTACATCTCAAAGTATGGAGATTTTTCTCTTCCCCAACCCCACTTTAAAAAATGTTAGTGGTTGCCTACAAGGCAGTAAAATGAGCTTTTATCCGGCTCTTGCAGTGAGCAAATATTTTTGGTGCTTCATTGGAAGTAGCTAAAGTATGTAAGAAGAGTGTAGAAGGAACTTAAAGGATTGCTTCAGAGAACAAGCAGTTGTCACTTTTTAATCACATGCCCTTCTGGAGTCCCCTTCATCTTGGCATTTCCTGTGGGACCCCCACACCTAGGAGGGCCAAGCTTTCACTGCTTTGACAAGGACCAAAGAATGAAAGGAACTATTGTTAGGAAGAGCCAATCCGCGAAGGCTCACTGGTGAGCTCCCCTCCTGTCAGGGACACACGTGGCATTCCACACCCAGAGGTTCAAAACATTAAGAAAAAAGAAACATCAGCTCTGGAGACGTGGTGAGCACCTTCTGTTTTTCTCTTCAGTCCATGTTTTCCTGTGACCTGTGCTGCTCCTGTTTTCTAGGATTGGCCTACTCTCCCCACTCCCTTAAGCTCTTCCTCCAGGTGGCTGTTTTCAAGAGCAGCCATAGGTATACATTGCTTTGTTCACAGGTCACACTAACTGGCTCGGGTATGAGCATCTGACTCAAGGGTGCCATGGTCCTTTCTCGGTGATTTGGAAGGAGGGCTAAGATTCTATACCCTAATCTGTCATTCCCTTGAACTGAAGTGAGGCCCTTGAGGTATCCCAACATTCATCTCTCATTCCTCTTTCAGCTTAGGCTAGGCGAAGTGGGGTTTTTATATACAAAACAGTCTTCACTAATCTATTATTGACCTAAGAAAATATTTTTTAAATGGCCTTTCTATAAAATACAGATAGCAAATAAGCCTTAAAAATGTTTAATCTTACCAGTAAACAAGGAAATAAAACTTAAAACAGTAAAATGGCCTTACTCAATTTGGCAAAAACTTAAAAAAAAAAATAGGCAGGGCATGGTGGATCACCCCTAAAATCCCAGCACCTTGGGAGGCCAAGGCAGGCGGGTCGCTTGAGCCCAGGAGTTTGACACCAGCCTAGCCAACATGGTGAAACCCCGTCTCTACCAAAAAAATACAAAAATTAGGTGGGCATGGTGGCATCCGCCTTAGTCCCAGCTACTCAGCAGACTGAGGTGGGAGAATCGCTTGAACCCAGGAGGGAGAGGCTGTAGTGAGCTGAGATTGCCACACTGCACTCTAGGTGACAGAGTCAGACCCCATCTAAAAAAAAAAAAAGTTGTAACAAATACTATTTTACGAAAACCGAGAAAATCTGAATATGGGCTGGATAACATTTTCTCAGGTGTGAAGGCAATATTGTTATGAAGTTGAAAGTGTTATTCTTATTCTAAACATTCTGAAATATTTAGAGATGCCCTGTCAGGACAGTCTGCAACTAAATCTGAAATAGTTCAAGAGTTAAAAAACATATGTGTCAGAGAGACAAGGCAAATGTAGCAACATATTAATTGGCTGACTGCAGGGATTATATACAAGCATTCACTCCATTATTCTGTGAACTTTTCTGTATGTTTGAAAACTTTTAAAATAAAAAGTTGGGAAAAGAAAAAAATACATAATTATTCTAATTTTGTATGCAATGGGAAAGGAGTGTAGCAAAAATTGACATATAAAAAAACTCAAAGAAGATAAACTCCAATTTTTTTTTTTTCTAGACAGAGTCTTGCTCTGTCACCCAGGCTGGAGTGCAGTGGCATGATCTCTGCTCACTACAACCTCCACCTCCCAGGTTCAAGCAATTCTTATGCCTCAGCCTCCCGAGTAGCTGGGATTATAGGTGTGTGCCACCACACCAGGCTAATTTTTGTATTTTTAGTAGAGGTGGGGTTTCACCATGTTGGCCAGGATGGTCTCGAACTCCTGACCTCAACTGATCTGCCTGCCTTGGCTTCCCAAAGTGCTGGGATTACAGGTGTGAGCCACCATTCCCAGCCTAAACCCAAATATTATTAGTGCTTTTCAGCACAGTGGGCTTATAGATGATTTATTTTCCTAATTTTCATATTTCTAAAAATGCTCTGTAATGGGGATATCTTATTTTTATAATAAGCAATTTAAACATGTTCTTTAAAAAGCTGAAATAAATGTACTTTAACAAAATCACATAAGCAGAAGCAGGCCTCTTCCCTGACAGCCCATTGGACACTCCCAGGGTGGAAGGGTGTGCTAAAGTCAAAGTTGGTTCCTGAGTTCATGTTCCGCCAGAACACCTTGCAATTAGGAAGCTGGGCCTTATGACATACTTGGTGCTGGGTCTTATTCTCTATCTGCCCCAGCTTTGTATTCATTTTGTCCTGAACCGATCCCAGCTCTGCTTTTATCTCCTCCACAGTAGCCTCCAACTGATTCTCCAGCTTGTTGATTAGAGGTTCACATCGACAACCATTTATTGGTGCCTAAGAGAGAAACAAAAAGGAATCAATCCCTTGTTCATTCCTTCATCAGGTATGTTTTGAGCACCCACCACGTACCAGGCAGTATACCAGGGGATAGAGATGATGGAAGAGATAGGCTCATCCTTGTCATAACTTTGGAACATCTTATAGGCCAAGCTTTGGGTGTAGTAGACACTAAGATTCAGAGGGTAAGATATGGTCCCTCTCCTCAAGGTGCTTTTATATACCCTGGGGCCTCAAGATACCTAGTCACCTGAGGATGGTGCAGCAAGCTCTGCAGCTACACACCTCTGTCTGCCTTAGCCTTAGCAGCAGGAGTGGATCTGCACCGTGCAGGTGGGGAGGCCATCTGGCTTACCTTCAAAGCTTATGCTTAACTAAGTCAATGCCTAAAGTGGCTATCAGCCCCCAGGAATGCCGTTAAACAAAAACCCTTGCTGAAGGCCTATGTTCCCTTCTCCTGACATTGCTTAGCAGGTACCTGCATCACTTTCCCATCCTTGCCCCGGTACAATGTGTAGAGCTGATATGCCCTGAACTCATGGGGTGGGGGTGGGGATGAACACCGATGCCTGTTCCTCTTTTTAGGGTGATTATGAGCATGCAGGTTCTTCTGGTGTCCAGGCTGTTGGTCGGCTGGTGGGGTGGGGTCAGAAAATGCTGACACCTGTGAGAGAGGAAGAGACAACACCCCTGAACGCTTTGACCTCTGCAAGACTGACACCAGTCAGTGGCGCCCATGTCACCCCGTTTGGGCAAAGAGCCCCACTTTGTTTCACCACATGGTGTCCTACTCCAAGCCACACATGTCAAAAGAAATATATCAGCACATTCACCTTATGTCTGATGTTAGCCAGATTTAATTTCTGTGCTCTGGCTCCAAACCAGCCAGCCAAGTGAGGTGGCTTTTTAGCTGATGGGCATGACGCTCTGCCAGGACCCTCACCACCCTGCCTCCCAGCCACCCTCTGGGCTGCTTTCTGTGTCTCCTGACCTTGGGCCTTGACTTTCTCCTCCTCTCATCCTTTGCTCTGGGTTCTGGGGAGGCTGACAGGAACTCTTCTCTGGCTTCTTCTTTTCTGGCCACAGCCTGTTCACTGCTGGGGGTGTCTCCTGCTGAGACACTGCCCTACAGAAGGAAAATGCCCAGAGACCCATTGCGTTTGCTTCCTTGGCCTTTTTCACTAATAGGGTCAAATTTTCTTTGCAAGATTCCATATAGTAAGGGACCCACGGGAACCTTTGCAAATAACATAAATTTCAGACATAGGAAACACTGCTTGGTGGTCTTAACTAACATAGAATGTTTTCCTGGTTGGTTGAACATTTGGCTTTTATTGTATTTATTAGGTCCTAAGCTAAATATATTCCTGGGTCCAATTCAATGTTGTAGAACACCAGGAACCTACCCGACACAAAACACCTCAGCATTAGAGATTTTTGGTCGTTTACATTTCAACAAAACATAACTCACTCATTCTTTGACCTTGGATGCAGCCCCCCTCCCACCCCCCCGCCCCCCTACTCCCCCACCCCAACCCACAAAATTCATGGCAGAGTAAGAATCCTTTGAAATGAAAAAATATCATATTTCTGGTCCTTGTGAGAATGTTCACAACTGAATATGTACAATTCACACCTAGGAAGTTAATCAGAGTTGCAATGCCTTAACCCTGGAAATTGATGAGAGGATTCTGAAATAGCAGATAGAAGAGCAAGTCCTTGGTGATAACATTTTCTGTGCCAAAAGCTGTCTTTATATCCCAGACTTCTCCCTCCTGAGTGAACTCAAAGGCATGGTTTATTCCAGGGCTACACGGCACAAGGGCACCTAGCTGAGGTGGAGGTGTGGGGCAAGAGGAGCTGAAATCAGCTCGGGCTCTGCTCACCATGCGTGCCCTGTGCACAGTGGGTCTGCCCAGGGGGCATCTTTTTCTAATTCATATAAGGGAGCCATACAGGCTAGCATAGCCTTGCTCCCCTCCCTCAATGGAAGTGGCTTATGCCAGTGACTCTCAAATTTTAGTCCACATGAGAATCCTCTGGAGGGCTTGTTCCAACATAGATTGCTGGGCCCCACCCGAGTTTCTGATCCTGTGGGTTTGAGGTGAGGCCCAAGAATTATCATTTCTAATAAAGTCCCAGGTGACACACTGGACACCACATTTTGAGAGCCACTGCCCTACACAATCTGGGCATGGTGTTAGAGAGGCAGTGCTACCCACAGGGCATGGGCAAAGGCCACAGATACCTGGGCTGGTAAGTGTGCCCCCGATGTGTACTGGACGGGTAATGGGCAGCGCACACGGAGGCACATGGCCTGAAACCTTGGGGAATGGAGGATGTGAAACCAAAGAGAAAAAGACTGGCAACAGTTTGAAGAGCTCCAGCAAGGAGGAGAGGCAGAGAGGGCCGGGCAGCCACCAGGTGAACCTGGCCGAAGCAGGAAGATAGTTTCCCACCCTCTGAGCACGGGCGGATGTAGGGACGGCGGGAGGACTGCCCCCCACCTTGCTTTGGGCCACCTCATCTCTTGGCACAGACTGGGCTCTCCTCTCTTCCTTGAGCCTCTCTCTCTTTTTCCTCAGGCTTCGCCCACGACTGAAGCGCAAGACCTGAAGGAGGCAAACGGCATTGTTACAACCACTGGTGTGCGCAGCATCTGTGTGAGAGAATTCTCCTTGGACCAGGGGCTCTGACCTAATGGAATTTACAGCCTAGAGGGTGAGAGCAGGTGTTCACATCAAGCAAGCACCTCTGGACCACCTACCATCCTCCCAGGTCTTGTCCTGGGCACCACAGGGACTCGGAGACAGGTAGGATATTATCCCTGACCTCAAGAAGCTTAAAGTCTGTGATAATAACTACAGACACTGATGCTGGGCCAGGACTGCCAACTACATGCACAGAGACTGTGCTCCAGGGAGTGCCATTCACATAGACTAGGATATGAATGGCATCTCCTGGAGTTGTGCAACGCAGCAGCCCCGTGTGAGGCACAGTCTCACTCTCCATCTTGGTACACTGGACCTGAGCTAGCCCAGCAGATGCTCCCTTGGCCAAACTGTGTCCAAGTCACATCCATTTGATTCAAAATATTATTAAGGTTTATCTATGAGCCATGGTACCAACCATGGGACAGTTATCTCTTCCCCAAAAGGAAGCATTTACTCTGCCTCTTACAGTGCAGACTGACAGAATGGACACAGAAAAACATATGTGGGTCAGAACAGATCTCAGTTCGAACCCAGTAGCTGCTGGCTATAGGGTCTTTGGGAAAGTGATTTGACCTCTCTGAGCTCTGTGTTCTCAAATGTAAAAACGGGCCAGGCGCAGTGGCTCATGCCTATAATCCCAACACTTTGGGAGGCCAAAGTGGGAGGACTGCTTGAGGACAGGAGTTTAAGAGCAGCCTGGCAGACAAAGCAAGACCTTGTCTTTATTTTTTTATTATTTTTTTTTTGAGATGGAGTCTCACTCTGTCGCCCAGGCTGGAGTGCAGTGGCGTGATCTCGGCTCACTGCAAGCTCCGCCTCCTGGGTTCACGCCATTCTCCTGCCTCAGCCTCCCGAGTAACTGGGACTACAGGCACCCACCACCATGCCTGGCTAATTTTGTTTTTGTATTTTCAGTAGAGACGGGGTTTCACTGTGCTAGCCAGGATGGTTTTGATCTTCTGACCTCGTGATCTGCCCATCTTGGGCTCCCAAAGTGCTGGGATTACAGGCATGAGCCACCGCACCCGGCCTCGTCTTTATTTTTAAAAAAGAAAAAGAAAGAAAAACGGGGAGTCATTGGGATTCACCAAGAAAAAATAGGTGGCTGGCACGCAGTGGACTGTCAGTCACTGTCAGGTGCTTCCCTACCGGCCTTCAGGTGGCTTAATTGGCAGAGGGTGTTTAACAGAATACAGATCTTTGAGTTGATGGAAACCTTCAATCTCTGGTCCGTAATAGTTAAAAATGTAAAAGAGTCCTTAGACCAAGAAGTCTGAGAACCACTTCCCCGAGTCATTTCTAAAGCTAAATTCAGATTCACCAGGAAATCAAGTATGGTGAAAGAAAGTGACTATACCCATTGCTCACCTGATGTATGGACTCTTAATACAGCACCAGAATCAGCCTAAAATTTACTTTCAGAGCGTTTGTGAACTACACCAATCAAAATGACAAGTGACACTCAGAGATCACCCAAACCCAAAATAATAATCAGCAAAATTCCCTCCATTCATCATATCATTAGTCAGTGAAAATAACTTTGCATGGCTTCCAGCCTTTCTCAGCAAACCAGACCATCTACCAAATGGGATGTCATTAATCTTTTCCCGTCCACAGAAGTGAGGGAATATTGACCCTGAGGCCTCCAAAAGTAGTATCCTATGGCTGGGCATGGTGGCTCACGTCTGTAATCCCAGCACTTTGGGAGGCGAAGGTGGGTGGATCACCTGAGGTCAGGAGTTCGAGACCAGCCTGGCCAACATGGTGAAACCCCGTCTCTACTAAAAATACAAAAATCAGCTGGGTGTGGTGGCAGGCACCTGTAATCCCAGCTACTCAGGAGACTGAGGCAGGAGAATCGCTTGAACCTCAGAGATGGAGGTTGCAGTGAACTGAGATTGCACCACTGTACTCCAGCCTGAGTGACATAGCGAGACTCTGTCTCAAATAAATAAACAAATAGTATCCTCTTAGTACTGCTGTGGCCCATTTAAAATCCATGTCCAACTAGGGCCTAAGGCAAGGGTATTTCTCTTTTCAGGCAAAGCAAACACTAATGCTATTTCTGTAACCACAGATCAAGAGAACAGTATGCATAACATCTTATGCCTAAAGTTCCTTGTTTGTGTTGAGAAAAAGCCTCAGCATATACAATTATGCATAAAATAAACTTTCATAGCATGCCATCCAACTTATTTGTTATTCGATGTAAGCATGGAGAAACTTGCTTAAGTCTTTTTTTGTTTTAAGTGGAAACAAAAAAGAACTGCACAGGGAAATGGTCCACAGTAAGGCTCTTTGCCCTGTAAGTGAAGATCCTTGGGCTCTGGAAGACAAATGACAGGTGGATTAAAGATCCGTCAATCTTTCTATGCCTGGGGAACCCTCCAGTCTTGTAAGACTTGATGATCTTTGTATGGCTGAGGGTGGGGCTGGCTGTCCATTAAATGACCACATACTGAAATTGCCAGAGAAATGTGATGGGTTCTGACGTTTATACAGCACTTCATACTTTTAGATCCATGAGAGACTAGCATTTTTCTATCAGGATTCATGGATGTGACTCCATTTACGATAAAAGCTGCTAGAGGTGGAAACCCCGCAGCTTTTCCTACTGACTTCCTTTTGTCGGGAGCTCTGTGGCCTTCCAGAGACCACTGAGAAGGACCAGCTCCATGCACAAGAGGGTGATCAATTTTGCAGAGACACAAATCTTAACCATTTCCAGGAACTACTAGTTATATTAGGCATGTTTTAAAAACTTAAATGAAATAAAGGCCATCCCAAACCCTGGGCTGGTGTCGGGTTATTTTGCAGCAGGGTTGTGTTCAAAATCTTCCTTTGACTCCCTGAGACTTTATCTTCTTCTTGCAGAATAAGATGGAAAGCCAATCAGTGTTTGCTATAATGTAATACAGAATAGTGCCAATCTGGAAATAACCTAAATGTCCAACATTAAGGAAATGGCTTAATAAACTATTAATAGCAACAAAAATAATATTATGCCTCCATTATAATGAATAATTATGAAGACTGCAGAACATTGTTTTATAATAGGATAAAAGGAAGAAATACAAAAGGGTATATACATCATAAGCACGATTATGTAAAAATTATGTGTCTGTTTCATCTATTTTGTGGATGAAACAAAAAGTTGTTTCAGGAGGCTAGAATTATGAATAGCTTATAAATTATTATTACGTTTCTTTATTGTTACTTAGATAATGTCAACCTCAACTAAAGCATCAGCCACCATTTAAAAAGAAAATTAAATGATGGTCAAAATACCATTAGTCAGTAAAAGAGGAAAGAAAACTAGACTGTACTTAACTATCTCTGGCAGGCGACTATCTGCCCAGAATGGCCCCCTCCCTCCTGCCTTTCTCTGGGGAATGCCCCTTCTCTTCTTAAAGTCCCTGTCCCACTTCTTCAGGGATGGGTATTTGGCCTAAACTCTGCAATCATGGCCCTCTCCTGCGATGTCTTAAACTGGAACTTCTTCCTTGGCTGAGTAGCTGGGAAATTATAACCCAGGCAGCTGGCCGTGACAAAGATCCAGCCACAGGGAGAAGATGAGGCAGCCCAGGCATGAACATGAAGAGCTGGACTTGAAGCCTTTGACTCCCGTCATCCTGGGCCCTCATGCATGCCTACACCTCCACTGCCTGGTTATATTCCGTATTTAAGTTAGTTTGAAGTGGCTTCAGTAGATTGCAACCAGGAGTCCCAACAACTTTGTAGCCCCGCATAATCAGTACCATGGAAAGGCAGTAAATCCTACCTGGGGAGCTTTAGTAAGGAGAAGAGCAACTTCCGGGTTATTGTGGTAGCGGGCAGTCTCCAGCGGAGTCTGGCCTGCCTGAGGAGAGGCAGAGTAGGACAGGTGAGAAAGGGCCACTGATCCCACACGCACATAGCCCAGCTGGCACAGCTCTGGCCAGAAGCAGGCAGTTCCACGCCCAGTCACACCCAGCACCTACGTGGCAAAACATGGCCACCTATGTGATGTGGCCCTGGTCATCAGCCTCAGACCCTCCAGTGAGGGAGGTGGGTCACACTGGAGGACACGCTAAGTAAAATATATGACACCTGAGGGCAAGGGCAGACCAAGGGGGCAACAAGTGCTTTAGGAGGCCAAGGCCTGGGCACCACCCACCAAGGAGTGCTTCCCTGCAAAGAGGGGAGGGAAGGTAGCACTCAGACAGCATCTGGGGGAATGTTTCAGTTGGGGAAACACCACAGAGGATCTGAGGCCCAGCCCAGTGATTAATCTCCCCTGGGAAACAGTGGGAAGACGCCGGAGGGGCAGATCAGGGCTGGCCAGAGAGATTCAGGAAGTTGAATATGAAAAGCAACTACGAGTTATGGCCATAATGTAGGTTCTCAGGAGATGAAGCCAAAACCCAGGAGTTGATAGCAAAAGGAAGATATTCAAGGCATGATGGAACTGCGCCCCCAGTACTGGTTGTAGAGCTAACAGAAGGCAGGAGGAGGAAGAGGGGAGCTAGATACAGGAGCCAAGAAAGCTGAAGAGCCTTGTGCCAGCTTCGGCAGTCCCAGACCACACCCCTCAAAAAAACCTCCACACAGCAGCTGTTGCACCCTCCAGGCCCTGCTGAACCATTCAGAGGGGCAGAGACTGCAGGACAGCCTCGAAGAAAGCGCACCTGAGCTGGTGCCTGCTCTAGGCTCTGCAGGACACACAGTGAGAGGGGGAGGGGGAAAGGGAAACAGTGAGGTCAGGTGAAGTGGAAGAGAAAGGAGTTGCTTTAGAATTTTTAAGCTGACTAATCTGAGGGCAATGTAGCCATTTTTCTGAGCACCAGATGCATTTACAGCTTGGAACTCACTTTGGGTAACATCCACTCGTCAGTTTAACTGGACATCCCTGAGTTCTTTTTCATGCCAGGTTGTGTTCACTGCAGTCAGGCAGCTAAAAGCAGGCCCCAAGGCTTGTCAACTCCTGGGGCTGCTCAGAGCAGGGGTCCCCTTCAAGTCCCCCCCAATGGCCCTGGGGGCTGTGGTTCCAGCAGAGATCCCCCCTCTTCCAGAGTGCACTGAGCCTGGGGGTCTGCAGGGGTTTAGTACACATCCCATTCTGGAAAGGGGTGGGAACCACTTCAGAAAGCAATGTTGCAACTCAACTTACATTGTTAACAATGGTTGTATCTGCTCCAGCTTCCAGTAAGATTTTGGCCACCTTCTTGTGATTTAGGGCAGCAGCAACGTGAAGTGCTGTGTCTCCAGCCTGGAATTGATTAGAAGGCCTGCTAAACCTCATCTGCTCATGGCCTACAGCCCCCAGCTTTTCACCACCTGGCCTAGGTGTGGCTCTTCAAAGTCAAACTGAGATTTGCCTGAGACTGAAATGGGGCCCTTTGTTAAAGTGTTATGAGGCTCTACTTAAAGGGATCTTGGAACTAAGTGACCTCGGCACCAATATCACCTTTCTTTCTGAGTGGGGATACCTGAAATCATGCAGCAGGATTAAACGCAGGGGCAAAGTAATGCTGGCCTGGGGTTGTTGAGAATGGTGGGACCTGAAGCCTCACGAGGACAGGCAGGAGGCCTGGGGCAGGCAGGCTAGTCATTCCACTTTTGGCTCTGTTCTTTTACCCAGGGAGGTCGGAGGTCAGAGGTCAGAAAACTGCTTGGTGTCTGAGTGCTGGATTGAGCAGGAGAAGCTGTGAAGATGGCTACTTCTGCAAGCACTGAAGAGGTGACAGGCCAGCCTGCAGCTACAGCGGGTAGATCTGAAGGGGCCACTGGGACTCAATCCATCTGCAGGCTCAGGATATGCTTTGTGTGGGTGGAAACACCAAGAACCAGTGTTCACTCAAGACCAACTGTTTTCTACATCTTACAGATAGCCTATAAATAAATGTTCATATTATCTTTATACAAGAAATATGCTTTCACAAAATCAACTATGAAAGGAGGATAAAGACAACTGCAGCTTAGTGGGCCAATTCCAAATGCAAATGCTGTCATTTTCCAAACACAATGATATAAATAAACCAGACAAATATAGGAGAAGTGAAACAATTCATTCTTTCTCCTATCAGGTAATCAGGCAAAGCGCCTGATACTATTTTCCTGGGTAGCATGAAAATTCAGCCATCTTTGTGAGGGGTGGGAAAATTTTTATTTCATTTCTGAGTCACTTAGCTATGTGTATTGAAGGGAAGCTCTGCACAGTGCTTTTCCCTTGGCTGAATATTGGAATAAGCTTCAGAGCTTTAAAAAATGATGATGCCTGGGTCCCACTCCCAGAGATTCTGAATTCATTGGTCTGCCATGTGGGCTGGGCAGGGGGACTTTTTAAAGCTCTCAAGTGCCGTGACATGCTGCCAAGGTTGAAAGGCACTGGTTGGTGGGGACTATGCAGGGGTCACCTGATGACCTAGCACCCCACTGGGGAGGCCGTGGAATGACAGACTTAGCTGCTTGATTAGGTCAGTGGCTGTATACTCAGAGAGCTTTTTAAAAACACCATCATTGCCTGGATCTCACCCCCAGAGGTTCTGACTCTTTCAACTGGGGTGGGATCCAGGAACAGTATTTTTAATTCCCCTGTTGATTCTCATATGCAGCCAGGGTCAGAAACCACCGTTCATGGTATTTTTAATCTACACCACAATCTAATTTTTTTTTTTAGTTAAGATTTATGCACTCCAACAAAGAAAAGCCAAACAATGTACTACATAGGTGTCAATAAATACCAAGACAATCTAATTTTCAAATCCAATGACTGCTGGAAATTGTGCACATTTCTAAGGAAGACGGTAATATTCACAGCTTTATTTCAAAACCCCATTGCATGGCACTCTCTACAGGTTATATGCCCAATTTTATGGAAATGAAAGACTATCAGCTCAAGTGTAAGTAAGTGGCAGTGCAAGGAACAGAACTTAGGGAGTTATAAAACTGCTAATTCCTATGCTTGCTTGGTGGTTTTTTGTTTTTTTTTTCCTTTAAAGAGACGGGGTCTCATTCTGTTGCCCAGACTGGTGTGCAGTGGCAAGATCATGGCTCACCACAGCTTCAAACTCCTAGACTCAAACAATCCTCCTGCCTCAGCCTCCTGAGTAGCTGGAACTACAGGCACATGCCACTGTGCCCAATTTTTAAATTTAATTAACTTATTATTTATTTATTTTGAGATGTAGTCTTGCTCTGTTGCCCAGGTTGTAGTACAGTGGCATGATCTCGGCTCACGGCAACCTCTGCCTCCTGGGTTCAGGCAATTCTCCTGCCTCAGCTTCCTGAGTAGCTGAGATTGCAGGTGCACGCCACCATGCCTGGCTAATTTTTGTATTTTTGGTAGAGACAGGGTTTCACCATGTTGGCCAGGCCAGTCTTGAACTCCTGAACTCGAAGTGATCCGCCCACCTTAGCCTCCCAAAGTGCTGGGATTACAGGCATGAGCCACCGCGGCCGGCCAAATTTTTAAAAAAATTTTTTGTAGAGACAGGGTCTCTCTATGTTGCCCGGGCTGGTATTGAACTCCTAGCCTCAAGTGATCCTCCTGCCTTGGCTTCCCAAAGTACTGGGATGTGAGCCACTGCACCCGGCCTCCCTTGCTTCTTTACAAATCACATTCTTCCTCGTAGGTTTTCTTTTTAAAATCACATTTAAAAAACAAAGCCTGCCCCAGGATCTCCAGAAAATGTTCAATATGCAAATGTGGTGATGTGCACAGGAATTATAAGGGCACACTTTCTCTAGGAGGCCAGATAAGCCAGGGCCACTAGAACTCAGTGTGACACCCATGCAAAGCCCACTGCTGGCTGAGTCCCAGATA
The DNA here is from genome assembly GCF_028885655.2 of Pongo abelii. NCBI lineage: Eukaryota > Metazoa > Chordata > Mammalia > Primates > Hominidae > Pongo > Pongo abelii. The sequence goes on along the minus strand of NC_071990.2, from coordinate 90,329,528 downwards.
GGTGACATGGCAGCACTTCCCAGCAGCCTCTGCTCCCGTTTGCACTAACACACCTGTCCGGTAGCCTTGTGGGAAGGGTGCTGGCAGCCATGAAGAGGATACATGCACTAACCTGGTTCTTTTCATGGACAGAACAGAAAGCACTGAGGAGGAGCCTAATGATGGACAAGTGATTATAGCGCGCAGCAACGTGCAAACAGGTGTCTCCTGCCTGCGGACAAAAATCAAACTCTAAGCACAATCTGAGCAGTTACAAAACAAATAGAGAAAAGTAGAAAGAAAATGTTATTTAAAAGCTGGCAGACTATCATATACTCTTTAGGGAATCATAAGCAGCTCTTTTAACATAGATGCTCCACCCCAAGGCTCACCACTCTTTGTTGCTGTGGGCAGCCCTGCTCCCTCTCTGCCTGTGCAGAACAACCACGTGGTCACAGAATCACTGCTTTCACGTTTGTGCAACTAGACGTCTGCTCCCCATGAGGCCTTTGCAAGAGCTAAGGCAGACTCTGCTTACCTGTGCTTGAGGAGGATCCAGGGACCCTAGCCTCCCTACAACCCAAAAGGTCAGTAGTACACTGACTTAAGACCAACAGCATTGCTTTGGAAATGAGCCCTTCCCAGCATAGATCCCTCATGGATGAAAGGACAGGGCAGCAGGGGGGTTGTCAAATCTTAAGATTACACATACCCCCCGAGGTTCAAGGAATATCCCACTTCAGTTGGACCCCAATATCCTATATGGAGCTATGTAGTAGGGGAGCTGATAAGGAAGCAATCACTGGGAGCAAAAAAAGGGTATGAAGAAAAACTCAGGGGCAGGATGCTCAGTAAGCACAACAGGCAGAACCCTGTTCCCAGAAAGACAATAAAGAACTGGAGACAAAAAGCTGCCTGCAGTGTTTTCTTGCCATTTCCATTCTAGCTCTGTCTGGAGAACGCTGGCCACTCGGCATACTTTTCTCCCCTGCATTAGGATGGAACCAAGCTCAAAGCTGAGGTTCAGAGCATTAGATGAGTCTACCCCAAACAGGGAGACCCTCACCTGAGGACACTTTAGAAAGAAGCCTCAGATTTATTTATTTATTTAGCCAACGTGGCTAAGGCAGGGGATTTATAAAGGAAATACAGCTTCTTTGTGAAGAAACGATACCCATGTGACCTTTCTGGTCAGCTCATCCCAAGGACGCCTCAGTCATCAGTAGGACCTGCTCACTGTAGATGCTGGGCATGGGGCATTAGAGGACCTCCCCTGTAAATGGCACCAGCTCATATTTGCTGATAAGAGTACAACACTCAACACTCTATGTGGGTAGAGACTTTCTTAAAACATTAACTGGTTTCCTAGTCTGTAATTGGCCAGACACGTGCTGTAAGAAATGATAAACCAAAGATGAGGCGTGAAGGGAAAAAGATGGGAGAAAAGCAGTATTTCCAAGTCTTGATTCTTCTTCTCATGTGCCTGAATGATCCCTTAGAAAATCGCCAAAAAAAGAACACTTTAGAGATAGCCCCAAATACTTTTTACATTTTAATTTCTAGATGTTAAGGTTCAAGTATGCTCATGAAGTTATTTTCTGAAGTGACACAAGAAAGAGAGAACGTGAGAATCTGGTTTTGTTCACCCACATTATTTTTGAGGTCAGCGCGGGACCCGGCCAGCAGGAGGACACGCGTGCTCTGGGAGTGGCTGTTCTGGCAGGCCAGGTGCAGAGCTGTGTTCCCCGCCTTGGAGAGAGGCAGAGAGAGGGAGGACATATTAGCAACATGCTTCCGCACAGACTTGCATGCCTTGCAGAGGGGCAGTACTTACTCGGGGGAAAAGGCAATGCTCACATTCTCTGCCTCTTGACCGATGGTTTCGGTGGGGATGCTTCAGAGGTAAGAACATTTAATTTGGAGTCTGAACAGGCAGAAGAGTCCTATTTGTCATAAAACCTTGGTTCCAAGTCCTGGCTCTGCAACTTACTAACTAAAAACCAGCCTCTTCAAATGCTCAAATTCCTTACCTGGGAAATACAGCATGACCCCCCCACATCCTAAAACTATGGGGATTGACTCAGAGTGTCTAGGAAGGCGTTTTCTTAACACACAATGATGGACACATGCACAGCACTCAATTCCTGTCAGATGACTTCCTGCCCCACATGGGCAATAGCTGTGGTTACAATCCCTGCCAATGGTGGGCTAAAAAAGGTAAAACTAGCCACTTCCTGGAAGGGCAGGCTAATGCGACTGAGATTTAACTTGTAAGCCTTTTTCAAGTCACCCATTCTTGCATTTTTCTTGAAACATCAAAATTTTAACTATGGACACCAGGCCCTGCCTTTCAGGCAGCACAGTTGCATCTATCACTTAGGACACAGATTGAGACCCTCTTGCTTTTTGGGTCCTTCTTGTTTTTGAGAACCTCAACAAACCACATCACAATGACAACCAAGGGTCAGAATAAGGTCCATAGCAATACTGCAGGAAAAAATTTCAGGACATGAACAGAACTTTTGAGTCTATGGGAGTAGGGCATGTGAGGCCGCTGATAACCCCTAGAAAAGTAACAAGAAAACAAGGCCGTGTGATAGGTGACACTGTGTCATCTAAGAGCCTGCAAGCACTCAGGAGGTGAACACAGAAGTTCCGCGTTGGTTCTGCTGAGCTTAAGTGCTGGGTCAGGCTTGCAGGTGTGTGGGCTCAGAGCATTACACTGCCTGCTCATTGCTTCTCCCTCACCTAGTTCACACCCCTCTAGATCTCACAGTACTGGCTGCCGATACTCCAGTATATCAGATTCCTGATCTTTTAAAAAGAGAAATGAGTTAAAAAAATAAATAAATAAAGGAGTACTGGATGCGGCCAGTTTACTTATACCCCTTCTCTTCACCTTAGCTCCAACCAGCCCTGGTGGACCTTTCGTCTCACTTTTACCTCCAGGCACAGGGAGGATTACGGGCCTGAGGTTCTAGCAGGCTCGCTGGTTCTCAACCCTTGGGTGCACATTAGAATCACCTGGGGAAGCTTTCAAACCAGCCCTGTGCACAGCCACAACCGTTCTAGGGACTCTGATTTATGTAGCCTTGGGGGTGGGTATCCAGCATCCCCATTTTAGTACTGAAAGTCCCACATTCTGGGAAACCCTTTAGCCCAGGGCAAACTGGGACAGTCCGTCACCCCAGGCCTGGTCTTCAGGGTTTTTTGTTTTTTTTTTAAGTTTTGTTTTTTTTCCTTTTTTGTTTGTTTACAGCTCCCCAGGAGGGTCTAATGTGCAGCCAGGTGGAGAACCACTGCTAGTTTAGTTCTCAGCAACAAGGGGTCTGCCCAGGTTTTAAAAACCCTACTCTCAAGTCGTCTGCAAGTTATGGGCTTCATGGCAACCACTAAAACGTGTTGAATAAATGACTGAAATGAAAGAAATCTGATGCCTCTAGAAACAGATCATACCAAAGCTTATATTGCCAATAAGGAAATATCAATGATGTGGAAAAGCATTTGCATCAAGAAAATTAAAAACCACAGGTTTGGATTAACAAATTGTGGTAGATCCACACAATGGAATACTCCTCAGCAATAAAGAGGCGTGAACCATTCCTCCACGTAACGACACGGAGGAATCTCAAAAACATTACGCTGAGTTTAAGAAGCCACACACAGAAGGCCGCATACTGTATGATTCCATTTATATGACCTTTGTGAACAAACAAAACATCCGTGGTTGCCCGGGGCTGGGAGAGGGTGACTGGGAGCCTGCCACCAGAGGGCGTAAAGGAACTTTAAGGGGCAATGGAAGCATTCTATATTTTATGGTGGTGGTTACACAACCATATACATTTGTCAAAACTCATAGAACAGCGTGACTTCATACCTATATCTCAAAACCTGACATTAGAAAATGTGACCTAGGGTAGATATATATGTAGCAGGCATTTTTCCCCACCCTGAGTAGTGGGTACTGATTTCCCAGACAGGAGCTGCTATATTTGCTGAATAAGAAGGATCTTTCTACGGGCTATGGCTGGTACAAAATGTCCCTCCCTTTGGGACGCATGAGTTTCCTGACCTGTCCTTCTGAAGCCATTTTATTTACACAGAAAGAATTTGTGGGCTGGGTACAGTGGCTCACGCCTGTAATCCATCACCTTGGGAGGCCAAGGTGGGTGGATCAAAAGGTCAAGAGATCAAGACCATCCCGGCCAACATGGTGAAACCTCGTCTCTACTAAAAATACAAAAATTAGCTGGGCATGGTGGTGTGTGCCTGTAGTCTCAGCTACTCGGGAGGCTGAGGCAGGGGAATAGCTTGAACCCGGGAGGCAGAGGTTACAGTAAGCCGAGATCGCACTCCAGCCTTGCAACAGAGTGAGACTCTGTCTCAAAACAAACAAAACAAACAAACAAAAAAAACATGATTACAGGCCAGGTTCGGTGGCTCACTCCTGTAATCCCAGCACTTTGGGAGGCCGAGGTAAGTGGATCACCTGAGGTCAGGATTTCAAAACCAGTCTGGCCAACATGGTGAAACCCTGTCTCTACTAAAAATACAAAAATTAGCTGAGCGTGATGGCAGGTGCCTGTAATCCCAGCTACTCAGGAGGGTGAGGCAGGAGAATTGCTTGAGGCAGAGGTTGCAGTGAGCCGAGATTGAGCCATTGCACTCTAGCCTGGGCAACAAGAATGAAACTCTGTCTCAAAAAGGAAAAAAAAAAAAAGGGATTACACACCATCAACTCCTGTACCAGACCATGTGCATTTTGAAGAAATGGGCAGCCACCCGCCTCCTAAGCAGTGAGCCAGGCACTACCGGCGATATTACCGTATGTAGCTTGCTGCTCTCAGACCTCAAGCTTTTGATCCATGAGGGAACCATGAAAAACATGAACTAGGAAACGACAGCACAAAGCTGCAAGCGGTGCCAAGGGAGAGTTGCAGAAGCAGCCCGGTGGGTCTTCGGGGAGGGAGAGGGCCTGGGGCCAGGTTGGAGGTCTACAGGCAGGAATGAGAAGCAGGCCAGTGAGCCCCACTCTGAGGGCACAGGAGGCGCTCTAGGGGAAAGGAGCCAGGAGGAACTCCAGGGGTGGGCCGGGAGAGGCTTATAGACAGTGTCGGGCAGGAGCTTTATGGGAAGGTCGCTGAGCAGAGGAAGAGCAGGATGAAAGGAGGGACTAGACTTGAGCCCGTCAATCTGCTTGAGGCATCTGGAATAATTCAGGGCATGCTTAAGAATGAGCATGGAAAGAAGAACAGGTGTGAGACTTGAAGATGTCCTAAGATGTAATGAGGGACTGGAGAGGGGAGATGGATGAAAATGACGAAGGCATGGCTTGCTTAACTATGCTCCCTAATAAACTAATGGAAAGGTAGTGAGAGCCAGGAGATTTCACTGGAGGGCAAAGCCACTGAGGTGGGTTCTCTTGCTCCCACGGAGATTATGTTCACAAAGGAGTTTCAGGCTGTCATTTCTATTTCCTGCAGCATGCAAGGTCTCGAGAAGTCACTTCATTGATGGGGTATATTTCTATAGCTTGACTTGCCTGGCATTGCTGTTGAAGATCTTGTATGCAGATGTGTGTGTGTCCTAAGCTAGAGATACTATGGTTTCAGATTTGACTTGGCCACGAAATTGTACATATATATAGTGTGTGTGTGTGTGTGTATGTGTGTGTGTATATTAGGGAGGGTACTTACTGCTGCCCATTGTCCCCAGGCTACTGCCACCCAGAACCCCATTCTAGCCCACCTGATTCTTTATCCTACCACTATTAGCTGAAGCTACCACTCTGTGATGTGGCAGTGCATTGTGGGAAATTCTCAGGCCCCTGCTACAGACCCAATCTGGCCATCCAGGGAAAGAAAAGAGGGTAAAGCCCTTTTATGACCCTTCTTACCTCAACTGCAAATATCTCCAGAGTACTGATAATGTTTTCTTATTTTTGAAATAAAATACATCTCTTGGCGTAGGCACAGTGGCTCACGCCTGCAATCCCAACACTTGGGGAGGCCGAGGCGGGCGGATCACGGGGTCGGGAGTTTGAGACCAGCCTGGCCAACATGGTGAAACCCCATCTCTACTAAAAATAGAAAAATTAGCCGGGCATGGGGGCACATGCCAGCTACTAAGGAGGCTGAGGCAGGAGAATCACTTGAACTCAGGAAGCAGAGGTTGCAATAAGCCGACAGTGTGCCATTGCACTCCAGCCTGGGTGACAGAGCGAGATTCTGTATCAAAAAAAAAAAAAAGTCTCTTCTCCCAATTGTAAAAGAAATAATGGGTTCATTTTGGAAAATTTGGGAAAGGTACAAAAATAAAAATCAATCTTAGCCTCAATTCCCAGAGATAACCACTGTTAATATTCTGATGATATTCTTCTGTGCTTAAATTTTTAAATATACAAATTTATATTAAGCACTGGGACATGTACTATATATGATCTTATATCTCTGTCATGTTCTTTAACAATGGAAAGCATTATTTTCAAAACTACGATTTTAATATTAATTATATTCCACTGTATGAATGAACCATAATTCTAAGTCTCCCTCCCCATATTTAAAAAATATAACTACTGCTGTCATGAACATCTTTGTCGGTAAAATTTTACTGGTTTTGCTTGTTTTTTTCTTTTCCATATTTTATTTCAATAGCAGGTTTTATTACCTTTTTAGGATAGAGTCCAAGAAAGGTAGGTACCAAGTATAAAGGACCTTTTTTTTTTTTTTGAGACCGGGTCTCACTCTGTCGCCCATGCTGGAGTACAGTGGCAAGAACTCAGCTCACTGCAACCTCCGCCTACCAGGTTCAAGCGATTCTTGTGTCTCAGCCTCCCGAGTAGCTGGGATGACAGGCATGCACCACCACACCCAGCTAATTTTTTGTATTTTTAGTAGAAACAGGGTTTCACCATGTTGGCCAGGCTGGTCTTGAATGCCTGGTCTCAAGTGATCCGCCTGCCTCAGCCTCCTAAAAGTTTGGGATTACAGGCATAAGCCACTGCACCTGGCCAAAAAAGACCTCCCCCCGGCCCCCAACTGCCCCCACGACAGTCTCTCCCTCTGTGCCCAGGCTGGAGTGCAGTGGTGCAGTCTTGGCTCACTGTAACCTCTGCTTCCTAGGTTCAAGCGATTCTCCTGCCTCAGCCTCCCAAGTAGCTGGGACTACAGGCATAAGCCACCATTCCCAGATAATTTTTGTATTTTTATTAGAGATGGGGTTTCACCATGTTGGCCAGGCTGGTCTCAAACCCTTGACCTCAGGTGATCCACCCACCTCGGCCACCCAAAGTGCTGTGATTACAGGTGTGAGCCACCATGCCAGGCCAAAAAAGGACCATTTTAAGGCTCCTGATTTGTTTTGCCAAATTGTCTCCCAAAGGTGGCTGTTTGTATCACACTTTCCCAGCATCATCTAGGGGAGCCCACTTTACTAATTTTCGGTATTAGCATTTTAAAGTTCTTTTGCTGATTTTTTTAATGCCAACTCCATTGCTGTATTTTTTGAATACAAAAAAACTATGGGACAGTAATCACATGTAGATTCCCAGCAGCAGCAGTCAGGGGCCTCTCACATGAGCAGGGTTTTGGCGCTGTTGGTGCGCTTGCTCCTGACCTGGAATATCAATCAGCTTCTAGCCTTTTCTGCAAATGAAACTTCTGGGCCGAATGGACCTTCAGGTTCCTCGTGCCCCTCTGGGCTCTCACTCTTCTCACTGGAAGAAGGCTCCCACAGGGGGAGAAACCCACAGCCATTCTCATCTGTGAATGAGGCATTCTAGCACCTGCCAGGCCTCACCTTGTTCTTGGCAAGCACGTTGGCTCCTGCTTTAACGAGCAGCTTGGCTGACTGGCTGAAACCATGCCAGGATGCTTCATGCAAGGCTGTATTCCCATCCTAAGGAAGACACACAGGTGGGAAAGGCACATTACCCAAGACCTAATTCTTCTCGTTATGATCAATACATCACAGTGGATTTTTACAGAACACCAGAGGGCCTTTCTCAGTTGGACTTTCTCATCTGAGCCAGACTACAGAAGATGATTTGAGTGGTAAGTTTCTCCATTATCCCAGAAATGATACATAATAAAAACCATTCTAGATGCACAGAAGAGAAATGAATCCATGACGAACTGTGGATGATTGTTCATAAGGCATTAGAGGTTAAGTCTCTCTAGGAACCCCAGTTGAGAGAGGCTCCAGGCCCCATCCACAGCTCTCGTTTAACAGAAAGCATCATCAGGATAGCATGCCATCTATTTCTTCCCACCTCCACCACCCTTAGAGTCTGCTCTGCTCCTGGCATCAGAGAGAACCCTGCAAAGGTCAGGCAAAGGAAGAGGGCATCTTCATAAGATTCAGCGGTCTGATAGATTCCGCAACTTTTTTTCACTGAAACTTAATCTCACCCACCTTAATTCAAAAGCCTCAGGGCCCCAAACAAATAATGAACAGGGACTGAGGAAACAGTGATTCGGAAATAAAACAAACAAGTATCCTCAATGTGTGGCTTTTATTGTTTGAGACAGTCTTGTTCTGTCACCTAGAGTGGAGTGCAGTGGTATGATCTCGGCTCACTGCCACCTCTGCCTCCAGAGTTCAAGTGATTCTCCTGCCTTAGCCTCCCAAGTAGCTGGAATTACAGGCATGCACCACTATGCCTTGCTAATTTTTGTATTTTTAGTAGAGACAGGGTTTCACTATGTTGGCTAGGCTGGTCTTGAACTCCTGACCTCAAGTGATCCACTTGGCTTCCCACAGTGCTGGGATTACAGGCGTAAGCCACCGCACCCGGCCTAATGTGTTGCTTTTAAATAAAAGTCATTTAATGAACATAGCTCATATTTGCTTAGCTTACTATTTTAAACAAAGAAATATCATTAAGTGCAATGAATTGAGTGGGGTGGGGGCGGGAAAGCAGGAGTTCCAGGAAGGGAGGAGCCGGGAGGAGCCCGGAGAAGGAAGGGTGCGGGGCAATCAGCAGGGGTCAGCGCAGGTGCATTCTCCAATTACATCCAGGCTCTGGCTTCAGCTTTAACTCAACCACATCCATGCCCCTGGAAACAGCTAAAAATAAAGGCCTAACACAGCTGACCTCCACAAGGGGAAGTCTAGGGTCTCAAAGGCCAGGGGATGGGGTGGTTGCTGGGAACTGTATTGACGGTGTGTGGCCCGGGCAGTGGGACTGATTGCAGAAGGAGGAAGCCAAAGGAAAGGGGGGATGCAGGGGGCAGGGGGCACAGGGTATGGGGCTTCTGGGTGCTGGCAATGAGCTGCTTCTTGAGCTGGGTGCTCACACAGGTGGGTTCTGCTGTGAGATTCAACAAGCTGCACACTTATTTGTCCACTTTTCTGTATGTATATTATACTTTAATGAAAAGTTATTTTTAAAACGTAAAGCAGAGTTCTTCCCAGCGTAGCCTCTTTAAAGAAAAAAAAAAAGTAAGCAGAGGCTGAATTGCACTTAATTGTGAAGTTTTGTGTTTTAAGATTGTTTGAAAATTTAAAAACATTAGGTTAATATATAAGAAGTCATTAGGATTCCTTAAATAATCAATTTTGCTTTTTTTTTTTTTTTTGAGACAGAGTTTCGCTCTTGTTGCCCAAGCTGGAGTGCAATGGCGCGATCTCGGCTCACTGCAACCTCCGCCTCCCGGGTTCAAGCAATTCTCCTGCCTCAGCCTCCCAAGTAGCTGAGTTTACAGGCATGCACCACCATGCCTGGCTAATTTTTTGTATTTTTAGTAGAAACGGGGTTTCACCATGTTAGCCAGGCTGGTCTCGAACTCCTGACCTTAGGTGATCTGCCCGCCTTGGCCTCCCAAAGTGTTGGGATTATAGGCGTGAGCCACTGCGCCTGGCCAATTTTGCTATCTATCAATCTTATTTATTTATTTGTTAAGAGACAAGGTCTCACTCTGTCGTCCAGGCTGGAATGCAGTGATGCAGTCATGGCTCACTGCAGCTTCAACCTCCTGGGCTTAGCAATCCTCCCATCTCAGCTTTCTGAGTAGCTGGGACTACAGGTGTGTACATTACCATGCCTTGCTAATATATATTTTCTTAATTTTCAAATTTTTTGTGGAGACAGTGGTTTGTTATGTTGACTAGGCTGGTCTTGAAGTCCTGGCCTCGAGCAATCCTCCCACCTTAGCCTCCCAAAGTGCTAGGATTACAGGTGTGAGCCACTGTGTTTGGCCCAGTTGAGCTTACTTTTTTTTTTTCCTGCAATATAGTTTAAAGAAATTAACTTGCTTACTTATCTATGAAAGTAAAGAGAAAGTCTGGGGGCACATCCCTTACCCCCACCCAGGCCTACATAGGTCCTTATTTCTAGATTTTTTTCTTTACCATTTAAGATTTATGTGGTTGTCACTGGTGCCATAGAACAAGGAAAAAGATAAAAAAAAAATACAATTGGCAGCTGGGCACAATGGCTCATGCCAGCATTTTGGGAGGATGAGGTGGGAGGAGCACTTGAGCCCAGGAGTTTCAGGTGCAGTGAGCTATGATCATGCCATTGCACTCCAGCCTGGGCAACAGAGTGAGACCCTCTCTCAAAAAAAAAAAAAAAAAAAATTACAATTGGCTGGGATACCAGATAGTGTTTCAAAGGAATTTTAGGCCAATTTAATCATGTTAAATCGTAAGTGGTAAGACAGGAATTATAAAATCTCGAGGACTCAAAAGTTTCCAGAGCGGGCTCCTCCAGCTCCCTTGAGCCACTGGCTTTCCTTGCCTTGGGGAGTAAGGAAGCTCAGTGTCCACTCACCTTGTCTTGTCTGTCCAGGGCACACCCCTCGTGGATGAGCGCCGCGATGATCTCCGTGTTCCCCACCACTGTGGCCCGGTGCAAGGCGGTCTGGTCCTCCTGCAAAGTGACACGAAGGCAGGAACAGCAGTCAGCTCCCCTGCACCCCCTGCTTGCACTACTCACTTGACACTTGGACACAAGGACCCCTCCTGTCCCCACACAGAGCAGAGCAGTTATTCACAGAAGGGCTTGGTTACCACAGGCAAGGCGGGCTTTGTGGTCTTGTTAGTAGACAACGCATGCTGGCAGAGAAATTTTGTTCATAAACTAAGAGGGGGACCTTAAGCCGACAGCAAGAATAGCCCTCGGCCACAGAGCAACCTCAAAATGAGGGTCAGGCTCTCTCCTGCCATCCAGGGGCTGTGACTATCACAGGTGTGAAGAGTGGGTGTGAGGGCAGGTTGTGTGCTATGCAATTAAAGCAGCAATGCCTGGAATCTCTATTGCCTGCCGAGTTTCCAGCTTGCAGGGGGACCACTGTCCAGCTCTGACAGTTAGCAGCACCCATGGTTTGATGACAGGCAGGTCATTTGTTCATTGACCTGTACTAGTCAACGGCAATGCAGGTGTTTGCCCTATTTCATCTGAGGACTCCAGGGACTGCAGCTATCACTGCGTATTTCTAAGAAGCCTCTTCAGAGAGTTCATGACAACATCGTCACTGATTTATGCTGCATTCTGAGCCCTTTTCTCTGTGATCGAGTTCCTGGGATTGCCGGCTGTTGTTCTCCTTTAGGCGCCAAAGGGAACTTGACTCTTCCTAATTGCAGTTGAGTGAAGGATGAAACACTCCCAGAGGTAAGCAGGTCAAGACTGTAACAGGAGAGTTCTGAAGTCTCTAAGAGCACCCTTTATCTCTGACAGGTCCTCAGGAAGCTAAGTTGAGGTAAATCAAGCTGAGCCTGTGGTCCAGCCTTGAAAGGGAGGATGGGTGAGCAGTGTGGAAATGTTCTGGTGGAAAGCAATGAGCACAAGACAAGGGGTCAGGAGGTCTGGGCTGTGCATGGCTTGCTAGAAGCCTGTCACCCTGCTGGACCTCAGGTGTGTCACCCTGGATGATACCAGGGTCCCTCCATTCCCTTCTTGGATTCTATGATGTGGTTGGTCACAGTTTTGTGAAGTTTCCTGGCAGAGCACCAGAGGGGCAAAGAAAACATTCTGGGGCGTCCCTGGTGCTTGGCCCAAGAGAGGACAGAGGCCATCATAAGATAAAACAGATTTTTTCAAAGAAGGATGAACTGCTACCTGTAAACAACCTTAATGAAATACTGATTCTACTTACTAAACTCCCCAGATCTGTAACAAACAATGCACATTAAAAACATGTCATCTGAAACAAAGTTCTAAAGATAGATGGTGGTGATGGTTGCACAACAATGTGAGTGTACTTAATGCCACTGAACCGTATACGTAAATATGTTCAGACAGTAAATTTAATGCTACGTATATTTTATTACAATAAAAAATCCTAGTTAAAACTCAAAATTGCTTTCTTAAAATTAAAAAGTCTTCCTTTAAAAATCCATGAAAGGATTTTTCTCTTTTAACTTTTCTTTTTATACTTTTTAATATTTTCCAGCTTTTTATATTTAACACGGATAACTTTTAGCATCAGGAAAAACCGCTACTTATTAGAAGTCTGAGCAGAAACAATACCCCAGTAACAGGACTGTCCCTGTCACAGACTCTCTTCCCACTGTTCATTTGTGGAAGGTAAGGAATTTCTGCAGTGAGGGAGTCAGGACACTAAGGACAGGTCACTATCCTCAGCATTGCCACCACCGACCTTCCCCTTCAGCATTCTAAACTATTATTCCTGTTATCAGTTAGGTTCAGGCTGGTTTTCTTCTCATCCACCTTCCCAGACCCCTTATTCAAAGAGAACCCTTGCTGTGGTTAAAAGAAGAATGTGGCCGCTGGGTCAGTGGCTGCAGGAGGTAGGCTGTGCCATTTGCGCTGTCTACCTCAGACCTCTTAGAAAGTAGTTCTAGACAAGGAAACTAGTAATCATACAAGATACTGCCCAAGTCTCAACTTTTTGTTTTTGTTTTGAGACAGAGTCTTGCCCTGTCGCCCAGGCTGGAGTGCAGTGGCGCCATCTTGGCTCACTGCAACCTCTGCCTCCCAGGTTCAAGCGATTCTTCTGCCTCAGCCTCCAGAGTAGCTGGGATTACAGACACTTGCCACCATGCCTAGCTAATTTTTTTTGTATTTTTAGTAGAGACGAGGTGTCACCATGTTGGCCAGGCTGGACTTGTACTCCTGGCCTCAAGTGATCTGCCCACCTCCGCCTCCCAAAGTGTTGGGATTACAGGCGCGAGCCACCATGGCTGGCCCCACATCTCAACTTTTTAAAATTTCGATAAGATTTCCAAGACTTCCCATTTGTCTATCAGAATGGTGATGGAATTTCCCAAAATAGGCCTCCGGTGCAATTGATGATTACTGACCTGCTGAGAAAGACGATGCCCTTCTTAGCAAGAACCATGCGATTGCAGCTCACGCTTTCAGGGTAGTGCTGACTTGGTTAGATTTCCACTTCTTACAGGCTTTTTAATATAACCACAAACTACTTACACTCTAGTGCTCTTTGGACCAATAAAAACAACCTTTTTCCAGGACAAAACTTATCACTCTGTATTGTTCATAAAGTATGAGGAACAAGCCCTGAGCATATGGGTCGTGTTAGCCACTCTTGCTGTACAAATTATTTCACGAAGGGCCTTCACTGGATGATACGGCACAGACTAACCTAAGCCTTGGTTTAGGTCAAATGTTTTTTATCATGTTTCACAAGCTGCCCTCTAAATTATGAGTTGAGGCATCTTTGGAGCCAGAATGGCACCGAGTTATTTATTACTTGCTTTAATCATCAATCTACTGTATTTGCTTCCTTTGAGAAAATTTTCCTTTGTGAAACTCTAGCTCAATGAAAGCAGCTCAATCTAACTTTCAGTTCAGACCTTAGGAGGAAATTTCCAGACTAGAAAGACTCAAGGAGATCTAATGACTTGTGTGAGGTTGTGGCGAGAACACAAACTGTCCTAAGCTGCTGGCACAGGTCCTGCACACCCCTTCCTCTGGGGGACCTTTTGGCTGTCCTGCCTGTCTCCAGGCCACAGCTCCCCCTCCAGCCGTCCTCTCAGACAGAGACCTCACCGAGAGCCCGGGTCCTCTCAGACAGAGACCTCACCGAGAGCCCGGGTCAGATAAACACTGCTGTCAGGCCAGGCTCGGACTCTCCCTACCGAAAGTAGCTGTCCTTGGCTGGACTGCTAGCTGTGCTGACACTAGCTGGAATGGTTCTGGAGGACTGAGCAATACGCTTTCTCAGGCTTTGAAAAACCTGCCCTTCTCAAGTAACCAAGATGAGAATTAAAGGCTCTGAGGTGAGGGACACGAAACATGTAAACAATGGCTGCCTCAGGTTATCATCTCGGATCTATTCTTCCCTAGAATACAACACGAACAATTTAGTACCTTGAGGCCCTCAGTTGAAACAGGGTCAGTTATCTACAAATGGACTCTTTCCTCCTATAAGATTAAAATTTACCATTGAAACATTTCCTCCTTGAAATGACACAGAGAAGAACAAGATGTGGCCTCAATACATACAAGTGGCTACTTTGACATAATTCTTACTTGTATATGATACCTACCTAAGTCAATCATGAAATTCTGAAATGCTGGGAAAAGGTAGAGCACTCTCAATGGTGTTTACTGAATTATCTATTTGGTGAACATTCATTCATTTTGAGACAGGGTCTCACTCTGTCACCTATGCTAGAGTGTGCAGTGGCATGATCTCAGCTCGCTGCAACCTCCACCTCCCAGGATCAATGAATCTTCCCACTTCAGCCTCCTGAGTAGCTGGGACCACAGGCATTTGCCACCATGCCCAGCTATTTTTTTATTTTTTGTAGAGATGGAGTTTTGCCATGTTGCCCAGGCTGGTCTCCAACTCCTGGGTTCAAGCAATCCTTCCTCCATAGCCACGCAAAGCACTGGGATTACAGGTGTGCGCCACCAGGCCCGGATTGAATATTTATTGACTCCCTACTATGTGCCAAGTCTAATTCTCTCATTTTATTGATAAGCCTAGGACAGTATGCTTGGACCAGAAATCAAATTGTCAAGGCTCTTTGCACTCATCCCAAGCTGCTTCCAACCTGTTTAGTCATTAACCTTAAGACGAGCCTCAGAAAAGGTCAGATGCATCTGTGGGGTTGGGACTGCCTCTTTCATAAAGTAAAGCATAGCCACTAGAGCTGCCCCAAAAGCATTTGTTGAATAATTAACGACAAGAAGCAGAAGCAAAGACGCTGTAGCTGGAAACTTGAAGGGCCTGAAACCCTGCAGTTTGGCACTTTGATTTGGAACATGTTGATCCATTTGCGAAGTACGTGAACTGCCAGCTCTCAGTTTTTCTGAGACAGTGTTTCTCACTTTGTGATTTTAAGAGCTTTGGTGCCTATAAGGTCTAAATCTTTGTTCTGAAATACTGTTATTTTTCTTTCCTACATGGTGAAAAAGAGTGAGTGTAGTGTTGGCAGATTCCAGTCATGCAAGGGTGCAGTGTGCCCCTCTTCAAGAGGAACCACCCCCATGTGGCACAGGCAGACATACTGCAAGGAAGCTCAAGACAGGTTAGGTATGTAAAGCAAGTTGCTGACCTCTTTTTCTCTCTCTGATCTTCTAGGGTCCTTCCTAACCTTCCCTCTGTGGTTTTTCTTATTTTTGTCTTCTTTCATGGCTTTCACTGTGGCCACAGCATCCTGGACTATTTCTGAGGCGGGAGCTATGTGATTGCTCATTGACCAATCAGAGATGGCATTAGCGCTCCAATGAGAGTTGACAGGATTGGCGGGAAGCAAGAAAGAATTTGCTCCTGGAGTTGCATAATCTAAAGAACTGGTTTCCACAGGTTGAAATTCATAATAATCCCACTCCAGGCCACTGGAGGTCATTCTTCAACTAATTCTCAGTTCTTACCATGCCATAAAGATCAGTATCTGTAGAATATGAAGTTAGGAGTAAATTCTTCATATCATTAACATTCTCTGTTTCTACCCACCATCCAAGACAGGTAACTTCTGAGATTTTTTCAAATAACTGATCTCCTAGATTCTTTAAAGGACACACATCAAGAGTTTTCTTCCTTGAGTTCTTGCATGTATTTCAAGGCTGGTCATCAACAGCATGGTAAATACACAGAGAACAGGCATGGATCATATGCTGGCAAATGCATTTCTTCAGAACTAGTGAAGGTCAATTCTACCTTCTCCACTCCCAATTATTTGTTGTTGTTGTATTTTTATTTTAATTTATCTGGGAGAAGCAATATATGCATTGTCTGTCTAGGACAAGGAAAAGATGCAAGAAAATAACTTCAATAAATAAAAGGGGGTCTCTCTGTCTAAAAGCAGAGCTGGCTTTTCTTCTGCTGACACGTCTCACTTTGGCTACCTAAGAAAATTCTTGCCTGTTTCACTTCCTACCTTGCCTGGTATAAACAGCAGCAGTTCTAGGAAATTAGCAAGGCTTTTGCTGAGTGAGAACACAGTGATACTTAGCGCCCAGGATGTGAGGCAGGGGTGTCAAGTTGGAATGGGTTAGCACGCCTGGCATTTTGGCCTTGCCACTGTGGCAAGCAAAGCCTTTAATTATGCGAAGAGAAGATCAAATGCATCCCAACATGTTTGCACCAGTAATAACTCAACGCCCCACCTTTTCTGTGGCCAAAATCTTTTCTCTCTCCTTGTATTTTTGTTCCTGTCATCTAAGGATATGATATAGTTGAGAATGTTATGATGACCATAGTGCAGGAAAATAAAAAAGTATTATGACCCAAGGTAGAAATCAATGGCTTAAAGCTAAATCAACATTTTTTGAAAATAACATCTTTGATGACCCAGCAAGTTCCAGATATAACCAGAGATTTATGAAAGACACTGGATGGCCTTCTGCCCATGCATAAAACAGTCATATTTAGTTATTTCTTTGCAAGTACTGTCCTTCTTAATGTGTGTTTGCCAAGTTTTATGACATTATACACAGACCCAAAGAAAACTAGAAGCACTTTAGTAAACCACACTGTAGCACATCTGAAGATGTGAAATTTGAATCACACTCTATAACTACAGTTATTAAAGGTGAATTTGGAAGAGGTTATCAGTGCAAACACTCCAACATTCTGTGTTCCCCATAAAAGTTCTTATTTCTTAGAGTTCTACTACATGAATTAGTGTTGCAACCATTTCTAAAAGTAGTTTTCAACTGTATTATCAAAGGACCTTTTCCTAACAGCTGTTGGAGGACAATTTATATGGTCCTTTCTTAGAGAACCACCTTCTCCAAAGACCCAATAGGGCAGCCCACTGTACTACGTGACTCAGTGTACAGCAGTGACCTCAGCCACTGCTGACTCACTCAGGACTGGCCACTTGATGCCAGAGGAGCCAGAGTCCATCTCTAGATAACCTGAATGAATAGACTCAGAGCTGAGTTGATGGCCATGTCTCAATAATAGCATGGTGCCAGAGTAAACTCTTTCTGGAGGCCTCCTTTTTCTTAGATTCTATGAGATCTGTGTCTTCCCCCAACTCCCCAACTTGAATAGATCATTTTCCATGTCATATTCACTGACCAAGAGAAATTAAGATGAGAAAAAAATTAAGTTTTTAATCCCCATTTTTTCTCCAACGGTGAATTTGGTCATTGACACACATTTCCAGCAAGTCTTGCCCATACTCACTGATGTGCATGTGTGTGTCTCTTTATGCTGAGACAGGACACAGGCAAAAATCCCCTTTGAGGCATTTTGTACAATAGACAGGAAGTGATCACTTGAATAGTAGACAGGAAGTGAACCATGATGGAGAACCACCCCAGACTCCCAAACTCTAACTTGCTACTGAGAATGGGCCTCAGAGCAGGTCTTCCAGAGGAAGTTCTTGCCGCCACAGAGACCAAGATGCAGCTAAAATGTCCTGGGAGAGCATCTACTACCCTCCCATCTCACAGCTTATACTTTGTGGATTTCTAGCCAGACAACCTCCCCTGCCAACTCAGCCTGATAGAATGATGGCTTCTACTCACATCATCCTGGACATCGAGGTCGCAGCCAGCCTTCAGCAAGATCTGGACCACAGGAAGATGGCCCTTATTGGCAGCAAGATGCAGGGGAGTCCGGCCATGCTGTGAATGCAAAACGAACAATGATTTCAGAAGAAGTCATCAATGCTACTCCCTTGGGAGACAGAGGGCCTAGAGCAAGGTTTGCACAGGGGCTTTTGGATGATCACTCCCTCCTGTCCCTTTGGATTGGCAGGAGATTCTTATGGGTTAACCAAAATTCAAGTTTGTCTCAGTTAACCTTGGCTATTGTCATTGCAATCAATGAACACGATATGCTCAAAATGTGAAGATTTCCTTTAGTACATTATTTCTACTCTCCACTCATCAGACTATCAAGTAGCAAAACGAGGGGTTTTGTGCCTTCTCTTAATTTCTCACTGGTGCTAATACTGAGGAATAATGAAGTGGCCATGATGAATCTGGGCAAGAGGTGGGAGAACAGCAAGATGTCATGGTCATCAGCCCCAGAGGAGTCCAGTTAGTAACAGGTGAAAATTAAAACTGTTGATTGAACTGATTAGGAAAGGTTCTTCCTTTTTTTTTTTTGAAACAGGGTCTGACTCTCTCGCCCAGACTGCAGTGAAGCGACGCCATCTCAGCTCACCACAACCTCTGCCTCCTGGTTCACTTATTTACTCATCCTCCTCCTGATGGGCACCCAGGCTCAAGCGATTCTCCTGCCTCAGCCTCCCGAGTAGCTAGAATTACAGGTGCACACCACTACCACCTAGCTAATTTCTGTATTTCGAGTAGACAGGGTTTCACCATGTTGGCCAGGCTGGTCTCCAATTCCTGACCTCAAATGATCCACCCGCCTTGGCCTCCCAAAGTGCTGGGATTACAGGCATGAGCCACCATGACTGGTCGGTTCTTCCTCTTTTTTAAAAAAAATTCTACGCTGGGTGTAGTAGCTCACACCTGTAATCCCAGCATTTTGGGAGGCTGAAGTGGGAGGATCACTTGATGCCAGGAGTTCGAGACCAGCCTGGGCAACACAGCGAGACCCTATCTCTACAAAAACATTTTCTTTTTTAAAAATTAGCTGGGCATAGTGGCATGTGCCTGTAGTCCCAGCTACCTTGGAGGCTAAGGTGGGAGGATTACTTGAGCCCAGGAGGTCGAGGCTGCAGTGAACTGTGATTGTACCACTGCACTTCAGCCTGAGCAACAGAGCAAGACCCTGCCTTAAAAAACAAACAAAAATACTAAACTGAAATTATGAAGTATTTCAACCACTAAAAAATATAAGTAATAATCTAAACTTCACATAACCATCAACCATTTCAAGAAAAAAGATAAATCATTGACATTCCTTGTGAACAACTCCCAGGTCTCATTTCTCTTCCATTCCCAGAGGTAACCACTCCCTCAAATTTGGTATTCATCATTCCTTTGCTTTTCATTATATTTTTTACTACATGTTTGTAGCCAAAGACAATACATATAAACATTGTGTTGCTTGTTTCAAACCTTAGTTTTTTTTTTCTTTGAGACAGGGTCTCACTCTGCTGCCCAGGCTGGAGTGCAATGGCATGATCATGGCTCGCTGCAGCTTCAACCTTTTGGCTCAAGTGATCCTCCCACCTCAGTGTCCTGAGTAGCTAGGACCACAGGTATGTGTCACCATGCCCGGCCAATTTTTTCTATTTTTTTGTAGAGATGGGGTTTCACCATGTTGCTTAGGCTGGTCTTGAACTCCTGGGCTCAAGCGATCTGCCTGCCTCAGCCTCCCAAAGTGCTGAGATTGCAGGTGTGAGCCACTGTGCCCGGCCTAATAGTTTTCAACTATACAATATAATTTGGCATTTTTTGTCTAACCTTATATTTTTGAGATTTTTTTTCATGTTGTTCATGTAGTTCTGGTTCACTTATTATTTATTCATCCTCCTCCTGATGGGCACCCAGGCTAATGCCAGGAGGTTGCAGAACACATTAGTGTGTTCCTCTCCTTGTGCACCTGAGTAGCCTTCTTAGCCCTGTTGCTGGGTCATAGAGAAGACCATTCGCTTCAACTGCTCTTGGGAGCTCATGCTCTTGGGAGCATGTCAGCTCCCAAGGTGCCACATCAAGGGTGACATCCAGAAGAAATAACACTTTTTGATGTGAATCAACTTCTGTCTAGAGAACTGCCCTGCCAAACTCCAAATTCTCCAAATTCTAAAGCAAACGTGTTTCCTTTGTTTTCCCCTACAAGTTTCACTGTGAAGAAACATTCAAACATCAATGAACCATGGCCCCACCCAGCTGAAGCATACCCCTAAGGTCTTCCCAAAGGCCTTTATTGATACTGTAGCAGGATACACATGAATGATTTCAAGAAAGCACCAGTTTGCCATGAGTAATGAGCCATGGAGGAAACCAGAGATAACAGACAATAAACGATCTTAATTTCTCCCCATGAAATGTGACCAAAGCACTAGAATGATTCTGGAAAGAGGTCAGAGCTTACTTTTAATCACTCCCCAAAAAAGTGGGCTACAAAAAGCCTCCAGAAAAAGGCAGCGTCTGAGATGAAGAGTGACCTTTCTCTGACAGTGACTGTGCTCAGCCACGTGCTCCCTAACCTCGATTCTTCCAATGAAATCATAGCTGATCAGATAGAGTGGCATGACCAGGTTCCACTGGCTGGGCCTGGTCCCCAGCTCCATCTGTCACCACATATCCTTGTCAAGGACTTCTTGACATTGAGTAAGTGCCCTTCACAAAGTTTCCTAAGACATTCTGAAACACAGGGGAGTTCATCACGTGAGGACAGAGAGGTCTGTGCTATGAGGGAGGTGACAGCATGGTGGGACACAAGTGCTTCTGGGCAGCTGGAAAATATAGACCAGCATGGAGAGAAGCTGCCTGGGGAGGCTGGAAAGAGGCCAACCGACCCAGGAGTACTTTTTAAAAAATTGAGATGGAGTCTCACTTTGTCATCCAGGCTGGAGTGCAGTGGCGCGATCTTGGCTCACTACAACCTCTGCCTTCTAGGTTCAAGCAATCCTCTCCCCTCAGCCTCCCAAGTGGCTGGGACTACAGGTGCGTGCCATCACGCCCAGCTGATTTTTAGTAGAGACAGGTTTCACCATGTTGGCCAGGCTGGTCTCAAACTCCTGGTCTCAAGTGATCCTCCCACCTCAGCCTCCCAAAGTGCTGGGATTACAGGTGTGAGCCATGTGCCTGGCAACGGTTTTTTTTGTGTGTGTCTCAAAAGATCCTCCTGCTGTGCTTGGGATCCCAGATGCGTGAGTACCTCCTGATACTCTGGACCATGGAATTCCCAGCTCCCAGAACCATGGGGAGCAAATGTCTGTTGTTTAAACTACTTAATCTATGTTACCTTGTTAGAGAGGCCAAATGGACTAGGACAGGTTCAAAGAAGATCACTTCTGGGAGGGCACTTTAGAAACTAAATTACAAACAGGATGGGCCTGGATTGGAGGCACCTTTCTAATCCAAAGTCAGTGAAGAACCGCCCGTGGAGAAATGAAAGGCCAGAGGCACCAGAGCTTAGTTTGAATCCCAGCTCTGACTAATAACACCTGTGTCATTTGGTGCTTAATCCCCCAAACTAAGCGTTTTCTCATCTGTAAAATAGGAATAACCTCCACTGCCCACTCCACAGGCTTGAAATAAGGACATGAGGTAACGTCCATCATCTAGCATGGGTCTCCCTTCCCCCCAGCTGTCCTTAGCCCCCACCCCAGAGGACACCCCAACCGTTCCCTCTCCTCTTTGACACCCTACACCTTTGCCTTCGCAAAGACCAGTGAGATATTTCCAACGTCAAACGGATTTGGGTGAAGAGTTGGATCTCTTCCAACCAGAAGGGCTATGGCTGGAGGGTCCAGGTACCCACTAGCCAGTCCTGGCCCACTTGTCCACTTCCATTTTTGAAACGTAAACTGTGGTTCCCAGTCTCTGTGTTTCTTCTTGGAAGGGCATTCTTCACCAAGAACACCATTCTCCAAACTATGACTTCCCTGACTCTCCAGCAATGCTCCTGGCCTCGCACAGCACTCAGGCTCCCTGTCAGCAAGGAGGTGTGACATCCTGAGAGCTTCAGGAGCTGAGCTACGACAATGGCACAGGAGCTTTTCTGAGGAGGGGCTGTGTTCCCTGCACATGCTTGGCTCCTTTTCTGGCCTCTGGTTAAAGTACAGCAATAGCAAAGGCAGTAATCAGCTTCCTATAGAAGCTGAAGCTGTCTCCTCCGTCTTGTGCTTTCCTAGCACAAGACCCACCCTCTTAAACACACACCACCTGCCAAAGGAGAAAAGCAAGAAAGCAGCAGACATGTACTTGGTTTTCCAGAACATTATGTAGTAAATAGCAACAAAAATAGAGCCCTTTGGAGAAGAGGCTGCCCCTATCCAGCACACAGGAATGCCCCCAGGCATGTCTGACTAATGGGAAAAGCTGGAACCCCTCCTAAGGGTGAGGGAGCAAATAAAAATTGATCCTTAGAGGCAGCTTTGAATGACTTAGACTTAAGGATGCAACTGCTCTCATTTCCATTTCCATGCCCCTAGGACTGGCCACAGGAAGAAATAGGAACAGGAGAAAAGACCATGTATTATGAATAAGAAGTTTGGGCCAGGCAAGGTGGTTCACGCCTGTAATCCCAGCACTTTGAGAGGCCAAGGCGGGTGGATCACTTGAACCCAGGAGTTCTATAGCCTGGGCAACATGGCAAAATGCCATCTCTACCAAAAAATACAAAAATTAGCTGAGTGTCATTTTGTGCACCTGTAGTCCCAGCTACTCAGGAGGCTGAGGATGCTGGATGGATTCAGCCCGGGAAATCAAGGCTGCAGTGAGCTGTGATCGCACCATTGCACTTCAGTCTGGGCAACAGAATAAGACCTTCTCTCTAAAAAAAGAAAGAAAGAAAAAAAAGGATGAAGTTTTAAAGCATCAATTTGCCCTGAGTCCTACCCCAGTTATACTCAAAGATCAGTTCAGCTTAACTCAACCTAGGCCCTGGTGAGCCCAGCGAGACCAATAATTGGGCAGAGCAAGAGACAGCAGCAGCCAGAATTTATTGAATGCTTGGGTCCATTTATTGCGTAGAAGGCACTATCTTAAGAATTTTACACATGTTAGCTAATTCTATCCTCCCAATTATCCTATGAGGTGGACACTATTATCGAACCCATTTTATAGATAAGGAAACTGAGGCTTGGGAGACTGTCACTTGTTCTAAGTTATACACGCAGGTAACTAGAGTCTGGATTCACCCCTTAAGCCATCTGAGCTCAGCCACATGCTTTCCCTACCACTCTGTGCGCTGCCCTGGTTGTGTTGGGGGTGAGGGTAGGAGCGAAGTTCTTCCCTGGCAGAGCAGGGGCTTCATGTCTCACCCTTAGGAAGCTCCACTCCCAAGTTCTTGGGTGTTTTACCTTAGCCCAGCCACTAACCTCTGGGGTTTGTTTAAAAATAACCTGATTTTTTTAGAATCTCAAGGACAAGGAGAGATGTTTTCTATTTTCTCTGCATCTGGCTCTCCTGGGGAAGTTGGTCTGTTGTCATTTCTCTGTATTGGTGTGTAAGCCTCTCCCTCCAGAGTCTCTCATCAACTCGCTGTGGTGAGGCCCAGGCAGTTTTTATACAACCTCCCCAGGTGACTCTAATGTGTGACCTGGCTGAGAACCACGGGATGGGATGAGGAGGGGCCAGGATAAACCCTCCCGGGACAGCTACAGGCCCTTAGGCTAAACCCGCCCTTCAGGCCTGCTCCAGCAAGGGCCATATCTCTTTTACATTCTTGTTGATGCTCTCACCAGCCTATCAATATAAAACACCTAAAATACTGCCTTGCCACAACCTACAGCTTCCCAGATCTTCAGAGTATATAAGCAATGTAACGACATTACTAAAAATATGGAAAAGAATATCCTCTATAATTCCATAACCCAATACAACTATTATCATTTTTATCCAATCATTTTCAGTGCATCTCCACATGCGGCTGGAGGTTACCACCACTGCCTTCAACCCTTTAAAGGTGCTGGTTCCTCAAGGGGCCCTGGTATCAGGCTGGGCCATCTGAGGCGGGGAGGGGTGAGGAGAAGAGGCAGTATCCACCCTGACTTCCTGCACCTCCCTCTGATCCAATCAGGAAGAGGCACAGACTCAGGGCCTTGCTTCCAGGGAACCAAATCAAAGGGTCTTGAGATGTTGCAAAGCAACAGCTACAAAAATGTGTCCCCACTGTTCACACCACTGGGGCACTGACTGGGATGATGATTTGTTCAGGCTCAGCCCTGTGGATCTAACTCCAGCATAACTGTTGCATGGGAACATCAGAGTGACTCCCATTCCAGCAGGCAAGCCATAAATTACATGAACAAGTGATCACAATGATGCCCAGAATGGAACGGTCCCTGCTATTCACTCTGAAGAGGCCAATTCCCAGCTGGGAGTGGGAACCTTCCAGGAGGAAGATTCCCATTAAGATAATGATCTCCCGCCAGTGAGGATGACAAGGGAGCCCAGCCAAAGGTAATCAGCTTAAAAGAAACCCTGAAAGGAAGTGGAGGTGTTTTTGTTCCCAGCAGGTGTCAGACTGGCGCTCAGCCTCCTTCCTGGACTCTCCAGGTAGACCAAGGTGTTACGTTAGAAAACCCTCCCTAGGAGGGGCCAGGACCCTCGGAGGGAGGTGAACCAGAGCCATTTGAGAACTACAACCCACAGAAACAAGCCAGTCAACTGCCCCTGCCACTGACTGCATGGGGCCTGGGAGCCCAGGGCCATGACCCTGGTCCCTCATCACTCCAGCCAGGACGCAGGTTGGGTCCCAGCTCCTTGCTCCTGCTTCAGTATCTTGGACCCTACTTACTAAAGGGCAGGCCTTTCAGACCAACAGTACCTGTCCCAGGAATGACAGCTCTAACAGAGCGGAACTGGACAAGGCCTGGCCCAACAGAATGCACCTGAAAAGTGAGAAGGAAAGGTGTGGTGCTTAGCCATTCCTGGAACACCTTTTTTTTTTTTTTTTTTTTTTTTTTTGAGACAGTCTCGCTCTGTCTCACCCAGGCTGGAGTGCAGTGGCGCAATCTCAGCTCACTGCAGCCTCTGCCTCCTGGGTTCAAGCGATTCTTCTGCCTCAGCTGGGACTACAGGTGTGCACCACCACACCCAGCTAATTTTATATTTTTAGTAGAGATGGGGTTTCACCATGTTGGCCATGCTGGTCTCAAACTCCTGACCTCAGGTGATCCACCTGCCTTGGCCTCCCAAAATGCTGGAATTACAGGCGTGAGCCACCGTGCCTGGTCTCAATGATATTCTTATGACCAGAGTCAAAAGGAGACCTGGGGCAGAAGCCAAAGGAATAAAAGGGTAGAAACTCTGAAGGAAGGGAGTAGGGAAAGGTTGTATAAAGGAATTGAGACTCATTGGCTCAAACAATAAAACAATTTAACCATCTTAACTAGGGACTGTAACAAGGAGGGCAGCTGCATGCTGTGACCCACACAAGGGGAAATGGTGTAATGGGAAGAATTTAGGTTAAATTCGTGTAATCATTTCATAAAGCTTCTTTTCTTCAAGAGACCATGAGAAATACACTGGATCAGGGTCATGCAGTCTTTTTTGAGTCAAGTCTTTTTTGAGTCAGTCTGCCTATATTATCTGTCGCATTAAGAGAGAGGTAGTAGGAGGCAAGAAAGTTGTAACACTACTAAAATAAGAGTAGCACATATTTTACAAACATAATATTCAGAATGGGAAGAGTCTTTGAGAGTTTCATTTGGCTGAAGAGATGAAAGGAATTCTCAATACCTCCAATCTTACATCTGGCAGAACTGCAATAGCTGGAATTCTGGTCACCTGGCTCCTCGTTTAGATTTTAAATAGTGGAAGACCCCACCAACTTTTCTAAGTGCCCCAAGGGTCCTCTTATCATAGATGGTGTTCCCTGAGAGCTTCAACAGCCTGGAATGGTGTAAATTTGGGTCAGAAAAGTTCAAAGTCCTTCTCAGGCTTATGATTCAATGAAGACAAAGTTATGAAGACATTCAAGAAAAAAATGGAACACATTCGAGAAAAAAATTGAAAAAGTACCATCGATCAAAGAAAATAAAACTTTACATTTAAAAACAATTTATAGTTTAAGAAGCTTTCAGAGTTTTCTTTCCTTGTTGCAAATATATTTTATCTACTAGTCTACTTACATGAGTGACACATCATATCTTAATCAGACAATAGTTGACAAGAAACGGCAAGCGAATAAATTCCTTGGCTTACACAAATCAGGATCCAAAACAATCTCAGATTGGAATAGGCTAATTTTAAAAAGACAAAATGTAATGGGGGCAGAGGGTCATTCCTGCACTGGGGGCCAACAGTCCCATCACACAAGGATGGAAGTATTAGGATGGCCCTGTAAAATAATAGTAATCATAAATGATATGGAGAGGTGATTTGAAATGTATATTGTTAGGAATCAGTTATTCCTAACAATTGGGTTTAATTGTTAAGAGAATTCCTTTTTTGTTTGTTTTTTGAGATGAAGTCTTGCTCTGTCGCCAGGCTGGAGGGCAGTGGCATGATCCCGGCTCACTGCAACCTCCACCTCCCGGGTTCAAGCGATTCTCCTGCCTCAGCCTCCCAAGTAGCTAGGACTACAGGCATGCGCCACCACTCCCGGCTAATTTTTGTATTTTTAGTAGAGACAGGGTTTCACCATGTTGGCCAGGATGGTCTCGCTCTCTTGATCTCATGATCTGCCTGCCTCGACCTCCCGAAGTGTTGGGATTACAGGCGTGAGGCACTGCACCCAGCCTTTTTTTTTTTTTTTTTTTTTTGAGACAGAGTTTCACTCTGTCGCCCAGGCTAGAGTGCAGTGGCATGATCTCAACTCACTGCAACCTATGCCTCCCAGGTTCAAGAAATTCTCCTGCCTCAGCCTCCCAAGTAGCTGAGATTACAGGTGCCCACCACCACGCCCGGCTAATTTTTTTGTATTTTTAGTAGAGGTGGGGTTTCACCATGTTGGCCAGGCTGGTTTTGAACTCCTGACCTCAAGTGATCCACCCACCTCAGCCTCCCAAAGTGCTAGGATTTTAGCCATGAGCCACTGTGCCCGGCCAAGAATTCCTTTTGAGGTAACTCAGTAATTGCTAGGGTTGGGCTTCCTTCTATAAAGATCCACCAACAAGAAGGACCAAAATATTTCAGGCAACTTAACTGGCTATTAAGAATTCCATCAGCTTCTACGGTACACTTGTCCCTGAGTGGTAAGACATCAGTTAATGGCCCACACACTCCTCACAGGTGGCGGCCCAGACTACATTTTCTTTTTTTTTCCCCCAAGACAGTCTTGCTCTGTCGCCCAGGCTAGAGTGCAGTAGCGTGATCTCAGCTCACTGCAACCTCCACCTCCCAGGTTCAAATGATTCTCCTGCCTCAGCCTCCCAAGTAGCTGGGATTACAGGCATGTGCCACCATGCCCTGCTAACTTTTGTATTCTTAGTAGAGACAGGGTTTCACCATGTTGGCCAGGCTGGTCTCGAACTCTTGACCTTGTGATCCGCCCGCCTCAGCCTCCCAAAGTGCTGGGATTACAGGTGTGAGCCACTACGCCTGGCCAGACTACATTTTCAATGGGTTGACGCTGACAGAGCACAGCATGGTAGGCCAATACATGATGAACTATGGTTGGATATAAGGACTGTTCTTGCTTCTCCTCTGGTTTCTAACAAAAACCAGAAAACAAAAATCACTGCCTTTTCAGCAACTGTTAATATAATCATGTGTTTTTCTAATTTGTTGGTATAATGAATTATGGAACAATCCTTGCATTCCTGGAACCCACCTGATCACACTGTATTATTCTTCTCATAAATGCTGCATTCTATTAGGTAATGTTATAAAGAATTTTAAAAATCAATATTCATAATTGAGATTGGTGTTTCTTGTTCTTATTTGTTTTTGACATTAAGGTTGTGCTGACTACATGAAAAAGTACAGCTTTCTATTTTGTTCTGTGCTTTACAATAATTTAAACATTGGATTTTTTGTTGTTGATAAAATATAAAACAGGACCATGAAACCATCTGGCCCTAGTGCTTTCTTTTTTTTTGAGACAGAGTCTCGCTCTGTCACCCAGGCTGGAGTGCAGTGGTGCGATCTCAGCTCACTGCAACCTCTGCCTCCAGGGTTCAGACAATTCTGCCTCAGCCTCCCGAGTAGCTGGGACTACAGGCACACGTCATCAAGCTCGGTTAATTTTTGTATTTTTTTAGAGATGGGGTTTCACCATATTGGCCAGGCTGGTCTCGAACTCCTGGCCTCAAGGGATCCACCCGCCTTGGCCTCCCTAAGTGCTGGGATTACAGGCGTGAGCCACCACATCCGGCCGGCCCTAGTACTTTCTAAAAGTTGCATCTTTAATCGTGTTTCCAATATTTCTTATGCTAATTAGACTAAGTTTTCTGCTTATTCTTGGGCCCATTTTTTGTGATTTATAAATTTGTGGTCAAATATGCATATACATAAAATCTACCATTTTAACAATTTTTAAGTGTATAATTTTAACAATTTTTAAGTGTATAATTCAGCGGCATTAAGTATATTCATACAACCACCACCACCATCCATGTCTAGGACTTTTTTGGGGATTAAATTCCTTGCGTTCTTCTTGCCTTACTGCGGTGCCTAGAACTTCCAGCACTACAGTGAATGAGCAGACAGCCCTGTCTTGTTCCTTATCACAGCAGGAAAACATTCAGTCTCTCACCATCAAATATGATGTTAGCTCTTGGTTTTTTTTAGATGCTTTTTATCATGTTGAGAAAGTTTTCCTCAATTTCTGGTTTTCTGAGAGTTCTTTTCCCAAATGCATGTTTGGTTTTGTCAAATTCTTTTTCTGCACCTATTAATATGATCAGATGACTTTTCTTGTTTAGCTTGTTATGGACTAAATGTTTGTGTCTCCCTAAAATTGATATGTTGAAGCACTAACTTTCAACATGATGGTATTTGGAGATGGGGCCCTTTGGAAGGTGATTAGGTTTGGATGAGGAAATGAGGGTAGGGCCCCGATAAGATTAGTGCCCCTGTAAGAGGAAGAGAGACTACAGACCCCTCTCTCTGCCACACAAAAAAAAGCCTGCCATCTACAAACCGGGAAGAGAGCACTCACCAGGAACTGAATCTGTAGGCACCTTGATCTTAGACTTCCCATCCTACAAAACTGTGAAAAATAAACGTCTGTTGTTTAAGCCGCCGAACAGGTGGTATTTTGTTATAGCAGCCCAAGCTAAGGCACTTGTTGATATGGTAGATTACACTGATGTTGACCCAGCCTTGCATACTTGGAATAAATTTCACTTGATCATGGTTTGTAATTCTTACACATTGCTCAATAAATTCACTGAAAATATGAGCTAAAAGCAGACTAGGCAGAGCTGCTACCTATTCACCTATGTACCCTAAATTATTGGCTTAGAACAAGGAAACATGTAACAGCCCACTCTCACTAGAAACAAACTGATTGGCCTGCTGAGAAAGAATTTTCAGTGTCCCAACAAGTTCCTGGCTTAATTTATTTTCTGAAACCTAAGTCATTATAACTTAAAAGAAAAGAAAAAGAAGACAACTACTAAGAGGGCCTCAGGGAATTCGCCAATAGACCACCTGCACTGGCGTCTGAGCAGAGGCCCAAGTGGGCAGCTCAGTGGCTTCGAGAGCTCCTTTCCTCTTTGGCTTCTTCATTTTACAGCACTACCAGGGTGTGGATGTGGAGAATCACCCATGCAAGCCTCACAACATGCTGATTACTGGCCTGGAAACCAGTAATCCTTCAGCGCATTTTGTTCAGGAAAGGTACAGGTATTTAGGGAGGACTTTTAAACGCTGACACCCAGTTGTGCCACAATATTATAATGTCTCGTCTAGAGTGGTTAGGACCTACTAAATATATGTTTTCAGGGAGTTTTACTAGCACATAATCTGGGTTATCAAGCACTCAGCTGTGTAGTTAGACTTACTTTTAAGTGCAATCTGCTAAGGCAACAGGATGCAATATGGACAAATCATGGTGGTGGCAGATGGTGGATGGCTTGCTGATTGAACACTCAGGGGTTGGTGGGGCCTCTGGGCCCAAACTCCCACCAAGCCTACCTATAGTTGAGGAGAGAAGCAGGGGGCAAACAGGGCCTGCCTTCACTGCCACTGAGAACCACTGTAAATAAGGTGGGCCTTTACAGAGAGCAGGAGGAAAAGACATTGCAATTCTGCATAGGCAGTGAGGGGCAGGAGAGAGCAGCCAAGAGATTCAGGATGAACTGTTACCTAGACTCTTTAACAGCAGCCTAATAGCCTCTCCTAAGATGCCTGAGTTAGTTTTGGGGGCCCATCCCCAAAGTTCTGAGGCTTGTTCTCCTCAATTACAGCGTGTCTGACCTGCCATACCAGTTCTTCAATTATCCTCTCAATCTGAGGGGCTGCCTCTTTTTCCTCCAAAGAGCATCTCCTAGGGACACCTACCTACCTTTGCTAGAAACATGAGTCACTGTGGTACATGCGTAATTACCATCCTTATCATAGTAAGTTAACACTTAAGACTTTCATATTATTGATCCAATAATTTTCCATGCATTGTCTCATAGACAAGCCACACAACAATTCACAGCATATGTTTGCTTTCCCATATTTGAGACATTTATTTCCTGCTAGTAAACTTGTTTCTAGTTTGAATCATGGCATTTAGAATATCAATATTTCATGGTATTCTACAAAGAGCAGCACAACTTCCAGATGTCTAACCACTGGCTTGGCCTGATGCTCAATGGACAGTGTTGTCCTGCCCTGCATGGAAGGCTCTGAAACCTCAGGGGGAAATACCAAGAGCAGTGAGTGGTTCTCCACCTTGCTGCTCTGAAAAATCCCCAAGCCCAGGCCATACCCCAGACCAACTAAACCACAGCCTCTAGGTATGGGACTGGGCATCAGTATTTAAGGCTCTAAAGGTGGTCATACATGCAGTCAATACTGAGAACCACTGACTTTTGTGTCTCCAAGGACAGTTGATTCAGGTGGAGAGATGGTCTTCATGATAATAACAACTCCCATCCGTTGAGCTCTTTCTACATCCTTAATTATACTGTTCTAAGCACTTTGCATGGATTACCTCATATAATCCTCACCACATATCCTTGAGGTAAGTGCTGTTATGCTGATTTTACAGACAGGAAATGAAGGCTCAAGGAGGCTAATAACTTGGGCAGGGTCGAAAAGATGGTAAATGTGATTCATTGCCTCTAGGTAAGGAAAAATTGTGAGAGACTTTAAAATGGATCACAAATTCATAGAGACAGAAAGTGGAATGGTGGCTGGCAGGGGCTGGGTGGGAGGAGAAAAGGGGAGTTAGTGTTTCATGGGTACAAAGTTACAGTTTGGGAAGATGAAAAAAGATTTGGAAATGGATGGTGGTGATGATCACACAACTGTGTGAATGCAGTTAATGCCACTGGATTGAACAGTTGAAAATAATTAAGACGGGGCTGGGTCCAGTGGCTCATGCCTGTAATCTCAACACTTTGGGAGGCTGAAGTGGGAAGATTGCTTGAGCCCAGGAGTTCAAGACCAGCATGGGCAGCATGGCAAGACCCCATCTCCACAAAAAGTAAAAAAAGTTAGCCTGGCATGGTGGTGCATACCTGTGGACCCAGCTCTTTGGGAGGCTGAGGTGGGAGGATCTCTTGAGGCCAGGAGTTCAAGACTAGCTTGGGGAATTAATATAGCAAGACTCCACCCCCACCATCTTTACAAAAAAAATTTTTTTTTTAATTGTCTGGGCCTGGCCTAACAATTCTCCTTCAAAACAGTTGTAACATCTTACTGGCTTCCTCTTTAATTAATGAGTTAAATAAAATGTTAACACGTGCTCATTTTATAACTTTCTCAGAATTAGCACCATATGTTAATCTTCCCCACAGATTTTTGATGATAAACTACAAAAGCCTAAGTTTTCCCAGTTGAGATTTTCTTCCCACAGGGTGATGCTTCTAGCTATTGTAGAACACAAGTAGATTTTGTTTGAGTTGCCATGTAACCGTATACCCTCAATGCCCTGTTTGTTTCAGCGAAAAGACACCTGCTCCACACAGTGTGTGGACGTGCTAACCCGAAGCAGAACCAAGCACTGCAGCAGCCCTGCATGGGCTCCTGCCCTTGCTCTGGATGTGAGAACACACTGGAGTACTTGGGGTCAGAACAAAAGACCCAGGCATCTTGGGAGGGAATTCCATTTTCCATTTGGGAATGGAGGATGGGGAAGGGGAGAAGAGGTGTGGAGATCCCCCTCATCTATTCCCCTCCCATCAGTCACTCCCCCACTTTTCCCTTTGATTCCCAGGCAGCTGGGATTCCCAGAGAAAATTCTGCGAAACCCATGCTGAAGAGAAGAGGAACCAAGGCCAGAGGCCAAATGCACCTTAGCAGAGAGCTCCTGGAGAGAAGGCTAGAAAGGTAAGATGAGCTCAGATGGTGAAGGGCCAGGAGAGGCAGCAGAGGGAGCCCAGTGTACCACTGGCACCGTCTGTTTAAAGGTCAGTCCCATCGGGCTCCTCACACACTGCTGGTGGAGTATAGACTGGCACAACCTCTCTGCAGAGCAATTTAGCTCTAGCTGTCAAAATTGCAAGGGCATGCACGCTCTGACTCAGAAGTACCACTTAGAGAAATCTATCCCACAAATATAATCGTACTGTGCAATAAGACCTCCTAACAGAGTCACTACAGCATACTTTGTAAGGGCAGGAGATTAACATAATCTAAATATCCATCAATAGGGGATTGGTTAAGCCAATTAAAATGAAGAAGGAGAGTATAGTATCCCACAATTTGTATAAAATGGGGAAACACACAGAGATACATCTACTTGCGTGTATGTATGTAAATATCTCAGGAACAATGTAAGAAGCAGGTAAGACAGGTGCCTTCAGGGAGGGAAACACTGAGTGGTGGGGGCAGCATGGGAGGAGGACTAGGCAAACTTTGTGGCTTCTGTAGTAGAACCACTACCTACTCCAATTAAAATAAGTGTATGGAGTCCTCTGGAAGGAGCATGCTGTATACAACACATTCCCCCAAGTGAAAAGTTTCACCTGACCAACCACCTTGTAAGTGTCAATTTCCCCCACGTCCTGGGGAGTGACAGCTTAAAGCAAATGACTAGGAACCAGCAGGTCAGCAAACACGAGTTCAGGCCACACCATTCTGGTAAGTCCTAACATTAAACACAAACCCAGGAAATCAAAAACAAAGCAAATGACCACCACAAAAGATCCTTCGTTTCCACTGCTCCCCTGCCTTGGAACAGCAGCATCACAAATCCCTCGTGGAAGTGAGGTTTTGTTGAAACTGGAAACAGGTTTCAGAGCAGGAAGCCCAGCGAGTGGCAGCAGGAGAGCCTCTCGGTGCAGAGCCTGTTCGCGCTTTCTTGAGGCCATGAATGTATACCACTTACTGACTTCCAGTGTTCTCTTGAAAGTGGCTGCCAGAAAATATTTACCAGCCAGGCATCCTCTTCATTTCTGAAAACATCATCAGGTGCTCATGCTGGGGAAAGTTACTACTTTACTACAATCGAACTCTTTGCATTTCTCTTTTTAAAAGTTTAAAGTTTATACTGGAGTACAGTAGTTACCAGCATGGGGAGACAACATGATGCAAAAGCCCCACGGGAACCACAAGCAACCTACAAAGGGCTTATTCAGCCTCCTGAAGCTTCTGTTTCCTCATCTGTAACAATATTAAGAGAGTTATCTTTAAAAAAAAAAAAAATCAAGCTTCTTGAGGTATAATTTCCATTCAACAAAATTAACTTTTTTAAAGTATTCACTTTCATGTGGTTGGAGAAATGTATGCAGCCAACCCCACAAACAAAATATGGAAGATTTTCATCACCCCCACCCAAAATTCCCTCCTGCTCCTTTGCAGTCAATAATTTCCCACCATTTCCAGCCCCTAGCAATCACTGATCTATTTTCTGTCCCTATAATTCTGACTCTTCTAGTAAGTCTGGAAGATACTAGTATGTCTGGAAATCAGCTAGCAAAAGTCCTTCAACTTTGTTCTTCAACGTCACTTTGGTTATTCTAGGTCTCTTGCATTTCATATAAATTTCAGAATCAGCTTCTCGACTTCTACTCCAAAAAGCTGATAGTTTTATTAAATGTTGGACATTGAGCTAAACACTTTGTCATCTCATTTAGCCTTTTTTTTTTTTTTTTTTTTTTTGAGACAGGGTCTTGCTCTGTGGCCCAGGCTGGAGTGCAGTGGCACTATCTTGGATTACTGCAGCTTCCGCCTCCTGGGTTCAAGCGATTCTCCTGCCTCAGGCTCCCAAGAAGCTGGGATTACAGGCGTGCACCACCACACCCAACTAATTTTTGTATTTTCAGTAGAGATGGAGTTTCACTAGTCTCGAATTCCTGGCCTCAAGAGATCCACCAGCCTTGGCCTCCCAAAGTGCTGGGATTACAGGTGTGAGCCACTGCACCTGGCCTTCATTTAGTCTTGATGGCAATCTTGTGAGGTTGAGATTATCCTCATTTTTCAGGTAGGACACTGAATGGCCTTGTGTCCTCCACTCAGGACTCCCTGCCTGATACTTGGACCACAGCTCTTAGCATTGTTGCATTGTCAGAATCCCCCCAGTGCCTACTATATTTGACACTGACTATATGCTGAGCACTGTTCTAAGTAGTTTGCATATACTGATTCAGTGAGTGCTTAAAGAACCTAATGAGGTAGCTACTATTATTTAATTCTCATTTTAGAGGTGATGATATGATGCACAAAGTAATTTCCTCAAGACCATAGAGCTAGTAAATATCGTTGGCATTTGAAACAGAGCACCTGGCTCCTGCGTCCACGCTCGTACCTTCTACACTACACCGCCTTCATCAGGAATTTCTGAACTTGCTATAAAACTCTGGGAATGGTGTGCAGGAGGCAAGGACAGGGGAGAAGAAAAGTCCCTTTGGCCCGCCCTGCAGACAGCCTCTTTGTCTGTCTGCACTGAGGGGTGGCCAGCATAGTGGTGGAAGGGCAAGGACTATGGAGGTGCTGGAAACAAGAGTCAGGAGTGTCCTACATGTGGGCCTCAGGGCCAAATAAAGCTGGCTCCTTCTCAGGGCTAGCACCTACTGCTTCTTTGATCATGGGCAAGTTACTTTCTGCCTAGCACCTCCCTTTCCTTATTGGTATTTCAGCGATAGGAGCACCAGCTTGGCAGAGCTGTGGTAAGGATTTCAACCAGATAGTATATGGCAAGCACCTGGCCCACTGCTGGTGCAGGCACTCAACACATATTTTTAAACTTGACTTTATCTTTGACAAAGTACAAAATTAATATATGCTTATTTTAATAACTGAAACAATACAATGAAAAAAATCAGGCCAGATGCAGTGGCTTATGCCTGTGATCCTAGCACTTTGGGAGGCCAAGGCGGGTGGATATCAGTTGAGGCCAGGAGTTTGAAATCAGCCTAGGTAATATGACAAGACCCCATCTCTACTAAAAATACAAAAATTAGCCATGTGTGGTGGCGTGTGTCTGTAGTCCCAGCTACTCAGGAGGCTGAGGCAGGAGAATCGCTTCAACCCGGGAGGTGGAGGTTACAGTGAGAGACTGCGCCACTGCACTACAGCCTGGGCAAAAGAGTGAGACTCTGTTTCCAAAAAAAAAAAAGGGGGTCGGGGGGGGGGGAAAGCTAATCATCTTCCTTGCTAGGTAGCCAATGTTAACAGTCTCATGTGTCCCATGTGGTTCTCCTGGCTCACACAAATGCAAGCATACATTTGTGCAGAGAAGTAGACTTGCCTATTTAAACTGAAGTAGATCACACCGTATGGTCTCCATGCTACCTGCCCTGTGGCATCTCCTGAGTTTTCCGCCTGCCCACTCTGCAGACAACTCTGGGGGACTCACCCTCTATGAACAAGCTCTTTGAGGCCCTGGGGTTTGTGCTTAATTATCTAAATTCCAATTTCGTTACTCAGGGAGAGTGGTAGGTATCAAATGGAGATGAATTTTATGAATGATACTGTATTTTCTTCTTAAGCAAACTTGCATAAAACAACCTTTGTCTACTTCCTTTTGGAGAAGATAAAAACTTCAGTGAAACATTCCAAGGACCAGCTCTTTTTGTTGTTTTGCTTTTTGAGACAGGATCTCCCTCTGATGCCCAGGCTGGAGTGCAGTGGCACAATCATGGCTCACTGCAGCCTCAACCTCCTGAGCTCAAGCAATCCTCCCACCACTATAGATGTGCATCACCATGCCCAGCTAATTTTTTATTTTCTGTAGAGACAGGGTCTCACTATGTTGCCCAGGCTAACCAGCTTCTTAACAGTTCTAGGAAATGATACTCTGCCTGGGGACTCCTAGAGGCTCTCAACTCTAATGTTATGGCCAATGCTTGGCACTAAGGAGCAATGCAGAGGGTTTATGCAGATGACAAAACACCTGTTGGTATTGTAACAAAATTAGCTGTATCAGAAGGTATTTGACTAAAGCACAAGGAACTGGATAGAACATGTTCATTTATAAAACCAGAGCTTTCTTGCAAAGAAAAAATATATCCCATTTTTTTGTTTTAGTATCAAACATCTCAAGCAGTGCCTGCAGGGGCAACTAGAAAGACACAGAGTTGAGAGAAGTTAGGAGGCATAATGAGCCTCAACTTAGTCACTGACAGGAAGCATAAGTGGAGGGATGTCAAAGACCCAAAAGAAGAAAGGATGGCTTTGGGCTTCTGCTTGAGGTGTGCACAAATGGGGCTCCCTCGTACTGATAAAGGGACCTTGGGAAGAGGACCAGGCCTCAGGAGGGGCTGCAGCTTCCAGCGTGGGCACTTCGATTTGAACCTGTGGATTCTGCACACAAAGATGCCCAGGAAGGCTGGGCATGGCAGCTCATGACTGTAGTCCCTGTTACCTGGGAGGAGAATCACTTGAGTCCAGAAGTTTAGGACCATCCTGGGCAATATAGTGAGACTCTTGTCTCAAAAAAAATAAAAAATAAAAAATGCCCATGAAGGCAGCTGGCCTTGGGGATCAGGAGACAGGGCCAAGCTGGAGATGGAGACATGGTGACCAGCCTTAAGCTGGAAAAGCCAAGTGGGTGTCCAGAGGGAGAGCAGATGAGTGCAGAGGGCCTGAGGAAAGCCAATTTTAGAAGCAGGAAGAGCAAAAGGAGATGGAGAAGGCACCTTGGGGAGGAAAACCAGGAGGCAGAGCCGACAGACCCAAAGGGAGCTGCAGGGATAGGAGTGCAGGCAACAGTGTCAAATTCTAGCCTGTCTCACCAAGAATGTAAGCTCCAGCGAGGACCAAGATGTTTTTTCCTGTCTTGTTCACCGGTGCACAGCTGAAGTTCAAAATATATTGTCTAGATGAGGGAAGAACAGGTGACTTTGGTGAAAGGAGTAGCAGAAAAGTGAAGGGTCACAAGTCTGAGTTATTCTCTTTAATAATTTGCTCCAGAGATATGTCAGACTTCTCAGCATACCCAGTGCTTTTGTTAGATTACCTGTTCTGGTTGAAAATGTGTTTGTCAACATTTTCAATTGTACAAATGTTTGTACAACTGGTCGAAATATGAAAGTTGTGCAAATGGCTGGGCGCGTGGCTCATGCCTGTAATCCCAGCACTTTGGGAGGCCGAGACAGGTGGATCATGAGGTCAGGAGATCGAGACCATCCTGGGTAACACAGTGAAACCCCGTCTCTACTAAAAATACAAAAATTAGCCAGGCGTGGTGGCAGGCGCCTATAGTCCCAGCTACTCGGGAGGCTGAGGCAGGAGAATGGTGTGAACCCAGAAGGCGGAGCTTGCAGTGAGCCGAGATCGCGCCACTGCACTCCAGCCTGGGTGACAGAGCAAGACTCCGTCTCAAAAAAAAAAAAAAGGAAGTTGTGCAAATGGAAAATCATAGTTCTTAGTGAGCCCTTCTCTTAAAACATGAGTTTTAAATTCTTACATTAGTTCCCACATCAATTTCCAGCTCCCAACCCCACTTGCTCTGAAGACATGTTCTGTGCATGACAACCCCACCCTTACTTAGTGGACAACATACTGGAACCACCCACTATGAGTTGAAGTAAAATCCCCAGGACAGAAGAGATGCCCTTATCTGTAGCAGAGAAAATGTCCCCGAGAGCCAGGACATTCCAGTTCTCATCTGGGCTCTGGCATGCATTATTTGAACAAGTCACTTTCCTTCTGTGACCTCATTTCCTCTCAAGGGAAACCATATATATCTTACAAGGCTCTGGGGACAAGCAACATATACGTGAAAATAATTTGGAAACGTTTTACACAAGTACAATCCCATTATTGGGAAATCGCTTATTTTTTTTTAAGTACCTGGGCATATTGAGCTCCCAGTCAATAAAACATTTGCAGATTATATCCACAATGTGTCAGGTGCCAAGGAATATGCTCTAACAAGCAGCAGCCCACAGAAAGTTCACAATCTAAACTTATAAACCACATAGTGGAAACATGATGGTTACCAGTGTTGGGGCTCAAAAAACAACCCAAAAGGAAGGCCTCAGGAGCAAAAGTTTTTCTCTGACCTCTTCCTGCCCTCCTATCTCTGGCCCCTCAATTCCTCCCCAGAGGCTAACCACAGAAACTAGAATCCCTCTTCCCCCAAGGCAGGTCATAGAAACCAGAATCTCCTACCCGCAAAGCCAGCCATAAAACTTAAAAATATTACTCTAACCTTCCCCTCCTCCCCTTTCTGTGTAAAAGCAAGCCATAAAGAAATTATCTGACCTCGTTGAATGTAGGTCTTAACACTCCATTCCAGAGAGGGTCCTGCCTCATACCTAGAAGGCAGAAATGCTCAGCTCAGAAAGGCCAAGAAGAACGTAGACAGACAGGCTTTGCTGGGTTTCCCATGCAATCAGCATTAGATTGTGCCATTTCTGTCCAATCATATTTCTACATGGCTATCCACACTCTTTTGAACTTAAGCATAAAAATGGACAATTTCCCCTGCATTTTTGGGTCCTCATTCTGAAGGCTCCTGTGTATACATGTTAAATAAATTTTTATGCCTCTTCTACAATTTATCTGCCGTTTTTAAGTTGATTTTTCAGTGAGCCTTTAAGGGCCAAGGGGAACTTTCCTCCTTGCCTCCTATGGGAGCAAGGACTCTCGAACCAGATGACCAGGGTTTGAGTCCCAGTTTTGACACTTTCTAAGGGAAACTTAGGGCAGGTTACCTGATCATTCCTTGCCTCAGTTTCCTCATCTGTAAAATGGGGATAATAGCCATGGTGAGGTTTAAAATACTTAATTGTTGTAGAGCTCTTACAAGAGTACCTAATACCTTGCAATTGCTATCAAAGTGTAAGAAATTAATAGTCAATAACATTATTCCCTTCATTCGGCACAGATGGGATGTGAGTACCTTGCTAGGCACTGGATGAGTTAAAAATAATCAATATTTTATGTCCACTTAGATTTTATAACTATGGCAACATGTGCCATCACATTTAGTGCTTATGGAAACTCTGTAAGGTTTGTGAGGAAATAGAGACAAGAGGCAAGAAGCCATAGATGCTGCTAAATACTCTACAATGCACAGGACAGCCCCAATAGCACAGGATGATCTGGCCCAAAATGTCAGTGACGTTGCTGAGGCTGAACAACCCTGGCCTACATTAATAAGCCGTTAATAAGCAGCAGAACAGCTGCCTACACCAAGGTCTTTGGATTCCAAATTCAGTGCCTTTCTCCTCTGTCAAACACAGATAAATGTAAGAGAGACACTATGACCCAGGTCACAGTGGTGATGTGGTGGGGAGTTCTGAGCACTCGCAGAGCAGTATGAAGGACACAGAATGCATA
The DNA here is from genome assembly GCF_028885655.2 of Pongo abelii. Taxonomy (NCBI): domain Eukaryota; kingdom Metazoa; phylum Chordata; class Mammalia; order Primates; family Hominidae; genus Pongo; species Pongo abelii. The sequence goes on along the minus strand of NC_071990.2, from coordinate 90,289,735 downwards.
GAGAACAAGGTTACATCAATCGGGAGGAGAGCAAATTCCATCCAGGGTACCATTCACTGGGTGGACTTCATGTTGGTGGTGGTTCCTGAGCTGAGTCCTGAATGGGCAGGTCCTTCAAGGGGCAGAGTGGATGCAAAAGGCCTTTCAGAAGGCAGTTGCAAGGAACACTATAAGCTGAGTTTCCCAACAGCAACACTGTAAGTTCAAAGATGAGGCGCTGCCTTTGAAGTTCTTAGGCAAAATAATTCTCTGCCTAGGTTTCTATACCAAATTGTCCCATAAGCAAGAGGGTAGAATAAGGATTTTCAGACACGCAGACTCTCAAAAAATTTATGTCCATATTCCCTTTCTTAGGAAGAAATGAAAGAATGTGCAGTATCAAAGTTAAAGTGACATGGGTTCCAGCAAACAGGGATCTAATACAGGGGAGAGGTGAAAGGACTTCTCAGGATGACTGTGAAGAACTAGAGAGCAACTCAGATCAATCAGAAAGAAGGATAAATGACTCCAGAGGGGATATCCCCAGGAAAAGACTTGGGCTGATAAATATGTAATAGGTTTACTCATGGAGAATTGCACTAAGAACGGTTTTACAGAGTTATCGGATAGTAGATGAAACATTTACCAACAAATTTAAATCAAATTAAACAAGTGAAAAAATCAGGGTAACTATCAGCTCCAGGAAAAATAATAAGCTATATATTTGTAAAAAAGTAATCATTCTCAGCTAACCAGTGAGCAGCATTTACATAGTCACAATAATTATAAGTCTGATTTTAAAATTGTGGTATTTGGGAGGCTGAGGCAGTAGGATCGCCCGGGAAGTTGCTCATTATTATCAGCTAGGCATGGTGGCACACATGCCTGTAGTCCCAGCTACTCAGGAGGCTGAGGCAGGAGGATTGCTTGAGCCCAGGAGGTTAAGGCTGCAGTGAGCCGTGTTCGCACCACTGCACTCCAGCCTGGGAGACAAAGCAAGACTCTGTGTCAAAACAAACAAACAAACAAACTGTGAAGAGCTCACAGTTTCTGACTTCAAAACACATTAAAAGCTACAGTAATCAAAACAGTTGGTATTAGAATAAAGATATATAAAGCCTGTGAAATATAATAGAAAGCATAGAAATAAACCTTCATGTATATGGTCAAATGATCTTCAGCAAAGATGCCAAGACCGCTCAATGGGAAAAGGATAGTCTCCTCAACAAATGGTCCTGGGAAAGCCAGATACCCACATGCAAAAAAGTAAAGATGGACCCTTACCTTACACTATATGAAAAATTAACTCGAAATGGAATAAAAACCTAAACATAAGATCCAAAGCTATAAAGCTTCTACAAGGGGAAAAGCTTCATGACATTGGATCTGGCAATGATTTCTTGGATATGACAATAAAAGCACAGGCAATAAAAGCAAAAATAGACAAATGGGACATCAAGCTTGAAAATGTTTGTGCATCAAAGAACACAATCAGCAGAGTAAAAAGACAAGCTACAAACAACAAGATACCACTGTAAAGCTACTAGAATGGTCAAAATCCGTAACACTGAAACACCAAATGCTGGTGAGAATGTGGAGCAACAGGAAATCTCATTCATTGCTGATGGGAATCCAGCAATTTGGCAGTTTCTTACAAAACAAAACACTCTTACCATGTGATCCAGCAACTGCACTCCTTGGTATCTAGTGAAAAAAGTTGAAAATGTATGTCCACACAAAAAACTGCACATGAATGTTTATAGCAGCTTTACTCACAATTACCAAAATTTGGAAGCAACCAAGATGTCCTTCAGTAGGTGAATGCTTCCAAAACTGTAGTATATCCATACAATGGGAGATTTTTCAGTCCTAAAAGGAAATGAACTATCAAGCCATGAAAAGACATGGAAGAATCTTAAACGCATATAACTAAGTGAAAGAAGCCAATATAAAAAGGCTACATATTGTACGATTCCAACAACATGACATTCTGAAAAAGGTAAAACTATGGAGACAGTAAGAAGATCCAGTGGTTGCCAGGGATTGGGGTGGGAGGAGGGAAGGGGATAAATAGGTGAAGCACAGAGCATCTTTAGAGCAGTAAAAATAATCTATATGATACTATACTGGTGGATGTATGTCATTATACATTTTTCCAAATCCATAGAATGTACAAGAACAAGCCGTAATGTAAACTATGGACTTTGGGTGATAATGATGCGTCAGTACAGGCTCATCAGTCGTAACAAATGTATCACTCTGGTGGTGGATGTTGATAATGGGATAGGTTAAACATGTTTAGGGGTGGGAGATATATGAGAAATCTCTGGACCTTCCTCTCAATTTTGCTGTGAATCTAAAATGGCTCTAAAAAAGTACTCCTAAAGGCAACCACAGAATGAGAAAAAATGTTGCAAATGAAATATATGATAAAGGATTAATATCTAGAATATATAAAGAACTCTTACAACTCAACACCAAAAAAATCAAATAACCAGATTAAACAATAAGCAAAGGACTTGAATAGCCATTTCTCCAAAGATGATACACAAATGGCAAACAAGCATATAAAAAGACATTTAACATCACTAATAATCAGAGACATGCAAATCAAAACCACAGCAAGATATCACCTCACACCCATTAGGAAGGTCAGTAAAAATAGCAGCACTTTGGGAGGCCAAGGCCAGAGGATCACGAGGTCAGGAGATCGAGACCATCCCTGGCTAACACGGTGAAACCTTATCTCTATTAAAAATTTAAAAAAATTAGCCAGGCGTGGTGGTGGGCACCTTGTAGTCCCAGCTACTCAGGAGGCTGAGGCAGGAGAATGGCGTGAACCAGGGAGGTGGAGCTTGCAGTGAGCCAAGATCGCACCACTGTACTCCAGCCTGGGCGACAGAGTGAGACTCCGTCTCAAAAAAACAAACAAACAAACAAAAACAGAAGGTAAGTACTGTCAAGGATGTGGAAAAGTGGGAACCCTTGTGCACTGTTGGTAGCACTGTAAAATGGTGCAACAGCCATGGAAAACAGTATGGAAGTTACCCAAAACTTTGAAAATAGAACTACCATATTTCACTTCTGAGTATATAACCAAAAGATACGAAAGCAAGGACTCAAACACCCATGTATACCCATGTTCATACAGCAATATTCACAATAGGCAAAAGGCGGTCGCAACCCAAGTGTCCATCAGTGGATGAAGGGATAAACCAGATGTGGCATATACATAAAATGGATTATTATTCAGCCTTAACAAAGAATGAAATTCTGGTACATGCTACATGAGTGAATCTTGAAAACATGCTAAGTGCAATAAGCTAGTCACAAAAGGACAATATGGTATGATTCCACTTATTTGAGGTGCGGCTAATAGTCAAATTCAGAGACAGGAAGTAGAATGGTGGGTGCCAGGGTCTGGGAGGAGGAAATGAGAAGTTACTGTTTAATGGGTATAGAGCTTCAGCTGGGGAAGATGAAAAATTTCTGAAGATGGATGGTGGTGATGGTTGCACAATAATGTGAATGTATTTAATGCCACTGAACTACACATTTAAAACCGGTTGAAGTAGTACATTTACTATGTATATTTTACCACAATAAATAAATTTTAAAAATATAAAAGAAAGGCCAGGCGTGGTGGCTCATGCCTGTAATTCCAACACTTTGGGAGGCTGAGGAGGGAAGATCACTTGAGACCAGGAGTTCGAGACCAGCCTGGGCAACACAGGAGACCCTGTCTTAACAATTAAAAGTGCATGCCTGTAGTCCCAGCTACACAGGGAGCTGAGGTGGGAGGACTGCTTGAACCTAGGAGGTGGAGGCTACAGTGAGCTATGTTCATGCCACTGCATTCCAGCCTGGGTGACAGAGGGGAGCATATCTTAAATAAATTATACACACACACACACACACACACACACACATACACACACACGAGTATAACATAAATAAAATATTAAACTTGACTTCATTAAAAAAACTAAACTGATGAATCAGGTGGTAGAACATACATATTCATTGGAAATATGGAGACAAATACCAGAAAAGAAACATCTAGAAGGTTGAAAGTTGTTTCTTTGGAGTGTAAATGGGACTGGGCTAAGGGATCACTGTTTTTATTAAAAACCTTTAGCAGTATTTGAACTAATAGTTTTAAAATTCCAGTGGGCATGGGTTACTTTGCTAAAGATAACTATGAAAAAGCAAATGATGTATAAAAAAAGACAGGCAAGCACTGGTGAGATTGTAGAGAAACTGAAACCCTCATACACTGCTGGTAGAATGTAAAATGGTACAGGTATTCTGGAAAATAGCTTGGCAGTTTCTTAACGTGTTAAACAGATTTGCCATATGACCCAGCAATTCCACTCCTAGGAATATACTCTAGAGAACTGAAAACATATTTCCAACACAAAAACTTGTATATAAATTTTCACAAAAGCATTATTCATAATAGCCCCAAACTGGAATCAACCACAAATGTCCATCAACTGATAAAGAGATAAACAGAATATATGTATACAATGGATTATTACTCAGTCATGAAAAGGAATGAAGTATTGATACATGCTACAACAGAGATGAACCTTGAAAACTTTATGCTAAGTGAGAGAAGTCAGACACAAAAGACCACATACCATATGATTCTATTTATATAAAATGCCTAGAAAAGGTAAGTTTATAGAGACAAAAAGTAGATTCATGGTTGCCAGGAGCTGGGGGTGGGAATGGGAAGTGACAGCTGATGGGTATGAAGATTTTTACTGGGAGCTGGGCACCGTGGCTCATGCCTGTAATCCCAGCACTTTGGGAGGCCGAGGCGGGTGGATCACCTGAGGTCAGGAGTTTGAGACCAGCCTGGCCCAACACGGTAAAACCCTATCTCTACTCAAAATACAAAAATTAGGCAGGCGTGGTGGTATGTGCCTGTAGTCCCAGCTACATGGGAGGCTGAGGCACAAGAATCACTTGAACCTGGGAGGTAGAGGTTACAGTGAGCTGAGGATTGTGCCACTGTACTCCTGCCTGGGCAACAGACGGACAGACTGTCTAAAAAAAAATAAAATAAAAAAAAATATATATATATATAACTTTTTATTGTGACAATAGAAATGTTCTAATATTTGAATGTGCTTATATTAGTCTTCTCAGGTTGCCAGAACAAGAGATTTGTTCCTCAGTTCTGGAGGCTGGGATGCGTGAGTTCAGGGTACCCACGTGGTCAGGTTCCAGTGGGGGCTCTTTTCCTAGCTTGCTGATGACCACCTTCTCACTGTGTCCTCACATAGCAGGGAGGGCGAGAGACAGCAGACCCTGGTGCCTCTTCTTACATAGAAACATAGAAACTAATTTCATCACAAGGGCCCCACTCTCATGACCCCATTTAAAAACCTAATTACTTCCTAAAGGCCCTATATCTCTAAATACCATTAGGGATTAGGGTTGAAAAAAACGAATTTGGGGGAGAAACAATTCAGTGCATAGCAGTGGTGGTATAAACACACTAGAAATTATTGAATTGTACAATTAAAATAGGTGAATTTAATGTACGTAAATTATATCTTAATAAAGCTGTTTATAAAATAGCAAATAATTAAGTCTATTTATAGAAAAAAACTTGCAGACTATGCCCTAAGTGCATTAAATAAGTTATTGCTATTATAACAATTCTGAAAAGCTGACATTATTATCCCTCTTTTACAGATAAGAAACTGAGGCTCAAAGAAGTTAACCAACTTGCACAATTAGCAAACAAAGCAGAGTTCAAATCTGTGAGCAGGTGCCCTAACTACAGAGTCTGCACTCTCTCCCATTTGTGATTGCCTGGGCCCTGGAAAGTGCTATGGGTAGATCATACAAGCTCTGAGTTAAGGCCCCCTTCACCTTCAGTTCCAAACAATCCAATCACCATTTATGGGCAAACCCCTGTTCACCTCCATGGGGACCTACAAGTAGCTCAAGACCTCTCTGGAGACCCGCATGGAATGTGAAAACTGCACGTAAGTAAACATGAAAATAGGAGCTGACCAATCTGCCATAGAAGTTAACAGATGACCTTCTATGAAAATTAAACTTTGCCCCTCTTCACAGCTCTTTCTGGGAAGGACTGGAGGGTGGGCTTTGGAGCCAGACTCTGTGGGTACAAGTTGCATTTCCACCACTCAGCGGCTGAGGGACCCTGGACAAGTTTCCTCATCTCCAAAACAAGAATGAGAAAAGAATCTCTTCTAGAGGGCTGTAAAGTGCTTACAGCAATACTAGGGCTCAATAAGTGCTTGCTATCAGCGTTACTTTGCCAGCGTATTTAAACTCTCCATCTTGCTGCGCAGAGCCTGCCTTTTCTTGGATTTGCTACAAAACTGCCTTTGGCCAGTATGGTCTCTTATCTTTCATAGTCTTCTCTGTTGGCGCAGGGTAAGCAATGCCCTCCAAAGCTTACCACCCATCTTCACTGACCCACATGAAATCAAAGCCTATAGAGGTTGTAGCAGTCGTCTGGTCCAGGCCATCATCATACAGACGGAGACAATGAGACTCTGCACAGTGGAGGGGCTGTGCACAAGCTAGTCCACCACCCCGGGAGGCCCATCTAACGTGATTATCGCACACTCTGTCCAGTAAGCTTTTGTGTCCCAACTTCTCCCAAGAGATCTCCTCTCCATTTAGCTAAAGAAATAGGTGAGAAAAGCCACCGTGATTTTAAAGACTGTCAAATGCTAATTACAAGTTGCTCCACTTGAAAGATAGCAACAAAAGCATTCTTAATAATCCTCCTTCTTCCCAAACCTCCATCACTGGAAGAAAAGCCAGTTCTTTGAAAGCTGCGAACCAAACACAGCAGTTTTTCGGACAATGGTTAAGAGGTAGGCCAGTTCCCAGGGAATGGCTACAGCGTATTTTTCTCTTGTTACCTTGGTAACCGCTACCTTGGCGCCCTTGTTGATGAGCTGAACCACATTCTCTGTTTGGCCTTTGTACGCAGCTATGAGAAGGCGCTCTGAAAGTGCAGCGACCGCATCTTGCTGGCTCATGAATTAGGAAAGAAAGGTTTTCAGGGAAGCGGTAGACAAGTTCCTTCAGCTCAACACGAAGTCACTGGCCCGGCCTGGCACCCACAGGTAAAGATGTTCACAATCATCAGAAGATGTCTTTATGAATATGCCATCTTCGGGACCTAGGGGTTACAAAACAAAGCTGCCATCAGGGCCACTTGACACACAAGGACAGGTCACACCTCTTCTGTGTGATTTTAAGGCATTCTGCTGCTTGCATGTTGCAGGGTAGGGGAGCTGTGGGAGGCAGGACACACGGGAAGCACACTCCACAGCAAAGCCCCTGAACAGAACTTCCAAGTGGAAGGCAGCAGAATGTGCCAACCTCCCTCCCTTCTTCCCCCATCAGGGACATCCTCCGGAAGAGTATGGCCAGAACTGCAAGGTTTGCTCTGTTTTTCTCCCAGGGAGCGGAGGCCTGGTATAATCCCCTAAGCACCACCTGGTTTACACACCGCCTTTGGCAGGGAACTGTACCATGTGTGATCACCAAAGGCCCCCTGGTTGGATTTTGTGCATCCACCATGGCTAACGTGCCGCTTCCCCAGTGGGTCAGTGGCCTGTGGAACACACCCCACAGAGACCCTGCTAAGTGGTTTCTCTCTTTGGGGTTTTCTCCTAGCATTTACTGCAGTTCTCTCCCTTCATCCTTTTTTCACCGTAAATAGTGTAGTTCACGAGTTCTGGAACAGATGGAGAGCTGGGCACAGGCCTGGGCCGATTCCTGGTTCCAAGTGGCTGAAACAATCCACCTTGGGGACAACACAGATGCTAAACACTAACAGTGGCTCTGCCAATGCAGGGGGCTGGTCATGTTGCTTCCTTGCTAACAGGAGGAAAAGAAGTGGCACCAAAACCACTTACGGAACACTAAAGCCCTGTCGCAGAGCAGTGATCTGGAAGGTAGTAACTAGTAGCAAACTGAATTCTTCCTACCACATAGCAAAATGAATAAACTTTTAAAGACTGGGACTCCCCCCAGTATACCTGGGCTGCCATTAGACCCAACCAAAGCCATTAGTAATTATTTCAAGGGTGAATGGTAGAAGAAGAAATACTTAAATGTCTAATCCAGTCCTGCTAGAACAGCAAGGAAGTGAGGGCTTCTTTGCATTTTAAAAGATACTTATTAAAAATACTAGTATATACAAATGGAAAGAAAATGCTACAACAGAGATACCGTCCTTCAACCCAAACCCTACCACACATCCTAACTTTGAAGGTCTGGAAGATGCAGCCATCCTTTACATTTGTTCCCAGGCACACCCAAATGTCCTTTCAGTCTCTAAAGATTAAGGAATTGGCCATGATACGGCTGGAAAGCCCTGGACCATATCCTGTTTGAACTCATTCACCGTGGCATTCAGGCAGGTTGTTTGGCCAACCACTCTGTGAGGCTGGGGTTAAATGCCCACGTATAAAACAGACATGAGAACATTTATCTCCCAGGACTGTGGTGGGTATTAAAGAGGGTATTTTATTATGTGAAAGTATGGCCCAGATGTGAATACTGTAACTTCGGAAAGAACTCTTACCCCCCACTCTTGTGAATTATCAAACTTTCTCATCATTCTCCATCTGTTGCTCAAAATGCAGGTGAAGAATAGCAGAAAAAGAGAGAGGAACTCTCGCAAACCCATCCTGCTCCTGCTCACTGGGTCATTAGAAACAAAACAGATCTGGTGAAGGGTCTGCTCTAAAGCAGCTTGGTGAGTCACGGTCTGAGATCCCTGGGATATGCCAGAAATAGAATGAGCCAAAAAAAAAAAAAAGAAGGAGTAAAGCTGAGACTCAAAACACTGAAAGTAATGGAACTGGAAATGCCTTTGAAAATTCTCATGGTCGCACTGAATGGCTACAGTCTGGGCTTTATCTTTCCCAGACTGTTACACTATTTGGAAGTGGTTTGTTTTTAAAAACATAGGTGCGCTGCCTCTTTTCATTCAGGTAATCTGTGCTTTGTTCAAACCAATTATACTGAGCTTCTGCTCTGTTTGCCCAAATATTGCAAAATCACTCCAGGCCTAAATGGCAGGAAAATACAGAGTATTAGCCATGACTTACGAAATGATCTCCCTTCCACAACCACACCCTCCCGCTCATCTACCCACTTGTTATCTCTAGACACTAGACCCAACGGCCCCCTTCCATTCTAGAACCTTTCCTGCAATGGGTATTTGAATGTCTCAAGTACAAGAGCCCAGTTCATACAAATATTTTCATGGCTAAAATTCTACTCATTCTGCTCCATGGCTTATCCCCTGACAGTAGAGGTTTTTTTTTTGCTGCAACCTCAGTACAGCCCATCAGCTGAGGTCACAAGCTCCACGCCAGCAGCACTGTGCAGCCTCCTCAGCAATGGATGCAGGGGTCCAGCTGGCCCATAGTAAATTGATAGCCACTCCCCTCCCACCCTCCAGTCCCATGCAATGAATTCAGCCTCCTGGATACTGAGACTGAAATACACTTATGCCATAGCTGCAGGCTACTGAGATGGCCTTGTTTAGATAATTACCACTGGTAAACAGCCCTTTGCAAGCACAGCCCACATTAATTTTCCTTTTTGTTTGGTTAAAGATAGAAAAATACTACAGTGGTGAGAAAACATTGGCCAAGCAGAAACACCCTTCTATTTTTTTGCTTTTCAGTTACAGCTACTTAAGAATGTTCCTCTCTCACTCCATCCCCTCCACCATGACCAAAGCACCCACAGAGCAGCCTCCAGAACAGGTCCCTCACACAGGACTTTGGATACTCTCCCTACCAGAGTCATACAGAAAACTGCCTGCAAGATCAGGAACAGAAACCCAGCTTTCCAATTCCTAATCTGTTGCCAACACCATCCCTATGTGCTTGGACATCTCAAGTTCATTTTCAATTTAAGCCCAGTAATCGCCACCTTACTAGGATCTCCAGCCTTCACCTGCAGGTGCATTTACACACAGTTTGTGGGTGGGAAGGTATCAAATGAGGGTCTTCTTTTCTGCTTCCTTTCTGCTTCTTCCTGCACCTTTAGCCTTGGGTGTGGGTGCAGGCCCAGCAGAGATACCAGGTGCAGGCCAAGCAGAGACACCACCTCTCTCCCTCCCTCATGGTCACTGTTCCTAAGTCCCAAATCCTTACCTCCCATCTAGAACCATGATCCCCATCCCTTAGAGTGAGAAGACACTCTGTTTCTTCTCATCTGATGCCCTGACCTGACAAATTGGACCAGACAGAGATGTGTGTGTTGCAGGGGTGGGGGGCAGTTTAAGAAGGGATGGGAGGCAGTTTAAGAAGGGATGGGGGAACCCCTGACAGTAAATTGGGAGGGGAAGGGAATAGAGGGGTGAAACCAGTCTGGAATCAAAGAGTTAAACTTCACTGCCAACCTGTTGGCTACCCTGGCTGTAGCAGTTCATCCTCTCCTTACATCTGAGCCTCCTCTTCCAAGTAGATCAGCTATCATTCAAGATACTTCCCACTGCTGGCAGTGAGAAATGTATTCTGCCCCAAGCCTATCAATTACATCCCTCTTTGTCACAATGCTCATTTTTCACAGCATTCTGGAGGAAAACCTTACATGCAAACATGCTGCCCATTCTTTAAGCAAAAAGGAAATAAATACATGAGCATAAGTATGCAATGCACATTCTGAATCTAGATAGGGATTTAGCTTGCTACGATTTCCCTCCGTCCTCCCAGCCCACTGCCCCATTTTTGTTGCTCTGTAATTTGCTAATTCTTTTGTTTCTCATCACAAATACCAGAGGGTCACACAGTTGCTTGTCTGTGATGCAATCAGTTTTCTTTTTACAGAAAAAGGTCTATAAGGTTTGCTTTTGCTGTTTCCTTGGGGCTTTACAACAAATTCTCCTATACTTTGGAGAATTCACCAATATCCTAAAGCCACTACGTTCTGTCTCCCGACAAGCAAAATATTCCAGAAGAGACCTGCAAATAAAAGTCCCGGCCAGGCATTATGTACAACCCACCCAGAGATGGCCCACAGGCACCCAGGAACCAGTGGCGATGGAGCGCCATCAGCTATAAACTAGCTTTGCTCCTACTGCTCCAAACCTTGTGTTGAAGAGATGGTACTCACATCCGAGGGGCTGTCCTCTCTGTTCTACATCGTGTTCAGTTTCTGGATAACTGTGGTCAATTCTTTCCTGGAGAGATCATTAGCTTCCTAGGGCTGTCACTCCCAGCAAATCTGCAGTGATTTACGTTACAATGCTCGCTGCCTTTTCCCTTTAGCCTCCTCTGCCGATGCTGGCCAAATCACATCTAAAAGCTTATTAAGACATCCATTCAGCTTGCAATGTTTTGTGGCTTGCTAGTCTGCTCGTCACAGCTTCTGAAAGTCTTGTGTCTGCAGATTTTCACGGACTGCTCCCTCCTGCCAGCAGAGGACCTGTAACACTGCCCCGATTGAAGTCAGGGAACAATTCACAGATCCGGAGGAACATTTCTGAATGACACTCAGATGACAGAGAAACAAAGTTTGCATAATTTCAGCAGTAATGCAAGAAAAGATGAGTGTGCGTGTTGTAAGGGAGGGAGGGATGCAGAAAGGGTTGAAATCTATAACAAACTGCCTCCAAGAAAACAGGAAAATGCTTGCTTTGTGGTAGCAGCGGAGCCCAGACACTCCACCCTCCTCGGCAGAGAGTTCCAGCACAGTGACTGCGGCAGCACAGGAGACAAGGGTCTGGCTGAGCAGCTGTTCCCGATGTTTGTCTCACAAATACTCCTCTGAACAGTCTCTGCAGGGGAGGGGGAAGGGAGTAAACAGGGAACAGAGCCCCTTCAGAAGCTGTTCGACTGCCCTAAACTTGCAAGCGTGTGCTCCAGCCCACTTGTTGAAGCAACAGAAATCTAATTCCCACCTGGAGAGATCATAGAAAGGAGAGGGCTTTCATTCTGACTTGAGCCAATATCCCCACATTTTCCTCTCTGTCTCTAAAGACAGAATTTTTGGTCCCAGAGATGGGGAAATTACTCTGTCAGCACAAACCCTCTTACCACCTGCCGTCCTAAAGCATTGCCCTATTTCCCCAAGAGTAATGGGGCAATGGAATGGACTGCAATCCTGCTTTGGTCGTCATTTGGCTTACACCAAGAGCAGGAGAATACCTGGAGACTCTGGCGGGTGCATTGCAAAGAGGCTGAATCCCACTGGGGAAACAAATTGCCAGCAGAATAATACAAGCTTAAAAAAAACACACAACCGTCATACTAGTTATCCAAAAGCAATCACTACTGGCTTACTGTGATCACCACTGGGGGACAAGCAAGGCTGCAACAGAGAGGAATGTGACTCAATCCCTATTTTAAAGAAACTCATCATCTGGCCACTGAAAAGCCATGATCAGGGCCCAAAAGTCCAGATGCCAGAAGATAAGTGTAAACTGAGTGGGAAGGAAGAATAAAGCAAGGAGTGGTTCATTTTCTTACAGCTTCCAGAACACTTCCTCCTGAGAAGATCTACTCCCACAGGTAGGCCCCTTAACACAGTACTACCCATGAGGACACTCAGCACTGACTGCTCACGGAACCTGGTGCCCACCAGGACCATTTGCGAAAGAAGGGAAATGACAGGGTGGACACGCTCTGCTTTAGCAAGCCCATGACTCATTATAAATACACCCCACTGTCACAAAGAAACAAGTATGTTTATTTCTTGAGCCATTTAAAGCACAATAACTCTCTTCTGCTAACTCCGTCACTGAATCTTTTGAAATAACCACCTCTGCAGGAGGCATAGAGGCTGTTACAGTGAAAGCTGAGTGACATCTGAATATTATTCATGAAACCTGTGACATACCCTTCCAAGAAAAGCTGCTTACAGATGTAAAAATCACATAGGAGGAATAAGCACATATCACCGAATAAAGATGTGACTGACAGAAGGCTTGGGAGGTAGAGACCTCCCCTTTTTATGCAGGACAATAACTTATTGACTGACCAGCACTGCTAGACCACCAGAGCCTCCAAGGCAGGGCTGGGCACTCCCATCACTTGGCAAATGACCATGTACATGCTCAAAGTTCAGACCAAGTGTTATCTCTGCTAAGCCTTCTGCTGTCCCTGCCTTGCCCTAGACAAGATGACCATTCCCTCATCTGTGCACCTACAGTTTTCTTTTTTCTTTTTTTTTTTTGGAGACAAAGTCTCGCTCTTGTCCCCCAGGCTAGAGTACAATAGCGCAATCTTGGCTCACTGCAACCTCTGCCTCCCAGGTTCAAGTGATTCTCCTGCCTCAGCTTCCCAAGTAGCTGGGATTACAGACGACTACTATGATGCCCGGCTAATTTTTGTATGTTAGTAGAGATAGGGTTTCACCATGTTGGCCAGGCTGGTCTCAAACTCCTGACCTGAGGTGATCCAAATGCCTCAGCCTCCCAAAGTGCTGGGATTATAGGTGTGAGCCACCATGCCCAGCCAGCACCTACAGTTTTCTATAAGCTTCTGCTATGAACTGAATTGCGTCCCCCAATTCATATGTTGAAGCCCACACCCCCAGTGTGACTGTATTTGGAAATAGGAGATAATTAAGGTGAATTTGGTCATAAAGGTGGGGCCCTGATCTGATAGAATTAGTGCACTCATGCTTGCACACGTACTCTTGAGTGTGCACACACAGAAGAACAGCCATGTGAGGACAAAACAGCCCATCTGCAAGCCAAGAAGACAGCCATCACCCGAAACTGAACCCTGCTGGACTTTGATCTGGGACTTCTAGCCAGAAGAACTGGAAAGTAGAACTAGAAGAAAATAAATTTCTGTTGTTTAAGCCACCCAGTGTGTGGTATTTTGTTATGGTAGCTCAAGCAGACTAAGACACAGCATAATTGCTGTTATAGGCTCAAGGTTGGTCTCCTTGGTTATATGAACTCCTTGTGGCAGGAACCCCGTTTTGGTCATCTTGTATCCCCAGAGCCTATCATGGTGCCGGGAACACAGATAGCCTTTAATGTCCATTTAATGAATGACAGAAAAACCAATAATCAATTTATTTTTAGTCATCAATTGGTCTTCAGGAGCCTGTGATCCCATAAGAAATATATGAGGTACTCACCTAGTCAACTAATCTTTTTCCTTTCCAAATAGATGAGGCAGGCTCTGGCTCCAGACCCTCCAAAAGATAGCAGAGAAGGGACGTGGTCATTCTCCTCTCTCCCTTCCCCCACAAAATAGAGGACTACAGCTTCTGGGGCCAAAAAAATTATCACTCTAGAGGCATCCCTTATTCAGTGAGACAGGTCTGTCAGCACCAAAGCATTGGACAGCACCATGGCCACTCTGGGAATTTCTTCTCAACCTCTGTTAGGTAAAGACCCAAATGCTAAAGACAAATCAAAATAATTAACACAGCATCACAATAAAACCAATTCTATGTACTCAAATCTCAACTTCTACCCATTCCTTAAATCTGCTCTGATCTGGCTTTTCTGTCCCCAGTTTTTCCACTGAAACCATTTTTGTTATTTATTTGGTGGTATACCAAGTATATATTGAAGAGATGGGCATAAGGAACTGTGGAAGCTGGAAGAGGGATCATTCTTGCTTGCTGTGCTGGGGTAAAAGGAGGTCAGGAAAGTTTTCACAGAGAAGGTAGTGTGTTAGAGGAGGTAGGATCTGGTTGGGTTAGAAGGGGAGAAGACACAGGCAGAGGAAACAGCAAGAGCAAAAAGGCAGAGTGGTCTGAAAGTATGTGTCGTGAGTAGCAAAGAAAGGCAAAGAGACAACTGCAGCTGGAGCTTGTAACACAGCAAAGACCAGTGATGGTGTTGGAAAATGAGGCGGCAGTCGGGCAGTGAAAAATTTTCACATCATGCCAAATTACTTGAACTGCATCTTACACTTGTGATGGAGAGCCCTAGGAGTTGATAAGAAGAGTGGCTAGTCATATTTTTGTTCTACTTGTAACACAAGCATACAGAGTTAATTATAATTATGGTTTTATGCTACACTCTCAAGATTGTATATGCATGGCTTTCTCACTCTTCCTGCCCTGTTTCCTCCTTCATTTATTTCTTCTATTCCATCCTTTCCTCTCCTTTTTATCTTCATTGATAGACTTTGAGTGATTTTAAGTTTACAGAAAAATTGGTCAGAAAGTTCAGAGTTCTCATATAGCCCTTTGCCCACCCCCACCCCTACAGCTTTCCCTTTTAATAACATCTTGTATTAGTGTGATACATTTGTTACAATTGATGAGTCAATATTGATACAGTATTAACTAGAGTCTGTGGTTTGCATTAGGGTTCACTCTGTGTTGTACAGTTCCATGGGTTTTGACAAATGCATAATACCATGCATCTGCCATTAAAGTACCACAAAGAGTAGTTTCACTGCCCTAAAACTCCCCTGTGCTCTGCCTATTCATCCCTCTCTTGCCCCAAAGCTCCTGGCAACCACTGATCTTTTTACTCTCTCCAGAGTTTTTCTTTTTCTGTAATTCTGTGTGGCTGGAATCATACAGTGTGTAGCCTTTTCAGACCAGCTTATTTCCCCTAGTAATATGCATTTGAGGTTCCTCCTTGCCTTTCCATGGCTCATTTCTTTCTGGTGCTGAATAATATTCCATTGTATACCATAATATTCCATTGTACCACAATTTGCTTTTCCATTCATCTACTGAAGGACATTTTGGTTGCTTCCAAGTTTCAGCAATTACAAATAAAAATGCTATAAACATTCATGTGCAGGTTTGTGTGGACATAACTTCCATCTCATTTGCGTAAATACCAAGGAGTACAATTGCTGGGTAATATGGCAGCACAGCGTTTAGCTTTGTAAGAAATGTCTATACTGTCTTCTAACATGGCAGTCCTCAAACTTTTTGGCACCAAAGACCGGTTTAATGAAAAACAGTTTTTCCACAAACTCAGCAGTGGGGAACGATGGTTTCAGGATGATCCAAGCACATTACATTTATGGTACACTTTATTTCTATTATTACATTGTAATATATAATGAAATAATTATACAACTCACCATAATGTAGAATTGGTGGGAACCCTGAGCTTGTTTTCCTGCAACTAGATAGTTCCATATGGGGTGACAGGAGACAGTGACAGATCATCAGGCATTAGATTTTCATAAGGAGAGCGTGACCCAGATCCCTTACATGTGCAGTTCACAGTAGGGTTCACACTCCTATAAGAATCTAACGTTGCCACTGATCTGACAAGAGGTGGAGCTCAGGCAGTAATGCAAGTGATGGGGAGCAGCTGTAAATACAGATGAAGTTTCACCTGCTTGCCTGCTGCTCACCTCCTGCTGTGTGGCAAGGTTCCCAACAGGCCACAGACAAGTACTGGTCCATGGTCTGGGGGTTAGGGACCCCTGTTCTAACATGTCTCTGTACCATGTTGCACTCCCACCGGCTGGTTTTACATTGACGTAATTGCCAAATGCAATAGTAACTTTTTGACTCTTCCTTTACATGATTTCTCTGTTGCATTGGGCCCTGCTACCATCCCTCCCTCAAAATTCCTCCTCCTTGGTTCCTGTGAGCCATTCTCTCCTCATTCTCCTAACCATCCCTTGGACGATTCCTTTCTTCCACTGAATGCTTTTTTCACTGACATCTTAAATGTTGCAGGTCCTTGAGGGTTTTGGGCATCTTCTCTGCTAATTTTCTTCTCTAGATCTCAGTGCTCCCCCTCCCTGCTGCTCACATGCTCCTCTGCTGCCTAGATACAGATTCCTCTGAGTCTACTTCTTTACCCTCAATCACGTTCTCTGAAGCTCTATATTTAAACACCCAACCACCTACCAGACATCTTCCTTGGATGTCCCCTATCAATGTATTCACAACCAAATCACCATCCTTCCTCCCAAACCTGTTCCTTTTCCTGTGTCCTCACCTTGATGAGGGGCTCCATCTTTCATCTAGCTATCTATTTCCCTAATCTGGAACATTCCTCCCATTTCTCTTCTTCCCCTTCCCCCTATCCCACATTCACTAAACCACCAAATCATCCTGATTTGAGACAGTAAGGCCTAGAGACTAAAAATATAAGCTTTGAAGTCACACTGCCTGGGCTCAAATCCCAGCTCTGCCACTTACTTTGGGCAAATTTCTTAATGACTCTGAGTCTGTTTCTGCATGTGTAAAATAGAAAGGATAACAGTTCCTACCTCATTAGGTTGTTGCAAAGATTGAATGAGATAATGCACATTTTATTCAATGCCCCGCACATAGAAAGTGCTCAGTTAACATAAGCATGGTTCTATGGTTACTGTTTAGATGTTCCTTGATCTGTTCCATCTTCTTTAGCTGTACTGCCACTGCCTTAAGTTGTCATCATTTCTTACCTGGGTTATTGCAATGGTCTCTAACTGAATGTTGGAAATGTTTCTTGAAATTCTGTGATTATCTAAACTTAGAAATTGGGACAAGAGGTAAAGCAGGTTTCAGCTTATATATGGAAATCTGCTTCTGCAGATGGGTTTTCACTTAGGGAAAAACAGAAGCCAAAGCCAGACTAATATTCAGGATTCAGATAGTGAGTGTGCTTTGTCTCAAAATAGGTCCTCAATAAAAGATAACTTTATACAAGTCAGCACAACTTGGCCAGCTAGTTCTTGGGATTTCTTAAACTTGACTCCCAGGAAAGACAGAACCATTGAGCCCATGGTGGTTAAATTCTCTGTGCTCTGTCTGGATCTTAGAGGGCAATGAGCCAATGAGAGGCAAGTTCCTGCTTTATGATGTGTCAGTGTTAAAAGACAGGGATAATGAGAACCTAGCCCTCCTCTTCAGTTTGTTTCAATATGGCAAAGGTTGAGAACAGACAGCTGAGCTGCAATGCAGTAGGCGCCACTGCCACTGTGCTCACTTGCCAGGGGGCAGACTGCTGGCGGTGTTTGCTAGGTCTATGGTGCCTTTATCTACGGACTGCTCTTCCACTGTGCCTCTTGTCAGAGTGTTTTATGTAAACAGACCATACAGGGGACTAGTGGGACTGCTAATTATGGGCTGAATTTGCATGTAAAAGCCATTCTGCCACGTTACTCTCCCTGACTCAAGTCCTGCCCTCTCCCTCCCCCTCCATGATTTATGTGATCCCTGATGTTACAGTGTTCTTTTCACAACACAAATGTGATTGTGTTTCTCCTCTCCTTGGAACCCTCAGTGACACACATTCCCCCAGAACAAAGTCCAGCGAACAAAGTCCCAGTCTGTTTCCAACCACCTTTTCTTCTGATACCTCTCCCCCGCTGCATCCTGCACCCTAGCTTGGCCAAAAGGTACTCAGAGCACCTTGAAAGCCCCATCATGTTATTTTTGCTTAGAATTCTCTTTAGATCTTGTCCAAACTCCTTCTTAGCCTTCAAAGATACCTGATTCAAAGGCATCCTCCTCTTAAAGATTCTCCTAATACTCTTCCGACCTCCAGGGTCCCAAGGGTGAAATCACCCTGCCCTGTGCTCAAATCCCAGGTCTGCTACTGATTTTGAGCAAGTTTCTTAATGACTATAAGCCCACTCTCTTATGTATAAAATAGGAATAACTATAGTTTTTACCCACTGGGTTGTTGTAAAAATTGAATGAGGCCAGCACAAAATAATGTATTTTTAAAATCTCGCTGTAATACTTATCAAACTGGACTGCAATTGTGTGATGTCAGTACTCTTGGCCTCTCTTCTTATATTCTGACTAAAAAGGCTTCTCCATGTGCCTCTCCTTCTAAGGAGACTGTCCTAACCAGAGAAGTTCCTGGGCTTTAGGATGTAGACTTAGAGGACAAGCGGGAGAGATGAGAGAGAAGAAGGCTGACTGGTCAAGGGAGGCTAAGCCCATCTATATAACAAAGCGCTGAGGCGGGGGAGAAGGGGAGAGAGGGGGGAGGGAGGAGAGGATGAGGAGAGAAGGGGGAGGGAGGAGAGAAGTGGGAGGGAGGAGAGAAGGGGGAGGGAGGAGAGAAGGGGGAGGGAGGAGAGAAGGGGGAGGGAGGAGAGAAGGGGGAGGGAGGAGAGAAGGGGGAGGGAGGAGAGAAGGGGGAGGGAGGAGAGAAGGGGGAGGGAGGAGAGAAGGGGGAGGGAGGAGAGAAGGGGGAGGGAGGAGAGAAGGGGGAGGGAGGAGAGAAGGGGGAGGGAGGAGAGAAGGGGGAGGGAGGAGAGAAGGGGGAGGGAGGAGAGGATGGAGAGAAAGAGGGAAGGGAGGAGAGGATGGAGAGAAAGAGGGAAGGGAGGAGAGGATAGAGAGAGGTGGGGAGGGAGAAATGAATGTGCCATGCAGAATGGGGGAATGTGAGAGAATTAGGAGAGAAAACCAGGATATGAACATTGTACTATGGGGTTATATTTTGGATTTCCTTTACTTTTGAGAACAAGAAATTATTAAAATGCTTTTACAAGTTAATTTTGGTCTTCGGATTGTGCTTCTTTGAATATCTTCTTACAAACACTGGACCATGAGAGACTGAAATTCTCTCAGGTTAGTCTTGTGTACAATGTCTTTCCTCTCAGACTCTGAGCTTCTCCAGCACAGGGGCTGTGTCTCATTCCACTAAGTAAGTTCAATGCAACCACACAGCCTGTCACATGAACAATACGTGGCATGGAAACAATACAGGCTTATTGGATAAATAAACACATCTATATTCACCTAACTGCATTACAGACTCTTAGAGAGCAGATACCTTCTCTTATTTCTCCATGTTTCCAGATAAACTAATAGAATTCTATAGTGAACTGAATAGTGGGTCCCCAAAAGATATGTCCATGTCTTAGTCCCCAGAATCTATATTAATTTATATGACCAAAAAAAAAGACATGTGATTAAGTTAATCCATTGATGTCCTGGATTATCTGGGTGGGTAGTCACATGTGTCCTTTATAAGAGAGGCAGAGTTTTGAGACAGAAGAAAAAGAGGCCATGTGACCACAGAGGCAGAGAATGGAGTGATATGGCCACAAGCCAAGGAACCCTGGAGCTACCAGAGAATGGAGGATACAAGGGAACAGTCTCCTCTAGAGGCAGCGCGACCTCACCAGTGGCTTGATTTCAGACTCTGCCCTCCAGAACTGTGACAGCATAAGTGTCTGTTGTTTCCAGCCGTGTCATTTGTAGTGGTTTGTTACAGCAGTCAAAGGAAATAGGAATGCCTTCTACATAATGGATGCTCGATAACTCTTCATCAATTACTTGTCTCAGCCACTGAAAATCACAGGCTGTGCTTCCTTTTTAAAGTCACTCACACCCCCCCCATCTTTAGGGCCAAGAACCAGAGCTCCAATATGTCACTTCAACACCTGTAAATACTCTGTAACCTAAGGGTCCCTTGCTGCTGTTTGAAGGATGGTCAGGTTCCAGGGGCTAAGAGTAGTCCTACTGGCTACATATTCTTCATACAATTTCATACACTTTATATGTACTTCTACATATTAATTATCCATCACTCATTCCTTTGTGAGGGAGAAAGTAAGGTGGGGAAGCACTTGATATGGGCATGACGCCAGCAGGAGAAGTGGGTCCTGCTGGTGAGGACGAGAGGCACCCTGGATGGGGTCTCTCCAGCTGCCAGCTGAGTCAGACTGAGTCCTCAGTAGTCTCCCACAGGAAACACCACTGAACTGAAAGGAGCGTGTCAGCCTGCCACTTTCCAATTCTGCACCATAAGCTTGAAAAAACCAGGAAGCTGCTCTGCTAGCAGGGAATTAAATGTCTGACTATAATCCTGCAAACACAGTCCCGAATATGGCAAAGGGAAGCCTGGGATAAACATGAATATCTACTCAGAAGTAAACACCAACTGTGATTTGCTACTCTAATTTGGTTTCCAACAGTATTTCTTCTACGCTATCCCACAGAGGACAGAGGCCTTCTCCCAGGGCTGGAGGACGCCTGCAAGTCAGTGAGCCCGCCATCCTCAGGCACACGCTCAACCTCTCCCAGTGACACATACTTGCTTCTGCTATCAGTCGGCTGTGTGACCCTCCTCCAGAAATGGTGTTTCTGACTCTTCTGGGCCTGGTTTTCATTCCAAGAGTCCCATTTTATTCAATCATTCTGCCACTGAGGCATTTCTTGAAATGATATCCATCTGATGATAGATTATTCCAGATACTATGACACATGCTGCTCTTCCCTCTCATCCCTCACTCTCCCTAACCCACATGACCTTCTCTCACAGCTCTCTGCGGCTATCAACACGCACGTCCAGGTTAGGTGTGATTTTATGCTGATAATGTCTACCACCTGTGAGAGGTGATATCATGATCTGGAAACACCGGTACTACATGGACTGTCCACACCACTATCCACAAAAGACTCCGCTAGGTCCCCTTCTCAGTTCTCTTCCAAGGTTGGCTGAGGCAGGAGTGGGGAGAAGCAAGGGAAGGAGAGGATCTATTTAAACAGTCCACCCATAGAATGTGCTTCATGGCCCTAGGCAGGTTATATGACTAACTTCCTTGGGCCTTAATGTCCTCATCTATAAAAATGGGGATAATAATGATAGCTGCTGACTTCATAGGGTAGCTAGGAGAATACGTTAGGGAGCTACTCCCAAGGGAGTAGATGATAAGCACGGCACTTGGCACAGAAAAAGCACTCACTAAATATTAGGGTGTATGTATGCCTATGTAAAGTCAACAAGAGGCTAAATTCTCCAATTAGATTTCCAAGCCCTTCCCAACATCTACTCCTTCCTCTGTCTCCTAAACCTTCACCTCTTCTTTATAGTTCCCAAGGGCTGCCCAAATCCTCATTTGGTCTCTTGGCCTTACTCAGCACGCAGCATGACACAGTATTTGGCTTCAGCACTGAGCTTTGCTGGGATCAAGTGTCCCTGCAGATAAGGGGGACTAGGAGGACTTCAGGTACAGCTGGCCATCAGGGAGGCCCTGAGGGTCCTCTCCTATACTCACGTCATCATACATGATGATTAGCCATGTGCATGCGCAGTCCATGGCAGGAAGAAGCACTCTGACCTGGTGGGCTCTGACCCCTAAGGAAGGTAATGCTCCAGTTAGGTGGAGGACATGCTTCGCAAGAATACCCTGTCTGAAGTCAGCTTATCTTCAGTCAGCATCTCCCTAACCCTGGTTATATCTGATTATTTCCTAGCTAAGGCTTTCTTCCAAATTGGATATTGTCCGTATTTTAAGTTTCAGCCACAGATTAGCCATGAGCAAGTTTGGTCCACTACATTCCTTAACCAATAATTATGTCACATGACAAACATAAAAAATTGTCAACAGTATCCATTATTATGAATTATTTAAAATCAAAATTCTGCCACGTATTTATAAGAAAAGGTTCCTAATCTGAAGGCCGCAGGAAGAGAAATGAAACCCACCTTGATTTGTGTTTTTAATGCCCAGAATCAGCCCCAGGGATATTTATTCCTGAGAGTTTTAAACAGTCTTAAAATAAACATCTCTCTCAGGATAGTCTCATTATTATCACAGGCAAATTATTTCCACAACAAAAATATAATTAGCTGAGCTTCAGCAGTCTTCAGGAGGCAGGATCCAAAATAACCTGAGAAATTACAAAGCTTAAGACCCTTCTGTGAATAGTCCCAGGTTAACCCTGTGCCCTTTCCCTACTGATCTCATAGCAAAAGCCTTGGTCTTCTCTTCATAGAGAAAATCTGCATTTGCTGTGGTAGATGGTGGAGCTTTCTCTCTTGGGCTTGCCTCTTCCCTAATCTCAGGGGCCTGGGACCCAGTCTTTGGGGAGTCCTTTGTAGGGAAAATCCACAGACCTTCTCCTGGGTGGACATTCCAGTCCTGACAACCCTTTTCCTGGGGGATCTCCCAAAGCCCTGGGCAAGGACAGTCCTGCACATTCCCCAACCTCAGCCAGATCGCCTCTTGGATAATTTATATCTAGTCCAATGTCAAAACAAACAGCATGGTGAGAAGAGGGTGACAGAAAAAAAGGAGGAAGAGCTGGGGGTAGGAGAGGAGAAGCAAAGGAAGAAGGACGACACGAAAAGACAGTAAGCATACCAGCGTGAGGAAAAGATGCAGCTACTGACGATGGGTGGGGGCTCAAGCTCAGTCCCTCCTATTCCTGAGGCATTCTCAAATCCCACCCCCTTCCTAAAAAGAAGACTTCCTCCCAGCCCATGCTGTTCTTCAGATATTTGCTGAATTAACAAAGGGATTCTCTCTGATTGAATTTATTATATTTCCATAGTCTGTATCATGTTTAAGATTTATTTTAGAACTAGAGATAGGGAAAACATGAAACCAATTATTTATATGTATGTGTGTATACATATACTTTCATTCTTTTTATTTTTGTTGTTTTTTGTTTTATTTTTTGTCTCTGTCGCCCAGGCTGGAGTGCAGTGGTGCAGTCTCTGCTCACTGCAGCCTCTGCCTCCTGAGTTCATGCAATTCTCCCGCCTCAGCCTCCCAAGTAGCTGGGACTACAGGCGCCCGCCACCACGCCCTAATTTTTGAATTTTTAGTAGAGACAGGGTTTCACCATGTTGGCCGGGCTGGTCTCGAACTCCTGACCTTAAGTGATCACCCCTCCTCAGCCTCCCAAAGTGCTGGGATTACAGGTGTGAGCCACTGCACCTGGCCTACTCATTCTTTAAAAAATTCTAATATATAGAAAAGTGTACACTTACAGTATATAGAACTTTCTAACAGAATGTACCTGTGCAACCAGCACTTCAGTCAAGAAAAGACTAACCAGTATCCAGCAGCCCCTCACACCCCTTTCAATCACTACCCCCAAGAGTAGTCACTGTCCTGGTTTTAATATTGCAAGCCAGTTTTGCCCATATTTGAACTTTATATGGATGGAACCACACAGGATATATTCTTTCCCGTCTGGCTTCTTTCACTCAAGATTTTATTTATGAAATTTATCCAATATTGTTATGATTCTTTCATTCTCACTGCTGTATAGAGTTCTATTATGTGAATATATTACAGCTCATTTATCCATTCTTCTGTTGAAGAAATTTTGGGTAATCTTACATTCTGTGTATTAAAAAAATAGTGGTGCTGCTATAATTATTCTTATATGCATGTCTCTTGGTGAATATACAGACACATATATATATATATACCATATATACCTAACAGCAGAATTACTAGGTCATAGGTATGCATACATATGTTTAACTGTAGCTGGTTTCTTTTTCCTTTCTTTTTTTTTTTTTTTTTTAAAGACTGAGTCTCATTGCTCAGGCTGGAGTGCAGTGACACGATCAGAACTTATTACAGCCTCAAACTCCTGGGCCCAGGTGATCCTCCTGCCTCAGCCTCCTGAGTAGCTAGGTCTACAGCGGGCTGCCACCAAGTCTGGCTAATTTTTTTTTTTTTTAAAGAGACACAGGTCTCACTATGTTACTCAGGCTGGTCTTGAACTCCTGGCCTCAACAATCCCCCCGCCTTGATGTAGCTGATGTTTCTATGCATATTTCTCACATTCAAATGTACCCATCAGTCTGTTTGAAGCATATAAGGCATTGGGTGTCCCAGAGGCAGGAGTGCAGGGCACTGGGCTTCTGTCTATTCCTCACCACTCTAAAAAGCAGTCTATGACTTCAAAAAGTCACATAAAAAAAAGAAAGTCATGTAAGAATAAACTCCAAGTTGTTTTTGTTTTGATTTCTTATCAAAGCAGGCTTAAAAAATACCTGAATGCATGGGAGGTTGTCTCAGTCCATTTTGTGCTGCTATACCAGAATACCTGAGACTGGGTAACTTATAATGAACAGAGATCTATTTCTCACAGTTCTGGAGGCTGGGAAGTCAAAGATAGAAAAGCTATCATCTTGCAAGGGCCTTCTTGTTGTATCATCACATGGCTATGGGCAGAAGGGCAAGGGAGGGGGTGGGGTGGTGGGGGGTTAGGGGTGGGGAGGCAAACTTGCTCTTTTATAATGAACCCACTCCTGCAATAACAGCATTAATCCATTTACAAGTGTAGAGCTCTCATGGCCTAATCACCTCTTACTGGTCCCACATCTCACCTCTTAATATTATTACAATGGCAATTAAACTTTTTCCTTTGTTCTTTTTTTGGAGACAGTCTCACTCTGTTACCCAGGCTGGCGTGCAGTGGCGTGCTCATGGCTCACTGCAGCCTCAACCTCCCAGGCTCAAGTAATACTCCTACCTCAGCCTCCCAAATAGCTGGGACTACAGGTGTACACCACCACCATGCCCGGTTAATTTTTGTATTTTTTGTTGAGACAGGGTTTCACCATGTTGCCTAGGTTGGTCTTGAACTCCTGGGATCAAGCAGTTCACCTGCCTCTGCCTCTTGAAGTGCTGGGATTACAGATGTGAGCCACCATGCCCAGCCAGCCTCAATTAAATTTCAACACGACTGTTGGAAGGGACAAATATTCAAACCATGACAGAGATAACAGAAATGGAAACCTAACTATTACTATGCAAGTCACGTGTTTTCCAGCCTACACACTAAGACGCTGCGTAACCCTCAATTGCTAACACTGGTCGCCACTGTATAATTTTATCAAAATAATAACAAAGCTCCAAAGGAGAAGCCTCTTTTTTCACAGCAGTGGGAACTCTCGTCTCTATAATATGCTGGGCTTCTACAGCACTGCCTTAAAAATTGCCTTATCTGCTCCCTCTCCCTCTCCCCCTCCCCCTCCCCCTCTCTTCTTTCTTCGGTCTCCCTCTCCTTCTTTTTTTGATCTCCCTCTGTTACCGAAGCTGGACTGTACTGCCGTGATCTCAGCTCGCTGCAACCTCCCTGCCTCGGGCTCCTGTGATTCTCCTGCCTTGGCCTGCCCAGTGCCTGGGATTGCAGGTGCACGCCGCCACACCTGACTGGGTTTTGTATTTTTGGTGGAGACAGGGTTTCGCCGTGTTGACCGGGCTGGTCTCCAGCTCCTGGCCTCGAGTGATCTGCCCGTCTCAGCCTCCCGAGGTGCTGGGATTGCAGACGGAGTCTCCCTCACTCAGTGCTCAATGTTGCCCAGGCTGGAGTGCAGTGGCGTGATCTCAGCTCGCTACAACCTCCACCTCCCAGCCGCCTGCCTTGGCCTCCCAAAGTGCAAAGATTACAGCCTCTGCCCTGTCGCCACCCCGTCTAGGAAGTGAGGAGCGTCTCTGCCCGGCCGCCCATCGTCTGGGATGTGAGGAGCGCCTCTGCCCGGCCGCCCGGTCTGGGAAGTGAGGAGCGCCTCTGCCCGGCCGCCCCGTCTGGCGGGTGAGGAGCGCCTCTGCCCGGCCGCCCAACGTCTGGGAAGTGAGGAGCGCCTCTGCCCAGCCGCCACCCCGTCTGGGAGGAAGTGAGGAGCGCCTCTGCCCGGCCGCCCCGTCTGGGAAGTGAGGAGCGCCTCTACCCGGCTGCCCCCTCTGGGAGGTGAGGAGCGCCTCTGCCCAGCCGCCCCGTCTGGGAGGTGAGGAGCGCCTCTGCCTGGCCGCCACGCCGCCTGGGAGGAAGTGAGGAGCGCCTCTGCCCGGCCGCCCCGTCTGGGAGGTGAGGAGCGCCTCTGCCCGGCGGCCCCGTCTGGGAGGTGAGGAGCACCTCTGCCTGGCCGCCACGCCGCCTGGGAGGAAGTGAGGAGCGCCTCTGCCCAGCCGCCCCGTCTGGGAGGTGAGGAGCATCTCTACCCGGCCGCCCCGTCTGGGAAGTGAGGAACGCCTCTGCCCGGCCGCCCCGTCTGGGAAGTGAGGAGCGCCTCTGCCCGGCCGCCCCGTCTGGGAGGAGAAATTCTTCTGCCTTGGGATGCTGTTGATCTATGGCCTTGCCCCCAGCCCCCTGCTCTCTGAAACATGTGCTGTGTCAACTCAGGGTTAAATGGATTAAGGGCGGTGCAAGATGTGCTTTGTTAAACAGATGCTTGAAGGCAGCATGCTCTTTAAGAGTCATCACCACTCCCTAATCTCAAGTACCCAGGGGCACAAACACTGCAGAAGGCCGCAGGGACCTCTGCCTAGGAAAACCAGAGACCTTTGTTCACCTTTGTTCATGTGTTTATCTCCTGACCTTCTCTCCACTATTATCCTATGACCCTGCCACATCCCCCTCTCCGAGAAACACCCAAGAATGATCAATAAATACTTAAAAAAAAAATTGCCTTATCTATTTTATTTTCATACTTTGAGAAGACTCAGGAGTTCAAGTAAAAGTCCAGTTAATTCATAAAGTTACCATATGACTCAGTAATTCCACTCCTAGCTCTGTGTCTAAGTGAACAGAACACATATGACCACACAAAACTTGTATACAAATGTTCTCTTCAGCATTATTCAAACAGCCAAAAAGTAGAAAAAACTCAAATGTCCATCAATGGTGAACTGATAAACAAAATGTAGTATAGCCACACTATGAATATTATTCAGCCATAAAAAGGAATGAACTACTGATACATGCTATAACACAGATGCATCTTGAAAAATTAAACTATGTAAAAGAAGCCAGATACAAAACACCACATAGTGTATGCTTCTATTTATATGAAATGTCCAAAATAGGCAAATCCATAGAGATGGAAAGTAGATTAGTGGTTGCCAGGAGAAAGAATAGGGAATGACTATTAATGGGTATGGGATGTCTTTTTAGAGTGATGTAAATGTTCTGGATTTAGTGGCGATGACTGACATCTTTGTGAATATACATGAAAACCACTGAATTGTACACTTTTAAAAGGGTAAATTTATGGTATGTAAAATATATCTCAATTTTTAAAATTCTACTTAGGTGTTGGGGCATTGAAATCAGACATGGATTTAATTCCAACTGACTGCATGCTGTATGCCACAGGCAAGTCATTTAAGCCCTGTAAGCCTCATTTTCC
Source organism: Pongo abelii (assembly GCF_028885655.2). Taxonomy (NCBI): domain Eukaryota; kingdom Metazoa; phylum Chordata; class Mammalia; order Primates; family Hominidae; genus Pongo; species Pongo abelii. Next base: position 90,261,945 of record NC_071990.2, on the reverse strand, counting down.
TTCTCTGTAAAATGAGGGTGATAAAAAAATATTGATATGGTTACTGTGAGAACCAAAGAAGGTAATAAAGTGTTTGCCACAGTGATGAACATAGGAAATGCCCATTAACAATTAAAGTGAAAGAAATGGTAGGAACTGGCTCTCAGCCAACTTACCTTTTGACATTCCTGGGATATACTCAATGATTTCTATAAAATATTATGTAAGGAGTTAAACTGGTTTGCTGTTCAGTCAAAAGAGGAAAATCCTGCCATCAAGGAATATCCACAAGCAGAGAAACAGCAACTAATACAGAGGGGACGGCAAGAGTTGTTTCCCAAGCCCCGCTGGTGCGCTGCCAAGCAGCTGCTGTCAGGGAGCCCCTACATGAGTTAGCTGAGCAGGGCAGGCTGCCCCCCAGACCAGGTGACACCCCCGGAGGCCTGGGAACAAGACACCACACCTGATGGCTTTCCATCCCACCCCTTTGTCCTCAGTCATGGGCAAGAGCATCAACATCAGGTCTGCAGGCCATGACAAAGGCACATCCCACACCACACCAGTGAAACCACTCAGCTGGGCTGACTCTTATTGGAGGTAGCAGCAGAAAGGGCTGCCAACAGTGGTTTCCCACCTCTAAGACTGACCCTTGCCAGGTTAACTACTGTCCCCTACATCTGCCTCAACTCATTGCTAGAACACATATGTAACCCCCCCAAATAACAAGTTGTAACTAGTTACTGTTCTTAGCAATGGCCCACAACAGTGCCCCATAAAGAAGTTTCTTAAGGCCAGGCACAATGGTGTGCACCTGTAATCCCAGCACTTTGGGAGGCCGAGGTGGGAGGATCATTTGAACCCAGGAGGTGTGGCTGCAAAGAGCCGTGATCACGTCACTGCATTCCAGCCTGGACAACAGAGCGAGACCTTGTCTCAAAAAAATTAAAATAAAAAATGAAGTTTCTTAAAAGTGATATTTCACAGCAGCTCAACAGGTATCCTGTAAGTGCCGAGAACTAGAGAGGGGTTGACTGCAGGTGCTCCTCAGAGTCCTTCTTCAGCTGCTCATCTTGGAAAACGCCAATCACAGTGAGAAGGTCCTATGAAAAAGGGACGTCTCCCAATTTTTTCCTTCTTTTCTTTTTCTCTTAAATGTGATTTACTGCAGTTAAAAATATATAATAGGCAAGGCTCATACCTATAATCCCAGCACTTTGGGAGGTCAAGGTGGGCAGATCACTTGAGGTCAGGAGTTTGAGACCAGCCTGGCCGACATGATGAAACTCTGACTCTACTAAAAATACAAAATTAGCCAGGCATGATGGCGCACGGCTGTGGCCCCAGCTACTCGAGAGGCTGAGGCACCAGAATCACTTGAACCTGGGAGGTGGAGATTGCAGTGAGCCGAGATCACGCCACTGCATTCCAGCCTGGGTGACAGAGTGACAGAGTGAGACTCCATCTCAAAATCAATCGATCAATCAATCAATCAATCATCACACTGCTTTCAGCTCTTCTGTCCCCCCGCCTACCCCGCAACTTTTGGAACATCATTAGCTTGTTACACTGTCCTTTTTTCAAAAATTACATATATATGAAAAATTCTGACTGGTATATATATTTCTTAAGTTTTCATGGCTTGGCTGGAGAAGCAAAATAGCTGTTATAAACCAGATGGTTAACATTTTAGAGTCAGGTAAATTTAGGTTCAAATTCAAGCCCCACTCCCCTCCTGGTGTTTTTACTGTGAAGAAGCTGCTTAACTTCTCAAAGTGTCAGCTGTTTCTTTTGTAAACTGAGCATACTATCTCTTTGATAGATGGTTATAAAAATTAAAATAAGGCCGGGCGCAGTGGCTCACGCCGTAATCCCAGCACTTTGGGAGGCTGAGGCGGGGAGATCATGAGGTCAGGAGATCGAGACCATCCTGGATAACATGGTGAAACCCCATCTCTACTAAAAAAAATACAAAAAAATTAGCCGGGCGTGGTGGCGGGTGCCTGTGGTCCCAGCTGCTCAGGAGGCTGAGGCAGGAGAATGGTGTGAACCCAAGAGGAAGAGCTTGCAGTGAGCCGAGATCGCGCCACTGCACTCCAGTCTGGGCAACAGTGTGAGACTCTGTCTCAATAAATTAAAATAATATACACAGAACATTTAATCCAGATGCCATCTTTTAATAATGGTCAGTAAACGGTAGCCATGATTATTATTGCTATTATCATTGTTATAATAACAACCACGTTTGATTCAAGTTCAATGTTGTTTTCTTCAAGATTTAGTTCATCTTTTGGGGTTTGAAAACTTCAGGAGCAACACTTGGCCTCCTGAGAATCCTGTGACTGTACCCGTCACACAGTAATTCTGGGTTTAAATGAAGTACTTATCTGACCTCAGAAATAAAGTCTCATAGAGAAGGCTTGTACAAACACCTCCTGTGCACTACTTCATAATCCTCTCAGCTGCACTATCTCAGCTACTGCTGCTATGACCAGTAGAGCTACACAGCACCTCATCTGGGATGGAGTTTCTCTGACACCAAAGAGTGGGACCACCGCTACAGGAAACCACTGTCACAACCCAGAGGTGTGGAGAGTTTACCCAGATGGAACCACCCTGATACTTGTGATAAGGACATTTGGTGGACAAGTCCCAGAATCTTGAACTCCCCAATTCCCCTTAACTTTCTGGGCCAGTAGAAACAACCCTTTCTTTCTTTTTTTTTTTTTTTTTTTGAGATGGAGTCTGGCTCTGTCGCCGAGGCTGGAGTGCAGTGGCATGATCTCGGCTCACTGCAAGCTCCGCCTCCCTGGTTCACGCCATTCTCCTGCCTCAGCCGCCCAAGTAGCTGGGACTACAGGTGCCCGCCACCATGCCCGGCTAATTTTGTTTTTGTATTTTTAGTAGAGACGGGGTTTCACCGTGTCAGCCAGGATGGTCTGGATCTCCTGACCTCGTGATCTGCCCGCCTCTGCCTCCGCCTCCCAAAGTGCTGAGATTACAGGCGTGAGCCACCGTGCCTGGCCTGAAACAGCCCTTTCTTACTAGAGGAGAGCAACCTCTTCTTGCCTAGAAATCCTGTAAAGATCTCATCTGAGGCAGCTACTTCTTAAGATGATGCTTCCCGTCCTCAAATCCTTTTCACTCCACTTGATAGGATCATGCAGAGAATAGCTTCATGCTGAAGGACTTTCAGGACCCACTGGTTTTTTTGTTTGTTTTTTGTTTTTTGGGTTTTTTTTGAGACAAAGTCTCACTCTGTCGCCCAGGCTGGAGTACAGTGGCGCAATCTTGGCTCACTGCAACCTCTGCCTCCTGGGTTCAAGCAATTCTCCTGCATCAGCCTCCTGAGTAGCTGGAACTACAGGCACCCGCCACCACACCCAGCTAATTTTTTGTATTATTAGTAGCGACGGGGTTTCACCGTGTTAGCCAGGATGGTCTCGATCTCCTGACCTTGTGATCCGCCCGCCTTGGCCTCCAAAGTGCTGGGATTATAGACGTGAGCAACCGCACCCAGCCAGGACTCACTGCACTGATGGGAGCTTGGGGAACAGGCGGAAAGGGGAGGGTGATGAGGTGAATGTCAGGCTAGATTGGTGAGGCTTTATCTGCACGGGAGCACTCTGCTGTGACTTGTAGTTTAGTATTCCGGCAGACACCTAAAGCTGGTCCGCGGACACTGGGATGGCTCCTTGCAGCCTGAGCACAACAATGGCCTCATGTAAGTTAAATGGAGATGCTGGAACTGCCTTGGCAGAATATTGAGGAGGACAAAAGGCTCAAGAGTGGGCATGTAGTGTGGATCTCTTATGAAAGATCAGAAGAGCCAACCATCTGACCACGATCCCAGGAGGGCCGAGAGGTCACTTCCTTCACTAAAGGGATAAGTGCATCTGTGAGGGGCAGTGTCATTGAGAAGCTCAATGGTTTTGTCCTCTGTTGGCTGGAGTTGACAGTAAGAGATACTGCCATGGTATTGAGCTTTTTAATTAATGGGGGATGGTAGGATTCCAAAATGGCAGAGGCCAGGTGGTAACAATTAACCAGAGGCTAGATGGATGTAAATGTCATAACGGACAGCAAGGCCAGAGTGGCGACTGGAGTTCTTTGACTACAAAGGATCTGTGGCTGATTGGCATGGGCGAGATAGACAGAAACTGACAGGTGTGTTACCTGACTTGTATAAAAGAGAGGGAGCTGAAAAGCAGAGGCTGACATCAGATGCTGCAATTCAGTCTCAGAGTCTACTGTCTGAGGAGAGGACAGGTCTTGTTGAGGAAGGAGCCTGCAGTACCACACGCACAGTTCATATGATAAAGATTTCACTGATCCCTCTACAAAAGAACCTTCTACCACCTACTAGGATCACAGGCCACAGGCGGGTGCTGGGGAAAGGGGAATGCCAGATCTTTCAAAGACTGTTAGATATGGGTCTGAGCTGACCCTGACACCACAGGATCTAAAATGGTGGTTCTCTCATTAGAGTGGGGGCTTATGGAGTCCAGGGGACAAGTGGAGCTGTGGCCATGTCGGTTTCACAGTGGGTCTAGTAGGTCCACAGAAGCACCTTGTCCCCAAGTATATAATTGAGGTAAATATACTTAGAAACTAGCAGACCCTCAAAATGGTTCCCTGGATGAGGAAGAGTCAGAACACCCTCCACAGAAAAATAATATCTATAGGTCTTCCTTTTCTTAAGTCTATAAAGCAAAATATGGTATGTTGTCCCTGGAATAATAGCTGGCAGCCATCACTCATAAAAAGTAGTATATTTTCCTTTACAAGATGGCATCAAGGAATCTCTGCAGATTTGCTTTCGCCATGTCTGACATTCCTTGCATTTCCATATTTGGCAACCTAAATCCTATCTGCTATCAGGCAGGCTGAATGTTAAGTACCGTAAAAAACCCCAAGAACAAACAGACATTTGGCAATTTTTAACTGAATAAAGGTTATTCATTTGGATAAATAAAATCCCCACCCTTCCCACAAAGTTACATTCTGTTTAATGACCAGAAACAGAAGTTTGTTAGATAAACAGGAAGAACAAAAATGCTACCAGTTTCTGAAATTGAAATTAGAAGGCTGCAATTAAGAATACCTTTCAGTAAATGTTTGCCCTCATATGAGTAGATTGTGGAGTGAAGTGATTTAGCACTGAATTACTTATACTGGTGATCTTAAATAATTTCAGGTGTCAGAGCTGATCCAAACAGTGAGACAAAAGTCTTGAGGTTAAAAGACAATGTCCTACTCTAACCCTGACTTGTCTTCACAGTGCTTTGCAAACAGTAGATACTCATTAACCAGTTGGTGAGAGCTGTTTCTATATGACAAGAGACCTCTAGAAAAGTGGAATCAGGTACGAGGACTTTTAGTAATGTCAAAGGACTTGGTGTCCTATACTATCTATGCCTCCTGTGTCTCACGGGGGTGGTCAAAGAGTTGACGAGATGAAGTTTCCCTTTCTAAAAGTATCCCATAGATGTAAATAAGCATAGAGATAAATGAAAGAGGAATAACAGGATTAGAATATCACCACTGTGCATTGTCTAATACACTAATGGCTCTTGACAATAATCATCAACAGGTAACACCACAGAAAGAGACAAGCAGCAACTAGACAGTGTGTCCTCCTGCTAAAAGTACGTAACATCAGTTGTGAAGTAGTTCTGTCCCTCTCACCCAGAAAAAGGGCCCGACTCTGACGAAGCTTTCAGGAAATCTAACTACCAAGGTACAGGAAATAGAAACAGAAGAGCACGTTAAATGACACCACAGGCATGTTTGTTTCTAACTTGGTTTTTCAGTTCTAACCTGTCACTATTTTAAAAATTGTATTGATAAATACAATAAAAATACATTAGAAAAGAGAAAAAATACCTATAAAATATAAGCCCCAATTTTTTATTCATAGATTCAAAAGACATAAAAGTACATTCTAATTAGAAAAAAAAGAACAAGAAAAAAAATTAGGAAAGCTATACACATTATTTATCGAAGGTGCAAATACAGACAATTATTAGAAAATTCCTATTATACTCACAACTTTCTGTTATTCTGCAGTCATAACTAAGTAAAGTTATGAGACTCCATAAAAAAACTACATATAAGATATATATAAAACTATATATATATCTATGAAAACTATATATAGGAACTGATAAACAAATACAGTAATGTTGCAGGATACAAAAATCAACAGTATTTCTATATGCCAACAGTGAACAATGTAAAAAAGAAATCTAAAAAGTAATTCTATTTATAATAGCCACACATACTGGGAGGCTGAGGCAGGCGGATCACAAGGTCAGGAGTTCAGGACCAGCCTGGCCAACACAGTGAAATCCCGTCTCTACCAAAAATACAAAACATTAGCCAGACGTAGTGGCGGGTGCCTGTAATTCCAGCTACTCGGGAGGCTGAGGCAGGAGAATCGCTCGAACTCGGAATGTGGAGGTTGCAGTGAGCAGAGATAGCGCCACCGCACTCCAGCCTGGGTGACAGTGTGAGACTCCATCTCAAAAAAAAAAAAAAAAAAAAAAAAAAAGCCACACGTAAAATTAAATACCTAGAAATAAACTTAACCAAAGAAGTGAAAGATCTCTATAATGAAAACTATAAAACACTGATAAAAGAAATTGAAGAGGACACCAAAAAATGGAAAAATATTCCATGTTCACGGATTGGAAGAAATCAATATTGTTAAAATGTCCATACTACCCAAAGCAATCTATAGACTCAATGTAATCCTTATCAAAATACCAATGACGTTCTTCACAGAAATAGAAAAAAAAAATCCTAAAATTTATATGGAACCACAAAAGACCCAGAGTAACCAATGCTACCTTAAGCAAAAAGAAGAAAACTGGAGGAATCACATTACCTGATTTCAAATTATACTACACCGCTATAGTAACCAAAACAGCAAGGTACTGGCATACAAACAGACACACAGGCCAATGAAACAGAATAGGGAAACCAGAAACAAATCCATATACCTACAGTGAACTCATTTTTGACAAAGGTGCCAAAAACATATACTGGGGGAAAGATCGTCTTTTCAATAAATGTTGCTGGGAAAACTGGATATCCATATGCAGTAAAATGAAACTAGACCCCATCTCTTGCCATATTCAAAAATCATATCAAAATGGATTAAAGACTTAAATCTAAGACCGCAACCATGAAACAACTACAAGGAAACACTGGGGAAAATCTCTGGGACATTGGTCTGGGCAAAAATTTCTTGAGCAATACCCCACAAGCACAAGCAACCAACACAAAGAAATGGACAAATCGGTCATATCAAGTTAAAAAGCTTCTGCACAGCAAAGGAAACAATCAACAAAGTGAAGAGACAACCTACAGAATGGAAGAAAATATCTGCAAACTATCCACCTGACAAGGGATTAATAACAAGAATATATAAGGAGCTCAAACAACTCTATAGGAAAAAAAATCTAACAATCCAAACAAAAGATGGGCAAAAGATTTGAGTAGATATTTCTCAAAAGAAGACATACAAATGACAGATATATGAAAAGATGCTCAATATCACTGATCAGAGAAATGCAAACCAAAATTACAAGATATCACCTCACCCCAGTTAAAATGGCTTAATATCCAAAAGACAAGCAATAACAAATGTTGGCGAGGATGTGGAGAGAAGTGAACCCTTGTACACTATTGGTGGGAATGTAAGTTAGTACAACCACTATGGAGAACAGTTTGAAGGGCCCTCAAAAAACTAAAAATTGAGCTACGATATGATCCAGCAATCCCACTGCTGGGTACATTCCCAAAAGAAAGGAAACCAGTATATCAAAAAAAATCTGAACTCCTATGCTTGTTGCAGCACTGTTTACAATAGCTAAGATTTGGAAGCAACCTAAGTGTCCATCAACAGATGAATGGATAACAAAAATGTGGTTATTCAGCCATAAAAAATAATGAGATCCAGTCATTAGCAACAACATGAATGGAACTGGAGATCATCACGTTAAGTAAAATAAGCCAGGCACAGAAAGACAAACATCGCAAAAACATCTGGGGTTTTTTTTTTTTTTTTTTTTGTAGAATCCAAAAATCAAATCAATTGAACCTATGGACATAGAGAGTAGAAGGATGGTTACCAGGGGTTGGGGAGTTATTGGGGGCTGGGTGGAGGGAGGTGAGGATGACTAAGGGGTGTAAAAAAAAAGATAAGAAGACCTACTATTTGATAGCACAGCAGAGTGACTACAGTCAATAACTACATTTAAAATAACAAAGAATGCAACTCGATGGATAAATGTTTGAGGGGATGGACACCTCATTCTTCATGATGTGTGTATTTCACATTGCACGCCTATATCAAAACATCTCATGTACCTCATAAATATATATACAGACTATATGCCCACAAAAATGAAAAGAAAATTTAAAAATAAAGTTATAAAGGAGGTAGCAATTCTTCATAATAAATGCTTATATACATACTGCATAAACACCATGTATATCATTATTTTTCATATTAAAAATTTTAAATAAGTTTTCTTCTAGCCTATTAATCCTAACCTGGGTTAAGGACAACACTACTTGGGGATATTTATACTAACTGTTTCAATGTTTAATAACAATCACAGTAGAAAAAAACAGTCTCACAGAGGTATGCTTATGTAAATGAAACAACAGATTTTAAAGTAATTTTTAAATCCATAATTAACTCCAAGATATAGTAACTCCAAGATATTTACTTTTTAACTTTTATTCAAAATGAGACAACTGACATTCCATTTTAATAATTCACCTTAAATTTATAATAGCCAATTTTAGTAATTCATCCTGTAACATTAAATTTAAATTATCTTTCAATGAAAGAAATAGATTCCTAAATCCATGTATTTCCCATATGTGGATCTTCTTTTAATGAACAATTAAAATCAAACATTTATAAAATTCAAAAGGTTGTACCTAGGTATAATCACATGTAGATATTGTTCGCTAGTTATCAAATTATGGAATATGTCATAAGAATCTGTTGAAACTGTTCTTCCAAGTTTTTTTTTTGGCCTTTTGATCTTGTCATTGAAAAACGTGTTGCTTTTCTTCTTTGCACGGAAGTATTAAGATCATTAAAATATCAAAAAGATCAAATTCACATTTTTTTTTTTTAAAGAAAAAGTTGGAACCAAACTGGTTTCTTATCCTGAGGAACTCTAGGATTTCCTACATTTGATGGAATTTTCCCCTAGATAATCACCATACTTCAACATGTAGTAACCATTGTTTATGATCACCTTCCACTTAACACATGATAGAGTCTTGACCTTAACAGACTAGCTTTTATCTAAATAAATAAATTTCACTGCATTACTAAGCCTGTTTAATTCTGCTGAAATTTTTTCATGGTAAGATATTCTTGAAGGAAACAGTATGTTGACTTACATTCTGGTATATGCTTCTTCTGCTCTGTAATTACTCTAGAATGCTTTCCTGTATTGTAGCAGCACCTTAGAATATCCCCATACACACAATTTAAACCCAAATCATGTTTGCCGATGATGATGTTCATGTGCTTGGATGTTGCAGCAATGTCAAATTGCTGTAATAGTTTCTAAACATTTACTGTCAATTTCTATACTTTTCACAAACCAGCATTAGATCACACTTTGAGAAGCTCTGCTGTAAAAGACAAAAGACCTGATTGCTTCAACAAAAACAGAAAATTGCAAGGGGAAAAATGAGATGGAGAAGAAACGTAGAGATTAAGATTTAAGAGATTTATCATCCAATGACTATGATCTTTGGATCCCAATAAAAAAACTTAAAATGTTATGTGACAATCAAAAAAATGTAAGTAAGTACTAAATATTTTAGGATACTTTTTGAATGTGTGGTAAAGATATTGTGGTTATGTTTTTTTAGAAGAGTGCATTTAGAGAGATACAAACTAAAATGCTGTAGTTGAGGATGAAATGACATGCTGTCTGGGATTTGCCACAAAGTAACTTGGGAGAGATTGGCATGTAAAGTCCATTATATAATACTATTCTTGCCACCTTTTTTCTTTTCTTCTTTTTTTTTTTTTTTTTTGGAGACAATGTCTCACTCTGTCAGCACAATCATAGCTCACGTTTGCAACCTCTACCTTCTGGGCTCAAGCCATCCTCCTGCCTCAGCCTCCTGAGTAGCTGGGACTGCAGGCGCATGCCATTATGCCCGACTAATTTTTCTTCTTTTTGTAGAGACAGTCTTGCTTTGTTACCCAGGCTGGTCAAGCAATCCTCCCACCTCAGCATCCCCAAGTGCTGGGATTACAGGCATGAGCCATCTTGCTACTTTTATATGTGCTTAAAATTTTTATTATAAAATATAAAACATATAATTATATAATAATTCAGATTTTTGTGGTCTAGGTAGCCACTCAGAGCATATTAAGTTCCTTTGCAAACCAACATCTAAACACAAGCACTTGTCCATTTTGTTTCATCATTACTGGACTCATTTAGCATCTGAATTGAACATGGATTTGGGTTGAAGAAGAATCACTGGCAATTAGCATCTGAAACATACCAGTATCAATGCTCTAAAACCTTGTGGGGTGTGTGGGTGGGGTTCCTGCAGAAATAATGTAAAGTAATACCTTCACAAGTATGTCACTGTACACTCTGTAATGGGGCTTTCCTTGCTAGGTCAGCATCATGCTCATTTTAATTGTTATTTTAATTATAATTGCAAAAGTAATATACCATAAATTGTATTGTAAAATCAAATTCAAATGCAATAGATAAAGCAAAATTCCCCTAGGCCTCATCTTTTCTTGATTCTCTTCTTATAGGAAACCATGTTCCCAGTTTGTTGTCATCCTTTCTACACTATTTCTGTACACACACACACACACACACAGTAGCACAAATCACAAACTCTCTCATCTGTGCATGTATATTTTAGTACAAATATCGTAACTACTACTTGCAATTGCTTTAAAAAAAAAAAAAACTGCTATGACTGGGCATGGTGGCTCACACCTGCAATCCCAGGACCCCTCGGGAGGTTTACAAAAAACCAAAGGTTGTTTCCTATTGCTTATTTCTGTTACAAATAATGTTGTAATGAACAGATGTCTCTTTGTACCCATCATAATCATTTCCAGATGAGTACATGAAGGTAAAAGACCGCAACTGTCTTGCCCAGGCTTGCAATATGTCCTAGAGCAGAACAGAAAGGACCCACCAGCCTGCTGGCTTGCTTTGCAAAGTTCTCCCTAGATAATATGAAGAGCATTCAGTTTGCTCTTCCAACGTCTCAATGTGCTTATGACAGCACACGCGCAGACACACACACACATTCAAGTCACCCTGACAGGGAAGCCTTTGGAGACAATGCCTATTGAATCAGCTACATTCCTTAACAAACTCCCAAACATGTCTTCGACACATACAGGGCCACAGAGGACAGTCACGCTGCATTTCACTGAGAGCATGTTCCACCACTCTGAGCCTGAAAGCAATGCAGAGTTGAGTTCATGGCAGCACACACTTTCTTCTCAATAGTGCCTCAGTTGGTGAGGATGTAGCTTTCCTGCCACTTTACCGAGAAAGGGCAGCTGGGAAAACAAAGACGCAGAGGCAGCCCACCTGGAAATCAGGTGAAACCCAGAAAAGACATGTGTGGACCCAGCAAGAGTGCTAATGTTTATTGAGCTTTTTGCTATGGGCCACACATTGTGGTAAGGTTTTTTTTTTCTCTCTCTTTCTTTCTGAAACAGTCTCACTACTTCGCTCAGGCTGGAGTGCATTAGTGCGATCTCGGCTTACTGCAACCTCCGTTTTCCAGGTTCAAGGGATTATCATGCCTCAGCCTCCCAAGTAACTGGGATTACAGGCATGTGCCACCATGCCCGGCTAATTTTGGTATTTTAGTAGAGATGGTGTTTCCACCATGTTGGCCAGGCTGGTCTCAAACTCCTGGCCTCAAGCAATCCACCTGCTTTGGCCTCCCAAAGTGCTGTGATTACAGACACGAGCCACCACACCTGGCCTGTGATACAGTCTTCATTTAATCCTCCGACAACCCAAGGGATTGGCCCTATTATACCCACATTTCAGATGAGGAAAGTGAACGAGAGACCACGTACTTGGGATTGCACAACTGGTAAGTGGTGGTGTCTGGATGTGAGCCGAGGTGGTCTAATTCTACAGCAACTGCTTGGAACTGTCGTGTGACACTGCTTCCCTAGCTTCAAGAAGGAATCAACTTTCCACATTAGGTCAAGGACAGGTCAAGTGCTGTTGTATGCTTTCAAGAGAAACACATTTTGACTTAAGTTTGTCCTGCATAAGGTCAATGGAGCAAAGCCCTGAAGTCCTGGTCACTACTGCCAGGAGTTCTCTGTAGAGCTGCCCGCTCAATGGAGAAGTTGTCTTGTGTATGGCCAGGTACAGGGCAAGAATTCAACCAAACAACCATATGTGCATCACGTTCCATATTTATTGGCGAATCCAAAGCACAGTATTTTTGCATTGATCTGTGAGTGTGTGTGCTTGTATTTTAAACTACGGTTTTAGTCTGTTGTTTCAGCTGTCAAAATGCAATGGCTGAGGAAACATGCAGCCTATGGTAGTAGAGTTTCAAACCAAATATATATTTTTTCCCCCCGGATGGCTAATTCTTGGAAATTTTATCCCATTTTATACTGCAGGCCCTTGAGGTTTACCACTTGCAAACATTTAATGAAAGTCAAAGTTTGATATCATCTAGGGGCACACTTCTCCCCCTCTCCTAAGTCAGGATGCACTTACATTAAGTTAATCAAAAGGAAGTTTTAAATATACATTCCATTTTTAATGAACTTGATTAAAGTGGCAAATGAGAACTTTACTCTTGTTTAAGACTTTGAATGCCTTTTTTTCCCCCCAAAGAAGCTATGTGCTCTACTTAAGCTGAGCTGAGAGTCCGAAGAGAGTCCTGCTAATGGTTTGCCAGGTTTCTGCAGAGGTTTCCATTTCCATCTGCCAAGTGTGCAGCACCACCTTGCAAATTCAGGTGGGAGGGTGGGGATGAGAAGCCTTTCTCAGGCATTAGCTCCCTAGGTCCAAAACATTTCTGGCAGGTTGAGATGGAATAGCTGCCTCTCTCCCTGAACTCCACAGGCCATCATATTACTGAGTTCTATATTTTCTGCATAACAACCAACACCACTTGAACTTACCTGGTTGACTAATTTACTTCCGTGCATCTTGTCTCCCCTCACCCTCATCCCCATGAGAGCTCCAAGAGGGCAGGAACCCTATTAATGCTCACCACTGAACCCCTGCACCTAGAAAGTCCCTGGGCACAGCAGCACTTATAAATATTTGTTGCATGAACAGATGGATGAATGGATGAGTAGATACAAGATGTCTAATCAAGAAAGTAAAAACAGAATCTGAAGACAGTTCTAAATGATCACCCTATCCACAAAAAAAAATCACTTTATGAACTCACTGGCCAGGAGAAAGCCACAAATCTTAATTCCTTCCCACACTTAGAAGGGGAGGCACAAGCTTTTTTCTCTTTTCCCATGCCACTTTTATGTTCAGAAAAGAACTTTTTCATAAGATGGGTTTTCTTTATTCTTTTCTTCTTTTTTGGCAGAGGCAATAACCACAGGGTAATTATAGGCTTTACACCTAACAGGATCATAAATTAATTGAAAAGCTTTGTACTTTCCACAACTCATCTCTCCTTTGACTATCGGCAAGAATCTGTTAGGGTGGCAACATGATATCAACTGAGTAGTTAGAGACAAATGCAGCAAGTCAGCCATAAAATTGTCTAATTGGCTTTGAAAATTAAACTCTTTTACAGCAGAGCTAAATTTAGCTGCATTATTAATATTGTGACTTGGCAGAGAAAAAAATAACTTATCCCATCATCTGGGGAATTAGTTTGTAATTTAACACAATGCAATAGGCAGTTAGAAAACAATATCCCAATATTCTGTGTGTGTAGACGTATTCTCAAGTCACCTTGGGAAGAAGACAGCCTCAAAACATACAGGTATATACTGGATTTCAGAAAATCGCATCTTTTTATTGGACCAGGTACCGCCAGACACCCCCTTCCCCAGGTCACTGAGAGATGCCAACTCAAAGAAACCAGCCTCCCCAATCAGCTCCCACTCAGTCACTGTAAGTGGAAGACAGGCAGAGAGGGCTGCTCTCAGGGGAGTACACTGGTCATGGAGAAGCATTCATACACACACACACACACACACACACACACACACACTCTCTCTCTCTCATTCGTGGTGGCTGGAGACAAAGGAGCACCTGTAAAGATCAGGAGTACCTTCAGTAAGCAGAGAGCAGCATTCTGCTTCTCAACTGGGTATCTGCTTAGCCAGCAACCTTGCTCTCTTGCTCCCATTTACTGGGGCAGAGGAAAAAAGTACTGAAGATGGTCCAGAGAAGACTACAGAGTGAAGAGGGTACCAGGTCAGATACCAGACTCTTGAGAGATGGAAATGGCTCCTATGGTGTGAGGCAGAGAACACTGCCTATGGTAGGAGGCAGAGAACATTGTGGGGCATCCAAGGGCTACTTATCTCATTAGGTTGCTGCAAGTTGTCAAATAGGATAATACCTGACTCCATGGTTACACTCATTATTATTTTATTTAAAGCCCAGCTTCTATACGACTATACAATCTTGGACAAGTCCCTAACCTCTCTGGGCCTCAGTCTATAAAAGTGAAGATCACAGTTAGTATTTACGTATGTCAAGAGCCTAGTATCTTCACCAGCCTGGGCAACATGGCAAAATCCCATCTCTATAAAAAATACAAAAAATCGGCCAGGAGCAGTGGCTTACGCCTGTCATCCCAGCACTTTGGGAGGCTGAGGGAGGTGGATCACGAGGTCGGGAGTTCAAGAACAGCCTGACCAACATGGTGAAACCCCGCCTCTACTAAAAATAAAAAAAAAATTAGCCAAACATGGTGGCACATGCTGTAAGCCCAGCTACTCAGGAGGCTGAGGCAGGAGAATCGCTTGAACCTGGGAGGCGGAGGTTGCAGTGAGCCAAGATCACGCCACTGGCTCCAGCCTGGGCAACAGAGCGAGACTCCACCTCAAAAAAAAAAAAAATACAAAAAATCAGCTGGACATGGTGGCACATGGCTGTGATCCCAGCTACTCAGGAGGCTGAGGTGTGAGGATGGCTTGAGCCCGGGAGGCGAAGGTTGAAGTGAGCCAAGATCGTGCCATTGCGCTCCAACTTGGGTGACAGAGTGAGATCCCATCTCAAAAAAAAAAAAGAAAAAAAAATCAATCTAGTATCCTGTAAACTTTCAATACGTTCTTTCATTCATTGAATGATCTTTGAGCAGCCGGGAAGTGTCAGACATGTAACAGCAAAACAGATAAGCTCCCTGCCCTCACGGAGCTTAAGTTCTAGTGGGGAAGGCTGACAATGAACAAGGAACTCTAATTGTGATATGCGTTATCAAGGAAAGTGTAGTGTGCTCTGGTGACATATATCAGAGGGAATAAACCTAGCCAGGGAAATTTGGGAAGTGTCCTTTAAGAAAGGGGAATTTCAGCTGATAGGTGAATTAGAATTAGCCACATTTAAAAAGCACTCCAGATGGAATAAACAGCATGTACAAAGCCCAGAGTTCAGAATTAGTGTAACATATTAGAAAAGTTAGGAGAGGTCCAGTATAAACAGACGACAAAAAGCAAAAGAGGGAGGTGATGGTTAATAATGTCAACTTGACTGGGCCACAGGGTGCCCTGATATTTGGTTAAACATGATTCAGGGTATTTCTGTGAGAGTGTTTTTGGATGACATTAACATTTAAATTGATAGACTGAATAAAGCAGATTGGTTCCATAATGTGTGTGGGCCTCATCCATTCAGTTGAGGGCCTAAACAGAACAAAAAGACCAGCCTCTCCCAAGCAAGAGATAATTTCCCAGCAGACTGACTTCAGACTTCATCCGCAACATTGGCTCTTCCTTGTTGGTTCTACAACAGACAGTCTGTCTTGAACCACATCAGCTCTCTTAGGTCTCCAGCCTGCTGGCCTTAGGACTCAAACCGCACCACTGACTCTTCTGGGTTTCCAGCATGCCAACCCACCCTACAGATTTTGGATTCACCAGTCTCCATATGGCATGAGCCAATTCTTTCTACTAAACCTTTTTCTCTATATACACACAACCTATTGGCCTTTTTTGTAGAAGAATCCTAATACAGGGAGTGAGGAGAGACAAGGTGGTAGTGTGGGCCACCCAAAGGTCCGGTGATACTGGCAGGTAAGTCATGGGATATAAGATCAAAGAAGGGATACAGGGCAATAGTGAACTCCAGGAGGGCATTTTGGAGGAAGGTCTAAGAGACCAGATCTGCAATTTTTTAAATGGTCTGCCACAGTGTGGCATGAAGACTGGAGGGATGGGGCAATGACGGAGCCAGGAGATATCGCTGTGAGATGTTGCTGCAAGCAGCATGTGCAGATGTCAAAGTCTTGGACTAGGGGGAGAATGCGGAGAAGCAGAAATGGAAGAATCCATAAAATATCAAGATGCTTCGATTCACATGGTTGGATATTAATGCCTTTTCTCTTAGAAATGGGAGATAAAACATTCTATAAACTTCCTTCAAGGAAAGTACTTCCTAGTAACAGGGATTCATTGGTTCCTCCATTTGAGCATATTTATTTGCCCATATCTTCCATTCTATTGTTTCTGCTACCTCCTTTCCTCATCCTAACAGTGACATAACTGTGAAAACAGGAGCTAAGAGAAAGAACAGATCGGCATTTTGGCTGGATTCCCAGACAGGAGCGCACCTTCCACGCACTGGCAGGCAGATGCGTGCTCACAGGCCCCAAGCCACCTCTCCTTCCCATAGACACATGGCTCTCTGAGGTGTGCAGCCACAGTGATTTATCATGTATCCTTTACTTACAACTCCTAAGGCACACTGGGGATAATAATGCCTGCCTCGGGATCTCATGATTACACTTTATGCGTATGTGTCATGAAAACAAACCCAACAGACTTTGTAACTCCTGACATTCCAATGTTGAATTTAATAAATAGATCTGTTCCTTGAGGTAGTATCCATGACTTTCAAGTGGTCGGCCATTGAGCAGCATGAAGACTAGAGGACTGAGACAATGGCAGAGCCGGGAGATACCAATGTAGCTGTTACCGGAACCTCTCCACCCAGCAAGTACAACTTTCAGAATCCAGTTCTCCATTTCTCCCGGAACATTTTCAAAGCAAGCCCTCCTGGCTTTTACCACGTTCTTTATTCCTCCAACCAGAGCCCTTCCTGCTGGCCCTGACTGGCCCCAAGATAAAGCACTGTGAGTGGCCAGCCTGGTGCTGTCTGGGCACTGCACAAAATGAACACCACTGATGGTCTGTCTCCCTCTCCCTGAAAGCAAACTGTGCTACTTAACTCCCAGTTGCCACTGAAAGAGTGTTTTTACTCACTTAAGGTCACCACAGAATGAGGCCAAACAAAAAAGGCTTCCAAAACAGTGATCTACTCCCCCTTCCCTAATCAATAAGATTTGGGCATGTCTCATTTTATGGCGCTTCACTCTGTTGTGCTTCACAGATTTTTTTTATTTTAAACAAATTGAAGGTTTGTGGCAACCTTACCTTGAGCAAGTCGTATCAGCGCCATTTTTTCCAACGACATGTGCTCACTTCATGTCCATATGTCATACATTTTGCTAATTCTTTCAATATTTCAAACTTTTTTTTTTTCTGAGACAGGGTCTCACTCTGTTGCCCAGGCTGGAGTGTAGTGGCACAGTCACAGCTCACTGCAGCCTCAACCTCCTGGGCTCAAGCAATCCTCCCAAGTAAGCCTCTCAAGTTGCTGGGACTACAAGCACACACAACCATGCCCAACTAATTTTTGTATTTTTTTGTATAGGCAGGGTTTCACCACATTGCCCAGGCTGGTCTCGACCTCCTGGGCTCAAGTGATCCACCCACCTCGGCCTCCCCAAGTGCTAGGATTACAGACGTGAACCACCATGCCCAGCCCTCAAACTGTTTTGTTATTATATTTCTTATGGCGCTCTGTGATCAGTGATCTTTTATGTTACTATTGTAACTGTTTTGGGGTACCTTGAACCACACCACATAAAATGGAAAACTTAATTGGTAAATGTTATGTGTGCTCTGACTGCTCTACCAACCCATGGTTCCCCTTCTCTCTCCCTCTCCTTGGGCCTCCCTATTCGCTGAGACACAACAAAATCAAAATTAGGCCAATTGATAACCGTACAATGTCCTCTAAGTGAAAGGACAAGTTTCATATCTCTCACTTTAAATCAAAATCTAGAAATGATTATACTTAATGAAGAAGGCATGTCAAAGCTGAGAAAGGCCAAAAGCTAGGCCACTAACACCAGTTAGCCAAGTTGTGAATGCAAAGGAAGAGTTCTTAAAGGAAAAGAAAAGTGCTGCTCCAGTGAACACATGAATAATGAAGTGAAACAGCCTTATTGCTGATATGGAGAACGTTTGGTCTGGATAGAAGATCAAACCAGACACAACATTCCCTTGAACCAAACCTAATCCAGAGCACAGCCCTAACTCTCTTCAGTTTTACAAAGGCTGAGAGGTGAGGAAGCTGCAGAAGAAAAGTCTAAAGCTAGCAGAAGTTGGTTCATGAGGTTTAAGGAAAGGAATCATCTTTCATAACTAAAAGTGTGAGGTGAAGCAGCAAGTGCTGATGTAGAAGTTACAGTAAGTTATCTAAGAAGAGAAAATCTAGCTAAGATAATTGATGACGGTGGCTACGCTAAACAACAGATTTTTCAATGTACATGAATCAGCCTTCTACTGGAAGAAGATTCCATCTAAGACTTTCATAGCTAGAGGGAAGTCAATACCTGTCTTCAAAGCTTCAAAGGACAGGGTGACTCTCTTGTTAGGGGCTAATGCAGCTGGTGACTTTAAGTGAAGTGAATGTTGATGTGCCAATCCCAGGGCCCTTTCAAATTACGCTAATTCTACTCTGCCTCTACTCTATAAATGGAACAACAAAGGCCAGATGACAGCACATCTGTTTACATCATGGCTTACTGAATAAGTCCATGCTTATTGAGACCTACTGCTCAGATAACAAGATTCCCTTCCAAATATTACTGCTCACTGATGATACACCTGGTCACCCAAGAGCTCTGATGGAGATATACAAAAAGATTACTGTTGTTTTCATGCCTACTAAACAAAACATCCATCCTGCAGCCCATGGATCAAGGATTTAATTTCTATTTCCAAGTCTTAATACATTTTGTAAGGCCAAAGCTGCCACAGTAAGTGACTGCTCTGATGGATCTGGGGAAAGTAAATGGAAAACCTTCTGGAAAGGCTTCACATTCTAGATGCCATTAGGAACATTCGTGATTCCCAAGAAGAGGTCAAAATAACATTAACAGGAGTTTGGAAGAAGTTGTTTCTAACCCTCATGGATTACTTTGAGAAGTTCAAGACTTCAGTGGAAGAAATAACTTACTTTTTGGTGGAAACAGCAAGAGAACTAGAATTAGAAGTGGAGCCTGAAGACGTGACTGAATTGCTATAATCTCATGATAAAACTTGAATGAATGAGGAGTTCCTTCTTACAGATGAGCAAAGAAAGTGGTTTCTTGAGATGAAATCTACTCCTGGTGAAGATGCTGTGAACACTGTTGAAATGACAACAAAAAATTTAGAATAGTACATAAATGTATTTGACAAGGCAGCAATAGGATTTGAGAAGATTGACTCCAATTTTGAAGGAAGTTCTACTGTGAGTAAAGTGCTATCAAACAGCATCACATGCTACAGAGAAATCTTTTGTGAAAGAAGAGTCAATCGATCTGGCAAACCCACTATTGTCTGACTTTACGAAACTGTGGCTGGGTGCGATGGGGCTCATGCCTGTAATCCCAGCACTTTGCGGGACCAAGGCAGGAGGATTGCTTGAGCCCAGAATTTTAAGATCAGCTTGGGCAACATAGTGAGACCTTGTTGCTACCAAACATTTAAAAAATTAGCCAGGCATTGTGGTGTGTGCCTACAGTCCCAGAAACTTTGGAGGCTGAGGTGGGAGGAGCACTGGAGCCTGGGAGTTTGAGGTTACAGTGAGCTGTGATCGCGCTATTACACTCCAGCCTGAGTGACAGAGCAAGACTCTGTCAAAAAACAAAACAAAACAAAACAAACAAAATTGCCATAGCAACCCAACCTTTAGTAACCACCACCCTGATTAGTCAGCAGTCATCAACACTGAGGTAAGACCCTCCACCAGCAGAAACCTCCACCAGCAAAAAGATTGCATTTAGCTGAAGGCTTAAATGATCATTAGCATTTTTAGCAAAAGTTTTTTTGTTGTTGTTGTTGTTGTTTTTTTTTTTTGAGACGGAGTCTCCCTGTCTTGCTCAGTTACCTAGGCTGGAGGACAGTGGAGCCATCTCAGCTTACTATAACCTATGCCTCCCGGGTTCAAGCGATTCTCCTGCCTCAGCCTCCCAAGTAGCTGGGATTACAGGCACCCACCAACATGATCAGCTATTTTTTGTATTTTTAGTAGAGACAGGGTTCCACCATGTTGGCCAGGCTGGTCTCGAACTCCTGTCATCAGGTGATCCACCCTCCTCACTTCCCAAAGTGCTGGGATTACAGGAATGAGTCACTGTGCCTGACTAAAAGTATTTTTAAATTATGGTATATATACTGTCCTTTTAGACATAATCCTTTTGCATACTTACTGGACTACAGTATAATATAAACATAACTTTTATATATACTGGGAAACCAAAAATGCCTGTGACTAGTTCTATTGCAATATTTGCTTAATGCAGTGGTCTGAAACTGAACCTGCTGTATTTCCAACATATACCTATGCCTGTGATTGTTAATTTCACGTGTGAACTCAACTGTGGTAAGGGATGCCCAGATATCTGGTTAAACATTATGTATGGGTATGTGTCTAAGGATGTTTCTGGAAGATACTAGCATTTGAATTGTTGGACTTAATAAAGCAGATTGCCCTCCCCAATGTAGGTGAGCATCATCCAACCTGCTGAGGGCCCGAACAGAACAAAAAGGCCAAGGTGGGAGAGTCACTTGAAGGCTGAAGTCTGTGCCTGACAGTTGAGCTGGGAATTTTCTCCTGCCCTTGGCTCTTCTGGTTTTCAGGCCTTCAGACTTGGGTTGGAGCCTACGCCATAGGCTCCCTGCCCCTCAGGCCTTCAGATCTATACCACTGGTTTTCCTGGGTCTCCAGCGTACAGATGGCAGATCATGGGACTTCTCGGTTTCCATAACTGTGTGAGCCACTACCTTAAAATAAATTTCTATCTGTATGTCCTATTGATTCTGTTTCTCGGAGAACCCTGACTAATACCATAGTTTAGGAGCCCTCGCCCCATGCCCATCAGGAAATGGTAAACAGGGCATACATTTCTTGCAGATCTGAATCACTGTGAAATGGGCAGAGTTCTACTAGGTACTCTCTCCAGCTCAGGCCAGGGCTGCAATTTGAGAAGCCACATTTTAGAGCCTGCCAACAGGACTACTGTGGGCTGACAGCTGCTGTTACTCTTTCTTGAGAGTTCATAGATGAAAAGGTGTAGCAGCAAGGCTGAAGGAGGGAATGGAAGGCTCAAACTGCCACCTCTTTGGTTCATGAATGTTCAACTTTTGTGGCTCCCTGGATGTCAGCACCAGAGATTATGGGGAAACTGGATGGGGTAGTCCATTAGACCACTCTGGACCATTAAAAGCCCCTGGCAACCAGAATGCGTGTACACACATAATTGGTATCTCACAAGCAAGCCAGCAGCTCATGGCAGTGTGATCTGAGAGACTAAAATAGATTTCCCTTTATCAACTAAGACAAACACTAAGGTTAAGGAAACAAAAGTTACCCATAGGCAGAGGGTAGAGGGTTCAGGGCTTGGCGGGCATAGCCCTGAATTCCTAAATTCCTACGGCTACAAGAAAAACCACATTCTTGCCAAACTCCCTAAAAATAGGAGCTGTCAGACAAATTGTCTTCCTAAATCTGATTTACAACCCAGACCACTACAACTCCAATTGGACAGAGAATGGGACTTACATACATTCTTTCCTGATAAGAAGTGCAGACCTCAAGCCAGTTTTGACCAGCTTACAGAGACTGCGTTTCGTGGCCTATAGTTCACCTTTAGACAGAGAGCCAAATTCCACTTTGCTTTAATGTTAAAATCCCACCCCAAAGTGAACATGAGATATATGTTACATGTTTACTCATTGTTCATGTGCAGGACTCCCCTCACAACTATGTATAGCTTTTCCCCCAAACCTGCTGAATATGTATGACTCTATTCTATGATACAGGCCCAGTGAGGCATAAAACCCAACCTGCCCCTTCTCTATGCAAAAAGAGAACACCTTTGGTCCATGCCAGAGGCTGTCTCTTCCTGGTTTGCCTACTGATAGTATTGCCAATAATCCTTTCTACTCATTAGCCACACTGGTGGTCCTTTGGACAACAGCAGCAAGAGGATGCCACAGGATATATTTAAAATGCACAAAAATAACAGCGTGGAAATGCTGGATTCCCAGTGAGAAACAGGCAGGAGAAAGTGCAACTTGCTGCCATCTGAGAGCTCTCAAGGCCAGGGGTGCAAGTCTTTAGGGAGGGAGCCTGGCACAGGCATTCTTTTTTTTTTTTTTTTTTTTTTGAGATAGGATCTTGCTATGTCACCCAGGCTGGAGTGCAACAATCTCAACTCAATGCAACCTCCTCCTCCCAGGTTCAAGTGATTCTCCTGCCTCAGCCTCCCTAGTAGCTCGCGGACTAGAGGTGTGCACCACCAGGCCCGCTAATTTTTGTGTTTTTAGTAGAGACAGGGTTTCATCATATTGGGTAGGCTGGTCTTGAACTACTGACCTCAAGTGATCCACCAGCCTCAGCTCCCAAAATGCTGGGATTCCAGGCGTGAACCAGCACACCCAGCCTAATTTTCTTAAAGCAGAGCAGATTCAACATCACTAATTATCAAGGAAATGCAAATTAAAACCATAATCAGATACCACCTTACTCCTGCAAGAATGGCCATAATTTAAAAATTTAAAAAAAAAATAGATGTTGGCATGGATGTGAAGAACATGGAACACTTTCACACTACTGGTGGAAAGTAAACTAGTACAACCACTATGGAAAACAGTGTGGAGATTCCTTCAAGAAATAAAAGTTGAACTACTATTTGATCCAGCAATCCCACTACTGGGTATCTACCCAAAGAAAAAGAAGTCATTATATGAAAAAGACACTTGCATATGCATGTTTATAGCCCCACAACTCGCAACTGCAAAAATATGAAACCAGCCTAAATGCCCATCAATCAACATGTGGCTAAAAAAAATGTGGTATACACACCACATTATTTCATTCCTTTTTATGGCTGAATACTACTTGGCCATAAAATACTGAATACAACTCCATCCCAGTTGTGAATGTCATTATTTTGTTCCCTTTTATGGCTGAATAAGAAACAAAATAATGGCATTCTCAGCAATCTGGATGGTGTAGGAGACCATTATTCTAAGCAAAGTAACTCAGGATTGGAAAAGCAAATATCGTATGTTCTCACTTATAAGTGGGAGCTAAGGACACAAAGACATAAGAATAATATAATGGACTTTGGGGACTCAGGGAAAGGTAGGAGGGTGGTGAGGGATAAAGGACTACACACTGGGTACAGTGTACACTGCTTGGGTGACGGGTGCATCAAAATCTCAGGAATCACCAAAGAACTTATCCATGTAACCAAACACCACCTGTTTCCAAAAAGCTACTGAAATAAAATAAAAAGAAAATTATCAAGAGGAAAAACAAAACAGCAGAAAGAGCTCCTGTGGGTGCAAAAGCTGAGCTGATGGCCCTTTCCTTTCCTGCCAAAGGTTATCATCCTACTCCTGCTAGTCTGGCTCTCCTGGCCTAGGGTGAAAACCATACAAGAACTGACATCATTCACCTTTTAGCCAATTGCATATGGGTTTAATTTATTACAGGAACATGTTTGGTAGCCAAACAGACTGCATCATTATCAGATGGAGGTAGAGAATTTGCTGTTAGGATTATTCTTTGATACTAGATTACAAATGCTGACAAAAAAGATTTATTCATGCTATAAACTTCTTGAGGGTAGTGACTTCAACATACACATTTCTGCAGGCTTAGCACCTAACACAGTAGTGTCCTAAGGGACTGTGAATAAATGAATGTTCCACCTACTAAAGAAATGAGCACAGAGAAGTATGAGGCTGGCAGCCTGGGTATGCCACAGATTCTACTATAGCAAACCTTTCTCAGCATCACTATGGGTACTTGGGGCATAGAACCAAGGAAATACTGGACTTATGGTAAAAACTGAATTCTAGATCCAGAAGGGCACTAAATAAAGCTCTTCTCTAGGCAGGAGAAGAACGAGTTATCAATAGGATAAACACATAAAGAATTGTCCTTTTCTAGCCACAGGTCAGTACCTCTGAGCTATTCTTAGAAAAAGTTCACTGCTCCCAATAGAAGAACCAGAAGGTCCTCCAACTATAAACTAGACCAATAACAGAAAAAGCCTTCTTCAATATCTTATCTTTAGTTCTTTTGCATGACAGTCTTTGAAGGCAAATTCTCTCCTTTCATTCACTAAGAGCTGGCCCTCCATCCCTGGCCTTTCCCATGAAGGTAGCCACTTACCAATGCAGAGAAGCAAACAGCCTTCAGAATGAAAAAGGGAAGATGCTAATCTTGTCTAACGCAAACCTGAAGTTGATAGTGCCACAGCTCCTTAAACACCCTTTTCTGAGGCCTACAACCCGATACACTTTGGCACACATTAACACCTTTGCAGATTTGTTAAGTGAGAATAAAACAGACTGAAGAGGCTGCTCCAGCTCTCAGGAGGGAATCTGCTGTCTCCATCTCACCTAGGCTGACCCAGGGCACAGAATATCATCTCTGAATCAACATCTAGGAATGCCTGTGACCTGGAGCAGTCCCCAGTCCCCGCACCTGACATGCTGGAGGCTGGGTCTCAGGAGGATTGAGGTAGGGCTTCGGGACACTAGATTTAATCCCTTCTCTCTTTAGGCTCTGGCTGTTGGTGTCAGATGCTTGAGACCAGGAAGAGTGCAAATCTAAATGGGTAGGGCACAAGGCTATGAGACTCTTCCTCCTCATCTACTCTGGAAGAAAAGAAACAAATTCTATGGGAAATTTCTCTAAAATCAAGAGATGTTACTCCCTAAATTTTCTGGGGCTGCCCTAGAAAAACTTCCCAGGACACAGGTGTAAACTGCTGACCCAGGAAGCTAAAACCTCTCCCATGGATTTAGCAAAGCTTAACTAAATCACTGTCAAAGTGAACTAGACAAACAAAACAGGGCTGGCACATAATTCCCAATTTAGAAGAGTAGTTGTTTCTTTTTTGGCCTGTCAAGAAGGGTCATCACACTGTTTCAAGATGACACCCCCAATCAAATTTCATTTCTTAATCTCCCCTTTAGCAGGTTTTGAGGAAGCACTTCTATTTCAGCTCACTCTACAGAAAGGTATTTGGCAGTTCTTTCTATGACACTCTTTTACTCTGACCATTCAGAGATGCAGTCGAGCTCCTTAAGCATCTCACAAGCCCCAGAAACAGCCTCAAAAAGCCCCTAACAGTTGCCTGCCCTACAGCAGGGGTTGTGGACCAGAACTTCAGTAAAGCATCTGCCAGGGACCCTTCTCCCATGGCTTGGATGCCAACATATCATGTAGACATTCTTGCAGGCCAGAAGTTAACTAGATTCAGAATTAGCTAGAGAATTCTCCCCTGATAAGTCTCATCCATGATGGGACCATAATGGGCAAACTGAAAACAGGCCTCAGGTTTATGTATATACACTGGCAAGGAGTTCTTCCTTGGGAGATCCACAAGTTGATGCCAAGGCATTTCAACTGTCAACATAGGCCAAAGGATTTATATTGGAAGCTTAAAAGGGTGTTATTCAAAGTATAGGTTATAAAATAATGTATATACAATTGTAATTGTCAATATTCAAGTTTTGTTTTTAAAATAAATATAAATGCACAGAAGAGAGACTAATAGGATTACGTCATAAATAAATAATGCTATTCCCTGGGAGATGTAACTGGAGACTTATATTTGAACTCATATTTTCTCAAGGTCTTCTATAAAAAAATATTATTTATATAATAAGGAAAAAAATTATTTTTACAAAGGAAAATAGATCTGATTCATACAATTCTCTCCAGCCTACGGCTACCACTCTAGTCCAGGCCCCTATTCTCTGCTGTAATCTAAAATGTCACCTCTCGCCTCTCCCCTGGATTAGTAAGTACCACAACTGGACTTGTTGCATCTTCCGTGGCTTCTTCTCATTGAGGCCACAGTTCTCTTTTAAAAACATAAATCTGATTATGTCACTCCCATTCTTAAAAACTTTCCAGCATATTGGTTGCCCTTAGGATAAAATTCACAATTCTTAACATGGTTGGGGGCCAGCTGGCCCCTTCACTCCACCCTCACGTTGTGGGGCTTGCCACATTCCTGAGTCCTGACATGTCAGCTTGCTGGCTCATCCATCTCTTTAATTCTCACTCATCTCTGAACCCTGAGTCTAGATGACACCTCCCCAGAGAGGCCTTCCCTGACCTGCTAGTCCAGGTAAATCCACTCAGTACCTTGTAGGATTCTTTTCATTACTCTGATCAGACTTGTAATCACTGGTTAAGGGGCATCTCCTGGGCTGGACTGTGGGCACTGTGAGGGCAAGGACCACAGAAGCCTCAGGTTGACACAAGGTAGATACTCAAATCAGTATTGAGTTTTAATACTTATTTCAAAATGAAGCTGTGACTAACAGGGCAACATTAAATAAAATCTCTATTTCTCAGCATGTTATTTCCTGCAATTCTTTTAAAATTCCATTTTAAAATAAGAGAATGTGGGAAGACAGATTATTTTTCTTTTTTAGACATGGTCTTGCTCTGTCACCCAGGCTGGAATGCAGTAGCACAGTCATGGATCACTGCAGCCTTGGCCTCCCAAGCTCAAATGATCCTCCCACCTCAGCCTCCCAGATAGCTAGGACTATAGGAGCATATGCTGGGATTACAAGTGTGAGCCACCATGCCCAGCCCAAGACAAATGTTTATTGTGCCATTTTTTCCTGTACCTACATTCCTACTGTTCTGTGCTAGGACAAAACAAACAGCAACTACTACCATAATTAAAGCTAATATTATTGGCTGTCTTTTTAAAACATGCACCATTGCTCACATGAAACAAGAAGGGCTGCGTTTGTGTACTTCTTCCACTCTGCAGCCTAGGATCCAAAGTCCGAGGGATACTTCTTAGCTCATCTGGCCATCTGAACACCACATCGCACCTGGCTCAGCCAAAGCCATTAATAATCCAGGAAACAGTGATGTGAACTACTGAAAGAAGACCATTTTGATAAGACCATAGGCCCCTATTTTTCTCATCCTCTGTGGTTTAGCTGTGGTAATTGCTAACATATTTTTTGAGTCTCTGCTGTTTGTTGTGATGCTGACCCATTTGCAGCACACTCCTGTTCAGGCATCCATGGAGGTAACTGCCTGATGATATAGGAGGCTATGTAACTGATTAGACAGCTGTAGGTTGCAGGGCTTTTGCGAAAATGAAAAAGAGGCTGCTGAGTGCAGTGGTTCACGCCTGTAATACCAACACTTTGGGAGGCCAAGGTGGGAGGATGACTTGAGCCCAGGAGTTCAAGATCAGTCTGGGCAACATGGTGAGACCCCATCTCTATAAAAAAATTAAAAAATTAGCCAGGCATGGTGGTACATGCCTGTAGTCCCAAGTATGTCGGAGGCTGAAGTAGGAGGATCGAGCCTGGAGGGTGAGGCTGCAAGTGAGCCATGATTGTGCCAGTGCACTCATCAAGCCTGAGCGACAGAGCGAGATCCTGTCTCAAAAAAGAAAAGAAAATGAAAAGAGGTACCAAATTTCCATTGAGTCTCATAACTCGAGTTCATTTGCCAACCTCTTTCCAAAATTCTTAGTAGAAAAGAAAATTACCTACACACTATGCTATGATCCGAAGAATAATTTGTTTAGTTGGAGATGCATTCTACTATTTTCTTCAACAGATAGCATTTCTAAAGAGATGATTATGAACTATCTTTAAACTCTGCTCCAGTTCATGTAAAGAAACAGTGTAGACCAGTTTTAATTCAAAAGACATTTATCAAGAATTTAAAATATGCCAAGAAGTATACTAGCTGCTATTACTATCTGTAGGCCCAAGCCTCTCAAATTCATATCCATATTTCAAATCTCTCCTCCAAACTCCTGATTCAAATAGCCAACTGCCTACTTATTTCCACATGGATGTCTTGAAAGCAGCACCTCAACTCTAAGACTCAGATCTAAGACCAAACTCATCTGTCTCCAACCTAGTCTTCTCCAGTGTTCCTTATTGCAACTGTGCAAGTCAAAAAACTTGGAATCGATCTTGAAATATCCTTTCTCCCATTCCTTCTATTGAATGCTTCAGTCCGTCACTGCATTGTGTTGGTTTTGCTTCCTAAATCTCTCTCTCATCCATCTATACTACCAGGCCAAAATCCCAACTGGTATTGGGTCTTACCTGGGCTTCTGCAGTAGATTCCCAACTAACCATCCTGAATCAACTTTGGCTTCTTCTAATCTTTTCTCTGTAGTATGACCAGGATGATATTCTCAATCTGTAAATTACAGCCAGTATCTCCCTTGCTTAAACATCTTTAATAGCTTCTGTTAATAGACTGAATTGTGTCTCCCTCCAAAATTCATATGTTGAAGCCCAAACCCCCAGTACCTAGAATGCGACTATCCTTGGAGAGAGGGTCTTTAAAGAGGTAACTAAGGTTAAATGAGGTCATGAAGGTGAGGCTCTAATCCAGCAGGACTGGTATCCTTAGAAGAGACACCAGAGATGTAAGTGCACAGAGATAAAGCCGCATGAGAACACAGGAAGAAGGTGGCCATCTGCAGGCTGAGGGGAAAGGCCTCAGAAGAAACCAACCCCGCAGACACACTGATCTTGGAATTTTAGCCTCTGGGAGTGTGAGACAACACATTTCTGTTTGTTGTTTAAGCCATCCAGTCTGTGGCATTTTGTAATGGCAGCCCTAGCAAACTAATATAGATGTCCATAGCTCTAGGATAAAGATCAGTTCCCCTGGCTTGACTGAAAAGATTCTGCATGGAGCCACCCTCCTAGAGTCACCTCTCTCAATATATCTCTTAACTTTCTGAGCATTGGTCCCATTTGGCCTTTGTTCAATTCCTCATCAGTGCTATGCTTTTTTTTGCATCATATGACTCTGTGTGAGCTGATTTGTCTGCCTGAAATGCTTAATCCCTCCCCACTGCTCCTGCCAGTCAAACCTACTCATCAGTTTGTCATTTCTTCCTCAGGGAAGCTTTCCTAATCCCCCAGCTTAGGTCAAGCTCTGTTGTTCCATGTTCCCATTGACTTGTGTTCATTCCTTTCATTCAGATCACTTACCTGTGTTTGTCATAAGATACTTATTTTTATGATTATTTGGTTGTCTGTTTCCCACTAGATACCATGAAAACAGGAACCATGTCAGTTTTTGCTGTTTAGAGTATCTTCAGTACCTGGCATAGCACCTGCTACAAGGTAAGGGAGTAATAACTATTGAATGAATCCATGAATACATAAAGACATTTACTTTGCTCTCAAGGGCTTGCAGAGAAGTGTATATCCAAAGAAGTCAAGCAACTGCTACAGGGGCTATGACTGGTAAGATCCCATGACCTGCTGATGTGACAGTGGCTACTCCCATCCCATTACATATCATAGTCCCCCCCTTAGGAAAACAAGAGCTGGGTTTCTCTGCATCTACTCTGTTTAGCAATCAACTGTCATAAGGACAAGATAGTTTTCTCTTTTAAAAAGTATCCCCACTGACGGGTTACAGGTGGTCAGAATAAACATAACTATCAAGTTTTTCCTGTAAATTATAATAATGATTATGTTGATTAAACAATCTATATGGACTATAGATCCACATTTTTTCATATATAATGGTTCCATTACGTTTTTTCCCCACTCTTATGTTTTTAACAAGTATCTCAACAACTTCTTTTGACAAACACAAGACTATACTACAACAAGGAAAACTAAAATGGGCACAACTTTCAACCTACCAGAATAACATCAAATGAGTTTCTTGAGTCTATTATTACAATAAAAGAGCCCAAAGTTTATTCTATTATGTGCCTTTTCACAATGTATTAAAAATTACACACTATCCTTCTATAAAGAAAGACCTGCATTCCACCAATTTATTCTGAAATAGCAATTAAAATCTAGAAACAATGCAATACAATTATTAAACTACTATTAATTTTTAAATGTTACAGATAAATTAATTTATGTCAGACCAACTGTATAGGTTTCCTGTGGCTGCTGTAACAAATTACACAAACATGGTGGCTTAAAACAGCAATCTGGCCAGGCATGGTGGCTTATGCCTGTAACACAAGCACTTTGGGAGGCCAAGGCAGGAGGGTAACTCGAGCCCAGGAATTTGAGACCAGCATGGGCAACATAGTGAGACCCCATCTACACTAAAAATCAGAAAAATTAGCTTGTTTTGGTGGTATGCACCTATAGTCTCAGCTACTCAGGAGGCTAAGTGGGCAGGATCGCTTGAGCCAGGGATATCAAAGCTGCAGTAAGCTATGATTGTGCCACTGCACTCCAGTCTGGGCAACACAGTAAAGCTCTGTCTCAAAAACACAAACCAAAAACAAATTTATTCTCACTGTTATTGGGGTCCTCCAGAGAAACAGAACAAATAGGAGATATACAGATAGATATGGATATTGAAAATCTAGAATGAGGCCAGGCACAGTGGCTCACACCTGTAATCCCAGCATTTTGGGAGGCCAAGATGGGTTGATCACTTGAGGCCAGGAGTTTGAGACCAGCCTGGCCAACATGGCAAAACCCCGTCTCTACTAAAAATACAAATATTAGCTGGGAGTGGTGGCACATGCCTGTAAACCCAGATACTTGCAGGAGGCTGAAGCAGGAGAATCACTCGAACCCAGGAGGTGGAGGTTGCAGTGAGCTGAGATCACACCACTGCACTCCAGCCTGGGCAACAGAGACTGTGTCTTAAAAAAAATCTAGAACGGAATTGGCTCCCACAATTTTGGAAGCTAAGTCACACAATCTGACCCCTGCAAGCTGGAAACCGAGGAAATCCAGTGGTATAAATTTGAGTCTCAGTCTAAAAGCCTGAGAACCAGGAGCCCTGATGGTTGTAAGTCTTAGTTGAAAGGCAGAAGATTGATGTCGCAGCTCATGGACTCAAGCAGGGAGAAGCCAACCTTCTTCTGCCTTTTTGTTCCATCAGGACTGGCCCTGAGGGGTTGAATGATCCCCATCCACATTGGGGAGGGCCATCTGCTCTACTCAGTCTACCCATTCACAGGCTCATCTCTTCCAGAAACACCCTCACAGACACACCCAGGAATAATGTTTAACCAGGTATCTGGGTATCCCATGGCCCAGTCAAACTGACAGACAAAATTAACCATCACACTCACAGTTCTAGAGGCCAAAAGTCTGAAGTCCAGTTGTTGGCAGTGCTGTACTCCTTTTAGAGGCTCTAGGTGGAAATTGTTCCTTGTCCCTTTTAGCTTCTGGTGGCTGCAGATGGTCCTTGGTTCAGGCCACAACACTCTAATCTCTGCCTTGGTTTTCACTTCACCTTCTCTTCGTGTGTCTCTGTCTAATTTCCCTCTGTCTTTCTTATAAGGATATATGTGATTGCATTTAGGGTCCACCCAGATAATCCAGGAGAGGCACCTTCTCTCCAGATCCTACCCCGATAATCCAGGAGAGGCACCTTTTCTCAAGATTCTATCCAGATAATCCAGGAGAAGCACCTTCTCCCAAGATCCTACCCAGATAATCCAGGAGAAGCACCTTCTCCCAAGATGCTACCCAGATAATCCTGAAAAAGCACCTTCTCTCAAGATCCTGCCCATATAATCCAGGAGAGGCACTTTCTCTCAAGATCCTTAATAACATTTTGGGGGGCCACATAAGGTAATATCACTCATTTATCATTTAAGGTAATATGCACAGGTTCTGAAGGTTAGGAAATGAATATGTCTTTGGCAGGGCAGACATTTTACCTGCCAACCATACCAATCCTACCACCAGTAACAACCAGAAAAGCTCAACAAAACATTGAACAAAAAAATAAATCTATGTGAAGACCAAAGACCCAAGTCCTTGCAAGAACCTAAGTATTCAAGATCATGAAGGAAAGGGTGGTGCAAAGAGGTGAGCCAAATGTTTGAGGACATGTTTTCCTTTGTGGCATTTGCTGATTTGCAAGCAGCTGTGAAGTTTAGGGAACACAAAGGTAGAAAAACTGAGTAAATAAACACTCCAGACTTCAGTTGGACACCCTGAAAAGGGCTAATCATCCTAGAAATAAGGACATACCGGAAAGACACTAGCTTCATAAAGACTGATGCCCAGCTCAGAATCAATTCAAATGAAAGAAAAACCAGAGTGAGAGGAGATTTATAGTTCGTGTATCCAATTAAGGTCTGATGTCCAGAAGACATAAAGAATGTCTTCAAAATCAATAAGAAAAAGATAATCTAATAGGAAAATGCTCCAGAGTTTGAAAAGGTAATTTCACCAAACAGGTTATCCAGACAGCCAATAAGCATATGGAAAGGTGCTCAACTTCAAAAGTCATCAAGGAAATAGGAAGTAAAACTACTACGCCCAGACAAGAAGGGCTAAAATTTTAAAAGACGGGAAACACCATGGTTGACACAGATCTGGAGCAATGCTAACTTTTTTAACACCTGTGCCTGAGGATGTAAACTGGTATAACTGCTTTAGAAAACTGTTTGGTAGTGTCAAACATCTATGTATCCCATGCCCAAACAATTCCAATTCTAGGTGTATAATCAACAGAAATACAAACATGTACACCAAAGGACATATGGGGAATGTTCAGGGCAGCATTACTCATAATAATAAACTATAAATTATTGGTAATCCATCTAATCATAGAAATGAAGTGAACTATTTCCACAAAATATATTATGACAGTCTTTTGAGGATATCTTATGCCCAACATTGTAATTCCATTTATGGCAGGGGTGTCCAATCTTTTGGTTTCACTGGGCCACACTGGAAAAAGTAGAATTGTCTTGGGCCACATATAAAATACACTAACACTAACAATAGCTGATGAGCTTAAAACAAAATAAAACAAAACAAAAACTCCAAAATTTTTTTTTTTTTTTTGAGATGGAGTCTTGCTCTGTAACCCAAACTGGAGTGCAGTGGCGCAATCTCAGCTCACTGCAACCTCCACCTCCCAGGTTCAAGCGATTCTCCTGCCTCAGCCTCCCGAGTAGCTGGGATTACAGGTGCATGCCACTATGCCCGGCTAATTTTTTGTATTTTTAGTACAGACGGGTTTCACCATGTTGGCCAGGGTAGTTTTGAACTCCCGACTTCAGGTGATCCGCCCACCTCGGCTTCCCAAAGTGCAGGGATTACAGGCATGAGCTACCGCACCCGGCCCTTCATAATGTTTTAAGAAAGTTTACGACTTTGTGTTGGGCCACATGAAAAGCCATCCTGGACCATATGGCAGCCCACCGGCCATGGGTTAGACAAGCTTGATGTATGGTTTACCTACTTAAGTCACTGGAATGTGACAGTCTGATAATTCTTGTTTTCACAAATTGGAACATTAAATTTTCCCACATTATACTTTAAAAAATTTATCTTTAGAAATAGTGAACGCATTCTGAATCGCTTTGCCATGCCATAAATAGGGAGAGATTGCCTTGTTCTTCACTTTGCTTTCTCTTTGTGCGTCTCTGTGAGGCTCATTGCCACCTAAGACTAACATTAATGCCTTTCTGTTCCAGAATGTAGTTAACCAAAATATTTAGGTTATGTTCTTAAGTAGTTTATTGTTTGGTAATTTAACAGCAAAGTTGAAAATGAAATTTAAAATACAGCTAATTTTTTAAAACTGTAAAACAACCAAAATGTACATGAATAGCAGAAGGGATAAACTGTGATATATATTCATACTACGTAAGAATGTAAATCAATAAACTATTACTATTCATAACCATGTGGATAAATCTTGCAAATATCCTGCTAAGCAAAAGAGGTCAGATACAAAAAGGATATGCTATATGATTCTCCTTATATAGAATTCACAACATGCAAAAGTCATCGATTGCATTATAAGTCAAGAGAGTGATTTGGAGGGGAAAGCAGGTAAGGATTGGGAGGGGGGATACTGGAAATTTGTCAGTATTAAATTTCCTGATTTGGGTGGTAGTTATGTGATGGCATTCCCTTTGTGAAAATTCATCAATCTGTATGTTTACGATTTGTGTACTTTTCATTTGGTATATATTTTAATTGAAAAGTTAAAAGAAAAAACAGCCATGACAGCCATGCACAGTGGTTCATGCCTGTAATCCCAGCTACTCAGGAAACTGAGGAGTTTGAGACCAGCCTGGGCAACATAGTGAGTCTCTGTCTCTAAAAATATTTTTTAAAATTTAGCCACGCATGGTTGCACATGCCTATAGTCCCAGCTACTCAGGAAGTGGAGGCAGGAGGATCCCTTGAGCCCAGGAATTCAAGGCTGCAGTGAGCAATGATCCCACCACTGCACTCCAGCCTGGGCAACAGAGCAAGACCTTATCTCTTTAAAAAAAAAAAAAAAAAAAAAAAGAGAAAAAGAAAGAAAGGAAAAAGAAATAGAAAAGAAAAAAACAGCTATGAACTATGAGCTTCCAGATCTGAATTTTCTGAGTGGAAACCATTCACTCTTCTAAGACAGACAACAAAGATTATTACTTTTTCTAGATTAGCTATGAAATCTATCCCAATCAGTATCTGATTAAAATTGGTATTTATGTGCAACATGCTGCACAGCCATTTGCTAAGCTTACTGGCATTTCTGACACTTCCAGGGAATCCAATTCCATGCTTCACTAATACTGGTAAAGCACTGAAAATATCTCCTCCAGGCAAAGTCCAGGCTTACCCCAACAGACAAACACAGATGCTGCTCCTTGTGCCCACCCTGGCCACAGCCCCACACTCCAGGCTGCACAGCTGGCTGCCAATGACAGTATGGGATCCCAAAAACCCATGACTGCACTCTGCCCCCTAAGTTAGAAAGAGACACTCATTGTTCTGAGACCAAAACCAAGAGGTGGCTTAGATTTGCCTCATGGTAGTTCATGTGGGAGTGGAGAGAATAGAGTGCAATGACATATGTGTATGACACTTAACACTGCAAACTTTCTTTTGTTCATCAGGAGACCCAACCTCTCTACTGGATGTTTTACAAATATAGCATTGACTGGCGTTTAAGACTATTGCTGTAAGTTTATGTTGGAAGTAACAACAATCAAAGCGGAAGATAATTTTTACTTTTCTATACCATCTATGCACGGAAGTCTATCTACATGGCCCATACAGGCTTATCATATGACCTTGTAACTGCTTTCATGTTGACTTCTCCAGGACTCAAAGAACAGTCAAGGTAACCCCACAATCAGGAGCATACCTAAGACCAAACTGTCAGGCTTAGGCCTGTAATCCCAGCACTTTGAGAGGCCGGGGTGGGAGGATCACCTAAGCCCAGGAGTTCGAGACCAGCCTGGGCAACAGAGTGAGACCTCATCTCTATAAAAAAAAATTTTTTTTAATGTTTTTAAAAATTAAAAAAATACTCAGGTTCTTTGGTCTCTGCTGTGGCCACATTTCTCTATTCATTTCCCTTGACTTCCCTTTCAGAAGATGACAAGCACAGGGAATTCAGTTATTTGCCACAAAATCATTTCGCAAATCATAAGGCAATCCTAAAACAAAAAAAAAATGTAGTTCTTTTGTTCCCTAGGGAATAGTGATATCAACACTATCAGGACCAAATTAGATTATATCAAAAGCCGTAGCAAACATTTTCCTGGGCCAGGCACTGCACTAAGCACTTTCTATGCATTATTCTATGTAACTCTTACAAATTTATTCATATTACTATTCATATGCCCATTCTACAGATTAGAAACAGAGGCTCAAAAAGGTTTAGTAACTCACCCAGAGGCTCACAGCTAATAAATGGCAGATCTGGCCCTCAAGCTTCAGAGTGCCTGACCCCACAGACTATGCCTTTAACCACTAACTACTCTGCCTCCTTGTAGTCTTAAATAATGCAAGATGAGTACTTAAGGCAAACAGGGTACCCAGGCTTGGGTCTGCAGGTAGGGGGTAGAAATCCAGACCAGCAAGCCAGGAATGGCTGCAGCACTACTCAGAGCAGGAGCAGGAATCTCCTAATGCCTCAGTGCGTGCCTCTGAGAAATGGCTACAAGCCATAGCCCTGGCCAGGTAGCCAGGAACCAGAGAGGAGAAGGAATCCAGTGAGGTCCTGAGAAAAGTGTGTATTTGGGAAGAGTCTATGGAGGAAGAGGAATCAGGCTGTGGAGGGCCCACTCGTACCCCTTCATGACCTCAGCCTTGCAATGGGGTGTTTTATAGATGACTTACCCCATTGTCAAGGGCAGCTGCTTTCACTGGGCTTATGATCACATCCTCATAATAAGCCCTGACACAGAAGTCTCTGGATGAAGAGGAGATGTTGTCAGCAGGTGATTCTACCGCTCCCTTTATTCCCTGTCCAGGGCAATGCTAAGCAACACCAGCCATCACCATCCGGCTCTCCGCTCCGACCTTCAGTAACCACTCACTTACCCAACAGATATACACTGAGCACCTACTATGTACAGGTACTGTGAGGGGTACAGAGTTACAGCATAAAGCAAAGCTAAGATCCTTCATGGAACTTACATTTTATATTATTCTATTTATATAAAACGTCCAGAAAAGGCAAATACAGAGACAGAAATTATATCAGTTGTAGACGAGGGCCAGGAAGATTGGGGGGAAATGGGAGTCACTGCTAATAAGTACAGGTTTCTTCTGGAGGTGATGAAAGTCTTCTAAAATTAATTGTGATGATTGCTGCACAACTCTATGAATATACCAAAACCCACAGAATTATATACTTTAAGTAAATTTTATGGTATATGAACTAGATATCAATAAAGCTGTTGAATTAGCAAAAATAATAGGACCAAAAAACAGAACTTTCCATCTCAAGCTCTGCTCTATGCTATTGCCACAGTACCAGGTGCTTTCTGTATATAAAGAACATGAATGCTTCCCAATGAGGCTTAAAAAAAAAAAAAAAAAAAAAAACTATTTGGAAAGACTTTTAAGTGCCCAGCCTATTTGCTAATGTGCCCCTTAAAATGTTAGGCACATCAGAGATTATTATGTGACTCAAGATAGGCTAAATTATGCTGTGGTAACAAACAAGCCCCAAATCTCAGTGGCTAAATAACAGAAGTTGATTTTGCATTTATGCTACACCCACTTAGGGCTGGCTGAGGCTGTTTCCTCTCCAATTTGCCCAGACTGACAGAGCAACCACCATCTGGAGCTTTGCCAGTCTCCACAGCAGAGGGCAAGAGAGATCTGGAGGGTCACACACTGGTGACAGAGTGACTTAGCCCAAAAGTGATACAGCACGCTTCTCTCAACATGGCTAGAAGTAGTCACATGGCTCCAAAAACACAAGGAGGCCAGGAAACGCAAGCCCATCACATGCCTGGAAAACAGAAAGCTTTGAAGAGCCAGTAAACAGCGCTAATGCTTGCACTGGCGATTAAGGTATAGTGTGGTTAAGAAAGTGGCTTGTGAAGTCAGCATACTTGGCTTAAATCCCAATGCTGTCACTCACTATCTAGACATCACTACATTACTTGGGAGAAGTTAACTTGACCTCTTTGGGCCTCAGTTTCCTCACCCATAAAATGGGGAAAGTAATGGTATTCACCTCATAGGTCTGTTAGAAGACTAAATGAGGATTTCTATCTGTAAGGAATGGAGAACAGTACCTGGCAAGTGCTAACGCCATTAAGTACCATATAACCTTTATTATTTTGAAAAAAAAATAAAGGCAATGTTTTAGCTTTGTAATATAATGAATTGGCACTGTGTAAAGTGTCATTCTACAGAATCCAATACATACAAAGTAGGCATAAAATAAACTGCAGCCCTTAGTAACAGAAAACCAGGACTTCCACGTCTTACTTAGCCCGCCCTTAAACTAGTTGTCCAGTCCCTTGGCTTCATGTTTCTTTCTTATCTTTAAGTGAAGGGGCTGTATGAGATGATTTCCAAGGCTCTCCAGCACTAAAAGCTTGGAATTCTTTATTCATGGGTCACTGACTTGGCCCAGTGTGGTCTTTTCATTGTTTGCTCTCTGTTCTTTGCCAATAAAGGATGGTCCTCCCCTTCAAATCAAGGGAGCACCAAGACATTCCCTACCTGGTTCAGAAAGGCGAACCTCACCTGGATGCGCCCCTCTGGGCAAGCCGACCCTAGCCCACTTGCTGCCAGCAAGACATCAGGAAGCAGCCAAGAGAGAGGCAGGTCACCGGTGCACTTCAAAGGAAGCGCCCGCCTCCCAGGGAGAGTGGGAGGGTGCACAGTCGCCCAGAGGGAGGGCAGCTGGCCTCCACCCAGAGCCCTGGTGAGTCACCTCCTCTCATCCCTGTGCAAGAGCTTCATGGCCCTCAACAAACAGCTCCACACATCTTTTGGAAGCACCCTCCTCACCTGCACCTTCCCTCCTTGGCCCAGGTGGGTACTGCACCTCTGTGTTGGAGGAGTCTTTGTGGTTTATGGAGAGCCAAACATTCCCACAGATCTGTTGTCTAGTTGGGCCCTATTCTGGGGTCAGGAACAGGAACACAAATTTAAAAATTAGGAAGATGTGCCGTGAGATTTTTTTTTAAATCTCCCAGTAGAGCAAAGCTTTAAGAAGTGGGGACCATTCACAACATTTCAACCTCAGTTTAACACTTAAATATGTGAATAAAATATAGGTAACCAGGAAAATAAATCTCAGTGCTGCTGTTTTTCTAACGTTGATGACCATGTCCAACAATTTCAATCTCAGTAGCTGAGGCGCCCTCCCTTTAGGAGCCATTAAAGCCACCTCCCCCAATGTAATCTATCTTTTCTGCTGGAAATCCTTTTTGCCCCCCACACGTATCTCTGAGCCATGCTCTCATTCTGCTTTACACTTCATATGACTTTCTCTTTCTGCACCTGTGCCCTGGCTGGGATGCTATGGCAAGTTCCACCTCCTGGGAATTCCCTGATTTCCCCAACTCTCATCACTTCTAGGTCACTTACTGTCAACATCCATTTGTCCCTGCCCTGGGCTATCCTTTAAGGTTCAAGCCAACAGCCATGTGGGCGAGACCTCTTGGAGGCAGATTGTCCAGGCTCAATCAAAGCACAGAAGACTGCAGCCCTAGCCAATGTCTTAGACTGCAACCTCACAAGGGACCTTGAGCCAGAACCACCCAGCCATTCCTGGATTCCTGACGCACAGAAACGGTACGGAATACTAAACGTTTATTGTTTTAAATAAAGTACTAAGTTTGGGGTAATTTGTTATACAGCAACAAATAATGAATACATGTGGTATCTAGGTGATAAAGCAAGCTTAATAAAATATAGAATTTATGCAGGTGGTAGGTATACAGGTGTTCACTGTAAAAGTCAGCTTTGCTGTATGTATGAACATTTTCATAATCAAACTTGGGGGGAAAGTGTAGGCTGCATAATATAAAACTGGCAGCTGGATCATTCTAGGACACAGCTACAGGAAAGTTTCCTGAACAATAAAATAAAATGATTTGAAAGAATTACCAAGGAATATAGTCTGTTTTGGAAGCAGCTATCTTTGGAGCATTTACTATATATATTTTATAGTATATGTGTATATATAAAGTAGGATTAGATGTGTATGTGCTACTTTATTTTATCCCAACTCCCAATTTTGAAATAGACACTGATCTGCCAATTTCGGTTTTTATCAGCAAGGGCACTTCTCAGGAATCCCACGAATGACAAGGAATTACCACAATATCAAAGGTAACCTATTTCTTCCAATGAGGCCACCAAACATCCATTTGTCCTACCCCGTGCTCTGTTTGTTGTGTCTGATTTAGTTCCCAAACTAATTAGGCTAGCTTAATTCCCTGCTGCTTTATCAGCTAATGGTTAAAGACACTTGATTAACTTTTACAGAACATGCTCAACATACAGCTGCAACAAATGGGTAATTCTGCACTCCAGAGAAATCAGACTGGTAAGACCAGTGCCGATGCCGGTTTGTGCTTTCCTTGCTATTTACCTATACTTAACATCCACTCCTGCATATTTTTATAGTGAAGAGTATGCTAAAATTGCTGTTCATATTAAACACTGAGAATATATTTTTACATAAATAATGCAACTAGCCCAGTCTTTTTATGTAATGATATGAACCATAAAAAAAATTATGTGTTCAACAGAAATACAGACTCATTATTTTCTTCAAATATAAACAAACCAAAATCTGCCTGTCAGTGATTGGCGCCTACTTTGTTTATTTTAAAGATATCAGAGGTGGTCATCACAATGTTAATTGATAATAAAAGTTACCCTGTTACAAAGCACACAGTATTGTACTAGAGATAAGCTTGGAAAATACTGACAGATGGATTCAGTGTTTAGCATAGAGTCTTATTTATATTGCATATGGAATCCTCAACACTGGCCAATGCCAACACATGGAAGAAGAGGCCCCTGCAGTATTCACCACAGACAAGCATGAGGTGAGGCAGACTAGGGATTGGCTTGTTTAATCTTACCTCATCTGCCTCCTAGTTGGAGAGGACAGAAGGTTAAACACTACATTTTTCAGGCTCCACACCTTGCAGCTAGAGATTGGGATGCGAACCAACTAAAGTCACCTGTGCAAAATTAGGGAGGAAGTGAAGCAGAGGCTTCTTTGGGCAGCTTTTGGCTGGCAAGCAAACTGTGGAACGGGAAGTGGGTTTTTGTTTTGTTTTGTCCAGCTTCATTGAGGTATAACTGACAAATTAAAATTGTATAAATTTAGGCCGGGGGTGGTGGCTCACGCCTGTAATCTCAGCACTTTGGGAGGTCAAGGCGGGCGGATCGCTTGACTTCAGGAGTTCGAGAGCAGCCCTGCCAACATGGTGAAACCCCGTCTCCACTAAAAATACAAAAATTAGCCTGGCATGGTAACACACACCTGTAATCCCAGCTACTAGAGAGGCTGAAGCAGGAGAATAGCTTAAACCCGGGAGGTGGAGGTTGCAGTGAGCTGAGATTGCGCCACTGCACCCCAGCCTGAGTGACAGAGACTCCATCTCAAAAAATAAAAATAAATAAATAAAATTGTATAAATTTAAAGTAAACGTGTTTTGATATATGCATACATTCCTAAATGATTATCACAATCGAGCTAATTAACACATCCATCACCTCAATTACTTTTGTATGTGGTAAGAATACTTAAGATCTACTCTCCTGGCAATTTTCAAGTATAATACACTAACTATAGTCACCATGCTGCACATTGGATCTCCAGAACTTATTCATCTTATAACTGAAAGTTTATACCCTTTGACTAACATGTTCCCACTGCTTCCACCGCCCTCCCCCAGCCCCCGCAACTACCTTCCTACTCTATTTCTATGAGGTTGACTTTTTAAGATTCCACATATAAGTGGAATCATGCAGTAGTGTCATGTGTTTGGCTTATTTCATTTAGTATAATGTCTTGCAGGTTCACCCATGTTTTCGCAAATGGCAGGCTCTCCTTTATTAAGGATGAATATACCACTGGGGTTCATTTCCTTTATTCAGTGGACACAGGTTATTTCCATATCTTGGCTATTTTAAGTAATGCTGCAACAAACGTGGGGTGCTGATATCTCTTTATGACAGTGATATCATTTCCTTTGGATACATACCCAGAGGTGGGATTGCTGGATCACAATGCAGTTCTATTTTGAATTTTCTGAGGACCATATGGCTTTCCATAATGGCTGCACAAAATGGGTGGGTTTTCTGTAACCACACTCTAGGGCCACTCTCTTGAGTGCCAGGAGGCACTGTAGTGGCAGATCCTTCTCCGTTCAGGCTTCCTGAACTTTGGAACCCAGTAAAGAGTGGGTTCTTGAACCTACAGCTCCAGTTAATGTCCTGTGATTGGCAGCCCTGCCAGAGGACCAGATCTTCACTCTTCTGGGAGCTGCTCTGAGGGCCCAGCCCTGCCAGTGATTCTGTGAGCACTCAATTCTGTCTCCTTCTGCTTAAAATGCCTAGAGGAGTTGCTGTTTCCTACACTGATCCCTTACTTATTCACAACAGAAATCCTGTATCTTTTAAGAACACTAAAAAACGAAAATACAATGATCCCTCCACTGTTTATTTTCCAACTACTCAATCTCTAAGCACTTTGGGATGGGTGGCAAGTGCTGAAATTGCACAGATGGTGCATACGGGAGGATAGCCCCTGGAGAAGGCAGAAATACAGATGCCGGGTAAGGAAATGGAGAACCAGCATAGCCCCAGGATGGTCAGGGTTAGACCAACTCTGCCTGCAGAGAAGAAAGGGCGATGGGAGGACACACAGGGAACTAAAACCATAAAAGCTAATCTGAAATTGACATAATGGGCCAATCAGCCACAAAACTTACCTGTGGACACATGTGACTCATGGAAACCAAGCTCGCTACTTACAGTTAAAGCTCACATGGTATAAGGTGGGGCCGAAAAAAGAAGCTGTGATGTCAGGAGTTCTGTGACGTGCGCGCGATTTAATTGAGCATTTCCAGGCTGTGGCTGCACAGTGATTTAGATTTTTCATTAAAGGGAAAGGCAGGAAGCCTTCTATTTGCTTTAAAGCCAGCACGTCTGAGTTCTATTCCCCACACTGCTGCTGCAGACTGGATGGGCAAATTCCCAATTTGTTTCCTTTACTTCAAGACCGTCCTTCAGCCAGGCACAGTAGCTCACACTTATAATCCTAGTACTTTGGGAGGCCAAGAAAGGAGGATTGCTTGAGACCAGGAGTTTGAGTCCAGCCTGGTCAATATAGCAAGGCCACATTGCTATAATTTTTTTTTTTTTAATTTAACCAGGCGGGTAGCACATATCTTTATCCCAGCTACTCAAGAAGTTGAGGCAGAGGATCTCTTGAGCCCAGGAGTTCAAGGGTGCAATAAGCTATGATCATGCCATGGCACTCCAGCCTGGGCAACAGAGCGAGACCCTGTCTAAAAGAGAGAGAGAGCGAGAGAGAGAGAGACTGTCCTACAACAAGAGTCTCAATAATGAGAGCAGCAGCTACCCTCTATGGAGAACCTACAAGCCCACGTTCCCTACGCTTCCCATTTAACCTCATAGCATCCCATCAGCTGGTTATTATTAAATGGATACGACAACCATTCTCCCTCATTTACCACTCCCATCTTGATGCAGGCCTCCATCACCTCTCACCTGGATGCTGAACAGCCCCGTGCCTGGTCTTTCTGTTTCCGTTCTTCCTTCCCCCCTACCCCCCGCCCCCAACACCATCTCAATACAACTGCCAAGGTGATCCTTTAAAC
Organism: Pongo abelii; assembly: GCF_028885655.2. NCBI lineage: Eukaryota > Metazoa > Chordata > Mammalia > Primates > Hominidae > Pongo > Pongo abelii. The sequence goes on along the minus strand of NC_071990.2, from coordinate 90,218,301 downwards.
CTCAGGTCAGACCTTGTCACTTTTCTCCTCAAACACCCTCTCCCCCACCACCACTGTGGCTTCTCATTTTACCCAGAATAAGCGCCCAGGTCTGGACAATGGTATCCAAAGTCCTCCAGCGTCTGCTCCCCACTTACCTCTCTGATTACATCACCTCCTGCTCCCCTGGCTCATTCTGCTGTGGCCACACCAGCCTCTTTGCTCCTCTTCCAGCACACCAGGCACACCCCTGCCTCAAGGCCTTGCACTATGGTCCCTCTACAAGGAATGCTCTTATCACCAGCTAGTGAAACAGGCTTCTCCCTTAGGTCCTACAAGTGTTTGTACAAATGTTACCTAATCAGTGATGCCTTCTCTGACTACCCTATTTAAACCTGCAGTCTTAGCACTTATTGCCATCTATATAATGTATTAATTCATTTTGTTTACCGTTTGTCACCCTCTCTGGCTACTTGAGAACAGAACTTGTTTTGTTCAAGCCTATATCAGCCACATATAGCAGGCACTTAATATTTATTGAATTTGATGACAAGATGAAGAATGTAGGGGATTAGGTAACTTGCCCACATCTACACACGTAATAAGCAGTATAAGGGGCCAAACTCAAGTTCCCTCTGACTCAGAAGCCCATACTCTGTCCAGAGCAACCTAAACTCTCCTTCCACAGCACAGGGGCTTTACGAGATGCAGCAGGCATAAAATAAACACCCGAACCAATGGCCTTCTGTTCTCTCCGCCCAAGAGAGGTAACATTCGGCACTGGCCTAATCACAACTTCCTAAGAGAACGTGTACAACCTTAGAAGCAGTGGGACCCCATTTCTGAGGACTCTCCTTGTCTTTCTCTTTCAATCCTTCCTTGATCACTCCAGCAGCCAAAAAGCATCAGACCCACCCACTAGCCTAATGCAAAAAGCTCATCACAGCCTGAGAGTTCAGTAGTTTTGTCCAATTACTAACCTCAGTGAGATATTATAGCTTCTGCAGATTACCTCTGATTCTGGCTGAAAGAACTGTGTGAGTCCAAGCCAAGAACCCTGCTGCCTGCAGGATGAAAGAGACATTGGCAGGGGCAGCACTATGAGGAAGGTGCAGAGGGTGTGGTGGAGGGGTTACAGCCCAGAGTTATATAGAAATAGGAGCAGCTGCAGCAAAGGATGGGGGAAATCCTGTTAGAACCAGCCAACCCCACCTCCACACCCCACTCCCCTTGATGGAATAAAATTTATCTTGTCATACCCTAAGTGAAGATCTCTGTATTTTTAAATTAAATCAATTAACATAAATAACACTTAGAATAGTACCTGCCACTGTAAGTACTACATTTCCGTAGCTATTATCATAATGGGATTTAATTGCTATATTTTCTTGACAATAGCCAAAAGCTCAAAAAGGGTCCCGTCAGGTAAGGAAAGCAAGGATCAAATCTGCATATGCTTTAAAAGCCAACTTTTTAAGAAGTATTCATTGGCCCAGACTCTTCTAAAAAATAAATAAGACTAGGCTGTAAGCTTTTAGTAGATAGGGATTTGGACCTATTTCCCTTTATCTTTTTTTTAAAAAAATAATAATGCTTTGCCATGTTTTTTAATAAAGTTTCGCCATGGTTTCGCCACCTTGCCCAGGCTGGTCTCGAACTCCTGGGCTCAAGCGATCCACCTGCTTCAGCCTCCCAAAGTGCTAAGATTACAGGCGTGAGACACCATGCCCAGTCTATTTCTCTTTATATCTCCTGTGGAATTTTCAAATGATTATTCTGCATGAGATAATTATGGTTAAGTTATTTTTATTATAGTTACGTTAAGTATGGCAATGTTACATTATTTGAAATAACTATATACCTGAAACTGAAAAAATATTTTTCAAGTAAACAGGCAGTGTAAACCCCAGATATGCCTACTATCCTAATAATTACCATGGTTGCTGTGAAGAAATATGGTGGACCTTGGGGGAAAAAAGTTACAAACATCTAACAACCAATGAAGAAATTGAATAAAAAGAGATTTAAGGCAAGTGTAATTTAATGTTAACAATAAGAATATGGGAGGCTAGGTGAAAGTGTTAATCATCTGCAGCAGCTGCCCACCAGCACTTTCAGCTGGAAACCAATGAAGGTGAAACTATCCACAAACCAGACCCATTAAAAGAACACATAAGTCCTGTGGGGAGGTGATGAGATGGGACATACTATTATTCCTACCACTCAGTTCAAGTCACTGCCTTTTTTTTTTTTTAAAGATAACTCCTTGTATCAGAGACTTAGCACCATGACACCTTCTAAATGAGAAATAAATGAAATAAGAATCATAGTTACTGCATCACACAAGCACAAAACACCCATTCACTTTGGTGTAACAAACAGTATTTTCAAGCATCTCCACATGGATGTTATCCATAAAGCCCCTCCCCAGGTGTCTGAAGTAAGTAGTTTTCTTCAATGCAAAAATACTGTATGATACACAATCAACAGGCAACTTGCTAAATTTTGCTTCTTTCCAGAGAGATGCCCTGTGGATTAGTTACAGAGAGTAAAAGCCATGCTGTGAATAAGCCTGGCATTCTTGTGGCTGGGAGCTCTGCTGAGCTCTTCAAAGGAATGTGTTTCTCAAGAATGTTTAAGTAAGCTTAAGGAGTTCCAAGCAAGCCAATACTGACATATCTGGCATGCTGTATTTGCCAAGAAGGCATCCCTCTCAAATGCAAATGCAGATCAGAGCTCCACTGACTCCAAGCTCAACTTGAGGAAGGGAGACACAGAAGACTTTTTGCTGAAAGTATTTGTGTTTTTTCATAAGTATGTGTTCCTTAAAGAACAAAACCCTGGAAATACTTAGAAACAAGCCTTAGGCTTCCATAAGGGAAAACAATTAATCGTAAGTCTTGATTTTGCAGGTACAAATTATGTTCCATATAAAGACAAGTAAACCTCAATGATGAAAAGCATCCCAAGTATCACATGTTCTGAAATTATGATGCAGGCAAAAGCTACTCCTAAGAAATGGCCTCGGATGCAAGCCCCGTCTTGATGAGCATTCCTACCAAAGTATCTTTCAAATACAGTAAGAGCTGTGCTTTTTTCTGTGCTAGGAGAAAAAAAAAAGACTAATTGGGGACAGTCCTCTTCTGACTTTGTTAAGTGCATCACATTATCTGTATTATTTACTCAGCTCACAACCCATTTCCTTGGCCTGAAATAGATTAAGTTGGACCTAATAAATCAAAATACAGCAAGAATCAACAGAAACTTAAAACTACGGCCCACAGTCCTGGATGCTAGCTCATCTATTATTAATGCCTAAAGCCACTAAAAGCATCATAGCTCTAATGAGAATAGCAATTAACTTTGTTGTAGCTATTTACGATTTCCAAAGTGCTTTCCCATCCCACAGCCCCTTTAATCTCCTGGGAGATTAGGGACCTGGGAGGAGGGCGTTAGGCTCTTCCCCCATTACACGATTTCTGAGAACTCTCAGAAATTCAGTGGCTTACTGAAGAAGACACATCTGGTGATACAGCCAGGACTTTTTCAATTCCAGTTACTATTCGTTTCTTAACGTATTGCTTTATTACTTAAAAAATATATCCTATGACATTATTAATAGTAGGACTGCCTGGTGAAAATTTTGCAGCCTGATGCATTTTTCTAACCATGGTATATTCATTCCATTTCCAGAGGCTGCCTGTACTGTGATATTTTTCATGCCAGGAACTTCAGGGTAGTATTTCTATCTTCAATATCACAGCACAGGCAGCCTCTGGCTTCTCTGCTTGGAATTCCACCTCCAAGTAAAAGGGAAGAAGAAAAGGAGAGTGAGTGATCTGTGGCTGTCTCCTGGGAGGCAGGGCTGGGAGCCCTAGAACTTAGCCCCTGTGTTGCTCAAGTGACCAGAAGCTGTCTCAGTGGCAGAAGCCTCTGCTTCCTTCCTCTAGAAGCATCAAGGTCATCAACTGGAGCAAGATAAAAGAGCCACCAGAGGTGGAAAAGGTGACCATTCATATCACCCCAAGCCCAGGCCTCATAAAACTGGGGTGTGATGGAATCTGGAGAGACAGTGAACAAATTATAAGCCCAGATGCCTCGGAGACTTTTCAGAGTACGATTTTATAGAGGCTTTAGGGATTTCAGTGGGCATTTCATGCTTTTTGTCTCCATTACTCTTTGGTTTGCAGTGCATTTGTCTGCTGTTTGGAATGCTGTTTTGATGCTGAAGTCTTGAGGAATCAAAGTGGGCATGATAACAGAGTTGAAAGGGAAGACAGGCTAAACTGAGGAGCAGCAGGGAAAGGGGACCGTGAGGGTGCTTAGGTTGTCCAAGCCAGTACAGCAGGGTCTCAAGAGCCCTGGGTGGCTTGCTCTGTCTAGGACTAAATCAGGGAAGCAGACTAACGTTTCTTACCATGCATTATGAACTGGTATTGTGAACAGGAACATTTGTGGTATGGCACTGTCTCACACAATACAAGCTATTGGCACCCCTGGCCTGCAGGTGCTAAATAACAGTAGCACCCTCACCCCAGCACTGCGACCCCAACCCACTGGTTGAGAACCGTTAAACTAGATAATGTCTAGGACTTCCTATCCCTAAAATTCCTCAAGTCCATGACTAGACCAGAATGGCATCAGGCGTGACAGTGCTCTGAGGTGGCAAAAAGGTGACAAACACATAAGTATCAATGAACCATGTAATCAGCTGCAAATAACAAAAAAGGAGACTCACCAGGCTTCACAAAATAGAGGTTTCTTTTTTGCCCATATGAGTAAGTCCTGGAGAAGGCAGTCTACAGTGGGTGACAGTTTACCATTACCCTCAGAAACTTAGGCTCCTTTTATTTCTAAATTTTGCCAGCCTTAATGTGATGGCTTTTATCCTTATGTCACCTCATGTTTTCAAAAAGGCTGCTCTACATCCGGGTGTTACACCCAGGTCCAGACAGGAAGAAGGCAAAGTCTTTTTCTACCTTAGATATGTCTTTTTATTCAGGAAGGGAGACTTTCCCCACAGACTTGTGCTTGGCCAAACTGTATCACATAACCACTCCTGGCTGGAAGGTGGTTAGGAAAATTGAACATTCAGATTTCCAGTCTCAACAGTAGAGGAAGGCAAGGGAGAGAGTGGTTGGGAATGGGCCCTGAGAAAGCCAACCTCAAGCATCTGCTGCAGGAATCTTTATCCAATTGTGCTCACATTCTGCAAAGAAGCTGGCACATATCTTATACTCAATAATTATGAAAACATTAATGAATGGTCCACAAAGCTATTCAGGAGCTTATTTCTCCTTGCTTATTCTAATTCAAAGAATCCATCTAATCCATAGCAAACTGGGCTCCCAAATCAACAGAAACAATGACCAGATTGTATTCTCACCATGGTCACAATTTCAGATTAGCAAATTTGAAATTATCTGTGTTCACTTCTCTGCATAGCAGGTTTCAAGAGAACACTTCACATCATTCTCTATAACACATCTCTCTCTACCCTTAAAACAAAACAAAACTTGGCGTTTAGAATAAAAGCAAAATGTAAACAAGGTAAAAAATATATATATATAAAGGGAAATCTATTATCTGTACAGACTGATGTTTGAATTAAGTACTATAATTATATATTGCAGACCTAGTAGATATATAAGATTTATACATCATTATATCCCAGATTGTCATATGTAGTGCCTTAAACATAGCAAGAATTTTATATCTTAATTTAATGTTTAGTTCTCTTACCTTCCCCCTTACCTAGGTAGCCACATGTTCTCAAAGTATTTCGCTCCTTAGCTATAGAAAAGAATGAGATAAATACAAATGCATATACTAAAATATTTATAAATAAAGTAATAACACTGGCTTCAAAATAACCCAAAGAAGTAGGAAAAGTGGGTGGAAGAGGGAATAAGACTGACCATGGCTTCATAATTACTGAATCTGGGAGTGAGGTACATGTGGGTCACTTACACTAGTCTAATTGTGAAATTTGCCACAATTCAAAGTTTTGTTTTTCTTTGTTTTAAATCCCTCTGGAACTGACATTAACATATACTTCATGGATGAACCTCAAAAACATTATGCGCAATGAAAGTAGCCAGAAACAAAAAACCATATACTATCTGATTCTATTTATATGTAATGTCTAGAAAAGGCAAATTTATGGAGGCAGAAAGGGGACCAATGGTTGCCTGGAGCTAGGGGTGGTAGTGGGGACTGATCACTAAATGGCATGAGGAAACTTTTTGGAGTGATGAAAACGTTCTCAAACTGGATTCTGGTGATGGTTGCACACTGTGTAAGATTACTTTAAAAATCACCAAACTGCATAGTTATAATGGATAAATTTTATGATATATAAATTATACCATAATAAAATTATTTTAAAATTCGAAAGCTCTGAAGATACACAGACAGAGAGAGAGAGAGAGAAATATAACCACTGTTATTTGCTAATACTACACTTAGGAAGACAAGACTTGCAAGTAAAGTGTTTAAAAGACACAATTTAGAAAATAGGACAGTTTCCTAGGATTTCAAAGATCCCTTATTATTGTGGAAAAGCAACATTTAGTCATATATACCACTTCTTGTAGTCTTCCTACAAAGCGGAAAATTATAAATAGAAAAAGAAAAAAGGAAACAGAGGTCTGTTTTTGGTCCAGCTGAAGCAGTCAGCCCCTACTTTACGCAGCAGAACTCACCAGGAGGTAGGAACTTACCAGGGCAAGGAGGATAACAGTCACAAAGCAGGAGACAGGTATGCTGAGTGAATGAATGGATGAATAAAGAAATAGTAGTTTACAGCTTCTAATTCAATTTTAAATATCCTAAATGATCAGCCTGTACCAAAGTAATTTTTGTAGATTCAGAAAACCATGAATGGAAACCTGGTTTTTGTTGCAAAGTAATTTTTTGTTTGTTTTCTAAACTTTTGGGAGAATCTAATCCATTCATAATCACCTCAGATCAAACCTACCTGGTAAGGAGGGAAACAATTAATTTGAAAGTTCAGAGAGAAAGCATCTCTGACAAGTTGGAATTTATACAAAACAGAAAAGAAGAAGCTATAAACTCACCCAGAGCAGGGGACATTCTGGGGTAGAAGCTTTGGCTGCTGCAAAGTAAGAAGTGGAATAACTTTTCATCAATATTCTCAGATGCTCTATTAAACAATAAGGCGAGTGTTTATGCTTAGATGTTATGACAAACTTCTTATGTGCAGACCTAAGTTTTCCAAATTCTGAAACATAATAAAAGTTTGTTCTTTGTCACTTGAAAATAAACAGTAGGATTTAAATTTTATCTTTCTCCCGGATCACCTGAGATCAGGAGTTTGAGACCAGCCTGGCCAACATGCCAAAACCCCATCTCTACTAAAAATACAAAAAATTAGCTGGGTGTGGTGGCAGGTGCCTGTAATCCCAGCTATTCGGGAGGCTGAGGCAGGAGAATTGCTTAAACCCGGGAGGAAGAGGTTGCAGTGACCCGAGATCGCACTACTGCACTCCAGCGTGGACAAGAGAGAGAGACTCTGTCTCAAAATTAATTAGTTAATTAATTAATTAATTTTATCTTTCCCCAGGGCACATCCCTGAAAGGGCAAAGGGAGAAAAGACAGACTTCCTGGGCCTGGTCCCGATGGTACCACCCAGCATATCTCTGTCCACATCTCTGTGTTTACACGTTGACTTCAGTGAGTTTCCCGCAAGCTTGTTATCAACAGGATCCCAGCTGGTCATTTACTCTGCCCTCTGCCATTAATCATTCCAACAGAACCTCACTTACGGCATACCCTAGATGACCTCACACCCCTTCACAGGCAGAATTCTGTTCTGTTATTCATTCAAATACTGTCTTCCCAAAGGAAATTCCTAAGTACTTTAATCATGGTTGGGGGGGGGCGGTGTGGAAAAAAGCTTGCTAATCCCCATTGTCAGTGTTCCTGAGACCTGGAGAAGCACAACTCCAGAGTCCTCATTTTGTAGATGGGAGACAGGCTTAGTAAGATGTCCTCAAGCCTGAAGGTGGCCACCAGTTAGCTCCAGGATTCTTTCTCTTTCTTGGGGGCCCATGGAATTGCATATGAACATGTATACTGGGGTCAACAGCACGGACTCCAAATCCTGATGCCACAATTACTACACAAGAGAATGTGGGCAAGTCAGAAACTTTCTGAGCCTCAGTTTCCTCACCTAAAAAAACAGAGATAATACCTATAACTTGCAGGTGGTTGTAAAGGTAAAATGAAATAAAGAAAAAGTGTCCTAGACAGCATGCAGCAAAGGGCTGGTGTTTGATAAATGCAATTTACTGAATGCAATAAATTATAATGAGCTGAATGTAACATAATTAAATTACAGTATTGAATTCTTACAAAGCCCTATGAGTTTGTTTGATAAGTAAAAAGCACTACTTTCGCATCCCGTAGTAGAAAAATGAGCCAACAGAAGAGTACTGAAAATACTATGAAAGTAGGGCTTCCCTACACCTGAAGCACCAGCGGGAGCCACCTGCAGAGTTGTAGAGTTGATTCCATTTATATAGTACCTGTCAGAGTCCCAGGCACAATACAAGCCGACATCTACGTGCAAAGAGGTGAGCCCATCAAAAGAGCTGTACTGGGCTCAGCCCTGGTCCTATCTAGAGATTAGGTCAACTTGGGGTCTGAGGGCAGACAGATTCCTTCCCTGCTGTGGAAGAGATCCCCCCTACCCTCCTCCCAGAGGTCCAGTCCTGAAGTTGGACCAGTGCTCCCCGAGTCATGGGGTTCATGCCAAATCATGGCCTTAGAAAAGCCAGTTGGTTTTTCTGTTTTGTTTTGTTTTGTTTTGTTTTGAGATGGAGTCTCGCTCTGTTGCCCAGGCTGGCGTGCAGTGGCACAATCTTGGCTCGCTGCAAGCTCCGCCTCCCGGGTTCACGCCATTCTCCTGCCTCAGCCTCCCGAGTAGCTGGGACTACAGGCGCCTGCCACCACGCTTGGCTAATTTTTTGTATTTTTAGTAGGGATGGGGTTTCACCATGTTAGCCAGGATGGTCTCGATCTCCTGACCTTGTGATCCACCCACCTCAGCCTCCCAAAGTGCTGGGATTACAGGCGTGAGCCACCGCGCCCGGCCTTGGCTTTTTATCTGTTGCCAAAGGTTCCAAGACCAGGCCCCAAAACAGCAATCGATTTATTCTTCCCACATAGTGACTGATCTACAATTCTCTCTGATGTGGTAATGAGTTTCCTAACATCAGTCCTTGTGGGTGTTTTATTTTTCCTATAGGTTCAATCCAAACAATAATCTTCAGGCAGAAGTAGGTGCCACTTTATAACTGGGGGGCTGGAAAGCAGGGTGCCCTCTAAACTGCTGTCCTCATGAAGGCACACTGCAAGGATTGTGTGGATAGGCAAAAAAGACTGGCTGCAGGAGTTCAAGCCACTTCTGTAATTAGGCAGCAGCTGCATGCAGTGCTGAGGTTCCCCCATCAGGACAAGCTTGATTGCTGATAACTTCACAGTGAAAACCAGATTCCTATTAATGGTCTGAGTATGCAAAACACTGCTTAAAGGATTGTGACAGAGACTTCTCCTTGACCAAACTTGAGTTGGACTCTTCTGGGCCCTCTTCTTGACTTGGCTTCAATATTAGTCCCCATCCTTGCCAGGCCTGCACAGCCCAGTGTTAGCAAGAATCCTGCTAAGTCAGTTTAGAAAGAATCCTCCCACCCCTGATATTTGATCCCATTACTATCTAATCAAATTCTTCATCCCCCAGTTGACATCTGATCAAGAGTTATCTGCCTTCAGCAGGAATCCTGTTAGTTTAGCATGAATCACCCAACCCTTGATGTCTCCTCTTAGTAATATTCCATCCACAGACCCCCATGGCCTTTTCCTTGGCTACCAACACCACTCATTTTTTTTTTCTTGGTAGAGAGGGGATCTTGCTATGTTGCTCAGGCTAGTCTCAAACTCCTGGTCTCAAGTGATCCTCCTGCTACCACACCTGGTCCTCCTACTCACTTGTGTTGTATTCAGAGTTGAACCCAATCTCTCTACCCTAGTACAACTGTCTGGACACCTAGCAGGATAATCCTGAATAAAGTCTCCTTTACCATTTTAACAAGTGTCAGAATAACTTTTTCTTTAACAATTGTAGTGGGTTGAACAGTGGCCCCCAAAAAGTTATGTCAACTTCCCAATGCCTGAAACCTGTCAGTATTACCTTATATGACAAAAGAGTGGATATCACCTTAGATAACCCCCCCAAAATGTGGTTAAATTAAGGATTCTGTGAGGAGGGGCTTTTCCTGGATTATCACAGTGGGCCCTAAATGCAGTCACATGTATCCTATAAGAGACAGACAGGCTGGGCGTGGTGGCTCACACCTGTAATTCCAGCACTTTGGGAGGCAAAGGTGGACAGACTGCTTGGGCCCAGGAGTTCGAGACCAGCCTGGGCAACACAGTGAGGCCCTGTCTTTACAAAAACAATTTTAAAAATTAGCTGGGCATGATAGTGCATGCCTGTAGTCCCAGCTACTCAGGAAGCTGAAATGGGAGGATTGCTTGAGCCCAGGAGGTCAAGGCTGCAGTGAGCTGAGATCATGCCACCATATTCCAGACTAGGTGACAGAGCAAGACCCTGTCTCAAAGAATAAAAAAATTAAAAAAGGAGAGGGAGAGAGAGAGTGAGAGTTGACACACAGAGACACACATAAGACAAAAGGAAGTAAAGATGAAGGCAGAGATTGGAGCCATATTTCTCAAGCCAAGAAATACATACAATCCCCAGAAACTGCAAGAGGCAAGGAACAGAATCTCCCCTAGAAACTCTGGAGGGAGCAGGGCCCTGCAACACATTGATTTTTGGACTTCTGGCCTCCAGAACTCTGGGAGAATATGTTTCTGTTGCTTTACACCCACCAAGTTTGTGGTAATTTGTTACAAAAGGAAGCTGATGTGAGGACTGAAGTGTGAGTCCACATCTGCAGCCAGCTGAAGGGTTATGGAGCCATATATTCACACCTACCATTTGACATTTTTACAACAAGCTTGAATTATTTCTATTATAAAAACTAATAATGAAAAGCCATAAGCCATGAGTATATGCAGAATTTGGGGCACGGGGAAGGGCAAAAATATAAGAATGTGTCATGCAGCTTAGGAAGACAGCTGAAAAGACACAAGACTTTCACTGGCTATTTCTCAACTGGCAGATATAAAATTTAATTAGGTCCCAAAATGTACTCATTCTTAAATTCTAGCTCACTAAAGAAAAAAAAGGTACCAAATGGTTCAGTTCTTCTAGAATGGGGAGGGCCTGTTGTGAATCTCTGAAAGAGGCGTGGACTGGTTTCATGTTACGAACTTCTTCACCTGGCTTAAAGATGTTTACTACACCTCACAGGAATGAGTACACATTAATTGATCATTTCAAGGAAATAAAATGCCACAAAAATGTATCTGTTTAGGAAAAAGCAGTGAGAAGTGCAGGTTCAAGAAAAAAATGCAGAAAGTGGCTAAGGCAACCCTCTAGTGGGGTGTGCGTGGTTGTCTTCAGCAGGCAAAATCAAGGGGCATTTACATATCAGGCAGCATTACTCTCCTTGCAAACACACATGAATGCAGCCACCTGGGTAACAAACAAACCTCACCCTGTGTTTTTTGCCGGGTCACCCGGTGTTAAGAGCCATTACCTAAGAGGCAGCACAATGAACTATCAAATGATCCTCTACAAACAAGGAATTACTCAAACCACCACAAAGGCACCAGGTCAGCTACATGCTTTCCAGCAGTATCTCCCACCATGCCTTTCACAAAATCCGCGCTCAGGCCAGGCTGCTCACTTCTCTCTTCCCAAACAGGGCTCTGTCTCCCAGCCCCGGCGCTCTCTCCAGAAATGCCCTTATAGGGAGGAAAAGCATCTTTCCTTACCCATGCTAGGTTCATGGCTGAGGCCCCATAACAAAAGACAGATTAACCAGAGAAAAGCATGCACATTTATTCAATGTAAGTTTTAGGTGACGTGGGAGTCTTCATAAGGAAATAAAGACCCAAAGCAATAGGGAAACGTATTTTTTTATGCTGGGTGTGATGAAGAAGTGGAGAGCGAAGAAGTATGACTGGACAAAGGTGGTAGGATCTAATGGTAATAGACTGGAGGAAACACAGCACAACCTGTTTGTGCAGATTCTTCTCTGTGACCCTTCATCTTCAGGGAGAATTACATTCTTTTCCTCCAGGTATAAGGAGAGGACTTTTTTTTAATTTTATTTTATTATTTTTTTTAATTATACTTTAAGCTCTAGGGTATATGTGTACAATGTGCAGGTTTGTTACATATCTATACATGTGCCATGTTGGTGTGCTGCACCCATTAACTCGTCATTTACATTAGGTATTTCTCCTAATGCTTTCCCTCCCGCCTCCTCCCACCCCACGACAGGCCCCGGTATGTGATGTTCCCCTTCCTGTGTCCATGTGTTCTCATTGTTCAATTCCCACCTATGAGTGAGAACATGCGGTGTTTGGTTTTTTGTTCTTGCAATAGTTTGCTGAGAATGATGGTTTCCATCTTCAACCATGTCCCTACAAAGGAGAGGACTTCTTACACAAGCATCTCAAGACCTGCTTCAGGGAAAGTTCAGACAATTCTTCCTAGATTGTATGGACGGCTTCAGGGGAAAAGGGCAGGGGTTGCGGGGGAAGTAAGAGCAACCCTCCTATATCTGCAGTTTTCTCAAGTTTCTTCAGCTTGAAATATTTTAGGGTCACGTGTCCTGAATCCCAACACCATCCCTTCTGTAATTTCGGCCTATGAAAATCCAGACTGTGTTCATTTTCTAGGATTGTCATAACAGATTGCCACAAATGTGGTGGCTTCATACAACAGAAATGTGTTCCCTCACAGTTCTGGAGGCCAGGAGTCCAAAATGAAGTTGTCGGCAGAGCCGTGTTCCCTCTGGAAGCTCTTGGGGAGACCCCTTCCAGCTTCTGATGACTGCAACAACATTCCTTGACTTGTGGCCTCATCATTTCAGTCTCACTCGTCACATGGCCTCGTCCTGTTCTATGTCAAATCTCCCTCTGCCTCTTAAAAGGACACTTGTTGTTAGATTTAGGGCTCACCCAAACGATCCAGGATGACTGCCTCATCTTAATCACATCTGCAAAACCTTTTTTAAAAATAAGGGAACATTCACAGGCTCCAGGGCCTAGGACATGGACTTATCTTTTTGGGGGCCACCATTCAACCCACTACACAGGCCAAGCGGAGATGGCACTTCTCCCCAGAAGCCTTCCCTGCTCTTGTTTTCTTTTTTTTTTTTTTTTCTTTTTTTTTTCTTTTATTATTATTATTATCATTATCATTATTATACTTTAGGTTTTATGGTACATGTGCGCAATGTGCAGGTAAGTTACATATGTATACATGTGCCATGCTGGTGCGCTGCACCCACCAACTTGTCATCTAGCATTAGGTATATCTCCCAATGCTATCCCTCCCCCCTCCCCCCACCCCACAACAGTCCCCGAAGTGTGATGTTCCCCTTCCTGTGTCCATGTGTTCTCATTGTTCAATTCCCACCTATGAGTGAGAATATGCGGTGTTTGGTTTTTTGTTCTTGCGATAGTTTACTGAGAATGATGATTTCCAATTTCATCCATGTCCCTACAAAGGACGTGAACTCATCATTTTTTATGGCTGCATAGTATTCCATGGTGTATATGTGCCACATTTTCTTAATCCAGTCTATCATTGTTGGACATTTGGGTTGGTTCCAAGTCTTTGCTATTGTGAATAATGCCGCAATAAACATACGTGTGCATGTGTCTTTATAGCAGCATGATTTATAGTCCTTTGGGTATATACCCAGTAATGGGATGGCTGGGTCAAATGGAATTTCTAGTTCTAGATCCCTGAGGAATCGCCACACTGACTTCCACAAGGGTTGATTTCTAAACCGCAGAGGTGAGTTTTCTCTCAAAGACACACCCTGCAGCTTCTCACAGCTGTGTTTGGTCCAGCTGAATCAGCCAGCCTGCTGCTTTTCCAGAGCAGGACTTCCGGAGCAGGTGCTCATTAGCTAAGGAGGATGTAACCAGGCATCCTCACCACTGCAGTCACCACTGTGTCACAACAGCCTTTTGCACCTGTCTCCCCGCTATCATCTGAGCATCTCCAGGGCAGGGCCCATGTCACTTATCTTTGTATCCCCTGCACCTCACCACAGTACCAATAAACAATAAGGGCTTCAATGACATCTGATATTTGTCGAATAAAAGAATGAATCTATCTGTATCACTCACACAAAACACACTGTTTTGTACATTGCTACTCATTATGAGGTATCACGTATTTGTGTACTACACAACACCTGGTGGGGAAGATAAATATTTACAGGATTCTCCCAACAATCCCTGTCAGTTACACCCATAAAACTGATTTGAAGACCCAGTAATGGGTTGAAAACCACAGCCAGAAAATCACTGACTGAGGTGATTGCTAAGGTCTTTTCCAGCACTAAATCCTATGATGACCAACAGCTAGAAAAGCAAATGCGCATGCAATTGAACTGGATTAATCTGGACCAATCTGAATGACCAGAAAACTAAGGAAAAAATGCCCATGTAAATGCAAGGTGCTTAGATGCCATTGGGAAAAATAAAAGGTGACTCTTGGGTAGCATACAATTAGTCATGTTGTCTGCATGGGAATAAATTTGTTAAACAAAACACAGTGGACAACCCAGCACACAGAATCCCTGAGTAGCAAGTGGCCCTAAGAGTTCTGGTCACTCTTGTTGAGTGTTGGTTCCTTCATCACTAAGCCTTGCTGAAGTCCACCCCAAGTCACAAGGTCTTTATAAAATTCTCATTAATATATTTAAAGGGCTCCACGGTTCACGGAGCTTTCCAATTACTGTTAGACATAGGCTTCACCAGGCCAAGCCTGCCCTGCGGCCTCCTCCACTCCATTTCCTCCTGCTCACCATTCTCTAGTCCGCAGGTCCTCGCTCCTGTATCCCCAGCTCCAACCAAATGGGCATGCCTTGCTCTCAGCACTGTCCAAATCCCCATTATATATTACCTGATACAATCCTAAGGTAGTCTCTTTTCCAATGATGTTTTTACGTTGATCTGGAATTCTAGAAGACCAAAAACTTAGAAGATGCAAAAGACCAAACTTCTAATCCTGAAATTTTAGGCACAGGAGACTGAGTGGAGACATTTAAGGAAAATATTTTCTGGACTTCTTCAAAATATACCAATTGGGGAGCCAGATCTCTACCTACTTGAGAGTGAGCCAGCCCTGGCTACAGATATATCAATCTGTGGGCAGCTGGCATACTTAATAATGAACAACTTCCTTCTGTTCTGTCAAGAGCAGAGACAAAGACATGATTCAGGGGCACTCAAACTGAATTATTGTCCTCGTTTAAACTTTCCCACTCAGGCAGAGCTGTCAGCTGCAGCAGCCGGTTCAGGGAAGGACCAAAGTTCTCAAAAGCAAAGCTGTTCAAGTCCCCAGGCAGCCAACACAAAGAGCTCTGCCTTGATTTCCTGCCCAGCCCTGTGGCACTGAGACCCCTCCAGGAGCAATGCCCTGGACATGTACAGCCTGCCTTGGACCCGGTACCAAGAGGAAGGCAATGTGCGATGCATGAGACACGTTATCAGTCAACCCACAGTCCTAAGAAACCACCTCTGGAATTGGATTTTCAAACGGGAGGTCATAGCCCATTTGTGGGTCATGAAAATAAGTTAATAGGTCACAAGCAGCATTTTAAAGAATTAACTAGAATAGAATAGAATAGAATAGAATAGAATACAATAGAATAGAATAGATTAGATTGATATATTTTGGGTGGGAAACATTTGTTTCATTTGTGTGTATGTTTATATATGTATGTGTACATACTGGGTCACTAGTTCTCATAGTGGGTCACAGTTAAAAGTTTAAAACCCACTGTTCTTGATCAAAATGAGTCAAGTATTCAATCCAAAGAAACAATATAAATGTAACCTATATTTCTTTTTGGAATGCCAATAATTATCCAAAGTACCTTGGACAGTGTCTAAAAACCAAATCAGCCTTTACTAAGCATAGTTTTGGGGGCCTAAAATGTATTTTCAGAAATCTGAGAATCGTGAATAAGAATTTTTACATTCTATGTTCTTAATGAGAATCTAACAAACTGAACGTATTTGAAATCATCTGGATGCCTCCCTCATAACTGCATTGTCACCTCATTTGTTTTTATTTGTTTATTAGAGACAGGGTCTCACTCTGTCCCTCAGTCTGGAGTGCAGTGGTACAATCACAGCTCACTGCAGCCTCAAACTCTGGGGCTCAAGCAATCCTCCTGCCTCAGCCTCCTAGGCAGCTGGGACTGCAGGCATGTGCCACTACACCTGGCTTCATTATGTCATGTGTATTAAATGCTCACGTTTGCATTTGTGTTTATAATCAAATGTAGGTGGGTGGACTGCTGAGAACAAAATGAAAGCAGGCTTCCTCTGGCAACACTGCACTGGATGCAGGTGAAGGCCAGGCTGACTAGGTCACAACATGCTGTAGAGAGGGCTCTCAGTCATCCAAAAAGAGACCACAGGTGGGAGAATTGAGTCACCACCAGGCACTTGGTAGCACAGGCAAGCTGAACAAGCATCCTGGGCCAGGACTTAGTATCAAGTAACAAAGGGTACACTGTGGATCTTACCTCTGTACATACCAACTTGCAGTAATTTCTTTGTGGAAAAGTAAAAGTAAATACAATGAAATAAGTGATTTTTACACATCACAGAATAAAAAGACTGACTTGCTATTTCACAATTTATGTAGCTAATTACATGACTTTTCCCATCATGTTACCAAAGATCATTTTTTTTCTTCCAGTATGTCTAGACATTAAACTAGGTTGCAGGGAAGAGAGTCTGAGGACTACACATTCACATCCTCTCACACATAAACATTCCTTGATCAATGAGAGAAGGTGAAGCACAGGTGGAAAACCAAGCGTAGGTGAGCCGCCTTATTCTTTTCATTTAATGGTGAAATGCTTTATGTGATTTGTTTTGTGGCTAATTCATTTTCATAATAATGCTTGCCCCAGAACAATATGAAATGAATTTATATTCCAAATTATTGGAATGGGGAGGTCCCACAGCACACAGAATGTTAGAAGGAAGACAAGCTGAATTTTTTAATGCTGAGAAAAGTTGGTAGGAGTGAATACTGAGACAAGCTTCCTGGAAAGAAATCTAGCAATATGTATCCAAAGCTTTAAACTGTTGTTTGTTCTTTGGCTCAGAAATTCCACATTTTAAAAATGATCCTAAAGTAATACTCTGGATGTCAGAAAAAATTTAATTGCAAGAATCTAATGCCAGGGGATTTGTTAGTGGGATGTATGGTCATATAATCATGGTGATGCTGGTGCTGATAAGACGATATTTAACAGATGCTAAGTGCTTATTTTATGTAAGGCTCTATTCTGAGCACCCAACATCTATTATCTCATTTAATTCTCAGAACACACCAATGTGGTTGGTATTAACATTCTCCCCATTATACGGATGAGTAAATGATGCACAAAGCCATTCAATAATTTGCCCAGTTAATAAGTGTCAGGGCTAAGGTATGAACCCAGAGGGTCCAACTCTAGGACCTGTACTCTTTGGCACCATCCTCTCAGTGAATTACCAGTAGTTGCTATGGACTGAATGCTTGAGTCCACCCCCCACCCCAAATTCATATGTTTAAACCCTAATCCCCAGTGTGATGTAATTTGGAGATAGGACTTTGGGGAGGTAATTAGGTTATGAGGGTGGAGCCTTCACGATGGGATTAGTGCCCTTATAAGAAGAGATAACAAGAGAGCTTGCTTCCTTTCTCTCTGCTCTACAAATGTGAGGACACAGCAAGGAAACCAGGAAGAGGGCCATTGACAGAACTGAACCAGGGTGGCTCGCACCTCTAGCACTTTGGGAGGGCAAGGAAAGAGATCGCTTGAGCCCGGGAGTTTGAGACCAGCCTGGGCAAGATGGTGAGACTCCATCTCTACAAAAAAATTAAAAATTAAAAATATATTTTAAAATTTTTAAAAAGAACTAATCCATGCTGACACCCTAATCTCAAATGTCCCAGCTCTCAGAACTGTCAGAAATAAATTTCTGATTGCTAAAGCCACCCATCTATGGTATTTTGTTACAGCAGCCTGAACTAAGACAGAAGTCATATAAAATTGTGTAATACAATTATGTTACAAACATGGATACATTCTGAGAAATGTACTGTTACATGATTTTGTCATGTGAGAACATCATAGAGTGTACTTACACAAACCTAGATGGTATATATATTTTTATTTATATAATTTTTTCATATATGTATATAATCAAATGTCCCAGCACCATTACTGAATATCAATCATTTTTGCTACTTGATCTGCAATGCCAATCTCAAGTGCCACACATCAGGTTTCTATATAAGCTCCATCATAATCTTTTGGGACCACCTTCGTATAGATGGTGTGTCACTGGCTACAAAGTTGTTATGTGGCGCATGACTATATGTCTCAGAAACAATACATGAGATATTACAAAGTGAACAAAGTAAGTTGTAAAACATCATACATTATGACCCCATTTTTAAAAAATGTTTTAAAGACTGGCAAGATATGTATCAAAATGTAGTTATTACTGATATTTTTCTTAGTTGAATTTTCTTTAAATTATTTTTATAGGGAAAATAACACATTAATTAAAACGCATGCTTCCGGTAATAGAACACTGTAGTTATTAAGAGTTGTATACATGCACAAACATCACAGCAAATTTCTGGTGAGGATTAGTAATAACTCACCTTTGCTTTCTACAAAAAGACAATCCAGAGAGAAGCTTTCCTGTGTGACTTTCATTTAACAGCACTTCACTATCAAATAAGGAGTAATTTAATCATGCCAACCTACCAAAAAATTTAGACACCCCAGGAATCTTTTTTCCAGACCAAATCCCCTTCTGCCTCGTCAAAGTTGTCTAGATGGTTCCTGCAGTCTGGCCCGTGACAACAGGCAGCCGGATTTGGGTTTGCAGGGCAGCACCGGAGGCTCCAGAGTGACCCTCTTTCCCAACAGATGGGACAGCACCGAGCAGCACAGAAGTGTGAAGAGGCAGCTGCCCTTTGTTTACAGCAGAAAAGCCCAGGGCCTTGGGGCAAGCATGTGGCCACAAACCCACTGCTTCCCTTTGAGGAAAGAATATAAGGATAATCCAAAGCCAACCAAAAAACCCACGCCCAGCTCTGCACCTGCTTTTGAGCCATATCAGTATTTTCTGTGCTTACAGTAGAGATTTCTCCCAGCAACAAAGCTCTGAATCTGAGTTGCCACAGCTGAGTGTCCTGACCCAGCATTACCGGATATGACTTCACCCCAGAAAACATAGTGTTCAATGCTAAATGTGAGAAACAGACACTGAACGTATTGGCATCACATTATTTTAGATGCTTGCCAATACTCCACTTATGAACTTGACAGTAACAAAGCAGGAAAAACCTAAGTAATCACCTAGTCCAGTGTTACTCATAGGGGTGTCATTTATATTTGGAGTGGGCCAATTCTTCATTGGGCTGGGTGAGACAGTCTGGGGCATACTGTCTCACCCATCCTAACATCCAGGGTCCCCAAACCATTAGTGCCCCCATACAGTGTGGCAACCTGACATGTTCCCACCCAACATTTCCAAGGGCCCCTGGGTTGAGAACCATTGATACAGTCCATCACTGAGATCCAGAAGACATTCACCTAAGGCCACCTAGGTAGCTAGATATAGAGCCCACGTCTCAAAACACTTTGTTTAGTATTCTTTCCACTGTACCAAACTCCACTAATTAAGTTCATTAGAGCAAAAGACACTTAAAAATTAAGAATAGATTTCACACTCAATAACAGAATTTATGGCTTCTGGATAGAACACTGGTTGGCTTGAACTTTTTTTTCCAATCTCATTATGGGTATTCTGGAATGTAAACATAATTCTATTACTGTAATTACTTTTAAAAGAGCAAAAACGTATCTGAATATTCAAGGCTTAAGGATGCACACTGTGTACTGAACTCATATTGCAAAAGGCATCTGTACCAAAGAGAGAGAGATCTGAAAACACTTGTATTTTATTAAGAAAATGTTTTCTTTAAAAGCACCATCTCTGTAAGCAGTTAAGGAAGTGAGTCCTATGTGGGAAAACTTTACCAAACAAAACCTTTTACTTCAAGATTTTTTAAGATCAAGATTTTCCTCCTACTCACAATCTAGTACTCCTCATTCTGAATATGAAATTTCAATTTATATTTTAAATAATTGCCGGCCAGTTAGTAAAGGACTTATAAAAAAATAAGCCCACAGCATGACAAAGACATATATCTTCTACCCTGTGGTAAGAGCATCACGTATTTCACAATTCACATATCGAATTTAGGACACTGAAGTTTCAAAGGAAAAAAGAAAAAACACTTCAAAATATTCATTCTTGGCCGGGCACAGTGGCTCACGTCTGTAACTCCAGCACTTTGGGAGGTTCAGGCAGGCGGATCACCTGAGGTCAGGAGTTTGAGACCAGCCTGGCCAACATGGTAAAACCCCATCTCTACTAAAAGTACAAAAATTAGCAGGGCATGGTGGTGGACACACCTGTAATCCCAGATACTCAGGACACTGAGGCACAAGAAGCGCTTGACAGAGGTTGCAGTGAGCCAAGATTGCACCACTGTACTCCAGCCTGGGCAACAGAGCGAGACTCTGTCTCAAAATAGGTTAGAGAGAGACAGAGACAGAGAGAGAAAGGAGGACTACAGAAAACACAATGCCAAAAATAAAATTATCCTTCAGAAATATCAGGTAAAATTCAAAAAGTACTTTGAACCTCGTAGCTAATCTTGTTCTTGTAAATGCACATACACGTGCACAAATATATCACTCTGTTTCTCTCCTTACATAATTCAAATTAATAATCACCTAGTAGTATTCATTTTCATTTCAAAAACCTTTAAAGTACCTATGTCTATATCCAGAAAAGAGCGCATTCCAAAGAGAACACTCCCACTCCATGCAGCTGGGAGAAACTTGCTGTCGACAACCACAGTGCAAAATGGAACGGTTTTACAAGAGTGAATACTTACGGGGACTTCCCTCTGCAGCTGGGACGGCCCAGGCCTCACAAAGGCAAAGCCATGGACCTCACAGAGCCAGGGCTTTGTGTGGGAAGGTGGGAGGGTCCACTGGGGAACAGCCTCAGGCCTCTCTGACATTTACATGTCAATGGCCAAACCAAAACTCCTCCAATCCTCCACCCCAGCAGATTCTCCACCCCAGCAGCTGTGGCACCCTCTGACAGCCAGGCCCCAGGTTTTGTTCTTCTGCCTTCTCTAAGGAGCCTTGAATCCGTGGGCTGCCAGCACGCATTTGGCAAACTCGTTATGAGAGATTTGTCACCCTCTTCAGAGCCCTGGGCCTAGGTAAATACATCAGCAATCTACCAGGCAGGCTTTTCAAGTCATCCAAGGACACCGTGCTGGGAGAGATGAATGCTTTAGATAAGACCCACTGGACAGAATCAGAATTCCAAAAGATGTCTGGGTCTGGAAAGAATGAGCCCAAAGGAAAAAAGACAACATTTCAGAGAAGCATGTTACATCTTGCACTTAGGCTCAAAAAGCAACTGGTCTGGAGTTTTGGTTTGTTTATAAATCAGTATGAGACAATGGTGTGATGTGGGTGCCAAAAACAAGTTAACAAACTTAATTTTAGGATTCATTATCAGAAATACATTATTATGAACAAGGTGGTGGGGACTCGGAAGAATAGACAGTCTGTGTCCTATTCTACCTAGTGGAGTAGGTAACCAGGAGGGTGACTTCCAGGAATCCTGTCCAATGAGGAAGAAATCATTTGAGGGTGGGAGTAGGGGCATGACCATCCTCAATACATGAAGGATACAAAGAGTAGATTTATTCTGGGGGTTCCAAACAGCAGAACAAAGGAGTGATGATTAGATGGAGACAGTATCTACACAAGGTGGGGAGAATTTCCAACAATGAAAAATTCTGGCCCCTGTGCATTTGTGGGCAAGGGGCCTTTCCTGCAGGACTGGGGAAGAGGGTAGCCTACGTAGTGGGTGCTGGGAGAAGCCAGTTAGGTTTCAATGACTTCCTTAGTGGCTGATACAAAGGGACCCCCTTAAGAAAGGAATTTCAGGATTTTTAGACCTGGAAACAAAATGACTATGAAATAAAAATATTGATTTAAAAAACAACATAATCTGTGTAATGTAGAAAGAATGATTTATACTGGGATGAAGCCACTCTTATAATGCTCAAAAACAGTCCAAGCATTAGTCATTTCTGAAATTATAAAATGCAGATCTACAGCCATTTATTGTGGTTTGAAAATAGCAAGGTTGGCTCACTGGATCCCATTCCCTTAAATTCCTTTTCCTTTTCCCCCCATTTCTCAAAAAGCTGCTGATATAATTTGGGCTACTTACAGCACTTACATTTACAAACTGTTTTATAGTGAATTGAATGTTATAAATATTTCAAAGGGCAGAATCTCACTGCTGGTCTGGGACTTAGAAGCAAAGGAGGGGAGGGAGTTCCTAGGAAGTGCCTTCTGAGTGTGTGAGCAGGGGCTTGGATGGACACCAGCTATTTCCACCTTATGAGGGGCAATGGTAAAAATCTTTCCTCCTGGAAAGCTCATCTTTCTGCCTATGTTATGAGAGAATCAAAAGAAGTGCTTTGACCCACACTGCCCCCTGGCACTGTTCTGGGTACAAAGCAGACTTGGATGTGACTTTGTTAAGCTTCATCACATAGTAGAAGGCAGTGAATGCTCAAATCACCAGCACCACCAGTACCACCAGCACCAGTGCTATCAGTGGTACAGTATCAGCACTGCCAGTAGTACCACCACCAGCAGCAGTACCACCACCAGCAGCAGCAGTACCACCAGCACTGCCAGCCGTACCACCAGTACCACTACCGCAAGCAGCACAACCAGCAGTATTCCTGCCACTACCATGATCACTATTGCTAATTACATTATTATAAAACAGCTATCAACATTCCTCTTTTTCTAAAGTCAACAGAGGAAATGCACATGACATGCGTCACACATAAAATTTTGATCATTACTGACAAATTGCCCTCTAAATAGATTATACGCGTTGAGTATCCTTTAATTTGAAAAGCTTAGAATCAGAAGTGTTTCCAATTTTGAATTTTGGGGGGTTGGGGAATATTTGTATTATACTTTGAGCATATCAAATCCCAAAATCCAAAATCTACAATTCTCCAATAAGCATTTCCTTTGAGTGTCATGTTGGCACTCAAAAATTTTTAGATTTTGGAGCATTTCAGATTTTCAGGTTTGAGATGTTCAACTTGAACCAATTTATATTCCTACCAACATTGTATGAGTGTACCCATTTTGCTATGTGGCCATCAACATGGATATAACTACTGTTTTTACATTTTTGTTTTATCTTTAAGAGCTAAAGGGGGCGATGCTCATTTTTGTTTACTTTGTATTTCATTTTTTGTTAATGAAGTTGAGCACCACTGTATTTTTTAAATGCAAGGAAAAAATTTACAGAAATATGTCCTAAACTGCAGACCATGGTGGGTTATCTTTGTGGGGTAGGATTATGGGATACTTACACTTTCTACATTGTGTGTTCCTATAATATTTAAAATACATATAACTTTGCTTCTTTTTTTTTTTTTTTTTTTTGAGACAGGGTCTTACTCTGTCACCCAGGCTGAAGTGCTGTGGCACAATCATGGCTCACTGTAGCCTCAACCTCCTGGGCTCAAATGATCGTCCCACCTCAGCCTCTCAAGTAGCTGAGACTACAGGCATGCACCACCATGACCAGCAAAAAAAAAACAAAAAAAATAAAAAATAAAATGTAGAGATATGGTCTCACTATGTTGCCCAGACTGGTCTCAAACTCCCGGACTCAAGTGATTCTCCTGCCTTGGCCTCCCAAAGTGGCAGGATTACAGGCATGAGCCACTATTTCTGGCCAACTTTGCATTTTTTTTTTCTGATTTTTAAAAGTAAAATGTTTAAAAAGTAATTAGTGAGGGGGATATCTTTTTAAAAAATATACAAAACTGTATATACAAAATATACAAAAAATATAAAAAATATACAAAATATACAAAATATATAAATATCCCTCGATGTTTATTACTTTGTTAAGTCAATAAAATGTACTCATACTCACTTTTGAGATGAAGGAAACAATACAATCCTTGCAGGCAAACCCTCCCCTCACTGGGATAGACACCCTGTCATTCCTGACCTAGCTCCTTCATGTGCCCTATTCCCATGTGTCACCATGACTGCAGTTCTCTGTTACTCTACTACAGTAGATATGCTGCCAACGTAAATGGGATTTTGAGTCTGGTGGAGAATGCAGGAGTCATTTTGAAAGACATACAAAATAGAACAGAAATAGCTCACTTGGAAGGCTGATCTTCTAGGATAGTTACCTTTCAGACAGACAACAATCTAGGAGAGTATGAACAGAGGCCAATGCGATATAC
The DNA here is from genome assembly GCF_028885655.2 of Pongo abelii. Taxonomy (NCBI): domain Eukaryota; kingdom Metazoa; phylum Chordata; class Mammalia; order Primates; family Hominidae; genus Pongo; species Pongo abelii. The sequence continues at coordinate 90,193,717 of NC_071990.2, read as the reverse complement.
ACACCGGCTGGTGAGAAACCAGCACAGAAATTGTGTGGGCAAGTTTGTGACAGTATTGTGCCCTTTATAAAGCAAGTTTCTTTTAGGTGGAGGAGGAACTTAAAGAAAAGGGGTTCTTCATCACACGTGATACAAACCAAACTTTACTTTCTAGGAAAGTTTCAGTCTTCAAAAGAGGGAAGTATTAAACTGTTTTAACACACCCCAAACAATATAAAAGACAATAATAAATCAAATTAATTTGTTAATAAATTTCACTTGATTATTACTGAGAATATGTCAGTATTTTTGAAAAGTAAGTAGACCTTTTTCATACTGTAATTCTATTTCTACGATTCAATCACTAAAGAAATAATTTTAATTATGGAAAAAGGCTTTATGCAAAAAATGTACGCTACAGCACTATTTATAATAACAAAACACTGGAAACAGAACATCGGGGGACTGCTATCCAATAAAAGAAGATGATTCAATGAGCCAGGAAAACTCCATCTGGTAGAATATTATGCTACCTTCAAATGATGTTTCTAGTTTCATATTCTTGTCTCAGTAGTGGTACGTTGCTGAGAATCTATCCTAAAGAAATAATCCAAAAACACAGGGAAGTTCTCATTTGTAAAAATGAATTAACCGGAAACATCCTAGCGTCCAATAACAGAAAAATAGTTAAGTAAGCTCCTACTGGTTCTTCAAAATTCAGCTCAAGTGATACATCCCCTGGGAAATCTTCCCTGACCCTTGCCTAACCTAGCCTCCTATGACCTGTTTATCGCCCAAAATTGCACAACCCCAGGGTTCTTTATGCACATGCCAATATAGGTACCTTCAAGACAGAGAACTTGACTTCTTTGACTTAGTATTCCTAAACCCAGTGCAATGCCTAGCACAAAGTAAATATTCATCCAAATGTCTGCATTATGTAAACTGGGTGGCTTAAACAACAGAGACTTACTGTCTCAGTTCTGGATGCTAGAAATCTGAAATAAAGGTGTCAGCAGGGTAGGCTACTTCCGAGTGCTGTGAGGGAAACATCTTTTCAGGCCCCTCTTCTTAGCTTGTAAATGGCCATCTTCTATATGTCTCTTCACCTCATATTCCTTCTATTTATGTCTCCACATTTCCTCCTTTTTTAAAAAATAATTTTTTTAATTAAATATTTTTCCTCTTTTTTTTTTTTTTTTTTTTTTTTTGAGACAGAGTCTCACTCTGTCGCCCAGGCTGGAGTGCAGTGGTGCAATCTCAGCTCATCCCAACCTCCGCCTCCCAGGTTCAAGCAATTCTCCTGTCTCAGCACCATCCCGCCCCCTCCCCACCTCCTCACCCCAGCTGGGATTACAGGTGCACACCACCACGCCTGGCTAATTTTTTGTATTTTTAGTAGAGATGGGGTTTCATCATGTTGGCCAGACTGGTCTCGAACTCCTGACCTCAGGTGACCCGCCTGACTCAGCCTCCCAAAGTGCTGGGATTACAGGCGTGAGCCACCGTGCCCGGCCAATTAAATTTTTTTTTAGAGACAGGGTCTCACTATGTTGCCCAGACTGGAGTGCAGTGGCTATTCATAGGTGCTATCCCACTACTGATCAGCAAGGGAGTTTTGACCTGCTCCGTTTCTGACCTGGGTCACTTCATCCCTCCTTGGGCAACCTGGTGGTCCCCCACTCCTGGAAGGTTATCATATTGATGCTGGTTTGGACACCCAGTTGGCATAGCACACTACTGCCCAGAAGCCCTGGGTTCAAGCCATCCTCACACCTCAGCCTCCTGAGTAGTTGGGACTACAGGCATGAACCACCGCGCCTAGCGAATTTCCTCCTTTCATAAAGACACCAATCGTATTGGATCAAGGTCCACTCTACTGACCTCATTTTAGCTTGATTAGCTCTGTAGAGATCCCATCTCTAAATAAGATCACAATCTGAGGTGCTGGGGATTAGGACTTCAACATATGAATTTGAGGACAGAGATAATTCAATGCACAATAATCAGAAAATGTGCATATTTATAAGAGTTCATAATTATACAGAAATGCCTACTTTATCACGTTTAATAGGGGAAAAGGGTGGGTATCAATGTATGTATACAGTAAGAATTCTATTTTTTCTTTTTTTTAATTAAAAAAATATTTTTTCAACTGGCCACTTGGTTGAAAAAGAATTCTTTTTTTTTTTGAGACGGAGTCTCGCTCTGTCGCCCAGGCTGGAGTGCAGCGGCGCCATATCAGCTCACTGCAAGCTCCGCCTCCCGGGTTCACGCCATTCTCCTGCCTCAGCCTCCCGAGTGGTTGGGACTACAGGCACCCGCCACCACGCCCGGCTAATTTTTTGTATTTTTAGTACAGATGGGGTTTCACCGTGTTAGCCAGGATGGTCTCGAACTCCTGACCTCGTGATCCGCCCACCTCGGCCTCCCAAACTGCTGGGATTACAGGCATGAGCCACCGTGCCCGGCCAAAAAAGAATTCTTAATTTGGATTTTTTTCAGATTTTTAAAAAGGTCCGTGACCACCCCCAATTAAGAAACAATGATGGTGTATGATCTCAAATTTTTTTTAAGAGAAAAATATGTGAAGGTAATAAACCAAATTATTCATGATGTTTGCCTCTAGGTGATGGAATTATAGATGACTGGGATTATTTCTCAATTTTCAGTAACAATTTCAAATTACTTTCACCAGAAAAAAAAAAAAACCTTTCACCGGCTGGGCGCGGTGGCTCACGCCTGTAATCCCAGCACTTTGGGAGGCCGAGGTGGGTGGATCACGAGGTCAGGAGATCCAGACCATCCTGGCTAACATGGTGAAACCCCGTCTCTACTAAAAATGCAAAAAATTAGCCGGGCGTGGTAGGGGGTGCCTGTATTCCCAGCTACTTGGGAGGCTGAGGCAGGAGAATGGCGTGCACCCGGGAGGCGGAGCTTGCAGGGGGCCAAGATTGTGCCACTGCACTCCAGCCTGGGCGACAGAACGAGACTCCGTCTCAAAAAACAAAACAAAACAAAACAAAAACCTTTCATATTTTTTAAAAAAGGAAAAATGATATTTGAAAAGAGTTTAAAACATGTAAAAACGAATGTTGTTCACAAATAGCATGGTTGCAGACTGTAAAACAAGAAAATAAAATATTAAGAAAAGACAGAAAGGAAATACATCCTAATGCTCACAGAATTTATTAACAGGAGTTACAGGATGATTTGTGTGTCATCCTATTTTTTTATGTCTTCCAAATTTTTCTATAAGCACTGTATTACTTTTATAACCACATCAAACCAATCAACCTTATCACTTAAGAACATGCAGTTTAAGTATCTAGTTTTATATTAAATATTCAATATTAAGAACTGAATTAACAAAGTATGGCATAATAACAAAATATAACATGCAGCTTTTAAACAGCCATGATGAAAGATATGGAGAAACAGGAAACAGCTTATAAGACAGTTTTGTGGAAAAAGTCAAAGATAAAAATACACACATATTGGCTGGCTGCCAGCACTTTGGGAGGTCAAAGTGGGCGGATCACCTGAGGTCAAGAGTTCAAGACCAGCCTGGCCAACATGGCGAAACCCTGTCTCTACTAAAAAAAAATACAAAAATTAGCTGGCCGTGGTGGTGCGCCTATAATCCCAGCTACTCGGGAGGCTGAGACAGGAGAATTGCTTGAACCCAGGAGGCGGAGGTTGCAGTGAGCCAAGATCGAGCCACTTCACTCTAGTCTGGACAACAAAGCAAGAATCCATCTTAAAAAAACAAAACAAAACAAAAAAACAAAAACAAAAACACAAAAACATACACATATTAATTACAACTGGTAAAATATATTCACATGTAGATGATAATCTGCAAAAGATGAAAATGTATCAAGAGTGGCATTATGCATTATTTTAAAAGATTCTTTAATATTATAACACTTTTCATGTAAAAGTACCTATGAAAATATTCTTTGCTAAAGATACCTGTAAATTGTTTCACACTGTCTAAAACAGCTTATAGCCATACCAAGAATCCACTACTGTACTAGAAAACGGCAGGCAAACTTGAGGTTTGTCAGGCTTCCCACAAACATTCCATAATACTTCATTCAACTCATGGTTGGTTTCACTTTCACTGTGGGTGGATGTGCACATGGGTGCAACCTTTCTGGAGGACAATCTGGCAGTATTTGTTAAATGTTCACTCTGAGCATTTCCACATTTGGGAATCTGTCCTATGAAAACAATTCCACACATGTACAAATACAAAGGTGGTGAAAATAATCACCTCATCTATCTAGGACAGTGGGAGGCTGGGGGCTGTGAGAGGGACAGTTTCATTCAGAAAAGCTGTGGACAGAGATCTAGAATAACTACTAAATTTAAAAACCTATGCAGTTATGATTTGTTGCCCAGTTTTTCTATTTTCTTTGCTGTCTTTATTTTTGGCAATCAACCAGAAACAAGGGTGTGCTACAACTCTGCATGTTCCAATCATATTCATGCCAGTACAGATATGCTAATACACAGAATCAATTGAAATAAGCAGGTTAGATTCTTTTCTGTTTACCTCCTAACTTCATAAACATAATTTAGAATATGGCAACTATTTAATTTGAAAACAGGCATGTGATGAGTCAATTTGAAAACAGTCATGGAATGAGAGTCATATGTGCATGACTCTGATATTTTTGCTTAAGTAAGAAATGTCCAGATTTTAGGTTTGGGCTCCTTGGGTTTGTTTCTTAAATAAGTTGTATTTTCATACATCTATTCATGTTTTACACAGAGCGTTTTGGGTGCTGCTTTCTGACAACTTAAAGTGAGACAAATTTCTCATTATATATTGAGCCTCTTTATGGTTGACCCAAAGTCCAAAAATTCTGATCAGGTCAAGAATATAGGTTAAGCTAAACTTGGAATATAAGTTAAACTTGGAATACAAGAATATAAGTTAAGTTTTACTCTGGCTGTAAAGGAGCCAAAGTAAAAACACAAATAATTTCAAATCAAAGTAAAATTAACACTAGGTTTCACACTGTCTACAACAGCTTATAGCCGTACCAAGAATCCACTACTAGACTAGAAAATGAGAGGCAAACTTTAGGTTTGTCAGGCTTCCCACAAACACTCCCATAGTACTTCATTCAACTCATGGTTGGTTTCACTTTCACTGTGGGTGGATGTGCACACTAGTCTACATCCAGTGCAACACTGTAGTGGGCAGTTTTCAGATTTAAAAAGATGAGAAAGGCCAGGCGCAGTGGTTCACACCTGTAATCCCAGCAGTTTGGGAGGCTGAGGCGGGTGGATCACAAGATCAGGAGATCGAAACCATCCTGGCTAACACGGTGAAACCCCATCCCTACTAAAAATACAAAAAATTAGCCAGGCATGGTGGCAGGCGCCTGTAGTCCCAGCTACTCAGGAGGCTGAGGCAGGAGAATGGCATAAACCCAAGAGATGGAGCTTGCAGTGAGCCGAGATCCTGCCACTGCACTCCAGCCTACGTGACAGAGTGAGTCTAAAAGTTATTCATCTTTCTACATATGGCTAGCCAGTTTTCCCAGCACCATTTATTAAATAGGGAATCCCTTCCCCACTGCTTGTTTTTCTCAGGTTTGTCAAAGATCAGATAGTTGTAGATATGCGGCGTTATTTCTGAGGGCTCCGTTCTGTTCCATTGATCTATATCTCTGTTTTGGTACCAGTACCATGCTGTTTTGATTACTGTAGCCTTGTAGTATAGTTTGAAGTCAGGTAGCGTGATGCCTCCAGCTTTGCTCTTTTGGCTTAGGATTGACTTGGTGATGCGGGCTCTTTTTTGGTTCCATATGAACTTTAAAGTAGTTTTTTCCAATTCTGCGAAGAAAGTCATTGGTAGCTTGATGGGGATGGCATTGAATCTATAAATTACCTTGGGCAGTATGGCCATTTGCACGATATTGATTCTTCCTACCCATGAGCATGGAATGTTCTTCCATTTGTTTGTATCCTCTTTTATTTCATTGAGCAGTGGTTTATAGTTCTCCTTGAAGAGATCCTTCACGTCCCTTGTAAGTTGGATTCCTAAGTATTTTATTCTCTTTGAAGCAATTGTGAATGGGAGTTCACTCATGATTTGGCTCTCTGTCTGTTATTGGTGTATAAGAATGCTTGTGATTTTTGTACACTGATTTTGTATCCTGTAAACTGGCTAGCCATATGTAGAAAGCTGAAACTGGATCCCTTCCTTATACCTTATACAAAAATTAATTCAAGATGGATTAAAGACTTAAACGTTAGACCTAAAACCATAAAAGCCCTAGAAGAAAACCTAGGCATTACCATTCAGGACATAGGCATGGGCAAGGACTTCATGTCTAAAACACCAAAAGCAATGGCAACAAAAGCCAAAATTGACAAATGGGATCTAATTAAACTAAAGAGCTTCTGCACAGCAAAAGAAACTACCATCAGAGTGAACAGGCAACCTACAAAATGGGAGAAAATTTTCGCAACCTACTCATCTGACAAAGGGCTAATATCCAGAATCTACAATCAACTCAAACAAATTTACAAGAAAAAAACAAACCCCATCAAAAAGTGGGTGAAGGATATGAACAGACATTTCTCAAAAGAAGACATTTATGCAGCCAAAAGACACAAGAAAAAATGCTCATCATCACTGGCCATCAGAGAAATGCAAATCAAAACCACAATGAGATACCATCTCACACCAGTTAGAATGGTAATCATTAAAAAGTCAGGAAACAACAGGTGCTGGAGAGGATGTGGAGAAACAGGAACACTTTTACACTGTTGGTGGGACTGTAAACTAGTTCAACCATTGTGGAAGTCAGTGTGGCGATTCCTCAGGGATCTAGAACTAGAAATACCATTTGACCCAGCCATCCCATTACTGGGTATATACCCAAAGGACTATAAATCATGCTGCTATAAAGACACATGCACATGTATGTTTATTGCGGCATTATTCACAATAGCAAAGACTTGGAACCAACCCAAATGTCCAATAATGATAGACTGGATTAAGAAAATGTGGCACATATACACCATGGAATACTATGCAGCCATAAAAAATGATGAGTTCATGTCCTTTGTAGGGACATGGATGAAATTGGAAATCATCATTCTCAGTAAGCTATCACGAGGACAAAAAACCAAACACCGCATGTTCTCACTCATAGATGGGAATTGAACAATGAGAACACATGGACACAGGAAGGGGAACATCACACTCTGGGGACTGTTGTGGGGTGGGGAGAGGGGGGAGGGATAGCATTAGGAGATATACCTAATGCTAAATGGCGAGTTAATGGGTGCAGCACACCAGCATGGCACATGTATACATATGTAACTAACCTGCACATTGTGCACATGTACCCTAAAACTTAGAGTATAATAATAATAATAATAATAAAAGTTATTCATGTTAGATATCCTCAGATTGAAATGCCTTTTTGACCTCTGTTAATAATTTGTTTAGGGATCACTGTACATTCTGAACATTTTTTCTCTACCTCAAGCTAATGACAGCTACAGAGATGTGGGAAAAAAGATAAAAGAATTTGGGTGAGCTGTGTAGCATCACACACAGCTCTCTTGTCCATCAGCACCCTTCACTGTGAGGTTTTCTGGAAGAATCTATAGGCAGTGTGTTCACACTCTAGGCACAGGCTATCCTGGGAGGGTGTCACTGAACAAGACCCAGTAAGTTTTCAGGTTTTTTTTTTTTTTTTTTGAGACAGAGTTTCAAAAGGCGAGACAGTCGTCTACTTGGAGAAGTTTGACACATAAACACTGCCTCCTGTTTCTCTTTCATCTATGCCATTACAAATTGAAAATTTTTGTTTTGTTTCATTTTGTTTTGAGACAGGGTCTCATTCTGTTGTCCAGGCTTGAGTGCAGTGGCATGATCTTGGCTCACTTCTCACCTCTGCTTCCTGGGTTCAAGCGAGTCTCCTGCCCCAGCCTCCCAAGTAGCTGGGATTACAGGCATGTGCCACCACATCCTGCTAATTTTTTTTTTTTTAAGTAGGGATGAGGTTTCACCATGTTGACCAGGCTGGTCTCGAACTCCTGACCTCAAGTGATCCACCCACCTCGGCCACCCAAAGTGCTAGAATTACAGGCGTGAGCCACCACACCCAGCTACAAGTTGACAGTTTTTAAGCCTAAACTCTCACCATTAACTGGACTAACAGTGCCTGAAAACAATGTTTAGAAAAATCATCCAAATTGGTAACGTAAGACATTACTTTACAAAAGTATAATGTTGTTATACTTGATTAGTAAACACTATACTTTCGGTATGCAGAAATTTTCTGGTGAGACTTAGATAACCTTTAAAGGATGAGAATAAAGATGAGATTTAAAAGGAAAAGTAAACAAGAAGTAACACCTTTAGAGTAAAAATTACTTTTTCTTTTTTTTTTCTTTTTTTTTTTTAGACAGAGTCTCACGGTATCGCCCAGGCTGGAGTGCAATGGTGCGATCTTGGCTCCCTCCACCAACAGGTTCAAGCGATTCTCCTGCCTCAGCCTCCCGAGGAGCTGGGATTATGGACATACGCCGCCATGCCTGGCTAATTTTTGTATTTTTAGTAGAGACAGGGTTTCACCATGTTGACCAGGCTGATCTCAAACTCCTGACCTCAGGTCATCTACCCACCTCAGCCTCCCAAAGTGCTGGGATTACAGGCGTGAGCCACTGCTCCTGGCCAAATTTTTTTAAATGAAACAATATGCTGTTAAATAAATTCTCTAGACCTACAGCAACGGTTATATAAGATTAAAAGGCATAGGCAAGGGAGGAAAAACTTATATAGTATGCCTGAATTTGAAATTTGGGATGCGAGATTAGGGAAAAAAAATCTAATAATCTCTGATTTAAAGAAACTCTATTAAATAAAAAGTATAAGTAGTCCACCACGAAAACACAGAGCAAGGACAGTGACCATGCGGATAGTGACCATGGGGGTGGATGGGAGGCTGGGGAGCAGGCAGTGACCACCCTTCCTCTGGGGCTCTTCCTAGCCACGTATGAGCCAAGGTAACCAGGGCACCGGCAGGGGATGAGCTCCAGTTCACAGGGCCAAGGCAGATACTCCAACATGGGCCAGTGAGACTGAGTGGTCTTTCAACTTTTAAGCCTAATTCCCTACAGGTAAGGTAAGGTGCTTATTCAGTTTAGATTAGAGCTCTGCCAACAAGAACTTCTATAAGCATTCCACAACTCAGGCTAGTGGTTAATGGTACAGAACACAGTGGTTTCAGTGGGTGGCAAAGACCCAGGAGTCAAGAAATAGAAATCATAAGTGTAGTCAGATCTTTCAAGGAGGTTAAAGTAAAACGAAATTAGACAAGGGAGCAAAATTCAAGTTACAGACTTTAAAAGTAGAAAACCAACAAAATGATTTCCAATGTATATATTATATATCCCAAAGATCCAAGAAAGTCAAATAAACTATTTGAAACAATGCGGGAGCTTAACGGGTTGCTGTTATGGATTGAACTGGGTGTCCCCCAAAAGGATAAGCTGAAGTTCTAACTCCTATTATCTCAGAATGTGAATTTATTTGCAAATAGGGTCTTTGAAGATGATCAAATTAAGATGAGGTCATTACTGTGAGTCCTAATCCAATGTGACTTGTGTCTTATAGAATGGGGAAATTCGGACACAGAGACATGTACATAGGGAGACCACCCTAAGAAGATGAAAGCAGGGATTGGAGTGCTGCATTTGCAAGCTAGGGAATGCCAAAGATTGCCAGCAACCACCAGAAGCTAGGAGGGAGGTGGGGTGGATTCTCCCTCAGAAGGAGTGGTCTACACTTACGACTCCACTTTCTCTCCTCCTTCTCTCTTTCTCTCTTTTTTTTTTTTTTTTTTTTTTTTGAGATGGAGTTTTGCTCTTGTTGCCCAGGCTAGAGTGCAATGGCGTGACCTCGCCTCACTGCAAACTCCACCTCCTGGGTTCAAGCAATTCTCCTGCCTCAGCCTCCCTCCTCTATCTTGAAGCCACTCCAGTCAGGCTTTCCTTCAGCCATCCCACTACAATTGCTCTTATCAAGGTCCCTGGTGTTTTCCACATTGCTAAGCTCAAATGTCAGTTCTCACTCCTGGACTAACTTGATCCAGGATTTGAAATGTGAATCCTTTCTCCTTGACTTTGCTCAGCTTTCAGTAAAACACACACACACCCACACATACACACGAACACACAGATAAACACATACCTATTTCCTTCCTAACTTTCCGGCCACTCTTTCCCACATTCTTTTGCTGGCTTTTCCTCCTCTCCCCAGCTGTAACATTAGGTAATCCACGGGCTCAGTCCTTGGGCCTCCTGTCTATACATACTTACTCTCTAGGGGTCCCATCCAGTCTCGTGGCTTCAATGACCTTCCAGGTGCTAGTAACTCCAGCAATTAACTTCCTGGCTACATCTCTTCTTTTTTTTTTTTTTTTTTTTTTTGAGACAGAGTCTCACTCCATCACCCAGGCTGGAGTGCAGTGGTGCAATCTAGGCAACCTCCACCTCCCAAGTTCAAGCGATTCTCCTCCCTCAGCCTCCCGAGTAGCTGGGATTACAGGCACCTGCCCCCACACCCAGCTAATTTTTTGTATTTTTAGTAGAGAAAGGGTTTTGCCATGTTGGCCAGGGTGGTCTCGAACTCCTGATCTCAAGTGATCCACCTGAAATTATTTAGGCTCAGGTCCCCAGAAGACTGCAGTCTAATTGAAGGAAAATACATAAGTGTGCGCACGTGCACACACACACAGATGTTAACTTACACAATGATATTCAAACTCAGTCTTCAAAGAAATGCATTATATATAAATGTAAACATATATATAAAGCCATAAAACTAGTAAAGATTAGGGTGACTGGACAACATCCATGTTGGTGAGGGTAGTGAAAAATCCACTCACAACTTTACTTAGGTACAACATTACCTTTCTGATGGGCAGCTGGGCATTAACAGCACCTATAATAAATATACTTTGACCCAGCGATTTCACTTCTAAGAATTTATCCTAAAAAGATAACAGGGAGGAAAGAGAGTCTAAAGATAGCTATAAAAGATGTTCACTATAGTGCTGGTTATAGGAGGAAAAACAAACAAAAAAAACGGAAAAAACAGAAATGCTCACTTAAAGGGGGAGTACATCATCATCATTATTATTATTAGTATTGAGGCAGGGTCTCACCTAGGCTGCAGTGGCACGATCTCAGCTCACTGCAGCCTTGACTTCTGGGGCTCAAACAATACTCTTGCCTCAGCCTCCTGAGTATCTGGGACTATAGGCACTCACCACCATGCCTGGCTAACTTTTTAAATTTTTTGTAGAGACAAGAGTCTTGCTATGTTGCCCAGGCTGATCTCGAATTTCTTGGCTCAAGCGATCCTCCCACCTCGGTCTAGTAAAGTGGTGGGATTATAGGCACGAGCCACTGTGCTTGGCCTATTAATCATTTTTGACTCACTGGAATAATGGAATACTTTACAGTCATTTTCAGTAATGTTTTCCTGAGGATTAACAAGAACTAGCTTGTAAAGATGTACCCAGTATAATGTTGAAATTTTTTTAAGCAGGTCATAGAACAGCATTTAGGTGTGATTTCATTGATACAAAATTGTGTGTCATGAATATTGAGTGTGTGTATGTGTGTGCAGTGAGAGAGGATGTTTAGTGAAAAGTAATTTATCTCTGGGTGATGGCATTTTAAATGATTTTTACCTTCACCAAGTCCTGTATTATTTGCATTTTTTTCTTGAATGAGCTTGTTTATCAGGAAAATCAATAAAGCTACTCATTAAAACAACCATTTATGGAGAAAAGGAGAGAGGGATGGCTGTAGAAGGAGAAGAATCTGGGGTAAAGACAGAGTTTGGGGTAGCTGTTGTTTTACAATAGGAGAGATGAGAATATTGACGAGGAAAAGAACCAGAAGAGAATGTCACACGGAGCACAGACTGTAGGCCATGCAGTTTGAGTATGCTGAGGGGACCTAGAAACGGATGAGTTGGTTCCTACCCTCAGGCAAGAGTAATAAGGGTCCACAAATGTAAAAATAATTCCAGATGAGTGACACGGGAGCTACAGAAGGCAGAGGAGCACTGCGAGCTGGAAGGGTCTGGAAAGGAATGCCAGAGGAGAGGCATCATCTCAGCTTCCCAGGTGGGTCAGATTTCTCTGCACAGATATGGGTGGTAAGAAAAGTGTCGCCTGCTGGAAAGAAAGCAGACTATACAGATCAACAGGGGTGACAACTGATAAGGTTAGAAAATTAAGCTGGGACTTATGGTAAAGAGGCTGGAAGTAGGTAAGAACTTTGTAGTCAGGAGGAATTTTGGGAGGGGTGTGCAGTGACCCACTCCTAACGGTGCTCTGGACATATCAAAACCCAGCAGCTGCTTGTTGGACTTACAGATTGAAAGAATTTGACATGGAGGCAGGAAAAGCCCAATGAAAAAGCTAATGTGGCAGAGACCTGAGCTAAGGTTGTGAATGAAAACAGCGGCAACAAATAAAGAGTGATATGAAAGGCATCACGGTAGGGGTCTATATATAACATGAAACATTTGACAGCTACAACTGCAGTAAACCTACTCTAGACAAGATTGAGCTGATTATATGAGGTTATGCTGTTAATATTTTGCATTAAGCATTTTGCTCAACTACCACATTTTATAAACAGGTGCATCCTCCTCTCTTCCCTCTGCAATTTACTTTTGAGCTGGGTATAGGAAAGTGCAAAGGTAATTAACAGTTCTCAGGAAAACCGAAAAGCCAGGAGACAGCTTTAGTGCCTCATTAGAAAGAACTGAATTTATAAGACAAGTCCCAGGCAACAATCATTATTCTTAAGGTGAAAAATAAACAGACCCATAAATGAGGGGTGAGGAGGTAAGGGGCGGGAGGAAAGGAAGGGAGAAGCTAAGGAAGGGAAAATCAAGAGAAAAAGGTTTGCAATACAATTTTTACAAAATGATATGCCTTAGGAAAGCATCTATATTTGTCGAAATACTACTAAAAATTCTAAATACAGATTAGGGGCCAGGGAAATACAAAAGGTTAGCTAGAAAAGCCTATCCACAGGTGTCCAACCCTTTGAATGAGGGGAGTTTTTTGCTTATCTGTGGTGACAGATATGAAAATTATGCACGGACTTTTTTTTTTTTTTTTTAGCTCATCAACTATCATTAGTGTTAGCATATTTTATGTGTGGCCCAAGACAATTCTTCTTCCCATGTGGCCCAGGGAAGCCAAAAGGTTGAACACCCATGCTTCAGACACTTAAAAATAGAAAAATTAAGATAAAAAATGTAATTCTCAACAAACCTTCAAGTTCAACCATCAAAAACAGCTTAACCATGCCTAAATAAGATCGAAATATTTATAAGCAATACTGGTAGGAACTTGATTTGTGCTCTGCTGATTGACACAAATTTTACACATTCTTCTGTAGTCTATTTTTACCTTCAAATAAAAATTATAGGTAATATGGTATATTTCATTAAATGTCGAGTGAAAAAATCCAGAGAGACAAGATAAATAGCCTCATTATCATTTATTAGGTAAAATGTGAATTTTTAGACTCTCTGACTGGAACTTCAGAAACTTCCTTATGTTAAGAGACTAAACTATTAAAAAGCCATCTGTAAGACTCAAAGCCATACATGCTTGGTGTGGGTCACCTAATTTCTTTTTGGAAGACTTTCTGCTATCAGCAGTGTCTCCTTGGACCTCTATGGGCAACTTGCCCTTAGGCGGTGAAATGAGAGGCACACTGCCCCAGGAACTCCTTCAGTATAACAAGAATTTTTATGGCTGTTTTAAATTCCAGAAGTGTTTAAAGTCCTAGTACAGTTTCAAAATATACTCTAAGAGAATTCACTTCAGCTCCAGGTTTTACAAAATATACACTTCATGTTCAAACCCTACAATACTGCACAGATGAACGTCTCCCCCAACATAAGAAGCTTCAAGAGTTGTATGTGTAGAAGGCTGAGCAACAATCATCTATCTGCCCCACAGAGGGGGGAGCTCTTGGGATAACTCTCCAAAGAGAACCAGTGAAACATAAATCTTTTGCAACTGCTGCAGTCTTTCTAAGAATCCCACCTTTCCAGTCATAGAAAGCACTGTGATACTAAGCATTATGAACACTGCTCTAAAACCACAAAATCTGTGGGCCTTCCATCTTGACTTTTGATCTACATAGGGAGCTATTGGAAAGTACAGTGCATAAACCCTGTGGCTGACTGTTAAAAGTTAAAATACTAAGACAGTGTCTAGTAAATAGTTGAGGAATCAACCAAGATAATCGTAAGCGTCACACAAAATGGGATTCATAATACCCAATCAGGATGAATGAAGAAGTGTATTCCACCAACAAAGCAAACTCCAAAAGTTAAATCAACTTACCAACAAGTACTTGGTGTACTCAGAGAAAAAAATGTTCCAGCATATCTATAAATAATATACCCCATATACTATAATATAAATATCCACTGATTTGTTGTTTTTCTCTAAGAGATCTCATGAATGAAGCTTAATTGACCAACCTTAATTTAACAGAGTTGTTGAAACTAAGTCTTTTTTTTTTAATTAGGAGACAGGGTCTCACTATGTTGCCCAGGCTAGACTTGAACTCCTGAGCCCAAGCACTACTCCTGCCTCAGCTTCCTGAACAGCTAGACTACGGCACATGCCACTGCACCCAGCTTGCTTGAAAAAAATCTTGTGAAGTCAACTGACAGCTTTTCTATATTAAAATCTCTGGCCAGGCACAGTGGCTCACACCTGAAATCCCAGCACTTTGGGAGGCCAAGATGGGAGAATAACTTGAGCTCAGGAGTTTAAGACCAGCCTGGAAAACAAGATAAGACCTCATTTCTACAAAAAATTTAAAAATTAGCCGGGTGTGGTGGCACGGGCCTGTTATCTCAGCTTCTTGGGATGCTGAGGTGAGAGGATTGCTTGAGCCTGGGAGGTTGAGGCTGCAGTGAGTCATGATCACACGACAGCACTCTAGCCTAGGTGACAGAGTGAGACCTTGTCTCAAAAAAACAAACCATACCAACACACAAACAAACAACAACAAAAAAACTCTTACAAATTCACAATTTACAGGAAGGTGAAGACTTTGAAAGAAAAATGTGCACAAAAAATTCACAGGCATTTCACATACACACAGAATAAAAATACAAAGGCTAAAAACGTACAAAATATTCAGCCTTCTTTATAATCAAAGAATAAAATGATAAGATAAAATGTTTTTATCTATCAAGTCGAAAGTTTAAAAACCAAGAAGAATCAATACTGACAAAAAGGCAAGACAACAAATGTATTGCTGGTAAAATTTCTGGGAGGAAATTTGGCAATATGTGTCAAAAGTCTGAAAACTATAAGTAAATATCTTTTGACTCAGTAATTCCATTTCTCTTCAAGGAAAGTAACCTCAAGTGTGAAATTAATGTACAAAAAATGTTTGTTCAAGCATTACATATAAAAATAAAAAACTAGAACCACCTAAAGGTTCAACACTATGGAAACAGCTTAATAAATACATAACTATATCTACTCAGTATAGCTCTATGTTTTAAATATAATGATTTAGAAAATTGAGTAGAATGGGAAAACCCTCATGATATATTATTAGGGGACAAAGTTATAAAACAGCATGAAGAGTATGATGTCCATTGTGTATACAAAAAAATATATAAGAAATAGTGGTTACTTATGGGTAGAAAGACTGGAGAGGATTATCTTCTTTTCTGCTCATTTCCTATATTATCTGCTTTTCTACAATGAATATGTATTAATTTTGCTGGCAAAGTACTTTATCCATAATAACCTAATGAGGCAAGTACTATTAATATCCTCATTAAAAATTTTTTTTTAATTAATTTATTTATTTTTGAGATAAGGTCTCACTCTGTCACTCAGGCTAGAGCACACTGGTACGATCACATCTCACTGCAGCATTGATCTCCCAGGCTCAAGTGATCCTCCTACCTCAGCCTCCCAAGCAACTGGGACCACAGGTATGTGCCACCACACCTGGCTAATTTTTAAAAATTTTTTGTAGACATGGGGTCTCACCATGTTGCCCAGGCTGGTCTTGGATTCTTGGCCTCAAGCAGTCCTCCCACCTTGACCTCCCAAAGTACTGGGATTATGGGTGTGAGCCACCACACCTAGCCTATTCCCATTTTAAACAGAGGAAACTGGGGCACCAGGTTAAGTAGCTTGCCCGAGGTCACGCAGTCACGGAGCCCAGATTCATCCAAAGTTGACCTGCCTCCAGAGCCTGATTTCTTAATCACTTTGCAAATATTCACATTAAAAAAAATAATTAGGCCTGGTGCAGTGGCTCACACCTGTAATCCCTGCACTTTGGGAGGCTGAGGTGGGCAGATCACTTGAAGTCAGGAGTTCGAGACCGGCCTGGCCAGCATGGTGAAACCCCATCTCTACTAAAAATACAAAAAATTAGCCAGGCGTGGTGGCAGGCACCTGTAATCCCAGTTACTCAGGAGGCTGAGGCAGGAGAATTACTTGAACCCAAGAGGCAGAGGTTGCTGTGAGCCAAGATCGCTCCACTGCACTCCACCCTAGGCCACAGAGCACGACTCTATCTCAAAAAAAAAAAAAAAAAAAAAATTAAAGCAATGTGTCAGAAAATCTATAATTACATGCACTACAAATTCTTAAAGAAAGAGGACCTAAGTGGGCCAGAATTTTCGGAGCAAATAGGGAGGGGGAGTTTCAGGGCAAACTGGGAAGCTGATAGTTCCCTCCTTTCAGGTTGTGTCTTTGTTTGTACTCAGATTATCTGAAAAGTCACCTATTCCCTTCTCTACCACCATTCTCCCTCCCTTCAACACAGACACAAACAAATAGCATTATTGAAATCTTATGCCACATGTGGCAGCACTCCCCTGCCTCTGTCCTGGCCCACCCAATTCCCTGAGAATTCCTTTCCTGCTTCAAAGGCCAAGGTAGGTCCCATCAATAAACCCTCAGAATTCTATGCAGACGTAAAAATGTAACTCACATTCTAGGATAAAATAATGTCTTTTCCATTTTACTTCCAAATAGAAATGCATACAATTTTCCCCTAAGGAAGTTACAAGGTAGTTTAGATGAAAGCAAAGTAAGTTCTTGGAAACGCATTATTAAAATACAGAAGACTCTTGACAAACTCTGGTGGGTCACATGTGAATAGGCAAGAACACAGAATCTTTTCCTGTGTATCATGTGATGTTCCCGCTCTAGCCTCCAAACAAAGGCCTGACAGATATAAGAGCTTGCAGTTAACACTGTGAACCACCTAGGGCACCTTGGGATTTCTGTATGGAGGCAAGGATGATTAAGTTGGAAGGGACTAAAGAAACGTTTTCTGTATCCTAGAGGGAAAAATATTAAGAATCAGTATAAAACGAGCTCTAACCATCTGTTAATTCTTTTTTTTTTATTTTCTCTTTTTTCTCTGTTATTCTAAAATTGGACATTTGATCAAGTTAAAAAGAAGTGAAGTTCCTGCCAGTGGAGGCAGGAATTTAGACTACTAGATAAAATATCACCACTAGTGTTACAATTAACTTATTACAAAACAAGGACAGTTTTTTAACTTCAAGGACTAATAACAGTACTCCCCAGCTAGAGTTCATAAAGGATTATTTTGTTTTGTTATTCCAGATTTTATTAAAGGCAAGACTCTATTATTGAAGGGCTGTGGCTTTACACCTGATAAATTAGAGATTGATTCATATGTCCAGTATGCAGATATACATTATCATATTTTTGTTTTGCAAGAGTGAATCTAACAAAATATACTCTTACCAAGGAAGGAGACTAGTGAGGATGAGCTCCTTCAATGAGAAAGATTTACTGAAGCAGACCCCAAAATGAGGGTCAATTGCTTTTTTTTTAATAAAATGAGATTTTTGACTGGGCGTGGTGGCTTATGCTTGTATTCCCAGCACTTTGGGAGGCCAAGGTGGGCAGATCACCTGAGGTCAGGAGTTCAAGAACAGCCTGCCAGACATGGTGAAGCCCCATCTCTACTAAAAATACAAAGAAATTAGCTGGGCATGGTGGCGGGCGCCTGTAATCCCAGCTACTCGGGAGGCTGAGGCAGGAAAATTGCTTGAACCCAGGAGGCAGAGGTTGCAGTGGGCCAAGATCGCACCATAGCACTCCAGCCTGGGTGACAGTTTTCATATATCCTTTGAAAAAGTTATAAGGTCTCCAATTTGATGAAATACTGTGTTAAAATATAATTATTTGAAAAGTATTGTATGAACCTTAAAAAATGTTCATATCTTGCACCCAGTACTTTAATTTTTGGTAATTCATCTTTAGGAATTAACTGGATAGAGTACAAAACATTCACGTACAATACTTTCTGTATGACATTCCAGAGGCTTCCTTAATGTCTAATAATACGAAGCCAGTAAAATTATGGTATATCCATACAATAAAATATTTTGCAGTTATTAAAAGTTGTTTTAAAAAAATTAATAACAGAAAATGCTCAGAAAAAAATACTAAATGAAAAAATAAGTGATAAAACTGCTCTTATATATTTTACTTCAAAAAGCATATATATTAGAAATTATAGCCAGGTATGATGGCTCATGGCTGTAATCCCAACACTCTGGGAGGCCAAGGTGGGAGGATCACTTGAGGCCAGGACTTTGAAACAAGTCAGGACAACATAGTAGGATTTTTTGTTTTCACAAAAAAGAATTTTTAAAAAAATTAGCTTGGCATGGTGGCACATGACTGTAGTCCTACTTGGGAAGCTGAGGCGGGAGGCTCACTTGAGCCCAGGAGTTTGAGCGAGCTCTGATAGCACCACTGCATTTCAGCCTGGGTAACAGACTAATACCTTGTCTCTAAAAAAAGAAAAAAAAAAACCTAAAAACTCATCTTGGTGGTCAATACATAGGGGTACTCGTGTACTTTTCTACAATGTAAAAACATCTCTAAAAATAAAGAAGACAGCTCCAGTGACTTAAGAGATTTGTTAAAACAGAAAGTCTGTTATGGGAATTGCCCAAAGATAATCTTTTTTATTGTCTTATGCAACAGACTTTGTTCTGTCTCTGAAACAAAATGCAATATATTAAATATGAAAGACAGAACAGAGGCATGTGAAGCCCACTCAGATCAGGACTTAAAATGGTACTGGTATTTCAGAAGCGATCTAGTTAGTGTAATCAGTCACTGTGATTCCTATATATGTCCTATATGTGTTAGGACTGTATTCTTCAGCATTTACCAGTTGGAGGTGCTTCACTCCAGCCCCCTCTCCTGCAGCATGGAGATGTCTTTGTTTCTAAGGCACACAGATAGAAGCCATCAGACAGCTTGTATTACATGTCTGGAAAAAACTGTTTACTATTCACCCATCTCTGCTACATATAAATTTCAATAACCTTGACTCCGTAAAAACAGTTTAACCCTAAAAGAAGATAAACACTGTAAACTTCCTTCATTTTTATTTTCATTTATTATTATTATTATTATTATTATATTATTATTATTATTATTATTATTTTGAGATGGAGTCTCACTCTGTTGCCCAGGCTGGAGTGCAGTGGCATGATCTCGGCCCACTGCAACCTCCACCTCCTGGGTTCAAGCAATTCTCCTGCCTCAGCCCCCGAGTAGCTGGGATTACAGGCATGCACCACTATGTCTGGCTAATTTTTGTATTTTTAGTAGAGACAGGGTTTTACCATATTGGCCAGGCTGGTCTCGAATCCCTGAACTGAGGTGATCTGCCCACCTTGGCCTCCCAAAGTGCTAGGATTACAAGCGTGAGCCACTGCGCCCAGCCCATTTCACTTTTTAAACTAGCACTGGTTATCTCTAATGAGCTTGTGGAGTACAGTAGAACATAAATAGTTATATTTTTATGATATGAATTGTACAAAACTCAGTGTGACAACTACTCAATTTATTAGACAAGCCTCCAGGGATGTAAAGATTCAATAACATCATTTCTCATACTCTATCCACAAAAGTCTGGGTTGAATGTTGATTCATTTCTGCAGCCGTGTGAAGTTCAAACAAACTACAATACATTAGAGAGCTCATCTAATACATTAGAGAGCTTATACTGCTACCATATTTTAATAATATTCCTAATTTTCTTTTATGGATGAAACCAAAGCCTCTTTATTTAGCAAATGATACTGAGTTGTTATGAGTGAATGTGAACTGCTAAAAAAAACTGAATTCTAAATTATTAGCATCAGCTCTGCAATGGACATATGTTGGCTTAACATAAAGCCATGAATCTCTTACTTCTCACTGTTGTATCACTTGGGTAACTACATAACTTCCTACAAACAGCACATAATACTGCAGCACATAAGAAATCTCATCTCTCAGTAATTCTATTCTCTCCTATCAACTAATGTACTCTTGTATCATATGTGCCTTTACGTGAAAGGCACATATGATACCTGAAACTGCTTATCCCAATTTCAAAAAGTTCAGTTTCTTCCAAGGTATATGTAAATCTCAAGGAACTATTAACAAAACTCTCCTTTGAATTCCAAAACACCAAGCCAGGTGTGGTGGCTCACTCCTGTAATCCCAGCACTTCACGAGGCAGAGGTGGACGGATCACTTGAGGTCAGGAGTTCGAGACTAGCCTGGCCAATATGGCAAAACTCTGTCTCTACCAAAAAAAGAATAAATAAATACAAACATTAGCCGGGCATGATGGCACATGCCTGTAATCCCAGTTACTCAAGAGGCTCAGGCAGGAGAATCGCTTGAATCCGGGAGGCAGAGGTTGCAGTGAGCTGTGAACAGGTTACTGCACTCCAGCCTGGGTGACAGAGGGAGACTCTGTCTAAAAAAAATTCCAAAACACCGATATAGTATTAGTACATTCCAGTAAGTGTAGATATGGTGACTCTGAGATAATTATTTCATTTTTTTCTCTCCCTCTCCACTCTCTCATTCTGAAATGATCCGAAGTAGCAAATTTAATTTAAAAACTTGAGAGAAAAATAACCTCATTAAAAAAAAGAAAATTGGCTGGGTGCGGTGGCTCACGCCTGTAATCCCAGCACTTTGGGAGGCCAAGACAGGTGGATCGCCTGGGGTCAAGAGTTCGAGACCAGCCTGGCCAACATGGTGAAACCCCATCTCTACTAAAAATACAAAAATTAGCCAGGTGTGGTGGCAGGCGTCTGTAATCCCATCTACTCAGAGGCTGAGGCAGGAGAATCACTTGAACCTGGGAGGCAGAGGTTGCAGTGAGCTGAGATTGCGCCATTGCACTCCAGCCTGGGCGACGAGTGAGACTTTGTCTCAAAAAAAAACAAAAAAACAAAAAAACTTGCTAATCTATAAGGTATTTTTGAAACTTCTCCTGTTTTAATAGTTACTTATCTAAGTTGCTTTGGCATATAAATATTGTCTATATTCTCTCTCTTAAAAAAAAAAGAAAAAAAGTCAGGATCTAGGAGAATTGGAAAATTATATTTAAAAACTTTAAGTAAAAAAAGAAAAAATTTGTTAATTGATATTATAATAACTACATTATTATCCAAATTCATCAATGTCAGGTAAGTTTCCTGTCTCTGTGATCATGATCTTTCAGGTCTCATTTTTCTCATATCTAGTGTGCTATAGGAAAAGGCTGTCTGGATACTCAGTTTGGAAACAAGAGGAAGAGCCCCAATAGGGCAATTTCTAAAAGACTGCCACAAAGGGAAAGTGAATGGTTTGAATAAAAAGTAACGCTTTATTTCTTAGAATGTATGCTCTCCAGGATATATTCCAAGGATAATATTTAATCAATTTTATACAGTAGCAGCATGGTTCTAGAAACATTAGAAATACTACTGTCAGCTTTCTTTGTCCATAATAATTAAGCAGAGTAAATGTTTATGGAAAGAAGATAGAGCCTGATACATCTCCTTATAACTGTCATAATGTTTAAATAAAAACCACCCTAAGCTGGGCACGGCAGCTTGTACCTGTATTTCCAGCTCCTCAGGAGGCTGAAGCAGGAGGATTGCTTCAGGCCAGGAGTTCAAGACCAATTTGTGCCACATAGCAAGCCTCTACCTTTAATAATATTTTTTAAAATTAGCTGAGCATGGTGGCACACACCTGTATAGTTCTAGCTACTCAGGAGTCTGAAGCAGGAGGATCACTTGAGCCCAGGAGTTCAAGGCTGCAGTGAGCTTAAAACAACCCTAACCCTTACAAGGCTGGTGAAATCCTTAGATGGCAGTGGAAATAGAGGCTAGAGGACTGAACCAAGAATGGACATTGAAGAGTTCAGTCCTCTGGCACAGAAGCTTTAAATTAACCTGAGACTCCTCTGAGTTATGCTGGTTTTATGGACACTGAGGGGATGAATTTAAAGATATGTTCAGCCAGGCGTGGTGGCTCATGCCTGTAATCCCAACAATTTGGGAGGCCAAGGCAGGCAGATCACCTGAGGTCGGGAGTTCGAGACCAGCCTGACCAACATGGAGAAACTCCGTCTCTACCAAAAATACAAAATTAGCTGAGCGTGGTGGCACATGCCTGTAATCCCAGCTACTCGGGAGGCTGAGGCAGGAGAATCGCTTGAACCCAGGAGGCGGAGGTTGCAGTGAGCCGAGATCGCATCATTGCACTCCAGCCTGGGCAACAAGAGTGAAACTCTGTCTCAATTAAAAAAAAAAAGACATGTTCATTTTAAGAAGACAAAAAAAAGGTGAACTCTGAAACAACAGGACACGAAGCGCCTATGCCACAGGTGTGCACACCCCTCCACACTGCCCAAGGTTGTCTGTCACCCCTTTTGCATGTCAAATGTGGGGGTGGCGGGGCATGGCAGGAGTAGCTGCCCATGGTGCTGAACCCCAGGACACAGCATAGGCCAAGAACTAGCCAAGACCACGACACAGCTCCTCAGTGGAATTTCACACTGTGATGGTTAATATCGAGTGTCAACCTTATTGGATCGAAGGATGCAAAGTATTGTTCCTGGGTGTGTCTGTGAGCGTGTTGCCAGAGGAGATTAACATGTGAGTCAGTGACTGGAAGAGGCAGATCCACCCTCAATCTGGGTGGGCACCATCTAATTAGCTGCCAGCTCAGCTAGAATAAAGCTGGCAGGAGAAGATGGAAGGGCAGACTTGCTGAGTCTTCCAGCCTTCATCTTTTTCCCGTGCTGGATGCTTCCTGCCCTCAAACATCAGACTCTAGGTTCTTCAGCTTTTGGACTCTTGGACTTACACCAGTGATTTGCCAGGGGCTCTTGGGCGTTTGGCCACAGACTGAAGGCTGCACTGTCAACTTCCCTACTTTTGAGGTTTCGGGATTTGGACTGATCCACCACTGGCTTCCTTGCTCCTCAACTTGCAGACAGGCTACTGTGGGACTTTAACCTTGTGAACCAATTATCCTTAATAAACTCCCTTTCATATCTACATATATCCTATTAGTTCTGTCCCTCTAAAGAACCCTAATGCACACATATATTCTACTTTTCCACAGTTATAGCCCAAAATCATTACCAATTTTCCCCATAATTTCCACTTATTATTTTCACCATTAAAAATGATTCATGTCTTAGTAGTTCTGGCTGCTATAACAGAATACCATAGACTCAGTGGCTTAAACAACAAACATTTATCTCTGACAGTTCTGGAGGCTAGAAAGTCTAAAATGAAGAAACCAGAAGATTTGGAATCTGGTGAGGGCCCATTTCCTGGTTCATAGAACACCATCTGCTCAATGTGTCCTCACATGGTGGAAAGAGGCCTAGAAAGCTCTCTGAGGTCTCTTTTATAAGGACGTAATCCCATTCATGAAGGCTCCAAACTCACGACTTTATTACATCCCAAAGGCCCCGCCTCCTAGTACCATCACATTGAGGGTTAGGGTTTCAATATATGAATTCGTGGGGGAGACACAAACATTCAGTCTATAACAATGAGAAATTCTCTTTTCATCTACAACAGACCAAAAAACTGAGAAAAAAATATAACTCAATCAACTTATTAGGGTTCACTCAGCAAGCTGCAAAGTTATTACTTTAGCCTGAGAGACAATATTTCCCAGTAACATAAGCCAAAATCTACTGCCATATTTTAGAGTTCATGATCCGCCATTTGGTTTAAGACCAGTATCTTAAATAAATGATAAAGTTGAAGATAAATCTATTAATAGACAAATATATGTATTTGGATTAGTGTAATGGTTTTTGTTAGTCAGATAGAGAGATTAAGCATAAAAATTTATCCTGAAAACTCTTAAAAATATTACCTCATTAAGTGAGAAGTAGAAAGATAGCATTTAGTAATGTTTAATTTTGATGACATGCATGTAAGGTAAGTGAGCATTTGAAGATGGAGACTTGCAAACAGGTTTCCCAAAAATAAGACACTTTTTACCACTCCAATTTATGGTAGTCTGTCTCCAAGACAGTTTCCAATAATCCTGACGTCCTATAATTAACACCCTTGTGAAGGCTTCCTCCACAGTGGATCAAGGTTGGGTCTGTGTGACCGATAGAACATGGTGAAAGTGGCAATACCTGACTTCTGAGGCTACATGAAAAGCACTGCAGCTTGTCTTAGCATCTTGAATCACTTGCTCTGGTAGAAGCCTAGAAGCCAGCTGC
This sequence comes from Pongo abelii, assembly GCF_028885655.2. Lineage (NCBI taxonomy): Eukaryota > Metazoa > Chordata > Mammalia > Primates > Hominidae > Pongo > Pongo abelii. The sequence goes on along the minus strand of NC_071990.2, from coordinate 90,169,075 downwards.
CATGCTGTGAGGAAATTCAAGCAGCCAGTGGAAAGGAGATGCGGCCTCCAGCAGCCACCACCAACATCCCAACCATGTGAATGCACCATCTTAGAAGGGAATCATCCCACCCCAATCAAGCTTTCGGATGACTGCAGCCCCACCCGGCATGTGACTGCAATTGCCTTTATGGACTAAGGTCTGAATCTCTCAGCCAGGTCACTTTCTAATTAATTCCTGACTGACTGACAGTGAGATACAATAAATCATTGTTGCTGTTTTAAGCTACCAAGTTTTAGGGTAATTTGTTATACAGCCTTAGTAACTGGAGCATAATTTTACCATACTTAATCCAGGCTAATCTTCAATGCTGTCCTTCATGGATGATCCTAACACTTTAATATAAAATTTCTGTGGCCATAATTTATGTTTTATGAGACTAGTGGTAAACAGCCCAGCTATTTTGATAGACAAGTAGTAAAGAAAAGAAAGGTACGGACAGTGTTATGGGCAGAACAAGTTCATGTATTAAAGCTCTCCCAATACCTCAGAATGTGACTATTTGGAGACAGAGCCCTGAAAGAGGTAATTAAGTTAAAATGAGGCCATTAGGGTAGGCCCTAACCCAGTCTGACTGGAGACACTAAGGATGCACATGCACAGAGGCAAGACCAAGTGAGAACACAGAGAGAAGGTGGCCATCTGAAGCCAAAGAGAGAGGCCTCGGGAGAAATCAATTCCACCAGCACCTTGGTTTTGGACTTCCAGTCTTCAAAACCGTGAGAAAATAAATTGCTATTGTTTATGTCACCCAGTCTATAGTACTTTGTTATGGCAGCCCTGGCAAACTAAGATAGAGAGTGACAGAGTTGGATATTTGTCACCTCCCAAATCTCATGCTGAAATGTAATCCACAATGTTAAAACTGGGGCCTGCTGGGAGGTGGGTCATAGGGGTGGGGCAGACCCCTCATCAATGGTGTATTAGTCTGTTCTTGCACTGCTATAAAGAAACACTTGACTTTGGGAGGCCGAAGCGGGTGGATCACTTGAGGTCAGGAGTTCCAGACCAGCCTGGCCAACATGACAAAATCCTGTCTCTACTAAAAACACAAAAAACTAGTCAGGCATGATGGCATGTGCCTGTAATCCCAGTTACTCGGGAGGCTGAAGCAGGAGAATTGCTTGAACCTGGGAGGTGGAGGTTGCAGTGAGCCAAGATTGCACCACTGCAGAGCCTGGGCAACAGAGCAAGATTCCATCTCAAGAAAAAAAAAAAAAAAAAGAGAGAGAGAGAAAAGAAATACCTGAGACTGCATAATTTATAAAGAAAAGAGGTTTAATTGGCTCACGGTTCTGCAGGCTGTACAGGAAGCATGGCGATATCAGCTTCTGGGGAGGCCTCAGGAAACTTACAATTATAGCAGAAGGTGAAGGGGAAGCAGGCACATCTTACATGGCCAGAGCAGGAGGAAGAGAGGGGGGCAGGTGTTACATGCTTTTAAAACAACAAGATCTTGTGATAACTCACTCACTATCATGAAAACAGCACCAAGAGGATGGTGCTAAACCATTCATGAGAACTCTGCCCCCATGATCCAATCACCTCCCACCCAGCTCCACCTCCAACATTGGGGATTACAATTCCACATGAGACATGATGGGGACACAGATCGAAACCAAATCAAATGGCTTAGTGTTGTCCTCATAATAGTGAGTGAGTTCTCACAAGATCTGGTTCTTTAAAAGTATATGGCACCTCCTCCACTCTGGCTCCCATTCTCACCATGTGAAGTGCCTGCTCCCCCTTCACCTTCCACCATGAGTAAAAGCTCCTTGAGGCCTCCCTGGAAGCCAAGCAGATGCCAGCACCATGCTTCCTGTACAGCCTGCTGAACTGTGAGCCAATTAAACCTCTTTTCTTTATAAAATACCCAGTCTCATCTATTTCTGTATAGCAATGCAAGAATGGCCTAATACAGAGGGTAAACCCATAGATTAAAAAGAACACACACACACACTGGGTGTGGTATCTCACACCTGTAATCCCATCACTTTGGGAGACCAAGGTGGGCAGATCACTTGAGATCAAGAGTTCGAGACCAGCCTGGCCAACATGACGAAACCCTGTCTCTACTAAAAATACAAAAAAAATTAGATGAGCATCATGGCACACACCTGTAATTCCAGCTACTCGGGAGGCTGAGGCAAGAGAATCGCTTGAACCCAGGAAGCAGAGGTTCCAGTGAGCTGAGATCTTACCACTTGCTCATCAGCCTGGGTGACAGAGTGAGACTCCCTCTCAAACAAACAAACCTCAGAAGACAACAAAAACATCTAAAGGGACAACACTAAACTATGTTATCTAAAAATGTACATTTGGTTTGTAGAACTATAAAAAAAATACAGGGAAATGATTGCTATAAAAGAATCATGCAGGTAGTCTTCACTTTACATGATTCCAATATGTACAATTTCAATTCCAGTTTAGTTAAACTACAGCAGTGCCCCAATGATGTACCTCAAATTTCACTTACCACATTGAATTAACTTTGAGAAACAACATGAAGTACAGACTTCACAAATAGCTCTTCTGGCCACAGCTCACTATGTAATTAACAGATGTGCATCATGATCAGTGACCAATTACATCACTCCTTTCCAAGTCTATGATTGGTCACTCCTCATCTGTTATTCAGTTCTTGCACAGAGAGCAAACCAAGTATCTGTGTTGCTTCCTGATCTCCCAGGGATAAACCCACATAACTTTTACAAAATGAATAAACTGAAGGAAGAAACTGGCCAACAAAGATGAAAGTGTAGCAAAGAAATGAAAAGTGATTAACACTGGAAGTAAAATATGAAAAGAATGTAAACAGAGTTACATATAGAAGAAATAGCTGACCATGGGAATGTCGGCATCACCACCATGTGAAGACTCTAGATGTGCACCCATAAGACCTTCATAAAGGAAAGTTACTGACATACATGAGAAAAGTGGTTGAGATGAAAAAAATGAAGAAATGACACCAGCAAAAACTTCGCATTAAAGGAACTCTTGCCAGGCGTGGTGGCTCACGCCTGCAATCCCAGCATTTTGGGAGGGCGAGGCGGGTGGATCACCTGAGGTCAGGAGTTCAAGACCATCCTGGCCAAAATGGTGAAACTCCATCTCTACTAAAAATACAAAAAATTAGCCGGGCGTGGTGGCGGGCGCCTGTAGTCCCAGCTACTCCGGAGGCTAAGGCAGGAGAATGGCGTGAACCCGGGAGACTGAGCTTGCAGTGAGCCGAGATCACGCCACTGCACTCAAGCCTGGGCGACAGAGCGAGACTCCATCTCAAAAAATAAAAAAATAAAATAAAATAAAATAAAAATAATAAATAAATAAATAAATAAAAATACAAAAATTAGCTGGGTGGCGTGCACCTGTAGTCTCAGCTACTCGGGAGGCCAAGGCAGGAGAATAGCTTGAACCTGGGAGGCGGAGGTTGCAATGAGCCAAGACTGCGCTACAGCACTCCCAACTAGGCGACAGAGTGAGACTCCATCTCAAAAAAAAGGAATTGTTGGAGGCACTTCCCAACATTGAAAGCACAAAGTATAAAATCTTGGAAGCTGATCCAAACTTCAAAAGGAGTATAAAAATTCATCAAGGCAAAGAAAAGATGCTTGTTGTATATCATAAGTTATATGATAAGAAAAAAGAAGGCAAGCACTATTCAAACTACTCTTGATAAGTTTTTACAAAGAAATAAAACCTTTTATTCTCAGTGTTGCTAATGTTTTAAATTACAGGGTACAACACTTTACTATGTTTTCACTTCCCTATACAATTATAACAGAGAGTAAAAGGGCTTTTAATGTTTTGACAAAATTTTTTAAAGGTTCCAGAACAGTCAGTCACAATTTTTCCCACTGATTATTAGGCTAGCTTATCAGTGTTTCAGCATGAGCTATCATTTTTACAGTACCACAATGTTGTGCAAAGCAAGAACTGCCTGTAGTTACTTTTGGAGGAAGGGAATGACAATTGGGATGGAAAACAAGGATGAGCCTCTGGGGTGACTGGCAAAGTTCTATTTCTGACCAGAGTGATGGTTTTATGAGGGTATTTGCCTTATGAAAATTTGTGAAGCTAAAATAATGTTACTGGCTCAAATCCATGGGAGCAGCAGACTAGTTCATGAGGACCAGTCTGAACCATCAGTCCAGCGGTCACCTTTCTAAGAAAAAAGAAAAGAAAAGCCACAGAAAGTTACTTGGCAGAGGGCACAAAGGCTGCTGTCAGACATGAAATCAGAACCCAGGCCTTCCTGGCCGCCAGGTTTACACTCCTCTCTTTAAAGCCTGCCAGTCTTTCATGAAACAGACTTCCCGTAAAGGGCATCTTTATTGTCCATTTCCAAGTGAGGTAATTCAGCCAGGTTTGGGTGTGGGGTCTGGGGATTTAAGATACATTACTTACTGCTAATCAGAAAGAAAAAAAAAATTGTCAGGCCAAAAGAGAGTCACTGGCTTCAAAAAATTTTTTTTAAATTATTTCTCAAGTGGAGGGTTCAGGCTTTGCAGACAATAGTAAAACAGTTTGCCTCCCTGATCCTAGTGCAACAATACATTCAGTCTTAATGAATGTCATTTACTCTGTGGGGCTCAGGCAGCTCTGCTGTAGATTTATGACATCTGAGTAGGTTACAATCAATACTTTGGTTTCCCTTCTAGATTTAGTATTATAACATTTCCCCCCCTCACTTAAATATCTGAATAGCTTCTGATGTTGTTTTTTCATACAAAATCCATCAGGAGTTACATAGCTTCTATTTGCTTAAATTTGGGGAAAATGTTTTCTCTTGTACCTATCTTTCGTTAACACTATAAGAAGAACAACTTTACGTAACTGGGATATTAACTCCATCCGATTTACTTAGCTAGTAAATTCATAGCATATACTAAAAGTCTTCTGTTTTGTTTTCAGACAGGGCCTCACTCTGTGGACCAGGTTGGAGTGCAGTGATGCAATCATAGCTCACTGCAGACTCAACTCCTGGGCTCAGGTAATCCTCCTGCCTCAGCTTCCCAAGTAGCTGGGAATACCACACCTGGCTAATTTTGTTAGTGGTGCTGAGATGGGGTCTTGCTGTTTCCCAGGCTGGTTTTGAACTCCTGGCCTCATGCATTCCTCCCGCCTTGGCTTCCCAAAGTGCTGGGATTAGAGGTGTGAGCTACTATGCCCAGCCTAAAAGTCTCTTAAGATTTATTATCTTACTCTTAAAGTAAATGTCCCTGACATTAAAGGAATTTCAAGGGTAGCAGAGGGGGTTGTAATAAGAAACCACAGAAGTCCTGGAGCAAAATCAGATACAATATTTTATGTTCTATTTTTAGATGAACAAAAACACGGTCACTTTTAACACAACCAGTCAATTACAAGTACACTGTTAGGGTTTTCGATTCTTTAAGTACCAAGGGAAGAATATAAATTAGTCAGTTTAGGACGTACAATGACAGAAATGCACTGAGCATAAAGGCAAAACTGGGTTTTGGTATATCAAAATAACAATTAGTTTTTAAAGCTGTAAGCTCTGTTTTCTTCAAAATGGCCTTTTCTCCAGGATTTAGTAATAAAATGGAAGGAAATTATGGTATCTAGAGAGAAATTAGACCTGTTACACATTTTGGAGGGGAGAAAGAAATGATACAGAGCTACCATTTTAATAATAGAAGATGGCTGTTTATTTTGCAAACTTTAGAGAATGCCGTCCACAAAGGTATTTCTACCTTCCTGACAAAGATGAGCTCCTGAAAAGAGGATGTACTTTGAATTTTATTTCATTTTATTTTTGAGATAGGGTCTCGCTCTGTCACCCAGGCTGCAGTGCAGTGGCGTGATCTCAGCTCACTGCAACCTCCACCTCCCAGGCTCAAGCAGTCCTCCCATTTCAGCCTTCCGAGTAGCTGAGACCATAGGCACACGCCACCATGCCCTACTAACTTTTTGTATTTTTTGTAGAGATGGGGTTTCACCATGTTGCCCAGGTTGCTCTTGAATTCCTAGGCTCAAGCAATCCACCTACCTTGGCCTCCCAAAGTGCTAGGATTACAGGCGTTAGCCATGGCACCCGGCTGAATTTTAGTAATTTGAATTATAGAGGCATACCTTGGAGATACTGTGGTTTGGTTACAGACCACCATAATAAAGCAAGTACCACAATAAAATGAGTCACACAATTTTTTTGGTTTCCTAGTACATATAAAAATTATGTTTACACTATATTGTAGTCTATTTAGTACACCATAGTATTATGTCTAAAAGAAACAACGTACATACCTTATTTAAAAATACTTTATTGGCCAGGTGCAGTGGCTCACGCCTGTAACCCCCAACACTTTGGGAGGCCACAGCAGGAGCCCAGGAGATCGAGACTAGCCTAGGCAAGTTGGTGAGACCCCCATCTCTACAAAAAAAAAAAAAGTCTGCAGTGGTGCAGACTTGTAGTCCTAGGTACTTGGGAGGCTGAAGCAGGAGGATTGCTTTAGCCCAGGAATTCAAGGTGGCACTGAGCTATGATCACACTGCTACCTCCAGCCTGGGCAACAAAGTGAGACTCCCTCTGAAAAACATAAAAATAAAAATAAAAATACTTTGTTGCTAAAAATGCTGATGATCATCTAAACCTTCAGTAGGTCATAATGTTTCTGCTAGTGGAGGGCCTTGTCTCAAGCCTGGTGGCTGATGACTGATCAGGGTGATCGTTGTTGAATGTTGGGGTGGCTGTTGCAATTTCATAAAGTAAGACAACAATGAAGTTTCTGAATCAACTGATTCTGCCTCTTTTTTTTTTTTTTTTTTTGAGATGGAGTCTCACTCTGTCGCCAGGCTCACCACAACCTGCACCTCCTGGGTTCAAGTGATTCTCCTGCCTCAGCCTCCCGAGTAGCTGGGATTATAGGCGCCTGCCACCACACCCGGCTAATTTTTGGATTTTTAGTAGAGATGAGGTTTCACCATGTTGGCCAGGCTGGTCTGGATCTCCTGACCTCAGGTGATCCACCCGCCTCGGCCTCCCAAAGTGCTGAGATTACAGGCGTGAACCACTGTGCCCAGCCTGATTCTTTCTTTAATGAGATTTCTCTGTTGCATGTAACAGCTGTTTGACAGCATTTTATCCACAGAACTCCTTTCAAAATCAGAGTCAATCCTCTCCAGCCCAGTCGTTGCTTTATCAACTAACTTTATGTAATATCCCAAATTCTCTGTCATCATTTCAACAATATTCACAGCATCTTCACCCGGGATAGATTCTTTCAACCAAAAAATATCTCCAAATATGTTAAATTTTTTCAGGAGTCAGAAAAGAGAATTATAAACTGAGATGCACAATGGCAAGCCACATATGCAACTGAAGAGGGGAGGGTAAAGGGAAGCTTTTATTGGCAGAATGAAAGGTTCACATAAGGTGCTTGAAAACAAAGCTCATTGGTTTCAGGGACTCAGAGATGGCACAGGTTCATTGCTGAAAATGCCGTTACTAGGCAGGTATCCTTTTGAGAGCATCTTGTCTGAACTGCTGCAATTCTAAAGAAGTAATTATTTGCAGGGTTATTTTGGAAAGTCTTTGAGACAGTCTTTATCTCAGCCATGCAAACATAAGCCTTCCCCTTCATGCTCTCCTGGCTCTAGTTTGTTTGGGTCTGACAAAAAGTGATTTCATCTGGTATCTGCAACTTTCACAAGTCTACCTCAAGAAACCACTTTCTTTGCTCATCCATAAAAAGCAACTCCTCAGTCTTTCAAGTTTTATCATGAGATTGCAGCAATTCAGTTGCATCTTCAGGCTCCACTTCTAACTGTAGTTCTCTTACTATTTCCACCACATCTGCATTTCCTTCCTCCACCAAGTCTTGAATCCCTCAAAGTGACCCGAGGGTTGGAATCAGCCTCTTCAGAACCCTGTTAATGTTGACATTTTGATCTCCTCTAATGAATCATGAATGTTCTTAATGGCATCTACAAAGGTGAATCCTTTCCAAAAGATTTTCTGTTTACTTTGCCCAGATCCATCAGAGGAATCACTTTCTTTGGCAACTATAGCCTTACAAAATGTATTTCTTAAATAAGACTTGAAAATAGAAATTAACTCCTTGATCCATGGGCTGAAGAATGGATGTTGTGTTTAGTAGGCATGAAAATATTAATCTCCTTGTACAATGCCATCAGAGCTCTTGGGTGACTAGGTACATTGTCAATGAGCAGTAATTTTGAAAGAAATCTTGTTTTCTAAGCAGTAGGTCTTAACAGTGGGCTTAACATATTCAGTAAACCACCTGTAAATAGATGTACTGTCATCTGGGCTTTGCTGTTCCATTTATATGGCACAGACAGAGTAGATGTAGTATAATTCTTTTTTTTTTTTTTTTTTTTTTTTGACAAGGTCTCGCTGTCACCCAGGCTGCAGCGCAGTGGCACAATCATGGCTCACTGCAGCCTCAACCTTCCAGGCTCAGGTGATCTTCCTACCTCAGCCTCCTGAGCAGCTGGGACTACAGGCACATGCCACAACACCTGGCTAATTTTTTATTTTTTGTAGAGATGGGGTTTCACCATGTTGCCCAGGCTGGTCTCAAACTCCTGGGTTCAAGTAATCTTCCTGCCTTGGTCTCCTAAAATGCTGAGATTACAAGTGTGAGCCACCTCACCTGGCCAATGTAGCATAATTCTTAAAATGTCCTAGGATTTTCCAAATGGTAAATGAGAACTGGCTTCAACTGAAGTCATCAGTTGCGTTAGCTCCTAACCATAGTCGGCCTATTCTTTGGATTTAAAGCCAAGCATTGTCTTGTCTTTTCTAGCTATGAAAGTCCTAAATGGGGCTGGGTGCAGTGGCTCACGCCTGTAATCCCAGCACTTTGGGAGGCCGAGGCGGGTGGATCACTTGAGTTTGGGAGTTCAAGACCAGCCTGACCAACATGGAGAAACCCCATCTCTACTGAAAAAAAAAAAAAACAAAAAGAAAATTAGCTGGGCGTGGTGGCACATGCCTGTAATCCCAGCTACTCGGGAGGCTGAGGCAGGAAAATTGCTTGAACTGGGAGGCAGAGGTTGCAGTGAGCCGACATCACACCATTGCACTCCAGCCTGGGCAACAAGAGTAAAACTCCATCTCAAAAGAAAAAGAAAGTCCTAAATGGACTCTCCTTCCAGTAGAAAGCTGTTTCATCCACACTGAAAATCTATTCTTCAGTGTAGCCATCTTCATCAACAATCTTAGCTAGAGCTTACGGATAACTTGCTGTAGCTTCAAAATCAGCACTGGCTGCTTTACCTTGCACTTTTATGTTACAGACATGGTTTCTTAAACCTCATGAACCAATCTCTGCTAGCTTCAGACTTTTTTTCTGCAGCTTCCCACCTCTCTCAGTCTTTACACAATTGACAGGAGTCAGAGCCTTGTTCTGGGTTAGGCTTTGGCTTTAGGGAATGTTGTGGCTGGTTTAATCTATCTAGACCATTCAAACTTTCTCCACATCAGCAATAACAATAAGGCTGTTTCACTTTCTTGTCACTCCTGTGTACAGTGGAGTGGCCCCCCCTCCCTTTTTTTTGAGACAGGGTCTCACTCTGTCACCTAAGCTGAAATACAGTGGCACAATCATAGCTCACTGCAGCCTCAACCTCCTAGGCTTAAGTGATCCTCCCACCTCAGCCTTCCTGAATAGCTAGAACTACAGGTGCATATCACCATGCCCTACTAATTTTTTAATTTTTTGTAGAGACAGGATTTCACTACGTTGGTGTATTAGTCAATTATCATGCTGCTACAAAGAAATACCCAAGACTGGGTAGTTTATAAAGGAAAGAGGTTTAATTGACTCACAGTTCCACAGGGCTGGGGAACCCTCAGGAAACTCACAATCATGGCAGAAGGGGAAGCAAACACCTCCTTCTTCACATGGCAGCAGCAGGAAGTGCCAATCAAAAGGTGGAAAAGCCTCTTGTAAAACTATCTAATCTCGTGAGAACTCACTATCACAAGAAGAGCATGAGGGTAACTGCCCCCATGATTAAATTACCTTCCACCAGGTCCCTCCCACGACACATGGGGATTATGGGAGCTACAGTTCAAGATGAGATTTGGGTGGGGACACAGCCAAACTATATCAGTTCGTCAGGCTAGTCTTGAACTCCTGGTCTAAAGCCATCCTCCTGCCTCAGCCTCCTAACGTGCTGGGATTACAGGAGTGAGCCACTGCACCCAGCCCTCGAGTAGCACTTTTAATTTCTTTCAAGAATTTTTCCTTTGCATTCAAAACTTGGCTAGCCCTTTGGCACAAGAGTCCTAGCTTTCATCCTATCTTGGTTTTTGACATGCCTGCCTCACTAATATTAATTCTAACTCTTGACTTAAAGTGAAAGTTGTGAGACTCTTCCTTTCACTTGAATGCTTAGAGGCCATTGTGGGATTATTAATTCACCTAATTTTATTTTATTTATTTATTTATTTAGAGACAAAGTTTCGCTCTTGTTGCCCAGGCTGGAGTGCAATGGCACGATCTTGGCTCACTGCAACCTCCACCTCCCAGGTTCAAGGGATTCTCCTGCCTCAGCCTCCCAAGTAGCTTGGATTACAGACGTGCACCACCACGCCCGGTTAATTTTGTATTTTTAGTAGAGATGGAGTTTCACCATGTTGGTCAGGCTGGTCTCAAACTCCTGACCTCAGGTGATCCACCTGCCTCGGCCTCCCAAAGTGCTGGGATTACAGGCATGAGCCACTGTGCCCGGCCAATTCACCTAATTTTAATATTGCTGTGTCTTAGGGAATAGGAGGCCCAAAGAGAGGGAGAGAGATGGGTAACAGCTGGTCAGTGGAACAGCCAGAACACCTACAACACTTATTAAGTTCTCCTTCTTATTTGGGCACAATTCATGGTGTCCCAAAATGATTACAATAATAACATCAGAGATCTCTGATCAGCCAGGTGCAGTGGCTCACGGCTGTACCTAGCACTTTGGGAGGCCAAGGCAGGAGGATCACCTGAGGTCAGGAATTTGAGACCAGCCTGGCCAACATGGAAAAATCCCATCTCTACTAAAAATACAAAAATTGAGCTGGGCGCAGTGGCTCATGCCTGTAATCCCAGCACTTTGGGAGGCCGAGGTAGGCAGATCACAAGGTCAGGAGATCGAGACCATCCTGACCAACATGGTGAAATCCCATCTCTACTAAAATACAAAAATTAGCCAGGCATAGTGGTGCGCACCTGTAGTCCCAGCTACTCAGGAGGCTGAGGGAGGGGAACCACTTGAACCCAGGAGGTGGAGGTTGCAGTGAGCAGAGATTGCTTGACTGCACTCCAGCCTGGCGACAGAGGGAGACTCCATGTCAAAAAAATAAATAAATAAAATACAAAAATCAGCCAGGCATGGTGGCACGTGCCTGTAATCCCAGCTACCAGTGGGGCTGAGGCAGGAGGATCACTTGAACCTGGGAGGTGGAGGTTCCAGTGAGCTGAGATCATGCCACTGCACTCCAGCCTGGGCAACAAAGCAAGACTCTATCTCAAAAAAAAAAGAGAAAGATCTCTCATCACAGATCACCGAAACAATTTTTCATAATAATAATGAAAAAGTCTGAAATATTGTGAGAATTACCAAAATGTGACATAGAGACATGGAGAGAGCACATGTTGTTGGAAAAATGGTATTGATAGACGCTCAACACAGAATTGCCACAAGCCTTCAATTTGTGAAAAACACATATCTGCAAAGTGCAATAAAATAAGCTATGCCTATATATTAAATATCTAGGGACTAGGGGAGCTCATTATGTAAAGGAATCCTTTGATAGTCTTACATAGATTTTTTTTTTTTTTGACATGGAGTTTCGCTCTTGTCACTCATGTTGGAGTGCAATGGTGTGATCTTGGCTCACTGTAACCTCTGCCTCCCAGGTTCAAGCGACTCTCCTGCCTCAGCCTCCCAAGTAGCTGGGACTACAGGTGTGCGCCACCATGCCTGCCTAATTTTTTTATTTTTAGTAGAGATGGGTTTTCACCGTGTTGGCCAGGCTGGTCTCAAACTCCTGATCTCAGGTGATCCGCCCACCTCAACCTCCAAAGTGCTGGGATTACAGGCGTAAGCCACTGCACCCAGCCCTTAAATAGAATTTCTAAAGTCCCTATTAATAAACAGTTTTTGAAATCAATTTCCCTAGATATATCCCAACAAGAAAATACCTAATTAGTTATAAGTCTGTCATTGGATGATAAAATGTTTACTTATATTTCAAAGTACAATACGCCCTGGCTTACACCCAATGAAACTTTTAGACTTTATTTCAGCAAGGTAACAAAGATGAAAAGTGTTTTAAGGCATCAAAACCTCAGTTTTAAAACAGTGCTTCTAAACAGTAGCAACCTAACTTCAATCATATCGAGTACTGGAGATGTGAGGTTCTTTCATTGTTCCTTCAAGTTTTAACTTTTTCTGTTTTGTATAAAAATCCAACAGGTGCCAGGGGATTTTGCTGTTATTCATTACTGATCTGCGGCTCTCTCCTAAGTTTTTGAACAGCAAATGGAGGAAAACAAAGGCTTCAGTAAGCAAGCCATTCAATAGATATTATGTAACTCAGGATAGTACCTTCTGGAGATTCAGAAAATTATAAACAAACAAGTATTTGTTCTTAAAGTGCCTGGACTTAGGTCCTTCCTCTCATCAAAGCTCTTTCTTTTATTAACTTTTACCTTGATTTTTAAAAAAGATGGCTAATCCAGGGTCACAGTGCTCATTTTAACTTTAATTTGTTTTCTCTTAACATCAAGAGGCAAACTGAGCTCCGATATAAACCATTCACATTCACTAAAGCCCCAGTGGCAACTTTTTCTATCATTTCTATTTGGAAGCAAAGCTGCAGAGGTCTCTGTAGATAAGCTCAGACAGTGAGTGATTTGATTTATAGGACAAGCTTACTGCTCTGCTCAGAAGCTAATGATTAATGCCATTGGGCATTCCCCTCTTGGTTCCAAGCTCTCCTATCAGGTAGGCAAGGCTTCAATGCTGGTTGAGACAAGAACTTTCTCTAGAGCTACGAAACAATTTTTAGGAACCAAAAGACAAATTGCCATAAGGGCTCAAATTATTTAAAGGGTGCCAGCCTCAGCAACATGGCAAAATCTCATCTCTACAAAAAATACAAAAATTAGCCAGGCGTAGTGGCATGTGCCTGTAGTCCCAGCTACTCAGGTGGCTGAGATGGGAGGCTGAAGTGGGAGGATCGCTTGAACCTGAGAGGTTGAGGCTGCAGAACCATGATCACACCTCTGCATTCCAGCCTGGGTCATAGAGTGAGACCCTGTCTCAAAAAATAAAATAAAGTGTGGACCACAGGTCACTTCATCAGAATCTGGGGTGATTGTTAAATGTGTGCCTCCCCAGACCTAGTGAATTAGAATCTATGAAGTAAGGCTGAGAATTCCCAAATTTTAATATATTCCCCAGATTATTCTTACATTTAAGCCAAAAATAAAATTATAAGCTCCCCCAACCAACTGAATGGATCTCCCTCACCCCCACCCGGGCCAAAGAATTACAAAGAAACCTGAAAAATAGGCAGGGGTGGGGGAAGCAGATGTGCTTCATTATACCCTCTCCCTTTTGGAGTTCAGGCACAACTGACCAGCAGTAACATTAAAACAGAGATCTTAAAACTGACAAAACAGATTCTTTGTAGCAATAAGGTACCAATTTCCAATCTGACTCTAGTCAATCACATGACAGATAAAGAAGAAAATCAAAGTATTTTATCCCAAAATATGTTTCTTTGCCATATTTTGAAATGGCCCTACAAAGCCATCTTTTGTGGGGGAAAAATTGCTTCTGCAAAGAATCTCTATTAACATAACTAGATCTTACCCCCTCTAGTCCCTCCATATCCTGAAGAGATCAACTGAGAGTCCAGCATCTTTTAAAGGTTTAAACAGAAAACATTTACCATCTGTGGTTTCTAATGGTGGCCACCTATGAAACTTCACCTACATAATAAGAACCTTGGTCTCCACAACCCCTTATCTTAACCCAGAGACTTCTGTCTACTTATTCTGGATCTTTAGATAATAACTTTTGCAACCAATTGCCAATGAGAAAAACTTTGAACCAAACCAATACACACCTCACGGATAATGATTGCTGTCTTTTTTTTTTTTTTTTTTTTTTGAGACAGGGTTTTGCTCTGTTGCCCAGGGTCTTACACTCTGTTGGAGTGCAGTAGTGCCAGTCTTGGCTCACTGGAGTCTTGACCTCCCAGGCTCAAGCAATCCTCTTACCTCAGACTCCTGAATAGCTGGGACTACAAACATGCACCACCATGCCTGGCTAATTTTTTTTTTTTTAATAGACGGGCTTTCACTATGTTGCACAGGCTGGTCTTGAACTCCCAGGCTCAAGCAATCTGATCACCTTAGCCTCCCAAAGTGCTGGGACTATAGGCATGAGCCACCTCACCCAGCCTGATTGCTGTCTATGTCTCCCTCAAATGTATAAAACCAAGCTGATGGGCCAGGCGCAGTGGCTCAGGCCTGTAATCTCAGCACTTTGGGGAGCCAAGGCAGGTGGATTGCTTGAGCCCAGGAGTTCGAGACCAGCCTAGGGAACATGGCAAAACCCCGTCTCTACTAAAAATACAAAAATTAACTGGGTGTAGGAGCGCATGCCTGTAATCCCAGCTACTTAGGAGACTGAGGCACGAGAAGTGCTTGAACCTGGGAGGCAGAGGCTGCATGAGCTGAGATCATGCCACTGCTCCAGCCTGGGCGACAGAGTGAGACCCTGTCTCAAAAAAATAAAAAAATAAAAATAAAACCAAGCTGTAACCCAACCACCTAGACACATGTTCCCAGGACCTCTTGAAAACCATGGCTGGCTGGGCAAAGTGGCTTATGCCTGTAATCCCCAACACTTTGGGAAGCCGAGACAGGCAGATCACCTGAGGCCAGGAGTTCGAGACCAGCCTGACCAACATGGTGAAACCCCATCTCTACTAAAAATACAAAGTTAGCTGGGTGTGGTGGCGCATGCCTATAATCCCAGCTACTTGGGAGGCTGAGGCAGGAGAACTGCTAGAACCCAGGAGGCGGAGGTTGCAGTGAGCCAAGATCATGCGATTGCACTCCAGCCTGGGAAATAAGAGCAAAACTCTGTCTCTCAAAAAAAAAAAAAAAGGAAAGAAAAGAAAAGAAAACCAAGGCTGTGGTCACTCATAGTTGGCTCAGAATAAACCTCTTTAAATACTTTACAGGAGTTTGGCTTTTTTTGTTGACATATGCATAAGTTTGAGAAGTATTGGTCTAAGGAAGCTAACTGGAAGATAGACAGCTAACTGGAAGATAAATTCAGCCAGGTGCAGTGGCTCATGCCTGTAATCCCAGCACTTTGGGAGGCCGAGGCAGGCAGATCACTTGAGGTCAGGAGCTCCAGACGAGCCTGGCCAACATGGCGAAACCCTGTCTCTACTAAAAATACAAAAAAATTAGCCAGGCGTGGTGGCGGGTGCCTGTAATCCCAGCTACTCAGGAGGCTGAGGCAGGAGAATCACCTGAACCCAGGAGGCAGAGATTGCAGCGAGCTGAGATCATGCCACTGCACTCCAGCCTGGGCGACCGAGCAAGACTCTGTCTCAAAAAAAAAGAAGATACATTCAGTAACTTGTTCAAGGTCATTTATCCCCACTATAGTGCAGTAACAGTGGGCCACAGAGATTAAGTAGGTTCTAACTAGGAACAGAGTTATTATCAAACTGAGTTATACTAATTTTGTATCTAGTGAAGGCATCATCAACATGTTTTTCTGTAAAGAAACGGATAGTAAAATATATCAGGTTTTGTGGGCCAGGTAGTCTCTGTGGAAATTACTCAACTCTGCCATAGCAGTTGAAAGCAGCTATAGACACCATGCAAAGGAATGGAACAGGCATCAAGCTGGATTTGGGCCATGGCTATAATTTGCCAACCTTTGGTCTAGTACATCTTTTTTTTTTTTTTTTTCGAGATGGGGTCTTGCTATGTTGCCTAGGCTGGAGTGCAGTGGCTATTCACAGGCATGATCATATTGCACTGCAACCTCAAACTCCTGGGCTCAAGCGATCCTCCCACCTTAGCCTCTCCCAAGTAGCTGGGACTACAGGTGCTCACTGCCACACCCAGCTAGTGCATCTTTAATTCCAATGAAAAGTATCAGGATATGCTACCCCAAAATATGCCACTTTGGCATAAGGATTATTTTAAGCTGAAGGCAACTGAGAAGTGGATACAAGAAAAGCTCTTTGCCTTCCCCTATTTGCCTAAAAGCAGGACATAAATTAACAAAGGTGTCCCTTCTCCTCTCTCCACCAGGAAGGATAAAGGTTAGTCACAGAAGACAGCTTTAGGTCTTTATCAGCCTAGAGATGGCACCAGAGGCATCTATATAACAAACTGCACTAACTAGCCTTTATCTGCCATTAGTTCCCCATGTATTTGCTTTCCTACAATTCGCCATCGCTAAAGACTCAAGGTCTTTTTCCTTTGTCTTGTCACTTCTCTAAAAGTGTACTGTTCTTTGCTGAAGAAGCTATATAAGCCAGAGTTCTAAGAAATCTTTTTGAGAATTACTCTTTCTCTGAGTTTTCTCCCATGTATATATGAAATATACACATTAATAAACTTCCATTTGTTTTTCTCTTGTTAATCTATGTTTTGTTACAAGCGTCCCAACTGAGAACTCACAAGAGTAGAGGAAAAATTATTTTTTCCTTCACTACACCAATATGAGCACCATGAAACAGGAAACTTTATTTTAAAATTAGGATTTAAGGCCAGGCATGGTGGCTTAGGCCTGTAATCCCAGCACTTTGGGAGGCTAAGGCGGGCAGATCACTTGAGGTCAGGAGTTCGAGAGCAGCCTGGCTAACGTGGTAAAACCCCGTCTCTACTAAAAATACAAAAATTAACCGAGTGTGGTGGTGCACCTATAATCCCAGCTACTCGGGAGGCTGAGGCACAAGAATTGCTTGAACCAGGAGGCAGAGTTTGCAGTAAGCCAAGATCACACTACTGCACTCCAGCCTGGGTGACAGAACGAGACCCTGTCTCGCAAAAAGAAAAAAAAGAAAATTAGGATTTAAAAGACGGTAAATTTTAATTATTTGGGCCTTTTCCTTAGGTAGAACAGCCCAATGTCAACTAGCAATGGATAAATGACGCTGAAGCATTACTAGAATTAGTGCACATTACTGAAGTTTCTCCATGACTCTGACTGGGTCTTAGGATCTTTCACATGATCTTGTAATCCTTTAATGTCTACCATTTGATGCTGTGCACCCTTTTGGGCACAAATTTACTTCAAACAAATAAGAAAAACAGATTCAAATTTTACAACTCTACTTTCCCCTAAGAGCAAATAAGTAAAACTGACACATACACTTTGTGATTATGTAACACATTCCATAGCAAAAACTTTTTTTTTTGAAGGGGAAATAAGTTTCATACCTAGCCTATTGCCAGCAGTCTAAAGTAGTTTTAAACTCTTATGATAACATTAACGAAGCCATTAAGACATGCATATTCTTGTCCTTTGCTAATCTTTCTCTGCTCCATCTTTCTCAAATGTACAATTCTCTACATGGTTGGATGATTCCGAGTAAATTAAATATGCTTCATTCCCTAATAAATGCCTGCACCTAGATGGCTTAATGGCATTTTTATTTGCTCACATGGCAATTATGATACATTTGTTTCCTGTATGGAAGTCTCCTCCACACCCTCCACTATGAAGACATAACATTTTATTTATGCAGTATATATACATCTATAAACACATACATATATATACATATACACATATATGTTTAGAAAGTAAGAAATAGGCCAGGTGCAGTGGCTCACACCTGTAATCCCAGCACTTTAGGAGGCTGAGGCGGGCGGATCACCTGAGGTCAGGAGTTCAAAACCAGGCTGGCCAACATGGCAAAACACCGACTCTACTAAAAATACAAAAATTAGCCAGGCACAGTGGTGGGCGCCTGTAATCCCAGCTACTCAGGAGGCTGAGGCAGGAAAATTGCTTGAACCTGGGTGGTAGAGGTTGTGGTGAGCCGAGATCGTACCATTGCACTCCAGCCTAGGCAACAGAGTGAGATTTTGTCTAAAAAAAAAGTGAGAAATAAATTACATAAAGGCAGTTACACTTAATTGACCAGTTAAAAGACTAGCACCTTATTGTACAAAAAATGGCTACTCATCCACCAAAGAGTTCTATTCCTTTCCCAAAGTAAATTATTTTTGCTAAGAAACAGTTGCCCAGCCAGGGACTGTATTTCCTAGCTTCCTTGAATCTAGGTGGGGCCATGTGACTGGTTCTACCAATAGAATGTAAGCAGAAGTGATGTGTTTCACTTGCTGGTGAAGGCAGTCAACACGGTTTCCTTTTGCCATACTCTTTCCCCCTTGCAGTGACTCTGGAGACCACATGAAGATGGTGGCATCACAAGAAGGAAGGAATCTTGATCCCTGAGTCACCTGAAGGACAGCTACCCAGGAGAGCTGCCCAAGAGGAATAACTGATTAGGACTTGTGTGAGCTAGATTAAACCACTGAGGTTTGGAAATGTTTGTTACAGCAGTTAGCCTACCTTACAGAATACAGAATATACCTGTATTGGTGAAAGACTCAAATCATGATTTATTGAAGTATTTCTAAGATAAATGCAATGATTGAGGAATCATATGTATAAGAAGAGCTTGCAGGTTACCATTTTTGCCGCTTACCTACCCCATTCATCTGAGTTTAAAACCAGTGTAAACCTGGGCAACAAGGTGAAACCCTGTCTCTACCAAAAATACAAAAATCAGTAGGGCGTGGTGTTATGTGCCTGTAGTCCCAGCTACTTAGGAGGCTGAGGTGAGAGAATGGCTTTGAGCCCAGGAGGCAGAGGTTGCAGTGAGTTGAAATTGCACCACTGCACTCTAGTCTGGGTGACAGCGAGACCTTACCTCAAAAATAAAATAAAATGAAACCAGTCTGAATGAGTAGAGACCTATTTATTAAGTAAATTCTGGTATTTAACATCTTTTCTAACACTGTGTAAATTCTATAGCTCACCTGTATCACTGGATATGAAACAAGGTAGGATGTATTGTATGCTATATTTAGAATACATTTGGAACATAAAGTGTAAACCAGAAGACACTCTTAAAATTAAATTTGCCTCCCCCAAGGCAGAATGTACTGGACTTCAGTCATTCAGTACCATCTTCATGAGTTTTTCCATAGCTGTGTACCTCATGTATTATTATTTACTTCATATTTTTCTGGATCTAAGGAGGGCACAGAGAGATGTGGCAGTTGTGAGACTTCAGTTCCACAACTGCTCTATTCAGAACTCCAAGATGTTAATTCTGGGGCTTCCTTTGGCTCTTGAGGAATTGGTCCTGGAGTTTTCAGGATCCATATGAATAGCTGGGGGCTCTGAGGAAAAAGAACTGGTTGGGCTTATCTGAGGTCTGAGCAGAAAGAAAGCCTCTTGTAACTGCTGGGGGAAAGATATGTCAGAGAACTGAAACGGGATAAGACATCCAAATAAAGGGGACTTTCATGGGGTGGGGGTAGGTAGGAATCTGTAAATATTTCCTTATAGCGCTTACTAACCTTTTTTGACTTAGGAAACCATTTGAGGATCTGATGAAAGCTATGGAACTTCTTCCCCCTCAAACATACATAAGAGCATTCACTTAAATACTTATACATAGTTTTGGGAGATCTTAGAGTATTTGTAGCCCACCACTGAACCCCAGGTTAAAAATTCTTATTTTAGTGGCAAATTTAATAGCTGATCCTCAGGTTTATAAAGGAACCCACTAGTAAATAATGCAGACACTTCCCTATAAAAGAGAGAGAACATAGCTATTTCTTCCATCTCTTCCCCCTTGATGGGATGAGGAAGAGCTGGGAAATAGAGGTAACGTCACCCCTAAGCTTTTCTCTGCTGCTGTCCCTAACCTCAGTGCCTTGGTACAGTCCAGCAGTGGGGCACCATCAACAGAATTTGTTTTTAAAAAACTTTTTAAAACTTTATTTTGAAATAATATTAGTCTAACACAGAAGTTGCAAATAGTACATGAATTCCCTATTCTGTCCTCCCCCTACCCCTGGTAACCACCATTCTACTTTCTGTCTGCATGTGTATCTACTCTAGGTACCTAATATAAACAGAATCATACAATATTGTCCCTTCTGTGACTAACTTATTTCACCTAGCATAATGTTTTCAAAGTTTACTAGTTTGGACCCCCTGACTGGGTGTTTTGCAACTATAGCAAATTCAAATGGGCAATGTAGAAAATTTGAAAATTTCAATGGAAACTAGTATACCAAACATGTCTGGACACTGCTGAACCTACTAACTGGAGGTAGTTTGCAGTTTCAACAGTAGATCATGTTACATTCCTATCCAAGACAATACATCTTTGCAAAGCGGGGTTTTCTGTGGCTGCTGTGATAAAAACCAAATGCTGCGGAAATATTAATGTGAAACAGGAAATGAGAGTGGCAGTGTCCAACACGATCCCAAGGTTTGAGAAGTAGCATAGGCACACACATCCGGTTAGTAATTATGACTTTAAAGGATGTAAAATATTTTTTCGCTCAGTTTATGTATTTTTTCAAACAACTTCTAAGTAAATACTCAGTTGTTTGAACCTAACTACTAACTACTGAAACCTAAGGGAATTGTGAAAAAATTACCAATTACTGAAGCCTAAGGGAATTGTGAAAAAATTAACTCAGACACTAAGGGCTCCATGAAACCAAGTTTCGGAATCTTTGCCTTAACCAAGAAGTAACAGAATAGTGTAAGATTCACCAAGAAAAGCCATGTGACCTTGAAGAAATAAAACAAAGACCATAACACAAACATATCAACCAGGAAGAGGAATTTGGGTTGTTAAAACCATTTTTAAAGGTCACTCTTCGCTTAATCCTTCAAATCCCACACAATGCCTTCTGGATAATTTGCATTTTTAAGAAAACTTCGAAAACACATGCACCCAAATTACTGTTTTCCCACTTCTTAGGGACTCAAGCAAAGCTTTTAAAATCACAGCCTCCAATCTATGTTGGAAGAGACTGGGTCTCCCCTACACAGACAGAACACACCTTCGGGATCCATGCCAGGCAGACAGGAGAAACTTGGAAGAAGACAGAGACTAAAAGATCCCCCGACTTTGAGACTTTCAGCTTTTTTGTGGTTTGTATCTTACCCTCAATAGCCTGCTTTTAAGTTCAATAATAATGCTTCTTGAGAAAAAAAGAAAAATAAAGAATGCTCCAGGTTATTGTGGAAATGCTTGTTGGGAAACTTCCTTTCCTCAGGGTTTTTCATATAAGCAAGGGAAAAAATTAACACAACATCCAGAATAGTGGTTCCTTGGGTGGCAGGCGAGAAGTGAGTGGATGGCAATGGAGAGGGGTACTCAGGGGCTCCAGGGGCCTGGGGATGTTCTAGTTCTTCAGACGGGTGACGCGTACTTGGGTGTGGTCTATTGTTATTCTTTACATTGCACTCTAAGGTTTATACTGTCTGAGTGTATGATGTATTTCACAGTGGCAGCACCAGCATCTCTATACAAGAAGGAGGCCTTGGCAGCTGGAAGTGTGCCTTGTCTCTAAGCTGAGTTGGATCGCAGGCAGTCTGCTTTTACATGGAGCATATGCTTATCTGGAAAGGCTTTGGGGAGGCTGATGAGTTTAAGTGGGAGACTAAGATTAATTTTCGGTGCCATCATGTAAAAACAAGGAGTTAATAAATTCGCATTTTTAAAAATTACCATTGGTTTCTACCTCCCAACACTGTGACTAGTTGTTTTCTGGTCTCTTTAATTCCTCTTCATCCCTCTTCTACCCTTCCCCCATCTCCAGTATGACCTAGAGGGCAGAAAATGCTCCCCAATTTCAATTTGTATCTCTAATTTTTAAAAGATTTTTTGTTACCATATGCTAAACAAATATTAAAGATGACAAAGTGTAACATGTATCAGTATAGACACACCTACTACACTCAAGAACAAGGCTGCAGACCAGTATGGTGGCTCACACCTGTAATCCCAACACTTTGGGAGGCTGAGACAGGAGGAGTTCGAGACCAGCTTGGGCAACAGTGAGACTCTGTCTCTAGTAAAATAAAAAAATTCAAAATTAGCCAGGTGTGGTGGTCCCGGGCTGAGGTAGGAAGATCGGTTGAGCTAAGGAGGTCAAAGCTTACAGCCTGGGTAACAGAGCGAAACTGTCTCAAAACAACAACAACAACAAAACCCCGCCAAGGTTGCTATTGGTGTTTTGGGGATGAGAAACCCCCAATCAGTATACCATGGATGGGACCACCTTGCACCCAGGTGTGTTTGTCTTCATTGCCCAAGTTCTTTCTACTTACACTAGCCTAACAGAACCTAAGCATGAATGAATTCAACATCCAACAGGTTCGCAAAAGGTGTCTAACACACAAGAGTACAATGCCAAGCATTTCATTCCCATCACTTCTCTGCACGAACACAACACTACGAGGTTATGTACAATACCTGCAGTTTAGAGTTCTAAAAACTAAGGTTTAAAGAAGTGGGTTTTCCAAAGTCACACACCTAACAAGCGGTGGAGTCAGAACTCCATCTCACGGGCCCAAAGTGGCTCTTTACTACCACGTGACCCATCTCATGCTACCTCTCGGGGGAAACATTCTTGACCAGCTTTGAGACATTCAAGTCCCTCTTGGGTCACAAATAATGCTGCACTTCTCCAGTCCTCGAGATCTACCGGAAGCAACACACTTAAAAGCCCAAGATAAGCTCGGGTGAGCTGATGTCTGGACCCAAACCAGACAGCACGCCGACTCTCTGGACCCCGGGAGATGCCACTTGCTGAGGCTTCGCCGATGGGGCTCCTGAGGGGTATCGGCCCCTCTCCTGCGATTGCACCCCATTGCGGTCGTCCAGGGCGGGGAGGGACGGGGTCAGTCGGAGGCGGCCGCAGGCCAGGGACCTACCCTCCTCCGCGCCGCAGACCGCGGGGTACTCGGACCCCCGCCCCCACCGCCCTTCCTTCAAACCGCGAGCGAGCAGGAGAACGAGGGACGAGCCCCAGAAGAAAGTTCTCCACCTCCCTCGCCCGAAGTTCCATATTCCAGGGAGGCAACTGATGCCAGGCGAAGAGGCAGGCGCCCCGGGGAGACCCCCTCGCGCCGGGCGTTTTCGGAGGCCGCAGGCCAGGGGGCGAGGCGCGGTGTCCGGGTCTCCCCCGCGGGCAGTCGGCGATCCTGGGGTGCCGAGGGAGCAGCGCCCCCTTCCCCCGACAGCGTCCTCCCCGACCTGAGGCGCCCACCCCGGTGTAAGCGGGGGTCCCAGGGAGCCGGCGAGGTCGCCTGGTACCTTTCTCTCCCGCGCCGGACGTCCGCGCCGCAGGGACCAAGGCCGGCGACACGGTGAGGGGCGAGGGGCGAAGACGGGGACTGGCTCCAGCTGGCTCCGGCGGCCCCAGGGCCTCGGCGCCGCCCAGCGCCGTGCCTCCAGCCGCCCGCGCGCCAGGCAGCGCTCTTGGCTCCTGCGGGTTACCTGTGGCCGAGCCCGCCGTGCCCGCCGCCGCAGGGCCCTCCGCCCCGTCCCGGCGGCCCCGCCCCACCCCGCCGGCGGCTCCTACGCCGGGGCCGCAGCGCCTCCCAGCGGCGAGCCGGGGCACGGCAGGGACCCTCGCGAGAGAGAGGTGGCACCCGGGAGGCCCTGGGGCTGGCCCCGATCTGCAGCCCTCTCCTGGGTGGGGCCGCCGCCTTCTGAAGAGTTGGAGGAAGGGGGCCTACAGTAGGGTGACGTTTTCCGCGTGGGGGTTGCCAGGAAGTGTATTGGAAGGGGAGGAGAATTAGCAGGAGGAACCTCCCACCTTCACTCAATTCGTGGCCAAGTGGATATTTCAATATAACCATAGCTCACTTAACTGGGGCTGCTCAGTACAAACTGAACAACAATGATGAATGACCCAGATTTATTGGGGTAGCTGGAGAGGGGAAAGGAAGCCTTTATTTCTAACAGCTTGACTATAAGTATCTTGTTGGAATCATCCCATATGGAAATGGCAAAAGCATTGGGCGAGCCTGACCCCCATATTCATATCACACTTTACATACCATTATCTCAGTCTGGTTTTGTCTATTTTCATTCACAGCCACTTCTTCAGTACCTAGAAGAGCTCCCTGAACACAGGAAGCATTCAATAAGCTACTGTTGAATACATGTAAGATGGATGGTATCTCATTCCACCATTTGAAGAAGCATGGACAGGTATCTGCTCTCCAAAGGCGGAGAGATGGAAGAGGAGGCAAGCAGCACCCTAAAATGGACTATCAATCTTACCTGAGGTTTTGGGACAAGCTTATCACGAATCTGACTTTTTTTTTCTTTCTTTCTTATAATTTTTTTTTTGAGACGAAGTCTCACTCTGTCACCCAGGCTGGAGTGCAATGGCACGATCTAGGCTCACTGCAACCTCCGCCTCCCAGGTTCAAGTGATTCTCTTGCCTCAGCCTCCTGAATAACTGGGATTACAGGTGCCTGCCACCAACCCTGGCTAATTTTTGTATTTTTAGTAGAGATGGGGTTTCACCATGTTGGTCAGGCTAGTCTCGAACTCCTGACCTCGTGATCCTCCAGCCTCGGCCTCCCAAAGTGCTGGGATTACAGGCATGAGCCACCGCACCCAGCCGACTTTTCTTTTTCCCTGTGAAACTGGCCTGGTTTCCAGGAGAAAATAAACATGATGATTTCTTCCTTTCCCTTAAGATGTTTGTTTCCCTCTCTCCTTCAGGGATCATTAGGCAGGAGAGATCCCAAGAGCCTCTTTCCACACTAGGAAGGGGAAGTTCTTGATTTTCTCCTACTGCTTCTGAAATTTCCCCAACCCCATAGTCACAGCTGCAGTTTTACCTAACAGGATGTGAAATCTCTCTTCTGAGTATCCTTTGGCCTTTTCCAGACTTTTTTTCCCCCTTGAGATAGGGCCTTGCTGTGTCACCCAGGCTGGAGTGCAGTAGCTCAGTCATAGCCCACTGCAGTCTTGAACTCCTGGGCTCAAGCAATCCTCCTGCCTCTGCCTCCTGAATAGTTGGGATTACAAGTGTGCACCACCTTGCCCAGCTAATTTTTTTATGTTTAACACAGAGGAGGTCAACGCTGGTCTTGAACTCCTGGGCTCAAGCAATCCTCCGGCCTCAGCCTCCCAAAGTGTTGGGATTACAGGTGTGAGCCACCACGCCCAGCCCTTCTTCAGATTTGTGCCCCATTCCTGTTGCTCTACACCTGGAGCTGATAGAAGAACACGTTTCCTTTCTCTGCTGGCTTGTAGCTCCGGGTTTCTCTCTAGGCAGGTTACTAATGAGTTCCTGGATAACCCTCAAAGTCAAGGTTTGTACACATGACCTTTCTTTTTATTTTTTGAGATGGAGTTTTGCTTTTATTGCCCAGGCTAGAGTGCAGTGGCGCAATCTCGGCTCACTGCAACCTCCACCTTCCGGTTTCAAGCAATTCTCCTGCCTCAGCCTCCCAAGTAGCTGGGATTACAGGCACCTGCCACCACGCCCAGCTAATTTTTTTGTATTTTTAGTAGAGATGGAGTTTCACCATGTTGGTCAGGCTGATCTGGAACTGCTGACCTTGTGATCCACCTGCCTCGGACTTCCAAAGTGCTGGGATTACAGGCGTGAGCCACCGCACCCAGCCACATGACCTTTCAATGTGATCGTTTCTCTCTTGTACTTTTCCACATTGAATTTTCCTAGCTAGTCCCTCAAATAAACTTCCAAAGATGCAAATGCTCAGTTTCCCTGATAGCCTTTTAAAACATCACCAGAAAGTCACATTGAGATGGGATTTTAAGTTATATTTGTGGGTAGTCAGAGCAATGACCCCGAAAGAAACAGAAAGCCCAAGCCAGCCTGCAAGACATGTGAGCGCTCCTGGGAACTGACTGGTCTGCTTTTGTTCCCAGACTTTGATTAATGGGGATTCCTGGCAGGAGGTCTCATGAGAGCCAAAGCAGGCAGTGGCTGAGCTGCTTGGAGATCTTGCTTGCTCATCTTCAAGTGGGCAGACAGTCTTTGGGCGACCAACGAAGAAGACTCCTAAATCTCCCTCTTTATGAGAAAGGCTCCCAGGCTGCAGCTCTGTTCTTGCCCCTATGTTCAGCTAAATCACAGCCAGCCTCTTATATTCACCCTAGCATACCCTCCTTCTGCCTTGTGAGAAAGAAGTTTGCTCTGCAAATGATCATTTTCACTGCTTTGTGATAACATAATCTGCTCCTATTTTCAACAACATGTCTTTAATGAGCTGACTGCATTAGCTGTCTTTCATGTTGTTAGCTTCAACGCAGCCTTCAACACACCATTCTGGCTTCCATCCCTGCCACTCCACTGAAACTGCCTTTGCTAAAGCTTCCACTCAAGGAAGAACCCTTCCATCTGCCGCTCTATAATCATATCCTTCTCTTTCAGAGGAAACCACCATCCTAAGTTTTGTGTTAATAATTATGTTATCACAAATATATGTGTCCCTAAACACTACATGGTTTGTTTTTGCGTGTTTTTGAGCTTTTTTAAAATAGAATCATTCTGCATGATTCCCTTGCAACTTGCAGCTTTTGCCCAGCATTATGTTTCCAAGATTCACCTGTTTGATTTCTCTGTTATATAGGTATTTTGTTGTAAAAACATAACACAATTTAATTGCCCATTCTACTTTTGGATGTTGGATTGGCTCCAGTTTTTGCTATTGCAAACAGTGTTGCTGTGAATATTCTTAAATATTTCTCCTGATACATGTGTGTAAGAATGTTTTTTAGGATATATACCTAGAAGTGGAATCATTGGGTCTTAAGGTAAGTGCACGTTCAAATTTACTAGGTAATGTCAAACTGTCTAAACTGGTTGATTTCTAAAATTGTTTTCTAAAATGGTCGTACCAATTTTCATTTCTAACACCTGTATATGAAAGTCATCCAGCCGGGCGCGGTGTAATCCCAGCCTGTAATCCCAGCACTTTGGGAGTCCGAGGTGGGTGGATCACGAAGTCAGGAGATCGAGACCATCCTGGCTAACATGGTGAAACCCCGTCTCTACTAAAAATACAAAAAATTAGCCGGGAGTGGTGGCAGACGCCTATAGTCCCAGCTACTTGGGAGGCTAAGGCAGGAGAATGGCGTGAACCCAGGAGGTGGAGCTTGCAGTGAGATGGTGCCACTGCACTCCAGCCTGGGCGACAGAGCAGGACTCCATCTCAAAAAAAAAAAAAGAGAGTCATTCATGTCCCACAATCTTTGCCAGCGCTTGTTTTCATCTAAATGATCTCTCGTAATAGTTGTAGTTTGTATTTACCCAATTACCAGTACAGCTGAGCATCTTTAATGTTTAATAGCTAGTCCTGTTTCCTCTTTTGTTAGTTGATGTTGTCTTTTGCCCTGTTTCATGTGTTTTGAGAAGTCCTTTCTGACCCCAAGGATATAAAAATATTCTCCCATATTTTATTTCAAGTGTTACAATTTTGCCTTTCATGTGTAAGTCCACATTCCATCTGAAATTCATTTCTCCTTTCATTTGCAATGCCAGAACTCTCTTACAATGGATTTTTATACACATATAGGTTTGTTTTCGGTCCTCTATTTTGTTCCATTTGTCTATCCCTCTGCTAGCATCATACTGCCTGAAATCTTTGGTTTTCTTCTTTCTTTCTTTCTCTTTCTCTCTTTCTTTCTTTTCTCTTTCTTTCTCCTTCTTTCTTGCTCTCTTTTTTTTTTTTTTTGACAGAGCCTCGCTCTGTTGCCCAGGCCAGAGTATAGTGACATGATCTTGGCTCACTGCAACCTCCTTCTCCTGGGTTCAAGCGAGTCTCCTGTCTCAGCCTCCTGAGTAGCTGGGATTACAGGTGCATGCCACCACGCCTAGCTAATTTTTTAAAAATTATTTTTTAGTAGAGACAGGGTTTCACCATGTTGGCCAGGCTGGTCTTGAACTCCTTACCTCAAGTGATCCACCCGCTTTGGCCTCCCAAAGTTCTGGGATTACAGGTGTGAGCCACTGTGCCCGGCCTGTGGTTTTATTTCAAGTGTTGATTTCCAAATATACAAGTCCTACCCTGACTTATTTCTCTTTTTTATTTATACAGATCTCAAGTATTCTTAGCTCTTTTCTCCTTCATAGACATTTTCTAATTCACTTGTTATGATAAACTTGAGATTTTAATTTGAAATCTCAGTAAATATATGTGGTGGATTGCATTGTTCATTCACAATTATTTGTACCCTTCCCATCTTTGCCATGCTTTTCTATAGGTGGGGTAAACCAGTCTGCTCCATTGGTTTTGGGCTTGTGTTGACTTGCCTTGGCAAACACCACACTGGAACAGAAGCTTAAAATATGTTGTATGCTTTAGTGCTTCCCCTACCTCCCTTGAGCTTCTGCCGTTTGCCATGAGAATATCATTCCCCAAAGAGTGGCTGCACCTTCCGTGGGGATCCAGAATGAAAAGACAAATGGAATCATGCAGAGTCCAATATGGCCACAAAAAGTCTGCAGCCTTCATGTAATGGAAGCAAGAATGTTTCCTACTACTGCTATTTGGAAAAAATTGGCATCTTTATGATATTGAGTCATTGGTACAATGTGTGTGTGTGTGTGTGTGTGTAGCTCTGTGCAATTTTATCACATATGTAGTTTCATATAACCACCATTCTATCAAAATACAGAACTATGCCATCACCACAAAGAATCATCCTCATGCTACTTAATTATAGTTACACCCAACTCCCTCCCCCACACCATCCCTAATCTCTGACAACCACTAATCTGTTCCCCATCTCTATAATTTTGTCATGTTAAGAATGTTACGTAGGCCAGGCGCGGTGGCTCATGCCTGTAATCCCAGCACTTTGGGAGGCCAAGGCGGGCGGATCACTTGAGGTCAGGAGCTCAAGACCAGCCTGGCCAAAACGGCAAAACTCCATCTCTACCAAAAACAACAAAAATTAGCCGGGCATGGTGGCGTGCCTGTAGTCCCAGCTACTCGAGAGGCTGAGGCAGAAGAATCGCTTGAACCCAGGAGGCAGAGGTTGCAGTGAGCCGAGATCACACCACTGCACTCCAGCCTGGGCAACAAAGCAAGATTCCATCTCAAAAAAACCCAGAATATTGTGTAAGTGAAATCATACAGTATGTGGCCTTTTGAGGCTGCCTTTTTCTTCATTCAGCATAATGCCCTTGAGATTCATCCAAGTTGTTGTGTGTGTCAACTGTTGATTCTTTCCATTGCTGAGTAGTATTCCACAGTGTGGATATACCACAGTTTGTTTAGCCATTCACCCATTGAACAGCATCTGAGTTTGGGTTATTATGAATAAAGCTGCTGTGAACATTCATATACATGTTTTCATATGATCATAGTTTTCACTCCTCTGGGATAAGTAACCAGAAGGGCAATTGCTGGGTCATTTTGTAGTCGCATGTTTAGTGTTTAAGAAACTGCCAAACTGTTTTCCAGGGTGGCTATACCATTTTACACTTCCCACCACCAATGTATGAGATATCTGAGTTTTCCGTATCCTTGCCAGCATTTGGTGTTGTCACTATTTTTTAATTTCAGTCATTTTGGTAGTTATGTGGTGGTATCTCACTGTGGTCTTTATAATTTGCATTTCTGGGCAGGGGGTGGTGGCTCACGCCTGTAATTCCAACACTTTGGGAGGCTGAGGAGGGATGATCGCTTGGGGTTAGGGGCTCAAGACCAACCGGGGCAACATAGTGAGACCCTGTCTCTACAAAAAAATTTTTTTTAATTAGCAGGGCATAGTGGCACAAGCCTGTAGTCCTAGCTAATCGGCAGGCTGAGACAGGAGGATTGCTTGAGCCCAGGAATTCAGGGCTGCAGTGAGCTATGACTGTACTCTAGCCTGGGTGACAGAGTGAGACCCTTCTCTAATAATAATAATAATAATAATAATAATAATTTGCATTCCTTAATGTCTAATGGTGTTGAACATCTTTTCATGTGCTTATTTGACATTACCATATCCTTGTCAGTGAAATGCTTTTTGCTATTTTCTAATTGGATTTTTTCCCCTAAGTTTTGAGAATTCCTTATACTTTCTAGATATGAGGCTTCTGTCAGGTATGTGGTTAGCAAATATTTTACCCTAGTCCTTAGCTTGTCTTTGCATCCTCTTAACAGGGTCTTTGCAGAGAAAAAGTTTTTTTAATCTTGACAAAATCCAATTTATCAATTTTTTATCTTATGAATAAAATAAAATAAATGGCACAATTCTAGTGTCACAATTCTTTTGTTTCATTTTCCAATCTTATGTAGTCAAGGATCTACAGTACATCGTGGAATAGGAGTGGTGATAGTGGGCATCCTTCTCTGTTCCTAACTTTAAGCTTCTGATTTTCTGATCTGTCTTCCTTCCTCATTTTCAGTTCCTAAGGTAAGGGGACTATAGTTATCAGTTACATTGTGTTTGGCTACAAGAGTGTGCTTGCCTAGAGTGGCTTAAACAACAAAAACATGTAGGCTGGGCAGGGTGGTTCACACCTCTAATCCCAGCACTTTGGGAAGCTAAGTTGGGAGGAGCTAAGGAGGATCGCTTGAGACCAGGAGGTCAAGAATGCAGTGAGCCATGATTGTGTCACTGCACTCCAGCCAAGGTGACAGAGTGAGACCCTGTCTCAAAAATAATAATAAGAAGAATTTATATGATAAACATATGTGGCCTTGGGTTCTTTCTGTCATCCTACTGTACCACCCTCAGTTTTGGCTTTTGTCTTTGATGACATCCAGGCAAGAAAGGTTGCAGGCTTTCTCACCGTATTTATTTCAACTGGGGAACAACTTCTTATCAGATGCCCCTGAGACATATATCCTTTCACATGTCATTGGTTACCACTGGATGACAAAGATGGTGGAGTGGTTACCATAATTACCATAGACTAACCATGATTCAACTTCTGGGTCTGGGGTTCCTTCCCTGAGTGTGTTGATACCCAACATTTAAAGTTACCAAACTAGGCTGGGTGCAGTGGCTTATGCCTGTAATCCCAACACTTTGGGAGCCCAAGGCAGGTGGATCACCTGAGGTCAGGAGTTAGAGGCCAGCCTGGCCAACCTGGTGAAACTCCATCTCTACTAAAAATACAAAAATTAGCTGGGCATGGTAGTGGGTGCCTGTAATCCCAGCTATTCAGGAGGCTGAGGCAGGAGAATCACTTGAACCTGGGAGGCGGAGGTTGCAGTGAGCCGAGATCACGCCATTGCACTCCAGCCTGGGCGACAGAGCATGCCTCCATCTCAATAAATAAATAAATAAATAAATAAATAAATAAATAAATAAATAAAGTTACCAAACTAAGGATGAAGTGGGTGAGAGGGAGGAACTGGTTATGCTGCCAACAATGTCTGCCAAACATCTATTTGACTTTGTATTCCCTGTGCCTGGCAATGGCAGATACATTTGGAGGTTTCTGTTTGGCTTATACCCCTTTATTGGGAAATACCTCTCCATCCCTGAGGGTAGACCTCTGCAGCCACACAGCTGCATCTCCAGCCATAGTGGAGGGGACCATTAATTCAGTCTTCAACACATATTTATTGGGACTTGACCACCATCAAGCTATTTATGTATATGTGTGTGTGTATATATATATATATATATATATATATACACACACACACATATATACACATCTATATATATACACACACACATATATATATAGCACATAAAGTACAATGTAAGTGGTATACACTGCAATTATATTTCGTCCAGATTATAGCTACTGTGCTAGGCACTGAGAATAGAATGGTGGACAAAAGAAGATGGTCCCACAGTCTAGTTGTGAATACAGTCCTCAATCAAATCTTAAATTACAATTGAGACAAATGCTCTAGAGGACTAGTACCTAGTGATATGTAGTGCACGATTAGGGGATTAGGCCAGGAGTGAACCACTGGCTCAAACTCAGCCAATCAGATTTTCTTGCCTGGGAATTAAAGATAATAATAGCTAACACTTATATAGTGCTTACTGTCTGATATGGTTTGGCTCTGTGTCCCCACCCAAATCTCATTTTGAATTGTACTCCCATAATTCCCACGTGTTGTGGGAGGCGCCCAGTGGGAGATAATTGAATCACGGGGGTGGTTTCCCCATACTGTTCTCGTGCTAGTGAATAAGTCTCACAAGATCTGATGGTTTTATCAAGGGTTTCTGCTTTTGCGTCTTCCTCATTCTCTCTTTGCCTGCTACCATCCATGTAAGACAGGACTTGCTCCTCCTTGCCTTCCACCATGATTGTGAGGCTTCCCCAGCCACATGGAACTGTAAGCCCAATTAAACCTCTTTCTTTTGTAAAATTGCCCAGTCTCAGGTATGTCTTTATCAGCAGCATGAAAACAGAGTAATACATGGTCTTAAATTATTTTATATAGTTTAATGGATTTAATTCCTTCCCACAACCCTACTGAGGTATATTACATTATCACTAGTTTAGAGATGAGTAAATTGAGGCACAGAGAGGTTAAGTAACTTGCTACAGGTCACACAGATACTAAGGATGGAGTTAGGATTTAAACCTAGGAAGCCTGATTCCAGAGGATGGGCCCACTATCACTGGGACCAGGAGGGTGGGGCAGCTGTCTCCTGCCCTCTGGTAGGAAAAGCACAGAAAGCCAATTTTCATGAGAGAGAGAATAAAGGGAGAAGTGCAGAGAGAAGTAAAAGCAAGGTCCCCCCTCCAGCGTTTTTTGAGACAGAGTCTTACTCTTTGTCACCTACACTAGAGTGCAGTGGTGCCATTGTAGCTTACTGCAGCCTCAAACTCCTGGGCTCAAGTGATTCTTCCACCTCTGCCTCCCAAGTAGCTGGGACTACAGGCACATGCCACCACGTCTAGGTAATTTTACTTTTTATTTTTGGTAGAGATGGAGTCTTGTTTTGTTGCTCAGGCTGGTCTTGAACTCCTGACTTCAAGTGATCCTCTTGCCTTGGCCTCACAAAGTGCTGGGATTATAGGGATGAGCCACCGGTGGCACCCAGCCATGGTCCCTTTCTTGAGGAGTCTCAATTGTCTCCTGTAATATCCAGAGACACCTTTACCAGGATCCTCTGAATATGATATGACTCCTGAATTTCATCACCAAGTAGATGATCAAGCTTCATCCATCCTTTCTTCCCTCCACTCATAAAGGATATATATTGTGTCAGTTGCTGCAAAGTTTAGAGCACCCCATCCACATGGCTTAAGCTGAACTTCCCAACTGGTTTGCCACCACCACTTGGGTGCCATAAATGGCTTACAGGTATGGCCAAGTTTTTGATCCCCTCAGCCTTTAGGGCAGCTAGGCAAGGCCTGAGGGTGACTAAAGTCTTCAGGCCAGTCACCTCTGGCTGTAAGTAGCCTGTCCTTTTACACACCATTGTACCATGCAAATAGTATCTTTCTTTTTTCTTTTCTTGTAAGAGATGGGGTCTTGTTCTGTTGCTCAGGCTGGAATGCAGTGGTGAGATCACAGCTCACTGTGGCTTTGAACTCCTGGGCTCAAGAAATCCTCCTGCCTCAGCCAATTTTTAAATTTCTTTGTAGAGATGGGAGTTTTGCTATATTGCCCAGGTTGGTGTTAAACTCCTGTTCAAGCAATCCTCCCACCTCAGTCTTCCAAAGTGCTGGAATTATAGGAGTGAGCCACTGCTTAGGCCCAAATAGTATCATTTTCTATGTGTGCCATTACCAGACAAAGTGGGGAAGCACTAGCTTAAGGAATAGACTTACAGTTTTCTCCTGAAATAAGAAGTGTGGGCTCTTTCTGCTGCCATCTTTATATTCCCTGCACAGGTCTGGCACTGAATCTGACAGTGAAGAATCAGTACCAGAACTCAAGGAACAAAATTCCACAGAACAAGCCCAGGTGGCAGTAGCAGCCGCATTTCATGAAGAACCAGTCAAGAAAGCAAAACACAGTCAGAGTGAAGGGTAGGCACATGGCCAGGCATGGTGGCTCACGTCTGTAATCCCAGCACTTTGGGAGGCCGAGGCAGATGGATCACTTGAGGTCAGGAGTTCGAGACCAGCCTGGGCAACATGGTGAAACCCCATCTCTAGTCTCTACTAAAAATACAAAAGTTAGCCGAGTATGGTGGCATGTGCCTGTAATCCCAGATACTCAGGAGGCTGAGGCAGGAGAATCACTTGAACTCAGGAGGCAGAGGTTGCAGTGAACTGAGATTGCACCACTGCACTCCAGCCTGGGCGACAAAGCGAAACTCCGTCTCAAAAGACAGAAAGAAAGAAAATAAAAGAAGGCACAGAAGGCTATGGCTATGTCCAAACTGGGTCTGTGAAAGGCTATGAGGGTTACTGAGTCGCTATCCCGAAATCTAAGAATATCCTCTTTGTCATCACAAAACCAGATGTCTACAAGAGCCTAGCTTCAAACACCTACACAGTTTGGCTTGGGGAGGAGGGAGCGGGGAACTAAGATCAAAGATTTATCTCAACAAACACAGCTAAGAGCTGCTGAGAAGTTCAAAGTTCAAGGTGAAGTTGTCTCAAACATTCAAGAAAACATACAGACTTAACTGTACAAGAGGAGAGGGAAGAGGAGGAGGTTGAGGAAACAGGTGTGAAACTTAAGGATATAGGATTGGTCTTGTCACAAGCAAATGTGTGAGCGAAGGCACTCAGAGTCCTGAAGGACAACAGTGCTGATATTGTAAATGCTGTCATGGAATTAATGTAATCTGAAGATGAGGATCTTTTTGTGTGTGTTTCAAAAGAGTAACTGCAGCTTGGTTTGAAATTTGTGCTGTTTGTATTATTAATAAAGTTATGGCTTCTTGTTGGGTGAAAAAAAAGAAGTTTGAGGTAGGCATTTCCCAGTTAGAGTGCAGCTGTTCAGCAAGGTCATCTAGAGCTTTCCTCTCTTTATGCTGCTATGCCCATGATGGACTTTTATCTTCAGCCTCAGGGTTGCATGGTTATTTCATGGTTGCAAGATGGCCTCCCCACCTCCAAGTACTATGTTCTTACAAATGGGGTTCAAACTGGGAAATGGTGGTATCAGGGGACTCTTCTGATTCATCAGTCTCTTTTATCAGGAAGCAAACTCTTTCCTAGAAGTTCCCCAGCAGGATTCCTCCTTACGGCTTACTGAACAGATGTGAAAGGGTCTTGGAGTTTAAGTATCTGATTTTCCCTTCTCTAATTTGGAAACTGGGTTTGTAGAAGGTTTGGGAATGGCTTGGAGGTAGCTGACTGATAGTGCCTGCTATTTTTGTTAGGTAAAATAAAACAGTATGTGTAAGTGACAGTTCTGAGACTTCATTCTAGTGAATTTTTAATGAGGTTGTTTCTCTTGGAGTATCTGCTTACCTATATCATTGAATGTATAAGTTGGTGTAACTCTCCCATCCAAAGCAGGGGTTGCCAAGTCCAAACTGATCTACAGACATGTGGAGCATTTAATACCTCTGTACTGCTGACTCTGTTGTCAAGAGAGAGCTTTCTGCTCTCATGTGATAGCACTATTTATATCACAAGCTTGTCCTTAAAAGTCTATATGAATAAAAAGTTAAATTTGTTTTTTAGAGACAGGTTCTTGGTATGTTGCCCAAGCTGGCCTTGCAGTCCTGAGCTTAAGTGATCCTTCAGCCTCAGGCTCCCAAGTAGCTGGGACTTACAGGAGCCTGCCACTGAACCTGGATAAAAGTTAATTTATTTATATTTATTTATTTATTTTTGTTGAGACAGAGTCTCACTCTGTCACCCAGGCTGGAATGCAGTTGTGTGATCTCGGCTCACTGCAACTTCCTTCCCCCAGGTTCAAGTGATTCTCTTGCCTCAGCCTCCCAAATAGCTGGGATTACAGGCACCTGCCACTGTGCCCAGCTAATTTTTTTTGTATTTTTAGTAGAGACGGGGTTTCACCATCTTGGCCAGGCTGGTCTTGAACTCCTGACCTCGTGATCCACCTGCCTCAGCCTCCCAAAGTGCTGCAATTACAGGTGTGAGCCACCGTGCCCAGCTAATTTATTTTTATTTATTTATTTTTGAGATGGAGTCTTGCTCTGTCACCCAGGCTGGAGTGCAATGGCGCAATCTCGGCATACTGCTACCTCCGCCTCCTGGGTTCAATGATTCCCTGCCTCAACCTCCTGAGTAGCTGGGATTACAGGCACACGCCACCACGCCCGGCTAATTTTTGTATTTTTAGAAGAGACTAGAGATGGGGTTTCACCATGTTGGCCAGGCTGGTCTTGAATTTCTGACCTCAAGTGATCCACCCGCTTTGGCCTTCCAAAGTGCTGGGATTACAGGCGTGAGCCACCGTGCCCTGCCTAAAAGTTAATTTTTATTAAAAGTTCCTGTGTAGCAATTCCATCTCACCAGGTTGAGACTTTTTTTTCGGATAATCACAAATGTCATCTTTAGTTCATTCATGGCTTATAGTCAGAAAACTTCATTTATTTATTCAATAAATATTTATTTATTGAATAAATAAATAATTATTTATTGAATACATAAATAAGTAAATAATTATTTATTGAATACATAATTATTTATTCAATAAATAATTATTTATTTCAAAGACAACATGATAGACATCTAAGAAATGGTCAAAATTGCAGGATTAAGAGAGATTGCTCTGTAGCAATACACAGTAACTAGGATGTTAGAAATCTAGGACCCTGATTCACTTCTCACCTCCCAATCCTGTTCCTATCTGGGTCTTACTTATTTTGATAAACAGCATTAGCTTACATCTGCTTGCTCAGATCAAATGCTTGGGAGGAGTCCTTTCCCTGCCCACCCACATTAAATCTATCAATACATCTTATCTGTTCCACCTCCAAAATTTATCTCAAATCTATCGACTCCTCTCCATTTCCACTGTTCTCACTCATTTCTCTCTTACCACTCCAGTGGCCTACCTGTTATTTCTGCTTCCATCTGTAAGTCCCCTAAAATCCATTTTTCCCATATCAGCCAGGATATGTTCATCAGTTCATCAGTTATCTACCGCTGCAGAACAAATGACCTGAAATCTTTTTTTTTTCTTTTTTTTTTTTTTGAGACATAGTCTCTCTGTCGCTCAGGCTGGAGTGCAATGGCATGATCTTGGCTCACTGCAACTTCCACCTCCCAGGCTCAAATGATTCTTGTGCCTCAGCCTCCCAAGTAGTTGGGACTACAGATGCGCTCCACCATGCCCAGCTAATTTTTTTGTATTTTTAGTAGAGATGGGATTTTACCATGTTGGCCAGGCTGATCTTGAACTCCTGACAAGTGATCCAACCACCTCAGCCTCCCAAAGTGCTAGGAGTGGCTAGGCGTGAGCCACTCCATCCAGCCCACCCCGAATCTTAATTTTTTTTTTTTTTTTTGAGACGGAGTTTCACTCTTGACACCCAGGCTGTAGTGCAATGGCATGAT
The DNA here is from genome assembly GCF_028885655.2 of Pongo abelii. Taxonomy (NCBI): domain Eukaryota; kingdom Metazoa; phylum Chordata; class Mammalia; order Primates; family Hominidae; genus Pongo; species Pongo abelii. Next base: position 90,131,563 of record NC_071990.2, on the reverse strand, counting down.
TTCAGCTCACTTCAACCTCCACCTCTTGGGTTCAAGTGATTCTGCTGCCTCAGCCTCCTGAGTAGCTGGGACTGCAGGCACCGGCCACCATGCCCAGCTAATTTTTGTACTTTTAGTAGAGACAGGGTTTCACCATTTGACCAGGCTGGTATCAAACTCCTGACCTCAGGTGATCTGCCCACCTTGGCCTCCCAAAGTGCTGGGATTACAGGCGTGAGACACTGTGCCCGGCCACTTAATGATTAAAACAAAAAAACAAAAAACAAAAAACAGTCATTTTATTTGCTCACAATTCTGTGAGTTACCTGAGCAGGGCAAGTTCAACTGGAATAGGAAGGCTGTGTTGCATGTAGTGTGGGCTGGACTTTCTCACATGACTGAAGTTTGGGCTGGAGAACCCAAGGTGGTGTCACTCACATATCTAGCCCCTCAGCAGGGATGGCTGGAACGCTGGGGCCTCGTGCTCTGGCATGCTCCAGGACCTCACTATCCATGGGGCCTCTCCAGCAGGCTGGCCCAGTATTCTTTCCATATGGCTCAAGGCTCCAAGAAAGCAGCAAGACCTCTTATAGCCCAATCTCAGAAGTTGCACTATGTCCCTGTCACTTCTACCACATTGTTGGTTAAAGCAAGTCACAGGGGCTGCCCAGATTCAGAAGGAGTGGAAACAGAGGGAGAAATGGCAAAGGCCCATTTGCAAAAGGGCATGTGAGGTGGGATGGATGGTTGTGGCCACCTTTGGAAGCAATCTAACAGAGTGAGCTTGTATTTATTTATTTTTTTAATTTTATTTCTTAATTTTTGAAACAGGGTCTTGCCTTGTTGCCCATACTGGAATGCAGTGGCACTATTGTAGCTCACTGTAACCTCAAACTCCTGGGCTCAAGTGATCTTCCCACCTTAGCCTCCTGAGTAGCTGGGACTACAGGCTCACACCACCATGCCCACCTAATTTTTATTTTTTTTTGTTTTTTATTTTTTGTAGAGGCAGGGTCTTGCTCTGCTGCCCAGGCTGGTCTTGACCTCCTGGCCTCAAGTGATCCTCCTGCCTCTGCTTCCCAAAGTGTTGGGGCTATAGGCATGAGCCACCATACCTGGCCTAGAGTGAGCTTTAAGAAAAGTACACAACACATTTCACCCACCTCCCTCCCTCCCTCCCTTCCTTCCTTTTTTTTTTTTCTTTTTTCTTTTCTTTTTTTTTTTTTTCTGGCCTTGCTCTGTCACCCAGGCTGGAGTGCAGTGACACAGTCTCAGCTCACTCCAGCCTCGACCTTTTGGCTCGGGCACTACTCCCACCTCAGCCTCCTGAGTAGCTAGGATTACAGTTGCCTGCCACCACACCTGGCTAATTTTTTCTGCTTTTTGGTAGAGACAAGGTGTCCTATGTTGCCCAGACTGGTCAGGAACTCTTGGGCTCAAAAAGATTATCCTGCCTTGGTCTCCCAAAGTGCTGGCATTACAGGTATAAGCCACTGCTCCTAGCCACCTCCCTTCTTAAACTTCTTCAGTGCTTCCAGTGGCACTTAGAATACAATCCAAGCTCCCTATCCTGGCTGAAAAAACTACCTGTCCCTTGTGCCTGCCATCCTCCTGCTCTTTCATTACACTGGCCTTTTTTTCCTCCAACACCAAACCCTGGCCCTTCTTGGTTTTTCCAGTTGCTGAAAACAGCAGTTCCTGGGAAACACTCTCCATCCTGACTTTCATTTTGCTCTCTCCTTCTCCTGGTCAGCTAAAATGTCACCTTTTTAGAGAGGTCTTCTCTGGCTACCCCATCAAAATCAGCCTCCTTCCCTCACCCTCAGCTGCTCTTTCACCTCCCTCTGTTTTTTTCCTTCAAAGCACAGATCTGAAAATTCCATCTTCTTCATTTTCTTTCTTTAAAAAATGTTCGTCAACTGTTAAGGTGATGAAGTTATAAAATATAAATCTCTGTAATGGTTATGAGTATGTCTGCACATTTGAAGACCAAGTGTTTCCCTCTAGAGAGAACTGGGGGGCTGTAGGTCAGAAGAGAGAGAAACTAGCTTTTCATGGGATATTCTTTTGTGTTGTTGGACTAGTTTACTATGCGCATGCTTTTAAAATCGTAAAACATTTTAATAAGATCTCTTTCATGAGGGACTGCCTCTCAAAAATTATTCAATAATTTTTAATGATTTCATTAGATCATCAAATGTCTTAGGTGAACTGGAGGCTGTGAGCTGCCCTCTTTAGAAATTTGTTTGGCTTCCCTGGGTTAGAATGAGTCCAGCAGGATTCTGTAGAAGGCTCTTTCCTTTGCTTGCTTCAAGAGAGGATGAATAGCTTTAAATACATATTTAAAAAGAAAGCGTGAAAAGCTTTCAACATGTGAATCCCAGGAACCAGGCACAATGCCATGAGATGCCTCAAAATACCCTAAGATGCAGGATGCAGACTGTATTTAATTGCTTGCCCTATTCAGGACTGCAATTACTCTGCCTACATTGTACAGGTTTCTTTTAAACAGCTCTCATATTCCTTGTCATCACAAGACATCTAATTGGTAACAGCAAAATAATTCACTGAAATTAGGTAACAAACTTCTTCCCTTTAAAATTCAAATTTTCAAGCCAAAGTACACTTGGATTTTATACTTTGGCTTAGCATACAGTATAGAAATAATATAAACCAGAAAGGGTACTAAATTACTTGCCATTTGTCTTCCTAGTAAAAGGAATGATGACAATCCACAGTTGTAATATAACAAGAAGTTTTCTTTCTTTTGTTGGTTAGGAAGCTTTTCAGTTTTTTGTTTGTTTGTTTTGTTTTATGTTTTCTCTTTTCTCTCAGTGAATCCTGCAAATTAAATCCGGCTGAGACAACAGATCCATTTTTTGAGTGTCTATATGAGCTTTGCTTCTTTACTTAGGAGATTGGGAGCAGCTAATCACTTCCCTTCTAGCCTTTTCAGTTCAATGGCTTTAATGTAGAGTTTAGCCTTAGGCCATTAAATGGGACTAAGGCAGGGGTGTCCAATCTTTTGACTTCCCTGGGCCACACTGGAAGAAGAAGAATTGTCTTGAGCCACACATAAACTATACTAACACTAGTGATAGCTGATGAGCTAAAAAAAATCGCAAAAACGTCTCATAATGTTTTAAGAAAATTTATGGATTTGTGTTGGGCTGCATTCAAAGCCATCCTGGGCCACGGGGTGTATAAGTTTGGGTTAAGGTTTCATGTCAGGCTGTCTGAGTTCCAAAGTAGTTCCTCCATCCATTCTGTGCAGTACCTTGGGTGACTTGTTTAAATTGAGTTTTCTTATCTATAAAGTAGAGGGGATGATATCACATTCTTAGAGGGAATATTTTAAAGTTCATATTATCTTGGAACAGTGCCTCCTTATTTGTAGAAAATCTCAGTAAATGTTAGTTGGCTAAATTTTAATGGGTAATAGACAAAGCTCTTCTTTCATGATGCTAAAAATGTCTAGAGGTTTTTTTTTTTAAGAAGGAAGAGTTAGTTGAAATAAAATAAGCATTTAGTCGTCATGATATTGTAGTCTCTTCAGATCTCAGGCAGTCTTGGACAGATGAAGGCCTAAGACTTATGCTCTTTTTGCATGTCAACTCATTCCTAGTTGCTCTCTTATAGCTAACACTTCATATTTACCCACACTGTGGCATTTCCCAAGGTTTGGAGCAAGTAGAAAACTTGGCTGCTATTTCTTCCTGAAGTTTCTCTCAGAAATAGGCTAGATCTGTGTGAAGAGCCATATACTATCTTCCTCCGTTCTTCCCACCCTTCTTTTCTTCTTCTCTTCTTCCCTCCCTTCCTTCTCTCCTTCTTTTCTTTCTCCCATCTCTCTTTTTTTCCATAAGCATTTATTAAGCACCTGTCAAGTATAAGGCATGGTTACATACTTGCCATGGTTACATACCACAGCAAAAACCATGGGTAGCCCAGAGACAAATCCTCACATTCTTCAGAGCACTCTCCTGGGGAGACATCCCCAGACATAGGCTGAGCTCCAGTGCAGAGCGGCCAAGGCAGCAGCCAATTCACTGAGCAGATCCCACGCTGAGTTTCTTAAAGGCTTTCAGGGTTCTTGTAGTGTTTTTCAGTTTTTATTTAAATTCAGAAAGATTCTACACACATGATTTTTTAAATTCAAGAACTTCTATTTCTAGGATATTTTCAACATATCTCTTCTTTGAAAGCTGACAGTATTGAAATGATGTCAGCAAAAGAAAAAAAGCAATCAAGGCTTTTCCTGTTCTGTTCAACTATACATTTCTGAAATGGTAGTAAATTAGAATATCTTAAATCCGTATATGACTCTTTAGCTTGGGGTAGAATATAATTGAGGATTTGACTTCTACTGATTTTTTTGTGGGATTTTATTTTATTCTTATTCTTAAGAATGGTCCAGGCTGGGTGCGGTGGCTCATGCCTGTAATCCCAGCACTTTGGGAGGCCGAAGTGGGTGGATCACCTGAGGTCAGGAGTTCGAGACCAGCCTGGCCAACATGGTGAAACACTGTCTCTACTAAAAATACAAAAATTAGCTGGGTGTGGTGGTGCATGCCTGTAGTCCCAGCTACTCGGGAGGCTGAGGCAAGAGAATCGCTTGAACCTGGGAGATAGGGGTTGCAGTGAGCTGAGATCATGTCACTACACTCCATCCTGGGTGATAGAGTGAGACTCCATGTTAAAAGAAAAAAAAAAAAAAAAAAAAAAAAAGAATGGTCCAATTCTCAAGTATCTTGGAGTGTGCCACAATCTATTGTTTCCTTCTAAGATCTCTCTTCCTGGGGAAGTTAGAGGATCATCAGACATTTCTGTCCTTTCTGGTCCATAGGCACAGTGGGGCTGTTGGATTATGACCTGCCCTTTCCTGATCCCTTGAGTCCATGGGGCATACACACTTGGCAACCTGCCCAGGAATGCCCTATACGTCTGATTTTGGGTTGACCTTGGACAGTCTTCTAGGATCTCCTAAATTGTTATTTGCAGTTTGAATCAGACCAGTTCAAAGGCCACTTGAGGATGGTGGGCTAGCTATAGGATAGCTGAAAGTCCTCAGCCACACTCTGGGAGGCCCTGCTCCCTGGGGTTTCCTTTGATGGAAGGGATGAAAATAGGCTAGGAAAATTACTCCTAGAAAATGAGCTTTGTAAGTACCTGAGATTTTTTTCCCCCTCATTTAATCTTCCTAATAATCCTTAGAAGGAGTGATGTTCTATTGATAAGCAATCAGGTTTAGAAGGGCTTAAGTAACCTTCTAAACCTGATTGGGAGTATGTAGTGCCTGCTTGTGTTGGTGATGCTCCTTGCACCTCACCTCACCCAAGGACCCACTCCCTGCCCTCCCTATCCAATCTCTGTCCTGGACTAGGTTCCAGGCTCCCTTGCCTTCTGGCTACCAGATGGGTTTGGCGAATGGGAGACACAGGAGAGTGGAGGGAGGATGGATGGAGAGAGAGAGAGAGGTCTTTGCTCTCTCCTTGATGTGAGGCCGTTCTGGCAGCAGCAGCTTCCTCATCAGTTACAGCTCCTGTTTTGTGGCCCCTCTCCATGACTCTAGCTCCCTTCCTCACTCCTGTAAATTTAGGGGTGGTGTTATCTTCCCACTATTGCTAATACCTGCATTGATTCCCTAAACTCTATCCACACCCCTGTAAATTGTTCCTTCACTTGAAGGCTTCAGTTAAAGTCTTTGCACGTACCGTCTGTTTCATCCTAGGAAGGACCTTAACTGATACAGTCATACCAAATTATACTGCCTGCCTCCCTTGGAAAATCTCAGGACCTTTCCCATTAGAAGCAGCCACCTTCTGGAAAGTGTCTGCATACACCTTCTACACTCAGAAATACTAAAAAAATCCAGGACATGAGTCATGATTTGGTAGACTGCGAGCTCCTTCAGGGCAGGAACACTGCCCTGAGCATTCTTGGACCCCCTACTTAGCCCAGCCTCAGGCATATAGGAGGTGGTTAATAAATGTTTCCTATGGAGGTTAGCACCCTTGGGCCCCGAGAGTCTCCTGCCCTAGCTTCCTCCCTCCGCTTCTGCACCGCACCACCGGCTAAGCTGCTGGCACCTGTAGGAGCTGGATCATCATGCTGACCAGCCGGTTTTTTCTTATTGTGCTCCACAGAAGGAAGTTCATCCACGTGATTTTTTGCAGTACCCAGAAAGGGTGGGTACAGTGTGTTCCGTGGTGAAAAGCTTGTGAAGGAGGAATGCAGGTTTTAGAGTCTCACTCCACGTTGCTGCTATTCCTATTTGAGAATTGCCCCTCCACCACCGCCACTCCCCTACTCCCACAAAAGCCTTGAAATATTTTATTTATGTGGGATTACAGTCTATGCAACAATGAGACATGAGGAGGTGGCCATGAATAGCCCCCGAGTGTGTTATACACTGAGACCTTTTCCAAAGGGCTGCAGAGGAATTATTTAGTCTAAGCAGCCACGAGTCATGTGATTTCTTCAGAAACATTTGCATCTGGATAGGCCTGCTTTTTGAATATTCTTGGTGGGAAGCACTTTGAACCATAAAGGCACACTAAAAGACAATTGCTATGGAGACTGCGCCTCCACTGTGCATTTATCGGAGTTCTCCGCCTGGGGCTCTTGAGCGTCCACAGGGTGTCCTGGGCACGCTGCTCTGGGGTGGGGGATCTGGGCGCCACAGTGTTGGGAGGCCACCCGCTTGGGACCCTAGCTCGGGACTGTAAGCAGGAGGCATCCGCCCACGGTAGGGGCTCTGCGGGCGTGTGGGAGTGGGACGGCGTGGGGGACATTGAGGGTGTGCGGCGCCCCCTCCCCTGCCTGCGCGGGGACCACGTGAAGGAGCGGCGCGTGGGGGCCCCTGGCGCGCAGCCGCGGTGGGTGACGGCCGGCGTCCCGGGGGCCCCGTGTACGGGGCGTGTGTCTGTGTGTGAGTCTGGGAGGGTGCAGGGGCCCCGCGCCTCCCCGGTCTCCTCGTGCGTGTGCGTGTGCGTGTGCGTGTGCATGTGTGTCCTCGGCCCAGCGCCCCGCCGAGTGTTGCCCGCGGCCGGGCGAGCGCGCGCGCGCCCGTGCGGGGTGTGTATGTGAGTGTGTGACAGTGTGTGTCAGGTGACTCGGGTCACGCAGTCTCTCTCTCTCCCTCCTCGGGGAGGAACTGCCGCGCTCCGGCTGACTCCTCCGCCGGCGGGCGGGGCGGGGGAGGGGGCTTCGGGCGCGCTGGGAACCGCGGGACCCGGACCTGGGCGCCGCCCGCCGGGGGACGCGCGGCCCCCGCTTCCGCCGGGCCCCGCTGAGCTCTAGACAAACCTCCGCTTCAGAAATAGGCTGCGGGCGGCCGGCTAGGAGGCTTGGCCCCCATCCCGGGACCCCCGCCGTCCCCGGGCCGGCCGGCCGGTGGGCGCGATGAGCCAGGTGCTGGGGAAGCCGCAGCCGCAGGACGAGGACGACGCGGAGGAGGAGGAGGAGGAGGATGAGCTGGTGGGGCTAGCGGACTACGGAGACGGGCCCGACTCCTCCGACGCCGATCCGGACAGCGGCACAGAGGAGGGAGGTGAGCGCCCGGCCCCCGCGTCCTCGGCTCGCGCCCCTTTCCTCCCCTTGGCGTCTTCCCGCCCCCAGCCCGGCCGTGCGCGGGCCACCGACTTGGAGGGGGTCCAGGGGAGCGGGTCCAGTTGAGGGGTTGGGGTGGGGAGGGACGCCAGAAGCGCGACCTCGAGCTGCCAAATGAGGGAGCGCGGTGCTGGTGGCGGAGGGGCAACCAGGATCCGTGGAAAAGGGGAAGGAGGGAGGAAGCGTCTGGGCTGGAAGAGCGCGCGCTTCTGCCCCTTTCAAAACCGGTGCCTCCCGCGCCCCTCACCCCAAGCTCTCCGCAGCGTCTGGCGGTTGGGGAGGGGAGGGGACCGCGGGCGCGCCCTGGGACCTCTCTCCCAGAACGGTGCTGTTGAAGCCAGGGTCAGATGTCGTGGCTAAAAAAAGGCAGCCAGCGGCAGCGTGACTGGCAGGGTCGTCGGCAGCTGCGGGTGTCAGTCTCGCCCCGCGTCGCCGCGGGAGGGGTCCACCCAGGTAGTAGCTGGGGAGACCCGCGGGGCGGCGGGGAGATGCTCGCCAAGCTGTTCTGGGAGTCGCCGAGAGGCCGCAGATTTCCCGGGATCCACGCAAACACCGTTGTCAGGACACCTTATCTGTTCTCGGTATCACCACCTGGACATGGCAGTGCGTGCCCGGGACTGAACGCGCGGCGGGGGAATTCTTTGCCTCAATAGTGAAGCAAACTCTTTTTCCTATTCTAGAAGCGGGTTTTAGCAATCGTTCAGCTTGTGGGGGCTTCCTGCATTTTCTTAAGGTCTAAGAAGGTTGAGAGCCTTTTAGCATTCCAGAAAGGTTAAACTTTTTTTAGTTTCCCTCAGAAGCGAGCAAAAGTTCCTTTATTGTAAGGTCACTTGGAAAGGTCAATAGAAAGCGGCTGTTAAACATGATGTTATTCTCAGTGAAACTGTATGCATCCAAGAGAAGGAACTAACTTTAATGTTTCACACTGAAGAAATTGTGTGAGAGATACAAGTACCTTTGTGACTATTGATTTTTAAAGAACTTTTATTGAGAATTCACTGAACTTATTTTAAATTCTCTATGCAAAGCTTTTCTCACTAGGGTAGTTTCATTATTCTACATCTGGCAGGCACGACTTTCAATGAATCAGAAAGGAAATAAAGTTAACTGTGCCTTGCGCCTGGTAGATGAGAAAGCAGCCTCCCAAGTCACCCTTTTTCATAGGGTTTTCTCTCTTGGGATGATTTGTGCTAATTCCTCATTTGCTTAAACTGATGTGTGCACCTTTGTGCTTTCTGTCTTCTGCACTCCCGGTAATTGGTCTTACCGTTGAACACCAGGCCACATTTTTGTAGATAAAGGCTTTCAGCCCTTTTATTGGAGTCTGTAGAGCTACCTTCCGTATTTAAATTGTTCAGTCGCCTCATTATTATTCAAATTCCATTTGTTAGCTCCTCCCAGATTCTTAGAAGACTCCAGAGAGATGCAGAATAGGGACGTATTTGCAAGGTATTTGAAATGGTGGACACAGTAGGGTGTGTGTGGGATTCTCTTTTTTAAAAAAGAAAAAAAGTGGGGGGTGGAGGGGCCATATCCAGGAGGGAAAACCCTGTAATTTGATACTGTCCTGAGGCCTGGAGGGTCCAGAAAAAGTACTGGACCCCTCGTTTATTCTGCAGTTCTTTAAGTGGGCACTTTTAAAATTTGATTTGGGGACTTGAAATTGAAGTGAAATTAAAGCCCTGCTTGAGGGATGGGATTCCGGGAACAAAGGGCTTCCCCAGAGCCCAGACTTGGAGGCTCCTTAGCTGTTAAGGTAAAGGCAAACTTGACTGTAACTGATTTTTGGTGACTTGCATAATAGAATCCTTCTGAATGAGCTTTTGGGATCAGCTTGGGATCTTGCTATAAAAGGATTAAATATATTTATTTTGTGAGAAGAGCAACATGTTTGCTCGGCAAACGTTGCTTAAGCCTGGTCTCTGTCCACCTGGGCCTGCTGTGGACAGGTGGTCTGCTTCTCAGACTTCCTCCGTTATATTTTGGCCTCTGTTCTTTCCAGATTTCCCTGGCTTTGACTTTTGGGTTTAGGCCTTGATGCAGAATCCCTTGTCAGAACATTTGCTCTCTAGTGGCAGATAGGCTCCTCAGTCAGCAGTTCCAGCGAGGACTGCTCCGGATGGCTGTCAGGCCAGCTGATGTGGTCTGGGGAGTGGGGATTGGGAGGGGGAGGTTGGGAGTTGTGACTTCCCTTCCTGTGCCCTTCAAAAGGCTGATTCACGTGTTGCATTATAATCTTGTTTTATTTTTGGTAAAATTTACATTTACCTACCCTCAAACTTAAGAAGTAGAATGTAGGAAAAAAAAGGAGTTATTCTAAGAAAAGACGTACTTTGAACCACTAGCAAAGCATTTCTCTAATGAACCCCCCCTCCCCTTTCCCCTTCCTAATAGCTTGGTTTAGTGCCTGCACTTAGTGGAGACCTGGGGCTTTTTCCACTAAGTTCAGAAATCTACCCTGGCGGGCGGGAGGCTGAGGGTGGGATGTGGGACCAACTAGTATTGCCAGTTAAGTTGCAAAGCAATTTATCAGGAGCTGTGCAAGAGAAGTGGACTGAAGGTGGATATGTAATGCAATTTTCATTTCCCTCAGTCTGTAGGACTTATAAAGGAACCTCTGGTCTTATTTTTAAACCGAGTGCGCCTTGTAAGTTTTACCACATTGTACTAAGTTTGAAAACACAGGGCAACTAAGGTGAGACTTAAATTGCACTTCTCTGGCTTCCACTCCACATTTTATTCATGAATAGCAAAAGTGTTCTCAGGCACATAAGTTCTATTAGGGCAGATTAGGGCACCTCTCAACCTTCCTTTCGTGGTAGTTAATTGCAGGTAAGGTGAGTCTCACCTTCAATCCCCACACTCCAGATAAAACTCCCAGAGAGGAGGCAATGGTTAGGCCGTTAAAAACAACTGCACCAGAAATAATGATTATTTTTAGATTCATGGACTTTAAATCTTTTGATAAATTACTGTGCTTTAAAAACTGTAATAACAAGGAAAGCAATTACAAGATCATATTTAATCAGAAAGTAAAATTGTTTTTCCCCCAAAACCCCTCCCATTTTTTAGGAGAAACTTGGCTAATGGAAGCTGCTCACCCACAGTCCAGTGAAGTTCGGTCTTTGCCTTCATAGCAGCCTGTGCACACCCTTAGGGTCTGAGGAAGTGACTGTGTAGGTGGTTTCTGGAGGCATGAAAGATCCAGGGTCTTCCTTCCTGAAGGATGTAGATGGGGTGAATCCAGCAATTCATATGTATTAATCATTAGTTCATTAATGTTAGCCTTTTGTGGGGAAGGGACTGAGTCTCTCTATGTTGCCTAGGCTGGTCTCGGACTTGTGGGCTCAAGCAATCTTCCTGCTTCAGCCTCCCAAGTAGCTAGGATTATAGGCATGCATGACTGTGCATGGCTTTTTCCTAAAATAATTGAAAAATTATTATGGAATTCACCTTTTCATTGTTTCTTGGAAGTAAGTGGAGATAAGTTATACTGATACTGAAATCATGGCTCAGAGATACCAGGGGACTTTTCTACTGCCCTATCATGAGCTAGAAGTGAGCGAAGTGTTTAGAAGAGGATCAAGTATGTGGAAATGTAAGCCCCTTTTCTTGTAATTCTGCCTTATCCAAAAAGAGCTGGGTTGACTACAGCCCTGGACACAGCTTATCTCTTGAATTTCCTTCTGGCCCTGGAAATACAGAAGAGTTGGAACAGATGAAACGACAGAATAGGTTAAAATGATGTGACCAAAGTTAAACTTTAGGTAAATACTTGTTTGAATGCCTGTATTTAGAGAGTATCTTTATCAGATGTTTTATAACCTGTGTCAGTGATTCAGGGCATCAGAGAGTACTGACTCTCTACTTTTATTAGCCTTCTCTTCCATTTTAATACTAGATAGAGGGTAGTCTAATGGAAACAGGAGGCACAAACAGCAAGTTCTGGATAAGAGCCAATGGCTTTGGGTTTGAGAGATCATCTTTTGTCTTTCAGAGATAACTGAGTCCGCCCCAAGTTCACCCCCTGTGTTATTCAATCCTCCCCCAGCCCATAGTAAATGCTGGTGACAATCAGTTTCACTTTTAGCACAGACACTTCATTCCTGCTCATTTTTCTTCTATCTTTCCTTCTTTTGAGATGGAGCCTCACTCTGTTGCCCAGGCTGGAGTGCAGTGGCGTGATCTTGGCTCACGGCAACCTCCACCTTCTGGGTTCAGGTGATTCTCCTGCCTCAGCCTCCCCAATAGGTGGGATTGATTACAGGTGCCCACCACAATGCCCAGCTAATTTTTGTATTTTTAGTAGAGATGAGGTTTCACCATGTTGACCAGGCTGGTCTTGAACTCCTGACCTCAAGTGATCCACCTGCCTTGGCCTCCCAAAGTACTGGGATTACAGGCATGAGCCACCGCGCCCGGCCTCTTCCTTCTTTCTTCTCTACCTCCTTTATTCTTTTGGTATCCTTTTATTTTTTAAAAAAATATTTTTTGTTCTGCCTCCTGTGCCAGAGCCTTAGAGTTCTCTTGTGATGGCCTTTCCTGGTTCTGCTGTGACACTGCAGACAAAAAGTTTTTTCGCTCCAGGGCTACAGGGTCCAGGGTGCTTGCTGGTCGACCTTCTCCTCTTGCGGTCCTCTGAGAAAGACTTCGGCTCCGTTTCTCAGTGTATAAAATAGAGGACTGCGTAAAGCCAACCTTAGTGCACTCTCAAAGTGATTGTTAAAAAGTTTGTAAGAATACCTTTCCCTTTTTGCAGGCACATTGGTAAATCAGAACGGTTTTACCAATGTAAAACGGGAAAAGTTCCCTTGTCTGCCTTGCAGGGTGTGTGATGGGGGTTTGGCTCGATTCTTAAGTGCTCCGCTGCTCAAACCTCTAGGGGAGCACACAGACAGGCAAGCTGTGGGGCTCTGACCCCACGACAGTGTCTAGGGGTGGATGTTTACAGCTCCTGAAACCCCAGTGGGCATGTGTTACAGGGTGCTCTTTTAGTTTTGCCATCTATGGGCTTGTGTTAACCAGCTCAATTAGACCCTCTACCTTGTCGCAAGGACAGAGTGCTTTCTGTATCCTGGGTTCTTGCCTTGGTGTACCAGAAGAATCGGATCACACCTGGGCTTGGAGAATGAGTGCAAGATTTTATTGAGTAGAAGTAGCTCTCAGCAGATGGGGGAGCCAGAAGGGAGATGGTTTTCCCCTCGAGTCAGGCAGCTGTTCTCTGACCGCTCTGGCCAAACTGGTGTGTTCCCAACGTCCTCTCGTCTAGCCGCTTGAATCTTCTTCCACCGATCCACTCCTCTCGATGTCCAGCCGCTTGTGTGTTCCTCCACTGATGTGCTGCTCTTGACGTCCAGCTGCTTCTGTGTCTGCCTTGCTAGAGTCTTGGATTTTTATAGGCACAGGATGGGGATGTGGCAGGCCACGGTGGTCTTGCAACATTTGAGCTGGAAATGCCTGACCTCACCTAGGCCTGTGGGGGTGCAGCCCTAGCCAGGGACCACGCCCTCCTCTCTACCTGGCACTTCCTTTCTCCCTTCCATATCATTTAAAGGGACCACACCCTTCCCTTCCCAGCACTCCCCTTATCATTAGGACTGCTACTGAATACATATGTTAAGGAATATTCGTATGTGGTATTTATCATGTTTTTTAGTTATCTGCCAGTGTGACTTGAGAGAATTTCATAAAGATTTAGTTTTCACACTAAATAAAAGAATCACCTTCAAAAATCTTTATGCCTTTAAAAAATATGTGTTCTGTTTGCATTTAATTTTCCTTACTAAGTAGTTAATCAAATGGACAGTGAATCTTCGTGATTTTTGCATAGCTTTTGTTAGTAGTAGTATTAGTCATATGATTCATTCCCACTTGGGTTGGAATTTCTTATTGAACTCCTGGGTCTTGAATGTATAAGTAGTTCCATTGATCAACATAAGCTTCAGAAATTTAAAGGAGCCACAGAGAAAGTTGCAAATAGAAACACACCAGGGGCCTCTTCCTAAAACCATAAGCACATAGACGCTTAAGCCTTTGTTGATTCCACAGAATACTAATAGCAAAGAAATTCTAATTTTCCCTTAAGGTTGAGTGAGCCTCTTACTATAGTCACATTCCACTGAAGACCCTCTCGTTGCCTAGGCTTGGGGTGGGAAAAAAGAAGGGGAGTGAGTGTGTTTGTGTGCCTGTATGTGTCCTGTGTGTGTGTCCTTGTGTGCCTGTGTGTGTGTCCGTGTGTATGCTGATAGAGGAGGAAATGAAGGCTCATGGGCAAGGGGACATGTATGGGGTCACATAGCTAGTAAATGGAGAGCTGGGACTTGAACCCTAGTCTGACACTAACCCAGTACTTTTTCAACCATTCCACTTGCCATCACTTCGCCACTATGTTATCTCTTTTTTTTTTTTTTTGAGACGGAGTCTTGCTCTGTCACCCAGGCTGGAGTGCAGTGGCGCAATCTCGGCTCACTGCCAGCTCCGCCTCCCAGGTTAACGCCATTCTCCTGCCTCAGCCTCCCCAGCAGCTGGGACTACAGGCGAACGCTGCCACACCTGGCTCATTTTTTTGTATTTTTTTTAGTAGAGATGGGGTTTCACCTTGTTAGCCAGGATGCTCTCGATCTCCTGACCTCGTGATCCGCCCACCTCGGCCTCCCAAAGTGCTGGGGTTACAGGTGTGAGCCACCATGCCTGGCCACTATGTTATCTTAATTCCTGCATTAAATAGTTTATTTTCCTGTTCTGAGCCTATTCAAAGATGCTACCTCTCAGAGAACTCTCCTTAATTATAATAGTTCTCACTCATATAATGCACTAGAATTTGTGAAGTGCATTTCATATGATATCTCATTCTTCCTGTAGAGATCCTTGAGCTTAGGACAGCAGGGCCAACCTTAAGAGCTGTGTAAGGAGGTGAACATTGGCTTTCAATTCCCATTTTCCTGATTTCTGGTTTCTTCTTTGTTGTAAGCATTCCTAACCCTCAGATCAGTCAGGCAGGGTCCCCAGGCAGCCCTGTTGTACTCAAGGCACTAATCCATCTTTTTCTCCCTTCTTTCTCTTTTTACTAAGGCCTGTTGGTTTTTGACAGGGCTCTGCTGGTTACTGGATAATTCCGGATTAAGTGATTAGCCTTCAGGTGTTAAAGACTGATAATGGCCCAATTTGATGACCCCTCCCCATAGTGCTGTTCCTTGGGTGATTGAATTTCCTGGGGTCTACAGCAGTCCAGTTTGAAGGCTGGGATCTCTGGAAAATCTGGGTATTGATAGCACCGAGTGGAGGAGAGGTGAGGTCTATTTGGTGTCCCTGACCACAGTAAATAAACTTCACCTAGGCATAAAGCTGATCCTCTTGATACCCAGTTCCAAGTGCTGATCTGGGCCAAAGTCAGACATGAAGTTTCTTTTTAAAGCTTCAGTTAATTTAGCCTCAAATTCTGCTCAGTCACTTTCATGTAATCATCCCAACAAACATCTATTGAGTGTTTGTTGTGGGTAAGCACTGAGGCCTCAGTTTGTTTTAACAACAGTTTTAATTTTGTTAAGCTACAAACTGCAAAGTCACGTGTTCGTATTTTTCTATACTTTGTGTTACACAGGCCATTGGGCCCAAATTTTAGACTCATAGGAAAAAGCCCCCTTTGGAATATAATATTAAAATTTTACAGAAAGGCAGAAGTTGCTTACCAATACCTAATATCCCTTCAAATGACAACCGTTTTTTATTCTTCAAGCATGTGTGTAATAACCCATATGGGAAAAATGGCAAAAGGCCACATTGATGTCTTCTAAATATAGAGAATAAAGATTTAAATCAAGAAGTTGCCAGGCGCAGTGGCTAACGCCTGTAATCCTAACACTTTGGGATGCCAAGGTGGGAGGATTGCTTGAGCCCAGGTGTTTGAGAACAGCCTGGACAACATGGCGAGACCCTGCTTCTAACCACCACCCCTCCACCAAAAAAATTTAAAAATTAGCCAGGTGTGGTGGAGGTGGTGTGTGCCTGTAGTCCTCGCTACTTGGGAGGCTGAGGCAGAAGGATCACTTGAGCCCAGGAGTTTGAGGCTGTAGTGAGCTATGATTGAGCCACTCACTGAACTCCAGCCTGAGTGACAGAGTGAGACCCTCTCTCTCAAAAAAAAAAAAAAAAAAAAAGAAAAAGAAAAAGAAAAAACCAAACAGGAAGTCTATTATCATCCATGGCCATATATATATATATGCCCAGGTAAAGACCACTTTGTTGCCTTATAATATTCCACAGACATAAAGGTTCTCAATGCCTGGATGTTCCCTAAAGTACCTTTGAATTGGTACTTTATGCCTTGACTTTTTTTTTTTTTTTTTTTTTTTTTTTTGAGACAGAGTCTTGCTCTGTCGCCCAGGCTGGGGTGCAGTGGCGCAATCTCTGCTCACTGCAAGCTCCACCTCCTGGGTTCACGCCATTCTCCTGCCTCAGCCTCCTGAGTAGCTGGGACTACAGGCACCCGCCACCACGCCCGGCTAATTTTTTGTATTTTTAGTAGAGACCGGGTTTCACCATGTTAGCCAGGATGGTCTCAATTGATCTCCTGACCTCGTGATCCACCCGCCTCAGCCTCCCAAAGTGCTGAGATTACAGGCGTGAGCCACCGCGCCCGGCCGACAGTTTTTTAAAATGTCATTGTGGTAAAAACACCTAACGTGAGATCTGTCTTAGTATGTTTTTAAGCATATAATATGCTTTTGTAGGTACACTGTTGTATATCAGATCCCTAGAGCTTACTCAACCTGCTTGACTGAAACATCATGGTCATTGATGAGTACCTGCATGGGAGGTGTCGTTAACATTTGTAAAGGATGAGTGTTACCACCTTGAGAGACGACACTGTGTGCTATGTAGGTGGTCAGTAAATGGCAACCACAGGTTGATGAGAGGTTGGAGTGGGTTGGTTTGAGCTGTTTCGCTGTGGCCAAGGCTAAAACTACTCAAACATGCCCTCACTTTCACCCAACAAGGTCAGGGGGAAAAGGACCATCAGGCATGGGCTAGCTCAGCAGCCTCCGTTCCCTGCTTCAAGCCTGTCACATTCTTACCTCCCTTCTGAGGCCCTGAGTCCTTTCCCAATGTGAGCTGCAGACTAGCAAGCCCCTCAGACTCAACAAGTTCAAATATTTGTTCAGCTTCGTCCCCCTAACCTTCTTGGTAACTGGGCTGCCAGGTCAGGAACCCAGGGCTTCTGTCTCCCTTGTCCCTCATGCCTAATGTGACACAGATTTGTGCTCACAAGTCCTGTTTCCACAGCCTGTGCCTTAGTTCTTTGTCATTTGTGTTCTAGAACAACCTCCTAATTCCATACTGGGACCCGCAAGGGAGTCTGTTTCTGGAGTGAACTTAATGAAATGTAAATCACATTAATCTCCCCTTAAAATCCTTAGTGATTTCCAGGCCTGGCTCGGTGGCTCATGCCTGTAATCCCAGCACTTTGGGAGGCCGAGGCTGGCGGATCATGAGGTCAGGAGTTCAAGACCAGCCTGGCCAACATGGTGAAGCCTCACCTCTACTAAAAATACAAAAATTAACCAGGCGTGCTGGTGTGTGCCTGTAATCCCAGCTACTCGGGAGGCTGAGGCAGGAGAATTGATTGAACCTGGGAGGCGGAGGTTGCAGTGGGCTGAGATTGCACCACTGCACTCTAGCCTGGGTGACAGAGCAGGACTCCATCCCCCACCAAAAAAAAAAAAAAAAACATCCTTAGGATTTCCTCAATGCTTTCATGGTAAAATCTAAACTTCCCAGCATCACACTCCTGAGCTAGCCTGTCACCTCTCCATCAACTAATTTCTTCGGAGATATGTATTGAACTCATGCCATGTGCTACGTTGTATTTTGCCTGTGCATATGTGAGAGAGACAAATAAAAAACAAGTAAACAGACAGGAAGACAAACATACTAAAGATGGACTATTAATAGTAATAAGGACTATTAAAAAGGCACAGGGTTATGGCCCAGGAAGTGATAGTGCCTGATTTAGCAGTGGGGGTGACATTGCAGCTGGGCTGAGCTGAAGAAGGAGCTCTTCTAGATGGAGGGAAGAGCAAAGTGAGACCCTGAGCTGAGGAACCTTCTGGAAGGCCAGTGTTGCTGGAGGAGAGGGAACAAGTGGAGAAGATGAACCAGGCATGGGTGAGGGGGAGAAGAAGGCATTTCGATTTTATTCTAAATGCTGTGGGGGGCCGGGCGAGGTGGTTCACGCCTGTTATCCCAGCACTTTGGGAGGCTGAGGCAGATGGATCACCCGAGGTCAGGAGTTCAAGACCAGCCTGGTCAACATGGCGAAACCCTGTCTACTAAAAATATAAAAATTAGCTGAGTGTGGTGTCAGGCACCTGTAATCCTAGCTTACTCGGGAGACTGAGGTAGGAGAATCGCTCGAACCTGGGAGGCAGAGGTTTCAGTGAGCTAAGATTGCGCCACAGCAATAGAGCAATAGAGCAAGACTCTGTCTCAAAAAAAAAAAAAAAAAAAAAAATGTTGTGGGGAAGCCCCTGGACAGAGTGTTGCCTCACCTTGCCTTCAAACTGCATTCCCTAACCTCTAGCTTCCTGAACTTGCAAATCTCGTCCTGGAACAACCTTTCCCTCATTCATCTGTTCCACGCCTCCTCTCCTTTAAGACTCAGATATTACTCCTCCAGGGAGCCTCTCTCAGTGCCTAGAACACCTAGCTGGCCGGGCATGGTAATTGCCAGTTTCTCATGTCTGTATTCCCCTCTGATTGCCAGGGGATGAATCGTTTTTCTTTGTGTCTGCAGCCCTGCCTCACACTTGGCCAGTGTTCAGGGAACCTTCCTGAAATTAGAACAAACTGCCTGCTTGAACATTTCATCTCACTACAGCAACTTCCTGGGTAGGTTGAAGGGGAGCCCTCCTGTAGCGGATTTTTAAAGACTTGTCCCCTGATTGCTCCTTTTAGGGGGGCTGTCATCCTTCATTCTCTTTTGGCCTACCTAGAAGCCTGAGGCAGAGGGTAATGCCTAGGGAGGTGTTGGTGGAGAAAGCCCAGCCTTCTGCAGGAGCCTGAGAGGCTGAGGTGCCTCCCTTCCTGGCATAAGCTCTCTGCCTCTACCATGCCTATTGTGGAGTGAGACCCTTTGGGGAACTCAGAGCTGTACCCTGGGGGATTTTTTTTTTTTTTAGTGCCTGTCCTTGAACCCTGGATCCTCAGATTAACGCTTTACCTGGGCTAAGCTACCTGGGCTCTATGAGGTTCTTAAGTGGAGATACTTGAGGAGAGGGTGAGAGGAGATTAGAGGGAAGATTTTTGTCAGCAGTCCATTTCTGATACATAAGAAACCTTTCCTGATGTAAAGCCATGACCTACAACATTTTTACCCTGGCTCGCAGTAAAAAACATTTATACTCTGAACGAGTACCCACATACATGCAAATAAACCCAGGAAAGTTTCACTAAGCTGAATTTTACTCTTACGATGTACCACGTGCTCTGATATTTTCTAGTTTTTCTTTTTAAATGTCTTTATTGTTGTTTAATGCTGTTGCTGTTTAATCCCCACAAATTGATTTTATGAAGACTAATGTGTCCTGACTGAAGGATTTGAAGAGCAGCTGGAATGAAGCCATTTTGTAGAACACCTCAAGGAGAAGGTCCCCTGTAAATTTTAATTCATGAGATAAGCAGATTAGACCACACTTTAGTATTAAATGTTACAAACAGCTGATTGGTGGTGAAGGTTCTGGGTGAGCACTCCACCAATACCAGTCATATGACCTTGGGCAGGTTCCTTCCCCGAGATTGCTCAGGGGTAGAACAGACTTATGCTACCTCACTGGGCTGGTGAAGTTTGTAGAAATGTCCAGCCCAGACCGGGCACGGTGGCTCATGCCTGTAATCCCAGCACTTTGGGAGGCTGAAGTGGGAGGATCACTTGAGCCTTGGAGTTTCAGACCAGCCTGGGCAACATAGGGAGACCTCGTCTCTACAAAAAGAAAAAAAAAATAGCTGGGCATGGTGGTACAGAGTGCAGTGGCATAATCACAGCTCACTGCAGCCTTAACTTCTGGGCTCAGGTGATCTTCCCACCTCAGCCTCGTGAGTAGCTGGGACTATAGGCACGAGCCACCACAACTTGCTAATTAAAAAATATATATATTTTTAGTAGAGAGAGGGTTTTGCCATGTTGCCCAGGCTGATCTTGAACTCCTGGGCTCAAGCAATTTGCCCTCCTTGGCCTCTCAAAGTGCTGGGATTATAGGTGTGAGCCATTGTACCCATCCTACACAGCGTATTTCCATACACCCTAGCTGAATGTAATAAAATGCATCTATTCGGAACTAGGGAGTCCCTGCAAAGTTGATGGTGTTCTTGCTGATCCAGGCCACCCTTTCTCAGCTGTTTAATGGTTGGTGGCCCATGATTGAATTTGGCAGGCAGGGAAAAGGAAATACTTCAGCTGTATGTGTTGTTGCAGCCGTATGTGTTTTTAGTTCCCAGCGTTTCTGTGTATGTAAACATGCATACATACTTCCTCCCCCCTTCACAGTGGTGTCTATCACCTCGCCACCCTCCCAGGAGGAGGAGATTCAACTTCTACAGGTCATCAGCATGGATGATCATACCACATAGAGACTTACAGACCCTGCTGGAGAAACATTAAAATCTACGCCCATATCTAGCAGTATAAATTGGGAAGAAAGGCATTTGTAAACACATGAATATTTTTGCACTTGTACATAATTTAACGAGGAGTTTTGCTTGCATTAATTGGGGGCAGTGTTGCACAGCAGAAATAGAATGCATAGACCATGAGTGGGCCAGCCCTCCGTTTGAATGTTACTTGACCTTTCTAAGCCTGTAAACTTTAAGTCATAAGATATGCAAATTAGAGTAGAGTTTAGTATTTAATGTGACAGACAGCTGATTGGTGGTAAAGGCTCTGATTGGTGGTGAAGGCTCTGGGTGGTGAAGGCTCTGGGTGAGCACTCCACCAAAGCCAGAATTTCTTCACCTGTGAAATGGGGATAATAATATCTATTCTTGAAGGAGCATGAATGAGATGAAGCATGTAGAGTGCCTAAAGTAGTGCCTGGCATATTGTAGGCACCTTCACACATGATAGCCATGAGTTCTCATTGCATGCATATTTTCCTGTTCCATGTAAGGCATTGTGTCTTTGCTTACATTTGGACTTCCCTCTTCTGGAGGAGCTCCTGCCTGCTCCTTCTCTCAACCCCATCCAAATTCTGCAGTACTTTAAATCTGCATTCATAATCTGTGTGATCCACTGGGTCTCTCCCCTGGCCCACAAGCATTTCCCTCCACTTTGCATTGATTAAACACTTGCTGTTTGGGATGTGATAGCAGAGCAACTATAACTGTTAAGGTTTCCGTTCTTATCTTTAAGGTTACATTTTTTTATGACAGCTGTAACTCAATTACAACTATTAATTGACAGAAAATAACACATATTTGATACGTTTTCACATATATATGCACCTGTGAAACCATCAGCACAGTCAAGATAAAGAACATATCCGTCACTTCTAAACGTTTTCCCATACCTCTTCTTCCCTCTGACCTTTCCTTGCTGCCTACTGCCTCTTCCATTTCTTTTTTTCTTTTTTTTTTTTTTTTTGAGATGTAGTTTTGCTCTTGTCACTCAGGCTGGAGTGCAGTGATGCAATCTCGGCTCACTGTAACTTCCACCTCCCCGGTTCAAGTGATTCTCCTGCCTCAGCCTCCCAAGTAGCTGCAATTACAGGTACCCACCACCATGCCAAGCTAATTTTTGTATATTTAGTAGAGACAGGGTTTCGCCATGTTGGCCAGGCTAGTCTTGAACTCCTGACCTCAGGTGATCCACCCACCTTGGCCTCCCACAGTGCTGGGATTACAGGTATGAGCCGCTGTGCCCAGCCCTGCCTTTTTCATTTCTTAGGTAACCACTGATATGCTATTTGCCACTGTAGATTAGATTAGTTTACATTTTTAAAAAAAATTTTATGAAAAAGGAGTAATGGCTTCTTTCATTAGGCATAATTAGAGATTCATCCAGGTTATGTGTATCAATAGTTTATTTTTTTATTACTGAGATGCATCACAATTTGTGTATCTAGTCAACTGCTAGTGGACTTTTGGGTTGTTTACAGTTTTTTGTTTTTTATTTTGAGACGGAGTCTCGCTCTGTTGCCCAGGCTGGAGTGCAGTGGCGCGATCTCGGCTCACTGCAAGCTCCGCCTCCCGGGTTCATGCCATTCTCCTGCCTCAGCCTCCCGAGTAGCTGGGACTACAGGTGTTTACAGTTTTTGACTATTACAAATAAAGTTGTTATGAACCTTTGTGTACACGTTATTATATGGACAAAAACTTTCATTTCTCTTAGGTAAAAACTCAGCAGTGGAATGGAAGGGATAGTATGATAGTTGTATGTTCAACTTCTTAAGAAACCACCAAACTGTTTTCCAAAATAGTATCATTTTACATTTCTACCAGCAGTGTATGAGAGTTCTAGTACCTCCACATCCTTGCCAACACTTGTTACTCTGAGTCTTCCTAATTTTAGCCA
Organism: Pongo abelii; assembly: GCF_028885655.2. NCBI lineage: Eukaryota > Metazoa > Chordata > Mammalia > Primates > Hominidae > Pongo > Pongo abelii. The sequence continues at coordinate 90,109,410 of NC_071990.2, read as the reverse complement.
TCTTTGTGGGTATGTAATAGTATCTCATTATAGTTTTGATTTACATTTTATAATGATTAATGATGTATTGAGTATCTTTTCCTGTGCTTTTTTACCTTCCATAAATCTTCTTGGGCAAGTTGTCTCTTCAAATCTTTTGCTTGTTTCACTTTTAAAATTGGGTCAGCCGGGTGTGGTGGCTCATGCCTGTAATCCCAGCACTTCAGGAGGCTGAGGTGGGTGGATCACTTGAAGTCAGGAGTTCAAGACCAGCCTGGCCAACATGGTGAAACCCCATCTCTACTAAAAATACAAAATTAGCCGAACATGGTGGTGCATGCCTGTAATCCCATCCACTCAGGAGGCTGAGGCAGGAGAATCACTTGAACCCAGGAGGTGGAGGTTGCAGTGAGCCAAGATCATGCCACTGAACACTCCAGCCTGGGTGACAGAGTGAGATTCTGTCTCAAAAAAAAAAAAAAAAAAAAAAAATTGGGTCATTGGTTGGGTGCAGCAGCTCACGCCTGTAATCCCAGCACTTTGGGAGGCTGAGGTGGGTGGATTGCTTGAGCCCAGGAGTTCAAGACCAGCCTGGGCAACATGGCGAAACCCCATCTCTACAAAAAATTGGCTCAGCGTGATGGGGTGTGCCTGTAGTCCCAGCTCCTCTGGAGGCTGAGGCAGGAGGATCACTTGAGCCTGAGAGGTAGAGGTTGCAGTGAGCTCTGATTGCGCCACTGTACTCCAGTCTGGGCAACAGAGCAAGACTCTCAGTAAGTAAGTAAATAAATAAATTAATTAATTAAATAAAATTGAGTCATTTGTTTTCTTAAGTTTTGAGAGTTCTTCATATATTCTGCATACAAGTCCCTTCCCAGATACATTATTTGCAGATACTTTCTTCTAGTCTGTGTGTTGTCTTTATTACTTAACAATGTCATTTGATGTTTTTCTTTTATTTTATTATTACTTTTTGAGTTGCTGCTGTCTTTTAAGTCCCAACAAATTCTTCATTTTTGTATTTGTTGTGCTTTTCTTTCTAAATTTTATTATTATTATTATTATTTTAGTTTTCATGGGTATTGAAGTTTTATTTTAATAACATCCAGTTTACCAATTTTTGGGGGAGGGTGTCATATAATTTTTGCCTAACGCAAAGTCATAAATATTTTATCCTAGAAGTTTCATAGTTTTAGGTCTTACAGTTAGGCCAAGACCAATTTTGAGTTGATGTGAGTTGAATTTTTTTTTTTTTTTTGGCATATGGATGTCCAGTTGGTCCATCAGTCATTTGGTGAAAATGACTGTCCTTTCTTCTTGGAGGTGGCTTTACCTCTTGGTGAAAAATCAGTTGTCTATGTAAGTGTGGGTTTATTTCCCTGTCTGTTCCAGTGATCTGTTTGTCTATTTGTCTGTCTTTACACCAACACTCACAGTTTGGACTGGATTTCTAAGTTTCTCTAAGATGGGAACCATGTTTTACATATCTTTTTGTCTAACCAACATTTACCAAGCAACTACTTTGGGCCCATTAACCCACATATTTATTGTATTCATAAAACAGAAACCCTAAGAGCACAACTGAAAGAGAAAATGTGGAGTTGAAATCACAATTTAAGGAGTATTTAATATTTTGAAACATTTGTGTTTGGCAAATAAAGTGAAAGGGAATATCAAAGGTTTTCAGTGAACTTGTGCATCTTTGGAATTAAACATAAAACAGCGTGTCAGTTGTCTCTTTTTACTTTGTAAATTTTGTTTTATTTACTTATTTTCATTGACAGATTATAGTTCTATAGATTTAAGTTGTTATTTCTTTTCCCTTCTTTCTTTGTTTTAGAGTTGGGGTCTTGCTATTACCCAGGCTGTTCTCAAACCCCTGGGCTCAAGCAGTCCTTCCTTCTGCCTCAGCCTCCCAAGTAGCTGGGACCACAGGCATGTCCAACAAATTGTTGTTTCTTTCTTTTTGAGACAGGGTCTTAACTGTGTTGCCCAAGCTGGAGTGCAGTGGCACAATCATGGCTCACTGCAGCCTCAATCTCTTGAGCTCAAGGGATCCTCCCACCTCAGCCTTCCAAGTAGCTGTGACTACAGGTGCTCACCACCATGTCCGGCTAATTTTTAAATTTTTTTTGTAGAGATGAGGTCTCTTTGTGTTGACCAGGCTGGTCTCAAGCTCTTGGGCTCAAGTGATCCTCCCACCTCAGCCTCCCAAAGTGCTGGGATTACAGGTGTGCACCACCAGGCCTGGCCACCTTCCCATTTCAGTGTCCCTCATGACTCCGTAGACATTAAAAATTGTTTTTCTTTCCTTTTCAAAACCAATTTTAATTATATATGTATGTGAATATATTTCATTTTTAAAATTAAAATCAAATTCCTTTTCATGATCCCCCTAAATTGTCCTTCTACCTACACTTTGCCATTTGCTGTGTATCCTTCTGGACCGTTTTAAAATGCATTTTTGTACATATTTATATTTTCACTTATATTTGAAATGGTTATCCTTAAATTAAAAAAAAATACTTAACTATGCTTTTCTAGCAGCAACCATAGCATTCTTTGACTTACCTCTCTTTTACCATTCATTGTTTTCCATTGCTGATGACATTGTACTGCATTTTGGGTGTATTTTTCTTTCAGGAGTTACATCCTTGAGTAATTCTTCCAAAGGGATTAAGTGGGAAATAAACTTTCTAAGTCCTTGAATATCTGAAAATGTCTTTATTTCACTCTCAGATTTGAAAAATAATATGATTGGTATATTAATGAGTTCACAGATTTGTTTTTCCTTTTGTCTTTTTAAGATCTGTTCTGTTGTCTTCTCATATCTGTGTTGTTGATAAGCATCTGATGTCTTTCTAGTTCTTTCATAGGTAATTGTTTCCCCCCTAAGGATTTTATTGTTATCCTCGATTTAAAAATTTTTTTTCACTTTTCTTTTTGTTCCTATAGATATCCTTGATATTTTGAAGTTACACTATTATTATTTTTTTTTTTTAGGTGTGGGCCTGTTTTTAAGTTTCTCCATTTTATTTTGTGAGTCTGTTCATTTTGAGTTTTATCTTTTGTTAATTTAGGAAAGGCTTATCTATTATTTAGTTAAATGTTGCTTACTCCCCATATTCTGCATTCTCTCCTTTTGGAACTTCTTTGGTAAAATAATGGTTCTTCTGAATCTTATTCCTGATGCCACTTTAACTTTGATTTCATACTTTCCAGTGCTCTATTCTTTTGTACTGCATCTTGAGAGACTTTGACTTGCCAGTCCACTATTTCCATCTTCATCTGTGTTTATTCTGCTTTTTAATCCATACATTTTTATTGCCAAGATCTATATACCCCTTTTTCATAACTGCTCTTCCTCTGAAACTGTCTGTTCTTGTTTCATGAATGCCATATTTTCTTACATCTCTGAGTCTCTAAAGTATATTTAGCTTGACAGTTTGCTGTGATTCTGTTATTAACTCTGCTTCTTCAGGTGTACATTCTTACATTTGTTGAGTCTATATTGTCTTCCATAATCTTGGCATTACTTGAATATTTGATGTTCAAGGAAATGTTGGAGGGAAGATGGTACTGTATGCACCTCTGATAGTGCTCTACTCCACACATTGTAGTGAGAGTTAGGGGAGGTGAAAGGACTTTGAGGGCAGTAGTGGGGATGTTTCCTTGTCCTTCTGGGCATCACTAGCACTGGGGGCACTGCCTTCCTTCTCATGCCCAGCCTCCTCCATTTACTGCTTTCACCTAGAAGATATCCTAGTGTGTGTAGGGTAAGTTTGGGTGAGTGGGCCGTGGTGCACAGAGTTTATCTGCTTGGCTGTTTTCACTGTTATTCTCCAAATAGTGACTCTGTTGCTTGTCTTCATATTCCTTCCTGTTGTGGGATTCCACCAGTTCTACACTCTACAGCAGAACTCTGCCATTCATAGTCAAGGATTGCAGATTCCCTCTTCAAGCTCATCTTTGTGTTTCTTAAGGATTTCCTGGTTGTCAATTTTGAGTTCTCTTTTTGTTTCAAACTTAGCTATCCATGTTTCATTGTCTACCTATTTGTTTATTATACATACCATTTCTATTATTTTTAGGGAGTTAGTATGGGAAGGGAAGATGAACATGTTATCTGTCTGATATTTTTAAACTTGAAGTCCTGTTTCATTTTCATTTCATGCCCTGCTCTTGCTAAGATTGACTTGTAATGGCAGTACTGTGACTGGGTAGCATATAATCGCTGATGAAGAAGAAAACTGGTTAGATTTTCGGTCATTGCTTCCACATTACTGCCTATATTGTATGTCATCAGCAATGTGTTGAATTGGATTCAGTTGAACTGGAAAAGTATGGGTGGATAAGGTAGGGCTGAGGAGTTGCTTATAGTGGAGTAATATCTATGCACATCTGTACCTGCTTAATTTTTCTTTATTCAGTCATTGTTTTATCTGAAATATGTATGTTTGCCTACACCTATTGCAAATTCAAACATCAAAGTATTACATATAGTAAATGAAACTTACTAAGATATTATCAAGTATTAACGTGTTTTAGACAATTGTAGAGTTTTGGGGGAAAATTGTTGGTTACAATAGGGAAATAAAAGGTTACTTTTCAGTCTGTATTGGATTAGGTTAGACCAGAGAAAAAGACATAATGAGGTATAGTTAAGAAGGAAATAAGAAATTTAGGAAAATAATTTAATGTATATACATCTCTATATTTTATATTCTTTTTTTAAATTTTTTTTTTTTTGAGACAGGGTTTTGCACTGTTGTCCAGGCTGGAGTGCAGTAGTGCAATCAAAGCTCACGGCAGCCTTGAACTCCTGGGCTTAAGGGATCCTCCCACTTTAGCCTCCCAAGTGGCTGGGACGACAGCTGCATGCCACCATGCCCAGCCAATTAAAAAAAAATTTTTTTTGTAGAGACAGAGGTCTGTCTATGCTGCCCAGACTGGTCTCAAACTCCTGGCCTCAGGTGATCCTCCCACCTCAGCCTTCCAAAGTGCTGGCATTATAGGCATGAGCCACTGTGCCCAGCTCCTTTTTTTTTCTTAAGACATTGGTTTCTTTTCTTGATCCTTCTTTGAGTTTCATACTGGGTTTTTTATTTTTGTGTATTTATTCATGAAACCTTTTTAAAAAATTGAGATATACTTTATATACCATAGTATTTGCTCTTTTAAAGTACAGAGCTCAATGGATTTTAGTATATTCACAAAGGTGTGCCATCATCACCACTGTTTAATTCTAGGGATTTTTTCTTTTTTTTTTTTTTTTTTTGAGACAGGGTCTCACTTTGTCACCCAGGCTAGAGTGCAGTGGTATGATCTCAGCTCACTGCAGCCTAAACCTCCTGGGCTCAAGGGATCCTCCTGCCTCAGCTCTTAGAGTAGCCGGGACTACAGGTGCGTGCCACCACACCTGGCTAAATTTTAGCATTTTTTTTTGTAGAGATGGGGTTTTGACATGTTGCCCAGGCTGGTCTCAAACTCCTGAGCTCAAGCAGTCCACCTGCCTTGGCCTCTCAAAGTGCTATGATTACAGGTGTGAGCCACCATGCCTGGCAAATTCCAGAACATTTTTATCACTCCAAAGAAACTACATAGCGGTTAACAGTCACTCTCTATTTTCCCTTCTCTCTAGCCACTGGCAACCACTAACTACTTTTTGTCTCTATGGATCTGTCCATTCTGAACACTTCATGTAAATACAATCATACAATAGGTAACATTTTGTGTCTGTTCTTTCACTTAGCATTATTATTTTCACTGTTCATCCATATTGTAGCATGAATTGGTACTTTATTCCTTTTTTATGGCTGAATAATATTCCACTGTTTTTTTTTTTTTTTGAGACAGGGTCTCACTCTGTCACCCAAACTGTAGTGCAGTGGCACGATCGTGGCTCACTGCAGCCTCAAGCCACTGGGCTCAAGGGATCCTCCCACCTTGGTCTCCTGAGTAGCTGGAATTACAGATGCATGCTGCCATACCCAGCTAATTTTTAAAGTTTTTGTAGAGATGGGGTCTTACTATGTTGCCCAGGCTGATCTCGAAGTCCTGGCGTCAAGCAACCCTCCTGCCTCAGCCTCCCAAAGTACTGGGATTATAGACATGAGCCACCATTCCCAGCCTATATTCCATTGTACCACATTCTTTTCATCCATTCATGAGTTGATGGGTGTTGGACAGTTTCTACTTTTGGGCTATTGTGAATAATACTGCTGTGAATATTTGTGTAGAAGTTTTTGCCTGGATATATGATTTCAGTTTTTTTTAGTATATTTGGAGGAGTGGAATTACTAGGTCATATGGTGACTGTATGTTTAATCTTTTCTTAAGACAGAGTGTCACTCTGTTGCCCAGGCTGGAGTGCAGGGGCGCCATCTCAGTTCACTGCAACTGCTGCCTCCCAGGTTCAAGTAATTCTCTTGCCTCAGCCTTCCAAGTAGCTGGGATTACAGGTGCCCGCCACCATGTCTGGGTAATTTTTGTATTTTTAGTAGAGATGGGGTTTCACCATGTTGGCCAGGATGGTCTCAAACTCCTGACCTCAAGTGATCTGCCTGCCTCGACCTCTCAAAGTGCTGAGATTACAGGTGTGAGCCACCATGCCCAGCCTGTTTGAGGAACTGCCGAACCGTTTTTCAAAGTGCAACATTTTGTGTTCCCACCAGTGGCATATGAAGGTTCCAGTTTCTCTGCATCTTCACTAATACGTTATTATCTGTCATTTTGGTTATAGCCATCCTAGTAGGTGTGAAGTGGGATCTCAATGTGGTTTTTACTTGTACTTCTCTGATGGCTAATGACATGGAGCACCTTTTCATATGTGTATTGGCCTTTAGTGTCTCTTTGGAGAAATGTCTATTCACATCCTTTGCTCATTTTTTATTGTGTTGTCATTTATTGTTGAATTATAAGCATTCTTTATATATTCTGGATACTAGACTCTTATCACACGTATGATTTGCAAATGTTTTCTCCCATTCTGTATGTTGTCTTTTTACTTTTAAAATTTTTGATGAAGTCCAGTTCATCTGTTTTTTTTTTTTCTGTTGCTTGTGCTTTTGCTGTGATAGCTAAGAAACCATTGCGTAATGCAAGGTTGCCAAGATTTACACCTATGTTTCCTTCTTAAATAAAACATTTTGATTTAAGAGTTTTATAGTTTTAGCTCTTCAACTTAGATGTTTGATCCATTTGAGTTAATTTTTGTATATGGTATGACATAAGGGTCTAACTTCGTTCTTTTGCATGTGGATATCAAGTTGGCCCAGCACCATTTGTAAGTCTTAGTTTTAATAATTGTTTTAGGTCCTTGATCTCATTTATTATAACAGCCCTATGAGATGTTTATTTTCATTATCAAGTCCATTTTGTAGATTTTGAAATTGAGTCTCAAAAGCTAAGTATCTTTTTCGAGGTCTGATAGTTTAAACCCTAAGTCTTGCTGACTTCAGAGCCTTAACACTGAACCACGGTCTATACTTCCTTTACTCCTGTGAAATGTACACGCTCTTGGTCAATTAGGAAGGCTGCTTACCAATTAAGTGGTTTTCTAGGACTAAAGAACATTGTGGAATTAATACTCTATGTTTCAAGAACAAAGGAAAGAGAGAGCCCTACAGGGTTTTGAGCTGTTACACCAACTTCCTTTTTTTTTTTTTTTTTTTTTTGAGACGGAGTCTCGCGTTGTTGCTCAGGCTGGAGTGCAGTGGCATGATCTCGGCCCACAGCAAGCTCCGCCTCCCGGGTTCACGTCATTCTCCTGCCTCAGCCGCCTGAGTAGCTGGGACTACAGGCGCCCGCCACCACGCCCGGCTAAGTTTTTTGTAGTTTTAGTAGAGATGGAGTTTCACCGTGTTAGCCAGGGTGGTCTTGATCTGCTGATCTCATGATCCGCCCGCCTCGGCCTCCCAAAGTGCTGGGATTACAGGTGTGAGCCACGGCGCCCAGCCCACCAACTCCTACTTTTATCCAGTAATGCCTAATCCCTCTAGGACCCTTAGCAAAGGATTTTAAGATTGAATTTTTGTTACCAGGGACTGGTGTAGTGCTGGCCTCTAGAACTTTCTGTGAGGATAAGAATGTTCTATGTCAGGGATCCCCAAACCCCGGGCCACAGACCCGTACCAGTCTGTGGCCTGTTAGGAACTGCGCTGCATGGCAGAAGGTGAGCAGTGCGGGAGCAAGCGAAGCTTGGTCTGTATTTACAGCCGCTCCCCATTGCTCGCATTACTGCCTGAGCTCTGCCTCCTGTCAGATCAGCAGTGGCATTAGATTCTCATAGGAGTGCAAACCCTGTTGTGAACTGCACATGTGAGGGATTTAGGTTGCACGCTCCTTGTGAGAATCCAGTGCCTGATGATCTGTCATTGTCTCCCATCACCCCCACATGGGACTGTCTAGTTGCAGGAAAACAAGCTCAGGGCTCCCATTGATTCTACATTATGGTGACTTGAGAGTTATTTCATTATATAGGACAATGCAATAATAATAGAAATAAAGTGCCTAATAAATGTAACCTGCTTGAATCATCCTGAAACCGCCCCACCACCCCACTGGTCCCTGGAAAAATTGTTTTCCACAAAACTGGTCCCAGGTGCCAAAAAGGTTGGGCACTGCTGTTCTGTGTCTGTGCTGTCCAATACGTTAGCCACTTGCTGGATGTGGCTGTTGAGTACTTGCCACGATGAAACTGAGGAGCCCCCAAATTTTTATTGTGATAAAATATATATAACATCATAACATTTACAGTTTTAGCTATTTTTGGCGGTGAGGGGCGCATAACAATGTGACTGTTATGCGCCCCTCACCACCATCCATCTCCAGAATGTTCTCATATTCCCCCACCTGAAACTACATACCCATTAAACATAGAACTCCCCATTCCTCTTTTCCCCCAACTCCTGAAAACATTCTGTGTCTATGAATTTGGCTTCTCTAGAAACATCATAGGAGGAGGATTTGAATTTCTAATTTTAATCAATTTTAATTTAAATAGCTGTATTTGGCTAGTAGCTACCTTACTAGATGGGGACCCTGAGCCAGGGTGGGCCTGAGAGATGTCTGCCTGTCACAAACTTTGTATCTGCTGTGTAACACAGTCCAAACCTGTGACATCTAGTCCAAGGCCCATTTTCCAGGCCTTCGTGGCTTGGAAGAGTACTAGCCAGAGGAGGGTGACTGAGAGGCATAACTCACGTCAGCAAGCATCTCTTTAGTGATGGCTTCTCGGAGAACAATATGGCTCCTGAATGCTCAGACCTGGATTCTTTCCACAGTCTGCTCCAGGAAATAAATCTCTCTTCACGCTCCTGAGTCCCTGCTTGTGATGTGGCATTATATTGGTGTCTGGGCCCCGGGATGGTGTAAGAAGTGGCGAGACTGTATTGTTGAGTGTTTTGCACTTAGCAAAAGCTGTCCCCTTTGCCTGGTGGGAAGTATAGACCAGCGGTTAAGTGTTAAGGCTGTGAAGTCAGCAAGACTTGGGGTTTAAGTGGAGGGATGCAGTTAGCACTCTTTGGAAGAGTGGCATCATCTGTGAATCATAAATCACATTTGAGGTGGAAGTGAAACTCCTCTAATTAACCGCTGTGAAAGCATCTCACCTTCATTCTCATTTTGTGGTTTCTCCAGTTCTGGACTTCAGTGACCCCTTCAGCACTGAAGTGAAGCCGAGAATCCTGCTCATGGGCCTGAGGAGAAGCGGCAAGTCGTCTATTCAGAAAGTTGTCTTTCACAAAATGTCTCCCAACGAAACTCTGTTCTTGGAGAGCACTAATAAGATATGCCGGGAAGATGTTTCCAACAGCTCCTTTGTCAATTTTCAGATTTGGGACTTCCCAGGACAGATTGACTTTTTTGACCCTACGTTTGACTATGAGATGATCTTCCGGGGAACAGGAGCACTGATATTTGTCATTGACTCACAGGTAAAGCTCGGAGTCTCAGGGGTATGATGGCCTGGCCGGTCCCCTCCACCCCACCCCATGTTTTTGGTTTGGTTTTTAAACTCTGGAATAGGCCTTTCTACCAAACAAGTGTTTCTTGGTCAGGGCTCTCAGACTTTGCCAAAGATAAAAGGCTCTAGCCGTGACCAACAATCAACCCATTGAGCATTAGGGAACAATTGACACTTCAGCAAATCATAGACCTAGGAAACCTCACTGATGGAGGGGACCATTCAGGCCAAATATGTCATCCCCACTATGGTACCGTTGGTCAACATCTACAAAAGATCACAGGTTCTCTGCAACAAAAACATGTATATAAATTTACATTTTAAACTGTTTATTATTTCCTATGAAGATAAAGTTCTAGGTGTGAAAATTTTTCTTCTGAAATAAATTATTATAATTATTGCTTAAGATAATATAATTATGTATTTTATAGGTGATTATTACATATAAAAAGTAAAATTTGAGATAAATATCCCTCTTCAGAAGATGGATGTTTGATATTTTTTCCACTTCATATATCCATGCTTGAATAAGACAATATTTGGCATCAGTTCCATTTTTGTTTTCTGTTTATATAGTTATAAGCACTGAGAAACTTTATTCACATAAGTAAGTAGGTGGATATGAGGTGAGTTTTATTCTAGCATTCATCCTGCTATTCAGATTCCTTCCAAGCTATATCCCCTAAATTACCAAGTTTTCTATCATGAAAAATTATTTTTAGTAGTTTAACAACAGGCTTCCGGAGTAGGTTCTCCTTTCACTTTGTTGGAAGCAAAGAATTGGGAACCCGTTTCCTATGCTTTGAAGAGCCCCGTTCCCAGTCGCAAGTCATTCCCTGTATCAGGTTCTTTTCTAGCATTCCACATTGGCTCCTTGGCACCCTGGGTTTTTTATATCCTGGGGCTTTTCTACTGTAGTTGGTGTAAAGGGGAGGCAAAGGGGGACAGTAGGACCACAGTTGCGTGTCAGGCAGATACATTTTAGGAAGGGGATGTGCAGCAGGATAGAGGCATTGGTGCTTTCCAAACTATCCATATCTGGGGCTCTTAGAAAGTGCCCATGACATATGGCCCAGCCTGAAGGCTCCCCGGGGGCTCCCTTTTGCAGCTGGGGGGAAATAAATGGCATCAGCCCTTCTCGGCATGCACTGAACCAACTCTGAGGTTCAGGTTGTGCCCTTTCCCTGGAACTGTGGACCCACAGTGAGACAGGTTGGCCAGCTGCGGCTGTGCATCGCCCCGCAAAGCACACCCGGCCTTTCTAGGAGCACCAGAGCTGTTAGGGCTGAAGTGTTACAAAGACTATTCCCGATAATATCATTCTGAGCCCATGCTCGAGAACCATCCTCTGAGTAGACTCCCCATGCCTGAGAGGATCGTAAGTTCATTCAGGAACTAGGTGCCTGTTTAAATAATAATAACAAAATTTTCAACTAAGCCTCTCAGTTCCAAGTGGCTGCATTTGTGTACATGTATGGCTGTGGGAGCATGGCCAATGGTTAGAAGGGTTCTTCCTTTCCTTTTTGGTAGGGGTGTGGAGGAGGGGGACTTCAAATCCAATGCCTGATCTGTGATCAGCAGTTTACTCTCTTCCCATGGGCCTACCCAGAAACGCATGTGTTATCTGCACCACGTCCAGGGCCTGCTGTCAGCAGCTGCTTTCCTGACTGTCCCACTTGTACTGACCTGTTTTCTGGCCCATCTGTGGTCTTGGCAGTATCCCCTGCTTTACTGTCTCAGGTCTGCCAGCACCATAAATTAGGGAGCTTAGAGCTCAAGGGGAGTGGATGGGGTGTGTGCGTGCTGCTGTAGGGAAGGGGAGGCTCCAGGGATGTCATGCTCATCTCTCTCTTCTAAGCTCCATTTTTCTCCCTAAGTCACGCAGCAGCTGTTTCTGTAGTTGTTGAACTGGGTAGCTGTAGTAGTCCCACCCATGGGTGAGTAGATTTCCAACCAGATGACTCATCATTTCAAGACAATGGATTAGTAAGTACTTACTTAAATACCACGTTGTGCTTACATAGCAATTTGCATTTATGGGAATTCAAATTTACAGTGTCATCTATTTTAGGTGTTTCTAATATGGTTATAATGTGGCTAAAATAGGTACATCTGCCTATTTTTAAATTGAAGGCAGACCTTCAATTTAGATTGGTAAATGTGTTTTTTATTTTAATTTTGTTTCTTGAAGTTTTTTTTTTTCTTCCTCAGACGAGGTCTCACTATGTTGCCCAGGCTGGAGTGCAGTGGCTATTCACAAGTGTGATTATAACCCACTACAGCCTGAAAGTCCTGGGCTCAAGTGATCCTCCTGTTTCAACCTCCCAGGTAGCTGGGACTACAGATGCATAATACTATCCTTGGCTCTTCTCTTGGGTGTTTTTTGTGGGGCAGAGAAAGATATAGGAATGTTTGAGAAGTTCATTTTTTAAAGGTACAATTTTTTTTTTTTTTTGAGACAGAGTCTTGCTCTGTCACCTAGGCTGGAGTGCAGTGGCACGATCTTGGCTAACTGCAAGTCCGCCTCCTGGGTTCACGCCATTTTCCTGCCTCGGCCTCCCGAGTAGCTGGGACTGCAGGCGCCCGCCACCACGCCCGGCTAATTTTTTGATTTTTAGTAGAGATGGGGTTTCACCATGTTAGCCAGGATGGTCTTGATCTCTTGACCTCGTGATCCACCCACCTTAGCCTCCCAAAGTGCTGGGATTACAGGCGTGAGCCACTGCGCCCAGCCTAAAGTTACACTTTTTAAAAAGAGAAGGCTGGGCACAGTGGCTCATGTCTATAATCCGAACACTTTGGGAGGCCAAGGCGGGAGGACCACTTAGGCCCAGGAGTTTGAGGCTGCAGTGAGCTATGATTGTGCCACTGCACTCCAACCTGGGTGACAGAGCAAGACCTTATCTCAAAAAGAGAAAAAACCACACATAAAAATAAACAGTAGGAAAAGCATTGTTGATTACTGTAATTTATTTAAAATAAGGAATAATTAAATAAGCAGTTTCAAAACCTAGTATACTTTTCAGTTGGAAGCAGAGTGTAAAAATCATGTTTGCAGGAATCTTTATGGAATGTGATTAGAAGCACTGACAGGAAAATCAAAACTTTAGGGAAGTGTCTCCACAGCACTTGAGTGTCCTTTCCTTTCTTTCTTTCTTTTTTGAGATGGAGTCTCACTCTGTCACCAGGCTGGAGTGCAGTGGTGCGATCTTGGCTCACTGCAATCCCTGCCAACTGGGTTCAAGTGATTCTCCTGCCTCAGCCTCCTGAGTAGCCACCACACCCAGCTAAGTTTTATATTTTTAGTAGAGACAGGATTTCACAATGTTGGCCAGGATGGACTCGATCTCTTGACCTCGTGATCCACCCGCCTCGGCCTCCCAAAGTGCTGGGATTACAGTCATGAGCCACTACGCCTGGCCCCTTTCCTTTATTTCTAAGCAGTGCTATTTTGTTCTCACTCCTCATATTTTTATTTTTTGTTCATGAATTCCTTACAGTCACAGGATTGCCAGATAAATATATCCCCCAGGAGTAAATGTGTACTCACAGAATGTCATAAAATAAAAAAGAATGAAAGCAAGAGTGGTTCCCATGATCTGTGGTGACACCCCAGCCCCACTCCCCAGCCTACAGAATGCACCATATCTCCTGAAGCCATTGCACATGTGCTGTGGATCCAAAAGAGAGTTTCTTCTTGATCTGTGCTGGTGCTTGTGACCTGCCCATAATCCCCAGATCTAATTTCATAGTAGAAACTATGCAGTGTATTTTACCTTAATTTTTATTTGTCAAAGAAAGTAATAAATAATGGGAAAAATCACCTGCAATCCCTCTGTTCTAACCAACCAAGTATTTTCTTTTTTTTTAGTCCTTGTAGCTACATGCTGCTTTTTCAGTTAGTTGGTAATCAGACCATTTTATATACTTGGCAGGGAGGTTAGAGTAGCAATTTCCAATCTTTGGAGATGTGATGCTCTCTTGACATGGGGTAGTTTTGCTCACAGACATGTTCCCTTAACTCCCCTCCTCAGTTAAAGACAGCAATAACACTTTTCTTGAGGTGTAATTTACATGTAGTAAAATGCATTCATTTTAAGTGTACAGTTCAACAGGTTTGACAAATGTGTACACCATGTAACCACCCCTCCTTCAAGATATAGAATATTTCCACCACCCCAAAGGTTCCCTTGTGCCCTTTCTCAGGTGGTCCCCTGAAACGCTCAGCCCCAGGCAACCACTGAAGTGCTGTCACTTTAGTTTGCCTTTTCTAGAATTTCATCTATGTGGAACCATACAGTAATACCTTTAGTTTTTAATGCTTAATCTGCTGACCCAGCATCCGACATTTGCCTTTCATTTAATTTAATTTTTTTTTTTTTTTTTTGAGACGGAGTCTTGCTCTGTTGCCCAGGCTGGAGTGCAGTGGCGCGATCTTGGCTCACTGCAACCTCCGCCTCCCAGGTTTAAGCAATTCTCCTGCCTCAGCCTCCTGAGTAGCTGGGATTATAGGCATGCGCCACCATGCCCAGCTAATTTTTGTATTTTTTTAGTAGAGACGGGGTTTCACCATGTTGGTCAGGCTGGTCTTGAACTCCTGACCTCATGATCTGCCCACCTTGGCCTCCCAAAGGGCTGGGATTACAGGCATGAGCCACTGCGCCCGGCCTCATTTTATTTAATTTTTGCAGACAGGCTCTCACTCTGTTACCTAGGATGGGCTGGGGTACAGTGGAACCATCATAGCTCATTGTAAACTCAAATTCCTGGGTTCAAGGAATTCTCCTGCCTCAGCCTCTGAGTAGCTGGGACTACAGGTGCGCACCACCAAGCCTGGCTAATTTTATAGATAGATAGATAGATAGATAGATAGATAGATAGATAGATAGATAGATGTCTCACTGTGTTGTTCAGGCTGGTCTTGAACTCAAGCAGTCCTCTCCAGTAGGTGGGATTACAGGCGCAAGCCACTGCTCCTGGCTTTTGTCCTTTATTCTAAACAACTCTGTAGAGTGTGAAGGATGGGAAGGACTCCATTTGCGGTTTTTCCCTCTTCATTGTTTCCTATTTGTATAATTAATATTTGATTTACCTAGAGACTAAGGATACATTTTTATTGATGTTTGGAGCATAGAAGAATGCCAGAAAACACCCCCAATTATATTGGCTTTCTGTTTTTACCAGGTTTGGAGGCATAAGTGGCGGGGCAGAGGGGGAAGGCATTTAGATTCTGTCCTACAGATCTCTTTCCTTTTTTTTTTGGCTATAAAAACAAGACCTGTTCACACCCTTCAAATTGGCAATAAGAGATCTGACACCACCAATTGTTGGTGAGGGTCTGAAGCATCAGATGCTGTTTACACACTTCCAGGTACAGTCAAGGCACTCCTACCTATGACCTGACAAGTCACCCTTAAGAGTAAGCCACATGTACATGAGACTGTACATATATCATTGTAATCACATATACATGGAAATATTAAATGTCCATCAGCAGGCAAATATAAATTATAGATCATCCATAAAAGGAAGTTTTATAGAGCCATTAAAAGGAACTAATGCATTGTAGTTATGTACTACACATAACATTCAACATAGGTGAATCTCACTGACATAGTGTTGAATGAAAAAGGCAAACTATAATATACACACAACTTAATATTTCTTTCCATTTTTAAACAATGTAAATGAATTATATGTGATGTTTGGGGACATATATGTCTGTATTAATGTATACATGAGTGGGAATAAATACTAAACTTGGGATAGTGGTTGTCTCTAGAGGATGAGGGGGTAGAGGGATAGCGTGGGTTGGGAGGATGAGGAGAAACACAGAGAGCTTTTGTAGATGTTTTGTTTCTTAAACAGAGATGAATACACAGGTGTTCATTATATAGGCATGGGAAGAAGAAAAAAGTATTGTTTGGGGCAATTCCTCTAGACCAGGGGACTTGTTCTGTAAAGGGCCAGATGGCAAGCATCTTAAGCTTTGCAGACTGTACTGTCTCTGAGGAGTTTCTCTAGAGGAAACTTACTCAACTCTGCCATTGTAGCACAAAAGCAGCCTTAGACAATATGAAAGCAAATGAGCACGTTCCAATACAACTTACTTTTAAGAAACAGGCACAGGGCCTGCAGACTGTGGTCTGCTGACTTCTGCACTGAACCAGTCGTTCTTAAAATTGCTCCTCAGCTCCTTCCCCACCCTCCCAGTGGCCTGTATCATGCCTCCATCTCTAATTGTTCATCACAGTTCACAAGAGACTGGAAAAGTTAGGAGGAACAGTATTCTGGGGAAGGTCTTATGTGGAGTAGGGTCTGTTTCTCTTCCTGAAACCGCAACTCTGATCTTTTTTTTTTTTTCTTTTTGTGACCGAGTCTCATTCTGTCATCCAGGCTGGAGTGCAGTGGTGTGATCTCAGCTCACTGCAATCTCTGCCTCCTGGGTTCAAGCGATTCTTCTCCCTCAGCCTCCTAGCCTCCTGAGTAGCTGGGACTACAGGCGCATGCCACCACACCTGGCTAATATTTTGTATTTTTAGTAGAGAAGGGGTTTCACCGTGTTAGCCAGGATGGTCTCAATCTCCTGACCTCATGATCCACCTGCCTGGGCCTCCCAAAGTTCTGGGATTACAGGCATGAGCCACCGCGCCCAGCCAACTCTGATCTTTATGACTGTCATCAACCTCAGTCATAACTGCCTAAATCAGCTGCATTTTTTTTAGCCTTTCTTTTTCCTCTCTTTGTTAACAGAACTTAAGTTTTCACACTGGAATTATAAGAAGCCAGCTTGCTGAGGGGAACCTTTGCAACATATTTCGGGGGGTTGCAGCCACATGGTTTCCAGGTGAAGAGTGTGTGTGTGGGAGGCTCAGGAAGCAAAGCGGCCTTCTCTCACAGGCATTGCCTTTGGTCCTAGGATGATTACATGGAAGCCCTGGCCAGGCTCCACCTCACGGTGACCAGGGCCTACAAAGTGAATACCGACATCAACTTCGAAGTGTTTATTCATAAAGTGGATGGTCTGTCAGATGACCACAAAATTGAAACCCAAAGAGATATTCACCAGAGGGCAAACGATGACCTTGCAGATGCTGGATTAGAAAAAATTCACCTCAGGTGAGAACAGAAACCCCTTAAGGATCCCAATAAAGGATGGAAGAAAGCAAGTTTGGGGTTCGGAGTCACCATGATTGGCTTGGCATGGGCAGTAATTTACCTTCTTTTTACCCTGTTTCGTGCTATAGATGGATAGGATTAGGGGAAAATGAGCTTTGCATGTACTAATGCTAATCTTTAGTGAAAGCGATGTTTTTTTGTTTTTTAACAAATGGTCAAAGCTAAGGTTCTCCCCTCACAGGAGAAACACATTATAGAAAACTCATGAATATAATTTTAGTAGTTAGTTGATGCTAAAGTTTACAGTTCTTGATAAAGATACTATCTGTAATTATAAGTAAAGGAGTAGTCTGAAAACAATCCAAATAGGAATCCTCACAAAGGAAAACAATGTTTCTGTCATTTTTTGTGAGGTAGTACACGCATCATTTTGTAAATTGTGAAATGGAAAAAAAACAGTTGCTTCAATATCAAGAATATAAGTTACTAATGGGACAACCTAAGAGGCTTGTGTAAAGATGATCTGGCATGGATTGTCTTGCAGAATGTCAGGAAGCTGGGATGGACACAGATTGCTGCGGTTGTAAGCTTGCCAGTCGGCAGATGAGAATAGGCACAGCAGATGAGAAGAGGCACAGCTCGGGCTTTTTGGGAGGTGGGGAGGAATGGCTTGTTTTTTACCGAGGTCACTGTAAATTCTGAAGGGGGCTGGACTGTATGTGTTAGGACTATAGATACAGAAGGCAGATTACCGGTGTTTTGACATAGCCTAAGCAGCCTGTTCCTCATTCAAAGGGAAAACATGATGAAATACCGTTTCCTCTTTCAGCTTTTATCTGACAAGCATATATGATCATTCAATATTTGAAGCTTTTAGCAAAGTGGTTCAGAAACTGATTCCACAACTCCCAACTCTGGAGAATTTGCTGAACATCTTTATCTCAGTAAGTAAATAATATTCCTGTTTGAGTCACTTGTAGAATTTGAAAATAACATTGCAAGAGTGAAAAAGATCTTATTTCTGATTGCTTCTATAGCATTTCAAGGTCATTTAAGTATTACTTTTAAAGATTACTTCTACGTGTTCTTTTAGATACTTTAAAACTTAACTCCCAGCCCAGCTTGATGGCTCATGCCCCAGTTTGGGAGGCTGAGGCGTTATGATGGCTTGAGGCCAGGAGGTTGGGACCAGTTTAGGTAACATAGTGAGATCCTGTCGCTACAAAAAAATTGTAAAAACTAGCCAGGTGTGGTAGCACATGCCTGTAGCCCCAGCTACTTGGGAGGCTGTGGTGGAAGGAGTACTTGAGCCCAGGAGTTTGAGGCTGAAGTGAGCCATGATTGTGCCACTGCACTCCAGCCTGGGCATCAGAGCGAGAACTTGTCTCTAAAAATAAAAATAAAAATAAAATTTAACTACTCGAATGCATTCCTGCACTTCACTGGTATAATTGGAGTGTTTATTCAAGCTGTAGGCAATCATTCAATATTAATAGAGCCCCACCAGAGGTAGGGAACATAAAACTTGGCTTTATTGATAAGACGCAGACTGTTGAATAGCTTTTTATAAGTTTAATATGCTGTGAATGATGTACTGAATGAACCCTACACATCACCAGCTCCAGGTAGGCTCTGCTGAGTTGAATTGACGCAGACCTATTGGTTATACTCACGTTTACTCTGTCATTACACAATTTTGAGTGTGTTTGTTTAGTGTTTCTAAGCTTATTTTAAAATTTACAGTCAGTAAAAGTATTTTTACTTGGCCTTTTCCCAATTGCAGGTATGTATCTCTACGAGTTAGGAAATATTGCTCAATTTGGTTACCTAAAATAAATAATTGGTGGTCATTCGAATTATTTTTTTTTTTGAGACGGAGTTTTGCTCTTGTTGCCCAGGCTGGAGTGCAATGGCGCCATCTTGGCTCACCGCAACCTCTGCCTCCTGGGTTCAAGCAATTCTCCTTCCTCAGCCTCCCGAGTAGCTGGGATTACAGGCATGCACCACCACACCCGGCCAATTTTGTATTTTTAGTAGAGACAGGTTTCTCCCTGTTGGTCAGGCTGGTTTCGAACTCCTGACCTCAGGTGATCTGCCTGCCTTGGCCTCCCAAAGTGCTGGGATTACAGGCGTGAGCCACCATGCCCGGCCTCTACTTTTTATTTCTTATGCAAGTCCAGTATAGAGAAGTATATGACAGTGAAGTTTAAATTGTAATAAAATGATACAATTTAAATTTTTAGTAACTTGAGTTTTGCTCATTTTGTATTTTACATTGAGAATGGCATTCAATTTTGTGTAGTCATGACATGGTCTGAAGTTGACTGTTGCTTTAAGGCAACTTTTTTTTTTTAATTTCAGAATTCTGGAATTGAAAAGGCATTTCTATTTGATGTGGTCAGTAAAATTTATATTGCAACTGATAGTACTCCAGTGGATATGCAGACCTATGAGCTCTGCTGTGATATGATAGATGTGGTTATTGACATCTCTTGTATTTATGGGTAAGTACAACATTCTTAAAGGCCACAATCAAGCCATCCTTCCTTCATAACCTTTCAGGCATTTTGCATTTACATTTACTTACTTGACTTTAACATTTTTGTCTTAAATGACTGAAATCTATAAATAAATATACCATTTAGCATGCAATAATAACAGTTATTGAGCAAATGCCAGGCATTATGCTAATCTCATTGCATGCTTTGTATTATTTATTTTAATTTTTTAGCAAGAGGGTGTCCTTGTGTTGTCCAGGATAGATCACTCCTGGGCTCAAATGATCCTCCCACCTCAGCCTCTCAAGTAGGTGGGATTATAGGCATGAGCGACTGTGCCCAGGTTATCATTTAATTCTCAACTATTCGACGTGGCAGGAATTACATTTGACCCTTGAACAACACAGGGGTTGGGGTACCAACCCTTTGAACAGTCAAAAAGCCACATATATTTCCCCCCGGACAAACTTAACTTTTAATACTAATAGTCTACTGTTGACTGGAAGCCTTACCAATAATATGAATCATTGATTAACACACATTTTGTATGTTATGTATTATGTACTGTATTCTTAACAATAAAGTGAGCTACAGAGAAGAAAATTATAAGAAAGAATGTATTTACTATTTATTAAATGGAAGTGGGTCATCATAAAGGTCTTCACCCTCATTGTCTTCACATTGAGTAGGCTGAGGAGGAGGAAGAGAAGGGGTTGATTTTGCTGTCTTAGGAGTGGCAGAAGCAGAAGAAAATCCATGTATAAGTGGACCTAGGCAGTTTAAATCTGTGTTGTTTAAGGTCACCTGTAGTGTATTCACTTTACAGATGAAAAAACTGAGGTTCAGAGTGGTTACATTTCTTACCCTTGCTCACACTATCAGTAAGGATTGGAACTAGAATTTGAACTCAGATCTGATTCCTGATCCTCTGCTGAAAAAAATCTGTTAACATACCATTCTTAGAAAACAGAGCTTTCTATACACTTAATATAAAATAAACAAGGAGTGGGGGAAACTGATTATGTTACCCAATGTAGAAACAATTCTACATAATTATAAATGTGCTGAACAGGTGATGTACAGACTGACTAGGTGTGAACTAGTTGTTCATCTTATTAAGATGTTAAAGTGTTGCTATCTGTATTGTATCTGACATCCTCATCTAATTGATGAGGTAAAGCTTTTGCTCATCTTCCTCTTTACTCACTGCCTGTGACCTGCCTTACACAGCTTGACACTCTGCCTCCTTTGTCAGCTTTTGTGAGAGTCTAGTCTCCATTTCTCTCTTCCATTGCTTAAAAATCCTTTGCCCACTCAGCTCGGATTCTCTCTGTTAACTGTTAGACACACACACACACATACACACACACACACACACACACACACACGGAAAGTGATACTTACAAGATTGTATTGAGGATGAAATATCATTAGGCTCATAACGTGCCTTTACCTGGTAGACTCTGGATAAATGTAGGGGCCATAATTTATTATTACTGTTATAATTAAACGCTGACATCTGGCTTTAGAAATAGACCTTATTGCCCAAGATTACTGCCCTGAAGCATTCTATTATTTTTAAACCGTTTACATGGGTGACCTTGAAATAGTCATGGAAGATGAATGCACCCTGATTACAATGCAGATTGCCATGGTAATCAAGTACAATGAACAACACAATTAATCTGGCACATGCTTAACAATGTGCCTGATCATTATTGTGCCATATGGTCATTAGATGTAAGTGGTAAGTTGTTCATGTAAATGATGTTAATCAGAGTTACTTTTACCCAGCTAAAACAAACATGGGGAGGGAGGGGTTAGGAGGAGGCAGCCTGGCTTTGCTGTCAGATTGGTTTTTCTCTGGTGGAGTACAGTGTTCTGAGAACCCACAGGATTTAGTAAGAACCAGTCTGGGTCACAGATGGTTTGTGGGCTCTGGGGTTTCCTCAGATTGTTTGCTGGAGCAGCAACAAGCCAGTCCTGTTAACCAGCAGGAGGCAGGGTTGTGTGCAGAGCCTGGGGCCTTCTTAGGCAATGAAGAAGCAGGTGGCCTTGTAACTGGAGGCCTTGCTGCCCCTCCCCAGCTGCCCAGTGGAGACCAGCAGGCCCTAGAATCAGGTGACCTGGTGCCTCAGGAATCTCTCAACTGAGGTTGTGCCCCAGCTGGCAGCTCTGTGCTCGCACATGCACACACACGCACACACACATATATGCACACACACACACACACTTTAAAATATGTTCTATCTTCGTGCGTTTTCATTGCTTATAGATGAAAAACTTGAGTAGTAAAACAGTTTTTGCAGTTGCAAACCTCATCAATTTCTACTTGTAATTTTTGGTGGAGTCTTTGTTTTTCTAATTTGTTTAATGTTTACCTTTTTCTGATTGTGAAAGTAATACATGCTCATTGCAGAAAATACATAAAAGTCTAAAGAATAAAATTAAAGTAGCCCATAATCTCACCACCTAGAGACAGTCAGTGTTTACATTTTATATAGTTTGTTCTTATTTCCATGTGTAATTTTTAGGATAATGAGATCACATTTGTATGCAAAATTTTACATCCTGCTTTTTTCATTTAACATTACCACCTGAGAATTTTCCTGTATTATTAAATGCTGTTAATAAACACAATGTTTAATATCTATATAGTATTGTATTTACTTGGAAATTTTAAATGCCATTTTCTTCATTGGGTAAAACGTTAAATGTTTCAGTTTCTTGTTCTCAGAACATTACTTATAAGCAAGAGAGATTGAGCCTTAAAATATAGTAGTTAAAACAGTGCAATGGAAGTTCATGAATTCTTTTAAAGCATCTTTAACATTTGAGGTCCAACACTTAAAAGGTTTTTCTTTAATGTTTTGGTAGGTTATAGTGAGTTGCATCCTTTAAAAAAACCAGTTAATCCTTTAAAAAAAACAAACAAACAAAAAAACGAACTTCCACAATTTACTTTTTATTTTTTTGAGACAGAGTTTCGCCCTTGTTGCCCAGGCTGGAGTGCAATGGCGTGATCTCGGCTCACTGCAACCCCCGCCTACCGGGTTCAAGTGATTCTCCTCCCTCAGCCTCCCGAGTAGCTGGGATTACAGGCATGCACTACCACGCCTAGCTAATTTTGTATTTTTAGTAGAGACGGAGTTTCTCCATGTTGGTCAGGCTGTTCTCGAACTCCCGACCTCAGGTGATCCACCTCGGCCTCCCAAAGTGCTGGGATTACAGGCATGAGCCACCGTGCCCAGCCTCACAATTTACTTTTAAGTGGCCATGTATATGGCCGCTTAAAATACTCTCAAAACTAAAAACCTACATTTCCTAAAAATACTCTGTGCAATTCAGGCTTTTCATTAAATCTTGCTTGATACTCTACCCCCTTGTGTATTTACAGGATTAAAGCATTAACTTTGAAATTAGCCATATCTAAGGTTTGAGGTCCTAGCTTTACCCCTATCGTCAGCTTTGACCAAGTTATCTTATTTTCCCCTAGCCTCAGTTTCCTTAGAAACTTAGAGGATTCTTGTAGCAGACAGAGGATAATGCATTTTAAGAACTAAGAATGGTTCATACCACATAGTAAGCTTTAATAAATGCTAGTTCTCAGTGAATGTGATAAGGTTTAACACAATTCCAATTAAGTAAAATTTCTGGTCAGTTATTCATAAATTTGGGGAGTAAAAATAAATCAGAAAATTTATGTACAGTTTTAGGTAAGGGGGAAAAGGTTTAGGGAAGTGTCCTTTGCCTGTGAGGAAAGGATTCATAACTCTTTTATTACACAGGTATCTTCAGAGGGTCCAGTTTCAGTCATTAAAGCCATGATAATAAGTGTGTATTTTATGTTCTCAGCATCATGCTTAGTGCTACATACGCATTATTTCATTTAATCTTCATTAGAAAACTTTGAAGTAATTACTGTTAGTGTACATATGAGGAAATTGAGGCTCAAAGAAGTTTTTCGACTTGTCCAAGCTCACATAGCTAGCAAATAAAAGAACTGAGATTCAAACCCAAGTCATTTGTGTCTACACACCACACCTTTTCTTAAATAGATCTATGTATCTTTTTTTTTTTTTTTTTTTTTGAGATGGAGTCCTGCTCTGTTACCCAGGCTGGAGTACAGTGGCGCGATCTCGGCTCATGGCAACGTCTGCCTCCTCGGTTCAAGGGATTCTTCTGCCTCAGCCTCTTGAGTAGCTGGGACTACAGGTGTGCGCCACCACGTGGTGCCTGGCTAATTTTTGTATTTTTAGTAGAGATGGGGTTTCACCCATATTGGCCAGGCTGGTCTTGAACTCATGACCTCGTGATCTACTCACCTCCCAAGCGCTAGGATTACAGGCGTGAGCCACTGTGCCTGGCCAAATAGACCTAGATATCTTATTTAACTCTTTATTTTGAAAAAAAGTTCAAACCTACAGAAAATATACAAGAGTAGTAAAATGAACTCCTATATAACTCTTCACTGGGATTCATCAGTTTTTACCAATTTGCCATATTTGCTACATCTCTCTTTTTCTAATACATATTGTGTATCTATTTCTTTTCAGTGAACCATTTGAGAGTAAGTTGAACCAGTTCACAGTTCAGCAAATTTAGCATGGCTACATTATTATCTAATATATAGACAATATTCAGATTTTACCAGTGGTCCCAATTCTATCTTTTATAGCAGTTTTTCCCAATTCAGGATCCAGTCTAGCACTTGGCTTTCAGGTCTCTTTAGACTCCTTGAATTTGGAATATATCTTCAGCCTTTCTTAGTCTTTCATCAGACCATGCTTTTGACAGCCTGGCTATTCTAGGTGAGAAAACAAGAAGCCCTTGGCCACGGAGGTGGGAAGAGCTAACCTCATCCTTCAACTGGCTTCTTCAGGTGCCTGGAGAGTGGCCCAGCTGCTGCAAACAGCCACTCATTGTCAGTGGGAAATGACTGTTGAGGACTGTGTATGTTTCTGTGCCCGTGTGTTTCTGAGAGCTTTTGCTGAAAGGCACTGCAAGTGTAAACAACTTATGGTGATCACTTTTTGTGGCTTAAAGCTGGTCTCTGTCACTGGCTTACAGTTTCTAGTTCTTTCTCAATGGTCACATGTTTTGGTTTCTGTCCCCATTTAGTCTCAAAGAAGATGGAGCAGGAACCCCCTATGACAAGGAATCCACAGCCATCATAAAGCTTAATAATACAACCGTGCTTTATTTAAAAGAGGTGACAAAGTTCCTGGCTCTCGTTTGCTTTGTCAGAGAGGAAAGCTTTGAAAGAAAAGGTAACTTTTTGGTGTGATTTAAAAGAAGCATTAAAAGAAGCATCAGACTGCTACTGCATGTATTGTTTGTTGAATGTGGGTGGACAACAGCATGGCCCTCGAAACTTCCAGATGCCAGTCACAGGCCCCCTTGGCTTGGAGTCCAGAGCTGGGCTGGCTCCTGCCCACAGTGTCAGCTTCTGGGCCAGTGAACTGGCCTGCCCTCTAGTGGTGCTTCTGCGATTGCAGCGAGGTGGAAGTGGAACCCCATGATCCTCCCAGGGGCCTTGGCATCTCTGCTAGGGGGAAGCTAGCTGGGGCATTGTTGCCAGGCTGTGAATGAAGTCTCTTACCAGGGAGCAGACTCCCAGCCTATATTGAGGGTGGAGGTCTCCACTTTGGTCCACACCTCTAGAAGGTCTTAGGTAACCGTGTGATCTTTTGTTCTTCCCATGTAAAGGAGGGGACAACAGGTGGTTTGACTTCTGTTCAGCCTCAAAATACTTCTTAAATCTTCAGAACACAGGGATGGCATCATGATTCCGAAAAGAGAAGACCGTGAATATACTTAACTCCACCAAATTTTTTTTAGGATCAAATTCAGTTTTATTTTGAAACAAAAGCAATTAAACTAATTTCCTCCTTTTATAATATCTAAACAAAAGTTACTAACAGAAGTCCCTAGCTTACTGATACAGCTAGGGACTTTTGTTAGTAACAGGGTATGATTTACTAATTTGTTGGGTAAAAAAAAAAAAAATCTCCAACAAATAGTTACATATCCTGAATATGTAATAGTAACATATCCTGAAATAGCCTTTTTCTTCTATATTATAAGCAATATAAGCCCATTAAATTAAAAATGCTTTGAAAATTTAGGAAAGTATGTAGAATAAAACCACATATTTCACCATCTAGAGCTAAACCCATGGTAAATTTCCGGGATTTTCTTTCTCCTTTTCTCTCTTTTTTTTGAGACAGGATCTCGCTCTGTTACTTAGGCTGGAGTGCAGTGGCACAGTCATGGCTTTCGGCAGCTTCGACCACCTGGGCCCAAGTGATCCTCCCACTTCATCCTCCCATGTAGCTAGGACCACAGACACATGTCAACAGCCTGGATTTTTTTTTTTTTTTTTTTTTTTTTTTGGGTAGAGATTGGGGTCTCACCATGTTTCCTAGGCTGGTCTCAAACTCCTCGGCTCAAGTGATCCTCCCACCTCGACATCCTAAAGTGCTGGGATTAAAGGAGTGAGCCACCACGTCCGGCTCTCCTCTCTTATTTCCTCTCCCTCCTACCCTCGCTCCTTTTCTCCCTTCCTTCATTCCTTTTTTTCCTTCCTTCCAACAAAACTGGGGCCATATTGTCTAATATAGTTTTATATTTAATATAAATATTAAAATATTTATATTTTATATTATATATATTTCACTTATGTATATCATGAAATTTTCCTAATTCATTGGCCATATAAACTTAATTTACATTGTTTATTTTTATCAGAAAAGTAATAGATTCTTTTAGAAAATTTAGAAATAATATTTAGCAAAAAACCAATAATTATCGATGTGTCTCATTCAGATAACTACTCTTAACATTTCCTGTATACTTTTCCAGTCCTTTCTTGCATATGCATTTTCTAAAAGAACTATGATAGATTGTATGATGAATTCTACTTTATAACCTTCATTTAAATTGTTACAGACATGTTTCCAATTCACCGTCTTTTTTTAACCACATCATTTTAATGATTGTATTAGATTCTTCTATTTTCAGACATCTATATTGTTTCTAGATTTTGATGTTATAAATAATACCATTATGACCTCCTTTGCACTAAATATTTATGTGCATCTTTGGTTGTTTCCTAAGGAAAAATTTAAAGTGGAATTACTTAGATCAAAAGGGTAGGCCCATTTTGGGGGCTTCTAATGCATATTACCAAAATGTTCTTCAGAAAGATTTTCCAGTTTTATGCTGCGAAGAGAATATGAATACTTATTTTGCTGTGTTCTTATCAATATTGGGTATTAGTATTTTTAAAAGTTGATAACTGAAAACTGGTATATTATGTGAATTTACATTTTCTTGCTGCTTAGTGATGTCCTGTATTTTTCCTGTGTGTACCCTGACTGACCAAATTGCCTTTTGTGTCCTTTGGCCTCAAAACTTTAAATTAAATGGTGTTCATCTTTTACTCCTTATTTTCATCTTGCTAGAAACAAGAACAGATTATATAATAGATCATGGTATTTTAAAGATAGACAGGAATACACCTTGTTTCACCCTCTCATTTCACAGATGATTTTACTCAGGCATAGAAAATATAAATGACTTTCTCTCAACCATCACACCACCACTTTATGGCAGTCAGGGCTAAAGGTTGCTGGCCTCAAGTGATCCTCCCTGCTTAGCCTCCCAAAGTGCTGCGCTGTGCCTGGCCTCCTGGTGTGCCTGGTGCCTGGGTGTTTTTATTGTGCAGCTAGGGTTGAGAACTCCTGAACCAGAGAAGGATGTGGGGCCTTATGAACTGTAGGTGGGGTGAAGAGAGTGTTTATTTTGTTTATGTCTCTGTTCATGTATTTTCAAAAAGTTTTCATGAGGGTTGAAATAGCAAACACTGTTTATGGATGTTTACTGTCTTTAAAAAGCCTCAGTTGTGAACTTTTACTTAAAATTCCAAACACAGCAAGATTACTGTTACATTTTGAAATGTGTAAAGATATGTAAGTTAAGGTTTGTCAAGAACAATAGGGGCGGGTGCCAGTGGTTCATGCCTATGATCCTAGCACTTTGGGAGGCCAAAGTGGAAGGATTGCTTGAGCCTAGGGGTTCAAGACCATCCTGGGCAACATAGTGAGACCTCATCTCTAGGAAAAATTTAAAAATGAGGTGGGAGGATTGCTTGAGCCCAGGAGGTTGAGACTGCAATGAGCTGTGATCGAGCCTTGCACTCCCACCTGGGTGACAGAGTGAGACCCTGCCTCAAAAATAAGAACAATAGGATATGTCTGAAATTTCCCAAGTTGAGTATTTCATTGTACCCTTCTCATTGAGCCAAGTTCTTTTAGCTAAGCTTTTTAAGACAGTTTGTTGTACATAAAAGCAGAGAATCTTGAGGCTCTCACATCTCATATTCAAATTGCCATTTAAAAATCGTTCCTTTGCTCCTTTGTTTTTATTACTTTTCCCCTTGCTTATGACATTGGTCTTTCCTTGAGGAAATTGACTCCTGGTTTTACTGCACTAGTGGTTCACTCTCTCTGCAGAAGCAGCAGAGGGCACTACTCAGAGGTTTTCCTGCTCCTGGAAACCTAGACGGTGCCCTCCCCGCCCTCCCCTTGCAGTTAGTTGTATAACTAGTTTGAAGAATTTAATCCTTGGCTGGAATCCTAATTCTTCCTTTGGACGGGGCTCTAGAAGCATCCACTGATAGATAGAAATAATTGCTGGGCTAGTTATTTTAATAAATTCAAAGATAGTAAATAGAACTGACCACCTTATCCTAATTGGTGTAAACATAATGTTGCTCTCAGGACTTTTACAAATTACTAGTAATGATGAAAAATGCACTCATCAAGACTTTGGATTATCTTTTATTCTATTTTTTGTGTCACTGATACATTTCTGAAAACACAAGAAGATTCTCTCCTATTATTTCTCCACTTAAAATACTTAATACTGAAAAGCTGAGTATCATTGGTTGTTGAATTTCTGCTGGAGTTGGCGAGATGACTGTTAACACTCTAAAATTAGGGGCTTCGCTTTCCCTCGGGCTTATGAGAATGGTTTAAATATAATAGATACTCAAAAGTAAATATTTATTGATTGATACACAGCTTTGGGATCCCAAGTCAGGGTCTGCCTCTACTCAGTCTAATAATGCCCTTTGGGGAGAAACATTTTTCATTATAGATTTCTCTTAATTGTAAGAAATCTTTAATTCTGAAAGGTTAACAAAAAAAAGTTCAGTTCAGTGGTTCTTTAAATCTTTTGGGTCATAGGAACCTTTGAAAATATGGTCTATGCTCTGGAACCCTGCCTCAGGAAAAATCTTCCTTCACAAGACTTTGCCTATAATTCCTAAAGATTTATAGCAATTTCTGAAGGCCAGCTGCAGACATCCCAGGGAAATCTATGGTCCTTACGCTAAGACCATCCTCTACTGCCCCCTACTGGCTTGTCCTGGCCATGGGTCCCATGAAAAGATGGAGATTATTTCTATGTGACACTTATAAATATTTTTATTCTCTTCTCCAGGGCTAATTGACTATAATTTTCATTGCTTCCGGAAGGCCATTCATGAAGTTTTTGAGGTGAGAATGAAAGTAGTAAAATCTCGAAAGGTTCAGAATCGGCTGCAGAAGAAAAAGAGAGCCACCCCTAATGGGACCCCTAGAGTGCTGCTGTAGGTGAGGTTTCAGGAACGTCTTTTGAAATCAGATCTTATCCATGAGGGTGCTGCGCCATGTTGCACTAAAGGAAGAGGAAGAAGGAGATTGGGACACATACCATTGATTTGTTGTTAAAAAAAAAAAAATTCCTGCAACCCTCTTGATCTTCTCTTTTATAAATAAAGTAAGCACTTTGAAGCAAAAACTTGTATATTAACAGTGATGTGAAATCCATTGTCATTTCATTACACAAATGTAAACTTTTATGGTCTGTAGTGAAAAAAATCCCGTGTGAGAACTGCCAGGAACTGTACATATTTTGCACTTTTTCATGTTTCTCATTGAACTGAACTTTGATAAAACGACTTTTCTAAGCTTTTTTTCTGTACTTGGTGTCAAGGACATGCATACTGTAGTCCATATCTATATGGCAATCAGAAATTAATCAAAAAGTGATGCATTGGTAATGACTTTTTGTAAATTTGGAAATCTTTGCTACCAATTATTGAGAAAAATCATTTTTCAGTGGAGCTGGAACAGATTGGAGCTACAAGCTCCAGGAGCAATAAGAACTGTCCCCTATTTATAATGGGTGTAAACAGTTTTGTAGAATAATGTTAGCACCAGACTTAACCTAAAAATTTCTATAGCAGTGGCTGTGCTTCCCTGCTCAATGGTTTTTATGAAGCTCTTTACCTCAACACACATCTCTATAATCACTTTATACAGAGAGGTTATTTCTTTTTGTTGCATTACTATTCTTTTGAAACTTTGGGACCAGATTTCCAAAATGGTGCCGATCACTGGAGAGAAGTAAGAATGTCACTGAATTGCAGGGTTTCTGGAGGCTTTTCTGTACCTGCCACCCAGGGCTAAAGTAACATCAGAGGCCTAAAGTTGTCCCAAAAGTATGTGATTGGCAACTGCAGACTAAAAAACATATATACAATTCTGGACTTTTGGCCCTGTGCGATGGTCTGGTGTGCTGCATTTAAAATGCTTATTCAGGACCAGTTCTTTATTGCTCCATGACCATAGTGAATAGAACAAATCGCAGAACCCCACCATGGAGCTCAATCCTGTTAGTCACTTTTGTCACCTCCACATCTCCTTCTCACTGGTGATAACATGCCTCATGTACTCCACTTGTTCCCACCTTACGATTGAGCCAAGCTCAGCCTGCCACCAGCATGCTCTGCAAGACTGAAGAGTCATCCTGAAGACCCCTAAAGGTCAGTGGGAAAAGGATGGCTGGAGAGACATTACAATTAGCTGTGTAATTGTTTCTGTGAAATTATTTCACTTATGTTTACTTTAGACTAACAGGAAATTAAGAGTCCTAAATCTACCCCTATGCCAAATCATTCCAAGTAGATAATTTTATGTGCATCTCAAGGGTTAGCACCCTAAGGCATGCTTGTGGGGCATTAGAAAATGAGATTTTTTTTTTTTTTTAAAGCAGAGCCTCCTAAGAACATCAAAGTTGGTCCTAGCAAAATATATAAAGTCCCTAAAGCAACTTATACTTGAAACTTTTTTTTTTTTTTTTTTTTTTTTTTTTTTTTTTTAGAGGGGGGCCTCATTCTGTTGCTTGTGCTGGAATACATCGGTACAATCATAGCTCACTGTTACCTCTTGGCCTCAAGGGATCCTTCCACCTCAGCCTCCCTAGTAGCTAGAACTACAGGTGTGCACCACCACGCCCGGCTAATTCTTAAATTTTGTTTTTGTAGAGACAGGATCTCACTGTGTTGCCCAAGATGGTCTCAAACTCCTGGCCCCAAGCAATCCTCCTGTCTTGGCCTCCTCGAATGCTGAGATTACAGGCCTGAGCTACTGTGCCCAGCCTAAACTTTCCCACTTCTCTCTGTGGCTTCTTTCCAACCTCTCTCCTTCCTCTCCCCAAGTCCTGTTTCTTTGAAGCTGGTAACTGAATTTAAGATGATACCTGGTTGGGGTTTAAGGTTTGAGCCTCCCAAGGGTCTGTGCATTTTGAAAGGAGATTTCTAAAAATAATTAAGGTGCCCTAACTCCTTTCCTTATGATTCCTACTCCGAAACCTGGATGGTTAGGAGCCCAGGGCTCCCTGATTTCCAGAGCTATATCCTGTTGGACCTTTGCCAACAGACCTGGCACTTATGGGTTATTGTTATAAATCTAATTCTCTAATATTTTTTACATGTTTCACTTTGAATAAGCAAATGAAGAATCAGTTTTCTAATACGACTTTATCCTCAGGCTAGAGACACTAGCCTATTTGGTAAATCATACATTACTTAGGTATATTTATTACTATAACCAGGTGGAGCTTCCATGTTTAAGCTGGGTATATGATGGGTTTTTGTTAAAATGTGCCTTAAAAAGCCTATTACTTCAAGAGCAAATGATTCTTTGGGGGAAAGGCAAAAATAATTCTATGACATAGGGCCCAAGTTCATGGTAGTAGGTGCACTCTTTGATTAATCACACGCTAATATAGATTACTGCCTCTAACTTTGTAAGAGTGGCAATGAATGACTTCTTAAAGAAAGATGCAGGAGTTATGTCTAAGCGTTCCGTTTTTCAAATCTGTGTTATTGGAAATGTCTTCAAGTCATTTTGCATTGTATTTTTGATATGAGAGGCAGCTTATTGCGATGTGTATGGCCATGTTTAATTCTCAAATTTAATTGTATAAATACAAAGCCTAAATACATGGCTACAGCAACTGCACTGGAACATTTCTGCTTGGTTTTAGGGATTGAGAACTTGCCTTGCAGGTTTCCTTCCTCAAAAGGAGTAGGGCAGTCCTTTGCCTATTGAGTCAATTAGAATTTTTACATAGCGGTGAGACTGTGAATTATTTTGGTTATTTTCAGTGATGTAGATTAGTGTGAATGACCAGGGTGGAATGTTTTTGAAGGAATATAAAGCAAAAAACGGCTGACATTCACAAACTGTTCTTTTGTGAACATATTTTGGACCCTTAAATATGACTCAAATCACAGCAATATTGTTACATACGGGTTATATGCCAACTCTGTTTGAAATATACTCTGGAAAAACAGCTGAATTGTCTTGGTTATTAAAGTATGGTATGCATTCAACTTGTACAGACTGGATGTAATTTGTAATCAGGTATAGCTCATGTTTTACTTTAAGCAGTACATCACTTATAACCATTGTTAAGCCATTGCTTTCAAGAATGTTAACTGCCAATTTAAAAGCATGTGTCCTGGGTTCATGCTTTGGTAAAGCTCTCATTTCAAGTGTATTCATAACTAAGCTTTCTGGGAGCAGAATGGTCTCTTTGGAGAAAAGGAAGTACAGCCTTTCCTGTTTCTGAGGTTGCTTACCATACATGTATGTCACTGTTTCATTGGCCCTGTTACATCCATTTGGTAAAATTTATTTGTCCTGATTAACCAGCTCTCATTTTATGGAAATGATGATAAATCTCACTACTTAAATTTAATTTATGCTTTTATTTTTAAACTCTCTTACATCTCCACATTTTTGACGGGTACATACCAGTTAGGGCTGTAGAACTGTTACTTCAGTAAACTTCAGGTATTAACTCTTGCTGCTGTGGCCCTAATCCCCTAGTCATATGGAAATCCTTTTCCT
Organism: Pongo abelii; assembly: GCF_028885655.2. Classification (NCBI taxonomy): domain Eukaryota; kingdom Metazoa; phylum Chordata; class Mammalia; order Primates; family Hominidae; genus Pongo; species Pongo abelii. The sequence goes on along the minus strand of NC_071990.2, from coordinate 90,076,603 downwards.
AACTGTTTACCTTATCATTCTTAACTTTGCTTAGTAAGATTCCATCCTACAATGACCTTTTTCAGATCCCCTAGGAGTTCTCAGAGAGGGGCTAGCATTAGATGTTATATCTCAAATATGAAATCCTGTTCCTGATTGGAAAACCTGATCTGAAATAATTATTTCCAAGATTTTACATCAGTAGTGATGTTGAGCTTAAGAGAAAGAAAATTTTGTCTTCAACAGAAGTATTTAGTAGTAATACTGATTGAGTACACACAATATGCCCCAGGCACTGCTCTGAAGTACTTTTGCATAACTAAAATTCATAAATCCAAGAGGTGAGTACTGTTACCATTTCTATTTTTCAGATGAGGCAACCAAGGTCAAAAAGATGAAATAATAACTTGCTCAAGATCATATAGCTAGTAAGCCCACTTTCCCAACTACAACTATAAGCAGCTTCACCAAATGTTTTTAAAAAATACCTTCCTTTCACAAATATGAAGAGGGGCACTTGGAGGATTTTTCTGGTGGACTAAGACTACGGGGTGTGCCATTTGAGGATGCAAAAGGAGGGCGGTATTGAGGAGAGTGTGTCAGAGCCCGCCAGATTCATTGGAGTTTATCCACCTAAACTACTAATTACTACATGGGCATGAATGCTGGCATATTGAGAAAGAAGTACCTATTCTTACATGAGCTCCCCTGGCATATTTATAGAACCAATAGGAGCAGTCTTCTAAATGTACTTCACCTAGAGAAGAAAGTCAAAGATCATGCATTTTTATTCCTAATCCATTAAATAACTCTAATGCTGAAGATGGTATTGTCTAAATATCTGAAGAAAATATAAATACCTTTTACAGCCATTTGGTTTTCTAATAGGCAATAGTATATTTCAAGCTCAGAAAATTAAGAGAGAATAAGCCTTTGGTCTTAACTGTATTCAACTTTTCACCTTGAAATGTCAATATGTGTAAAAAAATAAAATACTGATCTGGAGTAAAATCCAAAAAGGTATATTTCCATCCTAATTCTTTTTTGACCTTCAGATCTATATCTTAAATTGCAATTAGCATGCTTTTGCTAGAATCTTCTATAGGTGAAGAGCCTCAAATCTAACATGTCTAAAATTGGCTTCCTTCTTGCTAAATCACCTATGATGGTGTGACTTTCCTCCCTGTGGTTCTGCCAGACACTTGGGCCTCATTCTTGACTCTTCCCTCCCCTCCTGTTCACCTGCAGTCAGTCACTCAGTTCTTTCAGCTCAGCCTTACAAAGGTCTGTTGAATCTGTTCGCTCCATCTCCTCTGCCATTATCTTGGTTTAGACCACCATCTCCTTTTCACTTGGATTTCAGTAGCTTTTTTTTTTTTTTTTTTTTTTTTTTTTTTTTTTTTTTTTTGAGAGACAGTCTCATTCTGTTGCCCATGCTGGAGTGCAGTGGCATGATCCCAGCGTAGCATAATCTCAAACTCCTAGGCCCAAGTGATTCTCCTGCTTCAGCCTCCCAAGTAGCTAGGACTACAGGTGTGCACCACCACACCTGGCTAATTTTTGTTTGTTTGTTTTTTTGTAGAGATGGAATGTCGCTATGTTGCCCAGGCTGGTCTCAAACTCCTGGGCTCAAGTGATCCTCCCATCTTGGGCTCCCAAAGTGCTTGGATTATAGACATGAGCGACTGCATCGGACCTTTCAGTAGCTGTTTAACCAGTGTCTCTCTACCCCATTCATCCATCCATCCATCCATCCATCCATCCATCCATCCATCCATCACAGACCCCGAGTGGCCTCTCTGAACCACCACAATTCTGACCTTCCTTGCTTCCTGACCTTCTTAAGCTTCCTTGCTTAACACCCTCCAGGTCTGCACCTCTCCATGACTCCTAGATATCAGCCCAAACTCCTTAGCAAAGTTCACAAGACCCTGCTCCCTGGCCTTGCTGCATCTCCGGGCTTGGTTTATTCTCCCTCAATGTGTTGAGGACAAGCATGCCCAAGAGCGTGGGGTAAATAAAAGGAGCCATGAGTTTTGATTCTTTTGTCAATAATGATTGCTAAATCTCCTATGATGGTGTGACTTTCTGAGGGAAATTAACAATGTTCTTTTATCCAACAGATATTTATAGGGTTCCAATTATATTCCAGACTCTGTGCTAGAGAAATGGCTAAAAGGCAGATACTGGAGATGAAAGGATTTTAATATCTAAAAATAATGAAAGATAAACTAATTTTTGATAGGTCCTTATAGATGTCAGTTTTTAGAACTGCAGTTGTGTAGGACTTTATCACTGTGCGCAGCAGAGGCCATGGATAATAACTAGCATCCAAGAAATTGAGTTGTTCAACCAATAGATCACTAGCTATATTTACTATTAATTTAATGTAAGACTAAATAGAAGAAGTAGGCTGTAAATTGGAAATGTTTATTGACGTGTAGTGCTTTTCCTTGTAATTAAGAGGTGAATTATCTTAAAAGTAGGAAGTTTTAAATGTTATTTTAATATTCATACTTTTCCAGCTTAATACATATATGACATCAATATCACTTCCAGAATTAGATTTAATAAAAAGTTTATTTGGTCGAGCGCAGTGGCTCACATCTGTGATCCCAGCACTTTGGGAGGCTGAGGTGGGCGGACCATGAGGTCAGGAGTTCAAGACCATCCTGGCCAACATAGTGAAACCCCGTCTCTACTAAAAATATACAGAATTAGCCCGGTGTGGTGGTGTGTGCCTGTAATCCCAGCTACTCAGGAGGGTGAGGCGGGAGAATCGTGTGAGCCCAGGAGGCAGAGGTTGCAGTGAGCCGATATCGCGCCATTGCACTCCAGCCCAGGCGACAGTGCGAGACTCCATCTCAAAAAAAAAAAAAAAGTTTATTTTACTTTTCTACCCTTTTCAATCTGTTCATACCAGGGAACTATTAATAAGAGTGTCGCCTAAGAATGTTTATATTCTCTTAACATGTCATGAGGAACAGTAGAATATGTGAGAAAAATCTGATGGTAAATGCAGAACTCTTTCACATCATTCAGAATTTTCAAAGGCTAGGTGATTTTAAAATGTGTCATACTTGTCCTAGAGGTCCTCAAAAGACCTACTTTTATCGTAAATTACAGTTAAGTTCAGGCAGTGATCTTATTTCAGTTGTATCATCAGTATTTTGCAATAGTCCTGGGAAAGTGAAAATATGAGCTCTAGTAGTCTCGTTCACGATTTTGAGATACCAATTTGAAGTATCATATTATTCCAAGAAACAACTTAATTCCACGATTTAAAAAAAAAATCCACAACAACATTGTTAAGAACAGTGCAACAAATATTTACAAGTCAATAGTCTTTTCTTTGTAGAATATTACATTTATGGTTTCAATAAATGATTTAGCAGTCAAAGCTGAGATGAAGTGTGGTTCTCATATTCAATCTTGAAAAACTAAACCATCTTTAAAAAGCAGAACATCCATGTGAACTCATGCCTGAAGCCATGTTTGAATGCTAGGTAAAATTGCCCTGGGACAGAACTGTAGTTCACCTTTATGAAATCCATTTTAAACTTGTTATTGTGAGCCACAATAAATACAGTTCATGTTGCAAACTATCACACACTCATACAAATGTTACTAAAAAAAACTTACCAAGTTATATCCTCTCTACATGCAATACATTCTGGTACTTTCTCTTTCATTTGCTTTTTTAAAAAGGTCTCACAATCCACTAATGAGTCACAACCTGTGGTTTGTAAAGCAGTGTTAGAATGAACCCATTGGCCACATCAGAAATATCTAAGGATTTTCTTTCCAACCTAAAATCTTTTCCTTCTCTGTTAATTAAGAGATCTTAACAAATGGGAAATTCTGAGTAAGTTCCTGAATTTTTCTTTCATTTGATCACGGCTTTCTAGTGTTTACTAGAGTGGTTTTTCTTTTCACTGCCATCCTTGGGTATTTTTGTATGCTGGGTTGTATTAGGGGTGAACGGTTGATGGGGTTGTAGGCCTGAGAGGATCATTTTTATTACAGACTCTATCCTTGACTATAATATGATAGCGTTACATGGAGTTTAGTGACTCATGAGCTCATGGCTGACTCCTAAGGGGTCCTTTGTTAATTCAGATGACATTGGTCTTATCCGTTATCAAGAATCCATGAGTTTGGCCGGGTGCGGTGGTTCATGCCTGTAATCCTAGTACTTTGGGAGGCCAAGGCGGGCAGATCACAAAGTCAGGAGTTCAAGACCAGCCTGACCAACATGGTGAAACCCCGTCTCTACTAAAAATACAAAAATTAGCCAGGTGTGGTGGCACGCACCTATAATCCCAGCCACTCAGGAGGTTGAGGCAAGAGATTTGCTTGAATCTGGGAAGCAGAGGTTGCAGTGAGCCGAGATCGTGCCACTGCACTCCAGCCTGGGCGACAGAGCGAGACTCCGTCTCAAAAAAAAAAAAGAATCCATGAGTTTGCCCTTTTGTGCTATTTTGAAAGGGAGCTGATCCAGTGACTACATTCAGGAGGGCTGGGGCATTAACTGGTGTCCAGCTGCTTGAGACCTTGACCATCTTGCTTCCTCAATCTTTACTAATAAGCTCCTGGGGCCAGCAGGGTTATTCTATTCTTCCAAAATTGAGAGTCATGAAACCAAGCCCCCTCTCATGAAAGGCCAACTATGACAGAGCAATTTAAACCTCAGTCCCATGCTAACCCTCATCACCACGTGGAGATGGAATGGAGAATTCCATTCCTACAAGCTGCTTTTGTTTGCCTCCTGCTTTCATTATTGCCTAAGTTCCTAAAAGGGCTGCTACTCAGTCTTCTCCCCTCTGGCTTTGCAGAGAGCTAAGCCTCGTAGTACTCAACTTTCCTCACCTAGATAGCCAATAACCCGGAACTAATTCTGGCCTTCTCCCAGACCGCTTATAAGGTGGCCTTGGTAATTAGGCTTTTGTTTCTTTTCCCTGGGAAGCAGTGCAGTAAAGGGGGTGACTGCGGGAGACCAGTCCTGTGTATCTTTCCATCTCTGTAGGAGAGGAAGGAATTCACTTAGCTTTATAAGGTGCAAGAAATGGTGCCACCAATCACATAGTACTGTTTCATTTAATGCTCTAGGCCCATATTTTCCAAAGTTACCTGATTTTATGAATCATCTAGAGTGCTTAAGGATGCAGATTCCCAGCCCCATCCCGGTCTCCTTCAATCAGAATCTCCAGGGAGAAATACAGAAATCTGTATTTTTAAATAAGGACCCTAGACAATTCTCATAATTTGTGAGACACTGTTTTCTCTGTAGTTGTTTAAAGGGATAGGGAGGGGAGATGGTAGGGGATTAGGGTTGCAATCACCTAGGGGAGCTTTCTTGCATCCTCCATACCTACATACACATCAATACCCCAAGTGTTAACATTTTTTCCAACTTGATTATGCAGCTTTAAGAGTTTACATTATTTAACCTATATTTCAAATGTAAACTTTTGTGAATGTAAATAATTTTAAGTCTATTTAAACCATTTATTGATTCAGTATTTAAATACTCATTTACATCTAATATCACAAATTATGCAAATGATACTAATTTAGAAAAATTGGTTTTTCCTCAAACAATTTTATTCAAATACTTCACATGCATCGTTTACAACTGGGTCTTTATCATCACTGAAACAACATTGTGAGTCCTCTAACAGTTCCCTCCTAGTTATCTAAGGTAGAGCATGCCTCACATTGAGTAGAATGCTGTCAGTGGAGATTTTACTACGTCTCAAGAACCATTTGTTAAACATCAGGGTTTTTTTCCTACGTATTCATAATCACCATAAATAAGTACTTCTTGTATTTCTCTGTTCAATAATTATTTAAAAGCCTACTTAATGATCTCCAATACTTGTTATCCAAAGTCACACCCTCAGGAATAATTAATCAATATGTCTTTGCCTTTTTCCCCTGATTTTGCTAGGTGACCTTTATAAGACAGAAAATTGCCATTACTTGTGGGCCTTTCACGTCATATTGTCTTCCTGAAGAGTATTTTGTTCAAAAAGGACAAAGACAAAAACACAAGGTGACTCTCTTTTCTGAGGAATTATATTTTTGGAAAAATTTTGCTTTCCATTCTGCATATATGGTATATATTACTATTTAATAGCATCCGTACCCACCCCCTTTTTTTGTGTAGAGACAGGGTCTCACCATGTTAGCCAGGCTGGTCTTGAATTTCTGGCCTCAAGCGATCCTCCCACCTCCACCTCCCAAAGTTTTGGGATTACAGGTGTCAGCCATCGCGCCCAGCCAGCATCTGTACCTAAACCCAACTTGAATTCCCCAGAGAAGTTAAACTGGCTCCAGTATTTTCTCACAAGATGCTAGAAGGCAGATTGTGGCATACCTATACCTTCTGGTTGGTTAGTGCTGAAAAAAGTACAAGACTACTTTTGAGAAGTTGACGATGTGGTTATCATTCAAAGTTTGCCTATAATTGTAACTTGGGTTTTAATGGGAAGCAGTGTAGTACTGATTGTTCTGAAGACAATAATATTGTCAAAATGCCCCGTGGCTGCAGAATTACTGTAAGAATTTCATAAATCATGTATATGCTGAGCATTGTCTGGAGACTGAAGAATGTTTCTCATATCTATGACAATATTTTTTGGAAGTTTGTAGATGCTATAATCGTGAATAAAATACAAATTTGTTTAAAAGTATTGAACTCAGACAATTCTTGACTTTTGAAACTGAAACTACTCCCAGGGAAGAGCAGACTTCTAAGCTGTTCAGGTTAGTTTGTTGATGACCAAGTTTCATCAATCAGCAAGTGGCTAAAAGGGGTCCAGGGAATGACAAAGGATATGTGACACAAGAAGAAAGGTAGAGACAGGACAGCGCTTTGAATAGCTATTAGGAGAAGACTCAGAAGGGGGGAAGGAGAACACACTTTTGAAACAGTTGGCCGCTGTCTGCCAGCACACCGCCAAGTGCACACCATTTTCTCCCCCAGAAATGACAGTTTTAGTTGCAGGTGTTTCCTTTAGAGCTAAACTTAGAAAATGAAATAACTCAAACTCATCAGTTCATCAGAACTAAGGAATAAATATTGTTATTGTAATTTTGTTACTAATTTTTAAAGCACCTTTCAATTTTGAGAAAAACAGATGCAGTCTATGCAAATAAAGCAAAAGCACAATACTAAGCAGCCTTCTTTTCCTCATCCCTAACACCAAAAGTTGTAATTTTGAGAGAGATAGATAATTCAAAGTTATGGTAGCAAATTGGGTCTCAAAGAAAAGACAAATTAAGAAAGCTAAGCTAAAAATTAATAATGTTGCAAACAACTCTTTACTATTTTATTTAGAAAACACTTCTTTGCTTACTTATAGGAAAACCTTTTAAAATGAGAAATGGTACACAAGTCATCTGGTGAAGGAACCTACTAAACTAGTATTCTAAGCACTCTACTGTATTTCAAATATATTTGCTTGATATCTCTCCATAATATTTTCTCCTGAAATATATTAGAAAAGTGTTTAAAATAGAATGAACAAGCAAGACCTATCTTGAACACAGCAGAATCTGAGAAGAAAAAAAAAAACAGAAGCATTTTCTCTCCTAGATCTTTCAGCTGGCTGCCAGATGGTAAGCAAAAGTGTAACTATTAGACCTGCAATGCAGTAAGGTGAGGCACGCAAAAACCGAGAGCTCCTTCCTGCCTGACATTTTTGTTCAGGTAACCAGAGTTTAAACTTGTGTCCCTGGTAATAACATAACTAACATCTCCATTACATTAATACCAGCTACATCCCCATGGGAAAATGTTCCATGTTTCTTATTAACCAATCCCAAGGGGAAATCCTGGGGGTAAAACAAGAGAAAAGACTATAGCAGGTGTTTTTTTTTTTCTGAAAAAAAAAAAAAAATTATAAAGTATTCAAGGTAATTAACAAAATGTTTACAATAAAGTCTACACTTGATCTTAGCCAAAAGACTGAGAAGCGATGCAATAAAATTTATATATGGCTTTCTGAGTTTTTTTTTTAAATTTTACTCTAGGAAGACATTGATGTAAAATAAGCCGATTCACACTATCAGTTTAAGTGATAATAACACTGCAACTGGCCAAACGAGTAATCCAGTTAGCTAATGGCAGATATTTTAAGTATAGAAAAGTATATATGGTATAATGGGATATCAGTTCTTAAAATACCTATGCCTTATAAACAAAAGCTCAAGGTAAATACACCAAAATCTGTATCATGTCCTTTTCTAAGCAGGAGGATTATGGGAGATTTGGATTTTGTTCATATTCTACATATTGAACCACTGTATTACTTTTATGATCAAGAAGAAAATCATTTAAAAAAAAGTTTCTAGTGCTAAAGAATAAGTAAAATCTGTGAACCAACAATAGCGCGGAGGTTGTAAGAAGCATATACTTTTTTCAAATAGTGGAAAATTCAAATGACACAAAACAGCCTGATTCTTTTTAGTGTAGCAAAAAAACCCAAGTTTCAGAGTCAGAAGACCTGGACTTGAATCAGGGTTCTTTCATTTTCTAGATAAGTCACTGAAGTTTTTTTTGAATAAGTCATTGAAGCTTTAAGAACCTTTATAAAATATATTTCAAAGTATTCAAACCAAATCAAGAAATAGATGAAAATCTAGAAAAATTTCCTCTCATTAACATAAAAAATCATATGCCAGAAAGATAATAATCTGTAGCTGAAAAAACTGAGAAGTAGACACTTGATTTCTCTGAGACCTAAATTATCTTCGTCTGTAAAATGGGTATAAATAATCAGTGCCACTTCCAAGGCTGTTATGAAGAATAAATGAGTTGATGTTATGTCAAGTGCCTGATACACAGTAGATGCTAAAAAACTATAGTCCAGACCTTGCACAAGGATGCAAATGGCGGTGGAGAAAGGGCCTGCACTTCAAAGGACTTCTGGTTCCTAACTAAGGAAAAGATGAATTACACAGGTCAAGGATTGTGGTTCTAAGATTTTCTAAGATTCTGAAACATTTTAAACCTCATCTTTTGTCATTTTTGTTAGTTACGAAGTCGGCTTTAAGGATTAAAAAAAAAAAATCTTAAAATGAAAAAAAAGGAGTTTTCCTTAGGATCATCAAAAGTAAAGAAAAAATTACCCCAAATTTGATCTTGGATTGAACCTTTACTTAATATAATTTGTAAATTTTTCTCGGAAGAAATAAGTGTTCTAGTTTAAAAAAATAAGCAATTTTTGGATAAGAAATTTTCCGAGGAAATGAGCTCCCTTCCCACCCAGCTGTCAGTCAAGAATTTAGTAACCTTTAAATAAAATTACTCTTCTCTTTGTATCTGTCTTTTTGAGACAGGGTCTCGCTCTATCACCCAGGCTAGAGTGCAGTGGCAGGATCATGGCTCACTGCAGCCTGCTCCTCCTCTCCCATCCCCCAGAGCTCAACTGATCCTCCCTCCTCAGCCTCCAGAGTAGCTGGGACCACAGGTACGTATGCCCGGCTAATTTTTGAGTGTGTGTATATTTTTAGTAGAGATGGGTCTCACCATGTTGTTCAGGCTGATCTCGAATTCCTGAGCTCAAGTGATCTGCCCACCTCGGCCTTTTTTTTTTTTTTTTTTTGAGGTGGAGTCTCATTCTGTCTCCCAGGCTGATCTCGGCTCACTGCAACCTCTGCCCCCTGGGTTCAAGTGATTCTCCTACCTCAGCCTCCTGAGTAGCTGGGATTACAGGCACGCACCACCACACCCAGCTAATTTTTGTATTTTTAGTAGAGACAGGTTTTTGCCATGTTGGCCAGGCTGGTCTCCAACTCCTGACCTCAGGTGACCTGCCCGCCTCAGCCTCCCAAAGTGCTGGGATTACAGGCATGAGCCACCGCGCCTGCTGGCCACATCTCTTTTCTCTGTAAATGTCTCTGCTGAGAGAAATTTTGGAATTGGCTTTGATCTTGGAGCATGATTGTAATTAAGCTTTGATATGTGCCCATAATTAAATTGTTATGGGCACATGTCCACAATAAATTGTTGTTATTGTTGTTAACCAAGGAAGGAGAGATTGTTATTCCTACTGAACCAGTCCTGTGGGAGAAGAACCCCAGGGAGCAGTGGAGGTGGTGGTGGCTAAAGGAGAGCCCCAGAGGACAACTGCTCCTAGAGATTGATGGACCTTGGAGGCTGAATAGCAAAGGGCTTCTAGTACTCAGCTATCAAATAGGAACGCATTATATACAGCACCTGCTTTGCAGGCCTTGCTGTGGTAGGGCCTACTGCACAAATTAGGGGCTTTTGTAGAGCTGTGGCAGGAGAGGGTGTCAAGTGTTAGTTAATTTGAAGATTCAACACAATGAATGAATGAAGCAGCATTGGAATTTGGTTTTGTTTGCATATCTCAGTCAGTCAGATTATCAGTTTACTATACAGAAAACAACATCAGGGAATGATTTAAAATATACCATCTAATTTTAGATATCCTTCACTTTTTTACTCCCAATTTCACCAAGAAACTCAGATTTAGATTAATTTTAACAATAGAAAACAAATCAAATTTAAGAGTTTTATATCTTTATATAACAGAATAAAACTTGCCCAACCTGATTAACCCTTTCTATCCTCCCCACCTTCCCAATCCCTCTCTCCTTTCCTTTAGTAAGGTCCCTACTCCTTAAGTGTTTTGAACTCAGTCCTCTCTCGATCCCACACATTGGACAATGAAGCAGGAAGTGTGTCCTTCGAAGTTTAACCTTTCATATTTGTATGCTTTCCCTCACATTAAATGTAATTCCTTTTTCTGACAGCTTTTACATCTAAACAAACCAAAAAACCCAAAACTCCTGCAATGCCTAAAACATGTCTTGCACCTAACACACTACCCGAGAAAAAAATTGTTATGAATATCCAACTCTGGCCAGAGCCGTGGCTCACGCCTGTAACCCCAGCACTTTGGGAGGCCGAGGCGGGCGGATCGCTTGAGTCCAGGAGTTCGAGACCAGCCTGGCCAACACGGTGAAACCCTGTCTCTATCAAAAATACAAAAAACTAACCGGGCGTGGTGGCACACACCTGTGGTCCCAGCCACGCTGGAGGCTCAGGTGGGAGGATCGCTTGGGACCGGGAGGTAGAGGCTGCAGTGAGCCAAGATCGCGCCACTGCACCCCAGCCTGGGCGACAGAGCGGTGACACTGTCACACACACACACACACACACAAATAAAAAATAAAAAAAATCCTATTCACTGGCTTTCCCCCTCCTCACTTAACCCCCGCCCCCCGCAACAGCGACTGGATCTAAAAACAAAGCCCTTCCCAGACCCCGCGGGACCGAGCGCGGGCAGCCGGCTGCGGACAGCTTTGCAGCCGGAGCCCGGCGCCCCCTCCGAGCTCTCGAGGGCCCGGGGGGTCCCGGACCTCGCCTACAGCGGGTGGGCCGGGGCCGCTTCCCGCCGCGCCGTTCCTCAGTGAAACCCGCCAGCGCCTGGGGACCCCGGAGGGCCCGGCGGAAGATCGGTTTCCGGGGGCCGGGACGAGAGGACCAGGACGCCGCTCGCTGCTGCACCTCCCCAAGCCGGCTTCGCCGGGCGGGCGGCGTCTGGGTAGTGACCGACCGCCACGAAGCTACTGCCACGTCAGGGCAACTTCACAAATCCAGGACGAGGGCGGGTGACGCAAGCCGGGCGGCCGCGGCAGGGCTGGGCCTGCGGCTACCCGAGGAGGTTGACCTCCAGCCCGGGCGCCCGGTTCAGCGACGCCCCGGCCGGCGCCGGTGCCTGCCAGGCACTCAGGGAGGCGGGAGCGCAGCGGAGGAGGCGGCGCCATCGTGAAGCGAGCGCCTCGCCCGCACTCAGCCTTGCCACCCCGCCCGCAGTCCGGGCTGGACTGGGCGGCATTTGCCGAGGCTCCTCGGCCAGGCCCCGTCCGCCCGAGCCGCGCCGAGACCCGGGCAGCGGCCGCGTGGAGAGGAGGTGGCAGCGGCCCGGGAGGCCGGAGCCAAGCCAGCGACCCACCATGGAGACCCGCTACAACCTGAAGAGTCCGGGTGAGCAGGGCTGGGGCCCCTGGGCGAGGAGGGCGGAGTGACCCTGGACCCCGGGGTGGTCGCCGCCTCGGTCCCCTAGCGTCTGGCGCCGCTCGCGGCTCAGCTCCTGGTTTCGCGCTCTACGCGATTCCGCCGCCTGCCCGGGAAGTGCAGGCCGCAGGGCGGGGTGGCCGGGTGGACGCCTGCTGCCAATCCCCCGGCCGGCCAGCGCGCCCCGCAGCACCCAGTCTCTCCCTTTTCTCATCTTCGCCCGGTCCCTTAGAGCTGGGTCAGAAACTCATCCCTGAGAACAGGTGTAAAGGTGATGTCGGTGGGCGATAGTCATCAACCCCTTCGCTGTACCTGCATCCTGAACACCGTCGCTATTCCCTCCCTGTCGCTGCCACCGGACTTCTATTTACTTCTATTTACTGCCGGCTGATTTACTCACATTTGAGGAGTTGGTCGTTTAAATATCCTATTTGCAGCACTTGGGCGATTACAATTACAGACATAAAGGAAATGTTCTGTAACTAAACCGGTTAACTATAGAGCTAACGCAAAACAAAACAACAACAAAAAAAACACCCAGTTGAGCCCTGTTCTTGAGAGCTAACCTTGATTTTTGCCAGACTGGCTAATATGAAATGTATCTGTATTCAGTCGTAGCGATTCCTTTCCTGCATTTAATGATCCTGCTTTATATTTACACAAGCAGTCCCAGCAATCCTAGCCTCTAATTACTTTCTGGTGCATTATAAAGATAAGCAGCTAGCTTTCTCAGCTTAATAAAACAGGCTTGAAATGAATCATTGGATCCTCTAAATGGTATTTTTTCTATCTGTACCTTGATACATTTTGTCAGGGGGAAGAAACTCCACAGTTAACTCTGCATGATAAACTCTAGGATATTAGTGATGATTTCACCAACTTTTGCTGTTGCTTAAAATTTCCTTCCAAAAAAAGCTGTTTCTCAGTAGGAATTAGCAAGACTAGCATCCTTATGGAAAGAGTTGACACTGTGAATTTTGGGTTTTTTGTAAGGTTTCAGAATATGCAAAAACCCTAGAAAAGCCTGAGGATGTTGATTGGAGGGAGCTTTTGTTAGCCTGAGTGCTGTCAGGCTAAGAAATGTCCTTAGGTGACCAAGTGTGTAGAATTGGTCATAATATTTTAGGAGCCACTGACTCCTTAAAAAAATCTGATGAAGACCTGGCACGGTGGCACGCGCCTGTAATCCCAGCACTTTGGGAGGCTTGAGCCCAGGAGGTGGAGAGCAGCCTGGCCAGCATGGTGAAACCCCGTCTCTACTAAAAACACAAAAATCAGCCGGGCATGGTGGTGGTGCACTCCTGTAGTTCCAGCCACTGGGGAGGCTGAGGCAGGAGGATGGCTTGACCTGGGGAGGTGGAGGTTGCAGTGAGCCAAGATCGCGCCACTGCACTCCAGTGTGGGTGACAGAGCGAGACTCCATCTCAAAAAAAAAAAGAATCTCGGGGTGGGGAGGGAGGAAGAAAAGACCAAAGAGAAAGAGGGAAAGAAAAGCTTAATTTTTAAGCTAGATGGTAAAATGATTGAATTATTTACATTGTGGTATGTTTAACTGGAACTGTTTGGGTAAAAATGTATGGTGGCTCCCTGGTCACACGGTTCCTTAGGACAGCAGAGGTGCTTAGTGAAAGGTCCAGAGGATGATGCACATGTGAGTAGTAGTGCAGTTTAGAATGGAGAACTGGTGGAACCCAAGAGACTGTTGTCAGAAAACATCGCTCAATTTCGATAGGTTAGACTTAATACTATGATGATAAGCTTTTAAAATTCTCCAGAATTTTGTATATTTCCAAAGTATGTGAACTATTGTCAGCTGGTTGAGCTTTGGTTGACATGCTTCTAGCTGTGTCATAAATTGCTTCCTTTTTCTGGTTTCATTTCCTCAAAGATAGTGTTGCTGCTCTAAAAAAAAAAACACAATGCTTCTTAAAAATCTATTTTTGTTAGTGTGTGAATTATTTGGAGTTCATGCAGAAGTTGAATTAGGTGAGATATGGGACTTACTGAAAATGCTGGGAGGCATCGTGAAAATACTTCCTTCCTTTGCTTTATTCTCAGTCCTGTGGTATTTTTAGAGTAATGCCTGTGTGAAGGGGAGCAACTGAAAACTCCAATTTCCCGTGTATGGCAGGGTGCACACACACACACGTAAAACACCAACCTATCAGACAAACAAAAAACAACCACACAATGTGAGGGATATAATCTTTTACTCTTTATCTGATGTGGGATTGTCTTTCATGTATGAGTGGAAAGATTAAGTGAAGACAATGCAGATAGCTGGTTAAGGGCCAGTGTACTAGCATGTGGATATAGTAAATTTTTTCATTTCATAGGTGGGGAAACTTTTTGCTTTATGGTTTTTTTTTTGGAATGGACTTGTGATTATGGATAGAGCTGTTGTGTAGGATCACCTCACAGTAGTTGTCTGTGGTAGTTGTCAGTAGTTGTCTATGGATCTGTCAGTAGTTGTCTATGAATCAAGCTACTTGTCTATAATCTGTCAGTAGTTGTCTATGGATCAAGCTACTTGACCCGTGTTTGAGTCTGCTCTGGCCAAGGAAGTAGGGTCTTATAGTACAAAGTGAGGAGACGTGTATAAAGCACCTCCTTTGGCAGCTTCTTCATCAGGGAGCCACTGACATGTGTAGCAGGTAGTGGGAGCATAAGAGACTGGTGCAAAAGTACCCACTGCCTCCACCAGAAGTCTAAGAGTTACCTATCCATGCCATTGGTGTCAACTGCACCTTCCCACTAATCCACTCAAGGTTTCATGTCCAACTCAGGCCCTTCTCGTAAGCTATAGATACACAGAACTTATGGTGACTCAACATCTTCATTTCCCGTAGAGCGAAAAAAATCTCTGCAAGTATAAAGACAAAACTCATCAGTTTTCTTCTCCTCCCCTAAACTTGCAGTTTACCCTAATATTTCATATCTCAGGGATAGACAGCACTCAGGCACCTATGGGAGTCATTTTTTATTTCTTGGTCGCTTCCTTGCTCCATCCCTGCCCTGAAACACACAACTCAATACACACACAGGAACACATATATCTAATCAGTCACTGTTGTCCCCAGATCAATTAAAACAAAAACTGATTACCCCTCAAATTGAAAAATTTTCAGTAGCCTTCTGATAGCTGTCAATAAAGTTCAAAGTAAACTGCTTAGCTTGGCCTACAGGGCTGCTCATGATTGACGCTGGCCTTCCTCACCAGCCTCGCTGGCCACCACTCTTATGCTCTTCTGCATTTTCTTTTTTTTGACACAGGGTCTCCCAGCCTGGAGTGCAGTGGTGCCATCACAGCTCACTACAGCCTCAACCTCCTGGGCTCAAGTGATTTTCCCACCTCTGACTCCTAAGTAGCAGGGACCACAGGTGTGTGCCACCACGCCCAGCTAATTTGTGTATTTTTTATAGAGAAGAGGGTTTCACCATGTTGCCCAGGCTGGTCTCAAATGCCTGAGCTCAAGTGTTCCCTCCACCTTGGCTTCCCAAAGTGGTGAGATTACAGGTGAGCGCCACTGCACCAGGCCTGCATTTTTACCTATCCATTTTGCCTGAATGACTCTCCAGCTAGAGTAGCTTTTCTCACTTACGTGCTTTGGTTCCTGTTGGAACCTCTGCTTAGAATGCCTTCCTTTAAATCCATCTGAAATTCCTATAGTTCTTCAAGCTTTGAGGTTCAGCCTTGTCTAGCTCCCCTAGGCAGACTAAAGTAGTTCCTATATATACTTGTACATATATACTTGTAATTATTTTCATGTCTTTCTCCACTGACTGTCACGGGAGGCAAGAAGCAGGTCTTGGTCATTCTTTTATCTTCAACACTCAGACATTCTTTAAATGTTTGTTGAACTGATACCTTTGCAGGGTCCTCTTGGGCAGAAACACCACTCTGTAGGCATTTGCTTAAGTACCTTCATTATGGGAGCAGGAAGAGGCAGTTAGGGAGCATGCCTTCCTTAATATACCTGTCTCCTGCATTTCACTCATGCTTTGGGAATTGATAATATCAAGATAATTGCTTTTCAAGAGGAATCCATATATGGGAGGCAGTGGCCTGTAGAAGAAGATCCCTTTATTTTTAGCTGTATACAAACCCCAATGTGAGCCTAGTGAGCTAGCCCCGGTGTGTGAAGAATGCTAATGCCTAGGTCCACAGCACCTAGAGCATGGCTCCAGAGTGCCCATGTGGCCTCTATAAGAAGGAAGAACAAGAGCAGGCATCCAGGTGCCACCCCTTCCTTTCCTGGCACATATTATCTCACCACAGTGAAAGGATTCCATGGAACAACCTTTCCAAGAGATAGGAGAGGAGCTAGAATAAAAGTTTCCTTTCTAGCCATGTAGAAGCAAGAGATGGAGTATCAGGAGGGGCAGACTATACTGTAGCCTGGTTGCCAGGCAGCACTCTGAACCATGACTGTTTCCTAACAGTGGTATTTCTCCTCAGGAGCCAGGGAGCCATACCATAAGGCCAGCGACATCTGCTGAGGCATGGTTTTGAGTTAGGAAGAATCATTGAGAAGGCCTTATATACCAGTCCATTTTCAACCTTAATGACTCAGGGACTGGGCAGGAAGGAGGGGCGAAAAGGAAAGGAGAATTTTGTGGAGAAATTATTGACTCTTATTTGACAGATGTAAACATCAGATCAAGTGACTTGTTCAAGGACTTAGAGCTACAAGATGTCAGAGTCAGAATTTTAATGCAGCTCTAAATCGAGTCCCTGTTTCTTTTCACTGAAGCATTCATAATATATGTTATTTTTGGAAAAAATAGCTTATGGAAACAAGAGACTAATCTCACCTTTTGGCTACATGACCTTAGCTCTTACATGGTATGTGCCTGAATGACTTATGAACTAATCAGCTATTTAGCTGTTGAACCAATGATTGTTCCTTTACAAGATTGGTACAGATACATTCTTATAACAATTCTGACCCTTTATACATCTCTCATAATATCCAGGTACAAGTTTTGAGTGTTTATTTTCTTCTCTCCTGTTGAACTGAACTGAGTAGGGAAGAGGCAGAGAAAATGCGATAAGGGTATAGAATGACATAAAATCTGACTTCAGCTTAATCTTTATTGAGTTCAGCCAGTTGACGAGGAATGAAGGAAAAACAATCTTTTTGGCATCTCCAAACTAATTAACTTCATAACAGCTTCCATAATTGCATTTCTATCTAATAATATTAACTTAAAGGAATGATATGTTTATGTGGCTTTAAAGCAGGGTTTTCCATCTTTGTTCTATGGGTCCCTTCAGGAGTGAAATGGAAGGACAGGGAGTAGATAGTCCGCAGGCCCTTCCACTGGCCTCTGCAACCAAAGTGGCCCTGTGGTTTTTGTTTCACCTGTTGGGGTTCTCATTAAGCTTTCTTTGAATGAAGGATTTTGCTTTATTAAATAAGTTTAATTGTTTTATTAAGTAAGTTTAAAAACCATTGCCTTTAATCGGATTCTTAGAGCTATGTTGAGAGAAGATAGTAAAATTTAATTCAACTAATATTTGAGTACTTACCATGTGCTAAGCCCTGAGGAGACTGTACTGCTACAGCTACAGTCATTACTATTGCTTAGCAGGAAAAATGGATATTAAACAAGTAATTACAAGTGAGATGAACTTCGTAAGAGGAAAAATATAGTGTTATGATGGCATAGAGCAAGGAGACTCAACCTGGTCTCTAGGGCAGTGGTTTCTAAACCTAACCAGAGTAATTCAGAGAGCATTCCTAGTCTCTACCCCTCCCTAGGATGCCTCAGAGATTTTGATCTGCCCAGATTGGAATCTCCAAGCACTGTAGGGGGTGAGGGGCAGGGGGCAACAAGGGAAGGTGTCATAGAGACATTCCTGAGAAGTTACTTAAAGGTCTAGGGTAGCCAGACTAGACAGTGAGGTGGAGGATGGGGCCGGAGCAGCCTGGGCCCTGAGGAAAGCTGTATAGAAAGGCCAAGAGTGGAGGGGAGGTAAAGTGTGTTCAAGGAATTGACCAAAGCCCAGTCTTTAGACTTGGAGGGAGAGGGTGTCTCAGTATGTACATATTTCTAATATAGCATTTATCATGCTGTTTTGTATTGACTGCACCTCCCAGCCGTAAGTCTTTAGTGACCAAAGCCATATTTTGTTTACGCATGAAGCTGTAGCATCTAGTACTTAGTAGGAGCTCAATAAATAGTTGATGATCCAGTGAACAAAGTCTCTGCATATAGGGGCTTAGTTCAGAGTAAGAAATGGAAAAGAATATTAATAATTATGAAATAGGATAGTAACAACTTTTTTTAGGCCAGGCATGCTGATTCACACCTGTAATCTCAGCACTTTGGAAAGCTGAGGTAGGAGGATTGCCTGAGACCAGCCTGGGCAAGACAGTGGGACCCCAGCTCTACAAGAATTTAACAATTAGCCAGGCATGGTGCTGCATGCATGTGGTCTCAGCTATTGGGGAGGCCAAGGTGGGAGGACTGCATGAGCTTGGGAGGTTGAGGCTTCAGTGAGTGAGCTGTGTTCGTACCACTGCCCTCCGGCCTGGAGGGCTTTTTTTTTTTTTTAGACGTGGTTTCGCTCTTGTTGCCCAGGCTGGAGTACAACAGCACGATCTCGGCTTCCTGCAGCCTCTACCTCCTGGGTTTAAGCGATTCTCCTGCCTCAGCCTCCCTAGTAGCTGGGATTACAGGCACGTGCCATCGCACCAGGCTAATTTTGTATTTTTAGTAGAGATGGGGTTTCACCATGCTGGTCAGGCTGGTTTCAAACTCCTGACCTCAGGTGATCCACCTGCCTCGGCCTCCCAAGGTGCTGGGATTACAGGCATAAGCCACCGCGCCTGGCTTTTTTTTTTTTTTTTTTTTTTTTTTTTAATTGAGATAGTCTCTCTCTGAAGCCCAGGCTGGAGTGCAATGGCACGATCTCAGCTCACTGCAACCTCCACCTCCTGGGTTCAAGCGATTATCCTGCCTCAGCCTCCTGAGTAGCTGGGATTACAGGCGTCCGCCCCCATGCCTGGCTAAGTTTTGTATTTATAGTAGAGACAGGGTTTCACCATGTTGGCCAGGCTAGTCTCGAACTCTTGACCTCAGGTGATCCACTCGCCTTGGCCTTCCAAAGTGCTAGGATTACAGGCATGAACCACCACGCCCGGCCTCAAATGCAATTTTATGCAAAAGTCTTGATACATACCAAATCATTGTGGTTGTATACATGTAGGGGTTGCTTCTCAGTTAATCTCTTTCCCCATAACATTCCAACCTGTGCCTCTACACATTTTACTTTTATTATTACCTCTTCCTATTCATATCTACCTGGGGAGTTTCTACTGTTATTTCTTTCACATGTCAGTACCTGACTCCTTTTCTCTTCCATTTGCTCTAAAGTTAGATGCCCAGCCTGTCCTCCCAGCATCTGGTGCATACCTCTCTTTTGAACTACATCAGTGGTTGCAAACACAGTTTTGAGAAGCCTGTCCACTGCAGTATCCTGACATGTTTTAGCACCAAAAGCTTGAAATGAGAGGGGTTGGGATCCAGAGCGCATATCAAAGGATTGAATTTTGAGAGCCAATAGAAGACAGAGGGTGCAGATACAGATAGGATTGTAGTTGTGATAGGCATCTGAGCAGCTCCTGCTAGCAGTCATTCATCAGGGAGATAAAAAGCTGGGTGCCATTAACTGAAAGAGAGGAGAAATTAGACTAGGTGGGAAATAATCTTGGAGTGCTAGGTGGAAAGAGTAGGCTGGAAGGCTTACTAGAGAAACGTGGGGACATTAGGTGGCATTGTATCCCAGTAGAGGTTGTTGGTAATGACTTGTAATGGCATTACTGCACCATCCTCTCTGACTTTTTTTCCTCCTTTCAGTGATGCTCAGCTGTTTGGGTATAGACAGCAAATAAGATGGTTGGGTTGGGTCAGGCACAGTTGGATTTTATTAAGGGAGCGTACAAGAGGGACTCCTAAGAGCCAAGGGTGTGGATAAAGAGGAAAATGAATATAAGTATAGGAGGGGTGAAGAAAGTTGTGGGGTCAGTGGACTGGAGGTTTTAGTGAAGCTGAAGGATCATTTCAAGAAGGAATTTCATCAGGGCTTTGGAGAATCAGTGAATTCAGGGGACAGTACATTAATTTAATGCAAGATAGTGGATGGAAAGTCCCAAGAGTTGGAGGATATAGAGGTGTTTCCTGTTCACCGAGCATGAGATCCAGAGGATACATTTTTTGTTAATAAAGACATTTTAACAGGCAGAGCCAAGCTGCCTGTGTTGGAATCCCATCTCTGTCATTTACTAGCTGTGTGACTATATAATCTCTCCGTGTCTCGGCTTCTTCATCTGGAAAATGGGGATAAAAATAATACCTATCTAGTAATGTTGTATTAAGGGTTAAATGAGTTATTAATGTCTGTAAAAGCACTTCAATAAATACCACCGTATAGGAAGTATATATGTACTTATTAAATAAAAATAGTGTCTTCACTATATATTTAATATATAACTCTTTTAAAGTGTTAATGCCTAGCAACTGTTTCCTTCCTCTCCCCCTCTATTTATTCCCATAATCTTATAATTAAACCTTTGCCATATGCTCATTTGCACTAGTTCTCTACACATTTTTCATTAGGCTTGTAAGTCTGTGCTAATCATTCAGAAAAGTATATTTTAAATATCTCTATTTTATGAATTTTATTTTAGCTGTTAAACGTTTAATGAAAGAAGCGGCAGAATTGAAAGATCCAACAGATCATTACCATGCGCAGCCTTTAGAGGTTAGTTTCTATCTCCATGTTCTTCATATGGATTTTAATATTTAAAACAAATTCTTTAAAATTGCTTTTCATTGCTTTGAGTCATTACAGATGTGTGTGATGTAGTTTGACATTTTATTCACCATATTTCATGAATATTTCATTAGCCATTCCAAATCACTTTAGAAGAAACGGATTTTGTGGTCTTTATAAAATGGGTCTCAGATGCTAAGTTGAGGTTAGATCTTTTTTTTTTTTTTTTTTTTGAGGCGGAATCTCACTCTGTTGCCCAGGCTGGAGTACAGTGATGTG
Source organism: Pongo abelii (assembly GCF_028885655.2). Classification (NCBI taxonomy): domain Eukaryota; kingdom Metazoa; phylum Chordata; class Mammalia; order Primates; family Hominidae; genus Pongo; species Pongo abelii. Next base: position 90,055,511 of record NC_071990.2, on the reverse strand, counting down.
ATCTCGGCTCACTGCAACCTCTGCCTCCCAGGTTCAAGCAATTCTCCTGCCTCAGCCTCCTGAATAGCTGGGATTACAGGCCCGCACCACCATGCCCGGCTAATTTTTGTATTTTTAGTAGAGACGGGGTTTCACCATGTTGGTCAGGCTGGTCTCGAACTTCTGACCTCGTGATCCACCCGCCTTGGCCTCCCAAAGTGCTGGGATTACAGGCGTGAGCCACTGCACCCGGCTGAGTTTAGATCTTGAGTCTGAGGGAGGGAAGGTGGAAAGAACCCCAGATACTTTACAGTTTGGAAGCCTCTTGATGGGTCTCCGTAGCTACTCAAGGCTTTTTGTACAAACATCTCTGCCTCTCTCAGTCTTCTCATTTGTAAAAGGAGGGTATTTAAATATACTCAGGCAGGTTTTCATGGTAACAGTGGGAATAAAAATATCATAACTTAAGTGGAAGTATTTTGTAAACTGAAAAGTACATGGTAACTGTAAGATGACATTAAATATATTAACATTACCATTTTATAAATAAGCTCTTAGGCATCTATAAGGGATAATTTTTAAAGATTTGTTAAAATAACCCAAACATAGTAATTTTTTGATTATATAATTATCGTAATTTGCTATTCTTTCAAGGATTAATTTCCAATTTAAACCTGTAAGTTACTTATGAATATATAACAACACTCAGAAATTTTTAATGTGTTTATTTTAAAAGATTTTAGCTCAATGGAACATGAAAGCTAGATTAAATAGCTTTTACTTATAAATTTAATTTATCACTTATAGTCTCTAGACATCTCATGCATTAGAAACTATACTAGCAATAATATAAAGCATTTAATTTTTCTTGCTTGGTAATATTTCTAATATTCAGATAAAATGATCAAACTTTTCAATGTTATTAATTCCTTGTGGATTATTGTTTTTGTTCAGGATAACCTTTTTGAATGGCACTTCACGGTTAGGGGGCCCCCAGACTCCGATTTTGATGGAGGAGTTTATCACGGGCGGATAGTACTGCCACCAGAGTATCCCATGAAACCACCAAGCATTATTCTCCTAACGGTAAGAATTTTGGATTTTTAGAATGCTTGTGGCTTAACTCTTCCTGGTAGCTGCAAAATATAGTAAGCAAATCATTTTCATTAAGAAATAATAGAACAGTATAATTTTGCTTTTGGGGTCCAGGCCCTGGGACTACAATTTTTTTCCTCCAAAATAATTCCTAGGAAGCTGATGCATCTGAGAAGTAAAAATGATACAACTGAATGCATAAATGTCATATCATGGTTGTTAGGATTCAATGAATTAATATATGCCAAGTGCTGGGCATACACATCTGGCACTTCGTAAGTACTCACTAAAGGGTAGCTATTGTACCTTGTAATCATATTGTCTCCTTCAACTTCCCACCTTTCTTACACTCTCTTCCTCAGTTTTCTCATCTTTACAATGAGAATAATGATACCTACCTCATTGAGTTTATGTGGGATGAAAAATATCAGTATCTTATTGCATAGCTCTTAGAATAGAGCCTGACACAGAGTACTCAATAAGTGTTAGCATTATTATTACTGTTTATATCTCAGATTTTCTCTTTCTCTCCAAATTTACATATCTTTTCTTCATGTGAAGGCAAACTTTTTTTTTTTTTAGAGACACAGTCTTGCTCTGTTGCCCACGCTGGAGCGCAGTGGCACGATCATAGCTCACTGTAGCCTCAAACTCCTGGGCTCAAGCTATCCTCCCACTTCAGCCTCCTGAGTAGCTGGGACTATAGGCACATGCCATTGCGCCCAGCTAATTAAAAAGTTTTTTGGTAGAGGCATGGTCTCATTGGTCTTGAACTACTGGCCTCAGGCAGTCCTCCCGTCTCAGCCTCCCAAAGTGCTAGGATGACAGGAGTCACCATCATACCCGGCCAAGGAAAACGATTGATCTAATTCCTCTTTAATTGTTAAACTTTTCTTCTCTCATTTCTTTTAACTATGTTTAATTATCCCCTAACCTTGAAAAAAGCAAAAACAAACACAAAAACCTTTCTCTGTATCTGTTATCACTTTAAGCTGTGCCTGTTTTTCTCTTTGGTAACTTCCAAGGCATCCTTTCCCTAGTTTAGCCTGCTGCAGTCCACCTTCCACACATAGTGCCCTGTTGAAACATGAAACTACACCAGTCTCAGAGACCAGTTTGAGAAATCTCACTGCTTCTCCTCAGTCTTCATCCTGTTCTATCTCAGTTAAACATCTTACCCACACGGAGTAGCAAATGGTGAAACAACAGGTATTCATCAATAAATACCAAATTAATGCTGAAACAACAGGTATTCATCAATAAATACCAAATTAATGCTGCTTTTACCTCTATTTTGTATAACGGAGAGAGCATTTGTTTAAGAGCCAATAGGCCTAGATTCTGACTGGTGCTCTTTCCATTACACTATGGGTGGGTTACACAATGTCTTTAAAATTGTTTGCTCATCAGTCAAAATGAATGTTGTGTTTGGTAATTGTAATCACACCATAAAGTACCTGACATATAGAAGCTGCTTAACAAGTATTAGCTGATATAGAGAACTGCTAATGCTGGCAGTAGAGTTGGAGCAAGGTCCTGGAGACACTCCACTGTGTCAGGAGTCACTTTATTTAGTTGCTAGATCATGGGGAGAGCTAAGTGGTCTTCGGGGAGGGAGGGGCTGGTGCATGGGGAGACTGGTGGTGGTGGAGGGCAGTAGTTAGCAGCAGCTCTTTACCAACAAATATAGGTATATTTCAATAGTTAGCCAATGGTATGGTCATACTAACCACACTGGCTGAGAATCAGCCCTGATTTTCTTTTTTTTTTTTTTTACTTTTAGTACTTAAAGCATGTGTTTTTATTTTTATTTTTATTTTTATTTATGAAGTATTTATTGATCATTCTTGGGTGTTTCTCGGAGAGGGGGATATGGGAGGGTCATAGGATAATAGTGGAGAGAAGGTCAGGAGATAAACACATGAACAAAGGTGAACAAAGGTCTCTGGTTTTCCTAGGCAGAGGTCCCTGCGGCCTTCTGCAGTGTTTGTGCCCCTGGGTACTTGAGATTAGGGAGTGGTGATGACTCTTAAAGAGCATGCTGCCTTCAAGCATCTGTTTAACAAAGCACATCTTGCACCGCCCTTAATCCATTTAACCCTGAGTTGACACAGCACATGTTTCAGAGAGCAGGGGGCTGGGGGCAAGGCCATAGATAAACAGCATCCCAAGGCAGAAGAATTTCTCCTAGTCAGAACAGAATGGAGTCTCCTATGCCCACCTCTTTCTACACAGACACAGCAACAATCTGATCTCTCCTTCCTTTCCCCACACTTTCCCCCCTTCTCTTCAACAAAACCGCCATCGTCCTCATGGCCCGCTCCCGATGGTCGCTGTCTCTTTGGAGCTGTTGGGTACACCTCCCAGACAGGGCGGCCGGCCGGGCAGAGGCGCTCCTCACTTCCCAGACGGGGCCGCCGGGCAGAGGCACTCCCCACTTCCCAGACGGGGCGGCCGTCAGCCCTGATTTTCAACATTACACTCTTTCTGGTTCACTTCTCTTGAAAAGTCTTCTCCAACTTTCATTCAATAAGTATTTATTTATCCTTTCATTCATCACTGCTCTGAAAATCACACCTCTCTCAAAGCCTTTCTCCCCATGTCTTTCCTCACTAACATCTAGTTAGGTGATACTGAGTCCTTAGGTTGCGTCCTGGCCTCTTGCATGTCTTCTCTTTTAGATTCTTTTTTTTTTTTTTTTAACTTGAGATAGGGTCTCACCCTGTCACCCAGGCTGGAGTGCAATAGCATGATCACAGCTCACTGCAGCCTTGATGTCCCACACTCAAATGATCCTCCCACGTCAGCCTCCTGAGTAGCTGAGACTATAGTCACGCATACCACGCTTGTCTAAATTTTTTTTATTTTTATTTTTTGTAGAGACAGGGTTTCGCTTTGTTGCCCAGGCTGGTCTCAAGCTCCTGGCCTCAAGTGACCTTCCTACCTTAGCCTCCCAAGTGCTGGGATTACAGGCATGAGTCACCATGCCTGGCCTCTTTTAGATTCTTAACTGAGCCTAGCTCCATACTAGGCACATTAGTAAATCCGCTCCCCTCCCATCCCCCATCCCCTCCCCCTCCCCTCCCCCTCCCCTGTCCTTCCGCCCTCCCCACCCATCTTCCCTCCCCTTCCCTTCCCCCTCCCCCCTTCCACCTCCCCTTTTCCCCCTTCCCCTTTTCCCCCTCCCCCTTTTCCCCCTCCCCTCCCCCCATTTCCCCCTCCCCTCCCCTCCTTCCCCCCTCCCCCCTCCCCCCTCTTCCCTCCTCCCCCTCCCCCCTCTTCCCTCCTCCCCCTCCCCCTCCTTTCCCCCTCCCCTCTCCCCCTCCTTCCCCCTCCCCTCTCCCCCTCCTTCCCCCTCCCCCCTCCTTCCCCCTCCCCCCCTCTTCCCCCCTCCCCACCCATCTTCCCTCCTCTTCCCTTCCCCCTCCCCCTTCCCCCTCCCCTCCCCCCATTTCCCCCTCCCCTCCCCCCTCTTCCCCCCTCCCCTCCCCACTCCCCTCTCCTCCCCTTCTCTCCTCTTTTTTTTTTCTTTTCTTAGGGACAGGGTCTCACACTGTCACCCAGGCTGGCATGCAGCAATGCAGTCATAGTTCACTGTGGCCTTGAACTCCTGGGCTCAAGTAATCTTCCTGTCTTAGCCTCCCAAGTAGGTAGGACTAGAGGCACACGCCACCACTCCTGGCTAATTTTCTTTCTTTTTTTTTTTTTGCTTTTTTTGGTGACAGTGTCTCACTAAGCTGCTCAAGCTGGTCTTGAACTCCTGGCCTCAAGTGATCCTCCTGCCTCAGCCTCCCAGAGTGCTGGCATTACAGGCATGAGCCACTTCGCTGGCCAGTAAAACTTTACGTGTTAATTATTTAGATTTCAGTTGTGCAACTCAGTTTCAAAAGGTGCTGTAAAACACCTTTTAAAAACAGCTTTTATTATTCAGCATCCAACAAGTATTTTTGGAGTCTATAAAGACAAAAAATCTGTGTCCCATGAGAGGTTACATTTAAAAAAAAAATCTTTTTGGCTGGGCGCAGTGGCTCACGCCTGTAATCCCAGCACTCTGGGAGGCCAAGGTGGGTGGATCACAAGGTCAGGATATCGAGACCATCCTCGCTAACACGGTGAAACCCCGTCTCTACTAAAAATACAAAAAATTAGCCAGGCGTGGTGGCGGGCGCCTGTAGTTCCAGCTACTTGGGAGGCTGAGGCAGGAGAATGGCGTGAACCTGGGAGGCGGAGCTTGCAGTGAGCTGATATCGTGCCACTGCACTCCAGCCTGGGTGACAGAGTGAGACTCCATCTCAAAAAAAAAGAAACAAAAAACTTTTTAAGATAATCTCTAAAATTATTATATATAAATAGTATATTTTTACAGAAAGTATAAACATTAAACACATGTATTTAATTTTCTAAATGCATTGTTTATTCCTCAGGCTAATGGACGATTTGAAGTGGGCAAGAAAATCTGTTTGAGCATCTCAGGACATCATCCTGAAACTTGGCAGCCTTCGTGGAGTAGTAAGTGTTAATTTATAGGGAATATAAATCTCTTATAACTTCAGTCAATTCATAGTTATGAAGTATAATACTCTCTTTTTTCTTTTTCCAGACTAAACCCAGTTGCTTTTACAAAGCAATTGAGATTGATATTTACTTTTTTATTTCAGTAAGGACAGCATTATTAGCCATCATTGGGTTTATGCCAACAAAAGGAGAGGGAGCCATAGGTTCTCTAGATTACACTCCTGAGGAAAGAAGAGCACTTGCCAAAAAGTAAGTTTTGCATTTCATTCTTGTTGAGGTCTGAATAGTATTCAGGGTAATGGCTATTAGGAGGTAGGGCCTGCCTCTTACTATGTGACTTATTTTCTGAGTGACTGTAGCTACAGGATCTTATCTCAGCTTTGCTCTTTTAGAAATTCAGTTGTAATAATTTTCTTGGAGTGACCAGAATCTAAGTAATTTATTTAATGCCATCTAGTCTTAAAAAGTAGTTGATACTATTTCACTATTTTTTAAAAATTCAGTGGGAGATATGTTCTCCTGGAAAACAATACCAGTCATTTGTTTCCACTCATATGGCATTATAGATGGAAAAGAACCAGAGCAATTATTTGTAGCTTTCCACAAGATTACAAACCTCTTGAGGGCCAGGAGGGAATCCACTTTATCCATCTTTGCATCTAGCTTATAGCAGGTGCTTAATAAATGATCTGGAATAAAGCAAAAGAGATTTTATCAAGTTGTGATTGCCCAGTGGCAATCACAAACAGAGAAGTGATGCCTTCTCTGTTTTTTTCAGGTGCGGGTGCACTTTTGTCTATATGACCAAGATCAGTCCTTCCATTCAGAGTAGCCCCTCTTTGAGTAGTGCTGATACCTAATTTTTGATGTTGATAATTTTTCTGCTCTGGAGTCTGCTGCCTACCACCCTTCAGACATATTATGTTAATTAAATTATAGCATATTTTGCCCTAGCACACCCCAGAGTAGGCCCTCCACAGATACTTGCTAAATCAGTTAGATTTTAGCATCTGGAAGATTTGGTAGACTTCTTGGTCTTATAAGCAACTTTTCTTTTTAAACCTTATTTCCAAACTCTGGGGATGTACTTTATTTATACAACTCTTCATAGATTACACTATGTACTTTGAATATATAGTATTTGTTTTCATTCGATTTACTATATTGGTTTTTTTGTCTTGATGCTTTTATCCAGTTGATTTCATGTGCAAGGTAAAAAAAAAAAAGAACTGGAGTTCTTGTTCTTCTAGGCTTCTCACTGTATATTCTAGATTCTCAGTCTATAATAGAAACCTTTTAAAAAATGATTTTGGGCCGGGCATGGTGGCTCACACTTGTAATCCCAGCACTTTGGCAGGCCAAGACAGGTGGATTGCTTGAGTTCAGGAGTTCGAGACCAGCCTGGGTAAAATGGCGAAACCACATCTCTACAAAAAAATACAAAAATTAGCTGGGCGTGGTGGCACGTGCCTGTAGTCTCAGCTACTTAGAGACTGAGGTGGAAGGATTGCTTGACCTGGGGAGGTTGAGACTGCAGTGAGCCATGATTGTGCCACTGTACTCAAGCCTGTGGGACAGAGTTGAGACCTTGTCTCAAAAAAAAACAAAGATTTTTGCATTCAACCATGGTAGCGTGCTACCATTATGGATAAACTAATACATTCAAAATAAACACTCTCCTTAAGGTTCATCTGACTCAGTTAAAAGTGAACACATTTTGAAGCAAATAATTTGTATATAACCAATTCTCAAAGGTGTGTGGACAACAGTGCCACTTCTGGTAAAACAAGAGATACTCATCAATAAATACTAAATTAGGCTGGGCACAGTGGCTCATGCTTGTAATCCCAGCACTTTGGGAAGCTGAGGCAGGAGGATCGCTTGAGCCTAGGAGTTCTGTCTCTACAAGAAAAAAAAAAAAAAATATATTAGCTGGGTGTGGTGGCACACACCTGTGGTCCTAGCTACTTGGGAGGCTGAAGTGGGAAGATCATTGGGGTCTGGGAGGTTGAGGCTGCAGCAAGCCATGAGTGCACCACTGCACTCCAGCCTGGGTGATAGAACGAGGAGACCCTGTCTCAAAAAAACAAACAAACAAACAGAAAAACTAAATTATTGCTACTTTTACATATATTTTGTTTATATGATATTTCATAATTTTAAATAGCATGTTCTTCAAGACCTAAGGTTTTTAAATAGAACTAGAAGTACTATGAAAAACAATTTTTTAGAAAGAAGTTTAACAATGTAACAATATATATTTTATATATGATGCATGTTTACTTTCAGTCATTCATATCCTCAGAGGACTCTTGTAAACTTCAAGGAAGTTTTGACTGTATCTGGAATACAAAGGGAAAAATGGAAAAACAAATATATTTTAGAAAATAGTCTAGTTAACAGGCATATCCTGAGTTTCTACTTCATATATAATCAGTAATAAATTAAGTCTTTGGATTTTCTGCAGGTTCTCCCAAGTCTTTCAAGTTATACTGCTATTTGTGAGGGTTTTTTTTTTCCCTAGAAATATCTGTAAATTCTGTGTTTAATTAGTTTCTTTACTGCTTTATATATATATTTCTGCTAACAGATAATTGGATCTTGTTAAAGGACTTTTTTCACAGCCTTAAAATAGGTTTCTTATATATGATCTCAAGGACAGTATAATAGACAATTTTCTCATTGTATAGATGTAAAACTTATTTTTCTTTAGATAGTTTATTGGAAAAAATAGGATCTGAGCCCTGGATTTTTTTAAAGCCAGCCTAACATTTACTTGTCTCAGGACTATAATCATTACATTAATTTTCTAATTCATAGCATGTAGATAAATGTGATATGGAATATTCCAGTGTTCCTTTCTTTTAAGTTTAATGATTGAGCATGTGAGTGTCTCAGTAAGAGGGAATTAAACATTTAACTATTTGATTTATTTTCATTTAAAAAATCGTTTTCTACCAGATCACAAGATTTCTGTTGTGAAGGATGTGGCTCTGCCATGAAGGATGTCCTGTTGCCTTTAGAATCTGGAAGCGATTCAAGCCAAGCTGACCAAGAAGCCAAAGAATTGGCTAGGCAAATAAGCTTTAAGGTACTATAAATTTTTAAATAAATTCTAATCGTGTAACCCTTTTGTTTACTGCTGTATTCTGCATAGAAAGGAAAGCAATGCAGTTCTATTACAATATAACATTTGCCAATGTTTTTCTTTTTTCATATTTTTTTATTTTTAATTTCTGTGGTTACATAGTAGGTGTATATATGTATAGGGTACATGAAATGTTTTAATACTGGCATGGAATGTTTTTCTTATTACAGAATTCCTAACTACATTCATGAAAGCTTTAAAGAATAGTGAGTGAGTGAAACTTGAACTCTGGTATACAATGCCAGGGTTCAAATCCCAGCTCTGTTGCTTATTAGTAGTATGATGTCAGACATATTAATTAACTACTTTGTGCCTTTTTATTATCTATAAATATCTATAGGATATTTTATTATCTATAAATATCATAGGATTGCTGTGAGTATTGAATTAATATATGTAATACGTGTGTTGCATTCAGAACTGTCCCTGGTGCTTAATAAATTCTAGCTATTATTACAAAATATATAGATAAGCAACAAGAAGAAAATGATGGCCGGGCACGGTGGCTCACGCCTGTAATCCCAGCACTTTGGGAGGCCAAGGCAGGCAGATCACCTGAAGTCAGGAGTTCGAGACCAGCCTCAACATGGAGAAACTCCGTCTCTACTAAAAATACAAAATTGGCCAAGCATGGTGGTACATGCTTGTAATCCCAGCTACTCGGGAGGCTGAGGCAGGAGAATTGCTTGAACCTGGGAGGCGGAGGTTGCGGTGAGCCGAGATCGCACTATTGCACTCCAGCCTGGGCAACAAGAGTGAAACTCCGTCTCAAAAAAAAAAAAAAAAAAAAAGAAAAAGAAAATGACATTCATAATCTCACCCCCAAGAAATAGCTACTGTTAATCTTTTGGCATCCCTCCTGTATATTCCTTTTTTCTGTATATGTTTTACCCAAACATAGGATTATATAGTATTTTAATACTTTGAGTATTAAATATTTAATTATTGAAGGTATTAGCTGGGCCCAGTGGCTCACGCCTGTAATCCCAGCACTTTGGGAGGCTGAGGCAGGCAGATCACGAGGTCAGGAGATTGAGACCATCCAGGCTAACACAGTGAAACCCCGTCTCTACTAAAAATACAAAAAATTAGCTGGGCATGGTGGTGTGTGCCTGTAATCCCAGCTACTTGGGAGGCTGAGTCAGGAGAATCGCTTGAACCTGGAATGCGGAGGTTGCAGGGAGCCAAGATCGTGCCTCTGCACTCCAGCCTGGGTGACAGAGTGAGACTCCATCTCAAAAAAATATAAATAAATAAATACATACATACATACAGACGTAAAGTATTAAGTATTTAATCCTTCTGGAATTTAATTAGCTTCACAAACAGAAATGTCAACCTGCATTAAGCAGCATGCTCTCTTCCTCCTCCCTCTCCACTTCTCTACGGACTGTCTGTCTTTCCAGGTCCAGTTCCCTTCTCTTTTATTGTAGTGCCTGGAGGAGGAGTTGCTCAGAACATGTTTACTTTCTTCCTTCTGAGGATTCCTATTACACTTAAAATTGCTTCTGAAAAATCTCAGGACCAAATGTGTTTTGTACATGAGAATTTTTCAGACTTAAGAAAAGATCTTACATATACCATTTATTAACTAACCTGCTACCATTTATTAACTAACCTGCCGTGCGATCTGGGGCAGCACCTCATAATCAAATCCATTAGGATTTCTTCAGCAAATCTGGGAATATTACATTAATGTGGGATTAATGTTTACACTAATGTGGGATAAAGACTATTCATAGCTTCACATCAGCTCATATCAGGCTTTGCCTAAAAATTACCAAAAAAAACCTTGAGTTTTGAGAGCTTTTTAGCATTGTGGATTGTGAACCATGGGTGTTAGTTTTGTCCCTCATCAAGTAACGGGTTCTTGAGAACAGGTGTTGTTTATGCTTCTTCCTATGATACCTAGTACGATGTTGGACACAAGAGTGCTCAGTGCTTAACTGCCTGATAATAGATATTCAACTAGCAATTAAAATAAATCCAACAGAGGGGATTTAGCAGGTTGTAGATTGTATATGTTTCCTGTTGTAACACTGCTCTTGGGTCTATCTTGTTTATAGGCAGAAGTCAATTCATCTGGAAAGACTATCTCTGAGTCAGACTTAAACCACTCTTTTTCACTAACTGATTTACAAGATGATATACCTACAGCATTCCAGGGTGCTACGGCCAGTACATCGGTATGGCTCTTATCTTTTAATATATATGTATGTCTCTATCATTATCACTGTTTGCAATAGGAGGAGAAGATCCTGGATCCAATATCTGAAAAATTTGGTTCTCTTAACAGCTGGATTCTAACTCATCAGTCCCGCTAATGAATTATATTATGTTGAGCAAGTTGTTCATGCTTTCTGGCCTCAGTTTTCTTTTTTGTTAAATGGGGCTGGATTAAATAATTTTTGTCTTGTGCCTCCAGAATTCTGTGATTCTCTGAAAAGTTAATTTTAATATAGTGTTAGACTGAATAAAACAAAATATCCATATGTTAGCCACTTTCTAAATAGACACTATTTTTGGCAGGATTGTTCCGCTGCATTAAGGTACTGACTTAATAAAGTCATAGAGCCAAAAATTTACTTAGACTTGCTCTGTCCAACACAGTAGCCACCAGCCACATACAGATGTCTACGTTTAAATTTAATCAAAATCAAGTAGAATTTAAAATTCAGTTCCTCAGTCACACTAACCACATTTCAAGTGCTCCATAGCCACATGTGGCTAATGGGTACCATATTGGACAGTGTAGACGTAAACATTACTATCATCACAAAATTCTGTTGGACAATGCTACCTCGTATATAGTTGTGTCCAGTAAATAATTGTTGAATAAAAGAAGGAATGCTATGAGTGTTGTTAGTGGTGCCCTGACCTGTTGTCTAAGAAATTGGTTGGCCTAGGTGATCAGAGAGAGTGATGTAAAAAATATGACTGGATTGGTGCCAAAAAATTAGGATTATGGGAAAAAAATGATTTTCCTTCCTGTATATAAAAGATGAACTGTCTTTTGAAGTCTTTTTGGTAATGTATTGTTTGGTTAAGTAGTCACATCTTTTTTGTTGTTGTTTCTCCAGTTTATTGAAGACTTTAAAGGGTGAGGGAAAATTGAAATAGAAGTTGGGCAAATATGGATTTGCCCTTTACCCAGCAATAACGTACATAAAGTGGGACTGAATAGTCTTGAGTGAGTCTCTCCTATTCAGAGAGTAAGCTGGGCAGAGAAAAGTTGGTTGAAGAAGAACAGGGTGGTAGTCTAGGGGGACTGAAGATGGAGGTCCAAGAAAAAAGTGTGTAGGGATGAGTTTAAATCATTTTTATGTGATCCCAGTGTAATTTTATGAATTGCAGGGGAAAATAATGAATTAATTTTAAAGTCAGTATGTTTTAGTTCAAGATATTGAAAAAGCTTTCTAATTACTTTTTATTTCATAGTTTTTTTTCTAATAGAAGCATTCTATTACAAAAAGGAAGGTGGTAATCTTTTTTCACCTTTTAGGACAGCCTCCTAATGTTTGTGATGTATTTAAATCTTTTGTGTATTTTCAGTCTATGTTAAGTCCTCTTGTTACATATTCCAGTTATACTTATTCCAGTTGTAATTTACTTTGTAATTATTTATTGTCTATCTATCTTCCCAGAATGTAAGTTCTGTGAGGGTCAGGGGTCTCTTTCAGCTTCTCCACTGTATCCCCAGTGCCTGGCTTAGTGCCTTCTATATAGTAGAGTGCCAATGTTTATTTGCTGATTGAATGAATGAATCTTAGGACTGGTACTTTTAAAAAATGCTAGGAATACAATTAAATAAATCAAGAAGTTTAAGTCAATTAGAGTGTACAAATAATGATGTTATTATAGTAGTACTTCTTGTTTTGATTTAGTACATAAAACTTAGAATTCTTATTCATAGATACAGGTCATTAATTGAGACTATTTTTGGTTAAAATACCAACAAGCAATAAATTGTCTAAAATTGCAAGTTTTTAATTATATTTACATATAAACTATCTCAGAGTATGATTATATAATTTGACCACTATGAAAGTAACTGAAACCTGGTTTGGCTAAGGGTGGTTATTTTACATTAGTGTAATATAAATTAATTGAGATGTTATACATCAAATCCCAGATAAGCTATGATTTTTTTGCTGTTGTTAGCCTTGAGGAGAGGCAAGACATTGCCACAACTCTAAATACAGCAGATAACATCAGGCCATCTGTTGCTTTTTAATGCAGATATTTTAGCATCAAAAAGCAATGGGAAATGTAGAAATGGGAAAAACACTGAAGGCAGTTTTGTTCTTGCAGTCTGTCAGATTTTCTCCTGTTCCCAGGGTAGGGATCGAGGTTCTGAATAAGCCATTTCATTTCATATTAAAAAGCAAAACTCCCTCACACATGCTGGTTATTCTAGAAAAATTTATATATATATCACTAGGGACTTAACTAAGAATGTGATTTTTTATTTTTTTAAGGGAGAGTCTCACTCTGTTGCTCAGGTTGGAGTGCAGGCATGTGATCATAGCTCACTGAAGCCTCAACCTCCTGAGCTCAAGTGATCCTCTTGCCTTAACCTCCCAAGTAGCTAGGACCACAGGTGGGCATGACCACACCTGGCTAAGTTTTAAAATTTTTCTGTAGCAATAGTGTCTCACTATGTTGGCCAGACTGGTCTCAGATGCCTGGGCTCAAGCAGTCCTCCTGCCTCAACCTCCCAAAGTGCTGTATGATTGTTTTAAATAGGAAAAAATTTAGAATTTTATATCAAGGCACTTGATTTTTAGTCAGTGATATACCATCCAAAAGGCATCTGAGGCTGGGCACATTGGTTCATGCCTATAATCCCAGCACTTTGGGAGGCCAAGGCAGGAGGATCGCTTGATCCCAGGAGTTCAAGACCAGCCTGGGCAATGTAACAAGATCCCATCTCTAAAAAAATAATGATTAAGAAAATAGAGACAAAAGGCATCTGAAACATAAGAACCTAATTAAAACATTATATGTATATACATATTTTCATTAAGTGTATGTGTTAAAATATCATCTAGAGTCAATGTTTTAAGGGATTGTTTTTCTAAATATATTAATAAAACTATTAAAAGGCCAAAAAGCTGTCCTAAGTTATGACTTTTTTTGAACCTAAATTTAGATGCCCCTCAAGGGATATATTATTAGCAACAATCATTCTTGGTAGTGTTGCCCTTAGTCATATGTTGTCCTCTGAGATTGTGTATTCTTGAATAGATAACAAGTATATTTACAAATCTTCTTTGCCAGTTTCAAACAAAGTTTCTTAAAATTTCCTAGTATGGAGTCCAGAATTCCTCAGCAGCATCCTTTCATCAACCTACCCAACCTGTAGCTAAGAATACCTCCATGAGCCCTCGACAGCGCCGGGCCCAGCAGCAGAGTCAGAGAAGGTTGTCTGCTTCACCAGATGTAATCCAGGGCCACCAGCCAAGAGAAAACCACACTGATCATGGTGGATCAGCTGTACTGATTGTCATCCTGACTTTGGCATTGGCAGCTCTTATATTCCGACGAATATATCTGGCCAATGAATACATATTTGACTTTGAGTTATAATATTGTTTTGTGACTTATGAGCTGTGACTCAACTGCTTCATTAAACATTCTGCATTGGGTATAATCTAAGAATTGTTTACAAAAAGATTATTTTGTATTTACCCTTCATTCCTTTTTTTGATCCTTATAAGTTTAGTATAAATATATCTAGACATTCAGACTATGTCTAGCAGTTACGTCCTGCTTAAAGGGACTGGAAGTCGAAGTTCCTTGTCTCACTATTTGATCTGCTTTGCAGGGAAATAACTTGTTTTTTCTCATGCTTCATCTTTTTATGTAAATTTGTAATACTTTCCTATATTGCCCTTTGAAATTTTTGGATAAAAGATGATGTTTTAAGTTCCAATGAGTATTACTAGTTACTCAATACCACTTATTGAGTACTCTGTTTCTACGTATGTAGAATGTATAGGGATAGAAGAGTTGAAAAGGGAAAGCAAAACTCCTCAAGTAGCTTCCTTAAAATGTCATTCATAGGAGATGTACTGGGATTGCTCATTCTGTGACTTTATTTGTGTCCTAAACATTCTTCAGTGAAAATAATTTTATTACAGTCAAACATTTATGAGGAAATGAGATCACATCTTTGTCACTGGATGCTACTTGAAGAGGGAGTACTTTGTATGCTACTTGAAGAGGGAGTACTTTGTAACCACTTTGATATGCTGTTATCACCACCCCCTGCCACCTGCTGCCATAATCACACAAATTTAAAAAGAAATAAAACAGTCTTCCATAGATTTCTAAGGAAGAAAGGGCCCAGGCCGGGAGATCGCTTGGTTTTCTTCCAGAAGTTAAATGGGGGAATCTGAAGATTTGAATGTTTGGTCTGCTTTGAAATGTATGTCTTTTGGGATGTATTATATGCCTAGCTTTATAATCAGTATAAATTTTAATTATTCCAGGAATATGCATAATATTGAAATATTTCATGTACTATTTTAATAGAAAACCTCAGGGCCCAAGTAACAGTGATAGAAGTTAGAAAAACCTTTACTTAGAATTGTCCACCTAGTCAGAGCCCAAGGAAGAATTTTCAGTGGAAAAATTAATATATAACTTAGTGCTAGCTAGCTCCACAGACTCTAGTAGATAATATTATCATCATAATGGCTGGTGAGACCATATAATCACAGAAAAACATTGCCTTCAGCATGTTCAGTTCGCAGCACTGAGGGCACTCTTGAGGGTGTTGTTAATGAAGATTTAATTTTTAAATACAGGTGGTTCCAAGCTTTCAAACAGGTTATGCTCCAAAAGTGTTATTTGTAAGTTAATTTTTTTACAAGTCCAACAATGTTGGAAATGGTATTTAGGTTCTATATCGGTCCACGAAAGTTAGCCCATATGTATATCTTGAATAGTATAGGGGAGGGTATTCATAAAGTCCTTATGTGGTTTTAACTAAGTGAAATTATGGACAAGAGAAATAATTGTAAAATCATCTTAAAGGCAAATTTAATTTTTACTCCTGTTTATGGGATGTTCGTTCTATTAACTGTCAGACACAATTTCTGTTTTCATCTGAGAGCCAGTTTTCCTTTATTTCTACATCTAAAATAAGAACATATTGTACACTATTATATAATACAGAATTGTCTTAAACTTTAATAAATTCGCATTTTAAAGGTGTTTACAGATTATTTTTTATATCTGTAGCTGAATTTGTTAAAGTCTAAAAAACTCAAGGACTTTATGAAGATCTCATTATATGAGGAAAATCATAGGTTACCATTTTATAACTCTATTGCCATAAGAAAATACATTCTAAAATCTTGATTTGAAACATATTAGAAACCTTGATTCAGTGCTCAGTGGTCTCCTAGTAAGAAGTCACTGACGGTAGCATCATATGAGAAGAAAGAAATCCCCACCACCTCAACCTCTGCTGAGATTGTGTGCTAGGAACAGTCTTCCCTCCATTTCCCCTCAGTCAAACTTGAGCCAGCCTCTGGATCGATGTGATCTTGTTGCACGTTTCCATGGGGTGTACCTACTTACACTTTAAGCCAATCCTGCTGCATTCACTGCTAAGTTAAATAAAAAGCCAAGAAGATTTTGCATTGTGCAGATCCTTTGCTATCTGACTTGCATCTCTTCCCTCCCCTGTCAACTAGCCACCTGCTTGTGTTGGGATATTTTTTAGCACCTGAAGCACCATCTGAAAGGGGCACCATTTTCTTCTTCCCTTTCATCTCACATATGCTCCCTAAAAATCCTTAAGTTGTCAATCTGATCCCCAGTGTGAGGTTAATGAGCAAAATTGGTCTTTGGGGCCCTTTTTGTCCAAGCCCCACTGAAAGGCCTCTTCAGAAAACTATTATCTTTAAAGCCCTACTTTAACTCCTTAATTCCAGCATACAGCTAAAACTGGATGTATATTCTGGTAAGTAAAGGCTGAGGACCCCTCTTTAATCCTCAGATCTAGATAACTCATGACATTTTATTTGACCAACATAGCACATGATGAGATATCAAGGTAATTAAAATAGCATGGTTGAAAAAAAAAATACGTAATCTGTTTCACCTGTAACTGTTTAAGCCAATAAACTTTTCAAAATTTATGTAATGTGGGGCTTTTATGTAGCACTTTACGTTTTCATGCTGCTTATTGTTTTATTCTACTGAAATAAATGAATTTCAAGATTCTCAACTTTTTTTAATTTCAAAAATTGTTTATTGTTTTGACTATAGGAATACAAAATTTCCTATTTCGGGAGAATAAGAACTCTTTTTGTCATTTTTGGCTATGAATTAACTTTCTGGTCTCTTGAGACCACCCGTTTTTATAGATCAGAATCAGAAAACAAGTAAACCTCACTCACGCATTTGGACTCATTTGAACAAAAATCTAGGCCGAAATACTGAAAAGCCTATGTGTTTTTTTAATTGGAAGTATATGTAAGGTTAATGCATTTAGTGAACCTGACTAACAAAGACTAATGTGCATATTAACAGATGTACTTTTTAAGGTTTTATGGGAGGCTGTGCATTGCTCAAAAGCTGTTGGGAACACCTTCTGAACAGTTGCCTTCAGAACTAGTTTGAGCTGCTCAATAAAACCAGTGACTTTACTCATACCTTGTTTTTGACCAAAGGTTGTATTCTTTACATCATCCAGTCTTGTTTCTCATCCATTCTACCTCCTGGAATATTTCTCTCACATCTTTCCACTTCCCTAACTAGGCACTATCCTATTTAGCTATTAACTCCTCCAAATTGGTGCAGTAACCTCCTAACAGGTCTCTAGTCTCACCCCATTCCTTACATTGCAGCCAGAGTTTTCAATATACAGACCTGATCCCTTCTCTCCTGTTGCTCTTAGATAGGGTGAAACCCTTAACATAAAGCACAAGGCTGTGTGTGACTAGAGTCCCACCTAGGTTTCTGGCATAATCAGACCTCAGCAAATGCCTCTGGGGCCTTCCCACAGCTCTGACCTCGATCCACTGGGGCTATACCCTGCCCTGAGAAAAATGAGCAAATAAAGTTATACCATCCACTACCTCACACCATATAAGAAAATTAACTCAAAATGGATCAAAGGCCTAAATGTAACAGTTAAAACTATAAAATTCTTGGAAACTTAGTAAACGTGACAATGGAATATGCAGTGGTTTCTTAAATATGATATCAACAGCACAAGCAGGTCTGGCATGGTGGCTCAGGCCTATAATCTCAGCATTTTGGGAGGTGGAGGATCACTTGAGGCTGGGAGTTTGAAACCAGCCTGGGCAACGTAGCAAGACCCTGTGTCTACAAAAAATTTTTAAAAAATTAGCCTGTAGCCCTAGCTATGCAGGAGGTGGAGGTGGGAGAATTGCTTGAACCCAGGAGTTCGAGGTTACAGCGAGCTGTGATAGCACCACTGCACTCCAGCCTGGGCTACAGAGCAAGATCATATCTCTTAAAAACAAAAACAAAAACAAAAACAAAAAAAAGAATACACACACACACACACACACACACACAAGCAACCAAAAAAAAAAAAAAAAAAGAAAATTACATTTCTTTAAATAAAAAACTCTTGTGTGTCAAACAACACCATTAAGAAAGTGAAAAGACAACACAGAATGGGAGAAAATATTTGCAGATCACGTATCTAATAAGGGACTTGTATCTGAAATATCTAAATAATTACAATTCAGTAATAAAAAGGAAATAGCCTGATTTTAAAATGGCAAATAATTTGAATAGAGATTTCTACAAAGAAGATATCCAAATGCCCAATAAGCACCTGAAAAGAAGCTCAACATCCTTAGTCATTAGAGAAATGCACATCAAAACCACAATGATTCTAGTTTACACTCACAAGGATGGTCAGAACAAAAAAGCCAGATGGCAAGTGTTCGTGAGGATGTGGAGATACTGGAACTCGCATACATTGCTGGTAGGAAGGTAAAATGGTGCAGCCACTTTGAAAAACAATTTGGTAGTTCCTCAAAAAGTTAAATATAAAGTTACCATATGGCCCAGCAATTTCACTGCCACATATAATATCCAAAAGGAATGAAAACATTTACACACAAACTTGTACACAAATATTCATAGCAGCATTATTTTTAATAGCCCAAAAGCAGAAACTCAAATGCCCAGCTGATGGATAAGCAATATGTTATATCTATACAATGGAATATTATGGCCATAAAAAAGAATGAAGTGATGATATATACTTCATTGATGAACCCTGGAAACATTATGCTGAGTGAATGAAATCAGATACAAAAGGCTGCATATTATATCATTCTATTTACATAAAATGTCCAGAATTGACAAATCCATAGAGACAGAGACTAGTATTGGTTGCCAGGGGCTGAAGGGAATGGGAAAGGGGAATGACTTCTAATGGGTATGAGTCTTCTTTTAGGGGAGCTGCATAACTGAATATTCCAGTATTCCAAAAGCCACACATTAAAGGGGTGAGTTTATGGTATGTGAATGATATTTCAATAAAGTTGTCGTTAAAAAAAATTATACCATCCAACAATGGTTTTCTCCTGACTGTAATTACAATAATTGAACTATTGATAAAAGGGCTTTAAAGTAAAAGATTGGTAGGACCTAAAGTTGTCTACATGCAACAAAACAAATATTTTTTGAAAACCAACACCTTAAGCTGCCTTTGCAAAAATTATAACTGAGAAAATTATGACAGTAAAAGAGATCTGACCTGACTCTTATCTTGCTTCTGACCTCCCAGCTGCCCTTGTTCATTCCTGGGCGTAGGCTAAACTAACTTTGGGAGGAGCTTAGTTTGTAGTTTAACTTTGAAACAAAGACAGTAACGGCCCTTTTCCAAAACAAGCCCCCTATCCACCAAATTATCTTGAAAGCCACAATCCCTGAGTTTTCCAGCAGACTGATTTGAGTAATAATAAAACTCCAGTCTTCCATACAGCCAGCTCTGCATGAATTAAACTCTTTATTCCAATTCCCCTGTCTTGATGAATTGGCTCTGCCTGGACAGTGCGCAAGGGGAACTTGTTGGGTGATTACACATCCAGGCACAATCCTAGGGTTCCAGCCTGTCCTTTATAAGCTTATTCCAAATGGAAGTAAGGAAAAGAAAGCTCCTTTGAACAAAATCTATGGAAAAGAACTTTAATAGGCCTCATGCCTCCCACTACCAAGTCTTCAGGAGGAGTAGGACTTTTAAACAAATTCCCTTGATAATTCTGAGGCGTGGTCAGATTTGGGAACCACTGAATTAGTCCCTGTAATGAATTACTCCCAGCCTCGAGTACCTATTTAACCCATTGTCATTTGGCTTCCTGCTGCATTTCACAAGTGAAACTGCAGTTACAGAAGTCAGGAATGATGTGCTGTTGCCAGATCTAGTAACCTATTTTCTGCCTTTGCCTTGCTTGACCTCTTCACAGCACTGCATGTTGACTACCCTCCTCCTTGAAGCTCTTTCTTTGGTTTTCATAGTCAATTTCTTTTCTAGTTCTTCTGTAAGAAGAAAATAAAATTTTGGAACCTCCTAGATTTATTAAGCCACCGGGGAAAGTTAAGCCCTGGAAACTGACTCACAGCACATGGCTGTTTTTCCTCTCTGGTACATGACCATTACTTCCTGACCTTTGTGTTGAAATGTTATACGCTAACCAGACACCTCATTCTTCATTCAAACCTAGACTAAATAGTGCAGTGATAAACATATTGTAAGAGTTAAAGAAAAAGGAAAGAAACATGAAAAGTGGCTCAACAGTCAAAGACAGGTTTGTTTTGGAGAATAAACCTGAGAAGGGCTTCTGGCTGATTTTTTGGTCAGGAGTGTTCTCTCTTACAGACTAACGATATTTAAGGGTTTAGGAAGAGGGGAGCTTATCCTAGGTTCAGAGTGTTTCTATGTGAGGAGAAGGTTACTGTGGGGTTGAAATGTCTCTGGTTGGAGAGGAAGCTATCTCCTGGTTGGCATGTTTCTGGTTGGAGCGGGTTTATCTTAGGGGTTGGAATGTTTCTGGTTATTCTGACATTAGCCATTAGGCTGATGTTTTGGGGCTGGATTTAGGCAGTTTTGTTTTTTAATCAAGGTAAATTTAAAATAGTGGTGTTTGTCCAAGATGGTGAAGCTCCTGCTCTGTTACATATGAGTGCAGGTATCTTTTTGATATCTTTTGGGTATATACCTACTAGTGGGATTGCTGAATTGAATAGTTGTTCTATTTTTAGTTCTTTGAGAACTATCCGTTCTGTTTTCCATAGAGGTTGTACTAATTCACATTCCCTTTTCTCTGCATTCTTGTGAACATCTTTTGTTTTTAGACTTTATAATAATAGCCATTCTGACTAGCGCAAAATGGTACCTCATTGTGGTTTTAATTTGCATTTCTCTGATGGTTAGTGATGTTGAGCATTTTATTTTATATGCTTGTTGCTGCTTGTGTGTCTTCATTTGAAAAATGTTCTTGTCCTTTGCCCACTTTTTAATGGAGTTACTTGTTTTTGTTGTTGTTGAGTTCTTTGTAGATTCTGGATATTAGCCCTTTGATGCATAGTTTGCAAATATTTTTTCTTACTCTATGGGTTGTCTGTTTACTCTGTTGATTGTTTCTTTTGCTGTGCAGGAAGCTTTTTAGTTTAGTTAGGCCCTGTTTGTCTATTTTTGGTTTTGTTGCACTGGCTTTTGAGGACTTGGTCATAAATTATTTGCCCAGGCCAATGTCCAGAAGAGTTTTTCCTAGGTTTTCTTCTAGGTTTTTGTAGTTTCAGGTTTTATGTTTAGGTATTTAATCCATCTTGAGCTAATTTTTGTATACTGAGAGGTATGTGTCTCGTTTTATTCTTCTGCATATGGCTATCCAGTTTTCCCAGCACCATTTATTGAAAACAGTGTCATTTCCCCAGTGTGTATTTTTGTTGGCTTTGTCAAAGATCAGTTGGTTGTAGGTATGTGGCTTTATTTCTGGATTGTATATTCTGTTCCATTGATCTATGTGTTGATTTTTATATCAGTGTTATGCTGCTTTGGTTACTACAGCCTTGTAGCATAATTTGAAGTCAGGTAAAACCTCCAGCTTTGTTCTTTTTGCTTAAGATTGGTTTGGCTATTCAGGCTCTTTTTGGTTCCACGTGAATTTTAGAATTTTTTTTTTCTAATTCTGTGAAAAATGATTTTGGTAATTTGATAGGGAATGCATTGAATCTGTAGATTGCTTTGGGCAGTATGGCCATTTCAACGATATTGATCCTGCCAATCCATGAGCATGGGATGTTTTTTCATTTTTGTTTGTGTCATCTAGGATTTCTTTCATAAGTGTTTTGTAGTTCTTAAAGAGATCTTTCACCTCCTTGGTTAAATATATTCCTAGGTATTTTATTTTATTTTTGTAGCTATTGTAAAAGAGATTGCCTTCTTAATTTGGTCCTTGGCTAGATCTTTACTGGTGTGTGGGAACACTACTAATTTCTGTACATTAATTTTGTATTCTGAAACTTTACAAAATTCATTTATCAAATCTAAGAGGGCTTTTATGGAGTCTTTTTAAATTTTTCATCATCCTCCATGGTTGGATTTTGTGGAGTTTTTAGGATTTTCTAGATACAAGATCATATCATCAGCAAACACGGATAATTTGACTTTCTCTTTTCCAATTTAGAAGTTTTTTATTTCTTTCTCTTGCCTGATTGGTCTGGTGAGGACTTCCAGTACTATATTGAATAAGAGTGGTGAAAGTGGGCATCCTTGTCTTCTTCCACTTCTTAGAATGTTTTCAACTTTCCCCCATTAAGTATGATGTTGGCTGTGGGTTTGTCATATATGAGCTTTATTATGTTGAGGTATCTTCCTTCTATGCCTAGTTGGTTGAGAATTTTTATGATGAAGGGATGCTGAATTTTATCGAACACTTTCTCTGCATCTATTGAGATGACCACATAGTTTTCCTTAATTCTGTTTATGTGATGTATCATGTTTATTGATTTGTGTATGTTGAACCATCCTTGTATCCTTGGGATAAATCCTACCTCATTATGGTGTATAAACTTTTTGATGTGCTGTTGTTTTCAATTTGCTGGTATTTTGTTGAGGATTTTTTGCGTCTATATTCATTGGGAATATTGGTCTGTAGTTTTTTTTGTTGTTGTTTTGTCCTTGTCTGGTTTTGGTATCAGGGTGATACTGGTCCCATAGAATGAGTTAGGGAGAATTCCCTCGTCCTTGATTTTTTGGAATAGTTTCAGGAGGATTGGTTTTAGTTCTTTGTATGTTTGGTAGAATTTGTCTGTAAATCCATCTGGTCCTGGACTATTTTTGTTTTTGGGAGATTTTTTTTATTACTGATTCAATCTTGCTACTTGTTATTGGTCTGTTCAGGAGGTCTATTTCTTCCTGGTTCAATCTCAGGAGATTATGTGTTTCCAGAAATGTATTCATTTCCTCTAGGTTTTCTAGTTTGTGAGCATAAAGCTGTTCATAACATACTCTGATGATCTTTTGTATTTCTGTGGTATCACTTGTAATGTCTCCCTTTTCATTTCTGATTGTGTTTATTTGGAGCTTCTCTCTTCTTTTCTTGGTTAGTCTAGCTAGTGGTTTGTCAATTTTCTTTATCTTTTCAAAAAAACAACTTTTTTTTTGTTGTTGATCCTTTGTATCATTTTATTGGTCTCTATTTCATTTAGTTCTGCTCTGATCTTTGTTATTCCTTTTATTCTGCTAACTCAGGGTTTGGTTTCTTCTATTTTTCTCATTCCTTGAGGTGCCATAGGAGGTTGTTAATTTGTGATCTTTCTACTTTTTTGATATGGGCATTGAATACTGTAAATTTCTCTCTTAGCACTGCTTTTGTTATATCCTACAGGATTTGGTATGCTGTACTTTTTTTCATTTCAAAAAATTTTTAAATTTCTGTCTGAATTTCTTTGTTAACCTACTGATTGGTCAGGCTCTCTGCTCTTCTTTCACAAAGAATTGGGGGGGACTCTCTGGAATTTTCCTATCTAAGAAAGTTTAAATGCACTTAAGAACCCCTACCTAGGGATCTCACAAAATAACCAGGAAAGATCAACCATCTGAGAAGAGAAGAGACTGGGAGTCCTCACTGCACCCAGATAGACTTTTCATCTAGTCTTCTGAGGGCAGCTTTAAGAGATTACCTGTTGGACTTTATCTGTATAAGACAACTTTAGTTCCTGTGCAGCTCCACCCCTCACTTTCCTCCTGGGTCCATTCATCCTCCCTAATGATTTACTGTCCCTCAGAAGAATTGCCTACATCCCCCATCTCTTCCTTATGAAAAAGGGTATAGAAACGTCTGTACCATGCTGGGTAATTGGGTAATCATGATGTGATTTTCCTCCATGCATGTTAATAAATCTGTATGCCTTTTCTCCTGTTAATCTTCCTTTTGTCAGTTGATTTTTCGGTGATCCTCCATGGGGCAAAGGGAAAGCTTTCACTTGGTCTTTACAGCTCCATATCTGTTTCTATAGTCTAGAAATAGAACTAGACTTTCTCCTCAACTCCAGGCTCATGCTGTAGCTTCCTTTTTTTTTTTTTTTTTTTTGGAGACGGAGTCATGCTCTGTCGCCCAGGCTCAAGTGATTCTCCTGCCTCAGCCTCCCGAATAGCTGGGATTAACAGGCACATACCACCACACCTGGTTAATTTTTGTATTTTTAGTAGAAATGGGGTTTCACCACGTTGGCCAGGCTGGTCTTGAACTCCTGACCTCAGGTCATCCACCTGCCTTGGCCAAAGTGCTGGGATTACAAGTGTGAGCCACCGTAGAATTCTTGATATTATTGTTGACTTCTCTCTCTCTCACCTTCTACTCTATCTGCACAGGCACCAAATGTATGCTACCTCAGAACTAACTTGAGTATCTCACTCTTCTGTCTTCCTTTCTCTTCTCCCTTCTTCCCTTCCCTCAGAGCAGGACCTTATTCTCTTTTGTCATCATAAGTTCCCTGATTTGACTGATCCCAATTAGGAATTATTTCAAAAATAAAGTAGATCATGCCATCTTACTTTGCTTAAGGGAATCAAAGAGCTTCTTTTGATTCTGTCATTTACACATAGTAAAATCCCAGTTCTGTTTCACTTATGGCTATCCCACCTTCTGATCTCCGTCCTCATCTCCCTATGTCTCTGCCATGAAATTTTCCATTGCCAGGACATAGCAAGCAATGAGTAGTTTTTAAACATATTCTATTTTGTTCATAGGTTAGACATAACCACACGTATCTCTACAATTCTAATGTGCTTAATTCCATATCCCAGGATAGGAATAAAGCCTAATTTATGATTGATTTTATACATTTTAGGGTTAAAGGCCAAAGTTAACTTAATGCTTATGGTAGGAAGAAAAGCTTACATAATCATGAATTTTTGATTGATGTCATCCTTGAAACTAAACATGTATTTTATGCTTTGATGTTTTCACTGGAAAAAGTTGATCTATGTTTGTGAGAAAGGAAGTGTCCTTGCTCATAGGCAAAGCATATTCTCTTAGCTCCATAAATAAATCAACCCTAAGGAAACAGGTCATTCATGTTTACTCAACATTTCATGAACACATTTATATACCCATCTAAATGTCTGCCAAGTCTTCTCTGCAAATCTGCTTGGAATCCGAGCTGACCCCCTGGTGGATGGGACAGACTGGTTTTATGCAGCCAGAAGATGGACCAATAATCTCAGCACAAAGCTGGCATGTTCAAGAGATTTAATTTTTTATATAACAGCTTTAGCCAAAGCTATTCTAGGATTCAGTGGAAGCAGAATTTCATGAGAGGACAAACTTCTTGACTAATGGCCAATCACTAATCAGCAGGGAGGGCAAAGCCTGGTGTTTGTGTCAGGGCCCGGAGTGGAGGGGGTGAGTGGGGCATCAGTATCAAATAGTAAATCGGGACAACTAGCCTGGCCAGCCTTGCCCTCACAGCCCCTCAGAGCAGCCCGTCAGGAGGCAGCAGATGGATCAATGGTCAAGTCGGGGGGGATTTGCTCTGCCACAGGCTACTGGAAAGCAGCTTTTTGCCTCACAGACGTCCACAAAATGCCTTATTTTACAAGACTCATTTTGTTCTTGTTTTGCTTGATGGTTCTCGTGGAGAGCAGAAAGCCCAAGAGGAAGCGATGGACAGGGCAGGTGGAAACGCCCAAGCCAAGGTAAAGTCATGGGTGGGAAAGGAGGGAGGTTACCCTGCATAGTAGCAGCAGCAGTGGCACAGTGGGACGGCTCCCCAGGGGGCTACAGGTCCTACTGCGATATCGCCCTATGAGAACCCAGCTACTTCGCTGAACGCAGCCTCTCCCTGGGCACACATACTCCATGTGTCACAAGCATTGAGAGCAGAACTAGACTGGGGTGAACCTTCCATTCGGATGCCTGTGTTCAGCCAAAGCATTTTGATCTGAGGCAGATATAAATAGTTGGAGACGTAGTGGGTAAAATCATTCTTTGTACAAATCCCGTTGTGCTGCCTTGTTTCTCCGAGTTACAACAGATGACCTGCTAAATAATTACACTCAAGTATTATGGGGAGAACTGTATATAGGAACCTAGCCTGAACTATTAAGAAAAAAATGCATATGGGAGTTGTCTTCCTTAAATTATTTGCTAGAGAATAACTTTGTAATGATATTGGGTTTCATTTTACTGTTTTGAATCTTAGAAGAGGTGTTCAGAAATTTGCTTAATTATCAGAAATATATGTGTGAACAACAGTGAATGCAATTTCATGACGTAATGGAGACATTCCCAAGAAACAGTGGCCCAGGATCTGCATTCAAAATCATTACATTACAAATCTAAGTTCCTTAGTAAGTTTATTTTGAATTGGCATATGAAGCATCATACTCCAGGCCTGAAGTAGACATAAGGACTGTTAGACATGGAGATAAGAAAAGAGCAAGGAGCTAAGATATAAACGCCATGTGTGGCATGTTACACATTTATTTTCCATTCTACTAAGCATCAGATAAACTAGTGGTTTTGAATATAAATTAATATCTTGAGGCACATTTTCTAGGTCAGTCCCCAAACATTTTTGATCATGCGCTGCTGTCAATGACAAGTTTTTGAAACTGTACCTGTAATACATGCATATTTACTTACAAATCACATACATGTGCTGTTATGTATGTTAAAGTTTAATTGATTTCTTATTTTTAGAAAAAAAAAAAGACCCTGAATATAAATAAGAGTTACAGCCTCTACTTCCAGTATCCCAGTGGCAACTGCTGCTCTGGGAGAGGTAATTACTCTCTTTTGTTTATTTGTTTGTTTGTTTTTTGAGATGGACTTTCTGTCACCCAGGCTGGAGTGCAGTGGCACAATCTTGGCTCACTGCAACCTCCACCTCCCGGGTTCAAGTGATTCTCCTGCCTCAGCCTCCCGAGTAGCTGGGATTACAGGCGTGCACCACCACGCCTGGCTAATTTTTGTATTTTTAGTAGAGACAGGGTTTCGCCATGTTGGCCAGGCTGGTCTCAAACTCCTGACCTCAAGTGATCCACCCACCTTGGCCTCCCAAAGTGCTAGGATTATAGGCAGGAGCCACCACGCCCAGCCTATAATTACTCTCTCTGGAGCCTAGTCCTACTCAGCGGAAGGCAAACAGATCAAAACCCTCCAGAACAATGGGAAAGAGGCCCCGCTCTGAACAACCCATGCGGGTTGGGTTGCCAGAACCATAGGCTGTTAAACTGGAAGGAGCCTCAGATGTCATTGGCCCAGCAAGTCCCCTGAACTCTAATTTTGGGAAACGTGAATGGCTGTTGAGTGAAATGGGGTTCCAGGGTCACCAAAACGTGGAAAACCCTGGTTTAGACCATTTTCAACAGATGTCTTTACAGCAGAACTTTTAGAACCTTTGTTATGCAAATAGGCACTGTGAGAATCTTGAAGAGAGGGATAAATTATGCAGTGCTTCTCAGAAACAACTAAAAAATCCACAGTTTTTTGGAGTGTCTTGTGGGATTCCTACTCCATGGAGCACACACTGGGAAACTGCCCAAATCAACTCATTTGACAGATGCTGAAATGGCTCAGGGGCATGAGTAAGTCACACGGCCTGCTAGTGGCTTCCCAACACTAGAATGTAGGTTCCTGATTTACTTAGACTGGAGGAAAATCTGTTCAAAACTGTCTATTCTGTAAGAACTGGGGTTCAGCACAAGTCCCTTGGGGTGCCCAGGGACCCCACTCAGCAGCCTGGGCTGTGGCGGCACCTCCGTTTCACTTTTCCTCAGAAGTCCACAGTCTCATTCCCAAACCTGCGCATGAGCCTGGGCACAGCTGGGCTCTGACTCTTAGCGGGGAGGAGACTTTGTTGAAATCCAGCCCATGAGGTGTTAAAGTGGGAAAAGATGAACACATACATTTCAAGGAAGTAAAATATTTATTGAACTGAGGCTGGGGAAAAGGACAGGGAATGTGGTTCTGGGCCTTTCTGCATCCATGAGAATGCACACACAGTCAGACAGTCAACAGGGTGATGCCTCCTTGTGAACATTTCAGCCAAGCCTCTGACAACTTATTTTTCCAAATTACTTTCATTATTGACACGCAGGGGTCAAGCTATACGAACAAATAAGAAAATGACCAGCCCCTTTCTGATTACAGTCTTAGAGCGCTTTCTCTCTTTAGGACAGCTCCTTTTCTTAGAAGTCCTGTTCACACACAAACTCTCATACACGGTCACACTCACACACATACCACACGCCACATGTGTGGCTTCACGGGCACCCACTATGCACATGGTCACCCTCACACATGCACACTGTGAAGACTTCTTTGAACCTGGAAGCCTTCCCTGCCTCACCCCGGCCAAGGCATGCACACAGAACAGTGATTCTGCCCAGCAGCTGCTTTTACAAAGACTGGCCCCTGTTTTCTGCTGCTTTGTGTCTCTGTGTACTAAATGGCTGCAGAGTGAGTCTATTTCCTCTTGGCTGTTATTGGTTTTGCTCTGTTCTCCCAGCTCTCAGCCTCCCAATTTTATCCCTACTCCTCCTGGCCTGCTGCCAAAGTTGGCCTCCTGACCACACGATTGCCGTTCTTTCTTGCCAAGGGAGGCACTTCTCCCTTGAAAGCTGACGAATAAACCAGACTCTGGGCTGTACCCTGGACAGTACTGTCAGGCCCCTGCAGGTCTCAACGTGGAGCCCCCTCTGTAGCTTCCTTCCCCATCTGCTGCCTCCTCAGTACTCCTACCTCGGCCATCCTTTCTGGGTCTGCATTGTGGTTCTGTCCGCTGGAGGCAGGAGCAGCTTTGCTTTCCAGCCACACAGTGACCGTCATCCACTGCTGAGGGTCTTGGCAAAGGAAAAGGAGTTGGGAATTCAGGAAAATCAGCTTCAGACCCTGGTTCTGCCGCCGTCTAGCGTATGTGGCCATGTTTCCTGCTCTCTCTGAACCTCCGTTTCTCCAGCTGAAAAGCGGGGTGGTGAGCCCTTCCCCATGGGGATGATGTGAAGATGGGGTGAGGTCTGCCTAACGTCCTGCAGTTCAGGGCCTGCACAGGGAGGAGGGGCATCCACAAACACCTGGTTATCCTGGTTGCTGTTATTGCCAAAAAACCACAACACGATGACACCAGCCCTGCTTCCAAAGGCATAGAGGATCCATTTTTCTTCTTCCCTCACCCCTCACCCAAAGGCTGGGTTTGAGGTTCCATGAAGATCCTAGCTGCCCTGCCATGGGTGGGTGGGGGCTCAGGAAGGAGTCTAGGGTCTGAGGGCTAAGACTGTGTGGGCCATCTCCTGTGAAAGGATGAATGGAGAGCATATGGCTCACGCAAATAGCCCAAGGCTCAGGATCTTAGTGGCTTGATCTCTTAAAAAAAACTCTGGGCCCTCAATGGCAGTGAGATTTAAATCTCTTTCTTGTTGGGGTGGGTGGCATTCTGGGACTTCCGCTCTGCTAAGCCTTTTCCTAAATGGATGTAAAACTGTGCTGACCAGGAGGGATTTACTCCCTGTGAGTCAGAGGGGCAGTGAGCCGGCTGCACTTACGGTTTAATGTCTATGATCTGCTAAGCCCTCGGGCTGAGCTCTTCATCTGCCTTCCGGAGGCGTCTTTCATGGGGCGTCTGCACATGGCCCCTCACACAGTCACTGCCCAGAGACCCAGGCCTGGCCCCACTTGATTCCTGGAGGCAAGGCTTGAGGAAGAGATCAGTGTGTGTGAAAGCTCCTTGGCAGCACCCAACCATGACGACACATGGCTTAAGGGGGCTGGATGGTCCCGTATTTCAGCCATAGAGGAGGAAGTTAAATTGGACTTTCCTCTTTGACCTGTGAAGCTATAAAAAGCGGATCTTATCATAGCTTCCTCTTCCATCTGCCTAACACTCTTCATTGTCTTCCCATTGCCTTTGGATAAAGACAGAATTCTTAAGACGACTCTCAAGGCTCTGCCTGGCCTGGCCTCTGCTTGTCCCCACAGCTTCATTCTCTTCATTCATTCCCATCACACCCCCCACCCCATCCCGCTTCTCATCTAATGCTCACTCATTCTTCAACCTACGCCACTTCAAACCGAGTGCGGCCCAAACCAAACTATGCATGCATTGATTTCAGATGCCTATAGGATACTTAATTAGGGATGTTGAGTTAGGAATCAGATATAAAGGTTGAGAGTAGACGGTAGGGATTTAAGAACATCAGCATGTTGATTTGATGACAATTTAAGCCATCAGCTTAGGTGAGTCTGCCAAAGAGAAGGTAGAGAGAAGACGGCTGGGACGAGGTCCTGGGGACACTGACATTTAAGGGATGGGCTGAAGAATAGGGGGATGCTGCCATGGAGAAGCGCCCGTCAGAGAGGTAGGAAGAAAACCAGAGTACTTTGTCCTGAAAGACACAGTTTCTGGCAGAAGCACGGACCTTCCTGTCTGCAGCTGCGGAGAAGCCAGACCTCAGCAAGAGCACCTGTAGGACCAGGGGTTGGGCATAAGTAGGCAAAAGGGCTTGGAGTGAGGCAGCACCAGCAGCCTGTGGAAGATGGCTATTTGGAAGAGTTAATTATTTACTGAGGGGAGAAATAAATTGTTTTTTTTAGGTGGAACAGTGAGGATTTTTAGGGCAAAGAAACTATTCTATATGATACCATAATGGTGGATATACATCATTATACATTTGTCCAAACCCAGAGAATATCAACACTAGGCTGTGGATGGTGCCTTACGCCTGTAATCCCAGCAGTTTGGGAGGCTGCAACAAGAAGATCTCTTGAAGCCAAGAGTAATATAGTGAGACCCTGTCTCTACAAAAAAAAAAAAAAAAAAAAAAAAAGAAAAAAAATTAGCCAGGCATGGTGGCATGTGCCTGTTAATCCCAGCTGCTCAGGAGGCTAAGGTAGGAGGATCACTTGAGCCCAGGAGTTTGAGGCTGCAGTGAGCTACAATTACACCACCGCACTCCAGCCTGGGTAACGGAGCAAGACCCTGTCTCTAAAAATAATAATAATAATAAGAAGAAGAAGAAGAAGAAGAAGAAGAAGAAGCATGGGTGCTAATGCTAATGCTGTGTCAATAGAGGATTATCAATTGTAACAAATGCACCGCCCTGGGGGGGATGCTGATAGTGGGGAGGCCATGCATGTTTAGGGGCAGGGGGCATATAGAAACTCCATACCTTCTGCTCAATTATGCTGCAAACTTAAAATTACTCTAAAAAAAGGTCTTAAACATTTTTTTAAAAAAGGAAATGTTTAAATAATATAACCAACACACCTATATTGCCATCACTTTCCATGCATTTTGCATGAATTGAGAGCTAGAGGAAGATGTGGAGTTTAGATAGGTTTTCTGCTTAGTTGGAATTCCAGGCAGGAGAGCCTAGAATCCAGCTTGAATACTGATGAGAATGAGCCGTGAAACGGGGAGAAGCTGAGGAAGCTGCGGGGAGGGGGCATGAGGGCAGGGTTCAAAGGACTCTGTGAGAAGGGGCGTTAGGCACTTCTGCTGAGCCTCAGTTACCTCACCACCTACACGTCTGGAGGATGTGCAAATAGGGCGGGACAACGTGGAGGGCAGCAGCAGGGTGGAAGGACGAGAGGGTGGGTGAGTTTGGAAAGCAGATGTGAGAGTGGCTGAGCGAGATGGCTGCCAAATGGGAGGCTGTCCTCATGCAAGTCAGGCTCTCCTCAGGACATTTGCTCTGCTGTTTTCTCAGAATTACTTCCTTCAGGTCCTCTCATGACTCCCTCCCTCCCTCTAGGACTCGGAAGAATCACCAGTCACCTCATCTAAACAGCCCTCCATTCCAACCCATAGCTCTCTATTCCTTACCCTACTTTGTCACATGATTTATCTGTCCACTGGTTTATTGTCCACCTCCCCGACTAGGTTGGAAGCCCTGTGAGGACCGTGAATATATGCCCTCCCCATGGCTCGGGCAGTGTCTGCACAGAGTAGGGGCTCTATAGAAACGTGTGTCTGCACAGAGTAGATGCTCTATAAAAATATGTTGCACAAATCAATTTGAGTCTAGGAATTGGGGAACTGTGTGACCAGGGTGTGGGACAACTGTCTGTGTGGATGTTGACATCCTCAAGGTTGATGGGAGGAACTAAATGGAGAGCAAGAGAAGCAGGTGGTTCCTGAACCCTCACGGGGGTGGGGAAAGGACTGGGAGGTCTGGGGCAGTGAGAAGCTGGGCCAGGCAGTGTTAGGAGTAGGGCTGTAAATCGGAAAGCCCTGGCTTATAGGGGAATCTGGGGCAGGCAGGCTAAATTTTATACTAGCACCAAACAATAAAACTTTTGATGATTATGGAAATGTTATTTATTTATTTAATTTTTTTTTAATTATCACACTACACTGAGATAATGGAAAGGTTATACAGCTGCACTGTTCAGTACAGTAGCAACCAGCTGCATGGGGCTATTGAACACATATGTATGGCTAGAATAATGGAAAAACCAAACAGTCATTTATTTAGCTTTCATTAATTGAAATAGCCATATGTGTCTAGTGACCACTTTATTGATCAGTGCAGCTTTAGACCTCCCATTGAATTATGCCATCTGGGCAGAGCCGGTGAGGAATGAAACTTAAGGATTTCATAGGAGGATGCCTCCAAGATCAGAACCTCAAGAGAAGAAACCATCACTTTTCTCTTACAGAGTTTAAACAGGAAACACACCTGTTGCCCTCAAAAGTGAATGAAGGCCGAGCACATGGCTCATGCCTGTAACCCCAGCACTTTGGGAGGCCAAGGCAGGTAGATCACCTGAGGGCGGGAGTTTGAGACCAGCCTGACCAACATGGTGGTCCCGTCTCTACTAAAAATACAAAAATTAGCTGGGTGTGGTGGTGGGTGCCTTAATTCCAGCTACTTGGGAGGCTGAGGTAGGAGAATCACTTGAACCCAGGAGGCGGAGGTTGCAGTGAGCTGAGATCAAACCATTGAACTCCAGCCTGGCGACAGAGCAAGACTCCATCTCAAAAAAAAAAAAAAAAAAAAAAAAAGTGAATGAAGTATGATAAGAACAGGGAAGAAAATAGAGGTATATGTAAATAAACAATGAACACTCAAAACCAAATTTCCATTGATTTTTAAAACCTTCAATATGCTGCACACAACAGAGTCACAGGCTCTGAGGGCTCTGGTTTCTTCAGCAGGTGAGTTAGCAGTTCCTCACTTGCTACCCCTAAGTTGTCAGCATCAACAGGTACCCTGGGCAACTCTCAGGATGCCGCCAAAGGCATTGGATTAAGGCTTATCCTAGTGGTTCTCAAAAGTTGCTCTACCTTGGAATCACCCAGGAGCTTTAACAAATTTCCAGTGCTGAGACCTCCATCACAACCAGTCAAATTCAAATCTCTAGGGGTGGGATTTAGGCATCATTGGTTTTAATATCTCCCCAGGTGATTACAATCTGTAGCTAAGTTTGAGAATCATAGGTCTAGCCAACAAAACACAAAGCCACATAGAATTTATTATCATTAAGGTATTGCAAGATCTAAAAATGCTAAGTTTGGAGTGACAGTGATTCTCAGCCTTGATCGCATGGGAATAGCTGGGGAATTCACCCCAGAGAGGTGAATTTGATTGATCTGGGGTACAGCCTGGGCATCATGGTTCTTAAAAGCCACTCGAGATGATTCTAAAGTGTGGTTAAGGCTGAGAAGCATCTGGGTTACAGATGATGTTGACCAAATGTACTAGAATGGAATTGGTTTAAATTTCTCCTAGAAGTTGTTTGTGTGGTCATGTTGCTACTGTTTATTGAATGCCTGCTACATGCCAGGCATTGTGCTAAGTGCAATGGACACAGAGATAAACCCTAGCCTAACGCTCTTAGAAGGCTAAGTGAGACATGTACACAAAGTAACTTAAGTACCAGGCACAAACCAAAAGCCTGTAAGAGGAACAGGTAATGTACTGTGGATTAGCCTGGCTGTGTGAAGGTTCCTTCTCTTCCTCCTTTTTCTTCTTTCCATCTTTTTTCTTTTTTCCTCTTTCCTTCTTTCCTTTTCTCTCTCTCTCTTTTTTTTTTTTTTTGTTTAGTAATAACTGTCGGCAGATAATTGCCTTAGAACATTTTGGATCTGACTGCTTTAGTGTGCAGTTGTGGTGAAGAAAATGATCTGGAAAGAGTGAGTGTGAAAGAAAGAAGAGAGAATCACTCCTTTGCCGTCATCTGGTTTAGAGGAAGGACTGACCAGGGCTGTGTCCTGGGCTCCAGCTCTGGGTGCACCACCTAGCTGGGTGGTCAGAGCAACTCTGTCCTCCACTGGCTGTGAATTGTCTTTCTAAGGAGGGAGGCTTTGTACCAGGATGAGTTCTGCAGACCTGGACTGAAGTAAGGAGCATCATATTTGGCAAAGACAAAACCAGCATTTAAAAGTTTTGACTATATTTGTCTTAGGAGTATATTTATCACAAAACCATTCTTATAACATCACGAGAATTTTTTTTTTTTTTTTTTTAAACACAGAGTCTCACTCTGTTACTCAGGCTGGAATGCTCATTGCAACCTCAACCTCCCAGGCTCAAGTGATCCTTCTGTCTCAGCCTCTCAATTTGCTAGGACCAGAGGCGTATGCCATCACACTCGGTTATTACATTTTTTTTTTTTTTTTTTAAAGAGATGGGGTTTTGCTATGTTGCCCAGGCTGGTCTCAAACTCCTGGGCTCAAGCCATTCTCCTACCTGGGCCTTCCAAAGTGATAGGAATACAGATGTGAGCCACTGCACTTGGCCAAGAAATTAAAAAAAAAAACAACATGATCTTCCACTACTCAACACAATCATTTTCTTTTTGTTTTTTTCTCATCACAAATTTATTTATTTATTTATATTTATTTACTTATCCTGGGTGAGATTCTTATTTATTTTTAAGACTTCTATTTTAGGTTCAGGGGTATACATGCAGACGCGGTATAGAGGTAAACTCGTGTCACAGGGGTTTGTTGTACAGATGATTTTGACACCCAGGTACTAAGCCCCGTATTCAACAGTTATTTTTTCTGACCCTTTCCCTCCTCCCACCCTCCACGCTCAAGTAGGCCCCAGTGTCTTTTGTTCGCCTGTTTGTGTCCATGTGTTCTCATCACTTAGCTCCCACTCAGAAGTAAGAATACATGTGGTATTTGATTTTCTGTTCCTCCATCCAGTTCCATCCATGTTCCAGCTAAAGGACATAATCTCATGCTTTTTTTTTTTTTTTTTTTTTTTGTGAGACAAGTTCTCTTTGTCACCTAGGCTGGAGAGCAGTGTCATGATCATGGCTCACTGCAGCCCTGACCTCCCTCCTGGGCTCAAGTGATTTTTCCCACCTCAGCCTCCCAAGTAGCTGGATGTGGCACCATGTTGCTCAGGCTAGCCTTGAACTCCTGGGCTCAAGTGATCTGCCTGCCTTGGCCTCCCAAGTGCTGGGATTACACGTGTGAGCCACCACCCCCAGCTGATCAAATTCTTTTTTATGGCTGCAGAGTATTTCATGGTATACGTGTATTACATTTTCTTTTTCTTTTTTTCTGGAGAGCAATGGCACAATTTCAGCACACTGCAACCTCCACCTCTCAGGTTCAAGCGATTCTCATGCCTCAGCCTCCTGTGTAGCTGGGATTACAGACGTACACCACCATGCCCAGCTAATTTCTGTAGTTTTAGTAGAGACAGCGTTTTGCCATGTTGGCCAGCCTGGTCTTGAATTCCTGGCCTGCGATCCACCTGCCTTGGCCTCCCAAAGTGCTGGGATTACAGGTGTGAGCCACCATGCGTGGCCATACCACATTGTCTTCATTCAGTCTGTCACTGATGAGCATTTAGGTTGATTCCATATCTCTGCTATTGTGAATAGTGTTGCAATGAACATGCATGTGTCTTTATGGGAAAACAATTTGTATTCCTTTAGTTATATACCCAGTAATGAGATTGCCGGCTAGAATGGTAGTTCTGTTTTTAACTTTTTGAGGAATCACAACACTGCTTGCCACAATGGTTGAACTAATTTATATTCCCATCAACAGTGTATAAACGTTCTCTTTTCTCTGCAACCCCACCAGAATCTGTTATTTTTTGACTTTTTAATAATAGTGATTCTGACTGGTGCGAGACGGTATCTCATTGTGGTTTTGATTTGCATTTCTCTAATGATCAGTGTTATTGAACTGTTTTTCATATGTTTTTTGGCTGAGTGTATGTCTTCTTTTGAAAAGCATCTGTTCATGTCCTTTGCCCACTTTTTTTCTTTTTTTTTTTCTTTTTTTGAGATGGAGTCTCACTCTCTCACCCAGGCTGGAGTGTGGTGGCACGATCTCAGCTCACTGCAACCTCTGCCTCCCAGGTTCAAGTGATTCTCGTGCCTCAGCGTCCCAAATAGCTGGGATTACAGGCGCACACCACCACACCCAGCTAACTTTTGTTTAGTAGAGACGGGGTTTCATCATGTTGGCCAGGCTGGTCTCGAACTCCCGACATCAAGTGATCCACCTGCCTCATCCTCTCAAAGTGATCCTCCTGCCTCAGCCTCTCAAAATTGCTGGAATTACAGGCATAAGCCACTGTGCCCACTTTTTGCCTACTTTTTAGTGGGGTTTGTTCTTTCTTGTAAATTTAAGTTCCTTATAGATGCTGGATATTAGATCTTTGTTAGCTGCATAGCTAACATTCTGTAGGGTGTCTATTTACTATGTTGATACTTTATTTTTTTGTGCAGAAGCTCTTAAGTTTAATAAGATTCCATTTCTCAATTTTTGGTTTTGCTGCAATTGCTTTTGGTGTCTCCATCATGAAATCTTTTGCACTTCTTGTGTCCGGAATGGTATTGCCTGGGTTGTCTTCCAGGGTTTTTATAGTTTTGAGTTTTATACTTCAGTATTTAATCCATCTTGAGTTGATTTTTGTATACGGTGTAAAAAACGGGTCCAATTTCAATCTTCTGCATATGGCTAGCCGGTTCTTATAACACCACGTATTGAATGAAGTGTCCTTGCCTTATTGCTCTTGTCAGCTTTGCATAAGATCAGATGGCTGTGGGTGTGTAGGCTTATTTCTGGGCTCTCTATTCTGTTCCTTTGGTCTATGTGCCTGTTTTTGTACCAGTACCATGCTGTTTTGGTTACCATAGCCTTGTTGTATAGTTTGAAGTCAGGTAATGTGATGTCTCCAGCTTTGGGTTTTTTTTTTTTTTCCCCCCCCTTAAGATTGTTTTGGCTATTTGGGCTCTTTTTTTGATTCCAGATGAATTTTAAAATACTTTTTTCTAGTTCTGTGAAGAATATCTTTGGTAGTTTGATAGAAATAGCATTGAATCTATAAATTGTTTTAGGCAGTATGACCATTTTAATGATATTGAGTCTTCCTATCCATAAGCATGAAATGTATTTTCATTTCTTTGTGTCATCTCTGATTTCTTTATCTGACAGCAACAGATTTATTAAGTATCCCTGAAAATATAAACACAAACCAGTAAAAAACAAATCTATAAAATGTCAGGCCTGGAGCTGCAATAAGACAGAGACAGGAGCAGCACACACGTGGCCTAGGTGGGGAGGACGGGTGTAAACACTGCAGGAGGGTGGCAAGGGAGCCCTAGGGTGAGTGGCAAGCTGGTGGGGGAAAGCTGGGGACAGTGTCGACAGCAAGATGGCTCTGGAGGTCAGACATTGCTGGCCTTGGCCCCGGCTGCCACCTGCCCCTCACTCCAGCTGCAAGCAGCTTCACCTGGGGCCCTGGGCCTCCAACTCCTCTTCCTCATCTGCAGACATCTCACCCTCCTCCTGGGCCATGGAGTCCTGGTACTGCTGGTCCTCGGACATCAGGTCATTCATGTTGCTCTTGGCCTCGGTGATCTCCATCTCGTCCATGCCCTCACCCATGTACTAGTGTAGGAAGGCCTTGTGCTGGAACATGGCCGTGAACTGCTCTGAGATGCTTGAACAGCTCCTGGATGCCTGTGCTATTGCCGATGAGGGTGGAGGACATCTTGAGGCTGGGGGGCAGGATGTCGCATATGTCCACCTTCATGTTGTTGGGGATCCACTCCACGAAGTAGCTGCTGTTCTTGCTCTGGATGGACAGCATCTGCTCGTCCACCTCCTTCATGGACACGCAGCCCTGGAACACGATGGCCACTGCCAGGTAGCAGCTGTGGCGTCAGCCGCAGGCAGCCATCATGTTCTTTGTGTCAAACATCTGCTGGGTGAGCTCGGGCACTGTCAGGGCCTGGTAATGTTGGCTGCCTGGGCTTCATGCCAGGCATGAAGAAGTGCAGGCGGGGGAAGGGCACCCATGTTCACAACCAGCTTGTGCAGGTCTGTGTTGAGCTGGCCCGGGAAGCACAAGGAGGTGGTGATCCCGCTTATGGTGGCCAACACCAGGCGGCTGAGGTCCCCGTAGGTGGGCGTAGCCAGTCTGAGGGTGCTGACACAGATGTCGTAGAGTGCCTCGTTGTTGATGCAGTAGGTCTCATCTGTATTCTCCACCAGCTGGTGGATGCACAGCGTGGGGTTGTAGGGCTCCACCACAGTGTCTGACACCTTGGACGAGGGCACTACGCTGAAGGTGTTCATGATGCCGTCGGGATACTCATCATGCACCTTGCTGATAAGCAGTGTGCCCATGCCCGAGCCTGTACCCCCGCCCAGCGAGAGGGTCAGCTGGAAACCCTACAGACCGTCGCAGTTCTCACACTCCTTCCCACACCCAGGACGGCATCCACCAGCTCCGCACCATCCATGTAGTGACCCCTGGCCCAGTTGTTGCTGGCCCCACTCTGACCAAAGATGAAATTGTCAGGCCTGAAAAAATGTCCAAAAGGCCCTGAGCAGACACTGTCCTGGGCTCCAGGTCGACGAATGGCCCGAGGCACATACTTGTGAGAAGAGGCCTTGTTGTAGTAGACGCTGATCTGCTCCAGCTGCAAGTCCGAGTCTCCCACGTAGTTGCCGCTGGGGTCTATGCCATGCTCATCACTGATGACTTCTCAGAACTTGGCCCCGATCTAGTTGTCGCACTGGCTGGCCTGAATGTGCACGATCTCCCTCATGCTGGGCTCGTCTGGCAGGCGGCTGTGGACAGGCAGGCGGGCTGGGCTGGCTGCGGACATCTCTGGTTTCTTTGAGTGGTGTTTTGCAATTCTCATTGTAGAGATCTTTCACCTCCCTGGTTAGCTGTATTCCTAGGCATTTTATTCTTTTTGTGGCAATCATGAATGGGATTTCATTCCTGATTTGGCTCTAGGCTTGACCATTGCTGGCACATAGGAATGCTAGTGATTTTTTACATTGATTTTGTATCCCAAAACTTTGCTGAAGTTGTTTATCACCTAAAGGAGCTTTTGGGCCAAAACTACGGGGTTTTCTAGATATAGAATCACATCATCTGCAAACAAGAATAGTTTGACTTCCTCTCTTCCTATTTGGATGCCCTTCATTTTGTTTTCTTTCTTGATTGCCCTGGCCAGGACTTACAATACTGTGCTGAATAGGAGTGGTGAGAGAGGGCACCCTTGTCTTGTGCTGGTTTTCAAGGGGAATGTTTCCAGCATTTGCCCATTGAGTATGATGTTGGCTATGGGTTTGTCATAGATGTCTCTTACTATTTTGAAGTATGTTTCTTTAATACCTAATTTATTAAGAGTTTTTAATATGAAAGAATATTGAATTTTATCGAAAGCCTTTTGTGCATCCATTGAGATAATAATGTGGCTTTTGTTTTTAGTTTTATGTGATGAATCACATTTATTGATTTGCGTATGTTAAACCAAACTTGCATCCTGGGGTTGAAGCCTACTTGATTGTGGTGGATTCACTTTTTGGTGGGCTGCTGGATTCGGTTTGCACATATTTTGTTGAGGGTTGTTTGCCTCAACGTTCATCAAGGATATTGGCCTAAAGCTTTCTTTTTTTTTGGTTGTGTTTCTGCCAGGTTTTGGTATCTGGATGATGCTGGCCTCATAGAATGAACTAGGGAGGAGTCTCGTCTCCTCAATTTTTTGGAATAGTTTTAGTAGGAATGGTACCAGTTCTTCTTTGCACATCTGGTAGAATTTGGCTGTGAATACATCAGGTCCTGGGCTTTTTTTGTTGTTGTTGTTGGTAGGTTCAACTTCGGAGCTCATGATTGGTCTATTCAGGGAATCAATTTCTTCCTGGTTCACTATATGGTGTGGGGTGTGTATGTGTCCAGGAATTTATCCATCTCTTCTAGGTTTTCTAGTTTGTGTACACAGAGTTGTTCACGGTAGTCTCTGATGGTTATTTGTATTTCTGTGGGGTCAGTGGTAACATCCCCTTTGTCATTTCTGTTTTTTTGCGACAGAGTCTCATTCTATCACCCGGGTGGTGCAATCTCCACTCACTGCAACCTCTGCCTCCTTGGTTCAAGTGATTCTTGTGCCCTAGCCTCCTGAGTAGCTGAGACTACAGGTGTGTGCCACCATGCCCAGCTAATTTTTGTATTTTTAGTAGAAATGGGGTTTCACCATGTTTGCTAGGTTGGTCTCAAACTCCTGACCTCAAGCAATCCGCCCACCTCAGCTTCCCAAAGTGCTGGGATTACAAGTGTGAGCCACTGCACCTAGCCCCCTTTCTCATTTCTAATTGTGTTTATTTTGATCTTCTCCCTTTTCTTCTTTATTAGTCTAGCTAGCAGCCAATCCAACCATTTTCATCCAATTATAGCCTTTACCAAGGTAGAATGCTGTCCTGCCCAGGAGGGCATCCACTTTCAGAAGGCTCCAGAAGCACCTGGTCCTCAGGTCAGTCTACCTGTGAGGATCTGGCGTGTGTATGGAGGGTCCTTCAGCCCTCCTCCTCCTCTGGGCCAAGAAGGAGAATGGAGAAAAGGTGCCTAACAGGTAGATCTTGCAGGGAGTAATCACCCAAATCATCTCACTCAATGCATTGATGAGCCGATGGAAAATAGTTTCTTGCTTGTCTTCACAGTCACTTATATAAGAAGAACCTTGATGTGACCAAGATCCGGAAGGGAAAGCCTCAGCAGCTTCTCAGAGTGGACGAGCACGACTTCAGCATGAGGCCCGCCTTTGGAGGTAGGACTGTTCTTCCTTGATGCCAGGTGGGAGGTTGGCCCCATGGATGTGAGGTGCTGCCCTCTCTGGCTCCCTCTGGCACAGCCCTTCCTCAGATGGTGCAATTTTCCCACTCAGATAAACCCGACTCCACTTCCTGAGTCCCTAATTTTCCCAAGGAGAAAAGAGCAGGAAGTAGTGGAGAGGGCCGTCGACTAAAGAGGGCCCGCCAGTGACTAAGCCATTTACATTCACAAAGGAGACAGGCCCTGCAGCTGCCAACTTTTTTGTCCTACAAAAATAAGAGCAGGCAAGGAGAATCAGGACACAAAATAGCTCCTCTGTCATTTTTATAGAGGAAGAGGCCCATGAAGGCAGAGGTGCCCAGGATCCTCAAAAGTCCTAGCGTGGCCCTGCCTCTGAACTATTTTGGCACATGTGTGTGTGTCTGGGTGTAGGTGGAATTCTGAACAAGGCATTGTAACTTTGTTGCCATGACTAGCTGGGAGTTTGCTGTTTTGATGGAGTCACCTGTTTTCCAACGCAGCAACAACAGCTTAACTCATTACAAAGATTCCTTGCACACCTGCCCCCAAAGGTGCTCTGTTACTCTTGGGGTCAGGGAGGGGAGGCATGGCCAGTGGCTGTCCTTCCCAGGAACTAGAGAAATGCTATGGAGAAGGGGGACAGTGTCTTAGTTCTGGCTTTCACACAAAACACCATAGACTGGGCAGCTTATAGACAATGGAAACGTATTTCTCATGGTTCCAGAGGCCGGTAGTAAGATCAAGGTGCCAACAGGTTCCATGTGTGGTGAGGGCCCACTTTCTGTTCATAGACAGTGCCTTCTCACTGTAACCTCACATAGTGGGTGGGGCAAGCAGCTCTCTGGGGCCTCTTTTATAAGAGCACTAATCCCACTGGTGAGGGCTCCACCCTCAGGATCTCATCACCTTCCAAAGGGCCCACTTCCTAGTACCATCCCATTGCGGGTTAGGATTGCAACATATACATTTGGCAGGGACATAAACATTCAGGCCATAGCAGCTAGGAAAGGAGTCAGTCATCTGCTCTGACTACGCAGAGAGTGGGGTAAGAATAGCAGAATGTACGCGATCCCTGGGCCAACTTTCCTCTCCTCTTGGGGAAGCTGAGGCCCCAAGAATTTCAGTTGATGAACTTTGGCCAAGACAGACCCAGGCAGGCTGGCTTCCCTTTCTCCTTTTTCTCTGCCCTTGATCCTCTAGTAGGTCCCATCGTTCTGGGGCAGTAAAAAGGAGTAGCTGTGACCTCCAGGCAGGTCACCAATCCTTTGAGCCTCCATTTGTTTGTTTATAAAATGGCGAGAGTAATCCTCACGTATGGGGTTGTTGTCCAGATTAAACAAGATAATGTATGTAAAACCCCTGACAGACATTTGTTCCTGTACCCTCTGGAAAACCCAGCTGTCAGACCTTCCTCTTGTGTGACTGTTAAGGGATTAAGAAATTAATTTATCCCAGAGGCCTATGCATTTTAAAAGGCCTCAAAGCCTCCCACTAAATTCCCTGAGCTCTGACACCTGCTAAGCAGAAGGAGAAAAGCAGGTGGCAGATTACAGGCCTGTGACTCACCTCCCTCCCAACCGCAACCTGATTGACGCCCACGGAAGGTCAAGAAGAGGCCACCATATTTCTGGTAGCTCTTGGGTTTCCTCGGGGATTCGTCATGGGCAAGCCTGCCAAGGAATTTTACGAAAATAAAGTTATACTAATAAGCAGCTTTAAAATAGCTGCATCTGCTCCAGGAAGTCTAAGCAAGGCATCCCCAAAAGCAGGAAGCTCCACTTTTCTTGCACAGCAACAGTTAAGAGTACAGAGGGGTACAGTGGCTAGGAATCGCAATAACCAACAATAATATGCATGACAACTACCACTTTTTTTTTTTTTTTTGAGACGGAGTTTCACTTTGTTGCCTAGGCTGGAGTGCAGTGGCACAATCTCAGCTCACTGCAACCTCTGCCTCTCAGGTTCAAGCGATTCTCCTCCCTCAGCCTCCTGAATAGCTGGGATCGCAGGCATGCACCACCATGCCTGGCCAATTTTTTTGTATTTTTAGTAGATACAGGGGTTCATCATGTTGGCCAGGCTGGTCTTGAACTCCTGATCTCAAGTGATCCACCCGCCTCAGCTTCCCCAAGTGCTGGGATTACAGGCATGTGCCACTGTGCCCAGCCACAACTACCACTTTCATAGTGATTTTTTTTTGTGCCAGGCACCATTCTAATCAAGGTACATATATATATATAATGTTATTTTAATCATCTCATCAATTCTATGAAGTAGATGCCATTATTGTCCCCAGATGAGGAAACTGAGGCACAGAGAGGTGAAGTAAATGTCCCAGGTCAGCTGAGGTTGGACCCCCCTCCTAGCTGGGTCCCTATCTTGTCTCCTTCTTGCATGTCTTGAAGCAGAGTTGACATATCCATTAGGCGGCATAGGCACGCTGCCTGGGGCCCACAACAAAATGTTTTTGCTTTATCTTAAATTAAGAAAAACAAACTTTTAAGCACAAGTTGTTTTGATATATACTATTAATATGTTCATCATTAAACCAACACAGTCATAAAAATATGCTTTTTGGTATCTTTTTGTAGAGGAAGAGGCCCATGAAGCAAAAGTGCCCAGGATCCTCA
Source organism: Pongo abelii (assembly GCF_028885655.2). Taxonomy (NCBI): domain Eukaryota; kingdom Metazoa; phylum Chordata; class Mammalia; order Primates; family Hominidae; genus Pongo; species Pongo abelii. The sequence goes on along the minus strand of NC_071990.2, from coordinate 90,011,566 downwards.
AAAGTCATAATGTGGCCGTGCCTCAGTGTGGTCTTTTGTGGGTGTGCACTGGGTATGGGTGCTATTCCGAACAACGTGTTGTACCTTTTTACCCAAGGCTAGTGATGCTATCAGGAGCCTGGGCCATCACCTGGTCAGTACCTTCAGTATGTAGAAGAGGAGCCTGGGGTCCCAGGAGTTAGGTGATGGCCACTGAACAGCCAGAAGCAGAACTTAGGTTTCTTTTGTGACATCAGCTGCAAAACCGAAAGCCTTATGAAAATGCTCCCACCAGGAGCTAGCTCTTGGAATGGCAGATGAAATCCTGCCATGTTCCCAGAAACCCTGACTCTGAGCAGAATGCTGCAACACGCCACAGTCCCCATCAGGCTGCTCCTTCCTCGAGCCAGTTCCAGGAGCAAAGTGGACTTCTTGTGGTGTGACCACTGCATCTGCTGGGCCCTTCTGCGGGGCCCTCCAGAGCATGGAGGGTCAGGACTGCTCCCTGCCCCTGCCTGGGTAAGCTTCTGACCCTGAGGAGGGCTCTGAGTTTGGGGAAGCTGCTAAGGAAAGAGGCATCACCTTCCATAGAAGTCAAGATTTCAGCCACCACAGCATAGGTGGGGGCCACTCCTCCTTCCTTCCAGTCTCCTCCCCATGGCAGTTGGTCCTCTGGGCACATGTGATCTCCTGCAGGGCCTTCCTGGATGCCCAGATGTCACTTGGATGAAACGGGGGGAGGAGAGCACATAGTGAGGTACCAGGGCTCCCTGTCTCCATGAGCCCATAAATAAGACACCCAGAGTTCTGGCCAGCCAGGCAAGGTGGGATGATCGCAGGATGGGGATTCCCACTGCTTGTGCTTTCAGTGATCTTTATAACCTGTACCCTATGGGAGCATTTGAAGATGGCTTAGAGCCAAGAAGCCTTCCCTGCAGGTGCTCCTGGGTGTCCCCATTTCACTCAGCGCCTCATGGGCAGGTGTCTGTGAGAAAGGAGGCTGCACAGACAGTACAAAGGTGACTCTGTGCAGGTGATAGAAGGTGTCTCATTCCCTGGAAGCAGCCCCTGACAGGCATCTAGTTAGAAGTAGAGCCTGGGCCCCCAAAGTAACCAAAACAGCATGGTACTGGTACCAAAACAGAGATATAGACCAATGGAACGGAACAGAGCCCACAGAAATAATGCCACACATCTACAACCATCTGATCTTTGACAAACCTGACAAAAACAAGAAATGAGGAAAGGATTCCCTACTGGCTAGCCATATGTAGAAAGCTGAAACTGGATCCCTTCCTTACACCTCATACAAAAATTAATTCAAGATGGATTAAAGACTTAAATGTTAGACCTAAAACCATAAAAACCCTAGAAGAAAACCTAGGCAATACATTCAGGACATAGGCATGGGCAAGGACTTCATGTCTAAAACACCAAAAGCAATGGCAACAAAAGCCAAACTTGACAAATGGGATCTAATTAAACTAAAGAGCTTCTGCACAGCAAAAGAAACTACCATCAGAGTGAACAGGCAACCTACAGAATGGAAGAAAAGTTTTGAAATCTGCTCATCTGACAAAGGGCTAATATCCAGAATCTACAATGAACTCAAACAAATTTACAAGAAAAAAACAATCCCATCAAAAAGTGGGCAAAGGATATGAACAGACACTTCTCAAAAGATATTTATGCAGCCAACAGACACATGAAAAAATGCTCATCATCACTGGCCATCAGAGAAATGCAAATCAAAACCACAATGAGATACCATCTCACACCAGTTAGAATGGCAATCATTAAAAAGTCAGGAAAAAACAGGTGCTGGAGAGGATGTGGAGAAATAGGAACACTTTTACACTGTTGGCGGGACTGTAAACTAGTTCAACCATTGTGGAAGACAGTGTGGTGATTCCTCAAGGATCTAGAACTACAAATACCATTTGACCCAGCCATCCCATTACTGGGTATATACCCAAAGGATTATAAAACATGCTGCTATAAAGACACATGCACACGTATGTTTACTGCAGCACTATTCACAATAGCAAAGACTTGGAACCAACCCAAATGTCCATCAATGATAGACTGGATTAAGAAAATGTGGCACATATACACCATGGAATACTATGCAGCCATAAAAAAGAATGAGTTCATGTCCTTTGTAGGGACATGGATGAAGCTGGAAACCATCATTCTGAGCAAACTATCGCAAGGACAAAAAACCAAACACCGCATGTTCTCACTCATAGGTGGGAATTGAACAATGAGAACACTTGGACACAGGAAGGGGAACATCACACACCAGGGCCTGTCGTGGGTGGGGAGAGGGGGGAGGGATAGCATTAGGAGATATACCTAATGTAAATGACGAGCTAATGGGTGCAGCACACCAACATGGCACATGTATACATATGTAACAAACCTGCAGGTTGTACACATGTACCCTAGAACTTAAAGTATAAAAAAAAAAAAAAGTAGAGCCTGGGCCCAACCCACCCAAAGTGCAGGCCCAGCCTAACACCCCCTTCCAGTAGCGCCCACCACACTAAGCAGGTCATTTGAGCAAAGATGTCCCTCAATATCGTCAATATTGTTGTGGACTATGTCCTCATTCCCATGTTATTTCTCTAAGAGGGACTTCCTTTGGAATGGTGTTTAAAAGTAGTTGATAGAGGCTGGGTGTGGTGACTCATGCCTGTAATCCCAGCTCTTTGGGAGGTCGAGGTGGGTGGATCACTTGAGGCTAGGAGTTTGAGACCAACCTGGTCAACATGGTGAAAACCCATCTCTATTAAACATACAAAAATTTAGCCTGGTGTGGTGACACACGCCTGTAGTCCCAGCTACTTGGGTGGCTGAGGCATGATAATTGCTTGAACTCAGGAGGCAGAGGTTACAGTGAGCCGAGATTGCGCCACTGCACTCCAGCCTGGGCAACGAGTGAGACTCTGGCTCAAAAACAACCGCAAAAAATTATCATGCTCAGACTATACCCCCGACCAATTAAATCAGAATCTCTGGGGGTGGGACCCAAGCACCAAGTTTTTAAACAAAATATTTTTTAAAAATTAAAAGTAGTTGAGAGAGAGGAATCAGCTTAGGACTAGATACCCGTTGGGTGACCTTTTTAGTCTAGAAAGAGAAAAGATTAAAAATCTGTCAGCTTCCTAATAATCCCATGGATCAGTTGAAACAAAAATACCTTGTCTAAGCAACCAGCTGTTTGATTAGGTAGTATGTCCTGGTTAGAACCTCCAGGGGCACAGGGTTTCTCCTCCTTTTGTTGGGAGAAATGCTGCAATGCTGATCTTCTTTTATTTATTTTATTTATTTGAGACATGGTCTCGCTCTGTTGCCTAGTCTGGAATGCAGTGGCAGGATCAGAGCTTACTGCAGCCTCAACTGTCCGGGCTCAGGTGATCCTTCCACTTCAGCCTCCTGAGTAGCTGGGGCTACAGGTGTGCACCAATATGCCTGGCTAATTTCTTATATTTTGTGTAGAGACAGGTTTTCGCCATGTTGCTAGGCTGGTCTCAAATTCCTGGGCTCAAGTGATCTGCCAGCCTTAGCCTCCCAAAGTGCTAGACATGAACATGAACCACTGTGCCCAGCCCTGATTTTCTTTTAAATTTCATTTTAAAAATTGTGGAGAAATATATAATATAAAATTGACCCTTTTGACCATTTTTGAGTGTACTGTTCAGTGGCATTAAGTATATTCACATTGTTACACAACTATTGCCACCATCCATCTCCAGAACTTTTTTCATCTTTCCAAACAGAAACTCTATATTCATTAAATAAGAATTCCCTATTTCTCTCTCACCCCTTCAGCCCCTGGCAAGCACCACTCAACTTTCTGTCTCCATAACTGACTATTCTAACTACTTCATATAGGAATTATACTACTTTTGAGTGGCTTTTATGACTGGCATATTTCATCTAGCATAATGTCTTCAAGGTACATGTTGTAGTATGTGACAGAATTTCCTTTTTTTAAAGGCTGAATATTCCACTGGATATGTATACCACATTTTGTGTATCCATTCATCTGTTGATTGACATTTGTGTTGTTTCTTCTTTTTGGCTATTGTGAATAGTGCTGCTATGAATACGGATGTGCAAATATCTGTTCAAGGCCTTACTTTTGATTCTTTTGGAAATATACCCAGAAGTGGGATTGCTAGATCATATAGCAATAGATGAGCATATATATATATATATATATATATAATAGATATATTATATATAGAGAGATGAACATATATATATATATATATAATTTTTTTTTTTGAGAAACCGCCATGCTGTTTTCCACAGCGGCTGCACCATTTTACACTTCCACCAGCACAATGCTGATTTTTAACTCAAACTGCATAGATGGGAGATACTGGAGGGATATAGTATCATCATGGAATCTTTTGAAATATATCCAGGGAGTTTGTCAGAATGGCCGGGAAAAAAATGGAGACAACAAAGTAGGTCAGGTTCTCCAACCAAAATGGTTTTTTCATAAGACACATATGTATTTTTTGAGCTGCTGCTATGTGTTGGGCAGTCCTTGGTCCTAGGGACCCAGTAGGGAGCAAGACAGACATAGTCCTTGGAGTTTATGCTTTAGTTGGAAGGGCAGTTTAATGAAATCCTCATGTGGAGATGTCAAATTGTGAGGGCCACTGGGAAGAAAAGGCTGGGGAGCTGTTGGGGTACACAGCAGGGTCTGATCAGGGGCACAAGGGAAGGGCTGCCCTGGGGAAGAGCCACCCTTGCCTGGGAAGCTCATACTATTGGAACTCTTTTTACATTAAATTACTTTGCATGAAATGAAATATTGTTCTCAAGAAGCTGATGGTCTACTGGTGGAAAACAGATAAATGATTAAGTGTAATCAAGTATGACAGAAGTGATATAGGGTGTCTCTACTGATGGAGCAGGAGAAAGGAGGGAATGGTCAGTTCTGCCCCGAGAGGAGATTGCAGAAGCCTGCATCCAGGCGGTGGCACTTGCAGTGAATCTGGAAGGATACCCAGTGCATGAGCACCAGCGGTGAGGAAAAAGCAGGAAGAAGGATATACCCCGGAGCAGGAAGCAGTGAAGTGTCAGGGAGCAGGAGCAGGTCCACGTGACTGGATTGTATCTAGTGTGTGCGTGTGTAGACAGGAGGGAGTGCAGGGCTGGGGCATACCAAGAGAAGGCTGGAGCAATGGGCAGCGCTGCTCTTGGAGGGCTTTGCTGAGTTCAGACTCTCGGCAGCACAGCCTAAGCTAAGGAGCAACAGGATGCGTCTTGGGCTTTAGGAAGCTCACTGTGGGCCTGCATGGAAGAGGCTAGAGGGGCTGAGATTGTATGCAGGGCACGGGCTGGACCCTTCAGGGATGCTCCAGGCCACAGCTGATGAGGGGCTGAAGACCACAGAAAGAAGTGGGGGGACCTGAGAGATGCTACAGAGGGAAGAGAGCCAGGTCTTGGTATCCCACAGAATCAGAGGAACCTGGAGCACCTCCTGAGTGTGTGACTTGGGTGAGGCCATTCACTGAGATAGAGCACTGAGGAAAAGCAATGAGGAAAGGATATAGTAACAGGAAGCAGCTGGCACGCTCCAAGGGGTCATTGAAGAGAGCCTAGTGAAGGTGCGTTTACAGAAGCATGGGCAGGGTCAAAGGAAACTAGCAGTTGTGGCAAAGCCCCAGAGGCTGCAAAGAATGTGGAGCCATTGCCAGTCCGGGCCTGAATGTGAGAGGAGGAAGCAGTTACTTGAGCCTGGAAAAGAGCTGTAGCTTTTGGAAAAAGCTGCCTGATGGGAGCTGTGGCCTTCAAAAGAAGGATGCAGCCCGTAGCTGGGCCAAGAGTGATGCAGGAGAAGCCATTCCCTACATCCTCCTCCTCTCTTCTGATACCTCCTGCCTTCTGATACCGACTGGCGCCTTCATTGACAGAACCAAGCAGGAGGTGGAGGGCAAGGACCTGTTGTCAGTGGCAGCCTCAGACCCAGGCAAGAGGGGCCCTGGTCAGGCCACACACCTGGCTCAGAGTGTCGAGTCTGTGAGGCCCAGGGGAGATTGCCCTCCTGCTGCTCCTGCCCTTCCCGGCCAACTTGGGCACTGGGCCCCAGAATCACTGTCTACACAGCCCTGAGCCTGCCTCCAGGGCCTGTGCATGCCTCTTTTCCAGGCGAGCCCCCGAGGGCACTGCTGCATTGCCTGTGCCAGCCCCTGGTCCTGAGAAGTGGCTGGGGGTGGCTGTTTCAAGGGGAGTGAATGGCTTAAATATGTGGGCAGGGTGACCACATGCATGCATAGAGGCTCTTCCCTGTGCAGGGACCTGCTGTGGCAGGAAAAGAAGAAAGGCAGCTCATGTGCTGGGCCCAGTCTGCCTGTGCTGGCACACATCAGCCTGGAACTCCGTGGAGTCTGCAAGTTCTAAAGCTGGACTGAGCCATTCTGGGCTGATAGGAAGGTGTATTCGTCAAAACAGCAGGATAGGGATATATAGCATTTTACAGTTTGTTTTTAGAGACAGGGTCTCTAAAATGCTGATGGGCCTAATGGGAAGTGTTTGGGTCATGGAGCTCCACTTGGCACTGTTTGTTCTCTTGGTAGTGAGTGAGTTCTCACTCTCAAGAGACTGGATCAGTTCTCTCAGGAATCAAAGAGTTCCCATAAGAGTAGGTTGTTATAAAGCAAGGTTGTGCCTTGGTCCCTGCACACACCCACTTCTCCTTCTGCTTCTCTGCTATGTTGTGACGTGGCACAAGGCCCTCACCAGAAGCCAAACAGATGTGGGCGCCATGCTCTTGGACTTTCTGGCCACCAGAATCATGAGCTAAATGTACTTCTTTTCTTTATAAATTACTCAGCCTCAGGTATTCTGTTACAGCAACACAAAATGAACTAAGACAAAGCCCTTGTTGATTTTGCCCTCCTCTTCACCCTTCCCTTTCCAGATCAATCAAGTTATATCAATCCATCCATCAGACTGTAATTCAGATCTGTCCCTTATTCCCCTGCTCTGCTGTGCCCCCCCATCCCTTACACCCATGTTCTCCACATGATCTTGGACGGTGAAGGAATCCTAGCTGCACCCTCTCTGACAAAATCTTATCCTTAGTATTTAATTTAAATCAGAATTAATTCAAATTCAAGTTAAATTCTCTCTTTAGGGAGTGATATTGATAAAGTTGAAAATACTGCCATCCCCCAACACCATGGCCTTAATCTTCCAGCATCACCTCTGGCTCTCCCATATCTCTTAGGCAGGTTCACTTTCCAAACACCCCTTCCTCAGCACTGCTCCCTCTGAAGCTTCAAGGCTTCCCCTGTTCTACAGGATGCAATGCAGCTGGATCTCAATACCTCTCCGCAGCCTAGCCCACTGCCTCCTCTGCTCACTTCCTCTCCTCCCAGGAAAGGCCTCTTCTCTCCTAGGATGCCCTCTGGCCCTGCACATCTGTGCTTCTTTCTGCCTGTGCGCATTTGTTCACAGCACCCCACTGCATGGTCTTGCTCCTTCTGACGGATTCACCATGCCTAGAGCCCAGCTTAATCTCTTTCCTCTTACATGAAGCATCTCTCGGCTGTTTTGAACTCAGTATATGACCTTTTTTTCCTTTGACATCATTGATTCATTCTTTCATTCACTTATTGATTAGTTTGTTCACAGTGTAGTGATTAAAAACATTAGCTGGGCACGGTGTCTTATGCCTGTAATCCCAACACTTTGGGAGACTGAGGCGGGAGGATCTCTTGAAGCTGGAATTTGAAACCAGCCTGAGCAACACAGTGAGACCTGGTCTTTATAAAAAAATAATTTTTTAAAATTAGCTGAGCTTGGTGGTGCACACCTGTAGTCCTAGCTACTTGGGAGGTTGAGGTGGGAGGATCACTTGAGCCCAGGAGTTCAAGACTTGCAGTGAGCTATCTGTACTCCAGCCTGGGCAACAGAGTAAGATGCTGTCTCTAAAAATCAAAATCAAAATAAAACATGCACACTGGGTTTCTGGTTATCTACTCCTGCATAATAAGCCACCCTAAGACAGTGACTTAAAATAACAGGCATTTATTTATTTGCTCACAAATTGGATTGACTGGGCTCAGCTGTGCAGTTCTCAATGGGGCTCTCATGCAGTTGTAGTCAGATGGTGGCAGCTGATGGGGTCCTCTCGAAGGTGTTTTCATGCTTGCATCTGGTGCCTGGGCTGAAGACCTCAAAGCTGGGGCTCCTCAGGCATCCTGGCATCATCCCCCCTGCTCTCTCTCACTGGTTTCCTCCTTTCCCTCTTTTTGGTTCCCCTCTAGCCCTCCTTTTTTTGTCTCTGAATCCCCCCCACCCCGCCAAGTGCTTTTCCCCATTGGTCCTCCCCTCTCTGGTTTCTCTGGGATCTCCATGGCAACTGAAGAGAAACCAGCAGATGGAAGTTTGCAGCCATCATCATTCCTGTTGAATTCTGTTCATTGAATTGATTACCAAGTTCCACCTAGGTTCAAGGGGAGGGGAACTAAACCTCATCTCTTGCTAGGAGGAGTGTTAAAAAATTTGCAAAGATGTTTGAAAACCACCAGTCTGAGGCAATACTACCTTGAGAAGTCCAAACCTCAGCTCTGTCTCTCACTGTGTGGCCTCAGGCATGTTCTTGAGCCTCTCTGTTCCTTAATTGCCTCATACAGTGGGGATAATAATAGCACCTGTTCAGAGGGGAGTTCCAAGAATTAAGTGAGTAATGTGTGTGATGTCTCTAGCACAGTACATGGCATATAGGAAGTGCTCAGTAAACAATATTTTTATTTATTAAGAATGTTCTCCATAACACAGGGCAGTGATTAAGCACAGGGCTTTGGAGGTAGACCACTGGGGATCAGCTCATGGCTGTGCCTCCCTCTAGTTGGTGACTTAGTCACCTTCTAATCCTCATGTCCTCACCCATGGAATGGGGGTGATATCAGCACCCACCTTAGCCAGCCGTTGTGAGGATGGACTCAGATGTCCCGCTGGAAGCACTTAGCGCAGCCTGGCCAGCGCAGCCAATGTGTGCGAGGCGGCGATGGGGGTGGGGGTGCACGCAGCACTGCGAAGGCTCCAGACACAGACATGACAAAGACACGGGCCCTGTTCCTGAGGAGCCGGTGGGCCTGTGCCTTCTCCACACAGCTCCTGGCTCTGAGGGTCTCTCTCAGGGCAAAGACTTGTACTGCTTCTTAGGTTTCTGCCTGGTTGCTTCCCCAGCTGGACTGTCTCCAATGTGATGCCTTCCGAAGAACTTTCTAGGGTCATTCTGTCACACAACTTTCACCTTGCTGGCTACTTTAGCACCCAAGTGTGCTGCATTTGGGGTGCCCAGATTGTGAGCGGAGACCCTCGTGCCCCCTTGGCTCTCCTGGTGCTTTATTCAGTGGCCTCTTCCCTAAAGGAGGTTTGACCCCTGGACTTCCAAGTCACAGGAGCTTGGTCAGCAGGGTCCCGACTGCCGCTCCTCTGGCCCCACCAAGGCTCACGGAGTCAACTCAGAGCAAGGGTACTGGCTCACTTTGGGGCAGCCGCCTCCTTTTTGAGCTGCTTCTTGAACTCCCTGGCTCTGCCTCTCGTCTTCCCCACACTGGGTGAGGTTAGTGCTTCACTGCTACATTTTAGGAGAAATGGGATGGGGTACAGGAGCTGGAGAGAAGCTGGTCTTCTGGGGCTCCCTTGGGCTTCTTCCCAGGGCCTTCTACCCTTGAAGGAGGGGACGCCTCTGACCCTTCCCCGGCTTCCCTCTGGAACACAAGCCCTAACCTGACACCATGACACGCTCCTACTTGCTCCTTCCATTAAAATTAAACTTCCCTCCCTGCCCTGTGTCCCACACAGCCCCTCCTCTGCAGCCACCCACCCTCGTGGCAGTCTCCTTCCTTTGCCTGGTACTTAATGACCCCATCCGAGTGGAGGTGACCATTGAGGTCACCATGCTCCTGAAGGACTGGGCTGCTGGGCAGTGGGGCAGGGCTGGGTCCCATTAGACAGGTCTGTCATAGTTTTTTTTTTTTCATTTTGTTTTCTGCTTTGAGGTATAATTAACAAGTAAAAATTGTATATATTTAAGGTATACAACTTGATGCCTTGATATGCATATATATTATAAAATCACCACAAACAAGCTAATAAATGTATCACCTCACATAGTTACCATTTTCTTTTGTGATGAGAATGCTTAAGGTCTACCCTCTTAGCAAATCCCATCTACTCATTACAGTGTTGTTAATTATAGTCACATTGCTGTACATTCGATCACCAGAACTTACTCACCTTGCATAACTGAAACTTGTACACTTTAATTAATATCTCATTTTCTTCATCCTCCAGTCCCTAGCAACCACTGTTCTACTCTCTGCTTCTGTGAATTTGACTATTTTAGATTTCACGTCTAAGTGTGATCATGCAATATTTAGATAGGTCAAATTTAAGAAATTGGCCAGATATTCCCTGAAGATCTCTTGTAGGCATTGAAAAACATTTAGGCAGTAGGAGTTGGGTCAGAGATAGGCCCAGGAGGAAGACTGTCATTGGCTTTAGGGTGAGAGTTGGTTGTTGGGGGTGCAGGCGGAGAGCTGAGTATCTGCAGAGAAGAGAAAGGGCCCAAGGCCCTCAGGAGGGAGAGGAGGAGTCGGGCGAGAGCTGTGTCACAGAGACCCCAGAGGGAGGGAACTTCAAGCAGGGCACCCCACGGACAGAGGCCGACGCCTAGGAAAAGTCTTGCCACTCAGCAAGGGCAGTGGGGAAGGAGGGGGCGCGCCGGTGGGAGATACCCGTAGCTGGTCCAGATGGGATGGTGGAAGTCTGACAGCAAAAGGGAAGCAGCCACCAGGACACGGCAAGTTGTAGTCTCACTCCTGAATGTCTCCTTCCAGGTCAGTAATCCAGGGGTTTTCAACTTGAGTGTGGATCAGCATCACCCACCAGGCTACCTTAAACCCAGACCCCTGAACACATCCCTACAGTGTCTGATTCATCAGGCCTGGGGGGCGGCCGAAGAATTTGCATCTCTAAGTGCCCAGGTGATGGTGGTGCTGCTCTGGAGGGAGGAGCCACAGATCGAGTGCCGCCTCACCCACCCCCCACCCACAATCGCATGCTCACACATGGTGCTCATCACCTGTTTAGGAGCCAGCCCTCACCATGAGAAAAGTCAGGTCTATTTTTAAACTGAAACGTTCGATTACCCCCACCGAGGGAAAAAGTCATTGCCAACATTTCAAATTAACCCAAACTTTGCAAGAAGCCCTTGAGGAAAGGAACGTGCAGCAAATGCAAAGTCAAGCCATATAACCCCCAGTAACAACATTTCCCCTGCGCCAGCAATGCCAGGGCAGCTGGGCCCAGTCTGGCCACTCCTGGGCTATTCCATGGGGAGAAGCCCAGGTGCTGCTGGGGACTGGATGTTTTCCAACATCACAGAGGCAGGGCAGAAGGCACCTCCTTCCTCAAGGATGAAGAATGTCTGAAATGTTTCCCCACACAATTAAGCTTAGAGTCAGTGGAAAAGGGCAAGGCTTCCCACGGGCAAACTCGTTTTCACAGAGAAGAGGGATACGGGGCTGTGTGCCTGGGGAATCCGCTGTGGACAGGGAACTTTGAATGTTACGCTGAGGTCGTCCATCAACATATTCTTTATAGTTTATGCAGGGGTAAACTGTTGTGGCCCTGTTCCAGCACGCTCCCTAGTCCACCTCAGACACTCTCCTAAAAAATTTTTGGGAGGTAAAACATTGTATTACTTTCCTCTAAGTTTGATAACAAATTATCACAAATGCGGAGACAACACAAACAACACAGATGTATTATCTTACAGTTCTGTGGTTCAGAAGTCTGGAATGGGTCTCGCTGGGTTAGAAGTAAGGCGTCAGCAGGGCCGTGTTCCTTTCTGGAGGTTCTAGGCAGCATCCATTCTCTTGCACTTCTGGGTTCTAGAGGCTGTCCACATTCTGTAGCTCCTGGCTCCCTTTCTCTGTGGTGAAAGCCAGCCAACAGTGGGCTAAGTTGTTTAAACATGGCATCTCTCTGACCTTCTCTTCTGCCTCTCTCTTCCACATTTAAGAATACCTGTGATTACATTGGGCCCACCTGGATACTTCAGGCTACTCTCCCTATTGTAAGGTCAGCTGATTCGCTACCTTAATTATCTGCACATGTTCTTAGTTCTCCTTTGCCATGCAACCACACACACCCCCAGGTTCTGGAGGTGAGGATGTACAAATCTCTGGGGCATTATTCTGCCTACCACCGACATATATATGTAAAGTGCACAAGTCTTAAGTGTATAGCTTGAATTTTTACGTATGTAAACAGTTACCCTTGAAAACACTATGCAGATCGAGATACAGAACTTTCCAGCTCCCAGAAGGCTCCCTCACACCCCTTCCCAAGGGTAACCATTTTTCTGACCTGTCTCCATGGACTAGTTTTGCTTACTCTTGAACTTCATGTAAATGAAATCATACAGCATGTGACCCTCTCTCTTGAAACAACCCCAACCATCTTTGGAGTGGTGGGACCATCGGAGAGTTTGCATCATTTTGAGGGCCAATCTGGCTCTCTGAGGCTCCTACGTATATGACCTTGAGAGCTGTAATTATGGTGCTACTGAGAAGAAGTCTCTCTTCCACATGACTATCCTTCAAATAGTTGAAGACTGTTTTCCGAAAGTTTTTAATTTTTACAAGATCAATAACCCATGCCCTTCAATAGACTCTAATATAGTGTGATTGTGAACGTGCCCACCCGGTACACTTCTCCCTGGGCCTGTGCTATTCACAGGGAGCTCTTGGTTCCAAACGCTGTCCCTCCTGGATGTACTTGGCTCATGCAGAGCCAGGGGAATCATCCCTTCTGTTTTCCTAAATGCCTATAAAAATCTTTTTCATGTCCTTCCAAAGCTATTTTATGCATATGAAATATGCATATATATTCTCCCCACCCCACTTTCTAGACGATTGTGCTATACATACTCTTGTATGGCTATATATACTCTCATTGTTATTGTACTATACATACTCTTCTGTACATTGGTTTTTTTTTACTTAGCACTATATCTTGGGAATCTATCAGCTCATAAACAACTTCTTCATATTTTTAATGGTTTATTATTCCACTGTATGGATCTATCATACTTTATTTGCCAAGTGTCTTATTGAAGGATATTTAAATTGTTTCCACTATTTTGCTATCACAAGTCATATGTATATATGTCATTTTTAAAATTTCATACATCTTTAATTTTGAAAATCATAGGATTCTCTAAATAGATATGGAAAAAACTCTTGATAAAGAACACCTATTGATGACAAGAATCCTTGGCAAACTCTCCTTACAATAAGCAAAAAAAAATTAAAATCCAGTAGAAAAATGTGCAAAGAATAGAAATGGGCAATTCACAGAAGACGAAATCCTGGACCAGAAACATAAAAATGATCAGACTCATTGGTAATTAGAGAAATAAAAATGAAAACACTGAGAAAGAACTTTATACCTATCAGATAAGTGAGCCTTAGAAAGCTGAATCATGACAAGTTGAATCATGAAAGTCTCTGGGCTTTGAGGAGTCTGTCCTCGGCTAGTGAGTGTGACCATGTGTGCAGCACACAGGATGGGGTTGGCACCGTAGTCACCAGTTCCACGTGTCTGCCCGAAGTCAAGAACGTGGAGCTGCACAGTATCGTGGGAATGGGAGGACTCTGGGAGGGGCTGGGGAAGTGAGGATCTGGAATGGGGAGACTGGTGAGCAGACAGCTGCCACTCTCCACTTCGGTCTGAAGCCTGTGGAGCTGGGAAGGTTGACCTTGTGGGAAGCCCCACTTCGGGCTGCCTCTGTGGGCCTGGTGGTGGGCTTGGGCTGCGGTTGGATAGAAGGCCTTTCCAGGATCCTGTCCCAGTTTACTTTGCCACACTTTCTCCCAAACAACAAACTTTTACATGCCCTATGCTACTCCTATATATTTTGCTTCCGACTCCACAAACAGTCGCATCTTCATGTCATTTCATGGTGACAGGGATAACGGTGGATATTGAAGCACTGTGTCTTCATCATCAGAAACCTCCAGTCCAAATCACCCTGGACTCTCATCGCAAGAGCCCTGTCAACTTAGTCCATTGGGTTTTTTCACTGTGAAGATAAAACACCACTTCTGCCATCAAGGCAGAGTTGTGAGATGGAATGCCTGGATGCCTGAAGAGGAATTCCTAATGAACAGGAAGAGGACATGGCAAGCCCAACCCCGGGGGAGCTGTAGGGGAAGAAGACAGATGGGTAGACATAGAGGTCAAATGCATGTGTCCTTGCTTCCCTCTGGAGAGCAAGATCGGTATGTGAGGGAGCCCAAGAACTCTGTGGGTATGGTGGAGGAGGGGGGCTGGTGGCTCACTGCCTGGGGCTAGCATGGGGAGGTTGCATGTGTGTGTGAGAGAGTGTGTATGTATGTGCCAGTGTGTGTGCACGTATGCAAGCGTTTGCTGCTACATTGAGTATGAGGAAGGAGTAGTGATGCAGTCGTGATGGAGGGACGTGGCTGGACAGATGAGTTGAAGCTGAATGACTGCCCCCACCAGGTCAGAGAGGGGCATGACAGCCTTCTGAAGTCCATGAGTGCTCAGTGCAGTAAGCAGACGCGGGTGCTGAGATGGACAGCAGACCAACATAGGCTTCGGTCTGGACCCAGAGGCCCTAGCGTGAGAGGATTTCCCTGCTGGAGGCCAGAGGACCATGGATTTGCCAAAAGACAGATGAGGTCCTTTGGACCTCAGCAGACACCAGTCCAGACAAGCGCTGAGTGGCAGAGACCAGCCAGCAAGCAAGGATTCAAGGGCCCCCTTTTTCATCTGTGCCACAGGTCATCTACGGTGGGAGGAAATCTGAAACACTTTAAAACCTGGACTACACGGAGCTGATGTTCATTACAACTTTTCCACACTTAACAGACATCTTGACAGACATAAGGGCTTGTGAGATGGATCAAAGAAACTACCTTTAAAAAAAAAGTGCACATCTGAGAAGTGTGGGGGAATGATCTACTTGCCACACTACACTTATGCTCATCATACAACCTGAAGTGCCCTTCTTCCTCCCGCTACCTGTTAGAAGTAACTGGTGCTTCAAAGTCCAACCCAAATGCAGCCCGTTGGTGATGCTTTCTCCAGTGCCTGTGGCCTAAATTCAGCAAAAGCTGTCTCTTGTGTGAAATGTTCTCCAATGCCTTTCGTCGGACTTCACTGATCCTTCCTCTGGATCATATTATGAATGCTTCTTTTTCACTTCTGTGATGTGTCCTGAAACAGAGTCAGTTGCTCCTCTCCATGGATTTTAAGCTCCTGGAGGAAGGAACTGTGGCCTATGCATCTCCATATTGTGAAGTGCAGTCTGCTCAGGGCTTGGTCTGGTGGACACAGTCAGGACAGGTATGAACCACTCAGTCGTGCAGGCACATGGACCCTAGGAAGCACTGACACATGAAAGGTCTTATTCAAATTCATCTCTGATGTGGATCTATGTCTTTAAATATCGTGACACTTAAAATATCAAATTCAGAGAAACAGTGAAAAATCGTTATTAGATACTTATTTTTGCTTCAATTCATTTAACAAGTTTGACAAAGTTTCATCCTAAGGCGAGGCCTTGTGAGAGAGCCTGAAGAATTCACTGAGCGCAGCATTTCCTTGGGCAAATCCTTGCTGTGTTCTTGTTTCACTGTAATGTGGCAAGTTCTCCTTGACTGATAATCCAGAACTTTAGAAATAGTTTAAAAAATATATCCATAATAACTGGGAGCACACATTGCTGACAAGGACCAACTTTTCTTCAAGAGTGGCTCACAGATTTTTCTGCTGCTGGCTTCCACCTTTTATTCCATGGCACACGTTGGAATGCTCCATTTCCGCCCACTCTGCTGGAGCTGAGCAAAACTGTATTCACCCATGACAGCAGCTTTGGAGCCCAGGGCCAGGAGACAGTTCAGGACCCTTGTTAGGGCCTGTGGAGTCTAGGGGCAGCCGGCAGTAAGCTGGCATAGCAGGCAGCCCATCTTGGGTGCCTGTGATCCCCTCAGGAAATCACATTTGCAGAGTGTGGCCCTCAGTGACATAGACACCAGTGCTAAGAGGTTGGCAGAGTCATTCCTTCCTCCAATGTGTATTCAGCCCCCTTCAGACCAGACTGTCTGCTCTGTGAGTGCTGAGGGAAGTATAATGAGGAGTAAGAGCCTCAGGCTCTGTCCTCTAGGTAAGTGAGTTAGGCCATAATAATAATGACAATGTTGATGTAACTATGTGTGTGTATGTGTATATATATATATATTATTTTTTAATTTTTTATTTTTTAGACTTAAGTCTCTGTCATTCAGGCTGGAATATAGTGGCATGATCTTGGCTCACTGCAATCTCCGCTTCCGGGGTTCAAGTGATTCTCCTACCTCAGCCTCCAAGTAGCTGAGATTACAGGCATGTGCCCCAACACCTGGCTAGTTCTTGTATTTTTAGTAGAGATGGGATTTTGCCATGTTGGCCAGGCTGGTCTCTAACTCTTGGCTTCAGGTGCCCCACCTGCCTCAGCCTCCCAAAGTGCTGGGATTACAGGCTTCAGCCACCACGGCCAGACGATGTAACTATTTATGGAGAACATCTTATATGTCAAACCTTTCCATGGGTTTTACATGGATGAGCACATTTAATCCTAACAATAGCCTGATAACCATATGAAGTTGGTACAATTATTATACCTATTCTAGAGATGAGGAAACTGAGGGAAAGAGAAATTATGTGTGTACAAAGTCACACTACTAAGAAATGGTGACAAAATTCAGATACAGGCAGTGTATCAGTGGGGTTTTTTTTTTTAACTTCTTTTGTAGCTGGCATAGTGGCTCACACCTGTAATTCCAGTGTTTTGGAAGCCTGAGGAGGGAGGATCCCTTAAGGCCAGGAGTTCCAGGTTATAGTGAGCTATGATCTTGCCACTGCACTCCCGCGTAGGTGACAGAACAAGACCCTATCTCTAAAAATAAACCAAAAAAAAAAAAAGTTTTTTGAATCACAGTCCTTTGAAAGTCTGTTTCCCGGAATAGTAATTAAAAATATCTGCCTCTCTCTGTCTCTGTCACACACACACCAGAGTGAGCACACACGTGCATGTGTGCACACGCACACACACATGCACATTTCTACATGCAGTTTCAGGGTGTTCACAGAATCCCTGCACTGGTCTTCAGGGACTCCACGGACACAGGGCTCCCCGCTGCCTGCCTCACACAGACAATCTCAACACGAGGATGATGGTGGACAACAGAGCACAAACACAAGCAAACTGTCAGGAGCAGCTGTGGGTGGCATGAAGGACACCCAGAGAGGGGATGCAGGGCCAGGCCAGGGATCCGAGGGACAGAGAGACGGCTTCACCCTACTCGGGAGCCAGCTTTGTCTTGTAGCCCATGCACAGGGCATGGTGGTTTCTCGGGCTTACCCTCCACTTCTTGGTATTGGTCATTCTTGGTACTGGCCCATACTGTGAGCCACAGCAAACAGAGGCCCCTCAACCACTGCAGAGCTGGTTGGGGAAGCCAGGAGTAGGGAATTCAGGGGCCCGCTTCCTGAGTCCAGGTTGGTGAATGACCCACCTGTGGGACCACAAAGCCATCAACACCTCCCTTCCTCCTCTTCCTCCCACACCTCAGTGGAACTTTGTGCCATTTGACCTTAGATCTTGGTCTCTATTGATTGATATGCCAACCTCCCCGCCCCACACTAGTGTGGGTGGGTGGGAGGGAGTTGGGGGGTTCTAGTGTTTTCTTGAGTGCAGATTTTGGAGGCTGACAAAGCAGAAAGACAGTTGCTCTCCCTGAAAGTTGATGAAGGAAGCAGGTGAGTGGTACACTAGGAAAAGAATGGGACGCTGTGGGGACCCCACAACATTACCCAGGGGCTCAGGAAAAGCCCCCTAGAAGAAAGGTAGAGTTTAAGTTGAGACCCTAGTCGGTTTGCCTAGATTTGAGACTCAAGCCCCTCAGCCTCACCTTCTCAGACAAGCTTTTAAGCCACTGTTTCCAAATACTGGTTTCTCAAATATTAATAAGTGTTATTTTTCTTTACTATTTTTAAAACTTTGAGCTATAGTACACATAGAGAAAAGGATGCTAAACAAGTGTACAGTGAAATAGCTTAAAATAAACACCCAGGTGAACCATCATTCAGATCAAGAAAAATAATATTTCTGTTCCCCAGAAACCCATCACCTCTCCACATGCCCTTCCAGTCAGGTACCTTTTGGCCATTACTTCCTTGACTTTTTATGCTTTCATCTCCAACATACATAATCTTCAACCCCATAATTTAGCTTTGTATGTTTTGGAATTTTATATAAATGAAAGCATACAGTACATATTCATCCATAAGATGAAAATCTCTTACGTTATTGCATGTAACTATGAAATTCCATTGTATGAATATACCACCATGTATCCTATACTAGAGACAGACATTTGGGAGATTTCCAGCTTTTAGCTATTACAAAGAATGCTTTGTGAATATTTTTGTATATGTCTTCTGGTGCATATTCACATACATTTCTCGAAGTACAGTCCCTGGGTCATGGGGTGGACATAGCTTCCATTTGGCTAGGTAATGCATTGAAAGGTAGTGGTACCAATTTGCAGCCCCCCCCACCACTGGCAATGTATGAGAGTTCCTGTTGCTCCATATCCTTGTCAACACTTGGGGTAGTCACCCTTTCATTTGAGCCACTTTTGTTAGTATATAGTAAGAATATCTTATTGTGGTTTTAATGGAGCTATTAATGAGGTTGAGCACCTTTCCAGATGTTTATCATTTTTGTTGTTGTGGTAGTAGTAATTATTTTCTTTTCCTTTTTTTTTAGATTTTAGATTCAGCAGGTACATGTGTGTTTTTGTTAAATACATGTGTAATGGTGGGCATTGGGCTTCTAGTGTACCCATCACACAAATATGTTTATTGTTAATTTCCTCTTTTGTGAAATGCCTATTCAAATCTCTTGCTTGTTTTTGTATTGGGTTGACTTGTTCTTAATGGAACTCTTAGGAGTTATTTATATATTCTGTATACTAGCTCTTTGTCAGTTATTTGTATTACATAGTATATTAGTCTATTCTCATGCTGCTATAAATAACTGCCTGAGACTGGGTAATTTATAAAGGAAAGAGGTTTAATTGACTCACAGTTCAGCATGGCTGGGGAAGCCTCAGGAAACTTACAGTCAGGGCAGAAGGCGAAGGAGAAGCAAGGCACCTTCTTCACAAGGCAGCAGGAAGGAGAAGTGCTGAGCAAAGTGGGGAAGAGCCCCTTATAAAACCATCAGATCTTGAGAGAACTCACTCACTGTCACGAGAACAGCATGGGGAAAACCACCCCCATGATTCGATTACCTCCACCTGGTCTGACAAGTGGGAATGATGGGGATAATGAGGATTACAATTAAAGATGAGATTTAGGTGGGGACAGAAAGCCTAATCATGTCAAATAGTGAATATTCCAATACATGAACATGATATATTTCTCCATTTATTTAGGTCTGCTTTAATTTCTCTCAGTAATGTTTCATAGTTTTCTACATGGAGGACTTCAGATAGTTTCATAGACTTATTTCTATGTACTTATTTCTAGGTACTTTTGATGCTTTCATAAATGATACTTTAAAAAAATCTTTTTTTAAACTCTGCTGGTATAGAGAAATGTAATTGATTTTTATATACTGACTCTATATTTAACAATCTTGTTAAACTCTTTTATCAGTCTAATAGTTTATCTGCGATTTTTAAATTTTATGTACTCAATCATACAACATGCAAATAATGTCATAACTTTCCACCTGTCATAACTTTTTTTTCTTTTCCTGTTGCACTGGCTAAAACCTTCAGGACAATGGTAGTGGCATCAATGGCATTCTTGCCTTATTCACAATTTCCAAGGAAGTCTTCCAACAGTTTACTATTAAAGATGGTATTTAATGTAGATTTTTTGGTAGCTCTCCTTCATCATATTGAGAAAATTCCCTTCTATTCATTTTTTTAAAAATCATAAATAGGTACTGATTTTAACAAACGCTTTTCTGCAATTATTGAGGTAAAGAATTTTCTTTTGTAGTCTGTTAATGTGGAAATTTATATTGATTCTAAGTTTTATAGTTTTCCAGTTTTATGCAGAAACTCTCAATCTTAATGTTTAAAAATCTATTTGCACGTAGTAAACTTCGATATTTTAAAGTCTATCTTATTTCAGTATCCAAAGACCCCTATGGATCTGTTTATATTCTTTATTTTCCTGCTGGTTATTGTGTATGCCTTATTTTCTGATGTGCCTGCTTATTTTTGCTTATGAACTTATTTATATAATAATATAAATAATAATTTCTAATTTAATATAATGATTTATAATTTATATTTATATTTTATATTATAATTTATATTTATAATATTTTAATAGAAAAAATTAGAGACCAAGGATGATGTTATCTTCCTCCAGAGAGGATTTATGTTTATTTCTGCCAGTTGCCTGGTGGCATTAACACCCGAGGTTGCTTGAGGGGACTACCACTCCAGAGAGCTTTAATCCATGTTCAGTGAGTGACATAATTTAAGCTGCGAACCCTACAAAGGTTTATCTACTCTGGTCCACCTTCATTTCTAGAATGCAGTCTTTGGGATGTACAATAGAGGAAGTACGAAGCTCCACTAAGTGAGCACTTGGGCCCTAATCCTGTCCCACAGCCCCTTGAAGTCATCAAAAGCATCTCTCTGCCTCCCAATTCCCCTCCTGAGTTGGCAAATGCCCCTAGGAGAAGTAGATCCAAATACTGGGCCATCCCCTTGGGACTCTGCTTCACCTAGACCCCCAATCCTGGCCTGTTTTGTTAACTTTGATGCCTCCAAAAGTAAGTTTTTCTTGTGGCACATTGGTTCACGCCTGTAATCTCAGGACTTTGGGAGGCTGAGGTGGGCGGATCACTTGAGGCCAGGAGTTTCAGACTAGCCTGGCCAACACGGTGAAACTCCATCTCTACTAAAACTACAAGAATTAGCCGGGTGTGGTGGTGCACACCTGTAATCCCAGCTACTTGGGAGGCCAAGGCACGAGAATCACTTGAACCCGGGAGGTAGAGATTGCAGTGAGCCGAGATCATGCCACTGCACTCCAGCCTGGGTGACAGAGCGAGACTTTGTTTTAAAAAAAGAAAAAAAAGTAAATTTTTCTATTTTTGTCCAATTTTTAAATTTTCAATAGAAATGTTAGTGTGAATTACTTAGCTTGCTATTACTGGAATTCCTTGATTGATTTTCTAGTGTTAAAACCAATTTTGCATTCCTGGAGTGAACCTGATTTGGACATGATTTATTATCTTTTTCAGTGTTTTGCTGGATGTGATAAATCCCTAAAGTGTGCTTTCCAGGACCCTGAGAAGAAAAATTAAGGCGGAAAGTTAGGAACCAAGAAGAGCCCTTGGCTAAGCATGTATTTCCCTTATGCTGCCTTGAATTTGTCACCTAACTGGCTACACTGCCTGAAATCTCACCAGAGAAGAGAAATCCCAAAGAGAAGTCTCTTTGCTTTACCAGATCTCTCATTATTTTTTAAAAAATTATTTATTTACAGGCAGGGTCTCACTCTGTTGCCCATGCTGGAGTGCAGTGGCGCATGCTCACAGCTTACTGAAGCCTGGACCTCCCTGGCTCAAGCCATCCTCCCACCTCAGTCTCCCGAGTAGCTGGGACTACAGGTGCACGCCACCATGCCCAACTAATTCTTGTATTTTCTGTAGAGACAGGGTTTCGCCGTGTTATTGAGGCTGGTCTTGAACTCCTAGGTTCAGATGATCCACCCACCTTGGCTTCCCAAAGTGTTGGGATTACTGATGTGAGCCACTTCACCCAGCCCAGCCCCTCTCTTAAAGCAGAAAACCCTACAGCAGTGTTAAGGGGCCAAGCCTCGTTAGTTTAACGAGACTACTTTCCTTCTAAATAGGACTTGTTAGGACTTCGCCCCACTCAAAACATAAAATTGTTCATGGAAGAAGGAGAAAGACCAGTAATTTGCAAGAATTTCTCCCAAATCTAGGTTGGGAAGGGCCACAAAGTGGAGATCTTGAGAGCCAGGCAGTGGGGCAGGTCAAAGGCAGTGCTCAGACCAAGGAGGGCAGGGCCTTTGGTCTCTGTTCAAACTTAAGGTGCGAGTTTCCCTGAATGGGAAGGCTTTGGGACCTCCTGAATAGAAAGATTGTTTTCCTCCAACAACCTGGGGCACCTGAGACCTTGACCTGCACTCTGCACGGGCAATACCTCCAGAGCACTGATGCCTCCCTTGCAGTTTTTATCAAATTTCTCCTTAAAAGGGCACTGGAGCTCTGAAGAGCAAGCCAGGCCCTGAGAACAGACAGACACAGTAACTAACACCAAGCCAGCTGACATTTTATCTGGAAAATGCCTGAGCCAAAACTAGCTCCTGGTCAAACACTGTGCATGTTATCTGAAAACCAGGCTACTAGAACATGAATCCAAGAGGGCCATCGCTGTATTGTTTCTTCCCTGCAGCTCTTGGGACTGCTGTATCCAGCAGGTCACCTGGCACTTTAGAGAAAGTAGGTACAGGAGAGATGGGGAACGGGGAGAGTACAGTACATCTTCCACAGGAGGCTGTGCTACCCCGGAATTTAAAGTGCCACTCTGGGCCATTTGAACACCTCAGACTAATGAAGGGTCCCCAGGATGAGGGAATGAATGGTGTTGGAAGCCTCCAGCAGGGAGTGGGATCTAGGTACTAGGAGACAGCTCTGGCCAGGCTGCCCACACACCCTCCCTCGGGTTGCAAGGCCCTCAGGGGAGAAAGATAGGCTAATTGGTAAGCCCTGAGGAGGGGCCTCCTCCCACAGGGACCATCTCATTTCTGGTACCCTCAAAGCACTTCCGGAGCCTGGAATAAAAAGAGAATGCAGGCCGGTGGGGTGGCTCACGCCTGTAATCCCAGCACTTTGGGAGGCCGAGGCGGGTGGATCACTTTTGGTCAGGAGTTCGAGACCAGCCTGGCCAACATGGTGAAACCCTGGCCTCTACTAAAAATACAAAAAATTAGCCAGGTGTGGTGGCGGGCGCCTGTAATTCCAGCCACTCAGGAGGCTGAAGCAGGAGAATTGCTTGAACCTGGGAGGCAGAGGTTGCAGTGAGCCGAGATCATGCCACTGCACTCCAGCCTGGGCGACAGAGCGAGACTCTGTCTCAAAAGAAAAGAGAATACGGATGACTGTCAGAGCAAAGATTTCTCATGGGCCCTGATCTTAGCTATCATCTGAGGAACAGAGAAAAAAAAAAATAGAACGTTCAACTTATACCCTGATTTATCTGAGAGGGAAAAATTAAAGCATCGTACTTATTTTCTTTCACATTTAAGAACACAGAAGTCACCCAACCTCACCAGTAATGAATAAAATACCTCCATTCTAGCAGGCTCAGCCAGAACAGGAAATCTTTAACGGTGGGATTTCAAGTGTTTGCAAGCCTATGGGGAGCCGTGGGGGACTCAGCGAGGCCATCCCCCACCCTGGACTACTTCCAAGAGGACCTCTACCCTGCATTTGGGCTGGAGCTGAGGACTGGGCTTTCTAGTTCCTACATACGCAGTGTGGGAATCTCTGGTCCTCCTTCCTTGCCCGTGGCCAAAGTCTCAGCCCCTTCCAGTTCTGCTCATTCCTCAGGACTCAGACTCACCAAGTCCCCCTAAGGTTCTCCCCGCTCAGACCACAGTGAGTCAGAACGTCCTGATCCTGTGTTCCCTGGTCAGGGCTCAGAGGACCCACGTGCAGCTAGGCTGGCCTCTGGACAATGCCCTCTCCCGCTGAGGCCCAGCCCAGCTGCACCTGACTTCCAGTGTAATGGCATTCATTGACACGCCTGATAGATGCAGGTTGTTGGTTTTTCCCTTTCTAAGTTTAAAAAAATATTAAAATCCAAAAAACATTTTACTAAAGCATAACATACACACAGAAAAGTGCACCATTATAAGTGTACCACTCACTACATTCTCCTAAAGTGAACTTGTCCACGTAACCATCACCCAGTTCAAGGAAAAGGACAGGACCCCACAGACAAACTCGGTTTTAGAAATCTTGCCGTAGGGCAGATGAAGTTCAGTGCTAGTTTCCGTGCTGGGTTTTCTCATACTTCTAATCTGACATGGCCTGACAAGGTTTCATTGTCCTTTGCTGTGATGTGACATTGCACAAGAAAGATCTCGTCTCACCCTGGGTTGAAGGCCTCTAGAGGGCTGGACCCCAGCTATATGTCAGGGTCTCTGTAGGTAGAGCCTGAATTACCGAATGAATCCAGACCAGGGCATGAAGGTGCCCAGCCCAGAGTTGGATGCTCTTAGGCCTCATTCTCTTTTTCAGATGTCACAGGAGGCCCAATGACCAGGGTCTCCAGTCAGGCACTAGAGCAACATTATTACCTCTACCCTACAGAGACAGCCCTGGGATGTAAAAAGTAGTGATCAGCTCATTGATTCATCCAATAAGCATGGATTATACATTCAGCCTGGCCCAGGGATGGCACGTAAGGCAGGCACAGTCCCTGACATTGTGGAGAGAGCTCAGACACCCAACAGGTCAGGAACTAGCAAGAAACCCTCATAGAATTCTAAACCTCTGCCCTATCCTGCTCCAGTCCTGGCTCCCCGGGGGAAGCCAACTGGGGCTGTTCCCAGCCCAGAGGTAGAGAGGAAGGTGCCTTAACCAGCTGTCTCTGCTCTTCTGCAGGCCCTGCCATCCCGGTGGGCGTGGACGTGCAGGTGGAGAGCCTGGACAGCATCTCCGAGGTGGACATGGTATGCAGCGGCCTCCAGTGAGACAGCGTGAGAGCCTGTAGTGTGGTGGGCCTCAGTGGTGCAGGCTGTGCCCGTGTGGGCAGAGCGGGAGCTGGAGGTGATAAAATGGGCACTTGGAAGTCAGCCCTGGAGCAGTAAAATCTAGAGCGGGCATTCTTGCTGCGTGGGTAAAAATAACCTAAGGAGTTGGTTAAATGTGGGTTCCTGGGCCCCATTTCACACTTCCTGATTCAGAATCTCTGGGAGTGAGACTTTGCATCTTCAACATACTCCACAAATAATGCAAGTGATCAGGTGAACCACACCTGGTGGGGTACTGGAGGTGGACAGTTTCAGGCTGAAATTTTGCAGCTTTCTGATGTTCAGTTCCTGCTGCAAGTGCAGTTCCCCTACTCACTCTGTGGCAGTGTCCCCTACTCCATGTCTACCCCAATTCTACCACCACAGGCCTGGGTGTCCTGCAGGGCTCACAGTGGAGAGGTGCGCCCCCCACCCCAGGGCCCCAGCCTCCTCTCTTCCTTCTTCTGTATGCCTCTCTTTCAGTTTGCAAACTTCCTCTTTCTTCTGCCTCAGGGATCTTGAGCGTGCTTCAGCTCTGGCCCTTCCCACAGCTTTCTCCTTCTTATCCTTCAGGACTTAGCTAAAATGAGACTTCATCAAAGAGGCTTCCCTCACCTCCTGATCTAAAGAATTTCTGTTTTTTCTTCATAGCCTACATCATCATTTATAATTGTGCTATATATTTATTTGGGGAGTTTTCTTATATATTGGTTATTTTCCATGCTTGACTATAAGCTCCATGAATGCAGGGACTCGTGTTTTTCTTTACCCCAATATCTCCAAGTCTAGTCCAGTGTGGCCCCCCAGGGGCCTTGAAAATGTGTGGAATAAATAAAAATTGGGGAGGCTCCACTTGCCAGCACTTCATCCCACTTGCAATGCGGTCATCTGCCCTTGAAAAGTGGGAACGCCCCTTGCTCCTAATGGACCCAGCATGGCAGAGCTGATATGATTGATACTGAGGTTGTGCACCCCCCATAGCTCCAGCACCTGGTAAAATATGGGGCCCAGGTGTGAAAGGTGCAGGTATGACAGTTTCCAAGATGCTAGATTGTACATTGCCAGCCCCTTTGGATATCCAACAGCTGAGCCCAGTTCCAGAACCAGCTGTGTCTAGAACAGCCTGGCTGCCCTAGACTGAATCAACCCAGATGTCTGTGCTGAGTGTGAAGACTTTTGTCCTGTGTGGCTCAGGATCGCAGGGAGAGGTGTCTAGAATGACCTGCCTCTCACAGAGCAACCACCAACCTGTGGGAAGGCAGGTGGACTCCAGCAGTAGGTAGGTAACATCCAAGGTAGCCATACACAGCTGGTGTTTGTGAATCTGCAGTTCCCCTGGGCGATGGCCCTCAGAGCCTGCTCTTCAGCTCTGTGACCGAGAAGGGAAATAGCCAGAAGGGGCATTTGGCTGGTCTCTTCCTACTCATGTATTGGCTGCTCTCCTTGTGTGTAGAAGGGGAGTTCCTGGCAGCTGCTGATGCACTGGGAGCCAGGATCAGTGTAGGGACAGACTCTCACGCATGCACTACCCCAGTGCTTGCTCATTCTTTCCTCTCTTCCTGGGGCTCCCTCTGGGCCCACCACAACCATGCACTCTTTCCAGCCTTCCTCCACCCAGAAGAGGATCTTTTGGGCAGTTATTTTTCCATTTGCACCTGTGTCAGCTTTGGCTATGGGGAAGGACCAAACTCTTAAGGAATCAACCATGCAGGCAAGGAGACACTTTTGAACAAGATAAGATTTCAGGCAGAAATTATAGTAGGTATGCAGCTGCCCATCCCCTCATCCATTTATCTCCCTGATCTTTCAACCAGCAAATATCTATTGAGCGTCTATTATGTGCTTTGCCAGGCACTAAATTCTGTGATGAATGGGGATGCAATGGTGGGCAAGACACAATTTTTCCTTCAAGGATCTTATAAGCCTAATCGCAAGAATCCTCCTAAGAGGGACATTCGACTATCCAGGTTTCTGGAAGTGGCCACTAAGCTGAAATGGAATGGTTAGCCAATGGGTAAGGAACCATGTGTGCAGAGGTCTAAGTGAGAGAGAGCAGAGCTTTGGAGAAATCCTTCCCCACTGGCCACCAGGCCAGGCTGCGAGCATCACAGCTGCAGTTTTCATTTGCAAAGCCTGAGGGGCTGGTTGCTCAGTCTCCTGGGCTCCAAGCACATGATGCATAAAAATGAGCCACTCTGTTTCCAACTGCACAGTGCCATCCTGCCACAGGGCTGCAGAACTGTTACCTCTGAATCTGGATGCTGAGCCTGAGATGTCCACCACAGTAGTGGATGATCGGTTGATTGTAAGGATGAAAACCTTCTAAGCCATTTTTGTCTGGTCTCACCCCGGCTCCCACAGGACTTCACTATGACCCTGTACCTGCGGCATTACTGGAAGGATGAGAGGCTAGCTTTCTCCAGCGCCAGCAACAAGAGCATGACCTTCGATGGCCGGCTGGTGAAGAAGATCTGGGTCCCTGATGTTTTCTTTGTTCACTCCAAAAGATCGTTCACTCATGACACCACCACTGACAACATCATGCTGAGGGTGTTCCCAGATGGACACGTGCTGTACAGCATGAGGTAGCTTTCCAGGGGCCATTGTTCCTCTGTCCAGTGCCGTTCCGGTATGTGTGGTCAGGCCCTTTGGCCCTGAAGACGGTCACTGCAGTTGGGTCTGTGGGTTCCTGGATGGGAGGAGCCTTCTGATGCCAGTCAGAACTATCTAAACATGACGTGGCCACCCCAGCAGGGGACAACTTCCCCATCACTGGGGGTCTTAAGCTTGGGTGAGAAGACTACTTTGGCCTGAATGAGACAATGACCTTCCACATATTGTACCTTCTGTTCCCTGAGAGCATGTGATTCTAGTTGATTGATAATAAAGATGAAAAAAAAGCTTTAAAAAAATAGATTAAAAAAAAAGACCCCCCCGCCCCCCAAAAAAAATAGCTACTGTGTTTTGAGTGCTATTGCAGATTGGCTTCTGGAGTACGGGGAGTCACGTAAGAAGTCATGTTCCACATCTTTAAAAAAATGCTTTTTTCTTACTCGTCACTGATGAAGCTCATTGTCCCACATCCCCCTGGTCTGCTTGTACAGTTCACCAGAATGCAATGCTGACACTAGACACTTCTGGCCTTCGGTGGAAGTTGACGAGGGGGCCTCCCAGTCATCTCTAGAGGAGGTGGCCCTGCTGGCTGAGGGCAAAGCCCAGAGAGAGGCACAGGAGAGAGCCATTAGCAGCCAGCACCACCAGTGGCTGGGGAAGGGGAGCACCAGCCCAGTAATGGGGATCTGGCAGAGCACTAATACTCTACTACAGAAGACAAAACTCTAGAAGTTAAGGTTCTATAACTCAGATAACTATGTTTCCAAACTTCTGCAGCAGATGTGAGGAGGCAGCTGCTCAGTTGTGTGCTGTGCCTTCTTGCTCTGGGCAGATGTAGGAGCCAATAATTCACTGCACAAGCCAATATGTGACTCTGGGTTGTCTAGGATTACGGTCACTGCCATGTGCAACATGGACTTCAGCCACTTTCCCCTGGACTCCCAGACCTGTTCTTTGGAGCTGGAGAGCTGTAAGTATCAGCATTCTTCATTCCTTCGCCTTCTTTCCTCTCTGATCTTTGTGCCATTTTAGTAATCATGAGACTGAGCACTGCCTGCCAGCATTAAGACCTATTTACTTCTGGACTGGCATAGGATTTCCCTGCTACTTCACCCTGCATCAGAAGCGAAGGAGTCAAATTAACTTGTTTTCCTCTTCCCAAAGATGCCTATACAGATGAAGATCTGATGCTGTACTGGAAGAATGGGGATGAATCCCTAAAGACAGATGAGAAGATCTCCTTGTCTCAGTTTCTGATTCAGAAATTTCACACAACTTCCAGACTGGCCTTCTACAGCAGCACTGGTAGCTATCTTTTGCCACAATCTAATTCAAATGTGCAAGAAAGCACATTTGAATTCTTCTTCAGCCTTAACCCCAAGGAAAATATATTTTGTGTGTGTTTTGTTTTTTGTTTTGAGACAAGGTCTCACTCTGTCTCCCAAGCTGGAGTGCAGTGATGAAATCATGGTTCACCGCAGCCTCAACCCCCCAGGCTCAGGTGATCCTCCCACATCAGCCTCCTGAGGAGCTGGGACTACAGGCACTGCCACCATGTCCAGCTAATTTTTAAAATTTTTTTGTAGAGATGAGGTCTTACTATGTTGCCCAAGCTGGTCTCGAACTCCTGGACTTAAGCAATCCTCCTACCTCGGCCTCCCAAAGTGCTGGGACTATAGGCGTGAGCTATCATGCTCAGCCTAAATTTTGATTATTAAAATAATGTAGCCTAGAATAGGTTCTGGCTTCTACCTACCAGGAGTTCAAGACCAGCCTGGCCAACGTGGCAAAACCCCATCTGTACTAAAAATATAAAAATTAGCTAAGCATGGTGGCATGCGCCTGTAATCCCAGCTACTCGGGAGGCTGAGACAGGAGAATTGCTTGAACCCAGGAGGCGAAGGTTGCAGTGAGCTGAGGTCGTGCCACTGCACTCCAGCCTGGGGTCAGAGTGATACTCCATCTCAAAAAAAAAAAGAAAAGAAATTAGCCAGGCATGGTGACACATGCCCCTGGTCCTAGCTACTCAGGAGGCTGAGGAGGGAGGATTGCTTGAGCCCAGGAGTTTGAGGCTGCAGTGAGCTATGATTGTGCCATTGCACTCCAGCCTGGGCAATAGAGCAAGACCCCGTCTCTATTCCAAAAAATAAAGAGAGAGAAATAGAATAAAGGTTCCCAGGAACTCATGGGTGGGGGAATGGAGATTTATTGTATAATGGGTGCAGAGTTTCTGTGTGGGATGATGAACAAGTTCTGGCAATGAATAGTGGTGATGGTTGTACCATATTGTGAATAACATACTTAGTGCCAGTGAACTGTACACTAGCCTGGGCATTGGAGGCCTGGGTTGAACCAAGCTCAACTGACTCTAGCTAAGGCTTTGGAAAAGTCTCTAAGTGTCTCATTTCCTCATGTCCCAAATGTCAGACTTTAGAATCATGTGAACAGCCTATTTCTTTTTGTGATGGATGTGGAGTTTGCATGATAAAGAGTTAGGGTATCACAATAAAGGTGACAATTTCACAATAAAGGTGACAATTTCACAATAAAGGTGACAGTGACCAGAGCCTAGCTCTCCCAGCTCCTGCCCCAGTGGCATTGGCCTCAACAAAATAGAACTATTCCAACCTCTTATGCTTTTGAGCAGCAAGTCACTCAAGAAATATGGTTGTAATTTGCAAATTACAAATACAGAACAAACAACTATAGCCTAGGCAACATGGCGAAACCCCTGTCTCTACAAAATAATAATAAGAAAAAAAAATTAGCTGGGCATGGTGGCACACACCTGTAGTTCCAGCCACTCAGAAAGCTGAGGTGGGGGGATTGCTTGAGCTTGGGAGGCTGAGGCTGTAGTGAGCTGTGAGTGTGCCACTGTACTCCAGCCTGGGCTACAGAGCAAGACCCTGTCTCAACAACAAACAAACAAAAACCCAAACGACTAAAACTTCCCTTCTGTTTAGTTCTGCCCTTTCCCAAAATACTGTGAAGAGAAGTTAGGTAATACCAACTGAGATAGTAAACGTACTAGATATTGGCAAGATATTTATATATAGGAGAAAGGGCTTAGATTTTGGAAAAGAAAGGTATTATATTAAGCCAATTGGTCATTAATTTCAACTTTCTGTTGCTGATGAGAGCCATGTCAGTGAAAGACGGGTTCCCAGGGACACAGTTTGCTTTCACCTCTCAGATAGAACCTCATTGGCTTCTTCCTGCATCCCTCAGGCTGGTACAACCGTCTGTACATTAACTTCACGTTGCGTCGCCACATCTTCTTCTTCTTGCTGCAAACATATTTCCCTGCCACTCTGATGGTCATGCTGTCCTGGGTGTCCTTCTGGATTGACCGCAGAGCTGTGCCCGCCAGAGTTTCACTGGGTAAAAGCATTTCATAAGGTGTGGTAGGGTGGTTATTTTTTTCAACTTATCACTATGTTTACAAAAAGTAAAAATCATTACTTAGAGTTCTTAACTGATGAGCTGTTAGAGTCAGAAGGAGCAACTTCTCACGTTTCTTGCCTTTACCATCTAGATGCTGGCCTCACTTTCCTCCACATTATGAGAGCCAGAGGGAGCTAAAACAACATCAACTGTGATTGTATCGCTTCAGAAAGATTTGGGGTACAGACTTCGACAACTGGCAGTATCAGAGCTCAGTATTTAGATAAACAAGATGATTCTGCAAATGCCAACAATTCCTTCTGTAAATACAAAAACTTCATTTGCTGGCCTTGTTTAGACAGACTGAAGGCTTGGAGGCAGGGCACAGAATATGAGATTTCTGGGAAAAGGAGGACCACGTTCCCTGGAGCTGTGGTTTAGCCTTTTACAGACCTTGAATTCCAGAGTGAAAGTTTATAACATGTCATTGTAAATTTAGACAACATTAGGTTGGGCTTTGAGAAAGGTGAGGGTTTAAGCAGCAAGACAGAGTGAAGAAGAATCCCGCATGACGGGCCTCTGGGTATTTCCACAGTCTTCAAGGACTTTAGATGAGAGAGAATATGCCTATTCCTTGAAGTTTGGGAACGTTCCTTCAGAGGCGTCCTTTAGTCGCTGTCTTTAATTCCACATGAGAATAGGTCCTCTCCTTGTCAGCCACATCACAGAAACCCAGCCTTTCAGGTGCTTGAAGGAAAATGAGACAAGCAAGCGGGATGGCTCTGGGGGGAAATAGGCCTGGCTGCTGGTGGGGCAGATCCTTGCCCCTCTCCGAGGTGGAAACACACCTGGGACTTTCTCATGTGGTTTAAGAGATAGAGAGTGTAAAATCGTGACTTAGTGAGATGCGGGGGCAGTTCTAGACCGCTGTCAGCAGCCCAACTAAGGCCGGGTGTTGCAGGTATCACGACGGTGCTGACCATGTCCACCATCATCACGGGCGTGAACGCCTCCATGCCGCGCGTCTCCTACGTCAAGGCCGTGGACATCTACCTCTGGGTCAGCTTTGTGTTCGTGTTCCTCTCGGTGCTGGAGTACGCGGCTGTCAACTACCTGACCACCGTGCAGGAGCGCAAGGAACGGAAACTGCCGGAGAAGGTGAGAGGGCTTCTTCGGCCCTTGTCTAAGTCCATGCTGCTGGGTGAAAGTGAAGGTCTTCTGGGCGAGGGGGCAGAGGCAGGGGTTGCATGTAGAAAAAGGAGATATTTGTGCAAAACGAGGAGGATCTTGTTTTAGAATAGGTTCTGGCTTCTACCCCAAAGGATTCCAGAAAGCAGAAGCTCTTTGGACAAAGACTAGGAACCGGAAGACTTGGGTCTCAGACTCAACTTTGACACCTATGCTGAGCCTCAGTTTTCTCATCTGTAAAAGGGAGATTACAGAACCCTCACCTCTACTGTAAGAGTCACATGAGATAATGTATGTGAAAGTTGTTTTGATCTTTCACATATATCAGGATCTAGACAAACAAACTCTCACTATTATTACTGAATATGTCTAGGGACAATGCCTCCCTGTCTTATGACCAGAGAAGGGAGAGTTCTAGAACAAAAAGTGCCTTTATTTATCAGTGCCCAGTGAAAATTCAGCCACAGTAAGGACTAAAGCTAAATACCTTATATATATTTCTTTAAAAAAAACCTTTTATGTGTAGATGCAGAAGGAAATTGGAAATACTATGCTATCAGCCGGTCGCGGTGGCTCACGCCTATAATCCCAGCACTTTGGGAGGCCAAGGTGGGCGGATCACCTGAGGTCAGGAGTTCAACACCAGCCTGGCCAACATGGTGAAACCCTGTCTCTACTAAAAATACAAAAATTAGCCGAGCATGGTGGTGCACGCCTGTAATCCCAGCTACTCGGGAGGCTGAGGCAAGAGAATCGCTTGAACCCGGGAGGCAGAGGTTGCAGTGAGCTGAGATTGCACCACTGTACTCCGGCCTGGGTGACAGAGCAAGACCCCATTTCAAAAATAAAATAAAAAAAAAATACCATACTATCTATAATGTACTGTACTGTACTATATTATACTACAGTTGATCCTTGAACAAGGCAGGGGTTGGGGGGCTGACCCCTTGTGCAGTAGAAAATCCAAGTATAACTTTTGGCTCCTCCAAAACTTAACTACTAATGGCTTCATGTTGACTGGAAGCCTTACTGATAAGATAAACAGTCGATTAACACATATTTTGTATATGTATTATAAACTGTATTCTTACAATAACGTAAGCTAGACAGAAAATGTTATGAAAATCATAAGGAAGAGAAAATGTCTTTACAATTCATGAAATGGAAGTGGATCATCATAAATGACTTCATCCTAGTCATCTTCACTCTGAGTAGGCTGAGGAGGAGGACAAAAGAGAAGGTTTGGTCTTACTGTCTCCGGGGTGGCAGAGGTGGGAGAAAATCTAAGTGGATCTGCACAGTTCAAACCTGTGTTGGTCAAGGGTCAACTGCAAACTAGGAGACAGAATACAACTGGGAGATTTTACAAAGCCAAGCTCATGAGCCTTTGGCACAGGGAGGCAGTCTTTTCCATTCATAGTCAGACTCTTATTCATTTTGGTGTTAGGTCTGTGCAAAAGTAATGATATAAACTGCAATTACTTTTGCACCAACCTAATACTAAATAAATAATGCTGACTTGCTATCTGATCATTGCCAATCATTGCACTAATCAAAATGGGTGTTCATCTAAAAGCTGTGGAGATAAAGGGACATGAAAATCTCATATTTATGCACAACCAAGTGACCATTAGCCTTTTAGCATAAGAGAGCTTTTAAAATTAAAATAATTTATTTTTGCCATGTAACGACATTTTGGTCAATGGGACCTTTAAATTTTAGGAAAAGAGAATACGTTGCCTTTTCAAAAATTGTCTTTCAACACCTGCATTATACCTGTCAAGTATTTCCACATTGTCTCTGTTAACTTTAAAAAAATCAGAAATTTATAAATTTGAAAAAGGAGACTTTATTTCTTATAAAGGATTCCAGTCTGCAAGGTGGCCATCCTGCAGGCTGGGGAGTGCAGCCTCCTGTAAAGACCTGGAAACAGGCACTTTGAAGGAGAAGGTGTTGGAGTAGGGGCTTCATGCTGAATATGGCTAAATATACATATTCAACAGGCTATAGGAAGATTTATGAATATTTATGAAGGTAGTCCTGACACATGCCTATTGAACAAATGTGCATGTAACATACAACCCATGTTCACCCTGGGGTGGAGGCTTAACATTTCAATGTATTACAATTAGACCCTATATGCAAAGGGGACACAAAGGCACTCAAGTGAACAGCCTCTGTAAACTGACCAGGACTGGTCCATGATTGATGGTCTTATCAAGAGAAGGTTACTAAAATCACTCTCTTGTCCAATCAAAGCTGTAGTTATGGCTGGTGGAACAGGGGCCAGGGGTTGGTTAGTCAGTGTCTGATGGTTGGTGAGCTGCAAATTTTTTTTTTTTTTTTTTTGAGACAGGGTCTGACTCTGTCACCCAGGCTGGAGTGCAGTGGTTGCTAACTGCACTCCATCTCCTGGGCTCATGCTGTCCTCCCACTTCAGCCTCCCAAGTAGCTGGGACCTTAGGCATGCGCCACCACGCCCAGCTAGTTTTTATATTTTTAAAAGAGATGGGATTTTGCCATGTTGCCAAGACTGGTTTCAAACTTCTGGAGTCAAAGCCATCTGCCCACCTTGGCCTCCCAAAGTGCTGGGATTACAGGCGTGAACCACCGCACTAGCCCCAAATTGTTTTAACATTGTTTATCTCAAGGCCAGTGCTTGTTTAGCTGAAAGCGAAAAAGAAAAACATTGTGGCAGTTAGCACACAGTGTGTTCTTTAAGCGCAGGGGTGTGTGACTTCAACCTTGCCCTAGAATGGCCTTAGGTACTGTTTGTAATTTGGTATCTTATGGCCATAAAGAATCTGTTCTGTCTTACAATCTCTATTTCAGCATTAATGCTGGTCAGTTGTGTCTAAATCCCAAAAGGGAGGAGGAATAACAAGGTGTGTTCGGCCTCTTGTCCCGTCATGACTGGGAACACAGTTTTTAAGGTTTCTCTGGGGTTCCCTTGACCAAGAGGGGGGTCAGTTCATCAGTTTGGGGGCTTAGAACTTTATTTTTAGTTTACATCTCCAAATATATTATACTAGGTTGCTTATTTTTAAAGCTCTAGTCAAACATTTTTTACTTCAGAAAATTGACTTGTTTAAACTTCGGTAATTTGTACACTGATCATTATCACAGGACTTTGGACCATATGTAAACACTTTTGATTTATAAATCATTAGACTTTCCTGTATAGAGCAGTTGAAAAAAATAGCAAAGCCTTCATCTGACAAACAGGGGCTCACAAACGAACGGTTCACCGGCACAACTTGCCCTGTTTCCATATCAGGTCGGATCTTTGCCAGCAATTGTATGACTTTGTTTAAAGAGACAAGGAAGTCGTCTAGGGAGAGGGCCTCAGGCCCCTAAGTCTCCCCCTCTGTCTGTGTGAGAACAGACATCCTGGAGGTGAGAGCTCATACTCTGCTGTTGTCAAATGTAGGATTTAAGACCAAGAAGCATAGTTGCTGGAGATCAGACAGAGGTGAGAAGGCACCATCTGCTGCCTCACAGAGAAACTAATATTCATAGTATTGAAATGTTTCCCAATAGAGCTGAGGTTCCTAAGTGGATGCCATGGAGTACCTTCCCTGGAATCACCTCCTGAGTCTGTTAAAAATAGATTCCTGGGTTTGAGACAGGGTCTCAAAAAATAGATTCCCTAGACCACACCCTAGGTCTACTGATTCAGAATCTTTGAGGATGGCACCCTGGAATCAAGATTTTAAGCAAGCTCCCAGGTGATTCTGATGCTCACTGAAGTGTGATTTCCACTCTCTAAAGGTAAAAGTTGCCTGGGACCCGTTAGGCCCACCCCTGGTTTGAATGGCAGACAAGTGCAGGCGAGAGCATGAGGGAGCATGTGGGAGCCCAGGGCTTACCTCCCCTCAGCTGCTCCAGTACTTTGGCTGATTAGCCAGACCTTGTCTGACATGCCAAGAGCCACTTCCTCTTTCTTAGAAGCAAGCCAATCTGGAAAACAGCGGTTTTATCCTAATTTTTGATATTTCCTGATTTGAACTCAAAATCTTAGGAGAAAAGTCTATTTTCATTTTAGCAGAAAGATTTTCAGTTTAGAGCAAGGAGAAGAAGAAATGTGCCTTAAATAAATAAACAACCCCCCAATGATAATATCACACAATTTTATCAGTTTGGGTGTGATTATATCTAAATGCAAAGAGTTGAATAGGGCTGGGTATGGTGGTGCACGCCTGTAATCCCAGCACTTTGGGAGGCCAAGGCAGGTGGATCCCTTGAACCCAGGAATTTGAGACCAGCCTGGGCAACTTGGCAAAACCCCATCTTACAAAAAATACAAAAATGAGCTGGGTGTGGTGGTGTGTGCCTGTAATCCCAGCTTCTCGGGAGGTTGAGGTGGGAGGATCCCTTGAGCCCAGGATGTGGAGGCTGCAGTGAGCTGAGATGGCATCACTGCACTCCAGCCTGGGTAATAATAAAGCAGGACCCTGTTTAAAAAACAAAACAAAACAAAACAAAAAAAAAGAAAGAGAGAGAGATGACCTCTTACCTTTTATCCCCAATTCCCTTATAGCTATGAGTCTATGATAATTATTCAAAAATTGTTGGCTGGGTGTGGTGGCTAATGCCTGTAATCCCAGCACTCGGGAGGCCGAGGCCAAGGCGGGCAGATCATTTGAGGTCAGGAGTTCGAGACCAGCCTGGCTAACATGGTGAAACCCTGTCTCTACTAAAAATACAAAAATTAGCTGGGCATGGTGGCGGGCACCTGTAATCCCAGCTTCTCAGGAGGCTGAGGCAGGAGAATTGCTTGAACCTTGGAGGCGGAAGTTGCAGTGAGCCGAGATCGAGCCACTGCACTCCAGACTGGGGGAGAGAGTGAGAGTCCATCTCAAAAAAAAAAAGAAAAAAAAAAAATTGTTACTGATGGAAAAAAGACACAGAAACTAATAATGAAACAATCATGCCTGATGAAAAAAAATAGCCCCCCAAACCACAAACAATTTCTTCAAGGATAAGAATACTTCAAGTAATTCTAATTCTGCATAAAATCATTCATCTATTTTTGCATTCTAAAGCTTTATGATACTCATCTGAGAGTTTCAAGATCCATAACAATAAGAGGCAGGTTGTGAAACTTCATAATTTCACTTTTCTAGATGGAAAAACAGAGGCCCTAAAGAGAGAGCCAGGTCAGAAACATATTCAAATCAACGCCAATTGGCTGTGTCAAGTGGGCCTCCTGCTCTCAGTCAATACCAAGCATCCAGGCACCAGTGGAAACCCACTCTCTAATGACTAAACTATGGGGAGAAGTCAAGTGAAACCATTTCCTTTCCTCCCACTTAGAAAGTCTTATACATATTTTCATACTTGCAAAAACTATTAAAAGAATCGGGTCATATACATTCAGGTACCTAGCACCTAGATCCAACATTGCTAACATTTTGCCATTTTTGTGTGGCAAAAACTGCACCAACAGATACGTGCTTATATGGAGAAAATGTATTCTATGGAGAAAATGTATTCATTCTGAATGCATAATACATTTTCTCCATATAAGCACGTATCTGTTGGTGCAGTTGAACTGTCTAAAACTACATTGCAGATACCATGACCCTTGACTCTTAAATGTAACTTTTTAATATAAGGACACTGTCTACCTCATCATCTTTTTCTTTCTTTTTTTTAAAAAAAAAGAGACAGGGTTTTGCTCTGTCACCCAGGCTGGAATGCAGTGGCATGATCACTGCTCACTGCAGCCTTGACCTCTTGAGCTCAAGTGATCCTCCTACCTCAGCCTCCTGAGTAGCTAGGACTACAGGTACATGCCACCATGCCTGGCTAATTAGAAAAAAAATTTTTTTTTTTTTTTAGAGAAGGAGTCTCACTATGTTGCCCAGGCTGGTCTTGAAATCCTGGCCTCAAGCAATCCTCCCGCCTTGACCTCCCAAAGCACTGAGATTATAGGCATGAGCCACTGCGCCTGTCTCCTAATCATCTTTTGATTCATACACAGAAAGGTGGAGTCCTGCAGCTGGAATCAGACTATGTGGATTTAGAGTCCTGCTCTGACACCAGCTGTGTAGTCTCAGAATCGTATAGCTCTCTGGGTCTTAGTTTTTGCCTCTACAATTGAGGGATTTGGACTAGATCAGTGATTCTCAATTCTGGCTACACAGTAGAATCACCTGGGAATTTTAAATTAATTGCTCTAAAGTGCAGCCCGGGCATGGCCAGTTTAAAGAGCTGTGCAGATGATTCTAATATGCAGCCAGGGTAGAGGATCGCTGGACTAAGTAACCTCTGGAGATCTTTCTAGTTCTATCTTTCTGTGGTTCTGAGTAGCAATGTGGCTTTGCTCTTGGGCCAG
Organism: Pongo abelii; assembly: GCF_028885655.2. Taxonomy (NCBI): domain Eukaryota; kingdom Metazoa; phylum Chordata; class Mammalia; order Primates; family Hominidae; genus Pongo; species Pongo abelii. The sequence continues at coordinate 89,973,150 of NC_071990.2, read as the reverse complement.
GCCCCCTCCTCTGCCCATCTCACAAGGCTTAATGATGTTCTTTGTGCTTGCTGCCCATAGTTCCCGTGCATGTGTGGAATGCTTCATTCAAAAACCATGATGCTGGATGGAAGCTACAGTGAGTCTGAGGCCAACAGCCTGGCTGGGTACCCCAGAAGTCATATCCTGACGGAAGAAGAAAGGCAAGACAAAATAGTGGTCCACCTGGGCCTGAGTGGTGAAGCCAACGCTGCCAGAAAGAAGGGGCTTCTGAAGGGCCAGATGGGTTTTCGTATCTTCCAGAATACCCATGCCATTGACAAATACTCTAGGTTGATATTCCCTGCCTCCTACATATTTTTCAACTTAATTTATTGGTCAGTGTTTTCCTAGGGGCTCCAAGGCTGTTCCTAGAAGAGGGCATAGACATCGAGGGGGCCTGGCCAGTCATTGACAGATGGACTTGTCGACCACACGCCCCTCACCAGACAATGCAGCAGCTACTAGACCACCCTGAGCAGCACTCATCTCTCAGAGAAGCCCAGAAGCCTTCCAGCTGCCCTGACCCCAGACCTCGTGGGGCTGCTCCAGGTTCATGCTATGTCTCGCATCACACTTCACGTCTCTCTGGGACCTTCTGTTCTTGTGTGTGAACTAGTTCACAAGAACTCCCCTCCTATAAACAGGGACTCAAATGCCTCCTAGACATTCTTAGACCCTCAGATTGCCTAGGAGTCAGTTGTGGAGGGAAAAGGAAAAACTGAAGTGCAAGCTTAGGGGCATTCTGGATAGGAGATAGGAAATTAAGAACAAAAAACACCCTGTAAACCCATTGAACTGGATTAAGTGCCTACCTAGAAGGGAAAAGAGCTCAGATCCCAGAGAGGAAATGATTTAGCCTGTGGGAGTACGGCAACCCACAGGATTTTGCAATATTAGAGGAGATTATTCATTTATCCATCCATTCAACCATTCATTAAATATTGAGGTCCCACTCTGTGCCAGGTACTGTGGAAATGAAAAAATAGTCTCTTTCCTTAGAGATCTTCTCTAAGCTGTGTTCATTCTACATATGGCATGATGTACTTCTGCTCTTTCCCCTCCTTCATCTCCGCTTACCCCACAGACCCATTCTGTTTGCTGTTGTTTTTACTCTTAGGCATATAAGGCAGGGTCCAGGAGAGGCCAGGTCCAGAACTTTCAACTGTCCTCCTCCAGTGAAATTACACAGATAGCACTAATTTTGCCCAGCAATGACATGTAGCAATGTGCATGGAGTATTGCCAGCCAGAGAAACTCACCCAAGCTCACCACGGTGTACAGTTTTTTTTATTGGGGTTGGTCATGGATTTATGGCTGATTGCCCACATGGCTGACTTTAGTCTTTTGCCCCTCCAGAGGTTAAGCTGGTACCTTGAGGTCCAGGGCACCTATCATAAATCACATTGTTGGCAGAGACTATCTGGTGTGGCCCAAGGCCCCAGTAGACAAAGACCCTTCTATCTCACAGGACATTCCAAGGGCATAGAGGTTGCCTCCTAGTAAAGGTTAGTCCTTTACTACACAGCAACTCTTGTCAATTCCCTATTGTTAATGTTAATTGCAGTGTTACTATTATATATTCAGGCAATAAACATTTTAAAGTATCAAAAAAAAGTGGGCGAAGGACATGAACAGACACTTCTCAAAAGAAGACATTTATGCAGCCAAAAAAAACATGAAAAAATGCTCACCATCACTGGCCATCAGAGAAATGCAAATCAAAACCACAATGAGATACCATCTCACACCAGTTAGAATGGCAATCATTAAAAAGTCAGGAAACAACAGGTGCTGGAGAGGATGTGGAGAAATAGGAACACTTTTACACTGTTGGTGGGACTGTAAACTAGTTCAACCATTGTGGAAGTCAGTGTGGCGATTCCTCAGGGATCTAGAACTAGAAATACCATTTGACCCAGCCATCCCATTACTGGGTATATACCCAAAGGATTATAAATCATGCTGCTATAAAGACACATGCACACGTATGTTTATTGTGGCACTATTCACAATAGCAAAGACTTGGAACTAACCCAAATGTCCAACAATGATAGACTGGATTAAGAAAATGTGGCACATATATACTATGGAATACTATGCAGCCATAAAAAATGAGGAGTTCATGACCTTTGTAGGGACATGGATGAAATTGGAAATCATCATTCTCAGTAAACTATCGCAAGGACAAAAAACCAAACACCGCATGTTCTCACTCATAGGTGGGAATTGAACAATGAGAACACATGAACACAGGAAGGGGAACATCACACTCTGGGGACTGTTGTGGGGTGGGGGGAGGGGGTAGGGATAGCATTAGGAGATATACCTAATGCTAAATGACGAGTTAATAGGTGCAGCACACCAGCATGGCACATGTATACATATGTAACTAACCTGCACATTGTGCATATGTATCCTAAAACTTAAAGTATAATAATAATAAAATAAATTTTTAAAAAAACACATTTTAAAGTATCTCTGCACTAGGTACATTGGGGTCCAAATTAAGAATAAGAGTACTCAAAGCTCTTGGAGAAGGAACTAGTAGAGGAAATACCACACGAATATCTATAATATAAGATTAAGAGTGTTTAGTGCCTCAGTAATAGTTCAGTGTGAGATGGGAATTCCAAGGGAGGAAAAACAGTCCCACCAGGGAGACGGACCTCATGGAGAAAGCAGCCCTGAGATGCCCCTTGAAGGTCAGGATTTTAAGAAGAAGAAATGGGAAAGAATACATCCTAGATCTGGGCTGTCTCATATGGTAGCCACTAGCCACATGCCTATTTAAATTTAAATTAGTTAAAATTAAAAATATTAGCCGGGTGTGGTGGTGTGTGCCTGGGGTTCTAGCTACTCAGGAGGCTGAGGCGGGAGGATCGCATGAGCCCGGGAGTTCCAGGCTGCCGTGAGCTGTGATCAAGCCACTGCAGTCCAGCCTGAGTGACAGAGCGAGACCCTATCTCTAAAATAATAATAATTATTATCTAAATTAGTTGAAGTTAAATAAAATTGAAAACTCAGTTCCTTGGTTACACCATCCACACTCAAGTGGGCTCGGTAAGCACAGTTGCTAGTAGCTGCTGCTCTGGGCTAGGCAGACCTAAAGACCAGGAAGCTCTACCAGCCAAGAGACCAGCTTGAGAGGACGCATGGGGAGAATGGGAAGGTTTGCCATTGCAGAGAACAGGGTTTGTGGGCAAGTCATTCATTTTGGCAGGATCCTAGGCTGTGAGAAGAGGAGGTGAGAGACTAGCTTTTTCCACAACACTAGGGATCAAGGCAGGTCCCCACCATGCCAGTGCTTATGAGGACAGCTTCCCCACGATGGAGTTGCTGGACCCAAGACTACTAGATTTCCCACTCTCTTAGACCAATGAAGAACAAAAATGCATAAATGTGGGTAATTGGGTGGTACAAGGCATCTGGACTTGTTTAGAAACCTTTTTTTTTTTTTTTCTGAGACAGAATTTCACTCTTGTTGCTCAGGCTGGAGTGCAATGGCTTGATCTCGGCTCACCACAACCTCTGCCTCCTGGGTTCAAGCGATTCTCCTGCCTCAGCCCCAGAGTAGCTGGGATTACAGGCATGCGCCACCATGCCCGGCTAATTTTTGTATTTTTTAGTAGAGACGGGGTTTCTCTATGTTAGCCTGGTCTTGAACTCCCGACCTCAGGTGATCCGCCTGCTTCAGCCTCCCAAAGTGCTGTGATTACAGGCGTGAGCCACCACACCTGGCCAGAAACCTTTTATCTCTACAGACTCTCCCAGGCCACAGTGCTGCTCAAAGAATGATAATTTTATTATCATTAAATATATCATATTGCTTTGCTTGTTAAGTCTTATTTAATTCCAACACTTCTCCGCTTCTGACTGCATTGTTTTCATGAATTATGGCTCATATAACATAGTTGCCTGTTCACAAATTAAAACAAATATTTATTTTTGCTAGCTTCTATGTTAAACTGGAGTTAATTCTATAGCAGACATATTTAGAATCATAAACAGTGTTTTATCATGCAGGGGCCATGATACAATGACATCATTGTATTTAGCATTGCCTTATTACAGTATAATAGTCTGACACTACTTGAGAAAAGTAGGAAATTTAAAGAGGTAAAGTGGAGACAACATCAGTAGGAGTAGAAAACAGGAACTAAGGAAATAGTGAGAACATGGGATGATTCACCCTGGAGGCAGGAAGACAGAGAAGCAAACACAATCGTTATCAGGAATGCATGAATGATACTTTACTTCACTGAATCTAAGACATGGTGAAATGTAAGATGCACCCATATTTTATGTACTGAGGAAAAATACTAATAATCAAATTCTGGAATGCCAACGATTATAATATGAATCCTGATTTCACCAATAATATGAATCCTGATTTCACCAATATGAAACTGTGAAAAAATGTTAATGGTACAATAAAAGAAATGGGTTTTATACAAAAACTGGTGATTGGACACACTTCATTGACACCAAGGAGCCAACATTTATTTAGCACTTGTCCTCAAGGTCTTGTGCTGAGGTGAGGGATGGTGGTGACGGGTAAATAAATGAATGGGAAACACTCTTCAGTCATTAAGAAGCTTACACTCTAATGGGTGTGGCTCAAAGGAGGGAATGATCACAGAATTTGAGGAGTGTTTTCTGATAAATATTGGGTGATGAATAAACACAGCTTTCAGTACTAGAAAAGGGAAGGAAGGGATGATAACGTGCCAGAAGGAAAGCTCAGGTATGTTCAGGGGTCAGTGAATAGACACTCTACGGAATGTACAAGACATAAGATAGGAAAAGTAAGTTGGAGCAAAAAGGGCTTTGAGCAGGGAAGTTATAATCTTTTGGAAAATCAATTATTTTGCCATCAGAATATAAACTGGTGTATTTTTTAACCATTTTGGTTGCCAGTGACAGAAATTCAACTAAAAATGGCACAAATGAAAAGAAGATATATTGGAAGGATACTCCAGGGGCTCATAGAATGAAAGCGGATTTGAAGGGAGCAGGGAAGCTCTAGGGAATTAAGGGTCTTGAATTGGGTTTCACCATGTCCCTTCAGGATCATATCTCCATCCAACATTCTGTCTGTCTTCATTCTCACCCACTGCAGACAAGTTTCCTCCACCGGTGTGGGTGGGTGGGTGAAGTGGCCTTGACGGTCTTAGGCCCACAGCTTTCTAGTTCAATCACCCAGTGTCAAGGGTCTTTCTATGTTTATTCCACTTACAATAAACCTGGGGAACGAATTTGACTGGTCTGGGCTGGGCCATGTATGTTGAAGGTGATCAGAGCTCTGTGATGTGTTTAAGTTGAGAAAGCTAGAACTCTTCAAAAACACTTTTATTTGGTTCCACCTTTTTGCAAACATCTGTTAAAGGGAGGCCATGAATTTGAAAAATGAAAGGCTGCTTAGTTTGAGGAAACCACTGAAGAAGGAAAATAACATTAAAAATAGTGGAGAAAGTTCATGCTAAATTCAGTAATGTGTGAGGGCCACAGTCTGTGTTGATGTTCACAGAGACTGGAGAGCCAGGAGAAAGAGCTGGCATGTGTGGAGGATGAGGAGTTTGAGTTTCACAAGGAACTAGAAATGTCAAATAAAAAGTAGCAAATGTTGGTGTGAGCCTGAGAGGGAGATAAAGATTTGGAACCATATCCTAGATATGCTGAATGAAGCTATGAAAATGGACAAAACTGAAGGAGAAGCAGCAGCGACAGCAGGTCTGTGGACAAGAGCTCGGGAGTATATATTTAGGTGGGAGGAGGATTGTGGTAGAAGCTGGGAGGAGGGAGTTTCTCCATGGGAGGAGGGTGGGGCTGGGAGCAAATAATAACCATAAACACAAGAAGGGTAAAGACTGAACAGATGTGACAAGGTGTAGGCAGGAGGCTCGGTGGCCACAAACACCAGGTAGACAGCCATCCTTGGCTGTCTTAACCACAGTGATTGAGGAAGGTAGAAGGAAAAGTTCAGAGAATTATATTACTTATTATGGAAAGACTATTATAGATTCTTATATTTTTGAAGGCTTAAAACATAACATGGTAGCAGACCCAGCCTGAATAAGGGCTGTGTTCTCGATGGTTGGTTCCCCAAACTATTACACTGGAATTTGGGGGAGTGGCACAAGAACAGCGTTTATAACTGGATCATCAGATCCAGTCGTCACAGAAGATGAGAGAACAGCCATTAAAGTGACCATATGAGGTAAATGGCAAGTATAGAGTACATCCTCCGCTCAGCACCATGCTAAACGCCAGATGTGTGATTCCTAATTCAGTTCTCACATCAACCCTGCTGTGGTAGGAAGGACTTTCCCGTACTCCATACCTGCTAAGCTGTGGGGCCTCCCATAACTGCATTCAGCACGTCTATGTAGGTGGATCTTGCATGAAACAATCCATTTCTCATAGTATTTTCAGGAAAAAGGTGATTCATTCCCCACTTAGGACAGAGAAGTGGTTAGAAAGAGCAGACAGAAAATCTGGGTTGTGCTGAAACACATCTACATGGTTATGTCTACACTCAGGTGAGAACTTGGAGTTAAACCAGGACATCTTGGTTTAGCTTCTTGAGGCTGGAGGCTGGCTTTGAGAGACACACACATATTCACGGCAGCCAGGGCAGAGGCATTATGGGTTTCCAGCACCGACTCTGTTAAAAGGCACTATTCATTTAATCAGTGCGCAAGGAGAATCCACAGCCACCGCCGCCACCACCACCATTTGAATTGTCTTGTCTTTTTCATTCCATTGCAAAGGAACAGACGGCTGTGGCCTAGAGGATTAGCACCGGTTTGGAAGCAGCTGACTCCCCACTCCCACCAATCACTAGGAAATGGTACTGGTAAAGAAGGCTGTGTGCCCTACATGTGTCTGAGGACAAGTGTGCTGGACTATTCTCATGGAGAGTTAAGTCCTGTGCTAGGAGGGTCTCATGGCCCAGCCTACCCAGCCTTCAGAGTCATCCGGAGCCTGCTCATATCTGCAGCATAAGAACATTCCCCATTAGCAGATTGGATAAAGCACTCAGTCCTGACCCTCTGACCTTCAGATGGCATTTACAAAATGACATTTGGGCCTGCCTTTGATAACATTAGGTTTCGGATTTATTTTAAAAGCTAAATTGAAAAATAAACCTTCGCTGTAGTACTCTGTTGTTTAATCTAAACTGACCAGGTTAATGGTGGTGAATACTCTTCTCCACCGTGTCCATTTAGCCCAACATGGCTCAAATTTTAATGTGCATATGAATAACTTGGATATCTTCATAAAATGCAGATTTTGATCCAGTAGTTTTGGGAGGGGACCCTGGATTATGCATTTCTAACAAGCACCCAGGAGATGTCTGTGCTGCTGGTCTGCAGACAAGGCTTTAAGTAACAAGGCCCCAGAGCTCCCTGCTCATCATTTGAAGTGAAACTCAGATGTGTCACCTCCCGTCTGTGGCATCCTGACAAGAGAGCTCACATTCCCCTCCCAAGGCAGAATGTATTATTATTTCATCTGTGATCCCAAAGCATTTTGTGCATTGAGGCACTTCCTTTATGTTGTGATTATTCTACTTGAACAATGGTTCCCAGGCTGGCTGTATGTGAGTCACCTGGGGAGCTTTTGAAAAAGTATCAGTGCCTAAGCCCAGCCCCATTCTGATTTTACTGTAGTCTCAACTCTCTCTCTCTTTTTAAACGACACTATTTTTAAAAGGCTGTTAAGGGGGATCACTTGAGCCCTGGAGTTCGAGACCAGCCTGAGCAACATAACAAGACTCCTCTACAAAACAATTTAAAAATCAGTTGGGTGCGGTGGTGCGCACCCATAATCATAGCTACTCAGGAGGCTGAAGTGGGTGGGAGGATTGCTTGGACCCAGAAGGTTGAGGCTGCTGTGAGCTATGATTGTGCCACTGCACTCCAGCCTGAGTGACAGAGTGAGACCCTGTGTCTGAAAAAAATCAAGGCTGGTACTAAAGTCTGAAATAAATTTATCTGGGAGAGTATTGTCTGGACATGGTTTCTAAACTGTGTTCCCTGGAAACAAGGGGTTCTCTGGAGGGGCTTTAAGGTCTACTGTGGAGGAATGGGTGGGAGACAGAAGAACAAGAAGGAACACAGTGCATGGGGACAAGAGATGGAGTCAGCCAACCAGCCCAACAAAGAATACAGAGCCTACCATGAGCAGGTGCTCTTCCAGGAACCCAGTGCTTCGGTTCTTCCAGGAGCCCAGTGAAGAAGGATTTACAGAGAGAGAAGAGGTAAAGGCGGTGAGTTCCAGGATCAGGGCTGGAACTGGGGCTTCTGTCCCCAAGCCCTTTTCACTTTTCAAAGTTTCCTATAAGAAAGCTACGGAGTTCCAGGAAAAAAAAATGGCCCAAGGGAGGTTTTAGTCTTCTTCTACCAACGTCCTTTCAGATCATTCCAGAAGGCGCCTGACTTCCTGGCCGCAGGCACAGAAATCAGGGGTGGGAGGGTGAGACAAGCACCCACGGAGCCTGGATTTGCCTGAGCTGCTTGGAAGAAGCTTCCAGCCCTGGATGCTGGGCCTCTGGTTGCCAGCCCTCTTCTGGCCTCCGGCCTTCACCTGCCTCTTCTTTTCCTTTCCCTTAGAGAGCACCACTGTTCCACCTCGGCTAGGAAGCTGGTAGCTGCTGCCTCCACATCTCCAACTCTTTCCTGGTGTCTGCTCTACCATGGCATTGGAGAGGCTGTAGAGTGGCACCTAGCAACAGACCTTTCTCATCCTCCTGTGAGCAGAAAGGGTGCAGGAAGGGAGGTTGCCCCAGAGAATTTAACCACGGATGTAACAACAAGCCCTAGAAGGTAAGCTACCTGAGAGCAAGGATTTTTGTCCATTTCCTTAATTGCTGTAATTTAGGCTCTACAACAGTGCTTGGCACTTGATAGATGCTCAGGAAATATTTATGGAAGAAATAAGTGAACTCTTCTTGCCCATGAGGCATTGGGTACTGTGCTGGATGCTTACTTACATTGTATCATTTATTGTTAGCTACTGAGGTATCTTATTCATGTTCAGTGTGGGAGCAGGAGCCTGGAGATTCAGAGGATGCACTTTGCTAGCTCTGTGGCCATGAGCAATTTACTTACTCTCTCTGAGTTTTAGTTTCTCTACGTGAAAAAAAAAAAAAATTGTGTGTGTGTGTGTGTATACATAATTCTGGCCTCTCAGAGTGGATGTGAGAAGTGAGTGAGCCAATGTACCTACCCAGCCCAGGCTGGGTGTAGTGGCTTATGCCTGTAATCCCAACACTTTGGGAGCCTAAGGAGGGAGGATCACTTGAGCGCAAGCAACATAGTGAGATCCTGTCTCTACAAAAAATATTTTAAAATTAGCTGGGCATAGTGTCACGCTCCTGTAGTCCCAGCTGTCTGGGAGGCTGAGGCAGAGGGATTGCTTGAGCCCAAAAGTTGAAGGCTGTAGTGAGCTGTGATTACACCATTGCATTCCAGCTTGGGTGACAGAGAAAGATTCTATCTCTAAAAAACAAAACAAAACAAAAACTAAAATACTCAGCCCAGTGTCTGGCCCCTGAAGAAAAATGAAGTAGAAGAAAGAGAGAAGGAGAGGGGAGGAAAGTGAGGAAGGAGGAGAAGAGTGTTGCCATGTTCCCAAAAGGGGAAGAGCATTGCTAAGTTTTAACTCCGCCAAATGAAAAGATTTAAAACCACCCACAACCCAAAATATTACTTCCATCTATTATCACTGTCATTTTTTTTTCTTTGAGAAGGAGTCTCACTCTGTCGCCCAGGCTGGAGTGCAGTGGCACGATCTCCGCTCACTGCAACCTCTGCCTCCTGGGTTCAAGTGATTCTCCTGCCTCAGCCTCCCGAGTAATTGGGATTACAGGCATAAGCCATCACACCTGGCTTATTTGTGTATTTTTAGTAGATACAGGGTTTAGCCATGTTGGCCAAGCTGGTCTCGAACTCCTGACCGCAAGTGATCCACCCCCTCACCACCCACCTTCAGCCTCCCAAAGTGCTAGGATTACAGGCGTGAGCCACTGGCCCACTGTCATTTCTAAAACAAAAATTTGAACACTGAAACTGTGGGAAGGTCTGATTTCAGAATATATGAAATTCTTCCCAAGAAAACTCAGTTTGCACTTTATCCTTGACATTTTCACCAAAAGAAAAGATGAGGGCCGGGCGCGGTGGCTCACGCCTGGAATCCCAGCACTTTGGGAGGCGGAGGCAGGCGGATCACCTGAGGTCAGGAGTTTGAGACCAGCCTGGCCAACATGGCGAAACCCCGTCTCTACTAAAAATACAAAAAATTAGCTGGGTGTGGTGGCACACACCTGTAATCCCGGCTACTCAGGAGGCTGAGGCTGGAGAATCGCTTGAACCTGGGAGGCGGAGGTTACGGTCAGCCAAGAATCATGCCACTGCACTCCAGCCTGGGTGACAGAGTGAGACTCTGTCTCAAAAAAAAAAAAGAATCCAGAGTGAGATAAACAGCTAGTTTAATTTTCTAGATGTTCCTTCTTAATAATAAAATAATACAAGAAATAAGACAGCATTTAAAAACAACATTGTGAATAATAATGTATGACTACATGAGTCAGTAATCTGGGCCATTTGTACACCTGGGATTCAAGTTACTGCTTATCTTAAGGCCGTAGTGTCCAAGAATAATGACATCTTTCGTTTTCCACAATATTATTCTGCCCGTCTATTTATTGAATCTCATGTACACATGCCACATGAATATGGGCATCTAAAGAGTGGGGATATGTAGTCATATCTGTGTTCTGGGAAACTTACCTTTTCATAAACTATTACCAGATACAGCTGACAACTTTTATCGAGGTATGATTCGCATGCACTAAAATGCACACATCTTAAGTGTATATTTCCATTCGTTTTGACAAATGTGTGTACCCATTAGCCCCCAATCTACAGAGATAGAACATTGTTGGCACCTCATAAAGTTCTTCCATGCCCCAGATTAATCCTTATAATCACCTGCCCTTACTTCACAACTACTGTTCTGAGATCCATCACCATTAGATTGGTTTTATCATTTCTAAAACTTCATATAAATGGAATCATGAGGTATGTACTCTTTTATGTCCGGCTTTTATTCACTCCACATAGCATTTTTTAGATTAATTCATGTTGTTGCATGTATCAGTTGCTCATTTTGATTTCTGCTGAGCAGTATTCCATTGTATGAATAACCAGAATTTCTTCATCCATTCTTCTGTTGATGGACATTTGGGTTGTTTCCAATTTGGAGAAATAAATCTTCTTATACTAAATTATTTAAAATGATTTTAAAATAATAAATGTATTTATAAATAAAGCTTCTACAAATATTTGTGTACAAGGGTTTGTGTAAACATATGCTCTTATTTCTCCTGGTATGTACCCAGGAGCAGAAATATTAGGTATTAACTAGGTCGGTGAATTTTTTTCAAGAAAGCATTTTATTGACATATAATTCACATGCCATACAATTTGTGTATCTAAAGTGTACAATTCAATGATTTTTAATATATTCACAGAGTCATGTAACCATTACTGCAATGAATTTTAGGATATTTTCATCACCCCAAAAAGAAATCGCCTGTCCTTTCACCCCCAATTTCCACATTCCTCCCCTCCCCTAGCCTTAAGTAACCGTTAATTTACTTTCTGTTTCTATAAATTTGCCTATTCTGTACACTTCATATAAATGGAATCATGCAATGTATGGTCTTTTGTGACTGATTTATTTTACATTGTGTAAGTTTTCAAGGTTCATCCATGTTGTGGCATGTATCAATACGTTATCCCTTTTTAATTGCCAAATAATATTCCATTGTATGAATATACCACATGTTATTTATGACATTTGGTTTGTTTTCATTTTTGGCTATTATGAATCATGCCGCCATGAACATTTGTGTACATGTTTTTGTGTAGACATATTTTTTCATTTCTCCTGGGAATAAACCTAAGAGTGGAATTGCTGGGTCATATGGTAACTCTATATTTAACTTTTTGAGGAACAGACTGTTTGCTAAAGTGTAGGCACCATCTTACATTCCTACAAGCAATTGATGAGGCTTCCAATTTATCTGAATCTTCATCAACACTTACTACTGTCTGTCTTTTATTTTAGCCACTCTAATGGGTATGAAGTGGTATCTCATTGTGGTTTTGATTTGCATTTCCCTGATTGTTAATGATGTTGAGCATCTTCTCATAAGCTTATTGGCTGTTTGTATATTTTCTTTGGAGAAATGTCTATTCGGATTGCCCATTTTTAAGTCTGGTTGTCTTTAATTATTGGGTTGTAGGGGTTCTTTATGTATTCTAGATACAATTATCAGATACTTATCAGATATATGCTTTGTTAATATTTTCTCCCAGTCAGTTGGTTGTCTTTTCACTTTCTTGATGGTGTCTGTTGAAGCAGCAAAATTTTAAATTTCAGTAAAGTCCAGCTTATTTGCTGTTTCTTTGGTTGATTGTGCTTTTGGTGTCATACCTAAGTCAGGCGTATATTTAATCTTATAAAATCCTGAAGGTGTTATGTGAGTTGTGCGTGTCTTAGCACAGAAACATGCTCATCAAAGATAGTTACTCGTGAATGAAGCTCAGGGGTGGTGAATATACAACTAGAGCCTTTGTGAGGTTCAAGTGAAGAATTTGTGGAAGAAGTTGCCAAGATGAAGCAAAAAAATACAAGTTCATGCAGTTTTTAAAAGTTATCTACCAATTTTCAATCAAATGAAGAAAATAGGCTTGGTTTGAAAATTCATGTTTACGATTTGTAAATGAGTTGCTCCTGGCAGGCTGTTGATGTCTCCATTTTACAGTGGAGAAAATTCCTGGACTCTGTTTCCTTATGTGTAAAGTGGAGGTGCTGACTCCTACCTTGCCTAACTCACAGAGTTGTTGTGAGAAGCAAATGAGTGAATGCATGGGAATGTGTCTGTCAGCTTAAAGTCCTGTATAAGTCCAAAGTGGTGGTGGTGTCTATGATAAATTCACACAATTTTCCCTTGAGCAACTGTTGTAGAACCTCATCTTAGTCTGTTCAGCCTGCTATAACAGAATACCATCAACTGGGTGGCTTAAACAATGAACACTTGTTTCTCATAGTCCTGGAGGCTGGGGAGTCCAAGATCAAGGCCCTGGCTGATTCAGTGTGTGGTGAAGGTTCTCTTCTTGGTTAGCAATATCCTCACTTGGAGGCAAGCAGAGAGAGATCATCTGTTTCATGTCTCTTTTTATAAGGACATCAATCCCACCTGTGAGGACTCCATCCTCATGACTTAATCACCTCCCAAAGGGCCCTGCCTCCAAATACCATTACATTGAGAATTTGGGTTTCAGCCTAGAATTTGGTAGGGGGCAGACACAAACATTTAGCCCACTGCAAATATTTTACCCATGTAATGCATGATTCTAAGCATTTTACATTTATTAACTTGTTTACCTCCTTAAGAAGTAAGTATTATTGCTATCATTCCAGTTTCACAATGAAGAACTTGAGGCGTGGACAGGTTTCCCTCCCAGAGTCCACACAGGTATAAATGGCCAAGCTGGGATTTGAACACAGATAGAACTGGCTGGAGTCTGAGCTGCTACTATTGTGCTGTCTGTCTTTCTAAGAAGATGTTGTTGGACGTCTGAGTAGCATCCCTACATTATAGTAACTCTCTCCGTCCACAGCCTTTGCTTACTTGTGGGAGGGTTGCTATCTTCAAATTCTTTGGAGTGTTATCCATTAGAAATAACAGAAGATGCTGAAACTTTGCATAAAATGTTAATGATTTTCCATTTTGGTCTTCTAGAGGTTTGTAATGAGATGGATGGGTCAGCCATATGCTTCATGCACACTGTAACAATCTTTGTATTTATGGGACAACTAGAACCACCAACCTGATAGAGCAGATCTCATGAGCTCCTGTATCAGGCTGTCTTTCCCAGGACGTGCAACATGGTGTTCAACTGAGGTGGGAAATACCCTTTGGCTTTGATTGCTAAGAAGGAAGCACTCCCATATCCAAGGTCAATCTCTGTCCTCACCGCCTGGACAGTTTGGTCTTACTCCTTATAGACATCTCTGGTGCCTCAGGCTTTACCTCCTTTTGCCTGAGAGGCTATGGTACCAGACTGGAGAGGTACCTTGCATGACTGGGTGGGGACACGTGGGGATGGAGAGAGCACTATTTCTTTCTTTTCTATTTTAAAACAACTAGGGACCACTAGTTAACACCTGTAAATTGACCAGAAAGCAAAACACTTTTTAAGCAAAATAATTCTGGTTTTCTAAAAGTTGCATGTCCTGATCACTGAGGTTTCAGAGCATGAGCTGTGGAAATTCTAAATTAGGTGAAATTTCACTCAGCAACTCCAGAAACTACTGAATATTCAACTCAAGAAGAGCCAACTGAGAAAACCACCTGCATTGCCAACTTTAGCATTTTCTACAGAACAATTAGAAGCAGAAGTCACAGCCCCAAAGACCATGTCACTAGAGATGGGCTGGCTCCATCTCCAGCATTGACTGAAAGGGACAGGAAATTACTGGTTGTACCTAAATGGTACTAATAAAAAACAAGAAGCTCTTACAACTTTATAGCCACTTGGGAAAAGCAAACAACACTGAATAACCCATCTGAATGAGTTCGCTGTTGGTAAATGAGGTAGATTAATTTAGAGGAGCCCCAACATCTATCCCACCCGAAATAGTCATGATTCTGAAAGATGCCTAAGGTAAGTTCATGCCACCAATGATCAGCTGCAATCCCCACAAACCTGTGATTTATATTCACATCCAAGCTGCCCTAGATGTTCTCCTGGGCCAGGGTTATGGAGCAAGATTCATGGTGACTTCAGAAGCCCCTAGGGAAAGCATAACCTAGGGAAAGCCTAGCCCTAAGCCTTACAGGACAGAAGTCCACAAAAATTAGTTACACTGGTTCATAAAGAGCCCGTGTTTTCTCTTTCCTTTAAAGCAAAGAACAAAATAATCTGAAAAACAAAAATGAAGATGAATGAAAACACTCTGAAGCTTATCATTTTGTTTTCATTTTTCAACAGATTAAAAGACAGTGAAATTTATATTAACTTATTTTAAGAAATTATATGCAATCAAAGTTACTCTGTGAGTCAAGACAATCACATGCTGAAAAAAGTTAAATAGTAATACATTAAATTGCACAACTTATGTTGTGTTATGTTGTTCTTTCCTATTGTATCTTTACTCATGAGTTCAATTTAAGTGTGTTGTGTATTTTATCATAAAATTAAATCACACTCTTTCTTTTCTTCAAGAGTTGACAGTTTCTAATGTGGCTTCTCATTCAAAGAATTTATTCTTGTCATCCCCCCAAGCCTCTATTTCATTCCAATGAATCAGCTCCTCTAATTAGCAGAGAAGAATCTGGAATTAATTAATTAAAAGATCTGAGTTGTCATCAAAATGTCTTGTTGGGCAACATGGTAAATAAGGAGAATGTGTCACGAATAAAATCATTTTACAGATCAGCCATTTCAGGAAGGGGCAGGAGAGGACAGAGCTCACGAAAAAGCCCAGGCCTGGGATCAAAAGCACAGGTTTTCGTATCTATTAAACATGTGTCCTGGGGTAAATGACTTTATGTTTCTTGGCCTCAGGTGCTTCCTCAAGGAAGTGGAGGTAGTAGCCTGCTATGCCTACTTCAAGGGCTTGTTCTTGGGGCCAAATGAAATCACTGATGTGAAAATGTTTTGTAAATGCCAAAGCACCATTCAATTGCAAACTACTATTATTCCAAGGCAGTTGGATTTGCTGGGGGGCACAACAAAAGAAGTCCTTGCATTTTGTATTCAGTCCTCAGACAACATGCTGAGGGGACCCCATTTCCACATGCCTCTTCCATCCTAGCAGCCCCCATGAAGGGCTCCTCACTGCCACCGTGGCTTTAAGCCTAAATGATCTCACGGCATTTCCTCTTTTCACCACCACATCTGCCCCTAGTGACTTCCCTGAAACCTGACAAGCATATCGAATTTCATCAAAAAGAAGCCTAGGGACTTCTTGTGAGTCTGTATTTGAGCCTAGAAGCCTATGGATTTCAATCAAAGGCAGGCTTGGAAACGAAGAAAAGGTTGCCTTAAACAATTTTACTATGATTCCAGCAGAGGGAGACAGGACTGCACTTTCCCACAGGATATACATTTTAATTTAAAGGTTTACTATATGAAGAGCCTGCCTGCTTGCCTGCCTGCCTGCCTGCCTGCCTTCCTTCCTTCCTTCCTTCCTTCCTTCCTTCCTTCCTTCCTTCCTTTTTCCATCAAATCATGGTAGTCATGATTTTAATGTCCCTTGGTGGAGAAAGTACATGGCTGAAGGCCATTACAAATTCAGCTATGCTTCCAAAATGAGTTTGTGTCTATTGATCACAAGAGCCACCAGGGCATTTGGAAACAGCAGTCAAGGCATGTTATATATTCTTACTGACTGTTCATTGATAGTTCATATTTGTAACCTCTAATTTAAACTGGAGATTACATTTTAAAAACCTCTTACGGCTCCTGGTGGAAAGAGCTAGCAAAAGTGAGAAGTAGGGGTTGCCTCATTGGAAGGAGACTAAAGTGCCCAACTTCCTCTTGCTCAGAGAATCACCAGATAATTGGTCTGAGAAGTTGTAAGACATTTATTATTTGTGGGTTTTTTAAAGCCAGGCCTTTAAGCAGGAGACGTTTATTATTTGATCAACAATGAGAAATAGGCCGGGTGCGGTGGCTCACGCCTGTAATCCCAGCACTTTGGGAGGCCAAGGAGGGCGGATTACCTGAGGTCAGGAGTTCAAGACCAGCCTGACCAACATGGTAAAACCCTGTCTCTACTAAAAATAAAAAAAAATTAGCCAAGTGTGGTGGCGGGCGCCTGTAATCCCAGCTACTTGGGAGGTTGAGGCAGGAGAATCGCTTGAACCCGGGAGGTGGAGGTTGCAGTGAGCCGAGATCATGCCATTGCACTCCAGCCTGGGTAACAATAGCGAAACTCTGTCTCAAAAACAAAAAATGGTGAGAAATAAGAACTCAAAAAGAAATGTAATTTTTCATCCAATAGTGTACAAAGTGTTATGCTGGGTGTTGACTGTAATAAAAAGATGAATAAGATACAGTGATGCCATTTAGATTGTCCTTTGAAAAAGAGGACTAACAAGGTATATGTGAAACTGTAGCCAACCGTTTTAGGCAGCAAATAATTAAACCCTAAAGTCATGTGGTACAGAATAAATGCCACCGGTACATGGACAAAGAGAGCTCCCAGTGAGCTACTGTGGTCAGGAGAGGTTATTTTATGGAAGAGATGAGCTTCACTTAATGGTTTGGGTTTAGATAGACTTTTCAAGGTGAGAAAAATTGGGGCAATTATGGTATTGGGTTTTTTAAAATTAAATCAATGCTAATCAGAAATACTTTTTATTTCAACCCTTGTTGAAGTTTTTCCTAAAATGTATGAATATATGGATATCTGAAATTGTTTCCTATATTTTGAAAATACTTCAGAATTAAACTCAGAAAAAATTTAAATGTATTTATGCATTTCCTTTTTAGGAAATAAAAGCTTTAGGCATTTGATGGGTTAATTTATTCATTCATTAAATATTTATTGAACACCTATTGTAAGCCAGGTAAGGTTCTAAGTGGTGAGCAAAATAAATATGTCTCACTGATTATTAAAATCTTGGGGAGATCAACAATAAAAAAGTTGTTAGACATGCTTCAAAGGAAAAGAACACATTGAAGTGACAGCAAATAACAGATGTAAAATCTGCTTAAGTAGAACAGTCAGGGTTGAGATTTAAAGAATGAGCAAAGCCAGGCCAGCAAAGTGGGGAGCAGAGCTCCAGGCAGGCCACCAGGGCTAGTTTGAGGTGCCCAGGTATAGCATCATATGTAGGTTGTATGTATATGTATATAAAATCATATACATTATATATACTATACATCCTACCTTATTTGCTTATTTATTTCAAGGAATTGCTTATGTGATTATAGGGGCTGGCAAGTGTGAAATTTGCAGGCCAGGCCAGTAGGCTACAGCTCTTGGGCTATTGCTCTTGGGCTATTTTTTTTGACACAGAGTCTCGCTCTGTCGCCCAGGCTGGAGTGCAGTGGCGCAGTTTTGGCTCACTGCAAGCTCCGCCTCCTGGGTTCATGCTATTCTCCTGCCTCAGCCTCCCGAGTAGCTGGGACTACAGGCGCCCACCACCACGCCTGGCTAATTTTTTGTGTTTTTAGTAGAGACGGGGTTTCATGGTGTTAGCCAGGATGGTCTCGATCTCCTGACCTTGTGATCCACCCGCCTCGGCCTCCCAAAGTGCTGGGATTACAGGCGTGAGCCACTGTGCCCAGCTATTGCTGCAGTCTTAAGGCAGAATTTCCTCTTCCAGGAAACCTCAGTTTTGTTGCGTTTAAGGCTTTCGAACTGATTGGCTAAGGCCCACACACATAATTGAGGGTAATCTCCTTCTACCTAAAGTCAACTGATTGTAGATGCTAACCACATCTACACAATACCTTCACAGCTAGATCCAGGTCAGTATCTGATTAAATAACTGGGTACTATGACCTAGCCAAGTTGACACATTAAACCAACCATCCCAGCAGGAAACCATCACATCTAGCACAGTGTCTGGAGTACTGTGAGACAGGACAAGAAAGTCAGATAAATTTGGGAAGTTGGGTAGAGGTCTTGAGGCTAAGATAGAGTTTAGCTTTTATTCCAAGTGCATTGGGAAACCACAGAAATGTATCAGTAGGGAATGGAGATTCATGCATCTTAGAGCCTATTTTTCATTCTCTTAATCAGTGGGACCCAAATGAAAAAATAAGCCACTCTGGCTACTCTCTGGAGAATAAAATAAAGAGTGTATTTTGGGGAGAATAAAATAGGGAGCCTAGTCAAGATCTAGTGGAGAGGCAGAAACCAGTGGAGTGACTTCAATAGAGAACATTTGATAGAAGGAGTTGTTAACTATGCACAAGGTGGATAACTTTTAAAAGGTGTAGAAGAGGGGGCAACTGCAGAGAACACCTGTAGGGCTGAGAGAAGAACAAGGAAGGAACTTGGAAGTCTAGAGGAGGTCCTGTAAGGTCTGTGATCAATGCTCTGATGAGAAGGTGTGTCTCCTGCAGGAACACGCTATTCACCACTGCGGGGAAGAAGAAACTTGCGGGGGGCTGCTTGTTGGAATCATAAGGACCTCAGCTGCTTTGAAGAACACCACAGGAAATAGCTGCACACTGTGCCCCTTCCTGCCACTTAAAAAAAAAAAATAGAAAAAAAGATTCTTTTCTCCCTCTTCCAGCCTTGTAGATTTCGCCCTGCACCCTCTACTGGCAGAACCTAGCATTGTATTGACTGGCAAAGTAGAAATGTGGTTTACAGAGTCAGTTCAAGTATTATACAGTAGGGCAAACAAAGGTGGGCTTGAGGATAAGAGCAAATAAGTGGATAACTGGCACTGGGATCAAGGGTGGACTTGGTGGCCAGGTGTGGTGGCTCATATCTGTAATCCTAGCACTTTGAGAGGTCAAAGTAGGAGGATTGGTTGAGACTAGGAATTCAAGACCAGCCTGGGCAACATAGTGAGACCCTGTGTCTACAAAAAATATAACAAATTAGCTGGGCATGAAGGTGCATGCTTATAGTCCCAGCTACTCAGAAGGCCAAAGTGGGAGAATCGCTTAAGCCCAGGAGATTGAGGCTGCAGTGAGTGGTGATCACACCACTGCACTCCAGCCTGGACCCTGACTCAAAAAATAAAAATAAAAATAAAAATAAATAAATAAAAAAGGGTGGACTTGGAGTTGAAGCTTTAGGAAGCTATTGCAGTGGTCAAGGGGAGAGTTGATGGGGGCTGGATGAGAGTGGTGGCAACACAGTTGGAGAAGCAGACTTATTCAAGTTATCTATTGGAGGTAGGTGCTCAAAAATGTTAAGTTGACATCTTTAATTAATTAGAAGAGAATATTGAAAATATGAAAATTCCATGGTATGACTCAGGCTCTTAACATTACACAAATAATTCCAAACATGAAGTCGTAGTGGCAGTATTTATTAATTCACTTATTTGTGTAGCAAAATAAATAAAAAAGTTTAAATAAATAGAGAGATATTCCATTTTCATGGATAGAAAGACTCAATATTTTTAAGATGTCAGTTCTTCCCAACTTTGTAGATTCATTGCAATTCCAATCAAAGTCTCAGTGAGTTACTTTGTGAATATTGACAGATTCTAAACATTTATACAGAAACAAAAAAATAGAATGGTCAATACAATATCAAGGAAGAACAAAATTGGACTACATATACTACTCAACTTAAAGACTTGTTATAAAGTACAGTAATTAAGACAGTGTAGTATTGGTGAAAGAGTAGACAATAGATCAATGGAATGAAATAGAGAACCTAGAAATAGACACAAATATATTCAACTGATCTTTGATAAAGGATCAAAGGAAATTCAATGAAGAAAGGATAGTTTTTTTTCCAACAAATGGTGCTGGAATAAGTGGACTGCCACATGCCAAAAAAAAAAAAAAAAAATCTAGACATGGAAGGTATCTGGAAGAAAATGGTGGATAGGAGGCAGGATCACATTGCAGCTCTCACTTGGACAGACAGAGCAGCCTGTGAAGACTTGCACTGTGAAATTTTGCTCCAAGATCTACTGCAGGAATATACCAGTAAAGCTGAGAGAATCCATGAACCCTTTGAAGGAAGAGGATTGCTCTTGCAAGACCTAGGAGAGAGCCCAAATACTGCAAGTGCCCATACTGTGAAAATGGGAAATGGGAATTGTCCACCCACAAACACACAACCTCACTGGGGAACCTGAAGGTCCAGATCACAGAAAAAGGATTTGACTTTACCTGGAGTTGAGACAATTTAGGGAGCCAAGCGAAATACAAGGGTAGAGGAAGCAGTAGGAAAAGCCCTGTGGGTTCTCTGGATCCCAGGGAAGCCATTTCTGCCTTGTCTCACAGGGGTCCTTGAGGAGGGCTGCCAGAGGAACTGGGAAAATATCACAGGGAGAAGGAAAACTCCCGCTGAACTTTATAACAATTCCAACCAAACATGAAGTTTCTCCGCCAGAACTTGGGGGAGGGCATGAACCTGGTGTGCAGATCCCACAGGTGGGGAGGCAGGAAAGCCCTGTTTGCTTTCTCAGCCAGGAGGCTGGTACCCTGGGGCAAGTTCTCAGCCCTGTTCACCCATTTCCTAGAAACAAACTCGGTGTTATCGGGGTGGGGGCATGGTGGGAGTGAGACCAGTCTTTTGGGTTGCACGGGAGCTGGGTGAGGCCTGTAACTGCCGGCTTTCCCCTGCTTCCCTGACAACCTGCATGACACAGCAGAGGCAGCCATAATCCTCCTGAGAACATAACTCCATTGACCTGGGAACCACATCCCCATCTCCCACAGCAGCCGCAGCAAGCCCCGCCCAAGGAGAGTCTGAGCTCAGACATGCCCAACCCTACCCCTTCCTGATGGGCCTTCCCTCCCCACCCTGCAAGCCAAAGACAAAGGTTATATTCTCTTGGGAGTTCCAGGGCCTCACCCATCACCTGGTCCTCCCCTATACTGCCACAGCTAATGCTCTCTTGAAAGTTCCACCTCCTGGCAAGAGGCTAACCAGCACAAAACTACAACAAATGCATTAAACAACTACAACTAAGGACCCTCACAGAGTCCATTTCACTCCCCTGCCACCTCCAATGGAGCAGGTCCTGGTATCCATGGCTGAGAGACCTGAAGACAGTTCACATCACAGGACTCTGTGCAGACACCCCCCAGTACCAGCCCAGAGCCTGGTAGCCCTGCTGGATGGCTAGATTCAGAAGAGAATAACAATCACTACAGTTCTGCTCTCAGGAAGCCACATCCCTAGGAAAAGGGGGAGAATGCTACATCAAAGGAGCACCCTGTGGGACAAAAGAATCTGAACAGCAGCCTTGAGCCTCAAATCTTCCCTCTGACAGAGCCTACCAAAATGAGAAGGAATGAGAAAAACAATTCTGGTAATATGACAAAACAAGGTTCTTTAACACCCCCCACCAAAAAAAAATCACACTAGCCCACCAGCAATGGATCCAAACCAAGAAGAAATCCCTGAATTGCCAGAAAGAGAATTCGGAAGGTTGATTATTAGGAGGCACCAGAAAAGGTGAAATCCAACTTAAGAAAATCAAAAAGTTGATACAAGATATGAGGGGAAAAATCTTCAGTGAAGTGGATAGCATAAATAAAAAAAATCACAACTTCAGGAAATAAAGGACACACTTAGAGAAATGCAAAATGCCCTGGAGAACCTCAGCAATAGAATTGAACAGGCAGAAGAAAGAACTTCAGAGCTCAAAGACAAGGTTTTTGAAATAACCCAATCCAATGAAGACAAAGAAAAAAGTATTTTAAAAAATGAACAAAGGCCTCCAAGAAGTTTGGGATTATGTTAAATGACCAAATCTGAGAATAATTGACATTCCTGAGGAAAAGGAGAAATCTAAAAGTTTTGAGAACATATTTGGGGAAATAATTGAGGAGAACTTCCCCAGCCTTGCTAGAGATCTAGACATCCAAATACAAGAAGCTCAAAGAACACCTAGGAAATTCATCACAGAAAGACCATCGCAGAGGCACATAGTCATCAGGTTGTCTAAAGTCAAGATGAGGGAAAGAATCTTAAGAGCTGTGAGGCAAAAGCAGCACCAGGTAACCTATAAAGGAAAACCTATCAGATTAACAGCAGATTTCTCAGCAGAAACTCTACAAGCTAGAATAGATTGGGGCCCTATCTTCAGCCTCCTTAAACGAAACAATTATCAGCCAAGAATTTTGTATCCAGTGAAACTAAGCTTCATAAATGAAGGAAAGAGACAGTCTTTTTCAGACAAACAAATGCTGAGAGAATTCACCACTACCAAGCCAGCACTGCAAGAACTGCTAAAAGGAGCTCTAAATATTGAAACAAATCCTGGAAACACATCAAAACAGAACCTCTTTAAAGCATGAATCCCACAGGACCTATAAAGCAATACAATAAATACATAAATAAATAAACCAAGGTATTCAGCCAACAAATAGCACAATGAATAAAATAGTACCTCACATCTCAATACTAACTGAATATAAATGGCCTAAAGGCTCCATTTAAAAGACACAGAATTGCAGAATGGATAAAAATTCATCAACCAAGGCGACAGAGCGAGCCTCTGTCTAAAAAGACAAAAAAAAAGCCATCTCATCTCCCTCTCCCTCCTCTCCCTCTCCCTTCTCTCCCTCTCCCTCCTCTCCCTCTCCCTCCTCTCCCTCTCCCTCCTCTCCCTCTCCCTCTCCCTCTCCCTCCTCTCCCTCTCCCTCCTCTCCCTCTCCCTCTCCCTCTCCCTCTCCTCTCCCTCTCCCTCTCCTCTCCCTCTCCCTCTCCTCTCCCTCTCCCTCTCCCTCCTCTCCCTCTCCCTCCTCTCCCTCCTCTCCCTCCTCTCCCTCTCCCTCTCCCTCTCCCCTTTCTTCGGTCTCCCTCTCCTTCTTTTTTCAGTCTCCCTCTGTTGCCGAAGCTGGACTGTGCTGCTGTGATCTCAGCTCGCTGCAACCTCCCTGCCTCGGGCTCCTGTGACTCTCCTGCCTTGGCCTGCGCACCACCACGCCTGAATGGTTTTTGTGTTTTTGGTGGAGACAGGGTTTCGACGTGTTGACCGGGCTGGTCTCCAGCTCCTGGCCTCGAGTGATCTGCCTGCCTCGGCCTCCCGAGGTGCTGGGATTGCAGACGGAGTCTCGCTCACTCAATGCTCAATGGTGCTCAGGCTGGAGTGCAGTGGCGTGATCTCGGCTCACTGCAACCTCCACCTACCAGCCTCCTGCCTTGGCCTCTTAAACTGCTAAGATTACAGCCTCTGCCCTGCCGCCACCCCGTCTAGGAAGTGAGGAGCGTCTCTGCCTGGCCGCCCATCGTCTGGGATGTGAGGAGCCCCTCTGCCCAGCCGCCCCATCTGGGAAGTGAGGAGCGCCTCTGCCCGGCCGCCATCCCGTATAGGAAGTGAGGAACGTCTCTGCCCGGCCGCCCATCGTCTGGGATGTGAGGAGCGCCTCTGCCCAGCCACCCCGTCTGGGAGGTGAGGAGCACCTCTGCCTGGCCGCCACCCCGTCTGGGAGGAAGTGAGGAGCGCCTCTGCCTGGCTGCCCCATCTGGGAAGGGAGAAGCGCCTCTGCCTGGCCGCCACCCCATATCGGAAGTGAGGAGCGCCTCTGCCTGGCCACCCTGTCTGGGAGGTGAGGAGCGCCTCTGCCCGGCTGCCCCGTCTGGGAGATGAGGAGCACCTCTGCCCGGCCGCCCCGTCTGGGAGGTGAGGAGCGCCTCTGCCTGGCCGCCACCCCATCTGGGAGGAAGCAAGGAGCACCTCTGCCCGGCCGCCCCATCTGGGAGGTGAGGAGCACCTCTGCCTGGCCGCCACCCCGTCTGGGAGGAAGTGAGGAGCGCCTCTGCCCGGCCACCCCATCTGGGAAGTGAGGAGGGCCTCTGCCTGGCCGCCACCCCGTCTGGGAGGAAGTGAGGAGCGCCTCTGCCTGGCTGCCCCATCTGGGAAGTGAGGAGCGCCTCTGCCCAGCCGCCACACCGTCTGGGAAGTGAGGAGCGCCTCTGCCTGGCCACCCCGTCTGGGAGGTGAGGAGCGCCTCTGCCCGGCCGCCCAGTATGGGAAGTGAGGAGCACCTCTGCCCAGCTGCCCTGTCTGGGAGGTGAGGAGCGCCTGTGCCTGGCCGCCACCCTGTCTGGGAGGAAGTGAGGAGTGTCTCTGCCCGGCCGCCCGGTCTGGGAAGTGAGGAGCACCTCTGCCCGGCCGCCCCGTCTGGGAGGTGAGGAGCGCCTCTGCCTGGCTGCCACCCCGGCTGGGAGGAAGTGAGGAGCGCCTCTGCCCGGCCGCCCCGTCTGGGAGGTGAGGAGCGTCTCTGCCCGGCGGCCCCGTCTGGGAAGTGAGAAGCGCCTCTGCCTGGCTGCCCTGTCTGGGAGGTGTACCCAACAGCTCCGAAGAGACAGCGACCATCGGGAGCGGGCCATAAGGACGATGACGGTTTTGTTGAAAAGAAGAGGGGGAAGTGTGGGGAAAGGAAGGAGAGATCAGATTGTTGCTGTGTCTGTGTAGAAAGAGGTGGGCATAGGAGACTCCATTTTGTTCTGACTAGGAGAAGTTCTTCTGCCTTGGGATGCTGTTGATCTATGGCCTTTCCCCCAGCCCCGTGCTCTCTGAAACATGTGCTGTGTCAACTCAGGGTTAAATGGATTAAGGGCGGTGCAAGATGTGCTTTGTTAAACAGATGCTTGAAGGCAGCATGCTCTTTAAGAGTCATCACCACTCCCTAATCTCAAGTACCCAGGGGCACAAACACTGCAGAAGGCCGAAGGGACCTCTGCCTAGGAAAACCAGAGACCTTTGTTCATGTGTTTATCTCCTGACCTTCTCTCCACTATTATCCTATGACCCTGCCATATCCCCCTCTCCGAGAAACACCCAAGAATCATCAATAAATACTAAAAAAAAAAAAAAAAAAAAAAAAAAAAAAAAAATTCATCAACCAAGTATTTGCTGCCTTCAAGAGCCTCACTTGCTAATGCCTGTAATCCCAGCACTTTGGGAGGCCGAGGCCGGTGGATCACAAGGCCAGGCGTTTGAGACCAGCCTGACCAACATGGTGAAACCCTGTCTCTACTAAAAATACAAATATTAGCCAGCATGGTGGCAGGCACCTGTAATCCCAGCTACTCAGGAGGCTGAGGCAGGAGAATCGCTTGAACCCAGGAGGCAGAGGTTGCAGTGAGCTGAGATCGTGCTACTGCACTCCACTCCAGCCTGGGTGACAGAGTGAGACTCCATCTCAAAAAAAAAAAAAAAAAAAAAGAGCCTCACTTAACACATAAGGACTCACATAAACTTAAGGTAAAGGGGTGTAAAAAGACATTTCATGCAAATTGACATCAAAAGCAAGCAGGAATAGCTATTCTTATATCAGACAAAACAAACTTTAAAGCAACAGCAGTTAAAAAAGACAAAAAGGGACATTACATAATGATAAACAGCCTTGTCCAACAAGAAAATATCACAATTCTAAATATATATGCACCTAACACTGGAGCTCCCAAATTTATAGAACAATGACTACTGGACCTAAGAAATGAGATGGACAGCAACATAATAATAGTGGGGGACTGCAATACTCCACTGACAGTGAGAGGTGACAGCATGCTGGCACTCCTCACAGCCCTCGCTCGCTCTTGGCGCCTCCTCTGACTGGGTTCCCACTTTGGCAGAACTTGAGGAGCCCTTCAGCCTGCCGCTGCACTGTGGGAGCCCCTTTCTGGGCTGGCCAAGGCCGGAGCCGGCTCCCTCAGCTTGTGGGGAGGTGTGGAGGGAGAGATGCCGGTGGGAACTGGGGCTGCACGGTGCTTGTGGGCCAGCGCGAGTTCTGGGTGGGCGTGGGCTCGATGGACCCCACACTCGGAGTGGCCGGCTGTCCCCACCGGCCCTGGACAGTGAGGGGCTTAGCACCTGGGCCAGCAGCTGCTATGCTCAATTTCTTGCCAGGCCTTAGCTGCCTTCCCACAGGGCAGGGCTTCAGACCTGCAACCCACCATGCCTGAGCCTCCCCACCCCTCCGTGGGCTCCTGTGCAGCCCGAGCCTCCCCAACAAGCGCCGCCCCCTGCTCCATGGCGCCTAGTCCCATCAACCACCCAAGGGCTGAGGAGTGCCGGCGCACGGCACAGGACTGGCAGGCAGCTCCACCTGCAGCCCCGGTGCGGGATCCACTGGGTGAAGCCAGCTGGACTCCTGAGTCTGGTGGGGAGGTGGAGAACCTTTATGTCTAGCTCAGGGATTGTAAATACACCAATCAGCACTCTGTATCTAGCTCAAGGTTTGTAAACACACCAGTCAGCACCCTGTGTCTAGCTCAGGGTTTGTGAATGCACCAATTGACACTCTGTATCTAGCTACTCTGGTGGGGACATGGAGAACCTTTGTGTCCATACTCTGTATCTAGCTAATCTAGTGGGGACGTGGAGAACCTTTGTGTCTAGCTCAGGGATTGTAAACACACCAATCAGCAGCCTGTCAAAACAGACCTCTTGGCTCTCTGTAAAATGGACCAATCAGCAGGGTGTGGGTGGGACCAGATAAGAGAATAAAAGCAGGCTGCCCAAGCCAGCAGTGGCAACCGGCTCGGGTCTCCTTCCACACTGTGGAAGCTTTGTTCTTTCGCTCTTTGCAATAAATCTTGCTACTGCTCACTCTTTGGGTCCACACTGCCTTTATGAGCTGTAACACTCAACGTGAAGGTCTGCAGCTTCACTCCTGAAGCCAGCGAGACCACGAACCCACCGGGAGGAACAACTACAGACGCGCCGCCTTAAGAGCTGTAACACTCACGGCGAAGGTCCGCAGATTCACTCCTGAGCCAGTGAGACCACGAACCCCACCAGAAGGAAGAAACTCTGAACACATCCGAACATCAGAAGGAACAAATTCTGGACATGCTGCCTCTAAGAACTGTAACACTCACTGCGAGGGTCCGCGCCTTCATTCTTGAAGTCAGTCAGACCAAGAACCCACCAATTCTGGACACAACAGCACTCAGCAGGTCATTAGACAGAAAGTCAACAAAGAAACAATAGAGATTTAAACTATATCCTAGAACAAAAATGGGCTTAACGGATATTTACAGAACATTCTACCCAACAACTGCATAATATACATCCTATTCATCAGCACATGAAACATTCTCCAAGATAAGACTATATGATAGACCACAAAGCAACTTTCAACAAATTTAAGAAAATTGAAATTATATCAAGTACTCTCTCAGACCACAGTGGAATAATATTGGAAATCAACTCCAAAAGGAACCTTCAAAACCATGCAAATACATAGAAATTAAATAACCTGCTTCTGAATGATCATTGGGTCAACAAGGAAATCAAAATGGAAATTTAAAAATTATTTGAACTGAATAATAATAGTGACACAACCTATTAAAACCTCTGGGATACAGCAAAGGCAGTGGTAAGAGGAAACTTCACAGCCTTAAATGCCTACATCAAAGAGTCTGAAGGAGCACAAACAGACAATTTAATCACACCTCAAGGAACTAGAGAAACAAGAACAAACCAAACCCAAACCCAGCAGAAGAAAAGAAATAACCAAGATCAGAGCAGAACTGAATGAAATGGAAACAAACAAAAATACAAAAGATAAATGAAACAAAAAGCTGATTCTTTGAAAAGATAAATAAAATTGATAGACCATTAGCAAGATTCATCAAGAAAAGAAGACAGAATATCCAAATAAGTTCAATTAGAAACGAAATGGGAGATATTACAACTGATACCACAGAAATACAAAACATCATTCAAGGCTACTGAGAGGTGATAGTGTGCTGGCAGTCCTCACAGCCCTCGCTCGCTCTCGGCGCCTCCTCTGCCTGGGCTCCCACTTTGGTGGCACTTGAGGAGCCCTTCAGCCCACCGCTGCGCTGTGGGAGCCCCTTTCTGGGCTGGCCAAGGCAGAAGCCCACTCTCTCAGCTTGCAGGGAGGTGTGGAGGGAAAGGCGTGAGCGGGAACCGGGGCTGTGTGTGGCCCTTGCGGGCCAGCTGGAGTTCCGGGTGGGCATGGGCTTGGCAGCCGGCTGCCCTACCAGCCCCGGGCAATGAGGGACTTAGCACCCAGGCCAGCGGCTGCGGAGGGTGTACTGGGTTCCCCAGCAGTGCCAGCCCACCGGCGCTGCACTAGATTGCTAGATTTCTCATGGGGCCTTAGCTGCCTTCCCGCAGGGCAGGCCTTGGGACTGCAGCCCGCCATGCCTGAGCCTTCCCCCACCTCCATGGGTTCCTGTGCAGCCGGAGCCTCCCCGATGAGCGCCGCCCCCTGCTCCATGGCGCCCAGTCCCATCGACCACCCAAGGGCTGAGGAGTGAGAGCACATGGCGTGGGACTGGCAGGCAGCTCCACCTGCAGCCCCGGTGCGGGATCCACTGGGTGAAGCCAGCTGGGCTCCTGAGTCTGGTGGGGCCTTGGAGAATCTTTATGTCTAGCTCAGGGATTGTAAATATACCAATCGGCACTCTGTATCTAGCTCAAGGTTTGTAAACACACCAATCAGCACCCTGATTGTGTCTAGCTCAGGGTTTGTGAGTGCACCAATCTACACTCTGTATCTAGCTGCTCTGGTGGGGCCTTGGAGAACCTTTGTGTCCATACTCTGTATGTAACTAATCTGATGGGGACGTGGAGAACCTTTGTATCTAGCTCAGGGATTGTAAACGCACCAATCAGCACCCTGTCAAAACAGACCACTCAGCTCTACCAAGCAGCAGGACGTGGGTGGGGCCAGATAAGAGAATAAAAGCAGGCTGCCCAAGCCAGCAGTGGCAACCCACTCAGGTCCCCTTCCACACTGTGGAAGCTTTGTTTTTTCGCTCTTTGCAATAAATCTTGCTACTGCTCACTCTTTGGGTCCACACTGCTTTTATAAGCTGTAACACTCACTGCGAAGGTCTGCAGCTTCACTCCTGAAGCCAGCGAGACCACGAGCCCACCGGGAGGAATGAACAACTCCAGACGCGCCGCCTTAAGAGCTGTAACACTCACCGCGAAGGTCCGCAGCTTCACTCCTGAGCCAGCGAGACTACGAACCCACCAGAAGGAAGAAACTCCGAACACATCCAAACATCAGAAGGAACAAACTCCAGACGCGCCACCTTAAGAGCTGTAACACTCACTGCGAGGGTCCGCGGCTTCATTCTTGAAGTCAGTGAGACCAAGAACCCACCAATTCTGGACACACTACTATGAACACCTTTACACTAATAAACTAGAAAACCTAGAGGAGATGTATAAATTCCTGGAAAGATACAACCCTCCTAGCTTAAATCAGGAAGAATTAGAAACCCTGAACAGACCAATAACAAGAAGGGAGATTGAAATGGTAATAAAAAAAATACCAACAAAAAAAAGTCCAGGTCCAGACGGATTCACGGCTGAATTCTACCAGACATTCAAAGAACTGGTACCAATCCTATTGACACTATTCTACAAGATAGTGAAAGAGGGAATAATCCCTAAATCATTCTATGAAGCTAGTATCACCCTAATATCAAAACCAGGAAAGGACATAACAAAAAAAAAACTACACACCAATATCCCTGATGAACACAAATGCAAAAATCCTTAACAAAATACTAGCTAATCAAATCTAACAGCATATCAAAAAGATAATCCACCATAAACAAGTGGGTATCATACCAGGGATGCAGAGATGGTTTAACATGTGCAACTCAATAACTGTGATACACCACATAAACAGAATTAAAAACAAAATCACATGATCATCTCAATAGACGCAGAAAAAGCACTTGACAAAATCTAGCATCCCTTTATGATTAAAACCCTCAGCAAAACCAGCATGCAAGGGACATACCTCAATGTAATAAAAGCCATCTATGACAAACCCACAGCTAACATAATATTGAATGGGGGAAAAGTTGAAAGCATTCCTCTGAGAACTGGAACAAGACAAGGATACCCACTCTCACCACTTCTATTCAACATAGTACTGGAAGTCCTAGCCAGAGCGATCAGACAAGAGAAAGAAATAAAGGGTATCCAAATCGGTAAAGAGGAAGTCAAACTGTTTGCTGATGATATGATCGTATACCTAGAAAACCCTAAAGACTCCCCCAAAGGCTTCTAAAACTGATAAGTGAATTCAGCAAAGTTTCAGGATACAAAATTAATGTGCACAAATCAGTAGCTCTGCTATACACCAAGAGCAACCAAGGTGAGAATCAAATCAAGAACTCAACCCCTTTTACAATAGCTGCAATGAAATAAAATAAAATAACATAAAATAAAATAAAATACTTAGGAATATACCTAACCAAGGAGGTGAAAGACCTCTACAAGGAAAACTACAAAACACTACTGAAAGAAATCATAGACAATACAAACAAATGGAAATACAACCCATGCTCATTGATGGGTAGAATCAATATTGTGAAAATGACCATACTGCCAAAAGCAATCTACAAATTCAATGCAAATCCCATCAAAATATCACCATCATTCTTCACAGAACTAGAAAGACCAATCCTAAAATTCATATAGAACCAATTAAGAGCCCACATGTGCAAAGCAAGACCAAGCAAAAAGAACGTATCTGGAGGCATCACATTACCTGACTTCAAACTATATTATAAGGCCATAGTCACCAAAACAGCATGGTACTGGTAAAAAAAATAGGCACATAGACCAATGAAACAGAATAGAGAACCCAGAAATAAACCCAAATACTTACAGCCAACTGATTTTTGCAAAAGCAAACAAAAACATAAAGTGGAGAAAGGACACCTATTCAACAAATGATGCTGGGATAATTGGCAAGCCACATGCAAGAGAATGAAACAGGATTCTCATCTCTCACCTTATATAAAAATCAACTCAAAATGTATGAAGGACTTAAATCTAAGACCTGAAACTGTAAAAATTCTAGAAGATGGCTGGGCGCGGTGGCTCTCGCCTATAATCCCAGCACTTTGGGAGGCTAAGACAGGCGGATCACGAGGTCAGGAGTTCAAGACTAGCCTGGCTGACATGGTGAAACTCCATCTCTACTAAAAATACAAAAATTAGCTGGGTGTGGTGTTGGGTGTCTGTAATCCCAGCTACTTGGGAGGCTGAGGCAGGAGAATCACTTGAACCTGGGAGGCGGAGGTTGCAGTAAGCCAAGATCACGCCACTGCACTCCAGCCTGGGTGATAGAGCAAGACCCTATCTTGGGGAAAAAAAAAAATTCTAGAAGAAAACATCAGAAAAACTCTTCTACATATTGGCTTACACAAAGACTTCATGACCAAGAACCCAAATGCAAATGTGACAAAAACAAAGATAAAGAGGTGGGACTTAAACTAAAGAGCTTCTGCACAGCAAAAGGAACACTCAGCAGAGTAAACAGACAACCCACAGAGTGGAAGAAAATCTTCACAATCTATACATCAGACAAAGGACTAATATCCAGAATCTACAATGAACTCAAACAAATTACAAGAAAAAAAAATTCCATCAAAAAGTGGGCTAAGGACATGAATAGACAATTCTCAAAAGAAGATATACAAATGGCCAACAAACATGAAAAAATGCTCAACATCACAAATGATCAGGGAAATGCAAATCAAAACCACAATGCAGCCCGGGTGCGGTGGCTCACACCTGTAATTCCAGCACTTTGGGAGGCCAAGGCAGGCAGATCACCTGAGGTAAGGAGTTTGAGACCAGCCTGGCCAACATGGTGAAACCCTGTCTCTACTAAAAATACAAAAATTAGCTGGGCGTGGTAATGCATACCTGTAATCCCAGCTACTACTTGGGAGGCTGAGGTAGGAAAATCACTTGAATTCAGGAGGCGGAGGTTGCAGTGAGCCAAGATCATGCCACTGCACTCCAGCCTGTGCGACAGAGTGAGACTCCATCTCAAAAAACAAAACAAAACAGAACAAAACAAACAAACAAACAAAACCCCTGGTGGCCAGGCATGGTGGCTCATGCCTGTAATCCTGGCACTTTGGGAGGCTGAGGCAGGCAGATCACGAGGTCAAGAGATCGAGACCATCTGGCCAACATGGTGAAACCCCGTATCTATTAAAAATACAAAAATAAGCTGGGCGTGGTGGCACACGCTACTTGAGAGGCTACTCGAGAGGCTGAGGCTGAGTAGTCCCAGCTACTCGAGAGGCTGAGGCTGGAGAATCGCTTGAACCCAGGAGGCAGAGGTTGCAGTGAGCCAAGATGGTGCCATTGCACTCCAGCCTGGCGACAGAGCAAGACCTCTGTCTCCAAAAAAAACAAACAAACAACAAAAAAAACCCCACAATGCAATACCACCTTACTCCTGCAAGAATGACCATTAAAAAAAAAAAAAAGATATTGGTGTGGATGCAGTGAAAAGGAAACACTTCTACACTGCTGGTGGGAATGTAAACTAGTACAACCACTATGGAAAACAGTGTGGAGATTCCTTAGAGAACTAAAAGTAGAAACTACCATTTGATCCAACAATCCTGCTACTGAGTATCTATCCAGAGGAAAAGAAGTCATTAAATGAAAAAGACACTTGTACACGCATGTTAATAGCAGCACAATTACCAGTTGCAAAAATGTGAAACCAGCCCAAATGCCCAACAATCAACGAGTGGATAAAGAAACTGTGGCATATATATACAATGGAATACTACTCAGCCATAAAAAGGAATGAATTAATGGTATTCACAGCAACCTGGATGGATCTGGAGAATATTACTCTAAGTGAAGTAACTCAGGAATGGAAAACCAAACATTGTATGTTCTCACTCATAAGTGGGAATGAAGCTATGAGGATGCAAAGGCATAAGAATTTCACAAAGGACTTGGAGGACTCGGGGAAAGGGTGGGAGGGAGGTGAGGGATAAAAAGACTACAAGTTGGGTTCAGTGTATATTGTGTGGGTGATGGGTGAACCGAAATCCCACAAATTACCACTAAAGAACTTACTCATGCAACCAAATACCACCTGTTCCCCAAAAACCTATGGAAATTAAAAAAAAATCTAGACAAGGACATTGATTTCTACCCACTGTCAGACATCAAGTTCGTGATGATGCTTGTGATGACAAAATAATATGTATGGATAAAATTAAGCCTCTGCTATCAGAAGGTCATAGTTTAACGGTCTATTGATCCTTGGCACCACAGTTGTGGCTGGAGCTGTTGTGGAACGCTGGGCTGGGTGTGTTCAGACCACAAAACTTAGACTGTAAAAAAATTTAACGCAAGCTAATTGAGGCTTCCTGTCCATCTAGATCTCTCAGCAATCATGAAAATTTCAGTTTAGATGGTGGGCAGTCTCCAAAAAGCCTATTGTCATGATCGTAATTAATAAGTAAAGTGCTTTCAGAGTGACACCAACACCAGCTGGTTTATGGCATTGGTAACTTAGCAGGGAAGGAGAGACAGGGAAATGACAAAAAGAGCACATTACAGATGGGCATTAAAAAACCTTGAGATCAAGGAATCTGACCTGAATTAAACGAGCAGATGCAGAACGGGGGTGGTTCCTTTGGAAGCACGCTATAAATACCACAGCCTTCCCGACAGGACTAATACTAACGGTCTGACTGATGTTTTGTCCCCTCTTTGTTTTATTTGGATGTTCTGACTAATCTGAGTGTTTGGCTCCAGATATGCAGTGGGCCAAGGGGAAAAGGAGCCCCACAAAGTGGGTTTACAGGAATCGAATTTGGGATCCAAGTCACTGCTACTTGACTCTTGGGATGGGGAGAAAAATTGGAGAGTTCAGCACATTGCTGATTGTTCCCCCACATTTATTTTTTGTTTTCGTCATGATATAATTTTAGCTAGGTATAAGATGACTCATCGAGAGACTACATTTCTTGGACTCCTCACAGTTAGGAGTGACTATGAGGCCAAGTTTCTTGCCAATGAAATGTGAATTGAAGTGATGAGTGCAGCTCGTATGTCACTTGCCTAAACAGAAATTGCTTGCCTTTCAAGTCTTCTCTGCCTACTGGCAGCCCAACTTTAACCAGGTACACAAAGACCACACCCTGAGAAAGGGCAACAAGACGAAAGGCACTTCGTCCTGGAGCAGATTCCCATCAGCCTGGACCACTCACCTCTAAGCTGTTCCATGACAAAG
Source organism: Pongo abelii (assembly GCF_028885655.2). Classification (NCBI taxonomy): domain Eukaryota; kingdom Metazoa; phylum Chordata; class Mammalia; order Primates; family Hominidae; genus Pongo; species Pongo abelii. The sequence continues at coordinate 89,938,375 of NC_071990.2, read as the reverse complement.
AAACGCTATTCTATCTTTTATTGATCTTTCCATGGCTCGATTATAGCAGCAGCTTAAATTGTAGGCTTGGCAATATAGTGAGTAAAGAAGCAGCTGCATCAGGAACTGAAAAATGGCTCTTTGGGTCATTGTTTCATCAAATTCCTTTCCTTTGCCTTTTTATTTGTCCCTTATCCCTTACCTGCAAAGGACCAGTCCAATGCTGGGAGATTATGTTTAGGCACTGAGCTCAGAGCCAGAAGCAAAATTGGTGTACGTGCACAGTCATCCCTCGGTACCAAGGGGATTTGTTCCAGGACCCCAAGGATTCCAAAATCCATGGATGCTTAAGTCCCTTCCTAAAATGGGGTAGTATTTGCATATAACCTACACACATTCTCCTGTATACTTTAAATCATCTCTAGATTACTTCTAATATCTAACACGATGTAAATACTAGCAAGTAGTTGTTATACTATATTAGTTTTTTGAATTTGTGTTCTTTAATTGTTTTTCTATCCCCAGATATTTTTGATCTGCACTCGGTTGAATCTACAGATGTAAAACCCACGGATGCAGACGGCTGACTGTGGCTAGAAAATGTGCTGCAGGGAGCACGTGGAAACAGCTGATGAGCACCTGCAGCCACTGTTTGGTAGCAGCTGGGGTGTGCTGCCTGCAGTTCACCCATCAGTCAGTGAGTGCCTTGTGTGTGGTGTTGGGTTGGCTCTGAGGGCTTGGGGCAGGGGGACGTTTGATGGCCATGAGAAGATAAGCTGGAGTTAAGTACTGCCTTGTCCTTCTTCTGCTGATGAAATTATTGCCCTGGAGACCCTGCATTGCTGTAGGGAAAGCCATGATGGCTGAGGAATAAAAAGGAGAGTGAGAAGAGAGAGAAGGCTGGTATACTTAATAAAGGAAAAGAAGAGTTTTGTCAAAAAATAGTGTTTCTGGCCAGGTGCAGTGGCTCACGCCTGTAATCCCAGCATTTTGGGAGGCCGAGGCAGGCAGATCACCTGAGGTTGGGAGTTGGAGATCAGCCTGACCAACATGGAGAAACCCTGTCTCTCCTAAAAATACAAAATTAGCTGGGTATAGTGGCGCATGCCTGTAATCCCAGCTACTCGGGAGGCTGAGGCAGGAGAATCACTTGAACCTGGGAGGCAGAGGTTGTGGTTAGCTGAGATCGTGCCACTGCCCTGGGCAACAAGAACGAAACTCTGTCTCAAAAAAAAAAAAGTATTTTTAAAAATTGGTCTGGAAGTGTTATAGTTCAGTAAGTCAGTCTGGATCCTTAATACACTCTGATGCTGGCCCTAACTGGTTCTCTCAGGCCTCTTTACAGCTCCCTCCTACATCCTTGTCCTATAAAGAGGGCACAGATACTCTCTGCATTAGAGCCACATGGTGTTAGTGGGAAATAAAGTTGATTAAGAACATTTACAAGCAGCAAAGTAGTGAAATGCCATGGCTTTCTGAGCTCTCATGATAGCAGTAAGAGGGATGCATGGTTGGCTCGAGCCCAAAGCAGAAAGGGCTCTAAGACAGGGCCCCTCCCCTCAAGGTTCTGCCATAGGAACTTCCGGGTGGAGGAAGTGGCCTTGTTGCAAAGGCTCAGCAGCTGGTACTGCCTGTCCTGCCATCAAGCTAACTGGGGACCTGCTGAACCAGCTCTCTGCTTAGCTAAAAGAGGGTAGGAAATGCGTGTTTGAGGCCTTCTGGTTTGCTCTCTTTGGTTATGCCCAGGCTCCTGGCCCCTGGGAGCTAGTCCAGGATCCTCTAAACAAGAAAGAAAGGTATTTTCCAATCTGGGCATTAGGAGGCATTTAATGTCCTTTCTACCTCCCCAATTTAATGCCTTATTGTCCTGTTCATTTTGATGTACTCAGCCCCAGAATATCTCCCTTTAGACAATTTGGTCTTTAAATCAGCAAGTCACTACAACTTAAGTATCTAACCATGTTTAGCTTACGTTGACCTCTGGAGACATCACATATTCTGCCTTTATTTCTATATGTTGAATGTTTTTGACATCTATTAATTGAAAGTACGTTAAAGGATGATTTATATAAGAGGATATAATCATGACTCTCATGTAACTATAAAATGAACAGACATAGAAGATTTTATTTAACTCATTATTTAGTTAAGGGACCAGTAAGATGTTACAACTTGTTCAAATAAGGACTTGATTTATAGAGATTTATACTCTCCACAGCACTAAAGGAATAATTTGCATATCTATGGACAGGAAAGATGCATTGCTATCAGTTTTCTATGTGTTAACATCTACTATTACAGAATTGTAAAATAGCCTAAAGACAATCAAAGGCATACATCCCTATAGGATCAGACAATCCCTGGAGGACCTGCTGGACAAGGCTTAGCATTCTATTGAAAGAACACCCAGTAATCTATTTTGCTCATTTCAAAGTTTGATGATTTTTCCTGACCATCTTCCTTCTCCTTGTTATTACATATAATTCTAAAGATTATTCTTGATCACAAAAAAAGGCTGGGGTCCTTAGATTTGGCTGATTGCTTCTACAGTGCATCAAGAGAGTTATGCATCATAGAGGCCTCCTTTGAAGTTTGCTTTGCAAAACCTAGAGCCATACAGTGTTGAATGATTCCAAATTAGCTTCTGCCTAGAAGTTATCATAAGGAATCTCAGATTGGACTTCTAAAAGTGTCTGTTATTTTCTTTTCTTTTTTTGGGATGGAGTTTCGCTCTTTGTTGCCCAGGCTGGAGTGTAGTGGTGTGATCTCGGCTCACTGCAACTTCCACCTCCTGGGTTCAAGCGATTCTCCTGTCTCAGCCTCCCGAGTAGCTGAGATTACAGGTACTCGTCACCACACCGAGATAATTTTTGTATTTTTAGTAGGGACAGGGTTTCACCATGTTGACCAGGCTGGTCTCGAACTCCTGATCTCAGGTGATCCTCCCACCTTGGCCTCCCAAAGTGCTGGGATTACAGGTGTGAGCCACCGTGCCCGGCCATGTCTATTATTTTCTATCCTGCTAAGATTAGGAGACCAAGCCCAAGAAACTCCACCAAATTTTACCTGCAGTACCTATAGATTTGAGTGAATTCCTTTCTTCCAGAGGTTTCAGAAAAATACCCCCAAGTACTTGCCTAGAAGTGACTTTCCTTACTAACTGTAAGACTGGACACTATAAACTGGACCTACGTCAGGTTTCCTGAGAGGACATTGTAGGCATTGGTTCCGTAAGTACAGCCAACCTTTATTCCTTAAAATGGCTTGTCACACCTCGTTAAATGAACATTATGCTCAAATAGGGCATTCAAGGCAAGGCTTTCATTGCATAATTGATGCTTCCAGCTGTATTTTGGCAAAAGGGAGGACAGATTCTTACTAAACCTATGCTAACAACTATATTGCCAAGAAATGTAAACAGACTGGGTAAGAGTTTCTGAATTCAAAGAAGGAGAATCATGTTAGTGAGAATCATATATAATTTAAGAATACTTCATTTTGGTTTATAAAAGCAGAATTTAAAAACTTATTGTGAATTACAGATAGCATAAGAAGAGAAAGAAAAGGCTTCTTACAATCTGGGAACAGAACCTTAAAACAACTACATTTCAAATAACCCCAACAAAATTTCATCAATTTTTTTTCAGTCTTGTGTAATTAATTCTCATTCTATTGGATCTTGGGTTAGCAGTTGTGTGAAACCGCTTTTCAGCTATAGAGTTATGGGAATCCCGACTCAGTTTACCGGTACAGTCTGAAAGTTATCAAAACCATGTCAGCTCAGCTTTGAAGAGTCAAAAGTTTGGAGTACCTAGTGCAGTCTCTTCCACGAGGCTCTGAGACTGTCTTTTGATGAAGACACAAGCTCCGGCCTGTAGATTATAGCAGAGTCTTAGAGTAAGTATCAAAGCAAAAGAAAAACTGTCTACAAATAACACAGACTTGAGGCTACAGTTAATTTATTACTGGTATTTTTCAAATGTGGAAAGTGCAGCAAGGTTCATGATAAGAGTAATACAACTGACAAGGAAATTTACTTGTTTCTGCGCCAAAGACAAAAAAACCTCTTCCCCAGTTGCCCTCCCAATCTCAGCCATATAGACAGCCCACGCAGGTACCGAGCCCTGGGGTTTCAGGGATTCGGCCGCAGGAAGTGGGGGCAGGAAGCTGTCCAAATCCAGCCCTCAGCTAAAGCAAATAATAATGGCCGTAAGCTTAAAATAGATCCAGGGAGGAGCTCATTAACGTGAACATAGAAAGCAGTTCCGCACCTCTGGCCTTACTCCTTTTGGAAATTGCTTCGGTCCATTTTTACTTCCTTTTATTCGACGCACCAGACAATAAGACTTTTACCAACATTTTTACCGCATTTGACGATGAACTAATTTAGACTGGCTAAAATAATTGTTCCACTGGGACACAGGAATTCAACCTCAGTTCAGAAAATCCCTGACATCTGACGTAGGAGGATTTATAGGTTTAGTGGAAATTGCTTTCTCCTGCTCTCCAGATTGCATCCTGTGGGTTGATTTTTTTTGCATGAGTAAACATCCTTCTAATAATGAACAGACCAATAATGTCTTAAGAGAGAAAAAGAACAACCTTTTCCTTTTTGCTGTTTCTGGAGAGAGCTGTTTGAATTTGGAAACCCATGTGGGCTGTCCCAAATATGAGATTTGGCATCTTTCTTTTGTGGTGGGGATGGGTTTTGGCCACTGAAAGCAGAGTGCACTGGCCCGGAAGAGAAGTCCACGAGACGTCTAAGAAAGGCAGGTGAGTGGACATTTAGGGATAGAGGATTTAGGAAAAGAGGGTGCACAAAGTGGGCTTACAGTGTTGTTCTAGAAACTGAGCATCATTTCCAGCGTATGGTGTTTTGTGTGGATGCCTTTTTCTTCCCCTTCCCTTTGTTCTCCTGCCGCCACCCTTTTAGAAAGTTAGAATTAAGTTTTCTTTTAAAATGATGCCAGATTAGATCATTTTATCAGTGCATTTTTAAAATTCCTTGTGAATTGTCCTGGGTGAAAGGTAGATTCTGGAAAATAGAATATATGCACATTTAAAAAAAATATCAAGGGCAATTGTTTGCTGTCTGTGTCCTAGGGTTAGAACAACTCTGAATTCTCAAATTACCAATGGGACCTGTATTTCATGAGAATGATTCTGCTCTAATTATTTCTGTTAGCTTTGTGAATCACTTTTTAATATTTTAAAAGAGAGCAGCTTTCTCCAAGCTGTGTGACTAGAAGGATCATTATTAGATGGTTCTGTACCTATAAATTGGGAGGGCCGGGGACGGAGCTGCCTGCAGGCAAGTGCTTGCCTGTGGTCAACACCAAAGGTGCGTGCTGCCCTGTCTGCCAGCACTTGCAGAGGGAGCTAAGACAGGAAACCAGGTTCCCCACCAGCCCCTTAGTACTTGGCCTCACCTGGGCCATTCTGACGGCAGCACTGGCAATGTCTATCTGGGATGCACACCTGCTTGCCCGGCATCAGTCAATAATACAGGAGACTTGGAGACAACCTAATCCAGTGCTCTCTCTGTACTGATGAGGAAATGGAGACAGTAGGGCGTTATTGATTCTTGGTCCTTTATTAGCCTTACCTTTAAATTGAACTTCACTTTTCTTTGAGTGTAAATATAAATAGAGTCTGAGAGATCAGTGAATATGAAAAGAAATCTAGCTTTTGGGAGTTTGGGGTTAGGAGGAGGGCTGTGTGTCTAGCACCTCAGTGCCCTCCCTCGGGGGCTGGAGGGAGCCCTCCTCACATGTGCTGCCAAACAGCCAGCTGTAGCTCACAGCGTTTGTTTCAAGCTGTTCTTAACAACATCACAAAACTAGGAGCTGAAATATCCAGTGGTCATGGTGAGCTCTGGGGTACCAAGGGAGGCCACTGTGCCCTATTACCATCAGAGTCAAAAGTTGCTTGGGCAAACACTGGAACTTGTGGAGTGGTGCAGCCGTAGAGATTATTTGATCCAAATGTGCTTATAGGGATTAAAAGCAACAAAAACAACAACAACAAACTCTGTTGGTCTTCATCAAAAACTTTTCCCAAGCCAGAGTTAGAGTGGCAACCTATTCGCAAATTTCAGTGATTAAGAAGTCTAAGAGAGTGAAATAGACTTTCTTTTAAATAATTTATTTTAAAAATATAAATTTTAAGTGACAAATTATGATTGTATATATTAATGGGGTACATACAAAATGATGTAAGGATATATACATACAATGTGGAGTGATTAAGTCTAATGAATGTATCCATTACCACAAATATTTACTATTTTTTTGTGGTGAGAACCTTTGAAATTTACTCAGCACTTTTGCAATATACAATACACTATGTTTAACTATGGTCACCATGCTGTGCAATATGTCTCAAAAAACTATTCCTCCTGTCTAACTGAAACTACCTCTTGGCCAACATCTCCTCATACCCTCAATCTCCCAGCCTCTGGTAACCAACATTCTGCTGTCTGTTAATATGATTTCTATTGTTTTAGATTTCACATACAAGTGAGATCATATGGTGTTTGTCTTTGATGCTTGGCTTATTTCATTAAGCATAATGCCCTCCAGGTTTATCCATGCTGTTGCAAATGACAGAATTTCTTTTTCTAAGGTTGAATAGTATTCCATTGTATACCACATTCTCTTTATCCATTCATCCATTGATGGACACTTAGGTTGTTTCTATAACTTGGCTATTATGAATAATGCTGCAGTGAAAATGAGAGTGCAGATGTCTCTTCAACAAACTGATTTTAAGTCCTTTGGATATATACCTGGACATGGGATTGCTGGATCATATGGTAATTCTGTTTTTAGTTTTTAGAGGAACCTCCATCTAGTTTTCCATAGTAGCTGTGCTAATTTACATTCCCACCAGTGGTGTTACAAGGGTTTTCTTTTCTCCACATCTTTGCCAAGGTTTGTTATTGTTCATCTTTTTAAGTTTGTTTTGTTTTTTTGTTCGTTTGTTTTAGAGACAGAGTCTTGCCCTGTTACCTAGGCTGGATTGTAATGGTTTCAAGTGATCCTCCCACCTTAGCCTCTTGAATAGCTGGGACTACAGGTGCACTACCATGCCTGGCTAATTAAAAAAATTTTTTTTTCTATAGACAGGGTCTCACTATGTTGCCCAGGCTGGTCTTGAGCTCCTGGCTTCAACTGATCCTCCCACCTTGGCCTCCGAAAGTGCCAGGATTACAGGCGTGAGCCACCATGCTTGGCCATCTTTTTGATAATAGCCATTCTGACTGGTGTGAGATGATACCTCACTGTAGTTCAAATTTGCATTTCCCTAATGACTAATGATGTTGAGCATTTTTTCATATATCTGTTGGCCACTTGTATGTCTTGTCTTGAAAAATGTCTATTCAAGTCCTTTGCCCATTTTTAATCAGGTTACTTGTTTTCTTGCTATTGAGTTGTTTGAGTTTCTTATATATTTTAGATATGAACCCCTTATCAGATGTGTATGCCTTACAAATATTTTCTTCCAATCTGCAGGTTGTCTCTTCACTGCATTAGTTATTTATTCTGCTGTGCAGAAGCTTTTTAGTTTGATGTAATCTCCATTTGTCTATTTGCTTTTGTTGCCCAAGCTTTTGGAGTCAAATGCAAAAAATTCACTGCCTAGACCAATATTGCGTAACTTTTCTCCTATGTTTTCCTCTATCAGTTTAACAGTTTCAGGTCTTATACTTAAGTCTTTAATCCATTTTGAGTTGATTCTTGTATATGGTGTGAGATAGAAGGTCCGATTTCATTCTTCTGCATGTGGATATCCAGTTTTCTCAACATATTTATTGGAGAGACTTTTTTTTTCCATTGTGTGTTTTTGGGACCTTTGTTGAAAATCAATTGATTGTAAATGTATGGGTTTATTATTAGGCTCTCTCTTCTGTTTCACTGGTTGATGTGCATCTATATTCTAGTTCCATGATGTTTTAATTACTATAGCTTTGTAATATAGCTTGAAATCAGGTAGTGTGATGCCTCCAGCTTTGTTTTTTTTGCTCAAGATCATTTTAGCTATTTGGGATTGTTTGTGGTACCATATGAATTTTAGGATTTTTTTTATGTTTATGAAAAATGACTTGGAGTTTTGACAGGGATTACATTGAATCTGTAGATCACTTTGGGAGTATGGACATTTTAACAATATCCATTCTTTCAATCCATGAACATATGTTTCCATTTATTTGTGTCTCCTTTAATTTCTTTCATAGGTGTTTTATAGTTTTCATTGTACAAATTTTTCACTTCCTCAGTCAAATTTATTCGTTAGTCTTTTTTTTGTAACCACTGTATATTGGATTTTTTTAAAATTTCTTTTTTTAGATAGTTTGTTGCTACTGTATAGAAACACTTCTGATTTTTGCATGTTGAATTGAATCTGCAACTTTATTGTATTTGTTCATTAGTTCTGACAGTTTTCTTGGTGAAGTCTTTAGGGTTTTCTATATATAAGATCATGTCATCAGCAAACAGCAACAATTTCACTTCTTTATCTCCTGTTTCTATGCCTTTTCTTTCTTTCTCTTGTCTAACTGCTTTGGCAAGGACTTCTAGTACTATGGTTGAATAGAAGTGGTGGGAGTGAGTCTTGTTACTGATCTTAGGGAGTGAAATAAAATTTCTTTGTAATTTTACTTTTAAAGACTTTCATTTCTTTAGTTAGGAAAGACACATATAACTATTATTTAAATTTACCAAAAAAAGAGAAAAAAAATTTAAAAACACCGAAGAATTACCCATAATCTCCAAGCCCAGAAGTAAGTTTGTTAACATTTTTGTGTATTTTCTTCTTGTCTTTTTTGGTAAGCGTATACTGAATACTAAGTAGTTTGGAATTATGCTATGCATATAGTTTTATAACCTTATTGTATTTAATATAATACTGTCTGCATGTTCACTTATTTTAAAAGTCAATAGAATTATCATTTGATTGGCTGCATAATAATGCAAATATGTAAATTAATGCACAGTGTGCCACCATTTAAGTGTTTTCCTCTATTTACAGACATTTGGTTGCTTCCTCTTTGTTATTACAAATATTCTGTATGTATGTCTTTGTATATAAGAAGAGTTGTTCACATACATAATTATTTAATTAGGATAGACTCCTGGAAGTGTTCTTGATCAAATGGCACAAGAACATTGAAAGCTCCAGATATATGTGGGAAAATTTCTATCCAGAATGTTAGGTGGACCCAACTTATACCCCACCAGCCAGGTTAAACTTCGTTTTTATGTAGCCTAAACTTTTAAAGGGCTTACTTAATTTCATCCAGACTCTAAATCCATAAGCTGCTGGTAATTTGTATCCAGGTTTATTTACATGGTCATGCTAATAAAATCGCTTAGGTAAACATGGGCACACCAGGGGGTGAGTCCAGTGAGGTGCCTAGGGTGCAAAACTGAAGGAGGTGTTACACGCCCCAGAGAGTGACTGGTTCTTTACATTTTACTCCCTACACACCTTACCTGCCTCACTCTAGTCTCCACCCCAGCAAATAATTCATGTTTTCCCAGAATCTCCACAGGAGGCACATCCAGATAGGACCCATCTTCACCAATCATGCAGAATCAAGATCAGAATGCCAGGGCACTGGGCAATGTTTCTAGAATCAATCAAAACTTGCTGTCTCAGGCCGGGCATGGTGGCTTATGCCTGTAATCCCAGCACTTTGGAAGGTTGAGACATGAGGATAACTTGAGCCCAGAAGTTCAAGACCAGCCTGGCGAACAAAGTGAGATCTCATTTCTATAAAAAGTACAAAAAAATGTAGCTGGGCATGGTGAGGTGTGCCTGTAGTCCCAGCTACTCAAGAGGCTGAAGTGGGAGAATGGCTTGAGCCTGGGATGTCGAGGCTGCAGTGAGCCGTGATCATGCCACTGCACTTCAGCCTGGGCCCATCTGACCCTGTCTCAGGAAAAAAAAAATAAATAAAATAACCCAAAACTTACTGTCGGTCCTCTCCTCCTCTCTTCCCTGGAAGAATGGAAACATAACTTGTCTACACTATGGGCCCCTGGACCATGCCAGCTCAGGCTGTGGGAGGGCAAACTGATCCTACCAGAAGCTGGAAGTACATTATCATGCATTCTTTGTCACGCTAAAGAATTCACGTTTATTCTGAAGGTGAAGAGGAGCTGAATGGTCTCAGCAGATTTCCATTTCAGAGAGACGATGCTTGCTTGCTCAGCAGCATGATGGAACACCAGGAAGGGGGCTAGAGGGGAAACAGAGAAAGTAATCCAGAGTCTATGACCAGAGTCTGAGGCCAGGTAAGAGCTGGTGCAAAGCTCATTCACAGTGGAATGAACAGGATGGGGATGGGGGAGGAATGAATATGAGAGCTTTCAAGGAGCTAGAATGGTCAGAATCTGATTGGCTTCAGGGTGAGAGAGAAGTTTAGGGTGAATGTTCGGCAGGTATTTGGATTGTGCAACTGGGTAGATGATGATGCCAGGAAGGAGAGCAGGCGGAGGAGTAGGTTTGGGGGTGAAGGTGATGAGTTTGGTATGAACATATGGACCTAGATGTGCTTGCAAGATACCAAGAGACAGCTGTCCAGTCAGCAGGAAGGGATATAAGTCTGCAGCTCAAGAAGGAAACTGGGCCTGGAGAATTAGATTTAAAGGGAGTCCCCATAGGTGGCAATGGATGAGGTGGCCAGAGACAGCATGTGGCATGAAACAAGGACCAGATCAAGGACAGACCTTGGGGAAGAGCAGCATTTAAGGAGAAGATAAAGGAAGGGGACTCAATGAAGAGCTGGAAATGAGTGATCAGAGAAAGGGGTATAGAACTGGAACACAGAGATGTTGAGGATGTTAAGAGGCCCATTTTTTCGACAGTTATCGAGTGCTTATTACAGGGCAGGCACTACACTGGGCAATGAGCTCTTCACCAGTCACAAAATGAGATGCAGGCTGTGCCATCAGACGCTTTCCGACTAGGAAGGCGTTCTAGCAAGGTGTCAAGGGTTTTAAGAAGGAGGGAGTGGTCAATAGGGTCAGATCACTCCAAGGTCAAAATCGACTAGGTAGAGAACTGAGAAGTGAGCCCTAGATATGGTAGCTACGTGTTATTAATGATCATCCCAAGAAGAGACAGATGTCAGTGGGTTGAGGAGAGGAGAAGAGAAAATGGAGTGAATATAGACAGTATTTACAAGAAACTTGGTGTGAACTGAAAGACTGAGACGGGATGAAGGTGAGAGGGGAAGACAGGAGAGTTTTAGGGTAGGAGGGACTTTGGAGGGTTCAAAGGATGAAGAGAGGCCAGGGGCGGCAACAATGTGGCATGAGGAGTTGCTGTCAAATCCCTGTCTTGCATGACAAAGAGAAAGCTGTGGGATTATGGACTGGGTCTCTGATCGCCCTCAACGCCTTGAAATTTGATTTTCTCTTAAATTAGTAGTTTTCTCTTAAATTAGTAGTGTTCTCTTCATCTTGTCCCTCTGCTCCCTAGAAAGTTTGCTTGAACTTTCGAGTCCCCACTTTGTGCTTCCTGGTCTTTGTCTCCCTGCTGATTACGACCTGCGCCTCCTCCTTGCAGTCTCCTAAGGCCTCTGCACCTGCTGCTCCTGTGCTCACAACACCATTCTCTTTCTTATTTCTCTGACCCATTTTTTTTCTTCCTCCAATATTTAGCAGAGGTGTCGCCTCCTCTGAGAGGCCTTCCTTGGCCCTCCCTCACCCCCTGCCTCTCAAGTATCAATTAGGTAGCTTACTTCTGAGCCTCTGCAGCTCTCCACCACCCTTCTCTCCAAGGACTAATCACTCAGCATTGCCTTTTTAATCTCATTTTTCTCTGCTTCTAGACTATGAGTCCCTTGAGGGCGCGTTTATCCTTGTTTCCCCACAATCAAGAACAATGGTGAATGTTCATGAAATGTTGGGCATGAACAAATGGGTGAATCTTGACCCTTGCTATTTCCTGTACTTCATTCATTCATTCAACAAATATGTATTGAGGGCACTATACTCCAGGCACTGTGCCCATGGCTTGGGAGGCAATGGAAAGCAAAATAGACCTGCTCCTCCCCTCGAGGTGCTGACAGTCTAGTGGGGGAGACAGACCTTAATCAGACCATTTTTGCAGAATGCAAAAATTAAAAATTTTGCAGAAGACTGGGCATGATGGCTCACACCTGTAATCCTTGCACTTTGGGAGGCCCAGGCAGGAGGATTGCTTTATCCCAGGAGTTCGAGACCAGCCTAGGGAATATAGTGAGACCCCCATTTCTACAAAAACAAGCACAATTAGCCAGGTGTGGTGGCACACACCTGTGGTCCTAGCTACTTGGGAGGCTGAGGTGGGAGGATCACTTGAGCCTGGGAGGTCGAGGCTGCAGTGAGCTGAGATTGCGACGCTGCGTTCCAGCCTGGGTGACGGAGTAAGACCTATCTCCAAAAAAAAAATTTCTGCAGAATGTCAGACCTTCAAGGACCTTAGAAACCCCCTCACTTTAAAGGTGAAAAGAGCAAGGCCCAAAAGGGTACACAAACTTGTGCCATGGTCATATAACATATCCACAGAGCTCCCACAGACCCCATGTTTCCACTTCTGGTGCTCTCCTCTTGCCATCAGAAAATGAAAGAAAGTTATATTGATGAACATAAAACTCAGGCTGAACCAGGTGAAAATGTTTTTGTACGTCACAAACAGTTGAATGTCAGCCATTTCCTGTGGTTCAAATTAACATTTTCTTGCTTAATTCTTACAGCACGCCAGTAAAGTTAGTATTATTCCCCCCATCTTATAGGAAACTGAGACACAGAAAGATCAAATAACCTGCCCAAGGTTAACAGCTAGTTTGTGGCTCCCCTGGGATTCACACTGAAGTCTGACTGATGCCAAGTCTACACTCCTTCCAATACCGTAAGCTGCCTCATCAAATAAATCTAACCTCAAACAAGCAGTGGTGGCTCTTGGGATTGCGGTGATAGCATTGAGAAGACCTCGTGAGTCTTGACTCACCCCTGTTGAAGGCCTGGTCTGTGCTCCACTCCCCAGGCGAGAGGGCAGGAGGTGAAGTGAGGTAGAGATGTTCCATCCGCAATTTCACGTTCTGAAATGCATTGCAGGCTGTCCCCTTGACAAACACCTGTTTTTGTTTGTTTGTTTTGTTTTTGTTTTTAGGCAGCTGAGACATTTAATTGGCTATGGGGATTTCACTCAAAAGGCATTTAACAAGAGTCTAAAATGTTGGCATTTGGGTCAAATAGATATCTACAAGTTAGAAAGTAGTACGTTCTATAAGAAATGAGAATAATACAATCTGAGAATTCTAATAGAATAGGTGGACAAAATTCAGAGCTTTAAATTAAAAAAATAAAATAAAGTGACCCAGTGTCTTCAAGTGGGAGGCATATGGTATTTCCAGGCATAGGAATTCAGACATATATGTACAAGGAAAAAAAAAGGGATGATCTAGGCTGAGATTTTTTTTTTTTTAAGCCCGCAACTTGGATGATAGGCTGAGATTTTATCTAAGAAGCAGTTAGACAAACATATTCTTGATGTGTTCTTTTTACTCTGTGGCAAGGCAGTAGCAGGCCAGGGCTGTCTGTGTGTTAGGGGCCCACCAAGTTGGTGGAAACAGAAGTCAGTAATGGTGGCAAGAAGGCAGCTTGATCAGATACCCTGAGACCGGATAGAAGCTGATAGGTCAAAGCTAGGCTGGTTCCCCCACCCTAGACAGCCCTCGCAGCCCTTTGGCTTCAGGCAACAGCTCAGATCTCCCTCAGATGTGCAGGCCTCAGAGGTCAAGGAGTGTTCGCACTGTATCAGTCAGGGATCTCCAAAGGAAGAGAACCAGTAGGCTGTCCACATCCATATCCTTAGGCGTTTCTCTGTCTGGATCACACATTTGTGGGGGCTGCCAAGTCTGAGATCTGCAGGGCAGACCAGCAGGCTGGAAGTTCTGGCAGAAGCTGGCGTGTTGCCATCTTGAGTAGGAAGGCAGTCTGGAAGCGAATTCCTCCTTCTTCGAGAAACCTTAGTCTTTTCTCTGAAGGCCCACAACTGACTGGATGGGGGCACCCCACATGATGGAGGGTAATCTGCTTTACTTAAAGTCCGCTGATCTAAATGTTAATCACATCTTTTAAAAATATCGTCACAGTAACATTTAGACTGATGTTTGACCAGAACCAGTACCATGGTCTAACCAAGTTGACCCATAAAATTAACCATCACACATTTTAGAGAACATGATTTGAAAAGCACAGTATTAGTTACCAAAAATCCACTTAGGAAGGAATCAAAGGAAATGAACTATTTAATATTTACAGCCAAGGAAAAATACAAAATGCTCAACTCATTATGTGGAAGAATGCACAGCCTCTATAACAATTCAAGAAATGCAATATAAATAACATGATGGGTGCATGCTCATTAAATTAATGAAAGTTAAACACACACACCCAGTGCTAGCGGGTCTATGTGGAACCCACACCCCTGTTGGTGCAGCTCTGGCAGGGAACCTACCCTTCTAGCATCGCCTTCAGCCAACAGGACTAGAGCAGTGAAGAGCCTCTCACATCTCAGGGAGCCTGCCGCCTTCTGGAATGGACTTGAAAGGTTTCGAAGCCATCTCGTTGCCTAATCCCTTATTTCACAGCTGAGGAAACAGACCTGGAGAGAAGCAACCTGCCATCTCCCACCAGTAAGCAAAACGGGTTCAAGGCAGTGTGCTGGCTTCCTAACTGCCTGCTGTCCTCCTACTGTACCAGGTCATGGCCTCAGAGAGCTGAGCAAAAGAGCTCCATTTTTAAAAATTAGAAATCACAACTTTGGCTGAACACTGGAATCACCTGAGATTTGAAAACTATTGATGGCTGGGTCCCACCCTTAGAGGTTCTGATTTAATTGGTCTGCTCTGTGGCCTGGGATTTTTAAGCTCCTCGGGTGATTCCAATGTGTAATCAGGGCAGAGCATTAGATAGTTGTGTGCTACATGTCAACTACTCTAGCAGCAAATAATTCTTTTTTCTCTTCCTAATTTGAAGACCACTCTCTTTGATGAAGAATAGCAAAGTAAAATTGGATTCTGTTAGCAGAATCTCAGCCTTATTGTAATTGTTTATTAACATTGCCTCAACTCTGCCAGATTCGGTGGCTCACACTTATAATCCCAGCATTTTGGGAGGCTGAGGCGGGCAGATCGCTTGAGCTCAGGGATTCAAGACCAGCCTGGGCAACATGGCAAAACCCCAACTCCACAAAAAATACAAAACTTAGCTTGGCATGGTGGCACATGCTTGTAATCCCAGCTACTCGGGAGGCTGAGGTGGGAGGATAGCTTGAGCTCAGGAGGTCAAGGCTGCAGTGAGCTGAGATTGTGCCACCGCATTGTAGCCTGGGCAGCAGAGTGAGACCCTGTCTTCAAAAAAAAAAAAAATTAAAATTAAAAAAAATTAAATCTTGCTTCATCTTTTCCAAGTGGTATATTTCCTTCTACTGACTCTCCTAGCTCAGGATGCAACTGGAAAGAATTCTGCTTGTCTTTACCATGTCTCTTGAGTCTAATTTAGACTCTGGCCTCCCTTGACTCATTTCTTATGGATCCCTTCAATTCTGTGCAATACATCTTTGGGTTTGTGCTTCTCCTTCCATATTTGGTACCTGTCTTTGTAAAGTCAATTCTGCACACTGCTAAGGGTTTACAGAGATGTGTAACATAGAGGCCAGGCATGGGGGCTCACAACTATAATCCCAATACTGTGTGAGTTTGAGGCGGGAGGATCCCTTGAACCTAGGATTTGGAGACCAGCTTGGGCAACATAGTGAAACCCCTTCACTACTATTTTTTTTTTTTTTAATTAGCTGGGCATGGTGTCACACAACTGTGGTCCCAGCTACTTGGGAGGCTGAGGCAGGAGAATTGCTTTAGCCTAGGAGGTTGAGGCTGCAGTGAGCTATAATTGCACCACTGCACTCCAGCTTTGGGCAACAGAGAGAGATCTTGTTTCAAAAAAAAAAAAAAAAAAAAAAAAAAGAGTCTCTCATCTATTGATCCCACGGTGAAGTGAGTGGGATGGTCAGAAGGCCTATCACCACAACAGTACGGTGTGCACATTCTGATGAAAGCATGTAAAGGAGAAAAGCACTGAATTCAGTGGGAAGGAGAAAAGCTCAAGAATGCTTTTGGGAGGAGGTGGTATTTTATCTGGGAATGCGTGGAGTTGTCTGGGTAACAAAGGGTATGAAGAATGATGTGAAGGGCATTCCAGACAGTTGGGACATCGGGAGCAAAGCATAGAGATGTAATTGACAACGGCAAGAAGTTGGGAGCAGAGTGGGAGCTGAGCGTGGGAAAAGTGATTGGGAGCTTTATTATGGGCCTTACATGCTCAGCTTCCACGGATTTTACTTTGAGGATGAAGGGTTTTAAGAGGGGAAGTGACATAATTGTGATTTTCATTCCATGGTGTTGGTGGGATGGTTGGATTAGAGGAGGATAAGACCAGAGGCAGGAAAGCCTGCTGCCTCCCATATGCTAAGTAATGACACCTGAGGCAGGGGGCATGGGGATGGAGAGGGCAAGACAGCAGGGGCGGGGCAGGGGGTGTTGAGAAGGAGGTCAGCCAGGACTGGCTGCCTGACTGCTGTGTGCAGGGCCCCAGTTGGCCTTTCGTGGCCTTTATGCACATCAGAAAAATGTAGCCGTATGAGCAGTACATGTCTAAGAAGTGGAGCTAGAGCCAGTGTTCTCAGTGTCCCTGGAAGAGGATGTGAGAGACGGGGGGTCAGGGGGTAGGGGTGCCAAGGACAGCCTCTGGGTGTTTTGCACTACATACAAGGACTTCTTTTCTTGGCTGTTAGAAATGCCGAGAAAGCAAGATAATTTTCATTAGCCAGTTTCTGCTTCCTTGTAAAAATTAAGTTCTCTATCTTCTCAGATGAAATAGTCAGCAAGGTGAAGTGTAACTTATCAGATGCTCACCCATTAGCTGAATGAGCCTTCCAGCAGACTTCCCTCATCACAAACCCCCATCCCTGCTCCAGCTCACCTCCGAGAAAGTTCTGACACCTCTTTTGGGAAAACAGCCATGCACAGACTAAGAACTAGAACAAGCAGACATCAAGAAGAAGTCTCATAGGTTGGAATTTGTCATTTTATCCAAAATAAAAGTGGGTGTTCAACAAATGTACACCCTATGTTCAGTTCAAAAAGCTGTCTCGAATGTCATCCTGTATCATCTTAACTTGGTACATGCTTATCCTTTCTTCATAACCTCCTGGGGCTCATTCAATAAATATTTATTTTGCACCAACTTTGTGCAAGGTCCATGTTAACTTCTATATGAGGAGATGATAAGCTCAGACCTTCCACATCTAAGCCAATTTCCTGGCAGTGGGAGGCAAATCTTCCAACGTGATGCTGTGGCCAGCCTTGCTTCCAACCCTGGAGCCAGAACCCCTGGCTCTGACTTCTGGCTCCTTCACTTTTACAAGTTATTTAAAGTCTTTGTGTCTCAGTTTCCCACATATAAAATGGGGATAATGACGAGGCCTACTTCATAGGGTTGTTTTGAGGAATAACCTGAGTTAACACATGGAACGGGAGTTAGCATAGTAACTCGCACATAGGAAGTGCTCAAGCAATGTTAGATTTTCCTGTTATTCGTTTTGTGTAAGACATAATTTCAAGATTAATAATCATACCCTCAGATGGTGAAAAGATGCCAATGACTTGAAAAATATTCCATGATATATTATAATTTGAGTTTAAAAGAAAGTTTCAAACAGTGTAATTCTCCAAGAATTATAAGAAAATACAGATGCAGAATGGCAGAGGTTACTTCTGAGTTATATTCATCTTCTCCTTTATGATTAGTCTATTTTCTAAATTTTTTTACGTAGGCATGTAAACAGGAAAAAAAGTTATTTAATAATATTAAACAATAATGAAAAAGACTATAACTATATCCTATTCATCTGTCTTCTCTTGGCTAGAATCCAGGCTTCATGAAGGCAAAGGCAGTGGCATCTCAGAATTTGACAAACCTTTCGTCAGTGTCTGGTTCCATTTCAGGCTGGCCCGAAGTCAAAGTAAGAGCTGGGCCAAGCTTTTTTCCATTCCAACCTCCTCTTTCATTCCCTCCTGTCTCCCTTTTTAGGTGCCCATCTAGGGGGCTGATTCCTTCCTTCATTCAACTAATAGGTATTGAGGGTCCACAGGGATTCAGCACTGTGCAAGGGACTGAATGCAAAGAGCACTTTGTCCCTGGTGTCCTTCGGCCTCATGCTGCCCATCAACTGTGCTGGCCCATCGCCCAAAGCGCATGCCACTCCCCAGTCTTAGCTCTGTCCACGCCTGCAGAGCACACACCTGTCTCTGCTCCATTTTCTACGGATGACATAATCCCCGTGCATCTGTTCTGATGTGTCCCTGTGCATCAGTTGAGTTCTGGCAGAAAACAGCATTGCCTTCAAAAGGGCTTAACTCATGATGATTGAATAAAAGGACAATTCGAAGAGATGTGGGCAGAGTTTAGTGATCCAGTCAGACACGTTGATGCCCCCAAGGACTAGGAATAGCAGGAAGCCAGGACTACCCCTCGACTAGAAGGGGAAATATTACTATGATTGGAGCTTATTGAAGATACTGTGATTATCAGCAATCACAGAGTAACACAGGCATTGCTAGTCCTGGCATCAAAGCCGGGAGAGAATGAGGAAAAATACCCTGACCTCTTTCTTCCTCTTCCTCCTCTCTCATCTCCTGTTGGTGCCCATTTGGCTGAAATCATGAGCCAAAGAACGAGGATGGTCAAGTGATGCAGTTTACCTAGCAATGTGTTACTCTCCATAATGATGGTTTTATGGTGGATCAAAGTTAAAATGTACACATCCTTAAGAGCCTTCTGAAAGAATGGTGTCCATTTCAGGCCCGGGTAGACCAGTGGGGGAGATATTTTAGCTCAGACCTCTTCAAATTAGGCCTTCTGAGTAATGAATCCTCCAGTTTCTACTGTAGGTACTTGGAAAATGCTCAACAAGAGGCTAAATGAATGCATTGAATCTTCGTAGTTTTTTCTTCTTCTTTTACATTTTATTCTGGATAGATTTGAACCAAATCTGGAGGGAGAGGGGTGCTTGGTTGATTTGAGTACCTAGACTTTCTCTACAATGTCTTTACTTTTTATGTTCATAGTAGGCCTCAAAGACAAAGACGAGAAGTACATGAAGATGCCCACAAGCAAGTCAGGTATGGCCATAAGCACATGCACACTGTTCTGCAGATGTTTCTTCCTTGAACCTCAACTGTAGTGATTTTCAGCAGGGCCCCTCCCTGACCCCTCACCAAGGATCAGAAAGTGGAGGGTGGGGGACCAGAGGAAGGGGAGCCTGAAAGGAGATGGCAGTCGGGGGTTGGGGGGGTGGCTCCTGGATCGAGCTGGTGAGAGAGGATGTCCGCGGCAATGGGAGCTGGTGTTCCTCCTCTTGACCAGTCCAGCTTCCTCCCTTATATCTGTAAGCAGCTCGCTGGTTCCAGTTCTTTCCCTGGGCCACCTCCTTTGCTGCCAGCACGATAATTCCTCACTTTAGAAGGACACTTCCTGGTGGGTTCAGAAATGGCAATGGCTCCTCCCATTTGTGTACCACTTTCTAGTTTGAGAAGTACTTCCAGGTTGGATGTGGTGGCTCACGCCTGTAATCCCAGCACTTTGGGAGGCCTAAGTGGGAGAATTGCTTGCAGGCCAGGGGTTTGAGGCCAGCCTGGGCAACATAGTGGGACCCCCATCTCTACAGAAAATTTAAAAATTAACTGGACTCAGTTGCCTGTACCTGTAGTCCCAGCTACTTGGGAGGTTGAGATGGGAGGATCACTTGAGTCCAGGATCACTCGAGCCCTGGAGTTTGAGGCTGAAGTGAGCTCATGATAGGTCACTGCACTCCAGCTTGGATGACAGAGCAAGACCCTGTCTCTAAAAATAAATAAATAAATAAATAATATAAAATAAAGAGAGGCTAACTAAGAATATATATTTGTATATACTTGTATACAAGAAACTCTGGTCAGATAGACAAGAAACCAGTAAGAGCAACACCTGGCCAGGTGCAGTGGCTCACATCTTGAATTCCAGCACTTTGGGAGGCTGAGATGGGTGGATCACTTGAGGCCAGGAGTTTGAGACTAACCTGGCCAACATGGCAAATCCCCTGTCTCTACTAAAAATATAAAACTTAGCCAGGTGTGGTGGCAGGCGCCTGTAATCCCAACTACTTGGGAGGCTGAGACATGAGACTCACTTGAACCTGGGAGGTGGAGGTTGCAGTGATCCGAGATCACACCACTGCACTCCAGCCTGGGTGACACAGTGAGACTCTGTCTCAGAAAAAAAAAAAAAAAAAAAAGCGAAACACCTGTGGATAAGGGCTAGGGGCGGGTGGAGGCAGAAGTGGGAGGCTGAGTCTTCACTACATTTCTTCTTTTAAAAAAATTGTCAACTGCTAAAAGTATGTTACCAATCGAGAAAAAGAGAAAATAAATACAAATGACCTCCGGTGCGGTTCAGAAGCAGCAGCAGGAGTAGCCACCTTCCATGCAAACAGGATGGTCAGCATTTCCCTCGAGGGCAAGGTCCCGCTCCCTCCACAGTGGGCCAACAGAGATCAGGGGACCAGGCTCGGACCATACTCACTGGCTGTCCCCTCCAGCTCAAAACCCCTCAAAAGGCTGAGGCACTTTAAGGGAATTTGGGCTATTAATAACAAGACTAGAACCAGCTATTTTTCAGTCTTGGTTACACATTAAAATCATCTGGGAAGCTTTAAAAATACCAGGCCCTATTCCCAGACAGTCCAAATCAGCATCTCTGAGGTGGGGCCTGGGCATCGGTATTTTTTTTTTTTTTTTTGAGATGGGGTCTCGCTCTGTTGCCCAGGCTGGAGTGCAGTGGTGCAATCTCGGCTCACTGCAAGCTCTGCCTCCTGGGTTCACACCATTCTCCTGCCTCAGCCTCCCAAGTAGCTGAGACCACAGGCGCCTGCCACCACGCCCAGCTAATTTTTTGTATTTTTTGTATTTTTTGTGGAGATGGGGTTTCACCGTGTTAGCTAGGATGGTCTCGATCTCCTGACCTCGTGATCCACCTGCCTTGGACTCCCAAAGCACTGGGATTACAGGCGTGAGCCACCGCACCCGGCCCAGGCATCAGTATTTTTTAAAGGTCCACAGTCATGGTCAAAGCCAATGTCTTGGACCTTCTGGGTTAGTTCATTTATCCAGAAAGATGGAGAAAGGAAGAGGGGATGTCCAATAGCTTCAAAGAAGAAATAGCACACCCTATCACACCTATCAAGATCAAGTCAGAATGCGAGTTACTTTTTGTCTTGGTTGGAATACATGATCAGCCTGGTTTCTTCCCCCTTGGCAGCCCAATTCTGAGACGAAGCCCTGACATCACCAAATCACCTCTGACAAAGTCAGAACAGCTTCTGAGGATAGATGACCATGATTTCAGCATGAGGCCTGGCTTTGGAGGTATGGGATGTGTGCTCTCAGGGTGTCTTTCTTCTGGTCCTCTGTGGGCAGGAAATTAGCCAAGGGACAGCACAGCTTTGCTCTCCGCTGACCCGGTCTGCCTCGGTTGTGCTTGGTGGACAAGACATCGAGCCCACAGTACATTTTGAGCATCTGTCTTGCCCTGCCCTGGGTTCTGCTGAACACAGTCTCAGGAGGCATCTGCTGCTGGGTGGCTGCTGCCCCTCTAGGATGGCTCACGATGAGGGAGGCCAGCAGCTGGCTATAGGAAGAGCAGGGAAACACAGGGCAGCTGCAGCCCAATGCGGCCTCCTAAAAATACTTGGAAATAACAACCTTGGACTAAATTTGTTGTCATCTGGGAGCTGGCAGACAGAGTTCAGGGTACATATCTTACGGCAGAATGTGGTCTGCTCGTTTTAATTAAATGAAAATAGCTTGAGAGAATAATGATTTAGTGCAGAAGAATAGCAAAGCCCTATGAAGCTTAGCCTGCAGCTGCTGGGTTTCAGCCTTCTTAATGTCAAGAATTTTTTATCCTTATGGGTTTATTTTCCTGGAAAAAAAAATATTCATTTTAAAAATCATTCTTGGCCGGGCATGGTGGCTCACACCTGAAATCCTAACATTTTGGGATTTCATCTGCCCTGGCTGAGGTGGGCAGATTGCCTGAGCTCAGGAGTTCGAGACCAGCCTGGGTAACATGGTAAAACTCTATCTCTACTAAAAATACAAAAATTAGCCAGCTGTGGTGGTGTGCACCTGTAATCTCAGCTATTCAGGAGGCTGAGGCAGGAGAATCGCTTGACTCCAGGAGGCAGAGGTTGCAGTGAACTAAGATCACACCACTGTACTCCAGCCTGGGTAACAGAGTGACACTCTGTCTCCAAAAAAAAAAAAAAAGAAAAAAAGAAAGAAATAATTCTCTTGCCATTTATTTCTTCCAGTCATTTTTACCCAAAGAATAAATAGGCTGTAGAAGAGAGTCTGTATCCAGTCCCTAATCCACCATTGTTGAATCCAAACCCACCTTTTTACTCCAAATGATTCAATGTGCTCCATGCCTGCCCTTCATCCTCAGAGCAGGGAAGAAAGGTGGCAGGAATTGATTCCCTTCATTAGGCTTCCTTACTCTTTATCAATGTTGAGTCCGTATGGCCCAGAAATAACAAAAAATCTAATGTTTTAAGGCCATCCTTAAAACAGGCATCCTGTCTTCCCTGGAAGCTACTCCATCATGTTGCAAAGATGCAGATCTGTGGGTTTGGCAAATGACCTGAATATGACTTTGGTTCTGAGTGCCTATTACCAAACAATGCCTTTCTCATGGCCAGACAAGAGACACTGGCTTCCAGGATGAAAGAGGGTGCAAAACCAGAAGGCAAATATAGAGAATAATGTGGGTGACCTCATGCTAAGAAGTCAGTTACTCTTAGATCAGACCCAGCTTTTGACCTAGGTCTTCATCATACCTTCAGATGAGCATATATAACCAAGAAAGGATGTTTTCAAACTTTTGTTGGAATATTTCAGAAAGCCAGCCTATGATTCCATGCTTTTATCTCTGGTTTGACTTCAGGTTGCCATGACCAAACCTCCAAATCTGATACGACATTGAGGTTCCAGGGGAAATGCTCCTTTTGCCTATTTCCTCCATAGTAAAATTTCTAGTAAAAACAGTGAATGCTCTTGTCATGCTCTGTCCCCAGGCCCTGCCATTCCTGTTGGTGTGGATGTGCAGGTGGAGAGTTTGGATAGCATCTCAGAGGTTGACATGGTAAGTGCTTCTCTGACCAGGGCCGTGGCAGGGGGATTCACAAAGCCGGTCCAGGGCCAGGAGCTCCAGGCACCTGAATTCACTTAGTCTCACAACCGCCCTGGGCGGTGGGAATCCCCACACTACTTTTACAGATGGCTCAAGAAGATTTGCCCAAAGCCACCCAATTGGTATGAAACAGAGCCAGATAACAAGCTTAACCTTTCCCACTCCAGTGGCCAGGCTCTTGCCACTGGGATGCATTTTCTGGACAAAAGCTCTCAAATGTAAGCAGCAGGGCCCAAGTTTGCAGCTGCCAAGTAGTCAAACACATCTTATTCCTGTGGATTCTGTACCTGGCTGTGGAAATGCAAAAGAAGAAAAAGAGTGTCCTTTCCCCCTGCCCGCCCCCTTTTTGGTGGGTTCAGATAAAAATGGCAACATTCTCCAACTCCTTGACTTACAGGATGTTTTAGGGACCTAGCTTAGTTTGGGTCCACCAAAAAGCAGACCTGAGACAAGCAGTCACAAGCCTAAGCATAAGCACTTTATTTGGGAAGTGATCCTGGGAAACACCTGAACAGAGTGGGGAAGGGAGAGAGGAAGAGAAGGAAGCAAAGGGGGCTGTGCTATCAAACCAGTTACTGTGGAACTGGTATAGAACTCAGTTATAGAACCATAGAACTCAGTGCCACTGGAGTACTCTGGGAGTCAGTGAAGAACACACTTCAGGGTTATCCTGACTCAGGGGTGCGGGAGCTGGGGTATTTATCCACCGCCTTCTCTCTGGTTGAGTGCTGCTTGCAGGTATTAACTTTCTGGCACTTGTGGCTTGAGTCACACATGGTGGCAGTAGCAGACCCTCAAGTGTAGAGTGAATGCCAGGGGCTTGAGGCAGGGCCAGGCACACTTACACTGTCTGCTCCAGGGTTCTCGCTGAGTTCCACGCTGCGCCCCACCCCCCACCCCCTCCAGTGTTCTCTTCCTCCTACTGCAGCAAACTCCGGAGACTAGAAGCAAGACCTCTCTTGGTTCGGTTTCATTCCCCAGCCAAGTGATGGCTCCATAGGGGCTACAGAATCCACATCTCAGTGGGTTTGTGTGTGTCTGGGGTTCCCTCTCTGCCCCTCTGTCCCCAGGACTTTACGATGACCCTCTACCTGAGGCACTACTGGAAGGACGAGAGGCTGTCTTTCCCAAGCACCAACAACCTCAGCATGACATTTGATGGCCGGCTGGTCAAGAAGATCTGGGTCCCTGACATGTTTTTCGTGCACTCCAAACGCTCCTTCATCCACGACACCACCACAGACAACGTCATGTTGCGGGTCCAGCCTGATGGGAAAGTGCTCTACAGTCTCAGGTAGGAAGAAAGGCAGATCATTCATATTAACCAAGAAAAGCATTGTTTTCACAACAGCAATTTGGGTTTGTGGCTCTGAATGTCTACTTTCTAACTTTTCAGTAGCTGCTAGCTTCTCAACATCAAGGAAAACTAACTTTATACATGAGTAGAAATTTTAAAGAATTATTCAATCTTGAAAATACCTTTGGGGCAATTTCTCAAACTGATACTATTCTATGTGTTATATTTCAATAACAAACAAGTTTATTTCTCTAGTAGGAGTCAGAGAAATAGATAATGTGTTCTCAAGGACTTACCTCTTACAATCTCTTTGATTCCCATTTTTGGGAACATTTTAGAACTTTGGTTTAAAAAAAGTTCTTCTGTTTCATCTGGCCACCACAGGCATGTTTTCTCTCCTTTCTCTCCATAGTGTCCTACTTGAGAAACTATGGGGACCCCTGGCTACTTTATGACTTGACATGCCATTCTGAACATCACTTTTTAAATATAATGAATAAAATCTTCTCACCGGTTCAGACACTTTAAAAATGTTTAATTGCTCATGAAGCGCTGGCCTGGTGAAGCTTTCCTTAAACACAGCTCCACAGTGTGGTTTTCAGGCTGCACAGGAACTTTAGAAACTCATGGTACTCAAGGCACATGAAGAGGAGCAGCAGGCCTTCACAGAGAAGGGATGTGGTCACTTGCTGTGGTCTGCTCCTCTTGTGCTGTGTGGACGGTGCATTCCGGTTTCACAGACTTTGCTTTGGCTTCCATGCTGATGAATGGTAAAGATGAATCCACACATCAGTGTATAAGTAGAGAGTTCATGGATGCTTGCACAGTAGACCTATAGATCTATTGAGTCAGAGATTGCAATGTTAAAGCTGACTTTCTGTCCCCATTCCCCAAAGGAATATTTGTGATGATCCCTCCATACTCATTCTGGCCTGGAACCTAAGTAATTAAGTACCTGACACAGAGTGGGGTTATGGGGTTTTCATCTTTAAGGCTTAAAATGCTTCCTCCCATAGGAAGTACTCAGGAGGGTCCAGGATGTGCAACCCCTTTCCCAAGCCATGTTGAGCTGCTTCTCCCTGAAGTCCTCATTTCTGAGGCAGGTCTTTTCTTTTCTTTTCTTTACTTCTTTTCTCTTTCTTTCTTTCTTTCTGTCTTCTGTCTTCTTTTCTTTCTTTCTTTTCTTTTTTTATTTACAGAGTTTTGCTCTGTTGCCCAGGCTGGAGTGCACTGGCGTGATCGTGGCTTACTGCAGCCTCAACCTCCCAGGCCCAAGCAATAATCTGACCTCAGCCTCCCAAGTGACTGGGACTAAAAGCATGTGTACTATGCCCAGCTAATTTTTTAAAAAATTATTTTTGTAGAAACAGAATGTCCCTATGTTGCTCAGGCTAGTCTTGAACTCCTGAGCTCAAGCTGTCCTCCCACCTTGGCCTCCCAAAGTGCTGGGATTACAGTTGTGAGCCACCACACCTGGCCCACTGAGACAGGTTTTCAAAGCATCTTAAGGCTCAAAAACTACCAACACAACAACACAACTCAATGGCACCACCAAGGCTACAGGGTACTAGACCATAACATATGTGACCATTGGTATGCTAGTAAATGTTTAACAATTGGTTACCTGGGGGAAAAGTATGCATACCTATGTGTATGTAAGTTTATTATAAACATCACTGACATAAAGGATGTATAATGTTCTTTATTATAAATTACATATATTTATAACTTGAGCATGATTTCCTAGTTCTTGGAAAAACCACTATAAGTTTTTATAATTCTATCATCAACAAATGAATGTAGATCTGATGAATGTTGGTTGATATTTTCTTTTCCATTAGTAAGACAAAAGTGAAACAATGAAGAACTATATAGAAACTTTACTCATTCATCAAAGACATAAGCAACTTCTTTGCTGAATTGGATGATAGCTTTCAAATACTGAAATATGTCCTCAATATTTTGTACTACTCACAATGTAATGATAATAGGCATAACACCCTTTTAGGCTTAATCTGCCTTAAGTCTAGACAATCAACAAAACAATAAATCAAGCCCTGATTTGTAGTGTTTGCTGATTTCTGTAGTATAAATATTCCCATCCTGGCTGATTTCAAGCTCCCACCTGATGTCACTAAATGCAGAATTAGGAAGAAATTCATGGCAGCACACTGTTATGCAGTGTTTCCACCATACAGATGCAATAAGTGTAAATGGCTTCAAGAATATACGTAATAATAAAATGTAGTGAAATAATTAGGAAGTGATAAGTATTTTTTACTTTTGTTTTTACAAGATAAGTCTGGTAATAGTGAATTATCTCAGCTTTTGTCTGGAAAAGACTATCTCTCCTTTATATTCAAAATAATTTTGCTGGATATAATATTCTTGGATGACAGTTTTTTTTCTTTGAGCACTTTGAAAATATTCTTCCACTTCCTCCTGGTCAGCATGGTTTCCATTGGGAAGTCTGTTGCCAGAAAAATTGGAGCTTTTTTTTTTTTTTTTGGAGACAGAGTCTTACTCTGCTGCCCAGGCTGGAGTGCAGTGGCATGATCTTGGCTCACTGCAACCCCACCTCCCGGGTTCAAGCAATTCTCCTGCCTCAGCCTGTCAAGTAGCTGGGACTACAGGCACACACCACCATGCCTGGCTAATTTCTTTGTATTTTAGTAGAGATGAGGTTTCATCGTATTGCCCAGGCCGGTCTCAAACTCCTGAGCTCAGGCAATCCATCTGCCAATCAGCCTCCCAAAGTGCTAGGATTACAGGTGTGAGCCACCATGCCCGGCCCAAATTGGAGCTTTTTAATGTGTTATTTGTCTTATTTATCTTGCTGCTTTTAGGATCCTCTCTTTATTCTTGACCTTTCAGATGGATTACTATATGCCTGGAGATAGTCTTATTTGCATTGATTCTGTTTGGTGTCCTCAGACCTTCCTATGCCTGTATATTTATCTCCTTCTTGAATTTTGGGAAGTTTCCTGTTATTATTCCTTTGAATAAGCTTTCCACCCCTTGCTGTTGCTCAGCTCTGTCCTGAACACCAATAATTCTTAGATTTGGTCCTTTGAGGTAATTTTCCATATCTTGTAAGCAGCCTTCTTTCCCTTTTATTGTTTCTTCATTTTTTCTCTGCTGACTATATTTTCAAATAGCCAGTCTTCTAGCTCACAGATTCTTTCCTCTGCTTGGTTCATTCTGCTGTTGAGGGCCTCTAAAGAGTTCTTCAGTTCAGCAAATGTATTTCTCAGTTCCAGGATTTCTGTTTGATTTTTGTTGTTGTTGTTATTTCAGTCTCTTTGTTAAATTTCTCTGATAAATTTCTGAATTGCTTTTTTGTATTATTTTGGATATCACTGCATTTCCTTAAAATTGCTATTTTGGATTCTTGGTCAGAGAGATTACAAATCATGGTCTTGTTAGGATCCCCTTTTGGGGAGATCCTAATTCCCTGTTTGCTGTTGTTTCTTGTTGGTATACATCTACGTCTTTGCATTGAAGGATTAGTTTTTTATTCCAGTTTTCTCTGTCTAGTTAGTTTTGTTTTTTATTGACTATATTTGCTTAGTGAATCTGTTGCTAGGTTGCTGCCTCCTTTTCAGCTCTAGGTAGCACCTTAAACCCAGGTTCGCCTCGCTCCAGTAACCGGTCTGTCTCTGCACCACCAGTCCCAAATAGGGGAGGTCCTGAAGGGATTATCCCAGCAGTGTGGGAAGGCTGGCTGGGGGTTTGTGCCCAGGGGACCTACAGAATGTTCTTCCTACAGTACTAGTGAAAGCCACTCTGACTTGCCATCTCCTTTGGTCAAGTTACAGAGCATAGTTTCCAGGATGGGGATGGTAGTCCTGCCTCCCCTTTGTCTCTGCCTGTTCTCAGGGCTATTTCTCCCTTCAGGCAATCATGATGCTTCCCGTTGGTTAAGGTAAGGACAAGTCTCCTGCCAGGGAACCCAAGAAGGTAGGGAGTCTGACTGATCACCTCAATTTCACTTTTTCCAGTGTAGAAGTCATGAGTTGGAGGGAGATTTTCCATGCATTTGGTGGTAAGTAGAATGGGAGAGAGGAATATCGGGGATGTGTAAGTCCAGTTCTCCTACTGTCATCTCAGTTTTTCTACTTCTCTGTGGCCCAGGGAACTGTCTCATCCTCGTCCATGAGCTCTGGGTTGTTGCTGTTGAAAATCTTGGCGTGATATGTTTGTTTTTGGTTTTCTGTGGTGGGGAGTGAAGCAGCTTGCCTCTGTGCCATGATTTTGGAACTGAAGCTATTATTTATGTTCTTTAATGTGACATTTAATTTTAATGTTTAATAGTGACTGTGTTTAACAACTGGCTCACAAGCTTCCTGAAAATCTAGCAATCAGCTCCCGAAAGCCTGTAGAAGTCTAGTCCAGTGCACCACTGGATGTGAGTGCAAGAAGGGAGTAGAAAATCTTTTGTATGTTCAGAATAAAAATCCTCAGTAAGCCTCAACCACCAGAAAAACACCTCCTTTCCCTCTGTGCCTAAAAGCAGATGAGTTGATTTCTCATTGCAAATAAAGTTATGAGTTTGTTTGATTTAAATGAAAAAAAAAAAAAGAGATCTAAGTTTCTGAAGATCACTGCTTTGAAATTATTTTAAGGAAAACATGTCAGCTCTGTCAGCCACTGGCCAGCTCCTAAAATACATCCAATTTACCATCTCCTCACTTCATTCATTCATTGATTACTTCAACAGATTCTTATTAACAGCATCCTGGGTGCCACAGTGGCCTGTGGAGTTATACGAATGAAAGCCATGCCAGATTCTAGATCAAGCTCTGGGGACAGAAAGACAGGAATAGAGGTCACTGTCCTTCCTGGGACTGCAGGCTAGTGGAGGAGACAGGCACAGAACCCAATGCTTAGGACACAAATGAGGAATGCAGCAGTGCAGTGGGTGGAGGAGCAGGGAGCCACAGATAACAGGATGATTAGAACAGTTTCCTAGGCACCACCATACAATGAAAACTGAAATCCACAAGTGAGATACTCTGTTATGCTTGGTAGATTTTACTAAGGTAATATTGAAAAACCAATTCCATGACTTTTGAATCCCTAGTCAACTTCAAGATATACAAGAGTCAATGAGGCCGGGCGTGGTGGCTCAGGCCTGTAATCCCAGCCCTTTGGAAGGCTGAAGCAGGTGGATCATCTGAAGGCAGGAGTTCAAGACCAACCTGGCCAATATGGCGAAACCCCATCTCTACTAAAAATACAAAACTTAGCCGGGCAGGGTGGCACATGTCTGTAGTCCCAGCTACTCAAGAGGCTGAGGCAGGAGAATCATTTGAACCAGGGAGGTGAAGGTTGCAGTGAGTTGAGATCGCACCACTGCACTCCAGCCTGGGCGACAGAGCGAGACTGTCTCAAAAAAGAAAAAAAAAAAAAGAAGCAGAAGAAGAAGAGGAGTCAATGACAGCGGGAGAAAGGAAAGATTTGTGAAATTTTCTCGGGAGAGCATTGTGGGCATGCTGTGAGTGGGCCTTCACTGGGACCTCTCAAAAAGCTTGGTGTGTGTGTGCCTGCAGTTTGGGACACTGTGCAGTTAGATGGGAGAGAAGAGCTGTCTGACCACCCTGAGGGCAGAGCCAGAAGTTTTTGCCATAGTGAGATCAGCCTATACTTATCTGTGAGTGTATGTGGAGAGGACGGTGGGTGAACCAAGAGCTGGAGAATGGAAACCTGCAGTGTGGAGGTGCCCAGTCGTGGGAGTGTGGAAGCCAGGAAAGAAAGTATCAGCTTCCACCAGGTAGCAGGCCCAGAGAGCAGGAAGCCTCCCAGCCACAGAACTGCCCTGCGTCCACCTCCCTGTCTCCTTGTACTTCCACCTGTGCAGGAGGAGATTGGAGATGGGCAGAAACTGACCACTCAAATGCCAACTTTTTTTTTCTTTTTTTTTTTCTCGAGGGAGTCTCACTCTGTTGCCCAGGCTGGAGTGCAGTAGTGCGATCTCAGCTCACTGCAACCTCCGCCTCCCAGGTTCAAGCAGTTCTCCTGCCTCAGCCTCCTGAGTAGCTGGGACTACAGGCACACGCCGCTATGCCCGTCAGATGCTAACTTTTTATCTTAGCTGAGGAGGGACAGTACAAGTCTTCATTTGAATGAACTTTGAAGCTGATGAATACCTCAGACCAAAACTCTTAATTTCTGAATTAAGGTGTGGTTTGTGACTTAAGAGGGTTTTGACTATTACATGAGAGTGAGCAGAAGAGCCACAGGACCTGCCAAGCTTCCATCCAGGGCAGGGAAGAGCCCCTCCAATGAATCAATTTAAAGGGACTTGTAGAAACAAGAATAAACATGGGCTTTGATTACATCACAAATGGTTGTTTTATGTATGAGTTATATGGAGAGAAGCATCAACTCAGGGTGGGAAGACCCATTCTGATGATGTCTGTAATTCTGAAAACAGCTGTTCCTGTACCAACTAACAGAAAGAGAAGGAGTATTCAGTCCCCCTGTTCATAGCAAACATTTCCTTCATTGGGCATTCCATGTCCCTAAAGTTAGCTCCAAGTGTCCCCGAAGTTAGTTCTTAGCTTATTTCATGTTGATGATGCCATTGGGCATCGTTATGCAATGATGTACCCATAGAAATGGAAACCCACCCATTAGGCATCCGAGTCAGCTGCCAGCCTGACCCCACCTCGACCCCTGCACTCTAACATTCCCTGTTTATCAGGATTTCCAGGAGACATACGACCACCCAACTGCTGGCAATCAAAAAAGCCTCATAGATAGAATACAACCATTCCACCCTCAAAGCAGTGGGAAAAAATGAGGCAAATATTTGAAAAATTCCATTTCAAGAATGCTCTTTTCCTTGAAATTTCCATTTAAATTAAAAGTGATTTTTTTTTACCATGAATTATTCATATAATTTCGACAACTTTTGCGTAGGAAATATTGCATGGTCGAAGGAAACGGAGTGCATTCAGCACCAGTGAACAAATGTTAATCATGTCCTGCTGTGAAATTCACCACTGGATAGGAGGCTTTTCACTATGAAGAATGATCTGTATGTGTTTGGCTTTTGATGCAGAAGCCTCTTTCCCAGTGTAAACTCTGAAATAAAATCACTCAATGCCAGCAAATTACTCTTTCCCAGTGTAAACTCTGAAATAAAATCACTCATGCCACTCAATAACAGCAAGCCTGTTAACACAATAAGACCTTTCAGTGTTTTTCCATTACCTTGATCTCCAAGGAATTATCCACTAATAACACATATGTCCACTAGTAGATACTATTATCAATATAAAAATATCAACATTGTTAAAGAAAAAGTGCCAAGCTTGGCAACTGGGGTAAGTGTACACCGTATTGTATACGTTATTGAATATCAATAAAATCAATAAAAGAACAAAAGAACTGGAATTTATCTGAACCAGGAGAACAATATATGGTCCTAGGGCTTCTTTCAAGAAACCACATCATGTAAGTTTTTATTTCACATTATTATATTGATTGAGACCATTGCTTCTTTAAAATGCTTGAATGTGATAAGAGTTAGTAGAGACATTCTATTTGCCTCACACTGACCCTTGGGTTAAACATAAATGCCTAAGTGTACTCCAGTGAGGGTATCACTCATAAGCTACTTATCTAAACCCTGACACATTGCTTATGAAGTATGAGAAGAGGCATTTATCATATTGGAAGGAAGCAGAGGCCTTTTCTGTTTGTTTTATCATTTTGCACTTGTCTTTTGCAGGCTCTGAATAAATCAATTTTGTCTTTTTGGCCCTAGGGTTACAGTAACTGCAATGTGCAATATGGACTTCAGCCGATTTCCCTTGGACACGCAAACGTGCTCTCTTGAAATTGAAAGCTGTGAGTAGACTTGTCCCCAGGCATCAGCACACAGCTCCTGATAATTCTCAACACCTCTAACTCTCAGCTGCAGGAACAGTGTGTGTTCCTTATTCATGAGTAGACTTTTTTTTTTTTTTTTGAGACGGAGTCTCACACTGTCGCCTGGGCTGGAATGCAGTGGTGCAGTCTCTGCTCACTGCAACTTCTGCCTCCCAGGTTCAAGCAATTCTCCTGCCTCAGCCTCCCGAGTAGCTGGGATTACAGGCACCTACCACCATGCCTGGCTAATTTTTTGTACTTTTAGTAGAGACAGGGTTTCACTATGTTGGCCAGGCTGGTCTTGAACGCCTGACCTCGTGATCCACCTGCTGGGATTACAGGCGTGAGCCATCACGCCCGGCCTTCATGACTATACTTTTAAAGTAATGTGTTAGATTGAAGCTAGGTCTAGGGTAATTTTAAATATCAGGAACAAATTTGAAACTAAAACCTTCATTGCCATAACTGATCTTTTTAATGCCCTGTGGCAATGGTTTTAAACTTTGTTCTTTTGAATCAGGGTAATTGCTTGGGGAAGGGAAGTAGAGGACTAAGTGAATGTGGGTCTCCTTCCAAGCCCTTTGCCCAACACACACACACACACACACACACACACACACACACGAGTTCATCCAGAGAGCTTATTGCTCTTCTAAATGTAATTTCTGCTGAAGAAAGGATTTCCTGGCCAAAACAAGTTTGACAACAGTTGCTGTAGGGAACTGCCACTGTGAGTTCGTGTGTTGGTTGAGACGCTCAGGCACAACAAGGGATTTCAGGAAGCTTGCACACACACAGACGTCCTGGAAAAGCTGAAAACCAGGCGCTATGACACCACAGATGCAGTCAACAAAAGAAAAAATATGCAAATTGGACTACATGAAAATTGTCAATTTTGTGCATCAACATTATCAACAGAGTAAAAAGGCGACCCACAAATGGGAGAATATATTGACAAATCATCTATCTGATAAAGGATTGATATCCAGAATATAAAGAGAACAGCTAAAACTCAACAACAACAACAAAACAATCTGCTTAAAACAATGGACAAAAGACTTGAATAGACATTTCTCCAAAGAAGGTACACAAATGGCCAAGAAGCACATGAAAAGATGTTCAACATCACTAATCATTAGGAAAATGCAAACCAAAACTACAATGAGTTACACTAACTGGGATAAATACTGTCAACAAAACAGAAAACAATTCTGGGGAGGATGTGAACAAATTCGAACCCTTATCCTTTGTGGGTAGTAATGTATAATGGTGCAGCCACTGGGGAAAACAGCTCCTCAAAAAATTAAAACAATGGCTGGGCACGGTTGCTCACACCTGTAATCCCAGCACTGTGGGTGGCCGGGGTAAGAGGATCACTTGAGCCCAGAAGTTGAAGACCATTCTGGGCAACATAGCAAGACCCTGTCTCTACAAAAAATACAAAAATATGCCGGGCATGGTGGCTGGCACCTGTGGTCCCAGTTACTCGGGAGGCTGAGGCAGGAGAATCACTTGAGCCCAAGAGCCTGAGGCTGCAGTGAGCTATGATTGCACCACTGCAGTCCAGCCTAGGTGAGAAAGCAAGACACCTGTCTCTAAAAAAAAAAAAAAAAAAAAAAAAAAAATTAAAAACATATGATCCAGCAAATCCATTTCTGGGTAAATAACCAAAAGAATTGAAAGCAGGGTCTTGAAAAGGTACTTGTATACTCATATTTATAGCAGTTTTATTCACAATTGCTAAAACATGAAAACAACCCAAGTGTCTAACAACGGATGAATGGATACACAGAATGTAGTATCTGCATACAGTGGAAGAGTGTTCAGCCTTAAAAAACAAGGATTTCTGATACATGCTACAGCATGAATGAAACTTGAGGGCAGTATGCTAAGTGAAATCAGCCAATCACAAAAGACAAATACTGTATGATGTCACTTTTAAGAGGTACTTAGCGTAGTCAAAATTATAGAGACAGAAAGTAGAATGGTGGTTGCCAGAGGCTGGGAAGAGGGGAAACAGGGATGAGGCGTTATTGTTAAATGGGTATGGAGCTTCAGTTTGGGAAGATGAAAAGGGTTCCGGAGATGGATGGTGGTATGACCATCATAATGGTTGTATTTATGTAGTAATGTAGTACAACATAAATACTACATGAAAATTTTAAAATGCTGTGCATCAAAACATTATCAACAGAGTAAATGCAACCCACGAATGGGAGAATATACATTGGCAAATGATATATCCTACCATAAGAATGGTTTAATTTATGTAGTAATTTTCATGTAGTATAATTTTCATTATATTTATCATGCATCATAAATACAACACTAAGAATGTAGTGAAATACCACTGAAGTTACACTAAAGAAGGGTTAAGATGGTAAATTTTATGTTATGTGTATTTTAACATAACACAACACACACACACACACACAAACTCACACACACACCCCAGAAACCAGGCCACAGGAAGAGCCAGGCTGAGGCAGTATAAAATGATCCGCATGCATCTCTGTCCCTCTACATATCCGCTCCATTCTCCTCCCTGCCCAAACACTTTCTCTCACAGCGCAGTGGACACCCCTGTGACTCCTGCACTCCTCCTGAACGCTGGCACTCCCTGCAGTGTCAAAGCCCTAGTGAGGGTTCTCACTGGTCCAGGGCACTTTATCAGCCAGCCTGGGCTTGTAGCAGTGGATCAGGTGTCCCCTGGCTCCAACGCATCTGGGACCAAGGAGTGCAGGGATGTTGACATCACACACCGCTGGGGCCAAAGGGACAGCTGCGTAGGGCACTGAATGTGGGGAAAGGGTGTAATAAAACCCAGGACCAAGGGAGTGGCTACTTATTGCACAGTGGCTTTACCTCTGACTTGTCATTCAACCCTCACAAGACCCTGAAGAGCAGGTTATTATCATTATACAAAGGAGGGACAGAGCTCGGTGGCAGAGCCAGACTGAAATACTGAGTTCATTGTCTCCAGAACTTAGTTTTCCCCACTATGCCTGGACAGCTTCTGCCTCCATCTGGAATGTAGCCTTTTTTCAGGTTGTATCGGTCATGGCTCCACCAAATAAATAGAACCAGTAGGATATACAGAGTAGAGACTTATCGCAAGGAAGTGGCTAGCAGGATTGTGGGGGCTGGCTAAGAGTCCCACATCTGCAGGGCGGGCCATCAGGAGTGCAGGAGGGGCACTCTGGGGCAGGAGCAGATGCCGCAGGCCACAGGTGGGATTTCTTCTTCCAGGAAGCCTCAGCTCTGCTCCTAAGGCCTTTTACCTGATGGAATCAGGCCCACCCAGATTATCCAGGAAAATCCCCTTTAAAGTCCAGTGGTTGTAGATATTAATCACATCTACAAAACACTTTTACAGATTAGTATTTGATTGTATAATTGGATACCATAACCAAGCCAGGGTGACACATGAAACTGACCATCACACAGGTCAAGTGTTAGAAAACAGAAATAAAATAGTCCCAGGGACCCCTGGAAGGAACTGTTTACACATGAACAGGCTAGACTGGCAGTGCCATGAGGCTTCTCCTCAATTATGCTCAGACTGGAGGTAGGTTTGTTCACTTGGAGTTCACCGGAAGCAGGTGAGGGAAGGGGAAATGGTAGCACCAGAAAGGATGATGATGATCATGGATTCACTTCGACTTTACCCTGAGTAGGAGTAACTGGAGTCCTACAGAGAAGGGACTTGTTCCACTCCCGTCTCTTTATGGATCTTTTCTTGCTAAAATGCAGCCTTTATTACCTGATAGTGTTTACAGGTACTTGCCATCAATTGATGAGTCGCCACACTTTGAAAGAAGAAAGGAAAAGGCTAAATTACTCTCCATTTATAAGGCTGAGCCATGTGAAATTTTGCCAATATTTAACCATGTCTAACCTACAAAAATAGAATTTCATTTGATTTAACCTAATAAATGGCAGGCTGAATTGCAAGGTGAACCCTTTTGCAGGAATTATGAGCATTTGGGCTTGAGAACTTTGCTCTGATGACTTTTGGAAGAGTGGAGATAATTAGATTTGTCTTTTTGGATATTGTTTTGCTTTGTTTAGACTGTGGTTTGTTTTTCAAACTATCATATCACAATCCCAGTAGTCGGTGTGGGAGGTCAGGACACAGCATCTACATAGCCCCACAGATCATCCTGTCTTGCCACCACCTTGTGTCTGATGCTGGCCCCTGTCTTTTCAGATGCCTATACAGAAGATGACCTCATGCTGTACTGGAAAAAGGGCAACGACTCCTTAAAGACAGACGAACGGATCTCACTCTCTCAGTTCCTCATTCAAGAATTCCACACCACCACCAAACTGGCTTTCTACAGCAGCACAGGTAAGTGTAGAGTGAGGGCTGAGAGTCAGGGCAGGCTTCAGCTTGGTCTCCAAGGTTCACCCTCTATTATAGGAAAGGTTTGAATTAGTTGTCAAGTGAGCAGTGTCACTTATATTTGAAACTAAAGACAGAGGCTGGGTGCAGTGGCTCATGTCCCAGCACTTTGGGAGGCCAAGGTGGATGGATTGCTTGAGCTTAGGAGTTCAAGACAAGCCTGGCCAACATGGCAAAACCCCGTGTCTACTAAAAATACAAAAATTAGCCAAGTGTGGTGGCACACGCCTGTAGTCCCAGCTACCTGGAAGGCTGAGGTGGGAGATCCCTTGAGCCCTGGAGTCGGAGGTTACGGTGAGCCGAGATCACACCACTGCACTCCAGCCTGGGTGACAGAGTGAGACCCTGCCTCAAAAAAAAAAAAAAAAAGAAAAGAAAAGAAACTAAAGACAGAAATCCTAAGTGAAGTCTAGTAGGTAGCAAGCAGTGGGTGGAAGTGATTTTTTTGATACTACCAATGCATCAGAGTAATAACCTAAAAAAATTAGTAAGAACTTAAAACGTAAGCCACGTGAGTGGGTTTATTTGAGACAATCGCATTGCCAGCTTAGAAACTGGCATCTCAGCCGTGATATGCTGATCCGAGCCCCCTCCTTGACAGCAGGAAAGAAATACAATTCAGGTCTGCTGTTTTCAATTTACGTTCTCCCTGCTCCAGCCAGCCCCGTGGGGTCGCTCCACTCTTGACCAGTCTGCTCTTGCTATGCTGCTTGCACAGCCCCTCCTGGTGACTCTCTTCTAAGTCTCAGTGCAGGAACCACTGGTCAGTCCCCTGTGGACCCAGTTGTTCCTTTTTGAACCAAGGGTTGGGACAGGCTCACCCCCTCCTGTTGCCTGGGGGCATGCTCTTTGATCTTTCTCCTGGGAGCTTGCCTGCGCTAAATAGCTGAGGTTAACTTGCTTCATTTCTTGCCTTAAAAAAAAAAATAGGATTACAAGTGGGTTTTGATTACATCGATGAATTGTATAGTGGTGAAGTCTGGGAATTTTTTTTTTTTGAGACGGAGTCTCACTCTGTTGCCCAGGCTGGAGTGCAATGGCCAGGTCTGGGCTCACTGCAACCTCTGCCTCCTGGGTTCAAGCAATTCTCCTGCCTCAGCCTCCCGAGTAGCTGGGATTACAGGCACCCACCACCACGGCTGGCTAATTTTTGTACTTTTAGTAGAGATGGGGTTTCACCGTGCTGGCCAGGCTGGTCTTGAACTCTTGACCTCAAATGATTCACCCACCTCGGCCTCCCGAAGTGCTGGGATTATAGGCATGAACCACCGCGCCCAGCTGAAGTCTAGGATTTTAGTACATCTGTCGCCTGAGTGGTTGTACATTGTACCCAATGGGTAGTTTTTCATCCCTCACTCTCCTCCCAGCTTCCCCACTTCTGAGCCTCCAGTGTCCACTATACCACTCTGTATGCCTTTGTGTTCCCATAGCTTAGCTCCCACTTTTAAGTGAGAACATGTGGTATCTGCTTTTCAATTCCTGAGTTATTTCACCTAGAATAATGGCCTCCAGTTCCATCCGAGTTACTGCAAAAGACATTATTTCATCTTTTTTTTTTTTTTATGGAAGAGTTGGTATTCCATGGTGTATATATACCATAATCATTCATATCCATTCATCTGTTGATGGGCACTTAGGTTGATTCCATATCTTTGCAATTGTGAATTGTGCTTCGTGCCTCTTTTTTGACCAGTTACCTTTCAGGATGATTTCGCTCAAATCTTCATGCAGTTTCTATGGCTAGAACTTGCGCCATTGACTGCACAGGGAAGCACATTCTTTTTAAGTACCCCATGGTCTTTCTAATCTGTAAGAGGGAGCACCAACATAGCACTGCAACCCAGCACATATTATCTCCTGTATCCATCACCCCAAAGTATTGGTTCCTTGGAGGAAAGCTGTTCTTTTGACCCTCAGCATTCTGACAGTCCCTCTGCAGTAGCTTGCTGGTAACCAGAGGCATGTCCCATGCATTATAATGACCCAGGGTGCCAAGTTTCCAAGTTCATATTGCCAAGTCCCCATCCATTTTATTTTTAGTCCTGGGCATCTCACACATATAAGGCCTTTTCCTTTTTTTTTGTTTTTTCCATCATCCTCCCTTTCTCTTCGACTCCTCCATGTATATGTTTTCCTTGTAAGGACACAAAAGAAGAGCTAAAATGTAGCTGGACCTGTGATTGTTCACTGTGTTCCTAAATACAATGTTGTGTTTAACTTTCTTTTTTAACTTAAAGCACATTTCTCCCCATAAAGAAATCTAAGGAGATTGTTTAAATCAGTGCTTCTCAAACTTTGAAGTACATATGAACTATGAACAAATAATATATATATAATATTTTATAATATATATATATGTGTTTTTTTTTTTTCCTAATAGAGAAAGGGTCTCACTCTGTGGCTCAGGCTGGAGTGCAGTGGGCGATCATAGCTCACTGTAACCTTGAACTTCTGAGCTCAAGCGATCCTCCTGCCTTGGCCTCCCAAAGTGCTAGGATTACAGGCATAAGCCACCATGCCCAGCCGAGAATATTGTTAAATGGACATCCAATTAAGTAGGTTTGGGGTGGGGCCCAGGTACCTTCATTTATAACAAGCTCCCAGGTGATGATGAGGTTGCTGAACCCTAGACCAGGTAATGAGAGTAACAGGAGTTTAGATGACCCAGGCATGATGGTAGTTCATACCTGTAATCTCAGCATTTTGGGAGGCTGAAGTGGGTGGATCACTTGAAGCCAGGAGTTCGAGACCAGCCTGGTGAACATAGCAAGACGCAGTCTCTACCAAAAAAATTTAAAAATCAGCTGGGTGTAGTGGTACCAGCTACTTGGGAGGCTGAGGTGGGAGGATTGCTTGCACCCAGGAGTTCGAGGCTGCTGTGAGCCAAGATTGCACCACTGCACTCCAGCCTGGTGACAGAGTGATACCCTGTCTTAAAAAAAGAAAAAAGTTTAAATGATCTTTTCAAGGGATTCCCTTTGTAAATAGGACAACGGCCAAAGGTTTCTTGAGATAGATTCACCGAGGTGGTATGTGTTACTATATAATCACTTTGTTCCATGATTTCTCTCACTTTCACCTTATAAAGACATGGTAAGAGTCCATTGGAGTGTCTAAGGCACTTAACGATTTCCTGAATAAAATGTGTTTTATGAAGGAGCCATGATGTGTACTGTCTTTTATTCCTGTGTCCCCCAGGCTGGTACAACCGTCTGTACATTAATTTCACATTGCGTCGCCACATCTTCTTCTTCTTGCTCCAAACTTATTTCCCTGCTACCCTGATGGTCATGCTGTCCTGGGTGTCCTTCTGGATCGACCGCAGAGCCGTGCCTGCCAGAGTCCCCTTAGGTAAGGAATATCTCAAGTGCATATTCCAAGCATCTGCAAATATAGGTATTAACAATTCCTTCCAGATAAAACCATTCTTTTCAAATTGATTCGATATCCCTTTTGGCGTTATGACTTGGAAAAACTCAAGAGTTATTTATTTATAGTTAAAATCCTGTAATTAGGAATCTATGTAACAAAATGCTTTCCAGGACTCTGCAGGTGCCCATCCAAACAGCCCACCTTTAGTCTTGTCGAAGCCGTGTTCCAGAGTGGGTGAGCCTGGTCTTTAGGTGCCTTCTTTGCTCACTTGCAAAATGAATCATATCCTACAACAGTGTTTCTCAAATGGTAGCTCAAGGGATCTTTGTGATAGAATCTCTGTGGGAAACTGTTAAAAATGAAGGGTCCTGGGTCTCATCTGCATCTATAGAATGAGAGTCTCTGAGGGAGGACCAGGAACCTGCATTTTTAACAAGCTCTCCCAGTAATTATTCTGTGTCCTCAAGTCTGAGAATCCCTTCTCTATAAGCATTCCGCTTACGGCTATTTGCCATCAGCTCTTTTTCTCACCTTAAAGATTATACCCATTTAGACACACCACCATTGCTCAGACAGTTCAGGGGCTGCAGGGGAGAATGCGACCCGCCAGGTTTTAGTGAAACTGGATTGGAGCTGGCCCTTAAGATGACCCCAATCCCCAGTGATTTGATGTTTGCCAAACAAATGTCCTGAGCTTAATTTGAAATCCTGGGCAAATTTCCATGGACAGATGCCTTGTCCTCTAACAGTTGTTCCATAGCCTGAACAGTTACTGTGCTAAATAGATAAACACTCTAGTTTTAAAATCTGATTCCCATAAATGAAGTTAACGTTGTCATCCTTGGTGAAATTGACCCATAAGTCCTCAAGTGGACAATGCTGAATGGGCAGCTAGGTCCAGCATGGTGGTGGCTGCTGGGGGTGCCCTGACAGCTGTCGACACAGGCCCAGGACAACAGGACTGCACACCAAGAGCCACGACATGATATTAAAATAAACCCCATGGGCCTTTTCCCCTTGATGGAGCAGTAGTTATAAGAAACGTATATACCTGTCCATATATGCAACCTCTTATTTTGTAAAAATTGAATTGAAATAAATGTTTTAATGCCAAAATGTCTAGGGTTCTTTGCAGAAGAATAGTAACACAGATGCTACAATGAATACACAGGGTATGCAGAGGGGTGAAAGGGTAGGGAAGCAGGGGGAGAGGAACAGGAAAAGCTTCATGAAAAGCTAAATCTTGAAAGATGTGTAGGTGTTTGCTAGACAGTGGAGCAGGGATGGAGACATTCTAGGTTGAGGGAGCAGCAGGGGCTAATGAGCAGAGGCATGAAACCATCCCGTGTTTGGTGAAAGACAAGCAAACACTTGTTTCTCATTCTTTTGTTTGCAGGTATCACAACGGTGCTAACCATGTCCACCATCATCACGGGCGTGAACGCTTCCATGCCACGCGTCTCCTACATCAAGGCCGTGGACATCTACCTCTGGGTCAGCTTTGTGTTCGTGTTCCTCTCGGTGCTGGAGTACGCGGCCGTCAACTACCTGACCACTGTGCAGGAGAGGAAGGAACAGAAGCTGCGGGAGAAGGTGACTTTACCATGCACTTATAGTGTCTGGTCAGGATGGAGCTTGATCTAGCTCTGGAACCTCAGGCAGGGCAGACCTTCTCTGTAAAGCAAGGTCATGATACCCTCTCCTGTGCCTACTTCACAGGGTTGTTGTGAAGAGCAAACAAATTGGTGTATTTCAAGTCATTGTGAAATTTACTTTGGGTGACATCTTTCATTCATTGAAACATTTATTTTGCACCTACCACATACTTGGACCAGGTCTTAGTTAAGTGTTAGGGAACATCTTGGTGATGTTCATAGTTTAGTGAGGGAATCCCAGGAGAAAAATGAATGACGATTTAACATAGTGGAACAAATTATTTATGAACATAAAGGTGTAATAAAAGAACTGTCCAGGGAAGAACATTTCTCATTCTAGGAAATCTTCCTTCATGTGTAACCTCATATGCATCCTCCACCTTTTCCCAGGTTATCTTTCCTCTCACCTGACTCTGCTTTCCTCCTCCAGTGTGCAGCTCAATTGTTATCTCCCCCAGCAAACTCTAACCATGTTACAGTAATCTATCCCCACAATGCCAATCCCCATCCCCATGACAAATGCATATGTTAATGCACACACTTGTAATTATGTGATCTGTAAACATTTTTATCAAGGGCTCATAACAGCTTATGATCTCATGGAGAACAGGGTGATCTATGAATCATGAGCATTCTTGTTGGTCTTTGGTATGGCATTGTGATATTTTCTAAGAGTCAGTATGTAGATTTTAGATCAGCAAAAATGGATACCAGGCCGGGTGCAGTGGCTCACGCCTGTAATCCCAGCACTTTGGGAGGCCGAGGCAGGTGGATCACCTGAGATCAGGAGTTTGAGACCAGTCTGGCCAACATGATGAAACCTCGTCTCTACTAAAAATAAAACAATTAGCCTGGTGTGGTGGTGTGCATCTGTAATCCTAGCTACTTGGGAGGCTAAGGCAGGAGAATCACTTGAACCCCAGAGGCAGAGGTTGCAGTGAGCTGAGATTGATCGTGCCATTGCACTCCAGCCTGGGCGATGAGCAAAACTCAAGTCCCCCCCCCAAAAAAAAACAAAAACAAAAACAGGATACCTACCCTTTTCCCAAACTGGGAATACCAGAAACCAGGCAACACCCCTCCACTATGCAGTTCCTTTTGAAGGGCTTCTGAGAGATGATGCTGAGCTCACACCCCAACGTGTGTTTACTGTGTTTGCAGCTTCCCTGCACCAGCGGATTACCTCCGCCCCGCACTGTGATGCTGGACGGCAACTACAGTGATGGGGAGGTGAACGACCTGGACAACTACATGCCAGAGAATGGAGAGAAGCCCGACAGGATGATGGTGCAGCTGACCCTGGCCTCAGAGAGGAGCTCCCCACAGAGGAAAAGTCAGAGAAGCAGCTACGTGAGCATGAGAATCGACACCCACGCCATTGATAAATACTCCAGGATCATCTTTCCAGCGGCATACATTTTATTCAATTTAATATACTGGTCTATTTTCTCCTAGATGCTTGTAATTCTATAAATTTCACATTTCCATGGCATGCACTACAGAAATAACTGTATAATGAAAAAGTATTTAAGGATATGGTTAAAAAAAAATCCCAGGACCCACCCATGTTTTCACTATCCCTTCTGCAGCTTTCCAAAGCTACATTGACAAGACACTTACTGGTTTAATTTGCACTTATTAACCATCTGTTGAATACACAGTATTATATTAGGTGCTGCAGGAATACGACACTGTAGCGACTGATGTTAGTTGTTACCCAGATCCCCTGGAAAAGCACACTACCAGTGTTGTGGGCACATTTAGTTCCACCCATTAGACCCTTGATGCTATTCACATGAATAATTTATTTTCCTCGAGTGTCATTGCATTCTTCAGGCTAGGTGGACTTGGAAGCACCTAAAGGCCATTTGCATGAAATTCACATGCACCTAAATCCTCACTTTGACAGAAACTCATGCTTCAGTTTATAACCTATTACCTATTTTGTATGCAACTCCACCTCCGCATGTTTATTTTAATAAAAGGCAATGATAATAT
Source organism: Pongo abelii (assembly GCF_028885655.2). NCBI lineage: Eukaryota > Metazoa > Chordata > Mammalia > Primates > Hominidae > Pongo > Pongo abelii. Next base: position 89,894,449 of record NC_071990.2, on the reverse strand, counting down.
TCACATTATTTTTCTTTATATGCTGTGGTTCACAGGTTTTACCCCTTCACAAGAAAAGCTCTTTAGATTGGCGCAATTGCTTCTGATTTTGGTGAAATTTTCCCTGGTAGGGAAACTTTGAAGATAAGAGTACACACATGCATTTTGTCTGTTGTGTCATAGAGGTAACTAGGCTAGAAAATTTGTGTTTAAATGTTCCCTATTTTATATAATCACCACTTCATGTATGTTCTTCTTGGAGCATGTCCTTGTTCAAAGAGAAGTCCTTTCTCAGTGAAGTGATATCTTCACTGAGGAACTTGGATAGAGAATGATTGCTTCTGCATAAACATTTCAAGGAAATACATAATTTGGGACTACTTGTAACTCATTAGAATGAGAAATACTCACATGGTTTCTTAAGAGAAAAAGAACATCAGAAAGCAAAATAAATGGGAAGACATCACTGGACATCTGCATTTATACTTGAAATACCAGCATTTTCTATGGACCAGAAAACTGCCATCACCTAGACCACACAGCCCAGATACCAGGCAGAAGGATGGCCCAATGGCAACTGATGTCAGGGCATGGGGTAAAGGAGAGAGTTCTAATTTGATGTATCATTTAAAAACAGTTATTTATATTATATATCTACTATATAGATCAACCCCCACCAAACTTACCCAAACAGCATTTGTTTTATTTGAAACTCACTTTAATAAAGTGAATTATATACACAATAATGTCATTTTCATTTCAAAGTTAATTTGACTCATCACCAATACTAAATATTATGATATTTCTACATATGCAGGACTATATTCTAATTTGAAAAAACCTATTTGCATAAACCCTAATTACAATGTAATCTCCCATTATCTCCAATGAAAACTCACCAAAAGAAAGTTTTTTGGCAAGCTTGAATAAACTTAAAGGGATTTAGATGAAATAGTTAAATGTTAACTATTTAAATTTTGTATTCTCATTTTACTTTTTTGAGACAGGGTCTCACTCTGTCACCCAGGCTGTAGTGCAGTGGTGCCATCTCAGCTCACTGCAACCTCTACCTCCCAGGCTCAAGTGATTCTCCCACCTCAGCCTCCTGCGTAGCTCGGGCTACAGGGATGCTCCACCACACTCAGCTAATTTTTTTAAGTTTTTGTAGAGACAAGGTCTCATTATATTGCCCAGGCTGGTCTCAAACTCCTGAGCTTAATCAGTCCTCCCACCTCAGCCTCCTAAAGTGCTGGGGAAAAGGGCATGAGCCGTCGTGCCTGACCCCTAAATGTTAACTTTTGATATTTAAAAATGTTATTTTAAAAACACTGGTTTTTTCCATGATAATTTTATAGAACAATTGCAATCAAACTCTTTACAAACATCTTTGCTGCTGTCTTCTTCCTCATGATCACTAGGGCCACTGTGAGTGAGCTGGAATGTATCCAGGGCACACCATCTGAACTTCCATCTATTTGTTTGGGATACTCCACCATTTGAAGCAACCTATGGGATACTCTTATTAGTGTGCTAAAGTTGCGATAGCGAAGTACCACAGACTGGATGGCTTAAACAACAGAAATTTATTTTCTCACAGTTTTGGAGGCTGAAGTCCAAGACCAAGGTGTTGGCAGGCTTGGTTTCCCTGGAAGATTCTCTCCCTGGCTTGTAGATGGCCATCTTTCCACTGTGTCTCCACATGGTCTTTCCTCGGTAATGTGTGTGTCCTAATTTCTTCTTCTTATAAAGACAGTGGTCATATTGGAATAGGGCCCATGCCAATGACCTGATTTAACCTTAATTACCTTTGTAAAGGCCTATCTTCAAATACAGCTATGTTGGGAATTAGGGCTTCAATATATGAATTTGGGGCCCATAGGGAGACACAATTCATTCAATAACAGATGCCAATGGAAATTATCAATTTGCTTAATAGTATATCTAATGCATCTTTTAGATGTTTATTCTTGATTTTTGCAACACAACACATGCAGCATTGTTTTTTAAAGTTAAAATTTAAAGACTTATTTACATTGACAGTCACACAGTGATTGTGAGGAATCAGTGATTAAATTCATATTAAATGTCTTTGCTATCTTTTCTGGCAATTCCCGGTGACCATGATGAGTATCTAAAACTAGTATTAATTGAATAATTTCCATGCTAATGTGTTTTCTTAAGGCATTACTTTTCTGTCAAAGTTATGTAATTGACAGAGAGCTCTGTAGTATGACTTCGTAAGGACCCAAATATAAAGCAACTCCCTCTTTTTTGAAGGATAATTTTGGAGAAAATCACATAATGTGTCTGAGCATCTATAGTACTTAATACATTTTGCTGGCATGAATAGGAAGATGTGGTTAATAATATTGTCTGGTTAATGGGCAGATACCATGTGGCCATATTGAATATTTTTCTTAATTTTAAAAATTTTTTATAGAGACAAGATCTCACTATGTTGCCCAGTCTGGTCTCAAGCAAACTCCTGATCTCAAGCAGTCTTTCTCTGCCTCGGCCACTGTGCCTGGCTTGAATAATTAATTTTTAAAGAGTTAAAATGTATTTGACTAAAACTATATCAAACATAATGTATTCTCTGCCTGGTAGTTCAGAAGGCGCTGTAGGATTCTGAAGGATTTTTATCACTGTGATAGAATGTAGGCATCATCCAGATGTGCGGAAGGATTATAGGCAGTAGAGAACTGGAGTTTCAATATTGTTTAGTTGCTTTCATAATTGATACTTTATAGGGAAGGGTGGTGATGCTAAATCTTAGAATAAAAAATGGCTTATATTTCAGTGACAATGAAACCTCACATTTGTAAATCCAGTTTTACAAAAAATACTTTCACATTCTGTTTCATTTGAACCTGAATGAGGAAATTCTAAAGGCCGAGAGAGGCTGATGGAATAACATGCAGATAACATGGTTAATAAGTGAAAGACTCTTTTTTTTTGAGGCCGAGTTTCACTCTTGTTGTCCAGACTGGAGTGCAGTGGCGCAATCTCGGCTCACTGCAACCTCCACCTCCCAGGCTCAAGCAATTCTCCTGCCTCAGCCTCCCGAGTAGCTGGGATTACAGGCACACACCGCTATGGCTGGCTAATTTTTTTTGTTATTTTTTAGTAGAGATGGGGTTTCACCATGTTGGCCAGGCTGGTCTTGAACTCCTGACCTCAAGTGATCCATCCACCTCAGCCTCCCAAGGTGCTGGGATTACAGGCATGAGCCACCTTGCCTGGCCTTTTTTTTTTAGACAGAGTTTTGCTCTGTCACCCAGGCTGGCGTGCGGTGGCATGATCTCAGCTCACTGCAACCTCTGCCTCCTGGGTTCAAGTGAATCTCCTGCCTCAGCCTCCCAAGTAGCTGGGATTACAGGCACCTGCCACTGTGCCTGGCTAACTTTTGTATTTTTAGTAGAGATGGGGTTTCGCCGTGTTGGCCAGCCTGGTCTTGAACTCCTGACCTCAGGTGATCCACCCGCCTCGGCCTCCCAAAGTGCTGGGATTACAGGCATGAGCCACCACGCCCAGCCTCAATGCACCTATTTTTAATTGAGATAATTACAATTAGGTTCTTGTAACTCATAGTATCCCCAGAGCGGCACTGGCATTACCTTGGAACATATCAGTGAAGCAGACTCTCAGGCCCTATCCCAGACCCACTCAACTAAAACCTGTAGTTTAACAAGATCCCCAGGTGATTCATATACACATTCAAGTTAGCAAAGCTCTAAACCAGGTTCTCATATCCATACACCTTTGTCATTCATAGAAAGTGATGAGTGTTGCATCTACGCATTTGACAACTTATTCCATATTGAGCGTTTATTATATGTGCTAAGCACTGTGTTAAGAGCTATAGCTGATCTATTGATCTCAAAGAAACTGTTAAACTATCCCCCTAGGGTCTGCACCTTCAAACACCAAGCTTTTTTTTTTTTTTTTCTCCTAATTTTTAACTTTTATTTTTCTTGAGACAGAGTCTTGTTCTGTCACCCAGGCTGGAGTGCAGTGGTGCCATCTTGGCTCACTGCAACCTCCACCTCCCAGGTTCAAGCGATTCTCCTGCCTCAGCCTCCTGAGTAGCTGAGATTATAGGTGCACACCACCATGCCCAGCTAATTTTTGTTTTTTTTGATATAGATGGGGTTTCACCATGTTGGCCAGGCTGGTCTCAAACTCCTGACCTCAGATGATCCGCCTGCCTTGGCCTCCCAAAGTGCTGGGATTATAGGCATAAGCCACTGTGCCCGGCAGAAGCCTAGCTTCAAAGAACACAACTGCCTCTTCAAAACAGGAAGAAATGTTTGTTCAGGAATATTTTTAAAAAATATTCCTCTACCACAAAGCTCAGTTAATTTTTTTTTTAATTCTGATGGAGTATGAATCTGAGTTACCTAGGATTTAAGTGTTGACTTTTTTTCCTTTTTTGGCAGTGGGGTAACCTCTAAAGTTCACCAAGTTTTAGAAGGTGGAAAAGATTAATTTTTTTCTTTTCCAAAACACAGCATTATCTTTTTACTAAAAACTCCACATTTTGCAGCCATTATAATAATTCCATACTATGGATATACAATTCAATCTTTCCCCTAGTATTGAAAGAAATAATATTGTGATGAATACTCCTTATATTCCTATCACAGACTATTTCCTTACATTAACAATGAGCATATAGAATGAGGTTGATTTGAGATCAATTTTCTTTATTATATTACAGTAGTACAACTCTAGGTCCCTAGCTTTTTAAGACTTAAAAAAATCAGGAAAAGGTATTAAACTGTACCTTAGTGATATTTGATTGTATGAACAGTAACCCACTCAAACTAGCTTTAGAAAGAAATAGAATACAGGGGAATGTCATGGGCAGGAAATAAAATGAAGTGCAGCTGGGGCTCACTGGAAAGATTTCAGACAGCTGCCCTTTCTAAGCAATATAGTACTTTACTTCTTGCTGGACTATTGCTTTATTCATAAGATTGGACTTCTCACAGCCATAAAAAAGAATGAAATCATGTCCTTTGCAGCAACATGGATGGAGCTGGAGGCCATTATCCTCACAGAAACAGAAGACATAAACCGAAAATAAGTATCTCATGTTCTCACTTATAAGTAGGAGCTAAACAAAAGGTACACATGGACATAAAGATGAGACAATAGATTCTGGGAACTCCAAAAGGGGGGTGGGGAGGGAGGAGGATGAGAGTTGAAAAATTACCTATTGGATATAACGTCCATTGGACATTGTAGGTACTATGTATTGCATGTATACATGTATGCATGTTACATGTAATACCCATGTAACAAGAATATGTACCCTCTGAATCTAAAAAAAAAGTCCCACTTCCCTGGATTGTATTATTGAAACCATGTTTGCAAGAATTATAAGTGAGAAAATTATGACAGTGAAAGAGATCTGACCTGACTGACTCCATCTTGCTTCTAACCTCCAAACTGCCCTTGTTCATTCCTGGGTGTAGGCCTGACTAACTTTGGGAGGAACTTTGAAACAACTTTGGGAGTTTAACTTTGAAACAAAGATAACAACCCGTTCCCAAACAAACCCCCTTCTTGCCTGAGGACCAGGCTGCCTTTGTTAAGACTAACAAATTAGCCACAAGATTAGAAATTATGGTTTAGGAGTCATTGTAACCAGAGGCCACAAGATCCTGAACCTCCCTAACTGTTCCTAGGGATAACATCACTATAGCAAAACCTAAGATCAGTGCTTGAGGTATTCTTCAGAGCCCCATTCTGATGCACCAGCTGGAGCCACCCAGACCCATAATCTGGCCCAACCAGCTCTGTGATCCCACACAGGAACAGAATTCAGCAAGAACCCACTCGGGCCCCACTGTGATTGCATCTCCGACCTGACCAATCAGCACTCACCACCCTGACCCCCAACCTGCCAAATTAGCCTTAAAAAACCCCAGTCTCCAGATTTTCAGGGAGACTAATTTGAGTATTAAATCTCTGTTCACCCGTTTAGCCTAGCTCTGTGTAAATTAAACTCTTTCTCTATTGCAACTCCCATCTTGATAAATCAGCTCTATCTGGGCAGTGGGCAAGGAGAACCTATTGGGCGATTACATTATCAGCTACTTGATTTAAATGATGTAATTATATTATTAAAATTATTCTGTTAAAAAAATTAGACTTCTCTGACATTCAGCTACAGGATTATTGACCTCAAAATTCCAGGGCTCATCATCATCAGTGGAACTTTAGGCCAGGAGAATTTAGAAAGTGCAGAGGGGGCCAGGAACAGTGACTCACATCTGAAATCCCAGCACTTTGGGAGGCTGAGGCAGGAGGACTGCTTGAGCCCAGGAGTTCAAGACCAGCCTGGGCAATATAGTAAGATCCCCATCTCTACAAATTTTTTTTAAAAATTAGCCAGGCGTGGTGGTGCACACCTGGAGCCCCAGCTACTCCAGAGGCTGAGGTGGCAGGATCACTTGAGCCCAGGAGGTTGAAGCTGCACTGAGCCCTGATTACGCCACAACACTCCAGCCCGGGTGACCTAGTGAGACCCTTTCTCAAAATAAACAAACAAAAAATAAGAAACATTATAAAAAAGGAAAGTAGCAGAGGGTAGGTGGGGGGTAGTGGCAACATCAGAAGCTGGGAAGCATAGACTCAAATCTGCTTGGAGAAAATGCTTAATCATGGTTGTAATCTCTTTCTGCCTGGGATTTTCTTTTTTCTTTTTGAGATGGAGTCTCGCTCTGTTGCTCAGGCTGGAGTGCACTGGCACAATCTTGGCTCACTGCAACCTCTGGCTCCCAGGTTCAAGAGATTCTCCTGCCTCAGCCTCCTGAGTAGCTGGGACTACTGCACTACCACGCCCGGCTAATTTTTGTATTTTTAGTAGAGACAGGGTTTCACCATGTTGGCCAAGCTGGTCTCAAACTCCTACCTCAGGTGATCCACCCACCTTGGCCTCCCAAAGTTCTGGGATTACAGGCATGAGCCACCACACCCAGCCTGGATTTTCTACTATAAACTATTCTTATATATTTTTACAAGGGACCTTTTTTCTTAAAGAACACACAACCCACCTATAAGCCTTCAAAAACTATGGCAAGCACACCAAATAGGTGCTGTGAGTAACTGCTCCATATCTGAAGAAACGTCATGGCTCAACAATCATTTACCGCCACACACGTTCAGAGATAACGGGACTTGGATATTAGTTTAAAGCATTAGGTTTCAACTGCATCTGAGTTCACTTCTTCCTGGCATCCTATCCTCATTGCTCTCAGGCAATGAGGAAACTTTCATTCATTCATTCATTCGAGACAGAATCTCAACTGTTGTTGGCCCAGGCTGGGGTGCAATGGTGTGTTCTCGGCTCACTGCAACCTCTGCCACCCGGATTCCAGCAATTCTCCTGCCTCAGCCTCCTGAGTAGCTGAGATTACAGGTGCCCACCACCACATCCGGCTAATTTTTGTATTTTTTTAGTAGAAACAGGGTTTCACCATGTTGGCCAGGTTGGTCTCGAACTCCTGACCTCAGGTGATCCACCCACCTTGGCCTCCCAAAGTGCCAGATTACAAGCGTGAGCCACCGTGCCCAGCCCAATGAGCAAACTCTTAACTATTTATACTCAAGGATTTTTATTCAGCTTCTAATTAAACTCTTTAAGGTTCCGTACTCTAACACATGATCTTTCTTCAAAGAAAGTGCCAGACCAGATGACATGCCATGAGGCTACTGTTAATCCTGAATCCTTATCATTTCAGGCAATAACAGTGAGTCAATTTAGAAGCTTTGGTTCATCTTAAATAAACGCAAATGGAAAAGATACAAGTTTTTAACTCTTTTCCATTCTCTTGAGCTAAATATATTGTCAGTGACCAACAACACAACAAACAGAAAAAAAATTCAAACTTCCAAATGCGATTGTTCATCCAGGGAGGCAATGTCTACTCTCTCTGACCTCAACAAGTTGATTATTGTCCACTTAAGACCCTGACCTGATAATCTTCTCTATTTTGTATTTCTGAGGTTTCTCTTTTAAGGTGGTTAGGTGCTTTGATCTATTGAACTAACAAAAACTAATCTTACATATTAATCTCTTTTAAAAAGAACAGATTTGGGCTCTATTTTGAAAGCCAGTCTAAGGCTGGGCACAGTGGCTCATGCCCTAATCCTAGTCTTTTGGGAGGCCAAGGCAGCAGGATCACTTGAGCCCAAGAGTTTGAGACCCCATCTCTACAAAAAGTTTAAAAATTAGCTGGGCACATGCCTATAGTCCCAGCTACTCAGGAGGCTGAGGCAGGAGGATTGCTTGAGCCTAGAAGATGAGGCTTCAGTAAACCGTGATCACAACACTGACTGTACTCCAGCCTGGGTCAGTGAGACCCTGTCTCCAAAAATAAGAATAAAAATAAAAAATCAGTTTAAACAAAGAAACATGGACATTTGTGACTTTTCTCATATGAGGCACTCATATGAGGCACTTATACTTTAGCCAGGATCCAAAAACCTGTTCCATTGCATTTGTGTTATTATATGGAATTACTCTGTATTAAAGGTATAAACTTTTTTTAAAAAAGGAAAGTCAATACTATATGTATTTACCTCCTGCCATGTACAATTTGCACTGCAATATTTTAGCTTCTGAGACTAGTGAAACATTCATTTTTAAACAAAAGAACTTAATTGTTCTTTTAACATATATGACACATAGTGGAAAAGCAAGTCAACATCTATGATACTGATGCATAAGAAAAAGTATAGTATATCACAATGGATTTGGATGATTGTGCTTCATCTTCGTACATATATCTTCATGTCATTAAAAAAGCAAGACAATTGCTATCAGATAAACAAGTTTATTATAGATTTTTCATACACATTTTATGTACCTATTAAAATATTACAAAAAAGCTTATAATCTGATGGTAGTAGACTGATTGCTTACTTGAAAATATTAACTTCATACACATCAAAATACACCATCCTCAACTATATAATTGGACTGCAAAATGCTTGCTATGAAGTATGTAAAAAAATAAAGAAGCAGTTTATCATACCTTACAACCTTATAAAGGTTTGCTATCTAGTACAAAGATAACATTTATCTTACAACAAAAATTTGATAGTTTTAAAGGTTAGTATTGTGTAGGATATTTTCCAAAAGACTAAAGAGATAACTCAGGTAAAAAGTTAGAAATGTATAAAACACCATCAGACAGGTTTTTAAAAAACAACATATTACAAAATTAGACAATCATCCTTAAAAAAAAAACTTTTTGCATCAATTTCTTTTGTTCAAAATGACTGACTTAAGTATTTTTAAATATTTCAGAAACACTTCCTCAAAAATTTTCAAGATGGTAGCTTTCAGATGTTCCTTCAGTCCCAATGTTGCTCAGATAAATAAATCTCGTGAGAACTTACCACCCACCACAAGCTTTCTGGGGCATGCAACAGTGTCTTGTCTTCTTTTTTTTCTTTCTTTTTTTTTTTTTTACAGGCACAGAAACTCATCAATTTTATTTGGATAACAAAGGGTCTCCAAATTATATTGAAAAATAAATCCAAATTAATATCACTCTTGTAAAAAAGGTGAGCACACTTTTCACAAATGATTTATGTAAAAGAGAAGAAAATACACATAATTTTACATAATATCTTAAACTCTTTTATTCCCTACCATACACATTTTGTCTTTTGTTTTCTTTCAGTTTTCTACAATTTCCAACTTGTACCTGTGTTTAATACTGCTTTAGTGTGCTAAAGACATTAACTGATTGCTTTTCTAAATCTAAGGATTATATAGTTTTAGTATAAATATATATCACATATTTTCATAAAATTTTGACAAAACCAAATAAGCAAGCCTTGTTTTAAGTCTATGCTCCTGCCACTGTTTACAAAATCTGATTTAATGATCAAAAAACTATTGGTTGTTACTCTTCTGTTACAACAATCTTCCTTCTGAACTGCCACCCAGTTGTTACATAATAATAACAAGCAATAGAAAAACCAAAGAAATTATGTTAATCTTAGCTCTTCCTTTTGCAGTATCTTTTCTTCTTACACCCAGTGCTCAGAAATAGGCACTCCTCAACCAATGTTCACTGAATTCAACTGCTGAAATTGTAACAGTTAAATTATCAACACAACTCTTAATAAATAAACATTCCTTTGGGAAATTGTGGGAAATCAAAACACTTTTAAGTTTATACAAGTATTCATAAACACAAAATATTCTAGTTTATCCTAATGCCCTAGCTCTTATGAGTGCTATAGAGGCAATTAAAAAGGGAAAATTTCTTGAGTAGTTCACATAATGTGGAGAATTTGTTAAAATCGAAAAGCAGTCCAAAATTTTTAAAAGACATACTAAATATTAGCTATACTCACTATTACATGGTATACAGCAATTTAGTAATTCATAGTACCACATATTTTACTTTAAAAGCAGGTCTCATATTAAGGCCTGCTTTTCAAATTGCCACTAAAAAGAAAATATTCTCAATTTGTATATTTAAACCATTAATTTAGATAACATCTTTTAAAGTCTATAAATTTAACATAGCCAAGAGTTGGTATTTGAGAAAAAGGTTTCAGTACAGGGTGTGAACAATGAAAAATTATAAAGGCATGTAATAAAAATGTTCCATAAAAACAAAGATACCTCAAGCAGGTCCACCTATACCTCTAGTTTAGGTTAGAAACTAATTCAGTATTTTAAGAATCATATAATTTTAAACTTTGCACTAAGCCTAACCTTTTTAAAAAATGGTCAGGGCCAGGTGCAGTGCCTCAAGCCTGTAATCCCAGTGCTTTAGGAGGCTGAGGTGGGAGGACTGCTTGAGTCCAGGAGTTCGAGACTGCAGTGAGCTGTGATTACACCACTGCACTCCAGCCTGGAAAACAGAGCAAGAACCTGCCCATTAAAAAAACCAAACAAAAATGGGCAGGTGTGGTGTCTCATACCTGAAATCCCAACACTTTGGGAGGCCAAGACAGGAGGATTGCTTGAGCCCAGGAGTTTGAGGCCAGCCTGGAAGATACAGCGAGCCCCTGCCTCTATTACGTAAAAAAATAAAAATTTTTTTAAAAAGAGGTTTTCTTATGTGTACCTGAAGCAAAGTAGTAAGTATATCTTTTCTTCTCCAGGTTGTACAAGAGATGACCATAAACACAAAATTAAAACTCATCTTAGGATCATGGTCCATCCACGAAGCTACTTTAAACTTTGATGATTCCAAGCAAGGAGGCAATATTTGCTTATTCAAAAAGTACTGAATATTCAGATTAAGCAATATGCTAGATACTGTAACCATTTAAAAATACCAACACACGTGTATTAAAAAGACACTGGCAGGATGGGTGCGGTGGCTCATGCCTGTAATCCCAGCACTTTAGGAGGCCGAGGTGGGTGCATCACCTGAGGTCAGGAGTTCAAGACCAGCCTGGTCAAAATGGTGAAATGCTGTCTCTACTAAAAATACAAAAATTAGCTGGGCATGGTGCCACACACCTGTAATCCCAGCTACTTGGGAGGCTGAGGCAGGAGAATCACTTGAACCTGGGAGGCAGAGGTTGCAGTGAGCCAAGATGGTGCCATTACACTTCAGCCTGGGCAACAGAGCGAGACTCTGTCTTAAAAAAAAAAAAAAAAAAGGCACTGGCTTCAAATATACAATCTGGTAGAGAAACTAATACACGATTAGAGAACAAGTTTACCAGCCTATACCACAAAACACTCTCATGGGTGTCAATTCTGAATATAAGGTTTGAAATCTCTTAAGCTTTTAAAAATACACACAACATTTAAGGCTTATAAAAAGGTTTATTAAAATATTTTATAAAAATGATGCCATGTATCCTCCAGGTTAAGAAATGGTATCACTACTGTGAAGGTGAGTGGTTGTGGGGGAAAAAAAAAGAAAGAATGGCATCACATATCAGCTCCTGTAATATCATAATCCTATCGAGTATGGATTTGCAAAAATTTTCACTTTAGATGTGAGGTAATATGTTTTCTCCACACCCTGTCCTCACTTACCCGGTAAAAAGAATTTTACTCCTTTAAGATTAAAAAACAAGCATGCCTTCATTAAAAGAGATTAAAAGAAAAAAATCATCACGTCTTCTTGATTTATAAGTGGCCTCTAAGTCTTCCTTTTATTCTACTGCATTTACAAATTGTTCTTGAAGTTTCAGTTTAAAGTCCTCTCTGATTCCTTCCAGTAACTCTGGTTTAAAAATAACATCCAGTGCCGTCATTGCCAGAGCTTTGGCCGTCCGCAAAGTGTAGAACTGAGCTTCCTGTGACCCTAAAAGGTAGAGAAAATAAAATACCTCCTTACTTATTTAAGCTGTATTTAATTTCACAGGTTAGCTATCCATATCTCAACTGGCTCTCCAACTGCCCACCACAGTGCAGTATTTACTGAGGTGATGTTATGTAGTGAAATAGTAGGTTAAACAGAAAGGCAGCTACTACCAGAAGAAGAGTGTGTGTGCCAAAACAGTCACATCCAACAACACTTACCAGCAGCTTCAGTGTACTGTTCAGTATGATTCAAGGCATTAGATCCAATGTGAAAATATGGATGAATTCCAGGAACCACAAAAGTAACATTTCCAAAATCCGTAGATCCTTGGAAAACACAAAGTAAGAAAAGTCTATTTAAAGTATATGTGGTTAAGTATTCTTGAGTTATGAAGTCACAGTCCCTGTTAGAAGAGACCCAGAGAAGTGAGCTTCTTGGAGAGTTGTCCGTATGCTCATGCTTTCACGGGCTCACCTTCCACTGAGTCTGCCACCCACTCCCCTGTATCAGTCACATCTCTCACGAAGGTCACTGCAAACCTGCCCTCATCTTGTCTCACGGCTTTTACTGGCCCTCTTGGCCAGCACTCCACGCTGCCACCTACTCCCTTTCTTCTCTTCTGTGACACAGCACTTGCATAGCTTCCCTTCGGCCTCTCTGATGGCCCCTTCTTCTGTCTCTCTTGGGGATAGAGCCCTCTCTACCTGATGATGAAATATTAGTTACGGGAGACTCCATTCCAGGCCCCTTTCTCTTCTTACTGCATATTCTTTCCCAAGATTTTGTCCATATGTATTGCTTCAAATCACCACCAACTCAAATCTCTTTCCAGTCTCTGCTAAGTTCCATGCTCATACAACCAGTTGCCAGACTGGTATCTTCTCTTGGATGTCTTCAAGGTAGATCAAACTTAACATATCTAAAGTCAAACTCATGATCTTTCTCTTCTTCTACCTCCACTCCACCTATCAACAGTACCTGCCAAATATCTCAGAATCCTAACGCTCTTTGCATCACCATCACCAACACCTGTCCCCAGTCTATGCTATCATTATCTCTTGCCTGAACTAGAAGTTTCCTAATTGGTCTAGCAGCATCTACTCTATTTGCCGTCTTTTTTTTTTTTCAATCTTCATTCACCTTTCCAACCTGATCTCATACCACGTTCCCAATACTCTCGATGCCCTAGCCACTCTAGACACTCACCATGCTCTCCCCGTCACAGGACCCTTGCACATGCTATCCCTGCATCATCTCTATAACTCTTACTTAACCTTCAAATTCCATCTTAAGCATCATTTCCTCAGCAAAGCCTTACTTACTTCACCTTCCCATAAAGTGAAATTCCTCTAGCATAGGCTCTCACAGAGATGTATTACTCTCCTTTACAGTACTTTTTAATTTTCCATGTATTGGATGATTTGGTTCATGCTTATGTCAGAAACTAAATTATGAGGCTGTATAAGGCAAGAAGTAGTATTTGAAATGACTGTGCATCTAGCTTCTCACAGGATTGACACACAGACACTTGTTGAATAAATCACAGTAAAAACAAAGCCTTATGTTCACTCAATGAATATTTACTGAATGTTTATTACATGTCAAACACCATGCAGGCAAAGTGAGGCTACACAGTGAGTGGTAAGAGTATAAAGGAATATGTGACAAAGAGTAGCTAACATTTATCTGGAATACTACGTTCCAAACACAATCCTAAGTGCTTTGTATATATTCTCATTAACATTTAGAACAGTTTCCATTTTAAACATGAAGAAACCAAGGCTTATGGGTATTAAATAACATGCCGATAGTCTCACAGCTGCTAGTTATGTGGTAAATGCAGACTGAGGCCAGACTTTGAGGCATAGTAGCCTCTATAGAAGTACTGCTTCAGAAAATATTCACTAAGCACTTAACTGTGCCAGAAATGGCTCCAGATACTGAGGATGCACAGTGATGGGACATTAGTGAACAGGATGGAAAAAGCTTCTCTAGTGTTTAAAGAGTCTAAAGAGTCTGAGTGTAAAAACAAAACAAAACAAAAAAGGATGGACAAAAAAAAGCCTGTTGCATATTTTAAGATCTTACTTGTGGAACTAGACCCTACAGCCCACAAATCATACCAAAATCACAGCCACTTTATCCTACTGTTTTGTCCATTATATAAAACCCAAACCCGGGGTAGAGCAGGCCATGTGTCTTCCCTTCTATAGCTAGACTGCAGAAACCTGCTAGGGTAAAAGAACAGAACCATGCTGAGCTGAGCTCTCATGCTGTCCAGAAACAAAAGAAAACATGAAACTCTGATGTCCCTGGACAACTCCTCTCAGTGGCAATTCTCTCTCAATCCCTCAGCCCTACCAGCTCAATGCTCACTGTGTGCTACTTCCTAGAGGGAAAGTCTCTGAACTCCCTGATCTCCTTCCTAAACATTACATCTACTTCTCAAGTATCTTCCCCTAAAAACTATTTTCTTTTCCATATTTCCCTCAAGCTTGTATCCACTCTATTTTCCTTGAAAGCTACCTCTCTTGAAAAAAGAATAGTCTTCATTTGCTACTTCCACTATCTCAGCAGTCAATGCCCTGGGTAGAGAAGTGAGACCCAGCATCTGGTACCACTGGTCTTGTACTATTTTCTTCCAGACAATTCATGAATTTCTAATTACTAGAGTCCAGTGGACACTAGACCATATTCATCTTATTCAGTCTCTACAGCACCTGACATGATTTATGCCTCCTTCTCTTCTGTAAGTTTTCTTCTCCCTTGGCTTCCATGACTTCTCCTCTCTCCTGATTGTCTGGCTTTCTCTCTGACCACTCTGTTGACTGCCAATGTCTGATCTCTGGGAATCTTCTTCCTCTATGTATTTGGGCAACCTCATCGACATCTATGTCTTCTATTACCTTTCATATATGGACAACTCCTAAATCTCCAAACTAGACATCTTTCTGGGTTCTAGATTTAACAGGTACTGAACAGCTCCACTTAGAAATACTATAAGCACCTCAAGTTTAACATACTAATAATTTATAACAACCCCCTCTTACCCTAACCTGCTCTTTCTCTTGAACTCCTTATCTTAATGAATGACACTGATACCCCATTTTCACCACCAAGTCCTTTTGGGCCTACTTCATCAAACATCTATTTTTAAAACAGAAGATACATCTCTAACTTGCAAATGTATTAGTAATAATATGCTTTTAAAAGGAAAAAAAACTAACATAAATATGCTTATTTCAATTCTAGTTCTCTGTTGCTCCTCAGAAACTGAAAATGCCCCAGATAAGTACTTAGTAACCTGCTTATTGTGATGACTGAGAATGAATTAAAATTCTATATCCCACCTTAGCTACTTACTAAAAAATTAAAACTAACGAAACTTAAACACTAGAAAATATTTAGAATACAGACAAAAATGTAGGTTGACTATTTCTAAAATCAAGTCTGCTCGTTTGACATTCTACACTCACTTAACAGTCCATTAGTTTCTTTCCCCTAACCATAAAGTTTGTGAAAATATTAAAAACATCAGTAGTACCTCCCTACCTCCCAAACCATTAAATAAAACCAATTTAACCAAAGATGGTATTTCTCTTCCTCAAATAGCTCAATATATTAAAAAAACACTTAATTACCTGAAGGGCCATTCAACATTGTATCTTCTGAAATGAATTCTATCCCTAGCTTTCTTCCATTTTCCATATACGCTTTCCATAGGCTCTTATTGGGAAGAACATTGTAATAATCATGTGCTCCACCTTTAATTTCCACCTAATAAAAAATTGCAAAACAAATTTTGAAATAAAAAACTCAAATTCACTATCTAATTTTCAAACCAGTGATTGTTCTCTAATACGAAGAGGTTTTAAGAGAAGATACTTTTCCTTTCAGATATAAACACTCTCAAATCTCTTGCCTTAAAAAAGAAAAAAAAAAAGATTTATTTTCTATAACGAGAGTTCCTAGGACTCTATCTCTTTTATGTTATATATACACTAAACACCACAATGTCACCAAGCTCTATACTAGCTAGCAAGTGTCAACTTCAGTCACCTAGATAGGGTATGAGAAGGGCCCAGAAATTTTTATTTTATTTTTGAGATGGAGTCTCACTCTGTTGCCCAGGCTGGAGTGCAGTGGTGCGATCTCAGCTCACTGCAACCTCCGCCTCCCAGGTTCAAGTGATTCTCCTGCCTTAGCCTCCCAAGTAGCTGGGATTACAGGTGCCCGCCACCAAGCCCAGCTAATTGTTTTTGTATTTTAGTAGAGATGGGGTTTTGCCATGTTGGCCAGGCTGGTCTCAAACTCCTGACTTCAGGTGACCCGCCCGCCTCAGCCTCCCAAAGTGCTGGGATTACAGGTGTCAGCCACTGCACCCAGCCTAATTTTTATTTTAACCAGCACCTCAAAGTAATTCTGACATAGGTGACCCAAAAACCACACTCTGAGGAACACTGCTCTAGGATTCAGTCTCCAAAAAAAAGAAATTTAGCTTTACTAATATTCAATATGCAAACTGACACTGACATCACTGCCTGGTGTGAGAGGCAGAAAAGTACTCTGAGGGAAATGTAGAAGATCTGCAATGAGGAAGGGTGTGACAACAGTCCTCATTTATTAATTTCAGTATATAAAGATACAGAAGCAGCTTTTATGTGGCCAGTTAAGTGGATTTACAGATTCAGTTTTGATTAAATAAAAATTGGCAATATTCCCTCAAACCAATATTAGCAAAAGCCAGTCATAAAATGGCAGAGATGACATTTCTTTTATTCTTAGCAACATCTATGGTAGAAATTATGACAACCAAATCAGACCTTACAAGTCAGCCAAAATATAAGAAATCACTAAGAGATTATTTAAAATATAGATTTAGGCCAGGCAAGGTGGCTTACACCTGCAGTCCCAGAACTTTGGGAGGCCAAAGCACGAGGATCACTTGAGCCCAGGAGTTTGAGACCAGCCTAGGCAACACAGGGAGATCCTATCTCTACAAAAAACTTTAAAAGTAAATAAATTAAATATAGATTCAAATCCAATAACAACAAACCTTACCATAAGGGAATACTGTACACCTTGAGATATTGCCTAATGATAACAGTTCACATGCGTATGTATTTCACAAATAAATATTTATAATTATAAATAAATAAGGGAATAAATATTTAGTTTTTACTGCCCTCGGCTATGGATACTTCATAGTTTTCATTCACTATATCTATACCCATCTTCTCTAGTGGCATATGAGAATACATCTTTGCTCCTACATCTGTCCATATGTTTATCGATTAACTACGACACAACAAGAGCTTCTATATTCTTATCTTTGCTGACTATATTCCCTAAGAACTATCAGTCTCTGTCTTTCCCATGCATATCTGAAAGTATGATCACCCTTCAAAGCTCAGTTCAGGTCTACAGTCTTCCACAAAACCTTCCTCCAAGGTTAACAGACCCAGACCACTCTTTCCTACCTCTGATCCTCACGACACATTCCACACTACTCTCAGAACACGTAACATATGCTTTCTGAGAATTACTGCTACTGTGAGATACTGATACTACGTGAATCAATCACACATCTCTAGACTAATAAGAACAGAAAAAAATAAGGTAATACAAATCAAGGCTGGGCTCTAAACCCTTCAGAAACATTATCGCATTTAATTCTCACAAGAATTCTAACATAGATTGTTATTATCTCCATTTTTGAAGCAAGAAAATGGAGGGCCAAAGACACTAAACATTTCTAAAGGTTGCAGAATTAGCTAGGCTGAGAGTTATGGGTCAAGATCTTGTCTCTCCAACTAGACTACAGGCTCCCTCTAGGGCAAGATTCTTATCTTGTGTAATTCTAAAACTCACTCCACTTTACACAGTACATGATTGGTATTTAAATACTGCTAACTTTATGGTTCAAATCAACAAAACCAGTCAGCGTGGTGGCTCACACCTGTAATTCCAGCACTTTGGGAGGCTGAGGTGGGTGGATCATGAGGTCAGGAGTTCGAGACCAGCCTGGCCAACATGGTGAAACCTCGTCTCTACTAAAGATACAAAAAAATAGCCGGGTGTGGAGGCAGGCGCCTGTAATCCCAACTACTCAGGAGGCTGAGGCAGGAGAATTGTTTGAACCTGGGAGGCGGAGGTTGCAGTGAGCTGAGATCGCGCCATTGCACTCCAGCCTGGGTGACAGGGCAAGACTCCACCTCAAAAAAAAAAAAAAAAAAAAAATTAGCCGGGTGTGGTGCCAAGTGCCTGTAGTCCCAGCTACTTGTAAGGCTGAGGCACGAGAATCGCTTGAACCCAGGAGGCGGAGGAGGTTGCATTGAGCCAAAATTGCACCACTGCGCTCCAGCCTGGGCAACAGAGCAAGACTCTGTCTCAAAAACAAACAAACAGAAACAAATCAATAAAACCTCTTAACTAACTTCTGTGTCTATTTTATCTTCCATTCCAGCAAGCCATAGTATTTATATCACTACTATACACACCCTAACTTCAAAAATAGCTTTCGCTGGCTGGGCGAGATGGTTCATGCCTATAATCCCAGCACTTTAGAAGGCCGAGGTGGGTGGATCACTTGAGCTCAGGAGTTTGAGACCAGCCTGGGCAATATGGCGAGGCCCTGTCTCCACAAAAAGATACAAAAAATTAGCCGGGTGTGGGGGTGCGTGCCTGTAGTCCCAGCTACTTAGTGGGCTGAGGTGGGAGGCAGAGGTGAGAGGATTGCTTCAGCCTGGAAGGCGGAGGTTGTAGTGAGCTAAGATCGTGCCACTGCACTCCAGCCTGGGCAATAGAGCAAGACCCTGTCCCCTCACCAAAAAAAAAAAAAAAAAAAAAGTTTTTGCTGATTTTGCCATAAACTTTCCTTGATAGAAACTACATATAGCAATTCTAAAAGTATAACTGCTGACAAGGAAGAATATAACTTGTAAAAAGGCAGGAATTCTAGCATAGAAGTATCAGAATTATTCTAATTACTATATAAGTAAGATGATCTGTCATCTTCCCTATTGCAAGCACTGAGGAATGAAATGTGTAAAAATTAAAGACTTTCACATTAACTATTCAGCCAATTCATTTTGCATATTCAACATGTCACCAAATAAGAAAGTCAAGTTAGGTTTCAATCTAACAGCGCTAGCCCACATATATACCTCTGATTGTAACTTAGATTAACTTTTAAAAGTTCTTACTGTGCACCCTGAAGCCAAAGCTGCAGCTCTGAAGCAATCTTCTGCCTTTTTGGTCAAAACTTGAAGTTCTTTCATTGAGGGTGCACGGAAGTAATAGATTAATTCAGAATAAGAGGGAATAATATTGGGTTTTACACCACCATTTTTTATTATACCTATAAAAAGAACCAAATTACTAGAATTAAGCTTGGTGACCATTTCTTTAAGCTTAAATACACTCATTAAGTTTTCCAGCCAATGTGTTCATAAAGAAAAATAATTTAAACTTACTAGCTCCACCAATATACCAATCAAAGATTTTGTTATGTTGTACAACTGAAATTTCTATACGTAGGGTGATATTTTTTGGCTGATAAGAAAAAATAATTATCCATATGCACTTCATTCAAAAGAATTTATATAATGTTAAGAAATTATGATCCAGACTACAATGAAACTTAGAAATTATATAACCACAAAAAAATTTAGTAACATCTTAAGCTTTCTGGAAAAGATTTTACCATACCTCAACAATGGTATGAGGTTCTATAATTACCCTCATACCTCAGGAATCCCATGAACATTTTAAATGGCATTTAGCTCTAGGAAAAATAATTTTCATGCCAAGAAAAAACCAACGCAGGTCAAAGATCACTAAGTATTATCAACTGTCAAAACAAATGCATTTATTTGGAATTATAAAGAATTAAGATTTATTCATTCAAAGTAATAACTAAAATAGATACAAAAAATCCAATGTCATATGACCTACTTTAAAAAAATATTTCTACACATTCCTGTTTGTTCCTTTTAAAGAAACTAAAGCAGGAAAACTGGTAAAAGTACAATCACAAATTGACCTCAGGCTATAGCAAAATCAGGTAAAGAATAGATATTAAAATATAACAATTTCCTAAATCATAAGGAAATAAATTAAAAAACAAATGTGTGCCTTCAAGAAAGTGCTTTATGACTGTATTTATATTATGGTGATATATATATATAATTTTAAAAGACATTATTCAGGACCAGGTTTGGTGGCTCACACCTGTAATCCCAGCACTTTGGGAGGCTGAGGTGGGCAGATCACTTGAAGCCAGGAGTTTGAGACCAGCCTGGCCAACATAGCAAGACCCCGTCTCTGCAAAAAATGCAAATATTAGCTGGGTTTGGTGGTGCTTGCCTGCCTGTAATCCCAGCTATTTGGGAGGCTGAAGCAGGAGGATCACTTGAACCCAGGAAGCAGAAGTTGCAGTGAGCCAAGATTGCACCACTGCACTCCAGCCCAGGCAACAGAGCAAGACTGTCTCAAAAACAAAAAATCACACAAAAAGATATTACTCAGGACTAACAGCACTTAGGTAAAACTAACAGTTATTATATCTTTTTTTTAATTGACAAAATTTGGTTATCATTAAGAAATAATGAGGACAACTGGAAAATCAAGATCCAATTTTCAAACACCCACCAAAAGAACACAGCTCCTTACATAAAACCTTTATCTTTGATACTCAAAGATGACATTCCATATATGTACAATAATCAAAACTGTCTTTCTACCCCTATATAGACAAACATCTTAGTATCCTGTCACATGAATTTCTGAAAATATGCTTAAAAATCAGAATATTCATATGAAGTACAAAAATATTTCCAAAATTTTAAAAATTGAATATTAAATAATTATACTGCACTGAACTATAGTAAGCACCATCTATTATAGAAGGTATTTGACATTCATACCATGAACTCTCCAGGTTGGTTTCATTTGCTGTCTGAACACAGATAGATTGTTATAGGCCAGCACAGCAGCATCTAATGCATTTAATCCTTCCCAGGGATAAGAAGCAGAATGAGATGCTTTTCCGTAGTATTTCACAGTCACACTAGGAAATAAAAAATCATTTGAAATTACTTTTGTTATTATTGCTAAAGTAAGAAAATCCAGGTAGTCAGAATTACCCAACTACTATTCAAAATTAATTCACGTTGCTGGACTTTTGATTTGCAAATTTTTTGTAGTAATAACACTGCAATTTATTTATGTTAGTTATAGTTTATTATTAGGTAACATAGTGCTTGACACAAAGAAAGCATTCCCAAAAAAGAGAGAAAAAGAGAACAGATTAAATGTATACACAATCTAATGCAAACATGCAATATGGTATCAGGTGCTGAAATTACAAAAAAAAAAAAAAATGGATCCTGTATGTTTTTACACAGCACTGTGATGATTCTGTATCGAAAGTCTGCAAAAAATCAGAAATTCTGTCTTAAGAGGTGGAAGGTCAGGAAACACAGAAAGGAGTTACTATTTGAAGTGGGTTAAGACAACCTCTGAAAATCAGATTATATTCAACGTTATCACAAGATACCCTAGTATTAAAGCAGTTGTTCCTGACCAATATCCAATATTTTATTAATGTTCCAAAATGCCTACATCACTAATATTTTACATTTTTATAAATGGTTACTCCGCTTACAAATAGTTCTCACACCAGTCTAACTGCTCTAATACAATTAAAAAAAAAAAAAGATTAAAGAAAGGATTGGGTGTTGAATAGTTACTTATAAAGCTCTGTGATTGACATGCTTAGATAACACTTTTTAAACCTGATTAATAGTACCCACATTTAGGTGATTAGAAAACCAATCTGGACTTATTTTAATGGGTTAGATTCAGGAGTCCTTAGAATGCTTATGATATTTCTTCTCAACTGATTCCAGACATTCTATTAGCAGGACAAAAATCAAGTAAAAACATCAAACATGTATTAGATTTCAGGATACTGTATTGTTATTTTCTTGATATATATCTTATCACCATGACCTTGAAATGAATTTTTTTTTTGATACTCATCTTGCTCTGTCACCCTGGCTGGAGTGCAGTGTCGTGATCACAGCTCACTGCAGTCTCCACCTCCCTAGTTCAAGCAATCCTCCTCTGCCTCAGCCTCCCACAGATGAATAGCTGAGACCACAGGAGTGCTCCATGCCCAGTTATTTTTTTATTTTTTTTGTAGAGGCAGGGCTTCACCATGTTGCCCAGGCTGGTCATGAACTCCTGGGCTCAAGAGACTCTCCTGCCTTTATGTCCCTAAGTGCTGTGATTACAGGTGTGAGCCACCTGGCCTGGCAAAACTGGAATTTTATCACAACTGGTGATAAATATTATAAAAACGAAAAGGATTATATGGAATTATTTTCAAGACATACTATTTAATTTTAAAAAGCCAGAACAATATAGAGTGGAATACTTGAGGAAAACCTTCTTTCACAATTTAATTTATACAGGATTCTATTTATGTCCCATAAGTACACCAAAAACACTCTGAAAAGGATACATACCTCTAGAAAAAGGACTGGATTTGGGAAAGGTGGTCAGCAGGATTGCTTTATCTTATTCATTAGAAATCTGTGGTTGGGCCCAGTGGCTCATGCCTGTAATTCCAGCACTTTGGGAGGCCAAATCGGGTGGATCACTTGAGGTCAGGAGTTCAAGACCAGCCTGGCCAACATGGTGACCCTGTCTCTACTAAAAATACAAAAATTAGCTGGGTGTGGTGGTGCTCGCCTGTAATCCCAGGTCCATGGGAGGCTGAGGCAGGAGAATCCCTTGAACCCAGAGGTGGAGGCTGCAGTGAGCTGAGATTGCGCCACTGTACTCTAGCCTGGGTGACAAAGCCAGATTCTCTCGAAAAAAAAAAAAAAAAAGAATTTTTAAGAAAAGTGGATTAGTAATTAAAAAAAAAAAAAATGAATTCTTGATCTTGTTCTTTTTTTTTTTTTTTTTTTGAGATGGAGTTTCACTTGTCGGGTGGCCAGGCTGGAGTGCAATGGCACGATCTCGGCTCACTGCAACCTCTGCCTCCCAGGTTCAAGCAATTCTCCTGGCTCAGCCTCCCGAGTAGCTGGGATTACAGGTGCCCACCACCAAGCCTGGCTAATTTTTGTATTTTTAGTAGAGATGGGGTTTTGCCAAGTTGGCCAGGCTGGTCTCAAACTCCTAACCTCAGGTGATCCACCTGCCTTGGCCTCCCGAAGTGCTGGGATTACAGGTGTGAGCCACTGCACCTGACCTCTCTTTTCTATCTTAAAAGATGACCAATGAAGGCCAGGTGTGATGGCTCATGCCTGTAACCCCAGCACTTTGGGAGGCCAAGGTGGGTGAATCACTTGAGGTTAGGAGTTCAAGACCAGCCTGACCAACACGGTGAAACCCCATCTCTACTAAAAATATGAAAATTAACTGGGCGTGGTGGCGCACGCCTGTAATCCCAGCTACTCAGGAGGCTGAGGAAGGAGAATCACTTGAACCTGGGATGTGGAGGTTGCAGTGAGCCAAGATCGTGCCACTGCACTCTGGTCTAAGCAATTGAGTGAGACTCAGTCTCCAAAAAAAAAAAAAAAAAAAAAAAAAGAGATGATCAATGAGAAAGCT
Organism: Pongo abelii; assembly: GCF_028885655.2. NCBI lineage: Eukaryota > Metazoa > Chordata > Mammalia > Primates > Hominidae > Pongo > Pongo abelii. The sequence goes on along the minus strand of NC_071990.2, from coordinate 89,870,540 downwards.
AAGAAGGCGCAGACACTAAGAGAAGGCCTGGGGTCAAGTGCGCTGACTTCAGAACCAAGACCAGGAAGCCTAACCTTAAGTCCCAGAAGGGTAATGAGCTGCAGAGCCTGCCTGCATATGCAGGCTCCTTCTAGTCAAAGGCAAGGGCAGAGATTTCTAATCCCTAGTGTTTTCTAGAGATGGACTGGACTAGTTTACCACCACCCTTGAAATCAAAGTTCAAAGATTCCTCCTACTGTCACAGTACCAATTCCCAGTGATAAGAAGGAAGATACCCTAATAGTTAAAATGATCACCCTTTGAAAACAGGGCCTGGTAAGGTGCTAAGAGGTGGGATACCCGGGTACAATCTAGAAGCACTGCTGTGATGGTTCTGCTATCACTCCCTAGGTACCGAGCTACTTCTGAGGAAAACACAGAGTTTTGCTGAAGCAACTGAGCACTGGCTCCTTGTGCCTGGACCATTAACTACTATGGTTACTACTATGGTTGCAATTTCTGGTATAAAAAATCCAAACCACTTCAATGATGTGTGCTCCTAGGTACTAAAAAGTGAGTTCTTCAACATAAAGAAAGACAAATACAAGGTTTCAGCACCAGACAAATCGGAAAAGCACAGAATGAGAAGTTCCACAAAAATCATAGCTACTCATGTTTCATATTCTCTCTCAGGACATAATTTATCCTCTCTGCAAAGAACTCAAATTAAAGTAAATAAAATGGATAAGTGTATTTTCTTCCCATATCTAACAGAACGATCTCTTGCAAATCTATTCGGCTGCAAAGACAATTTCACATCAAAGGAGAGATGTTTTCCAGACACCAGATTATTGACAGTTCAAAAGAGAACTTAATTGTCAACATGTTTGTTATTCCTATGGTTTCTAAGTGCTACTATTTTAATACTCCAATTATGAACACCATAATGAATGTCAATTAGAAGAGGCTTGCCAAATGTCATTGTCTTTCAATTTACTTCTTAAATGTACAAATGTGGAGTTTTCGTCTCTGGTTTAGACATAAAAGTATTCTATAGCCTGTGTTCCCCTAAGAAGTTTATCTTCAACTTGATTACTCACTCATGTTCAGCCATATCTGGTAGATAAGCAGCATTCTCTTGTGATGGATGGGCCATAAAAACAACATCAAGATTTGTAAAAGCCCCTGCTTCAATTAAATCAATTTTGCCACCACCATCTTCTTCTGCAGGGGTTCCCAGGACAATTACCTAGAAGGAAATACTCATGTCAGGGAAAAACACAAAATCCTCATAGGAATATATCAAACAGGTTCACCTGCATATGTATTCACAATCTACATTAAAGTCCTTAACCTATTAAGAGAGGTTTTGTTCTATGACGCTTACGCAGTGGGCATCAACAAATGGTGCTAAATTAATCACAAAATGTACACTGTTATACCAACTTGGTGCAAAGTATGTACTAAAGACACTATAAAAAGCTTTTCCCAATTTTACAAGTCAACTAATTGCAAAGATAAAAAAAAAAATACTACAAGTTTAGTTCCTCAAAATTTGTTAGGATTTGTTTCAAAAAGCTTCCTTTCGATTAAGCCTTTCAGTGTATGTATATAATTATTCTTAACTACTTTACGAGTCAGGAACTGTTAACTTACTACTTATCCTCACAACAACCCTGTGAGGTAGGTGGGCGATCTCTATCATCATTTTACAGGGGGTGTTTTTGAGGAATTGAGTGAAGTGTCTTGCCCCAGGTCACAGAGCAAGTCTTCAGGCAGAATTAGGATTAGATGTCCTGATCTTCTGGCCTAAACTCTGATTCCTCACTGGGCTACCTACTTTAAAAGTCTGAACTCATTAATCCTTTATGAAGAACATTAAACAAGTCTTAATGCCACAGTTAGAAACAGCCAACTATTACACAAACTTACTAATTCGATTCCACCAGTTCAACCAGGCAGATTTATTGGTCACCAAACACCTAATTAAACAAAAGAGAACTTTACAGAATAAACATTTTACTTTGATATTTAAGCTTAACTTCTTCAAACAATTTTAAAAATCAAAATAAACAACTAATATATTTTCAAGATCATGTATAAGAACACAATGAAACAAGCTGGAAAAGTCTTGGCTTGCAAAGGAAATCAACTTAAATTCCATTTTTAGATAATTAATAACTTAACCTTGCTAAAACTGAGAACAACCATTTGAATAGAAGTGTGGGCCGGGAGCGGTGACTCATGCCTGTAATCCTAGCACTGTGGGAGGCCGAGGTGGGCGACTCACCCGAGGTCCGGAGTTCGATACCAGCCTGGCCAACATGGCGAAATCCTGTCTCTACTAACAAATGCAAAAATTAGCTGGGCATGGTGGCACGCACCTGTAATCCCAGCTCAGGAGGCTGAGGCACGAGGATCGCTTGAACCCGGGAGGCGGAGGTTGTGGTGAGCCGAGATAGCACCACTGCATTCGGCCTGGGCGACAGAATGAGACTCTGTCTCAAAAAAAAAAAAAAAATGTACATTTCTCAAAGTTTAGCTTTTTTTGGCGGTTCTACAGTGCTCAAACTCTGACATGAAGCCGCTGCCTTTTTTTTTTTTTTTTAAGAGGGGGCCTCGCTCTGTTGCCCAGGATGGAGTGCTGCGGCGCGATGTCGGCTCACTGCAACCTCTGCCTCCTGGGTTCAAGAGATTCTCCTGCCTCAGCCTCCTGAGTAGCTGGGATTACACGCGTGAGCCACCACACCCAGCTAATTTTTTTTTTTTCTTTTTGGTATTTTAGTAGAGACAGGGGTTTCACCATGTTGGCCAGGCGGGTCTCGAACTCCAGACCTCAACTGATCCGCCCACCGCTCTTCATTCTTAACCCTTAACTCATTAAATACGATATGTCTCTCGCTGACTACTCAGAACCTTTCAAAAACGTGGTTGAAGCGAAATCTCTCCAGTGTTTTGTGACACGGCAAAGCATGCTTCCCCCAACCCAAACAAAAACCGAACAAATGCAAAAACGAGCCCCCAGAGACAGAAAAAAGAAGGCAGCTAAAGTGAAAAAGCCACAAAAGATGTAGTGTTAGGATAAAAGAGGAAGGTTACTGACACTGTGGGAAATGAGCTAAAGAGTATGAAAATAAAACATTTGTTTTCCCCTTAATCTGAATGACGATTGAATCTTAGCTCATAGTGTAGAATATACCATCTGGAAAAGCAGAGTAACACAGGATTAAACTTGCCCTACGACAAACATAAACGACATTTCCCCGTTTAAGGAGTCGAGGTATTTCTTAAAATCATAAAACAAAAAAATTAACACTTAAGGATGAACTCATCTATGTATAATGCTCATTCACTTCCCCTTTATTTGTATACTTCTAGGGGTTTGGTGGTTCTAGCGACTGAAAATTCCTATCCAAATACCAATGACTTGAATCACAACATTTTCTAGGACTGCCACAAACAAAAGATTTATTTGGAGACTAATAAAAAGGGGCCGTATGATTCCCTACAAAAAGTTATTTCCTCCTGAGATTGATGACACAACCTTGTCAGCAAATTGCTGTTGCCTCTCAGTTACCAAAAATAACCCGTAACAAACACCAGGCTTGGGTGTAAGTTCTTTCCTAAGGGAACAACTCAGCAGAGCTGTTTATAACTAGAGAGGAGGAAACAATAATCTGCAAGATGTCGCCAGGTCGGCAACGCGAACTGACTTTGACGGGGGTTCAGTTCTGCTCCTGCGCCGAGGCGAGGCCCGCAGGTTTAGCGCGGTCCCGCACACACCTGCCCCGGGCGGGAGGGCACCAAGGCGCGCGGGGCGCACGAGAGTCCCGCCCGACCCGGGCATTCGGACAGCGTCCCGCACCCGGGCCCCACCTCACCTTCACTGGCGGAGGCGGCCTGGGGAGGCCCTCTAAGGCCCCCCTCACGCCCAGCGCGGCCGCCGCCCCGACCTCGGCAATGAGGTTGTGGCCGCAAGCGTGGCCGATGCCGGGCAGCGCGTCGTACTCGCAGAGGAAGCCCAGGTGCAGCGGGCGTGGCGTGGCGCTCGGCGCCCGGGCCTCCGGCGGCTCCCACTCGGCGCGGAAGGCCGTGGGCAGCTGGTAGTGCGGCTGCACTGCCCAGGAGGCCGCGGGCGGCTCCCGCTCGAAGAAGTGCGTCAGCACGCGGTGGGCATGGTGCTCCTCGTAGGCCAGCTCGGGCTGGCTCCAGATCGCGCGGCTCAGGGCCCCCAGCCGCTCGGCCGCCTCGTCTATGCACTCCGCCGCGCGCAGCTTCAGTAGCTCCAACTCGGAGCGGCCATCGCATGCGCCCCCTTCCACGGGCCGCTCCCCTCCGGGCCTCATGCTGCCTAAGCCCGCTGCTCTCGGCGCCCTCTCGCTCTCTGGCTCGGCCGCTGGTAGCGACCGCCCGCGCACGCGCCCAGCGGCCTCCAGGACCCCGGCGGAGCGCGCACGCCGGCCACACGGCTCCCAGGGCGCCGCCCCCAGTCCCGGGGCCGCCCCCGGCGCCCCGCGGTAAACGCTGGCGGCCGCACGCATCCTACCAGGCGCTCTGCCCCGCCGTGGGGTTTTGGGGGTGCTGTGGAGAAGGCGGGGCTCGGGACTCTTCCACCTCCTTGGCTGCTCTGGCCTTTGAGTTATGCTCTAAGATTATCGATTACTTTTCCGTTGTTGCTTATTTCCCACAGCAGCAGAATGAGAACGGTTATTAGTTAATAGCCATCAGAGACAGACCAAGTGGAACACAGTCCTCGGAAAAACGCCACTCTGTAGCATTAGTAATTAAAGACCTCACAAGGTTTGTATTTCCTGAAGGAGCCCCTCAGTGTCAATGCTGTACTAACGAAGGTACTGTACATAAGTTTCGGTACTGCCCCCACTTTCTTCTCCTTGAGGTTGCATTACTAAAAGCTGCAGCTACTCTCTACAGTTTTCTCATTAGTTACTAATGTCTGGAACAGCAGCTAGATTATGCAGTAAGCTCTTGGTATGTATTACCTATTATATAATAATTTATTTGAATAGAGTAGAACTAAAAATTTGAAATGAGTTAAAACCAAAGAGTTAAAAGATTTATGGTAGTAAATATTCATACTGTTTTGTTGATTTGGACAGTTGTCTTGAACAGCTTTGAAAGGGAACATATGACAGGTTTCGTTTATAATTTTAATTGATGCTGAACTCCATTAACATGATATGTGCAGCTGGTGTTACATTATAACTGAGTTTTTTCTCCAGAGTGAAGCACAAAGTCTGAAAAACTGTTGTTGACGGTATGCCTATTAATAACACTGTAGATGTTTATATTCTGAGGTTTTCCACATATTAAAAGCTTCTATCAGCTCTTCATACCCTATCATCTTTCCTTAATTTGTCTCAACTATGTTAAGTGGGACACAATATATTAATGTGATAAACCAAATGTATATTTTGAAAATAAGTCTAAGGGAAGCTAACATGCATGAAGACTATCAACTACTGTTTTTACTACTCTATATGCTAATAATACCAGAGTAAATGTCACAATCCATTCGCGTCTGAAAACTTTCTTTCTCAGTTAACACTCCAACAAAAACTCAGCTCTAAAAACAACAAATGTGTTATTAAATTCCTGGGCCCCCTTGGCAATACTTAATAAATCTTTCTCTGGTATTCTGCTGACGAAAATTTCCCCTGTATCCACGAGATTCAATATTATCCTGCTCAGTTAGTTGGCTAAAAAAAGGGGAGAGGGGGGATTGGAGAGCAAAAGCAATAGGTGACATTTGTAGAGCAATTACTCTGTGCTAGGCACTGTTCCAAGGGCTTAGCATGTGTTAATTCATTTAATCCTCATAGCAAACTATGAGGTGGTTAATGTGGTTATTTATCTTCACTTTACAGATGTATGTCCAAGATTATAGAGCTAGTAAGTAGTGGAACCACTGTAGAACAGAAGCCAGAGTCAACCTCCAGTGGCTGACTTTCAGCCACCATGGTCTATTGCTTGTGTAAACATACATGCAAATTCATAAATGCATCTACAGCTTATCTATTCAAATCAGAACCCACAACACTCATTTTGAATAAATTTTACTGCAGCAACTCTGCCTGCTGACATCAGTAGAACCCATGTTCGCCCTCCTCAGGCATCAATAAACAGCAACAGAAAAGGGATGCATATAATTTCATATAGAAGCTGCTATTTATATTGCTTTGCAGCAATTAACAAAGCTGCCACTTGAGGTAGAGGAAAGACAGATTCATTTTAAGCTCTATTCCTTGTGTATATATGTGGGTGGGTGGGTGGGTATACATGCCCACAGGCATGTATGTATTCAGTTTCTACTGTTGACACCTTGTATTTCTTGCTTATGGTATTTTGCACTCTTGAATTCATTTATTTGATAAACTGTGATAACTTGCTGACCGTTTATCTTCCCCTCCAGCCTTTAAACTCTTTCGTTTTCCCACTGCATTCCCCAGCACCTAACATCTTATGGTCAGCGTTTCCTCTGTGTTAATAAATATTTGTTGGCTGATTATTCTTCTTGAATCTAATAAACTAACTGAATAATGGCAGCAATTAATCATTAAACGACACTGACTACCAATAGACATTGTTATGCTTCTTCCTAGACTTCTCAGTCCTTTATGTGGAGCTGGGGGCAGGAAGAATTGCTTCTGGAAGCTGATGGAGTTGGACATGTGGCCTTCTAGAATCTGGTCAGCTCATAAATTCTTACTATTACTTTCATTTGTACCCGTAATATTCATACAACTGTCTACCCTATCCATGTGCTACTGGTAAGGAACCTGTATATTTTTATTAGAAACAAAAAAAAATGTATACAAGCTCCCTTCCTTTAGCTGGTGCTGGATCTGAGGAAACAAGACAATATCCAGAATTTAGTATTAAGATGTATAACCTTTTTGGGAGGGTGAGAGGAGTACAGATAGTTCTTTCTTGAGGACTGGTTTTAAAGTATATAAATGTTCTTTCTCAGCTCCTGATGAGAAAAAAGGGGAAAAAACATATAAAGATTCCTCTTCTTTCCTGGCTGCTTAGAAAATCAGCTGTCATCACAACTGACTCAATAACTATGAGAACAGGACATTCATGACAAATGAGTGCTTTGGTGGAAAGAGTAGATCAAAAATTTCCTTTACCCTGGAAAAGCAACTAAAATACAGCCAAATTGTACAAGACTATACTGGATATTATTTTGGGCTTCAGATTCAGAACTCCTTTTGCAAGGCAGCAGGCTTTTGTATGGTTTATATTCTTTGAATTAAGATAGAAATAATAAAATAAAATCCCCAACATAGCAAAGCATGAGGTCATGGCAAAGCATGAGCTAAATGGGAAAAAAAAGTTTTTGAAAACATAGAAAAAGGAATGGAATGAAAAATAAAATGAAGAAAATTAAAGGTAGAGAAAAAGTAAATAGAAGTACCAGAAAGCTTCAGTGCAGGATTTCAGGAATGAAAAGCAAACAAACAAAAATAATTGTGGGGGGCCAGGCGCAGTGGCTCACGCCTGTAATCCCAGCATTTTGGGAGGCCGAGGCGGGTGGATCACGAGGTCAGGAGGTCGAGACCATCCTGGCTAACATGGTGAAACTCCGTCTCTACTAAAAAATACAAAAAATTAGCCGAGCGTGGTGGCACGCACCTGTAGTCCCAGCTACTCGGGAGGCTGAGGCAGGAGAATGGCGTGAACCCGGGAGGCAGAGCTTGCAGTGAGTCGAGATTGCGCCACTGCACTCCAGCCTGGGTGGACAGAACGAGACTCCGTCTCAAAAATAATAATAATAATAATAATTGTGGGGGAAAGGAATAAAAAGTGCAAAAATGATTTGATCCAAGGACAGAGTGCAGATATTTCACCAAAAAAAAATCAAACTTATAATACCTTCAAAATATACGATATTTCCAAAAGTGCACGTGAATCCAGCCTACATTGTTTCAGTTTAACAATACTTGGACCTACAGCAATTTTCTCCTGAACAAAATGCTGGCCACTGCACGATCTGGGGACTGCTGCTGCCAGCATGGAGAAGAAGCAAATCACAGTGTCACTCTAGTATATTGGTCATTTACAACATTCTCCTAAGCATCGCCAGACACACATGCAAACTTGGTTAACTCCAGAAACCTCTCTAGCTGAAACAAACATGTAACACGCACTAGATAGCACATTTAAAATCAATCTGGGCTAAGGTGTTGGAAGAGCTGGTTGTCATATGGCAGAAAGCAGACAACTAAGAGAGTAGGTGAGCAGAAAGGTGAATTTGATTGGGGATGAAGGGACATAGAGGAAGTATACGACACATTGCTAAGGAATTACAACTTTAGCTGGTTTTGGTGGCTCATGCCTGTAATCCCAGCACTTTGAGAGGCCGAGGTGGGAGGATAGCTTGAGCCCAGGGGTTCAAAACCAGCCAGGACAACAGAGGGAGACCCTGACTCTACAAAAAACAAAATAAAATAAAATAATAAAGTAAATAAGCCAAGCATGGTGGCACACACCTGTGGTGCCAGCTACTCTGGAGGCTGAGGTTTGGGGATTGCTTGAGCCCGGGAGGTCAAAGCTGCAGTCAGTGAGCATGATTGCACCACTGCACTCCAGTCTGGGCAACAGAGTGAGACTTTGTCTCAAAGTAAAATAAAATAAAACTTAGACAATGGCTAAACTATTGGATGTTATTAAGCAGGAGAGAGACAAGATCAGAAATTTGTTCTACAAGAATAATTGACTATGTGGAAGATGAATTGGAAACAGACTTAGGTCTGAGATAAGTTAAAAGCTTTTGCAGGCCGGGCGCAGTGGCTCACACTTGTAATCCCAGCACTTTGGGAGGCCGAGGTGGGCGAATCACTTGAGATCAGGAGTTTGAGACCAGCCTGCCCAGCATGGTGAAACCCCATCTCTACTAAAAACACAACAATTAGCTGGGTGTTGGGGTGGGCGCCTGTAATCCCAGCTACTCAGGAGGCTTAGGCAGGAGAATCACTTGAACCTGGGAGGTGGAGGTTGCAGTGAGCCAAGACTGTGTCACTGCACTCCAGCCTGGGTGACAGAGTGAGACTCTGTCTTTAAAAAATAATTTAAAAAATTATAAATAAATAAAAGGTGCTTGCAAAGTCCAAGGATTCCAGAAACATTCCATGGGCAGAAGTGGCCAGACTTAATGCCTCACTGAATGTCTGTTTAGGTAAAGAAGGTGCTGCAGAGAAAGGGGGAAAGAGAACTGAAGTTTCTCGGGTTAACAGCTGAGTGAATGGTAAAGCCATGAAACAAAATAGGGGAAATAAGAGTGAGGGGCAAATTGATGGATGTGCATTAGACACGTGGAGAGGAGGTGGATGCAGTTGTCCAGGAGGAGACCAGCAGAGCACCAAGGAAAGTGCATTTCTACATAGCTAGTATGAGTAATGGTATACCCAGAGGGGAATTAAACCATCCAGGGAGTGAGTGAGTTGAAAGGGAAAAATGTAAGCTGAGGAAACAACCCTGAAAAACAAAAAGGGAATGAGCAAAAATACCTGGCAGACCCTTGCTTCTGCTGGGCAAGATTATATTACAACTCGTTTTCAAGTTCTGTACGGATTTCTTCAAATGGCCCACAAAGTGAAGGCAGTGACTTTAAAGCCCTGAATGTCCTGGTACCTGATGACCTGAGGCTCCCTTTGGCTTCCCTTCTCTTGGCAGTGAGATTAGCTGCTCTGTTTTCCATCACTATTCCTGGAAATGAGGACAGGGAGGTTCTGAGAGGACAGGCTTTTCCTTTGCCCTGATTCCCCACAGTGTGTACAAAACAACACTGCAAAGACGTAACCCAGCTTGTGGTTAACAAGAACATTTCTCTCCTACCGTTACGGCTTAGGAAAATGGGTGGAGAACTTTGACTGCCCCTGGTCCTCTATACAACATCTAGAGCTTGGGCCCTGTGCAGTGCTGTTAAAGTCCTTGAAGAGATTCCTACATTGATCTCTCAAGCAATGTGTTCACCTCGACCCTGTACATACCATGGTTAATAATTACTTTTACTAAGGATTCACTTCTCAAACTTCCTGGTCATTTTGTTGCTACATATTTCAAAGATGCTAGCAGGAATGGATGGCAGGTATAGATGGTCACAGGGTTACAGTCCTCAAGGTGTTCTGTGGGAATAAATTTTTATTAAAAATGTGATAAGAAGTCATTAATAAAAATATGTGTGTTCTAAAAATTAGTAAATAGGACAGGACTGGTGCTTCATGCCTGTAATCCCAGCACGTTAGGAGGCCAAGGCAAGAGGACTGCTTGAGCTCAGGGGTTCGAGACCAGCCTGAGCAACATGGTGAGACCACCCCCCCATCTCTACAAAAAAGTTAACAAAAAAAAATTAGCTGGGTGTGGTGGTATGTCCCTGTAGTCCCAGCTCTCTGTCTCTGCATGTGCATATGCTCACGTTTGTGTAACAAATATAATTTGTTTATGGCTGGGGCCCTTTTGCAGCTTCTCCGTTTGCTCCATTTTTATCTTTAGGCCAGACTTGAGGCATTAAATTCAAATCCAGACCACTGATGGTTATTATATATTTTATTGAATGCTTTGAAGGGAGATAAAGAAAGCATTACATCATACCTTGCACTGTAAACTTTCCTTAAAATGCTTTAAGCATTTCTCTTTTCCCCCAGAACCTCTCTCCCTCTGGCAACTGACTCATCTCTCCTTTCCTTCCTATGTATACCCAACAGCCACTCCAGCTGGGGCTCCACCCTTATCACCTTATTTATTTATTTGAGACAGGGTCTTGCTCTGCCACACAGGCCAGAGTGCAGAGGTGTGATCACAGGTCATTGCTGACTCAACCTCCCAGGCTCAAGCAATCCTCCACCTCAGCCTCCAGAGTAGCTGGAACTACAGGTCCAAGTGCTAACCTCCAATGTGACTGTATTTGGCAGCAGGACTTTAGGGAGGTAATTAAAGTGAAATAAGGTCATAAGGGTGGCTCTTGCCTATAATCCCAGCACTTTAGGAGGCTGAGGCAGGAGAATGGCTTGAGCCTAGGAGTTCATGCACAGACCAGCCTGGCCAACATGAGACTTTACCTCTCCAAAAGAATACAAAAAATTAGCTGGGTGTGGTGGCACAGGACTGTAATCACGGCGCTTTGGGAGGCCTAGGCAGGAAGATTGCCTGAGGCCAGGAGTTTGAGACCAGCCTGAGAAACACAGCAAGACCCCATCTTCTCATGCAAAAAAATTTAAAAACTAGCTGGTCATGGTGGCATGTGCCTGTAGTCCTATCTATTAGGGAGGATCAACTGAGCCCAGGAGTTTGGTAAGCAATGATTGTGCCACTGCACTCCAGCCTGGGCAACACAGTGAGATTCGGTCTCTAAAAAAAACAAAGATTAAAAGGTTCTTCAAAAGCTTCATTTTACAGTCCTATTTGCTCTAATATTAAGTTTTCTATGTCAACTAACAAAAATTTCATCATTGCTATTATTGTAAGCTACCCGACTTCACTAAAACTAGCTTTCTTTGTTATAAATTAATTTGGCTTAGGGGAAAAGTTTGTTCAAGATGAACTATGGTAGAGATATTTATTTATTTGTTTATTTATTTATTTATTTATTTTTCTAAGACAGGGTCTCACTCTGTCACCCAGGCTGGAGTGCAGTGGTGCCATCTCTGCTCACTGCAACCTTTGCCTCCCAAGTTCAAGCAGTTCTTCCACCTCAGCCTCCCAAGTAGTTGGGACTCCAGGAGTGCACCACTACACCCAGCTAATTTTTGTATTTTTAGTAGTGACGGGGTTTTACCATGTTGGCCAGGATGGTCTCACCTCCTGACCTCAAGTGATCTGCCCGCCTTTGTGATCAGCACTTTGGCCTCCCAAAGTAAGCCACCATGCCAGGACTGATAGAGATATTTAATTCAATTTTTTTCAGGCAAATGTGATAGCTGGCCAATTTTTTTTTCTCGTTTTTTAAAATATTTTGTTTTTTAGAAACCTCACCTGGAAAATTTCCAAAAACCTAGAATGCCATTTTTATTACCATTGCAGAAAAGTAAATACTTTCTTCATTGTCTAATGCATACCAAGTGGCAGCAGTTGATGTTCTCATTTCTTTTCTTGTCTAAAATTAGCTTATAATTGTACCCAAGTGTTGTTGTTGGCAAGTGGTCCAATTTGTTTCTCCAGGAACACTTGACCATGCAGAGGTCTGCAACCATGAAGACATATAATATGGATCTATCATGTTGCTTTGAAAGTTTGATGCTGGGTGCAGGGTCTCATGCCTGTACTCCCAACACTTAGGGAGGCCAAGGCAGGAGAATGGCTTGAGCGTAGGAGTTTAAGACCAGCCGGGGAAATATAGGAAATATAGTGAGACCTTGTCTCTACAACAAATGCAAAAATTAAAAAAAAAAAAAAAAAAAAGAAATCTTGAAACCCCAGATTTGACCATAGCACTAAATACCAAGGGTTAGTACAAGACAAAATTAATTGTAGAACAGTGTATGCTGTTGAATGGAAGTGAACCAAAATTATATTGAAAATGTGAATAAAAGGCCTAAAAATCAAAGTTATTAAACTGGAATGTCCAATGGTTTATATTTACCATTAGAAGAGACCTATACCACATAAATTAATTTTAGAGTAATAGAGAAACTATCAGAGGAAACAAACAATGAATATGTCTGAAGGAAAGAGAGAAAAAAAGAGGGGGAATAAGGAAACAGTATGCAGCCGTAAAATTTTTACATTGCTGTAGTCTGGTCTAAATATTTCTATTTTTAAAATTGTCTGCAATAAAATAATAAAACAAAAAATTGTGATATGCATTTTTAGCCCAGGCATTACACAATGAAGGTGAAGTTTAAGAAAACAAGCTAAGCTAAATAAATAAATGGAAAGGCCAAAATAGCTAATTTATTATCAGCCTCTTTGTTTGCTTTCGATTAATGGCTAAATAATTTTCATGCAAGATCATATTAAACCCGAACTTATATGTTGCATGATAGGATCATCCACTGTAGTTGCTAAACCAAAATAATTTGATCTTCAAATACCTAAGGCTGTGAAATAAACAAATCCCCTATACATGAACTCAGATTCCAGTTTCAAACTCTGAAACTCTTTCTTTCTTTTTAGAGATGGGATCTCACTATGTTGCCCAGGTTGGTCTCAAACTTCTGGCCTCAAGGAATCCTCCCACCTCAGCCTCCCAAAGTGTTGAGATTCCAGGTGTGAGCCATTCTATCCAGCCTGAAATGCTTTCTATAAAGTGCTTCTTGTGTCCCATTTTGGACTTTCTATTAGCGTCACTGTATTTTTTTTAAATTAATGTAGAAACTCAGTAAGTGTTTATTAGTTTTTGGTTGATTTAATATCCAAAGCAGCAATTGTTAGTAAAGTTTCAGTGGAATTGAGAACCATGTATAAAGGAGAAATTATAACACTTTATAGAGAATCACCTTAATCAATCCATGATTCTAACAGGACAGCAAGCTTGTGGGAGTTGAAAAACCTTAAAAGCTGACGAAATAATCTGGAGGAAACATCTTGTACAAAATATCAACATGTCTGTAAGAGACTGTAGTAATGGCTTCCACCCTTAGCTTCCACTACTCATACCAGAGAAATTGTCTGACATCCCTTTGCTATACTACCACATTTTGGGGTAACTTTACAATGAAGTATAGAGTTCATCAAAAGAGAAATTTATTCTGAGGGAATCTGTAAGATTAATAAGGGCATGAAATGTGGACATTTTCCAAATATAAAGGTGTGTATTTGGTTAGAAATTTATTTTTTTTGAGACGGAGTCTAGCTCTGTTGCCCAGGCTGGAGTGCAGTGGTGTGATCTTGGCTCACTGCAAGCTCCGCCTCCCAGATTCATGCCATTCTCCCACCTCAGCCTCCCGAGTAGCTGGGACTACAGGCGCCCGCCACCACGCCCGGCTATTTTTTTTGTATTTTTAGTAGAGACGGGGTTTCACCGTGTTAGCCAGGATGGTCTCGATCTCCTGACCTCGTGATCCGCCCGCCTCGGCCTCCCAAAGTGCTGGGATTACAGGCGTGAGCCACTGCGCCTGGCCTCTGGTTAGAAATTTTAAAAGATTTAAGTATCATGAAGATGTATATGTTTGAAAATATTTTGCATATTAACATATTAGAAATAAATTACACTGAATTAGCAGAGTTAAGTGAACATGATTTAACTAATGTTCTTGGTAAGGACGTCTCTTGGTCAGTAAGATACTTGGGAACACAGATCTAACAAAGATGATGAAACCTCACAGTTTGACATTGAAGTGGCCACAGGCATTCTGGGTTCCAACTAAGGGAAAGTTGAACTGGGCATACATTTGGTTTGGGTTTAATGGATATAATTATGTGTATTGCAGTCACGTGACGTCTGCAACACTCATCTAGCTGTCTAGGTGCAGAAATGGCATCCAGCAGTATTCTTATTGCCCACGTGGCAACTTACCTGGTATCCGCACAGGTAAATGTTCAGGGCCAGAGGTCATATTGCAATATGACCTTGTCCTACAATGGGCAACACCATAAGTATATGGATAGTGAAGGGGAAACAAGGCTTGAAATGAATGGAGGTAAAAGTCAGTCTATTGGAAATGCTTCTAGTCACCAGATATGTAAAATTGTTAAGGAGGGACAAGTCTGTTTTCATCTTCCTGGTCAAAAAGGAAGTTCTACTTGTGAAGAATATACTCAATGATGCCATATACACAATTACAACTGTTTCACAGTTTCCTTCTCTCTTTCAATGGGAATGGTACAAAATTGAGTTTATCAGAATTACTGCGTATAGGGTACAAACTTGGCAGTACTACACACAATCTGTCTGATCTTGATGAAGCCTGATGACATGTCACTCACTGGAAGAAAATTTAAATGTATCAATAAAGATAATATAAACTCATTATATGCCATTGAAATAAGACATTGAAGACAAACTGGTTAATGAGTGTGGCCAATTCAAAGAGAACTTAAGATTTATCTGTCCAAGAAAACTTGAAATGCCTTTAAATCTTACAGCCAATATACAAAAAAAATTTGATAGGGGCTTTACCAAATTTGACGATAATCCTAAAAATATACATGGCATTACTTGTAACGGATTATAGCTAAATAATGAAGCTAAAAGGAACTTTTCTAAATGATCAATAACAAAAACAAATTTAAATCAATTATGCTAGACTTTCTATAGAAAACTACATTACAAAACCATTGCCATATGAAGAGGTGATCAAAAATTATGAAGTAAAAAAATAGGAGAAATGGTATATTTTTCTGAATTTTGTGATATTTACAATATTTACCAATTTCTTAAGATTTTAAATGACCATTTTCTCTTCTTATCTGTAGCAATAGCTGTTAGTCTCCTTCCCTGATTCCCTTCAGCAAGCCAGTGCACCCATCTACCAGCTGCTGCAGGTGTTCTCTACCAAGGACCCACACCTGTACCCTTCTGCAGCAGACTGCCCAGGCCTGGGGGAGCCACCTTGCCTGGGAGCTTGAACCACCCCAATGACTGATCAGTGTAAAAGCTTTTGACTCACAGCAGGGTAATTTACACTCCAGAGCTCCCCATGAAATCAGCCTGAGGCTAGATCTCTTCCGAAACCATCCCTTTGCCTAATTACTCCTGCCCTATCTTGCATCCCTTTCTCCCTTACAATTTTCTGAGAGCCCACTCATAAATCACTTGCACAAGAATCTCCATCTCAGGCTCTGCTTTTAAGGAACCCCATCTGAGAGAGTATCTAATTTTGTATTTGTAATGTTGTGTTCTTATATAGTTGCCCCCAAATTTTAGAAGCTTCAAGTTCCCTCAGTAGTGGATCTATTTCTGGTCCTACTTATTGGTATCACTGCACAGGGGAAACAGCTAGAAAATGGGGAATCCATTCTTCAAGTGGTTTGAGGAACAGGCTTGGGTTGCTAACTATTTTAGTAACTACTATGATATCCCACCTGCCTTTTGTCACCACCAAAGAAAGACCGAGCTGAAGGGGTAGGATAAAAGATGTGTGGGGGTTCCGTCAGGATGGTGGGAGGAATTGTAAAACTATAGGAAATAAACACAAACCCTCTTGGAAGGCCTGGGGGTTTGCATAGTTTCACTAAAGTGTTTGGCTGAAGGCAGCTGAATTCTCTTAAAAGCTTAGGGTGTAGATGCATAGGAATGTAGAGGAGTTTATCTAAATAACTTTACTCATGTGGTCCTAAAACTAACCTTTGATCAGGATTGAGATCAGGATGGCTCTGGGTGGGGGCAACCAGCTTAATTACCCTCTAATGGTGTTGACTCAAAGCCTTTGTCATTTAATGTGTGCTGAATAAATGCCGGCAGGGCCAGGAGTCAGAGCCAAGGCTGCAACTCTACAGCACCCTACTTGGTGTCTGTAAGTGGCCCAGACCCTCAGCCAGACTGACAGGCAAAATATCCTATGTCAGTGTATGTTATTCATCCATCTTTGGGTCAAGGTCTGTGGGACAGACCCCTGCAAGATGGATTCACTAAAATTAGATTTAGCAGCATTTATTCTAAAACCCAAATATCATGTAACTTAATAAGAATTATATTTCCCTCCCATATAAAATATGTCTGGTGTTAGTCCAGGGCAACTTCACTGCCATCAGGAACCAAGTATTCACACTTCTGTTCTGCTATCCTAGTGTGTGGCTTCCTTCCTCAAGGTTTCTTCATGAGTCCAAGATAACTGCTGGCATTCCAGCTATCATGCCCACATTTCAGGCAGTAGCAAGAAGAGAAGGACAAAGAGTGTATCCCCTCAGCTGAAAAAAAGTCCCTTAAGGGGCCATTCCGGGTATCTCTTATTACATTTCCCTTTACATGTCTTTGGCCAGAATGTGGTCATATTCATATCTACAGGCAAGGGAGGATGAGAAATGTAGCAGGCATAAAGGAGGCAGGAGGGTGATGCAAGCAAGAAGAGCCAATACAATGTGCATTAGTGAACTGACTGCCACTCTATGCAGCCAGGGCCCAATCCTGCTGAGAGCTTCTGAAGACTCTATAGAATCCACTTGGAATTGTATACTATTGATAAACATATAATTATATAAAACAATATCTATACTTATATATAGAGAAAACAAATAATTATGAGATTTATATTAAAATATTTATAAAACAGCTAAAGTTTTATCAAATGTCATTTTGAACACAAGCATGTTCTTTTATTATATTTTTATATTTTATCTTATTTTATTTTTTAGAGACAGGATCTCACTCTGTTGTCCAGGTTGGAGTGCAGTGGCATGATGATAGCTCACTGCAACCTCAAACTCCTGGGATCAAGTGTTCCTCCCACCTCAGCCTCTCAAGTAGCTGGGACCATTGGCATGCATCACCATGCCTGGCTAATTAAAAAAAAAATTTCTTTGGTAGAATGAGGTCTCACTATGTTGCCTAAGCTGGTCTCAAACTCCTGGGCTCAAGGTATCCTCCTGCCTCAGCCTCCCAAAGTGCTGAGACTACAGGTATGAGCCGCCGCATCTGGCCATTAAGTAGCAGTTTTTAAAATGCTTAAAAAAAAAAAAAAAAGATTAAAATTCCTTTTGAAGAGAAAAGATGTAAAAAGTCTTTACTTTCTTTTTTTCTTGAGATGGAGTCTCACCATGTCGCCCAGGCTGGAGTGCAGTGACGCAATCTCGGCTCACTGCAACCTCTGCCTCCTGGGTTCAAGGTATTCTCCTCCCTCAGCCTCCCGAGTAGCTGGGATTACAGGTGTGTGCCACCATGCCCAGCTAATTTTTGTATTTTTAGTAGAGACAGGGTTTCACCATGTTGGCCAGGCTGGTCTCGAACTCCTGACCTCAAGTGATCTGCCCACCTCAGCCTCCCAAAGTGTTGGGATTACAAGTGTGAACCACTGCGCCCGGCAAGTCTTTAGTTTCTTGATCTTGGTTCCAATAATTTGTTCACTCAAACTTTGAATTAATTTCAAAAGAATTCATTTCTGTTTTTAGGATGTGATGGTGGAGGAAAAACTCCTGCCCATTGAGAGGGCTCCATAAGTGCTTCCCAAAAGAGAATGAGAAGGAAAAAGAGATCTCTGCAGGGACTGCCTCCTTGGATCCTGGGCAAAAATGAACCTCCTATTGGAGAGAAGGTGAATGAATGTGGCTTGGCAGCACAAGAAGTTTGAGTGGAGGGAAGGGAATGGCCCATTCTTCTGAAGGACAATGAGGAAGCTGTTGTTTGCATAAGCTCTCTATGAAGTGATGACTGCTAGGCCAGTGACAGCATCATCCTTGTAACTTCAACCATCATCTCCTTTTTTCTTGAGTGTCTGGATCTGTCTTCATTAGGTTATTTTATTGGGAAACTTATTTCCTCCTTCAGGATTGAGTTGGTTCTCGTCAGCTTTCCATAGGTGTCCAATAGGCTCAGTACTTTTGATTACTTTCTCTTTGGAGGCTGATGTCCTCCAAAGATGACTAACTTTTGCATTCTCCTTTTTGAACAGTGCCCAGCTTGTCAAGAGGTTGAATTAGTGCAACCAGCGTTTGTGAAAGCAGCATTTCCCATTTCACACAAAGTCAGCTTCTGGCCAACTGGACAAGTCTGAACAAATATGAAACCCACTAAAAGGCCAGTGACAGGTGCACACACTACTGACTCTGGCTAGAGGCTGTGGCAGGAATTGGACTCATGTCATCCAGCCACAGTTCCACCACCATCTCTTATGGCTTCCCAAGGACCAGCCTGAAGCAAACTCCTCAGTGGTGTGAAGACTTTCCATGTCACTGGAAACCCACCACAGAGTTCTACCAAGTAACCATGCCTCCACCAGTCCACAGCAAACTTTTAAGGCCTCTCCAGTTATGCCTGCAACCATCCCACATTAGCAACCTAAGTAGGCCATCAGTAGAGCTGGTCAAGAGAAAGGATAGGTTCAATTATTTTTTAATTAAAAAAAAATAGAGACGGGGTCTTGTTATGTTGCCCAGGCTGGTCTTGTACTCCTGAGCTCAAATTATCTTCCCACCTCAGCCTCCCAAAGTGCTGAGATTACAGGTGTGAGCCACTGTACTCAGCCAGATAGATTCAATTTTTAAAACTTTATTGCCATTACTGTTCAGTAACTTCTTGATATGGTTGAATATTTGTCCCCTCCAAAACTTATGCTGAAATCTAATCCCCAATGTGACACTATTGAGAGGTGGGGCTTTTAAGATGTGATTAGGTCATGAGGGCTCCACCTTCTGAATGGATTAATCCATTCATGGATTAATGAGTTCATGGGTTAATGGATTAATTTATCTTGGGAGTGGGATTAGTGGTTTTATAAGAAGAGTGAGACCTCAGCTAGCATATTAGCACACTCAGCTCCCTTGGCATGTGGTACCACCTTGGGACTCTGCAGAGAGTTCCACCAGCAAGGCCTGTACCAGATGCAGCCCCTCGACCTTGAACTTTTCAGCTTCCAGAACTGTAAGAAATAGGCCAGGCATAGTGGTTTACACCTGTCATCCCACCACTCTGAGAGGCCAAGGCCAGTGGATTGCTTGAGCCCAGGAGTTTGAGGCTGCAGTGAGCTATGATCATGCCATTGCACTCCAGCCCAGCCTGGGCAACAGAACAAAACTCAGTCTAAAAAAAAAAAAAAAAAAAAAAAAAAAGAAGCAGCAGCCAGATACAAAAGAATACATTCTGTGTGATTCCATTTATTAGAAGTTCAAGGTCAGATGTAGTGGCTCACGCCTGTAATCCTAACACTTCGGGAGGCTGACGCAGGAAGATCACTTAAGCTCAGGAGTTTGAGACCAGCCTGGGCAACATAGTGAGACTGCATGTCTATTAAAAAAAAAAAAGTTCAAGGAGAGTCCAAATTAATGGATGTGGATAGAAATCAAAGTGGCAATTCCTCTTCAGAAGTGAAGACTGACTAGTAGGAGAAATGAGAGAACTTTCTGAGTGATGGTGTTTTATATCTAGATTGGAGAGTTGGTTACACAAGTGTATATATTTGTCAAAAGTCATCAAATTGTACACTCATATTATTTCACAGTATGTATGTTTTACCTTAAATAAAAATGTTTTGGCCAGGCACAGTGGCTTATGCCTATAACCCGAGTACTTTGGGAGGCCATGGCAGGAGGATCTCTTGAGCACAGGAGTTCAACACCAGCCTGGGCAATATAGTGAGCTCTCATCTCTACTAATAAAATAAAATAAAATATAACGTAAAATAGCCACACGTTGTGGTGCAGGCCTGTGGTCCCAGCTACTCAGGAGGTTGGGGTATGAGGATCGTTTCAGCCTAGGAGGTCAAGGCTGCAGTGAACTGTGATGCTACTGCATTCCAGTCTGAGTGACACAGAGAGACCCTGTCTCCAGAAATAAAACAAGACAAAACAAAACAAAAAAAAGTGTTGTATAATTTTTTTTTTTTTTTTTTTTTTTTTTTTTAATTTAGAAGAGAAGAGCCAGGCACAGTGGCTCACGGGTGTAATCCCAACACTCTGGGAGACCAAGGCAAGAGGATTGCTTGAGCTCAGGAGGTTGAGACCAGCTTGTGTAATATATTGAGACCCCATCTCTACAAACAAATATATATTTTTAATATTAGCTGGGCATGGTGGCACACACCTGTAGTCCCAGCTGTTTGGGAGGCTGATGTGGGAGGATCCGTTGAAGCCAAGAGTTTGAGACCAGCCTGGTGAACATAGCAAGATCCTGTCTCTACAAAAAATGTTTCAAATTAGCCAGGTACAGTGACATGCATGTAGTCCCAGCTACTCAGGAGGCTGAGGTGGGAGGACTGCTTAAGCCCAGTATGGTGAGGCTGCAGTGAGCTGTCAATGTGCCACTGCACTCCAGCCTGGACAACAGAGTGGGACCCTCTCTCAAAAAAAAAAAAATTAGAAACAAAGAGAAGAGGGGTGTCTTGGTCCATTTTTTATTGCTTTTAAAATAATACCTGAAACTGAGTAATTTATTTAAAAACTATTTATTTATTTAGAGAAAGGATCTCACTCTGTTGCCCAGGCTGGGTTGGAGAGCAGTGGCACTATCATAGCTTACTGCAGCCTCAAACTCCTGGGCTGAAGCAATCCTCCTGCGTTGGCCTCCCAGAGGGCTAGGATTGCAGTATCTGGCTTCTTTTGCTCAACACAATGTGCTTGGGATTCATCCGTGTTGGTCCACCCCTTTTTTCATTCTGAGTAGAATGCTGTTGTACAAATACACATGATTGGACATGATCCCATCCCCTTTACTCCCCATTCTCCCTCACCCTCCTGCCTTTCGGCCTGTACCTCCCTTTTTTCTCTCCTCACATCTTGGTGGCAGCCCCCTGACTCTGCAGGAAGAACCCCTCGATGAGTGTCAAAGGGTTCTTGGCCACAGAATGAGAGGCCACCACACCCTCTAGGTTTGCCTACACCAGCTTCTCTCCTTTTTCTTTTTTCTTGCAATTTGTTGAAGAAACTTTGTAGCTTGCCCTGTAGTTTTCCACATTGTGGATATTGTTGATTGCTTTCTTTTGGTGTTATTAATGTGTTTTTTTAGCCCCTGTTTTCCTGAAAACTGATAGAACTAGAGTTGTCACCAGCCACATATAGATATTGAGCATTTGAAAAGTGGCTCGTGGGACTTATTGGGGGAACCTGCCCCCAATATTTCAACGTAGGTTCTTTCTATTTTCCATAAGTGTCAGCTGGCTGAGAAATAAAGAGAAAGAGTATAAAGAGAGGAATTTTACAGGTGGGCCACTGGGGGTGGCATCACATATCGGTAGGACCATGATGCCCACCTGAGCCTCAAACCAGCAAGTTTTTTATTAAGGGTCTCAAAAGGGGAGGTTTCAACAGAGAGTAGGTAAAAAGATGACATGCTTCAAAGGGCAAAAAGCAGAACAAAGATCACATGCTTCTGAGGGAACAGGACAAAGGGCAAAAGCAGAACTACTGATAAGGATCCAACAAAGATCACAAGGCAAAGGGCAAAAGCAGAACTACTGGTAAGGGTCTATGTTCAGCAGTGCACGTATTGTCTTGATAAACATCTTAAACAACAGAAAACAGGGTTTGAGAGCAGAGAACTGATCTGACCACAAATTTACCAGGGTGGAGTTTTTCCCCACCCTAATAAGCCTGAGGGTACTGCAGGAGGCCAGGGCGTATCTCAGTCCTTATCTCAACTGCATAAGACAGAGACTCTCAGAGCTGCCGTTTATAGACCTCCTCCCAGGAATGCATTCCTTTCCCAGCGTATTAATATTCCTTGCTAGGAAAAGAATTTAGCGATATCTCTCCTACTTGCATGTCCATTTATAGGCTCTCTGCAAGAAGAAAAATAAGGCTCTTTTTGCCTGACCCAGCAGGCAGTCAGACCTTATGGTTGTCTTCTCTTGTTCCCTAAAAATTGCTGTTATTCTGTTCTTTTTCAAGGTGCACTGATTTCATATTATTCAAACACATGTTTTACAATAAATTTGTACAGTTAACACAATTATCACACTGGTCCTGAGGTGACGTACATCCTTAGCTTATGAAGATAACAGGATTAAGAGATTAAAGTAAAGACAGGCATAAAAAATTATAAAAGTATTATTTGGGAATTGATAAATGTCCATGAAATCTTCACAATTTATGTTCCTCTGCCACGGCTCCAGCCGGTCCCTCCGTTTGGGGGGTCCCTGACTTCCCATGACAGGACTAAATGAATTTAAAATTTTATTTTAAATTTAAATAGTCCCATGTGTTTAGTGGCCACAGTATTGGACAGTGCAGATATGGAACACTTCCATTATCACAGAAAGTTCTATTAACCAATGCTGAGCTAGGCTAGACTCAGTGTTTTTGGAAGAGCATTTCAGCTAGGTGCAGTGGCTCAGGCCTGTAATCCCAGCACTTTGGGAGGCTGAGATGGGTGGATCACCTGAGGTCGTGAGTTCAAGACTAGCTTGGGCAACATGGTGAAACTCCATCTCTACCAAAAATCAAAATTAGCCAGGCTTGGTGGCACATGCCTGTAATCCAAGCTACTTGGGAGGCTGAGGCAGGAGAACTGCTTGAACCCAGGAGGCAGAGGTTGCAGCGAGCCGAAATCACACCACTGCACTCCAGCCTGGGCAAGAGAGTGACGCTCCGTCTCAAAAAAAAAAAAAAGAGCATTTCACAGGTACTGATGTGAACTTCCTTCAGAAGAGCATATAATGGATGTTTCTCTTTGTATTAATTTAGCAGTCATTTATGGCCATTGCCTGGACCCATTAGTTCATTAGGGGTTGCAAAATTATGACATTATAATTCTATGATCTCCTCCTTATTTTATTGACTGGAATACTTTTAGAAAAACAAAACAAAACAAAACTTCCTTCATCAACCATTTGGGTTACCCTGAGGAATAAATTTATACAGGAAAGTTAGGATGCAAAGGTGACCAATTAGGGTTGTTTTTTCGTATAATTATGAACTTGTGCACTTAAAAATATTTGATATGTTTTAATTCATTGCAGTTATTGTTCTTATTGCTACTCAAATTGTCTTATCTCTAGCCAGGATTGTCTTTGGAATCCTTTTCACATGACCCCAGAAGCTTTTGATAACTTTTTTCTGATACAACAAGATATTTTAGGCTTATCGTGTACATTTTTCCCTCAAACATGGAATCAGCCACATTTCCAAAAAGTCATTGTTTATTTTAAGACAAAATTATATTTAGGGAGTATAGTCTGGGCCCTAAGGGGTGCCAAATGGTACTGGGCTGGTCATTGTTTCTAAGCCTTTTCAGTGGACAATGCTAATAACTACTTTTTTTTTTTTTAGACGGAGTATCGTTCTGTCACCCAGGCTGGAGGGCAGTGGCGCGATCTCAGCTCACTGCAACCTCCACCTCCCAAGTTCAAGCAATTCTCTGCCTCAGCCACCTGAGTAGCTGGGATTATAGGCGCCTGCCACCATGCCCAGCTAATTTTTGTATTTTTAGTAGAGATGGGGTTTCACCATCTTGGCCAGGCTGGTCTTGAACTCCTGATCTCATGTTCCACCCGCCTCGGTCTCCCAAAGTGCTAGGATTACAGGCATGAGCCACCATGCCAGGCCTTTTTTTTTTTTTTTAAAGACAGGTCTTACCATGTCCCTCAGCCTAGAATGCCATGGTGCAATCATTGCTCACTGCAGTCTTAACTTCACAGGCTCAAGTGATCCTCCCACCTCAGCCTCCCCAGTAGCTGGGACTACAGATGCGTGTCACCACACCTGGCTAACTTTTTAATTTTTTGTAGAGACGGGGTCTCACTTTGTTGCCCAAGTTGGTCTCCAACTTCTGGGCTCAAGTCATCCTGCCTTGGCCTCCCAAAGTGCTGATACTACAGGCATGAGACACCATGCCCAGCCAAGAAATACTTTTTTTTTTTTTTGTAAGACAGAGTTCCACTCTGTCGCCCCAGCTGCATTGTAGTGGCGTGATCTCAGCTCACTGCAACCTCCACCTCCCAGGTTCAAGTGATTCTCCTGTCTCAGCCTCTCAAGTAGCTGGGGCTACAGGCACCCACCCCAATGCCCAACTAATTTTTGTATTTTTACTAGAGATGGGGTTTTGCCATGTTGGCCAGGCTGGTCTCGAACTCCTGACCTCAAGTGATCTGCCCGTCTGGGCCTCTCACAGTGCTGGGAATACAGGCATGAGCCACCATGGCCGGCTGAGAATTTTTTTTTTTTTTTTTGAGACAGAGTTTTGCTGTTGTTGCCCAGGTGTGACCTTGGCTCACTGCAACGTCCGCCTACCGGGCTCAAGGGATTCTTCTGCCTCAGCCTCCTGAGTAGCTGGGATTACAGGCACCCACCGCCATGCCCGGCTAATTTTTTGTATTTTTAGTAGTGATGGGGTTTCACCATTTTGGTCAGGCTGGTCTTGAACTCTTGACCTCAGGTAATCCACCCACCTTGGCCTCCCAAAGTTCTGAGATTACAGGCATGAGCCACCGTACCCAGCTGAGAAATGCTTTTTTTTTTTGAGACGGAGTCTAGCTCTGTCACCCAGGCTGGAGTGCAGTGGTGCGATCTCGGCTCACTGCAACTTCCGCCTCCTAGGTTCACGCCATTCTCCTGACTC
The DNA here is from genome assembly GCF_028885655.2 of Pongo abelii. Classification (NCBI taxonomy): domain Eukaryota; kingdom Metazoa; phylum Chordata; class Mammalia; order Primates; family Hominidae; genus Pongo; species Pongo abelii. The sequence continues at coordinate 89,845,459 of NC_071990.2, read as the reverse complement.
AGTCTCCCGAGTAGCTGGGACTACAGGCGCCCGCCACCACGCCCAGCTAATTTTTTCTATTTTTAGTAGAGACGGGGTTTCACCGTGTTAGCCAGGATGGTCTCAATCTCCTGACCTCGTGATCCACCCGCCTCGGCCTCCCAAAGTGCTGGGATTACAGGCGTGAGCCACCGCGCCCGGTGAGAAATACTTTTTAAAAGAGAAAATATATCACACACAAGACCCTTTTAACTGATCTGCTTGTACCAGTCTCTACTGTTCCAATTCATCCTCCACATTTTTGTCAGAATATCCTTATTAAACACAAATCTGATCTTAATCTCCTGCTTAAAAAATCTTGATGGGGCCAGGTACAGTGACTCATACCTGTAACCCCAGCATTTTGGAAGGCTGAGGCAGGAGGATCACTTGAGGCCAGGAGTGTGAGACCAGCCTGGAAACATAGCAAGACCTACCTCTACAAAAAATTTAAAAATTAGCAGGGCACGGTGGTACACACTTGTAGTACCAGCAACTTGGGAAGCTGAAGTGGGAGGATTGCTTGAGCCCAGGAGGTTGGGGCTGCAATGAGCCATGACTGCACCACTGCACTCCAGCCTGGGTAACAAAGCAAGACCCCGAATTGAAAAAAAAAAAAAAGAAAAAACAACAACAACAAAAACAACTTTGGCTCTAAATCTCCATTCCAATCTCTTTAGTATTCTTCCTTCCTTCTCCCCTAGTTCAGCAACACTACACTACTCTCACCACAAATGTCCCTTTGCTCATTGAGTTCACTTTGCTTTTTCTATTCCTGGGTGAATTTAATTCAATAAATAGCTCAAACATTGATTTCCTCTAAAATAACTCCTAGTACTCCCCCCCCAGAGAACTAATCTGTTTCCATTATATCCTCCATACTACTCTGAAATACCTTTATGTGGCACTAATGAAACCATATTATAATGACTTATTTACATACGTATCTATCTCTAGCAAGAATGCCTCTCAAAAATTAAAGATACTCACCAGTGATGGTACTATTTAGTTTTATATGTTACACTGATGAGACATTAAATGTGGAATTGCATAGTGTGAGAGTTAAAACTACAGGAACACACCACCATACCCAGCTAATTTGTTTTTATTTTTATTAGAGATGAGGTTTCGTATGTTGCCCAGACTAGGCCCTTTTTATATTTATATTAGGGAGAAAGTTTTAGTTTTGTGCCGGTATGTCTTCAACATCTCTATATTGAGTGATTAATTTCCCTTTTATAAGAGAGAGCAGGCTTGGAGCCTGCGTAGACAAAAGTAAGCGACTGGAATTTCCAACATGGTTTTGTTTTTATTATTATTATTATTTTGAGACACGATCTTGCTCTATTGCCCAGGCTAGAGTGCAGTGGCACGAACACAGCTCACTTCAGTCTCAACCTCCTGGACTCAAGTGATCCTCCCACCTCAGCCTCCAGAGTAGCTGGGACTACAGGCACGCTCCACCATGCCCAACTAATTTGTTTTTATTTTTACTAGAGATGAGTTATCATATGCTGCCCAGACTAGTCTTGAACTCCTGGCCTCAAGCAATCATCCTGCCTCAGCCTCCCAAAGCACTGGGATTACAGGCGTGAGCCACTGTGCCTGGCTCTCCTTCTGTCTGTAAAACTTTTTTTTTTTTTTTTTGAGACAGTCTCGCTCTGTTGCCTGCCTAGGCTGGAGTGCAGTGGCACGATCTCAGCTCACTGCAACCTCCACCTCTTGGGTTCATGAGATTCTTGTGCTCCAGCCTCCTGAGTAGCTGGGACTACAGGCACACACCACCATGCCCAGCTAATTTGTTTTTATTTTTATTAGAGATGAGGTTTCGCATGTTGCCCAGACTAGTCTCAAACTCCTGCCCTTATGCAATCCTCCTGTCTCAGCCTCCCAAAGCACTGGGATTACAGGCATGAGCGACTGTGCCTGGCTCTCCTTCTGTCTATAAAACTTTAAAAATTAATATTGGTGATAGAGCTTTCTTTTTAAATAAAAGTGAGCTAATTTAAAGTAAACATTATGGTAAAGAAGTATATCATTATGGCAAAAATCTCAAAGGATGGATGAAAACGACTTAAGTTTGGGAAACAATGGACTAGGTCCTTGAGAATTAAGGAGCATAACTTCTATTTTCATCCCCAGTTCCTAGCACTGTGCTTCACATACATCAACACTAAACATATGGCAAATTAATTAGGAAGAAACACCCCCCCAAGATTTTCAATACCCAATATCATTTTAGGGAATATACAGGAAAAGTGACAGGCCTTTTAAGTTGACTTTTCTGAAAAAGTTAGTTTGATCCCTCCTAGTTATATTATCATACAAATGACCTTTTTAAAAACATGATTTCTTATGGCTATAGCAGAAGAGATCACATTCATAAGAGGATACAATCATAGATTCTCCAACTGATTGTGTGGAATGATGATGTCTTATAAACCAAAGTACACAGGTAATAGAAAAATGTTTACAATGTGTTCTACACAAATCCCCACATCACTCTTCACGGTTTGTTTTAAGAAAGGAGAGGCCATGGCAGCTCTCACTAGAGGAAAGCTAGCACCATCTGTTGGAGAGTGAGTTCACAACATAAAATGATATTCTCTGTTGACTTCATTAATCCTGACACTGTTTCTTCAAGGTACTTTTTAATCACACAAATTTCAAGACACTAATACCTACCTAAATACAATTTAATTTTCAATTAGTTCCAGTTATCCACTATGACAGTAATAAACAAAACTAGTTAATTAATCTGATTAAGATATTAATCAGATGTATTGTTCAATGCGGTTAAAATATTAATCAGTCTTTTACTATTTGACTCCTTGATTAGACCTGATAATTAGCCCATTCTGAGCCATTTAAGAAATGGAAGAAAAGCTTATTCAACCACATACTCTATCAGATTGCTTTAGAATAACAAATATCGTATGTATTGCTCAACATTGTAAACCTGCCTCAACTTCTTGATTATCCATGGTAATTAGGAAGAAATAGTGACAGCCTTGAATTGTGAACTTTACTAATAACCCAGAAACAGTAATTTTCTACATTCAAACTCTTCTCCCACAAAACTACTGATGATATTGAGAGGTTTGTGCTTCTCCTGTACCATTCAGAATAGATGCTTCTAAGAGACAAAAAGAATGTAAGAGATAGCCAGCTCAGACTATGTGCAGGTAGGTAGAGATAAGAGGAAAGTCCTAAGTGTTTAGATTCTAAATGACAGTAAGGTATTGTCATATCAGCAATTTCCCCAAAGACAGGATTCAGGAGTAAACAACCAAACATTATAAATAGATTCATATGTGGCTCTATTTTAAACACAACATAGACTACTAATTTTAAAGACTTGTAAAATTGAAAAAAGATTCTGAATTTTTCTTGCAATACTCTTTATGAAACCGTGATTTCAATGAAAAAGTTTAAAATTTATTTACTTTTGAAAAGTCAGGTAATGATATCTAAATGAGAAATGACACAGGTTTTCCTAAAATATTTTCAAATCAAAGTCTCTCTTAGGTGAAAAATTAAAAAGCATTAAATTGATCATAATTTTTTAAATGTATTAAATAAAAAGTAATGGAAGTAACAGTTACTTCGAAGAACAATATATGAAACTCTCATGTAAAAATGAGGATTTTGTTATGGGAACAGTTGTCAGATTTGCCAGTGGTATACTCCTTGGGAATCCTCGGGCAATTTAAGAAAAACATTAACTCTCCTAAGCCTGGAGGGTACCATTTGGTGCCTTAAAGCAATGATTCAATAAAGCAATACTTTTGTTAAATGGCACCTAAGTTCTAGGACATGGGGTAAATATGAATATGTTTATGAGTCCAGGGACAGGCAGGGTGTTTACTCTTGACCTAAGCCTTTCCCCTACCTCTGCAAGTACCCTAACCTGCCAAAGGGAAAACAAAATACAGCTTCATCAGTTACTCATCTCAAGTGGTTTAAGGACCAGGGCAAGACACTGGCTAAGCTGACTGTAACATTCCTTAGTTGGCCGTGCCCGACGATGTTCTCTCCTTAGGCCTTCCAACCAGAAAACAGCTTTCTTACACTTTACACTAACTGCCTCAAATCATATCTGGAAAAAAGAACATACGTTTTTATGTAATATAAATAATTATGGCTCCACAACTTATTTTATATCAATTCCAGCTACCTTTTAAGTTCAAGTTGCTAAGAGAAACTCCTTACACAGTTGAAGACCCTTTCCTCAGGTACTTCCATCAAAAGGAACAGAAAAAACACCCCCTATCCATACATGCATGCTAAGTATTTTTGGATACTCCTACAAAAGCTTTTTTCAAACTGTAAAGAGCTTTGTGGTTTTTTTCTATATTTATAAAAAGCATTAAAAAACTGACAATACTAAAAGATAAGAAGAAAGCAAGTATCAGAGTATAATACCTATACCTGGAAAAATTCTATTTATACACGAACATAGATAAATTATTTATTTACAGACAGGGTCTTGCTCTGTCACTCATGCTGGAATGCAGTGCACTGGCACAAACATAGTTCACTGCAGCCTCCAACTCCTGGGCTCAAGCAATCCTCCTGCCTCAGCCACCTGAGCAGCTAGGACTACAAGCATGTGCCACCATGATTGGCTAATTTTTTTTTTTTTAATTTTCTGTAGAGATGGGGAGATTTTCTTATGTTGCCCAGCTGGTCACGAACTTCTAGCTTCGAGCAATCTTCCCAACTTGGCCTCCCACAGCACCAGGATACAGGCATGAGTCACCACGCCTGGCCAATATATTTTTAACTAAATAGGTTAATCGTTTACATGTCTCATGAATTGATTTTTCTCCACTTAACAGTATGTCAGGGATGAGTAATTGTGACTACCCACCAGGTCAAGTTTCTTTTCTTTGGTCAAGTTTCTTTTATTTGCAAAGTCAATGTAGTGGTTTGAATGGCGGCCCCCAAAAATACATGTCCAAGTCCTATCTCCAGGTATGTATCCTTATCTGGAAAAAGAATCTTTGCAGATGTAAGTGAGGATTTCAAGATGAGATCATTCTGAATTAACCAAGTGGGCCCTAAATCCAATGACAAATGTCCTTATAAGAGATAGAACAGGATAGGATAGATGGCTGATATCATTTGGCTCTGTCCCCACCCAAATTTCATCTTGAATTGTTAGCTCCCATAATTCCCACGTGTTGTGGGAGGGACCTAGAGGGAGATAACTGAATCGTGGGGGCAGTTCCCCATACTGTTCTCCCGGTAGTGAATAAGTCTCACGAGATCTGATGGTTTTATAAGGTGAAACTCCTTTCGCTTGGCTCTCATTCTCTGCCTGCCGCCATGTAAGATGTGCCTTTTGCCCTACCCCATGATTATGAGGCCTCCCCAGTCTTGGGTATGTCTTTATCAGCGTGTGAAAACGGACTAATACGTGGCTCACACCTGTAATCTCAACTTTGGGAGGCCAAGGCAGGAGGATCACTTGAGCCTAAGAGTTTGAAATCAGCCTAGGCAACATAGACTCCATCTAAAATAAAAAGAGAGACAGAGAAAGAGGGAGAGAAAGAGAGGAGGCCATGTGAAGACAGAGGTGGAGACTGGATCTATGTATCCATAGCCAAAAAATGTGTGGGGCCACCAGAGACAGGAAGAAACAGAGGATTCCCCTAGAGTGCCTTCAGATAGACTATGGCCCTGCGAACACCTGGATTTCAGACTTCTGGCCTCCGAACTACAAGAGAATACATTTCTGTTGTTTCAGGCCACCAAATTTGTGGTGCTTTGTTATGGCAGCCCTAGCCAACTAACACATAGTAAGCATTCTAAGCTTTTGTATTACGAACCCAGCCTGCTCTCCAGCCTCATTTTCCAACTCTTCTCCAGCCTCATGCTCCTGTTTTGCCTCGTTTACTATACCGCCTCAAAGCCTTTGCACGTGCTGTTCCACTGCACTAATTACTCTTCTCCATTCTTTACCCATCTCTTCAAGACTTGTTCAGGGAACATAAGTGACCCTCTAGCCTTGCTCACCATCCCACAATGCCTGCTCTCAGCAGCATATAGTTCTTTTCATAGCCCTGTATCATAGCTTGTATCTTTACCAGTGTGATTGTTAGATTCTGCCTCCCTACCAAATTCTAAGCTCCAGGGGAATAGGCACGGTGCCAGTCTAGCCCTGTGCCTGCAGTGCCAGAGTAATCCCTTCTGAATGAAAGAATAGCCACCGTTCCAGTACAGCTGCAGACCCAGGAACCTCCACAGCCTCTGGGAGGGCTGTGAGCTAGAAGGGTGACCACGACATGTATTCTTCAAAGCCTACCACTTCTGAGAGCGAAAAGGGGCACTCTTCACACTTAGGAGTTGCCTGGTTACAGTCCCAGCCCTGAATAACAGGCTATGCCTGCCGGCCACAGGAGCAAGGCGAAGACAAGAGTCTAACTAGAAGGGGATGGGCTACAACATTTTGGGGGAATGGGGAGAGGGTAATTTAAATTTTGCTTAACTGTCCCTGCATTTTAACTGTTGTCTTCTACATCATGTATTCATTTGTACATTCGTTTGTCCCCGCCTCTAGAATGTAAGCTCAGAGGGCGGGGCTTGGCCTGTTTGTTCATTGCTATATCCCACGCTAAGCGCCTGGTGCATAGTAGACACTCAATAAACATCTGAATGAATGTACTCACAGCTGAGTGTTATGCCCCAAGTGAATAAAGGATGAAGAATCATATAATACTTAAAAATCCAACAGGCCAGGCGCGGTGGCTCACACCTGTAATCCCAGCACTTTGGGAGGCCGAGGCGGGAGAGGCTTGAGCCCAGGAGTTTGAGACCACCTGGCCAACACAGCCAGACCCCGTCTCTATTAAAAAACAAATCCCAACAAAACCGAGACCTCGCAGTTGCAAAGCCTAAGGCTCAAGGCCAGAGGGGCAGGAGGCCTACCAACTGCCAAGATCCTGGGATCAGGACGATGCGCTGAGGGCCGCAGCGGCTGGGCGGGGGCGCGGTTGAACGCGGCTCTCACTGCCCCGACCTCTGCCCAGCCGCAGCCCCGCCACCACCTCTGGGTCCTCTAACCCCTGGCGTCCCCGCCGCGGCCTTAAGCCCCCTCTTGGCCTCCGCCCTCCTGACATACACTGGCCCTCGCCGCCCCCACCCCAAATCCCGTCGCACTCCAGGACCCCCCATACCCGTATCCCACAGGGCCTCGGAACGGCCGCGCTCCAGTCTTCGAGATTCCCTCGGTGGGCCGCGCCGGCACCGCCCCCGCCCCCGCCCCCGGCCCGTGCGTCCAGGCTGGCGCCGCGCTGCGCCCCCTCTGCGCCGGCCTCTGCGGCTGCGCGCTGGCGGGTCTGAGGCCGAGGGGTGGGGGTCGCGCCGGGGGCCGGCGGAGCTCCTGTGGCGGTAGCAGCGGTAGCGGGAGACCGAGCGAGCCCAGCGGCCGCGGGCAGACCCGGAGGGAACGGAGGAAGCGGTCATGTCTCGCTACACGAGGCCCCCCAACACCTCCCTGTTCATCAGGAACGTCGCGGACGCCACCAGGTGAACGGCCGCGGCTGCAGGTTGGGGGCGCGGAGCACGGGCGGGGTAACAGCCGCGCCGCGGAGCCCGGCCGAGGCCCGGCGGAGGCCCGGCGGGGCTGCGCGGAGCCTCCCCGCGGGCCCAGGCTGCGCCGCTGGGGGAGGTGTGAGCCCTCGGACTACTCCGCGGCCTGGGCGGAACTCGCGCCTCCGCCCTCCCGGCCAGCTTTCAGCCCAGGCGCAGTGCACATCGTGTCCCGGGCCCGCGTCGCTTTCCGCGCCTCAGCACCGCAGCCGGCGGGCCGTGGGGCACGGGGCGCCCCTCTCCGGAGCCCAGGTCGCTCCCCGCCTGGAGCCGGGAGGGTTTGCGCTCCAGCGAGTGCCCGCGTTTCAGCCCCTTTGTCGCCGTGCCCCGATAAAATCGCGCGTCCAACCCTCCTAGATGAAGAGGAATTGGGGCTGGTGAGAACGTTCTGTACCATAATGCGTACTCGGGCCTTACAGTTTCTTTCCCCCAGTTCTGGTCTACTTACAGACGGTGCTGCTTGCATTTTATTCACACAATTTTTTCTGCATACAAAAAATAACTTCAATGAATGAGATCAGTGCGTTTTTCTTTAAAGTTCTGAGTCCAGTATTAACACCCTTTTTAAGGGCGTGAGTATAGACTCACCTGGTTGATTCTGATGCCCCACTCCTCTGTTGAGAATTGTGTCTACAGAGTGTCTGAACACAGATATTAAGGAATGACTTTTTCATATAGCACTTCCTTCCTTAATGGAGCTGGAGAAATTGGGGGCGGGGGGAGAGGGAACGGTGTTAATAGACATTCTCACTTCACTGGGCTTACTTCATTTACTTCCCCCCAACCTTTTACCTATGCGGTACTGTTTTATTGTACATAAGGGAGAGCGGAAACTAAGAGTTCTAATGATTTACCTGGGGCCAGACAGGTACAGATATATGGAGCTCTTGACTCCATAGTCATCTGAGATGAGTATTATAATTTACCTTTGAGGAGTAAATAAACTTTAAGTATTTTTTATTTTTTAGTTTTTTTTTTTTTTTTTTAGACAAAGTCTCGCTCTTGTCCCCCAGGCTGGAGTACAATGGCCCGATCTTGGTTCGCTGCAACCTCTGCCTCCCGGGTTCAAGCGACTCTCCTGCCTCAGCCTCCCAAGTAGATGGGATTACAGGCATGTGCCACCACACCCGGCTAATTTTTGTATTTTTAGTAGAGACGAAGTTTCGTCATGTTGGCCAGGGTGATCTCCAACTCCTGACCTCAAGTGATCCGCCCAGCTCGGCCTCCCAAAGCGCTGAGATTACAGGAATGAGCCACCGTGCCCGGCCAAGTATTTTTTATTTGATCACCCCAAGTACATGTATCACAACTATATGCTGTGGTTAATACATCTTAGTTAACATCTAAAAGGTGCCTTGTTTACATTTCTTCTCTCAGCCTTTTTATCAATGTATTACATAGAAAACACGAACATAATTCGAATGATTTGGGCAGAATTAAAAAACCTTGCAGTTGAACAGACAACTTGAAAATGGAATAAGCATCAAGCCTCTTCAGGGTGTCTAGAAAAATCAGAGGTTTCCAATTCTAATGGTTCACAAGGGCCAGCCAGGGTAATATAAACGAGTGAAGCTGCCAGCCTATAAGGCACAGTAGGATGGTGTGGACTATCAAATAGAAATGGAATAGCAAATAGAAAAGGAAATGTGCCATCTAAAAGGAGCAGCATCTGCCTCTAGGCTCCAGCTCACAGCTGCCATGTAGACATCTGGACTTATTGTTGACATATCTTACTAGTTGTAAAGAGAAATCAGAAATCTGGATTTTGTATGTGTAATCTCAGTCTTTAGATGTTAGCATTAAGTTGAATCATATGAAAATCCCATTCGTGTCCGGGTGCGGTGGCTCACGCCTGTAATCCCAGCACTTTGGGAGGCTGAGGCGGGCGGATCACGAGGTCAGGAGATGGAAACCATCCTGGCTAGCACGATGAAACCCCGTCTCTACTAAGAATACAAAAAATTAGACGGGCCTGGTGGCAGGTGCCTGTAGTCCCAGCTGCTCGGGAGGCTGAGGCAGGATAATGGTGTGAACCCGGGAGGCGGAGCTTGCAGTGAGCCGAGATCGCGCCACTGCACTCCAGCCTGGGAGACAGAGCGAGGGCTCCGTCTCAAAAAAAAAGAAAAGAAAAAAGAAAACCGCATTTGTAGATATGAAAACTGTAAAATATAAGGCTGGGCGCGGTGGCTCACGCCTGTAATCCCAGCACTTTAGGAGACCGAGTTGGGCGGATCACTTGAGGTCAGGGGTTTGAGACCAACCTGGCCTACCTGGTGAAACCCCGTCTCTACTAAAACACAAAAATTAGCCACGTGTGGTGGCTGGCCCCTGTAATCCCAGCTACTCAGGAGACTGAGGCACGAGAATCGCTTGAACCCCAGAGGTGGAGGTTGGCAGTGAGCCAAGATCAGGCCACTGCACTCCAGCCTGGGCGACAGAGTGAGACTCTGTCTCAAAAAATAAATAAATAAAAGAAAGCTGTAAAATATAGCCTGGTGTATGACACCTGTAGTCCCAATTACTGGGAAAGCTGAGGTGGGAGGATCACTTGAGCCCGGGAGGTCAAGGTTACAGTAAACTATGATCACACCACTGTACACCAGCATGGGTGGACAGAGAGACCTTTAGAGAGTCTAAAAAAATAAAAGCTGTGGCTGGGCGTGGTGGCTCACGCCTGTAATCCCAGCACTTTGGGAGGCCGAGGTGGGCAGATCACGAAGTTAGGAGTTTGAGACCAGCCTGGCCAACATGGTAAAACACCATCTCTACTAAAGATACCAAAAATTCACTGGGCGTGGTGGTGCGCACCTATGATCCCAACTACTCGGGAGGCTGAGACAGGAGAGTCGCTTGAACCCGGGAGGTGGAGGTTGCAGTGAGCCGAGATCGTACCATTGCACTCCAGCCTGGGCGACAGGGCGAGACTCTGTCTCAAAAACTAAAAGAAAAAAGCAGTAAAATATTGGCAATTTCATATTTATACACATTTTTAAAATGTTTAAACGTCATGCAGGCCAAATAAAACACATCTGCAGGTGACACCTGATCTCTGATCTATGTACTTCATTCACCAGTGAGTGAGACTGATAGTTGAGATTGACTGATTTTCTTTTCCGTTTTTTCACTTTTTTTTTTTTTTTTAGCTCTGCCACTGGCAGACAATCAAAATCTACAGGATTATATTACATGAATGAAATCTCTAACATTTGTTGAATACTCACGGTGTACTAGGTGCCATACTAAAAACATTACATATATTAAATTTTTGCAGTAACCCTATAATGTATGGTGGGTTTTTTTTTGTTTTGTTTTGAGATAGAGTCTTGCTGTGTCAGCCAGGCTGGAGTGCAGTGGCACGATCTCAGCTCACTGCAACCTCCGCCTCCTGGGCTCAAGCAATTCTCCTGCCTCAGCCTCCCGAGTAGCTGGGATTACAGACGTGTGCCACCATGCCTGGCTAATTTTTGTATTTTTGGTAGAGACGGGGTTTCATCATGTTGGCTAGGCTGGTCTCGAACTCTTGATGTCAGGTAATCCGCCCACCTCGGCCTCCCAAAGCGCTGGGATTACAGGCATGAGCCACTGTGCCTGGCTGTATGTTCTTTATTAACCCCATTTTACTGATGAGAAACCAACGTTTAGGTTAAGTATTTTGCCTAAGATCGAATAGCAGGTGAGTGATGATATGAAATTAGAATCATCACATGTAATCTGTATTAACCTTTTAGTACAAAGTAGTATACAGTATAAGTTAACTAGCAATGTGACACGTAGACACTTTTTAAATTAGCCTTAAGGGTAGGGCACAGTGGCTCATGCCTGTAATCCCAGCACTTTTGGAGGCTGAGGCGGGTGGATCACTTAAGCTCAGGAGTTTGAAACCAGCCAGGGAAACATAGCAAAACCCTGTCTCACCAAAAAATACAAAAATTAGCCAGGTGTGGTAGGGCGCACCTGTAGTCCAGCTATTTGAGAGGCTGACGTGGGAGGATCGCCTGAGCCCAGGTGGTCGAGGCTGCAGTGAGTCCAGATTGCACCACTGCACTGCGGGGGTGAGAGTGAGACTCTGTCTCAAAAATAAATAAATAAATAAATAGGCTTTAACATTTAGTATGCTTATAAACAAAATCTTTGGGGCCTGGCACAGTGGCTCACATCTATAATCCCAGCACTTTGGGAGGCCAAGGCGCGTGGATCACTTGAGGTCAGGAGTTCGAGACGAGCCTGGCTAACATAGTGAAGCTCCATCTCTACTAATAATAGAAAAAATTGGGCTGGGTGCGGTGGCTCACGCCTATAATCCCAGAACTTTGGGAGGCCGAAGTGGGCGGATCACGAGGTCAGGAGTTCGAGACCAGCCTGGCCAATATGGTGAAACCCTGTGTCTACTAAAAATATAAAAATTAGCTGGGCGTGTTGGCACTCGCCTGTAGTCCCGGCTACTAGGGAGGCTGAGGCAGAAGAATCGCATAAACCTGGGAGGCAGAGGTTGCAGTGAGCCAATACCGGCCACTGCACTCCAGCCTGGGTGACGGAGTGAAATTGTGTCTCAAAAAAAAATAAATCATTGGGATAAAATGTTAAATAAAACATATGTAAAATTATATACACAGCATGATTTCAGTTACAGTCATGCATCAGTTAAGGACAGAGATAGGTTCTGACAAATCCATTGGGTGATTTTGTTGTTGTACAAACCCAAACCTACTACATAGTAAAGCCAGCTACACACCTAGGCTATGTGGTGTGGCCTGTTGCTTCTAGGCTACATACCTGTACAGCATGTTACAATACTGAATACTGTAGGCAATTGTAAGACATTTACCTACTTGTATCTAAACATAGAAAAGACACTAAAAATATGGTGTAAAAGATTTTTTAAAAGGTACACCTGTCTAGGACAGCTTTGTTATAAGATTATGGGGCCACCATGATATATATGGTTCATCATTGACTGAAACATTGTTATGTGGTGCATAACTATATTAAAAAATGAAAAACGGAAAAAACTATATATGGAAAATGAGACTAGGGCCAGGCTCAGTGGCTTATGCTTGTAATCCCAGTGCTTTGGGAGGCCAAGGCAGGAGGATCCCTTGAGGACAGGAGTTCAAGGCCAGCCTGGGCAACATAGCAAGGCCTCATCTCTACAAAAAAAAAACAAAAAAAAAGTTAGCCGGGCATGGTGATGCGTGCCTGTAGTCCTAGGTACTGGAGTTCAAGGTTGGAGCAAGCTATGATATCACCACTGCACTGCAGCCTGGGCAACAGAGCGAGACCCTGTCTCCAAAAAAAAAAAAAAAAAAAGAAAAGAAAAGAAAATGAGACTAGAAAGAAATTAATTTGGACAGTAGGACTTACTTTTCCTCTTCCTTTTTTCAAATATTTTTCAAATTTTATTTACTAAGAATGTTTTAAAACAAAACAAATTTTAAAAAAATTAAAAGCAGAAGACACTAAAAGGCTTTGTGAATTAGTGTAAAATTTGACAGAAATGAAATTGAACACAAGAACTGAAGAAATTTCAAAAATAAGTTTTAGGCCGGGAGAGGTGGCCCATGCCTGTAATTCCAGCACTTTGGGAGGCCGAGGCGGGCGGTTCACCTGAGGATTCCAGCTGCTCGGCAGGCTGAGTCACAAGAATCTCTTGAACCGGGGAGGAGGAGGTTGCAGTGAGCCGAGATCACGCCCTTGCACTCCAGCCTGGGCAACAGAGTGAGGCTCGGTCTCAAAATAAATAGTTTTAAAATTTGTGTTATGTTTCTTTTCACTGGTGAAACAAGATGTGGCTTAGGAAAAATAATATCTTTGCTTTTGTACTGCATAAAGGAATAATTTTTTAATGTCAAATATAGTGTATTAATGGAACTCCAGTCTAGGTGACAGAGTGAGACCTGAGACCCTGTCTCCAAAAACAAACAAAAAAAACAAAACGTGTGAGCAAACTAGGAATAGAAGAGAACTTCTTAACCTAATAAATGTCAGCTATAAAAAACATAGCTAACATCATACTTAATGATGAAAGACAATGCTTTCCTTGTAAAATCAGGAACAAGAAAAGAATGCCACTCTCACAACCTCCAACGTTTTATTGCAGGTCCTAACCCAGTGCAACAAGGCAAGAAAAAAGATATAAAATACAAAAATTGGAAAGATAAAAGTAACCATTCTTAGGTGACATATTTGCTTACATAGAAAATACTAGGGAATGAACAAGAAAACTGCTAGAACTAATAAGTTTAGTAAGTTATGAGGATATAAGGTAAATTTACAAAAACTTTATTTCTATATATTAACAGCAAACAATTGAAACAGTGACAATTTTAAAAAACAGTTGCATTTACCATAGCATCAAAAGGCATACTTACTTAGGAAAACAGTTAACAAAAAACATGCAGAACCCTTTGCACCAAAAACTACAACATATTTTCAAGAGGAATTTTAAAAGCCAGCATAACAAAACCCATCTCTACTAATAGAAAGAATAAGCAAGGTGTGGTGGCACATGCCTGTAATCCTAGCTACTTGGGAGGTTGAGGCACGAGAATAGCTTGAACCTGGGAGGTGGAGGCTGCAGTGACCTGAGATTGTGCCACAGTACTCCAGTCTGGGTGACAAAGCAAGACTCCATCTCTAAAAAAAAAAAAAAAAAAGACAAGTCTCACCCTGTCTCCCAGACTGGAGTGCAGTAACATGATCATAGATCAATGCAGTCTCAAACTCCTGGGCTCAAGTGATCCTTCTTCCTCAGCCTCCTGAGTAGCTGGGATTATAGCCACCATGTCCAGCTAATTTTTTTTATTTTTTGTAGAGATGGGGGTCTCACTGTGTTGCTCAGGCTGATCTTGAACTTCTGGGCTCAAGCAGTCCTCCCACCTTGGCCTCCCAAACTGCTGGTATTGCAGGTATCAGCCACCATGCCTGGGCAACAGTGGGAATTCTAACACATGCTTTTGGAAGTGTAAGTTGGTTGGGCCACTCTGAAGAACATGTAGTGAAGCTGAGATAGGCATACCCTGCAGCCTACCAATTTCTTTGCTAGTGATACTGAAGCAGGAGAATAGGGTCTGGAGGCAGGGAACCTAAGGCCGATTCACACTGACTTCCTAGAACTGAATCAAAAGGAGAACTCCACCTCTCTACACCCAGGTAACAAAAGGATCAGAGGCTACTCCCTTTGCACTGTATTACAGATAAAAAATGGAAAGTACCTCTGACTGGTCCCCTCCTGCAACCAATCAGACTGGTCCCAGGCCAAGTCTTCATGTGTAACTTTGTAGCTTTGCTTCAGCCTCTAATTGGTCGCCTCCCTCCACCAGACTGGTGGTGGGCCAAGTCTTCATTTACATAGGGTGTAACCGAGTAACCAGTGGGAAACCTTAGAGGGTATTTAAACCCTAGAAAATTCTGTAACCAATGCACTTGAGCGGCTTGCTTCAGCCTGCTCCCACTCTGTGGAGTATCTTTTCGTTTCAATGAATCTGTGCTTTCACTGCTTCATTTTTTCATTGCTTTGTGCATTTTGTCCAATTCTTTGTTAAAAATGCCAAGAACCTGGAGGACTCATAGGCAAGACCCTCCATTGGTAACAGAAGGATATAATATTTCTTTAAAAATACTGAAAATTATGGCAAGTATGTCAAATACTGATAAAATAATTTTTTTTTTTTTTTTTGAGACGGCGTCTCGCTCTGTTGCCCAGGCTGGAGTGCAGTGGCGTGATCTCGGCTCACTGCAAGCTCCGCCTACCAGGTTCACGCCATTCTCCTGCCTCAGCCTCCTGAGTAGCTGGGACTACAGGCACCTGCCACCACGCCCAGTTAATTTTTTGTATTTTTAGTAGAGACGGGGTTTCACCATGTTAGCCAAGATGGTCTCGATCTCCTGACCTCGTAATCCGCCCACCTCGGCCTCCCAAAGTGCTGGGATTACAGGCATGAACCACCGCTCCCGGCCAGAAAATAAATCTTGTTGGTAGATACATGGGTGTTTATTATTCTCTGTACTTTTTTGAATGTTGAAGTAGATCATACCAAAAGTGCAAAAATAAAACAACAGCTAACAGGTGAGGGAGTGGAGACAGTGAATGGGAATTGGCTCTTTTGAAAAGACCTGTTGCATCTGACTCCCATCACCCTTGGCTTCCAGAGTCCTGACCTCCGTGGCACACAGTGCTGCAGCCTCCTCCTTTATATTTATGATCCCTTTCCTCTTAGCCACTACATTTGGTTGATGGGATTGGTTGTCTCAGAAGACCTTCATTTGAATCCTAGCTCTACTACTGGCTGTGTAGATCTCTGGGCAAGGCAACTTCTCTCACCCTCAGTCTCCTTAACTCTTAAATGGTAACAGTAATGTATTCTTTTTTCATTGATAGGCAAATATATATTGAGTACCTGCTGCGTGCCCAGCAGCTACATTAGGTACAGAGATATGCTGGTGAAGACACCTGCTTTAGCAGTGATTCTCAACCTTCAGTCTCAGAATTGCCTGTGAAATCCTGAAAAAATTAAACATAACTGGGCCTCACTATGGAAAACACTAATTAGGTCCAGAATTAATGCATCGGGTTGGGATGCCTCTGTAACATCCCTTCACAGATGATTACAGTACTCAGGAGAGGTTGAGACTCTTTATGCCAGTCTATGGTCTGTGGGAGCAGGAATTGTGTTTTTCTTGTTTCTCATTATATTCCTAGAGCCTGGCACATAGTAGGTGCTCAATAAGTATTTGCTTAATTCTGAATAAGTAAAAGAAAAAAGACATTGTCACTGTCCTCAGAAACTAATAGTAAAACATGTTCTATGAGTATTAAATGAAATAAAGTATGTCATAATGTTGACTGAGCTACTGGCATATAGTCGATGCTTAGTCAATTTTTGTTGAATCTTATATGTAATAATTTCTAAATCCCCATCTCTAGCCTTAGTCACTGGCTTCTAATAATTATATTAATACACACTAATTAATATGCATATAATCACAATTTTCTGTTGCTTATAGAACTCTTATCAATGTTCTACCATCACCGCAAATTCTGCATTTCTAAACCTGAAAGTTGCTTGTTTTGCCTCTTTTCTTCCTCCTTGATCTAGCTCTCTTCTAATTTTTGTCACTGATACCATCTTTTTTCCATTTGTCCAAGCTAGAAGCTTCTTAGTCATCTTTGAATCTTTATTTCTCCCGAGCCACATTTTATGATCATAGCTTGATGCTGAATCCCTATGATAGCACCATGAAGCAGTAGGGTGTAGTGGTTAAGATGGACCAGTATGAGACTGAAAATTTGATTTCTAGCTTTGTCACTTGCTGGCTCAGTGACCTTAGATAGGTTACTCTGTCTGTATCACCTGTAATCTGCCTGTATTACCTGTAAATAACCTGAAAAACTGTCTGTATCACCCGTAATCTGTCTATATCATCTGTAAATAACCACAGGGAAATTGTAAGAATTAAGTGGTTGTAAGGTGAACACTGGCTAACATAAATGCACTGTAACTGTTAGCTATTATTGCTAAATATTTTGTCTCTTCAGGTAAATTGTAGCTCCATGAAGATGAATATCATGCTATTTCTTTTTTTTGGTACCCCTTCTGAAGTACCTAATCACACTAGAAGGCACATAAGCAGGCTCGGAATACCTGTCAGATTTGGGAATACAGTAGTTACTTTGTTTTATGTTTAATATTAAAACATCCATTTTTCTTTAAAGCCTGATAAATAATTTTAGGACTTCTTTAAAATCTAATTCCTGCTGTCTGAAAACAAGATTAACATAAACATGAAATTAAAGTGAAGCAAAATGAATGTGTTCTTAGTGAAACAATTACTTATTAGGTCTTATAATAACTTTGAGAGGTGGATATGCTGGGTCAGTGTTTCTGGAAATTAAGCGTAACAACCACCTGGAGTGCTTGTAAAGATACAGATTTCCAGCCTCTAATCCATACTTCCTGAATCAGAACCTCCAAGAGAGGTCTGAGAATCTAGGGAGGTTTTTTTCGTGTTTTCTTTTTTTTGAGACAGGGTCTCACTCTGTCACCCAGGCTGGATGGAGTGCAGTGGTGTGATCTTGGCTCACTGCAGCCTCAACCTCCCCACGCTCAGGTGATTCTCCCGCCTCAGCCTCCTGAGTAGCTGGGACTACAGGCACACGCTACCACACCTGGCTGATTTTTGTATTTTTTTGTAGAGACGGGGTTTCACCATGTTGCCCAGGCTGGTCTTGAACTCCTGGGTTCAGGTGATCCACGTACCTTGGTCCCCTAAAGTGCTGGGATTACAGGCGTGAGCCACCATGCTTGGCCTGAGAATGTTTTTTTCCTTTCTTTCAAAACCTTGCATGATTCTTACAAAAAACAATTTTAGATAATGCTGGTCTAGATGATGTTCTTTCTTTTGAAGGTTTCAAGCGGATTTCTGTAGGCAAAATATTTTAATCCAGCTATTCATATTTCTTTGCCTTATTTCTAAAACACTTCAGGCCTGAGGACTTGCGCCGTGAGTTTGGTCGATATGGCCCTATAGTAGACGTTTACATTCCACTTGACTTCTACACTCGCCGCCCGAGAGGATTTGCTTATGTTCAATATCCTTTATTTTATTGTGTGCATGTGAATATACTGTATATGCGTGCTTATACGTATATGTATTCAGTAGCATATGTTATGAGATTAATATTGCCTAATTAAATGTGTTTATTTCTTTATCTCAGAAGATCTAAAGCAGTCCACAGTAGCTGGCAAGCACCCCCCAGTTTGAACCAACCTGTTAGCTAGAATCCAAGCATAAACCCAGCAGGCGAGACAAAAAGCACCTAAAGTTCAAGCATCAAGGAATAAAGAGGGAGGGTGGACACAGATATAAAGACCTGGAAGAGGGGAAGTCTTTATCAAGCAAAAGACAAAGCCAACACCAGGTTGAGACTTCGGCTTTCCTACATTTACTCAGAGTTCCAGAGTCAAAGCCAAGTCTGATTTTGTTGGTTCTGCGTCTCTTATAAAGTCCATCTTGCAAGCCTTAAAGAGTAAAGGTCAAGGTTCAAGATCAAGTGACATTGAGGTAATTGCCAGTCTCATTTTATATTGTGTATCTTGAGCTTTTTCTGTTTGTTATTTTTTTAATTAAACCAGTGAACAACCTCCTAAAAAAAGTTACTCATTTTTATATAGCTAATTTCCATTATAGCTAGGTTTAATATTATATAATTTATATACGTAAGGAAGTTTAGTGGGATATTACAAACCAGTATATGTAATTCCAGATATTTACAGATTGCTTTTATGTTTCTTTTATATTTATATCCCAAGTAGTAAAAACATAAATGTTTGGCCGGGTGTGGTGGCTCAGGCCTGTAATCCCAGCACTTTGGGAGGCTGAGGCGGGTGGATCACCTCAGGTCAGGAGTTTGAGACCAGCCTGACCAACACGGTGAAACCCTGTCTCTACTAAAAATACAAAAATTAGCCGGGTGTGGTGGCGGGCACCTGTAGTCCCAGCTACTTGGGAGGCTGAGGCGGGAGAATCTCTTGAACCTGGGAGGTAAAGGTTGCAGTGAGCTAAGATCGTGCCATTGCACTCCAGCCTGGGTGACAAGAGGGAAACTCCATCTCAAAAACAGAAAAAAACATAAACGTTTAAAGTGGTAGGTTCAAAAGTAGATACCATTTTTAAAGCACTAAATCAGGTTTTAACTCACTTGTATATGTGCAGTTTTGTTTATAAGTAATGTCTCTTAAATGTCAAATTTAAAATTAAGCCTTTTAATGAAAGAGTAATTTTAATTTCAGAATAAAGGCTTCTGCATGCTGATATTCAGTGAAAAATCTGATGGATCCTTTATCTGAAAGAAGGGAGTGAGTCCTAAACAGTTTGTAATTTTATAATGCTAGCCAAATTTGGACTTTTTTTTGTTTTTCTTGTTTTCAAATTATACATGTATACTGCAGCCACACTATTGTAGACACTAAAAGTACAGTTACATGTTTGTTTTGTTCTTTTTATTTTTAGACTCACTCTTCTAAACATAATGGGTCATTTGTTTTCATGAGAAAAAGTGAAAGTTTTTTTTCTGATTATTCATATTATATTGAAGATGTGAGCTTAAAAACTTGATTTTCCTATTAATTTCATTTCACATGTAAATAATGCTTTTAAAATATGTTTACTTGATATCTCATGTTCAAAGTGTCCTTAACAGCTAGTCATATTTGAAGATGTTCGAGATGCTGAAGATGCTCTTTATAACCTCAATAGAAAGTGGGTATGTGGCCGTCAGATTGAAATACAGTTTGCACAAGGTGATCGCAAAAGTAAGTGTGACTGAATGCTAGATTTTATTTATTCAGCAGAATGAGTTTCAGTGATGACTGATTTTTTAATTTACAATTCTTTCAGTAAATGATTACTAGTTGATTGGTTGTTACTGTGGTGTTCAGGTAACGAATTATGTCATAAGTCTTGTTCTTTATGTTCCAGCACCAGGCCAAATGAAATCAAAAGAACGTCATCCTTGTTCTCCAAGTGATCACAGGAGATCAAGAAGCCCCAGCCAAAGAAGAACTCGAAGTAGAAGTTCTTCATGGGGAAGAAATAGGAGGCGGTCAGACAGCCTTAAAGAGTGAGTACAAGAGGACTGAAAACTTCATTTTCTTCTTTTTCTGGGAAATAGATATACATATATATTTTTTTGATAGGGTCTCACTGTTTCCCAGGCTAGAGTGCAGTGGTGCGCGATCATGGCCCACTGTAGCCTTAACCTCCTAGACTCAAGCAATTTTCTCACCTCAGCCTCCCAAGTAGCAGGTACTACAGGTGTGCACCACCACACCGGGCTAATTTTTTTATTTTTTGTAGAGATCGGAGGTCTTGCTATGTTGCCCAGGCTGGTCTTAAATTCCTGGGCTCAAGTGTTCCTCCCACCTCAGGCTCCCAAAGTGCTAGGATTACAGGTGTGAGCCACTGCACCCAGCCTGGAAAATATTTTAAAGTTTTTATAAACAGTCCACCTGAGTCATTTTGCTTAATGTACAAACATAATCAATTTTTGTTAAAAGATAACACTCTTCTCTATTTATCATATATTGTTATTTAACTTGGGTTTATGGGATTAATTCTTATGTTAAAGTTACAGACTTAACTTTATCTTTTTACATGAGAAGATAATATATAGTGAGCAGAAAAAAAAGGTAAAAAAAAAATACATACTCAGCCACGTGCGGTGGCTCACACTTATGATCCCAGCACTTTGGGAGGCTGAGGCGGGCGGATCTCAAGGTCAGGAGTTCAAGACCAAACTGACCAACATGATGAAACCCCACCTCTACTAAAAATACAAAAATTAGCTGGGTGTGGTAGCCACGCACCTGTAATCCCAGCTACTCAGGAGGTTGAGGCAGGAGAATCACTTGAACCTGGGAGGCGGAGGTTGCAGTGAGCTGAGATCACGCCATTGCACTCCAGCCTGAGCGACAGAGTGAGACTCCGTCTCAAAACAAAAAGCAGAAAAAAAAAAACAAACAAGGTGATGAGTTTTAGATAAATAAAATTTTCCTAAATGTGCCCAACAGTTTGTAATCTTCAACTTTAAAAATGTTTAAATGCGTAAGAAATACAATAAAACGTCCAGGTGCCGTAATCTCAGCACTTTGGGAGGCTGAGGTAGGAGTATCACTTGAGGCCAGGAGTTTGAGACTAGCCTGGCCAACATGGTGAGACCCCGTCTCTGCAAAAAAAAAAAAAAAAAAAAAAAAGAAATATAATAAAATCCGTTGTGAAAGGTGGTTGACTAAAGTTAATGTAAATCAATTTACTTATAAAAGATAAATTATCAAGAATAAATTCCAAGTATGGCAGTATTGAAGAAGACATATTAAATAGTAATTTGGGGGCAGGGGAAAAGATATTTTCAAGTTATTTATTTTGCTAGCCAGGAGTTTATTTCTATTAGAATAATAGTGAATCACAACAGAAATTAATTATATGAACCAGGCGCGGTGGCTCACGCCTGTAATCCCAGCACTTTGTGAGGCCGAGGTGGGTGGATTACTTGAGGTCAGGAGTTCAAGACCATCCTGAGCAATATGGTGAAATCCTGTCTCTACTAAATATTCAGGCCAGGCGCAGTGGCTCACGCCTGTAATCCCAGCACTTTGGGAGGCCAAGGCAGGGGCGGATCACCTGAGGTCAGGAGTTTGAGACCAGTCTGGCCAACATGGCAAAACCCCGTGTCTACTAAAAATACAAAAATTAGCTGGGTGTGGTGGCACACGCCTGTAATCCCAGCTACTTGGGAGGCTGAGGCAGGAGAATCGTTTGAACCCGGGAGGCAGAGGTTGCAGTGAGCTGAGATCACGCCACTGCTCTCCAGCCTGGGTAACAAAGCGAGACTCCGTCTCAAAAAAAAAGAATTTAGATTGATTGTTTCTAAATGCATTACAGCCTTAGTGAACCAGTTTTTTTCTCTTGCTTGATTTAAATAAGGTGGATATTCACATCATTTTCTGCCTTCTAGTGGAAGTAAAGTATAATACTTGACTGTCTCAAATCATCCTGGAGTATCAGGATAGAAGGACCACATCTTTCAGGGCAATGCTATTCTGCTTTGTACTTGTTAGAAGACCATTGCTTAACCTCCCTGACCCCAGTTTTTCTCATTTTAAAAATCGTCTTATGGCCAGGTGCAGTGGCTCACACCTGTGATCCCAGCACTCTGGGAGGCCAGGGTGAGATCACTTGAGTCCAGGAATTTGAGAGACCAGCCTGGGCAACATAGTGAGACCCCCATGTCTACAAAAACTAAAAAAAATTAGCCAGGTGTGGTGGCACACACCTGTTCCAGCTACTGGGAGGGAGGGAGGGAGGGAGGGAGGGAGAGGGTGGACTGAGGTGTGAGGACTCCTTGAGCCCAGTAGGTCAAGGCTGCAGTGAGCCATGATTGCACCACCACACTCCAACCTGGGCAACAGAGGAAGACTCTGTCTCACAACAAATAAATAAATTAATTAATTAATTAAAATGTAAAAAAAGGTATTCTGTAAATCTTTGTTAACTTTATATCAAGGAATGTGTATGTTAGAACTCTAAATGTTCCTGAACAGTGTTAAAATTGCTCCTCAACTCCCTTTTCTTTAGTCCAAATATATTATAGCATCCTTCTTTTACTATGTTAGGATTTTTTTTCAAGGACATTTTCTTCATTTTGCTTCCTACAGCTGTCTACAAAATGAATGAAATTTAATGATTTCTAAAAGACTGTGAATTTATTCCAGAATATATTCTACATCAATATATTTTCAGTATAAATATATAATAAAAAATTCAAGAGAGGCCAGGTGCAGTGGCTCATGCCTGTCATCTCAGCACTTTGGGAGGCTGAGGCAGTTGACTTGAGGTCAGACACGCCTGGCCAACATGGCGAAACCCCATCTCTACTAAAAATACAAAAATTAGCCAGGTATGGTGGCACGTGCCTGTAATCCCAGCTACTTGGGAGGTTGAGGCAGGAGAATCGCTTGAACCCGGGAGACAGAGGTTGCAGTGAGCCAAGCTCACCCCACTGCACTCCAGCCTGAGTGACAGAGCAAGACTCTGTCTCAGAAACAAACAAAACCAAAAATTGAAGAGGCTCTACATGGTGTTATCATTCTCCAAAGAAAGCTTTTTAAATTTCTTCATCTAGTTCAATGTTACTATCTAGTATCATTTTTCTTCAGTCTAAAGAATATTTAGTATTTCTTTTTTTCCTCTTTCAGCTCACCAAGAAGTACCAGGGCAGTGAATATTTAGTATTTCTTATAGTACACATCTGCTGATAGTGAATTATCTCAGCTTTTGTCTGAAAACATCTTTATTTAAAATTCATTTGTGAGAAATATTTTTGCTGAGGACAGAATTCTATATTGGCAGTGATTTTATTTTTCTCTTTAAAAATGTCATTCCATTGTTTTTCTGATATCCATAGTGAGTTGTCAGTCTTATGATTGCTCCTTTGAAAGTAATTTGTCTTTCATTCTCTGGCAAGGTTTTCAGATTTTTTTTTTTTTTTTTGGAGACAGAGTCTCACTCTGTCACCTGGGCTGGAGTGCAGTGGCACAATCTCGGCTCACTGCAACCTCCGCCTCCCAGATTCAAGCGATTCTCCTGCCTCAGCCTCCCGCCACCAAACCCAGCTAATTTTTGTATTTTTAGTAGAGGCAGAGTTTCTCCATGTTGGCCAGGCTGGTCTGGAACTCCTGACCTCAGGTGATCCACCCACCTCAGCCTCCCAAAGTGCTGGGATTACAGGCATGAGGCCACGGCACCCGGCCGGTTTTCAGATTTTTTCTTTGACTTTGGTTTTCATCAGTTTCACTGTGATGTGCCCAGTGTAACTGTTTTCTTTGTCTATGTGGGTTTATTGAGCTTTTTGAAATTGTGAGTTAATGCTTTTTGTTAGTTTTGTAAAATTCTATGCCATTATCTCTTCAAATATTGCTTCTGCCTTATTCAGTCTTTCCTCTGGCCTGTGTGTATGCTGTACATCTGTTGTGTTCTTTTATGGATTTCTTAAAATTCCTTTTCTCACACTGTATTTCAGTAGGATGTTTTTCTAATGATCTTTTAGTTAACTATTTCTTTTCTTTTTTTTTTTTTTGGTCTTGGAGGTTTTCTCTTGTTGCCCAGGTTGGGGTGCAATGGCACGATCTCGGCTCACTGCAACCTCTGCCTCCCAAGTTCAAGTGATTCTCCTGCCTCAGCCTCCTAAGTAGCTGGGATTACAGGCATGCACCACCATGCCAGGCTAATTTTTGTATTTTTAGTAGAGATGGGGTTTCACCATGTTAGTCAGGCTGGTCTTGAACTCCTGACCTCAGGTGATCCACTCGCCTTGGCCTCCCAAAGTGGGATTACAAGCATGAGCCACTGCACCCAGCCTAGTTCGTTATTTCTTCTGCTGTATCCAGATTGCTGTTAAGACCATCTAATGACTTTTTAATTTCAGATATCATATATTTTTAGTTTTAAATGTCTATTTGTTTCTTTTTATAGATTGTAGTTTTCCACTGAAACAATCTTTTTTTCTGTTTTGTCTTTTCCTCTCATTTTCTTAAATATATTACTCATAGTAATTTTTTAAATTCCTGTTTGATGATGCCAATATCCAAATCACTTTGGGAATGATTCTTTTGCCTTTTATTTTCCTTAGTTTTTAGTTATTCTTGCCTGTTTTTTTTTTTTTACATAGCATGTTGAACATGGACAAAAAATTATAGAGGCTCTGCATGACATTATCATTCTCCAAAGACAGTTGTTTTCTTCTGGCAGACAGAGTACTGGCAGATCACTTTGATCTTAAGGCTTGGTTTTGGGCGTTGTTAAAGCTGCTTGTTTTGGCTTTGAATTTATTCCTAGGGCATGGCCCTTACCTCTAGAATGTAGCCCTTCTGGGTTGTTGCCTAATGTTCCTCATTGACCTTTTGGGAGTTTGAACTCTAATCTCTCTCTCAGCACCGTGTGTCTGATAAAAATTTCAGCGCAGTTCTTGAATTTCTGAATTCAGGTTTTTTGCTGGTCCCTTGGAATCCCTTCCCATACACACACAACTTAGAAGATGGCCAGTGATTTAAGGAGAATTTGTAGGCAAATTTTAGAGGTACTTTTTGGTCTTTAATTCACTCTTCTCTAGAGTTTTTTGCCTCTCATGTCCCACCCATTTTGGTAGCCCTGAATTAACTTTTCAGCTTAGTCAAATAGCCATTTTCTGGTTGGGCTCAACTCCTCCATGCTGTCATTTGAAAAATGGTCTTAGTAAAAGAGCCAAGGCTTGTAATCCCTCAGGTTCTTCCTGCTTGTGTTGATTATCCTCCAGTGCCTTCGAACAGTTGTTTTATAAATGTTGTGTAGCTTTTCAATATAGTTGTTTTCGGCTGGGTGCGGTAGCTCATGCCTGTAATCCCAGCACTTTAGGAGGCCGAGGCAGGGGTATAACCTGAGGTTGGGAGTTTGAGACCAGCCTGACCAACATGGAGAAACCCCATCTCTACTGGGCGTGGTGGTGCATGCCTGTAATCCCAGCTACTCTGGAGGCTGAGAGAGAAGAATTGCTCAAACCTGGGAGGCGGAGGTTGCGGTGAGCTGAGATCGTGCCATTGCACTGTGGCCTGGGCAACAAGAGCGAAACTCCGTCTCAAAAAAAAAAAAATACATGTATATATATATATATATATAGAGAGAGAGAGAGAGAGAGAGAGGGCTGTTTTCTATGGGAAGATTAGTCTAATACAAGCTGTTCTGTCATGGCAGGACTCAAAAGTCCTACATCTAGATTTTTATTTTTATAAGCATTATTTGAACTGTAAATAATTGATTTTTTAGATCTTTTTTCTTCAGATTTTTGTACCTCTTAAGAGCTGTATAACCCAGACCAAATATGCAGTGTATTTTTCAGAACTGATCCCTATATGTCTAGCAAAGTAAAAATTTTGGGCCATATATTCTAGTATAACAAATATTACAAACTTGTTACTTATGTTTGAACCAAAAGCATGCATAATAAAATGAGAAATTTTTTTAGCTTATCTAGTAAAAATATAACTAATGTTATGTAAAGTATGTAAGTTCCTGAAAGTGTTGTTTCCTGATCTCTTATTTTGTGTGAAATATATGCTCTAACATTATGGATGTTTGCAGGTCTCGACACAGGCGATTTTCTTATAGCCAGTCTAAATCTCGTTCCAAATCATTACCAAGGCGGTCTACCTCAGCAAGGCAGTCAAGAACTCCAAGAAGGAATTTTGGCTCTAGAGGACGGTCAAGGTCCAAGTCCTTACAAAAGAGGTCCAAGTCGATAGGAAAATCACCGTCAAGTTCACCTCAAAAGCAGACTAGCTCAGGAACAAAATCAAGATCACATGGAAGACATTCTGACTCAATAGCAAGATCCCCGTGTAAATCTCCCAAAGGGTATACCAATTCTGAAACTAAAGTACAAACAGCAAAGCATTCTCATTTTCGGTCACATTCCAGATCTCGAAGTTATCGTCATAAAAACAGTTGGTGAACAACAGAAAGAGCACCACGCAGTCTTTAATATAAGTTATTAAACTCTCATTATGTTAAATAAAAATTCTTTAAGGCGTACAGAAAATACGAGTTGATATTAGTTACTTTGGGCATATGGAAGAAATAAAATCTCTAGCTTTGGATTAATAAAAATTTGGTCTCCATTTAAAGGGCCCACACTACAAATTATGATTTGTCTAATGTCACCATTTTATGCACCATTTTTTATTTACATTGTGGCAGAAGGGTACTTTTCAAGGGAAATGAGTAAACTGGAACTAATTTTTAAAATTCTACTTGCATAGTATTAGTACTATTAATAATACCTTTTACACAAATATTTTTGACTTTAAAGCACCTTCATGTAAAAAGTAACTATGACTGTATAATTGCATAGAGCAGACTTAAGCTGTTTGACACTTGTGTCTCTTTTGTCTTCTGTTTAAACTTGGGCCAGTTCCTGGTGGATATTAGTTCATATTACAAAATTCTGATGTTCCAAAAAAGTAGAATATATATAGAGATCAAACATTCAAAAGATACATTCTCTCCTAAGCTCAAAGGTTATATTTTTATTGGGTAGAACAGTATAGGTAAGTTGACATGAAATTGCATCCTGCACCATGTCCACATTAGTAATATCAGAACTTTTGAGAAATACTGGATTTTGAATGGTTTGAGACTAATTCTTTAAAAATTAGGCTGAGCAACACTCACAATTCAAAAATATTCATATTAAGACTTACACATTTGAAGAATGGTACATTTTGTATAAAATCATATTTGATACCATTATTTCCACATACCTACTTTTCATCTGTTGCTTAATTTTTTCTTTTTAGAGTTCTTGCTCAACTTTATATAGAATAAGTCTTATTATTTTTGAAAGAGTGTTTAGTACCTTGTATTAAGAAACTTGGCCAAGCGTGGTGGTTCACTCCTGTAATCCCAGCACTTTGGGAGGTCGAGGCAGGCAGATTGCTTGAGGCCAGGAAATTGAGACCAGCCTGGGCAACATGGTGAAATCTTGTCTCTAAAATTTAAAAAAAAGAAGAAGAAACTCGACTACATCTTCAAAAAACAACTTTGCAATATTTGAATTGTACATTATACTGCCCTTCATTTCTGACAGCCAAATAACTTTATTGATATTTATTGCTTTTGTAGTTATAACTAATAATTTCTTTGAAAATGTGTTGTAGTTTATGTTTTTCAAAGGGTTTTGGTAGTGTTTGTGATAGAATGGTTTTGCATATGATTATTATAGGGGATATATTTATAGAGCTCTACTTGTATACTTTGTGACTTATATTATGAAAACTTCAAAGTGCTCACCCATACAGTTAGTATTTGTATCCAGAGTGTTTAAGAAAAAAATCTGTCTTATATTTTTAGTATATAGGAGCCAGTGTTGCTTCTATTTGTTTTGAATACAAATTCCAGTTTTCTTTGCATATTAGATCCCATATGTAAGAAACAACCTTACACAATAATTTGTATGCTGGTAATATTTGGACAAGTGCCATAAATTAATGTATATTGTACTTTCTGAATAGATTTTCTCTAATCATAGCAAAATTTATTTCAAAACTACAACTCTTTGAACTATTCTGCTATAATAAAATTTAGTTATAAAATTATGTGGCACTACTGAAAATCTAAAGGATAATCTGAAGAATGAGTAAGACAGATATTGATAGTAATTTTTAGTATTTTCAAAATGTTTGGGTTCATACACATAAGTGAAATCATTTTAAAAACTAGGGGCTGGGCACAGTGGCTCACACCAGTAATCCTAGCACTTTGGGAGGCCAAGGCAGGAGGATTGCTTGAGCCCAGGAGTTTGAGACCAGCCTGGGCAACATAGCAAGACCCCTTTATAAAAATAATAATAACTAGGTACCATTGTGAAAAATAATAACTAGGGATTGATTATAGTATCTTTACTCTGTATTCACAAATTGATCTCTATATTCTTGAACATATTTAATCCTTTGATTTACCTCTGACTAGGTTTGTCATTGTAATCCCTAGGCTGCTTAGGAGGATACCATTTGGTTTGATGAAAAAGCTGGAATGATAATAGCTCAAACTCTTTTGAGCATTTAGTACATGCTTGGCACTGTTCTATATGTTTTAAGTTATTCACTCATGTATTTAACCATCAACACTCTTATGAGGTAAATATCCCACAATTACTTTTGCGCCAACCTAGTACCACTGCAGACAAGGAAACAGATGCAGAGAGGCTAAGTTACAAGGGCACACAGCCATAAACTTTGGATCTGTAGAGTGACTGGGCTTCAGATCCTCTTCCTGACTGCTGTTCCCACGTCTTTTGCAAAGAGAAGTCTTTGACAGGTATATGCTTTATTAAAATCATGTTTAGAAAGAAATGAGAGAATAGAATTAGAAAAAGAAATGACTGTAGGCTTCAATGAAAATGACTTTTGTGACTAGGTGAAAATTGTTTGGCTGGGTATCCTGGAAAATTGTCTTCTGGGAATATCTATAATCTAGGGTTCACTTTTGCCAGAATTGTTTCTTGGCCCATTTAAGAGAGATACTTTAAGTTGTTTATTAATAAATCAAATGTTTTAATTTTAGACATCTGTGATCAGTTCTTTTAAAGAGACTATATTTATTTAAGTACTTCCCAAGTTTAGTGCATGGGTACTACCTACCATTTATTCAGGATCATAGAGGATAAGTTAGGGTCAAAGAAAATAAAGACTGCCATGACAGCTCCTTGCTTGCTTTCTCCCCAGGAATAATGCATAAATAATTTATAGCAGCTGATATTTTTCGGTGTTAACAGATAATAGGGGAATTTGCTGAAATTTTTATTTGGAGCCTCGGATTTAATTTTAGGCCACTGGGCTAATTTATTTTTAAATGTAAATTAATTCCAGTACTTTATTTGTAAAGTTTACTTGAGATCTAACTATTCTAAGACATGCTGTTGCATTACAAATAAGAATTGCTGCATTTATTTTGATCCCATTGCCAGAGGCAAAATTAGTCAAAATTTAAAGGTATGTAGAAATACTTTTGTAATCCTTCTAAACTATATTAAATTTCTGGCTGACCGTGGTGACTCACACCTGCAGTCTCAGCACTTTGGGAGGCTGAGGTTGGCAGATGAACATGGTGAAAGCAGGTCTCTACTAAAAAATACCAAAAAAAATTAGCCGGGCATGGTGGCGCATGCTACTCAGGAGGCTGAGGCGCGAGAATCTCTTGAACCCGGAAGGTGGAGTTTGTAGAGAGCCGAGATGGTGCCACTGTACTCAAGCCTGGGCTACAGAGTAAGACTCTGTCTCAAAAAATAAATAAATAAAATTATAATTTCTTAGATTTAAAAATTAAATTTGTTTTCCAAAGACAGAGAGGGTAGTAGAATATGTAGGGTACTTGTATAGATAGATATATGTTACTTAATGCAGTACAGTCTGGTGCATTATAGACCCAGTCTGGTGGCATAATAGACCCAGAGCTTCAGGTCTAGGCCCTGTAAAGCGAAATGCAAAACTACTGTGTGTGCATTTCTCCAAAGAAAGGTGATGTCGTTTTATACAATTTTGAAACAAGTCCATGACTCCCAAGGGTTTAAGGACCAATGGTTCAGTGAGACATTTACAGATTTTGAAGTCAGAATTCAGTTTGAATTCTATACACATTTACTAGCTATGGAACCTTGGACAAGTTACCTAACATCTGTGAGCCTCAGTTTCTTTACCTGTAAAATGTGGATATATTTGCCCCATTGGGTTGTTAGGGTTAAAAAAAAAAAAAAAAAAAAGATGCATAGCAGAATGCCAAGTACCTGATAGGCATTCAAATGTCAATTTCTTCTTTCATTTTTCTTATTTAAATATTTGGAAAACATTTCCTAGTACTAAATGTGGATTATGCAACCTTAGCATTTAAATCACTCCCTGGATGAAAATAGGGTATTGAGGATACCCTAGGTATATGTTTGGTTCACATAATTCAAAACACCATACTCAACCTACATCTGTTTATAAACTAGTAAATAGGTTACAAATTAAAATATCTAGGCTGGGTGCGGTGGCTCATGCCTGTAATCCCAGCACTTTGGGAGGTTCCAGGGGGTGGGGCAGATCATTTGAGGCCAGGGGTTCAAGACCAGCCTGGCCAACATAGTGAAATCCCGTTTCTACTTAAAATACAAAAATTAGCCGGGTGTGGTGGCACACCCTGTAATCCCAGCTACTCAGGAGGCTGAGGCAGGAGAATCACTTGAAACTGGGAGACAGAGGTTGCAGTGAACCAAGATGGTGCCGCTGCACTCCAGCCTGGGCAACAGAGTGACTCTTGTCTCAAAAAATAAAAAAAAAATAAAGAGGCTGGTGCGGTGGCTGATGTCTGTAATCCCAGCACTTTGGTAGGCTGAGGCGAGCAGATCGCTTGAGGTCAGGAGTTCGAGACCAGCATGGCCAACATGGTGAAACCCTGTCTCTACTAAAATTACAAAAATTAGCCAGGCATGGTGGTGGGCACTTGTAATCCCAGACACTCAGGAGGCTGAGGCAGGAGAGTCACTTGAACCTGGGAGGCAGAGGCTGCAGTGAGCCAAGATCACTCAACTGCACTCCAGCCTAGGCAACAGAGCGAGACTCCATCTCAAAAAAAAAAAAAAAATTCTTACTGTGTGTCAGGTTTCAGGTTCTTTCAGAATATTGGTAGATTAAAGGGTCAGTCTCTTCACGAGAGACTGCCTAGCCAGTAGTTAATGTTTAGTCCTATAACTACATTGCTTGCATGTTCATTACTGTTTGGTTTTGTGTGTGCAAAAGCTTGTGTAAGGTGAGTAGTTCCTCAGAAAATGTGTAATTGAAGCAAGACGCAAAATTACTACTTCTCTAGGAGTAAAATTCTATTAACCAAATGCATAAGTACTACATGCTTTTTAGAAATTTACTTCTTAGAGGTAGATGGAGGGACACGATCCAGAATTCTTAGTATTTGCTTGTGACCACCTGTTTTATTTTTACAGAAATGTAGCTTATAAGACTGATCACCTGTTATCTAAAGAAACAACTATGGCCAGGCACGGTGGTTTAGGCCTGTAATCCTAGCACTTTGGGAGGCTGAGGTGGGAGGATCACTTGAACTCAGGAGTTTGAGACCAGCCTGGGCAGCATAGTGAGACCTCATCTCTATTAAAAAATAATAATAATAAAAATTAAAAAAAAAACTACATTCCAGTTTTCTTAGCTTACTCCTAATAGTATGGACTTAAAATGCTGTTAAATTGACTTTAATGTCAACAAAAATCTCAATATAAAATAGCCTTCTAAGCCCCAACTGATACCCTGTTTCTTTTAATAATAAGAAAACATCAACGGACTTTTGTGGGTTGGGGGAATTACACTTGTGAGGCAGTATCGGATTCATAGTAACAATTTTACTCTGTTAAATATCTTTTCAGAATTGATATAAGCTATTAACTTGTCAGACTCTTCTAAGCAATCTTATATTTTTAAAATAAGAAGGGGCAGGGATGGTGGCTCACGCCTGTAATCCCAGCACTTTGGGAGGTTGAGGCCACAGGATCACTTGAGCCCAGGAGTTCAAGACTAGCCTGGGCAACATATTAAGACCCTGTCTCTGCAACAAATTGTTAAAAATTAGCGGAGTGTGGTAGAGTGGGCCTGTAGTCCTCCTACTCAGGAGGCTGACATGGGAGGATCACTTGAGCCCAGGAGGTCGAGGCTACAGTGAGCGGTGTTTGCACAACTGCACTCCAGCCTAGGTGACAGAGCGAGACCTTAGCTCAAAAAAAAAAAAAAAAAAGTGTTACTCAAATTTATCTTAACACTGTGAAGTATTTATATAATATTTTTTTCTTTAGATGGAGTTTCACTCTGTCGCCAGGCTGGAGTGCAGTAGTGCAATCTTGGCTCACCGCAACCTCCGCCTCCCAGGTTCAAACTATTCTCCTGCCTCAGCCTTCCAAGTAGCTGGGACTACAGGCGTGTGCCACACGCCCAGCTAATTTTTGTATTTTTAGTAGAGACAAGGTTTCACCATGTTGGCCTGGATGGTCTCCATCTCTTGACCTTGTGATCCGCCCACCTCGGCCTCCCAAAGTGTTGGGATTACAGGCGTGAGCCACCACACCTGGCCACTATTTATATAATTTCATAAGACTATTAGGAAAAACATCTTTAAACATTCATTGTTGTTAGTAAACCTTAAAATTTTGGCCTTAAAGTGTTAAATGTAGCTGAATTTAAAATACTAATATTCTAGTTAGAATGTTCATTACAGTTTTTTTTTTTTTTTTTTTTTTGAGACGGAGTCTTGCTCTGTCGCCCAGGCTGGAGTGCAGTGGCGCCATCTCGGCTCACTGCAAGCTCCGCCTCCTGGGTTCACGCCATTCTCCTGCCTCAGCCTCCTGAGTAGCTGGGACTACAGGCGCCCGCCACCACGCCTGGCTAATTTTTTCTATTTTTAGTAGAGACGGGGTTTCACCGTGTTAGCTAGGATGGTCTCGATCTCCTGACCTCCTGATCCACCCGCCTCGGCCTCCCAAAGTGCTGGGATTACAGGCGTGAGCCACCGTGCCCGGCCCATTACAGTTTTTAATGGATATAGTCATAGATCATTTAATGACAGGATACATTCTGAGAAACACATCGTTAGGCGATTCTGTTGTGCAAACATAGAGTGTACTTAACACAAATCTAGAATGGTATGTATATTTTTATTTACATATATTTTTTCATACAGAAATTCAAATGTCCCAGCACCATTACTGAATACCAGTAATGGTGATGTTTCTGCGACTTGATCTGCAGTGCCACATTAAGTGCCATGTATCAGGTTTCTATATATGCTCCATTATAATCTTCTTAAAAATATGGATGAAAATTTTGTATTCTAAAGTACAAATAGTCCTTTATACAAAGCTCTGAGCTGCCTATCGGTGGTCAAATATAACTAATACTCATTTGGGCTTTTGTGACCACACCTTGTCCACCCTTTATTTTGACGAAAAGATTGTAGTTTCAGTGTCTATCATAGAAAGTGGAACAACATCACTTAAGGAATAATTTCAAACAATGCTTTTAGCATCTCATTTACTCCACTGGTGTTAATTCAGCATTAAAGGCTTTAAAAGGCAGGAACCAGTGAAATGTTAAGAGTTGCACACTGCCTTACACTCTACTCCCTAGTCACTTCAGTGCTAAGTAGTCCTCAGTCAGCCCCTTTGTTTTCTGGGGACATGCATCTTTTTTTTTTTTTTCTTTTTTAAGAGACAGGGTCTTGTTACGTTGCCCAGACTGGAGTGCAGTGGCTATTCGCAGGCAT
Source organism: Pongo abelii (assembly GCF_028885655.2). Taxonomy (NCBI): domain Eukaryota; kingdom Metazoa; phylum Chordata; class Mammalia; order Primates; family Hominidae; genus Pongo; species Pongo abelii. The sequence goes on along the minus strand of NC_071990.2, from coordinate 89,811,463 downwards.
GATCCCACTACTGATCAGCACAGGAGTTTTGACCTGCTTGTTTCCAATCTGGGCCAGTTCACCCCTCATTACTAAACCTGGTGGTCCCCCTTCCCTGGAGGTCACCATATTGATGCTGAACTTAGTGTGGACCCCCAACTGGCATAGCACAGTACAGCCCAGAACTCTTGGACTCAAGCTGCCGCAGCTTCCCAAGTAGTTGGGACTACAGGCACGCACCACCGTGCCTGGCGACATTCGTCATAAACACATTTCCTTTTGCTGCTTGCAGTTTGTTATTCCACTTTCATTTCTTTAACTCTCTTCTCAAACCATGGACAGTTATAAATCCCTTCAGAATCTTTGTAGAAATAGTCTCACTACGTTGCCAGGTCTCGAACGCCTGGCCTCAAGTGATCCTACTGCCTCGGCCTCCCGAAGTGCTGGGATTACAGGCGTGAGGCACCAAACCAAGCCCTTTTCAGAATCTTTATAATCCCAACTTACCTCTTTATCCTTCTCGAATTATTCTTCAAGTATTAACATTTATGTTAACATTAACATTAAATGTTATCTGTCACATTTCCTAAATAAGCCACTGCTTAAATATGTTATTGTTTCTCTAATCTTTCAGCTCTTATTTACAATGGCCTTGGTGTTTCTGTCATTAACTAGAGTTCTGTTTTTTTAGATGTTATAACCAACTAACCAACCTACTTGAAAATGCAGAGGAAAACATTCAGAAGGTTCAAAGTTTACAACCTCAAAAGATCAGCTTATTTGTGCTGTATGCTACATATAAGTGAGCTTTTAGAATTATTAGTAAAAAAAAGCAAATATTCAAATTATATATAATGTTGGAGTGAACCAGTAAAGCAGCCTTAATTTTCCCCAACTCTATTTTCTTTAACACTTTATTATAAAAATCTTCAGTATAAAAAGAATGTTAAATGTAGCTGAATTTTAAAGTAGAACATCCATATACCCACTACCTAGAGGTCTACAGTTAGCAGTTAATTACACCTGCTTTGCCACATATATTTCCATCTATCCCCCAAGTATTTTGAATTTAACAAAGTATTTTAAAAAAATTGGAATATTCGTACATGGGGTATTCTAATTAGCTAAAGTACAGCCAGAAAACCTTGGTTGAATAGCTTTCATAAACAATTCTGTTTTCTTATTTTTGAAATTCAGGATCTGGTCTCAGGCATCACATGATTACAGGAACTTAAGAAATAGACCTGGATGGTTAAGGAAACTGGACTGAATGAACAGTGACTCCAAGAGCCTTGAAAGTCTGGTAGAAAAGGGACATTTCCAGTCTTTGATAGTAATCCTTTCTAAAATTTGAGAGCATTAAATGCCTAGTCATTTGAAGAGTAAGGTTAATTTTGCTCAACTTTGGAAGGGATTGTTGAAAGCCCTTGTTTTATAGTTAGAAAATCCCCTCAAATTGTAACTTATCCAAAGTTTTGATGGGACCAAAAAGCCCTCTGATTCCATGTTGTCAAGTAAAGTGAAATAATAAAGATCTTGTGTTTAAAAATCTTACTGTTAGTAGGCAATTGTGAGTTCAATTTAAATCAAACATTTGCAATTGGAAATAACCAAAAATCATCAAAATGGCTACAGAAAGGAAGAAATCACTTAAAAACCCTGAAAACAAAAAGGGAAAATGTTTTCGGCTGGCTCACTCCTGTAATACCAACACTTTGGGAGGCCGAGGCCAGTGGATCACTTGAGCTCAGGAGCTTGAGACCAGCCTGGACAACACAGTGAAACCACATGTCCACGACCCTGTAGTCCCAACTACTCAGGAGGCTGAGGTGGGAACATCACTTGAGACCAGGAGGCAGAGGTTGCAATGAACTGTGATCCTGCCACTCATTGCACTCCAACCTGCGTGACAGAGCAAAACACTGTCTCAAATAGAAAAGGCCCAGTGGGGTGGCTTATGCCTGTAATCCCAGAACCTTGGGAGGCTGAGGCAGGCAGATCACTTGAGGCCAGGAGTTCGAGACCAGCCTGGCCAACATGGCGAAACCCTGTGTTTACTAAAACTATAAAAGTTAGCCAAACAGGGTGGCGCGCAACTGTAGTCCCAGCTACTTGGGAAGCTGAGGCAAAATCACTTGAACCCAGGAGGTGGAGGTTGCAGTGAGCCAAGATTGCACCACTGCACTCCAGTTTGGGTGACAGAGCGAGACTCTGTCTCCAAAAAAAGAAAAGAAAAAAGAAAACATTTCTACTTGCCATCCCTTGCCCAAGATCCTAAAATGCCAAGATGCCAAGAACACATTTGTAATTTGCATTTGACAACATCAGATTAACAAACTCTAATCTTGGAATAAGAGAACTATCTGTAATAATTTAGTAGGAGCAGCCATGTATATATAACCAGCTTTGGAGGAGTGTGATTATCTAGTGTCTTTACAACCAGACATAACACATATTTTTCTGAACGCTAATTGTATTAGACTAGGAAAAATTACTTAACTTTCCTGAATCTTTTCTTCCACATTCATAAAAATAGTGTGAATAACTAGAGAAATGAGGTATTTTTATCATTGTTTAATGTCATTTTGTCTTTTAAAGTATTGTTAAATGTTCAAGATTATCTGACCTCTTCTAATTAAACGCAGCTTGAATAGAACATGTAGCCTCCTTTGATAAATGTGCATCTGACTTTCATAAATTTTGTAGGTTGCTTCTATCAATTGTCCCACTTTGTCCCTTTTTACCATTACTAAATTCAGAAACTATGATTAATGCCACATAATCTATGATAAGCTATTCCTTTAATGAGGGAATTTAAAATTTGTGTAGCCAGTTCTACACTAAGCCCACATTATTATAAACCCTGCTCTAGAAAATGAATTCTAAAATCTCAACAGTGGACCCTCACTAAATGCAACCTTTTATAAATCTTAAATTGTTATTGAATTTGGTATTTTTATAATTCAAGTTAACAAAACAAGTAGTTCCTGAATTACATTATTTGTGTTTACACAGTTCTGTCTCCTACACCATCTCGTCTCACAACACAGGCATACTTTCTTTCCCCATTTGAAAACTTATGGAACAGTTTCCGGGAGATTTCTAGATTCAGAAGGAAAGAAGTACAACAATGAGAAAACAACTTGGAGGAGTTAGCTCAGGGATCAGACTCAGCAAGGCAATTCTGTGATTTTAAAATGTATTTAGTTTAGCAATGTCCTTCAAAAATTTAAATATAGGAGTATGATGGGACTATCAGCCTTTCATACCCAAGGATACATATACTTGATTCCTTCAACCTGAAGCAGATATTGATTGCATATAAATTGCCTTCCACCCATGAAAACAAAGGATAGTTTATCCAGCAATAAGATGAGGAGAGTTATTAGATGAGAGAGCTGCAAGAAGAGATAAAGAGTTATAAAAGATCAGTTTCACCCAATTTCAAATTGTAAAAAAGGGAAGGAAAGTTTATTCCTCCTTTGCACCAACTGGGCCCCTGCTATCAGAATTCAGAATTTAAATTAGAACTGTCTGCTAACACAGACTTTTACAGGTACGGAAAAAAACCAACCTCTATGTAAGTTTCATGAGGAAATTCTAATTCAACTACTATCACAGTGAAGTTGACAGTCCATAGGAGGTAGAGAGGATGAGGTCAAGACTACTGGTAAAGCATTATTATTATTATTATTATTATTATTATTTTTAGACAGGGAGTCTCACTCCATTGCCCAGGCTGGAGTGCAGTGGCGTTATCTCGGCTCACTGCAACCTCTGCCTCCCGGGCTCAAGTGGTCCTCCTGCCTCGGCCTCCCAAGTAGCTCGGAACACAGGCATGTGCCACCACACCTGGCTAATTTTTCATTTTTAGTAAAGACGGGGTTCCCTATGTCACCCAGGCTGGTCTCGAACTCCTGGACTCAAGTGATCTGCCCCTCCTAGGCCTCCCAAAGTGCTGGGATTACAGGCATGAGCCACCGTGCCTGGCCTAAAAGCATTAAATCTTATGGGAGAAAAAGGAGAGGAGAGAGACAGACAAAATATTCCACTCCCATTTCCCTGTTGTTATTACTGCTTTGTGCACTACTTACCAAAGCCATACCTCTGGATCCGACCTATTTTCTATCTACTTGCTGTGCCTTTCCACATGGATGTCCTAGAGGCACCCCAAAGTTCAACATGCCAAATCAAAATGACCTTCCTTTATAATTCTGATCCCCCCACAATCCCCTAATTGGTAGTTTTATCCTTCAAGTTGCTCAATTTCAAGTCTTTTCCTTACCCTCTATTCAGATGCTCAATCCTCAATTCTAGCTCTAAAACATTCCCCCAAATAAGCCCATACCTCTGATAATGCTCTCTAGGCCCTTTTCTCTTTTGAGCTACTGAAATATCCTCACCTAAGTAATCTGTTTCAAGCTTTCCCTTATCAAGCTGTCCTCCGTATTTCTATGTTTTCTTTCTGAAGCAAGAATTCCATTCCCTTACTCATAAACCTTTGAGGACTGCCATGCTTACAGAATAAAGTTGAAGCTCTTCCGTGTGACACTGAAGGCCTTTCGTGTTCACCCCAATATACCTTTTAAAAACTTCCCTTCCTTTCTTGCATTTCTCTTAAGCTACTGGACATTGTACATCTTTTTTTGACATGGAGTATCACTCATCGCTCAGGCTGGAGTGCACTGGTACAATCTTGGCTCACTGCAACCTCCACCTCCTGGGTTCAAGCGATTCTGCCTCAGCCTCCCGAGTAGCTGGAATTACAGGCACCCACCACCACACCCAGCTAATTTTTTGTATTTTTAGTAGACAGGTTTTCGCCATGTTGGGCAGGCTGGTCTCGAACTCCTGACCTCAGGTGATCCGCCAGCCTCAGCCTCCCAAAGTACTGGGATTCAGCGTTGTGCATCTTTTTACACCACCATCTGCTCAAACTTTTACCACTCACAATTATTTTCCTTTTTTGGTGCATCAAATACTTATCTTTTAAGGCTCAACTCAGCGTATTTTTCTTTTCTTTTTTTTTTTTTTTGAGATGGAGTCCTGCTCTGTTGCCCAAGCTGGAATGCAGTGGCACGATCTCGACTTACTGTAACCTCCGCCTCCCGGGTTCAAACAATTTTCTGCCTCAGCCTCCTGAGTAGCTGGGATTACAGGTGCCTGCCACCAAGCCCAACTAATTTTTTTGTTTTTAGTAGAGACGAGGTTTCACCATCTTGGCCAGGCTGGTCTTGAACTCCTGACCTCGTGATCCACCTGCCTCAGCCTCGTGAGCCACCATGCCCAGCTCAACTCAAGTGTTACTTTCTAAGGTGTCAGATTCCCAGAGAGAAAGTTTTCTCACCAAAATTAGTCCCCTCACCCTAAGAGCCTTTACCTTTTTCTCTCTTCAAGCATTTGTTGTTGTAGAGTGGGGAATATAACTTGTATTTTAGTTACATTTGTCCTTTCTCCCCATCCCACCTAAACTTTCAGCTCTGCCATTTATCCTTCTATTTCCTGAACATACGTTACACATAAGCCCTCACACATTAAATTGCAGACATACTGCTCAAAATGACAGGAGCTGAGAAATGTCGGACAAGGAAAGAAGGGTGGTTGAGGCGGTAGGACTTATATTATATTGTGTAGGAATATTTATAACCATGTGCAAAAATGTGTTGTTAAAACCTGTGAATGTGTCTTTCTAGAATCACAAACCGATTTGGGAGAGATGTCAGAACTCATTGTAGTCAGTCATTAGTATTAATATTTACAACACATTACTAACAAAAGCTAAAATTGGTGACTAAAAATTGGGGGCATCTTCAAACTAAACTTCTAAATGAGCTTCCCTTCCATTTGTGAGGAAGGTGTATCTGCATTTCTAAGGAAGGAATGGTGACTCACACAAAACATCCAACAAGTTCCTTTGTATCTTCCATCTTCTTTACTTGACCTGATTGCTTAACATTCCCACTCAAAATCTGTCTCCCTTACTTCCTCTTGGCCTTTTTTTTTTTTGAGACAGGGTCTGTTACCCAGGCTGGAGTGCAGTGGGCTGATCCTAGCTCACTGCAATCTCCACCTCTCAGGCTCAAGAGATCCTCCCGTCTCAGCCTCTAGAGTAGTCAAGTACTATGCTCAAAAACCTCAATGCTGCTCCTGGTAAGAAAATGTAGATTATGGCCAGGCATGGCGGCTCACATTCAGCCACTAAGCAGAAGTCAAAAAAATCCAACCACCCAAAATCATCTCCTAGTCACATTCAAACATGAGAAACAGTCACACACAGAGAGTCAGGACTATGTTAAAAGGGGGGGCCAAATTATTATTATTTTAAAATTTGATTACAACCAATTTTGTTGGCATTAAAACTAGAGGCATTAAGCTGGAATGGATATATACCAAAACCAGAAATTGAGTTTAGCAAAAATGGGAATAGGAGTTGTTCAGTAATTTCAGATTAGAAATCAATTTAGAGAAACAAACCCCATGCTTACATTGATTGTGCCACAGATTTAAACTTCAGTAGTGCATTAGTAAACTGTTCACATTTAGATCTTCACCTTGAGATTTGACAGCTGTTTCTTGAAAAAAATCTCAGTACCTTGTGCAAATAAAATCGGTCTTCCATGTGCCTTAGCACACACTTAAAATTTATCCATTGTATATATACAAAACACCTGCAATGTGGGCAGGGCAAAATACATACTTTCATAACAAAACTATAATATACCTCTCAAGTATGAACAATATACACATAATACATGGTATACAGTATTTACAAAATATAAAATATAATACAAGCTGTTTGTATGTAATTTTTTAAACTCATCTTTTGCAATTGTATGTTGCAACAAGGCAAATTTCCATTTCTGTACCAATTTTCTCAAGAGTCCAGGGATATGGGAAAAATTATGTTTTACACACATACTGAAATCTGAAATCTAAGTTTGAACTTTCAGGAGCGTTTTTAAGTGTACTGCCATCAGCTCCCTGTTTTGGTTGGAATTTTCAACAGTGCTTCCCATCCAGTGACTAGGAGGCTTTGGAAGAACACTAGGAGAAGGTGGATCACTAAACTTTGCCCCAGCATAATTTTCCTTTTGGCTCACTTCAGTTAGAAATGCTGATTTCTTCAAATGCGAATTTTTAATGTTCTCGGTATTTTTAAAAGGCTTTTTTTCCTGCTTCTGAATTCTGTCAGATGAAACAGAATCCTGCCAAAAGTTGTTTTCATTTCTTTTTGCAGAGGTGATCTTGGTTAGTGGCAAGTTATATTTGCTTTTCTGTCTGTTTATCTTTGGTTGCTCATACAAGTGTATACCATGAACAAGCGGGCCATGGGGAAGGGCAATTTTCTCCGATTTTCCCATCTTTGATTTTAAAACCTACAAAGACAAGAACACAAAAGTAAATATAGTTTCTAGATAAAAATCAGTTATGAATCTCATATCACATATCTAGTTTTGTTGTGTTTAAGTTTGCCCACAGCCATAGAAAAGAACAAAATTATGTTCTTTGTGACAACACATATGTAGCTGGGGGCCATTACCCTAGACGAATTAATGCAGAAACAGAAAACCAAATATCGCAAGTTCTCACTTATAAGTGAATTTGGGAGCTAAACATTGGGTACAACATGGACATAAAGTGGGGAACAACAACAGACACTAGGCACTACTAGAAGGGGGGTTGAGAGAGGGTGGGGGGACCTACTGGGTACTATGCTCACTACCTGGAATGGGATCATTCATACTCCAAACCTCGGCATCACGAAATATACCCATGTAGCAAACCTGCACAAGTACCTCTTGGATCTAAAATAAAAGCTGAAATTACAAAAACTTTAATTGGGCATGGTGGCTCACACGCCTGTAATCCCAGCACTTTGGGAGGTCAAGGCAAGCAGATCGCTCGAGCTCAAGGAGTTCGAGACCAGCCTGGGCAACATAGCGAAACCCCATGTCTACTACAAATATAAAAATCAGCCCAGCGTGGTAACACGTGCCTTGGGAGGCTGGCTGAGGCGGGATCCCTTGAGCCTGGGAAGGGGAGGCTGCAGTGAGCAGAAGTCGATCGTGCCACTGCATTCCAGCCTGGAGTGCGATAGAGACAGACTCGGTCTCAAGAAAAAAAAAAACACTTAAATTTCTCGACTTTTAAGTTCACTCTTGTTCGCCACTAAAAATGCAGTTAATCACCACTGCTGGTTACCAGTATGCAGCGTGAACCAGTTCTAAAATGTCAAACTAAAAGAAGTCTGAAATAACCCAAGTCCACCTTTCTACAACTGTAAAGACGACTAATGAGCTCTCTTCCAAATACGAGTGCCAGAAACAATCTTTGCTGTGTACCTCCTACTTTCTGGTTTAGTAACTCTTTCGAGAACGCTGCTTCACTAATCTTAATCTTTCCTAACTTAAGTGGGCCTTATAGAAGTCTTAAACAGATGGAAAAGCATAAGGTAATCCACTAGATCACTGCACTACCAACACTTGTAACGCGGTAGTAAGCAAGACACGACACGAAAGACCACAACTTTCCACGTCAATAAGGTTCACTGCCAGAGCTCCCTGGTTAGTACCTGTTCTAGAAAACAGGCCAAGAAACAAGCACAAAAGCTTTTAGGTAATCAAGGATATTTCAAAAGTCGTGGAATTTTAAAAGGTGGGAGACATTGAAACGATAATTTAAAGAAACACGATGGGCAAATTTAGTAATTTTTTCCCAAGGGCACAGATAAACCGCAAATTTCTAATTCAAGGCAACATTCTTCACTAAATAACAGGAACTTTTTCATTTCATTATTACGAAGAGTAAGTCATTGAACTTAAGTCCATCAAACGTTATTCTGACAAGACTTTCAAATCATTTCGTAGACTTAATCCCATTTAAACTTCTATCCATTTTATCCTAATCCAATAGCACTGCAATCAGACGGGCTAAGTCAATTCAATTGCTAACTCTTCTGAAAACTTATTCTGGACACACTAACACGAAGTACACAGTGGCAACGGTAATAAAATCAGTTTTGTGCGGCTCCTGCCAACTCTTAACTTAGAAGGAACCACTAAGTAGGTCAGGCCCAAGGCGGGCAGAGCCCCAGCTGGACTGCGCGTCCCACATGGGGCACCTCACATTTTGGCACAACTCCAACCAAATGAAACCCAGCCGTTCGGAGCCCACTCCACCCCCTACGGCGGGACGTTAGAGACCGTCTCCGCGTTTCACCGACTACGACTGGGGCTCCCGATAGCCCGGAGGCCGAAAGCGGGGCCCAGTCCTTCCCCGGCTGCCCCCACCCAGCCTCGCCTCCTTCATGGGCGCCGGAGCGCCGGGCACGTAGCGCGCGCTGACGTCAGCCCTCCCGCAGGCCCCGTCCCTGCCCCCACCACGCCGCGCGCCCGGAACGCCGAAACCCCCTGGAACGCCGCCAACCTTCTAAATCGGGGCTGTTGCTGGGGCGCAGCGGCGCTTCTCATTGGCCGACTCCTGGGAGCCAATCTGAAGCGCCAGCGCATGCCTCCCCTTCCCCCTTCTTCCCCCAAAGCAAGAATGGAGCGGGCGTCACGGAAACTTCCCTCCCGAGTAAACAGCCGCCCCCCACCCCGCCCCCACCCGCCCGACCCCCCGGGTGCAGGGTCTGCAGCCCCAGAGCTCGGCCGCCACCGTCTAAGGGTCCGACTACCCAACGGCCCCCAAAGGCCCGCTGGCGGCCTCACCTCTTTCCTGAGCGGGGTTTGGCCGGGAGCCGCGGGCCGCAGCGGGGCAAGGTCGGGGCTGACTCCCTCCGTGCGCGTTGCGGCTGCAGGACTCGGGGCCAAGGAGGCGGCCGGGCCCGGGACCTCCTGCGCTCCGCTCGGGTCGGTCGCGGGGCTCCGGCCGCCCTCCAGACTCGGCCGGTGCTGCTGGTACTGGTGGAAGCGGCTGGGCAGCTGCCCTGCGGGGCTCGCCCGCACCTTCTTCTTTCGCCGCTTCTTCGGCGCTGCCCGAGGAGTGCCTCCCGCCACGGCGAGGCTGCGGTTGGGCAGAGCTGCTGGAGCGCGAGGCTGGGGGGTCAGACACGGGCCATCTCCCCCTAGGAAGTGAGGGAGGAAGAGGGTCGGGGGCAGTGCCCGGGGGTCCGGGATCCGGGGTAAAGGAGGCGGAGCCGTGGTCACCATCGGGAGGGCCCCGAAGTAACCTCGGGAGGAAAAGCCAAGCGGCGCAAGGCGGCCACCCAGGACGAGCGGCTCCCGCTGCGGGACGGAGACGACGGTCATAGCGCTAGGAAGCTTGTCGTTCAGCAACGAGGAGAGAAGGAGAAGGTGAAGCCAGTGAAGATAGGGTGGCGGCGATGGATGCTGCTAGGAAAGCCAGAGAAGATCGCGGAACATGACTCGGGCGGTGGCGGCGCAGCAACAAATAGCCACAGCCCCAGCTCCGAGTGTTGTTATCGGAAGCTCCGCCCCGCGCCCGCCCATCTCCTTGTGAAAGCCCAATTAGAGTGCGACAAGGCAGGCCACGCCCCCTCGCTCCGCCTCCGCCGCTTCGGGTAGACACACACAAACAACCAGCTTGCTGCAGCCTGGCACAAAGAACGCGCACTGCGCAGGCGCTGCCAGCGAGCTGTTTCGGGAAGAGTCGGTCCCGCGAACAATGAAATTGGGTTTCCGCCCCACCCTCCTTACCCCTCCCCAGCACTCCCCCGCGCTTCGCCCGGCTAGGGAGTGGTGGGACTGAAATGTCCCGGCGGAGTTTGTTGATGGGGGTGGGGAAGGGAGGGGGCAGGGGGAGGGCGGCAGGAAGAACGGGGGCTGGGAATGGGGGACGACTCTGGCAAGGCCACGGTTGCCTCCTCCGCTGCTGACCTTGGGGAAGTATCCGTTTTATTTTCAGCCCAACGTAACAGCGTTATTATTTTAAAACAAAAATTTCTAAGTACGCTGTAAGGATTTCTTCCCTAGCAATCGTGAAGAAAATCAGCCTACATTTAAATTTTATCTACTGAAGTGTGGCTCACGATTCTTTTATTTACTTGGTTCGGCATCGCTGCTTATTAGTCCCGGTGATCAGAGTAAAAATCAAGGTGACTTACTGATTGAATTAGCCCCTCAATGTATAAAAAGTTCTCCGTAAATCCATAAATGGAAGTTGGAGTTTTTACTGATTTCATACTTGAAGGATTGTGAGACTTTGGGATCGCAACATCGTGCCTGGTTACTTGAGGAGGCGGCAAGCCGGCTTGCATCTCAAAGGGAGAAAGTGAAACAGCTCTGCAACATACAGAATTTTGTTAGCTGCGCGTAAATAGAAATTTTTCGTGATCTCCCCGCACTGCTCAACCACAAAAAAGAATTGTGGCCATAATTTATCAAGCATTTATGTTCCAGGAACTGTTCTTTACATAAATTGTCTCACTTTAACCTCACAACAACCCTTATGAATAGGTACTAAGAAAAATAGATCAGACCTCAGCTCTGCGAAGTAGGCAGGCTGTCACTCTCTTCCTTTCACTACTAATGCCTGGGGCAATTGTTTAAAGGTATTTTGTTCCTGATTAGCTGCCTACGCATTATCTTTAAGTTTCTGAAATTTAAGATACAAAGAACAATGTATAGCTAGTCAAGAGCCCATGATATTTTAATGTAAATTGGTAAACAATTTAGGAGCTGCCTCTTTTCCTTTAAAAACCTACTTGTAACTGTTGCTAATCCGAGTGTATATTCAGGGCAGCTTGAATCCATGGTCCTGGGTTGCAGTCCTCAAGCTTGGCCTAATTTTGCCTCAGCTTCTTTTTAGAGGGACAGTACTGTATTTTATCCCCATTTTACAGCTGGGGAAACAGGCTTAGAAAGGCTAAAGGACTTGTCAAAGATCAAACGGTAAGTTAACATCAGAATTTGATCTCCAGTCCAGGTACTGCAAGACGAAAGTTTTAATTTTTTTTTTTTTTTTTTTTTGAGACGGCGTGTCGCTCTGTGGCCAGGCTGCAGTGCAGTGGCGCCATCTCGGCTTACTGCAACCTCCGGCTCCCTGGTTCAAGCGATTCTCCTGCCTCAGCCTCCCTAGCAGCTGGGATTACAGGCACCCGCCACCACGCCCAGGTAATTTCTGTATTTTTTAGTAGAGACGGGATTTCGCCATGTTGGCCAGGATGCTCTTGATCTCCTGACCTCGTGATCCGCCTGCCTCGGCCTCCCAAAGTGCTGGGATTACAGGCGTGAGCCACCGCGCCCAGCCCTGCCACACTAGATTCTATGTTATTAGAAGACCACAGTAATCTTACACTTCTGTATCCTCACCGCCTCTACAATAGTTTTCAGCTTTGGAGTGGTAAGCAATTAGTAAGCAATGAAACGTTTTATGATTGATGGCAAAGTTGGACAGATTGCATATCCAGAAAAATGCTTCCCAATCACTTTATAAACTTTTATTTTTAAGACGGGGTTTCTTTCTGACACTCGGATTGGAGTGCAATGGCATAATCTCGGATTACTGCAACAGCCACCTCCCAGGCTCAAGAGATCCTCCAACCCCAGCCCCCCACGCCCCTGAGTAGCTGGGACCACAGGCACACACCACCACTCCTGGCTAATTTTTTGTGTTTTTAGTGGAGACAGGGTTTCACCATGTTGCCCAGGCTGGTCTCAAACTCCTGAGCTCAAGGGATCTGCCTGTCTCTGCCTCCCAAAGTAATGGGATTACAGGAGTGAGCCACCAAACCCAGTCAACCTTATAAGCTTTTGAAACTACATTTCAGGCCAGGCGTGGTGGCTCACACCTGTAATCTCAGCACTTTGGGAGGCCAAGGCAGCTGGATTACCTAAGGTCAGGACCAGCCTGGCCAACATGGCGAAACCCTGTCTCTACTAAAAATACAAAAATTAGCTGGGCGTAGCGGCATGTGCCTGTAATCCCAGCTACTAGGGGGGCTGAGGCAGGAGGATCGTTTAAACCTGGGAGGTAGAGGTTGCAGTGAGCCGAGTGCAGTGAGCCACTGCACTCCAGCCTGGGCAACAGAGCGATACTCCATCTCAAAAAACAAAAAACAAACAAAAAAACTCAATTTCATTCCAATCGCTGAATTTTACTCATTTTTGTTTCTGCAACATGTAATACATAGTAACTGCTCATGTTCATTGGATGGATGGGAATCATGTACATCCAGAGCTGTAGAAGGATCTACTTTTTCAAAGCACTTTCCATCTGTCATCTCATTTTATTCTTACTCTAGCACTTTAAGGTTGATATAGAGAGGTCCTATTTAACGTATGATGTAAATAAATCTAAATATATAGTAACTTGCTTGCCGGGGGGGGGGGGGGTGTTCACACAATGAGGTAGGAATAACTTGAACTCCTGATGCCTAGTCCAGTGTTCTTTTCACTATATCCCATGATTTTAGGCTTGACTTTATCTGGAGATAATATCATACTGTCCTAGAGAATAATTTACCTTTCAGGGAGCTGGTCATTGGTAGCCAGCTCTGTGGGACCCTTGGTCAAAGATACCTATTATTGTCTATGTGTATTTCTTGGGTGAATGTTGGAGTAATTATGTGTATAACTTATCATTTTGAGGTCTTAAGTGTAGGCTTCATGTTTGCCCTGGGTTCTGTACTGTAAGAAAATTAACCTTGCAGCTGTGACCACCTGGGTGGTGGGTGCTGAGATTGCTAAAATGGTGCCCACCACTAAGAAACAGAATGGGAGCTGAAATGGGGCACTGGAAGAGAGCAGTCGAGGTTTTATAAGCTAGATGATTGGATTGAATGTTACTCTGTGTGTGTAGTCTTTGTAAACCCTTAGTCTTTAGTAAAGTCTAATTTTACTGTTTAAACTTAAGCGTTATAGGTTTAACATATAGTGTTAGCTGTGCTATATGATATAAAGAAAAAAGATCAGGCTGGGTGCGGTGGCTCACGGAGGGCAAGGTGGATGGATCACTTCAGGTCAGGAGTTGGAGACCAGCCTGGCCAACATGATGAAACCCTGTCTCTATTAAAAATACAAAAATTAGCCAGTTGTGGTAGTGCCTGCCTGTAGTCCCAGCTACTTGGGAGGCTGAGGCAGAAGAATCACTTGAACCTGGGAGGTAGAGGTTGCAGTGAGCTGAGATCACGCCACTGCACTCTAGCCTGGGCGACAGAGCAAGACTTCATCTCAGAAAAAAAAAAAAAAAATCAGATCCTTTTGCTCGGGCCCAAAAGGCCAATCTTGGAAGTAACAAGATATTCCAAGGGTAAAGGAAATTTTAGGAGAATTCTCAGAGTTCTTGAAGCTTTTTGCTCCAGTGTACGTCTTGATTTTATTTTTGTTAAGCTAATCTTTAGAGGAGGTTAGAAGAAAAATAAAAGATTGGAAAGTAAACTAGGTATTAAATAGCAGAAAAAAGAGGTAATGCCCATTTATGAAATAAGCAGCTTACCCGCATTGACACTAAGCAGAACTCCAAATTCCACTTCTCTCTCTTCTATCTACCTTTGTCTCTGATGTATTTTACCTCTGTCCTCTTTCCCTCTCTCTGTGTGAAATGTCATTTTCTTTCCTCCTACCCTGAATGTCTTTTTTTCCTCTTTATATAGACTTTATTACCATTTTCTCTACCTGTTATTACTTAGATTTTTTTTTTCTTTTTCTTTTTTGAGACAGGGCTTCACTCTGTCACCCAGGCTGGAGTGCAGTGGTGCGATAACAACTCACTGCAGCCTCCGCCTCTGGCGTTCAGGAGATTCTCACACTTCATCCTCCCTAGCTGGCGCATGCCACCGTGTATGCTAATTTGTGTGTGTGCGTGTTTGGTAGAGACAGGGTTTTGCCATCTTGCCCAGGCTGGTCTCGAACTCCTGAGTTCAAGTGATCCAACCACTTTGGCCTCCCGAAGTGCTGAGATTACAGGCATGAGCCACCTCACCCAGCCTATTGCTTAGATCTGTAATGTCTAAGGTTTGAGGGACACCTGTATGAAAAGAGGAACACTTAATCCAACTTCTATTTTGCTTTTTTTTTTTTTTAGATGGTGTCTCACTCTGTTGCCCAGGCTGGAGTATAGTAGTATGATCTCGGCTCGGCTCACTGCAACCTCCACCTCCCAGGTTCAAGCGATTTTCCTGCCCCAGCCTCCTGAGTAGCTGGGATTACAGGTGCATGCCACCACGCCTGGCCAATTTTTGTATTTTTAGTAGAGATGGGGTTTCACCATGTTGGCCAGGCTGGTCTCGAACTCCTGACCTCAGGTGACTCGCCCGCCTCAGCTTCCCAAAGTGTTGGGATTATAGGCGTGAGCCACCACACCTGGCCTTCTGTTTTGCTTAATGCTCAAATTATTAATCTTTCAAATTTATAAAATAATAGTCTTCTAAACATAAAACAACCAGGAAATCAAAATGTTTTTGTTTAGCAAGTAAAAATTTTCCTAACATTTCAGCATTGATTACAAAACTTATTTTATAATGTACTCTGAAGAGTTTAAATAAAAATCTAAACTTTGTGTTAAAAAGCAAAATATGCACAAATTTTCACAATAATGACAAATTTATGACACTTGGAGTGCTTATAAAGTATTGTTACCGTAGATTGAAATTAATGTCTCCATTATCCCTATACTTATATCTCTCTGGGGTTACAGGTTTGTACAGGTTATAATTTGCATGAGGGTGCCTGGCCAAAGAGTCAAGGGAGAGCTGAAACAGAGCTTTGACTCTGCTCTTGAAGCCATCTTCCCAGGGGCTGGGGCCATCTGGGCATTGCTATGATTTGAATGTTTGTGTCTTCCCCAGATTCATATGTTGAAACCTAATAACCAGTGTGATCATGTTAGGACGTGGGGTCTTTGGGGAGTGGTTAGGTCATCAGGTTGGAGCCCTCATGCATATGATTAGAGGCCACAGATGTCCCTCCTCCTTGTACCACTGAGGACACAGCAAGAAGTCTGCAGTCTGCAACCCAGAAGAGGGACTTCACCAGAACCCGACCAGCTGGCACCCTGATCTTGAACATTCCGGCCTCTGGAAGTGTGAGAAATAAATCTGTTGTTTGTTATCTACCCAGTTTATGATATTTTGTTTTAGCAGCCAGAATGGACTAAGATGGCTTTTTCTTATTGGTATAAAGGTGTCAAAAGGACTAATGGCAGCCTTAGGGTACAATAATAATGATGGACATTTGATTCTATTTCATCCTAGATATAAAACCAAAAGAAAAAGCGTGTCATGGCCGGGTGCAGTGGCTCACGCCTGTAATCCCAGAACTCTGGGAGGCCGAGGTGGGAGGATCACTTGAGCTCAAGAACTTGAGACCAGCCTGGGCAACATGGCAAAACCCACAAAAATTAGCTGGATGTGGTGGTGCCCACCTGTCATCCCAGCTACTCAGGAGACTGAGGTGGAAGAATGGCTTGAGCCCAGGAGGTCAAGGCTGCAGGGAGCCATAATTGTGCCACTGCAGTCTAGCCTGGGTGACAGAGTGAGACCCTGTTTCAAAAAAAAAAAAGAATAGAAAAAGCATGTCATTTAGACCAGCTGATGTTTAACCAATTGCATCTTAGCTGGGTAACAGTGTCCATCATGCCTTCTTTACCTGAGCCTTGCTCTCATTGTATACATTGATCAAGCTTTTAAAAATCCTTGCCATTTGCAGAATGTATTTATTTATTTAGTTTATGGAGATAGGGTCTTGCTCTGTTGACCAGGCTGGAGTGCAGTGGCACGATCATAGCTCACTGTATCAAACTCCTGGGCTCAAGGAACCCTACCACCTCAGGTTCCTGAGTAGCTGGGACTACAGGCAAGTGCCACCACACCTAGCTAATTTTTAAATTTTTTATAGAGACAGGGTCTTGCTTGTTGCCCAGGCTAGTCTTGAGCTTCTGGCCTCAAGCAGTTCTCCCACCAGTGCCTCCCAAAGCGCTGGCATAAGCCAATGCCCCTGGCCCTGCAGAACTTTTAATTTCTAGTAAATTGATGCCTCTCCCTGAAATATGGTGTATTTTTTCAAGTTTCAGTTGGCTAGCCTTGCAGAACCTAGTTTCTTATCATTATGTATTGACCTGGCCTGTTAACCATTTTCGTAGACTGATTTTGCCTCATTAACTTCTTATAATTAACAGAGTCATTGAAAGGGTTCATCATGCATGAGGCAGGGATGGAATGTGCACAGTTAGCTGTCTTCTTCAGGGCATTTGATTAGGCAAATCTTCATTTTGAAACACATTATTGAATTCTGTTTCTACATGGTCCTGTGTGACTCTGGTGCTGACTGACTATTGGATCTTCCTTCTGCCTGGCTGGTAGGTGTGACAGATGCTGTGGAGCAGTTCTTTCTGTTCTTGGTATGGTTAATTTTTTTCCCAGGACTGCTTGACTGATTCTTAGTTCCCACTATTCTTCTCTCCCTTCTTTCACAAGGAAAGTCATGTCTGTGCTTTATAAACTAATATATGCTTTAGATTTTTAAAAAATCATCCATACATATAACTTTATTTCTGCAATTTAAAAAAAATTAACATCTATATTATCACATTCACTATCTTTTATAGTCAAACTGTTTATTACTAAATTTTTCCTTTGGAGAATCATTATGGACTTTAATAGATTCAAATAGTTTCAATTATCTATAATCATTTCCCTTTTTTTGCTCAAACCTTAGGGTGTAGCCAATGAAAGCCAAGATATTTCTCTTCTAGCAGTCTTGTTGCCTGAAGTATTACCTGAGCTCCTTGTCTCACAACCAAGAAAATTAAGGAATGTGGACACCAAGAGTGAGGTGGGAACAAAAGTTTAATAAGCAAAAGAGGAATGTTCTCCACAGCAGAGAGGGAGTCCGAGTGGGTTGCCGTTTTTACAGTTGAATACAAAGCTTTTGTAAGACACTCCCCTCTTCTCTGTAGCTGTTTGTGTAACTTCCCTTATATGTGAAGCTGTCTGTGTAACTCTCCTTATCTGTGCAGCTGCAGACATGTCTTTAGGCAAACACAAAGCACAGCTTCTCTTGTTTGTGCAACTGTGGATATGTTTTGGGTAAGCGCCCCCACTCTGTACAAGTTCCCCCCGAGCCCACCGTGTACATGCCTGAAAAGGGGAGGAAACTTTTTCCTGGGAGCCGACTGATTACACCAAGAACAAAAGCTTCTATATTGGGCCTTGCTTTCTTTTCTGTGCAGCTGCAAGCTGAGTTTTTCCCCAGGCTGCTCTATTTGTGCCTTTAGCTTGATTTCTCAGGCTGTCTTTCTGTTGAAAAGAATTTTTCCAAAGACTAGCTTTAGCTGTCTGCTAAATTTTTCCTTTTCTCCTCCCTCACTATTATCTCTTTAGCACTTCTCCCAAATATTTTAAAAAACATTTTTGCTTTATATCCATAACAAGATGTTCCATACTTATCTTGGCCTTTCTCTGACCCAAGACATGGAGTGAGCTATTCTATTCTATAATAAATCTTCATTTCTTTAAATGAGGAAAAAGCAGCAAAATCTAGGCATCAGGGATCAACATCAGATTGTTCCTCAGGAGACTTGAGATAGGAAAAACCAAACTGTTTTTCCTACTCTCCACTCACACACTCACAACAATCAACACAGCACACTTCTGTGACCTGATGCATGGAGTTTTCCCTCACACACCAAGCACTTTAGGGGACAAGAACTGTGTGTCCTATATCTATCATTCAATTTAGTTCTGACATGTCTACCTGGAGTTAGAGTCGGATCCCACAGGTTAAGGGCTCAGTCCCACAAGACTGCCACCACTTCAGACACCAATGACAAGTAGTAGGTTGTCACCTATACTTTTTGTTTGTTTGTTTTTTGAGACAGGGTCTTGCTCTTTCACCCATGCAGGAGTGTAGTGGTGCTATCATAGCTCACTGCAGTCTTGACTTCCTGGACTCAAGAAATCCTCCTACCTCAGCCTTCTGAGTAGCTGGGATTATAGGCGTATGCCACGACTCCAGGCTAATTTTAAAAATTTTTTTGTGGAGGTGAGGTCTCACTTTGTTCTCAGGATGGTCTCAAACTCATAGGCTCAAGTAATCTTCTCAGTCTCCCAAAGTGCTGGGATTACAGGCATGAGCCACTATGCCAGGCTTCCCTCTACCCTCTTCTTGAGTTAAATTAATTTGCTAAAACAGATCACAGAACACAGGGAAACACATACATTTACTGGTTTATTATAAAGTATATATAGGATACAGGAGTCCAAGCACGGTGGCTCATGCCTCTAATCCCAGCACTTTGGGCAGCTGAGGTGGGTGGATCACTTGAGGTCAGGAGTTCGAGACCAGCCTGGCCAACATGGTGAAACCCTATCTCTACTAAAAATACAAAAATTAGCTGGGCATGGTGGCGGGCACCTGTAATCCCAGCTACTCGGGAGCCTGAGGCAGGAGAATCGCTTGAACCCAGGAGGCAGAGGTTGCAGTGAGCCAAGATCATGCCACTGCACTCCAGCCTGGGTGACAGAGTGAGACGCCATCTCAAAAAAAAGAGAGAGAGAGAGAGAGGGAGAGAGAGAGATTATTGTTTATATTATTTTTTCTTCATTGCAAGAATTAACTCAGGTTACCTAAAGTAATGGGTTGTTTTAAGGATATGCACACATAGACATAAGGAAGACAAGAAGACTGACCACATACCAGGCCTCATAAGATACCAGGAAAACCTTCATACCCAGAACTCATGGAAAGAACAAGAATTATGATGTAGTACCTGACCGACTTGAAATGCCATTTGGAAACTCAAAATTGATTCAAGATCCAATATAGCCTTAACTACTAGGTTATTTGTTACTTCTTAGCAGATGTTTGTTGAGCCTTACTCTAAAAGACTCAACTACTCTTTCTGTTTGTTCTTTTTCTGTATTTCTACTTCTACTATCACCACCACCTAGCTCGCTATTTACCTAAAGTTCAAATTCCAGAGAGATGGAAGCTGATTGGTTCAATATGGATTCGTCCAGACAGGATAATTGGATGATTAGTCAATATCATCTACATTCAACAGAACCCTCTTACTAGACCTGTGCTGGATGGCTTCTGGCCAGGATGGTGAGGCACCTGTCTATAAGGAACCACTTAGGTCCATTTCAGAAACTGTGGACAGACAAGCATTGAGAGGATTGGCCAGGCCAATGTAGTAGTTTTATGAGGTGAAGTTTTTTTAGGAATGAAAGTAAGAAATCCAGGGCAACTTCAGGAAGTAAGAATCCTAGGGCAACTCTAGGAATTTCTGACTTCTCTTGGAAAATTGAATTCCTTCTTTCCTTCCTTCCCTCCCTCCCTCCCAACTGGTGACTTGGTCAAGCTGGGAGACCAGACAGGGTAGGAAATATGAGGGTCAGGAGAGGCGAGAAGAAAGAAGAGTAAAAGATTGGCTCCTGGATTTCCAAATCTAGTTGACTTAGAGAGGAACCATAGCTTTGACAGGGATATGAAAAGCAACAGGACAATTCAGAAAGGAAATATGACTATTTTATTTATTTATTTATTTTTATTTTTATTTTTATTTTTTTGAGACAGATTCTTACTTTGTCACCCAGGCTGCAGTGCAGTGTCATGATCTCTGCTCACTGCAACCTCCACCTCCTGGGTTCAAGCAATTCTCCTGTCTCAGCCTCCCGAGTAGCTGGGATTACAGGCGCCCACCACTACACCTGGCTGATTTTTTTGTATTTTTAGTGGAGACGGGGTTTCACTAAGTTGGCCAGGCTGGTCTTGAATTCCTGACCTCAAGTGATCTGCCTGCCTTGGCCTCCCAAAGTGCTGGGATTACAGGTGTAAGCCACGGCACCTAGCCGTGATTTTTTGTTTTTTTGAGACAGAGTCTCACTCTGTCACCCAGGCTGGAGTGCAGTGGCACAGTTTCAGCTCACTGGAACCTTCACCTCCGTGGTTCCAGCGATTCTCCTGCCTCAGCCTCCTGAGTAGCTGGGACTACAGAAGCTTGCTGCCATGCCTGGCTAATTTTTGTATTTTTAGTAGAGACGAGGTTTCACTATGTTGACCCAGCTGGTCTCAAACTCCTGACCTCAAGTGATCCACCTGCCTCAGTCTCCCAAAGTGTTGGGATTACAGCACTTGAGTCACCGTGCCCGTCTGATTATCCCGGTTTAATAAGGTTTTCTCTCTTTCTGTCTCTGTTTCTCTCTCTCTTTTCCTTCCTTCCTTCCTCCCTTCCCTCTCTCTCCTTCCTTCCTTCTTTCTCTCTCTCTCCTTCCTTCCTTCCCTCTCTCTCCCCCTCCCTCCCTTCCTCCTTCCTTCCTCCTTCCTTCCTTCCTTTCTTCCTTTTTTCTTTTGAGACTGGGTCTCACTGTGTCACCCAGGCTGGAGTGCAGTGGTGCGATCATGGCTCACTGCAGCCTTGACCTCCCTGTCTTGAGCAATCCTGCCACCTCAGTCTCTGGGTAGCTGGGACTAGAGGCCCACGCCACCAAGCCAGGGTAATTTTTTATTTTTTTGTAGACACAAGGTCTGGCTATGTTGCTCAGGCAGCTCTTGAACTCCTGGGCTCAAGTGATCTTCCCACCACATCCTCCCAAAGTGCTGGGATTACAGGTGTAAGCCACCATGCCCAGCCAGGTTTTATTTTTCATATTCTTCACTTTCAGGCCCAATGAAGCTGGGTACAGTGGTTTCACACTTGTAATCTCAACACTTTGGGAGGCTGAGGCAGGAGGAGAATCACTTGAGGCTAGGAGTTTGAGTCCAGCCTGGGCAACATAGCGACACCCTGTCTCTACAAAAAATTTAAAAAATTAGCTGGGCATGATGGCACACAACTATAGTCCCAGCTACTTAGGAGGCTGAGGTGAGAGGATTGTTTCAGCCTGGGAGGCTGAGGATGCAGTAAACCATGATTGTATCACTTCACTCCAGCCTGGGCAACAGAGTGACTCTGTTCTCCCAAAAAAGAAAAAAAAATTCTAATGAATTCAAATTTTTATGTTTTCTCTCTTAAAAACAAAAGAATCCCCAAATAACTAAGTTGCTTTTTAGTTGCCTGTGAACTATTTATACAAAAAGTGTTCCTACTCTTGTGCAAAATATGGAAATCTATTTATTTAATCATTCTAGTTATCCTTGGTTATTTCACTTGACATCTGCAGAATGGGAGTAAAATTATTTTCAAGAAGTTTAAAACAAATTAAGGAAAATGGATTGAAACATACCCTGCCAAATCTCATTTACTTTTCAGGCCACAGGACAGTCAGTTCATTCCTGTCCTTCTAGTTAGCAACAATTCCATAAGGGAAATAGCATATTTCATTTTTACAAAATACTGCAGTGCCCCAATTTTTACAGTATTTGAATTTAAAATGATATGACAGAATAAAATTTCATACTGTAGAGCTCTTTCAACTATGTGATAGTAAAAGGTTACAAAATGAACACTTGTTTTGGAGAAATGCTTGTAATTTTTTAACCTGAGTGAGACTGTATAGAGAGTTTTTTCTTTAGTTTGTAACACCGGAACATAAGAAGAAAAATGAGATTTGATTAATGATTTTCTGGCAATTCGTACTAAGAAAAGAACATTTTCATGTCCTTATAACATCCAGAACAATTTAGGATTTGTGCAGAACAATCAAATTGACATTGCCTGAGTTATCTTTTTTTTTTTTGAGACAGGGTCTCACTCTGTCATCTAGGCTGGAGTGCAGTGGTATGATCTTGGTTCGCTGCAAACTCTGCCTCCTGGGTTCCAGTGATTCTCTCACCTCAGCCTCCAAGAAGATGGGACTACAGGTGCGCACCACCACGCCCAGCTAATTTTTGTATTTTTAGTAGAGACGGGGTTTCACCCTGTTGGCCAGGCTAATCTCGAACTCCTGGCCTCAAGTGATCTGCCCGTCTCAGCCTTCCAAAGTCCTGGGATTACAGGCGTGAACCATCACGCCCAGCGAATTATCTTTATCATGTTTTTATTTCAACCTTAAAAATTTAAGGTTTGTATAAGAAGACAAAACTGACATTCCCTAAGTTATGTCATTTTTTAAATTCCTGAACACACACAGAAAGACCAGAAGTGTGTTTGGATTTCAGAGCTGAAGAACAAGCACAGCCACCTTCACAGGAAAGCTCAGGATGAACCTGTGCGGCTGATATTCTGCCAAGTTTTATTTGAGACATTGATTATGATTCACAGCCAAATATGACTCATTGCTATAAATGCTATATCTAAAATGATGGCATTAGCTTTTTGAGTTTCAGGGGAGAGAAGAGGGTGATATTTTAGCCTAACTAGTAAATTAGCATATTACAGTTATTCTTAACATATGCAAGTGCATATAATGTGATTAGTTTAAATATTGACACTCATATTCTTTAATTTCTAATGTTCTTTAAGATACAGTCCAGGCAGAGGATCACTTGAGCCCAGGAGTTGGAGACCAGCCTGGGCAACATGGTGAGAACCCCCACCTCCGCAAAGAGTAAAAAATTAGCTGGGCATAGAGGTGTGGGCCTGCAGTCCCAGATACTCAGGAGGCTAAGGTGGGAGGATCACTTGAGCCTGGGAGGTTGAGGCTGCAGTGAACCATGATTGTGCCACTGCACTCCAGCCTGGGTGACAGACTAAAACCCTGTCTCAAAAAAAAAAAAAAAATATATATATATATATATATATATATATAGCCCAGCCAGAGAGATAGATAGATCATCCCATAGGGAAGTTCACAAGCCAGTGAACTGCAGGAGCCAAGGGAAAACTTGCTCTTTGCCCTCTGAAGGTTTGCTGAAAAATCAACTCACAAAAGACATTAATTGGAGAAAAGGCATAGAAATTTTACCTGGAGAGAATCACGGAGTGATTACTTACTCCACAGGGGAGTTTAGAAGCTTATATATCATCCAGACAAAAAGGCTGTGGGAGGAAGAAGAAGCAGCATTCTGTTTATGGGATTAGTAAAGAGAATGAATGATAGGGGAACAGAGCTTAATTTATACATTATCTTCTGAAAGAGTCGCTTCAGATGTGGTCTTACAGGAAGAGGAAGAAAAAAATTGTTCCTTTTGGTGGGTCTGGATCTTAGGCAGATGAAGGAACTTCAGCTTGATCCTGTGCTTTGGGAGAGATGGTGGAGAGTGTGGTCAGAGAAAACTTGAAGCTTCTTCCATTCAGCATATCAAAGCACTATATTTTGGGATACTGGTTTCTGAGTCCCAACAAACTCAGAGCATACAATCGGCCTCTTACTGCAATATCCTAAAGTGTAAGCAGTCAGGCAAGGGTGACTTAATTTTTGAGGATCAAACCACACATACAATTAAATAGGAATAAAAGGAACCTGTAGGACATAAATACAGCAGAAGAAAAAATGTTTAAAGCCCCTCTAATTAATAGCCTCAGTGTGTTAGGAATATAGTACATACATGAAACAAAAACAAGATGCAATAAAAAAAATTTAAAAACTTGGTGGGATCACAGGCGTGGGCCACCACACCCAGCCGAGAATCTGACCAGCAGAGCCTAGCCCAAATTATAAAACTGTGAGCAAATAAAGTGGTTCCTCTCTATATCCCTTTTGCCTTCTTCAAGGTTATTTTGAGCTATTATGTTTTGGGGTAGTTTGTTGTGCAGTAATAGATAAGAGAAAGAGTCACTTCAAGAAAACTAAGGATCTAGAACTAGAAACACCATTTGACTCAGCCATCCCATTTCTGGGCATGTACCCAAAGGAGTATAAATCATGCTACCATAAAGACACATGCACACGTATGTTTATTGCGGCACTATTCACAATAGCAAAGACTTGGAACCAACCCAAGTGTCCATCAATGATAGACTGGATTAAGAAAATGTGGCACATATACACCATGGAATACTATGCGGCCATAAAAAAGGATGAGTTCATGTCCTTTGTAGGGACATAGATGAAGCTGGAAACCATCATTCTGAGCAAACTATCGCAAGGACAGAAAACCAAACACCGCATGTTCTCACTCATAGGTGGGAATTGAACAATGAGAACACTTGGACACACGGTAGGGAACATCACACACTGGGGCCTGTTGTGGGGTGGGGGGAGCGGGGAGGGATGGCATTAGGAGAAATACCTAACGCAAATGACGAGTTAATGGGCGCAGTACACCAACATGGCACATGTATACATATGTAACAAACCTGCACATTGCACGTGTATTGTAGAACTTGAAGTATAATAAAAAAAAAAAAAAAAAAGAAAACTCCTCTGGCTGGGCACGGTGGCTCACGCCTGTGATCCCAGCATTTTGGGAGGCTGAGGTAGAAGGATCACTTAAGCCCCAGGAGTTCGAGACCAGCCTGGGCAACATAGGGAGACCCATGTCTCTACAAAAAATAAAAAATTAGCTAGGTGTGATGGCATGCACCTGTAGTCCCAGCTTCTCAGGAGGCTCAGGTGGGAGGATTGCTTGAGCCGAAGAGGTCAAGGCTAGAGTGAGCCATGATCATATCACTGCAGTCCAGCCTGGATGACAGAGCAAGACTCTGTCAAAAAAAAAAAAAGATAGAAAGAGAAAGAAAGAGAGAGAGATAGAGAAAGACAAAAAGGGAAGAAAGAAGAAAGAAAGAAAGAGAAAGAAAAGGAAAGAGAAAGAAGAGGGAGGGAGGGAAGAAGGGAGAGAGGGAAGGAAAGAAGGAAAGAGGAAGGAAGGAAGGAAAATTTAAAATATTTATTGTGACAGAAATAAAAATTTGAAATTGAAAAATATAAGCAAATTTAAGACAATCTCCCAGAAAGTAAAATTTAAGGATGAAGAATTTGAAAAGAAGGAAAAGAGAAAGAAGATCTGTCCAGGAGGCCCAATATTTCAAATAGGAATTCCAGACAGAGAAAACAGAGTAAATGAAGAGAGGAAATTAACAAAAAAAAATTTATGCAAATACACCAGAACTGAAAAACATGAGTCTGCAGGTTGAAGTAGCTCACTGAGTGCTCAGCACAATGTGTGAAATGAGTCTTACTTCAAGAAACCTAATAATAAAAAGAGATGATCATTAACATCTTTTAAAAATCACTTCTTGGCTTTTTGCCTAAGATCAAGTACAGTGTCTCTTCTTATCAGTTTAATATCTGATACGTTGTCTGTCTGAGGACAATATATTAAATGGATTTTTAGAGCAGGGAGATGGAATAGGAGCGTGCTCCATCCACTCCACACATAGACCGGGTATTGCAGTACCTCCAGGATCCGTGCTCCCTCACCCCACATGCTATAAACTTAAAAAAAAAGGCCAGGCGCGGTGGCTCATGCTTGTAATCCCAGCACTCTGGGAGGCTGAGGCGGGTTGATCACTTGAGGTCAGGAGTTTGAGACCAGCCTGACCAACATGGAGAAATCCAGTCTCTAGTTAAAATATAAAAATCAGCTGGGTGTGATGGCATGCCCCTGTAATCCCAGCTACTCAGGGAGGTTGAGGCAGGAGAATAGTTTGAACTTGGGAGGTGGAGGTTGCAGTGAGCTGAGATCGTGTCACTGCACTCCAGCTTGGGTGACAGAATGAGACTTCGTCTCAAAAGAAAGGAAGGAAGGAAGACAAAAAATTAAAATCTTATTATTTATTTATTTATTTTTGCAGTTTAAAACTTATGCATGGTTTATTTCTGGAATTTTCTTTTAATATTTTGGAACCTTAGTTGACCATGAGTAACACAAACCACAGAATGCGAAACAGTGGATAAGGGAGGGACAACTGTACATAGTTTCCCCTAAGGCAGTTCTGTATATTCTTCTGTTAACTGGGTAGCAAAAGCATATAGAAAGGTTTTGGGGGGATGCAGTGTGTTGCTCTTCTGTAATGACAGTAATTTACTTCAAGACATTGCAGGAGAAGGGGTTAAAGGAGTAAAAGGGAGGAAGAGAAGGATTCATTTCATGCCTACCTGTACAGAGACATTTTCTTGCATTCTACTTTTTTTGTTTTTGAGATGGGAGACATTTACTTTTTTTTTTTTTTTTTTTTTTTTGAGACAGAGTCTCGCTCTGTTGCCCAGGCTGGAGTGCAGTGGCATGATCTTAATCTCAGCTCACTGCAACCTCCGCCCCCTGGGCCCAAACGATCCTCCCACTGCAGCCTCCCAAGCAGCTGGGATCACAAGTGCGTACCACCATGCCCAGCTAACCTTTCTGCACCTTTAATAGAAACAGGGTCTCACCATGTTGGCCAAGCTGGTCCTGAACTCCTGACCTCAAATGATCCACCCGATTCGGCCTCCCAAAGTGCTGGGATCACAGGCATAAGCCACTGTGCCTGGCTGCATTCTACTTTTAAACTTTGAACTAAATTTCATTAACAGTAAGCTTAGTAATAAGCAAACCCTTTAAAATGTGGCATAAAAAGACTGGGCACAGTGGCTCAGGCCTGAGGCGAAGGCAGATGGATCATGCGACCGCAGTAATTCAAGACCAGTCTGGACAACATGGCGAAACCCTATCTCTACAACAAAATACAAAAATTAGCTGGGTGGAGAGGGTGCGCGCCTGTGGTCCCAGTTACTCGGGAGGCTGAGGCGGGAGGATCACCCAAGCCCAGGAGGCAGAGGCTGCAGTGAGGCGTGATCACACCACTGCACTCTGGCGTGGGAGACAGAGGGAGATGCTGTCTCCAAAAAACAAACAAAAAAGGGGGCATAAAGGATAGCTGTAGGGGCTCTCTGGGGCTCTCTTAATGTCTGACCATCCATTACTTGAAAGTAATGTTCTCTATAGAGTTAATTATATAATGGCATTGTAATTACTAAGTGCCCTTAAAATGAATATCAAAGGCTTTTACAAACTGGCAAATAAAATTTAACTCTGCAATCTTTGTTAGGTACACGTTATAAAAGTTTTTTTGTTTTGTTTTGGTTTTTTTGAGGCAGGGCCTCACTCCATTGCCCAGGTTGGAGCGCAATGTTGTGATCATAGTTCACTGCAGCCTCAAACTCCTGAACTTGATCAATCTTCCCACCCAGCCTCTTGAGTAGTTAGGAGTACAGGTGCTCACCACCACAGCTGGCTAACTTTTTAATTAGTTATTTATTTATTTTTAGAGACAGAGTCTCACTCTGTTGCCCAGGCTGGAGTGCAGTGGCATGATCTCGGCTCACTGCAACCTCCGCCTCCCGGGTTCAAGCAATTCTACTGCCTCAGCCTCTTGAGCAGCTGGGATTAGAGGCGCCTGCCACCATGCCTGGCTAATTTTTTTGTATTTTTAATAGAGACAAGGTTTTACCATGTTGGCCAGGCTGGTCTCAAACTCCTGACCTCAAGTGATCCGCCCACCTCAGCCTCCCAAAGTGCTAGGACTACAGGCATGAGCCACCGCACCTGGCTAATTATTTATTTTTTGTAGAGATATGGTCTTGCTGTGTTGCCCAGGCTGGTCTTGAACTAATGGGCTCAAGCATTCCTCCTGCCGTGGCCCCCCAAAATGTTGGGATTACAGGCCTGAGCCACCACCCTCGGACTTCTTTATTTTTGAGACAGGGTTTTGCTCTGTCACCCAGGCTGGAGTGCAGTGACACGATCATAGCTCACTGCAGACTTGAACTCCTGGGCTCAAGCAATCCTTCTGCCTCACACTCCCAAGCAGTCGAGACCACAGGCATGCGCCACCACACCTGGCTAACCCCTGCACTTTTTGTAGAGATGAGGTCTACGTTGCCCAGGCTGGTCTCGAATTTCTGGCCTCAAGCGATCCTCCCTCTTCAGCCTCCCAAAGTGCAGGGGCTACAGGTGTGAGCCACTGCACCAGCCCCACATTACAAAGCTTTTAAAGCTAGGCCCAGAAGGTTCAAGGTTGTAGTACAACATGATCATGCTTGTGAATAGCCACTGCAGTCCAGCCTGGACAACACAGCAAGACCTGCTTCTCTTAAAACAAAAACAAAAACAAAAAACACCTCTTGGCTGG
This sequence comes from Pongo abelii, assembly GCF_028885655.2. NCBI lineage: Eukaryota > Metazoa > Chordata > Mammalia > Primates > Hominidae > Pongo > Pongo abelii. The sequence goes on along the minus strand of NC_071990.2, from coordinate 89,782,651 downwards.
GCGTGGTGGCTCATGCCTGTAATCCCAGCACCTTGGGAGGCCGAGGCAGGCGGATCACCCTAGGCCAGGAGTTCAAGAACAACAGCCTGGCCAACACGGTGAAATCCCATCTCCCCTAAAAACACAAAAATTAGCCAGGTGTGGTGGCACATGCCTGCAGTTCCAGCTACTTGGGAGGCTGAGTTAGGAGAATCGCTCGAACCCAGGAAGCAGAGGCTGCAGCGAGCTGAGAATGCACCAGGTGACAGAGCTAGACTCCGCCTCAAAAAAAGACAGCCTTCAGAAAACAACGTTACTCAAAATGCCTTGTGTTTAAAATTTAAAATTTTATTGGCTGACAGAAAACTGCCACACTTTCTTCCCACTACCATCCTGCTATTCCTGAATTCAATTTGCAAAAAGCAGCATAGACCAAGAAGGGTTCCTTAGGTGCTCAGCAGAATTTAAAGAAGTAGGAAAGATATGTTTACAATTAGAAAGTAAAACTTTGCTCTCAGTTTAAAAAAATTGTTTTCTTTGTACATGTTTTAAAGTACAGTTTTGTTTTCTTTTTAGGAACTGTGGAAAATGCCTATTTATAATGTCTTTGGAAGGATACCCCATTTTGTAATTGTGGTCTTCCAGATTCTTCTGGGTTACAGATGTTGAGATGTATTCCATGGTACTCGCATTTCTGATAAATCCATGTTGTCTGGAAGAGACTTCCTTTCAGCTTTCTGATATCTTATCAAGAATTAGTAGAGGGGCAAGAATTCTTGCCCTGTTAATTTCCACAATGCAGCCATTTAACACCATCTCATCCAAAATGATGTGTACTGTATCCAAATTAAACATTATATCTAATTCACTTACTCAGCTGAAACACTCATCTAAAACTTCCACAAAGTTATGAATAAATTCATAAATAGCCATCTTGTTCTCAGTGTCATTAACTCCAACCACAACGAAGAGAGCTGCATACTGCCGATATACCAGCTTAAAATCCTTATATTCAATGAAAGAGCATTGTTCATTGGATCGAGGAGAGACAGCTCTTTATGACTTCTGTTTCCAGAAGTGTACGCTTATTAATATCCACATGTTCATAGTACTTAAAAAGTCGAGTCTGCCCTTGTTTATTCACCATGAGGAAAAATTTTATCATTTTTCTTTCCTGGCCAGTATTTTTCCAAATATAGTTCAAAAGTTATGACTTATGACAAGGGATGGCTGTAACTGGAAACTGTGCTGCTCGGGGTGTGATGGTCCTCTCAACGGCTTTTCCTGGCGACCCCCTCCTTTCCCGCAGAAGCTAGTTGCCCAACCTTCACTAGCCGCGCGGTGCAGACCTCCTCGGGGCAGCCATTTTGGCTTTTAGTATGGCGTCTGCCATGCCCGGCTAATTAAAAAAAAAAATTATTTGTATTGATAGAATCTCCTTGTGTTGCCCTGGCTGGTCTCAAACAACTGGGCTCAAGTGGCACTCCCACTCCGGCCTCCCAAAGTGCTGAGATTACAGGCGTGAGCCCCACTCTCAGCCCACAGTCTTTCTAAGGGAAAAACAGGTCACACACAAAGCATCAGAATTGGAATAGTATCTGAAATCTCAGTTTAAAGCTAGAGGACAATGAACAATGACTTCAAAATTTCAAGGGTAAATTAATTCCAACTTAGAAGTCTGTTTCCTACCAAACTGTCAATCAGACATAAGAGTAGAATAAAAATCTTCCAAACACATAACACCTCAAGAAATTTATTCCCGATGCAGTCTTTTGCAGGAAGCTACCAGAAGAAGTGCTTCACAGAAGAGAGTAAACCACGAAAGAATAAGACATGGAATCTAGGACGCATAAGAGCTCACTCAGGAGAAGAGTGAGAGGAATTTCTGGGGGGAGGGTAAGAGGCAGTCTCCATATGGCATCTGTACAAGAGGGCGAGAGAGCCGACTAGCCCAGCCTGCAGCAGGAGGACAGATGAGTCCTGGGGCAAGGGGAAGGTTTCAAAGAAGAAGATGAAATTGCTGGAATTCCCAGTATGTTTGGAGAACTTAAGAAGAGATATACACTTCTGGCAGAGACCTTGGGGATGAATAAATGCTGGGTAAATAAAAAATGAGGTTAAAGAAAAGAGTGTAGGAGAGCCAGAGATCACTTCTAGTCCCCCTGTTGGTCTTACGTGGGTTCTTCAGCTGGTTCTAGAAACCAAATCGACACCATGCAGATTAACAAGAGAAAAGCATACAAATTCATTAGTTTTGCTTTGTTTTGAGACAGTCTCCCTCTATCACCCAGGCTGGAGTGCAGTGGTAATATCTCAGCTTACTGCAACCTCCACCTCCCAGGTTCAAGTGATTCTCCTGCCTCAGCCTCCCGAGTAGCTGGGATTACAGGCATGTGCCACCACACTCGGCTAATTTTTTTATTTTAGTAGAGATGAGGTTTCACCATGTTGGCCAGGCTGGTCTCGAACTCCTAACCTCAAGTGACCCGCCTGCCTTGGCCTCTCAAAGTGTTGGGATTACAGGCGTGAGCCACCGCACCTGGCCCAAATTCATTAGTATTACACATACATGGGGATCTTCACAAGAGCGTCAAGTCCAAAGAAATGGCCAAAGCAAGACATTTTTTGTTTATACTTTTGGGACAAAGAATGATGAATCTGAGAAGAAAGCACAGGACAAAGGGGACCTGAGTAGGAGCAATACATTTCCAGGGGTTCACTAGGAGATATATGGGAGATAAGAGTGATTTCCGTAAGTATATTTGTCACGTACATTGCAATCCCACTCTGGGATAATGGCTCTTTTCTGAGCCTTGTGCAGGAGAGTGCCCCTCCCAGAGGAATGTTGATGGCTTGCTGCATGCGGGAGAAGATGGTCAGCTCGCCCTTTCTGAAACTACGTCTCCGACGTTTTCAACTCAAAATAATCAAAATACCAATTTGGTATATTTTGGGAAGGCATATCATTCACTTCTTCAAGCAAGTGTAAGGCACTTATTAATTGCAAAAAAAGAGAAAAAGTACAAGAAATGGTCTCTATAGCACAATTCATTATACATGTAAACATAAATATCAATAGAATTCAAACTTATGACATAACTGTATTAGGAGGATGGGGAAGGAGAATGTATGTATATATTTAAATGTCTTTAGATGACATTCTGGGTAATAATAGAGCTAAAAACCTCATCTTCATAGTAGAAGTCATCAGTTTATATCTAAAACCAAGATATAAAAATTATAGCACTATACGGGCCAGGCACAGTGGCTCATGCCTGTAATCCCAGCACTTTGGGAGGCTGAGGTGGGCAGATTACCTGAGGTCAGGAGTTCCAGACCAGCGTGGCCAACATGGTGAAATCCCATCTCTACTAAAAGTACAAAAAAATTAGCCAGACATGGCAGCTCACGCCTATAATCCCAGCACTTTGAGAGGCCGAGGTGGGTGGATCACTTGAGGTCAGGAGTTTGAGACCAGCCTAACCAACATGCTGAAACCCTGTCTCTATTAAAATACAAAATTAGCCAGGCATGGTGGTGCATGCCTGTAATCCTAGCTACTCAGGAGGCTGAGGCAGGAGAATCGCTTGAACCTGGGAGGCAGAGGTTGCAGTGAGCCGAGATTGCACCATTGCACTCCAGCCTGGGCAACAGAGCGAGACTCTGTCTAAAAAAATATATATATATGTGTGTGTGTGTGTGTGTGTGTGTGTTTGTATGTGTGTGTGTGGGTGTGTATAAAACTATAAGCATTTTATTTTAAAATATGAAGGTATACACTGAAGGAAGAAGAAGGATTGAAAGGTTGTCTGGGGGAGGAGGGAGCAGACAGGATGCAAGGGTGGTTAGAGGGAGTCCAGACCTCTGGGATTGTTTTAGACCTGGTAATACTTACTTTACTTCAAACAACAACATGATTTTTTTTTTTCCTTTTTAAGACAGGGTCTCACTCTGTCACTCAGGCTGGAGTGCAGTGGCACAATCACAGCTTACTGCAGCCTCCACTTCCCAGGTCCAAGTGATCCTCCTACCTCAGCCTCCTGACCCAGTCTCAAGATGAAAATAAAAACAAAAAATATATAAAATGAACAAACAAGTGTATGTGATGCCAAAGTGAGCATGTCTATTTAAGTCCTTAAACATCCTTAAATTTAAGTCCTTAAATGTCTATTCCCCAAATTCATATGTTGAAATTCTGATCCACAAGGTGGTGATATTAGGAGGAAGGGCCTTTGGGAGGCGATTAGGTTATGAGGACAGAACCCTCATGAATGGGTTAATGCCTGTATAAGAGAGAACCTAGAGAGATCCCTTGCCCCCTTCCACTGTGTGAGTTACAATAAAAAGATGATAGTCTGTGGGGGAGTGAGGCCTCACCAGACAATGAATCTAGCAGTGCCTTGATCTTGGACTTCCAGCTTCCAGAACTGTAAGAAATACATTTCTGTTGTTTATAAGCCACAGTCTGATATTTTGTTACGGCAGCCCAAATAGACTAAGGCAAATCCTTTGACCATTTTTGAATTGGGTTGTCTTTTTGTCATTGAGTTGTAAGTGTTCTTTATATAGTCTATATACTACACCCTCATCTGGCATATGTGAGTGATTTTTCTGGCTGCAGGAACAAAATCTCTGGCCATTTTTTGGTCAGGATATTCTCAAGAGAAGATTTTGGTGTAAGCACATTTACCACAGGTTAAAATCCATATTTTAGATGAAGATCTAAGAATATCCTATACTTCTTTTTGATATAGTAGTTTCTGCTACAGAGGTGCTATTAATATTTATCATCGCCCCACTGCATTCCAGCCTAGGTGACAGAAGGAGACCCTGTCTCTTGAAAAAGAAAATTAAAAATCATAAACACTGGTTGTAAGCTGACCTGCTTGTTTTTCCAAAAAATTAGGTTTTGGAGGCTTACTGCTGTCACATGCTCGGCTGCTCACTGGTTCCAATGGTCAGGCATAATTTATCTCTGAAAATTCACTCACCCTTATTACTTTGATACAACAGCAACACCATTGCCACCAGGTTCTCAAAAGTGCCAAATTTTCTATTTGCTCAGTGCATACGGTTTCTTTCTTTTCCAGATTTTCATATGTGAAAAAGCAAGATTCCACTTACTGTACAGTCTTTGAGTGGTACTGGTATTTTAGAAGATGGATCACATGAATCCCTTGGCTTCTCATACTCCCTGGTCACTGACCAGTGTATATCACCCTATTTTGCCACTCTGGGAGTCTTTAGAACCCACTTATTTTCCAGACAAGGAAAGTGAAATAATTTAGAATTAAGGGTAGTGGCTGGGCACGGTGGCTCACACCTGTAATTCCAGCACTTTGGGAGGCCGAGGCAGGTGGATCACCTGAGGTCAGTAGTTCGAGACCAGCCTGGCCAATGTGGTGAAAACCCATCTCTACTAAAAATACAAAAATAACCCAGGTGTGATGGCACATGCCTGTAATCCTAGCTACTCAGGAGGCTAAGACAGGAGAATCGCTTGAACCCAGGAGGCAGAGGTTGCAGTGAGCTGAGATCGTGGTACTGCACTCTAGCCTGGGCAACAGAGTGAGACTTTATCTAAAAAAAAAAAAAAAGAGAGAGAGAGAAAGGAAGGAAGGAAGGATGGATGGATGGAACCCAGCACACAGGGGCTGAGTGCTGTGGCTCGCGTCTATAATCCCAGCACTTTGGGAGGCCGAGATGGGCGGATCACTTGAGCTCAGGAGTTTGAGACCAGCCTGGCCAACATGGTGAAACCCCGTCTCTACTAAAAATACAAAAATTAGCCAGGGGTGGTGGCATGCGCCTCTAGACCCAGCTACTCAGGAGGCTGAAGCATGAAAATCACTTGAACCCAGGGGGCAGAGATTGCAGTGAGCCAAGATCACACTACCACACTCCAGCCTGGGTAACAGAGCGAGACTCTGTCCAAAAAAAAAAAAACACAGAATGGGAGAAATTGTTTTCTAATCATATATCTGATAAGAGACTTGTATCTAGAATATATGAAGAACTCTTACAACTTAATAATAAAAAGACAAACCAATTTTTAAAAAGGCAAAGGATTTGAATGAACATTTCTCCAAGGAAGATATATAAATAGCAGATAAGCACGTGAAGAGATGTTCAATATTGTTACTGTAGTTATTAGGGAAATGCAAATCAAAAGCTGAAATGAGATACCACTTCACATCCACTAGTCTGGTTAGAATTTAAAAAGACAGAAGATAATAGGTGTTGGTGAAGATATGGCAAAATTAGAATCCTTATATATGTTGGTGGGATTGTAAAATGATGCAATTGCTTTGGAAATAGTTTGGCAATTCCTCAAAATGTTGAACAGAGTTATTTATGACTCAGCAATTCTACTCCTTGGTATATAGCCATGATCATTGTAAACATATGTGCACACACAAACGTGTACACAAATGTTTATATCAGCATTATTCATAATAGCCAAAAAGTGGAAACAATCCAAATGTCCATCAACTAATGAAAGGATAAACAAGATAAGATATATCCATAACATGAAATGTTATTTGGCCATTAAAAGGAATGAAATACTGATACATGCAGCAACATGGATGAATCATGGGAACACTGGGCCCAGTGAAAGAAGCCAGACACAAAAGGCCAATTTTGCATGGATTCTACTTATATGAAGTGCCCAGAAAGGAGAAAAACCATAGAGACAAAAAGTAAATTAGTGGCTTCCAAGGGCTGGGGGAAGGGAGACAATGGGGAGTGACTGCAAATAAGTATGGAGTTTCTTTTGGGTTGAAAAAAAGGTTCTAAAATAAGATAGTGGTAATGATTACACAATTCTATGAATATACCAGAATCCACTGAATTGTAAACTTTAAAAGGGTGAATTTTATGCTATGTGAAATATATCAGCTGGGCATAGTGGCTCACACCTGTAATCCCAGCACTTTGGGAGGCCAAGGTGGGTGGATCACCTGAGGTCAGGAGTTCAAGATCAGCTTGGCCAACATGGTGAAACCCCATCTCTACTAAAAACACAAAAAAATTAGCCAGGCGTGGTGGCAAGTGCCTGTAATCCCAGCTACTAGGGAGGCTGAGGCAGGAGAATCACTTGAACCTGGGAGGTGAAGGTTGCAGTGAGCCAAGATGTTGCCACTGCACTCCAGCCTGGGCGACAAGAGCAAGACTCCATCTCAAAAAGAAAAAAAAAAGAAAAAAGAAAAACATCTCAATAAAGCTGTTATATTAAAAAACAAAAACTCAGTGCTTTTTTTTTTTTTTTTTTGAGACAGAGTGTCACTTTGTCACCCAGGCTGGAGAGCAGCGGCACCGTCTTGGCTCACTGCAACCTCTGCCTCCCAGGTTCAAGTGATTCTCGTGCCTCAGCCTTCCAAGAAGCTGGGATTACAGGCATGCACCACCACACCTGGCTAATTTTCGTATTTTTAGTAGAGATGGGGTTTCACCATGTTGGCCAGGCTGGTCTCGAACTCCTGGCCTCGAGTAATCTTCCCGCCTGGGCCCCCCAAAGTGCTGGGATTACAGGTGTGAGCCACCATGCCCGACATCAACTCAGTGCTTTTTAAATTTACCAGTTGAGCTCACAGTAAAGTGAATTCTTAGACACAGAAATATTCTTTCCAAGTGGGAAATTCCTCTATCTAGCCTCTCTGTTAATTAATTCATCTCTTTAATGTCTGTCAAGTTTTTTATTGAAATATCACATCTTCCTTTCCAGGGCACTGCTGTACAGATTTAAGTAAAAATTTGTGGAAGCTTTTGAATTTTAAACAGATAAAAACAGAGCTTCTTTGATTATAAATGATATAGGGGACCTGGCATGTTCATCATATGTTTTATTTTTATTTAATTTTTAATTTTTTTTTGAGACAGAGTCTTGCTTTGTTGCCCAGGCTGGAGTGCAGTGGCATGATCTCAACTCACTGCAACCTCTACCTCCCAGGTTCAAACAATCCTTGTGCCTCAGCCTCCTGAGTACAGGCCTGCACCACCACACCCGGCTAATTTTTGTATTTTTAGTAGAGATGAGGTTGGGTCATGTTGGCCCAGGCTGGTCTTGAACTCCTGGCCTCGAGCAATCTTCCTGCCTGGGCCCCCCAGAGTGTTGGGATTACAGGTGTGAGCCACCGAGCCTGGCCTATTATATGCTTTAATATGCTTTAATATATAGTCCTATTTGATTACATAATACATATTTAAGTAAACCATTTTAGCTGGGACTGTTTCTGAATAAGAGGAAACAATACATTAGACCATAAATAAATAACTTTCTCCACTCTACAACCATTAGTGGGACTTACCAAAATAAACAAGTCTTGCCCTGTAGCAAAATGATAAATAAATATAGTTTTTAGTACTATAAAAGAAGAAAAAAGCATCTTTGAGAAGGATTTGAGGGGCACTGCCATAAGGTAGGTGGGTATAGGATGATGTATGTAGAGTCTTTAATAAGCCTCAAATGTACTGTACTTTTCCTGCTTTCAAAGAACGTGTACCTCTTGAGGCAAGCTTTCAATGAACAATGTAATTAAATGGGATAATGTACGAAAAGCACATGCTTTTGGTTCACATTAAATAAGACCATCAGGCTGGGTGCAGTGGCTCACGCCTAAAATCCTGCACTTTGGGAGGCTGAGGCGGGCGGATCACTTGAGGTGAGGAGTTTGAGACCAGCCTGGTCAACATGGTGAAAACCCATTATATGGTTAGGCTTTGTGTTTCCACCCAAATCTCATCTTTAATTGTAATCCCCACGTGTCAAGGGAGAGGCCAGTTGAAGGTAATTGAATCATAGGCGGTTTCCCTCATCCTGTTCTCGTGATAGTGAGTTCTCATGAGATCTGATGGGTTTTAAGGGGCTCTTTTCCCCTTCACTTGGCACTTCTCCCTCCTGCCACCCCGTGAAGAAGGTGTCTTGCTTCCCATTAGCCTTCTGCCATAATTGTAAGTTCCCTGAGGCCTCCCCAGCCGTGAGGAGCTGTGAGTCAATTAAACCTCTTTCCCTAAATCACCCAGTCTTGGGCAGTTCTTTATAGCAGTATGAAAATGGACTAATACATCTGTCTCTACTAAAAATACAAAATTAGCCAGGTGAAGTGGCCCACGCCTGTAATCCCAGCTACTTGGGAGGCTGAGGCACGAGAATCGCTTGAACCCAGGAGGCAGAGATTGCAGTGAGTAGAGATTGTGCCACTGCACTCCAGCCTGGGCAACAGAGTCAGACCCTGTCTCAAAAAAGAGACAGAGATCACCAGAATTCATTTATTTAACTTGCTTTCACTAAAAACTTAAGTGCCTTCTATGTGCTAAACACTGTATTAGACTTGGGAATTGTTGTGTTAAACAAGGATCATGTTTAGGCCTCCTAAATAGAGATGTAGGCATTAATGCAAAAGTTATCAGAAGTTAGTATAGGACGAAGTGCAATAGAGATAGTTTATTTCTTAGAAAAAGCTTTGGAAATTTCTAAGCACAAAGGTTGGACTTGTTATCTGCTTACTAAAATGTGACTCTTGCAGGTTGCAGCAGCAGTCACACTAATTTTTTCAGTGCAGAGCTAGACTACTTGTCATAGAAGGAAGGTGAGCGGTATTTGGGGCCTGGCTAGGGCTACTGACAGCTGACCGACTGTATCTTTTCTCTGTAAAGCAGGTAAGCAAAATACACAGTAAAGGTGTCCTTGGTGGTGCTGGCCCATGGCTGGAAGGGCTTACAAACCAGGAGGTGTTACCTAAAGCCTTTCTACCCATGGTTACAAGGCCACTCCAACATACTGAGGATTTACTCATCTTACAGCTGTACCTGGTAAGAGTCTGCTATATTTCTACCAGTTCCCCAAAGAATGTGGGCAAAGCTGTGGTTCTGCCAGCTAGACTCAGGAAGTTACAGAGGTAGATATATAATTATGTCACCAACTTTTCCCCTTCTGAGAGCCAGCTCCTTCCACACACACCCAGCAGGCTGAGCTTCATTGTTTCTTCTTCAGCCTGGGCACTGAGACATGTTTGTTCATTAATGTACCTGAGCTTCTTAAGCTGTTGTCTCTCCTTCCTGAGAATGCATGATGTGTTTTCTTTTCCTCAGCACCCCACTTTCTTGGGGTTTTGATTTGTTTGTTTTTAGAAACAGGGTGTTGCTATGTTGCCCAGGCTGGTCTCAAACTCCTGGGCTCAAGTGATCCTCCCTTCTTGGTCTCCCAAAATGCTAGGATTTCAGGTGTCAATCCTTTTCTAGGATGTTTAGTCCACTTGCTTTTACCCAGGACAAACATACTCCCTCAGGGACTCACCTCTATCCAGTTTTCCTGCGCAAGGCTGCCAGCTGTTTCATACATTACTGGAAAATTGTGCAATTCTAAGCAAAGAGGCTGGAGGCTGGGATTCTGTGCCAATATTAGAGTCTGGGGTTCCCGGAGGGCTGAGGGCTGTGTCGCAGAGAAGATTGTTGTCATTGTTGCAGCAACTATTGCTCTAGGACAGCAGTTTCAGAAAGTGGTCAGAGAAACCCTGGGATCTCTGAGGTTCGCCCTTTTCCTATCACCTATCTGTATAAGGTCAGATTTCAACCAAAGCATTTCGACCAAAACACATCTCAATAGATTGAATGCAGATGTAGGTATGAGAATCCAGCTCCCTTCTATCAAGAGATTTGCAAAAAATTAAAATTTTTGTTTTAATTTTAGTACAATAAATATTGACACGACCCATGTAAAGAAAATGCCTTGGAGTCCCCAACAATTTCTAAAAGTTGTAAGGGGGTTCTGAGATTGAAAGTTTGAGAACTGCTACTCTAAGCTACTCTTGGCCCCACTTTGTTCTTCCCGCTCATCTTGGGGGACCTCATAAGACTCATTGCTTCAACTACCACGTCCAAGTTGGTGATTGTTGTGGGCAGTACATAAGCTTCTGTGTGCTGTTCTGCAAGCACCTGGGGATAAGGGAAAAAGATTGCCCCTGAGAATTGAACAGGATAAATCCATACACAGCAGATATGACCCACCATTCATGCATTCAACAAATCTTTATTGAGCACCTACTCTGTGCCATACACTCTTCTAAACACTGGGCTTACAAAACAGAAAATCTCTGAACATCCTACTGGGGTATACTGAGAGATGATAAAAGAGTATAATGGGGTCTGGTTTGGTGGCTCATGCCTGTATTCTTAGCATTTTGGGAGGCTGAGATGGGAGGATTTCTTGGGGCCAGGAGTATAACACTATCCTGGGCAACAGAGTGAGACCCTGTCTACAAAAAATTTAGGAAAAAAAGAAAAAGAAACCAAAGTAATGTGACAAGAACTGTATGTATGCGTGAGTTTGTGTGTATATGCCTGTATTTTCTTTCTTTCTTCCATAAATTATTCCCCAATAGCCATTCTGCTAGTAGCCCTCCTGGGAAGTGGTGTTTACAAATTTCATCTTGGTAAGGAGGCAGATATGATGTAAGACAAGTTCCAGCCATGGAGGTGGGGTAAGGAAGAGAGCAAGGAGAGCAGATCTTAGGATTGGCAGCTCAGGGACAAGAGCACACCAGCATCTTTGCAGCACAGGTTGGCAACCATCCAGAGGAGAAAAGCATGGGCTATGAGCCACTATGAAGTAACCTAAGCACCACCCTTCAAACACCATCTTAAAGGAGGAAAAGAAAAAGGGAGAGAAACAGCTCTAATGGGGAGTTATTAGCTGGAATGAGACCTTAAGTCTGAAGAATGAGATACTTTTATTGGTAATTTTAAGTTCCATTTCAGACATTTTATTTGCATGTCTGAGATGTACTGTGACAAAATTTCAATCTGGCTGCATTAGCGTTTTATTGTTGCTGGACTGTGTCTGAAGCCTTGAGGCAGGGAACTCAGGCAAAAATGGCTCTATTAGACTCTTCCTTCTCATTCAATCTAAACCCAGTGTTACCACCCAGATGGCCACATGGGAGAAAGGAGACTGAAAAGAAGACCCCAGGAGGCAATGAAAACAGGATGCAGGTCTTTTTTTCCTGAAGGAAACAGTTCCCATCCTCTTTGCCACTTAGGCTACCTGGAAGGGAAAAGCAGAAGAGCGAATAACTGGTCAGTGATCACATGCAGCCTGCATTCAAGAAAGAAGACAGGGCTAGAGAGGGAAATAAAGGGCGGGTCTTTTTCTGAGGATACCGGAAAATTCTGGCCTTCCAACAAGATGAAGAAAGAAAGACAACCCCTCTCATGTGGCCCAATCAGTGTCCCTGGAATGACTCATCAGATTAGAGGCTCCTTCTTGGAGTGGGAATGAACATAAGGATCAAGGAGGAAACTGGATGAACGCCTCTCCCATCATACCCAAACTCACAACATCCCTAAAAGGCGTTTTAAATGGAGAAATTGAGACTCAAGGTAGAGAAAATAAAGTGAAGTCATACCCTAGGAGCAGAGCCAGGTTTTGAACCCAGATTTGACTTGTTGCAAAGTATAGCCAGTTCTTGCCAAACCCCAAGCTTCCCCACTCCCACTCCCCATCAGAACCTGTTTGGTTTTTTTGAGACAGAGTATCGCTCTATCACTTAGGCTGGAGTGCAGTGGTGGGATCACAACTCACTGCAGCCTAGAACTCCCAGGCTCAAGCGATCCTCTCACTTCAGCCTCTTAGGTAGCTGAGACTACAGGTACATGCCACCACACCTGGCTAATTTTTTTATGTTTTGTGGAGATGGGGTCTCGCCTTGTTGCCCAGGCTGTTCTTGAACTCCTGAGCTCCAGCGATCTGCCCACCTCAACCTCCCAAATTATTAACGATTACAGGCGTGAGCCACTTGGCCCAGCCCAGAACCTGTTTTATTTAGTGGAGGCAATCTTTCTTGCATCTTGCAGTCTTGTGTCTTTTCCTACCCTGGGATATAAGGTGAAATTCCTTGTCTAGAAGAACCACGGCTGTAGCAATTATTCATCCATCCAGCAAATATTTATTGAGCGTGAGGGGTGAGGTCTGTCCTCAGTTCTGGGTCATGAAATCACTTCTATGATTAATTCAGTTTCCTGAAATGTGATAAGCAGCTAAATGGATCCAGCCATAGGAGGAGAACTGATTGAAAAGTGAGGAAGTAGAGGATAAGAGGACAAAGACCAACATTTAAAAGCCCTAAAGTAGATGAGGTTCCTCACTGAGGGTAGGACAGGAACTGTGTTGTTTACCCAAAATGAGATGGTATCAGTGAAGCTTTTCTTGGGGGTGGGGGAGAGTGTGTGCACATACTCTGTTTCTCCCTGATAGTTTTCTGTGCTGATGGAATCTTGTTCCACGGATAGATTGTGCTTTTTTTTTTTTTTAATTCATTTTTTGAAGCTGATTGGCAGTTTGTAATCTTTCCAACCTTTTCCTGAGCAATTCTAATCACCTTTCAAGTTTTTTTGAGGTACTATACAAAGCAATCTAATTGTTGACACAAACCAATGTTGGCTATACAATTAACCGTAGCACAGAGTTGATTTATCTACTCTGGTTTATCCTTAGCAAAATTTAAATCCAAACCTACCACAGTTTCAAACTACTTTCCTTCAGCCTTCTATTAATGTAAGTTCAGGTAATATTAACTTAAATGTAGTTTGCATGATAAATCTGTTCTCTAAAATTACATAATGTTTTCCAAACCAAGTATGCTTAATTTTTAGATCATCTAGGAGAAAATAGAGCACAATAATAAATAGCAGGGGCTCTGAACTTCACCATCTAGTTGAAGCCCCAGTGACTGCATTTATTAGCTCTGTGACCTTGGCAAAAGCATTGAACTTTTCTCTGCTTTTTTCTTATATATAAAATGGGGATAATAAACAGCTTCTTTTCCAGGGTTGAGAGGGGAATCAATGAGTCAGTACTACTCAGTAGGAAATAAATGAAACTCAGTAAATGTCAGTTTATTTTTTATTTATTAATTTTTTTTCAGGCCAAGCATGGTGGCTGTAATCCTAGCACTTTGGGAGGCCAAGGTGGGTGGATCGCTTGATACCAGGAATTCAAGACCAGCCTGGGCAACATACTGAGACCCTGTTTCTATTAAAAAAAAAATTTACAAAAAAATTAAAATAATTTTTTTCTTTCTTTCTTTCTTTCTTTTTTTTTTTTTTTTTTGAAACAGGGTCTTGCTCTGTAGCCCAGGTTGGAGTGCAGTGGCATGATCACGGCTGACTACATCCTCGACCTCCTGGGCTTTAGTGATCCTCCCACCTCAGCCTCTCGAATAGCTGAGACTACAGGCATGAGCTGCCGTGCCCAGCCTAATGCCAGTTTTCACCATTATTAGTTTTTAAGTTTCTTTCTCTCTGTTGCCTTCTTTTTGAACAATTAAAGCCACTTATTTCATTTAAAAAAACCTGATTAAAGAACTAATACTTATTGATTTTCTATTAATTATTGGTGAAAGATGCAGAGCAGACATAAAAAGATTAAACAATAAAAACTACCCCTTAATCCTAGGCCTAAGAAATATAACCACTTTTAAAACAACTTTCAAGAAACCTGGCCGGGCATGGTGGCTCATGCCTGTAATCCCAGCACTTTGGGAGGCAAAGGTGGGCTGATCACTTGAGGTCAGGAGTTCGAAACCAGCCTGGCCAATGTGGCAAAACCCTGTCTCTACTAAAAATACAAAAATTAGCCGGGCGTGGTGGCAGGTGCCTGTAATCCCAGCTATTCGGGAGGCTGAGGCAGGAGAAACACTTGAACCTGGGAGGCAGAGGTTGCAGTGAGCTGAGATCGCACCACTGCACTCCAGCCTGGGTGACAGAGTGAGATTCTGTCCAAAAAAAAAAAAAAGAAAAAAGAAAAAATCTATTTACTAGACTTTCTAAGAAATGTCTGAAATGTTGATTATTTGGATTCACAGAAAGAAAAAACTCATTTGTACCAATATGCTATTTCTCTCCTCTCGACTGTTTCAGTAGGAATTTGTGTATGAGTAAACAAATTTCTAGTCATCACATAAAATTTTCTTTGCCAAGAAAGATTAATGAATCATCCTCAGTATCCACTCTTGTCTCCTCTGACGCAGCCTCAGAGGAACCCACCATCATTATACTTTTCCATCTCCATGGCTTCACGTCCTCATTTGAAGAACAGGGACAGCGAGAACTTGATGGCACTTCTGGTCCATGTTTCTCACACAGGGACACAAAAGCCTAGGAAGCTGGAGCTGGGATTAGAGGCCAATACACTTCCCCCACTTTTTTTTTTTTTTTTTTTTGAGATAGAGTCTTGCTCTGTCACTCAGGCTGGAGTGCAGTGGTGTAATCTTAGCTCACTGCAACCTCTGCCTCCCGGGTTCAAGTGATTCTCCTGCTTCAGCCTCCCAAGTAGCTGGGATTACAGGCATAAGCCATCATACCTGGCTAATTTTTGAATTTTTAGTAGAGACAGGGTTTCACCATGTTGGCCAGGCTGGTCTCGAACTCCTGACCTCAAGTGATCTGCCCTCCTGGGTCTCCCAAAGTACTGGGATTACAGGCTGAGCCACTGCGCCCAGCCAGGCCAGTCTGCTTCCCACCACACTATGCAACCGTGCCAGGCTGAGCTCAGAGCATTCTGTCCTGTGCCTAAATCTGGCTTCCTACTTCTAAAACCACCCTTATCTGAGAGGGTGGCTCTAAAAAGGAAGCAAGGCCAAGCTGTGAAAGGGCTTTGAAAGAGGAAGAGAGATATTCTGAAGCTGCAGGAAGGTTTACTCTTTGTGCTCAAAAGCATGCAGACCTAAAACAATGGTTCTTGGATCTGTCTTGTTGGTGGAAGCCCTCTTCATAATTTGGAGTAGCTTACCTCCCAGGTCTGTGCAAGAGAAGGCTGTTCTTTAAAAATAAATCACAGCATAGCCTCTCAAACTATGAGTAAGGAAAAGGGTGGTTTTGAAAAATAGGTCGGCTTCAGGCTGGTGGGCCACTCCCTCTCAGAAGAAGCAGGGCAGGGGGAGAAGGCCTGAGGACTGAGGAAGAAGACAGCCCTCCAGGACTTTTACAGGAAAATGGTGTTACAGTCACCAAGCAAACACCTGCGGGAACACAGAAACAAGTACACAAGGTATGCAGATTAATACCAGGTGGAAGGCAGACATAGCTACATTGGTGAATATGTCTTTGAAGGAAACCCTGGCTTGTTTGTGTTTTTTGTTCAGCAGGCTGAGGCAGGAGAATTACCTGAGGCCAGAAATTCAAGACCAGCTTGAGCAACTAGTGAAATCCTATCTTAAAAAAAAACAAAAACAAAAACAAAAACGTGAAATATTCAGGATCAAAAAGAAAAATGAAAGCCGGGCGTGGTGGCTCATGCCTGGAATCCCAGCACTTTGGGAGGCCAAGGCAGGTGGATCACTTGAGGTCAGGAGTTTGAGACCAGCCTGGCCAACATGGTGAAACTCCATCTCTACTAAAAATGCAAAAATCAGTGGGGCATAGTAGTGGGCACCTTTAATCCCAGCTACTCTGGAGGGTGAGGCAGGGAGAATTGCTTGAATCTGGGAGGTGGAGGTTGCAGTGAGCCGAGATTGTGCCACTCCACTCTAGCCTGAGTGACAGAGCAAGACTCTGTCTCAAATAAAAAAAAAAAAAAGAAAACAAAAGAAAAGAAAAAAATTAGATACTTCCTTTATTACTTCTATTTGATCTTTTCATATTGAGTTTTGTCTTTTTTTTTTTTTTTTGATATGGAATTTTGCTCTTGTTGCCCAGGCTACAGTGTAATGGCGCAATCTCAGCTCACCACAACCTCTGCCTCCCAGGATTTGCCTTAGCCTCCCGAGTAGCTGGGATTGCAGGGATGTGCCACCACACCCGGCTAATTTTGTATTTTTAGTAGAGATGGAGTTTCTTCATGTTGGTCAGACTGGTCTTGAACTCCCGACCTCAGGTGATCCACCCGCCTCCCAAAGTGCTGGGATTACAGGCGTGAGCCACCATGCCCAGCTGTTTTGTCTTTTTAAAGAAAAAGTAGGCTGGACACGATGGCTCATGCCTGTAATCCTTGCACTTTGGGAGGCCAAGGCAGGAGGATTGCTTGAACACAGGAGTTTGAGACCAGTCTGGCAACATAGAGAGACCCCCATCGCTACAAACATATTAAAAAATTATCCAGGCATGGTGTGCCTGTAGTCTCAGCTACTCAAGAGGCTGAGGTGGGAGGATTGCCTTAGCAGGGTATTCGAGGCTGCAGTGAGCCACAGAACTCTAGCCTGGGTGACAGAGTGAGATCCTGCCTCAAAAAAAAAAAAAAAAAGTAACAATGCTCTAGTGTGTTTACATTTGGGTGAGACAAAATTAAATAAGATCAAATATGCAAAGTGCTTGTCTTATATAGGCTTTTTTTTTTTTTTTTTTTTTTTTTAGGCAGAGTCTAACTCTGTCACCCAGGCTGGAGTGCACTGGTGTGATCATAGCTCACTGCAGCCTCAAACTCCTGGGCTCAAGCAGTCCTCCCACTTCAGCCTCTGAAGTAGCCAGGATTACACATGAGCCAACACACCTGGGTGATTTTTTTTATGTTTTGCAGAGCTGGGGTCTCACAGTATTGCCCAGGCTGATCTCGAAGTCTTGGCCTCAAGTGATCTTGCCACTTCAGCATCCATTGGTTCAACACTATGAACTGATTGTATCTGTGCAGTGGATAGGAAGAACCCATTAGGTGATTACAGTTATAAGTCCCTTCTGGCAGATGAGAAAACAAAAAGGCAGAGAGGTTAAACGATTTGCCCAAGGCCAATAATTAGTACTATATGATCCCAAATCTATCAGATCCATTTTAACCCACTATGATCAGGCTTTCTGCTCTGCCGACCACTCCACCAAAACCACTTTTTCAGTGACTTCTCCATTGCCAAATCCTATTATCAATTTTCAGTCCTATCTTACTCCACCTGTCAGCAGCATTTGACACAATTGATCACTTCCTGTTTCTTAAAACCTTTTTTTACTGTGTTTGGTTTCCAGCACTCCACCCTGTCCTTCCTCTCCTGTATCTCTCCAAGTCTCCTTTGACTAATTCTTCCCATTGTCCTGAGCATCTCAGGGTTCAGTCCTTGGATATCTCTGTCCATATCCATTCCTTGGATGCTCTTGATTTAAACACCCACTCCCCACCTCCAAACATTCCTTCTTGAATGTTCCCCCTTCCAGTGGCTCAGGGCTAAACCTTAAGGTAATCCTTTAATGTTTTTCTCTCCCATTTCACACCTAATCCATCAGTAAATCCTATGAGATATATATGTGTGTGTTTATATATATATCTCTCTCTGAAATTATTATATATATATAAAATCTCAAATATGACCATTTCTCCCTGCCTTCATTGCTACTACCAAGTTCAACTCCCACCTAACGCTGCAGAAGCCAACCTCACTAGCTTCCCTTTGCCCTGCCTTGCCCCTCTACATTTAGTTGCCCACATGGCACCAAAGTTTTTTTTTTTTTTTATTATACTTTAAGTTCTAGGGTACATGTGCACAACGTGCAGGTTTGTTGCATATGTATACATGTGCCATGTTGGTGTGCTGCACCCATTAACTCGTCATTTACATTAGGTATATCTCCTAATGCTATCTCTCCCCCCTCCCCTCACCCCACAGCAGGCCCCAGTGTGTGATGTTCCCCTCCTGTGTCCAAGTGTTCTCATTGTTCAATTCCCACCTATGAGTGAGAACATGCGGTGTTTGCAAAGTGATTTTTTAAAATGAGAATCAGATCCTGTCACTGGTCTGCTCAGAAGCCTCCAACAGCTTTCTATCTTGCAGAGAAAAATCCCAAGTGCTTACTATGACCCCTGACTACCTCTCTGATCACTCTCACTCCCTCTCTTGCCCCCACCATGCACTAACCTTGCTTTTCCTTGGTCATGCCAAGCTGGCCTGGTCTAAGGGCCTCTCTTGCTGGAGTCTGTCTGAAACGCACTCCCCAGACCTCAGCAGGGCTCACTCCTACACTAAATTCAAGGATCCTGTCAAAGGCTGCCTCATATATCCTCTGAAATGACACTCCCACCCCTCTCTATTCCTTTACAATGATATGACTTATTTTCTTCATAGCTCTTATCACTACTTGTCTTTTTTGTTCTCTGCTGTATCATCAGCGTTTATTATAAAACAGGATACATAGTATGCCAGGCACTGTTCTAGGCTCTGGAAATATGGAAATGAATAAAACAAAGTTCCTGCCTTGATAGAGTTTATGTTTCATGAGATGCCACAAAAATAAACAAACATGTAGCACACCTGATGGTGGTAAGCTCTTTTTTCTTTCTTTTTTTTTTGTTGAGACAGGGCCTCACTCTGTCGCTCAGGCTGGAGTGCAGTGGCGTGATCATGGATGGCTCACTGTAGCCTCCCTGGGCTCAGGTAATCCTCCTGCCTCAGCCTCCCAAGTAGCTGGGACTACAGGCACATGCCACCACAACCGGCAAATCTTTTGTACTTTTTGTAGAGACTGGGTTTTGCCATGTTGCCCAGGCTGGTCTCAAACTCCTGAGCTCAGGTGATCCACCCGCCCCGGCCTTCCAAAGTGCTGGGATTACAGGCATGAGCCACCGTGCCGGGCCCTGATGGTGATAAGTTCTATAGAGAAAAATAAAGCAGGGCAAAGGGGATTGGGAGTGTGAGGACAGAGGTTTTGGATTTTGCTCTTTTGAATACAGTGGTCAAGTAAAGTCTCACTCATAAGGCAAGGTTTGTGTTGAGACCTCAACAAAATGAGGGGGAAAGTCGTAACAATATCTGGGGGAAAGAATGGTTCAAACAAAGGGAAGGGCAAGTACAAAGAACCGAAGGCAGGAATGCGTATGGCTTGTTGGAAGAGCAGCAAGGAAACCAGTGTGGCTGAACAGAATATTTAAGAGGGAGAATCAGAAGATGGTGACCCAAGGCCGGGCACAGTGGCTCACGCCTGTAATCTCAGCACATTAGGAGACCGAGGTGGGTGGATCACCTGAGGTCGGGAGTCCAAGACCAGCCTGGCCAACATGGTGAAACCTCATCTCTACTAAAAATACAAAAATTACCCGGGTGTGGTGGCACGTGCCTGTAATCCCAGCTACTGGGGAGGCTGAGGCAGGAAAATCGCTTGAACCTGGAAGGTGGAGGTTGCAGTGAGCTGAGATTGCTCCACTGCACTCCAGCCTGGGCAACAGAGCCAGACTTCATCTCAAAAAAGAAAAAAAATAAAAGAAGATGGTGACACAGAGGTAAGAAGGGGCAAGAGTGTAGGGCCTATAGTTTATGCAATGACTTTGTTGCAAAGTTTTTCTTTGAGACAGGGAACTATTGGAGTGTTGGCGTGTTTTAAGCAGAGGAGAGGCATGATATGCTTGCATTTAAAAACGACTATTCTGGCTAGGCATGGTGGTTCATGTCTGTAATTCCAGAGCTTTGGGAGGCTGAGGCAGGAGGATTGCTTGAGACCAGGAGTTCGAGACCAGCCTGGGCAACATAGGGAGACCTCGTCAGTCTCAAGAAAAAAAAAAAAAAAGAGAAAGCCAGGTATGATGGCATGCACCCCTGTATTCATACCTACTGAGGAGGCTGTGGTGGGAGGATCGCTTGAGCCCAGAAGTTCAAGGCTGCAGTGATTTGTAATTATACCACTGCACTCCAGCCTGGGTGACAGACTGAGACTGTACCTCTGGAAAAACATTAAATAAATAAATAAATAAATAAATAGGACCACTCTGGTTGCCATGTTAAAATGAGATTATAGAGGGGCAAGGTTGGGAGCAAAGAGACCAGTTGGGAGGCTGATGCAGTAATGCAGGCAGAAGGTGATGAAATCGTGATCCCCAGTGGTAATGATAATGGTGGCAAGAAGTGGTGAAATTCAGGATGTATTCTGTATTGAGCTAACAGACTTTATCAGTGGATTGAATATAAAAAATGAGAGAAAGGGAGGAGTCAAGGATAAAACCAGTTTTTGGCTGGGGAACTGGTAAGATGTAGTTGCCATTTACTAAGATGAGGAAGAATACAGGAGTGTGGAGACAAAAGTGACTCCATCTTGGAGGTTAATCTGCCATGTTGACTTCTGATTAGCCCCGGTCCTGTGAATGCCTCCTGGTTTCTACTTTATTTACTGTCCCAAGTGTAAAAACAAAGCAACCTTGATGTTATCGCACACATTAGAGGCTATGATGCATATAGCATTCTTGCCTGTTCTGGAGGCTTGCCTTTCATTCTCTTGGTGGAGGGAGCATGTACACCCTTACCCTATGTTACATAAGCCCTGGGTCTGGGGAGTAACAATGCAGAGATCTACCTGTCTTGCGGCCTCTCAAGACCATGCCTCTATCTGTAAGTTCTTCCAGTAAAACACCCTATGCTGGCCTACATCTGCCTTGTTTTTGGGTTTCTTGGCTCCTTAGGCATTTGAGGCTGCTTTGCATATGTGGCCCTTTCACAGAACAAAGAGGCACAGATTTAGGGGCTGGGGGATCAGGCATTTTCTTTTAGACATCTACATTTAACATGCCTAATAAATATACATTGGTGATATCACTCAGGCATCTAAATATATGATTGGAGTAGGTTCAACAGACAATGGAAGAAAAAGAATTGGAGATAGCACATATAGACAATGCTTTCAAGTTTTGTGTAAAGAGAGGCAGATAAGGTGGCAGGCAGAAGGGACACATGAGGTTGAGAGATAGACAACGTCATATGTTAAGATGAAGGTGTCTTTTGGGAGGCGGAGCTTGCAGTGAGCCGAGATCGCGCCACTGCCCTCCAGTCTGGACAACAGAGTGAGACTCTGTCTCAAAAAAAAAAAAAAAAAAAACAGATGAGGGTATTTTAGAGTATGTTGATAGGCTGATTGAAATGATTTAGTAGAGAGTAAAATTTGACTGTGCAGAACAGAGGGATAATTTCTGAGGTAATTATCTTTGAGTAGGCGAGAGAATATTGGATTTGGTGCACAAGTGGAGACAATGACCTTGGACAGGAGCTTAGTTTATCCATGACAACACTCATGAGAAGGCAGAGAAAATGGTAAATGTGGTAAAGGGAGCATGTAGAAGACTATTTTTCTGGTTGCATCCTCTTCTTAGGGAAATGGGAGGTAGGGTCATCAACTGTGTAAGATTTAAGGTGAGAAGTGAAGTGCAAAAAAGTGAATGATTTAGGGAAATGCAGGATTGTCAGGCAGCCCTAAGGGCACACCTAAGGATAGTGGTCATAATTTAATGTGAGCCACTTCATATGGCTAATTGTTTTCCTCCAGCCATGTTTAAAGAGGAGCGGGTGTGATATGGTTTGACTGTGTCCCCACCCATATGGTTTGGCTGTAGTCCCCATAATCCCCACATGTTGGTGGGAAGGACCTGGTGGGAGGTAGTTATGGGGACCTCCATGTTGTTCTCATGATAGTGAGTGAGTTCTCATAAGATCTGATGGTTTTATAAGGGGCTTTTCTCCCCCTTTGCTCTGTACTTCTCCTTGCTGCCACCATGTGAAGAAGGACATGTTTGCCTCACCTTCTGCCATGATTGTAATTTTCCTGAGGCCTCCCTAGCCCTGTGGAACTGTGAGTCCATTAAACCTCTTTTTCTTCATAAATTACCCAGTCTTGGGTATGTCTTTATTAGCTGCATGAGAACAGACTAATATAGTTAATTGGTACCAGGAGTGGGGTGCTGCTGTAAAGATACCTAAAAATGTGGAAGCAGCTTTGGAACTTGGTAACAGGCAGAGGTTGGAACAGTTTGGAGGTCTCAGAAGAAGATAGAAAAATGTGGGAAAGTTTGGAACTTCCTAGAGATTTGTTGAATGGTTTTGACCAAAATGCTGATAGTGATATGGACAATAAAGTCCAGGCTGAGGTGGTCTCAGATGGAGATGAGAAACTTGTTGGGTATCAGAGCAAAGGTGACTCTTGTTATGCTTTAGCAAAGAGACTGCTGGCGTTTTGCCCCTGCCCTAGAGATCTGTAGTACTTTGAACTTGAGAAAGATGACTTAGTGTGTCTGGTAGAATAAATTTCTAACCAGGGCCCAAGGGCTCTTTAGTCAGTGGGTGATGGATCCTGACAGGACTGGGTCTTTCCCTTCAAGGCAGTAGTTTCCCTTCGGTCCCAGAGTGTGTCTAGATATGTTGTCTGGGAACTAGGGCTTGAAATAGGGCCTCATGACTCTGACCAGTGCCCTATCCTACTGTGGCTGAGCTGGTATTCAAGATGAAAGACAAAGTCATCCTTTTTCTTCCCTCTCCTCTTGTCAAGCAGAAGGAAAAGTTCTCTTCTGGAGCTGTGAGCTGCACTGCCTGGGGTTGGGGGAGGGGTGGCGTAAGCACTCCTTTAGCTGCCCTGGCTGATGCCTCACTGGGGCATGTGCTCTCCAAGTCCACTTGTTCCGAGCCCAGCACAGCACTAGGGCTTGAAGTCCTTGCAGCCTAGACTGTCATTCAAGTTGATTTAGGGCTCCGGAGCACTTCAGCCTGTAGTGTGAGGCTTGCCAGAACTCAAGTTCCAACCACTGGGATGGGCGATTTCCCCTCTGGCTAGGGCTGGTCTGAATGCTGCCTCTGTGGGTGAATGTCAGCTGAATTCAGTCTGGTTTTTCTTTCTGTTGTGACAGGGCAGCACTGAGTTCAGTGCAAAATCTCACAATGCTGGGCTTTCTGTCTCCCAAGCACACATTTCTCTGTTCTATGCAACAGCTGCTGTGGGGGTGCAGGAGCGGATGAGGGGTGGGTGGTGTTGGCAATTCAGGGCTGTCTTTTATACCCTCTTCAGTGCCTCTTTCAGTGAGATGAAGTTAAAGCCAGGTACTGTGAGTGCTCACCTGATTTTTGGTTATGACGGTGTTTTTGCCCAGGCTGGAGTGCAGTGACACGATCTCGACTCACTGCAAGCTCCGCCTCTCGGGTTCATGCCATTCTCCTGCCTCAGCCTCCCAAGTAGCTGGGGCTACAGGCGCCCGCCACCACGCCCGGCTAATTTTTTGTATTTTTTAGTAGAAACGGGGTTTCACCGTGTTAACCAGGATGATCTTGATCTCCTGGCCTTGTGATCCGCCCGCCTGGGCCTCCCAAAGTGCTGGGATTACAGGCATAAGCCACCGTGCCAGGCCAATGATGGTGCTTTTTTATGCAGATAGTTGTTAAATTTGGTGTTCCTGCGGCAGGGGATAGGTGGTGGGGACTTTTATTCTGCCATCTTGCTTCACCTCCCAGTTACAGACTTTTTGTGGCCTATCATTTCCTCTTGAAATTATCATCTATTGAAAAACTGAAATAAAAAGCTCAAAAATGAATTCTTATTGTGGTGATGATTGTGCAACTCTGTAAATGTACTTAAAATTATTGATTATGCACTTCAAATGGGTTAATTTCATGGAATGTAAAAAACCACAAAAACTGTTTAAAAAACTGAATTTATTTTTATTAAATATTATAATGACATATTTGAAATTTAAAGTCAAGGTCTAGCTTAAAGTAGTGGTCAGTGTTGATGTTTTTAAATAATTAAGTAACCTACCAGAGCATAGTTCTAATAAAAGGAAAATCCACTGGAAAGGAACTAGGTCACTCATTATGTGTTTCTAGTACTCGTTAATATGAAACAGAAGTGAAACTGCATCATTGCCCGGGATTACTGGAGTTTGCATAAGGCTCCAGGAAATTCCTTACTTGCAACACTCCTTGGCCAGCACTGTATCTGCCTTGTCCTTTCTGATAAAGTCCACCCCATGTTGTCCATGTACTTGTCCTTAATCTTTCTTTGCTTGTCAGTTAGCTGGATATGCTCTACTGCTAGGAGTGTAACCATTTTTAGTCCTGACGTAGGAAGACAGCTAGAAGATAGTAGTAAATTTTGCTGACAGGGAAAAGGCCAAGTTGGAACTCGCATGCATGTAAATCATCCTGCTAGTTAGTCATCGTTCTCACCAATAACACTATGGATCTGGAGTGTGACTTGAACAGAGCGGCTATGTAAATACTCAGCTGGCCTAGTTCCTGCGGACTTTGGAAAGCCCTTAGGTGGGACCGGAGTGTTCTGAGGTGGGGCGTGCTGAGTCATGTATTCGCAGCTGCTCTTTTGTAATAATTATTCCTGACAGTGACCAGTCACTCAACATTCCAGGCTTACGCCGATGTTACTAGACTTTTTATGTTTATTGCCAAACTGAAATGCTGAAAACACCCAGCAGTGGTAGGTACACTGCAAGTCTCCAGTCAGAAGGCCTCCATTCCGGGATGATTAATATCACGTGCCAGTCCTGTCGCTCTGCTTCTCCTCCCAGGATGCTCCAAGCTCCCAGCTGCACTCCCAGCCCATCCAGGCTGGACACCGGGCACCTTCCTGTCTCAGCTCACATTTCGCCTTCCTGAAGATCTGAGACAGTCTCTCCCAACTTCACGCACTGGCTCTGCCACTTACCAACTGTGTGACTTACGGATGGTGGTTTGGTGGTAGACGGTCAACACAGATGATTATCTTTCCTGGCTGTTCTAGAGTAACAATACCATCACTTTCCCCTGATTGGAATTTGCTTAATAATTTAGCATTTAACCTTAAATTCTCTTGTACCTTTGCCCACTATTTCGTGTGGTGTTTATTTTGTTTCCTTAGCCTAAAACCTCCCTGGGAAGATAGAAAAGGCTTTATTTTCTTTTGGGATCCTTTTAGAATGCCTTCTCCATTCACAGAGCAAGCTTATGCAGGCTTTGAATATGTGACAGTTGGTGGGCAGTTTAGTTTGTTGACACCACTGTTTTCAGTTCCATTAGGTTGGGGCAATAGGATCAGATCAGGTGACGAGGGTGTCGGGGCATTGGGACTGAGCTGTTGAACCCAAGGGACCATGGCTGACTATGATGTTGAGGTTGTCTCATTGCATCAGAAGAGTTCAGTTTTTCAGAAAGTGGAAAGCCCTCATTTACATCATCAGTCAAAACAGAGGGCTTCTCTTACAGCCTAATACATGAAATGTCTATTTCTCTTTTTCATTACAGACACCCAGTTGCCCTTGCCAGAAACCTGAGTCATTCTTAACGCTTCCCTCTTGACTTCCCTCATTGCCCAAGCTGAGAGTGTCAGCAAGATCCAGTAGACTCAAACTCTCTGTGTCTCTGCAGTCTGGCCCTCCTCTCTATGCCCTCCCCAAGGCTTTAGTTCCAGCTTCCATCATGTCTTATCGGCATCTTTATAATAACCTCACAGCAGGTCTCCCTGTAGTTCAATTTACTTCTCTGTCATTTACCTCCAAAATTCTGCTGCCATTATCTTTCTTAAACAACAGTCTGATGGTGCCACTCATATATATATATATATATATTTTATTATTATTATTTTTTTGAGGCGGTCTTTTTCTGTTGTCCACGCTGGAGTGCAGTGGCACATTCTGGGCTCACCACAAACTCTGCCTCCCAGGTTCAAGTACTGGGATTACAGGTGTGAGCCACCACACCTGGCTAGATTGGCATGTTGCCAAAAAATCATTCTGACTATACAATACAGGGAATAAATTGAAGAGGGAAAATTAAATTCTAGGGTTTTTTTTTTTTTTTTTGAGACAAGAATCTTGCTCTGTCACCCAGGCTGGAGTGCAGTGGCGTGATCTCAGCTCACTGCAACCTCCACCTCCCTGGTTCAAGCGATTCTCCTGCCTTAGCCTCCCGAGTAACTGGGACTACAGGCACCCGCCACCACGCCTGGCTAATTTTTATATTTTTAGTAGAGGCGAGGTTTCACCATGTTGGCTAAATTGGTCTCGATTTCTCGACCTCATGATCCACCCGCCTCGGCCTCCCAAAGTGCTGGGATTACAGGTGTGAGCCACCACACCCGGCGAGTCTAGGATCTTATAATTACATTTGTAGCTGCCCTGCTTCCTTAGTACAGGCCTATACTTGACACATAGCTGATTCTCACTTTGTATAATTTCACCTTAATTTGCTGTGCCAAAGCGGGTAACATTGTTTTACAGGTTTTGGAAAGAAAAAGGCAAAATGACATAAACAATTGTTCAATTATTTAACGTTATTAGGGCATGGAGTATTTAGCTGCCAGTTTATTTGTCTGATGCTTTAGAAAGTCCCCTGCTTTCCTGTGCTGGAAATTCCCACGGGTAGACAGTTCAGGGAACCAATTCCAATTCTCTCCTCATGGACTTCCTCCTTCTCTTGGTTTCAGATCCACTTCTATATAAGTGGATCTGAAGATTTGCCATTTATGTGGGAATTTACTGTTTTAAAAAAGTATTTCAAAACAGTAGAGAAAAGATGAAGTATTCAATAAATAGCATCAAGATAATTGTCTAGTCATTTGGAAAATAAAATAAAATAAAATTCCTACCTCACACTAAGATCCTATGTTTGTGATCTTGGAGTTAGAGAAAGCCTTAAATAAAACACAAAAAGGAAAAATCATAAAGTAATGAGTAGGTAGGAAATATTTTATATGTAGGTATATGTGGATATAGATATTTACATAGATATTTATCACATAAAATACATAGAAAGACTACTAAAGATGAAAAAAGGCAAACACTACATAGAAAAAAAGGGACAAACAATATGAAAATGTAATTCTATAAATAGATGTCCAGGCCAGGTGCAGTGGCTCATGCTTGTAATCCTAGCACTTTGGGAGGCTAAGGCAAGCAGATCACCTGTGGTCAGGAGTTTGAGACCGGCCTGGCTAACATGGTGAAACTCCATCTCTCCTAAAAATACAAAAATTAGCCGGGCGTGGTGGCATGTGCCTGTAATTCCAGCTACTCAGGAGGCTGAGGCAGGAGAACCACTTGAACCTGGGAGGCGGAGGTTGCAGTGAGTTGAGATCATACCACTGCACTCCAGCCTGGGTGACAGAGCAAGACTCTGTTTCAAAAAAAGAAAGATGTTCAATTTTATTAGCAATTATGCAAATAAGAATCCATAGATATACATATATCCACACACATGTCAAGGTACAGGAAATGGGTGGCCTCATTCACTGCCAGAGGGAGAATAAACTGTTATAGGCACTTCTACAGAAACTTGGCAGTACTTGTAAAATTAAAATAGATCTAGGATATGACCCAGCTATCCTACTTCTCAGTGTTTATTATGGAGAAATGTTCAGACTTATGCCCAAAGAGACATGTACAAGGATATTTATCTCTGCATTGGTTGCAAAATGAGAAAGTGGAAGCAACCTAAATACCCATCAATAAGAGAATGCTAAGTAAACTAGAGTCTATCCATGCTATGGAATACTCTACTACAATTTAAAAGAATAAGGCATACCTGGCTGGGTATGGTGGCTCACGCGTGTAATCCCAGCAATTTGGGAGGCCGAGGCAGGAGGATCACCTGAGGTCAGGAGTTCAAGACCAGCCTGGCCAACATGGTGAAACCCCGTCTCTACTAAAAATACAAAACGTATCCAGGCATGGTGGTGGGCGCCTGTAATTCCAGCTACTCGGGAGGATGAGGCAGGAGAATTGCTTGAACCCAGGAGGCGGAGGTTGCAGTGAGCCAAGATCGTGCCACTGCCCTCCAGCCTGGGCAACAAGGGCGAAACTTCGTCTAAAAAAAAAAAAAAAGGCCGGGCGCGGTGGTTCACGCCTGTAATCCCAACACTTTGGGAGGCTGAGGTGGGCAAATCACGAGGTGAGGAGTTCAAGACCAGCCTGGCCAACACGGTGAAACCCCATCTCTACTAAAAATAGAAAAACTAGCCAGGAGTGGTGGTGCATGCCTGTAGTCCTAGCTACTCAGGAGGCTGAGGCAGGAGAATTGCTTGAACCTGGGAAGCAGAGGTTGCAGTGAGCCGAGATCACGCCACTGCATTCCAGCCTGGGTGACAGAGCGAGACTCTGTCTCAAAAGAAAAAAAAAAAGAGTAAGACATACCTATATGGACTGGCATGGAAAGCTATCAAGTGTGAAAAAAGCAAGATAAGAAATAAAATACAGTATAATAAAATAAAAATAAAAAACCACAAATAAAATCCATACATAAAAACAAAAAATATATATTTCTATAAGGAAACAGCCTGGAAGAATGAAGAGCTATTCATTTTGGGGGGAGGGTAAAGGATTAGACTTGCTTATTAAAGGAGAATTTAACTTTATATGTAACATTTGATTTTTTAAATAATGAGAATGAATTATTTCTTGTGTAATCAAACTTTTTGTTTTTTTTTTTTTTTGAGACAGAGTCTCACTCTGTCACCCAGGCTGGAGTAAGGTGGCCCGATCTTGGCTCACTGCAACCTCTGCCTCCTGGGTTCAAGTGATTCTTCAGGCCCAGCCTCCCTAGTAACTGGGATTACAGGCAGGCACCACCGGGCCTGGCTAATTTTTTTTTTTTTTTTTTCTTTTAGTAGAGACAGAGTTTTACCATGTTGGCCAGGCTGGTCTTGAACTCCTGACCTCAGGCAATCCACTCACCTCAGCCTCCCAAAGTGCTGGGATTACAGGCATGAGCCACCTCGCCTGGCTCAAACTTTTAAAAAATATCTTCTTTAAATGCCATGTATAAGCAAAACATAAACACAATTTTTGTTAGGCATAAACAAAACGTCTTTTTATTAAACAGCTTTGTTGAGATATAATTCACATACTATATAACTTATTCATTTAAACTGTGCAACTCAGATGTTTTTAGTATATTCACAGAGGTGTGCAACCATCCCCACAATCTAATTTTAGAACATTTTCATCACCCCCAAAAGAAACAGTCACTTCTTATCCATCACTCCCACCCCTCAGACAATGATGAAACTCTGTCTCTATAGATTTTTTTCCTGGAAATTCATATAAGTAGAATCATATGGTATGCATTGTTTTAAAAGTTTATTTGTTTGTTTTAGAGATGCAGGTTTCCCTATGTTGCCCAGGCTTGACTCAAACTCCTGGACTCATGAGATCTTTGTGCCTTGGCCTTCCAAGTTGCAGGGATTACAGGTGCACAGCCACTGTGCCCAGCTAATAGGTGTTTTTTTGTGGCTGGTTTTGTTCACTTAGCATAATGTTTTCAAGGTTCAATGATGGTTTAGCGTGTATCAGCACTTTATTCTTTTTTACATAACATTCCACTGCATGGATGTATAGATTCCACTGGATAGCTACACATTATATTGTATGGATATAACATTCCGTTGTAGGAATATACCACATTTTGTTTGTCCATTGATCAATTAATGAACATTTGGGATATTTCCATTTTTGGCTGTTATGAATAATGCTGCTGTGAACATTTGTGTACAAGTTTTTGTGTGGACGTATGTTCTTGTTTCTTTTGAGCATATACCTAGGAATGAAATTGCTTGGTCATGTTAACGCTATGTTTAACATTGTGAGGAACTACCAAACTGTTTTCCCAAGTGACTGAACCATTTCATATTCCCACCACATGCTTTGTCTTTTGAAAATTGCACTATGGTTTAATGTAGGAGAGGCAATTGCTGTTTCATTTAAACTACATCAAAAAGTAGTTTAAACCGTATTCATAATATAACCCATAGTGCAATTTTTGAGGTTATAGATACATGTGTGTATGGTATTATATTTAAAATATACTACAAGTAGTATGTACATGTATGTACTGTTTATATATACTATAAAATTTATAGTAAAAACAGAACCCTGGGTGAGTACTATGTTGGAAATCCCCACGGGCTGGGGAGGGGAGGGGTAGGTAAGAGCAAGGGTCTGGCAGGCATTGGGTAGAGCAATCTGAAAAGACGAGCAGGATGACTCAAGTCGATAATGCAAGCTTCTACATCTGGAGGATGAAGGAGACAACTTGGAGCCAGGAATCCTGTTTCTCTTTCTTTGGGGCTTCCCAAAGTATTGAAATAGGAGGACCTAATGCGTAAGAGAGATGATTAGAAATAGGGTCAGTTTCAGGGGAAGGGGTCTGCTGAGAGTCAGAACCCAGTGCAAGGGTTGGCAGAGCTGATTTTGACAGCCTGTCACCCAGAATTCAAGGCTAGGCTCTAGTCCTTGCATCTCAGGGCTGCAGAACACCTGGCATGAGAGATGTGCCCTTCTGGAGAATCAGGCATGATGGGAGCTGGGTGGCTCACACACCAGGCATGCCAGCTCTAGGGACCATTTCCCAACTGGCCAGTGGGAAGGCTCATTTTAATAGAGCAGGACAGTTTTTCTGTTTCTAGACCTGCACAGCCAAGCAATATCATAATCAACACTGCAGGGGCAGGAGGGCTGGAGCAGGCAGGGGCCTAAAGTATATTAGCGCAGCAATGACGAGTTTTAAAGAACTTTCATACCCTCTAGCTCCTTTATTCATAGCCTGGTGGGTTGGTTTGCTCAAGGATTATTATCCCAAGCTATCTTAAAACTAAAGTCTAAATTGCCATTTATAACTTGGTATGGACTTTCACAACTCTTTCCTAAGCAATTAAGATATAATGGAGAAACTCAGCTCCCCAGAATGGGAGCCCCTCAAAATAATAATATTTAAGGAATCTTAAGTAGTTGTTCAACATTTCTCAATGTAAAGTGTATTAAATTACATATTATTGATACAATTATTTACTTAAGATTAATTTTCTCCCTTACTTCCACTAGCCAATGTAAAGTTTAATGATCTGAAAAAAAAACTTGCACAATAATTCCCATTTCTCTGTGGTTCTTGTTCTCTTTCTAGTTTCCTTTCGTGATTTTGTCTGGAACAAGATAACTTTTTGTAAGGTGTATTAAAGAGATTAAAATGAAGTTAAGAAAATAAATTACTTGCTTCTTCCGGTAAACAGCACCAAGGCCATCCATTCACTGTTGAATCCAGAGGTTTAGTTGATGAGGCTGCTTATATGTACAATACAAAAATATTCCAAAGTAGATGAATTCACATGATGAGATTTTTGCTTTTCTTTTCTTTAAATTCTTTTTTTCATTGTTATTTTTTGAGACGGAGTTTTGCTCTTGCCACCCAGGCTGGAGTACAACGGCGCGATCTCAGCTTTGCCTCCCGGGTTCAAGCAATTCTCCTGCCTCAGCCTCCTGAATAGCTGGGATTACAGGCACTCACCACCACACCCGGCTAATTTTTGTATTTTTAGTAGAGACCGGGTTTCACCATGTTGGCCAGGCTGGTCTCGAACTCCTGACCTCAGGTGATCCACACACCTCGGCCTCCCAAAGTGCTGAGATTACAGGAATGAGCCACCGCGCCTGGCCTCTTTTCTTTAAATTCTACTCACAGGCACCGTTTGTTTCAACAGTGCCAGGGAAATTTTCCTGATGTAAACTGTAAGAAGCTGTATGTGGAAATGCGAGTTAACAAACACCACATTATAATTTATTTGCAAATGATTTGTGCCTATGTGAGGCACCTGGGGCAACTGCCTGGCTGGCTTGACCCTGAACCCAGCCCTGTCTTGTAGTGTTTATTTTCTGTAGCCACCGCCTCTTGGAGTAATGGATTCTATATTTTAGCACATGCTATACATAGAGCTACTTCTTTTATTTTTGTTGGAAGGACAGTCAGGCTTCAAGGAATGTTGCCTATTTCGATTTTTTTCAGGATTTGAGAAAATTACGCTATTCTTTGTGAGTTTAAGATGAACTTTTTTGCAATGGCATCTTTTTTATTTTTACCAGCGTACGTGATTCCTTCTGCCCTTAATCATTTTTGGTGTCCTCTGGATCTTTTCTAGCTCCACTGTATCTTCAAGAAGCAGAGACTAGAACCCCATAAAATTTTCATCATATAAAAGATTCCAGGGCCAGGTACTCTTTCAGTTATAGTCACTTCTCTCTCTCTCTTTTTTTTTTTTTACAATAATCTCCAGACAAGTTTTCAGTTGTTTCCCTTGATGCATCTCCCAGCTCTGTGCTTGCCACAAACTGAAACTTATTTGAGAATTCACGGCTGGTTCCTCCATTTTTACATGAACCAAATCCAAACAGAAATCACACTTGAGATCATAAACTTACCTTCATTAAATGTGTATTGGAGTTTGAGAAGATGCCAGGCATTGTGCTAGGTATGTGGAGGTGGAAATAGGAGGTGGTTTCAAATATTAATAAAAAGCAACAGCTCTTGGTGGGGCATGGTAGCTCACACCTGTAATCCCAGAGCTTTGGGAGGTCAAGGTGGGGGGACTGATTGAGCTCAGGAATTCAAGACCAGCCTGGGTACCATAGTGAGACCCTGTCTCTACAAAAAATTACAAAAATTAGCCAGGCATGGTGGCACATGCCTGTAGTCCCAGCTATTCAGGAGGCTGAGACAGGAGGATTGCTTGAACCTGGGAGGCAGAGGTTGCAGTGAGCCGAGATCATGCCACTGCACTCCAGCCTGGGGTCTAGAAGGAGATCCTGTCAAAAAAAAAAAAAAAAGAAGGAGGGGAGTTAAAAAAACAAAAAAGAGCAGCAGCTCTTAACACACAGCCTGGCTGGGCGTGGTGGCTCACGTCTGTAATCTCCGAATTTTGGGAGGCCAAGGTGGGAGGACCATTTGAGCCCTGGAGTTCGAGACCAGCCTGAGCAACATGGCTAGACCCTGTTTCTACAAAAAATACAAAAATTAGCCAGGCGTGGTGGCACACATCTGTAGTCCCAGCTACTCAGGAGGCTGAGGCAGAAAGATCCCTTGAACCCAAGAGGTCAAGGTGGTTTCAAACATTAATAAGAAGTAGCAGTTCTTGGCAGTTCACCGGGTGCAGTGAGCTGTGATTGCACCACTGCACTCCAGCCTGGGCGACAGAGAGAGACTCTGTCTCAAAAAAAAAAAAAAAAAAAAAAAATTTTAAAAATTAAAAAAGTTTTAGAGCAGATGATTCTGTACTAAAAAAGAAAATAATAAATAAAAATTAAATTAAAAACACACACACACCTAACGGGTGAGAAAAATGAATGAAAAATTATCTATCTGCATGTAAATGCTATGGGTTCAACCCATCTCTAGGAAGTTATATTCATTTCTATTATTGCTGTAAAAAATTACCACAAATTTTGTGGCTTCATTCAACACATTTATTCTCTTACAGTTCTGGAGGTCAGAAGTTAGAAATGAGTCTTAAGGGCTAAAATCAAGGCACTGACAGAGCCAGTTCCTTCTGAAGGCTCCAGGGGAGAATCCTTCCTCCCAGCTTCTAGAAGTGGCTGGCATTCTTTGGCACGTGGCTGCATCACTCCCACCTCTGCTTCCATCATCACATCACCTCCTCCTCTCTTTCACCTCCTGCCTTCCTTTTACAAGGACCCCTTATGATTACATCAGACCCCCCTTGATAATCCAGGGCACTCACCTATCTTAAGATAACTTAATCACATCTGCAAAGTCCTTTTACCATGTAAAACAACATATAAACAGGCTCCAGGGATCAGGATGTGAACCTCTTTGGGGAGTCATCATTCAGCCAACCATAGAAGTCAAGAGAGCAATGACTTAACATGACACCTGAATTTTGAGTGCAGCAATAGCTGGCATTAAGTGGGCCTTTCCTCTGTGCCAGGCATTTCACTAAGGGTTTTACATTTGCTTTCTCATTCAATCTTTACACTAGGCTGGGTGTGGTGGCTCATGCCTGGATCCCAGCACTTTGGGAGGCCAAGGCGGGAGGATCCCTTGAGCCAGGAGTTCAAGACCACCCTGGGCAACATGGTGAAAGTCAGTCTCTAAAAAGAAAATACAAAAATTAGCCAGGTGTGGTGGTGCACGCCTGTAGTCCCAGCTACTTGGGACGCTGAGGTGGGAGGATCACCTGAGCCTGGGGAGACTGAGGCTGCAGTGAGTTGCAATGGTGCCACGGCACTCCAGCCTGGGCAACAGAGTGAGACCCTGTCTCAAAAACAAAACAATCTTTACATTAGGTCTCAGAGGTCGTGGTTGTTATTATCTCCATTTTCCAGGAGCGGAAAATAAAGCTCAAGAGGTTAAGTAACTTGCCTAACATCCTGGCTAGCAAACAGAGGAGTCAGGATTTGAAAGAAGGTGTGACCCAATTACTATGCTGTACTGATAAAAGGAAAACTGAAGGAGAAGGGCATGCCAGGGCAAGGAAGCAGTATATTAAAAGGCCTAGAAGCTGGAAAGAGCACGGAGCCTTTGAGGTATAACTGGGGTGAGGAAGTTGGGGAAGAAGCGGGGAAGACAAAGTTGGGAAGGG
Organism: Pongo abelii; assembly: GCF_028885655.2. Classification (NCBI taxonomy): domain Eukaryota; kingdom Metazoa; phylum Chordata; class Mammalia; order Primates; family Hominidae; genus Pongo; species Pongo abelii. The sequence continues at coordinate 89,747,611 of NC_071990.2, read as the reverse complement.
AGACAAGGGCTGGATGGTGATGGACTCCTGGGAGAAGAAGTGTTCCTGTAGACAATGGGGAATCACTAAAGGATTTTAGAAAGGTGAGACTGCCGGGTGTGGTGGTTCAATGGCTGTAATCCCAGCGCTTTGGGAGGCCAAAGTGGGAGGATTGTTTGAGCTCAGCAGTTGAAACCAGGCTCAGCAGCATATGAGATCCTGTCTCTACAAAAAATAAAATATTAGTCTGGTATGGTGGCATGCACCTGTAGTCCCAATTATTCGAGAGGCTGAGGTGGGTCATTTGAGCCCAGGAGTTAGAGGCTGCAGTGATCTTGCCACTGTACTCCAGCCTGGGCAACAGAATGAGAACCTGTCTCAAAATAAAAAAAAAAAATCAAAATATAAAAGAGGCTGAGTGTGGTAGCTCACATCTGTAATCCCAGCACTTTGGGAGGCCGGGGCGGGTGGATCACCTGAGGTCAGGAGTTTGAGACTAGCCTGGCCAACATAGCAAAACCCTGTTTCTGCTAAAAAATACAAAAATTAGCTGGGTGCAGTGGCTCATGCCTGTAATCCCAGCACTTTGGGAGGCCCAGGTGGGTAGATCACAAGGTCAGGAGATTGAGACCATCCTGGCCAACATGGTGAAACCCCGTCTCTGCTAAAAATACAAAAATTAGCCGGGCGTGGTAGCAGGTGCCTGTATAGTCCCAGCTACTCGGCAGGCTGAGGCACGAGAATCGCTTGAACCCAGGAGGCAGAGATTGCAGTGAGCTGAGATCATGCCACTGTACCCCAGCCTGGCAACAGAGTGAGACTCTGTCTCAAAAAAAAAAAAAAAATTAGCTGGGCATGGTGGTGGGGTCTTGTAATCCCAGCTACTCGGGAGGCTGAGGCAGCAGAATCTCCTGAACTTGGGAGGCAGCCGAGATCATGCTACCACTGCACTCCAGCCTGGGTGACAGAATGAGACTCCATCTAAAAATAAAAGAGAGGGAGAGAGATGGAGGGAGACAAATTCCTTGTGATGTCATTTGAAGCCCTGGATACAGCCATACTTGAAGTCAACCTACTGGGCCCTGGACTTTCCAGGAACATAAGTGTATAAATTCTCTTTCTCTTTTTATTTTTGTTTATCTTGTTTTGGTTTGTTTATATTTTTGTTTGAGTTGGTTTGCATTGGGATTCTACCACTTGTGTTTGAAAGTTTCCTAAAGAATGCAGTGGCACCACATGGTCTGGCCCCTTCCTGCCTGTACCCCCTGTTCCCTTGATCTCTGTGCTCCAGCGAACTTGGCTTTCTTTCAGTCACTTAGAAACGCCTGGGGATCCTCTGCCATAACTGCTTTGCATATACTACTGCCCTGCCTGGAACATTCTTCCTCCCTCTTTGCCCAGTTAACTCTTACTCATCTTCCAGGTTGCTGCCTAAGGTCACTGTAATAGCTTGTTACAAGGTGGCCCCTGATGAATTCCATCTTCCAGTTTTCATGCCCTTGTGTGATAGTCCCCTCTCCTGGACTCTGGGTGGACTGCTTTAACCGGTGGAATTGAGCAGATATGATGCTGTGTCAGTTCCAAGCCTAAGCCTTAGGAAAGGCTGGCAGCTTCTGTTTTTGTGCTCTTGGAAGGCTTGAGCCAACATGTAAAATGTCTGATTATCCTGCTGGAGAGACCAAATGGAAAGATTACGTGCGAGAATCCCAGCTGTGGCCTAGCCTAAGAGCCAGCTGGATGCAGCCTCATGAGTGACCACTGACAAGACCAGAGAAACTGACCATCTGAGCCCAGCCCGAATTACAAAATTGTGTGCAAATAAAGTGGTTCCTGTCTATATCTCTTTTGTCTTCTTTAAGCTTGTTACTTTGTGCTATTATGTTTTGGGGTAGTTTGTTGTGCAATATTAGATAAGGGAAAGAGTCACTTCAAGAAAACTCCTCTGGCCGGGCACAGTGGCTCACACATGTAATCCCAGCACTTTGGGAGGCCAAGGTGGGAGGATCTCTTAAGTCCAGGAGTTCAAGACCAGCCTGGGCAACATGGAAAGACCCCGTCTCTACAAAACATACAAAACTAGCTGGGCATGGTGGCATGCACTGGTAATCCCAGCTACTCAGGAGGCTGAGGTGGGAGGATTGATTGAGCTCCGGAGTTGGTGGCTGCAGCGAGCCGAAATCACACCACTGCACTCCAGCCTGGGTGCTAGAGCCAGACCCTGCCTGGAAAAAAAAAAAGAAAACTCCTCTAACACTCCTAGACCAAGTCAATCCCATTGCAGACATTTTCACAGGAAAAAAGACATGATCATAGTACTGTGCACATTTCCTTTAGAAAATTTATTACAATTCATAGTTGTTTGTAGCTTTAACTCAAGAATGACTTTTCTTTTCAGGGTCCCCTTTCTGTGATAAACTCAATAATTTCAGGAGTATTTATCCAGCCTTAAGACATCAGTCTTTATTGTGGTTGGAAAGTTAGGTCTGTCTGCCGAAGGACCCAGTTCTCTGTTTCCATTCCTGCTGAATCTGCTGCTGATCCTCCAAATGCAGGTTCAGTAGGAATTGTAGCACAAAAGTTTCTCACAGAAAAGGTCCCAGAGGGCTCCCTTCCCCCTCCTAATTTGTGATTCTACTCTTAAGCATTTAGGCACCATTAATAGGAAAACTAGATTTTAAAAGATTCATGGTGCATGGTTTAACAGTATTCAGATTTACATAGCAGGTTCTTTCAAATTACACTTAGGGGAATAAATCAGTGACTAACTTTGGCAATCTCACAAAGCACAGAGCCTTCCAATTTTAAAGGTTTTTGCTGGTGAGTCATTAAGTTAAAAAAGGAAATCTATATTGGTGATAAATCTTTGTAGAAGTACTCTATGTTCTGCTAAAATTGATTGTTTCTAGGTGGCTACTTCAACTAACATTATGAAAAGAATAGATTTCTGTTGTAATACAAAATGATACTTTCTGAGAAATTGTTCCTAGTCTTGCTTTTTTTTAAAAAAAGTTGACACAGGAGATTTATTACAGAGGGTACTTCCAGAAGACCAGAACTTTTAATAAATTTATTCTGTGGTTATTTTCATTGTTTAACATTATTGATCATACACATTCACCAGATTAGAAATTTGTGGTTGCTGTACTTGTGGGGAGATGGCATGGTAGAGACCTAAACGTTATGTAGCTTAGAGCTTACTCTACTGGCAGTCCACAGCTTCAACCATGGTGAGTGAAGACAAAGGAGGATTCCAGAACCCCATCCTCTCCCTCAGGCTGTCTTCTCCCACCCTCCACACACTCCATCACAAAGACCTATATAAGCCTTCTCTCTAATCATCACCTCCTCTCCTTTTCCACGTATGCTGCTTTAGTTCAGGCTCTTGTCAATTTGACCTTCAGACTTTTGCTGTGTTCTCATGGATGGTATTCTTGCCTTTAGTCTCAGCTTCCAAATCCATCTTCTACCACACTACTGCAGTGACTAGCTACTTCCTTTCTTAAAACTCTTCAATGATGCATCGTTTCTCCAAGAGAGGTCCTTAACCTATGGCCCACAGATATTTAGCAGACATATGGACAAAAGAACTCTCTAAAGTAGTGTAGATGAATGACATGAATATATCTATTTCTCAGGCGAGGGCCTGTAGTTTTCATTACACTCTCAAAAAGAGGGAAGAACCACAGGCCTATAGGTGAAAAAACCAGTTCCTTGGCATGTCACATGATTGTCAAAAGGGTGGAGGTGAAAAGATGCTGCAAACGCCACAGGCAAAAGGTACCAGTTCCTTCACCCTGCAGAACCAAACACAGGACTTGGCAGTATTCAGAATGGTCTCTCTCAATTGTTTTGAGAAGTGCGTAGCTGTCCTGTCTCCATGACAGCCTGCTGGTGCAAAGTACGAATCAACTTTCTCAGGGGAGGACATATTTACCTTCTTGCCTCTTTTCAGCTTGGTACTGGAGACAGTGTGAATCAGTCCAAGCACATTTCTAAGGGATCACAGAGGGCCAAGGTGGAATCCAAGAACAGTTCTAGGTGACCTCTGAATCCGGCTTTCCCAAACAGGGTGGGCTTCAAGCTTATTGAAGCTCCATCTCTCACACAACATCCAAGGTCCTTCATGACCTTGCTACTTACTGCCTAGATTTCCAGCCCCATCCTTCCCATGAGTCCCATGCTTCAGACACACAAAATATTCAAAACTCAGCCAGGTGTGGTGGCTCATCCCTGTAATCCCGGCACTTTGGGAGGCTGAGGTGGGTGGATCACCTGAGGTCAGGAGTTCGAGACCAGCCTGGCCAACATGGAGAAACCCTGTCTCTACTAAAAATACAAAATTAGCTGGACATGGCAGCACATGCCTGTAATCCCAGCTACTTGGGAGGCTGAGGCAGGAGAATGTCTTGAATTCAGGAGGTGGAGGTTGCAGTGAGCCAAGATTGTGCCACCGCACTCCAGCCTGGGCAACAAGAGTGAAGCTTCATCTCAAAAAAAAAAAATTCAAAACTCCCTGAGCCAGACATGCACTTTGACGACCCTTTGCCTTTGACATAACAATAACATAAAGGATAATAATAATAATAACTTAAAATTCCAAAGAAAACTCTGTGAGGTAGGTAATACTCCCAGTTTACAAATGGGGAAACTAAGGCTAATGGCAGTTAATGTGCCCAAACCTAACAAAGGAAGTAAACATGACCTAGAATTACCCCTTTCTTTCTCCTCTGGCAAATGCTACTTGTTACAGTGTCAGCTCACGTCACTTCCTCATAAGGTCCACTCTAACTTCTCTAGATAGAGTTAGGCATTCATGCCTCGGTTTCCAAAACATCTCCAAATGATTTTTTATTTTAGTAGTAAGATATATTTATTCCAGAAAATTGGGAGACTCAGAAAAACAGTTCTCAGGAGTATATCTATCCAAAGGCAATTATTGCTAGCATTTTTGTAAATATTCTGACTTTTTAATATTGCTATTACCATTATGTGTATATTATCTTGTATTCTATTTTTTAGGGACTAGTAGTATAAGCATTAACATTTCCTCATCTTGTTACACAGTTTTACAATACCTTTATTTGCTCTGTTAGGATACTTTTGGGTGCAAGTAACAAATAACTGTTAATTCACATTGTCTTAAACAATAAGGAATGTATGGTAATTGCTGCTTGAAAAAATCTCAGAAGTAGAGCAGGGCCCAGGCATGCTATAATTTGGGTTCTAGCCATATTTTACTGCAGTTATCTCACATCTCCCTCCCCACTCTTGACTGTCTGTCATTGTCCTCAGGGTTCCCTCAGATCACAAGCTGGGGCAGCTTATTTCCTTGTTTGTGTTCTGCACAGGAGGCGGAGAATGCTACCCTAATGATGGAATAAAGTTCCATTTTAAATCTGATTGGGCCATTTTTAGGTCATGTGCTTCTTCCTGGACATAGAATAGTCCTCGGGGCAATGTAATTCACTTTAAGCTTAACCCTTGGCTTATTTTTATTTTATTTTGAGACAGGGTCTCACTCTGTCACCCAGGCTGGAGTGAAGTGACACTAACACAGTTTACTGCAGCCTCAACCTCCGGAGGTCTTGCCATGTTGCCCAAGCTGGCCTTGAACTTCTGGTTTCAAGGGATCCTCTCACCTCGGCCTCCCAAAGTGTTGGGATTACAGGCATGAGCCACCCTGCCCAGCCAACCCTTGGTTTAAACTTGTATTCTTGAACCAATCACTAGCAATCCCACTGGATGGGATTATGACCTTTGGTTTGTGTGGAGTCAGCTTTTGGAATTGAGAATGAAGTCAGCCTCTCTTGAGTCACCTGATTGCATGGATGAGGCACACAAACTGGGAGTCTGTTAGGATGGAACATGGTGGGATTGACTACTACTATTTTATTTTTATGTTTGTTAATTTTAGCAGGGGAAAAAAGCACTTCATTGCTATTTTAACTACTATGTCTATAGTATCCCTTTTATACTCTATTGTGCCGCTTCTATATCATATTGTGATTTACTAACCTGTGGGCCTCTTACAGATCATGAGTTTCTTAAGGGTAGGAGATTTTTTAGCTGGGCACAGTGGCTCACTTCTATAATCCCAGCACTTGGGGAGGCCGAGGCTGGAGGATTGCTTGAGCCCAGGAGTTCCAGATTAGCCTGGGCAACATGGCAAAACCTCATCTCTACAAAGAATACAAAAATTGGCCAGGTATGGTGGTAGGTGCCTGTAGTCCCAACTACTCAGGAGGCTGAGGTGGGAGGATGGCTGGAGCCCAAGAGGTTGAGGCTGCAGTGAGTCGTTACTGTGCCACTGCACTCGAGCTTGGGCAACAAAGCGAGACCCTGTCTCAAATAAATAAATACATTTTTAATAGTAATATTTGCTACCTCAATGTTATTGTATAAATATTAGTTAAATAAGTGATTAAATGAAAGAATAAATGAATGGATATAGTGAAGAATACACACGATAAGACACAAGAAGATGGCTTTTAGGATGGTCTTCATGAAACTTGCAAATGGTAGTATAATGAAGAAGAGACAAAGGTTTTTTGTTTTGTTTTGTTTTTTGTTTTTTGTTTTTTTTTTTGAGACAGAGTGTCACTCTGTCATCCAGGCTAGAGTGCAGTGGTGCAATCTCGGCTCACTGCAACCTTCACCTCCTGGGTTCAAATGATTCTTATGCCTCAGTGTTCCAAGTAGCTGGGACTACAGGAGTGCACCACCACGCCCGGCTAAGTTTTTTGTATTTTTAGTAGAGACAGGGTTTTGCTGTGTTGGCCAGGCTGGTCTCAAACTCCTGGGCTCAAGTGATCCATCCACCTCAGCTTCCCAAAGTGCTGGGATTAAAGGCATGAGCCACTGTGCCTGGCTAAGATTTTTTTTTTTCAAACAAATATTTATTGAGGTCATACTATGCATGACCTGATGAAAATACTACAGAGAACAAGACAGATTTATTTCTGCCTTTATGGAGCTTATATTCTGATGGGGAGAATAAACATTAAATAAATGACTATGAGTTCTACAAACAGCAGTGCAGGGAGTTATGGACATGTGTAGTTGAGGGCTGTTCTAGGCTCTAATCTTGAAGTTGCTTCCTTTCTCTTGGTCAGAATCAGATCTTACTCTAAATCTTGTGCTTACAATGAAGACAGACAACTCAGGGCACCCAAAGACAGAGACTGAGCCAAAGTTTTTACCTGCTCTTGGCTCCCTGTTAATCTAGTTTATCAGTATTTAGTTATAAATGGCACTGCTTATGGGTCTCTGCTCTGGCTGAGGTGGTCCTGCAGGTGCTGACACACTGGGGGCTGATTGTGGATATCAGAGGCAGGCAGCAAAGGAGTCTTGCCCCCAGTCAGCTGATGAGCTACTGCACAAACTACCTGACTCCTATTCTGGTGTGTGTGTGTGTGTGTGTGTGTGTGTGTGTGTGTGTGTGTATGTGTGTGTGTTTGTGTGCGCGCGCTATTGTTCTGGCCTGTTTTATTGCTTCCTGCAGCAGAAGTTGTAGATCCATGGAAATGTCCAACGACAACTCTTTTGCCTTGTTTGGGATACTGAGGGGCAATATTCCTCTTACTATTATGTAATATAAAAGGCAAGCAAGCATGATTTCTCAATCAAAACAGGCTTTTAATGGGAATTTTTCTTTTCGTTGTTTTACTGTAACTTTTATTTTAGGTTCAAGGGTACATGTGCAAGTTTGTTATGTAGGTAAATGGTGTGCCACAGGGGTTTGGTATACAGATTATTTCATCACCCACATAATAAGCATAGTACACAGTAAGTATTTTCTCTTTCTTTTTTAAAATTTTTTTGGAATTTTGTGGGTACATAGTAGGTACATATTTATGGAGTACATAAGATGTTTTGATACAGGCATGCAATGCGTAGTAATCGCAACACGGAGAATGGGGTATCCTCAAGCATTTATCCTTTGTGTTACAAATAATCCAATAATACCCTTTGTGTTACAAATAATCCAATAATACATTTTTAGTTATTTAAAAATATACAGTTATTATTGACTATAGTTACCTTGTTGTGCTAGCAAATACTAGGTATTATTCATTGTTTTTAACTATTTTTTTTTTACCCATTAATCGTCCTGACCATTCCCCAACACCCTCCCACTATTTTTCCCAGCTACTGGTAAACATCCTTCTATTCTCTATTTTCATGAAGTCAATTGTTTTGGTTTTCAGATCCCACAAATAAGTAAGAACCTGCAATGTTTGTCTGTCTTTCTGTGTCTGGCTTATTTTGCTTAGCATAATGATCTCCAGTTCCATCCATGTTGTTGCTAATGACAACAACATTCTTATTCTTTTTTATGGCTGAGTAGTACTCCACTGTGTATAAGTACCACATTTTCTATATCCACTCATCTGTTGATGGACACTTAAGTTGCTTCCAAATTTTGGCTATGTGAACAGTGCTGCAACAAACATGGGAATGCAGATATCTCTTCAATATACTGAATTCTTTTCTTTTGGATAAATACCTGGCAGTGGGATTGCTGCATTGTATTTTTGTCTTTTTGAAGAACCTCCAAACTGTTCTCTGTAGTGGTTGTACTAATTTTCATTCCCACCATCAGTGTACAAAGTTTCCCTTTTCTCCACAACCTCGCCAGCATTTCTTATTGCCTGTCTTTTGGATAAAAGCCATTTTAACTGGGGTGAGATGATATCTCCTTGTAGTTTTGATTTGTGTTTCTCTGACGATCAATGATGTTGAGCACCTTTTCATATGCCTGCTTGCCATTTGAATACCTTCTTTTGAGAAGTGTCTATTCAGATCTTTTACCCAGTTTTTAATCAGATTATTAGATTTTTTTCTATAGAGTTGTTTGAGCTTCTTATATATTCTGGTTATTAATCTCTTGTCAGATGGATAGTTTGCAAATATTTTCTCCCATTCTGTGGGTTGTTTTCTTCACTTTTTTGATTGTATCTATTGCTGTGTAGAAGCTTTGTAAGTTGATGTGATCCTATTTCTCCATTTTTGCTTTGGTCACCTGTGCCCGTGAGGTATTTACTCAAGAATTTTTTTTCCCAGACCAGTGCCCTGGAGAATTTCCCCAATGTTTTCTTGTAGTAGTTTCATTACTTAGATTTAAGTCTTTAATCCATTTTTATTTGATTTTTGTAAATGATGAGAGGTAGGGGTCTACTTTCTTTTTTCTTTTCTTTTTTTTTTTTTTTTTTTGAGACAGAGTTTTGCTTTTGTTGCCCAGGCTGGAGTGCAATGGCACGATCTTGGCTCACTGCAACCTCCACCTCCTGGGTTCAAGCGATTCTCCTTCCTTCCACCTTCAACCCTCAAACCCTCAAGTAGGCCTCAGTGTCTGTTATTCCCCTCTTTGTTTTCATGTGTTTTGGGGGTCTAGCTCCCACTTAAAAGTGAGAACGTGTGATATTTTGTTTTCTGTCCCTGCATTCATTTGCTTAGGCTAATGGCCTCCAGCTCCATCCATGTTGCTGCAAAGTACATGATCTCATTCTTTTTCATGACTGCATAGTATTCCATGTTGTATATGTACCACATTTTCTTTATCCAGGCTACCATTCATGGGCATTTAGGTTGATTCCATGTCTTTGTTATTGTGAACATACATGTGTATGTGTCTTTATGGCAGAGTGATTAATATTCTTTTGGGCATATAACCAATAATAAAAGAAATTGCTGGGCCGAATGGTAATTCTGTTTCAAGTTCTTTGAGGAATCACTGAACTGCTTTCCACAATGGCTGAACAAATTCATAATCCCACCAGCAGTGTATAAGCACTCCCTTTACTCTGCAACCTTGCCAGGATGTGTTATTTTTTTACTTTTTAATAATAGCCATTCTGACTGTTGTGAGATGGTAGGTCATTGTGGTTTTGATTTGCATTTCTCTAATGATTAGTGATGTTGAGCATTGTTTCATATGCTTCTTGGTCACATGTATAAAGAGCCTAAATAGCCAAGGCAATTCTAAGCAAAAAAGAATAAAGCTGGAGGCATCATGTTACCTGACTTCAAACTATATTACAAGGCTATAGTAATCAAAACGGCATGATACTGGTAGAAAAACAGACACACGGACCAATGGAACAGAATAGAGAGCCCAGAAATAATGTCACACAACAACTGTCTGATGTTCAGCAAAGCTAACAAAAGCAAGCAATGGGGAAAAGACTCCTTAGTCAATAAATAGTGCTAGGATAACTGGCTAGCCATATGCAGAAGATTGAAATTAGACCCCTTCATTCCATATACAAAAATCAGTTCAAAATGGATTAAAGACTTAAATGTAAAATCTAACACTAAGGCCAGGAGCGGTGGCTCATGCCTGTAATCCCAGCACTTTGGGAGGCCGAGGTTGGTCGATCTCTTGAGGCCAGGAGTTTGAGACCAGCCTGGCCAACATGGCGAAACCCTGTCTCTACTAAAAATACAAAAATTAGCCAAGCATGATGGTGCACACCTATAATCCCAGCTACTCTGGTGGCTGAGGCACAAGAATTGCTTGAACCCAGGAGGTGGAGTTTTCAGTGAGCTGAGATTGCAGCATTGCACTCTAGTCTAGGCGGCAGAGCAAGACTATTGCCCAGGCTGGAGTCTCAAAAACAGAAAAACAAAAAACAAAACAAAACATACTAAAACTATAAAAACCCTGGAAGATAACCCAGGAAATACCATTCTGGACATACAGCCTGGCAAAGATTTCATGATGAAGACACCAAAAGCAATTGCAACAAAACCAAAAATTGACAACGGGGCCTAATTAAACCAAAAAGCTTCTGCACAGCAAAAGAAACTATCAATAGAGTAAACAGACCACCCATGGAATGAGAGAAAATATTCACAAACTGGGAATCTCACAAAGGTCTAATATCCAGAATCTATAAGGAACTTAAATTTACAAGCAAAAAACAAACAACCTCATTAAAAAGTGGACAAAGTACAAAATGACACAAACAGACACCTTTCTCTCTCTTTCTCTTTTTTTTTTTTTTTTTTTTTGAGATGGGGGTCTCAGTCTTTCATTCAGGCTGGAGTATGGTGATGTGATCATGGTTCATGGCAGCGTTGACCGCCTGGGCTCAGGCGATCCTCCTGCCTCAGTCTCCTGAGTAGCTGGGACCAAAGGCGCACAACACTACACCCAGCTAATTTTTGTATTTATAATAATATAATAATAATATAATAACCCAGCTATTAATGTATTTATTTAGAGACAGAGTCTTGCTCTGTCACACAGGCTGGAGTGCAGTGGTGCAATCTCGGCTCACTGCAACCTCCGCCTCCTGGGTTCAAACGAGTCTCGTGCCTCAGCCTCCCGAGTAGCTGGGACCACAGGTGCATGCCATCACACCCAGCTAATTTTTGTATTTTTAGTAGAGACAGGGTTTCACCATGTTGGCCAGGCTGGTGTCAAACTCCTGTCCTCAAGTGACTTGCCCGCCTTAGCCTCCCAAAGTGCTGGGATTACAGGTGTGAGCCACTGCACCTGGCTATCCCAGCTAATTTAAAAAAATTATTTGTAGAGATGGAGTCTTGCAATATTGCCTAGGTTGGTGTTAAACTCCTGAGCTCAAGCAATCCTTCCACCTTGACCTCCCAAAGTACTGGGATTACAGGTATATGCCACCGTGTACTGCTTTTCTTTTTTTTCTGGACACTTTTCAAAAGAAGAAATAATGGGGATTTTTCTTTTTTTTTCTTTCTTTTCTTTTTTTTTAAATTTATGAAGTATTTATTGATCATTCTTGGGTGTTTCTCGGAGAGGGGGATATGGGAGGGTCGTAGGATAATAGTGGAGAGAAGCTCAGGAGATAAACACATGAACAAAGGTCTCTGGTTTTCCTAGGCAGAGGACCCTGCGGCCTTCTGCAGTGTTTGTGCCCCTGGGTACTTGAGATTAGGGAGTGGTGATGACTCTTAAAGAGCATGCTGCCTTCAAGCATCTGTTTAACAAAGCACATCTTGCACCGCCCTTAATCCATTTAACCCTGAGTTGACACAGTATATGTTTCAGAGAGCAGGGGGCTGGGGGCAAGGCCATAGATCAACAGCATCCCAAGGCAGAAGAATTTCTCCTAGTCAGAACAAAATGGAGTCTCCTATGCCCACCTCTTTCTACACAGACACAGCAACAATCTGATCTCTCCTTCCTTTCCCCACACTTCCCCCCTGCTTCCTTTCAACAAAACCGCCATCGTCCTCATGGCCCGCTCCCGATGGTCGCTGTCTCTTCGGAGCTGTTGGGTACACCTCCCAGACAGGGCAGCCGGGCAGAGGCGCTCCTCACCTCCCAGATGGGGCCGCCCAGGCAGAGGCGCTCCTCACTTCCCAGACGGGGCCGCCCAGGCAGAGGCGCTCCTCACTTCCTCCCAGACCGGGTGGCAGCCGGGCAGAGGCGCTCCTCACCTCCCAGATGGGGCGGCCGGGCAGAGGCGCTCCTCACTTCCCAGACGGGGCTGCCGAGCAGAGGCGCTCCTCACTTCCCAGAGGGGGCGGCCGGGCAGAGGCGCTCCTCACTTCCCAGACGGGGCGGCCGGGCAGAGACGCTCCTCACTTCCTCCCAGACGGGGTGGCGGCCAGGCAGAGGCGCTCCTCACCTCCCAGACAGGGCGGCCGGGCAGAGGCGCTCCTCACTTCCCAGACTGGGCTGCCGGGCAGAGGCGCTCCTCACTTCCCAGATGGGGCAGCCAGGCAGAGGCGCTCCTCACTTCCTCCCAGACGGGGTGGCGGCCAGGCAGAGGCGCTCCTCACTTCCCAGAGGGGGCGGCCGGGCAGAGGTGCTCCTCACTTCCTCCCAGACGGGGTGGCGGCCGGGCAGAGGCGCTCCTCACCTCCCAGACGGGGCGGCCGGGCAGAGGTGCTCCTCATCTCCCAGACGGGGCAGCCGGGCATAGGTGCTCCTCACTTCCTCCCAGACAGGGTGGCAGCCGGACAGAGGCACTCCTCACCTCCCAGACGGGGCGGCCGGGCAGAGGCGCTCCTCACTTCCTCCCAGACGGGGTGGCGGCCAGGCAGAGGCGCTCCTCACTTCCCAGACTGGGCTGCCGGGCAGAGGCGCTCCTCACTTCCCAGATGGGGCAGCCAGGCAGAGGCGCTCCTCACTTCCTCCCAGACGGGGTGGCGGCCAGGCAGAGGCGCTCCTCACTTCCCAGAGGGGGCGGCCGGGCAGAGGTGCTCCTCACTTCCTCCCAGACGGGGTGGCGGCCGGGCAGAGGCACTCCTCACCTCCCAGACGGGGCGGCCGGGCAGAGGTGCTCCTCATCTCCCAGACGGGGCAGCCGGGCATAGGTGCTCCTCACTTCCTCCCAGACAGGGTGGCAGCCGGACAGAGGCACTCCTCACCTCCCAGACGGGGCGGCCGGGCAGAGGTGCTCCTCACTTCCTCCCAGACGGGGTGGCGGCCAGGCAGAGGCGCTCCTCACTTCCCAGACGGGGTGGCCGGGCAGAGGCGCTCCTCACTTCCCAGACGGGGTGGCCAGGCAGAGGCGCTCCTCACCTCCCAGACGGGGCGGCTGGGCAGAGGCGCTCCTCACTTCCCATACGGGGTGGCAGCCGGGCAGAGGCGCTCCTCACTTCCCAGATGGGGCAGCCGGGCAGAGGCGCTCCTCACTTCCTCCCAGACGGGGTGGCGGCCAGGCAGAGGCGCACCTCACTTCCCAGACGGGGCGGCCGGGCAGAGGCGCTCCTCACCTCCCAGACGGGGTGGCCAGGCAGAGGCGCTCCTCCCTTCCCAGACGGAGTGGCCAGGCAGAGGCGCTCCTCACCTCCCAGAGTGGGCGGCCAGGCAGAGACGCTCCTCACTTCCCAGAGTGGGCGGCCGGGCAGAGGCGCTCCTCACTTCCCATAGGGGGTGGCAGCCGGGCAGAGGCGCTCCTCACTTCCCAGATGGGGCAGCTGGGCAGAGGTGCTCCTCACTTCCTCCCAGACGGGGTGGCGGCCAGGCAGAGGCGCTCCTCACCTCCCAGACGGGGCGGCCGGGCAGAGGCACTCCTCACCTCCCAGACGGGGCGGCCGGGCAGAGGCGCTCCTCACCTCCCAGAAGGGGCGGCTGGGCAGAGGCGCTCCTCACTTCCCATATGGGGTGGCAGCCGGGCAGAGGCGCTCCTCACTTCCCAGACGGGGTGGCGGCCAGGCAGAGGCGCTCCTCACTTCCCAGATGGGGCAACCGGGCAGAGGCGCTCCTCACTTCCTCCCAGACGGGGTGGCGGCCAGGCAGAGGCGCTCCTCACCTCCCAGACGGGGCGGCCGGGCAGAGGTGCTCCTCATCTCCCAGACGGGGCAGCCGGGCAGAGGCGCTCCTCACTTCCTCCCAGACGGGGTGGCAGCCGGGCAGAGGCGCTCCTCACATCCCAGACGATGGGCGGCCGGGCAGAGGCGCTCCTCACTTCCCAGATAGGGCGGCCGGGCAGAGGGGCTCCTCACATCCTAGACGATGGGCGGCCAGGCAGAGATGCTCCTCACTTCCTAGACGGGGTGGCGGCGGGGCAGAGGCTGTAATCTTAGCACTTTAAGAGGCCAAGGCAGGAGGCTGGTAGGTGGAGGTTGCAGCGAGCCAAGATCACACCACTGCACTCCAGCCTGAGCACCATTGAGCATCGAGTTAGCGAGACTCCGTCTGAAATCCCAGCACCTCGGGAGGCCGAGGCAGGCAGATCACTCGAGGCCAGGAGCTGGAGACCAGCCCGGTCAACACGTCGAAACCCCGTCTCCACCAAAAATACAAAAACCATTCAGGCGTGGCGGCGCGCGCCTGCAATCCCAGGCACTCGGCAGGCCGAGGCAGGAGAGTCACAGGAGCCCGAGGCAGGGAGGTTGCAGCGAGCTGAGATCATGGCAGTACAGTCCAGCTTCGATAACAGCGGGAGACCGAAAAAAGGAGAGGGAGACCGAAGAAGGGAGAGGGAGGGGGAGGGGGAGGGGGAGGGAGAGGGAGAGGGAGAGGGAGAGGGCTTTTTTTTCTTTTATGAGATAGAATCTCGCTCTTGTCCCCCAGGCTGGAGTGCAATGGCACAATCTCAGCCCACTGCAACCTCCACCTCCTGGGTTCAAGCGATTCTTCTGCCTCAGCTCCTGAGTAGCTGGGATTACAGGCGCCCGCCACCATGCTCGGCTAATTTTTGTATTTTTAGTAGAGATGGGGTTTCACCGTGTTGGCCAGGCTAGTCTGGAACTCCTGACCTCAGCCTCCCAAAGTGCTGGGATTACAGGCATGAGCCACCGCGCCCGGCTAATAATGGGGATTTTTAAATGTTACACATGTTCCTTCTTATCTTTGAGTAGGGGCATGTCTTTCTCAAGAACAATTTATGAAGGTTACAGCCTATTAATGACATCAGCTTTCTCTGAGAAAGAAAGTCCATGGTTCCCTGCCGGCTTCAGGGAATTTCAGACCCTGTGAGGTGCTTTCCTATAGCTCCTCTGGGATAGAACCTGACCTAGTTTGGGAGGTGAGGGATTATTTCACTGAGGAAGTGATATTCAGTTGAAACCTAAATGATGAGTATGACGTATGGAAAAGAAGGGGAGGCCTAGGGAGGGCAGCACTCCAGGCAAGGAAACAGCATAAGCGGAGGCCTTGAGGCCTCAGACAAGCCTCAGTCTGGGGATTTCAGGGATCCAAAGGTCTCATTCATGTGCAGAGAAATGTGCAGAGAATGAAGAGGAGATGGGTGCTAGATGATGCTGGAAATGGAGGCAAGAGTGAGATAGAGTCTCACTCTGTCCCCCAGGCTGGAGTGGAGTGGCACGATTTTGGCTCACTGCAACCCCTGCCTCCAGGGTTGAAGCGATTCTCGTGCCTCAGCCTCCCAAGTAGCTGGGACTACAGGTGCACACGACCACACCCAGCTATTTTTTGTATTTTTAGTAGAGACAGGGTTTTGCTATGCTAGCCAGGCTGGTCGTGAATTCCTGGCCTCAAGTGATCTACCTGCCTCGGCCTCCCAAAGTGCTGGGATTACAGGTGTGAGGCACCACGCCCAGCCTGTATAGCCTTTAGACGGTGTTATGAATTTAGAATTCAGGCCAGGTCTTGAAGTAAGAAAGTCAAGATGCCACTGAAATAGAGCTTTGAGGTCGTAGCCAGGACAGAGTTTATGTGCATAATTTTTTTCTGCTCTTAATATCTCATTACATAATTAATTAACACTATGAAATATATTAAAATTTAATATTCATGTTGCCAAAAGACAAAATTACAACGAATTTAGTTTAAAGATCTTAAATGGCTTTGATTTGTGATTATACCTAGAATCAGGCAACACCTCATTCCATAAAATAGAATGAATGTTCCAATGAGCTGAGCAGAGGAGGTTGGTTTTATAGACAGAAAAGAACTGAGGAAAGCAGAAACAGAAAATGAAAAGCATATTGGTTATTTCCAAGTTACTTTTCTTGTAAAAGTTAAAGCAGAGGGAATTCCTTATCATGCAATTTAAAACTGGCTTGTTAGGAGAGACAACTCACACTTGTAATCCCAGCACTTTGGAAGGCTGAGATGGGAGGATCACTTGAGTCCAGGAGTTGGCAACCAGGCTGGGCAACATAGTGAGACCCCATGTCTAAAAAAATTAAAAGAATCAGCCAGGCATGGGGGTGTGTACCTTTAGTCCCAGCTACTCAGAAGGCTGAAGCAGGAGGATCGCTTGAACCCAGGAAGTTGAGGATGCAGTGAGCTGAGATTGTACTACTGCACCCCAGCCGGGGTGACAGAGCGAGATCCTGTCTGAAAACAACAACAACAACAACAACAACAATAACCACAGCAAAACCCGCCAAAACTGGCTTGTTTGAGGATTTGGCTATGATCACTCTCCTGATTTCTCAGAAGGTCCAATAAACAGCTTAGTTCTAGCTTGGTAGAGTGGAACTTCAGCATGAGTGACTCCATTTTGGTTTAGTCTTGTCAACCAAGAAGAGGTGAAAGACCAGACTGCAAAGCAGTAAAGCCAGGCATTTGTTGGGGTCTTCAGAATTGCAATTCGGGAGACACAGCTTCAGCTCCAAGCCAAACTGTTCTGAAGAGAGGGAAGGGAGTACGGTTTTTTAAAGGAAGCTGGGGATGATTACCCAAGTTATTTTGAAAGAATTCTCATTGGTGAAGGTGGCTGGCTTAGTATGTGTGTCTATAGTTCATTGGTTGTTGCGGTTCAGGAGTTGCTGCGTTGGTGAAGTTCAGCTGTTTTCCAGGATATTTACATTCATGATCATTACAATTTGGGCCAATTCAAAGATTTGAAGCAAGTTTCTGCCTTTTTTTTTTTTTTGCTGGGTTGCAGGTTATGCAGGAAGTCCTTCTTAAAATGGCTTCCTGGTGCCATTTTATAGCTCTGAACCAGAGTGATGCCATTTTGTATATCACATTTCACATTTCTGCCCTATTGATCCAGATAGGGGATGAGGAAGCATCACTGATCAATGATTGGTGGTCAGCCACAGAGCTATTATCTGTTTCCCTCAGAGCTGGAAGCATCTGTTTCTAAAGTGTTATGTCCCATGGAGGGGGGTTGTTGAAAGTCAGTGTGCATCCAAGGCTTCAGAGATTGGCCAAATTTGAGTAACAAAGGAGCTGTCATAAATAAGGAGGCCTGCATTAGTCTATGGTGATTAGCTGTATATCGGGAGAGACACACATCTGATTAACTACGTCTAAATGTTGTAATATCATGATCTTGACATCGTGGATAGTCTGGCAGCAACGAGAAATATAGATGGTACAAGTTGTTAAAAGAAAAACTTTAGACAAATTAAACTTAACAGAGTTTAATTACACAGAGAACGTTTCGTGAATCTGGCAGCCCCCAGAACCAGAATAGGTTCAGAGTAACAACAATACTGGGCCAGCCACATGGTCAAATAACATTTATGGACAGGAAAAGGAAAGTGACATATAGAAAACAGAAGTGAGGTACAGAAATGGCTGGATTGGTTACAGCTTGACATGTGACTTAATTTGAACATACTTTGAACAACAGTTAGTTGCCTGTGATTGGCTGAGACTAGGCTACTTGTTAAAAGAGTAGGTTACAATCTGTTTACATATCAAGTTAGGTTACAGTTCACTATCTATGGAGAAACCTTTAGGCTATACTCAAAATACATAAGGAGGCAGCTTTAGGCAAAACTTTTAACAATTTAAAAATTTAACAATTCTCCCTCTTTAGGCTAATTTCTTAATTTTTGAGAGATTGACAAAAACTTTAGGCATTGATATTATGCTCTCACCATTGTAAATGGACTTCTTTGGGCTCAAATCTCTCTTTAAGACAGGGTCTTTCTATGTCACCCAGGCTGGAGTGCAGTGGCATGATCTCAGCTAACTGCAACCTCCACCTCCTGGGCTCAAGCAATCCTCACACCTCAGCCCCCGCAGTAGCTGGGACTATAGGTGCATACCATCATGCCTGGGTAATGTTTGTATATTTTGTAGATACGGGGTTTTGCCGTGTTGTCCAAGCTGGTGGGTTACTTTTTGCTAAGGATTAGAGCAGAGGAGGCTTCTTATTATGATAGAATCTCTTTTTTTCAGACTTGTTAGGTCTTGGGTTCCCCTGACTGCTGTTTCCAAAAGAGCAGAGAAGTATCCTGTTCACAGTACCAAAACTGTACGGGCAAAAGGGAAACTTCCCCTTTGCTCTTTGAAAGTTTGCTGGAAATCAACAGACAAAAGGCAGATTAATAGGAGAAAAGGCAGATTTATTAATGTGTGTGTGTGTGTATGTGTGTGTGTGTGTATGTGTATGTGTGTATGTGTGTGGGAACCAGAGTGTCACTGAAGCTGCTACATTGTCTGGGGTATATACCCTGGGTTTCGATGTCGTGCGCCAGGAAAATTTAGGACACGGACACACCTGAGGAGTTTAGGAGCAGAGGTTTAATAGGCAGAAGAGAAGAGAAAGAGAAACAGCTCTCTCTATAGAGGAAGGGGTCTCCTAGTGCAAAGGACCAGCTGGTGGTGAATGTGCCAGATTTTATAGTCCAGTTTGAGGAGGCGGTGTCTGATTTACATAGGACTCACAGATTGGTTCCATCAGGTATGACATTTACATATTGCATAGGGAAGGCTGGTTGCCCCATCCTAATCTTATTATGCAAATGGGCTTTCCAGTTGACCGGCACAATCTTATCTGCTCCTTACAGTACACGTGGCCGAGAAAGAGAAGGGAAGATGGAGTTGCCATCTTGAACATGTCTGGTCCCTAGATCCTGCCAGTATTCACCTGTGCAAGCTCCCAGCTCAACCTTACAGGCTGCTGTTTGTTAGAAAGTGATTTGGGGCTGCTTTTCATTGAAAAGAAAAGCCTTACCGAAGACTCCCATACCCTTACTATCTGCCTAAGTGATTTCTTCTTAACTCCTGTATCATCATTACCCTATACCCCAACAGGGTACAGAAGCTTGTATGACCTTTTTCATAGGTGAGGAAAAAGATGGGGGATGTAGACAATTATTTTGAGGTGCAGGCAGTGATCATTAGAGAGAATAAATGGATGAGGGAGATAGAAATTAACTTATAGATGATTCTCTTTGGAATTTGAATGAGCCTGAGAGGCAGGCAGGCATTATCTTGTGACGAAGTCCATGTTGGTGTGGTTGCATTCCTCACTTTCTTTTCTGAACAAGATAATGATATTTCAGAGGAAAAATAAAAGGCGATTGAGTTTCTTTTGGAAAGAAAGTTTCTTGGTCAATGAGGAAATTCCAGAGAGTCTCTAGCTGCTCTTGGGAGGGGGAGGAACAAAACAAGGTTAGTGAGACTTGATTCTAAGGCTTCTTTTTCAGGCCTTTCAATTTTCAAAAGCGCTCAAAATGCCAAAATGTCATATTTTGGGGAATCATTTCTTGCAACCCCACATTTCCCTCTCTGAAACATCCCTAGTCGTTTCACACACCAAAAACTGAGTTGGTGGCTGTGGAGAGAAATATTGAGTGAATAGCAGAGTGACAAAGGATCCTATTAAACCAGTCTCTCATTTCCGGGAATAGGCCAGTCCAATTAAACAGGTGTGTCTCATTTTGTCAGAGGTATTTGAACCAGAGTGACTCCATCTTGAGTAGGTGCTGGGTAAAATAAGGCTGATACCTGCTGGGCCACATTCCCAGGAGGTTAGGTATTCTTAGCCACAGGATGAAATAGGTCAGAAGGACTGGTATCACGAGATACAGGTCATGAAGACCCTGCTGATAAAACAGGATGTGGTAAAGAAGCTGGCCAAAACCCACCAAATACAGGATAGTGAGGAAGGTGACCCCTGGTCATCCTCACTGCTTGTTATATGCTAACTATGATGCATTAGCATGCTAAAAGACACTCCCACCAGCACCTCGACTGTTAGCAAATGCCATGGCAACATCCAGAAGTTACCCTATATGTCTAAAAAGGGGAGGAACCCTCAGTTCTGGGAATTGCCTGCTCCTTTTTCAGAAAACTCATGGATAATCAATCCTTTATTTAGCATATAATCAAGAAATAACCATAAAAATAGCCAACCAGCAGCCCTTGGGGCTGCTCTGCCTTTGGAGCAGCCCATTCTTTTTAAATTTACTTCTCTAATAAACTTGCTTTCACTTTCCTCTATGGACTTGTTACCAGTGGCGACTCCTTATGGGTCTGTAGCAACCTCAATTCTTGCCTCCTCAGAGGAAAGAATTTGACTGAGGGGCATAAAGACAGAAGGAGGGACTAAGGCAAGTTTTAGAGCAGGAGTGAAAGTTTATTAAAAAGCTTTAGAGCAGAAGGCTGGGTGCAGTGGCTCATGCCTCTGAAAGTGCCTGTAATTGCAGCACTTTGGGAGGCCGAGGTGGGCTGATCACTTGAGGTCAGGAGTTCAAGACCAGCCTGCCCAACATTGGTCACAGCCAGTGCCAGGGAAAGGCAGTCTCTCAATAGATAGAAAAACCTGAAGCCAATAGATAGATGAAACCCTGTCTCTACTAAAAATATGAAAATTAGCCAGTTGTGCACCTGTAGTCCCAGCTGTTCAGGAGGCTGAGGTGGGAGCATTGCTTAAACCCAGGAGGTGGAGATTGCAGTGAGCTGAGATCACGCCACTGCACTGCAGCCTAGGTGACAGAGTGAGACTCCGTCTCAAAAAAGAAAACATAAATAAATAAAACTTTAGAGCAGGAATGAAAGGAAGTACACTTGGAAGGGGGCCAAGAGAGTGACTGGAGAAATCAAATGCCTGGTTTGACATTTTGACTTGGGGTTTTATAAGTTGGCATGCTTCAGGGTTCTTGCTGTCTTCCCTGGTTCTTCCCTTGGGGTGGGCTGTCTGCATGCGTAGCGGCCTGCTAGCACTTGGGAGAGGCCGCACGATCAGTGTGTTTATTGGAGTTGTACGCATGCTCACTTGAGGCATTCTTCCCTTACCAAATGCTCCTAGGTCATATACCAGTTAAAACGCTGCCATTTTGCCTTTTGGTGCGCATGCTTGAGCCCACTTGACTGACTCCTGAGATCTTACTGGGGAGCTGCTGATCACCAGCTTCAGGTTTTTTTAATCTGTTGGGAGACTGCCTTTTTCTGGCACCGGCTGTGAGCAGTTATTTTAGAGAGAGAGAGTTAACAACTGCTTGACCATCACCTGATGGTCACCTGACATTCCTGGTTCGGGGGGCCCTCTCCTGCTCTGCTCATGTTTGACTAGCTGCCTACAGTAACAGACTCACCCTGAATTCTTTCTTGCACGAGGTCCAAGAACCCTCTCTTGATGCCTGAATTGGGACCCCTTTCCAGTAACAATTTTAGGAGATGGCATTGCAGACAGGCTCTCAAACAGAAGAAAAACAAAGGATAATGTTTGGTTTATTGAAAATGCCTGGAAAAAAAAAAAGGTTAATGTTGGGAACAGTCTATATCCCAGTTTTTTTAGAGTCTGGAGGGCAGTCAGTTGAGGTGTCTAGATGTTAGAGTCAAAGTATCTTCAGTTAAAGTGGAAGTAGGCAGTGGCAATCAGACAGATTTTTCTGTTGTTTGCATGTCACAAGGTTGTTTACACAAGCTTCAGCTTGCAGGGCATCAGGGAAAAGGTAGTTACAATTTTAGTGAATTTAAGTCAGAAAAATGAAGGAAAAATTTGGAAATGTTAGTTTGGAGACTTGTAGCCAGGAAAGAATTCAGAATTTTGTCCAAATTGTAGATAAATAATAAAATCTCAAAAACAATGGTAGGGCTAGAATCTCTCTCTCTCTCTTTTTTTTTTTTTTTTTTTTTGAGACAGGGTCCCAGTCTGTTGCCCAGGCTGGAGTGCAGTGGCATAGTCATGGCTCACTGCAGCCTCCACCTCCTGGGGCTCAGGTGATCCTCCCACCTCAGTCTGTCAAGTAGCTGGGAATACAGATACATGCTGCCACACCTGGCTAATTAAAAAAATATATATTTTTGTAGAGATGGGGTTTCACTATGTTGCCCAGGCTGATCTTGAACTCCTG
Source organism: Pongo abelii (assembly GCF_028885655.2). Classification (NCBI taxonomy): domain Eukaryota; kingdom Metazoa; phylum Chordata; class Mammalia; order Primates; family Hominidae; genus Pongo; species Pongo abelii. Next base: position 89,725,186 of record NC_071990.2, on the reverse strand, counting down.
GGTTTAAGTGATCCACCTGCCTCGGCCTCCCAAAGTGCTGGAATTACAGGTGTGAACCACTGTGCCCAGCCTAGGACTAGAATCTAATAGCAGGTGTACTATAATTTTCTTCTGAAACATAACTTTTTTTCTCTCCCAGTCTTTCTTTCTACCAAAGATAAATTATAGTAAGACCAATTTACTTGCAAAATAACTTTTACTCCTATTATACTTGTCCTGATTATTTGCACAAAATGCAGTAAGAATAGTGATTGGCTATATAGGCTCTTTTAAAGTTGGCTTTTGTTGATGAAAAGAGTTAAACTCTGTAAAATATTTGAAGAGATTTATTCTGAGCCAAATATTAATGACTATGGCTCATGACATAGCCCCAGGAGATCCTGAAAGCACGTGTCTAAGGTAGTCAGGCTACAGCTTGGTTGTATACATTTTTTTTTTTTTTTTAGACGGAGTTTCACTCTTGTTGCCCAGGCTGGAGTGCAAGGGCGCTATCTCGGTTCACCGCAACCTCTGCCTCCCAGGTTCAAGCAATTCTGCCTCAGCCTCCCAAGTAGCTGGGATTACAGGCATGCGCCACCACACCTGGCTAATTTTGTATTTTTAGTAGAGATGGGGTTTTTCCATGTTGGTCAGGCTGGTGTCGAACTCCCAAATTCAGGTGATCCACCCACCTCAGCCTCCCAAAGTGCTGGGATTACAGGTGTGAGCCACCGTGCCTGGCCTGGTTTTATACATTTTAGGGAGACATAAAACACCAATCAGTACGTCTAAGATGTACACTGGTTCGGTCCAGAAATATGGGACAACTCAAAGCGGGGACTTCCAGGTCATAGGTGGATTCAAGAAGAGTTTATCAGCCGGGTGCTGGGCAGATCACGAGGTCAGGAGATTGAGACCATCCTGGCCAACATGGTGAAACCCCATCTCTACTAAAAATACAAAAATTAGCTGGGTGTGGTGGCGTGCGCCTGTGATCCCAGATACTTGGGAGACTGAGGCAGGAGAATCGCTTGAAACCAGGAGGCGGAGATTGCAGTGAGCCAAGACCGCGCCACTGCACTCCAGCCTGGTGACAGAGCAAGACTCCATCTCAAAACAAAAACAAAAACGAAAACAAAAACAAAAAACAAAAAGAGTTTATCTAAAAACCTAAAATCAATAGGAGGGAGTTTCTGAGTTAAGACAAGGGGTTGTGGAGACTAAGTTTAATAGATTGCAAAGGTTTTTTATTAGACATAAAAAGATGCCAGACTCTTCAGTGAATTCTCTACTGGATAAGGAAAAAGACATGGAAAGGGAAGGGGATTTTCTATAGAATTTAGATTTTTCTCACAAGAGAGCTTTGCAGGGCCATTTCAAGATATGTCAAAGAAATATATTTTAGGGTAAAATACTTCAATTTCTTTCAGAGCCTACCATCTCATGTTGATATCTTATTGTTATAAAGGGTGTTTTGGCTGAGTGTGGTGGCTCACATCTGTAATCTGTGTTACTTTGGGAGGCCAAGATAGGCAGATACCTGAGGTCAGGAGTTTGAGACCAGCCTGGCCAACATGGCAAAACCCTGTCTCTGCTAAAAAACAAGTACAAAAATTAGCCAGGTGTGGTGATGCACACCTGTAGTCCCAGCTACTCTGGAGGCTGAGGTAGGAGAATCACTTGAACCCAGGAGGCAGAGGTTGCAGTGAGCTGAAATCACACCACTGCACTCCAGCCTGGGCAACAGAGCAAGACTCTGTTTGAAAACAAAATCTGTTCTGTCAGTCTTAAGGTTTCTGTTTTAATGTTAAAGCTGATCAGCTATGCCTGAATTCTACAGGGAGGAGAGTATAAAAAGGCATGTCCAAATCCCCCCTTCCTATTTATGGCCTGAACTAGTTTTTCTTTTCTTTTCTTTTCTTTTTTTTTTTTTTTGAGACAGTGTCTCGCTCTGTCACCCAGGCTGGAGTACAGTGGTGTGATCTCAGTTCACTGCCACCTCTGTCTCCTGGGTTCAAGTGATTCTCATGGTTCAGCCTCCTGAGTAGCTAGGATTACAGGTACGCACCACCACGCCAGGCTAATTTTTGTATTTTTTAGTAGAGACAGGGTTTCACCATTTTGGCTAGGCTGGTCTTGAATTCCTGGCCTCAAGTGATCTGCCCACCATGTCCTCCCAAAGTGCTGGGATTACAGGTGTGAGCCACTGTGCCTGGCCTGAACTAGTTTTTCAGGTTAACTTTGGAATGCCCTTGGTCAAGAGGAGGTTCATTCAGTTAGTTGAGGGGCTTAGAATTAAATATTTGCTTTACATTTTGCTGGAACTGTTTTTTTTTTTTTTTTTTTTTTTTTGAGACAAGGTCTCACTTTGTTGCCCAGGCTGGAGTGCAGTGGCATGATAATAGCTCATGGGAGTCTCAACCTCCTGGACTCAAGCAATCCTCCCAACTCAGCCTCAAAAGTAGCTGAAACTACAGGTGTGCACCACCACACACGGCCAATTAAAAAAAAAATTTGTAGAGACCAAGTCTCCCCTTTGTTGCCCAGGATGGTCTCAAACTCCTGTGCTCAAGCAATTCCTCCTGCCTTGGCCTCCCAAAGTGCTGGGATTACAGGCATGAGCCACTGTATTAGTTCGTTGTCACATTGCTATAAAGAAATATTCAAGAGTGAGTAATTTATAAGAAAAGAGGTTTAATTGGCTCACAATTCTACTGGCTGTAAGGAAGCATGGCACATCTGTTTCTGGGGAGGCCTCAGGAAACTTACAATCACGACAGAAGGTGAAGGAGGAGCCAGTACTACACATGGCTGACGCAGGAGGAAGAGAGAGATGGGGGAGGTGCCACACACTTTTAAACAACCAGATGTCATGAGAACTCATTCACTATCACGAGAACAGCACCAATGGGGAAATCTACATTCATGATCCAATCACCTCCCACCAGTCCCCACCTCCAATATTGGGGATTACAATTTGACATGAGATTTAGGGAAGGACACAAATCCAAACTGTATCAGCCACCTTGCCCAGCCTGCTGGAAGTTTTTAATAAAGAATCTCAGATTAGACTTTTAAAGGCTGGGAAGCCAAGCTAAAGATCGGCCACTAGAGTGTGCCTGTAATACCTATATGAATTCAGTGAATTTCTTTCTTCTTGACGTTCCCCAAATATCTTGAGTTTCTTGGGCCTGTCAGAAAGTAACACTTTTTACTTACCACAAAATCAGGAACTGTGCAAGGGAACAGTGTAGACAAGGTACCGGGCCAATCTTTTCCCAAATCTACTGGCTTTAACATCAACCTTGATTCCTCAAAGCAATCTGGTCACATCTGAAAATACGACATTCCAGTCAAAGCCTTGGTAAAATAACCAGTGTCTCCGATTGTGTCCTGTCACAGAAGAAAACAAATTCTTATTAAACTTATGTAAATAACTACATTGTCAACTTGTATGAAAAGTTTTTGAATTCTGATGAAATCAGGTACGGAAAAAGGTAAATGTTTTAATTTTGCTCACAAAAGTATACTTTACCTAATTGCTTTAAGCTACAAACAACTTAAGATAAAAAAAGTTTACTGATGATGGAAAACAAAACATAAGAATCAGCAATGCTTGAGTGGGACATCCAACTTCTAAGTAGAAACCTTTGTGGCACCAGTGAAAAAAAACCAGAATTAAATATGGGTGATGTTTAGAAAGGCAAGAAGATTTTTGTTCAGAAGTGTGCCCAGTGCAACACCATGGAAAAGGGAGGCAAACCTGTAATCCCAGCACTTTGGGAGGCTGAGACAGGAGAACTGCGTAAGCCCAGGAGATCAAGACCAGCCTGGGGAGCATAGTGGGGACTTATCTCCGCAAAAAACAATAAAATATAGCTGGCCATGGTGGTGCATGCCTGTGAAAGGCTGCGGTGGGAGAATTGCTTGAGCCCAAGAGTTAGAGGCTGCAGTGAGCTGTGTTCACACCACTGCACTCCAGCCTGGGTGACAGAGTGAGACCATGTATCAAATAAATAAATAAATGAAAGAACCAGCAATATTTCAAGCAGAAAAGTTACAGAAAAGTTATTTCAGCTGGGTGCAGTGGCTCATGCCTATAATCACGGCACTTTGGGAGGCTGAGGCAGGACGATCGCTTGAGCCCAGGAGTTTGAGACCAGCCTGGGCAACACAGCGAGAACTTGCCTGTACTAAAAATAAAAAATTAGCCAGTCATGGTGGTACACGCCTGTGGTCCCAGCTGCTCAAGAAGCTGAGGTGGGAGGATCACTTGTGCCCAGGAGGTTGAAGCTGCAGTGAGCCAATCATGCCACTGTACTCCAGCCTGGGAGACAGAGCGAGACCCTGTCTAAAAAACAGTAATAACAACAATTTCAGTCCTTTATTACTTTAGTCTCATGTAATTAATTCTTGCTCTGGTTGATATTGGTTAGCAATTTTATGAGTCCCCTTTTTTCACTGAAGTTTTTGAAATTCTTATGCAGTCCAACTGTGTGATCTCAAAATTATCAGCAGAGGTGTGTGTTTAAGAGTACCTGTGAGAGTCTTCACTTTTTTTCCATCAATCTTCTTGAAGACACAACACCCTAGGATTTACAAACAGAATGTCGAGAAAAAACATTAGAATAATGCAATTTTCCAAGATATACCAGATTTTTAAGAATCTCATGCAATTTTTGAACACATGTTAACACATTTATACAAATATAACTCAACGTTAAGCATCATTTCATTCTTTTTTTCCCCAAGGAATTACAAAGCTACTTTTAATACTTTGGGGTGAGCCCCACAGGAATAAAAAACACTGGGAAGAGGCAACTCTGTGATTCCCATGGCCCGGGGCAGAGAGGCTACCTGAGGGGAAGGAAGCACGAAAGGGACCTGCTGCAGATGCAGTGACACTGGTGAATGGCAGGAGGGTTGCACATGAAGCCACAAAGCTACTTGGGTTTCTCCTTCTTCTCATTTGCCTTTTTCTGCTTTTGCTGCATGATCTCTGAGTCCCTCTACTTGCAGGTGGCCTCAGAAAGCTGGTCATCTCGGTGCTTTCTCTTAAATGAGTTGCTCTACTTTTCCATATTTTCTGCGGGGTGAACTCACGCTGGTCACCATGGGTCATGGCATTGACCAACACCCTGGGAGGCCAAGGTGGGAGAATCACTTGAGTCTACAAGTTTGAGACCAGCCTGGGCAACATGGTGAGACCCTGTCTTTAACAAAAGTAAAAAAAAAATTAGCTGGGCATGGTGGCGCATGCTCATAGTCCTAGCTACTCAGGAGACTGAGATGGGAGGATTGAACCCAGGGGTTTGAGGTTACAGTGAGTTGTGATTGTGCCATACACTTCAGCCTGGGAGAAGGAGCAAGAGCCTGTCTCTTAATAAATAAATAAATAAGAAATGATAATTAAAAGATTAAAAAATCTGCTCTTTGATAGAGAGGAGACTCAGTTTTTCAAACAATCTGAAAACTAGTAAAGACATTATGATGCAAATTCCTCTATCTCTCTTTTTTTTTTTTTAACAATTTACTCAAAAGGTGAACAACTCTTTTACTATTTCTTGTTAACACTACAGGAAAATATTATTCATGAGAAAGCTTCAGAACAAGAATTCCTGAGGACAAAAAGAAAAAAGAGAAAACCAAATTCTATCTTTGTATCAATGTATTACTCATACTAAAGGATAATTTGGATAAAACTTTATAAACAGATTAATCCAATCTCAATCAGCTTTGACCACACAAGATTTCCGTAGCCTTTTATTTATTTATTTATTTTAAAATAGAAACTAGGTCTTGCTGTGTTGATTAGGGTGGTCTCGAACTCCTGGACTCAAGCAATCTTCTTGCCTTGGCCTCCCAAAGTGCTAAGATTACAGGTGTGAGCTGGCGCACCTGGTCCCATAAACCTTTTATAACCTCTTACAAATTTTTTTCACTCTTTTTTCCCCAACTTTCTGTATCCATTCAGTTTTATCTTTTTTTCTTTTCTTCCCTTATTTTTTCACCAATCTTTCTGTTTTTATTTCTTTAATTTAAAAGAACCTTTAAATAACCACTAAACTACGCAAAATTACTTTTCCTTGAACAAAAAAATACATCCTCACCTTTTTAAAATAATTTTCCTTACCAAAAACACTTGCTACTTTTCTTAACGTACTTTGTATACGGGATTATTTCTCTTATATCTAGTAGTTTTAATTACATATATTAACTACAAATTTCTTAGTAATGCTAATTTCCAGTGAAAAACCTAGTAAGTAAACATTTTTTTTTTTTTTGAGACAGATCACTTTGTTGCCCAGGCTGGAGTGCAGCGGCATGATCTTGGCTAACTGCAACCTCCGACTCCTGGGTTCAAGCGATTCTTGTGCCTGGGCCACCCGAGTAGCTGGGATTACAGATGTGCGTCACTATGCCTGGTTAATTTTTGTATTTTCAGTAGAGACCAGGTTTCACCATGTTGGCTAGGCTGGTCTTGAACTCCTGGCCTCAAGTGATTTGCCCACCTTGGCCTTCCAAAGTATTGGGATTACAGGTGTGAGGCACTGCGCTTGGCCAAGCAATTTTGATTGTTTGGTATCAGGTGCAGAGCCTGGCACAGAGGATAGAACAGTCAAGACAATGCCTGGAGGATTTGACTCTTTCTAGCATGGCCAGGAGATATAGCTGGGTCAGGGAGGACATACTGGGCTTGGCTCTACCCTGTAGTTGGTGGCCTAAGTGCTGTGGATATGCATATGTCTTCAGGCCTCATCATCGCCACCTGTCTAGGCCACAGAATCTAACAACTCAAAACAAAAGCTGTAAGCTCATAGATAAATCAAGAAAATATCAAAAGTATCACAGAAGCCACAGTTTTATTACCTTAAAACATCTAGCAGAGACAGCATACATTTGTCTGACCAGTATACTCAAGCAAAAATGTCTAAAATTCTGAAGATATTTCTATTTTATTTTACCAGCAATTTAAAACCTAGCTTTATTTAATAGAGATGACTAAAGTCATGTGAATTTGAAAAGCATTTGGGCTAGTTATTTACTTTACAAGTGCTTATTTATTTGTAGGTCAATTTGGTACCCTGTAGACAATATGCAAACAGACATGTTTATACATGTATACATAAAAATACAAACAGCCAGGTGTGGTGGTGTGTCCCTGTGGTCCCAGCTACTTAGGAGGCTGAGGTGGCAGTTCAGCCTGGGCAATATAGTGTGACCTTGTCTTTAAGAAAAGTTAAAAATAAAAAAAAATTTCTTACTTAAAATACAGACACACAGGTGTGGTGGGTCACACCTTGTAATCTCAGCCCTTTGGGAGGCTGAGGCAGGAGGATCACTTGAGTCCAGGAGTTCAAGCCTAGCCTGAGAACCATAGCAAGATCCCATTTATACAAAAAATATTAGCCAGGTGTGGTGGTGTGTGCCTGTGGTCCTAGCTACTCAGGAAGCTGAGGCAGGAGGATCACTTGAGCCCAGGTAGTCAAGGCTTCAATGAGCTATAATCATACCACTGCACTGCAGCCTGGGCAACAAAGTGAGACATTGTCTCAAAAATTAATAAATTGCTAGGAGTGTTGGCTCATGCCTGTAATCCCAGCACTTTGGGAGGCTGAGGCAGGTGGATCATTTGAGGACTGGAGTTTGAGATCAGCCTGGCCAACATGGTGAAATCCCATCTCTACTACAAATACAAAAATTAGCTGGGCCTGGTGGTACATGCCTGTAGTTCCAGCTACTCTGGAGGCTGAGGCGTAAGAATTGCTTAAGCCCAAGTGGTGGAGGTTGCAGTGAGCTGAGATCACGCCACTGCACTCCAGCCTGGGCAACAGAGTGAGACTCTGCCTCAAAAAAAAAAAAAAAAAAAAAAATTAATAAATTAAAAAAATATATAGACAAACACACAGACTTAACAGCTCCAATTTTTAAAATTTTAGCAATTAGATATTTAAAACTCACTACTTTATTTATTTTTTTATTTGAGATATGGTTTTACTATGTTGAGCATGCTAACTTTAAACTTCTGAGCTCAAGCAACCCTTCTGCCTCAGCCTCCAGGTAACTGGGACCAAAGGCACATGCCACTGTGCCCAGCTTAAAACCCACTAGTTAACAAAAGGACAATTAAATTAAGTCATGCCTCTGTAAATGGAACAAATTAAAGTTTATCTGTCTTACATGGCCAAAGCCTTTCCCTAGTTTTAGAGGAAACAAGATAGCAAATTTACATCTCAATGTAAGGAGAAAGAATGTAAGGGTTTTCAAGAAGGAGTTTGGTTGTGTTAGAGGAAGATTAAACATGGATGCCAAAGTCAAAGTCATGGGAATTTACTATAGATTTTACAAGAAAACATACAGATAAGCCTAGAGAAAATTCAGAAACCTTTTCCAAATAATTAACTGAATGCTAGAAAGCCGTATTTTGGAGACCAATCTTGTTAGATATGTGGTTTTAAAATTTAGTTGCTGTTTCTTAACTGGATCACTGAGCTCAGGGTGGACCCCATTAAAAAATAGGGCCAAAAAAGCATTTGCAATTTCTAGGTCCTAATGCTAGTATACGTGAAAAGCAGGTGCAGCTGGAAGGAGAGCATCTAGAACCCCAGAAATCCAGGATCCCATTTTTACACTGAATCCCAGGTCCTTAAAAAGAGGGAAACACTAAGCTGGGCACCGTGGCTCACGCCTGTAATCCCAGCACTTTGGGAGGCTAAGGTGGATGGATCGCCTGAGGTCAGGAGTTCGAGACCAGCCTGGCCAACACAGTGAAACCTCGTCTCTACTAAAAATGCAAAAAGTTAGCTGGGCGTGGTGGTGGGCACCTGTAATCCCAGCTACAAGGGAGGCTGAGGCAGGTGATTTGCTTGAACCTGGGAGGCAGAGGTTGCGGTGAGCCGTGATTGCGCCATTGCACTCCAGCCTAAGCAACAAGAGCGAAACTCTGTCACAAACAAACAAACAAACAAAAAATGGAAACACTATGGGATCAGGCTGTGCAATGTTTCCACACTGCACCTTGTTGCAAGGATATTCCCCCAGGGCTGGTGGGTGACTCAACATCAGTTTGCCTACTCTGTGATCAAACCATCCCCCACGGGAGTCTTATCACTTTGTGGTGAGTGTTCCTACAGCCTCCAGGTGTCCAAATCACACCTCTTTTTATCTAAACACATGAAGAAATAAATAGCTTCCTGCAGTAATAACCATTCGTGATAACCACTGTCAGCCACCTCCAAAACTGCAGCCCTTGCCAGTGACCCACCAGTCTTCACACACAGAAAGGTCAGGTTTCTCTCACAGTACAAAGTAATCCCTGGTACCCCCCAAAGCCAGAGAGCTCAGGAAACTCAGTGCAAAAGAGGGTAGAACTTTAGACATGAGAGTAACCTGCCCATGACTCTTTAGGCTCCAGGAGGAAAAGAGAAGACCCGAAAAAGGGGATGTATGGCACATTTTTCTGTGTTCCTCAGGGGGTCTCAGGGCCATTAGATGTCCCCTGTAGACCACTGTATGTGGAAATGAAAGTGGCAAAAAAGCCTGGGTACAGTGGCTCATGTCTGTAATCCCAGCACTTTGGGAGGCTAAGGCAGGAGGATTGCTTGAGTCCAAGAGTTTGAGACCAGCCTGGGCAACATAGAGGGACCCCATTGCTACAAAAAATGAAAACATTAGCCAGGCCTGCTAGTATACACTTGAGGTCCTAGCTATTTGGGGGGCTGAAGTGAGAGGATCCCTTGGGACGTCAAGGCCGCAGTGAGCCCTGATTGTGCCACTGGACTCCAGCCTGGGCAACAGAGTGAAACCTTGTTTCAAAAAAAAAAAAAAAAAAGAAAGAAAGAAAAGAAAAGGAAACAAAAGAAAAGAAAAAGAAAGGCAAAAAGGAAGTAGAAGTGGAAAGAAATGGAAGAACAAATCTTAGAGGAGCCAATTCGGAGATTTTAAGCTTTCTTGAAAGGCCACTGAAATTTTATATTTTTCTCAGCAAAAATCATGCCAATAAAAAAGGAAGCAAATAGAAGACACAAACATATAATTAGAAACAAAATTCAGTCGACTGGAAAAAATTCCCAGAAACAGGATCCAAAAGAGAAAGCTTTTTTTTTGAGACAGGGTCTCCCTCTATCACCGCAGCTGGAGTGCAGTGGCACAATCACGGCTTACTGCAGCCTCAACCTTCCAGGCTTAAGTGATCCTCTTACCTCAGCCTTTCAAGTAGCTGGGACCACAGGTATGCATCACAACACCAGGCTCATTTTTTTTCTTTTTGTGGAAATGGGATTTCACTATGTTGCCCAGGCTGATCTTGAACTACTAGCCTCAAGTGATTCTCCTGACTCAGCCTCCTAAAGTGCTGGGATAGGTGTGAGCCACTGCACCTGGCCAGTTTTCGTTTTTCAAAAAAAACAAAAAAACCCCCCAAAAAACAAAAAAAACAAAAACATTATAGTCTAAATATCAGCTTTTGATTAAGCTGACTTCTGAATGACCATAAAGATTAAAAAAAAAATTTCAAATCTCTTACTATCAGATTTTATCCAGGACAAACAGCCAATAATCCTGGCTTTTGAACTTTTTACCAAAGATATCTTCCAAGAGACTCACCAAAACCAAAATGCCTTAACCAAGATTATGACTTAACCAAGGATGTATGAGGCATCTCCAAAGAGGTGCAAATCAGTCCTCACAAGATTCAGAACCACCCCAAAGATAGCTCCAAGAAAGGAAAGTTTCATTAGACACAAATGGGGTACAACCCACATTTCTGTCTGACCATATCCCTATATATCAGTCAAAGTAGATTTAAAGACAAGGAGTATTTCTAAAGATAAAGAAGATCATTTTGCAATGATAAAAAGGTCATTTAAACAAGAAGACATAATAATTAATTTTATTTATTTATTTATTTATTTATTTTGAGACAGGGTCTGTCTCTGTTGCCCAGGTGAAGTACAGTGGCGTGATCTCAGCTCACTGCAAACTCCATCTCTTAGGCTCAAGCTATCCTCTCACCTCAGCCTCCCAAGAAGCTGGGACTACAGGCATGCGCCACCATGCCTAGCTAATTTTTAAATTTTTTTCTACATATGGGGTCTCACCATGTTTCCCAGGCTGGTCTCAAACTCCTGGGCTCAAGCAACCCACCTGCCTCGGCCTCCCAAAGTGCTGGGATTACAGGTGTGAGCCACCATGCCCAGCTAAGAAGACATAACAATTCTAAGCGCACGTGCACCTCGTAATAGCTTCTAGGTGTATGAAAGCAAAATATTGATAAAAGAGAAATAGATCTCCAGGCATACTTGGAGGTTTTAATGCTTCTCTTTCAGTGTGTGATGGGGTAAGAAGACAAAATATCAGTAAGGTTATAGAAGATTTGGATAGGCCGGGCACAGTGGCTTATGCCTGTAATTCCAGCACTTTGGGAGGCCGAGGTGGGCGGATCACCTGAGGTCAGGAGTTCGAGACCAGCCCGACCAACATGGAGAAACCCTGTCTCTACTAAAAATACAAAATTAACTGGGTGTGATGGCACATTCCTGTAATCCCAGCTACTCGGGAGGCTGAGGCAGGAGAATTGCTTGAACCCAGGAGGCGGAGGTTGCAGTGAGCTGAGATCGTGCCATTGCACTCCAGCCTGGGCAATAAGAGAGAAACTCCATCTCAAAAAAAAAAAGAAAGATTTGGATAACACTCTCACCATTTTGACTTGATTTACATGTTTAGATAATCTAATAATTTCAGAGTATACATTCTTTATAAGTTCTTTCCATTCATCAAGATATACTTTATGCTGCTGCATTATATATGCAATTTAAAAATAATATCATTTACAAAAGCATCAAAATATGAAATACCTAGGAATAAAAATTTAATCAACAATGTGCAAAACCTGCACACTGAAGAACATTAAATATTACAGTGAGAAATTAAAGACCTAAATAAATGGAGTGGTAAACTGTGTTCATGGATTGGAAGCATCCATCTTGTTAAAATGTCAACTCTCTTGATATTGGCTCATAGAGCCAAAGCCAACCCAACCAAAATCCTAGCAGAATTATTTAAATAGAAATGAGCAAGTTGATTGTAAAGCTTATACAAAGTTGCAGAGAATCTAGAATAGCTAAAATAATCTTGAGAAGGACAAAGTTGGGAGACTTCAACACTTGATTTCAAAAATTATTAAAAGCACTTTGGGAGTCTGAGGCAGGAGGATTGCTTGAGCCCAGGAGTTCAAGACCAGCCTGGACAACATAGTGAGACCCTGCCTCTACAAAAAATTAAGAATTAGCTAGGCATGGTGGCACACACCTGTGGTCCCAGCTACTCAGGAAGCTAAGGTTGGAGGATTTCTTGAGCCCAGGAGTGAGCCCTGATCACACCACTTTGCATACCAGCCTGGGTGACAGAGCAAGACCCTGATCTCAAAAAAAAAAAAAAAAAAAAAATTACTAAAAGGCTATAGTCATCAAAACTGTGATACTATTGTAAGTAGATCGATGGAATCCAGAAATAGACCCACACATATACGTGAATTGGTTTTTTACAAAGGTGCCAGGGAAATTCAATGGGGAAATTGATAGGCCAACAAATATGACTAGAACAACTAGATATTTGGAAAAATTTTAATTTTATATTACATTTGTAGTATACATTTATGACAAATTACAATTTTAAGCCTATGTTATCCATGTTCTGGAAAATAAATTACATATCTGTTACTCCTATACAGTTTTCTCAAGCCACAGGAGTATTATTTATTAAGTAAGCTTTGTTAAGGGGCTGCAGTAACATTGTGGACACCAGGGTATCATTTAGAAAACAGAATTTATTAAATAATACTTTATATTCTGGATGATATAATACAAATGGCCTTCTGTTTTTAGTTCCTCCACTTACATTCATGATAGAAGTTTCTAATTCCATTTATGACCAATAATACATATTTGTGAGACTGCTAGCAGGTGATGGAAATGCAGGTGTTACCTCCTTGCACAAAATGAAATTTCACAAACAAATAGCTAAATTGATTGAAAGAATTTATAAGTCTACTGTAGTTTATTTCTAAAGCATCTTTCTCCTGACCTTTTCCAGGAGGTTGGGGGGTGGGGCTGAAAGTTCCAATCCTCTAATCCTGCCTTGGTTTTTGGGGTGACTAGCCCCTATCCTAAAGCTACATAGGAGTTGCCAGCCATCAGTCAACTAACTAGCATGCAAAAGTATATTTATCACTTCAGAGAGTCCAAGGATTTTAGGAGTTATATGCCAGGAAGTGGAAGACCAAATATATATTTCACAATATTCAGTGACTAATGAAGGTTAATCAAAAAGGAAGTTCCTGCTCTAACAAAGTAAAATGTAAATGTAATTTAGTTTTGAAAATCTTTTCTAACACAGATTGTGTTTTGAGAGTGGTTTCTTGAGGAGAAAAGATCAGGCTGCTATATGATTCTGACTCCCAGATCAAGGGGCCTTTGTAATTGGGCCAAGCTTGGTATTCCCCAAAGAGTTCCTGTTTTCAAAAGGGCCTATTGATACCAGAGGGTAAAGTTGCAGCTGGAGTAACAGCACAGTTCCTTTCTTATCATTCCAACGATCCAGGAAAGTCTCCCAATGCTGCGACAAAAGCTCCCACCATGAAAGATGTGTTTTCTCTTCCATGTAGTGTTAGAGATATACCATAAACTCTCTCTTTCCTGCCACCCTATTTCCGCAGTGTTTTTCCTGCTCTGGTCTATGCAGTCAATGACACTTCCATTACTATAATATTACTTGACATGTTCAAGTTACTGGAGGAGTGATTGGATTACATTCTCTTTACAGTTGCCTTTCAGTATCTGTTAGTGATTGATTCTAGGACCCCCCCTTGGATAGCAAAATCCATGGATGCCCAAGTCCCTTGTATAAAATGACGTAGTAGCTGGGTGTGGTGGTGCATACCTGTAATCCCACTTACTCAGGAGGCTGAGGCAGGAGGACTGCTTGAGCCCAGAAGTTTGAGACCAGCCTGGGCAACAATAGTGAGACTCTGTCTCAGAAAAAAAAAAAAAAGAAGAGAAAGAGAATGAGAGAAAACGGGGTAGTATTTGCATATAACCTATGCACATCCTCTTGTATACTTTACATCATCTTCAGATTACTTATAATACCCAATATAATATCAATATTATGTAAATACTTGTTATACTGTATTTTAAAATTTGTACTACTTTTTATTGTTGTATTTTTCTTTTCCCAAATATATTCAATCCCCAGTTGGTTGAATCTGAAGATACAGAACCCACAGGTAGGAAGAGACAACTGTAATTAAATAACAGGCCTGAGGATACACACTTTGAGCACTAACACTGTCACTACAGCTTTCTTTCTTTCTTTTCTTTTTTCTTTCTTTCTTTCTCCTTCCTTCCTTGCTTCCTTCCCTCCCTCCCTCTCTCTCTCCTCTCTCTTTTCTCTTTCTTTCTTCCTTCCTTCCCTCCTTCCCTCCCTCTTTCTCTCTCTCTCTGTTTCCCTTCCTTCCTTCCTTCCTTCCTTCCCTCCCTCCTTCCCTTCTTTCCTTCCTTCCTTCTTTCTTTCTTTCTTTTCTTGTTTTGAGACCGAGTCTTACTCTGTCACCCAGGCTGAAGTACAGTGGCATGATCTCTGCTCACTTCAATCTCCGCCTCCCAGGTTCCAGCGATTTTCATGCCTCAGCCTCCTAAGTAGCTGGGGCTACAGGCATGCGCCACCACGCTCAGCTAATTTTTGTTATTTTTTTTTTTTAGTAGAGACGTGCTTTCACCATGTTGGCCAGCCTGGTCTGGAACTCCTGATCTCAGGTGATTTGCCCGCCTCAGCCTCTGAAAGTGCTGGGATTACAGGTGTGAGCCACTGTGCCCGGCCTGCAGGTTACTTTCTAAGGCCTCCTACTACCTGTTACAAATGATCTCTCAGGAAGGATAACATTTGCAAGTGGATCATCTCAACCATTTTGTGTTGATTCTTAATTTGCTATTTTATGGAGCATGTACCAAGGGCCAAGCTAAGTGCTTTATCCACATTTTTCTAATGTAATCCCTATGACACACTCTCAAATAGATACTTTTACTTCTCCATTTTACAATTAACTTACTTTGGGTCAGAGAATTAGGTGATGATATAGCTAGATTTCAAAAGCAGATCTGCCACACTGGAAAAAGCCCTTATGAATACAGTGAATGTTGAAAGCCTTCACCTGAAGGTATCACCAACCTCTTTCAGCATCAAAATTCCACAATGGAGAAAGGCCTTAAAAAAACAAACAAGAAAAAAAAAAAAAAAAGACGATCTGAGCTCAGAGGGTGACAATCCTAACTTTATCCCAAATCCTGTGTATCTTTTTTGTTACTCTCTTTGTATTTTCTATCACTTGGTCACCTAATCTAGGCAGAAAAACTATACTAGGCAGCATAGGATGAGATAAAGCAAAAGGCAAGAAACTGCTTTGCTTTTGGGGAGAGTTTGATCTTGTTAAGATTTAGTTAAGCAGTGGGTCTCATTATGTTGCCCAAGCTGGTCTCGAACTCCTGGCCTCAAGTGAGCCTCCTGCCTGAGTCTTCCAAAGTGCTGAGATTATAGGTGTAAACCACTATGCCCAGCCAAGCAGTGGTTTTCTTTTCTTTTCTTTTCTTTGGAGTGCAATGGCACGATCTCAGCTCACCGCAACCTCCACCTCCTGGGTTCAAATGATTCTCCTGCCTCAGCCTCCCAAGTAGCTGGGATTACAGGCATGCAACACCACACCTAGCTAATTTTTGTATTTTTAGTAGAGACAGGGTTTCTCCATGTTGGTCAGGCTGGTCTCGAACTCCCGACCTCAGGTGATCCAGCTGCCTCGGCCTCCCAAATTGCTAGGATTATAGGCGTGGGCCACCACGCCCAACCAAGCAGTGGTTTTCAATTTAAGATACATACTAGAATCATCTGTGAAACTTTTTTTTTTCTTTTTTTTCATTTTGGAGACAGGGTTTTGCTCTGTCATCTGGGCTGGAGTGCAGTGACATGTTCACAGCTCACTGTAACCTCAAACTCTTGGGCTCAAGTGTCCTCCTGCCTTGACCTCCCAAAGTGTTGGGATTAAAGGTGTGAGCCATTGTGCCTGGCCTATCTGTGGAACTTTAATAAATGCTGATGACAGAAATTCTGATTGAATTGGTCTGGGTTATGAAGGCTGGGCAACAGGACTTTTCAAAACTTCCCAGGTACTCTAATGTGCAACCAAGGCTGAGAACCAGGGGGAGGGTAGAAAGAAGATGGTAGAAAGAATATCCTCGAATGAAAAAACATTATAGCAACTACAATGTACAAAGTGGTATATTTTGAAATATATTTATTTCTATGAAGGTTATCAGAATTGAAATTGAGTCATTCATGTTAAAAAAACAAGACAAAACTAAACAAAACAACAAAACAACCTGGACAAATAGAGCCAGAGAAGGCTACGAAGAGAGGATTCTCATGTATGTATACCTGATAAAACTATCATAAAAGAATCTGCAAATAATACAACATTGCACAAAGGCCATCATAATGTTACACAAAAAAAATTTTTGCAAGGACATCTACCCAATAACTGCCTGTTTAGCCCAGACTGGCGTCACCCTTGTTATTGATCTTTGCAGCCAAGGATAATTATTTCAAAACAATTATATAACCTCCTCATTTTTTTTTTCCTTTAAAAAACCTTTGTCTTTCTTTATCTCCCTGAATACACACATAGTTTACTATGGCATGCATATTGCCATTGCAATGCTCTATTCCCGCATAAACATCATTTTCTTTTAGAGAGTCTCTCTTTGTTTGTCATTTAGGTTGACGTTCCTTACCTCCTCCCACAAAGGACATGATGTGGCTAAAAAACTATTGGGTACAGAATGAATTCCACTGAAGAGCACAGAGTTTGAGGTACTTGTCGAATAGGCCAAAGATGGGCTAGGACATGTGAGGCTGATATTGAAATAATTCAGATACATTTTTATTTCTCTGGTTTTGGTTTGCAAGGCAGCAGTGGCAGATTTTAGAAAAAAATAGTTCATAGAAAAGAGCTGATTGGTCCAGGTACTGTTTCTAGGTGACTAGTCCAAGAACTGTTTCCAGGCGGTTGATTGGTCCAGAAGCTGTTTCCAGGCTGCCTAGCCAGTAGATTGCCTTGTCTCCAAGGGTTACTCAATTTACAAAGTGATAATAAGTCTCCAAGGCTTGTGCGGAATTATAATTTTTCCCAGTACAGAAGCTTATTGAAGAAAACACCAGTATTTTAAGGATGACTCACAGGCACACTGTACATTTCTTTGATCCATCTTCCCTAAGGGTTATGCATTGCTTATAATGCAGAAGCTTTCTAAATGATTTTTTCACAAGTCAAGGAGTGGCTGGAGCTATTCTATGAAAAATTTATAGCTGTTAAAAGAGCGACTTTAAACTATTTCGTGCAGTTCAACTGTTAGACTGTTTCCAGCCTTTTCTTTCCCCTTCTCAAGAGTAGATGAAGCTGTTCTCAGTTTAATATCAGAAGAGAAAGAATGATGTAAACAGTGATGGTATAATAATACATGAAGAAAACCAATAAAAGGGTAAAATCACTGCAATCCTATAATCTTAATACTTAACAATTTTTATTTTCACGTAGTTTTCTTCTAACCTAAGGTCAATATTATTTGGACAATGATATACATAAAATTTAAGGCTTGACTGTCAACCATATGTTTAAAAGTACTTTCAGTGCCAGGTGCGGTGGCTCACACCTATAATCCCAGCACTTTGGGAGGCTAAGGTGGGAGAATTACTTGAGGCCAGGAGTTTGAGGCCAGCTTGGCCAACATGGTGAAACCCTATCTCTACTAAAAATATGAAAATTAGCCAGGTGTGGTGGTACGTGCCTGTAATTCCAGCTTCTTGGGAGGCTGAGGCATGAGAATCGCTTGAACTCGGGAAGCAGAGGTTGCAGTGTGACAAGATCGCACCACTACACTCCAGCCTGGGCGACAGAGCGAGAACCCATCTCAAAAAAAAAAAGAGAGATTTTTAGTTGATTTTATAGTGGCTAACCACATTTTTAAAAAAAGTATGATATAACATGATTTGTGAGCAAAATTAATGTTTTTATCTTCAGATTCAATGAATCTTCTGAGCAGCACACACACACATATGCTGGACATTTATTTTACTAATTATCTCATTAAAAAAAAACCAAAAATAAACATTTGTGGAGAAGCCCCATTGTGGCAGGCTGTGTTATAAGGACTGGAGATATGGCTGGGATGAAAACAGACAAAATCCTCTTTCTCTAGAAGGGAAAAATAGGCTATAACAATCACAGCAAACACAAAATGGTTTTTGTTCCATGTGCTTTACATGTATAAACTCATTTAGTTCTCCTAACAATCCCATGAAGTAGGTGCTATCATTATCTCCATTTTATAGGCGAGGGAACCAGTGCACAGAAAGGTTAAGTAACTTGATGAAGTTGCACAGCTAGTGAGCATTAGAACTAGGATTTGAACCCAGGCATGTGGCTCCACAGGCTACACGCTTAACTGCTATGCTATTCTTTCTATAATTAGCTCCTCTATTCTCTGTATTCTGGTGACACAAGGAACCAAAAGTTTTCCTTTTCCTTTCTCAAATATTTTCAGTTTTTGCTTCAAATATTTAACTATTTGAACACTAGGGCCAGGTGTGGTGGCTCTTGTCTGTACTCCTAGCACTTTGGGAGGCCCAGGTGGGAGGATGGCTTGAGCTCAGGAGTTTGAGGCCAGCCTGGGAAACATAGTGAGACCTTGTCTCTACAAAAAATTTAAAAAGCTAGCTGGGTGCAGTGGCACGCACCTGTAGTCCCAGCTACTGGGGAAGCTGAGGTGGGAGGATCACTTAAGCCCAGGAGGTTGAGGCTGCACTGAGCTGTGAATGAGCCATGGTGCTCACCCAGCCTGGGTGACAGGCAAGACCCTGTCTCAGAAAAAAAAAAAAAATCCAGACACTTATAATCATAGTTGCTCTTAAAAGCATAGCTTTGATTTAGATTGACCTGGAATAAGTTCCATGTCTGTCACTCAGTAGCTGTGTGATTATGAGCAGGTTTCTAAATCTCACTGAAGTTCTCTTTCCTCATTAGTAAATGAAAATAATCGTTTACCTCCTAAGGCTGTTGTGAGAATTGAGGATAATATGCATGAAAATCATTTGATCCTGGCACAAAGTAAGTGCCCAATGAATGGTTACTTTTATCCAGTCATACATTCATTCAATCAGCAAATATTTGTTGAGCATCTGCCATGTTCCAGGTATTGTTCTAGGTACTGGGGATATAGCAGTGAGTAAAACAGAGAAAGATCTTGCTCTCAAAGCAATTCCGTGGCTTTTTAGCCTTAATAAAATGTGTTTAATCTTATTAAATTTGTTTATATTAATTAAATTGTACTTTAAATTTCTATTAATTTATTTTTTAATTAAATTGTGTGGTATGTAGTTATTTAAATGCATTTAATATTATTTTTAAAGCATTAGTAAAGTGTGTTTAATCAGTTATTCCCTCTTCTCTCCACAGGCTTTTTGTCATAGTCACTTAAATGTAATCAAATTTCTTTTATATTTATTTCTTTTCTTTTTTTTTTTTTTTTTGAGATGGAGTTTCGCTCTTGTTGCCTAGGCTGGAGTGCAATAGCATGATCTCGGCTCACCACAACCTCCGCCTCCCGGGTTCAGGCGATTCTCCTGCCTCAGCCTCCTGAGTAGCTGGGATTACAGGCATGCGCCACCATGCCTGGCTAATTTTGTATTTTTAGTAGAGACGGGGTTTCTTCATGTTGGTCAGGCTGGTCGTGAACTCCCAACCTCAGGTGATCCGCCCGCTTTGGCTTCCCAAAGTGCTGGAATTACAGGTGTGAGCCACTGCACCTGGCTTATTTCTTTTATTTATTTATTTTTGTTTTTTAATAGAGACAGGGTCTCGCCATGTTGCTCAGGCTGGTCTAGAACTCTTGAGCTCAAGCAGTCCTCCTGCCTCAGCCTCCCAAAGTGCTGAGATTACAGGCATGAGACACCATGCCTGGCCACATTTCTTTTATATTAAAAAATCCCTGAATCAACCCTTTGACTTCAAGTTAGCTGATAGTGGCTGCTTTAGTTCCTTGCTCCCTTTGCTATAGGTATTATCTTACTCACAGTCTCCACTCTCTAGGTTGACTTCATGACTTCTCATTCATACTCCAGAGCACTGGAAGCAGTCTCTTGTTGCTTGTGGAGAGGCCACGTTATGGCAGGCTGTGTTCTAAGGACTGGAGATATGGCTGGGATGAAAACAGACAAAATCCTCTTTCTCTAGAAGGGAAAAATAGGCTATTGCTGTCAACAATAGGTATCACTCTCAACAAGGTCACCCCCTTCCTTAAAACCATTCAATGACTCCGTATTTACCTCAGTGACTCATGTTTACTTGATGAAGTTGCACAGCTCCAGATAAAGTCCAAACTCTTTAAAGTGGCATGTGGGCATGTTCTAGCCTTCCCTCCCACCATTCCCTTTTCTACCTCCACTCCCTCCCCTGCTCACTGCCCCAAACACACACACACACACACACACACACACACACACACACACACACACACACACACACAGTTCCCATTCTATAGATGGGCTTGACATTGCCCAGAAGTACCACACTTTTATCTGTAAGCAGTGTGTTCTAGAGTTGATTTGTATGGGCGTGTAAGAGCATATGGTGCACGTCTCTTCCCAATTCCATGTTCAGTGAGGTGATGGTGGGAGTGAATCAAGGAAACTGGCAAAATCTACAAATTAGGGCATTCTTGCTTCTCTCTAGAGAGACAGTTACTAAACATTTACCAGCTCACCATAGCCCCTAGGCCTTTGCATTTATGGCCCTTCCCATACCCTAACTTGGCCCAGCTTAAATGTCCCTTCCTCCTGGGAACCGTGTTTTGACTCTTCAGGATTGGGATAGATACCCTTCACTGTGATTCTTTGGTAACTTGGGCAGTGGCCCCACTATTTTTCCTGTATTCTATACTGGCCAAGTAAAGTCCTTGAGGTCAGGGCCCTTGTCTTGTTCATTGTTCTTCTTGTCTACCTAGGATAGTGTTTGGCACATAGCAAGGTGCTAAACCATATTTTTAAGTGAACCAATACATGAGTAATTAAAGTAAGCCCTCCCTACTAATAATAGGCTTTTTATGGTTCAAGAATGTGCCTTAATCTTTGTATCTCCTGAAATTCCTCACACAGAGAAAGTTTAGTAGATGTTTGAATAGATTGAATGGACTAGACTTGAATGTACTTTATATGAGCCTAAAACTAGGGCCCAATTTAAGATATCCATTCTACAAGTGAGTCAATGATATTTGAGATTATGATTCTATAGAACCAAAACCTGGAGTATTGAAATATGTCACCAGAAACTTAAGATTTTCCCTTGCCATTAATTTGCCTTGATTTATTACTCTTATTTCCTTGTTTTTTCTAAGGTGATCCCAAGCTTGTTCCACTTCCTTCTTCCCCCAGCCTGGCTTTTCTTTTTGAGACAGGTTCTCATTCTGTCACCCAGGCTGGAGTACAGTGGCGTGATCTTGGTGTGTGCCACCATGCCCAGCTAATTTTTGTATTTTTTTGTAGAGATGCATTTTGCCATGTTGCCCAGGCTGGTCTGTAACTCCTGGACTCAGCCAATCTACCCACCTTGGCCTCCCAAAGTGCTGGGATTACAGGCATGAGCCACCCGCCTAGCCACCCTATTTTTAATGTACAGCTTGGGCATACTGTTTGCTCACAAAATGATATGCTCATTGAACCATGAGTAGGAAAGCAATGTGGTGCAGTAAGAAGTGCTTGAAACTTAAAGTCAGGAGACACTGGTTGTGTTCCTGTATGTCATAGCTTTCTGGTCTTTTCATCTGCAATAAGAAAGATAATATCTTCCCTATCCAATTCACTACATTTTTAAAGATGAAATGAGTTAACGTAGGTGAAAATGCCTCTGTAAATTGTAAAGTACTACATAGAGTAAATGCAAATTTCTCAAACAAATTGATCTTCAGCACATGCTATCATTTACTTAATAACTCCCTAGCAAGCAAGTGATATCTGCAAAGAAATAAGAGTGATCCAGTATAGAGAGAGGGTATTTGCCTGGGAAACAGGATGCCTGTAATTAGGTAAAAATGATGGTTTCATGTTGCAAAGACTTAAAGCGTCAGCTTCATATCAGATGCCACATAGGAAATCTAGGGTGATTCTGCCTGAGATGCCAA
The DNA here is from genome assembly GCF_028885655.2 of Pongo abelii. Taxonomy (NCBI): domain Eukaryota; kingdom Metazoa; phylum Chordata; class Mammalia; order Primates; family Hominidae; genus Pongo; species Pongo abelii. Next base: position 89,702,930 of record NC_071990.2, on the reverse strand, counting down.
GTGTGCTATCAATCAAGAATAAAAAGCAACTGGCCTAAAACACAAATGATAAGGATATACTGGTGGCTGATGACTGGAATAACAAAGCTTCATTCTCCCAAAGGATCTGATAGACTCCAATTAATTTAGAAGCATAGAATGATGTCAAATACAGATCTGTGCCAAGCAACAAAGTTCTGCTTTCAAATAGATAGCTCTCAGTGAGTATCTCAAATTGCAGACATCGATGCAGATATATGGTTTGCCCTTTTCTTAGTTTGGGGAGATATTTTCCCTTTGCGGAAGTTAGTTATTAGCCTCCCATAAAAGGAAGGGTACTCGGTGTGGTCCTCCAAACAACAGCATCGTCATGGCCCCAGAGCTTGTTAGAAATGCAGTATCTCGGGTTCATGCCAGACCTATTTAATTAGAATCTGCATTTCAGTGCAATCTCCAGGTGATTGACTGCATTTAAGTTTAAAGTGCACCACCATAGGGACCATCTATTCATTTTTCAAATGAAAAAAATGAAAACTCAAGCCTTGAAGGGTGATTTTTTTTTCCCCTTAAGGTCTGACACACTTAAATCCCAGTTTGGATTAGAACAAAGATTTCCTGCCTCTGCTGGCGAGTTCCAGCATTGCACACCCTCTCGCAGCCTGGTTCTTTGGCTTACTGGTTGGGAGGCTTGGGGCAAGTTATTGAACCTATCGCTGAGCTGGTTTCCTCATCTATAAAATGGAGATGATAGCAATGTCTACCTCATACAACTGTGAGGATTAGGCCGGGCGTGGTGGCTGCTCATGCCTGTAATCCCAGAGCTTTGGGAGGCCGAGGTGGGCAGATCACTTGAGGTCAGGAGTTCAAGACCAGCCTGGCTAACATGGTGAAACCCTGTCTCTACTAAAAACACAAAAATTAGCCGGGCGTGGTGGCAGGTGCCTGTAGTCCCAGCTACTAGGGAGGCATGAAAATCGCTTGAACCCCCAGGAGGCAGAGGTTGCAGTGAGCAGAGATCATGCCACTGCGCTCCAGCCTGGGTGAGAGAGTGAGACTTGGTCTCAAAATATATATATATGTGTGTGTATATATATATGTATATATGTAAGGCACAATACACACATAAAATTGTATTATCAAGTGAAAAGATAGTGCTCCACATAATTCAAACAGTAGAATTAATTTCTTACTTAAATTTTTATTGCACACAGAAACAGAGTTATTATCTCTGAAAACATTTGTGCCTTGACAGTAGCGTTCAGAAAGCAGTTGTTTTCCTTTCAATCTTTAGTATTTTCCAGTAAAGAAACTTATATAAAAGCTGGATAGGCAGAGGTACCCTGCTAGTCACTGTTATTTAATTATGTGGTAGGTTAGGCTGACCTCTATTATTATGAGTTTGGTGAAGCGGGGCCAAACCCAACATTTGGAATAGGCACACACATGTGTAATAGAAGAACCTGACTCACTGACCCACTTTCTTGGTTACCAAAGCAATGAGAGTTTGGATTATCTGGTTTTTAGCTCCACCTAGTGACCATATATATGGCTCAGTTTTCAGTTGTAAAATTATGGAGAATTCTAGTTTTCTGTTTAAACAAAAATACATTCAACTTCTCACTATTCAGGGGAAATGATCCCATATATACATTTTTGATTTTTTTGTTTTGCATAAAATAACAGGCTTAGAGTTCTTGGAGATGATCAGAAAGTTAGAGGACTTCCTATTTAGAACAGAAAGGTTGGAGTCATCTTTGATTCTTCCCTTATTTGGTATGTCCATTCTGTCATCAAGCTCCAAAAAAATTAATTTATCAAAACATTATCCAGCCACATGTACTAATTTAATGCTTCCTTTGGGATTGTCTGCTTAGCGAAGGAATGTATTGGACATTACCCTAGAGTTTGGGATTCCAGGCCCTGCTCCTTTGCAGAGCCTTGGAGAGAATGATTATAGGTGTATCTAGAAAGAGAAGGCTTGAGTAACAGGGTTTCCAGTCCTACAAAACTTGCCTTTTCCCACAGTGTGGTTGGTTGAGAAGCAGAAGAGAGCTTCTGGACCTGAGGGAGACACAAAAAGGATCAGCGCAAGCTATATGACCGGATGGTCAGTGATAATAGGCAACCTTTCCCTTTACCTGCTTCTTGGAAATGTGTTGTCTGAGCCCTCAGAACCAATATATAACTCTAGGGATAGGGTAGGGCAGGAAGCCCCAAGGATGCCAGAACTGAGGGCTGGGTGTGGTGGCTCACATCTGTAATCCCAGCACTTTGGGAGGCTGAGGTGGGAGGATCACCTGAGGTCAGGAGTTTGAGTCCAGCCTGGCCAACATGGCAAAACCCCATCTCTACTAAAAATACAAAAATTAGCTGGGTGTGGTGGTGTGCACCTGTAATCCCAGCCACTCAGAAGGCTGAGGCATGAGAATTCCTTGAACCCGGGAGGCAGAGGTCGCAGTGAGCCAAGATCGTGCCACTGTACTCCAACCTGGGCAACAGAGTAAGACTCTGTCTCAAAAAATTAAAAAAAAAAATGCCAGAACTGAAATTTCCTCCCTGTTTAGCAAGAAGGGGACTCAGAATCAAGATTAAGTTGATTTGTAGAAAATAAAGAGATGTCCAACCTGGACAACATGGTGAAACCCTATCTCTACTAAAAATACAAAAATTAGCTGGGCGTGGTGGCACGTGCCTGTAGTCCCAGCTATTTGGGAGGCTGAGGCAAGAGAATTGCTTGAACCCAGGAGGCGGAGGTTGCAGTGAGCCGATATCATGCCACTGCACTCCAGCCTGGCGACAGAGCAAGACTCTGTCTGGAAAAAAAAATAAAATAAATAAATAAAATAAAATAAAATAAAATAAAATGAAATAAAGAGATGCAATATTTTTGCACACAGGTTTGTGGCTGGAGAATCAGATCTCTGCATTAGGAACCTGTTCAGTGTTGGCTGTACTTTGCAGCCCTGGAACTGGAGCTATTTCATATTGAGACCTTGTTAAGGAATTGATGTGCAGACATGAATTTGGGCCTTTAGAAGTCACTGATCAGTGAGGGAATGCCTGCAGACTCTGAGTTAACAAGATTTGAAAGCATGCTATGGAAAAATTTAAATTCCTTGGCACCTCAACAACATACTAGCAAACCGAATCCGACAACACATCAAAGAGGTAATTAACCATGATCAAGGGGTTTCATCCCAGGGATGCAGAGATTGTTCAACATATGGAAGTCAATAAATGTAATGCACCACATAAACAGAATTAAAAACAAAAACAATATGATCATCTCAATAGATGCAGAAAAAGCATTAAAATCCAGCATTACTTTATAATACAAACTCTCAACAAATTAGGCGTAGAAGGAACCTACCTCAAAAATAATAAAAGCCTGGGCACAGTGGCTCACACTTGTAATTCCAGCATTTTGGGAGGCCAAGGCAGAAGGATCGCTTGAAGCCAGGAGTTCCAGACCAGCCTGGGCAACAAACTGAGACCCTGTCTCTACAACAATAAATAAGTAATTAAATAAATTTTAAAAATATAAAAGCCGTATGTAAAAAACCCAGAGCCAACATTATACTGAATGAGGAAAAGTTGAAAACATCCCCTGTAAGAACTGGAACAAGACAAAAATGCTCACTTTCATCACTTCTATTCAACGTAGTACTGAAAGTCCTAGCCAGAGCAATCAGGCAAGACAAAGAAATAAAGGGCATCCAAATTGGAAAAGCGAAAGCTGAACTATCTCTGTTTGCCAATGATACAGAAAACTCTAATGACTCCTCCAAAAGACTTTTAGATTTAGGAAATTGGTTCAGTAGAGCCTCAGGTTACAAAATCAATGTACACTAATCAGTAGCACTGTTATACACCAACAAGGACCAAGCTGAGAGTCAAATAAAAAACTCAATCCCTTTTATAATAGCTGCAAAAAAGTAATAATAAAATAAGAATATACTTAACCAAGGAGGTGAAAGATCTCTACAAAAACTACAAAACATTCCTGAAATAATAGATGACACAAACAAATGGAAATACATCCCATGCTCATGGATTGAAAGAATCAATATTGTGAAAAAGACCATTCTGCCCAAAGCAATCTATAGATTCAATGTAACTCCTATCAAAAAATCAACATGAGTTTTCATATAATTCGAAAAAACAATCCTAAAATTCATATGGAATCAAAAAAGAGCCCAAATAGCCGAAGCAACCCTAAGCAAAAAGAACAAATCTGGAGGCATCACATTACCTGACTTCAAATTATACTGTAAGACTACAGTAACCAAAATAGCACAGTACTGGTATAAAGTAGATACACAGACCAATGAAACAGAATAGAGATCCCAGAAATAAAGCCAAATACAACCAGCTGATCTTTGACAAAGCATACAGAAACATATATTGAGGAAAGAACACCCTATTCAGTAAATGGTGCTGGGAAAGCTGGATAGCTACATGAAGAAGAATGAAACTGGATCCCTGTCTCTCACCCTATATAAAATCAACTCAAGATGGATTGGATTAAAGATTTAAATCTAAGACCTGTAACCATAAAAATTCTAGAAGGAAATCTAGGAAAAAACTCTTCTGGACATTGGCCTAGGCAAAGAATTTATGACTAAGACCGCAAAGCAAATGTAATAAAAACAAAAATAAATGGGATCTAATTAAATTTAAAATGTTTCTGCACAGGAAAGTAAATAAACATCAGAATAAACAGACAACCCACAGAATGGGAAAAAATGTTTGCAAACAATGCATCTGACAAAGGACTAATATCCAGAATCTACAAGGAACTCAAACAAATCAGCAAGAAAACAAAAATAAAAACAAATAATCCCATTAAAAAGTGGGCAAATGGCTGGGTTCAGTGGCTCACATCTGTAATCCCAGCACTTAGAGAGGCTGAGGCAGGAGAATTGCTTGAGCCCAGGAGTTTGAGTCCAGCCTGGTCAACATAGTGAGACCCTCTCTCTACAAAAAAGAAAAAATTAGCCAACGTGGTGTCTTACACCTGTAGTCCCAGCTACTCAGGAGGCTGAGGCAGGAGGATTGCTTGAGCTCAGGAGTTCAAGTTTACAGTGAGCTATGATTGTGCCACTGCACTCCAGCCGAGTGACAGAGCGAGACTTTGTCTCAAAAAGAAGAGGGGGTGGGCAAATTACATGAATAGACACTTCTCAGAAGAAGATATACAAATGGCCAACAAATATATGAAAAAATGCTCGACATCACTAATCATCAGGTAAATGCATATTAAAACCACAATGAGATATCTACCACCTTACCCAGCCAGAATGGCCATTATTAAAAAATCAAAAAACAATATATGTTGGTGTGAATGTGGTGAAAAGGGAACACTTATACACTGCAGATGGGAATGTAAATTAGCATAATCTCTATGAAAAATTTCTCAAGTATGGAGTATGGAGATTTCTCAGAGAACTAAAAGTATACCTACCATTCGATCCAGCAATTACATTACTGGATATCTACCCAAAGGAAAAGAAGTCACTATATCAAAAAGACACCTGCATGCATATGTTTACTGTAGCACAACTCGCAATTTCAAAGATGTGTCACTAACCTAAGTGCCCACCAGGTGATGAGTAGATAAAGGAAATATATATATACACCATGGAATACTACTCAGCCATAAACAAGAACAAAATAATACCTTTTGCAACTACTTGGATGGAACTGGAGGCCATTATCTTTTTAAATTTTATTTTTTATTACTTATTTAAAAATTTTTTTTTCATTTTTAAAAATAGAGATGGAGTTTTGTCATGTTGCCCAGGCTGGTCTGAAACTCCTGGGCCCAAGTGATCCGCCCACCTCAGCCTCCCAAAGTGCTGGGATTAGAGGCGTGAGGCACCACGCCCAGTGGAGGCCATTATTCTAAGTGAAGTAACTCAGGAATGGAAAATTAAATACTGTATATTCTCACTTATAAGTGGGAGCTAATCTATGGGGACACAAATGCATACAGTGTGGTATAATGGTCATTGGAGACTCAGAAGGGGGGACAGTGGGAGGGCAGCGAGGGATGAAAAACTACATATCGGGTACAATGTATACCATTCAGGTGATGGGTACACTAAAATCTCAGACTTCACCACTGAACAATTCGTGCATGTAACCAAAAGCCACCTGAACTCCAAAAGCTATTGAAATAAACTATATATTTATATATATGAAGTGCCCATATTTTATCCTAGAATGTAAAGTTTTATTTATTTTAGGTTTAGATCTTTAATTCATCTGTAATTTATTTGGGGATGAGGAGTCAAATAGAAATCCAGTTTCTTTTTTTTTTCGAGATGGAGTTTCGCTCTTTTGCTAGGCTGGAGTGCAGTATCGCGATCTCGGCTCACCACAACCTCCGCCTCCCAGGTTCGAGTGATTCTCCTGCCTCAGCCTCCTGAATAGCTGGGATTACAGGCATGTGCCACTATGCCTGGCTAATTTTTTGTATTTTGAGATAGGGTTTCTCTATGTTGGTCAGGCTGGTCTTGAACTCCCGACCTCAGGTGATCCACCCGCCTCAGCCTCCGAAAGTGCTGGGATTACAGGCGTGAGCCACCATGCCTGGTGAAATCCAGCTTCCTTTTAAACCTAGATGGCAAGCCAGATGTTGTAATAACATGTATGGAATAATCAACTCTTCTTTCTCCACTAATTTGGAATGTAATTCCCAAATATTTTGGGGTCTACTTTTGGGTTCTCTATTATGATCTATGTTAATAAAAATAACCATAACAACATAAAATAAACTCCTTGTTCAGGAGGAACTCTGCTGGTTCAGAGTTGTTGTGTTGGCAGAGGGAAGGCAGGGTGTGCCAGGCAAGGTGTCAGAGCCCCAGCATCAGGAAGTGGTCAACTCATGGGTTGGTAAAAAGAATTTACCTTTGGGAGGCCAAGGCAGGTGATCACTTGAGATTAGGAGTTCGAGACCAGCCTGGCCAATATGGCAAAACCCCCGTCTTTACTAAAATTAGAAAAATTAGCTGGGAGTGGTGGTGCTTGCCTATAATCCAGCTACTGGGGAGGCTGAGATAGGAGAATTGCTTGAAGAGGAGGAGGAAGAGGCTGCAGTGAGCTGAGATCATGCCACTGCACTCTAGCCTGGGTGACAGTGAGACTGTGTCTCAAAACAAAACAAAAAAAAATTTACTGACAACATTATAGTTTTGAAAAAGGAAAGTTTTATTAGAAAGAAAGAAGGCTGCAGAAGAGTGCAGCAGGTGCCTCAGTGAGAGGACTGAGCATGCCATGGTAGATTTTTCCTTATGAGCATTTATGGAACTTAAGGGGGGTGCTTAAGGGTAATTTGGACTACATTAGCTATGCAGGTCATGATAAACAATTACATTTGTAGACATTTTGGTGCCTTAATGTCAGCAAGGGTGGCTCAGTGAGTTTCAGCATGACATTCTGGAGATGTCTAGAATAGATTCTAGTTACTTATAAATTTTCTTGGGGAAAGAAATCTGGAACCAGATGCTTGCTGTAGATACTAGGGAAGTCTAATTACTTTTAATTTCCCCAGATAGAGTGTTTGACAGGCCTCAGATGGCCTGTTTGATAGTCACCAGGTGGTCTTTGCTCCCTTCTAAATGCCTCAGTTAAGGAGTTTTTGTCTCTGGGGCCTGTTCAGTGGTCACCAGGTGATTTTGCTCTCCTCAGGGGTGAAGTTAACTTTGCTCATATTTCCTTCTTTGCAGTCCCTAGCAGTGTTGAAAGAAAGAGAAGGATATGGACGGTAATTTTTAAAGCATCTATCTCAGTCTCTGACTTTCTAAAAAACTTCATGATTCTTTCAAACTAAATAAGAAACAGAGAGAGACTCTCTAAAAGAAAATGATGTTTATTTGAGAATAGAGCTTTGCATTGGGATTTTGTGTACCATAGTAAACTATGTGCATGTTCAGGGAGGTAAAGCAAGACAAAGGTGTTTAAAGGAAAAAATGAGACAGATTGCATAGTTGTTTTGAAATAATTATCCTTGCCTACAGAGTTCAATAACAGGGGTGATTGAGACTGGATAGGCATTACTGGAAAGATGTCTCCCTCTGTTGCCCAGGCTGGAGTGCACTGGTGTGATCTCGGCTCACTCCAACCTCCGCCTTCTGGGTTCAAGCAATTCTCCTGCCTCTGCCTCCCGAGTAGCTGGGATTACAGGTGTGCACCACCATGCTCTGCTAATTTTTGTATTTTTAGTAGAGATGGGGTTTCATCATGTTGGCCAGGCTGGTCTCAAACTACTGGCCTCATGTGATCTGCCTGCCTCAGCCTCCCAAAGTGCTGGGTTACAGGGGTGAGCCACCGTACCAGGCCTGCATAAATATTTTTTGCATAAGGTTGTGATGGCCTTTGTGCAAGGTTGTGGTTTTTGCAGTCTTTTGTGATGGTTTCTGTTATCAGGCACACACACGAGGGCCCTCTTTTCATACCCTTTACCTGGCTCTATTTGTCAGGATTTTTTGTTTTGTTTTGTTTTGTTTTGTTTTTTTGGTGGCAGTGGTTTTTAAAAAACAGAAGTGACTCCATTTTGATTCTGACAACTTTCACAGATCTCAGAAGGAAGACATACAGCAACCAAATTCCTGGGGCAACCAGAAACTGGAAGAGGCAAGGAAGGATCCTCCCTTAGAGGCATTGAAGAGAACATGGCCCTGCCAACACCTTGCATACGTCTAGCCTCCAGAACCGTGAGAGAATACATTCTTCTTGTTTTAAGCCACCCAGCTTGTGGCCTTTTGTTACAGCAGCTCTAGGAAACTGATGGGCGCCCTCTAATGGGGGGTGAGCCTCTAGAGTCTGAGGGCATTTTCTGGGGCCCTCAGACTCCCCTGGTGAGTGAGGACTATGGAGATACTGGCAGGTGTGTTAAGTTAATGCTTGCCACCTCCAAAGGGATACCTCATGGTTGCTGCCTTTGAAGACCTCAGTGCTCTTAAAGCAAACAGTGATTTAGTATTTGTGGCTGAATGTCTGAGTTCTTTAGAACATTCTTTTTGGGCATTAAAAGCTCAAGAGTGTACCAGGTACATTCTCTTTAAAATAACTTGGGAAAAGTTTGCTGAATTTATACCAAGGTTAGAGACTTTGGTTCAGAGAAGGCTGGCTCCAGGAGCTTTAGAACCAGAAAGCATCAGTTAGAACAGAGGCAGGTCCAGGTTTTATGTGGCTTTGTATTAGTTTCCTAGGGCTATTGTAAAAGAGTACCAAACACTGAGTGACTTAAAACAACCGATGTTTATTGTCTCACAGTTTTGGAGGCTAGCGGTCTGAAACCAACGTGTTGGCAGGGCCGTGCTCCCTCTGACAGCTCTAGGGGAGGAACCTCACTTGCTGCTTCTAGCTTCTGGTGTCTGCCAGCAATCCTTGGCATTCCTTGACTTGTAGATGTGTCACACAGCCATCTTTCCTCTGTGTGTCTTCATGTCATCCTCCCTGCCAGTCTTTATGTCCAAATGTCCCCCTTATGAGATACCAGCCATACTGAACTAGGGCCCAACCTAATGAACTCATTTGCACCTGATAACCTCTATACAGACCCTATTTCCAAAGGTGGTCATATTCTGAGGTACTAGGGGTTAGGACTTCAATGTATCTTTTTTTTTTTTTAATTTTTATTTTGAGACAGGGTCTTGCTCTGTTGCCCAGGCTGGGAGTGTGGTAGTGCAGTCTCTGCTCATTGCAACCTCTGCCTCCTAGGTTCAAGCAATTCTCCTGCTTCAGCCTTCTGAGTAGCTGGCATTACAGGCATGTACCACCACACCCAGCTAATTTTTGTTATTATTATTATTTTTTTTTGTAGAGGCAGGATTTGGCCATGTTTCCCAGGCTGGTCTGAAACTCCTGAGCTCAAGTGATCTGCCCACCTCTGCCTCCCAAAGTGCTGGGATTACAGGCATGAGCCACTGCACCCAGCCAAGGACTTCAACATATTTTCAGTGGCGGACAATTCAACACATAACAGTTTTGAACTTAAACAACTTGGTGTGGGAGGGGGGAGGTAAGGGGGGAACATATCCCTTTAAAAATATCCTTTTCAATGACATAAAATTACAAATACCTAATTTGGCCTTGGGAGGAGCTTATGCAAGTAAGAAGCCTCATAGTAAGTTTTCTGGTATCTTCTGTTGGCAGGTATCATTTGACAACAATGAAGTAATATCACATCCATATTTAATTCCTATGAATTTACCTGTACAAATGTGGGCATACGAGAGAGAGGCTGCTTGTTGTTTTGCTCCCTGGACCTTTACCCTGGAGTAAGATGTGAACTGAGACCTTTTGGAGAGGAGCATCAGGCTGTGAAAAGTGTGATTCTGTTGTTTAAAGATTGCTATTTTTTATATGACAGGGCCTAAATGCTAATGACTTCAAGTGGTGTTCAAATGAAAAAAACAATGGAGAGTAATTTTGAGTTTTTCTTTTGTCCAAAACCCTGAGTTTAGAACCTGACCTTTATGTGAGATGGGACTCTAGCGTTCTTCCTTAGCTCTAAACTTATCCCAATTTGATCTCCTTCTGAACTTCTCCCAACCACTGAAGCTGGTACAGTACAGGTAGGAGGCGGAGGTGGTGGGTCATCAGTATGAGAAGGGAGCTAGGCATATATGGCACCAGCTCAGTCCCTGCCTGGTAGAGAAGATGAGTATCGATCAAAAAAGCAACACTGTTCAGTCTCAGAGGGGGTACATTTCTGTAATAGCCTTTAATAGTTTAGTAAGGCATAAACACCTGTTGGGGAAAAAGTTAGCAAAAAAACCTCCTGTCAACCCAGAAAATTCTCTTCATAAATGTAGGGAAAAAAAAGAGTTGTATTATTGAGTAGGCATTAAACCAGACTGAGATGTGCATCACAGGGTATCCATTAATGGGATTGCAGAGACAGAAAGAAACCTCACTCTTTTATATATCCAAGTATATACAATCCTTTACATACATGTTCTCAAGATAAACAATAACTTGTCCTTATAGAGGAGGACTTGGTAGTATCATTTGTTATATGCTCATGGTTCATCCTAGGTTCACTTGGTTATTGGCAGTGGCCATCTGTGTTAGTTAACTGCTGTTATCTGAAAGAAAAACCAAACTCACTCCTAACACAAACAGGTAGTTACTGAGAACAAAGAGCCTTAGGCTAGGGTGACAGGAAGATAGGGGCACTATCTTACTTGATGTTTACATTTCAAAGAGATAGTGGAGGTGGGAGGATCTCTTGGGCTCAGGAGTTCAAGACCAGCCTGACATAGTGAGATGCCATTTGTAAAATAAAATAAAATAAAAAAAAACCAAGACATACTTCCCAGACCATAAGAAAAACACTTCTTGTTGTAAGGGCTGTAGGGCAGGCAAGAGGCTCATTTTGCTTTTGAAAAGATTTATCTGCAGATCAGCTGGGTGCTGTGGCTCACACCTGTAATCCCAGTGTTGACCAACTTTCTTCTTGGTTCAGCTAAGAGCTGGGTCCTTGCCACATGGCCATGAAATATTAGGCTTGCAGACACTTGGAAGGGTGAGAATAATGAAATTTATTGGGCAAAAAGAAAAGAAGGGAAATGGAGATTCTCTGCAAAGACAGAGTCCTGCAAGTGTGCTTCCCGGCTCACAGATTGAATCCCAGGTTCCACTCAGGAAGAGGAGGGGCCAGGCTCTTCCCCCGCTGCAAATGCTGCAAACTTCCCGAGGCTCCACCCCAGTGTACACTTCTCCCAGTGCACAGGCTGGCTGAAGTTTCTCCAGGGACCCCTTTATACTTGGCTGTACATTGCCAGGGAGGAGCTACCTGTGCTCTGAGAATGGGCGGATGTTCCCTGGTCCCCTTTACTGGGATGTGGTGAGGAATGGGGACTAGGGAACACTTGCCTGCCCAGGAAGAGTATCCGTACCCCCTAGAAAGAAGCTGAGCAGCCTCTGGAGGTGACACTCCAGAATGAGTGGGAGGGAGCTGCCATTTAGCAGGTGTTTAGGCGTCTGTGCTCTAAAGAAGTCCATCTAACTGCCATTAGGATAAGGATAAGCATGATGACCAATCTTAACTGCTTCCTGCTGATGGGGGGGTGCTGTTTGGGGAAACAGCAGTTAGAGCTGCCTCAGAGGCCTATTTAAGGGTTCCTAGCAGAAGGGGCCATCATCAGAGGCTCTGGTTGTGTGATTGTTTGGAGTTTGATGGCCTGAAGGCAAGAAGAGACAAATCAGGTTATTAGAAAACATGTATTAAAATGAAGCAAGGGGAGGGGTAAGGGCAGCTCAAAAATCCCAAGGCCTTTTACCAGTTTGCATGGGGAGAGGGAGGCCACAAGCCCTACTGGTAGTAAACTTGACCCTTTTGCCAGCATGTTGGGCTTCTGCGTTCCCTTCCCCTGAGCCTAATCTTAAACCAACCAGTTTAAGGTTTGGGAAATTAACCTTTCCAGTTTGGAGGATGCATCTGAGGGGAGTGTCCTGTAGTATGGAGATGCAATTACCTATCTGTGAAGAGAGGACAGAGGAGGAGAGAGGAAAAAAGAAAGAGCATTTTAAAGGAGTCTCAGGGGTTCAGGATGCATTTGAAAAAGGTACAGACTGAAGATGAATGGCTACCCATCTAAAAGAAGGGGAGCAGGAGTCTCTTGTTCCCTTCTCTTCCTAGCAGATACTCCAGGTATATGAGGGAGAGAGGGAAGAACATTCTCTTTCCCTCTTCTGTCTTTGCATCCCTGCGTCCTGGTGACCTTGTCAGGTGCTGCCGTGGGTGCCAAAGTGGCTTGCACCCATGAAGCAAGGAGGGCCTAGAAAATAGGAATTATCTGATCTCACCACTGTTTCTATCCCACCTACTGTCAGTATTCTGGAGTTCCCTAGACCTTATTTATGCCATGGATACTAGCGTGATCTTTATCCATGAAACAGGAGGCTTGGCTTAATTGGCAGGAATCAGCCATGCTCACCTGTGCTGTGCCTTTAAAGTTCTGTTATCGTCTGCCTCTGCATCCCTCAGATCCAGTTTTCTTTCCTAGGGCTTTAACTCAAAGCTTGGAATTGAGTTTGGGACAAAAATATGTCTAGGGTGGGGACTGCACGAACTCCTTCTCATAAGCCAAATGCTGAGGTGAAACCGTGGAACTGAGTCCTCCTCCAACAAGGGAGAGAAAGGGATGTCTTGTGACACACCCAGATAAGTGGTGGCTATAGTTATGCTTGCCTAGGATTTGGGTACATTGTGCTTGACTTTGGTTAGCTCCCTTGGTCTTACTTTCCCAAAAAGGAAACCTCTGAGTGATGGGCATCCTATTTATTCCCATCACCTGGCAGGATTTGCAGGATAATTGGCCAGAACTAGAATATTGGTCTAGATTTTTTACATTACCCATCCGTCTTGTTCTTTCTGGGCTACAGCCAGAGATTGCTGGTTGGTTCACAGGAACAAGCAGGGTTAGTCTAAAATGTAGGCAAAAACTTAAAAACAACTAATGAGTTTATAATTTAATGACAAATGTATGATAAGTTTTGAAGCATAGTATCTCTCTCTCCAGTCCTCATTTTTGTTAAAAAATAATTATGATAGGACTGAGTTGTTTGCAAAATAGACTTTAGTCTAATACTTGGCCTGCATAAAGTGCAGCAAGAATAATTATTCCTATACAGGCCTTTTGGATTGGCTTTGATGGAAATCTTTTTACAAGGAATCTCAGAGAAGGCCTTTTAAAGCTGAGCCCAGCCTTGGGTTTGTATCCTTAAATACCTGTGAGTTGAGTGATCCTCTCCTTTTAAAGTCCTAAGATAAACTTGGAGCTCCTAGGCCTGTTAGAAAGTGACATTCTTTACTGACCACAGGTCAGGAACACTGTACAGGGACTGCGTAGACAAGGATATGAGGCCATTTTTTTTTCCCCAAGGGGCTTTTATTGGCTCTGCAAGTTGAGACTGACTCCTTAAAGAGAAGCATACCCTTCAGTCAAAGCCTTGGTAGGACAACCAGTTTCTCCAATTGTGTCCTGTTGCAAAAGAAAAATGGATTATTACTGCACTGATGCAAAAAACTATATTGCCATAAGTTAAGAATACTCACAGATAGTTTCCAAATTCTGGAGAAGCCAGGCAGAGAGACAAATATGCTCCAATATTGTGGGAAGTCAGAGACCCCGAACGGAGGGACTGACTGGAGCCGCAGTAGAGGAACATAAATTGTGAAGACTTCATTTTAATTTGGACATATATCGGTTCCCAAAATTAATACTTTTCTAATTTCTTATGCCTGTCTTTACTTCAATCTCTGAACATAAATTGTGAAGATTTCATTTTAATATGGACACTTATCACTTCCCTAATAATACTCTAATAATTTCTTATGCCTGTCTTACTTTAGTCTCTTAATCCTATTATCTTCATAAGCTGAGAATGTACGTCACCTCAAGACCACTATTGTGTCAAACTGTACAAATTGATTGTAAAACGTGTGTTTGAACAATATGAAATCATTACACCTTGAAAAAGAACAGAATAACAGCAATTTTCAGGGAACAAGGGAAGACAACCATAAAGTCTGACTGCCTGTGGGGTCAGGCAGAATAGAGCCATATTTTTCTTCTTGCAGAGAGCCTATAAATGGACATGCAAGTAGGGAAGATATCGCTGAATTCTTTTCCTAGCAAGGAATATTAATAATTAAGACCCTAGGAAAGGAATGCATTCCTGGTGGGGGAAGTCTATAAACAGCTGCTCTGGGAGTGTCTGTCTTATGCAGTTGAGATAAGGACTGAAATATGCCCTGGTCTCCTGCAGCACCCTCAGGCTTACTAGGATTGGGAAACCCCGCCCTGGTAAATTTGAGGTCAGACTGGTTCTCTGCTCTTGAATCCTGTTTTCTGTTGTTTAAGATGTTTATCAAGACAATATGTGCACAGTTGAACATAGACCCTTATCAGGAGTTTTTGATTTTGCCCTTTGCCTTGTGATCTTTGCTTTGCCCTTTGCCTCATGATCTTTATTGGCCTCAGAAACATGTGATCTTTGTTCTCCTTTTTGCCCTTTGAAGCATGTGATCTTTGTGACCTACTCCCTGTTCGTACACCCCCTCCCCTTTTGAAGTCCTTAATAAAAACCTGCTGGTTTTGCGGCTCAGGTGGGCATCACAGACCTACTGGTATGTGATGTCACCCCTGGCTGCCCAGCTGTAAAATTCCTCTCTTTGTACTCTTTCTCTTTATTTCTCAGACTGGCCGACACTTAGGGAAAATAGAAAGCACCTTCATTGAAATACTGGGGGTGGGTTCTCCTGATACTCCAAATTTTGTTCACAGGAGTATACCTTACTCAATTATTAAAGGCTGTAAATAGTTCAAAGTAAGTTTCCTTGACTCTGAAAAATAAGGGTCAGCAATATTCTAAGCAAAAGTCAAAAAGATCACTTCAGCTTTCTGAGTTCAGTCAATTTAGTTCTTGATTTGCTTGATATTCATGAACATTTCAGCTCTTTGTGAGTTCTGTACATTTTTCCTTTTGTTACAATCTCCAGAGTCATCAGAAACCGGTATTTGAGAGCACCTGTTAGAGTTCTATAGCTCATTATAAACCATCTTTTGAAAAGGATTAAAACAAGACAACAATTGTCTGTGAATAACAAAATGTCCAGGGTAGTTACAGTTAGAAACACAATTGACAAAGAAGTTTGATTATCTCAGACATTGGAATTTTAGAAATCCCATACAATTTGGGAACATATATTAGTATTATTCACAATAATATAACCTAAAGAAAACTGGGCCAGGTGCAGTGGCTCATGCCTGTAATCCCAGCACTTTGGGAGGCTGAGGAGGGTAGATCACCTGAGGTTAGGAGTTCAAGACCAGCCTGGCCAAAATGGCAAAACCCTGTCTCTACTAAAATACAAAAAAATTAGCTGGGCTTGGTGGTGGGTGCCTATAATCTCAGCTACTCGGGAGGCTGAGGCAGGAAAATCACTTGAACCTAGGAGGCGGAGGTTGCAGTAAGCTGAGATCGTGTCACTGCACTCCAGCCTGGTTACAGAGTGAGACTCTGTCTCAAAAAAAAAAAAAAAAAAGAAAAAAAGAAAACTGAACATCATTTTGGCAATCCCACATACCTAAACATGTCAACTAATCCTGTTTACATTTCTCTTCTGGACACTCTAGGGTCCTTCTGGAGCCTCTGAAAAGCCAGGTGTCAGGAAAGACAATTTTGAAACTGAAGTTTGATTTTTGGGAAGCCTGTTAAATATGTTAGTGGTTTAAAACACTTGATGTTATGAAATAGAATTCCAGATTTCCATAAATTATTTATTTTGCCAAAATGACTCAGAAATTTTAAAGAAGCAAAAACTTTTTATAACCCTTTACAAATTTTGCTAAAGTGCAGATTAGTGCCTTAAGAAAACTTTGTTGTGCTTTTATTTCAATGCTCAATTTACTTTTGAATTTAGCCGATGTTCACACACAGCATTTCTTTTGCAAGATTAATTTTAACCTTCCAGAACTTGTTTAAACCTTTAGCTTTATCTTACCTAATTTAAAACAATTCTCTAACCCTAGGAAAAAATTTACATTTCCATGCCTTCCATTACCTTTTACTAAAAAACACATTTTACTGTTCTTACACACCTTGCATGTAAATCTATTTTCAGTAGTTTCAATTATACATTATAATGGTAACTCCTAGCAATTTTAACTTTAATGTAAAACCTGGTAAGTTGTTTTAATTGTGTGCCAGGTGCAGTGAAGTTTTGACTCCTTCCAGCATAATTAATGACATGGTTAGTTCCATATGTCCCCAGGCCTTATCAACTGTGAAGCCGGCAAGTCAGATAGTTCTCAAAACTCAAAAAGCAGTTTATAACATTAAAACATTTAGCAAGACTAGTACCTAACCTGCATAATTTAGCCCACCTATTTACATTTTGATGACATCTGTTTTTTACCAATAATCTTTAAGGCTGTTTTTATTTCTCAAAGATTAAAGTCACATGAACTGAAAGGTACCATATCTTTTACCTTCCCTTTAAAAAATATTTGATATAAGCACTTGTCTTCCTTTAGGCCAATTAGAGTTTTGTTTTTTCTTTTTTTTTTTTTTTTTTGAGACAGAGTCTTGTTCTGTTGGCCAGGCTGGAGTGCAGTGGCACAATCTCAGCTCAATGCAACCTCTGCCTCCTGGGCTCAAGGGATTCTCTTGCCTCAGCCTCCCGAATACCTGGAACTACAGGCGTGTCACCACACCTGGCTAATTTTTGTATTTTTAGTAGAGACGGGGTTTCACCATGTTGGCCAAGCTGGTCTCAATCTCTTGACTCTCAAATGATCTGCCTGCCTTGGCCTCCCAAAGTGCTGGGATTACAGGCATGAGCCACCACACCTGGCCTTAGAGCTCGTTTTTTTTTTCTTTTTTTTTTTTGAGATGGAGTTTTGCTCTTGCTGCCCACGCTGGAGTGCAATCTCCACCTCCCGGGTTTAAGTGATTCTCCTGCCTCAGCCTCCCAAGTAGCTGGGATTACAGGCATGTGCCACCATGCCTGGCTAATTCTGTATTTTTACTAGAGATGGGGTTTCTCCAAGTTGGTCAGGCTGGTCTTGAACTCTCGACCTCAGGTGATCTGCCTGACTCAGCCTTCCAATGTGCTGGGATTGCAGGTGTGAGCCACCATGCCCGGCCTTTGAGCTCTTTTTATAGACATCATGTACACAACATACATATAGCTACACAGACAGGCAGAAGAAAACCAGTCCCCACAAGATCCTTTTTCACAACCAAACTTTATGGAGAATATAAACAGGGATCCTTATCATTCCTAGCCTAGTGAAAAAGAAAAAAACATCTGGTTTAAAAGTTAACTGTTGACAGGGTGAAGAAAAAAGGATGCCTGGGGGAAGAACCTTTTATTCTTAGGCAAATGGTTCCTCTACCAGGGAGAGAAGCTTATCCGATGGAGCTGAGCCTTGGCCAGGGAAGGGGAAGATGCTGTGGACATGTGGCATTCCCCAGTCCCAGCTGGGAGGGGAGAGGGAATGAGGAGCTGCGGCTTGCCTATCCTTCCCAAAAAACGAAAGCAAAGGCCATGGAAAGGCCCCTGACTCCAGGGAGCGATGGGAGTGGGGGCATGGTTCCCCTACCCTCAGAAGTCCATGCATGAAAAGGCTTAGAAATGTCAGTGAGAAGTTTTGAGTCCCCGTGTCACTCACCGCTTCTCAAGCCCCACATTGGGTGCCAAAGCTGTTGTAGGACTTTCTCCTTAGTTCAGCTAAGAGCTGGGTCCTTGTCACATGGCCATGAAATATTAGGCTCACAGATGCCTTGAAGGGTGAGAATGGAATTTATTGGGCAAAAAGAAAAAAACGGAAACAGAGACTCTTCCCAAAGCCAGAGTGCTTCCTGCCTGGTAGACTGAATCCCAGGTTCCACCTAGGAAAAGGAGGGGCCAGGCTCCTCCCCACTGCAAATGGCTCAAATTTCCCAAGGCTCCACCCCAGTGCGCATTCCTCCCAGTGCTCAGGTCAGCAGGAGATTCTGCCAGGGAATCCTTCCCACCTGGCTGTCTTACTAACAGCACTCTGGGAGGCCGAGGTGGGAGGACTGCTTGAGCCCAGGAGTTCGAGATGAAAAAAGTATAAAAAAGTTAGTGGGGTGTGGTGGCCTGCACCTGTAGTCCCAGCTCCTTGGGGGCTGAGGTGAGAGGATTGCTTGAGCTTGGGAGGTTGAGACTGCAGTAAGGCTGCCCTGATCATGCCCACTGCACTCTAGCCTGGGTGAGAAAGTGAGACCCTCTCTGCAAAAACAAAAGATTTATCTACATATCAAAGTGAAGAGGAAGGATTAATAAATACAGGTTTTTCTCAAGGAAATGTCCTAGGAAAAGGGAAGACAGATAAGATCTCTCTCTTTTGCCAAAGAGAACGTTCAATCTTATTTTTTACATGTACACACTCTTCCTTATGGGCAAAATGGATGTTTGATGAAAGATTCACCAATGAAGAGAATCTACATCTGATAAAGAGGAGATCAAGACATATCTGGGAGGGTGAGTCAGGGGTTCCAGGAAGTGGGGGAGGAATCATGTTGGTCTAACTGTGGGCATCTATTTTTCTTCTCACAGAGTAGTAGAGACTTGGGACTAGGAGCAATATAGGCAGAAACACACATCAGGCAAGGCATTGCTGACAGGCAGAGAGAAACTGCCTGCTCATCGGGATGCCACTCTCCTACTCTACTCTCTATTGTGGGCAAAAGGTAGTCACAGGGTCCTCCCAATTCTGTGGCAATGAGTATGGAGAGGGCATAACTGGATAGCAGAATAAAAATCCAGTGCACATTGCTGCCTTGCAGCCAATAACAGTTGCTCGCCAGTGGTATGAAACTTCTGTGTGCCTAGGACTGAGCTACTGGGTATAGTGTGTGTGGGAAGGGGAGTCTCCAAGGGGAGTCATCCCCAGAAGGGGAAGGTAAGATACTCTTCCAGGATCAGGCTCACCTTTCCCATCCTTGGAGGGGGTCTGGGGATGGAAGGTTTTTACCACTTTGGGCATGTTACACACTCTATCAGCAGAAAAGGGAATTCATCAGAGATCATTTGGGTAGACTGATGGCCTTAAAGGAAACTGGGTATTATCTTGTTCTGTCAGGGGAGGAGATTACACCTTCACTAACAGTTCTGAGCAGATGCAACAGCAGGACAGACCAGAAGTGTGACCTAACTCAGGCTGCCTCAGAGAGATTGCTGTTGGACTGTCTCTATTGATGGGACTCTTACTGAGGGGGTCCAGGCATTCAAGGGGTTGAGCTTCCCAGAAAGTTCCCCACTAACGCTTTAAAAATGTATTCCCTGCAGCTTTACGTTCTTGCAGTTCCAATATAGCATTGGTGTTTAAAGCCAAACTACATTATAATTGATTTGCCATCACCCAGCTTTATATTTAACACTTTCATCTGGTAACAAAGGAAAGGCTCGTTAAAGGACGGCATTTATAAAATGCTTCCAAGCACCTCTGCTTAACTCGAAGGGAAAATAAAAGGCACTGTTTATGTGGTAGGCCAAGGAGAACACCGCCACGAAGAGGTTCTCCACTGAGCAATTCCTGCCTTTGTCAATTATACCACATTAATTAGAAACTTTTTTTGGAGACACGGACCCTCTCAAACTCCCCAGTATGCTTTGAAACTTTGATCCAGAAATGTACAAACAGAACTCTAAGTGCTCTGGAATTAATTTCAGACGCTTCATAGATCCTCGTAAGTACTCATCAAAAGAAAAATTCCCCATTTCTGGTACTCCAATCTCACGCCCTTAGAATTCTCCTAAGACTTGTTCCCTTGAACAACTTTCCTTAATTTCAAATCAAACCTAGATCCGGCTGGGACGCCAAGCTTGAGCTGTGGTAACGCTCAGAAGGCTTCTTTCATCAGTAAAACAGATGCCTTAATGGAAGTGGCGGGCAATCTACGCATGGAAAGGCGCTTGGCTTCCCTCTTTTTTGGGTTTCTCTAGGTTGTCTGGATGGGAGAAAAATAACACGCTTAGTCCTACGGAGTTCGGTACAAGTGCAATTGCACATGCGCAAAGGCGAACCAGTAGCGCACGGGCGCGTCCGTGGAGCGGGACGGGGCGGGGCGGAGCGGCGCGGCGGCGAGCGGGGCGAGAGAAGGCCCGCTCCTCCCATTCGTCGCGGCCTTAACTCTTTGCTATCCTTCCGCTGAGCTGCTGCTTCTTTCCCTCTGACCTCGGAAAGGGGGCGGGGCCTTCGGGGGCGGAAGTTGCGGTGCATTGTGGGTTCTCCTGGAGCTGTGGAGTTGATCCTGAATGAAAGTGGCGCGCCGCCCCTGACGTTACCCGGATTGGAGCGACTGGAATTCAGATTACGGCTGCGATTCGGGTGTCTCGGACCCCGGTGTGCACCGGACCACGGGGAGGCGGCTCCAAAGGCGCGGCGAACGTTGGTGAGGGAGGGCAGCTCTGCGCAGCCCCAAGACATGGCTCACAACAAGATCCCGCCGCGGTGGCTGAACTGTCCCCGGCGCGGCCAGCCGGTGGCAGGTAACCTGGACTGGGGGGCGTTCGAATCCCCACACTCCAACGTGCCCGGGGGTGGGCCGACTGAGGAGCTCAGCTTTTGGTGGTTCTGTGCCCGTTAGTGGTATTTCAGGAGCGGGATATGCTCCGTCGGATCACGCTTCGTGGATGAATGTTTGGGAACATGAACGGGAGGGGATGGTCGGCGGATGGGGGGCACTTGTCACTATTCCTGCAAGGCTAACTGTGCAAATGTGAAGGTAGACAGGAGGTTGGTGGCAGGAGGTGAGGATCCAGGAATACAATGGGCGTACTTTGACTCTTAGTAGTTTGCGAACCTATTAGGGTTCAACATTCCCCTCGAAAGAAGGGATGAATGTCAGTCTTGAGATGGAGGAGGGTTAAGGAGGGAAGGGGCGGTTCCCAGCGGTGAAATGGGGGCACATTGAGACTGGGAATCTGGAGGGTGTTTTTGTTAGTTTTTTATTTTTATTTTCTTGTGAGACAGGGTCTCTTGCTCAGGCTGGCGATCCTCCCACCTCAGCCTCCCAAGTAGCTGGGACTACATGCTCCTGCCACCGCACCCGGCTAATTTTTTTATTAAAATATATATATATTTATAATATATATATTTGAGATATAGTCTCTCTCTGTCCCCCAGGCTGGAGTACAGTGGCGTGATCTCGGCTCACTGCCTCATCCTCCCAAGTAGCTGGGATTACAGGCGCGTGCCACCACATCCGGCTAATTTTTGTGTTTTTAGTAGAGACAGGGTTTCACCATGTTGACCAGGCCGGTCTCCAACTCCTGGCCTCAAGTGATCCGCCCGCCTCGGCCTCCCAAAGTGCTGAGATTACAGCCGTGAGCCACTGTGCCCGGCCATAATTTTTTTGTTAATTTTTTGTGGAGACAGGGTTTCACTATGTTGCCCAGGCTGGTCTTGAACTCGTGGACTCAAGCGATGCTCCCACTTCGGCCTCCCAAAGTGTTGGGATTATAGGCGAGAGCCACCCCGCTTGGCCGGGTTTTTGTTTTTTTTAATTATTTTTCTTGTAGATTTTTTTCATCTTTGTTGAGCTTGAATACAATAAGCTTTAAAGCGTACAGTTTGATAAATTTTGACTGTATATACACAAATACATCTCTTTCCTAGGAAACAACCATGAAACCACTCAGAGTTTCTTCCTGCTCCTTTTTAAATCCCTCCTTCGCCTGGCAGCCGCTGATCTGCTTTCTGTTATTATAGATTAGTTTGCATTTTCTAGAAATTTTTAAATAAATGGAAACTTATAGTAAGTACTCTTCTTGGGGTGGAAGGAAGTGTGTGTGGCTTTTTTCACTCAGCATAATTATTTTGATACTCATCCAGATTATGTGTGTATCAATAGTTTATTCCTTTTTATTGCAGAGTAGTAGTTCATTGTTCTGGGTATACCACAATTTGTTTACCTGTTCGTCTATTGATGGTCATTTGAGTTATTTCCAGTTTTTAGCTATTACAAATAAACCTGCTGTGAACATTCATGTACAATTCTTTGTGTGGACATATACTTTCATTTCTCTTGTGTAAGTCTCTAGGAGAGGAATGGCTGCATCATATGGTAGGTGTATGTTTTAAGAATTTTAAGAAACTGCCAACCTCTTTTCCAAAGTGGTAACACTTGATAGTCCCACCATCAATGTATTATACAGAAGAAATTCAAAGGACTTAAAAACTAGCAAAAAATTTGGACACTTCACAAAATAAGTTATATGAATAGCCAAAAAGCTATGATGGCGTGGTGGTATGTGCCTGTAATCCCAGCTACTCGGGAGGCTGAGGCAGGGGAATCACTTGAACCCAGGAGACGGAGGTTGCAGTGAGCTGAGATTGCACCACTGCACTCCAGCATGGGGGACAGAATGAGACTTCATCTCAAAAAAAAAAAGAAGTGATTTGTACTTACCGTGTAATTTATTAGTAAGGGTTCTCTAGAGGGACAGAACTAATAGGAAATATATGTACATATATATATATACACACACACACACACACACATATACACACACACACACACACACACATACACACGTAAAGGGGAGTTTATTAACTGTTAACTCACACGATCACAAGGTCCCACAATAGGTTGTCAGCAAACTGAGGAGCAAGGAGAGCCAGTCTGAGTCCCAAAACGGAAGAACTTGGAATCCAGTGTTTGAGGGCAGGAAGCATCCAGCACAGGACAAAGATGTAGGCTGGGAGGCTAGGCCAGTAAAGTCTTTTCACATTTTTCTGCCTGCTTTATATTCTAGCCATGCTGGCAGCTGATGAGATGGTGCCCACCCAGATTAAGGGTGGGTTTGCTTTTCCCAGCCCACTGATTCAAATGTTAATCTCCTTTGCAACACCCTCTACACCCAGGATCAATACTTTGCATCCTTCAATCCAATCGAGTTGACCCTCAGTATTAACCATCACAGTAATTTCTTTGATATTTTGCATATTGAGGAGAATGTTATGGCTGCTCAAACTTATATGTTGTAAATGTTAGGATTCACTTTACTAGTACTAGAAGTTCATAATTTTCCTGAATCAGAAAGAAAATGGTACTAACTACATATAATCTGTTTCCCTGTGAAGTCACCTTCTCTGATGAAACCAGACTTGCAATGAGAGAGAGCTCTTGGAGACAGGGCCAAGCTTTATTTTCTGAAGAACTGTTTTTTCCTCCTTCTGAGTTAATAGATTTCAGGTAAATACTTGGAAGAAAACAAACTTATAATTTCTTTTCCTTTTTCCTTTTTTTCTTTTCTTTTCTTTTCTTTTTTTCTTTTTTTTTTTTTTTTGTATTTTTAGTAGAGATGGGGTTTCACCATGTTGGCCAGGCTGGTCTCCAACTGCTGACCTCAGGTGATCCGCCTGCCTTGGCCTCCCAAAGTGTTGGCATTACAGGTGTGAGCTACCGCACCCAGCCCTCCCTAGTTTCTTAAAGGTATATCATTCAACATAAAATTATTTCATATCTGCTATGTAAAGAACTTACTAGGAACTGTGGGAATGTAAATATGAGACACAGCCAGGTGCATTGGCACATACTTGTGGTCCTAGGTACTCAGGATAGTGTGATGGTGATAGTGATGGTGATTTTGGAGTCATTTTATTTAGCAAATATTTAAATGTCTACTTTGTGCTAGTCCTGGGTGCTAGGGAGATGGCTAAGATATATTACCCTTAAAAAGCAGAGTCTCATGGGAGTAGCAAACCATCCATTTTAAGCACAGTTCTGTGGTAAAAAATGTAGCAATGACTCTATTGTGGTATGTGATGGGAATCAGAGGTAATAAACCTAATTCTTTGAGGTTGAGGAAGAAGAGATGGGAAGGAAGAAGGAGATCAGATGAGACTTCCCAGAGGAGGTCATACATGAATTATCTTCAGTAAATAGAAGTTTTCTAGATAAATAGTTGGCAGGGGGTGTTATTGGAAAGTTTCTGTTAGGATAGGATGATGATGGGAGAGATAATAGACTGAAAAAGTGTCTTTGTTCTGAAAGATGTAAGTGAGGTTAAGAGGTTGGAGAATAGCCTGATCATACAGGCAAGTAGGATGTGATAAGGTATCTTAATATTTATATGCTTTAAATTTTCAGTGGCATACAATGGCAGTTTTTTTTTTCGGCATCGAGATGAGATTATTTGAATCCAGGTTAAAAGCTTACTTTGACTTTTCTGTGTTTAGTGAATTGATGGAGAAAAGAGTGGAAACGGAGAGACTAATTAGGAACTTCTTGTAGTCCAGGTGAAAGACAATAGTGTTGGTTTAAAAGTGAGAGATGAAGAGTAGAAGGCTAATTTGAGAGATATTAAGAAGGGAAAATGGACAGAACTTGATGTCATATTTAGAATGAGGGAAAGAGGGTCAAAATTTAGTCTGAAATGTCTGGCTTATGCACATGAGATACTTGATATTATTAGGGCTTACTGAGAGAGAAGCAGGTTGGAGGAGATATTAAGATCCTGATTGCTCAAATAGAGATCTTTAGTAAAGATCTTTTTTAAAAACATTTTTATTTTATTTCAGTAGTTTTTGGGGAACAGGTAGTTTTTGGTTACATGGATAAATACTTTAGTGGTGATTTCTGAGATTTTGGTGCACCTGTCACTCAAGGAGTGTACACTGTAGTAGTCGTTTATCCCTCCCCCCTGCCCCACACTTCCCCCTGAGTACCCAAAGTCCATTATATCATTGTTATGTCTTTGCATCCTCATAGCTTAGCTCCCACTTACAAGTGGGAACACAGGATATTTGGGTTTCCATTCCTGAGTTACTTCACTTAGAATGATGGGGTCCAGCTCCATCTAGGTTGCCGTGAATGCCATTATTTCATTCCTTTTTATGGCTGAGTAGTATTCCATGGTATATATACGCATCACGTTTTCTTTATCCACTCATTGGTTGTTGGGCATTTAGGCTGGTTCCACATTTTTGCAGTTGCAAATTGTGCTGCTGTAAACATGCCTGTGCAAGTGGCTTTTTCAGATAATGACTTATTTTCCTCTGGGTAGATACCCAGTAGTGGGGATTGCTGGATCAAATGGTAGTTCTAGTTCTTCAAGGAATCACCATACTGTTTTCCATAGTGGTTGTACTAATTTACATTCCTACCAGCAGTGTAAAAGTGTTACCTTTTCCCCACATTCATGCCAACATCTATTATTTTTTGATATTTTAATTATGGCCATTCTCGCAGGAGTAAGGTGGTATCTCATTATAGTTTTAATTTGCATTTCCTTGATAGTGATGTTGAACATTTTTCATATGCTTTTTGGCCAGCTGTATATCTTCTTTTGTCTGTTCCTGTCCTTTGTCCACTTTTTGATGGGATTATTTGTTTTTTTCTTGCTCATTTGTTTCAGTTCCTTGTAGATTCTGGATATTAGTTCTTTGTCAGATGCATAGTTTGCGAAGATTTTCTCCCACTCTGTGGGTTGTCTGTTTACTCTGCTGATTATTTCTTTTGCTGTGCAGAAGCTTTTTAGTTTAATTAGATCCCATCTATTTATTTTTGTTTTTGTTGCATTTGCTTTTGGGTTCTTGGTCACAAACTCTGCCTAAGTCAATGTCTAGAAGTGTTTTTTCTGATGTTATCTTCTAGAATTTTTATGGTTTCAGATCTTACTGAGGTTTGAGTTGATCCATCTCCAGTTGACTTTGTATAAGGTGAGAGATGAGGATCCAGTTTCATTCTTCTACGTGTAGCTTGTTAGTTATCCCAGGACTATTTGTTGAATAGGCTGTCCTTTCCTCACTTTATGTTTTTGTTTGCTTTGTCGAAGATCAGTTGGCTGTAAGTGTTTGGCTTTCTTTCTGGGTTCTCTATTCTGTTCCATGGGTCTGTGTGCCTATTTTTATACCAGTACTATGCTGTTTTGGTTACTATAGTCTTGTAGTATAATTTGAAGTTGGGTAATGTGATGCCTCTACATTTGTTCTTTTTTGTTTGCTTACTTTGGCTAGTTGGGCTCTTTTTTGGTTCAGTGTGAATTTAAGGATTGCTTTTTCTGGTTCTGTGAAGAATGATGATGGTACTTTGATGGGAATTGCACTGAATCTGTAGATTGCTTTTGGCAGTATGATCATTTTCATGGTATTGATTATACCCATCCATGAGCATGGGATGTGTTTCCATTTGTTTGTGTCATCTGTGATTTCTTTCAGTAGTGTTTTGTAGTTTTCCTTGTAGAGATCTTTCACCTCCTTTGTTAGGTATATTCCTGAGTATTCTATTATTATTATTTTTTTTATGCAGCTGTTGTAAAAGGGATTGAGTTCTTGATTTGATTCTCAGCTTGACCATTGTTGGTGCATAGCAGTGCTACTGATTTGTGTAGGTTGATTTTGTATCCTGAAACTTTAAAGAATTCATTTGTCAGATTTGGGAGCTTTTTGGATGAGTCTTTAGGGTTTCCTATGTATACAATCATATCATCAGTGAACAGTGACAGTGTGACTTCCTCTTTACCAATTTGGATGCCCTTTATTTCTTTCTCTTGCCTGATTGCTCTGGTGAGGACTTCCAGTACTATGTTAAATAGAAGTGGTGAAAGTAGCATCCTTGTCTTGTTCCAGTTCCCAGGGGGAAAGCTTTCAACTTTTCCCCATTCAATATAGTGTTGGTCATGTGTTTGTCATAGATGCCTTTTATTATGTTGAGGTATGGCTGTATTACCTTGAGGTACGTCCCTTCTGTGCCAGTTTTGCTGAAGGTTTTAATCATGAAGGGATACTGGATTTTGTCAAATACTTTTTCTGTATCTATTGAGATGATCATGTGATTTTTGTTTTTAATTCTGTTTATGTGACGTATCACATTTATTTTTATTTTATTTAGTTATTTTTGAAACAGAGTCTTGCTCTGTCACCCAGTCTGGAGTGCGGTGGCACCATCTCAGCTCATTGCAACCTCCGCCTCCCGGGTTCAAGCGATTCTCCTGCCTCAGCCTCCTGAGTAGCTGGGACTACCTGCCACCACGTCTGGCTAATTTTTATATTTTTAATAGAAGCGGGATTTCACCATGTTGGCCAGGCTGGTCTTGAACTCCTGACCTCAAATGATTCACCCACCTCGGCCTCCCAAAGTGCTGGGATTACAGGCAAGAGCCACCACGCCCGGCCAACATTTATTGACTTGTGTATGGTAAACCATCTCTGCATCTCTGGTATGAAACTCACTTGATCATGGTGTATTACCTTTTTGATATGCTTTTGGATTCGGTTAGCTGGCATTTTGTTGAGGATTTTTGCATCTATGTTCATCAGGGATATTGGTTTCTAGTTTTCTTTACTGTCATATCCTTTCCTGGTTTTGGTATTAGGGTGATACTGGCTTCATAGAATGATTTAGGGAGGATTCCCTTTCTCTGTCTTTTGGAATAGTTTCAGTAAGATTGGTAGCAATTCTTCTTTGACTGTCTGGTAGAATTCAGCTGTGAATCTATCAGGTCCTGGACTTAAAATTTTTAAATTTTAATTTAATTAATTTATTTTTGTTTTCTTGGACTTTTTTCTTGGCAATTTTTTTTTATTACAGTTTCAGTCTCGCTACTTGTTATTAGTCTGTTCAGAGTTTCTATTTCTTCCTGATTTAATCTAGGAGGGTTGTATATTTCCAGGAATTTATCCATCTCCTCTAGATTTTCTAGTTTGCGCATATAAAGTATTCATAGTACTATTGAATGATCTTTTATATTTTTGTTATATCGGTTGTAATATCTCCTGTTTTGTTTCTAATTGAACTTACTTGAATCTTCTTCTTTTCTTGGTTAATCTTTCTAATGGTCTATCAATTGTGTTTATATTTTCAAAGAACCAGATTTTTTTTTTTTTGAGACAGAGTCTTGCTCTGTCACCCAGGCTGGAGTGCAGTGAGCCATCTTGGCTCACTGCAACGTCTGCCTCCCGGGTTCAAGTGATTCTCCTGCCTCAGCCTCCCAGGTAGCTGGGACTACAGGTGGCCCGCCACCACACCCAGCTAATTTTTTTGTATTTTTAGTAGAGATGGGATTTCACTATATTGATCAGGCTCAAACTCCTGACCTCAAATGATCTGCCTGCCTTGGCCTTCCAAAGTGCTGGGATTACAGACGTGAGCCACTGCACCACACCCAGAACCAGTGTTCTGTTTCATTAATCTTTTGTGTATGTTTGGTATTTTTTGTTTGTTTGTTACAGTTTAGTTCTGCTCTGATGTTTGTTACTTCTTTTCTTCTGCTGGGTTTGGGTTCAGTTTATTCTTGTTTCTCTAGTTCCTTGAAGTGTGACCTTAGATTTTCTGTTTGTGCTCCTTCAGATGTTTTGGTGTAGGTTTTTTTTTTTTTTTTGGGATGAGTCTCTCTCTGTCGCCCGGGATGGAGTGCAGTGGTATGATCTTGGCTCACTGCAACCTCCGCCTCTTCGGTTCAAGCAATTCTGCTGCCTCAGCCTCCTGAGCATCTGGGATTACAGGTGCCCGCCACCACGCCTGGCTAATTTTTTGTATTTTTAGTAGAGGCAGGATTTCACCATGTTGGCCAGGCTGGTCTCGAACTCCTGACCTTGTGATTTGCCCGCCTTGGCCTCCCAAAGTGCTAGGATTACAGACATGAGCCACTGCGCCTGGTGATGTAGGTATTTAATGCTGTGAACTTTCCTCTTAGCATTGCTTTTGCTGTGTCTCAGAGGTTTTAATAGGTTGTGTCACTGTTATCATTCAGTTCAAAAAATTTTTAAATTTCCGTCTTTATTTCATTGTTGACCCAAAGATTATTCAAGAGCAGAAATTTTAATTTCCATGTATTTGTTTAGTTTTAATTTTTATGTATTTTATTTATTTTTATTTATTTATTTTTTCTGAGATGGAGTCTTGCTCTGTCGCCCAGGCTGGAATGCAATGGTACGATCTCAGCTCATTGCAACCTCTGCCTCCCAGGTTCAGACAATTCTCCTGCCTCAGCCTCCCTAGTAGCTGGGATTACAGGCACGTGCCACCATGCCTGGCTAATTTTTGTATTTTTAGTAGAGGCATGGTTTTATCATGTTGGCCAGGCTGGTCTCGAACTCCTGACCTCAGGTGATCCACGTGCCTCAGCTTCCTAAAGTGTTGGGATTACAGGCATGAGCCACCACGCCTGGTCCTGTATTTGTATAGTTTTGAGGGTTCCTTTTGGAGTTAATTTTCAGTTTTATTCCACTGTGGTATGAGAGGATATTAGATAGAATTTCAATTATCTTAAATTTATTGAGACTAAATATCTGTTAAGTCCATTTGTTCTAGGGTATATTTAAGTCTATTTTTTTTTTTGTTGACTTTCTGTCTTGATGACCTGTCTACTGCTGTCAGTGGAGTACTGAAGTCCCCCACTATTGTTGTGTTGCTGTGTATTTCATTTCTTAGGTCTCTAGTAGTAATTGTTTTACAAATTTTGGAGCTCCAGGGTTAGGCACATATATAGGATTGTGATATTTTCCTGTTGGACGAATCCTTTTTTTCATTATATAATGTCCTTCTCTGTCTTTTTGAACTGTTATTCCTTTAAAGTTTGTTTTGTCTGACATAAGAATAGTTATTCCTGCCCACTTTTGATTTCCATTTGTGTAGAATATCTTTTTCTACCCCTTTACCTTAAGTTTATGTGAGTTCTTATGCATTAGGTGAGTCTCTTGAAGGCAGCAGATACTTGGTTTGTGGGTTGTTATCCATTCTGCCATTCTGTGTCTTTTAAAAGGAGCATTTGGGCCATTTATATTCAATGTTAATACAGTATTGAGATGTAAGGTACTGTTCTATTCATAATGCTAGTTGTTGCCTAAATACCTTTTTTAAAAAAATATTCTGTTATTGTTTTATAGGTCCTGTGAAATTTATGCTTTAAGGAGGTTCTATTTTGGTGTATTTTGAGGTTTTGTTTCAAGGTTTAGAACTCCTTTTAGCATTTCTTGTAGTGTGTCTTTCATTTCTTGTAGTGGCCACTTCTCTCAGCATTTGTTTATCTGAAAAAGACTATCTCTCCTTCATTTATGAAGCCTAGTTTTGCTGAATACAAAATTCTTGCCTGACAGTTATTTTGTTTCAGGAAACTAAAGATAGGACCCCAATCCCTTCTGGCTTGTAAGGTTTCTGCTGAGAAATCAGCTGTTAATCTGTTAGGTTTTCCCTTATAGGTTATCTGAGGCTGTTGTCTCACAGCTCTTAAGTTTCTGTCCTTCATCTTGACTTTAGATAACCTGATAACTATGTACCTAGATAATGATCGTTTTGTGATGAATTTCCTAGGTGTTCTTTGAACTTCTTGTATTTGGGTGTCTAGATCTCTAGCAAGGCCAGGGAACTTTTCCTCAATTATTTCCTCAAATAAGTTTTTCAAACTTTTATGTTTCTCTTCTTCCTCAGGAACACCAATTATTCTTAGTGTTGGCTGTTTAACATAATCCCACATTTCTTGGAGGCTTTGTTCATTTTTAAAAATTTTTTTCTTTGTTTTTGTCTGATTGGGTTAATTTGAAAGCTTTGTCTTCGAGCTCTGAAGTACTTTCTTCTACTTGTTCTAGTCTATTATTAAAATTTTCCAGTGCATTTTGTATTTCTCTAAGTGTGTCTTTCATTTCCAGAATTTGTGATTGCTTTTTCTTTATGATATCTGTTTCTCTCTGGAGAATTTTTCATCCATATCTTGTATTTTTTTAAATTTCTTTAAGTTGATTTTCACCTTGTTCTGGTATCTCCTTGAATAGCTGAATAATCAACCTTCTGAATTCTTTATCTGGCAATTCAGAAATTTCTTCCTGGTTTGGATCCATTGCTGGGGAGCTAGTATGATTTTTGGGGGGTTTTATAGAACCCTGTTTTGTCATATTACCAGAATCACTTTTCTGGTTCCTTCTCATTTGAGTAGGCTGTTTCAGTGGAAAGGTCTGAAACTCAAGGCCTCTGTTCAGATTCTTTTGTCCCACAGGCTGATCCCTTGATGTTGTGCTCTCTCCCTTCCTCTAGGGATGGGGCTTGGGGCTTCCTAAGAGCTGGATTGGTGTGATTGTTATTGCTCTTCTGGTTCTAGTCACACTGTGGAGCTACCAGGCCCTAGGGCTGGTGCTGAAGAATGTCTGCAGAGTCCTGTGATGTAATCCATCTTAAGGTGTCCCAGCCATTGATACGAGCACCTGCTCTGGTAGGGGTGGCAGGGCAGTAAGTAGACTCTGTGAGAGTCCTTGGTTGTAGATATATTTAATGTGTCAGCTTTCTTGAATGCTGGTTATGCTAGTAGTGAAGTTGTCATGTGGACAGACTCAGGACCTCTGGTTAGCCAGGATGCTGCAGGCAGTGGTATATTAGCTGTTATTTTATCTTTCCTGGGAGCAGGATTATTTTGTCATGAGTTGCTGTAATGGCCTGAGTTAGTTGGCTTTCAGCCAGGAGGTGGTACTTTCAAGAGAGCACTAGCTGTGGTGCTAGTTGGGGGATCTAAGTTTGTCTTAAGTTGGCCAGGGTAAGTATTCTGGTTTCTCAGGCAATGGGTGGGGCATAAAGCTCCCAAGAATTTCTGTCTTTTGTGTTCAGCAACCAGGGCAGGTAGATAAATACCATCAGGTAGGGGAAGGGTTAGGTGGATATGGGCTCAGACTCTCCTTGGGTGGGGCTTGCTGTAGCCACTGTAGGGGATGGGGGGTGGTTCTTGGGCCAATAGGGTTATGTTCTGGAGAGGATTATGGCTGCCTCTGCTGTGTCATATAGTTCGCCAGGGAAGTGGGGGATAGCTGGTAATGAAAGGCTTCACCCAGCTCCCATGCAGTTGGTGAGGCTGATGTTACTTCTGTGGTGCACCCCCTCACTCCTCAGACCTTGCCCCTGAATGTAAGTTTCCCCGGTGAGAAAGCGAGCATGGCTTTCAGGCCCTGCCCCTCCCTGTCTGTGCACTGGGCAGCTTTTGTGCTCGTATCTGCAGCAGTTCCCATTCGTTTCCTGGATTCTGCTTAAGAAAATTCATGCCCGGTCAAAATTATTATGAGTTTCATTTGGAAGCTTTTTTCCCCCATGACCCTCCCTAATTCTGCTGTCTGCTTTCTCTGAGGGCCCCTGTGAGATGTAGTCAGGAATGGCTTCCCTGGGCTTGAGCTGGAGACTGGGAGTGCCTGCAAGGCTCTTTCTGCTGCTGCTTCTACTTTTATATTTCGCTCGGCTCTCTAAATCCATTTCAGCTGTAGGTAAGGTTAAATCCTTCTCCTGTGATCTGGATTTTCAGATTCCCCAATGGGGAATGTGTGTTCAGAGGCAGGTTTTGCCCGCCTCTCACACTTTGGGAGCTCATGGTTTTTTGCCTGTCTCATGGAATTTGCAGAGCTGTGTGGCTTCTTTCAATGGATCTGTTTGGCTGTGGCAAATTCTTGAAATCAGAGAGCAATGAAGTTTGCTGCATAGATTGACTCTTCATGAAAGATTTCTCTGTAGCATTTTAGCCATGGTAGAACTTTCTTTAGCCATGGTAGAACTTTCTTCAGGGTTGGAGTCAATTCTCTCCAACCCTGCTGCTGCTTTATCAATTAAGTTTATGTAATATTCTAAATCCTTTGTTGTCACTTCAGCAATATTCACATCTTCACGGGGGCCAGATTCCATATCAGGAAACCACTTTGCTCATTTGTAAGAAGCAACTCCTCATCTGTTAAAGTTAATCATGAGATTGCAGCAATTTGGTCACATCTTCAGGCTCCACTTTAAAAAATGTTTGTATTGGCCAGGTGCGGTGGCTCACACCTGTAATCCTAGCACTTTGGGAGGCCAAGGCGGGCGGATCACCTGAGGTCAGGAGTTCAAAACCAGCCTGGCCAACATGGTGAAACTGCGTCTCTACTAAAAGTATAAAAATTAGCTGGGCATGGTGGCAGGCACCTGTAAACCCAGCTACTCATGAGGCTGAGGGAGGAGAATCACTTGAACCCGGGAGATGGAAATTGCAGTGAGCCAAGGTCGTGCCACAGTATTTCAGCCTGTGTTACAGAGTAAGACTCCGTCTCAAAAAAAAACCAAAAACAGTTATTTATTTATATTTTTTTGAGACAGCATCTCACTGTGTCCTCCAGGTTGGAATGCAATAGCATGATCATGGCTCACTGCAGCCTCGAACTCCTGGGTTCAAGCGATTCTCCCATCCCCGCCTCCTGAGTAGCTGGGACTACAGGTGTGTGCTATTATGCCTGGCTAACTTTCAGGCTCCACTTCTAATTCTAGTTCTTTTGCTATTTCCACTACATCTGCAGTTACTTATTCCATTGAAGTCTTGAACTCCTCAAAGTCATCCATGAGGGTTATAATAAACATTTCAAATTCTCTTGTTGATACTTTGACTTT
Organism: Pongo abelii; assembly: GCF_028885655.2. NCBI lineage: Eukaryota > Metazoa > Chordata > Mammalia > Primates > Hominidae > Pongo > Pongo abelii. The sequence goes on along the minus strand of NC_071990.2, from coordinate 89,669,075 downwards.
CTCCTATGAATCATGAATATTCTTAATGGCATCTAGAATGGTGAATCCTTTCCAGAAAGTTTTTGATTTATTTTGCCCAGATTCATCAGAGGAATTACTATATATGGCAGTTATAACCTTATGAAATGTATCTCTTAAATAATAAGACCTTTTTTAGGGAACCCACTCTGTAAAGACAAACAAAAATAATATAGGACTTGGAAATTGAAACTATCCCTTGATCCATGGGCTGCTATGTTAGTAGGCATGGAACCAACATTAATCTCCCTGTACATTTCCATCAGAGTTCTTAGGTGCCTAGGTGCATAGTCAGTGAGCAGTAATATTTTGGAAGGAATCTTTTTTTCTGAGTAGTAAGTCTCAACAGTGGGGTTCAAAAAATTCAGTAAAACATTCTGTAGACAGATGGGATGTCATCCAGGCTTTTGTTGTTCATTGATAGAGCACAGACAGAGTAAATTTAGCATAATTCTTAAGGGCCCTAGTATTTTCAGAATGGTAAACGAGCACTGGCTTCAACTTAAAGTTACCAGCTCCTAACAAGTCAGCCTGTCCTTTGAAGCTTTGAATCTAGGCATTGACTTCTCTCTAGCTATGAAAGTCCTAGATAGCATTTTCTTCTAATAGAAGGCTGTTTTGTCTACACTGAAATCCTGTTGTTTAGTGGAGCCATGTTCATCAACTATCTTAGCTATATCTTCTGGATAATTTGCTGCAGCTTCCATAACAGCACTTTACCTTGTACCTTTATGTTAGAGAGATGGCTTCTTTCCTTAAACCTTGTGAATCAACCTCTGCTAGCTTCAGATGTTTCTTCTGCAGCTTCCTTACCTCTCTCAGCCTTCATAGAATTGAAGGGAGTTGCTGCCTTGGTCAAGATTAGGCTTTGGCTTAAATGGAAATGTTGTGGCTGGTGTGATCTATTCAGACCACTGAAATTTTCTCCATATCAACAATAAGACTGTTTCGCTTTTGGCCGGGCATGGTGGCTCACGTCTGTAATCCCAGCACTTTGGGAGTCCGAGGTGGGCGGATCACGAGGTCAGGAGTTCGAGACCGGCCTGGCCAATATGGTGAAACCTCGTCTCTACTAAAAATACAAAAAAATTAGCCGGGCGTGGTGGCGCTCACCTGTAGTCCCAGCTACTTGAGGGGCTGAGGCAGGAGAATCGTTTGAACCTGGGAGGTGGACAGAGGTTGTAGTGAGCCGAGGTTGTGCTACTGACTCCAGCCTGGGCGACAGAGCAAGACTCCGTCTCAAAAAAAAAAAAAAAAAGACTGATTATTTCACTTTCTTATCATTTGTGTGATTTGTGTGTTCACTGGAGTAGCACTTGTAACAGCCTCCAAGAGCTTTTCATTTTCATTCACAGCTTGGCTAACTGGTGCAAGAGGCCTAGCTTTTGGCATATCTGGGCTTTCAATGTACCTTCTTCACTGAACTTTATCATTTCTAGTTTTTGATTTAAATGAGAGACATACGATACTTCATTTCACTTGAACACTTAGAGGCCATTGTAGGGTTATTAATTGGCCTAATTTCAATATTATTGTGTCTTAGGAAATAGGGAGGCTCCAGGAGAGGGAGGGAGATGGAGGAATGGCCGCTCAGTGGAGCAGTGAGAACACATACAGCATTTATTTTTTAAGTTTGCCATCTTATGGGTGTTGTTCATGGCACTCCAAAATAATTACAGTTGTAACATCAAAGATCACTGATCATAGATCACTGTAACAAATATAATAATAATAAAAAAGCTTGAACTATTGTGGAAATTACCAAAATGTGGCACAGACACAAAATAAGCACATACTGTTGGATAAATTACGCTGATAGACTTGATAGACAAAAGGTTGCCACAGACCTTCAATTTATTTAAAAATGCAGTATCTGTGAAGTGCAGTAAAGCAAAGTATGCCTGTAATACTAGTTTCCCTCATATACAACTGCCCAAAACTCAGGCGTTCCAATCAAACTATATTTCTTGCTCATATCGGAATGTGTTGTATCAGGCAACTTTCCCAGGCTACTCTTCTCTGATTAGCAACTTGCTAGACTCTTTCCATCTTTGATGCTGTCATCTTAAACATGTGACTTCTAAAGTTGCTATGAAAGGGGAGGAGCAGGCATGGGTGATCTCTCAGGGGGTTTTATGGCCAGGCTTGGTAGTCGTATAGCTAACTTTGGCTCGTATCCCATTGGCCAGAATCCAGATACGTGGCCCTCACTCAACTACAAGAGAAGCTGAGAAAGCTAGTCTTTCATTGTGTCCTGGAAGAAGAAAGTAAATTGAATGTGATGAACAGATAGTATCATTTCTACCATGGCAATAGATAAAACTTCTCCCAGGCAGAGACCATAGAGAGAGTAGAGAAGGTCCACAGTGGAACCCATAGAAACCTGACATTTAGAAGTTGGTTAAAGAAAAAAGAGGGAACAAAGGAGTTGAGGACGAATAGCTAGAAATTGATGGAGGTGTTAGGTGGGTGATTGAAACTAACAGGAGTTTGGGTGTCATGGAAGGCAGGACAGTTTTTCAAGAAGGAAGAAGTTGTCAGATATGTGAAATGCTGCTGAAATGTTAAGATACCAGAAAAGTTGGTAAAATCTGTTGGTGACTGTGACAAATATTTTCAGTGGGAATGTGGGATCAGAAGCCAGATTGGAGTGGATTAATGAGCTACTTGGTTGCAAGTCTCTTAGAGAGTTGTAGTGGATTGCTGAGGAATATGTGTAGATGGCTCTGAGACCTGTCTAAGAGGCTAATTGCTACCTTTCCTACCTTTCAGATAGAGTGGCCAAAAGAGTGGGGATAGAGTGGCCAAAAGGAATGATCAGAAGTGACTTGAGAATGGCCAGCTGACCTGAGGAGGAGGCAGGGGTTGGAACATTGAAGATGTAGGACTATCTTCATCAACTACCAAGGCCGTGGATGGGCTTTAGTCATATCAGCAGATGCTGCTGGGATGGAAACTAACAATGCCCAAAGACCAGATGCAATACAGTTCAGTTTACTGGAGCAAGAGAGGAAAAAGATGGTGTACAAAATAGCATTTGCCCCCCTTTCCCCCAATGCCAGGTTCTCTACCTTTGAGGAATGTAGTCACATTCAGGAGAATCCTGATTTGACTGTGGGCTATCTTGAATGGGAGCTCAAAAGCTAAATTATGCACAGTTATAGAGAAGTAAAGTCTACACTCTTGCTCACACATGTATACATAAATGAATTGGAGGTAATGAAGTAAAGATAGGAGTATGTGTATTAAACTTTTAAAAAAGTTTGGTTATGAAGAGGAGTAAAAATGAAGCATAAGTTGGAGGATAAGGGAGAGTTTAGGGCTTGTTTAAATGCTGATGGGAATGAGCCAGCAGATGTGTGAGATGCTGAAGATGTTGGGGGTGGGGGTTGGGAGAGGAAGAAAGGATTGATTGGTGGCCCTTGAAAGGCAAGATGGTAAGGAAATCCCAAGCAGAAGGGAGGATTTTTAATGGGAGGAGGAGTATGGGCTCAGATACAGAAAGGTTTATAGATTAACTGCAAAGGCAAGGCAAGTTTCTGCCTAACGGTGGAGAGGCATTGTTGAAGAGCAGTTTAATTCATGGACTCTACATCTGTAGTCTTCATTTGAATCACTGTTTTTACCATTTATTAGTGGTGTGACATGCAGCAAGTTACTTAATCACTCTTGCTTTGTTCTCCTCATCTGTAAAATGAGGAATAATAACAATACTTATTGTTAGGAGTAAATGAGTGAATTATGTACAATATTTTAAACAGTGTCTGGCATGTGGTAAACATACACAATTAGCTTTAATTATTATGGTTTCTTTTTTTTTTTCTTTTCAGTGAAGTCTAACTTAAAGTTGTCAGTTGAAAAGGGGATGTTTTAGGAATGAGGAAAAGATGTAAAATATTTATCATAAAGGAGAGCTAGTGATGTGTGGTAGGATTGCCTTTGATATTGGTGATTATGAAGTATAGTGTCACCCATCTTTTGTGCTGTGAGATTTGCTCTAGGAGGCCTCAGCTACATATGTGTAGGCACAAAGAAGTCAGGTGGTTAAGTTCATTGAGGTCTGGATTTTTCTCAGGTGAGTGTGACTGGGTAATGGGGGCAGAGCAAGGAGGTTAAGGGTATTTACAGGGGACTAATTATGTTGATCCACTGTGGGCTCTGATGTTGGATAAGAAGGAAAGGGAACCCTGAAAGAGCTGATGGAAATAGGATTGGACTTCTGAGACAGTAGTAAGAGGGAGAGAAAGTCTGATGGGATGAATCTTCTTATTTATTTATTTTTTTAATTTATTATGTTTATTGCTTATGGTGTATATTTTCCTAATAGAATATAAACACTATGAGGGCAGGGCTTTTCTGTTTTTTGTTTGTGTGTTTTTTTTTTTTTTCCTTTTCGCTAATGTAATCCATGCGCCTAGAACAATGCTTGGTACATAGTAGATACCCACTATGTATCTGTTAAACTAAATGAAGTGAAAGAAACCTAAATCAGATGATGGTGGAGGTGGTGAGAAGTGGTCAGATTCTGGATGTATTTTGAACGTGGAGCTACAGGATTTGCTGATGGATTGGATGTTGGGTGTGAGAAAAGGAGAATAGTCAAGGATAACCTAAAAGGTTTTGGTCTTGAGCTGCTAAAAGAATGATGTTACTATTTGCTGAGATAGGGAAGACCATGAAGGGAGCAGGTTTTAGAGTTTGAATATTAAGAGACGAGATTTGGATATCAAATCTGAGACATCTGTTAGACATAAAGTAGAGGCTCAGTAGGCAGTTGATATCCATCTAGAGTTAAGGGAGTGATTTGAACTGGAAATATAAATTGTAAGTCATTAGCACATTGATGGCTTTTAAAGCCATGAGACTAGATGAGACACCAAGGGAGTGAATGAAAATATAAAAGAGGTCCAAGGATTGAGTCCTGAGACAAAACATAGAGGAGTCAGGGTGAGAGGGGGAGCCACTAAAGTAGACTGAGAAGGAGAGGCCAGAGAGCTAGAAGGAAAACCAGGAGGATATAATAGTATTCTGGAAGTCATGTGAAAAAAGTGGTTCAGGAATTCCCTCTTTTGTCAAAAAGTGACCAGTTGTTTCTTATGTTGCTGAGAGCTTAAGGTGAGAACTGAGAGTTGACCATTTGATTTAGCAATGTGGAGGTTATGGGTGACTTTGATTTTGTAGAAAACAAAATCTTAAAAAATTATTTTTTCATGAAATTTAGCTTAAAGCCTTTGGACAGATGTTAAGACTTCACTTAGGCAGATAATATTGTTTTTATTGTGTTTGAAAATGTAAGGCCAGGCTCAATGGCTCATGCCTATAATCCCAGCATTTTGGGAGGCCGAGGTAGGCAGATTGCTTGAGCTTAGGAGTTCGAGACCAGCCTGGGCAACATGGTGAAACCTCATCTCTACAAAAAATACAAAAAATTAGCTGAGTGTGATGGTGTGCGTCTGTAGTCCCAGCTACTGGGGGGCTGAGGTGGAAGGATTGCTTGAGCCCAGGAGGTTGAGGCTGCAGGGGCTGACATCACGCCACTGCACTCCAGCCTGGGCAACAGAGTGACACCCTGTCTCAAAAATAATATGCATACATGTATCAGTTAAAATAGATTTTAAAAAAATTGGTTAGAGGTGACTTCCTCTTTGCTATACTGTCATTCAGAAAAAAAGGTCAAAAAAAGTCAGTTTTTCTAGCTGAAATAACCACTGATAGTTGTTTGAAGGATGATTTTGGTTAGCATCCTCTCAGAATGATGTCATATTCTAGCATGGTCTTTATCCTGAGATATAGAATAAAGTCTACAACTTTTTAGTATCAGGTTGGTGAAAGTTCCAACCTGATAATAAAAAGCGTATAGGGCATATAATCCCAGCACTTTGGGAGGCTGAGGTGGGTGGATCGCTTGAGCCCAGGAGTTTGAGACTAGCCTGGACAACATAATGAGACCCTGACAACGTGCTCCCCCCAGCAAAAAAATTAGCTGGGTATGGTGGTGTGCACCTGCAGTCCCAGCTACTTGGGAGGCTTAGGCAGGAAGATTGCTTATGTTTTTAAGAGTTTTAAATTAATAAATTTTTTAATGTAATGGTGTAGAACTTAGATAATGGAAGTTCTACACCACTACATTAAAAAAGTTATTAATTTAGATAATGGAAGTTCTATTCACTGGTAATTTTTCTTTTGCTGTTATATTTGATTGTCAATTTTTATAATTTTTTTGTCCTTGGCTGAGGCAGGAGAATGGCCTGAACCTGGGAAGTGGAGCTTGCAGTGAGCCGAGATTGCGCCACTGCACTTCAGCCTGGGCTACAGCGAAACTCCGTCTCAAAAAAAAAAAAAAAAAAAAAAGATGTAGGGTAGTATCTTTTAAAAGTATAGTTTAAATTGAGAGTACTTTATGAACACTTGCATTTTTAGATTGCTTTTCAATTTAAAATGTTTTAAGAGGCCGGGTGCAGTGGCTCATGCCTGTAATTCCAGCACTTTGGGAGGCCGAGGTGGGTTGATTGCTTGAGCCCAGGAGTTTGAGACCAGCCTGGGCAACGTGGTGAAACCCTGTCTCTACTAAAAACACAAAAATTAGCTGGGCTTGGTGGTACACACCTGTAATCCTAGCTACTTGGGAGACTGAGGCAAGATAATTGCTTGAACTTGGGAGGCAGAGGTTTCAGTGAGCCGAGATTGCACCACTGCACTCTATCCTGGGGGACAGAGCGACACTTGGTCTCAAAAAAAAAAAAAAAAAAAAAAAAAGGTTTTAAGAAGGCAATATTTGAGAATTGTTAATTATAGAATTTTAATCTGAAACATTTCCTTTTATGGAAATTATTACCTATCTTTGTTGTTTAGGAAGATTTTTACCTCTGAAGACAATGTTAGGACCAAGATATGATAGTCAAGTTGCTGAAGAAAATCGGTTCCATCCCAGCATGCTCTCAAATTACCTAAAGAGCCTAAAGGTAAGAAACAAAACTTATTTTTGTCACTGATTTAATATACTTTGTTCGCTCTTGTTCTTCAGGTGGCTTTTAAAAAAATCTTATTATTTTAAAATAATTAATAGACTCAAGGGAAGTTGCAGTAATTGTACATAGAATTCTGTGAACCCTTCTCCCAGCTTCTCACAATGGTGTCATTTTTTATATAATTGTAGTACAATATCACAAGCAGGAAGTTGACATTGATACAGTATTGTTAACTGATTGCAGATCTTATTTACTTTTTATATGCATTTGTGTGTGTGTGTAGTTCAGTACAGTTTGATCTCATGTGTAAATTCATGGTAGTGATTATAGAACTGCTGCATCTCCACAGAGGAATTCCCTCATGCTACCTCTTTATAGTCAGACTCTCTCCTCACCCTGTCCCTCTACTCTGGCAGCTGCTAATTTGTTCTCCATGTGTAGTTTTTCCATTTAAGAGAATGCCCACCTGACATCCCAGCCTCCAGCAAAACTTACTATAGCCTCCACTAACAACCACACCCTGAGCTACCAAGGAAACGGACTCTGTTTACAGTTGAAGAAACCATACAGAGACTACACTACTGCATGCATCCAGAATCATAACCAAAGTGCTTTACCTGACCAACACCACAGATACAGCTTCAGGAAAAAGTCCTTCCCTCCAAAAGCTAATTCCAAAAATTGGGACTGGGGCTGGGCGCCGTGGCTCATGCCTGTAATCCCAACATTTTGGGATGCTGAGGCAGGTGGATCACTTGAGGATAAGTGTTTGAGACCAGCCTGGCCAACATGGCAAAAACCTGTCTCTACTAAAAATACAAAAATTAGCCAGGCATTGTGGTGTGTGCTTGTAATTCCAGCATACTCAGGAGGCTGAGGCACAAGAATTGCTTGAACCTGGGAAGCGGAGGTTGCAGTGAGCCAAGATCACATACCAGTGCACTCCAACCCGGGCAACAGAGTGAGACTCTGTCTCAAAAAAAAAGAAAAGAAAAAAAAAAAAAGAAAAACTGGGGCTGGGATGGTGGCTCATGCCTGTAATCCCAGCACTTTGGGAGACTGAGGCAGGAGGATCGCTTGAGGCCAGGAGTTTGAGACCAGTGTGGGCAGCATAGGGAGACCCTGTCTCTACAAAAAATAAAAAAAAAAAAATTAGCTGGGCATGGTGGTGTGTGCCTGTAGTCCCAGCTACTTGGGAGGCCGAGGTGGGAGGATCACTTGAACCCAGGAGGTTGAGGCTGTAGTGAGCCATGATTACCCACTGCAGCCTGGGCGATAGTGCAGCCGTGTCTCAAAAAAAAGGAGAAGTGAGTGTTACACCAGATGTGCAGATATCAAGGTAAGGACATGGCAAACATGAAAGAGCAAGAAATATGCCACCTCCAAAGGAACACAATAATCCTTCAGCAGCAGATAAAAAATTCATAATCCTTCAGCAGCATAATAAAAAAAATTCATGAAATGGTGGACAGATAATTCAAAATTTTGATACTAAGGAAGCTCTGTGTAAGAAAGAAGAGAATACTGAAAAGCAATACGGAATACTGAAAAGCAATACAAATCAGAAAAACAATTCAGGGTATGAATAAGAAGTTTACCAGAGATAGATATCAGAAATTCAAACAAATTCAGGAAATGAAGAATTCATTGAATGAAATAGAAAATAGATCAAAAGCTTCAATAATAGACTAGATCAGGCAGAAGAAAGAATCTCAGAACTTGAAGACAGGTCTTTGGAAGTAACCCAGCAAGACAAAAATAAAGATAAAAGGCTAAAAAAGAATGAGCAAAGCCTTCTTGAGATATAGGACACCAGAAAGTGACCAAATATTCAAACTTTTGGTGTTCCAGAAGATGAAGAGAAAACAAAAGGGTTAGAAAACCTATTTAATGAAATAATAGATGAAAACTTTCTAAGTTTCACAAGAGGTTTAGACATCCAAGAGGATCAAAGATCCCCCAAAAGATAATGTCTAAAGAGGTCTCCACAACACATTATAGTCAAACTGTTAAAAGTCAGAGAGAAAATTCAAAAAACATGAAGAGTGTCTAGTCATTTATAAGAGAGCTCCCATTAGACTAATAGTGGACTTCACAGGAAAAACCTTATAGGACAAGCGAGAGTAGAGGATATATTCAAAGTTCTGAAAGAAAACGCCTACCACCCAAGGATACCATACCCAGCAAAGTTATTCTTTCTTCATAAATGAAGGAGAAATAAAGTCTTTCCCAGACAAGCAAAAGCTGAGGGAATTCACCACCACTAGACTGGTCCTGTAAGAAATGCCTTAGAGAGTCCTGTACCTGAAATTGAAAGACTAGTAACTGTCATCATGAAAACACAAAAATATAAATAAAAACCACTGACAGAGCAAACACATCAACAATGAAGGGGAAAAACTCAAATGTTACCACTACACAATACCACCAAACCACAAAGATGAAGCAATAAGAGAGAAAGAAAGGACAAAGAATATACAAAACAACCAGAAATAAATAAAATGACAGGAATAAGCCTTCACATATTAATAATAACCTTGAATGTAAGTGGATTACACTTTCCATTTAAAAGATGTAAACTGGCCGAAGGGATATAGAAACACGACCTATCCATACACTGCCTACAAGAAACTCATCTCAACTGTAAAGACACACGTAAACTGAAAGTAAAGGGATGGAAAAAGTGTTCCATGCAAATGGAAACCAAAGGTGAGCAGGAGTAGCTAAACTTATATCAGATAAAACAGACTTTAAGTCAAAAACAGTAAAAGGAGATAAAGAAGGTCATTATATAATGATAAAAGGATCAGTTTGGCAAGAGGATATAACAATTCTAAACATATATGCACTCAACATCAGAGTACCCAGATATATAAAGCAAATATTATTAGATCTAAATGGAGATATAGTCTCCCGTACAATAGTAGTTGGAGACTTCAACACCCCACTGTCATCATTAGACAGATCGTCAAGACAGAAAATTAACAAACATTGGATTTAAAGTGCACATTAGACTAAATGGACCTAACAGACATTTACAGAACATTTCATCCAGTAGCTATAGAATACACATTTTTCTCATGAGGAAATGGAACAATCTCTAGGATAGACCATATGTTAGGACACAAAACAAGCCTTAACAAATAAAAAAGTCAAAATCATATTGCATACCTTCTTAGACCACAATGGTAGAAAAGCTAGAAGTCAATAATAAGGGACTTTGGAAATTGTACAAATACATGGAAATTAAACATGCTCCTGAATGACCATTTGGTCAAGGAAGAAATTAAGGTGGAAATAAACCTCTTGAAACACATGAAAATTGAAACACAACATACCAAAACCTAAGAAGTACAGCAAAAGCAGTGCTAAGAAGGAAGTTTATAGCAATAAGTGCCTACATCAAAAATGTAGAAGGATTCAAATAAATAATGATGCACCACAAGGAACTAGAAAAGCAAGAACAAACCAAAAATTTGTAGAAGGAAAGAAATAATAAAGATCAGAGCAGAATTAAACAAAATAGACACACACAAAAAATACAAAGAATCAACAAAATGAAAAGTTGGTTTTTTTGAAAGGATAAACCAAATCAATAAATCCATTGCTAGACCAACCAAGAAAAACGAGAGAAGACCCAAGTAAACTAAATCAGAAATGAGAAAGAGAATATTACACTTGATACCACAGAAATACAAAAGATCATCAGAGACTATTTTTTTTTTTGAGATGGAGTTTTGCTCTTGTTGCCTAGGCTGGAGTGCAATGGTGGGATCTCGGTTCACCGTAACCTCCGCTCCCAGGTTCAAGTGATTCTCCTACCTCAGCCTTCTGAGTAGCTGGGATTACAGGCATGTGCCACTGCGCCTGGCTAATTTTTTGTATTTTTTAGTTGAGATGGGGTTTCTTCATGATGGTCAGACTGGTCTTGAACTCCCGACCTCACGTGATCTGCCTGCCTCGGCCTCCTAAAGTGTTGGGATTACAGGCGTGAGCCACCGCGCCCGGCCCATCAAAGACTATTATGAACAAGTATACACTAACTGGAAAACCTGGCAGAGGTGGATAAGTTCCTAGATATATACAGCCTACCAAGATTGAATCAGGAAGAAATAGAAAAGCTGAGCAGACCAATAACAGGTAAGGAGATTTAATCAGTAATAAAACGTTTCCCAACAAAAAGTCTAGGACTGGATGCCTTCACCACCAAATTCTACCAAACTTTTAAGGTAGAACTTTTAAGGTAGAACTAATACCAATCCTCATAATAATCCTCAAAAGATTGAAGAGGAGGGAATTCTAACTCATTCTGTAAAGCTAGCATTATGTTTACCAAAACCACAACAAAAAGAGAAAACAGGCCAGTATCTCTGATGCAATGATGGTTCAGCATATGCAAATCAATAAATATGATACATTACATCAATAAAATGAAGGACAAGCACCATGTGATCATCTCAATAGAGTCAGACAAAGCATTTGATAAGAATCAACATCCCTTCATGATAAAAACTCTCCACAAACTAGGCATAGAGGGAACATACCTCAACATAATAAAGACCATATATGACAAGCCCACAGCTAATGTCATACTAATTGGGGAAAAGCTTTCAGCTTTTGCCCTGAGAATTAGAACAAGACAAGGATGTCCACTCATTCATCATGGGATTGGAAGTACTATCTAGAGCAGCCAGGCAAGAGAAAGAAATAAAAGGCATCCAAATTGGAAAAAAAGTCAAACTGTCCCTCATTGCTGATGATATAATCTTAATCTCGAAAAACTTAATGACTCCACCAGAAAACTCCGAGATCTGATGAGAAATTCAGTAAAGTTGCAGGATACAGAATCAACATACAGGCTGGACAGTGGGTCACACCTTTGACCCCAAAGTGCTTTGGGAGGCTAATGTGGGAGGATTGCTTTAGGCTAAGAGTTCAAGAACAGACTGGACCCCAAAGTGAGACCCCCATCTCTACGAAATATTTTTTAAAAATGTAAAAGTTATCCAGGCACAATGGTGTGTTCTTCTAGTTCCAGCTACACAGGAGGCTGAAGTGGGAGGATCACTTGAGCCCAGGTGTTCCAGGCAATGGTGAGCCATGATTGAGCCACTGCACTTCAACTTGGGCAAAAGAATGAGACCCTGTCTTTGAAAGAAATACACAAAAAAAGAAATCAACATAGAAAAATCAGTAGTGTTTCTGTATGCTGATACTGAACTAGCTGAGAAAGAAATCAAGAAGGCAATCCCATTTATAAGAGCTACAAAAAGAGTAAAATACTCAGAAATAAATTTAACCAAGGAAGTGAAAGATCTGTACAAGGAAAACTAGAACAGTGATGAAAGAAATTGAATGGAACACAAACAAATAGAAAGACCTCCATGCCCATGGATTGGAATAGTTAATATCGTTAAAATGACCATACTTTCCAAAGCAATCTGCATATTCAGTGCAATCCCTATAAAAATACCAATGACATTTTTTATAGAAATAGAAAAAACTCCTAACTTTTTAATTTTATTAAAAAAACCTTTTTTTAAAGATGGGGTTTCACTGTGTTGCCTAGGCTGGTCTTGAACTCCTGAGCTCAAGCAGTTCTCCCACCTTGGCCTCCCAATGTGCTAGGATTACATGCATGAGACACTGCACCCCACCTGAATCCTAACATTTATATGGAACCTGAAATGAGCCTGAATAACCAAAGCAATCTTGAGCAAAAGGAACAAAGCTGTGGGCATCACACAACTTTACAGTATATTACAAGGCTATAGTAACCAAAACAGCATGGCATTGGTATAAAAACAGACTAATGGAACAGAATAGAGAATCCAGAAATAAATGCACGCATTTACAGCCAACTGATTTAGACAAAGGCACCAAGAACATACATTGGGGACAGGACACTCTTTAATAAATGGTGCTGGGAAAATTGGATATCCATATACAGAAGAATAAAACTGGACCTTTATCTCTCACCATATACAAAATCAAATCAAGATGGATTAAAGACTTTAAATGTAAGACCTGAAAGCATAAAACAGTAGTTTTGAGATGAAAACATAGGGAAAACACCATAGGACATTGGTTTAGCAACAATTTTATGGCTAAGACCTCAAAAACACAACTCAAACAACAATAGACAAATGGGATGATGTGAAACCGGAGAGCTTCTGGGCTGGGTACAATGGCTTACACCTGTAATCCCAGCACTTTGGGAGGCCAAGGTGGGAGGATTACTTGAGGCCAGGAATTGGAGAACAGCCTGTGCAACAGAGTGAGACCTTATTTCTTGGTGGCACATACCCTGTGGTCCCAGCTACTTGGGAGGCTGAGGCAGGATGACTGCTTGAGCCCAGTAGGTCAAGGCTGCAGTGATTCACATTCACACTACTGTACTCCAGCCTGGTTAATGAGTGAGACTCTGTTTCAAAAAATAAAATAAAAAAGCTTCTGCACAGCAAAGGAAACAACAGAGTGAAATAACAACCTATTGAATAGGAGAATATATTTGCAAACTTCTGAGGGATTAGTATCCAGAATATACAAAGAACTGGAAACAGCAGGAAAAAAATCCCATTAAAAAGTGGGCAAAGATGTGAATAGACATTTCTCAAAGGAGGACATACAAATGGCCAACAGATATATGAAAAAATGCTGAAAAAAAGCTCAACATTACTAATCATCAGGAAGATGCAAATCCAAACCACAATGAAATATCATCTTGCACCAGTTAGAATGGCTGTTTTATGACCAGGTACAGTGGCTCATGTCTGTAATCCTAGCACTTTGGGAAGCTGAGATGGATAGGAGAATTACTTGAGGCCAGGAGTTTGAGACCAGCCTTGATAACATAACGAGACTCCATCTTTAAAAAAATTCAAAAAATTAGCCAGACATGAGGTACATGCCTGCCATCTTACCTACTCAGGAGACTGAGGTGGAGGGATCCCTTAACCCCAGAAGATTGAAGTTACAGTGGTGAGCTATGATTGTGCTACTGCACTCCAGCCTGGGTGGCAGAGCAAATCCCTGTCTCTCTCTCAAAAAAACAAAACAAAACTATTATAAAGACAAAAACCAACAGATGCTGGCAAGGATGTGGAGAAAAGAGAACTCTTATATGCTGTTGGTTGGAATGTAAATTAGTACAGCCACCATGGAAAACAGTATGGAAATTTCTCAGAAAACTAAAAGTAGAACTGCTGTATGATCTAGCAGTTTCACTACTGAGTATTTATCCAAAGGAACAGAAATAATTTTATCAAAGGGTGGATGAATGGATAAAGAAAATGTGGCATATATACACAATGGAATACTATGCAGCCATGAAGAAAAATGAAATCGTCATTTGCAGCACATGGGTGGAACTTGAGTTCATTATGTTAAGCAAAATAAGCCAGACACAGAAAGACAAATTCCACATTTTCACTCCTGTGGGAGCCAAAAAAGTTGATCTCATATCTGTAGTCCTAGAACTTAGGAGGCTGAGATGAAAGGATCACTTAAACCCAGGAGTTTGAGGTTACAGTGAGCTATGATTGTGCTACTACATTCCAGCTGGGGCAACAGAGTGAGACTCTATCTCTTAAAAAAAAATTGATCTCATGGAAATAGAGAGTAGAATGATAGACGATAGATACCAGAGGGTGGGAAGGGTGTGTGGGCAGGAGGAGCATGGTGAAGGGAGGTTGGTTAGTGCAAACATACAGTTAGATATAATGTATAAATTCTTATTTTTGGTAGCAGGGTAAGGTGACTGTTGTTAGCAATGATGTATTGTGTATTTCCAAGTAGCTAGAAGAGAGAACTTGAAATACTCTTAACACATAGAAATGATAAATATTCAAGGTGATGGGTACTCCAAATACCCTGATTTCATCATTTTCATCATTACACATTACATGCATGTAATAAAATATCACATATACCCCATAATACATAAAATATAGCATATCAATTAAAGAAAGTGCAGATTGTTTCTCTTGCCTTTTTTTTTTCGTGTGGCGACCCAAGGGGGAAAGAGGGAGGGAGCGGAAACTCAAGGATTAAAGTGGAGAAAGGGTGGCTTTTGGAGGAAAGTTGGGGTGCTGATAGGAGAGAAAATAAAGATGAATACCAAGCAGGAAAATTTGGGGGTTGAAACAACCATCAACCTATGTGGTATAAATTGTCTTCTTTTTTATATTAGAGTATATGCTTCAGAATGAGGTGGAAGATGTATGAATTTACTATTACTTTTTTTTTTAGCCTCAGTTTAGGTGTGCGTTTCTAAGTGAGACTATCTCGCTGGCTGATTGTGATTCTAGGTTTTAAAGATTTTTCATACTTAAGGCCCCTGAATGCAAATCAACTTCTTCAGCTCAACAGAAGAAATAATCATTTTTGTTCCAATCCAGAAAGAAAAATTGGCTATAATCTGTTGGGGGAACCAGCCCCCAGTATTTCAACGTAGGTTCTTTTCTATTTTCCCTAAATGTTGGCTGGTCTGAGAAATAAAGGGAAAGAATACAAAAGAGAGAAATTTTAAAGCTGGGTGTCCAGGGGAGACACGTCAGCAGGTTCCGTGATGCCCCCTGAGCCGCAAAACCAGCAAGTTTTTATTAGTGATTTTCAAAGGGGAGGGAGTGTACGAATAGGGTGTGGGTCACAGAGATCACATGCTTCATAGGGCAATAAAAGATCACAAGGCAGAAGGTCAGGGCGAGATCACAAGGTCAGGGCAAAACTAGAATTACTAATGAAGTTCCGTGTCCCACTGTGCATGCATTGTCACTGATACACATCTTAACAGGGTTCAAGAGCAGAGAACCGGTCTGACTAGAATTCGCCTGGCTGGAATTTCCTAATCCTAGCAAGCCTGGGGGTGCTGCAGGAGACTAGGGCGTGTTTCATCCCTTATCTGCAACTGCTTAAGGCAGACTCTCCTAGAGCGGCCATTTTAGAGGCCTACCCCTGGGAATGCATTCTTTTCCCAGGGCTGTTAATTATTAATATTCCTTACTGGGGAAATAATTTAGCAATATTTCTCTTACCTGTTTTTGGCAATAAGGGAAATACGGCTCTGTCCTGCCTGGCTTCCAGGCAGTCAGACCCAATGGTCATCTCCCTTGTTCCCTGAACATTGCTGTTATCCTGTTCTTTTTTAAAGGTGCCCAGATTTCACACTGTTCAAACACACGTGCTTCATGAACAATTTGTGCAGTTAACGCAAACATCACAGGGTCCTGAGGCCACATACATCCTCAGCTTATGAAGATGACGGGATTAAGAGATTAAAGTAAAGACAGGCATAGGAATTTTACAATTTATGTTCTTCTGCCATGGCTTCAGCCGGTCCCTCTGTTAGGGGTCCCTGACTTCCCGCAACAATGATTGACTTATTGAGATGGGATTAAGCCTCCAGTAATACGCATATGGCCATGTATACGGTTCTTCATTGGTTATTTAAAGAATTTATGAGAGAATTTTGACTGTACATACTTTTTTACCCTATGTGTTAGAATTTAACTACCCAAGATGTGATTCTTAGGCATCACATGGTACCTAAAAATCATGATAATGATTTTTGTCATTTAAGAAATAGACAATACGTTCACTTAGTTCAAAAATCCACAAAAAAAGGTTGGTATCATGAAGTCTCCCTCTCACTTTTGCTCTCTATCTGCCTAGTCCCTCACCACATACCACACAGGTTCCACTGTTTTTAGATTTTTTAATACATCCTTTCAGAATTTCTTTATGTGTATGTAATCAACAAAAAATACAGATTGCTGTATTCTCCCCTGCACACTCAAGGTAGCACATTATATATGCTGGTCTGAACCTTGCATTTCCAACTTAATAGTATACTCTGAAGATCTTCATATATCAGCACATGGAACTTCTTGTTCTTTTTTTTTTTTTTTTTACAGCTTTATAGTATTCCATTAAAGTATGTACAGGTTGAGCATCCCTCATCCAAAAATATAAAATCTGAATCTTTTTTAGCACCTACATGATGCCCAAAGGAAATGCTTATTGGAAC
Source organism: Pongo abelii (assembly GCF_028885655.2). Classification (NCBI taxonomy): domain Eukaryota; kingdom Metazoa; phylum Chordata; class Mammalia; order Primates; family Hominidae; genus Pongo; species Pongo abelii. The sequence continues at coordinate 89,652,062 of NC_071990.2, read as the reverse complement.
ATTACAGATTTTGGATTTTCATATTAGGATTGCTCAACCTGTAAGTATAATGCAAATATTGAAAAATCTGAAATCTTGAACACTTCAAGTCCCAAGCATTTCAGTTTAGGGAGTCTTCTTACTACTTTACTTGGATGGTTTCTTTATGGAACTGGAAAATGTGTGCTGACATTTTCTGAAATTTACCAGCATGGAGTCATTTTTACTGCTTTTGTGTGTCTTCATTGCATTTTCCCCCTTGCATTGCTTCTGCTTCCCTGTAATCTGCCCCATCTTCTCCACACTCCTTAGTTCTTGTGTATATGAGAGATAGGTCTACTACTTTATGGTGAGCTCTTTCTTACCAGAAATGTATTTTTATTGGCATTTTCCTAAAATCTGCTGCTCCTGGGTCTGCTTCTCTTTTCTTCCTTTCCATATAGCTTCTGTAGTGTTCTTAATTTTTTGGCAGAACTTAGACATTTTTTATGAATGTGTGGATTTTATATGCCTTCGTTTTACAGAAAATGAAACTTTTTTTTAAAACAATTTACATTGTTTTTATATGATACTGAAAGAATAGGAGAGGAAAATTTCTTATTTAATTTTTTAATCTTTTTCCCCCCAAACACATGGTTTTTCAAGCGATCCTCTTGCCGTGGCCTCCCAAAGTGCCAAGATTACAGGCATGAGCCATTGTGTCTGGCTAAATTTCCCATACTACCATCTTCTTAATAAGATCGTCTCTATTTTTAACCTTGTTTCTTTTCAAAAAATGTAACTTGAGGCTTCAGTATATTTTCAGAAAATAGAAGAGTTGTTAATAACAAAGGGACATATATATAAAATATATATAATAAGATATATGTTTTATATGTATATACATATACACATATATGTATATGTATATGTGTATATACGTATACATATGTATATGTGTATATATGTATGCATGTATACATATGTATATGTGTATATATGTATGCATGTATACATATGTATATACATGTATATGTATATATGTATATATATACATAGGTATATATGTCTACACGTATATGTATATATGCATATATACATAGGTATATATGCATACACATATATGTATATATGCGCATATATACCTATGTATATATGTATACATATATGTATATATGCGTATGTATACATATATGTATATATGCGTATGTATACATATATGTATATATGCGTATGTATACATATATGTATATATGCGTATGTATACATATGTACATATGTATATGTGTATATATGCATATGTATACATATGTATATACATGTATATGTGTATATATGCATATGTATACATATGTATATACATGTATATGTATATATGCATATGTATACATATGTATATACATGTATATGTATATATGCATATGTATACATATGTATATACATGTATATGTATATATGCATATGTATACATATGTATATACATGTATATGTATATATGCATATGTATACATATGTATATACGCACATATGTATATATGTATGTGTGTACATATGTGTATATGCATGTGTGCATATGTGTATATGTGTACATATGTATATATGCATATATGTACATATGTGTATATGTGTATATGTGTGTACATATGTATATGTGTATATATGTGTGTGTATGTATATATATACACATCATATATATGATACAAATGGATTGTCTCATCTTTTAAGCCTGGGATATAAAATGGTGTAGTCAATAGATATTAACAGAGTTATTGGTGGTGGCTGCTTGGAAGGCTGGGGTGGGTGATTTGTGCCCAGAGCTTGACTTGTGGTATACTTCAGATAGATGCCATTCCTGCTGTAGCCTCTTGTCTAATAAATCACAGGTGCAGAGGTATATGCAGCAAACACTAGAGAAAACTCTAGCATTTTCTCTTTTGCATAGACTTTTGTGATGTTGGCAGTAGAATTTGTTTTGCTTATATTCCTGTTCCTTCTTTAGTTTGGGAGTTAATTTATCAAGTGCCTACTTAGTTTTAGTGTCTTGAATAAAACTTTGATAGGTGATACTTTTATTATCAATTGTTCAGGGGCAAAGTACATACAAAATCTCCCTCAATGTAGATGAATGAACTGTAGTATTGCCATTTAGTCAACTTATTTGGGAACAAATTAAGTTACTAGTAAATTTGCCCTTTCATTTTTTTTTTTTTTAGGTTAAAATGGGCTTGTTGGTGGACCTGACAAATACTTCAAGGTTCTATGATCGAAATGACATAGAAAAAGAAGGAATCAAATATATAAAACTTCAGTGTAAAGGGTAAGTTATATATTAAGATTCTTTAATATTGAAACCTTTCATCACAATTTGTAATCTCTTTTTTCAAAAAAAGCTTTTTCTATATTACTAGACATGGTGAGTGCCCTACCACTGAGAATACTGAGACCTTTATTCGTCTGTGTGAGCGGTTTAATGAAAGAAATCCACCTGAACTTATAGGTATGTTTGGCTTTACTTTGCCACTGTTGAATATTTTATTTTGCAGTTAGGTTTCTGTTTTCTTGTTTGCAAATAAGTTGATATGAAAGTTTTTTCTGTTTTACATAATGACCAAGTAGTGTTTATTAAAATGAGAGATTGACTTGTGAATTACGTAATAAATGTATTTTCATAATTTTTACATTTTTCAAGACAAAGCCCTGATTTCCCCTCTTCAGGTGTCCTTTTGGGGAAGTCTATCCTAAACACTACATATTTATTTTTCATACTTCTACATTTTATAATTTTACATTTTATACTATATGTATTATTCTGAAACTTCATTTTTTTTTTATTCAGGATTTCTGAGAGCAATGTATGATGATGTAATTATAGTTCATTTTTGCTTGTATATAGTATTACATTATACAAATACACCACAGTTTATACTCTTGTTGATGCACAATTCCTTCATCAGATTTTTATTGATTGCTACTCTATCTATACCAGGCACAGGCTCGTGGAACACATCAGTGAAGAAAACAGTAAAAAACATCCTGCTCTTACAGTACTCATATTCTAGTGTGGGCTGGAGGCTGAGGGAAGGAGGGCAGGCAATAACAAATTTAATAAGTAAATTTTCATAAAATGGCAGTTACTGAAAATGACATTTGAGTTATTTTCAGGTTTTTTGTTGTTGTTTTGCTTTTATAAACAATGCTGCTAGGAGTGGCCTTCTAGAATTTTTAAGGTTTGGTTTTAAATTTAATTTTTTTTTAATGAAAGAAAAATTATTTTTTGAGACAAAGTCTTGCTGTATCGCCCAGGCCGGAGTGCAGTGCTGCGATCTTGGCTCACTGCAGCCTTGAACTCCAGGGCTCAAGTGATCCTCTCTTCTCAGCTTTCTGAGTAGCTGGGATTACAGGCACACACCACTACCCCCAGCTATTTATTTTTATTTTTATTTTTTGTAGAGACAGGGTCTCACTATGTTGCCCAGGCTTGGTTTGAACTGCTGGTGTCAAGTGATCCTCTTGCCACGGCCTCTCAAAGTGCTGAGATTACAGGCATGAGCCACTGTGCCTGGCCAACTTTGCTTTTCTGTTATTTCTGTTGGCATATGGTTTAAATTGAGGATGCAATGTAAAGTTTCCTTTTCTTTTTCTTTTTCTTTTTTTTTGAGATGGAATCCCACTCTGTTGTCCAGGCTGGAGTGCAGTGGAGTGATCTCAGCTCACTGCAACCTCTGCCTCCCAGGTTCAAGCGATTCTCCCACCTCAGCCCCCTGAGTAGCTGGGATTACAGGCATGCACTACCACACCCTGCTAATTTTTGTATTTTTTTTTTTTTTTTTGAGATGGAGTTTTGCTCTTGTTCCCCTGGCTGGAGTGCAATAGCACACTGTCAGCTCACTGCAACCTCTGCCTCCTGGGTTCAAGCAATTCTCCTGCCTCAGCCTCCTGAGTAGCTGGGATTAAAGACATGTGCCACCACGCCCGGCTAATTATGTATTTTTAGTAGAGACAGGGTTTCTCCATGTTGGTCAGGATGGTCTTGAACTCCCAACCTCAGGTGATCTGCCCACCTCGGTCTCCCAAAGTGCTGGGATTACAGGTGTGAGCCACAGTGCCGGGCTTAATTTTTGTATTTTTAGTAGAGATGGGATTTCACCATATTGGCTGAGCTGGTCTTGGACTCCTGGCCTCGGGTGATCTGCCTGCCTGCCTTGGCCTCCCAAAGTGCTGGGATTACAGGCGTGAACCACCATGCCTGCCCAATTAAATGTTTTCTATATAACCAGCCATTTGTTTCAGCACAGTTTATTGAGTAGTTCTTTCTCTTCTTAGGGCTAGATGATGTAAATTCGTATATCTACTGTTTGAAAATATTTCCTATTCATCTCATTTAAATTTTTTGGTAATATTTTACAACTTTTTTTCATCAAATTTTTTTGTGTCTTGTTTGATTTTAAGTAGCTAATGTTTTTCCTTATTTAGATAATTAACGGAAAAACTAGTAGTAAGAAAGTTTGGGGATATATTGAGAACGTAAGATAAAAAAGAAAACATCAGCAACTTTCCTGGAAACAAGCAATAATTAGTTAGAAAATATAATTAGAAAATAGTCCCATTAATCTTAACAATATTGTCTATCACATATTGAACATTTCCTCCCTGCTAGTCTTTGTGTAAACCATGTCACACACATTGTCTCATTTTCTTTTCATAGCAATTATATTAGGTAGATAGTATTGTTATGCCCTTAAACTGAGACTTGGAAAAGTTAAGACTGCTGAAGGGTCACTCACACAGCCAGTAAGGGCTAGAGCCTGGATTATATCCTAAGCAATCTGAGTTGCACGTTCACGCTTGAAACTACCTCTCTCTTCTCTAACAGAAGTACAAAACACCAAGGAATTGTTGATGGTCTTTATGAAGACCATTTATAAATGTAGATGGTCTTTATGAAGAAAATATATTTAAATATTAAAATAAACATGAAGAAATGGAGAGACGTTACTTGTTTCCACGTTAATTTCAAAGTTTTAATGTTGTTCCAACCAAAATCCCAATGAAAGTTAGGCAGAATTACTTTGAAATTAATTTGTAAAATCCCCCACCTCTATTAAGTCACTGAACATTACCGAGCACAGAAAAAAATAGTTTGGCAGATCAGACACGCAAGTTATGAGCAAGAAAAATTTGAAAAACGAGTAATGAGGAGATTTTTCTTTCCAGTCATTAAATCCAGTAAAGCAATGGAACTGATAGCACTAGTTCCTGGTGGTAAAGGAGATGTTTTTAAATTAGAGAGGAAAGGTGTGATTTTTCACCAAATGGTGTTCCATTAGTCAACCACATAATAAGTGAATTTTTTGGTGTATTAAATATTTTTAAAAGGACCAAAAAGAATATAGGAGAAAATAGTAAATATTTATTTAATTCTGGAGTAAACAAAGAAGGATATTCCATGTATATCACCAAAGACAGAATCCATAAATGAGTATTTTTCTTTTAGGAGTGCTCCTGGACTGCCTGCATCAGAACCACTTGAAGATACTTGTTAGAAATGTATGTTTTAGGGCCTGTCCTGGACCTACGTAATCAAAATGTCTAGGGATGAGTGTTAGGAATCCAGATTTGTTTTTTTAAGAGACAGGGTCTTGCTGTGTTGCCCACTTGGAGTGCAGTGTCTATTTATAGGCATGATTATAGCACACCACAGCCTCGAACTCCTGTCCTCAATTGATCCTCCTGCCTTGGCCTCCTGAGTTGCTGGGACTACATGCACCACTGCACTTTTGCCAGAATCTAGATTTTCAAAAGAAAAGTATTAGGTGGCTTTTATGCAGACTTAAATTTGAGAACTGCTGTCAGAATTTAAAGTATGGTGACTATTAATGATGATAGTAACAGCTAGTTTTTTTTTTTCTTTTTGAGGTAGGGCCATGCTGTATTGCCCAGGCTAGAGTGCAGTGGTGTGACTTCGGCTCACTGCAACCTCTGTCTGCAGGGCTCAAGTGATCCTCCCACCTCAGCCTCCCGAGTAGCTGGGACCATAGGCGTGCGCACCACCACACCCTGCTAATTTTTGTATTTTTTGTAGAGACACTGTTTCACCATGTTGCCTAGGCTGGTCTTGAACTCCTGGGTTCAAGTGATCTACCCACCTTGGCCTCCCAAAGTGCTGGGATTACAGGCGTGAACCCTTATTTATTAATAATCTAGTATTAATAAATGCTTATTATTTGTTCAATGGACTTGGGAAACTATAGATAAGGAAAGTGAGTCTCAGAGAAGTTAAGTACTTCGCCCATGGTCATGCATCTAATAAGTAGTTGAGCCAGGTTTTTTCTTTTTTTTTCTTGTCACTGCTATACTAACAAGGATAAGCCAGGTTTTTAATCCAGTTTCTGGCTTTAAAGTTGAAATCTGTAATTAGTTGCTGTGCTGGTTTCTAGTTGGCCACATAAAAGTGAAAAATTTTTGTGTTAAAAAAAAACACGGCAGGTGGGTATAGTGGCTCACTGTTGTTATCTCAGCACTTTGGGAGGCCAAGATGGGAGGATCACTTGAAGCCAGGGGTTTGAGACCATCCTGGGTAACAAAGTGAGACCCTGTCTCTGTAAATAAAAAAATTAGCCAAGTGCAGCAGTGTACTCCTGTAGTCCCAGCTACTTAAGAGGCTGAGGTAGGAGGACTGCTTGAGCCCAGGAGTTTGAGGCTATAGTGAGGTATGATCACACCTGCACTCCAGCTTGGGCAATAGAGTGAGAATCTGTCTCTAAAAAAAAAAAAATTGGAGAGGAGAATGTTTGAGGGCAAAGAAAAAAATAAAACATAAAACAACAACAACAAAAGATGCAACAGAAGGGAGGCAAAAAGATGATGGACAAATTGGGGTCTGGCTTGGTGGCACATGCCTGTAATCCCAGCTACTTGAGAGGCTGAGGCAGAAGGATTGCTTGAGCCCAGGAGTTTGACACTGGTCTGGGCAACATAGCAAGAATTCTGTCTCAAAAAAAGATTTTGACAAATTTGGAAAAATATCTGAAGCATATGTGACATAAAAAGTTAATAATCTTATTTATGAAGATATCTTATACACCAGTAAGTGAAAGAGGCATTCCTTAATAGAAAATTATGGAAAACAATGAAAGAGCAATTTACAGAATATGAAATACAAGAAACCAAGAAACATGAAAAAAATTTTTCTCACTTGCTAATGAGATACAAATTAAAGTACATGCTGGTAGCTGCACTCCACATCAAATTGGCAAAGATTAAAAAAATTATATTTCTGAGAGCTCCTGGGGGACTTTGCCCTGCACTACCTGGGAGTGGTGTCAGTTCAGTTCTGGGTTGAACAAGGCCCTTGCACATGGCATGTTGGGGGACCATCCTAAAGTTCTTGTCACCTCCTCATGCGAAGCCAGCCAGCACTGTCCTGGGTGGAGCCCCCCAGCATTGAGGTGGCCCTTGGCCACCCCTCCTCTGGGCCTCCAGGATAACTGAGTACCCCTCCCAGTGGCTTCCCTTTCCCCTCCCCGGGGCTGCCAGGGGCACGTCGCTCTGTGCCATGGACTGAAACCAGCTCCTGGTGACAGAATGACCTGTTTGTTGGAAATGCCTTGTTGCCAGAGAAAGAAATCTTGGAATAAAACTATTTTGTTTAATTGTGAACTGGGCATAGGACACCTGTTTTTTTTCTTTTTTCTTTTTTTTTTAATTATTGTACTTTAAGTTTTAGGGTACATGTGCACAATGTGCAGGTTAGTTACATATGTATACATGTGCCATGCTGGTGTGCTGCACCCATTAACTCGTCATTTAGCATTAGGTGTATCTCCTAATGCTATCCCTCCCCACTCCCCCCACCTCACAACAGTCCCCAGAGTGTGATGTTCCCCTTCCTGTGTCCATGTGTTCTCACTGTTCAATTCCCATCTATGAGTGAGAACATGCGGTGTTTGGTTTTTTGTCCTTGCGATAGTTTACTGAGAATGATGATTTCCAATTTCATCCATGTCCCTACAAAGGACATGAACTCATCATTTTTTATGGCTGCATAGTATTCCATGGTGTATATATGCCACATTTTCTTAATCCAGTCTATCATTGTTGGACATTTGGGTTAGTTCCAAGTCTTTCCTATTGTGAATAGTGCCGCAATAAACATACATGTGCATGTGTCTTTATAGCAGCATGATTTATAGTCCTTTGGGTATATACCCAGTAATGGGATGGCTGGGTCAAATGGTATTTCTAGTTCTAGATCCCTGAGGAATCACCACACTGACTTCCACAATGGTTGAACTAGTTTACAGTCCCACCAACAGTGTAAAAGTGTTCCTATTTCTCCACATCCTCTCCAGCACCTGTTTCCTGATTTTTTAATGATTGCCATTCTAACTGGGGTGAGATGGTATCTCATTGTGGTTTTGATTTGCATTTCTCTGATGGCCAGTGATGATGAGCATGTTTTCATGAGGACACCTGTTTTTTTAAATCAACTTATTAAGTTGGAGCACTATAATAGCTCTTGCTGATTTAGCTACGATATGTTTGTTAAACACATAATGCTGTGTTTTATGAGGAAAAGGGATCGTAAGGAAGAGTAATGTTGCACATGACATTAGGTGGGTAAAAGTGGCCTTGTGTTTGTGTCTGTTTCTACACAGAGCCTTTGGGTTTTGTTCTCTTTGTCAGGTAAATGTTTGTTGCATACCCTGCTGCACAGAGAACCTGCCTGCATCTGTTTCTCTGTTCCTCTGTGGCTGACTCAATAAACTTTTCCTTCTTGGAAAAAAAAAAAATTATATGTCTGTTAGTGTCAAGGATTGGATAAAATGGGTGCATTCATACATTTTTGAGTGTTAATTGGTATAGTCTCTACAGAGGGCTCTGTGGAGAGAGAACATGGTGGTATTTCTCAAGATCCTTAAAAGTGTTTCTCTTGACTCATCAAGACTACGAACTTCTTTTAAGGAAGTAGTCAGAGATGGACATAAAGAGTTATGTGAAAGGAATTTCACCACAACTTCCCTTGGTAACAAAAAAACAACCTGGAAACAACAATCATCAATGGTCAGTAAAATCATTAGGTAAAATACAAAATGGAAAACTTTATAACAGAAGAAATGAGCAGCCACCACTTGAGCCCACTTCCTCATCTTAGTACCACTAAAAGTGGGACAACCAAACATTATGTGCTTCCTGATGTGGTATGAAAGAAAATACACAGTACCATCTATAAAATATTCTTACCTAAAGTCTTAAAAGTGAATCTAATTATGTCTCTGGATTTAACTATCAATTTACAAGTCATACGGGAGATAAGAGAACAAGCTAATTGAAACCATGAGGATGCAATCGGATAAATCCAGAATGTGGAACATTTCATAGAACAATGGCTAGGCTTTTCCATCATATTGATTGCATTTAAAAGAGGGAATCAGGGACACTTGAGATACCTAACAAAAAATGCAGTTTGTGGGTATTGTTGGATTCTGGTTTGAAAAATTAACTTTATCCCAGTACTCTGGGAGGCCGAGGCGGGTGGATCACGAGGTCAGGAGATCAAGACCATCCTGACTAACGTGGTGAAACCCCGTCTCTACTAAAAAAATACAAAAAATTAGCCGGGCGTGGTGGCGGACGCCTGTAGTCCCAGCTACTCGGGAGGCTGAGGCAGGAGAATAGCATGAACCCGGGAGGTGGAGCTTGCAGTGAGCCGAGATCGTGCCACTGCACTCCAGCCTGGGCGACAGAGCGAGAATCCATCTCAAAAAAAAAAAAAAATTTTTTTTTAAGGTAGTTGAGGAAATCTAAAAACAAACTAGGTTCTAGATGACATTAAGGAATTTATAACTCTTCTTTTGGTATAATTATTGCATGGTAATCATATGAAACCCAGAGTCCTTATTAGAGATGTGTATTGAAACGTTTTTAGTGACATGACATATCTGTGACTTGCTCTAAAATGCAGTTTAAGGTCATTAAAATGCTAATTACTCTGATCATTATACATTGTAGACATGTATTGAAATATCACACTCTACCCCATAAATATGTATTTATGTATTTATAATACAGTTATTATGTATCAATTAAAAATAATAGTAAGAGCTGGGCACAGTGGCACATGCCTGTAGTCCCAGCTACTTGGGAGCTAAGGTGGAAAGACTGCTTGAGCCTGGGAGTTGAAGTCCAGCCTGGACAACATAGCCAGACCTGGTCTCTAAAAAATTATTTAATATAATAATAATAAAGGCAAAAAAAAATTAATGCAGTTGTTCCTCAGACTCCTCAGGGGATTGGTTCTAGGATCCCCCTCAGATACCAAAATCCTCTGATGCTCAGTGCTCAAGTGCCTTGTATAAAATGGCATAGTATTTGCATATGACCTATGAACATCCTGCCGTTTTCTTTGAATCACCTCTAGGTGTTACTTATAATACCTAATACAATGTAAGCACTGTGTGAACAGTTACTATGTTGTATTTTTAAATTTGTATTATTTTTTACTGTATTTTTTATTGAGTTTTTTCCCAAATATTTTTAATACAGATATAGGAAGGCCAATTTACTCCAAAAATATTATTAAGGGTGGAGGATGAAAAAAAATCAGCAAAATGATCATTACCAAAGCTGGATGATGGATACATGGGGTTTCATTTTTCTATTCTCACTACTTTGGGTACATCTGCAAATTTCCATAATAAAAAAAAATTTGAGAGTACTGCCCCAGAGAAGCTAACAGTATGGTAAAAATTGAAAACATCTGGTTCTAAGGGTTTCAGATAAGGAACTATGAAGCTTTAGTTACTGCTAAGGATTAGAAAAGGTTTCAAGCTTCTTTGTGTTTCAAGAACTTTATATTTCCACCAAGCCTACAGCACTAGCCCACAGCCTCACCAATTATCAACTGATAACTGAATCAATTGTCAACTGTAATTGATAAATTAACAATTATATCAGCTAATTCAAAGATTACTTTTTTTTTTTTTAAAGACCAGGTCTCACTATGTCACCCAGGTTGGGATTTTTTTTTAAAACCAAGACAGCTTTGAAAAGAAACCTGAGTCTAACCTTTGCCACATCACAGATGTTTACTACTGGTCACAAATATTGATCAGCAAGAGTTTGTGCAAGGCTGATAAAAATTCCTTCTCTGAAACTAAAAATAGATGAAAGTACTATAAAAGCAGGACAGTATTTTCAGATCCTAAGACTACTTGAGCTTGATTCTTTAGTGCTTTTTATTTAAAAAGGTGTTACCAGCAATCAGTTCTGAGACTAGTTTCGGTTATTGTCTCTACAGTAACACTATAAGAAATAACTGGCAATACATCCTGTGCTCCAAAATTTGGCAGGCCCAAAGCAAATGTTTCCACTTCAATCCACATGAACAGAATCACTGCTGGGAATATAAAACAAATAATATATATATCACTAGGTTCTATAAATTTTATAACCTGTAAACACTCAAAACAATTAGATTTTTTTCTTATCAGTGCTTTTAAGAATACAACTGCACAATTTATAACAAGGATGAATTTGTTTTCCTAAACCTGGAGTATGAATCTTTCTAAAATCATGACATCTAATGCCAGAGGTTAAAATTGCTTGACTGCCCTCCTTTGAATTCATTAAGCATATTTAACGTTTACCCCTATAATGGCTTCTCTCAAATGAGAAAACACTTCTGTGAGTTGTTTTTACTTATTCAGATAAAGGCCTCAGTATTACCTTAAGCTGTGTAGGTTCTAGTCATACACCTCAATATATGTGTATATATGTTGACTGTTATATGTATTCATGCAAATGTATGAATATATATGCACACATCCTTAATGTATTTCATGTATATCCCATAATATTGTTCTGTTAAATAATAGCTGCATACTGTACCATATAAATAACCTGCTTTTTTCAAAACAAAAAATACAGTATAGTAACTGTTCACATAGCGCTTACATTGTATTAGGTATTATAAATAATACCTAGAGGTGATTCAAAGAAAACGGCAGGATGTTCATAGGTTATATGCAAATACTATGCCATTTTATACAAGGCACTTGAGCACTGAGCATCAGAGGATTTTGGTATCTGAGGGGGATCCCAGAACCAATCCCCTGAGGAGTCTGAGGAACAACTGCATTAATTTTTTTTTGCCTTTATTATATTATATTAAATAATTTTTTAGAGACCAGGTCTCGCTATGTTGTTCAGGCTGGACTTCAACTTCATCCCACAAATTGTAACAATTAAAATTGTCTCTAGACATTGCAAAATGTCCCCTGGGGGGCAAAATCTTCCCCAGTTAAGATACTGAATCCTCAGTGCAGTGGCTCACGCCTGTAATCCCAGCGCTTTGGGAGGCCGAGGCTGGTGGATCACCAGAGGTCAGAGTTTGAGACCAGCCTGACCACCATGGTGAAACCCTGTCTCTACTAAAAATACAAAATTAGCCAGGCGTGGTGGCGCATGCCTGTAATCCCAGGTACTCAGGAGGCTGAGGTAGAGGTTGTAGTGAGCCGAGATTGCTCCATTGCACTCCAGCCTGGGCAAAAAGAACAAAACTCCATCTCAAAAAAAAAAAAAAAAAAAAAAAAAAAAAAGAACTACTGACCTAATTAGACTGATCAGATAGTAAGGATTTTTAGCATTAAAAAATTTATCTAGCTAGTGAGATAGAAATAAAATTGTGGGCCAGGTGTGGTGGCTCATGCCTGCAATCCCAGAAGACCAAGGCCAAGGATCTCTTGAGCCCAGGAGTTCAAGACCAGCCTTGGCAACATAGAGAGACCCTGTCTGTACCCCCTCCCCCCCCCAAAAAAAATAATATATGTTGAGATCAGGCTTTATTTAAAAAGATACATTGTCACCAGCCCCTTTATAAACTGCCCCTAGCATGTATAGCTATAGCTAATCTCTCTGTCTATTTGTTGGGGAGTTTCTTTTCCTAGTTTGATTGTAAATGCCATATACATTTATTTCATTATATTAGCTTGCCTAGAAAAATTTGAATAGAAGTTGCCTTGAAATAGTTAATTGTGAGCTAATATTTAGTTAAAAACTGTGCCTTACTTACCACTAGATGGACCCATTCTCATGATGAAGAAAACTGAAAATTGCTTTAAACAAAAACTGAAGACATGTCTAAGCTTGTAGTATACCTAATTAATGGATTTTTTTTATATCAAATGCATAATCTCCCACATTTTTCTATAGAGGTTTGTTTTGATGGTTTTGTAACTTTATAACCCTATCTATAAATGTTTTGATGTATAACTGAACCATTAGACTAAGACTTTTTGTATTTGCATATAAAGAATATTAAAAGGAAAATGGTTCTGTCCTAGATTACATATCTTCATATGACATGTTAGCTAATTGGCAATTATTATTACGTTTCTTATTCATAAAAATATTTAATCTTGCAAAAGTAAAAATTGGATACAAAAACAGTAGCTTAGGTGAGAAGCATCAAAAGTTGAAATATTTGTTGCTTGAATTGGTCTGAAATAGAAGATAGTAAGGAAATTTACATGTTGGGTTAAGATACATGAATACAAAAATGCGTTTACAGCGCACATCTTTGTGTGGCTTTTTTGAAGCACTTTTTCTTACAAAGCAATGGAGATAATGGAATTTATAGATTTTCTTGGTCATAGCTATTTATTTCTAAGTGATGTCTTTCAGTTCAAGGCTGATCTCTTTGTTTTTTATTTTCTTCCTTCAGAAACTTAATTTCACTTATATCGTTTCTATTATTGTCAAGCTTTGTGGTTTAACTACGTTCTTGTCCTGAGCCTGTAAACATAGCTAAACTTGTTAAATAATCCTCTCCCACTGAAAAAAACCCCGTACCCTTCTTTCTGTTTTGCATTCCTTCTTCCCTTTCTCAGCTGACTTTTGAGAAGAATCTATACTTGAATCCATTTATTCCTATTCACTTTGTTGCAGTCTGGAGTCCTCCCTCAGCACTGTTTTTTGTTTGTTTGCTTTTTAAGACTGTCTCACTCAGTCATCCAGGCTGAAGTGCAGTGGTGCAATCATAGCTCACTGCATCCTCGACCTCCTGGTCTCAAGCAATCCTCCCACCTCAACCTCCTGGGACTACAGGCACTTGCCACCATGCCTATGCCTGGCTATTTTTTAAATTTTATTTTTTGTAGAGACAGGGTCATACTCTGTTGTCCAGGCTGGTCTTGAACTCCTGGCCTCAAGTGATATTCCCGCCTTGGCCTCCTAAAGTGCAGGGATTACAGGCATGAGCCACTGCACCTGGCTAGCACTCTTAATCAAATAGTGATTTTCCATTCTAATCATTATGTGACATCTAAGCACTCATATCTTAGAAAAGTTCCTTTACTTGGCATACATGACCCTGTGTTTTTGTTCTTTGAAGCCCATCATGGTTCATTCTCAGTCTTTTTTTTGAGATGGTGTCTCGCTCTGTCGCCCAGGCTAGAGTGCAGTGGCATGATCTCAGCTCACTACAATCTCTGCCTCCTGGGCTCACGCAGTTCTCCTGCCTCAGCCTCCCGAGTAGCTGGGATTACAGGCAACCGCCGCCAACCCCAGTTAATTTTTCTGTTTTTAGTAGAGATGGGGTTTCTCCATGTTGGCCAGGCTGATTTTGAACTCCTGGCTTCAAGTGATCCGCCACCCTCAGCCTTCCAAAGTGCTGGGGATTACAGGCCAGAGCTATAATCAGCCGTGGGAGTGGTTTTTCTAAACTCTGATAATTTTATTGCCATGCTTAAAATTCTTTACTATATCTCCATTGCCTTTATAATCTTTAGTATGTTTCACAGGTTTTTTTTAGGATTTTGACCCTTTCATTTTCTCCAACTGCATTTGGCATTTCTTACCACAGCTCGTATTCTAGCCATTCTGATTTATTTATAGTTTGCCATATGTGCTTTTTTGATTAATACATTTACATTTGCAGATTGTTCCTACTGTCTGCAGTTCCATTGTGTAAATATCCTTTTTTATTGAGAGTTGTTCAATGACTAAGGTTTTTATTCTAAATATTAATGGTCATTTTATTATACCAGGAATGTAGAAATTGGTGATTTGGCTCAATTGATAGTTGTTTTCAAAAAATTTTTAAAAGTAGCGTGTTTTGTGGTGGGCAGCCCTATGCAAACCTATTCTCAAAGTCCAAGGAAGCAAAGAAACCAAAGAAAGAGACTGACAAATCTGGTTTCTTAGAAAGATATATTTAATAGGGAACTTAAAAAGAAACCAATCCTGTGTGTCAGGTGGCAGTGAGATAAGATGGTGGATTCCCACCATTACTCCCAAGGCCAGGGCTTATAAACCACAGGAAACAGGTGATTCAGAAGGGATAAGTAGAACAGGTAAGTACAATCACATCAAGGTTGTTTTTACCTATGGGCAGGATTTATAGTTAGGACATGCTCTTACACTAAGAACAGTAGATAAACTAGAAATCTTAGAGGCCTTCCCAGAACTGGGGTTAATCAGAAGTCAGCATAGGCAGATTAGCATCCAAGGTGGAGTTGCTTTGGCCTCCATATAGTAAAAAAATTTTTTGGAAAGATCTCCTACTGTAATATACAAATGAGATTAAAGTGATTTTTTTGGCATATATTTTTAAATGTATCAAATGTATAACCTGGGTTTTTGATAAAGTTCATTGCTGAGAACAAGGCCATATTGATGAACGCAAACATTTGGATTATGTTATTAATACAAACTACAGACTTATACCAGCATCTCACTTTAGCATCTAGCTAAAAAAACAACATATTGAGATATAATTTTATATAAAACAGCATTCATTTAAATTGTACAGTCTGATGATTTATTTTAATTTTTGAGACAGTGTCTTACTCTCACCCAGGCAGTAATGTAGTGACGCCATCACAGCTCACAGCACCCTCCACCTCCTGGACTCAATCGATCCTCTCCTCTTAGCCTCCTTAGTAGCTGGGACTACAGGCACACACCACCATGCATGGCGAATTTTTGTATTTTTTCTAGAGGCAGGGTTTCACCATGTTGCCCAGGCTGGTCCTGAACTTCTGGGCTCAAGTGATCTACCTGCCTTGGCCTCCAAGTGCTGGGATCACAGGTGTGAGCCACCTGCCTGGAAGAATCTGAGGTTTGATAGATGTAGATACTGGTAAAACCACAGTATGAGGATTTCAGTTCCTCTGCATCCTTAGGAACACTTGATATGGTCACTCTTTTCAATTTTAGCTATTTTAATGAATGTATACTAGGATCTCATTGTGGTTTTAACTCGCATTTTCCTGATAATTGATGATGTTAAACAACTTATGTGCTTCGTGGTCTTACATATTTTGTTTTGTAAAGTTCAGATCTTTTGCCCAGGTTTAAAAAATATTGAGTTATCTTATTGAACTGTAACAGTTAAAAAAAAATTTTTTTTTTGTATCAGCAAATATTGCCTGACAAAATAGTTCTTTATATATTCCAGATATGAGTCCTTTGCCAGATACATGGGTTGCAAATATTTTCTGTGGCTGGCCTTTTGCTTTTTTAATTTAAATTTAAATTTTAGGTTCAGTGGGTAACATGAGCAGGTTGTTGTAAGGATATATTGTGTGAGGCAGGAGTTTGGGCTTCTGTTGGTTTTATTACCCAGATAGTGAACATAGTACCCAATAGGGAGTTTTTCACCCCTTGCCCTTGTTCCTCTCTTCCTCCTATTGGAGTCCCCAGTGTCTGTTGTTCCTGCCTTTATGTCTGTGTGTACCCAAAATTTAGTTCCAGCTTATAAGTGAGAACATGTGATAGGTGATTTTCTGTTTCTGCGTTAATTCACTTGGGATAATGGCCTCCAGCTGCATCTATGTTACTGTGAGGGATGTGATTTCATTCTTTTTTATGGCTGCATAGTATTCTATGGTATATATGTACTGCATTTTATTTACCTAGTCCACCATTGATGGACACCTAGGTTAATTCCATGTCTTTGCTATTGTAAATAGTGCTATGGTAAACATACAAGTGTGGGTATCTTTTTGATAGAATGATTTGTTTTCCTTTGGGTATATTTCCAATAATGGGATTGTGGGTCAAATGGTAGTTCTATATTTAGTTCTTTGCGAAATCTCCAAATTGCTTTCCACAGTGACTAAACTAACTTACATTCCCGCCAACAGTGTATAAGCATTCCCTTTTCTCTGCAGCCTCTCCAGCATCTGTTATTCTTTGACTTTTTAGTAATAACCATTCTGACTGGTATGAGATGGTATCTCATTGTGGTTTTTATTTGCGTGTCCCTGGTAAGTGATGGTGAGCATTTTTTCATTCTTGTTGGGCCACTTGTATGTCCTCTTTTGATAACTGTCTATTCATATCCTTTTCCCACTTTTTAATGGGGTTATTTGTTTTTTGCTTGTTGAATTAAGTTCCTTATAGATTCTGTATATTAGTCCTTTTTCAGATACATAGTCTGTGAATATTTTCTCCCATTCTGTAGGTTGTCTGTTTACTCTGTTGATAGTTTATTTTGCTGTGCAGAAGCTCTTTAGCTTAATTATGTCCCACTTGACAATTTTTGTTTTTGAGGACTTAGACATGAACTCTATGCCTAGGCTGCTGTCCATAAGGATATTTCCTAGGTTTTCTTCCAGGATTTTTATAGTTTGCAGTCTTACGTTTAAGTCTTTAAGCCATCTTGAGCTTTTTTTTTGTATACGGTGATAAGTAGGGGTCCAGTTTAATTCTTCTGCATACGGTTAGCCAGTTTTCCTAGCACACTTTATCGAATAGGGAGCCCTTTTCCCATTGCTTATTTTTGTTGACTTTGTTGAAGATCGGTTAGTTGTAGGTATGTGGCTTTATTTCTGGGTTCTCTATTCTATTCCATTTGTCTATGTGTCTTTTTTTGTAGGAGTACCATGCTCTTTTGGTTACTGTAGCCTTATTAGTATAGTTTGCGGTTGGTTGTAATATGATGCCTTCAGCTTTGTCCTTTTTGCTTAGGATTGCTGTGTCTATTTGGGTTCTTTTTTGGTTCCATATTTCATAATAGTTTTTTTCTTCTGTGAAAGAAAACTGCTGTTGGTAATTTGACAGGAATGGGGTTGAATCTGTAGATTGCTTTGGACAATATGGACATTTTAACGATATTGATTCTTTCAATCCATGAGCACAGAATTTTTTTTATTTGTTTGTGTTGTCTGTGATTTCTTTCATCAGTGTTTTGTAGTTCTCCTAGTACAGATCTTTCACTTCCTTGGTTGGGTGTATTCCTAGGTATTTTATTTTTTTGTGTGGCTGTTGTAAATGGAATCGTGTTTTTCATTTGGCTCTCAGCTTGAATGTCATTGGTTTATAGAAATGCTATTGATTTTTGTATGTTGGTTTTGTATTCTGAAAATTTACTGAAATAGAGAATATATGATGTCCTCTCTTCCTATTTGGATGCCTTTTATTTCTTTCTTTTGCCTGATTGCTCTTGCTAGGACTTCTAGTACTATGCTGGATAGGAGTGGCAAGAGTGGGCATCCTTGTCTGGTTCCTTTTCTTAAGGGGTATGGTTCCAGCTTTTGTCTGTTCAGTATTATGTTGGCTGTGGGTTTAGCGTAGATGGCTCTTATTATTTTGAGGTATGTTCTTCAATGTGTAGTTTGTTTAGGATTTTTATCATGCAGGACTGTTGGATTTTGTCAAATGCTTGTTTTGCAGCCATTGAGATGATCACGTGGTTTTTGTTTTGAATTCTGTTTATGTGTTAAATCACACTTATTGATTTTCATATGTTGAACCAACATTGCAACCCAGGAGCAAAGTTTGCTTGAACCAGTGAATTAACTTTTTGATGTGGTGCTGGGTTTGGTTTGCTAGTGTTTTTTTGAGGATTTTTGTGTCTATGTTTATCAGGGATATTGGCCTATAGTATTATTTTTTTGTTGTGTTTTTGCCAGATTTTGGTATCACAATATGCTGGTTTTGTAGAATGAGTTAGGAAGGGGTCCCATCTCTTCAATTTTTGGGGATTGTTTCAGTAGGATTGGTATCAGCTCTTCTTTGTATGTCTGGTAGAATTGGGCTGGGAATCCATCTGGTCTAGGGCTTTTTTTTTTTTTTTTTTTTTTTTTTTTTTTTGAGACAGAGCTTCACTCTATTGGCCAGGCTGGAGTGCAATGCTGCAGTCTTAGCCCATTGCAACCTCTGCCTCTTGTGTTTAAGCAATTCTCATGCCTCAGCCTCCTGATTAGCTGGGATTACAGGCGTGTGCCACCATGCCTGGCTAATTTTTGTGTTTTTAATAAAGATGGGGTTTTGCCATGTTGACCTGTCTGGTCTTGAATTCCTGGCCTCAGTGATCTGCCTGCCTCAGCCTCCCAAAGTGTTGGGATTATAGGTGTGAGCCACTGTGCCTGACCAGGGCTTTTTTGGGGTTGGTGGGTTCTTTATAACTGGTTCAATTTCAGAATTCATTATTAGCTTGTCCAGGGTTTCAGTTTCTTCCTTCTTCAGTTGTGAAGTTGTGTGTTTCCAGGAATTTATTCATTTTCTCTAGATTTTCTAGTTTGTGTGCATAGAGGTATTCAGAATAGTCTCTGAGGATCTTTTGTATTTCTGTGAGGTTGCTTGTAATGTCACCTTTGTCATTTCAGATTGTGCTTATTTGGATCTTCCCTCTTTTTTTTCTTTGTTAATCCAGCCAGTGGCCTGTCAATCTTGTTTATCCTTTTCAAGAAACAACTTTTCATTTTACTATATGGTTTTCTTTACTTTGTATGGCTTTTTGGGTCTCAACTTCTTTTTGCTCTGCTCTGATTTTAGTTATTTCTTTTCTCCTGCTAATTTTGGGATTTGCTTGTTTTTGTTTTTCCAGTTCCTTTAGATGCGATATTAGATAGTTTGAGATCTATCTTCTTTTCATTTCTTTTTATTTTTGGTGGCAGGGTCTCACTCTGTCAGCCAGGCTAGAGGTCAGTAGCACGATCATAGCTCATAGCAGCCTCAAGCTCTAGGGCTCAAACAGTCTTCCTGCCTTAGCCTGAGTAGCTAGGATTACAGGTGCATGCCATCATGCTTGGCTGATTTTCAGCTTTTTTTTTTTCTGGTAGAGATGGGGTCTTGCTTTATTGCCTAGGCTGGTCTTGAACTCTTGGGCTCAGGTGATCCTCCTGCCTTGGTCTCCCAAAATGCTGGGATTACAGGTATGAGCCACCATGCCCAGGCCTTTCTGTCTTCTTGTTCTTCTTTTTAGTTTATTTTTTGAGGTAGAGTCTTACTTTATCACCCAGGATGGAGTTCAGAGGCACAATCTTGGCTCACTGCAACCTCGACCTCCTGGGTTCAAGCAATCCTCCCACCTCAGCACTCCCCAAGTAGCTGGGACTACAGCTATTTATTTATTTTATTTTTTGATATTTTTTGTAGAGACAGGAGTCTTGCTATGTTGCCCACGCTGTTTTCTAACTCTAGACCTCAAGCCATCTGCTTGGCCTCTCAGAGGGCAAGAAGTACAGGCATGAGCCACTGCCTCCAGCCATTTCTATCTTCTTGATGTAGGCATTTAGTGCTGTGAATTTTCCTTTAAACACTAATTTTGCTGCATATCGGAGATTTTGGTGTATTTTACCTCTGCTTTCATTTGTTTCAAAGAATTTTTGTTTTCTTTCTTAATTTTGTTGTTTGACCAAAAGTCATCCAGGAGGAAGTTGTTTCGTTTCCATGTAATTGTGTGGTTTTGAGAGTTTATCTTGGTATTGATTTCTATTTTTATTTCACTGTGGTCCAAGCGCGTACTTGGCATGATTAAGATTTTTTAAAAAAAAATTTATTGAGACTTGCTTTATTACCCATCTGGAAGTTCTTGTTTTATGAATCTGCGTGCTACAATATTGGGTGTATATACATTTAGGATAGTTAAGTCTTCTTGTTGAATTGAACTTTTTATCATGTAATGATCTTCTTTGCCCTTTTTTATTGTTGTTGGTTTAAAGTTTATTTATCTGAAACAAGAATAGCAACCCCTGCTCTTTTTTGTTTTTCATTTGCATGATAGATCTTTCTCCATCCCTTTACTTTGAGGCTGGGGGTGTGAGTTGGTTTCTTGAAGATAGCAGAGTGTTGGGTCTTTTTAAATTTTTTTTATTTTTAAATTCAAGTTGCCACCCTGTGTCTTTTAAGTGGAGTGTTTAGACTGTTTACATTCAAGGTTAATGATACGTGAGATTTTTTTCCTGTGGAGGTGCTGTTGGCTGGTTGCTTTGTGGCCCTGATTGTGTAGTTGTTTTATAGGGTCTGTGGGCTGTGTACTTACGTGTATTTTTGTAGCAGATACTGTTTTTGTTTCCATGTTTAGAACTCCCATAAGCATCTCTTGTAAGGCCAGTCTAGTGGTAACAGATTCGCTTAGCAATTGCTAATCCTGCAAAGATTTTATTTCTCCTTCGCTTATGAAGCTTAATTTGCTGGGATATGGAATTTGTGGCTGGAATTTCTCCTAGGATGCTAAATATAGGCCCCCAGTCTCTTCTGGCTTATAAGATTTCTACTGAGAAGTCTGCTATTAGCCTAATGAGGTTCCCTTTATGGGTGATATGACTCTTTTTCTAGTTGCCTTTAAGATTTTTTTCTTTTACATTGACCTTGGAAAGTCTGATGACTCTGCCTTGATGATGGTCGTTTTGTATAGTACCTTACAGGGGTTTTCTGAGTTTCTTATATTAGCATGTTGACCTGTCTAGCAACTTTGGAGACATTTTTGTGGATTATATCCTCAAATATGTCTTTCATGATGCTTACTCTTTCTTCTCAGGAATGCCGTGGGTTGTAGGTTTGGTCACTTTATGTAATCCTATTATTTCTCAGAGGCTTTGTTCATTTGTTGAAGATTCTTTTTCTTTATTTTTGTCTGACTCAGTTGCTTCAAAGGATTGGTCTTCAAGCTCTGAGATTCTTTCCTCTGCTTGGTTTAGTCTGTTGTTAAGCATCTCTTATAAGGCCGGTTGTTAAGGTTTTTAATTGTATTTTGAAATTCCTGTGGTGAATTGAATTTCAGATTGGTTCTTCCTTAGTATAGCTATGTTATATTCCAAATCTTGGATTGTTTTTCTGACTTCCTTGGATTGGGTTTCAACCTTCTCTTGGGTCTTATTGAGCTTCCTTGCCATCCATATTCTGAATTCTGTGTCTATAATTTCAGACATTTCATTCTGGTTGGGATCCATTGCTAGGGAGTATATGCAATCCTTTGGAAATAACAAAACACTGTAACTTTTTGAATTGCCAGAGTTCTTGCACTGATTACTTCCTGTCTGAGGGAACTGCTTCTTTTTCATTTTGAATTTGCTGTTGATTGAATGGGGTTTTTTTTTTTTTTTTTTAATATTCTTTTTTCCCTTGAGAGTTTGATGGTGGTATATGTTGTGTATAGTCAGTTGGCTTCATTTCTGGGTGCTTTCAGAGGGCCAAGGCTCTGTATGGGTTCCTTGGTTGTAGATAGGTTTCTATGAGGGCTTCACAGGCTTTGCATGTTGAAGCAGTGTATTTTGTTTTGCTGTGTAATTCAAGCTGCAGTTGGTGCTTAAACATAAGGGCAGATAGGCTCTTACACAGCTGTACATGCTCCCTTTGTATTTCATTGTGTCCTCAGCAGTGCTCTGGAGAGAGGAGGCAGGGGGTAAGAGATGACTTTCTCTCCAAGTCTGTTCTTAAGCCTTGGTGGTATCCCCCTCAGCTACTGGCACTGTCTCATGTTTCCTTTGCTCTGTGTGGGGCTTTGGTGGGCTTCTCTTCCTGCTCCCTTAGATGTGATTCAAGCCAAGGGTTAGGCCACCAGGAGACCTGAAACTCCTTAGGGACCTACCGGTCCCCTGTGCTTGTCAGTAAGAGTGGGTTGTGGGGTATGTCTGCAGGTGGTCTGGTAATGCAGTGGGTCAAGCAAGGGTGGTAGATCCTCAGGCAGGGAAGTGGCACCGTGTGTGTGTGTAGCCAGTATAGTGACCATGGCCCGGGGTTTGCAGCCCAGCCGATGGCTGTGTGGCCCTCACAACTTGCACCCCCCTGACCTGGTTGTTCTCTGTCTGATGTCTGTCCCAGGAGCAGGTGCAATCAGACTGGCCAGGCTTGTCTCAAAAGCCCTGTGTGCCCAGTTTGTTGAGCCATTTCAGATGCTCCAAGCCATGGAGCTTCCTGGGGAAGAAACCTTGGCTGGCTGTCAGGCCACACCCATCCTGGACTGGTCTTCTGAAGAGAGGATGCCTAGTTTCCATGCCACACTCTTCTCTGTATTCTGAAAGTGAAGGCTCCTTTCCTGCCCAAGCTCAGGCCACAGAGCTTAGCTCAATACTCCTGGGCAGTGTGCTTGAGTCCTGGGGAAGTGGGACCAGGCCTGCACATTTGTCCTCTGGCCCCTTGGGATCAGCCAGCAGGCTGCCAGCAGAACACTCAGGCAGGGAAATGGAGGCTGTTATGTGGGCATTGTCTTGCAGGAGCAGCCAGGCAGGCAGTCTTTGAAGAGTTGGCAGGCAAAGGGGCATGTGGATCAGATACACTCCAGTCCTATGGCAGTGGCAGTCTTACTCATTTTGCCCTGCAGATAGCAGGACCTGCAGCCACTCAGTACAAGCTGGAGAGCCTTGGAGGATGGGCCCTATGGTGGTGTTTTGCTGCAGTTGCACCATGGTCTGTGCGGCTCATGGCTAGAATCTTGTAGCTAGGATCCCAGAGGACCGTGGTGGGAGTGTGGTACCCCAGGATTCCTTTACTCAGCCCTCCCTTAGGTCCAGACTAGAACTGGGGGCCAGTCCTGGTGCCTAGTTACTCCAAGCAGTCTGCCTCACTTCTTCCCTCTTCAAACACTGTCTGCATTGCCTCTCTATTGGCTTTCAGTGTTTTCTCTCAAAAGATCTGTTCAAAGTTGCAGGATTTTGTGTTGTCAAGTTTTGGTGGTTCAAAGTATGGTGCCTTACTTGATATTTTGGTTCCTTTTCATGGAAGAGGCGTTTTTCAGCTGTAGGTAGTTGGCCGTCTTGCCTAGAACTCTTTTTTAATTTCTTAATGATGTCTTTCAAAGAGCAAACCCTTACTATTTTGAAATAGTCTAATTTATCAATATTTTTCTTCATTTTATGCTTTTTGTGTTTTATCTAAGAAACCTTTTCTACTCCAAGCTTGCAAAGATTTACTCCTGTATTTTCTTCTAGAAGTTTTGTAAATCTAGCTAGTTTATTTCTATATTTGATCTTAGTTGCACTATATCAGTATGATCTATATATACAGAGAAGAATAATTTGTAGAAGGTAATATTAGAAAGATACAGGCTGGGCATTGTGGCTCATGCCTGTAATCCCAGACTTTGGGAGGCTGAAGTGAGAGGATTGCTTGATCCCATGAGTTTGAGACCAGCCTGAGCAACATAGTGAGACCCTATCTTCACCATAAAAAAAAAAAAAAAATAGCTGGGGATGGTGGTGTGAGCCTGTAGTTCCAGCTACTCTGGAGGTTGAGGTGGGAGGATCACTTGAGCACAGGAGGTCAAGGCTGTGGAACCTGATCATGCCACTGAACTCCAGCCTGGTTGACAGAGTGAGATCCTGTATCTAAAAAAAAAAAACAAAAAAACCAAAAGATACAGCTTAAATATTAGGATATCCTTTAATTAAATAGAAATAACAGGAAAAGCTTCATTTTGAAGACTGTAGGAGAGTCAGCAATATTGTCATGTTTTAGTTACTATTATCAAACTAGTTATATTTGTCTGTTCTCACACTGTTATAAAGATACTACTCGAGACTGGGTAATTTATGAAGGAAGGAAATTTAATGGACTCACAGTTCTGCATGCCTGGGGAGGCCTCAGAAAACTTAGTGGAAGGGGAAACAGGCACGTCTTAAGTGGTGAGAAGAGAGAGAGGGGCATGTGAAGGAGGAACTGTCAAACACTTACAAAACCATCAGATCTCATGAGAACTCACTCACTATCACAAGAACAGGATGGGGGAAACCACCTCCATGATTCAGTCACCTCCCACCAGATCCCTCCCTCATGGGGATTGTGGGGATTACAAATTGAGATGAGATTTGGGCGGGGACACAGAGCCAAACCATATCAGTAGTTAAAATGATCTTGAATATGTTCTGAAAAAGAGTTTGAGAAAATAAATTTCCTTTCCTAGCTGGTTTCTTTCTTCTAAAAATTTATTTAGAAAGATTATAACCTAACTTGAAAATACAGTTAGTTGGTTTCTAGAGAGCTTCAAGGTAACTTAATTTTTATTGTACTATGTATCTATCAGTTAATTATTTTCTGTAGCTAGTCACTTTTATTGATTATATTTAATTAGTATCAGGCCCCATATGAATTTATATTTCTATTAGTTTATTTGCTGTGTTCTAGTTTCTGGATTTTAGAAAATAGGATTTGACTATTTTGCAAATATATGCCATTGATCATGAAGAGGACCGTTTTTTTCTACTAGAGAAATTTAAAGTTTGAGGGTCAGAAGGATCTTGTGTGTATGTGTTTTATGTGTCCTTTTGAGTTGTGTGTTTGATGGAAATACCTCCTTATTTGAAATGCTTGGAATCTTCTAGCTTTAGGAGAACTTGTTAAACAGTAGAGACAGTTTTACATCAATAAACCTGTATATTACACTTAAACTTCTAGCTAGCTATAAATTAGATTCTAAGCAATTTAAACTGACAAGTTTTCAAGTTATAAGGGTGTTTCAAGTTAAAAAATTAAAAAATGTAATTATTTTATAAACTAGCTGAAATGTTTTGATTGCAGGTTGGAATTTTAAAGTAAATGTGGCCTCTGCAGTGATTTGTTAATTTTAACCAAAGCTACTTTATTTTCTAGGTGTTCATTGTACTCATGGCTTCAATCGCACTGGTTTCCTCATATGTGCCTTTTTGGTGGAGAAAATGGATTGGAGGTATTTGTATCTTGTTATAATGGAAGATGTATTTTGTAATAAAAAATTTTATTGATATTTTAGTTGCAGAATTTTGTATTGTCAAGTTTTTGGTGAACTCATGATTAATGTAATTTGAACTGCTTTTCATTTTAGATATGGTTAATCTTTATACTACCATTACTTGGTGTGTGTGAATGTGTGTATGTGTGTATATGTATGTTTTGTTTTGTTCTTTGAGACAAGGTTTCCTCTGTCATCCAGGCTGGAGTGTAGTGGTGTGATCATGGCTTGTTGCAGCATTCACCTCTCGGGATCAAGCAATCCTCCCACCTCAGCCTCTCAAGTAGCTGGGACCACAAGTGTGTGCCACCCGTGCCTGGCTAATTTTTTCTTTTTTGTCTAGTGAGGAGGTCTCCATATGTTACCCAGGCTGATCTTGAATTCCTGCGCTCAAGTTATCTTCCACCCTTGGCCTCCCAAAATGTTGGGATTACAGGCATGAGCCACCACACCCAGCCAGGTGTTTTGCATTAACCTGCAAAACACTTTGAGTGCTTATGAATTTCATAAACTGTATATTTACTTTTCAGATTTTTTTTCACCTCTTACAGAATTATCAGAGACAGATTCTTCCAATATTTTGTATTTTACTATTTTTGGGAGAGTGTTACTCCATTTAAGCCAATCAACATGTCTTTATTGAGCATCTGTTATTTTTGAAGTGTGTTTTTAGATCCTGAGAGATTATGACTTTAGTACCCAATATTCTTAAGAGAATATATTACTAACTGAATTTTCTTGTTGACTGAGGGAGCATCATTATTTATGTTTACAAAGACTTTCACATAGTAGGTCCTTTTTTGAATATAATCAGATGAAGTACACATTGATTTTGAATTTTGCAGTATGCATTGTTGGTGGTTCTGTACTGCATGTACTTTCTAGGTCTGACCATTCAGATGTTCTCCACAATGATCTCAGTTTCCTATGTCAGATTTAGCCTATGCTTATCCTCTCTTTGATGATCTAGACTCTTAGTGCCTGGATCTGTTGAAAGTT
Organism: Pongo abelii; assembly: GCF_028885655.2. NCBI lineage: Eukaryota > Metazoa > Chordata > Mammalia > Primates > Hominidae > Pongo > Pongo abelii. The sequence goes on along the minus strand of NC_071990.2, from coordinate 89,625,172 downwards.
CCTGTAAAATCAATATGCTTTTACTTTTGCTCACATTGTTGTTTTTTTGACTGATGTTTTCCTGCAGAGTCAGACCTCAACCTTCAAGACTTTAAATTCTTCACAGATCCTATCTAGGTCTCTACTATATACTCATAGCAATTTATTTTTAGAATTTCAGAATTTTCAGAATACCTTATATTAAAACCTTTTCAGAATGAATTTGTCCCTTAATAGATTGAATGACTTGAGGGTGAGGGTTGTGATTTGCCCATTTTATAAACTTCTGTTGTACTTTATATGGAGCCTTGAATATAAGTGAGTTTTTGATAAGCCTGCATAAATAGAGGATAGCGAGGAAATTGCATGGTGTTTGTTTCCCATAGTATCGAAGCAGCAGTTGCTACTTTTGCCCAAGCCAGACCACCAGGTATCTACAAGGGTGATTATTTGAAGGAACTTTTTCGTCGGTATGGTGACATAGAGGAAGCACCACCCCCACCTCTATTGCCAGATTGGTGTTTTGAGGATGATGAAGACGAAGATGAGGATGAGGATGGAAAGAAGGAATCAGAACCTGGGTCAAGTGCTTCTTTTGGCAAAAGGAGAAAAGAACGGTTAAAACTGGTAATGTTTAAAAATATTATAATAGGTTTTTTTTTCTTCTTCTGCAAGCTTATTGAGATTTATAAAAATGGAATATTGGCCATGTTTCTTTAGCTAGGTTTGTCGGATGATTCATCCTAGCCCTTTCTAAAAAAATTTCTTTTTTTGGAGACAAGGTTTTGCTCTGTTGCCCAGGCTGGAGTGCAGTGGCAGCCTTGACCTTCTGGGCTCAGGTGATCCTCCCACCTCAGCCTCCTGAGTAGCTGGGACTGTAGATATGTGCCAACGCAACTGGCTAATTTTTAACTTTTACATTTTCTGTAGAGAAGGATCTCACTTTGTTGACCAGTCTGGGTTTGAACTCCTGGGCTCAAGTGATCCTCCTACCTTGGTCTCCCAAAGTGTTGGGATTACTGGCATTAGCCACTGTGCTTGGCCTTTAAAGGTTCTTAATAGCCACGAGTCTGTCTTTTCAAAGAGAAAAATTGCAGTTACGTAAATTTTTCCTGTTTTTGTTTCTTATGTCTTTAGATATTAGATATCTAAAAGAACTTTTAGATATTAGATACTATCTAAAAGAACTTTTAGATATTAGATTGAGAACTTACTATTTCTTTACAAAGTATTGTGAGATTTCAACTAAATACCTAGTGAATATTTTTACTAATGCTTTGCAAAATTGTCACATAATTAAAATAACTTTACATATGAATTCTGCATCCCCCTCCATGGGTGATGCTTTCATGGTTTCCATAAAATTAAATCAAGAAGACTCTCACTTCTCTAGCCAACCTTTAATAATCTTCTAGAAATAAAAGAGCTAACCATAAATATGAGGAGTTATCTTCTTTTACTGGAGGATAGGGGAACTGTTGAGAGGAAAAGTATTGGTTGTACTTGTACACACACAAGTATATGATATAGGCCAAAGGGAAAAGTTAGGGAAAGTATGGAGGTAATTGTGTTAATGAAATTATTAATTAAGGTTCCTGGTGTATTATGGTTGAGTGGTATACACCACGACTCATTTATTAGTAGGCATGGTTCACAGGCAAGGAAGTAAATGCTTTGTTAGTTTATGTAAACCATGTAAGTTATTTTTGGCTTAAAAATTTTTTTTTTGTTTGTAAAACAATGTTTTAATTGTATTTACACATTTTAAATTTCAAGACTATAAGGACACTGAAAAGTGTAAATTGCTTCAAAACATAGAAATTATTTCAAAAGTAATTTATTATTTTAGTCTGATTTATTATTTCCTGGATTTAGATATCTGAAATTACTGAGTCACACTATCTAGAAAAATAACAATCACATTCTAAGGAAACTTCAACAAGCAGCATAGCATAAAATATAGGTTTTGTTTGTTTGTTTTTGGAGACAGGGTCTCAACTCTGTTGCCCAGGCAGGAGTGTGGTGGCATGATTATGGCTCACTAGTGGCAGCCCAGCCTTGACCTCCCTGGGCTCAGTGATCCTTCTACCTCACCCTCCTGAGTTGCTGGGACTACTACAGTGTGTCTCTTACAAGCACCATGTTGCTGGGTTTCATTTATTCAGACAACAGTTTTTGCCTTATTATTTAGTCCATGTACATTTCATGTAAAGATTAGGTTCAAATTGTCTTACTCTTTTTTTGTGCCACTAGTGGTATGTTCCTTTCTTGCCTTCTTTATGGTTGCTTTTATTTTTCTATCACCCCAACCCATTGCTTGTTGACCATACATTCCTTTACTGTTCTTTTATTAGTTACTCAAGATTTCATGGCCAGGTGTGGTGGCTCACGCCTGTAATCCCAGCACTTTGGGAGGCCGAGGTGGGTGGATCGTGAGGTCAGGAGATCAAGACCATCCTGGCTAACACGTGAAACCCCGTCTCTACTAAAAATACAAAAAATTAGCCGGGCGTGGTGGCGGGTGCCTGTAGTCCCAGCTACTCTGGAGGCCGAGGCAGGAGAATGGCGTGAACCCCAGAGGCAGAGGTTGCAGTGAGCCGAGATTGCGCCACTGCACTCCAGCGTGGGCAACAGAGCGAGACAATGTCTCAAAAAAAAAAAAGATTTCACTATACATCTTTGACTTTTTAAAGGCTGGTATATATTAGTACTTTTGTCACTTTTTAGACAATGCCAAAATCTTATTTGTTTATTTTTTGAGACAGGGTGTCACTCTGTCAGTCAGGCTGGAGTACACTGGCTTGTTCATAGCTCATTGCAGCTTTAGATCCCTGGGGTCAAGGGATCCTCCCACCTAAGCCTCCCAAGTATCTGTGATTACAGGTCTGTGCCACCATACCCTGCTAATTTTATTATTTTTTTTGTAGAGACAACGCCTTGCTATTTTGGCAGGGATAGTCTTCAACTCCTGGCCTAAAGTAATCTTCCTGCCTTAGCCTCCCAAAGTAGTAGGATTATAGGTGTGAGCTGAGCCACTGCGCTTGGCCAAGAATTTTACAATCTTTTATTCCATTTACTTCTTCCTATCTGTTTTGGTATTGTGTATTTTAATTCTATGTATATCTTAAACCCCATGATGAGACCTTTTATTTTTATTTTTATTTTTATTTTTTTTAAAGAGATAGGATCTCACTCGGTCATCCAGGCTGGAGTGCAGTGGTGTGATTGTAGCTCACTGTACTTTGAATTTCTGGGCTCAAGCTGTCCTCTCATCGCAGCCTCCTGAGTAGCTGTGACTACAGGTGTGTGCCACCATGCCCGGCCATGGCATTTTTATACAGTTATTATTGGTTAGATATACCCACATATTTACCCTTTCTACTGCTCTTTCTTTCATGTATTTTTGTGGTTCCATTTTGGATAGTTTTCCTTCTAACTGGAGAGCTTCCTGTAGTATTTCCTTCTATGTGGGTATGCTGTTGCACATTCTTTTAGTATTTGTGTGAAATTGTCTTTTTTGACATCATTTTGAAGAATGTTTCTTCTGAGTATAAAAATCAGGGTGGTTAGCCGGGCGCAGTGGCCCACGCCTGAAATCCCAGCACTGAGGCGGGCGAATCATGGTGTCAGGAGTTCGAGAGCAGCCTGGACAATGTGGTGAAACCCCGTCTCTACTAAAAATACAAAAAAATTAGCTGGGCGTAGTGGCAGGTGCCTGTAATCCCAGCTACTTGGGAGGCTGAGGCAGGAGAATTGCTTGAACCCGGGAGGCGGAGGTTGCAGTGAGCTGAGATCACGCCACTGCACTACAGCCTGGGCGACAGAGTGAGACTCCATCTCAAAAAAAAAAAAAAAAAAAAAAATCAGGGTGCTTGACAGTTATTTTTTTTCTAGCACTTTGAGTATTTCATTCCAGAATTTATTTCTGTTGAGAAGTTAGCTACCTTGTTGCTTGTTTGAAGGTAATTTCTTATTGTTTTTGATTTTCAGCAATTTTACCATGATATTTCTACTTGTGGTTTTCTTTGTATTTATCTTGCATGGTGTATGTAGGGATTCTTAAATATATGGTTGGAGTTGTTTTCCTAATTTATTTTAGACAATTTTTGGCTGTTATCTTTTTAAGTATTGTTTCAGATCCATTTGTTCTTTCTTCTGGAGCTCAACCTAATACCAGTAGGCCTTTAAATTTTTTTTTTTTCTTTTTTCTTTTCTGGAGACAGTCTAGCTCTGTCACCCAGGCTAGAGTGCAGTGTTGCGATCTTGGCTCACTGCAAGCTCGGCCTCCCGGGTTCAAGCGAGTCTCCTGCCTCAGCCTCCCAAGTAGCTAGGATTACAGGTGTGCACCACCACACCCAGCTAATTTTTGTATTTTTAGTAGAGACAGGGTTTCACCATGTTGGCCAAGCTGGTCTCAAACTCCTGACCTCAGGTGATCCACCCGCCTCTGCCTCCCAGAGAGCTAGGATTATAGGTGTGAGCCATCGTGCCTGGCCTAAAAAATTTTTTTTTTTTTTTAAAACTGTTTCCTGTGTTCTTTTTTATATTCTTTATCTTTTTGTTTATTTTTTAGTTTGGATATTTTCTTGTTTTTTTTTTTCTTTTTATTTATTTATTTTGAGACAGAGTCTATCTCTGTGGCCCAAGCTGGAGTGCAGTGGTGCAATCTCAGCTCATTGCAACCTCTGCCTCCTGGGTTCAGGCGATTCTCCTGCCTCAGCCTCCTGAGTAGCTGGGACTACTGGCACATGCCACTACGCCTGGCCAATTTTTGTATTTTTAGTAGAGATGGGGTTTCACCGTGTTGGCCAGGCTTGTGTGGATCTCCTGACCTCAGGTGACCCACCCGCCTCAACCTCCCAAAGTGCTGGGATTACAGGCGTCAGCCTACTTTGGATATTTTCTTCTGACCTATCTTGGCTTTTACTAATGTCCTCATTAAGCTTTGTCTAAGCTGCTGTTAAACTCAACCATTGACTACTTAATTTTAGTTACTTTACTTTCACTCCTGGAATTTCCATTTGATTTTTTAAAAAATGATTTTCAGTTCTCTGCTGGAATTCTTCATCTTGTGATTTCAGTTTTTGAAAATATTAAAACCAGTTTTTAAAAAGTCAGATAAAAAATAAAACTAATATGTGGGTCTCCTGTGGATCTTTTTTTAAGTTTTTCTTCTCGTGTCCTTTTGATGTCAATTATAGTTTTTTTTTTGCATATTTGAGTATTTTTGATTGAATACTAGACATTGTTTATGAAAAATTATGGAAATAATTTGAGGCTCTGGTCATGTTATCTTTCTTTAGAGAGGATTTACTTTTGCTTCTATAGAGAATTAGGAGCAGAATATCTTAATTAAGGATTGAGCTGTTAGAAACTAGACTTCAGTTTTGGGGCACTGGTCTATTTTTGCTCTGCTCTTATTCCTATAGCCTGTGAGGATCTTCATTGAAAGTGTGGGGAATTAAATTGGACTCCTCCCACTTGAAGACCTGTAACTCCAGCTTTTATTTCCCATTCCTGTGATATTGCTGAAATTTCTGTTCAGCTTCTTAGTGTCTTAGCTACCATTTTTGAAACAGTGCCTCTAGAGGAGAGTACTAGAAAGGAAAAGCTGTAGAAGATGTCTAGCTCACCTCTCTGGGCTCCCTTCCCAGAAGGCCAAAGTTTTTGGCCTTTCAAGTCCTTATTGCCTTTCTAATTCTCTGAGGTCTTCAAATGAATTCTTTAACATTGTCCAGCTTTTTTTTTTGTGGCTACAAGATTAGTCTAATTAGGCCGGGTGCAGTTGCTCACACCTGTAATCTCAGCACTTTGGGAGGCCGAGGTGGAAGGATTGCTTGAGCTCAGGAGTTTGAGACTAGCCTGGGCAACGTAGTGAGACCTCATATCTACAAAAAATTAAAAAATTAGCCAGGTATGGTGGTGTGCGCTTGTAATCGCAGCTACTTATGAGGCTGAGGTGGGCAGATTGATTGAGCCTGGGAGGTTGAGGCTGCAGTCAGTGAGCTGTGATCATGTCACTGCATTCACCTGCACTTCAACCTAGGTGACAGAGTGATAGGCTGTCTCAAAAAAAAAAAGCCGAAACCTTCTTTCTCTCTTTTTGGAGAAAGCAATTAGGCTTTATTTCTATTATGAGTTGGTGACTTTTGAGAATATTTGTGCTTATACCTCCAAAGGCCGAATTAGGAAAAAAAAAATTCTAAAACCTTATGCATTTTGGTAGTTTTTTCTTTTTTCAAACCATAATTAGTAAATCCTAAAATTATTAAATATTTTACTCATATAAGTAATATATTAAAGATTAAAGAACATTAATCTTTAGTTTATTAAAGAAAGTTTGAAAATGAAAGAAACAACTTATAATCCTTCAACTTTCATACTACCACTGGTATTGTTGTCTTTTTAGAATAATTTTTCCCTATTTACTTATTTATTTAGCTTTAAAACATACCCAGATGACTTAAAGCTTAGTTTTTTTTTTTTTTTGTAAAATATAAATGCAAACATCTAGGAGTATATAGAGTTAAAAGGCAAAATATTTCTTCATTCCCAAGCCAGTTGCTCTCCACTTTTTGGTTATTTCTGTGCATATGCACAGAAAACTTAGTATAGAAGAATAACTTAGTGTAGAAGAATATATACTGGGGAGATACATATATATTATATATATATATACACACACACACACACACACACACACACTTAGTATATATACTAAAAATTATATATTGTAAAAATTAAGTCCTATATAAAAGTAATACTAGATATACTAAGAAAGGAAAAATTTAAAATTTTTCTATTTGAGAAAGCAAATAGAACCTTTCTTTAGAAGACAAGAGAGGCTATCAATCCATAAAATAATAGCGGGCTATTAAGAAGAGGAACAAATTAGAGATCTTGGAAATGATAAGATTAAAAAACCACTTAGTATGTGGGATGAGTAGCAGAATGAAATTATCAGGCTAGAGGATCTAGCTAAGAAATCCTTCCAGCATGCAGAATGAAAAGACAAAAGAAATGTAAAATATGAGAAATAGTTTAGAATTAACATAAAGGGAGCAATTTAACAGTATGATTTCACGGAGAGGACAAAATTCAATGAGGACAGAAAATATTTATCTGAGGATTATTTTCTGTGGTGCAGTAGGGCTGGGTCAGACTGGTAATTTTAAGAAGCTAATGGAAGGCGAGAAAGTGGAGACAGAGTTGTGTTAGGGATTCCCTGTACCACCCTCACTTTTGGAGATTTATTAGAATAACTCAGGACTCAGCATATGGTTGTACTCATAACTCAGATTTATACAGCAATGTACTAAGGATATACAGCTTGATCATAAGAGACAAAGACAAGTAGAGTCTGGGGGGAGTTAATGTGTAGGCTTTCTTATGCTCTCTTTTTCTCATGAGGGGTCATCCTGAGCTCACTCTTCCTGCAGCAATGTATTTGTGATGTTTCTCTCCGTGGAAGCTCATTACACTCTCACTGCTCAAGATTTTTATTGATGGCCGGTCATGTAGGCACTCTCTGCTCAGCATGTAGCAAAATTCCAAGATCCCAGAAAGAAAAAGTTTATTCAGCATAAACTGTATTTTTGGCACAAGTAATCTAGGTTTGGTGAGCCATCCTTATCAGTTGACTGAGAACACTCCAAAAGTCAAGTTCTCAGGTGCCATTCAGGAGACAACTTTGCAAGCACTAGTGTTAGGTTAACCCTTTTCTGCACACTACCATAAACTATTCATTCAAGTGGCTTGGTTATGATAAAAAAAAAAGGAGCAGAAGGGTAATTGATGCAGACATAGTCAGAAAAGGCTTTTTAGTATGGGATAAATTCAAGCATATTTATTAGTGTGGATAAGGAGCTAGTGAAGTCAATGAAGTTGAAAGTAAAGATTTGGGGAATAATGATAGAGAAACTTCTGAGGAGGTGCAAGGGAATGGAGGTCAAATGCAGTTTTTGGAGTAATAGGTCTTCAGCAATAGGAGGGAAATATCTTTCTTAGTACTGGAGATGTAATTGAGATTGTGATTTTTTCCTCAGTAAGTTTCAGCTGCCTATGTGTGGGAGTGGAAAAGACTAACAGTAGGTTGACTCGAGGTTGGAGAAATTCAGTTTGGGTGTGATGAAGAACAAGAGGGTAAGGGGCACTGAGGCTATCAGAGGAAAAATAATTGAAGTAATCAGCCATAGGTTCTAGGCTGAATAGGAAATAAGGTCAGGATGAGGGTGCTGTTAGAATGTGTAAAGGAGAAATGAAGGGACTGTTAGTCTTGGTGAAATTGAAAAGTGAGCATAGTGACAGTAAAAGAGTTTATAGTGACATGTTGGTTTTAGAATGCTGTCGGCACTCAATCAATGTGAGTTGAATTGAATCAAAAGGTAGAGTGGTTTGAAATGATTGTGGTGTGGCCATGGAGCAGGATGTTCCAGTTGGACAAAGATGAGGGTCATTGAAAATGTGATGACCTATTGTAAAGGTTGTACAATAGGTCGAGTTATTTCAGTGGATGTTGATGTTACCAATATAATGATAGAGGTTAGAATAGTCAGAAAGACCAACTTTTTTTGATGAATGTAGGGCAATATCTTTCAATACACAAAGGATAGAGGGTTTTACTAGTTTAGACTCTCTGGCTGTAAATAGCAGAAAATAACTTAAACTGGCTTAAATATTAAGGGTACTTATTCATGAGTAAATTGGTGGAACTCAGGCACTGGAATGTGCCAGATTTTAGGACAATATTGGAACCTGGACCTGGAAAGTTACTTAGAACCTAGTTTCTGCTCTTTCTTGTTAATATTGCATCTCTGCTTTTGTCCTTTTGTTTGTATCAGTGTTCTCATTGTCTCTTTCTCTCAAGATTGGCTCTTCCTGATTCCTGACTTTCCTGGGAGATTATTAACTGTCTCAAAGCTTCTAAGGTAACCTGTTATAATTTTAGCCACATGCAGGGACTAACTGCTTGTCTCGGAATCCCCATTCCAAATTACCAGGAGAGAGAATCTGATGGCTTCAGATTGAGTTAGGGGTTATTCGTGCTCCCATCAACTTTGGCTGGAGTAGGATGTTATCTTGTAATGTCATGTAAAATGGCTATTAGGCCCCATCTTTGTGGGTCGGGAGGGCAGCCCTTAAAGAGAGTTGTTATGCCAGTACCCACAGTGGATTTCTGCTTTACTACAGCTGAGTGGTATAGCTGAAAGGAATTAGTGTAAACACAAGAGGGGCTTTTGAAAGAGATTAGGAAAGCAGTGAGGAGGTATAGAATAGTAGTTTAAATTACTGCCATGGATCTTGGGTCATGGGAGAATAAGTAGCTTTAAGATGACATGGTCTGTCTGGGGAGAGCTAGCTTTTAGTTGAGACATGGTACGGGGTGTTCAAGAAAATAGTTGAGGTGATGGGGAAGGTTATTTATGAAAAAGGAATTCCAGGGTTTACATTGGAACTCTTTGGGAAGGTGATTATTGATAAGATGAACCAAGGAAAAGGGGCTTTAAAGCAGTGAGTACAAAACCATCAGAGAAGAAAGGGGACTGAAGAGTTGAATTGTGGATGGTGTCAACAGTAGTTGACCTGTGGTTGACAGGGATGAGAAGCACAGATATAATTACTTATTATATTTATGGTTGGAAAAGCTTTCATTTTTCTTTTATTTCCATCTGAGGTTGAAGATAGTTAACAGAGGCAATCTAAGAGTGTGACTAATTATTTTGTAGATCACATCTCTTGACATAATGAAGGTATTTTTGGTTTGAGACTTTATTTTTGTTAAGTACAGTCTTTTCTGATTCTTATATTGACATAACTATGTATTCAAGTAATGGACTCCTTGTAGTTAATTCTGCTAGTTCTCTTTGGGTTTATAACTGTGGCACATGCCCGATCCTGTGCTTGGCCCCTTAACATTCCTAAGACACCTTCTTTATTCATCTTTTGAGTACATGCGTTACTACGTTGGAAGAGTATGACTTACATGTATGTTGCTTGCTCCTTGAACTGATGTCTGAGATCATTTCTTTGAATACAACGATGAATGTTTTTCCTCATTATGAAAATATGCTTGTTGTACATATATTCTTGTATACATTTTCTCTTTACACACACACACACACACACACAGAGCTCTCTCTCTCACATAAATTGCATCCATCTTCTGTAATATTTACTAAATTTCTGTCTAAAGGATCACTCATTTCTGTTTTGATAGCCATGCAGATTTTAATTTTAAGGCTAACTGACTCTGTTTATGAAATATATTTCTATAAACATACTTTTTCAACTTTTGATTTTTCTTTATTTTCACAAACAGAAATAATTTGTTGAAAAGCGAAAATAAATGTCAGTGACTTTAATACTCAATTATAGTATGTTCACAATAATTCCAGACCTAAGACATTGCTATTTAAAATTTATTTTTAAAATTAATTATTTATTTTTTATTTTTATAACTAGAGATGGGTCTCACTGTGTTGCCCAAGCTGGTCTTGAACTCTGGGGCTCAAGCAGTCCTCCTGACTCAGCCTCCCAAAGTGCTGGGATTACTGGCATGAGTCACCACATCTGGCCACTGTTTAGAATTAGTGATCTTTCCATTATAAAGATTTAACTATTTTATGCTGAAGTGGCCATATTTTCAAGGAGTGAAACCATCTCATACATAACAATGAAGGTAGTCAGCTATAGACTTGGAATGAGATCACATATGGGGATGATATCCTTCTAGTTAGCCTAGTACTGCTGTACTGGTCTGTGTGCACATGCGGTCCTTCAACTCAGGCCTTGCAAGGCATGCCGGCTGTGCCATGTTTGTAAATGGGGCAGAGGAAGCTACAACAATGGAAAACTAAGCTTTTATGTTAGGTACAGCTATTAAAACAAGGTAGGGATGAGGCTAGGCCCTTAACTTCCCTAAGGCATACTTTTCTAGCTACCTTCTGCCCTGTGTCTGGCACCTACATCCTGGATGATTGTTCTCTTTTATCCATTGTGGATTTTTTAAATAAAATAAATATGAAAAGCATCTTGATCTCTTGTTTGTGAGAGGTGATGCCCTGAGATTTAGCTTCAGGAATATGTCATGGCTCATGCTTCCCATATTTCCCAGGGAGGGAAATACAGGATTTTCTAACACTGGTTAAAAATGCAAATTCAAGATTTGGAAGGGCTGATATAATGAAATAATGAGCAGTATCAGCATGTGCAAATCTTGTTTGAAAGATTTTATTTTCTCCCCTCTTAGACCTTTTGCACATTTAGAATCTTGAAACAGTTTCTAGATCTCTGACATGAAAATGAAGATGGCTATTTTCAGGTTGCTTTCAGTTCTAGGTAGAAATAACCAGAATTGGCTTACATTAAAGAAACTGCATCTAGAAATAAATAAAAAAATTAGTGATCTTTCTTGGAGTTATTATATAATTTTGAATAATATAAAAATGGTATTTTGTCAGAACTATTGTAGTAACATTAAATAGCAAATTATGTTAGCCTAAAGTTACCAAGGATGATTTGTGTATGAAGTTTATCATACTTTTTTTTATTGGACTTCTGCCTTTCTTTTTACTTACTTGTTGTGGAAGAAAATAGAGGAAGTTAAAAAAGAAGTTGATGCATGGTAGGAAAGATTAAGGAAGAAGAACAATAAATGGATGACAGACATTTACTAGATGATTGGGGTTAACTTTTATAACCAGACTCAGTAGTTGTTAGATCTGTACTGATGCTCAGTATTTATTGGCTCTGTTAAATTAAAAATATTCAGCTTATTCAACCCTATAGAAATGTTATTAAAATATTTCTGTGGTAATATTGTGGGAAAGTGCTTGGTTGAATGTGAATTTTCTATGTATTAGTCCTTTTTATTATTTGTTAAAAATATAAATAGTGTTTGTGTTTTTAGTAGTAACTTAGGTTAATTTGGCCTTTGCTTTTATTTTGCCCATTTCAGAAGTTAATGTAAATTTCTTAACTTTGGATAGGAAATCTATGTTGATAAATGAAGCTAGAGACTTTCTTTCTGTAAAACTTAAAAAGAACATCTCATACTGTTAATACCATCAGAATTAAGATGCTTAATATTGAACTCTCTAAAAAGAAATGTTCTTTTTTAATTAGCATAAGATACAATTTTATAAGGATATTGAAATTATCTGAGCACTCAATAAGTAAATATGTTACAAACCTCATCTATCTGGTTGAGCTTTCTTTTAAAAATACTCTTTTTTTTTGCTTTAGCTGTTGTACTTAATGATAAAAATGGTTTTAAACAGAAATGCCATTGGCTAGTACAGAGAAGTAATGGTATAATAGTAGAGGGATGGTACTCTTTGATCCTTGGGCTTATGAAATTCCTAAATTATGGTTATTTAAGGAAAGCAAAGTAGAAGACAGATAAGTACAAAAAGTGCTTCAAAATTAGGGACAAAAAGTAGGACTAGTGTCTGCTGGAAGGACTCAGGATTCTTCTAGATTTGACAAGAATGTATGTGGATGAAGTATTAAGTGTTCTTTTTTTCTTTTCTCAAGTGGCTCAGGTTGCCAAGTCTTTGCCAGAAGGTTGAACGTTGTAGCTTGTAGACTAACTTTTTTATTGCCTAATTACATTAACAGCTAGAATTGTTTTATAGATTTTTCTTAAGACTGATGCCAGTCCCTTTATGGACCTTAAAAGAACGGTAGCATACATCTAGACTATTTTTTTTAGGTTTTAAAATTTCCAGAAGTGTTCCTTATTTGTTTGATATTCTCCATCTGCTTTACTTCGCTGTGATATTTCAAAATATGTAGTTCTGAGTTAAAAAATTTAGATTAAAAATTCCATGATGAGTAATATTTTGTTCTATTAATATGTTAATATATCCAATGACTGTGGCTTAGCCACTTTGCCTACACTCTTACTCTGGTTGACAAAGATAGAGGTTTTGGTGTTTATCCCCTTAACGTCCATACTTCACTCATAGTAACACAACTCCTTTCCCCTTATCTTCATTGGTGGTTGGTATAGTGTAGGCCTGTTCAAATTCTGTCTTTTACCACTTGATTTACATAAAATCTTTGTACCTTATTTACTCATCTGTGAAATAAATATAGTACAGTCTATTTTTTCAGTGTTGTAAGGATTAGAGAGAATGTTTGCAAGATGCCAGACATTCTGCTTGGATCTCAGTAAATGGTAGATAAATTATTATTACTGTTATGATTTGAGAAGTGCCTGTAGAGTACATACGTATATTGAAGAAAACCATATGCTGGATTTAGGAAAACTAGTGTACAATCCTAGGGGAGTTTATACAGCAGACCATTTATGTTACATATATTGACTTGCTAAGATTTGTGAAAACAAACTAATTTATCTCTCAGTCTCTTCTTTGTAAATGAATTTGAACTCTAATAAAATATTTCTCTTTCCCTTATTTTTCTTCTTATTTTTTTTTTTAAAGGGTGCTATTTTCTTGGAAGGTGTTACTGTTAAAGGTGTAACTCAAGTAACAACACAACCAAAGTTAGGAGAGGTACAGCAGAAGTGTCATCAATTCTGTGGCTGGGAAGGGTAATAAATATTTTAAAATTTTAAATAAAATTTACTCTTATTTTACAACACTTAAAATTAATACAAGCATTGACATATCTTCTTGGCTCCTTGAAGTTAGTATGTTTGCAATAGAATACTTTAAAGGTGTCAGATTTCATTCAAGACAATCAATGCAATAACCAGACAGTTGAGTTAAAATTAGATGGCTCACATATTTTCCTAAAGTAATAGAAAATTCCTGTTTTCACTGTCTAGTATTTGTTTCACGTCTTTGACTCTACTGCTACTGATTAATGTTTGAGCTAGTCTCTCAATTTGTTAAGAGGGAAGAGGTGAAATTTGGATCTGCCTCATTTCCCAGTTTTTCTGTAATCAGAAGTCTAGGAAAATCAGCTTTAAATATAAGCGGTGAATGCCATGACTTGAAAATATCTTTCAGACATTTCATAGTGGATTCAGGAGAGCATACATTGCTCTTATCTGTTGCTCTCGGGTCTTGGTCTGTGGTCATTTCTGCTGATCATTGGTATCTGTGGCACAGAACTGTAATACAGTTGAACGTAAGGAAAAAGGATTATTGTTAATTCCTAATATAAATTCCTAATGAAAAGAACTTTTATTACTGTTACATAAATACTAGATAAATCATCTAGAAGTAGTTTTAACTAAAATATGAAAATAATGAAGAAATAAGATCCGTTTTAATGTTGTGTTAAATCTTAATCTTGACCTACACCCTTGGTTTTAATGTTGTGTTAAGCCTTAATCTTGACCCATATTTCTCCTGTTTTGTCACTTCTGGGTATCTTTTGAGGAGAAAGTTGCCAACCTTGCAGTTATGTCAAGTTGGCAGTCTCACGTTGGGGAAATATGGGGTCTAGAATATCATGTAAGGTAATTAAGCCAAGATTTAAACTTCTTCCTGAAGTACAAGACTTGTAAACATACCTGCTTTACTATTTAGATCATATATACTAATATTTTAAAATTAGCTCAGTGATTATACTATAGCAGTGGTAATTTAGAACTCTGTTAACTTGCATTCTAAAATGTCAAGAAAATGATAATCTTTTATTAGTATTTTTGTGAAAGCGGATGTTATTGCAGCTGACATTAATCTCATCATAGGGAGAACATTGTGATAAATGTGTGATTCATTTGAGATTGGTTTAAGACATGTATTGCTTTGTATGGATACCAGCCACGATAGTAATACTGTGTTCTTCTTTAAGGTCTGGATTCCCTGGAGCACAGCCTGTTTCCATGGACAAGCAAAATATTAAACTTTTAGACCTGAAGCCATACAAAGTAAGCTGGAAAGCAGATGGTACTCGGTAAGTTAGACTTCTAAAAAAATTATACAAATAACCCTAATGCTTGAAGAATATTGTTTTGTTGTTAGAAAAGTTTACACTCTTGAGAGTGTGAATTTCTGATGTGAACAGCAAAATAAATGTTTCAAAAATTATATATTTTTTGTTTTGCTAGTATTCTAAGCTGTATAGTACAGTTATCTCTCATTCTGCTAAATTTTTGGTTTCAGAGCTTAGCTAGTTTAACATAAATCCATAACTAGATGTTAAGTTTGAAAGTGTTTTTCTCTTAATGATATGGTTTTTGGTATGTCTGCTGCCCACTACCTTGTTTTTTAATGATATTGGACATGTTAAGGTTAATAGATAAATGGCCAGTTTGTAATCTAAAAATGATGAACTCTCTCTGATTCATTCTGTATTTTATTCCTTTGAATAATTTGCCTTATTCTCTTAATATACTTGTAAGGTTGTTGCATTATTACAACAAAGCTTAATTTCAGATTTTATATTTCTAAGTTTTAAGATTTTTTAAATTTGAGACAGGATCTTGCTCTGTCACCCAGGCTGCAGTGCAGTAGCACGATCAAGGCTCACTGCAGCCTTGAACTCCTGGGCTCCAGCAATCCTCCCACCTCAGTCTCCTGAATAGTAGCTCAGCCTCCTGAGTAGCTGGGATTATGGGAATGTGCCACCCTGCCTGGCTATTTTTTAAATTTTTTGTAAGGATGAAGTCTCCTTATGTTGCCCAGGCTGGTGAAGATATTAGTAGAAATTTTATTCTTCCTCAGCAACATTTTATTTTTTTCTTTTGTAATCCATATTTTTTGCATCTATTACAGTTTTGCTATATGTATGTATTCATTTAGCAAGTTGAAATAATTATTTTAACAGATATTAACATAGAAGTCATTAACTAATAATAAAATGTTTTGGAATAACTGGCAGTACATATATATTAGCTTTTAAGTGTTATTTTGAAGATGACAGATTCTATTTAATTTTTATGAGTTTTGGAAAGTCTTGAGTGGCAGTTATACTCTTTGTATCATGCCATCTCCATCTACATTTAACATGTAGTTACCTTAAAAGATATATATGGAGAAAAGAAGTGGAGCAGATACAACTTATTTTCAATATTAGGTGACTATAATGATATTTTAACATTATATGCTTTCTAGAATGTTTAAGTATTTTATTATATTTGATTTTTATTGGGAATATTTAAAAATATTTTCATTCATTTTATTTGTGTGCCTCTGTTGGAAACAACTTTTCCCCTCAGTTTAGCATTTTTTAGCTTTTTTAGGGTATTTTATAGGTAAGACAGGTTCATTTGACGAAATTCAGAAAATAACATTAAAAAAGAAGAAAATAAAAAAGAAATTTTACCACCTAGAGATTATCGCTACTGTCCTTATGGTATTGACCTTTTTCTCTGGGTTATATGGCAGGTATGGTTTTTATTATAATTATTATTATTATTATTATTTTTTGAGACGGGTTTTCGCTCTTGTTGCCCAGGCTGAAGTGCAATGGCGCGATCTCCGCTCACCACAACCTCCGCCTCCCAGGTTCAAGTGATTCTGCTGCCTCAGCCTCCCAAGTAGCTGGGTTTATGGCATGCGCCACCACACCCGGCTTATTTTGTATTTTTAGTAGAGACAGGGTTTCTCCATGTTGGTCAGGCTGGTCTCGAACTCCCGACCTCAGGTGATCCGCCTGCCTTGGTCTCCCAAAGTGCTGGGATTACAGGTGTGAGCCACCGTGCCTGGCCTATGGTTTTTATTATTAATGCTTTGTGTACTAATTCAAGTAGTTAAATAAGTATTTGATATTTATATGTTTATTTGTTCATATTAGTTTGAACTTCCTTAATGAACTAGCCTTAAAAATTAATAATAATGCATAATGCAAAATTGAAACAGTGTAGAAATGAAAAAATGTGCCTTGTATGCTTGCAGCAGTTATACAAAGACAGATATAGATCCATATACAGAATTTGGATCATTTACCCATTCTGCACCCTTCCCTGTGGATATGTGTTTTTGACGGATAAATGAAAATTAGCCTTTCTGCTTATTTTCAGAATATTAAAATTATATTCATTTAATATGTTGGGTTAGATTATGTTCGGAATCTATTAAATTAGTAGTAAGGATGTTAAGGATGTTGTTGAGACATATATTTTAATAGATATGTAAAAATGTCTTAACAAATGGGTTTATTACCTACTTCTTTGGGTGGAGAAAGAGTGGAAAATGTGAGGTCAAGGTGTCTATCTCTAGGCTTTACACTACGAAATGAACTGGGGATTTGGGATTGAGGCATAAATTTAACCTCTTACGAGTTTCATATTTTAGGTACTCTTTTTTTTTCTGTTAAAATTTATTTTATTATTTTATTTTTTTGAGACAGGGTCCTCACTCTGTTGCCTAGGCTAGAGTGCAGTGGCACAATGATTGCTCACTGCAGCCTTGACCTCCTGGGCTCAAGTCATCCTCCCACCTCAGCCTCCAGAGGTGCTGGGATTACAGACATGCACCACTATGGCCAGCTAATTTTTAAAATTTTCTGTAGAGATTTGATCTTGCCATGTTGCCCAGGCTGGTCTTGAGCTCCTGGGCTGTAGTGATCCTCCCGCCTTGGCTTCCCAAAGTGTTAGGATTACAGGCATGAGCCACTACACCTGGACTTATATACTCTTTACTTTCTGCATTGCTTTCTTCACAGTATCATGGTAAGCTTTGGGCAAAATAATAAAGCCTGCAAAATTTGTCTCGTTTCTGCCATCCAACTTTTGTTGATTTTGTTCCTCCTCTGTAGTTGTGTACCCCTTTCTCTGTGTCTTGGTATTGTTAGACCCCTAGATGATTGGCTAAAGTAATTTTTTATGAAGTAATTGGTCAAGATGTTTTTGATTGCTAATGGAAATATCTAATTTCTCCGAGAACCAGGCTCCACCAAAAACAAAAGGAAAACCCCTGAGTATTTATTGAATACCTACTCTGTTTTAGGATACTTTTTTCGGGGAGAGAAAAAATTTTGCAAGGTGTTTCTGGACCAGTGTAAAATCTATCTTTTGCGCACTAGAATTTAAGTCCAATAGCATGGAAGAGGGACTTTCTGTGATTGAATAAGGTGAAAAGAGCCTGAGGAGGCTGTAGAATGGTCTTAGAGGCTATGCAATCAGAATGGCTGATTAATAGCTATGAGTCCTGGACTCCATTGTCATTAAAGCTATGTCAGGATACAGTGTAGTATTTCTTTTTATTATCCTTATTTCATAATTTAATGGCAATTTATTATATCTAGTAACAATATTTAAACCAAGGATCTCTGAAATTGAGTGTAATAGGAAACCTGGATATAGTTAACAGTAAAAGGTATTGTGTAAGAATTTTGCATTCGCCTGACCAAGGCCTGAGGGCCTGGAGATAACAGTAAGTAGAGTGGCTTTTTTTTTTTTTTTTTTTTTTTTTAAGAAATTGTGTTTTGCTATGTTGCTCAGGATGGTCTCAAACTCCTGGCCTCAAGTGATTCTCCCCTGTTGGCCTCCTGAAGTACTGGGATTATAGGTGTGAGCCATTGAACCCTGCCTGGAGTGGTTTTGACAGGAAGCTTTAATGGATTCGAAAACCTTGTAGAATAGGGAATATTTCTGAAGTGTAAAGCCAGGTAATATAAACTGAAATATGAAAGTTATTGAAAATGAAACAGTGAGAAATTTATATTAGTTGTAATAGGTGAATTGATGGAGACTAAGCCACTGTAGTCTCAGAAACAGATGAAATGAAAGTTTGTTTGATGGAAGAATTAATTGTGTTTTGTGTATTTCAATAAACTCATACTTTTAAAAATGAGATTTCTTTAGTTTTTATAGTTCTGAGTACTTCTGGTTGCAGTTTTTGATCTCTAATAATTAAACATTTAAAAAATCTTCTAATCTGGAATTATGTCAGACTTAGTAAGTCTTCCAAAAATAGTACAAAGTATTTCCATGTGCCCTTAACCAGATTCCCCAAATGTTAACATCTTATATAGTACAATGGCCAAAATCAAGACATTAACATTGATGTATTGATTATTGACATTATTCAGATTTCACCCAAAGTGTCAATATTATGTCCTGTTTCTGGTCCAGGATCCAGTCCAGGATCACGTGTTTCATTAGGTTGCCATGTCTCTTCTTTTTTCTGCAATTTTTTTTTTTGAGACGGAGTCTCGCTGTCGCCCAGGCTGGAGTATGGTGGCGTGATCTCTGCTCATTGCAGGCTCCGCCTGCCGGGTTCACGCCATTCTCCTGCCCCAGCCTCCCGAGCAGCTGGGACTACAGGTGCCCACCACCTCGCCCGGCTAATTTTTTTGTATTTTTAGTAGAGTCGGGGTTTCACCGTGTTAGCCAGGATGGTCTCGATCTCCTGACCTCGTGATCTGCCCGCCTTGGCCTCCCAAAGTGCTAGGATTACAGGTGTGAGCCACCATGCCCGGCCTCTGCAATAATTCTTTAGGCTTTCTTTCATAACTTTGACACTTTTGAATAGCATTGGCCAGTTATCTTGTAGCTTGTCTCTCAGATTGAGTTTGTTTGATGTTTCCTCATGATTCAAGTTGGGCATGCTTGCAAGAACATCACAGTAGTAATATTCTGCATGTCATTTCAGGAGGCACATAATGTTGAATTGTCCTATTAGTGATGATGTTAACTTTGATCTCTTGATTTAGTTGGTGTGTGCCAGATTGATAAAGTTATTTCTGTTTATTATTTTATTTTTGTTTTGTACTTTATTTATTGATAAAGGCATGTCTGCCATGATAAAGTTATTATTTTTCCTTTGTACTTAAGAAGCTGTAAGGGAGATACTCTGAGATCATGTAAATATCCTATTTCTTATACTTTTCCCCATTATTTTTAACATTAATTAATGATTCTTACCTGAAACAGTTACCATGGTTATGTTTGCTAAGTAGAATAGTGGAATTCAGTTCTTAGGAAGAACTTTCCCTTCTTTCTCATTACTTTATTTTCTTTCTTTTTTTATTCCTATCAGTGTGGACTCATAGACACGTATTATATTCTGTGGGTTATAGTCTTAGTAATTATTTTATTGCTCCAAATGTCTCATTTGACCATTGAGAGCCCCATCAAGTAAGTGACTCCTGTCTTTTGACGTCTCTCCCTCATTTTTTGAGTACTTTCTTGTTCCTGGCACCCCTACATGTTGCAGACTTACCTTGTACTTTTCCTACCCCAGCCCTGGAATCAACTGTTTCTCTAAGGAGTGGTATTTAGAAACCAATTTCTGCACACAAGTTGGGCTCATTAGTACCAGGATGTCATTTCTTCTAGGCCCTCTCAGAAGATAGAGCTAGGAAATGTGTGTGTGTGTGTGTGTGTGTATACATAAATACACACCTATATCTATTTCAGTATCTGTCTCTGTCTGTATGTGTATGCATACATTTTTTTTTCAAAATCACGAGTTCGTACTGATACTTCCAATTCTAATGCACTACCATAGGATTTATTGAATTTTTTCTCATTTTCTATTTGTAACTCCTCTCTCTGATAGGGAGACACTTGGTTTTCATTATCCATAATATTTATTATAATACACATAAAGTAGTTTTGGAATTGCTGTCCCAAGCCACTGTGAGAAATCCATTTGAATAGAGTGTAATATTTGTGAACAGTTGGTCTGACTTTAGCCTTAGGGTATATAAAGTGTACTGTGTTCCAAAGTTACTTAATTATTTTCTCTCTTCCTGCCAACCCCTTTAGTGTAGATAGTTTTCATTTGTAATACAATTAGTTTCATTTGTTTCTGCTTATATTCTGAGTTTGCCCTCATCCTTTGTTGATTTTAATTTTTCATTTTTCTGAGTGTGTGAAACTCTACTATGATTCAGCGTATGTGCTCTGAGAAATGTTACTTTCTCCTATCCCTTTTAACCCTTTCCCTTTCTCTTTTCATTCTATTCCTACCCACCTCCTTAAATAATCAGCCTCATCATTTTCTGATTTACCCTTCTTGCATTTCTTTTTGTACAGATGAGCAGATGCTCTTTTCTTTTTCCCCTTTCTTTTAGGAAAGATACCATACACTTTAGAATTAGATAGTCTTTTCACCTTGCTTTTTCCATTTAACAATATGTTCTAGAAACCACTGCATTTCACTTCACAGATATCCTCATTCTTTTTTTACAGCTGCATTGTACCCATTGTGTGAGTACTTAGTTTATTCAATGACTCTCCTATATAGAGATGTTTAGATTGTTTCCAGTATTTTGTAATTACAAATGATGCTGTGATAAATAACTTTGAGCTGACTTTCCCCCCATATTGTTGAAAGTCTAACCTCAGGGTCAATTTCTAGAAAGAAGGATTGCTGAGTTGAAGGCTAGGTGTATATGAAGTTTAGTTAGATACCACGAGTTTCTGCTCCAAAAGGGTAGTGCCAGATTGTATTCCCACAGGCAGTTTGTGAGAATGCCTGTACCACCACAGCCTTGCTAATAGAATGTGCTGGCAAATTTTTTCACCAATCTAGTTAGTGAGAAATGGTATTTCATTCTAGTTTTAATTCTGAATGGAGTCAAACATCCTCTCATATGTTTAAGGGCTATACTTATCTTTTTTGTGAATTATCTGTCCTTGTTTCTTTTCTGTTGTCTTTTGACTTTGTCCATGTTTTTTTGCCATACAAAATTTTATTATTTTTATGAAGTCAAGTTTATTAATTTTTATTGCCTCTTGATTTTGATTTATAGTTAGAAAGCCTTTCCTTATACTGAGATTAAAGAAGAATTCTCTCATATTTCTTCTAATATTTGTATGGTTTGATTTTTTTAATCTGGAAGACTTTTTAAATTATAGGCAATCTAGCATTTCTACATATTTAAAAACTTCTTTTATTGTCATTGTTATTATTATTACTTTGCTGTGAAGAATTAATACATAAATTCATTTTGAATGAAGGCTATCTTCTAAGGTTGGAACTGAGTCATGATGATCCACTTGGAAGTGTGTCATCCTGATAGTGACCACCTTGCCTGTGTACTGGGTGTTAATATACAGAAGGCTTATTTTAAATTTACTGTTCAGCAGTGTGTTTTGTTATTTCTTTGCAGTATCTTTTATAATAATGGAAGGCTTTTGAGATGAGAAATGTATGGTTTTGGTAGGAGTTGAGGTCAAAAGGAAGGCCTAGTATCTCTAATTCTGATCCACAGGGTTCTAACTTAACTTTGCAAAGTAAGACATGGATTTACACCTGTTTTATATAGTGCGTGCTGTGCACCTACTTCCCAAATGCACTTCGATTTTTTTTTTTTTTTTCATAAAGAGTCTGGGCTCCTTCCTGTTCTTCTCTCTACAACTCAGCCTATACCTGAGTGGTACTAGCTATTCTTATATTGCTTTTCTGTGGAGGAAAACAGAGTCTTCTAGAGCTGAAATCTTAAGAATGTTTTGGGAAGATTAGAGAGCTTCTTTAGAAAAAGTTTCCAGGCATTTAATCATACTTAGTATCTTAGTTCATTTGTGCTGCTATAGCAGAATACCTCAGATTGGGTAATTTATAAAGAACAGAAATTTATTTTTCACAGTTCTGGAGGCTAGGAAGTTCAGAATCAAGATGCTAGCAGGTTCAGTGTTTAGTGAAGATTGCTCTTTGCTTCCAAAATGATGCCTTGTTGTTGCATCTTCCCATGGCTGAAGGGGCAAATGCTGTGTGCTCAAATGGTGGAAGAGCAAAAGGGCCTGGCTAGTTACCACCAGCCCTTTTGTAAGATCACTAATCCCATGCATAAGGGCAGAGCCCTCGTGGCCTAATCACCTCCTAAAGGTTCCATCTCTCAGTACTGTTGCACTGGAGATTAAGTTTCACCATGAATTTTCAAACCGTAGCACTTGGTTATATTTTAACTTGTTTAATTTTTGAATTTTTAAATTTTATTTAACTTTTTCCGGAGCTTTGAAAATTATTTCTTGTTACATTCCCCACCACTAAGACTTTAGTAATACACTAAATTATAGTTTCTGTTTCTTGGATTCCTCTGTGTGTCAGATACTGTGCTAGGTTCTGGGGAAACAGCAGTGAGCAGTGTGGACACTGTCCCTATCTCATACAACTTGCAGATAATTATTTAACTAATAATAAATTATGTGGGGATAATTGATTAACAGCTTGGCACAAATTCAATTTAGAGCTTCAGCACATATCTCATAGCCAGATAAATTCCCAGTTGATTAAATAAGTGTAAATAAAATTTATTTTCTGAGAAAACAGGATAGAATAAATTAGGTTAGGTATACCTCTGTCACATGTTTCCTTAGCATTCTTTGGATATTTAGGTAGTTGGATCTTGGGTTTAGGAGAAGAATATGGATTGAAAGTACAGATTTAGGAGACAATAGTATGTGATAGTAAAGACAGGGATGTGGACAGGCTATTGAGTAGAGGAAGCAATGGTGACTGAGAGTAGGGGAGGTGGGAGAAAACCAGGAGAAATATCTGTCATTCAAGCTGAGGGAAAGTAAAAATGTCTCCAAAGAAAGGTTAAATCTTATAGAGAATTAGTAAGCTAAGGAGTGAAAAGTGTCTGTTGAATTTAGCAACAAGATATTTTGGACTGGGTTGGGATGTTCTCAGTTTTTGTATAGTATAGAGTAGGGCAGTGGGAGTAAGTTGAAAGTGATGACATTTTTCCTTTAAACATTTCCTCTCTTTCTTCCTTTGGCTGTTGTTAACAAATGTCTCTCCTGAGGGAGATTCCAAGACCGCAAAGAGAACATTATTAAGAGTTAGTGAAAGTACCTTATTTCATCCAAGAGACAGGTATGGCAGGGCTTTTTATCTGTCAGTGTCTGCCTGCCTGCCTGCCTGCCTGCCTCTCTGTCTCACATTGAAATTCAAATGTGAGATAATTGGCAAAAATTGTTCATTAACTTGTGTATTTGGAATAAAGATGAAGTTGGACTTTTCCTATAAGATAGTGGGACTTTCGATTTGGCTGAGGTTTTGCTAGTGAGAGTTGGTCAAATGAGTTTTACATAGCAAGCATTTTTGTGTAGATTAAATCAGCCAAAACTGCAGTTTTGGGATTTTGATGAAAATAGACTTCAAGCATTTGATAAAATAAAATCATTTTATTTAACCATAATATTGGCAAAGGTGTATTGAAATATAACACTCCCTCTGCCCCCTCCCCTCACTTTCAGAGTTAAACAAAATGATTCCCAATGAAAGACTTGCAGTTACACTTGATAGTCGCTTTACTATGTCTTTATGCCTCCTTGATTAGATTGTCCTTCAATTTTGTTGAAAGCTGCCAAATAATCAAAGTGTATTTTAAAGGAACTCGTTGAACTTCTGACATTTCCTAAAATACATTTAACTTTTTTCTTAATATTTCTTTTGTCTTGAGTACTCTTATTTCATTATTTTCATGGCTTTCCCCAGGAGGGGGGAGTCAGTTCTACTTGAGTGTAAATTGTAATACCAAGAGAAGTGATATAATGTTACTACAGTTGCATTTGGAATTGAACTGTCTTGTAATTGTGAAATCTGCTTTTTCACAGATATTCTGGGAAAAGATAGAATTTTATAATCGGATTTATTTGTGTACTTTATTAGCAGATTTTGTAATGCAATTAAATAGTCTTCAAAATAATTCAACATCAATTGAAAGTGATGAAGACTTAGAACTATATAAAAATTTTAGAATTAATTTTCATGCATTTTATTTTAATTCTTTCTGCTGAGAGTTTGGGAGTACTATAAATTTAATTTCAACTGTTATTGAATCAGTAGGTAAAAACCAAATGTTTTTAATAAGTAATGTTGTAAAGCAAATAGTAAAGTAAAAGATAATAACTCAGATTATGCTTGACACAGGAAAAATGTAAGGCTATGGGAATAATGTAATAGACCAACAAAAGGGCTGGTGCTATGGTTGCAATTTTTACATATGTATCTATATCTGTATTTATATCTTTTGACTTACATATTTATATAATACACACGCATATACAAGCATACCTTGCTTCAAGAAAAACTGAATATAAAAGGTAAATTTGGGACTTCCTTTATAAGGAAAATTATTGCAGGGAATAAGAAAAGCCACTTAGGCATTTATGGAAATATAATTTATATTCAGCTTTTTATAACACATCTGTTTAAGTAGGTGAGGTACATTTGTATAATACTTCTTGAAGGAAATTATAGACAGGTTTATTTTCCTGGATCCTGGTCTGGGAATTTCCTCCCTCCCTCCCTTCCTTCCCTTCTTCCTTTCATTCATTCATTCATTCTTTCAGAAATTATATTGAAAACTTATTTACCTCTAGGGCTCTGTGTTAGGTGCTGCATGGATTAGGACTGCTTAAGACAGAATCCTCAGCTTTAAGTTTTTCCTGTAATCCAGCTTTAAGTTTTTGTTCTAAACTTTTTCTGTAAAGGACCTAGTAGTAAATATTTTATCATTTGTGGGTTGCGTGGTCTCTGTCTCAAATAAAAAGCAGCCATATCCCACTGATTTTACATAAGCCAAATGATGTATTTCAATAACATTTGGTGGATATATTTCAATAAAATTTTATTTACAAATTAGCAGGTCACATTTGGCTTTTGGACCATAGTTTGACAACCCATCATTGAATACATTCTCCTTAAAAGACAATCTTTATATCTTAAATGTTCTTTCTTTGTAAGAAAGTGTAAAAAGTGAGCTTAAGGTAGGGAAACATATTTAATATGAAGATTTTTTAAAATTTGCTTTTTTTAAGTTTTGAAGTAAGATTTCTTCCCATTAATTGTAAGTTCATGCTAAACCATTGGTACTTTGACAAGATTTTTTATGTAATTTACCAAATGTATACATTTGAAAGACAAATTTTTTTTTCTCATGAAAATCATGTCCTATGCCTTTGTTAGAGCAGGGTGTTCAATGTATGGTCATACTATACGTGCCCTGACAAATACGCTTCGTGACTTGTGAATAGCGTGTTGTAGAAATAGTTGTTGTGTGGATAAACTGCAGTATGTTCAGGCAGCTTCTGTATTTGCTGCTGTAACAGTGTTTGTTTGTTTGTTTATTTATTTATTTATTTATTTAGAGACGGAGTCTCACTCTGACACCCAGGCTGGAGTGATGGCGTGGTCTCAGCTCACTGCAACCTCTGCCTCCCGGGTTCAAGTGATTCTCCTGCCTCAGCCTCCTGAGTAGCTGGGACTACAGGCGCATGGCACCACACCTGTCTACTTTTTGTATTTTTAGTAGCGACGGGGTTTCACTATGTTGCCAGGCTGGTCTCAAACTCCTGACCTCGTGATCTGCCCGCCTCAGCCTCTCAAAGTGCTGGGATTACAGGCATGAGCCACTGCGCCTGGCCTTTAAAGGTTTTTATACAGAACCATGCAGTTACCCCAGGTGGTTAATAGCTTGCTTGGGTCCCTTGATATGTATGTATCTCATTAATAATGTTTGTAGTGTATATTTATGCTAATGACTGGAGCCGAATGTTCAGACAGGTATAGTGTGGCTAAGGTAATGAGATGCTAGACTAGAAAAGTTTTACATACTGAGGAGAATATTAAAGAGGTTTCAGATGTCTCTGGAATAATTTTCAGTGAACTACAGACAAAAAAGTATATCTTATTTAGGAACAGAATGAGCCAAATTATGATCAAGTAGGTATTGTGTATACTGCTTTCATTTAGATTTGTTCACTTAGCTCTTTATAAATTTCTTTTTGGCTCTAGTTTTCTTCTGAAAGCAAAGCAAGTAGCTCCTGATATGTAACGTAAGAACTAGAGATGAAATGAATATTGGAATTAAATAAGAATTTATCTTCTATCTTATTATTTACAAACAAATATCAGTTATACCATGACATTATATCTAGTATTTAGGAATTCAGCAGTAAATAAAGTTATGTCTGGGAAGGACTTTTACTTTTTTAATTGTTCTGGGGAAGCTTAGAGTTTTTGTGGAGGTGTCTGAGGGACCAGACTCCAGAAAAGTAAAATATTTGTTTCAAATCATGTAAGTAGATAGTGGCAAAATCAGCATCATTCTGTATTCTAGTACTTGGGCTTTTACAATTAGGTTTAGGCTGGGCATGGTGGCTCATGCCTATAATCCCAGCACTTTGGGAGGCCGAGGTGGGTGGATCACTTCAGGTCAGGAGTTCGAGACCAGCCTGGCCAACATGGCAAAAACCCATCTCTACTGAAAAATAGAAAAATTAGCCGGGTGTGGTGGCTTGCACCTGTAATCCTAGCTACTTGGGAGGCTAAGACACGAGAAACGTTTGGACCCGGGAGGCGGAGGTTGCAGTGAGCTGAGATTGTACCACTACACTTCAGCCTGGGCTACAGAGCAAGACCCTGTCTCAAAAAATAAATAAATAAATAAATAAATAAATAAAATTAGGTTTAAGGTGGTTTTTCCTCATAATAATGGAAATTATACTAACTATACTAATTTTAGGACTCAATCAATGTTTAGTGTCATACCTCTGGTGATAACCAAAACTCTTAGAGAGAATATAGGCCAGATCTCGTCATTTAAAGACCCCAGCCCTGTTTTTAATAGTAGTTTCATCAGAACTATAGTTAGGGATCCAGGCCAGTTTCCTTGCAACTGGGTGGGACACAATAAAGCTCCTGTGTTTCTTTTTCATCACGGGGAAGTGAGACTACCAGAGAATATTTAGAGGTCAACTCAGAAACACTGTTTATTGATCTGAAGCTACGTTTGATGGCATCTTGTGGTAAATTGGTTTAAAAAGGACTGTTTGACTCCCTCCCCAAGCCTAAATCTTTCTTTGAGTCCCCCTATATGAAATAGATAAAAGCAGTAATGCTTTGGTTGTTGCAAATTGAGGAAAGCATATGGGATTGCATTCTGGTATGGCGTCTGAGGTTACCATGGAACTTTTTAGGGCAGCATTTCCAGTTGCGCTACCATCATAGGAAACTTTTATTAAAAAAAAAAAAAATTCAGAGATTCAAATTCATTAAGCCTGGATTGGTTCTGAGAAAATGCATTTTTGAAAAGCACCCCGATTATTTGTGATTTTTAACCTGATTTGGGAGCCGCTATCTGTAGTGCCTCATGGAACAAAATTTAAAAATCAGTGACCTAATTCAAAGTAGTATTTAGCCAGCCATTTAGTTAAGAACATACCTGAGAATTTCTCTGTTAGTTGGTGGAGACCCACATAAAATGCTTATTAGTACAGCACTCAATGCATATTAGTTATTGTTGTTATAACTGAAGACTGTTTTGAAAACCATTATTACGTGAAAACCAACATTGATTTCCCGGAGTTCACTCAGAATTCTTTTAGGGTGTGGTATAGTTATAGTACAAGAAGAAAATTAAGTAAAGGCAAAACAATCTAACATTTTAAAACCAAATCTTTGAAATACCCATTGGCTAGCAGTCACATCTTTAGGATTTACTGAAGGATAAAAAGGTCCCTTAAATAGTAGTTTCTTTAATCAAATCCTAAATATGAGAGTTACTACTAGTTAATAGAGATACTGTCTTTGAAATGGTATTTAAAAATAAAAACCAACCAAATTTATTACCTATTACCAAAATCTGGCTAGAGAACTCTTAGAGCTGAGCAGATACAGATAAAACTTTGGTTGCAAACATAGGTGCAACCCTAACTCAGAATTTTCAGTTGGCCTGGTTCTGGGGGCAGCAAACATGTGAAGCTTTGAAAGATTAAAACAAATTAATTTTTTGTTAATATTTTCAAACATTTTTTCCCCTATATAGAGCTGGGCTACTGGACCCAAACAAATGAGAAACAAGGAATATAGGATAAAGAGATTGAATTTGTCTCTTTGTTCATTCATGTAGTTAACAAATATTTATTGAACATTTACCATATGCCAGAGATTGTGCTAGCTGTGGTAGGCTTAGCAGGTAATTAGAACTAAACTATATGATGATGATGATGATTGTTTTTTGAGACAGGGTCTCACTGTGTTGCCTAGGCTGGAGTGGAGTGGCACACTCATGCCTCACTGCAGCCTCGACCTCCCACCTCAGCCTCCAGAGTAGCTGGGACTATAGGCGCGTGCCACCACACCCAACTAATTTTTGTCTTTTTTTTTGTTATTGTTGAGATAGGGTTTCCCCGTGTCGTCCAGGCTGGTCTCAGACTCCTGGGCTAAAGTGATTTGCCTGCCTTGGCCTCCCAAAGTGTTGGGATTACAGGCCTGAGCCACAGTACTCAGGCATGATTATTTTTGTATGCTGCTTTTTATCTTAACATGAGTATATTTCGTTGTTATAACATGTATTTTTAAAATGACTTAATTGCTGCCAAGAAAAAATAGTTTACCCTCGATTATAGGGGCATTTAGACTCCAGTTTTTTTGTTGCTGTAAATAACTGTACTGATCTTCTTATACCCATCTTTGCATAAATTTTGACAAAAATAGTATTACTTAGATATAGTATGGAAACCTTTGAAGTCCTTGATATACCTTGCTAGAGGTTGTAGTGATATGCTCCCAACAGCAGTGCTAGAGTGTACATCCTTGGCAATTTGGGATAGTTTCACTTAATATAAGTAATGTAGCCAAGTTGACAATTGGAAAATGAATTTTTTTCTTAAAATATTTTATTGATGTAAAAATTAAAGGAAAATGAATTTTAAAATGCTTTGATTAGCATTTTTTTTTGAATACTAGTGTGGTTGCACAAGTTCATTCTGTATTTTGGCTATAGCAACAGTTATAACAAGTAATACTTGTTGAACACAATGTGTATTAGGCATTGCTCTGAGTACTTTACATAGAACATTTATCTCATTTAATACTCACAACGCTATAAGATAGCGTTGTGAATAAGTAGCTTTTTCAAGGCCACACACACAATTATTGTAAGTAGCAGGACTGGGATTTGAATGCAAGTGATCTGGCCCCAGAGCCCAGAATCCTTTTTGCCAGGTCATGTCCTCATTATTCTTTCAATATTTTGATAGTTATTTTTACTGTTTTATGCTAATAGATGAATTTTTCTGTCTTAAAATATATTTTTTCTGATAATGTCTTCTGTCTTCCTCATAAAACATTAAAAAGAAATTAAAAAGTTCTCCCTGTGAGAACTTTTATCCCACCCCTTGGGATAATCAATATTAAGAGTTGGATGTTTGGTTTCTGGAGACATTATACCTTCATCTTCTTACCTGCTGTTTTCTTTCCTTACTTTCTGATCCTCCATATAATGGGATATGATATAGGCTGTTCTCTTATAAATAAATAGTAGAAAAAACTCTATTAATTTTTTTCAAATTGCTTTGTGATGGTAATTCAAATTGCATTGCTCCTTTCACTTAATGGGATAATAAATATATTTGCAGACAGAATATTTACTGCTTTAATAGATAACTATTAAGCTACTGTAAGCTTTAGAAGGTCTCAAAGACAATACAAGACACTAGAGGAAAATAAAAGTACAATTCCTACTCTCAGCAGGAAAATGAAGTACAATTTAAGATGTAGTAAGAGATATAACAAAACTACGTATAGTACCAGACAACTAAGTAAGAGATACTAAAGAGCTAATAAAGAGCATTACTTGATACTCTATATGAAATATGACTGCTTGTTTTGATTTTAAGAGTGTGATATTGGATATTCATAGATGGATTTTTAAATTTTATATAGGAAATAAGTAAGACATTGAATATTGATATTTAGTATTGAGTAGTGCTGCTGACCAGATGGAAGAACATTTGCTTCGACCCATCTCAGCAGTAGAGCTTATCTGTTAGATGAGGAGTTAACTGGATTTTCATATTTTTTTTTACGATTCTGTGATACTTTCTTAACTCATTATTTGCTCACATACGCTTATTCATTATGTGTGATTATGGAAGTGGCAAATGCTGGCTTGGATAAAAAAGGGGAAAAAACTTTATCCTCTTTGTGAATCAGTGAAAAATTGTTTGAAATAATTATAGTTGATTTTTCTAGAACGCATGCTTTATACAAAAGAAAACTGAAAGTAATCAGCGAGTCAGGGACAAATGTAAAATAAAACAAAACTTTTGGGAAAATTCTTTTGATCTTTTCTTTTCATGAAGATGGATTACTTTATAAAAATTAAAACGTTGTTTACATGCCTCTGTGATATGTAGTGCTGCCCAGAATACGTTAAGTGGCTTTTAAATTTTATTCCATATCAAGGTAAATCTTTAGAGCAATAAATGTGGCATACCCTGACGGAAGATCACTTAAAAGAATGCTGTATTTTACATATTTAACTTGTATTGCTACAGAGTTCTGAAAAGCATAACCTGTTACATAAATGGTAATTAATGCAAGTGAGTATATCATTTGATTTTACACTTTGAAGTCTAATGAAGACACTGCACATTCTCATTATGAGAGCTACTTAATCTGAAAGTAACTAATTAAAATAACCAAGAGAGGCTTCTTATATACCGAACTGGTTGATTCATGAGATTTATTTACTAGTATTGGAACCAATTACCTGATCTGTGCTACGAATAATAAGTTTGCAGTGTCCTGTTATTTTGCAAGCTTTTCAAATTCTCTTAATTAGGTCAAGATCAATGAGTATGTCTATATCTTACTAAACCTATCTTATTAATAGTAGTAGTTGAAACTTTTTCTAACTTGGACTTGATAAGCATTTTAGTAAAAATTTCTTTTTTGCCTTGTGATTCTGGTCTTATAATGAAAAAATGATAGTGTCTTAAAAATGTGTTTCCCCATTATAAAAGTAATTTGTATTCATTGTAGAAAAGTTAGAAAATGAAGATAAGGAACAGGACAAACACAAAAAACATACGTCATTTCACCAGTTAGAGATGGTTGCTGCTTACATTTTGGTGTGTATGCTTTTAGACTTTTCCCTCTGTCTATATATATTTTTTGTTTCATTGACTAAATGAAAAATATATTCATTCCACAATTTTTTAAGTGTCTGTTATGTGCCAAGTACCATTCTAGATGTTGCAAATTATAGTGATCTCTGCTATAATGGAACTTTCATTAGGTGAAATATGTTTTATATACAAATTGTTTAGTATATTTTACTTATAGTTTAGTAACATACTATTTTGGCTTAATATATCCTAAATATTTTTCTACTTCATTAAGTATTCTTCTATTCGCTGATTAAACATAAAATTATTACCTGGTTAAGATAATACACATGTATACATATGTAACAAACCTGCATGTTGTACACATGTACCCTAGAACTTTAATAATAAAGATATATGTATGTATATATATATGTAAGAACAAAAAAAAGAACTCTTGACTTTACTCACAGAATATCAGTCATGCAAAATGTTAGCTTATGAGAAAAACAGATGTATTGTGTCAATTTTAATGTAATTAGCAGCTTGTATTGACCTGGTCTCTCACAGTCTTATCTGGTTCTTTAGATATTGTGTTCATTTTCTGTCTTCTGATTACCTTGTCTTTTAGCTCAATCTTGTTTTTATCACCTTTTATTATAAATCAATTAAAAAAATGTTAAATAATACTGGAAAGCTTACAATGGAGGAAAGCTAGAACCCATTCTCATCCTTTCCTCCTCTCAGTCTTGCTCCCTCAAGGCAACCACTTTTAATTATTTTTATTTTCAACTCTTGTAAGTACCCCCAAATCTGTGTATTATTTATTTATATCACGGTCTGTTAATCACCTTTATGTGAGTTCCTGCAGATGTAGCTTATCAAAGTCTCTGTGCCCGCCTTTCCTTCCTCTTAGTCCAAGAACCAAGAAATAAGTTTCTCTCTCCTTTTTTCCTGTCTCCTGCCAGTGAGCTGGCAAGGGAGTCTGGGAAGTGTAGTTTGCTTGCTTCTCAAACCAGGTTACACCAGAGAGCACACAAGTGCAGTAATGGGAATGACCACCAAAGGGCAGCTAACTTGCCCAAGGTTCAATGTCATGACCCCTCTGCCACTGCAGGTAAAGTGTTCCTATTGTTGGAATTTAAATACTTTTATATATCTTTACAAATACCCTATTACCAAGCGTTTTCAAGGTTTTAGTCATTTTATTTATTTCAGTTATCTTTTTGTTATCCCAAAGACTTTTCTTTCTTAGAGCCTTCTGTGATTTCCTGACTCTATATAAACTGTGCTTCCAACTGTTTTCCTGGTTGGATCTAGCATTCTGGATTCCATCTAACTTTTCTTTGCTTCCTTCTCCTTTATTTCTTTTGGTTTATTTTTTCACTTTGTAAGGATATCTCTCTAAGTCAGTTCCTAAGAATATGCAGGAAGTAAACCATATACATGCCTGGTTTATGAAAACACTATTGCTCTGGCCCTATATTGAATAGTTTGGCTGTATACAAAATTTTAGATGGAAATGATTTTCCCTCAGAATATTAAAAATCTTGTTTCTTTATCTTCTAGTAACCTCTGTTACTGATAAAAAGTCTGTTTTTTTTTTTTTTTCAGAATCTAGTTATTGATAAGTGGTCTACTCTTGCCATTGGAAACTTTTAGAATTATTTTTTATTTTTGTCCTAAAATTTCCCAGTGGATGTGTGTAACTATTTGTTGTTATTCTTTCCCCCTCACCCCGCTCCCTCAGTTGACTGTGATGGTCACTTGTGATGGTGATCTCTTTGGATCTGAAAACCTGAGTTCTTCCATTAAGGGAAATTTGATCTCATCTCTGATACTTTATTTCCTCTGTTTTTTTTTTTTTTTTTTTTTAATTTTCCCTTTCTTCTTAGAACTATTGGTTATTAGACTTCCTAGATTCTTTTCCATGTCTAATCTTTTCTCTCATAATTTTTACGTCATCTCTTTTTCAACTTTCTAGGAGGTTCTCTTATTTTCTTCCTTTCTTTTTGTTGAATTACTTATTCTGGTAATTATGCTTTTGTCAACAGTACATACATTCTTGTTCTCTGCCTGTACCTTTTCATGACAACTTGTTCTTGGTTTATGGATGTGATAGCTTCTTGAATCTCTATGAGAATACTAGTTAAAAGCATATTTATTTTTCTCTTCCTTGAATCATCTTTCTTCTTTATGTTTCTAGTTTCTTCAAATGTGTGGTGATCCTTGGTTGGCTGTGCATTTGAAATGAGGCAGAGAAACTGCTTGGAAGCTCCATGAATGTGGGCTGGGTTTGTCAACTTGTGACCTTTGCTTTATGATAAGCAGTTGTGCTTAGTTGCTCTTCCCTCACTACCCATTTGGTTCAGTTTCTTTTTCTTTCTTTTTTTTTTCTGTTCACCCTCCCACCCTGTTCAGTTTCTTTAGAGAAGAGCTCTCTGATTTTTCTTTTTCTTTTGCTTGAGGAATAACCTGTGTGTTGTGTGTATGAGTTGTGAGAATTTAATTGTTGTACATAGCTAAAAATAACCAATCCCTCCTTTTCAGTCCATGTGTCACTGTAGTCATCCTGTGCACTTGATGTTTCTGGGCCTGGATCTTCTTTGGGGTTTTGTAAAATAGGCACCTCCATCTGTGGATCCTGCTACCTCTGTGCATGCTTCTCAGCACTTTTCAGTACTTCTGTGTCTATTTCTTGTCAACCAGAAATTTATTGACATAGTGCATCTGCTGATGCTCTTTTCTCCTTCCCTTCATTATCTTCATTGTTATAGCCATTTCTAATAAATTACCCTAAAATTACGCCAAAATATAACAGTTTAAAATTCAAATATTTACTATCTCATAGTTTCTTAGGAGCAATGTAGTTGGGTGAGTCTTTTTTGTTTTTCTTAAATCCATAGCGTCAAGCATTTATCCCTTGTTACAAGCAATCCAATGATACTCTAAGGTATTTTGGAAAGTACAGTTAAGTTATTGTTGACTATAGTCACCCTATTGTACTATCAAATAGTAGGTCTTATTCATTTATTCTTTTTTTTTTGTACCTATTAAGCTGGATGATTGTGGTTCAATGTCATCTATCAGATTGCAGTCAAGCTGTTGGCCAGGGCTGTTGTCATTTCAAGGGTCCACTTCCAAGCTCATTTGTGTGGTTGATGGCAGGCCTCAGTTCCTCAGCTGGCTGTTGGCATGAGACCTCCATTTCTTACCAGTGGGGAGGAAAAACTTTCCTGTACCCACTTAGATTCAATAGTTAGGGGCCTAGAAATTAAACTGACAAAACATAGATTAGCAAGAGAAAAAACGAAGTTAGTTTATATGTGTATGGAAGCACATAAAAGAAGTGGCTTACAACATGGTTGAAGTTAGTATTCCTAACTTAATGGGACTATGCCTAAAGTTTGTATTCCTAACTTAATGCCTCAAGTTTGTATGTCTAATTTAATGGGGGAAAGGGAAGGTGGAGAGTAGGCTTCAGTGTAAGAAAAAAATGGAATTCTTTAGGAAGGATAAGTGGATTTTTAGAGGAACAAATAGGAGGTAAGAAATGTTTGTTTTTATGGGGGGAATGGTCTTTTCCATCTTCTTCGTGGCCATAAACTCCTGGAGAGGGGATTTATGATAGTTTTCCTCTCAGTCTTCTTTCTGGGAGTGAAGCCACCTAGAAGAAAGGATTTATGGTAGCTTCATTCCCAGAAGTTTCTGCTTTTAGTTGGATAAGGAAAGCTCTGAGCAGCCACCTTTCTGCATTTGTTGACTCTCAAATGTCTTCTGGTTAAAATAATCTTCATACCAGCTCTGAGGTTCCGAGTGGGTTCTCACAGCTGCCTGAGTGTCCTCACCATATGGCAGCCAGCTTTACTTATAGCAAATGATCCAAGAGAACACCCAAGATAAAAGTAGTAGTCTGTTTATAATCTAATCTAATCTAGCCCCAGAGGTGACATACAATCCACTTCTGCCATATTCTATTTGTTGTAACATATAAGTCTAGCCCAAACTTAAAGGAGGGGAATTAAGCTCCATCTCTTGAGGTTAAGAGTGTCAAATAATTTTGTGGACTTTCAGGACATATTTTTCAGGACCATATAGCTTTATACTTAAAAAAAAAAACAACTTTGCTATTATTTCAATAGTGTCTTGGGAAGAATCATTCTATTGTATGGAATATTCCATTGTATAAGTGCATCATACTTTGAAAATTTCTGTGTGGTTGTAAATTTAGCTTGTTTTGAAAGTTTTGCTTTTATAAGAATACCATGATAATATTATTCTAAATAACTTTTTTAAATGAGTAATTATTCATCTGATAGCTTATTATAGTAGTTTATTGCAATGGTCTATATAATCTAGAATACATTTATGGAAATACGCATACATTTTCTTTACAGCAAAATCCTCCAGTATATTAATTATTGTAGCAGTTTTTGTAGTAAAAACTACAAACAGCATGTTCTGAAATAATTAATGTATTTTAATGATTTATTGAATAGATTCATCACTGAACAATTGTCACTTTTGATTTCGTTTTGGGATCTTATGACTTCGCTAGATGGCAGCAGAGGACCAGGTTTAATTCAGACTGCTTTTGTGAAGCAGTAGAATTCTAATGGTATCCAGTGCATTGGACATCTATTTTATAATACAACCCAGAATATTAGCTGGGGATTATTAAGAATTTAGTAAGGATTAGTGGGATCATATATACAACATTACTGAAAGCATAGCCATTTTGACAGTGTTGGTATGTTCTTTTGTGCATTGCATCTGAATTATTATATTTGCAAATGACCTTAAAGTGCCATTTTGGACCTTTTTTGGTAAAAACAATGTAGCCATATTAAAGTCCCTAGAAGTGTTTTTTTCTGTATCAGGAAACTGAGACATTCTTAAGTTGAAATCTCAGAAGGGAAAAATGATATGAAGATTCTCTTTTATCCCATTTGGATTTTTTTTTTTCTCTTAATTGTTTGTGTTGGGAGCAAAGGAGTCTAATAGAAAAACATGTTGGAATGTAGCTCTTTTATTTATAGGCAGTGAAATTTATGTTCATAGGATAGAAAAGTTATTTGACTTGTATGTGGTATATGAGGAACAGTAATTTTTATATATGTGCCCTAATGATATATTTTGGGGAAAAAAATTCTATAACCATATGTTTTAAAATCATATATAGGATTTTTATTTTCTGGAGGAACTATATTTGGTTTTTGCATGTTTGATGGTAATTTGGTTCTCAAAAGGCAGTAACATGTGAACTAGGTAAAGAAATCAGAAAATGAGCAATTCTGACAGTGCTTTTAAATTGTGAAGTCTGATTTGAAGATTATATAGGTGGCCCATCTTAGTGTAGTGTCTCTCTGGCTTTCAGCCCAGATTTAATGTTGCTGCTGTTTTTGCTGGCAGGTGAGCTTCCCTGGACTCATTTTATTTTAGTAACATTTTGGAATTTAGAAAATTTAATTTTTAAAATACTTTTGCATGGGCAGAAAACTAAATTTTGTCTCCCTATGAATTATCTAGAATGGCATTTAGGTCTTTTACATCTTATGTTAGCCTGATAGAATGTAAACTACTGGCTAGGGTTACAGGATATAATATATAACTAGAACAAATCAAATTGCTGCATAAATTACAACCTTTAAGCAGCTGCACTTTGAGACTGCTCTGTGATGTGGCCTTGGTAGTTGGCTTAATGTTATGAGTCCATAATATATTTATTTTTATAGTCTCAGTAGTATTAGCTGTTGAAATTGGTGCTTCTAGGATTTCTCCTGGTACTTTTATGTGAACTTGAACAAAGACTAGTAGCAACCAGTTAATTTCTAATAGTTCGATTCATTAAGAATTACTTACTAGTGTTAAAAGGAAAATAAAAATGGAGGTCACAGTTTAGATATATCCCAAGGCCAACTGCCTATAACCCTGTAACCCAAACTCAAGTCATTCTGATTCCCCTGAAACACTATCTGTACTTATAAAAGAACCACAAAGCATGAGGTTTACATGTTTGCCAGCGTGATTCAGTGAAATTAAACCAATCAGCTATAGACAAATATAAACAGCTCCACTTGCATTAGAATAATGTTAGTGTCTAATGGCCAGTCACGAAAAAGGTCAAAATACTTTCTCCTTTATAAACTGCTATAACTCCTGTGAGGAAGCTTCTTATGACTTGAGGTTTCAGATCTCAATCTGTGCTTTTTGCATGACAGTGAGCTTTAAAATTTTTCCTAACTTGATCTAATTTTATGTTTGATACCAGTAAATGGAGAAATTACAGCTCTCTTAAAACATTTGGTGCGCTTAGATACGGTTTTGTTACTTAGATTTTTCCTTTGTGCATGAAGCAATATTAAATAAAATCAAGCATCATCATGTTGTACATCTTCTACATGTGTTTTTAATTCTCTTTCTTAAAAATACCTTAGTTGTGTTATTAGCACATTTCTAAATTTAAAATAATGGGTGATCTTTATAGTAAAATATTTATGGTAAAGTATAATGCCTGTGTTAAAAGTAAATTTATTTCAGGTTTCTTGTAGATTATTAAAATCCCTTTCAGTAAAATTTTTTTCTGAAAATGTTCATTGTTCTATAGAAATAACATGAGAGTATGAAAAAGATGGTGCTTGCTTTAAAGGAAATTCCTAATTTCTGACAAATTTTAAATGGCTGCTGTTTTGACTACACAGAGCTGCCAAATACAATATTTTGATATGTGGTCAATTTCAATGGCAGTAAAGTTTTAAAAGGAAAAAGAGTTTGTGTGTATTTAAGAAAAGAAAATTGAAGATGTGGTTCATGCCCTAAAATAGGTCAAAATCTAATGAACAATATGAAGTATAATTGCATATAAATGACATGACATAGACTCTAAGAATGTAGGAGTTCTTAGGAGGATGATGAGTGAAGGATGAGTAACAGGGGTGAGGGGAGCAACGTGAAGAAAGTCATGAGGTAGAAACAGCCTGAGCTGGACCGACCTGATTAATAATTGATATAAATCCACAATCTTTGTAAGCTCTTACAGTTGAGGCAGTTAGGTGCTTATGAGAAAATTGTTACACTGGTGGCTGCATAAACCCTTTGTTTATGTTTTGAAGCATGTCAGAGTTTTAATGATTGCTAAGCCATAAGCTTCTGATTTAAACTTTGACTATAATGTCAACTCCCACTCCTTGAATTGTTCTTAGGAGGCTATTAAAATGGGAGATCCTTTATCTCAGTCTTCTTGAAGTTTAGGACCACCTGATTTGCTGAGTCAGTTGGTTAGCCCCATAGGCTTTGAGGCCTTAAAAGAGCTGTTTTTTTTTTTGGAAATCAGGTAAAGAGTGTGGTAAGAGACTATTTTCCATAGTGATACAGAAGGCAGGGAAATGAACACTCTGAGGAATAGTTGCTGTGGCAGTGGAAGAGGAAGCACTTCACCCAGTTATGTGACTGGAGGAAGAAAAAGGTTGTGATGGCACAGAAAGCTAAGCCTAAGGGGCTTTCCCAGCTGGAGGCACAGGAAAACCCTATAGTAATTCTCTCCCAGTCATCCTTCCCAACACTTTATTTCCTATTTTCAGTTATAATTAAAAGACTGTTAGGTGAACCTTTTTTGGGACTTAGTGAAAATTTTACTCAAAGTAGCTTACATTTAGCATTCATTCAGTGAGTCTAGTCAATAGTGAATTTCGAAGGTTGCATAATATAAAATGTGAAAATTAGAAGACTGATTAGAACTAACTTGTGATCATACTTAGTTTTTCTTTTCTTCTTCTTCTAGTACTCTTTGCTCTTTTTAATCCTAGTTAGGATCAAAACAAGCACATTTCTATAGCTAAGAAGAGAAAATCTATTGAATATAACTTTTGGACAGATTCTTCAGTGAAAACTTTTTTTTTTTCAGATTAAAATAATTTTTAAAATTCTTTTGCTTTTTTTGGACATCTGCTGTCAGGCTTTCCATTTGCATTTTCTCTCTCTCTTTTTCTTTTTTGAGATGGAGTCTTTCTCTGTTGCCCAGGTTGGAGTGCAGTGCCATGATCTCGGCTCACTGCAACCTCTGCCCCCCAGGTTCAAGCGATTCTTGTGCCTCGGCCTCCTGAGTAGCTGAGACTACAGGTGTGTGCCACCACGCCTAGCGAATTTTTGTATTTTTAGTAGAGATGGGGATTCACCGTGTTGGCCAGGCTGGTCTCAAACTCCTGACCTCAGGTAATCTGCCTGCCTTGGCCTCCCAAAGTGCTGGGATTACAGGCGTGAGCCACCATGCCTGGCCCTGGCTTTTCTATTTTCTTTTGCAATTTGAGTGTTAAGGGTGGCTTGAGGTTAATTCTATGTGTATGTGAATCACCTGGAAATCTTGTTAAAATGCTAATTCTGATTCAGAAAGTCTAGGCTGGGGCCCAAGATTCTGCATTTTTGACAAGTTTCCAGGAGATGCTAATGCTATTGGTCCAGGGACCACATTGTGAGTAGCAAGAATTGACTCCATTTTCTCAGGTTATAGATGAGAATATCAAAGCTAGAGAGACCAAGTGGTTTTTACAAGGTCCCATACCTAGTTAGTAAGGGTGGACTTTTAATTTTTAATCCGATAAAGTCATATTTTTCAGCATAAGGAAATACTTAAAAACCAAGAGAAATCTTCCTCTTCCCCTAATTAGATGGCAGCTCATTTGTTAAGCCAACTTTATTCAATTTGAATCTTTAAGATGTGTCTTAAGATTTTCTCTTCCAACCTTACTGCTTTTGAAGATTTGAAGAAAAATAAATAAATGGATACATTGATTTATTTGAATGTGTCTGTATCCAGTTATTAGAGTCCTTACTTTTTGGACTTTAGATGATCAGGAAACAGGTTTAAGTGACCTTAGGAGATAGTAAAATATGTTATATTCAAATCTAGTTTTTGAGGTAGAAGCTTCTTGCTATGGTAGGGTAAATCATGTTTTTATTTAAAGTGACTGTTAATGTACACTTTGTTTTCAGACATTTACAAACTGGAGGAGGTAATGTAACTAGTTTTTTGTGTCTTTGGTAGTGCCTGTATGAATACTTTTTGCTCTTGTCTGTGAATCTAGTCTGGTTTTTCTTGTGCCTTAAGAACTTTTAGGATTGTTGCAGCACTGGAGGTGGGGTATAAACGTGTGTAAGTGCATGCTACTTGGGGGATATGGGACTACATAAGAACCCTTTCAACCCTTGATAATTCCATAATTCTCTAATTCTTTGAAGATTGGTGAAATGGAGGAGGAAGCATATTCTATCCCACAGAAGTGGCAGTTAATGAGATGCATGTTGCCCTTAGCAAATGAATTTAGTCCTAACTTGACAATTCTTTTCAAAAAGTGAAAGATATGCTTTGATAATTTGCTCGTTGCACTTCCCCAAACTGTTAGTTGATTTTATAAATTTGTAGAGGGTGGAGACTTTATCAGTCAATTTTTATTGTTATGACAGTTATTATATTTCTTTTTGGTAGATAAAGGAAACATGAACCCAAGTAGATTTAATTATAATTTTATTTAAGTTATCATTTTACTAATCTATATTTTAATGAGATAGATTGTGGGACCAGAACATGGTCAATGATCATTTTCCATTGTGTATTATAGCTTTCGGGTTTATTGTGTATGTACCATTATTGTTAGTAAATCTTAAGAAATTCTTTCCGTATATTGGAATATTTCAGGCTCTGGGTTTGTTTTTATCATTCTAATGTTTAGAAAACAATCTCTTAGACAGATTGAGACCTACCTGATTCAAGTTTTTAAAATATGAATTCTCTGTTTTGAGTTATTGCTCATTCAGTGCAGCGTCTGATTTTACAAAATTTACTTTGGTTATACCTATTCATAGAAAAATGAATTAAGGAACTATTTTACTATAACTGTTGACTGCCTTTGTGTAAATATGTTTATATGTTTGGGTGTGTGGTCTGTGGGTAACCTTTACCAAGAGTTACCTGTGATTCATTTCTCTATGTTTCAAAATTTCTGTGTTCACT
This sequence comes from Pongo abelii, assembly GCF_028885655.2. Classification (NCBI taxonomy): domain Eukaryota; kingdom Metazoa; phylum Chordata; class Mammalia; order Primates; family Hominidae; genus Pongo; species Pongo abelii. The sequence continues at coordinate 89,583,470 of NC_071990.2, read as the reverse complement.
TATCTCTTTCTCTTCTGTGTTCAAAAGGGATGGCTTCCTCTTTCCTGTTTATAGGGTTCTTAAACTAATCCTTTCTGTTTTATTCAGGGTTTTGTTTTATCATTAACCCTAACTCTAACTCTTCTTTGGATTGTGTAAAGTAATAGTAGTAGCAGCTGTAGTTCACTATAGTGGTAGTAGTTGTAGTCGTAGTACTAATGATATCTAGCTTTAATTAAGTACTTAATTAAGTACTCTGTGCCTTGGACATAATAACAATAGCTGATACTATATTACTGTGTATTAATCACTGTTCTGGTATCCTTTATATATTAACTCATTTAATTCTTTTCTTTAATTTTTAAAATTGTGGTAAATTACACATAACATAAAATTTACATTTTAACCATTTAAAAATATGCAGTTCAGTGGTATTAAGTACATTCATATTGTGTGCAACTGTCACCAACATCTGTCTTCAGAACTCTTTGATTTTGTATAACTGAAATTCTATACTCATTAAACAGTAACTTCCTATTCTCCCTATGCCCCCTGGCAACCACTGTTCTCCATTCTGTCTCTGATTTTGATTACTCTAGGTACTTCATAGGGAATGATACAGTGTTTGTCTAGTTGTGACTGGCTAATTTCACTTAGCATAATGCCCTCAAGTTTCATATGCTGTAGCATATATCACAATTTCCTTCCTTTTAAAGGCTGAATATCTTTCCATTTTATGTATATGCTGCGTTTTGCTTATTCATCCCTCCATGGATACTTGGATTGCTTCAGTGGTTTAGCTATTGTGAATAAGGCTGCTGTGGACATGAATGCACTAACTCATTTAATTCTTAAAACCCTTAGGAGGTGAGGACTTCTGGTGAGGAAACAGACACTTAGTCAAGTAACTTGTGCAAAGTTGCACAATTAGTAAGAGCTGGTATGGGATGAATGGTTCTTAACCACTATAGTAGAGTGCCATATAATTTTCTATGCTGGTACCTTCTCTTTTGCCTACAGATATCTTCACCCCTCTTTGCTATATGTTAACATGTAATTAATGGTATGTAGTACAAATACTTTTAATGCTAATTTGGCAAATGAACAGTTCATTTTATTTATTAGTGTTTGTTGCATTTCAACTATACTTCAGCCCAATTACAAAATGAAGTTGAAACTCCTTAAGCTGGATTTTAACACTCCTACTTGCTCCCTGTATGCTTCTCTTTCACCATGATGTGATCATTTATTATATGTAGTAGCTATATAATTCCTGGACAAGTTGGAGTGATAGAGTGCTTTGACTAGGACCTGTTAATTGGAGTATGGGAGATTTCATGGGAGTTTTGAATAGGAATTTGAAGATATGTATTTTGAGACAGGCTCGTGTAGTAGTATAGCTACATGGGCTTAGAAACAGACATATACAAATTCCAGCAGTGGAGGATGGCAAAATGAGAAGAGAATAAGCAAGTTGCAACTGTGAAGTTAAAGCATATAGTTAGGAGTTGGACCTTCATAATATTGGATGAGATTTTTGGTTCCAGTCTGCCTGCTTGATTTTTAGGGATCTAGATAGCAAGCACTATTGAGTCTGGAATTACAGGCTTTGGAACTTGGATTTTTCATCAGAGCCCATAATTATAGCAGTCATACCATTGACAGTTTGCAAATTAATTTTTTAAAATTGTTGAGTAGTTTGGAAAAAATTTGCTCCTTCCTTACACTTAGTATTTAATATGTCATTGATTTTGTGGAATAAGAGAGAGGAATCTAGAAACTGACACTGGGCCCCATGCCCTGCCAAACTCTGTCATAGTGTTGCTTTTTAAATTGACAGATTTGCACAAGACTCTAAATCTTGGTGGTTGAAGAGACTTTCTTGAAACAGATTTCGAAGACGATTAATAATCTGTTAATACAAATAAGCACACACAGTACTTTGATAAGGCTTGAGATTTTGTGATTCTTTATGGTAGGTATCTCTATGTCTTCAAAATTTACTTGTGATGAATTAACTAAAATTAAAATGAAAGTTACAGTCTTTTGACTGTTGACTTTTCTATAGACATAATTTACCCAGTACTGTTTATTAAGATTAAACTGTTTAGAAAAACAGGACATAGTAAAAAATCTGTGGTAGAAGCCACATATAAAATAAAGATGGCTATGCTTATGTAGAAGACATTTAAATGTTGGCAAATTGTCCAAATCTTCAGTGGCATGCTGCTGGCCTGCCATTTAATATACAATTAACATTCTAAGATCAAAGACTAGTTAGATTAATTTGACAATTAAATTGGTGAAGAAGTGAATAGGCTTTGCAATTTAAAATTAAATAATACATGCTGTCTGCTTAATTACTGTTGTGTTCATGTAAGTGATCACATAATAGAAGGGAGCTGTGGGCTTAAAGTGAATTTAAGACCATAAAGCCATAATCAGTCACATCTGCTTCATGACTTTAAGTTGATGTGGTACGAGTGTGAAAGAAGAGCTCATCCTTTGAAGAGGTCTGCTGTACTTACAGAATCAATAAGTCAAATCAAAAATACCTGTAGGGTTAGAATCTCTTATATTGCTGAATGAAAATTTTAATAGTTTTTGGTAAAGAGATTATGTTAGAGCTATGTTGTCATTTCACTGACTGTTAGCGGCAGTAAAAAGTCAAAAAATGGTTAGACAGTGTTACTGTATGTGTGTGTTCTTTTAAATTTGTTAATGTGAAACTGAGGATCTTAATATGAGTCCGTTGAATTTCCGGGAAGATGACATAAGGTAAAGTCCTCAAGACTGCCCCCCCTTCAGACACAGTTGCAAGTCTTGGCCTCCAGAACTTCTGACCAGCTAGCTTCAATTTGGGGTTCTCACAACCCCCTCTTTGGATTCAATTAATTTGCTAAAGCAACTCACAGAATTCAGGGAAACTTATATTTACTGGTTTATTATAAAGGATATTACAAGGAATACAGATGAAGAGATGCATAGGATGAAGCATGGGGAAAAGAGTGCAGAACTTTCACGTCCTCCCTGGATGTGCCACCCTCCAGTAACCTCCACGTGTTCTGCTGTCTGGAAGCTCCCCAAACCCTGTCCTTGGTCTTTTATGGAGGCTTCATTATGTAGGCGTGAGGGAGTAAACCATTGACCATCGGTGATCAACTTAATCTTCAGCCCTTTCTCCTTCCTAGAAGATGTGGGGTGGTGTTGAAAGTCCCAACACCCTAATCTTGCCATGTTCTTTCCTAGTCCCCATCCTGAAGCTACCTAGGAGCTGCCAACCATCAGTCAACTCATTAATATACAAGAAACCATCATTTTGGTGTTTCTGAGGATTTTAGGATTTGTATGCCAGGAAACAGTTGAAGAACAAATATATATATTTCACAATATCACAGATGCAAACAAATGATGTTTAAATTATCTGGTCTTTTTCTGAAATTCATTAAGTTTAGATTGTATTTCTATGGAATTATAGTATAAATCATAATTAGGTGCCTAAACTAGCCTCTAAAGCTTATTCCTAAGGTAGCTAAATTACTTATTATGTATATATACTATGAAAAATGCCAAAATGTACTGTTTCAACACTGGTAATTAAGCAAACTGCCATTGTAACATAAGAAGTTTATGAAAACTATTTTGAATAATTTAAAAACTTTGGGGAAAACTGGATTTTATAAGATAAGGAGATAGAGACTATTATATAAGGAGATTGTGAAAGGGGTTTTGACACTGATTCTTTATTGTCTAGATGGATTAAACAACTTATTACTTTAAATTTTGCTTTATACAGAAGTGTCACTAGCTTTGATCAGAGTTTTCGTTGGTTCATGAATGGAACTAAGTTAAAGGAGGTGAGAAGGAGAAATATGTTTTTTCTTTTTAAAAAGTTGTGGTAAAATATACTTAAGATTTCTTATTTTAAAAAAAAGAGTTGAAAGAAACAGGAAAAAATGGGCTAAAGAAGACATGGGTATATCTCGCAAAAGAGGTTATCAGAGGCAGAATTTACTGAGCAGTGAGGTAATGAGAGAAACAGGCAAAGTGTGCATGAGCCCCATGGGGAAGGAAGAAAGTTGGAGTTTGGCAAGTCAGCTGTTCTTGTATTGTTTTTTGAACACATGACAGGTGTTGGTGAGTAGGGGGCATGGTCTGACCAACTGCTCCTATGTGAGGAAGGTTTATATATTCTATTTGGGAAAGTGGTCTGAATTTTCTTTATAAGAAATTTTAGTATACTTGAATTTATTTCTGTATACTAATACAACATTGAGAATTAGCTTTCAGGAACTTGTGTGCCAATTCTATTGGGAATAAAAATGAGAAGAAATGTAGCTTGTATAGAAATAGCAGAGGTTTGGTAGTGAATTCTTATGAGAGAAAAGATATACAGAGAAAGTAAACTCTAGAATTAGCATTATACACTTGTCTATGTTGAAGGATGGTAAATAGAGGGTATGTCTCTTGGCATGAAGTTACCAGGTAAAGGGCTAGTATTATGTAACCCTTGTTATTAAGGATATGTTAGGGACATTACAGTGCGATTTCATCATAGGCACATTAAACCTCCTTACATTTAGCTGTATATATTGAGGCAAAAACAACAACAAGAAAAAGCCCATTAACATGTTTTTTTTTTTTTTTTTTTTTAAGTTAAAAAAAAAATAGAGATGTGGTCTCGCTATCTTGGCCAGGCTAGTCTTGAACTCCTGGCCTCAAGTGATTCTCTGCTTTGGCCTCCCAGAGTGCTAGAATTACAGACGCGTATCACTATGCTTAGCCTTCTTGACTGTAAGCAATAGAAATCAACTTTGGCTAATTTATGCAAAGGAATAAATAAGGAGAACCACTTTTGGAAAATGGATAGGAATCAAGGGAAGCCAGCAGCAAGGACCAGAGCCAAGGTCAGGGCACAGGAACACTTTGATTAGGAAGCCACCATTAGCACTTGCTGACAATGTCTTTGCTGTTGCTATAAATAATTCTGCAACTATTCTTGTGCCTCTTTGTCACTCAAGTTAAAAGTTATGGGAAAGGAACATGGATAGTCTGGTCTAGATCCTGAGCCTATTTCCAGCCTGCTAGGGGTAGGGAAAATCTGGGCCTTTGGTTTCCATCTAAACTCATGGTGTCCATCATTTCTTCCAAACAAAATGGGACAATTACTGCTTCCTTCTTAAATACCCCATGGCTCAGTAAATATACCCAGTTCCTGAAGCCAGAACTTGGAACTTCTCTCATTTTCTCAGTCACATATCCAGTAAATAGCATATTGAATTACTGTCAGTCTACAACTTGAATAATCTTGAGTTTATCTGTTTATCTCTAAAATTATTGTTACTACTGTCCTAGTCACTGTGATTTCTCACATAGTCTATTACAGAGGCCTTATAATTTCTCTTATCTACAGATTGGCCCCTATTCTGTTGGGGTATACGTTATGTGGTAATGAACTTTTAAAGATGCAGGTGAGATTGTGTCATTAGTTTGCTTAAAACATTTTAGTGGTCTGCATTTATTTACCTCCCATCTCTCAGTTCGAGTCCACCCTTTTATTCTGTGTTAGGGGCTGGGACTTTGCAACCTACATTTCCCAGACTCCCTTGCCAGCTTGCTTCCTGTTGAGTTTTACCACTGGGAGCACAGGCGGGAATTTGGAAGGTGAGAGAAGGGACTACTCTTATTCCCAGTTTCTGTAAGGACACGTCCAATAGCAAAGGACAACTATTACTCCATTCTCCAACTTCTTTTGTCACTCTCTGCACCAGTCTCGCTGTTCCCTCTCAGAGGTACCAGCTTCTGGGCAGGGCATCCTAGGTAGATAGAGTGCCACTTGTATCACTTCCTAACCTGCTGAACTTTGTTCACTTAGTGGTTTGACCATCCTCTATTGGACACCTGTTCATAGGGATTCAAACTTAAGCTACAGGGCCATTTGTGGCCACCTCCTTAGAGGTTAGAGCATCCTGCCACATGGACCTCTTTCACCTTCTTCCAGGCATAGCCCTATAATGCTTTTCTTCCAAGCTCCTAGCTTTTCAATAACAGACCTCTTTCATTTTGTTCCCCTAGTCCTGTGGGTCATAGTGCTTCCTGCAACTATTAATCTCTGAGTTATTTCAGCTTTCCTGTTCTATGTTCTCAGCTTTCCAGTGTCTTTGTAACCAATGTGCTGTATTATATCTCCTGGGTTTGAATTCTGCATTATGGTTTCTGTTTGTCTCATACAAGTAGTTTTTTGTTTTCTAAGATAAAGTTAAAAAAAAAGTTAAAATAACTGGTGGCTGGGGGTGGGGGGATTAAACAAATTTTCAGACTGAGTACGGTGACTCATGCCGGTAATCCCAGCACTTTTGGAGGCTGAGGTGGGAGGATTGCTTGAGCCCAGGAGTTTGAGGCTGCAGTGAGCTATGTTCACACCACTTCACTCCAGCCTGGGTGACAGAGTGAGATCCTGTCTCAGAAAAAAAAAAAAAGTTTTCATAATTCCTATTTCTCTGTTACTTCTTTAGTCTCATGCCATACCATTTTCCTGCTTTCTCTTTACACTTGAGTATTCTGAACCTTTTTTAGTTACCAGAACATTGCTGCATTCTATCTTGTCTGAAGGACATTGCACCTACTACTCTGTGTACTCCAACCCTCCCATCCCTCATTTCTCTTCTTCTCTCACATTACAACCTATGCTGGGTTGATTCCTACATATTGAATGTGAGGGGTAGTATACTGTAGAGGGTGTACAAACAAACTATTGTCTAAGTTTTAATATCGGCATTGCTGTTGTGTCAGCGTTATGACATTGGGCAATGTCTCAGTTTCCTCATCTGGAAAATGGGGATAATAATTTTACTGACCTGGTAAGGTTGTTGTAAGGATTAAATGAGTTAATAAATGAGTTAATAAAAGTGCTCTTTTCTTCAGAACATAGTAGTTGCTCAGTAAGTGTAACCTGTTGTTATTATCAGCTATGCATGAATTCTTCTGGAATGCTTTCCATGATCTCCAAACTCTGACGGGCTCTACCTTTGTAGGCTCCTGTAATAGCTTCTACTTCACTGTTCTAATACGTATTATGGTTGGAATTATTTAATATCTTGTTTTCTTGTTAAGAGTGTAAATGATATGAAGTTGAGAAGAGAGTCTGTGCCATTTGCTGTTATAACCCTGGCATCTAGTACTGCCTAGCATCTAGACTGGCTCCAGGTCGGCCCTTTAACTTATATTTTAAAAAATAATTGATTAAAAAATTTAAGAGAAAAGCCATAATAAGTTTGATAGGGGCTAGGAAAAATGAATAGAGATAGAGATGGTGGTGAAATAAATCAATGTAAATGATCAGCTTTTCTGTTTTTATTGCCCATCAAAATGCTCTAGTATGTAGGCTGTATGATAGAAGAAGAGGAATATCTGTTGTTTTGAAGCCACTGTGGTACAAAGAACAAGGGCTAGAATCCTGTCTTAATTCATTGCCACTTTGCAAAGGGAAAATGTTTCTCTGGGTCTGATTATAGACTGCATTTCTGGCTTGGTGGCTTTTTTCCCCCTTGTAAAGCTTTAATTTTGCCCCCTGTGTCTAAAAGCAATTTGCGTTTATTTTTAAAAATTTTGAAAATACAGAAAAGCATAATGAGGAAAGCAAATATCATTGATAATTCTATTACATAGAGATGGGGCAGCTCTTACTATTTTGGTATAGGCTTTACTCTATATTTACGCTATATATACAGTTTTGTCCTCCTTTCCTCTGTAATTATTTAATGTATTCTGGTTTTAAACTTGCTTTTTTCCCCACTAAATATATTGTAAATCTCTTTCCATATTAATGAATATTTTTATCATTGTTTAAAAAATGCTTGACTAGTATGCTTTTACATGAATATGCAATATTTATTTTACCTATTTGCTGAATGATGGACATTTGAGTTTTTACCCTTTCACTGTTATAAAATATTATGATGAACTTGGTTGTACATACAGCTTTGCTTAACAAATATTGAGTGCCTTCCTTTAGTGTGTATTCAGATAGACTGTGCAAGATACTTAAGCTGTGAGAAGGAACAAAATAGATAGGATTTCTGCCTTCATAGAGTATAAGATAAATTCCTAAATTGATGATCAGAGTTGGGTCTAAATTGGTGATAACTTTAAATTACAAGGAGTTTAAGGACCATTTTACTCTCAGACTACTGGGAGGAATGTGAATTAGGACTCTAAGGTGGTATTAGTTACCATTGTTTTCCGTCAGTTTTCCTTCTCTTTAATTATGTACTTCCTAATTTTATTAATGTATATTTGGTTGTTTTACTTAATTATATATCTCACATCTCAGCAACTGCTCTGAAAGATTATTTCCAGTTTTGGTAGAAAACCTGCATTTACAGTAAAGTAGTCTATACATCTGGCTTTTCTGTAATCCATATACCTTTGGTATATATACTTTAGCATTTTCTATCTGGGAAACGCATACTGAATTAAATTTTGCCTTTTAATGGGAATGAATATAATACAAATACCTATTGGTAATTATGAATATTAACTTTGCAGTTGAGATAATTTCCTAATTAATAAGAAATTATATTTCACCATAGTTATATACTAAGGCAGTATCTGACAGTTTGTGAGGTAGTTGCCTCTTTTTAAATAATCTGGCTGCTTTCAGGGACTTTGTAGTGATGTGGAAATATTTCCACATTCCTTACATGAAATAGCTCATTACTTTTTGTTAGTATCACATAACAAAACAACATATGATTTGGAATGACTGGAGTTCGAACTAAAAATCATAGCTCAGGAACTTGTGTTCCAAAGCCTGAAAATTTATGTGTGCGGAAGAATCCCTAAATACCAAGTGCTAAATAATTTCTCTGGTGTTTCTGCAGGAGCAAGCTGTGTTTCTCATAAGCTATCCTTTTTGTAAATCCCGTCCTCTAAAGCTTTTTCTTCCCTAGTCTTTTAAATCTGTTTATACACATGTGTACATAGAAAATATTTTCTTTTGATTGATACTCTACTTGATTTAAAAGAAAAGGTCTGATACTAAGATGTGTGTGTGTGTGTGTGTGTGTGTGTGTGTGTGTGTGTGAAATAAATATATCTTCACCCTGGGATAATACCTATTCTATGTAAACATTAAATTTAAAATTCTCAACTTCTGGGCAGTCAGTGAAAGGGGAAATATAATTTCAGTTATCATTATTACATGATCATAAGAGTAAACCATTTCTTTTTTCTGAATTCTAACATTTATTAGCTTAAGTCAGCTTTTCTCAAATTGTAAGTATAGAACACCAATTCTGTCAAATTTTAACAGATATCAGGATTAAGTTTAGGAAACAGTGGACTAAATAAGATGAACAGATTTATTTATATATTTTATCATAACTTTAAATATCCTAATATATATCTTGACTTTCTAAGAGAAAGATACAGTGGTTTCCTAACTTATTTGCCTTGAAATACCCTTTTGGTGAATATCAACTTTGCAAAATGCCAGCCTAAGTCCTTAACAACATGATGGGTTGTGTGTCTTCCATGCCATTTTTGCAGACGATGTCATCATTGCTTTTTATTTGATCTTCCCTTTTGTTGATTTAAATTCCTTTTGAAACATAATCCAAGGCAAAGCTTACTTCTTCCAAGTAGCTTAGATTCTCTCTATCCACCAGGAATTGCTGCTTTTGAAAAGCATGTGCCAGAGGGCCTTGCGAACTAAGTATTCCTGTTGTCTGTGTGCTGGCTGGCCTGGCCTTTGGTCTAGGAGTCTTTCATATACACAGTCAGTCCAGACTGAGGCTGAATTTATTTTTCCTAGTGAAACCTGAGTCCCCACACTCCCCATCTACTAGGGCTGCAGCTATTATAGCAAGGGCCTGAGCTCTCCATTTGCTCCCCAGACACCTGCTGGAACTAATTATCATTATTATTAAAACTTAAAAATTTTTTTTTTCTATTATGTTGCCTTTTTTCCTTTTTCTTTTTTCACTTTTTTTTTTTTGGAACTGATTATTTTGGAAACAGCAAAGAACAACATACTTCACAATCTAATCCAAAAACATAAGCCCCTTTGGTCTTGCATGCTGCTCTTTTGCATTTTGTTTGTACACTTGTTTTCCCTTCATCAGCTCTCCTATTTCTCCTCACCTATCCTAAACATGTGTACTTTGCTCTTCAGAACACTGGTTTGTGGTTAGCCAGTTATCCACTATTATATTAGCTTCCATATACTCTGTTAGCTTGCATCTCTTCATGTAATATTTCTTCTGTCCCCTAATCTTAACTTGATTCAGCTGCATCTTTCAGTTGTTGCTGCCTTTTTTTGGTCATACTCAGGTACTTTGCGGGTAGGAGGTTGGACAGTCTGGTCAGTGTTCTCTTTCATTTTCATTGGTTCCTCCAGACCACTCTTCTTCCAGTCTTTCATTTAACACCAAACACCAAACAAAAACAGCCTAACAAAATGATTCTGTTTCTTTGAGGCTTATGCCTTTTAACTTTCTAATCTTTTTTGCTGTAAATTTTTTCTCATTCTTTGAAGACTTTGGTTCCTGGATATGATCTTCATTTTCACCCCAAGTCTTCTTATCCATTTGGTAGCATAGCTTCCCAGACTGTAATGTCCTCAACTTCAATCCATCTGGACTTTATATGTGGTGTGAAATAGAACTCCATTCTTGATTTGCTGATGGGAAATCAGTGATGATAACCTGACCATTTGAAGAATGACAGGTTGTTAAGTGTATGAATTCCCCCATGTATTGATTGAGTTTGAGAAGATAAGAGCTGATTGAAAATCTTATGGCTGTGTTTAAAAATATTTTAATTTTATAGTCATAAATGAGAAGAAAAGTTATACCTGATATTGTGGTATCTGGCTATATCATGATATTGATTCAAAGAGAGGGATTAGCTGTTTTGCTAACAGGTATGGTAGAAAGAGCACTGGATAATTTAAAGTCTGGCAAATGGCAAATCACTTAATGTTTTTCACTGCTTTTTTCTATTTTGAAGTGGAGAGAATACCTAATCCATATAGTTATTGAGCTAATAAAATACATTTATATATGTGTATATGTGTGTTTTGTAAACTTTGAAAGGCTTCAGTGTTTAAGATCTCATAAAAACTAGAGAACCATTCTCTGTTAGGATGGATTCATAAGGTTACTCCTGAACATCACATTATCTCCATAAAAAACTTAGATTTCCCTATACTCTGTGTTTTCTATAGGAAATGAAAAAAGTTAAAAAAATTATTATTTGTGGACTAGGCATGGTGGCTCATCGCTGTAATCCCAGCACTTTGGGAGGCTGAGGTGGGCAGATCACTTGAGGCCAGGAGTTTGCGACCAACATAGTGAAACCCCATCTCTACTAAAAAAAAGAAAAAAAAAAAAACCAAACAAATTAGCTGGGCATGGTGGCACACAGCTGTAATTCCAGCTACTCTGGAGGCTGAGGCACAAGAATTGCTTGAACCTGGGAGGCGGAGGTTGCACTGAGCCAAGGTTGTGCCACTGTACTCCATCCAGCCTGGGCAACAGAGGAAGACTCTGTCTCCAAAAAAAAAAAAAGAAAAAATATTATTATTTGTGATACTTTAATCTACATGATAGAGAGACTCTAGTGAACATTAGTCTACAGATGTTTAAGGTCTGTGGAAAACCAGTATGTTATTTCTCATGACCCTGTTCTTGATATTATACTGTAAATATTAGCTTTTTAATATTTCATTTACAGGTACATGATGTTGATTGATGGCACAAATGAAGTTTTTATGATTGATAGAGACAATTCAGTATTTCATGTTTCAAATCTGGAATTTCCATTTCGTAAAGATCTTCGTATGCATTTATCAAATACTCTCTTGGATGGCGTAAGTCATATTTATGTATACTATAAAATTAAACATTGCCATTTTTCTTTTCCTTGTAAGTAAATGTGTATTTCTATTGGTTAAGAAATTTCAAATGAAATCTAACTTTTGTTTTTTTTTTTTTTTGAAACAGAGTCTGTCTCTGTCGCCCAGGCTGGAGTCCAATGGCATGAGCTCGGCTCACTGCAACCTTTGCCTCCTGGGTTCAAGTGATTCTCCTGCCTTAGCCTCCCCAGTAGCTGGGATTACAGGCATGCACCACCACGCCTGGCTAATTTTTGTATTTTTAGTAGAGAAGGGGTTTCACATGTTGGTCAGGCTGGTCTCGAACTCCTGACCTTGTGATCCACCCGCCTTGGCCTCCCAAAGTGCTGGGATTACAGGCATGAGCCACTGTGCCCGGCCAAATCTAACTTTTATTAGGATGTTAAATTTCATTTATTTCTTATGTGTACTTACATTGAATTAAGGTCCTTTTAAAGAGGGATCTGCCAACTGAATCTTTGAGCATAAGTAATACTTTGAGATATTTTCTTTAGTGGAGAAAGTTGTTAAAGATATGTAAAGGGTGTTAAATGAGTGCTCTGGTCAAATATATATACATATGGATAGTTATATAATTTTGCATGAAGAGAAACAAATGTTACATGTGGTTAGTAACTTGTCTTTTTTCCCACACTTAGCAATGTGTTTTGGACATCTTTTTCACATAAATATCTGAATGGTTTACCATTGTGTATACAGAGACCATAAATTGGGGTTTCCAAACTATGTTGATGGTGAAAATTGTAGGGTTAAAAAATTGCTTGTTTAAAATATGACCCTTTCCAATAGCATATCCTAGACCATATGAATTGGAATCTCCCAGGGACCTACATGTCCGTACAAGTGACGAAGTGATTGTAATTAGGCAAGTTTGAGAAACAGTTCTGTAATTTATTTAACTAGTTCCCTTTTGTTGGACATTTTGATTTTTGTATTTTTTCCTGTATCTAGTAAATTTTCATTCCTATGACAGCATGTGTAACAAAATACCACTTTCTAATAAAAATGATATATATACATATGTACATGTATATGTATCTATATGTATATAGATTTAACTATCATAGTTAATGTGACTGGCACCCTTGGAGTTGTGTAGTACATAAAAGTCATAGTCATTTGTGGCAGCTCTGGTAGTTGGTTCATGGGAAGAGCAGGAACATTTTAGTTTTATCTTTATTTAAGGTACTTTTTTTAGCATTATAATTAATAAAATATAAGAAAGGAAAAGACTTAAGTAATAGCATTTGTCAAAGTTTAGTATAGTTTATAATTGAACTAATGTTTGTTGAGTGCCTATTATGAGTTGCTATACCAAGAGTACGGGTATTGCTAAGAGGGTTGAGGAGAAGGCCTCACCCTTGAAACATTTTACTTAATTGAGCAGGGTGGAGAATGAATGGTAATGATGGAAGAGACCTTTGAATAAAACAATAACCCAAAGAGAGGTATTTAAGTCCTGAGGTAGTTTAGAGGAGAAATAAATCACATCTAGTTAGTCAGGAACTAAATATGTTCTGTGTAGGAGTTGGCATTAGAAACAGAAAGATTTCTATAGAAAGATTTTTGATGGACGTGGGCTGAGGGCATTCTAGGTAGGAAATAATGCTTAAAAATTAGATATTTAACCATCTGCAGATTTAACTTAGCAATACTATTTATTTCACCTCAAACTTGGATAACTGAGAGCAGCATAATAGATTCTTGTGAAGTTTTAAAAATAGCAATATGATTCATGATGTCAATTTACTTGGGCTAGAATTATAGTTGCCATATCTGTTTTTTTTGGTTAGTTAATTAAAACAGTCCTCTGTAGTTTCCTGTTTCTTCTACATTTTCATGTGCAAATTGTTTTTGTAAAATTCCAAATCCAAGAATAATTCAAACCACCTAATTGTCTGACTGTCAGATGTGAGCATTGAAGCTTTTGTTTTGCTTTGCTTAACTATGTTCTTTGACCTATAAAATGTGGAAAATAGGAATTTAGAAATACTGCATTAATTCACTTGAAACACATCAGTGAAATTTAATCAATTTAATATTGAGACTAAGATAAGAATATAGCAGTTAATCAATAAAGTTAATAGCAAGAATTTTGGAAAAATTCCATGTCTTTTTCAACTATTAATTTTTTTATAAAACACTGCATGCTTATTGTTGAAACTTTAGAAAGTCTGTAAACTTAAAGTAGAGAAAATTAACAATCAAGAAGAGATGACATTTTATATTTTGATGTTAAAAGGAATTATCCTTTTAGTAACTTTGTTGTGCTAATAATTATATAACATGTATAACCAATATGTATATAGCTGACATTTAATATATATTGTGTATCTGGGGTTCTGTTATTCCTCTTCAATCTGAAGAACTGCTTTTAGGATTTCTTTTTTTTTTTAATTTAGTTCTTTTTTTAAAAAAAATTAAGATACAATTTACATACTATGAAATTCACTATTTTAAGATGTTCAATCCAGTGGTTTTTAGTCTTTTCCACAAGGTCATAAAATCAAGACCACTATCCAATTCCAGAACATTTCATCACCTATATGGACTGTGATGATTAGAACCAAGGGAGCCTTATATGAAAGATTTCAAGGAATGAGTTACAGAGATGAGCCTTGAAGGCCCACAGGTTTTGAAAACCCTTCAGTGGTTCCCTGTTGCTCATAGCACAAAAGCCAAGCTATTCAATATAATATTCTTTATATCTGAAGCATGCCTGTGTCTTCAGTCTCATCTTTGATTGTGATTGCTAATCACAAATACTCAGCTCTGGACAATTTACCCCAAGCCATCTTTTTTCATGCCTTTGTTATACCATTTGGCCTATCCACTATCCTGCTGGAAAATATACTCTGCATCTTTCAGGATGCAGCTAATGGTCATATACCTTATTACCAAACTTTCTCTTTTTCTTCAAGTAGAAATAACTACACTCCTTGTACTTAGGCTTAGGTAATGCTTTCTTACAACAACAAAATATGTTTTTCCTAAATTAGTGTTTTTTTTTTTGTAATTTTAGATGGTTGTACATGGAATTTCTGTTATAAAATTAGATAGCAAGAAAACCTATCTGGTTTCCTAGTAAGAATATGAGGAAAGAAAAATAATTTTAGGTCAAAAGCGTATTAATAATTAAAATTTTATGTAATACTGCATTTTATACCTGTAGTCATCCTTTAGTGTCCTTATCTTGTTCTGTCAGACTGCAGATTTTTTTTGACTTTTTAATGGCTATGGTAGATTTGCAGTGATCTGTTCATACTCTCTTGCCCTGTTCCCTTTGATCAAAGCCTAGTAAAGTGATATGAAACCAAGAAAGGCCACATGGCTCACATGGGAATTAAATCTATAATGAGGGTGCCATTTATTGTCATAGATTTTATGATTAAAGTAATTGGTGTATAACAAAATTTAAAGCATTAATGATTAAACAAAAATATTTTTAAAAAACATCCTGACTTTTAGAGTTTAAAATTTGTGGTCTCCCTACCCTTAATTGTCGCTTAGTAATTCAAGCATAAAGCAAAATGTAGCATGGAAATTCAAATATGAAAAATATGATGAGATATTGTCGGTGATTCTATTTCAGTATAGAATAAATGCATGATGGGGATGGGGGCTAACAGTTTATTGATATGATCTGGGTACAAGTGTGTTCATTTTGAAATTTCATCAAGTTGTATATTTATGGTTTATGTGCTTACTGTGTGTATGCCATATTTCAGTTAAATTAAAAAAATTGTTATTAAAGTATGAAGAAACTTACCTTCTTTTCTCTTTCAAGGAGATGATTATTGACAGAGTAAATGGACAGGCTGTTCCTAGATATTTGATATATGACATAATTAAATTCAATGTAAGTACCTATAATTTATAAAATACAAGTTATTACTGAAATAATGAATGTATTTTTGACAAATAGTCTTTGGTGCTGCCTTAGAGATAGTAGGAAAGAAAATTTGTGACTTAGGTTACTCACTGGGTATCTTTTCGTTAATCCTTTTATGTCTCCTTTTCTTTCTCTTATTGTTAATTTTCGCACATTTCTTTGTTTTGGGTTTCTTTAACTTGCAAGTGAGTAAAGAATAATGGCTTAACTCTGATAAAATAAGACAGCATTTCGTAAAATGAACATTTCTGATTTTAATTATCCTGTACTTGACTTTTTTCTTTTAAATCTCATGAGTTTATTTCTGTCACCAAAACAGCAACAAAACAAAAGAGAAACTGATTATGAACTGTTGAATGGGTAATAAATTGCAGTATTAATTCAGGGTTGCATTAATCCAGGTTATTAAAAGGCATTTTTTTCCTGGACATTTTTAATACACACATCTAATTTTTTGATTGAATTTCTGTATTTAAAACAAAGAGCTTCAAATTTAAGAGCCTCAGGGCCAGAAAACATCAAGTTTTATTTTGTTCTGTTTGACTGTATTCCTCAGAAGTAATGCTTTCCAGAACTGGCTTAATCTTATCTCAGATCTTGGAATAACATTCATTGGCCTATAACTAGACATAAGGGGTGGCGGGGTGGCTTTGTTTCTTTGTGAGTAGGGAAGTTCTGTCTCCTTCTTGACACTGAGCTCTGCTTTAATACATGTTCAGTCTGGGCTTACTCTCACTTCTTAGCTGAGTACTCTCTCTTAGCAGTTTTCTAATACTTTTTAAAAATATGAAAAATTTCACCATATAGAAGAGTCTAAAAAATAATATAAGGAATACTCATGTACTGACCACCTAGATTTGTTAAAACTTCATACTTTTGGTTCACTTTCTTTTTAATAAGACATGATTCATTACGAATCCAATAGAAGTTTCTTAGTTACACCTCTCTCCTAATCTCAAATCTCTTGCCCAAAATCAGCCTCTACCCTGAATTTGGTGTGTTTATTGTTCCCATGAATGTTCAGATACTTTTACTACCTATGTGTGTATCCATAAAATATATATGATATTCTTTTGCAAGGTTTCTGGTGTTATATAAATGTTATTGTACTATACCTTTGCTGACCTTTGCTCAACAAGATAATGTTGAGATTTATTTGTACTAATACGTCTAGATTTAGTTCATTCACTTTAATTACCATTGAGTATTAAATTGTATAAATATACAGAATTTATCCTTTTTCCTTCTGATGAACATTAAGGTTTCCATTTTTTGCTTTTATATTACTACTGTATTGAACAATTTTATGTTTTTTTTCTTGTGCGCACATGAAAATTTCGCTAGGACAGTTGTTCTCATTCTTGGAACGTAATTACCTGGGAAGTGTTTTTAAAAACTCTATTCTGTCATTAGTGTATCATGGAGATTGTGATTAAATCAGCAGCTTCAGCTATATTATCTGCATTGCTAAATTTCTCTCAGAAATAGTTGTTTCAGTTTGCCAAAGTTGGTTTTATCAGATATTTATATTATTGCCAATTTGATGTGTGTGAAATGGTATCATCCTGTTTTAATTTGCTTTTCCTTGATTACTAACAAGGTTTAACATATTTCTTCTTATTTTTTTTTTTACTTGTTTGGAATTCGTATGATTTAATTGCAAGTTTGTATAATCTTATAATACAATCTTCTGTTTTTTCTATTTGGTTGTCTATTTTTTTCCCTGATTACCAATGAAGTTGGACATATTTCTGAGGTTTATTTTTATTTGTTTGTATTTTTCTTTTGTAACTTAATTGCAAGTTTGTTCTATTTGGTTTTCTGTCTTTTTTTTTTCTTCTTAATATGTAGGAGTCAATTATCTTTCCTAGATTCTAGTCCTTTTCTGGTTATATGTGTGGCAATATGTTTTCCAAATCAGTGTTTATTAATGCACAGAAGCTTTAAATTTTAATGAAGTCAATCTCATCAGACCTTCCCAAATATTGTACTTTTTGTTTTGTTTAAGAAATTAATCTATATTTTATTCTAAAAATGATTGTTATGCTTTTTGTCTTGAGGTCAATAATTGTTTATTCAATACATATTTACTGTGTGCCTATTACCGTATTTCATGATTTTAAGCCACATATATTTTTACATTTCTGATACTGGGATGCATTTATAATTGAAAGTATCGTATATTTAATTCTTTAATTTACTATGGAGCCTTTATGGATGATTAACAACATTATTTATTTTGTATCACCAAATCAGGGCCACTGTTAGAAAAAGAATTTTTTTGAAATAATATTTAAAATCTTTTCAGTCCCTTAGTTTATTAGCTTGTCCAGAAAGAATTTCATCAATCATCTTTTTTTTTTCACCCTCTGACTGTCAGCATCGATCATCTTTTATATGTTAAGTACATATGTACTGGGTATACAAAGATGAATGAGACATAATTTCTTGCCTTTAAAGAATTCACATGCCAGTGTACTGGCTTCCAAAGAAGGCCATTTGCACAGCGTTTCATTGGAATTTGGGAAGAACACAGGAGAACTTAAAAAAAAATTTAATATATTATTTTATTTTGTCTGTTTTATAACATTTTACATTAAAAACGTAACATTTTATAGTATTTTACAGTTGTATATATATACAAATTTTTTAAAAATAGGCATTTTTAAATGTATTTGTTAGGATATGTGTTTAGATTGGATACAAAATTAAAGCAAATTTGCAGACTATTATGGATGAAATATAAATGTAAAGAAATAATTATAATTTTAAAATCATAAACATAACAAAGGTATATACAAGATATAGTGGTATTAGAGAGGTGAGAGTATTCCAACTTCCCTGGGTATAGTTGAGTCACTGAAGTGTGGAATTGCAGACTGAGAAAGTGACACAAATTAGTTTTGAAGGATTGAGTCATGGAGGTCAGGAGCATTAGATGGTTTGTTAGCATATATTTTTTTTTTTTTTTTTGAGACAATCTTCATCTGTCGCCCAGGCTGGAGTGCAGTGGCGCGATCTCAGCTCACAGCAACCTCTGCCTCCCGTGTTCAAGCAATTCTTGTGCCTCAGCCTCCTGAGTAGCTGGGACCACAGGCGTGTGCCACTACGCCCAGCTAATTTTTGTATTTTTAGCACAAAAATACAAATACATGAGGTTTTGCCATGATGGCTATGCTGGTCACGAACTTCTGGCCTCAAGCAATCTGCCCGCTTCAGCCTCCCAAAGTGCTGGGATTACAGGTGTGAGCCAACTGCACCCGGCCTGTTAGTATACTTGACGGATGGTAAGGTGTGGGACATAGCAAAAAATGAGAATGGATTGTTAAGTAGAGGGCCAGATTACTTGAATAAGGCATTTTAACTTAGTTCTTTATGTAATAAGGCATTGTTAAAGGGTTTTCATTACAGTAATGATATGAACATACTTTTACTATTTTGAAAGATAACTAGTGGCAGCATGGATAGTGTTTTGAAGGGAGTAAGAACTGAAAACAGGGAGACAAGCTAGTCAATAATTATTGAGTGTTTCTTGTAGTCTCTTCTCAGTGATTCAACACCTATCTGTTGAGAGCTTAACTTTGCCCATAGGCATTGTGTATTTGAAGGTGAACTTGCTTTCTGTCTATTCTTGAAGTTTGGTGAATTTATGTATAAAGGTAGAAAGCTTCTAGGAGGGAATTTAGACATTTACATATGTTTTAACAGTTGTTAGACTTTTTTTTTTTTTTTTAGAACATAAAAGAGGGGTTGCTTATTCTACTTTAATTTTATAGGTGTCTGAATTCTTTTAATAACTCTAATAAACCAGTCTAACATTTTATATTTTTCAACCTTGTTGACGATGTTGATTGCATAGAAGAGATGACACATGGACTATATGGTTATTTACTAGCATTTCCCCAATAAATATCCTTTACAGATGGTTGTATGCCTTTATGTAAAGAGAACGTGTGCTCCCTCATACCTCTCACTCACTTTGTCTCTGTCCTTATTCTTTGCTGAATATCAAAGTTGTCATCCTTCTGAAGTTGAGAAAAAGACATCCCCAAGGTATATTTAATGTTTACTCCTTAAGCAAGTGCTGCCACCCCTATGTAAACATTAGGTTGAGTAAATGTTAGGTTGGAAAATATACATTGGAGAAGAGGAAAAAGACAGAAAAGATGGGGGAAAATGCACGTAAGGTGTGTCCAGTTGCAAAGTAAAAAAGAAGAGTAGCTTATGTGCCATCGAAGCGATAATTACTAATCTGGATGATTACTGTCAACCAGATAATATGTTATAACTGTGTTTGTATATGCCACATGGATAGGACGAGACTTACCCTCAATTCATACAAAAGTGTTCATGTACTTTTTATTTCACAGTTCAAACCATATATGCTTTAAGAACACTCAAGGGAAAGTGTATTTGAGGGAGAGAACTATTTCTTTATAACTGTATAACTTTGAACATATTATGTAAACTTCTGTGTTAGCTTCCAGAGTTGAGGGTGTATTTGATACATGTCTTCTACTTGCTGATATCTATAGCATTAGCACTTTAAACAACAAAAAACATTGTAGGTAACTGTGCTACCTATTTTGGTGTGTTACTCGCTTGTACTTTTCTGAATTCTGTGGATTTTAGTTTTTATACTGTAATAAGGTACTGTTAAAGGGTTTCAACTAATTTATATGCATAATAAAAAAGACTAGTGAGTGTATATTTTTTGTATTTTAAAATGATTCTGTACCTATAAATAGTAAGTATATTAATACTTTAATTCAGATGTGAAATTATTTATTTTATTTTTTATTTTTTAAAATTTGGGGGTGGTGGTCTTGCTCTGTTGCCCAGGCTAGCCTCAAACTCCTGGGCTCATGTGATCCTCCTGCCTCAACCTTCCAAAGTGCTGGGACTACAGGTGTGAGCCACCACACCTGGCCTAGATGTGAAATATTTCGATCAACTTACAGTAGAATTGTGCCACTTTCTCATACTGTTTTATACAGTTGTATTTTAAAATAAGTCTCTTTGTGTGTTTAGATAGTTCTATTGTTAGTCAAACTAATTATTAGGGTTGGTATATATGTTTGTGCAGGCTGTGCACTGAATAACTCCAGAGGATGCTGTTTACACAGACTATTATGTACATTGTGGCAGCCTTGATGATTATGCTGATAAAATAGTTGTTAGTGTTGAAATTTAACTAATTCTTTATTTAATTCAGTCACAGCCCGTTGGAGATTGTGATTTTAATGTTCGTCTGCAGTGTATAGAACGAGAAATTATAAGTCCTCGACACGAAAAAATGAAGACTGGGCTCATTGACAAAACACAGGAACCATTTAGTGTCAGAAATAAGCCATTTTTTGACATCTGTACTTCAAGAAAGGTAAAGTTTAATTTTTTTTAAATTAGTGCTAATAATGTCTCATAATTCAGCTTACAAGATGAATATGAATGACATTTTGCTGCCCAGTTGTCTTGACTTTGTCAGAAAATACTCGAATTGGGTATAGCGCTGTTTTGGTCAAACATGGTATGACTCCTAGGCTTTTTCTCTTGAATAAGATTCTCAGTGGTGGCACCTGAAACTAGGCTGTTTCCCTTTTTCTCATAATAGTTTTTGTTTCATGGTCATTGGTCATACTAGTTTTTTAAAAAGCTATAAGCAACATAGAAATGTATTGAATGAAAATCATTAGGCCTGCTCCTACACATCCTGAAGGTAAAGTGTTTGGTACGTACTCTTATTGAAAAGATACATTTATATATATGTGTATGTATATATATATAGATATATATATACACACACATACATTGAAGGTTTTCTTTTAGTATTTTTGTTGTTTCCACTTAAAATGAATCGTATACTAAGGCCAGGCTCTGTGGCTCATGCCTGTAATCCCAGCACTTTGGGAGGCCAAGGTGGGCAGATCACAAGGTCAGGAACTCAAGACCAGCCTGGCCAATATGGTGAAACCCGTCTCTACTAAAAATACAAAAATTAGCCAGATGTGGTGGCGTGTGCCTGTAGTCCCAGCTACTCGGGAGGCTGAGGCAGGAGAATCGCTTGAACTCAGAAGGTGGAGGTTGCAGTGAGCCAAGATTGCGCCACTGCACTCCAGCCTGGGTGACAGAGCAAGACTCTGTTTCAAAAAAAAAAAGAATCATACTAAATATTCCAAGATGTTGGTTCTTTTTGTTTTGCTTTGTTTTTTCACTTAACAGTATATCTTGGAGATATTTCCATGTCAGTGCATAGAGATTTGCCATGTTATTTGTTAAGTGCTGCATGGTAATGATAGTAAAGATCTACTATACATTATGTTGTAATTGATGGG
This sequence comes from Pongo abelii, assembly GCF_028885655.2. Taxonomy (NCBI): domain Eukaryota; kingdom Metazoa; phylum Chordata; class Mammalia; order Primates; family Hominidae; genus Pongo; species Pongo abelii. The sequence continues at coordinate 89,561,350 of NC_071990.2, read as the reverse complement.
TTTTTAGATTGCTTCTAGTCCTTTGCTATTACCAACACTGTTTCAGTGAACATTTTTGTTTATATGGGTGGATATTTCTTCAGGGTAAGTAGAATTTTTGGTTTAAAGATTATGAGTAATGTTAGTAACTACTGCCAAATTCCTTTCCAAATAAAGCAATTTTGTCTCCAGCAGATGAGAGAGCTCATTTTCCCATTGCCAACACTCTTTTTTTTTTTTTTGATCTGTAGGCAAGGCAGTGTATTGTAATGGGAAGGTGAGTATGAGTTTTTTTTTTTTTTTTTTTTTTTTTTGAGGCAGGGTCTCACTCTTGCTCAGCCTGGAGTGCAATGGTGCTATCTCAGCTCACCACAGCCTTGACCTCCTGGGGTCAAGTGATCCTCCCACCTCAGCCTACTGAGTAGCTGGGACTATAGGTGCATACTACCATGTCCAGCTAATTTTTTTTGTATTTTTTTCTAGAGACGAGGTTTCCCTGTGTTGCCCAGGCTGGTCTCGAACTCCTGAGCTCAAGTGATCAGCCTGCCTTAGCCTCCCAAAGTGCTGGGATTACAGGTGTGAGCCACCATGCCTGGCCGAAAAGTTCATTTTTATGTAGTGAAATTTGGCAGAATATTTCTTGCATCTTCTGGTTTTCTGTCTTGCTTAAGAAGCCCTTCATCTCTAAAATGTTTTTATACTATGTTCTAATATTGCTATGATTTTGTCTGATGATTACATTTAGATGCTCTATTTTTACTCTTCCATTCCTTCGGGGAATTGTCTTCCGTTTGCATAGTCCATTTAGCATCCAGTTTCTTCTATTCACTGTCTCTTCTTCATGCCCTGTGTTCTCACGTGAGCATACTAATTCTGTTTATGCCTCATCTTCTCCATTTTCCTTTTCATTCTCTTTTTTTTCTTTGTTCTCTTATTATTTTTAGTATCACTCATATGACTACTATTATTACTGGTACTACTGTTATTGCTGCTGCATAGTTTGTTTGCAGTGGGATGTTTACCAGATCTAGTGTTTAAAAGCAATTGTACCTTGGTATTTCTGGTTTTTTTAAGACATGACATATAAACTGCATATTGACTGTTTCCTAAGACTTTTCTCCATTTCTCATTTGTGCTTTTGGTGAGATTCTTATTTCTTTGTATATAAATTATACATAGTGTGTTCTGTGTGCCTGTTATGTGTTAGGATGTCTGATTTATTGAACCCACCTTTTAATTTGTTTTTCTTCTCTGACTTCCCGTTTTCCTTTCTTCCTTGTTTGATAATTTGTCTGCAGTTTTGAATATTCGTAAGACATTCTTGCTTTTGGTAGTGGTTAACTTTCTTAGCAAACCTGATTGGTGGTTCTAATTCATAGATATGTTAGTTGGCAGTCATAAAGCTCTGCTCTCCTTATCAGAATGTAAATGTATTTTGAGCCTGCATACCACATGGTCCCATGCTTGATTGTATGCTGATAAACATTTGAAATGTTTTAGAAGTTTTAGAAAGGATAAGGGGGCACATTTGGCATTCAGAAGAAGGCCAGCCGGCTATTTCCTAAGAAGCCTGAAGGAATGTTACACCTTTTGTGAAATTTGTCATATTCCAGAATCAGGTTTGTAGCTTCACAGATTCAGAAACTTTGGGAGGCATTTGCTCTTTTTATATTTCTCTATTGTGAGTTGAATTTATAGTTCAGCTTTGATACTGGGTTATGAGTACTTTTACATTAAAATTGCACGTGGCATCCAAGAAGTTGTATTATGGTGGGATTTTATTTTCTAAACCAGTGTTTTATATGCCTGGTTTAGGGCATTTGAAAAATTGGTGGCCACGAAGAACCATGGTCTGTTTACATTCAACCAGGGGAATAGTACCCAAATAATTTATATTTTTTGGGAGGAGGGTGGTTATGATAGAATTGTACAAAAATATAGCAACATATGCAATCATGTTTTAAACTCTTCACCTGCTCCTACTCTAGTCCGCTTAATTTGGTGTCAGTCTTTGGATATGATACTAGCTGTAAGTAATCCTAGCGCTATTGAGTGGCTATCTTTTTCATTCAACAAATACAGAGTAATCATCCTACTTTTATTACGATTTTGTGTAACACCTGCTTGGCATGGGAATTTTGGTTGACCTCTGCTGCTATGATCTTTCGACTGTTCACTGCTTGCCTTTTGTGTCTGTTTTGGCAGCAGGGATATTAAGGGGGTACCTACAAGAGCCTGTGTACTACTGTGCCCTGGTTGGGTAAAGATAAAGTTAATATTTAACATCTGCTGTGTCCACGGTGGAAATCTATTAACTGAAACTGTGTTCTCTTATGAGAACATCATTTTCTAAATTGTAAATACAGTATAAAAGTTGGGCAAAAGCGAGATTCCTTTGGTTTGTGTTCGTTTTTTAAAAATGAATTTCACAGGTTGTGCTGTCATAATTCAGAGTTCAGCATTTAAGAAAATGTGTTTAGATAGTATAATTTCATTAGTCAAATCAGTACTGCTTAGAAATATTTGCTAATGTGTAATATCAGAACTATTTTTTAGGGATTTGAAGCAATTATGTGGAACAACTTTTTATGTAGTTTTTCACTAGAAAGACAGTGTTCTTACTATGTTTTTCTTTATACTTAGCTTATGTAATTCCTTAAAATCATAGGATATTTGTTTTTTAAAAGCAATTCTAGCTAGGTGTGGTGGCTCACGCCTGTAATCCCAGCACTTTGGAAGGCCAAGGCACATGGATCGCTTGTGCCCAAGAGTTCGAGACCAGCCTGGGCAACATGGCAAAACCCTGTCTCTACAAAAAATACTAAAAAATTAGCCGGGCATGGTGGCACATGCCTGTAGTTCCAGCTACTCAGGAGGCGGAGGTGGAATGATTGCTTGAGCCTGGGAGGTTGAGGCTACAGTGAGCCAAGATTGTGCCACTGTACTTCAGCCTGGGTGGCAGAGTGGGACACTGTCTCAAAATAAATAAATAAATAATAAAAGCAATTCTAATTTTTAGAATTTTAAATAGTCTCCTCTCCTCACTTTCAGTTCTTATTGTTTTTTGTCCTTAATGTCTCTTACTGAAGTATTTTTGGTTGTAGAATACAAAAGGAGAACACATTTTATAGCAGAATTGGTATAACATGTAAGACCTTAGTAACACCAGTTATAGGATAATAACTACAATTGACAGGTTATTGCTGTGGAGATTTTTATCTTTGCTAATGGGATGGTAAAATAGTGGTATTATGAACCTTACAGCATTTTCAGGGACGTATAGATCATTTATTTTAAGAATGGTAGCTTTTATGAAGTTTTAAACAAAATTTACAGCTATAAAACATGCATACTAATTTTGTAGAAAAATAATAGAATTTCATATCTGTGTATCTTTAAAATCTCAAAGATGATTCTGATTTTAGGAATTTATTAATATAGCTCTATGTCTTTGTTTTGTTTAATTTGATCTGTTAAACACAAAGAAGAGATAATTGTTCAGTTTTTAACTTTAATTTACAGTCAGAATACAATATCCAAAATAGTAATAACAAGCTGTTTTTCAAATTGCGATTCTATTTACATTTCCAGTTTGAAGGCCAATTCAAAAAGAATTATTTGAATAGACTACATATGACTAACAAAACTTTAAAAACATGCAGTAAAAATTTCTCTGAAAGCTCCCAATCCATTTATCACCTTCTCAGTAACCATTGCTGTTAGCTTTTAGTGTATCCATCCAGAATTTCTTTATCAATAAATAAATGCATTTATTTATATTCTTACTATCTCCGTAAAGTGATGATTTTTTTTTCTTTTTTTCAAAACAGAGTCTTGCTCTGTCATCCAGGCTAGAGTGCAGTGGTGTGATCATGGCTCACTGCATCCTTGACCTCCCAGACTCAAACAATCCTCCCAACTCAGCCTCCTGAGTAGCTGGAACTATAGACCGGAACCACCATTCCTAGCTAATTTTTTAATTTTTTGTAGTGATGGGATTTTGCTATATTGACCAGGCTGGTCTCAAATTCCTGGGCTCAAACGATCTGCCTGCCTCAGCCTCTCAAAGTGTTGAGATTACAGGCATGAGACACCATGACCAGCATGGTGATTTTTTAATACACTGTTCTGTCGTTTTCTTTTTTTCTTTAAAAAAAACTTGACAGTATCTCTTAAGTCTCTTCACCCCAGTATTGGTACACAGAGATTAGATCATCTTCATTTTTCTTTAACAGTTGCACAGATTTTCATTGTATCAGTATGCCATAACTTAGCTAACATCGTAGTCATAGACATTTGGGTTATTTTTAGTCTATTGACATGGTTTTTTTTTTTTTTTTGCATATAGATATTCAGTTGTTTCTATACCAATTGAAGAGACTATCCTTTTCTCATTGAATTACTTTTGCACCTTCATAAAAAACGAAGTTTATTGTGTATGTCTGGTTCTGTTTCTAGACTGTCTGTTCAGTTCTCTTGATCTATTTGTCTGTCTTTACTCAAGTACCATACTGTCTTGATTTTTTTTGGTTGTTGTAAATCTTGAAATCAGATAGTATTAATGTTCTAACTTTGTCGTTCTTTTCTAAGTTGTTTTGGCTATTCTAGGCCTTTGCATTTTCATGTGAATTTTATAATTAGCTGTCAATTTCTACAAAAAAGCCTACTGGGATTTTGGTTGGAATTGTAATGAATATATAGGTCAATTTTGGGGAAGAACTAACATCATAACAATGCCAAGTTTTCTAGTTCATCAACCTGGCATATATTTTCTTTTATGTAGGTCTTCTTTATTGTCTCTCAGCAATTTTTGTAGTTTTAAGCATGAGATTTTGCTCATCTTTTTTCAGATTTATTTCATACTTTTTGATGTTGTCATAAAAGTCTTTGAAAAATTTCCGTTTCTGACTATTGGTAGTATATAGAAATATACTTTTTTCCCCAAAGGAGTTCGTTGATTTTTGTATTTTGATGTTTTATCTTACAGTCTTGCTAAACTCAATTATTATACTAATAATTTTTTGTGAATTTCATAAAAATTATTACATAGACAATTATATAAGTGAAAAAGGTGCTACTTTTCCCTTTCCAACTTGGATGCTTTTAATTTTATTCTCCTGCCTTACTGCACTGACTAGAATCTATTGTTTAATGTTGTATGGCAGCAGTGAGAGTGAACAGCCTTGTCTTCTTCCTCATCTATGAGGAAGGAAAATTTTGTTTTTAACTATTAAATATGATGTTAGCTATAGGACTCTAGGATAGATGCCTTTTATACATGGTTAGGATTTAAACTTGAAAGCTGATAATTTTGGCATACAATCTTATTTATCGAACTTTCTTACTTTTGTTATTGCTTGTAATAATTTTGTAATTCTTTTTTTAGGTATTCATATTAAGTGTAAATAGGATATTTTTACTTATTGGATTTTTCATATGTTAACTTTTGTCTAGTTTGATTATACATAAATACAGTTTTAAATTGTGGCAGTAGTTATGGGGATTCTTGTTTCCTGATTTGAGTGGGAATGCTTCTGGTGTTTCTTCAGAGTATGATATGCTGCCTTTAATTCTGAGATCTGTTTTATCAGGTGAAACAAGTGTGCGTTTGGTTCTATTTCACTAAGTGATTTTATTTTTAACCAAGAATGGGTGTTCAGTTTGGTCAAATGGCTTTTCATCTACTATAGATCGAATACTATTTTTTTTTTCTGTTTAGATCTGTTTATCTCATGAATTATATGAAAATATATCCTGATGTTGAATCATTCTCTCATTCCTGGGATAAGCCCTACTTTGTCTTAATTTATTATTTTAAAAATTGTACTGCCCAGTTTTTTTTTCTAACTTTTTTAAAGGATAAAATTTTGCATTGATGTTTATAAATAATCTTGATATGTTGTAAATCTTTGGAAACTTTTTCATCAGTGGTACACTCTGTTATACTCTGTTTTCATCAGTGTTATAAAAAAACTTGGTTTAAAAAAACATGTTCTAGAGCTTTTTTTTGTTGTTGTTGTTGTTTTAAGACGGGGTCTTGCTCTGTTACCCAGGCTGGAGTGCAGTGACACAATTATAGCTCACTACAGCCTTGAACTCCTGGGCTCAAGTAATCCTCCCGCCTCAGCCTCCTGAGTAGCTGGGACTACAGGCACGTGCCACCACACTCAGCTAGTTTTAAAATTTTTTGTGGAGATAGTGCCTCTCAGTATGTTTGACCAGGCTGGTCTTGAACTCTTAGGCTCAAGGCAGTCCTCTGGCCTTGGCTTCCCAAAGTGTTGGGATTACAGGGTGAGCCACCGTGCCCAGCCAGAGCAGTTTTAATAAAAACATTGGAATTACCTGCTTTTTTAGGTTTTTGAGGAACTCCCCCATGGAATTATTTGGATTGTAGTGCTTTGGGTTTGGGTTAATATCTTTTTCACTTCCTATGTGAAAATTGTTACATTTAAATTTTTCTCTCCCTTTGAGTGCAATATCCATTTATTAAAATACCTGAAGTTTCTTCTTTCTTTTTTTTTTTTGGTGGGTATTTTTTTGCACTTGATCTTAGCCAAGAAGTTGAGAACTGATTTTTAAAAATGTGATAGCTATTTAATTTTTTTCTCTTCCCATGAACTTTTAGATTAATTTTTAATTTCTGCTCTTTTCCTAAGCCAAGCCTAGTTCTGTTTTTATTTTATTTTAGAGATAGGATCTTGTTCTGTCATCTAGTGGAGTGGTGTGATGACAACTCACTGCAGCCTTGACTTACTTGGCTCCAGCAATCATCCCACCTTAGCCTCCTGAGTAGCTGGGAATACAAGCACGTGTTATCACACCTGGCCAATTTTTGTAACTTTTGTAGAGATGGGGTTTCACTGTGTTCCCCAGGCTGGTCTTGAACTCCCGAGCCCAAGCATTCTGCCCACCTCGACCTCCCAAAGTGTTGGGATTGCAAGCGTGAGCCACCACAGCTGGCAAATATTTGATAATTTATTTGTCATGTTAGTAAGGGTTTTGCAGCTTTGGTTTATTTTTTCATCTTTCCCAGGATTGTGAGAGTTTTAAAATTTCTAGTGGAAGAGTCTTTATTTTCTGAGTTTATTCTTAATTAAAAAATTTTTATTATAGTGACATGAGAGAATATTATCTGTACTTTTTCTACTTTTTGGAATTTATTATAAAGTGTCATCAATTTTATATATATATATAAATCTCATTCATATGTCATTTCAGAGGGAAATTTAAGAAAATCATATAATGCATACTAAAGAGAATTCATACTTTCATATGGTGAACCTAAAGATTTATTGTCCCAGATAACTTCCTTTGGAGTAGTAAATCTTATATATATATATAAGTAAATCATATATATGTGTGTGTGTGTGTGTGTGTGTGTGTGTGTGTGTTTAATAGGGACAGAGTCTTGCTATATTGCCCAGGCTGGTCTCAAACTCATGGGCTCAAGCAATTCTTTCACCTCAGTGTCCCAAGTAGCTGAGCTGCAGGCGTATACCACTGTGCCTGCCTAATTATAATACTTTCTAAAACTTTCTGGTACAGATCTATCGCCTTAAAATTCTGGTAGTTACTGACTTTTTGTCCTGCTCTGAAGTTTAATGTTTTTATACGATGTTTTTCATAGGCATTTTAGTAGATGTTTTGGAAAATTTGTACCAGATATGCTAGACAGACAATATTTTGAACTAGAAAGCTCTATTATTACTTACTTAGTCTGAGAAGCTGCTTTTTACATTTCATAATTATTTTCCCCTTATTTTCAGGGAATAGGTTATCTGTGTATATGAGTAGATGGGAAAGACCACTCTAAAATTGCTCATTTGTGGAATGATAACATTTCCTGATATATTCTTGTCTAATTGCCTATTTTTCTGCCCAATTGGCAAAAATAATAATGCATTCCCTTCTTTGACAAATTTCTCATCTTTACTTTTCCTGTTGAAATAGTATATTGTCTGTCTTTATTTTCTGCTTGTCTGTGTCTGGAACTCTGTACATTTCCCTTAGAGGGAGTCAGTTGTGTATAGTTAGGATCTAGTGAAAGAACATGCAAAGAATCACTTGAGTGATTTTAGGAAATTATGCTTGATTAAAAAAAAAAAAGCAAGTCCCTGTCCCCTTTCCCCCATTCCAAAAGCTAGAATTAAAAAAGAAAACAAAAGAACAGATAATCTCTTGAAGTTCCTAGTGGCAAAGCTTTTCTCTGCTTGGAGTCATTTTACTTTCTACTGTCTAGTTAGACTAGAAAAATTTTATGTGGAAAATATTTTTAAATAATTTGCTTATTGCTGTTTCAAAAGTAAAATGTTTGCTTTATAGGATGAAAGAGTAGTAAATGTTAAGATCTCCTTTCTAATAACTGTTGAGAGAATTAAATAGACAATTACAAAGGTTATTCTTTTACTACATTTAATTTTTCAAGGACACATCTACTTTTAAGATAATTTTATTAATATTAGTTATTTGCATGCTTTGTTAGGTAGGAGTTTAAATTTCATGTTTATTTATGTATTTCATTGGGCATTCAGATTTATTTTCTAGGTATTGCTTTTCTTTTCTTTATTTTCTTATTTATCACTAAATATAAATTTATAAGTTCTTAAGTGTCTGTTCAAGACTAGTAGTTCATAAAACCATAAGGCTTGTTATTTTTATATCACTGTTCTATGACTGTATCAGTGTTGTATTGTTTGTGTCATAGTGAAAGAAACAGAACCTTTGAGAGTTTGTTATGGCAACTGTGGTTGAAGAGAAGAAAGAATTTTTGCATAAACATGAAGATCTATTGTTCACACATAGAGATTTTCAGTGATTATGCCTAATTTTTAATGAAATTACAGATATAATGGTGCAACTGCATTTTGATTTGAAAGCAGATGCAAGATAAAATGAGGATGACCATTCCTTATCATGTTTGCGGTATTCAGTTTTGCATTATCTAGTCTATTAATATGTCATTCATTACTGATTATTGAATGTGGCCTGATGGATCCTTTCAATCTCATTCATATGTCATTTCAGAGAGAAATTTAAGAAAATCATATAATGCATACTAAAGAGAATTCATACTTTCATACAGTGAACCTAAAGATTTATTGTCCCAGATAACTTCTTTTGGAGTAGTAAATCTTATTCATTGACACATGAAGAAATAATTGTATCTCATGCCATATATATGAAATATTTCTATGAAAGATTTATAATTGTAACATGGAGAATTTTCTATGTTTGCTAAATATGAGAGCTAATTTTTTTTTTGTAATTAACATTCAAAAAATATCTATTTGTAGATTCAGAGGAAAATAATGATGATTATTGTATTTTATTTTTTATTCTTTTTTTTGAGATGAAGTCTTGCTCTGTCGCCTAGCCCAGAGTGCACTGGTGCTATCTCGGCTCACTGCAACTTCTGTCTCCTGGGTTCAAGCGATTCTCCTGCCTCAGCCTCCTGAATAGTTAGATATCAGGTGTGCGCCACCACACCTGGCTAATTTTTGTCTTTTTAGTAGAGATGGGATTTCACCGTATTGGCCAGGCTGGTCTTAAACTCCTGACCTCGTGATCTGCCTGCCTCAGCCTCCCAAAGTGCTGGGATTACAGGTGTGAGCCACCATGCTCTGTCAAAAGATGTTATTGGCCTCCAAAATAATTAAGAGGCAGTTACTTTGCCTAAATCTGATCAATTAATTGTTCTGTGATTGTGAATTTGCTGCAGGTTAACAGAGCCATAGGATTGACATAGATCACATGACTGTATTCACATTCAACTGAATACTTTTTTAAAAATTATACTTTAAGTTCTGGGATACATGTGCAGAACTTGCAGGTTTGTTACATAGATGTGTTACACACATGTGCCATGGTGGTTTGTTGCACCCATCAACCCGTCATCTACATTAGGTATTTCTCCTAATGCTATCCCTCCCATAGCCCCCAACCCCCGACAGGCTCCCGTGTGTGATGTTCCCCTCCCTGTGTCCATGTTGTTCTCATTGTTCAACTCCCACCTATGAGTTGAAGATGCAGCGTTTGGTTTTCTGTTTCTGTGCTAGTTTGCTGAGAATGATGGTTTCCAGCTTCATCCATGTCCCTGCAAAGGACATGAACTTATCCTTTTTTATAGCTGCATAGTATTCCATGGTGTATATGTGCCACATTTTCTTTATCCAGTCTATCATTGATGGGCGTTTGGTTTGGTTCCAAGTCTTTGCTATTGTGAATAGTGCTGCAATAAACATACATGTGCATGTGTCTTTTTAGTAGAATGATTTATACTCCTTTGGTTATATACCCAGTAATGGGATGGCTGGATCAAATGGTATTTACGGTTCTAGATCCTTGAGGAATCGCCACACTGTCTTCCACAATGATTGAACTAATTTACACTCCCACCAACAGTGTAAAAGCGTTCCTATTTCTCTATATCCTCTCCAGCATCTGTTGTTTCCTGACTTTTTAATGATCGCCATTGTAACTGGAGTGAGATGGTATCTCATTGTGGTTTTGATTTGCATTTCTCTAATGACCAGTGATGATGAGCATTTTTTCATATGTTTCTTGGCTGTATACCTGTCTTCTTTTGAGAAGTGTCTGTTTATATCCTTTGCCCACTTTTTGATGGGGTTGTTTTTTCTTGTAAATTTAAGTTACTTGTAGATTCTGGATATTAGCCCTTTGTCAGATGGATAGATTGCAAAAATTTTCTCCATTCTCTAGATTTCCTGTTCATTCTGATGATAGTTTCTTTTGCTGTGCACAGGCTCTTTAGTTTAATTAGATCCCACTTGTCAATTTTGGCTTTTATTGCCATTGCTTTTGGTGTTTTAGTCATGAAGTCTTTGCCTATGCATATGTCCTGAATGGTATTGCCTAGGTTTTCTTACAGGGGTTTTATGGGTTTAGGTCTTATGTTTAAGTCTTTAATTCATCTTGAGTTAATTTTTGTATAAGGAAGGGGTCCAGTTTCAGTTTTCTGCATATTGCTAGCCAGTTTTCCCAGCACCATTTGTTAAATAGGGAATCCTTTCCCCATTTCTTGTTTTTGTCAGGTTTGTCAAAGATCAGATGGTTGTATATGTGTGGCGTTATTTCTGAGGTCTCTGTTCTGTTCCATTGGTCTATATATCTGTTTTGGTACCAGTACCATGCTGTTTTGGTTACTGTAGCCTTGTAGTATAGTTTTGAAGTCAGGTAGCATGATGCCTCCAGCTTTGTTCTTTTTGCTTAGGATTGTCTTGGCTATACGGGCTCATTTTTGGTTCCATATGAAATGTAAAGTAGTTTTTTCTAATTCTGTGAAGAAAATCAATGGTAGTTTGATGGGGATAGCATTGAATCTATAAATTACTTTGGGCTATATGGCCATTTTCACGATATTGATTCTTCCTATCTATGAGCATGGAATGTTTTCCCATTTGTTTGTGTCCTCTCTTATTTCCTTGAGCAGTGGTTTGTAGTTCTCCTTGAAGAGGTCATTCATATCCCTTGTAAGTTGTATTCCTAGGTATTTTATTCTCTTTGTAGCAATTGTGAATGAGAATTCACTCATGACTTGGCTCTCTGTTGGTCTGTTATTGGTGTATGAGAATGCTTGTGATTTTTGTGCATCGATTTTGTATCCTGAGACTTTGCTGAAGTTGCTTATCAGCTTAAGTTGATTTGGGGCTGAGATGATGGGGTTTTCTAAATATACAATCATGTCATCTGTAGACAGAAACAATTTGACTTCCAGTCTTCTTATTTGAATACACTTTATTTCTTTCTCTTGCCTGATTGCCATGTCCAGAACTTCAGTACTATGTTGAATAGGAGTGGTAAGAGAGGGCATCCTTGCCTTGTGCCGGTTTTCAAAGGGAATACTTCCAGCTTTTGCCCATGTAGTATGATATTGGCTGTGGGTTTGTCATAAATAGCTCTTATTATTTTGAGATAAGTTCCATCAGTACCTAGTCTGTTGAGAGGTTTTAGCATGAAGAGGTGTTGAATTTTATCGAAGGCCTTTTCTGCATTTATTGAGATAATCATGTGGTTTTTGTCATTGGTTCTGTTTATGTGATGGATTACATTTATTGATCTGCGTATGTTGAACCAGCCTTGCATCCCAGGGACTAATCCGACTTGATCGTGGTGGATAAGTTTTTTGATGTGCTGCTGGATTTGGTTTGCCAGTATTTTATTGGGGATTTTTGCATCTGTGTTCATCAGGGATATTGGCCCTGAAATTCTCTTTTTTTGTTGTGTCTCTGCCAGTTTTTGGTATCAGGATGATGCTGGCCTCATAAAATGAGTTAGGTTGGAGCCCCTCTTTTTCTGTTGTTTGGAATAGTTTCAGAAGGAATGGTACCAGCTCCTCTTTTGTACCTTTGGTAGAATTCAGCTATGAATCTCTCTGGTCCTAGGCTGTTTTTGGTTGGTAGGCTGTTAATTACTGCCTCAATTTCAGAACTTATTATTGGTCTATTCAGGGATTTGACTTCTTCCTGGTTTAGTCTTGGGAGGGTGTATGTGTCCAGGAATTTATCCATTTCTTCTAGATTTTCTAGTTTATTTGCATAGAGGTGTTTATAGTATTCTCTGATGGTAGTTTGTATTTCTGTGGGATCAGTGGTGATATCTCCTTTTTCATTTTTTTATTGTGTCTATTTGATTCTTCGCACTTTTCTTCTTTATTAGTCTGGCTAGTGGTCTATCTATTTTGTTAATTTTTTCAAAAAACCAGCTTCTGGATTCATTGACTTTTTGAAGGGTTTTTTTTTTTGTGTCTCTCCCTCCTTCAGTTCTGCTCTAATCTTACTTACTTCTTGTCTTCTGCTAGCTTTTGAATTTGTTTGCTCTTGCTTCTCTGTTTCTTTTAATTGTGATGTTAGGGTGTTGATTTAAGATCTTTCCCGCTTTCTCCTTTGGGCATTTAGTGCTATAAATTTCCCTCTAAACACTGCTGTAGCTGTGTCCCAAAGATTCTGGTAAGTTGTGTCTTTGTTCTCATTGGTTTCAAATAACTTCTTTATTTCTGCCTTAATTTCATTATTTCATTATTTATTTCTTCCTTAATTAACTTCTTTATTTCTGCCCAGTAGTCATTCAGGAGCAGGTTGTTCAGTTTCCATATAGTTGTGCGGTTTTTGAGAGAGTTTCTTAATCCTGAGTTCTAATTTGATTGCACTGTGGTCTGAGAGACTGTTATGATTTCCATTCTTTTGCATTTGCTGAGGAGTGTTTTACTTCCAATTATCGATTTTAGAATAAGTGTGATGTGGTGCTGAGAAGAGAATGTACATTATGTTGATTTTGCTTGGAGAGTTCTGTAGATGTCTATTAGGTCTGCTTGGTCCACAGTTGAGTTCAGGTCCTGAATATCCTTGTCAATTTCCTGTCTCGTTGATCTGTCTAATATTGACAGTGGGGTGTTAAAAGTCTCCCACTATTATTGTGTGGGAGTCTAAGTCTCTTTGTAGGCCTCTAAGAACTTGGCTTTATGAATCTGGGTGCTCTTGTATTGGGTGCATATATATTTAAGATAGTTAGCTCTTCTTGTTGCATTGATCCCTTTACCATTATGTAATGCCCTTCTTTGTCTCTTTTGATCTTTGTTGGTTTAAAGTCTGTTTTATCAGAGACTAGGATTGCAACCCCTGGTTTGTTTTTTTGGTTTTTTTTTTTGCTTTCCATTTGCTTAGTAAATCTTCCTCCATCCCTTTATTTTGAGCTTATGTGTGTCTTTGCACACACATAGGAGCTGGGTCTCCTGAATATAGCACACTGATGGGTCTTGACTCTTTATCCAGTTTGCCAGTCTGTGTCTTTTATTTGGGGCATTTAGCCCATTTACATTTAAGGTTAATACTGTTGTGTATTAATTTGATTCTGTCATCATGATGCTAGCTGGTTATTTTGCCCATTAGTTAATGCAGTTTCTTCATAGTGTCGATGGTCTTTACAATTTGGTATGTTTTTGCAGTGGTTGATACTGGTTTTTTCTTTCCATATTTAGTGCTTCCTTCAGGAGCTCTCGTAAGGCAGCCCTGGTGGTGACAAAATCTCTCAGCATTTGCTTGTCTGTAAAGGATTCTATTTCTCCTTTGCTTATGAAGCTTAGTTGGCTGGATATGAAATTCTGGGTTGAAAATTCTTTTCTTTAAGAGTGTTGAACCTCTCCTCTGGCTTGTAGGGTTTCTGCCAAGAGATCTGCTGTTAGTCTGATGGGCTTCCCTTTGTGGGTAACCCAACCTTTCTCTCTGGCTGCCCTTAACATTTTTTCCTTCATTTCAACCTTGGTGAATCTGATGATTATATGTCTTGGGGTTGCTCTTCTCGAGGAGTATCTTTGTGATGTTCTCTGTAATTCCTGAATTTGATTGTTGGCCTATCTTGCTAGGTTGGGGAAGTCCTCCTGGATAATATCCTGAAGAGTGTTTCCATCTTGGTTCCATTCTCCCCGTCACTTTCAAGTACACCAATCAAACATAGGTTTGGTCTTTTCACATAGTCCCATATTTCTTGGTGGCTTTGTTAGTTCCTTTTCATTCTTTTTTCTCTAATCTTGTCTTCAGGCTGCATTTCATTAAGTTGATCTTCAATCTCTGATATCCTGTCTTCTGCTTGATAGATTTGGCTATTGATACTTGTGTATGCTTCACGAAGTTCTCATGCTGTGTTTTTTAGCTTTATCAGGTCATGTATGTTCTCTAAACTGGTTATTCTAGTTAGCAATTCCTCTAACCTTTTTTCAAGTTTCTTAGGTTCGCATTGGGTTAGAACATGCTTCTTTAGCTCAGAGGAGTTTGTTATTACCCACCTTCTGAAGCCTACTTCTGTCAGTTCCTCAAACTCATTCTCCATCCAGTTTTGTTCCCTTGCTAGTGAGGAGTTGTGATCCTTTGGAGGAGAAGAGGCATTCTGGCTTCTGGAATTTTCAGCCTTTTTGGGCTGGTTTTTCCTCATCTTTGTGCATTTATCTACCTTTGGTCTTCGATGTTGGTGACCTTCGGATGGGGTTTCTGAGTGGATGTCCTTTTGTTGATGTTGATGCTATTCCTTTCTGTTTGCTAGTTTTCCTTCTAACAGTCAGGCCCCTCTTCTGCAGCTCTGCTGGAGTTTGCTGGAGGTCCAGTCTAGACCCTGTTTTTCTGGGTATCACCAGCAGAGGCTGCAGAACAGCAAAGATTGCTGCCTGTTCTTCCTCTGGAAGCTTTGTCCTAGAGGGGCACCTGCCAGATGCCAGCCAGAGCTCCCCTGTATGAGGTGTCTGTTGACCCCTGCTGGGAGGTCTCTCCCAGTCAGTAGGCACTGGGGTCAGGGACCCAATTGAGGAGGCCATCTGTCCCTTAGCAGAGCTGGAGTGCTGTGCTGGAGATCCGCTGCTCTCTTCAGAGCCAGTAGTAGGCAGGAACGTTTAAGTCTGCTGAAGCTGTGCCTATAGCTGCCCCTTCCCCCAGGTACTCTGTCCCAGGGAGATGGGAGTTTTATCTATAAGCCCATGACGGGGGCTGCTGCCTTTCTTTCAGACACCCTGCCCAGAGAGGAGGAATCTAGAGAGGCAGTCTGGCTACAGCAGTTTGTGGAGCTGAGGTGGGGTCTGCCCAGTTGGAACTTCCTGGAGGCTTTGTTTACACTGGGGGGGAAAACCACCTACTCACGCCTTGGTAATGGCAGACGCCCCTCCCCGCACCAAGCTCCAGCATCCCAGGTTGCCTTCAGACTGCTGTGCTGCCAGCGAGAATTTCAAGCCAGTGGATCTTAGTTTGCTGGGCTCCATGGGGGTGGGATTTGCTGGTCTAGACCACTTGGCTCCCTGGCTTCAGCCCCCTTTCCAGGGGAGTGAACAGTTCTGTCTCGCTGGTGTTCCAGGTGCCTCTGGAGTATGAAAATAAAACTCCTACAGCTAGCTCGGTGTCTGCCCAATTGGCCACCTAGTTTTGTGCTTGAAACCTAAAGCCCTGGTGGCGTAGGCATCCGAGGGAATCTACTGGTCTGCAGGTTGCAAAGACTGTGGGAAGAGTGTAGTATCTGGGCCTGAGTGCACCGTCCCTCATGGCTCAGTCCCTCACGGCTTCCCTTGGCTAGGGGAGAGAGTGCCCAAACCCCTTGTGCTTCCCAGGTGAGGTGATGCCCCACCCTGCTTCAGCTCACCCTCTATGGGCTGCACCCACTGTCTAACCAATGTCAAATGAGATAAGCCAGGTACTTCAGTTGGAAATGCAGAAATCACTGCCTTCTGCATTGATCTCGCTGGGAGCTGCAGACTGGAGCTGTTCCTATTCGGCCATCTTGCCAGCCCTCTGAATACTTTTTTTTTAAAGTGTGTAACTCAACAATGTGAGCCACTACTTTGGCATTGTCTGACTTAGTAGGTTTTTTAGAATTTTAAAGTGAAATATGGCAGTTAAATAATAGCATCTGCCCTTTCCACTTGCATAGAAGCTTCTGTTGGTCATTGTTGAAATGATGGAGGTATTTAGTTCCAGCACATTAATTTTAAAGTAATTTTTATAGTATATTATATATATATATATTTTTTATTTCTTTTGAGACAGGGTTTTGCTCTTGTTGCCCAGGCTGGAGTGGAATGGTGTGATATTGGCTCATTGCAACCTCTGCCTCCCAGGTTCAAATGATTCTCCTTCCTCAGCCTCCCAAGTAGTTGAGATTACAGGCATGTGCCACCATGCCTGGCTAATTTTGTATTTTTATTAGAGATGGGGTTTCTCCATGTTGGCCAGGCTGGTCTTGAACTTCCGGCCTCAGGTGATCCGCCCGTCTTGTCCTCCCAAAGTGCTGGGATTACAGGTGTGAGCCACCGCGCCTGGCTGATGATTTTTATACTTTAAGCAGAGGCAGTCTTACTAAAAGTAAAATATAGAAAACTTGCGTGTTATTATTGAATTATTATAATAAAATTTTAAAATACTTTCAGAAATTACTTCAGTGAAGCCCTTAAACTCGTAGGTTTAAGTTAACTTCTCTAAGGCATGAGTGTGAAGACAAATGCATGAAAACAAACTGTAAATCACAGATATGATTCTAGTACACAATTGGTGATGATGTTGAAGAAGGGTGTCAGACAACTCTGTTGTTTATATGGAACCAGATTTTCTGAACCTTGTTTACCAAATAAGATGCTATCGGTTGTAAACCATGCCCCCTGCCCACATTTTTCTTTTCATACCTTTGGAAATCTCTTACCCAGTGGTACATGAAATCAACTGTGATTTGTCATTGTAAGATACGTGCTGTTTTCAGACATGTGAACGTGTGGGCTGTGAAATAGGGAAGTATATATTTCCCAAAAGAGGGAAGAACTCTATATTTTCTATGCTAATTGTAAAATTGGTTTGAATGAACCAGGTATTTGAATAGATTAGAAAGAGATCAGCATCAATTTGTTTGTATTCTACCATTGTGCCATCAGTCTTGCCTTACTTTGTTGGACATGGGTGCAGAGTGAGGAGAAGGATAGTGGAAAATGCAAACAATTTATATGAACATAAGGAATGTGGCAACTATAAGGCATACATTTAAAAACAATGGTCATAATCAGAGTAATTTTGTATATTAGTGATAGCTGAAAAGCTCTAATAGTGAACTATTTCAGTAGAAGACCAATAGAACACACTGTGCTTTGCAGTGGAAGAAACAGTACCACTGTATAACAAAGTTTGGTTGTAGACACAAAACAAAGGCAAGGTTTACATGTATTCAAATAAACATTTTTAAAAAAATATATGTATGTCAAACATATACACACTGATTTGGAAATAGGCTGTATTTATTTAAAAATAATGATTTTCAAGTTAGTATCTCTGATTGGATGTTTAGATTGCTACCAAAATTTTGTTACTAGTGTTTCGATGAATATCTCTTTAGATAACTTAGTGAAAGTTCATGAGTTATTTCCTTAGGATAAATTCTAAAAATGGAATCTTAGGCTCTTATCTATGCCACCAAATATTCTTGAAAGTTTGTGCTACTGTGTACCTCCACCCATGTGGTAGGCAGAATTCTAAGGTGAACCCCAATGCCTGTTGTGTAACCCTCTCCTCTTCAGTGTGGGTGGGATCTGTAGCTTGCTTCTAACCAACAGATGGCAAATGTGATGGGATATTGTGTCAATTATTAATTTATATTCTTACTTCTCAGTGTACCCTTCAATGTATGCTCTATGATAACTGACAGACTTCCTTTAAGCATTTTCATTTAAGAATTTTGGCATTTTGTAAATAATTTTTGATTATTTTTTTCCTTTCATTTTTACTTATATGTTTTTTAGAAAACACAGAAGGCTGGGCATGGTGGCTCACACCTGTAATCCCAGCTCTTTGGGAGGCCGAGGTGGGAGGATCACTTGAGGTCAGGAGTTTGAGACCAGCCTGGCCAACATGGTGAAACCCCATCTTTACTAAAAATACAAAAATTAGCTGGGCGTGGTGGTGGATGCCTATAATCCCAGCTACTCCGGAGGCAGAGGTAGGAGAATCTCTGGACCCAGGTTGCAGTGAGGCGAGATCGCACCACTGCATTCCAGCCTGAATGACAGAGTAAGACGTGGTCTCCAAAAAGAAAAAAAAAAAAAAAAGAGAACAAACGTATTTTCAATTTATTGCAGGGTCCTTTTTGTTGGCGTCTTTTTTATATGTGTTTTCTTTCAAAGCTGACCTGTCCAGCTGAACTTTCTGTAAGATGAAAATGTTCTGTAATCTTTGCTGTGTACTACAGTGCCTCCTAGCCAAACATGGTTATTGAGTAGTGCTTGAATTGTGGCTAGTGCAGCTGAGGGAACTAGATTTTTAGTGTCATTTAATTTAAATTTTAGTAGCCACATGTGGCCATTGAATAGCACAGTTTTAATATATAATTGTGTGCCACTTAACAATGTTTTGGTCAACTTTGGACTGCATATATAATGGTGGTCCCATAAGGTTATAACAAAGTTGCCCTATACAGGTGTACCATTTTTTATCTTTTATACATAAATACTTACCAGTGTGTTACAGTTGCCTACGGTATTCAGTACAGAGTATAGTTACATGCTGTACAGGTTTGTAGCCTAGGAACAATAGGCTATATATTATATAGCCTAGTGTATAGTTGGCTGTACCATCTAGGTTTGTGTAAGAACATTAGGTGATGTTCGCACAATGACAGAATCACCCAACAATGCATTTTTTTCAGAAGACACTCCTATTGTTAAATGATGCATAACTGTATTTTTAAATTTAATTTGCTAGTATGTAGGATTTTTGTGCCTATATCATAGATTCTTTTTACATTTAAAGCAAAATAAAACTTACCTTGATGTATACCTGTATGATCTAGTTCCTGCCCACCTTGCTGCTAATTTTCTATGGTTTTCTTTTACAGTTACTGTTCACTAGTGTTTTTATTTCTTGTATTCCCACATATGATATTTTATATTTCATGTTAAGACATTTGCACTCTGGAACTGTGCTTAGCTTTTATGGCTGCCCCTTTCTAGTTCTTAGCTAAATCTCAACTCTTTTGTTAGCCTGATCTCTGATTTTTTTTCCAACAACATTTTATTTAGAAAAAATTTAAATATACAGAAAAGTTGAAAGAATTTTATTGTGAACACCCATGAAGGCCTAGAGTCTATATTTTCCTGTACCAGCTCCAACACATATTAATTCATCTCTTTCTCTATCCATCCATTAGTCTATTTTTTGGGGTGAATTTCAGAGTAAATTGTAGACTTCCATTTATTTTCAGTTTTATTTTTTACTGGGTTTATCCCTTTATTTTGTTGGAGAAGTTCTTTACATATCTTGGATATTGGTCTTTTGTCAGATATGTTTTTCTGATATATTCTCCCACTTTGTAATTTGCTGTTTTATTTTCTTAACAGAGGCTTTTTTTTTGCTTTTTCCCTTGGATGGCGTTTTGCTCTTGTTGCTCAGGCTGGAGTGCAATGGTGCGATCTTGACTCACTGCAACCTCAGCCTCCCGAGTTCAAGCGATTCTCCTGTCTCAGCCTCCCAAGTAGCTGAGATTACAGGCACGTGGCACCATGTCCAGCTAATTTTTTGTATTTTTAGTAGAGACGGGGTTTCACCATGTTGGTCAGTCAGGCTGGTCTCAAACTCCTGACCTCAGGTTATCCACCTGCCTCGGCCTCCCAAAGTGCTGGGATTACAGGCGTGAGGCACCATGCCCGGCCAATTTTCTTAACAGAGGCCTTTGATAGCAGAAGTTATTAATTCACTCATTTGATTTATGAATTATTTTTCTTTTATGGATAGTGCTTTCTTGTGTCTTGTGTAAGAAACCTTTGCTTGCCTAACCCGAGGTCAGAAATATGTTCTCCTATGTTTTATTCTGAGAGCCTGTGGCTTACCTTTTATGTTTGGGTGTATTATCCATCTCAAATTAATGTTTCTGTTAGTAGTGTGGAGTAGGAATTGAGATTCATATCACCCTCCCCACTAGTTATTCTAGCACCATTTGTTGAAGAGACTTCTTTTCCTGGACACCTTTGTCAAAAATTAAATCACTGTATTATAAATGTTGATGTATTTGTTGGTTGATCACCTGTTTTTAATTGCCATCCTATCAATGTTCACTCTTTTTATGTGATACAGACACACTTTCTGATAAAATAATGTGATAGATTTGCCACTATTGCAAATGCCTGGAACGACGGAATGGATGATAGAGGTTGGTCTGTAGTTGACAGTAGATGGAGAATGATTTTGTAATTGCCTGTTTTTATTATGTAAAATGAATCAGGGGATTTATACCTATTTTTCTATGACAGAGAATAGTTTATTTACACTGTAGTGGATTGTTCTGTGAAAGCCTGAATGAACTCAGTCCTAAAATAACTTTTAGGATATTTTTAAGGAGGAAAGTCTTTGAAAAACATAGTTAGCAAGTTTTAACATTTTTATGCGTCACCTTTGTTAATATGTCATTTTTAGAAAATTATCAATGTCATTAAAATGTTCAAATGTATTATATTGGTGTTGGACATATATTTTCTTTTAAATTTTGTTTTCTATGTATCTGTGTAACTTTAGCATTGTGCTATCATCTTGAGGGGAAATCCAGGTGTATGTTTGAATCCCTTCCCAAATGTCTCTCTCTAA
Source organism: Pongo abelii (assembly GCF_028885655.2). NCBI lineage: Eukaryota > Metazoa > Chordata > Mammalia > Primates > Hominidae > Pongo > Pongo abelii. The sequence goes on along the minus strand of NC_071990.2, from coordinate 89,540,270 downwards.
TTCCCTGAGCCCACTAAAATCTCTACTTGTTTCCTTTTCCCTTAGCAGTGGCCTTTTGCCTAGGGAAAAAAAACGGATTTTCTCGGTTTTGCCATATGTTTAGAATTGGGAAATGCCCCTAGAGAAAAACTGGCTGTATAAATTCAGTTAACTTTTTGGCCCTTCCCCTGACTGCACAGCACTTAACAGAATGTTTTAAAATTTGAAGTTTATCAGCTTTTCCCTTTTGTTTTCAACTTATTTATTTTTCTTAGTTCTAATTTTGTTGTTGTTGTTGTTGTTTGGTGACTAGGGAATGTAGTTGGTATAATTTCTAGGAATTTGCTGTTTTTTTTTTTTAGTGGACTAATATATCATCAGTTATTATAAACATTTCTGTGAATGTTTTTATGTTCTACTTTTGTCATAGGTAATAGAGGAATATTAAAATGTTTCAGTGCTATTACATTTTGTCTTTTTTCTAATATATTAAAATTTTAGCACATAAACATTTATTACTCATTTCTTCATTATGAATTTTATTATCGAAATCAGTTGACACCATTTTTTCTTTCAGTTTGCTTAGGCATATTTTATACAGAAATATTAATTTCTTTTATTTTGCTTTTGTTTACTTTGAATTTTGCTTAATCGTATTTTGCTTAGAAATATTTATAGGTTTGCATAATATTTAGTTTTCCTTAAAAATTTTGCTTAACATGTGCTTCTATATATTTATCTTTTATACTTTCCTTTTCTTTGTTCTTTTTTGTATTATTGGATAGTTCCTCAAAATGCCCTATATTTCACACATCTGATTTTTAGCATAGCATATTTTTCAGAAATTTGAGAATGTAAAACATATGCTTTCTAAAATTTAATTAGCACATTTTTTTCTTTAGTGTTTCTAAGCAGACTTTTGCTTGGGGATGTATAACACACACTGAAATATACACAAATCATAAGTTTGCAACTTCAGAATTTATTTATTTATTTTTTTTGCATGTGAAGGTCTGGTTGTTCTATCACCATTTGTTGAAAAGACTATTTTCATTTCATTGCTTTTGCTCTTTTGTCAAAGATCACTTGACTGTATTTATGTGGATCTATTTCTGGGTTCTATTCTGTTCCACTGATCCATTTGTCTGTTCTTTTGCCGATATTATACTGTCTTGATTACTGTAGCTGTATAGTAAATTTTGAGTCTGGTAGTGTCAGTTGTTGCTCTTATTCTTCTCCTTCAATATTGTGCTGGCTATTTTAGATCGTTTGCCTCTCCATACAACCTTTAAAATCATCTTGACAATATTTAGAATATAACTTTCTGGGATTTTGGTTGGGATTGTGTTGAATCTGTAGATCAAATTGGGAAGACTGACATCTTGACAATATTGAGTCTTCCTATCCATGAACATGTACTGTCTCTCCATTTATTTAGTTCTTCTTTGGTTTCTTTTGTTGGAATTCTGTAGTTTTTCTAATACAGATTTTTATATGTAGTTATGTTATCCCTAAGTATTTCATTTTTAGAGGGTGCTAATGTAAGTGTTATTGTATTTTAAATTTTGAATTTCACCTGGTATATAGGAAAGTGATTGATATTTTTTCTATATACCATTGCTGGTATATAGGAAAGTGATTGAGTTTTGTATATTTGTGTCCTGAAACCTGGCTATAATTGCTTATTAGTTCCAGGAGTTTTTGTTTATTCTTTTCATATTTTCTGCATAGGCAATCATACCATTTGTGAAAAAAGACAATTTTATTTCTTCCTTCCCAAAATTTATACCTTTTACTTGTCTTTATTAGCTAGAACTTCAGTATGATTCTGAAAGGAGTGCTGACAGAGAATATCTTTGTCTTGTTCTGACATTAATGAGAAAATATTAGATTGTTTTTTGATTCTCCCTCTCATATTAGCCAAACATGGAGGGCTGGGTAACTGACCAATGTTTTAAAATTTTGCTTTCTTTATTTAATAGTGTGGAACTGCTAGCCTCAGATAAGTCATCCATCATCATCATCATCATCATATCATCATCATCAGTAATATATTGTTAAAATTAGACTTTTTCACTGGATAATTGGTAGGAGTCTATAGGTTTTCTTGTGATAAGCTCAGTCCTCAGAAAGCACCACTCGTGTGGCATTTCAGGGCTTAAATTCTTAATACTCTTTGCTTGGTTTTCCAAGTCTAAAACACCATTCCACATATGATTCTGTACAATCCCATATCTAGTCATATTGCAGTGCTGAGAATTGTAGTTCTAGAGAGGCATTTGTGGAGATAGGGTTTTGAGAATGTTCGTGAAATGTTTCTATCAAGTCCTAGCTAGTAGGTGAAATAATTTTTGAAAGGTAAAATAAAGATTTGCAGCTGTAGCAGGTAGATAGAAATGCCCCTTTCATTGTTGGGTGGGAGACATATATTGTAAGAGAGTGATCTATTAGAAAATATGTTTGATGTGGAGTACTTTTAAATAATGATTTCGCAGCTGTCTGTTGGTAGAGATTAATGAGGTAGAGTGGAAGAGAATGTCAGTAGAGTTGAAAATATTTAGGATCTTGGACACTAGGATGCTGAGTAGATTGTCCACATGTATGGTAGCATACATGAAGAAGACAAGGATGATTCAAGTACTAAAGTCCTTGTTGGTAGTTTGATGAATTACATGGAAAAGTTAGGGTTAAGATTAGAGTAGCTGGTGGTTATGATGCCAAAGGATTAGGACTCTTTACTCAAAAGTAATGTAGTGTCTTGGAAATAACATTAAATTTCTAGGAGAATGCAGATCCTACTGTGTGGGTGGTTGTTTTGTGGCACATGTGTTTATTAGCCGCATGAGCTCTTTCAGCACCCCTTTCAGAATTTGCCCTTTTTCATTCTTTTTTTCTTGGGGCTGTTTAATTCATGAGCCCCGCCTTACCTTTCCTGTTACTGTATCTGTGAGTGTAACAGACTATTTCTACTTGAAACCTTCCTCTTAATGACCTTCTCTTTTCTATTGTTCAGTTAGGTGCTAAGACATCATTTCAGGAAAAATGACTTTATCTTTTATCTACCAAAAAATTTTTTTAAATTTTATATAATTTTGGGGAATACTTAAATTATGAAGTTATTAAGTTACGAAGAATACTATTCTTGACATTAAATAATTTTTTCTAGGTCTCATAGATGTTATAATAACTGTATATTTCAAAATCAAATTTTCTAATAATTTGCTGTTTATTAAATTATGAACTGAAAGAAAGTAGGTTGAAGATATTAAAGGACTAGTATTATTATCTTTATTGAAACTGTGATGTGGATATAATTTTACCTATCAGCAAACAAATATGTTTAACAGAAGTCTTTTTATTTATTTTTAACAGAAGTCTTTTTATTTATTATGACATAAATGTGTGGTCACATAAATGGTTTTGGCTAACTAAATATAGCTCTGTATAGAAAAAACACAATGATTAAATTTTGCAAAGTCATTTATTGCTGATTTTAAGAGAAGTTAATTTTATTAAAACTGTTCTCAGTATGTATCACAAATTTATTTTTCTCTTGTTGATTATGGCTTTTGCAGCACAATTACAAAACATTTTAAACTGGGTTTATCATACTCGTAATGAATTGGTAGTTAATTTCATAGCCTTATTTTATCAGTAACTGCATTCATCTTTAGCCTGACTTGATTTGGTTCCCGATGGACGAAATAAACTTTTTTCTTTTTTTCTTTGAGTTGGAGTTTCACTCTGGTTGCCCAGGCTGGAGTGCAATGGCAGGATCTCGGCTCACTGCAACCTCTGCCTCCCGGGTTCAAGTGGTACATTACAGGCATGTACCACTATGCCTGGCTAATTTTTGTATTTTTAGTAGAGACGGGGTTTCACCATGTTGGCCAGGCTGGTCTTGAACTCCTGACCTCGGGTGATCCACCCGCTTCAGCCTCCCAAAGTGCTGGGATTATAGGCGTGAGTCACCGTGCCCAGCCCAAAATAAACTTAAATTATGCTCCTGGTTAACCCAATGTCTTGAGCTTATGTTTCTAATATGCTGACTTTCAAAAAATGATAGTATATTTGGCTGTATTTTTAGGTGTTTAAGAATACTCAGGAACAATTGCACATGATGCTCAACCTGATGGAAATTACAGATGGATAAAAGAAAATAAACTGTTAGATGTTGACTCATCTTACGTCTGTATAGAAGAATGATTTTAAAATGATGTCAATAGACTTGGATGGTGAAGGCATGGGTTAGGTTAGTTATCATTTAGGTTCAGAGGTTGGCAAAGTACCTGAAGGAATAGGGTTAAGGTTGCTGATTAGTTTGAGGAGACGTGATATAGTTCAGAGTGGTTTATTAATATTCTGATAGTTGAAGAATATGTGTGTGTGTGTGTACACGTATGTGTTGTGTGTGTATTTAGTGTATTTATATCTATACCTCCCCCCACTTTTTTTTTCATTTATTTTTTATTTATTTTTTTGTGCAGACAGGATCTGGCTTTGTTGCCCAGGCTGGTCTTAAATTCCTGGCTTCAAGCAATCCTCACACCACGGCCTCCCAAAGCGTTTGGATTACAGGTGTAAGCCACTGTGCCTGGCGCACATTTTGGGTGGGATGACCAGAAAAATCAAGCTGTAAAAGATCCAAAAAATGTACCTTTTAAATTCCATCTGTCTGATATGTCTGAAGTGAGATAACTGTACCTACTTAGTCCAGATATATGGTATGAAGAGGTTCTGAATACCTTGCATATTCTTTTTTGCTGTCTGAGAAGATAGGGCTTTAAATGAAAGGCATGTATATATTTAGGATTCCTTTTACGTACGCTAGACCAGAGTGGTTTTTGCTCTAGAGTGTACAAGATGCCACCGTTGTTCTTCAGTGTGTCTCTAGAGCTTGCAACAAGCTAAAACTTATCTTTTGGTGCTTCAGGTCTAAACTGTATTCACTGGCCAGACTTTAAGGATTGAGTTCAAAGTTCCAGTGTTGATTTGTATGTGAATAGTTTTAGGTCTCCATATTATTGTTTGGAAATAATGAGACTCTCTCCCCCAGCCTGTGTGCCCCCTGTGTCCCCATTTCCTCCTTAGACGGTGATTACTTCCAGGAAACAATGACATTGAAATTTTAAGTACTCATATATCTGGGTCACCTTTTCTAAGTTTTGGTGTATTGTAAATCAATGCTTTCTCTAGATATAATTAGAATAGGTTTTATTACTGATTCTAGGGTGCTCGCAAAGATTTTTTTGAATGTTATTTTCAAATGGAGGCTTGAATGACTCATAGTTTCATATACTTGAGAACAAAACAGTAATAAATTTAAATTGGTGTTATTATTGGTTTAAATACATTGCTTTTCCAATACCTAAAATATACTTTGCTTAGTCTTACCTCTGATACCTAGTATTTTATGTCAAATACCCCATTATGTGCTATGGGTTTTGTCCCACTGGTTCTGTTCATTCTTTTTTCTCATTAAAGACGATTTTCATTTCTTCCCCCTTTTGTATACTTTGCCCTTCTTTTTGCATGTTCTTAGAATTCTTAGTCTTAGCCTAGGGACTATAAGTGCACATATATGTCCACATATACTGTATACACATATGTGCACCTCATGAGAAGATTGTAACTCACTAGACTGAAGTAGGATGGAACCTTCCTAGGAGATAATGTACATATAGAGGCATGGAAGATAAGTAATGGAACTTTAATTTTGACATTGGAGCCTAATAACAATAAAATGAATGACAGTCAGTATTCTTTAAAGGTGTTACGTCAAATCCCAGTGAACCATGTAATTACTTTGCTGCATTAAATTGTTGATAAATGCTTAATTTTAAGTACAGGAAATAAAATCACTGTAACAGAGATATACATATTTTGCTATTTTGTTCACAATATATTTCATACAACATTCTAGACAGAAATCTTAGGTCTTATTTTTATGTGATTTTGAGCTTTCTCTTTCTGTCCTAGCTTAAAATTGATACAAAGAATAGGGAAATGTTATACTTTTTTATATTGTGGAAAGTAAAGTTTATTTCTGAAAGTCTCACTTCCATTTTCCTGTTACTTTATTAGGCTGCAGAACATGTTTAGTTTACAGCTAAAATGCCATTTGATATCCCAGTGTGGGTTGTCCTCCTCCGGAGATATCAATGTCTATTAAAGTGAAGCTAAAGGTCTCATCTGTGATGGCTAACTGGGTCACTTTACTCATTAACAGAGAAGGCAACTATCGCATCATTCTATAGTCTGTCACTTCCTGAACAGCTTCTTGGCAATAATGCCTCACAGGGGAAGTCATAAGCTTTCCTGCTGATGGGTGTGACTTTGAGGACAGCTGAAACGGTATCAACTACAGAAATACAGTGACAAAAACCTATTGGAATACGTTTAGGCCAACTGCATGGTCCTTGCTTCAGATACCAGCCTCAAGTTTGGGGGACCCTAGGGCCTCCTTTACTTCAGACTTGCTGGCTTTAGATACTGAGGTCCCCACTGACTCCCTCAGATTTGATAATTCACTGGTATGACCCACAAAACTCAGAGCCCTATACTTAGAATTATAGTTTTATTATAATGAAAGGATACATACTAAAACCAGCCAAAGGAAAGACATGTGGGCAGAATCTGGGAGGGGCTCAAAAGCAAAGCTTCTGGTTGTCCTTTCCTGGTGGAGTCATGGATGGTGTTACCTCTTCCTGGCTATGATGTATGACAGTCCAGGGAAGTTTATGCAAGCTTTTGGTGTCCACAGTTTATACTGGAATTTGTTCACATACTGCCCCTGTGTCTGACCTTTAGTCTTTATCTCCTCCCAAAAGTTCAGGCTAATACATTTAGTTTCTAGTTCCTTTGGCAATCAGAGCTGACGGTATTCCAGGAAGCTCCCATCATGAGTCACATTGTTAGACTCTCCAGTGACTCCATGTACTCTTATCAAGGAGAATACCCCCAGGGCCTAGAGATCATCTCCCAGTAGCTGAGGGCAAAGGCCAGGACCTCTCTTTGGTAAAGTGAATTCCTCAACACACCTATTTAAACAGAGGGTGTATTTTTGCAATTTCTCATATTACTCTTTATTTGAAAATCTTAAATTTTATTTTACAAATAAATGATTTTCCCTTTATGTTCAAATTAGAACTATTTAGTCTTTTCCTTTTTTTTAAATCTCTCTACTTTTTCTCCCTCATGACATCCAGACCAGTCATTTATGCGGTTTAGTTGTATTTTTACTGCATTATGTATTTACGGCCAAATATCCATTGTGTTTGTATATTCGTTTCAAAAGTACTTACTATTCTTCTAAACTGATAGGTCATGCTTTTCTACCCACAAAACAAATATTCACTTATATTTCTTATCAGCTACAATCTGGATACAGAGTATAGCATGAACAAAGGTTTAATGATATCAAAGTATATAAACATTTTAGAAAAGGTGAGCATTTCATTGTGATTTGATTATAGACATATTCAGGAGAGTTTTCCCAGGAAAAAAAGGGCTCTAAAAACCATACTAAGGCAACTTGGACTATAGACAGTGAAGGGCATTCAAATATTTTTAGATATGACTGTGACACACAACAAATTGTTTGTTTTAGAAAGTCGGTGAGTAGCATTAGTGAGTACAAATAGTTTGAAGAAAGGAAATTCACCTAGAAGCAACTCTGTATGCCCAGTTAGGACATTATTACTGTTGCCTTCACTGGAGATATATATAGGTAATAAAGGATGATTTGTGAGGAAGTTATTAACTTATGAGAGATGACTTTAGCTTTTTTTTTTTAAATCTTACCCCTTTCATAATACATACACAAGTCTAATCAACTTTTAAACTTCTCCAACAATTTTTTATGTTTTCATTTTATAAAACCTCTTGTGATAATACAGCCTATATATTTTTCTACCTAACCTATAACCTATGGTTATAACCTAGCCTTACCAGCTTATTTTTATAGATTCTTGCACTGTGTTATTCATTTTATATTTATTTAACACACATTTGTTAAGTGAGAGCTTACTGTGCACCAGATTATTGTAATAGATGTTGAAAATACAATGAATATAAGATGTGATTCCTGACCTCAAAAAGCATACATATCAATTTAGTAGTCAGACAGATGGGAAAAGCTTGTGATGGAGGGAAGCATAGGATACTTTGATAGTTTATTGAAGGAGCATATAACCTAGACTAGACTAGAGATTAGGAGAAGATTTTTGGGACTCTGACACTCTAGTTTAGAATAGCAGTTAACAGTATGGACTCTGGAGTCAGAATGCATTTGGATTCTCAGTTTCTTGCTGTGGAACCTTAGGCAAGTTCTTAACTTCACCTTTAAAATGGGAATCACAATAATCCCTACTGTATATGGTAATTATGAGGCTAAAAATGTTACCGAGCAAAAGGGCTTGCTGCCTGATGTGCTAGAAGCCAATACTATGACATTTGAGTTTTTGGGAAAATAAAAGCTTTTTATTACAAGTCGACTAACAAGAAGAAAGGAGTCCAGCTCAAATCTGTCTCTCTGTGCTGACTTTAAGGCAGTAATTTCATTAGAAAAGGTTTAGGGAGTGTGTTCAGGGATTGGTAGGTGATTGGTGGAAGGAGAGGAGAGGTCTGGAAAGTCCTCAGGCGTGCACAGTGATTTATTCATACTACCTCATGGATCTCATGTGCAAGTTTCAGGGGAAGTTAGTATGCAGCCTGCAGTGGAAATTTGATCTGTGACACCGGCAAGTTCGTTCTGTGCAAACGCCAGTAGGCCATATCGGTTCCAATTGATTTCAGCCAGGTTTTAAATCTCATAAGTAAGTGGAGGGAGTTTCAGCGTTTCAGCAATTTGTTTCTTTTTTTAATTTGCCACTCTGCAGGCTCAATAATTTCTGCCAGTCACTGGTTTCTTTAACTCTTTAGGGCATAGTTTAAAAATAAGTTAAAATATGTAAAGTGTTGGAACAGTACCTGGCATATATTAATAGTTTTGTATGTGTTATCTCCTTCTCTTGCTCTTCTCATCATTTTCTAAAAATGAATATGTAATTAGTACTCAGTAAATATTTGAATAAATCCTTGAATGATAGATGAAAATATAATTGTTGTTTTGTTTCCTTAGAAGTCTTTAAGCATCTCTATTGAAAGCATTTAAGGTAAAAAAACTATTTTATGTGTATTTAGGTCCATATTAACTCATAAATTCATGAGCTTCATAAAGTGTAATCTCATATGATACATAAACAATGTTGAATTTGACTGCTTGTAGATAAGGATGTCCTCTCCAGTTGGTCTCACGCGTCCATCTTATACCCTGTCCAGTTCAGGCTATGGCCTGGCATATACCCTGTCCAGTTCAGGCTATGGCCTGGCATGTATAGACATTTGAGTTTGGAGTCTCCCCACTAGACCCTGCCACCCGCTCTTCCAAGATAGACATGGAGTAAACTCTTTTACATCTCAAACACTTAACACAGTGGTTGTCACTTATTGGTACTAAGTGAATGTTTGTTGAATGAGTGAATGATGCCTAAATTATGAAATTAAAAAGAATAATTAGAAATCTGACAAAAAGAACTTTTATTGTTCCATGAGGATGTAGTTGACTACTTCTTTGTGGATCTATGAAGGGATTTTGGTAAAAATAAGACTAACGGCAACCAAAATTAAGAGGTTATATTTTCTAGAGAAATTTTGTTTTGAGATTTTCTAACTTGTCAAATAGGATTCACCAGAATTATTATGCCTCTTTTTAATTGCAATAATATGGGTTAATGAAAGAGCCAACAATAGTATTGCAAAAGCATTTATATTTTGATTAGCTAACTTGAATGACATAGTTGTTTAGGCAGTATTGGTAAGTAGTGGCAATCAAGTCATTCTTTTTTAAAAGAAGATAATGATGTTGGCTTTGTGATGAGCAAGAAGGATGACTTGTAGGATTATTATTTACTGATTAGAAGGACATTCAGAGTACAGAAGCATTGAATAATCCTAACCTGAACTAGAAGTTAGACTTTGGGATTGAAAACCAATAAAGATTAGTATCCAGGGAAGTGCAAACTTCCATTTTTGGGGGGGTTTTAAAACTAAACCTTGGATTTGTGGGGAGTTATGAAAGCACATAAAAGAGTCAAGAGATAGAAGTTACTATATTGAGTATTCTCAGGCAATGAGTTGAGGCTTTGTGGGAATATCTGCTCAGAAGATGTCTGAGTAGAATAGACCAGAACTGAAAGGTGGAGGTAGTTTATTCTTTTTTAAGTATTCCATTGGTATATTTTTCCATACTATAATGAATTGATATTGTCAATTCGTATTTCTGATAACATTGGAGATTCAGTTTCTTCTTCACTGTAGTCTGTAAGCTTTCATTTTGCTTATATTTTTAAAAGGCTCCTTTCTATGCTTTGTAACTTTGCAGTTTCTGTTTTGTTTCTCATGTTTCTAATGTCAAGCCGTTTGCATTATCTTTCCCTGCTTATGCATTCATAACAACTTGGTTTTCGGTTACATCATGATTCATAGACATAAAATATCAACTCAGAGTCAATCATATGGTAACATTTGTCAGTTCCTCCAATCTTTGGTCCATGCTACATGCCCTCTGTAGGATATTTCAGATGGTATTCAAAGATAAGATTATGTTCATAAGTAAGCAAATTTAAGTTTTATAGGAAAAACCTCATGAAAAGTATCATGCTTTATTAAAAATTGATAGATAATGTCTACTGTTTTACTTTTCATCCAATTATCTTCGAATTTTGTCTGGAGGGAAAATTATCAAGAAAATTGTAATTCTGAAAAGGATTGTATCCTAGTTTAGGGTGATTGACCACATATTCCACTTTAAATTTCTCCAAGATTTTTCAATTAAACATTTCTAAATTAAGATTCTTTTATTTGTTAGACGTGTTTTAAAAACATCTAGGGTAATTTAAGTAGAACCGTGTTTCTGAAGAAAGATTGACAAGGAGAAATTGTAATTATGTCATCACATTTAAATGTTTTTACTGTCAAATTGAAATTAAGGTATTATTTAGGCACATTGGCCAAGGCTTATGTTGTCATTGGGTCCTCATATCCCTCACATCCCATTAGCATGTCCTAATGCCGGCTTGGTTTCTAGCATTGGAAGACAGTCAGGAAATATCTATCTCATGAACACTGTATGCAACTGTATTTTTATTGGGATGTTAATCAACCAGTAAATTATCTATGAAAAACTTAGCTTAGTACTTCTTACATTAGGATACCAGTGCAACTCATGAATAAGTTTTACTTTATATATAGAAAAGGAGAAAAAGAAACAGTAGCTTATTTTTTTGAATATAATATCAGACACAAAAGAATATCAAAGTGAGTTTAAAATTATATCTGATATTTAAATTATTAAATAAAACCTGACCTTTCAAGTCGTGCTATTTTAAGCACATTAAGACTCTCTTTTTGGCTTTTTGGTAACTCCTTTATTCATGGAGACTGTGCCTGACAGAGTCTTCTCTCAAAGGCTGCCCATCATTGTTGCTGAATACACTTCCCAATGTTTGGTTTGACTTACAACCTTGGCCTCTCAATTTCTTTGAAATTTTCATCTCAGCGACTTAATTTTGAAATTTGGAAATTCATTCCTACCTATTACTCAGTATCCTAAAGTTGTAAATTTGGACATACTGCTTTGATACAACTTCCATCTTTAAAAGCAGCTGGGACATTTCATCAGCTTCACCATCCAGTGAGCCATGGCTGTTCTGTCTTCAGTGAGGTCCGGTCTTAGCCTTAGGAGGGGAGAAGTTGCTTTTATTGTGTACACTATCTCAGCCCAAGTGGCTATTTTTTATATCTGAGATTATGAAATTCTTTACAGTTCTCCTTACTTTCTTAAAGTGGAAGTTGAGGACATTGATTTGTAACCTTTTTGCTTAATTTTTTTTTATTATAAAAATGGGTAAAAAATTTTTTTTGCTTTTCTTAGGCGATATCTAATTCTGTTGCCCAGGTTGGAGTGCAGTGGTGCAATCAGGACTCACTGCAGCTGCAACCTCTGGGGCTCAAATGTTCCTTCTGCCTTAGCCTCCTGAGTAGCTGCAACTTAGGTGCATGCCACCATGCCTGGATACTTTTAAAATTTTTTGTAGAGACAAGGTCTCGCTATGTTGCCCAGGCTGGTCTCAGTCTCCTGGCCTTAAGTGATCCTTCCACCTCAGTCTCCCAAAGTGCTGGGATTACAGGTATGAGCCATTGTGCCTGGTCATTGATCTTCTTTTTAATTAGGTATTTCATGCAGCAAAATTTTCTGTAAATACGCTTTAGCAGCATCTCTCAAACATTAATCCACTCTGTTTTTGTTTTCATTCTGTTTAAAATACTTTAAAATTTCCCTTTTAATTTCTTCTTTTATTCATGGGTTATTTAGAAGTGTGTTATTTAATTTTCAAATATTGGATGACTTTCCAAATATTGACATGTAATTTAATTCATTATGATCAGAGAATATACTTTGAAATGTGTTGTATGCATTTAGGAAAAAAAAGCATTTTTTCCTGGTTTGGGTGGAGTATTTTATAAATGTCAATTAGGTCAGGTTGTTTTATAGTGATCTACTCTTCCATATCCTCACTGGCTTTCTGTCTGCTTGTGTTCTGTAAGTCTTTTCAAGGTGTCTTTACTACTAGTGATTTTTTTTTTCTATTTGTCCAGTTGTTTGCTCAGAGAAGAGTGTTAAATTCTCTATGTATAATTGAGGATTTCCCTACTATTTTTCTTATCTATTTTGTCAGTTTTATTTTGAAGCTTTTTTTAAAGGCGTGTATACATTTAAGATTGTTACAGACTCTTGATGAATTGACCCCCTTTGTCAGTATGTATTGTTTTCATCTCTAGTAATTTCTTGTTCTGAAGTTCTCATTGTCTTACATTAATACAGCCTAGATGCTTCAGCTTTTTTCCATTAGCACTGGATTTGACATCTTTTTCCATCCCTGTACTTTTTACCTAATGGACTCTTTATGTATAAAGTGGGCTGTTGTAGACACTATACATATAGTTGTTTCCTTTTTTTTTTTTTTTTTTTTTTTTTAAGAGGGATCTCACTCTGTCACTCAGGCTGGAATTCAGTGGCATGATCTTGGCTCACTGCATCCTCCACTTCCCAGGCTCAAGTTATCCTCCCACTGCAGCTTCCCGAGTAGCTGGGACTGTAGGTGCACGCTGCCATGGCCTGGCTTTGACTATGGTTTTGACTTTGGTTTTGACTATGATAAACCTACATTTTTAAAAATATTTTTTGTAGAGATGGGGTTTTGCCATGTTGCCCAGGCTGGTGTCGAACTCCTGGGCTCAAGCTATCTGCCTGCCTCTGCCCCTCAAAGTGCTGGCATTACAGACATAAGCCACTACATCCAGCTGGTTCTTGATTTCTTAAAAAAAATTTATTAATAATGACAATCTCTGCTTGTTGATTTTGTAATGTTGTGGTTTCTAGAAGAAATATCATTAGAATGAAAACAATCTGGTTTAAATCTACTATCTTACTACTTGATTTACTACATGGCTTGCCCCATGTTTTCTCATTTTCTTTTTTCCTTTTGTCTTGCCATCATTTAGATTACTTGAGAATGTTCTTATCCCATTATATCTCCACTTTTTGGGCCTATTAGATATATATCTTTGTGTATATTTTAGCAGTTGTTCTAAGGTTTATAGTATCTGTTTTCACAATTTACTTTTAAATAATAGTATGCCACTTCCTAGTTGGGGTTCTTACCTCATTTCCTTTTATACAATTTGTTTTTACATATGTTATAAATCCTACAATACATTGTTAATATTTTTACTTTAATTAGTCAATTATATTGTAAGAAAAGAAAGAGGAACACAGATTTCTTATATTTATTCTAGTTTTTAACCATTCCAATGCCCTTCATTATTTCAGTTTAGATACAGATTTTATTCTTGTATCATATTCCTTCTACCTGAAAATTTTCTTTTAAAATTTCTTACGTTCTAGCTTGGTGGAAATATGTTTTATCAGCTATTGTCTGTCTGAAAAAGAACTCTACTGTGCCTTTATTATTGAAAGATGTTTTCATTTGCTAAAGATTTTTGGGTTAACATTGTTTCTATTCATATTAGTATGTTAAAGGTGAGGTTTCATTGTCTCATGGCTGGCGGAATTTCAGATAAGGAGTCTGCTGTCAATCTTATTTTTGTTCCTCTGCCTGTAATCTTTTCCCCCTTCTTGCTGGGTTTTGACTATGATAAACCTACATTTTTTTTTTTTTCTTAAATCTTTCTTCCTGTCCTCTTGGAGTCCATTGGGGTGTGTGTTTGTGTTTATGTGTTTAATTAATTTTGTAGCAATTGGAGGCATTATTTCTCTCAGTTGGTTTCTTTGCTTCCTTATATCTTTCTTTTTGTTTTCATATTCCAGCTGTACAAATGTTCTATCCTTGGCTGTGGTCTCCCAGCTCTTTGATTCTCAGCGCTGTTTCTTTTTTCCCTCTTTTTTTCTTTTTGTATTTCAGTTGGAAAAAGTGCCACATATGTTTCTTCTTCAAGTTTAGTGACTTTTCTCTTCTGTGTCCAGTCTGTGGATAATCTCATTGATTATCATTCCCACTGATTAACATTCTTTTTCTCTGATGTTGTGTGTTTTTATTTCTGCATTTTCAATTGTTTCATTTTTATTGTTTCCATCTCTGCTGAAACTCCCTATCCGTTTATGCATGTTTTCTACTTTTTTGTCTAGATCATTTAAAATGTTATTTTTATTTATTTGTTTTATCAACTTTTAAGTTCAGGGTACATGTGCAGGATGTGCAGTTTTGTTACATAAGTAAACGTATGCCATGGTGGTTTCCTGCACAGATCATGCCATCACTCAGGTATTAATTCAGCATCCATTAGCTATTCTTCCTAATGCTTTCCCTCTCCCCATGCCCCCCACAGGTGCCTGGTGTGTGTTGTTCACCCCCATGTGTCCATGTGTTCTCATCAATCAACTCCCACTTATAAGTGAGGACATTCAGTGTTTTGTTTTTTCGTTCCTACGTTAGTTTGCCGAGGATAATGGCTTCCAGCTCCATCCATGTCCCTGAAGGATACAATCTTGTTCCTTTTTTGTGGGTGCATAGTATTCCTTTGTGTATATGTATCATATTTTCTTTATTCAGTCTATCATTGATGGGCGTTTAGGTTGATTCCATTACTTTGCTATTCCATTACTTTGCTATTATAAATAGTGTTGCAATGAATTTACACATGCATATATCTTTATAATAGAATGATTTATATTCCTTTGGGTATATACCCAGTAACGGGATTGCTGGGTCAAATGATACTTCTGCCTTTAGGTCTCTGAGGAATCACCACACTGTCTTCCACAATGGTTGAACTAATTTACACTCCCACTTACAGTGTAACAGTGTTCCTTTTTCAGGCCGGGTACGGTGGCCCGCACCTGTAATCCCAGCACTTTAGGAGGCCGAGGCAGGTGGATCACGAGGTCAGGAGATTGAGACCATCCTGGCTAACGTGGTGAAACCCCCTCTCTACTAAAAAGACAAAAATTAGCCAGGTGTGGTGGTGCGCGCCTGTAATCTAGCTTCAGGAGGCTGAGGCAGGAGAATCTCTTGAACCCAGGAAGCAGAGGTTGTAGTGAGCCGAGATTGTGCCACTGCACTCCAGCCTGGGCGACAGAGTGAGACTCTATCTCAAAAAAAAAAAAAAGCGTGTTCCTTTTTCTCAGCAACGTTGCCAGCATCTGTTGTTTTTTGTAAATGTTATTTTTAAAGTCTTTGATAATTCCAAAATATAGGCCCTCTCTTTGTCTGCTTCTGTTGACTGCCTAATCTTTGAATATAGGCCATTTATTTTTCCTTTGTGTATGTGTGTGTGTGAGAGAGAATTTTTAAATTAGACGTCTTTCGTGGATTTTTCTTTCCTATATGAACAAAAGAGACTGAGGTAAGTATCTTTATGCTTGGTAACAGGCATACTTCTTTTAGTTTGTTAATAGGCTTCATTTGTGGGTGGGGAGGGGTAGTGGTTGAATCAGCCTGTTCTATGTGTTGCTATATAATTATATCTTCAGTGCTCCAGAGAATTTATATTTTCTCAGCAGTTGGCTGCTGTTACTTGTATTTATTGTAATGCCTAGAGTATAAAAGGGTTTTCTCCTGGTGTTTCTGTTTCACGTTTAGCTTTCAGTAGGCTCTGCTCCCCTGTACCACAGAGTGTTCTATTTTCATACTTCTAGTACTTTTCCCCGTATGTAAACAACTGTTTCTTGCCGCTCAGTGCCAGACTTATGAAGACTGTGGAGTTTTCTTAGTTTTTCTTCTCCAGCCGTAGTATTAAGCAGAACCTGAGCACCTGAATCACAGGCATGGGGTTTTCCTCAGTGGGTCTTCCCTCTCCCTCTTGCCAGTGAAGTTTTGCCTTGCATAGGGATATTTTGTCAGGACCAAGTCTTTCTGCTTTTTATCAATATAATGTCATTGGTCCAAGTCTGTCTCCAGCTTCTTGTATAGCTGCATATGAATTTATTCCCAGGTAACTTTTGCATCATATCAAGAAGGGTTTGGAAAGCAGGAGGGTCTTAACGTCTGTGCCCAACCAAGGTGGGGGCATTCTCTTGTTTCCTGCCCTGCTTGTGATCTTTCTTGTGAAGCCTGATAGAAACCTGAGAAAAAGTTTGTATCTCTTGTGTTTTGGGCTTCCAGGGATTCTAAACTGTTCCACTCGCCCAGACTTAGTTTTTAAGAATTGGTCAGATGTTGTTTTCTTTGTACTCACTTATGGCTGCCACTTTCTCTTCCTTTTCTCTACCAAAGAAGACCTGAGTTCATATACTTCATCCTCCTTTGGAGGGACTGGGATTCAGTTTATTTGGTTGCCTGCAGATGTCAGCTTTCTGATGGCTGTAACAAAAGTTATTATTTGATAGATTATCTGCTTTTTTTATTATCATCAGTGTAGAAGCAGCATTCTCTTACTATTTTTCACATCATAAATGAATGAGGAACTTTGTCTTAAACCAAACTTTTGAAGGTATCTTCAAAGAGCAAAGCACTTCTAAGATTATGAACATAGATCTGTGGAATGAATAAGGGGAAAAAGCATTTTCCTAACATTAGTCAATTAGTACTTGTAGCTTGGGATAACATCTGCAGTTATAGTCTCGTGTATAATTTGAAGTATGCTGTAAATCAGAGACAGCAGCAGGAAAAATAATGGAAACTGGCTAAATGACTTAAAAGTTGGCTCTAATGATGAAGATACTGATATATGGAAGATGGCCGTAACAAGTTTGGATACATTTTTTTTTAAGAATTGTAAATAGACAAAAGGTAGTATTTCTAATTTAATAAACACATTACATATATGATCTCATATGAATATATAAATCAGTTAATATAAAGTATACAATATTAATAACATTTTTAGATTTCATCTCTATTCTTAGAAAACCTTTTTTCCATCAAGAATTTTATCTCCCTTCATATTCACTTTGTTCATATAGTATATTCTATAATGCATTTAAAGTCTATAAAATTTTTGTTAAATATACAAATGGGGTCTTGCTGTGTTGGCCAGGTTGGTCTTGAACCCCTGGCCTCAAGCAGTCCCCCGCCTCAGCCTTCCAAAGTGCCAGAATTACAGGTGTAAGCCACTGTGTCTGGCCAAGTCTATAAAATTTAAGTGGCTATTGGAGGACCTATATATTTAGGAACTTGCAGAAATCTTTGGGGCATTTGTTTCAGAGAGTCATAAGACTTTATTTAGTTATCTCCTTATTTTTAGTTAAAGTCTGATGTAATCTGTTTTGAGTGATTTTACTTTACTCTCTGAATTAAAGCTAGTTGCTTTTGTCTGATGACCTCAGTTTCCTTTTCTGGCAAATTGAAGAATAATTCGAAACTTGAGAATACAATCTCATGAGGAGTTATGTATTTTGAATGATATGTTAAGTACCAAGCACAACACTCCATTGTAGGTCTTTGATACATGATAGGTGATATCATAAATATTATGTGTCTAGAGTAATGCAGAGGAGCTCTTATTTTGACCCATGAATTTTCAGTCCTTTAAATACTCTGATTTATAAAAAGAGTAGAATAAAAAATGAAATTACTTTCATTTCTGCAGCAGGTAGAATCATGTTATGTAGAGTCTTGCTAACTGGCTATTTTTTATTGTTACTTTATACTTTATATACAGGCATGGTCCATTACATGAATTTGAGAAGTTTGGTTGAAGAATGGAAACTACCATGTTAACTTGTCATAAATGATGTAGCTACAATACAAGTAGAGCAAATGAAAGATTAAAGGTTACATTTTTTTAACTTTTTTTTTTTTTTGAAAAAAGAGATTATTGTGGTATTTGGTTCTTATTGCATCATTGCTCAGCAGAAATGCTATGAATTTCGTGTTTTTTTTTTTTTTTTTGAGATGGAGTCTCACTCTGTTGCCCAGGCTGGAGTGCAGTGGCACAATCTTGGCTCACTGCAACCTCCACCTCCCGGGTTCAGGTGATTCTCCTGCCTCAGCCTTGTGAGTAGTAGCTGGGACTACAGGTGCGTGCCACCACACTGGCTAATTTTTGTATTTTTTGGTAGAGATGGTGTTTCACCATATTGGACAGGCTGGTCTTGAACTCCTGACCTCGTGATCTGCCCGCCTCGGCCTCCGAAATTGCTGGGATTACAGGTGTGAGCCACCATGCCCAGCCAACTTTTTCATCTTTCAAAACTGAAACTCATTAAAGACTACCCCTTAAGCCTCTGGCAATTACTGATCTAATTTCTGTCTCAGTGTCAGAAAGGAACATTAAAATTTTAAGGAAATATAGATTTTTAAACTCAAATTTGAACTGCTCTCAGTTTAGAGAAATTATAGATTTTGAAGGATGAAATGGCAGAGAAGATGAAGTCACGGTTTGGGAAGAGAATCACAGATTTTAATCGCAAATGAAATATGTATTTGAAGTTTTGGTTGTTGCTTTTGGAAAGCAAATCTTGTAAGCTTAAGCATAGTGCTTTCAAGAGTGTGTGATTGTGATAAAAAAGAGTGTGTGATTGTGATGTGTAACACACAGCATATCCAAAAATTTAGAAGACATATTTGAATCCTAGAACTATCCTGAATTTTCTGTTAATTGGCCAGAGTCTAGATAACCTGGTGTTGTGGGAGGGACCTGGTGGGAAGTAATTGATTTGTTGGGTTATGTCCCCCCATACTGTTCTCATGATAGTGAGTTCTCATGAGATCTGATGCTTTTATAAGGGGCTTCTCCCTTTGCTTGACACTCATTCTCTTGCCTGCTGTCATGTAAGACCATGCCTTTGCTCCTCCTTCACCTTCTGCCATGACTGTGAGGCCACCCCAGCCATGTGGAACAGCAAGTCCATTAAACTTCTTTTTCTTTATAAATTACCCAGTCTCGGGTATGTCTTTATTAGCAAGTGTGAAAATGAACTAATACACCTGGCTCTGTGAAAGTATGTTTTGTTTTCTTCCCCAAAATGCAGAAATTCATGTTTCAGGCCTCTATCAGTGATATACATGTTGAGTTCTTCAAAATAATAAAAATCTGTGAAAGAGATACATTAAAACTATGTAATCAGTCAGAATTAATTAGAGGGTATAGGGTCTATAACTCTGTTGATATGGCATTGAAAAAACTGTTAGTTGTATTTTTTACTGTGTATTCTTTGCAATGAAATTCTCTGCTTGGAAAAATATAAAAAAGACACAAAAAAGCCCAAAGTAAGATTAAAAACATTCTCTAAGGGTTCTTGGAAAACACAATGTATTTTTGGGTTATAATCTCCATGTTTGAGCTGGTTTGTGGTTACAAATTCTTGCCCCCAAGCAAGTTTGTAGCTTTGGACTATAATCTTCATGTTTGAGCTAGTTTGTAGTTACAAATTCTTGTCCCCAAGTATTTATTTGCTTCTCCTGTTTTTGTGTGTGTTTATTTTTTATTCCTTTTATCTATTACTTTCCAGAGTTTCTACTTTCACTTTGTTTTTGCTTCTATGTCTTTCTTCCTTTTGTGCTGGCTTAGGAATACATTTAAAAATATGTTTTCAGTGCTTTATTCATTATTTTGGTTGTTGTAGTTAGGACTATTGTTTAGAATATCTAGCCTGCCAAGGAATGGAAATTTGTGTGTGTGTGTGTGTGTGTGTGTGTGTGTGTGTGTATTCAAATCTTACGATGTATTAACTTAGATTCCTTTAGACCTATCTCTTTCTCTTATTTTGTATTTCAGTTCTTAAAACTTATATATTAAGAAGTTTTTATAAAGCTTAGCAAGAAGTTTAAATACTTTTAAAATGATTACTGTATTTTTAAAGAATACATGTGTATTTATTTTATAGCTACTTGAAGGAAATTTTGCCAAAGAAGTGAGCCATGAAATGGATGGACTTATTTTTCAGCCTACTGGAGTAAGTTCATTTGTCTGTGTGTGTGTGTTCATTTGTCTGTGTGTTTGTGTGTGTGTGTACACAGATATACATATACATACACATACACATATATGCCTCAAACTTATTTACTTGGGATTGATTACTGCTGTGATTGCTACTTTTCCTTAAAACAAATTGCTCATTATGAAAGATTTTATTTATATCTAAATACATGTAATACTAAAATGAGCACCTATCTGTTTTTCACTCAGCTTAAGAAATAAGCATTGTTGGTCATTACATTTCAAAGGAACCAGTCTTTTAATATAATTAGTTATTAAAAAATAATTCTCTACCAATAACATTACATAAATGTTTATTTCCTTTTGTAACTTGGTATACTTTTATGTATTAATCTCTCTAAAACTTCATTTTGCTGTAGTTTACTGTAGAGTAAAATTCAAACCTTGTCACTACTTGACAAAAAATAAAACTTTTGAATATTTTTTCCATGTTAAATTTTTGAAATGCACTGAAGAACTTTTACCAACTTAATGGTCGAATCATATATTTGAAGTAAGTTGTATTTTACTCTGTAGCAGGTTTTCCCATCCTCAACCACTGATGTGTTGGGCCAGATAATTCTTTGCTGTGGGAGCTGTCTTGTGCATGGTAGGATGTTTAGCAGCATCTGTGGTCTCTACTTACTAGATGCCAGGAGTATAGATGCCAGGAGCATGCTCCCTATTCCCATTTGTGACAACCAAAAATATAGTCTGATATTGCCCAGTTTCCTCAGAGAACATAATTGGCCCTACTTGATAACCCATGTTCTGTAGGGCAGTGTTTTTCAAAATGTGGCCTGTAGAGGAGGATTAGCACCACCCAGGAAGTTTCACAGATGCAGCTCAGCCCCACACCTATTGAGTAGAAACTCTGGGGATGGAGTTTAGCAGTTTGTGTTTTGACAAGTTCTCCAAGTGATTCTAACGCATGTTCAAGTATGAGAGCTACTTACTCTATAGGAAAGAGTTTATTTCGTGTGCAACCACCTCATCATATGCTGCTTTTTTTCTTCACCAACTCTTCTTTTAGTAATTAGAGTATAAGCTAGTTGAGAATTTATATATGGAGACATCAGACTGGGTGCCTGGGGTAAAAGAAAGGGAACTAATAATTTGAACACAGTATATTAAATACTGTACAGGTTGAGTATCTCTAATCCAAGACTGATATGCTATAAAATTCATAATGTTTTGAGCACCAGCATGATGCTCAAAGGAAATGCTCGTTGGAGCATTTTGGATTTTTGTATTAGGGATGCTCAACTGTTAAGTATATATAATGCAGATATTCCCCAATCTGAAAAAAATCAGAATCCAAACCACTTCTGGTCCTAAGCATTTCCCAGAAGGCTTATTCAACCTATGCATGTAAAGCATTATATCTTTACGTGTATAATAAATCTCTGCTAAAATGCAAATTTAGAGACAATGTGATATGTGATTGGCATCTGTCTGTCTTCTAGCCCCCATTGCCAAACAGAGAACAGAAAAATCTTATCTTCTGTGGTTGAGGGAGGAGGAGATGGAGGAGCAGTAGAGGTTAGGGATGGAAATGGAAGAAAATACTATTTTAGGAAAATTAAAGTTGAATCTTTTAGTTCTAATATATTCCAGTCTCCCTAGACTGAAAAAAGGAAAGTCTAAATATAACAATAAATTCAGAAAATTTCAGTGTGTGAAACTCATGGTTCAGATCTGTACATATATTGCATATGTAGGAAAAATGGCCTGACAAGTAAGTGAGTCTCTCTTGGATGTCTAGTATAGGCAGTTGATTTGTCAGTCTGTTCCCTTTCTAGTAACTATACTTTTTTTTTTGTTTTTTTTTTGTTTTTTTGAGATGGAGTTTTGCTCTTATTGCCCAAGCTGAAGTGCAATGGCGCAATGTTGGCTCACTGCAACCTCTGCCTTCTGGGCTCAAGGGATTCTCCTGCCTCAGCCTCCTGAGTAGCTGGAATTGCAGGTGCACACCACCATGCCCGGCTAATTTTTTTGTATTTTTAGTAGAAACGGGGTTTCACCACATTAGCCAGGCTGGTGTTGAACTCCTGATCTCAGGTGAGCCGCCTGCCTTGGCCTCCCAAAGTGCTGGGATTAGAGGCGTGAGCCACCGCGCCGGGGCGTAACCACACTTTATTACAATGACTTTGTAATTGATATCTGGCATTAAGTCAAGTCTCCCTGTTCGCCAGCATTACCTTAAATATTTGTAGACAATTGGTTTAACATAAAAGTTTCAGAATCAATTTGTCATGCTACCCAGAAATTTTTGTTAGGAGTTTAATGGGAACATCTTTGAATTTAGATTAACGCGGAGAAAATTGATATGTTTGCAATGTTAAATCACTTTCTCAATGAATGCTATGGCTTTTTTTTTCAGGTCTTTTTCTGTTCTGTAATTGAGTTTAAGTTTTTTATTATTGTTATGGTAACTTCTAAATATTTGTCATTTTCTGCTTTTGTGGTAAATCGTGTCTTGTTTTTTTTTTATTGCTACTTCTAGTACACTGCCACATTATTGATTTCTTTTATTGATTCAACAATCCTGTTGAATTCTGTTAGTTCTCATCATTGTCTAATTTTACACATTGACCAGGACCTCTAGTATTGAATTAAGTATTAGTTCTAGTTACATGAGGGAGAAGACATTTATACCCTCTTCTCAACCTCAAAGGGAATGTAACTAAATTTTCTCCATTAAGTATGTTTGTGGTAGATTTCTGTTAGATATCCTCTATTGTGTTAAGAAATTTCTGATTCTGTTCTTCCAATAATTCTTTTTAAAATCATAAATAGGTTTTGGGCTTTAACACCTTTTAAGGCATTAATTTTAAGGCAGTGATGCCTCTTCGGTATTTATTAAGGTTATCATGTCATTTTCATTTTTATACCATTTATGTAGTAAATTACACTGATTTTTCTCATGTTGACCCATCCTTGCATTCCTGGGATAAATGCTACTTGATCATGATATATATAATTTTTTAAGCATACTTTTGGATCTAGGTATAATTGCTTCTTGAGGATTTCTGCTACCTTATTTCTTACAGTTCATTTTTCTCCCCCCCCTTTTTTTTTTTTTTTTTTTTTTTTTTGAGACAGCGTCTCACTTTGTTGTCCAGGCTGGTGTGCAGTGGCACAAACATAGCTTACTGCAGCCTTGACCTCCTGGGTCTAAGCAATCCTCGCACTTCAGGTCCCCAAGTAGCTGGGACTATAGGCGCGCACCACCACGCCTTGCTAATTTTTGTATTTTTTGTAGATACGGGATTTTGCCTCGTTGCCGAGGCTGGTCTAAAGCTCCTGAGCTCAAGCAATCCACCTGCCTCAGCCTCCCAAAGTGCTGGGATTACAGGTATGAGCCACTGTACCCGGCCAATTTTTCTCATTTTTGTATATTCAGAATAATGAAGGTAATATTTTTTATTGTTGAAAAAATTATGTAAGTTGCACATAATCCATGGTAATGCCTATCCATGATTTTAAAAAATCAATTAAATGAGTGATTTGTACTGAAAAATAGAACAGTCTCTTTCCAAACAGTCTCTTACCTTTTTCTGCACCCTAAGTACTACTCCTAGGAGGCAATTATTTTCCTTTTTTTTTTTTTTTTTGGCTTTTACTTCTACAGTTCTACACAGTCTATGCTGTTCTTTTTTGGTTTTGTATTTTATACGTGATCTGCTTACTTTGTACTGTGGAAGAATAGGATTGAGCCCTCTAATTCCACTAACCCCCTCCACACCCCTTTCTCCTTCTGTCATCCTATTGTAATTACATCACGTATTTGGTCAAATTAATATTCAATTTTTATATTTTTATGGTGACATAAATATTGTTCCTATCTGAGTCAAATAGTATACAATTATATTTTCTTTTTTAGAAAAGTCTTGTCACCTAGCATTAGGAATATTTTTGGTTATTATAATTATTAATATTTCTTTCTTTAAACTCTCCAAAAGAACTGTTTAATTTTTTTCAATGCAGTCAAATATATAAGATCCATTTTTCATTTGAAGGTGTTCTTTCTGAAGCCTTCCATTCTTTAGTCCTGCTGCATAGCCTTTTCTTCTTAGAGTTTCTTTTCACTATTTCATCCAGGAAATCCCTTTTACCTTTCTTCTCTGATAGATTTCCCTACTTTTTTGACTTTTATCTTTTTTGCTTTTTTGATTTGAGTGATCTTGAAAACCTAATGCTGTACAAACTGGTCCTTATACTTATGGAGCTTTTGTTTCAGCTGTAAACTGAACATGTTATTCTCAGTGGTCTCTAATCTGTTCTACAATTTTATGGCTCTGACTTAGCCCCAAATTTTTTATTGTGTTTGTGTAGTTCTGTGCAACTTGGTATAATCTTGATTATCTTGTAATAAATCAAGCCTCCCTGTTTGCCAGGACGTTCTTAAATATTTACAGACATTTTGTTTAACATGTAAGTTTCAGAATCTGTATGTGATGTTACCTAGCAATTTTTATTAGGAGTTTAATTGGAATGCCTTTGAATTTAGATTAATTTGGAGAAAATTAATGTGTTTGCAATGTTAAATCATCTTCTTATATATACTAGAGAATTAGGGAAAAGGTACAATAAACTTAGCTCAGGACTACCTGTCTAAATGTCAGAAATTTCCAGAAGTTTTAGATCTACTCTTAGTTTACATATTCAATTTTGTATTTTTAAAAACTTTATCTTGTAAGTTATAACTGATAGCAATATTAGACAATAGAACTAAAAAGAAGAGAATAATTGTACTTAAATTCTCTATTTGTAATAAGCTTCCTAAGACACTGGCTTTCTCAACCTCTTCCACCTTTTGGATGGGTGTCTTTATACTTGTCTTCTAAGGTAGTTCTATCCCCCTTTCCTTCTCTTCATAGAGAAAAGTGTATTTTTTATGGCTATAGCTGTTTTGGTTAAATCAACCTTTAACCCATGCCTTTTGTTTTGCTTCTAGTACTCTATTTCTGCGTTCATATTATACATTTCTACTAGGGACAACCAATCTTCAAACAATCACTGAAGTCTGTTAAGTGGCTCATCACTTTGTCTTTTTGGGTTGTCCTTGCTATTTATTCCTTATTTAAAGAAGATCATGTCAGATTTGGCTCAAATTGTTTTATACTCAACCTATTTCAGTAGCTTCTTAACTGCTCTTTGTATCTGTATTATCTTTCCAGTCTACCCCTGTTTTTTGACCTAGTAAAATTATATTATGGAAGAAACCCTCATATGGGGGAGACCAGTACTGACTGATAGAAATGTAACATGTAACACAAATATGATCCACATATATACTTTAAATGTTTCTGGTTGCCACATTAAGAAAAAAAAGTGGTAAAATTAATTTTAATAATATATTTTACTTAAACCACTATATCAAAAGTATTATCATTTCAACATTTACTCAATATAAAAACAATTATTATTTTTGTACTAAGTATTTGAAATCCAGTGAGAATTTTACACTTCCAGCATGTCTTGGACTTGCCACTGTTCAAGTGCTCAGTGGCCATGTGTGTAGTAGACAGTGCAGGTATAGATATATTGATTTATTGTTTCCCATTTCTTGTATGTGCTCATGGCTTTTGTACATGATTCATTTGTGATCTTCAGTTGAACTGTAATTCTCTGTGTAATGATAGATTTTTCTTCTCCAGCTTGCAGAACAAAATAAGGTTACATTTCTTTATTCAAATGCAATAGGCAGGCTCCTACACTCCTTCCCCTTCCAAATCATAGTGCATTGCAGTATTGCAAGGGTCCCTTTTTTTATTTCGATGTTCTTCCCTTTTAAAATTGTGCTTTGAGTTGTTTGTTTCTTGTTTTTTGTTTGTTTGTTTGCCTTTTTTTTTTTTTGCTTTTTTTTTTAAAAAAATTATACTTTTAAGTTCTGGGATTCATGTGCAGAACCTACAGGTTTGTTATATAGGTATACACGTGCCATGGTGGTTTCCTGCACCCATCAACCCGTCATCTACATTCAGTACTTCTCCTAATGCTATCCCTCCCCTAGCCCCCCACCCCCGCCACATACCCCAGTGTGTGATGTTCCCCTCCCTGTGTCCATGTGTTCTCATTGTTCAGCTCCCACTTATGAGTGAGAACATGTGGTGTTTGGTTTTCTGTCCCTGTGTTACGTGCTTCGAGTTATTAAACGTGTCCTATTCAAGGGGTCTTGATTCCAGACTCCAGTTTCTGGAACGGTGAAATGCTACTGAGTTTGTAGATGGAAACCATTTTTTGTGCATTTACTGCCTTCAGCCCTCTATGTTGATAGTGTTGAAGAGAGGTGTTTTTAAGCCACACCTGTTAGTCTGATGGTAGTATTTTAGGGTATAAAGAGTTGAAAAGGTAGTTGCTAGGTTTCTTTCATATCACCTTAGTCATGAATATTTAATCTTAAACCTCTTTAAACAAAATTGACACATACATATTTACATTAAATAACTATTTCTCTATCATGACTTTTGTAGCAGCTTGGTCAGAAGTGATACACCTTTGTCTAGAATTAGATCTTTCTTTCCATGACAGTCTAGGTCCTGATCATCAACCTGTACCTTCTACTTCTCTGATATGGAGATTTTTCAGTTCTTTGGTAGCAGCTGGTCTCATTCTGAGGCCACCAGTCTAAGAGAGATGAGATCTTAGATTCCTGTGCACACTCTGTGTCTTCATTGCTCTCCATTCCATAGGATTTGTGGGAGATTGATTTGCTTTCATGAAGCTGGAAGCAATATCTTTTTCTATCTTTTCTCTTGAAAAATTGTTACTAGTTGCCAAATTGCTTCAGAACTAAAACTGATTGCTTAAATGATTATTCTCAAAGCAAAAATGGTTCTCTTTAAAGATGCCTTGCTGTTTCTAGCTACCCCTCACAAGCTATCCTTTGGTTATATTTTTGCCTCACAAAATCTATGGGCTGTGGTTATATTTTTGCCTCACAGAATCTATGGGCTGTGGTTATATTTTTGCCTCACAAAATAATCTGAGGTTATTAGTCCTTTCCTTCCTTATTTCTTTTTAAACCTCCATTGTCTAGGATAGTGTTTAGCCCAGTATGTCTTAGAAACTGTTTGTTAAAGGAATGAAAATGCATCTTTGTGTTTTCCCCAGTCTTTCAGATTTGACTGGTTTTATATGTTAACAATGTAGGTAAATACCTTTTAAATTTATAGCTATTTTATCTTCCTTGCTGCATAGGAATATGTATAGTCTAATTTATGCTGTTATCTTTTTTCCTTTCAAAAAACTTATCAGTGGCTTTCTTTAAATTCCCACTTTTCTTTGCCAAGTTCAGAATCCAAACACCATTCTTCCCTAAAACAATAACATGAGTTTTGTCCTCTGCATATTCTCTTCAGAAACTTCCCAGTGGGTTAGGAGTGGTCTCTGGTTAAACAAACAAACAAACAGACATCACTGAATATCTTTTTGATTCTCCAGTTTTTCATCTGTAAAATGTAGAGGCTGTAAGAGCTTAACTTTGAAATTCTCTTATGGTCATATGATGATCAATGCAAATGATATAAATCAGTACTTGAAAATTCCTTCTTTCTGCCAATAATCTGGTGAAAATCTACTAAGTAATGAATTTTTAATAAAAGAATAAACTGTTTTATTTTAGTTTCCTAAAAATAATTTATGTTTTAAATGGCAAGTTAGACAATTAAAATAAACAAGACTTCTTATGAAGTTTGATAGTATGACTATTACATGACTGTATTCCTATTGATTTTTTTCTCCTGCCATCATTTATTTTTTTGGTGGGGGAGACAGTCTTTCTCTGTCGCCCAGGCTGGAATGCAGTGGCACAATCTCGGCTCACTGCAACCCATGGTTCCCAGGTTCAAGTGATTCTTTAGTAGAAATGGCATTTTACCTTGTTGGCCAGGCTAGTCTTGAACTCCTGGCCTCAAGTGATTTGCCCACCTTGGCCCCCCAGAGTGCTGGGACTACAGGCATGAGCCACCACACCTGGCCATCCTGCCATCATTTCAATAGACTTTTCACTTTTATATCTTTTATCTCCTAAGTTGTTAAGATTATAAAATATATGGAATGTCTCTGAAAGGGTCACATTTTGTTCATCAGTGGACATGGTCAGCTTCTTCCAAAACTATTAACTTATTTTTATTAGAACAGATTTATTTTATTTATAACAGATTCTAGATTAGTTTACGTTTATAACTTATTTCAGGAAACATGTTTTACAACTACCTATTTTGGTAACAGTTTAATTGATGGCATAGCACTGTACTATACTAGTTATAAGAATCTAGTTCATCATTTTCATTTTCCATGAAATTTTAATGATTTCAGTCTTTGTTTCTTAATGTTTTATTTCTGATTGTAATTTCTCATGATCGTTTTCTGTCTAGTTCTTTATTTCTTAAAAGCACATGTTACCAACTTTAATTCTCTTAGTTTTTATCACTAATATATACCTTTCATCATATTTTTGGTGTGCTCTTTAATTGGATGGTTAATTTCTAAAACAGCATCTGGCTGTAAGAAGGATGTTGGTACATAATCACATGTCTACCCATCCTAGTTAATTCAGTGGTTATTTTACATTCCTACTATATTTTTGGTAAATATTCTAAAGGGTATTCTAAGTATAAATATATATTAACTGTGCCATCCAGAATAGGCTCCAGTTTCGCATAAATCCATTCGGGTAGCAGGAGGCAATTTTCTCTCTCAAATGCAAAATTTCATTATATTGAATTGTGTAGCCTTTGTTATTTTTTCCTTATTTTGGTTTTGCAATTTCAACCTCAGATTCTCCTGCAAAGGCTGATTTTTTCCTATTTTTAGTTTATCCTCAGTTTAGGCCACCATCACGAGAGTGGTCTTGTGTATTCCACTTTCAGACTTTTGATTTGCCAAAGCCCCAGATTAAACCTGTACTTAGCCCTTATGCAGAGATTTATGACTTTTCTACCTCTTTAAAAAAATGGAAATATGTTTCTATTAAAATAAAGTTGAATGACATTATCAGACACTATATGATATTCTGCTAAAGAAGAGTTTAAGACACATTTTTCTAATAATTCTTACTCATAAAGTCTCCTTATGACTTTAAAAGAAAGAATACTTAAGATTTTTCTCACTTCTTTTGTGCTTATACATTGTCATCAATTTCCTTTTCACCAGGTGAAATAGCCTTTTTCTGATTGCTGTTTGTATATTCAAAAGAACCACCTTAATTTTCCTTTTCACCTGCACTAGGTCTTATTTGTAAGGAGGAAGTAAGAAGAGAGTTGATTATAGACAGATGTGGCTTCCAGTGGTGAGAGGAGACGTGATTTTAGGTGGTCCAGGGACAGGGCATCAGATGACACTGAATCATACAGTGAGAAATATAGTCCCATTCTTGTTTTTATTCAGTCTTTCAGATTATAAGGAGAAAGTCTATTTCTAGTTTTTAATATCTAAAACTTGCTGATCTTTCCTTTTCAACAAGAGTGTAGGCCCACTTTTAGACTATTCAATAAGCAACATATCTACTAGAATTTAGTATCATTGATTAATTTCTATCTTTTCTAATTTTAGTACTACTGGTTATTTAGGGTAAGCAATACCATTTTCTAGTATAGTATAAATGGTATACCATTTGTTATAAAGTTTCCATTTAAAATATATATTTTTTAGATTTTAGAGTGAACTAATTTAAAGAAAAATATAATAATAGTGGTGGTATTTTGATGTGATAGAAATCCTGGGCCAAGCATGGTGGCTCACGCCTGTAATTCCAGCACTTTGGGAGGCCAAGGTGGGCAGATCACGAGGTCAGGAGATTGAGACCATCCTGGCTAATGTGGTGAAACCCTGTCTCTACTAAAAATACAAAAAATTAGCCAGGTGTGGTGGTGAGCGCCTGTGGTCCCAGCTACTTGGGAGGCTGAGGCAGGAGAATGGCGTTAACCCAGGAGGCGGAGCTTGCAGTGAGCCGAGATTGCCCCACTGCACTCCAGCCTGGGCGTCAGAGCCAGACTCTGTCTCAAAAAAAAATAAATAAATAAAATAAAATGTAGAAAACATGATGGTACTAGCTAGTTACTATATTAGTTTCCTATGGCTACTTTAACACATTACCACACACTTGATGGCTTAAAACAACATACATTTCTTCCCTTACAGATCTGGAGGTCCCAGCACTTTGGGAGGCCGAGGTGGGCGGATCACTTGAGCCCAGGAGTCTGAGATAAGCCTGGGCAACACAGTGAGACCCCATCTCTATAAAGAATGAAAAAAATTAGCCAGGCATGGTGGCACACACCTGTAGTACTTGGGAGGCTGAGGTAGGAGGATCGCTTGAGCCTGGGAGGTCAAGGCTGTAATGAACTGTGATTGTGGCACTGCACTCAGGCCTTGGTGACAATTGTTTTTAAAAAAAATTGAAAAAAAATTGAAAAAAAAAAAAAGGTACTTGTGATTGCATTTAGGGTTCATCTGGGTAATTCAGAATAATCTCCCCTGCCCTTGAATGGCCTTAATTTAATCATACCACCAAAGTCTCTTTTCCCATATAATGTAACGCATTCCTGATATCTCTAGGTGGCCGTCTTTCAGCCCACCGAAGTTATAGCTTAATAAGACGTTTCCAACGGATAGCTGTAGACCTTAATACCCAGTGTAATTTCTGATTCTGTCTTTGTAAGATTTGTAAATTACCTTTCTTTCTTAGACTTCCTATTAAGAGCAAGTTTTAAATGAGAAGTTTAGGACCCTTAATCAGGCCAAGAACTTTTTAAGTAAAATTTGCCAACATTTCAAAATTTTTCTTCTGGGGAAGTCTAAAACTTTTTGATGAACTCAGCTTTAATAATTAAGTGCAGGGCAAGTAATACATTGTTATGAGAAAAGTAATATAGTATATTAGAGGTAATCTGCATTTTAAAAATAATGTCAAAATGTGTATAAATTTTTCTTTTATTTTTAAATTGGAGGATATACAAATTTTATAACGTGTAGTTATTTTCCCTGAAAATCTTTTAACCTGTCTGGAGGTCAATCCTTCAGTCTCTTGCCTGCTGTTACTCTTCTTGGAGTAGAGAAGGTAGAGGAGCTAGGGTCCACTCTTGGGTAAACTTTCACTTAACCTGGCAGTTTCGGTTTTTCTCTTCTGTTTTGAATCTTCTCCACCATAGCTCTGCCTTCAGCTTCTTCACAGAATAAACATATCTCCTACCTTTTGCCAGCAGTGGAGGAGAGAAGCTAGAGGTTTAGTGGTCCTTCTATAGACTTTCCCTGGTCTCCCTGTTTTATGTCCTGTGCCTTACCTTTATCCCCTGGCAGCCTTCTAGGTTACCTGTTATTTATATGACTCAATCCTTTCTGGGGCACTGCACCAGGAATGACTTGCATTGGCGTCCTTCTTTGCATGTACTTAGTATTTGGTTTTCTTTGCTGTATGCTGTGTTAACTTCTGTACTTTCTATCTTTTAAAATTACATTGCTGTGGTTTTTTTTTTCTGCTATTGTCCGTCTCCTATTTTTGTTTTCCCTTTCTGTTGATACCTCTTTTTTTCTGTAACTCTCACCTTTAGTGAGGTTTTATATCAAAGCAGGTATAAATACATGTTTGGTCTACCATTTATCCTAAAATCTTTGAAACTTTTTATAGTGTGGTGTTGCATCTATTGGTTCCTATTAGCCAACAATTCAAGTAAATCAAGAAAGGGATAGTTGAGTGATCAGCCTAGTGATCTGAAAGGGTGAGTGTATATAAAGTGGAGAACAAGTCCTGATGAAGCGCAGGCAAAGCCTGTTATCCATCCTCTGGTACCACAGAAATATTCCAAAGGCAAATCAATGGCAAAAGATGATGAGGATTACTTGTGGATCTACTTGTGAAAAAACTCCTTGGCCCAGCTGTGTTTGGTGCTAGTTACTTAAAACTTAGCAAGAAGTTTATTCTGCTCTGTTACATTAATTATAATGAGTGAATTGAGGTTGAATAAAGGGTAGAAGATGTTAGTACTGTTGAAACAAGAAGATATATCTATAGATATCTACATATTTGAGACAGAGTCTTGGTTTGTCGCCCAGGCTGGAGTGCAGTGGTGTGACCTCGGCTCACTGCAGTCTCTGTCTGCTGGGTTCAAGCGATTCTCCTGCCTCAGCCTCCTGAGTAGTTGGGACTATAGGCTTGTCCCACCATGCCTGGCTAATTTTGTTTATTTATTTATTTTTGAGATGGAGTCTCGCTCTGTCGCCCAGGCTGTAGTGCAGTGGCGCAATCTCAGCTCACTGCAACCTCCGCCTCCCGGGTTCAAATGATTCTCCTGCCTCAGCCTCCTGAGTAGCTGGGACTACAGGCACACCCCACCATGCCCAGCTAATTTTTGTATTTTTAGTAGATATCGGATTTCACCATGTTGGCCAGGATAGTCTCCATCTCCTGACCTCGTTATCCACCGGCCTTGGACTCCCAAAATGCTGGGATTACAGGCGTGAGTGTAATTAACACACCCGGCCTAATTTTTAGTAGCGATGGGGTTTCCCCATGTTGGCCAGGCTGGTCTTGAACTCCTGGCCTCAGGTGATCCACCCGCCTCGGCCTCCTAAAGTGCTGGGATTACAGGTGTGAGCCACCGTGCCTGGCCAAAAAAGAAGATATTTTGAATCCTAGCAAGTTATTGAAGAATAGTGATAAAAAATACTATATTAAGATGATGATTCTATTGAGAACAAACTCCCAAAAACCAGCTTAGGAGAAAGTTTTATTGTTTAGCTTTTGATTTAATATTCTACTTTCAGAGACATAACCATGTAACACATTCATAATTGGACATAGTTTACTTATTACTTTTATAAGAAGGAAAAGTTAATCAGTGGTTTAATTAAGGAAAAAAGCTCAGGATATTTGTGTTTATAAAGAAGTACACTAATATCTTATTTTGACTAAGACACAGAGCAGTCATTAATCATCATGAAAGCCTGGATTCAAACAAAGTAGATTACATTGCATTTACAGAATTATAGAACATCAGAGGTTATCTAGTTCACTCATTGGTTTCAAAAATATAAACTCCAATGTTCTAGGTTTCTGTGAAGTGCCTCAGGTGACTGCATGGAGGGATAGGTTACTAGGTCAGCATTCTGTTTCCATTGCAGTGCTGCTGATTTACTAATATTACTTTTATATATTGTGTTTGTAGATGAGATTATGTTTTAAAAAGGGCTTTAGCTGCTAAGTAAATGATGTTTGAATCAACTACTTTTTTGAAAGGTCGCCAGTCATCTCCTTTCATTGAAAAATCAAGATAATTTTCACCCTTTTTTACTGGACCATTTAGTGTTAGTCTATATTCTGTTCACTCTTTCTTGAAATACTTTCTTTTATGGCTTCTGTGGCACCACATGCTCCTGATTCCTCCTAGTCTTTTGCCATTCTTTGCGGTCCCTTTCGAGCTCTTCGTCTTCTACCAGCCATTGAAGTTTGGCGTTTCTCGGGGCTCAGCGCACCAGATTTCATTCTTTCTCATGCCCTACTCTTTTTCTAATAATCTCATCCATACCTATGACTTTAGTTCTTTTTTATCAGCATGTTACTCAGACTTCAGATTTCTATGTAAGCCCCAAATTTGGTTATCTTATTGCCCACTCTGATACCGCCTTTTGAATTTCTCAAAAACATCAGAAGCACAATACAGACAGTTCCCAGCTTATGATGGTTTGACTTATGATTTTTCTGTGGATAGTAATGCCATTGTAAGTTGAGAAGCATTTGCATATCAAAGACAAACTCTGTCTCTCTTCCTGAAATGATCAAATAAGCAGACATACAAACTGGTTCTTTTCCAGCATTTCCACCTCAGTTACTAAATGCAGTTACTTAAATCAGAAATCTAGCTGTCATCTTTGGCACTGTCCCCTTCCTTCATCTCCAAGTCTTTCTTTATCTTTTAAGTAGCTCTTAAATTATTCCCTTTTTTCTCTGTTGTCACTGCTACTACTCTAATCCAGTTTGTCATTCATTGCCTCTTGCTGGAACCACTACAGTGGCATCCTAACCAGTCTTACAGCATCCATTCTTGCCTCCCTCCAATCTTTTCTTCACTCCTTTTTTTTTTGTTTTTGAAATGGAGTTTCGCTCTTGTTGCCCAGGCTGGAGTGCAGTGACGCGATCTGGGCTCACTGCAACCTCCGCCTCCTGGGTTCAAGCAATTCTCCAGCCTTAGCCTCCTGAGTAGCTGGGACTGCAGGCCTGCACCACCACACCCAGCTAATTTTTGTATTTTTAGTAGAGACGGAGTTTCACCATGTTGGCCAGGATGGTCTGGATCTCTTGACCTTGTGATCTGCCAGCCTTGGCCTCCCAAAGTGCTGGGATTACAGGCATGAGCCACCACGCCCGGCCCAATCTTTTCTTCTTTCCATATTGAGTGATCTTCCTTAATCTCTAGTGCTTTCTCCTTGTTCTCAGGTTAACCAACATTTCTCAGGAAACCAACATTAGATTTGGAGCCAGTTTACTTTTTTCTTTATCACATTTTGCCTTTTGGTTTCCTTGTGTGTTTTGCTGTTGATTCAAAAATAACTTTAATGTTTTTTATTTAAAGGTGGCTTAATTATATTATTCACAAACAGTGATATAAACAATAATATAAAGAGTCAATTAGTCAGTTTGGGATGCTGTAACAAAATACCATAAACCGAGTGGCTTATAAACAACAGAAATTTATTTCTCACAGTTCTAGAAGCTGGGAAGTCCAAGATCAAGGTGTTGGCAGATTCAGTTGTGTGGTGAAGGCTTGCTTCTTGGCTCATGTTGTGTCCCACATGGCAGAAGGGGCAAGGGAGCTTTCCTGGGTCTCTTTTCTAAGGGTAGGAGTCTCATTCATGAAGGCAGAATCCTCTTGACTTAATCACCTCCCAAAGACCCCACCTCCTAATACCATCACATGAAGGGGTTAGGATTTAAACACAGGAGTTTTGGAAGGGACACAAACATCAGTCTGTAGCACAGTGTTTTAAAAAAATTTGAAATGTAACCTATACTTGACAAAAAAATATTTGAGAAAAACTTTGGTATTTTCTTCAAAAGGAAAAAATTATCTGTTTATTTTCAATATAAACCTATTTTCTTTCTAAGATTTAAGGTTCAAGCTTTCATCAAACAGAAATGATCATTTTTAAAAAGAACCACTATCAAATTGAATTTTCCATCTCATTATCAGCTTCTATAATAAACTATGTTTTATTAGACTCCTATCTATACGGTTTTCAGTTCTGTGATTACATTTCCATTTTGAATTGCTAATTTTTGGCCATTCGTCACTTAAAAATGAATATTTTAACGTGATGATTTGGTATTTTAATATGCAGGTATTTGATCTTTTACATGATAGCTATTAGATTGTTTAATTTACAAAGTTGGTAGTAAAATGAAATCTTATTTGTTTACTAGCTTTTATAAGTAGATTTTAGTGTGGATTTATGTAGCATATTACAGTTTTACATGTGGAAATAACATTAATTTTTAACCTTTTGAAAGATCAGCTTTGATTTTACTTTTATCATCTGGAGAAACTATGTTTCTAGACAAGAATTGTATGCCGTTAATCTATCACTATGAAATAAAAACAGAATAGTGGATTGTATAATTGAAGTAAGAATAAAAATCTTGATGAAAGTATTTTTGTTTTATATTTAGAAAAATGGCTTTTCTTGTTGTACCCACTAACTCTACTATGGTTAGTAAAACATAATTGTTTCTATTGAGTCTAGAGTTACTTACTTTCAAGTAGTAGAGATATAATTGTTTTTTAATGTTTTCATCACTATTTTGATTTTCCTATAAGGTGGGTCAGCTTGATTTTATGTATCTGGTATTCATCAGTTTGCATAGAAATTTAGAGTCAGCTTTGATTTTAATATTGCATTCTTTTGAAATATTAATATTTTTATTAAATCTTTACTACTGCCAGGTATATTGAATGTTATGGATAGATTGTAAAATGAAAATTGGAATTAGCCTAATGCCTTGTCTTGAAGTACGTGACAAATTAGAATGGTTTTCCTCTGTAGCAAGGATGTTACCATGGTGAGAGCTTCTGTTTCCATGACATTTGCTTGCATATTTTGATAGGTCTTCAATTGAAGAAGGGCTCTGTTTTCTGGCAGGCTGCAAAAGTGTCATTCTATCTTTTCTCAAAATGTGTTACTTTTATTGAAAAATATAATTTTCCAAGGAATTGTAATAGCAAAGTGCCAAGAAAGAAAATATACCTTATTTTATTTTTTTTTCCTTGTTCAACTTTTAGAGCACAGCAAAATATTCTTAGCTTGCTTTGTGTAAGGAAGAAAAAGGAAAACATCATTTTCAGTTTTTAAAATAAATATTTACTTTTTTTTGAATTTTGTTGGCAAAATAAACAGCTACAGATGCATAATTTGTAATCAGTCTCAGCTAGATATAGATATATCTGTACAACTAAAAGGAATTGCTAATGATGATATATTGGTAGCAGAGAAAGGGGAAATAAATATAAATAAGGACTTCACAAAAATGAAAGAAGTGGTGAATTCCTAGAGGGTAAGTATACAGAATACCAAATCAGTTCTCATATAAATGATACGTATTAAACACTTAATGAATTAGGGATAGTTCTTTTTATTAATAACTTATGTTTAATGTTGAAACATTAATGGTAGATTTTTAAAATTGTCATTTTACAGTGGTGTAATTTTAATTTTTAAACTAGATAATACAATCACGTGGTTCAGAAATTTTAACATGTATTTAAAAAATACATAGAAGAAAATCTCCCTCTCATACTTCTTCCCTAGTTTCTTTATATATATAGAAGCAAATACAAACGTGTGAATACATTCTTATTTTCATTCCACTTTTTCAAAAAGGTAGCATATTATTTTATACTTTGCTTTTCAGAGTTTGTCCGGGTATATTTTTAATGTCTATTTTGTTAGCGCTTTGATTTAGGCATCTAGGGAGATATATTGGAATCACAGCAAAAAGATAGGGTTTATTAATTGATATTTCTTATCCCTTATGCTTATAGCAATTACGCATTTTAGAAGGAAATATTTAAAAGCACACATTTTGTCTATGTAGGGTCAGAAAATTGATTTTCCTTTTGTTGTCAAAGTTCAGTGATAACTTTAGTGGCTCTTTCTACTGACAGAGCAATTCATTTTGTAAGAGCTACAAACTGAAATTGTCTCTAAAGAATATGTATTTATACATGCTATTTCTTCTGCCTGAAACTATTTTCTTTTCTATATTACTCCCATTTATCCTTCAACTATCAAGTCAGATGTGCTTCCTTGAGGAAGCCTGGTTGTCTAGGTGAGCATGACTCTCCCCTGCGCCCCCACAGTATTCCCATTGGCCTCAAAGCACTTAACATGTATTAATTTTTAGTTATTTTAAAAATTACCATTTCTCTTACTAGACTGTAAGTACCATGAAGACAGAGACCATCTCTGTCTCATTCACAGTGATATTTTTAGTGCTTATAACAGTAGGGTGAATATTAAGTACTGTGTTGTACATGTAGGCAATCTGAATGTTTTAGTTCCTCAGATTCACCGTACTTTCTCTTCTGGCTACTTAACTCATTCTTATTGCCTGTATAATTCTCAGCTTAAATTTTACTTCCCCTGGGAAACTTCTTTTTATCTTTTTGACTGTGTTACATTTCATTTTCTCAGCTATTATAGCACTGTGAACTTCATCTTTCATGAAATTCTTCACAGTTTTTTGTAACTGCTTATTATTTGTCTGAAACCCCCATTATCTTTATCTTACTGGCCTCTAGCACAGAGGTTGACACAGGCTTAGCAGTTGATCAATAGATACTGGTTTAAAAAAAAAGAATGAATGCATACTTTAGATCAGTGCTTCTCAACTGGCATGATTTTACTTCCCAAATAACAGTTGACAATATGTGGGGATATTTTTTATTATTTTGATTGGCCCATAGAGGCCAGGGATGCTGTTAAACCTCCTACATTGCACGGAACAGCCCCCACAACAAAGAGTCAACTGCCCCAATGTCAGTAGTATTGCTGTTAAAGAACCCTGCTTTAGACTGTGGATTTCTTTGCTTTCTCCATATTTTCTTAGATTTATAGATTCATAAATTTATAGGGCTTTTGAATATACTTGAACAGATATCTTAACCATTTTGTCTTTTTTCTTTAAATTCTATATTTTGTGACAATTTAACTTTTTTGACGTATAGAAATTGTATATATTTAGGGCATACAGCTTGATGTTTTGATATACATTGTGAAATAATCACTACATTTCAGCTAATTAACATCTGATATCTCTGTCTACCTGCCATTTTTGTACGCTTTGACCAGCGTCATCCCATTTCTAGTTCCTTCCATTTCCAGGCAGCAACCATCCTAATCTGTGCTTCTATGAGTTTGACTAATTGAGATTCCATGTATAAGTGAGATCATGCAGTATTTCTCTTTCTGGCTTATTTTTGCTTAGTACAGTGCTCTCCAGCTCCAACCACATTACCACAAATGGCAGAAATTACTTTTCTGGGGGTAAGGCTGAATAATATTCTGTTATATGTACACCATGTTTTCTTTAACCATTCATCCATCGCAGGGCATTTAAGTTGCTTCCATATCTTCGCTATTGTGCATAAAGCTGCAGTGAATGGGAGAGCAGATATCTCTTCATGATCCTGTTTTCAGTACTTCCAGATACATACTCAGAGGTGGGATTGCTGAATCATAGGGTGGTTCTGTCTTT
Organism: Pongo abelii; assembly: GCF_028885655.2. Taxonomy (NCBI): domain Eukaryota; kingdom Metazoa; phylum Chordata; class Mammalia; order Primates; family Hominidae; genus Pongo; species Pongo abelii. Next base: position 89,501,056 of record NC_071990.2, on the reverse strand, counting down.
AACTTTTTGAGGAACCCCAATACTGTTTTCACTAATGGGCTGTACCAATTTACATTCTCACCAACAGTATACAAGGGTTCACTTTTCTCCATATCCTTGACAACACTTGTTATTTCTTGCCTTTTTGATAATAGGCATCCTCGTAAATGTGAAGTGCTGTCTTATTGAGGTTTTGATTTGCATTTCCCTGCTGATTAGAAATGCTGAGCAGCTTTTCAATAGGTCTGTTGGCCATCTACGTTTCTTGTTTTGAGAAGTGTCTATTCAGGGCCCTTACCCATTTTTAACAGGTTATTTGTATTTTTAATATTGAGTTGTATGACTTTATATATTGGATATTAACCCCTGTGGATGTATAGTTTGCAGATTATTTTTTTCTCATTTCATAGTTGACGTTTCACCTTGTTCATTGTTTCTTTTGCTGTGCAGAAGGTTTTTAGTTTGATGTAGTCCCACTTGTCTATTTTTGCTTCTGTTGCCTGTGCTTTTGGTGTTATATCCAGAAAATAGTTGCCAAGACCAGTGTCAAGAAGCTTTTCTTTGTTTTCTTCTAGGAGTTTTACAGTTTCCATTTTTGTGTTTAAATGTTTAATCCATTTGAGTTGATTTTTGTGTATGGTGTGCTCCTTTTTGTCTTTCCATTCACCCCGTACAATGTGGTAGTTAGTATATATTTTGGAATCTGGAATAAAATACTTGGGTTCAAATATCTTTTCTACCAATTTCTTTATGACTCTGTTTTGTGATCCATGACAAAAGGGTACTATGTTAGATCGAACTACCTCATGGAGCTATTTTGAGAATAAAGTGATTTAAGAACACTCAAACCAGTAACTGGTGAAAAGTGAAAACTCAGTCGATGTTAGCCCTTAGAAGTTATTACTGCCTTTATTATTCTGTGTAAAGGGCATAGTAGGGGATAAAACTAGAGAGGATGAATAAGGCTAGGTAAGTGGGCGGGGGGAGGTGGTCTTTGGTTGTTAGGTTGAGAAGCTTGTATTATTTTCAGTAAACCATCTAACCAGATGGATTCAGGATCAGTTGTATTTGATAGGGCCTGTTGGTAATAGGGATAACAGTTAGGTTGATCACAATAGCCTGGGTGAAAAAGTAATAGAGATAATTGGTGGAATATGGAATTGGTAGAGACCGCATCAAAGATGATTCGAGAGTTTTGAACCTTTCTGGTTAGGAGCATTATGTTAATCAGAAATGGAAATCAGAATGGAGATGAACTAGTTTTTTGTTTAAGAATATAAATGATTCAGTTTTAGATTTAAAACTTTAGGCTGCCTTTAGGATACTAATGAATAAGCCAGTGCCTGACATACTTTTATTTGGGAGAAAGTTAGGATGAAAGATGAAGATTTGGGAGTAATTTTCATTGTAAGTGTATTTGGAGTCTTAGAGGAGTGGATGCTATATAATGTATAACAGTGAAAAGGCAAATAACAGATTCTTGAAGAATGTGCGTTCATAATTGATTCCATTGTTTTAGTGTCTCTAGTAGCATTACTGTCTAGGATTTCTAAAGTTTTCTTTAAAAATAAATGCTGTAATAAAACTAATATTATAGTGAGGACAGGGATCTTTCTTAGCTTCAGATGTGATCTTTGTGAAGAAGGCATTATGTCTCAAGTTTTATTGTAGAACCTGGTGATAACTACTCACATTTTAGTAGTGGAAATAATAGAATAACATAAGCCTGCAAGGTGTTTTTAGATATCTCTGGTCTAGATATCCTGTTTTAGGCAAGCAAAATGCTATTATTGCATTTTTACAAATGAGATAGATAAAGCCCACTTTGAACTTGCTTAAAATAATTACGTTAGTAGAGGCAAAGAGGGACTAAATATGTTGCTCCTTTGCCGTTACTAATGCTAGCTTCATTTACATCAGGGTTTCTCAGCCTTGGCACCATTGACATTTTGGGCTAGACAATTCTTTGTTGTGGGCAGCTGCCCTGTGCTTTGTAGGATGTTTAGTAGCATATCTAGTCTTTAACCACTAGATGGCAGTAGCACCCCCCTCCCCACCTCTTGTTCAACCAAAAATGTCTCCACGCATTGCCAAATATCCCTTGGAGGCAAAATCTCCCCTAGTTGAGAACCAGTGCTTTACACCACAAATATATATCACATATACCTCCAGTTAGCTTCCTGTCCACCTTAGTTTTACAGACTTCTCTTTGGCATATGGGCATCTTCTACCTCTAAGCCAGGTTCTGTTCTCATCTGGTCAACACTTTCTTAAGCATCTTATTTTGCTGCCTGACGTTTACATTTATTATGTTTTTTACTTTAAGATGGCAATGGATATCTTGGGTTATATTGGTAATTACGTTTACACCTAATATATCCCCAGTTTTTTTTTGACAGCTTACCTCATACAATCAGATTTATTTCTATAAACTAAGTATTGTATTTATCAGTTAACTATAGCTCTGATAATTATTTTAACCTAGATACATGCTGGTAAATTGAATTATATTACCCTGACTATACACAAGAACATGTAGAATGGTGTTTTTATATCCTTGTTTATAGTTCAGCAAGATTCTGTATTTCAAGTTTGATAAATCATAAATATTTATTTCTAAAAGGCTTATTCAGTTTCTGTATTTGTAATATATTTGCTCTTATTATTTTGGGGATCATGAAAAAGGGATTATTTGGTAGTGATTTATATAATCTTTCATAAATATTGTTAGCTTATTTCATAATCTCAGATATTTCATTTTTAAATTAAGTATACCTGAGACAGATATTTTTGTAGTAAGTTTTGAAATTTTGTATTTTTAATTATTTTATTCAAGTATTTGAGCATTTTACTAGGTGTTTTATAGGCACAAAATTGATGTGATTTTTTCTGAAGTAGAATTACATTCTAATGGGTATTTCAATATATTTTACTCATAGAATCTGTGTCATTGTTGAATCTACATTCAATAACTGGGAACTACAGTATTTTTAAAACACCATTTTCTAAATTAATTAATTACTTACTTTATTTGAGACAGAGTCTCACCCTATTGCCCAGGCTGGCGTGCAGTGGTGTGATCTCGACTCACTGCAACCTCCGCCTTTCAGGTTCAAGCAATTTTCCTGCCTTGGTCCCCCAGGTGGCTGGGACTACAGACATGCGCCACCATGCCTAGCTAATTTTTGCATTTTTAGTAGAGATGGTGTTTCATCATGTTGGCCAGGCTGGTCTTGAACTCCTGACCTCAGGTGATCCACCCGCCTTGGCTTCTCAAAGTGCTGGGATTACAGACGTGAGCCACTGCGCCTGGCCCCGTTTTCTAAAATTTTGTAATCATTAATTTTCATAAAGGTGCTTTGAAATTCCTAATAATATCAAGTCTAGTATTCCAAATTAATATGAATGATTTGGTGTGCAAAGAGATGAGGAGTTACTTAAGTTTCTGAATTATTGCTGTCTAAAAACAGAAGAGTTGATACATGTTGTTTTCTTATTAGACAAAATTGGGTCTTGATTTCCAGGCAAGAGAATGTGAATAATATATAATATCTATTATACAAATAAAATTACATATTAAAGCTTTTTAGAATTTATCATTAGGTACCTATTAGGAGATATTTTAAAAGTATACCATCATTCAACTTTTCTAGATTTAATAACTTAGATTGATATTGGTTTCTAAGTGGTCTTGTAGTCACTTACTATAAACAAGTAGGAAACGGAACTAAACGATGATTTGTCTGTAAGTATGAAATTTCCTTGGCAGAGGTTGCAAATGCGGTTGGATGTGCATAGTGTGTTTCAAGCTACACAAACTTACTCTTTTTCTTGAGCCTATTCTCTCTTGCTGACACTCCTTTCTCCCCTTACTTTTTTTGACCCTTTACTACTGTAATGAGCCACTGTTACTTAAAGGCCTGTGACTTTTCTGTCAAATAAGCTTTACTAGGAAAATGACTATATTTTATCAGATTCTCTTCATTAATGGGTTGACAATGGGAAAATGTTGCAGTTTCAACATTCCAAAAAAACTTATATTGAAAGCCAGTCTAAAGAGATTTATTTGTGATTATTCTGAAGCATGTATGTTACCTAAATAAATCTCTCAGGGCAAATATATGGAAGAAAATTTCCACTGAAAAATTATATATTTGATTTTATACTTACTCATGCGTCAATACAAAACTTGAGGGAAAATAATGTGCATTATTTTCTTACACGTGGCACAGTTAAAACATGTTTCCTATCAATTCCAATGATTTTTTCTTTCTTAGCAAAACTTAAGTTATATCGAATCGTCATTGTATGGACTTCTGTTTGAAATAAGCAATCCTGTGATTATGATTTTTGCAGTTTTAAATAATTTATAAAAATCTGTTTGAGCTGGGTGCAATGGATTGCACCCTTCATCTCAGCTACTCAGGAGGCTGTGATGGGAGAACTGCTTGAACTCAGGAGTTCAAGGCTGCAGTGCTATGACTGCACCTGTGAATAGCCACTGCGTTCCAGCTTGGGCGAGATAGCAAGACTCCATATCTAATTTTAAAAATTAAATTAAAAATTTGTTAGAATGCAATTTGACTTGGATAATTAAAAAATACTAGTATTGAGACACTTAGCAATTTTTCCTTCCTAAGTATTTTTCTCATAATATGACCCCACCCTCCCTAATGCACACACTGAATTGGGAGACTTGCCTCTCCTTTAGCACATCCTATATTTTTCTACTCCTGTGTTTTTGCTCATATTCACTTCATGCTGCAAATCTGCATGAGTGAATATTACCCATCCTTCAAGGCTTACAATGTTCATTCCTCTATAATCAATTTTAAGACACTCAGGTAATACCTTTTCTTTTTTTACTGTGTACTCAGAATACGTTTAAAATCCCCAAGTGAGATTTATCCCTGGGTTACAAGGTTGGTATAAACATATGCAGATCAATCAATATGATATACCACATTAACACAATAAAAGCTAAAACCACATGATCATCTCCACAGATTCATACAAAGCATTTGGCAAAGTTCAACATCTTTTAGGACAAAAACTTCCAATAAAATAGGTATAGAAGAAAATTTTCTCAACACAAAGGCCATTTATGAAAAGGCCACAGCTAGCATCACAATTAATGGGGAAGAACTAAAAGCTTTTCCTGTAAAATCCAGTACAAGGCAAGGATTCCCCTTCTTGGTGCTTCTATTCAACATAATACTGGAGCTACTAGCAAGAGCAATCAGACAAGAAAAAGAAATAAAAGGCATCTAAAATGGAAAACAAGTAGTAGAATTATCTCTGTTTGCAGATGACATGATCCTATATGTAGAAGAAGACTGTTATATCAAAAAAACATGTTAATTCAATAAAGTTGTGGGATGCAAAGTCAACATACAGAAATCAGTTACATTTCTTTACACCAGTCAATAACAGCCTATCTGAAAAGAAAATGAAGACAACAATCTCATTTACAATAGCATCAAAAAGAATAAAATACCTAGGAATAAATTTAACCAAGATGGAAGAAATTGAAGATGATAACAAATAAATGGAAAGGTATTCCATGTTAATGAATTGGAAGATTTACATTGTTAAGATGTCCATACTGCCCAAAGCGATACACAGATTTGGTGCAATCCCTATCCAAATACCAATGATGTTTTTTACAGAACTAGAGAAAAACAATTCTAAAATTTGTAGGGGACTAAAAACCCTGAAAGAGCCAAAGCAATTTTGAGGAAGAAGAACAAAGTTGGAAGCATCACACTTCCTGGTTTCAAGTTATATTACTAAGCTGTAGTAATTAAAATGGTGTAGTACTGACATAGAAACATACACATAGACCAGTGGACCAGAGTAGAGGGCCCAGAAATAAACCCAAGCATGTATGTTCAAATTTTTGACATGGGCACCAAGAATACACAATGGGGAGAAGATAATCTTTTCAGTAAATGATGTTGGGGAAACTTGAATATCCACATACAAAAGAATGAAATTGGACCCTTATACCATACACAAAAATCCACTTAAAATAGATATGTTGGTCTTGGCAGTGATCTTTTTGATGTTACATCAAAAGCTCAGCCAACAACAGCAATAATAGACAACTGGGACTACATGAAACTAAAAAGCTTCTGCACAACAGGAAACAATCAACAAAATGAAAAGGCAGATTGGGAGAAAATATTTGCAAAGCACATATCTGATAAGGTGTATAATATTAAAGGAATTCACAACTCAGTAGCAAAAATCAAAACAAAAACAAATAATCCAAGGACTTGAATAGACTTTTTTTTTTTTTTTTTTTTTTTTCAAAGAAGCCATGAAAGTGGTCAACAGGTGGCCGGGCATGGTGGCTCGCGCCTGTAATCCCAACACTTTGGGAGGCCAAGGTGGGTGGATCACCTGAGGTCAGGAGTTTGAGACCAGCCTGAACAACATGGAGAAACCCCGTCTCTACTAAAAAAAGAAGAAGAAGAAAAAAAATACAAAATTAGCTGGGTGTGCTGGCACATGCCTGTAATCTCAGCTACTTGGGAGGCTGAGGCAGGAGAATCACTTGAACCTGGGAGGCGGAGGTTGCGGTGAGCTGAGATTGCACCATTGCACTCCAGCCTGGGCAATGAGAGGGAAACTCTGTCTCAAAAAAAAAAAAAAAAAAAAAAAAGGTCAAAAGGTGTATGAAAAGGTGCTCAACATCACCAGTCACAGAGAAATGAAAATTAAAACGTCATTGAGATATTACCTCATGCATATTAAGATGGCTATTATCGAAAATACAAAATAACATACAAAATAGTTGGTGAAGGTGTGGAGAGTAAGGGTGTCCCACCGTTGGTAGGAATGTAAATTGGTGCAACCATTATGGAAAACAGTATGGAGGCTCCTCAAAAGATTAAAAACAAAACTATTATATGACTCAGCAGTTCCTCTAAGTATATACCAAAAGAAATGAAATTAGTACCTCATAGAGAAATGTATGCTCCCATGTTCATTACAGCATTATTTCCAACAGCCTACATATGGAAACCACCTAAATGTCCTTCAGTGGGTCAATGAATTAAGAAATTATGGTATATTTATGCAACAGAATATTATTCAGGCTTAGAAAAAAAGATCCTGTCATTTATAACAACATGGATGGAGCTGGAGGGCATTGTACTAAGCAAGGTCAGTCAGACACAGAAAGAGAAATGGTGTGTGATTTCACTTACATGTGGAATCTCAAAAAGTTGAGTACACAGAAACAATGCAAAAAACACCTATTATGAAGCTACTTGATTAATAAGCTCTTTTAAATGGGGGAGAAACAAACCCAGTTGGTAACTCATTAATAACAACTTTTGATTATAGGTGATAAACGAATTCTGTACCTCCTTATTATAATTGAAACAGATATAAATTACTCTGTCAGTTCTAACTGTACAGTCTTCTGTGGTTAGAAATATGAAAAAATTAGCAAGCTCAGGTCAGAGGAGAGCATGCTTTTTGTCCCCCCTCTCAGTTGTGGGTATTCAAAGGGATTTGTTTTGTTGAAACTAGAAGCTACTGTTGAGGACTAGGAAGAAGGTTACCAGTGCTGAGGATGGGGGATTTGGGGAGATGTAGGTTAAAGAGCACAAATTTGCAGTTACGTAGGCTGAATAAGTCTGGAGGTCTAATGTACAGCACAATGACTGTACTTAATAATATTGTTTTATATACTGGAAGTTTGCCAAGAGAGTAGATTTCAGATGTTCTTGACACACATGTACACACATACAAGGTAACTGTGAGGAGATGGATAATGTTAATTTGCTTTACCATAGTAATCATTTCACTATGTATATCACACATTGTGTTATAATGTTATATACTTTACATATCAAAAAATTTCAATTAATTTTTCATTCTGTTGAGTAAATGCATTCCAATTAGGATATCTATAAAGTGAATATACAAATATATTGATTAGTATGATTTATTTATATTTACATATTATATACATTAGGAAGTTATAATGCTTAAGAACACAATTATTTACAAAGCTTTTGTTTATTAAAATAATTTTTATAATCTCTAATTACATGGACAGTGTTGTACAACCACCTCCACTATTTCCAAAACCTTTTCATCATCGCAAACAGAAATCATTTAACCACTAAGCAGTAACTTCCATTTTCTTCCACACTGTAGCCCTGGGTGACCTCTAATCCACTTTTGGTCACCATGATTTTTTTCTATTTTAAATATTTCATGTAAGTGGAATCATACAATATTTTCCTTTTGTGTCTGGCTTATTTCGCTTAGCATAATGCTTTTGAGGTTCTTCCATTTGGTAGCACATATCAAAACTTCATTCCTTTTTATATTTGGATAATATATGTATATACAACCTTTTGTTTATCTACTCACCTGTTGATGGAAACTTGTATTGTCTTTACCTTTTAATTTTTGTGAAGAATGCGTCAGTGAACATTGACATACAAGTGTCTGTTTGAGTAGCTGTTTTCAGGTTTTTGGAGTGTGTACCTAGAAATGGAACTTCTGGGTCATGTGGTAATTCTGTATTTGGCTTTTTGAGGTACTGTTAACCTTTTATCTATAGTGGCTGCACTGTTTTACATTTCTAACAGCAATGTGCATGTTCTGATTTATCCACATTCTCACCAACACTTGTTATTTTCTGTGTTTTTTTTTTTAAATTATAGTCACCCTAGTTAGTATGAAGTGGTATCTCCATTTGATTTTGATTGCATTTGTTTAATGATTAATGATAGTGAACATCTTTTCATGTGCTTATTGGCCATTTGTATATCTTCCTTGGAGAAATGTTTATTCCAGTCTTTTTACTTTTGAATTTGGGTTTTTTTGTTGTTGTTAAGTTGTATCCATTTTAACAATATATTCTGGATATAAATAGATACATATCCAGGCTTATATCAGATGTATAATTTGCAAACATTTTCTCCCATTCTATAGGTTGTCTTTTCACTTTCTTGATAATGTTCTGTCATGCACAAAGGTTTTTAATTTTGGTTAAGTCCAAACTATGTAGTTTTTCTTTTGTTGCTTATGCTTTTGGTGTCAAAACTAAAAATCTACTGCTAAATCTAAGATCACAAAGCCTTATGTTTTCTTCTAAGACTTCTATGGTTTTACATGTTACAGGTTGTTTATTCATTTTTTGTTGATCTTTGTATATGGTATGAGGTAGGCATTCAGTTTCATGGTTTTACATGTGGAAAACCAGCTGTCCCACCTCTCTTTCTTAAAGAGAGTATTCTTTTCCTCATTGAATGGGCTTGGCATTCTTGTGGAAAAGAAATCAATTTGCTATAGATGTATGACTTTATTTTATGTACTCTTAATTCTATTCTGTTGGTGTTTGTGTCCATCTTTATGCCAGTACCACCTATTTTGATTACTGTAGCTTTGTAGTAAGTTTTGAAAAGTAAAAAGTGTGACTCTTTCAATTTTTTTCTTTTTTCAAGATTGTTTTGACTCTTTAGGCCTGTTGAAATGTCACTTGAATTTGAAGAGCACATTTTCATTTCTGTGGAAAACGCTGTTGGAATTTTCATAGAGATTGCATTGAATCTGTAGATTGTTCTGGGAGTATTGACATCTTAACACATTGAGTTTTCCTATCCATGAACATATGATGTCTTTCCATCTTTTTTTTTTTTTTCAAATAAATCGATGTTCAGTATACAGATGATTCACCTTGGTTAAATTAATTCCTACATATTTTGTTCCTCTAGATGCTATTGCACTTTTTTTTTCTTTTTTTTTTTTTGAGACAGAGTTTCACTCTGTTGCTCAGTCTGGAGTACAGTGGTATGATCATGGCTCACTATAGCCTTGACCTCCCAGGCTCAAGCAATCCTCCCACCTCAGCCTCCTAAGGAGCTGGGACTACAGGCATGTGCCACTATATTTGGCTAATTATTAAATTTTTTTATGGAGATAAGGTCTTGCTTTCTTGCCCAGGCTGATCTCGAACTCCTGGGCTCAAGCTATCCTCATACCTCTACCTCCCAAAGTGCTGGAATTACAGGTGTGAGCCACCGTGCCTAACCCTATTGTAAGTTTTTAAAAATGTCCTTTCCTTTTTTTTCTTTGATTTTTATTGCTGGTGTATAGAGGCAAAACTGAATTTTTGTGTTGATAATTTCACCAAAAATAGTAAATTATTAGGAATACATTTAACAAAAGCCATGCAAGATCTCTATACTGAATACTACAGGACATTGTTAAGATTCATTTAAGGATGAATAAATGGAGAGATTTACAGTGTTTATGAATCAGAAGATTCAATTTGGTTAAGATGTCATTTCTTCCCTGACCTATTAATTGATTCAGTGTAATCCTCATTAAAATCTCAGCAGGCTTATTTTTAATAGAAATTGGCAAGCTGATTTTAAAATTTATGTGGAAATGTAAATGCTACGTTAGCTAAAAGTGTTTTGAAAAAGAAGAATAAAGTCTGAGGACTTACACAGCCTGTTTCCAAAATGTATAAAGTTATAGTAATTGAGACTATTCTATTAGCAGGAAGAAAGACATATATGTCAATGCAACAGATTAGTGAGAAAAGAAATTGTGTGTGTGTGTGTATATACATATATATATACAGTCCTGTGTGTGTGTGTGTGTGTGTGTATATATGTGTATATATATATATATATACACAGTCCTGTGCTTCATACCATAGAAATTAATAAAGCTGAAGTGGTTTGTATACCTAAAAATAAGAGCTGAAACCATAAAACTTGTCTAAGAAAACATAATAGAAAATTGTAATGACTTTAGGAAAATATTCCTTAAATAGGTCACAAAAAGCACAAATTATATAATTTTTAAATGGAGAATTTTGACATTACTAAAATAAAGAACTTTGGTCTTCAAAAGAAATTGTTTAGAAAATGAAAAAGCCAAACTTGTAGAAAATATTTGTAATACATATATCCAACCAAGACTATTTATTTAGAATATGTAAGTAACTTCTTACAAGGCAGTAATGAGTCAAACAGCTCAGTGCAAACAAGAATAAAAGATTTGAACAGACACTTCACCAAAGAAGGTATACAGATAGCAATAAACAAAAGAAAAGATCTTCATCATCTTTGTGTTGTTAGAGAAATGCCAGTTAAAATGATGAGACACACACTTCAGAAAGGCTAAATTAAGAAGACTGACAATGCCTAGTCCAAGGCGGATATGGAGCAAATGGACTTCTCATTCATTTCTGGTAGGAATAGAAGATGTTACAGTTTGACAGTTCTTACAAAGCTAAACATGCATTTGCCATGTGATACAGTCATTCCACTCTCCTAGTTATTTACCCAAGAGTTAGGAAAACATGTCAATACAAATGTTCAGAGCAGCATCATTCATGATAGCCAAAAACTGGAAACAACCCAGATATCCATCACCTTGTAAATGTGTAAACAATTTGTGGTATATACATACAACGGAATCCTAGTGAGCAATGAAAAGGAACATACTACTAATATATGCACCAGGATAGATTCATCTCAAAAATCTTATGTAAAGTATTTCTTTATTTTTTATTTTTAAAGTATTTCTTAGGTAGCTAGTAAAGGTACAACTATAGTCGTAGAAAGCAGATCACTGTTGCCAGAATGCTGACGGAGGGAATTGACTGCAAATGGTAGCAAGAAACTTTTTCAGGTCCTTGAAATGTTCAATATCATTATTTTGGTCATGGTTATGTAACTGTATATATTTGTCAAGAATTGTTGGTTAATTTTATTCATTATACATTATCCCTCCATAAAGCTGAACAAGAAAAAAAAAGCATTTTTAAAACTGAAGCTTCTTTTAAGTCATAGGAAGGTTGGATAGAATCACTGGTTTTATTCTTTTTCTGGACTTTCACAAACAAGGGTCTACATGTCTTTGGTAGGAAAAGAAGAAAGGTCATCAATAAGAAGGTAGATATCTAGCCTCACTTGTTGGTTAAAGATTAAAATTATGTTTAGAAAAGAAGTAATTTTGCTTAATAAAAAGTTACATTAGGTTTAATACATTGAATGTTTAATTTTTAGCTTCTTAGTAACGATTGTCATCATTTTAATTGGCTTTAGAAATACAAACCTGGTCGATGTGATGATATTTTGAAATGGAAGCCTCCCAGTCTGAATTCTGTGGATTTTCGTCTAAAAATAACAAGAATGGGAGGAGAGGGGTAAGTATGCACTTTTGTACTTTTTGCATGAAATAATACTGTTTGTGTAAGACTTCACCTTTTACAGGGTATTTCATATATACTTTATAATACTTTAAAGAAATTAACTAAAATACTTTATTTTACAAAATATTTTACATATATACTTATACATCAATTTCATTTTCAGAGATTACTCCTTTGACCTGTGTCAGCTAACATTTAGCAGTTTCCTTTAAACTTCACTGATCTTTGTTTTAAAATCATTTTCATTAATATAATAATATATTATTATATTAATAGCAACATAAAAGGTAATAATAATATTAAAAAATGAACTTTGGCTGGGCATGGTGGCTCATGCCTGTAATCCTAGCACTTTGGGAGGCCAAGATAGGCAGATTGCTTGAGCTCAGGAGTTCGAGAGTAGCCTGGGCAACATGACGAAACCCCCTCTCTACCAAAAATACAAAAATCAGCTGGGCTTGGTGGCACATACCTGTGGTCCCAGCTACTTGGGAGGCTGAGGTGGGAGGATTGTTTGAGCCTGGGAGGCAGAGGTTACAGTGAGCTGAGATTGCACCCTGCTGCACTCCAGCCTGGGTGACAGAGTGAGACCACTTCCCCTGCTGCACCCCCCCCCCCCCCAACAAAGAAAAGAACTTTGTTAAATTGTAAAGTGAAAATTTTACTAAATTTTGAGATTTTACTGAAAAATAATTCTCTTATATGAATTATAGATCTAGATATAAGATATGATCATTGGTATTATAATTAAGCATATCGAAATAAGTCTTTTTTACTTTGAAGGAAATTACTTCATGTTTGCATTTGCAGAGCAAATATTTTCTATACTTTTGTAGGGTAAGTTCTTAACTGTTGACTTTCATTCAGATTTTTCATAGTGTTTATTAAGTGTTAATTTTTTAATTTATTGGTTAATCTTCCTTTTATGACTTTTTTGGTTGCTATCTTAGAATAAAAGATGCTTTAGCATGAATATTTTCAACATTTTTCCAAACCTTTGTTTTTATTTCACTTTTGTCCTATAAATTTTTAAGTATCTTGGCTAAGTAAATACATTACAACAAAATAAGAAATCCTTAATCAAGGAAATCAGAAAGAGAAAGTAAGTAAGATAACACTAGCAAAGAGATTAAAGCTTACCAGTGCATCCTGTGAAATTTTTACTTATCAAAGGTAAAGCACAGATAGCATTTTTGCTAGCTGATGGAACAGGGGATATATGGAGTCCAGACTCCAAAAGATTAAAATATATTAAGAAACTATGGATTATCAAAGAAAGGAAACTGTGCATTGTGGTGAATCTTAAGTGAAAAGGTGGGTTTAATAAAGCATGTGGGTATTCGTTTTCAAACAACAGGGTATTTAACATTTTATTTGAGGCTGGGTGCAGTGGCTCATGCCTGTAATTCCAGCACTTTGGGAGGCCAAGGTGGGAGGATCACTTGAGGCCAGAAATTTGAGACCAGTCTGGGCAAAATAAGGAGGCCCTGTTTCTAAAACAAACAAAAATTAGCTGGGTATGGTGGTGCATGCCTGTGGCTCCAGCTACTTGGGAGGCTGAGGTGGCAGGATTGCTTGAGCCCGGAGCAAGACTCTGTCTCAAAAAAAAAAAAAAAAAGAAACACACACACACACACACACACACACACACACACACACACACACACACACACACACACACACACACACACACACACACACACACACACTATCCCTAAATGTATGTGGCTTAATTTACAATTGGGACTTAATGGCAAAAAGTTGTTAGAACAATTATCTGGAACCCCCAAGAATATATTGAGCTCTATATGAGTCTGATTATAATCCAAGGATAGAAAAATTTGAGACTATATAGCTGGAATACACACACATGAATGACTTTCAGGATAGTTTCAAAAATATCTTTCTCTTATCTAAACATTGGATAAATATTGATATGTTGAACATTCAAGATTAGTCTTCCTGACAAAGTGCCCAGTGTACAGATTTTCTCAGTTGCCAGTCAAATGTGGGATTGTTTATCACTAATCATGCAAGTTGGGTGTAGGTTTGATATGTTCTTCTGTAAGTGCCTTATAGAAGACCATCTCACTATTAGAAAAATTGAGGCTAAGAAACTAATTCTAGTGGGGCTACCCTGTTTTTTTTTTTTTTTTTTTTTTGACACAAGTGAATATAGTTCTTTGAAAAATAGGACTTCAAAGATGAAGTAAAATTTGTTAAACTGCTTCATTACCAAATCTTCTATTTTTCTTAATGCTATATTTATATTTGGTTAAAGAGGATAGACTCTCGGATTGTTTCATTGGGTTTTTAAAAAATAACTTACTTTTGCCTTTTACAGTCAGTTCTTAGTGGCACTTAAAGGCTTCATGAGGCTAAACATAGAATACTCATTTCTCTAATAGTAAAAAATGTTATTTTTTCTTGCAGTTTCCTATTGTAATTAAACATAGCATGATGTAATTCAGTTTAGTAGTTTGTCATCCTAGTTTTGCCTTTATTCATAGTACGTTTTAAATATATTTTGTTCTTTTAAAATTTTACCTATTTAATGTCTTCTTCCTAAAAAATGGAATTACTTTTGAGTCTAGTGCATCTTTAAAACTCATCCAAATGTTTCTCTAAGGTGATTTTCAGATAGGAATATGCAATTTACATCAGTGTATGTACATTATTTGTGTAATAGGAGTCAATTTTCAAAAATAGAATATTTAATATGAGATATAACATGGTAACTATTATGTGAAACATATTCAGTTAGCCAGAGTAATATGCTTTTTCTAAATGTAAAGAATGTGTGCATTATAGCAGTCTTTACTGAATAAATGAGTTTATATCTAATGCTTAGCATTAACTCAGTATTTTAGAGAACACTGTAAGAAATATGCCTATAATAGTTTGAAAGGGGAGTAGCTATGTCTCTGAATCATTAAGCATGCACTAGTGAAGTGGGACTAAGCTATTAAAACACCATGAGAGAAGCTCATTTCTTTGATTGTACTTCCAAATATTTCTACAAAGCCTAAAATGGAATGGAATATCTTGAAGGTATAATATAAATAGTAGTCTTTGAAAATGACTACAGTAGTTTTCTAAGAAATGAAGACTTAGGCATTCTAGGTATGTTTTTGAGTTTGACTTTAATGAGGTGCTAATAGTATAGATTTCTGTTAGATTGAAATTTAATACAAATAGAAAAATCTGTTCTATGTGTTGAGTGCCCTGTTGATGGCAATTAAAACCTATACTTTGCTCTTTTCATCTCCCATTATCATTTCTGAAAATTTGAGATATATTAACATTGATTTATCATGGCCTGATATAACTTTTGTATGTCTTAGCAATTTATATTGTGTTGAGTTTTATACACAACATAGATTTTCATCTGAGAGCTATTTGTTGTTTTAAAAATATGATGGCTTTATATTAACTAACTTATGACCTAAAACCATGGTCATTGTCAAAAGCTAGAATTACAAAAGTAGTCTGTACTCTGGAAATTGCAAACTCCTGAGTACGATGTCAGTGATATATAGTGATTGGTATAAACTTATTATTTGTACAGAATAGTATTTTAGAGTGCAGGTTTTAAAGCTGGACTGCCTAGGTTATCTCCTTACTGTCTGTGTGATTGAGCACATTACTTTTGCTGTGTGTCAAGTTCTTCATCAATAAAATAAGTTGGCCTCGTAAGACTTCTGTAAGGATTAAATAAGCTAATGTATGTAAAATGTTTAGAACAGAACCTGGTACATGGTAAACGTTTAAATGTTTGCCATTATTTTTATTGTTTTAATCAAAACAAATTTAAAAGTGCGTCTTCCCTTCTTGCTGCCTCTGCAATACTATCTGTTACTTGCTGCACTAAGTCCAACTTTCTGTGTGAATCATTTCCTATTTGATTCCAATCTCTGTTAATTTTCTCTTTTAAAATGCATATATCTTTAGCTTATTTGTGTAATTTATCATAACTGTTAAACACCTGGAGAGCAAGAGCACAGCAAAGTCAGTAACTTTTCATTATAGAGGTTTTTGTAACAAGTCTCTTAAAATAACCTTGACAGTATATATACTGGTATATATAGCATATAGTGGTTAAGAACATAGGTTATTAGCCAAGTTTGCCCAGAACCAAATCCAAGTTCCACTACTTATTTGCTGTGTGGTCTTGTTACTTAACCTACCTAACCTTCCTCATCTGTAAAATGTCCACAGGAATAATGTTTATTTTGTAGATTTGTTGTGCTGAAGACTTATTTATACTCAATATTTAATTGTATGGGTAAACAAAGTAAATATAAGTCTGCCTTTGTAGAATTTACAAGCTAATGGGCTAAGATGAAAAAATAATACTGCTTTATCAGGTTTTGAGGGGATTAAATAAATGATGCATGTAAATTCAGCGTAAAACTCAATAAATAAATGTTTGCTTTAAAAATGGTTATAGTTATTAATTGAACCTCAGCAGAATGTATGGTTAAGTCATGGATTAAAAACATAACTCTGTATTATCAAGTGGAAAAAAAGTGCCCTGAATGAAGAAGCCTCACTTTGCTGTGAAAATATAAAAATTTTTGTCCTTCTAATAAAAAATATACATTCTAAAACAAGAATGAAATGTAATTTTTTTTTTTTTTTTTTTTTTGAGATGGAGTCTCACTCTGTCTCCTAGGCTGGAGTGCAGTGGTGGGATCTCAGCTCACTGCAAGCTCCGCCTCCCGGGTTCATGCCATTCTCCTGCCTCAGCCTCCCGAGTAGCTATGACTACAGGCACCTGCCACCATGCCCGGCTAATTTTTTGTATTTTTAGTAGAGATGGGGTTTCACCGCATTAGCCAGGATGGTTTCTATCTCCTGACCTGATGATCTACCCACCTCGGCCTCCCAAAGTGCTGGGATTACAGGTGTGAGCCACCGCACCTGGCCCAAAATGTAATTTTTTTACCTATCACATTGGAAATAATAACATTGTCCCTTTTGGTTAGAATGTGAGCAAACAGATAGTCTCCTAAACTGTTTGGTAGGAACAGACGTTGGTACAACTCTTTCAATGGGCAATAAGGTAGTATATGTCCTGAGAAAATATGCTCCAATTTTGTGAAAGGAGAGATGTTGTTTGTCTTCTACATAGTTGTATTCTTAGTACATAGCATGGTGACTTGTTTATAGTAGGCACTCCAGAAATATTCAGTGATGGAATGTATATACAAACAAATAAGAATATGTAAAAGTATGTGTATAATAATTTTATTGAAGCATCATTATAATAGTGAGAAACTGGAAATATTCAGTGTCTTTTTCACTGTAAAAGTCTTTTGTAAAATATAGTTGTATACATGTGTCTTCCTGTATGTGTTTCCAGGAAAGTTGCTAATAGTGTTCTAAAAATCTCTAATAGTATCTTTTAGAAATTGGTCTAGTCTGTTGAGATACAAGATTTCCTAGAGCTTTGAGGTTGAACTCAGACCTAGCATCTACATTTGTCGTTTGATTTTACATTCACACATAGTTTTGTGATGTTAATAGACATACCAGTTTGGATTTAGTTAAAAACAGAAACACAGCAAATATTTTAACAGAATGAATTTAGTGTGAAGAATTGTCTGTTACGAAAGAACTGAAGAGAGGAAAAAGTCTTGGAGAGGAAGCAAGCACTGCAGGAAGTGTCTACCATGCAGCAAACTGGGGTAACAAAGAAATGAGGGTAGATTATTAAAATTTAGAAGATTGGAGGAGGCCTTATAGGGTTCATAAGAAGCCAGTTGCTGCCCCGCTGTCATTCTTGCCACAAGATCTTGGAGGAAGGATTCAGAGGCTCCAGACAATTGATATACTGGGTTATAAGGCCCAAGTGGCAGAGCAACTTACACTACAGCCTGAACTTGCTGCAGAGCCATCTTTTGTTCTGATTTCAACTTAAAAATGGTAGCCTAACAGGTTCCTTGGTCAATGAGTTGGAGTACTGCTTCAAAATCCACAGTGATTGTTAATCTTTGTAACGTCCTTTTTAGGATCCACTGATAGTGCAAGTACAGTAATTTGTCTCTGACACCTTGGAGAAGCTATCCTGATAGGCTTCCAACCATTGGACCCCTAGAAATCTTACTTAGGCAATGGGCTCTTAATTTTTGTGGGTTTTATGTCTTCTGTCTTACATGTGTCTTAGTAAGATGTCTAAAGAACTTTATACTTCCTCCTTATCACTCTTAATAAGTACAAAATCATCGGCATTGTTGATCAGTGATTTGTTCTGTGTAGTGTCAGAGTGACCACTGTCTCTGAAAAAAATTAAAAAGAAAGACAATAACAAGTGATAGAGAGAAATTGGAGTCCTTACACATGGATGTTGAGATTGTAAGTTGGTGCAGCCACTGTGGCAAACAGTTACATAGTTCCTCAAAATGTTTAAGATAGACTTACCATATGACTCAGCAATTCCACTCTCAAGTATATACCCAAGAGAAATGAAAACATATGCCCACACAAAACTTGTACGTAAATCTTCTTATCAGCACTATTCATAATAGCCAAAGGGTGGAAACAACCCAAATATTTATCACCTGACACATGGATAAATACACAAACAAAATAACTCTTCCACCAGGCACAATGCCTTACTCCTGTAGTCCCAGCACTTTGAGATGTCTGAGGTGGGCGTATTGCTTGAGTCCAGGAGTTTGAGACCAGCCTGGGCAACCTGGTGAAACCCCATTTCTAACAAGAAAAAAAAAAAAAAGCTGGCCATGATGGCACATGCCTGTAGTCCTAGCTACTCGGAGGCTAAGGTGGGAGGAACACCTGAGCCTGGGAAGGTTGGGGCTACAGTGAGCTGTGGTAGGGCCACTGCACTCCAGCCTGAGTGACAGAGTGAGACCCTTTCTTAAAAAAAAGGAAAAAGAAAATGCCTTTCATTTAGACGACTATAGTGGATCCTCTTAAGCAAAGAGACTCTGGATATTATGCCAACTGGATTTCAATTCCAGCTCTGCCACTCTTTACTCAGGTTATCTCTCTGTTGCTTGTGTTTCCGTAGCTTCATTATGTGGGTAATAGTGCCTACCTCGTGTGGGACTTTAATGACATAATACATGTAAGTCCTTTAAACTACTGCATGTTACATAATAAATACTAAATATATATTTACTATTTTTTAAAAAGACCACTGTCTCTGTAGATTCTACTGTGGCAGAGAGCAGAAAAGCAGTATGCTATGGCTGCAAGATATACTATTGGTCATTCTAGGCAAAGGCAGATGTCTTCTGATAGTACCACAGATTGGTACAGAGAAAAAAGTATTTGCCAACTTGTTGTATATAAGATTTTGGAGGCTATGTTGATTTGTTTCGTTAAAGACAGCACATCTGAAATGGCAGCTGCACTTGGTTTAACAACATGATTAAATTTATGATAATCAAAAATCATTCTAAATCTTTGATGGTGGTACTAATTTTTGTATTTCCCTTGGAGATACATTATTGCTTTTGGTTTATTTCCCTGGTAGGAAGGGCTGGTTGAAGGGGCTTTTATTTGGCCTTTCCTAGCATAATGACCCTTATTCCATGGGTCAGACAGCCAATGTGGAAATTCATTTTCCAAGTATTTCTCTTCCAGTTATACATCCAGTAACTGGAAAATAACCACAGGTTGTATTTGTGGACATACCATCCCACTTAGATTTAAACTTGAGCCAGTAATCCATTTATCACCTGATTACCCTAAGCTCTCCATTTAACTTACAGACTGCAGTGGCATTTTGGGTTCCTGGCAATTCGTGTCTGTTTAAAGTAAGTGTCTGGTAATCCCCTAGTGGTCTGGGTGTTCTTTCTTTTGGATTATAATTTTTTTATTAGATTTTTCTTTTGAAAGAAAGAACACCCATACCACTAGGGGATTACCAGACACTTACTTTAAACAGACACGACCACTAGGGGATTACCCGTAGGGGATTACCAGAACAATCACTTTAGCAAATGCTGCTCATCCTTTGAAAAACAGTTGGAAGATTTACAGCAAGGGTCAGCACATTTTTTCTATGAAAGGCCAGATAGTAAATATTTTAGGGTTTGTTGCCTATGTATCTCAACTACTCAAGTCTACCATTGTGGTGCTAAATCAAAGCTAGACAATATGTGTATGAGTGAGCATGACTGTGTCACAGTGAAACTTTATTTACAAAAACATGTGTGAGGCCAGATGTGGCCTGTAGACTATAGTTTGCCAACTGTGGATTTACAGTACTGTACATGGTTGTAGTAGTATTGCAATGCCTTCTTTAAGGGGATCTGGCCTCCCACTTGTATTGGGAGGCTTAGGTATTTTTGTTGTTGTTTGTTTGTTTTGAGATGGAGTCTTACTCTGTTGCCCAGGCTGGAGTGCAGTGGTGCAATCTCAGCTCACTGTACCCTCCACCTCCCGGGTTCAAGTGATTCTCCTGCTTCAGCCTCCAGAGTAGCTGGGATTACAGGTGCCTGCCACCATGCTGGGCTGATTTTTTATAATTTTAGTAGAGGTAGGGTTTCACAATGTTGGCCAGGCTGGTCGCAAACTTCTGACCTCAAGTGATCCACCTGCCTCGGCCTCCCAAAGTGTTGGGATTACAGGTGTGAGCCAACATGCCTGGCGAGAAGGTTCTGGTTTGTTAACCAAAGGTCTGCAAATTTAAAATTGAGAAATACTAGCTTCCTAGCAAGCAGAATGGAATATATAGAATTGACTGCATGGTCTCCTTTACTTCCTATCGGAAAAGTCTTTTTACTCTGCTGACTAGAGTGTGTGTATGTGTGTTTCTTTTGCTTCAATTCATTTAAAAAAAAAAAAAAAAAAAATAGAATGAGCTGGGTTTGGAAGCTGAAGCAGGAGGATTGCTTGAGCCCTAGGAGTTTCAATCCAGCCTGTGCAATACAGCAAGATCTCATCTCTGGGGAAAAAAAAAAAAATTCGTTTTCTCATGCTTATTTGAATTAGTGTTACTCTTTTTGAGAAGGAAATTATGGTGGTAAAATATTTTTCTGAATGTTGAAAAACTGTTCTTATATAAGGAAGGATTAAGTATAGGGGAAAAAGTCTTATTACTTTGCTGAGCAGCATTTTTCTGTTTTCTACCCTCTGCCTCTTTCTCAAAATGAAATGTTTAATTCTTTCATTTATATTTTATTTAAAAATTATTTTAAAGAAATAGAGATAAAAACACTAATGTAATCACTGTTATTATAGTATGCTTAATGACTAAGCTATTTGGCGTATAGCTGGTTGTATTTTTTTAATGTATAATATAGCTATTTTTATTATTTAGCAAATGACCCATAGTACCTGCTTTCTTATTTGAAAATATTCTCATCACCCAAACATATTTTAAGACAAATGCACAGCAAAAGAAACTACCATCAGAGTGAACAGGCAACCTACAAAATGGGAGAAAATTTTCGCAACCTACTCATCTGACAGAGGGCTAATATCCAGAATCTACAATGAACTCAAACAAATTTACAAGAAAAAAACAAACAACCCCATCAAAAAGTGGGCGAAGGACATGAACAGACACTTCTCAAAAGAAGACATTTATGCAGCCAAAAAACACATGAAAAAATGCTCACCATCACTGGCCATCAGAGAAATGCAAATCAAAACCACAATGAGATACCATCTCACACCAGTTAGAATGGCAATCATTAAAAAGTCAGGAAACAACAGGTGCTGGAGAGGATGTGGAGAAATAGGAAGACTTTTACACTGTTGGTGGGACTGTAAACTAGTTCAACCCTTGTGGAAGTCAGTGTGGCGATTCCTCAGGGATCTAGAACTAGAAATTCCATTCGACCCAGCCATCCCATTGCTGGGTATATGCCCAAAGGACCGTAAATCATGCTGCTATAAAGACACATGCACACGTATGTTTATTGCGGCATTATTCACAATAGCAAAGACTTGGAACCAACCCAAATGTCCAACAATGATAGACTGGATTAAGAAAATGTGGCACATATACACCATGGAATACTATGCAGCCATAAAAAATGATGAGTTCATGTCCTTTGTAGGGACATGGATGAAATTGGAAACCATCATTCTCAGTAAACTATCACAAGAACAAAAAACCAAACACCGCATATTCTCACTCATAGGTGGGAATTGAACAATGAGAACACATGGACACAGGAAGGGGAACATCACACTTCGGGGACTGTTGTGGGGTGGGGGGAGGGGGGAGGGATAGCATTGGGAGATATACCTAATGCTAGATGACGAGTTAGTGGGTGCAGCGCACCAGCATGGCACATGTATACATATGTAACTTACCTGTACATTGCGCACATGTACCATAAAACCTAAAGTATAATTTAAAAAAAAAAAAAAAAGACAAATGCTTCGTTGGCTTTCAGTCTTTGAATGGTTAGTACTCTTAACATTCTTGATTATGTTTTACTTCCAGTGTGCCTAGGAGAGGCAAGGAGGAGCTGTGACTGAACTCTTTTCAGTTCCTTTGCCTGGTTATCTCTTGGGTATTAGTAACTCTTCTTTCCTCTGTTATTTCATCCTTCCTGCATTCAGCAGAAAATCTTTCCCACGCTGCTTACCAAAAACCAACATCATAATCAAAGTGCCTACAAGTAACTAGTAGGAGAAAAGGAGCATGTGGCTTTAAAACATCTACTTACGACCTCACTGGAGTCAAATTACTTATTTTGACTTGTTAATTTACTAAATAGAAGTGTATATCACCTTTGTTGTATAATTTGGTTCTTTGGAATTTAATTTTCATATTCATTTTAACACTGTTCTTTACATTAGAACGTTTTGCTTATGTGATTTTTCTCAATTAATGTATGTTTAATTGCGATTTCTCTAAGTTACCTTTTATGTTATAAAAAGCTTGTTACCTGGTGGATATTATATAGATTAAATATTAGTTAAATTCCTACTTTGAATCACATTGAAGGTGGTGGGGGGAAAATGAAGTAACTTAGGAACATAGGATTTGACTGCAGATCCTCATGAGAGATGAGATGGGAAGAACTGCAAACAAATCTTGAACTCCTTTTTTTATTAGGTTTGTTTTTTGCTGTAATTATGGTTGTGAAATGCCAAACTACTTTAGAAGTGTTGTAGGATTGAACAAATGGGTACTGATGTTGGGAGTCAGGGTTCTCAGTGAGGAAGGAGAAAGATACAAATATGAAATGGAGGAAAACAGTGAAGAACTCTGTGAGATGGATTAGAATTTTTAAAATATTTGAATATATATGTTCACATGTATGTGCATGTATATGAATATATATACATGATTGTGTTTGTGTATGTGATATGTGATACACATAAACTTATTTCCTAGCTCTGTCCACTGACAGGACCTATAAGCAGAGGCACCCTGGTAATAATAAGCATATCGAGCACGAAGATTTTGGTGTCTAACACCATTCCTCACCAAAAAGAACCAGAGATCTTCAGAGAAATGGCATATTCTAGAGCTGGGTAGGGAGGATGCAGGATAGGTGTAGAATACCTTCTTATGCCAGAAAGTAAGAAAGTACATCCCCAACCCAACAAAAACAATGTATGTCAAAAGGATACAGGAGCCAACTTGAAGGTGCTCCCACTGGCCAGATCTGGGATATAGTGTGGACGCCAGAAGGACAGTAATACATTATGAACTTTGCTAAAAATAGGAATCTATGAGTCCATACTGCCATACTGGTAATAAATGAGCAGAAGAGGTGGTTTAGCTTTTAGCAGAATGCTGATGGGTAAATGTTCTAAGAGTCCTGGATTTGGAAAATTATTTTGCTGCCACCATAGTAAAGATCAGCTCAAGTAAGAATAATCAATGGAGTTAATGGGTGAAGCACACCAACATGGCACATGTATACATATGTAACAAACCTGCACATTGTGCACATGTACTCCAGAACTTAAAGTATAATAAAAAATAAATAAAATACAGCAAAAATAAATAAATTAAAAAGAATAATCAATGGATGCTAAGTCTGGGAGGGAAATTTTTATAAGATATTTTCATGGTTGTAAATGTCTTTCTGTGGATTGCTTATAACTTGCAAGGGCAAAATAATAGACTAGAGAGTTGAGAAATTGGACAACCCCTTACTAGCTTATCAGAGTTAACATCAGCAGTGAGGATAAAATGAACATTATGTACTAGGTCAGTACTATACCTAGCATTCTAACTATGGGTGTCTAGCTCTAATCTGATAATGAGGAAGCATTAAACAAATCCCAAATGTGGAACATTCTGTGTTTTTTAAAGGGTCTCTGTATTTTTCAAATATGTCAGTTTCATCAAACAAAATCTGAGGAATTTTTACTTAAAATATACATAATTTCAGATGGTCAGAAACTACCTGGAGCAATAGACACCTTTCAACGAAAGTATAATAGCTCTGAGGCTTGCCTTGCATACTTGACTATCCCCTTCTTGGTTGAGCATTAGTTCATTTATTCCTTTCTGTGTACCGGGCACTGGAGTGTATTCAGTGATTATTTTCTAAATTGAATTTCTGAATTACAATTATCACAGCAGTTGTAAAATTAATTTTGGTAATTTCTTATCAAACAGGCTTGTAATTATTAAGGAACAATTCACAAACACTTTTGCCAAACATTAATCACTTAAGGGCTTTTTGTTTTTCTCTCCCTTATGAGGAGGGAGCATCGACCTTTTAAAATGAAGCAATATAGGGACAAAGACTATCAAATAAGTAAAAACAATCTGAGATAACTGAATTTGAAGTATAGTAAGAAAAAATAGATATGAAATCATTTAAAAATAGTTTTGAAATCTTTTAAATCACTTAAATAACCATGTGTCTGATGTATGGTATACTGAAACTTAAGATAATGCTTATATGACAGATGAAGATTGCCTAAGACTGTTACTTAAACATGTAACAATAGGAGTGAAAGTTGCTTTTTGGAATCTGAGGTTGGAAAATTTCAAAGAGTTTAGGATTAACTTTCGAAAAATTTAGCTACATGGTTGGCCTGTCAAAACTTATAGTGTGACTTCAGATCTTATAGTGTGACTTCAAAATATGTCTTTGTCTTTTCAACCAAATGTATTTTGTTATGTTTGGTAGTTGTTCTTACTTTCATTGAATTTAATCAGAAAATTTAGTCTGTAAAATCTTTTGAAAACATTTTGTTAATCTTGTCTATAACATCATATGTTGTCTTTTCTGGATGTTTCTTAGACATAACAACAGTGAAATTATTTTTACTATTTAAAGAATTCAACATTTTCTCTTTGATTATACAATTAAATACTAAAGTTTATATTAGTAAATTCCTTTACTCTCTTTACTAGTTCTACTCCGTATAGGAGATACTTGAAGCCTTACATTATAATTAAGCTCGCTTTGCATATTTAATACCTTTGTATTTAGATACTAGGTTTGATTTCTCCAGATATACAATTGATATTTCTGTCCCCCAAATCATGCTTTTTGTTATTAAATCATGTACTTCTTTCTTTTTATTGCTTTTAATCCTAAATTCCTCCTAGGTTGATACTGATACTGCCTGTCCTGCTTGCTTTTCCTTGAATTTGTTGTGGATCTTTTCTCCCATTCATGTATCTCCAGCCTTTTTGTTTCACTGTGGTCAGTCACTGCCAAAACTACCATGCTGAGATCCTCTGGTTTTCGGACATAGCAAATACATGATCACATATCCTCAGGGACCAGTAACTGATACACATTTATAGTGTATCAGTGTATAGTTACATGTTTGATAACTAGTCCTTTTGTGAAATTAGTTGGTAATGTAGCAGTGTGGCATAGTGGATGTTAGTTGTTAAAACTGAAAAGTGGTTCATTAAAGACAATTTGTTTTTTTATGATAAAATTTTGTAATTTTTTAGGGTTTTAGTCTGAGGATACAAGAGCCATGAACGCTGTCCATCCAGCGTTTTCCTTGACCTTCACTCTGGACAGCTTCCCCCACGTTGCTAGCACTTAGCTCCAAGTGAACAAACTAGAGTAAACCCCAAAGCCATGCTTTTTAAGTTTTCCTGATTTGATGCTGTCTTATTAAAACCTGGAGGTTATCTATTAAGAATGTAATTATAAAGCATAGTTTGTATGTAGTCAATATAGTCATTATTTTCAAGCATCAAACTCAATCCTTCATTGGAAAAATTCTTTTACTTTAAGTGTGTACTTGAAAATATAGTTGGTTTTATTTAACTCAGTCTGTAGCCTCTTATTTTTAACACGAGAATTTAGTCCAACATTTGTATGCTAAAGTATGTCGCTTTATTCCTTCTACTTTGTTTATTAATTTTACCTCTTTTTTGTTTGCTTGAGATGGAGTCTCACTCTGTCACCCAGGCTGGAATGCAGTGGCATGATCTTGGCTCACTGCAACCTCCGCCTCCCTGGTTCAAGTGATTCTCCTGTCTCAGTCTCCTGAGTAGCTGGGATTACAGGCGCGCACCGCCACGCCTGGCTAATTTTTGTATTTTTAGTAGAGATGGGGTTTCACCATGTTGGCCAGGCTGATCTTGAACTCCTGATCTCGTGATCCCCTGCCTCGGCCTCCCAAAGTGCTGGGATTACAGACATGAGCCACCAAGCCTGGCCTAATTTTACCTCTTTAACTTTCCTTTTTAAAAAACTGTTTCTGTGTGATAATTGGTATTAATTGCATTTTCCTCTTTGTTAACCTGAACTGTGTATTAACTTTTCATTATATTATTAGTTACCTTTCCTTTCCTTATGTTCATAATCAGATATATTTCTCTGTTATTACTTGAAAATAAAGTACCAACTCTCCCCCCACCAAGATGTTCTTTTTTTTTTTTTTGAGACGGAGTCTCACTCTGTTGGCCAGGCTGGAGTGCAGTGGTGTGATCTCGGCTCACTGCACCCTCTGCCTCCCAGGTTCAAGCAGTTCTCTGCCTCAGCCTCCCAGGTAGCTGGGATTACAGGCACCCGCCACCATGCCTGGCTAATTTTTGCATTTTTAGTAGAGATGGGGTTTCACCATCTTGTTCAGGCTGGTCTTGAACTCCTGACCTCGTGATGCACCTGCCTTGGCCTCCCAAAGTGCTGGGATTACAGGCGTGATCCACCATGCCCAGCCTCAAGATGTTCTTTTCATCCTCCCCTCATCATGTATAAATTTTAGAATACTTTCTAATACCTTACCTTTCTTCTTACTTTAGAAGTCTTTGGCATGCTTTTATTCTCACCACCCATTCCCCGTAGCTTTTATTGGAAAATTTTACTGGAACGTTTTCCCCAACCCAATCCCTACAGATATTACTGAAAAAACTTAGTAGTTTTGCTTCTAGGCTGTTTTTTTTTTTGTTGTTGTTGTTTGTTTTTTTGTTTTATGAATTTCTCTTACAGCCATGAATGTCACTTTTATTTCAAGAATTTTTTTGTTTGGATCTTGTTTTGTTTGGATCTAAATTGTTTGGATCTAAATTTAAATTGGATCCAATTTAAATTTAATGGCATTTATATACTGCAAGATTTGTCACCTACCACTTTTTCCTTTTCTTCATTTTCTCTTTCTTGTTCACATTCATTTGTTCTCTGGAATAATTTTCTCAGATGGGAATATATAGATTTTTAATCTGAATTTTTTGCCTAACTGCTAACAGCTTTCTTTTTCCAGACAGGTAAATCATGTCTTACCTGGATATAGAATTCTTGGGGTGCAGTTCTTTTCTCCTTCTAATTGCCTTTTGGCTCCTTTATGGGTTTCTGCCGAGACCAGCTCGGTCGTGGAGACCCTAACCCACTGGCGCTAGAGAAATTAAAGACACACACAGAAATATAGAGTGTGGAGTGGGGAAATCAGGTGTCTCATAGCCTTCAGAGCTGAGAGCCTCGAACAGAGATTTACCCATATATTTATTGACAGCAAGCCAGTGATGAGCATTGTTTCTATAGATTATAGATTAACTAAAAGTATTCCTTATGGGAAACAAAGGGATGGGCCAAAATAAAGGGATGGGTCTGGCTAGTTATCTGCAGCAGGAACATGTCCTTAAGGCACAGATCACTCATGCTATTGTTTGTGGTTTAAGAACACCTTTAAGCAGTTTTCCTCCCTGGGTAGGCCAGGTGTTCCTTGACCTCATTCTGGTAAACCCACAGCCTTCAGCAGGGGCATCATGGCCATCATGAACATGTCACAGTGCTGCAGAGATTTTGTTTATGGCCAGTTTTGGGGCCAGTTTATGGCCAGATTTGGGTGCCTGTTCCCAAAAAGTTACTTTATTGCCATTTTTCCTTACTGGCTCACTGGGGCTCAAATCTGGTTTCTGGAGTGCTCTAAGTGGTGGCAGTCTACACAAGAAGGAAAAATGTGTGTTCTTTATCTTGGTGGATCATAACTGGAGAAATGTTCCCTACATCCTCTACTCTGTAAAGTGTTTCATCTTAGGCCTCAAATATGTTCAGCCCATAGGAAGGTCAGGCACATGACCTGGGGCCAATGTTGACCTGATCTCTAGGGTTTTTAGATTTCAGTGGCCTGTACTCTTCTCAGGATTTGCTAATTTTCCAGTCTTTGTCTTGAGGCTCTTCTCAATCATTTCCCCTGCTAGGAAGCTCTCGAATTTCATACCTCACTTTACTCAGTAGACACTTGGATTCACAGGCTGATATTTTGGAGTTGGGTATGAGGAGAAGTCAGACATGTTTAGATTTATCATCTTCCTAGGATCCTTAATAGTTTATTTTTAATTTCCAAGTAGTCTTTGTCATCTCTTTTTTGACTTTATTATTTCTTTTCTTATTTTATAAATTATGACAAGAATGTTCTGAACAATTCCCTTGTAGGGAGGAGACGGGCAGAATAAAGATTTTCTTTATGGTCTAATGCCATATGTTCTATTTTAACTTCTATTTGTAATCATCCTTACATTTGTCAAAGGCCTTTTTAACCCGTACTTTCTAAATATCTGAATCTAGAGTGAAACCCTGTCCCTAGTAAGACAAGAAGCTCAGACTATTTAGCTACTCCTCTGCTTCTGCTGCTGTTTGTCAGTATAATCTATGATTTTAGATAAAATCATGTATATTGTGTTTTTATTTTTTCAAAAAGTTTTCTTGCATTTATATTTTAATTATATAATTCTATTTTTAACAATTATTTAAACTCATTACTATTTAAACGGTTCCATTTTGGGTGGATTAATATTTAACAATTATTTAAACTTTTCTCTATTTTAATTGGAAATGGTATTGACAGTCATTTCATACCCGGCTTTATTCCTTTTTCAGAACTTTTCTATCAGTTCAAGTAGTTTTATATATTTTTTTTTTTTTTTTTTTTTTTGAGACGGGGTCTCACTCTGTTGCCTAGGCTAGAGTGCAGTGGTGCGAACACAGCTCACTGCAGCCTCAACCTCCCAGGCTCCAGCAGTCCTCCTGCCTTTGGGCTCCTGAGTAGCTGGGACTATAGGCGCATGCCACCACACATGGCTAATTTTTAAATTTTTGTAGAGATAGGCTCTCACCGTGTTGCCTAGGCTGGTCTCAACTCCTAGGCTCAAGCAGTCCTCCTGCTTCAACCTCCCAAAGTGCTAGGTGTGAGCCACTGTGCCTGGCCTTAGATTGTGTTGGTAAGGAGTATGTTTATTATTTCTTCATAACCATTATTTCTTCTTATTTCTTCCTAACCAGGAATGTTTCTATTATGGTCTAATTTGCAAAAATATGTAATTACTTTAATTTTAGGGGGAAATAAAAGATAACATTACAGCAGCTTTCACTGATTTGTTTTTTTTAAAGTTAATTTGAAATATTAATTCTATTTATATTTATTTTTACAAGAAGCTTTTTCTCCAAAGAGTATATAAAGACATTTTTTTGCTTTTAGAATCTTGATAATATCTGTAGGATCATCAGAAATGTTTAGATTATGAAATCTTTTTTTATTTTTTTAAATTTTTGTGGGTACATAGTAGGTGTATATATTTATGAGGTACATGAGATGTTTTGATACAGGCATGCAATATGAAATAAGTACATCATGGAGAATGGGGTGTCCATCCCCTCAGGCATTCCTTTGGTTTACAGATAATCCAGTTACATTCTTTAAGTTATTTTAAAATATACAATTGAGTTTAGATGGTGAAATCTTGAAATGTGGAGAATTCCCATTTCTAAAAACATATTTCTCTTCCTAAGTTTGTATTGTATATATATTCAAAAAGAATATTTTTCGTGACATTGCTTTAGTCTACTACAAGAACAATTGTTTATAGTAAAAATATTACTAAGCCTTGGTAAAGTGAAGCAGTTATATTGTAGTCTGGTGGCTTATATTTGATATAATTGTAGGTGGAATTTTTTAGATTAGCAATTTGTTATAGTTTGCTCTATTAAGATTTAGCCTAAAGTATTTATGAAATTCCTATAGTTTTATTCTAGACACTCCAAGTTCAAATACTTGTTTATATCCTCAGGATAAAGAAGGAAAGATTTGAGCTTTTTAGCCACTGTACATTTCTTAATTAAAACCAGTGAGGAATAAATTAAATAGCTCTGATTATTAAAATAATTGCAAAATAATTAGTAATAGAATTATATTTCTTTAACTTGCACAGTCTGTTTTGAACCAAGCCATTTAATTTGATTTAAAGAGTTAATTATGATGAGAGGATATTTAATATCCTCTAGCATATGACAGCTTCAAAATATAAATATGGTAATTTATTATAAAATGAAGAAAGCTAGGGCACATCATTGTTAATGCAGTCCTTTTATCTCTGGAAAATGGAACTCATATTAAGCTTTGACTCTCAAGGGAGAGAATATGGGGGGGAGGGTATGGAAGAGGTTACTCTGTTCTTTGTGTACATCAGAAAACTATCTTAGCAAACTAGACTTCCAAGTTTTGAATGATGGGATTATAGGAACAATTATGACAAAAGATTTTTGCAGAGCTACATATAGTGGTGGAGCTAGTAGTTGATTTTAATTTTATAGAGCTACATATAGTGGTGGAGCTAGTAGTTGATTTTAATTTTATTATATTGGCACCTATTATCTATGACCTCTGTTTAAAAAAATTAACCTTAATTGTAGGAAATGCTTTTTAATGTATAATAACAATTTAAGCTGTAGATTTTTTAAATGCCCATACAACATACCAGCATTGCCTAATATAAACACTACAGATTTAACAGTTGTATTTATATTAAATTATTACCATGTATTCTTTTAATAGAAACCTCTATGAGTGAGAGGGTTTCAGTATTTACAGCTCAAAGATGCTTTATGTTCATATTGATAAATGGAAGCCACTACAGGTTTCAGAAACATGTTTTCAGTCATCAAATGAAGTCCAGGTAATGTGGCCTTTTGAACAGTACACTGTATTTTCATTTAATTGTTTGAAATTAATACTCTAAATTATTATAGTTAATATGTTAGTATCAAGAATATTTTTACTGACCACTATGCAGTTACATGAGTTATTTAAATATTCATCAAATTTACTTCTTTTTGGTAGTGTTCTTATATTTATAAGTCGAGCTGGAATATGTAGTATTTAGATTTAAAAATTGCATGAGCATTTAAGTGGGTTCATTGTAGAAGGCATAGACCATATCACATGGTCTCAAGGGAATGGAGAATAAATTAACTGTAAATTATGTGAATTCATTACTAAGGAACAAAGACCTTTATTCATCTTTTTCAGAATCTATTTTATGGAAAAGAAAAAAAATGGACTGGCTTACTTGTCTTCAATTTACTTTTAAACTTTCGTTGTTCTAAGTAGCAGTGCTAGTTATAACTGATTCATCACTATTCAGTAAGCATTTATTGAAAACCATCTATGTGCAAACCACATTGTTAGGTGCTGCAAATAAAACGATGGATAAGCCCTATCCTGGAGGAGTGAAAACCTGACTAGGATGGCAGATATAAATAACTATTATTGTGCCAAATGCTATACTATTAGAGTAAGTAAGGTTAGTGAAGGAGCCTAGACAATTTTATATATTCCACATATAAAACAGAAAAAATGTAAGGTAAAATATGAAAACATTTTCATTGTTAGTAATATGACAAGGAAGGTTCCAGAGAAGATGGTTCACTTGAATAAAACTTTATAAATATGTAGGAATGACGTTCAAGACAGAAAGCATGGCCTGAAAGAAGGTGTGGAACTGGGGAATGTTTATCTAATAACTAGAGTTAATGAAAGTAAATAAATCAGGCCAGGACCACACTGTGATGGATCAGGAAAGCCAGAGTAAGGAATTAGGACTTACCCTGGAGAGGTAGTGAACAGTAGTAAATGGAATTGATATTATCTGTATTTTAGAAGGAACTGGCTAGGAGATAGAGACTGTCAACGTATTCCAACCAGTTTCATAAGCCAGAAACCTGTGGACCATCTTTGCCTCCCTCACCTGACGATCCAATGAGCTTCTGTCAGTTTTGCTTCCTAGATACTGCTTAAATCTATTGACTTGCCCCTGTTCCGTAGACATGATCGTTATTCAAACTAGCATTATATTGCCTGGACTAATGTGGTAGCGTCTAACTGGTCTTACCATATTACCCTTGCTCTCACTTACTACATTGTTTGACATTACTAGAACGATGCTATCTCCCACCCCAACCCCCTTCTTTTTCATTAATATTTAGTATTTGCCTGGTGTAGTGGGTTGAATTGTGTCTCTCAGAAAGGTATGTTGAAATCCTAACCCCTGGTACCTGTGAATGTGACCCTGTTTGGAAATAG
The DNA here is from genome assembly GCF_028885655.2 of Pongo abelii. NCBI lineage: Eukaryota > Metazoa > Chordata > Mammalia > Primates > Hominidae > Pongo > Pongo abelii. Next base: position 89,468,148 of record NC_071990.2, on the reverse strand, counting down.
GTTTGTTGCAGGTGTAATTAAGATGTAAGTTAAGATGAGCTCATACTGGAGTAGGATGGGCCTTTAATCCAATGACTCATGTCCTTATAAAGAAGGAAGACACAGAGAGATTATACATGCGGGGAGAATGTCTTGTGACTATGGAGGCAGAGACTGAAGTGCTATAGCTGCCCCTCAAGGAACACAAAGGATTGCCAGTGAACCACCAGTAATTAGGAAGAGGCAAGAAAGCATTCTTCCCTACAGGTGTTGGAGGGAACATGGTCCTGTCTACATCTTGATTATCAGACATCTGGCCTCCAGAACTGTGACATAATAAATTTTTGTTGTTTTAAGCCATCCACTTTGTTGTGGTTTGCTATGAAAGTTTTGGTAAACTAATACTCTTGGTATACATTGTTTTATTTTTTAGCTTTCAGTATTTCTCTCCTTATATTTAGATCTCTTGTGAACAGTATTTATCTGGATTTATTTTTTATTGTTGTTACTCATTGACAATCTTCATAAATGGAGCATTTCATCCATTTACACTTAATTAATCATAAGTAATGAATTTTTGCCATCTTATTTTGTATTATTTGTCCTACTTTTTCTATACTTTTCCCTCTTTCTTGACTTTTATTTTGATTTTTTTCCTTATTGTTTTTTTTTCCCTGCTCAATTTAAAGTCATACTTTGAAATGTTGGGGTTTTCTTGGTGGTTACCCTAGAAATTTTAGCATGCACATCTAACTCTTTAAATCTAAACTTAACATTTATACTTTTCCAAGAAATGTAATTCTAATCACTCCTTTCCAAGTTACATTTGTATCTCTTTTATTATAGCCCACAATACCTTATTATTTTTGTTACATACAGTCAATATTTGGTTGCTTTTCCTACATATTTACAACTTCTTTTGCTGTGTGTTCCTTCATTACTTCAGACTTTCTGCCAGTAGTTACATTCTTTAACATTTCTTTTGGCTCTGCTGGTAGCAAGTTCAGTTGTTTTAGTGACAGTCTTTATTCTATCCTATTTATTGGATATTGAATTCTAAGTAAACAGTTATTTATTCTTCAGCATATAGACAGTTTTATTCCAGTATCTTCTGACTTTCCTTGTTGCTATCAACAAATCAGCTGTTCGTATAGTTGTCTTCTTACCCCAAAAGAAAGGTAACCTTTCTTTTCTTTGTTCTTGTTTTGAAGATTCAATCTTTGTATTTGAGGTACTGTAGATTTACTATGATGAGCCTCGGTATGGATTTTTTTTCCCCAACTGGAACTTATTAGGCTTGTGGAAAATGCATTACATTGTTTTTCATCATTTCTGAGCTTTTCCTGCTATTATTTCTTCAAATATTACTTTGCCCCATTTTTTTTCTTCTTTGCTTCCGGAATTTCACTTGATTAATTGGTTAAACAAATACATATTTTCAGTATTTGCAGTTACTATTTTGGGAGCTTGTGATATATTCATGCAAAATCAGATCCCTGATTCATGGAACTTACATTTTACTTAAGAGAGAAAGACAATAAACATAACAAATAAGTAAATTAGATAATATGTTGAAAGTTAAATCAGTATTTGCAAAAAAATTAAGTGTAATAAGGGGTTGGGTGTTCCAGGTTGAAGGGGAGGAGCGACAAATTAAAATATTTTAAGTCCCATTGATAAAGTAAGATTTGAGCAAATAGTTGAAGAAAGTGAGGGAGTTAGCCAAGCAGATAGTAGATATGAGGGAGAAGCACCAGATGGAAGAAATAGCTGGAGCAAAAGATCCTGTATAGGCCTTGGAGCCTGTGTGGCAAGAGATGACTAAGTGAAGGAGGGAGAGAGAAGTAGAAGAGATCGGGCCCTGTATTATCTCATCTTATGGCTACTGTTAGGGCTTCAGCTCATACTCTGAGGGAAGTAGGAGGCATTGCTGGGTTTCAGGATGATAACTGACATTCGATTTGACTTTTTTTTTTTTTTTTAAATTTCCCTTTGAGAATCCCTCTTGGATAGGAACGGGTCAGGAAAGAGTTCATTGTAGGAATCCAGGCAAGAGTTCTTGTGACTAGGATGGTAACATTAGTAATGGTGAGAAACAGTCAGATTCTGGATCTTTTGAGGTGTAGTGTGGTGATTTTCTTTACTGTGTTAGTTTAGTTAAACTAAAATTGCGTTTTCTAGAATTCTCTTCCTTGTGTGAGCTAGCCGTGAGAAATGTGTGATATTTGGAAGGCAAAAGTAAAACAGCAGTCATTACATTCAGATGTATACCTAATCATTGCTCTGTTGGCTTACCTGTTAGCTTCTCTGAGTCATGGGCCAAATGAATGTATAGCTCCATAGGAAAGGGAAACAGATTCTTCTGCAGGTCATCTACAGCATCAGGTTTAGATAAGATTGAAAACAGACTTGGGTTCCAGTTTGTCTCCGTCAGTTCCAGTTTGTTCTCAGGCATTGCAATTTGTCCTAGTTTATGTCCAGGCTTTCTTCCCAACTGTCTGCCCTGCTGTCATAGACTTTAGGCTTACCATCAAACACGGGGATACAGGCTTTTACAGACTTCTTCACAAGCTCCCATTAATGGTCTCTGGTTAGAAGTATTTTTCTGATCCTCCAACTATCTCCTTCAGGATCTTTAATCCCTCGCTTCTACCACAATAGTATAAGGTCTGACTCTTATAATAAACTCCTGATTCGATATCACTGGATGGTTCTGCTTCCTAGATTAAAGCATAAGTGGTATATTGAGCTGACAGATTTGCGAGAGAGGAGCCATGATTCATTTCATAGGGAAGAATGTGGGATGAGTGGTTTGGGAAAAAGGTTGAGGTTTTTAATTGTTCACAGCCATTTGAGATTTATATGATGTATGTGCAGGACGGACTGATAATTAAATGGGAATGTGATACATAGTACCATTCCTGCTTCTTTCAAGTTTTGATGCCCAACCCCCACCCCAACACAATATTGCTTTTGGATTACTATTTTGCCAGGCAAAGGAAGTTCCTAGAGCTTTTCTTTATCTCTTTCTACGATTATGACCCTTAACCCATGTGTAAGAGAGTGCCTATGGGGATTCTGCCAGTTATTAAGTATGTCTATTCCAATTATACATTCAGGAACAGGAGAAAGTACCACAGGGTGAGTCTGTGGACTGACTGGGTCTGCTATGGGTCAAACTTGTGTTAAGACTTCACCCATCACCTGACTTCTTTAAGTCTTCACTTTGATGTGTTGTGTCATAGTAGTGTGTTGTGCCCCAAGAGTTAGCATCACTTCCCTGGAATCAGTATAGAGTGTTTCTGAAAGGTCTGGATATTAATTTTTCTCCATGACATAATCATTCTAGTACAGGGGTGCCCAACCCCCAGGCCAGACCAGCATAGGTCTGTGGCCTGTTAGAACCAAGCTGCAACAGCAGGAGGTAAGTGGCAGAGGAGCAAGCATTAACACCTGAGCTCTACCTCCTGTTAGATCAGTGGCGGTATTAGATTCTCATAGGAGCACAAACCCCATCGTGAACTGCTCGTGCAAGGGATCTAAATTGCGTGCTCCTTATGAGAATCTAACTAATGCCTTATGATTTGACATGAAATCTTCCCCAAAGCATTCCCCCACCCACATTTGTGGAAAAATTGTCTTACACAAAACTGGTTCCTGGTGCCAAAAAGGTTGAGGACCGCTGCTCTAGTAGATAGCAATAGGCCCTTCTGGGGATGATTCGGTACATAATTTAAAGCATATACTTGTGGCAAAACTATAGGGTCTTTCTGCAAGGGGACCTGGCCTCCCCTTGCATCAAGGGCCTTTGGGTGTTGGGACTGACATATCTGAAAACTGGGTAAGAGGGGAGTGGCAGGCCACAGCTGGACCACAGGGAGCAGCCAGTTGGTTGTGAAGAAACTTGCTGGAAAATGTTGGAAAATCAGAGTTGGTCTGCTAGAAGCCACTCTTTGGTGGTGGGGAAATTTGCTAGAGAATACCGGTAGGCTAGAGCTGGTCTGCTAGAGCCTTGGGGGTGAGTGCCACCAGGCCTCCCACACAATATTTAGCTGACAACTGCATCATAGAAAAAACATCCAAACCAGAACCCAGGCTATGCCTTTGTAGTGTCCCTTCACTGCTCTGTACTCACAAAGCCCAACATTTGTACCTGCTGGCAAAGGAGCAGGGTTACAGGGTCCTCATCTTGTATCACAAAGCAGGGCAAGAGGGTAGCTTTGGAAATAAGAGGCAGTAAATTGATAACTTCCACAATTAAAATTGATAACTGGTACAGTTATATTTGAAGTATATAAGGGGGCCAAGTTATTATTTTGAAAGCCAGGACAAGAATCTAGCCTTTTTTTCTTCTGCTTTTTTTTTTATATGACACATACTTCAGATAGGCAAATGGTAAGTTTCTTTTTATGAAAGTTTTCCAGCCATGTAATGAAGAAGGAATAATAGACTATCACCATTTTGTAACTTCTAATGTATTTAGACCAGCACTCTTCTATAGAAATATGTGAGTCACACATGTAATTAAATTTTTCTAGTAACCATAATAAAAAGTAGAAACAGATGAAATTAATTCCAATAACATATTTTACTTAACTCAATATATCTAAAATGTTGTCATTTCAACATCAGTGTAATATATATCACCCCATGTGTCTTTTCCCTTTGCTGATTTTCTGTGCATCCTTTTGTTGTAATAACTTGTAACTGTGAGTACAACATCTGAGTCCTTTGAGTTCTTCTAGGGAATCCTCGAACTTGATTCCCAATACTTCAGTTTGGCTTTGTCTGGTACTTTCTCATAATTAGATTGGGGTTATGAAGTTTTTGCAAGAATACCACAGAAATGATGTGCTGTTTTCAGTGTGTCATATCAGAGTAGATGATATAGATATGTCTCATTACTGGTAACGTTAACCTTCATCACTGTTAAAGGTGGTATATGCAGAGTTTCTCTTTAAAGTTGCTGCTTTCCTTTTTCTAGTTAATAGGTTCTTGGAGAGTCTGTGCAAATATTCTGTTTCTCCTCAAACTTTCTCCTACTAGTTGTAGCTTCTATTAGTAGATCCTGCGTGCAAAAATTATCACTGCAGTGTTCCTTGTGGTAATTTTTTATTTCCAGGAAAAATACTTTGTTTTAACCTCTAAACTGATTAGAACTATATATACTTAGAAACAATAAGTTGGTTTTATTTGTAACCAAAAATATTCATAATTTGATGAATTTCCTTAGCTTATTTATATTAACATCATCATATTTGTAATGTTTTGTTAACTTCCCAAATACTTGAAATTTATCTCGTTTTAATTGTCATGATAGCAGATGATTATAATCCTGAGATTTTAAGCTACTTTCTCCTAAATTACTCATCTTGTTTCGTATATAATAACAATGCATTGAAATTCTTTGTCTTATTAAGAATCAACCTCACATCATAGCATAAAAAACTATTCATATGTAATAGCAGAAATCAGGTTTTCTAGAGGAAAAGAGCCAATGTAACGATTAGTTTTCTCTTCTTCTGTTGTCTTCTGTATTTATAAAGAGTAGTAAGAACAGGCCGGGCACGGTGGCTCACACCTGTTATACCAGCACTTTGAGAGGTTGAGGTGCGTAGATCACAAGGTCAGGAGATCGAGAATATCTCGGCCAACATGGTGAAACCTCATCTCTACTAAAAATACAAAAATTAGCCGGGCGTGGTGGTGCGCGCCTGTAGTCTCAGCTACTCTGGAGGCTGAGGTGGGAGAATTGCTTAAACCCAGGAGGCGGAGGTTGCAGTGAGCCAAGATTAAGCCACTGCACTCCAGCCTGGATGACAAGAGCAAAACTCCGTCTCAAAAAAATAAATAAATAAATAAAAGAAAAATAAAAAGGAGTAATAAGAACAATCCTATTCTTACTATTTTAGAGCGATTACTAGTTGTTGACAAAGCTGTTTCATTTCCTTATGTTAAATCATATAGTTAGGAGATGATGAACTCATGAAAGCTTGTTTGATAATGAAATTTATTGTATGGTGGCAAATGCAAATATAAATTCAATATTAAAATGTAGCTTAAATATAGTATTTTATTTCTTTGGGGGAAAAAGCGTGAAGAGTACCAACAAAATGTTTTTAGGCTTTATACTAAGCTGTTTATATTTATCATTTCAGTTCATCATACTAAACCTATAAAGTAGATGTTGTTGCTATCTTCATTAAAAATAAGTAAACTATTGGCATGGCTGCTGTGGAAAACAGTATGATCATTCCTCAAAAAATTAAAAATAGAATTATCATATGATCCAGCAATTCTGCTTCTGAAAATGGGGTTTCAAAGAGATTTGTACCCTCATGTTTATAGCAGCATTATTCACAATAGCTAAAATGTGGAAGGGATATAGTGTCTGTAGATGAATGGTTAAGCAAAATGTGGTATATACATACAATAGAATATTATTCAACCTTAAAAAGATAGGAAATTCTGACATATGCTGCATTGTGAATGAACCTTCAGGACATTATGCAAAATGAAATAAGCCAGATACAAAAAGACAAGTACTGTGTGATTCCATTTATATGAGATGCCTAGAGACAGGAAGTAGAATGGTGGTCACCAGGGGCTGGAGGGAGTGGGGAATGGGAAGTCATTTTTCATAGGTGTAGAGTTTCAGTTCTACAAAACAAAACAAAACAAAACTTATGGAGATGAATGGTGGTGATGGTTATATGACATTATGAATGTATTTAATACCACTGAACTGTACACTTAAAAATTGTTAAGATGCTACATTTTGTTCTGTATATTTTACCATAATAAAAAAAATTGGAGAAAAAAATAAGTAAACTTCTTTAAAGTGGTTCAGGAACTTGTCTAAAATCACGTAAGTCTTAAGTATAGGAATTAGTATTCAAACAAATCCTTGTTATACTCCAAAACTTACTCCTTTTCTATCATAGTCATGGTTTTCAAACTGCTCCATGAACAATACAGTATTTTATTTGAGTGAAGAGTCTTCACTGCCCTTTTGTGCATTTTTAATACAAAAATTAATGTTTACTTCTTAGGTTATTATTTCAGATCTGGCTTTGGGAAATATAGCGTATCTTCACATTTGGAAATTGTAGGACTAGCCCTGTAATGCCTGTTTCTTCTGAGACATTGCTTCTGTAATCCATATCTTTTTCTCCAAATGAAAGGTGATGTCTTAAACTGTGACTTAGCAAGCCTTGCATGTAAGTATAAATAATATTTATTTTTTATAAATATAAATATTATAAAAATAATATGTAAATATAAATAATAGGGGTAACATTCTATTTTTCTTCCGAACTATAATTCTAGAAAACTTCTCTCTAATTGCTACTCATAAGCACCCTTTGAAAAGTTTTTAAAATCACCTTTACACTTTAAGTGAATGCTGCCAAACTTCAACAGTTAGCTATTGTAATGTAATCTAATATTGGAATTCATTTAGTGCTTACTGGTAAATTTTCTCTCCTACCTGGGACTGACTCTTCCAAGCCTTGTCAATAGATCTGGGTCACTTAGCCACAGCACTCTTTGTCACAATCAGAGCATGCTGTGACTTCTAACAAGCCTTTCTTTCCCCCAACGTAGTCTCGCAACTTTTCCTTTGAGATTACAAAAGGGAAAGATGAAAGAAGAACAGATTATTGATGGTAATGATTTAAAAAGCTATCATGGTATGTTAACTTGTCATGTAACTGTATGTGTAAACTTCAAATAATTTTTGAAACAGATATGATATGAGCTATTTGTTTTAGGTCTTTTAAAAACATTCTTAAAAGAAATGCCTTTCCATTGCATATTTTAAATATATTTGAACAGAACTGATTAGCTTTTAAACAAAAAGTCATTTCCTCTCAGTTGTCTGTGATTTCTCTCTTTGGGCTATTGACCTTCCCTCCTATTTGGAAGGTAAATGCTCAACTTTCTACCTTTATCCGATACATTTTAAAGTACTGTTTGTTTTGGCTTTGCTGTGTATATGTCCTATTTGTCTGCATCAGCATTTTCACTTTACACCATATGCCCATAGAATTCCGGACCTCTTGTTTTTACAGTGCACTGTCATCATGCTATAAAAGAAAATGCATTTAATAAATGTTTTTTTAACATCAGTTAATGAAGTATGTATGTTTCAGCGTTTTTCTTGTAATGTTTTAGATTTAGGTTATTTTTATGATCTAGATCCTTATGAAAAGAACACACGATCCTACTAATAGCAACGGAAAGATCAGGTCATCCTACCAGTCGATAATTATTTGGGGTTATTTTCAATTATAAAGCTAGTATATATTTATGAGGAGATGGAGAAAGAAAACAAAAGTTCAGAGCCATGAAAAGGAAAAGTCTGCCCCCTACCCATTTCCCACATATAACCACTATTAATAATTTTTTGTATCTAATTACTCATCATTAAATCTCTTGAAAATGTGCTTTTGAAGACTTCATTGCTGGATGTTGGATTGTGATGCCACCTCATCTTTCAGCTTTGTTATATGGAGCAGTTTTTCATTTCATTTATTTTAAATTTAAAATTTTTTGAAAATAATTTTAACTTTTATTTTACATTCAGGAGGTATTTGTGCAGGTTTGTAACATGGGATATATTGTGTGATGCTGAGGTTTGGGGTATAATTGATCTTGTAACCCAGGTACTGAGCATACTACTCAACAGTTTTGCATCCCTTTCCCCTCTTTCTCCCTCCCCTTGAGTCCCCCATTGTCTGTGGTTACCGTTTTTATGTCCATGAATACCCAGTGTTTAGCTCCCACTTAATAAGTGAGAACACGTGGTATTCGGTTTTCTCTCACATTTAGAATAATGGCCTTCAGCAATATCCATGTTGCTGCAAAGGACATGATTTCCTTCTTTTTTATGGCTGCGTAGTATTCCATGGTGTATGTGTACCACATTTTCTTTATCGAATCCACTGTTGATGGGCACCTATGTCGATTCCATGTCATTGTTATTGTGAATAGTGCCACGATGAACAAGTGAGTGCATGTGTCTTTTTGGTAAAACAATTTCTTTTCTTTAGATATATACCCAGTAAGGGGATTGCTGGGTCAAATGATAATTCTGTTTTAAGTTCTTTCAGAAATCTCCAAACTATTTTCCATGATGGTCAAACTAATTTACGTTCTCATCAACAGTGTGCAAGTGTTCCATTTTCTCTGCAGCCTAACCAGCATCTCATACCAGTCAGAATGGCTATTACTAAAAAGTCATTTCATTTCATTTTTTGAAAAATTTTACTTTGAGTTCCGGGATGCATGTGCAGAACGTGCAGGTTTGTTACATAGGTATATGTGTGCCATGGTGGTTTGCAGCACCTATTGACCCATCCTTGCCTACGTTCCCTCCCCTCGTCCCCCACCCCTCAACAGGCCTTGGTGTGTGTTGTTCCCCTCCTTGTGTCCATGTGTTCTCATTGTTCACCTTCCACTTATGAGTGAGAACATGCAGTGTTTGGTTTTCTGTTCCTGTGTTAGTTTGCTGAGGGTGATGGCTTCCAGCTTCATCCATGTCCCTGCAAAGGACATGATCTCATTCATTTTTATGGCTGCATCTTATTCTTATTCTTTTTTCTCTTTCTTTCCTTTTTTTTTTTTTGAGACAAGGTGTCTGTTACCCAGGCTGGAGTGCAGTGATTTGATCACAGCTCACTGCAGCCTTGACGTCCCAGGCTCAAGTGATCCTCTTACCTCAGCCTCTCGAGTAGCTGGGACCATAGGTGTGTGCTACTATGCTTGGCTAATTTTTCAATTTTTTGTAGAGACGAGGTCTCACTATGTTGTCCATGGTGGTCTCAAATTCCTGGGCTCAAGCAATTCTCCTGCCTCGGCCTCCCAAAGTGCTGGGATTAAAGGCATGAGCCACCATGCATGATCCCCTTTTCATTTTTTGATCGCTTTTAATTCTGCTGTTCTATTTCTGAGCAGGTATAAACTCTAGAGTAGCCCTCTTGCTTTCTCCTGAGTATTCTTTCCTACTTGTTTCACAGAATTCCTTTACTTTCTTCTCTTAGAATTTTCTCTTCCTGCTTCTGAAAAAGAAACATTGTGATTTTAGGAAAAATTTGGTTCCCTGGAAGAAGAATAGGATGGTATCTTTGGTTTCAGCAGAATGGGAGATAACTGATAAATGAATTTTATTGATTCCTCTAAGATGGTATTAATTAGTAGACATATTTTATGTATTACTTTAAAAAATTAATTCTGCTGTTCCATAAATTATATCTAAAGGATAAATCCTCATGGGAGCTTCATATAGCAATTCAAATTTTCTGTTTGCTTAGTATAATAAAATTAAACAATGTTAGTTTAGATAAATGGAGCATGTGTTAGCATATATATATATAGTTTTTTTTTTCACACCAGTTACACGGGAGAAATATACCCTAATTCCAAAGTGTGAAATTTGAACTGACAGAATTATAAACATTTTTAACATTTTAAAGTATTTTCAATCTGTTCTATATATGATGAGATATTTTTTGAGCCTGTCCTTGTCACATGTTAGAAAATAGTTCCTAAAAGCAAAAGCTCTCTAATTACTTTCTTGTTTTCATACATAAACACAAGCTTACTTAAAATTTTTCTACTCTATTATTCCAGTGATGTTTTTCTGTGTTTCTGTATTTATTTAATGATGCTTTTGAATTTCTTTACTGTTACAGGAAAGCTGTTTTTTCTTAGTTTTGCCTTCTCCCTTTGTTTTTCATTTCCCTTGCTTACCTCAAAAAAACACTTACCAGCTGGAAGTGTTTAAACTGTGAATTGTTGGGTATTAGCCCAACATGAAGAATCCTCTAATTTAATAAGCTTCTTAGAAGAGTTCTTGGTTCCATAAATTTGCTTCACCTTTTGTCTTACCAGCTTGTTAATAATAAGAATAGCATCATTTGTGTGTTTAATGCTTCTAATATGCTTGATTTCCCTTGTATGTAGTTTATGTACATTATCTCGTTTAATCAAGCTTTTTAATGATTTCTGTTGGCCACAATGAAAATTTGAGAAAGCTTTTTTATCTTCTTTATATAATTCCATCACATACATTAATAACATAAAGTATAAATTGGTGTCAGTTTTCTAAAGTAAGGAATAATTTTAAGATATAATTATTTTACATTAAGAATTTTAATTTAGTAATTATTTATAGGTCATTCATTTTAAAATTTCTTTTATGTGAATGCATTATTTCTTCCTGTTTTAGAAGGGGTGTGTGTGTGTGTGTGTGTGTGTGTGTGTGTGTGTGTGTGTGTGTGTGTGTGTGTGTGTATGTTTTATCTATAGACTTTAGTTTCCAAAACAGTTTTAAATTTACAGAAAAATTGAGTAGATATTAATAGAACAGAAAGTTCCCATATACACCTCTTGGGCCCCCCACAAACAGTGTACCCTATTATTAACATGGCACATTTATTACAATTAATGAACCAATATTGGTATGTTATTATTTATTTATTTATTTTTTGAGACAGGGTCTCACTCTGTCACCCAGGCTGGAGTACAGTGGTGCCATCTTGGCTCACTGCAACCTCTGCCTGCCAGGTTCAAGAGATTCTCTTGCCTCAGCCTTCTGAGTAGCTAGGACTTACAGGCATGTGCCACCATGCCCAGCTAATTTTTGTATTTTTTGGTAGAGATAGGGTTTCACATGTTTGCCAGACTTGATATGTTATTATTAACTAAGGTCCATAGTTTATTCAGATTTCCTTAGTTTTTACTTGATGTCCTTTTTCCTTTTCCAGGATCCCATCTAGAATACTACATTACATTCAGTTGTCATATCTCCTTAGGGTACTCTTGGCTGTGACATTTTCTCATACTTTCCGTGTTTTTAATGACATTGCCAGTTGCGAGAAGCACTGCTCAAATGTATTATAGGATGCTCCTCATTTAGAATTTGTCTCTTGTTTTTCTCATAATCAGACTTGGGTTATGGGTTTAGGGAAAGAAGATCACAGGTAAAGTGCGATTTCTATCACACTGTGTCAAGAGTACATATTATGAACATTAATTTATGATTTTTGATGTTGACCTTGACCACCTGGCTAAAGTAAGGTTTGTGAGTTTTCTCCATTTTAAAGATAACCCATTTCTTCCTCCTTTTCACACTGTGCTCTTTGGAAGGAAGTCACTATGTGAAGCCTACACTTAAACACTGAAAAGTTACACTCTCCCCTTCTTAGGGTACTGTACAGTTCTTTTTATACATTGTTGGATTTAGTGTTGGAAATAATGTGTTGAGGATATTTGCATTTATGTTTGTCTTAGTCTCCTTGAGCTACCATAACAAAATACCATAGGCTGGGTGCCTTAAACAACAGAAATCTATTTTCTTACAGTTCTAGAGACTGAAATTTCAAGATTACAGCAGGGCTGGTGTTTGGCAAGGGTTCTGCCCCTTGAGTTGCAGATGCTCTCTTCTTACTGTGTATTCACATGGCACAAGAGGAGGAGGAAAACACTCTCTGCTGTCTTTTCTTATAAGACTTCTAATCCTATTGTATCAGGACCCCACCCTTGTGACCTCATTTACTCTTAATTACTTCCTAAGGGGCGGTATTTTCAAATATAGCTATGGGCGTTAGGGCTTCAACATGTGAATTTGGGGAGGGGGGACAGACATTTAGCCCTGCCTCACTTCCCCCAATTTATATTCTTCTCACATGAAAAATACATTCATTTTATCCCAAGTCTTAATTCATTCCAGCATTAACCTTAAAGTTCAAAGTCTCATCGAAATATCATCTGAAGTGGAAAGGGGTAAGACTCGAGGTATGATTCGTCCTGAGGCAAAATTCTCTCTAGCTGTGAATCTGTGAAACTAGCAAGTACTACTAAAATATGGTGGTGGGACAGGCATAGAATAAACATTCCCATTCTAAGAAGGAGGAATCAGTCTATGGCCATACCACCCTAAAGTGCCTGATCTTGTCTAAGAAGGAGAAATCAGAAGGAAGAAAGGGGTGTTATGTCCCAAACAAGTCCAAAACCTATCGAGGAAATTCCATTAGATCTTAAGGTTTGAAAATAACCTCTTTGATTTCATGCTCTGCCTTTCAGAACAACTGGCTTTGCCTTCTGGATCCACTGGGATGGCAGCCCCACCTCCATAGACTCCTGCCTCCAAGGCTGTGTAGGGTGATTTGTCCCCAAGGCTCCTGGGTAGCAATAACCTAGCTTGTTGAAACCATGAAGGAAATCATCCTTGCCCTTTAAGACTGTGGTGAGAATGGCAGCTCTCTGATGAGCTCTAAATCACATTTGGTGTTGTTACTTTTTCTTGAAGGATAATGCATGTTCACAGCCTGATGGTTGTATGTTTCCATCTTGTAGAATCCATGAAGTCTGCCTTCCTTCATTCAGTCCTTTACAGTTCACACTGGCAGTGTATCTGCTCAGATAATTTCATAGTTTCTTTACTGAGTGGTAGTACAGGCACAATCTTGGTGTTCTCCTCAGAAAGCCCTCGTCTTTTGAAATATGAACAGACTGAGAATTTGCCACATCTTTAAGTTCTGGTTCTTTTTTGCCTAACAGTAGCTTTATTTCTCTTTCTCTTGCATTTTACTATAAGCCATAAGGAGTAACCAAGCTTCTCTTTTAATACTTTGTTTAGGTATCTCCTCCTAAATGATGGAGACACCTAAACAAAGTATTAGAGAAGTTAGGTATCATTCTCCTGAGTGAATATCCAATTTCATTGACTGCAAGTTCTACATTGCACACATTCAGTTTATGACAATGTTCTTGAGAGACACTCATCTGTAGTTTTGCTTTATCATGTTTATCTGATTTTGGTATTAAGGTAATGTTCTCATGGAATGAGTTAGGAAGTATCCTCTCTGCTTCTATTTTCTGAAACAGATTATAGAAAATTGATGTCATTTCTTAAATGTTTGTATAATGCACCCAGTGAAAACATCTGGGCCTAGTGCTTTATTTTTGGAGAGGTTAATAATTATAGGTTCCATTTTTAAAATAAATATTGGCCTTGTTAGATTATCTGTTTCTCCTTCTATGACTTTTGTTAGCTTGTGCCTTTCAAAGAATTGATCCACTTTATCTAAATTATCAAATTAGTGAGCATAGAGTGTTCTTAGTGTTCTTTTATTATCCTTTTAATATCAATGTGATTAATAGTGATGTCCCTTCTTTCACTTATGGTATTGGTAAAGGTATGCCTTTTTTTTTCTTCTTGATTAGTCTGGCTAGAGATTTATCAATTTATAAAAATCTTTTCAAATAACCAAGGCTTCGGTTTTATTGATATTCTCTGTTGTTCCTGTTTTCAAGTTCATTGGTTTCTGCTCTAATTTTTATTATTTCTTTTTTTCTGAGTGCTTTAAGGTTAAATTGCTCATTCTTTAGAATTTTCAAAAATAGAAACTGGTTTCTGGTTTTAGATCTTTTCAAATAAATGCCTTCAGTGCTGTAAATTTCCCTGAAATCACTGCTTTCACTGCATCCCACAAATTTTGGCAAGTTTGTATTTTCATTTTGATTTAGTTCAAAATATTTTAACATTTCTCTTGACTGCTTTTTCTTTCTTTCTTTCTTTTTTTTTTTTTTTTTAAACACTTGTGTTATTCTGAAGTAAGTTGTTTAATCTCCAAATATTCTGGGATTTTCCAGCGTCTTTCTGTTATTGATTTCTAGTGGAATTCCATTATCATCTGAAAAAAACCTTAAATTTGTTATGGTGTATTTTGCGGCCCAGAATGTGTCTCTCTTTTAGAATGTTCCATGTGAGTTTGAGAAAAATATTTATTCTGCTATTGTTGGATGAATTATTCTATAAATGTCAGCTGAATTCAGTTGATTAGTGTTGCTCATCAACTCAACAACATTTTTACTGCTTTCCTGCCTGTTAGGTCTATCAGTTACTAAAAAGGAGATGTTGAGGTTTCTAGCTACATAATAGTGGATTTGCTTCTCTTTTAATTCCATTAGTTTTTGCCTCATATATTTTGATGTTCTATTTTTAGGCACATGCATGTTAAGGATTGTTATGTCTTCTTGGAGAATTGACTCCTTTATCATTATGTAATACTCCACTTTATCCCTGGTTATTTCCTATTCTGAAGTCTATTTCATTTGAAATTAATAAATACAGATGCTCCTCGGCATATGGTGGGGTTACTTCCCAATATACTTACTGTAAGTTGAAAATATTGTTAAGTCAAAAATGCATTTAATACACCTAACCTGTGTAAGCACTGCAGCTTAGCCTAGCCTGCCTTAAATGTGTTCAGAGCACTTGCATTAGCTTATGGTCAAAATCATCTAACACAAAAGCCTGTTTTATAATGTGTTGACTGTTTCATGTAATTTATTGAATACTGTAGTGAAAGTGAAACACAGAATGGTTGTGTAGGTACTCAAAGTATACCTTCTGCTGAATGCATATTGCTTTTACGTCACCATAAAGTTGAAAAATTGTCATTTCAGGAAATTGTCATTTCCTGACGTTAAGTCAGGAACCATCTGTACTCCAACCTTCTTTTGGTTAGTTTTAACTTGGTACGTATTTCTCCATCTCTTTTCACTTACCTGCATCTTTATGTCTAAAATGGGTTTCTTATAGAAAATATTAGTTGGGTCTTTTTAAAAAAAACTTCTCTGACAGTCTCTGTTTTTTAATTAATATATTTAGGTCCTTAACAGTTGAAGTGAACTTTGATATCATTGGATTAATATCAACCATGTTTGTATCTGTTTTTTATTTGTTGTACTTGTTCTTTTCATTTTTAAAATCTTCTCTTTTTCTGACATCTCTGGTTGAAATTGAACATTTTATATTATTCCATTTTCTCTCTTAATATATAAATTATACTTCTCTTCAGTTTTTTTTAAGTGGTTGTCCTAGGGTTTGCAATATACATTTACAAGTAATCTATATCTGCTTTCTAATAACACTACAGTGCTTTGTGGGTAGTGCTTGTGCCTTGTAACAGAGTATCTCAGTTCCTTCCTTTCATCCCTTATAACATTATTGTCATTTATTTCACTGAACTATATGCTGTAATTGCCCCATACATTATCACTGTTATTACTTTGAATAGACAGTTATTTATTTCTAAGAATAAGAAAAGCAAAATATTTTATATTACTGTCATTTATTCCTTCTTTAACATTCTGTTTCATTATGTAGATTTGAGTTTCTGACCTGTATCTTTTTTTCTCTCTCTGTTAAGAACTTCTTTTTAATACTTTTTTCAGGACAGGTCTTCTGGTAAGGAATTCCTTTAGTTTTTGTCTGAGAAAATTTTTGTCCTTTTGAAGGTTGATTTTGCTGGATACAGAATTCAAGGTTGTTGGGGTTTTTTTTTTTCCTTTCAACACTTTAAATTTTAAGACATGTTTGTCTGCATGATTTCTGAGAAGTCTGATGCGATTCTTGTTATGTACTCTTACCCTCTGTAGGTGAGAGGAGTTTTTCCTCTGGTTTCCTTTAAGGTTTTCTTTTTGTCTTTGATTTTCTGTAGTTTAAATATAATGTGCCTACGTGTAGATTTTTTCAGTTTTTATCCTGCTTGGTGATTTTTTTTTCTTTTTTAGCTTCCTGGATCTGTAGTTGGAGATTTATCATTAATTTTGGAAAATTCTTGGCCATTATTACTTATATTTATTCTGCTTCAGTCATTTTTCTTCTCATTTTGATATTCTAGTTACATTTTTAAATCTTTTAAAATCATCCCACAGTTCTTCAAATATGCTATTCTTTTTTTTGCTCTTTGCATTTGGGACATTTCTGTTCTTTTTTCTTTTTTGGGGGGGGGGTGGGGGGTGAAGACAGAGTCTCTATTGCTCAGGCTGCAGTGGCACAGATTCAGTTCACTGCAGCCTCAACCTCCTGGGGTCAAGCAATCCTTCCACCTCAGCCTTCCAAGTAGCTGGGACTACAGGCATGCACCACAACACCTGGCTGATTTTTGTATTTTTTGTAGAGATGGGGTTTTGCCATGTTGCCCAGGCTGATCTCAAACTCCTGAGGTCGAGCCATCCACCCAGCTTGGCCTTCCAAAATGCTGGGATTATAGGTGTGAACTGCTGCACCCTGCCAAGTTCTGTTTTCACCCTACTGATGAGCCTATCATAGGCATTCTTCATTTCTCTTGCAGTGAATTTGACTTACTGTATTTCCTTTCTTCATTTTTTTGTTAGTGTGGTAAAATATAAAAACCATGAAATTTAGTATCTTAATCATTTTTAAGTGTACAATTCAGTAGTAGTATAAATACATTCATGGTATTATGCAACCATCACAATCATCTATCTCTAGAACTTTTTTTATCTTGTGAAACTGAAACTCTGTAACCCATTAAACATTGACTTCCCATTGCTTCCTCCTCCAGTCCCTGGCTTTCTACTTTCCATCTATGATTTTGAATTGGCTTATTTCATTTAGCATAATGTCCTCAAGGTTCATTCATGATGTGGTATATGTCAGAATTTCCTTCCTTTTTAAGGCCAAATAATATTCCATTATATGTATATACCACATTTTACTTATTCATTTGTCAAAGCACACTCAAGCTGCTTCCACATTTTAGCTATTGTGAATAGTGTGCTATTATGAACATGGGTTTACAAATATGTCTTTAACACATAGTTTTTAGTTATTTTGGGTAAATACCCAGAAGTGGAATCTGGGTCATAAGCCAATTCTATTTTTAATTTTTTAAGGAACTGCCATACTGTTTTTTGCAGTGGCTGTACCATTGTACATTCCCAGCAGCAGTGCCCATATCCTTGCCAACATTGTTTTCTGTTCTTTTGATAGTAGCCATCCTAATGGGTGTAAACTGGGATCTCATCGTAGTTTGGATTTGCATTTCCATAATGGTTAGTGATTTTGAACACTTTTCATGTGCTTCTTGGCAATTTGTATGTCTTTTTTGGAGAAATGTTTATTTATATCCTTTGTCCATTTTTGGATCAGGTTTTTTTTTGTTGTTGTTGTTGTTGAGTTTTAAATGTCTCTATACAGTTGATTCTTGAGCAACATAGGTTTGAACTGTGTGAGTCTACTTAACTTGGATTTTCTCCTGCCTCTGCCACCCCTGAGACAGCAAGACCAACCCTCCTCTTATTCCACCTCCTCAGCCTACTCGACATGAAGATGATGAGGATGAAGACCTTTATGATGACTCACTTCCACTTAGTGAATAGTAAATATATATATGTTCTCTTCCATATGATTTTTATAACATTTTCTTTCCTTTAGCTTACTTTATTTTAAGAATATAGTATATAATACATATACAAAATATATGTTAATTGATTATGTTATTGGTAAGGCTTCTGGTCAACAGCAGGCTATTAATAGTTAAGTTTTGGGGGGAATCAAAAGTTATATGTGGATTTTCAACTGCATGGGAGGTCAGTGCCCCTAACATTGTTCAAAGGTCAGCTGTATTCTTGATGTTAAACCTTTATCGGATATATGATGCAATTTTTTTTCCATCTGTAGGTTGCCTTTTGCCCTGTTGATGGTATCTTTTGATGAATACATCTTAAAATCTTTCTGTGAAGTCCAGTTTGTTTATTTTTTATTGTTGTATATTTTCTTTTCATTCATTCTTAGAGTTTCCATCTCTCTGCTGACATTAACGATTTGTTCTTGCATACTATCTATCCATTAGAGTTCTTGACATATTAATTGTTGTTACTTTAAAATCACTATCTCATTCCATAATTTACATTATATCTGAGTCTGGTTCAGGTGTTTGCTTTGTCTCTTCAGACTGCGGTTTTTCCTGCCTGTTAGCATACATTGTGATTATTTTGTTGAATGCTGGACATAGTGTATAATATATTGGATAATCGGAAGTGAAGTAGATTGGCCTTTAGTTCGAGGTTTCTTTTAATCTGGCTAAGACCTGTGGGCTGTGTTTACTGTTTTGCTGCACATATAGATGCCATCAGCTTTTTGTTTTTTGTTTTGTCCTTGTTTTTATGTTTTTTTGGGGGGCTTTTATTCTTTCCTTTGTTGTTTTTGGGTTCTCTAAGAACTTTTTCTTAAATGGAGTCTGTGTGTTGTAGCTCTTTCATTTGTAATCTATTTTAATTCTTCTGGAGCCCTTTTGATGTAGTGGTAAGGTGTCAGGGAGGGGAGGGGAAGTGTTCTATAATCCTATGACAAAATATCAGTCTTTTAGGAGGCTTGCATTCCTGGGCTGTGACCTTAGTGTTTTTTAGCTTTTTTGTTTGTTTGTTTTGGCCTCTTAGATGAGACAGAAGACTAGATAGGGCTGGAGGTGATTACTTTCCCTTCCCTCAGATCAGATAAGCCATTGTTATATTAGTTTCCCTTGAAGGCAGGCCTTTGTTATGTTGAATAATCTGGGCACATTTTTAAATACAGTCATGCTGGTGGGATGTCCATAGGAGATTTCTCCGTGTGTGAACATTATAGAGTGTCATAGATGAGGGATCCCCAACTCCCAGGCCACAGACCCATACCAGTCCATGGCCTATTAGGAACTGGGCGGCACAGCAGGAGGTGAGCATTACCGCTTGAGCTCCGCCTGCTGTCAGATCAGTGGCAGCCTTAGATTCTTGTTGTAAGTAAAGTTTCAGTGCCGCAAAAGAAATAACACTCGAATATAAAATTTTCTTTTTAATTCTGAGCAAGGCAAGGTACTTCTATAGAAGGGTGCGCCCTTACAGATGGAGCAATGGTGAGCACACAGTTGGACAAGGGATGGGAAGGGGTTCTTATCCTTGACACATGTGGCCCCTGCTGCTGTGTCATTCACCTATTGGCTAGGGTTAGATGGCACAGACTAAACTAATTCCGATTGGCTAATTTAAAGAGAATGACAGGGTGAGTGGTTTGGCGGGAAAAATGGTTATTACAGAGCAGGTAATGGGAATGAGTCAGGGTGGAGCAGGTAATTGGAATGAGTCAGGGTGGAGCAGGTAATCCAAAAAGGTTGCTTTTTGAGGAAGTTAAGTTTAAAAGTAGAAGGCAAAGAATTTAATATATTGACATATTGATTATTTGAAAAGAAATTTGGAACTCTTATCTAACAACCCCTCCTCTTGCATTTCCTAGCAAACTTTTTAACATGTCTTGGCTTAGTTGTTCTGCTTGATTTTCCAAAAGAAGCCTCTCTGGATAAGGTGGAGGATAGTTAAGGAAGGTTTTAGTAAGTGCCATTTTTATGAGCCTCTGCACCAACCCACGGATGCATGATGTGACACAGCACCTGACAAGAATAAGTACACCCATTACGGCTGCGAGGGAAGTAAGAATTGAGGATATTATTCTTTTCCATTTACCAAACCACTTTTCTAGCTATTCTGTAAAGGGGTCATTCACTCCTGAGTTGTTGGCTAACTCATTGGACAGAGCAGTCAGACCTTGCAATGCCTTTGTTATACTTCCATCAGGGGCGGTGTTGTTTGGGATGACGGTATAACATTGAGTTTTAATCATGACGCAAACTCCTCTTTTTGCTAATATCATGTCTAAGCCTATCACAGTTTTCCCAAGCCATCTGGCTAGTATCCCCTAATTGCTCAGCTATTCTTTAACAACATCTCTAGTGTGGTTAATAAATCGCTGTTGGTTATAATAGGTGTAGTTTATCCAATCTACATTTTTATTAATTGTCACCCACCAAAATATTGACTCAAATCCTGCAGCTATTTGATTTCGGGCTTTAAATTGATCTGGTATTCCCCATGGGACTCTTAATTGTGTCTAAATAGATGTGAGAGTCGAAAGACCCATAAGGGGCTTCTTTAGCTTTACGATGTCTTTTTTTTTTTTTTTTTTTTCTTTTTCTGGTTGATGAAATGCCAGGGTAAAAGGGATAGCCAATTGGACTAAAGCATAAGTGCCACTTTAGTTACTTGACAGAGTGTCCAGTAAAGGTCCACCATAATACCACTACACATCCACTCAGGGATGAATAAGGACTGATTGGTAAGCTTTTGAAAATTTTTAAGCTCACTGCATCCCTTCAGGTCTCCAAGGAACACTAAGTTTCCTCCCTGTCGTGAGAGACACAAAGTGAACTTAGTGTTGGGAGATGGAAGCTGGATGGCCCTCGGGGCTGACCTGCAGGGTGTCGGACTTTGACATATAGCAGAGAGAGAGCTTGGCATGATTTGTTACTCTAGGCAGTAGAATCCTGGAAAAGAGCTACCATGCAGCCCATGCCTGGTTGACTGGAGGACCACCCTAGTGGAAAGGGGACAATCTGGGCCTCTGGCCTGCCATGCACACAAGCATAACAATTGCTTTTGTTTAACTTGCGGAGGGAATATTTGATCTATTTCAACCAGGCATTTGCATCTTGGTATTGTCTTAATTGCCAAAGTTTGTTTTAAGTCTTTAACTTCTACAATAGCTATTTTGGTCTTGTTGTTAGATGGAGGAGGAGAAATTGTTCTGTTGTGAAAGGTTTTGGAAGAAGGCTTAGAGAAGGTGCAGGCAGCAGGGGATTAAAGAAGCACATTTCAAAGAATCTAATAGGGTCTGTCCCTGAAACCTCAGCCCCCATACCATAAAACTGGCTTAATGAAGGGAACCAGCTTAGAAAAGGGGAAGAACTTTGAGGGTTTAAGATAATAACCTGTATAGGATTACAGTGGTTTAGCTTACAGTTGGGGGACAGCTGTCCCTCTAGTAAAATGAATGTATGGTTTTAGGAAATTACAAAAACCAGTTGGGACAGTCTATTCTTGCTCTTTAGTGGTCCACAGAACTTTGGACCAGCTACAGCATAAAAGCTCTACATTGGTGGGACAAGACTCCTGGTTGACACTGGGGTCTTTATCAAAATCTCCCCGGATTAAATGGTCCCAATTCACTAATGCCCAGTCTGACGAGAGTCAGGAGGGACAGAGGTACTTTTCTGAAGTAGAGAGCTGTCTTTGACTTGGCAAGTCCCCACAGGGTATAACAAGGCAAGCATTAAATGCAATAGTTTGAAGCAAAATTGACTTGGTTATGTTAATAACTAGATGGTCAGCAATAGAGTGAGGAAAGAAGAAAGAATATTAGAATAGAAGAAAGAGAGTTAAATTTTTCTTAGCTTTAGTTTGGTAGGGTTTTCCCTTAGGACTATGGCCCATGACTCTGGAGGGGACAGCGCTTTCTTGACTTGGGTGCGATGAGTCCATCCCCTTTCCACTATGGGAACAGCATTGTCAGTGGTTAGCAGCACAAGGTAGGGTCCTTCCCAGGCTGGACCTTCTTTCCGAAACCCTTTGATGAGAACGTGATCCTCAGGCTGGTGCTAGTTTACCGGAAATTCTAGGGGTGGTACCTCTGCTAAAAGGCCAAGTGGCAGATAAACCAAGTATATAATTTTTAAGAAATTGACCTTTTGTTTTAAATGTGGGGACGTCAGCAGTGGACTTTATAGTCCTTGGTGCCTTCTTACTGAGAAATTTCCTTTAGCACCTATTTTTATTAGTTTTTAGACCAAAAAAAGCCAAACACCATTTTATATTTGACAGTGCTTCCTGTATGATTTTTATACCAGATAAGCTAAATTTCACCTTTATATTAGTGTGTTATTAATGTTAAACTCAATTTTAATAAAACCTTGTAGACCTATTTATCCAATTTTAATGTCTGACCATAAAGTAAGATTTTTTAGAGTCTTTTTAACCTTTTATAATTTTTGTTAAAGAGCAGGTTGGTGCTTTAAGAAAAACCTGTTGTGCTTTTATTTTAATGTCCAGTTCACAGAAAAACTGGATGATACACCTTTAACTTTAGCCAATATGTTTACACACAGAATTGCCTTCACAATTAACATTTCAAAACTTGCTTAAACCTTTAAAACAAAAATTTTTTAACCTTTTAATGTAGGTAAAAATCCACATTCTTATGCCTCCTTATAATCCTTTTACCAAAGATATATTTTACTTTCCTTATACACCTTGCACATTCACTGTTTCTTCAATAGTTTTACATTCAGGAGGCCTAATTACTTTTAAATTATGCAACCTTTCTTGCATAAATTCCCTTTTATAACTTTTTTTTTCACAACTTTTACAATTCTTTGACATGCCTCAACTTTCTGACTTGTTGCAAACATCCCTTTCTTTAAACAACCAGTTATTTTAGGACAAGAATTTACCATATAACATTCCTTTTTACATAAATTCTCCCCCCTGCCCCCCCCTTTTTTTCCCCAAAGATGATAACCATTCTTTTCCAAAGTGAACTTCCTTCATGTCTGTGGACTAGAGTGTCTAAGGCCACAAGATTAGAAGTTAGGATAATGCGTGTTACACTGTTAACTTTTAGCAAACTTTACTTTTGTTGAAAACCTTGTTAAGTTTGGGATTTCAATTATTCTTTGCTATTAATAAGACCTCGTTCAGTCCATATTAACTTAGAATTGGTATAGATGGGTCTTTCCTGATTCTGTAGTACTTTAAGGCTTGGCTGAGTGCAAATACGCCACACATTTGAGCAGACCAATTATTAGGCACTTTTCCTAACTCTGCTTCTACAAGAGTTTCCTTATCACTTATTGAATACACATTGTGTCTTTTTCCCTCAATCACCCAGGAGGAACCATCTATCCTCCTGTCCTGAAGGGAGTTCCTCCTAGGTCTGGTCGGACCTTTGTATGGTAATTAAGATTTAGATCCCATGTTAGGAAACCTGCTGGGTTAAGGGACTTTTCAGTGGTTAATGTTAAATCATCTTTTTCTAATGGAATAGACTTACACTTTAAAGTTCTTAAGTCAGTAAGCTACCTTTTTGCTTTTTTGTTTTTTTTTTTTGGACTTAGGATAGTTCTGACCTGATGAGGTGTGCTCACAATGAGGTTTCCTCTAAAAGTTGTTTTTCTACTTTCTTCTGTTAGCAGAGCAGTTGCCGGTACAGATTGAATGCATTTAGGCCATCCGTGGGTTACTGGGTTAAGGATTTTTGATAGGAAGGCTATGGATTGTCAGTGGCCTCAGTGCTTTGGGGCTATGCCTTTATTTACACTGACAACAAGGTGGTATTGGAGTGTTATAGGGTCACAGAGAAGACCTTCAATTATCAATTATAGGTTTTAAATTTACCCCGGCTTTTAAAGGAATAGGATACACTCTTTTCTCTTTACTACTTCTATCTCTTTCTCTCTCTCTCTTTGACTCTCTTTCTCTCTCTCTCTGATTTCCTCTGTCTTTCTGTCTTTATCTCTCCGCCTGTCTCTCTCTTTCTCTCTCTCTCCCTGATTTCCTCTTTGTCTTTCTGTCTTTATCTCTCTGCCTGTCTCTCTCTTTCTCTCTCTCTCTCTCTCCCCCTCTGACTCTCTGTCTCTTTCTCTCTGTTTCTCTCTGACTTCCTCTCCCAGTTTCTCTTTCCTCTTTGCTGGTCTTTCCCTGCCTCTGCCAGCACTTATGCTGCTGTTCTCCCCTCTCCTTCCCCTTCCCCTGGGGAGGGACCGGCTGGAGTGTAGCTACTCTTTCTTCCCCTGAGAAGAAAGGAAAGGGGTGTTCTGAATATTTTTCATACTACCGGAGGTTTGTGTGAGGTTCAACCCCCACTCATGGGGATTTCTCACCTCTTTTTGAGGTTCAACCCCCCCCACCATGGGGATTTCTCACCTCTTTTTGAGGTTCAACTCCCCCTCATGGGGATTTCTCACCTCTTTCTGAGGTTCAACACCCCGCCCCCCATGGGGATTTCTCACCTCTTTCTGAGGTTCAACCCCCTCCTGAATGGAGATCTCTCACCTCTTTTTAACCTCCAAGACATCCCAACTGAGGAATACTTCACCACCCCTGTGGCTTTCTTTCCCTAGTTCCGACTAAGGAATGCTTTACTGCCCCTGCGGTTTCTCTCTCCTTGGTATGTCCTAACCAAGGAATGCTTTACCACCCTGCAGCTTTTTCCTTAGTCCCAACCACCAAGGAAATACTTCACCATCTCCAGCGACTTATCCTTTCTTGGTCTGTACACAGAATCGTCGCGGCAGTATATGAGGATCCTTTAAGCTAGGTTTCTGGCCAGTTTCTTTCCACGTTGCTGAGGGCTTGGGTTATTCCTCAAACTGGGTGGGTCCTGATTTCTCACCCCTGAGGCTGCCACAAGGGGGCGGGCCACGCCTCCTCATGAGAGAGAACCAGAGACCGCCCCAGGAAGGGAATGTAATCCATGGCCAGCCCCGGAATTGTTATAAGTGAAGTTTTGGTGCCACAAAAGAAATACCACTCGAATATAAAATTTTATTTTTAATTCTCAGCAAGGCAAGGTACTTCTATAGAAGGGTGTGCCCTTACACATGGAGTAATGGTGAGCGCACACTTGGGCAAGGGAGGGAAAGGGGTTCTTATCCCTGACCATGTGGCCCCTGCTGCTGTGTCCTTCCCCTATTGGTTAGGGTTAGACGGCACAGGCTAAAGTAATTCTGATTGGCTAATTTAAAAAGAGTGACAGGGTGAGTGGTTTGGCGGGAAAAATGGTTATGACAGAGGAGGTAGTGGGAATGAGTCATGGTGGAGCAGGTAATCGGAATGAGTTAGGGTGGAGCAGGTAATCGAAAAAGGTTGCTTTAAGAGGAAGTTAAGTTTAAAAGTAGAAGACGAGGAATTGAACATACTGACATTGATTCTTTGAAAAGAAATTTAGAACTCATGTCTAACAATTCTCAAAAGAGCACGAACTCTATTATGAACTGCACATGTGAGAGACCTAGGTCACGTGCTGCTTATGATCTGAGGTGGGAAAGTTTCATCCCGAAACTATCTCCCCCTTCCCCTGTCTGTAGAAAAATTTTCTTCCATGAAACCAGTGCCTGATGCCAAAAAGGTTGGGGATCACTGTCCTAGATGGTATAACCTACCACACACCTAGGCTATATGGCATAGCCGATTGCTCCTAGGCTACAAATGTGTACAGCATGTTACTATACTAAATATTGTAGACAATTGTAACACAGTTGTATTTACATATTATAACATATCTAAACAAGAAATCATACAGTAAAAATAAGGTACAAAAGATTTTTTAAAATGGTACACCTGTATCAGGCACCTAATAGAACTTGCAGGACTGGAAGTTGCTCTGGGTAAGTCAGTGAGTGGTGAGTGAGTGTGAAGGCCTATGACATTAGTGCATACTTCTGTAGATTTTATAAACTCTGCATACTTCGGCTACACTAAATTTATTTAAAAGTTTTCTGTAACAATAAATTAACCTTAGCTCACTATAACTTTTTTACTTTACAAACTTTTAGGATTTTTTTTTTAACCTTTTGACTCTTTTGTAAAAAGAGTTAGATTAAAACCCAAACACGGCCGAGCGCGATGGCTCACGCCTGTAATCTCATCACTTTGGGAGGCTGAGGCAGGCAGATCACCTGAGCTAGGAGCTTGAGACCAGCCTGGCTAACAAGGTGAAATCCTGTCTCTACTAAAAATACAAAAATTAGCCGGGCATGGTGGGGTGTGCTTGTAATCCCAGCTACTGGGGAGGCTGAGGTAGGAGAATCACTTGAACCTGGGAGGCAGAGGTTGCAATGAGCCCACATTGCACCACTGCACTCCAGCCTGGGTGACAGAGCGAGACTCTGCCTCAAAAAACAAAAAACAAAACCCAAACACATTGTACAACTGTATAAAAATATTTTCTTTCTTGATATCCTTATTCTATAAGCTTTTTTATATTTTCAAAATTTTTAATTTTTAATGTTTTTTAATTTTTTAATTTTACTTTTTTGTTAAAAACTAAGATGTTGCAGGTAGTGACTATCTGGGGCCGGTGACACAGGTGGTAAAGGAATTTATCAAGACAACTGTAGGTAAAGAAAGGTAGATTTATTAGAGAAAGTATGAAAATAATGTTGCAAAGTAGCAATAGGCAGCACAGCAGAGAAGGGGCTGTCTGCAAAGAGGCAGGGGCTGTAGGGAAGTTTTATAGGGTTGTACTGAGGGGGCTACATGGGTCGTTGAGTTCTCAGGTTGTTTGTGATTAGCCATCTGTCAGAAGAATTGTTCATTGTTCTTTCCTGCCTGGGGCTCCTTCCTCATTGTTGCTTACTTATCAGAACTCCACATAAGACACAAACACACACATTAGCCTAGGCTATATAGGGTCAGGATAATCAGTTTCACTGTTTTTCACCTCCACATCGTGTTTGGTTTGGAGGTCTTCAGTGCCAGTAACATGCATGGAACTGAAATCTATGATAACAATGCCATGTTCTGGAATACCTCCTGAAGGACCTGCCTGAGTTAATCTCTAAGTTAACTTTTTGTTGTTGCTGTTAAATAAGTAGAAGGAATACACTCTAAAATAACAATAAAAATACACTATTGTAAATACATAAGCTAGTAACATTTTCATTACTATCAAGTGTTATGTACTGTACATAATTATATATGCTGTACTTTTATACAACTGGCAGCACAGTAGGTTTGTTTATACCAGCATTACCACAAACGTGAATAATGCATTGCACTATGATGTTATGATGTCACTAGACGATAGGAATTTTTCAGCTTCATTATAATCTTATGGGACCACCTTTGATAACCGTATATCATTGTTCCAGACATTGTTATGAGGCTCATGACTACAGTTACTTTTCTTCTCCCACTTTCCTATATGTGAGGGGATTTTTCCTGGATCTTTAATGTGAAAACCTTGTCAAAAGCCTGGAAATAAAACCCGTCATAGTATTAAGGTTGCCCTAAGACTAGGTCACCAGCAACTTTTTACTACCAAGTAATCCATACTCACTTCCAGTAATTTGTCAAAATTATCATGTAAGTGTTCTTACCATTTATTATGACTCCAGCAGCTTTTGTTCAAGATACATTGATCTGTGCTGTTCTTGGCTATGATTCTTTCTCTTCTCCTGTGTCTTTAGATTTTAGGGTGACAGTGTGCCCTGTGATCTGAATTCTCTGATGAGTCTTAGAAAAGTCATATATTTTTGGTTTGTTTAGCTTTTTTTCTTGTTTTAAAGTGGGAATGATGACTTGCACACTCTATTACATGTTGTAGCTGAAAACCAAAGTCTGTGTTCTTAAAATTTGTATATGTTTGTTCTGTATTTCCTAATGATCACCTCTTTAATTGCTTAATGAAAAAATACAAGTGACTAGATGGTAGATCTGAGTTTTACGATAACTTGAATTTACTGTAAACATTTTGCTAATGACATTGGTCTATTTAAATGCAGTCTTAGAATTGTTTTTCCTTGGTATAATCTAGTATGATAGATACTAGGTGATGGAATTCTTGTGAATCCATTTTAAGTATATAATTTAATAAATATTTTTGAGGCATGTGTATGCCAACCTTTGTGCTAGGTGCTTAGGATACAAGGTGGCTTAGACATAGCCAATGTCTTAGTTGTTCCTAAGTCTAATAGAGAGAAAACAAGATTTAAAAAGGTAGCATTGTAGAAATGATAATGATAGAGAACTCCACTTTAGTGTGGAGCAGGAAGCATTAGAGAATATTTACATGAGAGATGAATTTTGAAGGATAAATAGGAATTTATCAGACAGACTTGGTAGGAAGGTATTTCCAGGCAGACTAGAATATGTAAAGGCAATGGAGACTTGAAACAACATGGAGTAATTTGAAGATTGTAGGCAGCTTGTTATTTTTGGACCTTAGACTGTAAGGAAGGTTGTTATAATGAGATATAAACAGTAGGTAGAGGCCAGATCATTCTGAAGAGTTTAGCCATTATCTTTTAGATTTGGGGGATTCAATGAAAGATTTGAGCAGGTAAGGAAAGCAATCAGATTTGTGTACAGTCAAGCTAAGGACATTGTAGAGTGTGGGCTGAAAGCATGATAAAGCAAAGGACAGAGAACAGATGATGAGAACTTGGAAAAAATGTTACTATATATAAAAAAAGAGAGGATGAATTTGGAAGACCAAAAACAAACAAAAAATTAGATTTAGTGATTAGTTGTGAGGGCAAGGAGGAACCCCAGCTTCCTTCTTTAGAGAGGCTGAGATCATCAACCAAAATGTAATAAATATTATAAGAGTAGATTACTAATTTGATTTTTGACAGGAATATATCAGTACAATTGCCCACCAAGTGGTGGAATATATTAATCTGGAATTGAGAGTGTAGTTTGGATTTAAGGTAGGGATTTGGAAGGGATCAATTCATATGTGTTAAAACCATACCAGTGAATTAAATTGCTTAGGATAAATATATAAAATTAGGTACCTTTCTAGATAAAACTCTGGGTAACGCCTATATTTAAGGGGTGTTAGGAGAAGAGCAGCCAATAAAATGCATATATTGAATGGAAACTTCCAAAGAGGGAAAGAGGTTCAGAAGAGAAATGTCTTGGGACCACAAGAGAGGAAAGAAGTAGAGAAGTAATTTTTTAAAATACCATCCAAAGTTTGAACTAACATAAAAAACATGGTTTGACTTCATTATTTGTGTGATGATTTCCTTAACGTTTGCAATTTTTTATACAACAGTTTTTACCACTGCAGAAGCTTTTCTCAGCTAGAACGTGCCTTAACCCTTAATGAATGTTAAATACTCATCATATACTCATTTACCTTTTTTTCCTTATAAATAGTACTTTTGTATTTGTATAAGTGGTAGACCAGATTCCTAATCTGTTCGATAGTACTTTTCTTTAAAAGTGATCAGAAAAATTCTTTTTTTGAAATTATAATTTCATTAATGACATAGCAAATACCATATTCACAACCTGAGAAATTAACATCTCTGGAGCTTTAGGGATCAAATTTAATGAAACAGTAATAAGTACTAGGTAATTAAGGATGATTGGGAGGGTAAGTTTTTTGTCGTTCTTTCTAATTAAGTCCAGGATTTGGATTAGAACACTAGACTTAGGAGAATGTTCCCAGAGAGGTGGTATAATTTGTATGAAAAATTAGAGTCTGACGTGTGTATTGTGGTGTGTGTTTAGGTGAGGGTAAAGGGATTGTGGCTAGAAAATGATAAAAGGCTGAAGACTACAGAAATTTGTTATCATTGTAAAGTTTAGGTAGGGCAGAAAAAATATGTGAAGGTCTTGAAATCTGAAAAGTGTAGATTTAATAATAATTTTATCTCATAGTAACTGTAGCATATTGATAATGCCCAAAGTCTTTAATAGGTAGTGGAAAAGTTTAACTTTTTTACTTAGGATATTCTATCTAATTAATGACACCATTGAATATTAGTAGCATGCACCATTGGAGAATGAATGCTTTGTAATTGAATTCTGACTATAACCAATGCAATGGAAACATGTTAGACTAGGAGTTGAGCTCAACCAAGGTTTTAGTTCTCCTCTAAACCACTAGCCACAGAGTAGGGATGTCTTTTTATTCTTTACTGTGCACCAAATGCCAGCCTGGAGATGCTCAACACTTCTTGGATGATGAAATGAGTAGATGTACTGACAGATGAACCATTAAACACAAATGGCTTTTTGTTTCTTCATATGTAAAGTAAGAAAGATGACAAGGAATTCTGTTAGGTCATCTTTGAATTTCTTACCTATTCTTATGATAATATGTACTTTGGTACAAGTACCCTGAGAACTTCAAATTAAATTCTTTTGAAAGAAATAAAACATTTTGTTAAATACACATCTTTTAAATGCAAATTGAAAAGCAAGTGTCCTTGTATTTCAGAGGCTTTTTAATATAGATAAAATTTAAATTGAGTTCTTTAGCCAAGCTGAATAAATGTACAAGGTAAAAATGCAATCTCTTCATAAGTTTCACAGAGTAAACACCGGAAGTTGCAATAATAAGTATGTAAAGTATTTGTTTTTATTACAAATGTAAAGGATTAGAGGTAGTTTAACATTTGGAATGCAGGTATTAAAGTACTGTAATCAAGTTGGAAGAAGCAGTATAAATCTGAAATTTTCTCAGTAACCAGTTGAATACATTTAGACTAGAGAATGAATCATTTATTTCAGTTCAAAGTTGCAGTGTCTGAACTGAACCACAGAAGGAATAAAAAAGTCCACATTTGTTTAAGAATAGCAGATAACTGAATTCCAAGTGATAGCCTGTGATTTTCGAGGCAGTCAGAAAAGTTTCATGGAAGCTAAGTGAAGGGAAAGCCAAATGTCAACTGTGGCATTCCTTCATTAAGCAAGCATTTATTGATACCTTGCAGTATTCTAGGCAGAGGGATTGAAGAAGGCCAACCATGATGACCTCTCTAAGGCTATTGAATTTGCCAGTAATACACTTGCACTAAGTGGTTCTAGTGAGCCTAAATCTCAAGTCTGCTATTTTCTTAATGCCCATTTTCTTATCCAAATAACTTGTACATTAGGCTTGAAACTGCTTTACTTAGATGTTTATTTTCTATAACTCTAAATATGTATCATTGCTTTTAACCATTTTTATACTATGAAAAGGGATAGCCTTCTGCTGCAATGAGATTTGTGAACGTATATTTTAAAAGAAATATGTCAACTAAACATCTGGTTTTGGACATACTCTGTATCCTCTCTTCCACTAATTTTTAAAGGTTTTCCTCATATAATCTGCTTCTTCACTGTGGTTCATTTATTTTTTTCCTAATTGGAAGATAGCACAAAGAGTTGGCAGCATACATTTCTATGTGACTTTAAGCACATACAGAAATGTTGCAACTTCAGTCTGATTAGGAATAATAATAAAATAATATAAATACAAATAAGAAATAAAATAAATTAGAAAATAAGGGGCTTCAAACCTCTTTAAAGTATTTTTCTTCTGTTATACCCATTTTTTTCTTATATGAACTCATTTTTATGATATAGTCTTGTCATTAGGGCAAATCATAGGCTTCAATTAAAAGATCAGTAGACACCACTTTATTTTTTTTAATTTTTGTCAGCCCCCATCTATTAACATATCCTTCCTTCCATTTCTCCAGCCTAGTGCCTTGTAACAATAGGAGCTCTATAAACAGTACTTTTTTTTTCCTTTCTTTTTTTTTTTTTTGAGAGACAGTCTCACTCTGTTGCCTAGGCCAGAGTGCAGTGGCACAATCTTGGCTCACTATAACCTCCACCTCCTGGGTTCAAGTGATTCTCGTGCCTCACCCTCCTAAGTAGCTAGGATTACAGGCGTGTGCCACTATGCCTGGCTGATTTTTGTGTTTTTAGTAGAGATGAGGTTTCCCCATGTTGGCTAGGCTGGTCTCGAACTCCTGGCCTCAAGTAATCCGCCTGCCTCCCAAAGTGCTAAGATTACAGGCATGAGCCACCACACCTAGCTATAAACAGTACTTAAATGGCGAGTTAGCACTTTCTTGTGAATTTCTGTAATACACTCTATTCTTGCCCTACTCTTTGCCTCCTGGCCAGATTAATTCAGTAGCAGCTACTATTGAAGAGAATTAACCTAGGAGTGAAGTCGAATGGTCTCCTCTTGGTCTTCGCTGATATCTTTGTGGGTGGCTCCCCCACTCAGCCTTCTCTGTTCCTACCCCAGCAGAAGATTGGGACTTCTTTTTGCAGCCTACAGAGGATGGACGTCTAGCTTCACCACCTGGCCTTTGCTGGCAGGGTTGAGGGTGGGCTGCTGGTGGGCTGCTGTTTTTTTCTGTGGTGGTTAGCTAAAGTGGAGTGGTTATTGTCGAAAAGCTTGTCTTGCTAGGCTGCCCGCTTCCTGGATAGAGAGGGCATGCTTTTCTTGGGGCTTTTCTTTTCTGGGTCTCCTCCCATTGGCGTTTTTGGGTTGTTGGTGTCTCCAGTACCCAGTGTGAAATACATGAGACAAAAAGAAAACCCAAAGTATTGATCATCATTTTGTTCCTTGGATCCTGAGCTCCCTTGTCAGACTACCCACCTTCTCTCCATCTTCTGAAAACAGAAGTTTTGCAGGAACATATAATTTAATTTACAAAAGTTATATTATGCATAACCTAAGAAGAGTTGACACTGTAGTTGCTCACTAATTACTTGTTGAATTGAAATAAAAAATAGGTGCTTATTTCTTGAGTTGTTTGTATCCATCTAAGATCTTTGTGATTTGAGAAAGGAAGAGGTGAGTAAAATAAACACCTAAAGCAGTTCTACCAAATTAATTTTCAAATCAACAATTTCTATACCTTTAGTAAACAATTTATAATTTAGAGGAGGAAAGATAAAAAGTATTATATTGAACAATAACCTCAGTCTTTTAGGATTGTTACATGAAATTCATTTTGGATGATCATTTATCTTTTAATTCTTCTAGTGCTGTAGATTAAATGAGCCTGGTGTTGTATTGCTACACTATAGCTCCTTTGTGGAGCCGGTGGAGGCTTTCTATTCTAAACCATAAGTTCTCACTTATTTTGAGGCTGACTCACACCCTGAAAGATAAAGTTTCAAATGAGTCAGGTGATCTTTTCACAAATGCAATTGGAGTGCTCAGTTTACATTTTTTTAAAATTATACTTTAAGTTTTAGGGTACATGTGCACAACGTGCAGGTTAGTTACATATGTATACATGTGCCATGTTGGTGTGCTGCACCCAGTAACTTGTCATTTAACATTAGGTATATCTCCTAATGCTATCCCTCCCTGCTCCCCCCACCCCACAACAGGCCCCGGTATGTGATGTTCCCCTTCCTGTGTCCATGTGTTCTCATTGTTCAGATCCCACCTGTGAGTGAGAACATGCAGTGTTTGGTTTTTTGTCCTTGTGATAGTTGGCTGACAATGATGGTTTCCAGCTTCATCCATGTCCCTACAAAGGACATGAACTCATCATTTTTTATGGCTGCATAGTATTCCATGGTGTATATGTGCCACGTTTTCTTAATCCATTCTATCATTGTTGGACTTTTGGCTTGGTTCCAAGTCTTTGCTATTGTGAATAGTGCCGCAGTAAACATACATGTGCATGTGTCTTTATAGCAGCATGATTTATAATCCTTTGGGTATATACCCAGTAATGGGATGGCTGGGTCAAATGGTATTTCTAGGTCTAGATAGATCCCTGAGGAATCGCCACACTGACTTCCACAATGGTTGAACTAGTTTACAGTCCCACCAACAGTGTAAAAGTGTTCCTATTTCTCCACATCCTCTCTAGTACCTGTTGTTTCCTGACTTTTTAATGATTGCCATTCTAACTGGTGTGAGATGGTATGTCATTGTGGTTTTGATTTGCATTTCTCTGATGGCCAGTGATGATGAGCATTTTTTCATGTGTCTTTTGGCTGCATAAATGTCTTCTTTTGAGAAGTGTCTGTTCATATCCTTTGCCCACTTTTTGATGGGGTTGTTTGTTTTTTTCTTGTAAATTTGTTGGAGTTCATTGTAGATTCTGGATATTAGCCCTTTGTCAGATGAGTAGATTGCAAAAATTTTCTCCCATTCTGTAGGTTGCCTGTTCACTCTGATGGTAGTTTCTTTTGCCGTGCAGAAGCTCTTTAGTTTAATTAGATCCCGTTTGTCAATTTTGGCTTTTGTTGCCATTGCTTTTGGTGTTTTAGACATGAAGTCCTTGCCCATGTGTGTGTCCTGAATGGTATTGCCTAGGTTTTCTTCTAGGGTTTTTATGGTTTCAGGTCTAACATTTAAGTCTTTAATCCATCTTGAATTAATTTTTGCATGAGGTGTAAGGAAGGGATCCAGTTTCAGCTTTCTACATAAGGCTAGCCAGTTTTCCCAGCACCATTTATTAAATAGGGAATCCTTTCCCCATTTCTTGTTTTTGTCAGGTTTGTCAAAGAACAGATGATTGTAGATATGCGGCATTATTTCTGAGGGCTCTGTTCTGTTACATTGGTCTATTTCTCTGTTTTGGTACCAGTGCTATGCTGTTTTGGTTACTGTAGCCTTGTAGCATGGTTTGAAGTCAGGTAGTGTGATGCCTCCAGCGTTGTTCTTTTGGCTTAGGATTGACTTGGCAATGCGGGCTCTTTTTTGGTTCCATATGAACTTTAAAGTAGTTTTTTCCAATTCTGTGAAGAAAGTCATTGGTAGCTTGATGGGGATGGCATTGAATCTGTAAATTACCTTGGGCAGTATGGCCATTTTGACGATATTGATTCTTCCTACCCATGAGCATGGAATGTTCTTCTATTTGTTTGTATCCTCTTTTATTTCATTGAGCAGTGGTTTGTAGTTGTCCTTGAAGAGGTCCTTCACGTCCCTTGTAAGTTGGATTCCTAGGTATTTTATTCTCTTTGAAGCAATTGTGAATGGGATTTGGCTCTCTGTTTGTCTGTTATTGGTGTATAAGAATGCTTGTCTGTTATTGGTGTATAAGAATGCTGTTTGTCTCATGATTTGACTCGCTGTTTGTCTGTTATTGGTGTATAAGAATGCTTGTGATTTTTGCACATTGATTTTGTATCCTGAGACTTTGCTGAAGTTGCCTATCAGCTTAAGGAGATTTTGGGCTGAGACAATGGGGTTTTCTAGATATACAATCATGTCATCTGCAAACAGGGACATTTTGACTTCTTTTCCTAATTGAATACCCTTTATTTCTTTCTCCTGCCTGATTGCCCTGGCCAGAACTTCCAACACTATGTTGAATAGGAGTGGTGAGAGAGGGCATCCCTGTCTTGTGCCGGTTTTCAAAGGGAATGCTTCCAGTTTTTGCCCATTCAGTATGATACTGGCTGTGGGTTTGTCATAGATAGCTCTTATTGTTTTGAGATACGTCTTTTCACAAATGCAATTGGAGTGTTCAGTTTACATTTTTAAAAGTACTTTTAAAAAGTACTTTTACTTTCAGCTTGAGTCACTCTTCCCAGGCTTTATCCAGGTGGCTTAGGTTAGCTAGGGCTGTGTCCCATGATGTACAGTCCCTTTACACAATGTTGGAGATAAAACTTGGCCTCATGTCTTGCTTCATATTCCCACAGCCTCTCAGAGTCCTGTGGACAGTGACTAGGGAGACAAACCATGCAAGCAACATATTTTTTAAAAGGTCAGTTTCAATAATGACTTAATTTTAAGTTATAATTTCATGGAACACTTTCATCACTTTCTGTTTCACAGTATTTTACCCAGTTATTAATTAATCTAAGTAGTGTATCTTTGGGAGGTAAGGCAGTTATTTCCATTTTACAGATGAGGAAATCAAGAAAAGTCATTTAGTTTATGACTTATCCAAGAGCATTCAGTGCATTGAGATTGGAAGTGGAACAACAGACCAAGATTGGAACTCTAAATGTTTTATTTAACCACCGTCCTGTGCTTAGCCCAATAAACCGTGCCCGTAACCAAATTAAATTTATATATCTTTCACAATGAGAGCAAGGGGGAAAAAAAGATTATCCAATTAGAATGTTGTTATAGACATGGTCTGTAAATATCTAATTTTTCAGTCTGATGCATCAAGAATGTTAAATCATTATCATATCTCCTGTTTCATATGTAGCATAATAAAAAGCCCATAATACAAGACAATAATTTTAAAAAAATATTATCTTATTAAGAAATATGGTAGTTATTTGAAAATAAACAATTCAATTTAATTTTTTACAATGTAAAGAAAAATGTGATATGTATATAACAAACAAATATAGTACGTATACTTGTCATTAGATATATTCTATATCTGCACTTTATATATTATACATACACAATGTAAGACACTGAAAATTTGGGATAGGTTTATAAACTATCGATGCTACCATGTGAAAGAATACTGTTGTGTGAAATATTTGGAATTTGGGAACAGGCTTATTTAATTTTCATTTCATCTTTGCCTTCCCCCTTAGTTTAAATTCATTTAAATATTTATCTAAATACAGTGTCAGATTGGGCTGCTATAATAAGAATACCATAGACTGGGTAACTTAAACAACAGATATCTATTTTTCATAGTTTTAGAGGATGGGAAGTCCAAAATTAGGGTGCCAGCATGGTCAGGTTCTGGTGAGGCCCTCCTTCTGGTTTCCATATGGCAGCCTTCTTGTTGTATCCTTACATGGCAGAGAGAGAGGAAGCAAGTGTTATTGAGTCTCGTATAAAGGCATTAATCCCATCATGAGGATTCTACCCTCATGACTTAATTGCATCCCAAAGGCCCCACCACCTCATACCATCTCTTTGAGGGTTAGGGTTTGAACACATGACTTGGGGGAACACAAACATGCAGCCCATAACATATAGATATAGTTTCTTTTTAGAGTAGTTTGTTATATGTTGGGAAAAAGTTACCACTCAAAATTAAGGGCCTGAATTCTAGATTCATCTCTTATTCTGCTTAATATGTTGATTATGGAAGCACATTTGCAGGATTGTCTTTGAGAGTTAGCATCCTGATGTAGCAATTCATTTGTATTGTAACATCATGGAGATTTCTTTTGTGCTTTTTCTTTTTCACACTTTCTCCTATTACTGAGATTCTCTTTTTGCACTCTATTAAAATTCAAGTCAACATCAGATAAAGCTGGGTCATAATGTATTGCTTTTTCAGTCAGCGGCTTCTGTTTTTCACATTGACTATTTTCTTTAAAATGACTCAGTTTGAGGTGATACTAAAGAAGTTTAAAATTAGAGACCATAGCTCAGTTATCTAAGATTAGCAATGCCTGTAATAAAACTAAAGTATTATCAGGCACACCGCCTTGTGCTTACAATCCTAGCATTTTGGGAGTCCAAGGTAGGAGGATCACATGAGGACAGGAATTTGAGGCCAGCCTGGTGGGCAACATGGTGAGACCCTATCTCTACAAAAAATAACCAGAAAATTAGCTGGGCATGGTGATATGTGCCTGTAGTCTTAGCTACTTGGAAGGCTGAGGTGGGAGGATCGCTGGAGTCCAGGAATTCAAAGCTGCAGTGAGCTATGATCACACCACTGCATTCCAGTCTGGATGACAGAGTGGGACTCTATTTTTAAAAAACAACACAACCTATTTATTATACCTTTTATTTCCCAAGTCCAAATTAATTCTTCCTATGTTTGAAGTCCCATAGTATTTGATTATTAGCATTTATTTTATTTTGCCTTACATGAGCTGTTTACTTGATCCTAACAGTGTGTAATAAAGTGTTTTACACTTTGCCTATTCTCAAGTACATGTTTTAGATTAAATTTATCCCCCTAAAGGAAAGATCAACATGTGACCCCTTTCTGATATCTGGTCCTTTGGTGTGGATATATTGATTTTGTTTTTATTCCAGCTTGCTTCTCTTTAGACTATCAAATTATAGATTCATTTTTAGTTTTACTTTCTATTAATAGTGTACTTCACCTAGTTAGATTGTTTTCCCAGTAGTCTTCTAATTTCTCATGGTAAAAATAGATTATCATTTCTCAATTACTTCTAAATATAAATTCCATTCTAATAAATGCCATTTAGATAGATATCCAGTCCAACTATAACAGTGCCTACCACACAGTAGGTGCTCAGAAAATGAGTAAATGGATGAATGAGTGAACTAACAAATGCTTCTTACTGCCTGTCCATTTAATAGTTTATCCGTGTAGGTGTTTATCAGTATGGTTGCTATGTTCATGTATTTGCAGTTGCTAAAAATTCTTAAACAACTTAGCAGTAAAGGCTGACTCTCTGCAAGTGGGCGTGAACATGCTACCTCAAACCTATTAATTTGAGATATAGCAAGTTAATATTATCCAAAGTAGATTGATAGTCTAAGACCCACAAAGCAGAATTGCATGGAATTGTTATATAGATTAAATGAGGTATAATGTGTGTTTGTAAAGGGAGTCTATATAACTGTAAAGTACTACACCAAGGTTAGTTTGGTTAAGAACACTTTTATTAGTATGGAACTAATAATACATGTTATATAATATTACTGAACAGTAACTACATTTCTTAGAATATGCAGTGTACATTTGAGCAAATAGACTGGATTGTATAAATTGTCAAGATTGGAACTAAGCTCTTCAGGAGTATCTAATTCTTGGTAAGGTGTCTTTAGGTGTTCCTAAATAATTGGAGGTTGTAATTATGAGAAAAGTTATAAATGAATAATAACTAAGTATGTACTGTTGACAGATGATTATTGAAAAGCAAATTTCTAGATGTCAGCACTACAATTTAAAAGTGAAGCTTTTTATTTTGAATGAAATATTAGTAGTTTGGGTTTATTTGTACAAAATATTCAAAGACTGGATGTTGAAAGATTAAATTTGTCTCTAGAGATTATTTAAGAACAAGACTAGATTTTCTGTTCATTTGAAATTAGAAATGAAGGAAACAAGTAAAATTGTTTATAGTTGAAAACATATTGTGAATTGGAAAGGATTTCCAGTTCCACTCAAGAAAACATTTAAGTCCATTAGTAATGTCTGGCCTTTTAATTTTAAGCCAAGAACAATTTACTAAGGATAGTCTAACTTTAAAAAAAAATCACTGTAAAATATGTTTCTTGGTTTACAATTTTGAGTGTTTGGAAAGCTATATAATTTTTTTCTTACCTCATACAAAAAGAGAGCATTTATCATTTTTCTATAAAATTTTATTTTTACTGATGTCATTTTGTTATGCTCCTTACATTTGTACAATAGAATAGTACAAAGTACTGTGGTCTTATTATTCAATGGAAATGTGGCCTTTCAGGGATCATTTGCTTTCTAGAACTCTATTTACCAGTAGTTATGAACAGGTTGTGCTTCACTGTTAGGTTGATGTGGTTGCAAGGCAGCATTTTAAAAAGAGAAGAGTGTTAAATATCATGCTTGGAAAAGATCTGAAGGATAATTAAAATCTAATGTCTAATAAATAACCATTTTAATGCAGATATCATTTTTAAATTGTTATGTTTTGTTCCCTTTCTTTTGTATAGTAAGTCCATTAGTCATGATTTCTTTTAAGAACTACTTAAGATTTTAGGCAGATAAAGGCAATTGTCTTAACCGCTAGACAACATATAGTGTATTTAAATACATATGTATGATAAAACCTTACAATTTTAGATCAGACCCTTTTGGAAGTCCAAATGTGGTGTGCACACTGGTTGAGTAGAAATTCACTTTTTTTTTTGTTTGTTTGTTTGAGAGACAGGGACTTGCTATGTTGCCCAGGGATCCTCCAGCCTCAGCTTCTGGAGTAGCTGGGACTATAGGTGCACTCTACTGCACCCAGCTCCAAAGTTCACCTCAGTATTGACTTTGTGGAGCAACTTGCTTAACAAATCAATAATTATACATACATTTCAAAAAATATGTTTAGCCTTGCTAAGGGAAAAACAAAATCTTTCAAAGAATCATTAAGCAATTTCAGTTGCATTTGTTTATATACAATCAATACACTATTTACAGTTTCTAGCATAACTTCTTTGTATATGCTCATTTTTGTAACAGTACAAGGCTGAATGAGGGAAACATATAATAGAGAAATGGCAAGCTGACTGAAAGATATAGTTAAAATAGTTTCTTAATTCTGTTTGTACTTTCCAATATGGTAGCCACTAATGATGTGTAACTGTTGAGCACTTGAAATGTGATTAGAGTGCAATGAGATGTGCTGTAAGTATAAAATAACACACCACATTTTGAAGATTTGATGCAAAAAGAAAGAATGTAAAATATCTCACTAATAACTGACATGTATTGCTATGTTGAAATAATGTTTTAGAACATACAGTTAAATGTATTATTAAAATTCATCTTTTTTAATATGACTTCTATGAAATTTAAAATTATATATGTGCTTGCATTTCTAGATAGCACTATTAAACAGCACTGATCTGTATGATCTTAAACATTACAATACAATTATATATTGGATAACTGCAGCTTTAGCTTGCCTTCTAAAAGGAGTTCAGATGTTGTACCTGTTTTGGCCTCATTTTCCTTCTTTATATTCTTCTCTCTCTCAGCCTCGGTCCAGTTTGAGAGCTGTTAGTGTTCCAGCATAAGATTCTCTTCTTAATCCTCTTTTTTTTTTTTGAAGACTGAGTCTCACTCTGTCACCCAGGCTGGAATGCAGTGGTGCAATCTTGGCTCACTGCAACCTCCTCCTCCCGGGTTCAAACGATTCTCCTGCCTCCGCCTCCTCAGTAGCTGGGATTACAGGCGCGTGCCAGCATGGCTACTTTTTGTATTTTTAGAGACAAGGTTTCACCATGTTGGTCAGACTGGTCTCGAACTCCTGACCTCATGATCCCTCCGCCTCGGCCTCCCAAAGTGCTGGGATTACAGGTGTGAGCCACTGCACCTGGCCAATCCTCATAATATTTTAAGATGATTTCCTCTTCCTTCCTCTAGAGGTCACAGACATTGGAAAGTCACTCCCTAAGTGAATATGAATAATACTATGTGTTTCGAAGAAGTAAAATGTGTGGTCTAGCTACCTTTCAGATTCCCCTTTTCTCTCAGAGGAAGGCTTTTGCCTGCATGGTTGTTTTGTCACAATCTGTAACTTACAGTTCAGATTAAAAAACCCCTTTTCTTACTGGAAAACATGTACAACAACAGGGAAAATAAAAAAATAGCATAAATGCCATTTTTAGAAGGCAGAAAAAAGTCTACAAACCCCAAAGTGCTGCTTAAAGTGATTGAAACCCAGCAGAGCCATGGGTGAAACAGCACTGCCAGGCAGGGAGCTGAGAGGCCAGCGTGGTGACAGATTTCAGAAAGCACCAGCACTAAGGGACTACCTAAAGGCCTGGCACCAGCCCTAAAGACCAAAGGCTGGAGCTGGAGCCACCGTGGTCAAAGCTGAGATCTGGCATTAGGCAATAGCCACTTAGTCAGGGGAAGGAGGAGAGAGAAACAGAAGGTGTAGGAAGGTATCTAGTAGGATCAAACTTCAGCCAGCAAACAGAAATACGTTTTCTGAAGTTAAGGGGTCATCTTGGAGAGTAGGGCTGTTACTCTTGGGACAATGGTCAGTGAGCTAACTAGGCAACCTGGGGGAGCTAAGCTGGCTGCAGAAGCCCTCCTGCACCTAGTGATGCAAAAAACTAATTTGAAAAAGATAGTTTCACACTGTGGCATGGAAAAGAGAGCCCTTGAAGATTGGAAAAGGCTGCCTTTATCCCTCCTTTCCCCAGCCCTTCCCTC
Source organism: Pongo abelii (assembly GCF_028885655.2). Classification (NCBI taxonomy): domain Eukaryota; kingdom Metazoa; phylum Chordata; class Mammalia; order Primates; family Hominidae; genus Pongo; species Pongo abelii. The sequence continues at coordinate 89,426,227 of NC_071990.2, read as the reverse complement.
TCTGGAGCCTCCTACCTGGTCCAGGAAAATCTAATCTTGACAGCCAACTTTGTAACCATAAGTTACAAAGTGTATTCATATGGCATCAATTCAAACATACTATTAAAACAGAAGAAAAACACATGAGAAAGAAGCATACTGGCAGATGCTCCTTGAAACTGAGTGCACTATTGCTTCTGCTTGTCTACTTAGATCTTGATTTTTTTGGTTTCTTTCATTAAAACATAATATTTTGAAGAGTAGAATCTATTGTTCCAGCACAAAATGTAGTATCTACATCCTAGAAGGCCTTTTGTACTTTAGAGGTCGTGTGGGTAATAGCATTTATCATGATTGGAAAAGGATTGCCATCAGTCTCTCTAGATTAGGAAAAAGTGGTCTCAGAATGGTGGATTTTTTAGTTTGCCTTTTTTGTTTTTTTTTTTTTAATGTTAGGGAAGCTATGAAGTTTACTTATTATTGCCAAATTCACCTACTCAAGGCTACTTTATGCATAGTGTGTGGCATTCACCCATGAGTTTCAGGTAGGGAAACAGGCACTGACATTAAGGATCCCAGACAGTTTGCTACTTTGAAGCATTAAATGGGTAGTTACCTGTTCAATTTTTTTCTGCCTTTTTACTTACGAGACTTTTCATACGTTGAAAGCACAAAGAACCAAGTGTAATAGTGTTCACATCTTTTCTAGATAGCATATTCCTTTCAGGTAAGCCTCAAGACCTGTATACTCCCTCCCCCGCCCCACCCCTCCACTCCCAAAAGAATAAAAACATACTCCAAATTGCATGTGATTTTAGGTGGTTTGAAGATCCTCTAAAGATTCTCCATGGGCCCTAAGTTAATAGCTCCCATTTTAAAGAGTATACTTTTTTTTTCTTCACACAGTGGAATCTTTTGGACTTCTTGTTTCTAGAGGGTCAGTAAGCCAGGCTCTGGATTTCTGATGTCATCTTTTCAGTTAGTTGTTACATTTAAAATTGGGTTTACAATTTACTCATCTTATTGACTGATAAGATAAAATGTAAATGATTATTAGTGTTTTGCTTATAAATTGCTTGACTAATTTTTGCCTACTATCTAAAACATTTGCCAAAATTCCTCAAATAATCGATGCTAAGCTTAATTCATCACTGTTAAGTTTAATTCATCACCTTCTTCCTCTTTAAAGGAATTGACTTCTCTTTGTGTAGTCATATTAACAACAGGTATTTTAATGTCTTCATTGTTTGATGAAGGATTGGCAGACCTAAATATATACCAGTTTGGTATTATTTAGTTTTAAAGTAATGATTCATGTGATCGGTTCTTGCCGGTTTTTAAAGTGTGTATCTAAAACCATTTATGAGTGAATTTTTATGTAGGTAATTTAATTCCAAAAACTATGTCAAGCTAAGTTAAAGAAGTTATAAAACATTTATTTGTGTCTTTTAGACATACAAAGTTGTTTCACTTTATTTTAAGCTTCCTTGATATTTGCTTAAGTTACATTTTTACCTTGTAAAATAGTTGGAAACAAGCATGCCATTTTCAGGTATTATAGTAGAATTCTATTTTGAAAAAGTACTAGTCGAAAGAGTTTTTTTTCTAACTTTCAGATTGCTGCTTGGAACCCTTTAAATTACAGAATCATATTAATGTGCCTATGTTACCTGATATCTGACAAGGAATCTATTAGTGCTTTTCCTTATTTATAGTGCCAGTTCTTTGTATCCCTAAGTTATTTATATAAAATAGATAAATTTACAGTGTCTTTTTTTTCTTCCCACTAGTCATGTGTTTTATCTAATAGTAAAGATTATACCTTGAAAAATAAAATACAGAGGCACCTCTATTTTCTTGTAAAATTTATCTGATCTCAGAGACAACACCTTGCTTTACCTCATTTTACCACCAAATACAGTTATTTCTTTTCTACCAAAAAAAAAGCACTTCAATGCATTGATGACATACTTATCCCATTGATGCACATTCATTCTAAGACTTGTCTCATGATGCTTGCTTGATGCTGCTGATTTGCTCATCTTAATTTTTTCTTAAAGTCATGAGAACAACTTTTGTGTTTTTGGACTCAAGGAATATTGGCAGATTCAGTCTTTGCTTGGCTTCTTAACTGAAGTCTCTTTATTGTTGGGATCTCTTATGGTATTCTACTCATTTCTCTTTCCTTCTCTATTCTCCATTCTTCCTACTCCCTTCCAAATAATTCACATATAATCACATTAGACTCCTGAAACAGAAGTGTTAGTCTTAGAGAGGCTCTTTTACATATCAGCCCCATTTTGAGTATCACCTGCTAGAAAGTGAAAGGAGGCTCTGAGTTTGTGAGTTCCATAATAGTAACAACCAAACTTCAGAAAATGAAGTGGAAAATTTCAGTTTGATCACAGCGATAAATTCACTTTATCTCTGCTGACCATAGTCAGAACATTTGCAAAGTGATGTTTCTTGACTCTTATACCACAGATGACTTCAGATGTGTTAGTACCAGCTAAGGATGTAATACCACAGCATTTAAAAATTTTGCATGAATACCTCTGGTTTCTTTTTCTAAAACTAAATTAAGGAAGAATTTTAGGAAGCTGTTAAGCTTCTTCATTACATATTTCTATTTATGCTTCATCTGTCATCTCATTTATAGGAATCCTTCCTTAAATTTCCTTAAGACCAGGTAATCTTTATCTTGTTCAGATCATGTCAGAACTTTAGCTGTCAGTTTTGGTTTTGCGTATCAAAATATTTTAGGGAAAAGTAATCTACATATAAGTTTGCTTCATATTCTTTCACTAAAAAATCTGTATTACATTTCTCAAGTACATTTTAGACTGACATTATACCACTGGTTAGTTTTTCTGCAAGGAGATATGTATTATTTTTTGTTTGTGTTGCTTTTTCTTATTTATCAGGCAACCAATTGATCACCTGCCATATGTCACGCACTATGCTTAGAGGCTTGGGATTATGATATAAAATGTCTTATGATGACACTTGACAGCTTTTGATAAGAGACTCTTAAAATATGAAACTTTTATGAGTGGTTTCAGTGTTGAGTCGTAGTGCATCTAAAGGAATTCCATAAAACCAGCATTTTAGTGTTAGGGTTGAGAAGTCTTTAGTAATGAGAAGACTACTTTACTACATGGTTCATGTGAGCCTGTAATCAAATTTACCAGTTTTTTTTTTTTAGGTTTCTTCAAACTTGCTGCCCTTTAAGATGATGAGCTCCCAAGAGTGGGGAGCTCTACCTGGTCCAGAGTCTGACATATACTATAAGTAATATATAATATGATTGATTAATGGATGACTCAAATTCTTTGAAGAGGGAGAAGATGGGAAAGAGCCAAGATGAATAGAAGTTTGGCCTAGTTTTCCTCCCCTGTTGTTGCCTTTCTCTTTTTTTCTCTATTTCCCTTTTTGAGAAGCAGACCATGTTGATTGAAGATACCCTCTGAAGAGGTTGGATAGAGCTTTTCGGGCCCAAACTGATTTTATCACTTAGATTTGATTATGTTCTGGGAGATTATCCTTAACCAAACTTCTTAATTATTATTTTTTAATGAATTTGGGGAGTATCCATGATTTATTAAGTGGAAAAAAATTAAGATGCTAAATAAAACATTTCATATCTTCCCATTAGGTTAACACACACTTAGATAAAAGTTTCATGTCTCTTTGATCATAAAGGAGAGTGAAATGATTCACTCCTGTCTTGATCATATTGAATATCATAGGAAGGAAGAAGAGAAGATTATTAATAGTTGCATGACATACCTTTTATTGTTTGGCTTGTTATGGGCAGGTATTACTCTGGTAATTAAAATCAATAAAATACATAAAATTTAAACAAATCACAGCAACAAAACAAAGGATTGAAGTCTGTCTCTTTTTTTTTTTTGAGACAGAGTCTCACTCTGTCACCAAGGCTAAAGTGCAGTGGCACTGTCTCGGCTCACTGCAAGCTCTGCCTCCCGGGTTCACGCCATTCTCCTGCCTCAGCCTCCCGAGTAGCTGGGATTACAGGCGCCCGCCACCAGGCCTGGCTAATTTTTTTGTATTTTTAGTAGAGTCGGGGTTTCACTGCGTTAGCCAGCATGGTCTTGATCTCCTGACCTCGTGATCCGCCCGCCTCAGCCTCCCAAAGTGCTGGGATTACAGGCGTGAGCCACCGCACCCAGCCTGAAGTCTGTCTCTTTTAATAAAAGCAGTCACATTGGCCTCTATGCAAGTTTGCCTATGTACAACACAATATTAGATATATTAGAAAGAGTCCACAGCTTGCCAAGCTTAAGGTGGGTCCTGGTATATCCTTCCTCGAAACAAGGTACCTAATAATCTACATTAGCTAACTGAGAGATACCACATTAGTGATTCTTTCCAGATAAAGTGGTTCATCAGCTTCCCCTGGAAAGAACTGTGGCGTTACTCAAGCTTGTTTACTTATTTATTTATTTATATTTTATTTTTCAAACTTTTATTTTAGATTCAGGATGTACATGTGTAGGTTTATTACCTGGGTATATTGTATGATGCTGAGGTTTGAGATATGGACGATCCCATCACCCAGGTACTGAGCATAGTACCCAACAGTTTTTCAACCCTTGCCTGCCTCCCTTCCTCCTTCCTTTAGTAGTCCTCGTTGTCTGTTGTTGCCATCTTTATGTCTATGAGTACCCAGTGTTTAGCTCTCACTTAGGAGAACATGCGTTTTCTGTCCCTGCGTTAATTCTCATAGGACAATGGCCTCCAGCTATATAGGACATGATTTTGTCCTTTTTTATGGCTGTGTAGTATTCCATGGTGTATGTGTACCACATTTTCTTTATCTAGTCCACCATTGATGGACACCTAGGTTGATTCCATGTCTTTGGTATTGTGAATAGTGTCACAGTGAACATGCAAGTATGTATGTCTTTTTGGTAGAATGATTTGTTTTCTTTGGATATATACCCAGTAATGGAATTGCTGGATCAAATGGTAGTTCTGTTTTACGTTCTTTGAGAAATTGCCAAACTGCTTCCTATAGTGGCTGAGCTACTTTACATTCCTTCCAAGTGTAGAAGCATTTCCTTTTCTCCATAGCCTTGCCAGTATCTCTTGTTTTTTGACTTTTTAAATAATAGTTATTCTTACTGGTGTGAGATGGTATTTCATTGTGGTTTTGATTTGCATTTCCCTGATGATTATTAGTGATGTGGAGCATTTTTTCATATGTTTGTTGGCTGTTTATGTGTCGAATTTTGAGAGATCTCTGCTCATATCTTTTGCCTATTTCTTAATGGGATTCTTTGTTTTTTGCTTGTTCAGTTGTTTAAGTTACTGATAGATTCTGGATATTAGACCTTTGTTGGATGCATGGTTTGCAATATATTCTTCTATTCTGTAGGTTGTTTACTCTGTTGATACTTTCTTTTGCTTTGCAGAAGCTCTTTAATTAGGTCCCACTTGTCAATTTTTGTTTTTGTTGTAATTGCTTTTGAGGACTTAACCATAAATTCTTTCCCAAGGCCAGTATCTAGAATTGTGTTTCCTAGGTTTTCTTCTAGGATTCTTATAGTTTGAGGTCTTACATTTAAGTCTTTAATTCATCTCGAGTTAAGTTTTGTTTATGGTAAAAGATAGGGGTCTAGTTTCATTCTTCTGCATATGGCTAGCCAGCTATCCCAGGACAATATATTGAATAGGGAGTCCTTTCCTCATTGCTTATTTTTGTCAACTTTGTCAAAGATTAGATGGCTCTAGGTGTGCAGCTTTATTTGAGTTTTATATTCTGTTTCACCAGTTTGTGTGTCTGTTTTTGTACCAATATCATGTGGTTTGGCTACTGTAGCCTTGTAGTATAGTTTGAAGTTGGATAATGTGAAGCCTTCATCTTTGTTCTTTTGCCTAGGATTGCTTCAGCTATTCAGGTTCTTTTTTGGTTCCATAGGAAGTTTAGAATAGTTTTTTTTCTAATTCTATGAAAAATGATGGTAGTTTGATAGGAATAGCATTGAATCTGTGGATTACTTTGGGCAGTATGGCCATTTTAATGATATTGATTCTTTCAGCCTGTGAGCATGGAATGTTTTCTATTTGTTTGTGTCATCTGTGATTTCTTTTAGTCATGTTTTATAGATCTCCTTGTAAAGACCTGTCACCTCCTTAGTTAGATGTATTCATAGGTTTTTTTGTGTGTGTTTTTTGTGGCTGTCGTAAATGAGATTTTGTTCTTGATTTGGCTCTCATCTCGAGCATTGTTGGTGTATAGAAATGCTACTGATTTTAATACCTTGATTTGTATCCTGAAACTTTACTGAAGCCCAAACTTATTAAAACAATGTCTGTACAGCATGAGAGTTAGAAACAAAGAGCCAGAGAAAGTGAAGTTTGATTACCAGTTGTACTTACAATCTGTGTGCCTTTAGATAAATTGGTCATTTCCATTAGCTTCCATATCTATTAAATGAGTATAATCATGGGACCTAACTCATGGCATTCTTTAAAAAGATTAAATGACAATCCTAAATTCCTAATACTAAAAGAATATTCAAATTAAATTAATAGCAGAGAGAAAAGCAATGTAATATAAAATTATACTTAGCACAGAGCCTTGCATATTGAAATTCTCAATAAATAATTTTTTGTTGTTGCATTTGTAATTATCAGTACTAATTTACAGAAACATATGCTTACTAATATACGCTATATATGTAAATAAACACACACATATATAGAATAAAGTACACACATATACATACATGCCCAGGGCTGCCATTTAGAGCACCTTATTTATAATCTAACTACTCAGGAAACTTAATTAGTTATCAGAAGTTGGCTTTGTGAAAATGTGATCAAAGAAAAAGAGTTAGATGATCCTGGAGGATATTTCATCCAGGCTTTAGTAGAGCTTGGAAAATTAGGCCTTCCACTTTACTACGTACCTTTCCAGCATTCATGTTACTCATCTTTGCTAATTATATCAGTGAGTCTCTGCCTTCCCCTCTATCCATCTACCTTCTTCTTCTTCTTCTGCTCCTCCTCCTCTTCTTCTTCTTCTTCCTTTTCTTTCTTCTTCTTTCTTCTTCTCCTCCTCCTCCTTCTCCTTCTCCTCCTCCTCCTTCTTCTTTCCTCCTCCTCCTCCTCCTTCTTCTTCTTCCTCTTCCTCTTCTTCTTCCTCTTCTTCCTCCTCTTCCATACATAACATTCATACATACATTCTTCTTTCATGCATATTCCATATGAACTCTGACAGATTTATATTTTTGAACTCTTGTTTGTCATTAACCATGAACTTCAATATTTCATGCAAGGCAATTAATTTTTTCTTCCCTTTTTAATATCATGTATTTTCCAAATATGTATACCATGTTTTTTTTAATGCATGCAACTAATTTAAACATCAAGTAAGCATGTATATTATTTCATTTAATCTTCAAAACATCTTTGTGAAATAAGTCATATCCATTCATCCAACAAAAATACTGAGGCTAAAGAGGAGATAAATGAGTTGCCTGAAGTTACATAGTTAATAAGCACCACAGTTAGGAATCCTGTCTACTCCATGATTTCAGGCCCACCTTTCCACAGCTTCACCACAACCTGAACAGAAAGGTCCTAGAAATCCCCATTTATGGATCATCTCTCTTAGGATGGATTACTTCTATAAATATGTTCACTTTGTAGTGGTTTTCACTTGACTCAACTTCATAATAACCTTTCCTGACCTTGTAACTGCCCCCCGTTATTAACTGGCATAATGGAAGAAAATAAGAGATTACAGATCCTTGAGAAAAGAAAGAAAAAAGAATGTCCCAGGTGGGACGATATCTAATAATTGGAGGACAGCTTTAGCAAGGAGGAGATGAGGAAGGAAAACTGAGAATATATGTCTAGAAATAACAGGTGAATTGAAGGGTGGAAAAACCTGGAGATCAAGATTGGATGTTCTCCATTCAATTAGAAATGAAAGTTTGGGGAGTGAGTAAAGAAAGGGATGAATATGAGAGATAAGGAAACTTGGAGGAAGGAGGCAGTCTGTAACAATTTCTGTGGGAACCTCAGCATTTAATCAAGCAGAGAAGTGTGTTTCAAGTTGTTGATAACCTTGTGCTTTAGGAATAGATTTTTCTGGCCATTTTTTTATTGTGATAAAATCCATGAACCGTGAAATTTACCATTTTAACCACCTTTTTTCTGTCATGACAGCCTACTATTCAGCATTCAAACCATTTTCAAATGTACAAATCAGCATTAAGTGCATTATTAATTTCCTGCCACTATTTTCACTGTCCATTTCCAGAACTTTTTCATCATCCCAAACAGAAACTCTGTAGCCATTAAACAGTAACTCCTCATTCCTCTCTCTTCTTCACCCCTGGTAACCACTATTCTATTTTCTGAATTTGTGAGTTTGCATATTCTGTATACCTCATATGATTCAAATCATACAATATTTGTCTTTTTGTGTCTGACTTATGTCACTTAGCATAATGTTTTCAAGTTTTATCCATATTATAACATGTCAGAATGTCATTCCTTTTAAGGCCGAATAATATTCCATTGTAGGTGCATACCACATTAAACAAATCCATTGTATTTTTTTGTTTGTTTGTTGAGACAGGGCCTTGCTCTGTTGCCCAGACCCGAGTACAGTGGCACGATCATGGCTCACTGCAGCCTCAGCCTCCTAGGCTCAAGTCATCCTTTTACTTGAGCCACCCCAGTAGCTGGGACTACAGGCGTGTGCCACCATGTCTGGGTAATTTTTTATTTTTTGTAGAGACGAGGTCTGACTCCTGGCCTCAAACAATCCTCTTAATTCAGCCTCCGAAAATGTTAGGATTACAGGCATGAGCCACTGTGAAATATTTATTATTGATGGTCATATGGGTTGTTTCTACCTTTTGGCTATTGTGAATAATGCTGCAGTGAACATTGGTGTACAAAATAATCAATTTTAAAACTACATTAAAAATCTTTTATGAAATTGCTGTTTTAATTATTGTTTCATACTATTTAAGTCATTCAAAAGTCTGATAAATTTGTGTGACGAAAAGAGAGTATTATATGACTACTTTTCACATTTTTGCTGAGAATATTCTAAGGTTGTGATGACCATAACCTGCTTCAGAAATTCATCATCTAATAGAATGGAAAAATATTATTATTATTAGATCTCCATCTCACTTTTTGGGAATAATCTAATTAGTTTCACCACGAGGATAAGTGAATCTTTAAGTCACTTATAAAGGGTGATCCTAGTCAGCTATGTAATTGTTTATACTCATGATTTTAAAACATTTTAGAGTTATGCGTACTGCATAACATTGCCAGCACTCTGCACTGAGAGTTACTTTATTAATGGACATCTCATGCTTTCTCCTTTTATCAGCTCAGCACATGAAATTCTAGAACTTTGCCTTGAATGCTTAGAATAGAACTTAGTCACGCTGCGGAGGTTGAACTCCCTCATACTTTATGTTAACTTTTAACTTTTAGTTGAACAATGCATATATCTAGGGTAAGTGTAGTTATTTATAAACAAAAAACATAAGACTGACAATTTAGCCTTCTGGTTAACTGCTTTTAAATTTGAAATAATTAAAATAGTTTTAGTACACATTATTAGTATAAATGTGTTTAGAGCTGATATCAAAAGAAAAGATAAAATAAATTGTAATAGCTCAAATTATTTTACATGAGATACTCAGCTAAGTAAAAAGTTCGTTCAAGGCCTTTTACAAATGATAGCTAGACAGTAGTTACTCTGTTTGAACACAAGAATATAATGATTCAGTTAAGGTAAGTACTGTCTGTTAAGCTAACTCAGTAGGCTGATTCATATTTATACAGTCATGAAAATGATGAGGAATTAATTACTTAAAAATCAAGATAGCTAGCAATTTTTCATATCTAATAATGATAAAATAATTCAATACCTACCAAAATTCATATGTATTTCATATATATAATATATATAATATATATTATATATTTCATATATATAATATATAATATATATTATATATTTCATATATAATATATAATATATATCATATATTTCATATATAAAATATATATATCATATATCATATATATCATATATTTCATATATATCATATATTTCATATATCATATATCATATTTCATATATTTCATATATCATATATATCATATATTTCATATATTTCATATATATCATATATTTCATATATTTCATATATATCATATATTTCATAGATAATATATATAATATGCATTATGTATTTCATAGATAATATATATAATATGCATTATGTATTTCATAGATAATATATATAATATGCATTATGTATTTCATAGATAATATATATAATATGCATTATGTATTTCATAGATTATATATATAATATGCATTATGTATTTCATAGATTATATATATAATATGCACCATGTATTTCATAGATTATATATATAATATGCACCATGTATTTCATAGATTATATATATAATATGCACCATGTATTTCATAGATTATATATATAATATGCACCATGTATTTCATAGATTATATATATAATATGCACCATGTATTTCATAGATTATATATATAATATGCACCATGTATTTCATAGATTATATATATAATATGCACCATGTATTTCATAGATTATATATATAATATGCACCATGTATTTCATAGATTATATATATAATATGCACCATGTATTTCATAGATTATATATATAATATGCACCATGTATTTCATAGATTATATATATAATATGCACCATGTATTTCATAGATTATATATATAATATGCACCATGTATTTCATAGATTATATATATAATATGCACCATGTATTTCATAGATTATATATATAATATGCACCATGTATTTCATAGATTATATATATAATATGCACCATGTATTTCATAGATTATATATATAATATGCACCATGTATTTCATAGATTATATATATAATATGCACCATGTATTTCATAGATTATATATATAATATGCACCATGTATTTCATAGATTATATATATAATATGCACCATGTATTTCATAGATTATATATATAATATGCACCATGTATTTCATAGATTATATATATAATATGCACCATGTATTTCATAGATTATATATATAATATGCACCATGTATTTCATAGATTATATATATAATATGCACCATGTATTTCATAGATTATATATATAATATGCACCATGTATTTCATAGATTATATATATAATATGCACCATGTATTTCATAGATTATATATATAATATGCACCATGTATTTCATAGATTATATATATAATATGCACCATGTATTTCATAGATTATATATATAATATGCACCATGTATTTCATAGATTATATATATAATATGCACCATGTATTTCATAGATTATATATATAATATGCACCATGTATTTCATAGATTATATATATAATATGCACCATGTATTTCATAGATTATATATATAATATGCACCATGTATTTCATAGATTATATATATAATATGCACCATGTATTTCATAGATTATATATATAATATGCACCATGTATTTCATAGATTATATATATAATATGCACCATGTATTTCATAGATTATATATATAATATGCACCATGTATTTCATAGATTATATATACAATATGCACCATGTATTTCATAGATTATATATACAATATGCACCATGTATTTCATAGATTATATATACAATATGCACCATGTATTTCATAGATTATATATACAATATGCACCATGTATTTCATAGGTAATACACAATATGCACCATGTATTTCATAGGTAATACACAATATGCACCATGTATTTCATAGGTAATACACAATATGCACCATGTATTTCATAGGTAATACACAATATGCACCATGTATTTCATAGGTAATACACAATATGCACCATGTATTTCATAGGTAATACACAATATGCACCATGTATTTCATAGGTAATACACAATATGCACCATGTATTTCATAGGTAATACACAATATGCACTATGTATTTCATAGGTAATACACAATATGCACTATGTATTTCATAGATAATACACAATATGCACTATGTATTTCATAGATAATACACAATATGCACTATGTATTTCATAGATAATACACAATATGCACTATGTATTTCATAGATAATACACAATATGCACTATGTATTTCATAGATAATACACAATATGCATTATGTATTTCATAGATAATACATAATATGCATTATGTATTTCATAGATTATATATAATATGCATTATGTATTTCATAGATTATATATAATGTATTATGTATTTCATATATAATATATATTATGTATTATATATATATATACACACACAAACACACATTTTTTTTTTTTTTTTTTTCCCCAAGACAGGGTCTCACTCTGTCACCCAGGCTGGAGTGCAGTGGTGCAATCCACTGCCCCCTGGGCTCAAGTTATCCTTCCACCTCAGCCTCCTGAGTAGCTGAGACCACAGGCATGCACCACCACACCTGGTTGTTTTGTTTTGTTTTTTTGTATTTTTGGTAGAGACAGTGTCTCATCATGGTGCCCAGGCTGATGTCAAACTCCTGAGCTCAATCTGCCGACTTCAGCTTCCAAAGTGCTGGGATTGCAGGTGTGAGCCATGGCACCCAGCCCAAAATTCATATTTATTTTTTATTTTTGAGACAGAGTCTCGCTCTGTTGCCCAGGCTGGAGTGCAGTGGCATAATCTCTGCTCACTACAAGCTCCGCCTCCCGGGTTCATGCCATTCTCCTGCCTCAGCCTCCTGAGCAGCTGGGACTATAGGCGCCGGCCACCACGCCTGGCTAATTTGTTTGTATTTTTAGTAGAGACAGGGTTTCACCATGTTAGCCAGGATGGTCTCGATCTCCTGACCTCATGATCCGCCCACTTCGGCCTCCCAAAGTGCTGGGATTACAGGCGCAAAATTCATATTTTAATAAAAGGGATGCATATCTAATATTTACTAACGGATTATTCAAGTTAAAATTAATAGTCACTATAGTAAAGACCAATTTAACTTATATTCTGTAAGTGAGACACTGAGGTGATTCTTTGTATTTTGGTTATAGTTCATGTTTCCGTCAGCATTTTATGGAGAGTTCTATGAAGCTGAACTCATCCTTGAAATTTAGAATTGCCATAATTCTTTTTAATGTGGAATATAACAATCTTAGTCTTTCTGGGATCTGTAATTTCAAAAACAACAACATTTTTCTTTTTGATTGATCATAGCTATTATTGGAACAGCTGGTAACATGTGACATAGTACTATAATTTAGACTGAAAAAATTGATTTGTGAATTATATCCACTCAGCTTAAATCTCCAGAGCATCTTTTGTACTTCTTTTTCTGCAGAAACGGCTTCTTAACATAATGTTCTTACATTTTCCCAGGGGAAGAGGGAAACTCCATAGTCAATTTTCTTACTTGTCTGAAATATAAAAAAGAAACTCTTTACACAAAAATAGAGGAAAAAACAAAGTAAGATTCGGAATTTCCCAACATAGGAAATAAAAGATTTATTCCATTTAACCTTTTAACAAATGCACTTTACACATTTTGTTTATGTGTGTGTATGTGTACTTCAGGATTTCTGTTCATCCTGCAGTCAGTGTCAAGGAGATGAGAATTTATGAATATGATGATTCAGATGATTTCAGATTTGAGACTAATTCCCACATAAATCATTCTCCCCTCTCATCTTTTGTAGGTAAAAGTAAGCCATAGAATAGTTTGTAGGATCATTAGATAACAAGTTAGGTAGGGAACTATTATGTATTTAATGATTTCCCTGTTAAAATTCACTTTTCAACTATTTACTTAAGCATTCAAATAATAAATCAACTATCCATTTAGAATGATCAGGAAGGATCAATTTAGAGATTTTTTTATTGTAAATTGACAAATTGTCATTACGATTACAATATTTATGAGGTACAAAGTGATGTTATATATATACAAAGTAGAATTATTAAACCAAGCTAATTGACATTCTTCACTTCACATAATTATACTTTTTTGTGGTGAGCACATTTGAAATTTGCTGTCTTAGCAATTTTGAAGTGTAGGATACACTGTTATTAACTGTAGTCATTATGCTATGCAGTATATCCCAAAAACCTTTTTCTTCCTAATTGAAACAGTACACTTTGATCAACATCTCCCTGTTTCCCCCATCCCCTAACCTTTGGTCACCACCAACCATTCAACTCTCTTCTGTAAGTTAGATTCTTTTCAATTTCACATGTAAGTGAGAACATCGTGCAGTATTTGTTCTTCTGTGCTTGCCTTATTTCACTTAGCATAACATCCTCAAGATTCTTCCATGTTGTCACAAATGACAGAATATCTTTCTTTAAAGGCTAAATAATATTCCATTTGTTTATGTATACCGCATTTTCTTTATCCATTCATCTGTCAATGAACATTTAGGTTGATTCCATAACTTGCCTATTGTGAATAGTGCTGCAGTAAACACAAGAGTGTAGATATCTCTTTGACATACTGATTTCAAATCCTTTAGATATATACCCAGAAGTGGGATTGCTGGATCATATCATAATTCTACTTTTAGTTTTTGGAGGAACCTCTATGTAGTTTTCCATATGGATGTACTAACTTACATTCCCACCAATAGTATACGAAAGGTTTCTTTTTTCCTTGCAAAAACTGGTTATCTTTTGTCGTTTTGAAAATGTGGTGGTATGAGGTGGTATCTCATTGTGATTCTAATTTACATTTCCCTAATGCTTAGTGATATTGAACAATTTTTCATATACCTGTTGGCCATTTGTATGTTGTCTTTTGAGAAATGTCTATTCAGGTTCTTTGCCCATTTTTCAATCAGATTGTTTTCTTGCTTTTGAGTTTTTTTGAGTTCCTTGTATATTTTGGATATTAATCCCTTATCAGATGTCTGGCTTACAGATTATTTTCTCCAAATCTATAGGTTGTCTCTTCACTTTGTTGTTTTTTTGCTGTGCAGAAGGTTTTCAGTTTGATGTAAATCCATTTGTCTATTTTTGCTTTTGTTGACTGAACTTTTAGGGTCAAATTAAAAAAATCATTGCCCAGACCAATGTTGTGTAGTTTTTGATCTATTTTTTTTTCCAGTAGTTTTACAGTTTCAGGTCTTACATTTAAGTCTTTGTCTTAGTTTGTTTGTGCTGCTATAACAAAATACCACAGACTGGGCAATTTATAATGAACAGCAATGTATTTCTCAGAGTTCTGGAGGCTGAGAAGTCCAGAGCAGAGGGCTAGTATGTTAATCAAGGGGCTAGTATGTGATTAGGGCCTTTGTACTGGGCCATGCTGTGGTGGAAGGTGGAAGGGAGGAGAGAGAGGGAGAGAACCTCTGTCAAAAATCAGTTGACCATAAATATGTGGGTTCATTTCTGAGCTGTCTATTCTCTTCCATTGGTCAGCATATCTATTTTTATGGCAGTACCATGCTGTTTTAATTACTATAGCTTTGTAATACAGTTTGAAATTAGTAGTAGTGTGATACCTCCCACTTTATTCTTTTTGCTCAAAATTGCCTTGGCTATTCAGGGTTTTTTGTAGTCCCATAGGAATTTTAGAATTTTTTTTCTATTTCTGTGAAAAATGTCATTGTAATTTCGACAGGGATTGTATTGAATCTGTAATCACTGGGTAGTATGGACTTTTTAACAATATTAATTCTTCTAATCCATGAACAAGGAGTATCTTTCCATTTACTTATGTCTTCTGTTTCTTTCATCAGTGTTTTATAATTTTTCGTGTGTAGGCCTTTCACCTTCTAAATTTATTTCTAAGCATTTTATTCATTTTTTTAACTATTATAAATGGGATTGTTGATTTCATTTTTGGATAGTTTGTTGTTAGGATATAGAAATGCTACTGATTTTTGTGTGTTGATTTCATATTCTACAACTTGACTGTATTTGTTTATTCTAATAGGTTTTTGTTTTTGTTTTTGTTTGGTAGAATCTTTATAGCTCTCTCCATATAAGATCAGCAAATATCAACAATTTCACTACTTCCTTTCCTATTTGGATGCCTTTTCTTTCTTTCTCTTGCCTACTTGCTCCAGCAAGGACTTCCAGTACTATGTTGAAGAGAAGTGGTGAGAGTAGTGGTCTTTGCTTTGTTCCTGATCTTAGAAGAGAAGGTTTCAACTTTTTATTGTTGAATATAATGTTATCTGTTGGCTTGTCATATGTGGTCTTTAGTATGTTGAGGTACATTTCATTCATACCTATTTGAGAATTTTTTTTATCGTGAAAGGATGTTGAATTTTGTCAAATTCTTTTGCCATAGCTAATGAGAAGATCATATGAGTTTTGTTCCTCATTTTGTTAATGTGGCTTATCATATTTATAGACTTGTGTATGTTTAACTGTCCTTTCATTCCGGGGAGATAAATCCTACTGATTGTGGTGTATGATCCTTTTAATGTGCTATTGAATTTGATTTGCTAGTATTTCGTTGAGGATCTTTGCATTTATGTTCATCAGGGATATTCGTCCATAGTTTTCTTGTAATGTTCTGTCTGGCATTGGTATCAGGGTAATGCTGGCTTTGTTAAAAGAGTTTGGAAGTATTTTCTCCTCTTGGATTTTTGGGAAGAGTTTGGTAGTATTATTAGTTCTTTAAATGTTTGGTAAAAATCAGCCTGAAGCCATCAGGTTCTGGGATTTTCTTTGATGAGAGACTTTTTATTACAGATTCAGTCTCCTTACTTGTAATTGGTTTGTTCTAATTTTCTATTTCGTTATGATTCAGTTCTGATAGGTTATATATGTCCAGGAATTTACCCGTTTCTTCTATTATCTAATTTATTGGCATATAGTTGTTCATAATAATCTCTTATGATCCTTTGTATTTCTAAGGTATCCGTTGTAATATCTCTTCTTTCATTTCTGATTTCATTTATCTGAATCTTTTCTTCTCAGTCTAGGTAAGGGTTTGCCAATTTTGTCTTTTCAAAAAATCAATTCTTAGTTTCATTGATTTATTCTTCTATTTTCTAGTCACTAATTTTTAAATTTCTGCTTTGATCTTTATTGTTTCCTTCTTTCTGCTAACTTTGGGCTTTTTCTTTTTCTGTTTCCTTAAGATGTAATATTAGGTTGTTTGAGATCTTTTTTGCTCTAGGTGTTTATTGTGTTTATTCGTGTAAATTTCCCTCTTAGAACTGCTTTTGCTGTATCTCATCGGTTTTGGTGTGTTGCTTTTTGTTTGTCTCAAGGTAATTTTTTGATTGCCCTTTTTATTTAGAATTATTTGCAGGCTTATTTCACTGTATGGTCTGTGAACAGCTGTAGATTTTCTTTTATATATATATATATATTTTAAACAAAATTTGAGAGATGAAGTCTGTATTATTTACAGCTTTGAGGAATAATTGATTTATAATAAACTGCACATATTTAAAGTTTGCAAGTTAATCAGTTTTTACGTATGAAATCACTGTTCCCAGGATAAGATGATAAACATGTCCATCACCCCCAAAATTTTCCTTCTGTCTTTTTCCAACCCTTCCCTCTTTTCCTTTTTCCCTTTTTCCATATCCTCACTCCCTTCTTTGGCAATCATCTGCTGTTTAGTATTCATTTTCTATAAGTTTATATCAGTGGAAACATACAATATGTGTTTTATTGAGGGAGTGTGTCTGGCTTCTTTCAACATTAGATTCATCCGTGTTGTCACATTTATCAACAGCTCCTTTTTTTTTGCTGAGTATTATTTTGTTGTATGACTATATCACCATTTACTTATCCATTTACTAGTTGATGGACATTTGAGATATTTCTAATTTTTGGCTATTATGAATAAATTGCTTTGAAACTTGGGTACAGCCTCTTTGTGGACATACAATTTCACTTATTTAGGGCAGGGGCTGGCAGATAACCAGATAGCAAATATTTTAGGGTGTATAGGCTTGCATTCTTACTTCTTGCACTGTGGTCTGAAAGCTCCAGGTAGTAAGCCAGAGTAGTCATGGGCTGCACTTCATTTGCCTCCTCTCTTTCAGTTAACCACTGGCTTGCTCTGCCTGTTGTTCAGTTTCTGAAAACCATCGTTTTGTTGTGTTTGTGGTCTTGTAACTCTATCTTGGCTGAGTCTATACATTTTAATGTAGTTATGTTTCTTTTTAAAAGTTTAATGCATTTGTTTGTATTTAAAACCATTATGCCAAGATTATGTGAGATTTTTGTTTCTATATTATGTTTATGCAGTTCTATACTAAGAAGGGGATGAATGACTTCAGGGTTTCCTGGAAGCTCATCTCTTAAAATATTCATCTATCACTATTAAAATATGTTAATATATCAATTAATATTATACCCCTTGTTTAGGAGTCAATCTGTCTCTCTTACTGATTGCTTATGTTGGTTTTTTCTTTGTGCTTTTTGTATTTTGTATTACAACCTTTTATATTATGAAATACAATACCCATATAGGAAGTTCATAAAACATAAATATACAGCTTAATGAAATTTTATGTAACTAACACCGATTTAATAACTACTTAGGGCAAGAAAAATAATATTGCCAGCATCCTAGAGGCCCTAACATGCCTTTTTTCAATCACAGCTTTCTCCCACTCAAAGATAGCCAGTATCCCAACCTCTGTGGTTTCTACTTCTTTGCTCTTCTTTACACTTTTACTACTTAGGTAGTCATCTGTAAAATTAGTGTTTGCTGTTGCCTGGTTTTGATCCTTAGATAAATATAACTGTATTAGTTTGTTCTTGCACTTAACTGTATTAGTTCGTTCTTGCATTGCTATAAAGAACTACCTAAGACTGGGTAATTTATAAAGAAAAGAGGTGTAATTGACTCACAGTTGTGCAGACTGTACAGGAAGCATGCCTAAGGAGGCCTCAGAAAACTTACAATCATGGTGGAAGGCAAACAGGAAGGAGGCACATCTTACATGGCCAGAGCAGGAGGAAGAGAGAGCAAAGGAGAAGGTGCTACACTTTTAAACAACCATGTCTCGTGAGAACTCATTCACTGTTATGAGAACAGCAAGGGGGAAATCTACTCCCATGAGCTGGTCACCTCCCACCAGGCCCCTCCTCCAACATTGGGGATTACAATTTGACATGAGATTTGGGCGGGGACACAAATCCAAACCACACTTTGCTCTTTTACGTTTAGCTTCTTTTGTTCAGTATTAGGATTTTGAAATTCATTCATGATGTTGTATGGAATTCATTCCTTTTCATTGGTGTATAATATTATATATAGGCACTTGATGGATAGCAGTTTGAGGTGCTTACCAGTAATAGTCAAACATACTGCACATGTGCTTTAGGACACATGTATTCACACAAAATTGGAATTGCCAGATCCTAGAGTAGTCATATGTTCAACTTAGGAGATAATGTGTGTTATAAATTTCATCTACTCATTGGCTTCTTTCAGTCTCTAAATGATCACATTTTAACTTTTTAAAATGTTATTTATTTATTTTTGAGATGGGGTGTCTCACTCTGCCACCTAGGCTGGACTGCAGTAGTGTGATCATAGCTTATTGCAGTCTCGAATTCCTGGGATCAAGCAATCCTCTCACCTCAGCCTCAGGTAGCTGAGACTACAGGTGCGTGCCACCATACCTGACTAACTTAAAAAAAAAATTATTGTAGACATAAGGTCTTGCTACATTGCCCAGGCCAGTCTTGAGCTCCTGGCTTCAAGTGATCCTCCCACCTTGGTCTCCTCAAGCGCTAGGATTATAGGTGTGAGCCACTGCCCTCGACTAATTTTTTTTTTAATTTTAAAATAATTCTAGACTTACAGAAAAGTTGCAAAAATATTTCATAGAGTATTCCTGTATATCTTTCACATTGTTTCCCCATTTTTAATATCTTACATAACCATAGGACATTTATTAAAATCTGAAAATAAACATTGGTACAATGCTATCAACTTATGTACATTTATTGTTCTAATTTTGCCAGTTTCCCCAATAATATACTTTTTCTCATCTAGGATCCACTCTAAGATCCTATATTACATTTAGTTGTCATGGCTCTTTCATCCAATCTGTGATAATACTTTCTTCTTGTTTTTCATGACCTTGATACTTTTTAAAGAATACTGGTCAGTTATTTTGTAGACTGTCACTTAGTTGGGTCTTTCGCATTTTTTAGCAAGACCTTATGAAAATAATGCTTTTCTCAGTGCATTATATGTTGGTAGTGAAGGGGGTGTGTTGATAAGCTTTAATACTGGTGACAGTTAACCATAATTACTTGGTTAAGGTTATTTGCAGTGTTTCTCTAAAGTTGCTATTTTTTTTTCTTTGTAATTGTTACATGTTTTTCTGGGGAGAAACTTTGAGACTATGCAATATAATGTTTCTCATTAAACTTTCATTTTCTAATTTTAATACCTTTTGAGTTTTTTGCTTGCAACAATTATTACTGTGGTGGTTTTAAATTTCAGTTTGGTAAATATTTTAAATATTGGTGAATTTAAATTTTTCTCATTCTTTTTTCATGTATTAAGAGGAATTTTACTGTAAACAAGAACTGTCTCTTCTCACAAATTTATTTATATTGGTATAGACCTTTTTTTTTTTTGAGACAGAGTCTCGCTCTGTTGCCCCAGGCTGGAGTGCAATGGCGCGATCTTGGCTCACTGCAACCTCCGCCTCCTGGGTTCAAGTGATTCTCCTGCTTCAACTTCCTGAGTAACTGGGATTACAGGCGCCTATCACCATGCCTGGCTAATTTTTGTATTTTTAGTAGAGACGGGGTTTCGCCATGTTGGTCAGGCTGGTCTCGAACTGCTGACCTTAGGTGGTCTGCCCACCTCCCAAAGTGCTGGGATTATAGGCATGAGCCACCACGCCTGGCCTGGTATAGACTTTTAAAAAAAATGTACTTGTTTATTTTTTATAGAGACAAGTTCTCACTATGTTGACTAGGCTGGTCTTGAACTCCTGGCCTCAGGCAGTCCTCCTGCCTTGGCCTCCCAAAGTGCTGGGATTATAGATGTGAGCCACCACACCTGGCCTGTTGGTATGGACTTAAGAATAAAGTTGACCCATGAACAATGCAAGGGCACTGACTCCCTTGCAGTAGAAAATCTGCATATAATTTTTGACTCCCCCCAAACCTAACTACTAATAGCTTACTGTTGACTGGAAGCCTTATCAATAACATACACAGTCAATTAACATGTATTTTGTAGTTACATGTGTTATACACTATATTCTTATAATAAAGCTAGGGAAAAGAAAATATTAAGAAAATAACAAGGAAGAGAAAATAAATATGCTATTCATTAGACTTGAGTGGATCATCCTAAAGGTCTTCATCCTTGTCATCATTGTGAAGGCTGAGGAAGAGGAGGCGTTGTTCTTGCTGTCTCAGTGAGGACAGAGGTGGAAGAAATCTGCATATAAGTGGACCTACATGGTTCAAACCCATGTTGTTCAAGGGTCAGAGCTGTATTTTATTTTATGGGTTATAATCCAATACTATAATTTTATTTTAGTGTTTTGATTTTGACCATTGGGAACTCTTTCAAGTTGGCTTCTGTGTCTTTTTGACATGCTTTCCATCATTTTTCAGTACTTCCTTACTTTCTAGTACCATAAGATGTTACCGAATCTTCTATTTTCTTTCCTCGGCCCAGGAATTAGCTGTTTCTCTAAGGAGCCCTGGTTTCTTTTATTGGTGAATGATAGTTAGAAATAAAAATCTAATCCTAGGTGTGGTCATTGCTTCTGGGTGTCATTCTAAGCCCTCTCTGTTGACAGAGCTAGGAATGTATCATATACTAACAAGCACCTACGTGTATATTTGTATTTATTTCTTCTTCCATTTGTCAGTATATTAAAAGGCATGAGGCCTTACTGATGGTCCTTATCCAACATCAAAATGTTAATTCTGTCCTTTCTCCTTTTCTTATTTGTAACTTTGTACAGTGAGAAACCTGCATCTCTTTATCCATGATATATTTGTCTGTTAAATCCTAGTATATATTTTCGTAATTACTAACCAGTACCCATATGAGAAACAAGTTTATTGACTCAAGTACAGTGTTTGTCTACAGTTCTTTTTGTCGGTAGCCTTAGAGAATGTAGTCAAAATACTATTTTCTGAAGTTACTTAAATTAGCTCCTTTTCATCCCCATCCCCCTTCATGTGTATTATTCGTTTGTAAATATAATTATTTTCATTCCTTTTTAGGTTCTCTCAACATACTGATTGATTTTAATTGATCGTTTGGTATATGAAACATTGTAATGGTTCTAAGTCCTAACTGTATAAAAAGATACTCTCATAGATATGTCACTCTTCACTCATCCTGCTGCCCTATTTTTATTCCCCCATGATTTCTACCTGTTTGCACCTATCCCTCATGGGAAACCAGTCTCTTTAGTTTCTGTTTTAGCCTTCCTGTAATTCCTTTGTACAAAGGAACAGACACATGAATGTTTTGTACTTTTTCTTTACCAAAGGATAGCATATATCCTCTCTTGCGCCTTCTTTTTTTCACTTAACACAGTAAATATATCCTGGAAATCATTTCCTATTGGTAAGTAGAGATTGTCCTCATTTTTTACCGCTGCATATTATTCCACTGTGTGGATTTAACCATAGCTTATTTAACCACTCTGCCTTGTCTGAGCATTTGGGTTGTCCTTAACATTTTGCAACTGCAAGCAGTGCTGCAGTAAATAGCCTTGTGCATGTGTATTTTTTAGCTTTTGGAGGTACCTCTTCAAGGACATTGTCAGAAGGAAGATTACTGGGTCAAAAGCTAAGTGCATGTGTAGTTTTCCCAAATTTCCCTCCAGATGGGTTATACTAGTTTGCATTTCCAATAGTATATGAGAGTGTCTGTTTTCCATAGCCTGGCCAGCGGAATGTGTTGTCCATACATTTTAATTTTGCCAATCTGGTAAGTGGGAATTGTATCTCAGTGTTGTTTTAATTTGCATTTTTCTCATTACAAGTGAGTTGGAATATTTTTACATATGCTTAATGTCCATGTTTTATATTTTTGAATTATCTTTTTAATGTGTTTTTCCCATTTCTTCTCAATGTTTAAGAGTTCTTTATATATTAAAGTTAGTAGTCCCTTTTCTGTGGTATATGTTACAGATATTTTCTCCCAGTTTGTCAGTTATCTTTTGACTTTGTTTATGGTGTTTTTTTGCCACGCCATTTAAAAAAAAATTACATAGTGTGATTTACCAACATTTTCTCTTATTTGCTTGTTATATCAAGATTGAAGAGGAATTTACTCAGGTTTTCTTTTAATACTTGTAAGGTTTCTCCTTTTTTTTGTACTTAAATTCTCAATCCATTTGGAGTTTATTCTTGTGACTTGTGCAAAGTTTGAATCTTAGTCTATCTCTTGATAAACATAAATTATTAATTTTAATGTAGACAGATATACCAGTATTTTCCTGTATGGCATATTTTCATCTGTGTGTATAGCCAGTTATCCCTGCACTATTTATTAGAAAGATTATCCTTTCACTTCTGCTCTGCAGTGCCACCTTTGTTATAAATTCAGTGCCTATGTGTAGGTCTGTTTCTAGGTTCTCTGTTCTATTCTACCGACGTACTTGTTTGTCTTTACGTCAATCACATTTTCATTATTGCTAAAGCTTCATGAGAAGAAGTCTTGATATCTAGTAAGCAAGTCCTCCTACTTTGTTCTTCTTTAGGATAATTTTTAATATTTTTGTTGTTTTGCTTTTCCTCATATATTTTCGAATGAGCTTATAAAGTTTCTCATACAAATTCTGTCAGGAGTTTTTAGATTGCATTTAATACATAAATCAGGTTGTGAACATTTTATGTGGTAACAGTGTTGTAATTTCCCACCTATGACCATGTTGTATTCTTTCATTTACCTAGGTTTTCTTAAATTTCTTGCAATAATGTTTGATACTTTTATTAATTAAGGTCTTTCACTTCTTTTGTTAGTTTTATTCCTAGATTAAAAATATTTTTTATCATTTCATTTTGAATTGGATCATCCATAGTTTCATTTTTTAACTGCATGTTGCTGGTAATACAACTGCTATTTTTCTCTAATTGATCTAGTATCCAGGAATCTTCTTATAAATTCATTGATTAATCCTAATAATTTTTCTGCATTTTGGGGGGAATACATATGTATATATATTATGTTTATGAATAATGTGAGCTTTTTTCCCTCTAAACCTTAGATCATGTTTTTCCTTGCCTTAATACACTGGCTAGGACCTCTAGTACATTGTTAAACAAAAATGGTGATAGAAGGTGTTTTTGCATTCTTCTCCATCTAAAATTTTAAAATTTCCCCATTACATGTGTTTCCTGTAGGGTTTGATTTATTTATTTACTTACATCATTTAGATAAAATTGAAAAAGTTAGCTTCTTTTCCTTATTTGCTGGGAGTACTTATACAAGGGTGTTTAGTTTTTTCAAATACCTTTTCTGCCATTATAACAATACAGTCTTTCCCCCCATTCTGTTTCTCAGGTGATTACAATGGTGAGTTATTTAATATTAAATGATTTTTAGAATAAACCCAAGTTGATGGTTTTCTTTGCTTCTTTTTTCTTCCCTTTCCCCTTCCCTTCCCTCTTTCCTCCTTTTCCCTCCTCATCCTCCCCCCTTCTCCCCTCTCCTCTCTGCAGTTGGCCTATATTATATGTTTCCTTTCTTATACTGTCAACATTGCATTTTTAAAAAAAATTAATGACATTTTCATAGGTCTTTTTCCACATTTATGGAAAATTAAACAAAGTGCAGAGATTTCCTAGATACCCTTTCTCTTTCAACATACAGTTTCCCTTATCATGTTGCACTAGTGTGGTACATTTGTTACAATTGATGAACAAATTGGTTATATTATTAACTAAAGTCCATAGTTTCCATTGGGTTTAGCTGTGTTTTATAGTGCTATGGATTTAGACAGATTCCTAATGTACAGATGATATCAACCATTACAGTATCATACAGACTAGTTTTCTGCTCTGAAAATTTCCTGTGCAACACCTATTTGTTCCTTTTTTCCTCCCCCGATCTCCTGGCAATCACTGATCTTGCCGCTGTCGTTTTGCCTCTTCCGAATGTCATAGAGCTAGAATCATATAGTATGTAGTCTTTTTAGATTGGCTTCATTCACTTAGTGATATTCATTTAGATTTCTTCCGTGTCTTTCTGTAGCTTCATAGTTCATTTCCTTCTTTAAATAGACTTTATCTTTTAGAGCAGTTTTAGGTTCATAGCAAAAATTGAGCAGAAAGTACAGACAGTTCTCATATACTACCTGCCCCACACATGCATGGCCCTCCCCCACTATCAGTACTCTGCATCAGAGTGCTACATTTATTAGAGTTGATGAACCTATGTTGACATGTAATTATCACTAAAGTCTGTAGTTACTCTTGGTGGTGTTTTGACAAATGTATAATGACATATATCTAGCATTATAGTATCATACAGAATGGTTTCACTACCTTAAAAAAATCCTTTTGCCTTTCTCAGAATATCATATAGTTGGATCATACAATATTTAGGCTTTTAAGATTGACTTCTTATACTTTTACTTTCCTCCGTGTCTTTTCGTGGCTTGATAGCTCATTTATTTTTGGCATTGAATAATATTGCATTGCCTGTGTGTACCATCATTTATTTTCACCTATTCAAGGACATCTTGGTTGCTTCCAAGTTTTGGCAATAATGAATAAAGCCGCTATAAACACCCATGTGCAGGTTTTTTGTATGGACATAAATTTTCAATTTATTTGAGTAAATACCAAGGAATATGATTACTGGGTCATGTGGTAAGGGTATATTCAGTTTTGTGAGAAACCACTAAACTGTCTTCCAAAGGGGCTATGCTATTTTGCATTCCCACCAGCAATGCTCGCGAGTTCCTGTTGCTCCACATCCTTGCCAGCATTGGTGGTGTCAGTGTTCTGGATTTTGGCCATTCTCATAGGTGTGTTGTAGTATCTTACTGTTACTTCAGTTTGTATTTCCCTAATGACATATGAGACTTGAGCATCTTTTTATATAACCACTTGCTATCTGCATATCTTCTTTTGTGAGGTGTCTGTTCCAGTCTTTTGCTCATTTTTAAATCAGATTATTTATTTATTTTTTCTTTTTCTAAATTTTTGTTTTTAGAGACGGGTTCTTGCTGTCACTCAGGCTGGAGTACAGTGGTGCATTCATGACTCACTGTAACCTTTAACTCATGGACTCATGAGATCCTCCTGCATCAGCTTCCTGAGTAGCTGGGACTACAGACACATGCCACCGTGCCCAGCTAATTTTTATACT
Source organism: Pongo abelii (assembly GCF_028885655.2). Lineage (NCBI taxonomy): Eukaryota > Metazoa > Chordata > Mammalia > Primates > Hominidae > Pongo > Pongo abelii. The sequence continues at coordinate 89,399,922 of NC_071990.2, read as the reverse complement.
TTTTGTAGAGATGAAGTCTTGCTATGTTGCCCAGGCTGGTCTGGAACTCTCGGCCTCAAGTGATCCTCCAACCTTGTCCTCCCAGAGTGCTGGGATTACAGGCATGAGCCACCGTGCCAAGCCAACTTGTTTATTTTCTTACTGTTAAGTTTTAATAGTTTGTTGTATATTTTGGATGAAACTCATTTTTCACATGTCTTTTGAAAATATTTTTTTCCCAGTCTGTGGCTTGTTTCCTTATTCTCTCTGAATCCACATTGCATTTTGTGTCCATGTCAAAGTTATGCTAACTTTATAAAATGAATTGGGAAATATTCTTTTCTATTTTCTGGAAAAATTTGTATGTAATTAGAATTAATTTTGGTAGAATTTGCTGATGAATTTACTAGACCTTTTGCTTGCTTTGTGGAGTAATTTAAAATTGTTTATGGGAGACATCTAAGATTTTCTATTTTTTTCTTGCGTCAGTTTTAGTGCATTATATTTTTCTAGGAGTTTCTCTATTCTGACTTTTGAAACTTGTTGGGATAAAAGTATTTATAATATCTTCTTATTATTTATTACTACATTTAGGCTGTTTTCTTTTTTCTTTGTACTACTGATTATTTGTGTGTTTTCTTTGTCAGCCTCATTCAGAATCAATTCAATTATTATCTTAGAAGGAATAGTTTTTAGTGTTTTTGATCCTCTCCAGTGTGTTTTCCATTTCATGAACTTCTGCTAATTGTTATCTCTTTGCTTCTATTTTTGTTGGGTTTCATTTACTGTAATTTTTCTAATTTCTTGAGGTGGATACTTAACTCATCAATTTCTATAAAGCATTTCTTCTTTTTCATATATATATTTTGGATTGTAAATTATAAGTTGGATTTAACTGCAACCTACAAGTTTTGATATATTGTTATTTTGCTATTCGGTTGAAGACATTTCATAATTTCAATTATGATTTTACCTCTGACCTATGGGTTATTTATAAGTATACTTCTGTCTTTACAGACATGGGGATTTTTCTGGTTACTTATATGTTATTGATTTCTAGCTGAGTTATGTTCTGAGGCTATGATCTGCATTATTTTATTTGTTCAAAATTTGCTTTATGTGGGAGGAAGGAGAGGATCAGGAAGAATAGCTAGTGGATGCTGGGCTTAATACTTGGGTGATGGGATGATCTTTGCAGCACACCATCATGGCACATGTGTACTGATATAACAAACTTGCACATTCTGCACACATACCCCTGAACTTAAAATAAAAGTTGGAAATTTTAAAAAAAGGAAAAAAAATTTGCTGTATGGAATACACTTTTAAAATTTACATCCCACTAGAAGATTCAAAGAGTAATGTAGACCTTATCAATGATATGCATTTTCTTAAGTTCAAGATGGCACTACTGATCCTATATTCAGTGTATTTGCTTTCTATTTGTTTGGTTGGTTGTTTTCTAATAGTAGATGTATTGGATGTAGTCTGGTCTTTGGATAACTTGCTAAGCAGTGGAATTTTATGTAAGTCAGTATTCGAGGTGCTATAAGTTGTTTCAAGGTATTTTGTTACAATTTAAAAATATATCTGGTAACGGGTACTATAGTTATGGCTTGTAGATAGAACAGTTAATTATGAGTTATTTAGCTTATTTTTAGAAAGAATCCCTTGCTCCTTTTAAACTTTTAATTTGAAATAATTACAGACTCAATTTACTTTTAAAGCAGTTTTTCTGTGTTTGATGTATCATCAATATTGGGTGAATGAAGTTCTTTTAAATGTTTATTCTATTACCTGACAAGTTTTACTTTCTTTTATGAGAAACTTTTCTGGAAACAATTTTGGGGCTTTCTTTTCAGATTAGATATTGGTTAATGTTTTTGTTTGGAAAATTGAAAGCAAAATGGACATTAGTCTTGCCTATTCTTAACTTCTAAAGCTGTAATAGATTGTTTTTGTCCAACAGTACCTCTTTATTGCTACTTTCCAAAACATCCTCTTTGGTAGCCACAGTATAGAAGTATTTAGTTGCAAGCAAATATCTTAGAGTTGTTAGCATTTGTATAAAGGTTATGGTAATGTTCGCCTAACTTAAGGGCAAAACAATTACCTGGTACCAAGTGAGTCAGGGTTTCTATTTTAAAATATACATATAGAGTGTTTATTAGTGCTGAATTAATGCTTTACTCTGGGAATTTAAAATGTGTGATTGCTATATTGTATATAAGCATGGTGCATGATGAAGTGGTACATATTACTTGACAATCGTTACATGTACAATTTGTTAAAATAATTTTTGAAAGTTAAAAGTATTTAAAGAAATCCATTTTAAAAGAGAGAATTTGTGTTCTCCAAGTATTATCTTATGCATAGCAGGCCTTTAAATTATGACACATGTTAAAATCCACTCAAACGAAGGTGGTAATATAATATATGGTAAGGGATAATGAGTAAGAAAGAAGTACATGAATAAGAAAGAACAGTGTTTTTTAAAAGTGAAATATACATACATACATATATATGTGCCAACTGATATATTTAAGAAATTTCTTATTTAGGGAAAGGTAGTTATTAGGCAAGTTGGAGGGAGGGACACACTAAATAGTATATTGGCAAACTTCCTGAAATGCGTATGCATAGTAATTTAGAGGCATATTGATTTTTAAATGCCAGGCAGCTTTTATTCTTTTCCTTTTCTAGCATCTATTTGTATGAACAGTGACTGTTCCTGCTGCTAAAGGAGGTTTTATCAAGCTTTCTGTGAACATTTGTTATATAGGAAATAAATTAAACTACTGCTATATATAACTAACATTCAATTTATGATACCAGCAATGATTTGGGAGCGATTTAAAGTTTTGTTGGTTAATTTCTTATTTGTCAAATGATGGGCTAAGAAATTCTCCATTTCTTAGATTAGGGGACATTTCCTACTTGAATCTACTAAACAAATGCCTTTAGTCGTGTTTGTAACCATCAACAGTATGTTTCAAATTATGATGTCATCGCTTACGTTCCAAATGTAAGAAAAACTTTTTGCTAAGTTGGCTTAATTCAGAATTGTATTTAGTAGCTATTAATATTCTCTTAGTGACCCTTTAATACTTTGTAGGCTTTTTTTTTTTTTTTTTTTGAGATAGAGTTTCGCTCTTGTTGCCCAGGCTGGAGTGCAATGGCGTAATCTCGGCTCACTGCAACCTCTGCCTCCTGAGCTCAAGCGATTCTTCTGCCTAAGCCTCCTGAGTAGCTGGGATTACAAGCATGCGCCACCACGCCTGGCTAATTTTTGTATTTTTAGTAGAGACAGGGTTTCTCCACATTGGTCAGGCTGGTCTCAAACTCCCAACCTCAGGTGATCCCCCCTCTTTGGCTTCCCAAAGTGCTGGGATTGCAGGTGTGGACCACCACGCCTGGCCTATAGGCTCTTACAGAACGTAGGGGACAGAGGATATTCCCAGGAGACTAAATATCTACCTTATTTCATAGAATCTAAGTTGCTTTGAGACTGCTTTCATGGTCTTAGTAGACCATGTCAATGAAGGGTAATCACACAACTACCTCACAACAATCACCTGGTTATTATTATTATACCACCTAGCATCACAGACATTTCAGTTTCAGAGAAGTTAAATTATAAATAAATGTATATCCTGGAATTGTTGAAGTAGGGTTTTGAAATCACTAACAGAATTTAAAAGAGACGGTTACGATAATCTTGTGTTCTAATTTTCTATGATTGTATCAATATGGCATGCCGAGAACTTTTTGATTGTTTTGAGTTTGCAGTTGTTGTTTAGTTTTTTGTTTTGACTCTAGATACCACACAGTGTTCCATTCTCAGATTCATGCAATAGAATTTATAGCCATCCTAGAGATCATTAGAATTCTATTATGTTAAAAGGCCAGTAACTTTTAATGTTGAGACTGAGAAGTGACTGACGTTGCATAGTTCCTCTGGGCAAGGAATATGGGCAGTTTTTTTCTTCTTTATGTGTAATTATGTTCAGACTGGAGTTGTATCCATTTATTCACAATGTCCATTATGAAAAGATTTGTGATAAAAGAAAGCTGAGATATATCTACATTTAGGTCGGTTAAACACAAGAATATTTAGTTATGTCCTTCCTATACCCTGTACCACTACCAGTTCCTTACATACTCCACAAGCACAGTTATAATGATAGTATTTCTTCATTCTCAATGTTTCATTGCATTTAAGAGAGATGGGCATATTAGAACTGTGGGAATAAGAAGGAAGGGATAATGCAGAGACCATAACCATTACCATTTTTTTTATATGAGACCTCTATTTGGTTTGATTTTTATTTTCATGTTTATTGTTTTATAAGAAATAAGTGCATCTTTTAATATGACTCCATATTGCATGCAAAATAAAATATATGCCACTTGAAATTCTTCATGGTTAATTCGAAACTTCTTTTGAGTTCTCATCTCCAACTAAATTATTTCTTACTCCGTCCATACTTGTGCCCTCTTTATCTCAAATCTTTTTCGCAGGACATTGTTTAAGTTTCTCCCTTTGTGTTACCCACTCTTTGAGGCTAATCCCAAATCCCATCTATTCAAACTTTTCCAGATCCCTTCATAGCAAATACCTTTATTCCACTACTTTCCAATGGTGAGTTTCTCTGTTATACCTCTTATTGGAGGGTACCTTTTGTTAAGGTTATAGGTATTTGTCAGGTTTTCCTGTTAGATTTTGGTACTGATACATTTAGGTTTATATTATCTCCTGTACAGTGCATAGTGGTGGTGCATCATCATACAGGTCTTCATCCTTGTTATCTTCACGTTGAGTAGGCTGAGAAGGAGGAGGAAGAGGGATTAGTCTTGCTGTCTCAGTGGTGGCAGAGGCAGAAGAGGTGGAAGAGGCTGAAGGGGAGGCAGGAGAGGCAGGCACACTCTGTAACTTTTATTGAAAAATGATCCCTGTATAAGTGGACTCATGCTGTTCAAACTTGTGTTATTCAAGGGCCCTCTGTAATTTTGTTAGAATTACTAATATATTAGAGTGTTCCACATTTAAGTTTTCATTCTCAACATTTTACTGATTATTATTATTATTTGAGATGCGGTCTTGTTATATTGCCCAGACTAAAGGGAGTGGCTCTTCACAGGTGCAGTCATACCACACTACGACCTTGGACTCCTGGAGTCAAGCAATCCTCCTGTTTCAGTCTGTCGAGTTACTAGAACTATAGGCACACACAACCACGCTTGGCTCCCATTATTTTCTGAAATATAAAATTATTTATTTTCTGGTTACTATCTCATAGTGTGAAAGACAAGAATAATTACACAGTTATTACTTTTCTCACAGCATCCATCTAATATATTTTATAGTGTATCTATATTATATCTATTATTCAAATTTTGATAATTATACAACCTTACTTATAAGAAGGAGTATTTTATAAATAATGCTTTTTTTTCTTTGTAGGTTACTTCCTCAGAATGTTGGCCTTCTGTATGTTGGAGGTTATGAAAGACCCTTTGCACAAATCAAGGTATGTTTGTTCATTTTCAGTGTACTTTTCCTGGATGTTCTCTTATATAGAATCCATTAAAAACTTGCTAATAATAATCAACATATAAAAATATTGTGTCCCAGCACTTTGGGAGGCTAAGACAGGTGGATCACTTGAGCCCAGGAGGTTGAGACCATGCTGGGAACCCTGTCTCTACAAAAAAAATTTTTTTTTGTAATTAGCCAAGTTCAGTGGCATGTGCCTATAGTCCCAGCTACTCTGGAGGCTGAGGTGGGAAGATCACTTGAGCCCCGGAGTTTGAGGCTGCAGTGAGCCGTGATCACACCACTGTACTCCAGCCCGGGTGACAGAATGAGACCCTGTCTCAAAAAAAAAAAAAAAAAGTGAATGTGAGGTGATAATTTCATTAGCTTTTGCATATTTCTGCTGAAGAAATCTTTCAGCTTTTCAAAGGAATTGATTATTTTAATATTCTTGCCATAGTAAAATTGACTTTGACCGAAACAGTTCAGTGATTCATTTAGAAGAGTACATTTAGAGATTAATCTTTGAGATCATCCCTTTTGCCATTAAAAAAAAGTTTACAAGTCAGGTACTGTGGCTCATGCCTGCACTCCCAGTGCTTTGTGAGGCCAAGGTGGGAGGGTCAGGGCTGGAAGATTGCCTGAGCCCAGAAGTTCGAGACTAGCCTGGGCAACATAGTGAAACCTCATCTCTACAAAATAGTAAAAAAAAAATTTCGCTGGGCATGGCAGTTGTCCCAGCTTTTTGGAAGGCGGAGGCAAGAGGATCACCTGAACCTGGGAGGTCAAGGTTGCAGTGAGCCATGATCACACCACTGCACTCCAGCCTGGGCGACAGAGTGAGACTCTGCCTTGAAAAACAAAAATGTTTTTAACAGCTTTATTGAGATCTAATTGAAAAACAATAAACTGTACAATTTGATAAATTATGACATGCTTGTAGTTGTGAAACCATCACTGCAATCAAGATAATTAACATTCATCACTTCAAAATTTTCCTTGTGCCCCTTTGAAATTTCCCCCTCCTGCCCTTCCTTTTTTTTTTTTTCCTGGTCTCCAGGCAACCAGTAATCTGATTTTTGTTATTATAGATTAATTTGCATTTTCTAGAGCTTTATATAAGTGAAATCATATAGTATATATTCACTTTCTCTCTTTTTTGCCTTCGTTCACTCAGCATAATTATTTTGAGATTCATCCACATTATTGCACTTATCACTAGTTTATTATTTTTTATTGCCAAGTATCAGGTTGGTGTAAAAGTAATTGTGTTTTTTTGCCATTAGTAGTATGGCTATAGCACAGTTTGATTATCCTTTCACCTGCTGATGGGCATTTGCATTGTTTCTAGTTTGGGGCTATTACAAATAAAGCTGCTGTGAGCATTTGTGTACGAGTTTTGCATAGACAACGCTTTTCTTTCTCTTGGGTAAATATCTAGGAGGGGAATGGCTGGGTCACGTGGTAGTTGTATTACATTTCCGTAATGACTGAGATTCTTTTCATGTACTTTTTTTCCATCTGAATCTAGGGAAATGGATGTTCAAATCTTCTCTAGTGAAGTATTTCTTCAAATCTTGTTATTTTAAAATTGGGTTTTTTGTTTTCTCACTGAGTTTTGAACATTTTTTATATCTTCTGGATATAAGTCCTTTATCAGATTTGTGATTTGCAGTCATTTTCTCCCAGCTATAGTTGTCTTTTCATCCCTTAACAGTGTCCTCAAAGAGCAGTTCTTAGTATTGATGAAGTTCAGTTGATTTTTCTTTCATGGCTCATGCTTTTGTTGTTGTATCTAAGAAATACTTTCCTAACCCAAAGTCACAAAGATTTTTCTCGTATGTATTCTGCTAGAAGTTTTATACTTTTAAGTTTTACATTTAGGTTTATTGTCCATTGGAGGTAATTTTTATAGATGAGTCAAGTATGGATTGATGTTCTTTTTTTTTTCATCTTTTTTTTCCCAGAATGTTACTCTCAAACATATTTTTTTCCAAGATATGTGGATATATACATGTTCCAAAACCACTTTCGAAAAGAATAAAGACCTTACAGCTTTGTTGAAAATCAGTTGATCCATATATGTGTGAATCTGTTTCTGGACTCTTCCATTCCATTGACCTATGTGTTTATTCCTCTACCAATAACCACACTATTTTGATTACTATAGCTTTATAACAAATCATGAAGTCAAGTAGTATAAATCCTCCAACTTTGTTCTTTTTCTATGTTGTTTGGCTAATCTAGGTTCCTTTCATTTCCATATGAATTTTTATAATCATCTTATCAATTTCTATAAAAATACCTGTTCAGATTGTGATTGGGATTGTGTTGAATGTATAGATCAGTTTGCAGAGAACTGAAATTTTAGCAGTATCAAATATTCCAATTCATTAAGGCCACATTGCTCTCTAGTTATTTAGGTCTCCCAGCAGTATTTTGTTGCTTTCAGTATATTGGTCTTAGACATTTTTCAAGCAAATTTATCTATTTTGTATTTTTTATGCTATTATAAAAGTTTTCTTTTAATTTTTTTTTTACTCACCCTGACACTTGGGCGGGATTTAATTTTAATTTCTGATTGTTTAATGGTAGTTGCTAGTCTGTAAAAAGCTGATTGATTTTTTTTTTCTTTTCTTGTATTGGCTTTAAACTCTACAATCTTATACTTGATTATTAGTTCGGTAGCTTTTATGTAGATTTCATAGGATTATCTACATAAATGGTTGTTCTCTACTAATAAGGACAGTTCTCCTTTCTGATCTTGATGCCTTTTATTGCTTTTCCTTTTTTTAAATTTTCTTTTTTATAGAGAGAGGGTCTTGCTCTGTTGGCCAGGTTGGTCTTGAACCCCTGGCCTCAAGCAATCCTCCCCCCTTGGCCTCCCAAAGTAGTAGGATTACAGGCATGAGCCACCACCCCTGGCCTGCTTTTTCTTTATTGCACTGACTAAATCCTACAATACAGAGTTGAATAGAAATGGCAAGAACAGACATACTTGTCTTGCTTCTTATCTTAGTGGGAAAGCATTATTTAATCTTTTATCAAAAATTGTTTTTATAGTAATATTAGTTGAGGGTTGGTTAATTGATTCCATTAAGCTTTGTTATAAGAAATGAAAAAATATTAGCATTCAAGGCAATTTATAAAAAGGAAAGAGTTGAGACACTCAGTTTTGTTTTTGTAACTTTCTGTTAATGTTTTCTGAGAAACCTATAATTTTTTTTTTTTCTTCTGAGACGGAGTCTCACTCTGTCACCCAGGCTGGAGTGCAGTGGCACAATCTCGGCTCACTGCAACCTCTGCCTCCCGAGTTCAAGTGATTCTCCTGCCTCAGCCTCCCGAGTAGCTGAGATTACAGGCTCGCACCACCACGCCTGGCTAATTTTTTGTATTTTTAGTAGAGCTGTGGTTTCGCCATGTTGGCCAGACTGGTCTTGAACTCCTGACCTCAGGCAGTCCACCCACTTCAGCCTCCCAAAGTACTGGGATTACAGGCATGAGCCACCGCACCCAGCCAGAAGCCAATACATTTGTTTTGTGATTTTTTTGTTGTTGTTACATAGTTTTCTGATTTTTTTTTTCACATTTGTTTCTTGGCTCCATGTGTTATTTTTCTTCTATCCATTTGAGAGTTGTGAGTTAAAACTCCTTTCCACCTGCTTATATGACATATTTTTATGTTTTGAAAAATAAGAATTTTTCAGAGTAGACTAAGGCTAAATAGAATATGCAAGATACTTAATACTGAAGATGTTCAGTCATCATATCAACATCTTTTTTTTGAGACAGAGTCTCACTCTGTTACCCAGGCTGGAGTGCAGTGGCACAATCACAACTCATTGCAGCTCACTGCAGTGTTGGCCTCTCAGGCTCAGGTGATCCTCTCACCTGAGAGACCAGTTGTCCAGGCTGGTCTCAAACTCCTGGACTCAAGTGATCCACCCATCTCAGCCTCCAAAAGTGCTGGGATTACAGGTGTGAGCCACCATGGCTGGCCACCACAATATCAACATTTTTAAATGAAAAATCTTATCTTAGTTACCATAGCGTTAGCACCTCTTTAAATAACTCCATTAATTTAACCTAAATCTAAACATTCTCTAAAGTTCATCATTAGGATCTTGAATTATGGAATCTCTTGACTTTTCTAGTTCCTTAAATAATGACAAGTATTCAAGTACATTTTTGTCTTCCATTTTTAATATCCCTGTAACATGAGGGGAATTGGCAAGATTCTCTTCATAAACCCCCCTCACTATCCCATTCACCGAATTCAGCAGTATAGCCAGGAATCCTAATAGGTTTCAGCAGGAACATTTCTGACAGCTCAATATTTTTCTGTCCAATGATTTGGAAAATCCTGCTTCTCTTTATTAGAGCTGAAGTAACTAAAAAGAGAGAGGCTTATCTGATATATTTCAGTAAGGAGAGAATTTTTTGTGTGCATGGTGTGAGTTACATGGTGTCTCAAAAGCACAGTTTCAGAGTTATGTGTATCAGAGTGGTAGTTGCCCTACCACTCACCTGATTTATTAACGTAACATTTTCTTTATCTGCGCATTTCCTAACAAGCTCAGTGACAAAAGTCAATCTTTTGTCAATCCTTTATGCCTGGATAATCAATCCTGTAGAAAAAAGTTCATGATTTTAGGGTGTCCTTTTCCTTTGATGTTGTTGTGGGAAAGGTTTGTTTCATTCACTGTGAAAAGATTCTTACCCTTATTAATTGTTGAAGTTCTTTCATAATTCCTATGGCTCTACCAAATTACATGCATATTAATTAGAATGTAAGTTAATTGGATAACAATTTAAAAATCATAGTTCAAATGTTTGACATTAGATTATAAAAGTAAGGTTCATTTCCTGTGTTGGCTTGTACCTGACTTGTGAATATGAAATACCAGTATTTGTTATGTTCACTTTTTTCCCATTAAGCTAAATGTAATGATAATATGTTGTGTCATAAATATGAGATATAACCTTTTAAAAATGGAGACTGCTTTGCTTTTCTTAAGAACATATTGGTTGTTGATTTTTAACGTTAAATCAGGATACGAAATTGTTCACTTGATCATGGAGGAAAAGACATTCTTATTCATTAACATCACAGGACTTAAGTTCCTCAGTGTGGGTGGCTTGGTGTTGGAGGCAGTGTTTGCTAGAGATATTTTACGACTGTATTTCTAAAAACGAGCTCCATTTTATAAAGGTCAGAAAGAGAAAAGAAAGAACACAAGAAGATAATAGATATTTGGCCACATGTTAAATTAATTCAAAAATTTGCTATAGCATGCCAATAAGTATCTGTACATCTGTACTGTTAATATTAAATGTATAAAATGGAGCATTACAATTATTCCTACAGCTGAACACACACACACTCTTCCATTATTTACTCATCTTTTAGTTTTAGTTTTCTATCTAAGCCCTACATAAAGATATAAATATGTGTAAACTTGGGACTTCAGCTTAGTCTTAGACTGCATCTTCTTGTTAGTTTCAGATTTCATTGTGGTTAGGGGAAGTTATTTCAACTTTTTTTGAAAAATTATTATTACTTCAATAGGTTTTGGGAAACAGGTGGTGTTTAGTTACATAGATAAATTCTTTAGTGGTGATTTCTGAGATTTTGGTGGACCCCATCACCAGAGCAGTGTACACTGTACCCAATGTGTAGTCTTTTATCTCTCACCCTTATCCCACACTTCCCCCTGAGTCCCCAGAATCCATTATATCATTCTTATGGCTTTGCATTCTCATAGCTTAGCTCCTACTTATGAGTGAGAACATAAAGTGTTTAGTTTTCCATTCCTGAGTTACTTCACTTAGAATAATGGTCTCCAACTTCATCCAGGTTGCTGCAAATGCCATTATTTTGTTCCTTTTTATAGCTGAGTAGTATTTCATCATATACATATATATGGAGCATTACATTTATATATATATATATATATACACATATATATGGAGCATTACATTTATATATATGTGTATACATTTATATATGTGTATATATGTGTGTGTATATATATGTATACATATATATACATATATACATATATACACATATATATACGTATATATATACACACACATACATTTTCTCCTACTCTGTGGGTTGTCTGTTAATTCTGTTGATTATTTCTTTTGTTGTACAGAAACTTTTTAGTTTAATTAAGTTCCATCTATTTATTTTTGTTTTTGTTGCATTTGCTTTTGGGTTCCTGGTCATGAACTCTACCTAAACCAATGTCTAGAAGAGTTTTTCCAGTGTTATTTTTTAGAATGTTTATGGTTTCAGGTCTTAAATTTAAGTCTTTAATCCATCTTGAGTTGATTTTTTTATAAGGTGAGAGATGAGGATCCAGTTTCATTTTTCTACATGTGGCTTGCCAATTATCCCAGCACCGTTTGTTGAATTAGGTGAATCTCAGCACTTTTTCCCACTTTGTTTTCATTTGTTTTGTCAAAGATCAGTTGGCTGTAAGTATGTTGTGTTATTTCTAGGTTCTCTGTTCTGTTCCATTGGTCTACCTGCCTGTTTTTATACCAGTACCATGCTGTTTTGGCAACTATATCCTTGTAGTATAGTTTGCCGTTGGGTAAAGTGGTGCCTCCAGATTTGTTGTTTTTGCTTAGGCTTGCTTTGGCTTTGCAGGCTCTTTTTTTTATTCCATATGACTTTTAGGATTGGCTTTTCTAGTTCTGTGAAGAATGATGATGGTATTTTTATGGGAATTGCATTGAATTTATAGATTGCTTTTGGCAGTATGGTCATTTTCATAGTATTGATTCTACTCATCCATGATCATGGGATGTGTTTCCATTTGTTTTTGTCGTCTGTGATTTCTTTCAGCAATGTTTTGTAGTTTTCCTTGTAGAGGTCTTTCACCTCCTTTGTTAGGTATATTCCTAAGTATTTTATTTTATTTGCAGCTGTTTTAAAAGGGTTGACTTCTTTATTTGATTCTCAGCTTGGTCGCTGTTGGTGTATAGCAGTGCTACTGATTTGTGTACATTAATTTTGTATCCTGAAACTTTACTGAAGTCATTTATCAGATCTAGGAGCTTTTTGTATACGTCTTTAGGGTTTTCTAGGTATACAATCATATCATCAGCAAAAAGTGACAGTTTGACTTCCTCTTTACTGATTTGGATGCCCTTTATTTATTTCCCATGTCTGATTGCCCTGGCTAGGACTTCCATTACTGTGATGAATAGAAGTGGTGAAAGTGGGCAACATTGTCTTATTCCATTTCTCAGGGGGAATGTTTTCAACTTTTCCCTGTTCAGTATAATGTTGGCTGTGGGTTTGTCATTGATGGCTTTTAGTACCTTAAGGTGTAGCAGGAACAGTCGCAGACAAAACCTCTTAGACACCGGTTTTATGAAGGAAGAGGCTTTAATCAGCTGGGAGCATTGGTAGACTCACGTCTCAAGATCCGAGCTCCCCAAAGTAAAGATTCCTGTCCCTTTTAAGAGCTTACAACTCTGAGGGGTCCACGTGAAAGGGTCATGATACATTGTGCAAGTGGGGGCTACGTGACTGAGAGCTACATGCATCAGTGATGGGGCCTAGCAGAATGGAACAGAAAGTTTCACAAGTCTTCCTCATACAATGTCTGGAATCTATGGATAACACAAGTGGTTAGGTCAGGAGTTGATTTTTAACTACCAGGCCTGGTTCTTGGCACTAAGCCATCTGGCCATTGATCTCACTTCTTCTTTTTTTAACTTTTTGCTTTCTCATGAAACAGGAGACAATGGGAGAGGTGGTCTCCTTCCTTATTCCCCCCTTTTAGAATCTCACTTATTAGTGGGAATTTTCACTTTCATCCTCACTATCTAGGTCTTTTTGCAAGACAGACTGATAGTGATTCATGTAATACACTTGTGCTGAACTATTTTGGTGAATTAAAATATTGACAAAGCTTCTCATTATTTGAAGGAGCAAAGGCAGCAAGCAGGGGAGCAACAAGCTGGTTCCTATTACTGTTATTACTCCTATTATAAGAGTTTTAAATCCTCCTAATGCTGGGAACCATTTTCCAAATACAGACCCAGGATCAAATCCATGCCAAACCTTCACAGGCATATGTGCTAGCTTTGTCATGTCTCTTGACGACGTTTTCGACTACTTGCCCTTGGTCATCTATACGCAGACAGCAATTGGTCAGGTTGAATTTTCCACAGACCCCTCCTTCCGCTGCTAGCAAGTAGTCTAGGGCCAATCTATTTTGATAAATAGCATTTCTCATCTGGGTTTCTTGCCAGGCTAACAGTCAAAGCTCTGCCAGTTTCATTAGTGATTATTTCTAAGACAGCTTGTAACCATATAATCTGGTTGAGTATGTAAATGGGGGTTTGATATCCCCACGAACCATCTTGTGCCCATGTGGCAGGCCCATAGTACTGTATGATTCTTTCACGGGACCACTCATCATCTTTCCAATTGCCTAAGGCTATGCTTCTGTTTTCTCAGGAAGCATAGACAGGGAAGCCTAGGAGCTCATCACCTGTTTTTATGGGCAGCAGGAAAAAGGATGGCTTAATGGTGCCAATGACACAACTGCCTGCCCATTGGTCAGGTAGCTTGGCATAGGCTCTATGTCCACATATCCAGTATAGTCTAGCTGGAGCCATCCAGTCCTGGTGAGACTCTGGATGGGCCCAAACAGTTTGCAACTTAGTAAACTTACTAAATGGGTTCTTCTCAATATAGTTTAGACCCCACCAGGTGACTGTTCTTCTTGTGCCGTTATACAGCTTTTGCCCTAGGCAATTGAGCTTCCTACGGGGATGGTGAAGTCTTTTCCTTCTCTAGCTAGGCAGTATTGCCCAATAATTGAGGTTTTTAAGACCCAAAAGTTACCAGTGTGGGCCTTCTGGACTGGAATTATATCAGGAACTGGATCCATGGGCACTAATTCTCAGGCCTTCCAAGGCCACTGGTCTCCCATAGTAGTTCCCCTGCATACATAACAGGAAGTAACGTTGAGGGAATGGGCTATATTTTCTGCTAACTGCAGGAACAAATCTTTTGTCTTCCCTGGGAGTTCTGGTATCGGCACATTTAGTTCATCATAAAAGGTCTGGAACACTGATTTGGGGGAGCGCTTGTGGATCTCCCCTTGGATTAAAAGGTTGACTCAGGGGTGAAGCCCAGTTCCATCAATTCCTAGGTTTACATTTTCCTCTGTCTTCCAGTGGGGATCCTGGGGGTTAGCAATTATTAATTCTAACGGATTACAGTTACCGGAGGTGCAAGACGAATTACTTTTTCCTTTTTGTAGGCAAACAGGGTCTTTTTCATCCTTTTTCCAGGTGGCCCAAATGACATAGGACCAATAACTACATTCAATAATACCATATAGTCCTAATTCATGACAAATGTACTTATTTTCTGCCATATATAGCTTTTTTTTCCCCCCCGACTGAGAGAACCACATCCCATCCCTAGCTTGTTACTATTAATGACTGCACAGGCATCAAATCTTAAGGTGACTTGTTTAGGAACTCCTTTTTCTTCTGTTCTGGTTATTACTTTACTTGTATCTTTCATGAGTCCCCAC
This sequence comes from Pongo abelii, assembly GCF_028885655.2. Lineage (NCBI taxonomy): Eukaryota > Metazoa > Chordata > Mammalia > Primates > Hominidae > Pongo > Pongo abelii. The sequence continues at coordinate 89,384,832 of NC_071990.2, read as the reverse complement.
CAGTCCTCAGTTCTTAATCTTATTTCAAAAACTGTGGTCATAGGAGGCTTAGACGGGTTGTAACACACGTCAGGTTGGTCATTCCCTGGGCTACACACATTATACTGAGTGGCATTATATAAGCAGGTCCCTTTCAAAATTCCTAGACATTCATAATAACTATAAAACAGAAAGGTTATTTTAACTTGTTGCCCTGCCTCTGTAACCTGATGAATACACTGGGTACAGTCCTCCATGTGGGGAAAATAAGCTGAAGTTCTTATTGAACAAGTCCAAATTTTGAGAAAAATGAGTCCCACGATGAGTTTCCTTATGCTTCGGCTGTGCATAGACCAGTCAGCTTCTGGGTGTTACTGGAGCAGGGCTTGTTGTCTTTTTCAGAGTCACTTTGTAGGGATTGTCCGGGCTTGGTCTCACCTCCCAGGTCTCAGGTGCTGTGGGTTTCACGTGGCTGTGGTGGATCCAGGCCAGAATTCCTTCTACCTTCATGGTGGTGGGAGTGGTCAGGATGACGGTCTGGGGTCCTTTCCACCGTGGCCACAAAGGGGCTATGTTCCAGTCTTTGATCCACACTCGATCACCTGGGGAGAAAGGGTAAACTGGGGAGAATAAGCTAATGGGGCATCTCTCATTTACCCAGGCTGAAATTGTTTGTGTAGCTTTTTCTAAAGCCTGTAGCTGTAATTGCAGCTCAATTTCTCCTAGCTCCTGAGGAGTGCCTGGAAGTCCTTGTAATATGGGAGGGGGTCTATGATACAATATCTCATAAGGGAAATATCCTGTTATTTTAGAAGGAGTCTATGATACAGTATCTCATAAGGGAAATATCCTGTTCTTTTAGAAGGAGTACACCTGATTTAAACATTACTGTGGGGAGAGCCTGTACCCATTTCTTGACACACTTTCCCTAAGCTATTTTTTATAGTCCGATTCATTCACTCCACCTTTCCGGAACTCCAAGGTTGGTAGGTGGCATGCAGTTTCCATGTGATCCCCAATACCTTTGCTGTCTTCTGTACCAAGTCAGCCACAAACGCCGGCCCATTGTCCGAGCCAATCTGTAAGGGCAGTCCAAACCTTGGGATGAGATCTCGAAGAAGCACATGGGTAACTTCACGAGCTTTCTCAGTTCGTGCTGGATAAGCCTCTACCCACCCAGAGTATGTACACACTAGAACCAGCAGACATTTGTTACCTCCACATTTGGGCATCTTGGTGAAGTCTACTTGGAGATCTTCAGAGGGGGCTGCTCCACAAACTTGTATGCTGGGCGGGATGGTTGGACCCTGCCTAGCATTGTGTTGCTGGCAGGTGACACATTGCTGTTATTGTTTTGGCAAGGGCTGACAAGACATGAAATGTAGAAGTGCCAGCCTAACAACTTTTCAAGTGACTCTTGGCCTAGATGGGTGGTCTCATGCACAGCCAGCACAACTGCGGCCCCTAGTAGCTGTGGCACGGCTACTCTTCCGTCTGGTAACCAGATCCATCCTTCCTTTATCACTTGCCCCCCTTCTGCCTGGAAAAAGTCTCTTTCCTCTTTAGAATAAGTAGGCACTAGATCCGGTGACTGAGAGAGCAGAGGGGCCGTGACTGATGCTCGGTGCTTCGGAGTCTGCTCGAGAATTCCCTAAGGCAACACAAATGGTGACTCACTGATGTCCTTTACAATGCATTACTGCCACCCTCCGAGGCTTCCATACTGCTTCTAATAACTGTAAAATTTCTTGCTGATACTAAATGTCCTTTCCCCCTGAGTTCAATAGGCCTTTTTCTTTGTATAATGCCCCATGCACTTGGAGGGTTAAAAAGGCATACTGAGAGTCAGTATAAATGTTTACAGTCTTACCTTCACTTAGCTCTAAGGCCTGAGTTAAAGCAATGAGTTCGGCCTTCTGGCCTGAAGTTCCCTGAGGCAGCGATTTGGCTTCAATAACAGCGTCCAAGGTTACCACTGCATATCCAGTGCACGTCTCTCCCTGTGGGTTAATGAAGCTGCTTCCGTCCACATACAGCTCCCAGTCTACAGACGTCCAAGGTTTGTCCCGGAGGTCGGGTCTGCTAGAATAAACTTAGTCCAACACCTCTACACAGTTATGTTCAACTGGGCTCTCTGATACCGGAAGCAAGGCGGCGGGGCTCAAAGTGTTACAAACTTGAATGGTTATACGGGGATTTTCACAGAGCAGGCTTTGGTACTTGGTTAGTCTGGCATTTGTCAGCTAATGATGTCCTTTGGTATTCATTAAAGTCACCACTACATAAGGGGCCTTTATGTTCAAGTTTTGCCTAAGAGTTAGTTTATCCACTTCTTGTGTTAGCAGGGCAGTTGGTGCTAAGGCCCTCAAACACGGGGGCCAGCCTTTAGAAACTCTGTCTAGCTGTTTAGAGAGGTAGGCCATGGGCCTCAGCCAGGGCCTTACATCTTGGGTTAAAACTCCGACTGCTATTTTTTTTCTTTCTGACACATACAATGTAAATGGCTTTGTCAGGTCAGGTAGACCCAGGGCTCGGGCTGACATGAGTTTTTCTTTTAACTCATGAAAAGCCTGTTGCTGTTGAGACCCCCATTCAGATGGTTCCGTGTCACCCCCCTTTGTAACTTGGTACCAGAGGTTTGGCCAGTACTGCAAAATTTGGGATCCATAACCTGCAGAACCCCACAGCTCCTAATAATTCTCTCAACTGCCTTCTGGTCTTAGGCTCCAATAGGTTGCAAATGACCTGCTTTCTTTCTGATCCTAGGCTGCACTCCCCCTGTCGGATAGTAAATCCCAGGTAGCATACCTGCTGTCTGCAGATCTGAGCTTTCTTCTTGGACACCTTATACCCACAGTCCTCCAGGTACCGGAGCAGGGCGTCTGTTCCTTTGGTGCACCTGACTGCTGTGGGGTGTCCCAGCAGGAGGTTGTCGACATACTGGAAAAACATGCAGCCTAGGTCTCTGGCAGGAAACTTTTGGAGTCTCGAGCCAGTGCCTCCCCAAAGATGGTGGGGGAGTTCTTGAACCCCTGGGGAAGCTGGGTCCAAGTAATGAGTGGTGACACCTGACCCCGGATCCCCCCACTGAAAAGCAAACAGTTTCTGGCTCTCCGGAGCTAATCTGATGCTAAAGAAGGCATCCTTCAGGTCTAGGCAGGTGAACCAGCTGTCCTTAGCTGGCAATAACCCCAACAATGTGTACGGGTTAGGTACTGTTGGATGTAAAGTCACTGTGGCTTGACTGACCAATCGCAAGTCCTGTACTGGCCTGTAGTCCTTGGTCCCTGGCTTGGGAACAGGTAGGAGGGGAGTGTTCCATGGAGACTGACAAGGCACTGTAATTCCAAAAGTCCTCAGGTGCTTACGATGAACCTAGATACCTTCCAGGGCTTCTCTGGGGACTGGATACTAGTTTTGCCTGACTGGCTGGGCCTCTGGCTTAACTTCTCTGAGTACAGGAGCTTGATTGACTGCCAATCCGGGAGGGTTGTCTTCTGCCCATACTTTTGGCCACCGCTGGGCCAGAGCTGGCCCTATCTCTTTGCCTGGTTTGGTTAGGAAGAGTCGCTACTCTTCCTCTCGGGGAACTGTCAGGGCCATGATAACTCCTGTTCCGGGCAACTTCAGTTGTAAAGAGCCTTGCTTGGTAAAGGAGATAGCTCTCAGCTTGCTAAGCAGGTCCCTTCCTAACAAAGGCAAGGGGCAGTCAGGGATGTACAGGAACTGGTGAATCACTTCATGTCCCCCCACCGAGCAGGTCCGGGGCAAACAGAAAGCCTGCTTTGTCAAAACTCCTGTTGCTCCAATTGTATCAATAGTCTTTTTGGACAAGGGGGTGACCGGGGTGGTCACTACTGAATGTTCAGCACCAGTATTGACCAGAAACTTAATGTCCTTGCCCCCAACTGTCATTCTGACCATGGGCTCCTTGGGGGTACTTGAGCCTGGTCCCCTTCAGTCCAATAACCCCTCAGCCAGATTGAACAAGGCTCCTTCATCCTTGTGTGGGGTCTTTTGCTCTGAACCACCTTGCTTTTCTTTCAGCTGAGGGCACTTATCTTTCCAATGTCCTATCTCTTTACAATAGGCACACTGGTTATGTTGCAAGCGTGGATGGTCAGACTGGGTATTTTTCCCGGAGTCCTCATTCCCTTGTCCTTTCAGGGGGATCCCTCTAATAGCTGCAGCTAGTAGGTCAGCATTTCACCGGGCTTGGCATTCACCTTCTTTGCGGCTCTCTCTGCGGCTTGTTGCATCTCTGTTTACAAACACTTGGTTGGCTATTTCCAGTAATTGCGACATATTCATACCTGCAAACCCAGCCCGTTTCTTCAGCTTTCTCCTAAAATCCTCTGCGCTTTGACTAACTAAAGCCATGTTAATCATGTGCTGATTTTCAGGGCTGTCTGGGTCAAAGGGAGTGTACATGCAATAGGCCTCACACAGTCTCTCATAAAATTGCACTGGACTTTCTTGCTTTCCTTGGATAACCTCGGAGACCTTGTTTACATTTGTGGCCTTTTGGGCTCCTCTCCTCAACCCTTCTAAGAGTGCTTCCCTGTACCGAATTAGCCTTTGCATACCCTCTGTCTTGTTTGGATTCTATTAAGGGTCAGTTCCTGGTAGCTGGATCCTCACATACTCTTGGGGGTTCTGATAATCAGCTGGAACATGCTCTTCCAGCCACTTAGTTGCTACCTCGAGCACTCTCCTCCCTCATCCGTGTTAAAGAGGTATATGAGCAACTGGTGGCAATCAGCCCAAGTGGGGTTATGAGTTTGGATAATAGTTTGGAGCAAGTCAATCAGAGCTTGCGGCTTTTCTGTATAGGATGGGGTGTTATTTTTCCAGTTGAGGAGATCGGCAGAGGTAAAAGGTTGGTACACAAAGGCACGCCTACCATATGCCCCTCCTCATTTACCCAAGTATACTGTTGCTCTCTTAGGGGCATTTGTGTCCCAGTTTTAGGTTGCAAGCAAGCTGCCAAGGGAGGGGTTTCTCCCAAGCTTCATATCCTCTTTTGTCTATTTTAGGTGGCCTTGGGGTGTGCGCACCTTGCAGAGGCTCAGGGGCTGTGGGCTCCGATGTGGGGAGCTTCTCTTCTTGGTAAGGAGGGGCACCATTGGTGCCTTTTCCTGCCATGCATCCTCTGATATGGGGTCAGGCAGAACCATAGGAGCTGACTTCCCTCGGCGGGTGGAGCAAGACTTTTCCTTGGCTATCTGTCCCTTTGCTACTAGTACTGCTGCTGCCTGTCCTCTTAGCCACTGTGGGGGGTCTAAAACTAGCTGCAACCAAGTATCTATGTATGGTAACTGGTCTGGGTGTCCTGATTTACCAGTTACTTTGTGCCATACCTTTGAAACTAGGGACCTGTCTAGGCTTCCTTCTGATGGCCATCTCACCTCTAATGCTGGCCAGTCTATCTCACATAAAGCCTTAAGCTTTCCAGGTGTCATAGCAATTCCATAGTCCCCATTGAATCCTTTCTTGAAATTCTTTAACATAGTTCCTAACAGGGTAGGCTTACTTTGTATTTTACACATTTTCCTCTCTCAGGAGACAAAACAACACTCTTACCACAAAGGGGGAAGGGAAAAAGGGGCAAAAGGTCACTCACTTACCAAGCAATTCACACTAAAACCAAAGTATGGATAAGGAGTTACTCATTCATCAAGCAATTTGAGCCAAGTCAGAGCCGAAATCATAGCCAGAACAGTTCAAATCCAAAAGTCAATACTGAAATCTAAACCAAAACAGTTCAAATCTAGTCAAAATGAAAACCAAAACCAAAGTGCCGAGAAAGGCATGCTGTGGGTGATCAGCCCACACTTCCACTCAGATGGAGTGGGCAAGTTCCAAGACCAGTCTTACCATGTTCCAGATGTCGAGACTCCAAGCGCCGATTCCTTCCCGGTGTTCAACCGCTGTGTTAATCCTCCACGGGGGTCTGCCGCACACTGCTCTGGCAAGGCATTTGACCAGGGCAATTGCCTATGCGGGAGTGCTCTCAGGATCCGCTTTGCTTAAGCTTGCCGGAGTCCTCCCCAGGGATGCTCCACAGGGCAGGCCTAAGCTGCCTAAGAGGCTGCCTCAACCGTCCACTAATCACCTCCCTTCCAGGTCAGGGAACCAAGAAATGTAGCAGGAATGGTTGCAGACAAAACCTCTCGGACACTGGTTTTATGAAGGAAGAGGCTTTAATCAGCTGAGAGCATTGGTAGACCCTCATCTCAAAATCTGAGCTCCCCAAAGTAAAGATTCCTGTCCCTTTTAAGGGCTTACAACTCTGAGGGGTCCACGTGAAAGGGTCATGATACATTGTGCAAGTGGGGGCTACATGACTGAGAGCTACATGCATCAGTGATGGGGGCTAGCAGAACAGAACAGAAAGTTTCACAAGTCTTCCTCATACAATGTCTGGAATCCACAAGCGGTTAGGTCAGGAGTTGGTGTTTAACTACCAGGCACGGTTCTTGGCACCAAGCCATCTGGCTGTTGATCTCACTTCTGCTGCTTTTTTTAACTTTTTGCTTTCTCATGAAATAGGAGACAATGGGAGAGGTGGTCTCCTTCCTTAAAGGTGTGTTTCCTCTATGCCAATTTTGCCTAGGGTTGTAATCACAAGGAATGCTAGATTTTGTCAAATGCTTTTTCTGGATCCATTGATATGGTTTTTGTTTTTAATTCTGTTTATGTGATGTATCACGTTTATTAACTTGCATATGTTAAACCAACCCTGCATCTCTGGTATGAAAGCCACTTGAAAGTGATGTATTACCTTTTTAATATGCTGTTGGATTCAGTTACGCAGTATTTTGTTGAGGATTTTTTGCATCTGTGTTCATCAGGGATATTGGTCTATAGTCTTCTTTTTCGTTACGTCCTTCCCTGGTTTTGATATTAGGGCAATAATAGCTTCATAGAATGATTTAGGGAGGATTCCCTCTTTATCTTTTGGAATAGTTTCAGTAGGATTGGTACCAACTCTTCTTTGAATGTGTGATAGAATTTAGCTGTGAATCCATCTGGTCCTGGACTTTTTTTGTTGGCAATTTTTTTTTATTACTATATCAATCTCACTACTTGTTATTGGTCTGTTCAGAGTTTCCATTTCTTCCTGGTTTAATCTAGGAGGGTTGTATATTTCCAGGAATTTATCCCTCTCCTCTAGGTTTTCTAGTTTGTGTGCCTGAAGGTATTCATAGTAGTGTTGAATGATTTTTTTTGTATTTCTGTGGTATCAGTTGTAATATCTCCCATTTCATTTATACTTGAGCTTATTTGATTCTTCTCTCTTTCTCTCTTCTTTTTTGGTTAATGTCACTAATGGTCTGTCAATTTTTTTTTAACCTTTTCAAGGAACCAGCATTTCGTTTTATTTATCTTTTGTATTGCTTTTTGTTTGTTTCAATTTCATTTAGTTCTGCTCTGATCTTTGTTGTTTCTTTTCTGCAGGGTTTGGGTTTGGTTTGTTCTTGTTTCTCTAGTTTCTTGGGGTGTGAGTTTAGATTGTCTGTTTGTGCTCTTTCAGACTTTTTGATGTTGGCATTTAATGCTATGAACTTTCCTCTTAGTACCGCTTTTGCTGTATCCCAGAGGTTTTGATAGGTTGTGTCACTATTATCATTCAATTCAAAGAACTTTTTAATTTCTGTCTTGATTTTATTGTTGACCCAAAGATCATTCAGGAGTAGATAATTTAATTTTGACGTATTTGTATGGTTTCGAGGGTTCCTTTTGGAGTTAATTTTTAATTTTATTCCACTGTGGTCTGAGAAAGTACTTGATATAATTTCAGTTATCTTAAATTTATTGAGACTTGTTTTGTGACCTATCATATGGTCTGTCTTGGAGAATATTACATGTGCTGATGAAAAGAATGTATATTCTGCAGTTGTTGGGTAGAATGTTGTGTAAGTATCTGTTAAGTCCATTTGTTCTAGGATATAGTTTAAGTCCATTGTTTCTTTGTTGACTTTCCATCTTGATGACCTGTCCAGTGCTGTCAATGGAGTATTGAAGTCCCCCACTATTATGGTGTTGCCGTCTATCTCATTTCTTAGGTTTAGTAGTAATTGTTTTATAAATTTGGGAGCTCCAGTGCTAGGTGCATGTATTTAGGATTGTGATATTTTCCTGTTGGAGACTAATCCTTTTATCATTGTATAATGTCTCTCCTTTTCTTCCTTTTTTTTACCATTGTTGCTTTAAAGTCTGTTTTGTCTGATATAAGAATAGCTACTCCTGCTCACTTTTGGTGTTCATTTGCATGGAATATCTTTTTTCACCTCTTTACCTGGAGTTTATTTGAGTCCTTATGTGTTAGTTGACTCTCTTGAAGACAACAGATAGGATGCTTGGTTGGTGGATTTTTATCCATTCTGCTATTCTGTATCTTTTAAGTGGAGCATTTGGGCCATTTACATTCAATGTTAGTACTGGATGTGAGGTACTGTTCTATTCATCATGCTAGTTGTTGCCTGAATACCTTGGAGTTTTGTTTTGTTTTGTTTTCATTGTGTTGTTTTATAGGCCCTGTGAGATTTATGCTCTAAGGAGATTCTATTTTGGTGCATTTCAAGGTTTTGTTTTAAGATTTAGAACTTTTTTAGCATTTCTTGTAGTGCTGGCCTAGTAGTGGCAAATTATCTCAGCATTTGTTTGTCTAAAACAGACTATCTCTCCTTCATTTATGAAGCTTAATTTTGCTGGATGCAAACTTTTTTCCTAACAGTTATTTTGTTTCAGGAGAGTAAAGATAGGACCCCAATGCCTGCTGGTTTGTAAGGTTTCTGCTGAGAAATGAGCTGTTAATCTGATAGGTTTTCCTTTATAGGTTACCTGATGCTTTTGTCTCATAGCTGTTAAGATTATTTCCTTTATCTTGACTTTAGATAACCTGATGACTATGTGCCTAGGCAATCATCTTTTTGTGACGAACTTCCCGGGTGTTCTTTGAGCTTTCTGTATTTGGATGTCTGGATCTCTAGCAAGACCAGGGAAGTTTTTATTGACTATCCCCTCAAATAAGTTTTCTAAATTTCTAGATTTCTCTTCTTCCTCAGGAACACAAGTTATTCTTATGTTTGGTCGTTTTAACATAATCCCAAATTTCTTGGAGGCTTTGTTCATTTTTTTTTTTAATTCTTTTTCTGTTTGTCTTTGTCTGATTGGGTTAATTCAAAAGCCTGTCTTCAAGCTCTGAAATTCTTTCTTCTACTTGTTCTAGTCTATTGTTGAAACTTTCCAATGTATTTTGCATTTCTCTAAGTGTGTCTTTTACTTCCAGAAGTTGTAATTGTCCTTTCTCTGTGGTACCTATTTCTGTGGAGACTTTTTCACCCATATCCTGTATTTTTAAAAAATTTCTTTAAGTTGATTTTTACCTTTCTCTGGTACCTCCTTGAGTAGCTTAATAATCAACCTTCTGAATTCTTTATCAGACAATTCAGATTTCTTCTTGGCTTGGATCCATTGCTGGGGAGCTAGTGTGATCTTTTGTGGGTGTTATAAGAACCTTGTTTCATCATACCAGAATCACTTTTTTGGTTCCTTCTCATTTGAGTAGACTGTTTCAGTGGATAGATCTGGACTTCAAGGGCTGCTGTTCAGATTCTTTTATCCCACAGAGTAATCTCTTGATGTGTTGCTCTCCCCCTGTATGTCAGGGTTCTCTAGATGGACAGAACTCATAGGATAGATGTATATATGAAGGGGAGTTTATTAGGAGAATTGATTCACACGATCACAGTGAAGTCCCACAATAGGCCATCTGCAAGCTGAGGAACTAGGAAGCCAGTCTGAGTTCTAAAACCTCAAAAGTAGGGAAGCTGACAGTGCAGCCTTCAGTCTGTGGCTGAAGGCCCAAGAGCCCCTGGTAAATCACTGGTGTAAGTCCGAGAGTCCAAAAGCTGAAGAATCTGGGAGTCTGATGTTTGAGGGCAGGAAGCATCCAGCATGGGAGAAACATGGAGGCCAGAAGACTTAGCCTGTCTAGTCCGTGTTCTTCTGCCTGCTTTTATTCTGGCTGTGCTGGCAGCTGATTAGATTGTGCCCACTTGAATTGAGGGTAGGTCTGCCTTTCCCAGTCCACAGACTCAAATGTTAATGTCCTTTGGCAACACCCTCACAGATACACCCAGGAACAATACTTTGCATCCTTCAATCCAATCAAGTTGACACTCAATATTAACCGTCACACCGTCATCCCCGAGGTATTGGGCTTCCTGAGAACCAGACTGCATGATTACTATTGCCCTTCTGGGTCTAGCCACCCAGTGGGGCTACCTGGCTCCTGGCTAGTGCTGGGGAGTGCCTACAAAGAGTCCTGTGATGTGAACCATCTTCAGATCTTCCAGCTGTGGATACCAGCACCTGCCCCGGTGAAGGTGACAGGAAACTGAAGTGGACTCTGTAGGAATCATTGGTTGTTGTTTTGTTTAGTGTGCTGGTTTTCTTGAATGTGGTTATGCTAGTGGTGACGTTGTCACATGGACAGACTCTGGACTTCTGGTTGGCCAAGGTTTTGCAGGTGGTGGAATTAGCTGTTGTTTTCTCCTTCCTCAGTACAGGATTGTTCTGCTATGAGTTGCTGTAATGGCTTGAGTTGGCTGGCCTCCAGACAGGAGGTGGCACTTTCAAGAGAATACCAGCTATGGTAGTAGGAGGGGAATATAATCTTGCCCTACATTGGCCAGGATAAGTACTTGGGTTTCTCAGGTGATCGCAGGGTCATAGAGGTCCCAAGAGTTCATGTCTTTTGTCTTCGCCTACCAGGGCGGGTAGAGAAAAACCATCAGGTGCGGCAGGATTGGGCAGATCTGAGCTTAGACTCTCCTTGAGCAGGGCTTAATGCAGACACTGTGGGACATAGCAGGTGGTTCTTAGGCCAATGGATTTATGTTCCAAGGGGGATTATGGCTGTCTCTGCTGCATCATACAGGTCACCAGACAAGTAGAGAAAGCTGGCAGTGACAGGCTTTACCCAGTTCCCATGCAGCCAGCAATGCCAGTCTTCCTCCCACTGTGCCCCACCGACAGCACCAAGTTTATATTCATGGAGCAGGAAGCAGGACTGAGATCTTGACCCAAGCTACAAGTCTCTCCACTGAGAAAGCAAGCAGGGCTCTCAGGCCTCGCCCCTCCCCACCTGCCTGCACCGTCAGCTGCAGTTTCTGTGCTCATACCTGTATTTTCCATTTGCCTCCCCACCCCCCAATTCTGTTTAGGAAAACTTGTGCTCATTTGAAATTATTACAGAGTTCATCTTGGAGCTTCTTTCACTTTGTGGCTCCTTCGCAATTCTGCTGGCTGCCTTCCCCAAGGACCTCTCTCAGATAAGACCAAGAATGGCCTCCCTGGGCTCAAGCTGGAGACCAGGAGTGCCTACAGGGCTCTTCCTGCTGCTTCTACTTTAGTATTTTCCTCAGCTCTCTAAATCCATTTCAGCTCTACGTGAGGTTAAATCCTTCTCCCATGATCTGGATTTTCAGGTTTTCCAGTGGGGATATATGTTCAGAAGCAGACTTTTCCCCTATCACACTTTGGGAACTCACAGTTTTTTGGCTGTCTCATGGAGTTTGCAGCAGCAAGTCACTTCTTTCAAAGGGTCTGTGACTTCTTTTGGTCTTCCTGGTATGTTTCTTTGGTGGTTCTTGGAGCAGAAGTTCACAATGTGAGTCTTCACACACTGTTCTGTTCATCCAAGTGGGAGATACGTGTTAGTCCTGTCTCCTATCCACTATTTTCTGCAGCTCAGCCTCTCGAGTAGCTGGGACTACTGGCGTGTTGCCACCATGTTCAGCTAATTTTTAAATTTTTTATAGAGATGAGGTCTCACATTGTTGCGCAGGCTGGTCTGCAACTCCTGGGCTCAAGCAAGTCTCCTGCCTCAGCTTCCCAAAGTTACAGATTGAGCCACTGTGCCTGGCCTTCCTCAACTTACTTTTTTTTTTTTAAATCTCTTAACATCTTCAGTAAGTCATGGGGAAGGTTCTTTTTCAAAGAAGCTCAGTCCTCAACTTTCACCCAAGGTAGAGACTCTACTCCCAGATCACTGACCCCTTTCAAAATCCTGTGCAAACCATGAACCCTCTCCCTAGAAAAGTTTACATACATACATATACTTTTGCTTATAATTTCAGAGGTTTCATGAACCCCACTGGAGTGCATTCAAGGACCCCAAATTGTGAACCATAATAAGTGAATAAAATGTTCTCCCAAGTTTTCTATTAACCAAAGAGATACTGGATTCATAAAACATTAAGTTTGCAGAGAAAATTTTTTATTTGAACTTGATGTTAAACATGCTTGATTATCCTCTTGCTTTATCCTAAAATATAATAAGCTAAATAAAACACCAATCATTTTATAATGAGTGATAACATGGAGTAAGAAAGGACATGCTTAACATATCCACAACTATAGTTTTATACTATAAATGAAGCAAATTTCATCCTTATCCAAGACTGTAACTCCTTTGACTTTATTGAGATTAAATTTCTAAATGTACTGGGATGTATGCCACTTAGGATTTTATTAAGTAAGCGATGTAGTTCATTATACCTTTACATGCAGTCTTTGAAATTAAAAAGGGAAGTTTTTCAGAAGTCCTTTATGTGAGGATTGGGGACTTGTTATTTCTATATATCTTTTCATAATACCTTTTTCTTAATGTATATATGTATATATTCTATTTTTCACATCTTATTTTTGTAGATATGGTCTAGTTTAATAGTTTACATTTTACACCAGTTACTCTGTGTTGTTTGCTAGAGCATGTCAAAGTCTAGTAAAAATCTTAATGCTAATTCTTGTAGGTTTCTCATTATGAAAGCTTCACTTACCAGCCAGAATCCATAAAAACCAAGAAGGATTGAAGCCTCTCAACATCACATTTTATCAGCCAAAGGGTTGTTATGGAGAGACACAAGGCTACAGGGCCATCTCTTGATATTAGTTGTCTTTTCCAGTTCTGACAGTCCAAGAATTGTGAGTGGCTGTAAGGCTGAGTCAGACCCAAGTTTCCACTTTGACACTGCAGAAAGCCTTGAAAAAGTCTTCTATATTTTAAGTAGGAATTTTTTGCAGCAACCATATGTGGAAAGTAAGGACTATAACCATTATTTGGGATTATTTTTTTGAGGCAGTTATTTTTCAGTCAGTACAGCAACATTATTCCCTGCCTCAGTCTGGTTCTGTCCCTGCTGAGTAACTGGGTGCCATTAGTCACAGTCAGATACTCTAAGCTTTCTGAGCTTGAATTTTAAAAAATCTCTACAGCCAAGGAAACGTAAGAGTGATGTTTGTATTCGTGTGCATATGCAGTAGATGCAAAGAAATACTTATCTCTTCATTTTTGAAGTCAAAATTGAAAATCTATCAAACCATCCACTTGGACATCATTTCTATTTTTTTTAAAGTAACATATTTTTCCTTTAAAGTATTTCAAGCTCAGATTGTTATTTGATATGTTAAAAATATTTTTGAGATTAATAGCAAGTAAATGTTAATATTTAGCCTAAATTAAATTTAAAAGTAAAGTATTTATTTGGAATCTTTCTATTATAAAAGACTGAAATATGCTAGGAAACCTGTTAGTAATGATTTGGTTTGTTTGCTGACTGATGATCTTTTGGAAAATATGTGGCTTATTAGATCAACACTATTTTTACTAAAAGAAACTAACATTCATATTTTAAACCTCTAAAATATCTGAAGAATAACTGAATGTTCTAGTTCGATGACTTCCAAACTTTTGTTCATAACCTGTAGGGCTGCACAAAATATATTTCCTTCAGGTTCTAGTATATGCACACATACATGTATTTACATACATGTAATGTGAACTGAAGTTTCAAAATATGTGTGATGCCATTTTGTTTTGTTTCTTTTTCTTTTGATTTAGTTTTTAGATGCTGGTCTCAACCCACTAAATTAATTTCTGTATTGGAAAATGGGTCACGACTCACAGTTTGGCAAACACAGCTTCAGGGTAGGACTTGTCCAGCTAATGCTACCATATGCTTCTGGCAGGAGAGTGCCACATTTTGTGATACAGATGATAGGGAGGAGGCTTACCTGTCCCTGAACTCATGATTACCCTCAGAATGTCTATGGAGGGGAAGAAAAAGATGAGATCTCATAGTTACTGGGAAGAGGGAGGAAGGGAAAGATGAATGAGAAATGAATTAAAATGTTTTATGGAGCCAAGTAAAACTATTTTCTGTTTCAAAAGTACTAATTCTCAAGAACAGAGGGGAGCCTTGCACATCTACTCTGTCTCCCAAGTGATTTCATGTTTTTTGAGGATAGAGAAAGAAATAAAGGTAAGATCTTCCTTAGATGAAAAAATTAGAAAGAAAAGGAGGTAGGTGAAAACTTGAGAGAAAGGAATGAAATCAGGTCTAGATCTATGTGACATAGTCATTGAATAATGGCTAAATTTTCTGTAATACTCTTAATGATGAGGAAAATTTTCAGTGTCTCATATTACAGTAATAAAGGATGAAGTGTTTATCCCTTTGTTGAAAATAGATTCAAAAAGTAAACGAAGGTTAAAGGAAAACCTTATGGATACTAAATTCTCCCTACTTCCATGCAATAGCTGTTAAGTTGCTGACCGCTTCTTATTCTCCACAGTTGCTGACAGAGCATTTTGGGATTACTGCTGAGTGTCGAGCTACCCTACACTGTAACTTTCTGGATGTTAAAAATCATGCAGTGATTACTAACAAGTCATACAGTAGTTGTAGATAAAAGTTCTAAAAGATAGTCTATAATGGTTGTTCTCCTACCCAGGTGCTTTTGGTAGCATTATTAACAAAACAGAGTGCCACATAAGTCCTAAAATACGCACGTTTCAATCTCAGTATTATCTTTGTGTCCTTAGACAACTTATCAAAAGACTATAAGTCCTATGAGGCTGAGCTATTTCTTGTCCATTTCTGTATCCTCAGCATTTAGCCCAGTTGCTGGTATATGAAAGCACTAATAAATATTTCTTAACATTATAATTGAAGAATGACTGGAAAGCCAAGTGGGCTTTGTTTTTTGTTTTCTGTTGTTTTTAACATTAAGTATATACCATGAAGTTCATCAAACTATTTAAAAGCTCTGGTTCTAATTACATACATATTTACTGCATTGAAAATTTTGATTTCTAATCTCTGTTACATCTTGGGCTTAGTATATCTTTGTGGCAATATAAATCAATTTTATTTTCTAATTTAAAATTGTGGTTGTAAATTATTATTAACATCAACTTTATTTGGAATATAGATTTTGTGAATACATTATTCTGAGAACACTTTAAATATAGCCCTCAAATTGTTTTTTGATTAAGAAATTTAGCATTTTTCTTAGCTGGAAATTTCGATGACTTTTGAGCTAGACATTTTGTAGAAAACTGTTGGAAATATTTTGGCATATTCTAGTGTTTTTTAAAACATACTACTATATTAAGGTGAGTTCTTGTTAAACATGGCTTGAACAAAGAATAAACAATTTTCTTTTGTATCTTTGAAAAGTTTTCCAAAAAAGGAAATGCAATACTTTACCTACTTAGGTATTTACAGTGCAGTCAGTGGACCTCCTATTTTGGTGAAAGGAACTAACATGGTACTTCTTATCCTGTTGTTTTCTTTAACCAGTACTTTGCTTCTAAAAAGAAGTAGTTCTCTCACTTGAATTTCAGAGACACTAATAACCATGTAAATATAAAAGGTTATGTAAAAATGCCTATTGCTGAAGTCGTGTCTGATAAATAATGCCACAGTTTCTGATCTAGATTCATATTAAATGTCTAGAAGTTATGCATTTTACTTATTACAGAAAGGAGAAAACTCATTCCTTCAGCAAATACTAATCCATTATAAAAGAGTGTTCTCTTGTCCTCTTGCCTGATAAAGTCTCAAAAAACAAAATAACTCTCCTTCCATCCTTACCCTAAATGCAGGCACAACAGTAAAGACCTATTTCAAGTGGTGTGTGGCTGTAATTTATGCATTTAGGAAAGCTCCAGACCTGTGCTTGTTTTGGTTGACTCTTCTGAAAACATGCACATTGTGAACAACCCCAAGCAAAACAAGACCCATTTTCCTGATAATTCTCTCTCCGCCTCCACCCCAAAGAGCACTAACAAACTCCAAGTCTAGATCATAGAAATCCACACGTTCCCCAAATTTGTAATAGGAAGTATTAACTTGGTATGTGAGCACCTTCAGAAGTTTGAGATTGCTGCTGTAAGTGACATCTTGTCATTAATGTTGTGGTGTGTGGATTAGAGGGATCTTTAATTTTCTAAAACAGGAATAAAGAGATGTATTCAAGTAAATCTAATAATCTCTTAAAATAGTTTTTTTCTAAATTGTGAACTAAATATTTGTCTTCTCCATGTCCTCAAATTTTATTATCTACAGAATTAATTGCCTATAAATAAAATGACAAGTTTGCAGTTCAGAAGATTTGCAAACTATACTAAATGCAATGAAGTACAAGATTTGGAGAAAGTTGTAAATTTGTGACATTGAAAATAGAAGTCAGCATTAAGTTACCATTTGGTTATTGACAGTTTTACTAAAATATGTTAAATATTTAACTGTATATTTAAATTCTTTTTACAGTGTCACAAGATCAGAGCATTTCCAATACTCAGGAAATAGCTTCACAAGTGATCATTCATCTGCTAAAATAATATGTTGCTTCTGATTAGTTGACTCAGTTAATAATAGTGAAAAATTATAAGATATTGAAGTTTTTTGCTGAGATTTAAGTTTGGTAACTTGCAAAATATTAACAATGAACACACATTTTATTTACATGTACATATACATATTTACATACATACTCTTTTAAAATTAATCTATCCACAGCCTATGTGCACAGACATAAAATGACATTTTAGGTTGTTTGATGATCCATAATTTCTTCTTAGTAGATTGTAGTATTTTACATCAGATTTGCTTTCTAAGTGTTATTGGCCAGTTAAAGCAATTATCTAGTGGAAATTTTGTTTAAAATAAAAATTTGGGGGGGCAAGAAGGCTGAGACATAGGGAAATGAATAATATAAAAGGATATTTAAATTTAATGTATTCTTTATATATAGTAATTTTTACATCTTACTGTGAAATGTTACAACCATACTGATATATTTTTGGAAATCTCATCCTTTTTTTCTTTGTCAGCATTTTATAACTTTAATATGAAAAAGAAAAACAGGATAATTTATTTGTTTAAAACCAAAAACATGAATAATTATGTTTTTAACTTTTAAAGTTAGTGCTTTTATCAAATAGAAAAATAGCCAACATTTGTTGAGCACTATATGCCCAACAGGCACTATTCTAATTAATTCTCAAACAACCTGTAAAAGTGTAGGTACTTTAAACATTCCAGTTACAGATGGGGAAGATGACAACATAGTTACACTATATTGCCTTGTATGCAGAGTTTTTTTTCTGTATACTATTTTGAAGTAATTAGTTACTGTTTCTATTGCATTATTGTCATATATAGTATATTATTATAGTTCTTGGACCCTTTCTGAGTTCTGCTTGTATGCCAAAATTATCCTAGTCCACTGACTGGACCAAGTGACTTGACCAAAGGAATGTGGTTTTAACGACAAAGACCAAAATAGAGAATCATTGTGTGTTTTTTTTTTTTTTTTTTAACATACAAAGAGATGGGAGTATAAAGAGATCTCAAAGTTATAATCTCACCTCTGCTACTCATTTAGTCACGTTGAGTGTTTATCTTCCTTAGTTGTTAATAGCAAAAGCTGAGAATTCTTGCATTGGGAATAATTGTGAATCTCTGAGATATTAAAGGGCTTCTTATTATAATATTTTCTGATATCATTATGAAGTATTTTCTGTTCCCAGAGCATCCTGTTTGGAAGTTTACTATGTCATGTATTTCTCCTACCTGTCATTTTTTAGAAGGGTCAACCCTACTTGTTGTTTTTCTTTTACTTTTAGTTGATTACTTCTTCATGTCCACAAGATTTGGGTAACAGTATTATATAGTTATTAATTTGAAATAGTCTCTAGAAGTCTATTTTATTTCTTTAAGAACTAGCTGGTAGGAGATCACTTATGTAAACAAATCACCTATGCATTTTGAGTGCCCTGATTAGCTCAGAAAGATAAAGATAATATCTCATTTTCAAGATTTTTTTTTCTAGTAGGTTTTGCCATCACGCTAGATTCAGTGAAAACAGTTTCTCATTTTTTTGCCCAAAGTTGAGTATGCCTTGTGTGAGCATAGCTGGAATTAAAAAATTCTAATGTTTTTCAAGATCAGTCTTTCTTGGAGGCATTTTGATGACTCAGGGCTGATTTCAGCTGCAAAAAGAATTATAGCAGAATTGCAGGGAGAAGGAACAGATGTTTTTAAGTTTTGGAATGAGTAGGTTGGTTGTATAGCACATGGTTAATTGGGTGATGTAAAAGGCAGAGAATAATCAAGAAAAGGTTCCCAGGGTGGTTATAGTTTAGCAAAAGAATGAATGAAGTAAAGTAACATGCACGTAATATAGGTCATTAGATGTCACTAAATGGAGATATCCAGAGAGGAATAGCCACACAAGGAAAAAGTAGAAATTGTATTAGTGAGGAAAAGTTACTATTAGTGATGAACTCTTCCATGCTATTCCTTGCAGGCTCCCAGACCCTTTTAGGAGTCATTCTTATCCATAATAAGTAAAAATCTTAAGCAAAGTCTGACAGTGATTTTCAGGTGCTTTTACTGGTTTGAATGATTTAATAAATCAGTAAAATCATGAAAAATTATAGTTTGGGAGAAAAAATGTAAAGACAATTCTGTTCATTTGAATTCTATTCATTCGTGTTAGAGTCCTAGGAATACCCTTGCTTGGTCCACTCTCCTTGAGGCCTGGTCTCTCCTTCAGTCAGCACTGTTGGCCAGGACAGTTAACATCCACCTCTTCTGAATGCCCTGGGCTAGGTCCACATCACTTTCTTCCTCAAAACCTTACACTCTATAGTCTTTATTTTGGGTATCTCAATACTCTAGCACAAATTCATTCTCCTATTTATGGCTTTTAGAACCTTTTTTTTTTTTTTTTTTTTTTTTTTTTTTGAGACGTAGTCTCGCTCTTTCGCCCAGGCTGGAGTGCAGTGGCACGATCTCGGCTCACTGCAGGCTCCACCTCCCAGGTTCACGCCATTCTCCTGCCTCAGCCTCCCGAGTAGCTGGGACTACAGGCGCCCGCCACCACGCCCGGCTAATTTTTTGTATTTTTATTAGAGACGGGGTTTCACCATGTTAGCCAGGCTGGTCTCGATCTCCTGACCTCATGATCCACCCGCCTTGGCCTCCCAAAGTGCTGGGATTACAGGCGTGAGCCACCGTGCCCGGCTAGAACCTTTTTATGCTGCATTAATTTGATTTTGGCCACTTTTACATTAAAATGAACTGTTGCCCACTGTAGCAAACATAAATTCCTTCCATCATGTTTTCCCCTCCCATCATACCCTTATTTTACCTAACACCCACTTCTGTTTAATGCATGAAATGTGTTTACAATCCCTCTTTCTGTGACTATACATACTATCTTCTTGTCTGTTACATGTCTCAAAATTTACCTACTAGTCAAAAACAAACATACAAACATTAAATATACAGTAAGTCCTCACTTAACATCAATGATAGGTTCTTGGAAACTGTGACTTTAAGAGAAATGACATATAACAAAGCCAAGTTTTTTTCCTTGCCCACATTTTAACAAAATGATATTATTCAAGGACCTGCTGTACATTGCTTTGCTTAAGGTCACAATTTCCAAGAACCTGTTGATGGTAAGTTAGGACTTACTGCATATGTACAAGACACTTTGGTGGAGACTGGGCATATAAAGATTAGTAACATATTTTATCTGCCTTCAACTTACTCATAGCTGATTTACAAAGAAATCTCTCTGTAAAAAGGTAATTATAACACAAAGTTGGATGTGATGTGTCAGATGCCTAGAATTGGTTATAAATGTCAAAAGCTGAGGAGAACCTGTGGACTGAGGCAGTTGAGGTAGGATTCACAAAGGAAACGAGAACTGTTTTGCGCTACCAATTAGGAGAATGGTAGGTTGTGAGTGAATGCATGCATGTGTGTGTTTTTATCTTTCTCTGCCTCTGTAGAGATAAAAGGATGGACAGATAATTTAGGAAAATAGAAAGCGAAGTGTGGAGCTTTGTTCACCTGGCGTACAAGAGGTGTAGTTGGGTAGGTGCAAAGGTTTGTATAGGGAGATAATAGGATATGAAGAGGTAAATTGGTGTTAGAATTTTTTTAAATTATTATTATACTTTAAGTTTTAGGGTACATGTGCAGAATGTGCAGATTTGTTACATATGTATACATGTGCCATGTTGGTGTACTGCACCCATTAACTCGTCATTTAATATGTTGACAACAATACAGACTACCATAAGAATTTCTAAATTAATACTGGGGGTACTGATATTTTCTTGGTAATTCATACCAATAATTCAGATGGCTTCTTTAGGCCCCAGCTTAAAAAGCTAGTAATAAATGGTCATTGCCATGGATGATAACAAAAGGGTCCTGGATTCCTAAGTCTTACAGTCTTACTACCTGTCAGGTAGCAAAATATTTTTATATCTTCTTCACATTATTTGAAGTAATGGTTCCTAAGAGAAAGAAATGGAACTAATATAAAAAGAGTTGAAGTTAGTGTTTCTGTTTGTTGTTTCTGATATTCTGTTACTGCTCAAGTTGAGCTATTATTTGTGACAGGAAGTGAATGCAAACGTAGAGATCCTTTCTTAATGTGGCTGATTGTATCTTTGAATCTGACAGTTCAAGCCATGGAAGATTCTTCTTTTCCATAGTTGTTATTTCAGTTATTTTCATCATTGTTTTGTGTCTTAAGAGTTTAAAATCAAGCCTAAGTCTGTTAGACATACTTTTCATAAGAGAATTTGATTCAGGAAAAATAGAACAGATTGATTGGTTAAGTTTGTTCAGGGCATGTTTTTGTTCCCTCCCCACCTCCCCTCCCCTCCCCTCCTCCCTCTCTCCCTTCCTCCCTTCCTTCTTTTCTTCTTCTTCTTTTTTTTTTTTTTTTTTTTTTTAACAGGGTGTTGGTTCTGTCACCCAGGCTGGAGTGCAGGTACAATCACTGCAGCCTCAAACTTTCAGGCTCAAGTGATCCTCCTGCCTCAGCCTCCTGAGTAGCTGGGACTACAGGTGCATGCCACCATGCCCAGCTAATTTTTTATAGAGACAGGATCTCCCTATGTTGCCCAGGCTGGTCTCAAATTCCTGGCTTCAAGTGTCACCTGTCTTGGCCTCCCAAAGTGCTGGCATTACAGGCATGAGCCACTGTACCCATCTTGTTCAGTACATATTTTCATTGTGGAAGAGAAATCAGATCACTGCACCCTTTTCCCCATCGAAGATGATAATTACCCTTTGTTATTACATTCACAGCTTCTTCAGAAACTTCACAATTTTGAAAACCTGGCATCAAGAGTTTGTGTTAAAAATAAATAATTATTATTTATAAACTATAAGTAACATATAAATCTAAAAATCTAGTTTCTGTAGTATACTATTACCAATAAACATTTCTTTCAGTGTGTCTCCATGTTAATCTGGAAGAAGAAACCTGTACTCTGGTGTTAGCTGCCCTATAATAGAATTTGCATATTTCTGATTCAATATATAATACTGATGGTCCTCGACCTCAATGGTTCAACTTACAATTTTTCAATTTATTTATTTACTTATTTTTATTTTCATATATATATTTTTTTTATTATACTTTAAGTTCTAGGGTACATGTGCATAACGTGCAGGTTTTTGTTACATATGTATACATGTGCCATGTTGGTGTGCTGCACCCATTAACTCATCATTTACATTAGGTGTATCTCTTAATGCTATCCCTCCCCCCTCCCCCTGGTGTGTGATGTTCCCCTTCCTGTGTCCAAGTGTTCTTGTTGTTCAATTTCCACCTATGAGTGACAACATGCAGTGTTTGGTTTTTTGTCCTTGCAATAGTTTGCTGAGAATGATGGTTTCCAGCTTCAACCATGTCCCTACAAAGGACATGAACTCATCATTTTTTATGGCTGCATAGTATTCCATGGTGTATATGTGCCACATTTTCTTAATCCAGTCTATCATTGTTGGACATTTGGGTTGGTTCCAAGTCTTTGCTATTGTGAGTAGTGCCACAATAAACATACGTGTGCATGTGTCTTTAAAGCAACATGATTTATAATCCTTTGGGTATATACCCAGTAATGGGATGGCTGGGTCAAATGGTATTTCTAGTTCTAGATCCCTGAGGGATCGCCACACTGACTTCCACAATGGTTGAACTAGTTTACAGCCCCACCAACAGTGTAAAAGTGTTCCTATTTCTCCACATCCTCTCCAGCACCTGTTGTTTCCTAACTTTTTAATGATCGCCATTCTAACTGGTGTGAGATGATATCTCATTGTGGTTTTGATTTGCATTTCTCTGATTGCCAGTGATGAGCATGTTTCCATGTGTCTTTTGGCTGCATAAATGTCTTCTTTTGAGAAGTGTCTGTTCATATCCTTTGCCCACTTTTTGATGGGGTTGTTTTTTTCTTGTAAATTTGTTTGAGTTCTTTGTAGATTCTGGATATTAGCCCTTTGTCAGATAAGTAGATTGCAAAAATTTTCTCCCATTCTGTAGGTTGCCTGTTCACTCTGATGGTAGTTTCTTTTGCCGTGCAGAAGCTCTTTAGTTTAATTAGATCCCATTTGTCAATTTTGGCTTTTGTTGCCATTGCTTTTGGTGTTTTAGACATGAAGTCCTTGCCCATGCCTATGTCCTGAATGGTATTGCCTAGGTTTTCTTCTAGGGTTTTTATGGTTTTAGATCTAACATTTAAATCTTTAATCCATCTTGAATTAATTTTTGTGTAAGGTGTAAGGAAGGAATCCAGTTTCAGCTTTCTACATATGGCTAGCCAGTTTTCCCAGCACCGTTTGTTAAATAGGGAATCCTTTCCTCATTTCTTGTTTTTGTCAGGTTTGTCAAAGATCAGATGGTTGTAGATGTGTGGTATTATTTCTGAGGGCTCTGTTCTGTTCCATTGGTCTATATCTCTGTTTTGGTACCAGTACCATGCTGTTTTGGTTACTGTAGCCTTGTAGTATAGTTTGAAATCAGGTAGCGTGATGCCTCCAGCTTTGTTCTTTTGGCTTAGGATTGTCTTGGCAATGCAGGCTCTTTTTTGGTTCCATATGAACTTTAAAGTAGTTTTTTCCAATTCTGTGAAGAAAGTCATTGGTAGCTTGATGGGGATGGCATTGAATCTATAAATTACCTTGGGCAGTATGGCCATTTTCACGATATTGATTCTTCCTACCCATGAGCATGGAATGTTCTTCCATTTGTTTGTATCCTCTTTTATTTCATTGAGCAGTGGTTTGTAGTTCTCCTTGAAGAGGTCCTTCACATCCCTTGTAAGTTGGATTCCTAGGTATTTTATTCTCTTTAAAGCAATTGTGAATGGGAGTTCACTCATGATTTGGCTCTCTGTTTGTCTGTTATTGGTGTATAAGAATGCTTGTGATTTTTGCACATTGATTTTGTATCCTGAGATTTTGCTGAAGTTGCCTATCAGCTTAAGGAGATTTTGGGCTGAGACGATGGGGTTTTCTAGATATACAGTCATCTGCAAACAGGGACAACTTGACTTCCTCTTTTCCTAATTGAATACCCTTTATTTCTTTCTCCTGCCTGATTGCCCTGGCCAGAACTTCCAACACTATGTTGAATAGGAGTGGTGAGAGAGGGCATCCCTGTCTTGTGCCAGTTTTCAAAGGGAATGCTTCCAGTTTTTGCCCATTCAGTATGATATTGGCTGTGGGTTTGTCATGCATAGCTCTTATTATTTTGAGATACGTCCCATCAATACCTAATTTATTGAGAATTTTTAGCATGAAGGGCTGTTGAATTTTGTCAGAGGCCTTTTCTGCATCTATTGAGATAATCATGTGGTTTTTGTGTTTGGTTCTGTTTATATTCTGGGTTATGTTTATTGATTTGTGTATATTGAACCAGCCTTGCATCCCAGGGATGAAGCCCACTTGATCATGGTGGATAAGCTTTTTGATGTGCTGCTGGATTTGGTTTGCCAGTATTTTATTGAGGATTTTTGCATCAATGTTCATCAGGGATATTGGTCTAAAATTCTCTTTTTTTGTTGTGTCTCTGCCAGGCTTTGGTATGAGGATGATGCTGGCCTCATAAAATGAGTTAGGGAGGATTCCTTCTTTTTCTATTGATTGGAATAGTTTCAGAAGGAATGGTACCAGCTCCTCTTTGTACCTCTGGTAGAATTCAGCTGTGAATCCATCTGGTCCTGGACTTTTTTTGGTTGGTAAGCTATTAATTATTGCCCCAATTTCAGAGCCTGTTATTGATCTATTAAGAGATTCAACTTCTTCCTGGTTTAGTCTTGGGAGGGTTTATGTGTCCAGGAATTTATCCATTTCTTCTAGATTTTCTGGTTTATTTGCGTAGAGGTGTTGATAGTATTATCTGATGGTAGTTTGTACTTCTGTGGGATCGGTGGTGATATCCCCTTTATCATTTTTTATTGTGTCTATTTGATTCTTCTCTCTTCTTTATTAGTCTTCCTAGTGGTCTATCAATTTTGTTGATCTTTTCAAAAAACCAGTTCCTGAATTCATTGATTTTTTGAAGGGTTTTTTGTGTCTCTGTCTCCTTCAGTTCTGCTCTGATCTTAGTTATTTCTTGCCTTCTGCTAGCTTTTGAATGTGTTTGCTCTTGCTTCTCTAGTTATTTTAATTGTGATGTTAGGGTGTCAATTTTAGATCTTTCCTGCTTTCTCTTGTGGGCATTTAGTGCTATAAATTTCCCTCTACACACTGCTTTAAATGTGTCCCAGAGATTCTGGTATGTTGTGTCTTTGTTCTTGTCGGTTTCAAAGAACATCTTTATTTCTACCTTCATTTTGTTATGTACCCAGTAGTCATTCAGGAGCAACTTGTTCAGTTTCCATGTAGTTGTGCAGTTTTGAGTGAGTTTCTTAATCCTGAGTTCTAGTTTGATTGCACTGTGGTCGGAGAGACAGTTTGTTATAATTTCTGTTCTTTTACATTTGCTGAAGAGTGCTTTACTTCCAACTATGTGGCCAGTTTTGGAATAGGTGTGGTGTGGTGCTGAGAAGAATGTATATTCTGTTGATTTGGGGTGGAGTGTTCTGTAGATGTCTATTAGGTCCACTTGGTGCAGAGCTGAATTCAATTCCTGGACATCCTTTTTAACTTTCTGTCTCGTTGATCTGTCTAATGTTGACAGTGGGGTGTTAAAGTCTCCCATTATTATTGTGTGGAGATTTTTCAATTTGTGATGTTGTGAAAGTAATACACATTCAGTAGAAACTGTGCTTTCAGTGCCCATACAATCGTTCTTTCCCTTTCAGTACTATATTCAGTAAACTATATGAGACATTCGACACTTCATTATAAAATAGGATTTATGCTGTCTTTTGTGTGTGTCTTTTTTTTTTTCAGACCTGGTCAACAGGAAGTATAAAGTAGGGTTCATATTAGATGATTTTTTTTCCCAAATGTAAGCTAATGTAAGTGTCTTAAGCACACTTAAAGTAGGCTATGCTAAGCTGTGAGGTTAGGTAGGTTAGGTGTATTAAATGCATTTTTGACTTAATGATATTTTCAACTTACAGTGGGCTAAGCAGGATGTAACCCTATTGTAAGTCAAGGCGCATTTGTACTTCCCTTTTGGAAATAATAATCTTTGACATTATTTTCAAGGTTAGATGTTTGTGTCGAGATCAAAGATAATTTTTTCAAACTTAGCTCTGGCATAAACAGAATTACATGACTTTAATTGTACTAGGTATAGAAGAAAAAGTATTTTTATAAATAGGCAAAATAAATCATTTTTATTGAGCACATATTATGTGCCTAAGACATATTATACCTTCTACTGTTTATAGCAGTCTTATTAAGTAAATATTGCTTTTATTTGCATATGAGAAAATGGAAACTCAGAGAGGTTAAATAACTTGCCCATGGTCATAAAATCAGCAAATGATGGAATTGAGATTAGAACTCAGGTTTTTCTGGCTTTCCAACCCCACCCTTTTTGTTCTTATGGCACTGTTCTTGTATAAATATTGCTGACTTACATTTGAAAATGTCAGGTATTTCACGGGAGCCAGCACATGCAAGAGTGCATTTTAAAGAAGAACCTCTATAGAAATGTCAGCCTGTATATACTTACTTCAGTTATCCAACATCATCATTTAATGAAGTATTTTCCCTGTGGCTTTTTAAAGCAAGCATTTATGTAAAATTTTCCCTTTGATATATTAGAAGTATCCCTACCTTGTCAAAGTGTTCTGTAATTTATATAACATTTATTTGGGGTATCATCTTAGGCTGTTGCCCTGTGCTTTAATAAGGCAGTGGCCTCAGGATTTGTTAAATGTCCTTAAGTCAGTTACCGCCTTGAAAAGTGGCCCACGATTAGTATATTTTTGTAGTTAATGATTTGCTGTCAGCTGTCATTTCTCAAGGTGAAATTCTGGCAGTTCCTTGCATCCTATTGTATACACCCATAAGCTTTGACCTGTGAGCCTAAAGGTATCTCTACACCCTCCTGGAGAAAGATATAGTACTTTGATTCACTGACATTACATTCCTATTTTCTCTTTCTCTCTCTCTCTCTCTCAAACGACAAGGTAGCTAATTCTTCTGTGTGTTCCTTAAGGCACTGTTACACACTAGTAGTGCCAGTGTTTGTATGTTTAAAGGACCTACAGACTTACTTTTTATTTCTTTTAAATACATATACTTCTCCTGTGATTGTAAATATTTGAATATGATGCTACTGTATACTGGCTGTATATGTGTGAATACAGCCAAGATGACAAAAAGCAGCTGCAGTTATGCTCAGAAAGAGTGTTGTTTCATTTACAGTGATTCCTTTTCTTCAATGAGTCTGCTGCCTTTACTCAAAAATCTCCCTTTCTTCACTGTGGCAGCAGCTGGAGTCTTTGTTACTGCCACTCACAGCCATACCAAGTGATGAAAAACAGGTTTGAAACTTAAAATACTTCTCTTTGCAACTTAGCTTGTACTCACTGTAAATTCAAGTGTCTCCACCCAAATGACTGAATCAGTTCTGCTTTCTGTTTTGTCTGTCAGTGCTTTACTGGAATTTTCACTTTTGTCTTAGCAGTAATAGTGTAGTGTGATTTATAATCCACATTCCTCTATTAAGTCATTCTGCAGATTTAGATCCTTTGCTTGTCTCTACAGCATGGAGCTCATCTGTGGTACCTGAGTGTTTATGGTATATAATCATGCTTACACTATATTTCAGCTTCACCATGGTTAATTTTTTTTTTTTTTTTTTAGACAGTGTCTCGCTCTGTTGCCCAAGCTAGAGTGCAGTGGCGCCATGTCAGCTCACTGCAACCTCCGCCTCACGGGTTCAAGTGATTCTCCTGCCTCAGCTTCCTGAGTAGCTGGGATTACAGGCGCCTGCCACCGTGCCCAGCTAATTTTTGTATTTTTAGTAGAGATGGGGTTTCACTGTCTTGGCCACTGTGGTCTCAGACTCCTGACCTCATGATCCACCCGCCTTGGCCTCCCAAAGTACTGAGATTACAGGCGTGAGCCACTGCACCCGGCTGGTCATCTTAAAAAACACAGCAGTATTAATATGAACTGGGAGCTTTTTATCCAACTGGAAACATGCTAATGGCAGATTCTAGGGACTCTCATAGAAGCAATATATTATTAGGTATGAAAATAACCCAAGCAGCTTATTATACTGTGCAGAGGAATCGCTTAAAGAATAGTTTCATCTACTTTTTTCCATTAATAGGGACCTTATCCAAATTTTTATTTTGGGAGCTTACAACGTAAATATATAGTGTTAAGTTCTCCTGAATATACATGTAATACATATTCAGAAATAGGTGAACTGTAATGTCACAGCTTTGTCATGGCCATTTGTAACTGGAATAATAATATGCAGATGACTCTTAATTCTTCACCTCTAATCCTCAATCCTCATTCTTTTCTAAAACCTCAGTTTTGAATCTTCAGCTGCCTATGGGACAGTTAAATTGACAATTTCAACATCACCTCAGATCCAGTTATTTTTGTTGCTTTTTTTTTTTTTGAGACAAGGTCTCACTCTGTCACCCAGGCTGGAGTGCAGTGGTGTGATCATAGTTCACTGCACTATCTCCCAGGCTCAAGAGATCCTCCTACCTTAGCCTCTCAAGTAGCTGGGACTACAGGCACATGCCACCATGCCTGGATTTTTTTTTTTTTTTTTTTTTTTTTTTGTAGAGACAGGGTCTTGCTATGCTGCCTATGTTGGTCTGAAACTCCTGAGCTGAAGTTATCCTCCCGCCTTGGCCTCCCAAAGTGCTGGGATTACAGGCCTGAGCCACTGCACTGGCCTTTATTGCTCGATAATTAACATTTAATTAATACCTACCACATGTTATGCATCATTCACTCATTAAACTGACATTCATTAAGCACCTTTATGTGCCAAGTACTTTGATAGGCACTGAGATTCAAGTAGTGAATAAGACTGAAATGGTCCCTGCCTTTATGGAGTTTACTGCCTACAGCACAGGGCTGCTAATTGAATAAATACTTCAGGATTGACTAATACAATGATAAGGAAAATAAAGGTACTCTTCAGATGGAGAGCAAGGGTAGCTAGCCCTGTCTAATGAGTCACAGAAGGCCTCCCTGATTGAAGTCATTTTTAAGCCACGAATTGAAAGGTGTGAAGGAGTTAGAAGAGTGGGGGCAAACTATTTTTTTCTCTCTATGCCTTAGTTTCCTCATTTGTAGAGATAAAAAGAGAAAACAAATGAATAAATTCCTTAATGCATGTGAAGGTACTTAGAACAGTACCTGGCTCTGAGTGTGGCTGCTGTCTTCATCATCTGTATCATCATCATTAATCATTCATTCAGGTTTTCAAATAAACATCTATTGAGCACTTACAAAGTACTAGGCATTTTTCAGTATTGTGGTGGGATTCAGAAATGAAAATCGTAAAAATCTGTCCTTCCAAGGAGATATGTATACAAATAGCTACAACGCAGAGAGTAATACAGCAAGAACTATAAGGGAAGTATGAGCCAATTTCTGGGCAGGAGCATTCCTTTTTATTTGGGAGTGGTGTATGATTTGTGCCACTTACTTGGCAAGTGCTTGTAAACTGCATGTGAAATCTTATTTTTTCTTGTATTCTTATTTACTTTTTGAGATTTTGCCTGTGTATATCTTTACTTGCCACTGAAATTTTTCATGTTGAAGTGAGGAAGTATGTATCTCACAGACTGAGATATATGAATAGTAGGTGCTCTGTATGCTGATGAGTAGTCTTAAAAGCCTATTAAATTTTAATAGTAACCCAGTACCATTCAATAGTAAAATAAGTAACCCAAAAGGGTTACTTACTTTAAAAGCCTTGTAACTGCTTAAGGCGTTTATTATAATAGTGTCACATGCTTTAAAGGGACTCAATGTAGATGAAGAAATAGACGTTACCTCCTCTAAAATAAAAGAAGTTATTCATGGATGCATCATCTGTTGATTCTACCAAATGTCTGTTCTAATATTTGCTGTAGTAAAGTGACATCTTTGACATCATTTTTGAAATGTATTACCATATTTAACTGAAAAAAATAGAGTAACAGTCAAAATTGGTAATAATTTTAAATTTTGTTTAACATTACCAAAAGTCGTATAATTCAGTTTGGCTGATACAAAATATGAGGCTTAGCAGACAGTTACATATTTCAACAAATTGAAGTTTTCAAATGTTGCTTACATTTCCCTCTTGAGAGAAAACAGTTATTGTGTGGCAAATAACATATTGCAGTTTTTGAGGAAAGTGTATATTAAAAACATCTGTAAAGATAGTAAAGTACCTCTTTTTAACTGGTAAGAGATCAGAGTTAACATCTCACTTTTTGTAGCCAATAATATTCTAGCTCTGATTTACTAAAAGAAAATTAAAATAATGAATATTTTATTTTCTAGAATCTTTTGTTTTATGTCTTAATGCGTTACATTCATGATTAAGATGCCAGCTTTGTTTTGGTCTAAACTTTAAAGCATAAAACTGTTCTTTCTAAATTTTCTTTACAATTAGGTAGAACATTGAACTTATCACAACAAAGATACCTTCTGTCTTAGAGATAATAGATCATCCATAAAAGCTAATTAATGGGTTTCTTAGTTAAGAGTAGACTTCAGAAATGCCATGGTAATAGGTCTTTGTAGTGGCTTTTAATCTCTTAAAACATGAGGCTTGCATGGGATGAGGCATGAATTAATTTTCCAGCTTTTGACGGAATTGAATTCTAAAACCATCCACATACATATGACAATCACGTCTAAAAAGTAATTAGCTTGCTATAAATACAAGAGATTTCCTGTGAGAAAATTGCTCATACTATCTAACCAATAGAGAAATTTGGCAGATTAGAGAAAAAGTATATGTTATCTGAAAGAATAGAACCCTTCAGTTTTTTAGTTTGTTTTGGCTCTTGTGCTTTTTTGCTTAGATTCCATTGTAAGAGAGGTGGCAGGCTGGTTTGACACAGGTTTATGTCCAAAATCTTCATGGAAATTTTCTAATGAATCTATTAAAATGCACAAGGGTGATTTGTCATCCAGTTGAAAAGCAGTCTAATCCTTAGGACAAACTTTAGAACTAGAAAAACCTGGTGGGGTTCTCATTCAACTCAGTAGTAGTGGGTATGCCTTGGCTTTTTGTCCATAATGGAATGGCACTATGCACTTCTTAGAATTACTTTATGAATTGTATGGAGTTGTGTGGATAAAGTACCTAGCACAATACCAGGCTCATAAAAGTCATTTTTAAAAATAGTATTTCTTCACCACAATCATCCCTCTCACCTAAAGCAGTGACAAACCATTGCAGATGGGGCCTTATTTTATCATCTTGGGATCCAGATCATTAGGATTCTCAGATGCACTTTCTTTTTACATGTTTCTTTCACATGAGAAATTATGACGTGACACGAGAAACTGAGCAAGCAAATAACTGAAACCATAGGGTGTTCCTTTGAATATTTGTTTCAGAGACTCTGGCTCTCTGGAATTTGGTATACATTTCCAGAAAATGTAGGTTGCGTGGGGCACTGCTCAGGAGTTACATCTGTGACATACATATCTAACTTGAGACATTTTGAGCTCCAAGCGTTCTGTTTCAAAGCCATGTTTTACTTTGGTTTTAGTTCATAAGTAACCTCATGGAAAAGCCAGTCTTTTCCAATTCAGTCTGAACTGGAACAACAGAATGAAACTAAACCAAATAGTTTATTATTTTTCTTCATTTACTGCCATTAATAGTTTTATGCTAAAGAATATATTGAATAAGAGTAAACCAAATGGCATTTATTTCTTCAGTTTAGTTCTGTTTTCTTGTTGTTTAGTTGAAGGAGAGGGAATGGAAGAAAATTCTTCTGTTTATGTGATATATTATCATACTTTTCTACATAAATTGAGTGCAAAATAACTCCAGGAAATAACAGGAAAGCAAACTAACCAAGTTGAGACCCCCCATGTCTACCAAATGGTTTGTATGTGTTAACTCATTCAGTCCCAGCAGCCACCATCTGGCAGATTCTGAGCACCGTGCTTCAGGTTACATTGCTTAAAAATTGAATAACATAAAAGGATTGTGAAGTATGGAGCCCAGTGCACATTTATCAAAAGCATCTGATTCAAGATTTGAATCTAGTTCCACCTTTTTCAAAGTTCTTTATATTCTCTTGTAGTATTCTTTCCTAAATTTTCTCAGTAATGTAGCAAGATGAGGAAGATACTAGATAGAATTGTTCTAAGCATCTGATTCAAGATTTTAATCTAGTTCCACCGTTTTCAAAGTTCTTTGTATTCTCTTGTAGTATTCTTTCCTAAATTTTCTCAGTAGTGTAGCAAGATGAGGAAGATGCTAGATAGAATTGTCCTTAAAATGCCTGCTATATAGTTATCTGTGAAGAAGCAAAAGGGAAGCAGTATGGTATGTTGAAAGGAACTCAGGATTGGGTGTGAGATTTGGGGTTCTTGTCTTTGTCTTAAAAAAAAAAAAGTTGTGTTTTTGTTTTTTATAATTAATAATGTGTTTTTTCATTAAATCATGTCCAGGATCCTTTCTAGTTTTTTTTTTCCCTTAAACCCAAACCATAATACCATCATTAATGATTATTTGACCTTAAAGATCTATAAAAGAAAGGTGAAAATATTTAAAGCCAAATAAAATTATTGCTTTGAGAATACTATTCAGATTATATGGATAAGAGCTTTGGAGTAAGCTTTGGAGTAAAAGGAAGTAAGTTTGAAACCTTCCATGACTAGCTGCCTGAGTTATACAAACACTATCTGTGACCTCCTGGTAATATATATCTGCTCATTTTTATAGGTTTGATCTAGTTTACTACAAGGATGATATATTAGCAAAAATAAATTGGAATTACTCTAAAACAGCCTTCCTTATACCACAGAATTCAGAATAAGTTAAATCTGCAGGAGGCTATAACCAAATTGGTTTTCCTAAAGGAACTACATCAAATCCAAGGTACTCAACAAATGTATGTATCAGAGAGAGCTTTCCAATGAAGTTCCAGGGGTGGGCCTTCCTGCTCATTCAACAGGGAGGTGCTGGAGATGCTCTTAATGGTAGAAGAATTGTAGTTGGTTCCTTTGATATAAATGCACTCCCAGGTGGTGGTAAGGGAGGTTCTGTTCATTCATCAGAATATGACTGCACAGTAGTAGGAGCTGAAGAAATACTTGTTGTATAAATGACCTACATCTCTTAAAAAGGAGGATATGCTCCCATTTCTGTACCAAAGAAGAGAAGGCTGAGAACCCTCCATGACTAGCAAACACTGTCTGTGATCTCATGGTAACATATATCTGCTCATTTTTACAAGTTTGATCTAGTTTATCATAGGAGTGATATATTAATTAGCAAAAATAAATTGGAATTACTCTAAAACAGCCTTCCTTATACCACAGAATTCAGAACAAGTTAAATCCACAGGAGACTACAACCAAACTGGCTTCCCTAAAAGAACTGCATCAACTCCAAGGTACTCAACAAATGTATGAATCTATGAGCATTTTCAGATACCAGAGTAAATATTAGAAACCATGATTGTAAATCTACATATCTGGAAATTAAGAATAATCACATACATACAAATGATGAAATTAAGTATGTGTTGGGCAGTGTGATATAGAGGAGAGACTGCAGGACGATAATCAAGAATGCCAGATTCTGTTCCTGAATCTGTCATATTTTGACTGTATGGGCAATTGTATATATGTGCATTGAGGGACTGGGATTTGTTCATCTTTCTAGGACTTGGAAGGTTAAAAGATGAAAGATGAGTTTTCTGTTCCTATCCACTCCTCAATTGGAAGGCTTTATTTATTCCTCTATGTAAATTTTAGAGTGTTCGTGTAACCAAATATCAGCTACGTGTTTTCTAAAATCTCTGGATTTTGTATTTTCAAATATGTGTGAACACACATAAACATCGCATATACATGTTTATCATATACATAATACATATACTTGTAAGCATACATACATAAGCACACACACAGCCCAAACACAGAAAACAATACAAAGGAGTAATTGCTTCTGTGTTTATTTTTGCCCTGTTATTTTATCTAGGCATTTTATAGTTTTCTGAGTGAATAGAAAGGATGGAAAAAGGAGTGAGCCTAGCAAACCACTACTCAAATGTAACCTCAATTCTCCATCCACGATTATTAGCTCTATCAGGAATGCTTTTTCATCCCTCAAGAGTCTTTCCTCCAAAATTCGGTATCCCATTAGAGTAACATAACTCTCTCTGTTAAAAAAGAAAGAACTATTAATAACAATAATGTATAATACTTCATTTTAACCTTGTTCGGATTTTCTATCATTTTTCTCTCCACATTAATTACCACATTTCCATTTTCACTCACATATTAAATATTTACCAGTACTTCATCTTTTATATTTTTTAAGTTATATTTTATTTTCTGCAGTTATTTTTTGCAAAAATACCTCCTCTAAGATTCTTTCATTATATTACTTATTCTAATGAAGATTCAAAAGAACCTCTGAATTTGAATTTTGATCTTATCAGTAGGCTATTCGTTAAGTCATCTATTGGATGATTAATAAAATGATGAATTTTAAGGGACTCGAAGCCAACCCTTTATACACTCAGGGCAGACTCACAGAGGTTTGTCATATGTCTTTTCTCTGTCTGTAGCCTTTTAGCTCTATGCATTCCTAGTGAATATTATTACCAAGGCCAATTTGAACTAATTTGGCAAGTCATATTTCATGAGACAATTTGCTGATCCTTCTCTCTATAGATTTGGTGGAAAATTATAATGGAGATATTTCTTAAGATTTTTATTGTGGGAAATACATGGAAAATTATTTTAAGAAGGAAATGTAGGCTCATTTTAGACTGGCAGACAGGGAGGCAGAAACTTACTTTAAATCCATCCTTATTTACGTGTATCCTAGGTCCACTGTTTACAATAAGAATCTTGTAAAACTAGCTTATAAGAATGTGAAGAGTTAATAAAACCTTTGAGTTCCTATTAGTTGTGTTGTATAAATGCATTTCTTATTTAAAATTTGCATGTTTAAAGTATATATTATCCAGTGCACTGGATACAGAAGGGAATGATGCGTTTATCTTTTTTTCTATCATAAACAATACTGATAAATGCTGGATGGATGAGTCATTATCGTTCATATTTTAGGAAGCAGAAAATTATTGGTATGTAATGAATATGATGCAATAGGATGCCTTAGCTATTTTGGTTGTTTGTTTCCCATCTGACAT
This sequence comes from Pongo abelii, assembly GCF_028885655.2. Lineage (NCBI taxonomy): Eukaryota > Metazoa > Chordata > Mammalia > Primates > Hominidae > Pongo > Pongo abelii. Next base: position 89,349,890 of record NC_071990.2, on the reverse strand, counting down.
AAAAATACATGTGAGATGGTTTGCTTGCTTACTTTCTTCTCTCTGTTCCTCCGCTCCCCTCTCCCCAGTAGATGATATTGTATGTCCTAATTTTATGTGGCAGCATGGTCTTAAGGGACTTCTTAAAAAAAAAAAAAAGTGCAGTTGATCCAACTACTAATTACCCTTATGATTTGGCCATTAGGTTGGGCTTATTCTGTTTTGATTTGGTTTTCAGTCCAAAGTGTGTAACTTTTTATTAATATATATATGCAGAATTGGAAAGAGACTGTATTTTTTAAATGTTAAAAAAAAAAAAAAAGAAAATTTTAGTTGAGCACTTACTGTGCCAGGCCCTTTATTAAAGTTCCATCCCAATTGAGCTTATTGTCAGGTTGGAGATAAAGAGAATTCAACATACCATCTTTCTAAGATGTGGGAAGAATAAGATATTCTTATTAATGAAGCACAAGAACCTGTGGAATCAGAAAGGGCTTTCCAGAGAAAGTGATCCTGGTGAAAGAACCGGCTATCCAGAGGGGAGGATGCATATGCCATTCAGGGGGAAGAGTAAGAACAGAGTCCTAGAGCAAGAGACCCTGGTCCAAGGATGAAAGCCATGTAATGTTTTAACATCTGATGTCATTTCTATAATTCCTTTGTATAATGTTCATCAAGTTTTTTTTTTCTACACATACTTATTGAGCACCTTTTATGTATTCAGTGGGGGGATCTGGCAGTGAACAAAATGACTGCCCTTGTTTTGTTCACTCAAGGAGCTTACCATCTAATGGGGGTGCATGTAAATGAAAGGAAGGGATTATACCCTGAAATAATATGTGGTGATATTTTAGGATTTGACAAAACAGACTCAGTTCTCTAGAGAAAAATGCTATCTGAAATTTAAATTAAAGCCAAGCATCAACTATACTTTGGTAGCAATGTTATACCAGAAAGACTACAGAAGAAATGGGTGAGAGCATTTGCCCAGCCAGGACAGCCTCTTTACAGTGTAGTCATTGTGGGAAAAGAGACAATATGTGGGAAAGGAAGGTGGCAGAAGCCATGAGATGGGGTCTGATTTAGCATTCTGAGTACCAAGACTCCTGTCCTGAGAGTTGTCTACCTCTATTGTTTATAAAATTCAAGATTAGAATTATACTAGACTAGAATTAACTTCCATGCTAGTTGCTTGAAATCAATCCATTATTCTGTTTGATATTCTGTGAGATTTTTTTTCCCCTGACTTTGATGGTTGGTTTTGAAATCCATTAAGTGGATCTCAGTCAGGTTTGTTTGTTTGTTTTTGTTTTAATGAAATAAAGTAGAAGAGAAAATAGCACAAAGTAAGGAAATAAATTGCTTTATGAAACATGCGCGCGCGCGCGTGTGTCTCTGTGTCTGTAGTTGGTTGGTATATAAACTGTTTTTCTTGCGTTAGATAAACTGGATCAAACTTAAATGACTGTAAGTAAACATTTGCCTGCAAAGTTATACCTTTTGTTTGTGAAGGATTGTCTTGTAGATGACTCCATAGTCAGTGTGCTGGACTGGGATGCCACAAGTCTGGACCCTGGTTCTAGTTCTGCACCCAAAGAGGCATATGCTTTGGATAAGTTACAGGCTTTCTGTGAACCTTAGTGTTTTCCATCTAAAAAGAGAGTTGGGGCTGAGCATGGTGGCTTATGTCTGTAATCACAGCACTTTGGGAGGCTAAGGCAGGTGGGTTGCTTGAGCTCGGGAGTTTGAGACCAGCCTGGGCAACATGGTGAAACTCCCATCTCTACAAAAAATAAAAAATTAGCCAAGTGTGGTGGCACACGCCTGTAGTTCCAGCTGCTAGCAAGGCTGAGGTGGGAGTATCACTTGAGCCTGGGAGGTTGAGGCTGCTGTGAGCATCCCACAGCACTCTAGCTTGGGCGACAGATCAAGACCTTGTCTCAAAATAATAAATAAAGAGTTGGCCTAGGTGGACTTGGTACTCTTTCAGAAGCAGTTGGCTACAAAAAAATCAGTTGTCTTAAAGTTGATTAGACATTTGTACAGTTCTCTGTTACTAACTCAGAGAAGTGGTTCTAGGAGGTTAAAAAAAAAAAAACTTGAAACAAAAAATATATATAGCCTACTATCACATGATTCTGGTTCCTGACGGATGCTTTTCTCCCAACCTCCATCCAAAAGTATATGGTCCACTGCAGGCAAACAGATCTTCTGAATGAAATAAGGGGCATAAAAACACATGGCATGGTACCTGCATCATAGGGCCTCAAAAAAAAAAAAATGTAGAGTTGAGAAAATGTTGCTCAAGATCTCAGCTCCTGCACTGGCCACCATCATATGGGCTACTTGTCACAAAAGCGAGGAAGTCATGAGAGGGGGGGAGGGATACCTCTAGAGCCTTTATTCATTTCCATTTATTGGATCTGCATATAAGTGCTCCCTTACTCCTTTGTGAGATGTCAAGGTGATAGAAGGCATCTTCCAGGTACCTTTTCACCACTGCATGCAGTAGGGAACATAAAATACCAGAGGGATTCTGCAGTCTCAACCCCTTTGGTGTAAAGACTACCTAAAAAGACAATCCAGCCATATAAAAAGTAACAGCCCATTTATCTCATTCATATGTTTAAGGTCAGTTTTCCTGTAGGATCTCTGAGATAGTAGCAATTAAACTGAGCCATATGTAGCAACATAGTACATACCACAAACTAAGTTAAAATTGTCAAAGAACCTTTCATTTGTAGCAGTTTCTTAATGTTATGGGGCACAGAACTGTGTGGCCATCAGAAATACAGAGCTGCTAACAACTCCATTTGGGGCATTGTTAGGCAGTTCTGTTGACACATGAATACATTTCATATGATTATCATAAAATTGTGGTCTGGAAATTGAGCAGCCATGGTGCTGCATTTTAGACTTCACATTTATAATAAGCTGTAATAAAGTAAACATTTTAAATGGATATAAGAATAGACATTACTTGCAATCACAAATGTATGTTCAATTGAAGTGCTTTTGAAGCTCAATTTAACAAAGCAAACAAATTTCCTGGCATTATTAACATAATTGTTCTCATTGTTGGGTTTTGATTTCTAAAAAAAATTTAAGCAAAAAAACAAGTTACTAAAAAACAAAATTCACAAAAGGAAATGTAACTAAGAATGAGTTACTTTGCTTTTTATCATGTCAGATTAAAATTAAAAAAAAAAAAGTCTCAGATGTTCATTCTGCCACCCCCTCCCCCCGACTTGCTGAACTCTTGGTTGGCCTATTTAACTCAGAGGTGTTTAACTCAGAGCTCATATATCACGATTAATTTAAGGTTAAATTCAGCTATTTGCTCTGCCATCAGCAGGCTTTGCAGTGGGCCTACTCAACATTTATCTACTAGTGAAACTCCAGGCTGTGTGATAGTTAAAACACGGAGCTTACAGAAGAGGACTAGAATATCCATTTTACACCAGAGTGGAGGAAGCATGACTGTATGCAAATTTAGCACCAATTAGATGGTAGGATTTGAAGGACTGTGGTCCCTGGAATATTCCAAAAGCAAAAATGGAAATGATAGTGATAACATCTGAAGTGTGGTGGCAAGACAGTTAAAACAGTGCTAATTTGGAGCCTCTGGGCACAGAACAGTACCAGGAGGCGATCCACTGTGTCTTCTTTGGCAGCTGGCAGCTGGCAGACAAAGCAAATGATGAGTCTTTGGCTTGTTACTTTTCACCATTCCATAGTGTTCTCCAATTTTGAATAAACCCCCAAAACAAAGATCCTTCCTGCATTGTTGTTTTACTGTAGCAGACCCTCATATAGCAAGTGTGCTACTGGCCCAACAGTCTACCACAGTGGAAACCACAGGAACTCAGGGTTGCCAGTGTACTTGCTTAAAGGTTAGCATAGGCACAGCATGGCATTGGTAGGAGGCGCATTCTTCAAAGACTCACATGGTGATTTCTTATAGTCAGGGAGTTGAGCTGACTTAATCAAAATTAGAAGGAGGCATGCTAGTGTGAGAATATCCTGTAAAATACTCACCACTTGAAAGCATTCCTGGCAAGCGTATCATTTACCTGATATATAATTTCATTAAGCACCAAGATTGTGCTAGTTACTTTCCAGAGAAAAGATGAAAAGGTACCTACCTTAATTATCCTCGGACTTAATTTCATATACCCAGAAAACAACTTTCCAGAAAATAGTGGTAACCACAGCTACCTAATTTAGAATAGATCCTCTGAAAACTTGCTAAGAGCAGTTGAGTGGTGAACGTCCAAAAATGTACAACTTTTTTCTTTGCCTGCGTTATTTTGTTTTTTTTCTTTATTCCCACTAGGACACATTCTCCTTACCCTCACTGGAACAACAGTAGAACAGAAACCTGAGGAAATATGGGAGGTCAGGGAAGAAGGGAACAAAATGAGAAATTTAATGTGGTTCCAAATGTAATCTTTAAGAACTGTGAATTGTGAAAATTCTCATCTCCCAAAGATCAGGCAATCAGATACTTCTAAATGTAGAAATCTTTAGATAATAGCACGTATTTTACCTGCAGGCTGAATTTTATGTTTGCATCTTTTTTCCCCCTGCATCTTTGAAAGTGAAAGCAGGTAAACCAGTTGCCAGAACGGAAAAGACTGTTTTAATCACTGGAGCCTGCTAAAAATTTAAATAGTGCTGATAAATCAGTAAAATTTTTGTATATTACTCAACCAAAATGCACTTAATCCCCATTTCACAGACCCAGTTTAGGACGCTTAGAACTTTCTTCGTCTTCTCCACATCTTTTCCCTGCCCACTTTTGAGATTTCTCCTACTTTGTTTGTCCTATCTTCCTTCCAGACCCCTTTTCTCCAGACTAGTATTGACCAACACATGGCACTTGAGGCTCATAGTTTTGGGATTTTTTTTTCTTCACATGCAGCCTATGTTTCTTATTTCTGTTTTAGAAGATTATATTACATTAAACTCAGCCTGACCTATGAGAGTTCACATGTCTCTCCTTTAGTTTATGGTGACTGCAAAGAATGCTCCATTAGCCGAACTCCCTTAGCTTTTTAACTGTTAGTCATTTCTTGATTTGGAGTAAACAGTAATAAAATTTTCCTTTTCCTCTAGTGTGTTGAATTTCCCAGTTAATACCAAGAGGTAGTGCGATGTAGAGCTCTAGATCCAAATGCTGTCTTGAAGAAACTATTTAAATATTCTCATTCTTAATTTCCTCATTATTACAAAAAGGATAACAGTGTATGTAAAGTGCTCAGCTACATCACAGGTAGTTAATAAATGTTAGTCTCTCCCCTTCCTTCTCCTATGAAGGAAAAAATCTGTCAATAACTTAAAAAGTAAATATCTATGATGAATATAAATATATTGGCTATAAACCTTAAATTAATTTTGAGTACAAGTTACCAAAGTAATGAATTTGCTATTTCCTCTGGTTTTATAACACCCCAGTATGTGAATGTTCACACATACACACCAATTAATAGAGATAATTGGGGAGGGCACTTTAGTACTTGAATATTTCAGAATAAAAGGGTTTTATTTGATGATTTTAAAGTTTCCTGCTTGGAGTTTCAGCTCTAAAATGGTTGATTATCTGAGAGAAGTTATTGTGGTGTTTTTGGGTTTTAGGGGAGAAGATATTTAGGGAATGTGATACTTGATGCAGATAATTTATTGTAATCATTTTCAGATTTTCAACATTTTCTGAGTGGCTTTTTAAATAGCCGCTATACCTGGAGCTGATGAGGAAAATTTAAACAAATCCATCACGAATGTTTTTCAAGGAGTGCATAGAGACACAAAATGAAACTCTAGGGCTCTGAGCAATGTTATTATCACTCTGTACTTACGTAATGCCTTTGTCAATAACTTCAAGATTTCTTTCTCAAAGTAGAAGAAATATAGTTGTTGAGAAAGCATATATAAAATTGCAATGATCTGTGCATGGCAAACAGTAAAATACCCAATTGGACATATCAAAGGCAGGTTATAGCTGCAAGTTACAGTTGGTCAGAAGGTCTCAGTGAGACTTTGCATTGACTTGAGGTACAGACTTGTAAGAAAGGAATCCTAGAAGTTTGTTTGCTCGGGTGAGTCCAGATCACCACAAGAACATTTTTCACTAAACTAAAGAGTTCTGTGTTTCTAGTCTAATGGTTCAAAGCTGTGTGAGTCTGTGGTCTTCAGTGCCTGTAAGTGCCACTAAGGCAAATTGAGTGATTTTAAAGGAGAAAGAGTTTAGAAGATTAAAAGGAGAAAACCTCAACATTATTGTTGGTGTTCTATTGTTGGTGACAGGCTAAATAAGAAGGGAATCTTTATTTATTTTTTAAGCATTTTGGTTTACTCCCACATAACCACATTAGATCTATCCAGAGGACAGTTCTGTTGAGGTCTCTCTGTCCTGTAAGAAAGGCATAGTTGAATAGTTGAGTTTAAAATGGGTGAGAAAGGAGATAGTTATATGTAACCAGCACACATTGCTAAAAGACTGAAAAAAAAAGAGAACACTATTGGATCCAAATTGTTAGCAAGTCCTTGAAAATAAATGTAAGGACTCCTTGAAGTAATCTGAACTATACATTGACTTCTTAAATGAATTGCCTAGTTCAAATATTATTAGGTCTAATACATTGTGAACTTTGTTAAACATGGATATTTAATAATCATTAAAATAAAACTTAGTTATTTGTTACTGCCAGAAGTAGGTAGACCATTTATTAAATTCAATGTGAAAAAATACTTTATGAAATATTTGCATTGGTTGTGTAACAGACATCTTAAAAAATGAGCAACATCAAATAAGCCTGTCATTGTATGTATAACTATAAAGAAAAAAGTGTTAGACATGCATATTGCATTTTTAGCCTCCTCCTCATGTTAATGGTGGATGTTAAAGCTTTCCTTGGTTGTATATCTATTTTATTATCCCAAGCATGTATTGAATCCATGATCTGCTTATAATTCTCATCATGCTTGGTATTAGTACTAAACAGAGAACTAATATATTATGCCGTAGAGTTTGGCACTCTGTTTAGTAAGTCATTACCACTACCTCACCTTACCTGGCAGAGCTGCTTGTTTTGTCCATGTGACCTCTTATTTTTGCTAGTTATGCCTATAGAAAGGTCATTCAACCCAATAATGGCTTCTCATTTAGTCTAGAAATCAGACAAAAGCTTTGCAGCTGTGAAATGCAGCCCATTTAAAAATTAACCTATTGTAAATTCTTAATGATTGAGAAATTCTGCAATTTGCTGTGATTTGTGGTTTGTGCTGCAATTAGAATAGCAAACAGCAGAGATGATGCAGTCAGAATGACGTGCATTTGGGAAGTGAAGAGAAAGAAACTTTAGCAGATACTGTGCTTGGTTCAAGCCAATGTATTATGCCCTTCTGCCCTCATCAGTCTTATATTGCTTTGTCTCCCACCTTTAGACTCTCCCGAGTGAAATGTAATCCTTGGAAATAATTACATAAATTACTGTTTTAAATACTTAAATACTAAAGAAGTAAAATTGTCCACAAGTGTAGTCTACCTTTTTCTCCTTTAATATTTTTTCAACCTAGAGCCTAGATTCTTAGGGAAAAGAAGGACATAGATTTTTGATTCATGAAGACCTAGAATTCAAATTTTGTTAATAAAACAAATCAGCTCTATATCCTCATGCAAATTACTTAAACTCTCTGGCTTCAGCTTCCACATCTGGATATCTCAGTGGACTCTTGTACAGATTAAATTAGATACTGTATTAGAGAACTTAGTAGGGATACAATATGCTTCTTCACCATTTACTGTCTATTAACCCCTGATCAAATTATATAACTCCTCTATGCCTCTGTTTCCCTCTGTGAAATGGGGATATTAATACCTACTTCCTAGAGTTGTTGTGAGCATTAAATAAATGATGCAGAACCCTTAGAACAGTACTCTACATCTAGTTAGTATTCCATAATTATTAACCATTGGATTGACAAATCAATAACCAACAAATAACTTACAATGATAGATAATGTAAATGAAACATGTAGGGTACACTAAGACAATTTATTAGAGCTAGAAAAATAAGCAGGGCTATGTCATTTAGTGCTTTGTAATGGGAAGCCACTGACAAGGATGACGTGACTGGAATTACTTTTTTTTTAACTGACCTATTTCTTGTTTTTTTGTATTATTTTTGTTTTTATTTACCTTCTACATACAGTAATTCACTCCTTTTGGTGTATGAGCTTAGACAAGTGCATATAGGCATAGAGCCACTACTACAATCAAGACAAAATAGTTCTATCACCAGCCCCCACCACCGCCATTAAAAAAGAGCCCCACATGACAACCCCTTTGTAATAAATTGCTTTCCCCACTCCTAAATCCTAGTCTGCTTTCTGTTGATATAATTTTGCGTTTTCCAATATGTCATATAAATGGAATCACATACTCTAGCTTTTAAAGTCAAGCTTCTTCAGTTCAGCTCAATGCATTTGGAATTCATCCATATTATTGTATTTACCAATAGTTTACTAATAGTTCTTATTCCTGAGTAGTATTTCATTGTCTGGCTATACTGCAATGTGTTTATTCACCATTTGAAGGGCATTTAAGTTGTTTCCAGTTTTGGATGGTCACAAATAAATATACTGTAAACATTTTTATTCAAGTTTCTGTGTGAACAAATGTTTTCATTTATCTTGGGTAAAATATCTAGGAGTAAAATTGCCGGCTCTTGTGGTAAATGTATGTTTGACTTTATAAAGAAACTGCCAAACTGTTTTCCAACATGGTTATACAATTTTACATTTCCACTAGCAATATACAAGAGTTCAGTTGCCTTGCATTGTTGTCAACACTTTGATATTGTCAATATATTTTATTTTAGACATTCTAATAGGTATATATAGTATCTCAGTGTGATTTTAATTTGCATTTTCCTAATGACTAAAATGATTTTGAACATACAGTATTTTTATTTGCTTATTTGTCATCTATATAGCTTCTTTGGTAAAGTGTCTGTTCAAATCTTTTGCCCATTTTTTAAATTTAGTTGTTTGTTTCTTACTGAGTTTGAAGATTTTTTTCATGTGTTCTGGTACAAATTCTTTGTCAGATACGTGATTTTCAAATATTTTATTATAATCTATGCTTTGTCTTTTCATTCTCTTAACAATATATTTAGAGAGCATAAGCTTTAAATTTTGATGCAGTTTATCAGTTTTTTATTTTATGAATCATGTTTTTGGTGTCATTTCTAAGAAATTTTGCCTAACCCTAGGTCACAAAGATTTTCTTTTAGAAGTTTTATAATTTTCAGTTCTATATTTATTTAGGTGTACTGTGCAGTTTAATTTTTGTGTAATGTGAATAATGTAGATTGAGATGCGTATTTTATGTATGAATATCCAATTTTTCCAGTACCATTTATTGAAAAGACTATCATTTCTTCATTGCATTGCCTTTGTGCCTTGGTCAAATATCAGTTGACCTTATATTTGTGGATTTATTTGTGAGCTCTCTATTCTGTTTCGCTGATCCATGTGTCTCTCTGCTTACCAATAATACCACACTGTCTTGATAACTATAGCTTTATACTAAGTTTTGAGATCAGTTAGTATCACTTCTTCAAATTTGTTCTTTTTCAAAATTGTTCTAGTTTCTTTGGCTTTCCACATAAATCAGGTTGTTGATATCCATTAAAAAGCCTTTGGGGATTTTGCTTGTGATTATGTTAAATCTATAGATCACTTTGGGAAGAATTGACATCTTAACAATATTGAATCTTTCAATCCATGAACATGGTGTATATCTCTTTTTATTTAGGTTCTCCTTGATTTCTTTCTTTCATCAGTATTTTGTAGTTGTCAACATGCAGATCCTGCACATATTATTTTTAGATTTATACCTATTTCATGTTTTTTAGTTGTGTTATTATAAATTATACTTTAAAAATTTAAATTTCCAACTGTTCATTATTGGTGTATAGAAATTCAGTTGGTTTTAGTATTCTTATAGTCTGCATCCGTTTATGTATGTATTTAACATCCTTGGATTCTGCAGCCTTGTTAAACTTATTGGTTCTAGGAGCCTCTTTGTAGATCCTTCTATGTAAGTAATCGTGTTGTCTGTGAATAAAGACAGTCCTATTTCTTCCTTTTCAACCTGTAGGTCTTTTATTTGTTTTTCTTTTAAGCAAGAGAATGACTTGATTGGATTAACATTTTTCAAAAATAAGTGTGGCTTCAGTATAAGGAATTGATAGGATGGGAAAATATAAAAGAGACCAGTTTGGAAGCTGTCACAAGAATCTGAGACACTATGATAGGTTGGACTATGATGATGACAGTAAGAGAAGAAACAAATATACTCAGATTATATTTTGGTTGTAGAATTAAGAGGCCTGAGTAATGAATTGAATATTAGGGGAAAGAAGAGGAAGGGATCAGGAGGACACCAAGATCTCTGTCACAAGGAATTGGGTGGATGGAGTTGCCATTTACTTCATTGGAGAAGACAAGAGAAGAAACAGATTTGGAAGCAGGTGAAAAGTTGAGTTTTGAAAAAACATATATTTACCGATATAGTTAATTACAGGATATAAGAAGAAGAGCTTGGAAATGAGTTAGATCTATGTGAGACCCCATTCAAAGGCTTGTAGAGACTTTATTTCCGTTGCATTGCCTTTGTAGCTTCAGCATCCAAGATCATAAGATCTTTTTTACCTCAGGCCTTTGGACACGTTGTTAATCACTGTCTTAAGTGTGTGTGTCTCCCCTCCCCTTGGCACTCCCACTTACTTTTGCTTCCTTTCTACTGCCTTCCCTCCCTCCTTGCTTTCCTTTTTTGGGCTGGGGTCTTATCATCCTATAGGTCTTAGCTTAAATATCATCTCCTCAGAACCCACCTAAAGCCAGATATTTTTCTCTCTGCATTAGTCTCTGTTACACAATATTTTCTCCATAGGCATTATCATTTTGTAAACATTTTGTAGTTGTTTTCTTGTTTGTTGTCTGCCTTTCACACTAGACTACATTCCAAAGATCAGAGACTGTGTCTACCTTGTTTACCATTATGTCACCACTCCACAACACCTTACCGGGCACACGGTTGATCAGTATTTGTCAGGTGGAAGGAATGATGGTTCTAGAGCTCAGGAACGATGGCAAGAAAGAACATTTGGGAGTTATTCACATACAGATGGTATTTAAAACTATGGAGGTAAATAAGATTGCTAGAGAAAGAAAAGAATCCAGTACCAGCCCCTAGGGACTTGTCAACTTTAAAAGAGAAGTAGTTAGCAAAGAAGCCTGAGAAGGAGTAGCAAAGGATAGAGGAGGAAAACCAGATTTTGTTTCCTGGAAGCCTAGAAAAGAGAAATGTTTTTAAAGAGGCAGAATTTAAATGTGTAAGACAATGCTGAGGGGTCAAATAAGATGAGTCCATTTGATTTAGCAACAGAGGTCATTGACGAACGCAGCCAGAGTTTTGCTGGAGTGGAAAAAGTAGAAGCCACATGAGAGTAGATGAAGGAATGATAGTCATCATAGTAAATACAAACTAGATGGATATTTGACTGTAAATTTTATGTATGAGTATCCACAAAATATTTGCCATCCATCAAAACTATCTTTTGGGGTTAGCTCTGTATATCAGCTAACACTCGTATGCCTATGTAGGTGTTTAATAATTGAGTATATTTTATAAACTTGGTGTTTAACTGAAACATTTACTTTCATTTTGATTTGTCAAAAGACAAAATTACAACAAATTTAAAGATCTTAATTGGCTTTAATTTGCAATTCTAGAATTGGGCAACACTGTATTCCATAAAATAGCATAAGTGTTCTGAGGAGCTGAGCAAGGGAGGTTGGTTTTATATACAGAAAAAGGCTGAAGAAAGCAGAAACAAATGACAAAAAGTAGATTGGTCATTTAAAGTTATTGTCCTTGTGAGGTGGGAACAGGGAAGCACAACAACAAACAGAAAAATAACTGGTTAACATCAGGTTATTTCAGGTTACTTTTTCTGGGATAAGGATTAAAGCAGAGGGAACTTTATTATCATGCCAACTGAAACTGGCCTATTTCAGAATTTTGGCTATTATCTCCCTCTGATTTCTCAGGTCAGGTAACATCTAAGTTTCAGTTTGGTGCTGTGGGGCTTCAATATAAGTGACTCCATTTTGGTTTTTAATCTGGTCTGTTGGGGCTTAGTGTAGGAGCTTAGTCCAAACTAATGGCCTCGCATACTTTTTATTTAACAGATTGTAGTGCTGGAATAGATGCCACCTTAGACACTGAGAAATAAGAATACATGCCATCTTAGTCACTCAGAAATAGAGTACAAATGCATGTTATCCATTCTTGTGTCAAAGGGAAGATATTTAAGTCTTAAAACCTTTTGTTTTGTTTTTGGGGAGGTGGGGAAGGAGTAGGAAGGAGAAAGGGAGGCAGAGAAAAGCTTAGAAATAATACTAGCCTCCTTTACTTAACCAGCTATCAACAGTACAAGCTGGTTGATAAGCTGAGGCACATGATTCTGGAATTTAAGGAAATGTCTTTCCTGAGGATCTCCTCTACTCTAAACTGGTACAACCAATGAAGAGCACATACTTTATTGATCTAGATCAGAGTTAATGAAATTAACTTCATAGAAATTCTGTTTTGTACCATGATCTGGTTTCTGCACCTCCAGCAAAGTTCTTCATACTCTGGTTGATTTCCACTAAGTGCTAGACATAAATCTGTGTGTAGGTTTTAGAGATAGGATCAGAAAGGATGAATGAAAAGGACTTAGGCCAGAGGCTAGCAAAGGTGCTTGGTTCATGTTGCCTCATACACAGTACCTCTAAGCCAACAGAAATACCTAACAATTCCATTTATTAAGCAGATAGATCCAAACAACTAAGTGTTTATGTCCAAACAACTTAGCATGTGTTAAAGAGCATACAACTTCTCAAACCTTGGAATCAGTTTGGACACCACAACTACATGTCCTGTTCCACCTTGATTTTTTTGCACAATATGTGGTTTTAATCAAGATAACTGCCCCAGACCCAGCTTTACAAAGACATAATGTCGTCTAAAGGAATTCTGCATTAAAACTGTGAACTCGCTTCAACTAGTATTTTTTATGGTGTCCAACTCCTGTCACTGTCTTTCCCTAAAAATGTAAAATATTCCACAATGCTCTTGTGAATTTGCTGTAGCTCTCTGGGGTGCCTCATTACAGTTTGCAAGCTGTGGACTCAGAGCATTATTCCAAGACTTTTTGTTTTCCATTTAAATATTTATTTCTTATGTTTTGTACCTCTACATTAAAAACCAACCTGATGTTTATCATCGTTGGTGAAACGTAGTTTATTTTAGGATTTTTTGTTTCAAAAAAAGTATGATAGTTAAACATACATAATGTTGAAAGTTTGGAAAATACAGCAAAACATGGAGAAGAAAATAAAAGTCACTTCTAATTCCACCATCCACCAATAACCACTACTAACATGTTTTTGTTTATCTGTCCAGTTATTTTCTATGAAATAATAGCTAAGACTAACTCTGATTTTATTGGATGGTAGAAATATGTAGTTTAGTGTGAATTTCATACCCTTTAGTTGTGACTTGTCTATAATGACTTGGGATAAGTAAATAAGGTAGAGTTATAGCTGCTTCTTTCCTAAGTAACTGCTTTCATTAGTTGCGTATCTGACTGAAGGGCATGAAGACACCACCATTCACGAAGGAGAAACTTCCTGCTGCTGGGTTTCTAACCTAGCAAATGCAAGACGTGCCATTTATACAGTGGTTCCTCATTATAGAGGCACAAACACCAATAGATTTCAGCAGAGGAACGTTTTTTGAAGTACTAGTCTAACGTGTTTTAAAACGATAATGTGACACGTATTTTACTTCTTTTAGTAGGCGGACACACTTTCTTAAAGTAATAATATGTCATGGCCCTGCTATAAGGTAGTAGTTCTAGAAGACTGTTTATCTAATAATTCAGACTAAAGCTATTTATATTGCTGTGACACCACGTGGAAAACTTTTATAATTCCATCTTATTTCTGATGTATATGTTTTATTTTCTCTGCCTTCATAAGGACTAAAAACCGAAGTTATTTACGTGAAAACAAGATTTTTGTTTGAGTTCATTTACTTGAGATATGTTTAAAAAATCCACCTTCTGTCACACTATAGAAGTAGATTTTGAATTATCAAAAGGTAGGATTATAACTTCAGAAAAGAAAAAAAATGGTCAATTTAGTTTAACTCTGTGTACAAAAATTTATTTATAGTCTCATATATTCATTCCACACCCCCGTTCTTCTTTCCTTCTTTCTCCCTCTGTCCTTCTTCTTAATAGTAATTTTTAATTCTGACCAAAATAAGTTGTGGCAGTACTTTCTTAGCATAACCTGGACTGTTGAAGAGTAATTCTGTTCTTTAAAAAAATCCCCAGTAGGCTGGGTGCAGTGGCTCACCCATGTAATCCCAGCACTTTGGGAGGCCAAGGCCAGAGGATTGCTTGAGCCCAGGAGTTTGAGACCATCCTGAACAACATAGGGATACCCCATCTCTACAAAAAAAATTGCAATATTAGCCAGGTGTGGTAGTGCACAACTGTGGTCTCAACTACTTGGGAGGCTGAGGCGGGAGGATGATGTGAGCCAAGGAAGTTGAGGCTGCAGTGAGTTGTGATCGCACCACTGCACTCCAGCCTGGGTGACAGACTGAGACCTTGTCTCAGAAAAAAAAAAGAAAAATCTGTGGTAGGGGGCCCCATGGAGAAAAGGTGGAAGCAAGATAAAAAGACATGGAAGCCAAACTGAGAGTTTTCAGTGGCCAAAACTAGAACAATTTGAGCAATGAAATAAGTGATGTATATTTTATTATAAACCAAATAATAAAATAAATATCCATGAGTCCATACCAATACACATAAGCAATTAAATGAATAAATAGGGGAGAAGGGACAAATCTTTCTCACGGAAGAACTCTAGATAATAGATGTAGAAGGAATGGAGGATACAGAAAATCCCATTAGAACACCGCAGGAATAATTGCTCAGGCAAGAGTTACAGATGAATGCCAAAATTAATAAGTGAAACTTTTCTTTGAGCTGCTAATTTAAAATCTTCAGAAATACTAGATCCAGTTTCATCTGATAGTTTCTTAACCCCAGATTATTGATAGATTCAAATAGTATAAAAGTGTGGTATGCAATCAGATGGATACAGGCAACAAATTTTTTTCAACATAAAATATACGGTGTGTTGCTCTGTTTTTTTCAGAAACAGTAAAACCTCATCAGTTCAATGTAATTTGGGGTACAGATGTGAAATCTTGTTTTATAAATATTTTATTCTTTTTACTTTCAAGGTCTCATTAACTCAAACTAGGATAACAGTTGATTAGAAGACCTGATGGGGTCCAGTTTTAGTAAATAATAATATGTAATTGGCTGAGGATGATTATTGTCATAGTAACAAATTAGATCTAAAATTAAACTCCTCTCCTGTATACCAGTCATTCTTTTGATCCGACCATTATTGGAAACTGTTTTTAGTTTGTATACATGTGGGAGATAGTATTTTTATTAGTTAAATATATTTTACCACCTAACCAAATGAGTAACTTGTAGTGTGTCTATCTTGGGACTATAACTGGTGTGATCAATGAAGAATGATGTATTGTTCTTAAATACGGAAATACGTTTAGGTTAGTAGTGGCAGGTGCGTGCGTTTTCTGGAAAGCTCTGTTTACCAGATTTTTAGTGGCCAAGGAGATACACAGATAGTTAATAGTACTGCTTAATTGTTATAGTCAGATTGAGTAACACATAATTTATAGCAATTCTGAAACTGAGAACACAAGAATGATAAGCTATATGATAAAGACCACAATTGCTAGTCAGCAAAAGTACAGACTACACATTGTTGACCAGCAAGCCATTCTTGTAAAGTGCATATGATAAAATTTTCTTGACAGCTGTTTTCAAAGCGAACCTTCCTATGTCATCATGGTTCCTTTAGTAAATTTACTTGTAAGTTTTTTTTTTTTTAATTAAGCAGTGTTTCTTGCTGAAAGAAATCAAAGAAGATACAAATAAATAGAAAGACATTCATGCTTGTGGATTGGAAGACTTAATATTATTAAAATATTTATACTACTAAAATGCATTCCACCCCTATCAAAATCCCAATAGTATTTTTTGCAGAAATTAAAAAACTATCTTAAAATTCATACAGAATCTCAATAGACCCCAAAAGGCCAAAACAATCTTGAGAAAGAAAAAAGTTGGAGGCCTCACACTTCCTGATTTCAAAACATACTTCAAAGCATCTAATTTAGATGGCATACTTAATTACTGGCATAAAGGTAGAGATACAAACCAATGGAGCAGAATAGAGAGCCCAGAAATAAATCATTGCATATATGGCCAAATGATTTGCCACAAGGGCGCCAATACTACACAATGGGAAGGGACAATCAATATCTTCAACTGACAGTGTTGGGAAAGCAACATCCACATGCAAAAGAATGAAGTTGAACCCCTACCTTACACCATATACAAAAATTAACACAAAAATAAAGACCAAAACATAAGACCTTAAACTATTAAACTTGTAAAAGATAACATATGAGAAATCTTTTTTTTTTTTGAGACAGTCTCCCTCTGTTGCCCAGGCTGGAGTGCAGTGGTGCGATCTCGGCTCACTGCAAGCTCTGCCTCCCAGGTTCACGCCATTCTCCTGCGTCAGCCTCCCGGGTAGCTGGGACTACAGGCACCCACTACCACGCCCGGCTAATCTTTTTGTATTTTTAGTAGAGACAGGGTTTCACTGTGTTAGCCAGGATGGTCTCGATCTCCTGACCTCACGATCCGCCCATCTCGGCCTCCCAAAGTGCTGGGATTACAGGCGTGAACCACTGTGCCCGGCCAGGACAAATCTTTAGGACATTGGATTAGGCAACGATTTCTTGTGTGCAACACCAAAATCATAGGCAAAAAAATAAAAAATAAAGAGGACTACATCAAAGTTAAAAACTTATGTACATCAAAGGAATCAATCGGCAGTGTGAAAAGGCAGCCTACAGAATGGGAGAAAATAATTGCAAATCGTCCATCTGATAAGAGGTTAATGTCCAGAATATATAAGGAACTCCTACATCTCAACAACAATAAACAACCCAATTAAAAAATGGGCGAAGATTCTTGTATACTGAAGAAAGTATACAATCAATAAGCACATGGAAAGATTCTCAGTCATTAGGGAAATGCAAATCAAAACCACAATGAGATAGCACCTGACACCATCAGGATGGCCACTATGAAAGAACAAAAGTTTAAATTACAGCACAGTAAACAATGGGCATCAATTAAAAAAAGAAAAAAAAAGAACAAAAACTAACAAGTGTTAAGGATGTGATGTTGGAACCCTTGCATACTGTTAGTGAGAATGTAAATTGATGCAGCCATTATGGAAAACAAAGGGGTCCTCAAAAGATTAAAAATAAAATTATGATCCAGTGATACTGCCTCTGGGTGTATATCCAAAATAATTTAAAACCGGATCTCGAAGAGATATTTTCACACCCACGTTCATTGCAACATTATCCAAAATAGCCAAGAGGTAGAAGCAGCCCACATGTCCGTTGACAGATGAGTGGCTAAAGAAAATGTGGTGTATACATACAGTGGAATATTATTCTACCTTTAAAAAGAAAGAATTTCTGTCACATGCTACAACGTGAATAAACCTCAAGGACATTATGCTAAGTGAAACAAGCCAGTCACAAAAGGACAAATAGTGTGTGATTCTGTTAATACTCGTATGAAGTATCTAAAGTAGTCAAAATCATAGAAACAGAAAGTAGAAAGGCAGTTATCAAGGTCTGGGTAGAGGGGAAGGGGGGGGAGTTAGTGTTTAGGGAGTATAGCATTTCAGTGTTGCAAGATGGAAAAGTTCTAGACATCTGTTGGAAAATATGTGAATACACTTAGCATTGCTGAACTGTACACTTAAAAATGGTTAAGATGGAAAATTTAATGTTTTTTTTACCACAGATTTTAAAAAGCAATGTTTCATTGCCTAATTTTATATTTGGTTAACAATTTTACTGATTGTCTGCTATATCCCAGGCACTTTCAATTATTAATCTTTCAGTGACCCAGTAAATTAGGAACTTGTTCCCCATTTTAGCAATTAGGAAATAGACATTGAAAGGTTTAGAAACTTATTTCTGTTAGACCCTACATGTGGTATAGCAAAACTGTGTTTACCTAACTGAATGAGTTGTCCAATACTTGCATATACACAGTGTTTCCAGAATAAAAGAATGGGTCCCTAGAAAGCAAGGCAAGAGAATTGTGACTAAAATAATGAATATTTGAGGATAAATTTAGCAAGTTTGCTACTTGGAATATCACTTTTTTGGGCATGTCTAGTTCCAAAACCACTGAATGTATTGCACCTGTTGGATTTGTTGAAAATGCAGATGGTACAATCAAATGTAAAGGGAAAGGAATATAGTTTGAAAGTTTTTATGAAGACATGTACTGCCTAATCTGCGAATTAAAAGCATCTTTTAAAAACTTACTTCTCGTCATATTCCTAGGTGGTAGTGAATATGTGGGTAGAAAAATGAGAATGTTTCAGATAATGCTAATGAAGTTAAATGATTGCAATCTACCATATTGTGAGGAAAAGTTGTTAGCCATGAAAGATGAGGACAGAATTAAAATATTACCATGACTGGCATTTGATTGGAAAACTACAAAGATAAGCTTAGGTTCCTATTTATGAAAACCATTCTCACAGCCCAGTGAAATATCTTTTAAAAGGTTCATAGTTACCATGGATACTTGTTAGGTTTGATAGAGTATCCATATTCAGTCATCTGAGGTGAAGAAGCCAAAAAACCCATCAACTAATGTCACAAATAGCTTCATCTGTAAATTTGTACTAGTTTGGGGATGGAAAGGGTAAGTTTCCTGAAGATTAGATTGTTGGTTAATTGTCACTGCTTGGAAAGCAAAATATTTAGGATGTACATTGCCTGAATTTGATCCTAGTATTTGCTATTGATATGTAACTTTTTCATTTAACTAGTACAGGGCATTTCTTAGATTTTAACGTAGGAATTTAGATGGTTAGACCTTTCTGAAAGTTGATGAAACCTAGGCAGTATACTCAATTTCTGAAAGCCGTAGAGACACAGACAATATTGAAGGCATTGGTCCCCATGGTAACATATTTGCATTTGGCCCAGCATGGCTGGTTTCTGCCTAGCTTCTTTTAATTGCTATATATTGACAGCCGTTTTCACAATTATTTATAAAATGTTGGATAAGTGAGCATGTGTACAAGGGAGTGCACACCATACCTTAAGCTTGATTAGATACTTCAGATGACACAGAGCTCTGCATGAAGAGTTACTGAGGTATTTTTATCATTTCCTAATGTGCCTGTCACATAGTAGAAGCAAAAAGCCTTTCAAGTTATTTAAATATTTTCCTCAATTCTCTTTTAAAACAGGTGACAAAAGAGCTGAAACAGTATGACAACAAAATTATAGAATGCAAATTTGAGAACAACAGCTGGGTCTTCATGAGACAGAGAACAGACAAAAGTTTTCCTAATGCCTACAACACTGCCATGGGTGAGTATGACAACTTACCAGTGCTTATTATATTTAAAGCTAAAATTAAGGTGTTAGACCCAAAGTGTGCTGCCTTTGTTGTTTTGCTTAATGAGGCATAGTCATTTGGACTTCATCCTTGTTTGATGGGAAAGATAAGTCAAGTCTATATTCTGTTTGGCTCCGGTTGGCTTGTAGGTTCTTCTCTCTAAACTGGTGGTCTTGTGCCCATGCACCCAAAAGAGAAGTTTAAAGGGCAGGATACTGGGCTGTATACAAGTTGAATTTATTGAACAACAACAACAACAGAAATCATGATAATTTCAGATCTATTCAAAACTATAAAAACCATTGTTTGCCAGATGGTAAAAGACAAAATTAGCAGGGGAAAATGTAATTTCCAGCTCTTAAAATAGCTTTATAAACAATGGAGAACAAAGTAAACGAAAACCATTTAAAAAGACAAAATCTGCTATGCTATTCTTCAGAGTGTTCTTTGGGTACAATATGAATGCTTTGGGAATTCAGAATAGTAAGTTTCTTTCATGGGGAACAGCACAAATTAATTGAAGTTTATAAGGTATACCACTACCAGTAGCAGTTGTTGCTCTGGATTGCATTTTTAGTGGAGTTGAAGAAAGGTAAAAACCAAGATAACAGGTTAATCAAATTTTACTTTTAGAATGTGCAGTTGATGAGGAGGAGGATGATGATATGATAAGCTAATGAGAAAATATTGAAATTGCCAGTTTCAGCTTTGCAGTTTAAAAGTTACTGTTGTACATTTAGGAGTTCTCATTGGAACTAGCATCTGTGTTCAGACAAGATGAGCTAATTTCAAAAGTTAACTCATCTTGCATGAGTTAATCATGGGATGATTAAGCCAATGTCTTTTCTTCCAAGACCAAATAGGTAAATAAAATGAAAAGGACTGGCACTAAATTTTGATAAGAGAAGATAATATGGTCTGCTAGCTACAATGAAACCACCTATTCAATAGGAATGGTAGCTGGTGCCATGTTTTATGTTTCGTAGAGTAGACTTCTTTCTGAGAGAAAGATTGAAGGACCGTAGTGCACGTTTTCTGTAGAAGTTTTAGTTGAAACAGACTATGGTGCAATGCGTTGTGTTAGATTAAAATCCCATAAAAACTGGTTTGGGAGGGATAGAAAACCGTGGAGAAGACATGCTTATAGCCCAAATATTTAAAGTTTTGGTTTAAAATTAATACTGCAGTAAAGAGTAGCCATTAGACAAGCGCATATTTTGGGTGTAGGGTAGGGAGGAGATAGTTCAATGTGAAGCACATCACTCAAATGGGTAAAATGAAAGTATTTAGTATATTGGGAAGAAAACCTTTCTCATAAGCCTGTGGTGAGTCAGCTGCCTTAATTAACCCTCACGTGAGACCTGTGTCTCCCTTCGCCCACAGCTGTGTGCAACAGCATCTCAAACCCTGTCACCAAGGAGATGCTGTTTGAGTTCATCGACAGATGTACTGCAGCTTCTCAAGGACAGAAGCGAAAGCATCATCTGGACCCTGACACGGAGCTCATGCCACCACCACCTCCCAAAAGACCACGCCCTTTAACCTAAGACCTGCCTGTGACTTCAGGGTTAAGAAGAAAGAGGAATGAGGAAAAAATGCTGTTGCCCATTTTTGTAGCCAGAGAAATTGAAAAACTGTGGCTTCATGTTGATACACATTTGAATTTTTTTTTAAAAAAGAAAGGTATTGTAGCCAGCCTGTAAATACTTGATGCATTCGTTTCCTCAGTGCTGCAATACATCATGGACTTAAACATTTTATTTATCTGATAAACTCAGCCTTACCTTGTGGAATCTGAAGATTGAAATATCCAAAGGTTTAAACAAGATGGAAATCAATGAAAAAGAGGCCTTGTTTATATATGGGTAACTTCACATTTAATTTATAAAGTTAACAATCTGGAAACTGTGAGCCCATAAAACAGTATTTTTTAGAAGTTGTGTTACAACTGTAGCAAATTTTCCTTTTAAAAAATTCAGGCAATGGCATTAAACATTCTTGCTATCATTTACCGTGGATTTCCTACATTTCTGAGATCCCTGTATTCAAAAACAAATGACAGGGTTGTTAAGTTGTACTATATTAAACAACTTGGTCTGGTTTATATCATTTTAACAAGTTTTTTGGAAATGTAAAAGAAAAAAGTAAAGCTCCATTTTTGTGAATTGCATTGTTTCTAAAGGAAGTATTTTGAGTATTTTCATCTGTTTGTATTGTTTCGACTATGATATCAGATATCCAGTGTGTCCATTCTGGCAGTGGTTTTGAGTTACTTCATGGAACTTGGACATACACCACCAGGTCCTTTATGTGTTGTTCTCCTGGGAGACTTCTTTTTTTAAATGCCAGGGCTACTTCTGCTTTACCTCAGTGGTATCAGCACATTGTAAATTACGTTAAAACACACAACTCACTGTGATCTATGGGAGTGATATCAAATACAAAGGATGTTGTGTTACTTCTCTCAAACAAAACAGCAAAGGGAATGCCAGCTAACTTCTTTGATTAGAAGGTAATGTCATGGAATAGAATGCTGTCACTAGAAGATGCTCTCCCACTGCTAGGTAAATGCAGAGGCAAAGTGTAGACATCTGTAGGAACTAAATATCAAGGAAATCAAGACATTTATTTTCAAAGCGAGAATTCTGTCTACATTCTATTCTGCGGATGTTATTTCTGTTATACATCTGAATTTTAAAATGTTTACTGATAGATAATGGATTTAAAGGGCGGCTAATTGATTGTCTGCCATTGTTGATAAACTGTTCTAATTGGTTTGTGAAAGAACTCTGAGAATTAGCTAAATGGAGGCTAATGTATTTATTTTTAGAGGTACATGTTTTAAGTAAATGTATTTAAAATAAATTTTCATGGTCTGAATTGTATATGTATATGCATATCTGTGTAAGTATATGCAAGTGTATATTCTTCTACTGATTCAGTCAGACACGAAATCCAACTGAATTACCTGGTAGACTGAGTATCTGACAGGATTTCTATATGGACATAGCACAGATGAACCAAAAATGTATTTATATTCACCTGAGTTTTAATGTTTTTAAACAAAGTTTTCTCCTGCAGTGCTTTTCTATATGAAATAGTTTGAGTCAAGCTTGGGCTTTTTTCTTCGTTGTTCCCAAGTCGTGTAACGTATAGTGAATAGTGAATTTATCCAAAACGCCATTATAACGTTTTTTACTAGAGTGCTTTTTGCACATTTGGGCGCTAAAGGGATTAAAACAACTGATGCCACAATGACTATTGAAGGAGGGAAAATTCTCAAGGTTCCATAGTATCTTTTACAAAATGGATTAAAAAAAAATGCCTATGCAACTCCAAATAGTCTGATGCCTGCTTCCCCAGGACGAGTGACTCTTCCACGGTGTGCTGCTTTCCTCCGAGCCTGTGGAAAGGCAGAGCCCTTTTGCAGATACGAAAGCAAGCTTTTGCCAATGATCTTTAATGGAGTTAAAATGTTTATGGTAATTGTAACCTTTCAAATGAGTTACGTGAAAAGACCATCTCACTTTTAATACACCCAGATATTTTCTTCACGTCTTTGTGCATTTTAGCAGGACTTAATTTTCTTAATTTATTCTTTCCTTTCAATTATAGTGACATAGAGTAGTTGGCCTTGTAAGTAGATCCCGTTTAGCCCCTGAACGTAATACCATCTGCAGTATTATAAAAGTCATTTAGAAGGTCAGGGGAATAATCTAGAGGCAGGATTTTGGACATTGTGAAGGAAATGTGCTCCTTCTCAGCTCACTTCAATAACTATTTTCTGAGACTGAAGTTTTTTAGGCAAGAATAAGAAAACTTTGCTTTCTTCAGTTATCACATGTGAAAGCTTTTGCTTTTTGTTAGGAAAAGGTGTGGATGACTACTGCGTGGATGGTTACATTTGCTTTCCGTGAAATGCTCAGAAAATGTCAGGACATTCCTTTTCCAATTGTGTGTCAGTGCGTATTGTAATAAAACTACTGATTTAAATTAGCATAAGTGTATCTACTTTGTTTTACTGGTGATACTCTTGTGTCCCTTCTATTGCTGGCATCACATCCTACTGCTGTCAGCCACACCCAGTGTAATCCATCTGGCTTTGTAGAGATTAGCATAAAGACTTGGAAAGCCTCTATTTTTCTTTCTGAGAAACTGAGAAATTTGATTGACACAGGGGGGTGTAGTTTGAACCTTTTATTTTTGAAGTGGAGAGGAATGGGAGAAAGCACATCTTTATATGATGTTTATATTATTTCTCTTCATCTAATCTTAGCAGTCTACTGTATGAGTAGATATTCTGTTACATTATTTTTAATGCATTTAAATTTTTTAGAATACTCAGCAATAGCAATAAATATTCTGAAATGATGAAGTCATGAACTACCAAATTTTTTTTTGCATTGCATTTTTATAGTATGGAATTTGCCATCTTTAAATGTTTAAATAATACCACCATTTTGAACTCTGCATATAGTTTTTCCTGGCCAAAAAAAAACCTTGGAAGCTAAGAAGCAAATACTCCCAAGTGGGAGGACACATGTGGTGGAGAAAACTCTGGACTAGACTCACGCAAGTCCAGGCTCTGCCTCCTGTTGGCTCTGTTCTGTCTAGATCCTCCCCCACACACACCCCCATCCACCCCTGCCATTTTGTTCCATCTATAAAGTGGCAAATCCCATCTGTCACACTGGGCTAGATTATTTAAAAGCCTTTCCAGGTCTAACCATGATTCCTGTGTTAAAGACAGTACTTTGAAAATCTCCCATATTCACCATAATAGCAGTATTACCATTATTGATTATTCACCAACTACCAAGACTGTCCTAAACATAACCACTCTATGCAGGTAGGTACCGTTAACCAACCCCACTTTTAGATGAGGAACCTGAGACTAAGTTGTGAGCTGAGATCCAGACATAGGTCTTTTTACTCCAGCACCTACATTTTTGCACAGTCCTCTCCCAAAGGCTTAGTTACATACAGTCCCTTTGTGGAAGACTGATTTCATGCCAGGGGGTCCCAAACTAAGACATTTTTTGGGTGCTAACAGGGTAATAGGCTTTAAGCACTTCTCTCTAATGAAGGTAAAGTTGGGAGCACACAAGTAAATACACTTTAGGGCCTTATTTAACTATTTATTTAACAATACTTAAATGTGAGTGACTAAGCAGCCACGAAGGGGAAGTTTAATGTTCTCATTAAGATGCTAAATTCTAAAGAGGTAATTAGGAAGAAATAAGTGATCAAATTACACACTGGGCTAACATTTTCTTGATTGTTGCATAGTTAGCTGTCAACTCTGCTGCTTTGGCAGGTCATTGTCAGCCTTGGTTAATGCAGATGGGCCCCTTCCCTCACCTGACTGATGTCAGGTGACCACTCTGCAGTATCAGGAAGGTGGTAGTGGAGCAGACTCTGAGCAGGGGCCACCTGGTCTCCAGATTTCACATTTCCAAAAACCAGGGCATGGATCCGGGGTTGCCAAATGTTTTGCCATGTCAGGGCATTAATAAAACAAATTATCTTGCCATTATTTAGTAAAACTAAGGAACTCTTAACACATGAAAAGGAAGTAGGACATATTTTAGAAGACAGGCCTTTATATAGAAGAAATTTTGTTTTATGAAAGATTCACTTCATTGTCCTTTGCTTGTATATTTCCTCCCAAGCTGATGAAAACTTTTTCATGAACTGGTGTTGGGAATCACTGCAGAGGTGGAATTCAGTTGGGGCTTTACGTGGGAAGGGACGTGGAAAGTAGCAGCAGCTCTTGGTTTCAAAACTAAAGATCATTTGCATAACCAGAGCTGTCCGTAGTAAGTTATTTCATGGTGGTTGATTCTAGGGGTTGATTACATTCTGTCCTTGTGATATAAGGCGTACAGATGAAAAGTGCAGTTATCCGAATGCTTATACATACCCGAATAGAATGAAACCTTCACTTGCTTGAGGTGCAGAAATAAGCAAAGCAAAATACAACACAGAAAATCAGCATTTGGCTTTGACAACAAATCAGACCAACAAAGTCACCGGTTTCCACAACTTCGAGCTTGCTGCACAGTCTATTTTTCCTTCAAATCGCTGCCACCAGAGTGATCTTTAAAAACTCAAACCTGCTCCTGTCATCTCCCATGAAGAGCTCCCTGGCACATGACAGAAAAGGCCCTTTGTGACCTGGCCTCAGCCTGTCTGTCCAGGGTCATTCTGCCTTATGGGACAGAGGTGTGACTCCTTGTTTTTCTCAGAACTCCCTGCCCCCTAAGCCCAGGAACCTTTGTACAGGCTGCTGCTGCTTCTGCTGCCCGAAACCCCAGCTTCCCCTCATCTCAGGATCAAGGAAGCTTTTTCTCATAGACAGCCTCCTAAATCTCACACTATTATGGTAGCCTCCCTTGGTGTCCTCTCAAGACAAGGACTGTAGACATAGCACGGGGACTGTGTCATCTTGGACCCATAGCACAGAGCTTGGCAGTAGTGGACACTTGGTAGTAATTAGGGCAGGAGGTGCTAATGCTCTTTTGTGCAGTTGTCCTCCTCAGTTTAGCCGTGTATGAACATAATCTCCTGTCACTCTAGCCTTCTCACCATAATAGAAGGACTGATAACATTTTTTGTCTCTTAAGAATTTCTCCCAGAGTCCATCTCTGATGTACCTTGTATTTCATCCTGATTAGAAGTATCTTTTCTGTTCTTGCCCTTTGCACTGACAATGAGTGCTTCTGACAGAACCTTCTCAGCAGGAAAGATGTTTTAAAAAGTGCCCTGGTCTCCTTGCTGTGATACCCTCTGAGGGAGGTGTGAGGGGAAGAGTGTTTTTAATCATGTCTTATTTTTCTAGTGATTTCACTGAACTTGCCAGTATCTTAAACTAGAAGGCTCCGTCTCCCTACCTACTCATTTTCACCTAATTTCTGAGGTATCCAAAGAGAAGAGAAATCTTTTGGTAACTGCTGAGACTTTTCAGTTAGTTTTAAAAACAAATTTCAGTCCGTGATCCCTTAGTATGAATTTGTGCTTCTAGCCTTGCCTTTGAAGTGGGAAAGGCAAGTGAAAGATATTCTTGTTGCTACTACTGAATGCTATTTTCCAGGATCTAAAGGAATAAGAAACTTTATAGTTTCTGTAGTTCTGCTTTCCTTCTGAAAGCCATCAGGGGAACACTGTGTAGTTTTGACCTGGAGTATAAACATAGTGTGCTCTGGTATATATTAAAGATAACGCCTACAGAGACTGATTGAACACCACCACAACCAAAGCTCTTCTATAAAAAAGATTCTTGAAAATGTGACACGTGGATAAAAACTGTACACCAGGAGACATCACATACAATGGAGATGATGCAGGAGGTGGGAGGAGATTTAGGCGTCGATGGATGGATGGAGTGACTGGGGCAGAGGAGGTGTGGACAGTGACTGTGGGGCAGAGTTTGATGGAGGGGTTTGTCCAGAGCTGTGTGAAGGAGAGTACTGGGAAGCAGAGCTGTAATCACTCCATCTTAAAACTACCAAACCAGCCAACCAACTGCCCTTGGCCCCTTGATATCCCTCTAGCTGCTGACCCATTTCTCTCTTCCTGTTTCCTGCAACATTCTCTGAAGGAGTTGATTGCACTTGATCACTCCCCATCCTTCCCTCCTAGGCTCTCTTGAGCCCACTGCCCACAGGCATTCAACTCCATGGAAACTCTTCTTGTCCCTACCACCAGTGCTCTCTACAAGGTCAAATCCACTCTCCTAACTCTCCTAATCAACCTCTCAGCAATATTTAACACAATTTGTCACTCCCTCTCTCTCTTTTTTTTTTTTTCTGTTTATAATGGGAAATTTCAAACATATACAAAAGTAAACAGTAAAATAAACTCCCATTTACAGATTCAGCAATGTTCAACCTATGACAGTTCTTTCTCTATACACTGATCAGTCTATGCACATATACACATGATTGTTTTAAAATAAGTCATAAACTACTCCCTCTTTGGTGAATCCTTTTTGCACTTGGCTTCCAGGCCACTGTGGTCTCTTGGTTTTCTTTCCTCCAACCTACAGGCCACTCCGTTTCAGTCTCCCTTGCTGAACCCTTGTCACCCTACCCATCTCTACGAGCAGTGACCCGGGCTCCATCCGCTGACCTCTCTCTAAGTGAACTCTGCTAATCTCTGAACACAAATACCCTCCAGACACAAACAATTTCCAAATATATTTGTAGCCCGGATCTGTCTGTTCAATGCTAGACTCCAATTCCAACTGACAACTTGACATCTTCAGTTGCATGTCTGATAGTCATCTTAAACTCAACACACCAAAAACGGAACTTCCGTCCTCCAACAGACTTCCTTCTCTTCCCACAGTCTCCTTATAAAGCTTAGTTAATGGCAATTGTATTTTTCCAGTTGCTTCTGAATCATCCTTGACTCTTTTCTTGACGTCCAATCCATCAGCAAGTGTTGTCAGCACTACCTTCAAAATATAACCAGAATTTGACAGCTTCTCCATCTCTCCAGCACCTCTCGTCTCATCCTTTGCCTAGACTGTTGCAGTAGCCTCCCAGTTTCCACTCTTGTCTCTCCATCCCCCCATCTATTCACACAGCCATCAGTGTGATATGTTTTAGAACTTTTCACCCTACTATGCAGAACCTTTCAGTCCCTTCCACATCATTCACAATAAAATCCTAAATGCATACCACAGTCCACAGGTCCTCCGTAACCTGATCCCACTGCTGCTTCTTTGATCTCATCATCTTACCCTTCTCCTCATTCACTCTGCTCATCCACATTGGCTCTTTTGCTGTTTCTTCAGCTTGCCAAGCTAGTTCCCACTGAATTTTCTTTTCCTCTACCTAGAATGCTCTTCCCTCAGGTATCTGTAAAGCTCACTCTCTTACTTCATTCAAGACTCTGGACAAATGCCACAAATGCCTATATGAAATTACCACTCCCATTACCATCTACCCTCTTATCCTGCTTTATTTTTCTACAAGCATTTATGATCTGACATATTTGTTGACTTGTTTGCCTATTGTCTGACTTTACTCTCTAGAATGTAAGTTTCATACGAACTGAGAATTTGATTTCACTCATTGCTATATTTCCAGCACCTAGGCCAGTCTGGCATAAAGCATAGGGTTTCAATAAATATTTCTACAATCTATGAAGTAGACCTACATGGACAGGCTGGGGACAGATTATGAAGGCCTTTGATGTCTGGCAAAGAAGTTGGGCTAAACGTTATCAATAATAAGGAGCTATTGAAAGCTTTTAAACAAAGGAGTTTTCTTTGTGAGAGTAATCTAGTAATAATCTGTCTGAGGTGGAAGAAAGAAGAAAAACATAGGTGATAAGACACCTAGGAGGCTATTGTCAGCAGATGAAAGGTAGGAAACCTAGAATAGGGTGGCATCTACAGAAATGGAAGAGATGGGTGTGACAGGCATTCAGTAGGGAGGCTCATCAAGATTCAACAATCAATTGAAAAGCCAAAGCTACCTTCCAGAGTTTGAGCCCAGGGAGGGAACTGGTAGTGCTCTTAACATAAACAAGGGAGTGAGAAGGAAGAGCTGATTTGGGGCTGGGAGGAATAAAGAGCTTCAGAGCATGATGAACTGGAGATGCCTTTAGGAGTGTCAGATGGAACTGTCTAGGGGAAAATTTAGAACTGGAGCTTAGGCAGTCAGACTGCTGGCGAGATTTCAAATCTGTCCACACAACAATGGTAAAAGCAGTCAGTAGGAGGTATGAAGTAAAAAGAGGACTAGGGACCCCCACATCTGTGAGTATAAGAAAAAAATATAACCAGCAAAGAAAAGGCATCCAGAAGTAAGGAAAAGAAATTAAAGTCAAGAAGTAAAATGACACTCAAGAAGGTGCCAGCCCACAGAGCTACAAGACAAAAGTTTTTTGATAGTGGAGGCAGAAAATAGTTCTGATTGCTCCAGGGAAGTCCTGGAGAGCCAAGGACTGAGAAAAGGACCTTGAATTTGGTTTCTAGGTGGCCTGCAGAAGCATGATAGGGATGGCTGAAGTCGAGTGTTGATGAAAAGAGTCAGACTCTGTAAAATATTTTTTTTAAAGATCTATTCTGAGCCAAATATGAGTGACCATGGCCCGTGACATAGCCCCAGGAGGTCCTGAGAACATGTGCCCAAGGTGGTTGGGGCACAGCTTGGTTTTATATATTTTAGGGAGGCATGAGACGTCAACCAAATACATTTAAGAAATACATTGGTTTGGTTTAGAAAGGCGGGACAACTCAGAGTGGGGAGGGGCATCCAGGCTATAGGTAAATTTAAACATTTTCTGGTTGACAATTGATTGAGTTTATCTGAAGACCTGGGATCAACAGAAAGGAAATGTTCAGGTTAAGATAAAGGATTGTGGAGACCAAGTTTTATTGTGCAGAGGAAGCTCTCAGCAGACTTCAGAGAAAGAGCAGGTTGTAAAATGTTTCTTATCAGGCCTAAAAAGGTGCCTGGCTCTTAGTTATCTCCTGGATCTGGAAGGGAAGGGAGGAAAACAAAGGGGAAAAGTGATTCTCCATAGAATGTGGATTTTTCCCACAAGAGACTTTGCAGTGCAATTTCAAGGTATGGCAAGGAAACATATTTTGGGGTTGAATATTTTGATTTTTTTTCTCTGTCTCATAATGTTATGCCAGAGTCAGATTGGTAAGTAAGTCACGATATATAGAGTCAGGTAAAACCCATCTGATGAGAATTTGTGGTTTGTAGGGCATGACTCCCTAGATCTCTTAGATAGGAATTTGGGCAAGATAAAAAAGTCAGAGCTTAGTCCTCACAAGAAAAATGAGAAACTAGGAGGAAATGGAGGTGATGGGGTTTGGAGTTAAATCTATATCAACAGATGAATTAATACTCCCAAGGGTATTGCCCAGAGCTTTCCAACCACTGTCTCGAGACACCCTGCCATGTCGCCAGGGAGTTGTAGATGTCGATCTTCTCAGCCCACAGGGGTGGCCAGGATCTCTGCCTACAGCCAAGGGATGCCTCTGGGCTCCCGATGGGGAGCACCCCGGGGCCCCTGGAGGCAAAAGCACAATGACCAACATCAGATGCACAAGGTCTACATTCATTCTCCACCATGGAGACTGGACAAGGCCAGCTGCAAGGCGTGACACTGCCCATTCTGGACAAGGGGCTCATAGAGCTACTGGGCACATGATCCAGGGTGTGGCTGACCAGAAAAGGGTGCCTGGGAGTCTGGTAAGGGCCCTAGAGGGTGGCACCAAGTCTCTGCCTTCACCTGTGACAGACCATTTTGGTGTCATTCATTTGGGGTACTGGGAGACTGACTGAACAATGCATGCACATGCTGCACATCCGGGCCTCATCATTATTTGGAAATAATTGATGTAAATAATACCGTTGGACTGGAAATCCATTTGTGTTATCACAAGAAATGTCAGTGAGAAATCACAAGAAATTTGTAGAAATGAGAAAAAGAAAAAGTTGATTCTTTAAATATAATTTCAACCATTGACATTTTTGAAAGGTTGCAAAAAATAGTTTTATTTTTTTCATCACCCACATGTGCAAAGTTTCTCATTGATAGTAACTACAAAGCATTTGAAGATACTATGATTCAGAAGTTTTGATTAGGATTTGAGGACAGCCATTTGAAGCATTAAGCCTGATGTTTAAAAAGGCATGTTCATGGACACAAGTTCAGGTTTCAGACTTAACATTTTAAAAAGGTTTTATTTCAGAGTTTCCTACAAAGCCATATCTTCTCTGGGATTTTGTATTTTACTTTGTCTTATCACAATTATGTAAAGAAAATGTAATGAACCTTTTCCCCCCAACACTCACTTAGACACCCTAATTCTTTAGTTTACCCCAGGGTGCCATTCACATATTATCGTTTTCTATGTTTGCCATATTATGAAAAGGACTAAGAGGCATTGTTCTGATGGCTCAGGATTGAAGAATGGCAAGGTGAGAACAGAAGAAAGTTGAGAAGGTGAGGAGCTTTACAACCCAGACTGGGTAAGAAATCAAGTGGAGTCAGAAAGGGATAATAGCGGGGTGCATGGGATCTGATCCCAAGATCAGAAAGTAGAGCTGGCTCCAAAAAGGTGAGGGAGAGTGGGGGCTGAGAATGGCAAGGCACCTGTCTTGGTCCATTTTCTGTGGCTTATAACAGAACACCTGAAACAGGGTAATTTATAAGGAAAAGGAATTTGTTTCTCACAGTTCTAGAGGCTGAGAAATCCAAGGTCAGGGGGCAGCATCAAATGAGTTCCTTCTTGCCTGTAGGACTCTTTGAAGAGTCCCAAGGCGGTGAAGACTATCACGTGCTGAGGCGGCTGAGTGTGCCAATGTGCTGTCTCAGGTCTCTCTTCCTTTTCTTATAAAGCCACCAGTCTCCTTCTCATGATAACCCATTAATCCATTAACACATTAATCCATGGATGAATTAATCCATTCATAAAGGCAGAGCACTTATGATTCAGTTGCCTCTTAAAGGCCCTACCTCTCAATACTGCCACTTTGGGGATTAAGTTTCAACATGAGTTTTGGAGAGGACGAACAACCAAACCATAGCAGCCCCATTTTCCATCCCTCTTCAGCTTGACTTTCCTTTGCTGCCTTACCCTAGATATCAGGATTTTTTTTGTTACAAATGTCAGAAAAACAAACTCACCTACTCTAGGTAACTGAATAGTCCAGAAGGCAGGCATGGCTTCAGGCATGGCTTGATCCAGGAGCTCTCCATCTCTTAACTCCTAGTGTTACTGACTTTCTTCTTGGGCTTTAGAAGCTATTCACGAGACAGGAGAAAAGTAACAACAAGCAGAAGCCTGGCTGGATGGATGGAGGAAGCATGGGGAGGAGGGAGCTACTTCTTTGATCACCCCCTGGGATCTTCCCAGAGGGAAGAAAAGCATGAGATTGGTTTCAAGCTGGAAATAGCCTTCAAGAGCATCTGATCCCCTTTTACAGGTGAGCAGAGTGAGACCTGGAAATGACAGGAAACTGTACCAAGGTCACACAGCTGGTCTTCTAACTTTCTGATTTCCAGCTCACTTGGCATCACTCTCTTTGGAAATAAAGGTGAGGATGAAAACAAATGTCTTCAATTAGGTGGTTGGTCCGCCCTTTGAGAAAGCTCATGTGTAGTCCAGAAATGACTGCTTACCCTTTTCTTATCCTGGGGCTTGGGCCACCAGGGACACTCGGATCCCCGAGGGAACACTGGCACACAGTCACACCTCCAGAGCTTAGAAGTTGATCCCAGGTGAAGCAAAGACCCTAGGAAGCTCTGATATGTGCTTAGAGTTGTGTAACCCAAAAGTGCACATCTACTTAGAAAAGTTTGATTTTGATTGCCAAAGAAGGCAAAACATCTTAAAATGAAGTTGAGCTATCTTTGGGTAGGATGCAAATCCGCCCATGAGTATATCACATCAGAAACGATGTGTGATTTCTTCCAGTCCCTCAACCCAAAAAAGACGAACAGATTTAACTGATGTGTTCTAAAAATAAATAAATAAATAAAATCTGCTTTGAGCTCAAAACCAAGTATAGAAGTTTCTGGGTTTTGAGAGGAGGGATGTGGGGAGGAGTGGTAGAGGGATAGTGAGGTAAAGGATGGTGGGGAAAAGTTGTTTTTTCAGTGTAGAAACCAAGTTATAACAGTGCTACTGCTTTAGCTATGAACATTTCTGCTTGGGAATAACAAGATGACTAAAGGTCACAGAAACAAGGTTGGCTTGGAAAAAACTTATGAATGGTGGTTATAAATTTAAATCATCACACATATGGCTGAGGAGATTTCTTCCTCAGAGTTGAAAACCACGGCGAAAGTCTCAACACTCCTTTATACTTGCATTTTCCATAACAAAATAAGTCAAACTCACAGGTGACCCAACCCACAGGACTCAGATTTGGAGGCCTAGCACCTGCCTTCGTGAGGAACAGTATTCGGATGCAAACCTGGTTGGCTTGGCCCCAGGTGTTCTCAAGCTCCTCCCCAGCCTGCCTCCCACCTCCCAGTGCCTCTGGTGGAGGAGGCGTCCCTGTGGTCCACCCCACACAGTCATGCACTCTGCTGGCTGGAAATGGCATCGGCTCCCTTCTTCTTTGAGGCACATCTGAGCTTGCGTTTATTATATAACAGGGTTTTCTGGATAGAAGCAAGATGTCCTTCACAAGTCACCCATTATAAAATAGGCAACTTATTAAATTTATTTTGTTGTGTAAGTACCCCTCTGTGTGCCACCCCCCCACCCCGCCCGTAACCACCGCCACTACTCTTTGGAGTGAAGGTTGATTCTTTGAATTCTCTTTGTCTTTTTCAGAAAAAAAGAATGTGTTACTATGGTACAGAAAATCAATGGTAATTTTTCAGGCTATTTAGATTTATTCACATGGCCAGCTAAGTCTAATGCTGATAGAAAAAGACAATTTTGTTGCAGAGGAAATCTTCAAGTTTGAAACATCACCACTGGTGTATCTGTGTAGCTTTTCTTCATAGAACTTGAATATTTATCCTGTAGTACTAAATGAGTTAATCCCGGCAGTGTTCATTTGATCCCAGTACGTGCTGGGGATTGTGATGGGTGTAAGCCAAATTCCCTATCAACGGCGCCCTCAGAAGCTTATAAATGTGAGTGTGTATTGGGACCAAGGGTGGGCAGTGGGGATGGATAGCAAAATATATTACACAGATGAGTAATAACTGATACAAGGCAGAAAAGTAGTGGGATGTGAAGGCTACAAATTGCTATGGAGTTTCAAAAGAAGCTGAGACGGTCTCTGGTTGACTTTAGGAAACCACTTCTTGGAAGAAGGGCCATCATCATGGGCAAGTATTCCTGGGAGGTTTATAGTAAACAAACCACATCCAAGCCCTCACAGCCCCTCTGGAAAGTAGGCATCACTATTCCTATTGCTCAAGGGAGTAGTCTGGAGTGCAGAGAGTGTAAGTGATTGGCCCAAGGTCACACGACCAGGAAAGGGGGCGCTTGATCCTTGTTTCTTTCTCCACGTGGTCCTGTGGTGGCATTTGATGTAGGTGTCAGGGCTGGGAGAATTCTAATCACTTCAGATTTTGCTGGTGAACAGAGACGGACCTCAGGGGAACTCATGACTGCATGAGAAAAGGCATGGGCCCAGAGACACTGAATGCTACAAGTTCAGGGCCAGGCGTGGCACTTGGCAGACCTTAAACAAATAGAAGACCCAGTTCTTCTAGAACTTACCCCAAGGTTGAGAAGATGAGATGCCCTGTATGAAAACCCTGATGAATGATTTGCAGCAACTTGTAAGCAGAAAAAAAGTTGATTCTCATCTGCCACCAACTCTAGTGTTCTGTCCTCTGAGAGGCCTGAGTGCTTTTCATGCTAATCCAATGCCTTATCCCAAATACCAATGCTAAACAGATGAGTGGGCCCTGTCCTGTCTGTTCTTACCATAAAATCCCAGGCCTGGACAGCTGTCAGACAGGGACTCACTCCTGGGACCCTTCTCCTCCACCCCGACCCACCTATCATCACACCTATGGATAGAGAGTGTTCCTAGGCCCTTCCTAATCCACATAGTGCCTTTGTGAGCATTAGTAAAAACCGCCTTCTCTAGGCAGATGCAACACCAAGATTGCAGAGCTTGCTAAGCCAAGAGTGAGCTGGCTCTCACTCCTTCCTCCATCCTCAGCGGGGCACAAACTGCACATCATCAGGGGTGTACCTGGTCGTCCCTTTCAGCTCTTCCTGGAGAGAAGCAATACCCTGCCAAGCAGCTTACTCTGTCCCTAGAGAAATGTTCCCCCAAAACTCAGCACTTACATGATTCCAGCGAAAAATTTGGATTGGATAGTGATTGCTAAAACATCTAGGTCTAGTGACCACTCCTGACAGTGCATTTGGGGTACTAGGGAGGAAAAGGTGGTAACCACACACATGGAAAATGAGCCTGACTCCTGGAGTCTTATTTCAGCTGCAAGGTAACATATGCTTCAGCAGCACAAAATTATAGCCCAGCTAGTCAGTAATGAATCACACCAGGGTGAGAGAACTTTCGCAAAACTCATTACTAACATTGTAACTAAACACACCTTGGACAAACGCTGCTCAGATAAATTAACAGAAGCAGACAAGACACTCAAGGAAATATCACTGACACACTCCAACTCAGACAATCTCTTGAAGCAGTTGGGATTGCAGTTGACACACATTCTGGAGAAAACCAGTTCCTTCCAGCCTTCTCCCTCAGAGACCACCTTGCTCCTTCACACCACAGGTGTATCTTGCTTTATTGGCAGAGTTGTTCCTGGTAAGTTGTTGTAAATAATTTGAATTTTGGTTAAAACTGATCATTTACAAGGTATTCGCAGAGAACACAATAATTTGCACATTGCAGCGGAATCTTCTCCTTGGAGGGACTTCTTTGTCATCACCTAATACAGGATGCTAAACTGGAGGCTATAAGTGAACTCCAAAGCTCCCTCCTTTCAGGGGAAATTATAGGCAAAACTTCTTTTTCTGGAATGAGGGTTCAGAATTTCTGCCTAATTAATACTCAAAAGATTCTACAATCCAAAAAGTTTCGGAATCCAGAAGCAAATTTTTTGGACAAGTTTGGAGTTGGAACGTTGGTGCATACCTGTTCCTGGAAGGGCAGGACTGTTTCTTACATGGACAATGGCTGTCAACTAAGTTTTGGTCAGGAGATTTCTTATTCTTGGCACCTGGCAAGTTACCAAACCTTTTTGGGTGTATTTGTAAAGACAGCAGAGAAAGAATGCCAGACACAAAGCCAACCTTGCCTCCTGTTTCCAGATGGAATGGCTGACCTACATTCACGACACAGGGCTGCACCACTTGGAGCCTGTGCTTCTGTCAGTACGAACTCCTATGTAGCTTTACTGATTCAGGTGCCTCCGGTCCATGTTGTGTCCTGGGTTTCCTAGAAGGGCACGGTCCAGGGTTGAGCTGTGCTGAGGAGTCTGTTTCAGGCTCTGGCTGCACTATCCACTTGGGCCCATTCTCTGAGGTTGGAGTCGCAAGGCCTGGGCCCTCTTTCTCTCTCCTTTTTGTTTCTTCCATGCAGAGAATAGCATCTTCAGCAATGCTGAAGGTTTCCCCTGTTGTAAGCATCTGTGCTGGGATTTGTCATTAAGTGCTGGTGGGCTGCTGGATTTTGACGTCACATTGGACCTAAAAGACAATTTCCTGAGCCAATATCGTTGAGGCTGTTAGTATTAGAAAATGTCAGCTGGAGAATGGGGAAAGATTATTTTTGTTTCTCTGCCTTCTGGGCCAAGTGCTTATTCATGAACTTTGCCCAACAAGTCGCTATTCCAGGGGCCAGGGAGCATGAGGGAGGGAGTCAAGGCTCCAGGACCTTCCAAGCATTACTGGGCTCCAATCCTAGCCTCTCTGAAATGAAAAGCTGAGGCTCATATATTTTTCTAGATTCTTAGGGGTGAGCTGGGGGTCTAGGACTGGGCTCTAAGACCCAGCTGTGAAGGCTGGTTTAATTCGTGAATGGTAATCAGACAGTGCATCGCTCTGTCATGCACTTTGAATATTTTCATTGCTGTTCCTTCTTCTCCTTTCCAAGAGAGGGTGTGGACCTGACATGCTGGCCATGTCTGCAGAGTGACTTGTAGGTAGGCGATTTGTCCTCTCCACCCTGACTTCCACATGAAGTAAATGCTGCCCAGGAAACCATAACTAATGTTTCAATTATCCAAAAACTCAGAGAGCAAACTTGCCTAAGCCAACCAGGCTCTACTGGTGTCTTTTAAACAACCCCATGACATAAAGCATTTTCCTTGCCAACGCACATGGGACACTGGTTTATTTTTGATGATTTCAGAGATTTAAAAATGTCAAATAGATTCTGGCTGTAAATGTCCCCACAGTGATTTTGTCATTTTGTAGAGAAAAGAAAGCAAGCTTCAACACCACCCCTTTCAGAATCGTCCAAGCTGTGGGCCCCAGCCCCTCCTTTCCCAGCCCCTTCCTACCACACCCCCATCCTATTCATATTCTGATCTTCGACACACTTGAAAAGATGTTATTTCAAATGTTCCTACCAAAGAGAAATTTTTTCTCATGTTTTTAGAGTCTGCCATCAAAGGACTTAATCTGCATTGGGGGCCGGTGGCTGCAGATGTGGGGGCTGGAGGCGAGAGAATCATACACAATGCAGTGGAGCTGGAGAGGCCTCGGCTTCACGGGGCAGGCCCCCTGCACACACCACAGAAGCCACTAAGTTTTGGTCACAGGAGATTCCTTATTCTTGGCATCTAGCAAGTTACCAAACATTTTGGGGTATATTTGTTGGGAGCCAGTTGGTCCAAGGTAGCACAACACAGAGATGGGTAGGTCCCAGACCTCCTGACTCGTACTTCAGAGTGCTGTGTGCTTAGCTGGGGACAGCAATAAAACTAGACACAGCAATGCATTCAGGCTTCCTGATTCAGAATTCACAGTAAATTGATCAAGGTTAAGACAAAGGTTACCCTTGCAATGCAGTGGGTAAGAGTCGGTTTGCCAAGCAAATTAATCAAATAAGAATGGATGGAGAACTTTTAAAAACAATCTGAGAAGACTCACTCTGGTATTCTCTTGACAAGTATTTGTTGATGGTCTACTGTGTGTCTGTTGATGAGGCAGCAACACACATCCCTGCTCTTAAGGAGTTAAACAGACACATCAACAGGCCAACTCTGAATAAGTGCTTAAATGCTACACGAGGACAAGCATGGGGGCTAAGTGAGTGGTCTGGAAGGGTGCTTACGGCAGACTTGGGTCTTGGACTTTTTCCCAGTGGAAGCCATGTTGAAACTGAGATCTGAAAGATTTAAAGTGAAGAGGTGGTTTGGAAAAACCACACTGGCTGCAACACGAGAAATAGATGGGACTGCCAAGATAGAAGGTGGAGAGACCATGGGGAGGCCACCACCGCTCTCCCGGGAAGTGTGGCGTGACCGGATTTAGGGAGGTGACAGTGGGTGGAAGAAGCCCCAGCAGCCTCAGAAATGGATGGGATTTTGGAGGAGAGGGAGAGAGAGAGCAGAGTATGTGAGGAGGCGCAGGCTTCTGAGTGAGGTGACTACATGGATGGTGGTATATTCACTGACGAGGGGACCCTGCTAGAGAGGGTGGCGCAAGAGGGAAAGACAGGTCACCACTGAGGAGCAGATTTCTTAAAAGAGGCTCCAAGTATAAGGAGGGAACAGAACTTGAATTCAGTTGTAGACATGTTCTAGGTGCTTCTGGACTATAGAGAGGAGAGGTCCAACAGGCAGGCCAATGGGTGCCTGGGTGAGAGCGCAGAGGAGAATGAGGGCTGGAGGTGAGGCCTAGGGGTCCTCCAGTGGCTGGAGACTTGAGTGAGAATTACAGGCTTTCCCAAGCACTTTAGCAGCATCCTTAGCAATTGAGAATTTGGTGCTAATTACAGATAACAGCAGGCCTCATTTGCATATTAACAACTAAATGTACTAATTACAAATTAGCTTTATCTATTCATTAAAATAAGCCCAGGAGGCCTTTTTACTTGGAAAGGCTTTGATAGTACTTAGTTAAATTACTGTGTGTGCACCTGGAAGTAATAACAGCTGCATTTCTTGTACACCATTGTAAAATCAGACTGGCAAAAGAGAGGCTTTAGTGGATTTAAAACCAAGAGGATTTGATTTTGCAACCTCAGAAAACCAATGCATACATGTGGTTAAGAGTAGTTTCCAGGGTAATTAAAAGAAAAGTCTCAAATTATTCTAGTTTTAAGTTTTGTATAGCTCCTTCTACCTGAGGAAGCAGGGTTCCCAAATTTTTCCCGAAAGAGCCTTTGAAGGCAAAGGGCTTCCAGGCTGAGAGCAGAGGCTTGCAGTGCTCAAAGGTATAGAAGGAGATTTGGAGCTCAGTTGGAGAGGTTGGGAATGAATCAGTGATAGTTACATGGAAAAATCGAACAAACTGACAATTACAAACTCCCAGAAAAACAAAAAGCGAACAAGAAGAAAATGCTGTTCTAGTATGTGAGGGGGTGCGGCTGTGCTGCAAACACTCAACTAACCACTGATGTAGCTGAAAGTGGTGACAAAAATATTTCGAAAATAGAGAGATGGCGTGGTTTTCCACAATAAATCTAAAACTGAAAAAATGAAAAAGCATCCTAAGGACACTGTTCACAAACATAAAGGTGAATACCAGAAGATGTTGTCTTTGAGGAAGAATTAGGAGGCAGACAGATGGGGCAAGAACGGCAGTCTTCTATTATATACCTTCTGGTCATGTTTGACTTCTTAAACCAATGTACGCATGCTATCTAATTTAAAAAATACAGCCTCTAAACACATGTTTGTTTGGCTTCAATTGCTAAGCAAAGTCATGAACAAATAATGCTGCCTTGAGTCTACTAACTCACCAAAGCAGAAATGAACCAGCTGGATGTGTGATCATCCAAGACCACACATCTCCCAAGCACATGTTGCCAGAACAAGGGCAGTGTTGGCTGATCTAAGTTACAGTCCTGCTGTGGCACTTCCCATGGCCTACCTGAGGAAATGCACATCCTTCAGGGCCTCTCAAATATGGGCGCTGCCAACCTGTCCACTTCTTTTTTTTTAAACAGGGTCTCACTCTGCCACTCAAGCTGGAATGCAGTGGTGCAATCACAGCTCACTGCAGACTTTATTTCCTGGGCTCAAGCAATTCTTCCACCTCAGCCCTCCAAAATGCTGACATTACAGGCATGAGACACTGTGCTCAACCACCTCTCTACTTCTTAATGTTCCCTCCTCACACTTGCAACGTCCCCTACACACACACACACAAACACACACACACACACACACACACACAGTATTAGTCCGTTCTCACACTGCCATAAAGAACTGCTCAAGACTCAGTAATTTATAAAGGAAAGAGGCTTAATTGACTTACAGTTCCACAGGGCTGGGGAGGCCTCAAGAAACTTACAATCATAACAGAAGGGGAAGCAAACATGTCCTTCTTCACATGGCAGCAGGAAGGAGATGTACACAGTGAAGTGGGGAGAAGCTCCTTATAAAACTATCAGATCTCATGAGAACTCACTATCATGAGAACAGTATAGGGGAAACTGCCCTCATGATTCAATTATCTCCACTTGTTCCTCCCAGGACACGTTGAGAGTATGAGAACAAGAATTCAAGATGAGATTTGGGTGGGGACACAGCCAAACCATATCACACACACCATGGCAGTTGTGGACTGTCCTCCTACTACCCCACGACCTGGCTGACTCCTGGTTTCTGCTCACTTACCCTCTGTCCTAGCCCAGACCCTTCCTTCTCCGGAAAGCCTTTCCTAACCCCTTGGGTGGCGTGCCTGTGGGCTCCCAGCAAGCCCAGTGCTTATCTACTGCATTATCTGTTGTCCTTCTCTCTCCCTCACACAACCCTTAGAAGAGGAACTGTGCCCAATACAGATTGCACAAATGAGTATGATTACTCTGGAAAGTAGCTGAAGATCCTTCTTTTTGTCTTCCCTCCTTCCATCCTTCCAGTCCCCATTCACCAGCAAGGCCCCTGTCCTTACCAACACCACACTCAGCCTCTGCTTCTTCCCTCCCCTACAGAAAAGAGAAAAAATCCAGCTCTAATGATGGAAGGAGGGAGGGTCAGACAAGTCTCAAAAAGGATAGAGAGAAAGGCCTGGGATATTGGGCATTTTCATGTTTGTTCAAGCCCAGATACCAACCTCCAGCGCAGAGGGGAGCACTGAAAGTCCCGGCCATGCATTCCCAGTGCTGTGCGGTCCCTCATTGAATAATCCCTGTGGGCTCCCTGAGCCAAAAGCACTCAATCCTTCCAGGAAACGCAAGGCTTACATTTCCCTGATCCGGCATCTCCTGACCCACTAGCTCAGATTTAGCTTCCTATGGGATAAAGCCCGGAGATTAGCTCTGTCCTGCCTTCTCCCAGACCTCAGCTGGACCCACCCCTGCTGTGGTTCAGAAAAGCTTTGTCCTTCTCGCATCCTGGCCAAGCGACCAAGCAAGCACACATTGTAGAGTCTCACACCTCTTTGGTAGTAAGATCACCCAACCCGGCCCAGCATCCCAACAGGAATCTAGTAGAGAGAGGAAAGGGAAAACTCAGCATCAGTTAGAGGCTCCGTGAGAAGGAGGCCTGGAGGCAGTATGAACCCTAAGATGGTGGTAATAAACATCATAATGATGACAAACAGTTGCTTTTTGTTGTTGTTGTTGTTGTTGTTGCTGTTTTTCCAGAGTGGAGTGCAGTGCAATCTCGGCTCACTGCAACCTCCACCTCCCAGGCTCAAGTGATCCTCCCACCTCAGCCTCCTGAGTAGCTGGGACTACAGACGCATGCCACCACACCTGGCTAATTTTTATAGTTTCAGTAGAGATGGGGTTTCGCCATGTTGGCCAGGCTGGTTTTGAACTCCTAAGCTCAAGTGATCCTCCTGCCTCAGTCTCCCAAAGTGCTGGGATTACAGCCACCGCACCCAGCCGGCAAACAGTTTTTGAACGCTGACTTTGTGTCAGGCATGTGCTATGTGCTTTACACACATCACCCTGTCAATCCCATCAGCAATCCTGGGAGGCAGATGCTGTCTTCGCTGGCACTTGGCAGAGGTGGATCCCGAGGCTCAGAGGGGAGAACTAACTTTTCCAGGTCACCCCAAGATGGTGGAGTGAGAGGAAGTCCCCCACCCCAGGTCTTCCTGCCCTCAAGGAGTCTGAACTTTTAACTTTACTATTATGCTGTTATGAACCAGGCTGGCAAAGGAGAGGAGATGTGGAGAAGAGAAAAGAAGTGACAGAATTTCTTTTTAAGGGAAGCTCAGCACACTTTGAGAACCAAGTTGTAAGGAAAATCTAGCTCTTGAGCGGGGGGTGTGGCCCCCAAACCCTATTCCTCTCAAACCCACAACCAGTGGCCCAGATACTTCAGGGGTTCTGAGGTCACTTTTTCTTCCTCAGTACCAAATTTGAACCAAGTGTAAACAAGTAAACGCTTTAAATAATGCTCCCTGAGGTGAGTCCTTAATCTGCATCTCATCTGGACTTTCTAATGCCTCTGCAGGAGTGCATAGATCTTCTCAGTGTCTACATTTTTGACAAGCAATAAGCTCACTCCATCCAGGCTGATGGCTCCGGGTGCCTTTGGCAGTTAGTAATTTCAGATGTGGTGGGAGGAAGTTCTCAGTGGAAGAATCACACTTTCAATCCAAAATTAAAGCTCAATTTGGTCTAATTGTCCTTGATTTTATCAGTCGCATAAAATGGCTGATTCCATATGCAAAAATAAATAAATAGTTGTGCAGCTTTGAAATCCCTTCTTATCCCTGGGGACAGAGCCCATCAAGTTCTGTGCTGTCTCTCGTGTTATTTTCGTCCACCAAACAGTGCTGATCTTTCTCTACCCTTTTCTATTTTCTCTCCCTTCTCTGCACTTCCCCCAGCCCTTTCCAAAAAAAGAAAAGCATAGTGTCTCTCTGTGTGTCTATCTCCTCTGTCTGTGGCTTGTATAATTTTAGAATGGAAGTTCCTTAAGAGCAAGAATAGTTCCTTTATGAGATGATGATGCCCAGAAATCTGGAAATGCCTATTTAAATGGTAAATTAGAAAAAAGAAAATAATAAAAGTGGCAGTTTATTTCTCTCACAACAAATTCTTTGCAAAACCCAGCAATAGAGACCATACCTAGGGCCTAGAATGAAGAGGCTGAGAGACTGCCCCAGGCCTCTGGTGGGAGTATGCTTTCCAAGAACAACCAAAAATTTACCCTCAAGCAGTGAGGAAGGCACCCATGTCTAGTCACCAGAAGACCTGAGTTCTGGCCTGCCTGTGCCTTCAGTTGGCTGTGGAATTTGGGGCAAGTCCCTTCACCTCTCTGGTACTCAGGTTCCCAATCAGCAAAGTGAAGAGTTGTGGTACAGTCTGGGGTGCCTTCCAATGGTGGCTGGAGTAACCTCTGGGAAGGAGGAAGGCTGACAGTGACCCAGAGGAGACGGTGGAAGGGGCACAACTTCAGCAGTGGCGGGGGGATGGAGAAGCTGCGCTATTTGAGATAAATTTAGGGGGTGAAGTCAACAAACAGGACCTGTTACCCAGTGGGTTTGGGACAAGGAGACAGGAGTCTGTAAGAGACGCTGTATTCTGCCTGGGGGACCCAAGAGGGTGTGTGTGGATGACACAGATCATGATGGTGATCAGAGAAGGTGTCAAACATTTTCCATCTGTGCTAGTTGTAAAATATATTCACAAATTCCTTAACACTGTTCTCATTAAGTGGTGGAGTCTAATTCTCCTCTTGACAATGGATGGCCTTGATTTAGTGACGAGCTTCCGATGAGTACAGTGCAACAGAAATAACTCTGTGTGGCTTTTTAAAGACCAGCTTGTGAAGACAATACAGCTTCCATGTGTCTCCTTCCCAGGACTTTGCCCTCAGAACCCAGCTGCCATGCTGTGAGGAAGCCACGGCCACAAGCAGATGCTCCAGTTGAGGGGCCAACAGGTAGCCAGAGATGTGAGGGAGAAAGCCTGTGGGGGGGCTCCAGCCACAGCCCCTGTCTGACTGCAGCATCTTGAGCAACATTAAGCCAGAGCCACCTAGTTGCTCTGGACCATGAGAAACAGCAGCAGTGCCTGGCTGCCACTGTGTCACGCCACTATGTTTGGGTGATTTCCCAAACGCTTACAGACCTGCAGGACATGTGGAGAGGTGCCACATCCTTCTGGCTCCTGGCCAGAAACACACAGTAAATTCAGAAGAGTTGAGAGCAGAAAGTTTGAAGAAGTGAGTATTTACAGCGGCAGGGTTAAGAGAACCAAAGAGGAAAGGTAAAGTACCCAGAAATCAACAGGAGGAGCCATTCCTGCCCCCAGGCCTGAAGGGACAATGGGGAGGGAACAGTGTGACTGGGAGCCTGGCCAAGGGGCCTGGGGAAAATGAGGGCCCGCCAGAATCAGCAGAATCCCTCAGACCGTGAG
Source organism: Pongo abelii (assembly GCF_028885655.2). Taxonomy (NCBI): domain Eukaryota; kingdom Metazoa; phylum Chordata; class Mammalia; order Primates; family Hominidae; genus Pongo; species Pongo abelii. Next base: position 89,305,246 of record NC_071990.2, on the reverse strand, counting down.
GGAGTAAGATGGAGGGGTCATAACCCCCACCCTCTCTCCTCTCACCCACCCATCTCCTGCAATGTCTCCCATTGGCTGACCCCAGCTGGACGCCAGAGGGCAAAGGAAGGCTGTAATGCAGTCTGTGGAGGCCAGCCTCCCAGAGCAATGTGGAGAATAGATTTGGCAACAGCAAATAGAAAACAGCATAAACGAATAGAGTGAAAGGTGGAAAGGTGGAAAATGCAGCCTTTCAGGACAAGCAAAGCAGAGGTGAGAAGGAGCAGGTGAGATTGCACAGGCAGGAGAAGCAGCAGATGGGAAGGGTCTGCAGCCCATAGACCCAGCAAGGGAAGAATTCAAAATGGAAGCAAGGGGCCAGTACTGCCACATTGACTTGGGAGGTGATGACATTTGCAGACAGCTGGGCCCCTCCTGGGCTTTGCAAGAACAGAAACCTGGGAAGGAGACCAGGTGGAAAGATGCTGCTGCAGGCGGATCTGTGCCTCACAGTGACTGCTGTGTAAACTGGTCTTCTCGGCCTTTGATGCTCAGCTCCACAAGGTCCGGGACAGTATGTGCTTCTTGTGTCCTTGCATTGTGCACACAGGGACTCGGGTGCCACCTGAGGACTGCTAGGGCCATGGCCCCGTGGGAAGTGTGAAATGGAGGTCAGAGGCCCCCTAATGGAGCCAACCAGTGGGTGGGTTGGGAAGCGGGGGCAGCCCCTGGTCCCAGCCCTCATTGGCTGGAAGACTCCTGAGAGCATGTATCTTGCTCCACATTGGTATCCTGGAGGGAGAACTAGCGGGCTCCCAGCAGGCAGCACTGTGTTCTGGTGTGCCCCTGTCCTGGCCGAGTCCTTGAGTTCCTGGTGCACAGAGCAAGCTGGGGAAGCGGCCATTGGGTGAAGTCCTGTGACAGGGACAGGGGTGACCGTAGGGAGGGTGGCTGCTGAAAAGTTCGATATGGGGATCATGCTTAGGGACCTGGGAGATCTTTCTCTGCCTGATTCACGGTGCTAACGTCTTCTCAGAAAGAGAGGGTGCCGTGGGCATGCGGGTGCAGATCAGGATCATGGGGACCATGTCTCCCTCTCCACATGTCAGGGCATTAGGCGGCCCTGGGACTCAGACCCTGCAGGGGCAGGACGGTCCGAGAGGGCTTTCTGCAATGGCAGCAATGTTTTTCTATGCCATTGCATATCGCAGCCACTACTAGCTATGGCAGCTATGGCAGCAGCTAAAAGTGGCTAGTGCAACTGAAATACTGAATTTTAAGTTCTATGTCATTTTAACGACTTCCCATTTAAATGTACAGAGCCACACGTGGCTGAGGCTACTGTGGTACCGGACAGTGCAGGTAGAGGCTGAGCTGCTTAGAAGGGTGGAGAGAAGGACTCTGCTCTGGAGATTGGGGAAGAAAATAACTCACCATCCTTTAAAGAAAATGCCTGGACTGTTAGGAAGCTTAGACAGCATCTGGCCGCAGCGCTTTACTTAACAGAGGAGGATGCAGGGGCTCAGCAGGCTCCCAGGAGGCGCTTGGGAGGATGGAGGGGGCGGGCAGCAGCAGAATTGTAGGGAAGATTTTCCCTTTCCCAACTATCCAGCAGGCATGATGTAAAGCCGAAAGGGTTTAGGACCAGAACAAAGTCAAAGCGTAAAGTTTGGGACTGATGAGAAGAGGAGGGAAGGAAGAGGAAACAGACTTGTGGGATCCCCCGAAAAGAGCCCGGCTAGACTCCGTGGTTTAGTCCTCAGGGGGACGCACGCCCACCTCACCTGCCAGCTCGGAGCCGGGGGCATGTGACAGTGATGGAGCGTTCCCTGGAAGGAGTCCGGGGGAGGAGCTGGTCCCCCTCCGCAGAATCCTTGGTGCGCTAGGAGGGTAGGGAGTGCTGCCTAGAGCCCTGCGGTCCAGCCCTTTCCCTGAGCGGCTCCCTGGGGGCTCTTGCTGCTGGTGCCTCCAGAACCACGGACCTCAAGCTTTGGGCCTGGAAGCAGGTCCCAGACGCGAGCGAGACTGGTGCTTTTGAACAGGCAGCTGGGAAGGGCGGGGGCTCCTCTGCCTGGCACACTGTTTGACACTGGTGTTCCCGTTCCTGCTGGGATCAGGAGAGATACTACTGTGCCAGCACACACAGATTTTTTTTCCTATCCTGATGAATCACTTTTTAAATAAGAATAGGACCTTGGCAGCTGGTTGATTTTGGCCTTGAAACTGAATAGCTCCAGGTCTTGGTGCTTGGCGAGGGCCTCTTCCTATTCCTGTGGACCTTTCTCGGGAGAGACCTTGTACTTGCATCAGCCAAGGCAGACACAGATGTCAGTGTGGGCGAGAGTGCTCCAAGTCCTGCTCGTTACTTCTGCATTTGTCAGTCAGGGCCAGAGCCAGGAAGGGGCTGGGCTCTCCTACAGGACACCAAGTACAGCAAGGCTGACGGGTTCCCCACCGCCACTCAGTCCACTCAGTAGACAAGGTTTCAGGAGGCCTTGGAGCAGCCTACTTCTGCTCCCTTGTGCCTCCTCCATGTAGTCACCCACCCACCCACCAATTCAATAACTCTTTTTAGGAACCTTTTGTGGGCACGTGGTTGAAAGGAAGAAACCCGGCTTCCGTATAAGTGATGGCATTGCTATGTGGTAGTTGTGTGGATGACAGGAAGTGCGGTGCTGTAGAGTGGTGTTGAGGAGGAGACTACTGTGAGCCAGCATCCTGAGAAGGGACCTAGGGTCAGGGCGGCTTCCCTTTGAGGTGGGCTGGTCATTACTGCGGGAAAACCTCAGTTGCACTTTAAGAGGGAATCTGATTTCACGGGGGGTGCCACTGGGAACATGGACAGCAAGAACCACAGTGATTTCTACTGAACTTGGGGTTGATTTTGAATAAAAATTCTCCAGGGTCCTGAGTTAATGCCTTCACCTTCAGGTATGTGATCACTAAACACCACACAGGTGCATGTAGCACTTCTGCACGCACCTGCACTTCCTTCACTGATGAGGGTGCTGTCCTTTAAACCTGCGCCTAGTCCAACCATCTTCCTCAGGGGATCAGGCCATGAAAAGGCCATGAGAATGAAGAGGGGATGGGAAGAGGCATCAAGAATGCGTGTGAGGAGCATGAACACCTCCTCAGTGACTGAAAGAGAAAAGTGCCTACGTTTCTTTGCACAGATTTTGCATTCCATTTGGATTTGGCTCTGCCCTTCTACCCTAAGCAAGTTTTGCTGTCAGTGGCCAGGGCAGGAAGCCCTCTTTGGGAGCAGGCAGAAAGGTGACACAGTCCCCCTGGACCATACGAACGTAGAGCCCAATGAACAAGTGAAGCTGGTGGGCGTTCTCTGCCTGTTGCTTGCCCAGATCTAGCTCTATCTCTCACCGGGAGCTGAGGCTGGCTTTCACACTCCTGAAAAAGCTCGTCGGTTTTCTCATGTTCTGTTCCCTGAGCAGCCAGGCAATGTGTCGTCCTAAATAACGACACTGTACAAATGGCAGTTCAGTATCAAAGGAAATGCCTCGCCTAAGAAATAATCTCACCATGCCAATTGTGGGATGATCATTTTCCCACCAAAAACACTAGGAAAATGTTGGCTTTTAAGACATATAAACAGCAGAAATGCGAATTCACTGGCTAACGCCATTAGAGAGGAGAGAAAGCAGCTTTCCTCAGGATGGCAAGCTGAGGACGCTCAGCTTCTGCCTCACATTTTCCCAGGCAGAGTTTCCCACAGCTGCTTAGGAACGGCTACTTATGCTTTTCAGAGGCGGCGGCATTGTCAGCACTGTTTTGCAGGTGATGATCCTGAGGCTCCCAAAGGTTGGGCGTCTTTACCACGCTACCCCACAGGGTCGGTTTTGGGGCGATCAGACTCCCCAGTGACAGACTGCAGTTGTTCGTACCATTTTCACCCTCCCTTACAAATCTGCAGTGACAAAGGGACGGGCTTCCTCCTCTTATGTTTTCTGCTTTTGCTTGTTTGGTTTTGCTTACTGCCTGTAGCAAGTTGCTGGAGCCAATTTGTATTCAAATTCAAAGCCAAGCTGGCCTTGCTCAGCAGGAGTTGGCAAGTGTGCTCAATTTGTGACGCTGCTGCTCACGTCCTCTCTCTGGAGAAGGTCTGGACGTGGCAAATGTGAACTAGAGCCACTGCTCCCTAACCAAAGAAAATTGCCTCAAGTTGCCTCTCAGCCAAGCTGGAAGTTGCAAATGCCTCATTTATTGTCACCTCCCTCATGTACCCTCCTCTTAACACATTGAAGGCTCTGTGGATTGGTTATTGCTTTGTCTAGCTAATTGCATCACCCCCCAAATCTCAACAAATACTAGGCAGCACCCTAATGTTGTCTCACAATGAGAATTAACTTTTCTCTTATGTGATGTAAATAAATAAGAACTAAAACAAAACCTAGTGATCCTCTTCTGTGTTTGGTAGAGAAGTAAGACCAGATGCAATCATATTACCAATATGTAATCCACAGACACCACATATATCCTGTGTGACAGGGAGTCTACTCTAGTCCAGAGTCCGTGGATCAAGGCTTACTTCAGCGAGCTTCTGTTTACAAAGTTAAATTTACCTTGATGCCTGGGCACAGCACTTTATATTGAAACTATTAACCCGGGGCTTCTGATTCCAGACAAAATGGAGTAAGTGCATTCTATCTATTCCTCCCGCTAATTGGACCTGAAAACCCTGGACAAAATACATAAAGCAGTAACTACTAGAGAACTCTGAAAGTTGGAGAAAAGAAGATGGATAGCTAGAGACTTTGTAATTTGAGAATAACTCAAGATGTGTTTCGTGATGGGATGGGAAGGAGGGTGTTTTCCTCCCATATATCCTATTCTGGGCACTACAGAGCCCCCACATCTGGAAATGCCAACTGGCTCGGACAATTGAAAAAAGAGCCCCAAGGAAAGCCTACCTTCTCTAGCTTAAGGACCAGGAGAAGGGCGGTCCTATATAACAGAATCTTCTGACTATGCCCACCCTCTGCTAGGCAAAGATAAGAAAAAAATCTGCAACCCTCCACCTCCCCGTTGGGTGCTGTGACTATGGAGGCTGTGATCAGAGCCCCATAGGCCATCCTTCTCTGCATTAAGGAGGCAGCACACCATCTCCTCTTCACCTGTCATGGGGAGACTGTGAGGTGAGACCCTGCCCCTAACCCCACTTGCACTAAGTGAATGTCAGCAAAGAGGAAACATCCCAGTCCTTCCCTAAGGTAGGCATTACAGAGAAGAGGAAGCCAAACAAAAGGGATTGGTAGGGGAGAAGATTACAGAAAAGATTCTGTAAACTTCTCTGAAGAAAGAGATTTTTAAAATCTATGAATAAAGTTGTGGGAAGATCCTTAAGTGGCTTGTGAGTGAAATTGGTTAGAATTAACACAGCAATAGATTTGAGAACCAAATTAATACCTTGCAGGTTTCAGATTGACCTCTGGGTAGTGTACAAGTGGGGCAGAGGAGAATAGCACTATAAAGGCTTTGAAAACAAAATTGACATTTAAACCACAAGCCCACAAAAGTAGGTCATGATGTGTGTTCTGAACCTAAACAGGTTGACTGATTAGTAAAAGATATTAGATAGGTATCTATTATGTCTCATGATGTAATACATAAAGTGTTTGAGAGATAATCCAAAATAATTCTTCATACTAAGAACCAGAAAAATGCCAACTCAAATAAGAAAATAAAATCAACAAATACCAACACTGAGATAACACAGATGTTAGGATGATCTTATAAGGATTTTTAAGTAGCCATCATAAAAGTGCTCCAACAAGCAATTATAAATACTCTTGAAACAAATAGAAAATTGCAAACTCTCAGCAAAAAATGGAAGCTATAAAGGAGAACTAAATGGAAATTTTAGACCGAAAAATATAACAACCAAAGTATTTAAATTTTTTTTCTTTCATGAAAACTGGATGAAATTGCTCTTTCATCCAGGCTGAATTGCAGGGGTGCAATCATAGCTCACTGCAGCCCCAAACTCCTGGCTCAAGCAATCCTCCTGCCTCAGCCTCCTGAGTAGCTAGGACTACAGATATGTCCCACCACACCCAGCTAATTAAAAAACAATTTTGTAGATATGGAGTCTTGCTTTGTTGCCCAGACTGGTCTTGAACTCCTGGGCTCAAGTGATCCTCTTGCCTTGACCTCCCAAAGTGCTGGGATTACAGGCATGAGCCACCCCTCCTGGCCCAATAACCAGAATTTTAAAACTCACAGGATGAGTTCAATAGCAGAATAGAAATGACAAAGGAAAATGTTATTAAACTCAAAGATAACTCAATAGAACAATTCCTATTGAGTTATCTTTGAATAAGTCTAGATAATTATTTTATTGACTTATCTGAATAACTCTAGATAATTATTCTGAATAGAATAATTTCTAGATAATAGAATATAAATACAATAGAATAAACAGAAATAAATTAGGTTAGCTCCTAATGTATTTACAAAGAAAATAGATTTTTAAAAAATGATTCTCAAGGACCAGTGGGACAGTGACAGAAGATTTAGCATTCATATCATCGGAGTTCTAGAAAGAGATGAGAATAAATAAAAGTGAGCAAATATTTTATGAAATAATGACAGGAAACTTCCCAGATTTTGTGAGAGACATAGACTTACAGATTCAAGAAGTGGAGCAAACCCAAGACAGGGTAAATTTAAAGAAATTCATAGACAGACAAATTTCTGAAAATTAAACACAAAGAAAGTACGTTAAAAGCAGCCATAGATAACGATTTTAATGACAGTGAATTTCTCATCAGAAACCATGGAGGCCAGAAAGAAGAGTCAGAATGTTTTTCAAGTGCTGAAAGAAAATAACCATCAACCCAGAAAACTTCTTCAGGAACAAAAGTGAAATCAAAACATTCCCAAGTGAAGAGAAACAGAAAATTGGTTGTCAGCAAACCTGCTTGAAAAGAATTGCTATAAGAAGTTCTTCAAACAGAAAGGAAATGATAACAGATGGAAACTTGTGGAACATCAGTTATGAAGAAAAAGCAATGAAAAGAGCAAATATCTAGATAAATATATATACTATCCTTCTTTTGAGTTTTAAATAACTTTTATGATTGGAAGCAGAAAATTACAACAGTCTGATGTGGTTCTCAACAAATGTAATAATATTTGAGACACTTCAATCATTAAGGGGAGTGGTAAAGAAGCCTGCATGGAGGTAAGGTTTTAATATTCATTCCACTTGAAGTAGTAAGTTGTTAAATATTGGTAGGATGTAATGTGTTACGTGTGTATATATGTTGTAATCACTATAGCAAACACTTGAAAACTAGGTAAAAAGATACACTCAAAAACATTATAGATAAATTAAGGCAGAATACTAAAAATTGTTCTGGTAACCCAAAGGAAAGCAGGCAAAGGGAAATAAAGGAAGAAAAAAAGTGGGGAGGGAGAAACAAACTGAAAATAAATCATAAAGTAGCAGACTTAAATCCTAAAATAACAACAGTTACATTAAAGGTAATGTCTAAGCACAGCAATTAAAAGACAGATTTGCAGAATGGATTAAAAACTGAACAAATGGCCAGGCGTGGTGGCTCAGGCTTGTAATTCTAGCACTTTGGGAGGCAAAGGCAGGTGGATCACCTGAGGTCAGGAGTTTGAGACCAGCCTGGCCAACATGGCAAAACCCCATCTCTACTAAAAATACAAAAGTTAGCTGGACATGGGGGTGGATGCCTATAATCCCAGCTACTCAGGAGGCTGAGGCAGGAGAACCGCTTGAACCCAGGGCGGAGGTTGTAAGCTAAGATCGCACTACTTCACTCCAGCCTGGGTGAAAGAGCAAAACTTTGTCTCAAAAAAGACAAAAAACTGAACAAATTGTATGTGTTTTACAAGAAACTCACTTCAAATATTGTAATATAAGTTGTTGAAATGTAAAAGTATGAAAAATATATACTCTGTAAAGCTGATTAAAAGACAGATGGAATGTGTTCATATCAGACAATGTACACTTGTGCAAAGGAAATTGCCAGGGAAAAAGAAGAACAGTACACAATGATAAGAGGGTCAATTCACCAAGAAGATGTAACAATGTGATGCATCAAATAAGAGTTTCAAATATCCGAGATAAAAGCTGACATGACTGAAAGAAAAATACACACATGGTCAGAGACTTCAACACTGCTCTTTCAATAACTGAGAGACTACTAGACAGGATATCAAAAAGGATATGGAAGAACTTAACAACACCATGAACCAACATGATCTAATTAGCATCATAGTGCACCGCAACCAACAATGGCAGAATACACAATTCTTGTGAAGTGCACATGGAATATTCACCAAGAAAGACCATATGTTGGATCATAAAACATACTTCAACATTTAAGTGAATTAAAGTCATATACAATATGTCACCTGACTATTAAGTCAACAGCAAAAAATAGGAAAATCTCCAAACACATAAAATAACACACTTTTAAATAATCCAGGCATCAAAGGGTAAACCTCAAGAGAAAATTAAGATATATTGAACTTAATGAAATGAAAATAAATACAACATATCAGAAGTATATAGGGTACAGCTAAAGCAGTGCTTAGAAGGAATTTTGTAGCACTAAATGCTTATATTGGAATAAGAAGAAAGAATTCAAGTCAATAATCTGAGCTTCTATCTCAAGATATTAGAAGAAGAAGTGGGGAAAAACCCAAAGTAAGCAGAAGATAAGAAGTAAAGCAGAAATTGATGAAATCGAAAACAAAATAACAGAGAACATTAATAAAACTAGAAGCTAGTTCTTTGAAAAGATCAATAAAATTCTTCTAACAAGACTGACAATCAATAAAAACTTCTAACAAGACTGACAAAGAAAAATGATAGAAGACACAAATTACTAATGTCACGAATGAAAGAGAGGGCCAGGTGCAGTGGCTCACGTCTGTAATCCCAGCACTTTGGGAGGCTGATGTGGGTGGATCACTAGAGGTCAGGGGTTTGAAACTAGCCTGGCCAATGTGGTGAAACCCCATCTCTACCAAAAAAAAAAAAAAAAAAATTAGCTGGGTGTGGTTGTGCACACCTGTCATCCTAGCTACTTGGGAGGCTGCAGTGGGAGAATCACTTGAACCTGGGAGGTGGAGGTTGTACTGAGCCGAGATCTTGGCACTGCACTCCAGCCTGGGTGACAGAGCAAGCCTCCATCTCAAAAAAAAAAAAAAAAAAAAAAAGGATGTTACTACAGATTGCATAGATACTTAAGGAATAATAAGGGAAAATTACAAACAACTCTATACACATAAATTTGACAACTTTGACCAAACAACAAACTTCTCAAAAACCACAAACTACTAAAACTCACCCGATATAAAACAGATAATCTAAATAGTCTGATAACTTCTAAGGAAATAGAATTCATCATTTAAAAGTTTCTGGAAAAGAAATTCTCCAGGCGTACTAGCAATTTCTATCAACCATTTTGGGAAGAAATAACACCACTTTTTACATAATCTTTTACAGAAGTAGAAGAAAAAGGAGTACTCCATAATTCACGTTAGGAGGCCAGTATTACCCTGATACCAAACCCAGATGAGGACAGAAAGAGAGAGAGAGAGAGAGACTATTGACTAGTGTTCTGCATGACTATAGACACAAAATTCTGAATAAAATGCTAACAAATTGAATCTGGAAATATATGAAAGTAGTGATATACTATAAACAAGAAAAATGATGTTTTCCCTATTTGTAGACAACGTAATTCTGTATGTAGAAAATCCCATAATCTACACAAGAGCTCCTAGAACTAAAATGTGAGTTTACTAAGGTGCAGGATTCAAGGTCAATGCACGAAAATCAATTATATTTATTTAAATATGCTAGCAACGAACACCTGGAAACCAAAATTAAAAACAAAATGCCATTTATAACAGCTGCAGAAATTGAAATACTTAGGATACAGAATCTGTATGCTGAAAATTACAAAAGGCTAATGAAAGAAATCAAGGAACTCAATAAATGGAGAACATAAAACATTTAGGAATTGAAAGACAACGCAGTAAAGATGTCAGTTCTCTCAAAAATTGATCTATAGTTTTAATGCAGTTCCTATGAAAATCCCAGCAGGATTTTTGTAGATATATACAAGTTGACTCTAAAATGTGCATGTAAAAGCAGTAGAGAATAGCGGAAACCTTTTGAAGAAGAAAAATAAAGTGGGAGTAATCACATTATCTGTGTTTAAGACTAACTATATGGCAGCAGTAACGATGTGGATGGTCATATAGATCAGTGGAACAGAACAGAGTCTAGAAATAGACCCATAAAAGTATAACCAACTGATTTTTGATAAAGGTACAAAAGCACTTCAAAGAGAAAGATGGTCTTTTCAACATGGCTATTGGACAAATTGGTGGGCATTCATAGGCAGACGAAAAAAGGAACCTTAACCTATACTTCACACTTTATATAAAAATTAACTCAGAATTGATCATAGATCTAAATGTGAAACATAAAACTAAAATTTATTCACAATAAATATAGGAGAAAATCTTTGCAACTTCAGGTTAGGTAAAGATTTCTTTAGATAAGATGCCAAAAGCACAATCCATAAAAGAAAATTGTCAAGTTGGACTTCATCAAAATTCAAAACTTTTTCTAGGTAAAAGAGACTGTTAATAGAATGAAAAGACAAGCCACAGGCTAGGAGAAAATATTTGCAAATTATGTATCTGACAAATAATTTGCAGCACGAATAAAAAGAGAATTCTTTAATCTTGACAGTAGGAAAACAATGTAATCAACAAATGGGCAAAATATTTCAATGACGCTTCATCAAATAGAATGAGTGGGTGGCAAATAAGCATGTAAAAGATGTTCAACATCACTGGCCATTAGAAAAATACAAATTAAAACCATGATGAGATACTATCGTACACCTATTATGAGGATTAAGATAAAAAATATTGATCATATCTACTGCTGGCAAGAATGTGAAGCAGCTGGAACTCTCACATTTTGCTGTTGGGTTACAAAATGGCATGGCCACTCTGGAAAACAGTTTGGCAATTTCTTGAAAAGTTATACATACACTTACCACATGACCCGGCAATCACACTCCTGGTTATTTATCCTGGATAAAGGAAAGCTTATATTCATACAAACACCCATACACAAATGTTTATAGCAGTACATGAACATTTATAGTGGCTGTGTCCATAACATAAAATCTGGAGACAACCCAGATGTCACTCAGTGCTAAATGGTTAAACAAACTGTGGCACATCCACACCCCAGAATCCTGCTTAGCAGTCACATAGAACAAGCTATTGATACAAGAAGCAACATGGATCTTAAGGGCATTTTGGATCTTGAGTGGACCTTAAGGGCATTTTGCTGAGTGAAAAAAAAAAAACAACTAAAAGGGTTACATACCATTTGACTTAATTTACATAACATTTAAAACATGACAAAATTATAGTAATATAGAACAGATCTGTGACTGGCGAGAGGACTGTAAAAGGTGGCACAAGGGATTTCACATTGGTGATGGAATTCTTCTCTATCCTGATTATAATGGTGTTTGCATAAGTAGGTCTGTGTGCTAAAACAGTGAGATCTAAATAAGGTCTGTAGTTTGGGTATTGGTATTATACCAATATCATTTTCCTGGTCTTGATAATGTGCTATAGTTATTTATGTAAGATGTTATAATTCGTGGAGTTTAGGTGAAGAGTACATGGGAACTCTCTATTATTTTTACAACTTCTTGGAAGTCCAATGTAATTTCAAAATAAAAAGTGAAAAACAAAGCAAAACAAAAAACTGAACGGGAGCAATTTCTGATGATTACTCTGCATACATACCTGCAGTATTCCTGCCTCTCTTACTTTGAACCACCACGTTTACCCAATTCCTCTAAGAACGCCTTGAGAGCAATGCAAGCAAACACTGTTGTGCCTAAAATACCTGTGTGAGAGAAGCTGAGCCTCTCTTTTCCAGGTGCTAAAGAATCTTTAACCCTTCTTCATTCACCTGCTCCTTTCATTTACTTCACTGAAAGCCAGTGTTATGGAACTTTGTGGCTAATTTTGACCTATCAGCCCATGTTTACTAAGCACAGACAATATGTGTGGAAAAAAAATGTAATTTATTTATTATTTTGGTATCCATACCTGTGTAAGTGTCCATAGATGTCAGGGCTATCCTTAGGAGGGTTGAGGGTCCAGGACAAACTCCTAGGGTCAGAATTGAGGGCAAATTTGTACCCCTTTCATTACCCTAAAAACTCTCCCCTCAGGGCTCCCACAGATGCTATTACATTGTGGTGTATTTGCTTGCTTTTTCTATGTTTCCCTTCTCACTGGGATAAAGATCCTGTCTTCTAGGAAATCTTCATCAAATTCTGGAGCTGCCATTTGCTGGGTAAGCCTCAGTTTCCTCATCTTTGAAGTGGTGATAAAGTAATCCCAGCACTTTGGGGGGCCAAGGCATGTGGATTACTTGAGGTCAGGAGTTCAAGACCAGCCTGGTCAACATGGTGAAACCCCGTCTCTACTAAAAATACAAAAATTAGCTGGGTGTGGTGGTGTGCACTTGTAATCCCAGCTACTCAGGAGGCTGAGGCAGAAGAATTGCTTGAACCCAGGAGACAGAGGTTGTAGTGAGCCAAGATTGTGTCACTGCACTCCAGCCTGTGCAATAGAGTGAGTGAAACTCCATCTCAAAAAAAAAAAAAAAAAAAAAGGTGATAAAGGCTGGGTGCAGTAGATCACACCTGTAATCCCAGCACTTTGGGAAGCTGAGGCAGCCAGATTACTTGAGCTCAGAAGTTCAAGACCAGCCTGAGCAACATAGGGAAACCCCAACTCTACAAAAGATTTAAAAATTAGCTGTGTGTGCTGTCACACACCTGTGGTCTCAGCTACTTGAGAGGCTAAGATGGGAGGATTACTTGAGCCCAGGAGGTTGGATTGCTTGACCCCGGGAGGTCAAGGCTGCAGTGAGCCATGATCATGCCACTGCACGCCATCCTGGGCAACAGAATGAGACCCTGTCTTTAAAAAAAGCAAAAGCATGGAAGTGCCTTTGGTCATCATGGTTGTTGCCCCTCCCTTCCCTCTACCTCCTGCCTGAAATCTGGATGTGATAGCTGGTGTTTGCGTCAGTCTTTGCTCATAGGGTGACCTTCAGGCTGAAAGCCAGCAGCTAAAGATATAGAGCCAAAAGATCGAAGGCACCTCGTCCTGGATGCCTGTTGCCGTGCCAGCCCAGGACTCCCACTGGGAAACTTTCATGCGAGAGGAAAATAAACTTCTATTTCCTCTTCATTTTACCTAGCAGTTGAACACAATTCCCAAAAGATACACTCCTGAGTTAGTTATTGCCCTAGCCTGTCAGCCTTGAAACCTACTTCAAAAGGGCATGAGTTGGCTCTGGCAGGTCTTGTTCCTAAAGAACATATGCTGATTTCAAGGGAACCTTTGAAGAAGGACAAAGTTGGAATGCGTGCCTGAGAGGAATGTGTAGATAAGAAGGGACAGACTTGGCCTTGGGATGGATGGATAAGTGGGTGATATTTGATTGCATGTGAACTTTAAGCCATACTCTTGGCATCAGCTGGTAGAGGGGTCGCCTTCTTCCACGGCTGCTTTCTGAGCCATTCTCCCTGCCCAATGGGTCCTGGGAACTGAGCTCTGTGTTATACCCCCGAGACCCTGCCCACACGGAAGCCACCCCTAGCCCTAGTGAAATAGAACCTAGGAGGAGGGCAACTGGGCTAGCCTATCCCCCTTGAAGGGTGTATCTGTGGTGACTCATGGCTCAGCTCCTGTATCTCTTTTTTCCAGACGTGCACATGCAATAGGAATAGGTTAAGCAATGGTCAGCTTCTTGCCTGATGTCAGTCCAGGGCCCTGATTTTAAAAAGAAGTGGGGTGTGTAGGGAGGGGAGAATCAAGTCCACTCTGGCCTGGGTATTTGCCTTGGGAAATGGAAGGCTGTGCACAGCTCACAGTTCACAGCGGGAGGCGGAGAGCTTTCTTGAAGCTCTTGGCTTGTCTATGGGTTGCAGTCTGTGTCTAGCTCTTTATATGAGGAAACAATGAGAAAGAAGCAGCTCTTGTTTTCCTGGGTGGCATCATGGCTCTGACTGTGACATTTCTGTAGGACACGTTCTTCTCCCTGCCAGGCTCATTTGAGCTCTTGCGCATGGGTCCTGCCCTCTGCAGTCATGGGGATGGCCGCTCTGGAGGTGTTGGTGGCCATTACGAGTTTTATGACTTCCAGATGGAATGAAGTTCTTTGGTTTTGTTTTATTTCTGTGAGGATAGGAATGACATTTAATCTCATTCCTTTCTTCCTCTACCTTCCTCTCGGTACTTTGGCTTGATTTTACAGCTCCCTCCTTCGGGGGCCATCACCCCCCAACAGGCGGCTATGGGACTCAGCTCCAGCCCATGCCAAACTGGCCTAGGCCTTGCTGGTATGGATGCAACTGGAAGGCACAATGAGACTCTTCTACCGGCTCCAGATACGAATTTAAATTAAGCCTCATTTAGCCAGGCGCTCCCTTTTGATTTATCGGCAGATGCCTCTTGCTGTTTGAGTCTTGTTAAATTGCTCACAAACACTTCACTGACCAGCTGTTCCTATTAAGCCAAAAGAGTGCTGCGGAGCAGGGGTCAATCCCCTTGCACTTTGGATGGTTCTTGTGTGTCATCCCTGCGGAGCGGCCACGGGGAGGGCATTGTCCCCTGCTCCCTGGGAGATGGCTGGTTAATGGGAATAAGGGATTCTTGTGCCTGTGGGTGGGAATGGGCGGGGGCAGGCTGCCCTAGTCAGATCTGGCTCTGTTCTGCATGTGGGGTTCCTGCCACATTAGGCTCTGGATGAAGGCAAAGGCCTGATGCCCAGTCTTTGGGCTATCAGGTAAGTACCTGCCCCACGGATGAACAAGCATAGCCCCTGTATAATGTTCTCCCCACTTGCCAACCAAGGATGTGGTTTCACTGAGCCAGAGCTGGCCTCCCAAGCCCAGGCACAGGCGCACGTCACTGCAGGTAAACTGTGTGTTCTGGAGAAGGAGGGAAACTCATGTTCATTGGTTGTCTCCCAGTTGCACCAGCAGTATGTATTGAGTCCCCCTGTGTGGAAGCTCAGGGCTGTCCACTCATGCATGCTGCATCTCTGAGTGAATAAGAAAGAATCCCCATCCTCAGGGTAGGCACAGGCCTGCACTAGACCTGAAGGCTATGCTAGCAACCTCCACATGCAGCTTCTGCCTCTGTGGACAGCTTTGTGCAGTGCGGGAGCTGCACAACTGCACTGGGCCTCCTATCAGTCACTGCTGAGAGTGAGGGAGCATGACTGGCTGCCTAGCCTTTTTCTCCATAATTTGCCTTCCACACTCCCTAGTGTGCCCTTGTGCCCTCCTGTCTCATGCACTTATTCCCTTCTATTTCCCCAAACTGGAGCTCCACCAGGTCACAAGTGGTCTTTTCCCCAGGGACTGAGTACAGAGTATGAGGCCATCTACAGCAGAGTTCAGGGTGTGGCTCCTGGACCAGGGCTATGGGGGGCTCATGTGCCAGACCCAGGGTCCAGGGAAAGCCTTGCTTCTAAGTGGTCAGTGACAAGGACAGTGGTGGTATTGACACGTGGACTCCGGTAGGGGGAGTCCAGGAAGTCATGGCCTCCACTTCTGACCCTTCTGAGAACCTAAGAACTCTTCTGAGAATCATCCTCACCTGAGGCTCTTGCTCTAGTAGCAGAGGAATCTTTGGATTTAGAAGTTTCAGCAAAATGTCTCAAATGCAAGATCCTGAGAATGGACCCACCCCGCCCCAAGCTCAGCCTAGGACCACTCTCCCTGCAGCTGTGGACCTATGATCTGGAGCCAGTCGGCTGTGAATGGCCTGGGGGTTTTCATATGCCCTGGGTGACAGGCCACATCCTGGGCCAAGTCTGTCTCAGAGAGAAACTCCACAAAGATTCTTCAAGACTGAATATTAGTGTGTGAGAGTATCCACTTCAATCCCCTCCTCTTCTTGTCTGCTCAAACACAAGGATGAATGACATAATATAAATCCCAGGCCAGAGGAGGGGCTCCTGGATGTAACTTGTCCAAGGACACACTGTATTCTCTGAACTCAGACCCTCAAGGTGAATGTTGTGCTGTGAAAATCCCAGGCTCTTGAACTAATTCTCAGGATTCAGCCTGGGCCTCTGTGGCCAAACCTCCTCTCCTGCACCCCTGTCACATTCATGCTGCTTTCCTGAGATGCCTCAAGGGAGGTCCAGGGGCAGGTTCAAGGTGGGCTCATGTTCTCAGTTGCTCGCAGAACCCTCTCTGAGAATGCTTAGCATATTTCTGACCTTTTGGGTGCCAGCAATGGACAGCATGATATTTTCAAAAAAAAAAAACCCTGCGATTCTCCCACACTAGTATCCCCTCATTCTCCTAATGAAAACCTTGTTTTTAACCTTGGTAAGAGTTTCATTGTTGTTTTACTTTTGTTTTCTACTTTGTGACCAATGCCTTTCCCAGTGATGCCCAGTGGCTTTCATATCCTTTTCTTTAGAGGGGCCGGGGGCAGCTCTGTGTCCTCTGGCACAGGCCACATTCACCCAGGACCCTTGCTGGAGCAATGCTACCCGTTCAAAGCAATCCTCCTATTAAGTCCAGTTTGGGTGATTTTCTCCAAGTGCAGTTTCTTGCATTTTCCCCTTGTTAAAACCCATTTGCCATTTTGCTGTCCACTCAGCAGCCTTGAAACAATTCTTGGTTCGTTGTTCCCTTTAGCTTAGCATTTCCTTGCAGACTTGAAATTTCTTCCTCTCTTTCAGCATTGTTTTAAGTAGTTGAGTGTGTTCTGGTCTGAGTCAGCCTTCATCTCTGAATCTTTTAGGCTCAATTTCCTATACTTTTCTTTGTTCTCCACTGGCCTCTCAAAAAATGATGTTTGTCCATTAAGCACAAGGGAGGGAGAGATAGAAGAGTTCAGCCTCCTGCCTTCCATCATCTTCACATACATCAATTCCAGTTTGGACCCCACTTTAAGGAGGCAGCAAAAAGGTCTTGGGTTGGAGAGTCAGACCTGCATTGAATCTCAGCCCCTTTCTAGCTGTGTTATCTTGGGCAGCTTATTTAACCTCTCTGAGCCTCAATTTCCCAGCCATGAAATGAGGATACTAATCCCTGCTTCAGAGAGCACCCAAACAGAATACAAAGGGTGGAGCCATTTGATGGCCGGGGTGACAGTGTGATATGGTTTGGCTCTGTGTCCACACCCAAATCTCATGTTGAATTGTAATTCCCAGTGTTGGAAGTGGGGCCTGGTGAGAGGTGACTGAATCATGGGGGCAGATTTCCCCCTTGCTTTTCTCATGATAGAGTTCTCATAAGATTTAGTTATTTGAAAGTGTGTAGCACCTCCTGCTTCACTCTCTGTCTCTCTCCTGCCACCATGTAAAAACATGCTTCCTTCCCCTTCACCTTTCTCCATGATTGTTAGTTTCCTGAGGCCTTCCCAGCCATGCCTCTGTACAGCCTGCAGAACTGTGAGTCAATTAAACCTCTTTTCTTCATAAGTTGCCCAGTCTCCAGTAGTTCTTTATAGCAGTGTGAGAATGGGCTAATACAGAACATTCATACCAGAGAGGTGGGGCATTGCTATAAAGAAAACTGAAAACATGGAGGTGACTTTGGAATTAGGTAACAGGCAGAGGTTGAAACAGTTTGCAGGGCTCAGAAGAAGACAGGAAAATGAAGGAAACTTTGGAACTTCCTAGAGACTTGTTAAATTGTTGTGACCACAATGCTGATAGTGAGATGGACAGTGAAGTCCAGGCTGAGGAGATCTCAGATGTAGAGGAAGAACTTATTGAGAACTGGAGTAAAAGTCACTCTTGCTATGCTTTAGCAAAGAGACTGGCAGCATTGTGGCCCTGCTCTATGGATCTGTGAAACTTTGAACTTGAGAGAGATGATTTAGGGTATCTGGTGGAAGAAATTTCTAAGCAGCAAAGCATTCAAGATGTGGCCAGGCAGGCTGCATGCAGTGGCACATGCCTGTAATCCCAGCACTTTGGGAGGCTTAGGTGGGTGGGCTGCTTGAGTCCAGGTGTTTGAGACCAGCTTGGGCAACATGCTGAAACCCTGTCTCTAAGCTTTTTTAAAATTAATAATGATAGTAAAAAAAGATGTGGCCTGGTTGCTTCTAACAGTATATGCTCATATGCATGAACAAAGAGATTATATGAAACTGGAACTTATATTTAATAGGGAAGCAGAACATAAAAGTTTGGAAAATTTGTAGCCTGACCATGTGGTAGAAAAAAAAAAACATTTTCTGAGGAGGGATTCAAACAGGCTGCAGAAATTTGCATAAAAGGAGCCAATTGTTAATAGCCAAGACAACAGGGGAAATGTCTCCAAGATATTTTAGAGACCTTCACAGAAGCCCCTCCCACTCACAGGCTTGGAGGCCTAGAAGGGAAAATTGGTTTTGTGGGCCAGGCCCAGGGCCCCTGCTGCTCTGTGCAGCCTTGTGATATGGTACCTTGCATTGTGGCCTCTCCAGCTCCAGCTGTGGCTAACAGGAGTCAAAATATAGCTTGGGCCATTGCTTCAGAGGGTGCAGTGGCTTCCACATTGTGTTAAGCCTGCGGGTGCACAGAGGACAAGAGTTGAGGCTTGGGAGCCTCCATCTAGATTTCAGAGGGTATATGGAAATGCCTGGATGTCCAGGCAGAAATATACTGCTGGGGTGGAGCCCTCATGGAGGGCTCTACTAGGGTGGTGAATGGGAATGGGAAATGTGGGGCTGAAGCCCCCACACAGAGAGTCCCCACTGGGGCACTGCCCTAGTGGAGCTGTGAGAGGAGGCCCACCATCCTCCAGATCCCAGAGTGGTAGACCCACCAACAGCTTGCACCATGCACCTGGAAAAGCTGCAGGCATTCAATGCCAGTCCCTGAAAGCAGCTGTGGAGACTGTACCCTGCAAAGCCACAGGAATGGAGCTGCCCAAGGCCTTGGGAGTTCACCTCTTGGGTCAGCATGGCCTGGATGTGAGACATGGAGTCAAAAGAGATTGCTTAGCGCTTTAAGATTTAACAGCTGCCCTGCCAGGTTTCAGACTTGCATGGGGCCTGTAGCCACTTTGTTTTGGCTGATTTCTCCCTTTTGGAATAAGGGCATTTGCCCAATGCCTGTACCCTCATTGTAACCTGGAAGTAACTAACTTGTTTTTTATTTTAAAGGCTCACAGGCAGAAGGGACTTGCCTTGTCTCAGATGAGACTTTGGACTTGAACTTTTGAGTTAATGCTGGAATGAGTTAAAGTTTGGGGGACTGTTGAGAAGCTATGGTTGTGTTTTGAAGTGTGAGAAGGACAGGAGATTGTGAAGGGGTCAGGGGCAGAATGATATGGTTTGGCTCTGTGTCCCCACTGAAATCTCATGTTGAATTGTAATTCCCAATGTTGGAGGTTGGGCCTTGTGGGAAGTGATTGAATCATGGGGGTGGATTTTCCCTGTGCTGTTCTCGTGATAGAGTTCTCAAGAGGTCTGGTTGTTTGAAAGTGTGTAGCACCTCTGCCTTCTCACTCTCTCTCTCCTTCCACCATGTGAAGATGTGTTTGCTTCCCCTTTGCTTTCTGCCATGATTGTAACTTTTCTGATGCTTCCCCAGCCATGCCTCCTGTACAGCCTGTGGAGCTGTGAGTCAAGTAAACCTCTTTTCTTCATAAATTACCCTGTCTCAGATAGTTCTTTATAGCAGTGTGAGAATGGACTAATACAACCTGATAACCTGTTTCCCAGATGCCCTGGTGTCTTTGTCTGTTTGGGTTACTATAACAAAATATGAGAGGCTGGGCAGCTTATAAACAACAAGTACTTATTTCTCACAGTCTGAAAGTGAGAAGTCCAAAATCAAGGTATAGGCAGATTCAGTGTCTGATAAGGACCTACTTTCTGGTTCATAGATGATGCGTTTTTGCTGTGTCCTTACAATGAGGAAGGGGTGAATGAGCTTTCTTGGGGGCCTATTTTATAAGGGCTTGAATCCCATTCCTAATCACCTCCCAAAAGGCCTCACCTCCTAATACCATCACATTGTGATTAGGTTTCAACCTAAGAATTTGGGGGGACACAAACATTCAGACTGTAGCCCCTGTTCTCCCTTTGCTTCCTCATTCTTATCTCATTCTTATACTAAAATGAAGAGAAACTCCCAAACATGTACTTATAAAAGTTGAGCTGGTTGTACACCCATGTTTATAGCAGCATTATTCATAATAGCCAAATGTAGAAGCAACCCAAGTGTCCATCAATACTTGAATGGATTAAAAAAAGGTATCACATTTTCATATTACTATATATTTATTCATATGTATTCTCATATATATGAATATTATTAGGCCTTAAAAAGGAAGAAGGCCAGACGTAGTGGCTCATGTCTGTAATCCCAGCACTTTGGGAGCCTGAGGCAGGTGGATAGCTTGAGCCCAGGAGTGCAAGACCAGCCTGGGCAACACGGCAAAACCCTGTCTACTAAAAATACAAAAATTAGCTAAGTGTGGTGGCATGCACCTGTGGTCCCAGCTACTTGGGAAGCTGAGGCTGAAGGATCACTTGAGCATGGGAGGCAGAGGTTGCAGTGAGCTGAGATCATGCCACTGCATTCCAGCCTTGGCAACAGAGCAGGACCCTGTCTCTAAAAGAAGAAGAAAAGAACAAGAAGGAGAAGGAGGAGAAGAAGAAAGTTCCAGTGCATGCTACAACATGGATGAACCTTGAGGCCATTAGGCTCAGTGAAATAAGAAAGTCACAAAAAGGCCAAATATTATATGATTCCCTCTATATGAGGTACTTAGAGTAGTCAATTGTATAGAGACAGAAAGTAGAATGGTGGTTGTCAGGGGCTAGGGAGAGGAGTGGGGGAAACAGGGAATTATTGTTTAATGGGTATGGAGTTTCAGTTTTGCAGGATGAAAAAGGTCTGGAGATGGATGGTGGTGATGATTGCACAACAATGCGAAGTGAGTGTACTTACTGACACTTAACTCTACACTTAAAAATGATTAAGATTGTACACTTTATGTTATGTCTATTTTACTTCAATTAAAAAAAGAAACCTGGGCTGGCCCTGCTTTTCAGTTGTGTTGTCTTTCAATTGTTTACCAGTTGAGCGGAAACATTTTATTTTACTTAATTTTTTAAATCACAGTAATACATGCATGCAAATGAAAAGGATCAAATAGTACTGTGCTGAAAAATGTCTGTGACCTTTCTAATCCACCCCACTCTGGCTGTTCCCTAGTTGCTGTGAGTTTTTTTAGCTGGGAAATGAGCTGCCTCAAAGAGCTGAGGGGA
Source organism: Pongo abelii (assembly GCF_028885655.2). Lineage (NCBI taxonomy): Eukaryota > Metazoa > Chordata > Mammalia > Primates > Hominidae > Pongo > Pongo abelii. The sequence goes on along the minus strand of NC_071990.2, from coordinate 89,283,907 downwards.
GGGTAAAAACCAGACCATTTCCACGCAGACCCCAGGATCAAAGATGTGAAGATGTAATTGTAGCATCAGACACCAGGTCAGTCTCCAGAACAAAGCCCAACTACAGAGGAATAGACTCAATCTGACAAGCAGGCAAGGCGGGGGCGGGGTAGGGGACCTGGCTGGGCTCCTCTAGCTTCTTCTCTGTTCCCAGTTATGTGAGCTCACAGAAACCCTCTGCTTTGCCTAAACTAAAAGAAACAGAAAACGCAGAGGTGTGCTGGTAAGAAATAATGCCAAAAATGGCACCGGTGGGTGGGTTTAGAGGTAAAAAGTGCATTTGTGAAAAGTTGAGGTGGATCATGATCATTGCAAACCAGCAGAGCCCTTCCTGTGCACGAGGCATTGCTCTGAGCACTCTATGTGCATCACCCCACTTCGTCCCCACATGGCCTTATCAGGAGGGTGCCACTATTGCCCCCTTTTACAGATGTGGGAGTTGAGGCAGAGAGATGGGTGAGCAGCTTAAGATTACACAGTTGGGGGTAATCCAGCTGGGTTCGAATCCAGGCTGCCTGGCTCTAGAGTACATAGTCTGGGCCACTGCCCTAGGGGGAAGAAAAGGAGAGAGAGCAAAGGCACAGCCCTGGGAGCTTGCGGGAAGGGCTACATGCAGTCACTAAAAGCACCCAGTTCCTGGAGAATCGGCATATGAGGATCTGGGGAGGTGGCTGAATGCTTCTGGGGGACTCCAGCAGCATGGGGGCTGGGCAAAGGGGCCATTTAAAGGGATTCTGATGGAGCATGGCTCTGGGGAGGAAAAGGAGGTGTCTTCAGAGGGGACATCCAGGGGAAGAACAGGAGGCTGAGGGCCACGGGAGGCATGGAGTGGAGGTTCAAGGCTGTGTTTTCTATACTGAACATTGAGAAAGGCTGGACTGAGCATCACAGGCAGGGTCAGGAACCTGAGAAAAGACCCTGAGCTGGAGCCACAGAGGCTGTGAAGACGGTAACTTCCTTCCTTCCTTCCTTCCTTCCTCCCTCCACCTTTCTTCCTTCCATTCATCAATCCTTTTATTCATCCAACCCTCTGTCTTTTCTCCCATCCTTCTTGCATTCATCCATCCATTCTTCATTCATCCATTAAATTATTTAGCAAATATTGGATTGCCTACAATGGGTCAGAGACCCAGGAGCTATAAAGGTCAAAGATCTCCCCCAGACAATGGGGAAACAGTTACAAGCTGGTGGGGAAAGCAGTGGGACAGAGGTGTGCACAGTGATATGGAAAAGGACAAAACGGGGGCACCCTGACTGAAACAGAGGTGAGATGGTAGGATGGGGGTGACAGGGAAAGGCTACTAGAAGACATGGTACTTAAGCTAGGTATTGAGTGGAAGTTAAACTGGCAAAGACGGTGGGGGGAAGGGAGAAGGGCACTCCAGACACAAAGAACCACGCATGCAAAGGCACAGATGTGGAAGAGAACAAGGCCCAGTTGGGGACCTGCAACGAGTCCATGCTGCCTGGAAGGTGGAGTGCTTGTGGCAAGCACTGAGCTGGAGGAGCGACAGGAAAGAGCTGTCTGCACCTGGACGCAGGGGCTTGTTTTATCCCTGAGACAGGAGGGGTTTTGAGCAAGCGAGAAGTCTCTCCTCAGCACACCCTGAACAGTGGGTGTCTTATTTATCTTGCTTATTGTCTGCTGTGCCATCTAGACTGTAAGCCTCTCTGGGCAGGGCGTTTTGTCTGCTTTGTTCATTGCTGTATCCCTAGCTCCTAGAGCATTCCTGGCACAGTAGGCGCTCCGTGAATGTGTGGAGTGAATGATTTGATTTGTATTTAGGAGGCTCAGTTGTTTGGAGCCTGTAAGTGAAGCCGGAAGATGTTATGGGAAACCACAGAGGTGTGATGAGCTGAGAGACAACAGAAAGTTTGAGATGGCGGGGAGGGAGATGAGCCTTTTGGAAGTCCAGGCTCTCCAGAGATGCTGCCCGGTGCTCTCGTGCTCCATGTGGCTGACTGCTCCCTTCAACCCGGCACACAGTGCAGTGAGGGTCCTCTGCAGCTCCAACTCCTCTGTAGGACTGGGAAGGCCATCACTGGTCTGATGTGTACATGTTCATGGCAGTCAGCACATATTTATTGAGCACCTACATATTGTTCTAGGTGCTGGAAATATAGAAGCAAATAAAACAAGGCTGGGCATGGTGGCTCACGCTGTAATCCCAGCACTTTGAGAGGCCAAGGTTAGGGGTTCGAGACCAGCCTGGCCAACATGGTGAAACCCCATCTTTACTAAAAGTAAAAAAAATCAGCTGGATGTGGTGGCACGTGCTTGTGGTCCCAACTACACAGGAGGCTGAGATGAGAGAATTGCTTGAACCCGACAGGTAGAGGCTGCAGTGAACTTAGATCACTCCACTGCACTCTAGCCTGGGTGACAGAGTGAGACTCAGTCTCAAAAAGAAAGAAAAAAAAAGTGAATAAAGCAAAACAAAATTTCTTCCATCGGGCTTATATTCTCACTGAGGAAGACATTATTGATTATGAATAAACACAATAACTAAGTAAATTATAGAGTACGTGTATTGGTCAGGGTTCCCTAGAGAAACAGAACCAATAGGCTATATGTATATCATATTGGAAATGTGTGTATATACATTCTGGATAGGCCCAGGAGGTAAATGATTTTACATATATTTAAAGATAATTATTGTAGAGAATTGGTTTGCGTGATTATGGAGGCTGAGAAGTCCCACAATCTGTTATCTGCAAACTGGAGAGCCAGGGTGCCAGTGGTGTAATTCCAGTTTGAGTCCAAAGGCCTGAGAACCAGAAGAGCCAATGGCGTAAGTTCCAGTCCAAATATGGGAGGAAACTGATATCCCAGCTCAAAAACAGGTGGAGAGAACAAGTTCTTTTGTATCTCACCGTTTGTTCTATTCGGGCCTCCACTGGATCGGGTAAGGCCCACCCACATTGGAGAGGACATTCTGCTTTCCTCAGCCCACCCACCCCAATGTCAATCTCATCAGAAACACCCTCACAGATGCACAAAGAATGACGTTTTACCAAATATCTTGGCACCCCATGGCCCAGTCTAGCTGAGACATAAAGTCAACCATTGCAGAATGTAGAAAGTGGTTATGTAGAAAAAACCCGCGGAGCAGGGTAAGGGGTCCAGCAGTGAGGGCTAGGGTGGTGTGAGGGTGCAGTGTGACGGTGGTCAGGCTGGGCCTCCATGAAAAGGGGGAGGAGTGAGCCCAGTGGACACCTAGGGGAAGAGCATTCTGGGCAGAGGGAACAGCCAGAGCAAAGGCTCTGAGGTGGGAGCTGGCCTTAGGCGCTGTGGCGTGGCTGGAGCCGGGTAGGTGAGGAGGGGCAAAAGAGAAGCTTGGAGGTACCACAGTAGTGTGTGTGTGGTGGGGCAGGCCTGGAGGACTATCCTGGGGACGTTTGCTTCTCTTGAGTGTGAAATGGAGAACTGTTGCAAAGCTTCGCAGTGTCTACTCCCGTATCTTTGTAAACTCACAAACTCTTAAATCTCAGTTTAAGATTTAAATATGAATTCCCAAATGGCAGGCTGGTATCTGAATGATCAGTATATTACCCAAACACATGAAGCCATGTCACTGAAGGGTGCTTCCTAAGCACTTGAGGGGGCAGAGGTGGGAAATGGGACAGACCCAGGAGCTCCTTTCCCAGCAGACCTAATCTCAGCCTCAGCAGAGACTGACGGAGGGCAGGGGAAAGGAAAAGCCACTCATAAGAAAATGATGTCAACTACAGCAAGACAGAGAGTGAATTTTGACTCAGAGGAAAGAGAGTCTTCCCTGGATAATTAAAAGTAACTGGAAGAGGCCACTGGGTGAACATTTAGAAGACCAGGCCTCTCTCGTGACCAGCAAGGACATGGTCCTGCCTGAGCCTGCTGGACCAGAGCAACTCTTCCAGCAATGGCCAGTTCAGAGACCCCGTACACCCGCCTAGTTCCTTTGTCAAAGTCATTTCTGATGTGGGCTGTGACGACAATGTGAAATTATACTCCAGAGTCAGCTGGGCTTCCCGCTCCCCTCCCTAGTTCTTGCTACCCACGGATTAAAGAAAAAATTAACATGGTGAATGTCAAGTCTCTGTCACAGAAATCTCTGTCAAAGAGAGATATTACCAGGGCAAGATGAATGATTTATTCCTCAGGTCCAGAGATTTCAGAGAGGCCTTGAAAGCCGGCTGCTCCGGGAGCTTCCAGGCCTGCTCGGGTTGAAGGGTGCCACCAAGGCGCTTTGTGGGGCGACGTTTGTTGCCTGGAATGGAGAGGAGGGAGACGGGTTGGGAGAGCTTCAGGCCTGAAAGCAAACACACGAACGTCTTCCGGCGCTCACTGTGTCCTGCCGTTGTGGGCTGTCACCAGGGGCGAGGGAGCCTCGAGTGATGCTCCTGACAATGTGGAGAGTTTCACATTTATCTAATTTTCTAAAAGACAATTGTATACCAAGAGATTATTATCAACTTTGTCCCCGTGGAAGTTATCGATGCCCTGACTTCAAGGCTGACAAAGCAATGTGTAGTTCATGACATCTGTCAGCCAGACGGAAGAGAAAGCCATTTCCTACCGGTAAGGAGATTGAAAGGAATTTGGGAGATTAGAACCAGCAATATCATCACTCCCGGGTGAAGGGATGTCAGTCAGGGGCCAGCGGCTTGTTAAGAAGGGAAAAGAGCATTATAGACCTTGACTGTGAAATTGACTGAGCCTGACTTGTATACGCGTGCAGTATTATTAAGATTTTCCCAGACACCTGGGAGGCCCAGAAGAATGGAAAGAAAACTGATTTTCAGATCAAAAGTAAGCTTCAATTCTGGTCCAAATCTGTCACCTTTCTGGAAATTCTCCCTGTAGACCCCAATGTGTGGGCTCTACCCAATCTCATTAATGGCGCCCACAAATCAAGGTTTTGAACTTTTAACTGACATCTTAAATAGGCATACTTATTATTGGAAACGTTACATAAGTTCAGCTCAGGTCTTAATGTCGTCAGCTGACGTTTATGTTCTAATGCAATTTATAATTCTTCACAGAGAGGTTAACACTTAATTAAAGTACTGCTGGAAATTGCCTTTTTGATAAACCTGGGCTTTGTGCTTTCCTCTGCTTGAAGTGGAGAAAACAGTAATCTTCCATGCTCTGCAGGTCTCTCGCTAAACATACTCATTTCAGGACCAGGAAGGAAGCCAAGGACAAAGCGGAAACAGGGTTTGTGGCTCAAAATCCCAATCTCTAGGCCCTCAGAGAGCAGTAGCACTGGTTGAAAACCCTCCTGGCAAGGGAGGCAGTTGACTGGGCCATTGCCAAATGTTGGATTCTTCTTCTTTTATTTTTAGTTGGAAACCAACGAAGGTTGAACTAAAGTCAGATTGCTGGTTTCTTCTTGGGTAAATTACTCTGAAGAGAAACAATATTAGTTATGACAAGAAAACTTGGAAGGCTACAGGCTGGGGAACCAGAGAGATGTTTACATATTGTTCACAAGCTTCTTCTGTGGAGGAAAGCATTCTGTGGCCTAAAAATGATGATTAATCCAACCTATTATTTAAAAAGTAAAAGCAACTATTAATTCAACCCGGAGTAATGCTGTTCTACACTCAGTTAGGAAGCAGGCGGTTCTGAGAAAGCAGTGGGAGGGCCAGGTGGCCGGGAGCTGGGCAGTGGGTTTACCAGCTTCAGGAACAGGAAAAGGATTAACAATCTGGAACTGCAAATAGGAAAATACGTGGCCACATATCTGGAGCCCCTGAGCATTTTCCTGGGCTTTAGTTGATTAAATTTGCTGTAGAGAAAGTTGCCTGTGACTTCTTGTTTTACACAAGGGAAGCATTTTCATGTTATATAATCTTGTTTGGTATCTGTATGTGTTTTTCAGTTTCTTACCTATGCACACCTTGCTGAAAGTGTTAAAAATGAAGGCATAAGAGTTTTACCAGGATAATATTTTTTAAACTTAGCTTTTGTTTATAAAAGTAAAATCTCAGCAAGCTAGTGACCATCAAATTATTGCAAGAGCTAATAGCTTCTCAAAACTTACTTTGAAACAGCAAAGATATTTATATACTGATTATATTAGGCTATTCTCACGTTGCTGTAAGGAAATACCTGAGGCCGGGTAATTTATAAAGAAAAGGGGTTTGATTGGCTCACAGTTCTGCAGGCTTCTACAGGAAGCAAGGCAAGCACATCTGCTTGGCTTCTGGGGAGGCCTCAGGAAGTTTTACTCTTGGGAGAGGGGGAAGAAGGAGCAGGCATGACATGTGAGGAGAGAGGGAGCAAGGCCGGGGGGGGGCCACACACTTTTAAACAGCCAGATCTCGCGAGAACTCATTCACTCTCATGAGAACAGCACCAATGGGATGGTCCTAAACCATTCATGAGAAATCTGCCCCCATGATCTAATCACCTCACACTAGGCCTCACCTCCAACACTGGGACTCAAAATTCAACATGAAATTTAGAGGGACAACATCCAAACTATAATATAGATTAGCAAAAAAAGCATTATATGGCATAAGGAAATGGATCAAATCAAAGGAGATTGAAGATGTGTGCAGGAACAAAGCCTGTCCTATAAATGCCTTCTTATTTGATAATTTTCCATTCATGGAAAATTAGCAATGAGCGGTAAGATTGGATGACTATCATTGATAAATGCCTGGTGGTTATGAAGCTGATGTGACTGGCTTTTGCCTGTTGCTTGTTATTTCTTTAAACACATAATCTGATAATGAACTCATCTGCCTAATACATGTGCCATATTGCAAAGTTATTCAGAGACTTCCAAGTGAATATAGAAGAACCAGAAGATTAAAAAAAATTCTTTTAGCACATCTGAGTTGGAAATCAGAACTCCAGCCAAATCAACAATGAACTAAATGACAACAGGAAACTTAAGGGGAGCACAGTTTTAAGGAATGAGCAAAAGCTAGTACTGCCCTTTTCCTCAGGCCTCTGTTCCTTGAAACTAATCAGAGGGCACTGGATCAGCCCACAACATCTTAAAACTCAAGACAGCAGCAACATAGAGGTGGCATCCCACAGTGGCATCATACAGAGAGCAGTGTCTACAGGGCAGCATCACTTACCAGCCATGTGATCCTGGGCAGGCTACTTAACACCACTGTATCTCAGTTTCTACAACTGTAAAATGGGGATACTAACAGCACCAACCTCACGGATCATTCTGAAAATTAAATGAGTGAACTTATGGAAAGCAGTAGAACAGTGCCTGGCACTTAGCTCAACAAACGTTAGCTCTTCTCATCAGTATTTCGTGTCAACTTGGTTTGTATGCAAGGGTAGGAGAGGCTGGTCTTCAATTGAACCATCTAAACAAAAACTTGCCAGACCTTGGCATTTGGCAGGGCAACTGAGAAAGAGGTTAATTGTTTTAGCCTTTCCAAAAGAGTTCTGGTGGGAAATATCAGCTTTGGCAAATGAACTCGGAACAGATAAATATACTCAGTGTTTTTGGTCACATCCTCTATTATTAGTAAAAGCACATTTCCCTTTGGGGTGAACATTAGGGACAAAAATAAGGCTCTTCAGATTACCACCTCCCTTATTAATGCTGTGCAAACAGTTGGGCTTGCATTGAGCCTGACTGGCAAATGCATCCTCACAAAAGCAAATGTGGTACATTTAGGATCCTATTCACTATGAGCAGAAAAAATGGTGGATTTTGGCGCTGGAAATGTAACGCATGATCTCAGCAGTGGCTGTTAACATTCTTAGATGGGGATTCAGGTCACAGCTCTAAGGGGTCATAAAGTAGGGAGCAGCTGAATGTTATTTTGAGGCTTCCTGAAAGATTTGCAGGCATGTGGGTGCACATTTGCTGCTTATGTACAGGCAGGTTTACTTTTAAAAGCAAATGATTTTGCTGAGCCTATTTCTCAACTTCAGCAGGCAGATATTATATCTTTCAGTGAGTTTCACTGTTATTTGGAACCAGTGAAAGAACAAGAAAAAAAATCAAAGGATTGCTTAATGGCATGATTTCTCCTAAATCCTTTACATCAATTTTGTCTTTCCCAGCATTACTAAGCTTTGTGACTTCTTGTATTTTAAGAGTTCACAAAGCTGAAAAGAATCTTCTTGAGTATTTGGAGTTTTCATCTGAAGAGAATCCTGCAGCACCATGGGTGCCGGGCAAACTTGTTTGTCTAGGAGACCCAGCCATGCTCCAGGAATAGTGGGATGCCCTTCAGTATGAATTCTCAAGCCACTTCACAAATTGGAAAAAAGCAAGTCTCCTCCTTGCCTTCTTCTATCACCCAGATGCATTTCTGCCACGAGCTGAGGGTTTGGGGTTGTCAGTGAAGTGAAGCTCAGTGGATTCTGGCCACATCCCTTGTGAGAAATATCAGCTGCTTCAAAAACCAGTTCATGTAAAAACTTCACATGTAAACCTAAAACAAATGAATTTACCTTTAATGATGGTTTCCGGCTACAAACCTAGCTAAAAAAAATTTGGTTCCATCATATCCAGAGAAAGTAACAACTAACTTACAGCCACCATGATGACCCTTGAAATCTTGAGTGAGTCTGGGGGTACACCATGCTTGGACATTTTAAGGTTAGAGGCGTAACACTGAAATGAAGTTGCCCTGAGAGGCCTTGCAACTCCTTTTCTTGGAGACTTTGAGAAGAGCACAGATTATAGGGAGGAGCAGATACTGAGAGCTGAGGGGACGTTTCTTGCTTCATTCTTTTCTGTGATTCCATAAACGTCAGCCAGAAACTTGCCTTTGTAAATACTCAAGTTACACTGAACACAAACCAAATAACTAGAGGGCTGATTCAGTATTTAAATTGTTCTGAGAAACTTTTAAAAAACTGCTTTTGCATTTATATTTTACAGAGTGAAAAAAGACAACCATGGAAAAGCACAACCAACTGTGACTGATACAAAGTGGAAAAAAACCTGAGCATAACAATGAGAAGCCTCATGGGCGGAATTGCAAGAAGACAGCCTAAGCTCTCCTCGTCCGCATGTGCAATTATGTATGGATGAAAAATTACAGAGGCTAATAATTACAGTAGCAATTGTCCACTTGCAGCAAGCACAATTAGCCCTTTGCTCCTCATTCTGAGAAAGTGACTAATTGTACCCACAGCAAGCCAACTCTCCATATATTTGTTTCAGAGTGAAATGTTATGCTTGCCAGAAAGTCCCACCTACAAGAGCACAGGACTCAGGGCACCATGAGGCCCAGTGCCCAGGGACTCAGGGCTTTGAAAAACCTACCTTCTAGATCAGGACAGGCCCTGCAGTATGTGGGAAAGTGGGTAAAAATACTAATGCTGGAGGTCTTGTGGACTACATCATGCCATCTATATATTAAAAATGAGGAAGGTAAAAATAGAATTCAGGTAATGACAATAATTATACTTAATGAGTACCTTTCATCGGAGATCAGAAATGCCTTCTAGTTAAATTTCACAGCCTCCGATGAGATGTAAGGGGAAAATATTTGCAAGCTAAACTTCACTTTTCAGTCAAAGAATCAGAAGCACTTTAGGCAGCGGTGAATAGCAGTGTGTCTGAAATGGATAGAGGATAATGCTCAGAGATTTCTGACTTCTTGCTCCAGAAATTACATTCCTGCTTGTTTTGTTAAGGTAAACACCTTTTCAAAACAAGGCATGTAATGTGTCAAGTGGGTTATCGATGAGCAAAAAGAGGTCCTCCTACACGCCCCCTGCACCCCCCAACACACCCACCTCCACCATGAGGTGACATTATGTTCTTAGTTTCATTAGCCAAGAATACAAAGTCTTCTGAGATGTGGGGTGAACACTCAGAGCAGGAAGAGATGGCCTATCTCTGGATGACTTCTGTGACCCCCAGATTTTTTTTATGGGGCACACAGCTGCTGACAACACTGTCCACACACTCAGGTCTCTACCAGTTCTTGCTGTGCAGAGATCTAAGACCTGAGCTCACTTCACCATTCTAGAAGATCTTACTCAATCAACCATGCCTTTTCATTTGAGGAATATATCTTTGAAGGCCATTGGCTTCAAGAATGCAGAGTCAGGACCTTGGGGTCCCTGAACAGCCTGTGCCTCCAGCCTTCTAGGGTCCTGGCACAGACTATTCTCTGGCTCGGAGTATGTTTTTTTTTGTCTGGATGTTTTAATGGTTTGGTCAGAGGACTGGATTGCATATTTGTCTGGCCACAGGTCACTCCCTACCCCTGGATGGCTAGTCATATGTTTGTATTTTTTGCATTTGTTGGTAACAGACACAGGTGAATCAACATACAGGACTCTCTAAAGTGTGGGGCCCTGGTGGGGGCTCATCTCACCCATGGCTAAGAGTAGTACCACTGAAGCATGCAGCCTTCTCCTCCTCATTCTCTTTTCTTTTGAAAGCTGGTGAATTCTTTTTCTTCTCCTTCTTTTGGTTAAGTCTCAGTGGACTTCCTCCCCTTCTCACTGCTTGGCTCATTCAGCTTGGAGAGGTCTAGGGTATGCATGGGCTGCCATGGGGAGGTTGAGTGGATGTGGGGGCCTGGTTCTACTGAGGGCAGGGGCTAGTGTCCCACCACCCTCTCCTCTCCTGCTTGCCCTGTCTGTCTGCTTCTGTCCCTTGTACCAGTGTTCCAGATGATGGTGCACGAGCTCTCCAGTGGGCCTCTGCCCAGTTCCTCCCTCTCAACTCCCTTTGTTTATTCTCACCATAAGAGACATTTTTAAATAAAGTTTCTGATATTTTTCTCTTCCAATGCTCAGTAGTGTACCCTCTGTCCAGTACTATCAACTTCACATGCTTCCCAACATCTACAATGTTCATCTCCCACAGCAATTCCCCTAAATTCTACTGAAAAAAAAAAATACTGAGGCACAGATGTCTAATCATCCCCCTTGGCACAGAAGCTCAGATACCAAAGAAATTGTGGCCTCACACCAAGATCCTAAGGTGACCTAAAAGAAAGGAAAAACAGGTATTTTCCTAAGATTTCCAGCTTTGGAGATGCTGGGTGCATTCTCCTTTTCTCTGCTGGCTCTGACCCAGCAAGATCATTTATACCCCAAACAAAAGCATGTCTAAAACACACAAGTCAGATACTTAATGCTTTAGCTGAATTGTCTTGAGACCATTTTAATTCAGTATTCTTGGGAACCATGAACATCCTGAAAATAGTGCCTTATACATTTTTATTTTTCCTAATTTAGTTGAGACACTCAAATACTCTACTGTGTCAGGTTATATGTGTACACCCACTTCAAGTAGGAGTTTCAGAAACAATTGCTTACCTTTTTGCTAATAAAAATGCTATGGTCTTATTCAAGAAAAATATGAAACTTAAGAACACAAACTTTAAACCAATTACTTCCCAGCATATGTGTCCAAATCTATCTCAAGGTCAGATTTGCATGTCCGGGGAACTATTTTGCTCAATTTTAGAAACAGAATTACTCACAGTTAAGAATTTAAAATTTCATAGTCTCATATGAAGGACTATCGAGTCTGTATCCAGGTATTTTTTTACTCATATTTTTCTTCTTTGACCTCTTGACACCCTTTCTAAAGTCAGATCACGGTGTTAGGAGGGCCTTTGTGCCACTCTTACTTGGACGTGACTCTGATGTTGCCTTTGGGATGTAGATTGGTGGGAACGACCCAACTTTCATGTATGCCTGTTCCCCTGGCAGACTGCCTCACTCTACCTTCAGCTGTCAAGTTCCTCTCTTAAATAGACTAAGATATAACATCTTATCAGGATCAATGAGGAAGAACACAGAACAAATCTTGGTGTAGCTTCTCTTGGCCCCTGAAATCTATAATGGGGGCTCGGAGTTGCCAGCAATACTGTCCAGTTCTGTCTAGATCATGAAAGCACAATTCTTGCTAACTTCCATGCTGTTTAATCTCAAGGATTATATCAGTATTTCAGAAACATCCACACTAATAGTCTATGAGCTTTCAATTAAGGGAATGTTGATAAACATCCCTAGAGTCTCCTTGTTCTTAAGCCAAAGTCAGATTTATTGATAGTTGGGTGGTTGGTGTAAATGAGTGGGGTAGAAGTCCGAGGAGATTGGTTGAGGCAATAAAGAGAATTAAAGATATAAGTATAAGGGATCAACTTCATCCTTTGATACTATGTATGACTCATCAATAAGGGCAAGGTTTTAGGGGTGGGGCATTAAATGCATTAATGGATCACATCTCCACATCCACCTTTCTAGTGTTCCAGAAAGCCCCTTTCCTCACAATAACATTTCACCTTATTTCTCCAAGTCTATACAGTGATTCTATTGTCTACCGAATCTAGTGGGAACATCCAGGTCTGGTTGAAGGCCTGCTGTGTTTTGGAGGTAGCTTGCCTCTCCACTGCTCAGTCACCACATTCTGCTGATGTCACAAACTCTATCTCCTCACACAGCAACTGTATTTATTTCCCTGCACACATTTGAATTATGCTGTTTCCCTCGCCCAGAATATTTTCAGCTTTTCTGTCCTATACATTTTGTATCTGGTATTTTCCTGGCATCTTCTTACCCTTCATCTGGAATTTCCCTTTAGGAACTGTCCCTTTCTCTGCTCTCAGCTGAGACTCACTTTACCACACAGAGATGCGTCATGGGCCCTGGGCCTGAGGGAGTCCCACTCAGAGCCAGACTTTTGCTGAGAATGCTGAGACAGAGGCAAGCCAGCTTCCTCCACTAGACCTGAATTCGACAGGAAATAAGGTTCAGAGCTATTGGCTACCATCTTGAAATTGTCAGGCACAAGCCAGCAGGAGAACAGAGCTAACCCAGAGAAAGTGGAGCCAGGGAATGATGAGAGAGGAACATGGTCCTGACACTGAGCCCTGCAGAGGGCTCAGGCTGTGCCTCAACTAGCTTTGGCTTTTTCATTATGTTATCTTTTTATTTTATTATTGTTTTGCTTAGGTCAATTTGCGTTGAGTGATCTTCTTATCCTTCACTATGTCAGTTTATAGGGGTTATGATGATGATGATATGGGAAAATACGTATAAACTATCCAGCACAGTGCCTTCTGCAGAGGAAATACTCAACAAATGTTAGCCATTACTATAATGATGGCAGAAGGGGATTAAATCAATATAATCTTTAAACATTTTAAGTGCAAGTTTTCCCAGCAGTTAAGAATAGTATGAAATGCTTGTTCTGTGCAGTAATGAATGATGAGAGGAACTTGGGAAAGTATGGGGGAAATACATCAAGGTTTGCATCTGATGTTGGACTTCCCTTTGTTATTGTTCTGGAGGATCAGAAACAGTGCTTCATGTGTAAAGATTGTTTTTCATGCTTAAGAAACTCCCTTCAATGTCTTGGATTTTCCGGGACAATTTATTATCTTCTCTTAGTAAGTTAGAAACGTGTTCAAAGACGCTTTCTTTTGTGTGTGAATTTTTATTTTGGAGTCTCAGATGCAGGACAGCATATAACTTTAACATCACAACTAGATGCTTCAGTCTGACACACTCCATTGGCTACTAATCTGAGTTTTCTCACGTCTCCTGTCTCTTGGGACCTTAGAAAAGGACCATTTCCCCAGGTGGATAGCTACCAATCTGGCAGATGCTCCCCAAGTGGGGAATTAACTTGCTCATTATTTCAGATGCATAGTAATTCATTTGCTTTAGAGATATTTTCTGTTGCCTCACAGCAAGATCTTCTTTGAATGCTTAATATTATCTCTCCAACAGAGTTCAAATCCTGGCCTGACCATTCGTTGACTTTCATAATTTTATCAAATAGCTTGGACTCTCACTACCCCACAGCAGCAATATTTGTAAAATGCAGGAAGTTTATATTTTCCACCAGATGTTGGAATATTGCTTTGTACTCTGATATTGATGAGATGTTCCAAAGTAAGTGGTCATTATCACTCTCACTCATTTTTAGCTGAAGGGAATTTAATAATGCTGACTCTAATTTTCTTTTGGTCTGATAATTATAGGGCATGTGGTTTTAGTCCAAATAAAGGTTAACATCTGCCTTAATTTGTCTGGGTCCTTTTCTCTCCAGTGCCTTATATCGAAAACAGTGACTGCCATCACTATAATCATGGAATTTTTATTATTATACATGCTGATATTTTCTATGACACTCCATAAGACACGGGTTTCTCCGGTGCTTACCTTGTAAGAGAGATAATGGTGATAAATAAGTAGGATAAATTTACCAGTCCATCCAAGTGTTCAGCAAGTCTTTCTTGGAGGTTTCTCAAAGGACACTGGTTATAAATGAAATAAAATCATCATGCTTTATTCTAAATCCTGTAGAAATTATTTCTCCTTAGGACAAGTAGACTGGAGGTTGTTAATATTTAAATTCTGGAATTTGGAAGAGAAATTCTTTCTCCTTTAAAAAATGTATGCTTTTAGATTGTGATAAGGATGAGCAAAGACTTAAATGAAGTACAATATAAATCAAAATGAACTTCCAGGAGAAAACAAAAAAATGATTACTAGGATAAGGGATTTGATATATGAGCTAAACTTTCAACAGATATTTAACAGGCTGATTCAATACTGCTGTTGATCCCAAACCTCTCAGAAGTTAGAGTGAGAAGCAAGAGGGATTTAAGAGTTTGAGCCATGACATTATTTATGTAAACTTTAAAAGCATACACACAAAATACTAATAATAGTTCATGGTTACCTGCCCATACTATGAACGTATAAAAACAAGGATGGACATAAAAGCACACTTGTCTTAGGACACTGCTAAGTTCTCAGGAGACAGAGTGGAAAGGGGTCAGAGAAGGCATCAAGCAGGGCTTCAAATGCATTTGTGTTCTGTTATGTCTTTTATTTTGTTAAAAACAAGATAAGGTTTTGAAGAAATACGGCAAAATTTTAAGATGTGTTAAATATTGGTGGATGGCAAATAGTTGTTATAGTGCTATTTTGTGTGTTTTAAATGGTTCACATGAACAGTATTTTTTACAAATTTTAAGAAAATGTACTGTTTATCTGAGTAGACGAATAGAATCACAGAATTGATGACCTGAGAGAGTAAAGTATAGTTATGGTTTATGGTTCATGTTTTATGAATGAGGACACCAAGCCCTGAGAGGTAAAGTGATTTTCTTAAGGTCCCAGGGCCAGGTGCCATCACGATGTCACTCAGGTTCATCAAAGCCCCTAGCTGAGAGCTCTGTCCAACATATATTGCAAGCATGTCTCATTAGCAAAACTTTCCTAATGATGAAATAGGCACTGCTCTCACTCCAAGGTAAGTGACAGAAGAATTGTCACTGGAGACATTACAAACATGTCTCAACATCTTTTTAAAAGGACACTTTGGGCTTGAAGTTAATTCAGTTCAACAAATCTATTGAGTACCTAGTAATTACAAGGCATTGTACATTCTACCCAGGTAAGATTCTTATAGATCTTTTCCATCTGTAACTAACTTTGTGATAGTTTTCCCCTTAACAGGCTTCATCAAGGCAGAGAGACATAATACTGAGCCCAAATGTCCTTGATAAATCAGAGGAGAGGCTAGAAGCCAAAGACCAAGTGGGAAAAACCCCTGGGGCATGGCAGCCTCGAACTTTCTAAAGGTAAAATCTGTTTAGAAACAAGCAGTGATGGGGTTGTCTATGACCAATCTAGAACTTAGATGTTTCCACGTAAATCCATAAATAATAGTGCCATTAGAAGAGTCTGATTTCCAGGGTCTAGAAGTAATAGGTAAGAAATGATCCTTCCTAATTCAACTCATAATCTGTGTGACTGAAATTGATTGTGCAACCATGTGGATCAAGGCAGGTGACTAAAGTGTTAGGAAGGAAACAGTGAAGAGGGGATGGCTCAACAAAGGATGCTTCACATTGGCAAAGAAGGGGAAATAAGTTCTAAATTGTGGAGCTTGTTTAACATAGGAGTTCCTGGCTGTTCATGTTGGCATATATGAGAATAAATTTATTGAGAAAGGTTTTGGAAGTGCTGTCTTTAGGTAAATTCTAACAACAACATTTATTCATATGTGACTGAAACAATTCCCTTTAGGGTCAGTGATTGGAGCAGCTATGTTCTCAAGGGTTCTCCCTCATCTGTGGTCCTAAATCAATTTCTGTGATCAAGGCTGAACGCTGGTTCACCAGTGGAGTTGTTCAGTGTGGTTTGCCCTGCACAAGTTTGGGTTTCCAGGTTCCACGATATGAACCGGTTGAGGAGCTGGTGGGGGTGAGGTGGGTATTCACACAATGAGGCTGGTGTTGGCAATGGGGTAGACTGAGGATGGGAAGAGTACATCCGGGGCCATATGCATTCCTGCAGAGGGCCCTACTCAGCCATCTCCGTGTAGTCTGACAGCAGCGACAGTGGCAGAACCTGAACGTGAGGCGGAGGGGAGGTGCTGTGGAGATGGCTGCACCAACACCCACCCACCCCAGCCCCGCCTCATAACCACCGCTATCCACAAGGTCTCTGGGGACATGAAGGACTGGATATCCAAGGATGTGGTGGGGATGCGATGGGGACCTGGAGGGAAGGAAGAGAAGTGGGCGACCGGATGGATTGATCATACTTCCCAGTTAGCCTAGAATGGTCCTGGCTTATGCTCTTTTTTTCCCCCGAAACTTGTTAAAAGTGTATCTCCTTTCACTCTCAGACCTGTTCCCATTTGGATGATAAATTATATTGTTACCCCAGAGGGATCATGGGGTATAAGACGAGCATATATATGGCCCATCTTAATCCAGCTGAGAACATTAAAGTCATCCCTTGAAAATTTTGGCACTGTGATAGTTTGTGTTCTGACTCACAGCTGAGTTAAGGGGCAAAATGTCAGCATCACCACAATTCCTTACATCCAACTGTTATGGAGGCTGTGAATTTAAATGGTTCCTGTCTTTGAAGCTGCAAATGAGCCCTGTCAAATTCCCAGAGTTGTCAGGGTCCTCGCTGAGATGTGAGTCCAGCAAGGGCAGATGGACTGTTGCCACCAAAATTAGCTCCCTGGCTCTGCAAATGAATATCCTCAACAAAAATTGCTTTTGAAATAATTATCTTCCCATTTAAATATGGAAAGCTGGGCCACATGCATTTTGCAGCATGTTTGAGACTATAATCCTGGAAAATTTAACTGATTATCTTTAAGATCAGCTGACATTGACTTATCGTCCTGGCACAGATGAAAGAATAAATGATTAAATCTGAAAAGAAATGTGGGTATTTTAAAAGAATTGGATTTTTTTTTTGCCAACATAATCATCTTATTCATGTGTTTTTCATCCTCTGGTAACATTTTGATATACAGCCCATGTTCAAGATCAGCAACGGAAGCAGGCACAGAAATGAAATGAAATGAACTTCCACAATGGCCAGTTTTAGATATTCTGGGCAGTTCTCTCTGTAGGCCGGGGACTGCCTAATAATGAAATGAAGGTCTCAGGGCTCACCAGCAAACCACAAAGCAGCTAATTTGGTATTTCTTGCAGAAAAAGAACTGGAAGCTGCACAGTGTTTGTTTAGGAAAGAACTTAGCCAAGTTAGTTGATTAGGGTGTTTCAGGAAGGACAGTTTATACTCCGATAATCGTCAGAATACAAAATAGAGATGTGAAGTGAATTCTATCGAGGAACAGCCTTTTCCAGAAGCCCACATTGGGGCTGGTGGGAGTGTTACACACAAAAGAAAATTGTATCTTCCTCTCCTCAAGACTCCAGGCAAAAAATCCACATAACTGCTGAAGAATGGCGCCTTCCCATACACACACAGACGTGAAAGAATAGGGGACACTAGTTTTCTGTGTGGTCTCAGGCAGGCCTTGCACATAATTAGAAACCCACTGGAGTAATGAAAGAAGGTAAAGCACTGTAAACCGGGTGCTGGGCTTGCAACTAGAAAGGGAAGGTCCATGCCACTTGGTAGGAGAAAGTTCACAGGGAAAAAAGAGCTCCTGACCTCTTCTGATAATTCTCAGATGAAGGTGGAGACTGGCCTGTCATGTCTCTAGCCATCCAGAGGCCAAAACAGGAGAGCAAGATCTTCTGGTGCGTGGATGCTGAAGAAGAAAGAAACAGCAAAAGAAGGAAGCAGAAGAGGAGGAAGAGGAAGAAGAAGAAAAGAAGAGGAAGAGGAAGCAGAAGAGGAAGAAGAAGAAAAAGGAGGAGGAGGAGGAAGGGAGACAAAGAAGAGGAAGAAGAAGAAGACAAAAGAGGAGGAGGAGGAGGTGGTGGTGGCTCTTAAGAGGGAAACATTGCTTTTGAGCCTTCTGCCAGCTTAGATATTGTGAGAGTGAAGGTGGTGACCCCAAGTGTTGTGACTCATGTGTTTATGGATCATTGAGCTGTAGCTGCTGGGAATGGGCCCCAGGGTTGCAGAAATAATGATGCCCTCAGCTCAAGGCCATGGGGCAGCCAGATCTCCTTGGTGGTGACCTCAGGCCATGAACAGTGGCATCCTTGCCCCAGCGTGCTGCTGAAATGCCATTTCTATGTGTGCTAGTGAAGTGACCAAGGCTGGGAAGCCCTGAAATAGTGCCTTCCTCTGAGTACTTCCAGGTGATAGTGGGGGTCAGGGGTGTCGAGGATGAGGAGTTTATTTCTGCTGTGGTCCTAACTGTGTTCCCAAGAAAGATAAGTGAGAGTCTTAACCCCTGGTACCTGTGCATGTGACCTTATTTGGCAATAGTCTTTGCAGATATCAGTAAGATCTGAAGATAAGATCATCCTGGATTTAGGTTGGGCCCTAAAGCCAATGACTGGTGTCCTTATAAGAGAAAGGAGAGAGAGATTTGACAGGTGCAGGGAAGAAGGCCATATGACGATGGAGGCAGAGACTGGAATTATGCAGCCATAAGCCAGAGAATGCCAGGACCCACCAAAAACTGGAGCAGGCAAGGAGGGATTCTCCCTAGAGTCTGGAGGGAGTATGGCCTTGCCAGTACCTTGTTTTTGGAGTCCTGGTCCCCAGAACTGGGAGACAGTAAATCTCTGTTATTTAAGCTAACAAGTTCATGGTCATTTCTTGCAGCATTCTTAGGAAACTAATTCGACTTCTACCTTGCCATCTCTTCTTTCTGAACAACTTGAGTATGCATGGACTCCACTCTACTGTCATCCATCCCTGCCTTCTTCCCCTCACTCCTTTCCTTCCCTCTCCCTTCCCCTATGTTCCCCTCCTCTCACAGAGGTCTCCATTCACTGCTCTGTTCTAGGTATTGCTAATCTGTGGGACTCCAGGCATGGGTAGACACGGCTCCTGTCCTCAGCTCAGTTTGGTGGAGGAGATAGACCTAAGCAGGTCAATTCAAGGGCGGTAGGTGCTGGAGTTGACATTGGTACAAAACGCTGTGGGAGTCAGAAGAGGGAGCGATTCATTCTGTGGGTGTAGGGGAAGTTTTCCCAGAGGTGGGAGCATTTGAGCTGCACCACTGGAGCATGAGTGAGATGAAGAGAGTCAAGTGGAAACAGGCACTCTAAGCAAGGGGAAATGTCATCTGAGGTGGATCTCTGATGGGTGAGTCATCAGTGACATATCCCTTACTTGTGCTTCTTTCTATTCCTGTGACATGTGATGAAATGCTGGGCTGCTTCGTACATTCCATGACCTATCTTCCTCTAAGGTAATTTCTGGGTTCACAGTCTGGACGATTTTGGGCACAGGAATCGATTACAGCTCAGAGCTGTCCCAGGAAGTGTGGTCTGCTCTTGGCCTGGTAGGCCCAGAGGTGCCATATTGAATCTAGGACTTCTCATGAATTTGTTCTTGTTGGAAAGGAGGAGAGCAGAGTCAGCATGGAAGAGAGTCCCTGGGTGCACCTGCACTCTGCTGGGATCATGGGGTACAGACCAGCATTCTCAAAGGGTGTAGTGATAGATACACAGAAAGGCACTGTGGATCCTTCTCACCTAGAGTGGAACTGACCCACTCTAAAAGTTCTCTACCCCAAGGGGAATGGAAAACTAGTAAGACAGCCTCATTTTTAAATTAAAGTAGTTGAATGCTGAGACTTTGGTATTATCCACTTTTGAAAGTATGCTTTTGACTTTTAAGTTGTATTTGTGTCTGGGTTTAAGAACTTGCACTTGACTTTTCAGGTATTCTGCATTCAAACTAGAGACAGGTTGACTTTGTCCTGAAACACTAGACTGTGGATGATGCTCCAAATATGCTAATTTAAGCCAAAGTGTATTAATTATGGCCCGCACCTTGAAGCCAGGTCACCTTTCAATAGACAGGAGTCAGCTTAGAGTAGGGCGGGTCAGGGTGAGGGAAGCACGACACTAAGTCCCCAGGGAGACATTGGCTCCTCACATAGTGTAAAATCCCTTGGTGTATAAGGTGCAAGTCCTGGCTTTTCTCTCGTGTGTCTTGGAGTAAATTAGTAACCCACTTGTGCTTCAATGTTCTCATCTGTAAAAAGGGCATAATATTAGTATCATCTTCAGGTGCTGTGAAATTAAAATGAGTTAATGCATGTGAAGTGCTGCGTGCTGCCTGGCATGAGGCCAGCAGTCATTGAAAGCTCTGTTATTATGAAGACCATGGCTACTTTCTGCAAAGAGTCAAATGAGATGATGTAGGTGAAGTGTCTAGCATAGTGTGACCACATCCTAGGCCCTCAACAAGTATGAATGCCCCTTTACCTGAAGGCACTTCCCAGCTGACCTGGAGTCGGAGGGAAGGACTCAAGGCGCATAATGAACAAGAGTCTAGAACAGGTGTGGAGCAGGTGCCGGGGATCCATGTCACATCTGCTCAGGGCAGCCCTGGGAGCCTGCCTGGCCACACAGAAGGGGGTGGCTCTTCCAGCACCCAAAGATGCCACGCCAGGGAGATGACAGGAACCATCACCAACTGCTCCTGCTCTAGGCCTGGCAATGGACAGAGCCACCTTTAGTGGCAAACCCATTTCCTTAGTGCTGTTTCTAGAAACTATCATGGGTGCTTGCTAAAGAGCATGGGGCTCAGGTCCTATGCCTGTGTTGGGGGTGTGGGGTGGTGTTGTCAGGGGTGTGGGGGGTGGTCCAGGCTGGTCCAAGGCAAAAGCTACTGGAGGAAACAACATTGAGCATTGAATTAGTGCTCACTCCTGCATCTCACTGGATTCTCATATTAACCTTCCATGGTGGATATGAATATCCCTGTTTTTATAAAAGAGGAAAGGAAGGCTTAGAAAAGACAGTGACCTGCCCAGAGCCACCCACCTGATAAAGGCAGAGCTGAGAATCAAACTCACTCTAACTCAAAGCTTCAGTTTCTTTCCCTCCACCAAACTGCCTCTCTGCTTTCATATCCCCTTAATGATAAACACACACTTCTGATTTTACCGTGAGATATTTTTCTTCAAAATTTCATTTTAAAGAGAAAAAACAATAGTATTTTTTGTTCAGTTAAATAAGAGCTTTTTATTGTGCCCAGAAGAATATATAGGAAACTTGGAGGATAACGAAATTGAACATACAAACTTTCTAATTTACTAAACATACCATATCCCTGTAAAGAACTTACCTAATTTTGCTTGCAAAAGAGGAATAAATTGAGAAATTATAGGAAAAGTATGTTTTCCTTGTGAATCTGGAACAAATTGAAACTAGGATATTATCTATAGGGAAAAATACTTTAGGGAGAGAACTTCTGAATTGTTTTAGAGATTCATTTCTGTGCCTTAACAAAAACCTCAAATTTGCATGAAAAGAGAGATGATAAGAGGAACCTGTAGAATTTCGGCTAGATCCAGACTCTCATCCTCAGCACTCCTGGCATTTGGGGCTGGATGATTCTTTGTTGGGGAGCTGTCTGGTACATTGTAGGATGTACCGCAGCATCCCTGGCCTCTACCCATTAGATGCCAGCAGCAACTCCTTGGTCAGGACAACCAAAGACATCTTCAAACATTGCCAGATATCCCTCTGGGGCAAAATCACATCCTGTTGAGAACCACTGAGCTAGATGAAAAAATGTTATCATCAATTAATTTTCATGCTTATTCTCATGGTTTGTGGCATTATATCAAGAGCACATCTGCTTCCTGGCAGTTCCCAAGAGGCACCGGCAGAACAGAGAGACCTTTTCATGATGGGATCATATTGGGCCTCTCCATTCTTCATTCTTCTTAAAAAATAAAAATAAAAAAAAAGCAGCTTTATTAAAATATAAATCACACATTATAAAATTGCCTCTTTTAAAGAGTAGCATTCAGTGGTCTTTAGAATATCCACAGAGTTGTTCAACCATTACCACTACTTAATTTTAGAACATTTTCCTCACCCCAGCTCCTGGCAAACACTCATCTACTTTGTGACTCTGGATTTTCAGGGATCCATTCTCCAGTGCGAGATGCCTGGCTTGAAAACCAAACAGCTGATACTGATAGGGTTCCTTCCCTTGACCCAATTGCTCCCTACCCTCCCTTAGGAGTTTTTAAACTTGCTTTAAAATCTGGTTTAAAATTCTCCCCTTCCAGGAAGCATTCCCCGGTTTCTTCCAGGCCTGACTGTCTGATCGTTGCCCCCAGGGCCTCCAATTGCAGCTACTCATACAGAAGAGCTTTAAAGAGGCAGATGCCTTCTGGCCAGGCCTGCAGCTGCCATTGTGCACTCAGGCCAGGCACAGGAGTCAATACGGTTCGTTGGCTGATTTGCTCTGGGCCTCAAAAGCTTCTTTGCTTTGTGGGAATTAAAAAAAAAAAACAAAAAAAAACCAACAGAGTATATTGAGTAAGGAGCTAGGCAGGCAGGTCTGTGGCCCCTCAGATTCCTGGGCTGTCAGTAACTGCAGATCCGTAAGATTGAGTCGCTAGGGCAATGGGCGGAGGTGAAAAAGTCAAGATGAAAATCCATGAACGGTTCTAGCTATAACACTCATTCCAATGGGAAGAAAACAAGCAGGAGGTGTTAGTGTCCAAAGGTCTATGGTTTTGTTTGTGGAAAGCCAGAGCAAAGAGCTGGTTTATCTTCGTCTTAGGGCTGCTTTCAACCTGCCACTCTCCAACTTTGATGAGGTGGCAGCAAGGCCTGGGAACCCAACCCTGGGGCCTCTGTGAGAAGGAAGCAGGAAGGGCAGGAAACGACCTCTGCCAAGCATTTGCCATCTGTTAGCACTGGGCCAGAAGGACCATAGCTGAGAACGGAGCATCCACCAAGTGCCCAGTTCAGCTCTAAGTCCTCACATTTAGTTCCCAAAGCAAGCCAATGAGATGGGTGCTATCACTGTGCCCATTTTGGAGACAAAAAAACTAAGACCCAGGGAAATTGAGTAAATTGCCCAAAAGGTCACTGAAAAGTGGTGAGCATGGGGCTCTGGTCCAGGATCTGGGCATGTAACTACTGCCTGGTATCGCTTCTTGGAGGAGCACTGCCAGGTGCTCTGACATGCATAACCCCCCTTAGTTCTCATGACAGCTCTTAGTTCTCACGACATGCATAACTTACCTTAGCTCATCAAAGAAGAAAGCTAATTATGATTCTAGTTATTTACATAATTTAGATGACAATTTTGAAAACACAGTTATACTTCAGAGGTTCATGTCTCTGTGCTCTCATGTGAATATTATTACCTTGTGTCCAAAGGAGGAGCCTGATGCTCAGGGAGATTAATGATCACTCAGCTCCTAGGTGGCACAGCCAGGTTTAAACCCAGGCTAAAACGTGCTCATCCCACAGGGATGCTGCCAAGGACAGTGCCCACGACTAGGTCCTTCCAAAGGTCAGCCTGGAAGCCTTAACTCTTACCCCTTGAAAACAAGAGCCACTGGTTATTAAGGGAAAATGACTTAGTTCTTTTCTTGTTTTCAGGCGAAGGTAAAAAATAGGCAGTGCTCCTAGAAGGATCTGAAAAATTTTTCCTTACAGAGATAGAAAGAATGTAGAAAGAGAAAAATGGTGCTGAATCATAGGATCCTGAAAAGGAGTTAGGAGAAATAAGGATCTGACTGTTTGCATTCCTTGGAAGAATCTTCCAGGACTGAGGACTGGGAAACATGTGAGCTGAGCATGGACAGGAAGGCTGGTGGTCAGGCCATTCTTGGTCAGGATGCTTACACGACACTTACCCCAGGAGGATTCCTACTGCACAGTCATTCCTGTCTAGGACAGAAGCACACCTCAAAATGAAAAATATACATGAACACACCTCAAACCTGAACGGAAGCTCATCAAAGAAGAGAGCTAATTACAGTGCTAGTTATTTACGTAATTTAGATGACAATCTTGAAAACAGAGTTATACTTCAGAGATTCATTACTTTAATCAGGTTGCAAGTAATGAAAAATAACACAGATCAAGCCAGGCTGATTTGCATGAGCATTAAACATATAGGTCAGTATCTATACATAGAGCAAAATGCCAGAGATTGCAAATTATCTTAGAGTCATTCTGGGATAAATGGGATAATGGATCAAAAGAGAAAGTATGAAAAATAAAAATTGATCAGGACAGTTATTTGAATGTGGACTTAGATAGCTCTGTAACTGCTTTAATCACAGTATATAGCTGTAGCATAAAAGAGTATATCTTAGTGAAAGCTTAGTGGGTGGGAACATGGCATGAATAAAGGATTTTATTACCATAAAACCATAAAGTTCAATTTTATGCAAAAATAAAAATGACAGGCAATATAACAATTGGGCTATCCAAGAAAGAGTATCCCACAGATATAATCTACTTTCGGGTTGGCTGTGGACAGTTTGATTGCTTCAGTGGGAGGTAACTAACTGACTACATGGAGTGACTTGCTCTTTCTCTGGAGGTTTTGTCCCGCCTCCAGACTTACATACATGTTGTTCTTCTGCCTGCAGTGCCCCGCCTCCTCTTGTCAGCAAACACATATTCGGCCTTCAGTGCAGAGTGGAAGGCAATCTGGTAGCACAGTAGAAAGAGGGCTTTGGCCTTGGACTCCCAGTTTAGCCACTGTCTGGGTGGCTGGTCTTGAGCAGTTTACCTAACTTCTCTAATCCTCTGTCCCCTGCAACCTCCAATAGGTAACATACTATTAGTCCCCCATCAATGATCTCCTTTGTCATTTTTGCTTTCCTAATCACTATTATAGCATTCACAATTATAGACTACTTTCTGTTTATGTGGATGTAGCATTTGGCTTGCAGTCAGAAGTCTTGAGTTCAAATTCCAGAGCTGCAAGTTACTGGTTAAGCTTCAGTTTCCTCAGCCTGTTGTCCCAGCCTGAGCAACATAGTGAGACCCCCATCTCTACAAAAAATAAAATAAAATAAAATAAATTTACCTGGCCATGGTGCACACCTGCAGTCCCAGCTACAGCTACTAGGGAGGCTGAGTTGGGAGGATCACTTGAGCCCAGAAGATCAAGGCGGCAGTGAACCATGATTACACCACTTTGCTCCAGCCTGGGCAACAGAGCAAGGCCCTGTCTCAAGAATAAAATAAAATAAAATAAAATAAAATAAAATAAAATAAAATAAAATAAAATAAAATAAAATGATGGTAAAGCCTGTCGAGGCAAAGACTGACCACTGATCACCAAACCTGTCATAGCTGGTCACATGACTGAGTAGAGCCAATAGAATATGAGCAGGGATTATGAGGGCCACTGACAGTTCCTGGCCCTTAAAAGCCCTCCATGCTTCCAATCCTGACAAATTAAGGTAGTTGAGAACTGTAACCTAATAAGCCACGTCTTGAAGGCAACAGAGACACAAGATGGGGGAGTCTTAGCCCCGAGTCATCACTTGGGAGAGCTCATCCCTCCATCCAAATAAGGAATATCCATTTTGGGCTTAATGTGAGTGAGACACAAGCATTTCTTGAGAGCCGGCAGTTTATCTGTTACAGCAGCCAGCATTACCTTAACTAATAAATACATCAAAACTATAGAATTGTTGTGAAGATTATAACATCACCTGGCAGGGTTCCTGGTACATAATAGGCCCTTAGCAATGTCTAATAAGTGAATGGACTATTATGTTCTCCAAAAGAGAAAGTAGAATTAATATATATAATGATGTCCCCCATGCTAAGCCAAGTTTAATTTTTTTTTTCTGTCAAGTTAGATACACATAATTGGGATTCCTCAGAGGTTTGTAAGGATGGTACTCTCTTGCGGCTAAATTAGTATAACTTGTAATCAAATTTCTCACAGATTTCCAGAATATTGGTGCTGAATGGGATCTTAGCAAGCAAGTCACACACACAACTTTCTCATTTCACAGATGAGAAGACAAAGGCTTAGAGAGGGTAATTACTCTTGGGTAATCAGGGGCAGAGCAAGGGCTTTTAATTATTTTCACAATAATAGAGAGATTTGGTGATTGCCAAAGTTACAAATGATTATGGCTTAAAATTGAGAAAATAGAAAAGTTTTATTTGATGGAGAAAATAAGATTAACTCTTGAGTAGCCATGGGTTATGTTTTTAATCTTTTATCTATATATGTTGTATAGAGTTTAACAGAGGTCATGGTGTTTACACAATTTTAACTACTGGGCGCCAAAACTTGACCCTGGGCCTCAGGGAGAATTGGGGCTCCCTGGCCACTCTTAGAGGCTGAGATCTCAGAGTAGGATTGCCATGGCCACTTTGACAAAATGACATCTCATAGGGTGAGAGAATTCCTACTTTCTACTTGAGGAGGTCGGGGTGGAGGGCAGGGGTGGTGAGAGTTGGAGCCTGCGTGTTCAGGGTCAAGCCCTCTATCCAGCCTGGTGCTTTGCAATTCCTGCCTGAGTGGCAGGCTTTTTGTCCAGAGGGCCCAGATAGAGTCCCAGGCGTGCAGCTTTCAAAGCCAGGAACCTGGAGCTGTGTCTTCAAGGCTGGGAGCTTCCCCTGCCTACTTCCCTAGCAACTCTCAAACAGTTCTCCCCTCAGTTAGCCTGAATGGTGACTTTTGGGAACTGAGCACTTCTTTTGGCTATAAAGTGAATTCTTCCTGATGGTAATTTGTTAATAACTTCAATAAACCCTAAGCAGGTATTATTCTGTCACAGGTCCCCTTTGGCCCTCAAGATGGTGGATACATCTGGAGAAACTGCCAAGGGAGAGGGCAGAGGGAGGCCCTAACCCCTGGCAAAGGGTGGTTAATGGCCTCTCTGGCAGATGAATCCTGCCCTCACTACTATGGCACCTCCCAATTAGCCTATGAGGGTCAGCAGTGCTGCTTTGGTCACAGAGGAAACCACCGACTGACATTTAGTGACAAGAAGGAGGTTGTTTCATGGAGAGCAGATTTGGGGTCCTGTGGCTCTCTGGGTTTCAGTAACACCTTGGGCCTCATGATTGGCATTGCTCCCTGAGTGACAGAGCTTAGTATTCAAGGGTGGTGTGATGGAAAATTGAGCCTGGCTTCTTTATGCCATCATGAATGTCTTGTTTCCTGCACTTTTTTTTTTTCTGTCTGAACATCCCTCTCCCACTGACTTCACTTTCCTTGCCAGCTGTTTCTCAGACTTAGTGTCTACAATGATGTAGGACATATCTGTAGCCCATACAAAGATGAGCTGCCATGTGGCTCCTCCTCAGCATGGAGTCACATTCAAAGTACAATCTATCACTCCAAAATACTTAAAAGTAAGTCGAGTCTTCACTATAGCTTATTGAGAAAATGCTGAAGATACATACCAGTTGTAATGCATAGAAAACTAGAAATTCTTTCTCTCCTTCCCCTATACCCAATACAGCAGCTTCTCCTCTACCCCACTGCAGTCTCTCTCCTTCCTTCCTCCTCTTGTTTTCCTAACCGTAGGTGGGGGCAGGGTCCCACATTCCCTGCTCTTTTACATATATACTCTCTGCTCTTTCTGAAACAAACCTAGCCCGGCTTTGAGGTTCTCCCCCACACAGCTTCTGTTATGCTCTTAGAAAAAGCCCAGAGCTCTCTCAGGCAGGGAAGAGGGCAAGGCTCTGAATATTTATATGTTAATATTTTTCCTTGTCTCATAGCTTAAATTCTTCCCTTCAGTTTTAGTTGTGTTTTATTGCAACACAGCTTCATTTCCATGATGGATGCCTTTGCAGGGGGTCTGCTTAGACATGGATCAGGCTCGCAGAACGGAATAAATAAGGTGGTGACTGACTTCAAGACACTGAAAACAAAAGCCCATGGCACACAACAGGAGCCAGTGAGTTGTTTCCAAAACCATTTGGACAGTTCCCTTTTGCCTCCAGAGTTATTTTTCCTTTTGCTCTCCTCTTTATTTATTTTCTTCTCCCATTCTCCCTTTTCTTTCCTTTCCGCCCTCCCAAGCTGTCAACAACAGCTCCCCTAGACTCTGCCTAGCACAGAATTTTGCTGACTTCTGAGAAATTCAAAAGGCAAACCTGCAGGGCAAAGAAAGTGAGTTTAAATGTATAAATGTATACTGAATTTCATAGACAGGGAAAGGGGAAACCCACCCTCACCTCCTGCAACTGGAAGTTAACACTTCCAGCCAAAGAGAAATGTGAAAATGAAGCCTTCACAGTATTGCAGACAAAGGAGAATGGATATCGTGCTTTTAATTGGCAAATGTGACACTGTCTCCCATGAGGATTGGAGTGGGATGGTGGTGATGGAGAGAGGGAAATGGCTTAGAGTAAAAAAGAAAAAATCAGACAGGGCGATTTTATGTGAAAAATGCAACTGTAGCTGACACGATCACGTTCTTGGTACAGGAGGGATTAAACCACTTAGAAAGCATCTGTAAGGAGAGGTGGGATGGGAACATCAGGTCAAATGCTGCCCGAGGCACGTTTGAGGTCAGATACATACTGGTCTGGGTCAGCCCCCAGTTTGCAAGTGGCAGCTTCCTCTAACTACGAACATAGCAGCTGTCCGATAATCACTGGCTATTGATTGACTAATTAATTAAACATATTCATGGTGTCATTTTAGGAAACTTGGGAAAAGAAAGGAGTGTTGCAGGGAGATCTGAAGCAAAGAAGAGCAGTTGGGAAGAAGCACATAGAATCTGTCTCCCTGCGCTCTGGGAAATGATTGCTCTCCTTTCGTAGCTGTAGCCACCACGATCATCCCATTCAAAGGGGTTTCCTCTGTTGTTGAGCCAAGTGGCCTGCCCCCCATTTCCCCAGGTTCTGCTGGCTAAGTTCACTTCTAGCCCCTCCATGCCCCTCTACCTTTGCCTCAGCAGTCCATGACAAGGACAGAAGCAAGCTGTGGTCTCAGGCCCCAACCGCCTCCCTCCTCTCCCACATTCAGAGGCAGTACCTATCATGGACAGCGGCTTTTGTCAGAGGCTGCCCACACTGGAAACTGAAGCATGACACCTCAAGCCTAAAAACCTTTCCTCATTAACACTTCCTCCTAAAGCACACTGCTGGCATCATCATGGGCATGCAAGCCATTTGCAGCCGAGGTGAATGAGGAGTTTTGGCTCCTCTTTATGTGAAACTATCTTTGTCATAAGGCTGGCTTGACAACAGTGAGATTTCCCAGTGAGGCTATTCCCAGGTCCATTATGCCACTTGTCTTTGTAGCAAAAATGTGTTGTGTGCTTATTACATGCTTATGGGGCTAAGTGCTGAGACTAAAAAAGGTGAACCAGATCCATTCCTGGCCTTTTAGAAGTTCAGAGTCTAGACACCAATTCAAATTATTGCAATACCAATCCATGGCACCAGGTCTAATGTCGGCTCTGTTTAACCGGCTCCAGCCCTTCCAGGGCCTAAGATGAGAAAGCAGGACAAGCACTCCAGGCTGATGGGTGCCCTTTCTCCTTCCCCAACACAGTTGATCTTATTTTTAGTTAATTTTGTCACTCTTAACCTTATTTTGCCATCTTGAAATTTGGCCATCAGCTCCTCCCTTGCCTTCGCTCCCTCACATGGAATCACCAAATTTGTTGGTTCCATCTCAGACATGTTTTTGGACTCTCTCCCATGTCTTCCAATCCCTGGTCCCTCTTCCTTCCTGGCATTGAGAGCTGACAGTGGTCAAGTGTCCAACTGGTCTCCTTGCCCCCAGGCTCTCCCTCCTCAGTCCTTCTGCCATCCTGCCTACATGGTTATTTTCCTAAAAATACAAATCAGATTGCATCACTCCTCACTTAGAGACAATCACTGACTCTCAGCTTTCAGCGTGACTGGGCTTTGCACCATCTGCAGACACTTGGTGGAGGAGGGGGTATTAATGGCGTTGCCTGGCCTAGGGAGAAATGTGAATGGAAGGGAGGGGGACTCAATCTCGGGATAGGATGGGCAACGGCAGGGCTCTCATCATGATTGCATATTGAGACCACCTGGGAGAGCTTTGATGACCACAGATGCCAGAGCTGTTTCACCTCCCCACCACCCCCAGCCATTGGACCTGAGTCTGTAGGTGAGATCTGAGCACCTGTAGATTTATAAAGCTCCCTGGGATGAGTCATGTCACAAGCCACTGTGCTGGGGACCTCAGCAGGCTCTGCATTTTGGGATGGATTATGTGCTTTGAAAAGGCACCCTCACATCAGCTCCACCTCATGGAAAGGGAGGCACCCTTGTCTCTCCACGGTCTTTTGGCTCATGGTCCCAAACCAAACAGTGACTGGTGGCCCATGAGGCCATCCCAGCCCTGATTTTGGCTCTGCAGCTCCCCAAGCTCTATCCATCTGATCTAACTTACCAAAAGCCAGGCTGTTTCACAGATAATATAACGCTTAACCAATTCCTCAGCCTCAGTGTACTCTGTTCTCTATAGGGAGTTAATCTACAACATTTTAGTTGTTTCCTTAAAATAGCATAGTGGTATATTTTATGAGCACGACTTGAACCAAACACAATCTTTGTTTGCTTCAGGCTTGATTTGGAAAACTTCTTGATGTTCTGGGTTTTGCAATACTTCAGCAGTGTTAGAAAATATTTAGATTTGCTTCTAGGTGCTCTTTTGGGGAGGTGGGGATAAATCTGGTCGATCTTGTAGTTCATTAAAAGAGTATTGTCTTTTCCACTCAGGGTTCAGCAAATGTGTGTGTGTGTGTGTTTGGAGTGGGGGTGGTTTTATCTGATTATTGGCATTTTAATTTACTTCTTATTAGGAAACACACATTTCCTTTGATGGTAACCACAACAGTGCTGCTACACTAAACCACTCCATGGCTACAAAAAATGACAAAGTGTCGGAAGCCTCCTATTTTCTTTGAGGATGGTAGACAAGCCAAAGACTTTTTAATTTTGTTTTGTTACATAAGTCTCTGCTACTGGCCTCAGGCTAGTCCAAACAGCCTCATTATTCAAGTCAGGGCCAGCCAGGCTTTAGGCGAGGCTGCCTGGGTGGAAACGTTCTGCTCCTTCGTCTCCGTCCTCCGCACTTCATTGTGCACCGCCCCCTGCACGATCCAAGCCTAAAAATACCCCAGTTGTCCACAGAGCCTCGTCTCTGCTGGCCTTGCCTCTTAATGCAGGCCTTTCATTCTGTCTTCATTGCCTTGCCCCTTCCCCCACCTCTTTCACCCATTTTTCCCACCTAATAATTATAAAGAAAACCATTAGCCATGAAACCTTCCCCTCCCCCCTTGCTCTTTTATCTACTTAAATATCCTTGACTGCGAGACATCGAGTACAGCACATTCATTAATTTTTAATCTGTCTCTTCTTGTGGTTACTGTGTTCCAGGGACTGAAGGACCTCGAACAATGGTCTCTGAAACCTTGGGCTGAACCTCTTTTGTTGTAGGCAGGGAGGTAGCAGAGGGCATAATGGAGTCTGATCAAATAAATATCTGTTATCTGAAATAGCCTGTTCAAGGTGAATATGGATTTTCATCACATTAAACTCAAGCTTGTGAGACAGGGTTTTGGGCCTGAATATTATTAGCAAACAGAAAACTAAATTTTGAGAGATGATAAACTGAAAGAATTATTCCTCGTGGGAGAGCTGTTCTGGAGGCAGCCCAGAGGACTCTGAGGGCAGACAGCTGCAGAACCACAGGGCCCCCTCATTGCTGGATCAGAGAAAGGAAGTCCAGGGATGGCCTTATGGAGAAGCTCTTGTGTGCTATTGGTGCTCCTGGGGGGCCTGCCACAACCCACTTCTCCTTTTGCAGTGCACACTCTCCTTGGAGGATCTGATCCACTCTACCCCTAACTGTCTGTGCCCTCCGCAACTGGTTCTCCAACCTGCTTTCTCTTCTGAGCTGCAGAACCACATATGCAGTGGCTCCTGGGAATCCCCAGGAGGGAATCCCCAGGTAGGTCCAGAACAGAACTCACTCTCCAGACATCCCAGTCCTGCTTCAAGCATGCCCTTCTCCTGAGTATTCCTCTAATAATGGATGGTACCATTGCCTATCCATACTCATAGGCTGGGGACCTCGAAGCCTTCCATGGTTTATTTTGTCCACTATTTTGCCCAACAATTTGGCTGTGAAGCCTCGTAATTGTGTCTCAGATGCATCTCTCGAGTCCATCTGAACCCTCTGTTGTAGTTCATTCATTTTCCTTCCCTTGCCTTCCAGCTGAGCTTTTCAACACATACACACGTTGCACTCTGGCCTGTCTGCTACACTACCATAATGTTCCACAGCACATGTCCCATCAGGCCACGGATGAAAAACCTCCCAGGCTCTTAGAAGTCTACAGAATAAGGTCTAAACTTGTCTTCACAGCTTCTCAGACTCTTCACGATCTGGCTCCAACCTGCTTTCTTGGCCTTATCTTCCAGCCTCAACCAGCTACACACTCTGTTGTCTACTTGCTGAGCTCACACAGCTCCCTAGATTCAAGTTTCTCCTACCTGTCACTTGAATTCATATAACGGCTGATATGGTTTGGCTCTGTGTCCCCACCCAAATCTCATGTCAAATTGTAATCCCCACATGTCAGGGGAGAGACCTGGTGGGAGGTGATTGAATCATGGGGATGGATTTCCCCCATGCTGTTCTCGTGATAGTGAGTGAGTTCTCACAAGATCTGATGGTTTAAAAGTGTGGCACTTCCCCCTTCATTCTCTCTTTCCTGCTGCCATGTAAGACATGCCTTGCTTTCCCTTTGCCTTCTGCCACGATTTTAAGTTTCCTGAGGCCTCCACAGCCACGCTGAACTGTGAGTCAATTAAACCTCTCTTCTTCATATATTACATAGTCTCAGGTAGTTCTTTATAGCAGTGTGAAAACGGACTAATACAATGTCCCTACTCCATGCTAACCAATGTGTTAAGCACCATGGATTCAGAGAGAAGTGAAGCATAGCTCCTGGAAAGGCTCAGCCCCCAAAAGGGGAATATACAAGAATAAAGATAATTGTAAGGAACACCAGGAAAGAGATAGGAACAGTCTGTAGGACTTCACGCAAGGGAGCTCATCGTTCTTCCTGAGAGGGCTAGAGAAGGCTTCTAGAGGAGTTAGCTGTTAAACTAAGACTTGAAAGACAAGTTCAGGCTGGGTCCAGTGGTTCACACCTCTAATTTCTGCACTTTGGGAGGTCAAGGTGGGCAGATCACTTGAGCTCAGGAGTTTGAGACCAGCCTGGGCAACATGGTGAAACCCTGTCTCTAAAAAAAAAAAAAAATACAAAAATTAGCCAGGTGCAGTGGTGTGTGCCTCTAGTCCCAGTTACTCAGGAGGCTGACGCAGGAGAATTGCTTGAGCCCAGGAGGCAGAGGTTGCAATGAACTGAGATTGCACCACTACACTCCAGCCTGAGTGAAACCCTATCAAAAAAAAAAAAAAGAGAAAGAAAGAAAGGAAGGAAGAAAAATAAGTGCAGAGGAAATAACCTAGGTAAAGGCACAGAATTATGAGATGGCAAAGCATGCCCTTGGAAAGGTGAACAGGTCCACACGGCTGGAGTAGAGGGTGCCCAGGAGAGCAGAGTAGGAAATGAGGCTAGGGAGGGGGCTGGGGAAGGAGGAAGCACTGTGTATGTCAGGTTACAACGTTTGTACTTCTGTTTCTATTCTTATTCACAATAAAAATGTGTTATCTGTATTCGTTTCCTATGGCTGCGGTAACAAGTTACCACAAACTGGATGGCTCGACACAATAGGAATTGATTCTTTCACAGTAGTAGAGGCCAGAAGTTCAAAATCAAGGTGTTGGCAGGGTTGGTTCCTACTGGAGGCTGTAAGGGAGAACCTGCTCCATGTCTCTCTCCTAACTTCTGCTGGTTGCTGGCAATCCTTGGTGTTCTTTGTCTTGGAGATCCATCACCGCGACATCTGCCTGTCTTCACCCAGTATTCTCTGCTGCGTGCCTATGTCTAATGCCTCTCTTCTTGTAAGGACATCCGTCATTGGATTCGGACTCATCCTAGATCAATACAAGCTCACTTTACCTTAATTACATCTGCAAAGACTCTATTTTCAAATAAGGTCACATCATCATCACCAGGAGTTAGGAGGTGAGCCTATCTTTTGGGGGAACACAGTATAACCCACAACACCATCCTTGACGCCAACTACATAAGTGTTTTAATAAGGTGCATTAGCTCAGTTCAAAAGGTGTCTATGGAGTGCTTGCTCCATGCCAGGTGCCCTTCAGTGGCACCAGGCATTGAGAGTAGATGTGGGACAAGCACCTTCACTCAACGAGCTGGTTCATATAATGCAAGGTTCTTGATTTAATGAATCCAACCAGCACTGGAGTGTCTACTACAAGGTGAGCGACCCTGCTCTGTATTGCTCAGGACAGTCTTGGTTTATGCCAGTTGTCCTAGTATCCCATCGAGTTAGCTCCCACTCTCACTCTCATTCCTGATTTGAATGATAATTTTTATGGATCCTAACAATAAGGGAGCTACTGTGTTAGGTGATGGAGGTACAAAAGTGAAAGGGTGGGGATGGAGAGGTCCCTGCCCTCAAGGTCACAGCAGGAGGGAAGAAGTAAAGAAGCATTTATAGTTCAGCATAATAAATGCTCACCTTAGGCAGTGACAGGATGCCACAATAGTGCATAGGGGTTTCAATTGGAGTGTTCTTGTCAATTTATTGAAAATCAATTTAATGAAGAACTGGCTTACCTCAAACTGACAGAGAAAAAACTTCTGCTAAGTCTAGGAGAGCTGGCTTGAGTGGCATTGCTCTGTGACCCTGCTTAGAGGAAACTCTCTCTCTCACCTTCCTTTCTTAGTGTGGCCAAGAGCTGGGGTTGGGGTTGGGGGCATGTGAGCAGGTGAAGCAGGACAGACATGGTGGGGAGCCAGCCTCAGGGGCAGAAGGCTATTGCTGTGGAGGGCCAAGGCCTCTGCCTACCTCTCAACAGGCTGGAGATATCAAAACTAAATATTGGGGCAAAAATCTCCAAAATCTGTTGAAACCACCTATGCACCAATATGGCTATAATCTCTGTAGATGGTTTGTGGACATTTTTGATAACTTGATAAGTTAGCAAATTAGCTTTTGGTAAACTGTTTTTTTGTTTGTTTGTTTGTTTTTTGTTTGTTTTTTGCTTGTTTGTTTTTTGCTTTTGAGAACTGACTATTGGAAAATGGGTAGGTTCAGGTCACTGGATATCAATAAAGAAAATATGGAACATTTGAGGCAAAATGGTTAAAAAGCTTGGACCATGGGTGCAGTTGAGCTGAGTTGGAATTCTGGCAATTTTATTTAATAGCTGTGTGACATGGCAGTCAGTTAACTTCCTGGAGATTGTTTCCCAAACTGGGAGAGCACTGTCTAAAGTTTTTAGAGGATTGAATTTGCTGCTATTTGTAAAGGCTCTTCCTAGAATGCCAGGTTCAGAGCACATGGCAGTTGTTACTAACATTATTATTATCTTACTAGATCAGTGTTTCCAATCCCAAATTATTGGCTGGCCAGTGCCTGAGGACGCCAGCGGCCTCAGCTGAGAGGCAGCTGAGAGGAAGTCAGGAGACTTCCAGTGTGAACCTGGGGGGACTAGTCCCAGCCCCAGAGATCCTGGCTTAGTTGGTCTGGGATGGCCTGGTCGTCAGGTGGTAAACGTTTCCTCTGGTGATTCTGATATGCCACAGAGTCTAAGAACCACTGTACTACACCTAAGGGGCTTTGTCTGTCTGCCTCTCCATCTAGAGTGGGCCCATTCTGGGGTGGGGTGAGAAACATGTTTTTCCCTGCCCCTGGCCCTAAAAGGGCTGAGAACCAGAAACTCGAGGGGTCAGTTTCAATCCCGATGCTGCTCAGGACTGTTTGCGCTGGATGAGGAGCAGAAGGGTTCAGGAGAGTACTCGACGCACAATACTCAGACCTCTCAGAGGGAGAACTTGGCTTCCTCCTGCAGAACGGTGTCAAGAAGAAAATTCTCGGGGGAGGAGCCAAGATGGCCGAATAGGAACAGCTCTGGTCTACAGCTCCCAGCGCGAGCGACGCAGAAGACGGGTGATTTCTGCATTTCCATCTGAGGTACCGTGTTCACCTCACTCGGGAGTGCCAGACAGTGGGCGCAGGTCAGTGGGTGAGCTCACCGTGCGCCAGCCGAAGCAGGGGCGAGGCATTGCCTCACTCGGGAAGCGCAAGGGGTCAGGGAGTTCCCTTTCCAGGGGTGACAGACGGCACCTGGAAAATCGGGCCACTCCCACCCGAATACTGTGCTTTTCCGACGGGCTTAGGAAACGGTGCCCCAGGAGAATATAGCCCGCACCTGGCTCAGAGGGTCCTACGCCCACGGAGTCTCGCTGATTGCTAGCACAGCAGTCTGAGATCAAACAGCAAGTCGGCAGCGAGGCTGGGGGAGGGGCGCCCGCCATTGCCCAGGCTCGCTTAGGTAAACAAAGCAGCCTGGAAGCTTGAACTGGGTGGAGCCCACCACAGCTCAAGGAGGCCTGCGTGCCTCTGTAGGCTCCACCTCTGGGGGCAGGGCACAGACAAAAAGACAGCAGTAACTTCTGCAGACTTAAATGTCCCTGTCTGACAGCTTTGAGGAGAGCAGTGGTTCTCCCAGCACGCAGCTGGAGATCTGAGAACGGGCTGACTGCCTCCTCAAGTGGGTCCCTGACCCCTGACCCCTGAGCAGCCTAACTGTGAGGCACCCCCCAGCAGGGGCAGACTGACACCTCACACGGCCGGCCAGGTACTCCAACAGACCTGCAGCTGAGGGTCCCGTCTGTTAGAAGGAAAACTAATAGAAAGGACATCCACACCAAAAACCCATCTGTACATCACCATCATCAAAGACCAAAAGTAGATAAAACCACAAAGATGGGGAAAAAACAGAGCAGAAAAACTGGAAACTCTAAAAAGCAGAGTACCTCTCCTCCTCCAAAGGAACGCAGTTCCTCACCAGCAACGGAACAAAGCTGGACGGAGAATGACTTTGACGAGCTGAGAGAAGAAGGCTTCAGACGATCAAATTACTCTGAGCTACGGGAGGATATTCAAACCAAAGGCAAAGAAGTTGAAAACTTTGAAAAAAATTTAGAAGAATGTGTAACTAGAATAACCAATACAGAGAAGTGCTTAAAGGAGCTGATGGAGCTGAAAACCAAGGCTCGAGAACTACGTGAAGAATGTAGAAGCCTCAGGAGCTGATGCGATCAAATGGAAGAAAGGGTATCAGCCCTGGAAGATGAAATGAATGAAATGAAGCGAGAAGGGAAGTTTAGAGAAAAAAGAATAAAAAGAAACGAGCAAAGCCTCCAAGAAATGTGGGACTATGTGAAAAGACCAAATCTATGTCTGATTGGTGTACCTGAAAGTGACGGGGAGAATGGAAACAAGTTGGAAAACACTCTGCAGGATATTATCCAGGAGAACTTCCCCAATCTAGCAAGGCAGGCCAACATTCAGATTCAGGAAATACAGAGAACGCCACAAAGATACTCCTCGAGAAGAGCAACTCCAAGACACATAATTGTCAGATTCATCAAAGTTGAAATGAAGGAAAAAGTGTTAAGGGCAGCCAGAGAGAAAGGGCGGGTTACCATCAAAGGGAAGCCCATCAG
This sequence comes from Pongo abelii, assembly GCF_028885655.2. Taxonomy (NCBI): domain Eukaryota; kingdom Metazoa; phylum Chordata; class Mammalia; order Primates; family Hominidae; genus Pongo; species Pongo abelii. The sequence goes on along the minus strand of NC_071990.2, from coordinate 89,246,138 downwards.
ACTAACAGCGGATCTCTCGGCAGAAACCCTACAAGCCAGAAGAGAGTGGGGGCCAATATTCAACATTCTTAAAGAAAAGAATTTTCAACCCAGAATTTCATATCCAGCCAAACTAAGCTTCATAAGTGAAGGAGAAATAAAATACTTTACAGACAAGCAAATGCTGAGAGATTTTGTCACCACCAGGCCTGCCCTAAAAGAGCTCCCGAAGGGAGCACTAAACATGGAAAGGCACAACCGGTACCAGCCACTGCAAAATCATACCGAAATGTAAAGACCATCGAGACTAGGAAGAGACTGCATCAACTAACGAGCAAAATAACCAGCTAACATCATAATGACAGGATCAAATTCACACATAACAATATTAACTTTAAATGTAAATGGACTAAATGCTCCAATTAAAAGACACAGACTGGCAAATTGGATAAAGACTCAAGACCCATCAGTGTGCTGTATTCCGGGAACTCATCTCATGTGCAGAGACACACATAGGCTCAAAATAAAAGGATGAAGGAAGATCTACCAAGCAGATGGAAAACAAAAAAAGGCAGGGGTTGCAATCCTAGTCTCTGATAAAACGGACTTTAAACCAACAAAGATCAAAAGAGACAAAGAAGGCCATTACATAATGGTAAAGGGATTAATTCAACAAGAAGAGCTAACTATCCTAAATATATATGCACCCAATACAGGAGCACCCAGATTCATAAAGCAAGTCCTGAGTGACCTACAAAGAGACTTAGACTCCCACACATTAATAATGGGAGACTTTAACACCCCACTGTCAACATTAGACAGATCAACGAGACAGAAAGTCAACAAGGATACCCAGGAATTGAACTCAGCTCTGCACCAAGCGGACCTAATAGACATCTACAGAACACTCCACCCCAAATCAACAGAATATACATTTTTTTCAGCACCACACCACACCTATTCCAAAATTGACCATATACTTGGAAGTAAAGCTCTCCTCAATAAATGTAAAAGAACAGAAATTATAACAAACTATCTCTCAGATCACAGTGCAATCAAGCTAGAACTCAGGATTAAGAATCTCACTCAAAACCACTCAGCTACATGGAAACTGAACAACCTGCTCCTGAATGACTACTGGGTACATAATGAAATGAAGGCAGAAATAAAGATGTTCTTTGAAACCAACGAGAACCAAGACACAACATACCAGAACCTCTGGGATGCATTCAAAGCAGTGTGTAGAGGGAAATTTATAGCACTAAATGCCCACAAGAGAAAGCAGGAAAGATCCAAAATTGACACCCTAACATCACAATTAAAAGAACTAGAAAAGCAAGAGCAAACACATTCAAAAGCTAGCAGAAGGCAAGAAATAACTAAAGTCAGAGCAGAACTGAAGGAAATAGAGACACAAAAAACCCTTCAAAAAATAAATGAATCCAGGAGCTGGTTTTTTGAAAGGATCAACAAAATTGATAGACTGCTAGCAAGACTAATAAAGAAAAAAAGAGAGAAGAATCAAATAGATGCAATAAAAAATGACAAAGGGGATATCACCACCGATCCCACAGAAATACAAACTACCATCAGAGAATATTACAAACACCTCTACGCAAATAAACTAGAAAATCTAGAAGAAATGGATAAATTCCTCAACACATACACCCTCCCAAGACTAAACCAGGAAGAAGTTGAATCTCTGAATAGACCAATAACAGGAGCTGAAATTGTGGCAATAATCAATAGCTTACCAACCAAAAAAAGTCCAGGACCAGATGGGTTCACAGCTGAATTCTACCAGAGGTACAAGGAGGAGCTGGTACCATTCCTTCTGAAACTATTCCAATCAATAGAAAAAGAAGGAAAAAGAACGAATCCTCCCTAACTCATTTTATGAGGCCAGCATCATCCTGATACCAAAGCCTGGCAGAGACACAACAAAAAAAGAGAATTTTAGACCAATATCCTTGATGAACATTGATGCAAAAATCCTCAATAAAATTCTGGCAAACAGAATCCAGCAGCACATCAAAAAGCTTATCCATCATGATCAAGTGGGCTTCATCCCTGGGATGCAAGGCTGGTTCAATACACGCAAATCAATAAATGTAATCCAGCATATAAACAGAACCAAAGACAAAAACCACATGATTATCTCAATAGATGCAGAAAAGGCCTTTGACAAAATTCAACAACCTTCATGCTAAAAACTCTCAATAAATTAGGTATTGATGGGACGTATCTCAAAATAATAAGAGCTATGTATGACAAACCCACAGCCAATATCATACTGAATGGGCAAAAACTGGAAGCATTCCCTTTGAAAACTGGCACAAGACAGGGATGCCCTCTCTCACCACTTCTATTCAACATAGTGTTGGAAGTTCTGGCCAGGGCAATTAGGCAGGAGAAGGAAATCAAGGGTATTCAATTAGGAAAAGAGGAAGTCAAATTGTCCCTGTTTGCAGATGACATGATTGTATATCTAGAAAACCCCATTGTCTCAGCCCAAAATCTCCTTAAGCTGATAAGCAACTTCAGCAAAGTCTCAGGATACAAAATCAATGTACAAAAATCACAAGCATTCTTATACATCAATAACAGACAGAGAGCCAAATCATGAGTGAACTCCCATTCACAATTGCTTCAAAGAGAATAAAATACCTAGGAATCCAACTTACAAGGGATGTGAAGGACCTCTTCAAGGAGAAATACAAACCACTGCTCAAGGAAATAAAAGAGGATACAAACAAATGGAAGAACATTCCATGCTCATGGGTAGGAAGAATCAATATCGTGAAAATGGCCATTCTGCCCAAGGTAATTTACAGATTCAATGCCATCCCCATCAAGTTACCAATGACTTTCTTCACAGAATTGGAAAAAACTACTTTAAAGTTCATATGGAACCAAAAAAGAGCCCGCATCGCCAAGTCAATCCTAAGCCAAAAGAACAAAGCTGGAGACATCACACTACCTGACTTCAAATTATACTACAAGGCTACAGTAACCGAAACAGCATGGTACTGGTACCAAAACAGAGATATAGATCAATGGAACAGAACAGAGCCCTCAGAAATAATGCCACATATCTACAACTATCTGATCTTTGACAAACCTGACAAAAACAAGAAATGGGGAAAGGATTCCCTATTTGATAAATGGTGCTGGGAAAACTGGCTAGCCATATGTAGAAAGCTGAAACTGGATCCCTTCCTTACACCTTATACAAAAATCAATTCAAGATGGATTAAAGACTTAAATGTTAGACCTAAAACCATAAAAACCCTAGAAGAAAACCTAGGCAATACCATTCAGGACATAGGCATGGGCAAGGACTTCATGTCTAAAACACCAAAAGCAATGGCAACAAAAGCCAAAATTGACAAATGGGATCTAATTAAACTAAAGAGCTTCTGCACAGCAAAGGAAACTACCATCAGAGTGAACAGGCAACCTACAAAATGGGAGAAAATTTTCGCAACCTACTCATCTGACAAAGGGCTAATATCCAGAATCTGCAATGAACTCAAACAAATTTACAAGAAAAAAAAACCCAATCAAAAAGTGGGTGAAGGATATGAACAGACACTTCTCAAAAGAAGACATTTATACAGCCAAAAGACACATGAAAAAATGCTCATCATCACTAGCCATCAGAGAAATGCAAATCAAAACCACAATGGGATATCATCTCACACCAGTTAGAATGGCAATCATTAAAAAGTCAGGAAACAACAGGTGCTGGAGAGGATGTGGAGAAATAGGAACACTTTTACACTGTTGGTGGGACTGTAAACTAGTTCAACCCTTGTGGAAGTCAGTGTGGCGATTCCTCAGGGATCTAGAACTAGAAATTCCATTTGACCCAGCCATCCCATTACTGGGTATATACCCAAAGGACTATAAATCATGCTGCTATAAAGACACATGCACACGTATGTTTATTGCAGCATTATTCACAATAGCAAAGACTTGGAACCAACCCAAATGTCCAACAATGATAGACTGGATTAAGAAAATGTGGCACATATACACCATGGAATACTATGCAGCCATAAAAAATGATGAGTTCATGTCCTTTGTAGGGACATGGATGAAATTGGAAATCATCATTCTCAGTAAACTATCGCAAGAACAAAAAACCAAACACCGCATATTCTCACTCATAGGTGGGAATTGAACAATGAAAACACATGGACACAGGAAGGGGAACATCATACTTCGGGGACTGTTGTGGGGTGGGGGGAGGGGGGAGGGATAGCATTGGGAGATATACCTAATGCTAGATGACGAGTTGGTGGGTGCAGCGCACCAGCATGGCACATGTATATATATGTAACTTACTTGCACGTTGTGCACATGTACCATAGAGTCTAAAGTATAATAATAATAATAATAATAAAGGAAAAAAAAAAAAAGAAAATTCTCTCTTGGTTAGGTACAAAATGTTTGCCTTCTGAGGAGATAAACATGGCCTTTCACAGCAAGTGGAGAGCCTGTGCTCAGGCGCTTACAACAAACAAGCAGAGGACATAGGCGTTCTGGTCTCAGATTTCAGTGATCTCGGTCCCTTGGGTTCCCCAAATTTCTCTTTTTCCTCCTTGGTGGTAATGCTCTCTGGACCCACAGCCTGAGGGCGAGTTAGAAGAGGGAGAGGGCCCTGTGCCTCCTGAATCCTCTGGGGCACCCAGCAGCCAAGTGTTAGGGCCCAGCTAAGCCAGTGTCAGTGCCTGAGCTGCAGAAGGCTGCAGCAAAGTTTGCCCTGAAGAAGAGGCCAGTGGGAACGGAGAAATAAAATCCTCCCTTTCCTTCCTTCCTTCCTTTTTCCCTTTCTTTCTTCCTTCCTTCCTTTTTCCCTTTCTTTCTTCCTTCCTCCTTTCCTCCCTTCTTTTGTTCCTCACTTCCTTTCCTTCCCTCCCTCCTTACCTTCTTTCTGATTCAGGGCAGGATGAGAGTGTCTCCAAATGCAAGGTAATGCTACCTTTTACTTTGTAGCACTTGCGGCTTGATCTTTGGACTCCAGGGGTACTCAGGAGGATAAAATCAATTCCACTGAAATCTCCTTTCTTCCTCAGGCTTCTTACCTGCCCACTAAGACAAGTTCTTTTGTAAGAGGAAGGTTTTAAAAGTCTGTTAAAGGACATTACCAAGAAGGCCGACCTATGAATTTACAGCCTTTCGGGATCCTCCTAACACCATGAACTCCATGAACTTTTTTGGATGGTAGCTCAGAAGGTGGGATTATTCTTCTTATGGGATCTCAGCTGCTTTGATAGATCAGTAGCACAAAAAATGGGGTCACATAGGGTAAGAGAATCAAAGGAATGAGGCAGACCTCAAGTGGGGCCTGGGAGATTGGAGTTACCTGCCATGTTTTTTTATTTAATTTTTCTTCAAAACAGCTCTACATGGTGAATTGGTACCTGACCTTCTTTCATAAGAGGGAGAACTGGGGCATGGAACTTGTCAGTGAAGCTCAGCATGCCACAAGAGCATCTTGGTTTGTCCTAGTTGAGGACTGGAAAATCTCAATCTCTAGTCAACAAATGGCGAGTTTTCCCTCGGCGGCTGCAATCAAAATGCCAGCTTAGTCAGTGCTGCATCCCCGGCAGGTTGATAACCAGCCCACCTGGGGCCTGCCTGTGCACACAGACACACTCTCCACCATGAGGCACAGACAGACCCTTGTTGTTTGTCTGCCTTTATGACATAAATCTCAGAGAAATAGCCAACATCAGACAGAAAATACTTCAGAAAGGGGTTTTCTAAAACATGTAGATACTGGAGAGAATAAGCCCAGTGTCATTTTTATGGCAGGGCTCTCCACAACAAAGAAAACAAAAAGCTAAGGTTTCTAAAATTTTTATTTATTTATTTATTTATTTATTTATTTGTGCTTATTTGACCATGCTTTCTCTGGTCTTATTTCTTGCTGGCCATGCCTCAGAGTGTTCCTACCCAGGGATGGTCTGCTTCCGAAGAGGCACAGTGCTTTGGCATAACCCGCAAGAGCAAGCATCAGCCTGGGAAGAGGACTGATCCCACACCCACCCACCCACTCATTTATTCAGTGCTCCACATATTGCCAAGTGCCTTCTATGTGTCAGGCAAGGCTGAGACCTGGCTCCCACTCATGGCTGCTAGGTGGTGAAAACTCAGCTCCTTCGCCCCCTAGAATGGTCAGGAAGAGCCCCATTCAGCCCCATTGAGAAGGGGCAGGATGAAGGAGCTGCTTCCTCATAATGCCATTGTCCAAGAATGACCATGCTCTTCAATGACGCTCCAACCAGCCCGGCATTGTGCAGCTATGTGGATGTTATTATTCTATCTTGTGAAAGGACACGGTGAATGCTGGAATCAGTGAATCATCCAAAGAAATGACAGGTGGAGTGGGTGGGCGGGTGGAGCCACCGAGCTAGAGACGTCCTTTGTCCTCACAGGCAGCTTTGGCCGTAGTACTGGGTTTGAAGGGACGTGGAAGTGACACGTACCACCTCTAGGCCATGGCCTTACGGCATTGGGCACTTGTTCCTCTATCCTCTCATCTCCCTTCCTGTGGGCTGGGATGGATGGGCAGTGTGACCCAGCCTTCATCATGCCTGTGAGGCTAACACTGGGGATGCCAGGACCTGAGATGGAGAACCTGGGTCCCCAAAGAGTGTGTGAAGTGGAACCTGCTGCCAGTATAGACTGCTCACCTCTCCTGTGTGTGAGGCAAACACACTTCCGTCTTATTTAAGCCACTGACCTCTTGGGCCACTTAGCAACTTAGCCTTTGCCCTACTAATATAAAGGGGTGAAAGGGCAGCCCTCTCTTCCTTTCCTGAGTTTAGAACCAATTAAGAGAAGGATAGTGGACCCAGAAAGATGCAGAGCAAAATACTGTGTCTGTTACTGGTAACACTGGGCTGGAAAATGCAGCATCGAAGCTGTGGCCATGCAGGCTTGCTAATACCTCGCTTTCGAGTTAGATCTACCTGCCTAGTCCCTGGTGCAGCTGACAGCTGCTGGTACTGGGGGCATATGAAGGGGAAGAAATGGTGCCTCCATGAAGGAGAGAAAAGGCTGAGCCAAGGAGCCTTGTTTTTTCCGTTCCAAACTCACCAATCAGATAGATCTTTTCTCCTCTTCTGGGCAGAGTAGGAGAGGCAGGTGGGGAGAGGTGAGGATGCTACCATAGTCGAAGGCCTCTCCCAGAATGTGAAGAATGGTGAGCCCCCCTCACATGGCAAATGCCCTGCAGTGGGCACTGGTGGTATTGCTACCAAGGCCCCTGTGCAGGGGTTAGACCACTGAGCATTCTCTAATCTTGGGTGAATCTGCTGGAGGGTTTCAAACAGGGGTTTGGGATGGGTCACCATCAAATAGTTTCATGAAAATCACCTCTGTTCCTCCATTTCTGATGACTTATCTGTGAGCACGCTGGCATGTATGGTGCACAAAGACTTTCAGGTGTGCAGATGGGTGTGCATATTTCCGTGGAGGGATGAGTGCAAGAAGGAGCAGGTCTTCTCATTTCTTAGATCAATGAGCTTTTGAGATGTGTGAATCTCTACATGTTTTGTTTTACATTTCAGGAGCCCTGATATATTTAATACTTTTGGCACTGGGGCTATTGATAAAGACTAACATCTTTCTAGGGCTAATGAAGAGCAAGCCCGCAGGCCCTGCACATGTTCAGGCCTCAGCATCTCTAAACCAGAGATTGCGCAGCCCTGGAACTGGTTTCCCTGTCACTGCTATCTACCCTATTTAACACAGTGGTAGCAGAATGTCCTTCTAAGACCAGGTCTGATGTTATTCACCTTCTCCAAAACCTCTAAAGGCTTCCCATGTCCTAAAACATGAAGTACAAATCTCTTGTGTGGCATTAAAAGCCTGCTCTGATCTGGCCTCAATGGACATTTCCAGCAATAATTCCCCTTGAACCACTTTAAGTTTTGCTCCACACTCTAGTCAAGCTGAAGTACCTTCCCTCCCTCCCTCCCTCCCTCCCTCCTTCCCTCCCTTCCTTCCTTCCTTCCTTCCTTCCGTCAGCATTGGGAAAGACCTCAACATCTTGGATTATGTAATAGTCTCCTAAGGGGTCTCACTGCTTCTACTTTGACCCCCCCACTGTCTATTCTTACCTCAGCAACCAGACCAATCCTGTTTAAAACCTAAGCCAAATTTTGTCAGTCTGCTCAAAACCCTCCAATAGAGGGCTGCCAGATTTAGCAAATAAAAATACAGGACACTCAATTAAATTCAAATTTCAGATAAACAACAGTACTTTTTCAGTGTGAGTATGTTTCTTGTAATATTTGGGATATGCTTGTACTAAAAAAACTATTGTCTACTTGAAGTTCAAATTTACAGAGCATTCTATATTTTACTTGTGACCCTCGACCAATGATTTCCCATCTCACTCAAAAATAAAGGCAAAGTCTTTAAAACAGCTCTGCATGATCTGGCACTTCAATGTTGTTCTGACTTCATCACTCTCACTCTCTCTCCACCTCCTCTTCCCCGGCCCACTGCCCCCCGATGGCTCCTGGAACACACCTAGCATGTTGCTGCCTCAGGGCCTTTGCACTTGCTGTCTGTACTGCCTAGAGCACTCTTCCCTCCCAGATGGCCACGTGTGTCTCCCCCTCACTTCCTGAAGCACTCTGTCCACATGCTGTCTTTTCAGCGAGTCCTTCCTGATGATTCTGATAAATTCCCACTCTCCAGGTTCTGTCTTCTCTTACCCTCCTTTCCTGCTTTTTCCCTAGAGCACTGTTCATTATCTGACAGACATTGGATTTACTTGTTGATTTCCTCATTGTCAGTCTTTCTCTTCAACCCTAACTGGAATACAAGTTCCCTAAGAGCAGGCACTTGTTTAATACAGTGTTATAATCCCAGTGCCTAGAATAGGTCTGCCAGAGTAGGTAATCAATGAAGAGATGGTGAATAGACAAATAAATCAATAGACAGAGAAATATAAAATACAACTCTAGGGAGTGATAAGGACTACAGAGACAAATTAAGCAGAGCAAGAGTAGAGAGTGAGAGGCAGCACTCTCTCCTGTGAGCTGGGCTGCTCTGAGAAGGTGGTATTTTAGCAGAGACCTGACTGAAGTTTCGATGAAGCCCCTCCACCTTCAACCTTACTTGTGTTCTTTGTGCTACCTGAAACCACCCTCTTTCTCACCCCCTTGGGTATAAGTCCCACCTCAACTGCTTAGATAGCGTGGCCCTTAGACCTTGCCTTATGAACACATCAATAAAACCAGGCTTTCCCCTTCATTCTGCCTACATAACTGACAGAGAGAACACTGAGTGAGCTGGTGGGAGTGATGAGGGATTTATTTTTCACATGTCTTAAACTCTGCGGTTGCTGCTGTTTGAATCATGCTGACAACCTCTGGCAAGGGCTTGGCATTTTAGTGCCCCTCTGGGTTTTGGCTTGTCCTGGGCGAGAAGGACTATGAAGTTTCTCTGAAACTGCTCTATTTCTCCACTTGGTATCAGGTGCCACAGTCAAGGGCTTTACTCAGGAAACCAAAATAAGTCGTGTTCAGTGAGGGTCACATCCTAGGAGTCTAAGGTTTCTTATCTTATACATTTAAAACTAGGAGTCTAAGGTTTCTTATCTTACACATTTAAAACTAGGAGTCTAAGGTTTCTTATCTTACACATTTAAAACAAACAAACTCCCTTCTCTCAATAAGGACCATCTGGAAGATAGTCATTTTGAAGCTTAAAAAAAAATCTAATGCTTTAATCTTCTTAGTGTCTTCAAACATCAGGTCTTCTTTTTCAAACTCAGCTGGGGGATAACGTTCTTTATCTGCATCTGCGTTGCTTGCTGAGAGAATATGTCCCTGGAATCGCACATAGAAGCCACCATGCCTTATCTCAGGAAGTGTTGCTTTAGAGATTTCAGAGAAGCATGGTGTTAAACTCCTTCAGCAGATGCAAAACGGCATTATTCACAATAGCAAAGACTTGGAACCAACCCAAATGTCCAACAATGATAGACTGGATTAAGAAAATGTGGCACATATACACCATGGAATACTATGCAGCCATAAAAAATGATGAGTTCACGTCCTTTGTAGGGACATGGATGAAATTGGAAATCATCATTCTCAGTAAACTATCGCAAGAACAAAAAACCAAACACCGCATATTCTCACTCATAGGTGGGAATTGAACAATGAGAACACATGGACACAGGAAGGGGAACATCACACTTCGGGGACTGTTGTGGGGTGGGGGGAGTGGGGAGGGATAGCATTGGGAGATATACCTAATGCTAGATGACGAGTTGGTGGGTGCAGCGCACCAGCATGGCACATGTATACATATGTAACTTACCTGCACATTGCGCACATGTACCATAGAGCCTAAAGTATAATAATAATAATAATAATAATAATAAAAATTAAAAAATAAAAAAAATTAAAAAAAAAAAAAAAAAAACCCCACGGTAAAACTGCAGGATTAGCATCTCTGTTGGGGGGAGCTTTCTGTCTCTCAGTGAACTTCAATTTTGTCTTCTCTGTCTCCTCAGGATTTGTCAGATATATTTTGCAAATTTAAATGATAAAACAGTTGTGTGAAGAACTTTCTTATCACTTCCAAATATTGCAGAAACTGAACAGCTTTGCTCTGAATGAGAAACCCAATAATACAAATTTTATTTTCATTTCATTTTCTCTTTGGCTGTTCTGGGAATTTATATTGGCCATTTAATTCTGCTGTTATGGTTTTATAAGGATATTATCTCTGTGTACAATAACATTTTTTAAAAAAGAATTGTAAGTTGTATTAAAGCTTTAGAGACTACATTTCTAAAAGCTGAATATTCTTATCATTTTATTTTCCATGTGAATTTTGAAAGTCATGCTCTTTTCAGATTGGTACCTGAAGGTAAATCAGAAATGCTGGAATTTTCTTCCATCTCATTATATAACTCCCAAGAAGCCGCTTTCCTAATGATAATAAAAAAGCATGTGTGAAGTAAAGAATATTTATGTTTTTGTTTGGAATATGATTAGAATTCAGTTAAAGATATATGGGACTGGTGACCAAACATTGGTGAGCATTCACAATAGGGTTGAAATAAATTTATCTATCTTCTGTTTATACTTACATGATCAAAGCTTATTAATTTATGATTTCCTCTTGATCAGAGTCATGACTGTATTATAAGAATAGTTGATAAGACCAAATTTATAACCTATAAAGAAATATTTATGGAAACTCAAATGACTTTCATTTATTAAAGGCCAGAATTGGAGGCAGACATAATAATTATAACTATTATTTATTAAATATTTACCTCATAAGAGGCACAATGTTAAGTGCTTTACATGAATTATTTTATTTATTCCCCAATTAGTTGAATTCCATTATCACCATTTTACAGATGAATTGAGACTTAGAAAGTGTGTTACTAGGGTCACATAACTGACAAGGGGTAGAACTAGAATTTGAACTCTAGAGGCTTAAAGCTTAACCACTATGCTATAATGACAACCAGCTTTGGAAATAGTCATGGAAGCAGAAATACAATTCATTATTTAAAACAATTTTGTTTTCCTGCTGAGAATTAGAGTGACGTTCCTGCTTCTGAGTAGAATAGTATATTTTCTGCTCTCTCTAGGACTTGAAATCTCAATTCTAGCCTTTTCAAAGCTCGGTGCTCAGCTATTTTAATGAACAGCCAATACTTAACCATTCTGTTACAACATAACTGACATTTGCAAGTCAAATAATGCTTAATGATAACAGAAAAAAAATCTATGAGAGAGGCAAAGAAGCACTGCCCCATGAAGAATTGATGATGTCCACGGTCACAACTCAGCAAAGCTCAATCAGAGCTAAGTTTCCAAGAGATGACTCATACAGAGAAAATGTGCACAGGACACAGAATTTGTGAATAATCGGAGTATGAGAAGAAATAGAAGAGTCAGCAGAATGAATGTGTGGTTATCTGATCAGGCCTCTGAAGATGTCTTGGTAGGTCCTGCATGTCTAGCAGAATGCCTTTCATATCACAGTCACTCAATCAATACTTGTTGAATAAGTGGACGAAGAAAACTTTCTAATCTCACAGGAGGCCCGGTATTCAACTCAGCAGATTCACTCGTGTCACAGTATGAACAACTTTAAAAGATACTTAGAAGATGTCAAGAAGAAAGCAGAAATGATTGGTAAGAATGGTTTTCTTGATCTTCATTCAGAGAAAAGAAGGGCTTGGGGAGGGGTAAATAACTGGTAAACAAAGAGAAATGGAGTTATCACCATAATTATAATGCCTGGTTAAGTCAACTTTACTTTTTTTAAAGTAGAAGTGGATGATTTTAAAGTCTAGAGAAGCCCAGACAGGTTGTTGACAAAGTTCCACAGTTGGCAAGATCATTACAAAAGATTTTATGGATCTGAGAGTAGATGAAAGATACTAATAAGTGATAAGCAGACTAGAACATCCCCAAAGGGCAAGATCAATGTGTAAAATAAAATCAACAGGTAAATTAGATAGTCATCTGCAAATGCCCTTCTGCAGAATATTGGTATCCAACTAATAAAATGATTGTAATGTTTTCCTAATGTACAGAAAAATAAGTTGAAGTATAACTTCTTCAAATGAACACTCACTTCTCCTCCCTCATTGAATTGTTTCTTAAAACTTCCATATCTACTATATGAGAGAATGGATAGAAATGAAATATTATTGGAAAATTTCAGGAAAAGATAATAATTACTAATCTAATACTTTGATCTTTATGGGCATGTGTTTATTCTTTTTGTGATTTTATATTGTATATATTTTTGCTAATAAAATTTTTCTTTGTTGGTGTGATGAAAGGTCGGTTTTGCTAACTGCTGCATATTACATTCACATATGCAGCTTCTGCTGTGAACCAAGCCACTTCAATCTCAGAGGTTCAAAACAATAAACATTTATTACTTGCCATGATTCTGTGGCGCAGTTCTGGTCTGGGTTGCCTCAGCTGATCTCTGCTGAGCTTACTCATGCCTCTGTGGTCAACAGGATCTGCAATATCCCATTGCAAAGACATGCATGTAGAGAAAGGAAGAATTTGTGGCCGCTTAAAAAAAAATCTATGCCAATCTGCAATATAGAAAAGCCTGGACTAGCATGCTACAGAATGAGAGGCATGTGAAGAACTAAGGCAACTCAATGGGCAAACTACAAACTACCTAACATGTGAATGGGGCCACCCTAGATCATCCAGCTGCTCAGCCAATTTCCAGGCTCCTGGGAAGTAATACATGGTTGCTGTTTTAAGCCATTAAGTTTTGGAGTGGTTTACTGTGCAACTATGGTAGGTTGAAATGTAACTTTCTGCCATCTTAAGGTTGTGTTTTTTGGGAAACAGACTCTGAGGAAGATTTTCATGCATGCAATTTATTGAGGCATGCTCTTGGGACTATCTGTGAGGGTATGAGGGAAACAGGATTGGACAGAAGCTGCAAGAGTGGCCTTCATCAATCTCATGGGAGCTCTGAATGTGGAAGGAACCCTCAGAGGTGTCTTTCATTGAGATAAGGGGTGTGAGTCATTGGATTGGAGTGCCCCTGAGGGAGCGGTGTAACCTGAGGTTAGGAAACTCCCCTTGGCAGAGGGCAATTCCTGGGGAGGGACTCAGCTGTGGCTATCAGCAGCCAACACTTCCATGGGATGGGGAAGGAGTGCTTTGGTCCTGAAAGAAGGATCAGGGCCATACAACACAGCATCCACTATGGTAATGCTTCCCATCAAAAGACGGAGTTTATTTCTGGACTGGCCTTATGACTTGCTTTGACCCATAGAATGTAGTGGAAGTGACGTTGCAGAGCCTAGGCCTCAAGATGCTTTGCAACTCCTGCTTTTGCCCTTTTGGAGCCCTGAGCCCTGATTTTATCTTGTAAAAAAACCTGGGCTGCCCATCTTTAGGATGAGACCTTGTGGAGCCTGTGGCTGGCATTAATCACCAGAGACACCTAAGCCATCCCACTCCAGTCAAATTGCCAGAGACTTCAGCTATATGACAGATCCCAGGAGAGATCAGAAGAACAATGGCCAGCTGAGTCCAGACCAAACAGATGATCCACAGAATCACGAGAAAATAAAATCACTAACTTTTGGGATGGCTTGTTATGCAGCAAAATATAATTGATACAGCAGAAAAATTGATACCTAGAAACAGGTTGCTGCTGAAACAGAAACTCAATACATGTGCCATTAGCTTTGGGGCTAGGCAGGAGGTGGATCTAGAACAGTGCAAGGAAACTGTTGGTGAAGACTGGAAAAATGATGAGAACTATTTTTCAAAGTTGGGAAGGTGGCAATACATGTAACATAGTAGCAAAACAATTGTCAAAAATATCGTATGTAGTAACATGGAAGATAAAAAATATACCTAACAAAATTTTGTATTTGGTTAAGTAGATTATCAAGTAAAATGCTGGAAGTGTCAAGATGCTTGTGGATGTATATAATAAGATATTGCAGGCTGGGCACAGTGGCTCACGCCTGTAATCCCAGCACTTTGGGAGGCCGAGGTGGGTGGAACACGAGGTCAGGAGATCGAGACCATCCTGGCTAACACGATGAAACCCCGTCTCTACTAAAAAAAAATACAAAAAATTAGCCGGGCATGGTGGTGGGCACCTGTAGTCCCAGCTACTCGGGAGGCTGAGGCAGGAGAATGGCATGAACCTGGGAGACGGAGCTTGCAGTGAGCTGAGATCGCGCCACTCTCAGATCCATAAAATCAGCCTGGGTGACAGAGCGAGACTCTCTCTCTCAAAAAAAAAAAAAAAGATATTGCAAAAGAGGGATGAGTTAAAGAAGGACTCTTTACTTTGCAAGCAGAATTGAGGGGGAGTTAGAGAGCCCAGGACTTGTTGGTCTGGAAAATAAAAGAGTTTCTCATCCCCAGACTCCAGACAGTAAAAGATTTTCAAAGTAAAAGGAGTCCTGGTGCTAAAGGTCAAATCAAGAGTGTATCTATAAGATTCTTGGTTTATGCTTCTGAACAATTTAAGGTAATACTTATTAGACCATGTCAGCTAGACAAAAGAACTTCCAAGAATCTTAAGGCATTATGCTACAGTAGCCTAACATGCTGCTCAAAGTAAAAAGGGCCTACCTGGAAAAGAATTGTGGATGTAGCTTTTGTTAAAGGGAGTGGACCATAATCTGATTCACGAAAAGCCCATAGATATTTTAAGGGAGTTATACCAACCAAAGAACAACACGTTTGTTCTAAAAAAAAAAGAATGAAATTGCTTAAATTGCAAAGAGATTTCTGGCCTCCCGACTTTCTCTATGTTGAAAGCAGTTGTCAAGAACTATAAAAGGGCTGAGATTTTATTCTACTTACAAGCTAACATATTGTGGGTATTGTCAAAAGACATGGACCTCCAAGGTCAGAGACTAAAATAAAGGACAGTTTATTATTCATGGCACGACAAGCAGCAAGAGCAGGAGTGTATCTGTGTTAGTTCTCTGAGCTGCAATTCCCATATGGTGATAGAAAGAGAGCCATGTGACACGTGCACATGCAATGGTTTGCAATATAGGAGAGGAACTCTGAAGTTTGGGAATCTGAATCTTTTATATTAGGCAGTAGGTATGCCTGCCCATTGTCTCAAAGGGACATGTTATCTCTATCTTCTAAGGCTGAAGCAAACCTGCCCTTTGCTCCAGAGGGTGACACTGTCTCTACATTCCAAGACTGTTCACTTCACAAATATATTGAAACAAAAGATAGCTCAGAACAAAAACAGTCAGTGATGCTACTTGTAAGATGTACAGAAATGCAAAAGACCCATGGAGAATTATCTTCCCACCGTAGGCAGCTTCAAACATAGGCCATTCTGTTGGAAAAAAAGGAGTATATCTCAGATGGCTAATTCAAAAGGCCAGGAGCCCAGAGGGTGAAGCCACAGTCTTGAAGGACAATGGACTAGACATCCAGTCTCAAGGAGAATCAGAGAATAACAGTCTGGGGAGCTATTCCCAAGGAGCAGAACTGGGCCCTAATCAAGAAACATTCTCTGCCTCCACAGCAGGGGATCCTGGCAACCTGTGCTCCATTGTATTTCACAATTGCCATGGACTGGTGACTGGTAGGTACTTCCCATTCTTTCCCTTTTGGAGTAGGAGTACCTACTGCAGTTCTCCTGTTCTTGTCTTGTGATTGCCTGTGGGTGTATGAGGGCAGATAGCTCATCTTTTAAGCTCATTGGTCTCTGGGTCAAGAGGAGCTACATGTTGACCTGATTTTGGTCACAAAATCCTGGACTTCAAATCCACTACCATCACTGGATGGGATTTTCAGATGTCCTGAGATGGGAGTGGGAGTATTTGCATGTGGGAAGAATGTGAATAATTTGTGGCTAGGGATGGAATTTGGTTGATTGCAAGAATAGCCACGTGGTCTTCATTCTTTGCATCCACTCTCTTATGATGTGACTTTGCAGATCCTTCCATCCGGGGTAAAGTCTGTTTCTTCACCTTTTGAATCTAGACTGCTCATGCAATTTGTTCTGGCCGGTGGGACTTTAGCAAACATGATGTAGGCAGAGTTGTATTGGGGCTTGCTGTACCTGGATCCCTGAAACTGCCATGTAAGCAATTCTGAGCTAGCCTGGGAGGATGAGTGGCACATGGAGAGAGACTTAGACATCTCAGCCAACACGTGCCAACTGCCAGGCACATGAGTGAGATCATCCTAGATTCACCAGTCACCAGTCATACTGCCAGCTAATCACCGACACATGAATGCACCCAGCGGTGATCTTCCCAGGTAGCTCAGGGTAGAAGAACTGCCCTGCCTTCACAGAGAATTGTGAGAAACAATATATATTTGCTATTTGAAGCCACAAAGTTTAGAGGTGATTTGGTAGACAACAAAAGTGAACTGATAAACCATCACACCCCCAAACCCAGCACATAGGAGATAGTCAATAAATATTTGTTGAATGAATATTTATGAAGTTATCAGGAATATAAGAATATCATAACTAGTTATAAAAGGCCTGCCACCTGAATGGGTTTGTACATCACTGAAATCGTTTATATGCTCTGAAAACTACCAGGTGTTAAGATAGAGCTTTAAAAATATATAATCATGGAGGCAATTAAGGAAAGTGAAAGGTGGGAAAAACCCAAACAGCTGCATGTCTGATCTCTTCTAGACGTTTCCTCAGCTAATACAAGTAATAAGATTAGATTAGAAAAATATATTATATTCCAACTCAGTTTTTAAAACAAAACAAAAAGATTAATTTATTTTTATATTCTGTCTGTGTAAAATAAAAAGACAAAGCCAAGAAAAATAGTAAAGGTTACAGGGCAGCATATAAAACATTTCATAAGTTTAATAGTTATTTAAGTAAGTTATTTAAAAAAGAAGGTTGATTCCTAGTTTAGACATCAGCAACCACAACAAATCAGAATTGAGCATATAGCTGCATACAAGAGATATTCTTGAAACAACATAAGAAGATAGACTAAAAGTTACAATGCAGTCTAAAGTGGGTACACTTGCTGGTGTGTATATAATGCGCATCAGTCCCTGACTAACCATGTTTTGTCCCAAGAGATGTCAGTGGCAAAAGGAAGGTACATTGTCCACTGGGAATATAGTACGTAATTGCTTTCTCCCCCTACGTTATGCTAGAATTTTCTGGAAAACAGATAAACAGTAAAACTAAGGTTTGTTATGCATTTCACTTTTAACACATTTAAAGATAGAAACTCACTGCAAACACCAAAATAAACGCACCTTCCACTGGCATCTTTGCTACTCCCACCCTCCATTAGGACCACATAGAATCCAGTAGGCTGCCTCCTGGACTCATGGAGATCCCTCTGCCCTTCCCTAATAATTTACCCCAGAGCTGTTAACTCCAGAATGACCCATCCCTGTTCTTTAAGCCGGTAATGAAAAACAATCAAACAAACAGCGAATACTGGATTCTTGTGTAGGTGAGGGCGTGTCACAGACTCTCTGACCCTTACTTGATGCACCTGTGTTGACCACCTGTTTCCCGGATCAGTGCCCTGGCAGAGTGGGAGGAGCCACGATCTGGCACAGTGCTAGGAGTTGCCTCCATGGTTTATCTTTGATTTCAGTCTATTGTGACAAAGGTTTTACTATTCTTGCCAAGCATGCAGAACAAATATAAAAGTAATTTGCACTTTCCACTTTAGGTAGCTGGTTTCATGTACGACCAAATGTCAAGTGCTGATATGTTTCTGTTGCAATCTGCTTTTCCCCTGGGATGTCAAGATTTCAAGAGCAGGAAGCGCACTGTGTTGTCCTTGACATAAGTCCACTCAGGGGTGCCCACCTCTGACATGTACATGTTCTGCTTCTGGAGATATACAAGTAAACAGACTGTAGAGTCTAACCAAGAAGAGAATGAGAGAAGGCTTCCAGGAGATGAGTGGTGTCTTACAGCAGACCTGAAGAACTTGAGAGTGTTCTCAGAGGGAGGGAATGGGAATCATATTAAGTCCAGAGAATAGAATAGAATAGAATGATCTTGAAAGCAGGAAATAAATTAGTGTAACTATAGTAAAGGGGACCAAGGGTGGGCAGATGGTTCAGTGCTGAGAGACAAGGTTGCAGATACAGGTACCACCAAGCTAGAGGTTATGGGTAACATTTGAAGATTCTAAGCATAGAAACAGCATGGTTTCAGAAAAATCCCTTTGGCTGTCATATGAAGAACATCTGGAGTGTGTGTAAGGGTGGGGAGGGATTGGGGAAGGGGAGAGTCAGGTGAAACTGGAGCTGGTAATTGATACTCCAGGGAGGAGGGAGGGAAGAACAGTTAAACCAAAACCCAGACCAAAACCTCTATCTATGTCCAGGACTGAACTGAAGAGAGAGGACACTGGATTCAAGAGCTACAAGGGAGGTAGAATGTGCATGACTTGGTGTCTAATGAGAGTGAAGGTAGAAGAGAAGACAGGGTCAGCGTTGACTTCTGAGTTTCGAGCTTGTGCAACAGGGCATATGGCTCACCGCAATTAGAAATATCAAAGGAACAGGAGGTTCTGGGAGAAAGATGAATTTTCTGCTGGTTGTATTAAGTTTGAGGTGCCTGTGGGATGTCTTGGCAGCAAACAGTTGTGTAGATGTGTTTGTTGTTCTGGGAAGTGGGACTTGGGGTAGAAATTTTAGAATTGAAACCATAGGAGGCAGTGAGTTCAAATGGGGTGAATGTGTGAGAAAAGGATATAGGATTAATTCACCACACAGAGGAAAAAACATCTTTCTGACACCAGTGATTCAAGGCTGAAAAATGCAATGAAAATGGAGATTCTGTTAAAATAGAAACAGGACATTAAATTCTTGGCTACTAATATCATCCAGGACAAAAAGATTTATTTAAAGAATCTATAACACTCTAATGAGGACGATAAAGGCAGACTTGAGTAAGTAGGGAGCTATACTACACTATTTATTTGAAAGAGTAAAAATAGTGAACATGACAGTACTCCCTATGTTAATATATGGATTTAATGCAATGCCTATTAAAAATCACAGCAAGATACTTTATAAAAATTTACAAAATAATGGTAAAATTCTTTTTGAAGTAATTAGTGGGCAAGAATGCATATATAGATCAATATAGACACATTTATATAACACTTTAGATTCTACAAAGTACTTTCACAATGCTCTTATTTAATTCTCACAATGACTCTTATAATAAGGTATGTTTAATTGTTATTCCCCTTTTAGGGTGACCACAAGTCCCGGTATATCCAAGGCAGTCTTCTTTTATGCTATTGCCTTAATGTTTCTCTTTTATTTAATATTTCTCCCTAATGTTTTCATTTTTAAGGACAGTATTATTGTTAATAGTTGCATTAAAATAATCTGGGCTGGATTTGGTACCATCTCCATGAAGTACTTCTTAGTCTCTGTCATGGTCTTGTCTAGTAGTGGGTAAGGTGCATGCGCAGTGAACAGAATTCTCACTTTAACACGTGTTCAGTCTGAGAGATGACCAGTGATAACCTTTTTCTCCCCACCTCCCCTTACCTGGTGAGAAGTAACTCACATATCTCTTGCATGCAGCATGCAGGAAGAGGACATACTCTCCAGTGAAACAACTTGTACCCAGACTCTATAGATAGCTACTTTTTTCTAGTTCAAGTGACAGTGGGAGAAGAATTTGATGTTGCTACCAGCTCCTACTGGAGACTTGGTGTACCAGCTAGCTGCTCCATTTTCATGAAGCCACCAGGCTGCTTGTTGGTGGGGTCAGTGGAGAACTTGCCAAATTATAGGTTATATATAACAATAGAAATATGTACAAGATATGGGGGCAGAACAGTTCTTCAATAGAGCTCATAGAATATCCTGAATTTTTTAAACAATGGTTTGTCATTTAATATGTAAAATAAATATGATCAGTTTTTTTACATTTTTATTGTGGCAAAATGTACATAAAATCTGCCATTTTAATTATTTCTAAGTATACAGTTTGTGGCATCAAGTATAACCACATTATTCTGCAACCATCTCCACCTTGATCTCTGGAACTTTTTATCTTCCCAAAATGAAGCTCTGTGCCCATTAAACACTAACTCTCCCAGCTCGTGATAACGATCATTCTACATTCTTCCCCTATGAATTTAACTATAGATCCAGGTACCTCATAGAAATATAATCATACAATATTTGTCCTTTTGCATTTATGCAGCCAAAAGACACATGAAAAAATGCTCATCATCACTGGCCATCAGAGAAATGCAAATCAAAACCACAATGAGATACCATCTCACACCAGTTAGAATGGCAATCATTAAAAAGTCAGGAAACAACAGGTGCTGGAGAGGATGTGGAGAAATAGGAACAGTTTTACACTGTTGGTGGGACTGTAAACTAGTTCAACCCTTGTGGAAGTCAGCGTGGCGATTCCTCAGGGATCTAGAACTAGAAATACCATTTGACCCAGAGATCCCATTACTGGGTATATACCCAAAGGATTATAAAACATGCTGCTATAAAGTCACATGCACATGCATGTTTATTGCGGCATTATTCACAACAACAAAGACTTGGAACCAACCCAAATGTCCATCAATGATAAACTGGATTAAGAAAATGTGGCACATATACACCATGGAATACTATGCAGCCATAAAAAATGATGAGTTCATGTCCTTTGTAGGGACATGGATGAAGCTGGAAACCATCATTCTCAGCAAACTATTGCAAAGACAAAAAACCAAACACCGCATGTTCTCACTCATAGGTGGGAATTGAACAATGAGAACACATGGACACAGGAAGGGGAACATCACACACCGGGGCCTGTTGTGGGGTGGGGGGAGGGGGGAGGGATAGCATTAGGAGATATACCTAATGTTAAATGACGAGTTACTAGGTGCAGCACACCGACATGGCACATGTATACATATGTAACAAACCTGCACATTGTGCATGTGTACCCTAAAACTTAAAGTATAATAATAAAAAAAGAATTTGTCCTTTGTGACTGGCTTATTTCACTTAGCATAGGTTCATCCATGTTTTAGCATGTGTCATAATTTCTTTCCTTTTAAAAGACTGAATAATATTCCATTGTAGGTATACATCAGTTTATTTTGTTGCTTGGGATTGTTTGTTAATTTTGTAATAAACTCTTGTTGACAATTAGGCCAAAAACAAAAATTCATGTTTCATGAAATATTAAGTACTAAATTTTTTTTCTCAAGAAAGGGTGAGGAATGAATAACTTGCATAAATATTTGTTGAAATGTATCATCCACCAAAGGAGACTGTTGTATTATAATTGACCACATAAAAAAGAGAAGACATAAATCTAATGAAGAAGCATCAGCATTTACTCAAAAATTAGTAATTATTTTAAGAAAATAGTTTCTGAAAACAATGATTTAACACATGTGGGGGCAAAAAGTGCATTGCATATCACTGTGGATCATGACTTTTCATTTAGATCAAATTACTCTTCTAAATTAATTTTATTTATTTTTGATTACTTTTTTTATACATGTCTGAATTTTTTTTGTTTTTTTGGATGGAGTTTCACTCTTGTTGCTCAGGCTGGAGTGCAATGGTGTGAGCTATCTTGGCTCACTGGAACCTTTGCACCCTGGGTTCAAGCAATTCTCCCGCCTCAGTCTCCCAAGTAGCTGGGATTACAAGCGTCTGCCACCATGCCCAGCAAATTTTTCTGTTTTTAGTAGAGACGGGGTTTCACCATGTTGGCCAGGCTGGTCATGAACTCCTGACTTCAGGTGATCCACCTGACTTGGCCTCCCAAAGTGCTGGGATTACAGGTGGGAGCCACCACATCCAGCCTGAAAAAGTTTTTTTAAAAGCTGAGTGGCAAATTTATTTTGCCTAGAATCGAATGATAAATAGAATAAATAGAAAGCTCGCTCTATCGCTATATCTCAGCCAATATGCTCTTTTAAAATTGTAATGTTGACACTCCCCCTTCATGGATAGGACTTTATGCTTCCTGCCAGTGATTCTTTCTCTCACTATTTATTCTTAGACACTCATAATATGATGAGGTCCAGGATCAGGACCAGGTCACATGGAGAGGCCATGAGTTAGGTGTTCTAGCCGACAGTCCTGAAGGTCTCAGCTAGCAGCCAGCATCATGTGGGTGAAGGAGTCTCTCACAGTTGATTGCAGTCCTAGCCTTCACCTTAGCTGAAACTGAGTGGTGCACAGACTAGCCATGCTGCCAAGCCCTTCCTAAATTAAAGATTTGCAAGCAAAGCAAATGTCATTGTCATTGTTTTGGAGTACGTTTTGGAGTAATTTGTCACTGAGCCATGGGAACTAGAACAGTGTTAACTCATTGGCTGCATTGTGGAAAAAGAACTTCACAAACTTAAATGATGCTCCTTTGGTATCAGAGTCATCAGATGCTTCAAATGGGAATATGAGGAATTCTAGTACAATATTTAGGTGACTTCTAAACACACTCCAGCTCTGATCTTTGCTCCCATGCAGGCAAATGGAATCTTATCTTGGTTCCGAGTAATAACTAATAACTGAATCTTTACCTTGTTCATCCAGCACCTGCACCTATGCTTTGACAGGTTATTTAGGAGTGAGGCTCTGCTTAAATGATCAGCTCCTACATTTATAATAATATAAGCAGTTACCATTTATTAAATAACTCCTATGTCCCATGTCCCACATAGTGCACCACATATTTTATGTATAATTCTAGTCCTTACAACAGCCCTGCAACAACAGTCATTATTAGCCCTATTTTATAAGTAAGAAAATAAGGGTCAGAGAGGTCAATAACTTGCTTAAGATCACATAAGCAGGAGGAAGCCATGCTTTCCTCACACCAAGGGCAAGGGCCTTTCCACTGTGTCACACTAGAATTCTGCTTTGATCCCAGGCACTTAACTGGGTGTCTTAATGTTTTGTGTTGCTATAATAGAGTACCTGAGACTAGGTAGTTTATAAAGAAAAGAGGTTTATTTAGATTATGGTTCTGCAGGCTGGTGAGTTCAAGAAGCATGGCACCAGCAACTGCTTAGCTTCTGGTGAGGGCATTCATGCTGCATCAAAACATGGCATAAGGTCAAAGGGGAAGTGGACACATGCAAAGACGCAAACCAGAGGGACATCCCAGCTTTATAACAATCCACTCTTTGGGTGCTGATTCATTCCCACAAGAACAAATCCAGTCTCACCAGAGGAAGAACTCACTACCACAAAAATTGGTGTGCACTACCAAGCCATTCAGGAGAGATCTGCCCCTATAACCCAAACACTTCCCATTAGGCTCCACTTATCAGTACCACCACATTGGGGATCAGATTTCAACATGAGGTTTGGTGGCGACAAACTCAAACCATATCAGCTGCTAACCTGATCATAGGCATCTTTCATGCTGATTATCTTTCTGCTCATGTTTCTGAATGTTGCCTGCCCCAGGGACCACTGATGATGGGCCTACCTATCTGTCATTCATCTTTTCACCTTTTTCTGGACCTTCCTAATGCCACCTGCTTGTCTGGGTTCTGCAGGTCCTCAGTGCTTCAGCTCTGTCTCATTCCCATTTTAGTTAGACTGGATGGTTCACAGACTTGACATAGCATCAGGGCAAGAAGTCATGACTTTGGAGGAGAACAAACCTGGACTCAATCACTCACCATATGAAGTCATACAAACAGAACAAAAGTTAAATAAGCAACAACAATGATACCAGAAACCTTTCCAAAATCTGAAAGTAAACAACACTATATTTACCCTATATGTGGACCAAATTAGTTTTTCTCTACTAATGAGAAGAAAATATGGAAGCAAGATGCATGTATCTGAAAATGCAAAGATTAGAACAGGAAGAGCACAAGAATACAAAATGAAAAGCATTAGAATTGAGTTTTCATTGGAAAAAAATGGAGACCAGAAGGCAATGATATATTCAAAGTACCGGAAGAAAAAAAAAACTGTCAACTAGAAGTTCTATATCAAGCAAAACTACCTTTCAAAAATCAAGATGACATAACATGTGTGCCCAGGTTGCACTCCATGACACAGTAGTTCTTACTGTTAGACATCTGGTCACATACAAAGGTGGCCTCTCCTTACAACTCTCTCACAGGGTGTTCTAGGTTGTCCATTTTCCACCTGTTTCGTCCATCAACCACTCTCATTTGTATTTTGTTTTCCAGATATCAAATACATTCCCAGATAAAAAATAAAAGAATATGTTTTTAGAATATGTGCCCTACAAAAAATACTGAAGAAAGTCAGAAAGTTAGTTAGGCTGAAATGAAATTCCACCAGATGGTAATTCAAGTCCACAGGAAAAAATGAAGAACACCAACAATGTTAAATATGTGGGTAAATATAAAAGACTGGAAGTATATTTTTTCCTCTTTTCATCTCTTAATTTAAAAAAATGTTATTGCTTAAAACAATAACTATGATATCATATTCTTGGGTTTGTAACATATCTGCTACATTATACCATATATATGGTAATATAATACATAAGTGGTAAGTTATTCCATGCCCTCTAGGAGTTCACCTTAGCTTCAGGCTTTACACCCTCTCTCTGAAAAGAACTTCACAGCTGAAGGGACCCTATAGCTTTTTGTCTGCTCCCTGGGCTCTGAGGTGAAACAGAGTAAAGAGAAGCTGACAGAGCAGGGCGCTGGAGAGTCTTAGGTGGAAGGCCTAGCTAAGCTGGAAATAATTAATTAGTCAGGAAAATTTTACTGCCAAAAGATTAAAAATAACATGATGATAATTCTCCTTATTAGCAAATTTGGTTTTCTACATGGATCCAGAAATAGATTAAAACTGAAATCAAATGAGGATCTCTGAGTTTCCTCAAGAAAAGTGCTGAGAAACTTTCAATGCTTAAGAGCCATCGTTTCTCTTTTCCCCAAAGATTTTAAGTATAGCTCCTGCATTTTCTCTAAAAAATGGTTCTTAATGTTCTGAGTCAGACCTTACAAAAAGTATCCATGATACCCAGAGACTTATGGTTCATGCTCTGACCATTACCACAGGACTAGCTTCCTGTTACCCATGCATTATCTTTGACATCGTCACTATAGATGTTTCAGGATGAGATATATAAAAATCTTGATTTTGATGATGAAAATTGAATAAATATCAGATGTCATATTTCTTGAATCATAACAGATCATTGAAAATCACAGAAGATTTGAAATGAACAATAATTGAATGTTACTAGGTACAAGGCATTTTGATAATCGATGGTGGATGCAAAGATAAAGATGGTACCTGCCCTTGGTGGTATATTACACTGCTCCTGCTGCTATAACAAAATACCTTAGGCCAGATAATTTATAAATAACAGAATTAATTTTTACAGTTCTAGAGGTTGGTGTTGGCAGATTTGGTAACTGGTAAGGGGTTGCTCTCTGCTTCCAACATGGTGCCTGTTGTTACATCCTTACCTGGTAGAGGGAAGGAATGCTATATGCATACATAGAAAAAGGAGTGGAAGTGCTGGGCAGCTCTCTGAAGACTCTTTCATAGGGGCATTAATCCCATTCTCTGCTGACATGCCCCACCTGCTAATAAATGAACACTCCATCTCTTTCTTATGGTTTTTGTCCTTTTCTTATCTTTCTCACCTCCTCTCCTTATGACTGCTGGCAGTCAAAACACACCAGGGTAATTGGAAAAAGCTGGTTTAGTCCTCTGGACTGGAGAGACTTGGCCCCTCACAGGGGAATGTGATCTTGGCTGTCCTCAGTACCACCTGTCTGAATGGCCTGGGTTTTTGCCTTGTTCTGCTCCTCCAGTCAGGAAAGAATGTATGCCTGAGACCAGAGCCAGGCCTGGGATGGTGGGCCGCTTGTGGAGAGCACTTTCACAAGGATGTTTCCGAGGGTGCCCGGAGTGTTTTTATAACGAAGAACCAAGGGATAGTCTCTTGTCTGGTTTTAGTACCAGAAGAACTGTGCTTCTCTTGAGCAATTGATTTGTTTCTATGTCACAGGGAAGGTGGATTTTGTGACTCATCAGGTAGTGTGTGTGTGTGTGTGTGTGTGTGTGAGATACTGACCTTTAGAAAGATTACAGGCAGATGCATGTTTCTCTCATAGCCGGTTGATATGGCTTGGCTCTGTGTCTCCACCCGAATTTCATCTCGAATTGTAATCCTCTCGTGTTAAGGGAGGGAGGTGATTGGATCATGGAGGCAGTTTGGTGATAGTGAGTGGGTTCTCAGGAGATCTGATGGTTTTATAAGGGGCTTTTCCCTCTTCACTCCCTCCCTCTCCTGCCACCTTGTGAAGGTGCCTGCTTCCCCTTCTGCCATGATTGTAAGTTTCTTGAGGCCTCCCCAGCCATGCTGAACTGTGAGTCAATTAAACCTCTTTCCTTTACAAATTACCCAGTCTCAGAGAAGTTCTTCATATCAGTGTGAAAACGGACTAATACACCAGTGCACAGGATTTGAAGATATGTGTGTTTGTATTATTTCTGGCTTCTTCTGACCCAGTCTTTATTACTTGCCTTATCCTTTCTCACTTAGCTCTTATTTATGTTACCTTGTAATTTCTGTGTCCTTGTAAAGGTGCCTTATGTTCTTCTTGGAACCAGACAGGGTATAAATACATGAATAAATATAGAAAGCACCTGGCTTTCCGAGCCTCTGGCTCCACATCACACATCACTGCTTCTTGGCCTTTTGGCTCAATCCAAGCACAGGGTAATAGCAGGCTCTGTTTCTGTGTGGGGATGGTGCCCCATGACTGCCACTTAGGACTGCTCTTAATGTTTGGCTTTTTTCTGGTTTCCTAACCTTCTCTTGTCTGACCACAATTTCTGGTGTCCGACATCTCTGTTGCCCACCTCCTCCTCACACTAAGGCTGGATTTTGCTTTCTGAGATCCATAGTCACTGCCCCCTCTGGCTTTAACCAACATCTATAGAAATTATTAGTAGCCTGCCTTACATGGTATTTTAGAACCCTGGGGAGGGAGTGTGGTGTGGTGGTTTTGGTGTCATTTGGATTCGGGTTGGTCCAATCATCCCGCCATTCATCCAGCCATGCACCCATCCGATCTTCCATCCACCCACCACTCCGTGTGTATGTGTGGGTTGGGGCTGGGGTGGTGTTGGTCATGTGCCAGGTACTGAACTAAATACTAGGAATATGACAGTGAACCAGAGATATGAATTTAACCCAAGCTCTGATTCTTGCTACCTGTGAAAAAGTAGGCAATTATTGAATTTTTCTGAGTCTCCAATTCTTAATCTGTAAACTGTGAGTAGTAATATCTACTGCCTGAAGTCATTTCAAGGATTAAACGCTATAACATAAGAAAAGCACACGGTCCAGAGTGTGGGCCCAGGCAGCACTCCACGACACAGTAGTTCTTACTGTTAGATGTCTGGTCACACACAAAGGTGGCCCCTCCTCACAAATCTCTCACAAGATAGTCTAGATTGTCCATTTTCTACCTATTTCATCTGTTAAACCACTGTCATTTGTATTTTGTTTTCCAGAAATTTGCTGCAGTTTCTCATTCACTGAGGCTCTGCACTTCTGTTCTCTCCCATTATGGATTTATTTCTCTTTGTATTTGCAGTTTCTCATTCACTGAGGCTCTGCACTTCTGTTCTCTCCCATTATGGATTTATTTCTCTTTGTATTTGCAGTTTCTCATTCACTGAGGCTCTGCACTTCTGTTCTCTCCCATTATGGATTTATTTCTCTTTGTATTTGCAATTTCTCATTCACTGAGGCTCTGCACTTCTGTTCTCTCCCATTATGGATTTATTTCTCTTTGTATTTGAAAAACAGACGACACTATTGGCAATAAATGGTAGTACTATGTCTTGCAAAACAGCTGAACTGCACCAAACCCATGACAGGTAAGGTCATGTAAGCTCAAACTCATGTGTTCATAGTTACTGTATTAATAGTAAACCCCTGTGGACTCACCTAAGACCACTGATGGTTCCAGCAACTGCCTAATTTCTAAATTCTGACCAATCCCTGCTTAGATCATACCTTCTAACTTCCACCCTAAGGCCCCAAGCTCTGCTCTGTAAGTAGCCTCTGTGAAGTGGTTCCCTCCTTTGCTCTGCCAGTCTAATACAAAACCTTGCTGGTGGTCTCTGGGTTTGTTGAGGGGGCTTTGGCACATTTATATTTTGGTGGAGAGAGGCTCTCTCAAGAGGGATGGCAGACAAATATATGTGTCTAGTCTACGATTGTAAACCAGAAGTCTCCATCAAATTTTTCTTTTTCTTTATTTCTTTTGTTTTTAGACATGGGGTCTCACTGTTACCCAGGCTAGAGTACAGTGGTGTGATGATCTTGGCCCACTGCAGCCTCAACCTCCTGGGCTCAAGTGATCCTCTTGCCTCAGCCTCCTCAGTAGCTGGGACTAGAGGGGTGTATCACCACACTCACCTGACTAATTTTTTGATTTTTTTTTGTGTGTGTGGAGACAGGGTCTTGCTAAGTTGCCCAGGCTGGTCTCAAACTCCTGGACTTAAGTGATCCTCCTGCCTTGGCCTCCCAAATTGCTGGGATTACAGGTGTGAGCCACTGTGCCTGGCCTCCGCCAAAATTTTTTAGCTGACAAGGTAGCACAACAAACAAACAAGTGAAAAAGGCAGATACATGTGGCGTGATGGTGCCTCATTTGCTTTTGTGCTCTTAGGCAATGTGAGTTGAATGAATTCGCTGATGGGAGAGGTTCAGGGGTCCAGGGCTTTTGAAAAGAAGCAGGCGGAATGCCTGCCAAATTTGACCCCTTTCTCCACACCCACATCCCCTTGCCACTATCCACACTGTGCCTTGTGCTACATGCCAGCAAAGGGGACAATCATTAACAGTGGCTGGCAGTTTAGTGAGAACCACCTGGACTCAGAAGTTTTTCAGGAAGTGACTGTGGTTTCAGATTTAATGAGAAGCATGAAGGCAGATGAACCTGGAGGTGGGCTCCCTCCTTCACACAGGTTCCGCTTGTTAGGGTCACAGATAACTTCTGCTAGCTTCAGAGATTATACTGGTTGTCTGATCTCTCATCAGGCCAGCGTGGTGTTTCAGTGACTGCAAACATGATCTGAATGTTCAATGCTAAAAGGAGCAGTTGGGGTGGTTCACTCGTGCAAATCATCTCTGAACAATTAAAAGGATGGATTCCATCCACGCATGCATTTTCCTTCATGGCAAAGATGATTTTAGGAAGAGGACTTCTGCTACTTCTATGAGGGTTGTACTGATGAGTATTGACTCACTGACAAATGAGAAAAAGTTAGCTTCTTCTGATAATTATTGCTAGAGGAGTCCATGGTTGTGAATCTACAGTCACGCTGTCAGGCAGGAAGTGAGAGTGGTGTGTTTTAAGTTGTAATTGTGGCCTTAAGCAGGGCATATATTCAGGGGACCGGCTCTGGGATGGGCTTACCAATTGTTAAAATATTCAGTGCTTCTGTGCTGGTTAGGAAGCAGCCGTTGCCCTGAGTCCTGAATGTTCCCTGCCCCTCCTGCCACCTCTCAGACCTCATACCACTCAGCAACAAAGGCTAACCCGGCACATTGGGAGCCAAGACCCTGCCCCAGCACTCAATGCCTTGCCAGGCCCTGTCCTACTTGTTATTGACTATTTGGAATATCACTCCTGGTCTTAAGTATTTTTGATTCACCAGGAGAAGGGAATGAGGATTATAAACTTAAATTGTAGAGTCCTGGCTATTGGTCAGACTCAGAGGGACACCCTGTATGCCCTGCGTTGATGGCTAATCCCTGAGGAATGGAACTTTGAAAAGTAAGGATGACCACAAAGGAAAGAAAATCAATGAGGACTTAGAGCTGCCGACTCAGAGCTTCAGAAGGGAGGCTGCAGTGATGGGTTGGGGGCGGGGGTATCAGAGAGGGGTCTCAGCTGGGATGGTGGACAGAGCCACCTGCGGTGACCCAGACAGGAGAGAGATAGAAAGACAAAAATAGCAAGGATGTTTTCATGGAGTGGTATAATGTGGGCAAAAGGCTGAATGAAGCTCACCAGTCCAGTGAATTATGAGAGTGGCCACACATCATTGCTCCTGTCCCACTCACTACCTACACCCAATTCCAGCCACAGTGGCTTCCTTGCCATTCCCCAAACACAGCAAACCCCTTTCACCTCAGGATCTTCCCTGCTCCCTCTGCCCAGACCTTGCCCCCTAGATACCTGCCTGGCTCCCTCCCTCCCCTTCTCCAGGTCTTTCTCAAATGCTTTTTCTGCTGTGGCCCCCTCCACAAACTGCCAGACACATGCATATGCACCCATCCCCCTTCCTTGCTTCATTTCTCTTCCTAGCACTTCTCACCACCAAACTATGCTATATAGTTTGCATTTATTTTATTTATTGCTCTATTCCCCTTACTATAACATAATGAAAGCTCCATGACAGCAGAAACTTTTTGGTCTGTTTTGTTCACCACTGCCTCCAGAATAGCTAGAAGAGCACATTAGTGGTACTCAGTGAATGTATGCTGATTGAATGAATGAAGAAACCAATTACTTCATGGCTATCATGAATCAGACATTGTGTTATGCTCCATACATTTCCCGTGGAGCTCCCTATCAGCCCTCAAAGAGCTGCCTCAGATGTGTATCAGGGGCTGCCTCCTCCTTCTACATTCGTAATTTGCATTAACTTAAATCGCCACATGTGCCTAGGATTACTCTACTGGACAGGGCAGTTCTAGCATAAGAGACATAAACAAGTGGAGCTCATGTACTCCCGCTGGGCAGACTGGAGTGCTTAAAGTCACCCAGTGGCCTTGACAGTGCATAAACCCCCAGGATAATTTCTGGGTTCTGGATCAAGCCCATGCCAATGCCCCCTTTTCATTTTGTCTTGGCCTGGGCAGGGCCAGGCTCAAGGAGATGAGTGAGGCATTTGCCTTGGGTGTGAAATTTAAAGGATTAATGAAAAACTCATTAAGATAGTTATACAATATTTCAAAATTGAAATTATTGCAAAAAATCCATGATGAACAAAATATTAACATTTTAAGTAAAGACAGGGTCAATATTACTGGTTTGTCCTTTTGCCTGAAGCTCCATTATGGCCTGCCATGGCACTGTAGTGCTTATGCAGTAATACAGCAGCTTCTACCAATGGCCAAAGAAGAAGTGAAGACAGTAGATCTTCAAGTGTGTGGTGTGTGTTCAACGGCAATGTGGACTGTTGGGTGTTTTTAAATGTAGAGTGGAATTACCTATGATTGTGTCTTGAATAAAATTCATCCCATGTCTTTGGACTGGAGAGCATGTAGGCTGGAGTGCACAGATATGGGATGGAGATGACATGAGAGGAACGATGCTAACAGTGTGAAACTGTTAGTGTGTGGTTTTGAGCTCACTGCAATATATATCAGAAGATGCCACAAAAGTGTAACAAAGAAAATGAACATCACTTTTAATCCACCAAGGCATTTTTTCTTTACTATATTAAGACTATTAAAAATTTTTAAATGATGCTATTTTCTTATAATAAATAAGGAAAGAGACATGTAAAGAAAAGCTAATAATCTTCCCACTCCACCAAAAATTCATTCGCACCAAGATAATCTATGTTCCTAGTTCTTACCATTTGTATCAGTTTGTTCTCATACTGCTAATAAAGACATACCCAAGACTGGGTAATTTATAAAAGAAAGAGGTTTAATTGACTCACAGTTCAGCATGGCTGGGGAGGCCTCAGGAAATTTACAATCACAGTAGAAGGGGAAGCAAACACGTTCTTCTTCACATGGTGGCGGGAAGGAGAAGTGCAAAAAAAGGGGGGAAAAGCCCCTGATAAAATTATCAGATCTTGTGAGAACTCACTATCGCAAGAACAGCATGGAGGAAACTGCCCCCATAAATCAATTACTTCCACTTGGTCACACCCTTGCTATGTGGGGATTATTACAATTCAAGGTGAGATTTGGGTGGGGACACAGCCAAGCCATATCACCATACTTCTCTGTTTTATTTAATGTTTTGACAAAAATGGTAACCTATTGCCCATATTAATACTCTGCAACTTCTTATTCTTACTTAATACATTATAGACACGCTCTAGGTCCAAACCTATAGCTCTTCTATTTAAATGAAATTTTATTTATTTTTGTAAAGATAATACATGCACACGATAAAAAATATAAAAAGGAATAAATGTTATTTGGTGAAAATTGTGCTCCTTGTATTCCTGTCCCAAAGCCACTCATTTCCCCTCCGCAGAGCAATCACTGTTATCAGTTCTCTTTTGAAGCCCTGCAGAGCTGTTCTATGCCTGAAAACGTGTTCTATTCTGGATAGAACTCTTCTCATATTGTTTTCTCTTGCTTTTTTCACTTAATAATATATCTTGGAAAGTGTTCCTTATCAGTTTGTAAAACTGCCTCATTCTTTGTTATTATTATTATTAGTATTATTTGGTTTCGTTCTTTTAAATGACTGCCTAGCTTTCCATTATATGGAAATACAAAATGTATTTAATGTACTTCCAATGGAAATTCGGCTGGTTTTTTTCCTACTCTGGCATTTACAAACAATGTTGGAATGAATAACCTTGTAATTATATCACTTTGCATACATGTATATTTATCTGTGGGATACATTTCTAGAAAGGGACTTGCTAGGTCCATTGCTGATTTCAGTTTTGACACTTATAGTCCAATTGTTCTCCAGAGAGGTTGTGCTATTTATAGTTCACCAGTAAGGTGGGACCCAAATCCCCACACTCTTGCCATCGTGGCGAGTCATTAAACTTTCTGTTCCTTGCCAATATGATAGGTGAAAACTGGTATCTCAGGGTAGTTTTAACTTTGCATTTTTCTTATTATAAGGGAGATTGAGTATGTTTTCCAGTCTTTAAGGGGATTTAATTTTTTTCTGTGAACTATGTATTAGTATCCTATGCCCATTAGAAAGTTTGGAGTATTCATTCTTTTCAATATTGATTCATGAGACCTCTTTGTATGTTACAGAATTTTTCCTTTTGTCTCAGATAAAGTCTTTTAAATAGCTATATAATATTATATATGAGCTATGCTTATTATTAGATATTCCTTTTTTTCCCCTGGGAATTGTTTGCCAGGACAAATAATGTTGCAAAAATATCCTGGTATATACACATGAACTCGTACTTTTATTTTTGTAGGGTGTATTTTCCAAAGTGGGATTGCTTGTTCTAGAAATATATGTATTTTAATATTAATAGATACTGTCAGATTAATTTTTCAAAATTCTGACATAATCACATTCCCATCCTTAGTGGAAGGAAGTGCCTGTTCCCCTGCATCCCAGTCAGCACTAACTGTTATTGCTCTCTTACATTTTGAAGTGGTAAATTGTGTCTTCTTGTGGTTTTACTTTGTATTTATCTGACCACCAGTGATGCTGAGCATCTTTTAATATGTTTATCGGCTATTTGCATTTTCTCTTCTGTGAGTTGCTTGTTCATATCCCCTGCCTGTTTTTTCCTCCTGGATTTTTGGGTTGTTTTCTATCAATTTGTAGGGACTTTTTGTGTACAATCAGTCTTCTGTATCCTCGGGTTCCACATGTGCAGATGCAACCAACCATGATTAGAAAATATTCCAAAAACTAAAAAAGAAAAAAATGACAAGACAAGAATAAAAAAAACCTAAATTAAAAACAATAGAGTATAACAACTATTTACATAGCATTTACATTATATTAGGTATTAGAAGTAATCAACAGATGATTTAAAGTATACACGAGGATGTACGTAGGTTATATGAAAATACTATGCTATTTTATAGAAGGGACTTCAGCAAATCCTTGGGATCCTGGAACTAATCCCCCACAGATACTGAGGGAGAATATATCAGCAATATTAAAGTTTTATTTGTAATGAATATTTTTCCAATCTTTTATTTGTTTCTGTACTTTGTTTATAACTTTTCCTAAATGAATTTGATTTTTTTTGCTGTCAAATATATCTTTTCATGTATGGCTTCTGAGCTTCCTGGCTTTATTAAAGAGTTCTTCTCCACTCTTTCTGTAAAGGGCCAAATAGTAAGTATGTCAGGTCTTATGGACCATGTGGTCTCTGTCCCAACTACTCACTTCTACCATTATAGCTTGAAAGCCACCAGAGACAAAAGAAATGAATGTGGCTGTGTTTCAAGAAAACCTTATTTATAAAAGCAAGTGGTGGGCTGGGCGTGGTGGCTCATGCCTGTAATTCCAGCATTTTGGGAGGCCAAGGCAGGCGGATTACTTGAGGTCAGAAGTTGAGAGCAGCCTGGCCAACATGGTGAAACCCCGTCTTTACTAAAAATACAAAAATTAGCTGAGTAGCTGAGTGTGGTGGCGTGTGCCTGTAATCCCAGCTATTCAGCAGGTTGAGACAGGAGAATAACTTAAACCCAGGAGGCGGAGGTTGCAGTGAGCTGAGACCACACCACTGCACTCCAGCCTGGGCAACAGAGCAAAACTCTGTCTCAAAAAAAACCAAGTGGTGTCCTGCTGGCTGTAGTTTGTTGACCCTTGTGTTGAAGTGAAAGTCAAATGATGAAATCCTTTGTTCAAATCCTCAGAAGGTTTTCTATGTCACTTAGATGAGTACAAGCCAAAATTATACCCCATTTAACCCTCACTACCTCTCTGACTTCATCTTCTACAGCTCTCCCCTTGGTCAATCTGCTCTAACCGCCATAGCCTCTCTTTGTTCCTTGTACCCACTAGACAAACCCCAAACCAGGCTCTCTCTCTCTTTGCACTTATTTTTCCCACTGCTTAGGAGCTCTTTCCCCAGATATTTGGGTAAATCTTTTCCTCACTTTCTTCTGGATTTAGCTCAAATTTCAGCATATCAGGATGTCCTTCCCCAGCCACCTATTTAAAATTTAACCCCCTGTTCTGCCACATACTTTCTGTTCCTCTTTCCTGTTTTTTCTTTTTAACTCCCCACTAATACTGTATAGTTAGTTTACTTACTTATAATATTGATCATTTCCTCTCTTAAAATATAAGTTTCACAGGGCCAAGAATTTTCATCTCTTTTGTGTCCTCAGCACTTAGAAGAGTGTTTGGCATATAGTAATTTTTGTTGAATAATTGAATATACATAATAGAGAGGGAGAACTGAAGATACATATATAGAGAGAGAGGGAGAGAGAGAAGCAGGGGGTGATATCAGGAGGAAGGTCCTTGAGAATGAGA
This sequence comes from Pongo abelii, assembly GCF_028885655.2. Taxonomy (NCBI): domain Eukaryota; kingdom Metazoa; phylum Chordata; class Mammalia; order Primates; family Hominidae; genus Pongo; species Pongo abelii. The sequence goes on along the minus strand of NC_071990.2, from coordinate 89,210,464 downwards.
GAGAACCAGCTTTTAGGGGAGCAGAGACACTTCTTCATTGGAGTAAGAGATAAAAGGGGTGCCTGAGCAGGTTCGTCTGTACCAGGGCTTCTCAGCCTTGGCACTATTGACATTCTGGGCTAGATAGTCCTTTGTAGTTGAGGGCTGTCTGTTGTAGGATATTTAGCAGCATGCCTGGCTAAGAGATCCCAGTAGTAGCCACCTCCTCCAGTTGTGACAATCAAAAATGTCTGTAGACATTGCTGGATGTCCCCGGGGAAGAACATTTTCCCTTGGTTGAGAACCACTTGTTTCTTTATTTAGACTGTGAAGGGAGACTTTTTAGTGATGACTCTTATTCCCTCAATTACGTATAAGATGCAGTCATCAGATGAGAGTTTGGGGGGAAGGAGTAAGAGGTTTGAAGAAAGAGAAGGCATGTAGTGGTGGCTTCAGAGTAGGAAAAGGCGATGGTGAATAAGAAATAGGCTTGCCTCCTTCCTGGCCCTGAGGAACGTGAAGTGGGGTGAAAAATAGCCTCTTTGTCAGAGGGCTGCAGGGGAGGCATGCTTGGTGGACAACCATTCAGAGATTAGGTTTCTGATCACAGACTAAGAGTTTTACAGAGCTCAGTGAAAACATTGGGGAGGGAGGGGTGTTGGATGGGATTAGGCTTGTTCAATATAGTGTGGGGGCTGAGAGATCCATATAACTGCTAATGGGAAGCCTTGGGTTTCTGAAGGGGACTGATATACAGTAGGCTGGGACTAGTCCTGAGAACCTGATGGAAGGTTGGGAAGCTATCAGATCAGTGTCATAGTCCTGAGTACTTTACTTGAATGTGCAGTAAGCCTCCTGGAGGAGAGGTGCCCAGCCCTTCCATGCTTTCATTACTAATGAGGATGGAATTATTGTTTCTGTTTCCATTTCAAATCGGTCACTGCTAGTCTAGAGAAAAGCTTCGCAGTTTTGTATATTTATCTTATCTTTAGCCTCTTTGCCAAATTCTCTTATTAATTCTAATAGTTTTAATGGAGTTTATTAGTTTTTCAGTTAAGCAATTATACCATCTGTAAATAAGTTTCACACTTTTAATGTGACCAATACCAATTGAGGCCCACTGTGTAAAACTCATTCCTGGGACCCTTTTCAGCCCCCCAGCTTAGTCTCCCCATTCATGGTTAAAGCAGTTATTCTGTTCAGCCACTGGATGGCAGTGACTCAGCATATCTGTGATACTTGGTTGGTTTGTAGGTTTGTGGAGATATTAGCTGGGCAAACTTTATTCCCAATTAAAAAAAAAATCTATTTCTAGCAAATTCAAAAAAATTTAGAAGAGTCAACTTTCAGCTAGCTGTAAATATGTATCTACAGATCATCTTATATCAAAGCAACGCAAATGGGTACTTGCTCATTAAAAGGCCTTTCTGTTCTTATGGTTCTTTAGCAAGTCTAATAACTTTAAGGATCATTTACAGTGGGAAAGATCTTTATATTTTAGGAATTCCTTCTTCATAAGCTGGGCTTAATTTTGGGAGATCGTCTTCAGCTTTTTCCTTTGAATATTTGAGATTATCTCCTTTTTAAACTGAAAATGGTATCAATCTTATGAAATCTATCTCTGTTTTTCTGTTTCTTCTGTTTCATTTGATAGTTTGATTCAAAAAGGAATGGTACATATCAAGACAAGCTGTCTCTCCAAGATCTGATTTTCTAATATTATCTTGAAAAACTTCATGTGAAGTCGTCCCCAAATGTTTTACTTCTCTATTTACCAGCCTTGCTTTGAACTAACCTTAGCTCTCCTCGGAAACAACAAACCAGGAGTATCACTGGATTCTTATGATCGAATTACCCCAAACAACATATAAAATTTGTATTATCAGAAAAGAGTAGGAATAAATACAGTTTTCTCTATACAAACAACTACATTGTTTGGTACAATGAAAGCACAGAATTTGTGTCCTAAATTTCTCTTACTCTATAACAGGAGTCAGCAAACTTTTTCTGTAAAGGGACAGACAATAAATATTTTAGGATTGGTGCGTCATATGGTCTTTGTAACGACTATTCAACTTTGCTGCTATAGTGCATAAATAACCCCAGGCAATACATAAATGAATGAGCAGAGCTGTCATCCATTAAACCTTTATTTACAAAAACAGGCTGTGGGCCAGATTGGGCCTGTGGGTCGTAGTTTTCCAAACCTTGCTTTATAGTAAAGTTGTTCAATGGAACTCTGAGAATGTGTGGGACTTAAGTGAACAGGGTCAGAGAACAGGTCCATAGCCAGTGAAATCAGAGAATGGATCTAGGGGTACATCAGGACCCACAGAGTAGGTGTTTGTGGAAGACAGCCCATGTTTCAACTTAGAGAAGTGACTATAAAAATGGAACTAAAACCTAACAGCAGGAAGGCAAGAGACAGGGGCATGGTGCTGGTTTAGATTCCCTATCTGATTTCCTTGTAGCTGTGAGAATCACATTGCTAATTATAGTGTCTTGAAACTATTTTCAACCCCACTCTTCCCCTGGGAGTAATGGATTATGCATAGTACAAAAAAGTGCATTTTGTCCAGGCAATGTTTCCCGAGGGACACTCCCCAAAGAAACTACCACCAGAGAATTTGAGTGTGACAGTTTCTTCTCATTAGAGATTCCTAAAAGCCTGGGAATAATCTGTTGTTTACAGTCACTGCTAACCTTTTCACTACATTGAGGGATCCTAATGGGCTTCCGCCTTTCTTCTTTGGGTAGAAGGAGAAAGAGAAGGATGTATTAGCTCTGACACAAAGAGACAAAGGAAGGGTCAGCGGCAAGGGGAGCCAGCATATGGTTCCATGGCTCTCTGGAGTATGGGGCAGGGATCACCTGGCTTCCTCACTTTTGCATCTCTAGGCCCTGGGGCAATGCTGGCACATAGTATGTGCTGAATACTGTTTATAGAATGAATGAATGAGCTGGTTCTCAATGGATAAACAAAAGAGTTAATTGGATCATCCATTTGCTTCTTATGTTCTGCAGTACAGAGTGAGAAAGAAGGACTTAAGATCAATGATTGTACAGGAGTTCATTCTCAAAGAATTTTGGGGTCCAGGCCATATCCCTCCTGTAACATACAGACTTCCCTCTCCTCTTAGCCCATTAGGAACCCTCTGTTCTTGGAAACCGCTCAGCACTGATTACTCATCCAGCTCTTTTGTGTACTATGCAAGTGTTCAGTTTAGCTTACTTTTTTTTTGAAGCCAGGTCCAAGGGGGACAGAGTTGAATAAAACAGTCTCCACCCTCAAGGAACTCATGGTATGACACTCCTATATTATGTGTCTATGTCTTTTCTCCCCTGTGAAGATTATAAACTCCTTGATGTAAGGTACCCCTTCTTTTGAATCTGTCCTTCTTTTGAATCTGTCCAGTTACTACTGTTGGGCGGAGGATTCAGCTTAATGAATATTTGCTGAGTCTACAATATATGTACTTATCAGGCCATCTCCTTGGGACAGCTCTTAACCAAGCTGAATATTTTAAAACGGCCCACTCAAGCTGGGAGCAAACTGTAGTCACAGCAGGATGATTCCAAGTATATGTTCCAAGTGTAAGTTCTACTCTCATTCTCAGCTTTACCTTCAGGTCATCATCCAGCTCAAAGTGACTTCAACACTCCTCTCTCTTCTCTGTTCCTTCACATCAAAGATGGGGATACATGAACCCTGACACCATGTAGTTTTCCCAGTGCTCTGAAATCCCTATATGAAAGGGTTTAGGCAAAATATGAGCACATTCATATGTGAGTGCTATAAGCTTTTATCTCAAAGCCTTCTCAGTTTAGAGTTTCGGTTGGGAAATAAAACCATTTCAGGGACAGAGAACTGTTGGCTCCCAGCAAAGTTAAGAATAAGGGAAATTTTACTTTTCGTGACTCTTCTTACTGAGCTCTTTCTCTATCCAGTCTCCTAATGGAAACTTGTTCTCAGCTAATTGCTGCACTCAAAATTAACATATGCATTTATTGCAATTTTAGTCAAAGGTTCAATAGGATGTTTTCTGGAGGGGGTGGGCAGAGAGAAGGGAATAGACAAACTAATTTTTAAGTTTGTATGATAGAATAAAATGGGAAAATTATCAAGGAAATTTTGAAAATTAACAACTAGATGAACTTGCCTAAATAAAAATTCAATCATATAGTGATTGAAATAAAAACAGAATGATACTATGATGTAGTTATAGACAAACAGGTCATTGGAAAAGAACAGATAAACAGGTCCAAGTATATTTAAGGAATTTGACATATAATAAAGGAGGCATTTCATTTTAGTGGGAAAATAATGGACTATTTAATAACTGGTACTGGGAAAACTGGCTACGCATTTGAATAAAAGGATTTTATATTTACCCACATATTTACCATTTGTGACACTCTTCATTCCTTTGTGTAGATTCTAATTTCCATCTAGTATAATTTTTCTTCTGCCAGAAGAACTTTCCTTAACATTTTTGTTAAAGACCTGTTTGTGATGAATTCTCTCTGCTTTTGTTTGCCTGAAAAAACCTTTATTTCATCTTTGCTTTCGAAATGAAGAATAGTAATCCCTAACAGACAGGAACCAAACCAGGTGAAACCTACTATTGCTCTAGTTTATTGCCTTGAGTTTTCAGGCCACAGCATGGGGAAGGTAACTCAGGCGGAGCCCAGAGGTATCCAGAATTGAAGTCCAGGGAGATCACCGTGGCTGGAATGCATAGGACTAGGCCAAAGCCTTGGAGGAGGGAGTTGTACAGAGAGAGCTTCAGAGATGTGTAGAGGGGCCTCCAGAGTCTTCAACAGAACACTGATCAGCACATGCGTTTGAGAAAACAACCCGAGGCCTGAAAGAAAGCACCCAAAAGGATTCTTGAGAATAATGGCCATCACACACTGTTGCTGTAAACCAGATTGAAAAACCTCATACTTCATGGGCATTGGGGAGAGTACTCAGAGGGGTCTTGCCTTGGTTGTGGAAATTTATTAGCCCTAGATTAAATGCTATTCTGAACCCATTTGACAAGTCTTAAGAGCAAGAGCCAAAAGGATCAAACAGTTTCCAAGGAACTTAACTACATACCAGAACAAAGCTGCTCAAGAATATTTATAGAAATATAAAAATATACAGTACTCAAATAGGTTTAATTCATAATCTTCTATACCCAGTTAGATATTAGTAGACTTGCAAAGATGCAAGAAAATACAACCCACAATGAGGAGAAAAAGAATCAACTAAGCAAAACTGAGAACTGACACAGATGTTAAAATCAGCAAACAAAGACATTAAAATAGTTATTATAACTGTAATCCAGATGTTCAAAATATTAAGTATCGTCATGAAATATATAAAAGAGACGCAAATTAAAAAATTTTTTTTTGAGATGGTTTTTTCTTTTCTTTTCTTTTTTTTTTTTCTGCCCAGGCTGGAGTACAGTGGTGCAATCTCACCTCTGCCTCCTGGGTTCAAGCAATTCTCCTGCCTCAGTTTCTTGAGTAGAGTAGTTCTAGAGATGAGAACTACAATGTCTGGGTTGAAAAATACTCTGGATTGAATTAGATTAGACATTGCAGAAGAAAAAATTAGCGAACTTGAAGACATAGCAATAGAGACTATCCAAAATGAAACACACAGAGAAAAAAAAGGATTAAAATAATTAAAAGAGCATTAGTGAGCTATGGGACAACATCAAACAGCCTAATATATGTATACCTAGAGTCCTGAAGGAGTGGGGAGAACAGACCAAAAAAAAAATGGAAGAAATAATGGCTGAAAAATTTCCAGATTTGATGAAAAGTATAAACCCAGAGATTCAAAAAGGTCAGCAAACTCTAAGCATAAGAAACATTAAAAAAACTAACCAAGGCACATAATATTCTAATTACTCAAAATTGTCAGAAATGAAGACATGTCATACACAAAGGAACTAAAATGAAGGATAACAGTGGTTTTCTCACCAGAAACAAAACAGTTGCACAACATCTTTAAAGGATGGAAAGAAAAAAACCCTGTCAAGCCAGAATTCTATACCCATACAAATGATCAACAAACAAATCAAGCACATGCTTAATTTCAAGAATTGTTGGGAGAACATTTAAAACAATAATTCAATATTTTCCCCTTCTTTATTTCCTAAATTTGTAATCAGCTGGGAAGCAAAACACAAGAGAGACAGAAATCAATATTGAACTTTCTTTTTTTGAGACAGAGTCTTCTCCGTTGCCCAGGCTGGAGGGCAGTGGTGCGATCTCACCTGTGCCTCCTGGGTTCAAGCAATTCTCCTGCCTCAGTGTCCTGAGTAGCTGACATTACAGGCACCCACTGCCACGCCTGGCTAATTTTTGTATTTTTAGTAGAGACAGGGTTTTACCATGTTGGCCAGGCTGGTCTTGAACTTCTGACCTCAAATGATCCACCCGCCTCAGTGTCCCAAAGTTCTGGGATTATAGGTGTGAGTCACTGTGCCTGGCCCAACATTGAAATTTCTTATTGATAAAGTTCATTAGAGAATTAAAGAAGGCCTTAGATTAATGGCCAAATTAGATTAAGTAGTAATCCTTAACCTCTGAATGAGACAACTTACTTGTGCAGTAACGGATATATCTTGCTTTGGTAACTGCCACAGGGTTGCATAGAACAGAAAGACACCCTCTCCGTAGGTGGACAGATCTGAAATGATAATGATAATGCCCAGATGAGACAGTTGAGCCAAACATTTTCAGCTCCTCTTCCTGAACTCACCAATCAGATAACTCATGTAAAGGTGTCAATGAGTGGCATAAGAATCTGGAAGTGTTTTTAACTATCCTTCCACTTATGGAAACAGGAAGTTGGGGAATAAATGTTCTTCCAAATAATAATCAGTAAAAAACCATTTAAAAGATTAAAACATATAGTAGATATTAATTCGCAGCCAAGACCTTGGCAGTCTTTGTTTTGGTCTACCTAGCAGACTGTGAGACAAAAGTTTGAGTACAAGTTGTTTTTGTTTTTGTTATTTTTTGAGATGGAGTTTTGTTCTGTTGCCCAGGCTGGAGTGAAGTGGCATAATCTTGGCTCACTGCAACCTCTGCCCCCGGGTTCAAGCGATTCTCCTTCCTTAGCCTCTCAAGTAGCTGGGATTACAGGTGCCTGCCACCACGCCCAGCTACTTTTTGTATTTTTGGTAGAGACGTTTCGCCATGTTGGCCAGGCTGGTCTTGAACATCTGACCTCAGGTGATCCACTTGCCTCGGCCTCCCAAAGTGCTAGGATTACAGACGTGAGCCACCGCATCCAGCCTAAGTGGTTTGTATAGAAAGCAATCTCCAGAAATACTAGTAAGTCACTGGGGAAGTGAGACACAGAAGGGAAGGAAGGCCATATGGGCATTTCTTCAAGCAGTTTACCACTTTGGGCAACTGGCATTTAATTCCACTAGAGAAATCTGAGAAACAGTATAAAACTTACAGTTATCCTGTCTGAGGGGCAACGGAGCTGGGGTTGCCCCTCCGTTGGTTGGAGTCATTGGTTGGAGGTTGCTCCTGGGCAGTATTATTTGTTTGGAACTTCAAAGGCTGGCCCTCCTACGGGCAGAGCTGACTCCAGCTGCCACAGAGAGCTCTTAGGGACAGGCTTGGAGATTTTGGCATTTGGAAACTGGGCCAGCAAGCATGGAAATGATAGTTGCTGAAGGTACATGGGTGGGAACCTGATAGTATTGAGTGTATTCAAGAAATGTGACAATATTTTATTTTCTTTAAATGAGACTGAGTCTCACTCCAGGTCACACCTAGCTAGGCTGGCAGAAAATTTACCATCGTTCATTATTAGTGCTCTTTCTGGCCCTTTTCAGGATGAGTGAAGGTTCCAGGAGAGTCATGTAAAGCAACTATTCAGGGAGCCCTAGGCATCACCTTGACATTGTTTTCATTAGAGTGATTTGTTTCTGTCTGGAAGCTTTGCTGTGATTGGGAACTCCAGGTTGGATTTGCCTCCCAGGCACATCTTGCTTTTCCGTTTATCCCAGATTCAATCCAGAGCACTGGAAGGCAGTTGGTTATGGGTCTTCATTTGTTGAGACCTGAAAGTTTGTATCCCCTCCTCTCCTGCCAGATGCAGCTATCCTTCAAAGGAATTCTAACAACTCATCCTTAACCCTAATTCTAGTCCCCTCATTTAGATTAGGTTTTGGCAAACCAAAGCCAGGAAGACTGGCTGACTTCAGGCTACTTCTGCAGTTCCTGTTCCAATCTCCTTTGAAGCAAGTGCTAATAAAAGAATGTTAGATTAGATCTGTTAGATATTCTTAGATTGGAAGCAAGAGAGAAAAACAATAGAAACATAAATTAACAATGCATTAGAATGGGCCAGAAATTTTCAGCTTTATGATATGTATGTTTATTGTGGTGTTGGTGGGCCTCTGTCACACCACTAGAATGTCACCCTTTTGCTGAGGAAACCTCTGACCCAATGCATAATTGCATGATAGCTGGTAGCAAGGCAAAGGGAGCTCTCCTCGTGTATAATTAGAATCATCAGGAATCAAGATGACTCCATGCTATTAAAAAATCAGGACCCAGATTAATTATTCCAAAGATCATTGAAGAACAAACCACATGAGTTTCTTGGATATAAAATGTCACAGTGTCTCTTTGTCTCAATCTATTTCTTCATTTCTGTTTTGGTTATTATATATAAAAAAATTAATATACCGTAAAATTGACTTTTGCATAAGAATAGTTCTATAAGTCTAAACACATATAGATTAATGTAAAAATAACCACAATTTGGATACAAAACAGTTCTATCACCCAAAAAAATCCCTTGTACCCTTTTGTAGTCACACCTCCCCAACCACCACATCCTGGCAACCACTGATTCTCCATCACTGTAGTTTTGTCTTATCCAGAGTGGTATATAAATGGAATCATATAGTATGTCAACTTTGAGACTGCTCTTTTGTCCAGCATAATGACTTAGAGATTCATCTGTGCCATTTTGTGTATCAATAGTTCATTCCTCTTTTATTCAAGCAATTCCTTTGCATAGGTGTAACACATTGTGTTTACTCATTTACTCATTGAAAGACATTTAAATTGTTCTGAGTTTTTGGTGATTATGAATAAACTTGTGACAAACATTTGTGTGAACATACATGTTTGTTTCTCTAGGATAGATATGTAGATGTGGAATATCTAGCAATGTAGTGCTGGTGGGATATCAGCACATCCTCACCAGCACTTAATGTTGTCAGCTTATTTTTTAGTCGTTCTGATAGGTGAATAGTGGTATTTCATGTAGTTTTAATTTGTTCCTCTGCCAGTAAGTTGTCTTTTTCCTATGGCTGCCTGCAAGATAGCCTTTGTCTTTGGTTTCCAGAAGTTTTAATAGGATAAACTCAGAGGAGTGTGTGTGTGTGCGTGTGTTTGTGTTTGCATTTATTCTGTTAGATGTTTTCTGGGATTTAAAAATCTGTAGTTAGTGTATGGCATTCATTTTAGAAAATTCTCAGCCATCATATTCTTCAAGTATTTATTCTGCCCTATTTTTTTCTATTTTCTACTTTTGGGATTCCAATTTTACCTATGTTAGACCATTTGACATTATCTCAGCTCTTGGATGTTGTGTTGAAGGCATTCTTTATGTGTGTTACAATACTGTGGTTTTGATTTGATTTGATTTTGATTCTCCTGTATAATTTCTCTCTGCTGAAATTATCTATGTGATCTTGTGTGTCAGATTTGAACCTTTAACATATCAGTCATTGTTATTTTAAATTCTCTGTCTGATAATTCCACCATCTGTGTAATACTTAAGTCTATTTCTGTTGATCATTTTGTCTCTTCAGAGTGTGTTTTTCCTCCTTACCTTTCAGTATGTCATGTATATATACATAAGCTTTTTTTTCTCTCTACGTATATTTATGGAAGCCATAAGTGAATTATAGGACAAAAGATACTGAAGTAATTATTATTATTTTTTGCTTGGAAATGAGTACATCTTTCCTTCTGGGACTTTAGTGTGAGGGTTTGTGTTAATCTAGTCAGGAGTTGGGCTGAATTTGAAGTTTCTTGGGCTGGGTTACCCTTAGTGTACCACAGGTTTCAAATTTCTCTCATGGTAACTTGTTTTTAGGATGTGGGCTACCACTTTTCCAGATGACTTTCCTGTTTCTACTCTCCAGAGACAGGCTGTCACCTGCACTTCTTTCAGCTGTATTCCACTGTTATTTTAACTTAGTGCTTGTTACTGTGGTATGGGGGAAGGGTGTGTGTTGGGTTGTTCTCTGATGTTCTGATTTAGTGTCAGGTGTGGGTAAGTTCTGTGAGCCTGGGGGTTTGGGCTGTGGGCCTCACAAGTGTTCCTGCCCTTCTTCCACTGCTAGTGCTTGTCCTGGAACATGAGCCTGCCATTCTCCTAGTAGGAGAGCTTTAAAAACTCTGTTCCCTTCTCACTGCTGCAGTAGGTTTCTACTGGGGTTTAGGTGTTCATTTTCATTGCTCTTCCTTCTGCAGATTAAAGCTTTCATTCACAGGGGAGATGAAAATAGGCCTGGGTGAAGTTTCATCAGTGGCCGCTATTCCCCTCTCTGAGCCAGCACCATGGATAGAGGCTTTTCCAGCATTCTCCTTGGTTTTCCCAACAAGTGTCAGGTGAGGTTTGTAGAGTAAAACTGGCAAGAGGGCATGAACCCCTCTATGTGGGCCCCAGGGCCTTCACACTGTCTCGCTAGACAACACTTGGCCTTTAGTAACTCCTTAAAATTTTAGCTAAATCTTTCCAGCTTATTTGCTATTTGGCCACATATCTCCAGTCAGCGAATGCTTGGTTTCTCCCTTCACGTGCCTGTCTTTTCAGATTTTAGTTTGGCTGTTTGCCCTGCCAACTCAGTTCTCTGATGAGTGCAGGAAAAGTTTCCATTTGTGTTTTATCCTAGTTTTTCTTGTTGTAAGTGTGGCTGAAATTTCTTATTGTAAGTGTGGCTAGAATGCTCCCTCCAGCTCTCTGCATTTATAAGGTGGAACAAAAAGTATCCACTGTTTTTGGAGAGTTATTGGATTTCTAAGCCATGATTTTAGGACAAGAAGTTAGGAAGAGGAGATTCTGTTCCCTTCTTTCCCTCCTCTCTTCTCATCCCCCTCAACACAAGGCATCTTTAGATCAGCTCTATCTATTTCCAATCACTTTAATAATTCCCACTATCCCTTCTCTTTTCCTCATATCCTTGTTTTAATGTTTATTTACCTACATATGTTTTGTGGATTGGTGGAATCTGTGTGTGCATGTTCCTATCGGTCATCTTTGTTCCATCCTTTTTTGTTAGTTATGTGTTGGGTGCTCAGGCACAGTTTACCACCTTCTCCATGAAGACTCCTGGCATTCATGAAAGGAGTCCTACTCCCTGGTGGCACAAAGGTCCCTGCTGCACAGCTGTGAGAGGAAAAAGAGGAGTTGACTGTTTCTCATGCACAGCCAGAGGAGTGCAGATGGAGAATTCACACTTCAGAGTCTTGCAGATGGAAGGCAAGAGCCCTAAGCGGCACTGTTCTCTCTGTACTCCTTGTGTGCATGTGTGCTTTCCATTGTGAGATATGCAAGTGCATGCACACACACCCAAACACACGCATCTCTCCACAAATTGCAATTTCAGAATGACTTCCTGCTTCACATTGACAAAGTAGGAAGCAAAAATAAACTTGCTGTGCTCTTTTTTAAAATAGAAAAATGTCTTTATTGATGTCTTCAAACTGCCAAAGTAATGTAGGATCCTTGCAAAAAAAAAAAAAAAAAATCAAGCAAAACCAAAGTGTAGTAAGCATCTGTTTTCTTTCTCTTCCCCTATTCACAATCAGAACACCATCGTCCACATTTTGGTGTACATTCTTCTAGTTTTTTCTATTCATATGCAAAAGAGTATACATTCTTATTTTTAAAAAGTTAGGCTAACATAATTGATTACTAGTTTTGAAGAAATGTATTAGTGGAAGTCACTTTATTTCCTGTTGGCAGCTCAAGGCTTGCTACTGTGATGGGTGAAGCAAAAGACAGGAAGTCAATACGAAACCATAACAGCTTTTCTGAAAAGAAAGAGTGTGCAGGAAGGCAATAGCTAAAGTCGTGAAATGAAAATGTGAGGAACTCAGGGAAAGGTTTGCCACCCTTGCATTGAGCGATGTGAGGTGCTTTGATGACACCACCCTGTCAGCAGAGGGCAGGATCTCAGGACCAGCCCAGAGTCTGCAGGGACGGGCATATTCACTGGAGAGCACCCCTTGGCTCCACCAGGTTCTTTCCTCACTGTCCTGTGTTCCCTGGATCTCTGCAAACCCTGGCTGTCACATCACACAAGGACAACCACAGATCTTTCCAGTTGCCTCGTTGCTAAAAGGTCATTTTGCTCCTGTTTTCTTCCCAATGGTTCTGGATCCCCTGACGGTAGGAATGCTGACCTTCACTTTCATCTGTAAACTTGGTGGCTCCTTGGGGAGCCTTCATGTCAGTAGCAAATGTGTATTTGTGTCATGTCTGTCTGGATAAAGAGGGTGCAGGTAAGACTGTCAAATGTCAGCACTCTAAATGTGGCAATTCTGTTCTCAACTGAAAATTACAGCAGGGGAGGGGGTTCTCAAATGTGTGCACTTGCGAAAGCATTCTTTCATAATTTAGAGCCTTAATATGTTTCAAAGATGGTCAGAACTCACACCAGTACGAAATTAGAGATTTGATATGAGGAGCGATATCTCTTTAAGCCAATCTATGGTTGAGTTCCTAACATTAACATCACACAGAGATCAGCTTGACCAGAAGTGCAGATCTTGAACAATGCCTGAGATGAACCGAGGTCCCTGAAACAAGCACAGATACCACTTTACTGGATTATCTCTGATTCATTTATGAGGAGAAAAGTGGTTTTAATGTTAATGCATTAACACCCTCTCTGCCATTAGTTATCCTTATACTGATTTCCATAGCAGGCCTCTCTACTTTAATTCTTTAATGTGACTAATAATTATAGTGTTGATTCTATGTTCGGCAGCTCCTAGACCTCCAGCTTTCCATCTGGTGAGATTCATTCTGAGCTGGGAGCTCCCGCTGACTTGACTGCAAAAGAAAGAAGCATCACCAATGGAGATTAATCCTCCCATCAGCCTTGAGAGAAAGGGCTGCAGGCCCTTGTGGATTTGCTCAGCACGCCACTGACTTTATTAAACAACCTACCGGACAAAGGAAAACAAGGTCTCTCCCTCTTTCCAAAGAGCACCGTGCCAAAAATGTGTATTAGATGGTCAAAGGCCACAGGGTCAGGTCCAAATGCAGCTTTTCTAGATACAATGAAGCACTTTCCCATGTTGCAGCTCAATCAAACATAGTTTTTGTAAGCCAGGCAAATTCAGAGGGAGGATTGCGGTAGTTTAGCAATCGTTTTTCTTATTTCCTGTAGTTAATTTAGGAGGAGGTCACTTGTTTGCTTAACGAACATTGAATTCCGTGCCAGAGAGGGAGCGAGGGCCCGGGAGCAGAGCGCTAGGAATGTGCCGCACAGTCTCTGCCCCAGGGAGTGCACGGAGTGGAGAGATGGGGTGTGGAGGTGGCAATCAAGTAAATCCACAGTTCCAGCATGTCAGCAGGAGCCTGGGTCTCGAATCGCACGCAGTGGGCTTGGAGTAGATAAGATGTGTCTGGTCAGCCTAGGGAGGAATCAACCAGACTTCACAGAGGAGGTCAGCCTTTGAGGAGTCATTCACTTATTTGTAATTTATGGATCCATTTAATAAATATTATGGAATGTTAATTTCATTTTATGCTAGGTGTCATGGGCTGAGTACTGGCCACCCCACATCACCAGAATCTGTGTCTGTGTCCTAGTCTTCGGAACCCGTGAATGTTATCTTCTATGGCAATAGACGTGATGAAGGGAAAGCCTTTGAGAGCAAGCCTTTGTTCTGGATTATCTGGATGGGCCCTAAATAGAATCACAGGTATTCTCACAAGAGAGGCAGAGGGAGTTTTAGACAGACACGCACAGAGAAGGCAATGTGAAGACGGAAATAGGAGTGATGGGATGACAAGCTGAAGAATGCCAAGGAATGCTGGAGGTCACCAGAAACTAGGGGACAGGCATGGGACATGGGACAGATTCTACCCACCGTACACCCCAGTCTGGGGAGGGAGTGCGTCCTGCTGACACCTTGTTTTGAAACATCTTGGCCCTCCCTCAGGGAGCTAGGGTCTAGCGCAGGTGGCACACTGGGGGTGATGAGCGCCCAGGCCCTGTGGAGGCCACGGGTGACCTTGATGAGCACAGCTACAAGGAAATGCGAGGCAGAAGCCAGAGGGCAGGGAAGGGGCAAGCAAACTGTGTCCGTGGCAATGAAGGACCATTTTTGGAACACCTATCTGTCCCAGTATGTTTTACTGAGGTCAATGCAACAAATTCCTTTTTGAAAAATAATGTTGATATTATTTTCTGATTATAGAAGAATATATATATATACACATTGAAGAAAATCGGAAAAGTACAGGAAGATAGAACAGAAATAAAAATTGCCCATGCTCTCACTATGCAGAGATAATCCTTATGAACATTTCTGTGTATCTTGGTTAATGTTACTTCTGCACGGTTGTGACTGCCATCTCATATTTATGGTTGGATGGCCTAGACTTTGGGGTCTAAGGAACAGAAATTCTCTCAGTCTGGAAAAGGTTTTAGATTTCAGGATGCATTAGGCAGGAGAGCTGATGTTATGTTTCTGTAACCAAATAACCCTGAGCTCCCAATGTTCATTTCCTGCACGCGTTACATATTTGTTGTAAACTGCAGTGATGGCGATTGCTGGGGGACTCTGCCCACGGCTGTCACTCAGCATCTCTGGCAAGGGTGGAATGCCTTTGGCTATTAAGGCAGGGAGAGAGAATGGATGCCGCTTATGGGCTTTTCACCTCTCCCCCGGAAGTGACATGCAGCATCATCCGCTCACAGCCCAGTAGCACAACTGGTCACACAGCCACGCCTAACTGGAAATGGCTGGGAAGTGTAGAGGAGCAATGCTGTGCCCATTTTTGCACCGTGTACCTTGGATTGCCCGTGTTTTCATTTAAACTTTGGCCCATGACCTGAGGTGGCCAAGTGAAGGTTCTGTGCACCATAGCAGGGGTGATAATTGGTCAAGCCAGTCAGGCTGCCACTTTCTGGGTCTGGGGAATGCAAGGAGAGTGGCCAGTGGGCTGCACAAGATAAATGAAGTAGACATGGCAACCACAGACTCATGAGAGTGGCCCTGAGGCAGCCACTGCTCCTGATGGCTCTTTGTGTCGACTGATGTCCACTCCACACACACTTTACTCTCTGTGGCAATGTTGGTACTGCTCTCCAAAAGTTGCTACTGCAAGAGACTCCCTCTTTCCAAGCTGCCCTCAACCCTGGCTCCACCAGTGGCTCTACGCCAACTGCCCTACCTCACCCCATAAGGTGTTGGCCCACAGTGCTTTGTCTGCCACAAACAGAAGGCAACACATAGAGAATGCATTTGGGCTGCCTCTCCCCATGTCACAGCACACCCCCTGACCAAAGTCCCAGCATTCCTGGAAAGCGAAAAGAAATGTTTAGGCCTCCAAAATGTGTAAAAAAATCAAAAATAGGTGAACTATGTATATGAAATAAGTACGTACACTATGAAACATCTTCTATCTATCCTGCGAGGGGACAAATCACAAAATTCCTGCCAGGCATTTTTTTTTTTTTGTGGACATCTGATCTGACCATTAGCACTGACCAATCAACTGAACCCAGACTACACACCACTGCAGCTTTCTTGTACTCCCACCTCCATTTTCCCTGAAGTCCCCTGTGGGTGTAGTAACCACTGTCTCTAGGGGAGGGGAGTAGAGACAATTGCCGAGTCCAGATCCTCCTTATGGGCTCCCGTGGAAACAAGCTCAAGCTTCTGCCTCCAGTTCTGTTCTCCAGCTAACAGGGTGGGCACGGACCACCACATGCTCCAGATGAGCTCACAGTGCCTCACTCCTTTCCCATGTGTTTGATAAAAGGTTCTGATTATTTGCCTTAATCTATAGATTTCCCAGAGTAGGAGGCTTTTGAGTGTCCTTAGCCGGGTCCTGAGCCCCATGGACTAGTAACTGCTGCCCTTCCCTCCTCAGAGGTAAACACTTTCAATTACAAACACTTTACCTGTGCTGTTGCCCATTTGTGCTTTCACAGCTGTATTTGTTTTGTGAGGAGGGCAACCAGAAGACGTGGGACTTTTCATCAAAATATGAGCGTGCTTTCTGAAGTGTGCAAATCTGAAAGTGACTACATCATGGATAAAGTAACATCAGTGGCCTCCCCATGCAGATCCTCCCTCAGCCATCAACAAGGGGTACTTCAGTGCTGCTTTTCTTGGTAACACAGGCAGGCCAACCCCATAGGAGGAGACATCTACTTCCCTGAAATCCCCTGTCCCTCTGAAATGGGAGATTGGCAGGACTTGCTTTCTGGTCATAACCCTGATGACCAAAGAAGCATTATGGACCTGTCTGCTCCAGGCAGGATAAAGTGAAGAAATCTGAAGAAACCAGCAGATGGTGATGTGGGTGCTCTCTGGCTACTCTCATTACTCATTAGCATGGGACACTCACAACAGCGCCATCACAGTTTACAAATGCCATGGCAATGACCCAGAAATTACCACACCTTTCCATGGCAATGATTTGGAAGTTACTATCCTTTTCTAGAAGGTTCTAAATAAACTACTCCTTGATTTGCATTAACCTACCCCTTAATTTACATATAATTGAAAGTGGGTATAAGTGAATATAAATAAAGTTGCCAAGAGCCCATACATTGCCAACTCTAGATGCACTGCTCATGAGTTTGCCCTGATCTGCAAGGAGCAGTGCCATTCAGTAAAAGATTGTTGTCTAACACTTCTGGCTCACCCTTGAATTCTTTCCCGGGTGAAGCCAAGAATCCTCCTGGACTAAGCTCCATTTTAGGGGCTTCTCTGTCCTGTATCACCCCCACAAAGTGTGAGTCTAGGTAAAACTCTCTCAAATACCAGTACTGGGAGGATTTTTGATTCAGACTTTAACCTGGTAGGAGGGTCTCAATTTGGTAGCAAATGGTGCTGTAGGAAAAAATATTTTTTGGAGTCAAGGAAATAGGAGGAAGCTCATTAATAAAAGTGAATGTTAATTCTTACCTTATATTTGGGTTTCATTTATTTCATGTTTTGGTGCATGCAGATGAGTTTAGTTTTAGTACAATCAATTTTAAATTAAAAATGAAAAATCATACATATAAAATAGGAAGGAAACCTATAATCCTTTTACTAACCTTTGTTCTGTATAATACCTGAGTTAATTCTGCATAAAAACTTTCTTATTTGTAATGGTAAGAAATCCAACCTTGCTGAAATGGATTCTAACTTTAAGGAAACATCATTGGTATTTTCCCCCATGGCAAAGGAGGCCCTAGTGAGTTCTAGATCCTGGAGTTTTTAGAACCAGGAGAAGATATCCTTGAATGCTCATATACCCATGAGGGGAGCCTGGGCAATGAAGTGAGGCAAACTCAAATGTTTTCCAGAAGGGGATTAAATGGCTTTCAGAGCTCAGTGAAATTGCCACCTGCCCTTGCCTCCTGCAAGGGAATACAGAAAAGATTTGGGATTAAGCTTTAGCATTGTCTCCAGGAGAGCTGTCTTTGCAAAAGGGACTTTTATGCCAATTCTATTCAGAGCTCCATTTTGATTAGGCTGGGCTTGTGTACTTGCCTTGAGAGCAGGTATGTGATTACACTGGAGGTTTTGTGTTCTTCCCAGCACCCATGCAGGGTATTGTACATGAAAGGAACTTCTAGAATTCTCAAATTTCTAAAGGCTCCCATTAAAAATGAGAGGATTCCTACCCATCATATCATTAGTTGGGCCCCTACTCTTGGTACTTTGGTAATGTGCTGCCCATGCGTTGGGCAATGTCATTAATGTTTCACAGATGGGGAAACTGAAGATGAGAGAGTTTAGGTACTTTCCTAAGGTCATGCAGTTTGTGAGGGGTGGAGCCACTATGAAAACCAAAATGTATCAGGTTCCTAACTCATATTCTGTGTCTGCCAGAAGAAAGCAAGCTTTGCTTTAAGTTTCTTCAAAGCTAAGATCAGAATGGGTAGAGATCCAGAGGGAAGAAGAGTTAGGCGAACAATACAATGAAAGATAATTGCAAGATATCTTCAGAGAGAGGACAAATATAGGGAAAAGTGCAAAGGTTTGGGACGTAAGGTTTTTGTACTTTTTTTTTTTTTTTTTGAGACAGAGTCTCACTCTGTCACCCAGGCTGGAGTGCGGTGGCGCGATCTCGGCTCACTGCAAGCTCTGCCTCCTGGATTCACGCCATTCTTCTGCCTCAGCCTCCCGAGTAGCTGGGACTACAGGCGCCCACCATCACGCCCAGCTAATTTTTTGTATTTTTAGTAGAGACGGGGTTTCACCATGTTAGACAGGATGGTCTTGATCTCCTGACCTCGTGTTCCGCCTGCCTTGGCCTCCCAAAGTGCTGGGATTAGAGGCGTGAGCCACCGCGCCTGACCTGCTGCCATTTTGATAAAATTATTTGTCCATGTAACTAAAATTTCTATTTCTCTTCCCTCTGTGATCACAGAGCTTCATGTTGACCCCATATTTGGTGATACCTGATACTGGTGTTTTTGGTGTAACTTTATAGGAGGTCAAAGTAGAAAGGGCTTCCTGGCAAGTACATGTTTTTTTTCCGAGTTTCTGGTGTCAATTAATTGTGCCACACATGGGGGTATGACAATTGGAGAAGGTGAAGTTGAGTTAAGTACTCTTCTCCACTTAGTAGTCACCTTTTCTGGTTGCTTCTTAAAAGTATATCTGACCAATGGGTTTTTATTTATGGCATCTTGACAGAATTTTAGCTTTTCTGGGATTCTCACAAGTTTACATCATGGGAGAAGGTGATAATGGTAAATCAGTAGCTTGTTAAATTGGATAATCCTGCTCCCACCTTCTACAGCAAATTGTGGATTCCCTAATTTTATATCAGAATTACCTGGAAGCTGGCAGGGAAAGAGCCATGATTGTGGCTTGGGATATATGATATAATCCCAGATTTTGTCTGCTTTGAGAGGCAGTGGTGAGGTAGGGCCTGCATTCCTATAAAAATCAACTTCAGAGTAGGCAAACCTGGGGAAATTAACCTGCATGATTTCCACAGTTACCAGAGTAATCCATTCCATATCAGCTACTAATATTAAACCTGTAAATATGTACAGTCATCATAAAGTCACTAGGCTTTTGAGGAGAATCAGGAGTTAGTATAGAAGATCTAGCTGGACCATCAGAGTCATTGCCTCAGGAAAAGAGAATCAGTGGTGGACATTAAGAAAATGAAAAGAAATCCAGGTAGCATCGTCACTGAGTATTGAGAATGAGAATTGAGAACATATGACCTTCATAAAAGAAAGAGCAGGTTACCATGAAAAAAGGAAAAATAAGAGCAAGAAGCAGTCTTAACCATTACAAACATCCCAGAAATTAATGATATAAAAAATATAAACTCACTAAAATAATTTTATATCTTCTCTGTGCCTTTACCTACATGGTCATATTTTCTATAATGGAAACATATTTTTTTAGTTAGGACATTCCAATAAAGGTTATTAAAAAGGATTTAAAGCCTTGGGTTTCATTTCTTTCCTAATTTACTTTTCAAAATGTATCTTTATTTTATATGTGGTTTGAATATTTCTATTATTTAGCTTTCCATTAAAAAAACTCATCAAATGGCAAAAGTCATTTTAATTATCAATTACATTTTTAAATACTATAAAACAGTAAGATTTAGATACTGTAAAACTGTAACACCAAAATTGGCATTATGCATCAAAATGCTAAAAATAAAAACAGTGTATAAAGGCAACTTTTTCTGACCCCAAATTCTTATGTCCTTTTATGTTTCTTTAGCTGAGTTGTCAGGAAACAATAGTGTTCTAGAACCAGATCCTGCAAATATTAAGAAATCTTCAGGGCCAGGAAATATGGATATTCTATAATTCAATATATAGAATGAAACAACACTCTTGATGTATTTGCTATTTTGAAGGCAAAGGAAATTTGATTTGGACCAAGTAACCACTACCAAAAGAATTATGGTGTAAGTAGCAGGTACTTTTTTCACTTTTGGGAATAAGCTAAGCTAAAAAATAAAAGAGGCTAGAGCTATCATCTTACACAATTTCGCTGAGAATCTAAAAACAACCATTTTCAATATTTTTTTCTTTGCCAAGTAAGCAAGTAGAATGGAATCCAAGATGAAAAACTGCAGGATAACAGGAAAGACAGTGAAATGAATACTCTGTTGGGAATTGCAGATAATACAAGAATGACAGACAGGGATGGAGGGGTAGTCTGGAAGTTGAACATGAATCAATAATGTAGTCCTGTTACTATGACAGGGAATACAGTGTGAGGACAAATAAAAATCTAGCAAGTAGAAACCAAGGGTTCTTTGTTCACTCCACGTGCCATACTTTAAAGCACTGTTTTTATTTATTTCATGGAATACCAAGGCCTTATGTGGGGGTGGGCAGGAGGGCTCTAAAAAGACCAACATAAACAAGTTTTAGAAGATAAGAATATTGAAAAGATACGAAATTATTTATTGCCTCAAAACCTAATTAGAATAAGGTAAGGGTGTAAAGAAGCAAAAATAAGCAAAAATCCTCAAAGAAACATAGAAAGAATTGTATTAATTCGATAGGAAAAAAGAAGGAAGGCTAATTTGCAAACCACAGGCAAACATATGGGAGTTCCTAGAGCTTGTTGCAGTGGCCAGTTTTCTCCACCTAAGAACTGCAGGGAAGAAACTGAATTGTAACAGAGCAGATGCGGACATGAAAAATCACTTTCCTCTGTGATGTTATGTTATTAGATACTGATGTGGGTTAGACAAGTGGATTGTAGAATTTTGTAAAGAGTCAGGGGAGGGGAGAGAAGAAGGAAAGGAGAGGGAGAGGGAGAGAGGGAGGGGAGAGAGAGTTATTAATGTCCGTGTTTGGGATAATTTCTTTTTAAAAACCAGTTCCTCAAACAAAGGACTCACTCTGATGCTTTTTAGTAAAGAATCCACACACAAAGGACTAGCCTGTTAGGAAGCCAGCTCTTTGGGGATGGTTTAGAGGAGGATGAAGGTGAGCTCTTCGTGTGTGGTCATGTGTGTGCACATCTGAGTGTCCAATTCCCATGGGAGCTGAGAAGAGCAGAGGGAGAGGAGTGAGGTGTAAAGAAAGGAACGGCTGCAGTGAAGATAAAGAGCAGTGGGGAGCAAAGAGCAGCGTGCGTGAGGCCTGCGGCTGCTGGAGCTCGAACAGGGATCAGACGAGGGCTGACTCCCCTGGCTCTGGACCCCCTGTCTCCACACATCCTACCCCAATTCAGGAAACTCTAAACCTGGTAATGTGGACAGGGACCATCGTGTTTATCTTAGCATTCCTATTAATAATAGCACAAAAGACTGAGGATGGTAGAATAAAGGTATGAATGGATACATGGAAGGGGCTGCAGCCTCTCATTGTGTGTAGTGCAGTGACATCCAATAGAGATATAGTGGAAAATGCAAATGCAAGATGCGTATGTAATTCTAAATTTTCTAGTAGCTACATTAAGAAAGTAAAAAGAAAGTGAAATTAATTTTAGTAATACATTTTATTTAACCTAACATATCAAATATCATTTCAATATGTAATCCATATAAAAGTTAGTAGTGGGCTATTTTATATCCTTTTTTTCATATTATGTTTCAACTACAGCACGAATTTTGCAATTACATCACATGATAATTCAGACTAGCCACATTTCAAGTTTTCAATAGTCTCATGGGGCTAGTGGCTGCTGTATTGAACAATACAGGTTTTTATGTGTATTATATTTTAATTTTTATAAATATATTGGCTCAACAATGAAATTATGCTATTTCTTTTTTTTGAGACAGAGTCTTGCTCTGTCGCCCAGGCTGGAGTGCAGTGGCATGATCTCAGCTCACTGAAACCTCCGCCTCCCGGGTTCAAGCAATTCTCCTGCCTCAGCCTCCCAAGTAGCTGGGATTACAGGCACATGCCACCACACCCGGCTAATTTTTTTGTATTTTCAGTAGAGACAGAGTTTCACCGTGTTAGCCAGGATGGTCTCGATCTCCTAACCTCAAGATCCGCCCTCCTCAGCCTCCCAAAGTGCTGGGATTACAGGCGCGAGCCACCGTGCCTGGCTGAAATTATGCTATTTCTAACATGAACTAGCTAACACAATCTCTCATTATATGTCTGTTCTATTTCCCTTTTTAACTGTTTGAAAGTTCTTAATAATTGTTTTATATATAAAACTAATAGCTTTCCCAATTATCAATTATTGCAAAATTTCAGTTTACAAAAATGAGTATAGCTATATTTGTATTTCAACTGATTGAATTTCAAGGGAGCAGGTTAGGGACTAAAAAGGCCTTGCCCCAGCAGCATTCTAATCTAATCAAGTCTCCTTCTTGCTTTCATATATTAGGACAGTTCCAAAAATAATTTGGTTCGTTCCACTAGTACTATGTTTTAGCTCATAACAATAATGATGAAAATCAACATTTATTTTTTGTTTTGTTTTTTTCTTATTATATATATATATTTTATTGTACTTTAAGTTCTAGGGTACATGTGCACAACGTGCAGAATTTCTGCATAGTATACATGTGCCATGTTGGTTTGCTGCACTCATTGACTCCTCATCTACATTAGGTATCTCTCCTAATGCTATCCCTCCTCCCTGCCCCATGACAGGCCCCAGGGTGTGATGTTCCCTGCCCTGTGTCCAAGTGTTCTTATTGTTCAATTCCCACCTATGAGTGAGAACATGTGGTGTTTGGTTTTCTGTTCTTGTGGTAGTTTGCTCAGAATGATGGTTTCCAGCTGCATCCATGTCCCTGCAAAGGACATGAACTCATCCTTCTTTATGGCTGCATAGTATTCCATGGTGTATATGTGCCACATTTTCTTAATCCAGTCTATCATTGATGGACACTTGGGTTGGTTCCAAGTTTTTGCTACGGTGAATGGTGCTACAATAAACATAGGTGTGCATGTGTCTTTATAGTAGCATGGAAAATCAACATTTATTAAGATATGTATTAAGCATGTACTTCTATATGCTGTGAACATTATTGCATCAGCTTTCACAATTACAATGTCAGGTAGGTATTGTTACTATCTCAGTTTTGGAGATGAGAAAGTCATATAGTCACTCAAGATTTCACAGATGGTAAAAACAACACAGAGCTGATCTAGCACTACAAACATAGTGGTATAAAACAATAGAAATTTCTTCTCTCCCAGTTCTGGAGTCCAGAAGTCTGAAAGCAAGATGTCTGCAGGGCTGTACTCCCTCCAAAGACCCTGAGGGAGAATCTCTCCTTGTTTCTTCCAGCTTCTGGTGGCTAAAGGCATTTCTTGGCTTTTGGAGATATTAGAGACTGGGAAACCAAATGGTTTTTCCTACACTCACACATTCAACACGGAACACCTCTGTGACCAGATGTGTGTGTGGGAAATGGGTTTCCCACATCAATTGATTGTCCTATAATTTAACTCAATTTTGATACTACCTACCTGGAGATAGCAACAGATATCACAGAGTAGGGGCTCAATTCCACAAGACTGCCCCCCCAGCTTCAGATGCCAATCACAATAGGTTACCCCCAACTTCTGTTCCACTTGACTACAAATCGGAGGTTCCCATGACCCCCTCCTTGCATTTGATTAATTTGCTACAGAGGTTCACAGAACTCAGGGAATCACTTATACTTATCAATTTATTATATTAAAAAGGTTATAATAAAGAATATGGATAAACAGCCAGATGAAGAGATACATAGAGTGAGATCTGGCAGGATCTGAGTGTAGAAGCTTCTGTCCCTGTGGAGTTGGAGTGAGCCACCCTCACAGCACGTGGATGTGTTCACCAACCTAGGAGCTCTTTGAACCCTGCAGTTCAGTTATTTTTATAAACGCTTCATCGCGTAGGCATGATTGTTTATCAGTCTCCAGCCTCTCTTCTGTTCCTGGAGGATGGGTGTATTAGGCAGTTCTCACATTGCTGTAACAAAATACCTGAGATTGGGTAATTTATAAGAAAAGAGGTTTAATTGACTCACGGTCCCGCAGGCTGCACAGGAAGCATAGTGCCAGCATCTGCTTCTGGCAAGGCCACGGGGAGTAAGCCAATTATGGCAGAATGCAAAGGGGGAGCAGGCGCCTCACATGGCGAAAGCAGCAGCTGGAGAGAGAATGGAGGGGGAGGTGCCACACACTTTTAAATGACCAGATCCGGCAAGAATTTACTCACTATTTGGAGGACAGCACCAAGGGAATGGTGTTAATCCATTCATGAGAAATCCACCCCCATGATCAAATCACCTTCCACCAGGCCCCGCCTCCAGCACTGGGAATTATAATTTGACATGAGATTTAGAGGTGACACAGATCCAAACTATATTATTCTG
The DNA here is from genome assembly GCF_028885655.2 of Pongo abelii. Lineage (NCBI taxonomy): Eukaryota > Metazoa > Chordata > Mammalia > Primates > Hominidae > Pongo > Pongo abelii. The sequence goes on along the minus strand of NC_071990.2, from coordinate 89,185,929 downwards.
CTCCTAGCCCCTCAAGTCTCATGTCCTTCTCACATTGCAAAATACAGTCATGCCTTCCCAACAGTCTCCCAAAGACTTAACTCATTCCAGAGTTAACTCAAAAGTCCACACTCCAAAGTCTCATCTGAGACAAGGCAAGTCCTTTCCATTTATGAGCCTGTAAAACAGAAAACAGGTTATTTACTTCCAAGATAAAATGGGGGTATAGGCACTGGGTAAACATTCGCATTCCGAAAGGGAGAAATTGGCCATAAGAAAGGGGGTACAGGCCTCACGCAAGTCTGAAACCCAAACTTTGAAATCCAGGGCAGTCATTAAATGGTACAGCTCCAAAATAATCTCCATTGACTGCATGTCCCACATCCAGAACACACCAATACAAGGGGTCGGCTCTCATGGCCTTGGGCAGCTATGCCCCGTGACTTTGCAGAGTTCAGCTCCCATGGCTGCTCTCACAAGTTGTTGAGTGCCTGTCGCTTTTCCAGGTGCATGGTGCAAGCTGCCAGTGGATCTACCATTCTGGGATCTGGAGGACAGTGATCCCTTTCTCACAGCTCCACTAAGCAGTGCCCTAGTAAGGACTCCATGTGGGAACTCCAACCTCACATTTTCCCTCTGCACTGCCCTAGTTGAAACTCTTTGTGAGGTCTCTGACCTCTGCAGCAAGCTTCTGCTGGGCACCCAGGCTTTCTTATATACCCTCTGAAATTTAGGTGGAGGGTGCCAAGCCTCCTTCACTTTTGCATTCTGTATGCCTGCAGGCTTAACACCGCGTGGAAGCCACCAAGTCTTATGGCTTGCACCCTCTGGAACTGGAGCAGCAGCCTGAGCTGTACCTGAACCCCCTTGAGCCTAGGATGGGACTGGAGCAGCCTGAATGTGGGAACAGTGTCCAAAGGCTGCACAGGGCAGCCAGGCCCTGGGCCTCACCCACACAACCATTCTTCCCTCGTACACCTATGGGTCTGTGATGGAAGGGGCTGCCTTGAAGATCTCAGAAATACCTTCAACATCTTTTTTCATTGTCTTGGCAATCAGCACTTGGCTCTTTTTAATTTTTTAAAATTATTATTATTTTTTACTTCTCCACAGGAGAAGTTCCAAGGCTCCTTTTTAGTTACGCAAACTTCTCTAGCAAGTGGTTGCTCCATAGCCTGCTTGAATTCCTCTTTCGAAAGAGCTTTTTCTTTCTCTGCCTCATGGTCAGGCTGCAAATCTTCCACTTTTAAGCTCTGCTTCCTGTTTAAATATAAATTCCAACTTTAAGTCATTTATTTTCTCCTGCATTTCCTCCTTTAAGTCATTTATTTCCTCCTGTAGGTTGTTAGAAGCAATCAGGCCACATCTTGAACATTTTGCTGCTTAGAAATTTCTTCTGCCAGATGCCCTAAATCATTACTCTAAAGTTCAAACTTCCACAGATTCCTAGGGCATGAACAGAATTCAGCCAAGTTCTTTGCAAAGGCATAACATGCATGACCTTTGCTCCAGTTCCCAATAAGTTCTTCATTTCCATCTGAGACCCTGGCAGTGTGAACTGCATTGTCTGTATCACTGCCCAGCATTTTGTTCACAATAATTTAATCAGTATCTAAAAATTCCCAAACTTTCCCTCATCTTCCTGTCTTCTGAGCCCTCCAAACTCTTCCAACTTCTGCCGATTACCCAGTACCAAAGCTGCTTCCACATTTTCAGCTATCTTTATAGCAACATCCCATTCCAGGTACCAATTTTCTGTGTTAAGCTGTTCTTGTATTGCTGTAAAGAAATACCTGTGACCAGTAATTTATAAGAAAAGAGGGTTAATTGGCTCATGGTTCTACAGGCTGAACAGCAAACATAGTAGCATCTGCTTCTAGGGAGCCCTCAGGAAGCTTACAATCATGGCCGAAGGTGAATGGGGAGCAGGCACATTGCATGGTGGACACAGCAGCAAGAGAGAAAGAGCAAGGCATCACATGTTTTAAACAGCCAGATCTCCTAAGAAGTCACTCACTATCACGAGGACAGCACCAAGAGGATGGTGCTAAACTATTCATGAGAAATTCATCCCCATGATCCAATGGCCCCCACCAATCCCCACCCCCAACACTGGTGATTACAATTTGACACGAGATTTAGAGGGGACACATATTCAAACCCTATCAATGGAGGATGGAGCTGAAACTTCCAAGTGTCTAATCATGGCTTGGTCTTTCTGGTGACAACCCCGACCCAGGAACCCCTAAGAGTTGACTCATTGGAACAAAAGATGTTCATCCAAGAAATTCCAAAGAATTAGAATTTCTGTGTCAGGAACTGGGGAGGAAGACCAAAATATATATTTCTTATTATAAATTGCAATATCCTAGTAGGCATAACTCAAATCTGCCTCTGTCTTCATGTGTCCTTTCCTCTTCTTATAAGGGCACCAGGGCGTCAGTCATTAGATTTAGGGTCCACTCTCTATCCACGGTGATTTCATCACAAGATCCTTAACTAATTACATCTGTAAAGATCCTATTTCCAAATAAGATCACGTTCTGAAGTTCTGAGTAGGTGTGGGTTTTTGGAGGGCACCATTTGACTCATTCAGGGACACTTGTGCCATGTAGAGGCTCCTCATGGGACTGCTAAATTGTGCCCCACAACACTCACTGATCAGCCTTTAAAGAAGACACCATGTTCCCCTTGTGTCTTGGCATCAAGAAAGATAAAACTGCCGATGTACCTTCAGGTACCTTCAGAACAATTAAAAAAAAAAATTAAATGAAATGAAAGAAGGCCAAAAAGTCCAGAGGCCATGGATGGTTACAATTGAAGGAATAAACAGCCCTCACCCCCTGGCCCACCATGTCTTGCACAGGCCTCATCTCCCAGCCATGCCACCCTCTCACCAACAGGGACTGGAACTGAAACTTTACTGGCGAAAAATTAATTTCAAAGGAAACCAAATATAAATTCCATCTCCCTCAGAAAGACTTCACATAATATTCTTAGTGAAGTGTGCTGCCTCCTCTGGACTTCTGTAGTACTTTGTATCTCATTTTATTTTACTTTTTAAGTTAACAACAATTTATTGAATACATACCACATACAAAATATTAAACTAAATAGGACTAGAGGGAGATTGACTGGAAAGGGGCGACTTGGAGGTGGGGAGATATAAATGTGACAAAAACACTGCTCTCAATTAAGTTTTCCATCTGGTGGGGGAAATGGGCATAGAAAATTATAGAAGAAGAGGCCAGGCATGGTGGCTTACGCCTGTAATCCCAGCACTTTTGGAGGCCAAGGTGGGTGGATCACCTGGGGTCATGAGTTTGAGACCAGCCTGACCAACATGGTGAAACTCCGTCTCAGAATTATCCGGACGCAGTGGCACACGCCTGTAATCCCAGCTACTTCGGAGGCTGAGGCAGGAGAATCGCTTGAACCCAGGAGGCAGAGGTTGCAGTGAGCTGAGAACATGACACTGCACTCCAGCCTGGGCGACAGAGCCAGACTCTGTCTCAATAAATAAATAAATAAATAAATAAGGTGAAAAAGAGGGCACTGGGAGGGTTTGGTATGGAAGCAGCCACCTTCTGGCTGTTTATTGGAATTTGGCATTACATAGCAAGTGCTTCTTCCAAAAACATCTCTCAGAAACAGCCACTGGGGGGAGTACTTCTGGGCCTGAGGGCAAGAGAATCCTCTTGTAATCTTTCCCCATTTCCGCTTTTTACTGTAATCCTTTCGGTACCAGTCTTAGCTTTTCCCTTATTAATAGTTCTTAACAGAAATCATATTGGAATCACTGTGTATGCAGGCTTCTCATGGACACACTGAGTTGAGAAGCAGCTCCAAGCAATGCTGATTGCCTCTCCCCATTCCCTTCCCTGAGTACAAATGTGAATAGAAGGGGACAAGGACCTTTTTGGCTGTTGTCTTTGCTGCCTCTGAATGTATAACCCAAGGCATTGCCATTGAAGGTAATGCATAATATTTGCTGCATGAATGGACCAGTGGATAAACAGTATCATGATGATTCCAACTACAAGGAAATGTCCTGATGAATCTCCATTAGTTATTGTGATTGGCAGACTCTAAGAGGCCCCACAGGTCCCTGCCTCCCACCCTACATGCCCTTGTGTCGCCCCTTCTCCTTGAATGTGAGCCAAACTTATTGACTTGCTCTAATAAATAGAATTTGACAGAAGCAATGAAATGCCCGTCCAAGGTTTGGTTACAAAAAGACTGTGGCTTCTATTTTGGGCACCTTCTCTCTTTCCCTCTCTCTCTTAGAGCCGTAACTCTGAGGAAAGCCAGCTGCCATGTTTTGAGTAGCGCTATGGAGAAGCCCACACGGAAGGAATGGATGTCACTGGCCAGCAGCCAGAGAGACCTTTCGTTCAACAATCCTTGGGGAACCAAATTCTGCCAACAGCCACATGAGTGAACTTAGAATGGGATCCCCATCCCCACTCTCATTAAACCCTGAGATGAATGCAGCCCTGGCCAAGAGCCTGATCACAGCCTTGTGAGAGACCCCAAGTCAGAGGCTGCCAGCAAAGAGGAGCCTGGATTCCTGATCCACAGAAATGATATTGCCCAAGCTGCTAATTTTGGGGTAAGTTGTTATGCAGTAATAGATAACTAACATGGTTGCTGCTCGTGCCTATGTCCAGTCCAAATGTCTTATATGAGAAACAGAATTTCTGATTAGATGGAGAAACTTAGAGTCTATCCATCCAACCCCTTCGTGGTACAGATGAGAAGATTCAGGCTTAGAGAGGAAGCATGACCTGACCAAGGGTGCACGGTGAGGAGGTATAGCAGAGTCGAGACCCCTGGCCTTAGATCCTAAGGACATCAGGGCTCTTTTTACTCCTTGGTGGCTGCCTCAGCTGAAAAACTGATCTTTGTACCAGGGGCATAATGTGAGAACTGACATCATAGTGATTCCAGTTATCTATCAATAACAGCTTAATTGTCTATAAGTTGGGAACAATGTATCAAACATGGAAAGATGGAAGGATATTTTATATGTTATATATAATATTACAAAATGTATTGGTAATTATATATCATACATCATGTAATTATTATATGTATTATTCTAGGAATTATGATAATAAATTATATTTTATTATTTCCTACATCTAAAATATTGCACTTATAGAATCTTTGAAGCAATCTCACAATATGAATAATGACCTCTATTTTATAGGCATGTCAAATCATTTGCCTCAGTTCACAGCTAGGACCTGAACCCAGCTCTCTGAGCGCAGGTGCCAGGGGTGGCTGCCAGCCTGGAACTCCCTGTCAGGATCCTCCTAGTGATCTGGTGCCACCCCAACCCAATGCCACTGTCATTCCTGCTGTTCTTTTTGGCTAGTCTACTATTCTACCTCCATCCCGGTATAACTGGCATAATTTCTATAAGATTGTGCTGTGTGAAATAAATAATATTTTAAAGTTTTTTTGTGTCCCAGATCTTAATGACAAATAACAACAATCAATAATAATAGTGAAGGAAGCAAAGAAAAAAGAAAGAAAGAAAGAAAAAAGCAAACATTTTTGCAGAATAGCATTCCCACTGTGGCTTCCACCTAGACTTTTAAAAGGCAAAGAGTCATCCACCTTCTCAAAATCAACAGGATGCCTCCCTGGCTCCTGCACTTTTTGCCGAAACCCTTTTAACAGGTGGAAGCACCACACAGAGGCTTTAAAATGTACTGTTTGAGACATATTCTACACAGTCTGCTTTACACAACTCAGCTCAAGGACGTGACAACAGACTTTGGTACAGGGGTTATAATATGGACCCCAGGAAGCCTTCTCACATCAACAGACATCACAATACCACCGAACTCCTCAAGCCTCAGGTCAAGGGCTGCACCGTGGAGATGGCTGCACAGGAGAAATACCGACTCTTAAGAGGATGTAACAAACCACAGGCCATGTGGCGGAGTTGGCAGAGATCTCTCACCTTACAATAGGCTGGAAAGGCAAATGGGCAGATTCTGTAGTCATCTGGAGGACCTTTCCATAGAGCAGCCTGAGATTTACATCAGCAACAGGGACCTGTAAATATAGTATAATTCTTCTTCTTCCTCTGTCTTCACCTCCTGCCTCTGCAGCACACTCATGCACACGCAAAAGCACACATTCACTCATCTGCACACTTGCACATATGCACACACACATGCATGTACGCATCTGCATCCTATATTACTCCCCCTCTCTGCTCATTTCAGACTTATTTGTTTAAAGCCCCCTTCACCTGATTATTTCACTTGCATTTTTCAGTTGCACTTGGTGTACCCACAACCTGAATTTATTAATTGCTTCCTTTTTTCTTCTTATAGAATTTTCTTTAAAATGTTTCTGAAAATCTATGAACTCCATTTTTTCCCCTGGCAACACCCCCAGAACCATCTGTGCTCCTTCCACCGCCCCCTGACCAACCGTGCCGACTGTCACAAGGGAACCTCTCTTCAACATCATCCTGGGAATTTCATTCCCAGCTTTCCAACTGAATTCCCACATTTTCTAGATTCCATGTCTTTTCCTATCTTGATCATTTTCCTTGTTTCTGTGGATAACATCCTTCAGTTGTTTCTTAAGAAAAGGCAGATGGGAGGACAATTTTTGAGAAATTTCCTCTCTGAGAGTATCTTCCTTTTACTCTCATGCTCAACTGAGAGTAAAATAATTTTCAAGTTTATAAATAATTTGCCTTCTGGATTTTGAGTATATTGCTCTACTGTTTTCTGGTTTCAAGTGTGGCTATTGAAACATCCACTGCCATTCTGATCCATGTTCCTTTGTGGGTGGCTTTATTTTTCTCTCCGAAAGCCCTTTAAAAATTATTATTGATCTTCTCTTTATCTCTGATATACTGGAATTTATAATAATATGTCTTATGATGAGTCTGTTTGCAATTTATTGAGCCACCCTTTCCACCTGGATACTCATGTAATTTTCTTTAAAAAAAATTTTCAACTTTTATTTTAGATTCTGGGGGTACATGTGCAGGTTTGTTACATGGGTATACTGCATGATGCTGAGGTTTCAGGTATGATTTATCTGGCCATCCAGGTAGTGAGCATAGTACCTACCCAATGGTTAGTTTTTCAACCCTTGCTCTCTTCTCTCCCTCCCCTCCTAGTAATCCCCAGTATCTATTGTTGCCATCTTCATGTCCGTGTGTACCTAGTGTTTAGCTCCTACGTGTAAGTGAGAACATGTGGTATTTGGTTTTCTGTTCCTGCATTAATTCACTTTGGATAACGGCCTCCAGTTGCATCCATGTTGCTGTAAAGGACAAGATTTCATTCTTTTTTAGTGGCTGTGTAGTATTCCATGGCGTATATCTACCACATTTCCTTTATCCAATCCACTGTTGATGGGCACCTAGACGGATTCTATGTCTTTGCTATTGGGAATAGTGCTGTGATGAACATGTGAGTGCATGTGTCTTTTTGGTAGAATGATTTATTTTCTTGTGGATATCTACCTGATAATGGTAGATAATCACACAATTTTCTTAGGGCATTTCTTTGGCAATTTTCTTATTCCTATTTTATCTCTTTTCTCTTTCTGGAACTCAGATGTATCTTCTTGGTTGAAACTGTAATATCTTTTTTTCTTCTTCTTTTCTAACTCTTTGCCTTTTTGCTTTATTTTCTGGAAGAGTTTCTTGATTCTTTCTAAGTTTTAATTTTCAACAGTACTTTCTGATTCTTAATGATTCTTTTTTGAAATCTTTCTGTTCTTAGTTTATGAATGCAACATATTGTCTTATCTCTCTAAAGGTATTTACTTTGGGAAGGATTTTCTTCTGTTTTCTGTATTTATTCTCTTCCCTCTGTGTCCTTTTTATTCTTTATTTTCTCTTTTCCTATTCATGTTAGAGGCTTCCCTGAAATGACAGTAATGCTTAGCTGTTTATTTCTAATAAAATCAAGAAGAAATGGAAACTTTCTGGGAATCTTTGTACGTGCAGGTGAGAATCATTAAGCTGGAAAACATTTTTGCAGGGTGATCAGGCAGTGAAATGGCCATTTGATTTTGAAATAGAGCCTAAAAGTCACTCTCTGGAATTTTGCTCTCTGAGCATTTAGTTTTTGTGAGAAGAATCCTCCAGTTTCCTGCCTGTGGGCCATAAACCTAGCTGCCAATGTCATGAGACCAATTACCATGCAGTATTCAATCTTTCATTTAATTTCTTCATTTAATGTCCCTCACTAGGTCTGCCATCTCTCAGTTCAAAGCTTCTTCCTGTGAGTTCTCAGGAAAGTAAATCTCATTTCTCTCAATTGGAGAGCTTGAAATATGTAGGTGCTGTATATTTGCTGACAGAACAACATAGGGGAGAGAGCCAGAGGATCTAGCCAGTCCATACATGAAGACTTTCAACCAATTCTGTTGTTCAACTTCATGCCTCATCCCTTCTTTCTGCAATATCAGATTGATAGGCTGAGAATCACAGAGATTCTCTGGATAAAGTGGTTTCTCATCTCTGAGGCTCCTTCAAATATGACTTCCTTTGCTAAGTCAGTTACTGCAGATCTATGTGCCTTCTGTTGTCCAAAGATGTGCTGAAATTTCTTGTCTGCTGATATCTTAGCCCACATTCTCTTTATCCTCATGGATAAATACATATGGTCACATATTATATATAAAATATAAATTATTCCTTTATTTTCATTTGATCAGAGTCTTCAGAGTGAAAGGAGACATAAGTAGGCAGTCATTCTGGCATATTTGACCTGAAGTCTTAAATGGGCTTGTTGATTCTGATAATAAAACCAAGAGAACTTTCTGGAGTGATGGAGAGGTTCTCTACTTTGATTGCAGTGGTGGTTACATGACTGTATTGATTTGTTAAAGCTCATCTAGCAGTACCTTTGAAAAGTGCACATTTCTTTTATAAGAGGAATTTTAAAAAGCTGAAATAGAAGCAGAGAGTAGAATGGTAGTTACCAGGGGCTGGGGGAAGGATTGAGGAGATACTGGTCAAAGATTACAAAATTTCATTTAGGGGAAATTAGTTAAAAAGATCTATCGTATAACATGGTAACTACAGTTAACAGCAATGGATTGTATTCTTAAAAATTGCTAAGAGAGTAGATTTTAAGTGTTCTTACTACAAAATGGTAATGATATATGTGTTTAATTATCTTAATTTAAGCATTCCACAAATGTATACGTGTTTCAAAACATCATGTGGTATACCATAAGTACATAGTTTTTGTCAGTTAAAAAATAAATAAACAAAATGTGTGTACTTGACTGCATACAAATTATATTTCAATAAAGTTGATTTAATAATAAAATATTTTATGGACACCCATTACCTTGAAGATAAAGCACAGAATCCTAGTCAAGATGCTCTACAAATGATGCTGAAATTACTCTCCTGCTTGTTCTCCTGAACTCTAGTTAAACCTCTCTCCAATCTGAGAAGTGGTCCATTTTCCCCTAACACAAAACGCCTAGCCCACTTCTGTGTATTGACCATGCCCAGAGAGCCTCCTTTAAAACTATCCAATGCATATCTCTTCCTTTTCCAGGAGGCTTTTTCTAACCACTGAGCACTGAAATATTATTGTTTCTTCTAATCTCTTATTTTTTGTCTATACTAGTTACTTGGCATTTCAAAATGTACTGCTTTGAGAAATCTCTTTTATGGTTTTGCATTATTTTAATTTCTGCATTGATATTTCACTTTTCATACATGCATGTCTCATTGTCCTGAAAAAGATTCATTTTCTAGAGGGCTAGGAGTGTGTATTATGCATGTTTACATCTCTCCTAGTGTCTAGCATAATGCTATACACATAGTTGGCAGTCAATAAATATTTGTTGAATGAAGGATAAGATAATAAATCATGTAGATATTTTAAATGAAGAAACTGGGGATTTGGAAACTACAGAGAGAAGGATTTGCATTACTAGTAAGAATTGTTAAAACAGAATCATCCAAAGAATATACTGAATTAACAGAAGGCCCAAGTCATTTATAATCTGCATTTTTTAAAGGATGTACATTATAATGAAATCAATACAACTTATAAAATGAGTCCATAGGACCTATGGGACTGTTAAGAACAATCTATAATTGGAATATGGTAATTTTAAACCCTAGTGATTCCTGAATTTATTCCCGTGGATTTATTGCTAGGAATTCTGACATTGTCCCAGGAGGCAATATCTTGAGCTATATATGGCATTCTTCATGTCATCTTCTCTCCTTGCTTCAGTGCCATCAAGATAACAAGCACTTCTGCAATCCTAGGTAGAATGTATATGCTGCAGACAGTAGGAATGAATTCAGCCGTAACATATGCTACACATTTATTATGCACAGCTTGTTAGATTCTGATTTCTGATCTGCCATTTTTCCCTAAGGAATATAGACTGCCTGTGTGGCAAAAAATAATATGGGCAACTATTTATAAAAAAGGGCACACTATTTATACAAAAAAAAAGAGCCCCAAATGAACTCATTCATAAGTCATATATGATCTTTCTTTTACTTACTCATTAGATAAATTTATTTATGATAAGTAAGTTTTCATGGTGTCATATTTATTTTATCACAGAGAGAAAGAGTACATGCCCAGAAATTGGATGCCACACATTCCCACTCAACTTGCAGTAATGAGGGCTGTTCTTACCGATTTACTTTCTGTCTGGCAGACAAGAGGGTTGTTCGTTTTATCATTGTTGCCCACACCTATCAGCCTTCCCTCCAATTTGATGACTACCACAGCACTATATATAGCAAATCTCCTCAGGGGCTATAATTACTCATCTTTCAGAAGGCAGAAGATCTATAATGGATGAGTGCTGTAGACAAGAAACCAGTTTATAGGTTTATCCCCTAAGCGAAAGAATAATCTGTCTTTATTGGAGGAATAGACCATTATCATTTAATAGATGAGTTGTAAGTATTGAAAAAGATTGTATAAATGCATTTGTGGCTCAGGCACATAAAATCTTCTGGTATTGCCATGTAGAAAGCAAAAGCTGACTATTTCATTTCATCAGACCATACCATGATTTGGAAAATTCAGAGAACTGTCATGAAGACTTAGCTTGTTGTCTTGAGTTATGAATTACTCTTAAATTAATATCACTACTGCTGCTATCAGAACTTCCTGATTTCATAATATTTTTGAGAGGAGTAGTCAATCAAGGCACTCAAGCTGTTATTTCCATCAGAGAAAGTGGCTTAAAATGTCTCCTATGGCATGTATCTTGGTTATTCTTTGAATTTCCAGTTGAACATGGAATCCGTTTTGCCCTGTATGTTTAGGTGTTATGGTAGCCAGCAGTGCATTTTTCTCCATTTGTTTTGCAGTATTCTGTTGGTTTTCACTACAGCTTGTTTACCCACTGAAGCATTTGAATATTGCTTATGCCAAGTAGTAAATTGGTTCTGCTCAACGGTATTCTGATTTGTCTTAGTTGAGGCTCTTTAGAATTCAAAGAAAAAGCCATCCAAGCTACCCTAAGGAAGGGGCTGATATATGAGAATGTGAGGTCATTGCATGGATATGTATAGATTCAGAGACAGAAATGAAAAACTGATGCTTTCCCTGTATCTGGGGCTACAAAATCTCTCTCTTTGCTTTTCTCTCATCTGTCTATTCTTGCCCTTTTCATTAGCTTCTTCTCTTACTCATCTTTCCCATGACCCATTAAGCCCACAGCTCCAATTCTGTATTATGACTTCTGCTTCACTACAGTTTCCATTGCTAAATTCAAATTCTTCTGAAAATTAGATTGACCTACTCTCTCAATAGTGATGTTCCCTTTGGGATGCTCCGTTGCCCAGGCTGGAGTGCAATGGTGCGATCTCGGCTCACTGCAATCTCCACCTCCCAGGTTCAAGCGATTCTCCTTCCTCAGCCTCCTGAGTAGCTGGGACTACAGGTGTGTACCACCACACTTGGCTAATGTTTTGTATTTTTGGTACAGTTGTAGTTTCACCATGTTGACCAGGCTGGTCTCAAACTGCTGACCTTAGGTGACCTGCCTGCCTCGGTCTCCCAAAGTGTTGGGATTACAGGCGTGAGCCATGGTGCCCGGCCCTGGGATGCTCTTTCAAGACCCAGGGATAGGACAGTTTCTCTAGAACAGGCCCTAGGAAGCATAGGCCATGAAACCCAGAAAGTCATGGACGTCTCTCCCATCATACTCTCAAGCCTCTCTATTGTCTCACATTTAAGTCTTCAAGCTGCCTTGGAAATAGGAGTAATTGTATCACATGCCCTTACTCCTGAATACACACCAAGCTACTCTTTGAGTTACAGTTTTTCAATTCTGCAGAAACTATAAAATTAAAGCAGTTTCTGAAAGTTTCCGGATCAGAAGCCATCAATCTGTATGTCCTCTATTGCAAGACACCAGTACCAGTGTCTGAGTTTTCTTTCTAGACCACTTTTGGGGGCCAAATATTCTAACCATCAATGACTGACTGTGCAATACAGAAAGGAGGTCAGGGTCTGGACATGACCGTTCCACCACAAACTGGAACTCTAGTTCCCCTAATGTAAATTTAGTTAAGTCCTCTTGTTCAAGCAACAGGTGATTGGAATTGTTTCTTTTGCTCTCAGCAAAGGTATACCAAGTAAAATTGAACCCATGAGTCTGGATTGGAGAACACAGGTCAGATACCAAGACTAAAAACCAGACCCCTAACAGCATGGCCAGGAGATAGGAGAGAACACTGCTGTGGGGAAGCCATGAAGGGATTTAGTTCTTAATGTACATGCTTCTATTGTGCTACACTTTAGTGCATGTACAAATCTGTCTTCCTAAAAGAAGCTTAAGATTCTTGAGGGCACAGATGATATACTAGTTGTCTGTGGGTCCCAGGACTCAACGTGGTACCTGGCACATAGTAGGTACACAACAGTATTTGCTAATTGAATGAATGGATTGTATAAGGAAACTTCTCTGCTGACATCAGCAAGGGCTTCCTCAAGTAGGAGCCAGGTTTTCTCCTTGTACCTTCCTGTGTGTGTAGAATATTGAGTGGATTAATCATCCTAATTAAAATTTAAATATATTTTCTAATCATAGGCAATTTCAGGAAGTTTTTTTTCATTGTCAGCCTTCAAAAGAACTGTTTTCATTTTACATCTTCTAGTTACATCATTTTATTATGAGTTAATGGAATATATCTTCCTGAGTGCTTAGACCTATAACATTTTGAAATTATTATTTGCTATGTTTGCCATGCTTAAACTTTTCCATGCCATTTACTACCACACATTATCTTATAATTTTTTCTGCTTCTTTCTGATCAAAGGCACCTGTCTGCACAGTGGTATCTACAGCAAAGCATTGATCTTCTGGTGCCCCCAGGTAGGTACTGCCTCCCTGTCCCCAAATGCTATATTTTATATAATATCTTTGCCTTAAAAAACCTATTGCCAATTTTCTTTTACAAAGATAAAACATGTGTATTGTAGACTTTTTAGGGAAAAAGATAAGCAGAAATAACATGTTAATTAGCCACAGTTCCCATCACCCAGAGATAATCCCTGTTTTTTACCAGGCTTTTCCCTGTGTTCATAAGAATGTTATTTTGAACAAAAACAGTGTAACATTTTTGAAAACAGATATCCCAAAATAGTAATGGCCCTATTCAAACTCAGTAAACCTGCTAAATTTGGTGAGCAACCTGCCTCTCTAAGCTTAATACAAGACCTCTGTGACAGTTGCATAAACAATTCACCTGAATTTTACTCTTATGATTTAAGTTGCATTTTGCCACATTAAAACATTACAGCACTCTTTGGTCTGTAGTTTATTTTTGGATTTATTTAGCACAAATGAAGCCATTAATTGGCAGTCTTTCAACTCTCCGGGTATGGGTAATAATAAAGACATCATAAAGGGGGTGGTGCAGGCAGATCAGATGCCCTCCTCGGTCTTTCTGATGGGAACAAGTGAAATAATTTTTAAAAAATCTTTCAGAATTCATTGTTGAACTGGTACAAAAGTAAGAACTTCTCAGAGGTGGGAGCTAAAGTCAAAGCAGAACCTTGGGTGGCAGGAGCACTGAGGCTGGCTTTTGTGCTGAGACCTCGTGCTTCAGCTTTGGCAGCGCACAGACACAGGGAAGAGAGCCAATGCCAGCTAAAGCTAGGAGAGTCTCAAGAGGCGACCTCCAAATCAGCCAGGACTTTGTGCACACTTAGTGCAATGGAAAATGTGAAATGAAGGCCATCCCATGGAAGGGGACAGCCAGGTGATTTACCTGACTTGTATTTGGTTTTGAAAATGTGAAAGTACAATGTCTAGTATCTTCTCTGATAATTAATAGTCATAAACCAGTCCACATTTGGACTTGAAGGCAAGAAAGAGGTAGGGGGGAGAACAGAGAATGTAAATACAATTGGGAAAAGAATAATCAGATTGTGAAAGCAAATTAAAATACAAGCATGTATTTCAGAGTTTTCCTCAACTAGTATGTTTCTAGTAGAATACTTCTTTTTAATAACCAAATATCATGGAACATATCTCTGAATATAATTTTTTGTCAGCCAATGGTTATATAGAAGTGGTGTCTAATTACATTCCAAATACTCATAGCATTTTTAACAAAATGATGTGCTGGAAAGGTATCAGGTTACATTCCAAATACAATGGATAAGTCATCAGAATCTCATGAAGATTTTCTGAAAAGCATTCAGAGTTCCAGCAAAAAGGAGATGTTGGCCCTAAGCGAGACATCACAGCTCACACTCCTTGGGAACTGGCCTTTGCCACTGTAATGCTTGTCCTGAATGCATTTTCGAAGTGCCTTTGTATTTAGCCTCTATTTTTGACTAGTGATAAATGAGTCACATGCACACAGGCACACACACACACAATTTTAAAAAATATTGAAGAAAAGTGTGAAGAAAGAAGAAAACAAATGCAAATAATGGGAGTTTAAACAAAGCTACGTTTTACAAATTTTTTTCCTTAAATGTTGGTCACCTCCTTTGACAATTTTTCATGGCTCTTTTGTTCAGGTGCATTTTCAGCAGTGACAAATGATGGAGAGTTTCCATTAGTTTCTGAGTTGGATGGTTTGCTTGAAATTACCCTTTATCATCTCACTCATCCACATGAGCACTTTCCACAACCAGTGAAAATTACTGTCAGCCCTCCTTCTCTCTCAGTTTTTTCAAGTATCAAGTTTTCTCCTCACTCAGTGAGTGACAGTTTATTACAGGTAATTGTCTTGCTTTTATTGAAAAATTTCACTGTACTTTTTCTAAGAAAATTTATTTATTGCTGTTGTTATTTGCTTTGCCATATTATAAACATAATATTCACAGTATGCATGCAGTTGTTACATGTTTGGTAATCAGAGAACAATGTTGTTTTCAAATAACATTTTTTATTTCAAGAGCTGTGGAGTTGCAAGTGGTTTTTGGTTACATAGATTAATTATATAGTGGTGAATTCTGAGATTTTAGTGCACCCATCGCCTGAGTAGTGTACGTTGTACCCAGTATGCAGTTTTATATTCCTCACCCCATCCCATCTTCCCTTTCTGAGTCTCCAAAGTCCATATGTCTGCATGCCTTTATGTACCTATAGCTTAGCCTCCACTTATTAGTGAGAACTTGCAGTATTTGGTTTTCCATTCCTGAGTTATTTCACTTAGAATAATGGCCTTCAGCTTCATCCAAGTTTTTTATGGCTGAGTAGTATTCTGTGGTGTGTGTGTGTATATATACATATATATCTCACATTTTCATTATCCACTCATTGGTTGATGGGCATTTAGGTTGGTTCCATATCTTTGCAATTGTGAATTGTGCTGTGATAAACATGCACTTGCTGATATAAAGACTTCTTTCCCTTTGGGTAGATATCCAGTAGTGGTGCTGCTGGATTGAATGGTAGATCTACTTTTAGTTCTTTAAGAAATCTCCATACAGTTTTCTATAGAGGTTCTACTAATTTACATTCCCACCAGCAATGTATAAACATTCCTTTTTCACCACGTCTACACTAACATCTATTGTTTTTGGGCTTTATTAATAATTATGGCCATTATTGCAGGGGTAAGGTGGCATTTCACTGTGGTTTTGACTTGGATTTCCTTGATTAGTGATGTTGAGCATTTTTTCATAGGTTAGTTTTGGCCATTTGTATATCTTCTTTTGAGAAATATCTATTCATGTAACGTGTTCACTTTTTGATGGAATTATTTGTTTTAGAAAACAATGTTTTAAGCATTTTATATCCCAATATAATAGTTCATTTACATTTGAGCATTTTATTTAAGAAAACTAGTTGAGAGATAGGGTTAACATATAATGCATTACATGTTATACATTTTCTTATTTAGAATAACAGAAAACAGACTCCTAGTTAGTGTTTTTATGCAAAATATTTGATGTTTTAGGAGTAGATTATTGACATTAAGCAGGAGATGGCTTTATATTATTAATCACAATTAATATAAATGGACTAATCTCTGCAGGTAAAATATAAAGATGAACAGGCTGAATTAAAAATAAAACCAAATAATAATAAAAATAAATTAATAAAACCTCCATCCAAACCCCCCAAAGCCAGCCATATACTACTTTAAATAGACCACATACATTACAAGGATGTCTAAATATCTAAAATCAAATAATAGAAAAAAGATATATCAGACAAAAAATCAAATGAAATCTGAGGCAGCTATATTAATATTAGATAAAATGGCTACAGGGCAATAATAAAGACAGCCACAAAAGAACATTAAAAATTTTAATTCATCTTAAAGATATAGCAAATCTAAACTGTATGCACAAAATAACATATTGTCAAAATATATAAATCAAAAGTTGACAGAACTATAAAGAAAATGGATAAATTTACTACTATAGTACCCTCTAAAATACTAATAGATCAGGCAGACAAATTAGTAAGCTAAAGCGGATTTTAACTGAACAATTAAGCTTGATCTAATGGACCTTTAAAGAACAATACATTTAATGGTTTGAAAATACACATTCTACATACTAATGTGTAGCACACATGATTTATAAAAACTGAATCATTGCTAGGACAAGAGCAAGCCCAACCAAATAGAAAAGGCTAAAACCATAGGGGGAAGATTGGTAAATCTTGGCTATATCAATAGTAAGAATGGCTGTTTATTGAAAAAGCAGCCCCCAAACTAGGGGAAATCTGTAAGATGTATAACTCAAAGGATTATATAAAGAACACCTAGAAATCAACATGAAAAAAAAATACAAGAAGCCCAAACAAAGATGGGAAAAGCTACTATCTGATGAGCCATTCCAACTGTCCCATAAACACATGAGAAAATGCTCAAACTCGTAATTAGGAAATGTAAATTAATACCATAATGAAGTATAATTTCATACCAGCTAGATGGTGAAAATCTCAGTGTTGGTCAATATTAACGGTAAGATGTAATTCTAACAGGATCCCAAATCCATTGCTGGTGTTAAACACTATGCTGTCTGAGGATACATACATAGCTGAAACCACTATAAAGAAGGGCAAGGGAATGAGCTGTATAAAATTCAGGATGGTGGTTACCCCTGAGGGGGTTGTGAAGGGGGGAGGATGATTATCATTCATTAAACTATGCATGTATGTTTGTTACATGTTTTTGTAGGAATACTGTATTTCACAACTTAAAAAAAAGT
This sequence comes from Pongo abelii, assembly GCF_028885655.2. Classification (NCBI taxonomy): domain Eukaryota; kingdom Metazoa; phylum Chordata; class Mammalia; order Primates; family Hominidae; genus Pongo; species Pongo abelii. Next base: position 89,168,272 of record NC_071990.2, on the reverse strand, counting down.
TAGTGATGGTAAAGACTGGTATCGGCCTGCACAAAAGACATTTTGGTACTTGGTAGGCATTGCCTTACGGTTTACAGAAAGGCACTTTGCTGTCAGTTTGTCTTTTATCTTCTTTGTGCTTCTTCTAATGGTTTTCAGTACTGGGCCTGAGCTCTAGTCAATTATACCAAACACACACATTAAATTTCAAGACATTGTGTTGCCTGCTTGTCACAAACCCAAAGTACCCTGTTTACTGCTAACATTTTTAAGACAGAAGGACCATCAAGCAAAGACTGTTTAAGCTAGCATTCCTGATGTGGAATAGTATGGTCTAATATTATTTAAATCTCTCAAATATTTAGTCAGATTGTGGTGTTTGGAGCTTTTTAGTTTTATCTGGCATGATTCTCCCCGTAAAATCATGCTGCTAATGTATTCTAGTGTGTATATAAACTTTCTAAATTATTGTGAAGTATTTGTTTTAGATTCCTTTTAAGATGATTTTAATCTTTTTATAAGCCTAAGGAAAATGAAGATCAAACTATTTCCCCTTTTCTTGTTGTGATGACCAAAAATATTAAATCCATATCTAGCCAAGCCTCAGTTTTTGTAAAGATCCTGTAGTAATTTATTAAGTCAACAACCAGAAGCTTCCTTTACTTGGCTGTAATGAATCACCTCAAATATCTATCTATGCCTACAGACTCCTAGGACCATCTGTCTTCTATTTGAGTTAAATTTATACTGTCTGACTTTATGCTGTATAGAAGTGATGCTGAAAGCAGCCATGGTTAGCTGCAGGCTTATTCTTGAATCTTTCTCCAGGACCTCTGGATGAAGGCATTTCTTCCTTTTCCTTAATCAAATATCCTTAACTCTGTTTTGGATTTCCTTTTTTTCCCTTTGAAGGGATTTTTCTTCTATAATAATTCCCTTCTGTTTCATAGCTCTCTCAATTTCTTCTTCTCCCTCCTCTAAAATGTTTACATCTCACTTTTCTTCAAAAACAAACAACAAAACTTCTGGTGACACCAATGAGCCATTCAACACCAGTTTATTGCATCCCTTTTTTATTTCCCTAGCAACTGTTGGGATTATTGTGAACTTCATACCCCTCCCTCTTGGTCACTGGTGCCACAGCCAACTGACCACTGCTCAGAGCTCATCTCTTATCTCTCTTCCTTTGTGAACTGTGCTTTAACCATGCTGGTCTCCTGGCTAAGCGTGCCCCATGTTTCAGGCCTTTGCATTTGCTCTTTCCTCTACCCCAATGCTTTTCCCTCATTGAGTCACATGACTTCCTTTAGGTCTCTGCTCACATATCCCCTTGGTCACCCTATTTTTGAAAACCAAAATAGCAAAACAGTGTCCCCCATCAGCCTTCTTGGATTGTTTATTTTTCTTTACTGGCTGGCATGTATTTACTTGTTGTCTGCAAACACAATGAAAAAGAGAGACTTTGCCCCATTTGTTCCCTGTTGGAACAGTGCCTGGCACATAGTTGGAGCTCAGTAAATTCCTGTGTATTGGAGCAGTTAATGGATGTTGAAACTGTCCCATCTAAGGTCTGTAATGATTCTTCTGTTTCCTCGATGTCTGATTTATCACTCTGTTTCATTTGGTTGTCCTTGTAGCATGTCCTTTCTCTCAGCTTTGGTGGTTATCATACACTTTATTCAACCTCTCATGTTCTTCCTCTGTCTTTTTCAAATTATGGCCTCCTCCAAGTCTCAGTTCTGGACCCTAGAAATTTCTTTTTCAGTGCTCACATCCCTGGAAATGTGTCCTATTTTTTAAAACTGTGGTGAAAAAACATATAATACTGACCATCTTAATAATTTTATTTTTTTATTATTTTTTTATTTGTGGTAAAATATAACAAAATGTATTATCATAACTGTTTTTCAGTGTACAATTCAGTGGCATTAAGTACATTTACAGCATTGTGCAACTATCACTACAATCTCTCTCCAGAACTTTTTCATCCTCCAGATAGAAACTCTGTGTCCATTAAGCAATAACTCCGTATTCCCCATCCTGCCATGCCCTGCCAACTTCTCTGGCTGTTTCTCTTCCTCCTTGCCTGTCTGACTTAAACAGCCACTGTCTGCAAAAGGACACATCTGTATGAACCCACTTACATGAGGAACCTAGAATAGATAAATTCATAGAGACAGAAAGTAGAACATCTTAATAATTTTAAAGTGTATGGTTCAGTGGCATTAACTATATGCACAGAGTAGAATCATGCAGTATTTGTGTTTTTGTGACTCATTTATTTCAGTTTGCATAATATCTTCAAGGTTCATCCATGTTGCCACATATGACAGGATTTCCTCCTTTTTAAAGTCTGAACAATATTCCATTGTGTGCATATGCACCGTGTTTTCTTCATCCATTCATCTGTTGATGGACATTTAGGTGGCATCCACCTCTTGGATGTTGTGAATAATATAAATATCTCTTTAAGATCCTGTTTTTAATTCTTTTGGCTTTATACCCAGAAGTGGGATTGATGGATCACATAGTAATTCTATTTTTAATTTTTTGAGAACACTCCATACTATTTTGCATAGCAGCTGCACCATTTTACATTCCCACAAACAATGTGCAAGACTTCCAATTTCTCGCCACATCTTCACCAATACTTGTTATTTTCTGGTGTATTTTTTTGATAGTGGCTATCCTAATGGATATGAGATAATATCTCACTGTGGTTTTGATTTGCATTTCCCTGATGATAATGATCTTAGGTATCTTTTCATATGTTCTTTGGCCATTTGTGTATCTTTTTTTTCTGGAGAAATATCTATTCAAGCCATTTGCCCATTTTAAAAATATGGTTTTTTTTGTTGTTTTTGAGTCATAGGAGTTCTTTATATATTCTGGCTATTAACCCCTTATCAGATATATGGTTTTGAAAATCTCTTCCTCTATTTTGTCGATTGCCTTTTCACCTTGTTGATTATTTTCTTTGCTAGGCAAAGTTTTTTTCTCTTCTTAAGACTTGTTATAGGCCAGGCACAGTGGCTTACGGCTGTAATCTCAGCACTTTGGGAGGCCGAGGGGGCAGATCACTTGAGGTCATGAGACCAGCCTGGTCAACATGATGAAACCTCATCTCTATTAAAATACAAAAATTGGCCAGGTGTGGTGGCACATGCCTGTAATCCCAGCTACTCAGGTAGCTGAGGCAAGAGAATTGCTAGAACGCAGGTAGTGGAGGTTGCAGTGAGCCAAGAGCTTGCCACTGCACTCCAGCCTGAGCAATAGAGGGAGACTTTGTCTCCAAAAATAAATAAATAAATAAATAAATAAATAAATAAAGACTTGTTATACTTCAGCTGGCTCCTGATTTAGGTCTATGGTCCTCATTCTTATTCCACACCCCTTTGTACTTAAGTCTTGCCTTACCGTGTATTTCCTTTCTTCCTTCCTTTCTATGGTGCCAGGTATAGTATTACATATTAAGTGGAAACTCAGTAATTGAGTTACTGAATTGAATGATTTAAAATGCCACATGGTCCCTTCTAGTTTTGACTTCTTATCAGGTCTCCAAGTTCATGTCTCCAAATGCTTTCTTAACATCTCAAAACTGTCTCATTGCCAACATATGAGGCCTTACAATTATCCTTCTTCAACTTTCCTCTTATGTAATAAAGTATTAAGTTCTCGCTATTCCTTCCAGACAATAAGTCTTAAATTGAAAATTTCTTTTCCAGTCACAAGGTCCCTGGGAGGCAATCCTAACTAACATAATCCCTCCAAATGCTACCTCCCGTTCTGCTCTCAGCTGCGGACTCAAACAAAAGGTCACCCCATTATTGTCCTATTCAGGAACCTATGGTGATTTCCAGTCACCCCTGAGGACAAAATAAAAAATTTCCCTTGGCTTTCATTGTGCCCTATGAAGGTGGGAAATACAGTTTCAACCCCAAACCCTAGAATGGTCTCCTCACTTTAACCAAATGTACTTTTTCATCTCCAATATGACCTCCTCATTCCTACCTACCTCTGTACCCTCACTGTTTCCTGGAAGACTTTCCAACCTGGATTAAATAATTCAAGTCTTACTCTCCTCTAAAATCCTAACTCAGCTATGCATTTAATTTCCTCTGACAAGTCTAACTCAAATAAATTTTGACCTAACTTTGAATTTCATTAGCATCTCTGTATGTTTTAACATTTAACACTTTAATGCTTTCATTAATATAACAGCATTTTCTTTTGTGATATCACTACTTTGTACTTTTTTTTGAGCAGTGAGGATGGAGAAAATTGCAGTAATTTTTTTAAATTTGGAGTTATAGATTTTTGGAAAAGTCAAGAAGCAATGATTTTTGCTGCACCATAGCTGCTTCTAAAACCAAACCAAAACAAAACAATTAACTTTGCAATGACCTTACACCAACTTTCCATAGATCTAAAACCCAAGGTGGCTGTCATAGTATCATGTTTTTTGAATACATTATCAAAGTAATTAACTAGCCCAAGCAGTCATGACCCAAGTGCAAGTGGAATGCTGGGCTCATAAACAATGTGCTGGCTGAGGAAGCAAAAGTCCCTTAGGGACCTGTGGCACTAACTTAGTCTATGATCTTGGACAATTTTTTGAAAATCTTCCTTTCTATCTTCAAATGGGGATAAGATTAGTGTCCAAGAGGTATTAATCTCAGGAGACTTTAGTTCTTGATAGGCAAGACATAAATTATGACATTAGGCTAAAGCAAATTCTCTCTTTCTTTATTAGAAATAAGACATCGTCTATGTATTTAGAGTTAACCCATCTTATTCTGAAATAAAGGGTTTTATGTCAGTTTTCAAAATATGTACTGTAAGACTTTACTTTGGTAAGTTAAAAAAAGTCAAGGTGAGTGGACAACAAGCAGTAAGAAAAATAAGAGACCCATAGAAAAAATAAGTAGAAAAAGCCATGATGAAAAATAAGAGTGGGATTAATGCACAGAAAGCATGTCCTGAGAAGCAATCCACTTGCTACAGATGGACTGAAAATCTGACTCTGAGATTTCTAACTCAAATAGGAGAACAGGATCAGTTAAATGTTTCATGAGGTCCATAAGCAAAAACAAACCAGCTGCTCAAAAGCATGGCTATTCATGGTACAAAGATCAGAGGGAAATTTCCTGTTCTAAACAATGACACTCAACTGATGAAGGGAAGCAGGCACAACAGTTCAGGAAGTGATACAAAATTTTCCCTTTTAACATTTTTGAGTTTTTTTCGTAGTGTCTTTGCCCTCATTCTATTTTTCAATAAGAAAAGGTTGGCAATAGGCTAGATTGGTCAAAGACTTTGATAGGTGAAAATAATTTTCAGGGTGAATTTGAAAGAAATAGCTAGGGAGTGGCAAAGAAACATGTTGAGAAAGAACAGGTCAAGAGTACAGAAATGACAAGTTTTCAGGCCAAGGCAAGGACAAATTAGGAAGGTAGAAGCCATCTGGACAGATGGAGTGTGGTGCCAAAGCCCTAAAGTAGCAGAGCCTGAGTTTTATGTAGAAGATAAAGAAAATGAGCTAATTGTTGCAACTATGTGATATTATAATTATAATGAGAAAAATTATTTTAATAGCAATATTCAATAGCATTTTTTGCATTTTTACTTCACTTATACTATTTCTAGAAAAAAAATTATATATTTAATTATTTGGTAATGGGCCTGAAAGAACTTCTACAATGAGACTACAATTAGCTTTGGCCTTAGTCCATTACAAAGGAAGTAAAAGCAGTTGGAAAATGACCAAATGATGTAAACAGGCAACTTAAAAGAGAGAAAATTCGTATTTGTATGGTCAATATACATAAAATATTCTTTTTTTTGTGCTGGTAATTATAAATGCACAGTGAATCAGCAATGATATACTAGTGTCATCTATCAGTTAAAATCACACAGCAGCTTTAATTTTAAATGATAATACACAGCATTGGCTCTCTCATTCTCAGCTGGTGGCAGGGTAAGCTGACACAACCTTTGTACAGTTTGGCAATATATACCAAATCTTTAACAACCAGCACACACTTTAATTTAGCAATTTCACTTCTAAGAATTTATTCATAGAATACAACTAAGGGCAATGCCAAAGATGTTCACTGCAGAATTTTTCAGTGATATTTAAAAATACAAAGGCTAAAAAACCAACAATTAGAAATTTGTTCAGTAAATTATAATTCATGCATATAATAGAGTACTATGCATTCATAAAAACTGCAGATGTCACAGAAATTTTGACCTGGGAAGATACTCATAATATCTTGCTTTGTGCCGAAAGCAGGTTATACCAAGATGTATTGTAAAGCTATAGTTGATCAAGATAGTGTGTTATTGGTTTAGATATAAGTTTAGGCAAATAGATTGGTGGAATGAAATAGAGACCAGAAATAGATGCAGATATATACAGTTAGTTAATTTTTAACAAAGGCACAAAGCATTTGAAAGGGAAAAGAAAACCTTTTCAACAAATAATCCTAGAAAAACTAGACATCCATGTGAGAAAATAAATGTACCTTAGCCCCCACCTCACACCATAAACCAAAAAAGTAATTCAAGATTGATCATAGATCTAAACATAAAAGTGAAAATTATAAAGCTTCTAAAAGAAAACAAGGATAATATCTTTGCAATTTTGGGAGAGGCAAAAATTTCTTAGATCCACAAAAGCACTAACCATAAAACATAAAATTGGTAAATTAGACATTATCAAAATTTATTCTCTTAAAAACACACCACTAAAGAAATGAAAAGGTGCACCACAGACTGGGATCAAAGGTTTGCAACCCAAATAGCTGACAAAATACTTGTAATCAGAATATACAAACAATGCCAACAATTCAATATTGAAAAACCAAATAACCCAATTAAAATAAACAAGCAGATACTTTGCAAAAGAAGATACTTCCCAAATACTTGTGGATATTTCACAAAAGAAGATAATGTAAATGACCAATAAACACATGAAAAAGGTGCTCAATAACATTAGACATTGGGGAAATGCAACTTAAAACTACAGTGAAAGACTACTACATACTTACGAGATTGCTGCAACTTGAAAATGGAAAGTTAAATGTTGGTGAGCACATGTAGTAACTGAAACTTTAATAAATTGCTGGTGGAAGTGGAAAATGGTAGTATCACTTCGGAAAATCATTTGGCAATTTTAAAAATAAGATCAAATATATATCTAGCCTGTGATCTGCAATTAAACTACTTAGTTTTTACCCAAGATAAATGAAGACATACACCCATGAAAAAAAGACTTGTACAAAGATGTTAATAACAGCTTTATTCGTATTAGCTCTAAACTCTCAAGACAACCTAAAGTCTGTAAATAGGTAAATTAATTAACAATTTGTGGTATATTCATACAATAGAATACTAGGCAGCAATAAGAAGGAATGAACAACATTTAGCAACATGAATGAATCTTTAGTGATACTGCTGAGTAAGAAAAGCAAGACAGAAAAGAGTACATACTGTTTGATTCCATTTATAAGAAGTGCAAGAACAAATGAAAATAATTATACGGTGAAAAACCACAAACAGTGGTTGCCACTGGGGAGGTGGGCAGGGATTGACTGAAAGAGGTCATCAGAAAGCTTTTTGGATGGACATAAATACTTTGTGATTAGTGATGGTTGCATGTGTACATTTGTCAAAACTCATCAATGTACACACAAAATCTGTGCATTTTATTTGTGGGAACATTTCTAAGAAGGTCACCATTAATCCCTGCCTCTTGGTATTCAAACTCTCTCACATTCATTGTTGGTCTGCATGACCCTGAAGATACAGCAGAAGTGGTGTATGTAACTTCTGACATTGGGTAATGGAAGATACCATGGCTTCCATTTTAATCTTGCTTTCATGCTCTTCCTCTTTTGGATCACTTGCTCTGGGGAAGCCAGCTGCCATGTCCTGAAGATACTAAGGCAACCCTGTGCAGAGGAACTAAAATACTGAGTTCAACAACAGGTGAGTAGCGAAAACCAAAAACCAGGGCAGGGAGCTTGGAAATGGCTAGTCCGGTCTTCAGATAACTGTAGCTTGGCTTACATCTTCACTGCAACTTCATGGGAGATCCAGCACCAGAACCACTCAACCGAGCCACTCTCAGGTTCCTGATCCACAAGAACTTTGTGAGTTAAAAAATGTTTGTGTTTTTTAAGCTGCTAAAATTTGGGGTACTTTTTAATGCAGTAGTAGAAAATTGATGCCCTTTGTATATAAATTCCTTAATTTAAAATAAAGCAAGTAACATAACATATAGTGTATTGGTCTGTTTCTTTAAAAAACATCTTGTACATGAAAATATTGATAACTGTTGTCTGGGTGGTAAGATTATGTGTGGTTTAACTTCTTTATGTTTCTGAGTATTTTTTATTTCTTCTAAATAGTATTATACAAATATTGTGACTTTTAAAATAAACTTTTAATAAAAGCAGAAAATAAAAATAACTCTTTTTTTTTCTGTGTTCACCCTTCTACAGATCACAGGTTGCGAGAGGTCTTAAATCCATACTCTTCCAGTGACTAAAGCAAATGCAGCCCTAGGTCTGGCATCCTGAATTTTTGTCATATTTTTTCATTAGTACGTGAAGACTCTACGTTCATCTTTTTAAAAGGTCTCTTGCTATCCTTCAAGCAAAGCTATCTCCAAATCTGAAGAAGAGAACAAGAAATAGAAAAAGTAGCACCTTTTGCCTGTTTCCCTGTCTAATATTTCAAAGAGCAGTGAATATTGATGTTATTATTGCCTTTTCCTTTTTCTCTATTGCTACCAAAGCCATGAGTATTCTCTTTTTTTAATTTCTCTTTTTAAAAAACAAAAAACACTAAACTCAGTTTTTAAAGGGGTTTATAACTCTTGGGTCTTGGTCCCATCCAAAGCATCTTCATTTTTGTTCACTCGGAAAATCTGACTTTATGTGGTGAGCCCGAGAAGATTTGGGTTGAGGTGGTCTGAGAAGGATTTGGGTTGAGGCCAAAAGTCAGTACCAGGGCTGAATAGTGGCAAAAATTGGGGCCAAAACCTATAGCAAGTGCAGAATGATGGGAACTCCCAGGTGTCCTGTGGTTCTCTTTGTTCCCAGGAGGCTCTGTAGCACCATTTGAACTTCTTGTTCTTTAGAATCATCCCCAGCTTTTGCAGTATTCTCAGACACAGCAGGAAAAATAGCCACGCAGCTTGAACTTAGGGTGCACAATGTGATGCTCACATAGAGCTGAGAACACACTCTTGGCACGGTGCACACACCTTTTAATCGATGCAGCCGTGATCCACCAAGTGCCGATGACGACAGGCAACCAGCTGTCATAGCTTACATTGCCAGGGCCTTGTAGGAAAGGTATGACACAGAAAACATCAGCATCCAGGAAGTGATTACGTCCATTTTCTGTGACTCTGGGCCAGATGATGCAGTCTCTGTGTTCTTCATGCCCTTTGCTGATTCTCCAGATTCTGGACTGGGGGCCTCATGGTCCTGTTGGTAGGTGATACTGGGGGAAGAAACAATGGTCACATTGTATAAGCTATCAGTTACTGGCCTGGTCAAAACTCTTGGAGAATAAGGCTGAAATCATGGGATAAAATGAAATTTGTGGATATACAAATATAATTTGTCCTTTATGACAGTACTCAGAAATCCACAGGGAAAATGTTGTATGGGAGTTGGGCACTGTCAGTGTTTATGTAGGAGAGCCTTTATTAGGGTGATTGGATCTTCTTTTCTACCTTTTTTTGGTGATATACGCAGCATAAAATTTACCATCTTAACTATTTTAAGTGCACTGTTCTTGGGCGTTCAGTACATTTACATTGTTGTGCAACCATCACCAGCATCCTCCTCCAGAATTCTTTTTATCTCACAAAGTTGAAACTCCATACCCATTAAACAGCTGTCCATTATCTCCTCTCCCCATCCCTGGAAACCACCATTCTACTTTCTGTCTCTATGAATTTGACTACTCTAAGGACCTCATGTAAGTGGAATTGTACAGTATTTGTCTTTCTGTGACTGGCTTTTCACTTAGCAAAGTGCCTTCAAGGTTCATCCAAGTTATAGCATGTGTCAGAATTTTCTTCCTTTTTAAGGCTGAATAATATTTCATTGAATGTCTCTATCACATTTTATTTATCCATTCACTCATTGATGGAACCTTGGATTGCCTCTCCTTTTGGCTATGAACATGGATATATCTTTTCTACCATTTTATCATGAGTTAAAAATCAGGCTGGTAATTTTACATATTTTTTTTTCTAATTTACTTTTGGATCTTTCTGTTATTTCGAGGATCTAGGGTATGGTCTGATAAGAAAGAATTGACAGTGGGAATGAATCAGAGGCAAGGAGCATATAAAGTCAGTAGAGCCACCATACATTGCTAAATTTGGGTTCAAGTCCTGGACTACTATAGATAAGAAAATTACTGATCAATGATCTTTTAATAAGTCCTAAAAAAAAAAACCTCCCTTGAATGAAATCCAAATTTGGTTTGTACTGAGTTCTAATTAGAAAATAACATTTAAAAGAAAAAGTGACATTAATATTGAAAGAGCACTTTTATAGAAACATTTAGACTTTTCTTATATGTAACAACTTTCTTTTCTTCTTAAATTTTTTTTTTTTTTGAGACGGAATCTCAGTCTTGTTGCCAGGCTGGAGTGCAATGGTGCGATCACTGCAACCTCTACCTCCCGGGTTCAAGTGATTCTCCTGCTTCAGCCTCCCAGGTAGCTGGGATTACAGGTATGGGCCACCATGCCTGGCTAATTATTGTATTTTTAGTAGATATGTGGTTTCACCATTTTGGCTAGGCTGGTCTTGAACTCCTGACCTAAAGCAATCCATCCACCTGGTCTCCCAAAGTGCTGGGATTACAGGCGTGAGACTCTGCATCTGGCCAGTAAACTTTACTTTCTATAAGTCTGGAAATATTAATAAAATATTGTCAACTTGAAATTTGTCACAAAAATCACTGACATATTTGGAAGTGGCCATTCAAGCAGGTGAGTGTAGCGATGGCCAAGAGGAATCGCTAGAGCTGTGTGCTCAATATGGTGGCCACTAGCCATATATGACTAATGAGACTTGACAAGTGGGTATTCTGAACTGAGATGTGCTATATGTGTAAAATACACCTTGGATTTTGAAAACTTGGTTCAAAAAAAGAGAAGGTAAAATAACTCAATAATGTTTTTTATTGGTTACATGGTAAAATGGTAATAGTTTGGATATGCAGAAGTTCTCCCTTATCTGTGGGGGATACAGGTTTCAAGACCCCCAGTGGATGCCTGAAACTGAAAATAGTGCTGAACCCAATTGCCATCAATCAAGACATGTTTCTGTTCATCTTCCACCCACAAATTTGATGGCTTTTCCGTCTTGACAACGTTTATCACATACTGTGGCCGTAACTTGCAGTTTGAGGTGCAACAGGAAAACTAGCAAGCATGAACTTCTTTTTCCTTCCACACAGTTTCACAGATTTGTTCTTACTGTAGATATCAGCGACTTTGGCATATGATTTTTTCCTTTCATTAAGTTGAAAAGTTTTACCTTTTTACTTAAAGGAAGCACTTAACTGCTTCTCTTTGGCATATGTGAATTGCCAGCATTATTCCTCTTGCACTTTGGGGCCATTAGTAAGAAAAATAAGTGTTGCTTGAACACAAGCACTGCGACACTGCAACAGTGGATCTGATAAGGGCAGGGAGCGTCTACAGCTCCCTCGGATGACTCATGTCTCAGGTAGGATGGAGCTGGACAAGGTGAGACTTTATCATGTTACTGACTGTCACACAACTTAACATTTGTAAATTGTTACATTTATGAAATTTTCCATTTAATATTTTCAGACCATGATTGACTGCAGGTAACTGAAACCATGAAAAGCGAAACCACAGATTAGGGAGGGACTACTACACTGGGTTAAATTAAATATATCATTAAAATTAATTTTGGTTTTTTTACTTTTAAAAATGTGATCACTAGAAAATTTAGAACAACATATGTGGCTTACATTATATTTCTAATATACAATGCTACCCTAAAGATTAGTTTATATGTTATAATTTTTGTGGAATTGTTTGGTGTACCAACATTTATATTAGTATGCAAAATAACCTTAAAGAACTGCATTTAATTTATAATTTTAATTAAATAGTCATATTTAGATCATGAGTCTTTAAAAATAAAAGCCCTATTTGGGAGTTTTAAAGAAATATCATTTGAGGATAAATATTAACTTGGCCAACTAAAGTTGATTTTAACTCCCAAATTATGTATGTCAGTGATAAATTATCTTAGATACACACGTAAAAAGAATTTGAAGAAGATAAAAACAATTATAAGGGAAAAAATTAGGTACCTTAGAAATCTTGCTCTTACATTAACCTCAGTTGAAAGTAAGTGTCTATTCCTATCATGAATATGTACTTCAGTGGCCATGGGCGAAATGCAGCAATTGAGAAATTATTGTCTCTAAACTATGGCAATAAACTTTTTAAAATCTGACTACAAAAATTTTTATAATACAATTAAAATAATAATTACTTTTTTTGATACAATTTAAGATTTACTTCTGTTTACGAAAGCTCATTCTACTGTGGCAAATTAGGTTCCTAGGGCTGCCAAGTAGGTTACCACAAACTTGGTGACTTAAAAGAATAGAAATGGATCCCCTTACAGTTCTGAAGGCCAGAAGTCCAAAATCAAGGTGTTGGCAGGGTTGGTTCCTTCTGGAGACTCCGAGGGAGATTCCTTTCCATGACGCTTCTTTTCTGGCTTCTGGGGGCTGTTGTGTGGCTTGTAACTGCTGAACTCCAATGTCTGCCTCCATCTTCATGTGGCATGGCCTTTATCCCTGCGTGTCTTTATGCCTCAAATCTTCCTCTCCTTTTACTTATAAAGACTTCAGTTGTTGGCTTTGAGGCCTATTGTAAATCCAGGATGTTCTCATCTGGTGATCCTTAATCTAATTACCTCTATGAAGACCCTATTTCCAAATACACTCACATGTTCAGGTACAGGGAGTTAGGACTTGTACATGTCTATCTGAGGGACATGATTCAACCCATTACAGGTGGTATTTAGCTTTAGTCATATATTAATGTTAACACTTATTCACTCATGATTGGTTAGTGCCTGTATTCAGAGCTCCAGGAGCCATAAGAAGAAGGGGATTTATGGCCAATTTATGAGGACATCTTGAGACAGAAGAACATGCACCAGCTACTTGTGCTGCTGCTGTGGCATCTGCTGGAGTTGGCTACCAAAGCACACATCTTCTTAGTCTGGAGAAGAGAGGACCCCAGCTGGTGGGAACCATGCCCATTCCCTTCTATGCCATCAGCATGATCTGCACCTTGCCTGGAGTAGTGAGAACTGGAGTCCCTGAACCCCCTCTCAGACAAGAGATCTCACTTTTCTCCCTGGCTCAGTCTTGAGAAATACCAGAAAGCATTAAAATGTGCTTGAGTTTTTATGTATTCTCTACAAGTCTGTAAGGGTACACTCTTACAGAGAGAATCTGCTTTTACTCCTAAAGTTGAGTTAAAGAGTTCTTGAGAGGTAGGTAGTCAATGTGGAAGTGGGAAATTCTTTTTTTTTTAAATTATTATTATACTTTAAGTTTTAGGGTACATGTGGACAATGTGCAGGTTAGTTACATATGTATACATGTGCCATGCTGGTGTGCTGCACCTATTAACTCGTCATTTAGCATTAGGTATATCTCCTAATGCTATCCCTCCCCCCTCCCCCCACCCCACAACAGTCCCCAGAGTGTGATGTTCCCTTTCCTGTGTCCGTGTGTTCTCATTGTTCAATTCCCATCTATGAGTGAGAACATGCAGGAAATTCTTGACCCCAGGAGTGATGAGGTGAAAATGGCCCTTGAGGAAGTTTTGTTTGGTGATTCATGTAGGAGAAATTGGAGGGAGCAGATGGAAGGTAAAGATGCCAGTTAGGGAGCTAACATCATAATCCAGGCTCGAGAGCACAAGCTCCAATGTTGCGATAGGGTGGCCTTGAGAAGGTAAATTCAGGGGACAGAAACACTGCACAGTGTGAAGTTGAAGGAGGAGTGAAAAATAGGCCCATATCTGTATCCTGGAGAGTGGCAGAGGTGCTGACAAGACAAGGAAGCCTGCAATGATTGAGTTGTCTTCATTTTCATTCTTTGTTGGAGGTTCATTTGTTTTCCACTTATTTAGGTTTCTCTTGGGCCCTTTAGCCTGTTAGTGCCTTGTCTCATACTAATCACAAGTGGCTGTTATTGCCAAAATGTGACATATCCAATTTAGGATTCTGCCTGTTAGTTCCCTCCAGCTCTGCTGGATGATTTGCTCGAACTTTTCTTTCTCTTTTTTGCTTATTAGTGTGTCATTTTACAGAGTGTTGCTCAAGCTGCAGAGTTCCATGACAGTCTTCAGGCCCTGCAAAGATCCATCTTACGTGGGAAGTTTGTCTAGTTAAGGTTGATTTCTGTGTGTGTATGTTTAATTTGTTGCTAAACTGCAGTGTTATAGTGGTCCAGAAATATGTTACAGGATGGGTGGCATGTTTTGTAGTCTGAATAAAAATGGTTCACTAAATCTAAATTTAAGACACTGCCCTGTGTCTCTATTAGGTAGGAAAAATGAATCAGACAAGTTGCAATTAACATTTATTCTACTAGTCATGGGGCTTTGTTTTTAAGACCAAATGCAGTGATATCAGATGCAATATATATCTTTGTTGAGGTACTAGTCATATTTCCTTTTCATGGTATTATGAGAATTCCATGAGCATGAGTATCCTAGAAGATCTTACTGAAATGGGATGGAGGGAGATACATAGAGAATGGATGCTCAACTCACATCCATTTCGCCACTGCGAAAGTGCCAGTGGCTTATAGCCACAAAGTTGAGTGCACCCACTTCTGTCAGCAGATCAAAGGTATAGGAATCCCAGTTACTGAGTATGGAAAGCACAATGACCTCAGGTTGCTTTCAGAGATTCTTCCCAAGGGGTGACTTGTGAGAGTGTTGGCCTTCACAAGCTGTGGGGTGTATCAGCAGGAGCAGAGGCAGAGAGGGGACTAGGATGGCCAGCAATGAAGAGGCATTGCCTTTAGTCAGAGGGCTGTGGTTTGAAGAACCAAGGTGGGTGGGGGGGGCGGGGTCTTTGCAGAAGCCATAGAAGTGCTGATGAGACAGCATCGACTTTGAAGACCTGCCAGGCCTGAAGAACATGATACCATCCTCAGGCAGTGCCAGTCAAACAGGAACTGTTCTGTTCTCTCTTCCCTTATTTCCTCTATACTCTCCCCCAACCTCCATCTTCATCACTGAGGCTGATGGAGGAAGAGATCAAGTTTAGCAAGCCTGGAGAAGAGGAATAACTCCAAGAAGGAGTATTATCTTTAGATGAAAATTGAAGTATGGATTAATATATTGAACTGGACACTTTTAAATGTATGTGTGTGAATGTGTGATTTGTTTTTAACTTTTTATTTTCAATTATAGACACAGAAAGGTGCAAAAAATACATACAGTCTCTTGTATCCTTCAAGCAGCATCCCTAAATTGTGACATCTTTTATAACTATAGTACAATACATATGAGAAACTAGGAAATTGGCATTGGTATAATAGTTTTAACTAGACTACAGACCTTATTCAGTTTTTCACTTTTTTTTTTTGTGCACTTGCGTGTGTGGTGTTTAGTTCTATGCAATTTGATAACAAGTATAAATTTGTGTAATCCTACCACAATCAAATACAAAACTATTCTAACACTGCAAAGAACTCCTGTGTGCTTATAATCACATCCGATCCTGACCTTATCCTTGTCTTCCAAAAATCACTAATCTGTTCTCCATATCTATAGTTGTGTCATTTCAGTATGACATATAAGTGGAATCATATATTGTAGTGTGTTGCTTTATGAATTGCCTTTTTTTCGCTAAGTAAAATACACTTATCCATCCAAATGGTTGGCTATATCAATAGTTTGTTCTTTTTTATTGCTGGGTAGTATTCCATTGTGTGGTTTTTCCAGACTTTGTTTAACCATTCACTTGTTGAAAGACATTTGAGTTATTTCCAGTTTAGGGCTATTATAAATAAAGCTACTGTAAACATTCTTGTACAAGCCTTAGTATAAACATAGGTTTTTGTTTCTCTGGAGAAACAAAACGCCTGAGAGTTGCTGGGTGGTATGAAAAGTGCATTAGTATTGAGTCTTATAAGAAAATAGCAAGATTTCCAGAGTGGCTGTACTATTTTGTAGTTTCATCAGCAATGTATGAGAGATCCAGTTTCTCTGCATCCTTGTCAGCATCTTGTATAATCACGATTTTTTTAGTTCAGCTCTTCTAATAGGTACACAGGTGTTATATTGCTGTAGTTTTACTTTGCATTTCTCTCATGGATAATGATGGTAAACATTTTTGTGTGTGTTTATTTGTGCATCTTCTTTTTGGTGAAATATCTGTTCATGTCTTTAGCTCATCCTCTAATTAGATTTTTTGTTGTTTTATTTTTGAGTGTTGAAATATCTTTATATATTTCAAATACAAATTCTTTGTTAAATGTGTAGTTTGTAACTATTTTCTCCCAGTCTGTAACATGTCTTTTCACCCTCTGATAAAAGGTATTTCATAGAACAAAAAAATTTTAATTTTGATGAAGTCCAATTTATCAGTTTCTTTCTTATAAGCTATGTTTTTGGCTTCATGTTTAACACTCTTCATCTAGCTCTAGGCTTAGAAGATTTTCCTTTTGGATTAGACATTTAAATATTTACTTAGCACAAAATACAGTAGCAAAGGAAGAGCAGAGGGACAAAACCAACATAAGACAAATAGAAACCAGATAGCGAAGTTGTCTATCTAATCCAGTGATATCAATAATTACACAAATGTGGATGGAAGAAACGCCCTATTCAAAAGGCAGAGATTGTCTGTCTGAACCAAAGAAAAGAAGACTCAATAATTGTTGTTTATGAGAGACATGCCTTTGATGCAAAGACAGAAATGGTTTGGAGGTAAAAGGATGGAAAAGACATATTGAAGTAACTATGAAAGAGCTGGAGTGGTTACAATAATATCAAACAAACTTTAAGACAAGAAATATTACTAAAAATATTTCATAATTATAAAAGGACCAATACAGTAAGGGGATATAACAATTTAAAATGTATGTGTATTTTACAACTGAGCCTCAAAAGACATGAAGCAAATATTGACAGACTTGAAAGGATAAATAGGCAGTTTAACAATAATAGAGATTTCAATGGCCCACTTTCAATAAATGATAGAACAATTGGACAAAAAAAAACAAGGGTATGTGAGACTTCCACAAGACTATCAACTTACATGCTCTAAATGATATTTATAGAACACTTGATCCGAAGAATTAAAATACAGTTTTTTTTCAAGTGCACATGCAACATTCTCTAGGTTAGACAATATGCTAATCTAGGAAATAATTAAATTGGAGATTCACCATACAAAGATATCTGGTAAAACCCCAATCTATGTAGAAATTAACACACTTCTGAACAAACTATGGGTCAAAGAATAAATCAAAAGGGAGAGTAAAAAATATTTTGAATTGGATGAAACAAAAACACAATATATAGAAGTATATGGAAAAATCTAAGGTAGTACTGAGCAGAAAATTTGTAACTTTAAAAACCTATCAGAAAAGAAGAAAGCTATCAAAAGTCAATAATCTAAGCTTCTACCTTAGAAAACTAGAAAAAGAACAAAGTAAATTAACAGCAAGTATAAGGAAGCAGATAATGACTGAAAATTATTGAAATGCAAAACAAAACCAAACGAAAATAATAAAGACAACCAATGAAAGCGAAAGTTGATTCTTTCAAAAGATAGACAAAGTTGATAAACCCTTACCTCAAATGACAGAGAAAATAAGAGGAAAGACACAAATTACCAAAATAAGGAATAAGAGAGGGGACAGAATTACTGGTACTATAGAAATTAAAATGATTAAAGGAGAATATCATTAACTATTTTATGCCAATAAATTAGACAACTTAGATGAAACGGACAAGTTCCTAGAAAGATACAAATTACCAAAACTGATTCAAGAACCAGAAAATCTAATTGACCTATGATAAGTCAAGAAATTGAGTTAGTAATTAAAAATCTTCCCACAGTGAAAACTACAAAATATTGCTGAGATAAATTAAAAAAGAGATGGAGAGACATTTTATGTTTTGTTTGAAAGACTCATTGTTAAGGTGGAAGTTGTCTTCATACTGATATACAGAACCAACACATTCCCTTTCAAAATACCAGCAGGCTTTCATTACAGAAATTGACAATATAGAAATTGACAACCTGATTGTAATTTTGTTTGTTGGTTTAATGTGTCAACTTTGCTAGCCTACAGTCCCCAGCTATTCAATCAAACGCTAATTTAGGTGTTGCTGTGAAGGAAATTTGCAGGTGTACATAATACTAATGAATATTTAACTTTAAGAGAGATTGTGGTGGATAATCTTGATGGGCTTGATTCAGTCAGCTAGAAGACTTTAAAACTGGGTCTGAGGCTTCCCTAAAAAAAAAGAAGAAAATTTTACTTTGGACAGTAGCATTAGCTCATGCCCAAGAGTTCTAGCCTGACCTTCTGCACTGCCTGCCTGTGGGTTTTAGTCTTACCTAAAAAGCCCCTACCATTGCATAGGCCAATTTCTTATAATAAATCTCTTAATATATATATTTCCTACTGGTTCTGCTTCTCTGGTTTTACTCTGAGTGGCAGATGATCCAATAATTTATATGGAAATGAAAATGATCTACATAAAACAAAACAATTTTAGAACAGAACAAACTTGGATGACTTATCCAATTTCAAAACTTAATATAAAGCTATAGTAATCATGAAAGTTTAGTATTGATGTAAGGATATACAGATAGAACAATGAGACAGAACGGAGAGTCCAGAAACTAACCCATCAATTGACTAAGTTCAACTGATAATGAAAATATATGTCCACACAAAGATTTTTAGGTGAAAATTCACAGCGTCATTATTCATAACAGCCAAAAATGGCAACAACCTAAATGCACATTGATTGGCAAATGGGTGAACAAAACCATGGCATACTTATAGAATGGAATGCCATTCAGCAATAAAAAGAAATGAAACACAGATACATGCTACAGCATGGATGAATCTCAAAAGCATTGTGGTAAGTGAAACAAGTCAGACACAAAGACGACAAATTGTATGATTCTGCTTATATGAAGTGACCACAGAATGTAAATTTATAGAGACAGAAAGTAGATCAGTGGTTCCTGGGTCTGGGGAGGGAGCAGGGATTCATTGTAAATGGGCTTGAAGCAATTTCGGTGGGGTAGTCGTGGAAATGTTCTAAAACTGGGTTGTTACGATGGTTGTGCAACTCACTAGATACTTACTACCATCATTGAATTGTGCATTTACAATGGATTTCCTTACCATATGTAAATTATACTTTAAAAAAAAACAAACAAAAATTATGGAGCTTGCCCCAGTTGTCATCAAAGAAAAAGAAGAGGAAAAATCCCTATGGAGCAAATTTGAAGCAACAGCACAAGATAAAAATAAAGTCAGTTTTGGATACAAGCCCAGCACTTTTCACACACGAGTTATAGAGGTCAATATGGCTCTAGCTAGATAGCATGACCACCTCTGAGAATGCCATCCTTTTTCATGACATAAATACATTTTCTCTTAATGCCATGAGAATACATGAAGATACATGAAAATTTTGATTCAGCAATAGTTATTTTATCTTGCAATACAATTTTACAGTTTTTATTTTAATGAGCCATAAACTATTTTCTGTAAGATTCCAGCATAATGGAAAAGCAATGGGAAGAATTACAAGCCAGAAGACAACTATAGAAATCCATGGCTTCACAGCCTTCATTTAGTTCCTGCATTAGCCAATTGACTTTACTTGGGAGAAAAACCACTTCAAGGTCAAACTCCACCCCTGACTCTGGCCAATCACCTAAAAAATTGGAGCTTTAACCCTCAATGGGCTTAGCAAAACAATGTGGATGGCTCAGAGTACTTATCTCCAGGGTAGAAAAGGGAGCAATACAATTCAAAATTCATAGGAACTATATAAATCAAAGCAGAAAAGGGTAGGAAGAGCCAAGGCACAATGTCACAATATTTACTAATGATAAATAATATATTTAATTAATAAATGGGTGAGAGTTTGCTGAGAGGCAAGAGTATCAGATGGGAGAGTCACATTTGGTTTTACTTTCAAGCAGTACCAGTTTGACAGGGTAGCATCTAGGTTAAATGTTTGGACAGCAAACTAGAGGTTCTGCAAAAACAGGCTCTCTCCTTTCCCCAATGAAGGGACACTGATTTGCATCCACATTTTAATATTTGGAGGCACTTTGCAAACTGTAGTTTTAAAATCACTGTACGTACCATCTGTCTTTGTTAAATATCCAAAGGCATTTTGGCCACCACCCTACTTTTGTTTCTGTCTTTGGACCCAGTGTTTCTGAGGCAAGTCATGTTTTAAGGCATGTGCTCGGACACTTCTCTACTTTGCAAATCTCTCAGGCACACCAAAGCCTCATCCCAGTCCAGGCAATAGTGTTGTGCTGTCCCTTGAAGAAAACCCATGCTAGACTGCTGGGAGCTTTTTGGATTCAGGGTCCTGCCTATTGTGATCTCTATGGAAATGGGACTAGGCAGCCTGCACTTCATAGACTTTAAGCAAGCATATAGATATTAGATACTGTATTCTGGAAGCAGAACCATTTTCTCATTCCAAATTGTACAGAGAAAATTTGGCTCTGTCTGATACTGATATTATTGCCTTCAGTGGAGTGTAAAAAGTCCCAGATTCAGATTTTAAAACTCTTCTTTTGAAATGGTGCAGATGAAACTTGCTTATCATTGTATTTACTGAATTTCATTACAGGACTGTTGTGTTTGTCAACGGGTGGCCAAAAGCCACAGCTGACTTCCCAGTTATCAGAGTCATCCAGCCTGATGCGCTGCCGTTCCTCTCTGCCCCATACATATTATCACTGTCCAGCCAGAGTGGGGCCCTGCAGGCCCTCAGCAGCCCTGTTACTCAGGTTAAGCTGGTACCAGAAGTATGAAATTTGCCTCAGCTAGACAATGCTCCCCTTCTCCTGTCCAACCTGCTATTATATTACCCTGACAATGTCTTCTAACAGCATCATTTCTACAAAGGCAGATATAGATCGCAAATATTTCAGACAGCTAAGAAACTTAGCTGAGGATGGGTTTGAGCAGAGGTGGTGTTATTATGGATGGCATTTCCAGTCATCGGACATAAACTCTGTGATGCGTCAACTCCAGTGCCTGCTTTACAGCCCAGCTGCAGAAATTCAATTGCTTCTAAGGTCAGTTGCTGAGGCAGATACGCCAAGAGAATGTAGTCTCGTTTTCCAACTTTTATTAGAGACAATTAGATGACTATATTTAAATCTCACCAGCTAAGAGAACTTAATCAGAAAGACCCAGATTTTAAAAAAAGGGATAAAAGAGAGAAAAATTCCTTTAATTTAACTTCTAAAATATGAAGTGCAGCTCTTGTCCCCACTCTTCACACTCTGAAAGGTGATTTTCCTAATTTTGTTATTTTTAAAAGAATCTGTGATTTTAATTTTGATGTCCTCATTTACCCGATAGTTATTTAAGACAGAGTTTTTAAAAAATGTTCAGGTTGTTTGAGATTTTTGGCTTAAGCCTTTGTTACTGGCTGTAGACATAGTGCCCTGTCTGACTTTCTGAGCATGTGGGTCACACAATGTCTGCTTTTTGAATTCAAAAGTTGTAGCCACTTTTTGGAAATGAAGAACAGACAATTAAAAAGAAAGTGTTAAATAATAATGCATTGTATATTTCAAAATTATGAAGAGTAGATTTTAAATGTTTTCATCACAAAACAATAAGTACATGAGGCAATGTATTTGTTAATTAGCTTGATTTAATCATTCCACAGTGTAAATATGGATCAAAATGCACCCTGTATTCCATAAATATATAATATATATGATTATTATTTTTCAATTAAAAATAAAATTTAAGAAAGAAAGTATATTACCTGTAGAGAACAAATACTATATATCTGTTAATTCAGGGCTGGACTTTAAATTATTTCAAGCTTCATGTCCTTATTTATGTGTACTTAGCCTGTCAAAGATTGAGAATACTGTATTACAGCTTCCACTATAATTGCCTCTGACATTGTTCTTTTGCAAAAGATTTTATTGTATACATTTATTTGCCCATTTTATATATATCTTAGTTGCTATATATTCAGTATGGGGATGCTTCATTATAAAATATTTCTCTTTTACCATAGTCAACGTCTTTGGCTTGAATCATCTTTGTCTGATATTAATATTTCTGCCTTTGCTTTTTCTTTGTCTTTGATATAAACTCATTGTGTTAGGCCATTCTTGCATTGCTATAAATATCTGAGATTGGGTAATTTATAAAGAAAAGAGGTTTAATTGACTTATGCTTCTACAGGCTTTACAGGAAGAATGGTGCTGGCATCTGCACAGCTTTTGGGGAGGCTTCAGGGAGCTTTTACTCATGGTGGAAGGCCAAGGAGGGGCGGGCACTTCACATGGCAAAAGCAGGAGCAAGAGAGAGAGCGGGAAGGGGCTGGGTGAAGGTGCCACACTTGACAACAACCAGCTCTTATGAGAACTCACTATTTCAAGGACAGCGTCAAGCCAAGAGGGATCTACCCCCATGACCCAAACTCTTCCTACCAAGCCCACCTCTAACACTGGGGATTTCATTTCAACATGAGATTTGAGCAGGGACAAATATCCAACTATATTATTCATTTTTCAATTTTAAAGTTTCAGCATCACTTTTGAGTGTCTTTTGTAAGAAACTTCTGGCTAGAATTTATTTTCCAATCCGATCTTAGAGTTTTTGTTATTAATCAAAAGTTTAAGTCATTTACATTGATCTAAATGAGCCACTAGTTCTCATTCCAGTCATCTTGTTTTACGTTTATGTGTGCTTCTTGCATTTGCGTATCTTTTACTCTGTAGAGAATGTAAGGGGGTTATTTTGTTTCAAATTCTGCTGATGGTTTTTTAAAAGTTAAAAAAATACCTTAAGCATATCTTTAATTTTCAAAGTTTAAGAATAAAAAAGAAATTTTGACTTCCTGATATGTCAAACACATGCCAATATTGACTATGTTAATAATTATGGATTCAGACTATTATATATTTCAGAGTACAAGATTTTTTAGAATTGTTTTTATTTTCTAGATTCAACTTGGTAATATTTATTAAAGTTATTTATATTTAATTTCATACGTTTATTTGGTTTCAAAACTCATTGTAAATTCTTTTATGTTCCTACATTTTAATGCCTAAGGTCTTAGTTTCTATTTCCTGTTTTTAAATTATTTACTGGTAGTAATGTAAAAAATTTACAACTTTTTGGTCTATAATTGATTTTTGAATAATGTTTGAGATGAGTATTTGTAGGGTATATTTTGAGTGTCTTTGAATATTTAAAAGTATCTACTGCCATTTCTCATAAAAGGTAAACCAACTGGGACAAGAATTTCTGGGTCACTGTTATTTTTCCACAAATAGTTGCCAAACTCTAGGTTTTGGCATGTTACTTTCTGTCTCTAGTACTCGTGTGTTTATTTATGAAATGATAATGATAGCCCCTTCCGCAATTATTTCATACAATTCTATGAGGTTAAAATGAGAAAATGGACAAGAAACCATGCTGAAACTATAAAGGGGTAATGAAATACAACATATGATCATTTCTCACTGAGTTTAACTTGAAGTACAATGTTTTATTCTCGTCTGGACTGATTCATTTTTTATTTGCTTATCACTCACTCCTACTCAGCCCAGTAACTTCTTTAAGAAGCATTTTCTTAGGCCAGGCGTGGTGGCTTATGCCTGTAATCCCAGCACTTTGGGAGGCCAAGGAGGGCGGATCACCTGAGGTCAGGTCAGGAGTTTGAGACCAGCCTGGACAACATGGCAAAACCCCGTTTCTACTAAAAATACAAAAATTAGCCAGGTCCGTGGTGCCGGATGCCTGTAAACCTGACTACTTGGGAAGCTGAGGCAGGGAGAATCGCTTGAACTGGGGAGGCTGAGGTTGCGGTGAGCCAAGATGGCGCTACTGCACTCCAGCCTGGGCAACAGAGTGAGACGCTGCCACAAAAAAAAAAAAAATTGGATTCATCTGTTAACTATGATCTTCAAGGTCCAGCTACCTGATGGGTCAGCCTGCAGAAGTCTTACTCTATTTAAAATACTTTAAATTTCCCTTTTAAAATGGAAATGTGATTCTTGGTCAAACATGAAAAATTGAAAACTGAGAACAACACAGAAAAGAAAATAGTAATCTTTAAATTAATTGTAAATTAATTCTTAAGTATTTCTAACATACAGGAACAACCACATTTTAACTTTTTGTCTTTTTTTTTACTTACATCACCATTTTCATCAATAGATATGATACTTCATAAGTTGATTTTAGGTTTTTTTTTTTTTTTTTTTGCGATGGATTCTCGCTCTGTCGCCCAGGCTGGAGTGCAGTGGCGCGATCTCGGCTCACTGCAAGCTCTGCCTCCCAGGTTCAAATGATTCTCCTGCCTCAGCCTCCCGGATAGCAGGGACTACAGGTGCCTGCCACCACGCCTGGCTAATCTTTTGTGTTTTTAGTAGAGACAGGGTTTCACAGTGTTAGCCAGGATGGCCTCGATCTCCTGACCTCATGATCTGCTTGCCTCGGCCTCCCAAAGTGCTGGAATTACAGGCATGAGCCACCACGACTGGCCGATTTTAGGTAATTTTTATATGGTTGTATAAAACAAAGTACACCAATCATAAGGGTACATGTGATTAATTTATTATGAATCAGTCCCTCTGTGTCACCACCATGCAGATCAGAAAGGAGGCCCCCTGGAAGCCTCCTCTGTGCACTCCACCTGGGCTACCAATTCCCAGACTTAGATGATTGCTATCCTGATGTCTATACCACTGATTAGTTTTGACTACTTTTGAACTTTTAATGTGAGTGGCCCGTACACTTATATCTCCTTTATCTCAGCATTGTATTTGTGAGGTTCATATATGTTGTTTTTAGCAGTTTGCTTATCTTTATTGCTACGTAGTATTTCATTATACGACCATACCAACACTTATTTATTCTTTCTACTATTAATGGGCATTGGGTTTATTTCCAGTTGGAGCTATTATAAATAATGTTGTCATAAATATTTTTGTACATTTCCTTTGGATTAAATATGTATGAATTTTGGCTGGCTATGCACTAAGGGGTGGAATTGCTGGGTGCTAGGGGCATGTATATGTTCAGCTTTAGAAACAATGCCAAGAAGCTTTTTCTAAATGTTGTTGCCAGTTTATATTCCCAGAAGTAGTGTATGAGATTTTCAGTTGCTCCTCATACTTTTCGGTTCTTGGTAATTTTTAAACTGCTATTCTAAGTATGTAATAGCATCTCATTGTGGTTTCAATTTATATTTAAATGATGATGAAGAGGCAGAACAATTTTTTTGGCCATATATATTTGTGACATTTTGAATACTTGCTTTTGAAAAGTTTTTGTTCAAGCATTTCACCAATTTTTCTATTAGGTCAGAATTTTAAAATTTATTGTTAGAAATTTTTATATATTTTGGGCAACTCCCTTTGGGTCCCCTCGTTGTATGGGAGCTCTGTTTGCACTCTATTTCACTCTATTAAATCTTGCAACTGCCCTCTTCTGGTCCATGTTTGTTACGGCTCAAGCTGAGCTTTTCGCTTGCCGTCCACCACTGCTGTTTGCCGCTGTCGCAGACCCGCCGCTGACACCCTTCCCTCCGAATCCAGCAGGGTGTCTGCTGTGCTCCTGATCCAGCGAGGCGCCCATTGCCACTCCCAATTGGGCTAAAGGCTTGCCATTGTTCCTGCATGGCTAAGTGCCTGGGTTCGTCCTAATTGAGCTGAACACTAGTCACTGGGTTCCATGGTTCTCTTCTGTGACCCACAACTTCTAATAGAGCTATAACACTCACCGCATGGCCCAAGATTCCATTCTTTGGAATCCGTGAGGCCAAGAACCCCAGGTCAGAGAACACGAGGCTTGCCACCATTTGGAAGTGGCCCGCCGCCATTTTGGAAGTGGCCCACCACCATCTTGGGAGCTCAGGGAGAAAGGACCCCCCGGTAACATTTTGGCAACCATGAAGGGACCTCCAAAGTGGTGAGTAATGTTGGACCACTTTCGCTCGCTATTCTGTCCTATCCTTTCTTAGAACTGGAGGAAAATACCGGGCAACTGTCTGCCAGTTAAAAACGATTAGTGTGGCCACGGGACTTAAGACTCAGGTGTGAGGCTATCTGGGGAAGGGCTTTCTAACAACCCCCAACCCTTCTATTGGGGATGTTGGTCTGCCTCGAGCCAGCTTCCACTTTCAGTTTTCTTGGGGAAGCTGAGGGCTGACTAGAGGCATAAAGCTGTTATCTGAACTCCCGGCAGTAGCCGGTTGAGATCACGGCACAGCCAGAAGTCTCTACTCAGCAGTCGCCTATGCGTGCGCCCCTACCTTTCCTTCTGACCCATACCTCCTGGGTCCCGACTGTGACTTTCTTGAAAGTGTAGCCCCAAAATTCTCCTTACCTCTGAATCTACTTCCTCTGATCCCTGCCTCCTAGGTACTAATGGTTCAGACTTTCATTTCCTCTAGCAAGTTGTATCTCCAAAGGGATCTAAGGAAGCTCTACTCTGCGTCCTTAGGCACCTAGGCTATAATCCAGGGAGTCTTATCTCTGCTGTCCCTCCTGATTTAGGTATACAGCTCTTGACATAGGCAGTTATGTGGGACCCGTTCCCTACCACCCTTGCCAGGGCCCCAAGTTTGTAATGGCTAAGAGAGAGAGACGGAGAGAGAGAGAGATGGAGAGAGGGACAAAGACAGAGTCAAAGAGAAAAAGAAAAAAAAAGAAATAGTTAAAAAAAAAATGTGTGCTCTATTCCTTTAAAAGCCAGGGTAAATTTAAAACCTGTAATTGATAATTGAAGGTCTTCTCCATGACCCTGTAACACTTCAATGCCACTTTGCTGTCAATGTAAATAAGGGCATAGCCCAAAAGCACTGAGGCCACTGACAACCCGTAGCTTTCTTATCAAAAATCCTTAACCCAGTAACCCGTGGATGGGCCAAATGCATTCAGTCGGTAGCAGCAACTGCTTTGCTAAAAGTAGAAAAGGAACTTTTTGAAGAAACTTTGTTGAAAGCACACCTCACCAGTTAAATTATTCTAAGTCAAAAAAAAAAAAAAAAAAAGCAAAAAGGTGGCTTACTAAATCAAAAATCTTTAAGTATGGTGCTATTGTGTTAGAAAAGGGTAATGTAACTCCAACCACTGATAATTCCCTTAACCCAGCAGATTTCCTAACAGGGGATTTAAATCTTAATTACCATACAAAGGTCTGACCAGACCTAGGAGGAACTCCCTTCAGGACAGGACGATAGATGGTTCCTCCCAGATGATTGAGGAAAAAACCACAATGGGTATTCAGTAATTGATACAGAGACTCATGTGAAGCAGAGTTAGAAAAATTGCCTAGTAATTGGTCTCCTCAAACGTGTGAGCTGTTTGCACTCAGCCAAGCCTTAAAGTACTTACAGAATCAAAAGACTATCTCAATCCTGACTCAAAAGGTTCGCTACACCCTCTCTGAAATGAATTTATGTAAGAATTGTTTTTACAGAAATGCATCTTGATGGGGCAGCTGGGTTGTTATGAAATACTCAAGAACCCAGCCCAGCTCTAGGACCCACCCCTGAGTGCAAAAGCAATGTTGAGCACGCTGGTAAAGGACCACTAGAATCCAGCAGCCCAGACCCCTTTCTTTGTGGTCAAGAGAGGTGGGAAAACAGGTGCAGGACTGCTACATCAGTTAGCATAACTAATCCAATAAGCAGAGGTCCATGGGTGGTTATGCGCCCTGGAAAGGAACTCACCCCTGAACCCAAAGGCAATGTTGGGCATGCTGGTAAAGGACCACTAGAATCCAGTAGCCTGGACCCCTTTCTTTGTGGTCAAGAGAGGCGGGAAAACAGGTGCAGGACTGCTACATCAGTGAGCATAACTAATCCAATAATCAGAGGTCCATGGGTGGTTACACACCCTGGAAAAGAATAAGCATTAAGCCCTTAGAGGACGCTCTAGGACCAACTCTCGACGGAAAATGACTAAGGATGCTGGCATCCCTATGTCCTTTTTTCAGATGGGAAACGTTCTCCCCACCCCAAGGCAAAAATGCCCCTGAGATGTATACTGGAGAATTAGGACCATTTTGACCCGCAGACGCTAAGAAAGAAATGACTTATATTTTTCTGCAGTACTGCCTGGCCACGATATCCTCTTCAAGGCGGAGGAACCTGGCCTCCTGAGGGAAGTATAAATTATAACACCATCTTACAGCTAGACCTCTTCTGTAGAAAGGAGGGCAAATGGAGTGAACTGCCATATTTGCAAACTTTCTTTTCATTAAGAGACAACTCATAATTATGTAAAAAGTGTGGTTTATGTCCTACAGGAAGCCCTCAGAGTCTACCTCCCTATCCCAGCATCCCCCTGACTCCTTCCCCAAATAATAAGGACCCCCCTTTTACCCAAATGGTCCAAAGGAGATAGACAAAGGGATAAACGATGAACCAAACAGTGCCAATATTTCCCGATTATGCCCCCTCCAAGCAGCGGGAGGAGGAGAATTTGGCCCAGCCAGAGTGCATGTATCTTTTTCTCTCTCAGACTTAAAGCAAATTAAAATAGACCTAGGTAAATTCTCAGATAATCCTGATGGCTATATTGATGTTTTACAAGGTTTAGGACAATCCTTTGATCTGACAGGGAGAGACACAATGTTACTGCTAAATCAGACACTAACCCCAAATGAGAGAAGTGCTGCCGTAACTGCAGCCCGAGAGTTTGGCGATCTCTGGTATCTCAGTCAGGTCAATGATAGGATGACAACAGAGGAAAGAACAATTCCCCACAGGCCAGCAGGCAGTTCCCAGTGTAGACCGTCGTTGGGACACAGAATCAGAACATGGAGATTGGTGCCGCAGACATTTGCTAACTTGCGTGCTAGGACTAAGGAAAA
Source organism: Pongo abelii (assembly GCF_028885655.2). Taxonomy (NCBI): domain Eukaryota; kingdom Metazoa; phylum Chordata; class Mammalia; order Primates; family Hominidae; genus Pongo; species Pongo abelii. Next base: position 89,139,091 of record NC_071990.2, on the reverse strand, counting down.
CTAGGAAGAAGCCTATGAATCATTCAGTGATGTCCACTATAACACAGGGAAAGGAAGGAAAACCTACTGCCTTTCTGGAGAGACTAAGGGAGGCTTTGAGGAAGCATACCTTTCTGTCACCTGACTCTATTGAAGGCCAACTAATCTTAAACAATAAGTTTATCACTCAGTCAGCTGCAGACATTAGAAAAAACTTCAAAAGTCCACCTTAGGCCCAGAGCAAAACTTAGAAACCCTATTGAACTTGGCAACCTCGGTTTTTTATAATAGAGATCAGGAGGAGCAGGCAGAACAGGACAAACGGGATTAAAAAAGGGCCACCGCTTTAGTCACGGCCCTCAGGCAAGCGGACTTTGGAGGCTCTGGAAAAGGGAAAAGCTGGGCAAATTGAATGCCTAATAGGGCTTATTTCCAGTGTGGTCTACAAGGACACTTTAAAAAAGATGGTCCAAGTAGAAATAAGCCACCCCCTTGTCCATGCCCCTTATGTCAAGGGAATCACTGGAAGACCCATTGCCCCAGGGGACGAAGGTCCTCTGAGTCAGAAGCCACTAACCAGATGATCCTGCAGCAGGACTGAGGGTACACGGGGCAAGCGCCAGCCCATGCCATCACCCTCATAGAGCCCTGGGTATGCTTGACCATTGAGGGCCAGGAGGTTAACTGTCTCCTGGACACTGGCATGGCCTTCTCAGTCTTACTCTTCTGTCCTGGACAACTGTCCTCCACATCTGTCACTATCCAAGGGGTCCTAGGACAGGCAGTCACTAGATACTTCTCCCAGCCACTAAGTTGTGACTGGGGAACTTTACTCTTTTCACATGCCTTTCTAATTATGCCTGAAAGCCCCACTCCCTTATTAGGGAGAGACATTGTGCAAAAGCAGGGGCTATTATACAGCTGAACGTACGAAAAGGAACACCTGTTTGTTGTCCCCTGCTTGAGGAAGGAATTAATCCTGAAGTCTGGGCAACAGAAGGACAATATAGATGAGCAAAGAATGCCCATCCTGTTCAAGCTAAACTAAAGGATTCCACCTCCTTTCCTTACCAAAGGCGGCACCCCCTCAGACCTGAGACCCAACAAGGACCCCAAAAGATTGTTAAGGACCTAAAAGCCCAAGGCCTAGTAAAACCAAGCAATAGCCCCTGCAATACTCCAATTTTAGGAGTACAGAAACCCAATGGACAGTGGAGGTTACTGCAAGATCTCAGGATTATCAATGAGGCTGTTGTTCCTCTATACCCAGCTGTACCTAACCTTTATACTCTGCTTTCCCAAATACCAGAGGAAGCAGAGTGGTTTACAGTCCTGGACCTTAAGGATGCCTTTTTCGGCATCCCTGTACATCCTGACTCTCAGTTCTTGTTTGCCTTTGAAGATCCAACGTCTCAACCCACCTGGACTGTTTTACCCCAAGGGTCCAAGGATAGCCCCCATCTATTTGGCCAGGCGTTAGCCCAAGACTTGAGCCAATTCTCATACCTGGACACTCTTGATCTTCGGTATGGGGATGATTTAATTATAGCCACCCATTCAGAAACCTTGTGGCATCAAGCCACCCAAGCACTCTTAAATTTCCTCTCTTACCTGTGGCTCCAAACAAAAGGCTCAGCTCTGCTCACAGCAGGTTAAATACTTAGGGATAGAATTATCCAAAGGCACCAGGGCCCTCAGAGAGGAATGTATCCAGCCTATACTGGCTTATCCTCATCCCAAAACCCTAAAGCAACTAAGAGGGTTCCTTGGCATAACAGGCTTCTGCCGAATATGAATTCCCAGATACAGTGAAATAGCCAGGCCATTATACACACTAATTAAGGAAACTCAGAAAGCCAATACCCATTTAGTAAGATGGACACCTGAAGCAGAAGTGGCTTTCCAGACCCTAAAGAAGGCCCTAACCCAAACCCCAGTGGTAAGCTTGCCAACGGGGCAAGACTTTTCTTTATATGTCACAGAAGAAACAGGAATAGCTCTAGGAGTCCTTACACAGGTCTGAGGGATGAGCTTGCAACCAGTGGCATACCTGAGTAAGGAAATTGATGTAGTGGCAAAAGGTTGGCCTTATTGTTTATGGGTAATGGTGGCAGTAGCAGTCTTAGTATCTGAAGCAGTTAAAATATACAGGGAAGAGATCTTACTGTGTGGACGTCTCATGATGTGAATGGCATACTCACTGCTAAAGGAGACTTGTGGCTGCCAGACAACCATTTACTTAAATATCAGGCTCTATTACTTGAAGGGCCAGTGCTGCGACTGCGCACTTGCACAACTCTTAACCCAGCCATGTTTCTTCCAGACAATGAAGAGAGGAAAGAACATAATTGTCAACAAGTAATTGCTCAAACCTATGCCACTCGAGGGGACCTTTTAGAGGTGTCCTTGACTGATCATGACCTCAACTTGTATACTGATGGAAGTTCCTTTGTAGAAAAAGGACTTCAAAAAGTGGGGTATGCAGTGGTCAGTCATAATGGAATACTTGAAAGTAATCCCCTCACTCCAGGAACTAGTGCTCAGCTCGCAAAACTAATAGCCCTCACTTGGGCACTAGAATTAGGAGAAGGGAAAAGGGTAAATATATATACAGACTCTAAGTATGCTTACCTAGTCCTCCATGCCCATGCAGCAATATGAAGAGAAAGGGAATTCCTAATTTCTGAGGGAACAGCTATCAAACATCAGGAAGCCATCAGGAGATTACTATTGGCTGTACAGAAACCTAAAGAGGTGGCAGTCTTACACTGCCAGGGTCACCAGGAAGGAAAGGAAAGGGAAATAGAAAGGAACCACCAAGCGGATATTGAAGCCAAAACAGCCACAAGGCAGGACCCTCCATTAGAAATGCTTATAGAAGGACCCCTAGTATGGGGTAATCCCCTCCAGGAAACCAAGCCCCAGTACTCGGAAGAAGAAATAGAATGAGGAACCTCATGAAGACATAGTTTCCTCCCCTCAGGATGGCCAGCCACCGAAGAAGGAAAAATACTTATGCCTGCAGCTAACCAATGGGAATTACTTAAAACCCTTCACCAAACCTTTCACTTAGGCATTGATAGCACCCATCAGATGGCTAAATTATTATTTACTGGACCAGGCCTTTTCAAAACTATCAAGCAGGGCCTGTAAAGTGTGCCAAAGAAATAATCCCCTGAACTGCAGGCCATACATTTCAATCCCTGTATCTTTAACCTCCTTGTTAAGTTTGTCTCTTCCAGAATTGAAACTATAAAACTACAAATCAATCTTCAAATGGAGCCCCAGATGCAGTCCATGACTAAGATCTACTGCAGACCCCTGGACCGGCCTGTTAGTCAATGCTCCAATATTAATGACATTGAAGGCACCCCTCCCGAGGAAATCTCAACTGCACAACCCCTACTATGATCCAATTCAGCAGGAAGCAGTTAGAGTAGTCATCAGCCAACCTCCTCAATGGCACTTGGGTTTTCCTGTTGAGAGGGGGAACTGAGAGACAGGACTAGCTGGATTTCCTAGGCTGACTAAGAATCCCTAAGCCTAGCTGGGAAGGTGACCGCATCTACCTTTAAACATGGTGCTTGCAACTTAGCTCACACCCAACCAATCAGAGAGCTCACTAAAAAGCTAATTAGGCAAAAACAGGAGGTAAAGAAATAGCCAATCATCTATTGCCTGAGAGCATAGTGGGAGGGACAAGGATCAGGATATAAACCCAGGCATTCGAGGCAGCAATGGCAACCCCCTTTGGGTCCCCTCCTTGTAAGGGAGCTCTGTTTTCACTCTATTTCACTCTATTAAATCTTGCAACCGCAAAAAAAAAAAAAAAAGAAAAAAATTTTTTATATATTTTGAGTATGAGTAATTTGCAAATATATGCATATTAACATCTTCTATACCTTGGCTTGCCTTTGACTCTTTCATAGGTGTCTCTAGATGAACACAAGTCCTTGCTTTTAGTATACATGATTATCCATCTTTTTCTATTTTCTTACGACTTTTTCTCTGTCTTAAAAGAAAGCTATTTAGCCAGGTGTGGTCACACAGACCCATAGTCCCAGCTACTCAGAGGCTGAGGCAGGAACATTGCTTGAGTTCAGGGGTTCAAGGTTATAGTGAACTCTGATCGTGCCACTGCACTCTAGCCTGAGTTACAAAGCAAGACCTCATCTCTTAAACAAACAAACAAAAGAGCTTTGCCTATAAAGTTATACTATAATAAGATAATCTAGATGGTTTTTTGTTTTGTCTTCCACATTGAGATCTAACTTCCACATAGGACTGGTTTTCAATTGATTTGCAAGTATAGTATGAGGTCATACTTTATTTTTGAGGGGTCTATATTTAAAAGACCATTATCTCATGGTCTTATAAATCAAGTGACCATATAACTGTGTATCTGTTTCTGCAGGCTCTATTCTGACCCTTTGGTCTATTTACATATCTTTGTGCTGTGACTGTAGCTTTACAATAAATCTTGATATCTGGTGTTATAGGTTTTCCAGATTAGTTTTTTGGAGACGATCTTTGCTGTTCTTGGATCTTTAAAAGTCCATGTACAGTTTAGGACTATTTTGTCAATTAAAGACATCATTACCACCACCTCCACTGCCACCACCACTGCCACCACCACTGCCACTGCCACCGCCACTGCCACCACTACCACCACCACCACCACCACCACCACCAAAGCCTGGTTGGAATTTTTTTGGGAATTGAATACATAGTTTAATTTGGAGAAAATTGATAGCTTTGCAATATAGGCTCTTTCAACTTACAAACATTATATATCTCTCTATCTGTTTAGGTTTCTTCAATTCATCTCAATTAAGTTTCGCAGTTTTCTGAATAGAAGTCTTCAACGTCTTTTGTAAAATGTATTACTAGGTATTTGGTGTTTTTATTAGATGCAATTGTAAATGTTATTGCTTTTCACATATTATTTTCTTATTGTTTTGTGTTTATATATAGAATTATTTCTAAGTAGATGGTTTTTGTATATTGACTTTGTATCAGCAATCTTGCTGAATTTACTTTTAATTCAAATAGTTTATCTGTAGATGACTTTAGATTTTCTAGCCACAAAATTATGTTGTCTGGAAATATTTTCAACTTTATTTTTTCCTTTCCAATCCTTAAAACTTTTGCTTATTTTTCATGTGCTGCTGGCTTGGTTCTTCAGTGCAAGTTAAATAGTAGTGGTGATTATCTTATTCTTGAGACATTATTGTCTTATTCCTGATCTCAGGAAGCTGGTATTCAATTTTCACCATTAAATACAATTTTTATTGTTTTATTCTGAGATACACTTATTCAGATTAAAGTTCATTTTTCTTCACTGTTCATTGAAAGTTTTTATCATAAATTAGCATTGGATTTTGTCAAATGCTGTGTGGGGAAGTTTTTTATTACAGATTTGATTTCTTTAGTACATACATAACAACTTATGCTTTCTGTTTCTTCTTTTGTCAAATTTCTGAAGTTGTGTTTTCTAAAAAAATGTTTATTACATCTAAATGTTTGAGCCTATTTGCATAAAGTTGTCTAGAATATATTCTGCATATGTGTGTACATATGTATATGTATGTGTGTGTATATATATTTAGCTTTATTTATTGAGGTATAATTTACAAACAATAAAACCAAGTTTAAGTATACTATTTGATGAGTTTTACTTCCATCCTTCTTAGTCTCCCATCTTGATTTTGGTTGGCATACTTTAAGACTTTTACCTGTTTTATGATTGTTATTAATTTTAACATTGATAAATTAGTGTTTAGATCTTAAGTGTACTTATTTACAAATTATTTTAATATTTGCATTTATATACCATATTTACAACATTTATTTAGACTTTATTTTGATTGTTTCAAAATTCCCTTAATTCTATTATTTTCTCCTTTCTTGACTTTTTTCTATTGCATATTGTATCTGTTTTGGCTTCTGCATATTTGAAAATGTCTCTCTGTTTTCTTTGTACATTCCTTATTTCTACTCAAGTATAAATTTGGGTATAGAATTCTTGGCCACAACTTTTTTCTTTTAATATATCACGATTTGTTTCATTTTATATAACAGAAGAAAAATCTGAAAAAAAGAATTTATTTTTTTCTTTCTCGGCAACTTTTGTATTGACAGTTGTAGATTTTCTTCTGCTTTGTTCAACAATCTGCCAGAATATGTCTAAATGTGAGTCCCTTTTCATTGATTCTGCTTGGCATGCAGGGAATTTTCAGTCTTTAAATTCATGTTCCTTTACTTCAGTTAAGTTTGCTTTTATTATATCTTTGATAACCATTTTGTTCTTTTTTTCTGGTGGACTTGTGTGAGCACTTGTTATGTGTTTCATTGCACACAATATCTATTAAATTTGTAAGATATTTTAAATCTCGAATTCCATTTTCTCTACGTTTTAAAAAGACAAACTTCATCCGATGCTAGTGCACTGGGGACCATCTCATCAATTGTGTTTTCAATTCGTCTCAGTCTCCACTTCAGATACTGAAGATAAGAATATCTGCCTGCTTCCTCATTCTATTATCTACTACTGGACAGGAGAAGCTTGTTGCATTAAGAAGCCCCTCTTATTAGCTTTCATCAGTTTTATTCAGTAACCCGTGAATTATTCAGCAGCAACTACTGAATATGTTTACCCAAATTGTTGAAATGAGTTCCAACAGAACTGGCTTCTATCTATTCCTTGTCTTTTGCATGCTTTTAGCCAAAACCCCATTATAACATATTTATGGTGACTTTTCTGATATCTCTTCTTCTTTCTTACAATCTGGCATTGCTTTCTTAGGAAGATAGCTTAATATCTTTCATAATTCTATTTATATCTGCAATATGTCTGGCTGAAATTCCTTGAAGTTTATGGCTCATAGATGATCCACTTTCATTTTACCATGGCTGGGGTGAAATTTCTCCCACATTTCTGTTCCCTACATTCCACTAGTTTTTCCAGCCTGACTAGAGTGATGATTTCAAGAGATATTTAATACCTGGTCTCAAATTACCATCTTACCTGGTGACTGCAAGATAAATCCCTTTCTTTCTACTTCTTTCTTCCATTTTGTAGTGGTGGTTTATAATGTAACTTTATCTTGTTTTTATTTAACTCTTATTGGCTCCTCTCTAGTTTTCCGAGTGAATAATTTATCATAATTCAACAATTTGTTGTTGAACCTTCTGTTTTAGGAGCCATACATATTTGATATTCTTAATATCCTAAGTTATTAATGATATTAATAGCAAACTCCAATAGTTAACTCCAAATAGTTAACTCAAGATAATTACGAAGTCCAGCATAATCATTTTTCTTCATGTTGTCCATATAAATTACATCAGCATGCTGCAATTCAGAGAAGGGAGAGAGTAATGTAGGATGCACAAGAAAGCCTTTATGATTGATAAAGGACCCTTGAAACACATAAAATTTAGGCCTTAAAAGGTCTTTAAAGATAATTCAACTCAATTTTATAGATGAAGGGACTGAGGCGGAGAAGGTCAAAGTGACTTGCCCAGGTATGTGATGGTGACTTTGAACAGAGACAGAACAAAACTGTAATATAGGAGGACACCCAATTTTTGGTCTACCAATCATATTTTTCTTCTTCTGGAGAAAGCGCCAGCTTTTTGGGAAATTCTTTTAGGGAATTCTCTTTTTTTATTCTCCAACCACGTAACCCTATTGGGCCCTGCAAACCATACTGGCCTATTCCCATGCACATAAATATGACCATGTGACCTAATTTAGGCCATTCAGTATCCTTCCACAGAATTTTAAACTTTGACCTAAGGAAGGTCTAATGTTCCTTTCTGTTGGCAAAGCTGAAAAGGGTTGAGCTGCAGAAGACCAAGTTTCCAATGTTATGTGAAAGTTCCTTGTAGAGAATGAAGCTGAACCACTGAGTATCACAGATGAAAAGTGAAGACAATGAGTCTTGACAGAGTTTGCAACCCTGACTCCAGACATCTTATGGTCAGCTAGTTTCTACTCTGCCCTGGCCTTGGTTATGTGAGTTCAAAAAATGCCCTTTGGCTTAAGCCAGGCTGAGTATGATTTTAGTTACTTATAATCAAAAGAGTACTGGCCAATATGTGTGCCTTTAAAAATAGGCAGAAATTAAACAGATGGAGAAGGGCAGGGAGGAAATTCTAGGCAAGGAAGAAGCTGAGCCAAGCTTTGGAGGCCAGCATTTCATGCTCTGCTCTGACAGCTTGGTAGAATTAACACAACAGCAGGTCAAGGATGACAGGGAGTGGAGAGTAAGAAGAGCACATAGAATTGGCTTCCTGGGGTGGAAACTTCTGGGTGTCTCACCAGGAAGAGTGCTGAAAGGGATGGTAGGAGGGTGCAACACCGGGTTATCTCACAGTTTGGTCAAGAACATTTCCTGACATACACACACTCTCTCTAACAACAGCAAATAATGGCAAACTAGATCAGACAAATACTGCACATTTTTCTTATCTAGCTCAACCATAAATTTCCTACTGAATTTAAAAGAAAGAAGCATTGACTCATCCACAGAAGGATGCAAGGCCAAAAAAAGAGAGAGTTCACTATAATTAAGATTGAAAAATTGCTCCAGTATCATCTTATCTTTGGTGGTTCGAGTATTTTCAATTTACTGTTGTGAGATCCTTTTGCTTATCAGTTATATTTTCAATCTTCTCACTGGAGTTTATTGTACTTGTATTTTATTGCACACTTTACCCTGTACAATATAGTAGACTTCAGTGTGGGGTCCCTGTGAAGAAGAGAGGAAATTACTGATCCATGTAAGACAATCAAAATTGGAACCCTGGTATCAGACACTGTGCAAGAGTGAAAGCTCATCTTCTCTAGCTGTCAAGACCCTGCTATTTCCTTAAAATTATTCAGCAGCACAGATTTGACCATGAGACCACAGGAGGGATTGGCAAACCCAGAGATGCATGATGTGTTAGAATCATGTCAGCCTCTTTTCAGTTCTGTCACTGACCCATTTGTGCTCATGACTGCTTTAGAGTGGGCATTTTAGTCAGAGACCTAGTTTTTTTGCAACATAATGATAATGAAACCATTCAGCCTGACCATAGGTTTTAGGGTAATGACTGAGAAAATGTTTTCTAAAATGAGAGTTATTTTAGTACGAGTAATGGAAGGGAACTGGGAAGCCATTGCAAGCTTCCCACAGGCCATCAAGAGCTTTCCCTCTGACCATACTTCTAAGGGAAATGCCAGTCCTTGGAAAATCACTGGCTTTGTGATAGTTGCCTTGTGTCTTCTTCTCCTCAAGTTTGGCTTCCTGGCAAGCCTTTTCTCAGACTTGCTGTTAGTGCAGTTGTTCTATGATTTCTCTTTAGCTACATCCCCCTACTGCCTTGGCTGTGTAATTTCCAACAGAAACATAGGAAGAAAGGAACCCAGAGCCTTCTAGGTGTTGTTTGATAGTAGAAGAAGTAGTGCTCAAACTTTTGGAGCCACTTACATAGGCTAAACAACAGTGTATTAGGTGTTTGTTCAGAAACATGGTTACAATTGGGCCGTAAATAGTAAGCAGGCAGCCTATTCATGGACTGAAACTGTAGGATGACAAAGGCTGTACATGGCTGAGGAGGAATGGAGGAGCCTATGATCTGAAGGGCATGAGAGATACCAAAAAGAGATTGGACATGAACTGCTGGAATCTAAGGTTTTTTGTTATTTGTTTTTTTTTTTCCCTGTATTCTTACTACTTTCTTTTTCTGAAAAGAAAATTCAGCAATGAGTCTAGTATGTGTTAAATGCAGAATAAGATTTTCTTTTTAAATTAAAAAATAAAGGAGCCAGGTGTGGCAGTGCACATCTGTAGCCCTAGCTACTTGGGAGGCTGAGGCAGATGGGTCACTTGAGCCTAGGAGTTTGAGGTTACAGTGAGTTATGATTACTCCATGGCACTCCAGCCTGGGTTACAGAAAGAGACCCTGTCCTTAAAAAATAACAAAATTAAAATTAAAAATTAAATAAATTAAAGAACAAAGGGAAGGATGCACAAATAAATATGTTTATTCCCAAAAAAACAGCAATAACAACAAAAAGCCAGAAAAACTATATAGAGAAGATATGTCCACATTTGAGAAGTGCCCAATATTGAGTTCCCAGGGAAATGAGATAAATGTCAGCTTATTACACACAATAGAAACTGGCGGGAAAGCCCAATGAAGATTTTCTACTTCTTCAGCCTTCATGAGTAAGTTAAGGAGATACATCTAGAAGAGCGAGGTTCATGTGAGTGTGTATCAGTTCACGTCCTCTGGGAAGCAGGCAGTAAGATGGAGTTAGAAGTAGAAAAGCATATTTGGAGTAACACTTATTAAGGATAAAGGGAGAGGGAGCAGGAGTAGGCAGAGTCTTCATATTGCAGTGTAGGTTTGGCACCTATGAAAGGAGAGAAGGAAGGAAGGAAGTGTGCATAGGAAGAGCCTCAGTTGGTGGTACCATTTCAAAAGTCCAGGCCAATTCAGTGCAGAGTACTGGTACAAAGACTCCCTGTAGCAGAATCCCATGTTGAGTAGAAATGTCCAGGATCTGGCATTTCTTCCATGCTCAGTTATTGACTAGGACTGCATGTGCCCTTGATTCAAACAGTACTGTAGCTCCTGAAGACACACTTCCATAGGTATTTCTTGGGAAATCTGAGTTTCTTCATGCAAAGTGTAGTCTTAAAATTTATTGTATGTATTTTGTAGGAGTTATTTCATAATAAATTTGGGGTAACAATGTTTTCAGAAGAGATATATAGAGCATTATCCTGTGCTACAGCTATCTACAGGAGAGTTGGAGTTGACATGGGAAGGAGGGAAGGTGTTATATAACAAATAGTCCCTGGAACTGAGGACATCTGCTTCTGGATTTGATGGTGTCATTTATAAAATACCAAAAGGTCCTTTGACAACAACTAGAAAGCCAGAAGAAAAAAAGCAAAAACTGTTATTTGAAGGGATTAGAGGTTGCAAGGCAGCCAGGACTTGAGAGACCAAGATCTAATAGAGAAGAGAAGTTTACTGCAGCGAGAGGAATATTCTGCATGCTGCTTTTCCCCTGGAGGTATTTTTCCAATTTGTGAAATGAAGAAAGAGGCTGAGGAGCTAAGCAGAAGTATAGGTGATTTCTCAGAGCTGAGGTAACAAAATGGAGTCTGGGCCTGATAAAGCAACCAGGTCTTGAAAGGCCAAGATCCCAGACAGAAGGCAAGTACAGAGAAGTAAGTTCACATTCAGCACTAGTCTTCCCCTTAATGCATTTTCTGATGTAGAAACCAGGCAGGGCCAGAGGCTATGAAGCTGAACAGAAAGCAGCTAAAAAGCAGAGTGAAGTGGAGGGGTGTGTGTGTATGGGGTGTGTGTGTGTGTGTGTGTGTGTGTATGTGGCTGTTTTATGGTGCTAAGGAGATAAAAATTTGAGTCCAACACCTGCCAAGCCAAAACTGTGGATACTAGTAAATACCCTAGGCTTTCAATTCGCTACACCCTAAGGATTAAGTAGACTAAATCTTCAAAGAATGTAACAATGATGTGTTCACTCTGTGCCAAAGGACATTGTAAATTCACTATGGAGGGAGTAACATTGTGACTTTACAATATTCCAAAAATGATTTTTGGAAGTCAATAGGAAATTGCCACTCATATTAAGAAACAAAACAGAGAGAAAAACAGACAATAGACAAAGACTTATGGGAATCCAAGCTATTTAGTTTTTCAGTTATACATTTTTCTCTTAAGAATTGTGATTGGTATATCTGAGAAAACAGATTATGAGATGGAAAATTTCACCAGATAATTGGAATCTATATATCAAAAAAAGACAAAATAGAATTCTAAGAACTGAAAAGTACAACAGCTATAATAAGAAACTCAGTATCAGATAGACACAGTTGAGAGGATAAGGGAACTGGAAGAGATGATAGTACAAAATATATAGACTGAAGCAGACATAAGCTACATGTTGAAAAGTCTAATACATGTGCATCTGGAATGTCAGGAGAGAGAGAGAAAGAGAGAGAGAGAGAGAGAGAATGGAGCAGAAACAGTCTTGAAGAAATACTGATTAACAACTTTCCAAAATTACTGAAAATGTAAACATCGAGCTATAAATTCAGAAGCACTACAGACCCTATCCAGAGAAAATACAAAGAAAACTGCAACTTGGCACATCATAGTAAAACTGTTGAAAACTAAAGACAAAGGAAAAATCTTAAAAGTAGCCAAGGGGCAAAAAAGGATAAACTATCTTCAAAAGAGAAAAAGGAAGACGGATGAAAAGATTCTCAAGAGAAATGTTGGGAAACAATAATATTACATCTTAAAGTGCCAAAAGTGAGTAAGTGCCAACTAGAATTTTAGTGAAGTAAAATAAAGACATGTCTAGACAAAGAAACATTAAGGAAAGACTGTAGCCCCAAATGAAAGCAAAGAAATGCAGGAAAAAATTAATAGCAAAAGAGTAAGTGAGAATATGAATAAATCTAGGTGAATATAGATTAAAAAACAACAATAATAACAATGTCTTTGCATGTTTGCAATATATGTGGAAAACATATAACAACTATGCCAAAATACAGAAGTGAGCATAATAAATTTAAAGTGCTTTAAGGCTTTAGCTTTGGCTGATTATGTAGTAAAATTTTCATTCATATTAGACTGTAGTAAGGAGGGATGTTGTAATTTCTGGGATAATAACTAAAATGATAGCAAAAAAGAAAAATTAAGAAACTAACAGAGGAGAAAAAGTGGAATAAAAATACTTGCTCAATCCAAAAGAAGGCACGAAATATAAATAAAACAAATACAGGCCAAGTGTGGTGGTTCAAACCTGTAATCCCAGTACTTTGTGAGGCTGAGGTGGGTGGATTACTTGAGGTTAGGAATTTGAGACCAGTCTGACCAACATGGTGAAACCCTGTTTCTACCAAAAATACAAAAATTAGCAGGATGTGGTGACAGGCACCTGTAGTCCCAGCTACTCAGAAGGCTGAGGTGGGAGAATCGCTTGAACCCAAGAGGCAGAGGTTACAGTGAGCCAAGATTGCACCACTGCACTCCAGCCTGGCCAAGAGAGTGAGACTCTGCCTCAAAAACAAAAAATCAAATATATATATACATATATATATATATATATATATATAAAAAAATAGGTGAGACAAAAAGAAAATGAATATTTAAAATTTTAGACAGAAACTCAAATATATAAATAATTGCATTCAAAATGAATGGACTAAATGTTTAAACTAAAATTCATGCTAGATGAAAAAGAAAAAAGCCCAATCATATATTTCTTATAGGAAACACACTTTAACTATAAAGTCAAGTATATTTAATCAAAATTGGCTATATGCTGAGACATAAAGTAAGACTTAACAGTTTTAAAAGATTAAGACAATTCAAAGTGTGCTTACTAAACACAGTGGAATTAAGCTAGAAATAAATCACAATTAAAACAAAAAAACAAAACAAATAGGACATCCACAACGTTTTTGAAATAAAAAAGTATACTTCTATACAATCTGTGGATCAAAGAATAAATTAAATGAAAATAAGAAAATATTCTGAACTTAATGGTAATAAAATGTGACATACAAGTACTTGTGGTATCAAGCTAAAGCTTATTAGAAGGAAAATTTACGGGCTCATAAACTAATAAAAAGAAAAATGTCATAAAATAAATGATCTAAATATCCAGCCTAGAAAATTAGATAATGACAACAAATGAAATCCAAAGGAAGTAGAAGGAAGTAAATTACACAGATAAAGTCAGAAATTACTGAAATAGAAAACAAATGTTTAGTAGAACCATCTGCATCTGACTCTTGAATTGTGTCTTATTTTTCTACACAAATTGACATAAAAACATCACTAAAATTTGGCTATGAGATATTTGGCATTAATATGAGTGGAAAGCTAAATTTTATGTGAGAATAGATGTGAATTTGGTACTTTAAAATATATAAATAACAATAATTTTATAATAAAGTTACTGAAATAAAAATGTAAAGAAACCAGTTAATAACTTATGTTTCAGAATCTTGGTGTAATGTACTTCATGGTGTTCCTATGGTCTTTGATGTTTAGTCCTTGTTGTTTGAGGTTTCTCTTGCTCTGCACTTTTTGTGTGATTACAGAATTTATAGTTTAGAAAATATTACAGTTTATGAAAAAAATATTGAAGGGAGACAAAAGTCGAAGCCTTGAACAAATGCAATTGGTAACTTCCAGTCAAGGAAAAAAGAGAATAGGCACAAATAACAAATATAAGGACTAAAAAGAAGACATCAGTAGAAATCCTACATGTTACAAGAATAAAAAGATATTAAAAGCAACTTTGTGCCAATCGATTAAAAAATTTAAATGAAATTGTCAAATTTCTAGAATCTCACATCTTACCAAAAGATCTGAATGATCCTATGCCAATTAAATTAGTTTCTTGAATTAAAAATTGACTAACAAAGAAATCAGTCCTCAAAGGTTTCACTGGCAGGTTTTACCAAATATTTAAGGAAGAAGTGACTTCAAGTTTACGCATCTCTTCAGAGAATATTTCCCAACTTTTTTGTAAGACTAACGTTACTTTTACACCAAAACATGATAAAACCTGATCAACTTTGTCATAAATTTAGATTCAAGAATCCAAAGCAAAATAGTAGCAATTCTAGTCCATCTATAAATTAAAAGGTAATAAATTTCAACTACTTTGGGTTTATCTGAAGAATGTAAGGTTGGTTTAACATTTGAAAATCAATCAATACAATTAACTATAGCAACCAAATAAAGGAGAAATATAGTTATACAGTCATTTTAAGGGATATAGAAAAAAACATTTGATAAATTGAACACATATTAAAAACCTCTTAGCAAACTAGGAACAAAGGGAAATTTCTTTAATTTGATTAAGAAAGCCCAACAACCTCCAGTAAATGTCAAACATCATGGTAAAAAACATACAGCTTTGTTTCTGAGCTATGACATGAGATAAGGATGCCTGCTATCACCATTTCTTTTTTTTTTTTAATTTATTATACTTTAAGTTCTAGGGTACATGTGCACAACGTGCAGGTTTGATACATAGGTATACACGTGCCACGTTGGTTTGCTGCATCCATCAACTCATCATTTACAGTAGGTATTTCTCTTAATGCTATCCCTCTCCCAGTCCCCCAGCCCCCGACAGGCCCTGGTGTGTGGTGTTCCCCACCCTGTGTCCAAGTAATCTCATTGTTCAATTCCCACCTATGAGTGAGAACATGCAGTGTTTGGTTTTCTGTCCTTGTGACAGTTTGCTGAGAATGATGGTTTCCAGCTTCATCCATGTCCCTGCAAAGGACATTAACTCATCATTTTTTATGGCTGCATAGTATTCCACAGTGTATATGTGCCACATTTTCTTAATCCAGTCTATCACTGATGGACATTTGGGTTGGTTCCAAGTCTTTGCTATTGTGAATAGTGCTGCAATAAACATACATGTGCATGTGTCTTTATAGTAGCATGATTTATAATCCTTTGGATATATACCCAGTAATGGGATTGTTGGGTCAAATGTTAACGCTAGTTCTAGATCCTTGAGGAGTTGCCACACTGTCTTACACAATGGTTGAACCAATTTACACTCCCACCAACAGTGTAAAAGTGTTTCTATTTCTCCACAACGTCTCCAGCATCTGTTGTTTCCTGACTTTTTAATGATTGCCATTCTAACTGGCTTGAGATGGTATCTCATTGTGGTTTTGATTTGCATTTCTCCGATGACCAGTGATGATGAGCATTTTTTCATTTGTCTGTTGGCTGCATAGATGTCTTCTTTTGAGAAGTGTCTGTTCATATCCTTTACCCACTTTTTGATGGGGTTGTTTATTTTTTTCTTGTAAATTTGTTTGAATTCTTAGTAGATTCTGGATATTAGCCCTTTGTCAGATGGGTAGATTGCAAAAATTTCCTCCCATTCTGCAGGTTGCCTGTTCATTCTGATGCTAGTTTCTTTTGTCCTGCAGAAGCTCTTTAGTTTAATTAGATCCCATTTGTCTATTTTGGCTTTTGTTGCCATTGCTTTTTGTGTTTTAGTCATGAAGTCCTTGCCCATGCCTATGTCCTGAATAGTATTGTCTAGGTTTTCTTCTAGGGTTTTTATGGTTTTAGGTCTAATATTTAAGTCTTTAATCCATCTTGAATTAATTTTTGTATAAGGTGTAAGGAAAGGATCCAGTTTCAGCTTTCTGCATATGTCTAGCCAGTTTTCCCAGCACCATTTATTAAATAGGGAATCCTTTCCCCATTGCTTGTTTTTGTCAGGTTTGTCACAGATCAGATGATTGTAGATGTGTGGTGTTATTTCTGAGGGCTCTGTTCTGTTCCATTGGTCTAGCTCTCTGTTTTGGTACCAGTACCATGCTGCTTTGGTTACTGTAGCCTTGTAGTATAGTTTGAAGTCAGGTAGCGTGATGCCTCCAGCTTTGTTCTTTTTGCTTAGGATTGTCTTGGCAATGTGGGCTCTTTTTTGGTTCCATATGAACTTTAAAGTAGTTTTTTCCAATTCTGTGAAGAAAGTCATTGGTAGCTTGATGGGGATGGCATTGAATCTACAAATTACTTTGGGCAGTATGGCCGTTTTCACAATATTGATTCTTCCTGTCCAGGAGCATGGAATGTTCTTCCATTTGTTTGTATCCTCTTTTATTTCATTGAGCAGTGGCTTGTAGTTCTCCTTGAAGAGGTCCTTCACAGCCCTTGTAAGTTGGATTCCTAGGTATTTTATTCTCTTTGTAGCAATTGTGAAGGGGAGTTCACTCATGATTTGGCTCTCTGTTTGTCTGTTAATGGTGTATAGGAATGCTTGTGATTTTTGCACACTGATTTTGTATCCTGAGACTTTGCTGAAGTTGCTTATGAGCTTAAGGGGATTTGGGGTTGAGACAATGGGGTTTTCTAAATATACAATCATGTCATCTGCAAACAGGGACAATTTGACTTCCTCATTTCCTAATTTTGAATATCCTTTATTTCTTTCTCTTGCCTGATTGCCCTGGCCAGAACTTCCAACACTGTGTTGAATAGGAGTGGTGAGAGAGGGCATCCGTGTCTTGTGCCAGTTTTCAAAGGGAGTGCTTCCAGTTTTTGCCCATTCAGCATGATATTGGCTGTGGGTTTGTCATAAATAGCTCTTATTATTTTGAGATACATTCCATGAATACCTAGTTTATTGAGAGTTTTTAGCATGAAGCGCTGTTGAATTTTGTCAAAGGACTTTTCTGCATCTATTGAGATAATTGTGTGGTTTTTGTCATTGGTTCTGTTTATGTGATGGACTATGTTTATTGATTTGCATATGTTGAACCAGCCTTGCATCTCAGGGATGAAGCCAACTCGATCGTGGTGGATAGGCTTTTTGATGTGCTGCTGGATTTGGTTTGCCAATATTTTATTGAGGATTTTCGCTTCAATGTTCATCAGGGATATTGGTCTAAAATTCTCTTTTTTTGTTGTGTCTCTGCCAGGCTTTGGTATCAGGATGATGCTGGCCTCATAAAATGATATATGGAGGATTCCCTCTTTTTCTATTGATCAGAATAGTTTCAGAAGGAATGGTACAAGCTCTTCTTTGTACCTCTGGTAGAATTCGGCTGGGAATCCATCTGGTCCTGGACTTTTTTTAGTTGGTAGGCTATTAATTATTGCCTCAATTTCAGAGCCTGTTTTTGGTCTATTCAGGGATTCAACTTCTTCCTGATTTAGTCTTGGGAGGGTGTATGTGTCCAGGAATTTATCCATTTCTTCTAGATTTCCTAGTTTATTTGTGTAGAGGTGTTCATAGTATTCTCTGATGGTAGTTTTTATTTCTGCGGGAGCAGTGGTGACATACCCTTTATCATTTTTTATTGAGTCTATTTGATTCTTCTCTCTTTTCTTTTTTATTCATCTTCCTAGTGGTCTATCAATTTTGTTGATCTTTTCAAAAAACCAGCTCCTGGATTCATTTATTTTTTGAAGGGTTTTTTTTGTGTGTGTGTGTCTCTATCTCTTTCAGTTCTGCTCTGATCTTAGTTTTTCTTGCCTTCTGCTAGCTTTTGAATGTGTTTGCTCTTGCTTCTCTAGTTCTTTTAAGTGTAATGTTAGGGTGTCGATTTCAGATCTTTCCTGCTTTCTCTTGTGGGCATTTAGTGCTATAAATTTCCCTCTACACACTGCTTTAAATATGTCCCAGAGATTCTGGTACATTGTGTCTTTGTTCTCATTGGTTTCAAAGAACATCTTTATTTCTGCCTTCATTTTATTATTTACCCAGTAGTCATTCAGGAACAAGTTGTTCAGTTTCCATGTAGTTGTGTGGTTTTGAGTGAGTTTCTTAATCCTGAGTTCTAATGTGATTGCACTGTGGTCTGAGAGACAGTTTGTTGTGATTTCTGTTCTTTTACATTTGCTGAGGAGAGCTTTACTTCCAATTATGTGGTCAATTTTGGAATAAGTGTGATTTGGTGCTGAGAAGAATGCATATTCTGTTGATTTGGGTGGAGAGTTCTGTAGATGTCTATTAGGTCCACTTGGTGCAGAGCTGAGTTCAGGTCTTGGATATCCTTGTTAAACTTCTGTCTCACTGATCTCTCTAATATTGACAGTGGAGTGTTAAAGTCTCCCATTATTACTGTGTGGGAGTCTAAGTCTCTTTGTAGGTCTCTAAGGACTTGCTTTTTGAATCTGGGTGCTTCTGTATTGGGTGCATATATATATTTAGGATAGTTAGCTCTTCCTGTTGTATTGATCCCTTTACCGTTATGTAATGGCCTTCTTTGTCTCTTTTGATCTTTGTTGGTTTAAAGTCTGTTTTATCAGAGACTAGGATTGTACCCCCTGATTTTTTTTGCTTTCCATTTGCTTGATAGATCTTCCTCCATCCCTTTATTTTGAGTCTATGTGCATCTTTGCACTTGAGATGGGTCTCCTGAATACAGCACGCTGACGGATCTTGACTCTTTATCCAATTTGCCAGATTGTGTTTTTTAATTGGGACATTTAGCCCATTTACATTTAAGGTTAATATTGTTATGTGTGAATTAGATCCTGTCATTATGATGTTTGCTGGTTATTTTGCCCATTAATTGATGCAGTTTCTTCATAGCATCGATGGTCTTTACAATTTGGCATGTTTTTGCAGTGGCTGGTACCAGTTGTATCTTTCCATGTTTAGTGCTTCCTTCAGGAACTCTTGTAAGGCAGTCTGGTGGTGACAAAATCTCTCAGCATTTGCTTGTCTGTAAAGGATTTTATTTCTCCTTCACTTATGAAGCTAGTTTGGCTGGATATGAAATTCTGGGTTGAAAAGTCTTTTCTTTAAGAATGTTGAATATTGGCACCCACTCTCTTCTGGCTTGTAGAGTTTCTGCTGAGGGATCTGCTGTTAGTCTGATGGGCTTCACTTTGTGGGTAACTCGACCTTTCTCTCTGGCTGCCCTTAACACTTTTTCCTTCATTTCAACCTTGGTGAATCTGACAATTATGCGTCTTGGGATTGCTCTTCTCGAAAAGTATCTTTGTGGTGTTCTCTGTATTTCCTGAATTTGAATGTTGGCCTGCCTTGCTAGGTTGGGGAAGTTCTCCTGGATAATATCCTGCAGAGTGTTTTCCAACTTGGTTCCATTCTCCCTGTCACTCTAAGGTACACCGATCACACGTAGATTTGGTCTTTTCACATAGTCCCATATTTCTTGAAGGCTTTGTTCGTATCTTTTTACTCTTTTTTCTGTAATCTTGTCTTCTTGCTTTATTTCATTAATTTGATCTTCAGTCACTGATACCCTTTTTTTCACTTGATCAAATCAGCTTGTGCATGCATCATGAAGTTCTCATGACATTGTTTTCAGCTCCATCAGGTCACTTAAGGTTCTCTACACTGTTTATTCTGGTTAGCCATTTGTCTAATCTTTTTTCAAAGTTTTTAGCTTCCTTGTGATGGGCTCAAACATCCTCCTTTATCTCCGAGAAGTTTGTTATTACCGACCTTCTGAAGCCTACTTCTGTCAACTTGTCAAAGTCATTCTCTGTCCAGCTTTTTCCATTGCTTGTGAGGAGCTTTGATCCTTTGGAGGAGAAGAGGTGCTCTGATTTTTAGAATTTTCAGCTTTTCTGCTCTGGTTTCTCCCCATCTTTGTGGTTTTATCTACCTTTGGTCTTTAATGTTGGTGACCTACAGATGGGGTTTTGGAGTGGATGTCCTTTTTGTTGATGTTGATGCTCTTCCTTTCTGTTAGTTTTCCTTCTAACAGTCAGGTCCCTCAGCTGCAGGTGTGTTGGAGTTTGCTGGAGTTCCACTCTAGACCCTGTTTGCCTGAGTATCACCAGCAGATGTTGCAGAACAGCAAATATTGCTGCCTGATCCTTCCTTTGGAAGCTTCATTCCAGAGTGGCAGCCACCTCTATGAGGTGTCTGTTGGCCCCTACTGGGAGGTTTCTCCCAGTTAGGCTACACAGGCATCAGGGACCCACTTGAGAAGGCAGTCTGTCCATCCTCAGAGCTCAAACACCATGCTGGGAGAACCCCTGCTCTCTTCAGAGCCGTTGGACAGGGATGTTTAAGTCTGCAGAGGTTGTCTGCTGCCTTTTGTTCAACTATGCCCTGCCCACAAAGGTGGAGTCTAGAGGCAGTAGGCCTTGTTGAGCTGTGGTGGGCTCCGCCCAGTTCGAGCTTCCCAGCAGCTTTGTTTACCTACTCAAGCCTCAGCAATGGCAGATGCCTCTCCTTCAGCCAGGCTGCCATCTCACAGATCGATCTCAGACTGCTGTGCTAGCAGTGAGCAAGGCTCCATGGGCTTGGGACCCAAGGATCCAGGCACCGGAGAGAATCATCTTGTCTGTCAGTTGCTAAGACCTTGGGAAAAGTGCAGTATTTGGGTGGGAGTGTCCCATTTTTCCAAGAAGTCTGTCATGGCTTCCCTTGGCTAGGAAGGGGAAATCCCCCAACCTCTTGTGTTTCCGGGTGAGGTGACACCCCACCCTGCTTCAGCTCACCCTCCGTGGGCTGCACCCACTGTCCAACCAGTCCCAATGAGATGAACTAGGTACCTCAGTTGGAAATGCAGAAATCACCCATCTTCTGCATCAATCACGCTAGAAGCTGTAGACTGGAGCTGTTCCTGTTTGGCCATCTTGGTGCTATCACCATTTCTATTCAGGGTTGTATAAGGAGGCCTACCAAGTACAATAAATCAAAGAGGAAAAATGGAGAAAGGCTGAATAGAAAGAAAATTATCTAAATATGCAAGTAACATGATTGTGTATGTAGAAAATAGAAAATAGTCTATGGATAAATTATTAGAATTAATACATTTATTAATATTGCCAGATATAAGATCAATATATGAAAATCAATTATATATCTGTAACCGCATGTAAAATAGAAAATGAACATTATTACCACAATAGCACTAAAAACACAAATTCTTTTCTTTTATTTATTTATTTATTTTATTATACTTTAAGTTCTAGGGTACATGTGCACAACGTGCAGGTTTGTTACATATGTATACATGTGCCTTGTTGGTGTGCTGCACCCATTAACTCATCATTTACATTAGATATATCTCCTAATGCTATCCCTCCCCCCTCCCCCCACCCCACAACAGGCCCCGGTGTGTGATGTTCTGCTTCCTGTGTCCAAGTGTTCTCATTGTTCAATTCCCACCTATGAGTGAGAACATGTGGTGTTTGGTTTTTTGTCCTTGCAATAGTTTGCCAAGAATGATGGTTTCCAGCTTCATCCATGTCCCTACAAAGGACATGAACTCATTCTTTTTTTGTGGCTGCATAGTATTCCATGGTGTATATGTGCCAGTCTATCATTGATGGACATTTGTGTTGGTTCCAAGTCTTTGCTATTGTGAATAGTGCCGCAATAAACATATGTGTGTATGTGTCTTTATAGCAGCATGATTTATAATCCTTCGGGTATATAGCCAGTAATGGGATGGCTGGGTCAAATGGTATTTCTAGTTCTAGATCATTGAGGAATCGCCACACTGTCTTCCACAATGGTTGAACTAGTTTACAGTCCCACCAACAGTGTAAAAGTAAAAACACCAATTCTTATGGGTAAATTGACCTAAAGATGTGAAGGGAAACTGTAGTTTCTATACAGAAAACCATAAAATATTATTGAGAATTATTGAAGAAGATCTAAATAAATAGAGAAACATAGCATGCTCATAATTTGGAAGATTAAATTGGTTAAGATGTCAGTTCTCTCCCCACTTCAAATATCTATAGTCTTATTGTGGTCATAATTAAAATCCCACCAGGTTAATTTTTTGTCAAATCTGAGAAGCCGATTCTCAAATATCTGGAAATACAAGGGGTAGCAAATGACAGTAATGAAGAAGGAAAAAGCTAGAGAACTTATACTTGCAGATGTCAAGACTTACTGTTAAGGCCACGGTAATTAAGACAGTGTGGTGTTTGTGAAAAGATAGTTGAGTAGACAAATTGAAAGAATGGAGACTAAAAAGAGACACACACATGTGTTCACAGAAGTGACATCGCAGTGCAACGGAGAAAAAAAGTGGTCTTTTCAATAAATTATTCGGAGTCATCTGCATATCCATAGTGGAAAAAATCAAATATTGACCCCTATCTCACACCAAAGGCAAACATTTATTCTAGATAGATTGTTCATTGAAATGTGAAAGGCACAACATTAAAGCTCCTTCAAGTAAATTGGGAGTTATCTTCCCGACATTAGGATGAGCAAAGATGTCTTAAAAGCATACACAGATCACAGAAAGTGAAGAGAAAGAGTACATTGGGCTACATTAAAATTTAAGAACTTCTAATTATTAAAAGCCACCATTAAGAGAGTGAAAAGGCAAGCATGAGAGAGAGAATTTCAAAACATGCAACTGACACATAATTCATATGCAAAATATATTCTAAAATTCTTAAAGTAAATAAGAAAAAGGCATGCAAACCAGTAAAACAAAAAAAACCCAAAATCTTTATACAGGTCCCTTACAACAGAGACTATTCAGATGGCCACTAAACATAAAAAAGGGTACAGAGTCAACAGGGAAATGCAAGTGGAAACCACTAGATACAATCACAAGCCTACCAGAATGGGTAAACTTAGACATGCAGACAATGTCATGTGCTGGCAAGGATGTGCACAGTGTCTTGTACACTGTTGAAGGGAGAGTGCCTTGACACAATGCTTTGGAGAACTGGCAGTATCTACTGACACTGAACATGGGCATGTTCTGTAGTCCAGTAATTCCACTTTTAGGTGGGATACATGTGGGGTGGCACCAAAAGACAAGCCCCAGAATGTTCATAGAAATGTCATTTGTAATATCACCGAATTGGAAGCAATTCAAGTGTCCTTTAACAACATGAATGATTTTTTAATTGTAGTATGTTTATACAATGGCATACTATGTCACTATGAGAATGAATCACTACCGCTACATCAATAATATGGATGAATTTCATAAGCACAATATGGAGTGATATAGGTCAAACACAAGGGCATTTAAAGTTAAAAAATAAGAAAAATTAATCAGTCATGATAAAAGTCAGAAGAGTGGTTACGTCAAGAGGAGTTGTGACTGGGGTAGGCAAGAGGGTGAGGACTTCTGGGGTGCTGGTAAGGCTTCATTAACCTGGTGGTGAGTTCATGGAGGTGTTCGTTCTGAAAATGCATTGTGCCGTATACTTAGAATTTGTTTACATTTTCATATGTATGTGTTGCTTCAATAAAGGTTCACCGAAAGATATTTCATACAGCTGGTTTCCCATGGAATTTGTGGACCCTGCAATTGACAATATAAAGTGATAAGAACTGAGATTACTTTATGATACAGCCTGCTATTGAATTGTATTTCAGAGTTTGAGGAATGTTACAGTTGTTTGATCCAAATCCTTTCCACATACACAAAGCAGTTACATTGGAAACCTGCCATTACTCTGTGAAAGTTTGAACCTCTTCCTTTGAAATCTTATTCAGGATTGGTTTAAAGGGCACACAAGAAAATGACCTTTTATAAAAAGTCTAAAATCGTGTGTTTTATTTTTGTTCTATTGTTGTTTATTTACTTCATTAGACTTTGGGTGACTCTAGGTTACTTCCACAAAGTATACAGATTTGCTATCATAAGAATATTCAATAACATTACCTTTGAAATAAGAATATATTCCCCAAAGGACTTCTTTGAAGGAGCACCATTACTGGGACTCCTGCATCCAATTGCCTTTCACAGCCTGTGAGCTTGCTAAACATTAAGGACATTAATTGTTGGTAATGCCTCATTAACCCTACATGTTTCCATCTTTAGTATGAACCCATATTTTACGTATGTCTTCAGACGACATTGGAGAAAGCAATGCCAGGTAGAATTAGCACTTTGGTCTTCTGAATACAAGGGCAGGCAGCCTTCAGAGAACAGAAGGATGATAAAAAATATATATAAATAGAGTAGTAGTTCTCAAAGTGCAATCTCCGGGCCAGAAGCATCAGCATTACCTGGGTACTTGTTAAAAATACAAATTCTTGGGTCCCACTCCAGACCCACTCAGAAAGAAACTCTGGAGTAGGGCCCGGCATCTGTGTTTTAGTAAGTCCTGTGGGTGATTCTGATGCATGCTAATGTTTGAAAACCACGGGCATAAGGAAATGCTGTAGCAGGAAAAGTGAGGTCTTCAGAGTTAGCCTCAAACTTTGCTTTACTACTTCCTAGCTGGGTAATCTCTGGCAAGTCCCTTGATTTTGTTACTATTCAGTGTTTTCAACAATAAATGGGGAGAATAATTGCTACAATTAATCAAGCACAAAATGGAGGGTTTTGATACATAGTACTATTGATGCTATTCCTGTCAACAGTGCTAGTGCTAATACTACTGTTATTATTATTATAATTATTTTATAAATAAAATGAGTCCTGGAAATCTAGTTTTCACAGGAATAGTAAGAGGTAAAGAATTGTCCTTGGTCCATGTGATATCACAAAACAGTATCATAATTTTATTTGTTTATTGGTGAAGCATATTAAAAAGTAAACTTGGCATTTTCAATTCGTGGAAGGCTTTCCTTGTTGATGAGGTCATTGCCAGGAGGCAGCTTATCCTGAATAAGACTCTGTTCAGTGCGAGACAAGTAGCTCACCCTGGGACTTTGAGGATGACACTGCCACATTAAAAGCAAATGCAATTTGAAGAAAATTGCTGAGTACGCATCAAAAACATTTTTTTACACCTACATTTGTGCTTTCTTCCGAGTTTTAGTAGATATAAAGCCCAAAGAGTTACCAGATCTCTCTACTGCTCAATTCTAAGCCATTCTTTCTGGTAAATGCCTCTGCACTTGTGAGATAGGAAGTTGGCAGGACTTGTTTCTCAAGACACAAGTCCCCAAGACACTGCTGATAAAACAGAATGCAGTAAAGAAGCCGGCTGAAACCAGCCAGAATTAAGACAGCGATGAAAGTGACCTCTGCTTGCCCTCACTGCTCATTATACACTAATTATAATGCATTAACATGCTAAAAGGAACTTTCTCACCAGTGCCATGACAGTTTATAAATGCCATGGCAATGTCCAGAAGTTACCTTATATAGTCTAACAGGGGGAGAAACCCTCAGTTCTGGGAACTCTCTACCCCTTTTCTGGAAAATTCATGAATAATCTACTCCATATTTAGCATGTGATAAAGAAATAAACATAAATACTGATAGCCAATGGCCCATACACTGCTACTCTCTATACACTGCCACTTCAATAAACCTGCTTTCTTCCACTCCTGGCTCACTCTTGAATTCTTTCCTGAGCAAAGCCAAGGACCCTCCCAGGGTGAGCCCCAATTTCAGAGCTCTCCTATCCTATGTCACTTGGAGAGCTTCCTCCCTGGGAAAAAAAGGAGCAGAGGAAATGACCTGGCTCTTCCTCGCTTCCTTTTTACACCCTGGAGCAAGTGTATCTGGCTCCAGTCTCTTCACCATACTGTAGAATATACGGTAGCAAATACAGTAGAGAGAAGACATTTTCTAGTTCATTTTTCTACCTCCCATTGTCTCTGCTTTAGTAGTAATGGTGTAGGAAGGAAAGTATAAACTAGTCAGGTACACATGTGACTCAACTTGAAAATTAAGTGAAGATGCCATGAAATGTTGACCGGATGTTTTAAAATTTATGTTCTTCTCTGTCTGGCACAGGCTCTGGGCCTGAAAACTGTCCTTTAGCCTAGTAGACATGGCACTGATGGACAATGACTCTTCCTTTGTTTTTAGATCCCTGTTACTTTTCCTTTCTTCTCTTCCCCCCGCCTCCCCAACAGGTTCTCTCTTATTCCAATAGAAATGAGAGAAAAAATTAGCCCCCTGTAGCTTCTGCTTTAAAAGATAAAGACAACTAAATTTCCTTGAGATTCTTACTCCAAGAGCAAGTGTATAAAATCTCATGCACTCAATACATTTTATTTAATGCATTTAATTCATCAAATTGCTATGTTTACATACAAGTTAATTCATGATACTGTGCAAATTAAAGAGCTTGTCAAAAAAAAATGAAGGCTTTCAAATTAGTCTGAGAGGTACCTATTACTCATTGAATCAAGGAGCCAATCATTGCATACTTCAATAATGTCTTTTATATATTCAACATTGTCGGAGGTTTTTACAAACCCCACGTTACATGTCACTCTCAACACATGGGTACCTTACTACTCACACATGGAAACCTGCTCATTTTCTGATAAATGTGATTTTTATGTTACTAGAATTTCACTTTCAAAGCATACTGCCATATTGGTTGGCTTTGAATGATACTAAATATTTCCCAAACTTAGAAATGGCACAAGTGGTCCACATTATGGATGCGCATCTGCAAACAGACACAAAGTTAGATGTGTGTTGTGACACCATGCTCATGCACATTGATATGTATGTACATTTTTGCACAGGTGGTATGTGGGCTGAAGGTGGCTACAGGAGACAGAGCTTCTGAGCATTCATCTAAGAAGATTGGGGTTCTGAGAAGAGCAGGACAGGCAGGCAGGATGACATAGTGTGAAAGCATTCAGCTTTTTCAGAGTTGGATTCATTGTGTGGCTTTTTCATTGTACTTACAGATGAGCGATTTCCTCTATATTTGTATGAAGGATACAGGAGTAGAAGGCTACCCATATGCTAGCACACAGATCCACACACTAGTCATAGCAATTCATATGGCGTATGGAAGATGATACTACCCCTCCAGGGGACACTGAGAACCATAGGGGGGCATTTCCAGTTGTTGCATTTACTGAAGGATGGAAGGTGCTCCAGCATTTAGTGCCAGCATCTGGAGATGTTAAAATTCAACAATGTCCTAAACAGTTCTGAAAAACAAGAAGTGTCATACCGAAAACATAAGTTGCACTTTCTTTGAGAAACAGCAATTTTTTTGTTCATATCCATTGATTGCTCCCACCTTGGGATCTTGGGATCTCAAATAGTTGTTACAAGTTGTAGGAATCTGTAAACTACAGTTGTTATTTTCAATTTCAAGCTTGTCCAGGCTTCTTTACTGACTTCCAGAATCATTATCAAACTGCTTATTCTAATCTCTACCTGGATATCCCTGAGGACGTAATTCAACACATCCCAAATCAAACTCATTCTCTTCTCCCTCATACCTTCTCTTTATCAACTATCCTCTATGGTGGTAAATTTCACTGCCATGGCAGTCAAGTGAAAAACCTGGGGATCATCCTAGGTATCTTCCTCTCCTCACCCTCAGAAGTAATCAGTCACTGAATCTTAGTTTTCTGCCCCCTTAGTTTCTTTCATTTTTGTCACTCTTTTCTTCAATCCTGCTGCTACTGCCTTAGTTTGGCCTCTTCTTATCGCTCATCTGAACTGTTTTGTTAGAACTGGTCTCCCCTCCTCACTGCATTAGTTAGGAAACTTTGGGTTGCAAGTGACAGAAAACTCAACTAAATAAGCTTATACAATTGAGAAGTCTGAAGGCCCAGGGACAGCTCATTCCAGAGTATAGAAATACATAATGAGAGCTCTGTCTCACTCCATCCTTATACCCTAGGACTTTCCTCTGTGCGACTCCATCTAGGCAGGCTCTCCCAATGTGCATCATGGTGGCAGCTCAGTTCCAGGCTTACAGCCTGTTCTTGCCATCTCAGCTGAAAGAGACAGCCTCCTCTTTAACTGCTTCAGTGAAGTCCCAGGATGGGCCGTCCTTTGCTCTTACCCAAATGAGCCAGAAAAAGAGTTAAGAGTTAAGTCATCCTACACAACCCCCATCAATTGTGCATGGGGAGCAGTTAGTTTCTCAAGAAAAATACAGGTTTTGTTAACAGAAGAGAAAATGTGTACTTGGGAGTATATATTTATTAAAACTCTCTCTAATCCAACCTCTATCCATGGACCACCCCCAGAGTGATCTTTTCAAGCATATTGAGTCATGTCTTTGTCTTGCTAAATCTTTCCATAACTTCCCATTGCTTACATGATAAAGTCTAGACAAGCATGAGCAGCACTCCAAAGATCTGACCTCTGTGTACTTCTTATGCCCTTCTCTCACCTGCTCTCTACTATGTCTTAGCTCCAAACATTGAGATTCATCAAACACCTCACACTGTGCTGTGCCTTGAATTTCTCAGAAGGCTGCACCCTGTTTTTCCACCGAGAAAAATAACTAAATATTTATTCATTACCTCGTCTCTCCTACTCCTTTTCCCATACTCTCTCATCTTTGCATCTCTACTAAACCTGAGGCCCATACCAGAGCACTGTGACCCAGTCCTATCCTCACTGGTTTGTCTTTCCTTTCTAGACTGCCACTCCTTAAGGCCAGGGATAGACATCTGTCTTTGCATCCCAAATACCTAGCAAGGTGCATGGTCCATATTTGACACCAATAACTGTCTAGTGAAAGACCAAATCAGTAAAGTGTAATAAAAATATGTCCATCATTGATAAAGCCAAAAATGATAGGAATACAATTTTTGGCACTCAAAAAATTATAACACATGGGGAAAATAAATCAAAAGAGGTTCTTAGTGCTGGAGAGGAAGTGACTACTTTGTGTGGAACCTCCAATTACGGTATTATGTAGTGGACCACTTTGTTAATTCGTTAAATGATCATTAGTTCGAGGGGAATATTTGGTAACATAATTTGGTGATAACTGTACTTGAGATTTATGTTTATATAATCATGATGGCTTGAGAAAGTTTCCTAAAATTACTTGCATTTACTTCGTTAGTATTCCCAACAACTTTAGGCAGAGAGCAGATTGCAGTGTATGTAAGGGCAGTGAAGCTATGAGCATTGATTGCTTTGTCTTCTAAATCTAAAATCTTCCCAGAGTGTGCTGTTTAGATGGAAACAACTACCAAGCACTCAGGCTAATGGCCAAGGCCATTTTTTCAGGGAGGCAGTAGTACAGCTGTGTCCAGTGCCCTAGGCAGGACTTGAAAGAGCCCCGGTGTGCCTCCCCATCACCAGGGTTGGGGGAGCCCCTCCTCCACACCACAGGTCTGCTTTGAACAATGGTCCAAAGAAAGCTCCCCCTTGAAGAGTGAATGCTAAATAATACCTTCTTTTCCCCCCTAGAGGCTCAACTCTAATACCATTTTTTATTAGGACTTTGCTAAGAATTTAGGGAGAGCTAAATTTGGTTTTTATCAGAACAGTGAAAGCTCTAGATAATGGGGATCATGGCTGTATTTCTGAATAATTGTGTCCTGAATTGACTGTCTCTAGAGTTCAAATTCTTCTGGAAAGTGCCAGCCCTCAATTTCCCTGCACTGAGCCATCATCTGTGCTAAGAATGGAACTCAGGTTTCTTAATTCCTCAGCCAGAACTCCATCTATTAGAACACTGTGCCTCTCAATTATGTCTTAAATTAGGCATATAAATGAATTCACTCACACTCTTTCTGCCTACCAAGTTTCTGCAAAGGAACTTATCAGTGCTTCATAATATACAGTTGGGAGAATTTCCTCAGCTCTCCAGTTAAACTCCTACAGACTCCAGGAGTGGGAGAAACTGAGATTGAAAAGCTCAAGTCTCCTTGAATCTTCTAAGAGCTGCACAGTCACTGCCCTGCCCTCACCCCCATCATCAGTCAGACATGAAACAAAGGAAATCCTCCCAGTCCTAGGCTAAACCCCATCAGAGAAGTTAAATGCTTAATCTGTTAGCCCAGCAAGTTATAAAGATATTTTACAAGTGTGGAAAGGAATATGCCTGCATGCAACTGCACGTTTTTCTTTGCCATGGGTGGAAATCTAAATGGGGGCTCTGACTTATCCCCAGGCCTGTCTCTCAATTGCACCTGTCCAGTGGGAAGAGTGAAGAAAGGGCTTTAATGAAATAGAGCAAATTGCTTGGCACTGCTCTGACCTGAGAGCTGAAGGGAGTTCCGTGGCAGAGTGCCTTTTATTTTTGATGAGCTCTTGCCTATCTTTTAAATGTTCTTTTTCTTTTTGGTCACTTGAAGCTCTAGTGCCTGTAGCGGGGAGTGGGGGGAGCCACAAAACAAACTCAAAGGAGAATATAAATAAATATCATTTGGAATCTTGCATAATATCAGCCAATGGCAACAGCAGGTTTTTGACAGGCCTGTGAACTTCCCCAAAACAACATCCTGCCAGCCTGGCTGTGATTCAGGCATGAGTCAATGCTGGGAGATGGGCTGCTGCCAGCCCGCTTCCCCAGCTGAAAACTCTCCCCCAGGCCCGTCAAGTCTATTAACATTTAGAATCTGGGCTGGACTGACTTGTTATTACCAGTGCTGGTACCCCTCAAGGTAATCACACAGGGAAATCTTTTCTTCCAGCATTGGGAATGTAACTACAAGAAAGAAAGAAAGAAAGAAAGAAAAAGAAAGAAAGAAAGAAAGATGCCTCTTCATCACAATATGATCTTTGATACAAAGGGGGTCAGTACCAGTTTTTACAGCTGACACAATTATTCTAGACTGGAGAAAAGCTCTTTCCACACCCCCTGGAGTCTTGTTATAATGAGGCCCAGGCGTGCTATCACCTTTTTGTAATCTCAACGAGGAATGGCGCCTGCTGAACTGGGAGGAGATGTCACCAGGGTCGTTAGAGTCCCAAATGCTGTGGAAATAATTTTCTACTGTTATTAGGAGACTACCTATCACAGGCACTTTTCTCAAAGACTGCTTTTCACTTTGAAATTATGGATGTGCTTCAAAGAGCAATTTTCACTCTGTGCACACGAAGCAACAATCACAAATTCCGCAGAACCCCCGCAAAACCTGCCACCTTGCTGAATGAGAGATGTGGCCTTCCTGCTAAATGCCCATGGAGTCTGCAGAGCTAAGAAACCACAACACAGTCGTAATTTTGCAGACATGGACTGAGAGTGGGGCTATCAGATGTGAAACTTTCTCCAACTAATTATGCAGGCTGGAGTGAGACATAATGGGGAGAAAACAATATTTGTTGTCAGTTTTTTTCCCCATCATTTCTTTGTGCTTGAACTGGGGATCAATTTCTAAAACCAGGATCAGGGAGACTTCTCCCTTCTTCAGGGTGAGTTATTTACTCTCCTTTCCTTTAACCTTTTAATTGGCTAATAAACAGTTTATGTACCACTCACAGTGCTTTTGTTAAATTATTTCTCCACTGTGGAAAATGCAAAGTAACTTTTGATATTCTTACATCCACCGAGAATCCAGAGCAGGGAGTTTAGGATGTACGAATCCTGTCTTTGCCTTTGGTTCTTTAGCAATGGTTTTATAACTGCTTTTTCAGTCATCCACAGTAGAAAGAACAAAACAAAACGGGCTAGCTGGCAAAATTCCTTAAATGGATCATTTAAGCACAACTTAGAAAACTGCAGGTGTGGCAATGGAAAGTTCAGCCCAGGAGGATATTTTGGAGCTATGGTTCTTGCCCATTCCTTTTTTTTTAAAAAAACAAAACAAAACAAAACAAAACACAAAAAATTACAGCTTCTCTTAGCACCTTGAACATCACTTGTCTTGTGGGAACACTTGTCCCTTGTAAAGAAATGACTCAGGTGTTAAAAAAAGTTCTTAAAGAAGTGGCAATCTTGCACTCACAGAAGATGGGGCTGTAACTACAAGATTATGCTGGGAGAGATATGACGGCTGTCAGTGGGCTCTCACTTCCGAAGCAACTTCCCTGCAAGTTATGCCCACATCTCCTGCGCCAGCCAGCATGTGGGTGTGAATGGGCTTTCTCACAAACGCTGGCCCTAGTTTTTTGTTTTTGAAAATTTAGCCTTTGCTGTTTACTCTAGTTTCAGACATGATATTTTTCAAAACCAAACTTGGGATCTACAGGATCTTTTCTCTCCCTTTCAAAACCCTAACATAACTTTGGCCATGGAAATCAACCTTGTTCATCAGTAGTTCACAAGCCGTCAGATGACCAAGAGCACACTGACAGTAGTGACACCCAGCCAGTGAATTCCAGTCCAGATAAATGCAGCATCATTACTATCACTGCATTTATCTACTACCTGACTCTCCATCGGTTTTCTGGCCTCAGTCTTTGCAGCTGCCTCCTCTTCTCTCCCTCTTGATGGCCGCAGATCTCTGCTTATCACTCGTTTCCATGCTGGCTTTGTCTGCTTCTTTGTAAGCTCTTCTCTGAGCAGTTTCCGCAGCATGCGTGGCATTGTCAGGGTCTAGTGGATAAGCGGCCTTGCCTGCTTCAGTCATTCTGGGCCTTCTTTGTCTTGTTTTCTTTTTGATGGCCTAATTTTAGACACATTCTGACAAAGGACTGTTTCAAAATAAACAGGCGATATGGGTGTGCTATTGTTCCATGCACTGCCAGATTATTATTTTTTAAATGTATTCAGTGCATGGATTTATCATGTAAACTCCTATCGAAAACCATTGCCCCCGGCAAGGATTTGAGCATTTGGGTAATTTCTTGAAATTCTCAAGTGTGTGTATTTGTAGTGTCTTTCTTCCCCCACTTTAAATGGATGCAGCCATGTTGGAGCAATTCATAAACAATATTGATTGCATGAAAGCACAAAACTGCCAATTTTGATGCTTGCTCCTCATCTCCTGCAGCAGACCCTAATCTCTAAGAAGCACTCCCTTTTGCTAAGGGTTCAAAAGGAGCACAGCATTTGTATTCACATATAAAAAGATCTAAGCTTCAATAATATTCTGCCAATTTTCTTGGTGTCAGTGTTGTGTCCATTTGGGACTAAAAGCTGGAAAATTATTCTACCTGTGAAAACACGTGCATTTCTTCCTAACTCAGCAGAGTCAAGCATGAATGCATATATATTCAAACATGGACTGTGCTGCCTCCTTCTATATCACTTGATTTGGTAATCTAATACACTTCAGGCCTTTAGTAACTGAAATTGTTTGGGAACTTGTTTTATTGCCTAAAATCTGTGCAAGGCAGTGCCATTTAAAGATCTTCTTCCTTTCCTTTAGGGTTTTATCCTTTGAATAAATAATTCAGCTTAATAACTTCTATGATCTGTGAGGTTAATTGACATGAAAAGAAACTTTCTACTGGTTTAATGGAACCCATCTTTGTATGCTTTTCACTGAGTTATCCAGTTTTTTCTTTTATTTTTTCCTCTTGAGCCTTGTATTTCCCAAAAGATTAATTTTGTTTCAAAAGCCACAACCACATAACAGTGTGGTTCACATCTTGTAATGTCTTTGGAATGCAGGGGTCAAGGTTATTATCCAAAGTTCATTTTTGAAAACTACACTTGCTGTGGTTTTTGGGAAGTTCTGCCTTATAACCCAAGCATGCATTAACATATAAATATACAGTCTGAAATCATCACTGACCTCTAACAAGAGTCTAGTATTTTTGGTAATTGTGTATTAATGTGGACAGCAATAAAAATTCTATAGTTTAAAACCAAGACTGGTTGATTCCAGGAATGATATTTTAATAAAGGGCCCACTGAATGTAGGACAGATGCTGGGTGTTATGCTAGGCTGGTAGCTGAATCTTGGATTGAACACAACTTTGGGATGACTCATACATTTTACTAATTTATAAGTGCAGCCTTCCTTGAAATCCCAATGTAAAGACCAGTGTCCTGATCTATGAAAGTGAATATAACCTTGAATTCAGAGAAAATATAATTCTCTATTCGCTGAATAGAGAATCCCTAAGCTTATCACTTCTTCCTCCCATATCTTCCAGCTTTTTATTTTCTTTGAGTTTCACATGGGGGACTATGTGAAGCTGAAAGAATAAATCTGACTCCTGGAGATTTGTATAGCAATAAACAATAAAACCTTATCTGGACAGCCAACAGAAAATGGTTGGACAGCAAATTTATTTAGAAACAGCATCAGACTACCCAAGTGGGCATGTGGGATTTTGCTCTGAGGCTGCCTAGGATACAACAGTGTGTGATGGACAATTGGGGGAAGCATTCTCGTCCCTCTGCTCACATCAGAAGCTTCTAGTCCTTAATTATTCACTGTGGCCTATCTTTATTCACCTGCCCAGAGCCCTCCTCTCCACCTTATTCCGTGGCCATGCCTGAGAGGACCCATCTGTCCGTTGCAGAGGTGCTGAATTCCCTTTCATTCACTTTTTCTACTGCTAACCTCTGATTTTTTACACTTGCATATGAAAATGATCTCACTATAAAAGTATAGAGAAAAACAGGATACAAAATTGTACTTCTGAAAAAAATCCCAAGTACATAAAAAGTGACTATATTGGAAACAAATACATCAACATATTAGAAGTCATAGTCTGTATTTTGATCTTTATACTTTTCTCTAGTTTCCTTTTTTTAACCACAAACATATATTACTTTTACAACTGTATTTTTTTCATATAATGTATATCAGATACAGGCTGGGCTCAGTGGCTCATACCTGTAATCCCAGCACTCTGGGAGGCCAAGGTGGATGGATTACCTGAGGTCAGGGGTTGAAGACTAGCATGAACAACATGGTGAAACCCTGTCTCTACTAAAAATAAAAAAATTTAGCTGGGCATGGTAGTAGGCACCTGTAATCCCAGCTACTTGGAAGGCTGAGGCAGGAGATTCGCTAGAACCTGGGAGGCAGAGGTTTCAGTGAGCTGAGATCACACCCCTGCACTCCATCCTGGGCGACCGTGTGACATTCTGTCTCAAAAACAAAACAAAACAAAACAAAAGTACGTAAGGTATAGCTTGGGATATATCAAATCAAATTAAGGAAACAGAACACAAATTTATGATTACAAATTATATCTTTTGCCTCCTTTAAAGTGCAATGAAATAATTAAAAGGAAGAAGTGAAACTTTTAAGGTACTATTAACAATTTAACATTCCCAGTTTGTATGGATTATGGATTTCACTTAATAAAACAATGGTGTAGAGTGGGCTGAACATCGTCAGTGGTTTTCTCTGACAAAATAAGTGTAGGTAGGGGAGTCTTTGGCAGAATCCACACTGCATGTTGTTGTAAAAGAGCATCTCAGTGGCCACAGTGAGATTCTCTGATGGTCACACTCATTGATTGATAACAGAAAGGGGTCACGCTGGGAAGGAGGAAAGAGAACAGAGTGGGAAGAACTGGTGCCCCAGATTCAACTCTGTTGCTCTTCAGGAAATAGGAAGCTGGCTGTGCTGGCTGTGTGGGATCCAAGAGGTCTGTGTAAGCCTTGCCCAGGACCCTTCCCTTCCAGAGCTCTGCTCAGCATCGTGATGGGGACCAACAAGAGCATTTCCATAGGGACTCACATTTTGTAAAATTCTATGTATTCACTTTATAAAGATAGCATATACACATATATTCGGTATATATGTATATGTATGTAAACATCTCTATCATCTAATTTCATTTTTATACCAGCCGTTGAAGTATTGCTTTCTACTTTCACATAATGAATCTGAGCCTTGGAGATGCCACAAGGTGGGAAAGGAGCATGTGCTGTGCTAGAAATGAAATCTTTTCACCAAGTCCATGTCACTGTTCACTAAATCATAGCTAAATTTATTAAGAAATCATCATTTTACTTCCTGATGCTGAGCTCTAGAAAACATATCTACACTCATCTTTACAGACTCCAAAGTGTTCCCTGCTGTGAATGCAGAGGTGCTCATGCTGTGTTTCACATCTTCTTGGCCAGCCCTATGCCAGCCATAGCTGCAGCTGCCAGCTGCATGCTGACAACACGACACCCCATCTGCCTGCCTATTGTCCACTGTGTGCTCAGGGTTCTTTCTGTCATGTTGCGTGAGGAGGCAGCAGGAACCCATTCAGCCACTCTGACACATGCTTCAGGGGCAGCCCATGAACAGTCAGGGGTAGAAGCACATAGATGAATCCTCCTCCCCCCATCTCTTGAATGGGCAATCTTCAGGCACACGCTATATGGCTCCTGAGACGGTCCCCAGTGAGGTCATGTATATAAGGAAAAACTACATTCCAGTTGTAAAAGTAATATATGTTTATAGTAAAAAACAACAACAACAAAAAAGGAAACTAGAAAAAAGTATAAAGATCAAATACAATTACAGCTCAATAATGACCTTGGATTGGATTTCCTCTTTCTCTGTTTCACTGTTCCCAGCTATTGAGTTGGGGCCTTTGCCCTTAGGGTTTCATCTGCATGGAGTGCTCTTCCCCATGTATCCATAGGCTCACTCATCTCTTCTTCAGATCTCTGCTTGACTCATATCTTCTCAATAAGACTTTCCCTGATCTGTCTTTAAAACTGCAATCTTCCTGCCCTCTCCCAGCATTCACTGTGCCCCTCCATGATGTCTTTTTTTTCTTTAATTTTTTTTTTTTTGAGATGTAGTCTTGCTCTGTCACCCAGGCTGGAATGCAGTGGTGCTATTTCGGCTCACTGCAAGCTTGGCCTCCTGGGTTCAAGCGATTGCCTGCCTCAGCCTCCTGATTAGTTGGGACTACAGGTGCACGCCACCACACCCAGCTAATTTTTTTTTTTTTTGTATTTTTAGTAAAGACAAGGTTTTGCCATGTTGGCCAGGCTGGTCTCAAACTCCTGACCTCAGGTGATCCACCTGCCTCGGCCTCCCAAAGTGTTGGGATTACAGGTGTGAGCCACCACACCCTGCCTGATTTATTTATTCCATAGTAAAATCATCTGAGATAATCTATATTTACTTAGTTACACTGTTTCTGACCCATATCTCCTGCCTTATGTACACTCCATGATGTTTTGTTCACTCCTATTTCAGTTCTCAGAACAGAACCTGGGACATTGTAAGCACTCATGATGTATTTGAATGAATATATGAATGAACAAATGAGCTTTGTGAGATTGGTCTTGCCCCTATTTTTATAGATACAGAATAGAAAGATTAGGGGATTTTACCAAGTTCATACAAATAGTAAGTGATAGAGTTAAATGTTGTACTAGTTTTCCTCTCTCCAATAGTGCTCATGTGAATAAAGTGAAAATAGTTTTTGGATTTTGTGATTCACCCCTAAACTAGACTTATGAGGATACTAATCTTGTGTAGGGAAAAGCTGATAATAAATTTAATGAAGCACATGAAAAGCAAGTACATTTGGGCCTTACATAGTTTCATCTTTGCAATGCCTGTAAAAAAGCTCAGTACCGGATCTATGACCCATCCCCAGGACGTGACAGCATGCATGCCTAGTTTCATTTTTATTTATCCTGTCCTGATTTCTTGTTTTAACATAGCTTCCTCATTTACTTGTTTTTTATTTTGTTGCATTTGATGAATTTTTGCCAGGTAACGCCAGTCCTCTTTTGGAGTGTGGCAGGATAAAAATAAAGAAAAAAATAAAAATCACATTGTGGCATTACTCTACTCTTAAGGACTAGTATGGACTGATTACAGGCAAAGATGGAAGTGGGATATAACCTGAATAAAAGTTGGGCCCTGTGGCTATAGCCTGTTCTCTTCATGGTGTCAACTCAAATAAATAACTGTTTGACAGAAAAATATCATCTAAGTAATTCAAATTTGTGCTTTAGTCTTTTAAAAAGTGGATGGATAGATGGTACCATCAAGAACTGTGCAGGGTGGAGATTTTACCCTACTTGCAAGCTACTGACTATGCCATTAGAAGACATGAGATTACTGAATCTAAGGTGAAGAACAGCTTATCATTTACAGCAGTAACAGTGGCCAGAGTATCAGCATTTTGCTCCACTTCCAATGTTTCAATTCTTACATGGTGGCCCAAAGGTGGCCAAATGACACCTGCATACACACTGGGTTGCATTACAGGAGAGAAACTCTGAGATTAGGGAACCTGACTGTTATATTTGGGCTGTAAGTATACCTGCTCAATGCTCTGGAGAGAGATACCATCTCTACTTTCCAAGGCTTTTTGCTAGACAATCATTCTTTAAAAGACAGTCTGGATCATCTGCAAGAAATGCAGAAATGTGAAAGATCCCTCTAAAACAGTCCCATAGCAGGTATGTGTTCTAAATGCACAATGAAACATCTTAAAATTTATCTGTATCTACGTCTTTCACACTTAACATCCCCCACTGGCAGGCAGCTGCTCCCTTAATTTCCTTCCTACTCTCAACTCCCTAAACTAAACTCTGTCCTAAACAACATGGCCTTTGGTTTTTCTTCCTTTTTCTTTCTGCCTTTATTCCTTAGTTTTGGTCAAAAATAAATCTCAACCCTATGCAGCGCAGCATCCCCTCCCTTTCCCCAGTTCTATCTCTTTCTACTCAATCTCCATTCAGCTTCAGGGGCTCAGGAACTGAGCTCATAGGACTGAGTTTTCTTTAGCAAGGAGGCCTGGATTGATAACCCTTTGGAGACCTTGAGACTTTGGCTGCCTCAAATTGAATATAAGCAACAATGTGACGTGGTTCACAGGGCTGCTCAATCAGGCTCTCAAAATTGCCAGGCAATTTTGGATGCTTTTCAAGTCAGGTATTTTTTCACCAACCTCAATAACTGTATTATCTTCTCCATTTTCTTCAAAACTCCCAGCCCCCAGAACTCCTGTCTATCACCCTCATTCCCAGTCCCAGCACACTTTACTGCTTTTCTCTTTCTCGTGCACAACAGACTTGGCCTCATAGTTTATAGAGAAAATAAAAATCCTCATATTTCTGCCAATAAATTGCCAATCCTACCTGCATCTACTGTGTCTTCTTCATTCTCCTACCAAAAGCTCATTCATCCTCATGTGCCCTTCTGGGCCTGTTTACCTTCCTCTCACTGGCCAGTCCTTTCCAGTCCTGCCTCAGTCCTCACCCAGAGCTGTGTTCTCAAGCACTAACAAGTCACTCCCGATGGCTGAATCCAGGGCAGTCGCTGCAGTCTTCTTATCTACACTCTGCAGTGCCGGAGCTGCTGACCCCTTCCCTCCTGAGCCACCCTCTCTGCAAGTGTCCTCTGCCCCTCAGACCACCCCCCGCTTTGTTTATTCAACATCTAAAGAAGTCTTTCATGCTTGGTCATGACTTCAAGAGCAAAGGGATATAGAAAATGGGATTCAAAATGAACCTGCACACTCTATATGTGTTTCTTGTCTGTGCTTTTAGTATGCTGGCTTCCTTCTTTTTCAGACTAGATAGACGACATCAACTTTCTCTACCTTACTGAGAACCTGATTGCCTTCAATCCTAGACTCATAGGCTAACAGTCCTAACTAGAAAATAAACAAGGATCTTCTCACTTCAGGCAAAGTTTTTAAAAGCCCAGAGAAGGCCCCTGGTGAGCCCCTGCTGGGGCCGGTGCCTTCTCTTCAGATGAGTCATGTGACAGGAGGAGAAGCTTAGCCATAGGAAATCATACAGACTTTGGCATCTGGAAATGCAGTGCTGTTTTTACAGGTACCAAGAGTTTGTAAATGGCTTTGGAATTAAATAGCAGCAGAGGCTGGGAGAATTTTCAGGTGCACAACAGCAAAAAAAATCTAGATTGCTTTGAACAAAATATTGGTAGAAATATAAACATTGGGGGGGAGGAGCCAAGATGGCCGAATAGGAACAGCTCCGGTCTACAGCTCCCAGCGCGAGCGACGCAGAAGACGGGTGATTTCTGCATTTCCATCTGAGGTACCGTGCTCATCTCACTAGGGAGTGCCAGACAGTGGGCGCAGGTCAGTGGGTGAGCGCACCGTGCGCCAGCCGAAGCAGGGGCGAGGCATTGCCTCACTCGGGAAGCACAAGGGGTCAGGGAGTTCCCCTTCCAGGGGTGACAGACGGCACCTGGAAAATCGGGCCACTCCCACCCGAATACTGTGCTTTTCCGACGGGCTTAGGAAACGGTGCCCCAGGAGAGTATAGCCCGCACCTGGCTCAGAGGGTCCTACGCCCACGGAGTCTCGCTGATTGCTAGCACAGCAGTCTGAGATCAAACAGCAAGTCGGCAGCGAGGCTGGGGGAGGGGCGCCCGCCATTGCCCAGGCTCGCTTAGGTAAACAAAGCAGCCTGGAAGCTTGAACTGGGTGGAGCCCACCACAGCTCAAGGAGGCCTGCCTGCCTCTGTAGGCTCCACCTCTGGGGGCAGGACACAGACAAACAAAAAGACAGCAGTAACCTCTGCAGACTTAAATGTCCCTGTCTGACAGCTGTGAGGAGAGCAGTGGTTCTCCCAGCACGCAGCTGGAGATCTGAGAACGGGCTGACTGCCTCCTCAAGTGGGTCCTTGACCCCTGACCCCCGAGCAGCCTAACTGGGAGGCACCCCCCAGCAGGGGCAGACTGACACCTCACACGGCCGGCCAGGTACTCCAACAGACCTGCAGCTGAGGGTTCTGTCTGTTAGAAGGAAAACTAACAGAAAGGACATCCACACCAAAAACCCATCTGTACATCACCATCATCAAAGACCAAAAGTAGATAAAACCACAAAGATGGGGAAAAAACAGAGCAGAAAAACTGGAAACTCTAAAAACCAGAGTACCTCTCCTCCTCCAAAGGAACGCAGTTCCTCACCAGCAACGGAACAAAGCTGGACGGAGAATGACTTTGACGAGCTGAGAGAAGAAGGCTTCAGACGATCAAATTACTCCGAGCTACGGGAGGATATTCAAACCAAAGGCAAAGAAGTTGAAAACTTTGAAAAAAATTTAGAAGAATGTATAACTAGAATAACCAATACAGAGAAGTGCTTAAAGGAGCTGATGGAGCTGAAAACCAAGGCTCGAGAACTACGTGAAGAATGCAGAAGCCTCAGGAGCCGATGCGATCAAATGGAAGAAAGGGTATCAGCCCTGGAAGATGAAATGAATGAAATGAAGCGAGAAGGGAAGTTTAGAGAAAAAAGAATAAAAAGAAACGAGCAAAGCCTCCAAGAAATGTGGGACTATGTGAAAAGACCAAATCTACGTCTGATTGGTGTACCTGAAAGTGACGGGGAGAATGGAACCAAGTTGGAAAACACTCTGCAGGATATTATCCAGGAGAACTTCCCCAATCTAGCAAGGCAGGCCAACATTCAGATTCAGGAAATACAGAGAACGCCACAAAGATACTCCTCGAGAAGAGCAACTCCAAGACACATAATTGTCAGATTCACCAAAGTTGAAATGAAGGAAAAAATGTTAAGGGCAGCCAGAGAGAAAGGTCGGGTTACCATCAAAGGGAAGCCCATCAGACTCACAGCGGATCTCTCGGCAGAAACCCTACAAGCCAGAAGAGAGTGGGGGCCAATATTCAACATTCTTAAAGAAAAGAATTTTCAACCCAGAATTTCATATCCTGCCAAACTAAGCTTCATAAGTGAAGGAGAAATAAAATACTTTACAGACAAGCAAATGCTGAGAGATTTTGTCACCACCAGGCCTGCCCTAAAAGAGCTCCTGAAGGAAGCGCTAAACATGGAAAGGCACAACCGGTACCAGCCACTGCAAAATCATACCGAAATGTAAAGAACATCGAGACTAGGAAGAGACTGCATCAACTAACGAGCAAAATATCCAGCTAACATCATAATGACAGGATCAAATTCACACATAACAATATTAACTTTAAATGTAAATGGACTAAATGCTCCAATTAAAAGACACAGACTGGCAAACTGGATTAAGACTCAAGACCCATCAGTGTGCTGTATTCAGGAAACCCATCTCACGTGCAGAGACACACATAGGCTCAAAATAAAAGGATGGAGGAAGATCTACCAAGCAAATGGAAAACACAAAAAGGCAGGGGTTGCAATCCTAGTCTCTGATAAAACAGACTTTAAACCAACAAAGATCAAAAGAGACAAAGAAGGCCATTACATAATGGTAAAGGGATTAATTCAACAAGAAGAGCTAACTATCCTAAATATATATGCACCCAATACAGGAGCACCCAGATTCATAAAGCAAGTCCTGAGTGACCTACAAAGAGACTTAGACTCCCACACATTAATAATGGGAGACTTTAACACCCCACTATCAACATTAGACAGATCAACGAGACAGAAAGTCAACAAGGATACCCAGGAATTGAACTTAGCTCTGCACCAAGCGGACCTAGTAGACATCTACAGAACTCTCCACCCCAAATCAACAGAATATACATTTTTTTCAGCACCACACCACACCTATTCCAAAATTGACCATATACTTGGAAGTAAAGCTCTCCTCAATAAATGTAAAAGAACAGAAATTGTAACAAACTGTCTCTCAGATCACAGTGCAATCAAGCTAGAACTCAGGATTAAGAATCTCACTCAAAACCGCTCAACTACATGGAAACTGAACAACCTGCTCCTGAACGACTACTGGGTACATAACGAAATGAAGGCAGAAATAAAGATGTTCTTTGAAACCAACGAGAACCAAGACACAACATACCAGAATCTCTGGGATGCATTCAAAGCAGTGTGTAGAGGGAAATTTATAGCACTAAATGCCCACAAGAGAAAGCAGGAAAGATCCAAAATTGACACCCTAACATCACAATTAAAAGAACTAGAAAAGCAAGAGCAAACACATTCAAAAGCTAGCAGAAGGCAAGAAATAACTAAAATCAGAGCAGAACTGAAGGAAATAGAGACACAAAAAACCCTTCAAAAAATAAATGAATCCAGGAGCTGGCTTTTTGAAAGGATCAACAAAATTGATAGACCGCTAGCAAGATTAATAAAGAAAAAAAGAGAGAAGAATCAAATAGATGCAATAAAAAATGATAAAGGGGAAATCACCACCGATCCCACAGAAATACAAACTACCATCAGAGAATATTACAAACACCTCTATGCAAATAAACTAGAAAATCTAGAAGATATGGATAAATTCCTCAACACATACACCCTCCCAAGACTAAACCAGGAAGAAGTTGAATCTCTGAATAGACCAATAACAGGAGCTGAAATTGTGGCAATAATCAATAGCTTACCAACCAAAAAAAGTCCAGGTCCAGATGAATTCACAGCTGAATTCTACCAGAGGTACAAGGAGGAGCTGGTACCATTCCTTCTGAAACTATTCCAATCAATAGAAAAAGAGGGAATCCTCCCTAACTCATTTTATGAGGCCAGCATCATCCTGATACCAAAGCCTGGCAGAGACACAACAAAAAAAGAGAATTTTAGACCAATATCCTTGATGAACATTGATGCAAAAATCCTCAATAAAATACTGGCAAACAGAATCCAGCAACACATCAAAAAGCTTATCCACCATGATCAAGTGGGCTTCATCCCTGGGATGCAAGGCTGGTTCAATATACGCAAATCAATAAATGTAATCCAGCATATAAACAGAACGAAAGACAAAAACCACATGATTATCTCAATAGATGCAGAAAAGGCCTTTGACAAAATTCAACAACCCTTCATGCTAAAAACTCTCAATAAATTAGGAATTGATGGGACGTATCTCAAAATAATAAGAGCTATTTATGACAAACCCACAGCCAATATCATACTGAATGGGCAAAAACTGGAAGCATTCCCTTTGAAAACTGGCACAAGACAGGGATGCCCTCTCTCACCACTTCTATTCAACATAGTGTTGGAAGTTCTGGCCAGGGCAATTAGGCAGGAGAAGGAAATCAAGGGTATTCAATTAGGAAAAGAGGAAGTCAAATTGTCCCTGTTTGCAGATGACATGATAGTATATCTAGAAAACCCCATTGTCTCAGCCCAAAATCTCCTTAAGCTGATAAGCAACTTCAGCAAAGTCTCAGGATACAAAATCAATGTGCAAAAATCACAAGCATTCTTATACATCAATAACAGACAAACAGAGAGCCAAATCATGAGTGAACTCCCATTCACAATTGCTTCAAAGAGAATAAAATACCTAGGAATCCAACTTACAAGGGATGTGAAAGACCTCTTCAAGGAGAACTACAAACCACTGCTCAAGGAAATAAAAGAGGATACAAACAAATGGAAGAACATTCCATGCTCATGGGTAGGAAGAATCAACATCGTGAAAATGGCCATCCTTCCCAAGGTAATTTACAGATT
Organism: Pongo abelii; assembly: GCF_028885655.2. NCBI lineage: Eukaryota > Metazoa > Chordata > Mammalia > Primates > Hominidae > Pongo > Pongo abelii. Next base: position 89,094,739 of record NC_071990.2, on the reverse strand, counting down.
CAATGCCATCCCCATCAAGCTACCAATGACTTTCTTCACAGAATTGGAAAAAACTACTTTAAAGTTCATATGGAACCAAAAAAAAGCCCGCATCGCCAAGTCAATCCTCAGCCAAAAGAACAAAGCTGGAGGCATCACACTACCTGACTTCAAACTATACTACAAGGCTACAGTAACCAAAACAGCATGGTACTGCTACCAAAACAGAGATATAGATCAATGGAACAGAACAGAGCCGTCAGAAATAATGCCACATATCTACAAGTATCTGATCTTTGACAAACCTGACAAAAACAAGAAATGGGGAAAGGATTCCCTATTTAATAAATGGTGCTGGGAAAACTGGCTAGCCATATGTAGAAAGCTGAAACTGGATCCCTTCCTTACACCTTATACAAAAATCAATTCAAGATGGATTAAAGACTTAAATGTTAGACCTAAAACCATAAAAACCCTAGAAGAAAACCTAGGCATTACCATTCAGGACATAGGCATGGGCAAGGACTTCATGTCTAAAACACCAAAAGCAATGGCAACAAAAGCCAAAATTGACAAATGGGATCTAATTAAACTCAAGAGCTTCTGCACAGCAAAAGAAACTACCATCAGAGTGAACAGGCAACCTACAAAATGGGAGAAAATTTTCGCAACCTACTCATCTGACAAAGGGCTAATATCCAGAATCTACAATGAACTCCAACAAATTTACAAGAAAAAAACAAACAACCCCATCAAAAAGTGGGCGAAGGACATGAACAGACACTTCTCAAAAGAAGACATTTATGCAGCCAAAAAACACATGAAAAAATGCTCACCATCACTGGCCATCAGAGAAATGCAAATCAAAACCACAATGAGATACCATCTCACACCAGTTAGAATGGCAATCATTAAAAAGTCAGGAAACAACAGGTGCTGGAGAGGATGTGGAGAAACAGGAACACTTTTACACTGTTGGTGGGACTGTAAACTAGTTCAGCCCTTGTGGAAGTCAGTGTGGCGATTCCTCAGGGATCTAGAACTAGAAATTCCATTCGACCCAGCCATCCCATTACTGGGTATATACCCAAAGGACTATAAATCATGCTGCTATAAAGACACATGCACACGTATGTTTATTGCGGCATTATTCACAATAGCAAAGACTTGGAACCAACCCAAATGTCCAACAATGATAGACTGGATTAAGAAAATGTGGCACATATACACCATGGAATACTATGCAGCCATAAAAAATGATGAGTTCACGTCCTTTGTAGGGACATGGATGAAATTGGAAATCATCATTCTCAGTAAACTATCGCAAGAACAAAAAACCAAACACCGCATATTCTCACTCATAGGTGGGAATTGAACAATGAGAACACATGGACACAGGAAGGGGAACATCACACTCTGGGGACTGTTGTGGGGTGGGGGGAGGGGGGAGGGATAGCATTGGGAGATATACCTAATGCTAGATGACGAGTTGGTGGGTGCAGCGCACCAGCATGGCACATGTATACATATGTAACTTACCTGCACATTGCGCACATGTACCATAAAACCTAAAGTATAATAATAATAATAATAATAATAATAATAAAAAAAAAAAGAAAGACTAAAAAAAAAAAAAAAAAAAAAAAGAAATATAAACATTGAAGACACCTCTAATGAAGGCTCAACCTTTTATTAGAAACTGGAGGAAAGGTGATCTTTGTTATGCAGCGACCAAAACTCAGCTGAATTGTGCCCTAGAGTTGTGTGGACAGCACCCCTTGTAAATGATAAACTTGGTTATTTAGCTAAGGAGATTTCCAAGCAAAGCAGGCCCAAAATGCCATATCAAGTGTACTTATAAGTGATATAATAAGATCCACCCATAGAAGAGGAGAAGGAAATGTGACCACTGAGGCAGAGATGGGAGTGATGCAGACACAAACCCAGGAATGCCAGCAGCCACTAGGAGCTGGGACAGCTCAGGAATGGATATTCCCCTAAACATCCAGAGGAAACATGACCCTGAAGGCATCTTCCTTTCAGACTTCTGGCCTCCAGCGTAGGAGAGAAGAAATTCCTGTTATTTTAAACAACCCAGTTTTGGGTCATTTGTTACAGCAGCCATGGACAATGAACACAGCAGGGGATGGCACAGCCTGGGCCATGTGCTGTCCCAGATGCCAGCCAGCCGACATGATGACCACTCTTCACCAAGCCGTGTGCTTGGTGGCCAGAAGGAAGGATGCTGAAAAGATAGCAATAACAACAGCAACAACAAAATAAAACAGAAGCATTTCTATTCTTCCCTTCACAACTTTTAGGTCTGTCTGAAGCAGTACTTACTAAGCAGTGCTGACTCAGCCATAACTCCCCTTGGGCATTTCTGTTCTTCTCTCACTCTCCCGTCTGCAGTGTTCGCCGCTGACTGCCGCTCCCTCCTTCCTCAATGCTCTCCTTCCTTGGCTCTGATGGCACCACACCCTCTGGCTTTCCCTCTTCTCTTCTCACTTCTCCTTCCTTCTCAGTCTCCTCTGTATGTCACCCTCTGTTAACCAGCCCCTCGATTCTGGGGCCCTTCAAGTGTCTGTCTTGGACCTCCTTTTCCTTTCTCTCCTTCTCATTCTAGAGGATCTTTCTGGAATATCCATTTCTTTCCAGCCCACGCATCGATGGGCTCCCAAATTGAAACTGCCAGCTCAGATTTCTTTTTTGAGCTCAAGATCTATATTTACAACTGCTTACTTTCTATTTTTGGATGTCTCATACTCATCAAACTTAGCATGTCCCCTCTGTACCCTCATCCTAATGGTCCCTCCTCAGTATTCCTTGTCCTAATGATGACTTCCCTCCTCCCTCTGTGGTTCAGGCCAGCGCCCTTGGAGCATGTCCAACCCCATTTCACTCCTCACAATCGACTTCACTTTGTTTACAAGATCTAACTGCTCTCCCTCTGAAATAGATCCACCTGGAGTCACGTCTCTCCATGTTCACCCACTGCCATCATTCTAGGCCCCACCATGGCCTTGTCTCACCCAGGACTTCAGCTCTGACCTCCTGACTGTCTCCTCTGCTTCTACCCTGGCTCCACTCCAGTTTCCACACAATAGCACGAGTGAGCCGCTAAAAATGCAAACACAATCATGTCACTCACCTCCTTGAAACTTGTTCATGGTCCTCAGTAGAGTTTAACGTAAACCCTCATTGGGGTCTATAAGGTCATGGATCAGCTGTGTGGTGGATGCCATCATGTGCTGTCAGAACAGCTTTCAGGAATGGAAGACTTATTCCCTCCACTGCTGGGAGTGTGGCCAGCTGCCAGCCCTCAGGTGACAGCCCCTTTGGGGATTGTCTTTCTTAAGGAGATGACACCCCCTTTCTAGGTGGCCTTCATCCAATGACGAATGGATGATGGGGGAGAATGGTATAGAAGTTCAGCCTTCTCACCTAAACTTGGTTATCGCCAACTTGTCAACTCTGAGAGACAATTTCTGTCAATCCTGCATCTCTACTCAACTTCTCCCTTTGTCCTGTCACACTTCCATCTCTTCCTTCCGTGGGTGTGGATCCCACACACTAATCTCTATCTCAGAGCCTGTTTTCCAGAAACACAACCTGTGGCAATCTACGAAGTGATAGTTGATATTGAGGGAGGTAATAATCCCACTGTCTTTAAATGCTCTAATTATATCCATAATATTGTCATAACTGCAGTCTTTGGGGTTATGTTATAAGAAGGACATTGACAAAGTAAAGAATAATTGAGGAAAATTAGGATGTTGAGGAACTGAAAATAACATCACAAGCCAAAAATTTGATGACATGAGCTTGTTAGCCTGTAGTAGTATGTATTAACTCAGTATGTATATAATCATTATCTTTAGATATTTGAAAACCTGCCAGATAGAAGAAAATGTTACCTCGTGTGGCTCCGGGGACTAGAATTAGTAGCAATGAGTGAGTGCTCCTGAATCACAAGTTTAGGCTCAATATAAGGAAGAAGTTTTTAGTAGCCATATGGCATCCTTGTGAAATAGTGAGTTCATTTTGCTAGACTCGTGTGATCTCACCTTGAGGGTAAAGTAGCAGAGATTCCTGAGCTTGCAGAAAGCATTGAGCAGATGGTTAACTTCTCCATGACAGCATTCTATGAGGATTTCTGCTGTAGGACAGGGTTTTGTAAAGTACCCAAGGAGGTTGATAGGTATAATCTGACCAACGGATTCCATGGTCAAGTAAATTCGCAAAAAAAAAAAAAAAAAAAAAAAAAAAAGGTAATGTTAGGCAAGTCTTTTTACTGCATGATTTCTTAGAGTATTAATATGTCAACCATTCACCATGGAAGTCCCTAGGGGCCATCCAGAACTCTGTATTTTTCAGATCTTGAAATGATTAGTCAAAAGAACAGGGCAAGTTTTCTGTGGAAACTACGTCAAGAAATTCTGCTTTGAAACATTATATTCCTCTGAGTCATTAGTGAGGAGAGGGTAATTCTTAACCCAGAATAATGAAAATATAGATTGCCAAGTACTGAGAATTAGGGCTCCTAAGAATGTAAATACTGGCTAGAAAATTATGAATTTCTCCCTGTTTTACAGAAAGGGCACATTTTGTTACCCTTGCCCCTTCAGTACATGAATGTACCTGCTAACCCCATCCTTGGCAGTGTTAGGATGGACAACAGATAAAAGCTAGAGGATTATCATTTTTATTTATATTATTTATTAGCAGCCACATTAAACCCTTTTCAGTTTTACTAACCATTTACACTTTGAGTTGTTCATAAAGTCCCAGGATAAAAAAATCTTCCTAAATACATTTGCAGACAGAACACACAATTAGGGGAATACTTGACTACTGTAGTCAAAATTCAGATCTTCAGAGAGAAAACAACCCAGCAAATTTTACCAATTTTACATTGACCAGGACCATTTCTGCCTTGTGCTATACAGACACCATTGTCAGTCCCAATTATCCAGCTGCCTAATCAACACTCATAATTAAATTCTCCACACTCACTCCCTTGTACTCAGCACTTCCAGTGACTATGTACCCACTCCAGAAGAAAGAAAGAACCAGTACAGCTAGACTGTTGCTTATCCCCATCTCAATTCTGTGAACTCTTTAATAAAATGCCTGTTCTAAAAGTCGGGTAGTTGGCTTGATGCTTTTCAGTGGTGTGTGGGGTGGTCAAAAAGCTCAGCCACAAAGGTCATGTAGGTTCTATGACCACGAAGCGTGTATCTCTTCCTGTTTCTGGGCCACGGTGCTTTTTGACTGACAGGTGAACTGTTGCCCTTACTTGTAGCTTTAAATAAATTGAAGGGGCAGGAGAAGATGGGAAGAATTGTAGGATTAGCCCATGTTTTCCAGAAATTTTTCAGTTACTATCACCAACAAAAATTTATTAAGTACCCGCCACTTTAAAAGAAACAGGGCAATAGAATAATTTTAAATGATTCTCTTCCCTATGGAGACACTTTTCAAGGAGGAAAAAAGGTAGCAGTTCAAAGTTGGTGGGTAGCATATTAAAGAGAATTGAGCTATTTAAATTAACACCTCGAAGTCCTTCTAAATTCTATGGAGGCAAACCAGAGGATGGTAAATTAAATATTTAATTAATTCATGTGAGAGCTAATAAATCATCTCTAAGCCAAATAAATGATGCATGACTATGGAGTAAGCAAATTGGTTTTACCCATTTTAGGTGCTACCTGTCTATGGCAGCTCATTTTTGGTCAAGAATATACCCCTCCCCACACACATACGCACTCACACACACATACACACATAACACTGCTACCAAACTCTAGAAATCATGTTTCTATGGCAACTACAGCCCATTTTATTGCAGTCATCTTTATACGAAATCAGTTTTAGAAATCCACTGTGATGAAAAGGGGTTTCTGTTCATGCTTGTCCAAATGAAGCTTCCTATACTACATGTGATGACATGTCCTAGCCACTGGCTAGGGCTATATCATGTATCAAGAATCATACAGATATTAGGATTTGATGATTCAGTATTGCATCTGATGTGAACAAAAGTCCTCAGGCACAAGAGGTCACAAAGATGACTCCCTTAAATTACTCTATGCCCAACTGTGCCATCTACAGGCTGGGAAATGCTCCGAGAGTGGTCAAAAATGCCCCCATGCATTTGAATACATGGGAAGCTTCAGGTCACTCTTGGGGGATCTTGCTGCTTCTATGTACTTGAGTGCTTTTCTTGCCTCCCTGTGAAATCTCTCTGTAAGAGGTTTCATTTCCTCCCCAAACCACTGGAGGATCTTGGGGATATGAGAAGTCTGTTGGCAATGTAATTCGGTGTGTTCTTGCATTTAGTGGAATGACTGTGGGGTTTGGGTCAGTGACCCCTCACCCTGCTATTGATTGGATTTATGACCAGAGATAGTTACTTAACCTCCTTGGGTCTCAGTTTCTTCATCTGCTAAATGAGGGTTTGGACTAGGTGACCTATAAAATCTGATTTGGCTCAAAAAATCTGTGACGTTATGTTTAACAAAATCAAATAACTTGAGCAAGTGAGACTTCACATCTCTGGACGTGATCAGAAAGGAGAGTAGAGAACAAGACAGTCTCCATTGCTACAAAACTAAAGTGAACTTCCAAAAATGCAAATACACATTTATACAATTTGTTGTTTTGTTATGAAGAAGAAATGGAACTTTTAGTCAAATGAGACAAAGCTGAGACTATTTTATATTGAGGAGCTTGTGACTGGATGGATGTTTATTCCGGTTCTGCCTCTATGACCTCATTTCTTAGGGAAGACTATACATGGTGAATTTGCAATAGGAAAAGAGCAGGGCAGGAAAAGCTAGATGTGGCCAGAATTCCAACTGGAGAGTTTCAGTAAGCACATCAGAGCTCTCTCTTACCCAATCAGGGAAGCAATAGGAAAATAGGAAGAAAAGTTTACTGTTTAGGTAGTGCTTGGTTCTCCCTAATGGCTCTCAACATGGCTTTAGATGCTTTGAAAGTCCCCTCTTCTACTCCTCAGTTGCCACGAGGCTTCCTGGCATATAAGAGTTATGGATCTTTTCTTCATGATTGCAGTCATTACTGTGGCTGTTAATCAGTCTATCTGCCCTTGATGTCTTCGCTACATGGTGCTGGCACTGCAGAGTTAAAATGTCTCAGCTGCTGCTCCAGTATTTGATTTATGGTGACAGAGGCCACGTTTTGCCATCCCAAAGTTAGAAGAACATGGTGTGACAAGTATGTGTGTACTCATGAGGAGAACAGGACAGAATGTTAAAAACTGAGGCTGTCCTGCAATACTTCTGCTATACCAGATAAAATTGGCAGCTTGCCATTTGTTGTTTTGGTGAAAGAGGAGACCAGTGAGTTTTCCAGTTAGATGATATGATTCCTTCATATGCACCCAGGTTCTTCAGACCACTGTGCCTTGAGTCTCTCTTTGCCTTCCAGATGTATACAAAAGTAGAAGTTTTGGAATCAGGTCTGGAGTCAAAAGATACTGGAGCCAAAGTCTTGTAGTTCCCTTAAGCACCAAGAGAAAGATGATACTGGCTCATGATCATCACTTCCTCTCATGTTCTGGAATGTCTGCCATCCAGGCTTTTCTTACCTGACTAGTCTCTGGACAGTCTCTAGAATGGAAGTTCCACGAGGGCAAGAAAGGTTGTGTATTTTACTTTCTGCTGCATTCAGAGCATCTAGAACTGTGCCTGGTACATAGTAGGTGCTCAATACATATTTGTGGAATAAAATGATATTACCTGATCAAAGACCAAACTATACCAAATTCTTTTCACAAATGTGCGATAATATTAGAAATAAGGACACTTTGATCAGAGAAATCTGTGACAGGAAGAAAAAAGATGACTCCTATATTCTTATTAGGTTTCAATTTTGGTTGAATCCCCCTTTATATGTTTGGTAGTATTTAACCGTATTTCCTCCTGAATGACAGAATTCTCAGATGCTTCTTGTTTATTTCTTTGACCTAAATAGCAGTACATAGAAAGGGCAAGAGTCCTTAAGGTATAATGTCAAATGTAGCTGGCATGTAAACCCGTTTCAATCCAATCTATAGTCATTGTTGCCTTGTTTGGGGCATTTTATAAGATATGTCTGTACAATTTTATTAAAAAAATAAATAAAATTGCCACTTCTTCCTTTAAGTCACTTTTGTCCTATTTTATTTTCCACTAAAAAACCCAGTTCAGCTTCAAGTAGTAATAACGGGGTTCCATTTATTTCAAATCACCAAAACCTCAGTGTTATTTCAGTAATGTTATTCCCAGAAAAATCTTGCTACTCTAGAGTGGCAATTTTATGTTTTTCTAAATGATAAAACAAGTACAACTGCAATAAAATTTATGTATTTGAACTTTCCAATAATTTAGACAAGGACTTGGGCTAAAGTTTAGTTTTATGATGCCTTGGAAAAAAGGATTTGTTTAATTATTATGGCAAAAAATTTAACTTATGTAGAACAGTTACTAAGCAACCTAAAAGCACATTAATATTAACAAATATGCAGGTAACACACTCTTTTCTATATATTAAACTAGATTCCCCAAGGAAGTACACTAGACAGCATCATTTATCTGCTTTAAATGACTGTGAAAGCACTTCCTGCATGTGTATGATGCTTTGTTGTACAATGTACTAAACCACTGCATGTGATATGTTTTATTGTCACAGCAACCCTGTGAGATAGGCATCATGCCTATTTTACAGAGAGGGAAGCAGTGGCTCAAAGAGGACAATGGACTAGTCCAAGGACACATGACATAGCCAAGCTGGGACTTCATTGAACATAGGTCTTCAGATGGATAATCCAAAGTTCACTCCACCACAACACAGATGCCGGTAATGGTTTGAATATGCTCTGTAATTTAGACTTTTCATTAATCTTGACAGGCCAATTAGTTTGAATTAATGTGTTTTCCCCAAATCAGTGAATAGAGTCAAGAAAAGGGTTGGATAAAGATAAGAAGTATAAAAGCAATAATTTTCATGATTATTAAACAGTGATGATAAGAAACAATTCTACTCAGAGGGGTTTTAGAATGTTCTTATGTTTATCTTCACAAGTGAACCCTACATTTGGGAAGGACCTTATAGATCATCAGTCACTTCCAACTCAGGAGAGAAGCCCAGACCATGTGAGTATCTTGCCTTGAGACAAGGAGTAGGAGAACGGCAAGGATGACTGTGACCTGGCTTTATTTGTTCCTGTTCTCTACAAATGAAGGAGTGCAAAGAATAGGAATTAGTCAGGAAGTGTGTGAAGCTGTGTGTTGTGGTGGTAGGAATAGTACAGAATGTGAAACAGCAGACCTGGGTTCTAACATTTTTCTGCACCTAAAAAATACCGAGTAACAAACAGCTAACAAATCACTTATTTAAAGTGAAAGTAAGATGTTGTTGTTGTTTTTTCCCACCTACATAATTTTGTTTCCTTGCATCCCTGTTTCTTTTTCCTTCATTGTTCTTTTTGTCTGTATTATAGAGGTAGTTTACATAGTCTCTTTCTTTTTCCCAAGCACCTTTTTGTAATAGCTGTAAAAATCTATGATTCCATAATCATATTGTTTATAAAATCAACTTGTAAATGCCTTACTGACTTTAAATATTGATAACTATACATTAGAACATTATGAAGTGAGGAGGATATAAGAGTATAAGTCAATCGGGTATTTACAATAGCAGTTCTCAACTGGGGTCTATTTTTACCCAACAAGAGACATTTGGTAATATCTGGAGACTTTTTTATTGTCAAGATTGGTGATGGGGTAAGACACTATTTAGAAGACAAGGATGCTACTCAACATTCTACAATGCAGAGGACAGTCTTCTACAGCAATAAATTATCTGGTACCACCTGTCAATAGTGCCAGTGTGTGAAACTGTGGTTTAGAGCATTATTTAAGAAAAACAATTCCATAGACTTTCACTGAAAGCCAACTGTGTTCCAGGAACTGGATAAACAGAATTGATAACACAGTTTTTGCCTTCAAGGAGCTCACTGTTTCTGATGTGTTAAGTCCTCTTCCATCATTTTTCTATAATAATACTCTTGCCTTTAAAAGTGAACAAAGATTGGTCATAACTCCTACCAGAACATGTATGAAGAGAAGAAGGTCATAATATTTGGTCTTCTCTCTAATGAACAATAAGGTCTTAACTGAATGGGTTTAAATAGTAATAGTCTTATAATTCATCCCCACTTTTGATCCAAATAGTTTGGAAGAAAATATATTTTAAAAAATTAATAAATTACCATGTGAGGAAAGTAATACATATTTATGACATAAGTTTATAAAATAATAATGTCATTTCTACAACTCTGCTGGAAAAGGACTATTTAATGAGTAGATACCAGAGCATAGTTTACAGATTCTATTTTAAATAGAAGAGACAGGAATGAAGAGGTAAATGTCTGCTCATCTCTATAAAAGATAGTCTACTTTCCTGAACAGAACTGAATGCTAAAGAAATGCAGATCCTGAAAAATCAAGCCTCTGATTTATTTTTCACTTAAATAAACTACCAGTGGGAAAGATTTCTGTTTTTTTTAATCTGACAATACAATAAAATTTTATTTGAGGACTACAAAAAAAAAAAGGAATTAGTACAGCTTCAGATTCCTCCACAAAGCCTCTAAAAACACTAGAGCAATGCTTTCAAAGTCAGAAAGAAAATTATTTTAAACTTAGAATTTCAATACTCAGCCAAACTATCAGTCAAGGGAAAGGGTAGAATAAAGAGATTTTCAGACATACAAAAATTTTATTCTCATATTTTCTCAGGAGGCTCCTGGAGGGCGTACCAAACCAAAAGCAGAAAGCATATCAAGAAAGAGGAAGGGTGCATACAGAAAACAAAGTGTACAAACACAGGTCAGGAAAAAGGATTCCCAGATTTTGGTGAAGGAGGATCCTAGGCAGAAAAGACAACTAGTCCAGATTGGAGAGTTTCAAACATTTGTGGCCAAGGACAACATAAGGTTCCATACTCATGGCCATTCTTTCCAGGTGGGTATAATGAAAGTCAGCGAATTGATGAGATCAGATCCTCAATGATTAGACAATAAAATATATTTCTAATATAAAATTTACCCTAAAGCTTAGTGCCTCTCCTATAACTAATATCACAGAGTCTTCTACCCCTATTGAATATACTACAAAACATAAGTCACCTGAATGCCAAATATATAGTCAGCCCTCTGTTATCTGTAGTTTCCAAATCCACAGATTCAACCAATTGAGTATTGAAAATATTCAAAAAAAATCATAATACAACAATAAAAATAACGGATAAAAAACCAAGACAGTGTAACAACGGTTTATATAACATTTACATTGCGTTAGGGTACTGGATGTAATCTAGAGATGATTTAAAGTATATAGGAGAATGTGCATAGGTTATATGCAAACACTATGCCATTTTATATAATGGACTTGAGCATCTGAGGATTTTTGTATAGGAAAGTAGGGGGATAAGGAGGAGTGGTCCAGAAACCAATTGCCTGAGGATACAAAGGGATGCCTATGTATATAGTCCTGGTCACAAGGTAAGACATTCACGTGGTCTGTGTATGTGTGTTTGCATAAAATATTTCTGGAAGGACTCATAAGCTAGTAACAGGTTGCTTCAAGAGAGAGGAACTGGGTGGCTATGGGGTTTAGGAAGGGGAGTTTTCACTATGTGTTGTATATCCTTTTGGTTTTTTTAGTTTCTTATTATATGGAAAAAAATAACATAATAAAACACATCTCCTTCTCCCTCAAATCACCAATTCAACAAGGATGCAGATGACTTCTCCATTTGATTGGTCATAAGTGAATGTGGGTGCCCTGAAGGAAATGATTCTCACTGCCCTGTGTTTTTTTTCTTTCCTCTAGTTAGCTCAGAGGAATCTGTAATGCTAGCTCAAAGATATGATTTCAATATGTATTTCCAGTTTGTCTCCTGAAAGGTGGTTCCAGTATACATAACCACCAGCAAAGGATCAAGAAAACCCATTTCCCTACACCTGCTAGACTTACCTTTTTATTGCTTTTACATTATTACATTACTTGGAGATGAAATTACTGAGCAATACTAAGAAATGTGTTTTCTGTTTGGGGTTTTGGTGTTAATTTATCTGGACAGCCTGAGTTTTTCACAACCTGGTGGCCCACTGGCTCCTCAGTGCAAAATCCCAGCTTGTGGCCAGGCTCCACATGCTCTTTCTGTACACCTTAGGATTTTGTTGTTTCAGAACCAGCAGAATATGAATTTCCCCATGTAGTATTTGTATAGTAGAGCTCAACTGCTCTGCAAGATAGACAAAATCAACTTGGCCACCGATGGCAACCTTATAAGCATAGCGGACATTTATCATCTACTGGATTGCTTAAAACATTCTAACACTGCACAAAAATTTCTACTGCTGCCTTTGCCAGCAGCAAAAGCTCAACAGTGTCTAAATAATGGTTCTGTCCAGGAGCAGTTGAGATGCCATTGTGAAAGCTCTCAGAGAGTCAGGCATTGACTGGCTTGTTTTGCATGGCAGTGTGGATTCTACGCAGTATGGTGTAGCAGAGACAATGTGGGTTTTAGAATCAGCCCCGTCTGATTTGCACTTCATTTCCACCTCTAACTGGCCATATAACCTGGGGAACTTGCTTTCTTTGAACCTCAGTTTTCTTATCTCTAAACTGGTAATTATAATAGTTATTTTACAGGGTTGAAGTGAGGATTAAATGAGAAATGAGACACATATGCAAAGCACCTGGCTCATGGCAAGTATACATTTAAATAAAGTGAGTTAACTCTTTTAGACAACAAATTAATACTTTTTAAAGCACTTAAAACAGCGCCTAGCTCATAAAAAGCCTTCAGTGAATATCAGTAATAATTCCTCTTTTTGGATCCTGTAGTGGATAGCTTCACTGAACTGGAAGTATTCTGTAATGAGTTGATCAAGTAGCGTCTATATTGAAGTTCTTCTACATGCTCAGACTGTGATAAGGTCAAGAAGTACAGTGCCTTCCTCAGGTAATGTACAGTCTAGTTGAGACAACATATAGACATTAAAGAGGTTTTCCAACAATAAAAAGCATGTTATCTGAAGCAGTAAGGGAATGGGTCAGATCACAGAGGCTATGGAGATTCAAAGGAAGGAGAGAGGAGAAGAGAGAAGGAGAGAGACAGAGAAAGAAAGGAGGGAAAGGAGGCAGGCGGGAGACAGGGAGGGAGTAGAATAGAGAGAGCGATCTGTTCTGCCGAGGCAAGGGCAGGCAGGGAATTTGCACTGCCCTTTGAAAGACTTTAAAGGGAAGAACAGAGAGATGAAGAGGAGGATGGTTCTATTCCTCACAGAAGAAACAGTAAGAAGGCATGTTCTGGAGCCTTGAGTGAACAGTCAGAAGGAAGCAGAGGGAAGCACACATGGTTGCATAATTTAGGACACTCTTGGGGAGGACTTTGAACCTCAACAGCAAGAAGCCACCAAGGATGGCACTTTGCAGGCAAAATAAAATTCAGCACAGGAATCTTATTTTCTCCTAGACCAACTGGCTGACCTTTAGGAGTTTTGTTGCAAAGTTTGATGAATCATTCCATGGGAATCTTCACAGATAATGAGAATCAGGTCAGCTGAGGACAACTGAAATAAAAAATTGTAGGCATGAACCTGACCAGTGTGAATTACAATGAAATTACTAAGTATATAATCATCATCCGCTCACACAGTGTTCATTCTATAGAGACTGCCAAAGGGGCAAAAGTTCCTGTATTCAATTGCATTGCAGAGTCCTAGAATGAAAAAAGAAAACTTAGAGAAGGTTTAGTCAAATTCCACCCAATGGAAGACTTTTCTTTACAACTGTGTAGAGAAAATACCTTGAATTAAGTCCCCACTTAGACACTTTGAATGGTTTTGGGGACAATGGCTATACTGTGTAACTTTTATTGAGTGCTAGTTAATATGCACTGTCACTGTGCTGAGTGTCTTACTTACTCAACCTAATTGAAATCTCTCAATCCTCACTTGCAAACATGTTTCTGTTATTATCCCCATTTAAAAAATAAGGCTTAGAGGAGTTAAATAACTTGCCCAAGGTCACACAACTAGGGAGCAGTAGAGTCAAAATTTGAACCTGGGTGGTTCACCCTCACAACTTCAGCTCTTAATCAGATTCATCTTGCATTGATCTCCCTTAGCGGAGTTAAGTCATTTCTCCTCCAAACCCAGGGAGGGACGTGTTGCCACCCAGTGGTACCATACAATGAGCCACACAGTAGATCCCTACAGTAGAGACTTTCAATGGAGTTGGTGTGAATATGAAAGTGTAGTTTGAAAAGGCCACCCTCACTCTCAGAGCACTTTTCTAGATCTCTCCTTCCCCACCCCCAAACATTAGGCAACATCAAGGAAGAAAAGTCTAATTTTTTAAAGCTAATTTATATGGTTAAAATATTTAATTATTTTTCCCATGAAAAAGAATCCTGTGAAAACAAAACCTTCTATGTGACTAGTACAGTTTCTATAAAATAACCTGGCATCTTGATGTTTTAGAATGTGAAATCAACAGTAACATTGCTTTTTAAAATTTCCCTTGCAAGCAGAAGACCATGTTTTGGGGATCACATAACAATCACATGCGATTGATTATATTTCTTCATTTTCAAAAAGGAAACTCCAAAATCTAACCATTACAAAAAAAGGCACCATTTTGCCTTTTTCTTCTACATTGCAATAACTATGTTGCATTAGGTGTTTGTTCAGCTACAACTTTAAAGACTATCTCCTCTTTGTAAATTATACCTCTATGTAGAATAAAGAACAGTTGGACATTTGCTGAGCAGCTTTGAGTACATTGTTAAGATTGTCATTAGGGCAGTTCACAGCTTACACAGTAAATCTAATTCCTTCAGAGTTTCTTTATGAGTCAAGGAATGTAGGTAGAGCTCTGTGAGACATGCATGCATGTGGCTCTGGTAAGCTCAGTTAGCCTCCCTCTGTTCTCTGCTCCTGACCTTCACCTCTACGTCATCAGTCAGCTAATAACAACATGACATAGGCCAAAAGAAAGACCCTAAATAGGCCAGCACCACTCCTGGGAATGGCATGAAGTTCAAAGCCTCTCCATAGAAGGACCATAGCATTATCTTCAGGATAAGAGGACCATAGTGTTATCTTCATGGATAAGAGGCACTCCAGGTATGGTGTACTTCTGAATTTATAGAGCTACAGATGTAAAACACCATTTTCTATGTTTAATTTGTGAGATTAGCTGTGTATGTTTGTTTTTATTAAATAGGGTGCATAGAAGAGTATTACATATATAGCACCACTTAATACTTAGCAAACAAAAGTAAAAAGGGTATGGCTAAGGCATCATATAGCTGGAAACTTGTGTCACATGTTCCACATTCTTAGTTTTCTATCTTATTATGATTTTTTCTTAAAAACAATAAATCATGGTAACTTTTTGTCCACTATTAATCCTATATTTTTTTCTTTGAGAAATCCCACATTGTACATTGATATTTTGATGTCTATTTTTCCAATAAGGCTTCCATTATTTTTATTGAAAGTCTGTGCATTGGCTTCTAATTGTTACACATTGTGAGGCTTAATCCTATGCCTTAAATGACAGGTCACCTATTTTAAGTTTAATTAGTATGATTACTATGACATAGAAGCCACTTATGAATATGTTAAACATCTCATGGGCACAGACATGAGTTCTGCACAATTTCTTTCATTACTCAAAACCACTCAACATGGAGATTTCCTACCGTACTATCAAATTAACATATGGCTTTCTTACCTTTGTATTCTTCCAAGTCCAGGAATCAAAAGCAAATGTTCTTGCTTCCCCAAGTTACTTTGGTATAGTACCTGAGGGATATTTTCACCTTACATTTATACCTTAAATATTTTCTGGTACTCTCCCCTTTTTGGTCCATCATATTTCAATTCTATTAAGTTTTCAGAGACATTAATCAGGCTTGGGTTTTATCATTAGAATGTATCATTTTCATGGCTGTTCAGCATCAGGAAAGCTTTTTTTGCCCTACTTAACTAAAGTTTGCCTTTCGTGGTGCATGATCATTATTCCAAACCCATCTTCCTCTCCCTCAGCCTGACATGGACGGATATCCCCATACTTAGTAGAAAGACTTTCATTACATTAGTTCTGTGGTGGTATTTGGAAGCAAATCTGTTTCTCACTGGATTGCTTCCTAAGATGAAATATAAACCGTCTCTTATGGAGTATACTATAATGTCATTACAGAATATGTCTCCTATTTCATACATGAGTATAAAGAAATCAAAGACTTTGAGATCTGTAGCCTTTCAAGATTCCAAACACTTCTCTGGTGGTAACTATTAGTTGAAACCTTTGATGAAGGGAAAGAATCTAAACATGACCAAAGAAACAGTCACAGAAAGCATTGAAAAGAATTCTTATATCATGTCTAGAATATGACATATTATGTTGTTTTCTTAAAAAATAAGTAACACTGGTACACATTTTAGACAATAATACTTTTGTCTGCCAAGAAAGAAAGGGTGTTTTCCTAACAATCTAGACGTGTGTCACAAGAGAAATATTTCCACAAATAAAGGGTCCTATGTTTCTCAGGCTCTAGAATCTGTTCATCTTTCTTTTCCCTTTCTTTCTTTTTAGCATAAATATTAAAGGCAAAACTGTAAATAAAACAAATTTCAAACAATGAAACATTTTAGACAAATTTTTGGAACTAATATTAACATAAAAGATATTTTACATTGTTAATGTTTAAACATCTTAAAAGTGCTCACAAATCATTTTCACCTTAACATTATTGTTTATATCACAAATACTTTCTAGTCCACATTATATGGGTATATAGGTTTTAGATTTAGATGTCTTTTTGCCTATGTAGAATTATGTTTCTGAAAAAATTTCTAGTTGATAAGACTTCTACTGGCAAAATCACAGTCCGATAGGAGACTATCAGGGATTAGGAGATATTAATAAAATGTCACTAAACATATATTCTTAAAAATCACATTAAAATTTCTAGAAGTGTTCTAGAAATTTCTCTATTATCTATTGCTGTGTAACAAATTACTCCAAAATTTAATGCTTTGAAACAACAGACATTTATTATCTCACAGTTTCTGTGGGTCATGAATTCAGGAGCAGCTTAGCTGGATGATTCCAGCTCAGGGTCTTTCCTGGGGTTGTAATCAAGATATCATCAGAAGCTGCAGATATCTGACGACTTTTGGGGCTGGAGGATTTTCTTTCAAGCTCAATCGCATGGCTGTTGGCAGAAGGCCTCAGCTCTTTCTCACATGAGCTTCTTTTAAGGACTGCTTGAGTGTTCTCATGACATGGTAGTTGTGTTGTCTATGACAAATGATCTGAGGGAGGGTGAGCAGCAAGCCACACGCCTTTATGTCCTAATCTTGGAGGTCACACACCTTCACTTCCACCCCATCTATGCATTAGAAGTAAGTAACTAAGTCCAGCCCATACTTGAGGGAATTAGTCTCCATCTTTTGATGATAGGGATATCAAAGAATTTGTGGACAAATTTTAAAACCATCACAATTTCCAACACAAACTAGACCTGTTGCCTTTAAGAAGCCATGATCTGACCCTTCTTTCAAAATACCACATTTATCTAGGAAGCATGTGTGAGCATTGCATACACTAAAGCTGATTCTCCTTCAAGTTATAAATCAAGTGAAATATGAGGGTCTTCAAAAATTCATGAAAAATGCATATTATGAAAAAACTATGTACAGATTTCAAAGAATTTTGTGCCAAAATAAACTTGTACTAATCTGTTATAACATATCTGAACAGGACATGTTAGTTTGATATCTAGTTTGAGGCACTAAGAAGGATAAGACATCAGTTTGAAAAGAGCCCCTATCAGAGTAACATGAGTAATATGAATTCTGCTAAAACTGAAGTCAGAACAAACATCAAATTTATGGTGAAGCTCGGATGGAAGAATGGTGAAATCATTGCTGCCTTACAAAAAAGTTAATGGAGACAATTCCCCAAAGAAGTCAGCAATTTACAAATGGATAACTTGTTTTAAGAAGGGATTCGATTATATTGAAGATGAAGCCCATAGCAGCAGACCATCCACATCCATTTGCGAGAGCAAATTCATCTTATTTATGCCCTAATTGAAGAGGAGCAACAATCAACAGCACAAACAATAGCCAACACCATAGACATCTCAATAGGTTCAGCTTACACAATTCTGACTGAAAAATTAAAGTCCAGCAAACTTTCATTCAATGGGTGCCAAAACGGTTTGTTATCCATTATAAGCAGAGCAGCTGCAGACAAGAATAGAGCTTTCGATGGAAATTTTAGACAGGTGGAATCAATATCTTAAAGCATTTCTTGGAAGAATTGTAACAGGAGATGAAATATGGCTTTACCAGTATGACCCGAAAATAAAACACAATCAAAGCAATGGCTACTGAGAGGTGGGAGTGGTCCAGTCAAGGAAAATAAGGACCAGTCAAGAGCAAAGGCCATGGCAACAGTTGTTTCGGGATGCTCAAGGCATTTTGTTTGCTGACTTTCTGGAGGGCCAAAGAACAATAATATGTGCTTATTATGAGACTGTTTTGAGAAAGCCAAATCCTTAGCAGAAAAACACCTGAGAAAGCACCACTACAGAGTCCTCCACCATGATAATGCCCCTGCTCATTCTTCTCATCAAATAAAGGTGATTTTCTAGAGTTTCAGTGAGAAATCATTAGGCATTCACCTTGATTTGGATTCCTGATTTGGCCCCCTCTGACTTCTTTTTGTTTCCTAATCTTAAAAAATCTATAAAGGACACCCTTCAGTTAATAATGCAAAAACAAAAACAAAACAAAACAAAACTACATTGACATGGTTAAATTCCCAGGACCCTCAGTTCTTTAGGGATGAACTAAATGGCTGGTATCATCACTTACAAAAGTGTCTTGAACTCAATGGTGCTTATGTTGAAAAATAAAGTATTTGTTTTTAATTTCTATCTTTGAATTCAATTTCACAAACTTTTAAAAGTCTCCTCATATGTCTCTTTAGTAACTTTTTCTAAATTAGCCATTAATTGGCTTAACATTTAATGTCTTTTGCACTTACATCCCCCTTTGTTTAATTTTTATAAGTCTTAGTAAAATGCTGTATGTAACTGCCAGGAATTTTAACACAATGTCAGTACACTTATGGGTGTATATTGGGGTGGGGTGAGGTGCTATCATCTATCCTCATACTGAGGTGGTGGAACAAGAGACTCCTTTGCCTGTCGTACTGCCTAGACCTGCCAGTGTTGTCTAGGAAGGGATGATTCTTGTTGCCATATTATTTTATTTATGACAACAAAAAATGATCATTAAACTGTTTAAGGGAAATGAACTGAAATTTTGTTGCAGAAATATAAAATCACACTATTCTAGTACCGTAGCTGGCTAAATTACAGTTGAAGGATTGTGTTTTGTTTTTTCTAACATTATTTTGTTAAAAAAACTTTTTGTATATCTTCAGCCTTCACGTTTATCACTTTAATGGCTCCATAATGATCTCTGGAGATGATATACCATAGATATATAACCATTCCCTAATTGTTAGCTATTTGTATTGTTTTTGATTTGTCCTCCCACTTTCACAAATAATGTTGCTACAAACATCTCTCTCTACAAATAGCTTTCTTCTTCCAATATTTCAATATTTTCCTTAGGGTAAAGTTTCCCAAACTGAATTATTTAGTCAAAGGATATGTGCTGGTTTTATTTTTTTAACATTTTATTATGAAAATTTCAGATGTATACAAAAGTGGAAAGAATAATATAATGCGCTGAATGTACCTATCCTCCCAGCCCCAACAATGATCAGTTCATGGCCATTCTTGTTCAAATCTGTCTCCGTCTACTTCTTCCTCACTTTGCCCTCTGATATGGTCTGGATGTATGTGTCTACCCAAATCTCAGGTTGAATTGTAATTCCCAGTATTGGAGGTGGGGCCTGGTGGGAGGTGATTGGATCATGGGGGTGGATTTCTCATGAATGGTTTAGCACCATCCCCTTGATGCTGTCCTTGCAATAGTGAGTGACTTCTCATGAGATCTGGCTGTTTAAAAGTATGTGGCACCTGCCCCCCTGTGGCACCTGCCCCCCTCTTGCTCCTGCTTTCACCATGTGATGTGCTGGCTCCCCCTTTGCCCTCTGCCATGATTAGAAGCTTCCTGAGGCCTCCCCAGAAGCAGATGTCCCTACGCTTCCTGTAGAGCCTGCAGAACCATGAGCCAATACACCCTCTTTTCTTCTTGAATTACCCAGCCTCAGGTATTTCTATATAGCAATGCAAGACCTAATATACTCTCCAAACTGGGTTGTTTTGGAGCAAATCCCAGACATCTGTCATTTCAAGTATGATAAGTTTTTGAATCAATACTGATTGTTTAATTGTCCTCCAGAAATTCAAGTGAATTTTCAATCTTAAAATCCAAATATGATATGACACCAAAAGAACAAAACATAAAATAAAGAATTGGTATATTAGACTTTATCAAAATTGAAAATTATGCTGTGTGAAAGATTCTATTATGAGGATGAAGAGACAAAATTACATATTTGGAGAAAATACTTGCAAATCACATACCTGACAGAGGACATATAGATATCCTATATTGATGTATATAATATATAAAGAACTCAAAACTCAACAAAAACACACACACACACACACACACACACAACTCTAGCAATTCAATGAGAAAATGAACAAAATACATAGAGACATTTCACAGATGGCAAATAAACAAATAAAAGATGTTTAACATCACTACATCAGGGCAATGCAAATTAAAAGTTCAATGAATTGTCACTACACACCTATTTGAAAAGCTAAAATAAAAACTAGTGACAATATTGAACAGTTTTGAGGATGTTAAAAACCGAATTTCTCATATACTACTGTTGGAAAGTAACATAGTATTTAGTCATTCTGAAAAGTAGTTCACTAGTTTCTTTAAAAAAACAAAAAACCTAAATATACACTTGCCATACAACCCAGCAATCACACTCCTGGGAATTTATCTTAGAGAAATAAAAACTTAAGTCCACACAAAAATCTGTGTATGAATGTTCATTGTAGCTTTATCTGTAATAGCTAAAAAACAGAAAACAACCCAAATATCCTTCAATAGGTAAATGATTATATAAACTGGTACATCCATATTCAGCAATAAACAGGAATAAATTAGTGAGACTTGCAACAACTTGGATGGATCTCAAGCCATTGTCTGAGTGAAAAAAGTCATTCTCAAAAGATCACATACTATATGATTCCATTTCTATAACATTTTTGAAATGACAAAAGATCACATGAGGAGGTTTTCATGGTGATGGAATAGTTTTGTGTCTTGATTGCCATGGGGGTTCCAGGGTAATCACATGAGCTATTCACACACATTTTACTGATATCAACTTCCTGGTTTTGACGTTGTACTATAGTTACATAAGGTGTAGCCATTAGGGGAAATTGGGTGAATGGTATATAGAACCTTTCTGTATGATCTTTGCAACTTCCAGTGAATCTATAATTATTTCCAAGTTAAAAGTTAAAAATTCACATATAGATTTTTTGCTCATATGTTTGAGTTTGAATGGATTTAATTGGAGCATAAAGACCTGCAGTGCTGAGGGTCTGCTCTTGCCATGGGGAAAACTACATAACAACTATCTCTTTAGAGTTTCTTAATACTGTTTTGAAACAGCCCACTTGTGGTAGAAGTTGGAGGACATTGCTTCATACTGAACTGACTTGAGGAACACTTACTTGCCAGGTCTGGCAGATCTTCCTATCAAGATGGGGATTTGTCAGGGTATTTTGTGAGTGGATGTGACAGAAATCATGAAGAGTGGCTCTTTTCTGTTTGCGGAAAGTCATTAGGAAGTCTAGGAGAAGGCCCCGGGGGGAAGTGCTTTTACTTGTCCATGTTTATTACAGTGGAAGCATGGAAAAACACTGCCAATTAAGCTGCATATAGTTTGGAACTCAACATATGAATGCTCAGACTATCAAGTCAGGCACAGATACATGAGAGACCTAGAAACGTGAGTGGGAGGGAAACATGCAATATAAAATATTTAGGCAGTCTTATGAAGGTAGCAAACTTAGTTAAGAGGAAATATAGATACTGTATATGCATGTGCACACACACACAAATACACAAGAACACACACATGCATACATGAGCACACACAGATGACTGCATATGCCAGGAAACCTACATATGCAGTTTGGCTCCCACTGAAACTATCCTAGCAAAGACTGAAGCAACAACAAACCCTTAGTCTTCAAATCCAATAGGCTTCTTTCAGGCTTCCTGTTGTGCTTTTAATGATATTTTATACTGACGACTTTCTTGAGATTCTAGACTCTCTTTGGCTTTTGGTGACACCACTCTGTCTTAGTTCAACTTCTGTCTCCTTAGTTACTCTTTCTCAGCCTCGTTTTCAGGCTTGTCTTTCTCTGTCATCACTTATATATGCCATCACTTTTGGTCCTTAGCACTCTTCTCTGCTTACAAAGTCTCTCTGAGGACTCATTGTTGGTGGTTTCTATGTCCATTGCTATGCTGATGACCTCCAAATCTCTATTTCTAGCCTCACCATTCCTTTACATTTAAAGACCTACTGCATATTTTCACCAGAATGTTCTATCAGCATCTTCAATTGACTATATTCAAAGCAGAATTCATTATCTATCTTTCCACATTTGCTTCTCCTCCTCCTTCACTCCCCACATTGCTGAACATACTTCAAAAGCACTTAAGTCAGGAATAATGGTATCCAATCTTTGTTTTCATTTCTACCCTACCCAATGATCCCAATGTCTTCTCCATCCGACTCTCTTGAAAGCTGTTGAATCTGTGGTTCCCTCTATGCCCATTCGTCACTGCTCACAGTTCAAGCCATTTTCATTTCTTGCCTGGTCTGTTTCAACCACAGCCTGACTACTCTCCCTGCCCCCACTCATACCTTTTCCCTGTCCACTCCATCTATCTTTCATACTTTCACCCATGAGTTTTCTAAAGCATACATCTGTTTATAATGCCCTTTTGTTGAAAGCACATCAATGGTTTTTCATTGCTGACAAGATAAATTTCCTTATCCCTGAAGACTCAGATTTTCACCTCCTGCATGAAACTTTTCTTGACCCCCAAATTCACTTGGCTACTCCCTCCTTTGGGCATCCTATACTACCATCTACTGTCTTATCTATGTGTCATTAGTTTACAAGTATGCCTCCCTTCACTGAACTGTGAATATCCTGAGAAAAGGACTAATATCAAACTCGTCATTGAATTTCCAGCACCTAATGCAGTGTCTGGTACATTATAAAAACCTGATCATTACAGCTAACATTTATTGAGCAGTTACTGCATGCCAGGTATTGTTCTAAGCACTCTGCACACACTCACATTTAATCCTTACAGCTCTATGAGATAGGTTCTATTTTTGTCCTCACTTTGCAGATGAGGAAATGTTAATTAAAATATAATTATATGTACTTAAAATGCACTTGGCGAATATTTATCGATTGAAAAATAAGAAGTGGATGAATGCCCAACTACTCAGTGCTCTCCCTGGGAAGAAGACCCTGAAATATTCCTCTGAATTTAGTTCACTGCAGGAAGGCCGCCAGCCCCATATGTCATCCTGGCATAAATGATTGCATTTTATGATCTGGAGAAGGACTGCAACCCATTTCCCATTATTATAGTCCATCTTCTGATTCCCAAGTACACTTGAAGACATATGCCTATAATATACCACTGAACAATTTTCACATAAAGGACACAGATCTTATAGCCTGGTTAGTAGGGTTTTTTTTTTTCTGCTTTTTTTTTTTTTCCTGGGCTGGGGAGTTATGATTCCTGAATTCTAAAGCCAGAGATATATTCAAAGTCCTGTATTAAAAAGTTGCTTCTTTTCTGATATAGTATCTTCATAAACAATTCCTCAGGTAACTCTCTTATCTTTAAGTGGACTCAAGTGCAATACTTGGCACATATTTTGAATCTAAAAGAAGGAGCTCCAGAGAGGGGAAAGGGTTTGGAATCAGAAACCTGAGTTTTGAATCCAAGATCTGTCACACACAAAGCAGATGACTTTGGATGAATTATATAGCTCTTCAGCCTCAATTTCTTCAACAGATCATCAAATATTTGTCAAGCGCCTGTAACAGGCTAGCATGGTGCCAGGTCTTGTATGGATGGGGGCATTATATCTGTGGGAAAGGAGGGTTGTAAAGGTTTATATAGACAGTGTATGCTAAAACATACATGGCAATCGATACCCAAGGTTTTCAGGGTTTTTTTTCTCTTGTACACTGCAAGGACTAAAATGAGTATTTACTATTAGAGGGTAACTCAAATTCTCCCCCAAATCAATTTTAGTTAACAAATTTACAAGTATGAAAGATTATCAGAATAATACTCAAAAACAGAATAATACTCAAAAACAATAGTCTAAACATACATGTGTGGACGTGTAAATATACACAACAAAAGCTTAAAAATTAGTAAGTACATTTTGAATTTTTATACTTTTAAAAGCTTGAACTCCATTTGGCTAGTGGTTGTGAAAATATTACATTATAAATAAGTCTCAGGGCAAGTAAACAAAAGGTGAAATATAATATTGCCTTTGTATATATTTGTGTAGTGTTTTCTAAATGAGAAATGTGGAATTGAAAGGAAAAAATATAAAGAAACAACACAATAATCTAAGCAACACTGCCAAGAGTTTTTTTCCATGTTACAAACATCCACTGTTCTTCATCCCCATGCCCGCCCCATTGTTTATGCTCTTCAAGTCCTTTGATCTGGACTTGTTGGCTGGTAGCTGTCTTTTTTGTTAGCTGGCTTCATGGTAGTTGTAAGTGGTCCTTTTTCATTGCTTTGTCCTGTATCTCACTTAACAGAGAAAATGGTGAGCCCTTCTCTAACACTCTGTCTTTACCACATGCTTCTATAAAAAAAATACTTTTTTTAAGCCTGGGGAATTTTCCAATATTAATAACTATTAATTAGTTTTAAATGTCTCACATCTCAAAGAAGTCCTGAATTTTACCTACATAAAAATTCATTGCATAGCTTGCGTAATTACTTACTGCTTTAAACCAGAGCAAAAAAATTATGAGTTTATGGTTTCCTTGCATGCACGTTAGTATCCCTGCCTTTGTACCCTCTGACACACACATGCACACACACACACACACATAGATTTTCCAAACCAAAAAAAGTGAAATTAATTTTGCTGTCCTCTGGTGCTACACATGAAATTTCTTTATCCTTGTCTATTTTAATGAATTTGTTGCTAAAAATGCCTTTGTATTATTATTTTGCTTGTGTTTCACTTTTATAAGTAGGTATTATTTACACAGCTTTAAAAATATTGCTATTAATGTTATTATCTACATTGCCTATATAACATTGTTGAGTATAAATCTAAAATTATCATGTTGACTTTCTTAAACTGCTTGTTAAGGTGTTATATTAATTCTTATCACAAAAATACTCCTGTATCATATAGAAACATATTTTTTAAATGCTCTGATAATGAAGGCATGATAGCAAGAATATAATACCCTTAACCTGGCAATTCATCACCCAAAAAACAATTTTCCCGGATGATATATTGCCAAGATTCATGCTGCTGGATGTGCATAAAGAAGAGAACACGTATTGTTCTGCAACCACAATCTAGTATTACTAAACAATAAAAAGACAGATGTACCAACAGCCTTTGGATTGACTATAATTATTTAAATTATTTAAAGTATCCTTAAATAACTTCTCCCTAAACTTATTTTCATTTGAGTTTTTGAGACTGCAATCCTTCCTCAAACTCTTTATGTATTGCTTCTCGTCAAATATTAATTTGAGTTCATCCCAATTTTCAGCTTTTCAATGCATTGCATTTCAATTATCCCACAGAAAGCCCTCTCAGTATGACTCAAAGTTGTAAACCAGCATCTTTCAAACTCATGTAAATCTACCTTTCACTCAAAAATGCTATGGAATGGCAGAATTTCAGAACAATCACAGCTGTGCTAAAAATGATGGGGTTTAGCAGCCACCCACTGCCATGGCCACATGTATAGGCAGAATGCTTGTCAGATCTCCCTGAGTAATGGCTTGGTTTTCATACATAGGATTAGGTAATGTTCTTCAATGAAATAAATTTATGTTTGATATTTTTTCATCCCCCCCCAAACATAAAAGCTATAAATAGCCACAACCTTTGAAAATGGAATGGTTTCCTGTGACCCTCAGGCTGAAATTTAAGAGTTTTCTGCCACTGATTTATTCTCAGTCCTGTGGAAACAAGTCACCAGGAATGATTCTGCTGTCATTATTTGTGATTATTTTCAAGCACTTACACTGGTCCCAGTGATCTGCTGTTGTGTCCATGGAAGTCTGAAAGGAAATGAGCATTAGTCTTGTAGAATGAACTCAAATAACTGTCAATTGCTAGGTTGAAAATTATGTATTTCCCAAGAAATCTGTTTTTTAAAAATAGTATATATTTTAATGTTTCTAATTATAAAGAGAATATATCACATAAAAACTCCAGAAAGATGCATAAGAAATTACAAATAGCTATTACCTAGGGAGAATTGGAAATGAGGCATCCAGGGGGATAGAATGAAAACATTATCATTTCTTTTTAAATGTTTATTATGGAAATGTTTTACATAGAAAAAATAGAGTAGTCCAGTGAATCCCCTATGCCCATGATCCATCTTCAACACTTATTAACTCGCGGCCAATCTTGTCTTATCTATACTCCTAATACCTACTGGATTATTTTGAAGCAAATTCCAGACATCATATAATTTAACACACAAATATTAGTGTTTATCTTTAAAATATGAGAACTTTAAAAACTACAAATAAAAATGTGATTATCATATCTTAATATTTTAACAATAACTTAAAATATAAAATAGTCAGTTGCAAAATCCCTCATTCTCTGACAGTGGTTTGTTCATACATGATTTGATGGTGTTTGATTACTAAATCTCTTTTAATCATCTATAACTTTCCCTTCCTTTCTTTTTTTTTTTGTTTTCCCCTTGAAATTTATTTTTAAGACACCAGACAGTCTTGTAAAGTTGCCAATACTTTGGCTTTTGCTGATTGCTTCCATGGTGTCATTTTACAGGTTCCACTATCCCCAGTTTATCTGTAAGCAGAAGGTTAGATCTGGAGGCTTGAGAAGATATAGTTTTGATATTTTAACAAGAA
This sequence comes from Pongo abelii, assembly GCF_028885655.2. Lineage (NCBI taxonomy): Eukaryota > Metazoa > Chordata > Mammalia > Primates > Hominidae > Pongo > Pongo abelii. The sequence goes on along the minus strand of NC_071990.2, from coordinate 89,067,438 downwards.
GACTTCATATACAGTGTTCTAGCAAGAGACAGAAAATGTGATGTTAGCAGAAATTGCCGAACATTGCCTAGATCCATTATTTCAATGGGGATCTGAATGAAGTGAACGAATCATCTATTTAAACAATTAATGAAAGTGAATTTTTAAAAATGAGGAAAGAAAGTAATGCAGCAAAACCCCATCATGTGATGAATGGCTCTCAAATAATCAAACATGCAAAATGACCAGAGCAAGCTTGTGTAACTGGCTCACCTGGTGTTCTGGAAGTCCAACAAGGCCATCTAAAACTGGCCTGGCCCAGGAGTGGCTTGATGCCAGCTAGTGGTCTATGACTGCTCTGATGTAAAAATATATCTGTATATTTTAATTATTAATTTTTGTGGATATAGAGTAGGTATATATATTAATGGGTTACATGAGATATTTTGATACAGGCATGTAATGTGTAATCATCACATCAGGGTAAACAGGGTATCCATGACCTCAACATTTATCCTTTGTGTTACAAACAATCCAGTTATACTTGTTTAGTTATTTAAAAATGTACTGTTAAGTGATTTTTTTTACTGTAGTCACCCTGTTGTACTAGCAAATACTAGGTCTTATTCATTCTTTCTATTTTTTGTACCCATTAACCATCTCTACTTCCCCCGCTACCCTCATCACCCTTCTCATCTTCTGGTAACCATCCTTCTACTCTCTATCTCCACGAGTTCAATTGTTTTAATTTTTAGCTTTCACAAATAAGTGAGGACATACGATGTTTGTCTTTCTGTGCCTGGCTTATTTCACGTAACATAATGATCTGCAGTTCCACCCATGTTGTTACGGATGACAGGATCTCATTCTTTTTTTATGGCTGGATAGTCCTCCACTGAGTATATGTACCATATTTGCTTTATCCATTCGTCTGTGGATGGACACTTAGGTTGCTTCTAAATCTTGGTTATAGTAAATAGTGCTGCAATAAACACAGGAGTGCAGGTATCTCTTCAATATACTAAATTCCTTTCTTTTGGGTATATACCTAGCAGTGAGGTTGCTGGTTCATATGGTAGCTCTATTTTTAGTTTTTTGAGGAACATCTAACCTGTTCTGCATAGTAGTTGTACTAATTTACACTCCCACCAACAGTGTACAAGAGTTACCTATCCTCCACTTCCTCGCCAGCATTTGTTATTGTCTGTCTTTTGGATAAAAGCCATTTTAACTAGAGTGATATGACTTCTCATTGTAGTTTTGATTTGCGTTTCTCTGATGATCAATGATGTTGAGCACATTTTCATATCCCTGTTTGTCACTTGTATGTCTTCTTTTGAGAAATGTCTATTCAGATATTTTGCCTTTTTTTTTTCTTTTGACAGGTCTTACTCTATCTCCCAGGCCCGAGGGCAGTGGTGTGACCACGGCTCATTGCAGTCTCAACCCCCCAGGCTGAAGTGATCCTCCTGCCTCAGCCTCCACCACATCTGGCTAATTTTATGTATTTTTTTTTTTTTAATAGAGATGGGGTTTTGCCATGTTGCCCAGGCTGGTGTTGAACTCCTGGGCTCAAGAAATCCTCCTGCTTTGGCCTTCCAGAGTGCTGGGATTGCAGGCATGTGCCACCACCCCCAGGTGTTGCCCATTTTGTAATCAGATTATTAGATAATATAATAATCTGATTTACTATAGAGTTGTTTGAGCTCCTTATATATTCTGATTATTATTCCCTTGTCAGATGGGCAGTTTGCAAATATTGTCTCCCATCCTGTGAGTTGTCTCTTCACTTTGTTGATTGTTTCCCTTGCTGTGCAGAAGCTTTTTAACTTGATGTGACCCCATTTGTCCATTTTTGCTTTGGTTGCCTGCACTTGTGGGGCATTGCTCAAGAAATCTTTGCCTACTCCAGTGTCCTGGAGAGTTTCCCCAATGTTTTCCTGTTGTAATTTCATAGTTTGTGGTGTTAGATTTAAACCTTTAATCCATTTTGTTTTAATTTGTGTATATGTGAGAGATAGGGATCTAGTTTTATTCTTCTGCATATGGATATCCAGTTTTCCTGCTACCATTTATTGAAGAGACTGTCTTTTTCCCAGTGTATATTCTTAGTACTTTTGTCAAAAATGAGTTCACTGAAGATTAATGAATTTGTTTCTGCATTCCCTATTCTGTTTCTTTGTTCTATGTGTCTGATTTTATGCCAATACCATGCTATTTTGCTTACTATAGCTCTGTAGTATAACCTGAATTCAAGTAATGTAACTCCTGCAGTTTTGTTCTTTTTGATTAGGATAGCTTTGGCTATTCTGGGTCTTTTGTGGTTCTACATATTTTTTTTACTTTTTTAGATGGAGTCTTGCTCTGTTGCCCAGGCTGGAGTGCAATGGTGCGATTGCTGCAACCTCTGCCCCCCGGGTTCAAGCAATTCCCCTGCCTCAGCCTCCTGAGTAGCTGGGATTACAGGCATGCTACCACGCCTGGCTAATTTTTGTATTTTAATAGAAACAGCATTTCACCATGTAGGCCAGGCTGGTGTCAAACTCCTGACCTCAAATGATCCACTTGCCTCAGCCTCCAAAGTGCTGGGATTACAGGCATGAGCAACCACACCTGGCTGCTTCCATATACATTTTTAAGATTAATTTTTCCATTTCTGTGAAGAATGTGAGTGGTATTTGATAAACATTGCACTGACTCTGTAGATTGCTTTGGGTAGTAAGGACATTTTAACAATATTGATGAGGATGATTCTGGGCCCTATGGCTGACTGGAACTTGCAGGACATCAGCAGTAATTCCAGGAAACTTCTAATGAGCTGGTGCCCGTTTTGTCAGTCCAATCTGGAGAAACCAGGTGATACAGTTTGGAAGTATGTCTTCTCCAAATCTCAGGTTGAAATGTGATCTCCATTGTTGAAGGTGGGACCTAGTGGGAGGTGTTTGGGTCATGGAGGTGAATCCCTCATGAATGGCTTAGTGAACTCCCTGAGGTAAAGAGTTAACATAAGTCTAGTTGTTTTTAAAAGAGACTGGAACCACCCTCTCTTTTTGTCTTTCTTTCTCTCTCTCTCTTTTTTCTTTCCTCTCTCTCTCTCCCTCTCTCAATCCCTCTCCCACCATGTGTCACATCTGTTCTCCCCTCGCCTTCTGCCATGAGTAGAAGAGTCCTGAGGCCTTATCAGAAGTGGAGCAAACACCAGCGCCATGCTTGGATATCCTGCACAACTGTGAGCCAAATAAACCCCTTTTCTTTATAAATCACCCAGCCTCAGGTTTTCCTTTACAGCAATACAAAATGGACTAACACACCGGGCTATGAGAATACTGGGAACGACAGGACACACATTTTAAGCTTTCTACTTCTCAAGAAGAGATCGGCACTTCCTTAGCAGGCTTTCCCTCTGTTTGATTTTCCTATCACCGCCACCCCACACTCCCCTTTTCAGCATACTTTTGTTTGAAAATGGGGACTTAGCTGAGGAGTATAGCCAATGGCTAATGGAATTGTAGCCAAATTTATATTGTTATAATAATAATTTTACTGTGTATACAGGTGATGTGAAGAAAATAAAAAGTGACTCATAAACTTGCCACTCATAGACAACAGCTGCTACCATTTTGAAGTATTTTCTTCCCATATTCCTCCAATATTTTAATATATACACCCACATATGTGAAACTAGGCTATACACTTTTAGACCTTGTTTTGGAAAATGAGCCTTATAACATAGGTTGTACTAGGCACTTACTGGAGTGGCTGTCTGTCTTACAAGGCAGCGTTGATGCTACCCACCTTGAATCTTTGCTTGGCTGATTGAGTCAAGCAGAGAGAAAGTAACCAAAGCTGCACCAACCAGATCGCCTTCTAGGAACTGAAAGGAGGCATTAAGAGATGGATGGTGGTTAAGTGGACACATCTGAATCGTTGTGCTCACACCGGAAGAATTGAGAGCTCCTGCTGCTGAGGACTTCAGAGCAACCCCTAGTTGGGTTCTTCTTCTTCTTTTATTTTTATTATTATTATTTTTTTGAGACATTGTTTAGCTCTTGTTGCCCAGGCTGGAGTGCAGTGGCACAATCTTGGCTCCTGCAACCTCTGCCTCCTGGGTTCAAGCGATTTTCCTACCTCTGCCTCCTCAGCCTCCCGCATAGCTGGGATTACAGGCGTGCACCACCAAACACCCAGCTAATTTTGTATTTTTAGCAGAGACGGGGTTTCACCATGTTGGTCTGGCTGGTCTCAAACTCCTGACCTCAGGTGATTTGCCTGCCTTGGCCTCCCAAAGTGCTGGGATTACAGGCATGAGCCACCGCGCCTGGCCGGGTCCTTCTTAAGGCTTCCTCATTCAGCATTTATTTTGGTTCTGTAAGACAGCCCAGTTTCCTTATAACATGATGGTTGTTACTAAAGTAGGATTCTGTTACTTGAACTAAAACTATCTCAACTGATACATCAGTACATTACCACGTATTTCCCCAAAACGTGAATTTTAATGGATATATGGTGGATGTCCCATATATAATCATTCCACTATAACTGATGATTGATTGCTAATGATTTTCAATAATAAAAATAATGCTTTAATAATATACTCAGACAATATATAAACTGTTTACCACATTTTAAATTATTTCCTTAAAAGTTGTTTAAACTTTTATGATATACACTGTAAAACCTAATTGCAAAAGGAGTGATACCAAATTTTCAAAAGTACTTCAAGTTTATAATACGTGTTAGTCTCATTATATCCTTATCACAGTTTACTATAATTTATGAGTCTCTACCAATTTAATAAAAGGGGGAAAGTTATGTCAAGGCAATTTCAGTTAGGGTCTTTGATTGTTAGTGATGTTGAACATTTTGAATATTTGTATATTTTATTTTGCCAATTTATATTCTTTGTTCATTTCTTATAGGGTTATAAATCTTTTTCCTGGTTTGTAAGATATCTCTCCCATGTTCTCTTCTGTAATAAATATTACAAATCTGTCTTTCTTGTTTCTTTCCCTATGTTTGTGTGTGTTTTTTAAATGTATGTATACTTTTAATTTTTAGGTAGTCAAATTTTCAATATTTTCTTTCCTACAGTTTTTACTTTGTTTTGAACATTCCTATATCCTCATTTTTATATAAATTTTCATATAATACTTTTCCTTTTTTTTTTTTTTTTAAGATGGAGTCTCGCTCATCGCCCAGGCTGGAGTGCAGTGGCACGATCTCGCCTCACTGCAAGCTCTGCCTCCCAGGTTCACGCCATTCTCCTGCCTCAACCTCCCGGGTAGCTGGGACTACAGGCGCCCACCGCCACGCCCAGCTAACTTTTATTCTTAAACATTTAAATCTCTGAAGTTTACTTGATTTTGTGATATGGAAAAGATTCATCTTTTTTCTCAAATGAGTAGCTAGATATTTCAATCCTATTTATTAAATAATCTATCACCAATGGCTTTGAAGTAGAAAAATTTATTATGTACTGCTGGGCACGGTGGCTCACGCCTGTAATTCCAGCACTTTGGAAGGCTGAGACGGGTGGATCACGAGGTCAGGAGTTTGAGACCAGCCTGACCAACATGGTGAAACCCCGTCTCTACTAAAAATACAAAAATTAGCCGGGCGTGGTGGCTCATGCCTGTAATCCCAGCTACTCAGGAGGCTGAGGCAGGAGAATTGCTTGAATCCGGGAGGTGGAGGTTGCAGTGAGCCAAGATTGCGCCACTGCACTCCAGCCTGGGTGACAGAGTGAGACTCTGTCTCAAAAAAAAAAAAGAAAATTTATTATGTACTAAAATCATATGTTCTATATTGTCTGATTTTTTTTTACCCACCTCTATGCCATTTCTCCTATTATTTATAATTTTTAAATAAAGTTTATATTTATATTTTTAATCTTTTAATCTCATTAAAATTTTTTAAATTTTTATTTTGTAGGTGTAGGGGGTACAAGTGAAGTTTTGGTACATGGATATTTTGCATAATGGTGCAATCTAGTGTAGCCATTACCCAAATAGTGCACATTGCACCCATTAAGTAATTTCTCATCCCTCACCCCTCTCCTATCCTCTCACATTTCCGTGTCTCCAATGTCTGTTATTCCATACTCTATGTTCGTATGTACACATTATTTAGCTCCCACTTACATGTGAGAACATGCAGTATTTGACTTTTCTGTTTCCGATTTATTTCGCTTTTTCTGAGACAGAGTCTCATTATTTTGCCCAGGCTGGACTTGATCCTGGGCTCAGGCAATCCTCCTGCCTCAGCCTCCAGAGTAGCTGGGAATACAGGTACACACCACCGAACTGGGCTTATTCATTTTTCACTCTATAATATATGTATTTTAAATTCTGACAAGACAAACCTCATTTCTTATTTTTATTTTTCAAAAATGTTGGCTCTTCTCATTAAGTAATTTTTATTTTACATAAGTTTAGAAATGTTTGGCTTTTGTCAAATTCTTTTTGTGTAAGATTTTGTTTGGAAAGAAATTGGCATTTTAATATCATTCAAGCTTTCAAGTACATGGCATCTCTACAATAATTCAAATTTCTCTTATGTCCTACAATAAAATTGATGGTAGTTTAAAAAATATATTGTGGTAGCATATTACTTGATAAGTCTATTCTTCAATATTCAATATATTTGCTTCCACTTGGAATGACTCTTTTAATTCTTTTAACTGAATTTAATGGTATATCATAAAGATATTGATTTCACTATGTTTATGAGAGCTAGCTCAGTTGACTGTCTGGTTTTACAGGAAGACAACCCTATCTTCTATATATAACAGGGATTTTATCTCTTCTCTGGTATTTATGTCTTTCATTTTCTTTTGGTCTTGTTGCATTACTCTTTGATGATACAGACAGTGGTCATTCTTTTCTTGGTTTTTATGCTTTGATGTTACATGTGATGTTGTCTTCAGGTTGAGATTTTATGAATAAATCATACATTTTATCAAATTCAAATAGTGATTGACACATATTTCTTATTTATTCAATTGGTAAAATAAATGTTATTAATTCGGTTCCCGACGTTGAAGTATTTTGGTTTCTTTTCCTGAATCTTACTAGGCCATAGTGTATTATTTTCATTAAAGGAAAAGGTCTTATTTTCCACTACTTTATTAATGATTTTTTGATTCCATATTAATAAGTGAGATCGGTTTAGCATTTTGGGCTACTGTTATTAAGTTTTAGTGTCAAAGTTATGCCACCTTCCGTTGGTCATTTTGATTAGCCTTATGTTATATTTATAAATTGATTTAGAAAAAAATCCCATTTATTTATTTATTTATTATTTCTCTTCATATATTCAAGTCTTGATGTTGGATAACTTTATGTGAGGTGGGGCTCTTTCAGCTGAGAGCTGAAGAATGAATAGGAGTTAGTAGGTGAAAGGTTCCAGAGCTTTCCAGGAAGAACTTTTAAAGAGAGAAGTGGCACAATCAAATTTGCCTATTGAATGGGTCAATTGAGCTGCAGTGCAAAGAATGGATTGTAAGGAGATAAAGAGTGGATGCAGAGCAGTTGACCCCTGAAAAACTGGACAATAAAGCTGACTGTGGAAAGGAAGAAAACTGAGTGGATGCCAATAATACTTAGGGAGTAAAACAGGCCATGCTAATGGAAGATGTATGAGTATCAGGATGACACTCAGAGCTTCCTCAGGGCATGAGAAACCAGGTGGCTATTAATGCCATTTATTAAGACAGTTGAGCACTAAAAAGGATCAAGTTTTGGGGTAGGGAGAATGAATTTCATTTTGAACATGCTCTGTTTGCACAACCTGTATATATCAGTCAAGTTCCATTCAGAAAACCAGAAGCCACACAAGTTCTATTAACAGTATTATAATCTACAGAATTTATTAAATAAGTATTGGAAAATTTTAAAGAACAAAAGGGAAACACTGAAGCAATTCAGAGTTAGGAACAAGAGAAAGCAGCTACTCCTCGTAAGGCTGAGTGGAAAAAGGGAAGAGGCTTGGGTTTTTAGAATCTAGAGCTTGAGGAAAGACCCTACAGAGCTGAGAGGCAGACCACCAAACCTCCAGACTAGCACTGGCTGATGCTGGACTCTTAGGGAGGAGGGGTTGGGGAATGAAGCTGGCTTTGGAGTACAGAACAAAATCTGGAACCAACTGCTGCAGCCAGGGTGAAGAACTATTAACTATCACTGGTGATGCTGGGGCATGCCCTGGCAGAACTAAAGGCAGCCAGTTGGACAAGAAAGAATGTGAACAGCAGAGTTCCAGTCCTAGCATCACAAGAATATAAAAAAGTTGATCTGGAGCTGAAAGAATATGTTAATAACCACCACAATATGTAATATGAAAATGCAAACCTGTAAGCAGTTAGATTTTGTTATCTGGAGCTCAAACAAAAGGTCTTATCCAGAGTCATAAATTTTGAAATGGCCAATGTCTATCCAGATCAGTCCACTGCTTGATAAAAATATAATGCAGGCCACATACGTAATTAGAAATTTCTATTAGCCATACAAAATAATACATTTTATTTAATCAGTATATCCAAAATATTATTTTGACATGTAATCAACATAAAAATACCGAGATAGTTCACATTCTTTTTTATACCAAATTTTTGAAATCTGTGTATGCACTTACAGCATGTGTCAGTTCATGAGCCATATTTTAAGTTCTCAGTAGGTACATATGGCTGGTGGCTACCTCATAGGACAGCATAGCTCTCCTTTATAAGTTTCAGGTATGGATAATAAAACCTAAATAGAGATTACAAAGTGAGAACTGTTATCTGGGCACAAGTTTGAGAAATCCAAACATTTAGAAGCCAGACAAGTAGGATGAGAGACCATGAATGGAGGAATGCCAGTAGAGTGTGGTTCCCTGGAAAAACAAGGATTCAAGAAGGAAGTGATCGACAGATGTGATAAACACTGAAAAATGTTCATTACCTTTAGTGACATGGTGGTTATTGATGGTCTTTAAAACAGTTCCTTCTGAGGAGTAGTGTAGATGGAACCAGGTCAGAATGGGTTGAAGGACCAAGTAGAAGGCTAGAAAATAAGGGTGATAAATATAAATAATTTTGCCAGATTTTTGTAAAGAAGAAGGGGCCATGAAGATGAAAAACAAATAGAATTGGAAGAGAAGGAACAGGGAGTATGGAAAGATGGGAGAGACTTATCATATTTAAGAAGTAATTGAAGAGAAACAGGAGTAAGGAGAGGTTGATGTTGTTAAAGCAAGAACGGATAATTCATAATGTAAGGTTCCTGAGAAGGTGGGAAGGGATGGAAGGAGAAGGGTGAGATCACTAGGATTTTGTGGGAGAAGAAAGAGGTTGTGTTCAGATGCAGGTAGGTTGGTAGACTGAGTAGCAGGAAGTTGAGAGGGTTCCCATCTAATGAGAGAGGGGCAGATAATGTGCTTAGGCGGAGGAGGATACGTGGCTGAATGACCAGGATGGGAGAGAAAACGAATGAACCAAAGAACTGTGATAGGATTACTCAGGACTGTGTATGACACAACAGAAGTTTTTGACCTATAATCAAGTCATCAGTAAACAATAGTAAGCTGTCAACTATTTTTCATGTTTTAAAACATTTTATGTTTTGGTTGCTTTATATTTTATTTTATTATCATGAACTTAATGTATGATTTTGTAAAACAGCATTATAGTGGATATTTTTGCTTTGCCCCTGATCATAACAGACATGCCTCTAGTATTTTATCTTGAAATGTGATATTCTTTGGTGATTTAATAATGTTGAAAGTCTTCAACTTCTAGTTTTCTAATCCTTAAGAAAATAAGAATGGGCTGTATAAAAATCTCTTTCAGCATGTCTATTATCTACCCCATATTTTTTTCTTATTGAATTTATTTAATAGATCTGAATTTTGGGGATAAACTTCACTTGGGTGATTTATAACATATCCTTGAATTTAGTCTGCTAGCAATTTATTTCTGGTTTTGGGATATATCAAAAAGGGATTAGCTTTTCTTTTTGCTTGAGTATCAGAGCTGTGTTGGCTTTATAAAATAAATTATGTAGCTATCTATATCTTTTTGTTCTTAAGAGCAATTTGTGTAGCATTAGCTGTTCTTTGAACATGTGAAAAAAATCTACTTGATTTCAGAGCCACTACTTCTTTTACACCTTTTCTGTGTTAACTACAGGTGTGAGTCTATTTGATTTTGACTCCTTCTTCAGTCAATTTCAATAATTTATATTTTTTAAAAAAGGCTTATATTTCATTGAAATTTTCTAATATTAGCATTGAGTAATACAACACATTGTTTTATAATTTTAAAATTTATGTCTGTCATTACGTTCTCCATATTATTCTCACTCACATCTATTTACTCCTTGTAGTGCTCTTTTCTCTGCAGTTAAGTCAGCCAGAGCTCTGTCAACTTTATTCTGCTTCCTTTGTTGCTTACTTGTGTGACTGTTTAAAACACATCTTATTCACTTTAGTTCTTTCTTTAGGTTTTTTGATATTTTTTTCTAAAGAGTTGAATGATTTACTTGTTTTCCTTTTTTAAACATTGAGACTATTGTTTCCATTTTTATCATCTAAAACTATTATGTACCTATTGTTCTGATTTTAAAAAATAGTTTTTAAAAGTTTTTAGAGTATCATTCTGAGGAGGATAACTATGTGTTTGTTGTTATAAAGAAGTTAAAATTTTCATTGTTTCTTAAACTTTTGTTATTTATCGTTTTAATACAAAGTAGACAGATTATATGTCTAGTTTGTTTTCTTTTTATTGGAAACTATTGAGGTTTCTGGTGGAGACTGTATGACAGTTTTTGTAAAATTTGCATGATATTGTGAAAGAAGTTTATAGAGCACAAGATGTGCTTTTAGCTTAGCACTCCAATAATTGGTTTTTGTCCATTTTTCTTGGCATATCTAATAGTTTTTAGAATTTATAATGATGCTATATTATATAGGGCTTACAGATTCACACATATAAAATCTCTTTATTATGAATTTTACCTTTCATAATATAAAATGATCTTTTTTTACTTGTTCCATGCTTTTGTCTTGAATCCTTTTGTATTATCTTTGTGATTCCCCCTTTTTCATTTACTCCAATTATGGTTAGCCTGTTTTTTCCCCTCTCAGTCTCTGTAATACATTATTTCTGACCTTTCAGTATTATTTCCTTTATGTATATCTTTTATAAGCAGATATAATTGATTACTTTTCCCCCCTTAACCTAAGCAGATTGGTTTTGTTATGTTTAAACAGGACTTCTTAACCCAATTAATTTTGGTTCTAACTAATATGATTTTGTAAAGGCTTGTCTGCTCTTACATTATAAAGATCCTGTGTCTAGTATGCAATTAAGAGTGCCAGTTTACTAATTTTCTTCTGACTTTAGTAGTATATTTGTTTCAGCGGTATGTTCTTTGTTTTTGAAATCTCTTCCCCAGGTTCTGCAACATATTTGAACTATTTTTTTCTCCTTAGCCTCCATCAGAGAGCTCCATCCAGACCTGGACTTGGACAATAGACAGTTGTTTGCTTGCCTCTGGCTCTGCTCACTCTCCATGGGGGTCTATAGCTGGTGATCATCTTGTATACCTAATTCTGGCTTCATCTTCAGACTCAGGTAGGTGTTCATTGCACAGAGCACTGACAGAGGTGATGAGATTACCTTCTTACCTATTGGCTATTTTTCTGACACCCAAGAAGCCTCATTCCTTGCTGCTAGTCTTTTCACTGTTCTCTGCTCATTTTGTTCTTGAGGCAGCATTTGACTTGTTTGAATCACCCATGTTGGGGCACCATGCGTCATACCAGACTAAATCCTACTTTCTTGCCTTTTATTTTCTAGGATTTGAGGTACCGATATTTTGGTCTGGATAGCAGTATTTTGACCTCATCAAAAAGAGTGAACTGCTTAGTTTGTTAGCTGGCATAGACTATAATTCTGAGCCAGAGGCCATAGGTTGGGAGGGGAAAAAGTATCTTTTGTTTTATTTTTAACCATCAAATTTGCTCTGTTTCTGGCAATATGACATGCATTGAATACAAATTGTTTTATTCAACTTAGACCACAGGGCTTATATTTCATTGTCTGTTCTCTCATTATTTGCAATAGAGTATGTGTCAGTTTTAGTTTTCAGTATTGATAAGGAATTTTTGCTTTTGCATCATAGATATGTTTTGTCACTGGTGAAGAGATGCCATTGTAAACCAGAAACCACAGCAACTGTTTTTTTTTTTTCAAGGATGATCATGTTAACAATGGCCATTTATTAAGCATGTGTTATATTCTAGGCATGGTGCCTTACTTGTAAACACCAATATTATTTGATGTTTTCCTTTCATTTAATGGACCTGTGGACATATTTTTGCCTGATTCTTATCTCAGCAATTGAATTGCCTCATTTTATGCACACTGAATTGATGTGTTATCACCCTGTTCTTTTGTCCCATACTGGAAAGACAAGAGCTTACTCATAGCAAGTTTATCAGACTGATGGTGTGCCCTTTTGGATTAATCTCAACAGTGATTTCATTTCATGCCACTATTTTTATTTATGTTGCATTTTTGTTGATGTCATTTCTAGCCTATTAAATCTGCTGTAAATACTTTTTTTATAGTATATAAGTAGCATACAGTATCTAAGTAGTAACAAGGTGAAATATTAATAAACAAGTTCAGGTTCTTACATCTGCCTCCAAAAAAGAATATTGAATCTGAAAGATATGAAACTGCATTTTATATTTGGCTACAATAAACCTTGTGATCTATAAAGCTCTGAAGATTGCATGGCTTAAACTCTTGCTTTTAGCTGATTTTTACATATTTCCTTAGGTGCTAAGTGTCCCGGATGTCAGAGATGACACCAGGCATTGTAAACTCTTTGTCCCCAGAAAGCTTCTCTTCCCTTTTCCCTCTCTCTCCTCACTGGGGACATCAATGTCAAGTGGCAAGTACATGAAATGGTATTGGACCAGGCAGCCATGCCCAGCTTGAGCTCTGGCCCTTGCTAACACCTCAAGCTTGGGCCAGTCCCTGAGCTTTGCTGAGCCTCTGTGTAGGAAGTGACACACATGGATGCCAGAGAGGTCATAAGGTTTTACGAATTTTAATACATAAAATTACTATGTCACATTCCTGAAACATCCTAGGTCCCTAATAAAAGACAGACATTGCTACTATGTGTGTGTGCTTTGTCCTCTTTGATGCCTCCCTAGGGGTTAGGGTAGGGTTCTCTTGGGGCATTCATTGCAGTTTTCCATTTGCACCTGTGCTTCCTATGCTCTGAATCCTATACTCTGACCTCCTCTCCTCTTTTCCCACATTTTGTTAGGGTCATGCTTCTTACTAATATAACATGGCAATCTATTAAACACAAATACGTTATCATCTAAAATAACATTTTTATTTAACAGAAATTTCTGGTGAACATGTCTTGGACAAAAAATCAACTGTGTTTATATATTTTTTGTCCAAGACAAAAATATAAGCATATTTGTAATTTCAAGTCAATAGGGGCAATATGTTTGTTTGGACAGCGCCTTTCAAATAACAATATTGTTAGACTTTTTGGGAATATGAGATTGCAAACCAGGGGATAGACACTTTTAAACTTTTCTGTAATTTTTTATACTTTTTCTTGCCTTTTCTATACTTTTAACCCTTTCTAAAACAAGACAGGTAGATCCAAGAAGCTCAGCCATGGAAGGAACAGCCTTCCAGGTCCTGGGTGAAAATGAGACAGGTTAAAAATGTGGAAAAGCAAATGAACTGTAGCTGTGGACACAAAAATTAAAAATACCTTTAATGATTGATAACATGGTACATCAAAGATCCAAACCAAATGAAGGAGATCAAAGCTTTGATGATTCAAATGCAATCATGTAGGATTTGGGATGCGGGAAATCTCATTTTATAGATGAAGTAAACCTTAAATCAGGCTCAACTGGGCTCAGACCATCTCACAAGAGGTACAGGGAGGAGTTGGCTGTATGTGAACATTCAAGCTGGGACTGATGAGGCAAAAAGAAATATTGCCAGCACGGTGTATGCCAAAAAGCAGCAATAGGGCTGGACTAATTTGAACTTCCTGCTGACCCCAAGAATGCAAACAAAGAGCAAAAAGATTCTCTGGTCACCCAGCAATACTGGCTGATAACAAAAAGGATCTACATTCCTTTTAAAAGCTTGGGTTTACAGTTCTTGGGATGTTCCCAGAAAAATAAATGTGCATTTGTGGCTTAGAATCCATGGAAATAAATCCAGGTATTTCAGCAGTAATTACAAAAATGTTGTATTTTGCAAAATTCTCTAGAAAATTGCACTATAACTATGCATCCTATTTTACCTATGTATGAAAGAGCCCTACAGAATTGTCCATAAGAGAGAAACTATGTTTATCCCAAAATCCAAGTGCTTATGGCCCATTGTGGTAGCTCACACCTGTAATCCTGGCACTTTGAGAGGCCGAGGTGGGTGGATCATTTGAGCTCAGGAGTTTGAGATCAGCCTGGGAAACATAGCAAAACCCTGCCTCTACAAAAAATACAAAAAATTTAGCCTACTGGGACTACTATATGCCTGTAGTCCCAGCTACCTGGGATGGGGGCTGAGGTGGGAGGCTTGCTTGAGCCCAGTAGGTCAAGGCTGCAGTGAGCCGTGATTACACCACTGCATTCCAGCCTAGGTGACAAAGTGAGACCCTGTCTCAAAAAAAAACCAAAAAACAAAAAAACAAAATCCAAGTTCTTAGATTTGGGTTTGAATACAATGGCATAGTCATGTTTGGATTCTCATCTAAAATTACCTACTACTTTTTTTGAGAGAGAGAGAGAGAGAGAGAGAGAGAGACAGTCTCACTCTGTTGCCCAGCTGGAGTGGTGCAATCAAAGCTCACTGTAGCCTTGAACTCCTGGGCTCAGGCAAACCCCCTGCCTCAAACTCCCAAGTACCTGGGACTACAGGCATGGGCCACTATGCCTGACTAATATATATATATATATATATATATATATATATATATATATATTCTTTTGTAGATGTGGGGTCTTACTAAGTTGCCCAGACTGGTCTTGAACTCCTAGCCTCGAGTGATCCTTCTGCCTTGGCACTGGGATTACAGGTGTGAGCCACTGCATCTGGCTACCTGCTACTTTGATACTTTGAATTTTACATTCCTTGAAAGTATACAGATATATATTTAGAATGGAAATATTTTGAAAATATATGATGCAACTGAGAAAAAGCTCTCTAATAAGCTCTCTGGAGATGCTATCTGTAACATGGTCTCAAGTCCCACTACAGTACCATCTGAGGTCTATGAAACCCACATCTAATTAGAAATGATGTTGTGAAATGAGTTTAAACCTGTCTATAAACCTTTTAAATATGTATGAAATATATACTTAATTTTTTTTCAAAAAGATAACTGGCAATATTGGTGAGACTGTAAGAAAAGAGGCTTGTCAACTGCTGGTGGTAGGTACGTTGGTACAACTTTTCTGAGGACACACCAGCATAAAGTTCAAAGCCAAAAATCTCAATGTCCTTTTACTTATTAACATATCTTTCAGAAATTTACCCTCAGAAAACAATCATTGATGTGCACCAAAATTTATTATAAAGATAATCAAGCAGCACTGTTTATAAATGTGAAAACTTAGAAGCAACTCTGTTAGAGGGCTGCTAAAATTAGGGACAATTTCTTCTTTGGGTAAGATCATATCTTTTTGGTAGACACAAGATGAAAATTACAGGACACTAGTAGACATAGACCCCTCTGAAAGCTTTCTACTCCCTGTAAGACACAGTGTCTGGCAATACCTAGTAACACATATTTCATCCCCATTGTCCCTGCCCTTGGCCCAAGGTGAGTCCATATTTCCCTGTGTGGTTCTGAGTCCTAGACGGCCTCATCTGATGATGGAGGTGACCTTGGCAAAATTGACTGAGTCACCTGGTCAACCTCTGGGTGGCCACTGCAAGAAGCAAAAGGAGTTTGATCTGATCCCCTTTATAGAAGACATTGTTTTCCTAGGGCAGAAATTGTGGGAAATTCTCTTATCTCATTTGGGACATTCAAGAGCAGGTTTTGCCCTCCTTTATAAATAATTTGAGGTAAACAGTCAAGCAAACAAGAAAACTTTTTGTGGACATTCTCTTGCTGTATTAGTCAGGGTTCTCTAGAGGGATAGAACTAATAGGATAGGCGTATAGATGAAGGGAGTTTATTAGAATAATTGACTGACACGATCACAAAGTGAAGTCCCACAATAGGCCGTCTGCAAGCTAAGGAGAAAGGAAACCAGTCCAAGTCCCAAAACCTCAAAAATAGGGAAGCCGACAGTGTAGCCTTCAGTCTGTGGCCAAAGGCCTGAGAGCCCCTGGCAAACAACTGGTGTAAGTTCCCAAAAGCTGAAGAACAGGGAATGCGAGGTTTGAGGACAGGAAGCATCCAGCATGGGAGAAAGATGAAGGCCAGAAGACTCAGCAAGTCTGTTCATTCCACTCTCTTCTGCCAGCTTTATTCTAGCCGTGCTGACAGCTGATTAGATGGCGTCCACCCAGATAGAGAGTGGGTCTGCCTCCCCTAGTCCGCTGACTCAACTGTTAATTTTCTTTGGCAACATCCTCACAGACACACCCAGGAACAGGTCTTTGCATCCTTCAATCCAATCAAGTTGACCCTCAGTATTAACCAGTACTTGCTTTATGGCATCTGTGCTGCTTGTTTCTAGGAAGAGTTATGCGGTCTATGACACATCTTATTTAAGAAAGGAGACTTATTCTCAGTTTGTTTATTCCATATGCTTCTTATAGAGGAGAATTAGATACATGGCAGCAAAAAGGATTTTCAAAGAAGTCTCCTATAATAAAACTCAATAGTCTACTGGGCGAGGTGGCTCACGCCTGCAATCCCAGCATTTTGGGAAGCTGAGGCGGATGGATCACCTGAGGTCAAGAGTTCGAGATCAGTCTGGGCAACATGGCGAAACTCCATCTCTACTAAAAATACAAAGTTAGCCAGGCCTGCTGACCGGTACCTGTAATCCCAGGTACTCAGGAGGCTGAGGAGGGAGAATCGCTTGAACCCAGAAAGCGGAGGTTGCAGTGAGCCAAGATCGTGCCTCTGCACTCCAGCCTGGGCAATAGAGTGAAACTCAGTCTCAAAAAACAAAACAAAACAAAACAAAAAAACCCTCAATAGTTAACAAATGACTAACTAAATACCTTATGGTATGGCTATACCATAAAATATTATGTACCCATTAAAATCATGTAGTAGAAGAAAATTTTATTATATGAGAAACTGCTTACATGTGAAAAACAGATTACAAGCCAAAATGTGCAGTGTAATCTTAATCAACGACAAATTGAGAAAAAACATTGGATATATTCATGCCACAATATTAACATTTCTGGCTGAGGGTGTTTTTCTTTTCTTCTTAGTGCTTTTCTGTAGCTTTAAAAGTTCTCATCTTTCTTGTACTATTTTTGCATTCATCAAATGATTATGGAACAATTTTACCTATTTATTAGACTCAGTAATTACTTATTAAGTACCTATCTTGTGCCAGATATTATGCTAATGCTTGCTAGGCACAAAATAGTCAACACAAGAAAAAAATTTCTTTACTTTGAGAGCTCATTTCTACTCTGGCGAGAACATGGAAAACAAACCAATAAATAAATAAAACATATAATATGTCAGATGGTGAAACATGTTTTGAGAAAAAAAAAGAAAAGTAAATAAGAGAAGGGAGGTGGGAGTGCTTGGGACTGGAAGCAAGTGCAATTTTAAGTAAAGGAAGAGAAGGCTCTGTGCTGGATAAGTGTGCCACTTTCAACTGAGTGCATTTGAATTTCAAATCTGTATTGGTGGCCGCAGGTGACTAAAATAAATTACTATTATTTATAGAGTAACTCAACTATCATCATACAATCACAGAAAAGGCAGAGTCTCTGGTGCACATGGGAAGCAGCTTAGATGGGGACCTCAGTGCCAAGACAGCCAGTAACACCAGCAGACACCCTGTGGTGGGCCTGGATAGTCCAGCTGTGACTCTGTAAAGTAGCAGTCTAATTAAGATTTTTGCACAAGGATCTGTGACAAAAGCAGAAAATTGCACCTTAGCATATATCTCTTGATAAGAATATATATATTTTCCACACATGCACACACACACACAGAGGGGGAGAGAGGGTTCGGGGGGAGAGAGAGAGAGAGAGAGCGAGAGAGAGATTGAGAGAGAACCAAATAATCCTCCATTTGTAATACTTGCTCTTCCTGGGAGAGTGTGAACATCTCCCATCTTTCTCTTCCCACCCTGACCTCGCCCAGCCAGGAATCCAGGAATGTGCAGCATGGATGCCCAAGTCTGAGTAGAGGTTGTATCAGTTTCAAAGACATTGTGCTCTTCCCTGCCATGGTGGAGTGGTGAGCCGGTTGGCATCCAGAAAAAGCTTGTTAGGGGGTGGAGGTGGGTGGAAGGTGAGAAATTATTTAATGGGTACAATATATGTTATTTGAGAGATGGATGCCTCAAAGCTCTGACTTAACCACTATGCAATCTATGCCTGAAACAAAATTGCACTTGCACCCCATAAATTTATACAAATAAAAAAGAAGGTTGTTTAGAACCCAGACAGTTTCCCATCCAATAGAGACTTTCAGAGAGTGCAGTGCTATCATTTTGTTTAGAAGTAATCTTGAATTCCCAGAATAATGGGCACACTTACATTTAAACAAAAGCACAAGCACAATGTACATTTCAACCCCAAATATAAGCTATTTTGTGCTAATGTAAGGAACTGGACACTTAGAAGTTGACCAGAGAAAAACAACCTACTTGACTTGAAGAATTTTGCTAAATAATTTAAAATCGTCTTCCCCATGTATAACTGCTACGAATGATTTTAAATTTGTGTTTAAGCTTCTGTGTATTTACCACTTCTATCCCAGAAATGGCATGCCTGGAATAAAACAGGCACTCAATAAGCGATGGCTGTGAATGACGATGATGATGATAATGATGATGATGATGGTGAGAGGGATATTGACAAACCAATTCTTGCTAAAGTGTAACAGTATTCAGCAACGTTTTGTCTCCCGAAGCCATTTGTGTTTAAAAGGAGAATTACAAAGACAAGATATGCAGAACTCAAAAGAATAAATGTTGAATGGTGTCATTCGAGGCCCTGGCATTTAAGGATTTCAAGGTTGGCTCTAAAGCCCTCAAAACTTGATACATAGTCATCTATAAACTCTGATTGGATATAAACTCAATGCAGATTTTATAATCTTGGCATCAATCACCAAAATAGTCAGCCTTGTTCCTCATTCCCCAGAGCATAAACCTCTGGGAAGAACCTCTCTTCCCACCCTTACAGGCGGAGAAGATTCACCTCTCTCCAAAGGACATAGTGCAGGAAGCTAACTCTCCTCTACTGACCCAGGCACTTCCTCACTTTTGCCTACATAAAAGGAAGGGGAGGATAGGGGTGAGGGTAATTACATCTGATGCCTTTTAAGGGACATCAAGGCTACTGATTTCAAACCTCTGGACTGGATATTCCTGTGGCTTTTACTACATATTAAAGATGAAAGAGAAATGGACTCAGCACCATTCCACATTAATTTATCTGTGGCCTTTTGGCTCCCAGCGCAGTGTCAGAAGTTTAGAGAGCCTCAAACTATATTCTGCTGATTTTAAAAAGAAAAATATAGCAAGTGGGATAATAACATTTGTCAGTTTCATTTACAGCTCTTTTAGCTTGGCTGAATTAATGAGTATCTATCTATTAGGCAGACTTGCAAGGATCCCTTTACACGTTCTTAAAGAATCCCATACAATTAAATATCACTGTGGTAGAATCATAAATAGTAGAAGCAAAAAACATCCCTTAAATTACTCAGATTAGCATTTTTTTTAAGAGCAGCTACTTTTTACCAGTTCAGAACATTGCGGGTAAGGGACAGAAAACCAGGCATTTATGGGACACCTTTTATGTGCACATCATTGCACTGAGCAGGAATGTGCAAGAATGTGCAGCATGGATGCCCAGGGCTCCTCCTCTCTGAGACCTGTGTGTTCCCCCTCCATCCACTAAACTCTCAAAGTATTTTGTATATGCTTCTCCCGGGTCACTTCGTATTTTCTGTCATTGGGTCAGTTTTTGGTCCATGACTTATCCCTCCTTTGAATTACAAACTTTAGTCCACAGACACTGCATTTTACAGCTTCATATTCCCCAAAATAATTAGTTCAGTGTTTCACACATAATAAGGTGTTCAATAAACAGTTTTTGATTAATAAATTACAAGAAAAAAAGAGATGTTGCTTCTCCTACAAGCTGATAATAGCTAATAATGATAAGCAAATACTTTTTTTATAAGTACTTTCTATGTGCCTGACATTATGCTTGACACTTTAAATCATTTAATCATGTCCTCATAGTAAGAGGACAAAACTCACCATTATGGAACTTTAGTGAGTATTAGCCTAACATTACACAGCCAGATCCAGGATTTAATCACAAGTGTGACTCTAGATCATGTGATCTTAACTTTTATACCATACATTCCTATATTTTTTAATGGTTGTTATTTTAGCATGACTATTTTATCATTATCACTGTAATACCCAGGATGCCATAATTCATTATGAAAATTGCTGAATGCTCTAGAGCCAAAGATCAAAGACATGCACTGAAGTAGGTTGGAAGAATTCAGTATTGTCCTTGAGTCTGGTACTACTGTGGCCTGAAGAATATTGGCATCATTCTGAATATTCAAGACAAATTTAGATGGAGTAAAATAGTGGGGTCTTGTTACTTTTTCCTGCATATCATGGCGCTTAGTAGAGGGAGAGAATTTTGTGGTACAAGATTACTAATCAACAAAGTGTCTCTCAGGTCTTCTGAGTAACTGGGGATGGTAATATATTGTTTAGTAGAGAAATTTTTTAAGTATTATTGTACCTCAGCTTTACTATTATACACATTGACTGACTATCTATGAAGGTTCAGAAGTATTCATAAGCACTTAGAATGTAAGATGAATAGAATTCTGTGCCTGAATTCAAGGGGCTCACAGTCTAGCAGGTAAGCCAGCTGGGTAAACAATTTTAATGGAATTTGTTAAATGCAGCAGGGAGGTGAGGCTGGGACTGCATGCTCTGTGGAGCTGGGGACAAGTGGGAGCCCTGCCCCTTATGAGTTGGGGTGGGAGCTCCTGGGGTGCTGCTGAGCCACCAAAATTGTGGCTGCAGACCCAGGCCTCCTGCTCCATGGAGCAGGTAGGAGCCCCACCCCTACTCCAGGTACAGCTGCAGCTGCTGAAACTGCAGCGGCAGACTCAGAGATCCCTTCACTCTAGGAGGTCCAGGAAGGCCCCCCTGACCTGGCAAGCTTGGAAGTGCCTCCTCCTGCTGCCTGGCTTCTCCCTGCTCTCTGAGCCCACTCAGATCTCAGAACATCAGGCAGAGCCCGGGGCACCATGAATAGCAGCAGGAGGCAGACAGACTCCTGGGTGGAAGAGGGTGGGTTCCCATTAGGTCCCACCTTCAGGCCATGGAGGGCCTGAAGGCTGGGGGCCGGGTTGCAGTCTCACAGACCAGAGTGGGAACTTGTGGTGCCTTTCCCGGTGCCTTTCCCATGGCCCAATCCTTTCACACTCCCTCCCCTCTGAGGCCCATAAAAACCCCAGGCTCAGCCAGAGCTGAGGAGACAATGGGATGACCAGCTGCAGAGAGGAGCAACACTTTCTGCTGATAGCAAGAGACATGGGGACAACTGGCAGCAGAGAGGAGCAATCCACTCCAGGGCCTCCTCTCTGCTAGGAGCTGGGAGGTGACAAGACAGCCTACCTGTAGACCCACTCCACGGCCTCCTTTCTGCGGAGAGCTGGGAAGACAACAGGACAACCTGCCTGCAGAGAGGAGCTTCCAACTCCAGATCTCCTCTGTGCTAGATGCTGAACACTTGTTGCGACACTCTGGCTGTGTAAAGGAGCTACCCACTGTGGGTAGAAGAAGCTCCTCTTCATCTTCCATTTATCTGCCTACCTCACTCTTCCTGGTTGCAGGACAAGAACTCGGAACTCACTGAATGGTGGAGCTAAAAGAGCTGTAACACAAACAGGGCTTAAATATGCCCCTTGCTCACCATGTTGTGGGCGAAGAGAAGGAGAGAAGAGCTGCAGCCCCCTGGGGAGCCCAGACCTGGGAGCTCCCTGAGCCAGGGCTGTGACTCTCTCTTTGGAGGTGTGCGGTGCCTGGCATTTCCAAGCTTTCGGGTTCCACTGTGTTCCCTGGTGCCACCGAGGGAAGCTGCTTGTGGTGTGCCTGGTCCATCCACACCCTCACAGCCTGGCAAATAGCTGGCGCTCATGCTGGCCCACCCAGCTGCAGCAGCCAGTGTGTCTGACTGTGCAGTGGCTGGATCCCATGCTCACTCACACACCCCTCACCACTCCATGACTGATTCACCCTTTGCAGGCATGCGATCTAGGCCAGTAGTGTAAGCTGAGTACAGCCTGCCAGGCCAAGTGGGCAGAATGAGCCCAATGGGCCTGAGCAAAACTTGGGCAAAGGCACCACAGGCCAGAGGTTTCAGGCCAGAAAAGCGACATCCCAAAGGTCCCATAACAATAGGGCCCAGATGCAACTACCAGGGTTCAGGGACAAGGCTCTGGATCCAAGACCTATGGGATTAGGCGGGTTCCTCATCCTCAAGGGCCATGGAACTTTACTGGACCCTTGACAGGTAGAGAGCTGAGCCTCAAATAAGAAACAAGATTAGGGCAAGAATAACCTTAAAGCTGACTTAACCATAAACCATGATTCTGCTGGTGAGGGGCTTTTAAATTCCCCTTAAACTAGAGCAAGAATAGGGTTGGCTTCAGAGTCTGAGTGAATGTGGATTTAAGATGAGGAAGATATTTTAGGAGAAAATAACAAGACCTAGTTATGTAGATTTGAGCAAAAGGGGCTAATGAACATTCATATATTATTACAGGTAATTCACTGGGCTCTTCTTTGCCATCCTAAAGCATTAACTGCTAAAGGTTTTCTTAGCATTTTATTTAGAGTAATGACATTGCTGTAATGATGGTATCACTAGTAAGTCATTTGGCAGTCTGATCTGTTACTATTGAAATGCTTGTAAGACTTTTCATATTCTAGAAAATCTCTGGTTTCTAATTATGGTAGCTTATTCTAGCACCTGAAAAAATTTACTACTTAATTAATACATAATTTTAGGTAATTTGACAGAGGCTAGCCTGAAGTTTATCTTTGATGGACTCATATTAACTATAATTTACTAGGCTAATTAAGTTGGGCAAGATTGCACGGAAAATGTTTAAACAACTTTCGAAACTAGTTTTCAAGTACCTTAAATACTTTAAAAGCTATCATTTACATAGCAATACTGAGTTGATTATAATAATAATAATCATTATCTATTCATGAAAGTAGTGTCTCTAGTAATATTTACTTGGCAGCCTACAGATAATCCTCTTTGAATCATTAGGGACATTTATGATAGTTAGATCTTTTTTGGGTTTTAAATGACAAAAATCCAGCTTGATAAACATAGCAAAAAAGGACAATTTTGTCACCCTGTTAACTGCAGGAAGAGCAAGTGTCTTAGTCTGTTTAGGCTGCTATCGCAAAATACCATAAACTGGGTAGCTTATAAACAATAGAAATTTATTTCTCACTGTTCTAGAGGCTGGGGAGTCCAAGATCAAGACATCAGCAGATTCAATGTCAGGTGACAGCCCCACTTTCTGGTTTGTAGAGGTCCCTTCTCACGTGTTCTCACATGACAGAAGGGGCTAGCTGGCTCTCTGCTTCTTCCTGTCTATGAAACAGAGCCATGACTGCCCTCAGTAGCAGAGCCCTACATCTTACTGCATCCAGCACCTCAGAGAAACTACAACTATTTCTCTCTTTTCTTGAATTTTCAAGTTCTTATAAGAGCTATGATTGTCACAGCTTGAGTTAAGTGTGCATCCCTGAACAAATCAGTTATGGTCAAGGGAGTCACAGTGTCATTATGGTTGGCTCAATTGAAACCACTCATGTGTAGATTAATTACCATGACATAAGACTAGACTAAATATTTTTTAAAAGAAAACTTAAAATATGTAAGTAAATAGAAAGGCATAACATCTTCCACTATGGGAACTCTCAATAGTACAAATTTCTCATTCACCCAATAATTATTTACTAGATGCCAGGCATTTTATTTAGCAGTGGTCATTCTCCCCCAAATATTTATAACTTTATTGAAATTCCGATCAAACCCCAGATGAATGTTTTAAGGACACAGACAAACTGATTATAAGGTTGATAAATAAGTAAATGTACATAAAAACGTTTGAACATTTATTATAAGATGATGTTTTCAACATATGTAAGTATAATTTATAAAGTACAACATAAAATGGAGGAGGGACCTATAAAATGGTAAGATTTCCACCTTCCATTTGAAGTGGTAAATCACTAATTCTAAGTAGATTGTAAAAAGTCAAGTGTGTATATTGTAGAGTAACCACTAAAAAAGCTATTGTCCTAGTTTGGGCTACTATAATAAGACACAATACACTGGGTGGCTTATAAATGACAGAATTTCATTTCTCACAGTTCTGGAGACTAGAAGTTTGAGATTAGGGTGCCATCATGGCCAAATTTTGGTGAGGGCCCTTTTCCAGGTTGCAGGCTGCTGACTTCTCATAGTATGGTGTAGAGGTGAAAGAGGAAGGATGCTCTCTCATGATTTTTATGAGGACACTAATCCCATCTGAGGGCTTCACCCTTCTGACTTCATCTACTCCTAATTACCTCTCAAAGGTAATTTCCTCCCAATACCACCACAGTGGAGGATAGGGTTTCTACATATGAATTTTGGCAGACACAAACATTTACTTCATAACAAAGATACAAAAAATATAGTTAATAGATAAATTAAATGGAATAAGAAACGTGTTCAAATAACCCCACAGAAGGTAGAAAGGGGGAAACAGACGAATGAAATACTGAGGACACAAAAAATGCATAATAAAATGGTAGTTCAAAATACAAGGAAATCAATAATTAAATTAAATGCACATGGTATGAACACATCAATTAAAAGACAGATTATCAGAATGAATTTTTTAAAATGTGACCCATCTATATGCTGGCTACAAGAAACACACTTTGGATATATGATGTAGGTAGATAAGAAATATGTTTGTAATAGTGTTATGCAAAAATATAATAATATATGGTGAAAAGGTTAAAAAATAATCATGCAAACACTGATAAAAAAGTTGTAGTGGATATATTAATATTTGGCAAATAAATATTCCAGACATAAAGAGGGAAATAATGTAATGAAACAATAGTCAATTTAATAAGAAGACATAATGATCCTAAATATGATTACATTTGGCATCAGTGTTGTAAAGCAGATGAAACAAAAACAACAGAACTGAAAGAAGAATAAACAAATCCACAATTATATTTTGAAACTCAAGTACTCCTTTCTCAATAATCAATAGAACCAATAGACAGAAGTCAGTTAAGATATAGGGGTGCAGGCTGGGCATGGTGGCTCACGCCTGTAATCCCAACACTTTGGGAGGCCGAGGTAGATGAATCACTTGAGGTCAGGAGTTTGAGACCACCCTGGCCAACATGATGAGGGTTAAAATACAAAAATTAGCCAGGCATGGTGGCGTATGGCTGTAATCCCAGCTATTTGAGAGGCTGAGGCAGGAGAATCACTTGAACCCAAGAGGCAGAGGTTGCAGTGAACTGAGATCACATCACTGCACTCCAGCCTGGGCAACAGAGTGAGACCCTGTCACACTAAAATTTGTAGGTAAAGTCAAAGTAACTAGAAAAGTCAAACAATTTTGGAAAAAAAATGAAATTGGAGGAATCACACTACCTAATTTTAAGATTTGCTATAAAGCTATGCTAATCAAGACAGTGTGGTATTGGTGAAAAGATAAACACATAGATAAACAGGAGAAAATAAAAAAAGAGATCCAACAATTATGGCCAATTGATTTGGATAAATGGTCAAGGCAATCCAGTGAAACAAAGACAGTCTTTTCAACAAAACAGAAATATTGAACATCCATGTGCAAAATACATAAAACTTGAGCCAAACTTCACAACTTACAGCAAAAGTTAACTCGAAATGGTTCATAGATTTAAGTGTAAAAGTCAAAATTATAAACCTTAGGTAGAAAACATAGGAGAAAATCATTTTAAGCAGGGGTTAAGTAAAGAGTTCTTGGAGATGGCAATAAAAGCACAATCCATAAAAGAAAAAAACTGATAGATTGGATTATGTCAAAATTAAAAATGTCTGTTTATTTTCACACAACCTGTGCATGAATATTTATAATCATTCTATTCATAATCAACAAAAACTGGAAGCAACCCAAATGACCTTCAGTGAATGAATACTGTAACTATATCCACACAATGGAATATTGCTCAGCAATGAAAATGAAAGAGTTATCAATACATGCAATGTCTTAAATTAATTTCAAAGACATTATGCCCAGTAAAAGAATCAATCTCGAAAAGTTATATACTCAATGAGTTCATTTAAATGAAATTCTGGAAAAGATACAAAAATAGTAATGAACAGATCAGAGGTGCCACGGGTTTGGGGTTAGGGAAAAATGTAACTAAATAGGAATAGCACAAGGATATTTTTGGGGTGATGAAGCTTTTCCTTATCCTGAATGAAGTGATGGGTATGCAAATCTACACATTTATGAAAATTCATAGCACTGTATACCAAGGAAAACAGTCAATTTTAAATTATGCTAATTTAAAAAAAACACACACAAGAGGATTAGGAGACTTTACCTCTTTAATTTTTTTTTTTTTTTAATTTTACTTGGGGTTAGAAAGAGAGAGAAAAAAGGTACTGATTTTACTTTACAAAATCGGTAAATTCTGTATGCCAGAAAATAACATAAATAATATTAAAAGATAAGTGACACACTAGGAGAAAATATTTGCAACATATTTAATAAGCAAAAGATTAATGTATAAGACATACAAAAACTCCTTTATATCAAAAAGAAAAGACAAACAAACCAATAGAAAAAATACACAGAAGATCTGAAGAGCCAATTCCCAGAAGAAAAAATCCAAAAGGCCAATAAACATATGAAAAGATGCCCAACCACAATAGTAATCAGGAAAATGTGCATCAAAACAACGAGATATTTTTCACCCACTAGAATGCCCAAATTGAAAAAGATGAATAATGTAAGCAAGAATAAAGAAACTGGCCCACTCTTCCACTCTTCCATGTTGGTGAGAGTGGAAATCAGTGACACTCTTTTGGAAGGCAATTTGCTGGTTTCAGTAAAAATTTGAAAGCAATGCCCTTGGACCCAACAATTCCATTTCTAGGAATTTTTCCTCTTAAAGAAATATTTACACATATGCATAAAGATGTATGTGTAAGGATGTATATTGTGACTTTTTTGTATAATAATAAATTATAAATAAAGCTAAATATTTACCGATAAGCAGTTAATGAATTATGGTAATTCATATTCACAAATAATATTTAGCCACTATAAAGAGTAAGATAAACCAAAACACATTGACATGAAAATATTTACTAACAGAGTAGGAGTAAAAAGGCAAATAACAGAACTATATATATATATAAAACATGATAATTTATTAAAATCAAAACAATTACATGTTTACATATATACATATACGTGTGTACATGTATATGTATACACATATATAGATGTGTAAAGGTAAGAAAAACAGTCTGGAAGGCTATTGATGTCTATAGTTTTCCCTGTGGTAGATAGCTGTAGTACAAGTGAGCGGTATGAATGGGCACAGTATCAGCTTTCTAACAGGAAATTATTACATAGCCTTAAATCAGAATAATTTAAGGAGTGTTTAATAATTTATAAAGCTGTGGGCTGGCTGTATGGAAAGAGATGGGGCAATGCCATGGGGTTAGAAACTGCTGAAGCCATCCACAGACCTGAGAAATAAGAGCAGAGAGTAGTTTCTGGAACCCAGTAGAAGAGAGTGGTGGGAAAATGACTGTTTTGAGAGGAGTCACAACGTTTGGTCAAGAGATACAGTCTCTGATGACTGCTCAGGGAAGAAGTCAGACCAATAAAGGAGAATCTTACCCACTTGCCATAAGAATCTAAATAGTTCATGTTCAGTGGAGTGTGCTAGAGACTTTTGGTTACCCACCTAGAATCAATTGCCTCTTCATCGTTCTTAAAGGACCCTGTTTTTGTTTAGGCATTCTCCAGTCTCCCATGTAGCTGAACAATGCCTCCAGGGCAGCTGCCTATCCTGGTGCTGGTGAGAATGGTCTAAGGGTTATCCAAGTGCCCTTTCCAGTGACATAGAATAGTCAGGTGGCCCAATCCAGCCAACAAGGCAAGAGGGAAAGCCCATTGGAGAGCCTCTGAGAAAGTCTTTCTCATTACAGAACCACAGAGTCAGATAGTCTGTTCTTCTCTGAGGGTGTCACTTCTGGATAGAGTGGCTGGAGGTACTGCAGCCAGCTTGCTACAAGCACAGGGGATGGCAGAGTTCAGACATGGGATGACCCTGTGTTCTTGACAGAATCAACCAGTCATGCGGATCCTGCTTTCTGGACTGGCTGTTAGGTGAGATAATGAATTATTTCCACAATGCATGCTTCTTGGAGCACAGGGAGACTCTTACTTGAGGACCTCATTACTTCTCACTGGAGCCATGCTGACAGCGTTCAAGTCAGGCTGCTCTCAGGCTTCTCCAGAAGGACCTCACACCTCATGGCCACTCTTCTGACCCTATCCTTAACAAGTAGGCCTACTTTATAGGTACTGACTATATATTTTCTATATTAATCTGAAAAACATGATGGTTTTGAGGTGTCACATTTCCCAAGATATACCTTAGAATTGAAGCTATGCTTTAATGAATAAAAAAATTAACACTTATTTTTGAGGATAACATATTCTATATATTTTTATAAAATATAGAACATGGAGGAAAGTGAAAAGAAGGAAATAAATATTTTGTATTCATAGATAATTTGTGTGTAGACGTATACTTTTAGGTTTTTTTCCAGAAAGCTATCGGAAAATCAAACCCTGCTTACCACTTTATAAGATACTGTTCTCATTTAGTCTGTAGCATCACAAACAGCTCACCTTTGGTTGCACAGTGCCCAGTTGAATGGATGCAGTGCAATATGCTCACCTACTTCTGTATTGCTCAGGATTTGGGTTGGTTCTAATTCTTGAAGTCTCTTTGATAACAAAGGAAAGGGAGAACAAAGAGAGGGGAGAAACTGGGAATTTAGTATTCAAATATTAAATTTGAACACCTCTAAACTTGAATAGTAAATTGGAATTGCTCCTCAGAGTAAAGTACCCAAAGAACTAATAACTTACTCTTTTCTGCAAATGGTGTCTCTCTATTGGTTTATCACATTAGCTTGCCTTTGAGTTCACGCAGGCAAGGCACAGAGGCAGGTCCCTGAACCACAGCACTCTAATTTTACATGTCAGAGTTAATACCAGTATCAATGTCAATGTGGGAAGCTGGGCTTTAAAGTAATCACCTCCTACTTCTGGTTTGTTGAATAGGATTGAAAACCCAATGTTTTCTAAAGGCTCGCCACTAAGACTGGATTGGCATTCCTAAAAGTAGGAGGCTCAAAGACATTTCAAGCATGTTTCTGCCATAGTGATTTGTTGTGGTGATTCATTAGCAAAATCTCTCTTCTGCCTCACTCTAATAATAACAGTATAACCTATGATATCTCTAGAGAACTTTACAGTTCACAAAAGGGATTTCACCTCACTGTCTGACCTGATTACCACCATAGACCTTTGAAATCAGTTGGTAGCAGGGAAACCTCCTACCCCTCCATCTCCTGCCTCTGTCTCCAAATTCCATTCTGACTGGACTGTGCTTACTGGCGATCAGGATAACCGTGTTTTAAAAGACATGTGCATTACATGAATCCTCTGTCTTTGACCTGTTGCATCCAGCCTTGTGTGGCAAGCTTGCCCAGTGTCTGGATTGGGAGAGTGGGCTGGCATTTCTCTAGCTTTCTTTTCTGTGTGTGTGAACTCTGAATGCTCTGGTCTCCAGGGACTGGCTGGCAGTAAGAGTTGGATTTCAAGCAGAAGGAGAAGATCCATTAAGCTTACCTGAACTTAAGCAACAAGCAGTAGTCCAGATTACTACAGGGTACAGGCACTAGTTCAGCTAGTCATAAAATGGTTTCTGCTCCCATTTTGACACTGTCATTTATGTGTGTGTGTCCCTGCAAATCTGCATCACCCCAATATCACCAATACTTCTAGTCTAGTGGTTTATGCTCATATTATAGAGAAGGAAACCAAGACTCAGACCCCAGTGTGACTTGCCCAAGGTCACAGGGCTGGTAATAATGGAGCCTGACCTAGCTCTCAGAATTTCTGATCTTCAGTCACCACACCAGGCTTCCAACACTTTACCTTTCCCCAGGAATGACCCACATCTTGGCCACTCTTCATTTTGTCAATAATAAGCAATGGGCAAGCTCTTCCTCTGGAGAGACAGCTTTTCCTGTTATCACCCAGTCACATGCAGGCCTCCCTGTTATCATGTCTTTTCTCCTGCAACAGGAACAAACAATAATGCTACTATAGCTCCCTCTTTTCTAGGAGAAGGAAGTTTTGGTAACTATTGTTCAGCCTCTGTGTTCAGGAGTGACATGGACAATAGGTAGATTTCTGCAGCCTTAGGGAAGTATCAGAATGAATCTGTTGAAAAAACCGTGGTTCCAGAGACTCTTTCCTGTAATTCTCCCCAGCACAGTCTTTTATATTTTATTGCCTTGCATGACTTCTTCTGCTTTCATTACCACTGAGACAAAGGTATTTTTTTGTACTTACTGAATTTTTTCCGTAAGTATTATATGAGTGGTGTACAAACTCAACTTTCAACCTCCTGCTATTCAACTTGAGAGCTGTTTTATATGTTTTGCCGTAAGTATTATATGAGTGGTGTACAAACTCAACTTTCAACCTCCTGCTATTCAACTTGAGAGCTGTTTTATATGTTTTGCCAATTTCAAGTTACTTTCTAACTGACCACAGAAAAAGTTCTTTATGTCATTCTGGAGAAGCAACCAATTTTCACTGAATGGTAATACAATGGAGTCCTTCTTATTTGCTTTCAGTCTTATCACAAATAGTTAGCATTCTGTTCCTTTTGCCAGAAATAATGGCCTTATGTTTATAATAAAAACAAAATGTATGTGTTGCAATATAGATTTAAAAGTCAACACTGAAATATGCTTTCTTCTCTTAGTAATATTATTTTTTATTACTTCTCTCTAGGTATTTTTTAAACCCACATGATACAGACATCTGACTCATGAAAAATAGAAGTGAAAATTGCCATTTTTCTCAAGAAATAGCACTTTCTTCCCACAATTATAAGGAAGACCATTTGACTTTTATTACTAAGCTTTCCAAACCACTGAGCATGCACCTCCACATGCCTGCAGAGTGCACTTGTTGCCATTGGGTTGAGTGAATTCCAGTTACACATTACTATCACAGACAGGTAAGGGGTCAATGAAATACATATTCATGACCCCACAAATAATCCTTTCAGTAGTCTGTTTCCTAGTTACATGATTTCCCTTTTCTTAAATCCTTGAATTATTTGATAAAAGTCTCCACAGTGGTGTTTTTACTGTGGCTGAGCGTTGGTGGGTAAAGAGAAAAGAAAAACTTCAATCTATGGCCTTGGGACACACATGAGAAATTTGCTACCCAGGTGAGGCACGCTTGTGGAAGCCAAAGATCTTCATGCATATCAAATCCATGAATGTTCTGGCTTCTGAACATGGCCCAAGTACGGGAGGGTTATGTGCAGTAGTAAACAGATGACTAACTACATCTGATGCCTAAGCAGTGACTTTGTGGTGGACACACAACTTTTTCACCATGCTATCATGCAATCATTTTTAAAACTTGGGATGTCATCTTCTTCCCTTGTAAGTTCAAGCCCCCAGATATGGCTTATCAGGCCACTTATAATATGTGTGCTTTCAAGTTCACGATATACATTGCATTACATTTATAATATCAGGTGAGGTGACACAGCAAATGATACCTTCAACTATCTCTAGCCCCAATCTTGGGAAATGTTTCTGGTAGTCCCAGTAGCAGGGACAGCAAGCTAAAATAAGGGGGCTATCGTTTAAGATCTCTAAGAGCTGATACCATTGGGGCAAACTCCCTCAACAATGAGGTTTTCTCCAACCTCAAGAGAAAGGCCAGTGAACAGTCATCTGGTACAGGTGGCATTGCCGGTGGGAGAAGCGGGTTCTCCACGGCTGTACTACACATTTTGGGAGCCATCAACAGCTGGCGCAGTGGATTCAACACCCTCTTGATTGTCAGCAGAAGCAAATCACTAGAAGCCCTGGAACCCTAATAAAACCCCCAAAAGAAAACATGGAATTAAATATCACTTTGTCACCCCTGCTGCTTAGGTCCAGAAGAGGTACAGCTCTATTCTGGAAGGATTTGGAGTCATTTGAGAGAACAGCTTTACATCAGAAGTTTTGACAAGTATTCTTATTTTAGGGACAGATAGTGACTCTCATTTGAGGACAGCTGGAAAAAAAAAAAAAAACAGCTGAATTATCACCAACTAGTTTAGGTTATGTCTTGGGTTGAATTGTGTCTTACAAAAAGATTCATTGAAGCACTAACCCCCAGAACCTCAGAATGTGACCCTTATTTGGAATTAGGGTCTTTACAGAGTTAATCAAATTAAAATAAGATAGGGTTGGCACTAACCCAATATGAGTTTTTAGAAAAAGGGGAAATTTCAACCCAGAGACATGCATTGAGGGAGAACTATAAGAAAAGATACAGGCAGAATGCCATAAGAAGACGAATGCACAGACTAGAGGGATGCAACTACAAGCCAAAGAATGGCAAAGACTTCCAGCAAACCACCAGATGCTAGGAGAAGCATGAAACAGAGTCTCCCTCACAGTCGTCGGAAGGAACCAACCCTGGTGACACCTTCAGCTGAGACTTCTAGCTTCCAGAACTTTGAGACAATAAATTTCTGTTGTTGAAGCCATCGGTTTGTGGTACTTTGTGATGGCAGCCCTGGGAAACTACTGCAAGTGTCAAGTGAATCACAGAAAAATAATTCAGTGCTAAACAAGACCAGTTACTGGAGAGATTTCTGGCATTGTACAATTGATGGGTGATATTAGGAAGATAGACCCATTTTTAGGGTCATAATCACAGTTTTATGCACAGTTTATAATTGCATCATGTTCAGATAGGATACCAAAGGCCAGCCTGTGAGCACAAGGCATCTTTAGTTCCATGAGTATAATAAGCAAATGTTTCCTCTGCTGAAACTACAGCCCTGCACTTGGGTGGTGCCTGCCTCTTGATTTATTATTATTATTTTTAGTCATCTCTATAGCTTTTCTCTCCTTGGAAAGATTCCATCTGCTTTACAATGATAGTGTTTACTTAGCTGGCTTCCTAGGTTGGAGTAACAGGAGGGAAGAAGAGAAATTATTGTAATTTTTTAGTCTTAAGCTAAATCTTGATATTACTGTCATAACCCTGGCAAGCAGTTTTCCTGTGATAGTGTTATAAGAAATCTCAACCATTAAGTAGCAACCACAATTGTATTCTCATTCCCGCTATCTTTTTTTTCCTTCTTGTTTTGGGTGTTTCTCTGCTGGAGGCAAACTGAGCTCCTGAATCATTAGGATGGACGCGCCATCAACAGAATCTGCTTTTAGTGGAATGGGTCTTTGGATAATCTGTTTTCATCACATCAAGAGCTAAGCCAGTCAGTTAACACAGAGGAAATATTAAAGGCAGTATTTTTTCATTAAGGTAAGGCACCAGATAAACCACGTGCTATTTTTTTCACTTAAACACTAAAGTGAAAACATTCAGCAGTCTTATTGAGGAAGAAATAAGAAGAAAATTGATTTAAAAACAAACAGGTGCTGCCAATACGATCTCTGGGAGGCTGGGAATCGGATCCACTTTGGTCTCATCTTTTTCACCTTCCACTGAAGTACTATGCACTTTTTTTTCCATTCGTTTCGGCCTGTCTCCCAATATACCACCTGTCCACCTCATCTGAGAAAGCTCACAGACAAAGAAGAAAATAGGGTAACATACAGGAGGCCAAATTATGCTAGATGGTTATATAGAGATCGCATAACCCTCGCCCCTTTGCTTTTCCACTGTGAACCATTTCAAACTGATAGGACAAGAGTGCCGCCATCTTCACAACACCCCACCATCTTAAGCTTTGAGTTTCTATTTGGCCACCTGGCCAGAACCCCGAATGTCACCCCTGCCCATAGCTTCAACAGAGCATAATGGCCCTAACAGAACAGCCAGCACTTCTCCAATCCCTCCCTAATAGAATCTTGCTTCAAAGCACAGTTCCCCACTGGGCCCTTTAAAAAAGCCTCAGGCTGTAAGAGAAGTTTGCTCCTGACCCTGCTGGCCAGAAGCCCTTTTGAGGTTTACTCTCGAAAACCTGTCTCAACTGTTGAGCCACCCTCTCGCCTCCTCTTTTCTCATTCTTTCTATTCCCGCTTCCATGCCAATTTGGTTTTTAGATGTAGATAATACCAACACAGCCAAAGACAGCCAGCCCAGAATAATGATCTCCACAATTCTGAGGACACAGACTTCAGGTTAGAAATTCAACTGAACATGACCAGAGTTTCTCAACGTAATGCAGAGAAAAATAAGTAACGCTGTGCATGCAAAGGTCATAAAATTGTCAGGGATTGTAAAAATGTCTTGAATGTTCAGATTTCCCTCCTACTCTTTTTGGGGATGGGTGAGGGAGTGATGCTAACTGTAATAGCAAGAGACCATTGCACAAATGTGGCTATCAAGCTGTGGTAGAAATGACTGGTCCTTTTCATTCCTCTATTTCAGTGATTTTAGTAGCTACTTCATTCTACTTCTTTCTATTTCCTCATATTTTCATTGTTACTCACCTCACTCTTATCTAAACAGAAGTTTTCATGATCTAATTTCATCTACTGGGGGCAAAATTAATCCATCCTCATTTAGAAACCTCCTTTTATGTATTTCCGCAACAGAATGATTTGCTTTATTATCCTAACCTTGAAGGGTTTCATTCCTTTACCACTCACAACCCCTCCCCTCTAAGTCTTTTGGCAAAGAATTTGACATGTTTCTTCCATCCTACAAAACTTGTCATCTGTCTGTGAATTTAGCCATAAATAAATCAAGGAAAGGATCTTTTCTTAGATGCCTAATGACTGGAATTATGCCTTTTGGAGACACATTTACATTTCCAATCATAATGACATCACATTGAATATTCATCTTTGTTTTTTCCTCAGCTATCAATACAGTCTTTTGATGCACGGCTGGGGTCTAGCCTCTGGTTTTTAATATCAAGCAGTAATTGAGACTTTCACATCCTCCTTGAATTATTCTGTACCTACTTTTACAAATTCCTTTTTTTTCCTACATCTAATCTTTAATTTAGGCTGATCAAATTGCCTTGTCACAAATATCTTTTAAAAATATTACCTATCTTTTTGTTATACTTTGCACATTCGATCAATGCTTTAAAAAAAAAAAAATCTCCCTTTAGAGTTTCTTGTAAATGCATAAAATAGCATCAGGCATGGGAGACAGACTTCTCAATCTCCATGATTTATTTGTGAAATGTCCTGGAGTAGAGGAATCCATAATGGTCCTGAAACAGTGTATTGAAGTAAAGAGCACACAGGGAGACATTTAGCAAACAGTAATGACAATTATAAAAACAAAGAGAGGAGAAGAGAGAGGCATCACCTGAGGCTGGGAATTAATTGAAAGTGGGAAGTCATCAGAATGGACAGGTTAGCCCTTCACAGGCCCCAACTTCCATCATGGACAAATCTCTCCTTCCTGACAGTAAAGTCAAGGCAGAGAGAGGCAAGAATAGCAGGCGGTTTTTTTTTTGTTTTGTTTTGTTTTGTTTGTCAGAATGTCTTGTTTTTGGTTAAAAAAAAAAATAAAGAAAACTGCTAACACATTTGGTGCTGCTCGTTCATAAGGAAAGTGGCTGTGTAACATTTAGATATCTTTTGAAATCTATACACGCTCTTCCTACCTGCTGTGCTCAATTTCAGAACCCAGAGCTGTCATTAAGAAAAAAATAGCAACCTTTGTTCTCTTCTCGAGGCACATGTTGCACCAGTTTTTTGTTTCCAGGAAAAAAAAAAAGTCTCCATTATTTTCTTAGACCAGAGAAGCCAGACTCAAGCTTTCCCTTTCTCTGACCCTTGTTGTGCACTGGTACTGGATACACCATTACTGTGGTTCAGTGGGCAAGATTTTCTTTCATGTATTTTAAAGTCCCTCATGAAGACATCAGGCCACTTACTATAACTGATGGTTTTCATTCTCAGTGTAATAAAGGCACATTCCTGAAGCAGACGTTTCCATCAGAGATGGCAAACAACAGAAGTTTCAAAGGCTTAGTTCAGATGCGTATCTAAACTTTCAAAGCTTAGCTGCATCTCTGGGATTTGAAAACTGGATTGGAAATCTGAATTGTATATACTTTATACTTCTTAACTTAGCCTGAATTTTATACACTTAGTTTTTATGTCTTTAAACATATCAGAGAGACGAGCATTATGAAAAAATGTACATATTATACAAATAAGAAATAAAAATCAAGCTTTGTGTGCTTATTGAGATGTGATAAGCATTTTGGTTGTGGAATGTGAAATTTTGTTTTTTCTTTTGCTTGTTGTTCAGTGCAGGAGTAGTTTAGACTCATAGAGATCGTCTTTCAAAATCTTAGATGTGTGAAAGATGACACAAGTTTTGTCAGAGGCGTTTGAACCAGAGCAACTCCATCTTGAATAGGGGCTAGGTAAAATGAGGCTGAGACATACTGGGTTGCATTCCCAGATGGTTAAGGCATTCTAAGTCATAGGATGAGATAGGAGGATATCACAAGATACAGGTCATAAAGACCTTGCTGATAAAACAGGCTGTAGTAAAGAAGGCAGCCAAAACCCACAAAAACCAAGATGGCCACAAGAGTGACCTCTGGTCGTCCTCACTGCTACACTCCCACCAGTGCCATGACAGTTTACAAATGCCACAGCAACATCGGGAAGTTACCCTATATGGTCTACAGAGGGGAGGCATGAATAATCCACCCCTTGTTTAGCATATAATCAAGAACTAACCATAAAAATGGGAAACCAGCAGCCCTCGGGGTTTACTTTTATTCCTTTACTTTCTTAATAAACTTGCTTTCACTTTATGGACTGGCCCTGAATTATTTCTTGTGCAAGATCCAAGAACCCTCTCTTGGGGTCTGGATCTCGACCACTTTCTGGTAACAGTTTCATCTGTCTGCAAACTAAATACAGGGCTGAAAACCATGTAAGGTCCCACCCTGGGTCAACAGAACAGAAGGGCGTCGTTGTTCCACCATGAAATCTGTAGGCCCACCTGCATGTGCCTCGTCTTTCCCTCTTTCCTTTTACTGTGGGACTGTTGTCTCTCCTCCTATGTTCTGCATCTCAGGTCCTACCACCTTCTCAAGAACTATACTAGTATATACTAAAAATACGCTCCACACTCCCATTTCTCTCATCAGCTACCATCCAGCCTTTCCCTTCCTTTTATATCCGAATTTTGTAACTTAGCTATATTTCTTATCTCAATTTCATTACCTCCCACGACATATTGTTTTTTGTGTCAAGATGATGTTTCTTTTTGTTCCTTATGGTTTATATTTCTCTTGAATTCTATTTCATCACATACGAAACTTGCTAGCTTTCATAATTGCTAGGTATATCTTTCACATCCTTTTCAACTTTTCTATGTTCTTTTTATAAAAGTACATCTCTTATAGACAGTGTATTACTGGATTTTATTTTTAAATCCAATCTGAGAGTCACTGTTTCAGAATGAGCTTAACATATTTGTTTATTTAATTATAATTATAATGTTTATTTCTTATGAATTTTCTTCATATTTTATATTTACTATATGTTATTATTTTCTCCATTCCTGAAGCCTGCCATTGGATAGTTCTGCTTTCGTTCTTTTGGGCTGAAAGTTTATACATTTCATTTTGTCATTCTGACATTTGTGCCTACTTAAGATTTATCTTAATTTTTTAATTGTATCATTCAATCTATCTATTTATCTATCTGTCTATCTACCTATCTATCTATCAATCAATCATATCTCTGTCCCCAAGCAGGATAAGTGCTTTAGCACATTATCATCTTCTTTGGCTTCTCCATCAACCCCAATTCCCAGATGTTATCAAGTAAAATGCAAGTTCTGGGTTATGCACATTCTTTTTCTTTTCTTTTTTTGTTCATTTGTGTTTTATTTTTTATTTTTCTGATTTGATCCTTTCTGTTTTAGACAATATATTTTCTAAGTTACTTGATCCCTTTGAGCCCCATATCTCTTATAGCATCTTTTTTTATTTATTTCTTTTCTTATTCATGTAGTTCTTCAAGAGTATTTTCAGGATGGGCATGGTGGCTCACGCCTGTTATCCCAGCACTTTGGGATCCCAAGGCAGATGGATCACCTCAGGTTAGGAGTTCTAGCCTGGCCAACATGGTGAAACCCTGTCCCTAATAAAAATACAAAAGTTAGCTGGGCATGGTGGCAGGCACCGGTAATCCCAGCTACTCAGGAGGCTGAGGCATGAGAATCACTTGAACCCGGGAGGTGGAGGTTGCAGTGAGTTGAGATCATGGCCCTGGGTGACAGAAAAAAAAAAGGAATGTTTTTGAAGAAAGTTTTTATGTAGCAATGTTTGAAGCTTTATGCCTGATATGCCTGATAACTTTTTTATTTATTCTTGCATTTAAATGATAGTCAGGCTAAATATTAATTCTAGGTTCAAAGTTCTTTCTCATTAATATTTTTAAAATATTTGTTCATTGTCTTTTCATATTCACTGTTGCTGTCCAGAAGTCAGGTATCCATCTAATTCTTGTTCTTTTAGAAGTGTAATAGTAACAATGGACAGTAATATAAAACACCCAAATTTTAAAAATGATTAAATAAAATTTGATACTCCATGATGAGGTGCTCTGAGGGCATTAAAATGGTGTTTATGAAATAATTAAAGGCATGAGGACATGATATTATATCATATTAGGTGAATGAAATGATGTACAAAATTGTATCTGCAATCGTTTCATTTTTGTTATGTGTAAATGAAAAACAGGATGCTAACACATTAAATTGTTAAGAATTATTATCTTCTGGAAAAAAAAAAGAAGTGATCTACTCTTTCTGGAAGCTTTTAGGTATTACTAAACTTAACTCTAAAGTGAGAGTACAAAATTTTATTGTAACGAGGCTAGTTATGGGTATATCTTTATCCTGTTTGAAATTCTATGGAAACTTCCAATTTGAGATTTCCATCTTTGTTTCTGACAGGTTTATCACTGTCTATTTTCTCCCTCTTGTTTGTGTTTTTCTTTATCGTTCTTCCTTTTGAGACTTCTTTAAATTGGCTATTGGTATTTCTACTTCTATCTTCTATATCTCTTTAACTTAAAAAACAATCCATTTTGCATCTCTCTCTGCTGTCTTCTAGGGTTAGTTCTTCAGTCTGATCATTTGGCACCAATTGTAATCATAATGCTATTTAGCTCATCTATTGTCTTTCTAATTTTATCTATTAATTTTTTCATATTTAATATTTTTATGTTCATCTTTATGACTTCTTGTCATAAATTTGTCTATTTTATACATCAATTTGGACATGACTTCAGTATGTCATTGTCCAAACTGATTACCAATTGATTACCAAAATTCTTCCTTATCTTTTTGAAGATAAAAATGATGTTTCGTTTAAATTACTGATCGTCCTGTTTTTTATTTTATTTGTTATGGAAGCGTTTACTCACTATACTATTTTTTCCTTTTTATATTGGCTATACTCTTCCAGTGTTTAATTATTTTTGTTCATGAACTTTTCCTTCCTTCCTCTGGTGACATCAGCTAATCTTCTGAATAATGTGTCTCAGTGTATGTCATTGTTGGTATAGTCCAAGCCCTAGCCTGTGTCTCTCCTTTTAAGGTTAAGAAGGAAGGAATGGATATACTTCC
This sequence comes from Pongo abelii, assembly GCF_028885655.2. Taxonomy (NCBI): domain Eukaryota; kingdom Metazoa; phylum Chordata; class Mammalia; order Primates; family Hominidae; genus Pongo; species Pongo abelii. The sequence goes on along the minus strand of NC_071990.2, from coordinate 89,027,263 downwards.
AGAGAAAGAGCTTTAGGTAGTAAGGACTCATATTGGGTACTATCTTACCTAGCAACCATGTCTTTCATAAAATGCCTTATAGGAAAAAAAAGCACACTGTTAGGTGGTCAACTCCTTTGATTGTAATCGGCTAGCACAGGTGATATGGAGGAGGATATGACAATGCTGGATGTCCTACAGATAACTTTTACCATCAGCTCCTCACCTGAAGCAGTCTGAAATGATATAAGTCCCCCTCCACTCCAGCACTAAATGATTTGAACTGCTGCTGCTGTTGCTGGCTCTTTCACAGAAGTGATGGAGCTGGGACCCACTCCAGGTCATATGCAATATAAAAAGGAACAGAACTCAAAAGCTTGCCTGCAATCTATTTTCCTCACCTACCAGAGTATCTCTGGGTTCCAGGTGGACATTTCTTCCATATACTTCATTCTTAATGCCATCTGGCCCTCAGGGATTTCTCGCATATTCTGTGGTTAATTTATACTATCCTCTTTATCTCTTTGTTTTGTTCCTACTGTTACATGCTTCCATAGAACTTATCCATGTCCTTAGGCACCACTGCATCACTACTACCATAAAATAGGTAATCCATAATTTATTGGCAAATAAATAAAAGGTAAAAACTGGCAGTATCTGGTATGGCCATGGGAAATGACTGGGCAACACTTGGGGTTAGCATATTCCATTCCTTGTCAAGTCCAAATCATAATTGCTGTCTAACTCTACAGATGAGGAAGCTGAAGGCTTGTTAAGTCTTCCATGGCCGTAGATGAAATTGCAATTTATCATTACTGCATTATTTTCTAATAAGGATAAAAATTCAAATAACAGCCATTCATGTGCCATGTGTGCTTTTCTTTCATCTCTATAAGTTTTTTCTTCCTGCATTTTGAAGCTCTGTTGTTGATGAATACATATTTAGTGTTTACAAGTCTTCATGGTGGGTTAATCTTTTCATTATTATGTGTATTCCTTGCTCCTACTAATTTCCTTCACTCTAAAATCGACTTTATCTAATATTAATATAGACACTCCTGCTGCTTTTTTATTACTTTGCATGATATATTGTTTTTTATTCTTTTACTTTCAAATAACCCATGTATTCACTTTGAAGTGAATTTCACATAGGCAGGGTATAGTTGGGTCATGTTTTAAAAATCTGCATTATTTTTTATCCCATACGAATTAAAAAAAAACACTACCCAACTTTGTTTTCATTGGCGTATTAGATCATGCACAATTTAAAGTAATTATTGATATTTTAGGATTTCAGTATGTCATTTTATTATTTATTTTCTGTTTATTCATTCTGATTCTTGTTCCTCTGGCTTCTAGTGAATTACTTGAAAATTTTTTGACTTACATTTTGATCTGTGGTGCTTTTGTATATACTTATTTGTGTAGTTTTTTAGAGGTTGTTCTAAGTATTACAGTGTACATACGTAACACATCACAGTAAACTGGTATTTTGCCACTACAAGCAAAGTGTGCAACCTTACTTTCATGTAGGTCTTTTTACCTTCCCTGCTTAAAAAATATGTCTTAAGTATTTTTTATACATATATAAGTACCACATCAGATGTTACAATTTTTTCTTCAATTATTAAACATAATTTGAAAAATCTCATGAGGAGAAGGGTAGTTTATTGTATTTACATCTATTTTGTCTATTTCATTGTTATTTCTTTCCCAAGTCACAGTCTCCATCTGTTATTTTCTGTTTAGAGAAACTCCTTTAGACACTCTTTAAGGGCAAGCCTGCTGGCAACACATGATCTTTGTTTTCCTTTCTCTGAAAATGCCTTGATTTTCCCTTCATCTCTGAAGGATATTTTTTCTGGGTATAGAATTTATGGTTACTTGTTATTTTCTTTCAGCACTTGAAAAATGCTGTGCCAATTCTTTCCAGAGGAATCAGAGTACTAACTATTCTGTTTTCTTTCCATCTTGGAGTAGGGGATGAGGCTCAACTCCTCATTGTGCCTGGCTGACTCTGCTGAAAAAGAGTATAGTGCAAATTATCTCCATCTTATGCTACCTTGTTCCATTTCATTGATACAAGATGAGAAGGAAGGCTCAGCTGCCCCTTGAACCTTTGTGAAACTACCCTGGCAAAGGAATTAGAGCACCACCTGTTTCCACTGAGTAACCATGGGCATTCTTCCGCTCCTGGCCTGCCTAGATGCCTTATGGTAAATTTGCTGCAGATTAGTACATTGACCTGAGAGTAATAGAAGAAGTGAAACAATACTTTACAGACCTAATTAGGGAAGACTGAACTAAATAGATACAATAGCAACAAATTAACTTCCCTTGTTTCTCTCTCTTTTAGAGCTAGATTTAGGCAAAGTGACTAAGTAAGTGAAATTTGACTATAACATGTCTTCCCTATTTACTGCCTTTTACTGTTTTCTCACTTGCCACAGGACACTCAGCTGTCTTCTGGATGTGCCACACATTTCTCCAAAGATCTCAGTCAAAATTTAGCTGCTCTTCTCAGTCCAAGCCTTTCTGCACTGTTGATTGTTTTTTAACCACATCATGGATTATTTTGATAAGTTTTTTTACATGTAAATTTTTCTCTTTAGGGCTTCATTCCTTCAGGTCCTTGCTAAATGAATGACTAGCAATAAGTTAAAAAGTTGAAGGAAAAAAATTTTTTTTCTTTTTCTTTCTTTTTTTATTTTTTTATTTTTAAGATAGGGTCTCACTCTATCACCCAAGGTGGAGTGCAGTGGTCCAATCATGGCTCACTGCAGCCTCAACCTCATGATCTCAAGCAATCATCCCACCTGACTACAGGCATACATCACCATGCCTGGCTAATTTTTAAGAAAAAATTTTATAGAGATGGGATCTTGCCATGTTGCCAAGGTTGATCTCAAACTCCTGGGCTCAAGTGATCCTCCTGCCTCGGTCTCCCAAAGTGCCGAAATTACAGGCGTAAGCCACTGTGGCCAGCCCAGGAAGAACATTTTTGATTCCTACATTGTTATCCTTGCTAGGGAATAACTGGAAAGGAGTATGGAATGGAGTTAGAAAATTTTTAAATTTTTTCTATATAATTGCATTTAAACAGAAGCCTTAAGAACCTTAAGTAGGATTATTAACATTTTGGGAACATTTTCTTCTTTTTTTTTTTTTTTTGAGACAGAGTCTCGTTCTGTCACCCAGACTGGAGTGCAGTGGCACGATCTCAGCTCACCGCAACCTCTGCCTCCTGGGTTCACGCAGTTCTCCTGCCTCAGCCTCTCGAGTAGCTGGCATTACAGGCACACACCACCATGCTCGGCTAACTTTTTTTGTATTTTTAGTAGAGACGGGGTTTCACTATGTTGGCCAGACTGGTCTGGAACTCCTGACCTCGTGATCTACCTGCCTCGGCCTCCCAAAGTGCTGGCATTACAGGCGTGAACCACCGCGCCTGACCATCCATTTGGGGAACATTTAAGGCACAGAGTTGAGACAGAAGCAGAGGCACTTGGGATAAAAGATCTTCGGAAATACTTAAATAACATTTTTTACTAACAGGTGGACTGGCCCACCTCTCCTTAATTTTCACAGAAAATCAAGAGCTGTCTTCTGGGTGTTAATTAAACAGCATGCATGATTACTACACTTCTGTATCTTATTGATTTGATCTTGTTTCTCAACTGTCAGAGCTCTTGAATAAAAGCAATTGCTTTCCGAGAGTGTCATTTCATCTTCCAGTCTGCATTTTTGGATGAATTATTTTAGGTTTTGTGGCTGTTATAGTTTATTGTTGCTGTTTGATTTTCAAAATTTATGATTTTGGTTCCACAGGACAAAAATTTAAGATTTTCAAAGGGAAAAAGTCCCTGATACATTAGGGTTATGTAACTTTTTTCTCCCATCAGGATGGATGCCTGATTTTTCTTTTATTGTATTTCTATGTAAGCAGCATATTGTGGAGTTAAATGCTCATTAGAAGTTGGTATTGCTCTTTAAAAAAACCACAGACTTCTTGAAATGGGTAGATGTAACTTGTAGCTTACTTAAAAATTAGCCTTAGAAATTTGTTGGTGAGCACCAGGATATTGACTATAAAAGTCAGAAGAGCTCCTCTTAGCTTTTCTTAGGACAAGAATATTCAGAGAAAAGAATCTAAAACCAAGACATATAGGGGTAAATTTTTGTAATGCTAAGAATAAATTATGGCATGTGAATATGTTTGGATATTAATAACAAATTGGAAATGTTTCTACTATAATGTTAAGTGAGAAAAAAGAATGCGATATTGTACATACAGTATATCTTAGCCATATAAAAACATGCGTTGGAGGGAGCTACTTAAAAATGTTAGTTAACAGAATTTATCTTTGAGTGGTGGGATTGTGCATGATATTTTTCTTCTTTCTGAATCATAGATGTCAGCCTAAACCCCCTCAGGTTTTATTGACTAGACTGTACCACCCTGAGCTCCAGACTTATATGTCCAACCCTCTCTTTAGCACCCTTAACTGGTATCTGATAAGCAACTCAAACTTAACATATCTGAAACAAAACTACTGATTTTTCTTTTCATTTCTCTTCTCTCATTTTCCTGTATCTTCACTCAATTACTAACGTTAAAATATTGAGGAGTTAGGTACACTTGCTTTCATTATATTGTTTTTTATATTATAAATATTCTGTATGTTGTTATTTATATGTCTATATTTCATAATTTTAAAGAGAAGTCTAAGGGCTTATGAAAAATACTTTAGCCAACCTAAAGGAGCTCCTAATAGCCAGAGTTGGAATAATTTGAGCAATTAAATACATAGTAATAGAGTGAATCAGCAAGATGGCCAAGGAGAATATCATTATTCTCCTGCAGAAGCATAGATTTTGGCAACTACTTATGGATGAGGCTAGCTCTGTGGGAGTCTGTGAATATAGTGGAAAGGTTTCAGCACATCATTGGACAAATAATTTGAGAATAAATGCTTTGGAGAGTATAAAAACGAAAGTATCACTTATGCAGATTATCCCTCCCCCAAGGCAGTCCAGCTCAGTGCCAAGAGAAATCCTCTAGGATCAAGATTTTTCTCACAAGGGGAGATGATACCATAGTGAGTGTCCAGCTTCCCCAGCTGTGCAGAATACTGCCAAAGAAGCCCACATTTTTCCTGACCTTACCCAGGTTACTAAGGTAATCAGCACAACTGAGAAGCTAGAAGAGGCTGGGAACAGGTAAGAAAGGTCTTGGACCCTATTAACTGCTCTGTGGCTTCATTAGGAAGCCTGCTTACAAGCAGCTTGGGACAACTTGCCTGTGGGCCCTCCCCTAACTGGTCCACAGAAATTCCAAAAGTTCTGCATGTTTCATTACCTTCAGGACTACTTCCTGAGCATGTTCCCTTAGACAGTGTAAGTGTCTTGTGAAGACAGCTGAATCAACTCTGTCAGATTGAGAGAAGGCATATAAACTTGAGCATTTCAGGGCACTGCCCTAGAAAAAACAAACAGTAGCATCTCAGCACCTAGCCTGGCTTTGTGGGATCAAGTGAATGAATGCATACAATCCTGAGACTTTCCCTTCATGAAGGAATAGAATGTGCATAGTGGGCACATTCATAGAAGTCTGAGAGAGCCTGAGAATCCCTAGATAGGCTGATTGATGAGGGTGTTTCTCTCCTAAAGCCAGTAAATAAAGACTGAAGGAAATGACTATTTCTTCAAATGTGAAGACAGCAACACAAGACTTCAAGCAACCTAAAAAACCAAGGAAACATGGCACCACCAAAGGATCACAATTAATATTCCAGTAAATAACCTCAAAGAAATAGAGAGCTATGAATTGCCTGACAAAGAATTCAAAACAATTGTTTTAAGGAAACTCAGCAAACTACAAAAGAACAGAGATAACACAATCAGAAAACCAATACATGAACAAAATGAGAAGCTCAATAAAGAAATAGAAATCATAAAAAAGAACACAACAGAAATTCTAGAGCTGAAGAATACAATGAGTGAAAGTTTTTAATGCAACAGAAAGTGTCAGCAACATACTTGATCAAGAAGAAAAAAAAATCTGTGAACTCAAAGACAGGTATTCAAAATTATACAGAGGAGAAAAATAAACAATCAAAAAGTGAATAAAGCCTATGGAATTTATGGGACATCAATATGAGAGCTAGCATTTGTATTATGGTAATTTAAGAGAAATGAGAAGGAAGCTTATTTAAAGAAATAGTGGTTGAAAACTTCCCAAACCTGGAGAGAGACAGGGACTTCCAGGTAAATGAAGCTTGAAGTTTCCAAACAGGTTTAATCCAAAGGTTTCATTGAGACATTACAATAACTTTCAAAAATCAGACAAAGAAAAATTTGAAAACAGCACATACGTGGGAACCTCCATAAGGCTACCAGTGGATTTCCCAGTAGAAACTTTCCAGGGCAGAAAAGAGTCAGATGATATATTCAAAGTGCTGAAAGAAAAATAAACACCAACAAAGAATACTTTACCCAGCAAAGCTATCCTTCATAAATACCTTACAAGAAATTGTAAAGAAAATTCTTCAGAGTGAAACAAAAGGATTCTAACTAGTAGCATGAAAACATCTGAAAGCATAAAACTCATTGTTAAGGTAAGTATATAGTCAAATTTAGAATACTCTAATACTGTAATAGTGGTTTGTAAATCCTTTATAACTCCAGTATAAAAGTTAAAAAATAAAAGTATTAAAAATAACTATAACTAAAATAATTTTTAATGACTATACAATATACAAAGAGGTAAATTGTGACATCAAAAACATAAAATGGGAGGAATGAAAGTGTAGAGTTTTTGTATGCAATCAAAATTGTTACCAGTTTAAAATGGTCTGTTGTAACTATAAGATGTTTTAAGCAAGCCTCAGGGAAAGCACAAAGCAAAAACCTATAGTAGATACACAAAAGTTAAATAGAATCAAAATATATCACTATAGAAATGAATGAACCACAAAGGAAGACTGCAAGAGAGGTAGAAAGAAACAAAGAATCTATAAAACAACTAAAAAACAGTTAACATATGGTAGTGATAAATCCTTACCTATCAACAATTAGTTTAAATGTAAACAAATTCTCCCATCAAGTGACGTAAAGTGGTTAAATGATCAAAATGAAAATATATGTAGAGAGATATATCAACCCTCAGCCGCCTGAAGACCTGGGACTAAGGATTGTGCCACCACACTCAGCTAATTTAAAAAAGTCTTTTTTTTTTTTTGGTAGAGACAGTCTCCCTATGTTCCCAAGGCTGGTCTCAAACTCCTGGCCTCAAGGATTCCTCCCACCATAGCCTCCCAAAGTGTTGGGGTTACAGGCATGACCACCGTGCCTGGCCTATAATTTTTTAGATATGATGCCAGAAGCACAGGCATCAAAAGCAAAAATAAACAAGTGGGACTACATCAAACTTAAAAGCTTCTGCATAGCAAAGGAAACAATCAACAAAATGAGAAGGCAACCTATAGAATGAGAGAAAATATTTGCAAACCACATGTCCATTAAGGGACCCATACAACTCAATAGCAAAAAAAAACAAATAACTTGATTTTAAAATGGCCAAAGGACTTGAATAGACATTTTTTTGAAAAAGTATATACAAATACCTAACAAGTATATAAAAAAGTGCTAAATATCATTAGTCAACAGAGAAAGGCAAATCAAAACCATAATAAGTTGTCATTTCACATCTATTAAAATGGCTATTGTTAAAAAGTAAAGAAATAACAAGTGTTATATTTTGTGTGTGGAGAAAAGAAAACCCTTATACACTATTAGTGGGAATGCAAATTTGTACAACCACTATGGAAAACTGCATGGAGGTGTCTAACAAAAATTTAAAATAGGGTTACTATATGACCCAGCAATCCCACTTCTAGGTGTGTATATACAAAGAAAATACAATCACTATCCCACAGAGAAAATACAATCACTATCCCAAAGAGATATGTACAACCACATGTTCATTGCAGTGTTATTCACCACAGCCAGATATGGGAACAACCTAAGTATCTCTTGAAGGATGAATGGGTAAAGAAGATACAATGGAATATTATTTAGGCTTAAAAAATAATAAAATCCTGCCATATGTGACAACATGGGTGACCCTAGAGGACATTATGCTAAATGAAAAATCCAGGCACAAAAGGACGAATACTACATGCTACCACATGCAGGAGGAATCCAAAAATAGTCTAATTCATAGAAACCAATAATAGATTGATAATTGCCAGGGGATGGGAATTGGGGGAAATGGGAGGATTTTGGTCAGAGGGTGCAAACTCTCTGTTATAATATGAATAAGTCCTGGAGAGTTAATGTAGGAGATGGTGACTATAGTTAATAATAATGCATTGTATACTTGAAATTTGCTAAGAAAGTAGATCTTAAGTATTCTCACCACACACACACACACGCACACACACGCACACACACACACACACACTATGGTAACTATGTGAGGTGATGGATATGTTAAGTAGCTTGATTGTGGTAATCATTTCACAATGTATACATGTATCAGAACAAAATGTTGTACACCTAGAATACACACTATTTTTTTGTCAGTTATACCTCAATAAATTTCGTGAAAATAATGACAGTATTGGATTTTAACCACTATAATAAAATAAATATCCATGAATCTATACTGATTTAAATGAATAATCAAATGAATACATAAATGAGGGGAAAGGAAGAGCTCTTCCTTACAGAATAATTTCAATTAATAAATATAGCAGAAAGTAAGAAAACAGAAAATCACAGTAGACATAGAAATCACCACAAATTAGTAAACACCACAGTAATAATTTTTTCAGACATAATCCACTGACAGAATCTAAAATTGCTGGGTGAAAATTTGAGGAGAAACAGTTTTTGCATAGTCTCAAACTGTCACCCCTAAGATGTATTTTAACCACAAAGGGGAGAATAGTAACTTTATAGTAGAGAAAGCCAGAAGACACCACTTTCACTATGTGTTCAAATTCAACATCATGGATATCATATCAATATCAATATCGTATCAATATGATGAACCTATGATGTGTGCTGAGAAGGACACAGCAGCATTTGTGCCAGAAACGCACAACCTCATTTCAATTATGGGAAAATACAAACCCCAAATCAAGTAACATCTACAAAAAACTGATCAATACTCTTCAAGTGCCATGCACAAGGAAAAACAGGAACTCTCACAGATGGGAGAAGTTTAAGGAAAAATAACAATAAAATCAATGTGGAATCCTGGAACAGAAAAAAAGGGCATTAGTGGAAAACACTGATGAAATTTGAATAAGACCTGTAGTGTAGTTAGTAGCATTATACTAGTGTTAATTTCCTAGTTTTGATCATTGTAGTATGTAAGATGTTAATGTTCTGAAAAGCTAGGTGAAATGGGAACTAGGAATATGGGAACTATAGTATTTTTGCAATTTTTAATATTGTAAGTCTAAAATAGTTTAAAATAAAATGTTTTAAAAAGCAATCTATAAAATAATACACTCAAAATATATTCTAACTACAAGTATAGTTGGAAAATTCAGATCATCCATCCATCCATATATATGTACATCCATATATATATTTTTATATGTATATATATATTTTATATATATATATACTGACACACACACACGCAGACACTTACACAGACACACACACACAATGTTGTATACTAAAACGTCTACAATTCTGGAATTATGAGTAATTTATTTTTCTCTTTAAATTTTTCTGCATTATTTAAATTTTCTGCAGTGAACATATGTTGCTCTTAAAATTATAATTTAAATCACAAATTATTTCTTTAAAAAAATAAGCAAACAAGCCTAGGTGTCATTTTTATCCTTTTCTTTCTCTCATATCTCATATCTAATCCATCTGCAAGTCTTGTCAATTTCTCATTCAGAATAAATCCACTCCCACCACCTTCTCTGCCTTCATCCTAATCCATGCCAGCCTCATCATTTTATCATCTCATCTGGTTCTCCTGCTTCCACCCATGTCACCTAAGCCCCTTCTCCACACAATACCAGTTATCTTCTGAAACAGGAAATCAAATCCTGTTGCGTCTCTCCTCAAATGCCTCCATTACTCTCAGAATAAAACCCAATGGCCGTATTCTTCCCAGGAGGCCCTCATGACCTGGCCCCTGCCTCTCTCTGGCCTTGTCTCCCATCACTCTCCCCTCCCCACGTCACTCAGGCACAACATCTGGCAGACTTTCCTCTACACACATTAGGTGGTTTCTGCCACAGGGCCTTTGTACTTGCCGTCCATGCCTAAAATACTTCCCCAAACAGGCATTCACTCTCACCCCTATCAATCTCTACTCTCTTATCCTACCTTATTTTTCCTCATAGCAGCTGTGAAAATAGAACATTAGATCATAGTTATTGTCTGTCTCTGCTTATGATCTGACTCATAGAAATTAGATCCTTTGTTTACATTCCTTCCTTCCTGCTACTCAGAATGATGCCTAGCACATAGTAGATGATCAGTAAGTATTGAACAAATAAACTGCCCTCCTGCCCAATGCACAGCCTGCAGGAGAGCAAAGCCATCCCCACCAGTTTCTGCAGGTTTTCCAGGAAGGGGTTGGGGCAGGACTGGGGCAGGGGGTGCTCTCATCTGGCACCTGGTTTACAGCGTGGCAATTCTTCATGTCCTAGGGCTCTTTACCCATTTCCTCAAAAGCTATAATAAAAAAAGATCACTTATAGAAAATATTGGTGAGTTTAGCTGACTTTAGTGAAGATTTCCTGGAGAAAATGGAGGGGAAAGGGAGACAACTTGGGACAAACAAAAGTTGTGGACATTCTCAAAGTGCTGTGTTCTCCTCCCCACCATGAAGTTTCTTGCGTCCTTGCAGCTTTCCATCTCACTGGCTTTCCTCCCTTACTCCCCACTTGTCTCTCTTCTGCCACTTTCTTCCTTCCCTTAGAAGTAAAACATCCCTCTCCTTGCCTCACAAAGAGTAGCTTTCCCTCCCTTCAAAGCCATGGTGCCTGCCAACACCCAGGTCCTGGGGTGAGGGTAGAGAACACCTTCTGTTACAAACATCTCTCAGAGCACCTTTCCAAAGATTGTTCTCTCCCTGAGAATCCTAGTGCCAGTTGTTAATATTTTCTCTACCTCATTACCTCTACTTTTCTGTATTTTTCTATTACAGCAAGAAATTCAGGTTAAAGAAATTACTCTGTTGGATATCCAGGCAAAAAAGATAGTAAGGCGGGCCTCAGATCTTCCTTCTATAAAAATTAGTACTTGCAGAAAATTAGAATGTCTGTTTCTCTTTTTCTGCACCAAATTGAATCTTTTTCATTTTCTGAGTCTTTGTTAATTTAGTACAAGAAAAAAAAAAGGTATCTTTCTTTAAACTGTTTTTATTCTATCACTTACCTATATTCGTTTTATACATTTTTATACAATTAGTTGAATCTTCTCTCTCAAAAAGTGGACAATAGAAAAACTTGAATATATCCCTGTTACTTGCCTCTTTCATCTCTACCATAGTCATTTCATAAATACCCTGTTTTAATTCTAAGACACACGTTTTTACATTTGACATCTTACTGCTGATAGTGTGCGGTTTTTACTGCTCATGTTGAGTTTGTGGTTTCTAAATGTATTTTAAAAGATTATAGCATAATTTGACATTGAAATAAAAAGATTTTGTATACAGAGAAATGAATAGAAACAAAACAGTGGGGCATAAATTTGATATTGATAAAGCAAATATTCACTGCTGGAGAAATAACCATAATTCCATCCATTTTCAAAGCAAACAGCAAGCACTTTATGGAACTTAAGAAAGGAAGACCCCACAAGTGGACGAAGCTGGGTTACGTTCTGCTTCCCCCACACAGATACATATAACAGGACTGCCTATCACATGCCAACCAGTGCAGCTGAAGGAGGTATTGCCAAGTCCCCTGGAATACATGGGAAAAAAGTCAAAGTCAAAAGATGACAAATGCACAATGTTAAGGCATAGTTTAATTTTTAATTGGCAGTATGTTTTTTCTTTCTTAATAGAGGGCCTTACAATTGACAGAATCTTGGATTTGAGGAAACACTTAATAGTTTTGTGTGTGTGTGTGTGTGTGTGTGTGTGTTTTGAGATGAAGTCTTGCTCTGTTACCCAGGCTGGAGTGCAGTGGCATGATCTCTGCTCACTGCAGCCTCTGCCTCCCAGGTTCCAGCAATTCTCCTGCCTCAGCCTCCCAGGTAGCTGGGATTACAGGTGCACGCCACCACGCCTGAACACCATGCCAAAACTGGGGCTCAGAGACGTCAAGTGATTTGCCCAAGTAACATAGCCCATAGGTAACAGAGTGTGAGTCTTGTGGTCTTACCTTGAAAAAGTGTGAAAACTCTATTCTCTGCAAGCTTTGTGATATGCCAGATTCAGTTCATGGGCTCTATGAACCTTAAAAGAAAAAGGGTGCCTGTACATTTCTCCAGACTGAGCCTACATTCTCTGTCCCTGTGTGGAAAGAAGCTGATTTAGTAAGGTGCTTTGGTTTGTAATACAGAGGAATCCCAACTCAAAACTGGTTCCAGCAAGAAGAAGATGTATTGTCACACAGGAAATCTAGAAGTAGGATAGACTTCAGGGTTGATTGATTCAATGTCTGAATGACATCGACAAAGACCCAGGTTATTTTCATGTCCCCATTCTGTTATTCTCAGTATTGGCTTCATCTGCAAATTGCCAGTGAATTAACTACAGCCATATTAGGCATAATATCCAGACATGACAGCACACAGAGAAAAAGAGAGAAAGTTCTTCCCTCTGGCTCACTGTCAGGAAGAAGGAAATTCTTTCTGGAAGTCCCTCTGCATGACTTCCCTTTTGTCTTGTTAGTCAGAATTAGGACACAGCTCATTCTTGAACAAAAAATAGATAAGAAAGATGGAATTACCCTTACACCAAGTAAGGTGATACCTGGAGTTAGAGGTAGAGTCATCTTTCCCCGAGTCACAACCAACCTCTTTAGGCCATGAAAAGGAAATAGTCACAGACGCTATTTATCAAAGAAAGATTTACTTAGGAGGCATGCTATTAGAAATGTACTTACTTTTTAAAAATGGTACCTGTATAATTATTTACTCTAGTGTTTTGTTCTAACCAATAATTAGAAAATCGGGTTCATCTTATAATATACCTGGAATTACACACACACACACACAAAATTATAAAAACATATCGTAGCTCCCTCTGTTTTTACCTTCTGCAATATTACTGCAATGAGTGTACATCCCTTGAAACTCCAGGCACTTAATCCTTTATAATCACAATGGAAGTAGCAGAAAAGAACAAAAGTTCAGTTTGTAAAACAAGGGATAAAACCAAGAAGACCTTGGTTGGTTGATAGCTGAATGACAAGATTGTATGTGGCAGTTGCACTATTAGATCTGAAGTGAAATCATGAGCAGGTTACAGAAAAGTCCTTGTTTTCTTTCAGAAGCCATTTAACAAGTAGCAAATGAGAATGAAGTTGAACTATGACAGGATAAAAGACTTCTCTGCAAGGAAGAAAAGAGACTATGCAATCATTATCCCAAGGAATAAAATAGGAAAGGACAAGCTTAAAGTGTGACTTTGTTCTAGAAAGCATTTGTAAGTAAATGCATTCACAATTAAATAAAAACCATATGTGCTACTACCTATGGAATATTGTGCTCTGAGTCTAATACTGAAAAAAATAGTAATTTTGCTAATATAAAGAACATGTATGTGACTAACTACTGTCTTCAGTTCACACTAAGTGCTAGAAATTGGGCAAGTGGAAAACAGCATATTCATATTTTAGATTATTAAGGAGAGTATTTACAAAACTTCATGAACATGAACTTCACAAAGTAGTCTTCTCTGTTTAATTAAAAAAAGCCTTAAAGAACCCCTAATAGAAAAAAAGCCAAAGAATATAGTAGACAATTCACAAGACAAAATATAAAGGCTAATAAACATTTGCAAAGATATTCAACCTCAGTAGCACAGAAATGCACAACAGAAGAAAACACTTCCAATATTTACCCACCATATTGGCAAAAGTTATTGAGAAGATCCACTGTTGTTAAAGAAAAGAAAGAAGACACTTTTGCATGATTGATGAAAGTGTAAATTGGTATAGTTTTGTGAGACAGGTTGTTAGTGTATCTGAAATCTTTTATGTACCACTTCAGATCTCCTTGACAACACTTGTGTCTTATTCCAGTCATGACTGCAGTGATTTAATGTGGACTCAGGTGGACTTCACACAAAAGCAAGTGGACTTATCTCCTGCTCCACCCCCAGGCTTCTTGGATGACCCACAATGAAGGACTCCAAAGGAACGTGCTCAAGGGCCGACACATGTGCAAACCAGAGTGTTGGAGAATGAACAACTCATGGGCAAACCTTTGACAAGTGGGAGACAGACTTGATGGATAAAGGCTTCTCCCTTTCCCACTCTCCCCTCCTCACCACAATGGATGGTCCTGAAATACATTTCATACGGCTTCTCTGACAGTCTTGAGACATATTTCCTTTGGCTTCACAAAACTTTCTGTGGGATTAAGCAACCAGCCAACTAAAAGCAACAGCCATCCTTGCCTGAGCCTGGACATGGGAGCCTGGCTGGAAGCTCACCCATGGCCCCTCCTTGCGTTGTCAATTTATTAACCAATAACCAGCAAAATAACCAATTAAAGACTATGAAAACTTTATTTAAAAAAATAGCAATAAAATAAAATAAAAGCAGCAGCCTGCTCAATAAGGCATTTTAGTATTGGCTCTCCCTCCTTCCCCGCTTCACTCTTATCTCTCATTCCCGCTCCCTGGGATCATGCTCCTCAGAAAGTACTAACGCATAAGCCCTCATCACAAGCCCTGTGGAAACAGGGCTAAGGCAGGTAATAGCTGACATGCTTTAAAGTGCGTGTGCCTGGCCTGGCCATCTCACTCTCTGAAATCTATCCTGCAGACAAGCTTGCTAAAGTGTGTCAGAAACACGTGTACAAGGATGTTCACCTGTATTTTATGTAACAGGTAGAGAGGATCACACTACTATAGTATTAAATGAAAAGAAGGCCGGGCACTGTGGCTCACGCCTATAATCCCAGGACTTTGGGAGCCTAAGGCAGGTGAGTCACCTGAGGTCAGGAGTTCGAGACCAGCCTGGCCAACAAGGTGAAACCCCGTCTCTACTAATAATACAAAAATTAGCCAGGCTTGGTGGTGCACGCCTGTAATTCCAGCTCCTAGCGAGGCTGAGGCAGGATAATCACTTGAACCTGGGAGGCGGAGGCTACAGTGAGCCGAGGTCATGCCATTGCACTCCAATCTGGGTGACAAGAGCAAAACTCGGTCAAAAGAAAGAAAGAAAGAGACAAAGAGAGAGAGAAAGAAAAAGAAAGGAAGGAAGGAAGAAAAGAAAGAAGGAAGGAAGGAAAGAAAGAAAGAAAAAGAAAGAAAGAAAGAAAAAGAGAAAGAAAGAAAGGGAGCAAGTTACTGTAGCGGTAGGGGAGATGTTGTAGAAATATATATAAACCTCCTTACACCGCGGAGACCGCGTCCCCCCAGCGAGCACAGAACCTTGCCCTTGCCGCTGCGCCTTGTGTCCACATCCGCCGCCAGCTCACCATGGATGATGCTATCACTGCGCTCGTCATCGTCGACAACTGCTCCAGCATGAGCAAGGCCCCCCGGGCCGTCTTCCCCTCCATTGTGGGGCACCCCAGGCACCAGGGTGTGATGGTGGGCATGGGTCAGAAGGACTCCTATGTGGGCAAGGAGGCCCAGAGCAAGAGAGGCATCCTGACTCTCAAGTACCCCATCAAGCATGGCAACGTCACCAACTGGGACGACATGGAGAAGATCTGGCACCACACCCACAACAAGGTGCGTGTGACTGCCGAGGAGCACCCCGTGCTGCTGACCGAGGCCCCCCTGAACCCCAAACCCAACCATGAGAAGATGACCCAGTTCATCATGTTTGAGACCTCCAACACCCCAGCCATGTATGTGGCCATCCAGGCCGTGCTGTCCCTGTATGCCTCTGGTGGTACCACTGGCATCATGATGCACCCGGTAACAGGGTCACCCACACTCTGTCCATCTAGGAGGGGTACGCCCTCCCCACGCCATCCTGCGTCTGAACCTGGCTGGCGGGGACCTGACTGACTACTTCAAGAAGACCCTCACCCAGCACCGCTACAGCTTCACCACCACACCGAGCGGGAAATCATGTGTGACATCAAGGAGAAGCTGTGCTACGTCGCCCTGGAATTCGAGCAGGAGATGGCCTCGGTGGCCTCCAGCTCCTCCCTGGAGAAGAGCTATGAACTGCCAGACGGCCAGGTCATCACCATCGGCAATGAGCGGTTCCGCTGCCCCGAGGCACTCTTCCAGCCTTCCTTTCTGGGCATGGAATCCTGTGGCATCCATGACACTACCTTCAACTCCATCATGAAGTGTGACATCCACAAAGACCTGTATGCCAACACAGTGCTGTCTGGTGGCACCACCATGTACCCTGGCATCACAGACAGGATGCAGAGGAGATCACCAGCCTGGCGCCCAGCACGATGAAGATCAAGATCATTGCTCCTCCCCAGTGCAAGCGCTCCGTGTGGATTGGCTGCTCCATCCTAGCCTCCACTTCCACCTTCCAGCAGATGTGGATCAGCAAGCAGGAGTAGGACTAGTCCAGGGCCTCCATCGTCCACAGCAAATGCTTCTAGGCTGACTGTGACTTAGTTGCGTTACACCCTTTCTTGACAAAACCTAACTTGCACAGAAAGCAAGATGAGATTGGCATGGCTTTATTTGTTTTTGTTTTTGTTTGTTTGTTTGTTTTGGCTTGACTCAGGATTTAAAAACTGGAACGGTGAAGGTGACAGCAGTTGGTTGGAGTGAGCATCCCCCAAAGTTCTACAATGTGGCGGAGGACTTTGATTGTACATTGTTCTTTTTTTAATGGTCATTCCAAATATCGTGAGATGCATTGTTACAGGAAGTCCCTTGCCTCCTAAAAGCCATCCCACTTCTCTCTAAGGAGAATGGCCCAGTCCTCTCCCGAGTCCACACACGGGAGGTAATAGCATTGCTTTCGGGTAAATTATGTAATACAAAAATCTTTTAATCTTTGCCTTAATACTTTTTTATTTCTTTTTATTTTGAATGATCAGCCTTTGTGGCTCCCCTTTTTTGTCCCCCAACTTGAGATGTATGAAGGCTTTTGGTCTCCCTCAGAGTGGGTGGAGGCAGCCAGGGCTTACCTGTACACTAACTTGAGACCAGTTAAATAGAAGTGCATACCAAAAAAAAAAAAAAAAAGGAAAAAAGACCTCCTTGCATATGGTAATAGGTATGAAAAAAAAAAAGTCTGCAAGAAGAAACTCCAAATTATTAACAATAGTTATCTTATAGGAGATACAATAATCAGGTTGGGGGCATGCAGTTTCTTTATTTTTATAATAATACTAATGAATCCAAGCCAATAAAGATTTTTTCAAAAGAAAATCAAATCCAATATTTTTAGTATTATACAATATTTCAAAAATATATGACTCAGGTATAGAATCAGAAGTTTGTTTTCTTCCCCAATTTTAATTTTTTCAATGCTTGTATCTCTTCCCTAACAAATCTCTACTCACTTTTGGCCTGGGAATGACTTACCTCCTATCTTCCTTCTCTCATTCCCAAATCCATCAAAATTTTGCTTCTTTTTTCCATTCCTTCAGGGTGCTAAGTTAAAAGGGTAATAATCTAGTCACAAAGTGAGAATTTCCTAACTAGGAGAGATCTTTACTATCATCTCATCAGTTTAAAGATGAAGACACTAAGACTAAAGGAGAGAAGTGATTTGCCTGGAGGTGCACAGCCACGGAGCAGAGACTAGAACTCAACTCCCCATTCCTAGTTTGCCTCCCTTTCCATTAAATGGTAATCAGGTAAAATAATTAGGTTATAGGATAGGCTGATACTGGATGAGTACTTGATTTTATTCCTCCAGGTAACAGAATTCATTAATCCACTTCAAAAGCACACATCATCAAAAGGAATTGAAGGATAAAATTTCATGAATGTCAGTGAGGAAATATTTGGAGGTGAGGTCTTCTGCTACTGCACAAGTCACACCTCACATGAGCTCAGCTGGTCCACCTTCAGCTCTACAAAGAAGATGGTTACCAATGTGCAGTAGCCATCACAGAGGACCAAATGATGGCAGATGCTTTGATATGACTGCAGAATTTTACTTCTTCTATTAGGCTTGAAATAGCTGTTATAATAACCAGAATAGGCCAAGGTTCAATGCCCCTTAATGCCCAAATGTGTACAATTCGGGAGGATTGCCATCAGGTTCTCTCTGATCATTTTTCTTTGATTTTGCTAGCCTTTCTTGATGCAATTTATCTTATTTTTTTCCCTTTTGGGTAATGTCTTTCTAAACATCCATGTTATAATCAGTGCTGGAACTCACCAATTGTGCATGACAGAAAGGAACTTAAAGAAAATAATGCATTCTCTGATCTAGCCTAGGGCACACAAATCAAAGCTTCCTTTGTAGACAAGACATAGTAAAATTGAAAGTAGCTACACTTTATATGGAAATTAGCTGCTCCTAGAATGCAATATAGTTATGCATATATCAAAGCAGAGACAATGAACATATGAAATATATTTCCGCACTTGTAATGCTCCCTTCCTTCTTGTTTCGTGTATAGAACAATTCTCAGTGTATTATATTACATCAAAAATTAAAAAGTTTATTTTCTTAGCATTAACTTATGCATAGTTGGTATATTTGACAGAATTTAGAAATCTTCCTTCTTTAAATAATATTTCATGAAGACTTCAAAAATAATCAGGACCTGAAGCACTAATTTGAAAGAGCTGTGTTCTAAATGCCTTTTGCTGATGTAATCAAGAAAGAAATGAAAAAAGAGTATATTTTTCCTCCAGAGCAGACATATGCAAATGAAGATCTTACTTTATTTTTCTCTTGATTGCTTTTTCTTTTTAAACTACAAAAGAAAAAATCTAAAATAAGGTAATGTGTATTTAAAGAAAAATTTAAAGGAAGGAAATTATTTTGTGCAAAAGAGCCGTCCTGATTATAGATCAATCTCCGCCTAGGGTCTGGCACTCAACAGCTGCCATAGGCCAACTCTTTATGTTGAAAAAAGAGGAAAGAAAGATACCAGTCTTTGAGATTTGGTTACTGCCGTGCAGATCGTTACAGATCACAAAATTTGCTGGTGATCAAAATTCTTGGTTTAAATGGGATGAGAACCTGACTTTTTTTTTTTTTTTTTCAAGATGGAGTCTCGCTCTGTTGCCCAGACTGGAGTGCAGTGGCGCAATCTCGGCTCACTGCAAGCTCCGCCTCCTGAGTTCATGCCATTCTCCCGCCTCAGCCTTCCGAGTAGCTGGGACTACAGGCGCCCGCCACCGCGCCCAGCTAATTATTTTTTATTTTTTAGTAGAGACGGGGTTTCACCGTGTTAGCCAGGATGGTCCCGATCTCCTGACCTCGTGATCCGCCTGCCTCGGCCTCCCAAAGTGCTGGGATTACAGGCGTGAGCCACCGCACCCGGCTGAGAACGTTTTAATTCTTTTTATATTCCATTGTTGTTTCTGCTTGCAAAAAAAAAAAACTACTCTGGCTAGTTTAAATAAAAAAGGGAATTTATTAAAGCATATCATGTGTCTTACAGAAAAATCTTGGAGAGTCAGAGTAAAACTCGGAGGCCATGTAGCTGTGGCCAGACACTGAGGTGCAGCTCCCACCACCATGCCAGGCCTCCCGCACCTCTGCTGGGTCTGGTTAAATGTAATATGTCACACCACTCAACCCAGCTGCTTAGTACTGACAACCGTTCTGATTAGCTGCTACCCCATCACACTGATTGTTTAATATTTTTAATATCACTCGTTTATAGATACAGTGTTCAAAGATAGAATTAATCCATTATATTAAAAGTTATGTACATATATATGTTTGCATGTGCCTAGAAAATATGGTGTCTCTGGGGACTGAGATTAGGATGAGGTAGAGGTGAAAGAGAGGACTTAATTTTGACTTTATATGTTTCTGCATTGCTTAAATTTACAATGAGCACAGATTCCTTCTACAACAAGCAGCCAAAAATAAAGAAGTAAGTTATTTAGTTCTTTAACATCAAGTTATTTTTATGTTCATGGACTATAGTTTATGAGCTTTAATCATTGACTATTAGAATTGGAAGAGGCTTAGAGCTCAAGTGCAACCTTCCTAGCCAAAATCCATAAAGGACACTCTACATTTACTGTCTTCAATGCTTCATCTCGTGGTTATACTTAAAATAATTTAGACTTCATTTTTTTGTTAAAAAGCATCTTTATTTCATTTAATTTAATCTCACTATGTTCTATTTACTCTCGGTTATTTTTCTCCCTTGTGTTGTCGTAGGAAAACCAGTGAGCTGGGCTTTGCCCTTTGGGGTGGGATAAACCAGCTTCAGCCTGGGCACTAGCCAGAGTGGCACCCCATTTACTCTTGACTCCCTGGACTGACTCCTGCCATTACCACAGCACAAAAACTGTTATTGGAAAAGGTCACCATGGCCTTGCAATTGGAAGTTCCATGGAACCTTTCTGTTTCTCAACTTACTTGATGGTTTAGCAGTAAATAATCAAATTGGCTGCTCCTTTCCTCTTTTTTGGTCTCCATAATGGCATTCCCTCCTAGAGCTTCTCCCTCTCCAGCTGTTCCCTTTCAGTCCCTTTTGTTGGTTCCTCTCTTCAGCTGGTTCTTCTTCATTCTCTTCTGTGGTTCCTCTTTACACAACTCTTACACTCTCCCCTCCTCTCCACGTTTATAACCGTGATCTCACTCATTCACATAGGACTTCAACAGTCTTCTCTCATCTTTTGATCCCTGAGTCTGTGTCTCTAGTACTGACCTCTACCCCCATCCCCACCGCTGGGTTATTCAGCACTTCTCCTTTGGATAGTTATAGCAATATCCTGACAGGTATCTCTGACTGTGGTCATGTCCCTGGTACTTCTTTTTTTTTTTTTTAATATGGATTGCTTTGAGTGCAGGAACAGAGAACTATTCAAAAGCTACAAAACGGTTGGACTTCAAGAAAATGGGAGCTAAAGGGTGTTTCTTCATTTAAAAAGGTTCAGCAGACTAGAAGCAAGAATTTGCAAATTTGCAGATCTTCATCCTGATATCAAAAATGTGACTTAGCCACACCCCTTTCTAACTCATTAGAAATGCAAACTTTTGCCTTGTTTCTTAGTTTTTAAAGAGAGAATATGGCTCTGTAAACTCACATTTTAATTTTCCTTCCTGACCACAGGTGTATGGAATTGCATTCATTCTACTCAGACACACTATAATTTGTTTATACAAGGCCATATTAATTATTTGTTTTTTTTTCTCTCTTATCCTGACTCCTTCCCGCTTCCATTTCCATCAAAAGCATTGACCCTCATATGTGTGATATATATCCTTGGCTAGTATATGTCTTCGAAAAATATATAGTGTTGCTTTGTGTAGGTCTCCATTTAAAATCTATATAAATGATGTTATATTATAGCTCTATTTACTTTTTTACTCAACACTGTTTTTACACTTCATGTTTCCCTGTACACATCTAGTTCTGCTTGCTACGGTTCTTTTGGTGTATGCATCCATCATATTTAACTTATCTTTCTCATAGTGATAGATGTCTGTGTGGCCTCCAATTCCCTGTTCTCAAAACAATACTGCAACAAACAACCTTGTATGTGTCCATGTATGGACTTGTTAAGGGAGAATGTCACAATTAGTCACATTCATCTTCTGCTTTACATATGCAGAAACAAGATTGGATTTCTGGATATATGCATAATTAATTATACTAAATATAGCCAACTTAATCTCCAGAATGGCTTACCAATTTACATTTCTACCCGCAGTGCCTGACGATTCCCATTTCTCTAGATCCTTATCAATACTCATGATACTGCTCTCTGAGTTTTGCCCAAGTGGACTCTGAATATAGCTCATCTTTTTAAGTCACTTCATCCAGAGCTAAGGTTTGCCATGCTTGCATTAGGTACCTGTACCTGACCCAATCATGTGTAGTGAAGGGTAATGTCACATGGTAGATAATATAGCTTATTTGCTTTCAGCAGGGGCAGTGGGTGGGGCAGCTTCTCCTAGAAGGGTTTGTGGATAAGGTAAGACAATGCCCCCTTTTAATTCTCCCTTTCAGTATCCTCCATATTTTTTGCAAGAGTGATCATATAAATCTGCTCTGCTTGACCATGTCAAAAGGTCATGCCCACAGACTAAAGGTTACCCTCTTACATTAAAGGCCATGCCTCTAGTCTATGCCCAGAGACTAAAGGTTATGGCCATAGATTAAAGCTTATGCCATAGACTAAAGGTCATGCCTATGTACTAAAGGTCATACCTGTGCCAAACTCCTTAGTATGCTCCACCATCTGGCTCCTAACTTCTCTGTCCACCCTGAACCCTGTGGTTTTCCTATCACGCCAGACTGTTCTATACCCCTGTGTTTTTCATCTACTGATTCTTGTTCTTGGAAATTCCTTTGGTATCCTCCAACTCACTGTTCTTCTGAGGTCCTCTTGACAAATTTTTTTTTTAAGCCCTGACTTGAGACTCACAAACCTTAGAAATTACTTTCTGCCCACTCCAACCGATACGCCTCCTTTGCTTGTCCTGGGTCTCTTCAACTTTCCCATGACAGCATCTACCCTTTCCTGCCCTTGTTTATGCTTCTGTCCCTTGCTTCTTGGCTGCATGCTCTGTGAAGGCAAGGACAGCATCTTATTTGGCTTTTTATTTCCAGAGCCTAGCACGGTGCCTCAGTCTACTGAGTGCTTAACAAATGTTTTCAAATGAATAAATAAGCCACTTATTTTATTTTATACAGTAATACATTAGAATCTGGGGAGGTTATATGACTTTCCCAATGGCATACAGATGGTTAGTAATGAGCTAAAAGCAGACCCAGGTCTCTTGATTTCTACTTCTTTCTATATAGCAGGGAATGCTATGGAGAATTCCCTGCACTTATCCTAACTAATTGCTTCCATTCTGCAGGGTAAGAAGCTGAAAAATTGAGAAAATCTCCTTCTTAATGCCAGAAGACATTGGAGCATATAGTGCTATCCAAACTTTCCTTTGGATTTCCCCTTTCCTACTAAATTATGTTGGGCTATATAGAAGCAGAACGGCAAATATCAGTTTGGATTATAAATTATAGGAAGAAATTCACCAGGGATCCTCAAACTAAGAGTAAATATTCCTTAAATCAAATATTATATACAATAATTTTCTAAAAGCTGACATCAATGATGAAATATTTTTCTCTTTTATTTTACCCTTTTTCCTACTGTGTCTTGATAATTTATCTGAGCTATAGCAATCAAAATCATTATTTCTGTCAAGAAACTTTGCAGAGGAGTTTACAATATGGCATGTACTATTATAAAAGTATGTCCCTTTCAGTTTTCAAAGGGCCTTGAAGTGTTCTGCAGAAATTCTCCACCCACTTCAGTTCTTTCCTTGACCTTGAGAAAGTACCATAGACCTCCTGTGAGAACTGAGGAAGAGAGAAATCACTTCTTCATTTTTCCGTCCGTTCCAAGTTATTCAGCTGGAGCTGGCAATGAGTGTGGCCCTTAACTCCAGGCATTTTCCCTGCAACTTTAGAAATAGGATAGACAGGTGTCAGAGAGAGTGTGGGAGTGTGGAAGCTTCAGCAGCAAGACAAAGGGACTGCTTTGTGGCTTGCCGCTTATGCCTTCTCAATTTACACAGGTCTGCGGAAGGGTCATAGCTCTCCACAGCCCTCAGAATGGAATTTATTATCTCTGTGATGAGAACCAGGGACAGGAATAACAATGATTCATGACAATTGAGGGAACTCAGATGCAGAGAGGCTATCTATCCGATCATGCAAATCCTGCAATAGAATTGGGGACTTCTGATTCTCCAATGAGATTTTGTGCACTCAGGGTGGCATGGCCAGAGACCACTTCTGATCCTCAGCTTGTTGTTTCCTGTCACTAGGAAAACAATTTCCCATCGATCAAGAGTGACACACGGGCTGGTAGCACTAACATTTATAACCGTCAGAGAATAGTACTGTTTGTTCACATCAGAGGCAAACTAGAATGTCATTATTCATGTGTATCATTTAAATACATAGCAAAGCTCTTTCTGATAATGTCCACGGAGAGCTTTGGTAAGAAGGGCCAAAGGCAGAGGAAGTAAGAGTTGGTGGTGGCAGTGGGACATGTGCTCATTGTTTTGTTTTTAACCTTTAATAAAATGATTCCCAAAGCAAAACATTCGAAAACCACTACATTAAAAGCATCACATTTCCAGAAGCAATTAATGTGCTACTTCATCATGAAAGAATGATCAAAACTATTGAAAGTCTAAAAGATAGACTCTGGAACTCCAACTTTAGGCAAATATTAATGTATAATTAAATATGTGTTATGTAATAAATTATATATGTAATTTATTTATATCACTTAACATATATTAATTAACTAGCTAATTGGCACTACAGTTATCATACATAAAGAAGAATCTTGCCCTTTGCCCCAAATGTAGTATATATAGTTTAAGATATTTGGTAAGGTTTGTTTGTGGAGAAGAACTATTTGTGGATTCATAGACTAATTTAAGTGGGCCAGTTAGCTCTATCCAAACAAAACATTAATAACTATTCAAAACTAATAAAAATATTTCCTCAATTTTATAAAAATCAGTTTCAACCATGGAAATATGTGATAACCATACACACATAAACATAATCTTTAAACATAACAATAAACATAATCTTTAAATTCAGTTACAATCTCTTTTGCGTTATGCAGGATTTGGTGATTTATAAAGGCAGAGAAAAATGGAAAAAGCAGTTTCCACTTAACCAATATTTTAGTTGTTCTGTTTAGTTACTGGCTGAACCAATAAATCTAATGTAGACATTTTATTTTTGTCTGAACACGGGCAGTTTCCATTTAAGTGGAATCTTTATATATAAAGAAATGTTCAGAAAACTTTTAATAAAAGTTGGTTATTTCCCAACCCAAATGTCCATCAATGATAGACTGGATTAAGAAAATGTGGCACATATACACTGTGGGATACTATGCAGCCATTAAAAAGGATGAGTTCATGTCCTTTTTAGAGACATGGATGAAGCTGGAAACCATCATTCTCAGCAAACTATCGCAAGGACAAAAAACCAAAAACCACATGTTCTCACTCATAGGTGGGAATTGAACAATGAGAACACTTGGACACAGGAAGGGGAACATCATACATTGGGGCCTATTGTGGGGTCGGGGGAGTGGGGAGGGATAGCATTAGGAGATATACCTAATGTAAATGACGAGTTAATGGGTGCAGCACACCAACATGGCGCATGTGTACATATGTAACAACCCTGCACGTTGTTGTTACATATACCCTAGAGTGCACATGTACCCTAGAACTTAAAGCATAATAAAAAAAAGAAAAAATAAAAATAAAAATAAAGGTTAGTTATTTCAACTTTCATTTATGTCCTTAATTCCTAGATTACATAAAAGTTGAAAAGATATATTAGGCTCTTCATTTTGGAACCATCTGAGGATTGCAAAGTGTCTACTCTCGATTGAAATGCATTTCAAAAGAGGGAGTTCATTTTTATCTCAGCTGAGAAAAAGGAGGCCTTGATAAGATTCTCCACATAAATCTCCAGTTTCTTAATCATAGATTAATTATGGAATAAGGCAGATTTTGAAAAGGTATTTTATGCAGTTCAGTCCAGCACATTCTGGACAGTATTTCATCGAAATCACCTCTAAATCCTAAGTCCTTTTCAATCCTTAAAATTTGCCAAAGAAGGAAACATTTTCAGTTTGGTTGGTAATTTATCCCAAAAGACGAGATCATCTCTGTGACATGGTAAATCTTCCAATGTACAAATGCTGCCATGCCAGCTCCCAAAGCCAGCCCCTGGGAGCACTCCAGGCCCTTGTAGACTCTGCTATATCTGTCAGGATCATGACATCCTCAATAGGTAGAGTGATCATGTTTCAGTTCTGGGGTCTCCTTCCTGAGAATTAAAGAAGCAGCTCTTTAGCCTCCATTTTCTCCATGAGCCATTTGGAATCTTTCAGTCTGGAGTCTGCCAGAATGTTCTACTTTTTATTTCTCCTCCTTCTTGGATGATGACTGTGGGCCCCAGGTGCCAAGCTGTGGAACATAATTGTCTACTGATGGTGACATCTGGTTCGTTGGCAAGCCTCTTCCTGAGTTTTTTTTTTTTTTTTTCCCAGTGAATAAATGATAGCTTAGAGCTGGGTTATAATAGAGCTTTTTCTCCTAACATGTTTGGGCCAGGTTTATTTCAAATTCATTAGCTTATGCTAAGAGTAAACTATGAACCAATGATAACCCTGGCTCCAAGTTACTCTTCAGAAAATCTTGTATCTTTAACTAGCTTGGAATATATTCTGCAGCTGATTTTTAAAAAAACATTTTTCTATTTCCAGAGACAGAAAAGTAAGGAAGATTTTTCACTCTTTACAAGTGAGGGATCAACATTTACAATTATTAAGTGCTAATCCAAAGTAGAAAGAGGGTGCTTTTGTGAAATTTTCCCCAGAGAAAAAATTTACAAAAAGACTTCTGAATTTACATAATATGGGCACAATCCAGGCATTCTTTGTACAATCTAGCCATTTTTGTACTTATTAAGATACTGTATTCATTATCCATATCATACTTTTAATATTTCAAGGTTGTCTATGTCTAATTATCATTATCTGTGTCTTGGTCAAATTGACCAAAAACTGAAGAAAAATCATGGGTGCTTACAAAAGACAAAATAGTAATCAAAGTTACTATTTAAAAACAAAATTCAAATATTCCTTTTAAAGAAGAGAAAATCAAAGTGCTAACTACTTCAGTAGTAGAAATATTAATCCCAATCTTCCTGGTACTATAATACACAATGCTTCCCTTTTTTAGTTTACATAAAGGCCATTTATTAACAGAGAACAATAATTTGAGGAGTCCTGTTCACAGATGGTGACCATGGTGATCCCCCTTGCTGCAAGTGCTGTCGGAGGGGTTGGGGGTGACATCTTCAATTTGCCCGATCATCATACCCAAGCAGGCAGGGACTCTGAGGGCTGTCTGGGCCCCAGGTCCAGGAGTTTTGGTTCTATTTCCTCCTGCACCCTGGAGTTTGATCTGTAGGGCAGTGATGCCCAGCTCGTTGCACCTCTGGGCCACATCCTAGGCAGCCAACATGGTGACTCATGGCAAGGGTTCATCTTGGTCAGCCTTCGCCTTCATCCCACCAGTCATGCTGCAGATGATTTTCTTGCCAACAAGATTGGTGACATGGACAAAGGTGTCACTGAAGGATGAAAAGATGTGAAAGGATGTAAAGAGTGCATTACATGTGTCTTTTAAAGAAGCGAAACTATATGCTACAAAGCTCAATACTAATAGATTGTCACATTTCTGTTTTCCAAAATGGCATGTTTGCTATTTATTCTTTTATTAAAGAATGGATAAAAATTACACTAAAAACTAGATAATATTACTTTGTGGTATTATTTGTCTACAAACAATTCTTAAGGAGATAAAGTTAGCTGATTTAGAAAATGTGCAGTGCCACAAAGCTTACTACTTGCATCTGTAAGGTTATATTTGCCTAAACTTTATTCCTAGTAAATATCAATTATGCTGGTTCTGTAAAGTCTAAAAAGCAAATGCAACAACTAGAAGGGTGAATAATAAATTTTATTACCTTTTAGAGCTTTTAGGCTAAACTGTGAAGGGCTAAAACGATTTAGTATACAAACTAACCAGACTTAAATAGGGGTATAGTTGTAAGTGGAATCCATCTCCAAAGAGGTAAGCAGAAAGTCATATGAAATAGTCTAGAGCAGAAGAAAATAGTAGATAAAATGTTCAATATTCAAAATGTTGCAATATTCAAGGGAGGAAATAACAACTACAGAAAAATATCTTGAGGAGGAAGAAAGGAACTTTAGAAATACTACAGGAAAAGAATAGTAAATGTGGCAATTGCCCAGACACAGAATGGAAGAACGGGAGATTTAAAGGGATTATAAAAGACTTTTCAAAAAGATTAGAGAAAGGCCGGGCGCAGTGGCTCACGCCTGTAATCCCAGCACTTTGGGAGGCCAAGGCGGGTGGATCACGAGGTCAAGAGATAGACCATCCTGGCCAACATGGTGAAACACCGTCTCTACTAAAAATACAAAAATTAGCTGGGCGTGGTGGTACGCGCCTGTAGTCAGAGCTACTCGGATGGCTGAGGCAGGAGAATCGCTTGAACCCAGGAGGTGGAGGTTGCGGTGAGCCGAGATTGCACCACTGCATTCCAGCCTGGCAACAGAGCAAGACTCTGTCTCAAAAAAAAAAATTGTTAAAGAAAAGAAGATAGCAAACCTTCAGAACGATGAATGTGACTCAGGATTCTGTAATAATATCTTTTGAGATATTATTTGAGATAGGCCTCAGCTCTTTCCAGGAACCTCTGAACAATTCAAGAGCCCAGTCTACACATGGTCCTTTCACCTCCTCACCTTCGATTTTCTTGCTTCTCCTTTAGCTTCCATCATCTCCTGAGACGGCTCTGCAGAGGCCACCTGGGTCTCCTTCCCAGTGGCATTTTCTCACTCACTTGCCTGTCAGCTGGCTCCTAGCAACTCCTGGGCATGCTTGTCTCCCTCTGGCTTCCACACCCCTCAGCTCTGCTGCTTCTCCTCCTGCCTCTCAGATTGCTCCTTCCCTGGCCCTCGTCCCTCCTTCTGCCCTGCAGCATCAGTGTCACTACCTCTCTTCCCTCTGTGCTCTTTCCCACGGCCATCTTATGCAATTTCAGGATTGCAGACACCTCAGTAAAGATAGGCCTCACCACATCATTGCCTCACTCTGCCTCCTTCCCTGAGCTCCGCTTTCACGTTTAAAGTCCACTGCCAGACTTTCACCCGGATGTCCCACTAGTACCTCAAGCTTAAAGGGTCTGAAAAATAATTACCTCTTCATCATAAAAGCTGCTTCTCATCCTATGTTTGCTAACCTAACACTTTTCCCTATCACGGTCACTGAAGCTCAAAAAGATTGATTATCTTAGATTGCTCCCTCTTTTTTAGGCCCTAGAGTTCATTGTCAAGCTAATTCTGCTTTTGCAATATCTCTTTCCTTCATTGGCTATCATTGTCACCACTTTGTCAGGGCTTCTGTAACAATAACTTCCTTATTGTTTTTTCTGACTCCAATGTCTCTTGTAGTATGAACTGATAGTATGATATGAATAAATACTTACTGAATTAATAAGTAATGTCAACATTCATTCCATCAAAAAATATTTATCAAATGTCTGCTATGTGCTAGACAACAGACAATGAAGATGAAGGGAGGATAATAAAAAGTTCTCACATTTAAAAAAAGGAATATCAAGTATTTATTTAAAGATGAATTCTGAATTTCTAATCTTGTAGTCTCATAGATAAAAAGATTAAGAAATATGGTTTTATTTGTAGAAATATAAATATAATGAAAAAGAGCTTGTTGATGGTAATATTAAATAATGTTAAATAATGGAATAGGATATTATAATTGCTTATAGATTCTCCTTACTTGAACATTTTTTAAAAAGCAATTGATTACTCATGAAATAAACACTAGATTCAGGAGTAAAACAAAACCGTGCTAATAAGACTCAGTGTCCCTACTGATCCATTTACTCTAGTCTGTTTTGTTTCAATTGGTTTCCACACTGGGATCTATGTCTGTGGGCGACCTCTTAGTACATTTGCTGAAGGCAAATGTTTCTATTTTCTTTGTCTATTGGTAACTGTAGAAGAATGTGGATATTGCTCAAAGGGAAGTAAATGGCTTTAAGACTCTGTTTAAAAACCCGAAGTTCTTGGTTTAAATGCTGTTTTGAATAGTTCATTATCAAAACACACTTCTGTTTTCAGAAAATGCCCAAGCTCTGCATCAAAGGCACACTGCTGATTGCAAAGGGAAGGAGGTGGTGCAAGAGTGAGCTAAGTGTTGATTATAAGGAAAGGGGAAGGCTTCCAGTTAGTTAATGAAGCAACCTGCTAACAGTCTCCTGGTTGGAAAAAGTCATCAAGGACTTCCCTTTAGTAAGACAGAGCTATTTGGTTTCTCTCGCTCTGTCATGATCAGAAGGTTTTTACAATACAGTGGGATGTTGCAGAAAGAGCCTCATGGCATTTGCCATCGGGCCTGGGATGACTTCCAGTTCTATTTGCTTAATCCTATATTATCCCAAGTAAGCCAAACTCATTGAGCCTCAGTTTCCTCACTTACGACATGGGAAAAACAACAGTCACTCAGTTCTCACTGTTATTGTGAAGACTTCAAATATGTCAAAGGGCTCCATGAACTAAAATGCTGTAAATTATCAATGCAAATATTAACTCATATTAATTAGAAGGAAAGTGCTGAGAACCAAAAGTTAGCATTTTTGGTTAAACATGTCTAAAAGCAAGTTTGACAGACAAAATGTGTAAGGAATAGCAAGAGAGTTTGTAATCATATTTAAGTGTTTATTTAATTCCACCGTGAATGGAAATTATTTTTAAAAATAAATTCTGATCTACACCTGTGCTGTGCTCTGAAATCCACTCATAAATTAGTTTTTGAAATGCACAGCATGTTTTCCCATAGAAACAATGCTATAAATTGTGGTTAAGTTGCCCCAGCACAACCTGTAAAGACTGCTTTACCCAAAAGTAACTGAAATGCCAAGTTTTTGCAGGTTAGTCTGTGACCCTAACCACTCCATACAGTGTCTCTATGCAGAGGTTTGGGGACCATTTGTGCTTCTGCTGTTGTTCCTTGGAACATCGGAAGAAGGAATTGTGGAGACTCAGACAGTGGCTGTGTTGTCTCCACGTCCCCAGGGCATGCTCAAAAGGAACTATCCATCTTTGGGAATATCTGCACACCTGCCTACCCTTCATCTAGCATACATCAGCACGAAGAGTCCACATCTCCTGTCTATTCAACCTAGATTTCCTGCTTGGGTTATGGTGAATCCTTGAAAAAGGTAAGCCTTGTGGTGGAATCACATTCGTTCCTGCTGCTCCTATAGCAACTATCTTTTTCCATAAGGAGATATGACCATTTAAGGAATGTTTCACTCTGCTATAGATCCAAGAAACTTCAGATCACGTGGGGAAGGGCAAGAGGAAGTAATTAAAGGGCTTGGATGGATATCTCCTTCCACCCAGAAACTTATTCCCCAGCACAGACCAAACACACATGAGTTAGTATTTTCAGCAGGAAGTTTGTAAATTAGAAGTCCCCATGTAATGTTCCTTCTCTGCAAATTCTTGTGTTATTTTAATAGAGGGAATATTTTTGCTTTTCATAAGAACAATCAAGTGAAAAGCACACTTGTTAATCTCAGCTAATTCTGGCTCAATTGTAAGGCACCATTTTGATGGCTGTAGTAGTATAAAATGAAAAGAAAAATATCTTAAAAGATACAGTTGCATGATGAGGCAAACGAGCTTGTCTTACAAGACTAATATATATGAGTCTCATGGTTTCAAGTCAACAGATGTAGAAAAGAAGAGGCTGTGAAAAATCATATGATTGGATATAGCTGGGCCAATATTTTCAGCATGAATGATATGACTGTGATAGCTAAATGACAGAAGCTTCCAATCTCCCATTTCTAGAGTGGTTACAGGGCTGCCTTCTGTGGTTGTGCAGTTAGTGCACTGAACAAACCGGACTCATCTAAGTGCTAGTGATGCCCAAATCCTGTCAAGCACCCTAGTGCAGGGCTGAGCTGGGAGAATGAGACCTCTTGATACTTACACTGAGGTGCTGTATGTGCTAGCTACTACCCTGCTTAGCTAAAACCAAACACCGTATTTATCCACCTGCCTGCCAGGAGAAAAACAGTTGCAGCCAGGGGATGTACTAAGGGAATTAGTAAAACCATTAATCTCTGTTTATTCTAAACTCAAGTTGACACTTTAAATTTTTATTAGGGAGAGAGGAGAGAAGTTAATATTTTTGAGTACCTGGGATGTGGCAGGCACTGTGCTACTCCATCAAAGGCTGAATTGTTTTAACCAAAGTGGGCAAAGGCAGTGGAAAGAAATACAATCAGCTGATAATTACATTTTAAATTCTTAAATTAGCATATTACTTTCATAGCATTAGAATAGACTTTACCTTATTTATCATGATAGCTCTGTGAAAGAATTGATATTATCTACATTTGACAGATGAGGTATAGAGAGGTAAGCGACTAATAAACATTTACTAGTGGAATTGCTAATAGATTTGACCCAAGAATCCAGATCCTGAATCCTGAGCTCTTTCCAACATGCCATTAAAAGATACATATAAGTAAACTGGAATCTACAGGCTGAATCCTAGAGTGGGAAGTAATGTGTAAGGTTTGGGGTTGGTGGGAGAGAGGCTGCAATTGGAAAAACATTAGTCTTAAAAAATTTCTTAAGTTAACATAAACAAAGGTGAACTATAGCTTGGACTTACAAACAATAAGAGTAAAATGGTCAGAAATGTTCTTAAATCTTAGGGAGAGAAAAAAGCTCTCTCAAAACTTTTTGTGTATCAAGCGCCTCAAAAAAAAGTCTTCTGAAGGCAAGGTGGAAAAAGCCAGAAAATGACCCAGATTCAGTCTCAAGGAGAAAAGAAGGGTCAGACATTAAAAGCAATATGTGCATTTAACAATTTAGACTATATTTCCATATACAATAACAATATTGTTATTCCATAACGATATATTTTTTATTATACTTTAAGTTCTAGGGTACATGTGCACAACATGCGGGTTTGTTACATATGTATACATGTGCCATGTTGGTGTGTTGTACCCATTAACTCGTTATTTACATTAGGTATTTCTCCTAATGCTATCCCTCCCCTCTTCCCCCTCCCCCCACCCCATGACAGGCCCCGGTGTGTGATGTTCCTCGCCCTGTGTCCAAGTGTTCTCATTGTTCAATTCCCACCTATGAGTGAGAACATGCAGTGTCTGGTTTTCTGTCCTTGTGATAATTTGCTCAGAGTGATGGTTTCCAGCTTCATCCATGTCCCTAAAAAGGACATGAACTCATCCTTTTTTATGGCTGCATAGTATCCTGTGGTGTATATGTGCCACATTTTCTTAATCCAGTCTGTCATTGATGGACATTTCGGTTGGTTCCAAGTCTTTGCTATTATGAATAGTGCCACAATAAACATATGTGTGCATGTGTCTTTATAGCAGCATGATTTATAATCCTTTGGGTATATACCCAGTAATGGGATCTCTGAGTCAAATGGTATTTCTAGTTCTAGATCCTTGAGGAATCGCCACACTGTCTTCCACAATGGTTGAACCAGCTTACAGTCTCACCAACAGTGTAAAAGTGTTCCTATTTCTCCACATCCTCTCCAGCACCTGTTGTTTCCTGACTTTTTAATGATCGCCCTTCTAACTCGTGTGAGATGGTATCTCATTGTGGTTTTGATTTGCATTTCTCTGATGCCCAGTGATGATGAGCATGTTTCCATGTGTCTGCTGGCTGCATAAATGTCTTCTCTTGAGAAGTGTTTGTTCATATCCTTTGCCCACTTTTTGATGGGGTTGTTTGATTTTTTTTTTTTTTTGTAAATTTGTTTAAGTTCTTTGTAGATTCTGGATATTAACCCTTTGTCAGATGGGTAGATTGCAAAAATTTTCTCCCATTCTGTAGGTTGCCTGTTCACTCTGATGGTAGTTTCTTTTGCTGTGCAGAAGCTCTTTAGTTTAACTAGATCCCATTTGTCCATTTTGGCTTTTGTTGCCATTGCTTTTGGTGTTTTAGTCATGAAGTCCTTGCCCATGCCTATGTCCTGAATGGTATTGCCTAGGTTTTCTTCTAGGGTTTTTATGATTTTAGGTCTAACATTTAAGTCTTTAATCCATCTTGAATTAATTTTTGTATAAGGTGTAAGGAAGGGATCCAGTTTCAGCTTTCTATATATGGCTAGCCAGTTTTCCCAGCACCATTTATTAAATAGGGAATCCTTTCCCCATTGCTTGTTTTTCTCAGGTTTGTCAAAGACCAGATGGTTGTAGATGTGTGGTGTTATTTCTGAGGGCTCTGTTCTGTTCCATTGGTCTATATCTCCGTTTTGGTACCAGTACCATGCTGTTTTGGTTACTGTAGCCTTGTAGTATAGTTTGAAGTCAGGTGGCGTGATGCCTCCAGCTTTGTTCTTTTTGCTTAGGATTGTCTTGGCAATGTGGGCTCTTTTTTGGTTCCATATGAACTTTAAAATAGTTTCATCCAATTCTGTGAAGAAAGTCATTGGTAGCTTGATGGGGATGGCATTGAATCTATAAATTACCTTGGGTAGCATGGCCATTTTCACAGTATTGATTCTTCCTACCCATGAGCATGGGATGTTCTTCCATTTGTCTGTGTCCTCTTTTATTTCCTTGAGCAGTGGTTTGTAGTTCTCTTTGAAGAGGTCCTTCACATCCCTTGTAAGTTGGATTCCTAGGTACTTTATTCTCTTTGAAGCAATTGTAAATGGGAGTTCACTCATGATTTGGCTGTTTGTTTGTCTGTTATTGGTGTATAGGAATGCTTGTGATTTTTGTACATTGATTTTGTATCCTGAGATTTTGCTGAAGTTGCTTATCAGCTTAAGGAGATTTTGGACTGAGATGATGGGGTGTTCTAAATGTACAATCATGTCATCTGCAAACAGGGACAATTTGACTTCCTCTTTTCTTAATTGAATACTCTTTATTTCTTTCTCCCACGTGATTGCCCTGGCCAGAACTTCCAACACTATGTTGAATAGGAGTGGTGACAGAGGGCATCCCTGTCTTGTGCCAGTTTTCAAACGGAATGCTTCCAGTTTTTGCCCATTCAGTATGATATTGGCTATGGGTTTGTCATTAATAGCTCTTATTATTTTGAGATACGTGCCATCAATACCTAGTTTATTGAGAGTTTTTAGCATGGAGGGCTGTTGAATTTTGTCGAAGGCCTTTTCTTCATCTATTGAGATAATCATGTGGTTTTCGTCTTTGGTTCTGTTTATATGTTGGATTATGTTTATTGATTTTCGTGTGTTGAACCAGCCTTGCATCCCAGGGATGAAGCCCACTTGATCATGGTGGATACGCTTTTCGATGTGCTGCTGGATTCAGTTTGCCAGTATTTTATTGAGGATTTTTGCATCAGTGTTCATCAGGGATATTGGTCTAAAATTCTCTTTTTTTGTTGGGTCTCTGCCAGGCTTTGGTATCAGGATGATGCTGGCCTCATAAAATGAGTTAGGGAGGATTCCCTCTTTTTTTATTGATTGGAATAGTTTCAGAAGGAATGTTACCAGATCCTCTTTGTACCTCTGGTAGAATTCGGCTGTGAATCGGTCTGGTCCTGGACTTTTTTTGGTTGGTAGGCTATTCATTATTGCCTCAATCTCAGAGCCCATTATTGGTCTATTCAGGGATTCAACTTCTTCCTGGTTTAGTCTTGGGAGAGGGTATGTGTCCAGGAATTTATCCATTTCTTCTAGATTTTCTAGTTTATTTGCATAGAGGTGTTTATAGTATTCTATGATGGTAGTTTGTATTTCTGTGGGATCAGTGGTGATATCCCTTTTATCATTTTTTATTGCATCTGTTTGATTCTTCTCTCTTTTCTTCTTTATTAGTCTTGCTAGCAGTCTATCAATTTTGTTGATCTTTTTAGAAAACCCAGCTCCTGGATTCATTGATTTTTTGAAGGGTTTTTTGTGTCTCTATCTCCTTCAGTTCTGCTCTGATCTTAGTTATTTCTTGCCTTCTGCTAGCTTTGAATGTGTTTGCTCTTGCTTCTCTAGTTCTTTTAATGTGATGTTAGGGTGTCAATTTTAGATCTTTCCTGCTTTCTCTTGTGGGCATTTAGTGCTATGAATTTCCCTCTACACACTGCTTTAAATGTGTCCCAGAGATTCTGGTATGTTGTGCCTTTGTTCTCATTGGTTTCAAAGAACATCTTTATTTCTGCCTTCATTTCGATATGTACCCAGTAGTCATTCAGGAGCAGGTTGTTCAGTTTCCATGTGGTTGTGTGGTTTTGAGTGAGTTTCTTAATCCTGAGTTATAATTTGATTGCACTGTGGTCTGAGAGACAGTTTGTTATAATTTCTGTTCTTTTACATTTGCTGAAGAATGCTTCACTTCCAACCATGTGGTCAATTTTGGAATAAGTGCAATGTGGCCCTGAGAAGAATGTATATTCTGTTGACTTGGGGTGAAGAGTTCTGTAGATGTCTATTAGGTCCACTTGGTGCAGAACTGAGCTCAAGTCCTGGATATCCTTGTTAACTTTCTGTCTCGTTGATCTGTCTAATGTTGACAGTGAGGTGTTAAAGTCTCCCATTATTATTGTGTGGGAGTCTAAGTCTCTTTGTAGGTCTCTAAGGACTTGCTTTATGAATCTGGGTTCTCCTGTATTGAGTGCCTATATATTTAGGCTAGTTAGCTCTTTTTGTTGATCCCTTTACCATTATGTAATGGCCTTCTTTGTCTCTTTTGATCTTTGTTGGTTTAAAGTCTGTTTTATCAGAGACTAGGATTGCAACCCCTGCCTTTTTTTTGTTTTCCATTTGCTTGGTAATCTTCCTCTATCCCTTTATTTTGAGCCTGTGTGTTTCTGCACATGAGATGGGTCTCCTGAATACAGCACACAGATGGGTCTTGACTCTTTATCAAATTTGCCAGTCTGTGTCTTTTAATTTGGGCATTTAGCCCATTTACATTTAAGGTTAATATTGTCGTGTGTGAATTTGATCCTGTCATTATGATGTTAGCTGGTTATTTTGCTCATTAGTTGATGCAATTTCTTCCTAGCATCGATGGTCTTTACAATTTGGCATGTTTTTGCAGTGGCTGGTACCAGTTGTTCCTTTCCATGTTTAGTGCTTCCTTCAGGAGCTCTTGTAAGGCAGGCCTGGTGGTGACAAAATCTCTCAGCATTTGCTTGTCTGTAAAGGATTTTATTTCTCCTTCACTTATGAAGGTTAGTTTGGCTGGATATGAAATTCTAGGTTGAAAATTCTTTTCTTTCAGAATGTTGAATATTGGCCCCCACTCCTTTCTGGCTTGTAGAGTTTCTGCTGAGCGATCCACTTTTAGTCTGATGGGCTTCCCTTTGTGGGTAACCAGACTTTTCTCTCTGGCTGCCCTTAACATTTTTTCCTTCATTTCAACCTTGATGAATCTGACAATTATGTGTGTTGGAGTTGCTCTTCTTGAGGAGTATCTTTGTGGTGTTCTCTGTATTTCCTGAATTTGAATGTTGGCCTGGCTTGCTAGGTTGGGGAAGTTCTGGATAATATCCTGAAGACTGTTTTCCAACTTGGTTCCCTTCTCCCCGTCACTTTCAGGTACACCAATCAGACGTAGATTTGATCTTTTCACATAGTCCCATATTTCTTGGAGGCTTTGTTCATTTCTTTTTACTCTTTTTTCTCTAAACTTCTCTTCTCGCTTCATTTCATTCATCTGATCTTCAATCACTGATACCCTTTCTTCCAGTTGCTCAAGTTGGCTACTGAAGCTTGTGCATGCTTCATGTAGTTCTTGTGCCATGGTTTTCAGTTCCATCAGGTCATTTAATGTCTTCTCTGCACTGTTTGTTCTAGTTAGCCATTCATCTAATCTTTTTTCAAGGTTTTTAGCTTCTTTGCTATGGGTTCGAACATTCTCCTTTAGCTCGGAGAAGTTTGTTATTACTGATCTTCTGAAGCCTACTTCTGTCAGCTCTTCAATGTCACTCTCTGTCCAGTTTTGTTCCGTTGCTGGCGAGGAGCTGCAATCCTTTGGAGCAGAAGAGGCACTCTGATTTCTAGAATTTTCAGCTTTTCTGCTCTGGTTTCTCCCCATCTTCATGGTTTTATCTACCTTTGGTCTTTGACGGTGGTGACCTACAGATGGGGTTTTGGTGTGGATGTCCTTTTTGTTGATGTTGATGCTATTCCTTTCTGTTTGTTAGTTTTCCTTTGAACAGTCAGGACCCTCAGCTGCAGGTCTGTTGGAGTTTGCTGGAGGTCCACTCCAGACCCTGTTTGCCTGGGTATCATCAGTGGAGGTTGCAGAACAGCAAATATTGCAGAACAGCAAATGTTGCTGTCTGATCCTTCCTCTGGAAGCTTTGTCTCAGAGGGGCACCCAGCTGTATGAGGTGTCAGTCTGCCCCTACTGGGAGGTGTCTCCCAGTTAGGCTACTCAGGGGTCAGTGACACACTTGAGGAGGCAGTCTGTCCATTCTCAGATCTCACACTCCATGCTGGGAGAACCACTACTCTCTTCAAAGCTGTCAGACAGGGACGTTTAAGTCTGCAGAAGTTTCTGCTGCCTTTTGTTCAACTACGCCGTGTCCCCAGAGGTGGAGTCTACAGAGTCAGGCAGGCCTCGTTGAGCTGTGATGGGCTCCACCCAGTTCGAGCTTCCTGGCTGCTTTGTTTACCTAGTCAAGCCTCAGCAATGGCAGACGCCCCTCCCCCAGCCTCGCTGCTGCCTTGCAGTTAGATCTCGGACTGCTGTGCTAGTGGTGAGCAAGGCTCCATGGGCGTGGGACCCACTGAGCCAGGCGTGGGATATAATCTCCTGGTGTGCCATTTGCTAAGACTTGGAAAAGCTCAGTATTAGTGTGAGAGTGTCCCAATTTTCCAGGTACCATCTGTCACAGCTTCCCTTTGCTAGGAAAGGGAATTTCCCAACCCCTTGTGCTTCCCAGGTGAGGCAATGCCCTGCCCTGCTTTAGCTCACCGTCTGTGGGCTGCACCCATTGCCCAACAAGTTCCAGTGAGATGAACCCGGTACCTCAGTTGGAAATGCAGAAATCACCCGTCTTCTACGTCACCACACTGGGAGCTGTAGACTGGAGCTGTTCCTATTCGGCCATCTTGGAACCCTTCAGTTCTCCATAACAATATTAACTTGACCTAGCTGATTGTAACATATTTGTTTTCATGGACCAAAATGCTTAAGATGGCTTCATGATTATGATTAATAAAATACACACCTAAACCATCCTAAAATTATGGAATACACCTCAGTAATACACACAACTTTAGAAAACAGAAGCAATTTAGCATTTCAACATGGTGAGTAAATTCAGCTCACCAAAGACAGGCTTAGTTAAAAACACAACAGTAGGCCGGGCGTGGTGGCTCACGCCTGTAGTCCCAGCACTTTGGGAGGCCAAGACAGGGGGATAACGAAGTCAAGAGATCGAGACCATCCTGGTTAGCACACTGAAACCCCCTCTACTAAAAATACAAAAACATTAGCCATGTGTGGTGGCAGGTGCCTATGGTCCCAGCTACTTGGGAGGCTGAGGCAGGAGAATGGTGTGAACCAGGGAGGCGGAGCTTGCAGTGAGCCAAAATCGCACCACTGCACTCCAGCCTGGGCAACAGAGTGAGACTCTGTCTCAAAAAAAAAAAACATAAAAAATAAATAAATAAATAAATAAAAACAACAGTAGATTAACTGTGAGTTGAATGTTTCAACCTGATTTCTCAGAAACCTTGTTCAATTTCAACATGGCGTTTCATCGTAATACTGACCGCACTTTTTCACTAAGCCTGTATTTAAATGATCACTTGATTAGTGCACTGTGAGGGCAAGGAATGATTCTGCATGCTTACCATCGTACCTCCATCACACTACCTGGCACAGTAGACACTCAATGTTTGTTGAATAAAAACAGCAAATAAACAAGCAGATGGATCACTTCAACTAAATAAATTAAAATACAGGTATAAAACTTCCACAAAGGCAGTATATCAATGTTGTATTAGACACATTATTTAAGTAACTGAAATAAAATGAAGGAAAATGGAAGTTGAAATATTATTGAGATAAAAGTAGAACTTCTGCCCAACCCATGGCCATTCCCCTGGCAAAGAGTCAATGAGTTGACTGTCAATCCAATTTTATTATTATAGGAACAATGGACTACTTGAGAACTGTATTCTATTAAATAACTTTGCTTTGTTAAAATCCAAAGGCTTTTAATTGGGCTAATGTTAGTCAGACCCAGCATCTTTCTATCCATCCTTCCATCTATCTGTCTTTTCATCGTTTCATCTCAGCAATGGCAGACCCTTCTATTCTATTCACCCATCAACCCATCCATTCTTTCATTCATCCACTTTACCACCCAACCACCTTCAATTCATCATCCTCCTGTCCATCCGGTCACCCAGCCATTCATCCTTCCTGCCCTTCTTCCATCCATTCACCCAATAATCCCTTTGTTCTTTCTCCCCAGCAAAATTAATTGCCTGTTGATAATTAAAATATGTGAATAAATAACACTGGAAATCAAGCATGCAGGTAATTATGTAATTTCAGGCAAGTTAGAGAATGTTCAACTACATCATTTACTATGGTCCCAGTACTCATCTAGTTAGTTTATCATATTGTAGTTCCTATCCAAAGATAATCAGCTATAATTACCAAGACTAATTCAATAACATTGCATCTACCCATTGCATTACTTATATACATTATAGAAACTGCCATTTTAGTTTCTGAAAGTACATTAAATCCACCCCATCCGTCCTGATGAAAGTGTTTTGTTATTAATCTTAGAGAAGTTCTTCCCACTGCTGCAACATTTAAGAAACACATTTGTTTTCATTACTCAGCTTTGTGGACAGAAATAATTTTTCCCTTTTCTATAGTGCTTTACAGTTTACAACTCTCTTTTTATAGATCCATCATCCTTGATTCTCAATTAAAAGCCAGATTCAATGTTTTGCATATGTTTTGCTGCAGTTCTCATTTCATCTCAGGTAAGCCAGTCTACCCCCTCTCCCCTCCTGGGACATGCCCCGTTGCTGTGTTCATTAACTTTCCCCTGGTGTTTGTTTGGATATTCAGATGATGATGAAGTGGATGTTGTTCTCATTATTCTTGCCTCAGGATGTGGTGGACCACCATCTGCAGCTGCCGTGTAAGTGATCATCTTGGCGCTGACCCACATGCCACCTTTGTAGTCATGAGTATTCTATCCGAGAGATGCCATCTGGTTTTCACGGAAGCCGGTGGAAAAGTGGGGGTCTGTGTTTCACTGCAGAGATGTGTGTTCAGAGAAAAAAACTGAACATTTTCTGCTCCCATTAGGGACAGAGCATCAGCTGTTGTGTTCTTTGCATCAAATTTTCTCATAGCTTCTACCTTCCCGGTTAGAGTTCTCTTTCATCAGGCATGTTAAGAAGCTCTCCACACTCTATGGGGTGGGGCTGGGATGTGAGGTTGGCTAGGAGAAAGGGAGATGAGAACTGCTCCAACCACAGAACCTAAAGATCTAACATGATTTAGCCCAATACACTGATCGCTAATTGTTAGTTTTTCAGATGCAGACAACAAATAAAGGTTATACTCTTTATTTGTTAAAGTTTTATTCAGAAATAATTTCAAATGATGGAAAAATTTTAAGAACTGCACAGAGAACTCCTTCACCCAGGTTCATTAATGGCTAACATTTTGGCACTTTGCCATATATATATATATATATATATATATGTAGAGAGAGAGAGAGAGAGCCATATATACATATATATGGCTATATATATACATACATATACAATTTTTATATATATACATATACAGTATACATATATACATATACAATTTTTAAAAATTGTGCCCCATTTGCCTCTAAATACATCAGTGTATATTTCCTAAGACAAGATATTCTTTTACATAACCACAGTGCAATGATCACGTTCAGAAGATTTAACATTGATGTAATTCTATTATTTAACACACAGCCCATGATTTTAAGACTTAAAATCAATGTTAAAATTACAAAAATTTGCCACCATGTTTTTGCTCTTAATCAGGCTGGTAAAAAAATATTTAATAGCTCCTCTTTTTACATGGCCTCCACTTCTATAGAAACTTGGCAACTTTTGAATGCCTAGTACACTTGTACCAGCTTATAGCACAGAATAAGAACAGAACAAATAGAAGAACACAATATTATTTGACTCCTTACTGAGCCCTGTTTGTAGAAAGAAGTTCTTTCTTTATCCTACAAAGTGTTTCTTAGATTTGGACATATGTCCATTTCTTATTCTTCTCCTTCCCTTTTTGGCTCCACTTATCTAGAGCAAGGTTGGAGCCAGAGGAAGAATCCTAGATGGTTTTATTTTTTTCTGCCATACTCTGGATTTTCTGCCCAGCTCCTACTCGAGCAAGGAAGTCTTGTCTTCAAAATTGTTTCTTTTTACTCAGAAATTTACTCATTCCTTTGATGATCAAAATCTCACATGACAGGATTTAAGGCAAACAACCAAACAACATTTTTTAAGACTCTTTACGATAGCATCATTGATTTTCCGAAAGCCTTCAAAAGGAAATGCATAGAAATAGGAATTATTTATAAAGGTATCTTTTTCATAATCAGTAACTATTCATCTCTTCTATTACAATTATCAATCACAAAGAGGGAAACATATCTGAATGTAGCTTGCAATCAAGAATACTGCAGAAAACTTGCTTTGGGGAATATATACATTCTTACCTAATTCCTACTTCCCTATGAATTTTCTTCACTTAGTGCATTTGGTTTTAAATTTATGGCCTGTTTTTACCATTAATTTATTTCCCTGCTTACTAATTTATCTAGATAAAGGTCTTGAAACTGTAAAACATAATGATGATTCATTCCAAATATTATTTCTTATGTTTACTTTGCAATGATAAAAGCTAATTTCATATTTTAAAAAGAATGTTTTCTTACAAAATACCTTTTTTTTAAAAAAAAAAAAAAGGTGAAACATTGAGATAAAAGACCCCAATTGGCAGAATAATTAGTT
The DNA here is from genome assembly GCF_028885655.2 of Pongo abelii. Classification (NCBI taxonomy): domain Eukaryota; kingdom Metazoa; phylum Chordata; class Mammalia; order Primates; family Hominidae; genus Pongo; species Pongo abelii. The sequence continues at coordinate 88,984,340 of NC_071990.2, read as the reverse complement.
GGTCAACTGCTTTTTTAACACATAAATTACTTTTCTGTCAAGTGACAACAAATGTAATTTGAACTGAGATTAATTACATAGTAATGATGCTTAACATAATTGGTTAAATAGAGGAATTTCTTATGAAATGGTAGATTCTTAAATTTATACAAATAAGACCAGATGGTGAACAGCTAGTTTTAATTAAATTAGGTTTGATAATTATAGATGATTAATTTTAGATTTCACTCAGATTAGGAAGAATACATTAAGGATATTATTTTTAGTTTATCAATAGAATGATAATACATTATGATGATTATAAACACTGATACCTGGGATCAAATTAATAATTTCTTAATTTTACTTTGATAAATAAAACCTTGGAAAATGTTACTAAGAAAAGTGATAGGATCTCTTTCCTTGGAGGCCTTTATGATGCAATCAGAATCCTGTGTTTATAAGAGGTTAGGTGTTTTTCTTTATAGAAACAGGAGTGGAGGGGCAGCGTGGTAGGGGTTAAGGGATGAACTAAATGATTTCCCGAAGATATTTCTAATTCCTGAATGTGATGACTAAGCTATTATTGTAGAATTAGGCATGGTATATGTATCAGACCAAAAAAAAATGGCTTCTGAAAAGGATATAACCATCACACAAAAGTACATATTGTAAAGAAAGGGTTTTTCTTCATTTTCTTTTCATTCAGAAGATATTTTCACATGGCTTATCGTATGAACTCTGGCACTAGAAGTCTGTGAATTGCTTCTAACCACAGGAACTATGTGTCACTCATCTGTGAAAAAGTCTGAATCTGAAAGTGCAAAAAAAAAGATAAGGTTGGCTCACTGAGGGGCCTACCCCACACTAGGTAAAATTCATTTTCCTTCTACATGGATGGCTTTTGTTTATATTTGCTTGTTGGCTCATTCATTTACTCATTCATCAAATATTTATCACATACAAAGCTCTGTGTTGGTGATATGATTTTATTAGGCACTTGCTTTCAAAATAAAAGACTGTAAATGCAAGAGTTAGATTTCTATATTTTTATTGTCTCCATATGCTTTCAGCAACATGTCTTCAGCTGCTTTTACTATTTTCTCAAACAGGAGTGCAAATCCTAGGTCCAGCTCAAAATTAACCTCATAATGAAATTGTCTGAATATTTAAATGGCCCACCTAGGAGAAGAGTGGCTGAGGCAAGATCTCCAAATGAAAGCATACACACAAAATCCCATGCATATGGTCTTGTGTGTGAGGAGACAGGGTAAGGCTATCTGGCTGTTTCAGGGTATCTTCCCAGGGAGGCCCCACCATGGAGCATGGGGAATTAGACCCTGGTCCACTGACTTTTGCAGGCCTGACCTTGGCTGCAGCAGAAATTTACTTTAAAAACTATACTAGTGGTTTTAATTTACCTGAGACTAGATGCCTAAAGCCAGCTACAATAACCTTTTCATTTTGGGATAGGTCCGCTAAATCTGCCAGATTATAGACTAGAAGAATGCTTCCCTAAATATGAGATTAGAACAAAGAGAGTTGGATTTCTTTTTTCTTTTTTTCTTTTTAGAGATAGAATCTCATTATGTTGTCCAGGCTGGAATGCAGTGTGTATTCACAGGCATGATCATGGCACACTACAACCTCCAACTCTTGAGCTTAAGCAATCTTCCTGCCTCAGCCTCCTGAGTAGTTTACAGGCACATGCCACCATGCCTGGCTAGGAGAGTTGAATTTCTGGACATTTCTTTTTATATATTTGTGTTACACAAGTCATATGTAAGTATTGTAGAAAATTTGTAAGATATCAAGAGACAGAAAGGAGAAAAATGACTTTCAATCTCATCATCCAGTAACAACCACTGTTAACATTTTGGAGAACAACCTTCTAAATACATCCTATGAGTATTTATTTTTGTTGTACAAAGAAAGAGGTGGTCGTGTATACACAATTTTGTAACTCAATTTTTTCATTGGATAACATATTGTGATCATTTTTCTGTGTTAGTATATATATATATATTTCAGAACAATGACCTTTATGGAAGGAAGCACACCATTTCATAACATAACCTTTATTTAGCCAATCACTTATTTTTAGACTTTAAAGACTCTATTTTATTTATTTATTTTTTTAGCCTGATAAACTCCCCTGTCTACTGTCACTGAGTTTCTGTCCAGAGAACAAGGGCTATTCATCTGTAATTGGATTACCCTCTGGGCAGCATCCATGAAAACAGCAAATCTAAACTAAATTCTTCTCTCCTGCATTCATTTATTTCTGCACACTTTCCATTATGAAGTGATTATAGCTTATGAAGTAAATTGCAAGTTAGTTACCGCCTGGTGACATAAAACAGCACTTTAATTTCATCAGTAAATGATATTAAAATCACATGGACTGAAAATAGATTAGTACAGAAAAGATATCTCAGGTCAGTGGTTCAAAACATTGGGCTGCATGTTAGAACAATCTGGGAGGTTTTTAAAATCCCCATACCCAGGCCTCACTATAATCTAGTTAAAGTAGAATCTCTAGGTCAGGGTTCTGAGCACCAGTCAGTATTGCCGAGCTCCCGAGGCTCCCAAGTGCAGCCAAGTTTGGGACGCACTGGTTCTATATTGAGTACCCCTCTTTCTGAATGTGAAGTTTCTTGTGATTCCCCTGAACCTTTGAATCAAATAGTGATGGAAATGAGATGGAGGACTGACCCGAAGTGGGAATTAGCAGATGAAGAAGGAAGTACAACAGAAATGCTGCCTCCTCCCTTCTCCTGAGGCACAGACTGGGGGTGTGGCTGGGCAGCAGCTGGCCCTGAGATTCATAGATAAAGCCTTGACTTGCAGAAGGGATAAGCTATGCTTTTGATAGTGACAACAGCAACAGTAGTGGTAGCCTCTACAGTCGCTGAGTCACTGAATACTCAAGTCAGTTATATGAGTCTGGTGCTGTGATCATTTCAGACTATAGAGGTAAAAAGTACTCACATGGAGCCTGATGTCTGGTTTGCTGTCCAAGCTCAGCTTCCTAAAGCCATGTAATCTCCAGGAAGATACTTAATTTTACTGTGCTTCAGTGTCTGCCTCTGTGAAATGCAGATAATGATAGTACACATCTCTAGGTTGGAAAGAATTGATACAATTAACAGTCAAAAAGATTTTAGAAAATCTCTTGGCACTTATCAAAATAATAGAAAAGTGGTTCTCAACCAGAGGCAATGTTGTCACCTAGGATACATTTTGCAATGCCTGAAGATATTTTTCGATGTCACACTGGGGTTAGGAGGGGATGTTACTGGGCATCTAGTGGGTAGAAGCCAGGGGGTACAGCTAAATATCCTACAATGCATACGACAGCTCCATGACAAAGAATTATCAGGCCCCAAATATGAACAGTGCTGAGGCTGAGAGACCCTGCAGTGGATGTTGGCTAGTCAGTCATTTGTATGTGAGGAAAGTAAGGCTTAGTGAGATCAAGCAATTTATCTAAGGCCAAAGAGCTGATGGAGCTAGGACTTGAACCAAGTCAGAAAATACAGATTTGTCTTTATCATGCTATGAGGACATGGTCCATGGATGTGGGACTTAGCTTCACTTTTCTAAAGTGTGGGCACTTCTTAACCTTTGCCCTGGATTTTAAGTCGAGGTCAGGGCCTTGGGTGTTGATCTACTCATGACAGTTTGTGTGTGTTTATTTGTATGCATGACAGAGAGAGAGAGAGGCTGTGTAGAAAATGTTGACAATCTTCACTCACTCTGATTCCCATCACCTCTCACCCTTCCACCTTTATCAAAGACAGAAGGAAAAAGAAAAGAAAAAAGTGATGTAAAGGGTGATATAAATGTCATTACAGGCTGTTTAGGATAGGGATGGATGTGTGCCTTCAAAAAATGTAGGGGTGTACCCAATTTCATCCTTTCCTGGAATTGCAGCACACTCCATATGTGTCCCTGCACATTTATTGATGCAGACAAACCGTCCTCATGGACTTAACTATAGTTCATATTTCAATTTCTAGGCTACTTCATTCATTCTCCAAAAACTGAGTAGACAAGAGCTGTAATGAACAGGCTGATGCATTGCAGTAGGTCTCCACAGTTCAGACAATTCAAAAGCCAGTGAAATTAATAAAAGGTACATCAAAGTGTGCTTTTTCCATCTGTTAGAGAAATGGGAAATTACGTCACACCTAATGTAGAGACTGTAATAAGACAGCACTAAGTGACAGACTTTCTTTGCAAGTTTATGATCACCTCTGGGTACCCATTATGGACCTTAATGAATTCTTCTGAAACCATCATTTTCGCTGGACGCTTCTTGGAGCAGCTCTCAGGTTGAAACACAGGCACAGCGTCCGCCCTGGTCCTCACTCCAGTCCTGCATCCCTTTTGTATGGTACTCATTCTGAAGGACTCTTTCTGCATTATGTATCTCCTAGTACAAATCTAATTATTCACCCGCCTTTCTGTGTTTTGAAAGCTATATTCTTCCTATGCCCATTTTTCAGGCATATCAGCAATGTAAATCAGCACATCTTCCTGGATTGATTTTCTTTGTGAGCCAGAAGCCATTTGTGATATTTCAGCCTTGGAGTGGAATTTGAGCTTTTTCATTGTTGAGTGTTTCAGAGACTATTTTAATTTCCATACAGTAGGTATTCTTCCTTTCACTTGTCCCAGATCTCAATTCGTTTCTATAGAGAATTCTGTGTTTGATAATAGCCTCACTTGCAGGATTTTCTCAAGTTTCCAAATGCCAGACTTAGTAAGTATGAAATGCATGTACAACATGACAGTTTTTCAACACTTCTGGAAAAGGCATAATGCTTTAACACAGGAGTAAAATTACCTGTCTAGTAATGGAAAATAGAGAGCACAATGATCACTGCCTTTTCATCATAAAAACATTAAAAAAAAAGAAATACAACAAAGACACTGCATTGCAAATGGCCTGTGTCTTACAAATGTAAAAAGGAAATCGTATGTAAACTAAAATGGTAATATTTAATGCTATAGTATGCTTTTGGCACATTGCAAAATTGTAATCAGTTACAGATTGTTAAACTGATATTTTGGCCGGGTGAGGTGGCTCACGCCTGTAATCCCAGCACTTTGGGAGGCCGAGGCAGGTGGATCACGAGGTCAAGAGATGGAGACCATCCTGGCCAACATGGTGAAACCCCCTCTCTACTAAAAATACAAAATTTAGCTGGGCCTGGTCGCACACGCCTGTAGTCCCAGCTACTTGGGAGGCGGAGACAGAAGAATTGCTTGAACCTGGGAGGTGGAGGTTGCAGTGAGCGGAGATCGTGCCACTGCACTCAAGCCTGGTGATGGAGCAAGACTCTGTCTCAAAATAAAAAGAAGAAAAAAAAAGTGATATTTTATAGAAATGTAAAATAAATGTATTCAAATATTGAGAACACTGCAAAATTTCTTCCCATCCTGGATCAAATATAAAATTAAAACATATTAGTTTATTACAGCAATACGAGCAGCCTTATTTTTCTTTACCCATTTATTGTGAGGTGAGAAAACATTATCACAAGGATATGGTTCTAAGCATGGGTCCGTATATTTTTATTTGATTAATAATAATTAAAAAATAATTATCTTACAGGTTTAAAAATGTATTTTAAAAGATAGGTGCTCTGTTAATTTTATACTTAATAAATCAATTTGCACTTTGGGCATTTGATATTATGCTCACTTATTACATGTTTGAATACAGAAGATTAAAAATGTCATTGTTGGAAAATAAACTTATCTGAGTATTAAAACTAATTACAAATTTTAATAGATTTACCCAATTAACTGAAAATAATCCAACCTCTAAAGTGTCTCATAAAAGTAATAAAATATTCAAGAGCAGAAATTAAAATTAAATTAAATTAAAAATAATGTTAGCTGTGAACAAATGTGTTAAACTTTTACATATAGTTATAAAGGTAAATTTTAAACAAAAATTGTACCCTTTTAAAAATTGTTATATAGATGTATATGTATCTATACATTGAAATCACTCAATGCACAAGATTAAAAATTATTTTTCTTATTCAAAATGTAGAAAGAAAAATTTTAAACAAATTATTAAAAATTAAGTCGCAAATTATACACAAAGTTATAATGAAAAAGATTAGTTATAAAGAAAGCTATAGATAAAAGGGATATATTTTATCTAATAATGCAAATCAGATTGTTTTAAATGACATTTCATGCTTACTTGCTTGTTTGCATCAGGAAATATTTTGTAAAACAAACAAAATATTTACAACCAATGAACTGCAATTTTATTTTAACTCAGGACTTTAAGTTTGGAAAGATGAAATATAAATTACATTTTAAAATTAGTTAATTTCCTATAGAACTATCCCATACCTCCCCCAACATTCCTTGTTGATCCTAAACACTTAGGTGTTTTTTCTTACTTTTGACTTTGTATACAGGAATGAATTTGCATATATCCTTTATGATTTGCTTTTTCATTTGGTGATATATTGTTGAGACTCATTCATATGGCTATAGTTCATTCATTTTCACTGTTGTGTGTTTTGCTGTGAAAATATATAACACCATGATTTATTTATCCATTTTAGTAGCAGTGGGCAGAACCAACGACAAAAACCACATGATTATCTCAATAAATGCAGAAAAGGCCTTCGACAAAATTCAACAGCCCTTCATGCTAAAAACTTTCAATGAACTAGGTATTGATGACACATATCTCAAAATAATAAGAGCTATTTATGACAAACCCACAGCCAATATCATAGTGATGGGCAAAAATTCTGTTCAAAGCATTCCCTTTGAACACCGGCACAAGACAAGGATGCCCTCTCTCACCACTTCTATTCAACATAGTATTGGAAGTTCTGGCCAGGGCAATCAGGCTAGAAAAAGAAATAAAGGGTATTTAATTAGGAAAATATGAAATCAAATTGTCTCTGTTTGCAGATGACATGATTGTATATTTAGAAAACCCCATCATCTCAGCCCAAAATCTTCTTAAGCTGATAAGCAACTTCAGCAAAGTCTTAGGATACAAAATCAAAATGCAAAAATCACAAGCATTCCTATGCAACAATAACAGACAGACAGAGAGCCAAATAATGAGTTAACTTCCATTCACAATTGCTATAAAAAGAATGAAATACCTAGGAATACAACTTACAAGGGATGTGAAGGACCTCTTCAAGGAGAACTACAAACCACTGCTCAAGGAAATAAAAGAGGACATAAACAAATGGAAAAACATTCCATGCTCATGGATAGGAAGAATCAATATCGTGAAAATGGCCATACTGCCCAAAATAATTTATAGATTCAATGCTATCCCCATCAAGCCACCATTGACTTTCTTCACAGAATTGGAAAAAAACACTTTAAATTTCATATGGAACCAAAAAAGGGCCCGCATAGCCCGGACAACCCTAAGCAAAAAGAACAAAGCTGGAGGCATCATGCCACCTGACTTCAAACTATACTACAAGGCTACAGTAACCAAAACAGCATGGTACTAGTACAAAAACAGATATATAGACCAATGGAAGAGAACAGAGGCCTCAGAAATAACACCACACATCTACAACCATCTGATCTTTGACAAACCTGACAAAAACAAGCAATGGGTAAGGGATTCCCTATTTAATAAATGGTGTTGGGAAAACTGGCTAGCCATATGCACAAAACTGAAACTGGATCCCTTCCTCACACCTTATACAAAAATTAACTCAAGATGTATTAAAGACTTAAACACAAGACCTAAAACCATAAAAACCCTAGAAGAAAATCTAGGCAATATCATTCAGGACATAGGCATAGGCAAAGACTTCATGACTAAAACACCAAAAGCAATGGCAATAAGAGCCAAAATTAACAAATGGGATCTAATTAAACTAAAGAGCTTCTGCACAGCAAAAGAAACTATCATCAGAGTCAACAGCAACTTGTAGAATGGGAGAAAATTGTTGCAATCTATCCATCTGACAAAGGGCTAATATCCAGAATCTACAAAGAACTTAAATTTACAAGAAACAAACAAACAACCCCATCAAGAAAATGTGGCACCTATACACCATGGAATACTATGCAGCCATAAAGAAGGATGAGTTCATATCCTTTGCAGGGACATGGATGAAGCTGGAAACTATCATTCTCAGCATACTAACACAGGGACAGAAAACCGAACACCACATGTTCTCACTCATAAGTGGGAGTTGAACAATGAGAACACATGGACACAGGGGTTGGGGGGGGTCATCACACACTAGGGTCTGTTGGAAAGTATGGGTCTGGGGGAGGGATAGCCTTAGGAGAAGTACTTAATGTAGATGGTGGGTTGATGGGTACAGCAAACCACCATGGCACATGTATAACTGTGTAACAAACCTGCACGTTCTGCACATGTACCCCAGAACTTAAAGTATTATATATATATGTATATATACATATATATATCAGTGGGCATTTGAATTGTTTTCATTTTTTCTATTACAATCAATGATATAAAGAGCAGTATTGTACATGTAACCTGGTATACATGGGTGAGAATTTTTCTGGGGTTTACACCTATGAGTGGAAATGCTGGGTTGTAGGGTGCATGCATGCCTCAAATGTTCTAGGTAATACCAAACTGTTTTTCAAAGTGATTGTGCCAGTATATGTTTCTGTCAACATGAAGGGGAGTTACTATTATTCCACATTTATGCCAGTACTATGACTGACTAAACTTTTTCATTTCTTTTACCAGTCTGGTAGCTGAAAAACAGGATTTTATGGCGGTTTATTGTTTACATTTTCATGATTATTAAGGAGATTTGTCTTTTCATATATACACACACAAACACACACACACACATATATATATGTATATATATATATATATATATATATATTTTTTTTTTTTTTTTTCCTGAGACAGGGTCTCACTCTGTTGCCCAGGCTGGAGTGCAGTGGCACAATCTTGGCTAACTGCAGCTTCAACCTCTCAGGCTCAAGTGATCATCCTTCAGCCTCTGGAGTAGCTGGCGCTTAGGTGTGCACCATCATGACCAGCTAATTTTTATATTTTTTGCCAAGACAGGTTTTTGTCATCCTGCCCAGGCTGGTCTCGAACTCCTGGGCTCAAGCAATCCACCCGCCTCGACCTCCCACAATGCTAGGATGACAGGCATGAGCCACAGCGCCAAGTCTTTTTATATATTAATTTAGTGTTTCGTGTTCCCTCTTCTGTGAAATACCTGTTTTTTGCCCACTTTACTATCTGTTTATCTCATATATGTGTGTGCATATATATATGGGCATTCTTTATATATTCTGTATTCTTGTCCTTTGTTATACACAGTGATGTTGAGCTGCAATGTATTGGTAGTGTTGTGATATGATAGTGGTTTATTGTTGGCATCCTTTTTTTTTGAGACAGTCTCACTCTGTCACCCAGGCTGGAGTGAAGTAGCACAATCTTGGCTCACTGCAACCTCTGCTATCTAGGTTCAAGCCATTCTCCTGCCTAAGCCTCCCCCAAGTAGCCTCAGCCTCCCCCAAGTAGTAGTACAGGCGTATGTCACCACACCCGGCTAATTTCCATATTTTTAGTAGAGATGGGGTTTCATGTGGGCCAGGCTGGTCTCGATCTCCTGACCTCAAGTGATCCGCCCACTTGGGCCTCCCAAAGTGCTGGGATGACAGGTGTGAGCCACTGAGTCTGACCATTGGCATCCATTTTAATTAGTGATGCCTACACTACACTTGTTATTAAATATTTTGAATAACATCTTTATTTATATGTGCTGCAAATACTTTCTTCCAGTTGGTGCTTATCTCTTCACTCCCCTGTTTGGTGTCTTTCTAGGAAAATAAGTTCTTAATTTTAATGGAGTCAAACTTATGAATCTTTTCCTATTAGGGTTGCATATTTTTTGTAACTTGGTGAAGAAATCTTTTCATACACTGAAATTTCAAAATTTCATAAATATTTTATCCTGTATTTTTTCTAAAATTTTTATTTTATTTTATTTTTTTATTTTTTTCAGGTTTTCTTTATTTTTTTTTATTATTATTATACTTTAAGTTTTAGGGTACATGTGCACAATGTGCAGGTTAGTTATATATGTATACATGTGCCATGCTGGTGTGCTGCACCCATTAACTCGTCATCTAGCGTTAGGTATAACTCCTAAAGCTATCCCTCCCATCTTCTCCCAACCTACAACAGTCCCCAGAGTGTGATGTTCCCCTTCCTGTGTCCATGTGTTCTCATTGTTCAATTCCCACCTATGAGTGAGAACATGCGGTGTTTGGTTTTTTGTCTTTGCAATAGTTCACTGAGAATGATGGTTTCCAGCTTCATCCATGTCCCTACAAAGGACATGAACTCATCCTTTTTTATGGCTGCATAGTATTCCATGGTGTATATGTGCCACGTTTTCTTAATCCAGTCTATCATTGTTGGACGTTTGGGTTGGTTCTAAGTCTTTGCTATTGTGAATAGTGCCACAATAAACATACGTGTGCATGTGTCTTTATAGCAGCATGATTTATAATCCTTTGGGTATATACCCAGTAATGGGATGGCTGGGTCAAATGTTATTTCTAGTTCTAGATCCCTGAGGAATCGCCACACTGACTTCCACAAGGGTTGAACTAGTTTACAGTCCCACCAACAGTGTAAAAGTCTTCCTATTTCTCCACATCCTCTCCAGCACCTGTTGTTTCCTGACTTTTTAATGATTGCCATTCTAACTGGTGTGAGATGGTATCTCATTGTGGTTTTGATTTGCATTTCTCTGATGGCCAGTGATGGTGAGCATTTTTTCATGTGTTTTTTGGCTGCATACATGTTTTCTTTTGAGAAGTGTCTGTTCATGTCCTTCACCCACTTTTTGATGGGTTTGTTTGTTTTTTTCTTGTAAATTTGTTTGAGTTCCTTGTAGATTCTGGATATTAGCCCTTTGTCAGATGAGTAGGTTGTGAAATTTTTCTTCCATTTTGTAGGTTGCCTGTTCACTCTGATGGTAGTTTCTTTTGCTGTGCAGAAGCTCTTTAGTTTAATGAGATCCCATTTGTCAATTTTGGCTTTTGTTGCCATTGCTTTTGGTGTTTTAGACATGAAGTCCTTGCCCATGCCTATGTCCTGAATGGTAATGCCTAGGTTTTCTTCTAGGGTTTTTATGGTTTTAGGTCTTATGTTTACATCTTTAATCCATCTTGAATTAATTTTTGTATAAGGTGTAAGGAAGGGATCCAGTTTCAGCTTTCTCCATATGGCTAGCCAGTTTTCCGAACACCATTTATTAAATAGGGAATCCTTTCCCCATTGCTTGTTTTTGTCAGGTTTGTCAAAGATCAGATAGTTGTAGATATGCGGCATTATTTCTGAGAGCTCTGTTCTGTTCCATTGATCTATATCTCTGTTTTGGTATCAGTACCATGCTGTTTTGGTTACTGTGCCTTGTAATATAGTTTGAAGTCAGGTGGCGTGATGCCTCCAGCTTTGTTCTTTTGGCTTAGGATTGTCTTGGCAATGCAGGCTCTTTTTTGGTTCCATATGAACTTTAAAGTAGTTTTTTCCAATTCTGTGAAGAAAGTCATTGTTAGCTTGATGGGGATGGCATTGAATCTATAAATTACCTTGGGCAGTGTGGCCATTTTCACAATATTGATTCTTCCTACCCATGAGCGTGAAATGTTCTTCCATTTGTTTGTATCCTCTTTTATTTCATTGAGCAGTGGTTTGTAGTTGTCCTTGAAGAGGTCCTTCACGTCCCTTGTAGGTTGTATTCCTAGGTATTTTATTCTCTTTGAAGCAATTGCAAATGGGAGTCTACTCATGATTTGGCTCTCTGTTTGTCTGTTATTAGTGTATAAGAATGCTTGTGATTTTTGTACACTGATTTTATATCCTGAGACTTTGCTGAAGTTGCTTATCAGCTTAAGGAGATTTTGGGCTGAGACAATGGGGTTTTCTAGATATACAATCATGTCATCTGCAAACAGGGACAATTTGACTTCCTCTTTTCCTAATTGAATAGGCTTTATTTCCTTCTCCTGCCTAATTGCCCTGGCCAGAACTTCCAACACTATGTTGAATAGGAGTGGTGAGAGAGGGCATCCCTGTCTTGTGCCAGTTTTCAAAGGGAATGCTTCCAATTTTTGCCCATTCAGTATGATATTGGCTGTGGGTTTGTCATAGATAGCTCTTATTATTTTGAGATACGTCCCATCAATACCTAATTTATTGAGAGTTTTTAGCATGAAGGGTTGTTGAATTTTGTCAAAGGCCTTTTCTGCATCTATTGAGATAATCATGTGGTTTTTGTCTTTGGTTCTGTTTATATGCTGGATTACATTTATTGATTTGTGTATATTGAACCAGCCTTGCATCCCATAGATGAAGCCCACTTGATCATGATGGATAAGCTTTTTGATGTGCTGCTGGATTCTGTTTGCCAGTATTTTATTGAGGATTTTTGCATCAGTGTTCATCAAGGATATTGGTCTAAAATTCTCTTTTTTGGTTGTGTCTCTGCCCAGCTTTGGTATCAGGATGATGCTGGCCTCATAAAATGAGTTAGGGAGGATTCCCTCTTTTTCTATTGATTGGAATAGTTTCAGAAGGAATGGTACCAGTTCCTCCTTGTACCTCTGGTAGAATTCGGCTGTGACTCCATCTGGTCCTGGACTCTTTTTGGTTGGTTAGCTATTGATTATTGCCACAATTTCAGAGCCTGTTATTGGTCTATTCAGAGATTCAACTTCTTCCTGATTTAGTTTTGGGAGGGTGTATGTGTCCAGGAATTTATCCATTTCTTCTAGATTTTCTAGTTTATTTGCATAGAGGTGTTTGTAGTATTCTCTGATGGTAGTTTGTATTTCTGTGGGATAGATGGTGATATCCCCTTTATCATTTTTTATTGCATCTATTTGATTCTTTGCTCTTTTCTTCTTTATTAGTCTTGCTAGCAGTCTATCAATTTTGTTGATCCTTTCAAAAAACCAGCTCCTGGATTCATTAATTTTTTGAAGGGTTTTTTGTGTCTCTATTTCCTTCAGTTCTGCTCTGATTTTAGTTATTTCTTGCCTTCTGCTAGCTTTGAATGTGTTTGCTCTTGCTTTTCTAGTTCTTTTAATTGTGATATTAGGGTGTCAATTTTAGATCTTTCCTGCTTTCTCTTGTGGGCATTTAGTGCTATAAATTTCCCTCTACACACTGCTTTAAATGTGTCCCAGAGATTCTGGTATGTTGTGTCTTTGTTCTCGTTGGTTTCAAAGAACATCTTTATTTCTGCCTTCATTTCGTTATGTACCCAGTAGTCATTCAGGAGCAGGTTGTTCAGTTTCCATGTAGTTGAGTGGTTTTGAGTGAGTTTCTTAATCCTGAGTTATAATTTGATTGCACTGTGGTCTGAGAGACAGTTTGTTATAATTTCTGATCTTTTACATTTGCTGAGGAGAGCTTTACTTCCAAGTATAAGGTCAATTTCAGAATAGGTGTGGTGTGGTGCTGAAAAAATGTATATTCTGTTGATTTGGGGTGGAGAGTTCTGTAGATGTCTATTAGGTCTGCTTGGTGCAGAGCTGAGTTCAGTTCCTGGATATCCTTGTTAACTTTCTGTCTCGTTGATCTGTCTAATGTTGACAGTGAGGTGTTAAAGTCTCCCATTATTATTGTGTGGGAGTCTAAGTCTCTTTGTAGGTCACTCAGGACTTGCTTTATGAATCTGGGTGCTCCTGTATTGGATGCATATATATTCAGGATAGTTAGCTCTTCTTGTTGAATTGATCCCTTTACCATTATGTAATGGCCTTCTTTGTCTCTTTCGATCTTTGTTGGTTTAAAGTCTGTTTTATCAGAGACTAGGATTGCAACCCCTGCCTTTTTTTGTTTTCCATTTGCTTGGTAGATCTTCCTCCATCCTTTTATTTAGAGCCTATGTGTGTCTCTGCATGTGAGAAGGGTTTCCTGAATACAGCACACTGATGGGTCCTGACTCTTTATCCAATTTGCCAGTCTGTGTCTTTTAATTGGAGCATTTAGTCCATTTACATTTAAAGTTAATATTGTTATGTGTGAATTTTATCCTGTCATTATGATGTTAGCTGGTTATTTTGCTCGTTAGTTGATGCAGTTTCTTCCTAGCCTCGATGGTCTTTACAATATGGCATGATTTTGCAGTGGCTGGTACTGGTTGTTCCTTTCCATGTTTAGTGCTTCCTTCAGGAGCTCTTTTAGGGCAGGCCTGGTGGTGACAAAATCTCTCAGCATTTGCTTGTCTGTAAAGGATTTTATTTCTCCTTCACTTATGAAGCTTAGTTTGGCTGGATATGAAATTCTAGGTTGAAAATTCTTTTCTTTAAGAATGTTGAATATTGGCCCCCACACCTTTCTGGCTTGTAGAGTTTCTGCTGACAGATCCACTTTTAGTCTGATAGGCTTCCCTTTGTGGGTAACCAGACTTTTCTCTCTGGCTGCCCTTAACATTTTTTCCTTCATTTCAACCTTGGTGAATCTGACAATTATGTGTCTTGGAGTTGCTCTTCTCGAGAAGTATCTTTGTGGCATTCTCTGTATTTCCTGAATCTGAATGTTGGCCTGCCTTGCTAGATTTGGGAAGTTCTCCTGGATGATATCCTGCAGAGTGTTTTCCAACTTGGTTCCATTCTTCTTGTCACTGTCAGGTACACCAATCAGACGTAGATTTGGTCTTTTCACATAGTCCCATATTTCTTGGAGGCTTTGCTCATTTCTTTTTATTCTTTTTTCTCTAAACTTCCCTTCTCGCTTCATTTCATTCGTTTCATCTTCCATCACTGATACCCTTTCTTCCAGTTGATTGCATTGGCTCCTGAGGCTTCTGCATTCTTCATGTAGTTCTTGAGCCTTGGCTTTCAGCTCCATCAGCTCCTTTAAGCACTTCTCTGTATTGGTTATTCTAGTTATACATTCGTCTAAAGTTTTTTCAAAGTTTTCAACTTCTTTGCCTTTGGTTTGAATTTCCTCCTGTAGCTCAGAGTAGTTTGATCATCTGAAGACTTCTTCTCTCAACTCGTCAAAGTCATTCTCCGTCCAGTTTTGTTCTGTTACTGGTGAGGAGCTGTGTTCCTTTAGAGGAGGAGAGGCGCTCTGCTTTTTAGAGTTTCCAGTTTTTCTGCTCTGTTTTTTCCCCATCTTTGTGGTTTTATCTACTTTTGGTCTTTGATGATGGTGATGTACAGATGAGTTTTTGGTGTGGATGTCCTTTCTGTTTGTTAGTTTTCCTTCTAACAGACAGGACCCTCAGCTGCAGGTCTGTTGGAGTTTGCTAGAGGTCCACTCCAGACCCTGTGTGCCTAGGTATCAGCAGCAGTGGTTGCAGAACAGTGGATTTTCGTGAACTGCGAATGCTGCTGTCTGATCGTTCCTCCGGAAATTTTGTCTCAGAGGAGTACCCAGCCGTGTGAGGTGTCAGTCTGCCCCTACTGGGGGGTGCCTCCCAGTTAGGTTGCTTGGGGTTCAGGGGTCAGGGACCCACTTGAGGAGGCAATCTGCCCGTTCTCAGATCTCCAGCTGCATGCTGGGAGAACCACTGATCTCTTCAAAGCTGTCAGACAGGGGCATTTAAGTCTGCAGAGGTTACTGCTGTCTTTTTGTTTGTCTGTGCCCTGTCCCCAGAGGTGGAGCCTACAGAGGCAGGCAGGCCTCCTTGAGCTGTGGTGGGCTCCACCCAGTTCGAGCTTCCAGGCTGCCTTGTTTACCTAAGCAAGCCTGGGCAATGGCGGGCACCCCTCCCCCAGCCTCGCTGCCGCCTTGCAGTTTGATCTCAGACTGCTGTGCTAGCAATCAGTGAGACTCCGTGGGCGCAGGACCCTCTGAGCCAGGTGCAGGATATAATCTCCTGGCACACCGTTTTTTAAGCCCATCGGAAAAGCACCGTATTGGAGTGGGAGTGACCCAATTTTCCAGGTGCTGTCTGTCACCCCTTTCTTTGACTAGGAAAGGGAACTCCCTGACCCCTTGCACTTCCCAAGTGAGGCAATGACTCGCCCTGCTTCGGCTCGCACATGGTGCACTGCACCCACTGTCCTGCGCCCACTGTCTGGCACTCCCTAGTGAGATGAACCCTGCACCTCAGATGGAAATGCAGAAATCACCCGTCTTCTGCATCGCTCATGCTGGGAGCTGTAGACCAGAGCTGTTCCTATTCGGCCAACTTGGCTCCACCCATTTCCAAAATTTTTAAAGTTTTGTCATTCACATTAAAGTCCTTGGTTCATTTGGAATTTATTTTTCTCTATGTTGTGAGGTAGAGATATGTTTTCAACTTTTTCTATGTACAGCTGCTCCTTAACTTATGATGGGGTTACGTCCAAATAAACCCATTGTAAGTGGAAAATACTGAAAGTGAAAAATGCATTTAATACCCTGATAAACCCATCGTAAAGTTGAAAAAAGCCAGGGACCATCTGTACTTAACAGATGGTTCTAGCCCTATCCTCAAAGACGTCCAAGTTGCACCTAACTCCCCTTCTCCCTGCATTAGCCTTCTTTCTACCAATGTTCAGAAGGGCCTTGCCCACTGTCTCTATCGCTATTACCGACTGACATTGCTACAGCCTTTAGTGCTCATTTCCATTGATTTATTTTCATTTTCACCCTGTTTCTCTCCTATCTATGCTACTTACTTCTGGGCTCACATCTAAAGATCTACCTTTTAGAGACATTGGCCACTGGTCAGAAAATTCCTCCTTTTACTATGCAGTGTTTTTGTAATATTTAGGCCTTCGGTTCTTAAATTGGTCATTTATTTCTAGGCATCCAGGAACTTTTCATTTACATTCTCCTCTCTCCTGACTGCTTTTGGAAGGCTGGTCTCCAGAAAGTGGTGATGTCATTATGGTCTCCTGCAAGATTTGAAGGAGAGACCTAACACATAATCCAACACCCCTGCCCTTCTGAGTGATTGACAGGATGCAAATGGGCCTGAAGAGGCAAGAACTCTTTTCACTGTGACCCCCTAAGTATCTGCCACCAACTGAGAGATGGCAGGCCCAGCAGCAGATGCCAAGGTCCAGTGACTGTGGCCAAGCGATGTAGCATGGTAGACAATAGTACTGATTTGTTCATGGCAAGTGAAGTTTACTTCCCAAATTAGGTAGATAGTGACAATGTAACTTCTTCCTGAAATGGTCAGTATCTCCTATCCTGGGCAATTTACTGTCTAGAAAGATCAGAGCTAGCCAGCAGGAAAAGGACTAATCTTCTGGGCAGAGGCTGATAAGTGGAATGTTCTCAGCAAAACCAGTAGGAGGCAGCCAGTCCTAGGGGATCCAGCTGAAAGCCTCAAGAGACAGCCTTCATCAGAAGGCAGGACAAAATGCCACAGGAGTTTGACCACAGACTACAAGAAGTCAGTTGTCTTCAAGGGACAAGGCAGCAGGGATCTAGGACTATATCTCAGAGACAGGAGTCTCTTCCCCAGAAAACGTGAGAAACAAGTCAAAGTTGAGCAGCTAACTGTTCCTGCTAATCAACTCCTTCCATGAGAAATGAAAGTTCTCATGGCTTCTCTCTCCTGCTAGCTCACATGTTGTTGCGTATTGTCTAGAAACATATGTTGCCCCTATGAGATTCACATTTATGTAGTGGTTTCCTCATAAAAGTAAAAGAACACAATTATAAAAACAGCTCCCTCTGGTACTCTACTCATGTACTCTGCCCTCACTCCCACAAAAAGCCAAGATCAGAAGGATTAAATGGTTTCAATTGCTCTGGAAATGATTACACTGACCAAATTATTTAAGTTTCATGATCTAAGCTTCAAGACTTGCCCAGAACACATACTCTGATTGATATTATACAACAATTTATTTTATCATGTGTTAATTCCACAGTCCTTTAATGGGCATCTTTCCCATGCTAAACAATGTACCAGGACTTGAAAAGGAAGACAAACATTGGGTGTGGGAAATGGGAGCAAAAAGTCTTCCCAACACTGGTCATTTAGGGGTTGTACAGCATTTGAAGAAACGAAGGCAATTTTTATGTGACAGGGGAACTCAGAGCCACAGGAAGACTGATAAAATAAAAAAATCTCTTTACTCTCTGTGGGCTACTATATATAAAAGGTTGTCAGGCCAACTTTATAAAACTCAAAGACCCACAAAAGCTGCATTACAGAGTCATGAATTCACTTTTGAAAATGCTAAGATGAACAGATAAACCAGTGAATTATACAAAAGTCACCTACTGTTATACATAACATTATAAAGAGGATAATTTCTTTTCTAAATCTTTGAATGACTTGCAAAGTATAGCCACCAGCCCTCTGCACATGGAACTGTGCTGCACCTTGAGAATGTTTGTTCAAATAGAGGCAGGACAAAATGTGAACTTCACGGGTAGCCGTGAAATGCTCTCCCTTTCCCACCACACTATCTGCTTCATCCCCAGCTCTCACTTTTACTGGCTAGAATGTTTAACATTGTTCAAGAAAAAGTACTCTCTTATTTGTAGGACATAATGTACTACTGACCGAATGGTCCTGCTTTTTAAAGAGAAAGTACTTGTCTGTTTGAACATGTTTAGTTTTGGATGCATGCCATTCAATATTCAGCTTGGAGTTAATAAGTGTTGGGGCACACTGTCCATGACTGAACATTTACATAATGGATATTATGTCTTTTTGGCTCAGTAATCATCTAATAACTTAATATTAAATAATGATTTCCAGGCTGCTGAGCACATGGTGAGTATCCATCCTTCATATTCAGGGCTTAATATTCTCCTAGCTTTTTCCACACTTGAGACCCAATAATATGCCTCATGGGACAATAAAACAACATCAGGATTGACACAGTGCATTGAGGAGACAAATGTTCACGGAGTAATTGTGCAGCTCTTGTATACTGATAAAAGCAGAATCTTGCCTTCTTATTATGGCTTCTTCTAAACTAGCAAAACATTACCAAAAAAAGCCCCTCTTCCTGCTGTTATGTCTTATATTATTATTGGTCCCATCAGATGGTGACATTCTTGTGAGACTAATAATAATAACTATTTTTAATAGTTAACAACTAGTCCACATTTGTAAAATAAATTGTCTTTAAGAGGACATAGTTACAGTTGTAGAAAGTGGTTGACCCAATAGTCAATGTTTATAAAACATCTTGAAAATGAAGGCCACCACACAGGCAATAATCCAAAGGATGTTGGTATTCTTTTTCCAGCTTGTGAACATTGCACATAGGAGTTTAGAGTCAAAATTCTTCCAGGATACCTTTCCTACCGACTTGTCATTGGTCTAGTACCACTATATATGTAGGAGGTAAGTAGAGGGCATGGGATATGTTGGGGAAGAAGAAAAATGAAGGGTCAAATAAATTAAAAATGGGGATATATGTGCTGTAGATAAATCTTCCCTAACAATTTTGCCAGGGCACACCTTATATTTTAATTTTCTTTCATAGTTTATTTTTGTTAACATAAAAATAGAGTCATCTTCCAAATTAAGGGAAGGTTGGAAGGAAAAATATATCACTTTACAATGAAAAGGTCTCAGAGTCACTATCTTAACCCAGCAATTAGTCTTTGTATGACTGATGGTGAGATATGAGATGGTGTCTGCATCTTGTGGTGATGCAATGTAAGAGTCACTGCTCTACAGTAAAGCTTGATCTAACTTTAAGTTTATAAGAAATACATGGGATAGAAGAACAAGTTAAATGAGATCGTGAAGAAATGGTAAGGCAAATCCAGGAGGTGGGACATCCTACAGGATAACTGGCTTTGTTAATTCAACAAATCATTTTTAAAAGTGCGGAGGGAGGTGGAGCATGGACTCTCAGACTAAGGAACTTCAGAAACATACAACCAAATGGAATAAAATAAAATGTGTATTACTCTAGCAAATCCTGGTTTAAATAAGTCAGTTATAAAAATATATTTTTTGGATAAGTAGGGGAAATTTGAGTGTATATTGGATCTTAGATGTTAAAAGGAAATAATTGTAAATTTGTTAGATGTCATAGTGTTATGATTCTGTAGGAAAATAGCCTTACTTTTAAAGAAATGTATACTAAACGGTTTAGATTGAAATGTCTTGACATCTGTAGTTTACTTTATTTGTTGTATCATTTTATTTTAAAATTAGCAGATAAAATTGTACGTATTTATCATGTAAAAAAAGATGGTTTGAAGCATACATATATCGCGGAATGACTAAATCTAGCAAATTAACATATGCATTACCTCAGGTAGTTATTATTTTTGTGGTGAGAACACTTGGCATCCACTCTGTTAGCATCCTTTAAGAATCAATACACTAACTGTAGTCATCATGTTGTGCAATAGATCTCTTGAACCTGTTTCTCATATCTTACTGAACTTTTGTATCCTTTGACCAACATCAGCCACATCCTTTGACCTCAACTGTCCCAGCCTCTGATATTTACCATTCTATTCTCTACTTCTATGAGATCAACTTTTAAAGATTTTACATATGAGTGAAATCATGCAGTATTTGTCTTTCTGTACCTGGCTTATTTCAGTTAACATCCTCCAAGTTCATTCACATTGTCATGAATGACAACATTTCTTCCTTTTTATGGCAGAATGGTATACCATTGTGTATGTATACCACATTTTCTTTATTCATTTGTCCACTGATGAACACTTAGGTTGATCTCGGCTATTGTGAACAATACTTCAATAAACATGGGAGTACAGATATTTCTTTGGCATACTGATTTCATTCCTTTGCATATTTACTCAGTAATGAGATTGCTGGATCATATGGCAGTTCTATTTTTAATAAAAAAATTATACTCAGGTTCACTGTAATCTATTTCTAATTTTTTGAAGAACCTCCATACTGTTTTCCTTAATGGTTGTACTACTTTACATTCCCATCAATAGCGTATAAGGGTTCCCTTTTTTCCACTTCCTCACCAATACTTGTTATCTTTTGTCTTGATAATAGCCATTTCAACAAGTATAAGGTGATCTCACGTTGTGGTTTTAATTTGCATTTTTCTGATGATTAGCGATGCTGAGCTTTTTTTTTCATATATCTGTTGGCTGTTTGTATGTCATCTTTTGAGAAATGTCTATTTGGGTCCTTTGTCCATTTTTTTAAATCGAGTTATTTATTTTCTTGCTATTTAGTGGTTTAAGTTTCTTGCATATTCTGAATATTAACCCATTATCAGATATATAGTTTGCAAATATTTTCTCCCATTATGTAGATTGTCTCTTCATTCTGTTGATTGTTTCCTTTGCTGTGCAAAAGCTTTTTAGTTTGATGTGATTTCATTATTCTTTTTTTTGCTTTTATTGCCTGTTCTTTTAGGGTCATTTCCAGAAAATTATTGCCCAGAACAATGTCATGAAATTTTTCCCCAATGTTTTCTTCTAGTAATTTCGTAGTTTCAGGTCTTACATTTAAGTCTTTAATCCATTTTGGGTTGACTTTTGTGTGTGATGTAAAATAAGGATTCAGTTTTATTCTTCTATGTGTGGATATCCAAATTTCCCAGCACTATTTATTAAACAGACTGTCCCTTACCCATTGTGTGTTCTTGGCACTTTTGTTGAAAATCAGTTGGCTATAAATGTGTGGATTTCCATTTGGGTTCTCTATGCTGCTCCATTTGTCTATATGCATTTTTATGATAGTGCCATACTGATTTGGTTACTCTAGTTTTGTAGTAAATTTTAAAGTCTAGTAGTGTGATGCCTCCAGTTTTATTTTTCTGGCTCAAGGCTGTGTTGGCTATTGAGGGTCTTTTGTGGTTCTATATATTTTAGGACTTTTTTTTCCTATTTCTGTAAAGAGTGTCATTGGTATTTTGATAGAAATTGCATTGAATTCGTAGATCACTTTGGGTAGTATGGACATCTTAGCAATATTAATTCCTCCAACTCATGAACATGGAGCATCTTTACATTTATTTGTGTCTTTTTCAATTTCTTTCATCAACACTATTATAGTTTTTAATGTAGAGATCTTTCATCTTTTTGGTTCAATGTATTCCTAAGTGGGGTTTTTATAGTTATTATAAATGAGATTATTTTCTTGGTTATTTTTTCAGATCACTGTAAGTGTATTGAAATGCTACGAATTTTTGTCTGTTGATTTTGTATCCTGCAGCTTTACTGAATTTGTTTATTAGTTCTAACAGCTTTTTGGTGGCATCTCTAGGGGTTTTCTATGTATAAGATCATACCATTTGCAAACAGAGACAATTAAACACTTCTTTTCCTATTTTAATGACTTTTATTTTTTTCTCTTCCCTAATTGCTCTAGCTAGGACTTCTAATACAATGTTGAATAGAAGTGGCAAGAATGGACATCCTTATCTTGTTCCAGATATTAGAGGAAAAGCTTTCAACTTTTCTCTGTTGAGTATAATGTTAGCCGTGAGTTTCATATATGGTCTTTACTATGTTCAGGTGCATGTTTTCTATACATAATTTGTTGAGAGTTTTTAATATAAAAGGATGTTAAATTTTGTCAAATGCCTTTTCTACACCTATTGAAATTGTCATACGATTTTTGTCCTTTATTCTGTTCATGTAATGTATTACATTTATTGATTTGTGTATATTGAACCATCCTTGCATCCTTGGGAAAAGTCCCACTTGATTATGATGAATGATCTTTCTAATGTGCTGCTGAATTTGGTTTGCTATTATTTTGTTGATGATTTTTGCATCTATGTTGAACAGGGATATTAGTCTGGAGTATTATTTTTATGTACTGTGCTTGTCTGGCTTCGGTATTAGGGTAATGCTAGCCTCGTAAAATGAGTTTGGAAGCATTCCTGTTTTGGAAGAGTTTGAGAAGAATTGGTATAGTTCTTTAAATGTTTGGTAGAATTCAGCAATGAAGCCATCAGGTCCCGGGCTTTTCTTTGCTGGGAAACTTTTTATTACTGATTCAATCTCCTTGTTATTGGTCTGTTCAGGTTTTCTATCTCTTCATAATTAAATCTTAGTAAGTTGTATGTGCCCAGGCACGTATCCATTTCTTTTAGGTTGTCACATTTGTTGGCGTATAATAGTTCATAATAGTTTCTTATGATCTTTTGTATTTCTGTTGGGTCTGTTGTAATGTCTTCTTTTTCATTTCTGATTTTATTTCTCTGAGTTTTCTCTCTGTTTTTCTTAGTCTAACTAAAGGTTGTCAATTTTGATTATTTTTTCAAAAACTCAACCTTAGTTTTGTTAATCTTAATTTTTTTTATTTTTTTCTAATCATTATTTCATTTATTTATGCTTTGATTTTTTTTTTTTGAGACAGAGTCTGGCTGTATTACCCAGGCCAGTGTGCCGTGGCATGATCTCAGCTCACTGCCACCTCTGCCTCTTGGGTTCAAGTGATTCTCATGCCTCAGCCTCCTGAGGAGCTGGGATTACAGGAGTGTGTCATGACACTAGTTTCTGTATTTTAGCAGAGTCAGGAGTTTCACCATGTTGGGCAGGCTGGTCTGGAACTCCTGGTCTGAAGTGATCTGCCTGCCTCAGCCTCCCAAAATGCTAGGATTACAGACATGAGCCACTGTGCCCAGCCTATGCTGATCTTTATTGTTTCCTTCCTTCTACTAACTCTGGGCTTAGTTTATTATTGGTTTTCTAGTTCCTTGAGGTGAAACATTAGGTCATTTATTTGATATTTTTCTTTTTTGTTGTAGGCATTTATTAATATAAACTTCCCTCTTACAGTTGCTTTTGCCATATCTCATAACTTTTGGTATGTTGTGCTTCCATTTTCATTTCTCTTAAGAAATTTTAAAATTTCTTTATTCATGCATTGCTTGTTCAAGTGCACATTGTTTAATTTCCATGTATTTGTGAAATTTCCAAAATTTTTCTCATTATTGATTCTAGTTTTACATCATTATGGTCAGAAAAGATATTTGATGCTATTTCAGTCTTCTTAAATCTTCTAAGACTTGTTTTGTGGTCTAACATATAATCTATCCCGGAGAATCTTCCATGTGCAGTTGTGAAGAATGTTTATTCTGCTGTGGTTGACAAGGATGTTTATTCTGCTGCAATTGTGTAGAATGTTCTGTATATGTCCGTTAGATCCATTTGATCTATGGAATAGTTTACGTCTGTTGTTTCCTTGTTGCTTTGCTTTCTGAATGATCTGTTTATTGCTGAAAGTTGAGTGTTGAAGTTCCCTATTATTACTGTATTGCAGTACATCTCTCCCTTTAGAACTATTAATATTTGTTTTATGTATTTAGGTACATTGATGTTAGATGCATACATATTTACAGTTGTTATAACCTTTTGCTAAATTAAACACTTTAGCATTATATAATTACCTTTTTTGTCTCTTTTATAGTTTCTGACTGAAAGTCTGCTTTATATAAGTATAGCTACCCCTGCCTTGTTATGGTTTTCTTTTCCTTGGGGTATCTTTTTCCATCCCTTAACTTGCAGGCTATGTCTGTCCTTACAGGTGAAGTAAGACTCTTGTAGACTGAATATAGTTGGCTCTCGTTTTATAATCCATTCAGCCACTCTGTGTTTTTTGATTTAAGAGTTTAATTCATTTATATTCAAGCTAATTATTAATAGGTAATGACTTACTATGGTCATTTTGTTAATTGTTTTCTAGCTGTTTTGTAGATTCTTTGTTCTTTTCATACTTTCTTGCTATTTTTTTCTAGTTAAGTAATTGCAATTTTCTCTAGTAGCATATGTGGGTTTTGTTTTTGTTTTTTCTTAGATACAAGGTCTAACTATGTTACCCAGGCTGGAGTGTACTGGCTATTCACAGGTGTGATTATAGCCCATTAAAGCCTCAGACTCCTAAGCTCAAGCAATCCTCCTGCCTCAGCCCCCTAGGTGGCTAGGGCTACAGGCACACACCACCATGCTTGGCTTCTAGTAGTACGTTTTGATGTCCTAACTTTATTTTTTGTGTATCTACTGTAGGATTTTGTTTTGTGGTTTTATGATACTTCAAAAAAACTGAGTTATAATAGGATATTTTAAGCTGAAAACAACTTAACTTTGGTTGCAAAAAGAACCCCACTAAACTTTTATTCCACTCTCTCTGCACATTTTGAATTGTTAATATCAAAATTTACATTTTTGTATTGTATGTCTCTTAGCTAATAATTGTAGTTATTTTTAATTGATTGTCTTTTAACATTTATACTAAAGATAAAAATGACGTACATCATCATTACAGTATTAGGTTATTCTGAACTTGATCACATATTTATTTTATCAGTGAGTTTTGTACTTTCAGATGTTTTTATGTTACTCATTAGTATTCTTGAGGAACTACCTTTAGTATTCCTTGTAAGACAGGTCTGGTTGTGATGAACTCTCTAGCTTTTGTTTATCTGGGAAAGTCTTTGTTTCTCCTTCATTTCTGAAGGACAGCTTTGCTCAGGAGTGCAGTTTTCTCAGTTGTGAGTTTTTGTCTTCAGAACTTTGAATATATAATCTCACTATCTCCTGTCCTACAGTGTTTCTTCTGAGAAACGTGCTGCTACCTGTATTGGAACTCCCTTATATGTTGTTTTGTTTTTTAACATTGCTGCTTTCAGGATCCTCTCTTTGCCTTTGATTTTGACAGATTGATTAAAGTATCTTTTTAGGTAGGTTTGTTTGGATTTGGTCTGATTGGAGACCTTAACCTTCCTGTACGTGGATATTTACATCTTTCTCCATGTTTGGAAAATTTTATGCTACTATGTCTTTAATTAAGCTTTTAAGGCTTATTTAATAACCCCTTTATCTTTTTCTTCTTCTTCTTCAACTCCTACGACTCAAACATTTACACTTTTGATGTTGTTTCATAACTTCTGAAAGCTTTTCTATTTTATTCATCTTTTTTTCCTCCTCAGTATTTAAAAATTGCCTGTCTTTGAATTCACAGACTCTTTTGCTTGATCAGTTTCACTGTTGATACTCTCTATTATAGTTTTCATTTTATTCATTGTATTTTTCAGCTCCTGGATCTGTTTAATTTTTTTTTTAATTTTCAATCTCTCTATTAAATTTCTCATACTGATCATTAATTGTTTTTCTCATTTTGTTGACTGGTTTATTTTATTGTCTTGAAGGTCACTGAATTTCCTTGAAAACAGTTCTTTTAGATTTTTTGTCAGGCAGTTCATACATCTCCAATTCTTTAGGGTTAGTTCCTGGCATTTTATTTTGTCCCTTTGGTGATGTAATGTTTCACTGATTGCTCTTGACCCTTGTGGCCATGCACCAATGTATGCATATTTGAAGATGTATGCATATTTGAAGAAGTAGGTACTTATTCCAATCTTCTCAGACTGGCTTTGTCTGAGAAAGTCTTTCAACTGTCAGCTTGTCCAGAGATTCTGGTCAGGGTGCCTGGCATGGTTCCAAAACCTGGAGCTGCTAAGGCTTGTGCAGTGTTGGGGTGTACTTGAAGCCTGGAAGCACTGGGGCTGACAGTGCTGGAGCATACCTGAAGCCCAGGTTCACTGCAGGCAACATGGCACTACGGTGGACTGGAAGCCTGGGGCTGCTGAGACCTGTCTGCCTCTAGGGCTGCCCAGAACCCAGGGTCATTGAAGTCAGCCTGGTGGTGATGCAAACTGAAGATTGGTTCTCCTGCACTGGCCTGAAACCTAGGCCTTTGTGTTCACCACTGAGCCATGGTGGTTTGGAGGCTCAGTAGAAAGGTACCAGCCTGGGGTCTGCAGCCATGGAGCCCTTCTTGGTGCTGGCGTTGGGGTCCAAGATAAAGCCCTGTGCTCACTTCCCTGTCTTTCTCCAAAGTGGACAATATATCTGTCCATACTGCTGCCTGAGACTGGGTGAGGGGGTGATACAGACAATATAAAACTGTTCTTCCTACCCTCTTCAATGTATTTTTTCTTATGATTGTGCTACAACTGGGTACTGTAATCTCTCACCTGGTTTCCTTAGTCCTTGTGAAAGTATTTTCCATGTTTGAATAGTTCAAATTGATGTTTCTGTGGATGAATGATTGCTGGAGAGTCTTATTTCACCACTTGTTCTGTCCTTCTCTTGTAATTTACTAAGGGCAAAAAATAGTTGAAGAATTATGGCAGAATATTAACTGTTGTTAAATCTAGGTGTTTTTCTCTAATTTTCTGTATGTATAAATATTTTCATAATAAAAATTTAAATATGATTTTCCCCATTTTAAAAATAAGTGGTCTAGGCCTCATATTAGTTCCTTTGAATGGAGGTGGCTTTATAATTATTAACCATTAGTACTATTGTTATTATAAAAATAATGTGTGCACACTCTCAAGTGTTGGTGAGTATGGGAGCAACTGGATCTCTGATACTCTGTTGACAGGAGTATAATTTTTTACAACCACTTTGGAAATCTGTCAATATATATTAAAGCTACTATGTGATACCATTTACATAAAGTTCAAAAGGAAGCAAAAGTAGTGTATGGTATTGAGGGTCAGGGTAGTTGTTACTCTTGGGACAAAGCATTAGTGACTGGAAGCATGAGCTTCTTGGGATACTGATAGCATCGTGTATTTAAGCCTGAGTGCTAGTTACACAGGTAGATTAGCTTTGCAAAATTCATTGAGTCGTATATTTATAATTTGTCCACTTTTCTGTAGGTATGTTGTGTGTCAATAAAAAGTTTATACTACAAAAAAGTAAATACCACAAATAATGTAAATACTATGTGCATTATAAAAATTCAAATTCAAGTAATATATTACTTTCCTTTGGGGATGAATCTTATGTCAAGAAATGGTAAATGATGGCCTCTTGTAACTAATTACAGAGTCTACTTCCTAACCCCTCTTTTTAAATAAAAAGTTATGGTTTACCTAAAATAATCTTCCCATCTAATAGATCCATGAATTTAAGACTTCTGCTCAAAAAAGCCATTGTCTAATACCACTATTTGAACATAGAGTAGGATGGTATTTTAAGGCAACGATGGCTCTTCATATTATATTTCCAATGTAATACATTAAAAAATGGAAATTTTAGCATTGAATGTTCACCTTATATGAATTTAGGTTAGAGCTCTAACAACCAAATTGCAAAGAGATATTTCAGTGTTTTGAGAAATGTCATACCCAAGTGAGAATAAGCCATTATGAATTTTGACATTTTCTGAACTATTACTTTATTTTGTATGTTAGAGCCTTATATTCAGATATAATTTAAATGTCAACCAAAACAACTGTTTTCTGCTATCAATATTAAAATATTTTGATGTGCTTGGAGCATTTGTTTTCAGTTAGGCTTCTAACCTCACCAGGGTACCATAACAGTTCTGTCTTCTCCACGGTCTATTGCAAAAGTTACCAGATCATAACCTAATCATGGGGAGCTGGAGGGGAGTGATATGGTTAGAATTTGTGTCCCCACCCAAATCTCATCTTGAATTGTGATCCCCAGGTGTTGAGGGACAGACCTGGTGTGAGGTGATTGGATCATGGGGACGGATCCCCACCATGCTGTTCTCATGACAGTGAGTGAATTCTCACGAGTTCTGATGGTTTTATAAGTGTTTAACATTTCCACCTATACACACTCTCTCTCACCTGCCATGTAAGATATGCCTGCTTTCCCTTCCACCACGATTCTAAGTTTCCTGAGGCCTCCCCAGATACGTGGAACTGTGAGTCAGTTAAACTTCTTTTCTTTATTAATTACCCAACCTCGGGCAGTTCTTTATAGCAGTGTGAAAAAGGACTGATAGAGGAAGATGAAGTAATTACTCAATATGTTCATCAGTACAATGAGCAAGCACTGATTAAGACTGTGCTGTATGAAGGACACTATATAGGTGCCTAATGTTACCCTTGACTAAGCTTGTTTGTACTTATTTTCCAGCAGGAATAATGGATTCTGAATTCCCTATGGATAACAGCAAAGCAGAACTCTGTGTAACTACTGCTTGTCTCTGTCTCCTACTACTTCAATATAACATATTATAGAGACTTATATAAGCAAGATAGGTAAAATAACATTTTTGTGATTAATAATAGCTAAATTTTATTAAGCATCTGCTGTATGACAGGTAGTAGCTGAAACATATATTAGTTTTACTTGAATGTGGCCTATTGTATTGGTTAAGGTAATACTGGATGCTGTAAGAGTAAATCCTGGCTGGTGCAGTGGCTCACACCTGTAATCCTAGCACTTTGGGAGGCCAAGGCGTGGACCACTTGAGGTCAGGAGTTCAAGACCAGCCTGGTCAACATGTTGAAACTCGGTCTGTACTAAAAATACAAAAATTAGCCAGGCATGGTGGTACCCTCCCAGCTACTTGGAAGGCTGAGGCAGGAGAATTGCTTGAACTTGGGAGGCAGAGGCTGCAGTGAGCCAAGATTGCACCACTGCACTCTAGTCTGGGAAACAGAGTGAGACTCTGTCAAAAAAAAAAAAAGTAATTCCTAAAATCTTGATGGTTTAACATGATAAACAATTATTTGCTTCTTACATGATGTCTGATTTGTGGTAGAAAAATATCTCTGCTCTGCATAGTCATTCAGGGATCCAGGATGATGGGTGATCTGCCGTTTTCAACACATGGGGCCCTAGATGGCCCTGGGATCAAAATCCAGATAGCACATGGGGAGAGAAAGTAGAGGACCATGCCAAAAGCATTTATGGATCATCACTGCATTATTTCCCCCCACATTCCATTGGCTAGAACTTAGTCATATAACCTCACCTGGCTAGAAGGGAGGTTGGAAAATGCAGTCAAGCTATGATCCCAAGAGAATAGATTTGGTGAGCAGCCAGTTTGTCTTTGTCATGTGGGTCTTTTAGGGAAAGAATGATGTATATACACATGATTTGGGGAAACCTAAGGTGGCGGAGAAAGAGTTGGTTTTTCTAAACAATCAACCAATAATCATGTTATGGTTTCCAGGCACTAAAAATACAAAAGAATCATCTCTGAGTTATGAACACACACAAACTATACAACAAATGTGTAGAGCAGGGACCAGTGAACATATATGTTCAGCAACTGGTGTCATCACTAGTTTACCACAGGTCAAATTTGTGCCTTAGTATTTATGACCAACTTCATTTATCACCTTCCCAACAGTTTTATGTGCATTGATCATTAGATTTGTATTTTCAGGGTAAAATTGAGAAGCAGTACTGGGGATACAGGAGAAAAGAAAATAGGATGATGGACTTCCTAGACTCCTGAAAAACCTAGGTTTTTCTGTAGTCTACCTTCTTTATCTCTATTCCTACTAGGCAGAAGTAATAAACATTCTTCCTTTCAGATATTTGGTCGCGTTGATTGGACTTGCTAATGCTTTTGTCAGTCATCAGCCAGTATGTCAGCTTTAGTGTACACATTATAGATCATCAAGCACTTTTGCATTGTTCTAACCTTTTAATCAATTAAGTAAAGGAACACAACATACATCCATTTAGTTTATAAAAGGTTATTAATTTATTTATGAAAGCCTATATAAGGCATTTGTTTTGAAAAATGGGTTTTTACTACTTCAATATACTCTTAGCAGTAGTAATAGTCAGAAACAGAGTAAAAAACAAGAGTTGGGAGGCTGAGGTAGGAGGATCCCTTGAGCCCAGGAGTTCAAGGATATAGTGAGCTGTGATTGTGCCACTGCACTCCAGCCTGGGCCAGAAAGCAAGACACCATCTCTAAAAATGAAGCCAGCTAGCAAGAAAGAAAGAATAAAGTCAAATAATACAACAAAGCAACATTTTCACTTGCCAGCCTAAAATGAGATTAAAACAACTTTAATCTCTTTCTTTTAAATGCTTACACACACACACACACACAGACACACAATATGCTAGCAATCAGAAATGCATTAGGAAGAAGGCATGTGATCTGTGGCCTTTCCTCTTGACAACTCCACATAGAAATTTTTTATTTCCTAGTTAGCATATGTTAATGTGTACATATATTATAATAACTGAAAGGAAATCCTAAATTAGTAATATTTTCACTGGCCTATATTGAGGACATTTTCTGACCTTACTTAAGGCTTCAGGAATTTTGGAAATATTAGACCAGCCAGTAGTACCATGTTACCAAGGAGTACCTGATCTTAGACACTGAGAAATAGGAAGGATAAAGCCACCAGTCTATGCAATGGCTAAACTGGCAAAATAGCTCCATTTGGTTTGCCTAATGTTTCAAATAAATGCACAGTTCAAGTCATATTCTCTATTGAACACTTTCTATAGTGTTCTTTAAAAAATCTCTAATAAAAAGCTGTGTGCATGTACTTTCTACCTCAATTTGATGCTCACTGTTGCATGAAAGCTGAATAGGATGCCACTTGAGATCAGAATAACATCATTTTCAGAAACACAATTTTTAAAGTAAAAGGGCAATTATTACTATCAAAAAAACTTTAATCTCTTTCTTTAAATGCTAGAAGTACATCATTATACTATTTCATGCCATAAGATTATCAATAAATAGTGATTTACTGCAAGAAAAAAACCAGAGAATAAGAATTTTAAAGTGACCTATTAGAAGAGTTAGAGCCATATACCACTTTGGCAGAAATTTGAAATAAATATATATTTTAAACAACTATCTGCTAAATTATCTCAACTATTTTTCTTATTTATTTATTTATTTATTTATTTATTTTTATACTTTAGGTTTTAGGGTACATGTGCGCAACGTGCAGGTTAGTTACATATGTATACATGTGCCATGCTGGTGCACTGCACCCACTAACTCGTCATCTAGCATTAGGTATATCTCCCAATGCTATCCCTCCCCCCCTCCCCACCCCACAACAGTCCCCAGAGTGTGATGTTCCCCTTCCTTTGTCCATGTGTTCTCATTGTTCAGTTCCCACGTATGAGTGAGAATATGTGGTGTTTGGTTATTTGTTCTTGCGATAGTTTACTGAGAATGATGATTTCCAATTTCATCCATGTCCCTACAAAGGACATGAACTCATCATTTTTTATGGCTGCATAGTATTCCATGGTGTATATGTGCCACATTTTCTTAATCCAGTCTATCATTGTTGGACATTTGGGTTGGTTCTAAGTCTTTCCTATTGTGAATAGTGCCGCAATAAACATACATGTGCATGTGTCTTTATAGCAGCATGATTTATAGTCCTCTGGGTATATATCCAGTAATGGGATGGCTGGGTCAAATGGTATTTCTAGTTCTAGATCCCTGAGGAATCGCCACACTGACTTCCACAATGGTTGAACTAGTTTACAGTCCCACCAACAGTGTAGAAGTGTTCCTATTTCTCCACATCCTCTCTAGCACCTGTTGTTTCCTGACTTTTTAATGATTGCCATTCTAACTGGTGTGAGATGGTATCTCATTGTGGTTTTGATTTGCATTTCTCTGATGGCCAGTGATGGTGAGCATTTTTTCATGTGTTTTTTGGCTGCATAAATGTCTTCTTTTGAGAAGTGTCTGTTCATGTCCTTCACCCACTTTTTGATGGGGTTGTTTGTTTTTTTCTTGTAAATTTGTTGGAGTTCATTGTAGATTCTGGATATTAGCCCTTTGTCAGATGAGTAGGTTGCGAAAATTTTCTCCCATTTTGTAGGTTGCCTGTTCACTCTGATGGTAGTTTCTTTTGCTCTGCAGAAGCTCTTTAGTTTAATGAGATCCCATTTGTCAATTTTGGCTTTTGTTGCCATTGCTTTTGGTGTTTAGACATGAAGTCCTTGCCCATGCCTATGTCCTGAATGGTAATGCCTAGGTTTTCTTCTAGGGTTTTTATGGTTTTAGGTCTAACGTTTAAGTCTTTAATCCATCTTGAATTGATTTTTGTATAAGGTGTAAGGAAGGGATCCAATTTCAGCTTTCTACATATGGCTAGCCAGTTTTCCCAGCACCGTTTATTAAATAGGGAATCCTTTCCCCATTGCTTGTTTTTTTCAGGTTTGTCAAAGATCAGATAGTTGTAGATATGCGGCGTTCTCAACTATTTTTCATCCTACATGAGTAAATTAAATGTCTTAAATATCATACAGTTTGAAGGTGATAAAAGTCTAGGATGTTTTACAGGAATATTTAGAACAAATGTAAATATCCTATATACAAAAATATAAATGTGAACAAAATCAGCATGGCTTCTCTGAAAAGATTTTAGTCCCACAGTCTTTAGTATTCAGCCTTTATATGTTCTTTATGAGATGGAAAAAGAAAGATCAGACCTTAATATTTAATTTAGAAATTGCCTGTTTACTGTTGTTGGGCCAAGACAACTTTAGGCCCAAGGGCATATGTGGGAATGAGAGGAATTCAAGTTGTGACACAAGAATAAAAAAATAAAAATATGAATAAATGGACTCACTGAAATTCTTTTCTTTTAATTGTACATTTAAGTACAATTAAAATGTCAGTTCCAGAGCCTATGTCAGATATGCACACACACAACACCACACTATCCACATGCAGACCCCACATTCTCACATGTCACATGTACCAGGCAGACACACACCATAGACAAACACATCACAACCACACAAATGCATATATCACACACACAACAGACATGTGCATACACAAACTACATGGTTATACACACATAGCCACACACACATACTATACACTCACACCCCCTCAACACACACATTTCTGTACACATTCACTTGCCAGGCTAAAATGAATAGGTGGAAAAGATAAAGCAGAACATTCCATTATTTGATTACTTTTTCTCCACCGTATTCATTAACAAAAATTTGGTCTTGAAATTTCCAGGTCGGGTGTGATGGCTCACACCTGTAATCCTAGTACTTTGGGAGGCTGAGACAGGCGGATCACAAGGTCAGGAGATCGAGACCATCCTGGCTAACAAGGTGAAACCCCGCCTCTACTAAAGATATGAAAAATTAGCCGGGTGTGGTGGCACACGCCTGTAGTCCCAGCTACTTGGGAGGCTGAGGCAGGAGAATGGTGTGAACCCGGGAGGCAGAGCTTGCAGTGAGCAGAGATTGCGCCACTGCACTCCAGCCTGGGTGACAGAGCGAGACTCCATCTCAAAAAAAAAAAAAAAAAAGAAATTTCCAAAGTCTCCACCTATATGCATAAGCCATGGTGAAGAGTAAGGCCTTAGATTTGCACTGCATTTTACTACACAAGAAAAACTGTGCAGACATATTGTTCTATCTTTATCTTAGCCATTCTGTTCATTACTTAGGCATATACTATCTCTTATAATATTTCTAGAGTGATTTAGAATTTACACAGTGCTTTCACATAAACAGCCTTATGTAATCCTCACATCGAGGTACTGAGGTAAATATAACTACCCCATGCTGCAGGTAAGCAATCTAAGTCTCAGTGCCTTTAAGTTCTTTGCCAAAGGACTAGGAACTAGGAAGAAACAGAGCTACAATTCTAAACTAAGCCAAAGACATCTGCTCTTTCTGTGTGACTTTCCTCTCTGTACCTTCCCTACAAAGCGGTGCTATGGATCATTGGAGGCATTTCTGCACTTTGAACTGTTTGAACACTGGATCCTGTTTAACTTCTATTCTAGTTATTTCCACAAGACCTCACTGACACAAACTGTAAAAAGACTAAAGTGCACAGACACAGTCATGACACCTACAGTTCCCAATTCCATAGCTGATTCATAGGCAGATTGCTCCATTTTACAGGATGGTTGGATATCTTTCCTGAGAAGCTGATCGTAGACAGGGACTTTGCCAGCCTTGGAAATGGTCAGTTTTCTACTCTATCAAAGCAACCAATACATTGAAGGAATGGAGATTTCAAAGATGAAAAATTTTCAGGTCATATACAATTTTTACACTGCCTTACACAGTACCTACCACATACTGGCACTTCAAATTATTTGTTGTATACATTATGTGTACGAAATTAGGTGGCACTGAAGAAATTAGAAAATTCATTTCATTCATTTTGCTACCAAGATTTCTTCATAATGGAAGTTGAGCCTTTCCTTCTTCCCTTAATTCATTTCCTTTCTTCCTTCTTTTTTTCCCTCCTTCCTTCTTTCTTTTGCATTGGCTAGTTTATTTATTTTATCTTTTAGCAATGAGTTATGTGTACATTTACCTTACGTAAGTGATTGATTCTAAAATTTACAAATATTGGGGCCAGACGCGGTGGCTCACACCTGTAATCCCAGCACTTTGGGAGGCTGAGATGGGCGGATCACGAGGTCAGGAGATCAAGACCGTTCTGGCTAACACGGTGAAACCCAGTCTCTACTACTAAAAACACAAAAAATTAGCCAGGCGTGGTGGCAGGCGCCTGTAGTCCCAGCTACTCGGGAGGCTGAGGCAGGAGAATGGTGTGAACCTGGGAGGCAGAGCTCGCAGTGAGTGGAGATCGCACCACTGCACTCCAACCTGGGCGACAGAGTGAGACTCCATCTCAAAATAATAATAATAATAATAATAATAAACATAATAAAGGTTACAAATGTCAATTTCCTCTATGTGTAAACCACACCATAAACAATTACAAAGATCAGACCACAACATAAGTTGTTCAGAAAAGTATTCCTTTCATGCAGAAAAGAATGACTATGCAGTAATTGAGAGAAGTTTCTGCTTAGAATTCACAAGCTTTCTTTCCACTGAGTCTTATCATTTATCAAAATGCCAGCATAGAAGTCTACTGTTCCTCTTATAAATAATAAGGAATTTACCACCTCACAATTCCAAATGAAGAAACCTATTATCTTGCGTTCATTTCCTGAATTTCTTTGCAAACAGCCTCTCTATTTTGGGAGGCTGGACTCCCTTTCCAAAGTGGCTTTATTTTTCTCACTGTAATGAAGTTATCTAAATTACAATCCTGTCAGCCAGTGAACATTCATATTTGTAGAGTATATTTAGATCAGGGAATTTCCTTGGCTTCTAATTTCTATATATCCAAATATTTGTATGATGTTCAAATTTTTGACAATTCATTTAAGGCAGTCATGGTCAATAAATATAAATAATGTATAAATAAAAAATACCACCACGTCCTTTAAACTGTGCAAATTTTATTATTTGACTCACTTAAACCAGATGTTGTTTGGAATGTTAAATTCAAATGTCATTCTTATGCACCTTTTACCACTTACTAATTGAGTACATAGAGGTTAGATATGTTCTGGACAATTAGCTGTAGGGAAATGTCATAATAGCCATATTATACTTAAAATGCAGAAGAAGAGAAGATAGTGTGCAGTATTTTATTGAGAATCACTTTGAAAGGGGTTGGCTGAAGAGCGGCTGTCCAGGGTGCTGATATCCAGTAACTGTCAAGGGTGGAGCTAAGTGGAACATGATCAAATTACCACCTATTCTCAATTTGTGTGTTCTGCAGAGACACAAAGATTAGTAATAGACTCTAACTCTAGAGATCCTCATGCTGCTTCTCATTGAAGCTTTAATGCATATTAGTTCCAGTCTTTCAAAACAAAGACACAAAGAATGCGTAGAATTGATAGAGGCAAAAGATGTGTATCTCAGGTGCCAAAAGCCCACTGAAGACTTATGTGTATACAATTTAGTAATCATTTATTTCACTGTAAGTAATTGCGACTGAATACATAAGAGTTTCAGCTTTATTTTGCTGGTTAGTAACTACATGATCTCGGGAAATTCACCTATCTCTCTGAATATGAGTTCTTTCACCTTTAAAATGGAATAATAATGAGGATATTTCATTATTTCCTTTCATTATCTCTCTCTACTTACCTAAATTAAAGCTCTCTAAGGGCAGAGATTTTAAAATCTATTTGGTTCGTTAAACAATCTGTTTAGACTAGTTTCCCAGAACACAGTAGGTATTCAATAAATATTTGCTGAGTAAATGAATTAGAAAGAAGAAATTTTATTAGCTTGAAACTAAAAATGTCCTTGGGTATCACTAAATTCTAGGAGACATATGGAAAAAGGTAGTTAGATAAGTAAAAGTAGAAAAGTAAAACAGGGAAAGAAGAAAGTAAGAATTTAAGAGAAAGGTTATGATGAATAAGGCAAAATTGGATAAAACCAATTAGTATCCGAGTAGCCACTTTGGAGTATGTATTTCAGGGACTACAACTCTCCATCCTAGGTCACTAATTTTGATAATGTGCACCTGTTTAAAAACTGCAATAACTAACACTATACTCTGCATTACATTAGGTACTTTGACCATTTAGAATGTTTCTATGATTTTGTCAGAGAGTCATGCTTTGCCACCCGGGATAAATACTTATTGAAGACTTGTGTTTCAGAGAAAAAATATCCATCTATCACCGAAGTCTCACCTTTAATTTTCTATCCAAAAACCTTATCTTTGCAGACTGTCCAGTGTGACTCTGGCCTCTGTTTTTCACCCCGCCCAGGATAACTCTGGCTCATTCTTGCCTCTGTACTCTATTCATAATGTTTTTCCCTAGCAAGAAGAGTGGCTTTTTTCTTTCCACCTAACTAAATGCTACACATTTTTAAGGTACACTCAAATATCAGCAACTCTTATGATGATATTTCTCAACATCCCTTCATCTCTCCCATTAATAAGATTTCATATCATTTAATACTATACTATTCACTTTGTCATTTAAACATAAATCACTTGATATCATTTAGTTGTTTTCCTTTGCATAAGTGTTTTATTACTATTTGAAGGTAAAGATATTTCTTATATTTCTATTGTGTACTTTTAAATATCAAGTATATTTTTCTAATGCATAGATGGTACAAAATAAATGTAGATTTGAAATAAACTGATTGTTTGAATTTCTCTTCACATATACTCGTCTTGAAGAATGATGAACAATTACATCTTGTTCTACACATTAGTTATTTAACGTTCTTCTGGTCAATGGGAGGTTCACTGCAATTTGATATTTTGTTAATGACATATTTGACATGTTGGTGAATTTTCGTTATATATATGGATGATGCTAAGATGAACTCATTCTTAAAAACCTGAGGGGAGATGAGAATTTGAAAGGCTCTAACTTAGAAATAAAGTCATTGAAATGGAGCTTAATAAATTAAACAATCAAAAATACGTTACAGCATATATTTTTTAAAAATTATATAGGAAATTACTTATATTGAGACACTGAGATAACTAAAATGTCCCCTTTTGGTCCCCACACAGATTTTGACTCCTGTACCTGCCAGTCTGTTCACTCTTATCCCCATTCATCTATCCTGTTTCCCTACCTAGGACTTCCTCTCTATGTTCAGTCCAGTCTCTCTACCTTGGTTCAACACCTCCCTCACATGGCTCTGATTTCTCCTCCTTTTCTTCTATGGAAGGAAAATTATTCTTTTCTGGGACCTCTGAAGACTTTCCTGATGAGTCCAGGTCGCACTAAACACAATCTTTACCAAACTTTACAAAATATAGTTTCTGTTGAATATGATTTAACATCAGATTATTCCCAGTCTTATACTAATCTCTGCTTAAGCCTTGTCTCTGTAGATAGATGGCAGACTGATCGAATGGATGGAGTGCCTAGCAGAAATTGAGTATGAAATAGGCGCACCAAAAAGAGTCTACATGGAAAAAAAATGTTCCTCTGCTTGGAATCACTCTCAGTACTGTCCAGCGGACAAGGTCAATAGCAATCTTGTAAAGAGCTAAACTTTTCTTGAGAAATAATAACTGCTCCCACCTATTGAGTTATATTGTAGACACCATTTTCTCAAGTCAATTTATTTAATCCTAACAACTTTATAAGGTAAATATTGTCTTAAACTCCATTTTACAAATGAAAAAACTGAAGTTAAATCCTGCTAAAATCTAATAGCTAGTAGGTGATGATAACACAATTTGAACTCAGGCAGACTGACTCCAGAGCCCTTCCTTCCTCTCGGGAGCTGATACCAGAGTCAAAAAGAGGAATAAGAGGAAACGAACTTCCTGCAATTGCTGTGCTTTCCAGACACACTATATGGCCATTTTATCCACTATTCAGACATGAGGCACTCTTAAACTAAGATGCATATCTGATTGCAACACTAATAAAATTTCAAGAGTAGCCAACAACATAAAGATTAATGGTATTTACTGACTAGAAGAAAGGGAATTTTTCACGGGTTGACAAAACTGTTCAGAGCAAAACTGTACCATTCCAACAAAGAAAAGGATAGGAGAAAATGAAGCCAAAGAAAAGAGTGAGTGAGAAGGAAAAAAAGCAAGAAATTAAAAGGCAGAAAAGTGGAATTAGGAGAAAATATAATGAAGAATAAAGGCAGTGACCAAAAACAATGACAGTGAGGAATTGAGATGACCATGATAAAGAGAAAGGGAACAAAACACTGGGTAAAATAGCATAGCTCCTGGGGACTCTGGTTGTGTCAAGTTCTCTTGAAGATATAACAGGTAAAAATGGGACAAGTTCATTTCAACAGCAAAGCCGCAACAGTCCAGCAGCACAGTCTAATAGAATTTTGTGATAATAAAAATATTCGATATTGGCACTTCCCAGTATGGTGGCCACTAGCCACATCTGGCTAATGAACCCTCGAAATGTTACTAGTGCAAACAAGGAATTAAGTTTTTAATGTTTTAAAGTTTAATTAATTTGAATGTAAATAGCCACATGTGGCTAGTGACTCCAGCAATGAACAGCAAAGGTCTATGGCTTCCAGTCGGCAAAGTGATTCTAGGGACTTCTCTAAAAAAGTATGTTCCATAACCCCCTCACTCTCTATATGCTGACCACATAGAAAAACATATGAACATCTAACACTGAGATTCTGAGTGATCATGAAAAGGCTGTATCATATTCTGTGTACTACATACGACGGGCTTAAATTGTGTCCTTCTGCACAATTCCTTTGTTGAAGCCCTAAACCCCTGTATCTCAGAATGGGACTGTATTTAGATATGGGGCCTTTAAAGAGGTGATTCAGTTAAAATGAAGCCATTAGGGTGGTCCCAAATCTCATCTGGCTGGTGTCCTCATAAAAAGAAGAAATTCAGCCACCCAAATTGACACCAGAAATGCGCATACACAAAGGAAAAACCATGTGAACACCCAGCAAGAGAGTGGCCATCTGCAAACCAAGAAGACAGGGCTCAGAAGAAACCAAACCTACTGGCATCTTGGCTTGGACTTCCAGTCTCCAAAACTGAAAGAAAACAAATTTCTGTAGCTTAAGCCACCCTAGTCTGTAGTTTTTTGTTATGGCAGCCATAGCAAATTATTACACTAAAGCAGTTAAAAACAAGTGCAATACAGTTCTAAAACTTCAATATAATTTAAGTCAAAGGTTTTAGGCTTAGCCTTGGTTTATTTATCAAACCATATTTCTTGACCCACTCTTCAAAACTGAGAATGCACAGAATCTTGTAGTAGAACATGCAAAGGAGGAAACAAATTATAAACTACAATTACCTGCAGCTAAGGAGTATTTTATATGCTACTCAATTTAAATTCTAAAAGCTGTATTGATGACAGTTAAATGGTAGCTGCCTATGCAGAATGACAGGCTTTAAAATGTAACTCCTCCATGCAAGATTGAAGGGAAATTTCTGGTTGCTAGGCCCTGATTTGGTGCAGTGAAGGTCAGCATTATTAAGCACGGAATTTGCATTAGTGTCTGGGTGTTACAAGAGCTGCATAAATTACCTATGCAATGGTCAGCTCTTTCAAAGATCCCTGCTGGCAGAGATGGTGAGTGTGGGGAGGAGAGACAGAGACTCACTCTCTTTTGCTTGTCAACAAAATATGTTGTCATGTTTTATCTCGTATTTTTTCTTAAAATGAATGTTGTTTTCATACATATTTTGTTTTCTGTGATATGCTCTCATTCATCACATGATTGCTAGGCATGACCGGACCTGTAATAGTACTTAGCATCTTGCAGATATCAGTGCATTATGACAAGACTCACTGTTTTGCTGAAATGTGAGGAGCTTCATAGGCTTGCCTATAGCTACACATTTCAATAGAAGTTTTCTATAAATTAGAACAATTGCTACATATTTGGCAGCAGCTGATAAATAGGCAAATCTTACCTAGTAGACTGAAAATGTATAAATGTATTTACAGAGACTCAGGGTTCTTAACAGAAATTTGTTTTCCCCTTATACCATGTTACTGATATACATCTCTAATTATGGGGATTTTTCTCAAGAAAAACCTCATTTGGAATCAGAAAGGAATGATAGAAACTCTTGTATTTTCCTGGTAACCTTGACAGACGTACGGCAAGGGCAAGAAGAGGTATAAGGTCTCTTCAGAACAAAGGATAGCCTAGTTTTCCATGCTCAAGCTCACACAGTCTTCCTGTTGACTCCTCTTTTGGAATCACTGTTAAAATGGTCTCCTCTCCAGAGTGAAATCCTAAGTTGGCAAAATCAGTTTTTCATGCTCCCCACCACTCTTTTGTGTTACTGTTCACAGTGTGAAGTCAGTTTGTTTGGTCAGTCCCCAGTGTCTGCCTAGGCCTTTAGTGTCTCTTTCTTGAGTTCCAATTTGACAATCAGGTATTCTATTGCCTCTATGATCACAAAATTCTAGCTAATAAATAACTCTTGCTAATATACTAAAGGATTATAATGGATTTTTTAACCTTTCTAGGCATCATCTTTGTCATTAGACTCTTCTGGTGACAATGTTGCAGCTTAAATGAGTAATTTTAATGAATGTAAGTAATTTGACTGCATGGTAAATTGTGTGTGTGTGTGAGAGAGAGAGAGAGACAGAGAGAGAGACAGAGAGAGAGAGACAGAGAGAGACACAGAGAGACAGAGAGACAGAGAGAAAGAGAGAGGAATTCTCTTTCAGATAGAGCTTTTGTTTCCTGTGAAATCCTACTTCCTATGAAGCTGTCTGAAGTCTCCCTACCTTTGTGAAGGCTTTGTTTCAATCAGGGGATAGTTCATTTGGGGGACTGGTCATGGGACATGAAGGGTCCTATTTGTGAGTAAAAAAGGTAGCTTACACCCACAGTGGAAAATGCCCTTTTCAGGCACCATTTTGTAGGTCAGGTACATAGTCTGTTTATCAGAACTAATACAAATACTCGAACCAGATAGACCCAACTTTCATTTTTAGAAAGGGGATTTAAAATGTAGTTGAGCTATTCAAGACACCTGTATCAGTCAAGATGGGCTAGGGAATGCTTCTGTAATAAGCAACCCCAAATTCTTAGTGGCTTGTTGTAATAAAGCTTATTTCTCTCTTGTGCTATATATCCATCACGATGGGCTAGGAGCTCTGCTCCAAATCTCCTCTCCTCCCAGGATCTAGACTGAGAAAGCAGCCATTGTATCAAATGTCAACTGTCACGCCACAGGAAAAAGAGAGCTCTAGAAGGTCTCACATCAGCAATTCAATGCTTAGCTCAGAAATGACATATGTTAGCTCTGCT
This sequence comes from Pongo abelii, assembly GCF_028885655.2. Lineage (NCBI taxonomy): Eukaryota > Metazoa > Chordata > Mammalia > Primates > Hominidae > Pongo > Pongo abelii. The sequence continues at coordinate 88,942,084 of NC_071990.2, read as the reverse complement.
CATAATTCATTGTCTGGAGCTAGTCACAGGGCTCACCCAGCCACAGGGGTCTCAGAAATGCCACTTCCATTTTCTTGTGTCTGAAAGAGAGAAAAGCTGGACAGATTTGGTCAACAGTATGAATGACAACCACAATACTCAAGTGACTCTTTTACTTTGGAATTTTATAAGAGCAAGCATTAGCTGAAATTAACTAGATATGCACAATGAGAGAACTGTATTCATATTACTAAACAGCTAAACAAATGCGTAGTAAATTATAAATAAATCCAACAAGAGTGGCCAGAGAAGTATCTTTCTCCTACACTACATTTAGGTTATTTTATTTTGTTGTTCTGTCATACACTCTCTGCTTTGGTATTCTGGGCTACTCTATGTCAAACTGTCAGCTTTTATCAGAGCTAACGTATTACTTACAAAGAATTCCCAGTTTTTTATCTCCCAATGGTAAAACTTTAATTTTTAATGCATAGAAACTTTCTTTCTTAATTATATACACTTTAAGTGAATATATATTGCTCTGGTGATTTTTCTTGTTATGTTACACAATAAAAACATGTGATTATGGGAAGCTGTGCAATGTGTTCTGCCCATCAGTGAATGTCTTCCACAGAAGGAGTTATAAATATATATGATTAAGTCATATGAACTTGCCATTTTTGCAGGTCAAAGAGTTGAATATTGTCAATTTCATGTTTCAATCTAATAAATACCTCCATGGCTTTAGATTTTAATAAACATCTTTTCAAGGATGAATATTGTCTTTCTCATTTAGTTATGATCCCTGGTAGGGGTCAATGTGGTGTCGGGGGATTACGAATTCAGATAATCCTTTACTTTCATCAAGGTTCTGCTTTTCTTAGTTACATGGTCTTATGTGGGCTCTATAGCCTTCAGTTTCCTTGTGGGCATAAAAGTAATACCAACCTGTTGGAGACATTGCATGGACAGGATGAGATTGGGGATGTAGCACACATAGCATGGTCTTTGGCATTTACTGAATGCCCCCAAATGGTAGCTTTATACATTTTCTTCTCCCTTGCAAATACTGTATACTGCCAAGCTACATTAAAAACTGCCTGCTTATAACCAAATTCTGCCTGGAGGTTTCCTGATCAACTGTGCCATGTCCTTGGTGTATATGCTGCAGGAGCACTTGCTCCTATAAAATGGCCCACTCCATTTAAGGACAATCAGTCTACAGACATGTTCTCACTGGGCCCCTTCACAGCCTCCACATCATGACAAGTGCCTCTGAGTTCATCTAAGAGGGAGAAATGATCTAGAATAAAGGCTAGAGAGGAATGATAGAAACTCTTGCATTTTCTTGGTAACCTTGACAGACACAGGGCAAGGGCAAGAAGAGGTGTAAGACCTCTTCAGAAAAAGGATAGTCTAGTTTTCCATACTCAAGCTCACACAGTCTTCCTGCTGATTCCTCTTTTGGAGTCACTGAGTCAGGAATGAGGTATGGTAATTTCTCAACTTCACTATTTCTCTTCCTTAAATAATAAATTGCATAGAATGAGTCAGTTAATGAGCAGATGAGAGGACCAGTGTGGGTTGCCAATCACCAGGAATAATTGATATCTGCATATCCCCTTTCTCTTCCCTACTATCATCAAATTCATGTTTGGTAAGAATTCAGTGTTCTGACAAGTAACATTCATTCCTATATAGATTGGCATTTACCAAACTGAGAAAGAACTCTAAGAGAGTTTTACATTCACATTAATGATAAGAAAACATTAGGACAATTCAATTTTCTTCTCTAATAGCTAACTTGAGACAACACACAGAGTTGGTGGAACATCCATTCTAATTTCTCCTGTCTGAATCATGATTGCTCAGAATTGAAGCTCATAGCCACATGATTTGAGATAAATAGGATGTAACCACAATGGCTATTTAAGACACTGTATTTCATATACTTAGAAATTTATAGCACACAGACGGGGTATTATTTTCAAATTCCTGAATGCATTAAGATATTTACAAATCCTAACATCAGTTATATTTTTATGTAATTCCTTTCTTAAAAAAGTTATAAGTACTCTGTGAATAAAGTCTCAGTTTTTAAAACACCCTACTGAGATAGAAGGGATTTGATGTATAATTTTATATGGTGTCTAAGTCACTTTTGAAATAGAAATAGGGTTACTTAAAAGTCAGTAATTTTACAGCTTCTATCACAAACACATTAGCATTTTTCAACACTTCATGAACATTGAGGGTTATGGAAAATTAACACAAATTCAACAGGCAAATGGAAATTGATCAATACTAGAGAAATTGATGATAAAGTTTCCTTTATGCATGAGAACCAGCTTGTCTCCCTCAGATACTCAGAGGCACCAAGATACCTCTCCACTACCTGGGCTGGGCTGCCTGGCCCTGTATGACAGGCAAGGCCCAGGGTCACTGCCCCAGGGTCTATAAATCCATGTGTAACCAACACTCCATTGTGTTGTGGTGGAGCCTATCCTCCACCAGGAACAAGCCAGACCATGGATATAGATACAGTTATGTATCTCTTAACACATGTTCTGAGAAATGTGTCGACAGGCAAGTTCATCATTGTGCAAACATCACAGAGTATACTTTCACAACCTCCAGGGTATAGCCTACTATACACCTAGGCAATATGTCAAAGTCTATTGCTCATAGGCTACAAACTTGTACAGTAGTTACTGTACTGAGTACTGTGGGCAATTATAACACAATGCTAAGTATTTGCATATCTAAACATATCTAAACATAGAAAAGTACAATAACAATACAGTATTTTAATCATATGGGATTGTGCAGTCCATCATTGACAGAAACATCCTTATACAATGCATGACAGTAACTGAATGCCATATCTGGAAGCAAGTCCTAGGCCATTAATGTTTCCAGCACAGCAAGTTTCATCAGAAGAAAGAGGCCATGACAAGCTATATCCTTTTTCAGGATTCCCCCACAGAAGCCTACTGATGGAATCAGATGAGTCACACGATTTTCTCTCTTGCTGGTTCAATAGGAGGCATTGTCTCTCTGCCAGTCTCCCTGTGGGAGTTCAATCAATATTAATTGAATGAATGAATGAACTGACATGAAGTATGTGGTAGATGATACTAAAAGACTTGCCTTGCAATGGTCATATGGACCTACTGGCACACAAATAATAGAATTTCTGGAAGTTATTACTTTCCCTAGCTGGTGGCCAAGACAATGGCTTTGCGATTGACAGTGCTCCTCTCTGTGAGAAAATGATGGTATGTTCTCTTCCAACATTTGTTCTCGTTTGGAATTAAATGGGGCTACAAAATGGGTTTATTCACATAGCATTTTGGGTAAAAATATGAGATAATAAGAGGCACACTCTGTCACTTAGTAATAAACTTTTAATAATCCCAGAATCTGGATTATTAAACCATGATTTGTTTAATGACTTGCCTTTATTATAATTTTCAAAAATGATGATTGTATTTACATTCATATTTATTTTTCATTGTTATCACATAGTATTTATTTAAATTATTTAATTATAATAATAAGCATGACTGGCATAAATACATTTGAGAAATAAACACAACTGACTTTCAGTCAACATCATCCACAAGAAAAACTTAACATACGAGAGCAGGAATGATTCATATTTGGTCCACAGAAAACACTTCAGTGTTTGTTGGTCCAGCAATATTGGAAGTTCAAGCTGCTCTCAATACAGCCACTTTTAGCCCTGTTGACACAGGTATATCTTAACTTTCTAGGCATCAGTCTTTGTGTCTTTCAATTCCCAACATATTTCAAAGTTCTGTCAGTCACCCCAGATAAGCTTCCCTTATGAAGCTTGAGCTGATGGAGCTAGAACTCACTCCCTATCTTAGGAAGCTCAAAGAGTGGTAACAGCTCTCTGAAAACAGTGTCATCACCAAGTTTTCTCCTTTATCATGCACTTTCTCTATTTCTATCTCAATCTCAATCTTCACAATTCCTTTGTAACTTCAGCAGATGCAGATTTTTCTCATGTTCATTCTGGCTATATGTTCTATTGGCACTTAAGTCAGAACTGAGGCTGGAAGAGTTCCTTCTAGCAACCTGTTAAATAATTTTTATACCAAGCTCCTGGTACAGACCTAAGCTGATTCTCACCTTTAAATAAATGATGAAAGTAAAGCAAAAGGTGCATAAAAGATACAGGACAAGTCAAGGCACATCTGGAATGTAAACAGTCTTCTAATCGTTGATTTTATTTGGTTCAAAGCCATCTTCCCACTGTAAAAAATTGCTAACCTTTGGGCAGGGCATGTGGGCTCACGCCTGTAATCCCAACAATTTGGGAGGCTGAGGCAGGTAGATCACTTGAGGTCAGGAGTTCAAGACCAGCCTAGCCAAGAGGGTGAAAGCCTGTCTCTACTAAAAATACAAAAATTAGCCGGGTGTGGTGGCACATGCCTATAATCCCAGCTACTGAGGAGGCTGAGGCAGGAGAATTGCTTGAGCCTGGGAGGCAGAGGTTGCAGTGAGTCAAGATCACGCCATTGCACCCAGCCTCGGGGAAGAAGCGAGATTCCGTCTCAAAAAAAAAAAAAAAAAAAGCTAACCTTTGGAGAATTCCTTAATCTGATATATAAGAAGTAATAACTGTGGTAACAAATGAAAACTGTAGTTCCACAGAAAGCAGCACTAGAAGTTAGAAGCGACCCTTGGTCAGACAAGGCCTGTGCCCTCAAGGTCTGGGATTCCCTTTTGGATAGTTATACTCTTCTTGGCTTGATTCCTCACCCAGAGTCCTGAGAAAATCTCTCCATTAGAAAGCCCAATAGACTGACAACAATTTTCTCCTTCCCCTTTAGAATTACATACATAAATTCACATATAAGTATACTGGTACAAAGTAAAAAGAGACAGTGTTATTAAGACAAAGGAAAACCAATGCATATCAAATATTAGACCACAGAAAGATCACTGCAGTCCCAATCCTACAATGCTCATAACAAAATTCCCTAAATGTTATTTTTAATTTCTGGATCAAGGACCTTTTCCTACTGGGACTTACTGTCACCTCTGCTGTGTTCTTTTGGCATGAGCTGCTGCCATGTGGTTGGTTATTTGCCTCCTGTTGGCAAAATTGGTCCCCCATGGTCCACCCCGCCCAATACACATGCTCTTCCCCTGCAAGGATGCTCTGGCTAGGCCCACTCACTTTCTTCTTCCGGAGCCTGATCACTTATGCTGAACTAATTCTTGGCCTGCTCCCCTGGATCCAGTGACCTTTATTGTGCACCTGTTCTGGGGAAAACACTGAAGTGGACAGGACTCTTCTGGTTGCAAATGATAGACAATTTGAACTAGCTAGGCAAAAGGAACAAATGTAAGGCCCAGAATCCAGGATGGAGTATAACTAATGCCATAAGACCCAGGGACCCACTCCACTAACACTCCTTCCCATAGCCCTTTACGGCTGTCTCTTTGGCTTTACTCGCTTCATTGACAAACTTTCTTCTTCCATGTCCTGGAAATATTTTCATGACGAGGATCACATCCACACAGATTTCTGAGAGAAAAAGGTCCTCATCTCTCCCAATTCTAGAGGTGAACAGAAAATTCTGAGAATGATTTTGGCCCATAAGGTATGGGCTCATTTCCTGAGCCAATCACTGGGACCAGGGAGACAGGATCACATCAGCTCTCATCGTGGGGAGGGAGTGTGGTGCTTCCAGGAAGATGGAGGTTTGCGGGGCAATCCAAATAACAGATGTCCTCCAAAGGCATAGTGCCAATCCTGACAGTAATGGGAGGGAAAGCTAAAATTCTCCTGGCTTAGGGAGTCATTACAGGCAACCTTGTTTAACAAATGTCTGCTTTTACACTGAGCTGCCAAGAGAAAGAACTTCTGATGAGGCCACCAGCTACCTGGATGATGGGGGGCCATAGCTAAGGGGAAAACCCTTATACGGTTCAAAGATCTTTATGTCTTGACTTGGAAACGGATTAGGAAAGTTAGGTAAAGGTATAGAGTGCAAGTCAGAGCATTTCTGAGATCTTAATATTCTGCTAATACTCGATTTTATTTGATTTGTCATGTTTTCTCTCACTATAAATCTTGCTAACCTTTGAAGAGTTCTTGAAACTGGCAAAGAAGAAGAACCAGTTGTTGACAGAAATTGAAGATACAGATCTTCAGGAGGGTATATTAAAGGTTAGAGGTGGCCCTGTGTCAGGGATTCTGTGGTACATTTGCTCTTCAATCTTCTTTGTGGGGAGTTTAGAGCCTGCTTCAGTTCTAGCTTCTGACCTTCCCCTCCTTGGGCATCAGGTCATGGGGCTTCCCCTAAAGGCCAGAGACTGATTAATCAGAGAATACCAAGCTTCTGATTATTCCTGTTTATACCTTTATGGGCTTGTGACATATTATATATTATCACATGCCACACAACGATGTTTCAGTCAACAATAGACCACACATACAGCAGTGGTCCTATAAGATTATAATGGAGCTGAAAAATTCCTATCACTTAGTGACGCTGTAGCTGTTGCAACACATTACTCATGTGTTTGTAGTGATGCTGATGTGAACAAACCCACAGCATGGCCAGTCATATGAAACTATAGCATATATAATTTTGTACAGTACATAATACTTGATAATGATAATAAATGACTATATTACTGGCTTATGCACTTACTATACCATGCTTTTACCTTTATTTTAGAGTATACTCCTTCTACTTATTAAAAAAATGTTAACTGGAAAACAGTGTCAGGTAGGCCCTTCAGGAGGTATTCTTGAAGAAGGCACTGTTATCATAGGAGATGACAGCTCCATGATTGTTATCTCTGAAGCCCTTCCAGTGGGACAAGATGTAGAGATGTAAGACAGTGATATCGGTGATCTTGACCCTGTGTAGGTCTAGGCTAATGTGTGTGTTTGAGTCTTCGTTTTTAAAAGAAAAAATTAAATAGAAAAAAGGCTTATAGAGTAATCATAGAGAGAAGATATTTTTGTACAGCTGTACAATTATTTATGCTTTAAGCTAAGTGTCACTACAAACAAGTCAAGAAGTTAAAACATTAGATGTTTATAAAGTAAAAAAGTTACAGTAAGCTGAGTTTAATTTATTATTGAAGAAAGGAAAGTTTTAATATAAATCTAGCTTAGCCTAAGTGGTCAGTGTTTATAAAGACAGTAGTGTACAGTAATGTCTAGGCCTTCACATGCACCCCACCACTCACTCCCTCACTCACCCAGAGCAACTTCCAGTTCTGCAAGCTCCATTCATGGTAAGTGCCCTGTACAGATGTGACACCTTCTATCTTTTATACCATATTTTTACTGTACCTTTCTATATTTAGATACACAAATACTTACCATTGTGTGACAATTGCCTATAATATTCAGTAGAGTAACATGCTGTACAAGTGTATGGCCTAGAAGCAATAGGCTATGCCTTATAGCCTAGGTGTGTTGTAGGCTATACCATCTAGGTTTGTATAAATGCACTCTATGATGTTCACATAACAATGAAATTTCCTAACAACGTATTTCTCAGAACGTATCCCTGTCATTAAATGATGCATGACTGTAATTGAAGGAAATAATTACAGAATTTCAATCTTATCTAATTTCATGTTTACAATAAAAAAGCCAAACACTACTTCCCTAGAAATAAACTTATTTTATTATCAGTTTTTAATTACGTAATTAATGCATCCAACTACTTCCTCCTGGAATTCATTTTCTTCTTCCTGGCATAGATTCTCTAGCAAAAAGGGTCTTTGAATAATAAGCTTTCTGAGGACTTGTATGGTTGAAGATGTTTTACTCTGCCCTCATATATGAATGAGAATTTAGTTGTATATAAAATTACAGACTTAAAGCTATTTCACCTCAACTCTTTGAAGTTGATGCTCCACTACCCCATTGTGTCCAATGACATTGCTATGAAGTAAGGTTGTCTATATGAGTCCAATTCCTTTAGAAGCAATCTGATTTTTTTCTCTCTTCTAGCTTTTAGAATTTTTCCATTTAGGCTTGACATAACCGTGAAATATCTGGAATAGGGTTTTGTTACTCCTGTTGCTATTTTTGTTATGTTTGTTCTTTGATGGATTCTTTAAATTTTAGGACATACATCTTTCTTTAGGTCTAGAACTTTTCTGGCTTCTACATCATCAACAAGTATGGTTCCCTCTGCATTCTCCATATTCTCTCAATTTGGGACCCCTAATGGATTGATGTTGACTCTCAAGCCTTGTTCTTCATGTTTTGTTTTAACTTTTCTTTTATGTTGTTCTTTTTATTTTTCCCTTTGTGTTACCTTCTGGGATAATTTCTTGTTACAGTCTTTTACATCACTAACTTGGTTTTCAATTATGCTTATTCTGCCATTCATCCATTTTTTAGCTGTATTCATTTTATTTTTATAGTATAGAATTGGTTATTTTTCATAATCACTCATTGTAGTTTTTTAATGTGATGTTTCCCTTGTTTCTCTGATGATATGTAATTACCTTATGTGGAAGTCCTGCGCTACTTCCACAAGTATAAGTGCTTTCAGTTATCCAGTTCCTCACTTTTTGAGAAAAGTCATCTTTAAATTTTTTAATTTAACTCTGTGGGTACATGAGCTATTTTGATACAGGCATGCAATGTGTAATAATCACATCAGGGTAAATGGGGTATCTATCAACTCAAACATGTACTATTTCTTTGTGTTACAAACAATCCAGGTATACTCTTTGAGTTATTTTTAAATGTACAATAAATTACTGTTGACTGTAGTCACCTTGTTGTGCAATCAAATACTAAGTCTTATTCATTCTTTCTGACTATATTTTTGTACTCATTAACTATCTTCACTCTCCCCACTTCACTACCCTTCCCATCTTCTGGTAACCATCCTTCTACTCTCTATCTCCGTGAGTTCACTTGTCTTAAGCTCCCACAAATAAGTGAGAACATGTGAAGTTTGTCTTTCTGTGCCTGGTTTATTTCATCTCACATAATGTCCTCCAGGTCCATCCATGTTGTTGCAAATGACAGAACCTCACTCTTTTTTATGGTTGAATAGTACTCCATTGTGTACATATACCACATTTCCTTTGTTCATTTTTCTGTTGATGGACACATAGGTTGCTTCCAAATCTTAGCTGTTGTGAATAGTACTGCAATAAATGTGAGAGTGCAGATATATCTTCAATATATTGATTTATTTTCTTTTAGAGATGTATCTAGCAGTGAGATTGCAAGATCATATGGTACTTCTGTTTTTAGTTTTTTGAGGAACCTCCATACTGTTCTCCATAATGGCTGTACAAATTTACATTCCACTAACAGTGTGCAAGGGTTCCCTTTTCTCCACATCCTCACAAGCATTAATTATTGCTTGTCTTTTGGATAAAAGTCATTTCAACCGGGGTGAGATGACATCTCATTGGAGTTTTGATTTGCATTTCTCTGATGGTCAATGATGATGAGCACCTATTCCTATAACTGTTTGCTATTTGTATGTCTTCTTTTGAGAAATGACTATTCAGATTTTTTGCTCATTTTTAATTGGATTATTGGAGTTTTTTCCCATTGAGTTGTTTGAGTTCCTTATGCATTCTGGTTATTAATCCCTTGTAAGATGGATAACTTGCAAATATTTTCTCCCATTCTGTGAGTTGTCTCTTCACTTTGTTGATGGTTTCTTTTGCTGTGCAGAAGCTTTTAACTTGATGTGATCCCATTTGATCATTTTTGCTTTGGTTGCCTGTGCTTGTAGGGTATTACTCAAGACATCTTTGCCCAGACAAATGTCCTGGAAAGTTTACCCAATATTTCCTTCTAGTAGTTTCATAGTTTGAGGTCATAGATTTAAGTCTTTAATCCATTTTGATTTGATTTTTGTATATGGTAAGAAGTAGGGGTCTAGTTTCATTCTTCTACATATGGATACCCAGTTTTCTCAGCACCATTTATTAAGAAACTGTCCTTTCCCTATTGTGTGTTCTCAGGAACTTTGTTGAAAAAGGGGTTTACTGCAGATGTATGGATTCACATCTGGGTACTCTATTCTGCTCCATTGGTTTATGTGTCTGTTTTTATGCCAGTACCATACTGTTTTGGTTACTATAGCTTTGTATCACAATTTGAAGTCAGGTAATGCAATTCCTCCAGTTTTGTTCTTTTTGCTCAGGATACCTTTGGCTATGTGGAGTCTTTTGTGGTTCCATATAAATTTTAAGATTATTTTTTCCATTTCTGCAAAGAATGTCATTGGTATTTTAATAGTGATTCCATTGAATCTGTAGATTGCTTTGCACAGTATGGACATTTTAACAGTATTGATTCTTCCAATCCATGAACATGAAATATCTTTCCATTTTTTGTGTTCTCTTCAATTTCTTTCACCAATGTTTTATAGTTTTCATTGTAGAGATCTTTCGCTTCTTTGACTAAATTTATTCCTAGGTATTTTATTTTATTTGTAGCTATTGTAAATGGGATTACATTATTGATTTCTTTTTCAGATTGTTTGTTGTTGGCATACAGAAATGCTAGTAATTTTTATATGTTTATTTTGTATCCTGCAACTTTACTGAATTTGTTTATCAGTTCCAATAGTTTTTTGGTGGAGTCATTAGGTTTTTCCAAATATAAGATTATGGTATCTCTCTGCAAACAAGGATAATTTGACTTTTTTCTTTCCAGTTTGTATGATTCCTCTAGCTAGGACTTTCAGTACTATGTTAAATAACAATGGTGAAAGTGGGCATCCTTGTCATGCTCCAGATCTTGGAGGAAAGGCTTTCAGTTTTTCCCCACTTGGCATGATACTAGCTATGGCTTTTATTGTGTTGAGGTATGTTCCTTCTATACAGTTTTTTGAGGGTTTTTATCATGAAGGGATGCTGAATTTTATTAAATGGTTTTTCAGCATCAGTTGAAATGATGATATGGTTTTTGTCCTTCATTCTGTTTATATGATGTAACAATTGATTGATTTGTGTATGTTGAACTACCCTTGCATTTCTGGGATAAATTTTACTTGGTCATTATGAATGACATTTTTAATATGTTGTTGAATTCCATTTGCTAATATTTTGTTGAGAATTTTTGCATAATGTTCATCAGGGATATTGGCCTGTAGTTGTTTTTGTTTGTTTGTTTGCTTTTCTAATGTGTCTTTGTCTGGTTTTCATACCAGGGTAATACTGGTCTCATAGAATGAATTTGGAGGTATTTCCTCCTCTTCTGTTTTTCAGAATAGTTTAAGTGCATATTTAAGTGCATAATATTAGTTATTTAAATGTTCAGTAAAATTCAGAAGTGAAGCCATCAGGTTTTGGACTTTTCTAGGATATTTTTTATTACAACTTCAGTTTTGTTATTTGTTATTATTCGGTTCAGGTTTTAGATTTCATCGTACTTCAATCTTGGTAGGCTGTATGTGACTAGGAATTTATTCATTTCTTCTAAGTTTTTCAGTTTATTGGCTTATAGTTGCTCATAGTAGCCTAATAATCATTTGAATTTCTGTAGTATGGGTTGTAAGGTCTCCTTTTTCATCTCTGATTTTATTTATTTGGGTCTTATCTCTTTTTTCCTTTGTCTGGCTAAAGGTTTGTTAATTTTGTTTATCTTTTCAAAAAGCCAATGCTTCATTTCACTGCTCTTTTGTATTTTTTATTTCAATTTTATTTATTTCTATTCTGATCTTTATTTCTTTCTACTAATTTTGAGTTTGGTTTGTTCTGTCTCTTCTAGTTCTTTAAGATGCATCATTAGGTTGTTTATTTGAAGTTTTTGTTTTTTTGTTTTTTTTTGATGTAGGCACTTATATATTTCCCTTTTAGTACTGTTTTTGCTGTGTCCCATATGGTTTTGTATGTTGTGTTTTCATTTTAAGAATATTTTAATTTTCCTCTTAATTTCTTCCTTGACCCACTGGTCATTTGAGAGTGTATTGTTTAATTTCTATGTGTTTGTATAATTTCCAAAATTCCTCTTGTTATTGATTTCTGGTTTTATTCCATTGTGGTCAGAGAAGATACTTGATTTAATTGCAATTTTTTTTGAATTTTTTAAGACTTGTTTTGTGGCCTAACAGATAATCTATCCTTGAGAATGATCCATGTGCTGAGGAGAAGAATGTATATTCTGCAGCCATTGGATGAAAAGTTCTGCAAATATCTATTAGGTCCATTTGACCTATAGTGCAGATTAAGTCTGATGCTTCTTTGTGAATTTTCTGTCTGGATGATCTGTCCTGTGCTGAAAGTGGGATGTTGAACTCTCCAACTATTACTGTATTGGGTCTTTCTATCTCTTTAGCTCTAATAGTATTTGCTTTATATATCTGGGTGCTCCAATCCTAGATGCATATATATTTACACGTACATGTATACTATTGCAGTAAAATATATATATATATTTACTGCATATCTATTTGAGTGCGTATATATTTATATATTTAATTTTTATATCATCTTGCTGAATTGACCCATTTATCATTATATACTGACCTTCTTTATCTCTTTTTATAGTCTTTGTCTTAAGATCTATTTTTTCTGATATAAGTATAGCTATTTTGCTTTGTTTTGGTTTTCATTTGCATAGAATATATTTTTCCATCCCTTTATTTTCAGTCTATGTGTGTCTTTATAGGTGAAGTGTATTTCTTGTAGGCAACACATCATTGAGTCTTGTTTTTTCATCCATTCACCCACTCTATGTCTTTTGATTGGAGAGTTTAGTCCATTTACATTTAATGTTATTATTGATAAGTAAGAACTTAACTCCTGCCATTTTGTTTTTTGTTTTCTGGTTATTTTGTGCTCTTCTCTTCCTTCTTACCTTTCTTCCTGTCTTCCTTTTAGTGAAGGTGATTTCCTCTGATGGTATCTTTTAATTTCTTGCTTTTTATTTTTATTTTCATATCTGTTGTATGTTTTTTGTTGTTCTTGTTGTGTTTTGTTTTGTTGTTGTTGTTGAGATAGAGTCTCACTCTATCACCCAGGCTGGAGTGCAGTGGCATGATCTCGGCTCACTGCAACCTCTGCCTCCCGGGTTCAAGCAAGTCTCTTGCCTCAGCCTCCTGAATAACTGGGATTACAAGTATGCACCACCTGGCTAATTTTTGTATTTTTAGTAGAGACGGGGTTTCATCATGTTGGTCAGGCTGGTCTCAAACTCCTGACCTTGTGATCCACCTGCCCTGGCCTCCCAAAGTGCTGAGATTACAGGCATGAGCCACAGCGCCTGGCCTGTTTTATGTTTTTGATTTGAGGTTGCCATGAGGCTTGCAAATGATATCTTATAACCCATTATTTTAAACTGATGACAACTTAACAGTGATTGCATAAACAAACTAACAAACAAGTTAAGATAAAACTAATAAAAACTCCAACTTTAGCTTTATCCTTCTGCTTTTTAACTTTTTGATGTTTGCATTTATATCTTACTAGACTATACATGTCTTGAAAAGTTGTAGTTATTATTTTTGATAGGTTTCTCAACCTTTGAGAAAATATTCATCTTCTTAACAGATTTTGTTTAGTAACTGAACTTCTCTGTGAGATATTCTGTTAACTATCTTTGCACAGCCTGGTGGAGAGAGGCCAGCTGCCCTATTTTCAGAGAGGCAGCTGCCCTATTTCACTGAAAAGTAATCCTTGGCACACAATGAAATAGAGATGCTCCTGATTCCTCTGGGACATTGTGGACACCCAGGGCAATTGCCTTTTCGCTACATCCCAAGCTCCTATACTCACTGCTTATGGCCTGCTGTGTGTGTATGTGGTGGGGGTCAAGTGATCTTCCAATTAATTCTTAAACCAAGAATTTGCAGTTTTCAAGCATTTATCAATTTCTCATCAAGTCAAAGGCCCCTTAATTTTTATTATGCATATATACTTTTAAAATACATATTTTAATTATTCATATGGTTGTTATGTGGGAGTAGTGTTTACTAGTTCTACCTCCTACCATTTTAAAATCACAGCTTTTTTTTTAAGGAAACATTTATTGAGCCAACTATGTGTCAAACACAGATAGGCATGGGGATTAAAAGAGTGCCCCAAAAGGTCCTTTACTTTTTTTCATAAAGCTTTTTTCCTGCATCTGTAGTGCAGAATTCAGCTTGGCAGGCCAAAAAAAGAAACCATTGGGTTTAGAGAACACTCAGTAATCAGTTCAAAAGGCCAGATGAATTACATCAAGCCAAGTAAGGTGTCAAAAAAACCAGCAAGAGATATAGGCAAGAAAAATTTCTCTGGTCCTCCAGTGTCTTCATAATCCTCTCTGTATAGAGTGACCATATGTCCCTATTTGCCTTAGACAGTTCTGGTTTATGCCTATTGTCTTGGTGTGAGTATTAATGACAACTTTTCTCTCTAAAAAGTTATCTAAACTGTAAATTATATGATTACTCTATTAAGACACTATGTAAAGAAAATTCGATGAATGAATATCTCTGGTCAGTGATAATACTTGGAGCACTTCAGAACATAGAGAACAGAAATAGCAAGTCATCGTTTATTTATTTATTCATTCATTCATTCATTCAATAAAGTTTGCTGAAGCTCTACCATGTGCCAGGCTCTGTGCAAAGCTTTGAATGTACAGTGATGAGCAGCCCAGACACACTCATGGACATTTCCCTGAGAAAAGATTAGCAAACTAACAAGTCTATTTCTAATGTAAACCAGAGACAAACTGTATAATCTCTCAACATTTTTTCCTAGTTCAAGGACTTGATAAAACATTGTAAACTCTCTGCCTACTCAATCATACACTGTCAGGTAAGTATTAAGTTAGCATATCAAAACCACACCATCGTTTGAAAGAGATGTTAAATACTTGTCTACCAAACAAGAACAAAGCAGGGCGCTGTGCAGGTAATAATGGATTTGAAGTCACTAGATAGCCTGTTTGGATAATTAAGCTAACAAAGCAAAGCACTGAAAAAATTATCAAAGTTGATGATTAGCATGGTTTGGAATTCAAAGGATAATTTCACTACCCTCATCTTCACTTAGGCACTGAGATAATGTATATAACGGATCGATCACATGCAATTTTCTACTCATTATGCATAAACCTGCTTCATCAAATTCCCCATTCAGCATGCACATTGCCAAAAAAAATCAAAAGCCAAAAGCAAGTTGCAACCTGCAGCCCCATTATTCTTTTACTTTTTAAAATATGCAATTCTTTTGAAGAGTTTGAATACCAAGTGTTCTTTTTGTTATTTAGACAAAACTTTGCAAAGAATTTTCCTCATTTTCTAGAGCTCAGTATTCCTAGAAAGTTAAATCCCAGGGGAACTTCGAAAATGTCAGGAGCTTCTTAAGTGGTGTGAAACCCACTTACAGCTTATTTGTTATAACCTTTGACATGGAAATAGCAGAGTGAATATATAAAGAAAAAAATCCAGTAACAATAGGAACACATCGTTTGTAATATTGTCCATAGTCAATTCCTGGTCAGAGGATACTGCTGAAGATTCAAAAGACCGGGGTTCCATCCCACATGGGTAATTTTTTTCCTCTATGGATTATGACCTTCACATTGGTCCCAGATTTTGCATAGATATGACTTTAAAAAGGGAAGAACAGGTGAATGTAGAAGAATCAAGGCAAATCTGTCTGCATTACTAGAAAAATAATTCAAAATCAATAGTTGCCAAGGACTATCCAAGTAAATGTAAATGTCTTGATAATATCTGTCAAGATATTAAAGCACGTGTTTTCTAGTGTTTGCACACATATTATGAATCTTAAGCTTCTTTCTTTCTGCCTCTAAACTCACTCTGCTTCTCCTACCATCTGTCTTAGTTAATGGCATCCTGAACTACCTTAAGTCATTTAATCAGAAAACTAGAATCAACATCCACACTTCCTTTGCCTTCCATATCCAGTCATCTTCAAATCTTTCCATTCTAATCCCTACAGGTCCCAAAATCTATCTTTCCCTTTCCTGTTCTCCTGCCACTGCCTTACCTGGCACCTTCATGTCTTTTTCAGGACACTGTGACAGTTTTTCTTACATCTCCTGGCTTCACTTTCTGCCTCTTCTACTACAGGGATATTACTAAGACTACACTGATTATGCTTCTCTCTTTGCTCAGAAATCTTCAGTGGTAGTCCTAGCATAATAAGCAATAATCTAGACCCAAACTCCCTTCCTAGCCTCACACCTAGTCTCTGGGCCTGCCCACACCCAGGGCATCCTGAAGCATTTGTATCTTGGACACATTAATTTCCTTGAAGTTTCCATGACTTTGTACACTTTTTCAAAAATCCAGAAAACCCTTCCGCAACTTCCCTACCTAGCAAACTTTTATGCATCCTTCATAGCCCTGCTCAGCCAACCTTATTCTATGAATCCATCACTGAGTTTCTGCGACAGAGTTAAAAACTTGTTTTTCTGCACCCATAACCTTTGTAATTAATTAATTCCATTATGGCATACATTACACACTGTCATAATTATTTATGTCTTTCAGAAGACTGTGGAAATCATATTATTCTTTACTATGCCAGCTTCTTACAGTGTTTGGCAAATGATGTGCTCCTTAAATATTCACCGAATCAATTATTTAGCATTTTTTGGCTAAATAATACAATTGATA
This sequence comes from Pongo abelii, assembly GCF_028885655.2. Taxonomy (NCBI): domain Eukaryota; kingdom Metazoa; phylum Chordata; class Mammalia; order Primates; family Hominidae; genus Pongo; species Pongo abelii. Next base: position 88,925,477 of record NC_071990.2, on the reverse strand, counting down.
AAAGTTAATAAAACTCTTGTCTATGAACTATTGCAGTGATATTTCTCTTCTGTTCATTTCTACATGCTGGAATGTATGTATATGTGTGCAGAAGATTTGTGTTAAGGTGTCCCACAGCTTCGTGGCATTGAATCAAAGAAAAATCAGAACACTCTGAGGGCCAGGTTCTCTAGCAATAGCACTAGAGCGCTAGAGCAGACAAGAGTCCCTCACCAGGGCCTGTCCTGAACCATTGCAAGGACAGGTTGTGCTAGCAGGGGCAGCACTATTCCCAGTGGCCTGCACATGTTTGATTAACTTATACAGAGGGAATCTCAGCAGTGGCCTGTCTAGTCATGTCTGGAAACGATGCCTCTGGAAAGAGCTGCCCCCTGCTGAAAGAGATGTCAAGAAGCCAGAAATTTCCTGGAGAGGACTATGAATCTCCAAAGGAGATTCCGTGACCTACATGTGGTAGGCTACCCTGGCTGTCCCCATCCTACCCACACCCCTGGCCAGCACCACCAGCATCCTTGTAACCCAAGTCCATCCTGTGTAGCCACTGGCTAGAGTCTGGTCTCATGGACTTTCAAGGGTTCTTTGCCCCACTCCTGAGTTTACACCACTCTTGGCTAATCTATAAGTCTCAGCAAACAGAGTTGGAGAAACTGCTTTCTCTTGGTTTGACTTTGAATGCTTTGAAAGTAGTTAGAGATATATTTGCCAAACAAATTGCCTCTTGGCAAATAGCATAGTGTCATGCCACAGTTCTCAAAGTTCACTGAGCTCCAATTACTTTCTTCAAGTGAAAGTTGAAGCATACATCCAAAATACAAAACAAAAAGGGCAGTAACACTGGTAGTTAAAGTGGGAGTAGGTTCCCAGAGCCCCACTTGCTCAGCCTCCCTCTGCGTGGGTCCCAGGATCCATAAGTAGTCCTCAGAAAACACTGCTGGCCAGGATGTGATTAAATCCCACCCCAACTCTAGAATCACCCCCGGGCCCCTCTCTGCCCCACCCCTCATTTGCTCTTGGCCTTGGCAATCTGCACCCTCTCCAGCTGTCTCCTGTATCATTCTCACCGCAATCACAGCCACACTCCAGCACCTCTTGTTCTCTAACTACCTCTCCTTGACTCCAGATTCCTGCCCCATTTCTCTGTTCCCCTTCATAGAAAACTCTACATACTGCATTGACTTTCTCACCTCCTGTTGTTTCTCAAATATACTGGACCCTGTCTACTTCCTTCTCTTTCTATTGCTGACATTAGGGTCTAAGTCCATATCGTTTCTTGCCCCGACAACTGCAGTGACCTCTTATTTAGTCTTCCTGTCTCCACTCTTGCTGCCTAATACCCATTCTCCACAGAGCAGCTAGACAAGTAACTTTAAAGAGTAAATTACATCATAACACCGGATGATTAAAATATTTCAGATGCTGGCCGAGTGTGGTGGCTCATGCCTGTAATCCCGCACTTTGGGAGGCCAAGGCGGGCAGATCACGAGGTCAGGAGATCAAGACCATCCTGGCTAACACAGTGAAACCCCATCTGTACTAAAAATACCAAAAAATTAGCCAGGCATGGTGGCATGAGCCTGTAGTCTCAGCTACTCAGGAGGCTGAGGCAGGAGAATTGCTTGAACCCGGGAGGTGGAGGTTGCAGTGAGCCAAGGTCTTGCCACTGCACTCCAGCCTGGGCAACAGAATGAGACTCTGTCTCAAAAAAAAAAAAAAAAAAAAAAAAAAAAATCAGATGCATCTGAATGCATTTAAGATAGAATCCAAACTCCTTCCCACAATGTATAAAGCCCAGCAGGATCTACCTTCTTTCTATTTCTCCAACTTCAATTCAGGTCATTCTGCACCCACCCCTCAGGCCTCAGCTCCAGCCATTCCCTGAGCCTAGTGTACTCTTGCCTGGTCTTTTTCTACCTGATGTCTCTTCAATATTTTTTGTTCTCACTTAAATGTTATTGCCTCAGAGAAGCTATCCCTCGCTCTTGACGTAAGGGTTCACTTTGTCCTTATTCTTCTTTTTCTCATTCATACTGTTTATTTCTTCTTGGTACCTACCACAGCCTGTAATTATCTTGTTTCTGCACTTCTGAACTTAAATATCTATCTCTCCCATTGGGATTCAATCGGCACAAGAGTTGGACATATCTTTCCTGTTCACCCACGTGGTCCAGCACCTGGCTCAGATCCTGGCACAGCATCTAACACATAGGTTAAATGTTTAGTTTTTATAACTGCAAAAACAAAGTCCATCTGGGATCATGAAAATAGTCTAAAATTCAGGTGTGGTAATACATGCACAGCTCTGCAAATATACTAAAACCATTGAATTGTACCATTTAAATGGGTGAATTTTATGGTGTGTGAATTAGGTTTGGAGTCTTAGTTTCCATATTTGCAAAACTGAATAATAATCCCTGAGAGAGAGAAAAGAATTAATTGCAACTTTCATAAGTTTCTGTTCACCTGACCATAAACACTTGAGACATCCCTCAGCTGTTACAATTCTCATTTAGGAACCCCTGGAAATCACCTTGACCCTCAAATATCAGAACAGATACCACGCTGACTTTGCTCAGTGGTGATAGGTTGCTGCTGCCCTACTGAAATAGAACTTACAGGGAAAAAGAAAGAGAGAGGGAGAGACAGAATGAGAAGAGGGAAAGGAAAAAGAAAAAAGAAAGGTACACACCAGATCACAGAGTTACAGCAAATCACTAGAACCATACCACTGTTTGCAAAGACAAATTTATCTGCTTCTTTTGGTATTTCTTTCCTTCAAATTTGTGTGTGTTTGCTTCTTGTACTAGATTGGTGTCTTAGTCAGTTCAGGCTGCTATAATAGAATACCATACACTGGGTGGCTTAGGCAACAAACATTTATTTCTCACAGTTCTGAAGACAGGGAAGTCCAAGATCAAGGTGCTAGCAGATTTGGTGTCTATTGGGGGCCCACTTCCTGGTTTCTAGAGGGCCACCTTCTTGTTTTATTCTCAGAGGGTAGAGAGGGAGTGAGAGAGCTCTCTGGGGCCTCTTTTATAAAGGCACGAACCCCATTCATGAGGGCTCATCTCATGACCTAATCACCTCCAAAGGCCCCATCTCCTAATAGCACCACATTGGGATTAGGATTTCAACATATGAATTTTGGGGGAACATAAACATCCAGTTCACAACACTTGAATTCTTCCAGAAGTGAAGCCTGAGGCAAGAATTCGAGTGCACATTGTTTATTTGGGAGGTGCTCTCAGAGAGCATGGGCTGGGCAGTGGGCAAGTGAGACTGGGAAGGAAGAGATCGCAATGGAGCGAGAGGGGACTACTGCGGGGCTGTGGGGCTCAATCCTGCAGGGGTAGAACATACCCTAGCAACATCCCAGAGAGACACAGTTGCCCACCAGCTTCCCTGCTGTCATTGTGTGAGAGCTGCTCCCCCAGGGCTTACTCCCCAGCACCTTCAGCTTGCTCTGCATGGGCCAAGTCGGCTCCTGTGGCTGAGGCTTGGTCTTTGCAGGAAGACTCCATGGAATGGTGGTCAGGCACCAGTGGGGTCTTCTACATGCCAGCCACAGACTTCAGACACAAACCAGCCCCCAGGCACCATTCAGGAGCAGCCCATGGGAGGGTCCCCTCCCATGGGAGGGTAGGTGTGGGTGAGTGGGCCTTGCCAAGTTTCCTCAACTTCAGACCTTCTTATTCCTCTTCACAAATCCCTTCTGAAAGCTGAGGCAAGATAGAATCCCACGGGTGTTCTTAGTAGCCAAGACAAGCTCTGGATTCCATGGCGAAAGTTGCCACTCAGTACAGAACGTGTGTGGAAATCTGAGAACTCTGGCCTAATCAACTACGAGACACATCCTTTCCTCCTTCAATTTTTGCTACAACCCCAGTTTAATTCTAAGTTTCTTTACTCTGTGAAACCCGCACCTCTCAGCATCTTTTATTTCTGACCCATGCATGTGACACCAAGTTACAGGTGTCTCAGGAACATTGTAAAAACTGTAATAACTTTTAAAAAAACATCAGAAAAGGCAAGTGACTTACTATAGCACATAAACATGTACCTAACTTTCAGAGACTCTCTTTTTGCACTTGCTTCTTTAAAATCTAAAGTTAAAGCTATGTTAGTCACAGCCGTTAAAATGACCCGGTGATATATTATTGCCTTGAAGGGTCCCCTCATAAAATTAATGTTGCAGTCTTGCCTCTCTGCACACTCTGAATTTCACGTTTGCTTTGTTCCATTTTGATCTTTGTAAGTTATTTTAAAGATTACATATACCTGTCCTTTGCTGTATTAAGTGTCCTTAGAATGATTTTGGTCAAAGGTAATAAAATTCTACTCTGCTGCAGCTTACTTGTCTTACCTCTCGTATCCATCTCAAATTTCCCATCCCACTCTACAGAAGGTGCCACAGTGGCAATCCATGCCCGATAGCATGATCTTTACTTATTTGGGAAGTGCCCTTGAACCTCAGCAGGAGCCCACATGGGAGTGGAAGGGCAGCACTCCAACACCTCTGAGCCCACCCACACCTCAGGGTAGGGGGAGCTGGCCCCACCTTCCCTGGCAATGACAGTGACCTCACAGCTGGTCCCCATCCCAGGTAGGCAGGGTGCCTTCCACTTTTTAGTTTTATATAGTCTTTGTTAATTCATTAGCCCTGCTTATCTCACTGATGCCAATGTACAGAGTGGGAACTCTTTCATGTCACAAACACAGGAGGCCATCACATGACTGTATCCCCAATCTTCCTGATGGGCCTTTGTTCATGCCTGGTTCTGCCTGGAATGCCCTACTCTGCTTGCTTTACCCAATATTAAATTTTCTTTATTCATTTAACAAGGGTTAACCGATATTTGTTATAGGGTAGGCATGTTGCTAGGCCCTAAAGACACAGTGGTATGTGAAATGGACATGTGACCTCTACAGCGCTTAAGTCTAGTGAGAGGACGGAAACAATGAAAGTGTAAGGTACACACAAGTAAATAAATGTGTAATTACAAACTGAGAAGATTCTTATAAATTATTTTACTGGTGTTATTGGGAAGGTATATCTGTGAAGGAGTAACAGGGGAGTGTGGGGATATAACCCAGAACAGAGTAGCAGGTTACCTAAGCATGCAGGGCCACAGCTAGCATGGGACCGAATTCTGCAGTTACCACTCTACGTGTGTGTGATCTTGAGTAAGTTGCTTGACCTCTCTAATCCTTAATTTTCTCATCTATAAAGTGAAGATAATACCATCTACCTCTAAAGGTATTGGGAAGATTGGATTAATTTTTATAAAACACCTGGTACAAAGAATGTGTTCAGTAAATATTAGCTACTAATTATCACTATTATTAAGCTGAGATTTGAAGACCACACAGAGGGCAACCATGCTAAGAGTTTGGGGGAAAAAGCATTCCAAGAAAAGGGAACAGTATGTTCAAAGGCAATATAGCCCAGTTTGTTGTATTATCTATCCAAAGACCAGTGTTACTGGAATTGCATGAGTTAGGGAAAGTCTGCTATGGGATGGGGTGGGAGGTAGCTTTATGGTGGCTGTGTAATTTCTCCAACAATGCTTAGCTGCATTAGTGCCAGCCTAGAGAAGGCAAATGTTGGGTACATACAGAATTGGATTTTCCTCTAGAGAATGTGAAAGAGGAAGAGAGGAAAGGATGTGGAAAATATTTGTAACAGAATGGTTCTGATGAAAGACCATAAAATCTGAGCTAGATAGGAGAGAATAAAAGATAACAGTACCTAATTAACAGAGATGAAATAGGAGAATGACTTGATGGTATCAACTAGAAAGGAAAATTGTTTCAAAGGCACACTTGAGTAAAGTGAGCTAGAAACAAGGGAAGTTAAGGTAGGAAAGTAAGGTCTCCAGATTCATTGTTTAGGATATAGTCTAATATCCGGGCGTGACAAAATCCAAGAAGTGACTCTGGGATCATATGGCTGAAGGGGGGTAGTGGTCAAGGTAATAGGTGTGGAGGTCAAAGGACAAAGGGGTCAGAACATTGAATGAATTATCCATATGCAGCCCTGCTACCAGCCAATATGGAGACTTTATGCAAATTAGAAAATGGCACCCCCTTCCTCAAAATGTTTTATCATCATCTGCCAGAATCTGTCAAAATCTCTATGCAAATCATTGATGGTGACACAGATGGAGCAGCCTCCTGGACTTATATAGCTGTAAGCAGCAGCCCTGTTTATGTATGTCTTGAATCCAGCAAGAATCATAGGTGGTCATAGTGAAAAGGAAGATGTTCCAGGAACCCCGTTTGGCAGTGACAGAAGGGGAATGATCAGAAGCTGTTGGCCATCAGCAACAAGAAGTGGGAGAGGGTAGAAAGTTCAGTGGCATGAACCTCAGAGGAACAGAGCTTTTACAAGATAGAGAAGGAGTAGTGGTGTAGAAACAAAGGTGCAAGGAGAGGACAACACCCTCATCTCCTCAAACTCAGGTATTTGAGATTTGTGAAACAAGCAGGCTCTGCACAGAAAGGCTGTGGCAGATGGTAGGGTCCCTCAATTTCCTAAGATTTAGCTCAAATGTTTTCTCCTCTGTGAAATATTTCCTGATTTTCCCAGCTGGAAAGAATTTTTTTCTTCCCTGAAATCTCTAGCAACTAATTTGTGCCTCTTTTATCTCCAGATCTTTTTCTATTTTAACTATGTCATTTCAGTAGGTTCTTACCTACTCTAGCAGAAGGTGTGGTCTTTGGGAGTGGGTCTCTGTCTGATGCATCTTTGTTCTACTATAATACTGTTTCTTCATTTATTTAGTCATGGTAGAGGCATAATAAATATTGAGTGAATGAATGAATATTACTATTTCATTTTACTGCCAAATCTTAGTAGAATTAATTATGTTTTTGAACTAGCTTTATCTATATTGCACCTAGAATCAATGTAAATGGAATTTGCAGTTTTGCAATCTGGGTACAAGGTACCATATGAATTGTGTTTAATGATAATGTCTGTCTTTTTCTTTCTTTACTACAACAGACTCTTCCCTTCTTTTGTAGTTTTTGAGTAGCAGGAAGAATTTCTAGTATTAATGATAACTATATTTGATATAATTATCTTTTATAGCTTGTATTTTTATTAAACAACCAAAATCCCATTTTGTTATTTAAAATGATGATTATAAACAACAATCAATTGTGAACTGACAGTTTGTCTTTAGTTCATATAATATTTTTGTTTTGTGAATTTAGAGATCTCGTGTGACTGTTTCTTCAGTGAATTCAGCTATATATTTTATATTCATAATAATATGCTTCTTCCCAGTATAACAATTGAAAAAATGAAATTCCTCACTCTTTTGAAGACCATAGAATACATAAATAAGTATTTTTGGCTTCCTGCAATAGAGGTTATTAATTGCTTTATGTCTAATATTGGTAAATGAATTCCTTATTTGATTATGGTAGAGTGTATTTTTATCCTGGAAGAGTAAATGAAAGACAGTTTAAAAATTTCTCCTTTTATTTCTTAAGACATATACTCTCATTTCTAAAAGCTTTTAAAACTCCTCTTGTCTTATCAACAAATGATGCTAGAATAACCGGACATCCACAAGCAATAAATAAATAAATCTAGACAAAGTCTTTATACCCTTTACAAAAACTAACTGAAAATGAATCGTAGACCCTAATGTAAAAGGTAAAACTATAATATAAACCTCCTAGAATATAACATGGGAGAAAACCTAGATAATAACCTGAGTTTGAAGATGACATTTTAGATACAACACCAAAGGCATGATGTGTGAAAGAAATCATTGATAAGCTGGACTTTGTTAAAATTAAAAACTTCTGCTCTGTGAAAAACACTGTCAAGAGAATGAGAAGACAAGCTACAGACTGAGAGAAAAAAAAATTGCAAAAGAGAAAGCTGATAAAAAGACTGTAATCCAAAATATTCAAAGAACTCTTAAAACTCAACAATAAGAAAATAAACAACCAGATTAAAATGTGGGCAAAAGACTGAATAGACACCTCACTGAAGAAGATATACAGATGACAAATAAGCATATGGAGAGATACTCAACATCATATATCATTAGGGAATTGCTAATTAAAACAACAATGAGATGCCACTATATACCTATTAAAGTGGCCAAAATCCAGAACACTGACAACACCAATTGCCAGTGAGAATGTGGAGCAGCAGGAACTCCCACTCATTGCTGGTGGGAATAAGAGATGGTAGTCTCTTTGAAAGAGAGTTTGGCAGTTTCTTACAAAACTAAGCATACTCTTACCACAGGATCTAGCAATTGTGCTTTTTGATATCACCCAAATGAGTTTAAAACGTGTCCACAAAAAATCTGCACATAAATTTTTATAGCAGTTTTATTTATAATTGCCAATATTTGGAAGCAACCAATATGTTCTCTTGAGCAAGTGAGTGGATAAACTATGGTACATCCAGTCAATGGAATATTATTCTGCACTGAAGAGAAATGAACTGTCCAGCCGTGAAAAAGACATGAAGAAAACTTAAATGCATGTTACTAGTAAAAGAAGCCAATCTGTAAAGCCTACATACTATATGATTCCAATTGTCTGACATTCCAGAAAAGGCAGAAACTTTGGAGTCAGTAAAAGAATCCGTGGCTGCCAGGGGTTAGTGAGGAGGGAGATATGACTAGGCAGAGCACAGAGGACTTTTCAGGGCGGTGAAACTATTCTGTGTGATACTATAATGGTGGATCCATGTCATTACAGATTAGTCCAAACCCACAGTATGCATAACACCGAGAGCGAACCCTAATGTAAACTACGAACTTTGGGTGATTATAATATGTCAACGTGGGTTCATTGATTGTCACCAATGTACTACTCTGGTGCAGGATGTTGATAGTTGGGGAGGCTGTACATATGTAGGGGTAGAGAATAGAAGAAAAATGTCTGTACCTTCAATTTTGTTGTGAACCAGAAACTGTTCTTTAAAAAAAGTAATGTTAAAATGACAGTAACAACAAAATGCTCCTAGCCTTCCACATAAAGAGTATTTTCCTAGCATGGTATGCCTGGCCCTTTTGGACCTGACCTTCAGGTATCTCTTATTTTATCTCCCACCACATCCCTCAATAACATCATTTGTCCATCTATCTATGAAATATTCATTTATATTCCTTATGTGCCAGATATTGCAAGATGCTAAGGCAAAACAGTTAAGAGACAGACACTATTATAATATTTATAAAAGTAAGTTGTAAACATTGATTTTTTATTTTAAGATTTTGAATTCTTTGAGGATAGAAATTTTATCTTGCTTACCAAAAAGATAAGTACTCAGATAAAGCTTGTGGTTCAATATATAACTATATACATACATAAATAAAATTTTTCTTCATGACATTTTGAAATTTTGAGTTCAGTTTGCATATTTATATTTCCCTTTGAAAATTTTCCTCAAGTGGGCATTTATTGAAGTGTACATGCACCACTAAATTGTTATCCTTACTGTTCAGTAGATCTGAGTTATAAGCCAGGAGGAAACAGCATGCTCTGTGTCACAGCAGAGCTGGCTGTTGCAGCCCAGTTTGTCTCCCTTTGGAATAGCGATAAAGTGCGTATTTTCTCTAACTGCTAGAGTTAACAGAGAAGTCTTGGAAGAAGAAATGGAGCTTCAGAAAGAGAGCTTAGTTTTGATTTGTTTACCAATTAAAAGAGCTAAGATATCTGAGTCAGTTCTATTTGAGATCATAATTGGTCTTTTTAAAAAACTTAAATAAGGATAGGTAAGGGAAGATATTAAAACAATCGTTAAGAAAAATCTTCAAAATATTTGTTAAACATTTAATTATAAAATTTAATTATAAAAATTTGAAACCCTTACTAGAGTTGAGAAAGTAAAATAGTGAATCTTCATGGACAAGCGCCCAGCTCTAATGATCTTCAACTCATAGCCAAATTTGTTTCATCTATAGTCTTACCCACATCTCCTCTTTCTGTTAACCACCTAGATTGTTTCGAAGCAAACTCTGTAATTATTTCGGTATAAAACTTTAAATGTAAATATTTCAATGAAAAATATTTCAGTATAAAACTGTAATATTTCAGTATAAAACTTTAAGATAACTCTTTTTTTGCCGAGCACGGTGGCTCATGCCTGTAATCCCAGCACTTTGGGAGGCCAAGGTGGGTGGATCACGAGGTCGGAGTTCAAGACCAGCCTGGCCAACATGGTAAAACCTCGTCTCTACTAAAAATACAAAAATTAGCCAGACATGGTGGGGGGCGCCTGTAATCTCAGCTACTCAGGAAGCTGAGGCAGGAGAATTGCTTCAACCCGGGAGGTGGAGATTGCAGTGAGCCGAGATCGCACCACTGTACTCCAGCCTGGGCAACAGAGCAAGACTCTGTTTTGGGAAAAAATAAAATAAAATAAAATAAAATAACTTTAAAAATGTAAGTACAACATTATTATTACACCTACCCAAATTAATGATAATTGCTTGCTATCATCAAATATCCTGTTGGTGTTGAAATTTCTCCTTTTACCCATCATTTCTAAATGACTTAAATGTTTGAATCAGTATCAAATCAAGTTCATGTATTGCAATTGGTTGGTGTGTCTCAAATCTCATTTATTTCATAGGGATATCTCCCTTTGTCTATTCCCCTTGCAATTCATTTGCTGAAAATACCTTGGTTTGTGGTTTGTTTGTCTTGTAAAGTTTCTAGACTGTGCTGGTTCCATGCCAGTGGAATAGTTTAACATGTTCCTCCATCCTATGTATCTCCTATAATTTGGTAGCTGGCTGCAGAGGCTGATTGGATCAGGTTCAATTTTTGGCAGGAAGATTTTATGGACAGTGGTGTGTACTTCCATCAGGAGGCACATAATATATGATTGTCTCTCTTTTTGTGATGCTAGTAGCTCACGATAATCATTCCCTAGATCCATTATTTCATTCAAGATTCCAAAGTGGTAACATTCTAAGTATATTATTCCTTCTATAACCATTCGTTAAAATTCTGTAAAAAGAAAGTTCCCCTCTTCAAACATTTGGTTATCCTGTGGTACAGTTCATTTTGGAAAACCAGAATGCTTGATTCTTTCCCTTTATTTAACAGTATCAAAATAATGAATTGATTCCCTGGCATTCTCCAAAGTTGACGAATGAGTTTTTTTTTTTTCCAATGAGCTTTTGCCCCCCAACGTCATTATGAACTTAAGAACTTAAGTGTATTCGATATGCTTCAGTTTGAGCATCACATATATTTCATAATCCACTGATTTCATCTTTGGGTGGGTGGATGCCTCCCCAAGTTGGCTCCTGAGTTTTTTTGACATGACTTCAATTGGCTTTAATAGCTTCCCAGATTTCGCATATGATATGCAAGGCTCGTCTTGCCCTTGGCCTGAAATCGGCCATTTCTCCAACAAGCCCTATTTTGTTCTAGTGGGAAATGGTTGCTTAGAGACCACTATCTGGCTGGTAGAGGAGTTTATTGGTATTGGATCAGTCACTTTCTAGGCTTTTTCAGTAGATAGAGCTAATATATAAAATACATTTGTTTAAAAAATGGAAACAAATATGATGGTAAATGCCCTTCACCTATTTTTACTTAAGCTATTTAATTTATAGGACACAAATACTGTTGGAGTGACATTATTAAAGACTTCTGAACTTCAAACTACAATAGTAGGAGATCATACTTGAGAAGAGTTCCCCCTGGGAAATTGTTCTTCTGATATGAAGTCCCTTCTTTAAACAAAATGCTCCATTAAAATTTTACAAATGAATCTGTGAAGTGTAGAACTGTCCACAATATCAAATTATTTCAAAATCATCTTTAATATAAAAACAAGTATAAAATTATATTTTCTAAAAAAAAAGTAAAATATAGAAAATGCATATAGCATAAAATGATTTTGGCTAAGTATAATGCCACAGAAAATAAATATACTTAAAACACTCTTGAATACTTAATTCAATATCCTTTGTAAGAAATATAAAATTCAGGGAGTATGTTAAGGCTTTTGTTCTAAAAGTTTTAACACATGAAAAAATAGATATATATATAAAATTCTAGTATGAATTTTCCTCTTAAAAAATTTGAATACTCATTTTGAAAAACAGTATTTCCAGAAAGGAAAAAGCTTTCTTTGCTATATTATACACCGTATCCTTAGCCTAACTAGTTTTGCTTCTAGAATAATAGGTGAATTAATTTATAATCTTATCAAATGTCCTGGTTATATCAGATTTCTATCAAGAAAAATATTTTTAGATGTTCTTGTTCATGTCTTTAAGATTCTGTTACATCATGTACATTAGGATTTCTGGGTCCATAATTTTTCAGCATTTTCATTTGCACTAAATGGATGAGAGCAGAGAAGAGCAGAAATAGCTTTACCCCAGAGTCAATTTCCCATACATTCTAATTCAGGAATGTGGAGGAGAGGCAAATTATGACGTCCCTATTTTTGTCACAGTCTCTTGCTCCCCACCATTACCTTCTCGCCTCTGAAAGCTTTTTATCCTATCATTAAAAAGACTGCCAGCAATGTGTGCCTATATTCTGGCATTAAACTTATAACTACTGAGAACATGCACATATTTCCCCTCCAGCTAGATGATGAATAAATCCTTAAATGACATAAAAGGAGCCCAGTCACCAAGTTCAGTGCCAACCATTTCCATTTCTATGTGCCTCTGAAGCTACCTGCCTCCTGAGAACGCTGCTCAGCACTGCAATGGAACTAACCTTACACAAAGAGCAGCTGCCAGATGCCTGGACTGCAAGCCGCCTGCAAACCCAACCTGACATGGACAGCAAATGCCACACTGATAATGACACCTTGCTCCGGTGTGGTACCCAGGTTTTGTCACTCCACATTAAGTAGCATGGGGACAGACAGAGAAAGGGCCCAAACATATACATCATACGGAATATGAATCTTGTGAGTAAAGATGAAAGTCATGTGGGTAATACAGTCTGGTAGGAAAAGGCAGGTTTTTGTTGATGCCACATATGGGCTGGGGCCTGAAGGTGGGAGGAACAAGAGGGAAGATATCCTATGAAAAATAGATTGAAAGTCTAGTCCTTTGAGTTCTGGACTTTTATTTCTTCTCAGAAGACTTTCCTTCATTCCACTTAACCCGTTAGTTTAACACAGATTCACTTCAATGCACAATTAAATTTTGCTGTAGTGTGAAGGAGTTTAGAGATAAATGACATATAGTTGAGGGAGAAAACATTACAACTATAAGCGTAGGTTAATCAATTCTCTTGGCATGTCTAAAACAATAAATTCTTTCAAGTGGCCCCTGTTGACACTTCACTTTCAGATGTTAAGAACTCCATAAATGGGAAGTTTCATTTCTAATTCAGTGGCTTTTTGTTAGTTTCTTTGGCGAAGGGAGAAGGGGAAAAGAGGATAGAGTTATTGACCCCTTTGAGAATCTGATGCTTGCTAAAGATCTGATCTTCTCCCCAGAGAGACAGAGACACAGAGACACATGCATTTTTACACACAATTTCAGAGGCGCATGGACCTCGCCTGTTTTACTTCATTTCTGCTTTCCAGTCCAAGGACAATTTCTTGCCTTTGAGCCCCTTTCTGCTCTGAAAGAATAAAGTCCAGATTGAACCCAGCAACAGAATGATTTATTTTGGCTTCCAAAAAAAAATTGTAATCTGTTCAGACCTGTCCTCACCCACCCCAACAGTGGCTGTGGCCTCTGCATCTACCCAGGACTTTCTCTCTAACCTGACCTTCTGTATTAGGCTGTCCTAGCACTGCTAAAAAGAAATACCTGAGGCTGGATAATTTATAAGAAATGAGGTTTCCTTGGCTCACAGTTCTGCAGGCTAAACAGGAAACACATCACTGGCATCTGCTTCTGGGGGCTTACGAAGCTTAAAATCATGGCAGAAGGTGAAGTGGGAGCAGGCACATCACATGGCAAAAGCAGGAGCAAGAGAGAGAGTGGGGCAAGAGGGAGCTGCACACTTTTAAATGACCGAGTCTTAAAAGAACTCACTATCTGGAGGCCGGCACCAAGGAAATGGTGCTAAACCATTCATAAGAAATCCACTCCCTTGATGCAAACACCTCCCACCAGGCTCCACCTGCAACATTGGGAATTGCATTTCAGCATGAGACTTGAGTGGGGACAAATATCCAAACTATTAATATATCACCTTCTAAAATGCTTTCCTGTGTTTGCTTCCTCACTTGCCATCTCTGGAATACCAGGCTCTTCTCTTAACTGCCTCAATGCTACAGGAAGTGTCCCCGGCACTTAGAAGTTCAATTCAACCCTCCTTCCCCTTTACAATTGCTCCTGTGGGGAGCCGCAGTAATGACAGGATAATGACAATTCCACAGTCTTTCCTAGCAAGCTTTAAAGCACTCAAGGCCACTCCATTTACATTTTAACAGGAGAATCATTAGTCCCTTGATGGAGAGAGTTTAGCTCTTCAATTCACTGCAGCTTTTTTTAAACAGTAGGGAACATTTTATCACAAACCCAGATAAAGAAGATAAAGTGTGACTTAATAGCTCCCTTCATGCATATATTTCATTAGAGACTACTCTGTTTTCATAGCTACCAAGAATCACATTATTTTCATAACTTGAAAATAAGTTAAATCAGCATATTTCTTATCCAACCATTTTCTTTTTCCCACAAAAGTGACAGGATGTGAGAGTTAAGATTCTGCATATTAAAGTCCAAAGCACTCTTGGATTTTTCTTATTTTTATTGATAAATAATATAGAAAGCTGATTAAAATTACATTGCATAAATATACCTTTATACATGACATGCATAGAATACTTAATTACACATTTAACTATAAATATAAAAATCTTATTTTTCCGGAGGAGAAGTAACTTTGAACAATTCTAATTATTAATGATCTCATTTTAGGCTATATGTACCTTATTACCAAGCACATTTTGTGTTTATTTCCCTTTTTTGTACTGCTTTTTTTCTTTGTATGTCCCTTAAAGAATTATTAAGGATAATGATTACTGAAATGTGTGTCATGTTAAAAAAATTCTTCTCACACTTTTGTTAAGAACAGTAAGGCAGACTTTACTCAGGATTCCTTCAATGGGGTTTTGCAGTAGAGGAGAGAAATTGGGCTTGTTCCAAATACAGCCAGGAAAAGTGGGAATTTACAGCCAATGAGCAGAGTTGGGGGGTTCCATGGATGGAACCTCACTAAAAGGGTCGGTATATTAATCTGTTTTCACACTGCTATGAAGAACTGCCCAGGACTGGGTAATTTACAAAGCAAAAAGGTTTAATTGGCTCACAGTTCCACATGGAAGCCTCAGAAAACATAATCATGGTGGGAGGGAAAGCAGGCACGTCTTATATGGTGGCAAAAAAAAGAGCACATGAAGGAGGAACTGTCAAACACTTATAAAACCACTGGATCTTGTGAGAACTCACTATCAGGAGAACAGCGTGGGGGTATCATCCCCCCACGCTGGGGGGGGATGATCATGGGGATCATCCATGGGGATGATCATGATCATCCCCATGATCAAATCACCTCCCTCCAAGCCCCTCCCTTGACACATGAGAATTATGGGGATTACAATCTGAGATGAGATTTGGGTGGGGACACAGGGCCAAACCACATCAGTAGGGTAATTCTTCACTAAACTGACCTAACAAGATTCTTCTGAAGGTAGGCCAGGGTGATTAGATGTCACCTGGGACATGGTGGGGGATGGGCACAGGTAATTTGATTAGACATGCAGGGTGGAAGATTCTGGCTAAATCGACTTGACTGGATTCTTGCCCAAACTGGACTCTACTGCAAGGATGGAGACAGAAGCCTAAGGTGGGTCTAGTTAAGCAGAGGGCTCAGGGGAGACTTATTAAAGTTTCGTCAAGGAGAAAATCTTTGTTAGTCAATACAAGATATGCCTTTTAATGTAGAACTATTGAAGAACTCCCTGTGCTTTCTTCATTTGAATAAACAAATTTAAAAAGAGGTTTTTGACAAGATATTTCCTCAGTAATTTCATCCAAATTTCTGGGAAACTGAACAGTTAGCTGCACTATTTCTCTTACCATGATAAAGCGCAGAAATGAAAGGAAATGAAAAAGTGGAGACAGAGTTAGTATTGCCAACTGGCTGACAGATCTTTGAGAATATGATTCTGATGGGGCTGAGGATATGCTATCCCCAAATATGGCACCTTGGTGTTTGAGAAAACTGCAGAAGCAGGAAGGTCTCTCTCTGACCTTCTCCCACCCTTCTCCCCTGAAGCAGGCTATTAGTTCTAGAAAAGGAGTTTCTGACCTTCACCTGAATAGGCCATAAGACCTTCATGTGAGCTCTGAAGACCTGGAGAACAAACAGGCTTTGCTAAGTTCCTCCTGGTTTACCATCATTAGACCATACTTCTTTTACCCAGTCATACTTTTCCACAACTATCCATTTCCTCTTCAAACTCAGGAATGAAAATACACAGGTTTCTCTGACTCTTTCGATCTTCGTTTCTGAAGGCTACTGTGTCACGCAAGACTTACATTAAATAAGTTTGTATGCTTTTCTCCTGTTAATCTGTATCTGTCTTTTGTTATAGAAGCCTCAGCTATGAACCTAGCAATGGATAAGAAATCTTTTCTCCTCTACAGTTCTCATTGACAAGGATGATACAGGCATTAATATTAAGTTTATTAGTGACACTTGGAATATCCCCAAACATAACAGCAAAGTTCTGAGGAGGAAAGGAGATGATACAGGGGTCAAGTGCAGCACACCAAATCAAGGCTCTTTTCAGCAGGCAAGTGGGGAGATAGGATGCATCATAGCAACCATACTTCCCTATGGTGCTTTGAACACAGTTCTCATCAAGGGCTTATTTAATTCTCTAAGTCTCTACCTGCTTCCCTCTGGGACTGCCCAGTCAAAAGCATGGGTCTGAATACATTTTACTTGTTTTTGTGTCCCAGTGCCAGCTCCTTAATGGACATATATACTTCCTAAATGTATATATGACATCAGTTCCCTGTGAACATTTCTTAAGGCTTTTAGTCGTTAGGTTATTTTAATTAACTCTCGTATCATGGTTGCTCAATACCTACTGGGTGCCAACCTGATGGTACATGGTACATATTACTGATCCCTCTTCCTGGATTTCTCCTGAGGTGCTGTGCCTGATTAACATCTACTCACCCTTCAGTCTCAACTAAGGCCCCACTTCCTTCCAAGCTCTCCCTAATCATGCTGAACCAGGTTCTTCCCTTCCAAGGTATACCTGTAACACCCTGTGCTTCTACTTTCATAACCATGTGAAGAGACCAACAGCCCATCAAACTGGTATGGAGACACTTTAAAGTAAAGACATCTGAGCTGCAGAAGATTCAGAAAGAAATCTTTGAATTTCCTTCATCTGACAGGGATTTATGAGAGTCAGCTGCCCCTGAAGCCCCTTTGGGGAGGTGTCCATTCAAGAAGGCAGTGGCCTTGCACAACAGGACAATCCAAAAAAATGGTGTGAATGAGCCCCATCAGAACCTTTCAACCTTTGAAAGTCTAACTTCTGCCCTTCTTATTAGATACTAATAGACTGTCTTATTAGACTAATAGACTAATAGTCTAAGAGACTCTAACTGTTCTAGGAGCTACTCTCTATATAAGGTACTCCTGCATGCCTAATATATTTTTCTCCTATTAATCTGTTTATTGTCACTTAATTCACAGGCCCCCAACCAGTAAGACCTGAGTTGGGAGAGGAGAAGTTTTTCCTCCCAGCACATGACACTGTTCATTACAAATTAATTATAACATGAATACAAGCTCAGAGAGCAGAGACTGAGTTTGTCTTACACTCATTGAATCCTCTAGAAGGTTCCCTAAGCCCTTGCTTATCCCTGACAATTTTTTTACTTCATTCACACATGAACAACAAATTAATGTACTACAGTATTTTTGAATATGGAATCCATGTACTATAGTATTTTTTTTCCAAAGCTAACTGAGTATTTCTCAATTGAACTAGTTATTTGATCCTTGATAAATATACTCCTTATTCTCCTTATTCAAGTCCCCACCCCGCCCTCCAAATCCATTCAATGTTTCTCTACCCTGCTGTGACCACTAGAAGGCTCACAGCTGTTTTCTGCCTCTGTTGGCCCCCTCGCCTGCTGGCTACGGGCTGGGTTCAGGCAATGGAAAGTACCAGCAGGTGATCAGAGGGCAGGAGGGGAGAGAGAGGTCAGAACTTACCTTTTCCCCATTTCCCCTAGCCCAGTGCAGAATCTCTTACAGCAGCTGTGTCCCTTTGTGATTTTAGAACACATACAGGGCCCCTGCTCTGCTAACTTTACTTCTTCTTCTTGTTTCTTTAGCCCAAGAGACATCAACAGGTTGTTGCTAGTCTCTGGGTGCCTCACCTTCCTGTTTGCTCTTTTAATCCTTTCGGTAAGTAGTGCCTTTATTAAAGTCTCTTCATGAAACCATCAGAGGTGGTTGCTGTTTCCTGCAGGAATCCCAACAGACACAGTAGATAACTTGGTGGGTTGTTGTTGGTTTTATTTTGTGTGTGTTGTGGGCGGCGGGGGCAAGAGTAGGGGGGCAGGGTGGTGAAAATGTCTAGGATTTTTACGTTCTCTTAATGGTTGAGCATTGTCATTGTTTTGTTATGATAAAACAATGTGAATGGGAATGTTATTCACACTTTCAATGTCTAGATGTTTAGACTGAGTTTCTCTGGATCTTTTCTTACCTTAACACTTTGATCTTTGTTTCTGGCCCAACAATTCAGTTGTCTCTTTTGGGAATTCTATATTCCTTGATTGAATCTCCATGATCTTTTCTCCATATTTTTAAATCTCACTCATCATCTCAATCTTTTACCCATTTCTTCTGTGTTCTGGGAGAGTTTTGCAAATTCTTTTGTACTTCACTAACTGATTTTCTTCTATTGGCTGCTTCCATCTCTGTTTTAAATTTGGCAGTCATGATTTTCAAATTCAGGCAATCCTTAATTATTTTAGATGTTTATTCAAGTTATATAAATGCAATTCTCTCTTGAATCTTAATAAGAAGACAAATCAGTTATTTTTTCAAAACAGTCTACTGAAAATGGCTGTTCTCTGAGTTGGATCATCACCCTCATCCCCCACATTTTTTTGGTTTAAAAATACATTTGTAGGCAACATGATTTTTCTGTTTACCTATTGTTCAAAGAATGCTATATGCTTGCCAGTTTTGCCTATAGTTAAGTAAAACTTGAGATGGTTCCATCAAAAAGATTGATATATTTGTACAAATCCTTTCAGAGGGGCATAAGGGGAAAAGCCTTCAGAAGATAGTCAGTTCTTGGATCCAGCATGGAGGCAATCAGAAATGACCTGGAGCTTGAGTTGCTGCCAGAAACCATGTTTTATTCCTTTTTGTATTTCTAGCACAATATCTGATAATGAAGGTTTGATGGATAAACAAATGAATGAGTTCAAAGTTCAAGAGTTTTAAAAGTAGTCACTGGAATAAATTTTCCATATTAAGAAAAAAATTAAACCTTTAAATATTCATCATTTTAGCACACTGTCAACTCAACAAAATTGTGGTTTAAAGAAAAGATTAATTTAATGTTTTTAAGGTCCAAATTGTCATTTTTATTAAAATGCCATTGTTTTCTAAGTTCTGAACCAGTATTCTTCTTCTCTGTACTTAGACAGAACAAATATGCAGATGAGTCATCCAACTTGCAAAGAGGCCATGGGAGGCACGATGAGGTCAAGAAAAGAGCAAACTGACGTAGTGAGAGATACCAAAGTTCCACTGCCATCTTCCAGCTGTATAACTTGCATATGCCGTTTAAATGAAGTCTGGGTTTTTTTTAATCTGAAAAATGTGCCTTATCTACCTCAAAAGAAGGGGATGAAAATGCATCTTAAGCATGAAGTGCTATGCAAATCTTAGTTGTGGTTATTACTGTAATTTCATGTATTGATTTTAAACAAAATGTACTTTGAGTTGGAAGGTAAAAAATATGAAAGACTCTAAGAATGGGGGCGGGGGGAACCAAATGATCTGTGGCCGCACTGAAGGTAGAAAAAAAGGAAGTGAATTTGAACTAAAGAAGCAGAAGTTGAGAAAGTACCAAAGTCTTTGACTTTCAGAGTGACCAAACACCAGCATAGTTCACCAGAGAAGATCAGGAATGCTGTCTCTTCTGAAAGGGTACCAAAAAGAGAGTAAACAGATCATTCTATATTGATCAAGGAGTTGCAAACTGACATCTGCAGACAAATCTGATCCCCATATGAGCTCTATTTGTTCAACAAAGATGTTGTTGTCGTTGTTACTTTTTTTATTGAATTTGAGTGCTTTGGCGCACCTAGTCTTTCTGCCACTGTAGGTCCCAGGACTTTCTGTTGCCTTATACTCAGCCCTTTAATTATTCAAGATACCTGCAGAGCCCTAGAGGCCTTTGAGGTTATCACTTCTACTGAAGGCCAATGCCCAAGGTTGCTGCCCTGCTATCTCTCCTCGTAAGTTTTCCTAAATGTGTTCTAATGGTCATTATGCCTGCAGCCTGTCTTCTCTCCACTCCATCTAGCATATGGTAAGGTAAGTCCTTAAGTCTAAACTTCTCAGCCCAATATATAATATCCTTTAAGAAAAGTTTTCAAACTTCCACTTTCAGTCTCATCTCCTGACTTATTTCCACACTTTTCCCTTTAAGTGCTCTAAACTTTCCATTTGCTAGAGACGTCATCCTTATTTCTACTCTCAGCCTTACATTTGGTGTTTTCTATGACTTGAATGCTTTTTATTATTCAGAGCCAAGGTCAAATCTCATTCCTATGAGGCTTTTCCTAATTTTCTTTCACTACCCAAACACTCACTTTAGGAAGAATTAGTTACTCTTTTTTCTGTGTTTCCACATGAATCTATCCAATTCAAGGACTTCTTTGCACGTAAATCTCTATATCCATATTTCCCTACCACACTGAAAAATCTTCAAGGTCAAGTACTGCATCATATTTATTTTTGCATCTATCTCAGGTCCTAATACAATGGTTATACTATGATTGTAACTGAGTAAGAGTTATGGTGGATACACAATTTTCAGCAGATGTCCACAAAGGTAGATAAATGAAGAAACATAGGAAGAGCGCCTGTTATTTTCTGTTTCTTTTAGGATCAGTTAGTACTTTTATATTGGCCTTTGATTGGGCAGTGATATTTTGTGGGATACATTGCCTACCACAAAAATGGAGAACCAGTCTTTTTTTTTTTTTTTTTTTTTTTGTTGTTGAGATGAAGTCTTGCTCTGTAGCCCAGTCTGGAGTACAGTGGCATGATCTTGGCTCACCGCAATGTCCGCCTCCCGGATTCAAGCAATTCTCCTGCCTCAGCCTCCAGAGTAGCTGGGATTACAGGCACGTGCCATTGCACTCGGCTAATTTTTCATATTTTTAGTAGAGACACAGTTTCACCATGTTGGCCAGGCTGGTCTTAAACTCCCGACCTCAGGTAATCTGCCCTCCTCGGCCTCCCAAAGTGCTAGGATTACAGGCGTGAGCCACCGCGCCCGGCCAGACAACCAGTCTTTCAAACATGTGCCTTTGATGACACAGAGCAGGCTGGGAACAATGCTAAGTCATTGCCCCCTTCTTTTGAGGTAGATAAGGTGGATTTTTCAGCTTGCTACTTGCAATCTTCTTCCACACCTAAAACTGCAAAAACTACCAGTTATAGCACAGATTGAAGGAAAATTGCCTGGCACACTCCAGGGCACACCAACTTTCAGCACATATATGCTCAAAGCTTGATACCTATACCCCCAGAACACTGCAATTCTATCTTAACAATGTCAATAAGCAGGACACTTGATTTTTCACATTGCTTTAAAAGAGAAACAAGAGTGGTAGATTTGATTTGCGGAAGAAACACTGAAAAGGAAAACAAACAAAACACAGTTTCAAGAATGAAATGCCCTAAGAGGGATTTCATGATTTCTAGATGATACTCATTATATGTAAGTCTGTGCGATATTCTTATGTTACAGTGATCCAGCACGATACTGGTTCTTCATGACACTGGAGTAAATTAGGAGATTAGGGTTAAACAAGGTTGTACAAAAAAGTTTGACTTTTGACGTTTGGAAGCACAGTTGCATGGGGAAATAAGAGGAATATTTGTCACAGCTCTGTAACTTAAAAAAAAAAGGAAAGGATTCTTTACATAATGTCTGAATTTCTTAATTCAATCGATATCATTGAGAAGAGATTAGGTACTGTTCTACATGCTGGGACTAGAATGATGAACAAAACATGCAGAACCCTACACTCATAGAACTTGCATTCTGGATGAGGCTGACATTTTAGTGATGGATTCAGATTTCCTCTTTTTAAAATTTCAGAGTCTTGTAATTCCATAGGAAGTCACTATTTTGGAGAAAGGATTTTCACATTATGTAAAACAAAGGTCAAAAAACAGTAATAAATCATTTTAGGAGAATAAGAGGGAGACTAAGAAATATCCTGAAATGCAACTAAATAATCTCTTACACTTGCACTCTCTCCTTCCATACCTACAACTGCAAAAAGCACTAGTTAGCATCGGCAGGGAGCGAGTATCTTCTTGTTTTCACTCCTCTCAGGCGTGCTTCATGGTCACTAGGTTGGTCAACTTGCTTTCTCCTAGGAACTGACAGGAACTCTTCTGCCAACAAGTTGCCTGTTCCTTTGGAGTGCACAAGGCAGAATGGACCTGTCTTGGTCATGTTCTCTGAGACTGTGGTATAAGCTTGGAGTAACTCTTAACCTGTGGGTTCTGGGGCATGGAGAAGGAGGTGAACACCTCAGGAGCCAACCAAGCGGAATCAGAGAACCAGAGACCACATGAGCCAGCAGAGCACATCTGAACCAGGAAATGTGACTGCTCTCTGGAGCAGTGGGTTTCAACCTTGTCAGACGCAGGGTTGTTGTTTTTTTTGTTTTTTTTTTTTGAGATGGAGTTTTGCTCTTGTTGCCCAGGCTGGAGTGCAATGGCATGATCTCAGCTCACTGCAACCTCCACCCCGCCAGGTTCAAGGGATTCTCCTGTCTCAGCCTCCCGAGTAGCTGGGATTATAGGCACATGCCAGCACATGTGGCTAATTTTTGTATTTTTAGAAGAGAAGGGGTTTCGCCCACTTTGGCCAGACTGGTCTCAAACTCCTGACCTCAGGCGATCCACCCACCTCAGCCTCCCAAAGTGCTGGGATTACAGGTGTGAGCCACTCTGCCCGGCCCGACACAGCTCCTTTTATAACAGATATTTTCTAGTGTACCTTAAGTGAAATAAATAATATAATTTACTCCACACATGTTTTTTTAAAAGTCAGTATAATGCTCTAAATATGTAAGTTTAGGCATAGAGATTATACATAGAATCCCTGCAAATGCCCTAGTGGTGAATATAGATTTATAAAGATATGCTGGTCTATGGCTTAAATGCCACAGTAAGGTAATTTTCCATAATGTTTTAACTCTCAATTTACATGGTGGTTATATTCCTAAAAACTTCAATGTATATTAAAACCATGAACAACAACAACAGCAAAAACCAACTTTGAATTTATATGTAAAATGTAGTTAGGCTCTGGGCCCAGAATAATAAGCACGTTCTTCACCAATATGAATGCCCACCAAAATATTTGTAAATTGTGTGGGACACAGGACAACGTTTAATTGTGTGGAACCTCCCTGTGCACTGCATCAAGCCTAATCTCCCAATCCCTTACTTTAACCTCCCAGTCATGGCGACAACAGAATACCTCTCCTCCTACAAATTTCCAAAGCCCTTGGGGTGTGGAGTGCTACTGTCCCCTGGTCTACCATACTTGAGCTAGCCCAATGCTGTCCTAGAGATGGGGCCAGATGGGGTTCTCACTTGCATCCAGCCATGTGCTTAAATGAGTTGATCAAATCCATTTAAAGGGCTTGGTAAGCAATTGGCATTTTCTTTCAACATCTGAAATGCACAAAACTTTGATTGGAAAATTCTACTTCTAGGGATTTGTCCTTTAACTCATCCAACCAATTATATATACAAACAATGGCTAAAAGGCTATACATCACACTTAACAGCAAATTTCTCTGGGTAAGGAATTGAGAGATGGGAGTATGGGGTGCAGACTTTCACTTAAACTTTCTATTACTTAGTCTTTCTTTATAATGAGTATGTCTCAGCATTTATTAAAACAGTATTTTTAAATGCTATTTTTACTCAAAAATAATGAAGGGCTAAAAATTAGATGATGAACTTGAGTATTGAACCCACGACTTGACTCAGTGACCCAATCAATTGAGTACATTAGTCCCAACATATTACGGTCATATCACCTAACGATGTCATCTTGACATTGTAGTATCTTTAAATCATTTTTTTCAACAAAATAAAAATAAATATCCACTCTGTTGCAATGTGCTCTTTCAGAGATATTCTAGACCAGTCTTCTTCTCTGAGGTCTTTTAGAACAGAAATAAATTAGTTACGTGTCTGCCCTGGCAGAACATGTGAGGAATTCTCTAACGTCAGACTCTTGGGGCTGCCGTGGGAAAGCTGAGCACCATTACCACTTCACATTAGGCGAAGTGTCAGGGTACAAATGTCACATACCATCTCGAGTTTCTAATTTTTAGTATTTAAGGGACTCTAAGATATATAAATATTTCTGAAAAATCTTTCTTATTTTCTCTTTTCCTGTTGTTTCTTTATTCCTTCAGTTCATTTTTCCTTTCCTTATCCCCACCCTGCCCCCACAGGTTCCTTATTAAAACAAAGACAGCTATTAAAGGAAGAAAGAACTGCAGAAGGGGAAAGAAAGGCTTCCTCTAGAAGGTGACAAAGGAGGGAAGATGTCAGAGGACTGGACGTGGCCTTGACAATAGGATGTTCCTCAAAACAGATCATGATATAAAGCTCAGAACTAAAGATTTTTTTTAAAACATTAACCAATGGTTCATCATCCCCCTATATGCTCTTTGATAACTTTAACACTAGAGTTGTGCTGAGTTGATACATGAGATCATATCTGAGAAATTATTAATAGCTCCTAAATTAACTTCTCGCATGGGATTTCTGCACTTACAGTTGTTCTTCTGATGCCTGCGAACCACACACAATACAGAGATAAAGTTATAATTATTTTACTCAATGACTACTATAGGGAGAATATGCAGCCTGAAAATTCAGCAACCCCAGTTTTGAGAAAAAGGATATTTTTAGAGGGTAATAAATTGTATGTTTTATAGATTTTTATGTATAAGGAAGCTATGTTCTCTTAAGTTGAAAAAGTAACCCCCAGCAGGCAACAGTTTGCAGCCTATAGTAGCAATAATCACAGGTAGATCAAAGTCTTCATCCACTTGGGCTACTATAGCAAAAACCTGTAGAATTACTTGGTAATTTGGAAATAATAGAAATTTATTTCTCACAGTTCTGGAGGCTGGGAGGTTCAAGACCAAGCTGTGATGGAAGAGATGAATGCTGTGTCTTCTCATGGTGAAAGAGGCAAGGTAGCTCCCTTCAACCTATTTTATAAGGGCACTAATCCCATTCATGAGAGTGGAGCCCTCATGACCTAATCCCCTCCCAAAGCTTCCCACCTCAGTACTATCACGTTGGGGGTTAAGTTTCAACATATGAATTTTGGAAGGATGCCAACATTTAGACCACAGCAATCAGTCAATTCACAGCTTAAAAATCATCGTGCCATGAACTAAAATTGCTTTCAATACTTATAATCATCCTTTACATTCATCTAGTATTCTGGCTTAAGAGTCTTTAACTTGGTTATTGACACATTACATCCTCTTTTATGGGCCTTCAATACAAAAATCAGTGCTGTCGAAGCTCTAAGATTCACAATTTATTTATTGTTCTTTCTTGAAATAAGAAGAATAATTAAAATATTCTATGTAATTTGATACAACTAAGAAATTAGTGGACCATTAAATCAAATAAATTATTGATAATAATTGTTTGAATTTTTCTTGAAGCTCTACCAATATATTTCTAACTTTATTATCTTATTAGATATTCACAAAGACTGTATAAAGGAAGTTACAGATATTAGTGTTATTCCCATTTCACAGAATAGAAAAATGAGGCCTAGAAGTGGTACATGATAGCCTGGGCCATCAGCACCGGAGCTGGGGGTAAAATCTATATCCCCAAATGTTCCCAAATCTCCACTACAGCCTGTCTAAATTAATGGTTCTTTAAACAAAAAAAATTCAAAAACAATCTGATCCTTTCAATTCTTCAATAAGGCCTAAGCTGTACCTGTTTCTTTAACAATGTTTTAGGTACAACAAGCCAGACACGGAATCCAAAGATAAACCACACACCCCATTGGCTTTTGCCAATTCTCCTTTTTACTGGCAGCTGCATTTCAAGGAAAAGCTGGTGAACTGCAGGGAGTAGATAATGGGGGCTTCTCAAGGTATCAGTACATCCAGACCACTGTACAAAGCAGATAATCTACGGCATCTGTTTAGAATGGGAGAGACAGCAAAGAAGTCACAGCTGAGCCCCAAGAAACCCTCAAAATGTGAGCACTTTGTTTATGAATCAGCTGCCTGCTCTATGGCTTGAGAATTAAAGAGCCTCAGCCAGGCTGTGGTCCTCTCCATACACTTAACACAGATGCAGCAACAGTGTAGCAGAAGTTGTGGGAGAAATAAAAACAGCAATCACTGATTGACAGTCTAACTTCCAGGTACCAGGCTGGTTGTTTTATGTATATTCTTTCATTTAATCCTCGTAGACCAAGATAGATGGTCATTTCTTTTTCTTTTTCCAAGTTTCTACCTGAAGTTGAAATAAACCATGAAGAACACCAAGAAGAGAGTTTACTCAGAAGGCCAAGTTATTAAGTACATATCTTTTAGTAGTATGTTTCCATTCTTTGCCATATTTTAGCATTATAATACTGCTGCTTGCCCTAATTTTCTAAAGTGAAATATTTAGACATATAATATTTATAGCCTTTTAATTGGAAAGTTGTGACGACTTGTTTGTAAGAGTTTAATCAAAGGGGAACAAAAGCTTTATTAACCTGCCTCCTCACCCCCCTTCTTTGTACGATGTGCTTGTTTATTATCTGTTGGAACATACTCCTCATATGGTTTGAAATGAAAGGATGATCCATCTCCTCATTACCAATCCTCTGCTTGGTGATGAAAAACAAAACAAAACATATGAACAAAGGAAAATGCCTTCCTGTCATTTCTCAGCCTTCCCTGTGCTGCTCAGCTGGGATGTTAAAGATCTGGATTTAATGAAAGAAGGTGAGAAGGTGAACAACAACAGAAAAAGCCCTAATGAGCGTATATTTAGTTATACGGAAGATCACTGAGAAGTGGCAGTAATTTTCTTTGTACCTAATACAATGCAGTATCTCCCAAGGTCAAAGAAGCCCATGGCCCTTCCTTCCTTACCCATTCATTGCCTACCCTGGCAACCCACTTCTCCACCTAGAGCAGGTCTCACAAAGTTTAATTTCTGACGGTTGAGTGAAAAAGAATCTCTTTTCCAACACCAACTTGTAGTTCTTGAGAAGCACGCAGAAGTGGTGCAGGAGTTTCTTTCAGTTGCTTGCATCGCTGGTGGAGCATCTCACGAGCAGGCATTTCAGACCTTACTCTGTGGATGGCAGAGCCCCAGCCCAGTCTGCAGGCTTACTGACACTTACCCTTTAGACTGGGAGTGAAGAAGCAGATTCCCATCTAGCGATGCAGAGCCACTGAAAAACAAAATGCTTCAAAGGAGAGCCAATAACAGCTGTCGAAATTCTAAAGCAATGCTCTGAATTAGAATGAAATCGTGTAGTCATAATATCATTCCTAAAATGTCCTTAATCAGTGAGCGTTCCAGCCCTGTAGTGTGAGCATCGCACTGAAAATACCAAAGAAAACGTGAGGACCAAACTTGGACCGAACCCCCAAAACTCTAAAAGAGAGTGATGTCGCTTTCCAAACCAGGAAATCATGACTCATCATCCCCAACAGACCACCCATTTGGGGAGTGGGAGAGAAGCACGACAAACCATGGCAAGTTAAAAAAAATAAAATAAAACCAAAAACATCTTGAAGTAGAGCTCCTTTTGGATCCACAGCTATCTCACCAAAGCAGACATGTTTTCTTGATGCTCTATGGCCAGTAGAACTCTTAACACTTTGGCAGGCATAAATTGAGATCTTTCTTTGAAGTTGAAATATGCAGCCTTAACTGTGCTCTCATCCTCTACATTTCACTGAGTGAATAACCCAAATTACACAGAACGGCAGTAAATTGGCTCATCATAGCCCTGTTCTAATTTTAAAAGGATAAGGATCTGAAAAACCAGAGAGCCTAGCACTGAAGGGACTACTGAAGCCTGTTCACGGGCTGCCGGGGCCTTTCCTCAGGTCATGGATTCAAATTCAACCTGGGTTTGTGATGACCAAGAGCCATTCAGCACTTCATGTTAAATTTATGTGTGCTCTCAACATAATGTTCCTAATAGGGAGGCTGACAGCTTGCATTTGTCATTCTTGCTGACTGTCTCAGGAGTACAGTGGATGGCCAACCACATGTGGAAACTAAATCATTTCCTCCCACATAAAGGTGATCCTTGCAAAATGTGAACTCCAAGGTACTGAAGATCATCTTTCCCTCGCACTGTCTACTGTCTGATCTCTGCCCCTCTTCCAGTTGCCCCAATCCAAGGGAAAAGTACAGCAGCTCTCCTGACTGTCAGTCTAATACCTTGACGAAAATTTAAAGATGCACATGAATGCCCACAAGAACAGTATTTGCCAAGGAACATAACTCTCTTGGTTTTGACACAGCATTCACTTGTGGTGATAGAATGCCAGGTCATAAGTCAAATTTTGACTCCATTACTGATTATTATCCTTGAGCTCTAAATGGAAAGTCAGTACAATTCAGCTGTCAGGTTCCAGTTTTCCCCCAACCCTGAACAACAATAGAATAACAAACTAAACAGTTATCTCGGCTGGAGTCACTACTAGATGAGATTCTGAGTGATTGGCTCTGGCCACAGGTCACACTGGCCCATCAACGATCTTAGGTTTCTGCTTGGAATTTCATAGAATTCAGTGAAGAAACCCAACATCAATCAGAAGATATTTGGGATGACTTAGAGACACAATAATCAGATTGTTCCTCTTTATGAAAAAGCAAAAGCTGGTGTGGCTGAGTTGAGATACAAGATTTCCATGGAATACCTTTCACAGGTTGATGCTGACCACCACGAAGGTATAGATCAACATGTGGGAGAGTGCTCCTTATAGAAGGGGCACCACCAGGGTGTGTCAGTGTTGTTTAGCTGAGTGATGTTCAACAGCTCTGCCACTCCAACAGCTCATGCCCTCCAGCTACAGGGGAGGGTGGCAGCACCCAGGTGAAATCCTGTGGCCTGAAAGCATTCTAGGAGTCCAGTTCCCCCAGGTTTCTTGTGACTAAAGATGTCCTTATCACAGTCAGAGGAAGCGCTGCCTTGATCCTTTCTTTTAATTACTAGCAATCATTTGAACCTGAGCTGCCAGGTGGAGGAGAGACTTTGAAGTTATTGTCATCTGGCCTCTTGGGAAATCAGAGTCTGGGAGGTCATAAGGAGAGAAAATTTTTGCAAATATTTCCTACTGCCAGGGGTGTGAGGTGAAGGGAAAATCTAACAACCACGACCCCTAAAGGAAAAAAGCTACAGATGTTGAAGCCTCCTCCCCCTCCCTTTGAATCTTGCGCTGCAGCTGTCTCTGCCACGGAGGTGGGCTAAAAATGCCTGTGAGTAGAGCCTGCCCCAAGCAGCAGGGTTAAGGCTCAGCACTAATCCCACATCCACTATCTATCTCCCAGTCATTCTTCCGTCTATCGATGGGTCCATCAGACCTTTATCGATAACCTTTTCTAACCACCTACCTAGTAGGACTTAATCATTTCAGCGGTGGACTTTCTCTCTCAATGGAGTCAAATGGTCATTTGCTTGACGGAAATACTTCTAGTCTAAAGCAGTCTGAGGGATTTTCAAAAACTGCACTAGTGCTCTGCGGGAAGCCTTTGTACGATTTGGGCTGACGTTTCCAAAACGGATTTACAGCCTTCCCTCCTCCAGGACCTTGAACTCAACAATCTTCCTTCTTTCCCTGAGAGGCTCGCTTTCACGGATTCTCACCACGTAGTTCAAATATAGGGTCCAGATATATTACGGTTGCTGTTGGGGTCTGATCAGGGGCGGGAAGACCCTGGAGGTCGGTAAAACGGAGCGGTGCGGGATGATGTCTGGGAACACCAGCAAGGTGTCATAAAACGAACGCCAAGGCGGCCACAAGAGGAGGGCCGGGAACCGAACCCAGCGCCCAGAGCGGGGCCCTTGTGGCCGACGTGACGTGGCTCCGTCAGGTGGAAACCGTGCGATCCTCTCCCGACCCAACTCACAAGAGATAAAGATGTCTAAATAACCACGACCGTCGCCGCACACCCTGCCGGGCCCCGGGGGCGGAGGGGAGGGGAGCGCCTCCTCGGCAGAAGCGGCGGCCCAGGCTTGTTTGGAGGTTCGCAATTCACCATGATAAATGTAAAGACCAATTAAGGTTTGATCCTTGCACACAGGAGGCAGACGGCGGCTGATGGTGGAAACAATTAACGAGCATGTCCCCTAATTCCTGCCGCGGCTGCTGAGCACACCGCGGCTCCCCAGGCGCCCGCCGCGGCCGCCCCCGAGTCCCAGAGCCCCCAGTCCGGCCCTGGAGTGGGGCGTCCTCCTCCAGGGAAAAGGTGCGAGGAGCGGGAACCCGGGTGGCCGGGGAGGGGGCGCGCCGGGCCGGGAGGCGCGGAGCCAGCCGCCTACGGAACCCAACTGTTTGCATCGGTGACCGGCGGGCGAGGCGCGCCCGAGTGGTCTCGCCGGGAAGGGGCGGCGGGCGCTGGAGAAGGCGCCTAGCGCGAAGCTGGGCGGCGCCCCGAGGGCGGAGGACAGGTGGCCGCGCGGCCGCAGCCAGGTAGCGAATGGCTCGGGGGCTGCGCAGCGCGGTCCCAAAGCTCAGCCCGGCCCCGGGCCCGGCTCGCTGCCGCCTGCCACGGGAGCGGCCTTGGGCGGAGGGAGGGGGCGCGAGACCGCACCCCCGGGCCCGGCGCGCCTCGGCCTCTGGGCTCCCGCTCCCCTTCCCCTTCCGGCTCAGCCCGCTGCCCCAGACGTGACCCCCGCGCAAGGTGTTGGCGATGCGCGCTACCCGGGAGCTTGTGATTAATGGCCCCGAGGTCGTGGGCGGCGCAGGCACGAGCCCCTTCTTGGCCTGGCCAGGGTGTGAGGGTATCCGGGAGCACAGCGAGGTCATGGCAGCGGGGGCCTCCGGGAGCGCGGCGGCGGAGGAGGAGGAGGAATTGGAGAAGTAGGTGACGCGGGCCGAAGAGGCTTGTCCCCTCTGGCCCCAGGGCTGGCGCCGCGGCGGGTCCCCCGCCCCAAGCAAAGTTTGGAGCTACGGGCGCTGCGCGCAGGTCCCTCCCCGCGCAGTTCCCTCGGCGGGGTCTGTGCTGCCGCCGCTGCCAGGGCAGGACAAAGGCTCATTAACACGTGATGGGACCGCGCTTCATAAATGGGACTGGAGCGAGAGGGAGCCAAAGACAGCGCGAGCGGAGGGAGAGGCAGGGACCGCGCGAGCGGGACGAGGCGACGGGCGCCCGGGCTGGCGGAGACGGGCGGCCCCACACCGGGCCAGGCGGGGCTCGCGGGAGGACCCAGTGAAGAGCCGGGGAAGGGGCGAGGCTCGCCGGCGGTCGGAGCAGCGGGGCGCCAGTCCCGGTCGCTGTCGCGGGCGGGCGCTGGAGACCGGGACGCCGGCGCTCGGACGGACTGACTTGCTGACCGCCCGCCGGAGGCACACCCCACTCCACCCCACCCTGCCTCGCCTCTCCAGCAGCCCGGCGCCGGCGCCGCCTCCCGCACGCTACTCCCTCTGCCACCCTTTCCTTCTCCACTTCTTTTCCGCCTCCGCCTCTTCTTGTCTCCCGCGGTGCCAGCGCCTTCCCTTGGCCGGGGCGGGGGCCTCCGCTCCCTGCAGAGCTCTCCGTAGTCAGTGGGGGACATTTCGTTCTAGCGGACAACCAGCCCCTGAGCTGGGCGAGAGGTGCCAAGGGAGCTTCTGTCCCGAGGACCAGGGGATGCGAAGGGTAAGACCTGGCAGAGTTGCGTTTGGAAATACTTTTTCCGCCTCCCGCCCCCTCGGGTACGACCAGTGTGGTCCCCAAGTGTCCTTCGTGGAGTTCTTATTCCGTGTGAGCGAATCGTGCGTCGGTGTTTACTTAGCTGTGTGGCCCCAGCCTGTTAACTGTGATCTGTGCTACTTCTGGAGATTTCTACCATTTACTATTTATTGAATGTGTGTGCACCTGGCTCTGTATGCACTGATGTCTGTTTGTAGAAAATGTGTAATCGTGCATGTTTGAAAAACGGGCGCTTGAGTTGGTGCTGAATGCCTATAAACCATATTAGCAGCTAAGTCTTCCCAGGGAAATACATCGATCTCTGCTGCAAACCTAGAAACTGACTAATGTAAAATAGTAAATGTCATATAAACAGATGTATGTCAAATAATAAACTTTTGATAAAGAAAAAGCTACAGGAACCACTTCTCTTTGAGGAAAAACAAATGTCCATGTAACTAATACCTAAAATTGAATGTTGATGGAACCATTTAACTCAGAACTAGCCGTTAGATGACTACAGTTAATGTTGCATTTTTAAAAGACATTTCTTGTTAAGGCTTACAAATCATAAACGGATCACCTCTCAAATAAAAATATATTTGCTGTAATAGACATGAGAAACTGTCATTTGGTCATTTGGAAGTTTAAAAGTAACATGCATGTTTCTGATTCTAATAGATTGTCTCTCAGATATTTAAAATTGAACAGATGAGAAAAACAAATGTTTAGTAACGTATTAATCATTTTGCCTCCCGTCTTTTTTTATTTTCCTCCAAATAAGTGCTATTCTTGCCTTTGTTGTTGATTTCTTGATATATTAAGCCTCCTCAGGCATGTAATCCAATAAGATATTAGAACAGATTTACTGGTTTTAAAGGTGTTGAAAGATATCTCTGTGTGTCCCATAACTTCTCCTCATTTTTATTACCAAGTTAATATCTTTTGAACAATGGGGGAAATGCAGTTTCTTAGAGGAAGCTTAGTGGACACTGAGTATTAGTGGGGTCGCCATTGACATCAATCTATTTTGCAGAATATTGAGAAGCTCAGAGCAACCAACCTTTAAGGTTCCCATAGGACTTTATGTGATTTAAAGTGTTGCTTTTCTAATCCTACCCTACTGACAGTTTGCAAGGGAAAATACACTGATTGATTTTTCTCTGCCCCTTTTTTCCCTGGTACTCCTCCCCCTCCCCCACTCTCTAACTCAGTTAAGAACAATTTTATAAAAATAAAAGGCCATTTATAGTTTCTTAAGTGAGACAAATTACTTTCAGATTATATCCATACATGAGCAGAAGACATGCACCTCCAGAATTTTAAACATTGCATACTACAGGCACTTATTTGTAGGCACAATGGCAATTACCATACTGGGGCAAGAGACTTGATGTTGGACATGGTTTTAAAAAACTAACCCATTTTAGCTTATGAGGAGAACTTACTGTAAACCGACTCTTTTTGTTTCAAAGATGTCTCCCACTCCAGGCGAGGAGCGCTCTTGGCTGAGGTATGTATCAAGTGTCTGATGGGGAGAGGTCTCATTGTGTTTCGAAGTGTCCATGGGGGCAAAATGATGCCACAAGGTGGAAATACTCAATTCTGGCCTTTCACAAATAAAATTACTGTGCTTGCATACTCGTTGTTAGGAAAGCAAATTAGATATTCATGCCCCTGAATTTTAATAACATTAATATATGTATGTAAGAAGAATGTTATGACTAGAACCTTAAATAAGCCATAAGTGATTATTATTTAGTGTGTAAAGTTTTAAATTCTGATGAAAACCAGGTCTCACATTGAAGTAGTGCTTGGCTTTGTTTGTTATCCACTGTTTTCTGTCTTTTTCTGTTACCCATTTCCCAGTGGACCATGTTCCTCTCTGTCTTGCCTGTGAGATTGCTCTTCTCTAATAAGCCTAGCTGCAGGATCAGTGTGTTCTTTTTGGCATTTCAAAATGGTAAAATAGTGAAATTGTTAAATGTTACCAAGATGAAACTGCTGGGAATGAAATTCTCGAAAAGAACCACTGTATTTGTGGCATATTTCAGCCTCTTCCAAAAGAAAACTCTTTGATTCGGTTTACCTATTTTCCCAAGAAGGAAGCAGCCCCATTGATTGTGTTGATAAGTGTTTAGTATGCAGTGTCAGCTTATTAATTACTAAGGCAAAGCCTGAGAAACTGTTTCAAAACAGTCGTATAACACTGTTCTTTGCTTTGACTCAACATTAACCACGGGGAAATTTAGACAGGCTCCTTGGTTGTCTTGCATATTAATGTTTGGAATTAGAATTCAAATACTTTGCTATGTAAGAATAAACTATTATGAGATGGAACTTTCTAATAGCAGTTTATAGTTGACCACGCTTACCAAATGTTTCTTACCAGAAAACAGTTGGCCTAATAAGGGATTATTTCCCATAACTAGCTATGCAGGAACGCTGCAAAAACAAGAGTAACAAATTGAATTTGAAAATACCTAATGACACATAATTAGCAAAATGAAAGATTTGGTTATAGCTTCTTGAATTTATAAGAATTCTGGGTGACAGTTATTGTTTCTTTTATTCCAGGAAATATTTTGGAGAAATCTGAATTGATCTATGTTATAAAGTTAATCCAGTCTAATCTAAGAATATACAGTGAATTAAATGTTAATTAAAGCAATTAAAGGATGATAACAGGCAGTAACCTAAAGGACAGACTCCATCTTACTTACCAAATTCCATGTTAGCTCAGTTGCATAAAGAACATAGATGAGAGCTTTCATTCCCTGCTGAAAAGGATGCCATGCCTCCACCAGTGTAAGTCTGTTTCTTCTATTTTTGTATTTATCATTTTCTAATTGAACTGACAAATAGAGTGAAACCAGGCTTTGGGTTTAAATTATTTATAATTCTGCTATTGACTCTAAAACAATCTGGACCCAACATTGTTTGAAACACTGTGCTAGGGCCAGGTTTACATACTGCATATCTGTATTTTGAGAGGCAGCCTGCTTTGCTGATTTTTCTCTTACATACTGAAGACTGGTAGAGAAGTCAAAGAATAAGAGGAAATCAAAATCAGTTTATACACCTTGTGTTGCCAAAATTTTAACTTCATGTTTTCTTCCCTGAATCTCCAGTTCTTTCCTAATCCTATTCTCAGAGAAATGGTAAGTTTATATTATGGCTGCATGAATGCTGCTTTTGGGGACTTGGGGGATTCAACTTTTTGCCACTGAATTGCTATTTAATACTTTGATAAGCATTTAATTCTCTGTATATTCTTAGATTAGATTGGATTGACTTTATAAATTCAGATTTCTCCAAAATGTTTCCTGGATTAAAAGAAATAGTAACTTCACCCAGAATATATGTATAATATCAAAGTATATATTGCATAATTTTGGACAACTGGACATATAAACTCACTTTTATTTACATGTATAAACATTTTTATGGATGTAAATCATGACTGAAATAAAAATTTAAATATGTTGCCTTTATACATTTGAACATATAATTCTGATTTTAAATAAATACTACAAATTTGGGGAAGTGTCCGCATTCAAAGCAGCTGGTGCAGATGGACACTGAAGAGTTAAAGCAAATATCCACCTTGAATGGAAACAAGGCCATTCTTGTTTTCCAGGATAGGTGGAAATCTGTGCCAGTCCCATGCGTTCTAAGAATCTTGCAAATATGCCAGGATGAGCGTCACCACATTTGATTATAATTTTATCATAAACACTGATGGGTTTAAGACAGTTTCTTTTTAGCCAGTCCTTTTAGTTGTTTATTATTTTTTGGAAATTAGGGCTATACAAGTTGGAGGAAAATACAGAAGGTTATTACCATATCTCAGAATGCATATTAAGATAGTTATATTTTTTATATACAACACATTACAACATTACCACAAGTGAGTTAAAACTATAGGAAATTTGTTAGGGGGGCAGGTTTGTAAGGTGGGTGATTTTTAGTAGACCCTGTCACCCCTCTTGCTGCTTTCGAAATTGTTTGATGTTAGAGCAAACAACTTCCATCTCAAACTTGCTCACATGGATAAGGGGTATGTTTAATACATATTGCTAATAAGAGGTCAAAGTCATGACATAAAGTAGTGTAATTATCTTTAGTTCTTATCAAAGTATTTACTAAAAGCTTTCCTGGGTTATATTTCTTGACTAAACAAGGCCCCCTAATGAAACAAAGTATATTTTTTATAATAGTTTAGAGGACAGTCAGTTGCATGTATATATTCTTGATCTAGTTTCCATTTATATTTTCCATATATTTGAAGTATTTTCCATATAGAAGAATTAATAATGGGCAGCCTCTAATTTAAGTTTCACTTGGACAGGTTAAGCTAATAACTTAATCACCATGGAATTCTCGAGGTTCATAGTTTGTATGGGTTTTTGAGGGAAGAATTGTTTACTCCCAAAACCTGAGCAAATGGGCATGGCAGAGTCATTGCAGTTGTTCTGGGAATACTATGAATTCTATTTTAGCCCCAGCTGGAGAAATGTTCACACCTGCACTTTAGGAAAGCTCTCAAAGTTTTGCTGTCTTTGCTTTGTTTTCTTTTGTTTTTGAATATGTAGAGACTGGTTAGATGGAAATCATTGTTTTTGAGCAAATTCTTTTTTAACCCATTGTGCTATTGCATAATATTCTATATTTTTGAATGTTTTCAAAAGTACATTTTGCATTTTTTTGAATGCAAGAATTTAATTTGCCTTTTCTGTCAACACAAATGGCAAATAATTTTTCCCTAAAATACAATATTTTACTACTTAATGTCTTATTTTTCCACTCTTATTTGGATTCTTAATTAATTAGGAAATTATGTTTTTCAAAATTTATGTTTAAATGAGAGGGTCCCCCTCTTTCCTTCACCATTTCTTTATTCATTCTTTTAGATCATAACTTTAGAGAAGAAAATTGGAATCAATGTGAGTCCTGAAAATTGAGTGAAGTTTTAAGGAGTATTACATTCAAGTTGGCGATAAATTCTAATATGCTTTTGAAAAAACAAATTCTAGTCCAGGCGCGGTAGCTCACACCTGCAATCCCAGCACTTTGGGAGGCCAAGGCAGGTGGATCACTTGAGGTCAGGAGTTCGAGACCGGCCTGGCCAATGTGGTGAAACCCTGTCTCTACTAAAAACACAAAAATTAGCCGGGCATGGTGGCACGTGCCTGTAATCCCAGCTACTCGGGAGGCTGAAGTGGGAGAATTGCTTGAACCCAGGAGACAGAGGTTGCAGTGAGCCAACATCAAGCCACAGCACTCCAGCCTGAGTGACAGAGTGAGACTCTGCCTCAAAAAAAAAAAAAAGAAAAAAAAAATTTTTAAGTTTGTTTTAAATAAATTTCTACTTATGTGGACATTTGTACTAGGTAATTCATAACATTGATTTCTTCAGGTCAAAAAGCTAAAAATGATGTTTTTATTTATTTATTTTTAATTTATTTATTTTGAAATAGAGTCTCACTCTTGACCCAGGCTGGAGTGCAGTGGCACAATCTCGGCTCACTGCAGCTTCCGCTTCCTGGGTTCAAGCGATTCTCATGCTACCATGCCCGGCTAATTTTTGTATTTTTTGT
Organism: Pongo abelii; assembly: GCF_028885655.2. Classification (NCBI taxonomy): domain Eukaryota; kingdom Metazoa; phylum Chordata; class Mammalia; order Primates; family Hominidae; genus Pongo; species Pongo abelii. The sequence goes on along the minus strand of NC_071990.2, from coordinate 88,887,675 downwards.
AGAGACAGGGTTTCACCATATTGGCCACGCTGGTCTTGAACTCCTGATCTCAAGTGATCCGCCTGCCTCAGCCTCCCAAAGTGCTGGGATTACAGGCATGTGCTACCGTGCCTGGCCTAAAAATGATGTTTTTAATATAGCAAGTTAATCAATATAATTGTTGGTCTTTAAAAAAAAAGATCATTCAGGTACTAGACCTTTGTCACTTGTGTTTGCTTTTAACTCAGCTATATTTAAAAATTAATCAAATTTATTTATTCTTTATATGAGTGACGTAATGCCACTATGATCTGAGTGTTTTGGTTTATTCCATGGTGTTTGGCTAAATGGATCCAATTTTCAGCTCATTGAAATGCATTGCTACCAGAATTTGCTAAATGTTTTCTTTAGCTTTTGTACAAGTTGTGGTGAGCAGGCAGTATGCATGTGAAAAACAAAAGCTAGACAATTTAACATATAACTAAAACAAGTGCAAGATTGGCCAAAGAATTTTGTGTCTCTGCATATGTGGGAATTTGACTTTGGAAGATACACAGCTGCTTTTGGAAATGACATCTAATGTCTTATAAACAAAAAAGGAGAAATCTTTGAATTATTTTAGTCCTCAGCTAAAGTAACTAATTGTGAGTAATCTGTGATCCATTTTTATTGATGAAATAATTAGAGGGAGAACAGTTTGCCCAGAGTCATATATTTAAGTGCCTTGGGATATATTTCTAAATATTTATAACTTTTAGGTATTTTTGAAATATGTCCACTATAAAAAGTGTAAATTGCATAATTACCAGAGTAATTCTGTAAAATAATTTGCAGTAGATCTATATTACTTGGGCCTACAGCAAAATTTTCAGTTTAGTTTGTTCTTTCCTGGGTTTGTCTCTTAAGATGTAGTATTTTATGGTTTGGGGGAAAAGAAGAACAGAAACAAGTATTTCCAGCTTGAAAGAAATAAGCTGACATGTTAATTACTTTTAGTTTTTTCTTGTTATGCTCAATAATCATGGGTTCCTTCACAGTGGTGGTGAAGGAAATGTCTTAGCAACCCTATAAAGCTTTGCATAGCCTTTGTAAATAGAATTAGGAGAAAATGGTGTGCAGTTCTTAATATATATCTGTGTATTGTATCAGTACACATTACATTTTGAAGCCACTTTCCGTTGCTGGACAAAATACGTAAAAAAGTTTCCTGAAAAAGTCCAGAGAAGCCCTGGATTGTAGACTAAAAAAACTGGAGAGGTTCTCCACTCTTTATTCTTATTTTCTGGCTAAATGACATTATCCTGTTCCAAATAGGAATACCTCGGTTATAAAGATCTTCTGTGGGAGGTTATTTTATCTTGAGCTGGCTCCCGTAGCAATCTGTTTCAATGATCTAAAAACCTATACTTACAGAATATTCTTTCTTCTTATCTAACCTTAGTTCTTCTTAAAGGTTAAATCTACTTCCCCTTCTCATTTAGTCCTTTCGTATGTCTCCATAATCTTTCACAGTGGTTCTTAAACGTCAGAATGTGCTAGAATCTCCTAAAGGCCTTGCTAAGAATGGAGATGCACCCCAACCCTAGAGTTTTTGTTTCCATAGATCTGATCTGGATCCTGAGAATTTGTTTCTCATAAGTTCCCAGATGCTGCTGATGCTTCTGGTTGGGAGACCACCCTTTGAGAGCCACTGACCTATAGACTAACCCTGCATGCACTTACAAACCGTTGTGTAACTTCTCAGACTGGTGTTTCAGATGTACATTGTAATTTTCAGCCCATTGGTACCTGTCTTATTTACTAATTCAGTATGTTCACATCACTTTTTCTGAACACTTTTCAGTTCCTGGAATCTCTTAATTCTTAATTGTATCACACAAACCCTAAGAAGGGCTTGATCCGGAATGAATACAATAGAACACCCTCATGGTTTCAATGGCATAAAAATTCTGCACTTGCATCCAATTTGCATACGTACTTCTTAATCACAACTACATTTCCAGAGCATATTTTGCATTGCTACTGAAACCTCGTTCTTCCAGTTCTGTTTGTATGTAATTATTTACATCTTGAAAGCATATTTTTCTGTTTATGTCTTGCATTGTTAGCACACACTGAAAATTTCCTAAACATTTTGACTAAAGTAGGTGATACATAAGTACCTAGTTTTTAAAATAATGTCTGAAGGAAACCCCGGATTTACGCAATAATAAAAACTTATTTAAAATTATTTTAGTGAGAGAATGATAGGAAGGAATTGAATTATTTAGAAAGTCACTATGTCCTCAATTTGTATGAATATTTGAACCAAGATTCATTTCTCTTGTTAAATATTCCATTTTAGTCCCTACAATAATAGAGATTAATTTTCCATTCTTTTTCATCACAGAATTAGGACCAGTAGTGATGATTGCATATTTGGAAATTAGAAAGCTGAATATTTTATAAAATAGAATGAGTTGGTTATTAATATTGATTGTGGGTTCTTGAGACCACCCCTCTTACTTTTAACATCTCTTGGTTTAAACATATTTGTTTTAAGTAGAACTGCTTTCCTTTTCTCACTCTTAATTACTTTCTTGAGGCAGAATTCCCGATATTCAAAATTAATTTTTATCAATATATTAAATTTTCTCAATGCCCTTTTGCCTCAGAAAAGTAATTAGAAATTTAGTTTTCGTAGGCAGTAGTAATAACCCATTTTAACTCTCCATAACATATTTTCCTATTTGTATTTTAATTAATTCAGTTGTAAAATACATAAAATGTTGTAGTAGGAGGAGAAGTTGCTCAACCAAAGCAAGAACTATGTCCACCAAATAGAATAACAAATTGATTCCTGAGGGCTTATAAAAGCCACTCCGTCTAGTGGTTGAATTTTCACGACTTCTCTTGAGAAGTTGTTTTGGAAACACACTTGCAAATGGAGAAACCCATTTGGGAAACATCAATGCACAATAATGTGCATTTGGGGGAAGAAAAAAAGTCCATTATAATAGTAATTTCATATATTGTCTTTAAAGGTCTATCAACAGCATACAATTAAGATTCATTTAAGGTTGTGCATGTCACAAAAGACTCTTGATACTTGATACGTCATTGCTAAGTAGCTGAACTTTGCAGTTCATAATATGTACTCAGGCCGAACAAGGATTGGAATAAAAAGTAAATACCTGATCTTTGCCCATAACTTCCACTTGCCATCAATATAATTTCTATGTGATACTGAAATAAGACATCCTGGGGTAAATAATTGATGGATTCAATATAATTTTCCCATTTGGACACTTTTTCAGATGGATGTTTGTATGAGACCAAGATTCAGGTTTAATGCCCTCATGATCAGCTGGCTTTATGCCAGAATAAACTGTCCATGGTTAAAAGCTGTTCTGTTATGTTCGATCTTCCATGTTGCTGATGCATACCAACATTTACTTAGTAAGCAGGTATTGAATACCTACTCTGTGCCAGGCACTGTGCCAGGCAGAGGACCTATAAGATAGTTCCCAGCTCTCAAGGTGTTCATGGTCTGAAGGGTTTAGACACAATAAAGACAACTACAGGATGGCTCAGCAATGCCCATCACCTCTCCTGGGAGAAAATCTCAAAGCATGCAGAGAAAGAGAATTTACACAGCCCAGTACTATCTGATGATTAAATCTATTCCCTTTATATGTTTTTATAAGCTATTCTACTCTTTCAACTAGGGAAAGGAAGACAGAAGGGTGGGCTGTATTCGAGGTGGAGGGGTGGAGGGGAGAACCATTTCCCTTGCTTTCTTGACCTGACCCATGTCCCTTACATGGGTGTGAAGCATGGATATATTTTGGGGGTCATCTATCACAGAAAAATGTTATATCTTGGAATATAATGTCCACAATCCTAGGCACAGACTGTATGCCCAATAAAAATGTGTTAAACCAAGCGTTTGAAGGCCTATAACTTTATATCTATTAGCCACATTGCTGTAGTAATGCAGTTTTACATCCATTGGGCACCAGGAGATGGTAACGGTCACTCATTTGTTGGAACAACAAATGATGCAAGGTTTATATAATTGGTCTACCTTGATTCCAGCCAGGAACTTAGGAATGGGCCACAGAAAGTCTTCTTCTCCCTGGTCTAAGAAAACCTCATGGCTCATGGTGGGAAGTTGAGTGATTTTGAGTGTTTGAATTTTTCCATGTAGGGAATGGATGTTTGAAGCTTTCATTTACTAATAAGCATGTCTCATTCAGACCTAAAGAAGGTGCCCTATTCATGTCTCACTGGTGTTGTGGAAAGTGTCATTACCATCTATATTCCTGACAATTGACTATTGAAGCAAAAAAACACCTCCCCTTACAAAATAGTGGCAAAAATGACTTAGGTTTTATTTGCCTGTTACTGCCATTAGCACCAGTGACTACAAACAAGGTGCTAATGCAGAGTTAGGATTTATACCTTATAGTTAATTGGCATACTTTGTTCCTGAAGACCATGGAGCAAGGATGACTTGCAAGTGCTTTGGGCAGCCCTTTTGCTGTCAACAGATCATTCCTTCAGATTTCAGTTGTTTACTGTGTAAAATTATCATGTACACATTAGATAATGTGTACCTTCTCCCAAACCAACTCTTCTTCCCTGTAAATCAATGAAAGGGTGTCTTATTAAATGGTTCTTGGAACTCTGTGTTGAGAGCAAGGGCTTTGAATTATGCAGACCTGGATTGAAGTTCCAGCTCTGCCCTGTCTAGTTAGAGACCTTGGGTAAAGCATTTTTCTCTCTGAGTGTGTGGAATAGAGATTGTAATAGCACCCACTTCATGTAAATATTAAGGAAAAATAATATATTTTTTCCATGACTGGCATATAATAAAAGTTTAAATGTTTCTTAAATGAAAATATTTGGAAATTAGGGTTTTCTCTATTGTGCATTTACCCAAATTCTCTCAGATTTCAATCTGGAGAAATAAGACCTGGCTTTTAGTTGGACTTAATTTGTATGCTTATGGACTCAAAGAGAAAATATGCCTTCACTGATAGATGAAGAGAGAAGAAACTGTGAAAGGTGTGCTGCACAATTGGATATCATGTAGCATACTTTTCACTGTTGCTATGGACTCCTTGATAATGAACTGCAAAAGTAAGAGCCTGTTTACTAGTTTCTACACATTTTGTGGACTGGAATAATATATCACCTTCCACTTTTAATGACCAAATTTCATATGCAAAATAAAGACAATTTTATAGAGTATTTTGAATATGGCCATGGCTTTTACTTAATTGAAAACTTTGTATGTTCTCTGTTAGTGGAAGGCTGCTTTAATAATTGCTCTCCGGGTGGGTGCAGTGGCTCACGCCTGTAATCCCAGCACTTGTGGGAGGCCGAGGTGGGCGGATCACTTGAGGTCAGGAGTTCAAGGCCAGCCCGGCAAACATTGTGAAACACTGTCTCTACTAAAAATATACAAATTAACTAGGCGTGGTGGCATGCGCCTGTAATCCCAGCTTCTTGGGAGGCTGAGGCAGGAGAATCACTTGAATTCGGGAGGTGGAGGTTGCAGTGAGCTGAGATCACACCACTGCACTCCAGCCTGGGTGACACAGCAAGACTCCATCTCAAAAAATAAAAAAATAAAATAAAATTGCTTTCTTTACCCAGTATGTAGAAAAGATCTCTCTCTCAAGAAAAATGCCAAGGCACTCTTAATTGGAGGAAACAGCTAAACAGAAGAGCAAAATTAAATAGTAAATGGAATTTGTTATACAGATCAACAAATGAGTTTATTTGTATCATTAATTCAAGAGGCTTTGTTTTTTTAGCATCATCACCACGTAGTTCCTAACCCAATGAAGTTGCAAGACATCATTTTCTTGAGCCCTGAAATTGTTTTAACTAGTCTCTAAATGTGAAATCTTTGGCATATTTCACATTAAATTTGAACAGAAATACAGTCTAATACAGTCTTACAAGTCTCTTAATGTCCTAAGTTCATATCAATTGATATATTTTTATGAAAAATATAACACTCACATATAGTGTTAGTAAAGAATAGACTAGAGAAAATGGTGCATTAAATAACTTCTATTTTGTGTTACAAAATACATGAAGAACTGAAGGTATGAGAGCCAATTGAGCATTACCAATATAATGGAATTTTCTTTCATATGTAGGAAAAGGAGCTGACATTAATATAAGGAAGAAAGATTATGTATTTTTGCCTGAATTATCAGGATAATTAAGTCAATCAATTATTTCACTTTGCTGTAGAAGATGAGGGAAAAGTGACCAAGCTTCTTTAATAATTCCAAAACTCTAATGATTAGGTAAGAGTTAGAAAAGACTCATTGCCCATTCAACTGGAGTGGAAACATCGTTCATCAGGTTATGATGTTGGCCTATGGCATCTGCCGTGTATATTGACAGCATGACTTAGACGTAATGCAGTTATAAGAGTCAACTAAAATTTTCCCTACTAACTTTAGAGAAACACATTAGCACAGTATTTTCTTGATCAGATTAGTAGAAAACAGACTTGTTCCCAGAAATGAATGGAAAGTAACCAACAAATATATCCACTGGAACCTGCATTCTCTTGAACTCTTCACAAGGTTCTTTTATGAGGCCAGCCAAGCGAACAACAGAACCAACAAAGTGGGAAAAACAACAAGTTAAGCAAGGGCCTGGAACTTCTGCATTTGACATCCTGGACTCCTGTCAATGTAGACACTGTGCCAGCCATTTTCTCTTTAAAGCACTTAGAAACTTAGAATATCAGAGAAGGAGTATGATGGGTTAAAGCAGTCTATAATATATCAGGGAGCACCAGTCCTTCCAATACTTCTACAGTGTTTTCAGCCTAGAACACATGGACATTTTAAACCCTTTGTGGTTATACGAATAAAAATAAAGACTCTGGATAAACATTAAAAAAAAAAAACTTTATGCAGCAGCCATACCCACAAAATTCCTTTGATGATACCATAGCTTGCTAGCTGATAGATATGGTTTTCTTGGAAGGAGGTAGTGGAGAGGCAGGTTTGCATGTAGAGAAATAGACAAAAAGAATAGATGATATTAGTCTAAAAATTGAAGTGATTTTTTAAAAATAATGGATTTAATACTTTAAAATATTTTTATCTTTACTATGAAGTCATGATTTATATAGCTTACACTGTTAGAATATGTTGGCTATATTTTTTAAAGCAGAATTCTAGGAAAATTCCCTTATATGTCATTCAATCATTCTTTTACTATAACTGTAATAAAAACCAACTGCTTCTTTAATAGGTGCATCTACACATCTTGCTAGAAATTTCCAATTATGATTTTCCCAGTAGCAAAGAAAAACAAAATTAATGGCAGCTACGTCCCCCAAAGCCTAAGCCATATTAGTAATGAACTCTCAAAGAAAGCTGTTGATGCAAAAAATAATAAGGTGGAAATTACTATAATAATCCAAATGTAGAAATAAAGGAAAGAATTATCAAAATGCAGAGAGCAGTTTTCCTGCCATGATCCCATTAACTGTTAAAATAGCCTGTGCACAATAGTATTTCAACATTACTGAGATCTTTGAACTACATAAAATTCATATATTTTTAACTGTATTCTTTAATTAAATTGGCTTATATTGGACAGAAATTACTCTATTATCGTATAACCACACCCATGCCCTAGCTTACATTTTAACAAGCTAGTTTGTTTTAATGAAAGTGCTTGGTTGTGTTAAAATGGGAAATTGTGATCACACTGGTGGTGATCTTAATCTAAAGTAAGTCACAGAAACATGTTTTTTGTGCATTACTGGAATAAGATATGTGATCCTTTGTCTTCACTGAAGAAGCTTTATAGCTCTTCCAAATAGTGACTAAATTTTAATCTTTAGGGCCATGCAAGTAGGCAGACTTACCTAGATGAGCTTTGATAGGAAATAGGGATTTAGTAGCAGGTAGTATTAATTACTATTGGCAAAATGCCTTAATTTACATTTCTAAGAATCCAGAAGACTTAAATATAAGATGCAAAATGGCTTTAACCTAGTTACTGTTAATTCTGAAATCGTCACATAAAATCTAAAACCAGACTGTGGAGTCTGAGAAACTTTGATTCATCTGGAAATCCATCATATTCTAGGCAACTTACTTAACATCCAATGGCCTCCATTTCCTCATCTGTGAAATGGGGATTATAAATAAGCACCTGATAGGGTTGCCTTGACAATTTAATGATAGAATATATGTAAAGTTTCTCAAATGGCTGGATATAAGAGACATTCAATAAAGGTTCCCCATCCCTCACCCATGTCTCTATATATCTACTATTTGCTTCATGTTTTAAGTGCTGAGGCAAAAATAAGATTGAAAAATTAAGGCAATGAGCATTCTTGAGATATAATTAGTATGTATTATATTATTATAATATATTCTTACAATATAATTAGTATATAGTATATAGCAAAGAGCCATAATACTAAGTAATGATAATAATAATACCCATTGAAGACTTACTTTTGTGTCAGGCACTATGTTTTACATGCATTTAATTTCATTTAATTTCAGATCAGTTCTTGCGATTTAGGCATTATTTTCATCATCCTCATCCCCATTTTACAGATGAAATACTGAGGCTTCAAAAGACTGATTGCCCAAGTACCATCTAACACCAATCTTGGTCTGCTAACTCCTAATTCCATTGACTAGGTGCTTTGACTGGTTGGAATCAGTGAAGAAAACAAGGAAGATGGTAATATCCCTGTCTTAGCTTAGAGAGACAGTGTATCAGAAAAAGTTACAAGCAAGGGCCCTAGACCTGCACTATCCAGTATGGTAGCTACTAACCACATGGAGCTATTAAGGGCTTGAAATGTGGCTCTCATCTGGGTGCAGTGCTTGCTCTACTACTTACTAGCTTTGCCTGTAGCAACTTACTTACCCTCTATGCCTTTCGTCTGAAAATGGAGATAATAGCACCTACTTCATAGGGCCATTGTGAAATAAGGGAATTGATATATATATAATAGGCTCAGTGTCACCAGTCCATAAGAAGCTCTCTCTATGTGCTTAAAAGAGGAAAACCAGCAAGACTTAGTGGTCTACCTGATTGTAGAGGTCAAGAAAGAGGAGGTGTCATAGTTAAGTCCAAGTTAGGAACTTAGGTGACTAGAAAGACTACTCACAATGCCATAACAAATGTGAAAAGGTTCTCATGAGTCAACTCTTGCTCTTTGCAAACTTATGTTTGCTAAACAACTCCATTTACATATGAAAGTTTTCATCCATAATCAAAGGGACACAGAAGGCAGCCACAATATATGAGAGAGCTGTTCCCTACATGGTCCTGGCACATCCACAAACCTAGCTTTTGCCTTTCGACTCCCACTCATACTTAAAACACCAGGCTTACTGGCCCTGAGTGACTTGCTGAGTGATCTGTGGTTGGAGTCAATTTATTGCAGCATCATTTCTAATAGCGAAAGATGATAACCTAAACCTCCATCAGTAGGAGGCTGGTCACACTCATCTAACAGATCCTTAAGGCAGCTGAATGAAGAGAGAGGTTTTATATACGAATATGGAAATGTTCACAATGTGTACTTCTAAGAAGAAAAGAAAGGTATGTATAATAATGTTAGTTACTATTTGCTAAAAAGAAAACAAAGAGGGGGTAAATACATATATTTGTGTGAATATGCATGGAGTATCTCTGGAAGGGGTAACAAGAAACTTATTCCTTGCCTTTGAGAAAAAAAACTAGGTGGCTGGGATGTAGGGATGAGAGGGATTGACTTTTCTCTGTATGTCTTTCTGTACCTTTTGAATCTTGAATCTTGTGAATCTAATGCATAAAGATAATCAAAATTTCTGATAAACTAGCTTCCAGTTGGAAAGTGTAAAGGGGGAGTTAGTTAATTGAGGGAAGATGGCATAAGGAATGGGAAGATGACTGGAATGGCTCACAGGAGCTACTTGGAGATGGAGGCTCAAACTCTGGTTTTCAGGCTAAATGTCTATTGCATTAATTATTTTTTCTGTCCTCTAATTTTAAGAAAAAGGCAAATGCAAATCACTGTTTTAAGGTACCACCTAATAAAAATTCAACTGCCATTTTATTAGGTTCAGGTGAACATTTCTGTGGGAACTCAGCTCTCTGCTCTCCTGCTATCATGCTATCAGGCTGGTAAACCACTTAAGAAAAAAAGATGCCATTCTGTGTTTGGAAATCTCATTCTAGTTATGGAAATAAATATATGAACTCCTCATTATATGACGTGATGAGGCCTGTAATAGAAGGATGCGCTGGGGAACTAGTTATACCTAGTGGGAGGGGCTGGTCAGGAAGGTCTCAGACATGGAAGTAGCATTGGCACAGACCTGGAAACATAAGTTTAGTAGGCAGAGAGCTTCTATCCAGATAAAAGAAGGGACAAGGTGAAGGAGGAAGGTGTGCAGGTATGGTGGTGTATTCAAAGAGCAGCAAGTCACTCAGGGCCAGTAAGCCTGGTGTTTAAGTATGGGTGGGAGTCGAAAGGCAAAAGTTAGGTTTGTGGATGTGCCAGGACCATGTAAGGAACAGCTCTCATACACTGTGGCTGTCTTCTGTGTCCCTTTGATTATGGATGAAAACTTTTCATATGTAAATGGAGTTGTTGAGCAAATGTAAGTTTGCAAAGAGCAAGAGTTGACTCCTGAGAAATAGCCAAATGGTGGGACATATAGAGCATGTTCTAGAAGAGGTGAGGATATGAGAAAAGATATGACAGACAGACAGATGAACAGGGAACCTAAGGATACTCGAGAGTTAACATTGGAGCCAGGCTGAGGTTAGGAACTCAGGAAATATTTTAGATAAAGGAGCCCGGAAGCACTGGGCAACTGGCTTGGCTGTTGGTCTTTGGTCTTTTATTTCTGCATCCTTTATTTCTATAGCCACTAGCCTTTGCCCCTGAGACACTACCTTGACTTGATTGGCGTTAGCAGACTGTACCAGCACACTGGGTGCCTCTGTGTGGCTTGTACCCTAGAGCTCCTGCCTCTGGTCCAGTAGGTGGTGGCTCCCATCTGCTTTATTCTATGACAGTTACAGGAGAGGTATGCAGAACTGGTTCAGAAGCCCAGACTAAAAAACCCTCAATTTTCTTAGTGATGATAGAAGTTACCCATGGGAGGTTCGGGGCCCTCAGTTTGGCAGTGCCTCCTACTGCCATCACAGGCTACAGTGATCTTGTAAAAGGGTTACACAACCATGGAGGAGCTAAGGGAGCCTTCTGGCTTACCTGTCACATTAGTGCTGAGGGCTCTTTCTCTGTTCACCATTTGGTATGGCATTGCCAATATTCTTGTTTACCTCTCTGTAGCCAAAGTTGCTTATTGCATATAGCTCATTCCGTGAGAGTTTAGACTAGATAATTATATAGGCAGCTTCATTTAAAATGCTAATAACCTTACCTAAATAGAGGATATTTCTAGCTCAATTGGATTGGGCAGCTCTCCAGGCTAGATACCTTGATTCAAGTTACGTGATCATTTTTTTTTTATCAACATTGGGAGAATCCTTCCCCTTCCTTGGGTAGAAAAGAGCTTCTTGTTTTTGTTCTATTTTGAAATAGATATATTCAATCAACCAGCTTATTTGGAGCCTTCTTCTGTGTGTTAGGCATTCTACTAAATGCTGAGTAGATACTAAGATAAAGTCCCCTGTAAGATCTTCAGTGAACTTACTGTCTAGTGGGTGGGAAGAAGTAGTGGAACAGATGCAAACACAAAGAAGTATTAGAAAATCTGGTCAGTACCATGATAGAACTCTGTTTGGGTATTCTGGGAGCCCAGAAAAGGGTGTTCATCGCCATGGGAAGCAGGGAGCTATGGCAAGAAGTGACATCAAAGTGATGGGGAGGAGTTGACCAAGCAGGAGTGTAAGGGGCAATGGGAGCAACAGCACTGAGGTGAAGAGCAGTCAATTTGCTGTGTTTATGGAACTAAAATTCATCTGGTGTAGCCCAAGTGGCAAGGCCAGGGCTGGCAAGAAGAAGACTGGAGAGGTGAGCAGGAGCTACATCACAGGAAACTTTTTACTGGACTTCATCCTGCAGGTGGGAGATAGAAAGCCGTCCTGTTTAGGGAGACAGGTTGTGGAGAGTATTAAGGACAAGAGCCTGAGGGTCAGAATTGGAAAGGAGCTCAGCTGGACGGAAACATAGAAGGCAGGCGAGAGTTGCATACGTGTCTGGAGGGCCTGGGCCTGAAAGGGAAACTGCGTGAAAGTTTATATTTGGTTTTTAGGGCAAAGACATTGAAAGAGGGGAGTCCCATAATCAGCATACATTTATGAAGATCACCCCCACAGCTGTGTGGCAAGTGATCAAAAAGGAACAGGACTAGAGAAGGGCAGGAAAACTGGTCAGAAAGCAGGCGCCCTAACTCTGGTGAGCAGTGATGAGATCCTGGAAGTGGAGGTGGCAGAATGTGGGAAGGTGGGCCACATTTAGCACTTTATGCCTGTTCCAAATTACTTTTCTTAGGAGTCATGACACTAGGGTATTAAATAAAATTATTTTAATTGACTCTGTGTCCTGTCCCCACCTACACTGATGCTACCTATTCTTAGCATAAATACCTTTTCCTTGGGGAAGCCTCCTTCAGCCCTCTAGACTGGGTGTCCCCAGGGCATCCTGTGCGTCCCCAGTTGTAGCTCTCCCCATGCTTTCTTTTAATTTCTGAGTCAGCTGCCTGCCTCCTCTGCTAGACCATATCCTTCATGCGGGCAAGGACTCTTTTTTTCACAAGAGTGTTGCTCTGTTGCCAGACTGGAGTGCAGTGGCATAACCTCGCCTCACTGCAACCTCTGCCTCCCTGGTTCAAGCGATTCTCCTGCCTCAGCCTCCTGAGTAGCTGGGATTACAGGCGCGCCACCATGCCCAGCTAATTTTTTTTAAATTTTTTAAAATTTCTTTTTATTTTTAGTAGAGACGGGGTTTCACCATGTTGGCCAGGATGGTCTCAATCTCTTGACCTCATGATCTGCCCGCCTCAGCCTCCCAAAGTGCTGGGATTCCAGGCATGAACCACTGTGCCCGGCCAAGGGCAGGGACTCTTTCTTGATGCTGTCAACACTAGTGTCTAGTATAGTAGCTAGACATAATACAAGTGCATAGTGGATGCTCCATAATTTGTTAATACATGAATAAATGAATTATTCAGATATGTAGGGTCTCTGAATTAATAACTCATTTATTGTTAGTTCAACATTTTAAAAATTTTTTCTGAAATAGTGATTTTCTCTCCCCCAACCCCATACAGTGTGATATGTTTCAGGAACAACAAATGCCAATTAACAAGTAATACATTGTTTTAATTATTATTTTAATTGTCATAGATCTCACTCTATACTTCTAATTTTGAAAAAGAAACTAAAGAAATGAATAGCCCACATTTTAAACAAACATTTATAAATAGTAAGATCAGTTCTCTGGCTGTTTATTTTGAAACAAAACCAAATTGCTTAGCTTAGAATCGAAGAGCCTTAAAGTTTGGGCCTTTCCTCTTAGCTGTTCACATGGAAATCCTTGGACACTCTCCCGCCTGTCTCCTGTCACCAGGCACACTTGTGTCACCAACCTACTCATGAGGGGGGCTGTCAGGAGGCCTCCTCCATATCCTCCTCCCCGCTGTGAAAAAGCTCAGTCTTGGCCGGGCACAATGGCTCACGCCTGTAATCCCAGCACTTTGGGAGGCCGAGGCAGGTGGATCACCTGAGGTCAAGAGTTTGAGACCAGCCTGACCAATATGATGAAACCCTGTCTCTACTAAAAATACAAAAATTAGCCGGGCATGGTGGTGCGCACCTGTAGTCCCAGCTACTCAAGAGGCTGAGGCAGTAGAATCACTTGAACTGGGGAGGCGGAGGCTGCAGTGAGCCCAGATCGTGCCACTGCACTCCAGCCTGGTGGCAGAGCAAGACTCTGCATCAAAAAAAAAAAAAAGAAAGAAAGAAAGAAAAAAAAACCTCAGTCTTCCTATACGCCTCATTGCAAGTTTGGTCTTTGTGACATTTTTCTTGGTTGATGTGGACATCCTAGAAGTCATGTCAGCCATGGCTCAGTCCAGACCTCTCCTTTTCTGGGTGAAGAAACTTGTCTTGAGGAGCATCTCTCCCCACATGGCCTCAAGCTTCCTCAGTTCTCACTAGCTCCCTCCTCCCCCGCTACAAGTAACACACAGACCACACAACTCACCACTTGATTCTACACTGTCTTATTCTTTGGTTGTCTTTTACATTTAGTCTCATTTGTCTGACAAGGTGAGGTCTCCAAGAGTCGGGGTCCTGTGACACATCAGTGCTCTCACCAGCCCCCACCAGCACTGGGATACCATGTGTATGTGATAGGAGAAGCCAGGTGCTAAACACTTCCTAACGTGACTATGAAATGGACATTGTCCCCAAGAAACATTTCATTTAGTTCAGTCTTCTTGGCCCTGGAGGTCCTTCCTGGATTCACACACTGACTTCAATAGAGAGGGTTTAAATAATGAAAAGGTCGTATGTTTCTGGTGTGTGTCACGCCATCCCCGAACTTTGGAGAGCTTTTCTCTGAGTAACTTACTCATTTTGTTGATTGAATCTGATGAGAATTTGACCTCCTACTGTTCAGAGACAGGAATGAGTTGCCATGACAGTACATTTGCCACATTTACAGTGTCTCTTTGTTTTTATTCTTCCTGTTTCTCACCATTCAGCTTATTTGTTTTCCCTCCTCTTAGGATTGCCCCCTGCGGGTCACTTTCTCAGTCATTTTGAGCTCAGCCTAAGCAAAGACTGAGGTTATGAAGTCGATCCTAGATGGCCTTGCAGATACCACCTTCCGCACCATCACCACTGACCTCCTGTACGTGGGCTCAAATGACATTCAGTACGAAGACATCAAAGGTGACATGGCATCCAAACTAGGGTACTTCCCACAGAAATTCCCTTTAACTTCCTTTAGGGGAAGTCCCTTCCAAGAGAAGATGACTGCGGGAGACAACCCCCAGCTAGTCCCAGCAGACCAGGTGAACATTACAGAATTTTACAACAAGTCTCTCTCGTCCTTCAAGGAGAATGAGGAGAACATCCAATGTGGGGAGAACTTCATGGACATAGAGTGCTTCATGGTCCTGAACCCCAGCCAGCAGCTGGCCATTGCAGTCCTGTCCCTCACGCTGGGCACCTTCACGGTCCTGGAGAACCTCCTGGTGCTGTGCGTCATCCTCCACTCTCGCAGCCTCCGCTGCAGGCCTTCCTACCACTTCATCGGCAGCCTGGCGGTGGCAGACCTCCTGGGGAGCGTCATTTTTGTCTACAGCTTCATTGACTTCCACGTGTTCCACCGCAAAGATAGCCGCAACGTGTTTCTGTTCAAACTGGGTGGGGTCACGGCCTCCTTCACTGCCTCCGTGGGCAGCCTGTTCCTCACGGCCATCGACAGGTACATATCCATTCACAGGCCCCTGGCCTATAAGAGGATTGTCACCAGGCCCAAGGCCGTGGTGGCGTTTTGCCTGATGTGGACCATAGCCATTGTGATAGCCGTGCTGCCTCTCCTGGGCTGGAACTGCGAGAAACTGCAATCCGTTTGCTCAGACATTTTCCCACACATTGATGAAACCTACCTGATGTTCTGGATCGGGGTCACCAGCGTACTGCTTCTGTTCATCGTGTATGCATACATGTACATTCTCTGGAAGGCTCACAGCCATGCCGTCCGCATGATTCAGCGTGGCACCCAGAAGAGCATCATCATCCACACGTCTGAGGATGGGAAGGTACAGGTGACCCGGCCAGACCAAGCCCGCATGGACATTAGGTTAGCCAAGACCCTGGTCCTGATCCTGGTGGTGTTGATCATCTGCTGGGGCCCTCTGCTTGCAATCATGGTGTATGATGTCTTTGGGAAGATGAACAAGCTCATTAAGACGGTGTTTGCATTCTGCAGTATGCTCTGCCTGCTGAACTCCACCGTGAACCCCATCATCTATGCTCTGAGGAGTAAGGACCTGCGACACGCTTTCCGGAGCATGTTTCCCTCTTGTGAAGGCACCGCGCAGCCTCTGGATAACAGCATGGGGGACTCGGACTGCCTGCACAAACACGCAAACAACGCAGCCAGTGTTCACAGGGCCGCAGAAAGCTGCATCAAGAGCACGGTCAAGATTGCCAAGGTAACCATGTCTGTGTCCACAGACACGTCTGCCGAGGCTCTGTGAGCCTGAGGCCTCCCTGGCAGCACAGGAAATTTTTTTTTTTTTTTTTTTTTTAAGCTCAAAATCTAGAAGAGTCTGTTGTCTCCTCGGTTATATTTTTTTAAGTTTACCATGCTCAGTGAAAAGGTGATTGTCACCATGATCACTTATCAGTTTGCTAATGTTTCCATAGTTTAGGTACCCAAACTCCATTCTCCAGGGGTTTACAGTGAAGAAAGCCTGTTGCTTAAGTGACTGAACGATCCTTCAAAGTCTCAATGAAATAGGAGGGAAACCTTTGGCTACACAACTGGAAGTCTAAGAACCCATCGAAAAATGCCATCAAATGAATAATGCCTTTGTAACCACAACTTTCACTATAATGTGAAATGTAACTGTCCGTAGTATCAGAGATGTCCATTTTTACAAGTTATAGTACTAGAGATATTTTATAAAATGTATTATGTCCTGTGAGATGTGTATCAGTGTTTATGTGCTATTAATATTTGTTTAGTTCAGCAAACTGAAAGGTAGACTTTTATGAGAACAGTGGACAAGCAGTGGATACATGTCAATGAGTGCACTTTTTTTCTATATTATTGCCCATGATATAACTTTAGAAATAAACCTTAGTATTTCTTCAAATATCTCTATTTAATTTTGACACTGAAAAAACCATAAAGGTTTATTTTTCTGTTACCTCAACAAGAAGAATTTGAAGACTTCAATATATTGGGCAGAATTCATTCACACTTAAAAATTTATTAGCCCTGCATTTTCATAGGAAGACACATTGTCTTCTGGACTATAGCTGTTCTAATGGATTATAATCAGAATGGAAGAGAGAAAGCATATTGACTTTTTTTGAGCGACATCTCTGACTTTCTTTAGTCTTCAGCTATTACTGGATCTCTTAAGACAGCATGTGTTAATCTTAATGTATATTGTTATCACTGTGCAGTTGCTGTTTACTTGAATAGTATTGTGTTCCTGTATTCCAGGTTTAAGTAGATTTCATGCCTGGGTGGCCAGACAACAGTCTTCATTTTTTTTAATTGAAAAGAAGTAGTGTCTGGATCAGTAAAATTATACTGTGTGTGAGTGTGAATATAAATGTGTGTATGTGTGTTTCTGTCCTGTAACTGTTACAGTAATGTCATAAAGTGAGAAAACTGTGACCAAGTGTAAACTATTACCACTTGCTGCACTCTTCCACATGGATTCAGTTTCTAAAATTGAGTTCTTCCTGTAATCTTGTTGATAAAAAATACTGACTCCAACCATTCAAAAATTTCACCCCATCCCTCCTTAAGAGATTGGATCAAGTATTACTAAATTGACCTTTAGGTATTACATAAGACCAGTGTTTAGCAAGAAATAATGACAGACATCCAAGTAAGGGATGTATTTATAGTGTCATTGCCGGGAAAGGAGAGTACTTTGGTTTCTGAGCACCGAATATTGATCAAGATGTCAGTCACTAAAAGGAAGACAGTTCTACAGGAAAACAAATGACAACATTTTTCAATAGCGTGTGTAGGTAGTATGCACTATATACATCACATTAAAGTAGGACTATCACACCCAGCCCATGTGGCTAAAAAAGCTGAATCAGACAGTGGATGAGACACAAAACGGCAGTGAAGAGCCGACACACTTGGCATTGACGTCTAGATATGCTGCATCTGTGCTTTGCCCACATGCCCTTGGTGACAGCTGAGCACCCAGCTCTGTCTTGGTAGGTTTGGGCTAAGGAACAGACCTCTCCTTTGCTCATGGTTAGCAAGATACACTCAAGCATGAAGATAAACACAGCTGCTTTCTTCTTACACCCCGGTCTCATACTCCTTAATGGCACCGTGGGTGCTCATTGTTGGGCCTTTTTCCAGTAAGGAATGATATTGATGAAGAATCTACTTAACCCTGACAAATTTTAATTATAATCTCTTCTTATACAGATAAAACATGACTCCTACAAGGCCCCAAGGTCTACATAGTCTGAAGTGAAGTAGAGAGCTGGCATCTATCTGGTGATTTCTAGCTCTCGAGATACCCAAGCAGCCTGATGGGGCAGTTTCCCTTCTTACAGTTCACGCTCTAAGGCAGGATGTGGCTTGTGAGATACTTTGCATTGTCTGTCTGCACACCTTGAATCTGCCTGCTGGTTCCTTTACTTTACCTCTCTGTCATGTGCAGATGAAGGCTCAGGGTGCTAGAGGATTAATAAGATCTCTTTCTAAAGAAAGGAGAGATTATTGACAAGAAGAACTCACCAGGGCAGGGTCTAGTTTCCATTTAAGAATTGCCAGTCTTTTGTCCTGCATCATCTTGAATATTAATCCACATATTTCAGAGCTCACCAGGCAGTACCAATGCTCTTTTCACAGCTATGAAGAGCTAGTAGAGACGAAATTCTTGTTATGGTAGAAAAATTTCACGATTCATTTTTGAAACTGCATTTGTGCGTATGCAATGTAGATTTTATAGTGTGTTGTGCTTTCAAGATCTAAATCACATATAATAAATTAAGGGACAATGGGGCTGACAGCACTAAACTTGGTGCTTATTGATATTCTAAGAAATATCTGTGAAATATCATCACGTATGTTATACAACCTTCATTTAAAAAGGTTTAAAACTAGTTAGATTCACATTGACACTTTTCATATCATTTCTTAACCCAAGTGACGAAAACGTTGTCCCCAATGAATACACTCATTAGAATTACCACTTGGTAATATCACTCATTAATTAGCCCCATAATTAGATCCATTACTTTAAATATGAGTTAAATTTAAGTAAGTTTTATAAGGTCTGACATCAGAGGTATCTTACTTTCCTCTGAGGATGATGTACTTGCCCTGACCATGCGTTTTACCATCACACATGTCTTCAGAAAGGGCCGAATTCCCAACCTGCTCATTTTTTTAAATCAGAGTCATGATGAATCAGTCCTAGAATGTTTCATTTGGACAAGTAGGGCTGCCTCCAAGAGGAACCTCTGATCTATTTTGTATGAAATATATGTGAAAGGATATGAATCTGAGAGATGCTGTAGACATCTGTCCTACACTTGAGATGATTTCCAGGCCTCTCTGGCACTTTTGAGTTAAGTCTATCTGGTATTAAATGCCAAGGACCTTTTGCTGCCTAAATCCACTCTGCAGGAAATAGGCCCAACCACCAGATGAGAATTAGGCCCTGGATGAGTAGCGCTCTAGTTACTGTCCTGTTGATTAATTTCTGCCATTTCATGTCCATAAAAGAGACCACCCATATCATGCACACAATTAGATTTCTCACACTCTAACTGTATATTTGTATTATATTTTAAAATCTCCTAAATGCTGGGCAATGGCTATTAACAATTAATTGTCTTGCACTGGCCTTCTGATGAAATGTTAACAATGCCTATTGTAATATAGAAAAAAACATTCTATCTACTGATTTGGGCTGAATGTATGTAAATAGGTTTCTAAAAAGTCAGATGTTTGAGCAGTGGCCTAGAAATCAGTAATTTTCAGATGGGAGGGTTTCTTTACATTGCCGTGGCATCTTAAATGCTATCTTCATGTAAATTGACTGTACTAGGCCTACTGGGGATCAGAGTTCCCAAGAAAGGAAACCTTTTCTTGTATCTGGATTCAAATTTATTTCCAATGTTTCAAGTGGAAAACATGACTCTTTAATGTCTGTAAATCTAACATTATTACTTTTCCTCTTAGAAGAATATTGTATTGTTAGATGTTTGTTGAGCTGGTAACATCGTTGCAACCACTGCAATATCTTCGTTAGTAATCTGTATAATACTTTGTATACAAGTACTGGTAAGATTGTTATTAAATGTAGCTTCAGTCATTAAATTACTATAGCAAAGTAGTACTTCTTCTGTAATATTTACAATGTATTAAGCCCATAGTATATTTTATTTCAATGGTGTAATTAAACTGTTACTTATTCAAAGAGAAAACATCTCATCATGTCTATTGTCCAAAGTTACCTGGAATCAAATAAAAATTCTAGATTACCATGAAGAACATAAAATGCCTTTGAACTCTGCCTTATTTCACAGTCTGATGGCAAAATACTAAGGATTTAATTTCTAAAAGATTGCCGAACTAATTTATTCCTCAAAAAGCACTTATGACTTTACTTGAAAAGTGGGGACATATTGGATTAATCTATTTATTTTTAACGTAGGAAAAACACACAAGAAGCTATTTTATACACAATAAAGCAGAAAAGGCCACCACACCTTTAAAAAGCATTATTTCATTAAAGATTTTAACTGATTTTGCAGTAAATTAAAACAAACATACCATTCATAATGTGTAAATTGAGACTTAACAGACATAGTACAATATAAATTGAAAGAATTTATGAGCATTGTACATTTTGAACCACAGAAAAGAGATAAGTGCTTTTCAACACAGTTTGTAAAAACTCATAATTTCAGTTTGAACAATAAGAGAAAATACCTTTAAATTTTATAATGAAGAAAGCATTACAATGAATTTTAAATATTACTGTCTGAAATAAAGTATGTTTGCAGTCAATTTTGAAAGATTTTAATTTTTTCAAGTAAATATTTGAAAATAGATTATATTGAAATATTGAGAGTAGATTATCTTTGCTTTTTAATGACTAGTCAAAAATCGATCGTTCTGCCTCTTTTAGTAAACTCTGGCTAGGTGCATAAGCTGAATGCTTCTTAACAAAAAACAAATGATAGGTATTCTTAGCTCTTGAATTTCATACTGAGACTTGATGAGAGAAAGATACTTATTTCAGTATCTTCATAGAGTATCTTAAGACTCAAAAATTAATCCACAATCAATATATGTTACTATCTATATTGGAATATACATTTGGGATAATGTAGAAACAAAATCAATTAAGACATGCAGAAACTCCAGTTTTCCTCAAGGATGGTTCCAACTGGAAAATTTCTGTACTCATCTCTAGAATATTCTGTAAGTTTTTCCTGGATTGAAGGTGATACATGTAAAGTTCTTGGCTCCATATTGGATTTTAGAAAATGAACAGTACACATCATCATTGTTCCTTTACTCCCTGCCCCTGGAATGCTGATAGGAGAAATTTGGAGGGTATATATCTAGTTAGCTTAGGAGGTGAAATATGTAATGGGTTGGTCTCCGAACACCTCAGAAATGCTGGTCATTAAGTACTGTCTTAACCACTTCAAAAGTTTCTGGGTAATAGTAAATAACAAATACCTGGGCTTATAGACTACATAGTTCCCTGTGACATGTCCAGAAAAAGGGGAAATGTCCAAAAGAAATTGACAAATGGGAAGAGTGATTAAAATATTACAGTTGCAATCTTAGCTTAAGAGAAAAATCAGACACTGGGACTCCCAAGTATTAACTGCAGCACCTCCTTCATTACTTTGAACATGCTCAAATATTTGTAGAGCAAACAAATAATTGTTCTCTTAACACTAAGAAATAGACGACTAATGCAGCACTTCACGTGTTTATTTTAATAACAATAGAATACAACTTTGGGTAAGCCTGATCTATTTGAAAATGTTCATATGTTCCTTACTGAGTACACAATCTTTTTGGCTAATATCAGAATCATGACAAATGTCAAAGATACCCAGTTTTGACCCAGGCAGCCACTGTGTTGGAAAGAACACTGGAGGAGGAATTACCAGCTGTGTCGATGCAGACCCACTTGTAGCAGAAATGTAGAAGTGTGTGCTCACTTTCTAGCTGTTTAGACTCAAACAAGCCACAACCCCTGATTCGATTTTCTCATCTGTAAAAATGCCAGCTCTGAAAATAGCAGTAACATCAGATGGTATAAAGTGTTTTGAAGAGCTTTGAAACCTGCAAAAGGCTACAACAATGTAAAGTATTAGAATTAATCTGTGTTGGAATACTTCATTTTGGCTTATTCAGTTAATAATGTCTATACCAGTTCTTTAGCTAGTGATCAGGACAAAGACACTATATTTTATTGTGCCTACTGAGTGTCAGGCATTGTGCCAGCACCTTATATATATTATTTAACCCTCACAGCATCCTTGTGATGTCTCTCTTATTAACTTCATGTTATAAGCAAAAGGAGAACTCTGTGAGGTAAAGACAAGGTAACTATGGTTAGAACCCAGGACGTCCTGATTCCAAAGCCCAAATTATTTTTATTAAACAGTGCCTCCTTTTATTCACTTTTCTTTCAGTTAAAGCCATAGATTCCACAAGTATTTACTGAAAATTTCCCATGTGCTAACAAATTTAAAGATGAAAACCACCACCTCTACCTACCAGAATGCCTAGTAAAAATAATGTTTAAAATTCTAACGTCTAATTCTACGTATGTAGGCTCAAAGAGGCCAAGTATCTTGCCCAAGCTCACATGGGTAGTTAGTAAGTTGCTCTTGAATGCAAACCCAGGTCTTTTGTCTCTAAACTCTGGATCTTTCCATCACACCACATTGCAAGGGAGCATGGGTGTGATGAGGTACATGTTTCTATTTCCTTTCCTTCCCTTTGCAGACAGCAGCAATTCAAAAACTTTGTCAAATTTATTCTGAATGTCAAAATAAATTAAATTTGTGTTCTTTGTTACTTGGCCTCATATGAATCATCACACACCTTGGATAGCTGAAAGAGTGGCTGAGGGGAAGTTAGATTTATTTCATCTCCAGAGGCGGGCACTAAAATAATTCCTGGTCCCACCTACAGTAGCGAGTTTTCCAGCCCTTTGGCCACTTTCTTGTTTTGATTTTAACTCACTTATTTAAAAAAAAAAACAAACTTGCCTTTTATTTTTAACTCGTACATAGAATACGTCATTGAGGAAATAATACTCTGATAGCCAGTGAAGTGTAAATTGTGAAAATTGTAAAATACAATTTAGCAAGTATTTAGTGAGAACCTACCTCGTACTTGGCATTAATAACAATAATTGGTATTTATCTCATTTAGTATGAAATGAATCATCTCATTTAATCTTCTCAGCCATTCTGTGAGGTATTAATTTTCCCGTTTGACAGACGGTAGCCTGCTGAAGATCACACAACTAGTAAGTGGTATAGCTCAGATTCACTCTTAGCTATTAGGTTACTGAGTTGAGACCCATAAGCCAATTTCTATATAAGTGAACTGTGCTGTGCATATATCCTGTTCAACTCAAGCAACATTTATTATCTACCATGGTGAATCATCAAATTACTGAAGATCTAATGAAAGTCGGTGAGCTCTTAAAAAGATAATTGCAACACAATGCAATCAATGCTAAAATGGAGGAGGCTATGGGAAACTAGAAAGGGCACAAATACCTGATTTAGGAGGAAGAGGTGATGCTTGAATAGAGCACTGAAGACAAAGTAGGAGCTACCTATGAAAAGAATAAAGGGAAAAATGGGGATAAAGGAAGCTCCAAGGAGATAAATTATGGTGAGCTGGGGGTAAGAGGGGAGAGATGTAAGACAGTGTGGTATGTCCAGTGAATGACACATAGTCTCATGTGTCTGGGACATGGTACCTGAAGGAGAGTAATGAGGATGAGGGCGGAGGGCCAGATAACCAAGGGTCATAGATGCTAAGGTGATTAATTGTTCTTAATGCACCTGCATTGTGGTTTACAGAGGTCTGAGAAGATTCATAATATTAGTCAAAAAGGTCAAAGTTTAGATAGCTTTTTCCTAGTTCTGCTAGTTCAGAGATTTTTTACAAAGCATTATATGTATCTGTAAAAGTATCACTTCCTGCTTGCCCAGAAGAGAGTCTGGGGTGGGGGTGGGGACTCTATATCTTGTTTCCACATTAGCTGGCTGCATATTTTCCCACTTGATGACATTACCATCATTGCTAGAAAGTGGATTATTCACTTGGAACAGAGGGACATCAATTAACTCCCCACATATAGCAGAGTCATCAGTCACAAAGTGTTCTTGGTCATTATTCACCTGGGCTGGGGCAAACCCTCTGATCTCAAGATGACAGGGACCGTATTGAAAGCTAGCCCTTGGGATTTCCAACCCTCTGCCCTCCTGCCCCCTTTGTAAATAAGATTATTGCTGCTGCTACTGCCTGGTTTGCCTGAAGGGATACAGAAATCCTTCAGGGAACAAACAGATAAGGGCTAAGAGGAGAATCTTTTTAAACTGTCCAAAGCAACCCAACCCTACAGCTGACCCAAGTGTACTTATTTCATTCATATTGAGTAACACAGACTGCTTTTCAATTAAGAGTTTGAGTTTATAAAGGAAGGAAAAAACTGAAGACATCTTTGGATTACACTGCAAGGGGGGGAGTAAAGCTTTAAAATATTCTGGCATTGACCCTTTTCCAAATCAACTGCACATTTCACAGCTTTTATAAAGATTTTACCATACACATTTCACACAATTTTTTTGTGTAAATTTTGTGTCTTTTTAAGGGAGAGGGAGCTTTGCCATGTATTTTTGGACACATTGTATTACCAGCACTTACAAGCCTAATAACAATTTTTCTGGTTTGTGCTTCATTAACAATCTCTGATTATTCTACAAAGGGACACAGACCCTTTAACCATTCAATTCGGCCTCTGATTGCTTGTCATGTTAAATCCCAATCTTTCTAACCTGGGTGGCTATGAGCAATTTGTCTTACCCAGTAATCCAGTGTGAATACTTTCAAGTGTTTGTACCCTCCCACTGATTGAAGAACGCCTTAGAAAACATCCTCCAGTTCTTAAGAGAGGGAAAATCCCTACGTACTTCATCATTATTTACCTAAATTAGATAGATCCATATATTCCTTGGTATGACCCAGAATAGGCCACACTCACTGCAAAATGCCACTATCTCCCAGGGGGCCTCTCGAGAGATATGAGTGTGATGGACACGTCATCGTTGCAGCAAACATGGTTCAACAAAAATCTTGGTGCAGTTGCCCCTCCCAGAGAGCCCTCCAAGAAGATGGGGTTCCATGTGAATTCACTTACTCCAGAGCCTCATTTCTCACAGCGATTATGATGTGCAAGTGGAGGGAAAACAACAGAGTTCCTACATGAAGGTAGGACTGTTGGTAGTATTTTCTTTAGTGATGATTCTGATCAGTCCCAAAGCATGAGAACTCTTTGTTCTAATCACATTATGTCCAAGTGGAGGAAAATAGGAAAAGAAATACTGATTCTTAGAAATTGATTATGAAAGTAAATTCTTTAACAAGGTGGCCTAAGGAGATGCCTGAAGTAAAGAAGCTTCTTGAAGCTTTGTGTGCATGCTAGTAGACTTCCCTTGGTGCTTAGGAACCAGAAACAAACAATGCTATGGTTAAAACGTGGTGTCCACCAATGCAGTCAGCTTCCATGACTCTCCATTTCTAATTTTTCCTGCCCTGTCTTGTGGGATAGGTTACTAACTGATCACTTGCCTATAGAATTTTCATTTAGACCAGAAGAATCAGAATACACTCATTTTTGTTTATAAATGAACATATGCCTAAACAACCAAAAGAGCCTCCAGGTCTGCCTCTAAGGATGATTAGGCATGTGTGAGGGAAGTTGTCATTAACCAAAATAGGACTTCTCATCTCAGATGCAAAGATGAGAATGAATACCAAAGCCAAGGAAAAGCCGTAAACCAAAAGACTTGCCAACAAGGCTCAATGCCATTGTTCTGGTTACTATCATCTCTGACTTTAAATAGTACAAAGCAATGTTAAAAGCAAATTCTTTCCTTCATGTCCAGGGCTAGAATATTCCAAGTGTACCTAATAGATGTCAGACAGTGAGCCAAGAGAAAGTCAAACAGTAGGCAAAAGCAGATTTACTATGTTTTAAACATTTTTTTAAAAAAATCTGGCTTATTTTTTATGGCACTATACGTTTGTGCGGCAACTCTGAAGCCGTCTGCACAAATGACAGCAA
Organism: Pongo abelii; assembly: GCF_028885655.2. NCBI lineage: Eukaryota > Metazoa > Chordata > Mammalia > Primates > Hominidae > Pongo > Pongo abelii. The sequence goes on along the minus strand of NC_071990.2, from coordinate 88,861,612 downwards.
AGACAGAGCAATCATCTGGAAAATGGGAGCTAAAAACACAAGCTTTTGTCTGGGAGTAGAAGAGAAAAGATGAGGCATAAACAGCAGAAAAAGATGAAATTTATAAATGAAAATGAGCTTATTCTGATTCTTTGGGTCTAAATGAAAATTCTGTAGGCAAGTGATTAAAGTATTTGCAAAGATACAAGATTTAGAAACTTAAAATAAAAACAAATACATAGGCCTTTCTTACCCAAATATATGTAAATATAGTAACAAATAGATTTAACATTAAACAAAGCAAAAGCTTCTAAACCTGAGTATATGAACTGCTCTCCTTGCTTTTCTCCCAAATGCGGAGAGTGAGTGTTCAAGAAGCGTAGAAACCTAATTAGGTGTGGCCCATTGAAAACTTTATGTTCAATTTACAATAAGCATTTCTCAGCTTTGAAAGTGGAAACAGCCAGGCTGTTTATAATATTTCCCTGGGAGAATGAGTCCCTTCATCTACCAGATATTCAATGAAAAGCATCTTGGCAGATTTAGCTATACAGGTGTTTTAAGACAACTTGATATATTAAAATTCAAATTCATAAAAAAGATACATGGGGAGGGAATTATTTCTTCACATAAATACTTTGCACCTGCAAAAGAGCTCATTGCACAGTGAGCCTTGAGTTGTCAACTCCTCTGGTCGATTAAAATGTAACTAAATGTTCATAAATCCATTTTACAAGAACTTTTTCTGAAACAGCTCTATTGTTCAAAGTGAGATGTTCCTACACTTTAAAACATTTTCACTTATCTTACCCTGAAATCCTACACAAGTACTTCTTGCATATTTTTGTATTCTGCAACCCAGAATTCTTGGATAGGCATGGCAACCTGAACATGCTCAGCACTTCAGGGCATAGGAGCCCCTCTGCAGATTTGAAATTGTGTTAGGGATATAGGCAAAACCTCAGCTATTCACAATAACAGTGGATGGAAATTAAGTGCGTAATGAAATCCATAAATAATCCCTAGATCCCCGAATCCTTGATAGCCAAGTATGAAACATTCTGTCCTCATCAAAGATTTTGTCACTGATATTAACAAGTGGGAGAGAAGTTTGATTAAAGTCTGATGGCTTCTCTCGCTGACCTCTGTCTACAGACAAATAACAGGCAGGCAAGTGGTCAGAGAGCAGCACAAGGCCTGGCAACAGAGACACTCTGCAGACTGTGTAATTAGTTCCTAAATAACAAGAAGATCATAAACAAGGCAAAGAACGCTGAGCAGATTTTACTGCCATTCAGCAATGGTTTTGTCCATGTCTGTTGCATGCCCAGAAGACTAAGCACCTCAGCCTCCTATAGTGTGTTGCATCCTCTCCCAAGGCTCTCCAAAATGGCCATCATCACCAGCTACTTCCTCAGGCAATGGCTCCCTAAAGCTGCAGAGACTCAGTGAAGCTACCGTGCTGAAGCGGAAAGGATGCTAAGCCTAAGTTGAAAGCCTGACTTAGTAGCTCAGTTTGAGGTTGGCTGTACTTCTTCCCTAACCCATGTATGAGGCCCCATTAAATCTTTCTCCTGGTTGCTTCAAAGGGAAAATAGGCTGGCATCGTGAGTAGACGGGATCACTTCTTTGGCCACACCTTAAGTCTGTAAGGTACAGTATTAATGAAAGTTTGTTTTGAGATGGAATCTCGCTCTGTCACCCAGGCTGGAGTGCAGTGGCACGATCTCAGCTCACTGCAACCTCCTTCTCCCAAGTTCAAGTGATTCTCCTGCCTCAGCCTCTGAGTAGCTGGGATTACAGGTGTGCGCCACCATGCTCGGCTAATTTTTATATTTTTAGTAGAGACGGGGTTTCACCATGTTGGTCAGCCTGGTCTTGAACTCCTGACCTGGTGATCCACCCATTCGGCCTCCTAAAGTGCTGGGATTACAGGCATGAGCCACCGCACCCGGCCTAATGAAAGGTTTTAATGGCAGTATATGGACAATGAGATAGCAGTGGAAGTAACGTTAGATGGGCTGTTTCTTCCCAGGAGCCCCCAGTAGGGCCCAACTCTATTATTGGATTTCACCCAAGCAGTTTGTTTGCATTCCTCCTTACCTTCCTCCAAGAGCACTGACAGCCAGAAGGGTTTGAGAGGAAAAGTGACAAACCTTTGCTATGTAGCTGAATTGCTGGGAGAATTCTTTTAAAAATATGATTCTGTCTTCTATGATCAAATTCAGTGCCACTTTGCTCTCTCCAAACCCTCCTGGAGACTCAGTAGCAGTCAATCTATGTGCATAGAATTCATACATAATGTCAAACCCTGCAATATATATTTTTTCCCAAAGGTTACATATATGCAAAGAATTAAAGGCACTGAAAGTTAAAAAAAAAAAAAATAGTTGATTCCTAGTGGATTTAGAAATATACTTGAAATCTCTCCATGTTACTGATAGGTCTATTTCAGTCCTGATTTGAGATCTAATTTTGGGAATCAGTGCAACCTAGATTGAAAAATCTAACTTGTATATTTGACTAATCAAGTTAATAGGATTGTACAATAATTCTCAACTCTCAGATATTGTGTTATGATATTTTGGTAAAATTGCTTATTGCTACATTGTCTTTCACACGCTAAAGCACTGAGCCAAGACCAGATTGCTTTACTCTATTCTTTGAAGATATTTGGCATTAATTGACCGGAATTTGCTTATTGATTTATATCTATAATTCCTTGATTTTAAATGTCCATTATGGTTCTTGCCAACATTCACTTCTTGCTCCAATGATGATTATTTTTACGAAATCCTATGGGATATGAAATCACTTGTAAGGGTGTTAGGATACAGAAGTGTAGGATAGAGAAGTGTTTTATAGTTTCTACTATAAAACAACATTGATCTGTGCATTTTCTGCCTTATAGGACTAGTTTGCAAGGCATAAAATGCACAGGTTGCAAGGGTTCATCACACAAGTTGTGATTTATCCAATTAGAAATTAATTCAGATTAACAAGAACCTTTATTAGTCAGCTAACACCCTCATGGTACATTGAACATATTAGTCATTTATACTTTAGTGTAAATTCTTTTAAATAATAGCTTCAATTATATGTATTTTTTGACAAGCACTTTAACTTCACTCACCATGTGCTGGACACTGTTCCAAATGCTTCCTAAATTAGTATGAGCTAATCTTGTAATATTAATCAGAGTGCCTACCTGCTATACTCAGGACAGGTCTTCCAAGTTTAAAGTTCTTCCCTAACTTAAAAAAAAAAAGCAAAATCACAGCATGCATAGAATATATTATTTCCATATTACAGGAGAGTAAACTGCCAAAGCTGCATATGGCTAGAAACCACTGGCCTCAGGCCCTATGTAGTCACTCTAAGGACTGAGGAAAATAACTCAACCCTCCCAAAGCTGTTTTTTCACACACTGGTTTAGAATGTCTGACTTAGGAAACTGAGATTTAATTTGGCACTTATATAGAATAGGGAATATTGGAGCATGCACCATGTCTTGAGGGGAGTTGGAAAGCATTGAACAATGTGGAGCAAGAAGCCCATGGATTCTTCTAACCTGTCTGAACATGAAACAAGAGGATTTTTCTTCATCAGTTCTTAGGGTGCCATTAGGCAGATTTAAAGTTGATATGGTTCTGGTATTTAGGGAATAGATACTGTAATCCATGTTGCTATATACATCTTCTGTGTTTAAATAATATCTGCTGTGTAGATCCTGATCTATTGTCAACCTTTCCTTGAGATCTGACAGGCTCTTCTGGTAATTCTCCTGTGCGCATCTTGATCTCATTTCTGAGAAGGTCTGTGGGCTGCTTTCACCACCTCAATCTAATGTCTTTTAAGTTTCCAGTTCTGTCAATCAATGAAATAAGTGCTTCTTCAGCTTTTTTTTTTTTCATTTTTCTTTTTTTTTTTCCAGACAGACTCACACTCTGTCACCCAGGCTGGATTGCCGGCACCATCTCGGCTCACTGCAACCTCCACCTCCCAGGATCAAGAGATTCTCGTGCCTCAGCCTCCTGAGTAGTTGGGATTACAGGTGTGCACCACCATACCTGGCTAATTTTTGTATTTTTGTTAAAGATGAGGTTTTACCATGTTGAGCAGGCTGGTCTTGAACTCCCAACTTCAGGTGATCTGCCTGCCTCAGCCTTCCAAAGTGCTGAGATTACAGGCGTGAGCCACTGTGCCCAGACTTTTTTTTTTTTTTTTTTTTTTTGAGACAGGATTTGGCTCTGTCACCCAAGCTGGCATGCAGTGACGTGATCTCAGTTTACTGCAACCTCCACCCCCGGACTCAAGTGATCCTCCCCACCTCAGCCTCCTATGTAGCTGAGACTTAAGGCATGTGCCACCACACAGCTAATTTTTGTATTTTTTTGTAGAGACAGGGTTTTGCCATGTTGTCCAGGCTGGTCTCAAACTCCTGGGCTCAAGTAATCCATCCACCTCAGCCTCTCGAAGTGCTGGGATTATAGACATCAGCCACAAGCCTAGCCAGGAATTTTAGTCTCTAAATAAAATATTATAGTAAGTCATTTTTCCAAACAAAAATGGTTAAAGGTGATTTTGATGGGCTGCAGTGGGAGAAGTTCTATATTCTTTTAAAATTAGTAAGAAAAAATTTAGGCCATCCATGGTGGCTCATACCTAAAATCCCAGCATCTTGAAAGGCCAAGGCGGGAGGACTGCATAAACCCAGGAGTTTGAGACCAGCCTGGGCAACATGGTGAGACCCTGTCTCTACAAGACAATTAAAAATTAACTGGGCATGGTGATGCCCACCTGTAGTCCCAGCTACTTGGGAGGATCATGTGAGCCCAGGAGTTCGAGGCTGCAGTGAGCCATGATCACACCACTGCACTCCAGCCTGGGCCAGAGAGCAAAACCCTGTCTCAAAATAATAAAATAAATTTTTAAATCCAGCCTAAAAAATAAAAATTAAAAAAAATAAAATTAGTAAGAATATTGTTGTTCATATACCTGTCATTTTTTTCTACTTGAAAAGTGTTTTCCAATAATTTGTTACTTTCACTCAATTGAGTGTATTTGTTCTCCGATCTCCATGGTTCTTCTGTTTCCTAATCATAACTGGTATCATGTCAGAACCTTTCACGTCTGATTTAATTGATGTAATTCTTTGACCCTAGAAACCAAACGTCATTTACAAAGAAATTGCTTTGTAAAAACCCATCAGGCAATAGCCATTACCTGCTATTTACAGCCTAGATACTGCCATTTACAAATGTAGATACTAGAATCACCTGAGAATTCCTTAGCTTTAAGGTCATATACAAACACACAGCAAATCTGGGAATTAAAACATTTTTGCCACTGTAATATCCTCCAAAGGCAATGCAGTGATGATGGGTTTGGAAAGCAACTGGAGACCAATGGGGAGGGAAATAACAATGGAAAATGCCCAAATTATTAAGTCAATGCATTGAAAATTTCCTCAGTCTCTGTGCATAACATCTGAATTTGCAGAATAAGTGAGGTTAAGTGCAGTTTAGAAAACAGAGGTTCTTCCACCTGTAGGAGGTTAGACTACAAAAAGCTGCTGCATTCTTTTGTCCATAAATCCAGAGAGACTAAGAGGCAGTTAAGTTTACAGGCGTTTAGCTGATTAAAAGCATAAGCTCTGGAGCCTGAGTGCCTGGGTTCAAAACCTGGTTCCACCACTTTGTGACCTTGAGCAAGTTATTGAGCTTCTCTACCTCAAGTTTTCTCTGTTTGTACCTATCTCATAGTATAGTTTTGAGAGTTCATAAGAAATACATGCAAATAGCAATGTAAGTCAACCATTTGAAGAATAAAAACTGGCCAGGCATGGTGGCTCATGCCTGTAATCCCAGCCCTTTGGGAGGCTGAGGTGGGCGGATCACAAGGTCAAGAGATGGAGACCATCCGGGCCAACATGGTGAAACCCCATCTCTACTAAAAATACAACAATTAGCTGGGCATGGTGGCATGCACCTGTAGTCCCAGCTACTCGGGAGGCTGAGGCAGGAGAAACACTTGAACCCAGGAGGCGGAGGTTGCAGTGAGCCAAGATCATGCCACTGCACTCCAGCCTGGTGACAGAGCGAGACTCCATCTCAAAAAAATAAAAAAGTAAATAAAATAAAAACTAATTATTCTGATCTTTTCTTATTATCATGAACATCTGTTCTCCAAATAACCCATTTTCTAGAGTGAAAAATATGTTGAGGTAGGTGCCTTCCACTTTGATAATTTCTACCTGTATCATCAGGTATTCCTCGGCTCTGTGGCAACCCATCCCTATCCTTGTTGCCTGCACACATGGTCTGCCTTGGGCAGATACAAAGGTTGGGGTATTGGACCTATTGAATTTTTCCTTATTATGGCAAAGTTGCATCAGGAGCACTTTCATTGTGGTTTGGTTCTAAAAAAAACTCCAGGAATGCTTCTGAATTTACATTATAATATTTGGCATCTCATACTGGTTCCAATATTTTGGCCACACACACAAAATGTTTTCATTTGTCAATCACTTCCTTGTTTAACTAAAGAACTATTAGGAATCTACTTTAGGACCACATTCTAATGCTGCCAAACAGCCCACCCCTGGGCTGTAAAATAACCTGCAATCCAACCCACCCCTCCACCTCCACCCACAAATCAAAATGCCTGCAGTCTCCAGTGCAGAACACTAAGAGGGGCCTTCTTATATTTGATATCAAGCATTTTCTTTCACTACACACGTATAGAAGTATAAAAGAGCACTACATCCTTATTAAAGGAATCCATCTTCCTTTTTCTTTCACCCTTCTCCCAGTACAATGCTGTGTCACCAAATGCTGCTTCTGTTAACCCTGCCATTAAGGGAAAGAGATGTATTTATTATTATTATTATTATTATTATTATACTTTAAGTTTTAGGGTACATGTGCACAACATGCAGGTTAGTTACATATGTATACATGTACCATGTTGGTGTGCTGCATGTTCCCATTCATAGGTGGGAATTGAACAATGAGAACACACGGACACAGGAAGGGGAACAACACACACCGAGATGTATTCTTTTTATGTTTGTTTGTTTGTTGTTTTTGAGATGGAGTCTCCCTGCAACACCCAGGCTGGAGTGCAAAGGCATGATCTTGGCTCACTGCAACCTCCACTTCCTGGGTTCAGCCTCCCGAGTAGCTGGGACTACAGGCACGTGCCACCACACCCGGCTAATTTTTGTATTTTTAGTAGAGAAAGGGTTTCACCATATTGGCCAGGCTGGTCTCGAACTCCTGACCTCAAGTGATCTGCCCGCCTCGGCCTCCCAAAGTACTGGGATTACAGGCACGAGCCACTGTACCCGGCCAAGAGAAGTATTCTTTGCATCCAAATGCATTCCTCCTTTTCCTTTATAGATACCGATTATGTCTAGTTAAAAGCACTATTAATACTATTCTGCAGGCAGAGTGTGGGTTGATCTGGTTGTCTAAGAACCATGAATAAAAAGATGTCTATAGGAAAACTTCCTCCAAACAATAACTTCCTCCTTACAAACAAGCTTTGGGAATGAAAGTTACCTCTACACTAGCTTCAGCCTCAAGGATGCTGCCTTTACCTGTAACAGCTGTTAAACTTTAGTGAGGTCAGCTGCTTTCCTCTTGTTTGAGAAGGGCCATCTCGGAGAGTGAAGAACACAGCAACAGGCTATCTATCTCTCAACATGCTGTGACATACAGCTGTCGTCTGCACTGGCCTGAACTGGACCTGTGGCAGCTCTGGGCAGGTTAATCATCTGGCATCCCTTGGAATGGATTTTCATGAATGATTTTTTCAAGATACATTTAAGATAAAAGTTGAGTATTACTCTGAAGGAGACTCAAAGAGAAAAACCACCGGTGGTATTGTCGGAGGCGTTTAAACCAGAACGACTCCATCTTGAGCTGGGGCTGGGTAAAATGAGGCTGAGACCTGATGGGCTGTATTTCCAGGAGATTAGGCATTCTTAGTCACAGGATGAGATAGGAAGTCAGCACAAGATACAGGTCACAATGACCCTGCTGATAAAACAGGATAAACAAAACCCACAAAAATACAAGATGGCAATGAAAGTGACTTCTGGCCATTCTCATTGTTCATTATACTATAATTATAATGCATTTACATACAAAAAGACAATCCTACCAGCACCATGACACTTTGCAAATGCCATGGCAGCAACCTGAAGTTATCCTACATCCCTACATTGTCTAAAAAGGGGAGGAACCCTCAGTTCCAGGAAATCCCTGTTCCTTTCCTAGAAAACTCATGAATACGCCATCCCTTGTTTAGCACATAATCAAGAAATAAGCATACATATACTCAATTGAGCAGCCAGTGCCACTGCTCTGACTATGGACTAGCCAGTCTCTTGTTTCTTTACTTCTCTAATAAACTTGCTTTTATTTTACTGTATGGACTCGCCCTGTTAAATATAGTGAACTCCATGTTGCTCTTCAAAGAATCAGTTTGTTAGTATGTTCAGCTCTCTTATTCTTTGTTCTCCATTATAAAGTTTAACTTCCTGGTTCTCTTCACCTCCTTACTTCTTGTTTCAGTAAACAACTTTCCCACCAGTTCTAATCAGTAGTTCACATCTGTTCCCTAGTCACTTGGTCTGTCCTGACTCATCCCAGTCACCTGCTCTGACCTGAATCATCCTGAGTCACCTGTTCTGTAACCGTCCTTCCCGCCAAACTACTCACCCCACGACTCCAGCTCGTGCCCCTGATCCCTTTAAAATAACCAATCAGAATTAGCTTAGACTGTGCGGTCCAACCCTAGCCAATAGGGCAACGACAGAGCAGTAGAGGCTACCTGCATCAGGAATAAGAACGTCTTCCCCTCCCTTGTTCAGGTGTGGTCTTGCCATTACTACATCTGTGAGTCACACACTTCTATAGAAGTAAAAATTGCCTTGCTGAAAAAATTAAATTTATGTTTGAGTGCTATTTCTTTTGCAGCACCAAAAATTTATTTATAACAGCTCCGAATTCTTTCTTGTGTAAGATCCAAGAACCTTCTCTTGGAATCTGGATGGGGACCCTTTTCTAGTAATAGTATTGTCCCAATTTGTATGCCCCATCACAAATTAAAAGCCCTGCAGTTAACTGGACCTGCTTTTTTTTTTTTAGATGGAGTCTCACTCTGTTGCCAGGCTGGTGTGCAGTGGCATGATCTCGGCTCACTGCAATCTCCACCTCCTGGGTTCAAGCCATTTTCCTGCCTCAGCCTCTGGAGTAGCTTGGATTACAGGCACACACCACCATACACAGCTAATTTTTGTATTTTGAATATAGACAGGGTTTCACCATGTTGGCCAGGATGATCTTTATCTCTTGACCTCATGATCCACCCACCTTGGCCTCCCAAAGTGCTGGGATTACAGGCGTGAGCCACCAAACCTGGCCTGGACCTACTTTCTTTAAAAGGTACTCTGTGATCTACCACTGAGCTACAATCCATTGGCTGTATTCTTGGTAATGTTAGCCTGGGTGTACAGCTGACCCTCACTTCCACTCCTGGTTAGAAAGCCTCATTTAGCAGTTGGGTGACTGTGGAGCCCCGAGCTAGAGACAGCAGGCCTATATTCAATTTCCACAGGGGGTAATGAAGAGGGGAAACCAAACAGACTATAATTAGCTATTGGTTTCTTTCTGAAGATTTTTATCAAGATTCGGTTTAAGAAACAGTCTTTTTAAACCTAAATTAGTCCTCAGAGAAACCCATGAAAATCTGAAGGCACAATAAGAATACCTGGAGCCTAGTAATTCTCGGCAGTTCCATTCCAGGTTCTGTTAGGGTGTTTTAAACTACAGTGAAGAGCTCTTTCCATTAAATTGAACAGTAAAAGCTTCACACAGTGCTTCTTAAGCATTCACTTGCATTGGAATCATCTTGAGTGTTTGTTAAAACACAGATTGTGAATCCCCAAACCCAGAGTTTTCAATTCAGTAGCTCTGGAATAGGAACTGATAATTAGCGTTTGTAACAAAGTTTCTAGGTGCTGCTGATCAAGATAATGTATTTCTCTACCATTTTAGCTAACATCCGTCAGAACTGTAAGATGATAATTAGTGGTTTAATATTTGTCTTCTCCTTCAGAATGTTAAGTTTCTTGAGGGCAGGAATTGAATCCATCTTGTTCACTACAATAACCCCAGTTACTTCTATGGTGTCTCCAATATTTATTTGTTAAATGAATAAATGTTGTAATATTGATTACTCTGCTGTCTGCTTCCATCTTTCTTAAAATCATATTTTTCTTAATAAGAATGGCAGTTATAATAACAAGAACTAATGATCATTAAGCACTTAAAACATACTAGAAATTAGGCAAGTTTTGACAGCCATAGTCTCATTTAGTATCACAACAATCTTCTGAAGATTTGTAGCATTGTTCCCTGTTTCACAATTGAAGAAACTGAGATCCAGGGAAATGAAGTAACTTGAGACAGGTCCCATTACTGGTAGGTTACAGATCCAAGATTTAACCCAGGCAGTCTGACTCCAGGTTCTTAAGTACTGTATCACTGTGCTTCCTGTATACATCCTAGTAAAAATTACTATATGTTGTCCATGATCTGCCCCTGTTTACTTCTCAACTCTCCTTCACGCTTACACCCAGTGGCCCAGCCATACCATGGTGCTGTACCATGCGTTTTTTACTTTTAATGTTTTTTCCCTCATTTTTGGTCTAGAAAACATCTACTTATCTTTCAAGACTCAAGCATCTTGTAACTGCCTAACAGGTTCTCCTTGCCCACTGCCTAGACAGAGCTGATTTCTCAAGACAGGGCAATTGCAATAGAGAAAGAGTTTAATTCACACACAGCCAGCTGTATGGGAGACTGAAGTTTTATCATTACTCAAATCAGTCTCCTTGAAAATTCAGGCATTGAGGTTTTTAAGGATAATTTGGTGGGTAGCAGGTCAGGAATAGGGGAGTGCTGATTGGTTGGGTCAGAGATGAAATCATAGGGAGTTGAAGCTTTCCTTTTGTGCTAAGTCAGTTCCTGGGTGGGGCCACTGGACTAGATGAGCCAGTTTATCAATCTGGGCGGTGCCAGCTGATTCATCAAGTGCAGGGTCTGAAAAATATCTTGAGCATCAATCTTAGGTTTTACAATAACGACATTATCCATAGGAGCAATTGTGGAGGTTCACAACCTTGTGGTTTCAGGCTGCCTGACTCCTAAACCATAATTTCTAATCTTGTGGATAATTTGTTACTCCTGCAAGGCAGTCTAGTCCCTAGCCAAGAAGGGGGTTTGTTTTGGAAAAGGGCTGTTATCATCTTTGTTTCAAAGTTTAACTATAAACTAAGTTTAACTACAAACAAAGTTAGTTTGGCCTATGCCAAGGAATGAACAAAGACAGGTTGGAGGTTAGAAGCAAGATGGAGTTGGTTATGTCAGATCTCTTTCACAGTCATAATTTTCTGTTATAATTTTTGCAAAGGCAGTTTCAACCTTAAACTCTATAAAGCTTTTTCTGACTGCCTTCTGCCTGACCCCATTAGATAGGCTTGATCACTTCCCTGTCTATACCCTCCCTGTGCCCTATTCATCTACAACATTTTATTGCTTTTTATTGCACTATTGTTGGTCTGTTCTAGACCTTGCTCCACAAAGTCAGGGACTGGATAGGTCTTAATTGATTTTTGTATCTTCAGAACTTAATACAGATCTTCCTAGTGGGCATTAATAAATATTGCATACAATTCCCTTATTCTCATAATATTTATAATCTTTATATAAAATAAAAACATGCTTCTTTCTGATATGTAAGCTCTTATCACACTAAAACTTACCCCTTTTAGCATTTTAAATTTTAATCTCTCTTGTTCTTATGTCTAGAGGTTCTATTTAGTTTTTTCAAAATCTACACAGTCTTAAATTTATTATGTTCAGATTTGGGTAGCTAATTTTGTCTTATTTGTATGTCTTGATTCTTCTTCATGGTGATTCATTTCCTTGTGCAGTTTGTAATTTTTTAATTTGTGAACTCATCGTCTGCAGGGCTTATGTTTCACTAGAGATCTTGATTGCTCTGGATGTGGGAGAGGAAAAAAACACTTTTGAGTCCTTTCAGATTTGTTTCCACTGGGGATGTCAAGTCGTTGAATAGTGTAAAACCAGTGGAGGAGACATTCAGACCATAGCAACAGGTGAAAGATCAAATATCTACTAAAGAATTCTATGCCCATAACAGAAATTAAGCATCTTTTCTTTATTGATCCATATTTTTATACTCTAAGTTTTCCATGGGGTAAAACCATGTCCAAATGCAGCATGCTGTGAGATATCTGGGTGCCATGTAACAATAACAAAGCCCATGTATGAAAAGAAGTTATGTTGTCCACATGGAATGGGCCCCTCAACATATCCAGTCCAGGGACCATGGGTATTCTAAAAGAGCAAGAGTGAGAATCAAATCCCAAATAAGAAAATTCACATAGCTCACCTTCTTTCCACTGCTTGAAATCTTTTCTCTTATTGAATCCCTTTGGTTCTTGAAATGTTTGGTTTTGCGTATTGGCTTTTTTTAAATTTAGGCTTTTTAAAAAAATTAATATATTGTCTCCAACTGTTTTGCTTAATTCTGACTATAATCCATTTGGGCACAGGTTCTGGAAATTTTTCATCACCTTGAAACCCTCAAGTGAGAATAAGCAGCATTCTGTTAGCTAGACCCCAATGGGCCCCATCCCCAGTCTTCCTTATATGAAAGGAGATCAAACCCTTTAAATCCTTTAACATCAATGAAATACTGACAGAATGGATACTGTGAAGGTATATACAATTTCTACACTAAATATTTTATCTTCACACTAGATACAGGGAAATTCTACTCGCCACTCCCTGCCCCTACCAGGCAAAAAAAACAAAAACTAAAGCCAATCAAAAGTGTGACTAGCTTCAGATTTCATTACAGTTGGGGGAAAATGAAAATATTTACAAATGGAAATCAGAAGCATAAGCACTCCTGAGTATTAGCTTCAAAACATCTTGCTAATTAGGCAGCTTTTGTCATCTCCTTACCTTAAGTCAGTGTATGCAAGAGCAATCTATGTAGAAGCACTTGTTTTTATGGGATTTTTTGTTGGTAGTAAAACATGTTTGTGTCAAAATGCAGTATTTAAGGTTATCTTCTCATTAAATATGACACATGTCACAGCATGATTTCCAGCAACAAGGGAGAGTTAATGCAAATAGTTTAATATTACCATGTCTGTGATGTGTTCCATTAGTGTCACAGTGTGTTGGGTTAAATATACTACTAGCCTGTTATATCTCCATTGTCCCTTTATCCTCATGGGCTACTGCACCCAAATGAATGAAAGTGTCACCAGCTGTGATGTGAGTAAATGTAGGGATTGGAAACCATTCTTTTAACCTGTTATTATTTTTTTGACCAGTAAAAAGCACTCAAAAAGCTTAGATTAAGCAATTGGCAATTCAACTGTTGACAATGCACCGTGTTCAGGGAGCAGAGGTGGGTTAGAGGATTCTACCGTACTGTGATAATCTTCCTGATGTTCTCACATGGCCCTGTTTGACGGAAGCTGCTAAAGACATCAGTTTGGGACATAAAGGTCGTTTGTCTTTCGTTTTGCCTCCTATCCAGGCACCTATCCTTCTGATAATTTGGCTTCTTCTTTGGGGGCTGTCCGACTTTGGTCAGTAAGTGCAGTCTGAGAATCTGAAACATGTGTGGGGAGAGAAGTGGAAGGTCAGAGACCATGACAATCTCATCCAGCAGGAGTTCACTTCAGTGCAACTACTGGGGGCAGTGAAGGACGTTGATGAATGTTAGCATGGCTGCTCCTGAAACCAAATGCTTTCATTGGGATATAATATTGCTTTTTTTCCATGACTCTGCAGGGTTTCTGTGGCACGGGGCTTTGTTTGAAAATTCAAAGAATTCTCCAATGGAAAGCTTGGCTGTTCTAAAAAATAATCAATTAAAAACCCAAGTGCTTTAGACACTATGAAAGCAAGTCACAAATATTCCTAGTTTGCATTAGAAAAAAAGGGAGAGAGCGTGAATGTTTTTTAGTACCAAGGACAGCGACAGCTGTCACCTAATGGGGTGAATTCTTCTCACAAAGAAACTCTGAGCAGTGGAAAATGCCAAGGTCTATCATTGTGTTAGCAGGTTAAACCAAAATATAATATGTTCTAAATATTTTATCGTATGATTGGTTTGATTTGATTGCTTTGTAGGGGCTGCAGAGATGTGGAGAGAAAGGTGACTGCCTTTCTTTAGGTGCTGTAGTCTTATCAGTTATGTTAGAATTTCCACCATTTGATCCTACCGACTTCCGAGAAAGGTTTTCCCAAAGTGTAATATGTTTTGTTTTTACTTATGCATTGGGTATATCATCCTCATCTAGCTGTCTCATTCGTCACTGCACCAACTTTATCAACACCTGGAAATAACATTATGCACACTGTAGTCTTCTCTGTAGTCTTCTGTAGTCTTCTGTAGTCTTCTCTAGACGTGAATGGTGAGAAACATTCTTTCTGACAAATCTCTTCAGAAAATAAGCATGGAATATATCACCTTTGCCTGGAAGGTGAAAGAGGTTGGGAAGAGGGCCCTGAGCTGTATGTTCTAGTCAAGCTTTGCTCCTGCCATGGGAGGTGAGGATGCTGCAGAACCCTGGGAAAAAAATGGCCCTTGCCTTGAGCAGAAAATGTGGCTCTAGCCCCAGAAAGCAGTCCCTCACCACACACTGCACCAGCTCTGCTTTCTCACAAGGCAGACAGGGAAGTCAACAATAATCATAATAGCTGACATTTATTGAGTATTTAGGATGTGCCAGGCACTCTAGTGTTTTGAGCATACTAACCCATTTAATCCTCACAACAACCTTTCTACAGATAGAGCAACTGAGGCATATAGAAGTTCAGACATGCATCCAGGCTTACAGAGCTGGTAACAGCAAAATGGCCATTTGAATCCAAGCAGTCTGCTCCAAGCTGTTACTCTTCAAATCTTACTGCATCTGCATTGAATGTCATCATCAATGTGGAACATAGAGGTGCCAAAAAGAAAGGTCATGAATTAATCTAGTATTTTGAAAATACACATCAAGTACTAGATATATTAACAAATAATAGCACCTAAGAAAAACAATAAAGACCCTTGACCAACAGAATGAGCCAGGTAAAACAATATTGTCATTGCTGTTGTGTGTGTATATGTATGTTTAAAAGAGAAAGATGTGGTTCAGTTCTTGTCACATTTGTTTTCCAGTATAGTCTCAATTTTCCTTTACAATGGACCCTTAAGTAAGAGATGACAGCTGACATTCAATCAGTTTTATACTCATTAGGAGACTTTTCCCCTTTCCTTTCACTTCATTTTGCATATTTATTTGCATATATCTTCATAAGCAATGAATATGTGTCTTTTCCTTAGACCCAGTTATTTTCTTTTTTGTGAGACAGGTATTGCTCTGTTGCCCAGACTGGAGCACATTGACACAATCATGGCTCGCTGCAGCCTTGACCTTCAGAGCTCAAGCTATCTTCCCACCTCAGCCTCCTAAGTAGCTGCAAGTACAGGCACACACCACCATGCACGGCTGATTTTTTTTTTTTTTTTTTTAGAGACAGGGTTTTGCCACATTGCCCAGGCTGGTCTCAAACTCCTGAGCCAAAGAAATCCGCCTGCCATGGCTTCCCAAAGTGCTGGGATTACAAGTGTCAATCACTGCGCCCAACCAATGACCCAGTATTATTTTTATCTCTGTTTATTCTCTATCATTGAATTGCTTTCTTTTAAAGGGCTGATTCTTTATTTCTCCCATAGCTCACCTCTTGGTGGTTGCTTCTTCTAGGCATCATTTTAGTCACTGTCAGAAGATTTCTTTTCGGCTGTGTTGAACATTTGAACTCAGGCTTCAGGGCCAAAGGTTTTTGGATATTAATTTTAGTGTCTCTACCATTGAATTATTGGGTTGTGCCACCCCCCCAATCATCTGAGGATAAATTACTTGAGATAGAAGAGGGAGAGACAAAGTTCAGATTAGGAATGCTGAGAGAAGAAAAACAGAGGTCTAAGACCGGGGAGAAAAATGTGTTGGAGTGGAGGTCACCAAATGACCTAAGAGACTCAAAGGAGATTCAGTGGAGGTGAACAGGGTGGTGGAAAGTTTCTGCTGATGAGAGAAGCCTATTGCACCCTCCACCTCAATAATACACATCAAGGAACCAGTCCAATCCCTTTGACTACATGGGGTTCCAGGACCTACAAATATCAGTACTGTATTTGGTTTGGAAGGAAGAAGCAAACATCACCAGGGAAGCAAGACTGACTACATAACTTGTGGGTCCTGGTGCAAAACAAAAACGCAGAGATTCCTGTTTAAAAAATTATTAAGAATTTCAAGATCACAACAACAGAGCTTTACATCAAGCTTGGGGCCCTTCTAAGCACAGGCCCTGTGAGACTGCACAGGTTGCAAGACCGTGACGATGGGCTTGCTGGGAAGTTCCTATGCAAACAGAGCAATCTGTCTCTGCTGAAAAGTCTTTTATTTCACAATTAATAATTGGGTTTTGCCTGTGAGTCCAATAAGGGAGAATACACGTGATGATGATAGAAACTCTGTTGAAAAACTTGAGGTAAAATATGAATTTTACAAGCAACTGTCAGAACACACAAAAAAATCATGTGATAAAGTTGTACAAGCAGTTAATAATCTTCCTAGCAGCAGAAATCTACCATCTCTGTCT
Organism: Pongo abelii; assembly: GCF_028885655.2. NCBI lineage: Eukaryota > Metazoa > Chordata > Mammalia > Primates > Hominidae > Pongo > Pongo abelii. The sequence continues at coordinate 88,844,861 of NC_071990.2, read as the reverse complement.
GTGTGTGTATGTTTGGAGATAACTCCAAATTGAAAGATATCTCCCTTGAGGACACTGAGTTAAATTCCAGGGTAGAAAGAAAGAAAAAAAAGGCAAGCATAATTTTGAGAGATTAGATGAAAAAGAGGAGTTGCTAGAGAAATGGCCAAGAAAGGGTGTGTATGTCCTGGTATCATGTGCATGTGAGTTATGTGAGAGAAGGAAAAAAGAGAATTATAAAAAATGCAGCTATGTAAGCCAACGTAAAATTAGTATAGCTTAAGGAATCAAAACAAATATTTAACTGCAAATGAGATTCTTAGGAAGAAAAATGTTTGATCTGTTGAGTATGTAGAAGCAGGGGTTGTGGGAAGGATGGGCTGGAAAGGCTCTGATTAATCAGCTTGGAAATCCTCAAATTAGTAACTAATGAAAAACAAATTTGCTTTTTTCTCTCCTCATTAATTTGTATTATGTGAAGGAAATTACTTTGACAATAAACAGTTAAGAACTGAACATTTTGTTAAAACAGAGGATACAACTGTATTATTAAATAAGTACACAGCAGTTCCTCTCAATTAGTTACTGTTTATAAAATGCAGTGAGACTCCTGGATGCAGAGTGCTCTGTAACTGTATATTATTATAGTTCTGATGGTGGTTAAAATACACATGCTACACAGGAATATGTGTATGGGAAAGCCACCGTGTACATTTAAAAAGATGACAAAGATGATTGTTTCCTGGCTGAAAGGAAAGCCTCCCCTGAGAGAATGACATATGAACATGCTAGTTCTGCACAATGCATCTCTATGGGCTGTGCTCTGGGGTCAGTTAGGGCCAACAGAGGTCAGAGAGAACTGGTTAACAGCTATTCTTTACAGTGTTACCTCGTGCTCAGCACCTGAATGAAACTGACAGGGATTCTGATAAATGCACCAGGAGGACAGGAAATCTGGTTAGTGTCACTGGGCTGCTGGTCACCTGGGGAGGCCAGAAAGGGAAACTACTGTAGACTCCTAGAATCTAGGCTTTGAAAAGCCCTGAAAAGAATCTGGAGTCCCCCCCGGAAGGGCTCTAAGTATATCTCTAATAATAAAACACCAAGAGGATCAGGATGAATGGGGTACAGAAAAAAGATGCAGGCAGATGGGAGAGTCTGCAGGAGCAAGTGGACACAAAGGTAATTTTGCCTTCGAAGAAAGGTGTACTTTTGGAATTGTGCTCTCTCACTCTCTCGCGTGCGCCCTCTCACTCTCTCTCTCTCGGTCTCTCTGTCTCTTGCTCTCTCTCTGTGTGTATGTGTGTGTATTGTGTGCGTAGTATGAACTGTAGGTTTTGGCAAGAACTTGCCTTCTTTGGAAACTAGGCCTAAAGACAACATGAGGAGATTTGGCCTGTTGGTTTCATGGGGATAAAAGGAAACAAACAAATGAAAGCATAAAGTTGAACATAGGCAGAAGTAAGCTCGAGGCATTTGTAGAGAAAGGAGTTCAGCAGTTGTCAGCAGTCAAGCTAAGGAACCGATAATCAGGACTTTTAAAAGGCCAAACAATTTTATGCCAATAGCTGCAGGATTACAAGGCAACATAAAATTATTGACTCACATGGTTGTCACCCAAACCCTTTTCCTTTGCATTTGGGTAAAAGGACTCCTTTTGAGCTGGCCTGAGCCCATGCTGTTTTGCATTAGGAAACATGGTTGCACGATCAAGGATGGTTTCATTTTGGATTAACACTGGCAGGGCTCTGAGCACAGCAGTTGACACTGATGGGGCTTTTATCCACAACAGGTAGCTGAGTGAGCAGGCTGACCACTCGCAGGTGGCCATTCCCCAGGGATCTGCAACTCCTTGTGGGCCAGCCTTGGGGTGTTCTCTAGTCAAAACAAGAAACATAAATGTATCCCTGCTGCAATCTAATGCTCAAGGTGAAAATGTAAAGGAGGAGGCTATGAATAATGAAGTTGAGATTGGGAAGTCAGGTAACAAAGTGATGGAAAGAAAACTAAAAGATTGATATGGGCTGTACAACCAGTTACTCTCTAGATCTCTTCTACTCTGAGGTTTCATCATTCCATAATTTCCTGAGGTATATAGAGAAAAATATGCAAGTGTTTAAAAAGCAAAAAAAAAAATAAGAAAAGTCAGAAATCTCTTTACTGATAACCCCACTGAAACAGGCTGTCTGGCTTCCTGTTGTGATCTGGTCTAGAGGAGAAGAACAAAAGCCCCTTACTGAAGCTCTAGCTTACCTAACTTTCAGCCAATCAGCAACAAAAGACCCTAGGAACTGTAAAACACAAGTTCCTGTTTCAGCAGGGTAGGGACTTTCCTGAAGCCCCGCATGCATAGTTAGGACTCAAACTCAATCTATAAAGACATTTTCAAGATAGGGAGGATTTGTACACGTAAAAGGAAGAAAATGGAGCTAGGAAGAGAAAGGGTGGTGGGTCACTCAAGTAGAAGGCAGTCAGCCGGAACATGAAGGAATATACGGAGCTTTGAAAATAAGGGTCTGAATCCTCTGGGTCAACAGAATATGGAAAGAGCATGAGTGGAGAGATAGTGGACTGAATGTTTGTGTTCCCCCCAAGTTTACATGTTGAAACCCTGATGTCCAATGTAATGATATTTAGAGATGGTGCATTTGGGAGGTAATTAGGTCATGAAGGTGGAACCCTTATGATGGGATTAGTGCTGTTATAATAAGAGACACTAGAGAAAGTGCTTGCTCTCTTTCTCTTTCCACCATGTGAGCACACAATGAGAAGATGGCCATCTGTATTCCGGAAAGAAGACCTTCACCAGAACCTGACCATTCTGGACCCCTGATCTTAGACTTCCCAGCCTCCAGAACTATGACAAATAATTTCCTCTTGTTTAAGCCATCCAGTCTTTGGCATTTTTGTTACAGCAGCCTGAGCAAACTAAGACAGATAGGTACTGCAGATCTGGCCTGTTTAGCCAATTATAACTGGACTTACACAAATTACACACTCTGGGAAAGAGGACTTCTGCTACAGACATACATACGTTAATTCATTAATTCATTCTCTCTCTCTCTCTCACACACACACACACACACCCCACCCCCATATACATATACCACACAAAAAGACCTGCTCCCACCAAAACTTTTATTTTTTATTTTGTTATTTTTTATTTTATTTATTTATTTATTTATTTTTGAGACGGAGTCTCACTCTGTTGCCCAGGCTGGAGTGCAGTGGCGCAATCTCAGCTTACTGCAAACTCCGCCTCCTGGGTTCATGCCATTCTCCTGCCTCAGCCTCGCAAGTAGCTGGGACTACAGGCGCCCACCACCATGCCCAGCTAATTTTCTGGATTTTTAGTAGAGACGGGGTTTCATCTTGTTAGCCAGGATGGTCTCGATCTCCTGACCTCATGATCCACCTGCCTCAGCCTCCCAAAGTGCTGGGATTACAGACTTGAGCCACCGCGCCCAGCCTAAAACTTTTAAAATGAAAGCTGTGCTTTGTCAGGCCAGGTGTGGTGGCTCACACCTGTAATCCCAGCACTTTGGGAGGCCGAGGCGGGTGGATCACAAAGTCAGGAGATCAAGACCAACATGGTGAAACCCTGTCTCTTCTAAAAATACAAAAATTAGCTGGGTGTGGCGGCACATGCCTGTAGTCCCAGTTCGTCCGGAGGCTGAGGAAGAAGAATTGCTTGAACCTGGGAGGCAGAGGCTGCAGTGAGCCAAGATTGTGCCACTGCACTCCGGCCTCAAAACAAACAAACAGCCTCTCAAAACAAAAAACAAAAAAACAAACAAACAGAAAGTTGTGCTTTGTCAACCTGTAGAAGATAGAAAATTAGATTTCTGGCTCTCTGGGTTTCCTTCATCTAAAGACATCGGTGTCAAAACCTCCCACTGGTATAAATGCCCCCCCACCCCTTCGCTCTTGTCCTTCAACACAATTAAAGTCCTAAGACACTGCCTTAGGAAATAAAGGAAGACTTGTCTTTCTCCTGCACCCCAGGGAGTGCAAAGCTAGTTTTGACCTGACATAAAGGAGAGGATCCAGTTCTTGAGATCTGACTAAGCTAGGTGCCCTCTCTCTAGTAAACACTATCTATGTGGCCACATCAAGATATACTAGAATTTTCACTAGAGGGGAGTTTATTGCTGTTGCAACTGTAAGGCTGTTTAAGTATTTTTTCCACTCACAAATATGGCTGAGATAGGCTAGAAGACTCTTTGGCAGATTTGAGTCTAGAGATCTAGAAAAAACAAATGGAGGCAGCCTATGGATATATGATAAAGGATATTCTGAGAATAAGGTGCCATTTGGCAGAAAAGGCCAGGCAGGGAACGGAAAGGAGCTGTGAAGCAGATCTAGATTAGAATTCTGCTCTTTCAACTTGGTATTTGTGTTGCCTTGGGCCAATAACTTGCTTCCTTTATGCTTCAGTTTCCTCATTGATATCAAAAGATTAATAATTCCTAAAGAGTTGCCTGAGTCTTGGAAGGAAGAACATCTGGCACATAGTAGGTGCTCAATAACTATTGTGCAGAAAGTGGAGCAGCCAATAAAAGGTGAAGGAACCACAGTGAGGGAAAGGTGTCTTCAGTGAAATTCTGCTGGCTGAATCATGAAAACCAGAGGAAAGAAAGATAATGTCCACACAATTTAGGTTGGGTAAACATGAATTTGATGTAGACGATAATAGAAAAAAGTCAGTGAAGTGCCCAGAGGAGTGGAAAAACATGCCCACACATTGGCATAGCAGCAAGTACTAACGTATGATTGGAGGTTCTGAGAACTCTGGCTACATTGGTTTTAAATAATTTGTACGTTGTTAAATTATTTGCAAATGGCTGAGACAACAGAAGTGTTTTGGTGCTTGCATTCATGTGCCTTTGGCAATCTTTCCAAAACTTCCTGAAGAAGGACAGATGCAGTCAGGGAGGGCTAAAGAGGAAAGGAGCAGTTACCAGATGTGTGGCTCCTAAGACACAAAAAGACAATGTAGCCATGAGCCATGGCAAGACAGGGAATAGAGTCACATTGACTTGCATTGAAGAATCAATCTTGGCTGTGAGCCTTAAAGACCTTGGGAGACAATTAGTCACCACATACTATTTAATAATGCACAGAAAACTTGGAACAAAATCAATTCAGCAGTGGAAACTGGCCAGTTACCTGGAGAATCATGAAGTGAGGCATGCTTCTTATTCAAAAAGCAGCTGATGTTATTCTCCAAAAGCCAGGCACAGGCAAGGAGAGGCAATTAAATTTTTCTATGCCCTCTGGAGACTGTTGCAAACTCTTTGGCTAACTTATTCCTGTAATTTGCTGAAAGCATTGCTAATATATTTCATTTATAACTGACTCTATACATCATAGCTCCAACAGTGGGCATTGCTTAAAACTCACACAGATACACAGGCACACAAACACATACCAGGTTGCATACACACATGTATACCCTAGGTATGCTAGAAATACATTTTGGAAAGATAGGGAAGGGATTTAGAATACACAGAGGAGAAGAAACAAGGAACTTTCTTTTTTTTTCTTACCTCATATCTCTTCTTTCCCATTTAAGTGGACTTCCCATCCTTCCCCTCATGTAACTTAGTGGAGCGTCTTGGTGAAGTGTGGAGATGTCTAGAGGATCTTCCTCCTTGAATTATTGCCAGGCGTAGGGCTTGTGCCTGATTCTGGCGACCAGCCTACTCACACCAATGTAGAAATTCTTCCAGCGAGAGAAATTCAGTCAACATCTGCCACCACTGCCAGAAGCCATCACTTCTCAGACCCACCCTGACCACTTTTATGTTTATTGTTTTTCTCCCTAGCTAGAAGATAAATAAACTCCATTATGACAGGAATCTTTGCGTTATTTACTGATGTATTCAAATACCTAGATAGTCCCTGGCACATAGTAGGTGCTTAATAAATATTAGTTGAATAAATGAAAGTGCCTAATTAGTGCCAGGCACAGTTCAAAGAGCATTGTTATTTATTTAAGCCTCACTATAACTTGTACTGGTATTATTCTGATTTTACAGACAAAGAAACTGAGGCATAGAAAGCCTAACTAACTAGCCCAAGGTTACTCAACTCCTGAGTAATTGACCCAGAATTCAAACCCATGCAATGTGATTCTACAGCCCACAATGAGCTACCTCTCAGGTGGCCCACTTAGGAGCCCGTGCCTAAAGGGAAAATGTTCTCTTCAAAAGAAGGGAGTATATTTTCTGGCTTGCTCCATAATAAAATGATCTTAGACATTCACAGAGATTCTGTTACTGCAAAGGGATTTTAATAATGCTTTCAGTGTCTTGTAGCTAGGATGAAGATTGAATATGCTAATAACTTTAAATAGCAATTCCATTTACTAAGCATATTAGTCAGTCTCTAAATTCAACAGGTATTAAAATATGCTAATATGGTTACTGAAGAAATTGTTGACCCCAAAGGATTCAATTTGGAGCAGCAAACCAATTATCTCAACCAAAAGTTACCTGCAATTGCCCTGGTTGCTTTTTGATATGTTGATAACTTAAAATGTGAACCATCCATTTATTAATTTCTGCTTGTTAAACTTGAAAAACCTGTGCCATACTTTTTTATTTGCATCAATTAAAATGAGAGGCACTTACAAATCATGGATGTCATTGTATGCTTGTAATTAATCAGATACTGAGAAAAAAGGCCACTAAGATATTAACATTATAAAGCACATCAGTAAATAAGCGAATATCGTGGATTTTAAGGCTAATATTGTAAAACAATAAATATATTCACAAACATGATCACTTAACAATTCAGATCACGTTTAAGGGGAAGAAAACCCAAATTAGCTCTTTCTTATTTTTTCCTATTATAGTATAAGTTATTTCATTTTTCACTTATTAAATAGTTTATACTCTGGGTTGCATTTTATTGCCCCAGTAATGATAGAGCACCAACACTGCAATACAAGGAATCCAAATGTATACTTTTGAGTCTGACTTCTTTTGCTCAACATAATTGCAAGATTCATCTGCATTGTTATGCTGTTATTTATGTTTATGTTATTACGTTGTTATGTTCATTTTACTCACCCATTTTGAGGTATAGCATTCCATTGTGTGACTATACCACCATCTATTTATCATTTTATGTTTGATGTTCATTTCTGTTGTTTCTATCTTGGAGCATTATGAATATACTCCTATAGATATTTTTGTACACATTATTTAGCATACATTTGTATATATTTCCATTGTAAATGTACTCAGCAGAGGAATTTCTGGGTCACAGGTTATTCATATGATTTGCTATAGTTGATGCTGCCTATGCTCAAGAAGCAGTCCCAAGACAAAGATTTGAATGTCAATAGTTTGTTTAGGCAGTGATTCCAGGATGCACTGGAAGTCAAAATGGAGACATAGAAAATGAAAGAAAGCCCTTAAATGATGTATTATCCAGCAAGTTACCACTGTGAGTAACTGGAGCTGAATAGAACATGTCTCAGTTATTGCAGCTGAGAGGTGAAGAAACTAAGGATTCCTCTACCAAATTCCCGTCAATCAATGTCTGGGAAACACACTAGGATGGTGAGAGGGTATATTCTTCAGCATTTCTAGCTTGCCTGCAGGATGATGTGCTCCACAGCCAACACAAATCTCTCAGGCAGAAAGCCAGAGGTGAAGGTTATAGGTAGCCTTTAGCAGGTAGAGCTAGTACTGCAAAGTCAGGGGCTGACAGCATCTACTATAGTAGTTGAGCTCAAAAAAAGAAAGGAAAATCCCCTGGGGCAAAAATGAAGAAAGAAATTTAAGACAGAGCAGTAATCAGTAGATGATACCACGACTCAAATGAGCTTCAGATCAGATGTGGGCACTGAAGGCCAGGGGCTGGGAACAAAAGACATGAGCTTGGGCTTGTGTGAGGTTGGAAATGAATTCCTTGTGTGAAACCTTGAGCCTGAAGAACTGCCCTGTTCATAAAACGGGGGTGAAAAAACTTTGTCCATCAGAAACAAACAGAAGCTTGCTGTTTGTCCAAGGCTTTAGCTGAGGAGGGAGGCCAGTTGTCTACGAGAAATTAAAGTCTCCATGCCTGCACCACATATGGATATGGGTCCTGAACTAATACCATCTTTATGGCATAGGAATATTAAGCCAAAAATTAGCATGAGAAATTGATGAAACTCCTTGGACCTCTGGCAGAAGTGAGTCTGAAATCACTCTATCATTATCAGACAGATTCCTGTTGCAGGCAACTGAGACTCAACCCCACTAGGAAACTCTGGGAGGCAGTACATAACATACCTCAGTGTAGTCCCAACTGAAGGGTGAGGGGCTAGGATATTTACCTATTAACATCCATCAGTCACTGATTGAGGCCATCTCCTAGGGGATATTAACTCCCCACCTCTTTTGGTCTGCCCCATGTGCCGGACAAGCTAGTACTGGCACCTAAAGGAAGTCCTCAAACAAAGTCACTAATATTTTTTCTTTTGGAAACTGTTGGGCTAGAGTGCGTGAAAGTGGTGAATGCTGAGAAGATACAGGCAGGGCACCAACAATGTCTCCTATACTGCCAAACAGTCTACATTTTCACCAACTAGGTAAAAATTCCATGGCTTCATAATTTTGTCAAAAATTGACATTGCTCCCTTTAAAACTTTTAAAAAATATTCTCAGCCGGGTGTGGTGGCTCATGCCTGTAATCCCAGCACTTTGGGAGGCCAAGGCAGGTGGATCATGAGGTCAGGAGTTCAAGACCAGCCTGGCCAAGATGGTGAAACCCTGTTTCTACTAAAAAAAGTACAAAAAATTGCCTGGGCATGGTGGCGGGTGCCTGTAATCCCAGCTACTTGGGAGGCCGAGGCAAGAATTGCTTGAACCTGGGAGGCAGAGGTTGCAGACCACGCCACTACACTCCAGGCTGCAACCATCTATATATATATAACTGCCTATATATGTATATTTTATACATATATATTATATATATATATATAGTATATTCTGGTGAGTGGTCGTTGCTGTATTATTGAGTCCCTATTTTGTATTTCCCTAATGATGACCAATGTTTCCATAGGAGGATGGGCCATTGGATATCCATGATTGTGAAATTGCAATTGAATATACTAAGTCATTTTTCTTTGGGGTCATTCCTATTGACTTGACAGAATTTTTTATATTTTCAGGATATGAGTTCCTTTCAGTCATACTAATTGCAAATATCTCCACCTACTTCGTGGTTTATCCTCTCACTCTCTTAATGGTACCTTTGATGAATGGAAGTTCTTAATTTTAATTTATGCAGTAAATCAATTGTTTCCTTTACAGTGCATTCTGTATTCTGTTTAAGAAAGGTGTGTTTACTTAAAGTCATGAAAATATTTCCCCTTGACATTTAGATCTGTAACCCACCTGGAAGTGATTTTTTTATATATGGTATGCAGGGAGGGGTCAAAATTTACTCTTTTCATTGTAGGTATCCAGTTGGCCCAGCATCATTTATGATGTCATTCTCCTTCCACTGTACTCACCTATAGCTTAAGGAATTCTGATTGGCAGTTATTTTCTTTCAGCACATTACCAATATTTTTCCATTGTCTCCTGGATTTTATCTCTCCTATTGGAAAGTCAGTGGTAAGTCTTATAGTTGTACTTTTCAAGGTAATGTGTCTTTTTTTATTGCAGCTGTTTTTAAGATTTTTCTCTGTCCTTGGTTTTCAGTAATCTTATTATGATGTACCTAAATGTAGTTTTCTTTGTATTTACTTTGTATTGATGCTGCAAATCTAAATGATATCTACATCTGAAAAGGATTTTCTTTAGCATCTGGTAGGCAATTAGAGAGGAGACAATCACCTTAATCCAATCATGGACTGAGCTAACTCATAAGGTCTGGTCTATTTCCAATTTGACCATACTCATAAGTCATACTCATAAGTCACTGACCTTCAGGGTCAGTGAAAGTCTGGGTGTTTTCTAGGGCTTCTTTACTTAGCTGGCCTTGAATTCTAATTGCTATCTTCTCAGTCCTGTTAAACTGCTGAAAGTTCTACTTGTATTCTCTGGTCCTTAACAGCTTCTTTCTTTCTTTCTCTTTTTTTTTTTTTAGCCAGAGTCTTGCTCTGTTCCCTAGGCTGGAGTGCAGTGACAACATGATCTCAGCTCACTGCAAATTCCTCCTTCCAGTTCAAGCAATTCTGGTGCCTCAGCCTCCTGAGTAGCACAGGCTTGTGCCACCACACACAGCTAATTTTTGTATTTTTTTGTAGAGACGGGGTTTCACCATGTTGGCCAGGCTGGTCTTGAACTCCTGACCTCAAGTGATCCACCCGTCTTGACCTCTCAAAGTGCTGGAATTACAGGCATGAGCCACCGCGCCCAGCCTTAACAGCTCTTTTCCACTTGTCTTTTCATTCCCTTCACTAATGCCATTTATGAATCAGCAAATCTCTCAAGGAGAAAAAAATGCAGAACACTGAATTCACTTTGTGCTTCCCTTTTCTTCATAATCTGTAACCCTAAGTCCTGACTACCTTAGAAACTTTCTGGTGGCCTTCAGTGTGTGTGTGTGTGTGTGTGTGTATTTTATCCAGCTTTTCTACTTGTTCTTGGTGGAAGAATTGATCTGCTGCAAGCTAGTTCCTTACGGCCAGAAGCAAAACTCTCACTGGAATTTCATGCAGTAAACTTTGTTAAGAGATATTTTTAACCAGCACTGCCATGCAATTTCAATATAATAGCTGATGTTCCTAATACCAACCTTATGACATTCTGATCCTAATGTGTCTTCTGAATCATCAAAGGTTAAATTAAAATCAGAATAATTTTAGTGTTTGAAACATGTAATGAGTTTTAATCCATTTCACAGGTAATCTATAAATAGTGTATATGAGAATTTGCCTTCAAAATATCTCTGTCAAAGTCATCTCTCATCTGTCTTATGTGGCACAACCCTGAAGAATCAATTCTGCCATATTAGCATTTCAGTGAGTTCAAAGCTACTTCTTAAAAGATGTCTTGGTCCTTTTCTCTGCACTCCAGAACTTTTATGTACAAGAGGGATATTTTCCATCTGGTTAAGCAAAAACTCATGGCAGGCTATTTAGTTTTTATACAAAAATATCATCTTTGCTAGCAAGATGCTTGGAATCTGAAGTGTATGACTCACCTAGTCATGAATTGTTTGCTTTAGAGCTCTTGTTCAAAACCCAGCTGAGACAACTGATATTCAGGAGGAATTGTCTAGGGACACGCCAATCGTTTATTTCTAGCTGTGTGATAGAATTACTTGAAGAATACACACACACATACACACATGTGTATATGTACATACACACACGTATATGTACATACACACATATCTGGGACCCTCCCCAGACTAACTGAATTAGCACAGCTTGGAATTTTTCAGAAGCATTTGCAGTGATTCTAATGGGAAGTCAGGTATTTTAAAATACTTTTTAGATCTCCCTAGAAAACTGCATATCTAAATTATATTAGTTTTGCTCCTGGGAGAAATATCTTTACACAGCTACGATTTAATGTTCTACTGCCATCTGTTATTGAAGGTGAATTTAAGAATATAAATGTGACCAACAGTTTAAATCACCTGTAAAGCACTTTTGGCAATATTATCCACCATGTATTTCAGTATTCCTTATACGAAGGACAGTTTGGACTCACCCAGAATCACTCACATGGCTTCAGATGCCCCTTAAATGTGTATCTTGGCTCAGGCCTCACTCCTGAGCCTATGGCACACCTCTACATGGTTGTGCCACAGGCACTGCATGCCTGACAGGTACAAATGGAGATCACTGTTAATCAGTGTTAAAGATCCCACTCCCATCAGGATCTGTTGTCCCTTTTGATTAATTCAGTGAATGGCATCTCCAACTACCTGGGAAGCATTAACACTGTCCACACTCTCACCCCCACAACCAATCTGGTCTCTAAGTTTTGCCTCCTTGATGTCTCTCACATCCACCCCTTTCTCTAAACCCTTCTATCTTCTGAGTTTGAGCTCATTATTTCTTACCTAGATCCGTGCAAAAGACTTCTAACTGGATTTTTATGGTCATACTCTTTTTAATCCATTTCTAAAATCGGCTTTCTAAAGCAAAAACCTGATTATGTCATTCCCTTATGACCTTCCAATGGCTTCTTCCATGTTTTCAGGGTAAAATTTAAGCTTTTCAGGTTACATGAAAAGCTCTTTATAATCTGCTTCCTGCCTGCTTCCTCATCCTCATCTCACGTCTTGCTTTTGCCACACTCTAGAATAAGCCACATGCTTAAATCCAGGCCTTCCCACCTAAGCTTTTCTACTTTGAAAGCTTGTTCCTTCATGCTTTGCCTGGAAAATGTAGTTGGTCATTTATAATTCAACTCAGGAATCACCTGTTCCTGAAACCTTCCCTGATTGCTATAGGATGGCCGATGGCCTCCTCTTCCATGTTCCCAGAACAGCAATGCTTGCCTGATCACACTATATCCATATTGTCTGTTTACAAAGCTATCTTTCGCTTAATCTGTAAGTTCTTGGAAAGCAGGACACTTGGTCTTATTATTTATATCCCCACTACCCCTCAAAATAATAGGCATGGTACATGCTCACATAAAAAGCGTTTGAATAAACGAAATTTTTAGTATGCTTTTTTTTTCAATGAAATAGAGCTACTCTTCAAAAAAAATTATGATTCTTTTTTTTTTTTTTTAGACAGAGTTTCACTCTTGTCACCCAGGCTGGAATGCAGTGGCACGATCTCAGCTCACCGCAACCTCCGCCTCCTGGGTTCAAGCTATTCTCCTGCATCAGCCTCCTGAGTAGCTGGGACTACAGGTGCCTGCATCACGCCCAGCTAATTTTTTGTATTTTTAGTAGAGACAGGGTTTCACCATGTTTGGCAGGCTAGTCTCGAACTCCTGACCTCAGGTGATCCGCCTGCCTTGGCCTCCCAAAGTGCTGGGATTATAGGCGTGAGCCACCACGCCCGGCCATGATTCCTTTTTGACTTCATTGCCAGGAAGTTTAGAATTAAAGTTTGTTTTCATTGCAGTACCTAGACTTGGACCATAGTTTTTTGCTGTTTTTGTTTGTTTTTCATTTTTTCTTTTTTTTGAGACAGAGTCTCATTCTGCCGCCCAGGCTGGAGGGCAGTGGCACAATCTCGGCTCACTGCAACCTGTGTCTCTTGGGTTCAAGAAATTCTTCTGCCTCAGACTCCTAAGTAGTGTGCCACCATGCCCGGCTAATATTTGTATTTTTAGTAGAAGCAGGGTTTTGCCATGTTGACCAGGCTGATCTTGAACTCCTGACCTCAGGTGATATGCCCACTTTGGCCTCCCAAACTGTTAGGATTACAGGTGTGAGCCACTGTGCCCGGCTGGACTACAGTTTTTAACCACATATCCCATCCTACCCCCAACATTTTCATCACTAGCCTCCTGTTCTTCGACCCTGGCAGAACTCATTTGTAGCTTGCTATTTTATACATTTCTCTGTGGCAATTGGAAGCAGCATAGTATGGACTTTGCAATCAACCAGACTTTGGATTTGAGTTCTGGCCCTATTGTTTATTAGCTGTGTGATGTTACACAAGTTATTAAACATCTCTCAGCCTCAGTTACCTCATTTGAAAAGTGGAGAAAATAATAGCACTTACTTTATGGGGGAGGTGTCATAATTAAATAATACATAGTGCTTACCTCAATGCCACAATAAAAGTTTAGTAAATATCAATTATAATTATTGTTATCAACATTACTAACACAAGGGTCAAGATAACACTGTTTTGGAGCAGCTAGGACAAAGCTTATGCAATTGGAGCAGAGGAAGCCCCTGGAGATGTGGGTGGGGAAGCAGGATGGTAGAAATAAAGCAGAGGCACAAAGAGAAATTGAGTCAAAATTCTTTGTGGCCTCAAAGAGAGAGAAGGGAAGAGAGTAACCTAATTTTTATCTTTGCAGCCCCCAATTGCAATCTCTTGCTTGAATGAGTTTCCAAACTGCAATCTAGTAATTCCGGTATTCCCTCATGAAGGGAAATATTTTAATATAAAAGGGAAAGGGTCAGACATTAAACTTTTTACTTTTTATATTTCTACTGACTGTTATCATTTGTATCTATTAGGCTTTAATCTGTGGACCAATTTTATTTTAACTGACCTCAAACATAGTGACTATATATCCTTCTACAATACCTTCCAGCACACATCCAATGGTTGATGTGAGGCTATTTAAAAAAATAATGAATAATAAACAGAAAAATGAGTTAAGTTTATTTTTGCCGTAACATGAACATTACTGCAGTACATTTTAACATATTAATCATAAGGCAGGATTTGATTATTTAGTATTTCCCAGAAGCAACCCAAAGCATTTATTATTTCATTTTTCAAACTCTCTTTTTTCATTCTATTGAGATTTTTGTTGATATTTTAAAGAAGTCAGAATTACATACATAAATGTTTTTATAAATGATGCATAATTTTGGTGGGGATGTGATTTCCACATATTCTGTTTTGTTTTGTTTTGTTCAAGATGGAGTCTCGCTCTCTCTTCCTGGCTGGATTGTAGTGGCACGGTCTCTGCTCACTGCAACCTCTGCCTCCTGGGCTCAAGTGATTCTCTTGCCTCAGCCTCCCGAGTAGCTGGGATTACCGGCGCCCACCAGTACCCCCAGCTAATTTTTGTATTTTTAATAGAGATGGGGTTTCACCATCTTGGCCAGGCTGCTTTTGAACTCCTGATCTCAAATGATCCGCCTGCCTTGGCCTCCCAAAGTCCTGGGATTACAGGCATGAGCCACTGCGCCTAGCCTGATTTCCATGTATTCTTAACCATATATTTTATTTATGTGTAGCCGTTTGCAATGTTCACAATTATAGAGAAGAAAATGATACATGTATCACAGATACATATTCAAATGGATAATGAACAATCCCTTTGAAAAGAATTCCTAAAAATGATGCATAGGTCATAAACAAAAGTCATTATGCATTATAAAGAGATAATTAAAGAAAAATACATAAGACAAATTAGTGACAATATTTTTAATGACTCTGTATCAGATATTTGAACATAATTTAGTTTCATTGTATGCCTTTCATGGCTTCCAATACCATGAATACTACAGAAAGTATATCATCTCTTTCCTCATAGTATTTATTGTATTGTTAGAGAAACAAGGTTAACACATAAGAAATAATTGAGGAAAATGTAGCACTGCATTCTTGTGCTATTAGGTCTGGGAATCTACACAAGATTTGATGGTTTCCAGAGAAAGAGTAAAAGAAAATAAGACATAAAAATAGTAATTCCTTTATGGCGTGAACCTGAGAAGTGGAGCTTGCAGTGAGAGGAGATTGCGCCACTGCACTCCAGCCTGGGTGACAGAGCGAGACTACATCTTAAAAAATAATAATTATTATTATTATCTCATAAGAAAATTAGCAAACCCTGAGAACTCTTCCAGTATACCTTAAATCTTGTGTTTCAGACTTGCGTTGTGTCTTAACAACCAGCTGGATTATTGTCTGAGTCAAATGTGCATCCTATCTCCATCTCCTCTTCAATATTTGAACAACAAACATAAAATAAAAGAACAACAATAACATTAAAAAAAGAAATTTACTTAAGACATTGCTATTATGGATCTAAGTTTAATTAACAAAGTTTTATTCATTAGTATTAAGTTTATCTACATGAAGCAGGGACTGAAAATGACAGTGGTTTTAACCCACTTCAATTTAAAATTGACATTAATTTCACCCTAAACCAAAAGTCTGAAGATTTGAGGGTATATGAATCTGCTTCATAAGATTTTCAGAGACCCAAGCTGTCTCCAGTTTTGTAGTCCATCACCTCCATGGGGACCCTATCCCCATGGTCCAAGCAGTTACAAGTCTAGCCCAGTTTCAAAGAGTTTGAGAACAAGGTCCCACCTCTTGGTGAGTAGATTGACAAAGAATTTATAGCCATCTTTACTCTACCATAAGTGTAAAGAAGACTAAACACAGGAACAAGTTGTCTTACAGTATTGTTTATGAAAACCAAGAAGACTTTTTAAAGTTGTTCTTGGACCAAGAAGATGAAGTAAGACATTATTTCACTAATGTGGATTAGTGGCGTGAATAACAGAAAGAAAATAAAATGTCTCAACGCCTATTTTGCTCCCATATTCTCTGTAAAGAAGATATGCCAATCCAATGGGAAAGGGCAAAATTAACATTGATACTGAGGCAGGAGAATAGGGTGTTGGGGCAGGGAACCTAAGGATGTCATAGAACTAAATCAAATGGAAACACCCTAACTTTCTAAGACCAAGCAAATAATTTTGTAACTCTACTTCAGCTATGACAGGAAACATCCTCTTCATTTGGATAGGGTGTACACCAAGTAAATAACTTTGTAATCTCACTTCGTCCTCTTCATTTACATAGGGCATACATCAAGTAACCAATGTGAAACCTTTGGAGAATACTTCCCCAGAATATTCTGTAACCGGACCCTTGAGCTGCTTGCTCTGGCCCGTTCTCACCCTGTGGAGTGTGCTTTCATTTTCAATACATCTCTGCTCTTGTTGCTTCATTCTTTCCTTGCCTTGTTTATGCGTTTTGTCCAATTCTTTGTTCAAAACACTAAGAACCTAGACACGCTCCACAGACAAAAATATGAAGTTATTGCAGCCCAAAATAAGCAAACAGACACAAAGAAGGGAAGAATTTAAGTGCTGTAAGTGATATTTTCCCATCACAAATGACTCAACTTTTGGGGTTTGTATACAAACACCTAACATTTATTGAGCACATAATGTATGTCTGGTACATTCATAGATACTATAGATTTATTAAAAAGAGAGAGATAGGGAGCACCATCCCTGACCTCTGCAATATTAAGGGGTTAATAGATACTAAGAGAACATGCCAATTTGCTGAGCTGTCAGTGTATTTGATGTCTGAGGGCTTACAAATAATAGGAACCAACCTTAGCTAGTGTGCTAGGAGATTAAGTTGGTCTTAACAGACAGAGAAATTATGGAGTCTATTGAAGAGGATGAAATTCAATAGGAATAAATTAACTTCAAAGGCACAAGTATAGGATACAAGAGAAATACTAAAAAACTAAATGTATGAGAAAGGGCAAACGGTTTTAGCTTATTTTAATTGTGATGTGATTCATGATATGACAAGATAGATTTAAAAAGGAGTAATGAAATCTTAAATTACATTTATACATAACTAGAATCTGGAATATGGAGGAAGACAATCCTACTCTGCTTGGATATCAGAACAGACCTATAGCATTGAGTTCAGTGTCAAGGCTTTACTTTAAGTTTACTGCCAATAACCTGAAGCGATCCCCAGGGGAGTATCCAGAAAAAAATGAGGAGTTTAGGAAAACGGACACAAGGAGAGGATAATTTTTTTTTTTTTGAGACGGAGTCTTGCTCTGTCAGCGAGGCTGGAGTGCAGTGACGCGATCTTGGCTCACAGCAAGCTCCGCCTCCCGGGTTTAGGCCATTCTCCAGCCTCAGCCTCCCGAATAGCTGGGACTACAGGTGCCCGCCACCACGACCAGCTAATTTTTTTTTATTTTTAGTAGATACGGGGTTTCATCGTGTTAGCCAGGATGCTCTTGATTTCCCGACCTCGTGATCCACCCGCCTCGGCCTCCCAAAGTGCTGGGATTACAGGCATGAGCCACCGCATCCGGCCAAGGAAAGGATAATCTTTTAGCCTCAGAAAAAGAAAGCTGTTGATCGGCTATGATAATTTTCTTCAAACTTTTAAAAGGTTTTCATGTGACTCTGATAATAGGAAGAACTTTGTAATACTTAGAGATAATAGATGAATAAATGTATTTATTTATTTAGAAATTCTATAGGTTTTTTAAGTCTTATGATTTGGATGTTTGGTAGTGTTGATAAAAAAAGTCAAAGTCTGTAAAATATTTGAAGTGATTTATTCTGAGCCAAATATGAACGACCATGGCCCATGACACAGCCCCAGATATATTGAGAACATGGGCCCAAGGTGGTCAGGGTGCAGTTTGGTTTTATATATTTTAGGAAGACATGAGACTTCAATCAAATACAGTTAAGAAATACATTGGTTGGCTCCAGAAAGGCAGAACGACTGGAAGATGTATGGTCTTCCAGGTTACAGGCAGATTTAAAAATGTCCTAGTTGACAGTTGGTTGAGTTTATCTAAAGACCTGGGATCAATAGAAAGAAAATGTCTGGTTTAGATAAAGGATTGTGGAAACCAAGGTTCTTATTGTGCAGATGAAGCCTTTGGGTAGCAGGCTTCACAGAGACTAGACTGTAAATGTTTCTTATCAGACTTCAGGTCTGCGTTGATGTTAATGCCAGAGAGGTATACTGAGGCATGTCTGACCTCCACTTCCCATCATGGTCCCAACCAGTCTTTCAGGTTCAGTTCAAGAGCTCCCTGGCTGAGGAGGAAGTCCATTCATATGGTTGAGGGGTGCTTAGAATTCTATTTTTGGTTTCCAGTAGGTTTTTATGCAAATAATAAATTTGATGGCTGGAGAAATGGAAGATTTTTTAAAAACCCAAATGGAAATTGTAGAGATGAAAAATATAGTCTCAGAAAATACACTTGATAGGATAAATGCTACAGATTAGACACTGCTGAAGACTCGATCAGTGACATATATGCACATATATATATGAATATTACATCTATAACAATAGAAATTATCTGACATAAAGCACACAGAAAAAATATAAATTTTTAAAAATATGAACAATGTATCAGTGACCCTTATAAGGCAAAATCAAGTGGTAAAATAACACGCAATTGGAGTTGCAAAAAAGGCAAGAGCCAGATACAGGGGTAGAAAAAATATTTGAAGCAATAATGGTTGAAAAGTTTTCAAATGTCTTGAAAACAGTAAACCATAAGATTGAAAAGCCAATAAATCTCAAAAAGAAGAAATGTATAGAAAACCACACTAAGGTGCATCATAATCAAATTAGTACTAAAGAGAAAGACTTAAACCCTGACCCAGAAACAAGGCACACTCTGTACAGAAGAACAAAGTTAAGAAAAACAATAGATGCCTTATCAGAAGCTACTTAAATTAGAAGAAAATGTAGCAACATCTTTAAAGTATTAAAACAAAAGCCCTGTCAACTGACAATTTTATATCCAATGAATATATCTTTCAAAAATGAAAGTAAAATAAAGACTTTTTCAGACAAAATCTGAGAGAATTCATTGGAACTAAATATGTATTATAAAAAATGATAAAGGAACTTATTCAGTCAGAAGAAAAATGACACAAGGTAGAAATCTGAATCTATACAAAGGAATAGTAAATAAATGGGTAAATATGAGACTTTAAAAAAATACATGCAGCTCACAGAGGCCGAGAGTGGTGGCTCAAGCCTGTAATCCCAGCACTTTGGGAGGCTGAGGTGGGCAGATCACCTGAAGTCAGGAGATCGAGACCAGCCTGGCCAACATGGTGAAACCCTGCCACTACTAAAAATACAAAAATTAGCCAGGTGTGGTGGCAGGCACCTGTAATCCCAGCTACTTGGGAGGCTGAGGCAGGAGAATCACTTGAACCCAGGAGGCAGAGGTTGCAGTGAGCTGACATCATGCCATTGCATTCCAGCCTGGGCAACAAGAGTGAAACTCCATCTGAAAAAAAAAAAAAAAAGCAACTCTTGATTGTTTAAAGTATAAAAGTTAACAATGTGTTGTAAAGTTTATAACATATATATAAGTAAAATATGACAAAAAAAAAAGCACAAAGGATGGGAGGAGAACTGGAAGTATATGTATGGTTGTAAGGCTCTTTATTGTTTGTTTTTTTTGAGACAGAGTCTCACTCTGTCACCCGGGCTGGAGTGCAATGGCATGGTCTCGGCTCACTGCAGCCTCCACCTCCTGGGTTCAAGTGGTTCTCCTGCCTCAGCCTCCCAAGTAGCTGGGACTACAGGTGTGTGCCACCACACCCAGCTAATATTTGTATTTTTAGTAGAGATGGGGTTTCACTATATTGCCCAGGCTGGTCTCAAACTCCTAACCACGTGATCCGCCCACCTTGGCCTCCCAAAGTGCTGGGATTACAGGCATGAGCCACCACGTCCGGCCGGTTGTAAGACTCTTTCACTATATGCTAAATGATAATATATTATTTGAATAAAAATTACATTAAGTTAAATATGTATATTGTAAAGCCTAAGGTGACAATGAAAAACTTGAAACAAGAGTTATGGATAATAGGCAATAAAGGAGAAAACATAATCATAAGAAAGTTCACTTAATCCAAGAAAAGACAGGAAATTTAAAAACGTATGAGGCAAATAAAAAACAAATACTAAGATGATTGATTCAAACTCAATCATAAAATAATTACATTAGATGTAAATGGTCTAAATATTCTGTTTAAAAACCAGAGATTGTAATGTTAGATAAAAAATTAAGACCCAACTATAAGCTATCAGCTTAACTTATAAATAGATAAAATTAATGTAAGAAAATAGAAAAAGATATATTGTGAAAACACTAACCAAAAAAAAGTAGGAGTGACTATATCGACATATAAATTAGATTTCAGAAAAGAAATATAAGAGTGATTTTTAAAAACTCACAATGATAAAGGTGTCAATTCATCAAGAGAACATAAAAATCCTAACTGTATACACCTAATAACAAGATTTCAAAGTACATGAACTAAAAAACTTGTAGAACGGAAAGGAAAGATAGAAAAATCTACAAATAAAGTTGGATATTTCAATACTTCTGTCTCAGTAATTGATAGAATAGCCAGACAGAAAATTATTCAAAATGTAGAAGACTTTAACAACATTATCAACCAACCTGACCTAGTGATTGGCTTTTGAATGTTAAACCTACCTTACATTCCTGGAATAAACCCTACTTTCTTGAGATGTAGTATCCTACTTACATATTGTTGGATTTGATTTGCTAGTATTTTCTTAACGATTTCTACTGTACCCAACAACAGAATGATACACATTCTTTCCAACAGGATATGGAAAACACCAGTGTTCTGTTGCGTAACAGAATGATACACATTATGTCCCCCACCCTGTACCCATAAAAACTCCAATAGTACGCCCCCATTCTGTACCCATAAAAGCTCCAATAGACCCTGTATTTTCTTGCCTCCTGTCTATCGCTTCTATTTATGCTGGGTTTAATTTGTTTTTCTTATTCTAGTTTAGGTTGAAATTTATATAATCAGTTTAGTGTTTCTTATTTTTTAATATAAGCATTTAAAGCTATAAATTTTTTTTCTAAGCACTACTTTAGCTACATGCAACACATTTTGTTATGTTGTGTTTTTATGCTCATTCATTTAAAAAGTATTTCTTAATTTTCCTTGGCATTTCTTCTTTGACCTAAGAATTATTTAGAAGTTTGTTGTTTCATTTCCAAAGATTTGGGGTGTTTTTAAGGTATTTTCTGTTACTGTTTTCTAGTTTAATTCCTTTATGGTGGAACACATACTGCCTAATTGTGGAGGAAAAGTTAAATATTAAATGTGAACTAAATTGAATGTGGACACAAACGATGGTCACCAAGTCCTGGAACAGGTTGCATGAACCTCAAGTCCCGGAACAGCTTGCATGAGCCCCAAGTCCCAGAACAGGTTGCATGAGCCGCTTGAGGCATTCATTCAGCACTGTTTTGGAAAAATCTCTGTTTCAATCTATTCCTATACATTAGCTATTAAAAAACAACAGACAATTGCAAAAACAAGTTGACCTTTTTGTGTTCCTTGAGCCCAGTCACAAGGTGCCCTCATGACTGAGTCTCATGCCAAACAATTCATTATAAAAAGAGCTAGGGTCCCAGACGGCGCTGAAGCTTCATGAGCTCTCTCCTGTGCACTGACGAGTGGCCGACTCTGGAGCCCAGGCTGTTGCTTCCCAGTCTGGTGATGAATCCTCCATAGTCTGGTGAGTGTAAATACATATATATATATATATATATATATATATATCTTTTCCCTTCTCCCCTTCCCATTGCAATTTGCTTATTATATCAATTTGCTTATTATATAATTTGCTTATATTAATTTGCTTATTATATCTGCATTGGCATTTATGTGGGGTAAAGGTTGTTTACACTTAAAGGTATTGTGTGTGTGTCTTTTCTTCTCCCCTTGCACATCTCCCACACAGAACACAAATCTACTATCATTTCAATACTTTTAAATTTATTGAGACTTGCTTTATTCCCTAGAACACACTTTGTACCGTTAAAATGTGGGTACACAATTTCCACCCCTGGAATCAAAAGATGGATCTTTGAAAAGATCAATAAAATTGCTAACTTCTAATCAGAATTATTAACACACACACACATAAGAAAGAGAGAAAAGGCATGAATTCCAAGATCAGGAATAAAAGAGGGACCATCACTAAAGTTTATACAGACATTAAAAAATAATAAGAAAATGTTATGAACAACCTTATCCTTGTAAATTCAATATCTTATGTGAAATGAACAAATTATTTGAAAGACACAAACTAGCCAAGCTAATTTAAGAGAAAATAGATAACCTCAATAGCTCTATATCTATTAAATAACTGAATTCACAGTTTAAAACCTTTGAGGGGGAAAAGAAACCTCTAGACAAATTAAATTTAACAAAGCTTAATTGAGCAAAAAAGTTTGTGAATCAAGCAGCCCTCAGAACCCGAATAGGTTCAGAGAGACTCCAGGGCTGCCACATGGTCTGATAATATTTATAATATTTATGGACTAAAAAAGGCAAGTGATGTATAGGAAACAAAAGTGAGATACAGAAACAGCTGGGTTGGTTACATCTGGATGTCTGCCTTATTTGAACCTGCTTTGGACAGTTGGCTGCATATGGTTAGCTATGATTCCATTACTCTTGTTACAGGAGTAGGTTATAGCTGAGTGCAGTGGCTCACACCTGTAATCCCAGCACTTTGGGAGGCCGAGGTGGGTGGATTACCTCAGGTCAGGAGTTTGAGACCAGCCTTGCCAATGTGGTGAAACCCCTTTTTGCTAAAAATGCAAAAAACTAGCTGGGTGTGATGGTGTGTGCCTGTAATCCCAGCTACTAAGGAGGCTGAGGCAGGAGAATCACTTGAACCCGGGAGGCAGAGGTTGCAGTGAGCAGAGATCATGCCATTGCACTCCAGCCTGGGCAACAAGAGCAAAACTCCATCTCAAAAAAAAAAAAAAAAAAAAAGAGTAGGTTACAATTTGTTTACTCATTATTAGGTTATAGTGCAACATGTATAGAGAAACCTTTAGGCAAAACTAAAAATATGTTCAGAGGCAGCTTTAGGCCAAACTTAATTTAACACCTTCCTACAAAGAAAACTTCTGGCTCAGAGGGCTTCATAGGCCCATTCTATGGAAAATGTATCAGTGGTTGCTAGGAGCGGGGAGAGATTCTAGGGAACTAACTATAATACAAAGTGAAACAGGAGAATTTCCTGACCCTGCCTCGCAGGATGTGTGACAGGAGTGTGGCTCATTTATTTGGCTACCATACATGCTCAAATCCCTTATGGGATGGGGAGCACGCAGACAGACAGGTGCAGGAGCCACGGCGAGTGCCCCTGGGCTCCGGCCCCATGGCAGCATCCAGAGGTGAGAGCCTGTGACTTCTGAAGCCCAAGAGGGCACATGTTACAGTGCACTCTTTTAGCCTTGCTGTTCATGGATGGCTTAAGTGTTAAACAGCCCAGTGCCCTCTTGGTACCCAGGTCCTTGTCCAGCATCCAGGAAGAATCAGGTCACACACAGACTTGAAGGATGAATGCCAGTGTTTTATTGACTGGTGCAGGTGGTTATCAGTGGGATGGATGGGAAGCTGGAAGAAGGAAGTAGCAGGAAGATGACCTTCCCCTGGAGTTTGGCCATCCAGCAGCTGATCTCCTCTCTGACTTTCCCCAGCTGAACTCCTCTCGGCATACGGACTCTCCTTCTTGTCTCTCTGCCACGCCATTCTGCTGTTCTGCTCTTCTGTTTTTCTTGTCTCCTCATGGAGCCTGGGGTTTGTAGTTTATATGGGTACAGGACAGGGGGCGTGGTGGGCCAAAAGGCAACTTTTGCCTTTTTTCATTTAGAGCCATTTTCACTTAGGGCCCTTTTTCATTTAGGGCTGTGGATTCCAGGCTTGGGGGGAACTTTTGCCAGGGAACTGCCCTCTTCTACCCAATATTTCCCTGTCTCCTGTCTGTATTGTCTGTATCAAAAGGAGCAGAGAGAATTGGGGGAATTATAAAAACATCCTCTGTCACAATTTTTATGGTGGGCATGTGACTGCATTTGTTTGTCAAAACTCATCAAATAGTATACTTAAAATTAGCAACTTTTATTATATAAAGATTACACATCAATAAAGTAACTTTAAACACCCATTGCATATTATGTCCTCCTCCCATGAGAACCAGAGTTTATTTCAGGCCCCTTTACTCAGTGAAATAGCTTAAAATCCATTAGATGCCATATTTTTGCTAAAATATTTCTAAGCAAAATTATCACATACATATTATTTGGGTTTTGTTTTTATTTTTGATGCAGTTTTTTTAGTTTGGATAATGTAACATATTGACGTTTTTTAAAAAGCCAGTACAATATCAACCACAAAAGAATAAAAGATCATTTATCAGGGATGTTATAGAAGAAATTCACGCACAAGGGAGAAGATTGAGCTAGATCAGCTCTTCTCCATCCTGACTGTACTTTAGCGTCATCTAGGGGTCTTACAAACACCAAAACCTAGACCCCACCTCCAGAGGCTCCAATAGTTTGATTCTATTGGACTAAACCAGAAGAATTCAAAGGTGACTTCTAATATAAACATTGAAATTTCATTGCCTTTGGTTTTCTTTTTTAAAGTTTAAATGGAGCTAATTTGGCAGCATGATTGTTCCCAACCTCATCCAGCCACCTGGTTGCCTTGCCAAGTGTATTTTCAAAACCATTAAGCAATATGCTGAATAGTTCAGCAATTATAACTTTAAGATGTAAGTTACAGAGAAACAGAAACACTTTAGACTACAGTTGAGACACAGTATCTCAAGAACATATGTGAGATTCCCGATGTCCTAATCCCCCAAGGAACCATATGTAGACATATACTTATAAAACACCAGAAAGCTCTGAAAATTAATCAGTTTTCACAAAAAGAGACAGAGACAGAGAGAGAGAGAGAGGGAGAGAGACTGTGCATGTGTTTGTGTGTATATCACTGTGTATCTAATGAGTTTTTATTATTCAATATACTTCTTTAAAATCTTATTTTCTATGCCTTAATGATGGTCTGGAGACCAAAATATTTTACAGATTGTCTTATTAGACTCACCATGTGACTTTGAGGAACTAAATCTTTCTCCTAATATAAGTGGGAAGTTGAGGAACTGTTTTCTCTAAAGTTATATGTCAAAAAGACTCTGAATTTTAAAGTCAAAGAATATGTAAACAGGAAAGTTAAAAGATACTTCAGTGGGTTGGTCTTTCTTGATTTACCTTTTCTAATGTAAATATCTTCTCTTAGTTCTTGTTTCTCCAGTCCCTCCTCAAATTCTTTTCTTTTTCTTCATTAATCACAGAGTTTCAATGATATATAACCTATAGAAAATCCACTCTGAGGTCTGACACTATTGAGCCAGATTTTTGGTATTGCAGCCAGATGAGTCTTTGTGTTTTTCTACTTGATTCATTGTTTGTGTCTTAGCTACTTAAGTATATTTTATGTTTCTTATATTCTCATATCATTTGACGCAATGCAGGGCACTGAATTAATAACATAGGTTTTGGATTCTAAAAAACATTTTTTTTTACATTTTAACATTTCTGAAATAAGAATATACCTTATGCTTCATTTTTTCATTTAATGTAATATTCTTAACATTTTCTAAGAAAATGAATTAAGTGGAATATCTTAGAATTAAGGAAAGATGACATTTTTTGACTGATTATTTGTATCCTATGCAGAATATGTAGACTTTATCCTTGTATCAGGTCAACAACTTTACATCTATGTTCTTTACTAAAAAGACCTAAGTAGAAATAGTATATAGAACTAGTAGCAGTAAGGAATATGTACATTCTCATTATGTTAGGCAACTTTTCTTCTCCCTTCCTACCTGTCCAGCTTCATCTTCCCTTTCATACCCAAAGTCACAAAATGACATAACCAGGTTTTGCCTAATTTTCCTATGGAGCTGAACAACTCTAGATGCTTGCCAGTCCAATCACCAACTTCGCGTGATGAAAACATGGACAAACTGAGAAGTTACTTAACAAATCAAAATATTTGAAATCTACCCTAAATAATAAGTAAAAACAGATCTAGAGCCCACATTTTCAATATTCCCGATATGCTTCTGTCTACCACAGTATGCCATGAATATATCCTGCCAGTGACACTAATGTGGGCTAATAGTATTGCTTCAGAACTAGAAGGATCTTATTCAAAACTGAATATGCAGATGAATCTCATGTTTATAAAGCCAGAGTATTTGCAAAACTGTCATGCACAACGCAATAACTTAAGGACAGCAGATTTTCAGCCCATCAAACTGTTTTTCTGTGTGTTTAATTATAGTTTTACATGTTATCACTGTGGAAAACTTTATATGAGAGAGAAGAAAATCATAAGAATGGCTGGGGGAAATGTTGTTTAGTATTAGAAAAGAAATCAGGCTTGTCTAATCATCTGTCTTACTGCCAGAATCATACCGTGCAACTATATACTTAAAAATTAGATATTTATTTCTTTCCCTTCTTCTCAGTTCTTTTTACACTTCAGTTTTAATATCCAAGGTGATCTCCATTGAAATCAGTATGTTAAACCACAGTAGTGTCAACTGAAGAAAGAGGAAGTTCATAAATTTGGAAAGGTGTTTTATTTCCCATAAAAGGTTGCAGCCTGCAGGGTGGCTGTTCTGACAGGCTGGGAAGCATAGCTTCCAGCCAGAAGCTGGAAACAGACATTTCAAGGGAGGGTCAAACGGAACAGAAATTTATGCTGCACAGGGTGGCCAAATACACATATTCAGTAAGCTATAGGAGAAGTCATGACTATTTATGAAAGGAGAAGCGTGTGCATGCACAACTGAGCTTCATGTTCCTTCATGGGTCCCTTGTACAAAAATTGGTGGTGTTAGCATGATCCAAGGGTGGAGTTTTCTGCACTCTGGCATCAAAAGGTAAAGCACAGGACATGAAAACCCTCCCTGCACATTCTCCTTAGTCTGGCCAGAACCACTCTGTGGTCAGTGGTCTTCTATGAGGCACAAAAGAAAGGGCAGTGTCAGGCTGTTCGTTGGTATCAGTGGTGGAGTCTTTTGGAAGGGCTGCTCTCTGTTTAGCTCTGAAAGACGAAATCCTCCTAGCGGTTAGTGGGGGAGGGGGTATTCAAAGTGTGTCTGACCTCCCATCCAGTCACGGCCAAGACTCAGTTTTCGAGGTTACTCTGGGGTCTACTTGGCCAGGAGAGGGTTCATTCAGTCAGTTAGGGGACTTAGAATTTTATTTTTATTTCTCAGTAGCTCCTCACCATTGCCATGATTCAAAGAGCAAATATGCATTTTGGTTTTTGTTTTTTCCTCTAGTATCTATATTTTGCTTTTCAGACCAAGTTACAGTGACATTTTTGAGCATTACTACATGGATGCCTCTTTGCTGCTATTTGCATTCACATTGGGCAAAAGTCATCAAGATGCAATCCATAAAAAACACCAGAGTAGAGCAAAAAGTTGGCAATATCCAATTTGAAGGTGACCTTCAATCTGCCTTTTATGTCACTAGGACTTGTTACTCCTCTTGTTTCACCTCAAGTTCCTTGCTTTGGCTGAGTTTGATACAGGAAGAGGACAGAGGGTTGTCTTCTGGGTATTCAATTAAATAGATGCTACATTTTCAAGATACTCCCGTTTTCTTTTATTTAACGTAAATATAAAAGCCAATTTAAGGAAATAAACATTTGCATACATTTTTAGTTTGGAATTTTTTCAAATTTCAGATGTTACAGATGTCACAGGAAACTGGAAGAAAAATAAGCTATGCATCATTATTGAAATAATAAATGCCTTACAGGGGTTTCCTACTTGGGGTAATTTTGAAAACAACTCATTTAAATATTAATGGATATTGAGGAAAGGAAAGACAGAGAGAGAAAAAAAGAGATTTCCAGGTTCCATCTGGTGTAAATGAGGATGGCTTGCTTGCCCTTTGATGAAAAACCCAGCAGCTGTCTGGGAAAGGGGATCTTCCAAAACACAGGGGGGATTCGAGTGGTGGTAGGGAGAGACTCTGACACACAGGCAGAGGAAAGATGGAAACGGCATCTTTCAGGGAACCATCCTTATCACTTCCATCAGAAGCTGCAGTGGAAACAATCACCTTCTCTGGCAGCAGCTCTGATGGAGGCACTCCTCCAGAATCAGAAACAGGCAGACTAGGAGTTTGAGAGCATCCTCTGGAGACAAGAACTGGAAAAGGAAAATAGAGGGATGAGGAGGCTGAGAGTTCCTGTCATTGGTGGTGACGAGGAATGAAAGTTCCCTGAAAGGAAAGTGACATTCCTGGCGGGACAGTCCCTTGCTTTAAGGCTACTTCTTTTGACATTGTCTTGGCCAGGAAAGTTATTAAGAAAAATAAAACAGTTTTCTCCGTTTTTCAGAAAAGTATTTGGCATTTTCATAAGGTTATTGTGATTAGAAGCATTTGTGCCCAATCTTGTATCATTACTAGAAATGAGGCTTGCCCTTTCCTTCCCTGCCTCTATTTTTCCATAAGGCTGCATGTGACACTGCATACCTGAAAGAAAAAAGATGTCCTGTAGATCTAAGCCCCATTTTCTCCCTGCTGCAGGTTCTCCTGGCAAAGATTCAGCTGGTAGTGATGAGGTGGTAGTAGACAAATCGGGGTGGTAAAAGGGCTGTGGGCAGTTTATCTGGGGCTTTATAAGGACAGTGGGAAACACTTGGACCCTGAGGTCCACCTGCTTTTGGTTTTCTTAAGACTCAGGTTGAGTTCCTGCGAGAAAACAATGACACAGGGACAGACTGAGTGTTATTAGGCTGGACAGCAAGTAGGTACTAGTCATTAGAGAACTGGGCTAGGAAAACACTAGCATGGACTCTGTAGGTCCAGCCAGACCCAGTCTTGCTTCCCTTCCCTTTATTTGTCCCAACTTTCCAGAGTAGAGCCCACTGAGCTCTTCATCTCCCCTTTTCTCCCTTCTCCTACAATTCCCACCCAATTCAGCACCTGCTGCTGAATTTAAGACAAGAAGAATTTTGCAGCCTAAGCCTCATTCCCCACAGGCTATGGGTTCATCCAGGGATGCTTCTGTGTAAAGCCACTCTATCAAATCACTTGCTCCCACACAGTTTCCCAAATTAGGTCTCTTCTTCCTTTGGCCTCAAGTCACAGAACTGGATCCAAATTTTGTTCCACTCAACTTGCTTAAGCTCCCACCACCTTCATTTAAATAATCCAATATTTAGCTTTTACCCAAAAACTGATCGAGAGAATGATTTTGTAAGGAAAATAATGTGAGGGATATCATTTGCTCTATTAACAGGCTAATTAAGTTAGGTCCTGGGGAGGCCATCCACTTGGACCTAATTCCTATACTCATTTACATAAATATCTTCTCTAAGTATCATTCTAATGTAACACTTTGGTCTTGTCTTTGTTTATGCCCTACCTATTTCTAGAAATAAATTGAGTTCATTCACAAAAATGATTACTGCAAAATATTAACAACATGAAAATAAAAGTAGAGAACCATAGGTTATGAGGAGCAAAACAGCTATGAAAGCCTCTACCATTACTGAGAAAGAATATAAAGCCTAGTCTTAAGTTTCTTGACAGCGAAAACTAAGAAGGCAATATAATATTTGGAAGAAGCAGGCATACAAATTCTTCATGAGAGGTAAGGTTTATTCTCCTATCTAATTCAGGGAGATTTTGTTCACAGTCATTGTCTAGGAGGCAATGGATAATGTCCTTAGCCAAAGCTTTACAGAACATGAAAGGCTGGATGCCGTGAATTCAA
Organism: Pongo abelii; assembly: GCF_028885655.2. Classification (NCBI taxonomy): domain Eukaryota; kingdom Metazoa; phylum Chordata; class Mammalia; order Primates; family Hominidae; genus Pongo; species Pongo abelii. The sequence goes on along the minus strand of NC_071990.2, from coordinate 88,814,828 downwards.
CATTAGCTGGAGTGTAATTTGCCCAGGTAGAAACAAAAAATAGGGATCTCCCTGAAGTAAAAGCATAAAGTTCTGAATGTCAATCTTGTGTTCAAGGAAGCATCAAAAGTCTGACAGTGTTGGGCAAGGACAAGGACGTAAGGAGCACAAGAAGATAGGGTAGTATAGGACCAGGGTAGACATCTAGGGTTCCCTGCCTTTGGTAAACACTCTCCAAGTTTGCATGAACCATGAACTGTGGCGTCCGTGGCTTTTACAGCTCCATAGATTCTTCTTTTACTATTCCTAAGCCTTTGCTCAAATCTAAAGTCAGATCCATGGTGCTTCACACACATAGCAGATGTGAGCATCTTTCTGTGTGCAGTCAGTCTAGCTGGTGGGATAGAGGTGCTCTTTGGTTTGTATTCCATAGGCTTTCAGACAAACTTAAAAGTTTTCTTACTGGTCTCTACATCAAATGGTTGATGAGAAATGGGGAAGAGGACATCTGTTAGTGAAATTAGGTTCCCTGGGGCCACAGGTAGTCAAAATTTAGTCACTCAGCATAACAGAGATTCCCAGAGACAGCCTGAAGGTGCTGAAGGTGAAATAAATTGTCCCGGGGCAATGAACCTCTTGAGCTGCAACTAGGAAGTTGGGGAGCCCCTGATTTGAAAGTCAGGCAAATGTGTTCTGTGTGGATCCTAATTAGGAGACTACCTTCATCAATGACCTCTTGAGACCTAATAACAGGATGGAAACAGCTCTGTGTCAGAACACCTCATGGTAGGAAAGGGTCTACACTTAGTGGCAACTCCTGTGTGGTTTTGTTATTGGAGTTGGTTCTGCACATGCCCAGAATTATTAAGCATTTGAAAATCACATCTTAGTAGAAGAGACTGGAAAATATGACAGCAGAGTGAGGCATTAATTCCGAGAAGCAAAGCTGCCTCTCCTCTTGTCCCTAATTTCACAGGAGTGAGAAATGATGCAAGATTTTGGGCTCAGCCACAAAGAAGGCAAATTCAGCACTCCAATGAAAGCATTCTTGGGCTATCCTGAGCTCTGATTCTACATTCCTTTTGTGAGTTTTCATTTTCAGTAGAAAAATCTGGGGCTAGGATTGAAAATTCTGTAACAGCATATAATCATCATCTAAAACGGCTTGGCATTGTGACTTGTGAGTGATGGCTCTAACTACTTCTCCAGGGTGAAATTCCTGCAAATCACTTATTGATGAATCGATGCCCCAAATGCCAGTCACCATTACAGGATGTTACCAAGAGATATGCTAATTCCTCTCCAGAACACTATTGCTTTATGTCCATTGCTAATCGTGGGAGGAAAAGCTGTGCAAGTTCTAAGATAAAAATAATCCACAAGCTAGATATATAATAATCTTTGCCCTGTAAATTCCATTCTAACAGTCACTTATGTTCATGATAATAGAGTTTGAAGACCTATTCTAACCTGCCAAAGATAATTCCAAACCACATGGATAAATATGAACTAAATATTATGAGCTTTTTCCTAAATTTGTCAGTCACCTTTTGAAGCAGAATTAACACTTTTAGATCCCTGATGTTTGAACACAACATTGCAGCCTTAATTTAATGACTAGAACTGGAGTGACCCTAAGAAATGAATATATCCTCCAAATTTATGTAAGAGTAAAATTCTGCAATAGGAATGTTAAGTTGATAACATCTGTCAATATAAGCAGTAACTCAAACCACTATTATTTCCATTTGCTAAAAACAAATGCAAATGTCTTTGTCTAGTTTTACTTGGACAGGGAAATGGCTCTCTGCATCATATTACTTGAGGGTTGTTTTCTTCAAATTTTTTTCTTTACTCTCCATCATTGCTGAGAATTAAAACATGGTATCCAAGAAGTTCTTACAAATAAAGATATCCTTGAGAGAGTGAACACAGTAAAGCATCAACACGATAGCTTAAATTTGCAGGCAATACAACAGTTACCATTTTCATCTTTGGGTTCCTTTTGGGTTCTTAACTATGCCATTGTCTTTGTTATCATCTAAATGGTTGTATTTTTGTGTGTCTGTGTCTGCAGAGGCTAAGAGTGCCTCAGGGTCTGGGAATCTCCTTATTCATCCCCATGTCCTCTTGTCCTTTCTTCCCCTCAGCTCCCTAGTATCTGGCAAAGTGCCAGGCAAATAGTGCTCAATAGATAGCTATTGAACAAAAGAATTTATAATTAAATTTAACAATACAGCTAGGTGATTAAAAAATTCCGGGGTGAAACTGCAAGAAAGTTATCTTCTTTTTATTATGGAAAAAATAAACTTTATTTTAAATTAAATTATTTTATTTAAAGCAAAATTAACTCTCAATAAATGTTAGCTGTAATGGAAGGGAATGAATTGGAAAGACCAAGCTGTAAAGACTCTATTTTAGCCACATGTGGTCCATCCTATCACTCTTCAACCATTTAACAATTCCCAAATATCGCTATCATACACCTTCACTTCCATTGAACATTTTCAGAAGGAAGACAAGCACTACATTCAGTATGTTGTTTTGTACTTTATCATGAAGGTCCTGAGTCTGGACATATTATTTTTCTTAGGCAGAATAATCACAGCTATCACTAAAAATCACAGAAGTAGAGCCAATGAGGTCTTTGATCTATGATTATTTTGCTTATAATTGTCACAAGAAAAAAACATAAAAATTTCACTGGGACATTTCAGTGCACATAACCTAATCCAAGGCATTCAAGATAAGCTTGGCACTTGTTACCGCTATGGTCACACGAACTGCTTTGACGTATTTCTAAGTGAACTTACTATTGAGGTGGAGCACCAGTAACACAATGCATGCCCAGTGAAAGCAGAACAAGAACTATATTGCTGTATTTTTTTTTTTTAGCTAGGACAGCTTTAACTCAACATGTTTAAACAATAAGAAAATGTGTTGGCATTGGCTAGATCTGCTGGAAGTCCAGAGGAAGGGCAGCTTGAAGGTTAGCATCACTTTGTGAACACAATTCTTTGCCCTCTGGTTCCTTATCTCTGGTTACGCCATATGTTTGTCTCATCCTTAAGATGAAGTCAAGATGGCCTACAATTCTTCTAGACCGCACATCTATATAAGACATTAACAGAGGAACAAAAAAGCTATTCTTTCCTGTGCTCTCTTGTAAGATGGAGAAAATATTTCTCAGAAGTTTTGCAAACTTTATCTTGTAACTCACATGCTCACTCCTGAACCAAGCTCGTACTTAGGGATATGCCAGGCCCAGAAACCGAGATTATTCCTCTAATCACATGACTTCTACACAAAGTGGGGACATGAAGTGGGAGTCAAGGAGACAACAACCATTCCCAAACACACCATCACTGTACCAGGACTATATAGTACACTTTTAAAAACAACTCTGACACTTTTAGCTAGAGATGAAACTTCTTTCTTTTGAAACCTGCCCAAAATAACAAAAAGGTTATAATGAAGAAGGGAGTAAGAATCCTAAATCACAATATTAGAAAATATCTGTCAAACATTATGAAATTTGGGTCAACATAAAAAAGAGCATTGAAAGATAGCATGTGCTTTGTCAGACCTCAGACAAAATATAGATGAGCTAAAATAAATGTCCCTGTCCAAAAAGGCACATGCAAGGATGTTGCAATTAGAAGAGCAATAGTTGACTGTATGGCAGGCAGCAGGGGTGGCTATAGGAAAAGCAGGTAATGTGATTTGACAGAGGTTGATAGATGTAAGACCAGATCCAACAGGATCTCTGAATAGAATTTCTGAAGAATAGAACAGAAAACATGAAAAAGAGAAAAGTATTCAGCAACACAGTAAAAGAAAACTCTTCTGGAATAATCGACAGAATTGAACCTACAAGTTGAAAGAACTCAACTTTATCCCAGAAAAAAAAGATACAGAATAATCAACACCAAGCAATGTCCTGAAAAAAATTATAGATCTTCAAGAACAAAGAAAAAAGTGAATCTTAAGTCCACTCACACATAGAAAAATAAGTTTCCTAAAAAGCAGAAATAATCAGGTCTACCTCAGAGACTTCTTTTCCATAACAATGCCATAAATAGTGGATCAGTGTCTACATATTTCTAAAGGAAAAAGAGTATATTCAAGAATTTGGGGAGGTTTTAAGGAAGTGGGACTTTTCTTTGGATTGAATGCTATTAGGAAGTAGCAATAGTTTTGTGACTGGGTACACTAGTAATTCCTGTCTAAAAGGTGAGAAGAATGAAGCACAACCAAAGTTGCGATTGGTAGAGAATCAGCAGTTATGCATATTATGCATAATATGGGAATGTTTGATCATTTTCTGTGGTTTGGACAAGGTTGTTTTTTTATCTGAAAATGGTTTTCTATTAAATTATTTATGTTCAACAGGAGGACACCACGGTCTACCTGCAAATGCTAGGTCTGCTCCTGGCCATCAGGGACTGCCATCCTCTTACTCAATTTTCTGTAGTAGAAAGTTACTGTATTAGTCTGTTTTCATACTGCTGTTAAAGACATACCTGAGACTGGGCAATTTATAAAGAAAAAGAGGTTTAATGGACTCACAGTTCCACGTGGCTAGGGAGGCCTCACAATGATGGTGGAAGGTGAAAGGCACATCTTGCATGGCAGCAGACAAGACAGAATGAGAGACAACTGAAAGGAGAAACCCTGTGTAAAACCATCAGATCTTGTGAGACTTATTCACTACCACAAGAACAGTATGGAGGAAACTGCCCCCATGATTCATTTATCTCCCACCGGGTCCCTCCCACAACACGTGGGAATTATGGGAACTACAATTCAAGATGAGATTTGGGTGGGGACACAGCCAACTATATTTGTATGTCTTGGGAATTTTGGTATTCTTCAGGAAATCTTGAACTTTGCAAACTAAATTGATACTTAAAAGTTGCTATAATGGGCAAATTTAGTTCCAAGCCTTCATTATGTTATGTTTCTGCTGTTCTAATTTTTTGAGTGTGAAGGGCTTGTGCTGCAACAGTTAAAAAACTATTTCAATAGTCATAATAATAACAATGGCCATTTATTGTGTCTAATATGTACCAGACAGCATTTCAGGTGCTCTATATTTAGATTCTTTATTACCTCTCCCGAAACCCAATGAGGTAGATATGATTACAGAAGATGAAAGAGAAGCCCTGAGACTGTACACAACTTCCTCACAGTCACACACAAAATAGGTGGCAGAGACACAATACATTTTTACATCTCTCTAACCTCAAATCCCACATCATTTCTATTGATAATTGTTAATAAGTTTTCAGAAACCTGTTATTTTCTATTATCAAAATAAAATAGGAAATGCTAAAAAGCAGCGGCAGTAGCAACAATAAAATAGAAAGTAAGTTTTTATTAAAAAACTTTTGAGATTGCCTCCTTACCCGATGTAAGGGTTTTTTTTTTTAACCTTAAATGTAGTGGATTATCTGATATTTGCATAATATTCTTCCTGTCATACTCTTGTTCCTTCAGCTGATCCCAACTAACTGGTTAAAAATGAGCTTCTGCTTGCTGCTTTCTAAAGAAGAATGGCTTAGAATGGATTCCTTTCTGTGCTTTGGAGAAACTTGTTATTGGTAGGTAAAACTTAGGTAACAAATTTCTCCACAGCACAGTGAGGAACCTATCTATGATTATATAAACCACAGATTATCTTAGAGAACAAAGTCCTGACCTGGATAGCATCAGAAAGTCCCCCTCTTAAGGTCCCTTCTGGTACATGGGCTGATAAGCTGGAGAGGCCAATGAAATATAGTGACATTTTTGGCTGACAGTTATTTTACATTTTCCTTTCTTGAGTTGCCCTTGAACTAGAATATTGCATGAAAGATGCCACCTAGCCAATAAAATTTCCCAAGAATCAGCTCACCAAGAAGGCTTTATCTTTTACAAAGTTTACCCCAGATTCCCAAAAAGGGCCATGACTACTAAAAGAGGTGTTGAGTCTTTAAAGTTATAACACTTTCCCATGCTTCCTTCTCTGAGCTATAAATCTCTGATTACCCTCTAGAATGTTGAAGAAATGGCAAAGGTGACATATTTGATTAGGGGTAGGGGTAAAGAGGTAACCTTGCTTCAGAGGTCTCAACCTTCCAAGTGTCTGTTCAACCAAAGGTGAAGATGCTCCAGGCTACAGATGGTAGTCTGACTCCAGCCAATGCCTGATGAGTCCCTTGGTTTGGACACAGCAGAATAAGGAAAAGGGATAGGAGAGGAGCTATCTCAAGACTTTGTGTGAACTACTCAGCAAGAGCAAATAATTATTAATATTTATTTACTTGACCACTGGACCTGATATTGATGTGTAAAAATTTGTACAGAGGGGCAAAAGTTTTGGGATTTTTTTTTGTCGAGTTATTAACACAGTTGTCACTTACCCCTCTGCGTTTCAATGAACCTAGGAGGAATGCTTGCAAGTTCCACACTTCTGTCTGGCTGTACTCTGTCACTTTCTGGCCCTTTGATGACCCCTGTGCCCCCTCACACTGTTTGATGACCCCTGTCCCTTCCTCTCACCCTTTTCCCCAAGTGTGGGCACAGATCTGTCTCCCAATTCTCCAAAACACAGCTAAGACCAGACAACTGCATTAAACCAAATCTTACTCTTGGCTTAAGAATTGCAAAAGGGAATTAAAGTATAGAAAACTTTTAAAATTGGTACAAAGCTAAAATGTGCTCAAGGTCCGCATGCCTAGCAGGGTCCCATGTTGGTGTCTCCCTCCTTAGGTCATAAGCCTTCCTCCCAGGGGCCATTGCCAGCCTGGCCTTGTCTCCACTCCCCAGCCCAAGCCCTCAACTCCTCAAAGGCTTCCTCTCACTCCCAGGCTCAGAGCAGCTTCTGCTGGGATATGATTCCTCTCACAAGGAGACAAACTTGTGACTGAGCTGTAGAGCCCATCACCCCTACCACTTAAAAAAATTATTTTTTGCTTCATCTTTGCTTAACCAGAGAGCTAAAATAGGTGTTTTCCCAATATACAAAAAAAGACAATTTTATCTTAAAGTAGAATTCATATCATATCTCTACCTCTAATAGAAGTTTCAGACCCTTACCCCAATTCTATCAAAAAATACAGAAAGTCTAATCTTGGGCAAAGCACCCTGTTAAATGAGACATAGATAATATATTGTTGACATTGTCATAGGTGTTATCATCTCTATTGACAAAGCAAAAACCAGTTGTTCCTGTCTCTCATATTTAACAAAATAATTGTGGCTGTATTTCTTTCAACATCCTCCTTTCTGGAAAGAAAATTTCTGTGGAGGTCCCTTGGACCAGAATAATATCAAATTTCTAACATTATTATGGAATGAATTAATAAGGTAATATGCAATTTAATAGCATAAAGGCACTTACTTTTTTTTCCTAGTGAAAACACTGACAGACTTTAACCTATCCTTAGTCATGCAGTGGGAGGCTTTGTATACTCCCATTGACACAGTGGGGACCCAGTGATGTTTCCTCAGTGACGTTAGAAACACCTAAAGCCATGGTCCTTTAAAATTTCCACCTAAAACACTTTTGTAACCCAGCCCCATCTGACACCTCCATTTTGCCAGAAGCCTGTACGTTATTAAGCAATTATCTCTGTAACTCATGTTTCTTCACGAAATGAGCTTCTTTATGTAATGAGCTTGGAGCTGGGTTCTGCCAATTTCATTCAATGTGGCTGTGTTTAATAGTGATGTAAGTAACTTCTTGGCCATCTGTATTAAGTTATTTTCTCATGTTCCTTGTTTCTATTTCCTTTGTTGAGAAGGTCATTTCCTTGTATTTACATGACTTCTTTCACAAACTCCCTAGCCTTTCTCTGTAGGGTTTTGCACCCTGATTCAGTCTTTTACACAAGGTCACAGCTCCCTGACTATTCCCATGGATTCTGTTCTTTCTTTTTCTTCTGATATTGTCCCACCTTCACCCCACTCCCCTGGCTACTTCACACTGCTCATTATAGCTTTTCTAATAGCTGACAGAGTCATCATATTGGTCTGAAATTTATCTATAGCAATATAGCATCTAGAGTTATGACCCTCAGGCTTCTGGAGTAACCAGGAGATATTACTCCATTTGCATTAAGATGCTACAGCATGGCTTCTGTTAGGTCTCCCCCAATTTTCAACCTAGGAGTACAGTTGGCTCTATGATTTCATTAAGATCCATAGGTTTGCCTATTAAATTCTGCCTTCCCTTTTTCTATCTATCTATGTTCAGAATTTCTGGTTACTTTATTGCCATCTTACGCGTATCATGCTCATAAATTGGTGGTATGTGGGAAGGGCACTGGACTTTTAGGTCAGAAAAGCGGGTGTTAACTATCACTCAGCACTCACACAATACTGTGATGGTGAGTTTTTCAACTTCCTCTAAGCCTCAGTTTCCTCATGTTTGAAAGGAGGCTAACATTGACCTCATACAGATGTAAAGATTCAATGAGATCATGAGCCCAGCACAAAAACTTCTCAGCTCTGTTGATTATAATTATACTCAAGATCATCTCACATGGCATTAGGAAGGTTAGCTGAATGCCATCAAAGCACTTTTAAGTAAAAGGTATAATACGTGTACCACAGCAACAGCATATGCTTTTTTTTTTTTTTTTGAGACAGAGTCTCGCTGTCAGCCTGGCTGGAGTGCAGTGGCGCAATCTGCCTCCTGGGTTCAAGTGATTCTCGTGCCTCAGCCTCCCGAGTACCTGGGATTACAGGCATGCACCACCACATCTGACTAATTTTTGTAGTTTCAGTAAAGATGGAGTTTCACCATGGTGGCCAGGCTAGTCTTGAACTCCTGCCCTCAAGTGATCTGCCCACCTTGGCCTGCCAAAGTGCTAGAATTACAGGCGTGAGCTACCACGCCCAGCCTATGCACTCTTGAGCCCTATAGTTGGTAACTGTTATAACTAACATGTCTTAGTGTACTGTTCAGAGTAGGTTCTTCTCTCCCAGCTTGTGTCACAAATTCCAATTATGTTTGATTCCAAAATACATCATCATCATTATAATTTGTGAAAATGATAATTTTTTTTTTTTGAGATGGAGTCTCATTCTGTTGCCCAGGCTGGAGTGCTGTGGCACAATCTTAGCTCACTGCAGGCTCCACCTCCCAGGTTCACACCATTCTCCTGCCTCAGCCTCCTGAGTAGCTGGGACTACAGGTGCCCGCCACCACGCCCGGCTAATTTTGTTTTTGTATTTTTGGTAGAGATGGGGTTTCACCGTGTTAGCCAGGCTGGTCTCCATCTCCTGACCTCGTGATCCACCCACCTCGGTCTCCCAACGTGCTGTTGGGATAATTTTTACACACCCACTATGTACCAGGTGCTGTGCTAGGTGCTCAAAGATTTTATCATACAGTTGGAGTCCTCAAGGAGCTTATATTTTAGGTAGAGAGGTAATAAAAATGTAAAAGAAGAAATAAAGCAAAGGAATGTAAATTTAATGGAAGCAGCTAAGTACAGAAAATTACAGGAAATAGAGATCCTTGTGGGGTTTTGTGATTGTGGCACAGGGTGCTAGATAATTCCCTCTCCCCTCTCCTTAACACTCTCCCTGCCTTCCACACAGAGCATTTCTCCTTCTTCCTTTTAGTAATAAAACTCTGAATTGTAGCTAGTCTCAGACTCCCAGATACAGACCATATTTTCCAGCCTCCTTTGCAGCTAGGTGTGGTCATATGACTAAGTACTGCCCCATGAGATGCAAGTGGTAAGTGATGTGTGCAACTTCCGTTATACCCTTCAAAGGAAGCTGCTTTGTTCTCAATTTTCTCTTTTGCCTTACTGCAGGCTGAAATGTGGACCTGTGCCTTTGCCCTTACTGTAGCTCTCAACATGTAAATAAGTAGGTCTACTAGAAGATCTCGGAATAATCTCATAGATAAGAGTGGGCTACCCATCCCCAACTGCCTGCTTACCTCTAGTCACTATTTGGATGGGGTAAGGTTTTGAGTGTGGATAACTAGAGAAAGTGATGCCACAGAGGAGGTACTATAAAACTATATACAAAGAAAACCAGTTCTATATATGAGGTGATAGCAGTGCATCTATTAGGAAATATCCATCCAGCAGAAATGCAAAATTAAAGCTCTGGGGAGCTTCAGGTTTGAGAGAGAGAGAGAGAGAGATATATATATATATATATATATATATATATATATGGCATCTGAAAGACAGGTTGAAAACCTGGGGAAAAGGATAACAGAGAGGTAAATGGAAAACAGGAAAACAGTGCTGTTGAAGGTCAAGGGAAGAGTTTTGACAAAATAGGGTTCACTCGACATGGGAGTAGATGAGAGTAAAGGTAACTATAAAAAAAGATTAAACTTGGTTCCTAAGTTCATGTTCTCTTTATCTGTATGTCCTCATTTCTAGCTTTACTTAAAATATTTTTCCCTAAAATCTGATCTTTTTGATTTCTCTATGCTGCCAAGACACTCATCACATCCTGCCTTGATTTACACAAACTCCTTCTCACTGGCCTCTTTCTCATCAATTTCCTACTCCAGTCTTTGCCAAATGTTATTGCCAAGTCCATTTTCCTTTCCTGCTGTTCAGACTATGCTTCTCCCACTCTGCTTTGGCTTCTCTTCACCTTCCAGCCTCCCCACAACTCTGCACCTGCTTACAACTTTTCCTCATCCTTCCTACAGCCCCATTCCACACCCCACCTCCACTCCTTCCTCTGGCCCTTTCATCTCCTCTGGCATCTTTAACCACCAAATTCAGGCACTCATAACTTCAGGCCAACACCCTACATTATCCTCCTCAGCAGATCCTATTCCTGCTGCAAAGAAACCCAGTGTATCCACTTCCTGTATGAAGCTTGCTAGCGCTAATAACGGTATGCTGTGTGCTGCATTCACCCAGAGTATACAAAAGAGTATTGCTTGGACTGTACTCTTTCCTGTCCCTATTACCTCTAGGGCCTTGTATTGTTTGTTCTGGAAGAACATGATTTCATTACTGTCAGATAATTTCTGTTTTTTGTAAAGTACTTATTGGTGTTACCTTGGGGTACTACATAAATAATACGAATCTCACAATGCCTCTCTGATGAGAGGGCCTAAACCCAACCAGTTTGTCCAAAAGTACCTTGAGTTTTTTTCTCAGTAGTGCCTGGGAAAAAAGCATATCTGTCAAGAAAAGAGAGAAAATTAATATACAGAAAGAAAGGTATGATGTTTCTATTGTCCTCAACAAACAACGCTCATGGAAAAAAAAACATATTTGAGTGAATCAGAAATTCAATGAGCATTATAGGTAGGTCAGCAAAAACTCCTTTCTAGCTATGGAACATTCCTCAAGGACATATCTTACCGTTATCACAGAAAGCAATAATTTGCCTTGCCACCTCTGAACCTTTGCTCATGCCAGTTTCACTTAGCATATATACTAATGTACTTCATTTTAGTGAAACCTAAAGAACTAAGATGTATATTTATAAGCACATAGGCAAGTATGGAGAATAAACTTGTATATATGTCTTCTAGGAGCATGATTTAAATAATTGTTGCTTAATGCTAGGTTTTCTTCTCAACAAGAAAAAAAACTTGAATATTTATCATTAATTTAAATGCACTTGATATTTTCACAAAATGTAGAAACTGAATAATAAAGAAAGGTTTGGTTTTTTGCATTTATTTTACATGATGAAAAAAGCCCTTGAAATTCAGCATAGAGGTTTCATTTTCAATAAGAATCAGAAAACTGTCAAAGACAAACTGTTTTCCATCAGACAAATGACTTGATCACAGATAATAAAATTGCACAAACCTCAAAGCCTAAATAACCATGTAAATGGGTTCTATGATTTTTGAGACAGATGGTGAATCACAACAGTGATGGGTTATGAATTCCAAAAAGATTGTCCTTCAGAATATAACAAAAAATGACTGAGGAAGCAGATTTAAAATATAGTTAAAGTAAAACCAAAATAGAAAAATCACATCAATTTTTAAAAGATCAAGAAGACAGAAACAGAGAACATATAGATTATATTAGAACCACTCTACAAAGAAAATCATTTTAAATTGAAACATTATGCTTATGTTAACAGAAGGAAATTGGAATGTATTTCAACAAGATGAGTAATGTTATCTGCTTCGTTCCATGTCGTGTCCAAGATTGTAGAAATTGCAGCCTACTATGTCTATCAACCTGCTTATCAGTTGCTGCTGGCCTAGACGTATGCCCAGCAACCATGGTCACTGTCAGGAACTCTTAATCTCCTTATCTAGTTCTTAGCTGCATAACATGAGAGTGAATTAGGAGCCATTATGGAAGATAATTAAATTCTCATTAATAAGATCTTGTATTCCCAGTACCACTCAAAGGGACCCAGGTGAGATTAAATCACAGACAACCCTATCTAGGTAAGGATTGATAGTCATAGTTTGTCAATTTTGGCCAACAATAAGTGAACCCTAGGAAGGCATAAGCAAATACAGTGGAGAAAAATAATCAAGAGTGCTAACCTCAGCCCTGACTCCTGGATATGTATTCTTGGGCCATTTAGGCATATTATTTTGTATATTTATATTAACTAATAATATATATGATAAAATACATAGCATGTATAATTAAATATCTATAATATCACTTGCCTCTGTTTACATTCTTTGACTCATCTCTCGACATTCTTTTCTACCTTCTCTATTCTTTTCTCTTTTCTCTATTCTTCAGCTCTGCTGCCATTCTCTCAGGATGCATCATGCTTCTTCCTGACTCAGCCTTTATATCTGTTCTTCCCTCTGCCTAGGCCTTTCTCCCCTTTAGCCAAGGTAGTTGGCTTTAAGTCCCCTTTAAATGTCATTTTCCCTACCACTGCTTCACAGAAACTTGTAGGTTTTCTTCAATGTATTCACCCTAGTTCTGGTTAATTGTAATGTCTGCCTTGAGTAAATGATAAACTCCAAAACAAGAGAGCGTCTACCTTTCCTTTTTTTTTACCTCCACAAACTGTATTTCCAGTGCTTAGTGAATAAGCTCAGGAATAGCTCTGTCAGTGTTTGTTGAGTGAACGATGAATGAAGGATTCTGTTGGTGAGTAGTGTGTTACTCGGAACATTTCATAAAATCTTGCTGTTGCACATGCAGAGACAAATGACTTGGTGCCCAAAAAGAAGGCCTCTTTTTGATACATTATGGCTTGGCTTTATTTACCTCCTGGATCCAGATGAAAACTTCAAAATTTTCCCTAAGAACATTTTGGTGACCAAGAAAATTGACCAGGAAAAATTCTAGCCTGGAACTTAGGAGAAAATAGGAGCTAGAAGATTCTTCTTATCTAATCTTCCTGGAGAGGGAAGAGACTGGCCCCACTGACATTCAGTGGTATGCAATGGAGACTCAAAGACTATGTGTGGCAAAGAGGGATCCCCCCTGCCCCACCCCACAGACTCTAATCAAATGGCAAATGACAGCAGGCTTTAATGAGACTGGAGTGATTTCATGAACACCTGGAGCATATTATATTATAATCTACTTTACAAATAAGGCTGGTTGATTAATTTGGTGTGGTCATAGTACTTATGAGAGGAGCCCTTAGTTTTGGAAGCAATTGGTTTCAGAAAAGCCGTCGAGGTGGGTCTGCAACAGTAGAAGATCTAAGTGACACCCAGAGATGAAATGTTACTGTTGTCAAGGTGTATTGCTGATTTGCTGTGTGTTATACATTAAGAAATATAAGCTCACTGAACCCTAGCTCCTCATGGACAAACCCATCAGGGACAGTCCTCAAAAGTTTATTTCTGAGTTGGTACAGTATTCATATTCATTTATGATTTCATTTTTGTTTCATAGACCACCAATAAATTTGGGAAATAATGCATCTACATATCCCTTCTTGGACAGTCACAATGTATATGGCACATTGATGACTTTGAGAAGTCCTGCACTAAAGGTTATTCACCTCATTTGACCACTAATACTTCTTATTCATAAAAAAACTTAATTGTCAATAAAGATAGTCTCAGCAAAGCTGATGTATTAAAAAACTTCTAAGCCTCAGTGGCTTAAAATAGCAAGGTTTATTTATCGCTCATGCTATATATCCATTGTTGGTTGACTGGAAATCTTACGCCACAGTCTTTACTCTGAGATCCAAAGTGTCAAAGCCACCATCATCTGAGCATTTCTTGTTGCTCTGGAAGAGAGAAGGTGAGCTCTGGGTGTTTAACAACCAAATATTGCAGCTTGAAAGTGACTCATAACTGTGGAATTTTGGCTCAGAACTCATTGGTCAGAAGTAGTCCCATGGGCCCACTCAACCGTGAGGGGCTGAGAAAGTACTATCCTACCATGTGTCTAAAATGTAGACAGCCAGAAATATTCAGTGGACAGCACTAATGACAACTAACCCAGTTAACCTGGCTAAACACTAATGTTCATTAAAGTATAGCTGGAACCCACTGCTGTTCATGGTTTTAAAAACAAGGATTGGGGACTTCCAGTTTTAAAATGACAGCATAGAAGCAAACTGGCTTCACTCCCTCCCACTCCCTCCCTCCCCCAAAACAAATATACAGCACCGAGATTTTCACCAGCAACAACCCATAACTCAAATATGAGGATGAAATAGTTCCCAAGGCCACAGGGAAGTGTAAAAACTCTGAGCAGATGGTAAGAGAAGCAGACTTCCACATCTGTGACGCCTCTCCCTCCCTATTCATTTTGGCAACAAGTACATGGAAAATCTTCCCCATGTAGAAACTCATGGTATCTACATTGGAAAAAATGAAATTGAGGTGGTAAACTAACTTTCCTACTATCTTGGGTTCCCTGGAAGGAAACTTTCTTGCCTTAACCCACAGGAACTATTGTGACTGCCTGAAGAAGGAAATATCCCTGAAGAAAGACAGAGACAAAGGAGGTAGGTGGAATCACCATCCCCAGCCCTGGAAACTGCCTGTAAGTTGGTCAAAGGAGATGTCAAATCAGAGTGGCTACTCAGCAGCACTATGCTATAGGAAGTATGTTCCATAGGTCTCCTGGGCACAAACTCCTAGCCAGTCTTCCCACACCTCCAGGATAATGTCTTTGGGACCCCTCCCATTTGGGACAGACAGCACTCCCATCATTTACTAGAGCAAGGCAAACCTGGGCTTAAAATGGCATCTGGAGCCAAAAAGGAGGCAGCAACTTAGTGGTAAGGATTTGCTAAGCAAATATATATATATATATTTAAAGCCAGGAAGAGAAAATGGAAATACCTAATCCTTCAATGCAAAGACATAGGTATATACCTGCTAGAAACAGGAGCAAATAGGGAACCATGATCTCCACAGAAGGACAAAGCAAAAATCCAGTGACTGAGCCTAACAAGATGATGATTTGTGAGCTCTCCAACCAAGAATTCAAAACAGCAATTTTAAAGAAACTCAGTGATCTCCAAGATAACATAGAAGAGCAATTCAGAAATTTATCAGAGAAATTTAACAAAGAGATTGAAGTGATTTAAAAAATTAAACAGAAATCTTGGAATTGGAGAAATACATTTACTGAATTAAAGAACTAATTAAAGGCTCTCAACAGCAGACGGGACCAAGCAGAGGAAAGAATCAGTGAGCTCAAAGACCAAGTATTTGAAAACACACAGTCAGAGGAGAAGAAAAGATTAAAAAAAAAAAAAACAACAAAAAAACACAAAAACCTATGAGATACAGAAAATTACCTTAAAGGACCAAATCTAAGAATTAGTGGTGTCCAAGGGGGAGCTAAGGAAGAGCAAGAGGTAGAAAGGTTATTCAAAGGAATAGCTGAAAACTTTCCAAAACATGAGAAAGATATAAGTATCCAGGTACAGGAAAGTTTGAGAACACCAAATAGATTCAACCCAAATAAGACTACCCCAAGGTATATTGTAATCAAACTCTCAAAGGTCAGGGACAAAGAGAAAATTCCAAAAGCAGTAAGATAAAGCAAATAAGATACAAGAGAGCTCCAATTCATCTGGCAACCAACTTCTCAATGGAAACAAAATAGGCCAGGAGGAAGTGGAATGACATTTTCAAAGTACTTAAGGAAAAAAAAAAATACCATCCAGAACACTACATCCAGAAAAATTATCCTTCAAATATGAAGGAGAAAGTCTTTCTCAAACAAAAGCTGAGAGAATTCAGCACCACAAGAACCATTTTTCATGAAGTACTAAAGAGAGTTCTTTAATCTGAAAGAAAAGAACCACTAATGTGCAAAAGGAAAACTTTTCAAGCTATAAAACCTGCTGGTAAAATTAAATACATAGACAAACCCAGAATGCTCTATTGCTTTAACTGTGGTGTACAACCAATTCAAAACTTTAGTATGAAGCCCAAAATACAAATCTATCAAAAACAATGATAGCTACAGCAACCTGTTAAGAGATAAGTAATATAAAAATATGTAAATTGAGACAACTAGAAGTCCAAATGTCAGGGGAGGGGAGTTAAAATGTAAATATTTTGTGTGTTCCTTTTTTGCCTTTGTTTCTAGTCTTTAATTTGTGATGTCATCATCTCTTTTAAAGTAACCTGTTATATCTATAAAATGTTTTTTGTAATACTCATGGTAACCACACTGCAAAAATCTATAATAGATTCACTAAAAATAAAAACAACTAATCAAAGCATACTATCAGAGAAAATCACTTAACCACAAACGAAGATAGTAAGAAAGGAGAAAATGAAGAGAGAGGTCTCATAACAACCAGAAAACAGGTAACAAATTGGCATTAGTAAGTTCTTAATTATCAATAATAAAACAGAATGTAAATGGTCTCAATTCTCCAAGTAAAAGGCATACGGTGGCTGAATGGATAAAGAAACAAGACTCAACTATATGCTGCCTTCAAGAAACCCACTTCACCTATAAAGACAGACTGAAAGTGAGGGGTGGAAAAAATATTCCATGCAACTGGAAACCAAAATAGAACAGGAGTAGCTATACTTATATCACATAAAATAGACTACAAATTTAAGATTATAAAAAGAGACAAAGGACACTATATAAGGATAAAGGAGTCTATTAAGCAAAAGGATACAACAATTACAAATATCTATGCACCCAACACTGGAGCTCCCAAATATTTAATGCAAACATTAATAGATATAAAGAGAGATATCTACTGAAATATAATAATAGCAGGGGACTTTAACAACCTGCTCTCAACAGTGGACAGTTCATCCAGACAGAAAATCAACAGAAAAACAGGGGAGTTAAACTACATACTAGATATAACAGGCCTAGCTGACATTTACAGAACATTTTACCCAACTGCAGCAGAATACGCATGCTTTAGCGTATGAACATTCTCCAGAAGAGACCATATCTTATGCCACAAAACTCATCTAAACAAAATTTAAAAATCCAGAAATCATATCAATTATCTTTTCTCACCACAATGGAATAAAACTAGAAATCAATAACAAGAGGCAACTCAGGTAATACACAAACACATGCAAATGAAACAACATCCTCCTGAACAACCAATGGTCAATGAAGAAATTAACAAGAAAATTTAAAAATTTCTTGAAACAAATGAAAATGGAAATATAACATACCATAATTTATGGGATAAAGCAAAAGCAGTACTAAGAGGGAAGTTTATAGCAATAAATGTCTATATCAAAAAAGGAGAAAGACTTCAAATAACCTAATGATGCACCTCAAAGAACTAAAAAGGCAAGAACTAAACCCATTAGTAGAAGGAAAGACATAATAAATATCAGAGCAGAAATAAATGAAATTGAGATTTAAAAAATTACAGAAGATCAACAAAACAAAAAGTTGTTTTCTTGAAAAGGTAAACAAAATTGACAAACCTTAAGCTAGACTAACAAAAAGAGGGGAGAATCAAATAAATAAAATCAGAAATCAAAAAGAAGACACAACAACTGAGATCTCAGAAATATAAAGTATCATTAGAGACTATTATGAACAATAATAAACCAACAAATTGGAAAATTTAGAAGAAATAAATTCCTTGATACACACAATCTACCAAGATTAATCACCATGAAGAAATAAAAAACTTCAACAAACCAATAATGAGTAGCAAGATCAAAGCCATAATAAAAAGTCTCCCATCAAAGAAAGGCTCAGGGGGAGAAAAGCCCAAGATAAGACCCACTGGCTTGGAATTCCAGCCAGCTACCACAAACGGCATCGCACCTCCCTAAGAAGGAGCTCCCAGGGGGAGGGGCAGGCCATATCTTTGCTGTTTGGGTGCCGTAGCCATTCTAGCCTTCAGGCTTTGGAGAGTCTGAATCGACCCGTGGTGGAAGGGATCCCCCAGCACAGCACAGCTGCTCTACCAAAATGTGGCCAACTGCTGCTTCAAGCGGATGCCTGATCACATTCCTCCTCACTGGGCAGAACCTCCCAACTGAGACCTCCAGCCACCTCTGTCCAAGCTCTCCAGCCGACAGAGATCTGAATTCCCCCTGGGATGGCTCTCCCAGAGGGAGGGGGCAGGCTGCCATCTTTGCTGTTACGGTGACTTAGCTGTTCCAGCCTTCGGGCTTTGGAGAGTGGAAGCCAACCCAGGGCGGAAGGGATCCTCCAGCACAGCATAGCTGCCCTACCAAAATGTGGCCAGACTGCTGCTTTAAGCGGGTACCTGATTCTGTTCCTCCTCACCGGGCAGGACCTCCCAACCAGGGGCTCCAGCAACCCGTGCCCATGTTCTCCTACCGACAGAGATGTGAATTTCCTCTGGGACAGAGCTCCCATGGGGAGGGGGAGGCTGCCATCTTTGCTGTTCGGGTGACTTAGCTGTTCCAGCCTTTGGGTTTCGGAGTGTCTCAGGTGACTGGAGGCAGAAGTGTACCCCCAGCACAGCACAGCTGCTCTACCAAAACATGGCCAGACTGCTTTTTTCCTGATCCTATTCCTTCTCACGGGGTGGGCGGGACTTCCTAACTGGGGTCTCTAATCATTTCCTACAGATGCCTTTGGGTGGGCAACAAGTCCATGACTCCTTGAGACAAAGCTCCTAGAGAGAGGGGCAGGCTGCCATTTTTGCTGTTTCATAGACTTCACTGGGGACACCTCCAGTTCTGGAAAATCTGAGGTGACAAGGGACTGGAGCGGGCCCCAAGCAAACCACAGCAGCCCTACAGAAAAGTGGCCAGATTGTTATGTGGGTGCCTGTTCCCATATCTACTCACTGGACAGGTCCTCCAGGCCTGGGCTTCAAGCCATCGCCCCCCACCCCCACCACCCCTGCCAACCCTACCATCCCCCACCACCCCTGCCACTGCCACCCCTGCCAGAGCTACTGAGCCAGTACCAACTGAGCAACTCCCCAGACAGAACCTCCGGGGGCAACAAAAAATAATTCTTTTGGAAAATTTTATGAAAACAATTTTTTTCACTTCAAGTCCTCAGTGGATTTCCTACAATAGATAACAAAATCATTTTCCAGCCAATTCCTCACTGCTTTTCTCAAATACAAATGCTATGTAACAGAAAACATGAATAATTCTACAACACAGCCTATTTCTTGGGTACTAGAGGGAGGTGCACCATCAATGCCCATTTACAATGTCTTCTGCACAGGTGTGCAAAGAGTTAATGGTATCAGATAAATCCCATAATAATAGAAATAAAGTTGGCATAGAATTCATATAAACATTAAAAAGTATGTATTTTGTGCTACCATGATAACCTCTGAAAATTCATTTCTGATGAAGTCTACTGAATCAAATTAATGTCTCGGTACCTTGTTTGATAGTTGGCCATAACAGTATCACATAATTACACAGAACAAAAAGGCAGTGATAATGTTCAAAAATAAGTACCTTGGTTCTGAGATGTTACCTGTATACCAAGAACAATGAAGGTACTTATCAGTGGTAATTCAAAAGTCCTTAACTCACTGCTTCTCTGAGAAATACAGGACGTCTTAAATTGATGTCATTTCCTCAGGCACCTCCAAGTTCCTCTCCAGTTCTTCCTTACATATTTCCTATATACAATCATATTTAAGTCACCTAATATATGGAAAATAGGTTGAGCAACGCTTGGCACATAGTAGTCACTAAGTATTTATTGTTATCATTATCATTATTACTTCATGTCTTACAAACTTTGTACGTCACATTCCCTGCAGAGATTCTAAAGTATGATTTGCTTTAGCAAGTTCAACCCAGTGCTTCTAGGGGAGAGAAAGTCTAATATGTAAAGCATTTCTATATTACGTTGTTCTTATTTAAGACAAAACAGGCAAATCACCTAAGAAGTTATCAAAGTGATCAAAAATGCACTTAGAAGATTTGTTGGGGGTACCTTTAGATAAATATCCCCAAGCTATTACCTGAAATAAGTGTTGAGAACAAATTAAAAGTAATATTTGATAACTGTACTGGAAAAATGCCCTGATAAAACAGTCCGATACCCACATTGCATGTCCTTCACACTGTGGCAATCCATTGCAACATTATTAAAGTATTTCAATGTGTATTTTATTTTTATAATAATGAATCTAATATTCTGTAATATCCTTTGGTTTGTTATATATCATTCAAACATCATTCATTCCATTCACTTAAAGCATCGTCTTCACCAGGCATTTCTGTTGGTAATTGGTCAAGAGAAGTTGAATCTTTGTATCTTGCAGAACTCTGCTCAGATTGTACCTCAGGTGTAGAGGCTTTTGCCCCCCAGAAAGCCTTGACTGCTGCCCTGGAAGAAAAAACAAAAACCAAAACCACCATATGAAGTGAAAACTAAAACTGAATAGATTTCTATATTTTCTATGTATAGAAATATATATATATGTGTGTGTGTGTGTGTGTGTATTACCTGTATGTATATATTATATATGGTACAAATATATATAACTTGTACATATACAAATATATATAACCTGTATATATATTTGTACCTGTATATATATTACAGGTACATTACATTACAGCTATATTACAGATATATTATAAAGGAAAGAAAAAGAATATAAATGTATTTATGACTACTGAACTGTATACTTTAAAATGGTAAAAATCATAAATTTTATATTCAAATTTTATCTCAATAAAGAATAAAATTTTAAAAAATTATAATGATAAAAATTACTAGTCAAAAATGTTCAGCATCTACACTAGGGTTACATGACTATACCTACTCAGGAAAAAAAATTGGAAGGCTGATTTTTAAAAACACTTTTACAGGGGTGGGGGGTCTGGGACATACTCAAAAAAATAATTCTTTTGGAAAATTTTATGAAAACAATTGTTTTTGCTTAAAGTCCTCAGTGGATTTCCTACAATACATAACAAAATCATTTTCCAGCCAATTCATTGTGATGATGCATCCAGCTGGATGCATCATAAACTAAAAATGAATAATGAATAAAAAGGCACTTCTTAAAGAAGATGTAATATATACTATATATGTATATATAGTATATATATGTGTACATATAGTATATATATTATATGTGTACATATAGTATATATATTATATGTGTACATATAGTATATATATTATATGTGTACATATAGTATATATATTATATGTGTACATATAGTATATATGTATATATGGTATATATATTATATATGTAAATATAGTATATATTTACTATATACATACTGTATACATACTGTATACAGGTCATATGTATGTACTATATGTATATATAATACATATGTGTATATATTATATATGTTATGTATGTATTATATATACATGCATGTAAATATAATATATATTACCTCTTCTCTAATAAGTGTTTTTTATTCATTATTTTTAGTCTGTGATACATATATATTACATACGTGTGTCTATATATGTATACACATACATACATATATGTATATGTATGTATATACATAATACACATGTTTGTATACATATACAGTTCAAATATATATGTGTATACATGGTACAAATATACATATGTAATATATATGATGATATTTATAATAGTTACATGAGTATTACACCCTGGTAAGCCTGAGGGCTCATATACATACATACCACATATATATGTGATGTATACACAATCATATGTAATATATATGCATCACAAACAAAATAATAAAAAGGCACTTCTTAGATATGAGGTTATATATATGTTATACATACATATATCTACATATATATTATATAACCCATATATTATATACTCATGTATATTATATATTATATATAAATAATAGATACTATATACATATTTGGTACACATATATGACCTATATATGATATATGTATATTGTATATACATTATATGTACATAGAAGATATATGTATATTGTATATACATTATATGTACATAGAAGATATATGTATATTGTATATACATTATATGTACATATATTGTATATATATGTACTTATATATAAAACATATATATTACCTCTTCTCTAAGAAGTGCCTTTGTATTCATTATTCATTTTTAGTTTGTGATGCATCAGCTACAAATCGATAGTATATGAGCCCTCAGACTTACCAGCGTGTACTACTCATGTAGGTATTATAAATATTGTCATACAAATGAACTAGTAGTTTACAATAACCAAGTTTTAGAGTTGAGAGAACCACAACTGGACAACACAAATATTCATTAAATAAAACTTTTTAAAGCAATTACCATGTAAAATTGTAAAAATTGCATTTAAAAGCTCTCTCACAGTTGGAGAAGCAAGTCATGAGATTGTTTTAAAAAGCATCTACATAAAGAGACGGCGTAGTCTGAACTAGGGCAGTCACAGGAGTAATGAAAGGAGATGGACAGTTTCAAGGCAACATGTAGGAGACATCACGGACAGGGCTTTGCAATTCACTGGATGAGGAGGGGGAAGAAGAGGAGGATGTCAATCAAGGGTGATGATGCATTCCACCATTCACCTACCAATTTATGATTATGAAGATCAATAAGAAGATTATAAATACACAGATAATGACTCCTATGGTCAGCACAAAAATTAGGGCTACATCAGTGACTGGTAGGCTTGATCTTCTCATCTGCAATTCTAGAGAAAACACACAAACCTAATGAGTATTACTACTGAGGAAAAGGAAATGAATATCTAACTTAAAAGTTAATATTTGAAAAACAACTCTAGAAACATAAAGAAATACTTAGTGCAGAGAAAATTATTAATGATCTTGCTCTGCATGTTTGAAATGTCCTTTTCAAACATGCAAAAAAGTTAAAAGAATTTGACAACGAACATCCTGTATTACCACCATCTAAATACTACCATTAATATTTTAAAATTCATCTATCCATTTCTCTATCAATTCATTAATCCATCTTATTTTTTATGCATTTCAATATAATTTGCAAATGTCAGTACACTTCCCCAAAAACTTTTCAGCAAGCATATCGTTAACTGGAGTTCAATATTAGTTTTTTCTTTGAAATAAAATTTTCACACGAAGAATTGCACAAAGATCTTAAATGTACATTTGCTTAGTTTTGACAAAGGCAAACTCATATATGTAACTAAATGCTAGCCAAGATATAGAATATTACTATACCCCAGAAAGTTCCCTTGAGCCTCTTCCTAATTAACTCCTTCCTCATCCTCCAGAGGCAACAAGTATCCTGATTTTCTTTTCCACCATAGATTAGCTCTGACTATTCTAGAACTACATATAAATGGAAACACACACTAGGTAATCTCTTGTGTAAAGATTTGTTTACTTAGAATAATGTTTTAGAAATTCACCCATACTGGTAAATGCAACTATCATTTTTTTTATTACTAGGTATACGCCACAATTTGTTTACTCATCCTCCTACTGATGGATATCTAGGCTGTTCCAGTTGTGAGATACTATAAATAAAGCTGCCATGAACATTCTTATACAAGTCATTTTGTGAATATATATCTTAATTTTTGGCTAAATGTCTAATAATAGAATTGCTAGGTCGTAGGGTAGACAGATGTGTGTTTAGCTGTCTAAGAAACCATGAGAACTTTCTCAAACTGATTGTACTGACTGTACATGTTTTATAAATGTTTTCTACCAGATTTTGGCTTGCCTATTCATTATCCCAATGATTTTTGGTAATGAGCTGAAGTTTTTAATTTTGATGCAGTCTGATTTATTCAATGTTTCCTTTTATGGTGATTGTTTTCTGAATTATGTCTAAGAAACCTTTGCCTACTCCTGAATCATGCAAATATTCTCCTATATTTCTTTCCTAAAACTTTATGGGTTTAGCTTTTACACTTAAGACTATGATACGTCTCTAATTTTTATATTTGCTATAAGAAAGGAATTGAAGCTCATTGTTTTCTATACACATATCCACATACCCCGACCCCTCTCTCTTTAGGAAATGGGGTCTTGCTATATTGCCCAGGCTGGCCTTGAACTCCTGGGCTCAAGTGATCCTCCCACCTCAGCCTCCCAAGTAGCTAGTATTATAGGCACACACCACTGTACCCACCTCATGCACCACTCTTACCTCAAGCATTCTCTCCCATATCTCTCTGCTCTTTCAGCAAATAAGGTTATTAAAGAGACAAAGCCAATCTACCATATGTATTATAGTATTGCTACATTGTAAACTGGTAAAAAGCCAATTAACACAGAATATTACTTACTTTGTGAATTATATAGCTTTATTGTAGCTCTTTTATGACCCCAAATTCTGGAATCATAAAAGATTCATGGAAGAAAGAACTACAGAGATCATCTGATCCAACTACTGCATTATACAGATAAGTAAACCAAGGTCCAGGGAGGTTTAATTTGTACAAGGTATATTTTGACTATTTAAATATTTTGATTCTGATAAGTACTACTCTGTCAGAAGTAGTCTTCTATATGAGCAATCTCAACTGCTTATTTTTCTGGATTTGTTTCCCTATCTGTTACACATCATGGAGTATAAGTTTCCATTTTGCCTAGCAATTCTAGAGCTATAAACTCAAGTTAGGGATCTCGCTAAATAGTTCCAAGTATGCTAGAGAAAGTACATCTATATTTACGTTCCAACATTGTTGGATTTTTAAAAATCTTTTTATTTCAAAATAATTTTAGATTTACACAAGTGTGGCATTTTGGAAACTTAAATAAAAGACACCTTTCAGAACTGAAACCTGACAAGGAGAAATGCAAATTTCATTTATCCATTACTCTGCAATGTTAGCTGAGACAGGGTGGAGAGTGAGGGGCATGAAGATTTTATTTATTACAACAGTAGTCTTGCAAGGGTCACCTAGACTATTTTTACAGGTAATGAAAAAAATAGGCTCAATTTCCTATTGAAATATTTAATGAAAAATAGGCTAAATTTGACACTCTCACCTTTTAGATAACCTAAGCTTATGTACTTATTAGCTTCCTAGGACCACCATAACAAAGTACCACAAACTGGGTGACTTGAAAACAACAGAAATGTATTGTCTCGCAGTTTTGGAGGCTAGAAGTCTGAAAACAATGTGTTGGCCGAGCCATGCTCCCACTGAAGGTTCTTGGGGAGGATCCTTCCTTGTCTCTTACAGCTTCTGAGCTTCTGGTAGGCTCAAACATTCCTTGGATTCTGGTAGCATAACTCCAATTTTTGTCTGCATTTTCACATGGCTGTCTTCTCCCTATGTCTGTCTCTCTGTGTCTTCACCTGGCATTCCCCGCCCCACTTTCCATCTGTGTTTGTGTGTATGTGTGTGTGTGTGTGCACAAGCATGCCCAAATATTCCTCTTCTTATGAGGGCACCAGTTATATTGGATTAAAGGCCCACTCTGCTCTAGTACAACCTCATCTTAACTAATTACATCTGCAAAAAGTCCTATTTCCAAATATAGTCACATTCTGAGTACTTCAAAGTATCTTTTTTAACAATGCCTAATTATGAAAGACAACTACTGTGGGAGTGAAAAATCTGATATTTAAGTGAATGGATGAGAATTTTTCACTAGGGAAACCATATTTACCCTAAAAATATCTCAATTACATATTTATTTCATGCTAGTACCATACTATGTAGACATTTCTAGCCAAAACATTTGTTTGATTTCTAATCAGCCAAAGGGGTCTGTTGCAGTGGTGTACCCAATTGTCATGTTTAAAGAAATTAATAGATACTGGAGTGTTCTAAAAATATTTTGTCATTCAATCAGTGCATGTACTGAGATGGCAGAGCTATCCCACCATTCCTGGACTGCTGCTATGAGAGAGAGAAGTTAACTTTGTCTCAATAAAGGCCTGACATTTTAGGGTCTGTGCTCCAGCCTTTAACATATACATTACCAAATGCATGCTCCCTTCTAATTATGAGAGGAGCTAACCACACTGAATTGTCCTAACAGGGACGAGATAGTAGGGACAAAGACTGAGAATGGCTCCACACACCTTTAATATCATGAACGAGGGATAGTTGAGATATTTTTTAGTTTAATGATGTTTTTATTCTCTTGCCTTTTTTAGAGCTTTATTGAAAATTATTCTTTTAACGACATCTGATATCCCAATAGAGGAATAAGATTATTAGCTTTCACCATGAAGATGTTTCTAAACTCATTAAACAGCATATCAAAAAAAGTTTAAATAGTAGTTTATTTTTTAAAATCACCCTAAAATATTTTAATCTGTTTTCATTTCAATAAAATGGTTATGTTGTGTGGTATCTCTAAACTACAGCAGAAGCTCTTTGTGTTCAGAAATAGCTTCAAGAAGTCCAAAAACGCCTTTAAAGTTACATGTAACTTTTGGCATATTTGTGTATGTGGACATTTTTCTGGAAAAAGGATCCTGAGCCTTGATAGGATTCTCAAAAGAACTTGTGACCAAGTCCCCACATCCCTAAGAACAAAGTTGATAACAACAATTAAAACAGTTAAGAGCAGCTGAACAAAAGGAAATAATTACCTGGATATGTAAGCCATCATAGATTAAATTGAATATAGGCAAATGGATCTATCTCACAAGGAAAATTGGTTTCTAATATGTAAAATGACATTCAGGACAACATTTGCATTTTGTGATATGTATATTTTTGAGAACTGTATTAGTGCTTCATCAAAAAACATTTGCTTCAAATATGTAATTTTTAAAGAGACATACTTTGACATCGTATTTCTTAATTTTATTTATTTTACTGAATGAAAATTTTCATAAGCATCCATGAGAATTCCATTTATCCATTTTCACTTTTATAATGAAAGTAAAAGCAAGAATATAATTCAAGTTTGAGGACTGTTCTCTGAAGATACTTAAGAAATACACCAGTTTCCCAAAGTGAGGACTTTGTGACTACTTTGTGAAAAAGAAATTAAGTAGTATCTTGTAGAAAAGTCTAAATGATGTAAACCAGTGGTTCTCAAAGTGTGGTCTCTGGACCAGCAGCAACAGGGAAACTTGTTAGAAATGGAAATTCTTGTTCCAGTCCCATCCCAGATCTAATGAATCAGAAACTCTGGGGGTAGGGCTAGAGATTGGTGTTTTAACAAGCCTCTAAGTGGTTTTAATGCTCTTTAAAGTTTGGCATATAAGCAAACCAAGACATTGCTGGACACTTACCACTGCTCGTATAGACTGTGAATTTAATAGTTGCTACTATTTCATTATTATCCAGTGTATCACACTCGAAAGCCAAGGGGTGACTTTCCCTGCGTACTTCTAGGATTGCTGAATCATTTACAAGTACAATGGATTGCTATTTAAAAAGAAAAAAATAACAAAGTATCAACATTCTTCATGTACACTTACCAGGAAACAATTTATTTCCCTTAAGGAAAGGAGGGTTACTGCTCTCTTAGCCTAGTTTAGTAATTAATGATCTACATGGATTTTCAGTCACACAATCCAGACTTCAAATCCCAACCCTACCACTTCCTGCCTGTGTGACTGTGGACAAGTTAGTTACTTACCTGTAAAAATGGGTATAATGGTAGTGATTACCTCACAGAATTGTTATATGGATTAAAAAAGGCTCTAGCACTCAGTGTCATGTCTGGCACTTAATAAACCCTTAATTAATGTTAGCCACTGCTATCATTATGCAACTCCTATATAAGTCAATGAAAACCTTGCTTCCGAAATGGAATACTTTGTATAAAATGGACGTTTTAAAGTTCTGATTATAGCTGGCCCTTAGACGTATGTAAAGTTTAGTCCTAGTAAATAATGAAAATTTTAAAATTCCAAAATAATAAAGTTGTATAATTCTTAACTTCATTTTGGCAAACTGCTTTTAAAAAGAAAGTTTTCTGAAAGCCATCAGAAATGAGAAACAAATTTTATTACTCACTAGAAAGCACCAGGTTATATCCATTCATTACTCACTTGGTCTGGCCTTAGAAGTTTCCACATATATTTGAAACGATTTAAAGGAGATGTGTGAATACATGCCAGTCTAACACTTTCAAGACTTTCCGAAATTGGTTTACCCCCTGAAAAAAAATTAAGCACATAAATACCATTGGGCATTATAAATTGCTTTATATATGACACTACTTTTTTTTTTTTTTTTTCCTGAGACAGGATCTGGTTCTGTCGCCCAGGCTGGAGTGCAGTGGCATGATCTTGGCTCACTGCAACCTCTGCCTCCTGGGTTCAAGCCATCCTCCCACCTCAGCCTCTCAAGTGGCTGGGACTACATGCAGATGCCACTGTGCCTGGCTAATTAAAAAAAAAATTTGAAGAGATGGAGGTTTCACCATGCTGCCCAGGCTGGTCTCAAACTCCTGAGCTCAAGTGATTCTCCTGCCTCGGCCTCCCAAAGTGCTAAGATTACAGGTGTCACAATACTACTTTAAAAAGCAACCTCCAGTTTTAAAAATCAACTATATGCTGGAAATTATCAAACATAATTGGGAGTTTGAGTGTAGAGGAACAGAAGACTGATAGGTGCAAAGATAAAGTCACCAAAAGAAGCAGGTGAGGAGACACCATGGCTCTCTGCTCCTTATGCAGAATAAGTTGTAATTGACCTAGTGATCTGTTAGACTAAACTATGAGATCTATTAGTGGCTTCCAGTGTACTGGTTAGGGACTCCCATTAGAGATACTGAAATTTCAGAACAGCATAATGTGATATGGAATAGCTGTCAAAGTTCCCAATTTAAAGTTTACCAATCTACTGACAAAATGCCATGACTAAAGCATCAAAAGCATTTCGCCACAGGACAGCCTCAACTATAGACCCTATATACAGTAAGCCTCCAGTGTATTATAGAGAATATATGTTCAATTTTAGATGTCTCTGAAAAAATGTGAAGCAAAATCAGAAAGTTGCTCAGAACTATAACTGTTTAAAGAAGTGGAATTTAAAATTTTATGATTTTCTTTCAGTATGTCAGCTAGTTGCCTCCTTCTACTCAGTGGCAACCTGAGGTGAAAAATATTTCCCCAGAGTAAACTCTTGCCCACAGTCTCCCTCCAATACATAATTCAACTCACAGCCACAATCTATTGGTCCACGGCATTCTTCTACCCGTACAACACACTTGGATTCACCACCAGGGCATCCATTTGTTAATATAACTTCTCTAACACCGATACCTTTGGTTTAAAATTAAAAAAAGGCAAATGTTAAGAAAAAAACTGATTCCAGAGTGTCTTCACTTTCCCACCAAGGTCTTTTCTTAAGACTTTTCTTCTAATTTTAGAAATTAAGTTCCTAAATTCAGAACGATAACACTTAAAATTTTTTTGGCTCTTCATTTTGAATCATTTCCTAAAACAGTATTTTCTGGAGTGAGTTATGTGAAACACTAGTTCCTCTGGTTACCATAAGAAAAAGGATTCCATGATCATACACATTTGAAAATGGTACATCAAATGAAATTAAAGGGACCGCTTTACTATGGAATTTTGAGGGAACTTTTAATATGCTAGTAAATTAACATGCTATTGTGTACATTCTCATTGATCTAAGATGTAAAATTTTTACATTTTAACATCTTTAAAATAAGAATACATTTACAATTGATAACATGTCATAAATTAATTGGCAGTATTTTTCCTTTTTAGAGTACATAAAATATACTTCTTACAGTCCATAAATTCGTGGATTTGATGGAATATAGTGGTATACAATATTTCCCAAATTTATTTGACCATGGAACTTTTTGGGGAAGCATGGGGAAAGTTTCTGAAGGAAAATAAAAAATCACATTTTAGCATAAATGATGCCTTTAAATATTTAGATTCATAAAATGTCTGTATTAAATATAGAGAGGAGAACCTATTACTGACCAAATCTCCATTTCCAACAAGATGCTCTCTTTAGATTGTCACACTTTTTGTAACAAGAACTTAACTTTCCTAACTGATCTCAGAATTCCAGAGTTTGCCTCACATCACCACAACTGAGAGAAATAACAAAACGTGGGATTAGCTACATGTTGAACCGTGTCCCATGTTAAGACAGGCTAAGAAAGAGTCCATTTTTATTTCCTTAACTACCAGATTTCCTCTTCCAGCCCCTCTACGATGTTATTTTAGAGGGCAAAGGAAAGTCGATGACTAGAGGTGTCTTATAACTGCTTCTCAAACTTGACAGTGCATGCAAGTCACCTGGAGATCTTACCAAAATGCAAATTTTGATTTAGCTGTTCTTGAATGGGTTTGAGATTTTGCATTTCTAACAAGCTCCCAGGTGATACTGATGCAGTCTGTGGACCACACTTTGAATAGTAAGGGAGAAGGCTACACATGAAACAAGAAAATGGAAGGATGGAAGGAAGAAGGTCTTTGGTTAAGAGAGATGATGGCTGAGAATGGCTGAAGTACGGCTCCACTTGAGTTTATGAAAGTTTTTTTTTTTTTTTTTTTTGAGACGTTGTCTTGCTCTGTCGCAGATGCTAGAGTGCAGTGGTGCAATCTCAGCTCACTGCAACCTCCGCCTCCCGGGTTCAAGCAATTCTCCTGCCTCAGCCTCCTGAATAGCTGGGATTACAGGTGCGTGCCACCATGCCCAGCTAATTTTTGTATTTTTAGCACAGACAGGGTTTCACTATGTTGGTCAGGCTGGTCTCGAACCCCTGACCTGGTGATCCTCCAGCCTCAGCCTCCCAAAGTGCTGGGATTACAGGCGTGAGCCACCACGGCCAACCTGAAAGCGTCTTTGGAAGCACAGCCTTAATTCCGTAGTAATTAACATGCTATTGTTAATATTTTTAAGGCAGTTTTTTTGTTATTGTTTGTTTTGTTTTGTTTTTGAGATGGAGTCTCGCTTTGTCGCCAGGCTGGAGTGCAGTGGTGCCATCTCAGTTCACGCAACCTCTGCTTCCTGGCTTCAAGCAATTCTCCTGCCTTAGCCTCCCAAGTAGCTGGGACTACAGGTATGTGCCACCGTGCCCAGCTAATTTTTCTGTATTTTTAGTAGAGATGGGGTTTCACCATGTTGGCCACGATGGCCTCGATCTCTGGACCTCGTGATCCACCTGCCTTGGCCTCCCAAAGTGCTGGGATTACAGGCGTGAGCCACCGTGCCCGGCCTAAAGCAGCTATTTTATGTATTTATTTATTTAACTAAATACAGTTCACTGAGATGCATGTAGGTGTGGGATTTTCTGTAATACCAAGTAACACCTAAAAATCTGCCTGGATATAAAAGAAAACTTTTTGACTGCTAAAATATTGTTTCAGAAGTTCAACAGAATTTTCATCAAGGCATTTTTCTCTTCTAGTTCTAAATTGAAAGGTTTTTAACATTTTTGGCACAAAATATTGCTTTTTCTAGTTTTTTTTTTTGTATAACTTATTACCATCTGATACATTACATGTTTTACATATTATGTGTCTGCTCTTACTAAACTATACATTGCTTGGGGGCAGAGAGTTTTGTCTGCTTTGTCTGCTCATATCCCTAGCATCTATAACAATGCCTGGCACATAGTAGGCAAATAATTTTTAAAAAATAATCATTTGAGTGAATACAATTTCTAAACTTGTCTTTAAATAATAGAAAACAATGGCAATTACTTGAACTGTCATAAAAATAATTCTCTACCTGTGAAAATTTCCGAAGTTAGCAGCTAAACAAAGATGTAAACCACAAATAAGTAATTGCAGGCTTACTACATGGATTTCTCTCATTTTATGACTCTGACTTACTAAGAAATTAAGGTAAAAAAAAACAGGTTAAAACAATTTTAAGAGATAGAAAGAATAGTGGTTGCCAGGAGCTGGGAGGAGGGGGAAACAGGAAGTTAGTGTTTAATGGGCATTTTAGTTTGACATAATAAAAAAGTTCTTGAGATGGGTGGTTGTGATGGTTGCACAAGGATGTGAATATGCTTAAGTCCACGGACTTGTATGTTTAAAAATGGCTAAAATGGCAAGTTTTATGTTAGGTATACTGTACCACAATTTTAAAAAGCTTCTCCAAATAAAAACAATTCAGGTGTAATTTTTGACACCGCCACCCCTGTGAAATTCATTCTGATCTAGATCTGAATGGATTTTGTCTTCTTATCCTCTGATAATTGTCCCCTTTTCCCTCTCATCACTATTTTCTTTCCAAGGCAGATTCTATTTAGAAGAAATTTAATTTGATTGTGAATTACCTATGGTCTTCTCAGTACCCTGGTCTACAGCATTGTTTCTCAAAGGGTAGTCCTCTAACTAGCAGCATCAACTTCATTGTAAACTTGTTAGAGAAATTTTATGTCCAATTTCTATCCATGGAATGATCAGACTAAGTCATATTCTTTGAATATTATTCTCCCCACAAAGCCAATACATCTTTTCTCCAAAACATGACACACAAATTGGAGAAATGTAGAATTTAGAATGGACTATTACAAATAAGCAAATTCTTGATAAATTTGTCAACACAATATGTGGGAAGACATCTGTGAGATGCACTGGAAAATCTTTCATCTTCGAAACATCTGTGAGATAGAGAAAATTTTACTTTGGTGAAGGCAGTTTATGTGCCAAAAGAAAAAAAAAAATAGGGAGCTGGCTTAAAATAAGATTTAGAGATTATAAACTGAAAATATCTTACAGTTTAAAGCAATCACCCTGAGTTTTGTGTATACATTATAGTTATTAGAAATAAAAATCCATGAGAGATGCATGAAAGTACACAAGTTACAAATACAAAGTTGCACACTATCTGCTTTTACCTTTCCTCCCCCGCAAATTACAACGTGGTTTATTCATCTGCTCCAAGCTACTTACCACATGTAACGGTGCACATTCCGAATTCTACTTCTTTGACAACATTCCTATTTGAAACTAAACATAAAGGGTAAAGACACATTATTTAATTATATGAAAACTTTTCTAAATGAAACACCTCTTACTTGGAGATGAAAGACATGTGTATCATATGGGCAGCAGACATTTTTTAAGTTTTCCATTTAAATCAGAAAACAATGCCATTCTGAGTACTGTTATTGTCTAATTCAAAAGGGTCTCAAACCTCTAAAGAAGTCCATTAAATTAGGAAATAACCTAATAGGAAGGTTTATATTTAAACTTTGTATATACCTTAAAAATGTTTTTCATCAGTTGATATATAGTGAGTCAAAACTTGATAGATGGTCTCAGAAAAACACACAAAGCCCTATCTGTTGTAAAAACCAATATTTTCTATTCTCTATTTTCCAAAATTGAGTGTATAATTTCCATTCAAAAAGAAGCCCTTAACCAGTGTTTATGAAAATGATAAAAGTCATAGATTAGTTCTACTCATTTCCCAGGTTAAGATGGTAAATTTAAATATTTCTAAGAATTTATTTCAACACTTTACCAGGTTAGTATAGGAATATATCACTATTTAAGAAATTAGGTGTTGTTGGTTCTAAATCATATGTTTCTCTTTTTCTAATCATTTGAAGTTTGGCATAGAATTCCACTAGCTATAGTATATAAGCAATTCTTCAGCTCAAATTAGGACGAAAATCTCAATAGAAAAAATATAAAGTGAGATGTTAGAAGATAACTTTTAAAAGGCATTGTACCCTAGGACAACAAATCACATGGAAAACACATCGAACTGGAGTCCAAAGAGCTGCTTCTATCACTAATTAGCTGTTTGCATTTGAGCAAATTTAATTAAATGTTGTCAGGCTTAGTTAACCCTTCTGCAAAATTTGGAAAGGAAAATCCATCTCATTTGATTGCTGTAAGAATTAAATAAGGATAATGTGTGTGAAAGCATTCTATAAATTGTTTAGTACTACAAACATACTTAAGATATAATTACCCAATTTAAACCCATTTTGTACTTATTAATTTAATATAATGCTGTTTTTTTTCCTATTTTGATAACTGTAAAATCTCAAAATAGTTTCATAAACACTACTATTCTGTACTTACGAGCACCAAATATAGTTTTTTGTTTTTGTTTTTCTGAGAGAGTCTTGCTCTGTTGCGCAGGCTGGAGTGCAGTGGCATGATCCCGGCTCACTGCAACCTCCGCCTCCCAGGCACAAGTGATTCTTCTGCTTCAGCCTCCTGAGTAGCTGGGACTACAGGCACACGCCACTACGCCCAGCTAATTTTTGTATTTTCAGTAGAGACGGGGTTTCATCATGTTGGCCAGGCTGGTCTCAAACTCCTGACCTCAAGTGATCCACCAGTCTCAGTCTCCCAAAGTGCTGGGATTACAGGAATAAGCCACCATGCCCAGCCCCAGTACAGTATCTTGAATACTCAGTAAGCACCCAATGCACATAAGTAAATCAATATTGACTTTAAGTCATTTCTTTAATGAAAATAAATGATTTAGACTATCATGATGATCCATTTTGAATTGTGAAATGCTTAGATACCTTCTACAGGCACATTAAGAGACACAAATTAAAAGCCAAATCCTGAACATAGAAAACACGGCTAAGAGAATGAGTGCTGCACTACTTTTAAATATAAGCCTTTTTCAAAAATCATTAGTCAATCACTACACATTCTACTTTGGGAGAGTTGTTCAATTTCTTCCAACTTGTTTCCTTAAAGAAAAAAAAATGAGACTAAATAAGAAAGTCTCTAAAGTCCCTTTCAGCTTTAATATTCTATGATGTATTGAGTGTCCATTAGGTTACTCAGTAACTTTTTTTAAAAATGGGAATCCTACAATGGTGGGTCAGTGGAATTCTATGTAACTGGACTTCAGTGTGGCATTTGTCAAAATTTCTTGTTATAAACATATGAGTGGTAAAAAAAAAAAAATATATATATATATATATGGTCTGAATGTCAGTAGTTTTATGTGAAACTGTTTAAACTCTAAGACCACAGTTGTTAATTAACCAGTTGGTATCAACATGGTAGGAGTGATGTGTCACAGGGCTCTGTCCTGTTCAACATTTTTATTAATGACCTGGAAAAAGATGCTGTTATCATGCTGACTGAATCCAGAATTCTGCAAAGCTAGAAAGGATAGCAAATATATTTGATGATACATCCGGATCTAAAAAATGACAGGGCGAAATAATGGGCAAATCTAACAAAATGAAACCTTGTAGGAATAAAAAGTCCTTCACATACAGCTGAAAAGCCAGCTGTCCAAAACTATTTTATGGATTGTCTTAATTTGATAGGACAGTTAAAAATGAATGGAGAGTTCAATAGTGAATTCAGTAGGAGTCAAAAATGTGCAGAGGCTTCCCTAAAAATCTACTGGGTCTTAGACTACACTAACAAAAGCCTGGCATCCACAGTGATGAGGATAATGATCTTGCTCCTTTAGTTGTGGCCAGATCCTGAAATGTTCTCTTTAGTTCAGGACAGCACATGGTAACTTTAGGTATATATCATCAGGGTGCAATTTTAGTTTTTCAGTTTCTGACAGTTGATTTGAAAGGCTGATATTTTATGACTTCTATTCTTCCTTAGAAGTATTCCAAAGACAAAAATAACATATAGTTATATTTGTATAGGATAAAACCCATTGTATAGACTACAACTTTCTATTTTGCAATTACTATGTAGGTCTATTGGCCCCTTTTTATAAATCCAAGGGTATACCTGTATAAAAGATATAATATATTTAAAAGATATATTAAAGGGTATACAAGGTATAACAAAAGTATAAGGATATAAATCTAATAGTTTTTTTTTTTTTTTTAAGACAGAGTCTTGCTCTGTTGCCCAGGCTGGAGTGCAGTGGCATAATCTCAGCTCACTGCAAGCTCCACCTCCTGGGTTCATGCCATTCTCCTGCCTCAGCCTCCCGAGTAGCTGGAACTACAGGCACCCTCCACCACGCCCGGCTAATTTTTTGTATTTTTAGTAGAGATGGGGTTTCACCATGTTAGCCAGGATGCTCTCGATCTCCACCTTGTGATCTGCCTGCCTCAGCCTCCCGAAGCACTGGGATTACAGGCGTGAGCCACCGCGCCTGGCCATAAATTTAGTATCTTAATGATTTTTCTTTATCTTGAAACATTGTGATATTTCATCATCCGTAATGATGGTATTGCTCATTATTTTCAACTACATTTTTAAATGACTAAAATTTAAAAATGAAAGAATGATTGTAATTGCCTAGAAAAATAATGTAATGGTGAAAGAATTACACTAACACAAGCTATTTTACAACATCTCAAGTTTTCATATTGCTTTGCCCAAGATATTGCATCATCTTTCAAGAAGATACAAAAGAAGTCTAGAGGTATCCTCCTTGTAGTCTATTTTTGGCTTTTATTGAACACAGTTGAGATTTCACAATTTTTCGTTTTTTGCCCATAATGGCCGAGAGAAGAAAACTGACAGAGAAAAACATTTCACAATTATTGAACGAATCAAAAGATGAAAAGAGACAGATAACAGCACTTTAGATGCTAATGATGATGATGAAATTGATTGTATAAGCAAAATCTCAATAAGAGATGATGATTATCTTGGATGAATACACTAGATGAATTTTCTCTAACTTAAGAATTGATGAGTAAACATTATATTTCTGGGGATGAAAAGAATATATGGTATTATCATGTAGTTAGCCTGACAACAGGAAAGATTTGATCCTGAAATATACTGTGACAATAACTTGTGCCATACTGTTTTGCTAAAAGGATGTGGACAGTATTCTTTCCTTTTTTATAACGTTTATGCACCAACATTTATTTGCCAAGGTTTGTAAGTGAACATATTGCAATGAAAGATATGTATATAAAGGTGACTGAAAGAAAAGATTATGTAGAAATCAGTAAAATTCATTGGACCAATCATTCTAATTGGTGTTTATAAATCTAAAGATGAAAATATTTTCCAATTATGAAGAAAAGAAGATGGCTTTCTCTTCAACAAAATATATGCCTTTCTAGTTTTCAAAAGTGTTGGGTTTTTTGACAATACAAGTGCAAAAAGAACCAAGATTAATGATAAGCTAGAATTTATTAAAGATGCACTCAAAATCTGGACTCAGTATTAACACGAGGAATGCATTCCAGGTTCATGCTTAACAGTTGAGCACTTAGTTGCATTCAAAGTACTTTGCCCAGTTAGGGTACATACACCTTCAAAACTAGGATATATGGAATAAAAATTTGGATTTTTCCATGTTTAAATTCTTCTTGAAATTTCTAACAAAATTGTTTTCACTATCCCTTTATTCTTATTTGTAAATTATTTTTAAATGACTAAAAAAAA
Source organism: Pongo abelii (assembly GCF_028885655.2). NCBI lineage: Eukaryota > Metazoa > Chordata > Mammalia > Primates > Hominidae > Pongo > Pongo abelii. The sequence continues at coordinate 88,777,334 of NC_071990.2, read as the reverse complement.
AATAAAGGTCCCCTGGATAGTAAATGGGGATAACTGTTTCTACTGATCCACTGAAGGTTAAGGGGACAGTGCAAATTTCAATAATCGTTCTGGAAATTTTCAGACCTCTAACACCTCAGATTGTTTAAAGTTTTGGATTCTCTCGCTCCCCAAGAAAAAGCACTTACGCATGAAATAGTTATGTATTAAAATCCCAGAAAGTACATGGATTCCTTGAAGTCCGTAGATGAGGAAACTGAGACTCAGAGAATAAGTAACTAACCTACATTTTAATTTGAATGTAAGACATTATAACTTTATTGCCTGAGTTTAGCCTAAATAATATTTAGCATTTTATAGCTAGAAGTATTTCTTGGCCAGTTTAATATTAAAATTGTTAATTCAATTACTTTAAAGAAGAGAATGAAGCAATAGCTACTGTGCTTTACAACGTGTTCTCTTCTTTCCTAGTCATCTTTCTTTTTCACATTTCCGAAGTCAAGGATCTTTTTAAGCTCTCTGTAGTATAATGTTACCAGGCCGTGCAAACCTCGATCCCACTGTTAACCTCAGACAGTTCATTTCTTTCTGTTGGTGCTGAGGATCACTATCAGGAAATAAAAGGCTGGTAGACACAGCAGTCACTCGATATGTATAGACTGAAGAGATATGAGAATGCAAACGATATTAAAAGAATCGCAGCTGGGTCATTTAGAAGGGAAAGGAATAATCTTTCTTGAGAAGGTAGCAAACCTGCTGCTGACCTTCTACCTGCTAGAATGTGAGTTACTAATCAATATGACATGTACAACAGCCTGTCAAGTTTTATTGCTTAATGAGCCGGCAGAAAAAAAGCAAACGTATGCACCAAGCGGGGGCTCATTGTTCCTTGGTTAATATGTAGCATCTAACAAAGCCACTAGCTGGATCCCTTGACAGGTGTTTTCTACTGCTCCATTCCTTTGTCCGAGGCTGCACATACCAATCAAACACCACAATGCAGAGATGCTCAAGGCTAGGAGCTGCAGGAAGCCGCCATGGGGCTTCTGGGCAGTTTTGTCGGCATACTGGTCTATCTAGATGTATCGTCGTAAAGGGGGATTCTGAATTCCATTGCAACCCCAAGTGCAAATGTGGAAATCAAGCAACTTGGAACTTGAAAAAAAAAAAATCTACTATGAGAAGGGAAAATGACTGCAAGAGGAGTCAAAATGATTCCTCTTGGTGGAAGGCTACCTCCCACCCTTAAAAAAAATCTTTTTCCTTGTCCAAAGCAATATTTAGAAGTGTTTCTATAGCAGTTTCTATATACGTGCTTATCTGTGTATCTTGCTGTGGCCTGGGAGAATGGGCACATTCTTCTTCAAAGCCACAGGATGCAAGAAAGGGACAAACTCGGGGCTGAGGTATGCGAGAGAGCTCTCTAGACGTTAACACACATAATTATGGTTCTCAGGCAAAGAGCAGGCCTTTGCTCCGTCAACAGGGGCCTCCGCGTGCTCCCCAAGGGAGCTCCCGTCCTCACCATCCTCGGTTTCAGGGGGGGCGTAGTTCTCTGCGGTCTCGCTGTCGTTGTTTTCGGTCTCCTCCTCCACCTCGCCTTCGTGGGCCAGGCCGGCATCCTGGACGGCAGCGGTGACGTTGGTCCCGCGCGCGGACTGGAGGCCCGCCAGGAGCAGCCAGCCGACAGTCAGCAGCAGCCCGGCGGAGCAGCCCGTGCCCCTGGGGCTCATGGTTCTCGGCCCCGACGGCCGTCCGAGGCGCAGTCGCCGCCGCGGCTCCTGAGGACAGGTACGTCGAAGAGAGCTGCGACACCCCGCCCGTAGCCGCCCGGCTCCGAATCCCGTGACGAACCGTGACGCCTCAATGGTTGCCGGGGCGCTGCTCCGGGGCTGAGCGCCTGGAACTCGCGCGGAGCTGAGCTGCGAGGCGTGCAAGACGGAACGCGATGACAAGCCGCGTGCGACAAGTCCGTAGGAGAGGACGCCGCCCTTCCCCGCAACCGGAAGTTCCCTGCCCAGGGCGCCTCCTTGAGCCTTCCGGGTGCGGTAGGCGTTGCTGTCGGGTGCTCCTTCTACCTCGGTTTATAGAGCGACCCTTCTGCCTCCTCGCTCACCCTGCCTGCTTTCTTCTAAGACATTTCTTTTTCGTACATAATGTTTACCCTTCCCCAAACTAGGCTTCTTAGCCCTCACATACTCTTTGTGTGACTTGGTTTCAAAATTTCTTATCCAGAATATCCAATTTGGGATGTATTGAGAAGGATTCGATTTCTTCTTTGGGATCAGAATAATAGACTTTGAGTAAGAAGAAATTTAGAAATCATCTGATACTCCAAGTCCCTCATTTTTAAGTGAAGAGATTAAGAATCAGAGAGATGAAATGACTCGCCCAAAAACATCCAGAAATTATTTACAAAGCTGGATCTCACAGTCACATCTCCCGAACACTTACTCGATGATAAGTGATTCTTATGATAAGTGATCTTATGATTCCAGGTTAACAATGAAGAAGCTTTTAGTGGGGGTGATTGGGAGTTCAAGCGCTGAAAAGTTAGGGTTGACTTTTTTTGATTCTGTTATTACAAATTTTACCTCATCTAGTAGTCACAATGTGGTTGTTGTTGTTTTTGAAAAGACATATAGGGTGCCATACTTTGAGGCTTAATGTTTAAATTCCTATGACAAGTGAGATGAAAGTGAACTTTCATACACTCTGGCTTTTGGAATATTTGAATATCTAGTCTCAGCAGACTAACAGATAAGCAGGTAACAGAAAAGTATTAAGAGGTTCTTCAGAGACACTTATTTGTAACAAAATAGGTTGTTTGAAGCAGAAGTTGAAATTTTGTGTTTGAATATTTTCTCCTGCAAAGGCTTCTAGTTTTGAAAACACAAGGACTGCTAAACATCTTCAGTATTAAAGTTCGAATTGGTATTGGTGAGAAGTCTCTGGGAACATTTATGTCAATTAAAATACCTTAAAATATAGCGCTTGACAAGATTATGAGGGACGTTAACATGGGAAACTTAGATATGATCTTGAGAAGTAAAGGCTTTTGTTTCATGGCTAAATGAGTCAAAATTTTTCTTTTTTGAATCCTGAGAGAAATAAGTCAAAAATTATGCCGTCAAACACAAACTTTAAAAAGATGATATGTAGTATTGTTGCTGGCAAATTGTTGAGTGTTTCAAAGTCAATTTTAGGATTCATTGCTTCCTGAAGATAGTATCCTTTTTTAGCAGAGAAAGTCCCATAAACTCTAAAATATGTAATCTGATTCAAGGAAACATTAATAATCTAATAAATAAACATCTCCAAAGGGAGCCAGATGGGTCTCAAAGAGGACCTGAAAGATTTAACTCTGAAATAAAGACTATTAATACCTCTAATAACAGCATTATAAATCACCTATAAAATACTGTGTTACTCATGTAAGTTATAAGAAAAAGTAAAATATCTGGCTTCAACAAACTTTTACTGTCTCTCTAGTACTCTCTCTAGCCACAAATAAATGAAAGATAAGTGTTTAGCCAGAAGGGCAGGGCACAGAATCTAGAGGGACTGACCCTACTCTGACCTGCAGATACTAAGGAGCAGGAATTCCACCCTCAATCCCTGATATGCTCCTCTGACCCACCTCATCCTGCCTGGAACTAAGCATCTCCACCCCCATCTCCAATTTCCAAGAGGTGGGGATTAGAGCCTAAACTCCTCTGCCCCACTCTGCCCAAACATAGCTCACCTATCTTGGTCTGACCTTACCTTGCTTGGCCTCATTTGGCATGCGGGAAAATCATTCCTCTATCCAGTCTCTGCACTACCTACCCTTGAAGACCAATTTGTATTCTGAAAAGGAAGACCAATTTGTGTATGTGTGATATAAGCACAAGATAGATAATCAAGGCCTAAATAAAGGATTACCATAAAAATGAAAAGAGAAATGAATGTGAGAGAAATAACAAAGGAAGGATTAACAAAATGGAATGACTGGCTGCCTAAGCAGGATAAGGGAGTGAGGGAGGGAGCAAATAAAGGGAATTAGGAAAGTCAGTAGACATTTTGTTTAAAGGTTAAGTTGGAGGTATCAACAGAAGTCAAGTGAAAATATTCATTGGGCAGTTTGAGATGACCACATACCAAAAAAGAAGATGAAAATCACTGATACACACCACAAGCATGAAAAAATACACACACACACACACACACACACACATATTCAGTTAATACAATGTTCTAAGTACTGCTATAACATTAGAAACTTTACAGTGATATTTGTGAAAATAATTATCTGGGAGATAAAATTGATTTTGGCTTTAATATGCTTGATTTGGTAAAAAGCATTCTCCATAGTGATCCCCCAGAGAGAACGTTCTCAAACCACTCTTGTGATATTTCTAACCTTTAGGGGAGAAGAGATTTCTCTTTTGGAGCAAGATCTCAGAGGCAGGATTTCTCCCCTGGCTTTTTTGTTTCACACCCTTACCTCTGTTGTGTCCTTATTCTGTGTCCATCACTTAAAACTGTATTGCTACACAATGTGGGAATTTTGTGGTAGAAACTGTAGGAAACCTACTGCAGGAAAAATATAGGCATAAAAAATTAAAAAGCTGTAGGAACCCCCCTGGATTTTTGAATACGGGAATAGCAGTTTCAAATGGTTGGACTATATCCTCTCAATAAAATGTAGCTGCCTATAAAGGCCCTACCTCACTGAAGGTCTTCTTAAGCCAATAAGAATTTCCATGTGTTAAAGGAAGAGTGGTACCCATAAGATGTTCTATTTTAATAAGAATTTTAAAAGCCATTGAAAATTAAATAATATTCTAGAGCAATGTGGTTGGCATTTGTGACAGGAATAAGTATCACATTGTGAATAAGTCTTGATAGAAAGCATATGGTACTTTCATATTCCTCTATTTGCAGGGCTGTGTAAACCACATTTTCTAAGACTGAATAAGGTCTCCTATCTGTAGTTATTCAGGTTATAGATGCACAGCCTCACTCAGCTACATGTGCCCAGATTAATACATGAAACAGAATTTTAAAATTTACCTATATCATTGAGTTTGCCCCACAGCTTTTGTGATCATATCTTTCGTTTTTTTTTTTACTTTTGAGTCCATGATAAGAACAAGTTCTCTCATTTCCCTTGGTTACTGAGGAACAAGGTCTATCCCAGTGTCCCATTTCACTACTTCTCTACCGATGCCCACTCCAAACTCAACTTAACTGCTTTCCTATTTTGTCTCCCTAATACTGCTAAAATAGGTGTGCCCCTTACCCTGCTTTCTAAACATGGATTCCGTGGTGACAAGCCTGAATTGTCCTAATTTCTGAACTCAAAGGTTCCCCCAGAGTCTCAAATTTACAGTTTCTCCATCTAACTCTACTCTGTACCACCACCACAGCACAAACTGTACAGTGTGTTACAGCTCCCATGGTTTCAGGATATTTATTAACAAGCTATATAAAAGTCTACTACCTTTTGACGTATACAGCACAATTATAGCAGAGCTTTTACACTTTTCACACATGTAGATTAAAGAGAATCATAGAACTGGATATCTTTAGAGTCTTTAGGAATTCTTGCATGGAACCACTAAACATCAGATGCACCTAAATTATCTTAGGATTTTAATTTTACTTTCAACCGTCTAATAACACAGGACAGGCATTCTGGGAAAGAGTGCTTTGGAAGCAGGTAAAAATATAAGTTGTACTTCCCAAAACTCATAGGTACTCACCTTAAAAATTCTCTAGTTACTTTGAGGGGTAAGTAAAGATTTTGTTCCAAAATAAGATTTTTTAAAATAGCATTATTGAAACATAGGCCATACAATAAGCTGCACACATCTAAAGTAAAGAAGTGCAACTTGAAATCACAATGAGATACTACTTTACCTCAGCCAGAATGACCATTATTTAAAAATCAAAAAACAATAGATATTGGCATGGATGCAGTGTAAAGGGAACACTTACACACTGTTGGTGGGAATGTAAATTAGTACAACCTTTATGGAAAATGGTAGAGAAATTTTTTGATAGTAGATCTATCATTTGTTTCCGCAATCCCAGTACTGGGTATCTACCCAAAGGAAAAGAAGTCATTACATAAAGAAGACACAGGCACATGCATGTTTATTGCAGCACAATTCACAATTGCAAAGATGTAGAATTAACCTAAGTGTCCATCAACCAATGAGTGAATAAAGAAAAGGTGATAAATATATTCACACATACCATGAAATATACCATCGAATAGCCAAAACAAAGAACAAAATAATGTCTTTTGCTGCAACTTGGATGGAACTGGAGGTCATAATTCTAAATGAAGTGACTCAGGAATGGAAAACCAAATACTGCCATGTTCTCACTTATAAGTAGGAGCTAAGTTATGGGTAGACGAATGCATATGGAGTGGTATGATGGACACTGAAGACTCAGAAAGGGGAAGGGAGTTTTAAAAATTACCTATTGGGTACAATGTACACTATTTGGGTTATGGGTACAGTTAAAGCCCAGACTTCACCACTATACAATTCATCCATGTAGACAAAACACACTTGTGCCCCTAGAGCTATTGAAATAAATTTTCTTAAAAAAAGAAAACATAAAAAATAACAAAGTATAAAACCATCACCACAATCAAGATAGTGAAAATATCTGTCAGACCAATAAGTTTCCTCATCCCCTTCTCCTCCTTATCCCTCCATCCTTGTCCCTAGGCAACTACTGATCTGCAGGAGAACATTTTATGGAGAGAACACTACTCTTCCATTAATACTTGTAAATTTTTACTGCCTTAAGAAGACCTTCAGAGAGGTAGGGCCTTTGTACGCAGCTACATTAAAGTTTTATGTAAATGGAATCATACAGTGTATATTCTTTTGTGTCTGGCTTCCTTCAGTCAGCAACACTGAGATTCATGTATGTTGTCGTGTGTGTTAACAGGTCATCCCTTTATATTGCTGTGTAGTGTTTCATTGTGTGGATAATATCACAATTTGTTTTTCCATTCACCTTTTGTTTTACTTTTGGGAGATGTTTCCCATATGGGGCTTGCAATATTTAGAATGTTTACATCTAACCAAGAATATTGATTGGTTTCTACAAACTAAGAATATTGGTTGATAATTTTCTTGTAATATCTTTGTCTAGTTTTGGTATCACTGCAATGCTGGCCTCATAGAATGAGTCATGGAATATTCTCTCCTCTGCAACTTTTTGGACAAGTTTGTGTGGAATTGGCCTTATGCTTCTTTAAATGTTTGGTATAATTCACCTAAGAATTATTGTCACAGATTTTTCTTTATGGGAAGATTTTTACCTACAAATTCCATTTCTTTAATATACCTAAGGCTGTTCAGGTTATCTGTTTCTTCTAGAGTGAGCTTTGGTAGTTTGTGCCTTCCACAGAATTTGTCCATTTCATCTAAATTACAAAATTTATAGTGATAACAGTATTCATAATATTTTCTTATTATCCACTTAATATTTGTAGAAACTATAGTGATGTTATCTCCCTCAGTTTTGATGTTGGTAACCCATGCTTTCTCTCTTAGCCTGGCTAAAGGTTTACGAAGTTTATTGATATATTCTCAAAGAATTGACTTTTGGTTTCAATTACTTTATTGTTTTTGTGTTTTCTAGCTTATTGATTTCTGCTTTAATTTTTATTCCCTTTTCTCTTCTTACTTTAGTTTTAGTTTGCTCTTCTTTCTCTAATTCCTTACAATGGAAGACGAGGTTGTTGACTTGAGATTTTTCTTATTTTTTAAATATAGGCATTAAGTGTTATACATTTCTTCCTGAGTGCTATTTTAACATTAGCCCACAGTTTCTGATATGGTATGATTTCATTTTCATTCAATTGGAAATACTTTTTAATTTTCATTTTGATTTTTCTGACCCGTAGTTTATTTAGAAATGTGGCATTTAGTTTCCAAATGTTTTTTAATTTTCCAGATAATTAAATGTCTGCTTTAATTGTGTTATGGTCATAAAATATACTTTGTAAGACTTGAATCCTTTTAAATTTGTTGAGATTAGTATTATGGCCTAGAATATAATCTATATTGGTAAATGTTCCATGTGTACTTGAAAAGAATGTGTATTCTGTTCTTTTTGTGGAGTGTTCTATAAATGCGTTAGGTCAAGTTAATTGATAGTGTTGTCAAGTCAACTATACCGTTGCTGATTTTATGTCTACTAGTTCTATCAATTGTTAAAAGAGAGGTATTAAAATCTCTAACTATAATTGTGAATTTTTTTATTGTTTTTTGCAGCTCTATCCATTTTTGCCTCATACATTTTGAAGCTCTATTATTAGGGGCTTACATATTTAAGATCTTATGTTCTCATGATTAATGATCTCTTTATCTTATGAAATAATCTTTTTTATCCGTGGTGATATTCTTTTCTTTGAAATACATGTTTTTATATTAAAATAAGCAATCCAGCTTTGTTTTTTTAAACTAATGTTAGTATAGTATATATTTTCTTTCCATTTACTTTTTTTTTTTTTGAGATGGAGTCTTGCTCTGTTGCCCAGGCTGGAGTACAGTGGCGCGATCTCAGCTCACTGCAACCTCCGTCTCCTGGGGTCAAGTGATTCTCCTGCCTCAGCCTCCCAAGAAACTGGGGTTACAGGCACCCACCACCACACCCAGCTAATTTTTATATTTTTAGTAGAGACAGGGTTTCACCATGTTGGCCAGGCTGGTCTTGAACTCCTGACCTCAGGCAATCTGCCCACCTCAGCCCCTCAAAGTGCTGGGATTACAGGTGTGAGCCACAGTGCCCAGCCCCCATTTATTTTTAACCTATTGTGGCTTTATATTTAAGTTGTATTTTTGGTAGGCAACATATAGCTACTATGTATTAAATTAAACTTTTTATTTTGAGACAATTGTAGATTTACACACAGTTATATGAAGTAATACAGAGAAGTCCTTTGTGTGCTTTATCTAATTTTCCCAATAGTAACGTCTTGTAAAACTACAGTAAAATATCATCCAGGATATTAACATTGATATAGTCAAGACAAAACATTTGGTTCACCTCAAGGCTCTTCATGTTGCCCTTTTATAGCCACACTCGCTCTTCTGCTGCTCTAACACCCTCTTTAGCCACTGGCAACTACCAATCTATTGTCCATTTCTATAATTTTGTCAGTTCAAGAATGTTATATAAATGGAATCATAGAGTATACAGGCTTTTGAGATTACTGTTTTTTTATTCCATATAATTCTCAGTCTAATGTGTGTAGCAATAGTTTGTTCCTTTTTATTGCCAAGTAGTATTCTATGATATGAATGTAGCACAGTTTGTTTAACCATTCACCTATTAGTGGACATCTGGATTGTTTCTGGTTTTTGGCTATTACAAAGTTCTTATAAACAGTCATATACAGATTTTGTATGAATATAAATTTTCACTTCTCTGTGATAAATGCTAGGAGCACAGTTGCTAGGTTGTATGAAAAGTATATGTTTACCTTTTAAAGAAACTGCTACATTGTTTTGCAAAGTAGCTGAACTGTTTTACATTCTGCAAGCAATGTATGAGTGATCCAGTTTCTCCACATCTTTAACAACTATTTTTTAAATTTTAGCTGTATTGATAAGTATATGATATATATTCCAAATGTTGTACTAGTCCTTTGTCAGACACGTGGTTTGCAAATATTTTCTCCCTGTCCATTGCTAGTTTTTCATCCTCTTAATAGAGTCTTTCACAGGCAAAAAAAAATTAATTTTGATAAAATCCAATTTATCATCTTTTACTTTGTATGTTTACTTTTGTATTTTTATTTTTGTATGTTTATCTTGTATCCTATGAACTTGCTAAATTCACTTATTAGGTCTAGGTGTTTTTATGCAGATTCCTTGGGATTTTCTACACAATCATGTCATATGCAAATAGGGACAGTTTTAATTCTTCCTTTTCAATCTGTATGCATTTGATTTCCTTTTCTTGCCTGACAGCACTGGCTAGAACTTTCAGTACTAGGCTGAATAAGAGTGCTTTGTTCCTGACCTTGGGAGGAAAGCATTTAGTCTTTCACTATGACGTATAATATTAGCTGTGGGTTTTTTGTAGATGCTCAAGATGAGGCAGTTCCCCCATTCCTATTTTTCTGGGAGTTTTTTAAAATTAATCATTAATGGGTATTGAATTTTGTCAAATGCTGTTTCTATATCAATTGAAATGATCATATAATTTTTTACTTTTAGACTTAATATAATGAATTACATTGATTGATTTTTGAATATTGAACCAGTTTTGCATCCCTGTTAAACTCCACTTGATTATATTGTATAATTCTTTTTTTTACATATTGCTGAATTTGCTAATATATTCTCAAGGATTATAAAATCTTTACTCATGAGAGATATTGGTCTGTAGTTTTGTTTTGTTTTCATTTTTTTGGTTTGTTTTGTACTGTCTGTGTCTTTTTTCAGCATAAAGCTAGCTTCATAGAATGAGTTGAGATGTACAGTTTTCCTTAAGTTTCAGGAGGCATTGGTTCCAGGACACATTTTCTCTCTCTCTGTCTCTCTCTCTCTCTCTCTGCCTCTCTCTCTGCCTCTCTCTCTCTCTCTCATGAATTCCAAAATCTGAAGATGTTCAAATCCCTTATATAAAATGTCATAGCATTTGCATATAACCTGTGCCATATCCTTTTGTATACTTTAAATCATCTCCAGATTACATATAATACGTAATACAATGTAAATGCTATGTAAATAGTTCTTATGCTGTATTTTTATCTTTTTTTATTTTTTTTAATTTGTTTCTAATATTTTTGATTTGTGATTGGTTTAATCTGCAAATGCATAACCTGCAGATAGGGAGGACCAACTGTATTCCCCCAGTAGAATTTTCCAGTGAAACTATCTGGGCCTGGATATGTCTTTTGGGGGAATTTTTGAATTACAAAATCAATTTCCTAAATGGCTATAGGGTTATTCAAATTATCTATACCATCTTGGTGAGTTATAGTAGTTTGTCCTTTTTGAGAGATTAGTCCATTTTGTCTAAGTTGCCAATTTTATGGGTGTAGAGTTCTTTGTAGTGTTCCTTTGTTATCTTTTTGATGTCTACAGCATCTGTAGTGATAGCCTCTGTTTCACTGTTAATATTGATAATTTGTGTTTTCTTTTTTTCTTTGTCATTCTTGCTAGAGATTTGTCAGTTTATCTTTTCAAAGAGTGAGGTTTTTGTTTTACTAATTTTCTTTATTTTCTGTTTTGAGTTTTACCCTTATCTTTATTATTTCTTTCCTTCTGCTTGCTTTGAGCTTACTGTTCTCTTCTTTTTCCAGTTCCTTAAGGTGGGAGCTTAGGTTATTCGTTTGAGACTGTTTTATTTTCTAATACAAGCATTGAGTGCTATAAATATCCCTCTCAGCACTATGTAAGGTGTGTTTATCAAATTCTGATATATTTTCATTTTTATTTAGTTCAAAGTATTTTTTAATTCCTTTGAGACTTCATTTTTGACCCACGGATTATTTATCAGAATGTTATTTAGTTTCCATATGTTTGGAGATTTTCCTGTTGTCTCTCTGTTATTGAGTTCTAGTTTGATTCCATTGTGGTCAGAAAACACATTCTGTATGATTTCAATTATTTTAAATGTGTTGAGGTTTGTTTTATGGCCAACATATGTTCTATCTTAGTATATGTTCCATTGACTCTTGGGAAGAGTCTGTATTCTTCTGTTGTTGAGTGGCATGTTCTATGTCAATTAGATGCTGCTGGTTGATGGTGCTATTAAGTTCTTCTATGTCCTTGCTCATTTTTTGGTCTAGTTGGTCTATCTATTGCTTAGAGAGCAGTGTTGAAGTTTCCAGGTATAATTTTAGATTTGCTATTTCTCCTTTCAGTTATAACAGTTTTTGCTTCACATATTTTGCAACTTAGTTGTTTGGTGCATACACATTTAAGATTGCTATATCTTCTTGGTAGATTAACTTATTTATCATCAGGTAATGTCAGCTCCATGCCTTCAACTCAGAGAGTGTGCCAGGTTCTTCCTGGCTTCACCCTCCCTGCACCACAGCCTGCAAACTCTCTCAAGGCAATATTCTGGGGCAACTGTAAGCCTACCTCATTGTTTCCCATCTCTAAGGGATCACTATACTACATTGCTTGATGGCCAGTGTCTTGCAAACTGTTGTTTCATACTTTTTTCTGCTTGCGGGTAGGGCAGACAAAAGAGTGAGTTGCTAGACATAGCAGGGTAAAACCAATTATTCTTATTCCATCTTTGGCATTAGCCAAAATCTCAATGTATGTTCTAATGGTCTTGGATGTGGTGGCTTTCTTCCCTGTCCCCCTATATCATGAATAAAAATCTAGGAAATTCAGATATTCAGAAAGCTCCAGCTGAATATCATGAAAAAGGAGTCAGTCCAACTTTATATTACAGTTCAATGGTGAAGTTAGATCTCTCAAATAAGGCTCTGAAATTTTCTTTTGGGGGCCACATTTTCCAGCTTCTCTGAGCCCCATCATTTCCTACATATCAAATATCACTTTTGATTAGTGACTAGAATTGATTAGTGACTAGAATTCTTCTCTGAATGTTTATCATTAACAGACTAGTACTAGTGGGGAGAGTAGTTTCCTTACCCAAGGATTTAGGGAAGTGGCCAGAAGACATCATTATTAGCTATCATTATTATACATCATTTCTAGGCATTAGATGACTTTTCCAACCTTCTGGTGGCTTTTTCCCTAGTAGATCTGGGGACAGGCCTTTATGTAGGTACTAAGTGATAATTAATTCTAAGTATCTTTAAAATAAATGAATCATGTATATTTATAACCTGAACTTTACATTAGTATTCAATTTAATAAAAATGCCACTGTAAGGAGAGTATCACAATGGCATTAGTCCCTACCCCTCTGTGAAACTTGTATGAGTGCTGTATAACATGATAGGGACATTATCCATTTTCATCAAGGGTTTCTAAGATATTGTTCATACCAAACTTGAGACCAGTTGACTCAAATTGTGAGACAATTCCTCTTTTTCTTTTTTAGCCATAGAATATAGTAGATGGAATTGTAAATACTAAATACTGTTTTCAGGTTGTACATAAAAGCTCATCTTTTTTTGGTCTTTAAAGTCTTACATTAATCTTAAACAATTGCTCTTGACAGGTAGAAAATATTTATGTCCAAGAAGATCTAACAACCCTAAACATATATGCACCTAACAATAGGGTTTCAAAGTATGAGGAAGAAATTGATATAACTCAATGGATAAATAAATCCACTATTATAGTTGGACACTTCAGCATCCCTCTTGTCAAGTAATTGAGAGATGAAACAAGCAGAAAATAAGTAAAGATAGAATTGGCTTGAACAGCATTATCAGTCAACTGGACCTAATTGACATTTATACACAACAGAATACACATTGTTCTCAAGCTAACCTGGAACATTTATCAAGATAGAATACATTCTGAGCCATAAGACACCTCATCACAGATATTAAAAAATGGAAATCATGCAAAGCATATTTTCAGACCACAATAGAATTCAACTTGAAATCAATAAAAGAATGATAGGTGGAAACTTACTCACATATTTGAATGTTAAACAACATACCTCCAAATAACACGTGGGTCAAATAAGAAGTCTCAAGGAAAATTTAGAAATATTTTGAAAATACAGCTTATCAAAATTTGTGAGATACAGAAAAAACAGTGCTTAGAGGAAAATTTAAAGGATTGAATGTATATATGAAAGAAAAGAAAGATATAGCATCAATATCCTAAGCTTCCAACTTCAGAAATTAGAAAAAGAAGAACAAATTAAGCCCAAAGTAAGCAGAAGAGAAGAAATAGGCTGGGTGCAGTGGCTGACGCCTGTAATCCCAGCACTTTGGGAGGCCAAGGTGGGCGGATCACGAGGTCAGGAGATTGAGACCATCCTGGCTAACATGGTGAAACCCCGTCTCTACTGCAAATACAAAAAATTAGCTGGGCGTGATGGTGGGCACCTGTAGTCCCAGCTACTCGGGAGGCTGAGGCAGGAGAATGGTGTGAACCCGGGAGGCGGAGCTTGCAGTGAGTGGAGATCACACCACTGCACTCCAACCTGGGTGACAGAGTGAGACTCTGTCTCAAAAAAAAAAAAAAAAAGGAAGAAAAGAAATAATAAAAATTAGAGCAGAAATCAATGAACTTGATAAGAGGAAATCAATAAAATCAACAAGACTAACACCTGGTTCTTTGAAATTATCGATCAAATCAATAAACCCCTAGCCAGGCTAACTAAGAAAAAAAGAGAATACATAAATTATTAATATAAGAAATAAAAGATGGGTCATCACTGCTGATTCCATGGACATTAAAAGGTTAATAAATGAATCTTCTGAACAACTCTATGCCCACATATATAACCCAGATAAATGAACCAACTCCTTGAAAGATACAATCTACCAAAATCCACACAAGGAGAAATACACAGTTGGAATAGGCCTTTATCTATTAAAGAAATTAAATCAATAATTAGTAGCCTGCCAAAACAGAAAGCACCAGGCCCAGATGGGTTCACTGATAAATTCCACTGAAAATTTAAGAAAGAAATTGTACTAATTATCTATAATCTCTTAGAGAAAATAGAAGCAGAAAGAATACTCTAACATTTTATGAGACCAGAATTCCACCAATAGTGAAACCAAAGACACTGCAAAAAAGGAAAACTGCAGACCATTATCTCTAACCATCTCTCATGAACACAGATGTAAAAATCCACAACAAATTATTAGCAAATAACACCCAATGGTGTATAAAAAGAGTTATACATCATGAACCAGTGGGATTTATTCCATGTGTGGTTTCAAAAATCAGTTAATTCATCACATCAACAGGCTAAATAAGAAGAAACATATGATTTTATCAATAGATGCAGAAAAAACATTTGAGAAAACCCAAAACCCATATGGTGAGAAGCAAGATCTACCCCTAAGATCAGGTAGGAACAAGGCAAGAATGTCTGTTCTTACCACTCCTATTTAACATCCTACTGGGAAGTCCTAGCTGATACAATAAGATAGGGAAATAACATAAAAGGTATACAGATTGGAAAGGAAGAAATAAAAATGTATTTGTTCATAGATGACGTGACCGTCAATGTAGAAAATCCCAAAGAATCAACATCAGAAAACCCTGAAGCTAATAAGCAATTTTAACAAGGTTGCAGGATACAAGGTTAATATATACATTGCTTTCTTATATACCAGCAGTGAAAAATTGAAATTTGAAATGAAAACATAATGTCATTTACATTCACACTAAAAAGAAAAAAGAAATCTGTAAAAATAAGCAGAAAATTTATATGAGGAAAATTGTAAGACTGTGATGAAAGAAATCAAGGAAGATAACACATGGTGAGACAGTTCATGTACATGGATAGGAAGACTCAATTTTTTTATTTTTATTTTATTTTTATTTTTACAAACATCACCAGGCATTACACCTTTCACCCTGCAGGGAGACATTGGCATCTCTCCCTTGGACTCTAAGCTTTCTCCCACCACTGGATCTTTGTACTGGCTATTCTCCCCTGCATGGAAAGCTCTTCCCCTTACCTCCATTTGCCTGCTTTCTTCTTTTCATTCAAATGTCTCTCTCCTTCTCACAGAGATTTCCCCTGATCATTCCCTCCCAGTCTCCTTCCCTGTTACTTTCTACCAGACTATTCTATCAGCTTTCTAGCCAGTAGCACAAATGGCTCAAAACCTTGAACTTGAAGACAGCTCCTCACAAGGAACCACATTATCTGTCTTCCTGTCATTACATTTTCATCTTCACTCACTCCCTGAAGCCACAACAGCTTCTGTTGCTCCTCCTAAGTGCCAGGCATCCCCAGCAGGGCCTGCACATTGGCTGTTCTTTAGCCTGAGCACTGTTCTGAGACAACCTTTGTGAACTTCAGTGTTTGCTCAGGTGTCACCTTCTTAATAAAGGTTCCTCTAACTCCTCCTCCCCTGTGCTCTATCCCTTGCTAATCTATTTTTTTCTACAGCATGAATCACTTAATTATCAACATCATTCCTTGCTTGTCCCCTACCTGGCCACCCCCTTCAGGCCTTTAGAATGTGAGCTACTCCAGGGCAGGAATTTTTGTTATCTTTTCTGGTGTCTCCTAAGTGCTTAGAAAAGAGTTTTGCACACAGAAGCTGCTCAATAAACACTTGAATTACTTTGAAATTACCCGATATATTGATTTACCTGTGTTATTTATCATTCCAGATTGTGAGCCCCAATGCAGGGTCTGGTTCAGGGTGCTATCTACTCACTGACTGCACCCCACTCTGGTTACCCCCAAATCCCAGAATGCCAAAGGGCAGGAGTAAACTTTTCCTATAAATGCCTTTTTGAATTGCTATTAAAAGGCCAGACCACAGGCTACTCCAGACCCTGCCAGTCGACACCTATCACCCAAAATGTTTTAACATGTCAATTCTTCCCAACTTGATCTGTAGATTCAATGCAACCCAATCAAGGTCCCAGCAAGTTACTTTGTGGACATTGACAAACATTCCAAAGTCTACACAGAAAGACAAAAGACCCAGAACAACCAAGACAGTATTTAAAGGAGAAGAACAGTCAGAGCACTGACACTATCTGACTTCAAGACTTACTCGCAAGCTACAGTAAGACAGTGTTGTATTGGTGGGAAAAAAAAAGACAAATATTTCAACAGAACAGTAAAGAGAACCCAGAAATAGACCCAAACAAATATAGTCAACTGATCTTTCACAAAGGAGAGAAGACAATCCAACAGAGAAAGGGTGGTGATTCCATGATCACACTTCTATTGATATGATAGATCTTGCAAATGATATAAATCAGTACTTAAAAATTCCTTCTTTCTGTCAATACCTGGTGAAAATCTACTAAGTAATGAATTTTTAATAAAAGAATAAACTCTTTTATTTTAGTTTCCTAAAAATAATTTATCTTTTAAATGGCAAGTTAGACAATTAAAATAAACTAGACTTCTTATGAAGTCCATTGATTCCAGGTCTTTAGAGAAACTCAACCAATTTCCAATCAGAAAATCTTTACATCTACCTATGACCTGGAAGCCCCCCCACACCTACACCTGCCACTTCATACTTCAAGTTGTCTTGCCTTTCTGGACCAAACCAATGTATATCCTACATGCACTGACTGATGTCTTATGTCTCCCTAAAATGCAAAAAAACCGAGCTGTAGCCCAACCACCTTGGGCATATGTTCTCAGGATCTCCTGGGGCTGTGTCACAGGCTTTAACACTCCTGTTTGGCTCAGAATAAATCTCTTCAAGTATTTTACAGAGTTTGACTCTTTTCATCAATAGACTTTATTAAAATTTAAAAAACTTCTCTGTGAAAGATGCTATTAAGAACATGAAAAGACAAGCCACAGACTGGAAGAAAATATTTGCAAAACACATAAGGACTGATAGCCAAAGAGTTCAACAAAGAACTCTTATAACTTAACAATAAGAAAACAAACAACCCAATTGAAAAATAGGCAGAAGTTCTGAATGGACATCTCATCAAAGAAGATATACAAATGGCAAATAAGCATAGAGAAAGATCCTCAACACAACATGTCATTAAGATATTGCAAATCAAAACAACAATGATAAACCATCGCACAACTAAAACTCAAAAACACTAAAACACCAAATGCTGGTGAGGTTGTGGAGCAAGAGGAACTCCTCTCATGCATTGCTGATGGAAATGCAAAATGATATGGCCACTTTGGGAGACAGATTGGCAATATTCACAAAACTAAACATACTCTGACCATATGATACAGCAGTTTTGCTCCTTGGTATTTACCCCAATGAATTGAAAACATGTTTATACAAAGCCCCACATACAAATGTTTATGGCAGTTTCATTTTGTTTTTTTTTTGTTTTGTTGTGGGAATGAGGGGGACTAGAGAGACTACAGGGTGAAATAGTAGGATGTTTATTGAGTGCACGTAGACTTAGCAGATTAACATCCAAAAACTAGGCCTAGAACAAAGACAGCACTTGACTTTTATACACACTTCTAAAAGGGGGTGGGCTAGCTTGAAATAAGCTTATAGTAATGCATAGTGGTGTGAAAGCAAGAAGACAGAGGCAGAACAAAGGCAGTTAATCAAATTGTGACAGGTTCATAACTCAGGATTACATGCGACTCTTGCTATGCAGTCTAGATAGCTGTTATCCAGACTTGCTCTAGTGCCTTGCACGGGTTTATCTCATAACCTTCGCTATGGCACCTAGATTACTGCAGCCCAGGCCTGCTCAGGCATGTCTTATAACTTTCACTGTGCTGCTTAGATAAAACAGAATACTTGAAGTTACTAGTTGCAGAAAACAGGAATCTATAAATTCATAAGTTTACTCATATCACAGGGAAAGGAAAATTTGTTTTCTTCTTATTTTGAGGGAGTGCTGGGAGAGTCTCTAGAGCACATTCCTCTGAGCCCTGGCTTCTTTGATAATGTTATTGAGACTTCGTCTGGGTCCAGGCTTTGCCTGTTACTGCCTTTGGGATGAGTCAGCCTAATACAGAAATCTTGTTTTTCTCTTTTTAATTCTATTTTTTCTTTTTTTCTTTAATTTCCTGCCTCAGTTTTTTTTTAATTATGTTTTATTGTTTTTTTTTCTTTCCAGCTTTTTTTTTAGGTTCAAGGGTACATGTGCAAATTCATTGCATGGATAAATTGCATGTCCCAAGGGTTTGGTATACAGATACTTTTGTCACCCAGGTAATCAGGATAATACCTGATAGGTAGTTTTTCAATCTTAACCCTCCTCTCACCCACCACCCTCAAATAGGCCCCAATGTCTATTGATCCTTTTTTGTGTTCATGTATACTCAATGTTTAGCTCCCACTTATAAGTCAGAACATGCAGTATTTGGTTTTCTGTTTCTGCATTACTTTGCTTAGGATAATGCCTTCAGCTCCATCCATGTTGCTGCAAAGGCCAGGATCTCATTTTTTTTTAGTAGCTGTGCAGTATTCCATGGTGTATATGTACCACATTTTCTTCCTCCAGTCTGCTGTTCATGGCATCTAGGTTGATTCGATGTCTTTTGTTTATAGCAGTTTATACATAATTGCTAAAACTTGAAAGCAACCAATATAGGTAAATAGATAAACGGCGGTACATCCATACAATGAAATTTTATTCAGTGATAAAAAGAAATGAACTATCACACTGTGTGGAGACATGGAGGAAACTTGCTAAGTAAAAAAAGCCAATCTGAAAAGGCTATATACTGTAAGATTACAACTATATGACAGTCTGGAAGAGGCAAAACTGTGGAGACAATAAAAAGTTCAGTGATTGCTAGGGGTTCCAAGGAAAGAGGTGAAGAAAGGATGAATAAGTGGAGCACAGGTGATTTTCAGAACAGTGAAACTATTCTATATGATACTATAGTGGTAGATGCATGTGATAGGGTTTTTGTCAAAACTCATAGAAGTGTATAATACAAAGAGTGAACCTTAATGTAAACTACGGACTTTAATATTAATGTATCAAGATTGGCTCATCATTTGTAACAAGTGCACCACACTAATGCATGATGTTAATAATAAGGGAAACGAGGAGGTGTGTTTGGGTTGAGTGAGTATTTAGGAACTCTCTGTGCCTTCTGTTCAATTGTCTTGTAAACCCAAACTTATCAAAAAATAAAGTATATTATTTTTTAAAGACTTTATATTGTTTAGAGCAGTTTTAGGTTCACAGCAAAATGGAGTGAAAGATACAGAGATTCCCCATCTATTCTCTACCCCAACACATGCGTAACCTCCCCAACTATCAACATCAAGCGCCATAGTGGTATATTTGTTACAATCAATGAACCCACACTGGCTCATCATCATAACCTAAAGTTCATAGTTTATATTAGGGCTCACCTTTGGTGGTGTACATTCTGTGGTTTGGACAGATGTATAATGCCACATACTGTATTCAGCCTTATAGTATTGATATAGTTTCAATATATGTTCCCACCAAATCTCATGTTGAATTTTAATCCCATTTAATTTAATCAACATTGGGGAATGTTGCAGGGGGTGCCTGGTGGGAGGTGTTTTTGTCATGGGGGCAGATCCCTTCTGCTCGTTACAGTCCTTACAATAGTAAGTGAGTTCTCTCAAGATTTGGTTAAGTGTGTGACACCCCCTCCTACTCCTTCTTGCTCCTGCTTTCTCCATGTAACATGCAAGCTTCCTGCTTCACCTTCTAACATAAATAAAAGCTTCCTGAGCCCTCCCAAGAGCAGACGCTGATGCTGTACTTCCTGTAAAGCCTGCAGAACCATGAACTAATTAAATCTCTTTCTTATAAATTACCCAGTCTCAGGTATTTCTTTATAGCAATGCAAGAATGGCCTAACACAGAAAATTGGTACCAGGAGTATGACATTGCTATAAGGATACCTGAAAATGTGAAAGCAACTTTGGAATTGGGTAACAGGCAGATGTTGGAAGAGTTTGGAGGGCTCAGAAGAAGACAGGAAGAGGAAGGAAAGTTTGGAACTTCTTAGAGTGGTTAAATGATTGTGACCAAAATGCTGACAGTGATATGGACAGGGAAGTCCAGGCTGCTGAGGTCTCAGAGGCAAATGAGGAACTTACTAAAAACTGGAGCAAAGGTCATCTTTGTTGTGTCCTAGCAAAAAACTTGGCTGCATTGTACCCATGGGATCTTTGGAAATTTCAGCTTGAGAGTGATGAGCTAGGGTGTCTGGCAGAAGAAATTTCTAAGCAGCAAAATGTTCAAGGTGTGGTCTGGCTGCTTCTAACAGAATACACTCAGAGGTAGGAGCAAATAAATTTTTTTAAATTGGAAATTATATTTAAAAGGGAAGCAGAACATGAAAGTTTGGAAAATTTGTAGCCTAGATATGCAGCAGAGTAAGAAAAAGCTTTTTGGGGAGAGAAATTCAAGCAGGTTGCAGAGCAACCACTTGCTAGAGAGATTTGCATAACTTAAAAGGAGACAAGTGCTGATAGCCAAGACAATGGGAAAAAGGTCTCAAAGGTATTTCTAAGACCTTCACAGCAGCCCCTCCAATCGTAGGCTCAGAGGCCTAGGAGGACTGAATGGTTTCATGAACCAGGCCTAGGGTCCTGCTGCCCTGTGCAGTCTCAGGACACTGCTTCCTACATCTCCTCTGCTCCATCATAAGCTGTGGATCAAAGGGACCACAGTACATCTCTGGCTGCCACACCAGATGGCAAAAGCCATGAACTTTGGAGGCATTCATGTGGTGTTAAGCCTGCAGGCCCACACAGTGCAAGAGTAAAGGAGTCTTAGTAGCCTTTGCCTAGATGTCAGAGGATGTATGGGAAAGCCTGGGTGCCCAAGCAGAAGCCTGCCACAGAGGCAGAACCCTCACAGAGAGCCTCTACTAGGGCAGTGCCAAGAGGCAATGTGCGGTTGGAATCCCCACACATAGTCCCCAATGAGGCACTGCCTAGTGGAGCTGTGAGAAGGGGGCCACCATCCTCCAGACTCCAGAATGCTAGGTCCACTGGTAGCTTGCTCCCTGCACCTGGAAAAGCCCCAGGCACACAACAACCTGTGAAAGCAGCCATGGGGGCTGAACCCTGCAAAGCCAAAGAAGTAGAGCTGCCCAAGGCCTTGGGAGCCCACCCCTTACACCAGCATGCTCTGGATGTGGGACATGGAGTCAAAGGAGATTATTTTGGAGCTATAAGATTTAAGGACTTCCCTGCTGGATTTTGATCTTGCATGGAGCCTATAGCCCCCTTTTTTTGGGCCAATTTTTCCCTTTTGGAATGGAAGTGTTTATCCAATGCCTATACCCCCACTGGGTCTTGGAAGTAAATGGCTTGTTTTGATTTTACAGTCTCGTAGGTAGAAGGAACTCATCATCTGATAAGACTTTGGACTTGGACTTGGGACTTGGGACTTTTGAGTTGATGCTAGAATGTGTTACGTCTGGGGGACTATTGGGAAGGCAATATTGTATTTTGCAATGTGAGGACATGAGATGTGGGGGCTGGGGTGGAACAATATAGTTTGAATATATGTCCTCACCAAATCTCATGTTGAATTATAATTCCCAATGTTGGAGGTGGGGCCTGGTGGGAGGTGCTTTTGTCATGGGGGTAGATCCCTCATGCCTTGGTGTTGTCCTTGTGATAGTGAGTGAGCTCACTCGAGATTTGGTTGTTTAAGTGTGTACCACCCCACCCCCTGTCCCTGTTGCTTCTGCTTTTGTCATGTGGCATGCAAGCTCCCTGCTTTGCCTTCCACCATGAGTAAAACTTTTCTGAGGCCTCTGAGAAGCATATTCTGGTGCTATGCTTCCTGTACAGCCTGCAGAACTGTGAGCCAATTAAACCTCTCTTTTAATAAATTATACAGTTTCAGGTATTTCTTTATAGCAATGCAAGAACAGCCTAACGCAAGTATCATACAGAGTATTTTCTCTGCCCTGCAAATGTTACTTTTAAAAACTGTTTCCGTAGAAAAAAAAAAGAAAGAACTGAAGTAGAGGAAACAGTGATTCTAAGTCTGCCCAAACTTTTCCCACACTGTTCTTGGTGGGGAGTGACCATCCAGACAGAGGCTTCAGTTATCTCCAGTGTTACTCAGAAGATCATGGAGCACAATATCCCAATACACCTGTTGCCCATTTATGGTTTGGATCACAGAAGATACATTGGGAAATTTTGCTCTAAGAAAGCAAGATAGAGAAAGTTAATTTTAACTATAGTTTCAATTATTTTTCATTGTGGAAAAATAATGCTGTATGCTGATTAATAAATTTGGAAATAATTATTTCTATTGCTAGCAAGATGCATTGAAACTGGAATGCTCTAACAATGCAGGATTCAAAATAAATTGTTATAGGCTTTTTCTAAAACAACTTTATCCATAAGTGTGTATATATTATAGGTGTGCTTTGTAAAATATTATATATATTTACATTCAATAATTTGATTATTGGTAATTTATGCTATGAAATGAATTTGATGGCTCAAACTATACAAACTGCACAAAGATGTTTATTACTGCATTATTTATAATGACAAAACATAGAAACTATCTGAATATGTATCTAATAGCAGAATGATTAAATAATGTTTTTGCAGCAATTCAGTAAGATGTGTTACAGTCATTACAAATCGTGATTAGGACATTTGATTATAGCCAGAATTATTGTTACTAATTATCATTACAATTAGCTCAACATAGCACTATACAAAAAAGAATGAATACAAAATCTTCAAACATTACATTCTTTCCATCTAACCTCCATAGCTCTGTCCATGTTCATCCTATTGCTTGGAGTAAATGAATGATTATACAAATACAAGTATGTAAACATCGTGTGTGAATATGCAGAGACTGGCAGCTCATTGAAATTGAAAGGCCACATGATGAGAGTTAGGATTTTCTTTTCAATTTTTAAGTTTCTATTGTTTGCATAATAAATAATTTATCTTTAAATAATGAGCGATACTTTGCCTCTCCTAATTCACTAGGGATTTAAGGACTCGAAAGCTTATCCTTGAGCAGGCATCATGGCATGACCACACAGGCAACAAATCTGAGAATGGAAGTACTTATCCATATAGTTCGACATCCTGACCATTCTCCCTTCTACCTCTCAGATAATCACTTTTTAAAAACTATATAGAGAATTGAAAAAGATTTCTTCCTTTAGATAATTGTCTCAACTCTCAGCTCACTTGGCTGGTTAAAATCTGTTACAGAAATTCTTCTCAAGCTTTAATTGCACATGAATCACCTGGGGATCTTGTTAAAAGGCAGACTTTGATTTGGTAGATTTGGGGTGGGGCCTGAGATTCTTCATTTCTATCAAGCTCCCAGATGATGCTGATGCTGCTAGCCCTGGACCATACTTATGTAATAAATAATATAGCATTTGAGTAATCTACTTATCTAATGAATCCAGATAATTCATATACTTATATGTGTGTGCATATGTATGCATATATATGAGTCATATACTTAAAAGTTTGCATATATATCACATATGTACACACATATATACATTTTATGTATACATTTGTACATATACACTTTATATATGTACATATACACTTTATATATGTACATATACAAATATACGTATCTATACATACAGGCTATATATACATCTATCTATATATATATATACTGTATATATATACACACACATACATAAAGTATTCCATCAGGTTTGAAGCCATCAACATGAAGCCAATTATGGCAAATGGCCAGTTTACACTGTAATTTATACTATACAGACTGATTAGTTTCCTTAGTTTTCTCATCTTTGAAACAAAGATGATAAAACAGTTGGTAAGTTACCTACTATTTCTAGATTCTGTGGAGGAAAAAAAGAAAGAAATGAAGTGTTGAGTTTGATCATGCTTGGCAGAGGCATGACTTGTTTAATGATAAAAGCAAAACCTGGTCGTAAATGTTCAAAAAGCATCAATAAGCTCTAGTAACTCTTGCTGATGGAATTGACATCTAGCACTCTTCTTACTCATAGACTATGCTCGAAAAATATTTGTTCAGTAAATGCCACATGAACAAATTTATGAACACCTACAGCCATATCTTTGTACCGTACACTATGCTACTATCTTCAGCTACTGGCTGAAAATATTATTTTTTTCATGGTGTTCTCAAGTGATAAACCTGATTGACTTCAAATATGATGAAAGTATTCATTTTTGTGGAAAATCTTAAATCATCAAGATGCGATTTTCTGTGACATAGTATTTGAATTGATGACATCTTCCAGAGTCAGTCAGTAACTCTCAACAAATCTTATTTTCCAGACACTGTCCTCAGCAAAAATAATACTGAGAGGTCAGGGCACATCAATCTGCAGGGAGTAAAAAGGCGGCATCTGAAATACTCTTTTCTCACTTCTTTCTTTGCATAGATAATGCATTGCTTTCCCCCACTGAATAGGGATTGTTGCCATAGTAATGTTTTAAGAACACTCCTAGATCAATATTAGAACTGCAGAAAGTGTCTGAGATATTCCATGCCATTTGTGAGTCTAAAGCTATGTCCCCACTCTTGTTTATTTTCTCAACTGTAGACTAAAGATTTGAGCAACTCTCACAACTGGTCAGTTCTGTGATGTGAAGAATTAGTCAGTCAACCAACAAGTGTCCTGTGAATGCTTCCCAAGCAGAGGATTATGCTAAGCATTAAACAATAACCAGTAATGTCAAATGCAGAGGCTGTGTATCTGTCAATATGGAAAAATAAATGCAGTGTTTACTGCACCAGAGGGCCAGGATCCCAGCTGTCCCTTAAAATGCACACTTTGATTTTTTTTCCATATTGTATTTCAAAGTTTCCCTAAGAAAAGGTTAAATATGTTTCTCTTTTTATTGTCCTATTCATCTTTAGCTTCCCATCACAATTCCCAACTTGCCCACATAAATAATATCTCAGTACCACATACTGCACAAAATATGGGAAACGAGTTGCAATTCCTTACATTACAGAATGTTTAGAAACATTCAGATGGTTTAGAATCAACAGTTAGAAGGAAATAAATATATATGCCAAGTATGTGTCTGCTTCTTTCTGTAACAAAGCTACACATACACAGGCAGTGCTTTTTATGCCACAAGGTAGACATGTATTCCAAAGACCCTATTAACTTCAAGTGCTGTTACATAAATCTCCTCAAGTTATCCCAATAATGAATGTCCTTCTGAGGAGCTGGGTAAGAAGATGCCTGAGCTCCAGCTGCAGCCCTGCTTCCAGCCATGTGACCCTGAGCAAGTCATTTCACCTTGCTTGAGCCTGGTTTTCCATGTGTAAAAGAGACAGAACTGTACTTCCCAATCTGAGTCTCCATCTGACTATAAAACCTGTAGCACCATGAAACAGAGTCAAATAAGGGGTCCCTTCATCCTTCTTTGGTCTTTTGCTCCACTTTCATATCCCTTGCTGATATAGCAAAGTATTCAGTATCTGTTCTTATGGAAGTTTGGCGGCAAACACACACCATCTGTCAAAAAGATTGGTGGTGGTTCACACCTGTAACCCTAACAATTTGGGAGGCCAAGGCAGGTGGATCACTTGAGGTCAGGAGTTCAAGACCAGCCTGGACAACATGGTGAAACCTCGTCTCTACTAAAAATACAAAAATTAGCCAGAAATTGCTTGAACCCAGGAAGCAGAGGTTGCAGTGAACTGAGATTGCGCCACTGCACTCCAGCCTGGGCAAGAGAGAAAGAGA
The DNA here is from genome assembly GCF_028885655.2 of Pongo abelii. Taxonomy (NCBI): domain Eukaryota; kingdom Metazoa; phylum Chordata; class Mammalia; order Primates; family Hominidae; genus Pongo; species Pongo abelii. The sequence goes on along the minus strand of NC_071990.2, from coordinate 88,751,070 downwards.
CTCCGTCTCAAAATAAATAAATAAATAAATAACTCAGTGTTTTCCCAGTCATGCATATTATAGGAATGAATTCAAGGATTCAGTCTGGAAGAATGAGGACACTTGTTATTTCAAATTAAGAATATATAATTTATGGGAGGCCGAGGCAGGTGGATCATGAGGTCAGGAGATTGAGACCATCCTGGCTAACACGGTGAAACCCCGTCTCTACTAAAAAATACAAAAAATTAGCCAGGTGTGGTGGCAGGCACCTGTAGTCCCAGCTACTTGGGAGGCTGAGGCAGGAGAATGGCGTGAACCTGGGAGGCGGAGCTTGCAGTGAGCTGAGATCGTGCCACTGCACTCCAGCCTGGGCAACAGAGTGAGACTCCACCTCAAAAAAAAAAAAAAAAAGAATATATAATTTATATATACACATATGAATTTAGGAAAAAATATATAGGTTAGGTAACTGAAAGATGAGCATTACCAAGTAATTGGTCAAGCTGTCTTAATTTTTTATACAACTATATTTAGAAATAAAATAATGCCCTGATATAAATGGCTTCTAACTACCTGTCCTATATTATTCCTCCATTGTAACCATGAGTGAAATTGCATAAAGTTAATCCATTGACCTGTAAATTCAGATTTGCCGTCTAAAATGCAAGCTATTCTCAATATAAACAATCCTTTGTTTAACTATTTGTTAACAGTCATTTTAGCTATATGAAAAGTGCTTGAAGTGTACTCTTAGAATGCCAAATTATAATTTAAATTTAAAAATTATTTGGCATAGGGTTGACTGCCACTCAGTGAATTCCTGGTTATCTGCATTGTGGCAAAATGCTCATCTGCCCAGGTAAGTGAAAATTGACTATATTTTTATTACTGTGAAATTTCCCTTGGCCTGCTCATTGTCTCCCACACATCTCTGGGAATTTAACCTTTCCTCATTGGGATCTATTTCTTTAGTTGGAAAAACTCCAGAAAAATCTTATGTGGGAACCCTAGATATCCAGATGTTAGAGAGAAGTAGTGTTATTACATAAGAGGTGTACTTGGGATCTTTCTATTTACACAGATTAAATGGAATGAATAGTTCTGACAACTTCCATCATTGAACACCAGTATACTGTTCTGGGACCATCAGGAAACATAGCAGAATGAGCTGACATAAGCAGGTTCCCTCCCTGCATCACCATCTTACACCCAGCTCCCAAAACATAGAAATGCTGGATAAAATAGGACAACACCACAATACAATTTTACTACAAGCCAAGCACAAAAGAATGGTAAAAATGCAGGAAGCAAAAACAAAGGCAGACGCCAAAGTCAGAGCAGCACGCAGTAGCAGGGTGATGAAGCCACAGCCCATAGGGATTGAATGGAATGGAGGCCCTTGGGACTGCTGATTCAAGGGCAAGAGTTCGGCCTAGGCTCTATATGAGGCTGGGAGCCTACCTGGGCCTTGGGCATGAAGGTCAGAGCTGTGAAGCACTGCTTTCTCCAGGGAAAAGGAGCCGGGAAAACTCTCCACAAGTCCAGGAAAGCCTTGAAGAAAGTTGCTGTCCTTCTGGGGCCTTGGGTTAGAAAATAGTCACCAGAAATCAAAATCCCAGTTCTGTGACATATTTGGGTGTATAACTTGAATTTACATCATTTGCATGGTAGGGAACCTCCGGGCCAAGAAACAAGCCCAAAAAGTGGCCCAGGATCACTGGAACCCTAGAACCCAGAGAAACAAACTGCAACTGAGGGCATCTGGGAGGTTTCTAGGAAATGTGGACGTGGAAGGATAAACAGAATTTCAATAGACAGAATTAGGGGAAAGGTGTTTCAGGTGGACATCTACCTGTGCAAAAGCATATGAGGGAATATGTGGCCTAAGGTAAGAAATTTGTGAAGGGGTAGAGTGAGAAAAAAAGCTGGATAAGGGGGGCAGATTAGAGGAATAAGATGATCAATTTTTTATTGTGAAAATAGCTGGTATTGTGCTCAAGCTGATTGCAAATGTCACAATGTGTAAAGCTAATGCTAGGTTTATCCCTTTCCACTCGATAATGAGCAATATGAATAATGAATGGTATGAATGAGTGAAAGGGTTGCTTAATACTGGCTAACCTCCCCTGAGTTCTCTTGGCCAAATAATTCCCCACAATCAGATAAATAAATCCTTGGTGCTACTTCCCTAGAGAGTAGCACTTCCTACAGAGAAGGCCAAATGAGAAGTAGTTCAGTTTTCACATAATTTGGTGCATTGGTCCTTGTTACTTCCAAGTTGGGGCCATTTGCAACCATTGTCTGGGATGTCTCACTCAATCATAAAGTCTCTCACTGAATCTCGGTTTCAGCTGCTTCACTAATTGTCTTTTGAGACCTTCCCTGGGCTCTCCCTAAAGAATATTTCATATAGTCTACATGGTTTATACTTAAAGTCAAACTATACAAAAAGAATTTCTAAATTGGGAAGACATGAAGCTTGCTGTTTTGCATGATGTGGTGTCACATAAAACCAATTTTTTAATAGAAATCATGGTTAGCCAAACTTTTCAATAAAGATCCAGATAGTGAATCTTTTAGGCTTTGTGGGCTATATACAGTCTCTATCACATATTCTTCGTAGTTATTTTCATTTGCTTTTATAACACTTAAAAAGCCTAAAAACCAGTCTTAGCTCACAGGCCACACAAAAACAAGCTAGGGCCAGATTTGGCCCACCGGCTGTAGTTTGCTGAGCCCTGATATAGATTAATCCAAGGAATACAGCATTTTTGGCATTTAATTACAAAGAAGTCCGGAGCTAGCATGAGTGAATGACTGAGACCCTGAGGGATGGCTGTTGGAGTGCTGAGACCAGCTGAAGAGAATGTTAAAAACACAAGACCATGCTCGCCTGAACAACCAGAGCATCCATCGAAAGGAAATCATTTTCAAAGTGAAATCATGCTTGCATGACGAACAGAAGACTATCAATCCAAACAGATGTGTAGGAGGCAATAGAAAGTCAGAACCACGGAACAGTAGATTATTTAAAGCAAATGAAGTCAAGTGCCAGAGAAGATGTATAAAGGAACCCAGAATGGGATTTTAAGGAAGATCCTACCTCATAACAAAACTACTCTGCTACACCACCCTTCAGTTTCAAGTCATTTAAGACTAGGTAACTTCCTGTAGTATAACTCCTATTATAAATTAACACATAAAATATAAAGCTATTATTCTGGAGAAAGAGAAGAGAGATAAGGAAGTAGGGGAGATAGAAGAAAGGCAAAAAGAGGAAAGGTAGGAGGGTGTGATGGTAAATTTTATATGTCAACTTAACTGGGCTATGGGGATGTCCAGATAGCTGAAAGAACATTTCTGGGTGTGTCTGTAGGGGTGTTTCCAGAAGAGATCAGCATTTGAACTGGTAAACTGAGTAAAGCAGATGGCCTTTCTCAATGTGGGTGAGCATTATTTAATACACTGGGGACCCTGAATAGAACAAAAAAATGGGGGAAGTGGGAATTATCTCTTTGCTTAAGCTGGGCATCTAACTTCTCCTACCCTCAGACATTGGTGCTTCCAGTTTTCAGCCTCTGGACTTGGACTGGGTCTCCTGGGTCTCAGGCCTTCCAGCTTAGACCAGCATAACATTATTGACCTTCCTGGGCCTTCAGTTAGCTGATGGCAGATTGTAGGACTCCTCAGCCTTCATAATCCTGTAAGCCGATCCCTCATAATGAATTTCTGTATATCTATAAATATCCTACTTGTTCTGTTTCTGGAGATCCCTAATACAAACGGGAAAAGAAAGGAGGGGAGAGAAAGAAAAGCCAAGGGAAAAGGGGAAGAACAATAACATAACATTTAATAAATCTTTTTTTTTTTTTTTTTTTTTGAGACGGAGTCTTGCTCTGTCATCCAGGCTGGAGTGCAGTGGCGTGATTTCGGCTCACTGCAACCTCCGCCTCCCAGGTTCAAGTAATTCTCTGCCTCAGCCTCCTGAGTAGCTGGGATTACAGGCACCCACCACCACGCCCAGCTAATTTTTGCATTTTTAGTAGAGACGGGGTTTCACCATTTTGACCAGACTGGTCTTGAGCTCCTGACCTTGTGATCCAACCCCCTCAGCCTCCCAAAGTGCTGAGATTTCAGGCATGAGCCACCATGCCTAGGCAACATTTAATAAATCTTTAAGTGTAAAGTAACACGTGGCATTTGTCTTAAGCCTAAAAACTCTGACTACAAAAAAAAAAAGTACTATCTTTTTTCTTTTTCTTCATGTATTTCCCACAAGAAGTTGACAACTTGTTGTCCAGGATTAACCACATGGCCACACCCAGCTGTGAGGAGGGTGGGAAGTGTATTTCAGCTAAGCACACTGCCTCCTCTGATTAAATCAGTAGAAAAGGGATAATGATGTTGGGGTAGGCTATGGCAGTTCTTGCTGTATGGAGCTAATGTGACTTTCACCTTATTGTGGTGATTGGAATATTTTTCAGCCAAGTCAGGGATCTGAAAACACAGAAAATTTAAGGAGCATTCAGAGCCACAGGTATGTAATTGGCCAAAGCATTTTGGAGGATGGACATTGGTAAATACCAGTACACTAAATGAGCAATAGAAATAAATGTGTGTAAAATACACTACCCTTTTAAGCTATCCAGAAGCATATGATATAAACCTTGAAAGAACAGCAATGGCCTTCAACTAAGCAAAACATAATTTATTAGAGGTGAGCTCTTTTGAAATGAAAACTATTTAGAAAGTTAATATTGTTAGACTGGGAAAAAACATTCCAAAACACACACCTGACAAAAAATTTGTATCTAGATTATCTAAAGAACTCTTAGAACTCAGTAATTAAAGGCAAACAACCTAATTTTAAAATGGGCAAAAGATTTTAATAGACTAAAAAAGAGATGCACAAATGGCCAATAGTTACATTAAAACATACTCAATATCATTGGTTACCAGAGAAATGCAAATTAAAACCACAATTAGATACCACTACATCCTCACAGAATGGCTATTAGTAAAAAAGCTGACAATACCAAGTGTTGTCAAGGAAGTAAAGAAACATGGAACTCTTCATGCTGCTGGGAATGTAAAAATAGTACAGCCACTTTGGGGAACAATTTGGCAGCTTCTTATGAGGTTAACATGCAACTCAGCAATTCTACTCTTATGTGTTTACCCAAAAGAAATGAAAATACATGTCCAAAAAAAGACATGAACATACCTAGCAGTTTTATTCAACATTTCAAAACATCAGGAAACAATCCAAATGTCCATCAACAGGTGAATGAATAATGAAATTTATCTCACAATTACAATCCAACAGCACTAATGTTCTTTTAAAATCAATGTATCATGGTATATTCCCATAATGAAATTCTCCCAGCAAGAAAAAAGAAGACGACTGCATTCAATGACACAGATGAACCTTGAAAACATTACGCTTTGTGAAAGAAGTCAGGCACCTAAATACATACTGATAATTCCATTTATACAATTCTAGAATAGTTAAAGCTAATCTACAGTGACAAAAAGCAGAGCAGTGGTTGTCCAGGCCAGGAGTGGTGGTGGGCAAATTGACTGCAAAGGAGGCCAATGGAATTTTTGGAGATGTTGGAAAAGTTCTGTATCTTTATTTTGATAATATTTATGGGTGTATAAATTTGCCAAAACTCATTTACAAAACATAGGGTTTTTTTTGTTTTTGTTTTGCTTTGTTTTGTTTTTGGTTGAGATGGAGTCTCACACTGTTGCTCAGGCTCCCAGGCTGCAGTGCAGTGGCGCGATCTTGGCTCACTGCAACCTCTGCCTCCCAGGTTCAAGTGATTTTCCTGCTTCAGCCTCCCGAGTAGCTGGGACTACAGGCGTGCACCATCACGCCTGGCTAATTTTTGCATTTTTGGTAGAGACGGGGTTTCACCATGTTGGCCAGGCTAGTCTTGAACTCCTGACCTCTGGTGTTTCACCTGCCTCAGCCTCCCAAAATGCTGGCATTACAGGCATAAGCCACCACACCCAGCCTACATAGTTAAAATTAGATTATTTTATTGTAAGTAATATCCCAATAAATTGATTTTAAAAGACCATTAGTGCTGTTGCATTGTAACTGAGATAAAAGCAGTGTTTGTATGATAAAAAATCGCATTCTTGGAATATGATTCATTAAGTAATTGATTCATCAAATGAATAATCCTTGGGTCAGAATCAAACATGTTCACCAAACACCTGCTGTGTGGTAAAAGTCATCCTAGTGCTGAGGATTAATGGATACATGACATAGTTCCTACCATCAATGAGCTCAGTCTCACGAAGGATGTTGGCCTATAGACAAGTAATGTCCACACAGGGTAATGGGGGCTGTAATAAAAGTGAGTACACAGTGCAGTGAGTGTTCAAAGGAAGAAACCACCACTTCTGCTTGAGGTAATTAAAGAAAGCTTCACCAAGAAAGTGTTTGAGTTGAGCCTTGAAAGATGAGTGTGAACTTCTCAGGAAGCCCAGGGGTGGAAGAATGCGGAAAGGATATTCTGCCCATACCCAGAAAGAAGCATACCGAAAGCATACAGTTGAGAAATAGCTCCATGCAATAAAGTTTTGGAGTGGATCTTAGGCTTTGTGCAAGTGATGGGGGGTGGCCCCATCAAAGATGACTTTATGTGCCATGTTAAACAGTCTAAACTTTGTCCTACATGAATTGAGAAACCAATGAAAAGTTTTAGCAGGAGAGGTAGGTGGTTAGATTTGCATTTCTGACAAGCAAGATGAATGGATTGGAGGGGAGCAAGTCTGAAATGGGGTTCAGTATTGTTAATTTCTTAAAGAAATGGACTCAGTTGTTAGTCAAGACAGCAAGAACAACTTACTTTATCAGAGCCCACAGTGCTCCACATGGCCTGGCCACTGCCCTCCTTTCCAGTCTCCTTACCCCCCACTGGCCTTCTTACTCACTGTCCTGTAGTTACACTGGTCTCCCTGCCTTTCCTCAGACATTCTAGGTTCATTCCTGCCTTGGGACTTTGCATTAATGTTTGTTTCTGTCTTGCTCTCTGCTTCCTTCTCATGAGCCTGCTCTGCATTTAAATGTCACCTCTCTCAGAAAACCTTTCCCTGATTTCCTGGTCTAATGCTTCCTTCTTTGCCATTCACTATTTATTACTTCCCTATTGGATCTTTTTCCCAGTGTCAAGAACTGTGAAGAGTCTGAGATATTACCCTACTTGCAAGTTAAGAACTTGGCTTGCCACATTATCTCATGTATGCCAAGACAAGACACAAGACTCTTGGGTCAGAAACAAAGGGCCTTATTACTCATAACAAAACAAGTAATCATGAGCTTCATGTTTGTATCAGTACTTCTTGCTATCTAAGTTCCAGGGGTAAACAGTGTGACCCAGAGAGATACTGCACACTCAGTGGGTTTGTCACAGCTGAGGAACCTAGTACTTAGGGAAGTTTAATCTTTTATATTGGATGGTAAACAAACATACCCAAGCATATTAACAATTATTTATTACACTGGACAGTAATCAAGCCTACCCTCTGCTCCAGAGAGTTGCTAGCTTTATCTTCCAAGGCTGTTTGCCATACAGACATCCTTAAAAATATAGCCTAGAACAAAAGGGCAGTTTGTGCCCTTTTGCTTATAAGACATGCAGAAACTTGAGAACCTTGGAGTATTATCTCCCAATCATATCCAACCCTCATTTCTACACTGTTTTTTTGGGCTTCTGGTGACCCAAGAGTATAGTGCTCCATCAGCTACTGTGTACAATTTGAGCAAGAACAGCTGGGATCAAATCCATTAAATTTGTCTTATACAGTATTTACTTAGGTTACTATCAATAGAACTCCAAGAAAAAGGATAAGACCAACTGGTGGCATAAATCTCAACCATGTCCTACTATTGTCCCAGACCTAAGCTGCTGAAAAATCATATAAGTCATCAGGGTCTACATTAGAAATCTAAATGGTTTTAAGTTTTCATATTGACACTTGTACTTAGCCTGAAGCATCAACCCAAGTATACCAGAATGTATTGGCAATAGCACAGATTTCACCATGGCCCATAGGGAAGAAGTTTAGGGTAATTCTCAGCAACCATTCTCAGCCCAGTGAATTAAGGCTGACCTTAATGCCTTCCAGGGCCAAAGTAGTATTTCCTTAAATACTTGAAGGTCTCTTATGACTATCCGTAAGGTGCAAGTCACTGTATTTTCAGGAGAGAGGCACATTAATGCTGGCTTCCTCCATCAGTGAGGAGCACAGGTTGACAGTGGCCTCCAATGTGGCCTTATAGCCAACTGGCAGGCTGTGGGGTGCCCAATTTAATTGGAATAATTTATGTTACTCTTAATTTTTGGAAAGACTGGCTGAGAGCAATCAGTCCACCTGTTCTAGTTTTCCAAACCATCAGTCACATGGCATTCATCAGCCCCATGGAATGACCCAGAGGTAGAAAAGACATCTAGAGGTGACAGGTGACACTTTTGCAGGGGAAGTGCAGGAGCTAGGGCAATCCCCTACTGTTTCTGGTAGACTTCTCAGAAAGTTTGAATGGAATGATGATCAAATAGGAGTTGGAATCATCTAAAGCAGAAATGTTTGCAACAGTTTAGGAGAGATATACTAGGTGTTTTCCTTCATAAGGAAGGCTCATGGGGTGAATCTAAAACACAAAGATTATTAGTGCCCCTTTCCTCTGCACCCTCGGGTCTAAAGTATTTGTATTAGTCTGTTCTCACGCTGCTATGAAGAAATACCTGAGACTGGGTAATTTATTAAGGAAAGAGGTTTAATTGACTTACAGTTCCACATGGCTGGGGAAGCCTCAGGAAACTTACAATTATGGCAGAAGGGGAAGCAAACCATTTTCACATGGTGGCAGGAGAGAGACTGAGTGCCCAGCAAAGGGAGAAGCCCCTTATAAAACCAGCAGATCTTGTGAGAAATCATTCACTATCATAAGAACAGGATGGGGGAAACTGCCCCCATGATTGAATTACCTCCTACCAGGTCCCTCCCACAACACATGGGGATTATGGGAACTACAATTCAAGATAAGATTTGGGTGGGGACACAGCCAAACCATATCAGTATTCCTTCCCCAGGTGCTGGATTCTTGTTCTGCCTCCACAGTCTCAAAAATCAGTGTGTCCCACTACAATAGCTACAACATCCTCTTTTTTCTAATCATCCCAGATCTTTCATCTGATAGGGATCATGTATAAGAAGAAAAAGGACACTTTTTAAAACTTATAGAGATCTACAATGTTCCCTACTTTGGCCTGTGAGCCACCTGCCCCCACAAAAGGGAGATTTAGCATGCAGCATATTCAACTAAATTGTCATTACCTTACGATCTAGGCCCACATCAAACCAGTGAGAGAATCCAGGTGACTGTAACAGAATTAAGCTTGAATTTCCTAGGCCACCTTTTGGCCAGGCTGCTAACCAAAGAGTGTACCAACCAGATTGGCCTGTGGTTGCCATTAGGGGAACAAAAATGTATCAGGCCCAGGAATGGTGAGGACAGAATCCAAAATTTTAAAATAGAGCTATATACTTCCCATTCCTTTCATCATTGACTGTTACCCAAGAAGTTGTCAAAAGTAGAAGATTCCTGTCTGGGGACAGCTGCATTAGTGACCAACTGCCTTACTGAGGAGTGTGGACCAGAAACAGTTAAGGGAGGTTGTATTAGCTTCTTAGGGCTGCCCTAATGAATTATCACAAACTAGGTGGCTTAAAACAATAGAAATTTCTTCTCTCACAGTTTTGGAGGCCAAAGTCAAGGTGTTATCAGGGATGTACTTCCTCTGAAGGGCCTAGGGAAGGATCATTCTTTACCTCTTTCAGCTTCTGGTAGCTCCAGGCATTCCTCGGCTGGTGGCTGCATAACTCTATTCTCTATCTCCATCTTCACATAGTCTTCTTCCCTGTCTGTGTTTCTTCTCTTCTCTGTTATAAGGAGATTTGTCATTAAATTTAGGACCTACCTGGGTAATTCAAAACATCTCATCTCAAGATGCTGAATTTAATTACATCTGCCAAGACCCTTTTTCCAAATAAGATAACTTTCACAGGGTCTGGGTATTAGGACATGCACACATTTTTTGGGGGGATTAAACCTGACACAGAGGTATAGTCAGAAATCTTTTTGAGTCCATTTTTGAGGAGGCCATTCCAATACTCAACAATACCACATGCCTGTGAATGGTACAGCATGTGGAAGGACCACTGGATAACTTAACTATTATTAGCTCATTCTTGAGTGCCTTTTGTGATAATAAATATATCACTATCAGACTGCAAATAGTATGGAAAGCCAAACACATTATGCATATTAGTTTCAAGGGCCACAACAGTGTGGCTGGAGTCTGTTGACCAGACTGCAACAGTAACACTGTAACCTGAAAGAATATCTACAGCAGTGAAGCACCACTGATAACCCCAACAGAGGAGTCAAAGATCCAAAGTTGAATGTATATCAATCACCAGTGCATGGAAAGCAGTGTGGCAGCCTACAGCATGAGACAAATGGATCAGCTTATGGCAGGATTCACAGGTCTGGCATGCAGTGGCAGCCTCAGAAACACTGAATCCTTTACTTTGTTCCCAGTCTATGATGGTGGATGTATTGCCATGTATGGTATGGGATGGATTCCAGCAGCAATGGTAGCAATCCAAGCTGTGCAGGCTTGATCAGCAGTTTGATTTCAGTTGATTTCATCAAAGAATAGGTTCTTATGATGAATATTTACTTGAATGAGCCTGACTGTTTAGTTGACACAGTTCATGATCCCAAAGAGGGATATCTCTAAATCTGCCAGTTTTTGGTTTTCCAGGTGGCAGACCAAGTAGCTAGGCCATTGGCAACATCCCAAGAGTCAGTAAAAATATAACAAAGTCTGTCAAGGGGAATATTAGGCAGAGCTGTGAGAAGACCTTGAGTTCTGCCCCACCAATAGGATCAAATGCATCCATTTTGCCTCTGCATAGCTGAAGAGCTATAGCAGCTCACTGGACAGTATTGGATTTCAGCTTTGCCAAACCATCAGTGACTCAGGCCCAGGCATCTGCAGCAGGAATCAACAAACTTTTTCTTAAAGGCCCAGAGAGTAAATATTTTAGGCTTACGGGATATGTGATCTCTTTTGCAACTACTCAACTCTCCCACAGTAACACAAAAGTAGACAATACATTATGTTCTATCCACATAAAGAAAAAAATAAAAATAGACAATATAGGAATGAATGGGTGTAATTGTGTTTTAATGAAACTTTATTTGGGGATACAAAATTAATGTACAAAAAGCCGTAGCATTCCTACACACTAACAGCACCCAAGCTGATAGCCAAATCAGGAATGCGGTCCCATGCACAATTGCCACAAAAAAAAAAAAAAAAAAAAAAAAAAAAAAAAAAAAAAACCTAGTAATACAGCTAATCAGGGAGGTGAAAGATCTCTACAATGAGAGTTACAAAATACTGCTCAAAGAAATCAGAGATGACACAAACAAATGGAAGAGCATTCCATGCTCATAGATAGGAAGAATCAATATCGTTAAAATGGCCATACTGCCCAAAGCAACTTACAGATTCAATGCTCCTCCTATCAAACTACCAATTACATTCTTCACAGAGTTAGAAAAAGCTATTCTAAAATTCATATGGAACCAAAAAAGTGCCCAAATAGCTAAGACAATCCTAAACAAAACGAACAAAGCTGGAGAAATCACACTGCCTGACTTCAAACTGTACTATGAGGCTATAGTAACCAAAACAACATGGTACTGATACGAAAACAGACACATAGACCAATGGAACAGAATGGAGAGCCCAGAAATAAAGCCACACACTTACAACCATCTGATCTTTGACAAATCTGACAAAAACAAGCAATAAGGAAAGGACTCCCTATTCAATAAATGGTGCTGGGATAACTGGCTAGCTATTATATAATACATGCAGAAGATTGAAATCGGACCCCTTCCTTACACCACATACAAAAATTAACCCAAGATGAATTAAAGACCTAAATATAAACCCTAAAACTATAAAAACCCTGGAAGATAACCTAAGGAATATCATTTTGGGCATTAAAAACTGGCAAAGATTTCATGACAAAAATGCCAAAAGCAATTGCAACGAGAGCAAAAATTGACAAATAGGACCTAATTAAACTAAAGAACTTCTGTACAGCAAAAGAAACTATCAAGAGTAAATAGGTGATCTACAGAATAGAAGAAAATATTTGCAAGCTATACATCTGACAAAGGTCTAATATCCAGAATCTACAAGGAATTTAAACAAACATACAAGCAAAAAACAATTAATCCAACTGAAAAGTAGGCACAAGGGGGCAAAGGACATGAACAGACACTTCAAAAGAAGACATACATGTGGCCAACATGCATATGAATAAATGCTCAGTATCACTAATCATTAGAGAAATGCAAATCAAAACCACAATGAGATATCATCTCACACCAGTCAGAATGGCTATTATTAAGAAGTCAAAAAATAACAGATGCTGGCAAGGTTGCAGAGACAAAGGGAAAGCTTATACACTGTTGGTGGTAGTGTAAATTCGTTCAGCCATTGTGTAAAGCAGTGTGGTGATTCCTCAAATAACTAAAAACAGAACTACCATTTGACCCAGCAATCCCACTACTGGGTATATACCCAAAGGAATATAAATGGTTCTACCATAAAGATACATTCACACATATGTTCACTGCAGCACTATTCACAATAACAAAGAGGTGGAATCAACCGAAATGCCCATCAATGGTGGACTGGATAAAGAATACATATACACTATGGAATACTATGCAGCCATAAAAAAGTACCAGATGATGTCCTTTGCGGAAACATGGATGGAACTGGAGGCCATTATCCTTAGCAGACTAATGTGGGGAGAGAAAACCAAATATTGCATGTATTCAATGTAACTGAAACTAAACAATGAGAACACATGGATACATACAGGGGAACAACACACACTGGAGCCTATCAGATGGTGGGGTATGGGAGGAGGGAGAGATTCAGGGAAAGAAAAAATACTATCAGGTTCTATGCTTGGTACCCAGGTGACAAAATAATCTGTACATAAAACCTCCAAGTCATGAGTTTACCTATATAACAAACCTGCACATGTATCCCTGAAAGTAAAATAAAACTTAAAATTTTTTTAAAAAGAATATTTTTAAATGCATGTTCCCTCATATGCTTCTTTGCACTGTTTATTTTTATCATGAAAAACATAGTTTTGTTTTATGTATTTAAAAAAAAATGAGCGGCCAGCCTGCAGGCTATAGTTTGATTGAGGGGAGAATTCTGTGAACAAAAGCCCTATTGAGCCAGTGACTTTGTTTCAAGTGGTAGAATAGAGGAGATAGTTTCTCCCAGAGAAAGCTGCCAGTTTTTCATGTGAAGCTGAGATGCCACTGGGGCCAGGGTGGCTGCATTCTTGAATATACCCTTTCTATTTGAAAACAAGGGTTATTGGGCTCTTCACAGCTTGTTACCAGTCGAGTCCAAGTTGACCTACCCCACAATGAGAACTTCAGACTGGAAGTCCAAAAGTCTCCATGAATTAGGCATTCGATGTTGACAAGACCCAGATAGCAAGTTGTTAATAGCTGCTTTTCAAAAGAAATGTACCTGGTAGCTATGTCAGTAAGGTAACAAGACCAAAATCCCAAGGAGCACCTCTAGATAAAGGCTGCCTCTCTTTACCAGAAGTTCCCATCAGCAAAATCATCAGTCATGGAGATTTGTAGCTCATAGGGGTAAAAATAGACTTCTTGGTGGTGGTGGTGATCATTGTTGTTGTTGTTTTTTTGAGTCCCACTTACAGGGTGCTGATTTTCAAGTTACCCCGTGTACAGGACCAGGAAAAATGCCCAAGTGAGGCACATACTGTATCTAATAACCAAAAAAAGTACAATAAGGTGCTGGGTCTTCTTTTTGGTGGTGGTTGACAACAGGCAGTAGTTTTTTCTTGACTGATTGAGGGATTGAACATTGTGAACCCATACATGGTCCCAAAAACCTTCACTCAGTAAGCAGGCCTCTGAATTGTGTTAGGATTTTCAGCCACCCCTGCTGGCAGACGTGGGATAATACCACAGTCAGGATCTTCTCAGGCTTCTGACTTGCTAACCAGGAGGATATCATCTGAATAGTGAAAACTTTGGGCATCTGAGGATGGAGACATTCATGCTAAATCCCAAATCACCCGCTGGGTGCAAATATCAGGATGGTTTATCCCACTAACACTTCTATACATTAGCCTCTCTTTGATCAGGAGAATCCCTTCTGGCAACTTCTGGGACAGGGAAGTATGGGAACATAAAACATCAATTCATACTAGAGATTCATCCTATCCACAAGGTCGTGTTAACTTCCCTTCCCTACTGTATATCCAACCCACCCCCTGTCACTTGGGACTTTGGGGTAGGTTGTCTGTGCCAATAGAACTTAAAAGTTTGAAGTCCTTCCCTCCCCAAGCTTTCCCAACATACTCAGATAAGTGTATATGGCCTCCAATTGCCCTTGGGGACAGGGAGACCTTGGCCCGGCCCCAATCATCCTTCTCTTTGAAGCAGCTGAGGTCAAGGTCGAGAGAGGGAGAGATGACAGAGGTGCAGAGGAAGAGAGTGATTCTGCAACGGAAATCAAGGCTTTGTATTTACTTTCAGTTTTAAGCAGTCACAGTGCAGTGCAACCAAATGAACTTCTAATGACTTTAGCCTGTCTAAATCTCTGCATCTTCATTGCTGACATCGTTTATTTCAGCATCACTGCCTCAGTAGCTATAGCCATATTGTCTTTTGGCTCTGGCCACAGGACTTGCTGCCTCATCGTTACTATAACATTTCTTCTTCTTCCCACCAGAGGCAAGCGAGCAATGTCAAAAACACTGTTCTGATTGCTTGTTTTATTCCTACGCTCTTTACTTGGCCTTAAAACATATATTAACAGGCAGGACCATGGAGACCCTTACTAATCCCCCTACAATCCTTGTTCACCAATTGGATAAGAGCATTACCACTGGATTCTAGAAAATCCTTTCATATTCCTGAACCTGGCCCATATGGTACTTATCCTTTCTTTTTCAGAAAGCAATTTCTCTGTCAGCATCTTATATTCTCACCAAAAACTGCTGAGAACTACAAAGGGTCTGAGGTTTTACCTGTTTGCAAACTAAGTAGCCAGCCATGGTTTCATGGATGAGGGCAGAAAACACTAGACTCCTGGTTTAAAGATAAAGCACCTTATTACTCACAACACAGCAGATGGCATGAGCTTCATATTTATGCTGCTTCCTTTTGCCCCTCAAATTCAGGAGTGATCTGGAGAGGGCCTCCGTGAATGCTGCACACACACTGGCGGAGGAACCATGAGCTCAGGTGTCCCAAATCTTTCATACTAGACAGTAAGCAAACCTACCTACCACCTGCTCCCAAGGGGGACACTATTATCTTCCAAGGCTGTTTGCTATACAAACATCCTTGAAAAGACAGTTCCAAACAAAGGGACAGTTAGAGCCCCTTCTCATGAAACATGCAGAAATGCAAGGCACCCAGGTAGAATTGTCTTTGAGCATCCAATCGTCTCCACTTGATATTCCCTCACTTGTTTACTTTTTTATTTGTCTTTTGCTTTATGGGATCAGAACATAGCTTTATGGGATCAGGGACCTTCTGTGTGTTGGTCTCTCCTCTTCCCCTACCATCTAAAACAAGACTTGGCATATAGTAGAAGCTCAGTAGGTATTTGTTGAACAAATAAATTTCTCAAAATCTTACTTGTTTCTGAATACCCAGCTTAGATGACCTGTCTTCAGAGGAGCCATACCAGATCCTGTCATTGAGATTTATTAGTCAGGCATTTGGGCTTTCATAATGCTTGTACTTTTGGCATGGCACTTGTAATTGGACTTGTGTTATGGTTCCTTTTTTTTGAGACAGAGTCTCACTCTGTTGCCAGGCAGGAGTACAGTGGCACAGTCGCAGCTGACTGCAACCTCTGCCTCCCGGGCTCAAGTGATTCTCTTGCCTCAGACTCCCAAGTAGCTGGGACTACAGGCGCGCGCCAACATGCCCAGCTAGATTTTTTGTATTTTTAGTTGAGACGGGGTTTCACCATGTTGGCCAGGATGGTCTCGATCTCTTGACCTCATGATCTGCCCACCTCGGCCTCTCAAAGTGCTGGGATTACAGGTGTGAGCCACTGCGCCTGGCCAGTTCTTTTTTATTCATGTTTGTCTGGCTAGATTGAAAAACCCTTGAAGGTGGGGATGGAGTCTTATTCATAAGGCTGACACTAGGGTGAAGCAACTAAAGAACCTCAGCGCAAAATTTAAGGAGGTACCCTCAAGCACATGCAAATGTGCCCTACACACTTTGCCTGCCTGACCCTAGTCTAGTCCTGCTTACTTGTCTTCACATCTTCAGAGCTCACTAAAGTGGCTCTCATCTAATAGATGTTCCACCAGTGTTTATTCAGTTAAAATGAATAGGATCACTAACTGACAGTGTTCGACAACCATTTGCTTAGTACGTGATATTTGCCCTTTGACCCTTTAGAGGCATGTTCACCATTCTCCGCCCTACTTTGTGCCACAGAAGGCTGACCTGTGTGAACTGTATCAAAAGGCACTCTTGCCTGTAGCTTCTAGTTGGATATGGTCAGTGGGAACTCCCAGTAGAAATTGGAAGGGCAGAAGGAGGATGAGTTCAGGGCCCCAGCTCCCTTGCTGCAAGGTCACCTTGGATTGGCTATTTCCTCCAACAAAGACACAGCTCCTGTCAGTCAGACCTCTCTTACAGGTACAGTCACTCTCTTCAGGTTACAACAGTTGCTCCCGCCTCTTGCTCCTTCATGCCTAAGACAGGTGATGCCTCCCCATTGTGGCTGCCTCTGGAATGTATTCCTACACCTTTTTGTTTCCCTCAATTCTGACTGCATCTTTTTTACATAGTTCATTTATTAAAACTCTTTCAGGCCAGGCACAGTGGCTCATGCCTGTAATCCCAGCACTTTGGGAGGCTGAGGCAGGCAGATCACTTGAGCCCATGAGTTTGAGATCAGCCTGGGCAACACGGCAAAACACTGTCCCTACAAAAAATACAAAAAAAAAAAAAAATTAGCGGGGTGTGGCAGTGTAAACCTGTAGTCCCAGCTACTTGGGAGGCTGAGGTGGGAGGATCACTTGAGCCCAGGAGCTTGAGCCAGGGAGGTTCAGGCTGCAGTGAGCTGTGTTCATGCCACTACACTCCTTCCTGGATGACAGAGAGAGACCCTGTCTCAAACAAACACACACTTTCAATTACTTCATTTGAGTATGCTATATATTTTTTTCCTATTGAGACACTTAAAGATGACGATATTGGACCTCAACAGATATTTTATAATAAATATGGGCGAAAGCAATGATAAAATATATCACTTAATTTTTTAAATATAAAAGATATCATTTTAAAAGAAAACTTGACAGCAACTATACGGTATTTTATTGGTTTCAACCAAATGAATTTAATTTCAATGGATCATGATACCTAAAATTGATAAAGTAATAAAATTAAGCCAAAGGGAAACTAGTTTGAAGCCTGGGAAGACTGATGATGTATTATGAATAATGAATGCTAGAGGGTGGGGTATTTTTATAATTCACCTTTTTGTCATTAGTAAGTTAATCACAGATCTATGCATCAAAATGAAAACGCTCAATCAAAGGAATACATAAAGCCTTAGATGACTCCAAGAATTACTAGGGCATAAAGACTTAAAAGAGTCTGAAAACTAAAGGATGCCTAGGTAAAATAATTTCAATTATCTTAATGATTTGACAGCATAAGTATGAACATTTCTTGATAACAAAATGGCATTAATGTTCTGGCTGGCAAAAGAAAAGCTTTAATTTACTAGAAAAGGGTTAAAGTTGATATACTGTTTCATCTGGGAAACTCAATTACTGAAAAGCAGAAGAGCAAATTGATTAATAGGTGGTTTTAACAATGGTTTCATGCTTTGGTCACTACAAATAGAGGGAGGAGTGATGGAAATCCTACTAAATTCATAACATCTTAATAAACCCAGAGGATTTTGGATTCTAATAGCAAGTTTATTTTGATATGGGGCTGATATTTACATTAGATTTCATCTCTTCTAATAGTGCCTTTAAAAAAAAAATCTTTGAACAAAATGGGATGGCAATTCCTTAACCCTTTCATCCCTGGAACTAATTACCTAAAGAAAGAATATGATTGTGTGTTAAATTCTAAGCTTATTTAGAAGATGCAGCACAGAATTGAGTAATTATATAGATAATTGAATCCCCAAGCCTTTCTCTTTATGCAGAGTCTAAATAATTGACGCAAGGATGAATTATCCAGATTCATTATCTCATTTCTGGACTTCGTTTTAGTAATTACAAATTAAAATTCAGCCAACATTTATTGAACAGCAGCTGATTCCAAGATTTTCCATATGCTGTTCCAGTTAATCTTCCTAGCACCTTTGTAGTGTAGGTGTCATTAATTCCATTTTACAGATGGGGAAGCTCAGATTCAGAGAGGTTTATAACTTGCATGGAATTGGATTTGAAACTGCATCCCCTTACTTTAAGTCTGACAAAGTTTCCTTTAAACCACGTGGATAAATAGATGAGAAATGAAATTTGATCATGGTGTGAAAGCCACACATTCTGGGTAAACAATACTAGCCAGGGGATGAGTTTGCTGCTCTGAAGTTCTAACTGAACATGCCTTGAACATTTCTGAGGATCCTGTCATCAACCACACTGGGAGCAGAACAGGACTAAGTTTACACCCAAATTGATTTGTTTTCTTCATCAGTTACCTCTCACTTTCTCTGGAAATGATTTATCTTTCCTACCTGATTTTTGAGTAGAGGAAACATTATGACATTAATTGGTCACCAGTTAAACAGTGACTCATGATTTATGTAAGGAATATAGAGCTTTTCCGGAAGACTACATTTCCCTTTGCCAGTGTTACAGAAAAACATTTCGTCTCACATATAGAAGATCAAAACTCGGAAAGGGAACAAACAAGCATTTAAAAATCCAGTGCCTGAGGGGAGGAAAATGTATCCAAAGAGATAATCCCTCAGGCACTTACTGTCTCTTATTCACCAAGAAAAGAATGCACACGATTGAAAATATATGAGAAAACTGAAAGAAGCAGGAGCTGGAGAAAGCCAGAATAGAATAGCTGTTGTCTAGAAAAGAGCAGTTGGTTCTTGGTTGGTAAGAATACCAATCGCATTCCAGTGGTGTGTGACTTAGTAGAACCAAAATAAGTGACATACTGGTCCAGGGAGAAAACCGCCCCAGGTCTAAGATGTTCGGAGAAATGAAGAGCTACAGAATGTATTCAATGAAACACGACTTTCATTTGCATTTTCCCCTTGATTTGACTTTGTACTTCACACTTCCAGCCTTCTACACATTAAACAATGAAATGAACTTATTTCTAGACCCTCACTCAGCAATCCACACAAAATCTATCTCAGGCAGTGCCCAGCAGAAACTAACCTGTATAAAAGCCCAAAAAACCCCAGCAAGATTTTTCCCATTTTTTATCCCACATCCCTCCTCGCCTTTCTCAGTCCATACATTGTTATAGCCTCATCAATAATAGTCCTGAGTAAAACCTACACTTTCATTTTTTTCTCCAAGAAACCACTAGAGCAAAACTCATATAAAGAAGAATCAAGCAGTCTTTTCAGATAAACGTATTAGAAAAAGGCAGTTTCTATGTTCACTCATTCATTCCACATTGTTTTAGCAGTACCTACTCATTTCCAGCCCCTGTGCCAGGTGCTGGGGATTTAGAGGAACGATGTGATCTGGCTTTCAACCTAGATGAAGAGACAGGACACACAGTACGTTGTAGTTAGGGTACCTCACAGATAGGAACACCAATCTAGGATAGCACAAACATAGAAGTTTTAAAACTTTATTATCTAGAATATGCTGTTGCA
Organism: Pongo abelii; assembly: GCF_028885655.2. Lineage (NCBI taxonomy): Eukaryota > Metazoa > Chordata > Mammalia > Primates > Hominidae > Pongo > Pongo abelii. The sequence continues at coordinate 88,731,073 of NC_071990.2, read as the reverse complement.
TGATTTGTTGATGGTGTTTCTCGCAAATAAACGGGTTACAAATGCAAAACTGTGGGCTTTGGCCAGTGCTGCAACCCTCCCCCTGTCTATAATTCTGAGGTTACTTCTGGACAAACTGTAAGTAGTCTTTGTTGTCTGGGGTGGCTTAAAGGGACCTAAGGGATGCTCCTTTACAGTAAAGAGATGTTCTCTTTACTTGAGCAGTTTCCAGGTGAGCAAACCTTTGACTCAATTTTCAAAGCCTCTTACTAAGCCCCTCTAAATATAATGAGCTTTTTTTTTTTTTTTTCTGACAGAGTCTCACTCTGTCACCCAGGCTGGACTGCAGTGGCGCGATCTCGGCTCACTGCAAGCTCCGCCTCCCAGGTTCCCGCCATTCTCCTGCCTCAGCCTCCCGAGTAGCTGGGACTACAAGCGCCCGCCACCACACCCGGCTAATTTTTTATATTTTTAGTAGAGATGGGGTTTCACCTGTGTTAGCCAGGATGATCTCGATCTCCTGACCTCGTGATCCGCCTGCCTCGGCCTCCCAGAGTGCTGGGATTACAGGCGTGAGCCACCATGCCCGGCCAATGATCTCCTTTTTTTTTTTAAAAAAAAAAAAAAAAGCTGTTTGGTGGGGGAGCTCTCAAATCAAATCGAATAAGAAAAAAATGCACACGAATATTTAACATTAAATGTATTCTCATTTGTATCATATGCCAAAGGGGGTATCACAGGAGATGAGCAAGACGCCAAGTTTTCCCTTTCGTTAAACTTGCAAGAGTCCTGTAAAATGGCAACTCTTGAGCACAGAGGAGAGAGTTTTCTCTTCATTTCCTGAATAGTTTTTCCTTCTGTTAGGCTTTCAAAGTGGAGAACGTAATCGCTACCAGTGCTACCCCCCATTTCCCAAGCGTTGGCTCCTTCGCCCCTGGAGGGAGGAGAAGCCTGGCGGGAGAGGAGGGGAAGCAGCGGAAGGGTCTCATTCAGCTTCTCCTCCGGGAACCTTCCTCGTGCTGCCGGGATGGCAGCCGTGGCAAATAGGGGTATTCTCCTGCCTCTTCACCACCTTTTCATTCTACTCTCCCTGCCTTGCAAAAAGTCACAGGTCACCAAGCACATAATCCATCATGGAGTTTTGACAGAATACCCGCAGCCCTGCTGAGGGAAGACATGAGGTCATTAAGGGCTTTCAACGCAGACGAAGAGGAACCAGATTATATATGAGCCAGATTACTTATCTCTTGGCCATGAAGGATATTAACGTTGAAATGAATTTCCTAAAGGCTATTGCAGAATTGTCCTGTCTGGGCACCTTGAGAAGAGAAGGGGTAGTGCCTGTCTAATGCTAGATGGCGGGAGAAGAGCTTGAGAGGAAATGGCATAGCCCCCACGTTTTCTTCCAGCCTTAGACTTCTATTAAACTTCTGTTAGATACTGGCTACAAAGTGCTTTTTGGAAAGTATTAGATTTGAAGTGAAACAAATTGCTGGTCATTTACTTACACTTTGATCGCCTTTGGGTATACACCAATTGTTGATGAGAAATAACAAAATTAATGGAAGTCGTCACTGAAGAGAAATCTCTACCTACCTTTCCACTCCCTGTAGACTTCCATAACTGAGAGAATCAGTTACCAGATTCTGCTGGGGAAAATAAAGTTAAGGCATAAAACCAAAAAGAAATGATGTTGTAAGTCAGTGACCCTGTTTTATCTCCTAAACAACCACAACCACACTCAATATTTCAATCGACTTAAGTGGAAACGTGAATTGGGCCCCTAGTTCTCATTGATTAATCGCACTGGGAGACAAATCAGCCAAGAAACCAATTGAATTAAAAGGCTGAACAAGATAAATAAAACCTGGGAACAATCCTTTAACATAGACAGCTATGATTCAGTTATGAACGCTCAGCACAAAATGATCCTGAGGAGAGAGAAATGACAGTTATCATTATTATCGTTAACATTATTAGTTGCTATTATTACCACATTTTATTAAAAGCTCATAAAAAATAGATGTGCCATTGTAAAAATTATGTCAAGAACTTAAAACGTAGCTAGAGAAAAAAGAAAAATTCAGGTTTTCATGATTGTGCTTAAATTAATGTTTAATACATCCTGCTAACTTAATTTTTTTTTTTGCTTGTGACTCATCTAAAAGACTAAAAGGATTTTTACATTTTCAGAACAGGAAGATAAAGAAATCAGGATGCTGCAGCAAAATAAGCAACATTCTAGTTGATAATTATCTATCACACAGTATAGTAACTTTTAATTAATTTGGTCACAGTTTAATTAAAACTTAAGTTTTATTTGATCAGATCTCCAGGAAGCTAGTGATTCGCATTTGCATTGTGCTTAGAATGTACGTTTTCTTCACCTCCTGTTATCACCAGGTAATTCAGTAATGATTGCTTGCGACTAAGCTAGGCCTCCATATCGGTCACAAAATTTATCACCTCACTATAGAGTGACCTCTGCTTGAATCTCCTTAGGTTTCTCTAACTTGTTTTATTCATGAGGCACCCTTGTTCCAGGAGGCCAAATACAGTTATCAGCGGCAAAGGTCAGCACCTGTCTTTAGATAGTCTCATAAGTCAGTGGCTCTACAAGGGGTTATCCCACAGCATTATACATTCTGGACTGAATGTACAGGAAAAACAAGGAAACAAGGAAAAGCAAGGCATTTCCCTTTCCCTTAAAAAGGCTGTGATCTGGTTTAGGAAATCATGTTCATCTCTTATCCCCTCACAAGGGCCTCCAGCCAGTCTTGCTGTCCTATAGCTCCTACTGCCTACCACAGATCTCCCCAGCACCCTTCAATCTGATTAACATCTTTCTACAACCACTTTGATTCTGTCACTCTCCTCAGGAAAGCCGAGTCCAAATTCCTCAATCACCAGGTTGCACAACATTGTGGCTGCATTACATAAATCTCTTCTGCAGCCTCACCCCTAATGCCTCACAATGAAGCTGGCTCTGGCCATCGTCCCCACCTGAGCCACCACCTCCCCTCTCTGTTTAGTCACATTCAACCTGTACTTCAAGCTCCAGTTCACCTCCACAAACTTGCCAGAATATCCTAGCCCTTAGCTCTCTCTCCCTTTCCTATTCATGGGACTTTCTGCATCGGCAAAGACTTCATTTAGCAATCAATCTTCCAAATTAAATCATTGGCTTCCTGAGCAGAGGCCAGGATTTACACTTTCTTGGTTATCCCCAGGCCCTACCCCAGCATTATTTTTCCTCAACAATTGTTAGTAAGTCATGATGGACAGTGATAAAAGTGGTAAAGAATTGATGGTGTAACACCTTAAAACATTTTTAATATGTCAACATGCACAATCATTATATATTAAAATTACTTACATCTGGCCTCTCCCTACTATACTATATTTTCCCCAAGAGTCTAGATCAGGTTGTCGACTTTTTTGCTTTATTCCAAATGCCTAGCATATCACTGCACACATTGTAGAGATTTATTAAATAGTTGCTGGTTTAATTTAATTAATTTGATATAGCTGACACAAATATCTACAAAACCAAATATAAATATCTGTGCCACCACTAAATACTATAAGTTAATTGCTATTCTTCAGCAATTTTAGTAGACTGTCCTTGTACTGACACTTCACTTCTCAGTCTAATGGGTTATTTATTTAATTAATAGCTATTGCCCATTAGGATCCATTAACATATCGAATTGTTTTTTCTGAGTCTTGCCAAAAAATAAATTGTACATGTGTTACTCTATGACTCTTGATTGTATTATTTTAACATCTCTTTGATGATCTACGAGTCCCTAATTAAGATAACAAATTAAATATACAAAACATTAAGTTTATAACTCCTTTGTGAAGGCAAACCTAAATATGAATTTGCTGATATTTTAAATTTTTTTCTAAAGTAAATCAAGATAAAGTAAATCAATTTGATTTTGTAGGACTTTGTCGTGCATAAACAACAAATACACAAATGCACAGACACACTTGGGCTAATTCAAGTTGTGTTTCCAGGAGTTTCTGTGATTTAGTTTCAGGTTGTTTATTTGCCCCTTAGAATTCTTCTTGGTTGTTGCTTCTGGCACATCAGAAGATGGCTTTGGGTAATGTGTCCTTCTTAGCTGTAATAAAGTACTGTGTTGGAATCAAATCGGCTTCTACTTCCTACAAACTGTCCATGCTCCATTGAGATGGGAACCTGCTAAGAAAACAGAAAGCTAAATAGCAGCAGGCAAAATAAATCAATGTTCAAGCTTACCTAGTAAGCAAATGAACCAAGCCATTGCCTTGAATGTGGGCAGACTGAACTTAAAATGGCTGCTATGAGACACTTGGAAGAATCTGATGTCGTTTGCCCTATTTCTTAGAATTCACACACTGAAAGACTTCCTTTTATCTTGAAGCAAACAAAATAGATAAACATGAACAAAAGTAGACCATGGTCTTATTTTTATATGAGACTTAAATGCAGTCCATGGTCAGGTATCTTTCCATCTGTTTTACTTAGGACCAGATCGTTTAATGAAATTATTGAATTATTAAAGAAGCACTTCTCACCAGCCCATCCGTCATTGTTTGGGGATTTATATTTCACAAACAAAATCAATAGTCTCGTCAGGACATTGCTGCTTATATTGCAGAGCAGCACCATCTGTCAACACTGAAACTTGGGAATTTTTTCTATGACTTGCTATGGAAGCATCTTATATGCAGAGACCTTTAAAAAAAAACTTTCTACGAGTGCCTCTTAACTACACCAAATTTGACATGTTTAATACTCCAAAAAAAGGGCATAAATAATGAAACTCACTGTAACATTCTCAGCAGTCAAAGCCAGAAAGGATGCATAGTATTCTTACCATCTGGACCAGCCACAGGTAGGAATTGTCCACTGCAGAAAACTGCAGAATCTCATTCTTCAAAGGACCAACCCACATGCCTCTACCCACACCCACACACATACATGCATGTGCACGTTCTATGTGCAGAATCAAGACTATAGATGAAAGGTCCAAGGATACATAATCACATTACACATCACCAGTTTATTTTCTTACTCCAATGCCAAAAACCATAAGGAGATGTATATCCCTCAGTAGGTGCAGAGAAGGTGACTTGGGAGATAGAATTTTTGCTGAAGAAGTGACGTGCAAGGTCGGAGGCAGTTCTGGTTGTAAAAATTCTCAAAATGGCAGATGCTCTCCACAGAGGTTTTTGTCAAAGACCACTTGATGACAAGTTCTTTAAATTCTACTGCGTCATTCAAGATAAGAGTGTCAGATGTTTTGGGCATTAGGTTTGCACAACTCATCCCTATGAAAACATTTTCTACTTTTTCAGCCAAGGAAGTAGGTTAAAGAGATTCTCAGGAAAGAATTCTTGGAAAAGAATTTCTTTGCTCCATTGATAATTTGTGGAAATCACTTTAGCTATTAGAGCACTGCCGCTTCAGATGGGTTTTAACAGATATTCCGAAATCTCTTCATTTTGTTTTTTTTGTTTTGTTTTGTTTGAGATGGAGTCTTGCTCTGTCACCAGGCTGGAGTGCAGTGGCGCCATCTCGGCTCACTGCAACCTCTGCCTCCCAGGCTCAAGCGATTCTCATGCCTCAGCCTCCTGAGTAGCTGAGATTACAGGCACGCGCCATTACACCCAGCTAATTTTTGTATATTTAGTAGAGATGGGGTTTCATCATGTTGGCCAGGATGGTCTCGATCTCCCAACCTCGTGATCCGCCTGCCTCTGACCTCCCAAAGTGCTGGGATTACAGGCATGAGCCACTGCGCCAGGCCCTTGTTTTTTTGTTTTTTTGTTTTTAATATTAATAGATGCAGGGTCTCACTATGTTGCCCAGGCCGGTCTTGAAACAAAATCTCTTCTAACAAAATACAAGTGTATAGGGTAAGATGGTGTCCATCCTTTAAACTTAGTCATTATACTTCTGTCTTTAAAGAATAAAAAGACTTAACCTTCTCAAACTACTTAGACCTAGTCAGTACACTGTACCAATGTTAGTTAGCTATAAATTATTCATTCTTTTTTTTTTTTTTTTGAGACGGAGTTTTGCTCTTGTCGCCCAGGCTAGAGTGCAGTGGTGGCGTGATCTTGGCTCACTGCAACCTCCGCCTCCTGGGTTCAAGCGATTCTCCTGCCTCAGCCTCCCAAGTAGCTGGGACTACAGGCACGTGCCACCATGCCCGGCTAATTTTGTATTTTCAGTAGAGACAGGGATTCACCATGTTGGCCAGGCTGGTCTCCAACTCCCGACCTCAGGTGATCCGCCTGCCTCGGCCTTGCAAAGTGCTGGGATTACAGGCATGGGCCACTGCGCCTGGCCAGATTATTCATTCCTAATGGATGTCTACACTGTGTCAAGGCACTATTCCAGATCTGATAACACAGTAATAAGCAAAACAGACACAATACATGCCTTTGCGGAGCTTCATTCTGGTTGGGGAAATGGACAACAAGTACATGAATAAATAAATAAAAGACTATCTGACATTGACAAATACTACAAATACAATGAAATAGGCTAATGAGGCAATGGCATTCTGAATTCAGATAACACAAACAGACAATAAAATTTCTTTGAGAAAAAAATCCATGTCCTATTTATCCTTCTTAAGACCCCTGGTATCTAATGCAATGCTTGATATTTGGTAGATGTGCACTTTTTTTTGCAGTTGAATTAATTCTAAATGCAAAAATAAATAAATAAATAAGACATCACCGAAGCAAGAACTTTGAAATAAAGGATTAGAAATTCACCAATAATGCTTAAACTTTTTTGCAGTCAAATTTCTAATACAAATGGCAACCTGCACAGGAAAAGCACTCAGAGCTGCTCTCTGCCGAAGGATGGAGCTTCCATCCTTCTGATCAGGGCACTGCACAAAATGCTCCTAGTCTGTCTAAACTCTGATCTACTCTGCTCCCTGGAAGGAAGGGGGTACTGGCTTCACTTTGATTCAGATTTATTATGTTAGGACATACAATTGCTTCATTACTGCTGGACTTGAGGGAGATTCAGAATGAAACCTAGGTGTTAAAAGCCATTTGATGCTGAACTCTCAGCCATACCTCCTGAGGGGTCAACTGAGACACCAAGCGGAGAAAGAAGTTATTCTCTCATGGATAGCAGGCTGCTGAAACAGTGTCCCTTCCGACTGGCCAATCAATAGCACAATACGAGAACAGGCAAAGAGAGGTCACATGTTCCAACAGGAGATGTTAGGTTATTTATTTATTTCTTTAATTTGTTGGTTTAGTTCCTCCAGACATGTCTATTAGAGAAAAAAGGGTAGGATTGGTTTTTGTAGTTTGTATTTGTGATAAAATTCTGTGTTTGAGTCACACTGGTCTCTGCCTATTTATAATTATTTTTCTTTAATGCAGTGTCCATACAGCAGAAATAAAATTTTGTAAAATGTAAGTACATTGTACAGTACTTACATTACTGTACAATGTAAGTACAGTAGTATTTACATTGTACTGTTAGTAGAAATTGTTTATTTACAACTTAGGTTTTCTATTTATTAGGATCATTAATAGGAAACAACATTCTCACTTCTACAGGGCAACTTGATATCACAGACGGAGCACTGGGATCTGAATTTCTATCTGAGCTCACTCATGCACTGGCTCTGGGACTTCTGGCTTTGTGGTCACATCTGAATTTTGGCTTTTTCCTCTCTTAGCGGAATGAGCTTGGCAAGTTACCTATCTTCCCCGAGCTTCCACCCCCACCTCCATAAAATGAGGATGACAATATGTACTTCAAAGTTTTTATGATGAATATTAGCATCATAAATGTCATCATTTCTGTATCATCATGTCATCATATGATGCCAATATGTATTAGTTTGCTAGGGCTGCCACAACAAGATGCCCCAAAGTGGGTGGCTTAAACAACAGAAATGTATTTTCTGACAGTTTTGGAGGCTGGAAGTCCAAGATCAAGGTCCTAGCAGGAGTGGATTCCTCTAAGGCCACTCGGCTTGCAGATGGCCATCCTCTTGCTGCTTTTTCATATGGTTGTCCCTTGTATACTTGTGTCCCTGGTGTCTCTTCCTCTTCTTATAAGGAAGAGGTCATATTGGATTGGGGCCCCACCCTAATGGCCCCCTTTTAAATTCTTTCAAGGACTTGTCTCTAAATATAGTTAAATTCTGGGGGGTTGGACTGCAACATATGAATTTTGGGAGGACACAATTCAGTTCATAACATAATGTTTATAAGGTGTATAATAAATTAGATTCCTTTCCTTTTCCCTTAATTTTACAAATTGGCCTAAATCAGCAGGTTTCAAAGTGTGGCCACAGATCCTTGAAGGTCAACAAGATCCTTTCAGGGGATTTGTGAGATCAGAACTATTTTCACACTAATATCAAGATGTTATTTGCCTGTCAGGGTTGACTTTTGCACTGATAGTGCTAAAGCAATGGTGAATAAAACCACTGGCCCCTTAATATGCATCAAGACAGTGGCATCAAACTTTGCTTATAGTCATTGTATTCTTCAATATCATACACTCGTAGCAAAAAAAAAAAAAAGAAAGAAAAAAAGAAAAAAAAGCACCAATTTAACTGAGTGTCTTTGATGAAGCAGTTATTGATTTTATTAAATTTCAACCCTTGAATACACGTGTTTTAAATATTTCGTGTGATGAAATGTGGTGCACACATGAAGTACTGCTTCATACCAAAGTACAATGGTTGTCTCAAGGAAAACCACCTGTGTGGCTGAGTTGCAGCTGACCTAGCCACCTTTGTCATAAAGCACCAACCAGTTTTCTGTTAAGACTTTCAGACTTACAAACTTTGATTTGAGGAAGTTTAACTTGCAGACAAACTATGATTATTGAGACTTTGGTATGTAATGACATTTTTTTGAAAATGAACTAAGTGGACCTCTCAACTGAAGGGAAAAAAAGAACCTGTGTTTTTCAGTATTTGCCCTCAATAATAAAGTGGGAGCTTTCAGGTAAAAATTAGAATTTTGGAAACTTGTATCTGCCACCATGAGATTAACAGATTTCCAAAGTTTAAATACTTTCCTTACATGGCTGGTAGTGATATTAAAAAATATGATTTTTTGCCAAAATTTGGAAGCTCTGCATAGCCCAGCGAAACAATGTTTTCCAAATAACCAATGCATCCTTTTACAAAATCAGGCATGGGTAAAGAAATTCATTCAAAGTGCAAGGTAGACCAATAGATTTTAAAGTAAAAGTTCATTGATTTCGTTTCATAATCTATATTATTGAGCTTTGTTGCAGAACCAAAGAAGAATATCTACAGTTTTCTAAGATGATGAAAATATACTGCTTTTCCAACTACCTATCTGTGTGAGGCCAAATAGAATGGTTACTGAGTTTCCTCCCCCTACCTCTAAAAAATATTGATAACTGCTAGCCTAGACCAACGTCTCCCAAGGCACAGTATACACACTGTTGGTCATGCATAAGATGGTTCTAATAAAAGCACACATAAACTTTTTAAGGTTTTTATAATTGCAAATTTAATTGATTTTGGCAAATTATACTGGTTTTCCATGTTATAGTTTTACAAAGCTTTCTTTTTTCATACATTTACTTATATTAAAAAGTGAATTTAATGGAAACATGCAGATATGGTAAAAATGGTGGCAGTTGTATGAGAATGACTGACGTATGGGAAGCTCTGGTCCCAGGATATATTTTCAAAAGCATGTATTGCACTGGGTTATTTTTTTCTAACTTGGGCCTTCTCACCCAACATTTTTACATATTAACGATTATCATGAATGTGAAAAAACATTTTAAATGGTCCATTTTCAAGGCATGATAAATCTAAGTACTGGCGGCCAGCCTGTGGATGTAACAAACCGCACATCTCATGCACCTAGAAGGTCACGATAAGTGAACAGAATGTAGAGGAGGGATCAGCCCATAAAAGGGAAGAAAGTTTCATTATCGGGAAATCGAAACTTAAGCAGGGAAGGCGGTGGGGTATAACCTTATAAGGGGGATCATGAAACTTAGGCGACATCCGGGAAGATTGTAACCCCACAGTACTCAACCAATGAGGAACTAAGGGAGGCACTTGCGTGCTAGGAGATAAATTACCTTATGTAACTGCCCTGGATGTGCCTGCCTACCAAACACCCCATCTTGCAAGACCACCATTAAAAGTCTTGCTTTCACTGTTCTTCGTGTCTCTGAGTCCATTCTTTGGGTTTGGACAGGTGAATGTGTGTTTCTCACAATGAAGAAACAGAATTTACTTACAGTACAAATTATTCTCCATCTCATTCAGACCACAAAGTTCTATTTGAGGCCCAGATAATTAGTTTGATTTAGCTATCTGCAGTAACAATTTGAAGTCTCCAATTCGTTCTGGATTTTGTAGACATAGTTCTCATTACACAGCTGGTAATATTACTTGGTGAAATAGAAAATATCACTTACCAGTTCTTTTACTTTAATCTCATCTTCTGTCTACAAGCTATGTCAAGCCCTAGGCTTCCTTTAAATTAGAAAACCCCCCAAATTCATGCTGTATGGACAATGACTGATACCTCCATTCACTTTCTAACTCCGTGGAAAGTGGTTCAGGAGCCAGTCTTGAGAAATAGGGTAGTTCAGGGAACAGAGTGCTGAAGGCAGCATCTGGAGATTTGGGTTCTTCCCATGACACTGACCCAATTTTGCACTGATGCTTTGGGCAAAACTCAATCTCTCCGGACCTGGCTTTCGGTATCTGCAAAACAAGGAGTTGAACTAAATAATTTTTCAGTTCAAACAGCCTGACTCAGAAGAGGGCTAGAAAGAGCTTGTCAGGGAGCCATTTCTCTAGGGGACTGCAGAGGAAAGGGAGCATTCAGCCCCTCAAGAGGCACCACTCAGGACACTGAATGCCAGGCTCTGCCTTTGCGGACATGGACTCCATTTCCATTTAAATGGTGTTATTTTATCTTAATCTGTTACTCTGCAGTGGCACCAAAACTTAATATAATTAAAAGAAGGGGGTGGACATATTGAATGGGTGGCAAGGCGTGGCTGCCTGAGCCCCAGGAACTGTGAATTCTAATCTTGGCTCTGCTGCTGTCTCAGGACACATCATGTACCGTTTCTAAAACCTAGACAGCTTCTGGACAACATCGTTAGCCTATCTCACAGGACTGTTGTGGGAAATAATTTGCAAAAATAGCAGTGTAAAACAGTTTGCAAAATGAAGTGCTAAACTGAAACTTGGGCAACATGCTGAGTATTCCTATTCTGTCCAGCTACCTAATAAATATAAATTTGCTATTAGTTGAAAAGTCCTTAAGAATATAACTACTTAATCAATACAACACCAGCAGCCTGACAAATTAGTATGAAGCCACAAGCCTGAGACCTGCAAGAAATTAAATTGGTGCTTAACAGAAATTGGACTGTGAGCAAGATAATTTCTGGAAATTTAAATTTCAACCCACAAAACCTGAACCACATTATACACTTTTAGGTCTAGGTGCACGTAATGGCTAGGTCCACATTGCTGTTACACATATTACAAGCAAATGTGAGAAGATAAACAAAAATGTTTTGGGGAACCCAGAAATTTTTTAAATCTATCTGCAAAATTGACATGCAAAATATGCTTTTATAATGAATTTTAAAAGAGACTTTACAAATTTTTTAAAGTTGCTATTATTACTCTAAGTAAATTTGTCTTTTAAAATTGTTTCATTTAAACTAGGCAATTTAAGAGTTAAGAACTGGAGAGAAAGAGAAAGAAAGAAGTTTATTTTGATGCTCATTTCTCTTTCCTCTAAGTCCCATACAAGCAATTGAACAAGAGACTTGCAAAACTGAGGTTGACAAAGGTGTGTGTGTGTGTGTGTGTACATGTATGTACACACACAGAAGTCAGGAAAACAGCTGGAATAGTTGAGTTGTGCTAGACCTCTCCTGAGCATTGTGATTGGTCATTCCTCTGGTGGGTCTGTTTTTCTGTTTACCTTTTCTTGGTCATAAAAGCTAGCCATATCTTTAGGGCAGCCTCCTTAAAGGAAGTGCTTCGATTCTGGCATAATGAAAGGTCTGAATAAATGAATGCTAAGAGTTTTTGTCACCTCTGTGTTCCTGGGGACTCCCCGTCTGCCAGCCTAACACGTCTTGCAAACTTACCAACAGTCTATCCCCCGAGGGCCAGCAGAAGGTTTCCTTGATTGCCCTGTGTTCTTTTGCTGGATGCAAAGGTTTAATCATGGTCAGATTCCCTCGCCTCATTTCCATGGAGTTAAACTAAATGACAATCTGGCACTCCATCTTGTCTCGCAGTCAGCAGGAAATGGCAGCTCCACGGAGACTGATCTGAAGGGAAAATAAACTTTTTTTGCTAGAAGCAGCCAACCCAGACATTTCTTATTCCACAGGTAGTCGATAAAGTATTAATGACTGCAGAGATTTGAAAGGCCCCAGACGAAGAGGCTATTCTAGGCTTTCCCTTCCTGGTTTGCCCTTTAAATCACTTTGTATCTATAGGCAAATGTAACTCAAGAAACAAACTCCAGAATGAGGTATCCCAAATGACACAAAGAGAATAGACTTCCCGTTTCCCATTATTTCACTGTAGGGAGCTGAAAAACAGCAATTCTTTGCAACTTGCAAGGCCATGGCAAAAGAAAAGAAAACTCAGGGCAAGAGGAGAATGAGAAAGAGAGAAAGGAGAATTAAACTTCCCTGATTATCAAGTGGAAATAAGTCAAACAATGATACACATGCCAGGTATACTCACAAAGCTCTCTGTGGAAATCTTCATTCCTTTATGGCTGTTAAACAGGATCATTTTAACAGCTGTTTCTTTGACATTACTTGTTGGCATCTAAAAATATGCCAGAAGCTGTAATGCAGGCCAGAGGTGAAACTTCCATTTTTTCCTAGTGTTTTCCCTTCTCTTTTGAAACCTAGTAACCAACAAATGACACATTAATTCCTTGAGCAATGAAATTAAACAAAGTAGGATTAATGTCCACTTCGCTAAAATGAATCAAATGAAATAAATATGTGATTGAAACTTGTCAGAATTAGAGAAAATAACCTGCTTATATGCGATTTTTGAAATGAGTACCTCAGGCACATTTAGTGAATTTTGCTGGAAGAATGTGAAAAATGAATAGTTCTCCATGGAATTTCTGTTAGATGGTCTCTAAAACAGCACCCTGATCACACCGTTCCTCTCCCATTAAAAAAAAAAAAAGTCAAAGCCAAAGGAAGAATTCCTAAAAGTTAGGAAATTGAATGTTTATTTTTGCTATTGTTTTCATACTAAATAGGAACATGAAAGAAATCTTTCACTCCGCAGCTGCATCTAATTTAAAATGAAGCTCCCCAAAGAGGAGTGAAGAGGATGTGATGAGGAGCAGTTAAACATGGATGCTAATATTTTGTGAGGCATCTGGTACTGTTCCACCACCTAGAATTCTAAGAATCAAATTAGTAGATTCAATTCTGCCAAAGTTATCAAATTATTTGTCCAAAGGATTGTGCAAAGCAGGCCCCTCCTTACCAACATCTGCTCTACCCATCCAGTGAGGACCAAAGATGACCATCTATTTGATTTGTGGAGACGGTACGTTTCACCCGTTGCTGGTCTGGCTGAACACTGTACCTTTCATCATCAAAGTCCTCAGTTATTGCATGAATCTGCAGAGAACAGTAATAAACTACTTCATCTTTAGGTCCATATAGAGATAATTCAAATATTTGATTTGAATTGTCAAATACTTACATATTTCACAAATACGTTAAAAATGTTTTAGCACCTGTGTCACCATTTTAAGTGAACACCCAAGAACCTCACCAGCAAATAAATGAATGTAGTACTTTTTTGGAGCGTGGGGGAGAACACAAAAGGAAAAGTAGTAGGGGTTTTCTTACTACTTGTTACATTCAGAGCCTTTTAATTTGTTTGAGAAATATTATTTAAAGCTAGAAAACGTGGTAATCCTATCAAGTCTGACTGTCCATCCTTGATGCATGTTGGAATCAGATGACAGACAATGGGCAAAATCTGTTAGGCTAAAAAGCTGAAATGAAAAGTTGCCAGGGATTTTATTTGCCAATGTCTCACAAGAGGTAAGGAATGAATGACTATTTATCAGTCTGGGATATGTGCAATTTGGCTTTTGCACATAGGAATTTCTCTTCCCTCCTACAAAAATGAAAACTGGAGTTTGAGGGTGCATTAACCATACTGGATTCAAAGACAACTGACTGGAACCTGACCAGCGAGGATGTGGCTGTGTAGCTCAAATTTATGACGGTGCATCTGCTGTGAGTGGTGTCTTGAATGGAGGCCAGGCCCTCTTCCGTCAGCCGCATCCATATGCTACGCATGTGTTCACTGTACGCACACTTTTTAAATTTAGCTCTTGTGGGTACATGTTCTACACTTTCCCCCTGTACATGATTTTTTTTAAATATGCTTTAGAAAATATACACAATCTTTTCAAAGTCTTTGCTGACTCACTGGGGGTTCTTTTGAATGTTTTCCTTTTGAAAGCCTTCAATTTAGGTAGTCAAAAGTGTGTGACAAAAGCTACCCTTAGTCTACTAAGATTAAAATCTACTGCTCATTTTAAAATAGCTGTTTTGTGATGGCCTGTCAAAAAACTTCTTTTTTTCTATCCAGAAGCAGACCACAGCTCTTTTTGATAGACTACAACACGGTGAGAAAAGATAGGAAAACAATCATCGTGACCAGTTTGGGCCAGTTTGTGTGTTAGTCTTCCAAACATCTTGCATTTTACAGTTTAGTGACAGGACAACACAGGTTTCAGTACTAAAACTGTCAGTATGACTGCCTCCGAAGTGTCTCTCTTAGGAAGATGGAGATTCAGACATTTCCGATGTAAAAATTCAAACAACTATGTTGTCCATTAGATTAATTTCCATAGCTCCTTTTTCTAATGGCTGAGTTGTGAATCAAAGTTACTATCTGGGTCAGGCACTCCTGGAACAAGATTGTGAAATTGGTTGGCTGCAACTTTCCTGGAGGCTTGTGTTTTCATCTGACTTTCGTGATTATATTTTATCATCTTCTTTGCACCTTAGAAAACAAAAAGGCATTATTATTGTGGGTGTTTATAAATATGTTCCTATTTAGCACTTTTTTTTTAAGATGGAGCCTCCCTCTGTTGCCCAGGCTGGAGTGCAGTGGCACGATCTTGGCTCACTGCAACCTCCACCTCCCGGGTTCATCTGATTCTCTTGCCACAGCCACCTGAGTAGCTGGGATTACAAGTGCCTGCCACCACGCCTGTCTAATTTTTATTTTTTTATTTTATTATTATTATTTTTAGTAGAGACAGGCTTCCACTATGTTGGCCAGGATGGTCTCGAATTCCTGTCCTCAAGTGATCTGCCCACCTCGGCCTCACAAAGTGCTGGGATTACAGGTGTGAGCCACCGCGCCCAGCCCCTATTTAGCATTTAAATGCATACTTTCCAAATGTTCAATTTGTACTTCCCTTGATCCTGAAATCACAGTTCTATTTTTCTTTTTCTATAGACAGATAAGATAGACAACTATGCTTTCATTTTATTATAATTCCTGGAAGGCCAGGACAATGCTTTCTTTCATTTTGATTTTTTTCTTTCTTCTCTTTTATCTTACTCTCTTCATGACATCTACAGTCTTATGCACACAGAAAGCATTCTTTTTTTTTTTTTGTGAGACAGAGTCTCACTCTGTCCACCAGGCTGGAGTACAGTGGTGTGATCTCGGCTCACTGCAACCTCTGCCCCCTGGGTTGAAGCGATTCTCCTGCCTCAGCCTCCCAAGTAGCTGAGATTACAGGCACCTGCCACCACACCCAGCTAATTTTTGTATTTTTAGTAGAGACGGGGTTTCACCATCTTGGCCAGGCTGGTCTTGAACTCCTGACCTGGTGATCCACTCGCCTCGGCCTCCCAAAGTGCCAGCATTTCAGGCATGACACACCATGCCTGGCTAGAAAGCATTCTTAATTGGCTGTGTTTCCCTCTTCTCTTATTATCAAGCCTAAGATTTGGGAAACAATAGCTTCCGAAGTAGTTTTCATATAATCTCTTAAATCATTAGAAAAATGCACCCAATAATACAATGTGAAATACAGGATTTACATTTTTAATATATATTTGGATACTTATCTCCTCTGAAACACCCTTTAAAAGACAAACGACATCAAACTTTTCGAAGTAATTCTTAGCGTTATTGGAAATGTTTACACCTTTGGAATGGTTGACAGGAAAATAATTGGATGACAGTCACATAATTGATTAATTCAGTAAATTCAGCCTGTAAAATAAACCAGTTTGGGTATCATATGAAATGAAACATCTAAATACTTCACATTCAGCCAATTAGTTTACCATCAAATAGCCAGCCATGAATTAAAGGAGAAAATAAATTATCCCTGAGAAATGGCTTTGTACGGTGTATTTCCACCTGTCTTCCTTGAGGAAGGGTAATCCTCTAATTCAATCTAGCTTACAGCTCTAGGTCACTGCAGTTGATCAAATGATAAAGAAAAAAAACCATTAAGGGATTTTACCCAAGGCTGGGAATAATTTAGAACTAACACTCTGAGACTAGAGTTTAACACAACACTCGCTTCATGAATCTTTCTTAAGGCTACTATATAAATTCAATCATTTTCAAAGAAGCATTCAGGGTTCCATGAAACATCACATGCCTGAGAATTTGTGAGTTCCTGTAGGGTCTAGTGACTCCTCTCACATTCTTCCTACTTCATACACAAATTCATGGTGCTTACATAAAAAGCCCTGGCCCTCCTCTAGTCTTGAAAGCAGCCGTCCTGCTGTGTATTCTCTTTTGGTAGAGGGTTGGACACAGTTACACTTCACTTGAAAATCTTACTCAGCTAGAAGGCAGTCATTCAATTTCTTCAAACACCCTCTAACCTGTGGTCTTATCTCACATCTGGTTCAAAGTTAAATTTCTTTCTCCTGCTAAAGGAAGAATATTATCACTTCATGCAAGCCTTGTCCCTGTAATGGCTCCATCTCCAACCTCATCCATTCACTGAATCCTGACGACTCTCACTCCTAAATTTCTCTCATCCACCCTCTTCTCTCCTCCAGGCCTTCTGCTGTGGTCTGATTTCAGACCTTCCTCACCCCGGATTACCACAATATCCCCCTCCAGCCTACTTCTCTACTTCATCCTCCACACTGCTGCCAAAAGGATATTTTTAACTTTCAATTTTGAAATAATTTTAGACTTACAGAGAAGTTGCAGAATCAGTACAGAGTTCCCATAAACCATTCATCAAGCTTTTCCTAATGTTAATAGGAAATGTTTATAATCTCTTATATGACTATAATACAATCACTGAAAGATTTTTAAAAATGAATATTTTTCTTTGAAAATTCATAATTTTATACATTTGTGAGGCATAATGTGATGTTTTCATATATGTATACGAACTGGAATAATTACATCCAGCTAATTAACATATCCATCACCTCACTTATCATTTTTTGTGGTGAGTCATTTTTTAATTTACTCTTAGTTACTTTGAAATATACAATACATTATTATTGACTCTAGTCTCCCTGCTGTGCAATAGATCTTAAAACTTATTCCTACTTACTGAAACTTTGTACCCTTTGACTAACTAACAACTTCCCATTTTCTCTCCCATCCCCACAGCCTTTGGTGACCTTCGTTCTACGCTACATCCAGGAGTTAGACTTTTTTAAGTTTCCACATATAAGTAAGATCATCTGTCTTTCTGTGCCTGGCTTATTTCACTTCGCATAATGTCCTCCAAGTTCATCCATATTGTCACAAATAAGAGAATTTCCTTTTTTGAAAGGCTGAATAATATTTCATTGTATATTCATACCACACTTTCTTCATCTGTGGATCCATTCATGGGTACTTAGGTTGATTCCATATCTTGGCTATTGTAAATAATGCTGCAATTAACATGGGAGTGCAGATATCCCTTCAACATATTGATTTCATTTCCTTTCGATATATACTCAAGTATGAGATTGCTGGATCATATAGTTCTATTTTTGGTTTTTGTAAGGAACCTCCATACTGTTTTCTATAATAGCTGTACTATTACATACCCAACAACAATGTACAAGGGTTCCCTTTGCTCTGCAGACTCACCAATACTTGTTATCTTTCATCTTTTTGATAACAGCCATTCTAACATGTGTAAGGCGATATCTCATTGCGATTTTAATATGCATTTCCCTGATGATTAGTGATACCGAGCATTTTTTCATGTACCTATTTGTATGTCTTCTTTTGAGAAATGTCTGTTCAGGTCCTTTACCCACTTTTTTTTCCCTTTGAAAAAGAAATTAACTTTTAAGTTCAGGTGTACATGTGCAGGTTTATTACACTGGTAAACTTGTGTCATGGGGGTTTGTTATACAGATTATTTCATCACCCAGGTATTAAGCCTAGTACCCATTAGTTACTTTTCATGATCCTCATCCCTCCAAGCCTCCACCCTCTGATAGGCCCCAGTGTGTGTTGTTCCCCTCTATGTGTCCATATGTTCTCATCATTTAGCTCCTACTTACAAATGAGAACATGCGGTATTTGGTTTTCTGTTCCTGAATTAATTTGCTAAAGATAATGGTTTCCAGCTTCATCCACGTCCCTGCAAAGGACATGATCTCATTTTTTCATATGGCTGCCTAGTATTCCATGGTATATATGTATCACATTTTCTTTATCCAGTCTGCCATTGATGGGCATTTAGGTTGATTCCATTCTTTGCTATTGCGAATAGTGCTGCATGAACATACACATGCATGTGTCTTTATAAAAGAATGATTTATGTTACTTTGGGTATATACCCAGCAATGGGATTCTTGGGTCAAATGGTATTTCTATCTTTAGGTCTTTGAGGAATCGTCACATTGTCTTCCACAATAATTGAACTAATTTACACTCCCACCAACAGTATATAAGCGTTCCTTTTTCTCCACAACCTTGCCAACATCTGTTATTTTTTGACTTTTTAATCATAGCCATTCTGACTGGTGTGAGATGGTATCTCACTGTGGTTTTGATTTGCGTTTCTCTAATGATCAGTGATGCTGAGCTTTTTTTTTATATGATTGTTGGCCCCACATGTATGTCTTCTTTTAAGGAGTGTCTGTTCATGTCCATGGCCCACTTTTTTATGGGTTTTTTTTCATGTGAATTTGCTTAAGTACCTTAGAGGTGCTGGATATTAGACCTTTGTCAGATGCATAGTTTGTAGAAATTTTCTCCCATTCTGTAAGTTGTCTGTTTACTCTGTTGAGAGATTATTTTGCTGTTCAGAAGCTCTTGTCTAATTACATCCATTTGTCAATTTTTGCTTTTGTTGCAATTGATTTGGAGTCTTCATCATGAAATCTTTGTCCGTGCCTATGTCCTAAATGGTATGGTCTAGGTTGTCTTCCAGGGTTTTTATAGCTTTAGGTTTTATATTTAAGCCTTTAATCAATTTTGAGTTAAGTTTTGTATATAGTTTAAGAAAGGGGCCCAGTTTCAATCTTCTGCATATGGCTAGCCAGTTATCCCAGCACCATTTATTAAATAGGGAACCCTTTCCTCATTGCTTGTTTTTGTCATGGTTGTCGAAAATCAGATAGTTGTAAGTGTGCAGCCTTATTTCTGGGTTCTCTATTCTGTTCCACTAGTCTATGTGCCTGTTTTTGTACCAAAACCATGCTGTTTTGGTTACTGTAGCCCTGTAGTATAGTTTGAAGTTGGGTAGTATGATGCCTCCAGCTTTGTTCTTTTTGCTTAGGATTGCCTTGGCTATTCAGGCATTTTTTCAATTCTATATGAATTTTAAAATAGTTTTTTTCTAGTTCTGTGAAGAATCTTCATGGTTGTTTAATAGGAATAGCACTGAATCTGTAAATTGCTTTGGGCAACATGGCCATTTTAATGATATTGATTCTTCCTATCCATGAGCATGGAATGTTTTTCCTTTTGTTTGTGTCATCTCTGATTTCTTTGAGAAGTGTTTTGTAGTTCTCCTTGTAGTGATCTTTCACCTCCCTGGTAAGCTGTATTACTAGGTATTTTATTCTTTTTGTGGCAACTGTGAATGGGAGTACGTTCCTGATTTGGATCGCAGCTTGACTGTTGTTCAGGTATAGGAATATTTGCCCACTTTTTCATCAGGTTATTTGTTTTCTTGCTACTGAGTTGTTTGAGTTTCTTATATATTTTGGATATTAACTCTTTATCAGATGTATGGTTTGCAAATATTTTCTCCCACTCTGTGGGTTGTCTCTTCATTTTGCTAGTTGTTTCCTTTGCTGTGCAGAAGCTTTTTAGTTTAATATAGTCCCATTTGTCTATTTTTGCTTTTATTTCCTGTGCTTTCAGAATCATATATAAAAAATTATTGCTCAGATCAATGTTGTAGAGCTTTCCCCCTATGATTTCTTCTAGTAGCTTTACAGCTTCAGGTCTTATATTTAGGTCTTTAATTCATTGTGAGTTGATTTTCATATATGATGTGAAATAAGGATCCAATTTCATTCTTCTGGATATGGATATCCAGTTGTCCTAGCACCATTTATAGAAGAAGCTGTCCTTTCCCCATTATGTGTTCTTAGCACCTTTGTGGAAGATCAATTGACTGTAAATATGTGGACTTATTTCCAGGCTTCGTATACTGTTCTATTGGTTGATACCTGGTATTATTCCAGCTGTTTGGTTAAAATAGCCTTATAATATATTTTGAAATCAGGGAGTGTGACGTGCCCAGTTTTGTTCTTTTTACTCAAGATTGTTTTAGATATTTAGGAACTTTTGTAGCTCCATAAGAATTTAATGACTGTCTCTTTCTATTTTTGTGAAAAATGATATTGGAGTTTTGATAGGGGTTGCATTAAACTTGTAGATTGCTTTGGGTAATATAGACATTTTAACAGTATTAATTCTTTCAGTCTATGAACACAGGATGTCTTTCCATTTATTTGTGTTTTATTCAATTTCTTTCAGTAGCGTTTTATAGTTTACAGTATACAGATCTTTTTTTTTTTTGAGATGGAGTCTCGCTTGGTCGCCCAGGCTGGAGTGCAGTGGCGCTTGACTCACTGCAAGCTCCACCTCCCAGGTTCATGCCATTCTCCTGCCTAGGCCTCCTGAGTAGCTGGAACTACAGGCGCCCGCCACCACGTCTGGCTAATTTTTTGTATTTTTAGTAGAGATGGGGTTTCACCGTGTTAGCCAGGATGGTCTCCATCTCCTGACCTCGTGATCCGCCCGCCTTGGCCTCCCAAAGTGCTGGGATTACAGGCATGAGCCACCACGCCTGGCCAGTATATAGATCTTTTACCTCCTTGCTTAAATTTTCTACCCCTAAGTATTTTTGTTGCTGTTTTTGCTATGTAAATGGGATTAATTTCCTTTTCAGTGGTTTGTTATTAATGTATAGAAATGCTACTTATTTTTGTATAATGATTTAGTATTCTGCAGTTTTGCTGAATTCCTTTATCAGTTCTAACAGTTTTTTAGTGGAGCTTTTAGGGTTTTCCTTACATAAGATCATGTCATCAGCAAACAGAGATAAAATTTTGCTTATTCTCTTTCTATTAGAATGTCTTTTATTTCTTTCTCTTGCCTAGTTGCTCTGGCTAGGATATCCAGTACTACACTGAAAAGAAATTATGAGAGTGGGCATCCTTGTCTTCCCTGATCTTAGAGGAAAAGCTTTCAACCTATCACTGTTGAGTATGATGTTAGCTATAGATTTGTCACATATGGCCTTTATTTTTGTTGAGGTACATTCCCTCTGTACCTAATCCATTTTTTTTTAAATCATGAAAGGATGCTGAATTTTTTCAAATGCTTTTTCTGCATCTATTGAAATAATCACATGATTTTTATTCTTCATTTTGTTAATGTGATGCGTCACACTGATTGATTTACATATGTTAAGTCATCCTCACATCCAAAGGATAAATCCCACTTGATCATGGTGAATGATTCTTTTAACATGTTATTGAATTCAGTTTGCTAATATTCTGTTGAGTATTTTTGCATTTATGTTCATCGGGGATATTGGCCTGTAATTTTTCTTTCTTGTAGTGTCCCTGTGTGGCATTGATATCAGGGTAATACTAGCCTTGTAAAATGAGAAGTATTCCATTCACTTCAATTTTGCAAAAGAGTTTGAGAAGGATTGGTATTTGTTCTTCTTTAAATGTTTGACAAAATTCAGGCATCTGGTCCTGGGCTTTTCTTTGATGGAAATTTTTTATTATTGATTCAATCTTCTCACTCATTATTGTTCTGTCAAACAACAGACTCATTATTGGTCTGTTCAGGTTCTCTATTTTTTCATGATTCAGTCTTGGTACATTGTATGTGTCTAGGAATGTATTCATTTATTCTAGGTTATGCAATTTGTTGGCATAGTAATTTCTTATAATGCTTTGTATTTCCATGGAACCTGTAATAATGTCTCTTCTTTCATTTCTGATTTTATTTGTTTGAGTGTTCTCTTTATCTCCTAGTTAGTCTAGCTAAGGGGTTTGTCAATTTTATTTATCTTTTCAAAACATGAACTCTTGGCCAGGTGCAGTGTCTCATGTCTGTAATCCCAGCACTTTGGGAGGCCAAGACGGGCGGAACACCTGAGGTCGGGAGTTTGAGACCAGCTTGACCAACATGGAGAAACCCCATGTCTACTAAAAATACAAAATTAGTCAGGCATGGTGGTGCATGTTTGTAATCCCAGCTACTCGGGAGCCTGAGGCAGGAGAATCACTTGAACCTGGGTGGTGGAGGTTGCAGTGAGCCAAGATTGCGCCATTGCACTCCAGCAACAAGAGTAAAACTCCATCTAAGAAAAAAAAAAAAAACCAACTTGTTTTTCTAGTCTCTATTTTATTCATTTCTGCTCTGATCTTTGTTATTTATTTCCTTCAGCTAATTTTGTGCTTAGTTTGTTCTTCTTTTTCTAATTCCTTGAGGCATAACATTAGATCATTTATTTGTGATCTTTCTTCTTTTTTTGATATTGGTGTTTATTGCTATAAATTTCCCTCTTAGGACTTCTTTTGCTGCATCTTATAAGTTTTGCTGTATTTATTTCCATTTTTATTTGTCTTTAGGTATTTTTAAAATTTTCTTTTAGATTTCTTACGTGACAAATTAGTTGTTTAGGAGAATGTTGTTTAATTTTCACATATTTGTGAATTTTCCAAGATTTTTCCTGTTATTTATTTCTGGTTTCATGCCATTGGGATAGAAAAAAGTTCTTGATATGATTTCCATCTTCTTACATTTGGTAAGACTCATTTTATAGCCTAACATAAGGTCTGTCCTGGAGAATGATCCATGTTTGCTTGAGAAAAATATGTATTCTGTTGCTGTTGGATGAAATGTTCTGTACAGGTCTGTTAGATTCATTTAGTCTACAGTCTAATTCAAGTCCAGTGTTTTCTTATTGATTTTCTGTCTAGATGATCTGTCCACTATTGAAAGTGGGGTATTAAGTTCCCTACTATTATGGTATTGCATTCTGTCTCTCCCTTCAGATAATATAGTAATTGCTTTATATATTTTGGTGCTCTGATATTGGGTGCACACATATTTACAATTGTTATGTCCTCTTGATGAATTGACCCCTTTATCATTATATAATGACTTTTGTTGTCTCTTTTTACAGTTTTTGACTTATATAAATATAGCTTCCTCTGCTCTCTTTTGATTTCTATTTGTGTGAAATATCTTTCCCATCCCTTCACTTTCAGTCTATGTGTGTTCTTACTAGTAAAGTGAGTCTCTTCGTTGGAAGCATGTAGTTTTTTTTTTTTTTTTAATCTATTCAGTCATGCTATGTCTTTTGATTGGAGAATTTAATCCATTTACATTCAGGGTAACTACTGATGAATAAGGACTTGCTACTACTGTCTTGTAATTTGTTTTCTGGTTGTTTGTAGATTCTTTGTTTCTTCCTCACTTGCTGTTTTCCTTTGTGGTTTAATGGTTTTCTGAGATAATATGCTTTGAATTCTTTCTTTTGATATTTTTGCAGCTACTATGCATGTTTTGTTTGTAATTACCGTGAGGCTTACATAAAACATCTTATAACAGGCTATTTTAAGCTGATGACAACTTACCTTTCATTGTATGTAAGAACTCTACATTTTTATTCCTTCCTCTCCACCTTTTATAATATTGATGTCAAAATTTATGTCTTTATGTTATTTGTGCCTTAACAATTTATTTTAGCTACAGTTTTTTTAAAAATAGTTTTGTCTTTAACTCTTACAGTAGAAATTAAATTGGTCTATACTCTACCCTTACAGTATTAGGATAGTCTGGATGATTATATATTACTTATACCATTGAGTTTTTTTACTTTTACCTGTTTTATTTTATTAGCAGTCTTTTTTTTCAACTTAAAGAATTATCCATAGCAACTCCTATAAGGCAGTCCTAGTGGTGATTAACTCTCTTAGCTTTTGTTTATCAGGAGAGTTTGTATTTCTCCATCATTTCTGAAGGATAGCTTTTCCAGGTAAAGCATTCTTGCTTGGTAGTTTTTTTTTTTAACTTTACCACTTTGAATATGTCATCCCACTCTGTCCTGGCTCACAAGGTTTCTGCTGAGAAATCTGCTAACAGCCATACGGGGACTGTCTTCAATATTATATGTTTCTTATTTCTTTCTGTTTTCAGAATTTTTTTATGGTGTTTGATTTTTGATAGTTTGAGTATGATGTGTCTTGGTGAACTCTTTTTTGGATTGAAATTTATTGGAGACTTCTGAGCTTCCTGTGCCCGGATTTTGTCATCTGTCCTTAGATTTGGGAATTTTCAGCCATTATTTTATAAAATATTATTTTGGGGCCTTTTCTCTATCTTTTCATTCTAGAATTCGTATTAGGCAAAGTTTCATTCTCTTCAACAAATCACTAGGATTTCTACTTGTTTTTTGTTTGTTTTTACTGTTTTTGTTTTTTGGGGGAGAGGATCAAACTTCTCATTTTGCTCATGAATGTTTTCAAAATTTCATTGCATTTCTATTTGTATTTTCTTATGGTTTCCCAAAGAATTCAGAAGATTATACTGAATTATTTGTCAGCCATTTCATAGATCTCCATTTCTTCGAGATTTATTATTGGAGCTTTATGAGTTTCTTTTGATGGTGTAATATTTCCCTGGTTCTTCAACATCCTTGTGCCCTTGCATTGGTATCCGCACATTTGAGGACATGGCCACCTCTTCCAGCCTCCAGGTGTCTTCAGTGGTGATAGACCTTCACTATTTATTCTAGCCTGGGATTGGATGTAACTCTAGGCAGGCAGACCTTGCTGTTGGGTTCTCTAGTTGGGCTGAACCACTGTCTGTGTTCTGAAATTGAGCAGAACTATTGGATGTGCTCTACAGTCTGGTGAGACCAATGGCTGGATTCTGATAAGGCAGGGCTGCTGACTGGACTCTGCAATTGCCTCTGATCAGCCTGGGCTGCAGGCTGTCATCCCTGGCTGGATGACATCACTGTTTGTAATCTGTAGTTGGACAAGGCCGCATCGTAAGTTCCAAGGTTGGGCAAGGTCTCTGGGGTTGCTGTAGAACCACTCAGGATGAGCAGAGCCAGAGGCTATGCTCCACAGATATTCATGGATATACACTTGCCTTGTAGCTACTTGGCCACTGGGGTTGAGCAGGACCAGAAGTTTCTGCTTGCAGACCTGCACTTGCCTCCCAGCTAAAGGATATTTTTAACTGAAATCTGGTAATGTTATTTCTTAGCTTATAATCCACCCATGGGCCTCCAACACCTTCCAGATATATGCAAACTCCTTGGTATGGCTATGGAGCCCTCCACAGTCTGATCCTCTCACCTCTTCAGCTTTGTCTTCCAATGATTTTCTATTTGTGATGGTTAATTTACAAGTCAATTTGATTGGGTCAAGGGATGCTCAGATATTTGGTTAAACATTATTTCTAGCCATATCTATGAGGGTATTTTTGGATGAAATTAGCATTAAATCAGTAGACTGAGTAAAGATTACCCTCTGCATTGCGAGTGGGCATTGGACATCATTTAATCTGTTGAGAGATTGAATAGAACAAAAGGGTGGAGGAAGGGAGAAATTACTCTCTCTTCCTGGCTGCTGAGCTGGGACACTGGTCTTCTCCTGCCCTCAGACTGGTACTTACACCACTGGTGCCCTTGGTTGTAAGCCTTCAGACTTGGACTGGAACTACACCACTGGCTTATCTAGATCTCCAATTTCCAGACGACAGATCATGGGACTTCCCAGCCTCCATAATTGCATGAGCCAATTCCTTATAATACATCTTTAGATAGATATAGAGATAGAGATATACTAACAGTAATATATATTATATATATGTATATTATATATATATGTAAAATTTCCTATTACTTTGGTTTCTCTAGAGAACCCTAATCAACACTACCTGATCTCTAGTCACGGGTAGGATACTAGGTATAGGTTGTGGAATTTGTTCTTATTCTTTTGGGCCTTGGCACATGCTTGCTATTTTCTCTTTCTTGGATGTCCTGCATGCCACTCTATGCCCCTACATTCCAAACCTTCCTAGTTTCATTTGGCTAACATCTACTTGACCTTCAAGACCTGACTCTTTCCTGTTCTCTGATACCCTTAGCACCTGGGCATCTGTTTATCATAATATTTGTCACACTCTCTTATCATTTCTGCTCACCAGATTCTTTTCTGTACTAGATTCTATGCTCTAGTATCTAGGACAGTAGCTAACACATAACGAGTTTTCATTATGCCTAAAGCAGGGGCCAGCAAACTATGGCCCACGTGCAAAATCTGACCCTCTGCCTGTTTGGTAAATAAAGTTTTATTGGACCACAGCCATGCTCATTGATTTTTGTATTGCCTGTGGCTGCTTTTGCACTGCAGCAGCTGAGTTGGGTAGTTGAAACAGAAACCATATGGTCCACAAAGTATAAAATATTTATTATCTGGTCCTTTCCAGAAAAAAGTGTCAACCACTGGTCCAGTGGATAAACCAGGAGTCAATTATATTTAATATTTTATATTTGATTATCAATG
This sequence comes from Pongo abelii, assembly GCF_028885655.2. NCBI lineage: Eukaryota > Metazoa > Chordata > Mammalia > Primates > Hominidae > Pongo > Pongo abelii. Next base: position 88,704,003 of record NC_071990.2, on the reverse strand, counting down.
GCAATGTGTGTTAGAAATCAATAGATTTGTTAAAAAGAGACCTTTTTCAGGGCATTAATAACAATCATCATAAATTTAAAAGTGGAAATTGGCAAAGATGTTTTCAAATAACAATTTCCTGTAAGGGTCCAGGGAAACAGTCACTCACACACTGCTGGTGTGAGTGTAAATTACTACATTATTTCTGGAGGGAAATTTGACAATATATTTCTAAAGCATTAAAGTCATGCATAAAATTTGTCCCAGAAATTCCACTTTTAGAAATTTGCCCTAAGGAATAATCAGAGATGTACGCAAAGATTTATGTCCCGTGTTCATTGGAGCATTATTTACAATACTGGAGAAAATACACCAGCTAAATACCACCTAAATAGCTAGCAGAAGAAAAATGGTTAAATAAATTGTACTGTATCCAGAGCCTGGGAAATAAATGTAGCCATTACAAATCATGCATAGAATACTTATCGATATATGTAAATGCTCATGAAGTATTGTTAACTGGGAAAAGCAAGTTTTAAAACTGTCAGTATGACATAATGCTATGTTATTATTAAAATATACATAATACATGCATAGAAACAAGCAAAAAAGATGAAAAGAAACATGCCAGAAGGCTAACAGGAGTATCTCTACTATGTCTGATATTTTTTGTTGTTGTTCACTTCTGAATTTTCTATAATAGAGTTTATTGCTTTGGCAATTATAATCTTTTAGAAAGAAAAATGGGCAGTTTCCCCATTCCCTATGATTTGTATGGGTTTTCACACTTTACGTTACAGAATTTCGAGAAAACAAGGCAAAACTAAAAATGCTGTGGTTGAACCGAGGTCAGGAGCTCAGAAATGCCTTTTTCTCCCCAGTCACTCCCACTCTCAGGGAATCAACCAGGAAAAGGGAAAACATCCCCTTAGGTTGTCAATATTAGGGTAATTTATTGCCTGACGTTAATATAATGAAGTTTAAACAAAAATCAGTGGCAAAAAAAGGTTGAAATGTATAAACTTTTGGGGATACAAGGAGTAAAATGAATTGTCCACATAATTTCAAGTAACCAGCTTTATTGATTTTTTTCTCCCCTATTTTAAGCTGGATATTCAATATCATGTAGACATGATCATTAATAACAGCCTCACCCATAGGTTACCCTTTGAGGGACAGGGAAAATTAGAACCTAATATGCCAAACAACTGCAATGAATGGTGTGGGTGTGTGTGTGTGTGTGTGTGTGTGTGTGTGTGTGTGTGTGTTGGCAGGTTTCGGTGGGGGGAATGGGGAAGTAATATGGATACAGATGAAACTTTTTAATTAATAAATTTGTGGACTCGAGTTTCATGTCTGTGGGTGATTTGCATAGCTTTTATAAAAAGACATTGGTGGAATAATTTGTCACTATTTTCCAGGACCCTCAAGTATTTCCTGATTTGCCCTAAGTTTACTCTCCACTGCTCTAGCCAGGCTCCTCACATTGTCTCCTATGCCTTGTTTCTTGCTATACCCTCCCTACTTCTCCACTTCTTTACTTAAAAAAAATTGTTTGGGGCTGTGACCTGCTCATGGTCAAGGGCAAGAGTTCACCTGAAAACTTGTGAACAGAGGATTTTAAGGGCAGTGAAACTATATCGTATGATACTATGCTGGTGTATACACATACATTTATCCAAGCCCATAGAATGTAGAACATCAAGAATGAATTCTAATGTAAACTATGGACTTCAGATGATAATGATATGTCAATGTAGGTTCATCAGTTGTAACAAAGGTACAATGGGTGATGTTGATAACGGAAGGGGCTATGTATGTGTTTGGGCAGGCAGTCTCCATAGCTTCTTATCAATTGTTGTGAACTTAAAACTGCTCTAAAAAAATAAAGATGATTTTTAAAAAAGAAAGAAAAGCAGATCCCTAAACCCCACTCCACAAATACCAAATCAGAATCTCTGAGGCCAAACCCAAGCATCTTTATCACCACCCAGCTCCCCAGGTAATTCTCCTGCATATTAAAGTTTGAGAACCCCTAGCTCAATGAGTGTTAACATTTCCAGGTAGATCCATTTTTGATGAGGCTTTGGAGAGATAAAATAACTCAACTTAAAAACATAAACGTAAAGGCTAAAATTTCAAGGACTGGTAAGGAATATTTTTTTTAGGGAGGAGGTTGGTATCTTTTAGCTTATCCTCCTACCTGTCCCCTAAAAGTCACATTTCCTCTGCCTTAAGATGATCTGCAGAAGTGATCATTCTCTTATTATGATCATTTATGGGGGAGAATAATATTGGTCCAAGGGGGAATTAAATATTAAAGCCATAATAATTGTTAATGTCTTTAAGAATTTTGCACCCTTGAAGTACTTGAACATTTCAATTTTTTTCTTGTTTTTAGTTCTAAAACATCATTTCCAAGTCTCACAGGGATTTTTTAAACTATCCTACTTCTTTATATTTCTGAACTTATTTTTTAATCAACACTTTTCAAAAAATCTTTTGATTGAAATACTGCCTTGGCTGTGACTGCTGATTGGAGTTTTATTTTTGAAACTTAATTCAAATGAATGTGTTACTAGCTGGAATAGGGTATGACATTAAGTTTAAAGAAACTATCCTTGTTTCTTTAGTCTGATATGTAGTGATGGGCAAAAATGGTTCTCTTCTGAGGGAAAAACGTCTCTCACTTTCCTTTCATATGCATGCATATCCACATCAATTTCAAGTGCAGTAATTACGACTGAAATATCTCTTCAGCCTCAGTCTACATTTCTGAGGGAGAAAAAGTTGAACATATAATGCGATATTATTTTAAATTGCCAGCAGAATCTATTAAATATTCAACTGCTGCACAATAACCTTTATCTAGCCACCATCTTACTTATTCTCAAAGGTTTCAAAGGTGATCTATCGCTCTTCATGAATATAATGGTTGACAAGGTACAGACTGCTGAGTTTGATCTTAACAGAAGTTGAAAGATATTCGTCAGACTTGAGCCTCTCTAAGGTTCCACAGTAGATAACAGAATTGTGAAATGCTACATTTGAAAGAACAAAGATTGACAAGCTCACAGCTATTCCCATTTTCTTGGTTCAGAGGACATTTTGGTATTGCTGTGATGGAAACATCCCTGCAAATGAGGGTCTTGTAAAAGCTCTGCCTAATAAACTGTAATGCTTCCAGACCCCCAGATCAGATTGAAGCACTACAGTTTCTGTTGCCATATAAATGTGATGAGTTGTGATGGAAATTATAAACTCATCCTTGCTGAAGATACTACATTAAATGGGTTCTGCGTGTGTGTGTTTGCGTGTGTGTGTGTTTGTGTGTGTGTGTGTAGGGGGTGTGATCATTAGAAGGATGATATTAAAAAGGAATGAAGGGACTCAAACACTATTTAAATCAAATTTTATAACAAATAGGAACTTTAAAACATTATAGACCTCTATGTGTCAAATATTTGATGAAAGTGTGTGTGTGTGTGTGTGTGTGTGTGTGTTTGCGTGTGTGTGAATTGTTTAAAAAATTAACAAATACCTTTCTGGTCTTCCATTAGGAACAAGAAAGACAATTTTCTGATTGGTTTGTCCCTAGATATGTATATACTGTGGGCGTTTTTTTTTTCTTTCAAGCCCTTTACATAGAGCCATCAACTCTTAGAAAATTCTGGTGAAGTGGGAGCAGTTAGTCCTCTAATGTGTATACTCAATCCAAAATAAAATTAAATTGGGAGTTTCTATGCCTTTCTAAAATTGAGCAAAGTCAGGAGGTGAGGAGGAGGTGAGGTGGGGGTGGTAATGGGGGGGAATTTAGAACTCTGACTCTTCTTTGAATGCATTACAGTCTAATGTGTGCCTGCCAGCAACAGCCCCAGAGCTTGAAGGAATAACATAAATAACTCTCGAATACAAACTCAAAGTAAACTTGACAGACGGGATGCTGGGCCAAGACCAACAAGATTAAATTTCATAGGATATAAAATCCTACATTTGGTTTAAAAAAAATCAATTAAGTAACTATAGACTGCAAGAGAGTTGACTAGGCTGCAGCTCAATGGAAGAATATCTGGGACTTATACTTGACCACACTTTAACATAAACTAATATTAATGTTGAGATGGCAACAACTTACAATTTTATAGTAGTCTACAGTTGGCAAAGCACTTTTGTATGCATGATCTCATTTGATAATCCCAAAGATATTATGGGATAAATATTTTAATACCCAAACACAAAGATTCAGAAAACTAAACTTAGGGAAGATAAAGAGCCTGATCCTGAATAACACACCTGAAAACCCTGTCTAGAAGGCAGGATAGGCCACTAGAATGTATTGAGCACCTAATATGTGCTGAGTCCTTTATAGATGCTATCTCATTTAAAACTCAGAACAATACTGTAATGTGGTAATTGTTGGTTCCAATTTATAGATGAAAAAAATCAAGGCACATACACTTCCTTACCTCATAATAATAATAAGAGGTTGAAATGGACTGAATGATGTCCACCAAAGATATCACGTTCTAATCCTAGAACCTGTGAATATTTTCTTATTTAGAAAAAGATTATCAGAAGATGTGATCAAGGCCAGGCATGGTGGCTCATGCCTGTAATCCGAGAAGTTTGAGAGTCCGAGGCAGGTGGATCACTGAGGTCAGGAGTTTGAGACCAGCCTGGCTAACGTGGTGAAACCCCATCTCTACTAAAAATACAAAAATTAGTCGGGTATGGTGGCACACACTTGTAGTCCCAGCTACTTGGGAGGCTGAGGCAGGAGAATTGTTTGAACCCAGGAGGCAGAGGTTGCAATGGGCTAAGATTGTGCCACTGCACTCCAGCCTGGGCAACACAGCGTGACTCTGTCAAAAAAAAAAAAAAAGAAGAAGAAGATGTGGTCAAGTTAGGAATCTGGAGATTAGGAGATAATCCTAGTTTATCAGGGTGGGCCCCCAATGTGGAACAATCACAATTGTCCATGTATGGAAGAGAGAGGCAGAAGGAAACTGGACACCACACATGCAGAGGAGAAGGTAACATGAAGGCAGAACAGTGAGAGACACAGTCACAGCCAAGGAATGCCAACAGCCCTCAGAAGGTGGAAGAGGCAAGGAAGGTACTGTATCCCCTCCCAAAGCCTCTGAGAGAGGAGAGCCCTGCCCATACCTTAATTTCCAACTTCTGACCTCCAAAACTGTGAGAGAACAAATTTCTGTTGTTTGAAGCCACCCACTTTGTGGTTATTTGTTACACAGCCCAAGGAAACTAATTCAGAGGTAGAGGCCGAGTTAAAACTCATGTCTGCTAAATCTAAAATTCATGTTCTTTGCATTCTGTAGATGCCAGGGAAAGAAGATTGTTAGGAGGGGGAGAAGGCTGAGGAAAAGGGAAGAGGCTAAAAACTCTCTCCAAGGAAGATATCCAGGGCAGAAATATGGAAAATAGGAGTGCTTTACACCTCTTTCTAGCAATCAGTCCCCCACATTTACAACTAAAAGAAGGAGAAACAGGACCCAGAAGATGAGCCTCAAAGACAAAAGGAAAATCTCAAATTAAATATGAGTTCAATAAATACATGTAATTTTACAACCATAGGAGAAGAGCAAATGAACAATAACTAAGAGAAGAAATCCAACAACAAACAAGTGAAAACTCACAGTCAAGGGTAAACTAGCATACTCATGGTCTCAAAAGAGACCTAAGGAGAAATGGCAACTGTAAAAGAACGAGGGGGTGTACCAAAAGGTGCCAGGAATGCTGGGACCACTATAGAGGAAGGAAAACATCACCTATAAGAAGAACCACTGCAGAAAAATAAAGAACTAATAATGCATTCACGGTATCAGCACAGACACTCCTAATAAGAACAAAATTACACAGACAGATGTCAACACAAGAAAAGATGACGGACTTAAAGAATTATTTTCATGTAGAAAGAGATTCAAGCCAAGACAAATTATTCAACTTGTTCTGTTTACTTCCAGAGGTCTCAACCAGACTAACAGGAGAGAAGTTACAATAAAGCCATTTTGGCTCAATAAAAGGAAAAAATTTTAAATAACCAGAACTTTCAACAATGAAGTGAGTCTTCTTGTGTGATGGTGATCTCATTATAAGAAATATGACAGCAGAGGCTGGGAGACCATCTGTCAGGGATGCTATGGACAAGATTTCAGCAACTCCACATCTTAAGTTCTCTTCCAACTCTAGGAATCTATGGCTTGAAAAAATATACATAAATTATAAAAATAATTCATAAAAATGATTAGAGGACAACTGATTTTGATGATGTTTAACATTTCTCTAAAGAGAATTAAATATAACTTAAATCTAAATGTTTAGATTACCTTATAAAACACAATGGTGGCTAATCAAAGTTCTCCAATAGATACATAGTTAACATATTTCAATGAAATTTAACATGCAGATAGAGATTAAACAGCTATTCAACTACACTAATGGAATCTACATTTTACAGAAGCATTAGAAGTCAAAGTACAAGTCTTTCTTGGCTAGCAGCACCTGAGAATACAGTGAGGAGGTGGAATCAGGTGGGGATTTGGAGAAAGAGGTTGGAATTAAAAGCCAGAGGCACCACTTCCTAGCTTTGGTTCATGGCAAGGCATTAAGCCCCACTGAACTTCAATATCTTTGATGTTAAATAGAGATAATAACAGACATCCTAACTCACCAGTGGTTGTAAGAATCTCATGAGAAAGTGAGTATGAAAGTGCTTTGTAGGACATAAACAGAGACTTTTCCAAAGAAGACATATATGCAGGGCCAACAATCATATGAAAAAAGCTCAACAACACTGATCATTAGAGAAATGCAAATCAAAACCACAGTGAGATGCCATCTCACACCAGTCAGAATGGCTATGATTAAAAAGCCAAAAAATAACAGATACTGGTGAGGTTGAAGAGAAAAAGGAGCACTTATACACTGTTGGTGGGAGTGTAAATTAGTTCAACCATTGTGGAAGACAGTGTGGCGATTCCTCAAAGACCTAAAGATACAAATACCATTGGACACAGCAATCCCATTACTGGGTATATACCCAAAGGAATATAAATCATTCTACCATAAAGACACATGCACGTATGTATTCATTGCAGCACTATTCACAATAGCAAAGACATGCATGGAATCAACTTAAATGCCCATCAAGGAGAGACTGGATAAAGAAAATGTGGTACATATATACCATGGCATACTATGCAGCCATAAAAAAGAACAAGAACATGTCCTTTGTAGGGACACAGATGGAGCTGGAGGCCATTATCCTTAGCAAACTAATGCAGGAACAGAAAACCAAATATCGCATGTTCTCACTCATAAGTGAGAACTAAATGATGAGAACACAGGGACACATAGAAGGGAAAAACTCACATTGGGGCCTATCCGAGGATGGAGGGTAAGAAGAGTGAGAGGATCAGGAAAAATAACTAATGGGTACTAGGCTTAATACCTGGGTGATGAAATAATCTGTACAACAAACCCACATGACACAAGTTTACCTATGTAATAAACCTGCACATGTACCCCTCAACTTAAAATAAAAGTTAAAAAAAAAAGTGCTTTGTAAATAGTGATATGTACTCATGATTATTATAGGGACTTCAAAGCCCCATTATCCTATGATACTCTCATAACCCTTATAATGGCCTTAGGTTGGGATGGCCCCAATGCAGACCCTAAGACAGGCATTTGGATGCGAATGTTTTTTTTGGATGGTAATCCCAGGCAGCACAATTAGAAGAGCTGGAAAGCGAGACAGGGAAGGAAAGAAGTCAATACACCATATGTGTTACCAAACAAACTACTTCTGCAGATGACTGAGGTGCAATCCTACTAAGGACTGCTGGGAGTGAGGCTGCATAGAAGAAGGGGCACAGTGAGAGAGCTGAGGTCCTGCGCCACCAATTCCCGTTAGTGTTTCCTCGAGGTCTACTCCTGAGACACTAGCAGCCCAGGCTTCTAACCTCCCCAGCTCAGGCTGAGCATGCTCCAACAGTCAGAGAAAGTCCTCAGGCAAAAAGTCACAGCTGCCTACAGTAGAAGGCACCGAGTCTTTGAGCTCCCAATATAAGGAGCCCAGGGGAATATGCACAAGGCATCAACAGCATCCACTCCATACTCTTTTCTTCATTTTGAGAAAACTAAGGCACAAATACTTTCTAAGACTTGGCTATAAGTACATGATTGCAAATTAGAAAGATACATCCCAACCCAGTGAGCTAACTGGGACTGTCAGATTTCACCTTTCCAATTCATCAGAAGTCAGTGGTTTTCTTAAAGGCCATGTTTATAGGAGTTGACAGTATGACAATATTTTGGCATTTTTTAGATCAAAGGAGCATCATATTGATAAATATGGAGATAGGAGAAGTGTAAAAAGACTATTAAAATCAACACTGAATGGTAAAGAATAATGCAAATATTTATAAGAAAAGTAAGACGGCATCAATGTTCAGATTCAAGATGCTCATCAAACAAGATTTCCTAAGCCTGTCTTTCTCCACCCCTACCCAGATTCCTATCTCACTAACTGTCTTTGGAAATCCACAGAGGTGATTTCACATATGCCAGGTTCCACTCTTCCTTTTCCAGGCACATCTTACATCACATTGTCCTGCAGAACATAGTTTTCTCTCTTTTCAGGGCCAGCCCTGACCTGCCAGAGACAGCACGCTAATCCTCACTTATCTTGGTTGTAAAGTCTAATCTGTTGCAGCACTGGCCTGTCAGTCAGACTTCTTAGCAGTACATGGAGTGAGATTCGGTTCAGCAATCTACAGTGAGGTATGGGACCTGGGGATTCCTTCCTTCTGAACGTTTTATGCCATTGACTTCCAGTGTGGCCTTTGAGCAAGTCATTTAACCTCCTTGGCTCAGTTAACCATATGGAAAATGAACATGATAATATCTCACAAGGGTATTGTGAGATTACTCAATGTTTATAAAGTGCTTGGGAAATGAAAGGCCCTGAATGGGCCTAGCAGTATCATTAATCATGTGGCCAGTTGAATTCAAGTAGGTGGAATGTTATAGAACTCTTTACTTTCTGGATAATTTCATTGCAATACCTCACAAATTATGACGCTTAACTCTATGAAAATTTAGACAATGAATTTCATGCCATAGTGGAGGACTTAGAATTTTTCTAAACACTTGCTTTTGAATTGCCTTTTCATAGACGTTGTTTCTTCCTCTCTCAAGAGCAGAAAATTGCTCAAACACTCATTGCTTTATTTCAGGAGCTCTACTTCTTTCTCAAGCACAGTGGGCCTTTCCTTGTCTTCATTTCTCTATCACTTTGTTTGTTTACTCATTTCACAAATGATCATTAAGCCCTAGCTACATTCCAGGTACCCTGCTAAAGGCTGGAAAAACACAACTAAGACATGTTTTCACATTGGAGGAGCTCCCAGTCCGGAAGGAGAGAAAGACATACAAACAAATAATTACGAAGGAATATGAACTCCAAAAAGCTATGGAAATTCAAACAAGTTTTTATACTACCTGTCAGGTAGTCAATGAACTGAAATTCCCCTCCAGGAATGATTTCCTCCTCAAAACTCACATTTGACTTCCATGAGATTGCACTAGCTATCCTGGTTCTATCACTATCATTGTTCTCCCTTATCGGTTTGTTTTTTCTCTTTAAGAAAAATAGGTATTATCTAAGGTTTTATACTTGGTTTCTCCTCTGTCTGTCTTCGTTTTTTCAGTATAACATCTATTCCCTGATGTCAGTTATTGTCAGTATGAAGCTCTAACTCTGACCTCTCTCCTAAGTTTCCAATCTACTTGAAGATCCTTAAACTCGACATCGCCCACACCAAATTTACAATATTCCTAACACTCTGACTTCCTCTGCTTGATTTCTTGAATTCTCTGAATGGTTCCATGATTTCCCTTATCCATGCTTTAAACCCAAGCATCACATGAGACTCTTAATTCTTACTCATCCTCACATCAAAATGAGCACATGTCCTCTCTGTTTTGCAAAGGGTAGAAGATGAAGTGAGCCTCAGAAAATTCCAGATCTCTCAGATACTATCCTCCACTGCTAGTACCTCCCATCTACAATCTTGCAATCTCTTCTCTCCTATCCCTATTGTGAAGTTCTCCTTTTCCCCGGCAATCCCTATAGGCTAACAATCCAAAATTTCTTTAGCATCTTCTATTTATATCACTCTTCTGCTCAAAAGTATTGATTGCTCCTCAATGCCTGCTAACTTAAGTCAAATTTCCTCATTCTGGGACTAAGTACATTTTGCAAAATAGCCACAAACTTGTTTTTCAGCCTCTTCTCCCACTACTTCCCCATACTAGACATAAGATGGAGCCTGGTGGATGGTTGATGGTTTCCAAGTGGATATCCTGTTAGTCATCCCTAGATCTTTACACACACTGTCCCTTCTGCCTGGAATATCCTTCTTGCCCATCTCTGCCTAGCCCATCAAGGTCAATCTCAAACATTGCCACTTCCACACAGCACCTCTTCCTAATCCCCAGTTACATTTGGCTGATTCTCCCTTCAAACCTCCAGAACTCTTTTTTGTTCACCTCTAATGGCATGAATTTTGCCCTCTTTCTACTCTGTTTGCCTTATCCCCTTCCAGATTGAAAGCTCCTTGAGGAAACAGAATGTATCTTATTCCATCTTCATTATTACCCCCAGCACTTAGAACACTTGTTGAATCAGACAAAATTAATCCTAGAAACACCAGACTTCTTGCTGTTGCTTCAACTACTCTTCATTTATATAAATGGGCATTGTTCTCCAAAATATTTTAAATACAAGAGCTGACCTCATTATTGTAAGAAAAAAAAAAAGCAACAAAAATCTCTGCAGTGTCTGCCTTAATAATATTAATATTTACTCCCTATTTCAATTAAACCATGAAACAATTTTTTGTGTCACTGAGTCTGTGCTGTTTGTTCAGTGCTGGAATACAGAAATCAATAAGACCTAGTTCATCACCTCAAAGAACTCAGAGTCAAATGGGAAAGACAAACTAATAAACAAATGCATTGCAACACCAGGTAATATGTACAAGACTAAAAATATGGGCAAAGCATGGAGGATGGAGGCAATACCTTAATCAAGGGGATCACGAGTGTTAGGGAAAACACACGTAGATGGAGCCAGAGTTGTCCCAGAAAGTAAAGAGGGGGAGACAGAGTTTCATGCATTTGCATTTGCAAAGGCCCAGGGGCATGAAATAATACAGTGTCGTAGCAGGACTGTGGCCAATTCATTCCTGCTGCCACATAAAATACATATGGCAGTGTCTCATGGGAAGAAGATAAAGAAGTAGTTGGTAGCCACACTGCAAATAGCCCTTTATACCTTACTAAGGTGTCTCTATTTTTCCTATAGATGATAGGGAACTGGTAAAGAGTTTTAGGAAAGGCTAAGGTTCTGAAACTTAAATTGGATTTTCTTAAAATTGACTCAATTCTGATTTTTTAAAAAATACTAGCACTGGCTAGAAAAAGGAGGTCAAGCCAAGATCTGGAGAAAACAACTGCATTTTCTGAGGAATATGTGTGCTTACATTTATATTCGAATCAGCATGTTGAGGGCCCATTTCCCGGTAAACCTACCTTCTACAAGAGCTGCAGCAGCAACAGTACGGAGAGCTGATACGCACGAGGTAGTTATTCCAAACATTTTTATACATTATCTCATTTAATACACCCAATAGTCATAGGAGGTGCACTGCTCAGAGGGAGAAACTGAAACCCAGAGGAGTCCAGCAGCCGTCCAGGATTCCCCACCTAGTGAGGGAGATCGGGGAGGAGGGGGCCCCCTAGGTAGCCTGCGTGTCGCAGCTCCATGCAGTGCTGCGAAAACTGCGGAACATATCTGCGCCTTGTTTGTTTTCCTCTTCTTTTTAATGTGAGAACAATTATGTTTACTATGTACTTCAGAAACCGGTCCTGCAGCCCAGTGTTGATAAAGAAGGGCTCTGAGACAGGCGTTGTTAGCACCGCAAAAGCCTTCCGGCTGGGAGGGGCTTCTTGCTACTCAGCAGAGCGCCTCGCGCTGTGGAAAAGAACGCGATTGTTATTCAAAACAAAAATATTCTTACCAGCACTGAAAACTACATTTACAAGTTAAGCACACGTTTTCTAAAAGTAGAGAAGATTCCAGGAGGGAGGGAGCATCTCCTGCAGCCTGGAGGGAGGAGACATCTAATTGCCTATTCATGAGGGAGCCGGTCTCTCAGGGACTGTAACATTTCCAAACAGGCTGTGCAGAGAATGGCAGCGACTGTGAAAACAGCAGGTCCCTGAATTCAAAACCTTGATGTAAACATATACAACACAAATCTCAATGCTCGCTTTTCATCAACTGCAGAATCTGTAATGTTAGCACTTTGGATCTTATATTGTGAGCTTTTGTGTATGGGTGCATGTACACTTACAGGCGTGGAATTCACGTATGTACAGTCCAAGATATTAATGTAATAAGAAAGGTTCCAAAAACCACGTCCGAAAATCTGCTACATTACTTTGGCGTCACAAGTCACACACATGTGTGCATGTTCATGCATGCGTGTGCACACCTACACACACACACACACAGAGATAATACACATCTCTGGCTTTCTCTATTTTGGGGTGTGGAGGTGTAGAGTAAATCTCCCCTCTCTTCCTTGTATTTTCCCTCAAATTGCCCAAATTTTTGTACCTTTGAAAAAGCTCTGGGTCTCTCTCTGTGTTATCTTTGTACCTTTACAAAGGAAAGAATGTGTCAGAAATTAATTGAAGCAAACCTGCTGCAGAAAATGGACCTGTGCCTTGCACGACAAGATTCTTGCCTCCTTCTCAAATTTGAAATTTTGACTGCCTAAAGTTGTTGTGTAATGGAACAAGAATTCTAGTGAGACTAAAATATCTGCATAGCCACTTCAGTTTCATCCTGTTTTGCCTGAATGTAGAAAAAGCTAGCACTCCTCTACGTAAAGTTTCCCCAAACCCACTGCCTTCCATTCCAGGCTCGTTATAATGAGGGTCAAAGTGAGCTCAAGAACGGCGCCATGTGTGAAAGGTACAGCTCCTCACTCCTGAATATGGTTTTGCAGGACGAGGACAGGCATAGGGACTGCCAAGTTTTGATGGTGGGTAGGTTTCTAGGACGCTTATGCAGGGGGCATGGAAGTGGGGTTCTAGGGAGAGCCCAAGCTGCTAACTGGAAAGCTTTGAGGTTATAAGAAGTGAGAATGATGAAAATGATACTCTCTAGATTTGGAGATGACAAATGAAGGTAGGATGGTGCCTTGGGCGCAGACATAAGGAGCTTGAGACCACACCATGCTTCAAAAGTGAGAAATGGCTAAATTCCATTAAGGATCATGGAACTACACCATGATTTGCTAAAAGAAAAAAACACTCAACTGGCTACATATTTTAAGAAACCAAAAGTTGCTGCATGGGACTAGCCCAAAAAGAGAAGTCAGGAGGTGAAGAGGGAGAAGGCAATGATCAGTTCAGGAAACAGTGGAGTGTCAGAAGAAAAGCATCCTTTGGAGACCTGAAAGCAGGGTCAGCTTTTCAAGGATGATCTAAGCTGACACTGGAAAAAGTTAGTTTGAATGCCATTAAACATAATCCAGTGGCTAGGATGTAAGTGGGCTCCTGATGCGAAGAAGAAAGAAGTCAGTCTATGAAAGTAAGCAGCTTAAGGGGCCCCAACCAAGAGCAAAAGATGCCCTTGATCAATAGCTAACATATGTGCCTTCAAATCAGCTCAGTGTCTCCATCATGTTTTCAAGGTATTAGCCACCACTGACAAGCCAGGTATCAGTGTGGACACTTCACACACTGGCATGAATACCAAAAGATTTGTCTACACTTGAATTTGATGGGGTAAATTCCAGTTGATCTAGTGACTGCCTGTGCAATGGGGCTCAGAAACCTCAGGGGGCATGGGAAGAGATTGTGTGAGACAGTCAGCCCACTTTGACTCAGAGTCAAACCCTCTCCACACGCAATAATGTCTGCGTTCAAAACCAACCATAGCAAGCAGGAGGGCAAAGGTCTGTTGTGTACCTCAGTACTAAAATGTCTTGCCTAATCCTCAAGGGACACACCAGTGTGATAGTGTATGGATTTCTCACCACCCAGAATCAATTCTTGGTCATTTACTAAGGACTGGGAAATATATAGCTCAGACAAATTAGATCCAGAGTTAATCTCAAACCTCTTATAAGCCAGCAGTTACAAATACTTGCTGACAAAATCCTTCACCAGAACTGTTTGGACAAAGGCAAGTTTCCTCTGATCCCCTCTTTATTTCATTCCCTCTGAGAAGATTTACTAATGAACTCAGCAAAACCTTAGCAAAGGGTAGAAGCTGAAGTGAGCCTCTAAAAATTCAAGTGCTGGGCCTCACTGGAAATAAAACTCTGTTACAACTTCCCTCCAGAACTTGAAAATTAATTATGGTCATTTTTAAGGAGGGTCAATGTATTAGTTCATTTTCACACTGTTATAAAATAAAGAACTGCTATAAATAAAGAACTACCTGAGACTGGGTAATTTATAAAGAAAAGAGGTTTAATTGGCTCACAGTTCCACATGGCTGGGGAGACCACAAGTAACGTATAATCATGGCAGAAGGCAAAGGGGAAGCAAGACATGTCTTACATGGCGGCAGCAGATAGAGAGAGAGAGAGAGAGAGAGAGCAAGACTGAGTGGGGAAGTGCCACTTTTAAGCCATCAGATCTCATGAAAACTCACTCACTATCACAAGAACAGCATGGGAGAAACCACCTCCATATCCAAGCCCCTCCCACCAGGTCCCTCCATTGACATGTGGGGATTACATTTCAAGATGATATTTGGGTGGGACACAGAGCCAAACTATATCAGTCAATTAGTTAAGAACAGAGTTAATCAATAAGAATGTACTGTGGCCAGGTGCAGTGGCTCGCACCTGTAAGTAATCCCAGCACTTTGGGAGGCCAAGGTGAGTGGATCACCTGAGCTCAGGTGTTCAAGACCAGTCTGGCCAACATGGTGAAATCCATCTCTACTAAAAATACAAAAATTAACCAGGTGTAGTGACAGGTGCCAGTAATCCCAGCTACTTAGGAGGCTGAGGCAGGAAAATCACTTGAACCTAGGAAGTGGAGGTTGCAGCTAGCCGAGATTGCGCCATTGCACTCCAGCCTGGGTGACAAGAGCGAAACTCCATCTCAAAAAAACAAACAAACAAACAAACAAACAAACAAAGATTGCACTGAGCCCCAGAGGGTGCCAGACACTTCTGAAACAGGGCAGGTGTTGCATCCAGGACCTCTCTCGCACCTGAGTCAAGTCAACAGGTATACAAGATGATTTTCCAATGCTCAGCCATAGCCCATCTCAGTAAAACAGTAGACACAGCAAAGTGAGTCTTTGGCCTCTCCCCTCCTCCCCTCAACTCCTCCTACATTCTTGCTCTTGACTGAATGTCAACAAATCTTTCCAATGTTTCCTCTTAACTAAGGTAATTGGAATTCAAGGTGTGATACCTCCTGGGAAGGGGGAAAATGTGAAATCAAAAAAGCTATCAGGACCAAAATAAAGGCTAAAACAGTGGGCTGACAAGCAATAGAGTTGATGTTTTGAAGTAGAGGTCATCAATTTTACCAGGTAGACAAGGTTGACATGAACCCAGCAGCTAGGATGGAAGAGAGAGAACTCTGCAAGAATAGGCATTTTGTAAGAAGCTCACTCATCACTCCCCTCCACATCATGGGTGTTTTGGAGGGGAGCTTAGCAGGTAGTAGGCTGGCAGTGTCCTCATCCAACTCAGCACAGTGGGAAAGGTGTCTCCCATCCCCTGGTGAGATCTTTGTGAGATCATTCCCAACACTTAGTCTCAAAGCATATACATATTAAAGTCAATGTTAAAATCATTTCAGATTGATTAAGGACACACTCAATTGACAATGCTCTCTGTAAAAGCTTTGTGCCACTGGGTGTCAGAACATATTTCCTGCTTATTTCAACACCAAACCCCAGGTGTAGCTGCCATGACTTCCACCGAATTCCAATTATTTCATTTTGAAAGATGCCACCCATGGACAGTACATTGGGAACCTCACTTTGAAGTTAAGACTTTTCTAAACCATGCTGGTTTAAAATCCCAGGGAATTCCTTTCTCCAGCAAAGCTCCTAGGGTGTTTTTATACAAGGAAATGAAAAACTAAAATTACAGTATAAGGTAGTCAACTGATTTCCCTGGGGGATTTTGGCTGGGAAGAAATATACTACTGTGAAAATTTTATCTATCAGAGGCTCGTAAGATTCCTCTCTTTCACTCCTAAACCCATGTAGGCTGTTCAAAAACCTCAGATTTGGGGCATTTTTGCTTGCTATTTATTATTCAGAAATAATATATTTTATTAAATTATCTATGTTTTAACTTATTTGTTTTAGATGTGCTCATAAGCTTTTTTGCTTTGGTATGAGTTTTAATTCATTTTTTTATAAATAATCATGTCCTTGGTACAAAATTCAAAAAGCACAAAATGAGACATAGGAAAAAGTAAGTCTCATTACATCTCTGTGCCCCAGCAGCAGAGGCAACGACTGCCACTATGTTTTAGTGTAACTTCTAGATATATTCCAAGCATTTCCAAACATAGACATACATGTAAAAGTGGATTTTTTTTTTTTTTTTTTTGAGATGGAGTCTCGCTGTCACCCAGGCTGGAGTGCAGTGGCGCGATCTCAGCTCACTGCAAACTCCATCTCCCGGGTTCACGCCATTCTCCTGCCTCAGCCTCCTGAGTAGCTGGGACTACAGGCGCCCGCCCCCACACCGGGCTAATTTTTTGTATTTTTAGTAGAGATGGGGTTTCACCGTGTTAGCCAGGATGGTCTCGACCTCCTGACCTCATGATCCGCCCGCCTCGGCCTCCCAAAGTGCTGGAATTACAGGCTTGAGCCACTGCGCCCGGCCAAAAGTGGATTTTTTTAACATAAATGATAGTATATTATACAAGGTGCTCCCAATCTTGATTTTTTCACTTAGTAATATACTTCCGAGCACATCCCATATCAATATATTATTTTTAACTGCTGCAGAACACTCCATTGTATTACTATACCAAATTTCATTCAATTAGTCCTTTCTGGATAAAAATTTAGGTTGTTTCCAATCTTGTGATATTACAAACAATACTGCAATAATAAGTCATTTAACAGAAGGTGAGCATATCCGTAAATGAGCATATCTAAATATAGAAGTATAACTGCTGGGTCAAATGGTACGTTTGTTTTTTAATTTTAATAAATATTGTAAATTGCCTTTCATAGAGGTTACTACAACAATGAGTGCCTGTTATTGTGTATTTTCAAAGTATATTATCAATTTTTTAAAAAGTTTTACCAGTGTGATAAGTGAAAAATAATATGTCATTGTAGTTTTATTTTGACTTCTTTTTGTTTAAATGAGGTTGAGCTCCTTTTCATATGTTGTAGAGCCATTTGTATATCCTTTCCTGTGAACTGTCTTCATATCCTTTACCTAGTGTTCTAATGGACGTAGAATCTTTCTCTTACTGATTTATTAGCTCTTTACATGTTAAGAAAATAAAGCTTTCGCTGAGATAGGCTTTTAAAATGTTTTACCAGCTTTTCATCTGCCTTTTTATTTCTGTAAACCAACTTATGTTGTTTTTTGCCACACATAAATGTTTGATGTTTTTCAACATAATTTTAGAAGTATCTTAAATGCTTGAAAAATTACTTACCAAATAATTTTTAATATCATAGGCTTGATATCTATCTTCTTAGACCAAGACTAAAAGTTCTACATTACACCTGTATTCATTTTCTGTATTGCTTAACAAATTACCATAAACTTAGCAGCTTTAAACAATTCCCATTTATTATCTCAAATTTTGTTTGCATCAGGAGTCTGAACATGTCTTACCTGGGTCCTCTGCATAGGGTCTCACAAGCTGCAACTAAGATGTTGGTCAGGGCTGGGGTCTCAGCTGGGGCCTCAACTAGAAAAGGATTTACCTCCAAGCTCATCAGGTGTTTGGAGAAGTCACTTCCTTAGGGGTGTAAGATTCACGGCAGCTCCATCTTCAAAGTCAGCAATGGAAAGGGAGACTCTAGAGCCAGCATGCTGGCAAAATGGAGTCATATATAATGTAACATAATCATGGGAGTGACATCCTACTACCTTTGCCATTTTCCTTGGTAGAAGTAAGTCACAGTCCCACCCCCACTCAAGGGGGGGTGGATTATATGAGGGCATGAATACCAGAAGTCAAAAATCACTGGAGTCACCTTAAGATCTGGCTGTCATAGGCATAATATGAAGTTCTGTGGAAAAGTATAGAAATAAAACAATTGGGCAATATTCCCTCAGGAACTTAAAAGTCTAGTAGAAAATATAAAAATAATTTTAATATAAGCCATAATATGGTATCTTTTACCAAAAGTGGTACAAAATAAAACATTATGCAAGTTTAGAAGAGGAAGAGGGACTTTGAGAGATTTTGAGAAGTCTTCTCAGAGAAGGTGGCATTTGAGTTGAGCTTTTAAAAATTTTTTTTTAATTTTTAATTTTGTGTAGAGATGAGGGTCTCACTATGTTGCCCAGGCTGGTCTCAAACCCCTGGCATTAACAGACCCTCTCACCTCAGCCTCCCAAAGTGCTTTGGAATTACAGGTGTGAGCCACTGCACCTGAACAGGTTGAGCTTTCTAATGGTGGTGGTTGTTGCTATTGCTATCCTTATTACTTAACAGTTAGCATTTACTAAATCTATGCTGGGCAGGATGCCGTGCAGATGAGAGTCCTCACCTTCTTTCCAGCCAGAACAGCTCCATTTTCATCTGTTTTACATATTTCACTATAAGACTTTTATTTTATCAAAGGCTTTTTATGGCTGAAAAACAGATGTGAAACCATTGATTGGATTGGGTAGGGGCTTTGGAGAAGATCAATTCAATGTCAGACCAAAGGTTCCAAACTGAGTTCAAAATCAACAAAACCTGAGGCCCAGCAGACAAGACCAGAGGTCCATGCAGTGACCATTACATCATAGGGAGACTGTGCCTGGAGAGCAGAAAATCTCACCCTCATCTGGTCCTGGCCTAGGCTTGGTCACAGGACAAATGAGTTGTCCAGGTTAGTGAGATGAGGAGCAGAACTGAATCAATGCTAAGCCCTAATTTAAGTTCTTGGGGCAAAGAGCACAGACTGTCCCTAGAGTCTAACATTGGGCCTAGTGTTAAGTGACAGGTTAGAGGGGAATGGAAAAAGAGTACAGGGCATCACTTGTGAAAATTAGGAGACTGCCATGGCAGGAGAGCAATATGGCAGGGTGAGTTTGACTTTCCTGGATGGTCATCTTGAAAGCGTTCTGACTAGGGTAATAATAGAGAATAACTCATTTATTTCTTGATATCACTCCTTATATCCTACTTCTGATTCAGAAAAGTCTTTGATAATTGTCATGTACTGTTTGAGAGGGCTATGGATGACCTGCCTGAGAATGTTGTATCTTTTAAAATCTATTTTTTAAAATAATATCTTTAACTTGCTATCATCTCAAGAAATGGTTTTCTAACTATACTCTTGTGTGGAGCCTCAAGGCCATCTCAGGAATTCAAGGTATGGGAGCAGGGACCCAGGCTCCAGACACCCCCTTAACTAAAGCAGCTCTGCTTTTATTGGTTTCGTTTGCTTAAAATTCCGTAGGTTTGTTGACTCAAGAAAGAGTTTCTTAGATTTAAAATATTCAAAAATGATTTTTAAAGTATCTATTAGTTTCCTTATCTTTACCAAGAAAAATCAGTCTAATTTCTTTTTAGTCAAATTTCGTTTTTGACCATAGATGGTATTACCCAGGGTGGCTCCCCTCTTTATTCATTAGACTTAACTCAAAATCATTCTGGTGCCAGAGTGCTACCAAAAAAAAAAAAAAAAAAGAACTCATATCTTTGCTCAAAGAATAAAGATTAGTCATTAATGTGAAGATTTAACAGAATGTGCCATCATCTCTGAAGAAAATTCCAGCAGAGGAATTCTGCAAAAGTTTCCAGCAGGTGTATCATCTTTGCAATAAGAGTACAATTCCTCAAGTACTTTAAAAGATAAAGTATTGAATAGTAAACATAATGAAGATCCTCATTATTCAACGTTCACATTTATCATTTACATTCTTTTTTTAGATGGATTTTTGCTCTTGTCACCAAGGCTAGAGTGCAACGGTGCGATCTCTGCTCATTGCAACCTCCACCTCCTGAGTTCAAGCAATTCTTGTGCCTCAGCCTCCCGAGTAGCTGAGATTACAGGCATGTGCCACCACATCCAGCTAATTATTTTGTACTTTTGGTAGAGATGAGGTTTCACCATGCTGGTCAGGCTGGTCTCGAACTCCTGACCTGAGGCTAGGGACAGAGCCAGCAAAATATGCATGGCAAACAATCCCCATAGGTGACATAGGACAGGAATAATACCTGTTCCCACCAACTGGAGGGGAAAGCCTCATAATTCATGGCACACAGAGTACTCAGAAAGGATTTGCCTCTGTAGTGGGGAAAAATTAGCCATATTACTTAGGCAGCTTTAGTCCCACCTAAAAAAAAAGCATAAAAGCAACACTCAAAAGCATAAAGCTGTTTCTGTAACTCAATTACACCCTAGAACAGAATTAAGTAATATTTACAGAAACAAAAACACATCCCACATCTAATAGGGTAATATTGGCAATGTCTGGTATCCAATCAAAAACTATCAGGCATGCAAACAAACACAAAAATATAACCCATAATGAGAAAAATTAGCACAACTCAGTAATAAAACAGATGATAGAATTAATAGATAAGGATATTAAACATTATTATAATGGAATTCCATATGTTTAAGGAGCTAGAAGAAAGATTAAACATGTTAAGTAGAGACATAGAAGATATTTTTAAAAGATAAAATAAACTTCTAGAGATGAAACCTATACTGTTTGAGGTTAAAAATACACTGGATGAAATTAAAAGATTAGTCACGGCAGACAAAAAGCTTAGTAAACTTGAAGATTAAGTAATAAAACCTATCCAGATATGGAAGAGAGAGAGAAAAAAGACTGAAAAAAAAAAAAAAAAGAAACAAATATCAGGGACTCATGGGAAAAGTTCAAGCATCCCAGTATACTTGAAGTTGGAATCCTCAAAGAAAAGGAGAGAACAGCAGGGGTAGAAGAAGTATTTTATGAAATAATTGGCAAAAATTATCCAACTTTGATGAAAACTATAAACCCACATATCTGAGAAGCTCAACAAATCCAAGTTCAAGAAATTCAAAGAAAACTATGCCAAGGTATAGTATGACTAAGTTTCTTAATACTTGTAATAAAGAAAATATCTTAAAAGCAGCCAAAGGAAAATAACACATTATGTACACAGAAACAAAAATAAGGATGACAGCAGATTTCTCTTTAGAAACATACAAGCCAGAAACAGTGAAGCAATATTTTTAAATACTAAAAGGTAAAACAAAATAAAACTCAAATATTGTCAACAAAGAATTTTTTACCCTGTTAAAATATCTTTCAAAAACAAAGTGAAATAAAGACTTTTTCAGAAGAACAAAGCTAAAAAAAAATGTCAAAAGCAGACCTACACTTGTGATGGAAATATTAAAGTCCTTCAGGCAGAAGGAAAATAATAACAAACAAAAATCTGAATCTAAACAAAAGAATATGTAGAAATATTAGTAAATAGAAAACTATGTGAGCATATACAAAGGACTTTTTACTTACTATTTAAATATCTTTAAAGGATAATTAATCAATTAAAATGAATATAATAATTTACTGTGAAGTTTATAATGTGTAGAAGTAAAATACATGACAATAGCACAAAGGCTGTGAGGGGGGAAATGGAAGTATATTGTCATAACATTCTTATGCAGTATGTAAGTGGTATTCTGTCACCTAAATATAGATTGAGGTAAATTGTTGTATGTACTACAAACTCTAAAGCAACCACTAAAACAACACAAAAAGCTATTAGTAATAGCTAATAAACCAACAGAAGAGATCGAAAGGAATCGTAAAATATAGTCGATCAAAAAGAAGGCAGAAAAGGAGGGAAAGGGAACAAAGAACAGATGGGACAAATGGAAAACAAAAGCAAGATCATACAGATTTAAATACAAATGTATCAATAATCATATAAAATGTACATATTCTAAATATCACAATTAAAAAGCAGAGATTCTCATAGTGGATAAAAAACAAGTCCAAGTCTTTGCTGCCTAATGATATCCACTTTACAAACATATTTAAATAGGTTAAAAATTAGAAGGGTGGAAAAAATATACCATGTTAACATTAGTCAAAAGAAGGCCAATGTGGCTATTTTAATATCAAATAAAGTAAATTTCAGGGCAAAGAATATTACCAAGGATAAAAGGAGTCAAATTTATCAAGGGAATATGACAATCCTAAATGTTTATATACCTAATAATAGACCTTGAAGATACATGAAGAAAAATGATAGAACTATCAGGAGAAACACACAAATCCACTATTATAGATGGAGACTTCAATACTACCCTCTTACTAGTTGATAAAACAATTAGACAGAAAATCAGTAATGATATAGAAGACTTAAACAACACTATCAACCAATTAGACCTAAGTGTCATTTACAGAACACTCTACCCAAAAGCAGCAGAATGCATATTTTTTTATTCAAGTGCACCAGGGACATTTACAAAGATGGACTCTATCCTGAACCATAAAACAAGTATCAATACATTTAAAATTATTCAAACCACACAAAGAATGTTCTCTGATCATAATAGAAAAATAAAAAGATATCTGGAAACTTCCAAAATATTACAGAAACTAAATAACACATTTCTTAATAGCCCATTGGTCAAAGAAGAATTCCAAAGGGAAATTAGAAAGTATATTTTGAATAAAAATGAAGACACACATATTAAACTTTAAAGGATGCAGGTAAGCAGTACTTATGGGGGGAAATGTATACCACTTATCACCTATATTAGAAAAGGTCTCAAATCAATAATCTGTTTTTACCTTAAGACACAAGAAGGAAAGAGCAAATTAAACCCAAAGTAACAGAAGAAAGCATATAATAAATACAGTAGAAGCCCATAAAATAGAAAAACAATAGAGAAAAGTCACAAGCATGCTCTTTGAGAATATCAATAATATTGATAAATCTCTAGCCAAATGGATCAGAAAGAAAAGAAAGAAAATACAAGTTACCAATATTAAGAATGAAAAAGGTGATATCACTAGATTCTACAGGTATTAGAAAGATATTAAGATATTAAGAGAAATATTAGTAATTTAACGTGAATCACTGTTTATACTTTTATTCCTATACATTGCATCAGTGATTCCAGACAGTGCAATACCTCAAGAAAAAGGAAAAAATCATTCAGTTGGAAAGAAAATATAAAATTGTCTTCACTCACAAATCACGTGATTGTCTATGTAGAAATCTAATAAATGAGCTTAAGAAAGTTGCAGGATACAAGATCAATATACAACAATTAATTGTATTTAATATTTCCACAGAGTAACAATGAACCTTAGAAATTGAAATTTTTTAAATGCCATTTATAAAAGCATTGAAATATGAAACGCTGTGGGATAAATTTGACAAAATATGTGATGTTCTATACACTAAAAACTATAAAACATTGCTCAGTAATAGTAAAGAACTATCCCTTCAAAATGAAATACATTCACTTGGTTTATCAGTCAGAAGGTTCATATTAAGATGTCTACTCTTCTTAAATTTTAGATTCAATGCAATCCCAATTTAAAAAACCCAGCAAACTTTCTTTAGGAATTGGCAAGCTGATTCTAAAACTCATTTGGAAACAAAAAGGACCCAGAACAACAACAATAACAACAAAACCTTTAAAAAAGAAGAAACTTGGAGGACTTACAGCACCTGATTTCAAGACCTAATTAACTATAATAATCAAAGCAATGTGATATTGCAGTATTGGTATAAATATAGACAAATACAATCATCTCCCTTTATCCACAGTTTCACTTTTCCATAGTTTTAGTTACCTTGAGTCAACAACGGTCTGAAAATATTAAATGGAAAATTCCAGAAATAAATTCATAAGTTTTAAATTACATGCCATTGTGAGTTATGTGATGAAGTCTTGTGCCATCTCACTTCGTCCTGCATGGGACATGAATCATCCTTTGTCCAGCATATCTATGCTGTAGACGTTACCTGTTAGTCATTTAGTAGCCATCTGGGTAATCAGATCAAAAAAACATTGTATACATAGGATTTGGTACTATCTATGGTTTCAGGCATTCACTGGGGGTCTTAGAACATACCCCCCACAGAAAAGGGGAGACTACTATAGATCCATGAAACAGAAGAGACTCACCACATAGGGACAACTAATTTTTGACAAAGGCAATTCAGTGGAGAAAGGGTAGTCTTTTCAACAAGTGGTAATGGAACAATTGGCTATCCATAGGCAAATAAATATACCTTTCACTACATTCAAAAATTAACTCAAAATAGGTCATATACCTAAATGTAAAGACTAAAATTATTAAACTTGTAGAAGAAAACATAGGAGAAAATCTCTGTGGCCTTGGGTTAGGCAATACTGAAAGCACTATCCATAAAAGAAAGAATTGATATATGGGATTTCATTAGAATTAAGAACTTCTGCTCTTCAAAAGACACTTTTAAGGGAATGAAAAAACAAGTCACAGATAGGGAGAAAATATTTGCTAATCACATAGATAATAAAGGACTTGGACCCAGGATATTTTTAAAACTCTCAATATTTAATTTTAAAAATCTTTAATGAGCAAAAGATTTGAACAGACACTTCATCAAAAAAGACATACAGATGGCAAATAAATACATGAAAGATGCTCACAACCATTAATCATTAGGAGAGTGCAAAATAAACCCATAATTAAATACCACGACACACCTATTATAATATCTGCAATTAAGACCAACCATACCAAGTGTCAGCAAGGATGTGGAACGATTAGAATGCTCATACAGTCTTAGGTGGGAATGTAAAATTGTGAAAATTCTTTGGAAAACAGTTTGGCAGATGCTTCAAAAATTAAACATGCACCTACTACATGACTCAGTTCACTACTAGGTATTTACCCAGTAGAAATTAAAACATGTGTCCATACAAAGACTTGTACACAAATGTTCACAGAAGCTTTGTTATAGCCAAAATCTGGAAACAATCCAAATGTTCATCAATAGGTAAATGGAGAAACAAACCATGTTGTAGTCATATAGTGAAATACTACTCAGCAATAAAAAGAAATAAACTATTAATACAATAACCTGGATGAATCTCAAAACACTTATGCTGAGGGAAAAAAGCCAGACAAAGAATAAATACTGTATTATTCCATATATATATAATTCTAGAAAGCATGCAGGCTAATATATAGTGATAGAGGGCAGATTAGGGGTTGTCTAGGAATACAAGGCATGGTGAGAGGGAGGAAGGAGGAATTATAAAAGCATAGAGTAATTTTTGATCATGTTTATTATGCTAATTGTGATGATGGTTTCATGAGTGTTTACATATGTTCAAACTCATAATATTGCACATTTTCAATACATATTATTTACTTTATGTCAATAAAGCTGTTTCAAAATGTCTTCACCCTTGAAACTCATATGGGTTCTGTTTTTCCCTCTCTTTTTTCTGTAGTAACTCTTCTCTAAAGCAATGGATGCCACCAACTGAAGGGCAAAGAATACAAGGACATGCACAAGGGAAATAAATCTAAGTTTGTATCTGAAAATACATTATGTTATACAGCACCAGAGTCCAGTGGAGGGAACAGTGTACAAATGGTGGCTAATCTGGCTATGTGACATAGCTTCCATTTTGAAAGGGTTCTGTTGATATCATATGCATGTCCAACTTTGTTGTGAAAATGTTAGGGGTCAGGGAGCTTGCCCATAGCAAAATCGTGAGGTGAATAAATCTTGTCTTTAGCATTCCTCAATTCTTCTGGAATTTCTCCTCACCTATAACTTTCCATTATTATTCTTCCTCTTCTCCCATCCTTGCTTCTCCTCTAATCAAGACCCACTGCGTTTATGCTTCCACCAACCATCCCACTCCCTTGTATTCTGGCAGACACTGAAAAGTTATATGACAAATTTAGCCTGACAAAGATATTAGTAATTTAATGTGAATCACTATGCATGGCATAGGATTTCAAAGCATAGATGCTGGAGCCAGGGTACCTGCACCCAAATCCCAGCTGTCACTGACTAGCTGTGTGACCTTGGGCATGGTACTTAGCCACTCAGTATCTCAGTGTCTTCATCTGTAAAATACACATAATTTTACCTACCTCACAGGTTATGAGGATTAAATGAGTCAGTAATTATAAAGTACTCAAAACAGTATCTGGCCCATGGCAAGCACAATGTAAGTGTTTATGATACAAATTAATTAAATACCACTTCCCATGGACTATTGTTTTAAAATGAAAAAGAATGCTTACATCAAGGAAATGAACTCTTAATCTGTCAAGGGGTAAAAGCACCTTTCTGACCCATCTCATATCCCCCTACCTGGGTACCCACCACTTCTGCCTCTGCATCAGCCCACCATGGGATTCTCAACGCCCTAATTAGACATCTATGGAGATGCTAATGTCACTCTTCCTGATTTGGGTCAATGGAACTCACTGCTGTCCTCAGAGCTACCATCCTAGTGCTCTGCTCTGCTCAAACATCTCAGAGCCCTAAGTCTAAAAGCCGCCAGCCCTTGGCTGAAAACGCAGGAAACCTGCAGCAGCAGATTCAGGCAGTAATAAGCACACATGCTAATGCAGTTCCACAACCTCCTGGGTGAAATATTAACTCTTTCAAGGATATATAAACCCAGACAGAAGCACTCATTAAAAACATTTCAGGGCTGGGCGTGCTGGCTCACACCTGTAATCCCAGCACTTTGGGAGGCCGAGGCAGGCAGATCACAAGGTCAATAGATGGAGACCATCCTGGCCAACATGGTGAAACCCTGTCTCTACTAAAAATACAAAAATTAGCTGGGCGTGGTGGCATGGGCCTGTAGTCCCAGCTACTCGGGAAGCTGAGGCAGGAGAATTGCTCGAACCTGGGAGGCAGAGCTTGCAGTGAGCTGAAATTGTGCCACTGCACTCCAGCCTGGCGACACAGTGAGACTCTATCTCAAAAAAAAAAAAATCAGAGCTATTAATCACAGTAGCTTTTAAAAGACAGTGGAGCCGCAGCATCATTTGAAGGAAACACAAACTTTCTCAGTGTTATTTATTCCTCCATTGCCTAAGTCCTCTTGAGGAAGAAACTATATCCAGGAGGATTAGAAGATTTCTCTTGAAAATCTATTAACCCAGTAGAGGCAGGAGTGGGATATATACCCTGAGCTATTTTACTCTTTTTTAAGTTCATAATTAGGGTGGTTTTCAGGCTTTTGGCTCAGTGGTGTGTCATTATCCTCTAGGACAGCAACCCTAGCTTATAACATGGCCAATTTCCATCTGGATCCTGGAGTCCAAGACCACAGGGACCCTTTTACTCAAGATTTTTCTCACAATCCTCTCCTGAGCATCTGCTTTGGGCAAGACTCTTACAGCACAAGCTTCTTCCTTCCATAACACAGTAACTATTGGGGGAGGGGGATACCTGTCTTTCCCACAGACTAATTCTCAAACCTCCTGTTGGAGGGGAAAAAGCAACGTTTACATATGTGACATGCCCCCAGGAACTGCTGATTTAAGCAGGGTGGACATCCAAACCAAAACTAACCCATCTAATGGTCAACTGGTGCCTAATTATTCTCTCTTCTACAAGAATTAAAATTGACAGGGGCTAGCCGGGCTCAGTGGCTCATGCCTGTAATACCAGCACTTTGGGAGGCCAAGGCAGGTGGATCACTTGAGGCCAAGAGTTTGAGACCAGCCTGGGCAACATGGAGAAACACTGTCTCTACTAAAAATGTAAAAATTAACCGGGTGTGGTAGTGCATGCTGGTAATCCCAGCTAATCAGGAGGCTAAGGCATGAGAATCACTTGAATCCAGGAGGCAGAGGTTGCAGTGCAGTGAGCCAAGATCACACCACTGCACTCCAGACTGGGTGACAGAGTGAGACTCTGTCTCAAAAAAAAAAAAGAATCAACAGGGGCTGTATTTAGCTGGACCTATGGAAGACACATTGATCTGGGCTGCTGGCCATTTGGGGCCATGCAGGGAAACATGGAAAAGAGGGTTGAGAGAACAAGAGGGAGAAGGGTTGTAAAAGCAGAGAAAAGACCACACGGCCTGAAAGACAGAGTAGCTTCTGTGCCCAGAGCTTGCCCAAATGTAGCTCCCATGGGTCTTAGTTGTCCTCAGTGCCTACATTATGAAGTCACCTGTTAGTTTGTGAGCTTAAGTGAGCTCCTGTTCCTATCAAAGAAGTTCTGAATAAAACTAATAAGTCTTATGACTGCTTTTTAGCCTACACTACGTCTGGGAATAAAAGACTCACAGATTGCCATCTTCTATATGTAGCAAGAGTTCCGTCTTAGGACTAAGCCTTGTTCAGCTAAACACTGAGATATGTGTGGTGGGGCCAATCTACTGTGTATCTATTTCTATAAGAAGCCTCATTGCCTCCTGGGAAAGAATTCATCCTAAAGAAAGAATTAAGGCATAAAATTCTGGTTCAAAAACAATGCTCAGTAGAGAGCAGATGCTGAACATTTTAGTGCGATAGTAAAGCATCTGTTGCAAAGCCCATTCTGAATCTTCTGAAGAGGGGATTGAAATAAAAGGCTTGTTTTCAGAAACTAAACAAAACAAAAAACCTCTTTGATTTCTAGGTACACGAGCAGCACTGTTCTGTATCCTAGTAACTGAGGAATTCCCACAATGGGGAGAAAGACTCTGCCCCTTTCTTCAGCACAAAACCCAGTGCAGCTTAGGAGGGTCTGGGCCACTTAGTAGCAGCAGTTACAGCCCTCCAGATGGAGATCTGTGGCCTCAGCCTAGGAGCTGGTGCCTGGTGCCCACATGGGCATGCATCCCACCTAGCTCAAGAGGCATCAGTAGCCCAATCACAGGCATGGGGGAAACAGAAAACACAAAATAGTTGAAAGCACCTCATCCATAAATGTACATGAGACATCCCTAGAAAGGCTCAGAAATAGGAGATGAGTTGGAAAAAAAGAGCTTCAAAAAAGTTTTGAAAATTCTCTCTTAGGTGGTGGGTGCTTGAGGTAGAAGGATACTGTTCTTATTGCTATTGTGGCAATCCTTCCTCTTTCTCACTGTTTCAAAAGAAAATTTCTAGGTTGGAGGGGGCCACAAAGCAAAGGATATATGTGTGAATGAAAATTTCCTTTTAATTTTGCCTTTATCTTTGAGGAGTATTTATTGTAGTTCTTGTTGAACAAGGCCACCCAAACTCTTCATCATATTGCAAACTTTCCCACTTTCTCCAACCATCACACTTTCTCTTTGAGTACTGAAGTTTGCTGATGTATTTTCTTCATATTCAAAAAAATTTGTTTTCATAATGGACAATGGTGATGACATATCTAATCAAAGCCCCCATAAAATTGGGGTTTCATTAGAATTCTCAAGGGCTCTACCTCCTGAAGGGAGAAAAGTGTCTAACACAGGACAGCAGCCTGGCAGAGAAAACCTTTGATTAGATTCAACACTTACATCTAAAGTAAATGATAAACTCAAGAGCATTTTCAGCACCTTCACTATGGATCTTTGCTACGACCGTGGCTCAGCAAAGCACTGAGGCCTCAGCTTTCAGCGGGTGGGGTTTTCCTTACTATGCTAAGCACATGTGGGAGCCAATGTGAAATCTGAATAATACTTTGAAGGAATGTAGTTCAGTCTAGGAAGATGAAAGCACTTCACAGATAGCATTATCTCTTTAATTCACATACATTCTCTATGCAAGCAGTAGATAGGAAGTGGGTATTTATTCCTGGATTCTGACTCCATTAGTGTTGAATGACTTGCATATTTATGGGAGCAGAAGAACCCCTGAAATTAACACAGTGAAGGGAGAAATGGATGGGAGTGAGGTTAGCCACCATCAAGGTGATGTGGTGGCCAGTGGATGACTCTGTTTTCCTGCCCCAGGGCAATGGCACTGAGATGGGAGGGCATGGGCTCATTCATGAAAAGCAAATTGTCTAGCTTGAAAGAAACTCTGGGTGTGTACAGAGAAGGAGTGCAACAGGGGGAATGGAAGGGATGAAAGGAACACAGGAGGGAGAAAATGTGGGCAAGGAAGGCAGAGAGGAGCCAGAATAGAAAGAGCTTTGAACACCATATAAGCAAAGAGTTTGAACTTAATTTAGTAAACCATCGGAAGTTGTTGAAGGTTTTAGAATAAGGGGTTGACATGTCAAAACTAACTTGGGAGAACTAACCTGGAAATAGTAAATAAAATGTTTGAAAAGGGAGAGAGACCAAAATAGCAAGATAGGCCCAGCCAAGAACCAGGCTTTGACCTTGAGATCTTGGCTCCTGAGCACTGATGAACCAGCCTCCCCCAAGTACCTCAAGAGCCGCTGAAGGTATGAGCCTTCGGTGCTAGAGGCTCGAGGAAGGCCAGGGGTGGGGAAAGTGCCAGGACCAAGTCTATGGGCTTTATGGCCTCTACCACATTTTCCTCTCAGGTTGAGCTGCCTTAAGTGGTGACATCTGATCCTTAAATCTCTAAACATTTGGCTACTCTCTAGACAACCAATCCCATGAAGTCCTACAGCCTAATTGACCTCCCGGCTCTGTCCTACCCTCAAATTTCACGACATTATTTTTCCTTGTCCCCTGCTTACCAGTTAATTAAGAGTCAATTTCCTATTATAGACACTACAGTCCCAATTACAATGCTCACTTTAGGAAATATTCATGAAGTTTGCCATGGAACAGGCACTGTGCCACAGACACTGGCTAAACCACAGGGAATGCCCTGCACTTGCTGACCCAAGGCCTTGTGAACTCACTATAAAGCACAGGCCTTCAGATGAAAGCTGTTTGACATTCTTATCACTAAAAAGCCTCCTTTCAGCAAACCTAAACAAACTGCACTCTTCATGGGTTTGCCTTTATGTTTTCCTTTGCTTTGCATTTCATAGGGAGGTGTCCTGTGCACTACAGGATATTTACCGGCATTCTTGGGCTCTACCCATCTATGGTAGTAGCACATCCCCTGCCCCAGTTGTGACAAACAAAAATGTCTCCAGACATTGCTAAATGTCCCCCTGGAGACAAAATTGCGTAGAGCTGAGAACCACCATTTTAGAGGAACCACGTACGTTTATATCTATAGATATAGGCTGCGTGGGCTCCCAGCCATCTGGGCAAGGCAGGCAGCATGGAACTCTACACACCACAGAAGATGCTGCTCCCCAGACTCTGGAAAATGAGGATCTGGGCAAGGAACAAGATCGTCAGAGGAAGGGCAGCACCTTTACTCTCTAGCCCAAATCAGGAATGGAAAACTTGGGGAGAGGTGCCTTGATTAGTCAGTGGTCATCCTCCCTTTCCTCCTGGCTTGATTGCAACAACCAGAGCTGTAACTGCTCTCACGGTTGCTCTCTGTGGGTGACGGTCTTCATTGGGAAGGAGGCCCTGACTTCCATCATCCACCCATGAGGGCAGGGAGGTGTGGAAGGGGAGGGTGTCAACCTCAGGACGCTTTTCTTGCATTGGAGATTTTGTTCCACCCGCAGGAACGCCAAAGGTTTCCAGCCACTTGGCTCCAAGGCAGAGGTGAAGTGGTAGGAATGAGGTGAGGATATCCACAAAAAAATTGCAATTTAAATCTGCATTTTAAGCTGTGCATGTTGAATTTAAAAGAGAAGAAATGTTAATGATGTTTTGGTTCCTCGAAGCCTCATAAAAGTATCAAGGTCTGTGATCTGTCCTCACCTTTACAGACTAAAAAAACACATTTGTCAGTGCTCCTAAAGTGAATGCACATCACATGGACCAACTTAAACTAATTAAACTCACCAGAGACAGATGCGTGAGCCCAGTCAGAATATTTACTTCTATTCACACGAAGTGAAGAATATGCCTCTCAGGCCTGGAAATATTTGTATCTGCTCTCTAGGCTACCCCTTTCTTCATATCAAAATTCTAAGGTTCTTCTTCTTTTTTTTTTTTTTTTTTGAGATGGAGTCTCGCTCTGTCATCCAGGCTGGAGTGCAGTGGCGCAATCTCCGTTCACTGCAAGCTCCGCCTCCCAGGTTCACGCCATTCTCCTGCCTCAGCCTCCAAGTAGCTGGGACCACAGGCGCCCGCCACCATGCCCAGCTAATTTTTTGTATTTTTAGTAGAGAGGAGTTTCACCGCATTAGCCAGGATGGTCTCGATCTCCTGACCTCGTGATCTGCCTGCCTCGGCCTCCCAAAGTGCTGGGATTACAGGCGTGAGCCACTGCGCCTGTCCTAAAGTTTCTAAGGTTCTTTAAATACACAAATTCTTTCAACAAATTTATTTAACAAATTTTTATTGAGTGCTTGCTATGTGCCAGGTTGTGTGCTAGCAAACAAGATAGGAGTGGTTTCTGTTCTCTTGGAAGTTTCAACCTAATTATATTAGTAACGATAAGCTTCCCTGCTGGCTAGTAAAGCAGAGAAAAGAATATGAAATGGGTTTAAGGAATGTATTCAGGGCTCAGAAAATCCGATAAGCTATTTTAAACCCACAACAGAAGAGAGACCTGGTATCTCTCATTGTACAGTGGTGCTTAAGTTAATTAATTCCAGCATCAACACTTACTTGCTTAAGAATAAAGGCAAATTATCATGCCTCCATAAATGGTGCTTCTTCGTTTGTAAAATGAGGTAGAAACATATTTTTCTGTCCTCTGTAGCACAAGGTTGTTGTAAGGAAAACACACATGAAAGTCCTTTATGCTAATGGAGGGGCTGGTGGTAAGTGGTGGTGGTCAGAGTAGTTGCCTGTGTTCTGTTTAATTCCATTGAATACATAGGTTTAGGTGACTACTCTGTGTCCAGTCTGAGCTTCAGAGAAGGAAATGGAGCTAGTGTAAACATTTCCAGTACACATGGATTTTTGTGAGTCTGCTGATGGAAACAGTAGTAATGACTTATCATAACACTCTAAGGGATCATTTTTTCAAGAGGGGTACTTCGAGAACCTTGGTGTGCCAGATACAATGTGTCTGTTTACAGAATTAAAAGAGAAACACTGGGAATCATTTCTGTGAATCCAATAACAAGCCTGCCTCCTGCTACCTGGTTTCTGTAGATTAGTTGGTTATGGCTGATAAGTTGCTAAGTATGTGCCAAGTTCTGTAACATTATCCATTTGTCCTTCACTAAGAATAAAGGGAAGAAAAAAGGGGTGATGGGAGACTATCAGATTGCTCATCCACTAAAATAGCAGAGTAAAATTTTAAAACAAACAAAAATAAAAACTCTTTCTCCTCTCAAATCCCATTTCTAAACCATTTCAGAGGGCTATTATTAAACTTCAGAGAGTTTGAAATATTATCCTATATTAAATTTCAAAGATCCATTAAGTGCCATTTTGCTGCAGTGAAAGGCAAGAACCAATTCAAGAAGGAAAAAAAAATCTTGGAAGAGAAATTATTTTTAAAGGTCAGTTTTTCTTAAGAAACAGCTGAAAACCCCTCCATAGGGGCTAGGCTTTTAGCAAGTTCACTTTCTTCTGAATGTTCAGAGCCAGGGAAGACATCCTCGCGTATGGCAGGACATAGTTAAGTCACGATGATTTGAAGAAGTGTCACACTCTGTATTCTCGTAAACTACCATCTCACTTCTTTCTCACGTCTAAGTATCATGTTCTCATTGTAGCTTTACAACAAGCTCCTGTCAAGTAGGTCACTGGGAAAGGAAAGACATGAGACATAAAGAGGGGCTATAGGATGTGTATTATTTACTGTACTGCAGTGGTCCCAAACTGGGGGCAACTTTGCTCCCCAGGGGACATTTAGTAACGTCTGGAGTCATTTTTGATTTTCACAACTTGCAGAGAGAGTGCTATTGGCATCCAGTCAGTAGAGGCCAGGTATGCTGCTAAACACCCTACAATGCCAAAGACAGATCCCCCCAAAACCAAGAATTATCCAGCCCAAAATGTACACAGTGCTAAGACTAAGAAACCCTGCTGTAGTGCTGTTCTGTATTTTTTCACCCCAAGTTCTGCTTTCTTGATAATGAACTAATTAATGTTGCTGGTTGCATGATCCGTTGAACACAAGGTAGCCGTGTCAAACCCTCTCAATTAACAGACAATCCTAATTAATTTGTTATATTTTTCCCCCTCATTCATTCTTTATTCATCTTGGGTGGAAGCCCAAGTAGCAGCATATGGATGTCTTACAGCCACCAGCTCACATAAAGAAGGGTAAGCATGTTGCTGTAGTCACGCCGTCTGGGCTGCAATCCAATCAAGTTTCAGTATTTTGCATGGCATTCTCACTGCCTCACTTTGCCAGGCATTGTGGAGTTGAAAAACAAGTCCCAACAGAATTTGCTCAAATATATCTCATCGTGTGAAAGGAATCACAGAGAACTGGATGATGTAATATTGACTGCCTGTTAGTAAAGAGAATAAGCATGTCCGCCAAAGAATTAAGCCCAAGAGCCAGAGATGCAGAGGAAATGATGAGAGGGTTGAAATGGTAAATGAAGATGTCAAGTCATATGATGTGTGGACCCAGGCGCTGCGGCAGCACCTGGAACCTTTATAAGCACCTCTTCTAGAATGGTACAGATTTTCTCTCACAAAATTTACGTCTATATATCACACTCTTCTGTTTGATCATCTTTATTTTCGTATGTCTACATGCTACCATCAAGCAACATAGTTTGAGCCAGAACAAAGGCTGCTGCCTTCCTTCAGTTAACTGAGCAGGTTTTATTTCTCTGCCCTGAATCCTATGTAGTCAAATAAATACTTTCGTCACAGAATGTGTGTTGATGAAGAAAGGGATCTATACCAATGCTCAGTAGATTCTGTGCTGTTTGATTCAATGTATTTTATACACAGATATTTTTAAACTGCTTTACCTCTGAGAAGTACTGTTTAGAGGCGATTTTCAAGTGTACAAGTCTCTTTCCTCTTCAGCACATTTTTGCTGCATGGTTTGTTTCCATCCAATCCCTTGATGTTTTCAGGCAAAAGAGAAGGGCAGGGAGGGAATGAAGCTGAGCTGCTGCATCTCAGAGTTTATTTACAGCTGAGTAAGTAACTGAGCTCTAAGAGCCAGACGCCAATGCAGGAGTGAGTGTTGGAAGATCAGCCTACTTTGTTCTGACATCTTCCCTGCACCAACCCTGCTCACCACCAAATTGTCATCATTAAAACACCTAGTATTTATGGAGTGACTTAGAGCTTAACACTTTCCCATACTGATTCTCTCTGTAACTCAGTGAGAAAGCAGGTATTATTCTCAGAGCTGGTTGGAAGCCTGTGGGTGTAGTTTACCACGACCCATTACACCTATTGAGTTCGCTGCATGTTAACACTGTCAAGCTTTTTCATAGAGGTAGAACATCATATTTTCTTAAATATTGCCTCTCTTTTCACCCTGGAGTTCCAGCATTCTCCTGTGGTAACTGTATTCCAAATATGCCATGCTTAAAAACTCCAGGGTATATGAGGAAAACAGAAGAAAAAAACCTTTTCTGCAAAATTTGACCTGGAGGACCTGGAATTTAAACTCACCTCCTAGATCTCTCTTCTTTTACCTCTTACACGCTGCTTTATCTTCACCCTCTGGCCCTGGCCTGATGGTGGAGCCTCTGGCACGTCTTGACAGGCCTTCTCAGTGCTGAGAGCCATCAGCATGAGGTCAGTGCTGGTGGCATGCCGAGCTCTCTGTCTAGCTGTGACTTGCACTGAGGCAGTCACATTTTTAGTCCTTTTTTTCCCCCAAGATCATATCTCCAGCTCAACTGCAGCATAATAAATAGCCAGTGTAAACAGTCACCCCAGAGAGTCACCTCCCTCCTTCTGTCATCATTAGTTAATCACAAGATATCAATCAGCCACTTTTGTTTATAGTAAAGCAGGTTTCAAGGCATGTTGAGAGCTTGAGAGAGAGAGAAACTCAGCTCATATCCTAAAGGAAAGAGGCTTCAATCATAAACTGGATGAAAGGCTGGGCACAGTGGTTCACGCCTATAATCCTAGCACTCTGGGAGACCAAGGTGGGAGGATTGCTTAAGGCCAGGGGTTCAAGGTTACAGTGAGCTACAGTCATGCCACTGCATCCCAGCCTGGGTGACAGAATGAGACCTGTCTCTGAAAACAACAACAAATTGGATGAAGAGAAACATCGAAGTATGCACTGAATGTGTCCTGTACTCCAGGACCTGGGTTGGGTATCTTATGTGTTCAGGGTTATTCAGTTCAGGGCAGCCATGTAAAAGCTTACGTTATCCTTAATTTCAAGAGAAGGTGATAGACTTGTCCAATATCACCCAGCAATAAATGGCCTGCTCAGGACCAAACCAAGTTTTTCTGTTTCTATCCCTTCACACTGCTTCTCAAAATTAGTGCACTCTAGATGGGACCCACACCCCCCAATCCCAGGAAAATACGGCAAAAACAGCACCTTTGAGCCCTAGGTTAAGTTTTTACACACACATATCTTGACAGGATGACTGTCCATTCCTACTTCTGAAGACAAGAAATCTCAACTCAACTTCTTGTGTCACGCCAAAGGACAACATGTTAATTCTGGGCTACCCAATGGGCAAGTAGTAAACTTCCTTGCCTAGAGAGAAAAGCACTGGTCTGAAAGTTAAGAGATGTCCCAGGTTAGCCCTAATTAGATCCCAGCAATTCACCTCATCTTTGTGATCTTGGTTTCCTCATTGACCAAACTGAAATGAACTCAATAAATAGTTTTTTAGTGTCTCCTGTGTGCCAGGCACGGTTCTAGATGCTGGGAACCTAGCAGAGAACTAGACAAAGTCCCTTCCTTCATTGACCTTTCATTCTACAGGGGAACAGAGGCCATGGACCAATATATAAAGGCAATGATTCCGGAGAATGGTAAGGCCTTTGAAGACAATAAACAAGGTAAAATAATAGAGAAGCATGTGTTGGGGCAGGGGTAGATGAGGGTAGTGTTTCTTTAAAGTGGCCAGAGAAGTTTTCTTTGAGTAAGAGGAATTTCAGTTGATAGCTGTATGGTGGGGAGACAGTCATTTAAAGACCCAGGGGAAGAGTGTTCCACAGAGGGAACAACCAATGCAAAGGTCCTGGGGTAGGAACTACGGTGATGTGTTCAAGAAACAGAAAGGTCAGTGTGGATAGAACCTAGGAAGCAGAGAGGGCACACTGCAGTGTGGTATAAGATGGTAGGGGACCTTGTGCGCCACCATTAGGAATAATACTTGCCTTCCTGGCCTGACAGCATTATGGTAAGGCTCATATTTGATAGAACTTTAGATGGGAAAGTCCTTAAGGCAGTTACAGCCTAACCAAAGATTACGTGCTGCAGAAATAGGTGGTGTACGTTTGGTATATGTTTCCTAAGTGTGTTATATGTGTTATATGTTGCCAAATTCTTTACTAGTGCTGCTCATGTGCAATCTTTATTAAATCGCTCTTAGCCCTCGGATTGCTTTGAGGAGTGGGATTGTTCCATCTGGATGAAGCCAGGGATGTTTGGCCCTTTCTCTTCCTTCTAATACTGCTTCTGAATATGGAGGGCAGAGCAGGAACTGTAGGCTCAGGGAAGGGAAGTTACTCTCAGTCTCCAAATCCATTGTAAGCAAGTAGCAGGGCAAAAGCTGCACTGCTTGCTTTAGGCAAGAAACAAACACATACTCCTGTTTTATCTTATTTATGGATTTTTTTAACAAGATACTTGTAGCTGGTAATTTGTAGAAATAAAAACCTCCTGAGAGGAGATTACTTCTCATATCCTGTCTTCTTATGAAGTTAAAATGCATATGGAGACAAGAAAACAGGCAGGTTGCCCTGTGTACCCACGAAGGAACACAAAACAGAACCCAGGCTGCTGGGAATAGCAACAGAGCTCTGGGAATAGGGAGATTCATTAAAAATGTAAAATGAATGCAATGATTGCATGTGGTTGTCTTTGGGGGCATTTTGCTTTAGACCTCATATGTGTTCGAAAACACTACTACAAATGCCATAATTATTTTAAGATATAAAGTTATTTAAATTGGCTAATGAATGCAGCCCCTGACACCAGTCTGCATAAATCTGGATGTATTTGTGTGTTCTTGCAGAGTGGATGGGGTTTAGAAGCAGCTTTATTCATTAGCAGCATTCTCTTCACTTTCTTCTCCTCCTTAGCCCATTCAAAGACAGAATGTCCTAAACTGCATGACCATCTAGAGGCAAAATACACCTGCACATACATTAGCTCAATTACTTATCATAACTGATATATGTTGCTATTTTCTGTATTTTACCCACAAGAAAGCTAAACTCAGAGAGGTTAAGTGTCTTGCCTAAAATCACACAGCCAGAAATGGCATATTTACTTGAACCCAGGATTTCTGTCATCAAATCCTCCCTTCACTACTTTATGGCAATGGAAGAGTACCAGTTAGTAGATTGATCTAAAGTGATGACTCATGTTAGGAGGGAGAAATTTTTTTTTCATTTGGGTGTCCAGTAGTTTCCAGGAATAAAAGACAATCTGTGTGGAAGAGCAGTTCGTATATCAAAGCCTTTGCTTATTCATCAGTGTGTCAGATTGTGTGGTTTGTTTGTTTGTTTGTTTGTTTTGCCATGGGCATTCTTTCTTCCTTCTTCAGCCAAACTGAGCTTGCCATGATTTTCAAGCTGATATCTGGCCATCATCTCCTTCAAAGGGCAGAAAGTCTTGCAGAGGTTGTGGAATTCTGTAGCAGCTGTCCTCACTCAGACCCTTTCAGTTTGAAGCTTCCTGAATGAGATGCTATCTCTGCCATCTCTTTGTTTTCTCTCTAGGAATCTTCGTATTATTTCCGTTTCTGTTTTCTAACAAAGGGTAGAGATTACATCTATTGAAGACAGTGCCAAAAAAACTTATTTTTCTCCATTTCATGATTATAAACATTATCAATCGACATTTATTAAATACCCGCTGATGCATGATACCAAACAGACTATGGATTCTGTTCTCTCCCAAGGATTATGGCTCTGACATTGATCTGGGTGAGAAGGATGTAAATGCTGTAAACCGAGGAGGAAGTCAAGATAACATGAATGCTGGGACCAGCATGAAGTTACAGCTCCAACTTACGGGCAAGGTCCCCCTGAGAGGAACTTGGCAGCCAAATATGGGTATGGCTAGCTCTAATCTATCTGTTGCCACCCAGCAAAATTCCAGAAGACTTCATCCTCTTTTTCATTTGGGATCAGTTTGAGGAAAGCTAGATTAATCCCATTGGTTGTTACACAGAATAGGGACTGGAAGAGATCAGAAAATTAAGTGATGCCCAGTTTCATACTAGAGGGGGCATCACAGCTTCTCTATCCCAATGAGCAGGGATCTCTGTCATTCCTGGTTGTTTCTCTAGCACTGCCTCTTTGAGGAGAAAAGATGTGACATTTATCACCTCCCCTGGAGGCTTGGGCAAGATGTTAGGCAGGACAGAAGGATGGGAAAGGGACCCAGACTTCCACAGAAGAATGAGCCTCCCTCATGCATGCAACTTGTGCAGGCAGATCAACCCCTGTACAATACCCATTTGTGGGATTGCAGGTGCTGCTGGATTCTCTCTCTCTCTCTCTCTTTTTTTTGAGGCAGAGTTTCGCTCTTGTTGCCCAGGCTAGAGGGCAGTTGCATGACCTCGGCTCACTGCAACCTCTGCCTCCCTGGTTCAAGCAATTCTCCTGCCTCAGCC
Organism: Pongo abelii; assembly: GCF_028885655.2. Classification (NCBI taxonomy): domain Eukaryota; kingdom Metazoa; phylum Chordata; class Mammalia; order Primates; family Hominidae; genus Pongo; species Pongo abelii. Next base: position 88,664,109 of record NC_071990.2, on the reverse strand, counting down.
TCCAGAGCAGCTGGGATTACAGGCGCCCACCATCACGCCAGGCTAATTTTTTGTATTTTTAGTAAAGACAGGGTTTCACCATGTTGGCCAGGCTGGTCTCAAACTCCTGACCTCAGGTGATCCACCCACCTCAGCCTCCCAAAGTGCTGGGATTACAGGTGTGAGCTTCCATGTCCGGCCTTGGATTGTTAATAGTTATATTTCTCCCTCTTCATTTGAAAATCATTCCATTTTCTATTTCACCTGGGATTTATTCTTTAACCCCCAAGTTACATCTCATCTTCTTCCTAACACAACTGAAAACAACTGAATTTACTTGGAGAATATGATCATGAATCTGGTGAATTTAAAGAGCACCAGAGGTATCATTGTCCATATTTCCAAATACTAAAACACCTGGTTTTAAAGGGCAAACTAGACAGCTCAATTCAGTTCAATAAATATATAATAAGTCTGTATTATGTCCTGAGTAGTAAATACCTATTTTATTCTTACTGTTTTCTGAGCACCGTGCTAGGCTAACGAAGATGAGTACCTTAAGTCCCTTGAGGAACTCCCACTCTAGTGGGAGGTTATACTTTGTATATAATAGACTTGGTTATGTAATTAATGAAGCAGAGCACCAGGAGGGAGAAGCTCTAACCCAGTCTTTGGGCCTGGGGAGGCTTCCTGAAGCTGAGCTGGGTCCTACAAAGCAAGTAGGAGAATGTCCGTGAATAAAGACAAAAAGGGGACTGTGGGCACAGGGAATAGCCTGAACAAAAGCAAGACGTGGGAGACAAGATGGGATGTGACAAGACAGCAATGCACAAAGTTGAGTGCCACTAAAGCATGGTGGAGTACACGGCAGAGGATGGAGCCCTTGTAAACCAAGCTAACCAGCTTGGATTTTATGCTATAGGTGATAAAGAGCCCCTGTAGTGTTTCTCTAGGAGAGTGAAGTAGGAACGATGAACTTAAGAGGGGCAAAACTGAAGATAAGTTGGTGTGGAGTGCCTCTCACTGAAGGTACATATTAGAATCCTCTGTGGAATACTTTAAACTAGAGATTTCCTCAACTCATCCCAGATTTTTAAAAACATATGTATTTTTGACCCACCACCGGAATTCTAAAATATTCCCTCAGCTGAGGACCACTCAGTTGGGAGATTACTACATTGTAATAGTCCAGTTAAAGGTGATGGGGGCCAGGACTATGAGAACGGGAAAGAGGATGAAAAGACATATTTGAGAACTATTTAGGAAGCAGAATCAGTGGAACCTATTTATTTACTCACTCACTCATTCAACAAGTATTAGGCCAAGTACTGTGCTGGGTGGCAGGAACTCGATGATGAAAAGAACTCAGTCCCTGCTATTAATGATTGCACAGTCTAGAGCAGAATTTCTCCAACACAACACTAATCTTTTTAGCAACAGGAAAAATAAGGGGAAAAAATACTCCTGAGACATTCTGGCCATGAACCATCTCTGAGATGATTTGCAGGTTGGGGAGTCAAGGGAACCTCCAAAATTTGGTATAGGCACCAGGCAGATCACTAACAACTTCTCCTTGGAGAAATACCTTTTAATCCCAGGCCTCAAAGAACCGCCACAGACAGTTTTTCAAGAACAATGAGCTAGACACAATTAAAATAATAAAGCAAAAAGAAATATAAAGAAAATATATTTACTTTATATTTATTACTCAGGACATGATACAGACTAATTGTATATTTAATGAACAGAATTTAACTGTCTAGGTTTGCCCTTTAAAACAAAAAATTTTAGTATTTGGAAATATGGGCAATGATACCTCTTGTGCTGTTTACATTTGCAAGATTTGTGCTCATATTCTCTAAAAAAAAAAGCAGACTGCAGAAACCAACCTGTAAAGACTAAAGATATTAGACATATCACATTGTTTAAATATTCAGTCTCTCACAGCTTTGGAATTTATGTTTAATACTTTTTTAAAATGCAATATCATCAGGGACAGGAAATTGTAAATAATAATAATAATGACCTGCCAGATTTATAAGGGTTCATTTAAAATAAAAAATGCAATAACCAATATGAAAAACTCAGTGGACAATGTTAACAGCGGAATAAAGACAGAAGAGAGAATTTATGAACTGGAGGATAAGAAATTGTCTACAAGAGGGAGCAAACTTTTTCTGTAAAGGATCAGATAGTGAGTATTTCAGGCTTGTAGGCCCTTTGGTCTCTGTTGTATCCACTAAACTCTGTCATTAGAATGTGAAAGCAGCCCCACACAAGACATAAACAAAGCAGTGTGACTGTGTTTCAGTGGAACTCTTATTTACAAAAGCAGGCAGTGGGATAGACTTGGCCCAGAGGCGGTAGCTTGCCAACCTCTGGTCTAAAATGAAGCACAGAAAAGAGAAACATGCAAAATGAGGAACAATATTAAGAAACAAGAAAGATAGGAGAAGGTGTGACATATGTTTAATCAGAGTTCCTAAAAGAAAGTGGAGAGAGAGGCAATATCTAAAGCAATATCTAAAGAGAGAAGGAATATCTAAAGATATGACTGACAATTTCCCAGAATTGATGAGAGATATTGATTTGCTAATGACAAAGCTCCATAATTCCCATGTAGAATAAATGAAAAGAAACACACCTCACACCTGTAATCCCAGCACTTTGGGAGGCCGAGGCAGGCGGGTCACGAGGTCAGGAGATCGAGACCATCCTGGCTAACACGGTGAAACCCCGTCTCTACTAAAAATACAAAAAATTAGCCGGGCATGGTGGCAGGCACTTGTAGTCCCAGCTATTCAGGAGGCTGAGGCAGGAGAACGGTGTGAACCTGGGAGGCGGAGTTTGCAGTGAGTAGAGATCGTGCCACTGCACTCCAGCCTGGGCGATAGAGCGAGACTCCGTTTCAGAAAAAAAAGAAAAAAAAAAAGAAAAAAAACACACCTACCCATCATGAAACTGAAAATCATTTAAAAAAAAATCTAAAATGCAAGCAACAAAAGCATGATGCATAGTCATAGCACAAACTCTAGGGCTCCCAATTAAATAGACTAGAGGGGCCCCCTGGGGTTGTATAAGATGGACGCCCTGGTTAAGCCAATAGCTGATTTTTCAACAACAATACATCATGCCAGAAAATAGTGGGATAATAAAACCTGTTTTGAGGTATGAGAGTAGCAGGGAGAGTTGCTATATGGGTGACTGGGGGCAGATGCAGGATTTGGAGGCCATGAGGCCTGTATAGTTTGGGAGACCTTTTATGAAAAAAAAGCAAAGAGAAAATTAAGTACAAGGCCTTGAAAGAGACCTGTTCAAATGAGAGGCCCTAAAATTTAAGCTTTATTAGCTTCATGGTAAATCTTCCTCTGACTTACAATGCACTCCTCCCCTGCTGCCTCCAGCATCCCTCTTCCCCAACACAGGCAGGAGAGTGCCATGCCGGTCCTGGAATGGCCTTGGAGAGTGCCCGCAGTGCTCCTGTCATCTCACCCTTCGATAGGTTTTGGCTGTGTCCCCACCCAAATCTCAATTTGAATTGTATCTCCCAGAATTCCCACGTGTTGTGGGAGGGACCCACGGAGACGTAATTGAATCATGGAGGCCTGTCTTTCCTGTGCTATTCTCGTGACAGAGAGTAAGTCTCACGGGAGCTGATGGGTTTATCGAGCTTTCCGCTTTTGCTCCCTCCTCATTTTTCTCTTGCCACGTCCATGTAAGAAGTGCCTTTCACCTCCTGCCATGATTCTGAGGCCTCCCCAGCCATGTGGAACTGTAAGTCCAATTAAACCTCTTTTTGTTCCCTGTCTCGGGTATGTCTTTATTAGCAGCGTGAAAACAGACTAATACACCTTTGTTCAGAGATCTTCTGAGTCAGCCCAGAGGGACCCTTGATCCTACATCTCCATCATATTCCATGGGCCTATTAACCAGTGGGGTTCGTAAGTTTTGAACAAACGTATAGAGTGTTAGTAGACAGCCACACATATCCTTACATTAGGTCTGCGCACACTTATGTACCTCATGTGATCTATTCTGTGACACTTTCCATAGAAAAAGACAGTAGCTGGAGTTCCAGGCCTCCTTCCCCATTCTTACTGCCTTCTGCCTCATCCAGGCCCTCTTCACTTTATCCATCTGGTGAGGCACCCCGATTTGCCTCGCCACTCTCATTCTAGGTTAGACACTGCCACCAAAACTGCTTCTGTAAACTTATTCCCTTCAACAGTTTTTCTCAACCACCAGCGGAGGAATATGATCAGGGTAGAAAGCAATAAATCTCAGCCCCTGCGAATTTCTCCCTCGGGCTCAAAAGATGGGACAATACCTGGGGCAATCTCCTCAGTTTCTCCACAGCCTCCAGCTTCCCCGTTGCCAACACTGCACTGGGATCCCGGGAGAATATGCATGCTTCCCAGAGAACCCACACGTGCTCGTGCGGTCACTGCAACTGTCTCCACGCAAGCCATACTTTGGTGTAGGTCCCCAGCAGGAGCTGCAAGGAGTTGCAGCTCTGCCCCCAGGAAGGCCGGGAGGCCTATCCTATGCTCTCTAGTTCAGAATCGCCTCCTGGGTGCACGCTGGTCACTCATTTACAAGCGGAAACCTGCCCTTTGCAGCCCTTTATTCTCTCCTGCACCCAGCATTTTTACTGCCCCCAGTTTCTCTCCTCCCCACGCACAGCTCTGGGGCGCTGCAGGCTCCAGGTGCCAGGTGGAGCGATTGCTCTGCTTCCTGTTTCCTCCTAAGTCCATTCTCCCAACTCCAGTCCTTTCATCTGAGAATCCAGTGCTTTCCTTTTTCTAGAGAGAGTGAGGACTTCTGCAAGATCATTCGGATATCCTGGACGCTTGAAAGAAAATGCTTCTCTGAATGGTTAATTCTGCACGTGAGTTATATAAGATCTTTATTCCAGAACCTGCAAGCAGTTATTTTAAAGAACAAGCTCCTGTGACTGACTTGAGAGGCCCCCCACCTACTTCGAATGCACCCTTCCCTTCCATGCCTACCTCCAGGAACCCCCACCAGTCGAAACTGGCCACTCACCAACCCCATTTTTCTCTCTCCTCAAGCCCCTGATTCCTTTCTAGACTTCCTCAGGTGGTTTCCCTCCCCCACTCTCCACTTAGCCAAACCTTTTCCATCCAATCCAAGGTCTCTATTTCTCAGAGGTACGCTGACCGTTGTAGCCTGATCTTGTCTTTACTCCTGGAACTTTTGAAGTTGCTATTGTGAATCGTGTTACTTTGCAACTGTGGTTCTCCACCCTGGCTGGGCTATTTTTTTTTTTTTTTTTAAATACACATGCCTGGGCCTCCAACTTTGAAGATCCTTTTTCTGGAAGCTTCTGGAGCTTTGGAAAGCTCCTTGGGTGATGCTGATATGCAGCCAAGGATGAGAAACACTGCTTTAGAAACATGCTATCTTGTGATTTTATGTAATGCCTTTTATGTCTAAGCCTTGTTTCCCCAAATAGACTGTAAATTTATTGAATACAGAAGCCACAGTGGCAGTTCTTCTGTATCCCCCACATCATCTTGCCTACCAGGCATATAGTAGGTGCTCAGTGACAACTTGAATGATGGATTGATTGATTGAGCATGATATTGAATAACAAAGCCCCTGGACGGGAAGGAGGAAACCTTGTATCTGTTCCTGACTCCGTAACTAGCAAGCAACTATCCTCCCTGGATTTCTGCTTCCTCATTTGTAAAACGAGGGTGATAATTAGGTTTCCAAACTCCTGGGAGCTCAAAGGAAATTGCAGAAGCTCATGAGTTATTTTCAACATTTCAAAAAGTCATTGAAAATTATATATTTCATATCAATTTTCAGATTAGTAATCTATCAAAATATGCATTAATGAATGGCAGTGGGCAGAAATAATATAAAGGAATCTTTAGTAGTGAAAAGGTTTAAAACTGCTTTTAAATTACAGGATTTCATGATTCCATTTGCTTGGTATTTATGATCCAGATCCCCTGGGAGAGGGAGTAAAACAAAGTAAAAACTTTGGAGTTAGGCTAACCTGGGTTCAAGCCCCAACTCCACAGCCTGCTAACTGTGGAGTTACCTTAGGCAAGTTACCTTAGGCAAGTTCTTAACATTTCTAAGCTCATCCCTTCATCTGTAAAATGGGCATATTGATAGTACCCATTCCATAGAGTTGCTTAAGCATAGATAAGTTGATACATGGAAAGCCTTTAATGCATTGCCTGGCACATAGCAAGTGTTCAATAAATGTTAGCTATAGTTACTAGGAGTATACTTGGGATGAGAAAGACACTCAGAGCTATGCGGAGGAGAGAAATGATAGTCAAAGTCACAAGAGGGTCAGGCATGGTGGCTCATGCCTGTAATCCTAGCACTTTGGGAGGTCAGAGCGAGAGGATCACCTGGGGCCAGGAGTTTGAGACCAGCTTGGGCAACAAAGCAAGACCCCTGTCTCTACAAAAAATTTAAAAATTAGCTTAGTGTGGTGGTGTGCAGTGAGTCATGATTGCACCACTGCACTCCAGTCTGGGCGACAGAGTGAGATTCTGTCTCAAAAAAAAAAAAGCCACAAGAAATATTTCTTCTAAGCTGGGGAAGGGTTAAAACAGGCTCATGGTTGGGGAATCGTCCTTCCACTCTAGAAGATGTGATAAACGTGTTCGACGGCAGTCACTGTGGTACAGCTTCCATTATAGAACACAGAACTGTAAGAGAACCACAGCTATTCCCCAAGGCCAGGTTTCTCCACTTCTGTGGACTTCCAGGTCACCTGGAGGACTTGGTAAAGTACTAGTTCCCAGGCCCAACTGCCAGATATTCTGACTGAGTCATTCAGGAAAACTGCATTTCTGCATTTTTAGTAAGCCCACAGAAATACAGCTCTAAGGAAATTATTGTAGAAGAAAAATCCAAAGCCCAGTAGAGAGGCAAAGGGTAGGCTGATTATGATGGTTACAAAGCTCCAATGTCTGCTGGAGCCAAAGTGTTGGGGTGGAAACCGATGTGTATGTGATCAGGCAGCTCATCTGCAAGAGGTAGAGAGACCAGGCATGGGTAGGGAGAGCCAGGAGGCCAGCTGGGGCATGGATATGGAAAAACCGAGGGCACAGGGGACAGAGAAAGGTTGACATTATATGACTGCCTTCGAAGCAGGCCAGCCCTCCACATCCTGGATGCCGGGGTGCCCAGGCACTGGTGCTGAAGCTGTGGGGCTCAGAAGATTCAGAAGGGTAAATCAGTTGGTCACAGCAATTCCCCAGCTTTGGTTTTCTTCCAGGTGGCTTTGTTTACTTCTGGACTAACATTTTTTTCTGTTACTGTCAGCCCAAGTAGAGGCAGTTACTGACACAACGTTGTCTGATGTTCAGGGAGTTGGGAGTGCTGATGATGACAGTGGGGGGCTCCTGGCCTGGCACCTGCTACAGTAGCATCTGGTATCTAGACCTGAAAAAGGGCAACATGACCCAGCAAGAGGAAGCTTCCATTATCATAAAGACACAGTTAGTTTCCCTGGGCTACTTTTCTCTATTTTTCTTTTCTTGTCAATCTATTGTTAGATTAAACTCTCCCCTGATGATTGAATGTCATGATCACAGGCAAGAGAAATATTTGATGGTTTGGTTGATTGTGGTATACATGATACAAACCTTGTCTGTCTTTCCAAACTTATTTTGCAATTACTAACAGTCCAGGTGATACTGAGGGAGAATTCTTAGCCCAGTATTTTGCCCTCACTCCTCACCATTAGGGTTTCTATAGTTCCCATATTCACTTTGACATACACTTTTCTGAGCCACTTAGGGAAGGAAATGTCTTATATTGAAATACAAAGAGACCATTAGGACTTCTGAACCTATTCTCAACCTCAGTCCTTATCTAAAATGAGATCCAACTTAAGGATTTTACAGCTCAACAACAACAACAAAATCAGGAATAAGTGTTACAAATTCTCCTTCCAGAGTTCATGTTCATTTAAGGCTGCTAAAATGAAGCTATTCTTCGTTAATGTTCAGATTTAGTCAGATGGACAATGCTCTGGGTTACATAAGTGGTAACAGAAATGTCAAGGAGGGCATTTGGTTGAAAGTACTTTCTTCCTATCTCCTTGTTTCCGCCTTGATTATACACACAGCACCCTGTTGCTTGGTCATTTACACAAGAGGAAGAGTTGCTAATCTGCTCTCCAGCCCTGACCTTCATCGGGTAAGGGCACAGCGTTGAACAGTGATAGGCAGCTGCAAGCACCTTGTCTTCTACTCGCTGTTGCTGACTGAGGAAGGACCAGCCTGCAAGGGCAAGCCTGTATCTCCTTGTCCGCTTCTTGCTCTATGAACTCTTGTTTTTGTGTGGGAATCAGGACAGTCAGGACCTTCCCTGTTAGGAAGAAGCTCTTTGGCTCCCCTGTGACCTTCAGCCTAAGCCACATACTAGGTTTCAAATTAACCAGAGACACTTTTCACAGGGCAAGTGGGGTAGTATTGTTGTAATTGGAAGCTTGCTGAGATGTTAATAAATATGGTTAGTATTCTTCACTTGGCTGCTGATCTTTGCAGATACAATTTTTTTAGAAGGGAGCATGAGTCTTAGGATTTAGACCCCAATTTCTCTACCTTGACTATTTGTTAGAATTCTCCTACAGTGGTTGAATATTTACTAAAAATCACTTTGTAGCCCTTAGATCCTGTGCGATTCTGTCCTCTGCACTCTGAGTAAAACCCATACTCTGCATTATAAAAAGTCTCAGGTATTTTCTACCACTTTAGCTTTAGGCTGGCAAAGACCAAAGGCAGGGGTGGTCCATTTCCACTTAGAACTTCACCTGTAGCTGGATGCGTTATTCCTAAATGATTTGTGGAAATTTGGGTTTTAGTCTGTGATGAGACTGTAAGAACCTAGTTCATTCCAAAGGCTTCATTTAGATGTTCACCGTCTTTGCCAACTTCCCCACCACTGGGAAGTTTCCAGAACATGAAGATCTTAGAGGTGATCTTGTCAACATCCCACCCAACTCAGCCAATAAGCACATATTGAAATTGTGACCAAAAATTTGCCCATTTACACAAGAGGAAGAGAACCTATTTTCCCCAAACTAACATTCCATAGTTTCTTATTACTTACCCCAAGAGACTCCCACAATCTTTAGAATCAAAATGGTGCTTCCTTCTAGGGTAGATCTCATGTTTTAGTTCTCTCTCTCTTTTATCTAACAGTTTCTGTCCAGTTGATAGGCCTTCATTTATTTGACAGTCAGTGATTAAGCCATTCTTTGTCTTTCTTTTCTCTAGAAAAGATACAGATTCTGTTCATCCTAAGTATGTACAGGGCCTTTAAAAATCACTCTTGTGGGCCGGGCGCAGTGGCTCACACCTGTAATCGCAGCACTTTGGGAGGCCAAGGTGGGTGGATCACCTGAAGTCAGGAGTTCGAGACCAGCCTGGCCAACATGGTGAAACCCTGTCTGTACTGAAAATACAAAAAATTAGCTGGGTGTGGTGGTGCACGCCTGTAATCCCAACTGCTCAGGAGGTGGAGACAGGAGAATCGCTTGAACCCAGGAGGCGGAGGTTGCAGTGAGCCGAGATTGCACCATTGCAGTCCAGCCTGGGCGACAGAGTGAGACTTTGTCAAAAAAAAAAAAAATACTCTTGTGTATCCCTTTTCCCTAAGAGAGTCATATCTAAACTAGTCCAGATCTAAAACAATGCCAACATTTTCTGGGGGTAACTCACCAGGAATGAACACTTCTCAGTGCTAAAAAGTCCTTTCTATTTTCTTGCTCTAGGTAAAGCTTTTTTCCTCTTCTACTCTGGAAACGGAGTAACTGAGCATTGTTCTGTGCAAAAATAACCCTTCATATATTATATATATTCTGTTTTCAAAGTGGCTAAATTACCCTCAAAGTATTGCTTTCTATAAAAGCCCCACAATAGATCCAGCTAAAAGAGGAAGATTAAACAGAATGTGTGAGCATAGTGATTATTTTAACAATTAGAAATTATTCTGATTTATAAATGCCCTTTCCTTATATATGGTTGCAAATGGTCCTTTTTTCCTTCATCTTCCTGTCTTAGCTTCCCCACCATCAAAACCATCATCCCAAAACCTAACTATTCTGCCTAGAGTATTGGTTATCAAGTTAAATTGTTGGTTTTTCCATATAACCTATCTCTCGTCCTCCTACAGACTTCACTAAAGTGGGTTGTTTGTTTTCCTGAAGACTGGGCCTTGTGCACCTTCGTGTACTTAAGCCGTGCAAAGGGAAGAGAACCTACTCCATATATATTCACTGATTGGAAACACAAATGAACAGATGAATGAATCAGAAACACCTGCATACAACCTCTAGATTGGTCAAAAATGCCTAAATAACACCACTGGATTGTGTTCAACCCAACCGGATAATAACTATTTAACAGCTACCAATGTTAAGCTCCCCCACCAGGCTTGTTGCTTTACCTATGATATGTCCTTCAGCTTACAACCCTCCTGTGAGGTAAGGGGTTAAGGGAGAGGATTAGCAGAGGTTGAAAGACTGACTCTAATGTCCCCCAACCTTTAGTGTCACCCTGGTCTTTCCCTCCTCCCTGCCTCCCTGTCTTTAATCATTGAGGTCCTACAGTCCATGACGATTTCTGCAGTCCTCATGGGCAGCATTCAATCCGCCAACACTGAGGAAGTCAGCCAGCTGGCCTTGCACGAAATCCTTCCTCTCCCATCTCTTTGTCCTGGGCCACAGGAGTGTGTAGTCTGGTTCCCATGTGCCACCTGCTGGTCTCCTGAGTCAATGCTTCCGAAGTGCCTGAGTAGTGCCAAGTAGTGGCTGAAGAAAGGGAAGGAGTGGCCTTTTCACAGCATATGCATGAAGTGACCCAGATGCCTAGACTGGGGTGTGAATTAGTTCATTCTGACTGCACGTCATCAGTGGAGACTAGGAACCTGAGGCACTGGGGAAAGAGGTCTCTCCCCAAAGCCATAATCTGTGTTTAGGAATTCTTAGTCAAAGCATTCTTTAGCCATGCAATCTGCCAAACATCCAAAAACAAATGTTTAAAACAGAAAACAAAAGTCTCTGTGCTCATATCATAATAAATACATGTACAAGATGAATGGGTCAGATAAAACAAGAAAGGGTTATTCGGGTGTTTGGTAAACCTATGGCAGTCTCTCTGGAATAAAATAAAGAGAGGAGGGAGGAAGAAAGAGAAGGAAGGAAGGAGAGAAAAATATACACCTTCACCAGAAAAATATTGCTTAATATACATGTAATTATTCCTAAACACTCTCCAGCTGAAAATGTTCAGGATTTTTTTTTTTACTTGAACTATCCTTTTGGAAATTTATACAAAATCATAAAAATCATTGATTACAAGCTTATTAAAAATTAGATGCAGTCACAGAGATATAAGGTGGATGCTTATAGAGATAGCAGTATTGATTCGCTAGCAACAACTCTTGGCTCATAGCTATGATCCAATGAGCTTCTCTGGCGGTTTCCCAAGGATGAATTATGGCCTCAGTCGGTTGGGTTTCTGGGCAAACATTTACATGAATGATTCTGTACAGAGGCTCTCATGTCTCCTCCCATATATTCTTCATCTAGATCACTAAATAACACTTCTGAATTTCCAGAGACATGCACCTTTGCCTTTTGCTTTAAGAAGTCTTTATTTCAGCCAGATGTGGTGGCTCATGTCTGTAATCCCAGCACTTTGGGAGGCTGAGGCAGGCGGATCACGAGGTCAGGAGATCGAGACAATCCTGGCCAACGTGGTGAAACCCTGTCTCTACTAAAAATACAAAAATTAGCTGGGCGTGGTGGCACATGCCTATAATCCCAACTACTTGGGAGGCTGAGGCAGGAAAATCGCTTGAACCAGGGAGTCAGAGGTTACAGTTGAGCCCAGATCGTGCCACTGCACTCCAGCCTGGCGACAGAGCGAGACTCTGTCTCAAAAAAAAAAGTCTTTATTTCTCACACACATGTTACCTTTGTGTAAAATAATTTCCTTCCTAAATATCTTCCCCTGCTCTGTTTTCTTGAGCCTGAGGCTCAAAAATTTTTACACGGAAGCCATGTCAATGAATGATTACAGAATTCTTTTCATTTCTTCCTCAAAGGCCAGAAGAATACTGAGGAAGACAGTCCCTCCTCATCTCCTTTTGCCTAAGCTTCTGCTTAAATGCAGGTCTGAGCAAAGTTGAAAACCATGGGCCCTCAGGCAGAGACCTCATAAGTGCTGTATTTAAGGATCTGAACAGGAAATAAAGATTTTAACTTTTTTCTTGGCATTGTGCTTGGCCCTCTGGTTTCTCCTAAGGGCAAGCCCATTTCCTCTGTATCTCAGAGTCTGTTTTGTTTTGTTTTTTATATTATTTTTATTATTTTTTGAGACAGAGTCTTGCTCTGTTTCCCAGGCTGGAGTGCAGTGGTGTGATCTCAGCTCACTGCAACCTCCACCTCCTGGGTTCAAGGGGTTCTCATGCTTCAGCCTCCCAAGTAGCTGGAATTACAGGCTTGCACCACCATGCCCAGCTAATTTTTGTATTTTTAGTAGAGACGGGGTTTCACCATGATCACCAGGCTGGTCTCGAACTCCTGACCTCAGATGAGCCACTCGCCTCAGCCTTCCAAAGTGCTGGGATTACAGGCCACCGCACCCAACCGGATTACCTGTTTTTAAAATGGGGCCAGAAATTTTGGAATCAGAATGTTAATAATATTATACAATGATGGTTAATATGCACTGAGTGATGACTATGTGCTAGACACTGTGCTAAACATTAACAATGGGTTGTCTCATTTAGTGCTCATAAAACCCTATGAGATAGTTAAGAACTCTTATTATCCCCATGTTATGAGTAAGCATAGGTGAACTACAGTGGATTAAAGTACCTTGCTTATTGTCTCTTTAACATGAAATTCCTTCAACATAAGTAAACACCTATTATGTGCTAGCCAATAAACTGGATGCTGGAGCTCAGGACTAAACACAAACATAATCCTCACTTTTGAGGTTTGCATAGGCTGTAAGGAGCCCATGAAGGTAAACTTACAGGACTAGGAAAGCTTTGCAGAGATTTCAAAGAAGCGTACTTCCAGTGGGATGGGGGCTTCTGAAAGGGAGTGGAAAATCTCTGGGGGTAGAGAGTAGGGGGTTTCAGGGAAGTTCTTAAGATAAGCAGTGCCTTAGGGGAATCTTCGGCAGAAGGAAGAAATGAAGTTCGGACTCCTGGTGATCAGAAGGCCTTCAAGATTTTCCATTTTCAGAGGACTCTGAGACCCTGGGTTGGGAGTCCTAACCTGCCAGAGTGCACATGTTCCTATTAATGGCAGGATAAGGCCAGTGAGAGGGTCCCCACCATGTGGCCTCGAATCTCCCATTCATCCCCCAAAGTCCAGAAGGAGCAGTCAGGAAAAGGAACCAGCTAGCCTTACATTTGTGAAAAAGAAATGATTAACAAGTAGCCCTCTATGATTTCTATGTAAACTCAGATCGCAAAAGGCATTTAAATATTTAATGAAAGGATTTCCTCTATCTAGTTTTAGTCTTGCTTATTGATTGAATTCCCTTCTAATGACTGGGCTTTTCTATGTTTGAGCTAAGTTTTTTCTGGGAAGGGAGGTCATCTGAGTGCCTTAGGATGTCATGTCCTTCTTGGCAAGTACAAGAAACAGGTTTGAAGACACCTGGAGGACATTTACCAGTGATCTGGTCTGGGAAGTTGCGGTTAGGCCACAGCAGAAGGGGACCAATTACCACCATGTACCATCTGGGGGCCAGACACTCTTCTGGGTGCTTTATATTTGTGACCTCATCTCAGGTGGACAATGAGCTAGCCAAGGTGGCTCTCATAATCCTTCAGTCACAGCTCAGAGAATGGAGTGACTGCACAAAGGACCCAGTGGTGACTGGCAGAACCGGTACTGTGAATCAGCTCTCTTTGAGCCTGGGATTATATTCTTCTGGAAATGCCTCTCTTTACCCAGGCCAGGCAGTTCCCAAACAATTCCCCAAAAGATGCCAGATTTGTGAACAGATATTGGTTGACTAAAACATGTTCCCCCTACAGGAAAAACAACTCCAAGTGCATGCCTTAATGACAGTGCTTCTGCAGTGTCCCCACTGTACCTGGGGACAACATACTATCTACAGTGGATAGTATGTACTGAATACCTACTTTATGCAAGGCACTAAGCTGACAACTCTGTATACAAGAGCTCATTTAATCTTATCATTATCCCTGTTTTATACAAGGTTAAGTAACTTGCCCAAAGTCACAGCGAGAACCGGGACTTAAACCCAAATCACTCAACTCCAGAATCCATGTTTCATGACTATTTTCCTAACCACTGTTTTTCACTGCCTCTCCCTGAGGGAAATAAATCAGTGGGCCCTGGTATCTGAGAAACGCCACCATGAGACAGCCAACCTCAGTGCTTTGTGGATTTCTCTAATTCTAATTTCCAGTTCCTGTTTTTCTCACCTGTGTGAGTGGTAACGGCCTGAAGCACTGGTATTAGTAAGACAGGTCCCCCATCCCCTAAGCAATCTTGAGGGCTGTGACGAACTATAGATAAATGAGGGTACGTTGAGCACTTCAAATGGGAACACATGAAATTGGTTGGATTTGTAATCAGATGAGAGAAAGCGGAGGCTTTAGGAAAGCCCACTTTTCCCCGTAGTCCCTTCTCATGGCCTTGAGGCATCATCAACTCTTAATGGAAAGAGTATAAATGCTGGAGTTGGGCAGACCTCAGTTCAAGCCCTGGCTCCACTCCTGGCCAGCCAAGTGACTAGGGCCAGGTAACTTCATCTCCCTGAGCCTCAGCCTCCTCATATGTAAAGTATGTGCACCAGTAGCTAGCAGAGGGCTGGGAACATGGATGGAGATGATCCACAGGAAGCACCTGGCACTATGTCTGGCACGTGGGAAAGGATCAAGTACATATTAGTTAAAAATAAAACTGAGAGCATGGTTTCAGGGCCGTCGGGGATTCCCCAGTCACCAGACTGTCAACATCTGCCCCGATGCTGCATGTGGGATCCTCCAGATCCTACACTGGTGTTGCATCCCTGTGTCTGGCAGGACAGGTGGCTTTTCCTAGCCACCTCAGGAGAGGACATTTGTCACCACGGATGCAAACCCTGGAAGCCAGTGCAAGCTGATTGCTACAGCACTGGTGTGGCCAGGCCCCTGCTCTGCCAGAACTTGCTTCTAGTGAGAAACCTCGGTCAGGTGGACTGTGGTGGGAGGAAGAGGTTGGGAGCAGAAAAGGTGACAGCTCTGGTCTCAGGGCTGATGGCTTCAGATCCCGCAGGGGTTCAAATGCCTTCAGATTTATAGGCCCATAACAGCAGAAAGCTGCCTTCTGGCTAAGCCTGGCGCTGCTTTGGGGCCCAGGGGGCTCCTGGCTGATACTGTTTATGAACCTCTTTATCTCTCTAATGCCATGTCCTCTAAATCTTGGTATTAGAATGATGAGAAAGGGCGGAGGAGGGTGATTCATGCCCTGGTTACACTGACAACGAAATTCATTGAAATCAAATTTCTCCTAAGCATGCTAACAACATCCCGGCTGGTGCCTGCCTCGGCTGTAGGTCTGGGTTTGTTTGGTTTCTACAACAATTTTTCTTTTTAATGTCATTATTTTTATTATTTCGCCTAATGTTTTTATAATGTGCTTACTGTGGAGGTTGTTCCACAGAGTCCGCCAGCTCTCTGGGGATAGGGTGGGCCACGCTTGGTAACCCCAAAGGCTGCTGTTTTGCACAACCCTCCAATCACTGAAGGAAATAGAGTCTTCACCCTCCCCACATCCCTAGACCTGTCCTGACAAGGAATCAAACACTAACCATAGAATTACTAACCTGTTCAACCCCAGTCTGAGCAAAGCTCCAATATTAACTAATGAACCCAACCAACCCTCCCCTTCTTCCACCCACCATTTATTCTCCCAGTTAAGCATCTCTGGTTGCATCAGTCCTTCTTTCTATACCAGGGCTTCTGGCTCCACTTCTGCCATCCAGACCTGGAACATCATCCCCTGCCCTATTTGCCCATATCCCTCTTAAATATGACATTGATTAAGGGATGAATAAATGATACCACATCCATATTTCTGGAACATTAAGCATTTTAAAATTAATTTTGGAGAGGTGTCAATGATGTATCCTTAAGTGAAGAAAGATGGAGAAAACGGGTTTGTCTACTTTATGAAAAACCAAAAATCCCAACAAAAATCTTATATACATGTGGGTTTGTTTTGATATGTTTGTCTCAGCATGAGTAACAGCACGGAAGGATACACACCAAGTTGTTAACATGGGTTATCTGTTTTGGGGGATGTTAGACGGAATAATTTTTTTTAATATACCTATAATGTTTCATTAGCTGCAGTTAACTCTTGTTACTCTGATTTATTTATTTATTTATTTATTTATTTATTTATTTATTTATTTTTTGAGACAGGGTCTCACTCTGTCACCCAGTCTGGAGTGCAGTGGCGCAACCTCAACTTACCAGAACCTCAGCCTCCTGAGGCCAAGCAATCTTTCTATCTTAGCCTCCCAGGTAGATGGGACTACAGGTGTGCCATCACACCTGGCTAAATTTTTTTGGTATTTTTTGTAGAGACGGGGTTTCAACATATTGCTTAGGCTGGTCTCAAACCCCTGGGCTCAAGCAATCCACTCACCTCAGCCTCCCAAAGTGCTGGGATTACAAGTGTGAGCCACCACGCCTGGCCTCTGATAATTTTTAACGAGGAATTTAAAATTGTTTTCAGTCCATCAATCATCAATCAATCAATAACATGTTTTCATTTTTATCTTCAATGTGATAGACACTCGGAGTCCTGCAGATGTGGGGATCTGTGCAGGGCCTCTATTCATGCAGCCTAATTTGCATCACCTTCTTCGTTAACTCATGGTAGAGCCAACATCTACTAAAAGTCCTTAGTTGTTTTCCCCAGAACTGCTACAAAGAAAAGTCTTTCCTCCTATCCTGTATACTTTTGAAGCAGATTTTTATTTACCCAAATACAAGAACTTAAGTTTCTTATTAAATTTTTTTCTGTTGGTTTGGCTTTTTGTTCCAATTGTCAAGATCTTTTTAAAATCTGCTCTTCTTATCTAGCCTATTAGCCATCCTGCCCAGCTTTGTGCCAACTGCAAATTTGATCAGCAGGTCTCTTAAGTCTTGATCCAAGTCCCTAATGAAAATGTTCAACAGGACAGAGCCAAGGACACAGTCTTGCACTGCCCATTTTCAATAAATAAATACAAATATTTTTTGTTTGTCTTTCAGTGTGTTCCTTTCATTGTGTACAAGGCTCCTAATAAACAAAGAGGTCTGCACTGGGCAAATCAATAACCATCACCATTATCTGACCTAGTGATAATAGCAGTAAACACTAATCACAATCCAACTTGAGCCAACCTAGAAGCACAGCAGCATTAGTCAGAGCGATGGAACATATGGCTGTGTCCACATCTGCTCTGAGGCATCCAGATGGAAGAGGAGGTGGGCCAGGGGGTGGGGGTGAGTGAACAGTGGGGTAGGAAGGAGAGAGGAGGGAGCAGACAGGTGAAGGCTGACAGGGGAGCGGGGCAGGGACTAGGCTCCCAAATCAATCTCCACGATTGTGTGGTTAATGTGCAATCAGCACACAACAGCTGCTGGTGGCTCCCATCCGTGACAGTACAACTGTATGACAAATACTTCCTGTCACACTTAGAGAGCTGTGTCTTCTGCTTTTTGGTTAATGGACCTTTGACGCGCCTACTCAAATCACTTCTTCATACGCCTTACAAGTCTTTGTCACAGATATATGCTAATGTTTTTCTTCTCTGTGTGGCTGTTTCCTTTGAGCTATCACCAAGCATGGGTCCTGTGCTACCCTGGTCCTCCCCATCTCTCCTCCACAGCCCCCCAGAAGTTGGCACACTCCTGACTTATACATCTCCCTACATAAAAGAACACTCACCTAACTGAGAAAAGATGCAAATTCAAGCACAGTTCTTGCTTAAAGCAACATTTAACCCTCTCTGTGCCTTGGTTTCAGAACTGAAAAAGGAAAATCATGACTGCAGCTTTTTTGTAAGACTGAATAAGATAGCATGTGGCAAAGAAGTAGATGCTAACTAAGTATTAGCTGAATCTGAGTCCATACCTGCAGAAGACATGGGCTTGACTTACTCCAAACCTCTGGCTTTGATTGTTTATAAACATGGGCAGGGTTAGCAAATGGGTTTTGCAATCTTCAGTGTTTTGCCACTCACCCTTGTTGGCCTCCTGAGAACATGTTGAGGACCTTTTACAGTATTCTCACATTTGCACTGATTCTTTCATTCACTCAACATTTGCTGTCAACTCTGTGCCAACGCTGGGCTGAGCCCCCAGGCATACAAAGATGATTGAAGCAAGATCCTGGCACTAAAGTATCTCACGGTCTAGTGCCCATCACCCATAGTAACAACCACCCCCCCCCCCCGCAACACACACACACAGACACACACACCACCCAGCAGCAACACCAGCAGCAGCAAAAGTTCACATACCAGACCCTTACTATATGCAATATACTCTGATACTTTATGTTCTATTTTACTTTTTAAATTGACTTGGCCACCCACTAATGGGATGTTGACCCACAGTTTTAAAAGCTCCATTTTGGGGTTGGATATGTGTGCTAAGTTCTATTATCATTTACTAGATTGCTATGGGAATGCCAAAAAAAGAGCTCCCAGGCCTAAGAGAATCAGCAGACCTAACACTGAAGCTGGAAGGATAGTCAGGTGTGCACAGGGTATTTGGTGTTCCCAGAAGAGGAAACACCATGAAGAGTGCATGGAGGAATCAAAGCATGGCTGTTCAGGGAATTTCTTTTTTTTTTTTTTTTTTTTTTTTCCTGAGATGGAGTTTTGCTCTTGTTGCCCAGGCTGGAGTGCAATGGCACAATCTCGGCTCACTGCAACCTCTCCCTCCCGGGTTCAAGGGATTCTCCTGTTTCGGCCTCCCAAGTAGCTGGAATTACAGGCACGTGCCACCACGCCTGGCTAATTTTTGTATTTTTAGTAGAGACAGGGTTTCATCATATTGATCAGACTGGTCTCGAACTCCTGACCTCAGGTGATCTACCCACCTCACCCTCCCAAAGTGCTGGGATTACAGGCATAAGCCACCACACCTGGCCAACTGTTCACAGAATTCTAAGAAGTTTTGAATGGTTAGAACACAGGCAACTTTAGGGGAAATGGGGGAAATATGAGGCTTTAGAGATAGAGATTTTTTGTTTAAAGTAAATATTAAAGAGCCAATGACTGAATACTCAGGGGAAAAGATTTTTACTGCCAAGCAGGAAACTCAATCCAGCACAGAGTCTAGGCTCTGGGAAAAGAGGTTTCAGGAGAAGAAGAAACAAGATAGGTTTTTTAAAGCCAAGAGACCACACCCTGTATTTAAAAAGCAAACTCTCTTGAGTGCTGATTGTTTGGAGGCATCTTGGTGTGTGGATTTGGTAAGCACTGGGCTGGGTGGAGAGCTCTGCTGTGTACCGGAGCACCCACCTCAGGATTGTGGCACCCAGAGGTTCTTTTAGCAGAAGTCATGTCTGCACCACTGACAGCTGATCCAGCAGCCCAGTTGCATCTGTCAGGAATCAGATCATGAAGAAATCTGTGGCCTGCTAGAGAGTTTGGGTGTTATCGGCCATGGAGGCCAGTGGAAGGTTTAAAGTAAGAGAGTACCTAAAAACTGGTAGAAGCATCAGTATCACAGCAGAGTAGCAGATAAGATTGGAAGGAAGAATTAACTGGAGGAATACAAACCAGAAAAGCAGCTAAGGTTAGTAGTTCAGGAGATGGTGATGGTGGTCTGAAAGAGAAAAGAGCTGATCAGGATGAAAAGGAAAGGCTGGATTAGGAAATGGAAAGTTGGAGAATCAATATGATCCAGGGGCTGATTCAATGTAACAGGTGAGACAGAGGGAAAATCCAGGATGATGCATCAGATTACTAACTTGGGTGATGAGAAGATTGTGGAGACCCCCAAAGAGAAAATTTGGGGTGTTTGGGGAGAGAACAGGAGGATCAGGTCAGCACAAAGGCACTGCTAGAGTACCCAGATTTGTCTCCCATGTGTTACCATGAGCAGAGAAATCTCCCATTTACAATGTTCATGAACCCAGGAATTATAGAGCTACCCTTCTCTCCCAGATGCCTAAGGAATCATCATTAGGATCAGGACCAGGAGGAAGGGGAAGTGTCTGCCTGCTGGTGTGCATGGCATGAAGGTCGTCTCTGCCATCCAGAAAGCAGACTTTCTCCCACAGACACCAGATACGGTGGGGACTCTTGGGGCTTCAGAGCAACTCCTGCCTCTAGTTGGGCATTGAGCTGGATGAAGAGAGGTGGAAGGATGCATTTGTCAGCTCTGGCTCCAGAAACACTTGCCTGCCATCTCCATCTGGAAACCCAAGTATGCATTGCCCAGTCACTATTTCAGCTTCTCCTCAGACCTGAGGTTGGAAGAATGATATCTGTAGTGGGTTGAATTGTGTGTCCAAAAGGATATATCCAAGTTCTAATCTCTGGTACCTGTGAGTAAGACTTTATTTGAAAATAAGTTCTTTGCAAATATAATTAAGGTTAAGAGAGATGAGATCATCCTAGATTTAGTGGGAGTTCTACACCCAATGATTGATGTCTTTGAAAGAGAAAGCAGAGGGACATTTGAGACACAGAGACGTGGGGAGACGGTGGCCATGAGAAGATGGAGGCAGAGACTACAGTTACACAGGTGCAAGCCAAGGAACACCAGTGGTGGCCGGCACCCATCAGATGCTTGGAGAATGGCATGGAATGAATTCTCCCTCTGAGCCGCCAAAGAGAACCAACCCTGCTGACATCTTGAATTTGGACTCCTTGCCTCCAGAACTGTGAAAGAATAAGTTTCTGCTGTTTGAAACCCCCCGTTTGTGGTAATTTGTTATAGTAGCCCTAGGAAACTGAGATAATATCCCATTTAGTTGCTTTTATGGCACTTGGGTACAGGAAACCTAGTGACCATCTCAGAAGTAATCACTACTCTCTGGTGGCTTGCCACTTTTCCCCCGCCCATTCCCCTCAGATAGACACCTTCTCAACCAACTGTTTTCCATCTTTTCTGTATTGTTTTTCTAGAGCAGAAGCTGTTCTTCCCCCCTTAGATGCTATTCTGAACTCAGGGTAACAGCCAATTAAGCAGGTCTTTACTGAAGTCTTGCAGTACACCAGATGCTAAAGGTGCCCAGTAGATCCCAAGTGTGACAAGGATCAGAAAAAGCACACTTTTCTTGGGCATTTAGTAAGAAAAGCCTTTCCTATTTTATGTTTTTTATTTCTACTATCCAGAGCAATATTACATTCCAGGGCAATAATTCTTACATTTCAGAAAACATCAAAAAAGAGCTTATCCTTAAAACAAGGTTGGAGAGCTCATCCTATTCTAAGGCTTGGCCTGAACCCATAGATCATAGAGGGTTCCATGATCTTAGGAAGTCACCCAGGACTTCTCATTTCCACTTGAACACCTAACACTATACCAAAGCAAGTATTTCCCCAGATTGCCCCAGTTCATGAACTGACCCTATAGTGTGATGTTGAAGTTGCAAATTTTGGTGAGCCCTGGAATTAAAATGTGTCTTCCTTTCTGGAAATTTTAAAAAAATAAATGAAAGGACTAGCCATACCCACATATGGTTCTGGCCTAGTCATTTAACCTCTGTTTGGCCCAGTTTGCTTATTTATGCATTAAGTGGAGATTGTGAAAGGGCATCTTATGAATTAATTAATTAACAATTGAAAGGGGCTTTAAAAGTGCTATGCAAATGATAAGCATTATTGTAAGGCCCATGGGAACCTGAGACAAAGCAAGGAGCCAAACTCCAAATTGAGGATTATAACCAAGAAGCAAATGTCAGCACTTTGGAATGTGAAAGAACGATTAATATTGGTTACGATGATGTCAGTTTTTTCTAATCCAGATAGAGAGGTGAGAAGCTGTTAAAATGTGGATTCAGTTTGAAAACCCATACGAGCCCAGATGCTCTGTAAGTGGTTACACTTCAGCAAACGCCTGCACATTAAAACAGAATCAAAAGATCGAAGCAAACTGGAACTGGAGAAGAAGCAGGTGCATAAAACAAATGCTGTCAGCATATGTGTGAGCACAAACAATTCATTGTGCCCACATAAGTCATATGATTGGCATTTGCAGATGTCTACATATATTTAGTTCAAATATTACAAAAATAAAACCTCTTGAACCCACCTAATTTTAATATTACACTCGTTAGAGAGATAAAACCTCTCTCAAGCCATTAGCCCATGGAAGTTCTCCAGGCAAATCAGCTTAGTTTTCTGTTTTCTGTTTCTCAGCAAATGGACTCTTGGCTTTACAGGGGCCTGAAGCAGCCATTGGTCCTTCTAATTATAAACAAAATGTGGTAATTCATCCCTTTAAAAAAATTATTCAAATTAAGCTATTGAGATGTGGCTGTATTGTCTTCTAAAAGAATAAAAAGCTATCTTAATAATAACAACAAAAATGAAGAAACAGTTTAAATTTTTTTCCAGTTTAAGCAACTTCTGGCTTCAGTAATTATAGAAGAATAGTTTTGCAGATTGAAAAAGCAGCTGTTAGTGTCCAGGCCTGACTTAACTTTTATTTTCCTGCCTGAATGGCACTTTAAAGCTTCCAGCATCCTGTGGTCTTTGGCTTACCAGGCAAAAGCAGAGCTTTCTAGACTGGCAGCTTCTCGTTTCCAAATCATCATGATCTATGGGTAAGCAATAGATCATAGAATTCAGGACTAGGTAATGAATTTAAAGACCAGGAAAAAAGAAAGACACTCCAGAAAATCTGTCTTCCAAAATATTTCCTCCGGAAATGAGAACAAATGTGTGATCTTTATATTTCTGTGCTGCCTTTGTTGCTGATCATTCTTGTCCAATTGACTAACCAATTATGGCAAAGAAGCATTCAAGGTTGTCTGGGCAAATAATAATGGTCCTACCGTAATACAGACTACTTGAGCTAACATGGTCCTTGACAAAGACAAGCTGCTTTTTCCACATCTCTGCTATTGACTACATGATGAAAATGTTAAATGCTCAAAAATTTGGTGAGCCCCATTTATAGGCATTCATTTTGAAAAAGTATTATCATAATGACAGCCGACCTAGGTGGTCTTTGGGCACAGTGACTCAGCTGCATTTATTTGGCTTCCCCAGGACCTTCCTGGGTACCAAAGTTTAGTTTGTAGGATTCTGTTTCCTTGACCAAAAAAAAAAAAAAATTAGGTATGGCGGGTCTCTCTAAAATAAAACACCCTTTTATATTCTGCTCTAGTTCTTTTAAGTGCCTAAAAAGGCAAGAGAAGTGAGACTCTCCGAATCTCCTGAAAGGTTAAAATAATTAAGGGAAGTGTCAACAGAAAGGAAAGAAGGTTTTTAAGCCTTGCACTAAATGTAAATTTTTTATATTCCAAAAGAAAAATACCCCAGAAGTTAAATCCTTCATAAAGGCCATCTCAGAAAATCTCAGATCCTAACTTTGGTCCCACGTCCTCATGTCTTCAAGAGCAACCTCCTTCTAACCTACACTCCTCTCTGACTACCTTTTGAGAAACCCCTCTCTACTTATGGTATCTACCTCCTCTGCAGCAGCGCAATTCCTAGGTCTGAGATGCTCAGTCTGGAATAAGAACCAGAGGCCTTGAGGATAATAGATCACAATGGCCTGGCACTCTGAAGCAGGAAATTTTCCCTGACCCCTTTGTGGGCCTTACTTAGCCTGGAGCTCTCAATCCCTTATGGGAGGGAGAGCACACAGGTAAGTGGGTGCAGGAGTCAGAGCGAGTGCTTTTGGGTGCTGGCAGGAGCAAAACTCCGTGTCGGCCCACAGCAGCATCTCGGGGGGAGTATCCACAACCCCCAAAGCCCCAGAGGGCGTGTGTTACAGTGCTCTTTTAGCTTTGCCATCTGCAGACAGCTTAAGTGTTAAACAGCTCAGTGGGCCTTCTGCCTTTTTGCATGAGGCAGTTGCTCTCCACCAGTGAGGGCAGAGCATCAGTGTGACAGCCTTTAGCGTCCGAACCTATGGAACTTAAGCTCTTGCTTGGCATCCAGGAAAAATGAGGTCGCACAAATGAACTGAAGGGTGGTAAATGCAGAGGATTTTGTTGCCAGTGAAAGTGGCTTTCAGCAGGAAGGGGAGCTGAAAGGGGGATACAGCAGGAAGGGGAGCTGAAAGGGGGATGGAGCAGGAAGGTGATCTTCCGAAGCAATGCTGTCAAGCCGTTCCTCTGAAGTCAAGCTGCTTTTCTCCACATTAAACCACATTCTCTGACTTTCAGCTGCTTCTCCTCTCTCCCCTTCTCTGTTCTCTGCCAGTGGAGGCTGGGGTTTTTGTGGGTACAGGAGCAGGGCAGGGAGGGCCAGGGGTGGTTTTGGAAAAGGCAACATTTGAGTGAGAAAATGGGGAGTAAATTTCTCGCTTTGGGCCATGGTTCCAGGCTTAAGGGTGGGGCCCTCACCAGGGACCCTGCCCTTTCCTGCCTAGAATTTCTCTGCCTCTTGTCCCTATCAACTCCATGTCCCAAGGGGTGTGTTCTGGTTTTGACACTTAAGTCCTGCAGCGGAACACTAGATGGATGTAGGCTCTTGATTTAGTCATCTTTAAGAGGTAAGCTGAAGACACACCTATCCCTGTTGTCCAGCATTCTCAGAAAGTTGTAACGATCTAAACCAATGGTGAATAAGAGAAATATTTTCCTAACTCAGTCTTAACCCACAATAAAAGCGGAACCATATTATTGTTCAAAGCAGTCTAATTTCTTTCCTTTATCTGTCCTTCCCTAAGCCTTACCCCCGCTTATAAATTGTGTCCATTGAGCTTTCCTGGCATGAGAAATTGCCCCATTAAAAATCAGATATCTCTTTAAAATCCTTAGTCACACGTAGACCCTGCTGAATGTTTCCTTTATTCATTCATTCAACAGATATTCATTCATTGCCTATAGGCACCTTGCTAGGCATTCAGAGTACAATGGTGAGTAAAACCCCACACAGCCCCTTGCCTTTAGTAGAGCATAACTTAGAGGGGCACAATCTGTTTTTTTCAGCAAGGGGCATCCTCTTCCCCATCCTCTGGGCAGAAAAGATTGAAGATCTTTCTCCTAGTTACATTAGTTAGAAGCCCACAGAGAAAGCACTCCCTAAATGAGTTATCATTTTATCATTGATGTAGACCAGGTTGCCTTTATCCTGTGTGCTTTTGGTACAGAATTGCTATAACGCAAAGCAATGAAATAGCAAGTCCTAAGAGGGCCTTTCAAATTGTTCTGATTCTATAATGAAATAATCAGAGTGTGAAAGCTCAGAGCTTAGAGATTATCTACCTACCTCCCACCCTCCACACACACATATGCACCCATTTCGCAGATGAAATATCCCTCAAGGCTGAGGGAGAAAGGTGTGCCATGTCTTGTCTAAAGCTAAACAAGTTGTTAGCAGAAGAAGCAGAACAAGCTGGGTCAGCTGCCTGCTGGTTCTAGACTCTCTCCACCACATCCTACCACCTTATAAGGAACATTTGGCTTCTAGAATCTGACTACTAGCTGTTCTGCTGCAGCTGCTAGTCACCACCAGCCAATGAGAGGGTAATTTGATATCCTCTGCATTGCCCTCTTTCTAATTCTACTCACATTCAGAAACAGAATCTAGTAAATATGGAACTCACAGTCTCACAATTCTCCCTATGATGGAAACCAGCATTCCTTTTCCAGAGGAAAATGCAAACATGTATACAAGCCGAATGACAGGAAGAAAAATCACTTACATGTCAGCATTGGAGAACGTGTACATGTTTCATTACATTGAAAACCAGATTCCTTCCGAAATTACCTAAGAAAAAACTAAGAAGAATAGCAAAAAGACAATGTCAGCAAGTTCTCAGAAAATATAATATATTTTCTGTATTTTTCTTTATTAGCAGGTGAGGATAGTGACAGATAAACTGTGCCTCTGCCCTGCCGTAAGATATATGTCATCCGAGGTTATAGAAGTTGACACTCTAATTTTTCTCCATGTAACTCTTAATTCATTAATTAAAATTAGAAAACATGGTTTGGTCATCAAATGTTCAAATGTTTACATTTTTGTACAGATTTATACAACTAGTCCCCACATTTTGAAATAGAGAAAGTGTAAGTCAGGTATAAACAATACAGTCAGTATGAGTGTTCACCATTTAGGAAACAATTTGGGGGGAAAAATAATGTTTAGAGTTTGAAAGTGTCCTCTAATTCCAATTTTGTAGCTCCAGTTTCATTTTTTCATCTCTGGTTCTTGAATCCTAGTCTTCAGGGGTTAGTGGAGGTTAAAGATTGCTCTACCTACCAGTCTTGGAACATGTGTGTTTTAACACATTTTAAAGTTTTTATTAGGTGCTCTTTTATTACCTTTACGCTGGAATCCCTGGTGGCCATACTCGATTTTTAATAAGGTAGAAATCCTGTAAAGTGATTGTTCAGTGGTTGCATTTAACTAGCAGGCCCATTGCTAAGCCAAAAGGTCGGCTGCTAAGCTCACGGAGGAAGCTGGAGAGAAAGCAAGCTGGCTCAGCCTCCCCATTTTAAATGAAGGCCCTTTCATTCTGCTGCTCATTCAGAATCAAAAAGGTTTCAAAGCTCATTCACCACCATGGGAGAAGGGGGCAAAAAGGAGAGGGTGCATTTTGCTACTCGATATCAGAAAAACAGAAGCCTGAGCTGAGCACTGGTATCCTTAGACAACACAGTCTTATAGTATACTATTATTCAGTGTTGTTGTTATACTTTTGCAATGAATATGAAGTTTTATTCATAAAAATAAACAGGTCACTCAGCCAGGAGGCCAAGAAAACCCAGTAATGTATTTCCTGCTGTAAAGGCACAGTGGGGGCCCCTCTCTGTCCCCACTCTTTATCTCTTTTACACATGGAACCATCTGGGTTGGGGGGCAGGCACAGAGTTCAAGAGGCCCTCACAGGGATTCTGAACAATCCTAGTTCTCAGTGTGCCTGCCATCAGAAAGGGAGAAAGGTAGAAATGTTTCCAGTAGAGGAAATAATTAGTGAGAGACACAAAACCACTAAGCTAGAGAGGCGCCAGCCATATTTTGAAGAATTAGGTGTGTGGAGGTGTTGTGGGGATGACCTTTGGGACAAAATGCCAGTTTTGAGATATAGCTATGTGCATGGGGGTGTATGCTGAAATGCATCCTTCACCTCTGAAAAGGATAGTAACTAACTTAGGGTCTATTTTCTTCCAGCACTATGCTGCTAACATGTCACTAACAACTGTTTCAGAGGAAAACCAGGGTGTGGAACATGTTGCAAATGTAGGCTTTGCCACAGGATAAGTGGGGGTACAACAATGCCTGAGATTGGCCAAGAGGATTTGTAGGGAGCTAAATAATATAGATGGATACAAACTCAGAAGCTTCTTTTTTTTTTTTTTTTTTTTTTGGCAGAGTATCACTTTGTCACCCAGGCTGGAATGCAGTGGCACAATCTCAGCTCACTGCAACCTCTGCCTCCCAGGTTCAAGCGATTCTCCTGCCTCACCCTCCTGAGTAGCTGGGATTATAGTTGTGCGCCACCACGCCTAGCTAATTTTTTGTATTTTTAGTAAAGATGGAGTTTCACTATGTTCGCCATGCTGGTCTCGAACTCCTGATCTCAGGAGATCTGCCCACCTCGCCCTCCCAAAGTGCTAGGATTACAGACATGAGCCACCACACCCGGCCAAACTCAGAAGCTTCTTAGCAGGTCTTGCACAAAGTGACAGGGTCCTCCTAAAATCCGTGTAGGCTTTAGGGTCTACAGTTCTGGTAACCTAGTTGAGAATCTCACCCCACTGCTGCTCTGTATAGCCATGGGGATGAAAACTCTCTATTACACACACATATAGAATGTACTGTTGCCCACCTAAACCATTACTACTTAAGATATAGGGCAATCTTAACTAAAATTGCACAACCATCTGGTTAACCCAATTGTTGGACTTATCTCATGCTAGGGGTTTAAGGTAGTGTTTGGGCTCCCAAACTTCTACTCACTCTCCTTCCTCTCCATTGCTGTGGCCAATAGAGCAGACATGCCCAAACAGACATCTGAACAAGAATCCAAATACTGGACTTATAACAGACTAAGCAACTATCTAAATACACCTCTGCCCAAGGTTTAGGCTTCCTGGGAACAGCTAGATTGGAGAATGTGGTTTGGCTACATATCTCCTACCTCAAATTGAGGACAGACAGACTGATGGGAAAGGGGACACCTGAGTAGCACCCTAGTTGTAGTTAGAAAAGCTAGAACAGAAAGTGAAAAATCCCTGTCTCCCCTCATCAGTATCATCAATATAAGAAGAGCCCGCTTTGTTGTAGAAAGCAAGGAGGAGGTGGCCCTTTTAACTGATAAATGAGACAGAGCCAGCTTTATTTATTTATTTATTTATTTTGTTTTTAGAGAGATAGACATACGTCCATTCTCTATTGAGGAACATACTCCCATCCTTTTATAATTTTCCAAAAGAAATATCAATCTTTGACCATTTGCATTAGCCATTTATTCACCAAAGGGGAGGAGCAAGGGGCAGATTAGAGAAAGTGTCAGGAAGGGTTGATTCCAATACACTTGTATTTGGGAAGATATTCCCCTTCCACAAATCACAGCTCAGTGACATCTGGGGAGGCCAGCAGAGAACAGAAGGATACTTTTAAGATTCCAACGCAACTGTAGATGCTGTGGGAGATGCCAAAGAAATAGAAAGAGTTCCTACCTTTGTAGATCAGGACACCAAACTTGCATAAGATTCAACAAGAAAAAAATAAAATAAAAACGCAAAATAATAATAAACTTCAAACTGTATGATATTATCCACTTCCATCAGGTGAACTTCCAAAGATGAAGGGGGAAAAATTGGGAGGAAAAGGGAGGTCACAGAACAACAATCTTCCCTTCCAGGAAATTGCTCTCTGCTGGGGAAGCACCTGTGGTGCGAGGTGCCCAGTCTCAGCTCATGGACCAGCATTTGGGTACTCCTTGGGAGCACCCATTGAGCCCCAAGTTTTCTGAAGCAAAGTGATGACAGATAATCAAGCAGTCACTAGTTGGGCTGCTCCTGAGCTTTGGTTTTCTGCAACTCTGGTACCATTAGTGCCCTAGGCTGGCTTATCAAACACTCCTGCCATCATTCCACCACTCACATTTACTCTTTCCCTTCTAAAAGCCTTTTCCAACCAAACAAGTGCCTTTTCTGGCCTTGATCATCACCTGACATCTTTTTAACAACTTTGTTGAGGTATAGTTTGCATGCCATAAAATTCACCTGTTTTAAATGTAAAATGTACTGCCTTTTAGTAAATTTACTGAGTTGTGTAACCATCACCATAATCCATATTTAGAACATTTCTAGCACCCCAATAAGATCCCTCATGCCTGCTTTCACATAACATCTTAATGATATTGTTTGGCAGGTAGCTAAGAGTAAGGCTAAGACACAAAGGGAAGCAGAGGGAGTAGTGAGCCTTAGGAGGTGAAAGAACACCAGAGAGGTGCAGGTGGGAAACGTAGACGAGATCAAAGGCTTCACATGGCTCAGAGCTCTACTGAAGGCTTCAATGATGGAATGCATGCCAGATATGTCAATCCTTCATCTCCACTCCTCAATGAAAAGCCATAAGAGTACATGGCCCCACTAAATGCAACATGACTGACAGCAAAGCGTAGACAACCTCTTTTTCAACATGCCTAATATCTAACAATGCCTTGTGCAGAGTTGAAACTTAATGTTTGTTGAATTGAACTGAAATGAGTTGGAGAGATGAAAAGTTGGAAAAGGAAAAATGTCTTCTCATGGACAATTGTTACCCAACATCCTTTCTCACTTCCCAATGCCCCTCCAGTTTCATTTTGGATAATTACCTCTTTCCATCATGTGTGGTGTTAGAGGGATGATAATTCCTGGAGTGTAGTAAACCATAGAATCAGATTTTCCTTCTTCCCATCTCAACACATCCAGGGACAAAAAGTGTCATTTTGACACTATAAACCAATGATGCAAAGTCAGAAGGAATGATTAGACATCATCCATGGCCACAGTTTTCCTGGCCCCAGCCAGACTCAACCTGTGTGAAGCAGATGCTATGCTTCCTGCTTCCTGACCTTCCAGAGGTGCCCTGTTTCTACCTATTTGCAAGCCCAACTGTCCATCCTCCTGCTGATTCTGTGTCCTCCCAGTAATTCCATTTTATTACCTAGAATTGGTTTCTGTTGCTTGCAACTGAGGAATCCTAACCCCTTCATGCCCTTTAAAGGCCATGGCATTGATGAGGTGAGAGGTAACAAGAGTCATGGTGTCACTTCCATAAGAGGCATTTCAGGGGCAAAAATGGGGTGACTGAAGAAATTATTTCCTGGCAGGAAAGGAAGAGCAGTCAAAGTTGACCCTAAAGTTTTATATTTCAAATGTGTTTCTACCACACAGGGTTTTTGGTCATTCGAACTTTCACCCAGGTGAGCTAAGAAAACTGGTTGCACATTTCTCATAAATGGATCAACAGCGCAGGCTATTTTAAGACCTAACGTGTGAGGATGAGTAATTTTCACATGCTTTTCACTTCACTGAGAGAACAACCAACATGGCTTGTCGAGCAGTTGGTCTCACTGCTCAACCTCACGCACGTGCCGCCGGGGCCGGTGATTCAGTCCCCCCAAAACACTGCTTCCTTCTGAATTGGAGAGCCCAGGTTATGAGTCAGCCCTGCTCAGAGCCAAGACACTTCGATTCAGTGTTATTTTTTGCCTTACCACACAAGGTTCAAAATGTCCAATCTCTTTTCTTTAATGCCAATGCCCCAATAGTTAGGAATCACAGTCCAGAGCTGCTTTATTAAAAATGTTCATTTGCAGAAATCATTGATCCTGAAATCATTGCACTCTTCTGAAATAAAAAATAAATAGAAAGAAAGAAAAATCAATCAAGGAAATAGCAAAATGGTAAGCGGTACAATATGACATGTTAATGCTAAATGCCAGCTTCATGGTTCAACGCCCAATTTATTATGTTGAAAGCACTAGGCAGAAGACAGGCATCAAATGAAATGAGGACTGAATAAATGTGCTACTGCATAAAAACTATGAATTTCCATGCTGTTTGTCATTGAATAAAAGCTATAATCATTTGATAGATATACATTTTGTCAGTGCTACTTCAAACTGATACTTCATCAAATTGCTACAACCCTTTCAGGTGTGAGAATCACAGAGCTTCTTTGACGGAAATCGTGACTTAATGCATGAAAGCTGAAAGACCAGCAAAAATTACAGAGCAACAGCCCATTACTAAAGGGTCACAGTATGAGAGACACATAATGCATTTCACTTGGAAGGGATTTCTGAGTTCACCCCTAAGTCCAATCCCTCCACCCAGAGCTGAAGCCTGCCAGTTATAACACACTCCAGATAACATGCAATGGTATCATATCACATACTAATGCTATGGTAATTCTCCTAGTATTTCAAAGACTGGGAATCTGAACCAAGAACAGGAATAGATTAGTTGTTTATTCAGCTTATGCCTGCATCCTCTCATTGCCCTCTTTAGAATGGAAATGTGTCATCATAGTTCAGTTTCCTGAGGTCGCAAAGATAAGACAATATCTACTTTGATTTCAAACAGAATCATTTATAGATAAAAGAAGGCTCCTCTCTCAAATACAACAGCTTTTCAAATAGCCTCTCACCACAGTTAGTAATAATTTATGCTTGGTGAACAGGAAAATGTGCTGAATTTATTCATTTTACTGTGTGCTGCCTGTCAAAAGGGCAAGCTGATAAAGAAAGAAGTAGGGGTGGGCAATTTATTGGTATTTGCAAATCTGATATAAAAGGTTTTTGTAATTCCTCCTGATTTCAAAAGAAGAAGAAAATTAACGCTGAAAGTGGCAAAACAGAAAATTCCTGTTATTGTCAAAGCCATCGTATCTGACATTTTACCACGTGGATAATTCTAGAGGCGGGTTTTCCTTTTGTCCTCCAAAAATAAATTTTTGCTCCATTTTTGAACCCTAATCAAAAAATTATGCCACAAGAGACACTCTACTTAAGAACCTAGAGTCTAGCCCAGCTTCAAGGGCATAGCCCCACTGTGTCGCATTTTTCTAAACACCTCTAACAGCTGGACAGCTGTTCGTTCCCCTCCTCTTCCAACCCAGTCATTTGCTTTAACCAGGACATGTTTATTTTCAATCTTAATTATTTCTGAATTGAAACTTTATTTTCTTACATGATTTCAGGATGTTTTAGAGTGTTTTGGGTTTTGAAAATTCACTTTGAAATGGGATATGGTTTTTACGTCCTCTTCTTATGCTGTCTCTCCTCAGGAGTTGTTGAAACTCCTTACATTTAAATTCCTTAGGGGGCACTTGTAGTTTTGTGCCTCATGTAGCAGACAGGGTATCAGGTACAGCTGGCAGCTTGGGGAATTAACTTGACTTGAAGCTCAGATAACCAGAAGTCTTAACTCATTTTTTCCACCATAGCAGATAATAAAGTCTTTATCATAAATTAAAAGTATAGCATGAAGATTGGGGCATTTTGAAGACAAAAAAGTTGTTTGAAGTTCAGAATTTAGCAAATTCATTTTATAGACTTCACGTATGGGTTGTTTTTTTTTTAATAGCACATCACAAAATTCTAGCTGAAAGCCATGAGACGATATAGCTTAACGATACTAAGGTTCATTTATAAAAATTATAATTTAATCATAAAAATACATTTTAGATACAAAAGCTTCTTTCTGAGCTCACATCTCCCATTTATGTCTGAAAGAGCACAGGCAATGCCACCCACTGAGCATTCTTGGTGGTAACTGGTTCTAAACGTCAAATTTCAAAATAATCACACTCAGACACACCACAACCACATCCTGGATCATCAGAAGCCAAGAAAATTCAGTGATGAAAGTTTTTCTTAATCCCACAGGCATCTATGGTGTGGGGAAGAGGACTGTGTTGCTATAGCTACTGATCCCCCCGTTTTTGGCTTCTTTGACCTTTCCTCCCCTTGGGGGAGGAAATACTGCAGTAGCCTGTGGAGGCTGTGGGGAGAGCAGATCCACCTTCGAGTTCAAGAGAAAGACATTCTCCAGGAAGCCCTCCTCTCCTCACATTTGGCGACAGTTACAAAGCATAATTGTCTCCTCTTTAAGTGGCTGTTGAGAAGCCCAGAGGCAGTGTGGGATGCTGAATGAAGTAACAGTTTCCAAAGTACCATCTGATCAAGCCTTCCCATATTCTCCTGAGATTCCTTTCACTACTGCTCAAAGACTTAGGGGTCTGGAGTCTTTTGTTTTTGTGTGTTTGGTTATTTACTATTAGATGGTAACATAGAGATGGGGCCTGGCTATATTTCCACTCCTTGTTCTTGCTCCTGCATAAGTCATGGAAATCCTCACCTTAAAAATTTATTTTGACCATAACCTTGACTTCATTGTGAGGGATTTAGAAAAAGGCATGGCCTATCCAAGTAAAGGGCAGGTACTCAGCTTACCCACCAGCTACAACTTGTCACAAACTGACACGTAACCTGGCTCTCTATCCATCCCCATTGGTTTTTACACTCACTGAGGAAGCATCATGGTGTACCAGAAAGTCTAGGCTTTGAATCAAACACATTTGGATGTCAATTCCAGCTCCTGGATCCAAACATATTTGGATTTAAGTTCCTTGAGTAAATTACCCCCATCTTCAAATCTGTTTCCTCAATTAGAAAAGGCTGTTAGGAAGAGGCAATGCAAAATGAGCACTTAGTGTGCTGTGCCAGGCACATACTAAGCATGTAAAGGATGTTAGCTATTATTATTGTAATTTACTTCATAGGGATGCTGTGCGGAATTAAATGAGATGACATCTGTGGAAGGCCAGGCCCATTTGGAAGAGCTCAAAAAACACTAGCTCCTTTCCTCTTAAGAACAATTAAGTTCTTTGCAAATCTGCTTATGTTTCAGGTGAAGACCTTGGATTTGAATCCAAGGTGCTTCCCTGCAGCCACCTAATGATACACACCTCTCCCTGTGCCTGCAGCCCCATAGGGAGAGCATCCTAAACACCTTTATGACATCTTTCCCCCTCCCCACCTTAAGTCCAGTTCTGTTGGGTCTTCTTCACCTCACTGTCTGGCCCTCTCTTCGAATACTGAAATGTTTTCCCAATGTCTTCCCTCCTTCTGATCTCTAGGTTGGATCATAAACCTTGCCCTTAGTCCACCCACTCCTGTTTCCTCCTCTATTGCTCTGTTCTCTCCCGTCCATCCCTGAGGTACTCATTACCCAAGCACCATTTACAATGACAAAGCAAACGCACTGCGTTTAGATTGATTTTTGTCTTAGTCAAACTGGGGTACATTTGTAATACAGAAAAGGATTGGTGTGTTTCATCACAAGGAATTAAAGCTATTATCTCACAAATCTGATCAATGTGAGCAGCCAAAACAAATATGTTGAGTAATTTCTTCCCTTACTAACTAGTCGTTTTGCTTGAATCTTCCAGTTAATAGTTATGCCTGGCAAATTCTCAAATGGTATATATTATATTCATCCCAGCACTCGCATTCTGTTTTGGATATGATTTTGAAAGAAGACATCTTAGAGAGTAAATTCTTGAGGAAAGGACATAAATAGATAAATACCAGATATAAATAGATAAACATGAATAAAAATGCATATTTCAGAAACATTGTAAAAAATAGCAATAATAATAATAATATAAGGCTGTAATTTTTCAAACATCCTCAGACCACAAAGGTAATGCAGAGGGAAAATAGGCGTATTTGTTTTCCTCTTGCCTTATGGCTGAAAGAGCAAAGCATGCATGATTTTTATGACCTGGCTAGTGATGTGTCCCTTCAGGGAGCTATTAACTCTATCCTTGTAGATGGTGCCTGATCCCCTTCAAAATTAGAAATTGCTTAAAACCAGAAAAAAAAAAGCATTTCATTCCTAAATAGGCCATTAGTGATATTGGATAGTTTGTTATGCTGTAATGCAATATTGAAATTCCTAGAGGCAATGGATTTTCAGTAGTGGCTAAAAAGACCAAACTAAACCGAGTATTTGAGGAATGAGTGAAAAGAATCTTGGGTAGCTAACTATTTTATAGGTTGTGTGTCAGCAAGTGACCTTTTGAAAATAAAATTATTAACTCTCCCCAGAGAACTAAATGCAAATTGAGCCCAGCTGGATTGTGTGGTAGGTATGAAAACATATCTATTTTGATGCAGGGAAGCAGGGGGTGGACATATATGTCACAAAATGTCAGAATAATGACCATCACCCTCAACAGAAAGTAAGTGGACTAAAAATAGCAACATACAGTTTTGGTTCTTAAAAATTATCAGCAAAGATGCAAAGGGTAATGACAGCAGATGTGTACAGCAGGGTTTTAACCTGAGTATGTGCCTGGACATGCTGTGATGCCTCACTGCACAGCTAATACAACCTTTGACAACATTTTCCCAGGAATGCAGAAGTCCAAGAATAATGCACGTAAACTAAATAGCATCATTTCGTAGCATAAGTTAAAGGGAAGCTAATTTACTGGCTGCATGTTACAATACATAAAATGAATTTCATTGTCTCCATGCCTATACCTATCATCAAGCTTAATGTAAATACCCCTTTGAAGGATTATAGCTATCAGATGTGACATTAGAGTGATTCACAAACAGCTCTAATTACATAAGTACAAAACTATATTGTACTTACAGGCTTGCAAATACTAACTAATCTATCATCATTTGTATCCGAAAACCTTGGTAAATTCCCTTTTCCTGAATATAGTATCTAAATTTTAAATGTGTAGGAAAAGTCACTATTCTACTAAGTGTATCTTTCAATAGATACTTAATTTCCTTTCTGAAGTTACTGTAATTATTTCAGGAACTGAGCCTTTTTGTCCTAGAATTTTTGTTCTCATCAGGATAGACAAGCTCTCCAAGGACATGCTGATATTTCTCCTGGCTAAACTCTGGGGACATTATCAATGCATGATACAGTAAGTTAATATTTCACCAAAGGTTAAAAAAAAAATAGAAGAATACAATTTGAGGAGGGGGGATTGTTAAGAATCATATTCAGGTTAAAATATTACATTCATAGGAACTTTAAAATTTTTAAATCAATATAGATGATTTCAACACAGTATATAAATCAAAGCACTCCTATTTATTCCCTGGCCTGATTGATAGGGTTTTTCCATTAAAATTGCCCATTTCATTCCAAATATGGATAATATATAATTTAAAGTTGAAATCAGGTCCCTTGAGTTTCTTGAGGTTGGATAAATGTCTCCAAACACCAACAAACAGGCCTTAAAGTAAAGCAGTAATCTATAAACCATCCTGATGACTTGTCAATGGGAGGAGGAAGACAGGATGAGACTGTAAACTCAGCAACCTCTTCCTGACCTTAACCCTCCCCCAACCTCTGAAAAGTAATGAGGACTGTTCCTTGGGCCTTTGTTTGAGGAAGCTGAGAATAAGAATTGTGAGCTCCTGTATTCCCACAGAGACTTAAAGTATCCACAACCCCTTCAGTTCAAAATTGCTTTATATTTGGTGACCTGAGGTTCAAGTAGATAAGTTTTGCTACATTCAAGAATGCAGAAACAATTCACCCTGTCACTGCACTGAGCAAGACAACCAACCAGGGCTGATGTGGCCCAGGAAAGGTCTAGGGAGACAGGGAACCGAGGATGTATTTCAAGGGGGCAGGTGGATTGGGGAACAGGAACTGTTTGAATAATTTCCAGAGACTCTGAGATTTTAGCTGCCACCAAAATGAGAAAAAAAGCACCAGATGTAGAGTTAGTAAACCAAGTTTCTAGTCAGCTCTGCCATTAATTTATTTTGTGGTCTTGGACAAGTTTCTTAATTTCTCTGGGACTCAGTTTTCCCATCTAAAGACTGGCTGAAACAATGCTAAGTTACTGTCATCTCTCAAAAGTCTGCAGTTTCACAACTATTACTCATTCCTCAGAGATATAAGAAAACTGATGTTAACTATAATCATACAAGTGGAGGAAGAAAGAAAACAAATTGAGTTTTCTCAGCCTTGCTAATAACACTTCAGCGCAGCACTCGAATGGTCACTGAGAGGCGATGGAACGAACCAAGATCCTTAGACTAATTACATGTGGAAGACCTCCGTGCGTCACCATGGAAACCAAAGGGAAGGTGGCCCCGGTAAAGGTCAAAGACTTGAAAAGTAGACATGGCATTATGAAAGATTCCTACACCTCAACCAGATTCATCCCCACGGCAGTGAGACCCTAATTATTTTCTAAAACAGTGTCTCCAAGTAGGGTGCGTGCTTCGGAATCACCTGGTCAGTTACTCATACAGATTCCTTGAACTCACCCAGTCACCCAGGCCCACAAAATCAGAATTTCTGGGAAAAGGACTAGGAAATCTGCATTTCTGAGAAATTCCCCTAGTGTTTGTACAATAGCACTTGAGAACTACTGGTCTAACAAATGGAGAGGAAGAAGTTGGAAGAAAAATAATGAAATGCCCAGCATGTAGGCTCACAGAATACCTCTGGAAGTGGAGGAGTCACTGATAACAGTGGTTGCCTTCAAGGAGGTCTGAGGTACATAGAAGAAAAACTTGCTTTCACTGTAAATGTGTTAATGTTGTTAACATTTTTACAATGAGCAAGAATTACATAAATATTTCCAATCCTAAAAAAGATTTTAAGTGCAAATTAAATGTGGGTACAATTTCTCAGATTTGAAAAAAATGGGCACTCTTTTTAAAGTTAAAGGATAAAGTGATAACAACAGTTTAAAATTTTCTCCTTTTTTTTTTTAAATCAAATAACCCAACTTGGAAAGGTTAAGCAAAATGCAGTCTTAGTTTTGGATTTTATCAAATGAAAGCTGGCAAAGAAGAGTGTCAGGAAGGATACTTAACAAAGATATCTCCCCTCAATTCAGCTAATTTCTGGTTTATATCCTAGAATTAGTGCCTTGTTACTCACTGTACTATTTTTTGTTTCCTGGATGATTAGTAGTTCTTGCTAAGCAGAGACCATAATGTATGTCCCTTCCTGTTTCTCAAAGTCCCTTTCATGGTACACAGTATTTGGTACTTGCTCAGTAAAATTCTTACGGAATGTTTTCTTTTCTGTAACATGTAACACTTCCCTTTTGCAAGAAAACCTTGAAATTTAATCAAATTAAACATATTTTTAACTCCAAGATAGGCTATAAGCTGTGATTTCCAACAATTGTAAAAGAGGATGATGCCTGAAGAGACCAAGGAGAAAGAGATCAAGATCAGAGGCCCAACTGAAACCACCTTTGCAAAAATTATAACTGAGACAATTACAACAGTGAAAGAGATCTGACCTAACCGACTCCCTCTTGCTTTTAACCTCCAAACTGTCCTTGTTTATTCCTAGCCTCCCGAGTAGCTGGGATTACAGGCACACACCACCACGCCCGGCTAATTTTTGTATTTTTAGTAGAGACAGGGTTTCACCATGTTGGCCAGGCTGATCTTGAACTCCTGACCTCGTGATCCGCCCGCCTCGGCCTCCCAAAGTGCTGGGATTATAGACGTGAGCCACTGCACCCAGCCATATCTTTGAAACAAAGATAACAGGCCTTTCTGAAGTAAACCCCCTTCTAGCCAGGGAACTAGACTGCCTTTGCAGGACTAACAAATTAGCCACAAGATTAGAAATTATACTTTAAGAGTCAAGCAACTGAAGGCTGCAAGATTATGAACCGCCCCAAATTGCTTCTGGGGATAACATTACTATTGTAAAACCTAAGATCAGTGCTTGAGATATTTGCAAACTCTGTACTTGATGGATCAGCTGCCACCACCCAGATCAATAAACTGGCTCATCTGGTCTTGTGGCCCCCATCCTGCAACTGACTCAGCACTGGAGGACAGCTTCGACTCCCTGTGATTTCATTTCCCACCTGACCAATCAGCACTCCCCACTTTCAGACCCCCTTCCCACCAAATTATCCTTAAAAACCTCAACCCCCAAGTTTTAGGGGAGACTGATTTGAATAATAATAAAACTCCAGCCTCCCATACAACCAGTTCTGTGTGAATTAAACTCTCTCTATTGCAATTCACCTGTCTAAAGAAATCGGCTCTGTCTGGGCAGTGGGCAAGAAGAACCTGTTGGGCGGTTACACCAGGACCATTTTCACATATGCTCAGGGGTAAGGCAGTTTGCTTAAGAAAACTCCAGGACCAAGAGGCCTACGGCTGAGAGCTATCAGTGGAGGAGACACAGAGGCCTTCTGCCAAGCCAGTTGTTTTATATGAAGCACCACGAGCTTACCTGGAATTCACTGGAAACTGTCCCACCTCACCATCTGAGCAAAAGAGAACCAAAGACACAGCATGTGCTATGCCCTCTGTGGGAAGGAGTGGGATAAGCTATGCCTGGTGTGAGAGTGAGAACTGCACCATCAGGTCCACAGCCAGGGCTCCCCACACTCTGCTCTGTTAAGTACCTGTTGGAGAGGTCAGCTTGCCCTGGTCCTGCCTAAGACAGGCAGAGACAGCTGGGAGTGACATGGAAGGAGGTAGGGAGATACTGGGTAGAAGAGGGCAGTTACCCAGCAAAGGCTCCACCCTCAAGCCTGGAAACCCACAGCCTTAAATGGGAACAGGCATTCCTGTTTTTGTGACCCAGTGTTGCCTTTTGGCCCACTATGCCCCCGCTATCTTGTACCCATATAAACCCCAAACCTCAAGCTCTACAAGCAGGAGAACAGACAGTGGCAGCGTGGTGTGGCAGAGAAGGAGAGAAGAGGAACATCTGAACATCAAGAGGAGTTTGGCTGCGGACGGTCAGAGAGGAGATAGGCCATGGGGTGGCCAAACTCCAGGGGAAGATCATCTTCCCACTGCATCCCCTTTCCAGCTTCACATCCATCCCACTGAGGGCCACCTCCATCCAGCAATAAACCCCCCCGCATTTACCATCCTTCAATTTGTCACTGTGACCTGATTCTTCCTGGACACCAGAAGAAAACTCGGGTACTGAGCGGGCACTGAGCTGGTTAACACTTAAGCCTTCTGTGGATGGCACAGCTAAAAGAGTACTGTAACATGCCCACTGGGGCTTTGGGAGTCACAGGCACCCACCCCTAGACACTACCATGGGGCCGGAGCCCAAAAGCACTCGCCCTGGCTCCTGCACCTGCCCATCTGCGTGCTCCCCCTCCCATAAAGGGTTTGAGCACATGGCAGCCGAACAGATGAGCCACACCCTGTTAGGAAAGCTAGGTAACTCTCCTGTTTCAGGAGCATGCTATGGGTGCCTACCAATTACCTAATGGGAAGCAAAGGTTGCTTCAGTTAGTTCAACAGCACTGAGATGAGTGGTGTGCAGTGAGCAGCACAAAACCATTTGACACAAGATGGGCATCTAGGCCATTGCATGATGAATGATGCAAGAAAAGTGGCAAAGCAACCTTAGTGGCTAACCAAACCCAAAATTCAGAATCCCTCTTTTATGGTACAGAGTTGTGAGTTGTCTCTGGCAGCTGGGAAGCAGCTGCCCAATCAAGGACTACTTTCCTAACCCTCTTGCATCTAGAGACAATATAATATGAACAGAAATGATGTGTGTCATTTCCAGTCAAAGGCTTTTAAGCAATTCTTGTACCATCACTCCCTCTTTCCCATCCACCGGTTGGATGCAGAAGATGCCAACCCCTAGCTGTTGACAGAGCCACAGGATGGGGGAAGCCTGAGCCAGAATCATTTCATGAAAGAGACACCAAACAACAAGGAACCTCTGCTTTGGACTGCTACCTTAGCAATAAATAAACTTCTGTTGCATTTGAGATGGTATACATTGTGGGATATACTAATATTTGTAACAACAGCTACCACTACTCTAACTCACGTATTTGGCTATGCCAGAGGTAAGTGCTGTATTTCCTGGGACTCAGGAACTGTGTCTAAATAAGGCCCAGTCCAAGGTCTAATTGGCAGAAGGCTAGAGCCACCCTACTCTGACTAGGTGTTTGCAATGGAAAGAAGACTCTTGTATAAATTTTGTTTGGCTTGAATGAAAAGTATTCCTTCTTGGATGTTCATCTCTCCAGGACACACTAAAGATAATGCCCAGAGGAGATATATGTTCTCTCCATTTCTTTCTCCATCATATGCCTCTTAGAGAGGGTTTCCAAAGCCTGGAACACTACCTGATTGCAAAATGGTTTAAGACCTGATGAATTTCCTTTTGCAAAAAGCATCTTTATAAAAGAATAAGTCCGGAGAATCCAGCCACAACCCAGAGCAGAGCCTACAGATTCCCCTGAGAATGCTGAGTGACTTGTGTTTTCATGCAATAAAAACAACTCTTGAGGATCTTAATAGAAAATTATAATTTATCAGCATACAAACACACGTCCATGTGCACACACACTCATGAAAATATTTGCCCTTTGAATCCCAGACTTGGGTTATATCTATAAGAGACACAGTGGCTCACGTCTGTAATCCCAGCACTTTGGGAGGCCAAGTTAGGTGAATCACCTGAGGTCAGGAGTTCAAGACCAGCCTGGCCAGCATGGTGAAACCCTGTCTCTTATAATAATACAAAAATTAGCCAGGCATGGTGGCAGGCACCTGTAATCCCAGCTACTTGAGAGGCTCAGGCAGGGGAATTGCTTGAACTCAGGAGGTGGAGGTTGCAGTGAGCCGAGATCACGCCACTACACTCCAGCCTGGGCAACAGAGCGAGACTCCATCCCCCCACCCAAAAAAAAAAGAGACAAAGTCTCACATTTGGGGCATTCATGTGGTTCAAAAACAAATAAGACATGGTCCCCAATCATCAGGAACCCATAGAATATAACTCTTAGTGTTAACAAAAGAGAAGGATGAAGAATGTGCTATAGGAGCAAGAGAGAGGGAAGGGGTAATTCCACATGGGGCACCCGGGAAGTTTTCTGGGGTGGGGAGTATACAATGAATGCCATGTGTGTAGAAGGAGTACCCAGAACAGCAGGCAGAGGTTAAATAGCTCCAGCACAGGCCCTGGGACAGGAGAGGACAGAAAACTTACACTGGAACCTCTTGCTTGCAAAAGCATTTAGTGCTATAATCTCAAGGCAAGGGAGTAGTACACTCTTAGTAACAAAGCTTCTTAACTTTTTCCTTCCAAAAAGATAAAAATGCAATTTTTAAGCAGTAAACCTGCCACTAAGCACTGTCTGGAATAATGGGTAGATGAAGGGAAGAGCACATTCTGAGGAAGTAGAGAATCAGGATATAGGTGAGCCCAATCCACAATTTGCCAAGATTATATGATGCTCAAGTTACCAATGAAAGCTAAGAAAATACTGAGTGAGGAGACAGAAATGAAGGCTGGGCCGAGTGTGGTGACTCATGCCTGTAATCCCAGCGCTATGGGAGGCTGAGGCAGGAGGATTGCTTGAGGCCGGGAATTTAAGACCAGGCTGGGCAACATAGCAAGATCCTGTCTCTAAAAAAAATTTAAACATTTAACAATGAAGGCTGGAAAATTCAAATAGCTTTTGGACAAATGACCTATGAAACACGGTTGGGCCA
This sequence comes from Pongo abelii, assembly GCF_028885655.2. NCBI lineage: Eukaryota > Metazoa > Chordata > Mammalia > Primates > Hominidae > Pongo > Pongo abelii. Next base: position 88,621,437 of record NC_071990.2, on the reverse strand, counting down.
TATCTCGTAGGTGCCAGACACCCAGTAGGCATTCAATAAATGTTTGTTGAATGAATGGCCCCTACATACACATACACTTTGCCATGATAACCTGTGTCAGAAATACTCTTCAAAATGCATCGGTTGCCCTAATGCAGTGACTCATCCTCTATCCTTCCCACCCACGTGCTATCAGAGCCAAGAAACTTCCTAGGGCTAAGCTAGAAAATATGTACAGATATCAAAAAATTAATATTTAAAAGACTATGCAAGCCAGGAGTCCCATGCATACCAAGCAATGCTCTCCATTCAAGCTCCAGCTCTGTCTGTCTTGCTTTCTCAGTCCCAGAAAGGAGTGGGAAGGCACAGCGATCTAGATAGCTATACACCTTTTCATGAGGACAATTTTAAAGTGCCTAACATAGTGAGAACTATAAAATCAGTCTCCAAGTGTACATCTTTAAAGGTCTATATGCATAAATTAGTTTTCCATAGCGCTGCAGAGCTCTAATTATTTTTTAATTTATACAAATACATGCAATTAAAGTGCAATTACAATGCAATTAAAATGCCAGTATAATTTAAATGCAGAAAGAAGAAAATTTATAAATCTACTCATGAATCCCCTTCTTTTTTGAGTTCAATCAATGCCACTTATGATTTACAAATTGTGAAAAATCTTATTTCAGCTCATAAGGCCACCCCATCAATCCATGTACCTTAGGATGTGAAGTCTCATCTAGACCCACAATGTGTATCTTTATCATGAATATTGGACCAGAATTGGCCAAAACAGAGTTGCTTGACAAAGAGGTAGCCAAAAGAAGGAGGGTAATTTAGAGTCCCTGCCTTACACAGAAGTAAAGAATGTATGCAAAATTCAGGTCTTGCATGCAAAATTCAGGCCTTCTTAAATGTTGGCAGGATACATTTACATATTTTCCTAACAGGAGTTACAGCCCTCTTTACCCTAATTTCTCTGTAGATGAAGATACTCAGTAAATAGAGACTTATCTGAGCTGCCAGCAGTATATCACAGGCTTTTGAAAACTGAAGATGATTTCTGCTAAAGGGCCTCCCCTTTTTTTTCAGCTTTTTATAGATAAAAGCTTTCATTGGGAAGTGGCAAGGGAAGACAAGCAGCACGCAGTCCAGTAATACGCTAGAAACTCAAACCTAAAAGGCTGGCTCACATTAAATTATGTTTCATACACCAAACATTGAGCACTTCCAGGCTCTTGGTATAAAAAATAGCCTGAAGCTCTAGTCTTCTGGGAGGACGTGGTTTGGAGAACAGAGTAGATATATAAAATGTTCATTGCTATACAATGGGATAAAAGCTACAGTGGTCACGTGCATTTCGGGGTGCGAAAGGAAATGGCCAATAATAAAGAGCTCTTCAGGAAGGAGAACATGTCTGAGTTGGGTGCAGATTGAACAATGGTTTTCATCCCCTAAGGGGCTTGTGATGGTTAATATTGAATGTCAACTTGATTGGATTGAAGGATACAAAGTATTGATCCTGGGTGTGTCTGTGAGGGTGCTGCCAAAGGAGATTAACATTGGAGTCAGTGGGCTGGGAAAGGCCCACCCACCCTTAATCTGGTGGGCACCATCTAATCAGCTGCCAGCAAATATAAAGCATGCAGAAAAACGTGAAAAGGTGAGACTGGCCTAGCCTCCCAGCTTACATCTTTCTCCCATGCTGGATGCTTCCTGCCGTCAAACATCGAGCCCCAAGTTCTTCAGTTTTGAGACTCAGACTGTCTCTCCTTGCTCCTCCAGCTTGCAGACAGCCTATTGTGGGACCTTGTGATCATTTAAGTTAATACTTAATAAACCCCCATATACACATATATATGTGTATATATATAACATAACCCCCATATGTATGTTGTAATAAACCCCATATTATATATATATATATCTCCTATTAGTTCTATCCCTCTAGGAAACCCTGACAAATACGGGACTTTCACTGTTATCTCTGACTGGGGCACAACTGGCATTTAGTAGGTAGAGGTCAAGGCAGCTAACCATCATCACCCAGGGTCAGTGTCCCACACAAAGAGTTGTCCTGTTTTCCACACGAATTTTAAATGTCAAGTGTCATGCCAGGCATTTAGGAGGTAAGAAATCTGTTTATAATTATCTGAGCCTAGAGGCTAATTCGGTTTTACATATAAACCACAAAGAATATGTTATGTTTTCATATGTTTTTGGCACAATTCTAATACCGAGGAATATTTTTGAATTTTCCAGGAATGCAACTACTTTGTAAAATAAGGGAAAATTGCATTTTGTTTTGTTCAGAACATTACATTATTTCATAAATATAACAATGTATATTTATGCTCCAATTTTTCAATATAGGGCAAAAAAATTTTTTTCCTCAGTATGTGTCTTCTGATAGGAGTCATACAATGTATTTCTTACATAAATATCAAAATATGTCTACAATTTCCAGTTTCAGCTTCTTGAAACTAGAGTGGGGCCAGAAAGACAATCTCGAATTAATATGAACCCCAAATCCCAAGTTTGTCCTCCGATTTTTTAGAATGGTCTCTTTGTGCACATTGATGAGAGTTTCTTTAGGATACAAATGGCTATTCATTGCACAGTTCCAAGGTTTGTGCAATGCAGTGACCCAAGTAAGTATGTACAAGTGGAATTGCTGGATCATAGGGTCTGCACAAGTCTAAATAGTTCTTCAAAGTAGCCATGCTTTTTATGGTCCCACCAGCAATGTTCCCACAACCTCACTAACACTTGGAGTTATTCAACTTTTTAAATTTGATAATCTTTGTAGTATTGCTGTTTTAACTTAAATTTCTCAGGTAATTAGCAAGGTTGGACATTTCTTACTTGTTTATCAGTCAGTCAGGTTTCACTTGCTGTGAATGATGTGTTTATACTTTTCCTTCATGTTTCTCATAGTTATTTTCTGTCTTTTACTTATTGAGTTATAAGAGTTCTTAATGTTTATGTGTATTGCAAATACATTCTCCTAGACAGTATGTTGACTTCTCTCTCTCTCTCTTTTTTTTTAAAAACATTTTGATGTAACCAATTTTAACTATCTTTTCTTTTTTGGCTTGTATTTTTTGTGTCTTAGTCAATAAACTCTTTTCTACACCAAAATTATGAAGCTCCCTTTCTACATGTTTTTCTTGATGTGTTTAATATTTGCTTCTCTCATTTTGATCTTTAATCCATGTGTGTGTGCATGCATGTGTGTGCAGAAGTGTGTGTGCATTTTGTGGTATATAAAATTTTTTTTCACGTGGACATTCAGTTGTCTCAGCACCATTGTTTCAAAATTAATATTTTCTTACTTATTTGTAATGCTGCTGGTGTCAATGATCAAACTCTCATATGTACTTGATTCTGTTTCTAGGTCTAATGGTCTAATTTGTCTATGAGTACATCAATACCACTCCTTCCATTACTAGAGCTTTATAATAAATATTGCTAGCAGATAAGATCACTCCCCCTACTTCTTCTTCTTCTTCAAAATTATCTTGACTGTCTTTGTCCATTTGCCCTCTGTGTAACTTTCTGAGTCAGATTATCAAGTTCCCTGAAAAATCCTGCTTAAATTTTGACTTTATTCATATTGAATACAAATATTAATTAGATAATAATTTATGATACCAAATCTATTCATCCAGAAACATATGGTTTTCCATCCATTTGTGTCCCTTTTCTGTCTTTTAATGAAATTTATTATTTTCTTCCTAAAAGTTTTACACACAACTTTTGTTGGATTTATTCTTAGGTAACTTAGAATGTTTCCTGCTATTATAAATAATATATTTTTGAAATTATATTTTCTAATTATTCTCTGCTGGGATAAAGGGACCACTTTGGATGTTTTGATACTGTTGACAAAGCACGCAGTATTGCTTGCCTTGTTGATAAATTCTAATGGTTTGTCAAGTCTTGTATTTTCTGTATAGACACTCATAATTTGCTAATGATGACACATAAAATCAATCTTTTTTTCTCTCATTGCACTAAGACTTCTAATGCAATGCTTAATACGAGCAAGAATAGAAAATGTTTTTGTCTTGTTCTTACCCAGAATTCTTCTGATAGGTATAATATTCACTATATATTTTTGTTAAATACTTTATCAGATTAAAGAGTTTTATTCTATTCAAAAATTTGCTAAGAGACTTTACCAATTCAATTCAATTTGATTCAATTTGATTTGTTGTATATACCCAACACCATAAAAAGAGGGGTAAGCTCCCCAACTATTTTTTGAGATTAATAAAATTTTGATAGCAAAATTAGAGGAGTATGTGAATAAAATAATATAGATTATTCTCACTTTTGAATAGAGTGTAAAATATATAACAATGATCAAATATGATTATCTCATAGGAATATTTAATATATAAAAATTACTACAATATTAAGGGAGAACAATCATTTAGTGCCTTGATATTTGCAAAAAACTTCCTTTTTTTTCCCCTTCCTAATTTCTGTCAAATTAGTTACTTGTTTTACTCTTTGTATTGGTTTGGAAACTATACCATCTGTTGCTATTTTTAATGATTACATTTAAATTCCTTAACGTACATTGGACTTAACAAATTATAAAATTAATCAATATTTCTTAATTTTCCCAAACATAGCAAGCAACTTGGAATTTATTTTTTTATTTTTAATTTTTAAAATTAATTAATTAATTTTTTGAGATGGAGTCTAGCTCTGTTGCCCATGCTGGAGTGCAGTGGTGGGATCTCAGCTCACTGCAGCCTCCACCTCCCGGATTCAAGAGATTCCCCTGCCTCAGCCTCCTAAATAGTTGGGACTACAGGCATGCACAATCATGCCCAGCTAATTTTTGTATTTTTAGTAGAGATGGGGTTTCACCATGTTGGCTGGGCTGGTCCCAGATTCAAGTGATCCTCCCACCTCAGCCTCCCAGTGCTGGGATTATAGGTGTGAGCCAGCGCGCCCAGCTATTTTTTTTTTTTTTTTTTTTTTTTTTAGACAGGATCTCACTCTCTCACCCAGGCTGGAGTGCAGTGGCACAATCACGGCTCACCACAGCCTCGACCTCCCAGGCTCATGTGATCCTCCCACTTCAGCTTCCTGAGTAGCTGGGACTACAGGCGCATGCCACCATGCCTGACTAATTTTTGTATTTTTTGTAGAGATGGAGTTTTGCCAGGTTGCCCAGGCTGGTCTCGAACTCCTGGGCTCAAGTGATTTGCCTGCCTCAGCCTCCCAAAGTGCTAGGATTACAGGCATGGGCCACTGCACCTGGCCTAACTTGAAACAGTTTAACTCTCATATCTTCTGCAGTCTTACATGTTTTTGTCCAGTATTCAAATTCTATCTTGCTTTTAAACTGCCTCCACATTTTATCAACACCATTATTGTTTTATACTGTCTAAGTTTGTTTACATTTATTCATATTTTAGTAATTTATTGGGTCACCAATTTTTTTTATTTCCCGCTTCTTCCTTTGAGTTGAATTTCCCTCTTGCTGAAGTATAATTCTTTGTAAGTTCCCGTGGGGAAGCTCTGTGAATGGTAGACTAACCCCATCTCGTTTTTCTAAAAATGTCTGTGTCCTCACCCTTGAATGATAATTTAGCCTTGTAATTCTAGATCACAAATATTTTCTTTCATTATTTCCTATATCATTCTACTGGCTTCAGGCTTCAGTTGTTTATATTGAAAAGTCTGCCATTCATTTGATGGTCTATTCCTTCTGTAAGCTGACTTTTCTCTTTAGTTGCTTATAAAATCTCCTTGTTTTCTTTGTTGTTTAGTTTCATTATAACGTGTCTGCCTGTGGATTTATTTCTATATTATTTATTGTCTTGTATTCATTGTGCTTCCAATTCATGTTCTTCATATAAGAAACAGGATAAATTGATGTAAATTTTGGAAAATCCTCAGTCATTATATCTTTAAGGATTGCCTCTTCATTAGTCTCCCTTTTTTCTCTTCTGGAACTCTTATTAGATCTATCTTAGACCTTCTAATTTTATCTTCAATATTTCTAAATTTCTCATTTATGTTTTTATTTGAAATTTCTTGCCTCAGCACCATAGCTAACTTACATAATTTACATTTAACTTCTTGGCCAGTGTCCTTTGAGAATGGCAAGTAAATATGTGACACTTCATTCAGTGCTATAAACTTACAGTTAACTTTTAAAAGAAATTCTGTGTATGTTCTAAGGAAATGCTTGAACATTGCATTGTACCAGAATCCCTGAAGTCTCCATGTAAAACAGCTGGGGTTCTTTCTCAAAAACTTCTCCAAACAACAATACTATAACAGAATGAGATTTAGCACTTGGAGCTCCAATCATTTTTCAAATTGCAGAGCTAGTTTGGACATAGCACAGGTCAAACTCTCCACTGTCATTACCTCATTGTAGGCAAACCAATAGTCTTGGGTCTCTACTATGTCTTTATCAATTAAAGTATTAGCATCACAGTGATACTAGCCATGGTACAACCTTTGTGATCATGAATCTCTTCAGTTTTTCCAATGCTACTGCACTCCATGAGAGGGAAGGTATTTCTCTCTTCCACAGCTAGCACACACCCTGTGATGTGTGGCTCCTAGCAGCTATGGAACTAAGATTTCAAACCTCAATAGCATATTATATTTTGAATAATCTTTACACTGCTGTTGTAGTCAGTCATACCATATAAAGCACATAAAAATGGCAAAAGAAAGCAGAAGTTGCCTCTTAGGGGTTTGATATCTGACACAGCTATAGATAACCCAGGAACTCAACCATTGGCTTTGTTTTTGTTTTTTTAACAATGATTATAGTGGCCATTTCTACTTGATTCATTTGCAAATGTCTGATCTTTTCATTGTATCTTACTTTTTATTATTTTATTTTATTTATTTTTTTTTTTGAGATGGAGTCTCACTCTTTTACCCAAGCTGGAGTGCAGTGGTGCCATCTCAGCTCACTGCAACCTCCACCTCCAGGGTTCAAGCCATTCTCCCTGCCTCAGCCTCCCGAGTAGCTGGGATTACAGGTGTGCACCACCACACCCAGCTAATTTTTGTATTTTTTAGTGGAGATGGGTTTTCGCCATGTTGGCCAGGCTGGTCTTGAACTCCTAACCTCAGGTGATCCACCTGCCTTGGCCTCCCAAAGTGCTGGGATTACAGGCGTGAGCCACTGCACCTGGCCATTTTAATGCTTTTTTATAGCACTTGTTATTGTTTTAAATGTATATAGTTATTTTATTATTTCCATCGTAGCTTTCTATTACCTGAAAGTTTGGGAAATTAATTCTATTTATTGTGCTAGGTGGCTCTCAATTGTGATATGTTGTTTCCTCATTTGTATTGTAATCGTGGATTGTGAGCTCATCTTTAGCAAGTTTTATTCTGTTGAAATCCTCTGCTGTGGGGGTGAAGATATGGTCCTCCAAAGTGATTTTACATTTGCTTCTGTACAGTATCCTAGGGACATCATCAGCTCACAATTTTTGTTGAACTTCCTGGCTTAAGGGTGCCAGACTATGTGGATATTGTAATTTCAAACCTTGGGTTTCAGGTTCTCAGAAATTTTTATTTTCTTTTTTCTTCACCCACAGACGGATAAGCTTTTGCGTCATCTCCTGCGTGAGTGTGTGGACTGTTTTTTAGTCCACCTTTACACAGAAGGTGCTGTCTTTCAAAATCCAGGCATCATACAAGGGTTTTATTTCAAACCCACTGCGTATATAGGACCAGTCCTCCTTTCTTCTCCCTTGCAAGCATTAAAGCTCTCCTGCCCCAGTCTCCAGGGAAGGCTTGGCATCAGCTCAGATTCATACTTCTTTGATTTGTAGTTTCCTCTTTATCCCCAGGAACTGGAGGTTTCCATTTTCTCCTGAACAGTTATACATTTCTAAAAATTTTTATTGTATTTCATCTGGTATATATAAAAGCTATAAGAAGGAGAATTTTCTGATTGTTTTGTAAGTTTGCTGGAACCAGAAATTCTCAGTTTTATCTCATATAATAGTCTCTTTTTGCACAAATATTTTAGTGCTTTATATTTCCTTTAATTAAATTATGGAATTATAATAGGTTTAACAAAAATAAACAGATTTGGAAACACACGCACACTCACACCCCTCATTCTTTTAAGCATATAACTCCAACTGGTGTAAGCAGAAGTTTAGGGCATACTGGAGAGTGTCCTGCTAGCTGAGTATATTTTGCAGGCTGTAGACATCCATTAGAAAGTTTTACAGAAAGAATGGGGAATCTCTGAAATCCAATAAGGGAGTTAAATGGAGATCGAGGAAGAGTGTCTCTTACAGCTTTTAGAAACTAGAGTGTAGGAATGGATGAGAAATGATTCCAGAGAAATATGTTGGATCCATGCTCTGAAAGTGTGTAAGTCATTCTGAGAAATTTGGCCTTAATCCCTAGGACATGATGGGAGAGAGCATATCAAAGTATCTAGACCTGTCAGTTTTGAATGAGAAAACATACGAAACCTTCTGTGTAAAGTTTTACACAAATGTAAGACGTTTTTCCTATTATTGCAACATCTATAAAAGCTCCCCTTAAAAACTAGATGTCAGTGAAGCAGTCTAAATGTTCTCTAGTGCTTATATGAATGTAAGTTCTTAAGCTGCCTCAAGGTCTTTGCAGATGCTCTTGCCTAAAACACTCAGCCCACTCCCTCGGCTGTGGCACCTCAGTGACCATCTCCACCATCCAGCAGACCTCAATTATGTCCTCTCCAAAGAGGCCTCAGCTGTGGTGATAGTGGGGAAGGGAGTATCTTTCAAATTGTTTGTTCCCTATGTACTCTACTCTACCTCAACCCTAGCAAGAGTGGCTGTTTCCTATATTGTTTTCTTTTTAATTCTTTTTAACTGTTCGTAGTGATGGCCCATCAGTAGTTAATAATCCTTTATATTAAACTTTCTATGTTCTAATTACTGTGTTGATTCTGTCTCCAACTTGGACCCTGACTGATACACACACTGAAATTTGAGGACCATGACCCTAGATCACAAAATTATCCAAGAGTTTCCAGTTATTTTCACCAAAAGTAAACGAATGACTCCAATGGCTATAAATACCTGTTCCTCAAAGGTTGAGAATCATAAATACCAGAAACTTCTAGGCTCAAGTAACTATTTCCTCAAAGAAATTTTGACATACAGGCAAATGTTGTGCACTTTTAGGGCAATATATGTAATCTGTACTTGTATGCTAGTGTTTTTCTGATTGTAAAGCCTATAAAATATTTAGTTAATTTAATTGAAGAAAAAAAAAATCCCAGGTCACCATGATTCAAAGCAAAATTAATCATCTGTGGAACTAAGAGATGATATTAATAATTATAGTTCAAAGTTGTTTGAAATGTGTTATAATTATTCAGTTATGGAATTCTATTTTAGCCATGGAATGAGTACAAAGGTCAGGAAAAGAAAAAATATTTTTAATGGGGCTTTGTAAGGAAATATCCTTTTTTAAAAGAAGCAGGAGATCTCACACATAACCTATTGCACCCCATTGTAGTAAGATAAACATTGCTCACAGCAAAAGTTCTGATCTTAATTTACTTATTGAATTAAAATAAAAACACCTATTCAATCAAAGTGTCCTGTCAGTGCTGCAGTTTCTACTGCTTCAGTGAGTACCTTTCTTATAAAAGATCAGTAGAAGGTCCAGAAGAGAAAGTGGTAATCGCACATCAAATTATAGGTCACAAAACTCCCAAATGTCAGCTTCTATTTCGAAGCTAACTTTAGCTATACAAACCTAAATTTTCATGAGGCCTCAATTCCTTTCTCCCAAAAATGAATAGATTGTAAAAATCATTCTCGATCCAGAATTTTGAAAGATTTTTATATTCTTTAAGGCACTTTTTTTTTTTTTTTTTTTTTTTTTTTGAGATGGGGCCTCATTCTGTCACCCAGTCTGGAGTGCAGTGGTGCGATCTCGGCTCATTGCAACCTCCATGTCCCAGGCCCAAGCAGTTCTCTCCAGCCTTCTGAGTAGCTGGGACTACTGGCACATGCCATCATGTCCGGCTAAATTTCTATATTTTTGGTAAAGATGGGGGTTTCACTATGTTGCCCAGGCTGGTTTCGACCTCCTGATCTCAAACAATTCACCCATCTTAGCCCCCCAAAGTGCTGGGATTACAGGTGTGAGCCACCGCGTCTGGCCATTTTAAGGCACATTCTTAACAACAGATTCACCAAAACACAAAAATCACAAAGGTATTCCCATCTTTTAAGAAATTTTCTTGACAACACTGACATTTATGTGAATGTCTTTAGGTTTGACATTATTCTGTGTGAGAAAAATGACTTTTAAAAGGGAAGGTTTTCTTCTGGTGGCAACACAGCAACTTATTCAGTATCAGAACGAAACTACAAACTCTTCCAGTCTTCCTGGTATGTAAATCTAGAGTAAGTTGTGGAAAGCACAAACTGTAAGATTCTAATGCTTGCTTCCAGTTTCTTTAGAATTATAGTCACCTTGATTCTTTGTCAATATAGCAAGATCTCAGCCTTAATCCCACTTGGAAAATCAACCCACATGGAACCCACTTTTCTTGTCAATCCACTCAGTGTTTGACACTTTGCATCTTGTAGTGTTCACCCTCCTACCCCCTTTATTTTGTACTGGCACTCAGCCTGGTGCCTACTTATTTTCCTTGTTTATTCACTCGTATTTTAATTGGTTGATCTTGGCTTCTCAGCAGTTGATGACCCACATCTCAAACCCTGTAAGTATATCTGGAGCCAAAAAGATCACGTTTATTTGTTTTCAATCATTCCATTGATTTTAGTTGTTTAACCAAGAACATGTTCTTTTTCTTTTCGAGAGAATCTGCCATGGTTTTTTAAAAACCGCTTGGTAACCTCAGAAGGATTTTAGACACATACATTTGATATATTTGAATCAGAAAAAATAAATCTGGATATCCAATTCACATCCTCAAACTGCAAACCTAATTTCTGGTTATTTACTTGCACAGAGGGCTTCAGAAACTTTTGATTGTGTTTATTTTGTCTTGAAAGGTGAGGATGGGGAAACATATTTATGTGTTTCCTCGACAGGAAATCTAGTAAAGAAACAAAAGTTAATGAGCTGTTTTGGTCACTCTTGATGACCAGGATGTTCTAATTTCTCATATTACTGAACTTGGATCCTCTAAACCTATAGCTTGTCAAATATTAATGTGCAAGCTAATCCTCTGAGATCTTTTTAAAAGGCAGTTTCTGATTCAGTAGGTCTAAAGTAGATCTCAGAATTCTGCATTTCTAACAAGTTCCTAGGTAATGGTGATGCTTCTTCCTGGGGGCCCACTTTGAGTAGTAGGTGTCTAGACTATATAAAGCAGGGGTGTCCAATCTAACAAATGGACCTTGAGAGTAAATAAGTTTGTAAGAAGAAAGCATTCTTTTCTGATAGAGCAACTTCCATTACCCATATCTGGAAAATGGGAGTCAGAGGAAAGATCCTTAAAAGGTCGACTCTGAGTCCCAAGAGAGAGTTACCACAATGTGCATCTAAGTCTGCCTATTCAGATAACAACACATGGAAATTAACTTGCACCCTTCACTATTCCCTTGAGCAAGCAGTGGAAGAACTTCCCATCATGTATATTACCACCTACACCCCTGAGGATCAAAGATGTTCAGGGAGTGAGTTCATGGCACCTTCATGTCACAGGTGGGAGATCGGAGGAATGGCAAAAATTAGTGCCAGTATTTTCTTCTTTTTTGTTGTCCATTGCATCCTTGATAAATAGGCCCTTTTCAAGGGACTTGGTATTGTGTGTTTAATTCCTTTGGCCCAGATGGGCAGGGGAATACCTAATAGTATTAGATGTGAGGGAGGTGTAAATTTTGGGCCTTCTAGGGGGATTACACCAGGATTACTCCCTCACCAGGAACAGTGATCCGGAAAACCAACTTTCAATCTTCCCATTCTCCAGAAAAGTGCAGGGGTCATTAACCATTGCTTTCCTGGAGGTGGGCAGGCTGTGGCCCATCTTCTGGACAGCTGAGGCGTGGTCAAAAGAGTACACACCACGTCATGAGAATTGCAATGGGAGCCTCAGAGGACTTGATGCCCTAAGGAATCCTCACCCCAGTTAGGTGGAACCATCTTCAATGGGGGCCTCTGTGGGGCATGAGGGCCAGGGAAATTCGTCCTTCCAGTAGGGAGAAGGGTGCTATGTCTCCCACTTCATGTAGTAGCAGCTGACTGTGTTCCGAGTTGTTTCCTTTTCCTGTATTAGTGGTTCTGTTATTTGTGGCTATCTTTGAGTCAACTGTCCAACCCTTTCTTTATGGCTAGCAAACCTAGGTGGTATCCAGAGCCTCATTCAGTTATTTCGCAGACATTTATAGATTTCCTTCCTCGTACAGGCACTGCATGGCCTTGTCTAGCTGACATCTTCACAGACATGCATGCAGTGGTGGCAAAGAAGGGAGAGGGTGAGAACATAGGCTTTGAGGCTGGGCAGACTCCACTGGACTCCCAAATCACCTACTGGCTGTGTGACTGCTTGTTTTGCCATCTATAAAATGAACACTTCACAGGATTGTTGAAGGAACTAAATGAAATAATGCGTGAACATGTTTCTGGCATGTCATAAGAGTTCAATAAATTGTTGATATTTTGTTGTTATTGCTATAATTATTATATTTAAATATCCCTTCTGAACTCCTAGCCAATATTTTCAACTGCCTTTAAATACCTCTCCCCACACAACCCTTATGAATACATCAAACTCAATATTTCCAACACTGAACACTTTAGCATTCTTGGGAAATGTATTACTCTGTCTTTTTCCTTATGTTAGTATCTCCACCTGCCATTATCTTTATGGACAAATAAAATATCTGTTTCTTCTTCACTCCCCTATTATATATGTCACCTACTCTGTCCTTTTAAATTCATAAGTGCCTCCCTTTCTCTCCATTCTAATTAGCACTGCCCTGGTTTACACTGTCATTCTCTCTTTCCTGCATAGCCCTGAGCTACAGCTTCTGTAAATGTTTCTAAATGACCCCAATTCTAAATGCTCTGTTCTGTTGTGTCTGTAACCACATTAGTACTTGTTGAACTTGTTCTAATTTTTGATTCAAGAAATACAGCCTCCCCACTTGTCTGTGGCCTCTAGTCCTCTCTGTCCCTTCTAAATCATGTCACTCTGCCACCAGAGCAATCATTTTAAATAACAAATCTAACTATCACTTCAAAAAATAAATACTTTCAGTGGCTTCTTATTATGCCAAACTCCACTCAAAGTATAGAAAAGCATCCACTCTCAATTCCCAACCTTGCTTTTGAGCCCTATCTCTTGCCAAATGCTTATGTGCATTCTATATACACTCTAGCCAAACAGAGCCAGGTTTTTAAAAAGACATGGACCCTTCCACTTGTCACCTCCACCTAGGATCCCTTCCCCATCCTGAGCCTTCATCCTGCCTTTTCTCCAAATGCCAGCAATCTTCTCTCATTCTTCAAAAGTCACTTCCTCCATGAAGACTTCCAAAAGCTTTCTCTTGAGAACACTCATGCTTTTGGCTCTCTCTGGCCTCATCTGGTAAACACCCTACCATGGGCTTGTTACAGAACAGTTCCCTCCTTTTCTTACTCTTCCACTAGAGTTTGAGTGTCTCTCCCACTAGACTTTGAGCTCTTCAGGGACAGATCAATAGTTTACTTCTTTATGTTGACAACATGTAGTTGGTCTTTGATAAATGGTTGTTGGATGAATGAAAGAATGAATGAATGAGCAGGTATGGAGGGAAGGAGCATGGGCTCAATTTGGAAGGGAGATGAAGGACACTCACTGGTATTTTTCAGTAGGAAGGAAAGTAGCATCTCAATTAATAGCAGAGTTTGCAAATCAAAGCATGTCTTTTTTTCGCCTATAATGAGAAGGGCACTGAGACTTACACAATCACCATTAGAAACTCAAGTAGCCAAAAGCCTGTGGGGTCAAACAGTATAAGAGAAAGGCCCCAGTGAACACTATGTGCAGACCCTTAAGAACACTTATGAGAGGAAGTGATGGCCAATGTCCAGGTCATTTACATAAGGTTTTGGACAACTAGTAGAACTATTCGGTCACTTGAAGACTCATAGCACCGGGTAGAAAGGAATGAGTGTGCATTCTATTAAGAGTGAGAATTAAGAGGGATGTCATCCTGAGCTCAAGAGGTGCCTTTCTTTCCAGCCAGTCATATTGTATCAGGGGTGTATTTGTTTGCTTGTGCTGCCATTGTGGTACCACAGACTGGGTAGCTTAAACAACAGAAATGTATTGTTTATTTCAGTTCTAGGAGCTGAACATCCAAAATCAAGATGTCAGTAGGGTTGGTTCACTCTGAGGCTATAAGGAAGAATGGGTTCCACACCTGTCTCCTAGCTTCTGGATTTGCTGGCAGTCTCATTGGCTTCTGCTGCTGCAGCCTAAGCTCTGCCTTCATCTTCACATGGCATTCTCTCTGGGTGTGTATGTGAGTCCAGATTTTTCCTTTTTATAAGGACACTAGTCATATTGGATTAAAGGCACATCCTACTGTGGTATGACCTCATCGTAACATATCTAGTTATAATTGTAATGACTCTATTTCCAAATAAGGTCATATTCTGAGGTATTGGGGGTTAGGGCTTCAACATATGAAGTTTTAAGGGGATATAATTCAGCCTACCAAGGGGTTAGGTGGTGTCCATTCCAGAAGATTTTGTTCTCCCAGCATCTTGGGAAAATTTATGAGGAACCACGAGGACAAGAGCTGTGATACTACTGATGGCTCAGGAAGAGAAGGGCTAGGAGATTCCTAGCAAGCACTATCAATGCACCACTAAGTCACTGTGACCCTATGCAAGGGCCTTTAGAAAGCAGACACTGTAAAGGACAAACTATAAAAGGAGGGGACGAAGGGTCTTTAGGACGAGACCCACCTCCTAATGGCTGTTTCAGCAGGTTGTGGAAGACTAACACCAGCAAGCCCTGAAGGATAAAATTGCCACCAGAATTGAGGGTCCCGGGATTGGGAAGGCATTTTGCCAACTGGTTTACCAAAGTCCCAAGGTGTTGATGAATCACTAAAATTAAAGTCCTATCTAATTATTTGTATCCAAACTCCAGTTATGTTTAAAAAACAGACTTTTTTTTTAGAGAGAGAGAAAAGAATTTGACAAAATACTGTAGTCTCTCTGCCTTAATTTATAGAAGAAACTCAGAGGGGCCATATATGCTATGATTTAGAAAAAAGAACACCAGATGGAGAAGGAGGAGGACTCTGTTAAGTCCATGTTCTGATGCTAACTAAAGGACCTTAGGCAAACCACTTCATCCCTCTGAACCATACTGTGCTTTATCTTAAAATACCATACGTCTTTCACAGGATGGTCAATTGATTAAGGAGATAATGGATGTGAAAATATCACTCAACTCTAAGAAATGCTTCTGAAACCAGCCCAATTGTCCCAGAGAACTGATGTTTATGGTTTCTTTGAATAAACGTACAAATTGATCCTCCCAGTCTTAAAATTTGAGAAAGTTATATTTGTCTTCTATGAGTTCCTTTCTCGGAAAACCAACCATCAGGACTCCCAGATAGTATCAAGGAGCTGAAACTTACTAGATCACTGTATCTGGACAATGAGACACCATATTTCTCACCAATCATGACTGTCTAACTGACCACCTGCTTCCTG
This sequence comes from Pongo abelii, assembly GCF_028885655.2. Lineage (NCBI taxonomy): Eukaryota > Metazoa > Chordata > Mammalia > Primates > Hominidae > Pongo > Pongo abelii. The sequence goes on along the minus strand of NC_071990.2, from coordinate 88,605,753 downwards.
TTGACCAAGTTCTCTTCCTTACCCCTCTCTAATTCCTGTTTTCCCACACATTTCTCCCCTGCTATATAAGACCCTAATTTTAATCAGTCAGGGAGATGGATTTGAGACTCATCTTCCGTCTCCTCTGCTACAGCACCTGATTAAAGCCTTCTTCCCTGGCAATACTCATTGTCTCAGCGATTGGCTTTCTGTGCAGTGAGCAGCAGGACCTAGACCAGACCCCTGGTGTTTTGGTAACAGTTCTATGAATTCTTAAGTGCAATGATCAGATTCTATCCCTTTTTAAGTCTATAGTAACTAGCACATAGTAGATGTTCAGCAAATATTTGTTGTATGAATGAATGAATGAATTCAATCTAGTCCTTACTTGTATTCAGAAAACAGTGTCCAGATCTCAACTCTGAATACCGACTTCCTGAGGCCTTGATGTCCTGATTTACAATCAGGCAATTCCAGAATCATAGGGACAATAGGTTTTCTGAAGGCAGCATCTCAATCATCCTAAAGAAACTATCTTGCTATGGTTGCTGCTTGTGTTCTAAGCAGCCTATTGGAAAGACTACATCCTCTGGCAAAATTCACCAGAGTTCTCTGGACATCAGCCTCTCAGGACTTGAGAAAGTCTCCCCTGGGTATTGACTGCACATCTGTTACACTCCTCAAAAAGTAAACAAGTAAACCCAGAAAACAAATTCGTTACAGCCAGCATAATCTCCAGCAGTTATTCTTCTGGAGCCCTGTGGCCATGTGGGAGATCTTTGTGCACGTTATTATAACTGGTGTTATTACTGTATATTGCAAGCTCTGACATGGGAATTTTTTCTGTGTCTGGTGACTCACTCTTTTTCTTAGTACCAACTACATTGCTTCTTTGTAGATTGATCAAAATGTTCACATAAGATTTCTTACTTTAGTACCTAACCAATAGTTGGGGGCTGGGAAAAGGAGAGTTAATTTCAAGGCAAACAGGAGAAACTGGCCTGATTGTAACACTTATTGAAATATCCAAATAGTACATTGTAAAGGGACATTTTTAAGGGAAATTGTGATAAAGTGGTACTCGCCACTCTGAATCTGTGGCTTCAGTCATTAGAATGATTGGACTATAATGTTTTATCCTAACAAGTGATATTTAGGAGCTCATTAGATCCTGGAGGGATGTACTTTACAGCATTTAAATAAACTTAAGTTATTGGACCCTAAAGAGCATAATTGATCATCATTTTTTATTTGATCAAAATGGTTTGCAATTATTCCTGCTGGGAGATTTATCTATTTGCATCTTGCAGTCAGTTTTAGAATTTTATCCCTTTGATCTTGCCATAATATCATGATTAATTGATTGATTCCAGGGTTCAAGAGTCAATAAACCCAGTATTTGTTATTATTTATTATTAAACTGTCCCCAGTGTGCCAGTTGGCATTCAGAGGCTAAAGAAAATACAATTCAGCTCTCACAGCTTCTTAAAGAATTGATTATGCAAAGGAAAAAAAAGAAGAAAAGAACTCTTTTTGTTCCATCGTGTGAATACCAATGGGGGAAAAAAATAATGAAAAAAATGCATTCTGTATGTATATTAGCCGTTATTTACATGTTCTGAAAATCTGGATTGTTGCTCACTTTTAATTTTTTGGTTTCCATCTACTTATATGCATCCATATCTGTATTTGAACCTGCATCTAAGATGAAAGTTCCCACTGTACTTATTCCTCACATTGTAAAAACAATTTTACTTGAGCACTGTTTAAGAAACACACAGGCTTGGAAGAAAATGCACAATAAATTTGTCCTGAGTTAAGAAGAATAAAAAATATGTAAGTCCAGGGATATTGATTGTGTCCTGGTGCCCTGGGTGCTTTACTTAGATTAGGACTAAGGCTTCCTTCACCTGAATAAACACTTCTTCACAAGATGGATTTAGCAGTAGCAAAGAATGGGTCACTGAACCCAAGAAAATATAACCATTTCTTGACACCCAGATTTGTTGTCAGACCCCTGGGTAAGTAAGAATAGGATCAAATTGGCCAAATGGGAGGTATCACAGTAAATAAATGTTACCAAATTTATGCTGTAATTCTCAAATTACGCATTTTAAAATAAACTATTACTAAAACACAGAGCCTAAAAGGGGGTGATTTACATATAAATAGTATCATGCTTGGGTATTATAGCCTCCATCAATGATTAACACAAAGCCAGGATGATTATTTGGTGGCTATTTTACAATAAATAAAGATATAGAAAGCTTAGTGAATTCTTCCCAACACTGCTAAAATGAAGTCAGTATTAACACTGAGATGTAGCTATCCTAATGGAAAATTTCCAGGAAAGCATCTCTTCCTAGGCCACATTTTTACCCAAAAACTATACATTCTGTATAATTTGAAGTCAAATTATACAGAATGCTGTTACAAAAATATGCTACTCTCACTTGAAGCTCCAGGAGAGATGTTTGCATAATCCAAAAAAGGAATTCATCACAAAAAGCCCAATAAAAACCCAAAGGTGTAAGGATGCTACCGAGCTAAGATTGATGGTATGTCCTAAAAGCACCTGCTGTGTAAAATATGAAATCATCCACTATGCTGACGTCCCGAAGGAGCCTGATGAGAGGCACATGCAATACCACATGTCCTGCATGACAGGCAAGACAACAATGGTCGACCAGATGTTCTTTTCCTTCTCATTTGTATGGTTAGGACATATGGTAACTGGGAAGAATGAAGTCATCACTTAAGAAGTGATATGAATAGCTTGAAATATAATTGTTTCAAATCATAGACCCCACACCTGTCATGGATTAATGATGTTTGAACCTCTAAAAATAAACATGTTAAGTATAACCTAAACACCTCATGTCATACGGTGTTTTTTTAATGCCTTACCACACATTTGCAATGCCTGAAATAAATCATACCTCTTTGTATAGTTTGAGATTGCTAAGTTTTATCTGGAGAAAAGGTTTGGTTTCCTTACACATGTTAAACTTGGGAGTATTTCAACACTTGCAATAGCAATATTTGGATGTCAGTAAGATCTAGATTTCAACACCAATGGATGATTTGGTATATAAAACATCTGGTGTGTTTGTGAAAGAGTATCAGATTTAAATCAGTGATAGCCACAGTCCTTCTGGTTAAATAAGCCCTTTAGTAGTAAGCTTAGTTTCTGGTCTCTGTACCTAATGCCTAAAGTAAGACAAACATATATTTTTAAAGGTTGCCTTAAGTAAAATAACAGCAAAGAAGAAAGCAAAATTGCTTGCCATTTTGAGAACATGAGCAGCCAGACAACCCAGCTCCAACTTATTGCAGCCGATCTCATACTCAGGAATATCGAGGACAAAATTTTGATAGTGATGGTGGAGCACAAATAAAACAAAAACCTTGAAATTTGACATGCCGAGAATTCCCAAGGAATATATAGAGTTGGGACTCTGTTTTCTTGGATTTGAAGAAGGCAAGAAAAACTCATTTATTCTTTCCTCTTGCAACATAATTGATTTCTATAATAGAAAAGGAAATTTTTGCCCCACCTATGGTCTTAATGCTTCTATTTTGACAGATCTCCTAAAAATCCAGTAATGTCAACATTCCTTGTGTATTTGAAGCAATACTACAAACAAGATATATTAAAGGAGTCTACCCTGCTGTAAAACATATTATAATTGATTTTTACGAAGCATCCTTTGGTCTTCACACAGTAGTATTTTGGAATCAGTATATGAACCACATCAAAGAAGAGAAATAAGGTTTGAAGTTTATTCTCATGTAAGATGTGGTTCCTAATAAGTAGAACTTCTGAGTTGAAAACATATCTCTTATCCAATAAGGATGAGATTTTGGAAAGATAGACCAAGAGAGACATTCAGGTAAAATATGCAACAGTGTCTGTAAGAGAAACCATAGAGGGGAAAGAACTTAACTGTATCAGACATATCGTAATTGAACACTGTCAGATCAATCTCTGCTGGGAGCAGTCTTACACATTGCATATGTAATCTTCACTGTCTTTAAGTTAACACATAAATACGGACAATACAGGCAGAATTCTTGGGTCAAATCGATCCTGAAAAGCCAGTTGGATAGACCTACGAGACTGACCCTTCTATTTCACGGGCTTATCGAAATAATTTTCCATGTCTAGGTATAGTTATGTCTAGACCAGAAGGCAACACCAATATCACAACAATGCTATGTCCAGCAGGCTCCAGGCAAAATTGTGAATCGGTTGTGACTTTGACCAAACACAATCACCATTTCAGTGTTCTGCTTTCCATTTTCAGTGTCTCCTCCAGTAATGGTCAGTGGTTTTTCTACCCCTCACCTCACCCCTCACCCCTAGGATGCCAGCTCACTATGCCCCTGGCAAAATGGTGCTGCCCACCCAGCCACAATGTCCCATGCTGTAGGTTTTTTGTACATGTTCTTTAATTGAAGAAGTTTCCCTCTATTACTAATTTGCTGAGAGTGTTTTTAAAAAATCATGAATGGGTGTTGAATTTTGTCAAATGCTTTTTCCATGCTAACTGATATGATTATATAATTTTTCTTCTTCAGCTTATTGATGTGGTGAATTACGATGACTTTTGAAAGTTGGAGCAGCCCTTAATTGCTTTTTAAACACCCATAGAAAAACAAAATTCTATTCAATGAGTATAATAAGTAATAAAACCCACCTCAACATTTTCTGACATGAGATAAAAATTGAAAACATTTATTGATGTCATTGTTGTTTTAATGTGGAGAAGGCATAAAACCATTTGGATTTATAGAAACATAAAATAATATTGCTAGACATAAGGAATATTTTAATTCTTATGTGCAGTATGGAAGCTCTAGGATTCTTTACATTCTCTCTTTTTATAGAGAAAACCTCTAACTTCCTAGGCTGGAATATCAAGAGTGTAAAGTGGTATTTTTACTTTAAAAACCCACAGAAAATGTTTTTTTTCATTTTCAGCAAGGAATGGCTCACTTTGATGGAGCTACATCACTAACTTGTGATTGAAGAATATTACTTCTAAGACTTTTAAATCTTGTTGCATTTCCAAGCTAGATGCATAAAACAGGATCCTATTTGGTGTTTGTTCCACAAAACAGATAAAGTGGAGCCTGTATCTGGGTTGGTTCACAGGATTCAAGTCCCTTCTGTTGAACTAACACATGATGAAATATTAATAGGGGAATTCAAGGATATTAACATACCAGAGAGTATTTCTATTTTGTTTTCAAACATATAATGCTTTTCAGAGCCCTTGAGTAGCTGCTGTTGATGTTGTTGTTTAATTTTATCCTGAAGATTTAGTTGCAATCAGTGGGAGGGATGGGACATAGAGAGCTTATGCCACCATAGCAGAGCTGAAATTCTCAACAACTCACTTCATGATGAGTAAACTGAGGCCCAGAGAGATGAACAATGATGGCAGCAATTCCTTGTGTTTGATGTAGACTTTATGGTTTACAAAGCACTTCCTCATATTACCCATTTCATGCTTACAATAATCTATTGTGAGGGTATAGTCTAATAATGCCACAGATTCCGGCAAGTTGCAATTTATGTTACAAAATTATGACTGTGCTTAAAATTTCATTTGTATTTCTCTCTGCTGTTTTTCTGGATTTATACAAGTAATATAACCCAACAGACAATGTAGGAGGACGTGGATTTGCAGCGTTAGAACATAAATCTGCAATTAAATAGAAAAATTTTGAGAGGTCTCAAACTGAGACCAAAAAAACACTAGACACAGACGATACTTTCCTTGAAGTACGCAAGGGTGATGGAAGGGGATGAACCCAAAAGTCATGCTAAGATGAGCTGCACTGATGTGAAAGAAAAGGAATTTGGATCAAAACAAGTAGAAAGTTTTGAGCTGAACCCCCTCATCCATATGCTGCACACACCAACGTAGAGGAAGCCAGGATATCAGGGAGAAGGGGGCTCTTTGCCATTTGTAAAAAGATTCTGTTTTTTAGCTTTACTCATGATGCCTTCCATTTTCATCCCACCTTTGTTTTTTCCAGAGCATTCTCACATGTCCAATCTTATTTCAGCCACATAGCAACATGAGATTGGCAAGACAGTCACTTGCTTTTCTGTATACAGATTCTTACTGCTGCCTTTACAAGTGAGAAACTGAAGCCCAGTGCATTTGAGTGCCTTACTCAAGGTCACACAGCTGGTTTGGAAATGAGCAGGAGCTTGGACTCTCACATAACATGAGTCAGGCAAGGTCTTCAACATGCAGTAAAGCAGGTTAAACACTCCAGATTGACGCATACATGACTATGTTCTAAACTCCATCAACTGACAGGAAAGGAATTTAAAAGATTTTAGCCCACAAGAGAAATGACCCTTTGGGGAGATATTAGCAGAGCAGAGATTTCAACAAATGTTTGAAAAATGGCAAAGGAATGGAAGTATGGTTTTGATGCAGCAAGCAGGAGAAACATCCAAGTTGCTAAAAAAAAAAAAAAAAAGTGGGGGAGAATATTAAAAAGAAATGAGACCACTTGCTGCGCAGAACCACAGCAAATCCATGACATAGTGGCACAAGTTATCAGAAGAGGCAGGATAGCATCTCAGAGCAGACAACCATGCGTGGTGCCAAGCCCACACACAACCTGATTAGAATCTTCCATCATTCTCCCACTCCTTGCAACCAGCCAGCTATACCTTCCCTACACTACTCCCTACCTACCCTCTGCACACAAACCAGACAATTCTTTTCTGGGGAAATTGATCCCAAGCCTCAGTGGTCACCACATTCTCTGTCGGAGGAGGAAGGTAGACATGAGTTCAAATGGGAAGATTAACTTGTGAAGGGTGGGACTCCCCAGTCTCTTTTCCCAATTCTGATTCCAGTAAACCACCATCCAGGCTTAACTCCTCAGGCAAGAAATGCAATGATCCTTCTCTAGAGAAACTGAATAGCTGGAAACACATAACAAACCCAAAAAATGGCAACAGCAAAAGCAAATAAGAACAAAAAACTCCTCAGGTATTGGTGGAGGGAATAATTAGGTCTCCAGCATCAAGCCTGACTTTCTGGCCACCAGAATCTACACAGGAAGGCCCAAGAGTCTACAACCCCTGTCCTCCTCCACACACACAACCCAGTACACACTGAGCCCTCCCACATTTGAAAGTGTCACTCTAGATCGAATGGACAGCCTAGGGTAACTAGACTTTTTTTTTTTTTTTGAGACAGAGTCTTGCTCTGTCGCCAGGCTGGAGTGCAGTGGAGTGATCTCAGCTCACTGCAATCTCTGCCTCCCAGGTTCAAGCGATTCCCCTGCGTCAGCCTCCCGAATAGCTGGGACCACAGGCACACACCACCACGTCCCACTAATTTTTTTGTATTTTAGTAGAGACGGGGTTTCACCATGTTGGCCAGGATGGTCTCGATCTCCTGACTTCGTGATCCACCCGCCTTACCCTCCCAAAGTGCTGGGATTACAGGCATGAGCCACCACACCCAGCCTAGGGTGACCAGACGTTTGAGGAAGGTCTCCAATAGGAGAGGGACCAAAATAGGCAAACAGAATATAGGAAAGCATGATAATCCGTACAAAAACCACAAATAATAAATATCCTCGGAGACAGGCAAAGTTATGCAATCCTTGAAACAAGACCAGGATGTTGCAAAGAGTTAAAGGGTGTATGTTGGGGTGGGGCTGGGGAGGGGAATCAGAACAATATAAAGAATTCTTAGAAACTGAAAACATAATAGCAAGAACGAATGAGTTGGGAAATGAAGTGAAGAAATTAGAGGAGAAAAAGAGCAAACTGATAAAGAGATGGACGAATGGAGAGAAAGTTAAGAAAATTTTAAAAATCAATCCAAGGGCCCTAAATGTGACTAATAGGAGCTCTAGAAGAACAGAACAGAAAAAACAGTAGAGAGGAAATTATGAATGACGTAATTTTCTCTTAACAAAATTTCCAGAACTAGAGAACACGAGTCTGTAAATTAAAAATGGTTGATCATAATAAAAATTAAAAGACCAATGCCAAGGCACCAGTGGAACTCATTCCATACCCCAAAGTACGGCACCTCAGCCTACTGAGTACTTTGAACTGAAGGAGGTGGGAAGGGCTCAGAAACAAGACTGCTCTGCCCTCCTCCTGCCTTTCTGCCTTCCTCCCACCTTTCTGTCCTGAAATAAATCGCAGAAATATTTCTCTCCTGAAATAAACCACAATTCCTCTTCCCCAAGGCAGGTCGTAGAAACGACCTTCCCTCCCCCAAAGCAATCCATAAAACCTAGAAAGCTCACTCTCCCTCCCTCTTCTCCCTTGAAGACCCTCATTCCAGAGGGGTTCCACCCCATACCCAGGAGGAAGGAATGCTACCCAGAGAACCAAGAAGCATCTGAGCAGACAGGCTTTGCTGGGCTTCCCTGCTCAGTCTGTTACTATTAGATCTTACACTTTTGTCCAATCCCATTTCTACACAGCTGTCTATTCTTCATTGAACCTAAGCATAAAAACAGTTTTCCCTGGGTCTTTCAGTCTTCATTTCTGAAAGTTCCTCTGTCACATAAAACTTTGATTAAATAAATTTGTTAGGCTTTTTGCTTGTTAACCCATCTTTTGTTATACGAATGTTGGTCATAACTCCTAGGATGGGTGACGAACAGGGATCACACCTTTCTGCCCCTGCAGCGCATTGTTGTGAAATTTGAAAATATCAAGAATAAAGGGAAAAATATTTTAAACTTCCAGAGAGGAAAAACAGGACACACACAAGAAATTATGAATCAGAATAGCATCAGACTTCTCAACAGCAATTACGCAAAGTAGAAGAAAATGACTTCATAATTCTGAGGAAAAATGATTTTCCAAATGAAATTCTATACTCAACCTATCACTAAAGTTTGAGTATACAATAAAGACATTTTCAGATGTTCAGCTCTCAGAAACTTTACCATCTTTATATTACTTTTTAGGAGACTGCTGAAGAGTAAACTATTCTAGCAAACCATGATAAGAAGACATTGGAACCACAAATACACACACACACACACACACAACAAGGGATCCATCCCCGAAGAGCTGCATGTGGGGTTCAAATATAGAGCAATGCACATGGATTAGGGGAAAACAACAAAGAGCTCCAGGAAAAACATTTTTAAGGGGAAACGGCAGAGTTGATTTGTTTGCATATATGGCAAATATTACCATGTATGTGTGACAGAAACATTGGAGGCATTTGTGGGAAAATGGCAATAGTTACACAAAAATGAAACAAATGAAAACAGGAGAAAAGTATCAGCTCCAAAAATGTACAAGGTAAGAGCCATGGCTGTAGTGTATTACTGGACTCAGCAGTTGGCAATACTTCCGCAGTCATAATATTCTAGCACTGATTATTAATTTAATCAAAATTTGTGGTGTTACTATTTGAGTAGTCTGAGGACTATGAAATGGGGATGTTTATGTAAGAGTAGGTCTTCATTTACTATAATAATAAATTAACAGGTGATGTCCAAACCAACAAACCAAAACCTTGTGGTATAAACATATTAGTTAGAAATATGACTATATTAGCCGGGCGGGTTGGTGCATATCCATAGTCCCAGCTACTCAGGAGGCTGAGGCAGGAGGATTGCTTGAGCCCAGGAGTTCAAGCTATGATTGTGCCACTGCACACCAGCCTAGGCAACACAGTGAGACCTTGTGTCTTAAAAAAATTTAAAAAATATATTTTTAAAAAAGAAATGTAACTATAAAGGCCTAAAGAAACAGCTAGATTCATGGTGGTTACCTCTGGGGTTCGGATTTGGGGTTGGGTGGGATGGGACAGAATAATGTAGTTTTTCATTTAAAGCCTTAATGCGTATATTTAGGCAAAATAAATATGGGTAAGGAGAGCCACTGCTTTCATCACACACAGGCATCCCTTAGAACTGTTCTCATCCCAGCCTCCCCACTGAACTTCTCCTTACAGGCTATGGAAGGGAAGGTACAAGCAAAAATCACAAGAGCGAATTCACTAAGAACTCTGTAGGGTACTCAGACCAAAGACAGCCCTACCTTGGAATCCCTCTAACATTGTACGCCCTCAAGTGGGGAACTGCTTCCTTGTGTACAGACCCTTTCCCAGCTGGGCACATCGAGGGCTCCAGCACATTAGGGCACTGTCCAGAGGGAGACTAAATACTGCAAGTGGACATGACTTCAGAGACTGCGCAGAGCAGGGCATGAGTCTAAATGGACGCGCTTACTGCCCACTGAACTTGCTCATAAGCACAGGCCAGGCATACCCTGCAGACTCCCAAATCGCTGCATGGCACTTTGCAGCCATGGATAACCTGTGTGAGCAGATGGGGTGACACAGGCAAGCTCACTGTCTTTCTGTGTGTGTTACCCCGTTGCTCTCTTGGGCTAGGGATCTAGAGGAGCAGACCTCCCTGAATGGGGTTCAAATGTGCCAGGTCACGCACCTGGCTTGGGAAGAGAGGCTCACCTAGGAATTCTCTTGCCACAGGCAGCCTTCCCAGATCCAATCAGGAAAAACAGAATGCTGAGCAACTGCTCAGGCCCCCCAGAAACTCCCACCTCACATTGTTCTATGAAGTCTGAGAAAGGGGCTGTGAGCAGCAGGCTAGGTCATGGCTGTCAGCTCCAGGAACGTGGTCTGAGCTTCACAGTTTAGGACGAACAAAGGATCCTGGGGAAATGAGTTCTGGGCTTTGGTGCCTGCTTTTCCCTATGGCCATGTCATCCACCTTGGGCCACTAGGCACATCCTCACCTTGAGCAGCCAAGGTGTGCTCTTGGTGCCTGGGTACCAAAGAAGAAGCTCCTATCACTTCCTGGAGGGCAGAGCAGCATTTCTGTGCCTCTTCCTCTCCTCTGGCTGTTCTGTTGTCACAATTGACAAGGGGAATTTTCCCCTTAAAGGTCATTTCAGTCTCTAAGACACCAGGGAGCCTTCATTTGTGCCACTGCCCTGATCTCTCCAGCCCAGATACTCCAAACCACATGTCCATCATTTAATGACAGATCTACAGATCCTCTTCTAAGGAAGGTCCCTTATGCTTTTCCATAGGTTGGTCTTTCCCTCTTAGCTCAACATTCCAAAATGGCAAGGACCAAACCTTAAACATCTAAAGTCCCCAAAGAACCAGCCCTAGCCCAAGTACCCATCTAGTACTCAATAAATATGACTTCACTAGCTATTTCAATCCGAAGGGCTAGCTTTATAAGGAAGCTGAAAATGTCATGTTGGAGGGGAGGAGGAAAACAAAGAAAAATCGACAGGTTCTTCAAAGTGCTTTTGAGAACCCCTCCTTCCTTTTCAACCCCTTTCTACCCCCATGCTTACTAAAAATACACAAGTAAGATTCTCTTAGAAGCCAAACATTTAGAATAACATATTTTCAGGAGATTGTTTTTTTCCCAACAAAGCTTGGATGCCTGTGCAGGTTGTAAATTTACAGCTGATGATTCTCTGCCAGAAGTTCTTTTGGGTGTTTACAGCTGTAAAATACAATCTTTAGGTGACACGCATTCCACTTCGTTCTCCCAGTCTGATTCTAGCAGTCTGCGTTCCTGACAACATAACTCATCACAACAATAATGAAATAACAAGAATATTTATTCAGATTTACACACCAACTTTCACCTAAGGATCCCTGAGCAATTTCAAACACAGCTGAAATAATTCCAAACTGTGTATCTCTCCAACTTTGATTTAGAAGCTAAAAAAGGATTCAGTCTGCCGTGTGTAATTCCTTGGCAAAAATCATATACTTCTCCATAAATGGAAACAGTGAATCTGGCTCTTTTTCAAAAATCTTCTCTCTCTTTCTTAAACCTTTTTTGTTGGGAAATAAGCCATTGCCATAACCTAGACCCCACCCAAGATTTTCTTATTTTGTGCTTTCAAGATTTTTTGCAAAAGATAAATATAATATATAAATTAAGTGCCTTTCTGCTTGGCAAGATTCAGTGAAACAACTTTTAATTGGGGTAACTAATAAACGGGAAATTCTAAATAATCTATAGTTTTAATCAAGTAGAAGCCCTCCCTCTCCCATTCCTTTATTTTTTTTCAACACTTGCGCTTTTATTTTTCTATGAATTATAGCTATTTACTAACTTTCTTAACTTCCTAACCAGGAGTTTTTTTCAAAAAATAAGGCCTTGCATCTGTATCACTTCTCTTTGTACACCAATATTTCTCATAGTGCCTTGCGCAGTGTGCAGATCTGTGATAAATTGTTTTTGTTTTTGAGACAGGGTCTCCCTCTGTCACCCAGGCTGGAGTGCAGTGGCACAATCCCACTCACTGCAACCTCCACTTCCCAGGTTCAAGTGATTCTCATGCCTCAGTCTCCTGAGTAATTGGGATTACAGGTGGGTGCCACCACACCCAGCTAATTTTTTGTATTTTTAATAGAGACAGAGTTTTGCCATGTTGGCCAGGCTGGTCTTGAACTCCTGACCTCAAGTGATCTGCCCACCTCGGCCTCCCAAAGTACTGGGATTACAGGCCTGAATCACCACGCCCAGTCTAAATTGATTTATTTCTGAATTGCATCCATGAGTTAAAATATTTCCAAAATAATATGACCACAATGTCTGCATTAGGGTACAAACGAAGAGAGAAAACAAGCAAATGTCCAAACCCTATCTTTCACCCCACTATCAGTGGTGCTACCCACCCTTATCACTGGAAACCAGATTACTAGGCCTAACTTCAAAGGCCTCAGAGCTCTTGCCGCACAGAACTAAAGGGAAATTCCTCTGAGATCTTGGATAACTTCAGCCCTACATCTGGGCAGAGAAAATGTTGACCTTCTTGGAAAACCTTGGCCTATAGTCATTCATTAAGTCTAAATTACGAATCCACTATGCATCAGACATTGTGCTAGGGGCTGAGGGTATAAGAATGTAAAGGGCATTGTTCTGCCCCCAAGGGACTTGTAGTCCAGGGTGGGAGATATTAGAGAAACAGATAAGAGAGATAAGATCAGGAAAACACTTTGTGTCATGACATAATCACCCATAAGACAGAGGTGGCTCCATCTGAACCCAGTCTGACCTCCCAACCACAGACTAGGCCATAGGCACATTAAAGACACCGGGCTCTAAACCCACCTGCTCACTTCCACCATGTTCAGTTCCCATCCTGTTGCATCACATGGGGGACCCTGCCTGTGTCTTGGTGTCCTCAGAGTGGTGATTTTGTTGCCCTCTAGGAGCTTTCTGGCTTCTTCCTTGGATGCCACCTTTCTGCTCCTTCTTGGATCCACACTCTGTAGCCCACAGGCTTGCTCGCCTTCTCTTCTTACTTTAATACTATGGCTAGATAGTATTTTAAGATACTAGCCTTTTTTCCTCCCTGTATTTATTTCCTTCCCCCAGTTCAAGCTGGTGGCAGTCTTGATACTCCATAACCTCAGGAAAGCATCCATCAGGGTCAAAACCAACAATAGCCAGCAAGTCCATCTGGCTTTTATTTCCCTGAAAAACAACGTTTAGCCCTTAAGAAGAGTTGGTGGTTTGGGGAGAAAGCGGGAGCTAATGTGAGAAGTAATACAGTGGGGGCTTCATCCTTTCTTCCCTCTTTCCCTTTTCCAGACTAACAAGAGATGTCCCTGGGTGAGAGGAGGGAGTAAGGGGAAGAGACATGCCAAAGGGTTGCAGAGAAGCCCATGCTCCTTTTTAGTCTACAGTGTTGACAGCAAAACCCCAGGTGGAAAAGCTGGGTGGAGTGCATGCCAGGCAGACAAAACCACTGGCAGCCTCACATGGCATAGCTATGGCAGAGAAGAAGGAATCCAGGAGGTTGGTGGCAGCCTTAGCAGTAATCTCCAAGATGGATGACCAAAGACCAGACCACCAATCTGCACTCTGAAGACTCCACACCACATAAGAGGAGGACAAACTCAAATCAGTGAAATTAGGTTTTCCCCAGACTAAAAAAAGGGGTGCTCAGCATGAAGTGAAGTTGACTTATAAGCCATAAAGATATGTGACATTTCCAACACACCTCAGTTGTGTGGGTGACTTATTCTGGCACCATACTCTTCCTGGAGGCACCCAACCATGCCCAGGTCTTTATACACTGTTTAATGCCAGATCTAAATCTCAGGTTTTGTTCTCTTTCTCTGTTAAGAAAAAGACCAATATTTTAAGCTGCTTTCTAAATATCTCATTTCAAACTTAGCATGTCCTTAAAGTGACTTTATCTTTTTGACTCTCCCTGCCCTACCCCACCAACTCATTTCTCTCCCCACTCTTCTCTTCCCAGGTAATAGCACTAGAGTCCATCCGAATTAGAAACCGCACAGATATCTGTAGTTCCTGTGTCTCTTTCCACCCAGCCCAGTCTATTCTACCTCAGAAATCTCATTCAAATATGGCCTTGTCCTTTCTATTACCTCAGCTATGCCCATTTTCCAGACCTCACTATCTGTCTGCCATGTTCATGAAACAGCTTCCTGTGTTTTCAGACTATCTTCTACACTATCCAAAGGATCCGTGATCCTAGATTACTTAGGCTTCCTAATAGAGAAAATCCATATTCCTCAGCAGAGAATGCAGGACTCTGTCTAAATATGGCCTCTGACTACTTCACTCCCCATCAACTCTTACGTGTGTCCACACTCACGCACACACACGAGACTTATCACCCTCCCGTGACTCAAGAGGTAACTATTGCTAAGCAATGGATCATGTAGCAGAAAAGGAAGCTGTGGTTGGGTCTGGATGCTAAGCTGGTAGAGCATAAGTAAGAAGGAGGGAAATAAGAGCAAGGAAGGGAAAGTCTTGAGATTTGCTTCTAGAATTTTCTTATGATGCAAAAAGAAAAACACAGGAAAGCCTGTCTGGGTGGAAAGAGAGACACACGAACTAGAGATATCTGTGTGGTTTCTAATTTGGGTGGACTCTAGTGCTATTACCTGGGAAGGGAAAAGTGGGGAGAGAAATGAGTTGGTGGGGTAGGGCAGGGAGAGTCAAAAAGATAAAGTCGCTTTAAGGATAAAGTCACTTAGGATAATGATCAAGGTGAATAAAAATTAAGCTTCTGAAATCTGTGAGGCTGCTCTGGCCAGCCTTCCAGGAGTCCTTGTGAGATGGGACAGGGACTCCTTTTTTTAGGGGCCTGTGGACCCAAACCATGGAAATCAAGAAAAATCCTGAATTCCTTCAAAAAATATACCGGGTATCTAGCTAGTCCCAAAAGTAAGTAAGCAACTTGTTAAACAAGAGGGGAATAGTAGTCCAAAACGACAGCGAAAAAAATTAAGAGTCCCGGAGATACTTGCTTTCCCTATAGAACCCAAAGATAACATTTTAGCATATGTCCCTGAGTTGTCTTTCAGAAACTCAGACCTCCACCAGGGACTCCCACCGAAGGATCCCCTGGCACACCGACCTCAGATACGGGGGAAATAAATACTAAACTTTAACCGTCATCCTTTATTCTAAGTTTCTTCCTGAGGGGCTTGGAAAAGGTCACTGCCTGTAGCCAGTTAACATTCTTTCATTGACCTCAAATTTTAAAACAAAGCTTTTCTTCCCCAACCAATCACAAATCAGAAAGTCTCTGAATCTACCTATGACCTGTATATCCTGCCCTTTCAGGTCTAAACCAATATGTAACCTCCATGTATTGATTAATAATTTTGCCTGTACCTTCTGCTTTCTTGTAATTTACTCCTGCTTTTAAACATCCTTGCCTGCAGTCGGCCGGGCGCGGTGGCTTACGCCTGTAATCCCAGCACTTTGGGAGGCTGAGGCGGGTGGATCACCTGCGGTCGGAAGTTCAAGAAAGCCTGACCAACAGGGGGAAACCCCGTCTCTACTAAAAATACAAAATTAGCCGGGGTGGTGGCGCATGCCTGTAATCCCAGCTACTCGGAAGGCTGAGGCAGGAGAATTGCTTGAACCCGGGAGGTGGAGGCTGTGGTGGGCCGAGATCGTGCCATTGCACTCTAGCCTGGGCAAAAAGAGCGAAACTCCGTCTCAAAAAAAAAAAAAAAAAAAAATCCTTGCCTGCAAGTCATCAGAGAGGTCAGGATTTGAGCATTCAGCTGTCTAGATCTCCTTGCTTGGCACCCCTGCAATAAAAGCCTTTCTTTTTATTGCTGCAAGCCTTGGTGCAGGTATCTGGTTTTACATTGCCGGAGGAAGGACACTAGTCACTTTTGTGGTGCTTGTAATACTGCCATTCTCATGGGATTTTTTAAGTACAAAAATGATAGTCGGAGGGGGAGTTTTCTGCAAACTTCAAAGTACTGTATAAAATAAATAAATATTCATTCACCTTTATCTTTTACAACTCAACATTTCTTAGAAAAATACTAGTCACAGAGGATCTGTCTTATGCAAAAAAAGAAATGCCAAATACTCATGATGGTCCAAATAATTTTTTTAGTGAAAGAATGTTGGGAAATGGCAGGGTATCCTTTACTGAGAACATGGGAATCCATATGAATTCAAAAACATTACACCACAGTTGTTATCGTCAGGGTAGCCCTGGTGTGTCTTGGCTGAATTTTTAATGTTCTATCTTTTTAATCTTGCATGACTCTCCTTAGTAAAGTCGCTCCAAAAGGAACAGAAACTTAATAAACATTTGAGGCTGGAGACTAGCTGTTTGTAAAACTCTGTCCATTAAGTAATTGTAGGTTAGGCTGAGTAAGGTGTTTTATGGAGGCTAAAATAGCTACAGTGAGGCCTCATTAAATATGTTACTGTTTTTATGGCCCCTTCAGCACAGAAAACAAATAACTTGTCCTTGTCCTCCAGAGACTGCCCTGTCCCCAAACCTGCTTTGCACTTGCCTTGCTTGTAAATAAGATGTCAAAGGCTGGGTTTACAAGGTAAAAGGGTGGAACCAGTTCTTTGTTGCTTACCAATGCTCTGATAACACATGATGAGGAATGATATTTTATACCAGTATTCTCCAAACTGTGTTCTGTGAGATGGTAACATATATTCTGAGAAAAAAAAAAAAAAAAACAAATGAAGGAGGCAGCCATGACAGGAGGCTCTTCCACGAGCAAATAGATTTGAAAAACAATCAGTTAAACAAAGGTAAGAAGTTTTCTTTCCTGCAGAATATTTAGTCTTTCATGGGCCAAAGTGCTTTGTGAATCTCCAAGAGGGGAATATCATACACAGAATGCCACCAAAAATATTCGAGCATAGAACTTTTTTTTGTAGAATACAGGGCAAAAGACACTAACGTTCCACAGAAAACAATTTAAAAGAGTCTGCTTTATTTAATAAAGCCGAGTAACCAATGACAACCAGTTCAATCGTTTCCAGAACATCGTATTTCTCATTGAAGGTCCTAAACAAGGGAACTCCTCCGCAAGCAATATCATTACAAGAAGCATGAAACAGAATCATCTGCAAATGAAGTTTTAAGTAAAACACATTAAGATTTCACTACAGCCTGAGGATCCATAATTCAATATCTGAAGTCATTGTTCCTCTCATTGAGTCTAGGAAACAAAATTGACAAAGGAGGCTGCCATGTTTTCTACACTTTGCTACAAGATGACAATCCTTACTAAAGCACAGGAAGAAAAATATGACACAGAAAAAAGCCAAGTATATGTGCTGTCCATATTTTCCCTTGCAATTATAAAAAGAATCATAATAACGCAAGCTTACTAAGTAAATTACTACAGCAAGAGCAGTCAGAGGGACCAAGAACAGAAGCCACATTGTGAAAAGCCTCCCACATGACTCCATGTTGTCATAGTGTAATGAATACTGATGGTGCCCCTCGTAGATCCCCTCTACCTGGCTGGTGAAGCTATCCCCCGGCTGCCATGAGTGTGGGTTGCCAGTGGCTCCAGAGGCTTCCTCCCAGGGGAGCTGCCCTGTGTAGAATAAGGATGGCCTCCTCCATTAGGTTACATCACCCATCCACCTCAGGGCAGCCTGTAAACAGTGACTGACACGGGATACAAAAGTCTGATTGACTTTCCTCAAGGTCTATGTGGTGGAATTCATGCCCCAGTGGTTCCCATGGAATCAGGCTAAAGCCAGCCTCCAACTGAGACCATAGCCTTGTTTTAGCTCCTTGTCTTGCCCTCGCCCACTTCCCTCATTCCCTTTCTCCTAAGACCCCTCCAATAAATCACATACAATTTGTTGCCTGTCTTAAGTTCTGCTCCTAGGGAACCCAGCCTAGGACATACAGTTAGAACTTTAGATCTAAAGAGACATCTTTTCTCTTAGCTATGATATGAACGGAGTTCGCCATGACCAGTCTTCTTACCTGCTTCAGCAACCGTTCCTTGTGGTATAATAAGAAGCCCTGGGTCTGTATTTCATACAATGTGCTTCTGTGGTATGCACATCACAGGTATTGGAATGCTTGCTAAAAAAAAAATATAGATCACCAAAAACAAAAATAGATCTCAGTCCTACTAAATCGGATCTCCAGAAGTGGAACCCAAGAATTATATTCTATGACAAGATCCCCAGGTACCTCTGATGTACACTAAAGTTTGAGAATGACTAGCAAGGGGCCATGGGTTAGCCAACATGTTCCTCTCCTGCACTGTAGTAACTAAGAGATACTCTCAAGGCAAACTAACTTGTCTTCTTATCTTCTGCCTACTGACATAGTCCTCTGAGAGAAAAGTATGAATGTCCAAGTGAAAATTTCCAACATGGTCTATAAAGGAAAAAACAAAACAAAACAAAACAAAAAAGAAACCCAACCAGATTTGTCTTAGCTAACGACAATTACTTCAAAATGTGAATTTCATTTTATTTCTTTAAAATTGGAAAATGTGATTTGAGATGACACTCTATGTAAGTTGCAGAAGTTATGTGTAATCATTGAAAATCAATTATGTCCAAGTACTTAGGAGTTACGGAAAGAAAGAAAATCTGAAAACAATTTTTCAAAGCATCATGCAGAAAAGATTTACAGTAGCTCATAAATGTCTAAATTACCACATTTATTCATCTCACAAAAGTTGACTGTTGCTTGAGCTTTTTACCTAAAAAGTCTCAGATCTCTAGATACACATTGATAAATATCACCGAATGCTGTGTTTTTCCATACCTCTAACAAGCATGTGACAGCCACAGCTGAACACAAGTACCTCAACCAGCAGGACAATCAAAATTAACCACAGGTATAAGTTAGTGACAGAAGATCAAACAGAGCTCTAATAGTAAACCTGCTGTCCACTATGGAACAAGACAGGTCGAGAGAATCAGAGGGTGGGCAGAGACGGCCTCCAGGGAATGATGTTTATTGAGCAGCAGTTGGTTCAAGCCTAGATTGCTTGGCAGGCAAACTCCTCTCTTCATTGTTGTGGTTTTGTTGAAGGTTGGGGGGAGTGTTTCATTTGTTTGTTTGGCTCAAGAAAAATAAAGTTGTCTTGATTCATGTCAAGCAGAGCAGGCGCCCAGCTCTTCACTGGCTGACACTTCTTAATGACCGTCTGGGCAGGGATCCCAAAATGAATCAGCCATCCGTGAAAGGCTCACCCACCCCTAGAAGATTCCTAATAATTATCGGATGCTTGGTTAATAGAGAATAACAGAACACACTTCTAATCAAAGTGAAGCACCTTTTCAAATCCCAGATGTCCAAAAAATTACCTGGTAGAAGGAGATTGGGTTGTTCAATGTGGTTTTCTCCTGAATATTAAAACCAAGGACAGTGTGATAGCAAATCTAAGTACAAAACTCAAAGATAAGTCTAAATCTGCAAGTTTTAAAAATATATTAGGACCAATATTCTTAAGAAAAGATATATCAACTAAAAAGCATAGCAAATAACATACTTCTTAAGGAACTCTACAGATAGTTTCCAGAACATGTAGTTTCTAAAGTTCACAGTGGTTCTAATGCATCATTTTTAAATAAACTCAAAGTTCCCTGAACAATGTATTATTAGAGTGGCTCCCTTTTGGGAGAAAGTATAATATATCATTCCATAAGATTACCAAGCAGATACCTGGGGACACCTTCCAAAAGTCAGCATCCTTACCTTGAATTTCATAATCAACTCCATTGGTGGACCACAGTGAACTGACTAGTGTCAGGCCTCTGAGCCCAAACCAAGCCATCGCATCCCCTGTGACTTGCACATATATGCCCAGATGGCCTGAAGTAACTGAAGAATCACAAAAGAAGTGAAAATGCCCTGCCCTGCCTTAACTGATGACATTCCACCACGAAAGAAGTGTAAATGGCCGGTCCTTGCCTTAACTGATGACATTCCACCACAAAAGAAGTGAAAATGGCTGGTCCTTGCCTTAAGTGATGACATTACCTTGTGAAAGTCCTTTTCCTGGCTCATCCTGGCTCAAAAAGCACCCCCACTGAGCACCTTGTGACCCCCACTCCTGCCCGCCAGAGAACAAACCCCCTTTGACTGTAATTTTCATTTACCTACCCAAATCTTATAAAACGGCCCCACCCCTATCTCCCTTCGCTGACTCTCTTTTAGGACTCAGCCCACCTGCACCCAGGTGATTAAAAGCTTTATTGCTCACACAAAGCCTGTTTGGTAGTCTCTTCACACGACGCGCATGAAAACTAGCATCAAGAGGATGTTGGCCATCTGAAAAGCTTGGTATTTTTAAACAGACACAACTAAAAGGAGAAAGGATTGTCTGAGATAGAGAACCTTGGAAATGGTAATGTTAAAGCAACTAACGTTCCAACCTCCTGCCAGTATAGAGTCCCACTGCCTTGACAGTTTCAGGGAAAGGAGGAAGACACATGAGACTGACAATTATAGCTCATCCTTTAACATTAATTCCTGTGGATACACAAGGACAAATCATCAAACTATCTATTTGACACGACTCAGAGAAGCACTAGGTTCAAATAACCTTGCATGGATCCATGAAGAACCAGCCTGGGAGGTAGTCCTTCTACTACAGGGTTGATCTACATGTTATGTAGATAAGGGAGGCAGAATTAGAGCTAATTTCCTCAAGAGATTCAAGTCTAGTCTACATGATATTCTCATTAATTACTTATCAAAATATGGCTTAACACCTAAATAGTCAAAGGCCAGACCGAAGCATAATTATCAGTGGCTTGGTGTCAGTCCAAGCACCTAGAGTATCATTAAAATGAAGGCTTGAATTACAATGCACAGCTTAGTCCTTCAGATGACACAAAGTGGGGTGGAGCTGTTTAGAAGTCATGGTATCCTAATTAAAACTACCTGTAATTTTAAAAATGGGAAAAGATGTTCAACTTCATTAGTCATCAAGGAAGCACAAATTAAAGCACATGTGATACAATTACATACCACAAGAATAGCTAAAATGAAAAAGACTGACAATACAAAATGTTGGTGAAGGTGTGGAGCAATAAGCACTCTCAAACTCATGGGGGTTTAAATTGGCCCAACCAGTTTGGAAAACTGTTTGGCAATATCTAGTAAAGCTGAGCATACACATACCTGATGACTCCACGATCCCATCTCTAGGTCTATACCCAACAGAAATGGGTACGCATGTTCACCAAATCACTTCCACCTTTAGGCTATTGTAAAGAGTGCTGCTATAAATATTCTTCACAGAATATTCAAAAGTTGAAAAACAGGCAAAACCAATCGATGGTGTCAAGAAGTCAGAATAGTGATACTATTGGGGCAGGGAGGGAAGGTTGCTGATAATATTCTGTTTCTTGATCCAGACATTGGTCTGTTCACTTTGCAAAAAAAAATTTTTTTTTTGAGACGGAGTCTCGCTCTGTTGCCCAGGCTGGAGTGCAGTGGCACAATCTCGGCTCACTGAAAGCTCCACCTCCCGGGTTCATGCCATTCTCCCACCTCAGCTTCCCATGTAGCTGGAACTACAGGCGCCCACCACCATGCCTGGCTAATTTTTTTTTGTATTTTTAGTAGAGACAGGGTTTCACCACGTTAGCCAGGATGGTCTCAATCTCCTGACCTCATGATCCGCCCGCCTTGGCCTCCCAAAGTGCTGGGATTACAGGTGTGAGCCACTGCGCCTGGCCCACTTTGCAAAAATTTATTGAACTGTCTACTTATAATTTGCATACTTATAATAGTATTGTATTCTATATGATATGGTTGAATTTTGTCCCCACAAAATTATATGTTGAAGCCCTAATCCCCAATGTGATGGTATTTGGAGCCAGGACCTTTGGGAGATAAATGGGTTTAGATGAGGTCATAAGAATGGGGCTCTCATGATATGATCAGTGTCCTTATAATAAGAGACACCAGTGAGCTTGGTCTCTGTCTTTCTGCCATGTGAAGACACAGCAAAAAGGCGACTGTCTGCAGTCTAGGAAGAAGGTGCTCATTGGAACCAAATATGCCAGCACCTTGATTTTGGACTTCCCAGCCTCCAGAGCTATGAGAAATAAATTTCTGTTGTTTAAGCCACATAGTCTAGGATATTTTGTAAGAGCCCGGCAAAAGGAGGAAGCTAGGCATGTGTGAGGCCAACTTCATCGTTTTCTTCCTATAATCAAATTGGACACAGGAAACTATTTCCTTATAAAAAGAGAATTGAAAGAGGCAATATAAGTTCCCCCAAGTCATTTCTCCTTGATTATTTGGGTCTGTCAAGTGAAGTACTTACAGTTTTAATGGCCAGACAGTGCTTACAACTTTAGCTGTGTTTTGCCTGTGTAAAGACAAGTTTGGTATTCAACGCTAAGACTAACAAAGTTATAGAAAAATGCATAAGTGCAATTTTAACTCTATTAGAGATGCAAACCTTTGGGAACATGGATATGTGTTTTCATCTATTTTAAGTGTGAAAATGGAATGTGATTAAGAACAACCACGCTGTTAGATAATATGCATCTTTAGAAATGGACCTGTGATAAGCTTTTAGTGGTAATTTAGTAACTAGCTATAAATATTGACCATAAAACTTAGCAGAGCATCTCAGAATGTTTTTACTTATTAATAATGAAAGTTTATAGAGCTCTTTCTGGAATGGTTGTTTGGGCCCAGAATCTAACTTCACACCACTCTTTGGTCTGTGTCTGCCTGAGGCAGTGATTCATCTTAGACATCCTCTGGAGACCCCTCCAACTTCTGTGGTTCTGCAATAAAGAGATAACCTACAAGAAAGAAATCAGCATGCAAAGAAAACATCTCCATTGGAACACTTGTTCTGGTCTGGATTCTCCAAATTATCTTTTCCTAGGAATTCAAGACTATTGTTCCTTCTTAAATCAGGAAAAAGAATATTTAGGTAAAAATCTCCTACCCTTCCTAATCTCCACAAGAGAAAAAAAAATTAAACAATTTTTCACTCTGATACTGAATCAAGAGTGGTTAAAAGTAGTAAATTACTAGAGAATCTTATGGCTGTACAGAGCCACAGTAAAATAATCAGCAAGATAAGAAAAGAGAAAGAAAACGATCAACAGAGAGAGAACCAAGGAGATTCCAGGTAAATAATTTTCATTTTTTTAGGATCTTGGCCTGAGGCATTTTTGTGAATTTTAGATAAAGATATTCAGCCTCTGCAGAAACCTTTAATGAAACACCCAACCCAACAATAATGTATTTTCCTGCTGTGGCAGAAGACTGCAGTTCCATTTTCCAATGGTCATGATCTATATTTCTGTACAAGAAAGAGGGCCAAATAAACAGGATTTTTCCATAAGGCAATTAAGGTAGAACATGGATTAGGATGAAAATAAAATGACTCTTCATCTTCTTTTATGTAAATATTTTTCCTAATATACCACCTGCTGGAAGCCCGTGGCAGAATATGATTACAAGAACACAACCGTGAAGCAATTTTCTGAATTCCTGAGTAATTCAGTCAAAAGTGGGACAGCCCTTGAGTTATCCAAGATGTTATCTCAAACCACTGCTCTGCCCTACTTTTACAGACATGCCCCAGAAATTTCTATGTATCCATTTTTCTATTCAGTGAGATAAAGTCCTTTGGTTTCCTCACTGAGTCTGAAATTGAATCAGTTAACAACCTTTCCACTGCCAAGTCTAAGTCCTCTTGGATCTCCTCACCCTCTCACCTTCATGCTGACCAGCCCCATCAATCCTGCTGCACACACATGCACACGTGACACACTAAAATATGCCTTTGAATAGGCGCCTCTCCCTGTGGGCAATGCCCTGTTTCCTCCTCTGTGCTCACTCAAATTCTAGGCCTTCAAGACAGAACTCAAACACACCTTCTCCAGGTAACTTTGCTAGATGAAACCCACTGCGCTCTCTCTCTCTCTCTCTCGGGGGGGGGGTGCGTGTGTGTGTGTGTGTGTGTGTGTCCTTCTCTTTCTCTCTTTGAGACAGAGTGTCACTCTGTTGCCCAGGCTGGAGTGCAGTGGCACAATCATGACTCACTGCGGCCTCGACCTACCCAGGCTCAAGTGATCCTCCCACCTCAGCCTCCCGAGTAGCTGGGACTACAGTCACACACCACCAAGCCTGGCTAATTTTTGTACTTTTTGTAGAGATGGTGTTTCGCCATGATTCCCAGGCTGGTCTTAAACTCCTAGGCTCAAGTAATCTGCCCTCCTTGGCTTCCCAAAGTGCTGGGATTACAGGTGTGAGCCACTGTGCCCAGCCTTCACTCCACTCTCTTAACACATAAAAATCAAGGTCAAATCCTGTGAAAGTAAATTCCAGGTATTTGGCTGTGCTAGACTTTGGTTCTTTTTAACATTGCTTGAAATAAAGCAACTTTTATGTGAGCATTTGGTTCTTGGTTCTCCTAGCCCCAGCCTGTATTTCCACGGCTACCTACCCCCGACCCCGACGCCCCACACACACACTCAAACACACACACACACACAACAGGTTGATCCAGGGCAGGAGTCTCCTTGATTATTTGGCAGCATTTGTTCCTTGCGTTTCCCTCTATCCTTCCTAGGTGAGCAAGAATACTGTTTTTTTGCACTATAGTTATTGAACAAATAACTGTAAATAAATGGCAAATTTATTTACAGTTAATTTGCCATCTATTTATAGTTAAATAAATAAATTGGCAAATAAATTTTTGCCATTTTTTTGATAGCTAGAGATAAAAGGACATGGAAACTAAACTGCCCACATAAATACTTGATCCAGTAGGCACCTAAAATGTCAACATCAATGGTTTTCTTGAGGGTGACTATCTTTGGAAGTGGGAGCTGGAGTGGGAAG
This sequence comes from Pongo abelii, assembly GCF_028885655.2. Lineage (NCBI taxonomy): Eukaryota > Metazoa > Chordata > Mammalia > Primates > Hominidae > Pongo > Pongo abelii. Next base: position 88,580,630 of record NC_071990.2, on the reverse strand, counting down.
GATTTTAATTAATCTACATATGGAATTACATAGCATTTTCATAAATCGCTGCTTGATTTTCCCCATGGATCAAAGACCAGGGAACCATGAGGATCCTAGTTCTCTGACCCATCAGCCTGGAGATGTGTCCTTTGGTCAGGCTGCTCCTTCATCCCCTACCAGAGTTTGGTTGTTGTTGTTGTTTTGTTTTTTTAATCTTGTTGCATACCAACCCGACCAGAGTTTCTTGTCTGTGAATACCACAGAAATAACTGCAGGAATGTTTTTGTGTGCCCCTATCACAGCATTTACCCACTGTCATGTGATGATTTATTCATATGTCAGTCTCCCATGATTAGAGTTGCCAGAATTAGCAAATTAAAATACAAGATACCAGTTTAATTTATATTTCAGATCAATAATGAATAACTTATTAATATAAGTATAACCTGAATATTGCATGGGACATACTTACACTTTTTAAAAATATTCATTGTTTATCTGAAATTCAAATTTTATACTGTATTTTATCAGTTGTCCTATATTTTAGCTGGCAACCCTATCCACAACAGACCGGGATCATCCCTTTACCTGCCACACCCACCTTATGCCATGTCTTGTGAGCACCTCAGAAATGATTATCTTGGATGTATGTAAATAACTTTCTTTTTTTTTCTCAAGACTGAGTTTCACTCATATCACCCAGGCTAGAGTACAATAGCACAATATTGGCTCAATGCAACCTCCACCTCCCTGGGTTCAAATGATTCTCCTGCCTCAGCCTGTAAAGTAGCTGGGATTATAGACAAGTGCCACCACGCCCAGCTAATTATTGTATTTTTAGTAGAGATGTGGTTTCACCATGTTGGCCAGACTGGTCTCGAACTCCTGACCTCAGGTGATCCACCCACCTCAGCCTCCCAAAGTGCTGGGATTACAGGCGTGAGCCACCGCACCCAGCCTATAAATAACTTCCATTCAGAGTTTAAATGGCATCAAGTTGCACTGAAAGTTAAATTTGCACAATAGAAAGCACAAAAATAGTAAATGTTCATTTAGCCTGACTTTTAGCATGAGTAGATCCAGCTAAAAAGAAAGATGATGTTGTTTATAAAGAGTAAATGAGGGGCCAGGCATGGTGGCTCATGCCTGTAATCCCAGCACTTTGGGAAGCCAAGGTTGGTGGGTCACTTGATGTCAGGAGTTCTAGACCATCCTGGGCAACATGGTGAAACCCCGTCTCTATAAAAAATACAAAAATTAGCCAGGTGCAGTGGCATGCTCCTGTAATCTCAGCTACTTGGGAAGCTGAGGCAGGAGAATCACTTGAACCCAGGAGGCAGAGGCTGCAGTGAGCCAAGATGATGCCACTGCACTCCAGCCTGGCAACAGAGACTCTGTCTCAAAAAAAAAAGAGTAAATGAGAACATTTGCCCACTTTGAACAGCAGCATTCATCAACTGATTCCTTCAACTCACATCATAAGGATATGTAGAACCAATGGTCCAGGTCAGAGGGCAACCACTGTCAGGCATGCAACAACCTACACTTGTAGCTTTCCAGACAGACAAAGCTTCATGGCCTCATTTCCCACAAGGCTATCTTATCTTCCTTCCTCCTATCCCAAAATGTTGTTTGTTGATACAAGTCATATTTCTCAAAAAAAAAAGGAACATGAGAAACAGGAAAATCTACCACCACAGAGTTGGAACAAGATAAGAGAAATAAGCTGTCTAGATTCTGGTTTAGCAATGGAGAAAGGAATTAAGAACCTGATATATTTCATAAGTGGAAAGATGAATACAGAGTATAAAGAATTAGAAAAGTTTCTTGAAAGCTGAAATACACACTAAAAAAAGTACATAATACAAAGCAAAATATTCAAGGCTGTAGAGATCAGCAAATACCTCTTCATTGTGAAAATACATTTTTATAGAATTGTGGATCAAAGGTTTCTTCAGGAGGACTTTACTAATTTTTCAGATACCTGAGCCTTCTTGTTAGTAAATCTGTTGTCCTAACAATCCATCTTTTGTATTGTTACTGAGAAAAAGCTACTCTTAAAATTCAAATGTTTTATATAAGTTGGCTGGGCATAGTGGCTCACACCTGTATTCCCAGCACTTTGGGAGGCTGAGGAAGACAGGTTGCTTGAGCCCAGGAGGCTGAGGTTGCAGTGAACCAAGATGGCGCCACTGCACTTCAGCCTGGGTGACAGAGTGAAACTTTGTCTCAAAAAAAAAAGAAAAAAAAATTGCTGGAAAAAAATGGTCTTCAGAAAGCAGAAAGAATAAACCTATATAACTCACTATTTAGAACCCATTAAAACATTGTTTATTTCCCTTTTAAAAAATTAGTATGTATATCTAGGAAGGGAACATTAACTGGCATGTGGAGGAGCATGGATTATATACCAGCCCTTCTTCTAGTAGCTGCAAATCCTTGAACAGGTTTTTTCACTTCTATGGCACTGTCTTTAAAATGGAGGTATGATACTTATCCATTTGGGGCGGACATCAGTTAACATCTATGGAACACCCAGCATGATTTCCACAATGTATCTATTTCCTTACTCATTCACATTGAAGTGCCTCACTGTCATGATCATGATCGTCATCATCATCTTTATCAATTTCAGTTATTGATTGCCTGCTATGTGCAAATCGCTTTTCACACATAATCAAGCATGGTTGATCAAGCATTCTAGTCCCTATTTTGTTGATTCTATAGGCCCTGCCCTGTTTATGATACTATATTGCCTCTAGAATAAAAATTCTTTCATGTAAATCCCTTCACTTCAGCATTATACTCTCTCTGTATTTTGGAGAGTCAGAGATTTATTGACATTTAATAGCAGCAAAGCCAAGGCCTTCAGAGGTGTGACAATGAACCACACTCTCTCCTGGAAATCAAGTGGTAAATTCTCAGTCTTCTGAATTTCATTGAAAGAGAACCTCCCCAAGAACAAGGGAGAGAGTTGCTCAAATCTAGGCCCTGCTGATGGAGACAATTCTGGGAGTAGGGAGGACAGCTCAAAGAGGAATGGCATCATCGTAAATGACTAGGGTCCAGGAGAAGAAATGGACTGGTAGCCTTGACAGTTGACCTCCAGCTACTACAGGAAGTGTTTGCTTTCTTCTCCTGGGCCCTAGTCATTGCCAGCACAGTGGCTCATGCCTGTAATTCTAGGACTTTGGGTGGCCGAGGCAGTGGATCACCTGAGGTCAGAGGTTCGAGACCAGCCTAGCCAACATGGTGAAACCCCGTCTCTACTAAAAATGCAAAAATTAGCCAGGCATGGTGGCGGGTGCCTGGAATCCCAGCTACTCGAGAGGCTGAGGCAGGAGAACCACTCGAACCCAAGAGCCGGAGGTTGCAGTGAGCCAAGATCGTACCATTGCACTCCAGCCTGGGCAACAGAGCAAAAACTCCGTCTTAAATAAATAAATAAATAAATAAATAAAATAGTGTTTAGGCCGGGCACAGTGGCTCACACTTGTAATCCCAACACTTTGGGAGGCTGAAGTGGGTGGATCACCTGAGGTCGGGAGTTCTAGACCAGCCTGGACAGCAAGGAGAAACCCCGTCTCTACTAAAAATACAAAAAAAAAAAAAAAATTAGCTAGACTTGATGACAAGCACCTGTAATCCCAGCTACTCAGGAGGCTGAGGCTTGAACCGAGGAGGCAGAAGTTGCAGTGAGCTGAGATCGCGCCACTGCACTCCAGCCTGGGCAACAGAGTGTGAGACTCCATCTCAGATAACTAAATAAACAAACAAATAAATAAAAAAACAAATAAATTTTAAAAAAACTCTGTAGTTCAAATCTTTTAAAAATCAATGTATTTTGTTTCTCATTTGAAACCACCTGTTTCAGAATCTCAAAAATCGTGCCCCCAAACTTATTCCTCAGACGTGCTCACAGAGGTGCACAAAAATGTTTAGACAAGGACATTTTTTTTTCTAAGAGGAAAAGATTAGAAAGAATCCAAATGTGCACCAATAGGAAACTAGCTAACATATTGCTTATCCATTACAACAAAATATTCTGCAATGATGAAAAAGAGTGGAATAGGTCTCTATATGCTGATAAGGAAATATTTCAGAGTCTAAGATGGTACCTCTGTGCAAATTGAGAAAAGGTGCCCTCTTCCAGGCAGGCCAGGCCCTGCCAGAGAACACAGTTTACTGAATTTCAGCTTCCATTCTCCCCTCAACCAAGTGCCTGTGCACAACTACATGTGACAACTCTGCTAAGACCTATTAAAGGGGAAGAAGGGAGGTGGGTATAATTTGATACCATGTGTGTGTTTCAAAGACCATACACAAAAATATTAAATATATATTTTTATCTTTAAAATATTTCTGGAAGAACACTCAAGAAGCTGGTAACAATGGTTGTCTCTGGGGAGAGAAAATGAGGGTTGTGGGTGGGAGATGACTTTTCACTGTATTCTCTTTTGTACGTTTTTTACCATGTGCATGTAACTTTCTCAATTAAAAAAAAAAAAAAGAAAGTTCTTTTATTTTCTAATGGCATACCCAGAGACTATTGAGGCCAAGGGCCATGGCTACTGCTGCTATGCAACCTGTCCTGCCACACACCTGGACCTCTCAGCAGCCAATATGTGGTGTCCTGGCCCAGTTCAGCCCACGTGGCTTCCATTTATCTATGTGAAGTACAGATTTTCTAAGGCATATTTTTTTGATGGAACATACTTTGCTTTTATACATTCTTCAACAATGGCAACACATCTCCAAATTATTTTCACTAGGCACTTTTCCTTTTAGCCCAGTACCCACCCTGATGCAAACCAGCCATGAATTCTTGTTTTACTTCTGCCAACCACAGTGGGAAAATAACACGCCTACACCAATGTGTGCAGCAGTCGCTGAAAATTGGTGCAATGGCAGGTTCCTAGCTAACATCTGTAGATTGTGTTTCTAGCATCTTGCTTCTGGCACAGGATAAACCACTCTGAAAAGTGTTAATCAATAAAAGTCAAAGGTTCCCAGATCCCCGATTAAGAAGTGCCCTTGATATGGTCCATTTGCTAGCAGCATCATCCTAGGCAAATTCCATGCACACTGTATGTCTCATAGAAAATTGGTAATACTGTAATAATCATACTTCCCTCAGAGGATTAGTGTGATGGTTTAATGAAACAATGCATGTGCCTCACATAGTAACCACCCAATAAATGGTTTGCTCTTGTGGCTTTTGTGGCAAGGTGGTTGTTATATGATTGGAGAGATGAGACTGAAACAATTACATGATAAGTAACAACATCTATTATCACCTGAACAATCTGCACTTACCAAATGTGATCTCATATGGTACATTATCTTTAGTAAGTACAACAATATTTGTCCTTTGAGCTTTAAAGTAAAGTACTTTTAAATATAATGCCATGTCCTTTATGTTGGTGCTTGGTTACGGTTTTTGCTTAATTATAAAAGCTACCCATATTAAAGTTTGGTGGAAGGTAAAAAGTACACAAAAAGAAAAGATCATCATTTCCAATCCCACTCCAGAAAACCACTATTAACATTTTAGCATATTTCCTTCTAGTCTTTTTTCCATGCATTTTAATAATTGAGATCGTATGATATATATACTTTTCTATCCTTTTTCCTGTTTAGCATTTTATCCTAAATATTTCTCCATATTATTAAAAACTCCATCAATATTATAATTTTAATAGGTGGTTAGCATTCCATTGCATTTATTTATTTCACAAATATTTATTGAAAACCTATTATGTGTTAGACACTCTCTTTGATGCTAGAGCTACTATAGTGAATAAAACAGACAAGCTCTCTCTTCCCATGAAGTTTCTGTGTAGTGTTAATGGTTGTGGTACAAATTAGAGTAAATTAAGGAGAAAATGGAGGTAGAAAAGTGGAGGCAGTGCTTATGGACAGTGTTTTCAAGAAGGTTAGCTGTAAAGCAACTGTAGCTGGAGGAAAAGGAATGGTTAATGCTGTACCTAATTTTACTCAATTATTGCACTGGGGAAATACAAATGTGTATTTTAGATGATCTCTTGGGCATTTTGGTAACATTTCAAATTGAGTTTTTAATAAAAGTTGCTAGTGTCATTCCTAAGCTGGTTTTGGTGAGTCTATTGCGATTTTCATGTAGTAGCTGCAATAATGTCATGGTCTTTAACACTGCATAAGCAGAAAAATGAGCTTAAGGGCCATAGCCACTAAGTCCTAATGCAGGATTCTCCTCTGGCTATCATGTTATTACCTCACAATAACCATTCATCTCACCATGGGGAAGAATTTGATAGAAACCCTCTCTACCTTGGATCTCATCCAATTATTTTTGGTGTGTTTGTGTGTTTTTTAAGGCAGGGGAGAAGGAGTATTGTTCTTACAGAGTTTTGTACTAGAAATGTTTTCTGGTTCCTTCCCATACCCTCTCCTATGAGAAACAACCTGCTCATAGCCCTGTTAAGGAATGGTGGCCATGTTTTTAGCACATGGCCCTACCATTCCTCCACCGCAAAACACACATACACCCACTGACCACACTTGACTGAACCTAGTGTAGATGCTGACACAACAGCAGTAATCAAGGACCTATGAACCTGAACGGCTTGACTTGAAAATTCGATTCCTCTCTTAATTGGAGTTGGAGTGACAGGGGCAAATGGCAGTGACAGTAGAAACTGAAGTAGAGTCAGAATTAAAGAGGCCTTAGACATGGAAAGCCACAGTAAGCTGGAATTCTGGAAGGCTGGGAACTTTGACTAAACAGGATCAACTGACCTAGTAGAGAAGAAGCACACAGAGATGTTTATATTGACGTAGAGACACTGGAAGATTAATTCTGAAGCTTCCAAACTTCCCGAATGAGGCAACTAAAATGTTAGCTAATACTTTGAAAAATGATTTAAATGCATCAATGAACTGGCATAAAATAAAGGACTCTACAGTTGCCAAAATATGATCAGATCAGGAACCCTGGCTGATAAGTGAAAATCAAAGCTGGCTTTCATCCTGAAAGTTTCTGCCAATCCCTGGAGGATCTGAGCTTCTGCTTTGAGGGGTTGCACAGAGATATAGGGACCCATCCAAGATGGGTAATCTAAATGATGACCTCCCACATAGTGTTGGAACCCAGAGGTCTACACCTCTAGTGTTTAAGTGAATGAGAAAGAGACCCTGATCTACAGAAGGTAGCGGCAAGGAATTACGTCTCTCTTGATCTCAGTGCTGAGCGAAGATTAAACCATCTCTTGTGTATATTCAGAACCACAAGCTAGTCCTCACATGGCTTGCAATCCAAATGCTATCGGTGTAGTCTGAAATACCTTAAGCACAGAATATAATTCCTAGAGTGCCTAGGTTGGTAGTCTCAACTTCAATCTAGGTCTCAAAGGATTCCACAGATAAAGTTCCAAAAGAATAAGCAGCTCTCAGGCAAAAATCACAAAAAAAGAAAAACCCACAGACACCATGAGAGAAAAAAAACCCATGTAACACTTGAAAAAGAATCTTCTTCACCCTGCAGTCCCTGTCCTTGGACAGCCGTGAGATTCATTTTAATGATGCAATAAAGTCTTCCCTTATTTGATAAATTTTACAGAAATTTTGTTCTTAAAAAAATTCACAACTCCCTTGTTATCAACTTTTGTTTCTAAACAGTGGCTGAGAGCATAGATCTCATCAGCAGCAGTAGCAGAGCTCTGCTGCCTTGACTTGCCTTTATCTTTACTGTTACTGCATTGGTTTCTGAGCCTCATGCTGCAACCTCACTCCTTTGTCATCATCAAGTGCCAATGATCTTACGCATCTCTCTTTGGTATCTATTTGAATGACACACTGGATGAACAAGAGGAGCTTACTGTGTCCTACTGGGACTTGATTGCAGAAGAAACGTATTAGGAGACTCTTGTGGGAAATCTAGCTTATGCTAATCAAACCCAATTTGGATGATTGTAAATGCCTGGGAATTAAGGAGAGTAAAACCAAAGAGGCAAACGAATGGCCAGCTAATTCCTCAAAAGGGTTGAATGTAAGAAATAACCAGTCTTATCATTTTTAGACACAATGGGAAATACTCCATAGCCAAAAGTCTGGTCTATGCAGATAAATCTTCCACATAAAGGTGAATAAAGCAACCGTTAACCAGCTTTAAAAGACATTATATGGCACTATTACTAAAGACGGCATTTTGTAAACATGTGCTCTCCTTCCGGGAATGATCACACTGTTTCAAATCCCTAGGCCTATAGACGGGGATAAAAATGTCTTTGATTCTCCAGAGAACTCTATGTTGGCTGGCCGCCAGCTGCTGCTAAGACTGGTTTTTCTTGAAAGTTTCACCAGCACTTTGGTTTGTTTTCCTGTTAAACAAGCAAACCACCTGGTTGTTGACAAGACTCTGATGGTAAGACTTCCAGGTGAGTGGCAGGAAGACAGAGGAACCAGAACTCCTGACCTTGGTCTCAGGCTACATTAACACTTTTTGGCTAATACAATTAATCACAGAGAAAGAAGATGCAATCGGGAGCTAAAGCCTATGCCTTTTTAACCTTTTCTCTTTACTCTGTGAGGAACTATTTTGAGCTTAATTAGACTTTTATCTGGAATGCTCGGTTGTATGACCCTTTCCTTGCTCTGCAATGAGCCAGCCATGGTACAATTATTTCCTGTGAAGGTCAGGTATACAGTGATATTTGAAAACAATTCATCATTAGGCATTAAGGAAATGAGAAGAGCATTTCAATTCCTCCTTTCCTTGTTTAGAAAATCATTTTCAATTTCAGATTAAGTGAAAATTTAAGATCTAGTAGTGGTGATTTAAGGTCTAGTAGTAGTCAAAACAGTAAGTCAGGTATGCAACTACTGCAGATGAGCTTGGAGAAAATTAATCCAATCTGAACTCTACAAAATCATTTTGGAACTGGGGCATTGAGGCTATCCAGGAATTATTTAATATCTCAATTGATATTTCAGCAAAAGACCTTTACTTCTACTTTCTCAACTTGCTTCATTTGAAAAGGTATTTTTTTTAATGCTACTTGGAGTTTAGCCTTAGTAACTTCTGATCAAGCCAATTATAGTAGTTGACTAATTTAAATCACCAAGTATTTATTGAACATCTGCATGTTCAAGGCATTATGCTGTGACAATTAAGCCAAATGTCAAGCAAAAGGAGGCATCTAAAATCAGTTGGATTTCACAAACTTCATCACTGAGGGTCTCAAATAAAACATGATAATATTTTTAATTTTGTGAATTCTGACAGTTTAATTGAAGGCTTCTTATCTAATATTTATCAGAGAATATACTTTACATCTTTATTCATTATGCAATATTTATCTTACTGTAAAACAAAACGCCATCTTTGTCCTCATTATCATCAATAACAATCGACTTTTACAAGGTGCCCACTGCCTACAGGGCACTGTGCTAGAGAAATACAGTATCATAAAACTGCTACTTTCACAATGTTATTTAGGTTGGTGCAAAAGCAATTGCGGTTTTTGCAATTTAAAAGTAATGGCAAAAACCACAATTACTTTTGCACCAACCTAATACAATCTAGTGGAGGAGTCAAAATATACAAGAGGGTATTGGGAGAATCTGGATACAGAGTGGAAATACAAGGAGTTCTTTGGTATGTTGAACCGTGCTCTGTACCCTGTCAGTCATAGTGGTTACAAGAACCTATGTATGCATGTGCAAAAACTCATAGAACTGTAATCAATAAAAGTCAACTTTACTGCTATAAAAAAATTAATTTTCAGTACGTAAGAGGAAAGCAGAAGCAGATTTCCCATAAAGCTAACAAAGCTAAAGCTTCAGGGCTCTCACAAGCACATCTCCTTTCAAAGCCTGGTACCTATTTTATATTCTTTGTCATAAAGAGAGACTTTATGAAAATGTGAAGTGTTTATGCCACACTCCAAAATGTTTAAGCCTCAGGACCTATAAAACTTGGATTCACTCCTTGGAGGTATGACTCTAAAGTAATTAAATTTATTTCCATAGTTGAATATAGAGAAAGGTAAATAATAGGATGAGGCAGCAAATGCTGAATGCTGGGAACTCAGAAGAAAGAATGATGACCGAGGACCAGGAAAGTCAGTGGGATTTGGATTGGGTCTCAATAATAAGTAGTCTGACTCTATTGTTAATGTTTGACTGCTGAGAGCTTTCAGCCCCGTTATAGCTATATGCCTCCTGCCCCACATCTGGGCAAGCCAATAAGAAACTTGGCTTGCCCAGAGAAACCCCTCCTTTGCTGTTGGCAGTAAATTCAAACCGCACAAGCCCCAGCCTATGTGGGAACTTTAAACCGAACCCCACTCCCTAATCACAATAAAATCCAAGCCAGTCTACTTTCCCTGCTCTCTCAATGCATTTTTGGACTAGCTTGGGAGCCTTGCTTGCTTTCCATGCAAAGCCTCATTATGTGAGTAATGAACCTTTTCTGTCCTCTTGGTAAGTATGTGGCATCATCAATGTTGACATTCAAACCAAATTTTGGATGGGAACCAAATATTGGGTAATGGATCCAGCCAGCGCTGTTTTTATAACAGTCTTGAAAATTGATATAATTTAGATGCAAAAAGAACAGGACATTTTAGGGAGTGAAATTGCTTATGCAAAGATATGAAGGAAAAATATGAAAATCGTGTTTACAGGGTAGGTTAATTTGCATACAAGAGTCAGAAGGATGGTGATAAGACCAAAGTGGTAGGTAGGGGTCATTGAATAGGATGAGAAATATGGATTTTATCATTTGGACAGTAAGAAATACTAAAGAATTTTTATGAATGGGGAAACAACAGGGTCACATAGGTATTCTAAGATTGTCTATCTAGTTATGAAATGTAGAATGGCTTGGAGGCAGGGAGGTCAAGATAGAAGAAAACCAGTTAGAAAACTGTCTTATTATTCAAGCATAGGATGTCAAGAGCCTGGTTGTTGTGATGCCAATGGAATGGAAAAGCAGGGGTTAATATAAAAATATAGTGAAAGATATTTCACTATAGATGTATATCTACAGTATAGATGTTGGATCAGGTCTCTTTCCTCATTTTGAATTGGAAATATCATTATGAGCTCCTTATTTTCTCTCTCTCAGATCTGATCTCTTTCTGTCTTCCTTTTTTTTTTTTTTTCTAGAGATGGGTTCTTGCTATGTTGCCCAGGGTGGAGTGCAGTGGCTCTTCACAGGCGCAGTCTCACTACTGACAGAACCAGAGTTTTGACCTGCTCCATTTCCAATCTGGGCCGGTTCACCCCGCCTTAAGCAAGCTGGTGGTCCCCCGCTCCCAGGAGGTCACCATATTAATGCCGTATTTAGCGTGGACCTCCAATTGGCATACCACATTTCAGCCCAGAACTCCTGGGCTCAAGGGACCTGCCTGCCTCAGCCTCCTGAATAGCTGAGACTATAAGCATGTGCCACCATGCCCAGCTTTCTTTCTATATTTCCTAGCTCTGCCCACTGAAAATGCCCAAAATAATGATGACTTCAGTAGCAATGAGTATCCTAACACCGTATTTTTATCTCCAAATATAATTTTACACTAAAGTGAACCAGGGCTCTTTGGATAAATGTTTGATTCCAGGTCTGGGACAAGAAAGATAGAAATTGGTCCTGAAACATCTTGTCAACACAGATAGCAATAATGTTATCAAAGACTATTGGAGGGTCAAAAGGACCCAGGAATATACCTGAAGGGGCTCTCACTGGCCAAAGAAGGGAAAATTTGAGTATCAATGAGGATAATAATGGCAACACATTGAAACATTAAAAATTCTTAAATCCATGAGTTTACTAACATACTATGGGGAAGAAAAAAAAGAAGAAAACAAATTGCCACTATTGGAGGATGCTAAGGAATCAAATTTTATTTAGAGAATTGGTCAATAAAGGGAAAAAAATCAAGCATCTATCCCCTTTCCTATATGAGTTGTATCGATGGGTAACCAAAAGTAGATGACAATGAAACTCTCTTTATGAAAGTATTCTAGCTAACAATCAAACTAATAAACAAAATATTCTAGCTAACAAACAAAAATGACAGAATTAGAATATCAGCATTCTCCAATCCCTAATGAATTAATGGAGCTAGACATTTTATACCAACAAATAACAATGTCACAAAGAGACACGGCAGATATTATAGGACTCCTAACACAATGCCACCTACAAACTTGCCTTGCCCAAATACCTGAAAGTGAATTATGTCAAATCTCCTGATTTAACTACTAACTAACAGGATGTACAGGGGACAGGTGCGCATGGTAAATAATATGCTTGGGATGCAATCAGCAAAATCCAGGCTGAAAACTACACAGGGCAAACAACCTGGTTTCTTTGTGTTTCTTTTTTTTTTTTTTTTTTTTTTTGAGACGGAGTCTCACTCTGTCTCCCAGGCTGGAGTGCGGTGGCGCAATCTTGGGTCACTGCAACCTCCACCTCCCGGGTTCACACCATTCTGCCCCCTCAGCCTCCCGAGTAGCTGGGACTACAGGCACCTGCCACCACGCTCGGCTAATTTTTTTTTTGTATTTTCAGTAGAGATGGGGTTTCACCGTGTTAGTCAGGATGATCTCGATCTCCTGACCTCGTGATCCGCCCGCCTCGGCCTCCCAAAGTGCTGGGATTACAGGCGTGAGCCACCACACCCGGCCAACAACCTGGTTTCTTTAACAAATAAATTATAAAAAAAAAGAAAGAAAGAAAAGCTGGACGGGAAACCTATAGATTAAAAAAAATAAATAAAGTAAGAGACATTTCAGCCAATAATATGTGTACAAGGCCGGGCGTGGTGGCTCACATCTGTAATCCCAGCACTTCGGGAGGCCGAGGTGGGCAGATCATGAGGTCAGGAAATCAAGACCGTCCTGGCTAACACGGTGAAACCCCGTCTCTACTAAAAATACAGATTAGCTGGGCGTGGTGGCGAGTGCCTGTAGTCCCAGCTACTTGGGAGGCTGAGGCAGGAGAATGGTGTGAACCTGGGGAGGTGGAGCTTGCAGTGAGCCAAGTTCACCACTGCACTCCAGCCTGGGCGACAGAGCGAGACTCCGTCTCAAAATAATAATAATAATAATAATGATAATCTGTGTGTTTATGTGGATCCGAATCCAAAAGAAAAAGACAATTAGAAGTATGAACACTGATGGATATTGATGATATGAAGGCTCCAGTGACTCCTGTGTATATTGTGTATATTTCTAGCCAGTGATTCCAAATTTTAATTAATTTCATAAGTATTCAGCAAGTTCAGTAAGATAATTCAAAAAAATTCTTTGTTTAGCTGTTATTGCCTATATCTATATTTTTTATAAAATTTTTTTCTGTTTTCAATTTTGTTCTTAATTAACAAGTTTTATTTTTATTTGTTAACAAAATTGCAAGGATATAGTGTTAGTAAATTTTCTTTTAGTTCTATAATATAGATAATTTAAAATTAATTAGCTTTAATTCACTTTTAAAAAGAAAATAATATTTAAAAACCACATGTGTAAAAAAACTAGATGGGTAGATATATGATGAAAAGAGTCAGTATTGAAAAGATAATTATCCTCCAAATTAATCTACAAACATAATTCAAGTCCAGTCAAAATCCCAGCAAGATTTTTCATGTAACAAGGTAAATCTTTAATTTATATAGAAAATTAGAGGTCTAAGAAAAGCCAAGATAATTCTGAGCAAAGAGCTCTTCCCTGGTAGGTAACAAGATTTATTATAAAGCTACAGTAACTAAGACAGTGGGATATTGGCACAAAGATGGATAAATGGGTTAAGGAAATGGAATAGAAAGTACAGAAAGAGACCTATGTATATATGGGAACTTAGTACAAGTGGTCAGAATTAATGGGGGAAAGGATTAGCTAGTCAGTAGTTGTGTTATATTCCTAAAATTATAATAACAGTAATGTAGGTTATTTTGAAAAACACAGTTCTTTACAAATACATCTATTCACAATAAGCAAAAGTGTAAAACATGGGTTGGATACCCATAAAATATATATATAACTCATGGCTTCTGGGGGACAGAAAAGAATATATGTCCTAAACCTTACTAGTAATTTTTTTCAAATCTGTAGATATAAATTGTATAAGATGTTACAGCTTTTAGTGTTGGATAGTAAGTAAAATTATATTTGCTACATTATCTTTTGTTCCTTTACAAGTTGACATCAGTGTATGTTATATAATTCAATATATAATAACAGCACAAATCGTTGGGAATAAGAAAGATTTACTCCATAAATGGTTTAGGGCAATTGGTTACTATAATGGGGAGAGAGTTAGATTGACAACTTGTATCATATACCAAAATAAATTCCAGAGATAAATGTAATAATTTAGATCATTAAAACAAAATTCTATACTGTTTAAAGCAAAACTTTCTAAGGATAAAACAATGGAAGAAATCACAAAGGGAAATATTAATAGATTAGACTAAGTAAAAATATTAAATTTCTACATGTCCTAAAGTGTCACCAAAAAAATTCCAAGGCAAATAAACTATGAAATATCTTGAGACTAATATGACAAAATGTTGATGTCCTTGATTATAAATTAACAAGGAAGATATTAAAACCTTGGCCAAATAATGGACAAAGGACACAAGCAAGCTATATTTAGACAAAGAAATACAAACAATAACCATAGGTACAAATACTCAACATAACTATTAAAAAATACAAATTAAAATAAGATGCTCTTCTTATGTATTATTAGCAATTATTTCAGTAATTTTCATTGTTGGTGAATCTGGGTTAAACTGGCATTGACATACCTCTAGTGGGTATATAAATACATTTGTCCCCAATTATTCCTGCAAATAACATCATTTTCATAGTCTTTTCAGGTTTTTGTATTTCCCATGACTGAATGGCTCCACCCAGGCCCATCAACCAGTCCTGTGCCCCCTACCCAGGAACCAACGCAGCCCAAGTGGACAGCTTTGACTCCCTATGATTTCATCTCCAGCCCAAACAATCAGCACTCCCCAATCCTTGGCCTCCTACCTGCTAAACTGTCCTTGAAAAACCCTAGGCTTCCATATTTTTGGAGACTGATTTGAGTAATAATAAGAATCTCCCATTAAAGCAACAACAACAACAACAAAACTTTCAGGCAAGCTTTTTATCAGTAGACATCAAAACTAAGATTAGGACTCTTTGATTTGTAAATTTATTGTGTACCTTCTATGGATCATTTAAAGGAAATAATCAGAAACTTAAATAAAGGATATAAGGAGTGCTGAGGCAGTCAGATCACTTGAGGTCAGGAGTTCGAGACCAGCATGACCAACATGGTGAAACCCCATCTCTACTAAAAATACAATAATTAGCTGGGCATGGTGGTGCACGCCTGTAATCCCAGCTACTCAGGAGGCTGAGACAGGAGAATTGCTTGAACCCCAGAGGTGGAAGTTGCAGTGAGCCAAGATTGTGCCATTGCACTCCAGCCGGGCAACAAGAGTGAGACTCCATCTCAAAAAACAAAACAAAACAAAAAAAGACCTAAAAGACCTATTGAGTAATAAATACAAATAACTAGTATTTTTCTAAGTTCTCCATCACCAGAATGTTCTCTGTGAGTCATCACAGTGAAGACTAAAAGCAACCAAAATGTTCAAAAATTAGAGAAAAAGTATGATATATTACTTCTAGTTTCAAGATAGACATTAAGTGCTCCCTTTTCATAACCACCAAAAGAACGTAAAACTGAAACATAAACCCCATCTTTGATAAAACTAGATGGTGATTTGTATTCATTTCTTAGGGTTCTGTAACAAATTACCAAAACTAAGTGGCTTAAAAAAGAAATGGGGCTGAGTGCAGTGGCTCACGCCAGTAATCTCAGCACTTTGGGAGGCCAAGGTGGGCAGATCACTTCAGGCCAGGAGTTCAAGACCAGCCTGGCCAATATGGGGAAACTTTGTCTCTACTAAAAATATAAAACTTAGCCAGGCATGGTGGCTCACGCTTGTAATCCCAGCTACCCAGGAGGCTGAAGTGGGAGAATTACTTGAACCCAGGGGGCAGAAGTTGCAGTCAGCTGAGATCACGCCACTGTGCTCCAGCCTGGATGACAGAGTGAGACTCCATCTCAAAAAAAAAAAAATGTGGCCGGGTACAGTCACTCACGCCTGTAATCCCAACACTTTGGGAGGCCAACGCGGGCAGATCATGAGGTCAAGAGATCGAGACCATCCTGGCCAATATGGTGAAACCCTGTCTCTACTAAAAATACAGAAAAAAAAAAATTAGCTGGGGCATGGTGACACATGTCTGTAGTCCCAGCTACTTGGGAGGCTGAGGCAGGAGAATTGCCTGAACCCAGGAGGTGGAGGTTGCAGTGAGCCGAGATCACGCCACAGCACTCCAGACTGGCGACAGAGGAGACTCCGTCTCAGGAAAAGAAAAAAAAAAAGATATTCTGCCACAACTCTGGAAGCCAAAAGTCCAAAACAAGGTGTTGGCAGGACTGCCCTCCATCTGTAGACTCTAGGAGATAACCACTCTGCCTTTTCTAGTATCTAGTGGCTTCAGCCCTGCCTTGGTTTGTGGTTGCACCATTCCAATCTCTACCTCTGTAGACGCATTGCCTCCTTCTCTTCCTATCTGTCTTCTACTCTGTGTGCCTCTTGTATAAGGACACTTGTGGTGGCATTTAGGGCCCACCTAGATAATCCAAGGTAATCTCCTAATCTCAAAATCATTAATTTACTCACATCTGCAAAGACTTCTTTCCCAAAAAATATAATATTCACATATTCTAGGACTGTGACCTAGATATCTTTTGGGGGATCTTTTTTCTGACCACCACAACAACTAGATCTCAGCCCCTTATATATGAAGATTAAAAACAGGAGCATGATAAATGACCATGCAGGGAGAAAAGAGGGTCAAACCAAAATATCTACACGGTGTATGGCAATATATTACAACAAAAATACTATAGTAATAATAACTAACATTAACTGAATAGTGATTTGGTGCACAGAACCTTGGAAGAGCTCAGAAAATAGGAGAACTAAAGATCTTTGAGGACAGGTGTGAACCAATGAGCTGAAGATGAGGATTTGTTGATAAAAATATATAAAGAGCAATTAAGCCACTCCTAAATTAGGTTCTCATTTTTATTCTGTGTGGTCAGGTAGCTACCCCTTCTTTACCCTATAGTATCTGGAGAAATCAAACCAGAAAGACTTCAGATTTAAGAAACTGGGCAAAAAGGAGGGTAGAGATGCAGTACTATGCTGAGAACAGAGGGATCAAATGAAAATCTGCATCCTGGATTTTCCACTGTCAATTCTAGAGCACAAGCAGCCAATCTTACATCCCAGGCAGGAGATGGTTAGTATCCTTCTCTGAAGACAATGAACCTGAAGACACCAATATATGCTAACATATAAGGAGTTCAATTCAGAAGCTCTCTGCTCATCACTTGTTCCACAGCAACCAGCCCCACACATGCACACACAGCTTCCAATCAGCTTTTCAGTGCTCCATTCCTAACTATAAATAAATAGATTGCCTCTCTTGTACCAGAAATTTGAGAAAAGCCTCCAACGTGAGAGAAAAAAAATAAACAATGGGGGGATGAAGGGAATGGTACATAGGAAAGTGAAACAATGCTGAGGGCAGAAGAAAATTTCAAACATACTACCATTCATAGCTTCAAAGAAGAAATGATGGTAGCAAAAAGGACAGACTCAATTGGGGGACTGGGAAATAAGGTCTAGGAAAGGACAAAGAATTCAACAACAACAAAAAAGCAAACAAAACAAACAAATATACAAAGAGAATGGCATTAAAAAAAGATAATTAGAAAATAAATTCAAAGATCTAAATTAATAGGAGAGAAGGTAGAAAACAATAGAGGGAAATTACCAAAGAAATCATATACTTTCTAGGACTACTAGTCATGAGTCTTCAAATTAAAAAGCCAATTAATGAAAGAAAGAGCTGCGTCACTACAAAAATTCAAAACACTAAAAATAGAAAAGATTTTGAAAAGGTCTAGGGGATGGATGCGAGAGAGAACAGGTTATACTATGAATCACAACTTAAAATGGTACAAGATTTCTATCAGCAACACAGAAATTTAGAACGCAATGGAGCAATGTCTCAAAAATTCTGCATAAAAATTATTTCAGTCTCAAATTCCCTACCCAATCAAATTATTCATGCAACATGAAGATAAAATTAATAGGTATTATTTTTAGAGCACTGTTAGGTTTATAGAAAAATTGAACAGAAATTAAGGAGCACCCATACATCCCTTTCCCTACCCTTTTCCCCCACCTTCTGCCACAGTTTTTTCTGTTATTGACATCTCACATGGGTATGATGCATTAGTTACAATTGATGAATGAATATTGATACATTATTATTATTTACTAAAGTCCATAATTTATATTACGGTTCACTCTGTGTTGTATACTTCCATGGGTTTTGACAAATGTAAAATCAAATGGATCCACTATCATAGTATCATACAGAGTAGTTTCACTGCCTAAAAATCCCATGTTCCATGTCTTCAGCCCTCTCTCCCTTCCTCTTGAACCCTGACAATCACTGATCCTTTTACTGTCTCTATAGTTTTGCCTTTTCCAGATTATCATATAGATGGAAGCACACCATATATTGTCTTTTCAGACTAGCTTTTTTCACTGAGCAATATGCATCTACATTTCCTCCATGGCTTTTCTTGACTTGATAGCTTACCCCTTTTTATTGCTAAATAATATTTTATTGTATAGATGTTCCATAGTATGTTTATTCATTCAGCTATTGAAGCACATCTTGGTTGCTTCCAAGTTTTGGCAATTATGAATAAAGCTGCTATAAATATTCATATGCAGTTTTTTTGGTTGGATATAAATCTTCAACTCATTTGAGTAAATACTAATGAGCATGATTGCTGAATTGTGTAGTAATACTATATTTACTTTTGTAAGAAATTACCAAACTGTTCTCCAAAGTGGCTGTACTGTTTTGCATTCCAACCAGCAATGAATCAGAGTTCCTGTTGCTCCATTTCATCAACAGCATTTGGTGGTGTCAGTGTTTCAAATTTTCAGGTTCTAATAGGTGTGTAGTGATATCTCATTATTGTTTTTTGTTTTTCTTGTTTTTGTTTTTGTTTTTGTTTGAGACAGAATCCTGCTCTGTCACCCAGGCCGGAGTGCAGTGGCACAATGTAAGCTCACTGCAGCCTCTGCCTCCCAGGCTCAAGTGATCCTCCCACCTCAGCCTCCCAAGTAGCTGGGACTACAGGGGCGCACTACCATGCCTGGCTAAATTTTTTTGTGTTTTGTGGTGACAGGGTTTTGTCATGTTGCCCAGGCTGGCCTCAAACTCCTGGGCTCAAGTGATCTGCCCACCTCAGCCTCTCAAAGTGCTGGGATTACAGGTGTGAGTCACTGCATCCAGCTTCATTCTTGTTTTAATCTGCAATTCCCTGAGGACATGCAATGTCAAGCTTCATATAATACAATATCTTCTTTGGTGAGATGTCTGTTCAGATATTTTGCCCATTTTTAAATTGGGTTGTTTGGGTTTTTTATTGTTGAGTTTTAAGAGTTTTTGTATATTCTGAATACAAGTCCTTTATCAGATATGTGTTTTGCAAATATTTTCTCCCAGTCCATTACTTTTATTTTTTATTCTTCTAAAAATAAAGATGTTTTAGACAAGCAGTACCTCAGAAATTTGCCTCCCTTAAACTTTTTCTTAGGAAGCTACCAGAAGGTGTGCTCCATCAAAATGAGGGTGAGAACTAAGAAGGAAACATTAAATCCAAGAAATAATACAAAAAATAGACTAAAGTAATTTCTAGATTGATGGCAAAGGAAAATCCCAAGACAATCATTGTGAGTAAGCCTCGAGCATTGGTCTCCCACCCCAATGAGTGAAAGACAACCACTAGGGTACAAGAAGGAAATTAATACCTTTTAAATTTTATTTTTATGTTAGCCTTTTAAAATTTCTAATTTTGTTCGTGTTTCACAATGTGCATTCTACTTTATTATAGAAAAAGGATATATTTTATAAACATTAATAATACAAATATTGGAGGCATGTGCTTTTTAAAATAATTGATAACAGCCTATTATTTAAAAATCTAACCAGGTGCGGTGGCTCACGCCTGTAATCTCAGCACTTTGGGAGGCCGAGGTGGGTGGATCACCTGAAGTCAGCAGTTCAAGACCAGCCTGGCCAACATGGCGAAACCCCATCTCTACCAAAAATACAAAAAATTAGCCAGGCGTGGTGGTGCATGCCTGTAATCCCAGCTACTCGGGAGGCTGAGGCAGAAAAATCGCTTGAACCCAGGGGGCGGAAGTTTGCAGTGAGCCAAGATCACGCCATTGCACTGCAGCCTGGATGACAGAGCAAGACTCTGTCTCAAAATAATAATAATAATAATAATAATAATAATAATAAAGTAAAATATAAATCTAGAGACACCTTGCCTAGGGAGAACAAGTCCATAAGGGAGCAGGAGGTCAGAGGGCTTCAGAAGGAATTTTACACAATAAAATAGAACTGATAAATTAAATGACAGATTTGACTGTGTAGAAAATGATATAGAGTCATTTTACAGAGCTGTTAGAAAGTAGGGAGACATTGTGTGTCAAGAAATTTGAGCAAGCAAAAATGACAATTATTAACTCCAAGAAAAAATTAAAAATGCACAAGAAAATATAATCACAGTATATCACTTAGAGGTTGACAGTGAACAATATTCACAAAGTAATAATCATAGATATAACTGAATATGTACTTAGGTAAAAATTAAAATATAATTACATCAGGAAGATTCGAGAAAGAAAAGAGGGTAAAAATGAGCAGAAGTCCTCACTATATGTACTAAACTTCGTAAATGAAGAAATAATAGGATATTAATCATGTTTTTAAATATGGAGGCAAATTTCAAAATAAGCTGCTAGTGAAAACTGAAAGTAGCTCCTCTTGACAAGGACAAAGCAGGTGAGGGTGAGTAGAGAAAGCATCATTCATTCTGTTTTTATGCTATTTAGTACTATTTCATTTGTAGAATATTTGCATGAAATATTTGCATAGTACACCTTACTAAAAATTACTTTAAAAATTAGAGTAACCCATATGGAATATGTATATTAAATATTATTTTCAATAATAGTTAATAATATAGGAAAATATTCAAAATAGGGTGTTAAGTGAAACAGGGAGAAGAAAAGTGGATAAAATTTTTATATCAAATATAGGTATTTAGATAAATTTAGCAAATTCCAAACATGCATCTCTCTTGTTAGTTTAAAATCTAACCAGTGGCAGGGCATGGTGGCTCATGTCTGTAATCCCAGCACTTTGGGAGACCAAGGTGGGAGGATTATCTGAGGTCAGGAATTCAAGACCAGCCTGGCCAAGATAGCGAAACCCTGTCTCTACTAAAAATACAAAAAAATTAGCAGGGCATGGTGGTGCATGCCTGTGATCCCAGCTACTTGGGAGGCTGAGACATGAGAATCGCTTGAACCCGGGAGGCAAAGGTTGCAGTGAGCCGAGATTATGCCACTGCACTCCAGCCTGAGTGACAGAGTGAGACTCCATCTCAAAAAAAAAATAAAAAAAAAAATCTAACCAGGCATGGTGTCTTACACCTGTAATCCCAACACTGGGAGGCTGAGACAGGCAGATCACTTGAGGCCGAGAGTTCAAGACCAGGTTGGCTAACACAGCAAAATCCTATCTCTACTAAAAATACCAAAATTAGCCAGACATGGTGGCATGCACCTGTAGTCCTAGCTACTCGGGAGGCTTAGGCAGGAGGATCTCTTGAACCAGGAAGGCAGAGGTTGCAGCAAGCAGAGGTCTCGTCATTGTACTCCATCCTGGACAACAGAGCAAGACTCTTTCTCAAAAAACAAACAAACAAAATTAGATGGAAATACATCAAAATACCTTTTAAAAATACATCAAAAGTAAATCTCATTGTATGATAAACTAAGGGCTACTTTAATCTAAGTTTTTATGTTTTTCTATTTTTTTAACCACTCACGATAAGATATATTACTTTCTTAGGCAAGAAGTGAACTTTTTAAGAACTTTTCAGACCTTCAATTACAATGGAAATTGCCAAATTGAAGTCAGGATTCTGATGTGCCCCAGACTACAGCAACCTGAAGGATACAAATTGGGTAGCATTAGGTCGTAACCTTCCTTATGCTGATTTTCACCCTGCCTGCTATATTAGGACTCCTCTTCTGCAGAGAAGCCCCACCCACCCAAAATTTCTGGGTGTTCTTAGAGGCTGCCTCCAATGTCCTCATGAACAATCCTCTCTGGAGTGTCTGCCAGGGACCTCTGCCACCCAGCAGAAGCCCTGGAGACCTGGAGGTGACAGTATTGACCTGTGGCCTCTGGAGCTGTCAATCCTCCAAAATCTTGGCCCTACACCCATCCTGGGCTACAATCTATCTAGGTGCTATAAAAGCAATTCTGCCGAGACCTTGGGGTCTTATAGATATTTAGGTGAAATATCTCTAACACACACACACACACACACAGACATACACACACACACACACACACACAAACCCCACTGCAGGAATCAGGACACAGAACTGGGCCAAAGTGACAGATGCTGTTTCTTGCCTCTGCTTCTTCCCTGGGGCTTCAGGGTAGAGCCAGACGTGCCAGCCTGACTCTGACTCTGTCTTCCTTAAGTTTAGCTCGACTTCTTTCCTTGGGGGCTCCTTGGTGTGTCCATGGAACGAATTTGGTTGGGCTGCTCTACAGAACTGTGGAAATGCCCAGTCATGTCTGATTTCCACAGGAGAACATAGATAGGTGCCATTATGTACCCACATTTTATAGATGAAGACACTGTGGCACGGAGAAGTTGAATAAGTTGCTCAAGGTCACACAGCTAGTGAAGTAGCAGCCTGGATTCAGGACAAGTGTTCTCACCTACTATACTGCACTGACTTGGCAGCGTAGAGTGGAGCCTCTAACTCTGTGCCAGGCACCGTGTGACTACAGAGACCACTGCCCTCAGAAATTTTACCGTCTACTGATAACAACAACCACAGCTACAGATATTTGATGGGAAATTATAAGAATAATCTTATGCCTCCTTCCAGTCCCAACTAAATTAGCACCTCTTCCGTGTTAAGTGTCAGCCCTTCCATACAAGTGCCATCCCAGCAATGAACCTTCCTGGAGTCCCCCAGTCAGGATTGAATCTCATCCTGTTTCATACTCCCACAGCATTTTAACTGTAGAAAACATAACACTGTCCAAGTGATTAATTTTACCTTCTCTCATTGGAGCATAGCTCTGTAAAGACAGGACCTCATCTAGCTGACCTTAATGTTTGCTGCAGTACTCACCGAAGCACCTTGCAGAGAGTCAATAATATATCTTTGTTGAGTTGCATTGACATTGTGCTGAGTGCTTAGTGGGCAGGCAATGATTGTTGATTGATTATGAAGTGGTGAACAATGCCTATAAAAGACCTCTTCACAGAAGGCCCTGTAGCATAAAGTATTAGGTTGAACTCTGTAAAATGGCCATTTTTATAAGCCAAATTTTTCAAATATTGACAATTTCACACGAGCCAATTCAACATAAGAAAAATAACCTGGCGGGGCATGGTGGCTCACGCCTGTAATCCCAGCACTTTGGGAAGCCAAGGCAGGAGGATCACCTGAGGTCAGGAGTTTGAGACCAGCCTGACCAACATGGAAAAACCCCATCTCTACTAAAAATACAAAAAGTAGCCACGTGTGGTGGTGTGCACCTGTAATCCCAGCTACTCAGGAGTCTGAGGCAGGAGAATCACTTGAACCTGGGAGGCAGAGGGTGCAGTGAGCCGAGATCATGCCACTGCACTCCAGCCTAGGTGACAGAATGAGACTCTGCCTCAACAAAAAAAAAAGAAAAGAAAAGAAAAATAACCTAACCGGAATAGCCAATAAACCCTGGAAAGTGTTCCCTTGGAAGGTTTTGAAATCGCCCTTCTTGGATATCTTTTATAATATTCCTACAGCTCTTAATATTAGGTTGGTATAAAGTAATGGCAAAACCAGCAATTACTTTTGCACCAACCCAATACTGTTTTTTTTGAAATACCCAGAAAGTTCAAATTTTAAACTATAAACCCTCAAATATCCAAAAGCCCAAATAACAGAGATGAAACTTGATTCTGACAACTTTGGTGAGCCATGAGACCCTAGGATCATGAGAACAGGGCCAATTGCCAACAGGCCACCAGAAGAGAAAGTGGTTTACCTAGCTGAGTATCTCCCATTCTTGGCCAAAAAGCAGGCTGAGACACTCTGGGGCCTGACAAATTGGAATTTCTATGTGCAGTAAATCCTTCTGTTCCCTGGCACCCTTTAGCAGATTGATCTGCCTGTATATTGATGTTTTGGGTGCCATCCTGACCTTTGGAAAGGATGTCAATAGTTGGGGGTTAGTCCAATAGATGAGAGTGTTCTGGAACTGGCAGCTTTCTTTTGTGTGACTGGAGCCTCTGGAACTGGAGGCAGCAGAGGTAGCTGACAATGTAATTTATCTACATTTCACCTGGAAACAGTATCATGTCTTTGAGCTCCCTGGAGACCCTAGTCTGGAAAAAGGCCCAAGATACCTGTCAGACCAAACAATGCCTATCATATTTTATTACATGGCATGCACGTCAGACTTTATGCTCCATTAGCAGAAGGTTCCATTTTCACTCCAGGAAGGTAGTTCAACATTACAACATCTTATCTTGTTCTTTCTTGTGTTTTTAATATAAACGGCCTTAAAATTTCCCACTTCATCCCCTACGCCCACTGCCCCAGGCATCTAGAAGCTATATTATCAGATTTTATAGTCTGAGTTAATGTGTCATTGTGAGATTCCCAATATATATGTGGTGTGTATTTTTTTAAAAAATACAACTACAGCCTGATAAAAAGAAGAAGTTTGCTCTCTAGTGGCTGACTTATAAAAGGCTCTGAAAACCACACAATAGGTTATCTTAGAAAAGGAGGACATCTAACAGTGATATCTATGTAACAAGGTCTGAGTAATCATTTTGTTTTTATTGATTTTTTTAATTTTCCTTACACTGAAAAACTACATGATAGCAACTATTTGTGGATAGCTTTTCCTATTAAAAAATTTTATATCATTAAGCTAATTTCAATTGTAAATTCTGAGAGTAGCAATTAGGTTTCTGGTGTTATATTAGCCTACTGTACCTTTAGAAAGCTCTATGGATTGGTTTAATACTGTATCATTAATGTCTATTACAGACACATTGCTTAATAATAGAATATCATTAGAGCTTTTTAAGCCATTTTTAGCTCTTTGCAGAAAGATTATATAAATTCAGAGAGAAACAGTATAATTATGAATATGATCCTAATTAATATCATTTTATTATTCCTTTTTCTACAGCAACTAAATTTAAAAAATTTTACTATGATATGAATTATAAAGCAAGGAAAAGATTTATCCTGGGTGCTTCTCCTTTTAGCTCTCCCTTCCTCACTCCGTTTTACTTTCCCATTTTATTCTCCCACAAATCCATTCCTTTCTCCCCAAGTCTATACTATTTTTTTCACTCTCTTCAGTATCCTCCATCAGAGAGTAGAAAACTGACATCACTGGTCCCTGAAGTTCCAGTCTTTGTTTCAAAAAAAAAGAGGTTACTTAGGAAGTTTTCTACCTCCTGCACAGTAATAAATACTTTAAGGAATTTTCAGATCCATAAATATTTTTATTCTTATGTTATCTGTGGGAAAGAAACCATATAGCATAAAAGAGGCTTGAGCTTTTCAGGAGGTCAGTACTACAGTGGAAATAATGCACTAAAGAATGCAAAGAAGAGGGTTTTATGGGCTTGGGGAGGAGGACGTGGGGCAGTGCAAAAGGTTATTAAGAAAGGGAGTGATGCAATCTGATTTACATTTTTGAAAATTATTCTGGCTGCTGTGTGGAGAAAGTACCATAACAAGCACAACAGTAGAAACAGGGAAACTTCTTTGGAAATGACTGCAGTCTTACAGGCAATAAAATATAGTTGCATGGACAAGGGTGATAACAGTAGTACTGTAAAAAGGGAATGGGGCCAGGTGCGGCAGCTCAAGCTTGTAGTCTCAGCACTTTGGGAGGCTGAAGCAGGTGGATCACTTGAGCCCAGGAGTTCAAGACCAGCCTGGGCAACAGAGAGAAACCCCATCCTGACAAAACACAAAAAAATTATCCAGGCATGGTGGTGGGCCCCTGTAGTCGCAGATACTCAGGAGGCTGAGGCAGGAGGATTGCTTGAGCCCAGGAGGTGGAGGTTGCAGGGAGCCAAGATCTCGCCACTGCACTCCAGCCTGGGTGATGGGAGTGAAACTCTGTCTCAAAAATAAAAAATAAAGGAATGAATTTCCAATTTATTTTAGAAGTATAAATGGTAACAGATTAGAGGTGGGGGTGGAGTGTGACTTTTGACTGAGCTACTAAGTGGATGGCAATACCACTTACCGGAATTAGGCTGTGAGGAAGGCATGTTGGGAGGGGGTGGCAGTGAGAATAATTTCTGTTTGTGTTGCCCATGGCTCAGTTTGCTATGTCCATTTAGGAGAAGATGTCAGGAGATGTCTGCACAAACAAGATCTCTTCTTGTTAGAAATCTGGAGATTAGGGGAGAGGTTAGGGCTATTGATTTATACTTAGACGTCTTCAAGGTCAGGTGCAGTGAATCAGGCCTGTAATCTCAGCACTTTGGGAGGCCAAAGTGGGAAGATCACCTGAGCCCTGGAGTTTGAGGCTGCAGTGAGCTGTGATCGCGTTACTGCACTCTAGCCTGGGTGATAGCGCGAGACCCTGTCTCAAAAGAAGAGGAAGAGGAGGAGGAGGAGGAGGAGGAAGAAGGAGGAGGAAGAAGAAGGAGGAGGAGGAGGGAGGAGGAGGAAGAAGGAGGAGGAGGAAGAAGGAGGAGGAGGAAGAAGGAGGAGGAGGAAGAAGGAGGAGGAGGAGGAAGAAAGAGGAGGAGAAGGGAGAGGAGAAGGACGAAGGAGGAGGAGGAGGAAGAGGAGGAGAAGGGAGAGGAGAAGGAGGAAGGAGGAGGAGGAGGAAGAGGAGGAGAAGGGAGAGGAGAAGGAGGAAGAGGAGGAGAAGGGGGAGGAGAAGGAGGTGATGGAGGAACAGGAGGGGGAGAAGGTGGAGGAGGAGGAAGAAGAAGAAGAGGAGGAGGAGGAAGGAGAAGATGAAAAAGAAAAACAAGAAGGAGAAGAAGGAGGAGGAGGAAGAGGAGAAGAAAAGGAGGAGGAGGAAGAGGAGGAAGTCTTCAAGATATAAGTGATATTTAAAGATGAGATCCTCAAGGAGAGAATTTGAATAAAGAAGAGAAGAGGCCTTGGTCTGATCCTAGGGCACAGGCAATTGAAACAGAGAAGGGAGGAAGGGTGAGTCAGGAAGCAGCAGTGGCCAGCAACAGAAAGGAGAGCAGAAGACAAGTGAGGCAACCCTGGAGAGAGGTCGGCGAGAGGAGGACACAGAAGACATCAAAGCTGGCAATGCAGAGGTCACAGGTAATCTTGACAACAGCCCCTTCAATGGAGTGATGGGGACAGAAGCCCATCTTATTCTAGCACTAACCCAGCATATGGGCCAACAGAATTCTTTTCTCCGTGCAAATACGCAAGACAGAAAAGAACTAGTAATTGACGCAAAGTATCTGGGAGACTTTTCTTTTGATAGATAGTTAAATTGACTCAAATTTTATCTGAAATCATCCTCTTTGAACCCTTTTAAAGTCAAATTGGGCAGGGAAAGGGATTCTTGGATGTCAGAAATCGAGTTATATACCATTGCACAAAGTAAATCATCTTCCCCACAGAATAGATAATGAAGTAAAAGGAAACTGAGGACCAGGCGCAGTGGCTCACGCCTGTAATTCCAGCACTTTGGGAGGCTGAGGTGGGCAGATCATGAGGTCAGGAGATCGAGACCATCCTGGCTAACACGGTGAAACCCCGTCTCTACTAAAAATACAAAAAAAAAAATTAGCCGGGTGCGGTGGCGGGTGCCTGTAGTCCCAGCTACTCGGGAGGCTGAGGCAGGAGAATGGCGTGAACCCGGGAGGCAGAGCTTGCAGTGAGCCAAGATAGCGCCACTGCAGTGCAGCCTGGGTGAAAGAGCGAGACTCTGTCTCAAAAAAAAAAAAAAAAAAAAAGGAAACTGAGATACAGGATAAAATAAGTAGGGAAGGGGAAATTCGACCTAGCAAATGTAAAAAGACACAGGAAGAGAGAAGGAGAGGGGAAAAAAGAGGAAGAAAGAAGATATAAATATGAAAAGAAAGAAGTAGAGGTGGACTTTTTATCCTTTAGGCATACCTCAAAATGAAATTTGAACTATCTGTCAATCTCAGAGGAAACAGTACCAGACAGAATAAATATGGAAAACATTTCTACTTCAGACCATAGGCCAAAGACTGGGGAACAAGGGAAGGGAGGAGCACGTTAAAGGTGAGGCAGGCAGTTAGTGAGGAAACAGGGCATGACTACTTGCTTTTTCGCACTCCTGTAATGGGTCTTTGTTCAATTCACATTGCAGTTTATGCAGTGTAATGCCCAGTAATTATATGATGTTGAAGACTACTGGGCTTCACTGTCAATGCTTGTTTGTGCTAACTCCATGGACCTTAGAGGCTCTCGAAGATACCGATGGTCAAGTAGGGGTGATGCCAGAACCCTCTAACTGGTCTTAAGATCACACTTCTCATTTCTACCCGGCCTCCACCACCAGGCAACACCATCCTTCGCAACCCCAGTCTCCTCTCACCAGGGGCCCCAGCTGTGGGTGCGCCTGAGACCCAAAAGTGGAAGCCTCTCTTTATTTGGTTTCCATCTGGTGTTGAGCTGCTGTTTCACCTGACCATTTCTCTATCACTCCAGAAACTCAAAGACATCACCCTTCAGGCTCCAACTTGTTTCTTTTTTTTTGCTTTATGGCCACCAATTATTTCACTGTTATTAAAAATTTCAGCCACCATAATCCCAGCACTTTGGAAGGCCGTGGCAGGATGGCTTGAGCCCAGGAGTTTGAGACCAGCCTGAACAATATGCCGAAATCCTGTCTCTAGAAAAAATTTAAAATTTAGCCAGGGATGGTGGTGCATGCCTGTAGTCCCAGCTACTCAAGAGGCTGAGGTGGGAGAATCACTTGAACCTGGGAGGCTGCAGTGGACTGTGTTCATGTCACTGCACTCCAGCCTAGATGACAGAGAGAGACACTGTCTCAAAAAAACAAAACAGCAAGCAAAAATTCAGAGCCCTCTATAGGAGTGGGAAAGCAAGTAGCACACCTCAGTTCCCTGGACCAAACAAGCACTTGCATAGTCAAAGGAGGTCAAGTGTGTTTTCCTTCTCCTGCAGAGAAGCATGGGATGGTGACAGGAAGCTTCCTCCTCCAGAAGGAAGGAGGTGATGTGCAGTTCATTAGTAATGACGTCTTAAAAGAAAATAATGGTTAAGGAAATGCCATTAAAATTGTTTCGTAGGCCAGGTGCAGTGGCTCACACCTATAATCCCAGCACTTTGGGAGGCCAAGATGTGCAGATCACTTGAGGTCAGGAGTTCGAGATCAGCCTGGCCAATGTGGTGAAACCCCGTCTCTACTAAAAAAACAAACAAAACAAAACAAAAATTGTTTCGTGACTTCTGTCTCTTATGCAGTTTAGAAGGGAAAAATCAAGAAAAGGATCAGGATTAACATTATTTGGTGGATAACTGCCCAGAATATACCAGCAATATTGCTTTTCTCAGTCTACTGTGCTCTCATTCCTGAAGCAATTAGGCAGGAGAGACTATCCCTAGAATCTTCAATCAGAATGTTCTAACTTCAACCAGAATGTTCAAACTTCAACCAGAATGTTCTTGGGAACTCTTCTGGTTTCTTACTAAATTAATTTGAAGAAGTTAATTTAGTGCAATGGCACGATCTGAGCTCACTACAACCACCACCTCCTGGGTTCAAGCAATTCTCCTTCCTCAGCCTCCCAAGTAGCTGGAATTATAGGCATATGCCACCACGCCCAGCTAATTTTTGTATTTTTAGTAGAGACAGGGTTTCACCATGTTGGCCAGGCTGGCCTCAAACTCCCGACCTCAGGTGATTGACCCGCCTGGGCCTCCCAAAGTGTTGGGATTACAGGCATGAGCCACCGCACCCGGCCTATATTGCAAACTAATTCTAGCAAGTTGTGCTAAGTCTCTTCTCCATCCCAGAAAAAATAAAAAATTCAAATAGTTATCTCATATTGCAGAAGCTTGGCTTGAAAAAGAGATAAAGGGGGCAGCCAGGGGTTAGCAATTACTTTATACAATGACAGTAAGACTCACATTCTCTCCCAGTCCTTATGGCTCCAAGTAAACATCTGATTTCCCTCAACATTTACACACTGTGGTTTCTATGGTTTTGGATGTTTGTATTTCAAAATGACATTAAGAAGGAATAGGCATAAGGGTATGGAAGAACAGGAAAGGTAAAGGAAAACAACTTTTACAGGTCATTCAGATTTCTGAACAGTTCCAAGAAGAAATAAGCCAGGTAAAAACATGTGCTTTAATACAGCACCCAAACAGCAGTGAAGGCACCACTATGTGAGGCACATATGTAGAATCCCAGTTCACCCTCCAAATTACAATAGATTCTCAAGAGAGATTGGTCCAAAGGTAGAGTTATCTCAATTGGCTGTTCACAGTCAGTTACAGATCACACTCCTTGTTCTACTCTTTCCTCCCAACTCACTACTGCATGTGACTAGTCTTACAAAAAGAAAAAAAGAGAGAGTGCATGATTCTGTATTGTCTTACAGTATAGAAGAAAAGATGAAGTATATAGGCTAGGGATTAAATTTGGGAGTAATCAAAGTAGGGGAAAATCCACATTCTGTGATATATTTTGTTTATTACAACCGTTGCTAAGGAAACCACTTCCTATCCATACACTGCATATATTTCCCCTATTTGTTATTCTCACAAAGTGCACAGTACTACGTTTAAAACATGAGAACAAGAGCCTGGTAACATACACTGAGGGACAGTCAAAGCTCTTAAATAATAAAGAAGACATTAATGAGGTTGTCCCAAAGGTCAGGGACCAAAGTGCATATAGCAGAAAGAAAAATCTACTCTTTATTTTTAGTATTTATAGTCCAATCCAAGCTAGGGAGCGATACACTTTCATGAATGCCTTTGAATATCAGTGAAGAGGTGTCTATTTCCATGGCTCTCTCTCCATCAGGCAAGGGTGGTGGAACTCATTCTTCATACAATCACACAGAATATGAGAGCTGGAAGAGCACCAACCTAATCTACACTCCTCGTTTTACAGGGAGAAAGCAGAGACTTGCCAAGGTAACAAGGCCATTTCATGGCTAAACCGGGACTTGAAGTCATTTTCTGACTCCTAACACAGGAAACAGAATTCAGGGAGTGCTGTCTGATGGCCGGAATTTAAAGACTCATCGAATCTTAGAGTGACATAACTTCTTCAGGTCTTTCAAGTTCAACTTGCCCTAAATTGCCGAAGTTTCATTTTTATTCACACTACGAATTCAAACAATTGTGACTCCTTGCTTAATCCACTAAAAAATATCTATGCAGAGCTCACTGTGTCTGAGGAGACAACAGAGGTTAAATGTAGTTCAGAACTCACTGTAACAGACATAATCACAAAACTTGTTCAACTCTCAAGAGTACATTAAGGCTGGCAGAAACATGCTCCCAAAGCTTTTCTCAAGGTTCTAGAAACTGTTTAGCTCACTCTTTCTCTCTTCCTCTTCTCTCTCCAGTTTCCTCTCATTGTGACTTTGTGACATCCAAAGAGATGTCTTCTAAAGGAGAGAAAAAATAAGGGAAGGAACTGGAAACAGCCAAGAAACAACCTAGAGAAGAACCTGACCCTTGATGTGATAACACAGTTGATGATGATGATGATGATGGTGATGATGATGATGGTGATGATGATGGTAGTGGTGAAAATAATTTTGTACCAATTTGTCTTTCCATTGCTGAAACTCAGTATTGGTTTGTTTTTGTTTTTGTTTGAGATGGAGTCTAGTTTTGTCTCCAAGGCTGGAGCGCAGTGACGCAATCTCGGCTCACTGCAACCTCTGCCTCCCAGGTTCAAGAGATTCTCCTGCCTCAGCCTCCCAAGTAGCTGGGATTACAGGCACCCACCACCATGCCCAGCTAATTTTTGTATTTTTAGTAGAGATGGGGTTTCACCAAGTTAGTCAGGCTGGTCTTGAACTCCTGACCTCAAGTGATTCACCCGCCTTGTCCGCCCAAACAGCTAGGATTACAGGCTTGAGCCACCACACCCAGCTTCAATGTTATTTTACACAGCTATGACAAACTGTAGTTATCTAATTATTTTTTTCCCTAAGAAATGCCTTAGACTCCTTGAAGTTAATTAGAAGCTCCCAAACATTAAATATATACTCCTCTTTTATTTGCCAGAATTACTGCATTTTCCTTTTCACAAATGCTTGGATTGAATGTATTTTAGTACAGTGATATTTACCAATGTGTCAAATGTCCATCAGCCCTGGGAAAGCAGTCCTGTTCATATGTTGTCTGAAATCCATGAGTCTCTGTACTCTCTGCCACCCACTCCACCATTAAACGCACACAAACACCACAGAATACCATTCTGCCTCAACCTTCTGGAATGTTTTTTAAATCCAAGAATTATGTTGCATGACATACTAAACCACTCATGCACTTAAAATATAATTAAAATTTCTCTACACTGGATGTTTTTCCTTTATAGCCCCATCTCTGAATTTGGGGCAATAAACCTGCTTCCCTTTATCAGCACACTTGGCCTTGGGCTAAAGCAGGGGTACACACCAGAAGATAAGACAAAAGCAAGAGAAGCCTTAGACACCAAGCTGACTTTGAATTATTTTGTTTGTCTACACCTGTGCTTTCTTTTGTTTTTTGTTTTTTGTTTTTTGTTTTGAGATGGAGTCTCACTCTGTTGCCCAGGCTGGAGTGCAGTGGCATGATCTTGGCTCACTGCAACCTCCACCTCCCGGGTTCAAGCAATTCTCCTGCCTCAGCCTCCTGAGTAGCTGGGATTACAGGCATGCGCCACCACGGCCGGCTAATTTTTGTATTTTTAGTAGAGAAGGGGTTTCACCATGTTGGTCATGCTGGTCTCGAACTCCTGACCTCAGGTGATCTGCCCACCTCGGCCTCCCAAAGTGCTGGGATTACAGGCGTGAGCCACCACACCCTGCCACACCTGTGCTTTTGAGATGACGTACCACTGGTAATACCATCAGCTGTTTGTTCCAAATTTATTTCTTATCATATGTTCAAAAACTTAATGTTGGTTCTTAGAAGCCAACTGAGAAACTAGTATCTCTGTTGCAAATGCAGCCAGAATGACTGTAGTTTCACTTCATTAATCACTGGAAGATGTGTGATATAAAACATTATAAAATGTATAAAACCTTTCCTCAATAGCAGTTATCCATAAAACAGTATCTTTTATTTGTATAAAGATTTGTACTTTTGGGCCTGGTGTGGTGGCTCATGCCTGTAATCCCAGCACTTTGGGAGGTCAAGGCAGTGGGGGGCATCACCTGAGGTCGGGAGTTCGAGACCAGCCTGACCAACACAGAGAAACCCCGTCTCTACTAAAAATACAAAATTAGCTGGGCGTGGTGGCACATGCCTGTAATCCCAGCTACTAAGGAGGCTGAGGCAGGAGAATCGCTTGAATCTGGGAGGCGGAGGTTGCAGTGAGCTGAGATCACACCACTGCACTCCAGCCTGAGCAACAAGAGTGAAACTCCGTTTCAAAAAAAAAAAGATTTGTACTTTTGAAAATATTTTCTTGGACCAGGCACGGTGGCTCACACCTGTAATCCCAGCACTTTGGGAGGCCAAGGTGGGCGGATCACCTGAGGTCAGGAGTTCAAGACCAGCCTGACCAACATGGAGAAACCCCGTCTCTACTGAAAATACAAAATTAGCCAGGTGTGGTAACGCATGCCTGTAATCCCAGCTACTCAGGAGGCTGAGGCAGGAGAATCGCTTGAACCTAGGAGGTGGAGGTTGCAGTGAGCCAAGATTGCGTGATTGTACTCCAGCCTGGGCAACAAGAGAGAAAATCTGTCTCAAAAAAAAAAAAGAAAAGAAAAGAAAAGATTTTCTCATAATAAGTAGTTAATATTTATTGAATACTTATTATCTGTCAAACATTGTTTTAAATGTCTTACACAGCACATTTAATTAGCTTGTCCACATTTTAAAGAAGAGAAAACCAAGACATTATTTTCTATGCAAACTTTAGTTGCCCTTGTATAAATTAAGAATTATTTCACTTGAGTCTTCATCAATTCGTAAAAAAGATCTACAGCTTTTGGTCTCATGCTATTATACTTCATCTGAAACCATAAGAAACCCAAAATCAGCTTATTTTCTCTTGGGGAAGATATTATATATTCAGTTTATTTGTTTGAGTATGAAAATATAGAGAAAGTCCCAAATTTTCGTATATAAAGGCCAAATGCCAATAACTATCTGTAAAAGAAAAGAACAGTTTGTAAGTTAAAGGCTTACGCTTCTACTAGTTCTATCTGACTTCAGGCAAATTGTTATTGTAAATAAAATCTCTGCCTTGAACAGAACAGAAAGAGGATTTGTTTAACATAGATCTCGAGCAAACTACAAAACTTAAGGAATTCTCTGACTAAGCAAGCCAGTGGACTTCTCTTAAAGAACTGGCCTTCAAGATAGTAGGCTAAAAAAACAAGACACATGTATTTCATCTATTTTTCCTCTTCTCACTGCAAATGTTTTGGATATGACCTTTAGCACTAGCTCGTGTGTGTCTGTGTTTATGTCTGTGTGTTCAGAGAGATAGAGAAACAGATGGACAGTAAGAATACTAAGCCCTGGGAGAGATAATCTGGCCATTTGCAACTGGAAGTCAGATTATTTATTTTAAAATTCAGGGAAATATTTAGGGTAATTCTAAATTCATAATATTATTAATTTTAACTTGAGATACGTTAAAAAAAAAAAAACCCTCCCTAATACTAGAGAAGTTAGTGCTGCTGACTTAATTCATCAAAGTAAAGTTGCTTAAATACCTTAATTTAGTCAGGTTCTCAGTTTGCAGAAGCGCAGGCATGTACCTTATTTATCCTTTTATCTCCTGTAATGAATAGCATCACAGCATGACTTGGAGAAAGCACAAGGTAAGAAAATTGAACAGCTGAGTTCTAGTTCTTGGTTGTCCAGCTAATGAGCTTGTCCGTGGAGATCCTACTATAACACAAACTATGACATTCTCAAAGCTGAGCACATCATCTTGACATATAACGAGGATGCAGTAATTATTTGTATTAATAAGTGAATGAGGAAATCTGTAATTCTGGTAGGTAATCACAAATATTTCTCTGAATTGGAGTCAGGGGTGATATACCATTTATATTCTAATACAGTCAAGATGAAAATTGTCCTAGGCCTTCAGAATGTGTTCAGGAATTTTTGGAGAGAACTCAACTGGTCATTTGCAGATAAATGCTCCTATTTATAAATAGGGATGAAAATTAACATTTCTCATTAAACTCCTCCTCTTCCCTACCTTCAAGCCTGCAGGAAGATTTATAGCCTCCATTTTACTAAATAAGAAATTTGGCCGAGCACGGTAGCTCACGTCTGTAATCCCAGCACTTTGGGAGGCCAAGGTGGGCAGATCACTTAAGGTCAGGGGTTCAAGACCAGCCTGGCTAATATGGTGAAACCCTGTCTCTACTAAAAATACAAAAATTAGCCGGGCATAGTGGCTTGTGTCTGTAGTCCCAGCTACTTGGGAGGCTGAGGCAGGAGAATTGCTTGAATCCAGGAGGCGGAGGTTGCAGTGAGCTAAGATGGAGCCACTGCACTCCAGCCTGGGCGACAGAGCAAGACTTTGTCTCAAAAAAAGAAAAAAGAAAAAAAGAAAAAAAAGAAAAGAGAAGAAAAAGAAAAAGAAACTAAAAATCAGAGAAATTCAGTAATTTGCTCAAGTTCACATTAGTTAGCAAATGGGTGAGCCAGAATTGAACCCAAGACTGACAGATTCCAGAAAGACCAATTTCTTTCTACTATATTTTGCCACCTCGACATTTCCGTTAACATGTGTACTAAGGGAATACAGCTCCTGGGGGGCAGGAAATGAGTTCTGTCCACCATTATATAACTAGGGCTAGCACAGTGATGAATAAAAATCTATTGAATGAAGCTACTCATGGTCAACAACACCCAGCCCACCTGAGAAATGTGCCCTGGACAATGTTCAGTCCTCAGGGCAGCTGGACAGAGTGCTATCCGTAAGTAACCTCATCTGTTACCCAAGTTTGTCTACAAATGTTATCATTTTCTCGGCATGCCACACTGTAGGAAAGATTGGGAAGGCTTGCACAACTTATCAATGTCAGTGAGGCAAGTTATGTGCTCATAGCAGTAAGAGTGATTTTTCAGGGCCGCAAGCAGTGGCTCACGCCTCTAATCCCAGCCCTTCAGGAGGCCGAGGCTGGTGGATAGCTTAAGCTCAGGAGTTCGAGCAGCCTGGGTTACATGATGAAACCCTACCTCTACAAAAAATACAAAAATTAGCCGTACATGGTAGCATTCGCCTATAATCTCAACTACTCAGGAGGCTGAAGTGGGAGGTTCCCTTGAGCCTGGGAG
Source organism: Pongo abelii (assembly GCF_028885655.2). Classification (NCBI taxonomy): domain Eukaryota; kingdom Metazoa; phylum Chordata; class Mammalia; order Primates; family Hominidae; genus Pongo; species Pongo abelii. The sequence goes on along the minus strand of NC_071990.2, from coordinate 88,543,911 downwards.
GTGGAGGTTGCAGTAAGCCAAGATCCCTCCACTGTACTCCAGCCTGGGTGACAGTGAAACCCTGTCTCAAAGAAAAAGAAAAAGAAAAAAAAGAGTGGCCAGGAAGAGAGGATTTCTTCACTTTTTGAGTTCTACAAGTTAGGCCTGTCCACAGTGAAGTGGAAACCAAGAAAACCAATGGAGGCCATGATAATGGATTACCTGAATCAGGAATGGAGAAAGGGTTCCTTGGCAAGGGTGAGAGAGAAGAAACCCCCTACCTGAAGCCAAGAAGTCAGAAATGGGAGGGGATCATTAAATTTGTTAAATGGAACTTAAAATTTTTCTGATGTGGATGGTAAAATAATTATCCCATCAGAACTGTGGATGGGATTGGAAGACAGGAAGAGGGGCAGCAATGTGAGCTCTCTAGGACTAGGGCTCAAATTGGTTTTGCCTAAGTAATACAGAAAACTATGATGTATCTTAACAGAAGATCCAAGCCCCTTGCATTATTCTTCACAATGACAGTAGTTGCCATTAGTTATGTATACAGCATATCATGTACCAGGCATCTTTACATACACCTATAATCTCATTTTTAAAATCTCACATAACTCTCTAAAGTGCATAAGTCCCCACTTACACATCAGAAATCTACATCTCAGAGAGGCTGAGTAACTTGTCCAGTGTTAAATCCCCGATGAGGAGCAGCCAGGACTCCACCTCAGGCTGTCCAACTGGGAAACCCATAGCTTGCCATCTCTCCCACAAAAGCTCTTTCTGAGAGGCAGATATTCCCCCTCCATCTATCTCAACAAACATCTTCAAATGAGAAAAAGTGGGGCAAAGACTTATCTAATTCCCAAAGCCCTGTTATAACTTAACCAATTAATGATGGCGGAGTGCTTTGAAAATGCCAATGCTGCACTCTGACTGCCTGGGCTTTGTTGGGGCTTTGAGGCCTCCTCTTCCCCAGCTTTACCCTCAAACATTGGCCTTCTTTGCTTATTCTAAACTCTCCCTAGGCAAGATTCCTTTTCCCTATCCATCTTACCGAACATGTCATACTAGATGTCCCACAAGCATTTTAACTTAACACTTCCCAAGCCGAACCTATTTTCTTCCTCCTCAGAGCCTCCCAACTTAACCCATGCGATGAAAGGCTCCACAGAGCTTCTGTTTCCCACAATGGCCTCTCATAAGGATATCAAGAGGAGCAGGGAGCCCCATTCTTGGGAGGAGCCTTCAGAACCCTTGGTTGATGGGATAGTTGAAAAGCACTTCACATTAGCACTGTCTCCTGCAAAGCTCCTGGTTAATAAAGGGTGGGAGATGGACCTTAAACTAACAAAAGTGTCTCAATAATTTTTATAAAACATGCTGAGCAGAAAAACGGGTAAGAGAAAGCCTGTTTCTTTCAAAGAATCATGAATTGCCTTGGAATGATTTGAGTGGCATAAATTGAGTGGCATAAATTGAGTCTCTGATAAAAGACTAGAAAAAAAGAAACAAAATTTCCCAAATAAATACTGATGAATAATTAAAAGTACCTATCACCGCCTAGGCTGCTGAGCCACCACCTTCTTACCGAGTTATAATTTGACCACAAATCCAGAAAAAAAAGAATGCTTGAAACAGAAGCCTTTCGTCTTTCTTTTCTTTTTTTTCTTTCTTTTTTACTATCTCTGAGAGAAACCCAAACGGGGCACATCTGAAAAGACAGATTGATTGAACAATATACAGTTCATTGTGTGTGCTGGAGGAAGAGAGTGTACTGATACAAGAAGATGGAGGAGGGAGAAGCCTGGAGACACACAGTTACAGGAATTGCTCTGCAGTGCTGCGGTCAATTTTAATTTTGCTTCCATGTTTATATCAGAGCACAATTCATGAAGGCATGTTTTCCCAAGTTCCATCTCTCATCTTCCGTACTCTTCCCCTACTTCATCACATTATCAAGCCCAGGGTTGTGTATTAGTTAGCTTTCAGTATGTAATCACCACTCCAAATCCTAGTGGCTTAAAACAACAGCCATTTATTTAGTTCATAGTTCCGTGGATTGGTCAGCAATTCGGGTTGGACTCCACTGGATTACAGTCATGCTGCTTCCTAGCTAGGTGGCTCTATTTCTGAAGCTAAGGTGGTCAACAGAGGCTACAGGGATATCTGACCCATCATCATCCTGCAGGCTAGCCTAGACTTGTTCTTGAATGCCTCACATGGTTCCAAGAGGAAGAGCAGAAGTACATAAGGCCCCTTGAAGACTAAGCTCAAAAGTGGCTTAGTTCACTTCCCTAGCATTCTATTGGCCAATGCATGTCACAAGTTCAGCCAAATTCAGGGGTCAAGGAAATAGACATCATCTTTGCATGGGAGTAGCTGCAGCTACATTGCAAAGGGTCATGGATTTAGAGAGGGAAATAATTATGGCCCTTTTTTAAAAAAAAAAACAAAAAACTATGCATCAGGGGTTTGGGGAAAGGGCCGCCATTCCTGTTCCTTTCCTTACATCTTACTCTGCTTTTCTCGTCCCTGTCTACTCAGCAACTCACCCAAATCTCCTCAAGTTTTTGCTTCTCAACTCTGCAAAACTCTTCTGAAATGATCTGGTCCACAAGATTTTAGACAGCTATCTCTCTCTGCTTAGCATTTTTCTGAATGTCAAATATCTTGCTGAGACAAGACAAATAACATTAGGAAAATAACAGACTTCCAGAGCCTTAGGAATCCAGTGTGGGTTTATTTTTTTCTAAATTAACAACACGGTTTTCATAGAATCCAAAACCCAAACCACTCTGATATTCTTGGCACACTATTTGTTCTCAATAGCTTCAAGCTTACTTTTAAATCCTTTGTGATCCTACTGGAAATCATTAAACAGTGAGTCATAGAAACTCTCTGATGGTCTCCAATAATTATTTTACCATCCACACCAGAAAATTTTTAAGTTCCATTTTACAAGTTTAATCTATTGCTGAGATTATTTGTTGGGAGGGTCTCAATTTTTTCCTTACTGTGTCTCCATGAGGAGCCTCAGGGTCAGTGAGTCCCTGGCACTCAAAGCCCTTTGAGGGCCATCTGCTATGGTATGATAAACCAAGATGCCTCCTGAAAAACACTCATTGCTGCTGCTACTGCCCTTTTGTACATACTGGAATTTGTTCTGAGATGTCCCTCGCTTCTCCTTTTATAAATATCCTGCTTTCAGAGCTTCAAAACAGAAGATCATTCTTAGCTCAAAGCTGGAGCTTGTGCTAGGGAATTGAGCTGCTTAAACCCAGGTCTCCATGTATATCTGAGTGCTTAATAAACATTGAAAATGCATAGCACCAAGCTCCACAATTCAAATCACAGAAATTACTTGAAAAGACTTGTCGAATTTCTTTGCAAGTTTTTAACATATCTTCATCTCCTTTACCAATTGTTATCTTCCTTCTTGTCCCAAAGAGGCAGCCCTACTCCTCTTAATGACCCATCCCACTGTGTCTTTATATCACCCCATCCACACCACAAATATCACACCAATAGTTTCCCCTCTCTTCTCTGAATTTTAATCTCTCCTACCTTAGATCTATGCCATCTGCCTACAGACATGATCAAGAGTTTCTGTGCCCAAAATAAGGTTTCTTTCAACTGACCTGCTGCTGTATTTTGGCTGCCTCTCTACCCTTCACACCCCCACTTCACCTCCTATCCACAACTAAGCACACTATAATTTGTCTTCAGCTCCCCACCACTCCACTGAATAAACAATGGACAAATCAAATGACCTCTTCTCAGTCTCCCACTTGTCCTCTTGACAGCATGTCATTCTTTATAACAGTATCGGGCCGGCATGGTGGCTCACGCCTATAATCCCAGCACTTTGGGAGGCCAAGGTGGGCAGATCACCTGAGGTAGGGAGTTCGAGACCAGCCTGACCAATGTGGTGAAACCCTGTCTCTATTAAAAATACAAAATTAGCCAGGCATTGTAGCACATGCCTGTAATCCCAGCTACTCAGGAGGCTGAGGCAGGAGAATCACTTGAACCCAGGAGGCAGAGGTTGCAGTGAGCCAAGATTGCACCATTGTACTCCAGCCTGGTCAACAAGAGTGAAACTCCATCTCAAAAAAATAAACTAATTAATTAATTAATAACAGTCTACTTCGTTAAGCTTCATTAAGAAGTCAAGAGACTTCTGAGACACTGCCTTCTCCTAAGTCTCCTCCAACTTCTCTGTCTGCTCTTTCCTGGTTTCTTCCAGAGACTCCTCTTCCTCCACTTCAGTCTCAAACATTGGCCTTCTTTGCTTATTCTAAACTCTCTCTAGGCAAGATTCCTTTTCCCTAACCATCTTACTGAACATCTCATACTAGATGTCCTACAAGCATTTTAACTTAACACTTCCCAAGCCAAACTTATTTTCTTCCTCATCACAGCCTCCCAACTTAACCCATTCCTCTTCTTGCATTCCTCATCTTAGTTAACAGAAACACCATTGATTGTCTCCCCAGTATTCATTCACTCTTTCTATAGTAATAAAAGTTTTATCTGTGTATACAGCTATCTAGTTAAAGACCACATTTCCCACAATCCCTAGCAACTAGGTGTGGTCATGTGACTAGGTTATGGCAAATGGGATGTGAGCATAAGTAGTGCAACTTCCAGGTCATGCCGTATTAGCCAATGTGTATTCTGTTGCCTACAACTAAGAATCTTGAACAATACAGTAATTGGTACTAAAAGTAAAGTTTATGAGTTTGGGGTTCTCAGTCATCAGCTCATCCCAATTGTCCACATTCCAATCCTAAGGGTCCTACTCTTCCCTATCAGTGCCCTTATCTTTACTTGAGAGACCTGGCAAGACTGAATTCAACCTATATCGTAATTCAGCAACTCACAGGATTAGACTCTGGATATGATTTTCAGCTACATAAATCCTTTACTATAAAAGATTTTTAAAATTCTTCTAGGATAATATTAGAAATTTATTGGTATTGTTGTCATCTACTGAGCTGAGAATTTAAAGCTTGAGACTGTTACTTTCTTTTTTTTTTCTTTTGAGACGGAGTCTTGCTCTGTTGCCCAGGCTGGAGTGCAGTGGTGCAATCTTGGCTCACTGCAAGCTCCACCTCCCGGGTTCATGCCATTCTCCTGCCTCAGCCTCCCGAGTAGCTGGGACTACAGGCGCCTGCCACCACGCCTGGCTAATTTTTTGTATTTTTAGTAGAGATGGGGTTTCACTGTGTTAGCCAGGATGGTCTTGATCTCCTGACCTCGTGATCCACCTGCCTCAGCCTCCCAAAGTGCTGGGATTACAGGCGTGAGCCACTGCGCCTGGCCTGTTACTTTCTTTCCTTACATTCTCCAGGGCACTTTGGAGAAGTAAGCCAAACCCACAGGTCTTATATTCATCATGTTCCCTCCATAATTATTTCTTGCAATGAATAGCCACTTACTCACAAAGATTTACACAGGTGATAATTTAAGTAACTCTTTTACCACAGGTAACAAGAACTATCAATATCTCATATTTTAATAATAACTGACAAGGCAGGCAGATCACCTGAAGTCAGGAGTTCAAGACCAGCCTGACCAACATGGTGAAACCCCATCTCTACTAAAAGTGCAAAAATTAGCCAGGTGTGGTGGTGGGCACCTGTAATCCCAGCTACTCAGGAAGCTGAGGCAGGAAAGTCACTTGAACCTGGGAGGCAGAGTTTGCAGTGAGCCAAGATCATGCCACTGCACTCCAGCCTGGGCAAAAAGAACAAAATTCTGTCTCAAAAAATAATAATAATAGTAATAATAATTGTTATTGCCCTCAAAGTCTCACCCAGTATGTATTCAATTCTAAATTTCCCATTTCCTTGTAAGTTTGTCTAGAGTGAATGTGTAGGAAAAATGGTGTACATGAGTGTCTGGGTATCAAAGGAATAGACTACAGTAAAGAATGCTAGTTCCCTATCCCTGCATACATTTTTCCCCTCCCTCCTTAGTATTATTTTTGGGATGGCAAAATAGACGCTAAAAGTCACATTCCCAGGACCTCTAGCTGCTGAGAATGGTCATATGTCTAAGTTCTGCCCAATGAAACAAAGTGGAAGAATCATTTGGGACTTCTGGGAATCCTGCTTTGTGGGAATTGTCTCAGTAGGGTAGAATCCTTTTTTGCCCTTCTGTCTTTCCTCTTGTTTCTGGCCTGCATCACAGATGTGATGCCTGGTCCCCCAGCAGCCATCTTGGATTCTAAGGTGATCTTGAGAATGAAAATCATGGACTAAAAGAGTGAGATAGAAAGATAGAAGATGCCTGTGTTCTGGATGCCTGCGGAGCCTCAATGCCTACTTTGACACTTCACTTACATGACAGATAAATTAAATCCTGTCTTATTTAATATTCTGTCATTTGGGGGTTTTATGTCATATGCAGGCTCACTTAATCCTCGCTGATATATTGAATAAATGTTTTAAGGACCAGAAGATAAAGGAAACAGCATCTTAGTAATAAAAGAGTGCAGAACTAACAGCAAAGCTGCTCCAACCCAAGAATGTCCCTCACCTAAAGAATGACTTTTGTTTGACCTTTTAAAATTAATCCTGTAAAATGACTCCATTATATTATCCTCATCTTTCAGTTGAGATAATCCAGGCAATAAGTGTTTAAAGGAATACTTCTAGAATTATGCAACTATGTGGCAGAAACATAACCAAAATGCAGAGTACATTTGCCTGTATATGTAGTCCCCATAGTCACCTAATGCAAGTATCAAAAATATAAGAAGAAAGCCATAACAAAAACAGCTACTCCCCTCCTATATGACTAGGACCAGTTAAGATGATTTACCTCCTGGCACCTGTTCGATAGGCTATTTTCTATGAAGACTTATCAGGCAAGTGGCTCTATGGTCATAAAAGGAAATAAGTGGATGACCCTGAAGTCATTTTAGTCTTCCTTCCACCTTCCCAAGAAGCTCTGGAAGTGCTACTCGGGTGGCTGAGGCAGGAGGATTGCTTGAGCCCAGGAGTTTGAAGTTACAGTGAGCTTCCACTGTGAGGGTTAAGTCTGAATGCATTTTTCAGATGCAGCAAAGTCAGCTTCTACAGTCTGGTTTATTCACCTGGGTGGATGCAAAGATTCAGCATCCCCCACTGCTTTAGAAGATTTGAAAAGCTCAATCATGCATATTTTAGAATACATTTTGGACATCATGAGTCCTAAAGGAACAGGCCATGGTGAATAAGAGAAAACATCAAACAAACAAATGTTGCTTTCAAGACATACGTGTCAACAAGTCATTGATCATAAACTTTCTGTTAGAAATCAGCTTGCTGCCACTTCACAGAGGATTCAGTTTTCTTTCTTGCAACTCCAAAGCAAAACTTCCCAAAAGAAGATCAGAAAAGCCCCCGGAAGATATTGAGGCTCTGGCAACAATTGATTGTTGATGAATCTGATCCTACTGGGGAATCTTATAACCATACACTCTCAGACACACTCTTCAGAGGAGCCAAAAAATGAGCAATCCTAAACTCTGACTTGAGGGCAGCTCTGTTGCCATGAAAAAAAATCTTTCTGTAGAAGAAAATCTTCTTGGCCATCAAACTAATCTGAAAGCATGGTCTCCAACAGTTCACTCACTGAAAATCGTTTCTGCATCAATCTTCTTCATGCCCTGGGCTTCCCACTCTCTGTGCTACTCACAGTTCCCTAATTGCACTGTACTTGCTGAAAACCCTATGCCTTTGCCCACACTAGTCTCTCTGCCTGTACCATCCTGCATCCCCCTTTCTTTACCTGGCTACTTCTTACTTGGCAACTGTGTTATGGAACCAAACCGGGGTCCACTTGCCCGGTGCAGCAAAGCCAGATACTGACATCAGGGTTGCAATGAGAGAAAATGAGGCATTTACTGCAGGGCACCAAGCAAGGAGAATCAGGCAGCTAATGCTTTAAGACCTCAATTCCCCGATGGCATACAAGTAAGGGTTTTTAAAGGCAGAGAGGTAGAAGTGATGAGCAAAGTCATAAATCAATGTATGGAGGCTATACTTTGGTTTGACTTAAAATGGCAGGTTACCTTGAAGTGGGGCAGCACACAGGTCATAACGTGGATTCAAAGGTTTTCAGATTTGCAGTTGGTTCAGGAGATGAAGGTTTGTCAGAAAATCTGGGATTGGTAGGAAGGAATATTTGTTCTGGCTGGGAGGCATGATCTCCTCCAGGTACCTCAAGAAGAAATTTAGAACAAAGAACTAACAGCAGTCAGGGTTGAGTCCTCAGTCCTCCCTTATCTGAGGTCTCTATGCCAGTGGATCCATTGGGTTTCTGAAAAACAACTCAGGGACATATGTTAAGACGTTATCTTCAGTTTCTATAAGGAACAAAACAACTGTGATTCTAACTTTCTTGTCTATTGTTTTAAGCTACCATTACCTTCTTGGTTATCAAGTTGCTCATTTACTTCTTAGGACTAACTAGGTGCCTGAAATCTTCCTTGAAGGAATTCAAGATTTTCCCCTATTTCCATGCTTAGGGGCCCACAGGCCCCTAAGAGGGGTCCCTGTTCTGTCTCAAGTGCTTCAGGCATCACTTCCTTCAGGAAGTTTTCTCTGACTACCTCTGAATCAAGGTAATGAGCCTCCTCTGAGCCCCGTACACCCTGGGCATACCTACACCATGGCATTTATCACACTCTGTTGCAATTCTCAGGTTATTGGAAGGCAAGTTCTGTTTTTTGAGATGTGTGTTGTTATAGCACCTATCAAAGTGCCATGCCCTGAAAAACTGTCAAGACAATAAATTGATCAATGCCTGGATGGTAGGAGTACTGTACCACAGGATGTCAACAGCACAGGGCTTGGCATCGGAAACCCTGCCTCCAAGGCATGACTTCATAATTTATTTGCCAGATTATTTAAAGTCTCAGACTCAGTGCCTCATCTGTAAAATGAGGATTATAATTCCATAGCATGGTTGAAGATTAAATAAAATAATATAGATAAAAGCACTTAGCTATATTTCTAATAACAACTTAATAGTTGCTATTCAAATATCATGTGAGGCCAGGCATGGTAGCTCAAGCCTGTAATCCAAGCACTTTTGAAGGCCAAGGTGGGCAGATCACCTGAGGTCAGGAGTTCTAGACCAGCCTAGCCAACATGGTGAAACCCCATCTCTACTAAAAATACAAAAATTAGCTGGGCATGGAGGCATGTGCCTGTAATCTCAGCTACTTGGGGGGCTGAGGCAGGACAATCGCTTGAACCTGGGAGGTGGAGGTTGCAGTGAGCTGAGATCATACCACTGCACTACAGCCTGGGCTCAAAAACAAATAAACCATATATATATATATATATATAATTTGAGCATTAGTATTAACATCAACATACAATTTGCCTCTTTCTGCTGTGAAAAAGGACTTGGTGGCAATACAGGTAAGATGAGATGCTTCGTATGTATTCTAAACTTGACTCAGTTTAAAGGAAAAGATTCTTCAGTTTGACTCCTTCTTGTACTTTGTTACTGACTGGGTTCCCCACGCCACCTACGTGCTACCCACCTTACTGTTTCTTATCCACAATTACAATTCCCAAAGGAAGAGAGGGCTCAGATTCCCCATTTGTAAAATAAGAAGTCAGACTAGACTACCATTCATCTGCCTTTAATTTCTAATCTGTACACTTCAAGGTTCATATGGGCTAAGTCCTTATGTGTTCTCTACCGTATCCCCAGCACCTAGAAGAGTGTTGGGCACACAGTAGGTCCTTAAAAAATACTTCTTGAGGCCAGGCGTGGTGGCTCACGCCTGTAATCCCAGCACTTTGGGAGGCTGAGGTGGGCGGATCACGAGGTCAGGAGATCGAGACCATCCTGGCTAACACAGTGAAACCCTGTCTCTACCAAAAACACAAAAAAATTAGCCGGGCCTGGTGGCAGGTGACTGTAGTCCCAGCTACTCCAGAGGCTGAGGCAGGAGAATGGCGTGAACCCAGGAGGCGGAGCCTGCAGTGAGCCGAGATGGTGCCACTGCACTCCAGCCTGGGTGACAGAGCGAGACTCTGTCTCAAAAAAAAAAAAAAAAAAAAAAAACTTCTTGAATGAATACACGCATGAATAGATGAACTAATAATGCTTAGAATATGATAATGACCATATTTGTTAATATCTTCCGTAAATTATTTACAGCACTCTGGAATAAATAATTTGACCATATCAAAGACTGCAAACTTTCATTCATAAGATGAATAAGTTATGTAGATTTAATGTAAGACATGATGACTAGAATTAATAATACTGTATGGTATACTTAAAATTTTCTGAGAGTAGACCTTAAGTATTCTCTTCACATACAACAAAAGAGCAATTGTGTGAGGTGTTGTTAATTAGCTTGATTGTGGTGATCATTTCACAATGTATGCATATACCAAATCATCACATTGTACACCTTAAACATACAATTTTTATTTGTAAATTTTACCTTAATAAAGCTGGAGGGGAAAAATCATTTGCATATACTTTAAATCAGGATCCCAGCAGTAATAGCTCTCCAAAAGCAGTAGCAGTTGTTCCATTTGTTCTGTTAAACTGAGGACAAAATGGTGTTTGGGCTGAAATGAACCAAGTGAATGTTGAGGGTCTTCTCACTATAAGGCACCACCAGCTTTGCCAAGTTGCAGAGATAGGGTCAACACCTGTTCTCTCAACCTCCTATTCTGTTCCCACAAATGATCTAACTGCCCACAACCATCGTGTTTATGACAGTGAGAGAGTTGAGAGCACCAGACATTAACTGCTTCCAAAAAACAGTCCACAGTGGGATTTTCTGGGCTTATATATAGCCTGCTTCCCCAAACAACCCAGATTTGAGAACAAAGGAAGAGGCCCAGTCCTCCCACAGCAGGCAGGAGAAACAGAAAGTAGACTGCCCCCTCCTCTCCCTTCCCTTGAAATAGGAGGAAATTTTGAACTCTAGTCTCTGCCTCCAATCATCAGGGTGTTCCACAGCCTTAGCCTTGCAATTTAAGAGTCTTTTCTGTTTTAGATTTGTCAAGCCCTGGGAAACGAGTTCAAAAACAGTTGTATAGTGTTGCACAATGCCATTTTCCTCACCTTATATAAAAGAGTTAGGATCAGGCCGGGTGTGGTAGCTCACGCCTGTAATCCCAGCACTTTTGGAGGCCGAGGAGGGTGGATCACCTGAGGTCAGGAGTTCCAGACCAGACTGGCCAACATGGTGAAACTCGTCTCTACTAAAAATACAAAATACAAAAATTAGCTGGGCATGGTGGTGTGTACCTGTAATCTCAGCTACTTAGAAGGCTGATGCAGGAGAATCGCTTGAACCCAGGAGGCAGAGGTTGCAGTGAGCCAAGATCACGCCATTGCACTCCAGCCTGGGCAACAAGAGTGAAACTCCATCAAAAAAAAAAAAAAAGAGTTAGGATTTCTGAATCCAAGAGGAAAATGAGTAACAGGCTTCTGCTGTATAGCGAACCTCATATTAGAGTCTGCATTCATTTCCACTCCACCCAGAAGGGGCAGGTGTATTTAAGCAGCAGGTGATTGTGTTGGAGGAACAAAGTGCTTTAAGGCACAATACTTACATGAAAGACTATGTAAACCCAAGTCCAGAGTCATTACCTCTGTTGCTCCCTTTCCTCTGCTAAAAACTTGTAAAAGGCATTTATACCATCTGAGTCATGAACCCACTCCTGTGTACCAATTCATTTCCCTGAATGAGTCTTAATCAGTCATGCTTTGAAGGGTGTAGTCAAGTCGTTAGATCTGACTAATGAACCTTTCCAAATCATGCACACCATTTACTGTAAACCACACTAGTCCCACACAATGAAATTACATGTCATTTTATCTCCCAAGAAGCAGGGAGGTTGAATAGGTGGGATACGGCTCCGAAGCACTCACTTAAACATTGACCCTATAATCTTGGGGTTTAGTTAACATTCAGAAAAGAGAATAGCCATGCAAATCATTGAAGGCTGCCCAGTAGGTTGGAAACTGGAAGGTGTTGAACACAGAGTATATGATTTTCACACCTTTAACTGCAATAATTTACATTTTGCAATGTCGTGACCACTGTGCATAAATGAAATACCTCATCTAATGGTTTCTCAGCCACCAAGAACATAGACAAAACTCTGCCTTCATTTCAGAAACACGTCTCATAGTACATGCTATATAAAATTCATTCTCATCTAAGGGCAAAGCCATGGATCTGTGGGGCACTGTGGGGCACACAAAGTTGGGTCCACCATGGTCCCTTTTCTTTTGGAACCCACTTTCTAGTGGGAGATAGACATAATATAAGGCATAGCAGAGTAAGGGCTTATTGGAGAAACGATTTCTGTGGCAGGCCAGAGGATGAGGACCTTAATTTGAATTAGCAGATTAGGGAAGGTGACTATAAGGAAAAGAACCTGAAGAATAAGAAGGATTTCAGGTGGAGGAGAATGAGGATGATGGCATTCCAGCATGATGGAATAACAGCAATGATAGCATGAAGGCATGAAGCCCTCACCAACACAGAAACTCTATAATTACATCAGCTCGTAAGTCCCACCTACGTTTCTTGCCTACACAATGCTCAGCCCACAGGGGTCTTGAGGGAAGCATAATACTTCCTCTTTTTCTGTACTCTAAAGATACATGAAGAATCGCCAGCAACCCTTTACAACAGTCATAGTCAGAAGAAGCTATTCAGTGTCCGTATCGCTCCACCTCCTTGGCCACTGGTTCTTGGTTTCCAATCCATTCTGCACACTGAAACCTTATTAATCTTCCTGAAAGCTGCATTTTTCCAGACAAGAAGAGCTCACAGAGAGGAAGAACTTATAATACTCTTCTGGGCATTCTAATGTTCACCAGATAAAACCCAAACTCTTCAACAAGGACCTGAAATTTCTCCATGGTCTGGTTTCAATCATCCTTTCTGTCTTAATTTTCTGCTACTCCACATGTAAGCAATGATGGCATCTTATCACTAGGAAACTACATGGAACACGGGAATTAAAAAAAGAAGAAAACTCTGTAAGAATTGGTCTGAGACAAGGAAGGAGGTGATACTGCTTCCAGCAACAAGACTTCAGATGGTGGGTAAGAGAGAGGGAGGAGAGAGGGAAACTTGCTAGGAAAGAGCTGCCGATGAGAGAAAAAAATTGTTTTATCTCAGTGAAAATTGTATTTCAAATTTTAACTTTATAAATACAAATCAAAATAAAACTTTAATAAGATTTTAACTCACACAATATTTGATCTAGTGAACCTCTTCCACGATTATTTAAAACAATCATTTATTTGTTCAGCAAATATTTACTGAGTGTTCACACTGTTCCAGACATTGCTCGAGGTCCTTGGGGATATAGCTGTGAACATGATGGATGTGGACAGCCTTGTAGAGTTCAGTAAAAACTAAAATTGTGATACTAAAATGAAGTGCTTAAGCCAGAAGATCTGCATATGATGTGCATTCACACACCCACACTCCAATGCAACAAAGCAGTGACCCTACGTAATTAGATAAGGCAATAAAAGACAGACTCTCCTATGTTCCATTGGCAGATTGCCCACCTACCAGGTTTTGCTTATCCTTCTGAACCCAGTGATATCTCTAAACAATGTTAAAATTTCAAATAGGGATGACTTGATTTATCTCTTTATTAATGTCCCTGTTCCTTCTCTTTTAACAAATTATTTTCAATTTTTTTCTAAGATATTTTCATTGCACCTTTGAACAAGAGAAACATGCCCAGCCTCCACAAGAATTTCAGCTTTTCAGAAACTGAGTGTCTCAGTTAATATCTGCTTGGTTGACAATAAAAATCAACTTGAGCTAGCTTATTTGGAAGGAGGAACTTATTCTAAGATCACAGTGGTAATTCACAAAACCCATGAAGGCAGCCAAGCTTGAGAAAATGACCTGGAAAGCCCCTGGGAACCCAGACAGTGTTCCCTCTCTGTTCTTCCTTATTTCTCTCAGTGCATCTGCTTATTTCTTCTCTTTTCACACCATCATTCTGTGAATGCTCTCCCACTGCTTGGATTTTCACCATTTCAGTTCCAGCTGTAAAGAGCTGAATCCTAGCATCATCACTGAATCCTAGCATCAAATTCCTGGAGAATCTAATTGGCTCACTTTGGGTTTACTCTGCTCCAATCAACGGTGACAGGGCCAAACATGTCCACCAAGGTCTGTCACTATGAGAAGCATTGTCATCCAAAATGTGTCTCCCATACCAGGAAAATGCGTACAGAGATTCCACAGCTACCTCCCACTGAGAAATATATCTTTCAAAATGAAGTTATGGGCCAGGCAGTGGCTCACACCTGTAATTCCATCACTTTGGGAGTCCAAGGCAGGCGGGTCACCTGAGGTAAGGAGTTCGAGACCAGCCTGAGCAACATGGTGAAACCCCATCTCTACTAAAAATACAAAAATTAGTCAGGTGTGGTGGCGCATGCCTGTGATCCCAGGGAGGCTGAGGCAGGAGAATCACTTAAACCCAGGAGACGAAGATTGCAGTGAGCTGAGATTGCACCACTGCACTCCAGCCTGGGCAGCAAAGTGAGACTCTGTCTCAAAAAAAAAAAAAAAAAGAAGAAGAAGAAGAAGAAAATAGGTTTGTCCACACATGAACCTAAAAATGAACCTAAAAGAGTTTTCCTCCAAGGGTCTCCAGACCACATTTTGAGAACTGTTACGTTAAAGATTGCCTACTATCAGCGTGTAAGAAGGTACTTAAACAAAGCATCTTGATTTTATAGGAGTAACTTCTTTCTGCCTACATATTAACTAACTCAACCAGTTTAGCTTGTTACATTAATCATATTATTTTGATTAATCTGATTAATCTACGAATCAATTAAATTTGATAAATTGGATTGATAAATAGTATATAGTAGTTATTGAAAAGCTTTGCAGAAGGACAAATCTGAAATGAATACATGGCTCCTCCACAAATTAGCTACATGACCTCAGGCAAGTCCTTTAAGCATCAGTGTCAGTGTCCCCATTTTTAAATAGGCATAATAATGATACTTACTCACAGGGTATGAGGGTTTCATGGAACACTATAATAAAATGCTTAGCATAATGCCTGATACAGTAAGTGTTCAAAATGTCAGCTGTTTTTATTTTTTGTTACTTAGCGTATCTGTGCTCACAGCCACTAAAGATGAATCTTTTCTTACACTTGAAGAATTAGTCCTACAAGTAATGACTTATGTTTTGTGTCCTAGGTGTCCCTACCCCACAGGAAAATGTGCTAAGTAACTACCCCACTAAGACAGTTATTGGGCACACAAGTGTTCTGGGTGCAGCTTGAGAAGGAAATCTCAGGTTACCCTCAGTCCATGTGGTGGTTTAGAAAGTGATTGGTCTCACTGAGAGGTTATGGAGAATGCCTTTAAATGTGTCTGGCTGGGAAAATTAAAATATATTTGGACCTAATTATAATAATATTAGATCTATTCCCAAACTCTTTTTTTTTTTTTTTTTGAGAGACGGAGTCTTGCTCTGTCACCCAGACTAGAGTTCAGTGGCACGATCTCAGTTCACTGCAACCTCTACCTCCCAGGTTCAGGTGATTCTCCTGCCTCAGCTTCCCAAGTAGCTGGGACTACAGGTGTGAGCCACCATGCCCAGCTGTTTTTGTATTTTTTAGTAGAGATGGGGTTTCACTATATGTTGGCCAGGCTGGTCTCGAACTCCTGACCTCAGGTGATTCGCCCACCTTGGCCTCCCAAAGTGCTGGGATTACAGGCGTGAGCCATCGCACCTGGCCCATTCCCAAACTTTTATTTTGTTCCTTAAAGATTTGTTTCTTGAAGCCTTAAGTGAAATTTCCCTTCTGGTAAAAAAAAAAAAAGCTTTCCAATTGGTTACTAATAAATCTAGTTCTATGCTATTAAATTTCATCTTTGTCTGTTCCAAATTGACAGAAAATGAGGAAATCATCAAGACATGGATTAAAATTTCTTGTGTAGCCCTGGAGGTCCCATCAATTCTCACATAAAATAAGAAGTATTCGAGAAAATGGAACCCTGACCACTGCTCTCTGGCTTACCTATGACTATCTTTACCCTCATTTCATATATTTTGCTGAGAATACAAAATACATAAGCTATTTAATTTTTTTTATCCAATGCCAGTATTTTCTTATAAAATGAAACCAAAAAGCATTTCCTTAAAGCACATGCTGGGTGGCCACATATAACAAGTCTTTTATAAGAGGCAATATGTTTGCGTAAGTGAGAAGGCGGAAAGAGAAGACATCATCTTATGTGGCCACAGTAAGTTTTATACAGATCCTACTGCCTCTATATCCTGCCAAAGCTTCATCAAGCGTCTGAGTCCTAACAAGCCATGATAAAGAGCCAGGAAATAACCCAGGTATTTGGCAAGTTGTGATCACTCAATTTGAAGACTATTTTTTTCTTCAGTTATTTCTCACTCTAAAGCTCTTTCCCATAAGCTTCATAGGAAATATTTAAATTCCTCACGACTCTAAAATATTTAAAATAAAGAACTAAAATCCAGTACCTTTGCTTAACTTGACTGAGAGAATGCTGCAAAACATCAATCCAAAATTCTATAAATCAGAACAACATTTTGAAAACAATTGTAATCAGCAGCCTAACAAAGTACACACTGATAAGTCAATTAAAACGTTCATGTGTAGCTCAAATAATAAAATGTTTATTTATGATTTTTATCTTTTTCATAAAGGCAAAAGATTCACATTTTTGTTGGATGATTTTCATAATGGTAAGTCCACAACTTGTAGCTTCTCCTGGGCCAGTGATTTGGCAGGATATAGGTCTAGAGTTGGCCACAAATCTTTGTCACCCAAGCAAGTTTAGCCACAGTTAAAATACCAGGACTCTGCTCATTTTGTATATTTTAAAATACAGAAAAAGTTGGGGACCCTTAGCACATCAGGATTCATTACTGAGCAGAGCCATGAAGTATTTCAGCATCTTCTTTCCCTGCTTCCCAACGATAGCACTAACCCTAGTGTTCCATGAGGATCTAAATACTAATCAATCAAATGGAATGATAAATTGACCAAAAGAAACATTACAGTTTCTACAGGATGGTGTTGTATAATGTGGAGAAAGAGAGAATGGGATTTTTAAAAAATTCTTAAACATTTTATTTCTGGTCTGCACCAAAAATAAAGACAAGGAGAATCCTTCCAAGATCATGTCATGAAGTAATGAAAATTCTCTATTTTTTCCACTCAACTCTACTCTTTTGCCACAGTTTCTACAAACTTTATAATCTACTTCAGCACCCACACTTTGAACAAATTAATATAAGGAGGATTCTGGAGGATGAAGTTTAGAAATGGGCAAAATAAGAAGAGTTTTTATTTTTCTGTGGAAATAGAAAAAATAACTAGAAAAAGTTTATTAAAATATTTTAGTTATTTTTAAGCTTCTTGTCTGTAGAAACTATCCAATTTTCAAAGAAACATTATCCATAGATCCTTGTAACTAGAACACATTTCTTACAATCATGATTTTAAAATAATTATGTTATTATTACTATGAACTATTTTTTGAACACTGGAAGTACTCCTGATGTATTTCTTATCAGTGGCTTTACCATATTATTTCAACAAAACAAATTTAAAAAGCAAGCCATAAGATCACTGGACAAGATTAGATGATAAATTTCCATTTCTAGAAATGGCAGAGTAGCTCATATTACACCAATCCTCCCAAAGTAACAATTATAAACCCTGGAAAACACACACACACACACACACACACACACAAATCTGAAGCCATTTGAAAGTGTCTAAAAGCAGGCAAAACTAGAGGTGGTCAATATTTAGAGGACGATGGCCAGGCTCAATGTGCTTATAACCCCAGTGCGTTGGAAGGCCAAGACATGAGGATGGCTTGAGGTCAGAATTTTGAGACCAGCCTGGGTAACGTAGAAAGACCCCGTCTCTCCAAAAAATATATAAAAATAAAAATATTATCCAGGTGTGGTGGCATGTACCTGTAGTCCTAGCTACTTGGGAGGCTGAAGCAGGAGGATCACTTGAGACCAAGAGTTGAAGATTACAGAGAGCTATGATCATGCCACTGTGCTTCCAGCGTGGGCAACAGAGTGAGACTCTGTCTAAAAAGAAAAAAAAAGAAAACCCACTGGATAGTTGCCAATTTTTTCTATTTCTTTGTCTGAGAGTACTCCCAATTGGTCCCACAAAAAGGTGGCTAAAACTTGCACAGAAACCTTGCTAGCTAAGAAATCAGAAGACAAAATTCAAAGCAATAACAGCAGAAAAGTGAAAGAAGAAATAGTGGAAAGGAAAGAGCCACAGAAGGGAGACTCAAATTCTACGTATAAACTCTGCCCAAATCTCTGGCCAGCCTCTAAAATATACATATGTTGGATAGATACCAAGAAATCTAGCTCGAGCTAAAAGAAATAAACAGATTTCAGTTGCCATACAGCACAGAGGAAAAGAATTTAGAAATTGAAATCAACTAGGTTAATTGCCTGCCAAAACACAAAATCAATACTCTTTAGAGTAACATAAGAGAATCCAGAGTCTCTATAATATATCATTCACAATATGCACAACACAATCCAAAATTACAAGACATAAGAAAAAATGGGAAAATATGACTCATATACAAGAAAAATGACAATCAATGGAGACTCCTAAGATGATTTATATGTTGGAATTAAGAAACAAAGGTTTTAAAGCAGCCATTATAATTATGCTCAAATATATAAAGGAAATATACTCATAACAAATGAGCAGAAAGAAAATCACAACAGAAAAATAGAATATAAAAGAACCAAATGAAAATACTAGAATTACAAAATATATCTGCTATTTGAAAAACTCACTGATGGGCATAACAATGAATTGGAAATGACAAAGAAAGGGTCAGTAAATGTGAAGATAGATCAAAAGAATTACCCAATCTAAAAACAGAAAAGTCTGGGGGTGGAGGCTCATGCCTGTAATCCCAACACTTTGGGAGGCCGAGGCGGGCAGATCATCTGTGGTCAGGAGTTCAAGACCAGCCTGGCCAACATGGTGAAACCCTGTCTCTGCTAAAAATACAAAATTAGCCGGGCATGGTGGTTAGTGCCTGTAATTCCAGCTACTCTGGAGGCTGAGACAGGAGAATCACTTGAACCCAGGAGGCGGAGGTTGCAGTGAGCTGAGATTGCGCCACTACGCTCCAGCCTGGGCATCAAGAGTGAAACTCTGCCTAAGAACTAAATTAAAAATATAAATAAAAACAGAAAAAAATTGAAAAAGAGGAGAGCCTCCAGGATTTGTGAGAAAGCAAAGAATAGCAGTTGTAACATACACATAATTATAGTCCCAGAGGAAGAGAAAAGAGAAGGAATGGGACATAAAAAATTTCTGAAGAAATAATGAGAAGAAAATTACCAAACTTGGTAAAGGACATACATTTACAGATTCAGTAAACCCCAAGCAGGATAAATACAAAGAAAACTATACCTATGTACATCTTAGCCAAACTGTTGAAACCCAAAGATAAAAAGAAAATCTTGGAAGCATCAGAGTAAAGCACTCATTATATACATGAAAACCATACAGATGATAGCTGATTTCTCATTAGGAAAAAAAAAAAAAAGAAGCCAGAAGAGAGTAAAAAAAAATTTTTTTTTTTTTTGAGACAGAGTTTCGCTCTTGTCGCCCAGCCTGGAGTGCAATGGCTTGATTTCGGCTCACTGCAAACTCCACCTCCCAGGTTCAAGTGATTCTCCTGCCTCAGCCTCCTGAGTAGCTGGGATTACAGGCACACACCACCACGCCCAGCTAATTTTGTATTTTTAGTAAAGACAGGGTTTTACCATGTTGGCCAGGCTGGTCTCAAACACCTGACCTCAGGTGATCTGCCTGCCTCTGCCTCCCAAAGTGCTAGGATCACAGGTGTGAGCCACTGCACCCGGCCAAGAGTAAAATATGTTTAAGGTGCAAAAGGAAAAATTGTAAAACCTAGAACTAGGATTCTATATCTAGTAAAAATATCCTTCAAGACTGAAGGCAGAATAAAGACGTTTTCTTATAAATGAAAACTAACAATGTTTGCTGTCTGCACCACAAGAAATGCTTAAGAAAGTTTTTCAGGCTAACAGGAAATGATAGCAGATGGAAATTTGGATTTCCCAAAACGTTCTTTACAAATGGTAACTAGATGGGTAAATATAAAAAACAATATTTATTATTTATTTTCTCTAAAATATGTATCATTGTTGAAAGTAAAAATTATAGCGTCATAATTGAGGGGTTTAAATCATGTGTATAGGGAATATATATAACACCTGTAGTATAAAGGAGGAAGTTGATGGTAAAAGCACAGATGGCCAGTGAAAGCGAAACTCCTTGGCAGACTTCATTTTTTATGTACAACTTACATTTAGTAAAGTGCAAAGATCTAAGTGCACATTTGATGAATTTATGCGTATAACCACCACCGAGATCAAGATTTAAAATATTCTGACTCCCTCAAAACGTTCCCTTGTGTCCCTTCCCATTTGATGCCACTCATCTCACCTCTATCACCATAGATTAGTGTTACCTATAGACACCCATTTTTTCCATGTTTCCTTTTCCCACTTCTCAGTCCTCTGTTTTCCCTTGTTACCTTTAGGGCTGTATTGGCACCTCTGTCAAAGGCTCATTAGAGGGGTATGTATATCTATCTATTCCTTAGAGCTACATAGATAAATTAATTTCTAAAACAAGAGGCATGGAGCCGAGGAAGACAAAAGGGAGTGTGAGTAGAACGAGATTCTTCCCTGAAACATGCCCTGGTTACCAGGTACATGGAATGAAAACAAGCACCACTTATGTTTCATTGAAACTCCACTTTCTCCAACAAGCCTGTAAACAGCCATGGAGTCTGCCTATCATGATCCAGTAGGCAGGACTTCTAGTCCCAACTTTCTCGGATTTTACAGCCTCTGTAAGTGTGCTTCAAAGCTCTTCCCCAGGGCTGTTCCAGCAGCACCGAGTGCCCACAGCAGCCAAAGGCACCCTCACTCTAAGTCCCAGAACTCGATAATGATGATGTTGGCCTTGAGTGGAGGGTTGCTGATTAGGAGACAGTAGGTGGGGGAATGCAGCAAGCTCTGAACACAAGTTAATTAATGACCACAGTGTGTGCAGTTAATGCTAACATCAAAAGCCAGCAGCATGAAGGGCTCTTTGATCTCCAGTTCAGTACCCTTTCAAGTTGTCCCCTTTATCTTTCCCAGAAAGTTCTTGCTTCTTTCTACCTTGATTTTTAGGGAGAATTTTAATAAGAATGACCTCCAGCCCCATCCACATACCCCGTGGCAAGCAGGAAATGGGCTAGAGCAGCATCCTGAATACACAGTTAGATCCCTGCATCTCATTGTTACCAAAAGGCTCCAGTTCCCAGTGACTTAAAGTGGAATCACAGCTTTCCTTTTAAAAAGAGCTTGTGCACAGGAGACCTGTATAAGAAGGTTCTCAGCAGCATTCTTGATGGGAGTCAAAAGCTAGAAACAGCTAAAATGTCCAGCAACAATAGAATGAATACATTACTGGGTGTTCTAACAATGGAATAATACATATCCATGAAAATGGACACGATAAAGCTCCATGTGACCACATGGGTGTATTTAACAGACATAATAATGGATGAAAGAAGCCAGGAGTAAAATAATAAATGCTACATAATCTCATTTATATAAATTTAAAAACACACAAGACTATAATGTTTCTAGGGTGAATAGTTAGGCAGCAAAAGCATAAAAAAGAAGCAAAGAAACAATTACATTAAAAACAAGGGCTTCACTCCTTCAGAAGAAACTAAAAGACTTCCCATGAAAAAAAATTAATGATACCCAATGTTAGCAAAGATGTAGGAAAAGAGGCATTCTTGTACAATTCTAGTGGGAGGGTGAATTTGTACATCATTTCCATTACTTTTGCAACCTAACTATTCACCTAGAAACACTGTAATTTAGCCTTGATGTTTTGAAATTTATATAAATGGGCTCATACAACAAGTTGGCAATGTGAATTAAATGTCTTATAAAAATGCATGCTGGTTGATCCAGGAATTTCCTTTTGATCTCAAGGAAGTTATCAGCCGGGTGATTCAAGATCTATACACAAACCTGTTCATTTCAACATTATTTATAAAAATGGTTTCTAGTAGCACACCCAGATATTTGGATCTTACCAAATACCTTGCAGCAGAGCTATATGGAGATGCAAATATTTTCACCAAATATTATTGAAAAAATTTCTCATGTGGTCCATTTTTAATTATAGAAAGCATAAATATATATTTAAATGTGTTGTAGGATATTTCACAAAATGTTAACATGACCCTGGGCAAAGAAAAATCATGAGTGATATATTTTTCATCAATAGTCTGTATTTTATGTATTTTTTCCCAAAAATGGACATGCATTTTAACTGTATAAAAAATTCAAGGCCAGGCACAGTGGCTCATGCCTGTAATCCCAGCACTTTGGGAGGCTGAGGGGGGCGGATCACCTGAGGTTAGGATTTCGAGACCAGCCTGGCCAACATGGTGAAACCCCGTCTCTACCAAAAATACAAAATTAGCCAGACATGGTGGTGCGTGCCTGTAAACCCAGCTACTCAGGAGGCTGAGACAGGAGAATCATTTGGACCTGGGAGGCGGAGGTTGCAGTGAGTCAAGATCATGCCATTGCACTCCAGCCTGGGCAAAAAGAGCGAATATCCACTTTAAAAAAATAATAATAAATATAAATAAATACATACATACATACATACATACACATCTTTAAATGGAAGAAAAAGTAAAATCGGGGTGGAGTGGGGGTGTGACAGGGAAGGGATGTATGGAGGAGGGACGTGTTCTGGGAGCTAGAGATGCTCTATTCTTGATCAGAATGATGGTCACCAGGGTGTTCCCTTCATTCTGCTGTACATTTATCCTCTAATCTTTTCAGTCACTCTACCATATTTCACAACTTTTAAAAACGGGAGGGGGGTTAAAAAAAGAAAAGTCTGAGAATTTTAACACAAGCTAGGGGAAACTGTAGTTTCAAAAAAAAAGGAAGAAGAAGAAAAGCCTGTTCAGTTGCTGCAATGCCTAATAAAGCTGCAAATACAGCCCAAACCCACAGGCTGTCAGATTCACGAAGTGTGGACGTAATGTAGGCAGGGGAGGTGAAGCATCGAGTTATGTTTCACACACACACACACACACACACACACACACACACACACGAAAATCTGTCCTTCTGGCCGCCCACCCTTCACCTAATCAGCATCAGTATAGGCTGCTCAGTGGTGTGTAGTCTCACCAAGGTGCTGCCCAGAAGATCCACCTTGCTCAGGGAAGCGTAGTTGGTCCTGTTCCCTTTCACCTTAGATGGTGCCAGAAATCCTGACAGAAGCAACAGTCTCTATGGTGCCAGAAGAGGAGGCTGTAGCGCTGCCTGGAGACAAACCCTTGCAGAATATATGCTTCCAATTAGAACATGTTGCTTTTAGAGCCTCAGGGCCCTGCAAGGGCAGGATGTGCCGCTCTGATTCCCAGTGTGTGACAGCAGGGGATTCCTCCCAGTTATTCTCAGAGTCAGGCTGTGGTTTGTACTTTCTTTTTTTTTTTAGAGACGGAGTCTCGCTCTGTTGCCCAGGCTGGAGTGGTGCAGTGGTGCGATCTCGGCTCACTGCAACCCCCGCCTCCCGGTTTCAAGTAATTCTCCTGCCTCAGCCTCCTGAGTAGCTAGGACTACAGGTGCACGCCACCATGCCCGGCTAGTTTCTTTTGCATTTTAGTAGAGACGGGGTTTCACCACGTTGCTCAGGCTGGTCTCAAAACCCTGAGCTCAGGCAATCCGCCCACCTCGGCCTCCCAAAGTGCTAGGATTAGAGGTGTGAGCCACTGCACCCGGCCGGTTTGTACTTTCTATCAGATCATTCAACTAAACTTTGTGATACTGCAGATAAAACAAAGCAGATTAATGTCGCTGATCCAAAGAGCTAGGTTCTGCTGCACCTGGACCCAATGGGACCCGAAGAGGCTTCGGCTGTCCAGCAAAGATTGGGGGAGCCAGGTGTGTCCTCACCCATAGGTCAGGGATGGTGTTGGGTGATTTTGATAAAGTGCCCTTTCCTCATAGAAGCAAAAACTCCTTTCTGTTATTTTTTCTTTTAACTTCCAAATTAAAGACACCAACATGTTGTAACAAGCAAAATAGAACATGCTTTAATCCAGTAAGGGGCACTGCCAACCATGAAGAAGGTCAGTTCACACACAGACACATAGGGCATAGACATGGCCTTCTCGTTGCAATCTTGGTTCCACCTCTCTCGTGGCACCTCACACTCTCTGTCTTGTGTTGTAACTGTCTGTGCACTTACCATTGACTTTATCTCCTCCATTACTGGGCTGCAGGCTCCCAGAGGACATAATCTGTATACAATGGATTCACCTTTGTTTCCTCCCTGCCTGGCATAATGCCTTGTAGTCAGTAGCTCCTCTAAATGTTTGTAGAAAAGAAGAAAGGGAATTAGCATGCATTAATCTCTAAGCTGTACCAGTTACTGTACATATGCTTAATGTATATGATCATATTTAACTCGTAAAACCAGCCTCCAAGATAAGTGTTATTATTACCATCTTATAGAAATGGTAAAGAAATGGAGGCTCAAAAAAGTTAGATGCCTGCTTAAGATCACTGAGCCAGTTAGAGCGAGAGATGGACTTGAGTCTAGAACTGTCCCTCTGCAAAATTCC
The DNA here is from genome assembly GCF_028885655.2 of Pongo abelii. NCBI lineage: Eukaryota > Metazoa > Chordata > Mammalia > Primates > Hominidae > Pongo > Pongo abelii. Next base: position 88,519,152 of record NC_071990.2, on the reverse strand, counting down.
TGCTCTTATTTCTCCATTAACCGGTGAATGAATGGGGGTTAATGATACCTGTGCGATGAGTCATCCCCAGACCCCCAGGTGCTACTAACACTGCTTCCCAACCCTCGCCTGGGGTTGGCAGGGCTTTTTTAATTCACTGGATAGTCTCTAACAGGGCTGGCATTAACCCATAGACAATAGAGAAGTGGCCTTGGCATTAGTTTGTGAGATATCCTCTCTGCTCAGATAACCTCCAGGGCAAAAGTGAATGCCACTGCGTTAATCGTGCCTCCTCTGTCCTTAAGCATGACCACACCCATAAGGGCGAAGCAGACTCCTGAACTCACCCAAGCTTTTTCCTTAGAATGTCTTCCCCGTCATCTGCCTGACAAATGCCTGATCATCCTTCAGGATGCCTTCCTCAGCTCCCTCAGGCAGAGCTACTCACTCATTCTTCAGCTACTGCAAACTGAGTAGGGACTACACATTGTGGGGTCTAAAGTAATCGAAAGTCTCTACCCTTCAGGAACAGCAAGCCAAACAGGGAAGAAAAGAGGCCAGCTGCAGTGGCTCACATGTGTAATCCCAGCACTTTGAGAGGCTCATGTGGGTGGATCACTTGAGGTCAGAAGTTCGAGACCAGCCTGGCCAACATGGTGAAACCCCATCTCTACTAAAAATACAAAACTTACCCGGGTGCGGTGTGCCTGTAATCCCAGCTACTCAGGAGCCTGAGGCAAGAGAATCGCTTGAACCCAGGAGGTGGAGGTTGCAGTGAGCTGAGACCAAGCACTGCACTCCAGCATGGGTGACAGAACGAGACTCTGTCTCAAAAAAAAAAATTAAATTAAATTATACATATATATATATATATATATATCCCTTTTAAATAAGTTTAAATAGAAAGAGAGTTTATTGGAAAAATACATGGAAATCTCCTAGAACTCTAAATTGGGCAACACAGCCAGGCCTCAAGAGAGACAAGAACCAGGTACAGATATTAGGAACCAAAGCTTATTTTTGTTCTCTCTCTCTCCACATGTTCTTTCATCTCTGCTTCTGTCTGCACTTCTCTCTCTTCTCTCTCGCTCTCAAAATACTAGCATCCTCTCTTCATTTGCACATGCATGGGCCAAACATAGATGCCCACATCTGATTTGTTTTTCCAAAACAAACAAAAAATTATAGTGACAACAATGAGATTTTTTTGACATTTTTGCAAATCCCTTTAGTGGCTTGCTTAATAAATGACAATTGAATCCCTACATCTGCTTCTACATTCAATCTGTTGTGATATATTATTTTGGTTGAAGTATATAAAGAAAATTCAGTCTCACAGAGACATGTAGCTTAAAAAGAGTAAAGTATTTATGGATAATTTTTGATAATACACCAAAACTCAACATGTGGTAGTTTCTTAAAGTTTAATTGCAATGTGGAATCTGAATTCATATAAAAGAAATTGTCTTTTTTACCATAACATTAAAATCCACTAGTCTGTCTTGCATTTTGATTAGATCTTTAACCTGCACATTTGTCATTCATAAAATATTGGTTCACTGAGTTATACATCTCATCTTCCTAATGTTGACACATTTTATACAAATATATTCCTTAAATCTCATTTGTTGATATCACCACTGATCCCTTCAGAAAGGTCGTTAAGTATTGAAAAGCTATCAAGCTCACAGTGACAGATACAAGTTTTACAAAATTCTAGTTTTCATTTGGAAACACAAATTCTAACATTGGCACAGAAAAAAAAATGTTGTTGGTTGTTTTTCTTGAAGTGACAGGATAATCTGGTTCATTTTCAAGAAAATGTCTGCCAAATACCTGGGTTTGAGAAATCATAGTTTGTGCAGTCAAGTAGTAATGGTACTCCTTGAAAAAAAGCCATTAGTTTTAGTTCACATCTCAAGCAATTACTTAAGTGGTTTTCCCAGAAAATCGCCTATTTCAGCATGCAGTAGATATGATGTATGCATTTTTTCCATTTCATCACACAGAATGTGAAAAAGACATGCCCCCAAAAGTCAAGTTTTAATGAAATTAATTATTTTTACTCCTTCATCAGGGACATTATTAAGTAACACTGGCTTTTGCTTTTATTTTTCCCTTATTTTTTCTTACTGTGAGTGCATGGTAGTGAGGAATGTAACAACCACAGTAAGTGCTATTGCCTTGATTCATGCTAAGATGCCAGCAGTATTCCCCATCACTGCTGTTATTCCATATGTGAAAAAGCACACTTAAAAAAAAAAGGCAGCCAGGCGCGATGACTCACACCTGTAATCCCAGCACTTTGGGAGGCCAAGGTGGGTGGATCACAAGGTCAGGCATTCGAGACCAGCCTGGCCAACATGGTGTAACCCTGTCTCTATTAAAAATACAAAAATTAGCCAGGCATGGTGGCATGCGCCTGTAATCCCAGCTACTCGGGAGGCTGAGACAGGAGAATTGCTTGAACCCAGAAGGCAGAGGTTGCAGTGAGCCAAGATGGCACCACTGCACTCCAGCCTGGGTGACAGAGTGAGACTCCATCTTTGAAAAAAAAAAAAAAGGCAAATGTCCTCTTAGCATTGTTATCAAAATGGTTTTAACTTCTTGGACCCCACGGAAGTGTCTCAGGGTCCCCAGGGGCCCATGGACCACATGTTGAGAACTGAAATTCTAAACCATTCAAATTCAAGTTTCTGTTTTTGTTTTTGTTTTATTTGAGACAGGGCCTTGCTCTGTTGTCCAGACTGGAGTACAGTGGCACAATCCTGGCTCACTGTAGCCTCGACCTTCTGGGCTCAAGCAATCCTTTCACCTCAGCCTCCTGAGTAGCTGGGACTATAGGCGTGCACCACCATATCTGGTTAATTTTTTATTTTTATAGAGACACGGTCTCACTATGTTGCCCAAATTGGACAACTTAAGTGATTAATAAACTCCTTTGGTCCCAATTTCCATACATAGATAGGAAAAATTTACATGGCCCAGCTTGGGTTAAGTGTCTGCCCCGGCCCTCAGTGTGGACAGGTGTGTGATCACGTGGCCCACTGTCCACTTAATAAGGATTATGGGACCAGACAGTTGGAAAACGAGTGAACAAATCTGGCAGAGCTGAGATACAGGATAGGGTGGGGTTAAGCACCTCCACGAGCTTAAGAAAGAGTTGGAATGGCCAGGGAATTCAGCAGGAATATATCTTGGAACCTTGCCACAACACTATTAACAACTGAATTGTGTATAGTTTTACAAATTCTAAAATGCTTTCACACGCATCACCTCATTTAATCCTTCCAACAGCTCTGTGAGATAAGCATTCCTATCACTCTACAAATATAGAAACAAAAGCTTAAGCCGGGCTCGGGTGGCTCACTTTGCCACCCAGCACTTTGGGAGGCCGAGGCGGGCAGATAACCTGAGGTCAGGAGTTCGAGACCAGCCTGGCCAACATGGTGAAACCCCATCTCTACTAAAAATACAAAAAAAAAAAAAAATTAGCCGGGCGTGGTGGCGGGCACCTATAATTATAATCCCAGCTACTCAGGAGGCTGAGGCAGGAAAATCGCTTGAACCTTGGAGGCAGGGGTTGCAGTGAGCCGAGACTGTGCCATTGCACTCCAGCCTGGACAACAAGAGTGAAACTCTGTCTCAAAAAAAAAAAAAAAAAATTAGATCTTTGGACTTTAAGCAAAGGACTCACTCACCTACAGCACAGCTGTCTGCCAAGCTGTGGAAATTACACTCTAGGTGATCAACAGGTGCTCAAGAATTTGGAACAAGCATCCTGTACATGATGAGGGTGGGGGTAAAAGAAGAAAGACTTAGGGCTCCCTGCCTAGAAGTTAAAGTTCAGAAAACGGAATGAAGCCAGAGAGTCAGGGATTCCCCCACTTTCCTGAATTCTGGACAACTGGGTGCAGTGAAGACCCTGTGGTCTAACTCGTGTTAGGTCACTCCACCAACTCCCACGGGATGAGGAGCCTTCATTCCATGCCATCGTCACTACCAGTAAAGTGCAACTTTATGTGAGAAAAGAATACTGCTCTTGAAGAATCAAGTGTGAAAGTGTTAGTTTTCTATTAACTATCTAATGTGAATTATTGTGCTCAGACTAGGAACTAAAGCTTAGACTTTGTTACATTATAAACATTTTTTTTTTCTACAGTAGACCAGCTGGAGGACCTCCCACATGAGAAAGAAATGTCCAGTCTAAACAGAGATGTATCCATTTAGGGAGCCTGGCTTTGAACCTTTCCCTGACACAATCCAGTTTCCCCTAACCCCTTTCACCCAGTATGGGTTTCTAGAATATTATTTCAAGTGTGCTGAGCCAAAAGGAAATGAAGATTAAAGTTAAGAAGGAAACCAACAGTTTGCTTTTAAAATACACAAGCAAAGCCTGGCTTTTCATAAGAGATCCAGGCTCTGAGTTCCAAAGCAAATCCAGTGAAATACCACCATGAAAGGGAACTGATAATTTCCCAGAATTAGGGGTCCAATGTGGGGATCACGAGCAACTTGTGAATGTTGAGATCTGAAATGTAGCTAGTCTGAATTGAGATTACACTGTACATGGAAGATACACATCAAATTTCGAAGACAGTACAAAAACAATGTAAAATACCTTACTAATAGTTTTATATTGATTACATGTTGAAATAATATTTTAGATATATTGAGTTAAATAAAATATATTATTCAAGTCAAGTTCACCTATTTCATTTACTTCTTTAACGCGGCTACTATATAATTTAAAATTCTATATGTGTCTCATGTTGTATTTCTATCAACAGCACTTGCCTATGGGGGTCAATTAAACAGCCCTGCTAACCCCTCCACATTCAGCTCTTCCTCATTTTTATTCAGAACCACATCATTTTGTTTTCTCATTAATTTAAAAAATAATTTTGAAGGGCAACTTAGTTAAATTTAGGCAAGTTGAGATGATAAAAAAAAAAATAGAAGAGAGAAAAGAAAAGATCCAAAGCCCAAGGTCTCTTTGTTTATTGAGAATGTAAAAAAACAAACAAAAAAAACCTGCTCATCTGTTTCCCTTTCTTGATAAAGAGAGGGATGTACACTCTATATGACAAATTGCTGTCTCTCCTAGAAAATAAATAATGTAATCATGACAGATTAGTTCCTATTTGACATTCATTAAAAAGGAGTCTGTTGAATTTAAGATCTCCCACCACATATTAGCAGATGCTCAAAAAGCTAGAACGAATTACTGGCTAAATGCTATGACTTTGTGAAAATAAATCTTAGTAAGTTCTTACCCAGGGAGTTAAACTACTGGATATAGGGAGAACGGAAGGAAGAAGAGGTGGGGGTTGTGATGGGAAGCTTTTAGTTGCTGTGCAACTACTCGGTCACATTCAAATATTTTAGAAAAGTTAAATGGCATTTGGGAAGTCTAGAGAAATTTTATGTCTTTGCCTCTAGCCTTAAAACAAATCTTCACTTTAGCAGACTTGAAGGTTAGGATAAAGGTTAACAAAGAACCAGGCTAATCATTTGGTGACACTAGCTGGAATAGAGAGCAATACCATAGAAACCCAAGGGTTGGGGAGATGTGGGGCAGTGGCAAAACTTGTTGCAGTTCTCTACAGGATCATGAGATTGGCCCTCCCAGGTTCCTACTGTCTCAAAGATGACCTTCCCCCACAGCTCCCAGGAGTGACTCATTGCTTTCTGTTGAGCCTCTCCACCTCTCCACACTCATCAGAGGCTTAATACTTACTTAATTGAACAAAGCAGGAAAACACGAGTCCAGATGAAAGTTCAAATCTTTATTAACCAATCCTCCCAGCTTTGCTTTTACCCATCCTTTATCCTGTCCCTGGAGAGGATTCCTCCTTTTTTATTGTTTCCTACTGCCTGCTGGATTTGCTCAAGGTATGTGAATTGCTGTGCGGTTTTCCCACCTGGTCCATCTTTGGCAACCTCCAGGTAGCATTTTCCAACACCATAACCCTTCTCCTCCTGCCTGTGTCTGTGATCCCTCCCTGCTCCCTGGGCAACGACCCTAGTTTGCAAGTTACTGCTTGTGAATGGGCTGAAGTTTTGTTAGGATGTTTTGAAATGAAACAAATCCCTCCCCCAAGGAAACTGACTCAGCAAAGATTATTACAAATGTCCCACAGTTTACAATCATGGGAAAGGGAAATTAGAATTGAGATTCATTCAGAAGATCCCACTTGTCAGAATTATGCAACTGATTTTAAAATATTTTAAAGAAGCCATTAGAAAAATAAAAATACTCCTTAAATTTAAATGCGTATGTGCTACAAAAATACTTAAATCTGTACAAACACAAATTTTAGCACCTAATCACATACTTTCAAAGTATGCTGCAAAATGTATGTAATTAATCTTAACTCACGCTAAGATAAGGAAATCAGTATTAACAATCCTCCTACATTTTTCAAATGGAGAAACTTCGCCACAGTAAGGTTTTACAAAGTGTCCAAAGCACAGAGAACTAGCATGAATTAGCCAGGGTTGCTTATTGAGGGCCAACACCAGACAAAAGATTATGGAGGCAAAAAAAAGAAAGAGGAAAAAAAGAGGGTCAGGGGGATACATGGGAAAACAAAAGAAACCACCCTGAAACCTAAACCATTCCCTGGAGTGAACATGAGCCCAAAGTTTTCTTTCACAGAATGCTCATCCTTGAAGTAAGTGCAAAGAGTACATTCATACAAATGGACCAAATTGGACCAGTGGGTTCTAGAAGACAGTCTTTCTTGCCTGAGAATACCCTATCTTAGCCCACATTGTCTTTTGCAGAGCTTTCTTTCCTTCTTCCAAAACATTTTTCTCTTTTCACAGTTTTTTATTTGAATAGCTGTGGGAGACATTATAGGCTGGTAGCTAAGAACAGAAGAATCAGAAAACAGTGGGCTCAAAACCTGGTTGCACTGCTTACTAGCCATGCTGAATGTGGAAAAATTCTTAACCTTCTAAAATTGCTCCTTTATCTATAAAATGGGATGATAATAGTATCTACTTCTTAGGATTGCTGAAATGATTCAACAACATAACATTCATAAAATGTTTAGCATGGTCCCTGACCTGTTCTCAATAAATGATAATAATTACCATAATTCTGTCTTAAAACAAGAAATTCCAGCTTCTCAGACAACAACAAGGAGAGCAGCCAAAACATACACTGACAGGTTTTAAGGGATTTTAAGAAATTCTGCCGGGCATGGTGGCTCACTCCTGTAATCCCAGCACTTTGGGAGGCCCAGGCAGGCGGATCACCTGAGGTCAGGAGTTCAAGACCAGCCTGGCCAACATGGTGAAAACCCATCTCTACTAAAAATACAAATATCAGCTAGGCATGGTGGCGGGCGCCTGTAGTCCCAGCTACTCCGGTGGCTGAGGCGGGAAAATGGCTTGAACCCAGGAGGCGGAGGTTGCAGTGGGCTGAGATTGCACCACTGCACTCCAGCCTGGACGACGGAATGAGATTCCATCTCAAAAAAAGAAAAAATTCTAAGTTGGTTTGCAAGTTTGGAACCACCTGAGAAATAGACATAGAAATCAGACAGATGGAGATCAGAATATCAATTTGGTTACCAGTAAGAGCATGGATAGTAGAACATGGCTTTGATGAATGGCCACAGCAGGCTGTATGGCTTTACCTCTGACTTAAGACAAGGCCCACCATATGCCTGTTCCTCAAGGGCAGGCCCCTTAAAACACAACAGAGAGCAGAATAGGCAGGAGGGTCTTTAAGAGAGAAAAGAAGAGGCTGTATAGAGCATGCTCAATTTTTCCTTCCAGGGATGGAGAGAGGCCACGAGTGTAACTTTAACTGAAGTTCTTCCACAGGGAAAGATAAAGAGCAGAGAGAATGTTCTCACCCTACCCCATCCCCAACAAGAAAGTATTTTCTTATTGGGGTTGCTCTACAAAAAATGCCTTGACTCCCCTGTCCCGCCAAGACATCTTCCTGCCCTAGTGTTCTCCTTTTCTTGTCCCTTCTTCTCCTCCATAGTATGATTCTCCAGGTTTGTTCAGGTTCAGATCAACACTCCCATATTCTGCTCCTTGAATTCTGTCCTGATGCACTAATAACATACAAAGATATTCACTTGCAAAGGCTTTAATTTTCATAGTCCTTTGCTCCTCACAAGTGTGCCCTCACAACAAAACCCCATTTAGAAGAACATGGTGAGAGTAAGAATATACCAAAAAGACAGGAACCTGGAAAATATAGTATTGAGTCATCCAGTCATTCCTGAGTACCCGATATGTGAATTTAGGGTGCTGTGAATGTGGCTGTGAACAAGACAAAATCCTGCCTTTTTCCCATGGGTCTTCCACTTGATGTGGGAGAAACAGGGAGGGCTATCCAAAGAGGTTTATCTTCGCCTGCATGGAATAAACCAAAGACCTGAGTTCCCTCCCACCTCTTCCACTAACTGCCTGTGTGACAAAGTTTCTCTAGGCCTTCATCAAATAAGGTATTAAAATCAGAAATAGAGGCTGCTGATTCAAAGTTCTCAAAGATTTCCCTCTTCCTTGGATCTTTCCAATGAGAGTCTCTTCTAGACAGTGGTGAGATCAAATACAAACATAGGTCACTTAGCAGGTGTCCTAGACAGACACTGTTGGGAAACAAAGGAATCCACAAGTCAGATACCACTTACTTTTATTTTAGACAAAATTCCTTCAAGCTCAGTGATCCTTTTTCTAAAGCCAAAGTGGATGGTGCAGCAAATTGAAATAAGAAACTATAGATGCAAGGACAGAAGGAAGAAGCAAAAAACCATAATGGAAATGTCTGACTTAAATATTCCTGTAAAACCTTACCATGTAGAGGAGAAACAAAAGGGGAAAGATATGTTTTCAAGAAAATTAAAATTAGAAATGTTTGGTGCTTTAAGGAGTAAATTTCTCTATTCTGGAATATTAATCTGTATTCCCTCATATGCAATTTACCCAGTGAATTTGCAGTTGATTTCTTTCCCAGAAGTTGCAAGCTCAAATGCTTCATGAGTCAAACAAGTAACAAATATGTAAAGTGGCTGTAGGGGGTTCAAACTCAAAACACAATAAAAACTCAAACTCAGAGCTGTTTTAAAATTGTCAAGGTCAGATTTGTGACCCCTATCTTTTTTTTTTTTTTTTTCGAGATGCAGTTTCGCTCTTGTTACCCAAGCTGGAGTCCAATGGCGTGATTTGGCTCACTGCAACATCCACCTCTCAGGTTCAAGCGATTCTCCTGCCTCAGCCTCCCAAGTAGCTGGGATTACAGGTGCACGCCACCATGCCCAGCTAACTTTTTGTATTTTTAGTACAAACGGGGTTTCACCATGTTAGCCAGGCTGGTCTCTAACTCCTGACCTCAGGTGATCTGCCCGCCTCAGCCTCCCAAAGTGCTGGGATTACAGGCATGAGCAACTGTGCCCGGCCTTTTGACCCCTATCTTAATCAATGTTTAGGGGAGAGAAAGGTGCTCAAGAACTTGACAGTAACGTTACCCTCTGAGAGTGACCCTAGTAGGAATCAACACATAACAGATGAGATGAACCACGAATAGAAATCACCTGTCCTGTAATTGGTCTGTAAATGTATGGTTGAGAAGATCCACTCTCTCTAGTCTTAATCAAGGTAACTAGGGTAAAGTCTCAGGGAGAGAAAACTGATTGAAATTAACAAGGCAGGAAGGGAAATTGCTGGGTTGTCTTTCCTACAACCATTCCTTTCCTCTTCTTCACCAAACCTGCCTCCCATAAGAGGCTGTGAAAATCTTAGATACTGCCATTCACAGCCTCTCTTGCAGCTAAGAGTAAAAAGGTGATACTGTTCTAGCCAAGAAAACATGAGAGGAAATCTGCAGAGCAACATCTGGAAAATTTATTCTCTGTGATAATAACAACCACAAGAAGAAAGTTTATCCCTTTGCTGGGCACAGAGATTAAGGGGGAAATGGAGACTCTTCAAAGAAAGCACAGCCAAAAACCACATAATTTGAACTTCAAAAGGGTTATTACAAATCTATGTTTACTCTTGGAGAATGCCATATAGATCAAAGGTTGTATCTAACTCTTTAGACACTCCAAATCAAACACTACAGAAAATTTAAAAATCATGAAACCAGGTTTGGAAAAAATAAAAATTCCAAGAGAAAACTATCACACTCACTCAGAAAAGAGTTGACAGTGAAGAGTTTGCCCTGGGACATTGAAGATCCCCAGAGAGGCCTAGAACAATCTTTATGGAGATGCTCCAGCTGAATTAGATATCCTGTTTACAGCAAATATCATGATGTATTTTGCAACTGCAGTTGATGATCTCTGTCAAAGTATTAGGTCAAAGCAAAATATAATAAAATTTTAACCACTTCTTCAGCGTTCTCCACATGAAAAAGGAACAGCAAGAGACCATTCCAACATAAGAGTCACTGTTATTTGCCACGTCAGATTCTCTCTGCCTTACCTTTCTCTGTGGCCTCTAACCTCTTGTTCCAGCTCAGCCCATATTGTGGCAGCCAACTTTGTGTAAATTTCAACCAGCTTCACTCAGTGCGTGCCAGTAGCACCTCACTTCATGCACACCTCTGACATCCTGTCCTGCAGCTTTCCTGTTGATGCTGGGTAAGTCTGCATATGTACATTCAGGCAGTGCAGGAGGATTAACACCCACTGGAAAGATTCTTTGACCAAAGGGAAACAGGAGCCAACAAATAATTCTCCCTTTAACACATCAGAGGACTGTCCTGAGAAGCAATCATCTATATCCCTTTCAATAACAGTTCCCCAAGATCAAGGGCTCAGTTGTTCTTAATAGCTGTCCTCCAATTGCATTTCCCTCCTTCCCTGCCTCACTCTACTTTTCCCTTTTTCGTGATCCCTACTAGGGAATTGCACTCCCTAATAAAGTTGTAGCACATAAGCCTTGGCCTCAGGCACTGCTTTCTAAGCATCAAAAGCTCAGAATGTATTCGTTTTCTTATTGCTGTGTAACAAATTACTACAAACTTTGTTGTGGAAAACAATCCCTGTTTATTAGTCAGGTCACAATTCTGTAGGTCATTCTACCCCAGTGCAGTTGGGTTTATAGCTCAGGTTCACATAAGACTGAAACCAAGGTGTAGGCTGAGTTGTGTTCTCATCAGGAGTTCAGAATCCTCTTCCAAGCTCACCTGGTCTGGGCAGAATTCAATTCCTTGCAGTTGCAGGGTAGAGGTTCCCATTTCCTTGCTGGCTGTCAGCTGGGGCCTGTTTTCAGCTCCCAGAGGCTCCCTGCATTCTTTATCACATGACCCCCTCCATCTTCACAGCCAGCAATGGCACATTGAATCATTCTTATGCTTCAAATCTCTCTTATCCCGGCCAGGCATGGTGGCTCATGCCTGTAATCTCAGCACTTTGGGAGCCCAAAGAGGGTGGATCACCTGAGATCAGGAGTTTGAGACCAGTCTGGCCAACATGGTGAAACTCTGTCTCTACCAAAAAAAAAAAAAAAAAGAAATACAAAAAATTAGCCATGCATGGTGGCGGATGCCTGTAATCCCAGCTACCCAGGAGACTGAGGCAGGAGAATCACTCGAACCTGGGAGGCAGAGGCTGCAGTGAGCAGAGATTGCACCATTGCACTTCAGTCTGGGCAACAAGAGCAAAACTCTGTCTCAAAAAAAAAAAAAAAAAAAAACTCTCTTACCTCTCGGCGTCTGACCCCTAGACCCAGATTTGAATGACTCATGTGATCAGTTCAGGACCACCTGGATAATCACCCTATCTTAAGCTCCACTGACTTGGAATTTTAATCACTTTAGCAAAATCCCTTTGGCCATATAATATAACATACACCCTCACACTTGAAGGGAAGAGGATTATACAAAGGCAAGAGTCATTGGGGATCATCTTAGAATCCTGCTTATCAGACAGTTGGTATCAAGGGGTGACCCTTGAAAGCAGACCCTTAGGATGAGATTTTGGTGCTAGATTACTCAGAGATCTGAAAGCAATAGGGTTTCCAGTATTAGTGGTAAGTGAGGTGGAAGTTCCTAACGTGCAATGATATCACAAGTACTGTCTTTCACCTGAAATTAATTGATATTAGGTGGCGCTAGAAGGTGAGGCAATGGGATATGCAATGCCTGTGGTACTTAAAAAGTATGGGAGCAGTTATGACTGAAAATTGTGGAATGGCCTTACTGCTATTAACAGAATCAAAAGCCTTGAAAAAAGAAAATGATAGACTCAGGACAAACTACTACCAATTCAAAGCTTGCTTTGAAAGCCAGAGGGCCACTGAGATAATTTTAAAAATACATTTATCTCCTGTCACCAAAGGGCAAAGCTGCTAGGGAGACAAGCACTGTGCCTCATTCTTAGTGGTAGCAGATGTGAGGTGCAACCTCTCATTTTTTATCTTGGAAGGGATGACCTGGCATGTTCGAGACCACTGGATCCCTACAAACTTCACCAATGTAGCAAGTCCCTGAATATTAATGAGATTTATCTCCCGCTCTCTGGTACACATGATTCTACTAGGGCATTGGTACTTGCCACTCTTTGTTCATCAGGTCCATTTAGCAAGATGCCATATGGTGATCTGATGATTGTCAACATGACTGAAGCCCCTATAATAGAAAGCAGAAGCATTTACATAGTCCTGGGGCAAGGACATGAATGTGTACTGCTGTTCTTCCCATGAAGGTGAATTACTTTTGATCTTTCCTTTTAAGGGGATTGAGAAGTATGAATTCACTAGATCAATAGCTGCTTATCAAGTGCTAGAGGTTGGGTTGATCTGAATCAGTAAAGATACCATATACAAGAGAGCAGGTATAGTTGGGATTAATACCCAGTTAAGTCTATGGAAGTCTACACTCTGCCATGATCCATCCAGATTTTGCAGGAGCCATGCAGGTAAAATGAAAGCAGGAAATGATGGTAACCATAACAACTGTATCTTTTAGGTCTTTCATAAGTGGTGCCAATCTCTGCAATTCCTTCTGGCATGTACTATGCTTCTGATTTATAATCTTGTCTGATGGGGCAGAACAGTGGGGAGGAATCGTTTCAGAAGCTTCCACTTGGCCTTTTTAAAGTTCTAATGGTGCAAACTCTACTGATTAGGGAACAACTATGAGGATTCTTCTAGTTCTAAGTTTATCTCTAATTCCCTCAGGAACTGAGAAATAACAAGATTGGTTCACAGACCCACTGGACCCACTATGAGATAGATTTGGGCCAGAAGTCCATTTAACACATGGTCCCTAAAAGTACACACACTGTCTGCAGGTCCATGACAGAGTTTGGGGTTCCCTGGTATCAGTGTCCACCTAAATCTCTTATCTAAAAATCTTTGAATCTGAGTCTTCTCTTTTTCCCAGGGTAGTTACTCTGACAAATGTCTACAGGTCTCTCCACAAAAGGAGAGAGGGAAATATTTACCTATCCACTTGCGTTATAAGGTCCTTCCACAAAAAGACTTGTTCTCCCCTTCAAACAAAGGGATCTGGATCTCTGAATTACTTAAATCTAGCAACAGGGTGAGGGACCATAGTTTTCTTTTGCAGTGCCTAAAATTAGCCTTCTACTTAACAGCTTCAATTCTTTTCTTAGATTAGAAAGTTGAGTTACATCCTAATTAGCTATTTGTCTAATTCCTAAGAACACTATGATTTATTAGGCTATCACTAGAGAAATCTGCAAGCTATGGTGACCTGTTTGCCACTCCAGTCTTGCTTTCTTTTGATGGTTAAGTTCTCTTTTTCCTCCTGATAGCCCTCTACCATTCTGGAACACCATCATCCCCATTGATATTATAAGATACAATTCCATGGCAATATGGCCTACAGAAAAGGACCACCATTGAGTTTCTCAAAGACGGGTCTCCTGTAACTGATGAATTCCTTACTGTCTTAATGAAGGGAATCTTCTCAGAGCCCTCAGGGCAACATAATCAGAGGATGAATGTTCAGCTTTTTCCCTGATCTTCTGAAGATCCACTCAGTGTCATGCCAAGGCAGTTCGGTGTCTTCACCAAATCTTCATCGGTCCTTCAGTTCATTATTGTATCCAGCTTTGGTTCAGGGCATCAAACAGATTATTTAGATGGCCTTACATGTCCTTTGCCAGGCCCGATGGCTCACGGCTGTAATCCCAGCACTTTGGGAGACTGAAGTGGGCAGATCACTTGAGGTCAGGAGTTCAATACCAGCCTGGCCAACATGGTGAAACCCAGTCTTCACTACAAAATACAAAAGTTAGTCAGGCATGGTGGCATGTGCCTATACTCCCAGCTACTTGGGAGGCTGAGGCAGGATAATCGCTTGAACACAGGAGGGGAGGTTGCATGAACTGAGATTGTACCACTGCACTCCAGCCTGGGCAACAGAGAGAGGCTCCGTCTTTAAAAAAAAAAAAAGATGACCTTACATGTCCTTCATATAACATTGAATCCCCGAGTTTATAAGTTCCCGGTAAACCCTACCCTATCCAGACTTATATTCTGCTCTCCATGGCCCAATTCCCTCAAGATTTACTCCCTCGTGTTCCTCTAGTCCATGCTCATACATATTAAGCAGATCCAGCAATTCCTCCAGTGCATATTTTTCTCCTGGAGTAAGAACTCTGTATCTCTGTTTGAGCGGTGCTGACACCTGACCCTTGTTACTGACCCACAGGCAATGAGAGGTAGCAGGGGTGGCTCTTGAGAACAGAGGCACCTGCCTCAGGCAAGGTCAATATATAGTCCCCAAGCAAGTGGAGGCACTTCTCCTTAGCAATGAGAAAGAGTTTTTTTTTTTTTTGTTTTTTTTTTTGCCATCCCAAAAGTTTAAGAGGATTTGAAAGATTCAAGATTTTCGGCTTGGGCACCCAAATATTCCTATCCTAGATCTCAGGGTTGCACTCATTGACTATGAGAATCCCGACTTTGACATGAGAGACCTGCCAAAGCTGCTGGCAGAATTGCCAAAGTTACAGTTCTGCCTCCCTTACAGTTAAATCCTAGTCCTAATATTCAGCAGTCTTCCCTGCAACTACAGAAGATTAGTCTCCTTAAATTCTACCATGGAGGGCTTCTGTCCCACACCTGTGTTATCCTTTTCTGAAGGTGTCCAAAGAAATCCATAAAAGCCACACAACTTCACAGTCTTTATAATTCTCACTGTTCCTGTAACATTCAAGTGAATAACAACCATGTAACTTACTGCTTCTCCTTCCACTGATATCTCATCCCAATTTACCATAAATGAGTTTTAGTAATTTTGATGCAATCACATGCCAGGATTTATCACCATCCACATACTACCTGCAATGGGATTTTTACTGCCATCTGACCAGTGAGTGACCCAGCTCTAAATTCCATGATGACAGCTTGCTTTCTAGTGTCATTTCTGATACTGTCTCACCGCAGGTTTGCCTGAGACTTGGACCCAAAACAAAGTCTGGGTGCAGGTAGTTATTTGGGAAGTGGTCCCAATGAGCAGGATTGAGGAGCAAGAGGGTGAAACCTCCTGAGATGCATCTCAGAACTGTTTGCCAGGTACAAAAGATAGAAGCTTTTGTTCATTGGCTCCCATCCCCAACTGGTCAGAGATGACCTCATGAATATTAACTCCCTTAAACTTCTTGTTTGCCCTGCATGAGTGTCCAGAAATTCTGTGGATACCACCACTCAGTGTTAGAGAAGCTCTAGGGCAGGAACCAGAGACTAAGATAAGGCATTATCAGAATAAGACTGCATGCACCTAGTCTAAACCTACGAGAACTAATTACCAAAGCAGTGGCTAGAGTAAGAGGTGGGGCCAAAAGGATGTAAGATGCACACAAGAAGTGTTCAAAACTATTATATTTGATCAATTCAAGCCAAGGTGATTCAGACCAAAACTACTTACGTGTGGGGCTGGGCATGGTGGCTCACACCTGTAATCCCAGCACTTTGGGAGGCCTAGTGAGAGGATTGCTTGAGTTCAAGAGTTCAAGACCAGCCTAGACAACATAGTGAGACTCCGTTTCTACCAAAAAAAAAAAAAAAAGAAAAATAGCCAGGCATGGTGGCATGCGCCTATAGTCCTAGCTATTCAGGAAGCTGTGGTTGGAGGATTGCTTGAGTCCAGGACGTCGAGGCTGCAGTGAGCTGTGATCACCCCATTACACTCTAGCCTGGGTGACAGAGTGAGACCCTATCTCAAAAAAAAAGAAAAGGGGGAAAAAAAAAAACTTGTGTGTATAACAATGCTGAATCCTAGCTGGGCGCAGTGGCTCACGCCTGTAATCCCAGCACTCTGGGAAGCCGAGGCGGGCGGATCACAAGGTCAGGAGTTCAAGACCAGCCTGGCCAGCATGGTGAAACCCCATCTCTACTAAAAATACAAAACTTAGCCAGCTGTGTTGGTGCGTGCCTGCAGTCCCCGCTACTCTGGAGGCTGAGGCAGGAGAATCGCTTGAACCCAGGAGGCAAAGGTTGCAGTTAGCCGAGAGGGTGCCACTGCTCTACAGCCTGGGTGACAGAGTGAGACTCCATCACCACCACCACCCACCCCCCCAAAAAAAAGAAAAGAAAATGAAAAATACCAAAAAAAAGCTTCTTTTCGCTATTTTTGAAAACATTTGAAAATGTTGAACGTTTTAACCTCATAGAAGGAAGAATTAGGAGATGATCAAGTCCAGTATATTATTGTAGTTTTAAAACTACAATAGTAGTGGCACACGCCTAGTCCCAGTTATTCAGGAGGCTGAGGTGGGAGGATCACCTGAGCCCAGGAAATCGAGGGTCCAGTAAGCCATGATGGTGCCACTGCCCTCCAGCCTGGGTGACAGAGTGAGACCCTGTCTCAATTTAAAAAATAAAAAAGGCCAGGCACGGTGGCTCATGCCTGTAATCCCAGCACTTTGGGAGGCCAAGGCAGGCAGATCACTTGAGGTCAGGCATTCGCTATCAGCCTGGTCAACATGGCGAAACCCTGTCTCTGCTAAAAATACAAAAAAAAAAAATAGCCGGGCGTGGTGCCGGGCACCTGTAATCCCAGCTACTCGGAGACTGAGGCAGGAGAATCGCTTAAACCTGGGAGGCGGAGGTTGCAGTGAGCCAAGATGGCGCCACTGTGCTCCAGCCTGGGCAACACAGCGAGACAACGTCTCAAAAAAAATAAATAAATAAAATAGATAAATAAGTAAAATAAAACTATGTACATGTGCTTACTTTGTAAAAAATAAAAATTCAGTTTTAAACAAAGGCAGTTCCCAAATAATAATAATACTAGAAGCATGTCAATACTACTAAATTCCCCTTTTTGACTCCGACCAATAAGAGGGAAAAATACCCAGATATACTCTAGAGTCTGTTGAGACTTAGAAACAGGGCCCCACCTGCCGTGGCTCCCATTTCAGGATCATTGCCCAAGGCCTTGGCAACTGTGAGTAGCTGGCTGAATGCTTTAACTCAGCATCGAGTTCCAGTTGGCTCCAAATGTTTGTTCATCTTTGAGAGACCCCAGTATATATGAAACTAAATTCACAAGGCCATCTTTTTTCCTCAAACATTAGTACTTTGTTGAAAGAATACATTAAACTACCACCTTTGTACTTAATTTAGGGAGACCATCCCAACATTTTGAGAAAAGTAAACATTAATTTAACTTGATCTGTGAAGTTATTAAAGAAAAATTAACCCACAAACATAAAGCCACTGTCAGCTCTTTAAAGGCAGTATGTCTCAAGCTGTTCTCTAGATATTCAGCCAAAAATTTGAAATCTTATCTTACCTTAGGGTTAGATTTAAATGTTAGCACGTACAGAGAAAAGCACACAGGCCAATTCTCCTTGACAATCCTCAGGAAGACTCTCTCAGGAAATTCTACAGACACAGGTGTTGCTCCATTGTTGGAACAGATTGTTGTCTGTTGAGTGGAGCACTGAATGAAATAACTGACATGCAGTTGGGGTTGTAAAAATTAAGTATCTTTAGAAATAGAATTGTGCTCAGTTTGGTGAGATTTTCGCTCTATGAGAAGCCCTCAGGTACTGAGCCGAGCTAAGGAATGGCTTATTCACGTGCTTCCTGGAAGGAATAGTGGGTAGACTCTCCCATACTATTCAAAGAATATTTCTCTTTCTTTTTGCGGAATATCTAAGGTACACAAGTAAATGCATATATGATACAAAATAAGTGCAATTTTGAATGAAATGGAAGATAACCTAAACAGGTACAGTAGAAATACATTTTCACAGTACAACAGTCTAGATGTGCAAAGATATAATTTTCCTTGTCTATGGCTAAAATTAATTTTAGCTCTCAAGATCCCATTGTCTCTGATAGCAGAAAACTTAGTTGTATCCATTTCAGGGACTCAAGTCACTTCCATCTTAAAGATGTCATCTTTTAAGATTCTCTTCCTGGCTGGGAATGGTGGCTTACGCCTGTAATCCCAACACTTTGGGAGGCCAAGGCAGGAGGATGACTTTAGGTCAGGAGTTTGAGATCAGCCTGGCCAATATGGCGAAACCCAGTCTCTACTTTAAAAAAAAAAAAAAAATTACAAAAATTAGCCAGGAGTAGTGGCGCATGCCTGTAATCCCAGCTGCTCAGGAGGTTGAGGCAGGAGGATCACTTGAACCTGGGAGGTGGAGGTTGCGGTGAGCCGAGATCATGCCACTGCACTCCGGCCTGGGCAACAAAGCAAGGCTCTGTCTCAAAAAAACAAAACAAAACAAAACAAAAGATTATTTTTCTTTCACTTTTTTTTACCTCCTTTTCTTCCCAGACTAATCTAAATTCCAGGGGGGTTACATATCATCCTAGCATCAGGGGAGCATTGTTCCGTGTGTTATCTCCCTCTTCACCAGCTTTCCTGAGGTGTGGCTTGTGCGGCAGCCTCTGTCTCCGCTATGTTGACGGTCAAGGTCAAGTTTAGATAATCTGTCTTCTTTGCTGCTTGGTGCTCCAGGACTGCTTGGAGACAGGGTGGTCTTTCTGTCTTTGTCTCACAATGGCGCTGCTGATTCTCCACCATTCAGCCACATCTCTTATCCTATCCATTGCTAAACTACTCGACCATGACCTCTACTCTGAGGTCCCATTATTTCACACCATGGTGACCCTCTGATGGACACACCCATCCTCAGTTATGAACTCATTCTTGGTCCTGCTAAGACATGGAAAATAACTTTTAGACATATTCCAGCCCCATGGTTGGAGGAATACTTTTGGTGGAGGGGGGTGAGGGTGGCAGCGCGTGAGTGAGCAAGCCAACTCTGTCATATCCTCTCCACCTAAACACACTGCACTTTCCCTTCGTCTCTGTTGTGACGACCCTCCCACCCCCACCCAGAATGGCCCAGGGCACTCTTCCCAGAGCTCCAGATGGATTGAGGAATCCTCACGCCTCTGAGTTTTGTGTCTTCTATCCACGTGTAACGAGAATTTTTATCTTGAAAGAAGGGTTGTAGAGTGCAAAGTCCCATTGTAACATCTCAACTCTAATTTTTCTCTTCAACTAGCTTCTCCATTTATCTCTGAGCCCTTCAAACTAGCCCAGAAAGAAGTCTTATACCTTTTCTGTCAGGCTGGAAGCATTTGGCATCGTCAGATATGCTTCTTCATACCATGTGTAAATGGTATGTCTTAAATCGAAATGATGAAGGGGCCGGGCACAGTGGCTCTCACCTGTAATCTCAGCAGTTTGGGAGGCCGAGGTGGGTGGGTCACCTAAGGTCAGGAGTTCGAGAACAGCCTGGCCAACGTGGTGAAACCCCTTCTCTACTAAAAATACAAAAATCAGCCAGACATGGTGGTGGGTGCCTGTAGTCCCAGCTACTCAGGAGGCTGAGACAGGAGAATTGCTTGAACCTAGGAGGCAGCGGTTGCAGCAAACCAAGATTGTGCCATTTCACTCCAGCCTGAGTGACAGAGTAAGACTTCGTCTCAAGGAAAAAAAAAGGAAAGAAATGATGGAGGGGGCACGTGTCTCCTTCCAAACCCTGGCTCTTGCAAACTAAAAGCTTTTTGATGGCCGGACATGGTGGCTCGTACCTGTAATTTCAGCACTTTGTGGGAGCCAAGGTAGGTATGTTACTTGAGTTCAGGAGTTTGAGACCAGCCTGGCCAACTTGTGAAACCCCAACTCTACTAAACATACAAAAATTAGCCAGGTGTGATGGTGTGTGCCTGTAGTCCCAGCTACTCAGGAGGCTGAGGTGGGAAAATTGCTTGAACCTGGGAGGCAGAGGTTGCAGTGAGCCATTGCAGTCCAGCCTGGGCAACAGAGTGAGACACTGTCTCAAAAAAATAAATAAATAAAATAAATAAAAACTCTTTGGCTCCTAGGTCATTGTATCTGCTACAGACTCTTCATCAAATTTGGGAAGTTTTCAGACATTATTTTATCAAGTATTCTTTTGCATAGTTCTCTCTCTTCTCTCCTTTTGGAACTCCCATTATGCATATGTTGGCATGCTTGATTGTGTCCTACAGGTTTCTAAAGCTCTGCTCATTTTCTTTATTCCTTTTTCTTTCTGCTCATCAAACAGAAAAATTTCAGTTGATTGTCACATTTGCTGATTCTTTCTTCTACCTACTCAAATCTTCTGTTGAGCTCTTCTAATGAATGTTTCATTTCAGTTATACTTCGAACATCCAAAATTTCTATTTTGTTCTTTTTCTAAATAATCTCTATCTCTTTATTGATATTCTATACTTGATGAGACATCATTATCCTACTTTACTATAGTTATTTGAACATATTTTAAAGTAGGTGGTTTAGATCATGCCCACCCATGGATGCAAAAAAAAAAAAAAGCTGATTTAAAGTCTAGTAAGTCCTGTGCCTGAGCTTCTTCAGGGAGCATTTCTGTTGATTACTTTTTTTTTCCTGTGTTTGGGCCATACTTTTTATTTGAAAGTCTAGAAATATTTGTTAACCACTAAACTAGACATATAAAATACAAATAAAATAAAATATAAATTTAAAATGCGGTAACTCTGGAAATTCGATTCTTTGCCCTGCTCAGGATTTGTTGTTGCTGGTTTCTATTTGCTGTTCTTTAGTGACTTTTAAGAACTGATTTTTTAATATTTGTATTCTTGAGGCCGGGCGTGATGCCTCACACCTGTAATCCCAGCACTTTGGGAGGCCAAGGCGGGTGGATCATCTGAGGTCAGGAGTTCAAGACCAGCCTGGCCAACATGATGAAACCCCGCCTCCACTAAAAGTATAAAAAATTAGCCGGGTGTGGTGGCTGGCACCTGTAGTCCTAGCTACTCGGGCGGCTGAGGCAGGAGAATCACTTGAACCTGGGAGGCAGAGGTTACAGTGAGCCAAGATCATGCCACTGCACTCCAGCCTGGGTGAAAGGGTGAGACTCTGTCTCAAAAAAATAAAATAAAATAAAATTTGTATTCTTTTTTATGTATGGCTGATAAGTCTCTGCTCAGTTAGCTTAGTGTTCCTCTAGTGATTGGACAGAGATTTTCTTACACTTTCGGAATGGATACTGCTCCTAGTCTTTGCTGAGGGGTTCTGTGTGCATATTGGGGCTGCCTTCAATATTTAGCCAGGCAGTTGACAACTTTGCCTTAGGCTTCACTTTCTGTAGAGCCTGAAGGTCAGCCAGAGGTGACAGCTTAAGGTTTTCTCAGGTCTTTCCCGAGCATGCACACAGCTCGTTAGCAGCAGCAAATCCATACGAATCTGCAGCACCTCAATTCTTGCCTCCTCAGACAAAATAATTCGCCTGAGGGATATAAGGCAGACCAAGGCAAGTTTTAGAGCAGGAGCGAGAGTGAGTTTATTTAAAAGTTTTAGAGCAGGAACAAAAAGGAGGACAAGCAGGAGACTTCAGAGATCCAAGTGCACTATTTGACCTTTGACTTGGGGGTTGTACGCTGGCATGCTTCTGGGGTTTTGCATCTCTTCTCCCTTGATTTTTCCCTTAGTGTGGGCTGTCTGCATGTTCAGTGGCCTGCCAGCACTTGGGAGGGGCCACACGCACAGTGTCTTTACTAAAGTTGTGCACATGCATTTTTCCCTTACCAGTCAAGTGTTCCTAAAGGAAGGTCATATACCAGCTAAACTTCATCATTTTGCCTCTTAGTGCGCACGCTTGAGCCTACTCGCCCAGCTCCTGAGATCTTAACAGGAACCTGCTGATCACCAGTTTCAGGTGTTTTGTGTCTATTGGCAGCCAGCCTTTCCCTGGCACTGGCTGCAACCAATTATTATTTTAGCCAGACAGTTCAACAACTAACTGACCATCACCTGATGGTTGCCTGACATTCCTGGTGGGGTGGGAGGCCCACTCCTGCCCTGCTCATGTCTGCCTAGCTACTTACTCTAAAACTCTTAGCATGCACAGAGCCCTACACATGCACATGACCTTCTAAATTCCCCGGAAATGTGCCAGGGCTTTTCAAAATCCCTGTAAACATCTCACTCCTCAGTTTTTCCTTTTAAGCTTCTTGTTTAACCTATTGTTTGCCCCAGCTGTTATCCATTACCTCAGGCAGCCAAATAGCTAAACAATCACGTTTAAATATTTTCAACAAAACCCCATCTCCGGGGGAAAAGGTCTTTTGCAGTGACACTGGATCAGCCCCGAGTTAGGTTAAATAAAGACAGTCTTGTAAATAGGTCTTCCAGAGAACCATCAGATGGATCAGATAATGACAATTTTCTTTGAATGAGGCATTAAAGGTGCTACAACCCTTTTCTGCCTACTCCAATGGCTACCACACTGCTGGGTTTCATTGTGATTGTGAGCTCTTGGTTTTCAGGCTGCCATGGGGCTGGAGAGTAGAGGATGGGAATACAACAAGTTAAAATGCCCCAAAGCTCACTTTTCTAATTGAGATTTAGCTGTTTTCTAGTAAGAAACTTCTACTAAGTTCTCTATTATTTTCCTGAATAAATGTCCCTGGATAGCTGAAAACCTTTGATTAATTTTCAGAGTTCGAGAAAAATTTATTCTGACAATCTTTTTTAGTTTTCTTGCTGCTTTCACAGAGGAAAGAATTTTCATAGGCCCTTACTTCACCATTTTCTCTGATGTTGCCCTGTTACAGACTTTTGACTTAATAGGTTTTTAAATACAGACTTTTAAAATAATTTTAAAATGCAAAGCTAAGCAATGATTATTTTGTTTTCAGGTATGACTGCTCTCAGGATAATAACAGTAATAATAAAATAATATATATTGACAGCCATGTGCCAAGCACCATTCTAGTAATTTTACATGTATTATCTCAGTCCACCTTCAAAATAACTCTATTACATAGATACTTTTTTTTTTTTTGAGACAAGGTCTCACTCTGTTGCCCAGGCTGGAATGCAGTGGCACGATCACCACTCACTGCAGCCTTGACCTCCCAGGCTCAACTGATCCTCCCACCTCAGCTCCTGAGTAGCTGGGACTACAGGCACAGCTCACCACACCTGGCCAATTTTTAAATTTTTCGTAGACACAAAGTTGCACTGTATTGCCCAGGCTGGTCTTGAACTCCTGGGCTCAAGTGATCCTCCCACCTCAGCCTCCCAAGGTGCTGGAATTACAGATGTGAGCCATCAAGCCTGACCAACAGATACTACTTTATACCAGTTTACAAATAGTGAAAATGTGGCATACATAGTTTAAGAAACTTCCTTAAGATCAATAAGAACCGGCCAGGCGCGATGGCTCATGACTGTAATCCCAGCACTTTGGGAGGCCGAGGCAGGTGGATCACGAGGTCAGGAAATCAAGACCATCCTGGCTAACATGGTGAAACCCCGTTTCTACTAAAAATATATTAAAAAAATAATAATTAGTCAGGCGTGGTGGTGGGCACCCGTAGTCCCAGCTACTTGGGAGGCCGAGGCAGGAGAATCCCTTGAACCTGGGAGGCAGAGGTTGCAGTGAGCCGAGATCACGCCACCGCACTCCAGCCTGGGCGATGGAGCAAGACTCCATCTCAAAAAAAGAAAAATCAATAAGAACTAAGTGGTGGAGACAGAATTTGAGCCCAGGCTGTCTGGCTCTAGAATCAAGAACTGTGAGGTAACATGAAATTAGGAGTTACCAAAATGAAAAATACGTGTTAATATTTTAAAAACATTAACTCACTACATAGATTTTTATTTTATTGAACTCTAGATTACTTGAAGTGTAAGAGCATTTATGCCAGATGCTTCTTGATTATCATAATGCCAAATAATTGTCATATCTTTAATAAAAGCAAATATATATATAAATATATATATTAAATATATAACCAAAAATTCTTGAAATTCCAGTTTTATTATAATTTTTGGCCAGGCGCGGTGGTTTATGCCTGTAGTCCCAGCACTTTGGGAGGCCGAGGCAGGTGGATCACCTGAGGTCAGGAGTTCGAGACCAGCCTGACCAACATAGTGAAACCCTGTCTCTACTAAAAATACAAAAATTAGCTGGGCATGTTGGCATGTGCCTGTAGTCCCAGCTACTCAGGAGGTTGAGGCAGGAGAATCGCTTGTACCTGGGAGATGGAGGTTGCAGTGAGCTGAGATTGTGCCAATGCACTCCAGCCTGGGCAACACAGCAAGATTCCATCTAAAAAAAAAAAAAAAGAATTTCCATATAAGCAATTTTACAAATCAAAAACAAAATCCTTTACCAGGCAATAATTTCTGCCTTTTGTTTGAGCAAATATGATCACTATACCTTTAAGATCTCTTCTGGTGCTGAAATCTTTTTGAGACATTTGTTTAATTTGTTCACTTTCTTTTTTTTAATTATTTTTAAATAGAGACAGCATCTTGCTATATTACCCATACTGATCTCGAACTCCTGGCCTCAAGCGATCATCCCACCTCAGCCTCCCAAAGTGCTAGGATTACATGCCACCCTGCCCAGCCCACTTCGAATTCAACAAAAATGTCTCTGGGTGTTTACTTTGTGTCAGACACTGAGGATGTGATGGTGAACAAGGCAGGTTCTGCCACCATGAAGCTCAGAGTGTAGTGGAGAAGATAGTCATGAAGAAGCAATAGGTGTGATTACGATTATGAAAGAGGAAGCACAGAGAATTATGGGATCATATGACAAGAGACCAGAGCTACCCTGAAAGACTGAAAAAGGCGTCTTTGAGATGTGGTATTAAAATGAGACCTAAAGCACAGGGCAAGGTGATGGGAAGTCCAGGTAGTGAAGACTAGAGATGCAGAAAGCTGTGGTTTGTTCAAGAACAGAGAGCAGGCTAGGGTGGCCAGAAAACAAAAACTGACAGGGAAAGCCAGAAAGGAGACAAAAGGATACAGCTGGAGGATCCTGTTTGTTTAAAAGCATTTGTTTAGACTGCTAAACAAAGAACAACACACCATATTTATCATATACGTAAATACTCTTTGAGCACATCATTAAGAGGTCACCCAATGGCAGCACATGCGTCTGCTTTCTGGCTGGCAGTTTCTAAAGAATTGCTTGCATTCCTCAGTAAAGCTAAAATCTATCTAAAGGGAGGCCGGGCACGGTGGCTCACTCCTGTAATCCCAGCACTTTGGGAGGCTGAGGCGGGCGGATCATGAGGTCAAGAGCTCGAGATGATCCTGGCCAACATGGTGAAACCCCGTCTATACTAAAAGTACAAAAATTAGCTGGGCATGGTGTCGCACGCCTGTAGTCCCAGCTACTCGGGAGGCTGAGGCAGAAGAATTGCTTGAACCCAGGAGGCAGAGGTTGTGGTGAGCTGAGATCATGCCATTGCATTCCAGCCTAGGCAACAAGAGCAAAATTCTGTCTCAAAAAAAAAACTTGAAAGAGGGAAAGAGAGACGAGAAGAAACCATGCCTAGGGGCAACAATACAACTGAAGTTATTCTAAAGTTCTGTGTAACCAGATTGTCTTCCCTGGTCAGGTATTTTATAACAAACACGTTATCTATCATTTTCATGACAACCCTTTGAAGTATTACATGTCCCTCTTTAATATGAGAAAATCAGGCCAGGAGTGGTGCCTCACGCCTGTAATTCTAGCACTTTGGGAGGACAAGGCGGGCGGATCAATTGAGGCCGGTAGTTCACGACCAGCTTGGCCAACATGGCAAAATCTCTTCTCTACTAAAAATACAAAAATTAGCTGGGCATGGTAGCAAACACCTGTAATCCCAGCTACTTGGGAGGCTGAGGCATGTGAATTACTTGAACCCGGAAGCCAGAGGTTGCAGTGAGCCAAGATCACGCCATGCACTCCAACCTGGGCAAGAGAGCTAGACCCTGTCTCAGAATAATAACAATAATAAGAGAAAAATCAAAGCTCAGGAAACTATAAATGGTTTCATTCATTTAACTTGGTCTTACCAATAAGTGCCTACTATGTAGCAGTTCATCAGTGAACCTGAATCCATGGCACTTGCATTCTAGCAGGAGTTTGTTCGAGTTCAAAAAGCTAATAAACTGAAACCAAGATTTTCTAACTAGAAAGACTAGCTTTTCTCCATCTATTGTACCACACTGAACAAGAAAGTGTTATTTTTTTCTTAATAATTAGCCAGTCACGGTGGCTCACTCCTGTAATCCCAGCACTTTGGGAGGCCGAGGCAGGCAGGTCACCTGAGGTCAGAAGTTCGAGACCAGCCTGACCAACATGGAGAAACCTCGTCTCTACTAAAAATACAAAATTAGCTGGGCGTGGTGGTGCCTGCCTCTAATCCCAGCTACTCAGTTGGCTGAAGCAGAAGAATTGCTTGAAATTGGGAGGTGGAGGTTGCAGTGAGCTGAGATCGCGCCACTGCACTCCAGCCTGGGTGACAGAGCGAGACTCCATCTCAAAAAAAAAAAAAAAAAAAAAAAAAAAAAATATATATATATATATATAGAGAGAGAGAGAGAGAGAGAGAGAGAGAGAGAGAGAGAGAGAGCCCCTGAATGGTTCACTAACAATGAATTACATTCTAAGCTTGGTTCGACTAAGTTCTCTATTATTTACTGGTAATTACAACATATACCTTGATTTCTCACTCTAGTTAACACTATAGGAAAGACATCCAGTAAGAGGCTAGTTTACCCCCTTTGTTAAGTCGTTAGAACCATTCAGATCCTTTGGGTCTGAGATAAATCGATACTACATCCCAGCTGTGAATTGCTGCTGCTTACTTCTTGGCTTCATCTCTCCTTCTCCTTCTTTGGTCTCTTGTCTTTATTTCTGCATGGAGCCTTCAGAAAGGAGACATCCAAACCCAGGTCCTGTCTGTATTGTAGCAACATTAAGGATTCCTTGGGGCCTTGCTCTCCACTCATGCATGTTTGCCTTGATGTTTGCCTTGGTGTCCTATTTCCAGATCTTTGACTGCAGTCTCAAGAGGAAAAGACAAAGATATTTATCCTTCCCAGTCTTTTTTTTTTTTTTTTTTTTTTGAGATGATGTCTCACTCTGTCACCCAGGCTGGAGTGCAGTGGTGTGATCTTGGCTCACTGCAACCTCCACCTCCCACGTTCAAGCAATTCTCCTGCCTCAGCCTCCCGAGTAGCTGGGATTACAGGCGTGCACCACCACGCCCAGCTAATTTTTGTATTTTTAATATAGGCGGGGTTTCACCATGTTGGTCAGGCTGGTCTCGAACTCCCGACCCTGTGATCCGCCCGGCTTGGCCTCCCCAAGTGCTGGGATTATAGGCATGAGCCACCGTGCCCGGCCATCTTTCACAGTCTTTTAGAATTCTTCTTGCTCCCCGCTGCTGCCATCCCAATGCTCTGAATTAGGGAAGTGTGAAATGTTGTCACATATCACACATCCTGAGATCAGAGACTCCCATAGAACTTCTCTTCTAGAAGGTTTTACTTTTGAAGACACAGACCCTTTGAATGAAGGGGGAAGACATTGGGAAGAGAAAGATAAGATAGGATTGCCCTCCAGCTTCTCTTTTAAAAATGTTTTCCTAGATTTTAGCTAGGGTGGGGAAAAGTGGCTGGAAGGGGGAACAAAAGGTATTTCCATTTTTGTTGCTTTGTCCTAGTCTCGAAAATATAGGCTCAACACATACAGCCTCAACATCAGATTCCATCCGTGAGACTTCCCTGTCCATATTTAATAAGTTAGAATTCTTTATAAGTTTCTTTTATATACTGTCTTTGAAACTCTTTAAAGTCTGGCTGGGCGCAGTGGCTCATGCCTGTAACACCAGCACTTTGGGAGGCAGAGGCGGGCAGATCACTTGAGGTTAGGAGTTTGAGACCAGCCTGGCCAATTTGATGAATCCCTGTCTCTACTAAAAATACAAAAATTAGGCCGGGCACAGTGGCTCACGCCTGTAATCCCAGAACTTTGGGAGGCCGAGGCGGGAGGATCAGGAGGTCAAGAAATCAAGACCATCCTAGCCAACATGGTGAAACCCCATCTCTACTAAAAATACAAAAATTAGCCGGGCATGGTGGTGGGTGCCTGTAATCACAGCTACTCGGAAGGCTGAGGCAGGAGAATCACTTGAACCCGGGAGGTGGAGGTTGCAGTGAACCGAGATTGCACCACTGTACTCCAGCCTGGCGACAGAGTTAGACACCATCTCACACACACACACACACACACAAAAATTAGCTGGGTGTGGTGGTGCACACCTATAGTTCCAGCTACTTGGGAGTCTGGGGCAGGAGAATCTCTTGAACCCGGGAGGCGGAGGTTGCAGTGAGCCAAGATAGTGCCATTGCACTCCAGCCTGGGCAACAAGAGTGAAACTCCATCTCAAAAAAAATTTAATTTAATTTAAAAAAAAATAAAGTTTAAGACAATCTATATATTTGTATTATTGTGTTTTTATTATCCAAATTTGGAAATAAATACCTGTAAACTACTTTGCCAGAAAGTATTTTTCTAAAGAGATGCTTGTCTCAAAACACGAATGGACTCATACAACATCCAGCAACCCTGATGGGGCCCAGCCTCTGCTCTTTGCTGTTTGTGTGTCATGATTTCAGCTCACATAACATCCCCACTGTCCCTTCATGACCCTCTCACCAGGGAGACCCATATCTAGTAAAATCAATCCAGCCTGCAGTCTTAAATAAACAAATATAACTGGAGAAGACAAGAGATTAATGACTGCAACCAAGAGAACATGAGCCTCAAAATAGTGAAGCACACAACATCAGATTTCACTGCTCATAATCTAATGCACCAACTTGCTGGGATCATCAAGAAAAAATACATAATTTGCTTTCTATCTTTGTAAATGTTAAAAATAATTCAGCATTTTCGTTGAAACTTTGGCATCAAAACAAATTGTACAGTTGTAGCTCTACATTCCACATAATTATGAAGAGTTGTTTCACTTTCAGAGGTTAGAGTATATTGTCAAGTCTTGTATTCTACCTTGAAAATATTGTATAACCCAGATGAACTGTCACTTTTCCAGCTTTACTGCCACTGGTCCATCTGGACATTGTCTTATCTTGCTGGGACTTCTCTAGGAGCCTCTTAATCAATCTTCCTATGTTCACCTCTCCAATCCTCTCTCCGTGCAGCAGCCCAGGCTAAAACATAAATTCTTTATATCATTTCCCTATTTAATGGCTCTCTAATGGCTTCTTTTGGAATAAAGATAAAACTTAGAATTCTTATTATTTATTTATTTATTTGTTTGTTTATTTATTTATTTATTTATTTTGTGACAGAGTCTCATTCTGTCACCCAGGCTGGAGTGTAGTGGCAAAATCTCAGCTTACTGCAGCCTCTGCCTCCTAAGTTCAAGCAATTCTCCTGCCTCAGCCTCCTGAGTAGCTGGGACAACTGGCACCCACCACCATGCCCAGCTAATTTTTGTATTTTTAGTAGAGATGGAGTTTCACCATGTTGGCCAGGCTGGTCTAGAACTCCTGACTTCAAGTGGTCTGCCCACCTTGGCCTCCCAAAGTGCTGGAATTACAGGTGTGAGCCACCTCAACCTCAACCTCAACGCTCAGCCTCAACCTGGAATACTCTTTCCCTACGCTTTGCCTGTCATTAACCCCTGCTCACCCATCAGACCTCAGCTTAGATATGAATTCTTCGGAGAGGCCTCCCCACTCACCCCAATCTAAATTATACCCTTCTATCATCTCTCTCATAGCACTCACTTTCCAAATTTAAACCTTAAATTGTATGTTTATGTGTACCATCTTTGTCTCCCCCACTATAATAAATCTATGTCCATGTACACAGAGATATTGATGTCTTGGGACCCACTGTTTCTGGTGCCCAACAGTAGCTAGCACAATGGTATGTGCTCAATAGATAATCAAATAAACAGATGAATATTTGTGGAAGGAAGGACACAAATATTCATCTGTTTATTTGATTAATTATCTAGCCCTCAAATGTCGCAGCCCCCAAAACATCCCTCAGCCTCCCTGCAGAAGCCCTCCAATGGGCAACCATAAAACTTCCAATCTAATGTAGCTCTTCCTAGACATATTGCACTTTACAGTGAGGCTTTTTTGGAGATAGGGCATTTTATCCATATCTTCCCTGCTCCCAATGAATTAACTCTATAAACACCCTTAACTGACTCTGCCTCCAACAATCCTGTTCCCCGCCTCCCCTCTTTCCACCTGGCCAATTCACGCTGATGTCAGAGGAATGAAAGTTTATTTAAAACTCTGCCCCCTTAATTTGATCATTTAAGGCCTTTCATTTTCTTCTATTTCTTGTCTGTCTGTTTGTTTGTTTGTTTTGAGACGACGTCTTGCTCTTGTTGCCAAGGCTGGAGTGCAGTGGCGCGATCTCGGCTCACTGCGACCTCCACCTCCAGGGTCCAAGTGATTCTCCTGCCTCAGCCTCCCGAGTAGCTGGGATTACAGGCACGCACCACCACACCTGGTTAATTTTTGTATTTTTAGTACAGACTGGGTTTCACCATGTTGGTCAGGCTGGTCTCGAACTCCTGACCTCGTGATCCACCCGCCTCGGCCTCCCAAAGTGCTGGGATTACAGACATGAGCCATGGCGCCTGGCCCATTTTCTTCTATTTCCAAACTCTGTGCCTGTAAGCCACATGGGTCTGCCCTTGCTCCTTGAAGTCATTTCAAACTAGCCCCAGCCCACCAGCTCTGTTCATCAAAAGTGCCTTGAACCCAAGCTCTGCCTCGACACTTACTCTTGACTCTCCACTCCATTCTAGCATCCACCTCGCTTCCAACACTCAGCTTTGTCTCCCAGTTCTAGTCTCACTCTCAACGCTTGGGTTCAATGACTGAAGGAACAGCCCACTCTGGCCTTCTTCCTTCAAAAGGGCAAAGCTTACATTTATCCTTTAGATCTCTCTACTTGACTGTTTGGGGAAACTCCCATCCTGGCACCAGGCCTCTGTTGAGCACTCAGGCGAAGTTTAAACATGTCTCCCACAAGAGAGGATGTCAGACAGATTTCGCCACCCCTGAAGCCCCATTTCCCTCTTGTTTCCATGAGATCCCATTTGGCCTTTCATTCCTTTGTTTCCTCAGTACTGAACATGCTGCCTCCCTAACCCACCCCATCCAACCACCCACTAAATCTGGTAACAAATTCTCTTTTTTATTTTTTGAGACAGATTCTTGCTCTGTCATCCAGGCTGGAGTGCAGTGGTGCGATTTCAGCTCACTGCAACCTCTGTCACCCAGGTTCAAGAGATTTTCGTGCCTCAGCCTCCCAAGTAGCTGGAATTACAGGTGCGCACCACCGCACCTGGCTAATTTTTTATTTTTAGTAGAGACGGGTTTCTCCATTTTGGCCAGGTTGGTCTCGACCTCCTGACCTCAGGTGATCCACCCGCCTAGGCCTCCCAAAGTGCTAGGATTACAGGCACGAGCCACTGTGCCCGGCCCTCCGGTAACCAATTTTAATTCCTCAGTCAAGCTTATCTCCAAGATCTTCTAAATCCTTCCCATCTCTCCTACCTACTCACCCATCTCTCCTACCTACTCACCTACTCATGTTTTGAATATCTTGTTTGTATTCAAAACATGAAATTTGAATACAAACAAGGTATTCAAAACATGAGATTCTCTAGAGAAAATTGGGTAAAGGACAGATCCAGATCTAATTCCCATTCCTGTCACCTAATAGCTTTGGGGCCTTGAGCAAAATAACTTAGTATCTTAAAGTTTCATTTTTTAACAAATATCTAGGAAGTGGGAATAATATTCCACAATGTTTGGCTGCTAGCACAGATATGCCACATTGTAGGCATTTTTTAAATGTGCAACAAAGGACAAAAAGAAAGAACATATTCATCATTTGCAGGGATGTGGTGCTATGGCTATAGCAAAGAAATGAACACCATATTGGTTGAGGTAGGCAGATCACAAGGTCAGGAGTTCGAGACCAGCCTGGCCAGCACGGTGAAACCCTGTCTCTACTAAAAAAAATACAAAAATTAGCCTAGCATGGTGGTGTGCACCTGTAATCCCAGCTACTCAGGAGGCTGAGGCAGGAGAATCGCTTGAACCCGGGAGACAGAGGTTGCAGTGAGCCAAGATTGTGCCACTGCACTCCAGCCTGGGTAACAGAGCAAGACTCTGTCTCAAAAAAAAAAAAAGAAAGAAAGAAAGAAATGAACAACAAATTTTGACTATATAATTCCTGTAGATGCCAAGATAAACCATGACAGCAGCAGAGTAAGGAGAAATGTATGGAGAGAGAAGTTGGTGTGCAAGGCCTTAAAGAATTATTAAAATATAACAACAGGATGATGAAAGGAAGCTTTCCAATAGGGCCAACATAAGTAGAAACCTGGGCACGGGACAGCCATGGGACGCTGGAGAGGCAGAGCAGAAGCAGAGCTGAAGGGGGCATGTTGAGGAAAAAAGCAGAAAATATGCCTGAAAAGGTGGAGAAACGCCAGCTCACAGTTGAGACTAAAATGAAACCCAGGTTTCCTCTGACTTCTGGCCTTATCTGCATGGCCTTGAGTCTTCCTTTCTCTGTAAGTGAACACTTTGGGATGCATCATCTCTAGGCACGTATCTGTACCTCAATTAATCCAGCCCAGGGAGTGGTATAGCCCTTACCTTATCCAAGTAACTAATTAATGTTTGTAAAATCCAGATGCCACCTAAAATAATTGTTATGAGGATGTTGCTGGAGATTTTGCAGATGCCTTGGCTTAGCCCTGGACCTGCTGACAGAGGCAGGGACCTCCCACTCTGCTCCCTGGCCTTGCTGCACTCTGCTTGTTCCTTGAATGTTTGCTTGCGTCATGTGGAGATAGTTGGAAAGTATTTCCAGTGATTCCACATTTGCAAACGTTCTTGAAATCTTGGCTCCCGTATAAAGTGGCTTGGGTTTAAATTTTTTTTTAAGTAAATTCAAGACAAACTTCTATTTGTCCTTAGTTTTCTACTTCTTTGAATCTCAGTATCCTTGATTAGGTTATGATAATAATATCAATACGAACTCTAGATAAGTAAAATAATACTAGTACTAATGCTGACTAGGTGCAACGTGTCAGGCATTTTACTTACATCATCACATGTATTCCTCACAATAATCCTATGAAGTAGGTACTACTATTATGAGGATAATAATTTGACAGATGAGAAAACCGAAGCATAGAGATAAGTGGCTTGCCCAGAATCACAGCTAGAAGTGGGAGAGTCAGAAGTCAAACCAGGCAATCTGCTTTCAGAGCCCATGCTCTCAACCAACTTGCCATACTACCTGCATAATAAATGTCAGGATTCTTACTTTACAGACAGGGAAACTGAGTTGTGAAATAATAACCAGAATTGCCTGAGGTCACTGAATGAATGAACCAGTAGCAAAGTCAGAACACTCTGGAATCCTGGATCTTTCTTGGCCCAATTTTCTATCCATCAATCTATATAAAGACATTTTCTCTGTCATTATCATTATTCCTTTTTTTTTTTTGAGACAGAGTTTCACTCTTGTTGCCCAGGCTGGAGTGCAATGGTGCAGTCTTGGCTCACCGCAACCTCCACCTCCTGGGTTCAAGCGATTCTCCTGCCTCAGCCTGCTGAGTAGCTGGGATTACAGGCATGTGCCACCATGCCCGACTAATTTCGCATTTTTTGTAGAAACAGGGTTTCTCCATGTTGGTCAGGCTGGTCTCAAACTCCTGACCTCAGGTGATCCACTCGCCTCAGCCTCCCAAAGTGCTGGGATTACAGGGGTGAGCCAACGCGCCCGGCCTCATTATTCCATTTTTAATAGATCTCAAGTCTATAAGACTTCTGCTGGAAGAAACAAAAATCAATTTCAAAAGCAAAGTTGCCCCCTGAATAAAATGCTATTTTCCTGAAGCTCAGGATTCCTAAGAAAAACAGACATCAATCAACTTCAATCTTCTGGCACACCATAGAGTGAACTTCACATGGTCTAAAGTCTAGAGAAACAGACAAGTCCTTCCTCTTGCTTAGGAGGTCAGGGAACATGAACATCAATGGATGAGACCACAGGCCTCTCAAGCTTTTTCAGTGCCTAAGGTTATAACATGTAAAGACACATATAACATTTTTTTAAAAATCACTTTTAAACACTTGAAGCTTCATGGGTTCTGTTTAAATCCCAAAGTGATCATTTATCCTGCCTCATCCTTCCTCCTTAACTAGAGAAGAAAATAGGATTGGGGAAGCAAAATCAAGCTCTCCACATTGGAGTTGCCTACAGAACTGACATTCTCCCTGGCTCTGTAATACATGTTAGAAATGTTGAGGTCTGGGCCGGGCGCAGTGGCTCATGCCTCTAATCTCAGCAATTTGGGAGGCCAAGGTGGGTGGATCACCTGAGGTCGGGAGTTCGAGACCAGCCTGACCAACATGGAGAAACCCTGTCTCTACTAAAAATACAAAATTAGCCAGGCGTGGTGGCACATGCCTGTAATCCCAGCTACTCGGGAGGGTGAGGCAGGAGAATTGCTTGAATCTGGGAGGCAGAGACTGCAGTGAGCCGAGATTGTGCTACTGCACTCCAGCCTGGGCAATAAGAGCGAAACTCCGTCTCAAAAAAAAAAAAAAAGAAAGAAATGTTGAGGTGTGGCCAGGAGCGATGGCTCATGCCTGTAATCCCAGCACTTTGGGAGGCCAAGGTGGGCAGATCACCTGAGGTCAGAAGTTCAAGACCAGCCTGGCTAACATGGTGAAACCCTGTCTCTATTAAAAACTATAAAAATTAGCCAGGCATGGTGGCAGGCGCTTATAATCCCACCTAGTTGGGAGGCTGAGGCAGGAGAATCACTTGAACCCAGGGGGTGGAGGTTACAGTGAGCCGAGATTGCACCATTGCACTCTAGCCTGGGCAACAGAGTGAGACTCTGTCTCAAAAAAAAAGAAAAAAAAATGTTGAGGTGCTACTCCTGTATGTTACAATTCTATAAAACTGTATCTAGTTTCTGACTTAAGGGCTTATTGGTGTCTCTGATAGTTATGACAGTTTTGGAATAGGAAGATCAGGCTGGTCTTGATGCCCTGAAACAGCAGCTACGGGAAAATGTGAAGACCTTATAGAGGTGGTTTCATCTCTAAAAGGTAATAGTCCTAAAACAGGCTCTGGGGTGTTCTCATGAACTACAGCTACCCTTAGAAATGACATGCTTCCAGGACAAGGGATATAAGGCAGTCAGTTTTACTAGAGTCAGCCAAGATTGAAGTAATAATAGAAATTTCATGTGGCCTGTTCAGTCTGTGGAAAATAGTCCAAAAGTTTCCCTACAGCCGCCAACCAGAAGCCCTACTCAGAGCCAAAACCAACAACTGGAAACAGAGATGCCAAAACCTTATTTCCCTCTCTGTGTTGTATTATTTTGTGTTTTTTACTTTTCCCTTGGCATTTTGAACTTAGATGTCAGCCCTGGTTGATGTAAAAGCATGAAGCTTTCCTGCTACAGCATGTTCAAAGACAGTGCCATTGAACACAGTGACCATCTGCATGGGGTAGGAGGATGCTGTGAAGAGCAGTTATTTCCACATGCACGTAAATGAGGGTTTTTCAGGAGTATGAAATAATCATTTTCAGTTTAGTTTTCAGTTCATGTGCAATCTGGCTTAACTTCCCCATATTGAGGTTATACTGATTATGTTAATTTTTTTTCTTTTCTTTTCTTTTTTTTTTTTTTGAGACGGAGTCTCGCTCTGTCACCAGGCTGGAGTGCAGTGGCACAATCTCGGCTCACTGCAAGCTCTGCCTCCCAGATTCAAGCGATTCTTCTGCCTCAGCCTCCCGAGTAGCTGGGACTACAGGGGCCCGCCACCACACCTGGCTAATTTTTGTATTTTTAGTAGAGACGGTTTTCACCATGTTGGCCAGGATGGTCTCGATTTCTTGACCTCATGATCCGCCTGCCTTGGCCTCCCAAAGTGGTGGGATTACAGGCGTGAGCCACCACGCCCGGCCGATTATGTTCATTTTTACTATGTGCTTGAAACAGTAAAATGGCAAGCCTAATTTAGGTTAATGTCCTTTTTAGCAAGGAACAGCTATATGGAAATTCATTAAGTGGAAGATGATGTCTTTAGGAGGACTGTCATTCTAGAAGTTGGCTACTGGGGAGCCCTTCCTTTCAAAAACTAAGATGTATCCTTTATCAATACTCAGGAAACTATAGCTCAGCTTTTCTCAGATACATTTAATTAGTTTATTTCATTTTATTTCATTTTTTGAGACGGAATCTTGCTCTGTCACCCAGGCTGGAGTGCAGTGGTGCGATCTCCACTCACTGCAACCTCTGCCTCCTGGGTTCAAGCAATTCTCCTGCCTCAGCCTCCCAAGTAACTGGGATTACACTTCTGCCCGTGGCTCACACCTGTAATCCTAGCACTTTGGGAGTCCGAGGCA
The DNA here is from genome assembly GCF_028885655.2 of Pongo abelii. NCBI lineage: Eukaryota > Metazoa > Chordata > Mammalia > Primates > Hominidae > Pongo > Pongo abelii. The sequence goes on along the minus strand of NC_071990.2, from coordinate 88,482,457 downwards.
GGCGGATTCCCACCGCCACACCTGGCTAATTTTTGCATTTTTAGTAGAGACAGGTTTCACCATGTTGGCCATGCTGGTCTCGAACCTCAGATTATCTACCCACCTCAGCCTCCCACCTCAGCCTCCCAAAGTGCTGGGATTACAGGTGTGAGCCACTGCACCCAGCTTTTTTTTTTTGAGACAGAGTCTCTCTCTGTTGCCCAGGCTGGAGTGCAGTAGCATAATCTCAGCTCACTGCAGTCTCTGCCTCCCAGATTCAAGCAATTCTCCTGCCTCAGCCTCCCAAGTAGCTGGGATTACAGGCATGTGCCACCATGCCCAGCTTATTTTTTTGTATTTTTAGTAGAGACGGGGTTTCACCATGTTGGCCAGGCTGGTTTCGAACTCCTGACCTCAGGTGATCCACCTGCCTTGGACTCCCAAAGTGCTAGGATTACAGGCGTGAGCCACCGGGCAGAAGTGTATGTTCAAACAAATAAATCTTCAGAGTTAACAAAAGAAATATAAGCATGAATTTGCTCATAAATATTTCCCATTTCCTGATCTTCCTATAATTTGGCTTTCACTTAGGTTTTTAATTCTAATACAGAGAGTGCCAGGCATATAGGAAGCAAACAAAAATATGTTGAAGTGAATGATGTCATCCATGTTGAGCCAAACATATTATTATGTATATAATTAATAATAGCATGAGTTAAATTAATAAGACAGAGAATAGGTCAAAAAAAAAAAAATACCATGGCTGGTCACAGTGGCTCACCTGTAATCCCAGCACTTTGGGAGGCTGAGATGGGCAGATCACTTAAGGCCAAGAGTTTGAGACCAGCCTGGCCAATATGGCAAAACCCCATCTCTACTAAAAATACAAAAATTAGCCAGGTACAGTAGCACACGCCTGTAATCCCAACTACTAGGGAAGCTGAGGCAGGAGAATCATTTGAACCTGGGAAGCGGAGGTTGCAGTGAGCCGAGATCACACCACCACACTCCAGCTCAGGTGACAGAGTGCAAAACAAAAACAAAAACAAAAAAGGCCGGGCGTGGTGGCTCATGCGTATAATCCCAGCACTTTGGGAGGCAGAGGCTGGCAGATCATCCGAGGTCAGGAGTTTGAGACCAGCCTGGCCAACATGGCAAAACTCCATCTCTACTTAAAATACAAAAATTAACTGGGGCATGGTGGCATGCACCTGTAATCCCAGCTACTTGGAAGGCTGAGGCAGGAGAATCACTTGAACCCAGGAGGCAGAGGTTGCAGTGAGCCGAGATCACACCACTTGCACTCCAGCCGGGGCAACAAAAGTGAAACTCCGACTCAGGAAAAAAAAAAAAATCAGCATCATAAGCATAGCTCATTCCTAAAGGAAAAGATCACCCCTAATTTGAAAAGGTTTCTGGGCTCATTATCTTACTTTTCTTAGCTCATCATACATGTGCAATGTTTGGCCGTCCTGTACATTAATCAGCCCTTACAACATCCCTGTGAAATAAGTGGATGAGGAGTATCATTAGCTCCATGTAGCAGATGGGGCAAACCAAACATGTGGAAATTAAATGACTCACCTAAAGCCACCCAGAAGCCAATGGAGGAAGTGAGATTAGAACCCACAAGCTTCTGCTTTCTGTGCAACTAACCCACAGTCCCCCATTGTGAAGCTGAGCTTGCTCCCAGATTGCCACCTGAGACGCTGGTCCTACTTAGTCACTAATGAGCAACATCCTTGCTCTGGGTGCCAGGGTGGAGAGAGAAGGCACCCGAGCCATGTTTCCTATCCTCGGAGAAAGAAAAATATCCAAACATCTTTAAACTTAAGTTTATTTTTCCCTTCTCAGTACGTAGATAAATAGTAAGCAATTTGAGAAGAAGCTTTATCTTAAAGAAAAATAAGAGATTAAAAGGACAATTGCAATGGGCCTTTTTCAGATTAAAGGGATCTAAAACATTTCTGTTCAATGAGCTTGAAATAAAGTTCAAATTCAGTTCATAAGCTTATCTCCAAATTTCATTTTTTAAAGTACCTCAAACATAAACTCCCACTCAACTCGATCAAAAGCCTCTCCTGCTTCAAGAGACAGAGCAACAATCAGCCCCCTTGTTCATTTAGCCAAGTCAGTGTTCTTAATCAGCATAAAAAACAACAGGAGCCAACGGGTGGTTTTTTAATAAAAAGTGGTTTGAAGAGTCTCCAGGCTGGTGGCAGCATTCTCAGCCCAGAAAAATATGAGTCGAGTCCTCAAACACGCAAACAAGCCCAAGAACAGGGACCCACTCCAATAGCCGATACTTATTTAAGCCTCAAGCCCTCTATTGTGTACTAACTTCCACCTCATCTCCCTGCTTCTCCCTGCTCAGCATTCCACATTTCCCACCCTTGTTTGGATCAAGGTTCAGTGCCCCCTTTCTCACTCCCAAAAATATGTCATTTGGAATTTTCTTCCCTTCCCTTCCCTCTCAGCAATTTGGTGCTAAAGCCTTTAGGTGGGGCAGAGCAGGATAACATCTGTGACTAATGAGGGAAGCCACCGTGGTCCAGAGCTGGGTGTTAGAGCCCCAGCAGGGTGAGAAAAGTGTCTGCACAGGAGGGCTGCTTGCTGTGTGGTGTCAGAGACTGAACAGGATAGGACAGTGTTCCTGCAGGGGCAGCCTGGCTCGGGATGGCAGAATCCCAGTGGAGTGAAGAGGGTGTCCCCATGGAAGGGTGGCTGGGTATAAAGTTTCAGAGGCCAGGCAGAGTGGGAGGACATTCCCAGGATAAGAGAACAGAAGGGGAATAGGACACTAGTTACATAGAGGAGATTAGTCAAATAAGTAACTTATTAAGGATAATGAAAGCCAGGTTTCCCATTGTTGGAGGAGGGAGTCACAAATATTGAAACAGAAATCTGGAATGAACCCTGTAATTGTCCAGTTGAAACTGGAAGTATCTAAATGATGTTATGGTCTTCAATATATTTATATAGATATAGGAATAGAAATGTGTGCATGCATACATACATACATATTGTAGAAGGTAGAATAGTAGACCCCCAAAGATGCCTGTATCCTAATTTCCAAAACCTGTGAACATGTTACCTTACATGGCAAAAGGGACTTTGCAGGTAAGATTAAGTCAAGAACCTTGAGATAAAGTTATCCTGGATTATCTGGGTGGGTCCAATATAATAATGAGTCCTTATAAGAGGAAGGCAGAGGGCAGGCACTGCGGCTTACACCTGTGAACCCAGCACTTTGGGAGGCCGAGATGGGAGAATCGCTTGAACCTAGGAGTTTGAGACCATCCTGGACAACGTGGTGAAACCCCATCTCTACTAAAAATACAAAAATTAACCTTGCATGGTGGTGCACGCCTGTAGTCCCAGCTACTAGGGAAGCTGAGCTGGGAGGATCACCTGAGCCTGGGAGGTAGAGGCTGCAATGAGCTGTGATTACAGCACTGCACTCCAACCTGGGCAATGGGAGTAATACTGTGTCTCAAAAAAAAAAAAAAAAAAAAAAAAAAAGCGGGGGGAGGGACGGGGGTCAGCGTCAGAGAAGGAGATATGGACAACAAGCAGAAGTGAAACAGACAGATGTTAATTTGAGAATACTATGCTGTTAGCTCTGCAAATGGAGGAAGGGGCCACGAGCTAAGGAAGGTAGGCGGCTTCTAGAAGCTGGAAAACGGAAGAAAAGGGATGCCCTCCTGGAGTCTCCAGAAAGAACAGCCATGCTGACACCTTGATTTTAGGGCTTCTAACCTTCAGAACCAGAAGATGATGAATTTGTGTTGTTTTAAGCCATTAAGTTTGTAATACACATACTGTTATATTGGCTAGTTCTGTCCAGTGAGAGCTCTTGGGAGATGCAATACCCCAACAGCAAAGAGCACACCTAGCTGATAAATACCTTTCTCCATTAAAAGGAACCATGGCTCTTCAGAGGAATGGCTGATTCAGGGCTGAGACAGGGGAAATACAAGACAAGCCTGGAATATATAATATATTTTCTTTTCTCTTTTTCTTTTCTTTTTTTTAAGACAGAGTTTCACTCTTGTCGCCCAGGCTGGAGTGCAATGGCACCATCTCGGCTCACCGCAAACTCCACCTCCCAGGTTCAAGCAATCTCCTGCCTCAGCCTCCCGAGTAGCTGGGATTACAGGCATGCGCCACCACGCCTAGCTGATTTTTTATTTTTAGTAGAGATGGGGTTTCTCCGTGTTGGTTAGGCTGGTCTCGAACTCCTGACCTCAGATGATCTGACGCCTTGGACTCACAAAGTGCTAGGATTACAGGCATGAGCTACCGCACCCGGCCACCTGGAATATATTTTCATGTCAGAAAGCAAGAAGTTCTTAGCATGGTGAGGGTTTGTCAAAAGGACACAGGAGTCAGCTTGAAGAGGCTGCCATTAGACAAATCAGAGACAACTTGCATCAAAATAAATAATAAGAGTAATACATTATAAACCATTGAATAAAATAGAGACATGAGTCCCTAATGATATAAATTAACAAGTAAAAATTAAATGTTTGTTTAAGAATGGGACATTTTCAGATGATGGGTGCACCAAAACTCACAAAGCACCACTAAAGAACTTACGCATGTAACCAAATACCACCTGTACTGGAATATCTTATGGAAAAATTAAAAGAAAAAAAAAGGGACATTTAAGGCCAGGCCAGTGGCTCACACCTGTAATCCCAGAGCTTTGGGAGGCCAAGGTAGGCAGATTGCTTGAGCCCAGGAGCTTGAGACTGGCCTGAGCAACATGGTGAAACCCCGTCTCTACCAAAAATACAAAAATTAGCTGGGTATGATGGCGTGTGCCAGTAGTCCCAGCTACTTGGGAGGTTGAGGTGGGAGAACTGCTTGAGCCTGGGAGGTCAAGGTTGCAGGGAGTACCACTGCACTCCAGCCTGGGCGACAGAGCAAGACCCTGTGTCAAAAAAAAGAACGGGACATTTAGCTAGTTTCAAAGTATCACTCCACAAAATACTAATTAATTATTTTACAAAAGGAAAGAAGTAGCTTTATAGCAAAACAAATTGGCAGATAACATTTTAGTCAGGTGATCAGAGTGAATATTATCAGTAATGGAACAAACGAAAATAGTGTGCCATCTGATATGATGCGATGAGGAAAACACAGCATCCCCTCTGTGATATTCCTGCCAAAGGTACACAACCTGAACTTAATCACGAGGAAACATCTGACAAAACTGAACTGAGGGGCATTAAAGAAAATGACTGGTCCATATTTGTCAAAAATTTTAAGGCCGTAAAGCCAAGTAATGACTGAGGAATTCCTCCAGACTGGAGAAGATTAAAGAGACATGACAGCTAAAGGCCACATGTGATTCTGAACTGAATCTTTTTCTCCAAAGGAATTTGGCAAAACTTGAACGTGATCTGAGTATTAGATGGTAGTAATGTATCAGTGTTAATTTCCTAATTTTGGTGGTTGTATTGTGGTTATATAGGAAAATAAAGTATTGAGGTATTATGAGGAATCAGGTTGGATTGGAAAATTACTGTCATGGTTCTGGAAAAAGAATTCTACTGTATAACTTTTTTGTAAATTGGAGATTATTTCAAAGATTTTAAAATATATATCATTAGATCCAAAATCCTTTTCTTATACTATCAGTAAGTCTTCTCCATTTAACCATTGATTCAGTTCTCCTAGTAGAAATGGATATTTCTCATTTTTTCCAGAATCAGAGCACCTTCAGGCCAAGCAACTTAATCAGAGGATGGCCAGAGCCCGGGGTGCAAAGTCTGGCAGGAGCAACCACAGCACTGATTGAATACTGGGCGGTGGGAGATGGTGAGGAGAGGTGGGATAAAATGGTTTTCAAAAGCAGTCAGAATGTTCTTGCTTCACTTTTTTTTCCTTTTGAAGCAGAGTCTTGCTGGGACTCCCAGGCTGGAGTGCAATGGCACAATCTCAGCTCACTGCAAACTCTGCTTCCCAGGTTGAAGCCACTCTTCTGCCTCAGCCTCCAGAGTAACTGGGATTACAGGCATGCGCCACCACACCCGGCTAATTTTTGTATTTTTAGTAGAGATGGGGTTTCATCATATTAGCCAGGCTGGTCTCAAACTCCTGGCCTCAAGGTATCCACCTCCCTCGGCCTCCCAAAGTGCTGGGATTACAGGCATGAGCCACTGCGCCCACTTTTTTTATTTCCTAACATCTGATTAAAATACCCAAGTCCACTGTGGAGTGTCAAGAGGAAAAGTTGAGTATCATCTGTTAGCGTTTTTGTTTTACAATCAATTTAATCTCCCTAGGGCAATCTATTAGAAAAAAGGCAGACCCACCTAGTTCTTAGACTGTCACTGTTTCTAAATCCCAGCTCTCCTTTTCTTTAGCTTTACTCAGCAGATTAATCCTATTTCACTTGTGTATTTATGTGAATACACAAATTTGCAGCCATTGAGCTGTACTTAGACAAGCCCAAGTGATATTTCAGGATTCAAAGAAATCTGGTAGGGTGCAAAACACAGTTCGAAGTAGAAATTATACTTGTCCTTGCCCAAAAGGTGCCAAAAACATGCCATCCATTAAAAATACGTAAATGTCTTGTCTAAAAAAGAGCTATAAAAGATAGTTTGGGGACGATACAGAAATATAAATATGGACCCCGCATTGGAAATTAGGGATTTTTTTTTTTTTTTTTTTTTTTTTTTGTGCGACGTAGTTTTGCTCTTGTTGCCCAGGCTAAAGAGCGTGATCTCAGCTCACCGCAACCTCTGCCTCCTGCGTTCGAGCGATTCTCCTGCCTCAGCCTCCTGAGTAGCTGAGATTACAGGCATCCTCTATCACGCCAGCTAATTTTGTATTTTTAGTAGAGACGGGGTTTTTCCATGCTGGTCAGGCTGGCTCAAACTCCCGACCTCAGGTGATCCGCCCCCCTCGGCTTCCCAAAGTGCTGGGATTATAGGCATGAGCCACCGCACCCAGCCTGAGAATTATTTTTTATTGTCTTAGATGTGATACTGCTGTCTGGGTATGAAGGAGAGCATCTTTAATTTTTGGAAATGTGTGCATGTGTGTTAAAGTATTGCAGTATAAAATATCTGTAATTTTCTTTAAAATGGTTCTGAAAATGTATATATACACATATATATATATGAATCAAATATGGTGAAATGCAAAAATGTAATGATTGTTGAATCCCGGTGCTAGGGATATGAGTGTTCATTATACTGATTTTGCAGGCTTCTAAACTCCTAGAGTGAGTCTATCTTCCATATTTTCACATTATTTCTCCTTAACTTCTCACAAGCCTGCCTTAAAAAAGACTTTTTTTCTTTTTCTTTTAGGCCAGGCGCGGCGGTTCACGCCTGTAATCCCAGCACTTTGGGAGGCCAAGGGGGCGGATCATGAGGTCAGGAAATCGAGACTATCCTGGCTAACACAGTGAAACTCCGTCTCTACTAAAAATACAAAATAATTAGCCGGGGTGGTGGCGGGCGCCTGTGGTCCCAGCTACTCGGGAGGCTGAGGCGGGAGAATGGCATGAACCCGGGAGGCGGAGCTTGCAGTGAGCCGAGATCGCACCACTGCACTCCAGCCTGGGCGACAGAGCGAGACTCCTCTCAAAATTTTTTCGCTGGGTTCCAGCGATTCTCACGCCTCAGTCTCCCGGGTAGCTGGGATTACAGGCACGCATAACCACACCCGACCAATTTTTGTAATTTTAGTAGAGACGGGATTTCACCATGTTAGCCAGGCTGGTCTTGAACTCCTGACTTCAGGTGATCCACCCGACTCTCCCTCCCAAAGTGCTAGGATTACAGGCGTGAGCCACCGTGCCCGGCCAAAAGAGACTTTTTGAGAATTGTAGATGTCATCCTGTACTGCATACATTTTGGGAAGAATTTAGCTGCTTTGTGCCTATACCAGGTTCTTTTGGGAGGACTCAAAGTCATTATGCTCCTACTTTTTTTCTTTTTTCTTTTTTTGAGACGGAGTCTCACTCTGTCGCCAGGCTGCAGTGCAGTGGCACAATCTCGGCTCACTGCAACCTCCGCCTCCTGGGTTCAAGTGATTTTCCTGCCTCAGCCTCCCAAGTAGCTGAGACTACAGGCACGTGCCACCACGCCCAGCTAATTTTTGTATTTTTAGCAGAGACGGGGTTTCACCATGTTGGCCAAGATGGTCTCGATCTCCTGACCTCATGATCTGCCCACCTCAGCCTCCCAAAGTGCTGGGATTACAGGCTTGAGCCACCGCGCCTGGCCTTTTTGCTTTTTTTGAGACTCACTCTGTCACCCAGGCTGGAATGCAGTGGTGCAATCTCAGCTCACTGCAACCTCTGCTTCCTACTTTTTTTTTTTTTTTTTTTTTTGAGTCTTACTCTGTCACCCAGGCTGGAGTGCAGTGGTACAATCTCAGCTCGCTCCAACCTCTGCCTCTTGGGTTTAAGTGATTCTTGCGTTTCAGCCTCTGGAGTAGCTGGGACTACAGGCGTGTGCCACAACACCCAGCTAATTTTTTTATTAGAGACAGGGTTTCATCGCTTTGGCCAGGCTGGTCTTGAACTCCTGGCCTCAAGTGATCTACCTGCCTCGGCCTCCCAAAGTGCTGGGATTACAGGCATGAGCCACCATGCCCAGCCTATGCTCCTACTTTTAAGTTTAAGACTTAACATTTAAATATCTTATGGGTATATTCCCTTTATCATCAGTACATCTAATACAAATTCTCTCTTCCCTGAAGGAAGGTGGGAAGTTAGATGGGGTGGTTTCCCTTCTTTTTCCTGCCAGTTAAAAAAAGCTTCTTATTTCCAAAGCATGTAGGTTGTGCCTCCCAACAGGCCTCAATGCCTTTCACAAGGCCTTTGCTCTTCCCCCTGCCCATAATACTCAGACAGACAAAGACAGACAATCACACACACATAGGTTTTTCTTGCCATTCGCAGCCCACTTCAGTTGTCATGTCCTGGCTCCCCCAGGCACAATTAATTGCTTGGTTTTATGTCCTTGTAGCAACAGTTACCACTTTGCTAATTCACACATTTGTTCATCTGTCTTCCTCATAAGCTCTGAGCTCTTCAAAAGGAGGAACCATGTGTTATTTACTTTGTACAGTGACTAACACATAGCAAGTGCTCAATATAAGCTTGTGGGTGAAAGAATAGATAAGTGGATGAGTAAATGCCCTTGAGCTGGGGTCTGGGGAAGATCTAATGACTTGTAAGACCATGGGGGCTATCAGCATTTCTAATATCTCCCTTCAGATCCTGATACTCAACCTTCAGATCTTGAACTTAATGTGATTGAACAGTAGCCACTCCGCATGAAATTAAAACCAAAAAATGTTAGAGGTATTTAAAGCCTAGGGCTTTTTTCCTACCAAATTTCTCTTTTTTCACAGCTTGAAAATTGGAACTCTAATAGCCATGCAGAACATTCGTCAAACACTTCCACAGGATGATAAAAGTCACAAAATATTCACAGGGCACATATGGACCCTCCAGACAGTTGGTGTTGGTGACCAGGCAAAACTATTAAACTCAGAAAAATCCATCTGGAAAGACAGGCATTTTTAAAATTATTATTATTATTAGAGACAGAGTCTCACTCTGTCACCCAGGCTGGAGTGCAGTGGCATGATCTCAGTTCACTGCAACTTCTGTCTCCCGGATTCAAGTGATTCTCCTATTTCAGCCTCCCAAGTAGCTGGGATTACAGGCGCCTGCCACCATGCCTGGCTTATTTTTGTATTTTTAGTAGAGAGAGGGTTTCACCATGTTGGCCAGGTTGGTCTCAAACTCCTGACCTCAAGTGATCTGCCCTCCTCAGCCTCTCAAAGTGCTGGGATTATAGGCGTGAACCATAGTGCCTGGACAGAAAGGCATTTTTTTAAATAAAATGTCAGCAAATATTTATGCTAGGCTGTATTCTAAGGGATTTAGGTATAATATCACATTTAGACCTGTAGCAGTCCTATAATGTAGGGTCTATGATTATCCCCATTTTATAGATGTGAAGGCTGAAGAATGAGGCAATGAGCACACTCACCTAAGAGTCAGTCTGAATGAACCCAGTCTTGCCCTGGAGCCCGTGCTGTATACCACATTGGACATCAGGGTATCTGGCCATGTGCAGAGCTGCAGGACTCACCAAATATTAGCTACACATTATCAGCCATCTAGTCAACCCACTGGAAGTCTAGAGAGGCACACTGAGGCCCAGAGAAATGAATGACCTTACCTGAATTATATAGATTGTTCCCAGAAAAATTGGGCTAGAAGCAGGATCCCTGGTTGCCAGCCCAATGTGGTGCCTTCCCCCATGACACAGGACCTTGCCTCTGGTCTGTTTATCATATGACATCTGCAGGTTGGTTTAGGGGTAGTTAATGAAATTAGCCAGTGTTTCTCACAAATGGATCTGAGTGTCCATCCCATCCAGACAATTATGTTGAATATGCTCAGGCTAAGTTAATACACCAGTAATAACTATTGTGAAAGAGCTGAAACCTAAAGGAGGAAAAGGAGGAGGAGGAGGAGAGGGAGGAGGAGGAGGAGGAGAGGGAAGAGGTAGAGGGAGGAAGAGGAGGAGGAGAAGGAGGAGGAGGAGAAGGAGGAGGAGGAGGAGAAGAAGGAGGAGGAGGAGAAGGAGGAGGAGGAGAAGGAGGAGGAGGAGAAGGAGGAGGAGGAGAAGAAGGAGGAGGAGAAGGAGAGGGAGGAAGAGGAGATAAAGAGGAGGAGGAGGAGAAGGAGAAGAAGGAGGAGGAGGAGAAGGAGAAGAAGGAGGAGGAGGAGAAGAAGAAGGAGGAGGAGGAGAAGGAGAAGAAGGAGACGGAGGAGAAGAAGGAGAAGGAGGAGGAGGAGGAGAAGAAGAAGAAAAGATATTGAAGGCTGTTTCCCGCTCAGTAAGGTTCAGTTTTTTTTCCCACAACTTTTAACAAAATGGGAATCTCTTCTAGAATGTTAACATCTGCTAGATGTTATTAAATATCACTTTTCTAGCAACTGAACCATTGGACATTCTTGCCTAAGTGAAACAAACCCTACTTGTGCTTCTCCACGGGTGTAGAGCTTTAATTAAAGGCATGCGATTAAATATTTTCCAGTTAACTTAGGAAAGAGAGCCACAAGGTAAACAGACAGTGGATTAACTGAATTTTTTTAACTATTGATCTTTCTGCATTTATTTTCAAGTTCATTTGTCATTTAATTTGTTGTCACAAAGATTTTAGATTTTCCATATTTAACATTAAATTTTAAATTAAACAACATAATCATGAATTCCAGATTTCTTAAAACTGGAATACCGGATACCTAACTAGCAATTTGCAGTTTTATTCTCTGCCTTCCACCCTTTCAGGCAACAGACAAGGCACTAACATGTTTCAGAAATTTGTTAACAGAGAAAACAGTAATTTGTGCTGTCATCTCCTAGGTGAAACAAACACCCCTGTGTCTTCTGTTCTCTCTAGGAAGGATGGAGGTGACCTCCTCCCTTAGAAGCCTCCTCCATACTGAGAGGAGGGAGAGGTTTCCCAGGATGTACCTCTTTCAAACATCTTTAAAAGCCTAGTTCTTCCTTCCAAGTTTGGTGGGCTATTTAACTGAGACATGCAAAATGTGAATGTGGGTTGGGTGCAATGGCTTTTGCCTATAATCCCAACACTTTGAGAGGCTGATGTGGGAGGATCATTTGAGCCCAGGAGTTTCAGACCAGCCTGGGCAACATGGCAAAACCTCAGCCCTACAAAAAATACAAAAATTAGCCGAGCATGGTGGCACGTGCCTGTAGTCCCACCTACCAGGGAGGCTGAGGTGGGAGAATCACCAGAGCCAGGAGGTAGAGGCTGCAGCGAGCCATGATCATGTCAATGTACTCCAGCCTGTGTAAAAGAGCGAGAACCTGTCTCAAAAGAAAAGAAAAAAAATTGAATGCATTCGGGACAAATAAATGCCATGAAATCCAGATTCTCTGACTCTTCCTTCAGAACCTATTTGCTCTCCTGCTGAAGAGGTCCCCCAGGATTTGATCACAGCCTGGTTGTCCCAGTATCAGAGAACCCAACCAACATTAGCATTATAACTATCAGAGCAATGACCATTGTTTGAGGGCCCACTGTGAGCTTACTGTGTCATCTGATTCAGCATGAGTGGATCACCTTCTTAGAAATAGGATTGTCAGCCAGGATGTGGTGGCTTACGCCTGTAATCCCAGCACTTTGGGAGGCTGAGGCAGGTGGATCACGAGGTCAGGTGTTCGAGATCAGCCTGAACAACATGGTGAAACCCAGTCTCTACTAAAAATACAAAAATTAGCCAGGCATGGTGGCATGCGCCTGTAATCCCAGCTACTCGGGAGGCTGAGGCAGGAGAATCGCTTGAACCCAGGAGGCAGATGTTGCAGTGAGCTGAGATCGCACCACTGCACTCCAGCCTGGGCAACAGAGCGAGACTCTGTCTCAGAAAAAAAAAAAGGAAAGAAATAGGATTATCCAGGCTGAGGGTGGTGGCTCACACCTGTAACCCCAGCACTTTGGGAGGCTAAGGCAGGTGGATCACTTGAGGCCAGGAGTTCAAGACCAGCCTGGTCAATTTGGTGAAACCCCATCTCTACTAAAAATACAAAAATTAGCCTAGCATGGTGGCAGGTGCCTGTAATCCCATCTACTCGGGAGGCTGAGGCACAAGAATCACTTGAAGCCAGGAGGCAGAGGCTGCAGTTTGAGCTGAGATCACACCACTGTACTCCAGCCTGGGTGAGAGAGCAATACTCTGTCTCAAAAAATAAAATAAAAAAATAAAAAAAATAAAAAAAGAAATAGGATCATCCATGGCCGGGCGCAGTGGCTCATGCCTGTAATCCCAGCACTTTGGGAGGCCGAAGTGGGTGGATCACCTGAGGTCGGAAGTTCAAGACCAGCCTGACTAACATGGAGAAACCCTGTCTCTACCAAAAATACAACTTAGCTGGGCATGGTGCTGCACGCCTGTGATCCCAGCTACTCGGGAGGCTGAGGCAGAAGAATCGCTTGAACTCGGGAGATGAAGTTTGCAGTGAGCCGAGTTAGTGCCATTGCACTCCAGCCTGGGCAACAAGAGCGAAACTCCGTCTTAAAAAAAAAAAGAAAGAAAGAGAAAGGAAGGGCGGGGAGGGGAGGGGAGGGGAGGGGAGGGGAGGGGAGGGAAGGGAAGGGAAGGGAAGGGAAGGGATAGGATTGTTCAGTAAAATCAGGCATTTTTGTCCTGTCCAGGCAGTTCTGCCTTTACAGGTCAGAGAAAGAAAGGAGAAGAGTTGGTTTACATCCACTTTCTCTTTTTGAGAAGAAAGTGACCCTCTAAACTGCCATATAGGCTATTTTACTGGGAGCTCTTCTATTGTCTTTTTAAAGTTTTAATGTGCAGTAATCTTGACTCTTTAATGAGGGACCATCAGAAAGAACTTCCTAGTCAAGTTGTAAGGGGGCGGAGATGTAGACCTTGTTCCAGGTTCTGCTCATTTCTTCCCCTGCCCCTCCCAGGCCTGTCACAGGTTCAGGGCTGATCAAATCTTGCCCCAAAACCAAAGAAATCTGCTCCAGAAGACTTCTGAGAATGTCACAAGATTTCTAGTTATCAGAACCAAGGCCATCCAGGCCTCCAACTGAATCTAGATAAAAACCATCTGAATTGAGAACATTCTAGAAACTGAGATCAAGGACAGGATGATACTTTGTAACTATGGGAGGGAATATGGCTTCTCATTTTTCAAGAGAAAATAAAAACAAGATTTCTTGATGTTCTTTCCACTGAATGCTAAAGAAAGCTTCATTGTTAGCTGTCTCCTCTCCCAAACAATAAGGAAGCAAACAAACCAGAATAGAAGACCCCTGTACTTCAGAGGTCTTTTTTCTCAGTGCTGCATGTTTTATGCATTATGAACTGAGGTTATCTTTTTCTTGTTAGGGTTTACATAGAACTGAGATAGCCATTAGATATTCTGACTATTAAAGAAGTTAGAAATATTTTTTTAATTCTGAAGGGGCCTTTCTTATTTAATTCTTTTAAAAATCTATTTATTACTGTAATGCAGAGCATTGTCTTTGTCATTATAAAGAATTTTAAAAAATGATAACTAATACAGTCTTATTTTTGAAGTTGTCTTCTAGTTCAGAAGGGAGAGGGAGAATAAACCAAGAATATGAAAAAGCAAGAAAAGCATTAAGTGTGAAGGGGTCTTTTAAAAACTTGTCTTAGGAGTGGTGGAAGGTAGTATTTCGTAGTGTTCCTAGGATTTCACTAATGAGCAGATTGAGGATACAAATGATTAATAAAACACATTATCTTGGCCTGAAGCATCTTCCAGGCTAGTTGAAAGACAAGCATGTAAATCAATTGATTACAGTTAACAAGACAAGAGCTATAAGGAATAGAAATGACATGCTGTGAAAACTGAGAGAAGAGAATGACTAGGTTTGCTCAGGAAAATCAAGAAAGGCTTCACATAGAAGATGACATTTGAGCTGGGTCACCAAATGTGGTAGTTTTAAAATATGTTCACAAATTTTTAGATACTTCTTCTTTCAAGAGGTGGAACTTAACTCCCCTCCCTTTGAGTGTGGACGGGACTTAGTGACACTCAGCTTCCCAAGTAGCTGGGATTACAGGCGCCCACCACCATGTTCACCTAGTGTTTGTATTTTTAGTAGAGACGGGGTTTCACTATCTTGGCCAGGCTGGTCTCAAACTCCTGACCTCAGATGATCTGCCCACCTTGGCCTACCAAACTGCTGGGATTACAGGTGTGAGCCACGGCACTCGGTGTCAACTTCTTTGTGCTGTCTACTAGTGACGCTAATAGAAAATGGCAGAAGTGACAGTGTACTTCAAAGAGGAGGTTATCAGCAGCATGATGGTTTCCTGTTTACTCTCTTCCTTGGATCATTCACTGTGAAAGAAGTCAGCTGCCATGTCATGAGGACACTCAAGCAGATCTATGAAGACGATTACATGGCAAGAAAGTAAGACCTCCTGCCCACAACAGCCACGTGGGTGAGCCATCTTGGAAGTGGCTCCTCCAGTCCCAGTCAGGTCTTTGGATGACTGCAGCCTCAGCCAACATCTTGACTGCAACTGCATGTGAGACCATGAACTAGAACCATACAGCTAAGCTACTCAGAATTCCTGACCCCAGAAACTGTGAGGTAATAAATGTTTATCATTGGTTTAGATCACTACCTTTTGGGATAATTTGTTATACAGCAATAGATTCCTAATACCCCAGATGAGTATCAATTTGCTCTATTGGCAGGTGGGAGGCATCCAAATAGAAGAACTGAAAGGGTCCCAGTGAGTGGTTGAGTACGGCTGGAGTGTAAGACATGTAGTTGTGACTCTTAAGCTTTTAGTGTATTAGCAAATGCCCTAAGTATTCTTAAAAGTGGAATTTCCTTAAATTAATGAATATTGTGCCCAGGTGCAGTGGCTCATGCCTGTAATTCCAGCACTTTGTGAGGCCAAGGCAGGAAGATCACTTGAGGCCAGGAATTCAAAACAGGCCTGGGAAACATAGTGACACCCCATCTCTACAACAGAAAAGAAAAGAAAAAAAGAATATTGTGGAATATGGCTACTCACTGCACTTTGGGGGGAAAAAAATTAATTTTTTTGCCATGACCTAAAAGCTACTTCTCTAGTTCACACTGTGTCACAGCCCTCCTTGCTCACTACACCTGAAACACATTGGCTTTCCTTATTCCATTTCCCCTACTAGGAGTTCTGTGAACACAGCTGCTTCTGCTTAGATAGCTCTTCTCTTTACCTTCCCTCTGGCTGACTCCTGCTTCTCTTATAAGACACAGCCTGCATCTGCCTTCAAGGAGATCCCTTTTCTGACCATCACAACTGTTGTTCTTCTCCGTAGTGCTTGTTTGTTTCTTCCATCAGAGGAATTACTCTCCAAAGTCATGTTATTTATGTTATTTGTCTGTTTGCATGTTTTTGTCTGTCTTTCACTCCAGACAGTACATTCCACTATGCAGGGGCCACTTGTTGATTGCAGTATCTCCAACACGTGGCATGGTGCCTAGCGTGTGGTAAGTGCTCACAAAATATTGATTGTAGCTATCTTCCCCTTCCTCCTATGTAGTAAAACCTTTATATTAGGTATTCCAGTTTGTTTTGTTTTGTTTTTTGAGATGGCGTGAGCCATCGCGCCCGGCCAGGTATTCCCGTTTTAAGACTATTTGTCGGCCAGGTATTCCCATTTTAAGACTATTTGTCGGCTGGGCACAGTGGCTCACGCCTGTAATCCTAGCATTTTTGGGAGGCTGAGGTGGGCGGATCACCTGAGGTCAGGAGTTCGAGACCAGCCTGGCCAACATGGCAAAACCCCATCTCTACTAAAAATATAAAAATTAGCCAGGAGTGGTGGGAGGTGCCTGTAATCCCAGCTACTTGGGAGGCTGAGACAGGAGAATCGCTTGAACCCAGGAGGCGGCGTTGCAGTGAGCCAAGATCGTGCCACTGCACTCCAGCCTGGGCACAGAGCGAGACCCTGTCTCAAAAAAAAAAAAAAAATGTAGATTAAACATCTTGGCAGCAATACTTCAGATACAAGGCTGTACAGATACAAGGCTGATACAAATACAGACACAAGGCTGTACTTCATACATACATATATATGTATGTAACTCACATGTATCATATGTATATATGTATGTATGTATATCAAGAGGTACATAATTTAGTGTCTCTCTTTTGGTGATGCCAAAATTGGTCACCGGGCTTAGGTGGTAACTCCCAGATTTCATCCTGTAAAGTTGTGTTTTTCCCCCTTGAGACTGACTGCCAAGCCATCTAAGGAGTGATCTTTTGCCATCACAAATTGGAGACGTAGAAATATCCCACCGATAAATACTTTAGCATATGTCATTAAAACGTAAGAACATTTTCCTTCATAGCTAAAATAAGATTATCTCACTGAACAAAATTAATATTAACCCCTTAATATCACCTAACGTTCAGTCCATGTTCAAATTTTCTCCCAATTCCCAAAATGTCTTTTATATCTGGTTTTCCAAACTGGGATCTAAACCAGAGAAGCCAATTTTTAAATGATCATAGGAAAAACTTTAAAATGTATATTACCTTAGATACAGACTTTTCCTTTTAATTTCATATTTTATCCACTAGTTAAAAAGAAATGTTGGCCGGGCGCAGTGGCTCACACCTGTAATCCCAGCACTTTGGGAGGCCAAGGTGGGCGGATCACGAAGTCAGGAGATCGAGACCATCCTGGCTAACACAGTGAAACCCCGTCTCTAGTAAAAATACAAAAATTAGCTGGGTGTAGTGGCATGCACCTGTAATCCCAGCTACTCAAAAGGCTGAGGCAGGAGAATCGCTTGAACCTGGGAGGCGGAGATTGCAGTGAGCTGAGATCGCGCCATTGCATTCCAGCCTGGTGACAGAGCAAGACTGTCTCAAAAAAAAAAAAAAAAGAAATGTTATTGCTGTCATTGCAGTAGGTGAATGTCATATGCATGTAGTTAGGAAATTTACAAATCCTGTTCTAAAATATTTAACTGAACCGGGTGTGGTTCAGTTTACAGGCTCACGTCTGTAATCCCAGCAGTTTGGGAGGCTGAGGTGGGCTGATCGCTTGAGTCCAGGATTTCGAGACCAGCCTGACTAACATAGTGAAAACTCGTCTCTACTAAAAATACAAAAATTATCTGGGCTTGGTGGCATACACCTGTAATCCCAGCTACTCAGAAGGCTGAGGCACAAGAATCGCTTGAACTCTGGAGGTGGAGGTTAGAGTGAGCTGAGATCGCACCACTGCACTCCAGCCCTAGCCACAGAGCCAGATTCTGTCTCAAAACAATAAAAATAAAAAAATAAAATCTTCATCTGTCAGTTCTGGTTCCAAAAAAATAAAATAAAATGTATCACTAATAACATTATATCCTCATGATTTTTAAGTCCTTACTAATGATAAAGAAATATTAAAATCACTATAAGATTGAAATATGTTCATTCATAAGTTGAATCCAAGTAGTAAATCTTGCCCAGTGGCTAAGAATCAGAAACAGAATCAGCTCTTTGGCCGTAAGCACTATCTCAGCAGAAGAAAGAGGGAAACTAGTAGCTAGGTTCACACTAACATCAAGGATGAGAGAAATGATACATGTCGACTTCTCAGTGAAGAGGACTGGGAGCTAAAGGCTTATAGAATCTCCTTTCTCTTTATAATGACACTTTAAACTTTCCATGCCTTCCTCCGAGTCTGTTCATTTTACTAAAAGAACAAAGAGTATTCATTTTCACATCACACCCTGCCCAGGTGTGGAAATTAACAAGTCAAAGTGATATTTCCAAGATATGAAATCATGTATCTTTCATCCCTTTGTACCTACAAAGTATTTGAGCTATGCAAAGACAATAAACTATAACTTTATTTCTTATCAAATATTTCTGATGAATAGGAGGGAAACATTCATGTTTTAAATTAGCCTTTTCATTAAGTACTAGGACCTGTGTTACTTAAATGAAGCAAGAAAATTTGTTCATAATTTTTTGTTTCTGTTTTTTCTTCTTTTTTTCTTTTCTGAGATGGAGGCTCACTCTGTCGCCCAGGCTGAAGTGCAGTGGCACCATCTCAGCTCACTGCAACCTCCGCCTCCCAGGTTCAAGCGATTCTCCTGCCTCAGCCTCCCCAGTAGCTGGGATTACAGGCGTGCGCCATCACACCCAGCTAATTTTTGTGTTTTCAGTAGAGACGAGGTTTTACCATGTTGGCCAGGCTGGTCTCAAACTCCTGACCTCAGGTGATCCATCCACCTCGGCCTCCCAAAGTGTGGGATTACAGGCGTGAGCCACCATGCTCGGCCTTGTTTCTGTTTTTTGGTCTGAACGTTGGTGGTCACTTGTTTGATCAGTAACACTGAAATATGTCATAATCATAACTCTCCTTTTATATAGACACTTTAATCCTGAGACCACAAAAATCTTTATAAGAATCTGTTTGCAAGTAATATTGGTCACTTTGAAAATAGGAAAGCTGAAGACAGGAAATTGCCTGCACACTTAAAAGTACATGAGTCAAGAAGCAAGTCAAAACTAAAACTAGGTCTTATCAGTCTCAGCCTTGGCCTGATCAAAGTCTGAAGGACTGACTTTATATCTTAAAGACCCTTTGTTCTTCCTAGTCTCATGATATTGACCCAAAATATTTTGTGTACTTTATCACTAAGGTAATGAGTTCTCACTTGATATGTGGACTATTTTTTCTATAACTATATGAAATATCTATACATAAATGAATCAATGTCATGGTTTACATGTGTATTTATTTTGTCTGTTTCTTTTTAGTGACTAGACACATCCAAGAAACAGAAGAGTCTATATAGTTAGGAACAAAAGAAAAACAGACATTGATCATTTTGATAATTTTTTGATAATTTATTGTTCTTTTCTCGGGCTACAAAGGTAACATATTTGTTGTACAAATTTTGAAAACCTAGGAAAAGCACCAAAAGGCAAATGCAAATTAACCATTTTCCTACTTCCCTCTCTTAGAGAGAGCTACCATTATCATTTTTTATTAATCTTAATAAACTCCTTATCGTGCATGTACTTTTCACCTATCATGTGGAATCTCCCTATCCCTAAAGACGTAGATAAATTTGGCTCAAATCTCTTTCCAAGGCTGTGGAAAGTCCAATAATCTCCTAAACATCTCTGTAAATTCTTCCAGGCTGGGGGCAGGTGGGAGAGTGAGGGGAATTTGAAGAGGACTGTCACAAGGCACCTTTAACTGATTTCTTGCCTCTGTTGATTCCTATACTCTGCTCAGGCAGTCTCTTTGTGGTTTACACTCACACACTAAATGTGAGGCCCTGCTGCGTCAGACTTTACTCAAGGCTTGAGAAGATTTGAGAAGATGCAGAGAACAATAGAGGTTTACTGCAATATAAACAACTTACAGTTGAATATTTAATGTCCTGTTCTTAAACTCTCTTAGTTTCTTTTTGACAACTTGGACTGTAGCCTCTTGACGTTTTGCTGGGCTCTTTTTACATCTTCACTGACTGCCTTGAACCCATCTACAACTCTACTCCAAAAAACACCTCTTTCCATTTTGTAATACTAAGCTATTCAGCTTTATCTGTATCTCTAATTTGGAGTCTAGGGGCAGAGTGCATAGGTTAAAATCCTGAGACTTGTTCTTGGGCTAGTAAACCCTCTAAGCCTCAGCCTTCTCATTTGTAAAATAAGAATATTGATAGAACCTCCTTCACAGGCAAAGCACTTAGCTCATCTCCTAGCACACTGAGTAAACGTGAGCTACTTTCATTACTATTGGGAATATTTCATCTGGGCTATACAGAGCCTGGAGAACCTGTCTGGAATTCTGTTGATTACCCCTTTCCAGTGCCGAGAACACTTATGTAAAGAGAGAGTGAGGCTTTGAGATTAAGAACACACAGCTGGGGCCAGGCACAGTGGCTCATGCCTGTAATACCAGTACTTTGGGAGGCCATGAGGGGTGAAACACTTGAGCTCAGGGGTTTGAGACTAGCCTGGGCAACATGGTGAAACCACATCTCTACAAAAAATACAAAAATTAGGCCTTGTGCGGTGGCTCACAGCTGTAATCCCAGCACTTTGGGAGGCCGAGGCGGGTGGATCACAAGGTCAGAAGTTCAAGACCAGCCTGACCAACATGGTAAAACCCTGTCTCTACTAAAAATACAAAAATTAGCCGGGCGTGGTGGTGTGTACCTGTAATCCCAGCTACTCAGGAGGCTGAGACAGGAGAATTGCTTGAACCCGGGAGGCGGAGGTTGTAGTGAGCCAAGATCGTGCCACTGCACTCCAGCCTGGGAGACAGAGCAAGACTCTGTCTCAATAATAATAATAATAATACAAAAATTAGCTGGGTGTGATGGCACGTGCCTGTAGTCCCAGCTACTTGGGAAGCTGAGGTGGGAGGATCACCTGAGCCCAGGAGGCAGAGGTTGCAGTGAGCATTGATTGCACCACTGCACTCCAGCCTGGGTGACAGAGTGAGACCCGTCTCAAAAACAAAAACAACACATAGTCTGATGCTGGAATGCCCATCAACCATAACTGGGGTACAAGATGTTTATTAGGGATGAACACCTGTGGAAGGCAGGGGAAGGAAGCAGGATTGGGCTGAAGCAATCAACCATCCTGGTTTGTATGCAACTGAGGGTTTACTGGGGTAAGGAATGTTCAGTGCTAAGTAACTGGGACAGTGGTCACCCTCATTGAGGAAACTAGTTATAAAGCCTTTGAAGGAGGATCTGAACAGTGAGGATCTGGACAGTGCATCTCTGTGTCTAACGAAAGCGCCAGTTTGTGCCTGAGTTTCCTTATCTGCAAAATGGCAATAATAATGGTAAATGCCTGACTGCATTGTTGTGAAGGTTAAATAAGTTGCCATGTGTAAGGTGATTAGAGCAGTGTCCACACAGTAAGCTCCTAAGTATTAGCTATCTTGCCAGATCAAGTGTCCTCCTGTCAGATCCTGAAATTCTTGATCTTTGGTCTCCTTTGTCAAACCACCACACTAGTGTTCATCCTTCCCTCAGTCTGGTTGTAATGTACAACCAGACTGATTAAATTTGGATTCATGCTGGTTTCTTGATTATAGCCAAAAAACTGGGGTAAGAGGGTCTTCCATTTCCCTCTCACTCCCATATTTTGACTGATTCAGGAGACCCCCTCAACTCCTTGTGCTATCCTATTTCTATTATTGAATAATGGAAAGAATTAAGTGAGGAGAAAAGTGACACAGAAGTAAGGGCAGAAGAAATAATTTTTATTTATTTTATTTTATTTTTTGAGACCGAGTCTTGCTCTGTCACCCAGGCTGGAGTGCAGTGGCACAATCTTGGCTCACTGCAACTTCTGCCTCCCAGGTTGAAGCGATTCTCTTGTCTCAGCCTCCTGAGTAGCTGGGATTACAGGCACGTGCCACCACACCCCGATAAGTTTTGTATTTTTAGTAGAGATGGGGTTTCACCATGTTGGCCAGGCTAGTCTTGAACTCTTGGCCTCAAGTGATCCACCTGCCTCGGCCTCCCAAAGTGCTGGGATTACAGGTGTGAGCCACCACACCTGGCCCTATTTATTTTTATTTTTATTTTGGAGATAAGATATTGCTCTGTCACCCAGGCTGAAGTGCAGTGGCACATTGTAGGTCACTATAGCCTTGAACTTCTAGACTCAAGCTATCCTCGCACCTCAGCCTCCCAAGTAGCTAGGGCTACAGACTCACACAACCACACCCAGCTAATTTTTAAAATTTCTTGTAGAGCTGTTTTTAAATTTTTTGTAGAGATGGGGTCTTGCTATGTTGCCCAGGCTGGTCTTGAACTCCTGGCCTCAAGTGATCCTCCTGCCTCAGCCTCTCAAAGTGTTGGGATTACAAGTGTGAGCCACTGTGCCTAGCTGATTTTTTTTTTTTTTTTTTTTTTGAGACAGAGATTCGCTCTTGTTGCCCAGGCTGGACTGCCTGGCATGATCTCAGCTCACTGCAACCTCTGCCTCCCGGGTTCAAGCAATTCTCTTGCCTCAGCCTCCCAAGTAGCTGGGATTACAGGCATGTGCCACCACGCCTGGCTAATTTTGTATTTTTAGTAGAGACAGGGATTCTCCATGTTGGTCAGGCTGGTCTCGAACTCCCAACCTCAGGTGATCTGCATGCCTTGGCCTCCCAAAATGCTGGGATTACAAGTGTGACCCACAGCACCCAGTCTGAATTTTTAAGTTAAAAGTAGCTTTCAAAAAAAAAAAATTTAAGTATGAGACTTTGGAAGCCAGAGAGGGATGCATAAAAGGCAGAGTGACTAAAGATCATTTTTAGCCTGGGTAACTTTTGTGATTATGAAGCTGATGAAATAAATGATCCTCACTCTGACTTCTCTTTTCTCCAAAATAAACCATGTCGTGTAATTCCATCAGGTGATCACTGGTTGCTTGTTCCTCCATTATGAAGAAGCTAAAGCTACTAAAAGTCATGTGAATCACTTTATGAGCAAGAGCAGGAAACAGCACTAGGTTAAAATTTGGAGTATGACATTTTCAGTATGAGAATACTTCCCTCCCCGAAGAGTTGGACACAAATTACTTTTTATAGCAGCCCTTGGCCTTTCATTTAGCCAGGAGGGAAGTATGAGGTAGCAGGGCTCCACACCCTTTTACCTGGATGACATCCCTCTGCGTCATTTAAACAGATGCTACTTAGAATAGGGAGGTGGGTTATTTACTCTCTATTCTCATCACCTGAACTAAAGCAAGCAAGCGAACAAGCCAAGCAAAAGAGCAATCTTAGAAGTCATTTTTTAAAATGCCTAGACCTCTTTTGGCTTGTTCTTCTGTTGAATTCCAAGCATTATTTGTCTAGGTTCCCTTGCCTGAACTGTTGGCACAAGAGGTGCAATTTTATCCTTGAAGCAGGGTGTTCCGCGGGCACTGGGCCAACACAGTTGGCTCATTCACTTCCTTCCCTGCTATGTTTCTTCAGGGCTTTCTACATGTCAGAAGCCTATTACACAATGATTCAGAAGAGGATACAGGAAGTATTGTTCCTACTGTGACATTGGCTGCTCACCTCTCTCTAGCCCAAACTGGTTTACTTCACCAAGGAAGCCACAGAGTTTTCTTCATTTCAATTCCTTTCTGATTTCACAGTTACCCATGATGGAAATCTGAAGTAGAGAGGACTTCGGCCAGGTGCAGTGGGCTCATCCCTGAAATCCTAGCACTTTGGGAGGCCAAAGTGAGATGATTGCTTGAGCTGAGGAGTGTGAGACCAACCTGGGCAACACAAGAAGATCCCTGTCGCTACAAAAAAAAATTAAAAAAATTAGCCGGGCATGGTGACACACACCTATGGTCCTAGATACCAGGCCGCTGAGGTGGGGGGAGGATCAGTTAGACCCAGGAGGTTGAGGCTGCAGGGAGCTGAAATCATGCCACTGCACTGTAGCCTGGGCAGCACAGTGAGACCCTATCTCAAAAAAAAAAAAAAAAAAGGCAAAAAAGAAAAGGCATGGTGGTTCACACCTGTAATCCCAGCAGTAGTTTGGGAGGATGAGGTGGGTGGATTACTTGAGCCCATAAGTTTGGGACCTGCTTGGGCAATATGGTGAAACCTCATTTCTACTAAAAAATACAAAAAAACTAGCTGGGCATGGTGATGCACACCTGTAGTCCCAGCCACTCAGGAGGCTGAGGTAGGAGGATCACCTGAGTCCAGGAGGTCAAGGCTACAGTGAGCCATGATTGCACCACTGCACTCCAGCCTGGACCACAGAGTGTGACCCTGTCTCAAAAAAGAAAGAATAATTTGAAAAAGAAAAAGTAAAAAAAAAAAAAAAAAAAAGAAGGACTTCCATGTCCACTTTGTGGGGAAAGTGATTAGGACTTTTGCAGCTTCTGATGGAGAGCCTGGGCTGTCTGTCATGCAGGGCAGGGCTGCTTGTCTGATTTCCACTACCCATGCTGCTGAACTTCTTTTGTGTGGGTGGCCCAGCTAAGCCCTGTCCTAAGGACAGGCACATTCATGTGTTTCCCTTGTGGAGGTGTTGGTGTGCATCACTGCATCCTTTCTCACTCTCCTCGTTCTTCTCAAGAACCAGAGCACACAATTCCTGTCCTAAAATCTTATGATTTGAGGTACCTGGCCCAGGTTAGGGATGGCTACTCTGCATCTCTTTCCAGGAATCATGCAGACACCTTGATCTCAGAGCCCACCCAACTGTGTGAACCATTCCCAGGAAGCCTAAAGATCCTGTTTCTTTGTAATGAGCCAGACCTGCCTGTCCTTACAGGCATCTCCACACAGGCTCAGGGTTCTGATCAGAACAGTAATGGGGCAAAGGGAACCTGCACTGGAAATGGGTGTGCAGAATCATGACAGAGGATGGTCTCTGCGCAGAAAGCCTGCCAGAAACCAGAGGGAAGAGAAAGAGAGAGCTGCAGGTTCAGACTTCTCCCTTCTATCATGCGACTCGAAGATCCTCTTACCAGCTGGAGGGGTGCCCAGCCCAGCTTCTCATTCAAGGACGCAGGAGATAAAATGACTGGGTTGGTGTTTAAGCAGATGATTCACTCACCTTTTTATAGTCAGGAGGACACAGGAAAGTTTTATTCTTTCCATACATTTTGTACTTTATCCTTACATTCTATTGATTAAAATGAGAAAAATGAAAAAGAAAGCGCAGTATCTGGGAAAATTCTTTCATATGCTGCAGACTCAAATTTATTTTATCCCCATAAACCAAAATCATCTTATCTCAGAACTGCTTGAGCTTTATAATTAATGCGTTGTTAAGGTTTCACATTGACTATACCTGTACCATGAGACTTCTTATATTCTACAAAGATGATTGGATAGATTCAATATCTTTTTCCCTCACTACCTCTTTTTTCACTCTCCACTTTCAATATAACCACTGCTAAATGATCTGACAATCGCTTTCACATACATAAAAACATGGTGCTTAGTTCCATGTTTTTATGTATATGAAACTCTGGGGTGTAGGGGAAGAAGACATGTGTAAGAAGGTATTCTGGCAAAGACACGCTGTGTCAATTCCCTCTGGATGTTTTGTAAAACTGTTTGTGAGAAAATATAAGAGAGGGTAGGCACTGCATGACAGTGATGGAAATAGGCAGTGTCATGAAGGAACCATCTCTCTGAAAGCCAGCTATCTTCCAAGTACATCCTGAGTCACGTTTCTCCTCCACATCTCCTGTTATTCCTCCTCATGTAGCTTGCCTGCCTACCACATCCTCAAGATTTGTCTCTTTTCTCATCTAAGGTTCAGCTAGAGATACGAAGAGTAAACTGAGACCGTCAGATACCTTTTCCACCGTCAAAGCTCCCCAGAATGCATCTTTAACTTCGAATCAAACTTAAAGGGCTTACCTGCCTTCCCTGTAAATTATTTTGGGCCACTTGGGCAGCTTGTGAAATCTGTCCCTCAGAACATTGCTGGGTGCCTCTGTCACATTCACCAGTTTTTCCTTTCTTTGTCCTTTGATGAATTTTGAAAAATGTACAAGGGTTCACTATACAAGGGGCAAACCATGTTTCCAAAAGACATCATAAAACCAAACCAAAAAAAAAAAAAAAACCAAAAAAACAATGAAAATCTTGCACCTACAGAATTCTAAGGCATTTTTGTAATTTTTCTAGAGAAGAGATGTTTAAATGCTATACGCAGAACTCAATCTGTGGACATAATATTGCTTTATGATCTTTTATGAACCATAAGCTGGAACTGTTAAAATAAATTCAGGTGGACAGATGCCAAATGACAAAGCTGGGGTGGAAAGTGGTGGCAAAAAGGGATTTTTACTGCTCCATTTCCTCACAGAAAAACTCCACCCAATAATTTCTGCAAAGCAAGACTAAAATACATTGAATCCTCTGCTGATCTCTAAAATCTTGAGCTTCTGCATTAAGGTGAGGAACATATCCTGATTGAAGTCATTAAAATAAACACTGGTACAAGTGCCCAGAGAAAGCTGGCAGTGGTACTGTTGAGAAATCCCCTAATTTGTTCCATTTTCCTAAGACTCAGTGCTTGTGCTGACATTCTGAATCTACGTGCCAAAGAAGTTCCTGTATTCTGTTAACAGACAAATACACTGGGGTGTAGGAGAAGAAGACATGTGTAAGAAAGTATTCTGGCAAAGGCACACTGTGTCAGCATAAATTTTATAGGACAAGTTGACTGTTTTAGGCCATACTTTTCTAGTTGTTGAAAAATACCATTATAACAACAACTGTGAAACATTGAAAAATAAGAATAATGCTTCAGAAGTCCACCAGCTTGATCCTAAACTGTTCTGACTGGCTTGAATGATGACTAGGTACAGCCAGTGATATCTATTTGCAGATGTCAATTTGTATGACTTGATTTGCATGAGGGGAGAGGAGAGAGGAGCCTGTGATTTGGAAAAAGAATAAAGAAACAAAACAGAGCCAGGCGCGGTGGCTCACGCCTGTAATCCCAGCACTTTGGGAGGCCGAGGCGGGCGGATCACAAGGTCAGGAGATCAAGACCATCCTTACTAACACAGTGAAACCCTGTCTCTACTAAAAATATAAAAACAAAAATTAGCCGGGCGTGGTGGCAGGTGCCTGTAGTCCCAGCTACTCGGGAGGCTGAGGCAGGAGAATGGCGTGAACCCAGGAGGCGGAGCTTGCAGTGAGCAGAGATCGTACCACTGCACCAGCCTGGGCGACAGAGCGAGACTCTGTCTCAAAAAAAAGAAAGAAAGAGAGACAGAGAGAGGAAGAAAGAAAGAAAGAGAGAGAGAGAGAAAGAAAGAAAGAAGAGAGAGAGAAAGCAAGCAAGTACCCTGTTTGATTCCTCAGCTCATTCCCACTACACACTTCTGAGCCCTGGAGACAAAAGGGCTTCATACAGTTGTTAAAGGAAGCATTTTTATGAGAGACATCTGTAAGGCAAATGGGCCTACATTGTGGTGCTGGGTCAAGGGGTGACATGGAGTGAAAGCATTAGGAGGCAGCACACATTTATCGTGGGCAACAGTCTTGTCATGCTTGGCACTGACATAGGTATGGACCTGCAAATGGCTTCTTGGGCCATAGCCAACAACATAGGAGGCAAAAGAGAGGAATATGAGAGAACTGTTTATGAGCACATACGAGATCATCCTTGGGGATTCTGGGAGAGACATCGGGTGAGGCTGGAAAACCTGCATTATGTAGGTTGAAACAAGAGCCAGTAAAACTTAGGATTTGTCATTAATATGACCAAATTGGCTGGGCACTGTGGCTCACACTTGTAATCCCAGCACTTTGGGAGGTTGAGACGGGTGCATCACCTGAGGTCAGGAGTTCGAGACCAGCCTGGCTAACATGGTGAAACCCGTCTCTACTAAAAATACAAAAAATTAGCTGGGCCTGGTGATGGCCACCTGTAATCCCAGCTACTCAGAAGGCTGAGGCAGGGGAATCACTTGACCTCGGGAGGTGGAGGTTGCAGTGAGCTGAGATCGTGCCACTGCACTCCAGCCTAGGCAACAAGAACAAAACTCCATCTCAAAAAAAAAAAAAAAAAAAGTGACCAAATTTATATCTACAGGCTGGGGAAACATGATGAACAAGAAAAATAAATCACTTTTTTTTTTCTCTAGACGGAGTCTTGCTCTGTCGCTCAGGCTGGAGTGCAATGTCGTGATATCAACTCACTGTAACCTCCACTTCCCGAGTTCAAGTGATCCTCCTGCCTCAGCCTCCCGAGTAGCTGGGATTACAGGTGCCAGCCAGCACATCCAGCTAATTTTTGTATTTCTAGTAGTGATGAGGTTTCACCATGTTGGCCAGGTTGGTCTCAAACTCCTGACCTCGTGATCTGCCCGTCAGCCTCCCAAAGTGCTGGGATTACAGGCGTGAGCCACCATACCTGGCCAATAAGTCACTTTTAAGACTTTTTTTTTCTTGAGATGGAGTCTCACTCTGTCACCCAGGCTGGAGTGCAATGGCACGATCTTGGCTCACTGCAACCTCCGTGGGTTCAAGCGATTCTCCCACCTCAGCCTCCCGAGTAGTTGGGATTACAGGCACCCGCCATCATGCCTGGCTAATTTTTTGGTATTTTTGTGGAGATGGGGGTTTCACCATGTTGGCCAGGCTGGTCTTGAACTCCTGACCTCAGGTGATTCTCCCACCTCAGCCTCCCAAAGTGCTGAGATTACAGGTGTGAGTCACCATGCCCGGCCCACTTTTAAGTCTTTCAGCCTAATGTAAAATCATGAATGTAGGTATATTGTTCAAGATTTTTGGTTGCAAACAACAGAATCCACTCTCGCTAGTTTAAAAATAAGATGAATCAGGCGTTGTGGCTCACGCCTGTAATCCCAGCACTTTGGGAGGCCGAGGTGGGAGGATCACCTGAGGTCAGGAGTTCAAAACCAGCCTGGTCAACATGGCGAAACCCCATCTCTACTACAAATACAAAAAATTAGCTGGGCGTGGTGGCTTGTGCCTGTAGTCCTAGCTACTCAGGAGCCCGAGGCAGGAGAATCACTTGAACCAGAGAGGCAGAGGTTGCAGTGAGCTGACATCACGCCACTGTACTTCAACCTGGGTGACAGAGTGAGACTCCATCTCAAAAAAAAAAAAAAAAAGAAGGAAAATAAAATAAAATGAAAGTATTAAAGGGTATTAGATAGTACATAGACTGTCTGGAAGGGCCAGAGAATCATGTTCTGGGCTACCTGGCAGGAAGTTATATCCAAAAAATACTGCTGGACTGTTATAGAAGAGAACGCTGCTGGCGTTGGCACTATGGCTGCACTAACTCTCTGCTGGGGATACCAACACTGGTGCTGGGCCATTTCTGTGCCACTGGCAAGCTCCATAGCTTCATCAGAAAACAGATTCTGCATGACACCTGCTTTCTCATGGTCTTTTCTTCTGCATTCAGTGTTGCATGGCTACATCTGATTGCAGAAACTAGGTCACATGTTTGCACCTTGGCCGCAAATAAGACTAGAATAGAGAGTTCTAGTTTTACCTTGAAAAACAGAACTCAAAATGTAGAAATTCCCTTGATATAGGAAGGGCTTTTAAGAGATGATAAGAAGCCACAAACATAAAAAGTGTCTACTAGGGCAGGCACAAAATGATTAGGCCACCAAACCCTTGAAAAGCAGCAGGAGGCCTGTGTTTGCAAGGAGACTTCTGTTCATGATTGGAACAGAAAACAGCCATAAAAGGATTTTTCTGTAACAAAAAAAAAAAGTCTTGCAGGAGGCACTCAATCTATAAATTGTTTTTTTCCCACCAAATCCAAGGAGAGATTCAAGGTCTCTCCCTCACACCTTGGCTTTGGCAGGTATTCCCAGAAACTTTGCAGACATTATTAGCACACTGTCCAGTCATATCTCCACCTGGACACAGATTTGGAAAAGAGTAGGCAGAAAAAAAATGAAAGCAATTTAAATGTAGTTCTTAACATTTGTGTGGTGCAAAGCAAAAGATCTCCATACCCGACTTTAAGTAACTGCAGAGAGAGAGACTGAGAACTCTATAATCAGTGGGTCCCATCAGTTGAGAGTGCTATGGACCAGCACAGAAGTAGATCAGCGCAAGGCACAGAATCCGGACAATATAGGAACAAATTCTGGAACTGAACTAGGACAGTGACATTACCTTAGCCAAAATCCTCTAAGGCAGAAATGCTCAATAGATTTTATCTTACTTACCAAGATCTATGGTTGTGGCAACCTCAATTACCTTGTTAAAGACTACCAAGAGGCTGGGTGCGGTGGCTTACACCTGTAATCCCAGCACTTTAGGACGCCAAGGCGGGCAGATCACCTGAGGTCGGGAGTTTGAGACCAGCCTGACAAAATGGAGAAACCCCGTCTCTACTAAAAATACAAAATTAGCTGGGCATGGTGGCGCATACCTGTAATCCCAGCTACTCAGGAGGCTGAAGCAGGCGAATTGCTTGAACCCACAAGATGGAGGTTGTGGTGAGCGGAGATCACGCCATTGCACTCCAGCCTCCAGCCTGGGCAACAAGAGCGAAACTCTGTCTCAAAAAAAAAAAAAAAAAAGAAAAGAAAAGAAAAAGAAAAAAAGACTACCAAGAAAAATGTCCTTACGTAAACCCATTTTCACATGGTTGATACTTATAAGGTTGATACTTATAAAGTTGATACTTATAATTTTGTATTCTGCCTTTTTCCTCATTCATTGAATCAAAAACATCTTTTCATGTTGTTTAATCTTGTTAATTACCCCTTTTAACATCTGCATAGTATTCCACCAGCTGATGCACTCTAATTTACTCAACCATTTCTCCATTATTTTATACTAGGATTAGCTCTAATAATTTGAGAAAGATAAGTATAATTTTTAAAATAAATTCTTTCTGTTATTCTAAAGAGATTAGCACAGAAATAGTACCTGAGCTTTTCACGGATATGGTCATGTCAACCTTGGGCCTATAGAGATTCCGCAAGTACCTTTAAAGGAAAAGTGGCTTTATGAGAAATCAGGCTCCATACTTTCTTGGAAACTTTAAGCAGAAAGATTTTAGGAAGTCCTGACATATGTTCCCAAGATGGCAACTACATACTACAATAAGACCTCTCTTCCTGAACTGAATATCTCTAAGATATCCTTGGGGAAAGAGACCCAGAATGGGGCTGGCTTCCATTTGAAGTTCTGAAAACCACTCACCTTGAAAGCTCAGTCTCCGGAGTCTGGATAATTAGTGGTGAGAATGCAGAAAGCTGCTCAGCCTGTTGTGGGTTTTGAGATAAAACCTCAATTTCCATAATCGTCATAAAGAGCAGAATAGTCTTTCTACCCCAAAATATATTCAATATGAATTGTGAAGTGTCTTAGGAAGAATTTGCGTGCAAGGAACAGAATTCCACTAACTCAAATAAAAAGAGGGTTGATTGAAAGGCAGAGGTTATTATGGGGGTCACAATAAGCCAGCGCTGGAGATACAGCTGCTGGGCATTATAGGGCCAAGAAGGGGATTATGCAGATTTTATCTCTCTCTCTCTCTCCTCTGCCTTTTGAGGTACATGGCCTCTCTATTTGACTCTGGGTATCGGTCTGCCCCATCTTTGTGCTCTTTTGTTTGCAGATGAGCTTTTTCTGTTGACTCATGGTTTCTCAGCTTCCCTTCACTGTGGCTAGCATGAGGTTTTGGCCTGCTGTGGCAGGCCAGCTGGGCATGACCTTGCAGCTTGGCTCCACACAGCTAAATGACTCAGCCTCTTTGTCCCTATTCCAAATTCCTGGGAGAGAATTCGATCAACCCAGCTTGAGTCAGATGTCTACTCCTGGGTCAGTAACTGAGACTGATGGGGCACAGTCACATGGCAGGTAGTACTCTCCCTTCCAAGTTAGGAGCGAGCGGGGCAGAGTCTCCAAGGCAGCATATGGGTAGGGAGGAGGGAATGTTTGACATCTCTGGGGCAGATATGGGGCTGAGAGAGGCATGCATGGTTGTAATTTAAAAAAAAAAAATGCATGGAGTTTGGAGGAAAAAAAAAATCTGCCATTTCGTAGTCATGAAACTATAGACAACTTTCCTAATCTTCCGAAGACTCATGTCCTTAATATGTAACCTGAACAAAATGACCTCACAGCTCTCAGGATCTATTACTGCTATTTTCATTTTAGGAATCTCATAATGTAAGGAATGACCAACTCTAACATCAACAATTTGGCAGGTTTTATATGAACAAACATTGAAAAAAAATTGTCTTTGCAGTAAGTCCAATGGTGTATTATTACCAACATTACCATTACTGTAAACATTTTTGGAAAGCTGCTCACATGTGCTAACAATGTTGAAGTCCCCAGCTAGGCATTCAGCAAATGTTTCTTGCTTAGGGGGGAATTCTAAAGGAAGAGGAAAGCAGACCTTCCTCTGAGGCTTGCCTGTTAAGGTGTTAGAGGCTTGAAAAAGTAATGTGGTGAATAGATGCCTCCATTTCAGCAGAAGATTCACTCAGTTCTAATGCTGAGAGTGAGCAATGCTCTAAAATGCATTATTGGTGAACTGCTGCAAATAAAGAAAAAAGACTAGGTTAATTGAAATTTCTGTCTATGCCAAATTAATACAGCTATCCTGCAGTGTATGAAACTGAGGCATTCCTGTAAAGTTGTCTACAAAGCAAGATTAATTTTTCTCCATTGAAATCCATTGTGGCATTGAACGTTTAGTATGTTCCTATGAAGAAAGGAAGAATCCAAAGGGAAACACTTAGAAAAGTAACAATTATCCTGGTGAGGATCTTAATTTCTCAACCTACTCAAGTTTCTTTTAAAAATCTGGGCATCCGGCTGGGTGTGGTGGCTCACGTCTGTAATCCAAGTGCTTTGGTGGTGGGCGGGGGGCAGGGGGGGGCACGGATCACGAGGTTAGGAGTTCGAGCCTGGCCAACATGGTGAAATGCTGTCTCTACTAAAAATACAAAAATTAACCAGGTATGGTGGCGTGTGCCTGTAGTCCCAGCTACCCAGGAGGCTGAGGCAGGAGAATTGCTGGAACCCAGGAGGCAGAGGTTGCAGTGAGCCAAGATGGCGCCACTGCACTCCAGCCTGAGCAACACAGCGAGACTCCATGTCAAAAAAAAAGAAAGAAAGAAAGAAAGAAAAAACATCTGAGCACCCATCAAATCCATGTTTGATAGCAAGTAAATATGTCTCTGGAATTACCCCAGGCCACCTCCAGTTTCCCAGTTGGGCCTCTAGGTCTTCCTATATCCAAGCCCTCACTTGGCTGCATACCTCATTTCTCATCATTTACCTGCCTCTTCTTTTCATATATAAATGTAAAAATATATTATTTTTGGCCTCGAGCTGAAGAGTTAAATTCGATTTAATTGTTCATTAATTCATTTATAGCAGAAGAGAAAGGCCCTTGGGTTGTAGGTAAGCCAAATTCTTCAAATAGGATGGTCCTTAGGCCAGGTGTGGTGGCTCATGCCTGTACTCTCAGCACATTGGGAGGCTGAGGCAGGAGGATCACTTCAGGCCAGGATTTAAAGACCACCCTGAGCAAGGTAGTGAGACACTCCCCCATCTCTACAAAAAAGTTTTAAAAATTAGCTGGGCATGGTGGAATGCATCCTAGTTCCAGCTACTTGGAAAGCTGAAGCAGGAGGATTGCTTCAGCCCAGGAATTTAAGGTTGCAGTGAGCTACGATCATGCCACTGCCCTCTAGCCTGGGTAATAGAGTGAGGAAAAAAAAAAAAAAGGATAGCCCTATGTACTCTGTGGTGCTAGGAGAAGCTGACTTTTCTCTTGTCTAACCTAGAGAGCTCCTCCTAATAACCCCAGGCCCTGGGCAGGGGCAGACTTTATTGCCACCTGCTCTGCCTGATTGTTACTGGGAAAATATTGGATTTTTTGTTTTATTTCTTTAATTTTAAAATAGTAGATATTTTCCTTTCACATATGAAATCTGTACTCTTTTTTCCCCCCAAAATTGAATATCTTACTGCTTTTTCTTCTGATTATAAAAGTAATTCATGCTTAAAAAAAATTCAACAATATGAAAAGGGATAAAGTGGAAAGTGAAAACTTCCCATAATTCCATTCCCAGAGGCCACAATTATTAGTTTCATATGTTTTTTCATATCAGATAGGTAATACGCCAATGTTGTAACAAGGTTCGAGGATGGCACGTCTCACACATGTGCGTGATCACCCAATCATCTTGCTCATGAACTACAAAAGGATCTAATATGCATTCTTTCAGATACATATTACACACACACACATGCAAATATATATATATGTGTGTGTATACATATATGTATGTACCCCAAATATACTATGTATAGTACATAATATATACTCTATATGTTAACAAAAATGGGGTCATATTATCTACTCTTTTCTGTGCCTTGCTTTTTTTATTTTTCTGAGACAGAGTCTTGCTCTGTCACTCAGGCTGGAGTGCAGTAGCATGATCTTGGCTCACTGCAGCTTCTGCCTCTTGGGTTCAAATGATTCTCGTGCCTCAGCCTCCCAAGTAGCTGGGACTACAGTTGTGTGCCACTACGACTGGCTAATTTTTGTATTTTTAGTAGAGAAAGGGTTTCACCATGTTACCCAGGCTGGTCTTAAACTCCTGACCTCAAGTGATCCACTTACCTCTGTCTCCCAAAGTGCTGGGATTACAGGCATGAATCACCTTGCCTGGCTTTTTTTTTTTTTCTCTGCAATTTGTCATATACATTTTACATACTAATCCATCTCATTCTTTACAATTTTTATAATGGTCTCTCAGTATTCTTTTGTACCATAATCTGTACCCTCCGCTGAAGGGCATGTATGATGCTCTAAGTTTTTCTTAAATACTGAAATACTGCAATAAACATATATGTAGATATATGCCTGTGCATGTTCTGATTATTTCCTTAGGATAAATTTATGTAAGTAAAATAACTGACTTAAAGCTTGTGCACATTTAAAATATTAAAACGTAATGCCCAATAGTACACCAGAAAAATCATATCACCTTCCTCTCTTAGCAAGTTTCCTTCAGTTACCTTTATTTTTCATTGTTGCCAATATGACAGTCCAAAAAAAAAAATTAGTACCTCACATTGTTGTATTAATTTGCATTTCTTTGAATATTAGTGAAGATGAGTATCTTTTCATGTGTTTGTTAGCCATTTGGTTTTCTTCTTCTACAAATTGTTTGAAATTATGTGTCTGCACTACTCAATCTGTTTAATCCCCCTATCCCATATATACATACATTTGATTGAGAGTATCAGGGGCAGGTATGTGATAGGAGCTGGGCCAATAAATTCCCTCTTCTAGGAATTTGGGTTGGAGAATAGGGCACCTCTAGTCTGCTGTATTTAAGCCAGGAAATCATGCAGTGCTGTCTGAGTCAACAATTTTTTATCATATACATCATAAAAAAGAGAAAATAGGTCTGCAGAATGAAAAGAAACAGGGATACCTTGGAAGCAGAAGAGATGAGGGCTTGTGGCCTTGATCACATCCTTTCTCCAGGCCTGTGAGAAAGTTCTGTGTCCTTAAGCTAGTTTGATTGGATTTCTGTTAAGATAAGCAGTATCACAAGTTCTCTTCATAGGAATGTTAGGGTGGGGAGGGAGGAAATGGTTTTGAAAGAATATTCTGATCTTTATTTTCCTCCCTCCTGGTTCCTAAGAAGCCCAAAGAGACCCTAAGAAATCTGTGATCCCAAGCTTTGAGGCAAGCCGAAGCAAAAAATTGCACAATGGACCACATGTGTCGTCACTGTATTAGTCCTTCAACTTGTTCTTCTAGGATTCCCCATCTGATCAGTTGCCACTCAGCTCCCTGTCAGCCTGATCTCAGTACTACAGTATTACCATAGTATTGGCTCTGTTTATTGAGCACTCACTATGTACTTGCTAAGTGCTTTGCATACGTTAATTATTTGACCATAGTGCGTATATTATTGCTCAATTTGACAGAAAAGGAAATGATGGCTTAGGGAGGTTTAGTAAAGTTGCCCAAGAACACTCAGCTAGAAAGTGGAGGCGCAGGTTTCCAGTTTCTGCTGTCTGATTCTGCTATACCTCCTGCACCAGGCCAGCTTGGCGACTAGAACCCAGAACTTAGGGGACATTGGCTTCTAGGGCAGAATTGTGGTCTCCAAGATTATGACTTCAGGCCCCCTCTTACTGCCACCTTCAGATCCTTGTCTTTCTTAGAACAGGAGGTACACTAATAACCTAGCAACTAGCACATTTCTGGCCACAGGCAGTGCAGCCTTGCTGCCCATTTCCAGTGTGAGGTTTATGCCAGGACCCTTTGTTGAATAAGCAAGCTCTGAAGGTTGTGCAGGCTACGTCCTGAAGATGGGCTGGGTTTAACAAAGGTGTACTCACTCTCCTCTCTACACTGTCTTCCCTTAGACACAGGCTTCCCATCCCCACTGTGGTCTATGTCCTCTATAATAATGATAGCCAACACTTACATAGAGTTGGTCATTCAAATCCCTCTACATATACTAGCTCATTTGCTCCTCATATCAGCCGTTAGAGTTAGATACTATTAACATCGCTGTTTAGGAGGCCAAAGCAGGATGATTGCTTGAGGTTAGGAGTTTGAATCCCACCTGGGCAATATAGTGAGACCCTGTTTTTACAAAAAATTAAAAGATTAGCTTGAAATGGTGGCATGTGCCTGTAGTTCCAGTTACTTGGGAGGCCGAGACGGGAAGATCACCTGAGCCCAGGAGTTTGAGGCTGCAATGAGTTATGATTGTGCCACTGCACTCCAGCCTGGATGATATGGATGATAGAGTGAGACTCTGTTTCTGAATAAATAAGTAAATACATAAATAACCATCCCTATTTCAAAGATAAGGAAATGGAAGCATAGACAGGTTAAGTGACATGCTCACGGTCACACAGCTAGTAAACAGCAGCCAGGATTCCAACCCAAGTATCAGACACTCCTTTAAGTAGTTGATGAAAGCTAAGACTTGCTCCTCAGAAAAATGCACATATCTGTGATTTTGTATAGTGTCAGGGTTTCATCTCAAGGAATCCCCCTATTGTAGGTCGAGCACTTTGCATAGGAGGGCTCAGAAAACTTAGATGTCCTCAGGGGCCAGGCAGGAATGTTAATGAGTGAAGGGGCTAGATGTGAAGAAAGACAGTGGGCCTGCAGAGTTTTTCTTCCCAAAAGCACTCTGATGAGAACAACCAACCAAAGCAAATCCCCTATACTGGACCAAGAAAACTCACTTGTAAGCTGACCTCAATCAAGTATTATACAATCAGTTGGCACTTCCGTTAGAACACAGCATAGGCCCTTATTTGCTATAGACTCCCCCAGGTCTGTCTGGTGTTCCTAATATTCTGGTATGTTGAACTGCTCTCCCAGCTCAGGGTGGACCTACAGATTATTCCAGGCAGAATCTCCCTATACGAACTCTAGAGCTGATTCCCACTTGACTTTCACCAAACCTCTGGGTATCCATGGCCCCAGCTACTCTTGCTTGGGCTTCTGATGGGCTAAGGATGTTTGGAAGGTGCAGTTGTTCAGGTTGCATGAGGCAAATGGTGTTACTCCTGCAGACAGTCATGAACATGGAGAGGGGATAGCTGGCTCTCAGAGACTCTGGATTTAGGCAATGGCAGTTCCCAGCTCCCAGGTGGCTCCTGGACACTGGAAGACGGCCCACTGTAGCTGAGATGTGCCTGGTTTCTGTCTTCCTGGCCTCTTCAGCCCAGCCCTCTCTTTTTTGATCCCCTAATCTCCGTCTTGTCTTTGTTCTTCCCTACACCCACTCTCAGGAAGTTAGAAATATTTTTCTAGTCCTGGGAAAGCTGCCCTCTCTCAATACTGCTGCTATTTTTTCTCAGTGGCACTTGCTCCATTTTGTTATTACCGCCTCAAAGCACTTGGCATAATTTGCTTAATAGGTTTAGGCTTTTTGGAAACACAAAAGCTAGAAACCATTTCTGCTTTCCACTTGGTAATGTTCCTCTTCTGAAGCAATGAATCACATGCTTGAATGTGATGCAAGGAATACCTCCTTGAATGGAATGGAGTGAGAGAGAAAAAGAAGGGTGGAAATATGGGAGAAAAAAGTTACCATTAATTATTAAAAATATTATTCTATCACATATTCATCTTAAGACTTTTTTACACTTTTTTTCTTTTATTTTAAATTATAAAATAATTTTCTTTGACAAATTATAATTGTATATAATGATGGGGTACACAGTGATGTTATGATGTATGTATATAATGTGGAATGACTGAATTAAGCTGATTAACATATCTGTCACCTTAAATACTTATCATTTATTTCTCCTAACTGAAACTTTGTACCAAAGACCCCTTTACATTCTCTCTTTTTTTTTTTTTTTTTTTTTGAGACAGAGTTTCGCTCTTGTTGCCCAGGCTGGAGTGCAATGGCACGATCTTGGCACACTGCAACCTCAGCTTCCCAGGTTCAAGCGATTCTCCTGCCTCAGCCTCCTGAGTAGCTGGGATTACAGGCATGCACCACTAGGCACGGCTAATTTTGTATTTTTAGTAGAGACAGGGTTTCTCCATGTTGGTCAGTCTGGTCTTGAACTCCTGACCTCAGGTGATCCGCCTGCCTCGGCCTCCCAAAATGCTGGGATTACAGGCGTGAACCACCGCACCCAGCCTTTTTTATTTTTTATTTTTTTGAGATGGAGTATCGCTCTGTTGCCCTGTCTGGAGTGCGGTGGCACGATCTCGGCTCACTGCCACCTCCACCTCCTGGGTTCAAGCAATTCTCCTGCCTTAGCCTCCTGAGTAGCTGGGATTACAGGCGCCTGCCAACATGACTGGCTAATTTTTGTAATTTTAGTAGAGAGCGGGTTTCACCATCTTAGCCAGGCTGGTCTCGAACTCCTGACCTCAAATGATCCACCCGTCTCGGCCTCCCAAAGTGCTGGGAATACAGGCATGAGTCATCGCGCCCAGCCACATTCTTTTTATTTACTTATTTATTTATTTATTTGAGACAGGGTCTTGCCCTGTCACTCATGCTGGAGTGCAGTGATGTGATCACAGCTCACTCAGCCTCAACATCCTGGGCTCCAGTGATCCTCCCACCTCATCCTCCCAAGTAGCTGGGACCACAGGCGAGTGCTACCATGGAGAGCTAATTTTTGTACTTTGGGTAGAAACAGGATTTCGCCATATTGCCCAAGCTGGTCTTAAATTCCTGGGCTCAAGCTATCCTGCTGCGTTGGCCTCCCAAAGCACTAGCATTATAGGGGTGAGTCACCACACCTGGTCCCCTTTATGTTCTTGACAACCCCCAAAAACTTGTTTATGTGGGCTATATTGTATTGATGTTTATTGTTTTAGAAATTAAGATGGATAAATGTTTCAAGTATTTACTAATTCATTTGAAAATAACAATAAACCCATGACATGTTAACAAAAATGACTTTAAAAAAACCTGTGTTTTCCAAAACAAACGAACAAACAACAAAGATTTACTGAGAAGAATGGCATCATGTAGGTTTCTGCAAGTCTTTTTAATGTCCAGCATAAGAGAAGACAGTTGGATTCACATCTGTGGTTCTGTACTCAATGTGTTGTGATATATCACATGTCACATAGCTTCTGGAAAACTCTCCCATACACTGGTGAGCAAACGAGTGAAAGACACAAATGACATCTTAGTATTTGGTGAAAATACCTTTACCCAGAGGACCGCCTGAAAGGACCACATTTTAATAACTGATAACTGTTCTTTCAAATCATGACGTACACGCAGTCTAGAATGCTAGTCCTGGCAGGAAACATACATAGTCATCATCTTAAGGAGGCAATACGTGGTCAAAGGCACTGATTTTGGAAGCAGACACTTCCAAGTTTGAAGCTCAGCTCCTCAACTTCCTACAGAGTGGCCTTGGGAAGGTTACTGAACTTTCCTAAATTCCAGATCTCCTACCTAGAAATAGAGAATAGTACTTACCTTACTGAGTTTTTGAAAGATAATGTAGTATTTTCCAAACTTCCTTAGTCATAACATTTGCCAAGTCCGTGTAAGACCTACTATTATCCTCTTGGTGTTTTTCTGTTGCTCACTTTTTAAACTTCAATAAATGTTTTAAAAGGAAATTTTATATCACTGTTATAAATGCAACACTACTTGCCCTAAATTGAAGGTGCAATGAAAATTAAAGAACTTGTTGCCTGAGAAAGTGTTAAGCCTAAGGCCTACTCTTCTTTTATAACAAAAGGAAGTAAGTTGATGTTAGAAAGTCATTCAAGACCTGCACCAAAGGGAGACTCTCTGCCAGGAGTAATTAGGAGTCAGAGGCTTGAAGAAGGAACAGTTTTCTCAATATGTGATGCAATTTGATTTCTGCCTAGCCCATGTACCACTAAGCCATCAACTACCTGAAGCCATTTCCTGTATCACCCCACACTTAGGAGACAGTGAGGTCATGCATGTAAGCACTAAGCTCAATGCCTGGCACAATGTAAGGACTCTGCCATGTAGCTTTTGTTATGTTTTTTAATTCTTTCTTTTCTTTTCCCACAGGGGTTAAATGAGTCACC
The DNA here is from genome assembly GCF_028885655.2 of Pongo abelii. Lineage (NCBI taxonomy): Eukaryota > Metazoa > Chordata > Mammalia > Primates > Hominidae > Pongo > Pongo abelii. The sequence continues at coordinate 88,441,888 of NC_071990.2, read as the reverse complement.
TAAGCCTGCAGCTATTAGGTGAACTATGACTATAACGTGTGTCTTATATCCCCTTGTGGGTAAGGGCATGGACTCTAGAACTGGGCTTTGCCACTTTAGTGTTGTGTGACCTTGGGCAAAGGACTCAACCTCTCTATGTCTCAGTTTTCTCATCAGTAAAAGAATGATACAATAGCAGCTAATTAAGAGTAAATGAGTTAATACACATAAAGCACTCAGAACAGTGCCTGGCACACAGTCAACACTCTGTATATACTAGCTAATAGTGTTCTTTTTCACCATGCTGGCTTTGATGGTGGTAGTCATTAACAGGCAGCTACACTACTATAGAGAAATTTTTCTCAAACTATCTGAAGGAACAGCTTTTTTCCCCAATCCATGTTGACCAATAATTTTGTAAATAGAACAAAATTAATTACTAGAAAAAAGAAAAAAGAGAAAATATGAAATATAAGCCCATATTTTTTATTATTTGATTCAATAGACATATATTTTAATAAATATAATCAGAGGCAGGCTGGGTACAGTGGCTCATGCCTATAATCCCAGCACTTTGAGAGGCCAAGGGAGGCAGATTGCTTGAGCTCAGCAGTTCAAGACCAGCCTGGCCAACGTGACAAAACCCTGTCTCTCTCTCTAAAAAATAAATAAATAAATAAATAAATAAATAAATAAATTAGCTGGGTGTAGCGGCATGTATGAGGTAAGAGAATTGCTTGAGCCCAGGAGGTTGAGACTGCAGTGAGCCAAAATGGGACCACTGAACTCCAGAGAGTGACAGAGGAAGACAAAAAAAAAAAAAAAATCGGAGGAAAAACAGGAAAGGATAAATTACAAAAAATGAAAACGTACATATTGTTAATTGAAAGCCTAGGTATACACAATTAATAGAGTCTTGCTTCACTACTTTCTTGTTATTCCTTGTTTGTGATGAAACAAAAAGTCATGAAGGAAATAGCAATTCTCTATGTTAAATGCTGATACGTACACTTGAAACAAACACCTTGTATACTACTATTTAAATTTTTTCATGGCAAAAAACACATTTACCTTTGCACCAACCTAATAAGATCCTAAAGGCATGTTTCACACTGTTGACTTGGGTGGCAAAGAAATTCTGAAGGAAGGAGATGGATTAAATTTTACAGAGCATCATAATGGAAATAAGTAGAAGTGGTTAACTAAAATTTTCTTTTTTCTTTTTTAATACAGAGTCTTGCTCTATCACCCAGGCTGGAGTGCAATTGTGCAATCTCGGCTCATTGCAACCTTTGCCTCCTAGGTTCAAGCGATTCTCCTATCTCAGCCTTCTGAGTAGCTGGGATTACAGGCACACACCACCATGCCTGGCTAATTTTTGTATTTTTAGCAAAGTCGGGTTTTCACCATTTTGGCCAGGCTGGTCTCGAACTCCTAACTTCAGATGATCCGCCCGTCCCAGCCTCCCAAGGTGCTGGGATTACAGGCATGAGCTACTGCGCCCGGCCTAAAAAAATTTTTTTAAAGAGAGTCTCACTATGTTCCAGAGGGCACAAAACATGTCTCCTACAAAGGCCTCATTTTTTTTTGTGTGGCGGAGTCTTGCTCTGTCATCCAGGCTAGAGTGCAGTGGCATGATCTTGGCTCACTGCAGCCTCTGCCTCCCAGGTTCAAGTGATTCTCCTGCCTCAGCCTCCTGAGTAGCTGGGATTACAGGCACCTGCCACCACACCCAGCTAATTTTTGTATATTCAGTAGAGACAGGGTTTCACCATTTTGGCCAGGCTGGTCTTGAACTCCTGACCTCAAGTGATCCGCCCACCTTGAGCCTCCCAAAGTGCTGGGATTACAGGCATGAGCCATCACACACACCCTCACTGTTTTGTTTCTCCATGGAACCTGACACTTGAGTACCAAGCTTTAAAAGATGATTGATTATTGCAGTATCACGTTTCTAAGTGATTGAGTTCTCCAAGAGTATTGTGAAATGACATGGCCCACATGACTTATTTGCCTTTTCTAAGTAATATCTTTCATCTTTTCTCTAAAACAGCTAGCATTTACCTACAGATCACTAAAAATCATTCCCAAATTATATTAACCACACCTTTTACTTCACCTAAATAGATAGAAGTTCAGGTTCCTTTCATTCCTCTTGGTTCCTTGACACTCAAAATGTGAACCATAGCTGAGGGGAAGCAATGGCATCACCTGGTAGGACACCATTGGCATCACCTGGTAGAATCCAAATCTGCATTATAACAAGATCCCCCAGGTGACTCACATGCATCTTAAATTTGAGAAGCTCTGCTCTAGTTCACTTAACTTCTTGGCAGATGTGTCAGTGACACTATGCCACGGTCCTCAGGTGTGTGGCAAGTCCTCTGTGAGGCCACAGAGATACTAAGATAACTAATAACTAAGATATGACCCCTGTGATAGAAAGTAATAGTCTCTACTCTGCTCCATTTTAGACTGTGTGACCTTAGGCATGAGCCACAAATTCAATAGTAAAATGGGATTAACACTATGACCATGTAGGATTTTTATTAGGATAAGCTGAGAACACACCTGGGCCATGGTGGGATCCTCTGTAAACAATAACTTTTATTAGGTTGGTGCAAAAGTAATTGCAGGTTTTGCCATATTCCCCCCACATATTGCCAACCTAGGCTGTAACTCACCTATCTAGGCAGGATTAAAGTGACACACACCCTAAAACCCAACTGCACTGATTGGGAACTTTAGATGTTATCTGAGTTCCCTCTTTTGCACTCTCTCTAGTGATATTCGTGTACATTCTCCTCCACTAGACTATAATCGTAAGGGAGGGGCAGTGTCTTCTTCATCTTGCTAGCCTCCGTGTTGTCAAACAGTGTCTTAGACATAGCAGACTCTCAGTACATGGTTGTTTAACAAAAAAGACTACTCTAGGTGTTCAAAATAATTTTTGTGTGCACCCTAATCTCATCTTTCACATCACTTTTCATATTCCAAAATAAACTGCCAACACACAGGTTTAATGAACCCAATCACTATTATCTTCCGTTGTAACCTAAAAGGCACAGTAGGTTTTAGAGGTTGGAAATTAGGCCATAATCCTGACAGTCACTACTCCTGTACTGCATGCTTATCAGAGAACATTCAATTGGGCTGGCTGATTCTCTTCTCAATGAATACTCATAGCCGTTCTTTCAGAAGGGTTGTGAATTTTTAAATTGACAATTGTGCATGACCAAAACATTAAAAGATGAGACTCCATTAGAATTGGAATGTCAGCTGGAGAATGGTTGGGAATATTAGTTTGACAGTTTTGAGTCTGAACTCCCACTCTTCTTTGGGAAAACATGTAAGAAGTCTTTGAAACACAATAGAAGATAATAAGGAACATCCTAGAAAGGCAGTCAGAGGTGAGAATTAAACTCACTACCCAGGAGTAAGACAAAATTGAATAAAAGTCATTGGCAGCATTCTGCTTGGGCGTGTATGTGGTGGGGGCAGTTGGCTCAGAAACTGGACCTCAGCAGCCGTAACTGGACTGTGGGCAATCTAATAGACAAAAAGGCTTGGGGAGATTTTGGAGTTTTCCTTAGCATGATAATAATAGACATGGCTAACTAAGGGTTTATTATGCACTAGACAGTATTGTGTGATGTACTGGCTTTTAGTTTCCAGATTGATGGTAACTGGGATGACTTTTTTCTCCAGAAAAAAATTATATTTTATTTTTCCAAATTATTATGATAAATGGGACTTTTGAAAAAGAATTTTCAGACAAGCTTGTAAGATAGAAATTAAGCTTTGAAGGTAGGAATGTCTTATTCCCACGGACCCACTGCATGACCCCACTACTCAGAGGCAAACCGTACCAGGAGTGTGAACTGTCTCCTTTAAGTACAAGATGGGGACAATTCCTTGTACTCATCTGGCCACAATATGTAAGAAACTGTGGGACACAAGTTTCAGATAAAATCTAGCAATTTTATAGAGTACTCTATAAAGCCCTAACTTTAGCACAAGCCCTGAGGACTGCAAGGGACCAATAATCAGTCCCAAGGTGATGCTTGTTAACAGTGGGTGGGGTTAGGAAAGCTGCTCCTGGGGTAAGAGTTGAGCCTCCTTTTTCATTTCCTTCATACCATGCACCTGGCTAACCCTTATAACAATGGGCTTGCAGAAGAAGCCCAAAATATTGGGGAAGTGCAGGCATCATCTCATTCTCTCAAAAGCCTCATCAGAGAAGGTTTGTGGTGGCATCATGGAACCACAGGACAAAAGGCACAAGAGGGAACGAGAGCCTGACACAGACAGTGACACCAATTCTGAGTCAGGCTTGGACTTAAGCAAGACAACGGAACAGACAGCTGCAGTAGAAGGTGTGAGGGAATTCTAAAACTAAATGACGAGGCGGGGCTAGAGACAACCTTCAGGGGCTTGAGGTCCCCCACCAATGGGGAGATAGTGTGTGAAGCTTTTCATTATTCATCAAATGTTTACTGTTTAGTTTATAGCTGGCACTCTGCAGTGAATAGAACATGCATGGTCCAAAGTATTTCATGTATTTAACTTTCCGAACAACTGAAACTTTAAATTATCTGAATCTTAAATACCTTCTATGGGATATTTTCTTTTTCTTTTCTTTCTTTCCTTTTTTTTTTTTTTTTTGAGATGGAGTTTCGCTCTTGTTGCCTAGGCTGGAGTGCAATGGCATGATCTCGGCTCACCACAACCTCTGCCTCCCGGGTTCAAGTGATTCTCCTGCCTCAGCCTCCTGAATAGCTGGGATTACAGGCATGCGCCACCACGCCTAGCTAATTTTGTGTTTTTAGTAGAGACAGGGTTTCTCCGTGTTTGTCAGGCTGGTCTCGAACTCCCAACCTCAGGTGATTTGCCCACCTCAGCCTCCCAAAGTGCTGGCATTACAGGTGTGAGCTACCGCACCCAACCAGGATATTTTCTTTTATTATTATTATTTTTTAAATTATACTTTAAGTTTTAGGGTACATGTGCACAACGTGCAGGTTTGTTACATATGTATACATGTGCCATGTTGGTGTGCTGCACCCATTAACTCGTCATTTATATTAGGTATATCTCCTAATGCTATCCCTCCACCCTCCCCCCACCCCACAACAGGCCCCAGTGTGTGATGTTCCCCTTCCTGTGTCCAAGTGTTCTCACTGTTCAATTCCCACCTATGAATGAGAACATACGGTGTTTGGTTTTTTGTCCTTGTGATAGTTTGCTGAGAATGATGGTTTCCAGCTTCATCCATGTCCCTACAAACGACATGAACTCATCCTTTTTTATGGCTGCATAGTATTCCACGGTGTACATGTGCCACATTTTCTTAATCTAGTCTATCATTGTTGGACATTTGGGTTCCAAGACTTTGATATTGTAAATAGTGCCGCAATAAACATACGTGTGCATGTGTCTTTATAGCAGCATGATTTATAATCCTTTGGGTATATACCCAGAAATGGGATGGCTGGGTCAAATGGTATTTCTAGTTCTAGATCCCTGAGGAATCACCACACTGACTTCCACAATGGTTGAACTAGTTTACAGTCCCACCAACAGTGTAAGTGTTCCTATTTCTCCACATCCTCTCCAGCACCTGTTGTTTCCTGACTTTTTAATGATCGCCATTCTAACTGGTGTGAGATGGTATCTCATTGTGGTTTTGATTTGCATTTCTCTGATGGCCGGGCAGGATATTTTCTAATATCATGTTTGTTACACATTTTTTGAACTGCGTACTAAACATAGTTTGTGCTTTTCTTGATGATTCACGGTCACTGTCTTGTGCTCCTTACTTAGGGTTGCCAGATAAAATACAGGGTACCCAGTAAAATCTGGATTTCAGCTAAATACATGCAATATTTGTGACTCTTTTAAAAAACAGAGATAGGTTCTCACTATATTGCTCAGGCTGGTCTCAAACTCTTGGCACAAGCAATACTCTCGCCTCAGTCTCCCAAAGTGTTGGGGTCATAGGCATGGGCCACTGTATTCCAGCCTGTGACATATTTATACTAACAAATTATTCCTTGTTAATCTGAAATTCAAACTGAATTTGAATTTGGGCATCTTATATTTTTGTTAAATCTGGCAACCCTACCACTGTTATATATGATGTTATAATAATACAAGGGAGCCTCAGCAGTAGTTGAGCTGCGGTAGGGCTAATTGTCCTGACAGGGAGGTGTCTCAACATTGTTGTTCTTTTTCAATTCTGTAGTTATTTTTGACAGTCTCTTTTATTGCTATCCAGTGATTGTACTGCTTGTTGTAGCCAGTGTATAGCACCTTTAATTCTCTTTTCTCTCTCCTAGTATATTCTTCCAGTTGGTTTGGACTGGAAGATCCCCAAGCACATTTGAATTTTCTGTCAAGTTAAGAGTAAATAGTTTTTGAAGAAGGGTGCAGGTACTTGAGGGCACATACTTAAGAAAAGTATGCAAATTTAAAAATAAGGACTTCATAATTTCTTAATGTGACTGCCAGAGATTATCCTGCAATTTCTTTTCAACGTTCCTCAGGCTAAGTGAATCATGGTTTATTTCCTGGAGTGCATAGGGCATTGTATAAGGAGAACTCAGTCACTGATGAAGAGATGAAAGCTATATTAGGTTGGTGCAAAAGTAATTAAAAGTAATGGCAAAAACTGTAATTACTTTTGCGCCAACCGAATCGATAAAAGAATTTGCAATTGTGTTTTTTACACTTGAACGGGATTCTGAATGTTCTTGACAATCTTTGGGAAGAGTCAGATACTGGTCTGGCTTGAGTAGTTAACAGGTAATCTTGCCTTGAGACTGGATCGCACTAGGTGACCTCTTGAAATCACTGGCAGGTATATGGTTCTGCTTACTCTGTGATCTACTCAATCGACTCAAAATAATGACCACATCCAAAATTATGAAAACTGAAAAATTAGTCAGCATCATATCTACAACAGAAAGTACTGTGTATTCCAAACATGGTGCTTAGAAGAGATTTGGGCCAGCTTGCAAAATCTTATGCAGAAGGAATTACAATGTCTATTCTTCCCTAACTGCACTCATTTACACAACGATTAAACAATTTTTCTGCCCTAGACAATCCTTGTTCTGAATATAGATTTGAAGTGGCTCCTGAATTAGAACTGCCGTTCCTAATGCTGAGCCTATGATTATTCAAACTCAGCATGAAAAGTCAGCAAACACCTCCCCACACCTTATATATTTGCATTTATCTTTATTTGACATCAGAAAAAAATTGTTTGAAAATGATTTAACATAAGCAGACGATCTTCAGGCTCAGGACGATGAGGTCTTATGTTACCCAGCTATGTCTACTTTTATTGGCTTTAGTCAAAGAATGACTCATCAGAATCAGATCCTGGAGAATATTTTGGGAGGTGTTAGGAAAGTCTAATACCAAGCAAGACCAGTATCTTGGTAAAATGGTTTAATTTTCTTCAGAGGCTTCTAAGATTGTACAAATCAGAAAATACTTGCTAGGTCATGGTAAAACCATTCTAAATATGTTAAACCTTTAAAACTTGTTATAGGCTTTTTAGTTACAACAAGAGCAATTCTGGTCTGTGTAGGTCACTGGAGCTATTAGTTGTACTGTATATTTAGATTCCTGTGACCTGATTCAACTTATTAATGTGTTAAATATAGTTTTCTTTTTCTTATTTTTTCTTTCCTTTTTTCTTTTTCTTTTTTTAAACATTTTTTTTTGTAGATATGGGGGTCTTGCTATGTTGCCCAGGCTGGTCCTGAACTCCTGACCTCCTCCCTGCCTCGGCCTCCCAAAGTGCTGGGACTACAGGCATGAGTCACTGCCCTCAGCTCTTTTTCCTCTTTAGTACTTCCTTCCCCCCACCTCCCATCTTAAGGTCTGCTGTCTTTTTCTTCTTGATCAACAAAATAAATTCACTTCTCAAATATATTGTGGTGGCTTACACTTGTAATCCCAGCACCTTGGGAAACTGAGGCGGGAGGATGGTTTCAGGCCTGGAGTTCAAGACCAACCTGGGCAATGTACTGAGACCCTGTCTCTACAAAAAATTTAAAAATTAGCTGGGTATGGTAGTGCACGGTTGTAGTCCTAGCTACTTGGGGTGCTGAGGCAGGAGGATCACTTGAGTCCAGGAGGTCGAGGCAGCAGTGCACCTTGATTGTGCCACTGCACTCCAGCCTGGGTGACAGACCAAGTCCCTGTCTCTAAAAAATAAAAGTAAAATATACTATGTCATGACTTACGGCTTTTAAGTATTATCTTTATTTTCAAGTTTAGCCTAATAAATACTTTTGTAGGTTTTTTTTTTTTCCAACAGCTTCCTTCTACTCTAAAAGGGTTGCTACAGTATTTTAGCAGATCTATAAAGGAACAAGGATAATGTGGGCTACTGGGGATAGTGTGATAAAAAATGTTTAAGAAATATTCAGTGGACATTTACTGAAGCGTGGAAGGTATTATACTATTGGTAAGGAGCTAACAATGATAGGAGAGGCAGATTCATGAACAGAATTTTATTGCAATGTGGTGAGGATAATGATGAAAATATGCAGATAGGTGTCTCTTTCTCTGTGAGGCTATAAAACTAACTTGGCTTTGAAACACTGGGGAGGGCTTCCTGGAGGAGTTAATGCCTGGCTTGAGTCTTAAAATATAAGTAGTCAGGCAAAAAGTGTGGAGCAGAGAGCCTGAGCAAAGACATAGGTGAATAGGGAAGGGTCTTCCTTGTCTTTTTAGTTTCTGAAGTAGCTTCCTGAGTCATTAGTAGAAGGGGAGGCACCCCAGCCCTGTCACTGTTTAATCTTGACAGCCTTTTGCACATATGCTGTGTAGCAGTGACCACACAGGCAACTATTATGACTAAACTATCAAGTTTACCAGATATCCCCCACCACCTTTAAGTACAACAACACTTTGCTGGCTGGGTGCAGTGGCTCGGCCTGCAATGCTAGCACTTAATGCTGTAATGCTAGCCTGTAATGCTAGCCTGTAATGCTAGTGGGAGAATCACTTGAGGCCAGGAGTTTGAGACCATCCTCGGCAACTTAGACCTCTGTCTCCACACTTAAACAAAACAATACTTTCCTCATTTTCTAGGCATTCTGGTATATTTCAAATGATAGCCTGATAACCACAATCCTCTCTGTATTAGTTTCTTACAGCTGCCATAACAAAGTACCACAAACTGGATGGCTTAAACTACAGAAATTTATTGTCTCACGGTCTAGAGAATACAACTCTGAGAAGGTGTTTTCAGGGTTGGTTCCTTCTGAGGACTGTGAGGGAGAACAACTTCTCTCCTAGCTTCTGGTGTTTTGCTGGCAATCTTTGGCATTCCCTGGCTTGTAGAAGTATCACCCTAATCTCTATTTTCATGTTCATGTTCATGTGGGTCAAAATTCCCTTGGGCCCATGCCTGGGTCCAAATTCCCACCCCCACCCAGTCTCCCCTTCACCCTGGCCTTTTTTTTTTTTTTGAGACAGGGTATGGCTATGTCACCCTGGCCGGAGTGTGGTGGTGTGATTACAGCTTACTGCAGCCTCGAGCTTCTGGGCTCATGCAATCCTCTCACCTCAGCTGCCCCGAGTAGCTGGGACCACAGGTGTCCACCACCATGCCTAGTTAATTTTTTAAAATTTTTTGTAGAGATGAGGTTTCTTATCATTGCCCAGGCTAGCCTCAAACTCCTGGCCTCAAGTGATCCTCCCACCTCGGCCTCCCAAAGTGCTGGGATTACAAGTGTGAGCCACCGCACCTGGCCCAAATTTCCTTTTTTTTATAAGAATACCAGTCATATTGGATTAGGGGCCCATCCGACTACATTTAGCTAATTACATTTGAAATAATCCTATTCCTAAGTAAAGTCATATTCTAAGGTACTGGAGGTTAGGACTTCATATGAATTTTGAAGTCCTTGAATTCCCTCAAACATAGGGAATTTAACTCACAATATCACATTTCAAATGTAGGTTTGATAACTTATGGGCAATTAATTTCAGAAAATATTACCAAGTGTTTAGAATTTAGTAGAAATTTACCTAGTAGGTATCTTAGTTAAGCTCCTGTTTCATTAAATGCTTATCTTTTTCAAAAGATTTTCCAAATGTAGGAAATTAGGATATTTCCAAATATCCTAAATTAAAACTAGAAGGGCTTACTTGTTGACACAGTGTGATCAGGACTGCTGATCTCTGAAGCACTGGACAATTCTACAAAATTGTCTATAAAAAAGAATATATTGAACTACTTCTAAATATGGTTTAAAAATAATAGACAAAATGGCTATAAAACATCTGTTACTGAATAAAGAATAAATGAGCATTGGAAATCAGTATTTATAATCATTTGACAGTTGGCATTCACAAAATTGTTTCGTATTGCACTGGTGATAGTTTCTACATATATCACTTTTTTTTTTTGAGACGAAGTCTAGCTCTGTCACCTAGGCTGGAGTGCAGTAGCTTGATCTTGGCTAACTGCAACCTCCGCCTCCCGGGTTCAAATGATTCTCCTGTCTCAGCCTCCCCAGTAGCTGGGATTACAGGCGCGCGCCACCATGCTCGGCTAATTTTTGTATTTTTAGTAGAGACGGAGTTTCACCATGTTGACCAGGCTGGTCTCGAACTCCTGACCGCAGGAAGATCTGCCTGCCTCGGCCTCCCAAAGTGCTGGGATAACAGGCGTGAGCCACCATGCCTGGCTACACAGATCACTTTCTAAATTAGCGCTGTATCTGATTCTTATTTTAGGTATGTGATTAAAAGTACAACTTTTAGAAACACTTTTTTCCTCCTCCGCTTACAAAATGGATCCATCCAATATCTATTACCTAAACATTTCACTGTCTTTTGATTAGTTTTGTACCAAAGTTCACAATATATGCGCCAATATTCAACAGAAATAATGCAATGTCTGATACCACTTGCTTTTTACCCAACGCAAAACAATTTGATTCTGTAAGTCGTTCAAATCCTATTCATTTACAGAAGCAAAGCTGGCTTTATAGAATTTCATTAGTGGATGAAGCAGCTAAGGGTAAAGCATCGAGTTGAATCAAGGATCCTGTAACCTGATACTATTACTGTTGTTCTGAGTATCAGTCCTAAATAGGTTTCATAATCTCATTATCTTCTATCCTCTCCATGTGAAAGGTCTTGTTTTGGGTACTGTCGATACCGAAATTAATCTAACTTTGACCAGAGATTGGCTTATTATATTTCCCAGATCTGAAATCACTGTGGGAGCAACTATGCGGAGAATCTTAAAAGACTTCTACGTCGCTTAGCCTGCTTTTGCCACAGGTTCGCTTTCCCATCTCCCACTGTCTCAGAACCTTCTCTTTTTTTCTCTTTTGCTTAGTTCCTCTTACACTCAAGCTGTGTAGGGGGATTTAAATTCCAACCCGGAACTCGGAATCGCGCGCCTTGCATGACGGAAGTCGTAGTTTCCGTGACTCCTCCCTTCCCGCCTTTCAAGCCGATTCCTCCCGGTAGCTAAAAACTACAACTTCCAAAATGCATCCTCGGTTTGGCCCGCCCCCGTGCGCAAGCGCTCTGAGGCCGCCGGATTTGAATCGGCGGCGTTGTTATTGACGCCATATTGGGGCCGGCGGCGGGTGGGAGAGTCCTACGGGGGAGGGGGAAGCGGTTGGACGTGTTCGCTTGGGCTCCTGCTGCCGCAGCCACCGCGCAATCTCTCTGCATCGATCGGCGCTCGCAAGCTACTAACCGTGCTCGGGCGTATTAGGAGCCGCGTTCCAGTCTCACACCCCACGGTGCTGTTTTCGACTTCAAAAAAGGATCTAGTCTCAGCACAGAAGCGCCTCAGGCGCGGCGCAAAGCTCGAGCGGACGGCGGGGGCGGCCGGAGCCTCTCCCGGGGGAGCCGCGCCTGAGGAGGCGGAAGAACCCCCCTGACGCGACTGGCGTGTGCTTCTGCCCGCCACCGCCCCTCCCGCTCTCACCCGGGCCGTCCCTGGCCACTGCCCCTGCCGCGGAGGCAGCGGCGGCAGCGGCTCTCCTTTCCACAGCCGGCGCTCCGCGACCCGCTTGGCTCCTGAGCCCGTCGAGTAGGCTCTCCTCGAGTTCCCGCTCTTCACCCCTTCCCTCGCCCTCTTCTTTCGTCACCCCTCCCCGACCCCACCCGAGCCCGGCGCCTCAGCTGCCCCCGGCCATGGCGTGCGGAGCCACTCTGAAAAGGACTCTGGATTTCGACCCGCTGTTGAGCCCGGCGTCCCCGAAGCGGAGGCGATGTGCGCCATTGTCGGCGCCCACCTCGGCCGCTGCCTCCCCGTTGTCGGCGGCCGCGGCCACCGCCGCCTCCTTCTCCGCTGCGGCCGCCTCGCCGCAGAAGTATCTCCGAATGGAACCATCCCCCTTCGGCGACGTCTCCTCCCGCCTCACCACAGGTGGGACCCGGCCCCGCGGCCGCCGGGGTAGTGGAGAGAACTGGGAACAGGGGTCCTGGGGCGTGGGATGCGGCCCCTGGGGTGGGGGTGCCGGACTGTGTGGTTCTTGTTCTTAGCAAAGTAGTAGGGCAGCCACGTTTTTCACTAGGTCCTGGTAGCCCGAGGACCTAATAAGACACAATAGAAATGGGCTGATGTCGAGGGGATAGTGTTTGGAGATGGGTAGGGGCTTTGCCTTGCCGGTATTGGGTAGAACAGGGACATCTTTTTCTTTGGGCCGAATGATTGGAATTGTTTCCGTAGTCGCTGGAGCCCCAGCGGAAATGATCAGAGAGGGGGATATTATTCGTAAATTTAGGCGAAAGGGTCACGTTTCACCCCAATCTGGATGTGTGCTTGCCGTAATCGATTGGTTGCAGCTATTAACTCTGGGACTGGGTGGTTTGAGGCGAGGCTACAGCCCCTCCTCCAGTTCAGACATGGCCGATTTTAGTATAGTGGGGGTGGGGGTTGGGGGATGGATGTCACTGGGGCGAGATCTAGGCCTGTCATTAATCACCCACAAGAACGCCACTTTGGCTGAGTCAAGACCTGTTTCCCTAGCAGGGTCAACAACAAAGAAAATGCTCTTCCCGAGTACTGTAATATGATCACACTATACGTCTAGACCTTGAGAAATCTTGAACTTTTAATAAGCATATTGCATTGAAAATTGGGCCTGAGGAGTTGCTTTTATTTGGAAATGCTTTATTTTTGCCCAACAAAGTATGCTGGGAGAAAACAACCTAGCCTTGAGAATAATGAAGAAATCAACCCAAGATTCCAAGGGACTTCAGACTTTTGCTTTTCATCTTGAAACATTTCCTGAGAGAGACTATGGGGAATGTCTTTTGGCTGCTTTGTAGGGCATATGTATGCCCAGTTTTTTCTGTACTTTGAAATCCTTGTGTGCCCCTGGCACAGTCCTAGGATAGGCTTTTGTGGACTAGAAGTGTAAATGTTTCCTTTGTGTGTAGCATGCAAAGATTTCTGTGTGAGCCTTTAGTAATAATATCACCCTTTAGACAAAGCCTTTCCATAGCTTGATTTAAATGTCTCATTATCAGTAGCTTAAAAAAGTGAGGTATATACCTCTGTATTTGGTGACTTCCATTTGAAACTGACTTTAGTGGTTTTTTTTTTTTTTTGTCACATTTAAAAATATTTTCTAAATCCATGGAGTGACCCTCGAATATGCAAGCTACCATTTTTGCTATTAAATATTTGGTCTAATTTAAGGACATACTGTCTTAGAGTTGTGGTGAGTTTTCATGGAAATTCTTAGATAAATTTATTTAATGACCTTACTAAACTGTTTTAATGAGATTGAAAAGGCATTTGTTGATTAATTGTTAGGCTTTACTTTGGGAAAAAGAAAAAAGGAAACAGCCAATGTCAAGAATGAGCTACTAGTGGTTGACATTTTTGGAATTTGTCTTTTAGTGAAATGGTATCATTGGAAATTGAAATGGATTGTGTACTTAACTAATAAAGCCATTTCAAAATAAAGTTAAGTAGCTAACCAGCAATAAATTTCAGTCGAGGGAGTGAATTAATACAGTGCTAGGTTTGGGAATTAAAGTACTATATCTCAGTGTCAAAATAATCTTGGGCATGTATGTGAACAAGTGGGGGGCTATAACATGTTCCTCCCCTTTAAAGCACACTTATTCAGAAAGAATTGTGATCCTTTGTAAACGACTTTTCATTGGCATATCTGTAGCGTTGGTTAATACAATTGGCTCCACATTATCTCAAGTTTAAATTAATTGGACTGTTGTAGTAAAACGACTGGAATTATTGGAATTGTTTAAGCCAGCTGATTGAGATTCACATTCACTTTCCAAAATACTGCTATTTTCTTCAAGGTGGTTTTTTTGACATCTACTTTGGAAGTTTGATTATATCCTGAAACCTAAAATCACATCCTTATTGATTCTGAGTCTGCTAAAAGTTGTTTCAACTAATTTGAATATTATCGTAAAAAGTTTACTTGAGAAAACAAGTTGAAATTGAAGTTTTTACTTGCTAAAATTACATTTTTTAAACTGTAGTTTTGAATGACATTCTAAATGTAATTCAGTTTGATTTTGTGTTTATATGGCCAATTTGGGGTATGGTCCTGTATGTTTTTTGTAATGTCATAATGGGAGCTGCAGTGTTGTGCACGTATCAAAGAGCTTCCCAGTTTTCATGTTACTAAACTTGGAAATAATTTTCTCATGCACCTGATTTTTAGCTTCCTATTTTAACACCGATTATTCTTAAACTTTATGGGAGTAAATACCCATCTGTCATTAACTAAAATGAGTAGTTAGGATTGGAAGTAGACAGTGGCTTACCAAATTGAGATTGGCAAACTTGTGAGAACTCTTTGTTTTCCTTTCACATCTGTGAGTTCAAATATAATACAAATAATGTAGAACTAGAGTACTAAAGTGAATTTTTTTCAGAGCATGTATACAATTTATTTTATCATTGTTCTCTAGATACTTTCAGTTTCTGATGGCATAGCTGAAGTCATGTTGTGGCTTTATTAGTTTCAGGAACTTGGATGTCTGTTTTAAACCTTAGCTATCATTTTAGTCATCCCAGGAAGTTTGACTTGACTATTCTTATTTAAATATTTTTCAAACTGTTGCAACTTAATACTAGGAAAAAGGAAGGACTAGCTGAGCTGACGGAAGTTAAGCTTGCTTTCTTAACCACAAGACTTAGAGCCTTTATTATGCTAATTGGCATTATGAATTTTTTAGGGGCTCGTTAACACACAGCTATCCCGAACCTGTTTTTTAGGACACCTAAGTGTTACTAATTCAGAAATGCTGTCCAGGGTCTAGGGATGGTTGACAAAGTACAGCCATATTTTTGTGTAGCCTGAGAGCTAAGAATGTTCTTTACATTTTTTAAATGGTTGGAAAAGAATCAAAAGAATTATTTTGTGACACGTGAGAATTATGTGAAATTCAAATTTCAGTGTCCATAAATAAAATTTTATTGGAACACAGCTGTGCTCATTCTTTTTTTTTTTTTTTTTTAAGTATTGTTCATTGCAGGTGACGATGGCAGAGTTTAATAGTTGTCACAGAGAGTGTATTGTCCCCAAAACTCCATATTTGCTCTCTGGTGTTTACAGAAAAAGTTTGCTTACCCTCATGTGGGGTGTCAGCAGTGAGGTTTATGATACCCCTGGGTATGGGAAAGGAAAAGTGATCAGTGGAAGTAAGGGGAGGGGGAGCAGAAGCATTGAATATCGTTGGTGAAAAGAATGCCTCTAGTAGCTGCATCAATACTTACCCTGGTAAGTTAGTTGAAAACCAAAGTATGCTTTACTATTGGTTTTTGAAACGTCTCATAATACTACCATTTAGCCAAAAGATTGTCATGACATTCCCAAGAAAGAATTTTAATAAAACCAAAATATTGCAACATTATAAGAGACCGTCAATCAAATCCAGCACATTGTTTTCATTATTATGTAGTGAATGAATGGTCTGAAGATACCCTTCTGTGAATGTTAACGTATTTGTGAGTTTGTTAGGCACATTAATTCACATTGTTTATGGGTTGGTACCATTAATCTGCCTTAGGAATTGAATTCTGTGAAGAGTTAAGTTCCTTTGTAAGAACTCATTGTACTTGCTGGAAACTTGCCATTAAAAATGGAAACTGCAGCTTGTGAATGGGGAAGGGTTTACAGGAACATAGATTGTTCACCAGACATTGATGCATGCCTGCAAACGGAGACACCAGCTGGCTTAAATGAAATATAAATGGTTCTAGGCAAACAAATGAGATGTCTGTTGGAGGAGGCAGCATCTCTCTTCAGATGTCATTTATATTGAGCCAGAAGTATTTTTTAATATTTTGTGGTTATTTAGACAGCTGTTAAGTTGCTCCTAGTTTCTCACTGGATTTGGCAAATAAATTTTTTAATGGTCTTTGTACTTTGAATCTAAACCTGATATTCTATTTAGGACTGTGTATGTAGCTGCAGTTACTGCATATTTCTATGATTTATGCATTTAAGAATCCTGTAAGTTTATGGCCATTAAAAACTGCAGTTGTATTCATTACTGATATAGAGCTTTTTTTTTTGAGACAAAGTCTTACCCAGGCTGGAGTGCAGTGGCATGGTCTCAACTCGTTGCAACCTCCATCTCCTGGGTTCAAGCGATTCTCGCGCCTCAGCCTCTGGAGTAGCTGGGATTACAGGCATGCGCCACCACACCTGGCTGATTTTTTTTTTTTGTATTTTTAGTAGAGATGGGGTTTCGCCATGTTGGCGCGGCTGGTCTTGAACTCCTGACTTCAGGTGGTCCAACTGCCTTGGCCTCACAAAGTGCTGGGATTATAAGTGTGAGCCTGTGCCACCAGCTTTTTTTTTGTTCGTTTGTTTTGAGACGGAGTCTCACTCTGTCGCCTAGGCTAGAGTGCAGTGGCGCAATCTCAGCTCACAGCAACCTCCGCCTCCCAGTTTCAAGAGATTCTCCTGCCTCAGCCTCCTGAGTAGCTGGGATTACAGGCGCACACCACCATGCCCGGCTAATTTTTGTATTTTTAGTAGAAATGGGGTTTCACCGTGTTGGTTAGGTTGGTCTTGAACTCCTCACCTCATGATCCACCTGCTTCAGCCTCCCAAAGTGCTGGGATTACAGGCGTGAGCCACCGCGCCTGGCCTCCCGGCTTTTTTTTTTTTTTTTTGATGGAGTCTTACTCTGTCCGCCAGGCTGGAGTGCAGTGGCGCAGTCTCGGCTCACTGCAAGCTCCGCCTCCCGGGTTCACGCCATTCTCCTGCCTCAGCCTACCAAGTAGTTGGGACTACAGGTGCCCGCCACCATGCCCGGCTAATTTTTTGTATTTTTAGTGGAGACAGGGTTTCACTGTATTAGCCAGGATGGTCTTGATCTCCTGGCCTCGTGATCTGCCCGTCTCAGCCTCCCAAAGTGCTGGGATTACAGGTGTGAGCCACTGCGCCCAGCTCCCGGCTTTTTTATTAAGGTAGGAAAATAAAGCCTAACTTGAGCACAGCAACACATAGGCTAAACATGGCTAGATTAGAGGTTAGCCCCTCTTTAGGTGTGGAAGGTACTAGTCACTATGGTTGCCACGGAGACATAACCTGAGATGTAAAGGAGAATAATATAAATTTCTTCAGTTTTTTAATGGCTTTATTGGAAAAAGAATGTAGTACATACTAATCGGGTCTTTGTTTTGTTTTTGTTTTCTGAGACAGTCTTGCTCTGTCCCAGGCTGGAGTGCAGCAGCACAATCTCGGCTCACTGCAGTCTCTGCTTCCTGGGCTCAAATGATCCCCCTGCCTCAGCCTCTCAAGTACCTGGAGATACAGGCATGTGCCACCATGCCCAGCTAATTTTTGTATTTTTTTGTAGAGATGGTGTTTCACCATGTTACCCAGGCTGATTTCAAACTCCTGGGGCTCAAGCAATCTGCCCGCTTCAGCCTCCCAAAGTGCTGGGATTACAGATTTGAGCCACTGTGCCCGGCAGGTTTTTTCTGCGAAGTGTTTTGATAGACCTAGAAAGACAGTGATAGAAAGCTTTCGTTTTGAAAGATTGAGAATAAAAGCTTCAGTGGAAGTGCCCAGTTGTGAGTATCTTTCCTATTTGAAAAGAGATTCTTCTCTTTGTTAAAGAAGAATGTGAAGTAATAGCATGGGTTAAGTTTGGGCCTCTTGAATAGTTGGTTCATGAAACTAGATAATGGTATTAGGAGTGGGAGTAGGTATTCTCAAGTACGTATCACTGAATTAGTTAACCAGCAATTTGTAGTCCCTGTAGTCCTTGTGTTAACCCTATGCCTAGCAGTGTTGATTCAAAGAATGTTCTCTATATATGTGAAACTACAGGGAATTTCTTGCTTTGAGAGCACCGCCTGCTTTTTAAAAGGTATGAAAGAAAATATTTATTTAAGCCTATACAAAACAATCAGGCATCTTAAGTCTTGACATTTCCCAAGGTTCTTAGAGTTGCTATGGTTGAAAAAAAATGTAATTTCAGTTTTACCGTGTAATTCTGTACCAAATTTTCTTTTTAGACTGTTCTATGACATTGTCATAATGTGTAACATTTCTGACAAAAAATGTGACTCCAACAAGTCGTAATAAATACTGCAATTAGTTTTAAGACTTTGAATAATACTTTTCTGAGGAACTTTAAGTATATTTCTCTATTCATTTTTCTGGATAATGATGAGAAACGTGGATTACATGAATTACAATATTTTAAGTAGCCCCATGTATAAGAATTTTTCTGTTATCAGATATTTGCTCATTGGAAGAAACATTTTAAAGGGTTTCACAGGATTTTTAGAAGAAAATACTTTTTAATAAGAAGTTCTGATTTATTTCCAAAGAAATTGAATTATTTGTTATAGCAAGTTTCTCACATGAGATGATATTGTAGCTGTATTAAGCAGGGAATCCTTGCAGGTAATTTAAAATTCTAGTGGATGTTAGTTTTTCAGCTTTGATATTTATTTTGGGCCTATTAATCAGAATTTTACAGTATAATAGATTTTATAATATTTTTGGTGATGAGGATTTTACAGTATAACAATTTTTGTAATATTTCTTGTGATGGTAGGCTTTGTTGGGTGGTAAACTTTCTAGCACTAAGAAAGCAGCTCATAATAATATACTTTCAGTTTGTCTTGGGGTATAGCTTTTTTCCCTTTAGTTTTTATCTGTCACAAGTGTCATAGGCAGATCATCTTGAGATGTGCTAGTGGCTGTTGTGATTTTATTAACATTGTAATCTTTCCATTAAATACAACTTCTGGATTTGACTTTTTAGGTCTTTTGATGTACCTGGATTTCTTAACATTATTAAAACATTTAAATTCTTCTAGAAGTCACTTGTTCAAACCCTTATGAAACTCATTTGAGTTCTAGATACTGCACTGGCTAGGCAAAGAAGAATAAGAGTCTCTCTTGAGAGACTGATGATAGAGCAGCCACTGTTGATACTTTATTAACTAGCACTTTATGCTTTATCAGTATACCTATTTTCATTTCTTATTAACATTTTTCCACATTAGTATTCATTTCCCCTTTGATAGCCTAAATATTGAAATTGGTTTACTGATTAAATCACTTTTGAAACAGTTTTTTTTCCTTAAGGTGTTAAGGCTTGTTTACTAAGTTTCTGAAATTGTGTCAGTATATGATGTGTATTCTCACTTTGGTTAGCATTCATTTTCATTTCTGTTAATGTTAATTCTTATAAAACTCCCTCAAAAAAATCAAACTAGATGAAATGGTTTGAGAGAGGGACTTGGATTTTTCTTTTGTTTCTTTTTGTCGAACTGATTAGTAAATGAAGAGTAGAATGTACAGTGAAGTTTGAAGAAAGCCAATTTTTCAAACATTACTGTCCCCCTGAACTGTGCCTTTTAATTATGATAGGAGATTGCCTTGTTCCTCCTAATAAAATATGATTACCTAGAAGAACTTTTCTAAGTGGTATACTTGATTTAAAGTATAGAAGATTTTAGTTGCTATGATAGAGAGGGGGACTTGATGCTCACTGTGACAATCTTTCGTAGCCCAGGGTAAAATAGTGCATTATCAGAGCCTGGCATTGTAATTAGTTGTACATGTGTGGAAATACCTATCAACTTGGAATGATTCTTCACTTTTTTTTTTTTTTGAGACAGAGTCATGGTCTGTCGCCCAGGCTGGAGTGCAGTGGCGCGGTCTCTGCTCACTGCAACCTCTGCCTCCCGGGTTCAAGTGATTCACCTGCCTTAGCCTCCTGAGTAGCTGGGATTACAGGTGCGCACTGCCATGCCTGGCTAATTGTATTTTTAGTAGACACAGGGTTTCACCATGTTGGTCAGGCTGATCTTGAACTCCTGACCTCGTGATCCGCCCGCCTGGGCCTGCCACAGTGCTGGGATTACAGGCGTGAGCCACCGCGCCCGGCCATTTCTTAACTTTTAAAACACCAATAAAGCATGCTGGTTAGGTATAAATACCTGTCCTAAGATGAGGCATTTTAGACTCTTGAAACATCCCTTATATACATTTCTGGAGTAACATGAAGGGGTGTTACAATTTTTTTTTATAGCTAGTGATTGCTGTTCAGGGGTCTCATTAGATGAGAGTTATGCTTCATTTTGGTTATTGCCTTTTTCTTTTTTTGAGATGGAATCTCACTCTGTCACCCAGGTTGGAGTGCAGTGGCGCAATCTCCGCTCACTGCAACCTCCGCCTTCTGGGTTCAAGTGATTCTCCTGCCTCAGCCTCCCGAGTAGCTGGGATCACAGACGCCCACCATCATACCCGGCTACTTTTTTGTATTTTTAGTAGAGATCAGGTTTCACCATGTTAGCTAGGGTGGTCTTGATCTCCTGACCTCGTTGATCCGACCACCACAGCCTCCCAAAGTGCTGGGATTACAGGCGTGAGCCACCGTGCCCGACTGGTTATTGCCTTCTTGACAATCCCATTTTTTGAAGTTTCAGTGTATGAAAGTATAAATTATGCATAGTAGTGATGTCTCTATTCTAACTCCTGTTTTCTAAAAATTAACTTTCCTCATTGTGATATTTATTTTTGAGACAAGAGTCTTACTCTGTCGCCCAGGCTGGAGTGCAGTGGCATGATCTCGGCTCACTGCAGTCTGCCTCCTGGGTTCAAGCAATTCTCCTGCCTTAGCCTTCTGAGTAGCGGGGATTACAGGCGTGTGCCGCCACACCCAGCTAATTTTTGTATTTTTAGTAGAGACAGGGTTTTGCCATGTTGGCCAAGCTGGTCTTGAACTCCTGACCTCAGGTGATCTGCCCACCTCTGTCTCCCAAAGTGCTGGGATTACAGGCATGAGCCACCGTGCCGAGCCCATTGTGATTTATTTTAACATTAGATACTAATAGAATTTTGATTAAGTGTAGTAATATACTACTGGAGAGGGTAGTAGATGTTAAGAACTTGGGCCTTGAGGTCAAACCTGGCTCTGCCATGTTCAGGCCGTGTGACATTTCAGAAGACACTGAAGTAGAGCCTCATTTTTCTCATCTCAGGAAATGTGCACATGGTGATAGTAGCATATGCCTCTTAGGGTTGTTGTGAGAATTAAGAGCATTTACTGGCCAAGTGATGGAAATGGTCTCAAGAAGGCAACCTCAAATGGGACTTTTACTGACCAGCAAGTTTGCCTGTCAGTGAATAAGCCTGCCTTCTACAAAAGAGTTGCCATCAAGTCACAGTTTTTTCATTGTTTTTAGTACCAGCACTACTGACATTTGAGCCTGTCCTGTTTTAGTATCATCGAGGATTAAACAATTATTAAAGCACTGTATATAGTGAGGGAAAGATTCCACTTTTCTCCAGAGTAACTTTATCCTCTTGATTATTCCCTATTTCTTCTCTCAAATGGATCTTTGCTTTTGGCTTTATATATTCCCAAGCCTTCCATGAGAAAGTAAAAGAACAAAACATACTCATTTTCCTCCAGCTATCTTCCAGATTTCCTCCACTTCAAAATCAAATTCAAAGAGCTTTCAAATAGTCTGTTTGCTTCCATTTCTTCAGTTCTCAATTCCTGACATGCCTCAAGCAGCTCCTGTCAGGTCATCAATGGCTTCCATGACACTCAATCAGTCCTCCTTTTATTTGACCTTTCTTTCAGCGTTCTGCCTGCTGGCACACTCCTTTCTTTTTGAAATGCCTTTTTCTCCTTTGACTACAATTTCCCTCTACTCCCTAGCTGTTCTTCTTGTCTTTACCTGGGCATTAAACCTTGCAGTTCTTTAGTTCTAGCTTTAGCTCCATGCTTATCTCACTTAATAGCTCCCTAAGCAGTCACATGCCTGCTCCTGACTTCAGTTTCGATTTACGGATGTCTCTTTAATTTGTATCTTCAATTGGTTCAAACAGTTCCTCTTTAGTTCCAGCCATGGGAAATTTGGACTTTTTTTTTTTTTTTTTTAAAGATGAGGTTTTGCCCTGTTTCCCAGGCTGGAGTGCAGTGGTGCGATCTCGGCTCACTGCAACCTCTGCCTCCTGGGTTCAAGCAATTCTCCTGCCTCAGCCACCCAAGTAGCTGGGATTACAGATGTGTATCACCATGCCCAGCTAATTTTTGTATTTTTAGTAGAGACAGTTTCACCATGTTGGCCAGGCTGGTCTCCAACTCCTAGCTTCAAGTGATCTGCCCACCTTGGCCTCCAGAGTGCCGGGATTACAGGTGTAAGCCACCACGCCCAGCCTAATTTGGACCTTTTTATCGTCAGATCTTGGTAGCGCCTTCCCTCCACCACTAGAAGTCAGAATTTTTGTGAAATCTATCGACTTTTAAATGTTCACAACTAATTTACAAAATACATGGGATAAATAAGAGATGTATGTGGACTTCTAATCAGTGTCTAATGGTGTGAGAGGTGGTCTTTTTGTTGTTGTTGTTGTTGAAACCGTCTCACTCTGTTGCCCAGGCTGGAGTGCAGTGGTGCAGTCTCCGCTCACTGCAACCTCCATCTCCTGGGTTCAAGTGATTCTCCTGCCTCAGCTTCCCTAGTAGCTGGGATTACAGGTGCCTGCCATTATGCCCGGCTAACTTTTGTATTTTTAGTAGAGATAGGGTTTCACCATGTTGGCCAGACTGGTCTTGAACTCCTGACTTCAAGCCATCTGCCCACCTTGGCCTCCCAAAGTGCTGGGATTACTGGCATGAGTGACCATGCCTGGCCTGAGAGGTGGTCTTAATTCCTCTTTTTAATAAGTGGTCATGTTGGTAAAGTAAATGAATTGCTTCATCATCAGTCACATAATGACGAATATGAATTTCCTTTTTTAAAGTGTATTAGGAGAGATGAAATAATCATTGTATATAGGTTAATGTCATGTAATGAGTTTTCCTAAGTAGGTCCAATCAAGTTAAATTAATTTGCAGAATATTTTCCTCCTACGGGAGGGGTATGTCTAACTTAGAATTACATTTGATCTTAGCCAAAAGGCTGAGAAGCAATGAACTTAAAACTGCAAAAAGCATTCAGGTGAGGGTGGCAAAATGATTTTAAGTTAGCTTAGGTATTTTCCTACTTGTAATAACCTTGCTGCTAATGTGTTCCTTTCCTTCCTCTCCACTCCCTAGTATGTCCAATAGTAAACCAATCACTTTTTAAAAAATATTCAATTAAGAGTTGTTTTTTTTGTTTTTTGGTTTTTTTTTTGAGATGGAGTTTCGCTATTGTTGCCCAGGCTGGAGTTCAATGGCGTCATCTCAGCTTACTGAAACCTCTGCCTCCCAAGCTCAAGCGATTCTCAGCCTCCCAAGTAGCTGGGATTACAGGCGTCCGCCACCATGCTCAGCTAATTTTTTTTGTAGTTTTAGTAGAGACAGGGTTTCACCATGTTGGCCAGGCTGGTCTCCAACTCCTGACCTCAAGTGACCACCTGCCTTGGCCTCCCAAAGTGCTGGGGTTACAGGCGTGAGCCACTGCCCGTGGCCAAGAGAGTTATTTTAAGCAGGGGCTAGAAACTTTAAGTACGCATAGTTCCAGACGTATAAATGATTTAAAGTAAACTAGGAGGGAACTAGTGAATTCCAGTCCTTACCAGCAGCATCACCTCATAAGGAATGTAGAATCTTAAGCTCCACCCTTCAGAGTCTACATTTTAACAAGATCTGGAGGTAATCTGTGTGTGCATTAAAATTGTAGAAGCACTTGAGAACTTAGGCCCAAAAGGTAACAGTCACTTTGAATCTTCAGCTGAGATTTGCTGTGTTATCTGGTTTTCCCAAGAGTAGTCAGAAGTCTGACTTTATATGTAAAACCACCCAGTTTTTAAATGGCCACAAATTAACATGTTTTTAAGAAAATCATGTCCATGGGGCTGAATTTGGCCTGTTAGTCATCAGTTTTGCAAATCCTGGTTCCAGGTATGCTTTTTTTGTTTGAGACCGAGTCTCACTCTGTTGCCCAGGCTGGAGTGCAGTGGCACTATCTCGGCTAACTGCAACCTCTGCCTCCTAGGTTTAAGTGATTGGGATTACAGGCATGCACCACCTTGCCTGGCTAATTTTTTTGTATTTTTAGTAGAGATGGGGTTTCGCCATGTTGGCCAGGCAGGTCTCGAACTCTTGACCTCAGGTGATCCACCCGCCTCGGCTTCCCAAAGTGCTGGGATTATAGGCATGAGCCAGCGTGCCTGGCCCGGGTATGCTAATTTTTTGGGGGGGTGCCTGAACAAGTTGTCATAGGAGATCGTTTTGTTCTTCAGCTTGATGGTGCTGTACTGGAGTCCTCAAAGAGTCTGCCTTCTCAGTCTCTGCAAGCTGGCTTAGGTTCTACATTTTTACTTACATAATATTTAACTGTATAAAAGGCATTTGTTTATCTTCCCTACAGGAGGAGGAACAACTAGAATCACTACAAGGTCAAATTCTTTCATTTCACTGGTACTGTATAGCTAGTGCTACTTATTTGAAGTAAATTACTCAGTTTGTTAAAACCCTGCAGGTAAATACACATTACATTGCCCCTGTGGCTCTGGTTAATTGGAATAGAAGCTGAACCTTTTGCCTTGGAACCAAATG
The DNA here is from genome assembly GCF_028885655.2 of Pongo abelii. Classification (NCBI taxonomy): domain Eukaryota; kingdom Metazoa; phylum Chordata; class Mammalia; order Primates; family Hominidae; genus Pongo; species Pongo abelii. The sequence continues at coordinate 88,416,892 of NC_071990.2, read as the reverse complement.
TTTCTGTAGCATGCACATGTTGGGTTTTGGATTTGGGGCAGTTCAATTTCCCCTTCTTCTCCATTTAATGCGTGGTTTTTTTGTTTGTTTGGTTTTTTTGTGGAGACGGAGTTTCGCTCTTGTTGCTCAGGCTGGAGTGCAATGGCTTAATCTCGGCTCGCTGCAACCTGCACCTCCCCCCGGGTTCAAGTGATTCTCCTACCTCAGCCTCCCGGGTAGCTAGGATTACAGGCACATGCCAGCATGCTTGGCTAATTTTTTTTGTATTTTTAGTAGAGACAGGGTTTCTCCATGTTGGTCAGGCTGATCTTTAACTCCCTACCTCAGGTGATCTGCCTGCCTTGGCCTCCCAAAGTGCTGGGATTACAGGCGTGAGCCACCGTGCCTGGCTTTTTTTTTTTAGTTTTTTAAAGACGGTCTTGCCAGGCGCAATGGATCATGCCTGTAATCCCAGCATTTTGGGAGACTGAGGCGGGAGGATCACCTGAGGTCAGGAATTCGAGACGAGCCTGGCCAACCTGGTGAAACTCTGTCTCTACTAAAAATACAAAAATAAGCTGGGCGTGGTGGCAGGCACCTGTAATCCCAGCTACTCTGGAGGCTGAGGCAGAAGAATCTCTTGAACCCAGGAGGTGGAGGTTACAGTGAGCTGAGATCACACCATTGCACTACAGCCTGGGCAACCGGGCGAGACTCTGTCCCCCCACAAAAACAAGAAAAAAAACCTCAAGGTCTCACTCTTGCCCAGGCTGGAGTGCAGTGGCGCTATTGTAGCTTACTGTAGCCTGGCACTCCTGGGATCAAACTATCTTTCTACCTCATTTTGCCAGTAGCTGGGGACTACAGGGGCAAGCCACCGCACCTGGCTAATTTTATTTTTTATGTTTGGTAGAGATAGAGTTTTCGCTTTGTTGCTCAGGCTCGTCAACTCCGGTCCTCAAGTGATCCTCCTGCCTCGGCCTTGCATGAGCCACCGCGTGCAGCCATGCTTTCTTTGTTATTACTCTGTTTTGATAGCTTTTAAGTTATTTGAGAAAATACTTAAAAGTAGTTAAGAGCTACATAACAATAGCAACAAGGTTAATGTATCCCCTTAGTGTAATATAAGCTGGAGGTGTAAAACTTACATTTACCTGCAGAGTTTTAACAAATTGAGTCATTTCTTTCAAATAAGTAATCATTGGCTATATGTACCAGTGAAATAATAGTATTTTAAAGTGAATTTAAAATGGTATCAGCTCATTCTTTATAGTCCAATAGCTCTTGGTTGGATAAGAATATTGTCCTTAAGATTCCATCAAGGAGAACATAACTGTTTTAGTTTCTGAAGAGACGATCCTGGGAAAATAGCCAATTAATAAAGATGGGTCTCCATAGCAACTCCAAGTTGTGTTTTTTTTTTTTTTTGAAACGGAATTTTGCTCTTGTTGCCCAGGCTGGAGTGCAATGGCTAATTTTGTATTTTTAGTAGAGACAGGGTTTCTCGGAGTTGGTCAGGCTGGTCTCGAACTCCCAACCTCAGGTGATCTGCCCACCTTAGCCACCCAAAGTGCTGGGATTACAGGTGTGAGCCACCACACCCTGCCCAAGTTGTGTGTTTTAATTTAGAAAGTAGTCATGACAGTATCTAGTATGTAGTTCAGAACTGTACATTGCTCTGTTATTTTGGAACAGTGTGTCTTAAGTTTTCTTAATTATGTACAGGTTTCCATGTCATTTGTGTTCCTGACTAGAACTGGCAGACTTTCAAGAACTTTTTTTTTTTTTTTTTTTGAGTCTTAAGTCTTGCTCTGTGGCCTGGCTGGAGTGCAGTGGTGCAATCTCAGTTCACTGCAACCTCCGCCTCCCATGTTCAAGCAATTCTCCTGCTTTAGTCTCCCGAGTAGCTAGGATTACAGGCGCCCACCACCATGCCTGGCTAATTTTTGTATTTTTAGTAGGGACAGGGTTTCATGTTGGCCAGCCTGATCTCGAACTCCTGACCTCAGGTGATCTGCCTTCCTTGGCCTTCCAAAGTGCTGGAATTACAGGCATGAACTACTGCGCCTGGCCCCAAGATTTCTTTTTCAATTCCATTGTTTGAATTGTCTTTCTAGGTCCACTTTCATTTTGTGTTTTCCAAAGATATTCCATGGAGAAATAAATGGTATTCATCTATAAAATGATACAGAGGGGCCCCATACACCTAAACTTAAAACTGTTCGCGAAAACTTAATGTTTGATCTAGTAATGATGTCTGGAGGAAAATAGTAAATCTTTATGGGTCTGGAGCAGAAGTTTCTAGTTTCACATGTCAGATTTTTAGAACTTAAATTTATGGACCCTAGAAAGATATTTTGACACCCCACCTTCCTTCCTTTGTGGTTCTCCTTAAACTTATTTTTAGTTGCTTCTAATTCCATGTTCTTCCCTTTGCTCAGTCTTATCTTGATGCTGTTTGTCTTGCCCCCATCAATTCCATTATGCTTTTTATCCCATAACTGCTTTCTCCTGTTTATATTGTTGACCTTATTCATGGTGTCCAGCATTTCTTAAGTAATCAGTGGCAACTAAAAAGATGACTTTTCTTTCCACATTTACCTTATTTATTTATTTTTTTGAGATGGAGTTTTCATTCTTGTTGCCCAAGCTGCAGTGCAGTGGCATGATCTCAGCTCACTGCAACCTCTTCCCGAGTTCAAGCAATTCTGCCTCTGCCTCCTAAGTAGCTGGGATTACAGGGGCCCACCACCACACCCAGCTAATTTTTATATTTTTAGTAGAGATGGGGTTTCACTCTGTTGGCCAGGCTGGTCTCAAACTCCTGACCTCAAGTGATCCTCCTGCCTCGGCCTCCCAAAGTGCTGGGATTAAAGGTGTGAGCCACTGCTTCCGGCCTCCTAATTTGTTGTTAAAAATATTCCAAAGGAATAGGTGCTGACCTGTTGATACCGCCTAGCTGCTAAGGAGAATTTTATTAGCAATTTTAGTGTCATGTACTAGGTTTGAGAATGAAAATGCTATGAGTCGTAGAACTTGCCAATAATGACTTCCATTTAGCAGTATTTTATGGTAAAAGAGTAAGGTAGTTTTTAGGATTTAGAAAAAGAATATATAGCCATTTGTGTGCTGTAGCTTGTCTTGAAGATAACTCTAGATATTTTGCTCTAAATGGTTGCTGCAAATTCAGTCTATGCCTCATAAGCCAAATAGGAAGGCATATGATTAAAACTGGAATATGCAACTGATAATACAAGTGAAGGTTGGACTTTTTTTTTTCTTTAATGAACTATAAATTGTGTTGGCAAGACAATGTCAGATATTATGTGTACCTTGGATAAAATATTAACTTGCTGGTTTGATAAGAGATGGCCAGATCTAAGTAGCTTAAGACTATAAGTAGACAAGTACTTGACTGATATATGGAAGGCCTTTACCTACCTGGTATGAAAGCAACTCAGGTTAGCCAAGTATCTAGATTGAGCTTAGCAATGTAGTTGTAGAATATTGAATCTGAGGAAATTTCTTGAGTTATCAGCTTCAAGACTGTTTATATCCCTGAACTGAAATAAATTGAGCTTGAGGCTGTTGCAGTTAGCTGTTTGCTACTTGTGCGGTTGAGATCTTGGCCAAGTTAAATTGGACCCTTCACTGCATAACATTGTTGATCACATGTTCCCAGTATTAGAGCATTTGAGGGCACAGTGTGGCTTAGATGACATAGTTGCATCATATTAGATGTAAAAAGCAATGCAGGCAATAGTATTAAAAATTCTTCAGCTCTTTAGCTGACAATATCAAGTGTTGGCAAGGATGTGGAACAGCTGGAGCTGTAATACTTTTATGGTAGGAATGCAAAATGACAAAATCACTCTGAAAAATGGTTTAGCTATTTTATTTTGTAAGAACAAAATAAACCCTTCATTTGCCATATGATTAGGCAGCCCATTCCCACTCCTAGGTATTTATCCAAGAGAAATGAGAACATGTCCACCAAAGACTGGTACTTGAATATTCGTAATAGTCCCATATTGGAAACAGTCTAAATGTCCATTAACAGGAGAAAGGCTAGCTGTGTGTGTATATATACATACATACGATGGAATACTCACCAATAAAAAGGAATTTCTGATTCATGCAACATATATGAATCTCAAAAGCATTTTGCTGAGTGAAAGTAGTTCAGACATAAAAGTCTATACTCTTTATGATTCCATTTATGTGAAATTCTAGAGAAGGCAAAACTATGTAGTAATAGCAGATGAGTGTTGGTGGACTGTATGGGGGGAGTGGTGATAGTGGTGGTGAATTAACTGCAGAGGAGCCCAAGAGAAGTTTTTGGAGTGATAAAAAGTTATTTATCATAGTTACGTTAGTTCCAAAACTACATGTATGTACTTGTCAGAACTCAAATGAATTGTACATTTAAATTGGTGAATTTTGTCATTTGTAAATTATACCTTAAAATTGTTAGTGATGTCCCTAAGTATCTGATGGTATGGAGTTTTACAAAGATAAATTTTTGTAAGTTTTACTGTTTCTTAATTCTGGGTTAGCTTTCATTTGAGGTTATCAAATGAACAAATTGAGGTTGTTATTATACAAGCATTCTTTTGGTACATTTTAGTTGTGCTTTGGTTGACATGTGAAGCAGAAGTAAGACTAAATCTGAGAACAGCTATGTGGTGATGAAAGAACGTATATAAGTCACACAACAGATAAATATTAAGGTCAAGTTACTCCAAACTAGTACCTCCTAAAATCTCTGGTTATAAATAAATTTTATGATGTTTTGAATGGCACTTTTGATCAGGATAATGGTAGCTTTGGACAGAAAGTGATGAATGTGAGTGAAGCTTACTCTCTCTCAGCAAAATATAATGGCTGGGCACAGTGGTTCACACTTATAATCCTAGCACTTTGGGAGACCGAGGAGGGTGGATCACCTGAGGTCAAGAGTTTGAGACCGGCTTGACCAATGTGGTGAAACCCTGTCTCTACCAAAAATACAATTTAGCTGGGCATGGTGGCTCGAGCCTATAGTCCCAGCTACTCGGGAGGCTGACGCAGGAGAATTGCTTGAACCTGGGAGACGGAGGTTGCAGTGAGCCGAGATCACGCCACTGCACTCCAGCCTGGGTGACAGAGCGAGACTCCGTCTCAAAAAAGAAAAGAAAAACCCTTTAGATTGTTGTTACTGAAAAGAGGTCTGTTATTAAAAAATGAGGATATTTGTGTTTATCCTGGTTGATACTGGATGTTACATTAGTTTTATTGGGTACCTCTGGTGAATATTAGGAAACCCATTTATATCAAGGTATGCTTACCATTCAGTAGATAACTGTTTCATGCCAACACTGATAATTTAATAATTTAACCACTGTCACTTGATTGGAATAACTTTGTTTTCAAATTACAAAGTAGTTCAAATAAATGGAAAAGAACTGAAAATGACCATAACCCGTATTAAACAAATGTTAACAAATGAAAAATGTTAAATACAGCTAAAGCACCCCGACATAACCATCCTGAAATTAATCATTATAGACCTGTTTATGTACACATGAATGGGTGATTTTGTACTTAAACCACACATTCGTGTATATATAAACAGGTCTTTTTATACAACAAAATTTACGTAAATGGTATCTTTAACTGGATATGTCTTGCCACTTTTTTTTCAGTTTAAATAATGAAACAGGCAGTATCTAAAATGTTTAAGGAACTTATTTGTCCTCCCAGAGTCTCTCAAAAATTCTAAAAGTTCTTCTCCTAGGGAAATAAAGTGAGAAAAGAGGTAAGTGACAAGATTTTGTAGATATGGTGGTTATCTACGAAAACCACCAGTATTAAATTTTAAAAAGAATTATTGTATGTAAATCTTTAGCTTTCTTTTTTGTGTGTCATAAAGACAGGGTCCCTCTATGTTGCCCAGGCTAGTCTCGAACTCTTGGCCTCTAGTGATCCTCCCACCTTGACCTCCCAAAGTACCAAGGTTACAGGTGTTGAGCCACCACACTTGACCAATATTTAACAGTTCTTAAATTAATGCATCATTGTAGAATTGAATGTTAAGGCTACACTCCACTCTATCAGTCTTTTTATTGCCACCTAAACATTTCATTTTTGTTTAATCTTGCTTTGGATTTTGGTTAGTAAACTTCTAGGGATGTAGTTTCACATTGATAACCTGTTAACTTGGGAGCTATGGAGTATGGAGGTGTAGTGAGGAAGTCTGGAAGGGGAGTGGAAACCCCTAGGCAGGGATTTTCTGGAGGGGCCAGATGGTAATTATTTTGAGTTAGAAATCTTTCTGAAATGAATCATACTGGCCTAAAGGATATGCCAGATATCATTTTACTCATTTGTGTGATTGTGGTTCAAGATAATTGCACTGTGGTATAGTGGTTCTTATTTATTGAGGACCTGTCATGTACCAATCACTTTACGTGGTCTCCCCTCACCCCACCCTCCAGCCCCAAGATTCAGAATGCTGTAGTATTCTTAGGTTTTATTGAGCTTAAAATAATTGGCCATGGCCATTTAATGTATGATGACTTTTTTAGTTCCCATCTACTTTGTCATTTTGTTGACCTATTATCACTTCAGACTGTTGTGTGCTTGAATATACATAATCCCCCAAGCCCCTTCTTATTTATGGGCTTGGAAAAGGCATAAAGGCAGTAAAGGCAGTTGGAAAAGCCTGTTAGTGTAATAGTTCTATGTGATGAATAAATGAGCTTTGAGTTTGGAACTCTTAAGAATCTGAGTAAAATAGGTGTTTTGGTTCACAGACTCCTTGACCATTATTTTGATTGAAAAACTTTATTTTTGCTAGTCAGTGCTCAGCAAGAATATTGAACAGCTGAATTCCAGTTGGTGTCTATGTGCTAAGTGAATGTCCCCATTTATGCTGAAATGAGTTCCTACCAAAATGTCAGTTTTCTGGATATTATTTGAAAGGAGTATTTTGGGTAGATTGGTCTACTAAATAATGTTGGAAAGCCACCCTCTTTTTTAATGTGAAAGTTTTTATCTTGCCAAATTTTAACTTTTTTATTTTAGAACAAATTCTGTACAACATAAAACAAGAGTATAAACGAATGCAGAAGAGAAGACATTTAGAAACGAGTTTCCAACAGACAGATCCGTGTTGTACTTCTGATGCACAGCCACATGCATTTCTCCTCAGTGGACCAGCTTCACCAGGTAATAACATTTCTTGTCATTTACAAAGTTTATTATTTAGAGTGGGAAAAGTCTAATCCAAGTTGTCTTTAGTCATTTAAGCTACTGTATCTCTGAGTTTTAAAAAAAACATTTATACAAGTAATGCATGACATCTTAAAAATTAATATGGTACAAAATAAGGAATTACCACCGGATTCCCGCTAACCAGAGACAACCACCTGCATATAATATCCCCAAAGTGGACATCCTGTAAGTACTATGATTTGTAGCCTTTATTTTAAAAAATTAACAATAGGCCAGGCACGTTGGCTCATGCCTGTAATCCCAGCACTTGGGGAGGCCGAGCGAGGTAGACAGGTCACTTGAGGTCAGGAGTTTGAGACCAGCCTGGCCAACATGGCAAAACTCTGTCTCTACTGGAAATAGAAAAATTAGCTGGGCGTGGTGGCACGCGCCTGTAGTCCCAGCCCCTCGGGAGCCTGAGGCATGAGAATCACTTGAACCCAGGAGGCAGAGGTTGCAGTGAGCTGAGATCGTGCCACTGCACTCCAGCTTGGGCAACAGAGTGAGACTTTGTCTCAAAAAAAAATAATAATAATAATACTATATGCTCCTTTGTTAGGTATAGATGTACCTTGTCATAACTGAACACTTAATGATAGATAATTCAGCTTAGAAGTTTTGCTGGTATAGTATTTTAAGAAATATCCCTGTATACATACCCTGCCTTACACACTTGTCTTATTGGGATAGATTTCTAAGGGTGGATTATTATTATTTTTTGATCCTGTATCTGTTTTTACCTACCTTTTGTTGGGGGGAATGTTTGCAAATAACCTTCCTTTTTTTTAAAAAAAAAAAGGGGGGGGGGCAGGGAATAAGGGGTACTTGAAGCAAAGAGAAAGTTGAAGGTTTTGCTGAAAGAGAGCCATCAATAGTGGCTCTTACCTTTAGTAAAGTTCTCAGCAAAATAGCTTTTCTTGTGACAACAGTTGCCTTTGTTCAACGCTTTCTCTCCTCCCCCTAGCAAGGGAAGGAAAACCTGGCACAATAAAAAAATTTGCGGCCGGGCGCGGTGGCTCATGCCTGTAATCCCAGCACTTTGGGAGGCCGAGGCAGGCTTATCACGAGGTCAGGATGTCGAGAACATCCTGGCTAACACGGTGAAACCCCGTCTCTACTAAAATCCAAAAAATTAGCTGGGCATGGTGGCAGGCGCCTGTAGTCTCAGCTACTGAGGTAGGAGAATGGCATGAACCCAGGAGGCAGAGCTTGCAGTGAGCAGAGATCGTGCCATTGCACTCCAGCCTGGGCGACAGAACAAGACTCAAAAAAAAAAAGAAAAAAATAATCAAAGACCATAACATAGTCAAATAAAATTAGATTAGGAAACATGAACTTGTTCAAAACTAAATACTGCCATGCCCATTGTGGGGGCCAGGTATTAGTGGTTGAAACATAGAGGTGAGGGTTGGGGACTAGACTATATTAGCAGGAAACCAAGATCATTATTTCCTTACTCACTTTACTTAGAAGATCAGTTAACTGGCATTCTTAAGTAACAAAGCTGGGAATGTGAAAGTAAATTAAGATGGCCTTGGATAATTATGGAATAAAGCTGGTGTGCTTTGTTATTGTGGTATGCACAGTTCTAATAAGCATAGTTAACTAGCTCCTGCCGTGCAGGTTATAAGGAGCAAGTTAAGAGAGTAAGTAATATTGGTGGTACCAGGGCAAATTCACAGAGCGAGATGAAGAAACAATTGGTAACAAATGAAGGTGCACTTGAATATGTATAAAATACTTTTAGCAGTATTACAGTAGATGTTATTACTACAAAATATTTTCTCTTTTATAAAAAAAATCCTAATAGGTATAAAAATGCTGAAGGAATATTTGAAATTGACAGATGCTGATGTTGCAGCTGCTTTGGGATTCTTAGTGTGATGACAGTGTAGTTCTATGGTATAGAGTTTTGAGTATAGCATTATCAGCTCAATGCTTGAGCTTATTTTTCCATGCGAATTGTTGTTAACTTAATGGGAATTAGTGGTCAATGTGTTCAGAAATCTTTAGAATCATTTATGCTTCTCCAGCAAAGTAGATTTCAGAATGTCTTTTTTGTTTTGTTTTGTTTTTGAGACAGGGTCTCACTCCATTGCCCAGGCTGGAGTACAGTGGTGAGATCTTGGCTCACTGCAACCTCCACCTCAGTCTAGCCTGTAGCTAGAACTACAGGCACGTGCCACCACTCCCAGCCAATCTTTGTATTTTTACTAGAGACGTGGTTTGCCATGTTGCACAGGCTGGCCTTTATCTCAAGGGTTCCACCTGCTTCAGCCTCCCAAAAAGTACTGGGATTACAGGTATGAGCCACCACACAAGCTAGGTTCCAGAATGTTTTTTAATCTTTTTAAAAAAGGATTCATGCTGTACCTTCTTTTTTTAAACATAAAAATTTATTGTGCCAACATGAAATTTCTTTTTTTTTTTTTCCTGAGATGAAGTTTCACTCTTGTTGCCTAGGCTGGCGTGCAACGGCATGATCTCAGCTCACTGCAACCTCCGCCTCCTGGGTTCAAGCGATTCTCCTGCCTCAGCCTCCTAAGTAGCTGGGATTACAGGCATGTGCCACCACGCCTGGCTAATTTTGTATTTTTAGTAGCGACGAAGTTTCTCCATGTTGGTCAGGCTGGTCTTGAACTTCTGACCTCAGGTGATCCGCCTGCCTCGGCCTCCCAAAGTGCTGGTATTACAGGCGTGAGCCACCATGCCCGGCATATTTTCTTTTTCAGTAAAGGAAAACCCCTTTCTAAAGGTGTGAAATGATGGTAGAATAATTACCAGTTCATTGTGTGTAGGCTATTAAGATATTAATGGTATGGCTTTGAAGACTAAGTGTCTTTTTACAGGCATAATGATTTGTTATTCTGGGACTAAATAAAATTAAGTTTAGACCTGAGGCGTTCTTCATTCCTAGTGTAGGAAAGTAATTTAGTCACTAAAATACTTCATGGTATGGTATTTTCCAGAAAGGAGATAAGATGTTTTGTAATGGGACCCATCATTGTAATGTTTAAGTTTTGTTTATGTCTTTTTTAAATTTAATTTTTAATTTTTTGTTTTTATTTTTTTGAGATGGAGTTTCACTCTTTTTTGCCCAGGCTGGAGTGCAATGGCACGATCTCGGCTCACTGCAACCTCCGCCTCCCGGGTTCAAGTGATTCTCCTGCCTCAGCCTCCCGAGTAGCTGGGATTACAGGTGCCTGCCACCATGCCTGGCTAATTTTTTTTATGTATTTTTAGTAGAGGCAGGGTTTCACCATGTTGGCCAGGCTGGTTTCAAACTCCTGACCTCAGGTGATCCGCCCACCTTGGCCTCCCAAAGTGTTGGGATTACAGGCGTGAGCACCACGCCCAACCTTTCTTATGTCTTAAAGTTTTTTCTACTCACCTTTCGTCTTTTTTATCTTAATTACATTTTGCCGTGTTTTTCCAGCGTCACCAGCTGATAGAATTATTATTTTGGTTGTTTTAAGACTTGTGAAATGCTGTGCTTAAAATCTGATTTTAAAATGCTTTTATATCAAGATTGAAGAGATCCAAATGAAACCTCTTCATTTAGAAACTGCTTTATATCATGGCTCTAAACCAGGTGCTATTTTTTGTCCTCATTGTACATAGGGACTTCATCTGCAGCATCCTCACCATTAAAAAAAGAACAGCCTTTATTTACTCTACGGCAGGTTGGGATGATCTGTGAACGTTTATTGAAAGAACGTGAAGAGAAAGTTCGAGAAGAATATGAAGAAATATTGAACACAAAACTTGCAGGTATGAGGTGTGTTTATTAGAGTTTCCGAGGAACTCAGTTGTGCGAAATGCATTTTCCACGTGTACTTTAATTTCACTTTCTATACACTAGTGCGGTATATTCTCTGAGAATGAGAAAATTTCAGTTCAGGAAAGAAAATTAACCTTATAGCTCATGGCCCGCCTTGGTAACCTCAGGAAAAGGGTATTGGCTAGCCGTGTAGATCAGCAGTAATATTAGTAGGTACCCTGTACTAAAAACTGATGTTAGTAGTTTACCTCAATTTAGCTGTGGATTTTTTGACTTTATATTTTTCATAACTTTGCCATCAATCTAGACATTTAAAATATCTAATTGGCTGTCACTGTGTAAGTCATTTGAGTATCAAACTGCAGTCTTGTTTTAGTTATCAAAAAAATTCAGTAAAATTTGATAATTTAAGTAAATAAAATTTATTATGTATGGTAACATAAACAGAATGTTTAGCCACAGATTTACTGTTTATATAGATATGTAAGCTTTTTGATTCTTAAGGAGTTAATATAGAGGTGTTAATGTAGAGAAGATAATTTGCTTAGATATATAACAACTTTTTCTGTGATACTTGATCAGGTTTTAGGTAGTGTTTTGTTGTTAGCTTTTGTTATCCTCTTCTCATTGCAGTCAGTTGCCATTCATAGACCACATACAATAACTTTCAGGGTAAAAAGGTCTTTTTATTGAAAGTCCTTTGTTTTTAATTTTTTTTTTTTTTTTTTTTTCCTGAGACGGAATCTCACTCTGTCACCCAGGCTGGAGTGCAGAGGCGCAGTCTTGGCTCACTGCAAGCTCTACCTTCCGGGTTCACGCCATTCTCCTGCCTCAGCTTCCTGTGTAGCTGGGACTACAGGCACCTGCCACCATGCCCGGCTAATTTTCTTGTATTTTTAGTAGAGACAGGGTTTCACCGTGTTAGCCAGGATGGTCTTGATCTCCTGACCTCGTGATCTGCCCACCTCGGCCTTTCAAAGTGCTGGGATTACAGGCGTAAGCCACCATGCCCGGCCAATTTTTTTTTTTTTTTTTTTTATAAGACGGAGTCTCACTTTGTCGCCCAGGCTGGAGTGCAGTGGCACGATCTTGGCTCACTGCAACCTCTGCCTCCCGGGCTCAAGCGATTCTCCTGCCTTAACCTCCCGAGTAGCTAGGACTACAGGTGTGTGCCACCATGCCCAGCTATGCCCAGCTATGTTCTTTGTATTTTTAGTAGAGATGGGGTTTCACCGTGTTAGCCAGGATGGCTTTGATCTCCTGACCTCATGATCTGCCCTACTCGGCGTCCCAAAGTGCTGGGATTACAGGTGTGAGCCACCGCGCCCGGCCTTGTTGTTTTTTTTTTTTTTTTTTTTTTGTCGCCCAGGCTGGAGTGCCATGGCGCGATCTTGGCTCACTGCAAGCTCCACCTCCTGGGTTCACGCCATTCTCCTGCCTCAGCCTCCTGAGTAGTTGGGACTACAGGCGCCTGCCACCATGCCCGGCTAATTTTTTTGTATTTTTAGTAGAGACGGGGTTTCACGGTGTTAGCCAGGATGGTCTCGATCTTCTGACCTTGTGATCCGTCCATCTCGGCCTCCCAAAGTGCTCAGATTACAGGCATGAGCCACTGCACCTGGTCCCAGCCTTGTTTTTAATTGTTAGGAAATAAATAAATCTCACCTAGCCTTTATGTCAGGTCATGTGATTGGATTAAAACCTAGGTTTCCTTACTAATAAGTTGCATGCTGTTTTTATTTGATACACTATTAGTACTACTGAGGTTATGTAAATGATTTTGTCAACTTAGAAGTGTTTTACTGTATATTTTGTATTTTCAGTTTATCTGGCTCTAATATTAAGGCATTTTACAAATGTAATTGACATGTACCTTTATTTATAGAACAATATGATGCGTTTGTGAAGTTTACGCATGATCAGATAATGCGACGATATGGAGAACAGCCTGCTAGTTGTAAGTATTTCACCTTTGAAGTTATAAACTGAAAATAAGACTGTCTTTTAAGGAGAAGACATTATAATTATTTTCATACTCAAAAAGAGAATTTAACAAAATTACTGAGAATGTATGGAGGAAATAGGCAGCATAACTTTGCAAGTCTTTTGGTTACTTAAATACCTAGGGGCAAAACTGGGAATCAAGATCTAGTATTCGTTTGGATTTTGACCTGTATTTTGCACTAATTTTCTTTTTCTCACCCTTTAGATGTTTCATGAGTCACGTATCCTGCATTTGTGGGCTGCCTTGTTCCTTGTTGAGTTGTTGCAAGAGGTCCCAATTATGACATGCAGCAATGCCAATACCCCTTCTGTGAATACAGGTTATTTCAAGCTTTCGTCAGTGGCAACCACTCTTAGGCAGCAGCAACTGGTTTTGGAAATTTCCCTGATGTCAGTACCACCTGGATGTGGACCTTTGCTACCTGTATTAATACCAGTGGCCTCATTTTGCTGTATCATTACAATTTGGCTTCTTATATTAATGTTTGAAAAGAATTAAAGCTGGTATTCTAGAACATGCCCTTCACTGGTTGTGTAAATAAAACTGTAGAATGACACTTCAGATGAAGTTAGTGTGATTTTAATTGTGCACTACAACCGAGCTGTAACCAGTTACTAATTTTAGAATGTAATCCCAGGACAATATTAAGCAAATAGCCTGCAGTGCTTCCTGTGAAATAGTGAAGGAGGAGGGCATTTCTGTATTCCAGGACTTCTTGGGGTTTCAGAATGGGTTTATATGATTTTTTTTTTTTTTTGGTAGTTTTATTTATTCTATCAGTCTTTTTAACAAATGTTTATTGCTGCATTTTTTTTCCCAGTGTATCATTGTTTTACTGCCCTTGTAGTACTGGAATTTAGTTGGAAGAATAAAACATTTACTTCTATTCCGCTTGTTTCTTAATGTACAGATGGGGGTAGTATTTGAATAAAGTCGGTGTTTTAAAATGTAAGCATTTTCCAGGAATCAGTGAAGTTAATTTTCTAAGATTTGAGTGCTATTTCAAAAAACTGAGTTCTGATTCTAAATTCCTTCTTCTGCCGGGCGTGGTGGCTCACGCCTGTAATCCCAGCACTTTGGGAGGCCAAGGTGGGAGGATCACGAGGTCAGGAGATAGAGACTATCCTGGCTAATACGGTGAAACCCCATCTCTACTAATAAAAAATATATATATATATATAAAAATTCCTTCTTCTGTAACTTACTGCCTGATAGAATGTTACAGGTATTTTAATTGCTACAGAATTACCTCAGATATCAGTAGAATCCAGTTTTTTCTTTTAAGAACTTGATATGCAAAAGCATGATTCAGCAAATTTGACTCCCTTTCCATACATGGTTTCCAGACATAGCTTTCTTATAATGAAGTAAGCAAAAACATGCTTCAGTGAATTCATTTGTTGAATTCTAGTAGCATATTTCCAAGATTTAAGACAATGTTAAATACACATTTATAACTGACCAAGTTAGTAGAAGAAAAAGGAATTTTTTTTTTTTTTTGAGACAGAGTTTTGCTCTTGTTGCCCAAGCTAGAGTGCAGTGGCACGATCTCGGCTCACTGCAACCTCTGCCTCCCAGGTTCAAGCGATTCTCCTGCCTCAGCCTCCTGAGTTGCTGGGATTACAGGAATGTGCCACCACGTCCGGCTAATTTTTCGTATTTTTAGTAGAGACAGGGTTTCACCATTTTGGCCAGGCTGGTCTCAAACTCCTGACATCAGGTGTTCCGCCCACCTCGGCCTTCCAAAATGCTGGGATTACAGGCATGAGCCACTGCGCCCAGCCAGATCTTTTTTTTATTTTTAGCTTTGGTAATTACATTTCACCAATTCTCTTGTTTAAAACAAGCCTAGAAACTGGTTTAAACAAGGTGCCCAGGCAATTTATATGCCAATTAGTGGTTGAGAAACATTGGTATAGCACAGGGTGGCAATAAGGTGCATAATTCTATGCCCTCCCCCCTACTTTTTTTTTGAGATGGAGTCTTGCTCTGTCGCCAGGCTGGAGTGCAGTGCCGCCATCTCGGCTCACTGCACCCTCCGCCTCCCGGGTTCAAGTGATTCTCCTGCCTCAGCCTCCCGAGTAGCTGGGACTACCGGCACGCACCACCACGCCCAGCTAATTTTTGTATTTAAAGAGATGGGGTTTCACCATGTTGGCCAGGATGGTCTTGATCTCTTGACCTCATGATCTGCCCGCCTCAGCCTCCCAAAGTGCTGTGATTACAGGCGTGAGGCACCGCGCCCGGCCGATTCTACCCCCTTTTAATGGTCTAGAACAGAGATTCTCAAATTCAGCATTACTGGCAGGTTGGGCCAGATCATTCTTTGTTGTGGTGGCTATTGCTGTGCATTATAGGATATTTAGCCACATCTCTGGCGTCTACCACTAGAGGCCAGTTAAGCCCCCTCCCACAACTGTGATAACCAAAGTGTTTGCAGACATTGCCAAATGTCCCTGAGGGACAAAACAGTTCCCAGCTAAGAACCACTGGTTAGCAGGATAGCCTGTAGTCCCAGCTACTTGGGAGGCTGAGGCACGAGAATCGCTTGAACTCAGGAGGCAGAGGTTGCAGTGAGCTGAGATCGTGCCACTGCACTCCAGTCTGGGTGACAGAGTGAGGCTCTGTCTCAAAAAACAAAAAAAATATATATTTTTTGTTCCACAGCCAAATTTCTGCATGATCACTTATGCAAAAGTCCTAGCTTATGGGCTACTCTGACTTTAGATGGGTCCAGTAGTTGATTAGTCCAAATAACCAACCACACATGATTTCAATAGATTATTTTAGCTACCTAGGGATTCTGAATTCCCCAAATCCCTGAAATTGCTTGTAATAAGTATCTACAGAATTGTGTTAATAGTCATCTTATTCTTTTAGTAAAAGGCAGTACTGATACAGTACTGTACTATGATGTGTTTAGTAAATCTTTAACAAGTGCACATAGGTATAATCCTTTGTATTTTTGGAAAAATAGGCAATCTGAGAAAAATAAATATTGGAGGTTTAAACTACTAAAGCTGTCTTTGGCCTATGGCAAGAACTTGACACGCCCCTAAAGAAAATGGTAGAGTAGAAGGTTCTCAGGCTCTGCCTAGCCCCAGAGACTGCTTTAGACAATTGGTGGGAGGGGAGAACTTTTGGAATCTGTTTAATATGCTGCCTAGGTGATTCAAGCAGCTAGGGTTGGAAATGACTTGTTTTTGCCCTGTTTGGGTTCTCTTTACTCCCTTCAAACTCTTATAGTAATTGGTATTAAATGAATATTCTACAAAAGCACCTGAATAGTCTGACTATGTCTACTCATGGATACATGGCTCCCACAATTCTCTTGCTCCTGCATTTGCCCCAGGTAAGGAGCACAAGATGCAAACCCATGTCTCAGGCAAAGATACAGCTCCAGCAGTCCTCTCCTCTCTCTACTGCATCTATTTTCTTTCTCTACTAAATCATTTCCAAAAGCATAATAAGCATGTTATTAAAAAAATCTTTTGATCCTATATCCCTTGCTAGTGATTATTTTACTGCTCCCCTTTATAAAAGCAAAACTCAATTTTCTAAACTTTCTCCAGTTTATTACCCCCTCCTTTTTTTCCCCAACTTGTTTTATTAGGAAAAGAAATTCAAACAGAAAAGTTGACTTTCCCACTTAAAATACTTCCCTAATTTAACATCGAGTCCTTATTTCAAATTTTTCCATGTGTCTCTTTTTTAAATAGCTACCCTCATCCCCCAAACAGGATTCAATTAAGATTCTTACTTTCTGGAAATACTAGGCCTGTTGTCTTGTTGAGTTTTTCTTTGTAGTGTCATTAATTTTAACTTCTGAT
Organism: Pongo abelii; assembly: GCF_028885655.2. NCBI lineage: Eukaryota > Metazoa > Chordata > Mammalia > Primates > Hominidae > Pongo > Pongo abelii. Next base: position 88,400,043 of record NC_071990.2, on the reverse strand, counting down.
ATCCCTTTGAACTTCCTGTAAACTGAAACGTCAAGTTTTTGTAAGTTTCAGGTTACACTTGTGCAAGAGTGCAAGGTGATGCTATGGTCTCCATATTGCATCACAACAGTTACGGCTTTCCCAGGCTGTTAAGTTTGGACACTTGGTTAGGTCATCTGATAGGTGATTAGAGTTCGTCTCCACTGTTACTCTTAGTAAAACGCAGCAAAGATTTCCACATTGTTAAATCTAATCAGCAGCCAGCATTTGACCTTGAAGCACTCTACAGTTGGCTTGCAAAATACTACACTTGCTTGACGTTTCTCTTTTACTGGCTGCTCCTTCTCTGTCTTGCTGTTGGCCCAATCTTCATTTCCCTAAATTTTGCTAAAACATAGGTGTGCCCCCGAGCTTGACCTTGGGCTGCTTGCCTCCTCTCTTAGTACTCATCTTGGTGATCTCATCATAAGGACATCAGATTATATTAACCTCTCCATGTGACATCTTCAGTTAGGTATCTAGTAGACACCTCGAAATTTACGTCTAAAACTTATTTTTGCCTCTGAAATTTTTCCTCTCAGTCATCCTCAATCACTTAATGGCCACTCCATTCTTTGTTTCTAGGCAGAAACGGTCTTGGACTCCTCACATCCTTCATCTGATCTTAGTTCCACCTAAAATATTAACATCTCTACTGCTATTACCCTAATCCAAGACACTATCATAGCTTGCTTGGATTATTTCTGTGGTTTCCTAACCAGTCTTTGTTTTGCCTCATTTTGTCTCCTCTCTCCCATCCTATTCTACTCTCATAGCAACCAGACTGAGCCTTTAAAAGTCTAAGTCTTGTTTAGATGGCTTCCTAAGTAAAAGTAAAAGAAACTTCACAAAGGTCTGCGGAGCCCTAAATTACCTGCACTCTACCCCACCTCATTCAATTCCTATTGAATTCCTCCTGCTCACTCTACCTTGTCCACATTGGCCACTTTTGCTGTTTTTCCAGCATAGGATTTTTGTTACTGCTAGTGTCTGCCTAGCATGCTCTTCTCCCACAAAACTTCGTGGAAAATTTTTTCACCCCTTTTGACTTTTTGCACAAACGTCATCTCAATGAAGCCTGCTCTGACCACTTTTTAAAATTGCAGCCTGACATCCTGGTGCTCTGCCCTGCTGTTTGTTTTACTTCCTCTGCTAAAGGCAGTGAAAGCAGGGATCTTTGCTCACTGGCATACAGTGCCTGGCACATGGCACGTGCTTGGTACTTTTTGAATGTATTCAGGGTTTTCAGATCAGTATTTCATTAAATGAAAGATTTAGTAAAGCAGAATACTTCCTTTGTAAGATATTTTGGTAGAGGTTTCCTGAATTACAGAATGGACACAGAATTGAACTGGCATTTCATAGGCTGTCTTGAGGGTTTTGTGCTCCATTAATGATTACCACAAAGGAGCTTCATGTTTTAATTTTATAGTTCTTTTGTGTATTCATTGTGAAAACAGGGCAGTTTTTGACTGGGCACGGTGGTTCATGCCTGTAATCCCAGCACTTTGGGAAGCCTACGTGGGTGGATCGCTTGAGCCCAGGAGTTCAAGACCAGCCTGGCCGACATGGCAAAACCCCATCTCTACTAAAAATACAAAAATTAGCCGGGCGTGGTGGCACACACCTGTGGTCCCAGCTACTTGGGAGGCTGAGGCAGGCGAATGGCTTGAACCCAGGAGGCAGAGGTTGCAGCGAGCCCAAATCGTGTCACTGCACTCCAGTCTGGGTGACAGAGCGAGACTCTGTCTCAAAAAAGAAAAAATAGGGCAGTTGCCATCCTGCTGCTTTCTTACATAATCTTTAGTGAGGAAAGTCAAAGTGGTTCAGTGCTTGACATGCGTTTATGTTGGATAAATTCAACTTAGTGCCCAGCAAAAGAAAAGTAAGGCATGGCTACTTACTCTACTCAGTGAATCTGTGCCTTATATATTAATCTGCTGGTCTGTGTGAGGCCAGTTCCTCTGTACCTTACAGTGTAAAAAGCATCTTGCTGTATGAGTGTTGTTCAAAGTAATGGTTTCTAAACACTGACAATTTTATCTGGTGCTCATATGCATCATTTGAAACCACATTGTACATAGTGATGGTGTCCTTGTATTGGAAGACCTTCCCTGTTGCCAACTTCCTTACCTTAAATAGATGGAAAAATCATTAAAATCACCTATTCTTTCCCTAGATTTGTACCAACCATTGTTTAAAAAGTGAAACACATGGTTGGAGGCAAGACTAGAAGAATGACTAGAATATTGGGAAAAAATATTGAGCTAATTGCTATGAAGGAAATCATGGAATCTCAGTGACTTAACATGAGAAATTTATTCTTTGATCATATTCATTTGGTGGGCTGTGTTCCACACCCTCACTCAAAGACCCTTAGAATGAGAGGCTCTGTCTTTAATACATGGATTCCAAGGTGTCAAGGCTTCTATTTGTCCAGTTGCTTTCTATGGTAGCAGTGGTACTTGTGTTTGCATATAATAAATTCCTTAACATTCAAGCTGACAGTCCTGTGTACATATGTACAGGTGTTTACATTCTGTTGAATAAGAAATCCTGGCACCTTTTAAATGATGAAAAGATACCTAATCTAACTTAACTACCTACGCTGGTCATTGTCTTTCCCAAAGCTCTGCAGGGCTAGGTGCTTTCTGCTCTGACTTGCAGTTGAATTATGGTACCTTGGGGTTTCCCCTTCTTTTTAGCCTTGGCAACATTTTGACTTTTTTTTTTTTTTTGAGATATATTTCATCTAGCTTTTGTTTTGTTTTGTTTTTGAGATGGAGTTTTGCTCTTTTTGCCCAGGCTGGAGTGCAATGGTGCAATCTCGGCTCACTACAACCTCCACCTTCTGGGTTTAAGCGATTCGCCTGCCTCAGCCTTCCATGTAGCTGGGCTTACAGGCGTGTGCCACCATGCCCACCTAATTTTGTATTTTTATTTTTTTGACACAGAGTCTCGCTCTGTCGCCCAGGCTGGAATGCAATGGTACAATCTCGGCTCACTGCAACCTCCGCCTCCCAGGTTCAAGTGATTCTCCTGCCTCAGCCTCCTGAGTAGCTGGGATTACAGGCATCCACCAACACACCAGCTAATTTTTGTATTTTTAGTAGAGATGGAGTTTCACCAGGTTGGCCAGGCTGGTCTCAAACTCCTGACCTCACGTGATCTGCCCGCCTCAGCCTCCCAAAGTGCTGGGATTACAGGCACAAGCTGCTGTACCCAGCTCATCTAGCATTTTTATGTGCTTTAAGCAGGGAGTGAGGTGGGGAGGTTGAGCAGCTACCCATTAATGTCATCTCAGCCCACCATGCTGCCAGAGGTCTAAGGTGTTCTTTATTCTAAGCTCATATTAATACCTCCTTTTACATTCCTGAATGAAGGAGGTTTGATTATGCAGGCTGAATATCCCAAATCCTAAATCTGAAGTGCTCCAAAATCTGAAACTTTTTGCATACTGACATGCTCAAAGGAAATGCTCACTGGAGCATTTTGGGTTTTGGATGCTGAACTGAACTTGTTAAGTATAATGCAAATATTCCAAAATCTAAAATCCAAAACACTTCTGTTTCCAAGCATTTTGGATAACGGATACTCATAAAACTCTTCAAAGCCTGTGAGCACACACACGGGCACACACAATAATCCTGCAATGAGATAGTTCTAAGGTTTGCAAACCAAGTTTTTTCTGGACATGGACTTTCCCCCCATATCTGCATGGTAATTTTGTATGTTAGTGAGTAGTCTTAAAGTCCCAGAATTCTCTTGGGAGTAGAGCATTAAATAATGAACTTTAGCTATCTTTGTTTCATTATGTCTTGCTGAGTTTCTGCCATAGAAGAGATAGAGATGTCATTTCATCTGGGCCTTACTTTCCTCATCTGAGTTGTATTTGTTTGGGATGTGATTTGTAGAGGCCTTACTGGCTCCATGACAGGTCATCCCAAAGTAGAATATTTACTGCCTAAATAAAGCCAAACAGTTTGGGACTTTTTTTTTGACACAGAGTCTCACTCTGTCACCCAGGCTGGAGTGCAGTGGCCGATCTTGGCTCACTGCAACCTCCACCTCCCGGGTTCGAGCAATTCCCCTGCCTCAGCCTCCTGAGTATCTGGGACTACAGGCATGTGCCACCACACCTGGCTGATTTTTTGTATTTCTTAGGAGAGATGGGGTTTCACCTTGTTGGCCAGGATGGTCTCGATCTCCTGCCCTCGTGATCCACCCGCCTTGGCCTCTCAAAGTGCTGGGATTACAGGTGTGAGCCACCACGCCTGGCCTTTTTTTTTCCTTTTGTTTAAAGTTGTAAGACTACAGGAAATGGAGAGGCAGAGACAGTTTTGGAACCTATGTAGTCACCAGGAGAAACAACCTGTAAGATATTCATGTTACTTACTGCCTACTACACTAAAGTGAGGAATACCAATGCAGGAAATTGGGAGAGGAGGAATGAGGATTGCTAAAGCAACTGCAAATAATTCATACTCTTGGATAATGGAATTTATTACATTTATGTACTCTAAGTTCAAGAATGATTTACTCACAATTTAGTAATGATTTTGTGGAAAGTACAGTAAAATGTGTGACCAGTTTTAGTTACATATTATTTGTTGGATTCTAAAGTACTCCACAGGTGTTTTGATACATGCCTGTTTGGGGTTAGCAATGTACTTTTCTGGTTAAACATCAATGGGGATTACACATTTATCTTCTCAACAAAAACAGGCTCCTCTAGTGTACGTGAATATGACTGGTCACCTTTTTCTCTTAAGCTAAATGTGATAGTTCTGGCTTCGCTTATTTGCTTTCTAGCAGCCTCCCCATGTTAGTCTTGCCACATGGTCAGTCTTCTGTTTGGTAGGTTTTATAAATCCTAAAAGTTCTAGTTCAGAAACAGCTCTAATAAACCGAGCACTGGAGGCTTTAATTAAGGAAACTGGCCGTGCTGTATTTTTGACAAAAAGGGATTAAAATCTCAATGTTAAAATACTAGTTGGTAAAATGAAGTAGACAGTTCAGATATAAACTCCTAAATTAAACTATAACTGTTACTGAAAAACATTAATTAGAATCCACTATCAATAAAACTTAAATGGAAAGTACTTAATGCTTCCTAAATCTAATGTTCTACATAGTATGGAAATTGCTCCCTGCCCCCACTTCTAAACGTACATTAGAAAAATAGAGAATTCAGACCAGGTCAGGGGCTCACACCTGTAATCCCAGCACTTTAGGAGGCCGAGGCAGGCAGATCACCTAAGGTCAGGAGTTCAAGACCAGCCTGGCCAACATGGTGAAATCCCATCTCTCCTAAAAATACAAAAATTAGCCAGGCATGGTGGTAGGCACCTGTAATCCCAGCTGTTTGGGAAGCTGAGGCAGGAGAATCGCTTGAACCCGGGAAATGGGGGTTGCGGTGAGCTGAGATCGCGCCACTGCACTCCAGCTTGGGCAACAATAGCAAAACTCTGTCTCAAAAAAAAAAAAAAAAAAAGAATTAGGCCGGGTGGGGTGGCTCACACCTATAATCCTAGCACTTTGGGAGGCCAAGGCGGGCAGATCACAAGGTCAGGAGTTCGAGACCAGCCTGGCCAACATGGTGAAACCCCGTCTCTACTAAAACTACAAAAATTAGCTGGGCGTGGTGGCGGGCACCTGTAATCCCAGCTACTTGGGAGGCTGAGGCAGGAGAATCGCTTGAACCCAGGAGGTGGACGTTGCAGTGAGCCAAGATCGCACTACTGCACTCCAGCCTGGGCGATACAGTGAGACTCTGTCTCAAAAAAAAAAAAAAACAAAAACAAAAAAAAACAAACAGAATTCAATAATGGCAGTTTCATTTTTGGTAAATTTTAAAATATAATCTTGATATAAATTTGATACCAAAAGTTTTAGGTTTGGTCTCATTTTGGATTAAATTCAAAATAAAGATTCTGAAATTTTATTCTAGCACCATATGGTTAATATTAACAAGTAATACGGTTGTTTGGAGTATGCCTTTATAAATATCTAGTGTAGATCTGGAGAAATTATAAACTTATATTTTATATGTAGTTGGACATTGTAGAAATGGTTTTAAAAGGATACTGGATAATTTCATTCATTTCTTCTGAGGTTGCAGAATTTGCATCCATTTTTTCAGCAGCTGTCACAACTGTTGCAAAAGCCTTTTGAATAGACAAGACAGAAGAAAATAAAAATGTCTACAGTTGCCAAACAGCTTTTACTATACTTCTTTTAATGGCTGTTGATAGCTGGCACATATTCTTCATTATATCAAATTTAAGATTGTCAAAACTACACTGATGATCACTTTAAACCACTTACATATTAAAAGATAAAGTAATGGTTCCTGAATAATCTTGTTTCAGAGAACTAAGAGTATGCAGAGAAAAACAAGAAACAAAGCTAGTCAAAGTTAAAAGAAAAAGAAAGCCCTGTTTCCTCTACTAATCTTACTCCAGGAAAATATCTATTTTTCTTGGAAGCAGCCAATTATGGATTTTTTTTTATGGTGACAAGACATCATAAGGCCTTTAATAGAGTTAAGATCTTTGTAATACTATTCTGAAGACAGAAAGAATAGTTGTTTATTTTAAAGAATAACAACAGTTGTTTATTGCCTTGCCAAGTATTCCTTGTACTTCCTGATTGCTACATCTGTTGTGCAGTTATTTCAATTTTTTTTCTTTTATGCAAGAAGAGAAATGCTAGTTAATAATATACTTTATTTTGTGAAATAACAGAACTGACCTAAATCGTTTAGTTTTTGCTTAATGCTAACTATTGGGTTAGATCACATACTTATTTTGACCTGGCATGAACACAGAATTGGCTTGGTTAAGGTATTCAGGATCAGAGGGCAGGGGATTGGGAGTGGGGACTGTTGAACTACCGCTTCCCTAAGGAACTTTTAAAGTTTGAAGTGATTTATGCTTTCCAAATAAAAGACAAGGCATTAAACACAAGATAAATTCCAAAGCACTAAAAGTACAAAACTATTCTGAGAAAGTCATCATGGATGGTTAGAAAAATATCTAGCTTGTTCTTTTCCCTACAACCTACCTCTGACCAGTCCACGAGGTTGATGAGCCTGCTACACTCTAGGTGCAGTTTGTATGCTATGCAGATGTCTGGGGCGATATTCGGAATGCAGCCTTCTTCGCTTTTCAGTGCTTCATTCTAACAAATAACAGTAAACTAAGATGACCAACTTTTAGAAATTATTAGGAATAAAATCAGACATTAATGAAGACCCCAACTTAAACTAGTAAATCAGTAAATGGAATCTTGGTTTCCCTTATTTAGTGAGTGAGTCTATTCAATAGTTAGCTAGTTCTTGTTTAAGTTTATGTCTTGGTCATAACCCCTCTAGTTCTTAGTCACTAGAAGAATATTCCCAGGATTAGAAGATAAGCATATTTTTCATTTCAATCCATAAATTATTAATTTCTGAGACCTGAATGCACTTAATGTAAAAAGTTTATGGAAATCTTTAGGAATACTTAATAAAATGGTACTTCCAACACTTATAATTAGCTGAATTCTAACAATTACTATACTGTATTAGTAAATACTAATACCACTTACCAGGGGTATAAATTTCTTTTAAAGAAAAGACTACGTTGTCAACACTGCAGATCTTAAGCCCTATAGAAACCATCAGTGTTTCTTCAACCTATTTGAAATCCATGGCTTTTACTGAGAAACACAAAGTCTTACATACACACCCTGCTCTGATATTATAATATCAGGGGTATATTAGAATATACCCACCCAAAGACAACTGAAATCATACCAGTTCTCTTCTGTGACCCACTAGCCAAGAAGATAGATTTTGTAAGTTTTAATTTATGGTTTATATATTAAAATTAACTGATTTCTTGGTTAAGTATGAAATTATTCAGTGGTTTTCACCATCACTGAAAACCATTGACTTATATCGTCCTACTCAATATTCTTGTAATACTCTGCATGTTTGTGTGCCATTTTGCAATGAGAAGTCAATACACTGGAGTGCTCTTCATAGGTCTTACGGAGTTGCTTCTTAAGTATTTATTGTGGCAAGATTTCTGGGTACTTAACTTACCACTCTTTCATGTATATACAGCTTATTGAATGTTTAAAGCGATCATTTTGCCCGGTCATAAGAAAGCTAGTTTCTAAAATTGTGAGCTGTCTTGAGCTATTGCTTAAAGAGCTTCCAGGAGTTGATAACTGTGTCTGGACTTTAGCAAGGGCACTGCTGAAGTGTGCTGCTCCAGGAGTTTTAGTGGCAGACTGCTGGTTATCCTCTACACTCAGCTCTGCAGATGCTCTCAGAATAGATCTTTCTTTGTTTTAAAATCCAAGATGAAGTCCCAAAGTATTTCTCTTTCCCACTAGAAACAACCATTTCGGTCTTTCAGTAATTTATTAGTAATTTATCCCTGTCTGCTGTTATGTTTACAGGAAACATTTCCTTTATTTTCACAAGAGTGGTAACATTATACTCTCAAGTCTTTGGGTCTATGATCTGACTTTAGCATGGGAAGGGCAAAGATTACACATGGTCAAAAACGGGCAGCAACAGTTGACTACTAATTGGTATCTTTATGGGGTTAGAAATTTTTTTCTACAGTCTAAAGAATTTTTAAAAATATATGAGAGGTGCAACCCTGAATTGCCCACTCTCTGCTCATTAAAATATAACTGCAAATTTAGTATATTTTTATGACAATGACGCCCAGAGTCTGAGCTAAACTATCAGAAAACTAAATGTTCATCTTACCTTGAGATAATAGTAAGGATTGTTGAGTGCAGTATGGAGGGCAATTCGCGGAGCAGCATTTAAATGCTCACGAAGGGCATGGGCAGCACTGAAGTACACCACCTCATGGAGAGGCTGTGTCTCAGGAGGCAGAAGGTATTCTCTGAAACAGCCAGTCAGGCATCCATGTTTAGATAAGCACAGGTTTATTTTCTTTATATATAATATATATATTTTTTCCTTTAAGCTCTGTTGGACTTCAATTTTCACTATAACATTTTTGTCAATCCTCTCTCTGTAGAGGACTGAACCATTTACTAGAAGCAAAATTAACAACCAAAAACAAACGAATGAAACAAACCCAAATATCAGCTCTAATACAGTTTCACTCAGAACTGCATCTCTTCCATATAATAGTTTTTAAAACTACCTCTAGACTCTTTATAAGAAGCTGTACATTTCAGTTCTGAGTTAAACCTTTGGGAACAAATGTACATATACTACATTTCTGCTTAGAAATCTTTAAGATAGCATTTCTTAAAGTAAATGAGAAAACAGATATCTACATTTTCTAGCACAGCAAACATTTAACCTTTGGCAATATTAAACACAGGCCTGGAATTAAGAGTTCAGGAAATTCTTCTTGGATCACAGAAAATTTTTAGTTGATCTCTTTCATGGAAATGACACCTCAAAAGTTGTTTTTTTTGTTTTGTTTTGTTTTGGTTTCTTTTTTGAGACCGAGTTTCACTCTTGTCACCCAGACTGGAGTGCAGTGGTGCAATCTTGGCTCACTGCAACCTCTGCTTCCCAGGTTCAAGCGAGTCTCCTGCCTCAGCCCTCAGCCTCCCGAGAGGCTGGGATTACAGGTGCCCGCCAACACGCCCAGCTAATTTTTGTATTTTTAATAGAGATGAGGTTTCACCATGTTGGCCAGGCTGGTCTTGAACTCTTGACCTCAGGTGATCCACCAGCCTTGGCCTCCCAAAGTGCTGGGATTACAGGTGTGAGCCACCGCGCCCGGCCGAAAAGTTTTTTATATATTGGAAGTACTTATTACGTTAGAAGGCAGAAAAAACTAAATCTTAGTTTCAGAGTATTGAAAAACAAATCATTAATAAAATTTCACTTATAAAAAATCTGCCATAATTTGGGATTTTTTTCACCTATGAGCTAGATGATAAAACAATTTTAATAAATTCGGAACTAAAAAATACGGCATTAAAAATTTGCTTTGCATGTATAATGAGCCCATCAGGTGGTCTGTGCCACGACAGTGATACCATCCTGGATGCCTGGAGGGTGGCAAATTGGAGGGGAGAAGCTTTGGCACACATAACCCATAGACAGAGTAATGTCACTAACTGGATTAAAGTATATAGTTAACTCACATGACTTCATAAAGAAGATTTCTGGGGCTTAGTCCAGTCCTGAGCCTAAAGTATTTTGGCCACATGACAGCTTGTGTCAGCTCCTTTTCCCACCAGTACAAGCAGAGCAAAGCAGCTACCTCAGCCCAGTCACTGGGGACATTATTCCCCTTCTTCCAAGTATCCTTTCTCTTCTTCTGGAGAGGATACCACTCCCTAGAAATCCCCTACACTTGCTTTGTCCCGATGTGGCCAGGAGCTCTGAAGAAGAGAGGAAGTGGAAAGGGTATTCAACATGGACATCACTCTTCACCATCCTCCTTTCCTCCCCCATCTCAAGAGCTAATGACCCCTTGCTCATTCTAATTCTAGGTGCTGCTCCTTCTCCAGAGTCAACTGGAACAAAACTTACTTGCAAAGAGTGTATGGTTTTGACTTGATCCTCACTAAGGAACAGTATTCTATACCTCAGATACTGTTAACATCTTAATTACTCAAGGTTAAGTTAACTTAGCTGTAGCTTCAGGAAATAGTTTCTGTGATGGCTGGCTACCAGTTTGTAATTTCTGACCATAAACTCTTCCTACACTAACCTCATGCAGTCATTTCCCAATCATTATACATGGCTGTCATTAAAAGATCTTGTTGCAGTCCCTGCTATGTAATAAGGATTGGATATCTAACAAGGCAATCAGATAGAGTCAACTTCAGAAACTCAAATTATTGCCTCACATTTTAACATTTTTACATGTGATATATAGAAATTCAGGCATTTCCCAAGGCAAAAGACCTCTCTAGATATCCTCAAAGAACCATCAGAGCAAAAATAAAATATCTACCTTAATTTTGTTTCCACTGGCTACATTAGTTGAACAACAACAGTAACAAAATACATTATACATTAGAATTTTTATCTGACTGCAGACTTGGAGATTGGCATAGAAATATGCTTCTGTGACTTATTTATGTGAGAAGAAATAAGCAATGAGTCTGGCACTAAAGCACTGCATTATGCTCATTTTGGATTCAGACCAGACAAATGATAGGCCTTCCCTGAAAGAGGTGGTTCTGAAGGAACTGGTGGAATTAGAATCAACAAGGGCTACAGAGTTGAAGCTTGCTATTGGCAAAAACAGTAACTTAGAAAGTGGCAATTTATTCTCAGCTTTCAAGATCTGGCAACTTATTCTTGCCTGCCAGTATTTTTGCCAAGAGCTGCTCATGGTATACTGTGAACTCTTGGCCTCCTGAAGTCTCTTGCTTATATTTGTCTTTAAAGGACATCCTTTCTCCATAACTCCAAGCTCTGCCCAGACATCTGTGGTGTGGTTGTTGAGGGCAGTGTAGAGAAATGGAGAGGGCCTTTTGGCAGGTGTCAGGAGAATGAGACTGTGTGACCTTGCATGAGTCACAGCCCCTCTCTGGCCTTTAGCTGCCACAGGACTGACTCTTCAGGTCTCTTTTAGCTTTAACATGCTACAATTCTAATCTCTTCCCTCCTGGGACAATCTTGGTAAAGACACTAAATCCTAGTATGGAAGATTTTGTGATTTTACAACAAAACGCATTTAATCACACTGAGCATTATTTCAACAACTGCTCAGAAAGGTAAAAAGTCAGAAATGGCTGATGTGATTTCAGAGCCTACAATTTGGAATTTGTAAGAACTCTGGAACCTGACATTTGGCCTAAAATTGGCAAATCACATTGCAAAATTATTTTTAGTGACTACCATGTTCACTACCTGGTAAAAGGGAAGAGTCAAGAGTTTGGGGCTAGACTCTACGAGAACAGGAAAGCCCAGTAGGGCAAGGTTAACTCTATGAGTTCTAAAATGTAATTTTTGACCAGTATTTGGCCAATAATGCAGTTCATCACTTTTCTTTTTTTCTCGAGATGGAGTCTTGCTCTGTTGCCTAGGCTGGAGTGCAGTGGTACGATCTCGGCTCACTGCAACCTCTGCCTCCCGGGTTCAAGCCATTCTCCTGCCTCAGCCTCCCAAGTAGCTAGGATTACAGGTGTGCGCCACCATGCCCAGCTATTTTTTGTATTTTTAGTAGAGTCGGGGTTTCACCATGATGGCCAGGCTGGTCTCAAACTCCTGACCTCAAGTGATCTGCCCACCTTGGCCTCCCAAGGTGCTGGGATTACAGGCGTGAGCCAATGCGCCCAGCCTTGGTTGATCGTTTTGGACCTTTTCATGGCATTAGCAATTTCTCCCCAATGACTAGGAACAATAATAACTCTGTCCCCACATTATTCTGGAAAACTAAACTTTTCACTTTCAGAAAAGCACTCTTTCTCTTTAATAATTGTGCTGCTATTTTCTCAGTACTTTATTCAGTGCCTAGCCTGCTGTTGGGTTTAAACTGCCATTAAAAATTACAATAAACAGGGCCGGGCATGGTGGCTTACACCTGTAATCCGAACACTTTGGGAAGCCGAGGTGGGTGGATCACGAGGTCAGGAGTTCAGGACCAGCCTGACCAACATGGTGAAACCCCGTTTCTACTAAAATACAAAAATTAGCCGGGCCTGTTGGCGCATGCCTGTAATCCCAGCTACTCGGGAGGCTGAGGCAGGAAAATCGCTTGAACCCGGGAGGCGGAGGTTGCAGTGAGCCAAGATCACGCCACTGCACTCCAGCCTGCGCAACAGAGTGAGACTCCGTCTCAAAAAAAAAAAAAAAAAATTACAATAAACAATGATAACAGGTTCCCCCCCCCCCCCCCACTTTTTAGGTATTAAATCATTTTCTTTTGCACACTTCTCTTTTTTTTCTGTAGCATGCCCAACTTCCACCAAACTTAGGTGGGTGATTTTACACGGCTACATAAAGCTGACTTTTGGGAAATCCATGAATCAGAATGATCTGGGTTTCCTAAAAAGGAAACATGTTAAAATACAGGCTGGATTGGTAGACTTCTAAATTTACTCAGCACATGTCTCAACATAAATTTAGTGCTGATAATGAGGTGCACTGGCATTGTTTAGAATTAAATGTTCTTTCTTCAGGATAAAATAGAGCAGCATGGCTAGTCTGCTCTGCTTTCTGGGCTTGGCTCAGATCCAGCATTTACTCCTAGCAAAGATAAAGTGTAATACAAATACTTTATTATTAGAAAGAGAAACACTCACTTTCTATCTCATCTCTCCCCACCTGACCTAATGAAGTAGATCAAATTTAAGCCTATATTCTTGAACTGAGAGTAAAAGAATGAACTAAGTCATTTGATTAGACATCTTGATAATGACGGAAAAAGAATAAAAATTACAATTCTTTTTTTTTTTTTTGAGACAGAGTCTTGCACCGTTGCCCAGGCTGGAGTGCAGTGGCACGATCTTGGCTCACTGCAAGCTCCGCCTCCTGGGTTCATGCCATTCTCCTGCCTCAGCCTCCCGAGTAGCTGGGACTACAGGCGCCCGCCACCACACCCGGCTAATTTTTTGTACTTTCAGTAGAGATGGGGTTTCACCTTGTTAACCAGGATGGTCTCGATCTCCTGACCTCGTGATCCGCCAGCCTTGGCCTCCCTAAGTGCTGGGATTACAGGCGTGAGCCACTGCGCCCAGCCTAAAAATTACAATTCTAAGCTAGATGGAGAGACCTGAAAAGCATAAAGCCTAACCTAGGAGAAAAATGTTCTGGATTGGCTACAGACAGCTATGACACCAGTGTTATTTGGAAAAACAGCATGATTTTTAGCTCTTAAGAGCTAAATTTAGGCTTACCTCACTAGACAGTCAATGAAGTTCACAACATTTTCTCTGAGTACTTCAAATTTGGTTTGCTTCTTACTTCTTCTTAACTCCTTCATTTCCAATAAGGACTATAGATAAAAGAACATAGCTTTTCTGGTGATCCTGAGAGAGAAAACCCCTCAGAGGGAGCTCTGTTGGTAAGTTCTATAGAAGCAGCTGATGCCCTTTCCATAAGACAGGATGTACAGAGAAAGATCAAAATGGGTTTTGTTTATTCTTTTTATTGTTAAGGTCTGGCAAGAATCTCGCCTCAAAGGTGTTTTGCTTTATAATATACAAGTAAATTTTTAGAAAAGAAAGAGGAAAAGGGCAGTTCTAAATTTACTACTAAATTACATGTCAGAGTGCTCACTATTCAGTCCATTAATTCATTTAAGAAAAGGACTTAACAGGATAAAGAAAAAAATCTTGCCTTTTTGCCATACTAACAGAATAGATTCCATGTGTTTTATTTTATTTAGATTGAAATTTTACTCTACATTTATCATAATTTGGTATCACAGTACAAAGAAGGTTCTTCATTTTGACAATCAAGATCCTAAAGTTAGAACTATCTGAAAAAGAATATATTGGATATACTGTGGCTCAATTTCTGCTCTATACTTGAATATGCATTTTAAAAAATCAAGAAAAGTAACTAAAACTAATGAGTTAGGCTCTTTTAAATCTCTCAGTTTGATCAAACAGAAAAATACATCAGATAAATAATCAGATTTGTGCAGCCATGTTCCCATTTTCTCTTATTGCTAGCTAATTCTCTTTCTCTTGCTGAGCCCACAGGAATGGTTTCCACCTATGTTAGCTAGTAGGTTCCAGAATGTGTATATGTAGAGTAATGATGGCAATGGGACTAGCAGGATGTTCAACTTAGAAGTGAGTTAAAAGTCTGCTTTGTTCCTGGTTGTGGTTTAAAAATGAAAACAAAAACATCCAGGCAGAGCTAATCTAGAGCACAAACTGAAAAAAGGGAGTGTCACAGGATGCAGCTGGAAGGGAGGAAAGTAACCTGACCTTCTGAAGATGATAGAGGTCTGTCTTCTGAAGCCCCTTTGGCTGTGACCCAGAAGCATCTTCTTCCTCTTTGGTTTCTGCTTTTAATACAAAACCAATAGACATCAATGAGGGTAAATCCAAGTCAAGAGAACAAACATTTCTACTACTCCAAAGGAAGTAAAAGTTTCACCTATATATATTTTTTTAATGTGGCAAGGGATCAAGATTCCATCTGATAAATGATTTCTTACAGAAGCTGAAGGCCAATAATACATAACTTGTGCTGTAGTGATGTCTTCAAAAAACCAGCTACTGAATTTTAAAAGTCTTACCACAATGAAAACAAAACAAAATACAACCTAACAAAACTACCTCAAACCAACAGCAAAAAGTCTCAAAAAAAAATTTTTTTTTTTTTCAGACGGAGTCTTGCTCTGTTGCCCAGGCTGGAGTGCAGTGGCGCCATCTTGGCTCACTGCAACCTCCTCCTCCCAGTTCAAGTGATTCTCCTGCCTCAGCCTCCATAGTAGCTGGGATTACAGGCGCCGGCCACCATGCCTGGCTAATTTTTGTATTTTTAGTAGAGAAGAGGTTTCGCCACGTTGGCCAGGCTGGTCTCGAACTGCTGACCTCAGGTGATCCACCCGCCTTGGCCTCCCAAAGTGCTGGGATTACAGGCACGAGCCACCACGCCCAGCCAGTCTCAAATATTTTTGATGTTATACACAGCTTTTTGAAAAAATCATAAAAACTTAAAACTGTTTTCCTTTATGTCAAGATTGCAAACAACAAAATTTGAGTATGAAGAGGGTAGTGTGTAAAAGTTTTGAAATAATCCACTAAAACAAAGTGCATCATGGTTCTTTAGCAAAGGGAAAGAAAACCATTACTGCTTAAATGTACAGCTGTGCTCCTTCTAGAGAGCATAATACTGTCATATTCTTTTTCAAGTGCAGGTTGGGTTTTGTGAACTCCACACACATGGTTTGTTTGGCCTAAAACTATGACAGGAGGATGCAGCTGGAGAATATGCATTGGCTTAAAGAATAAACTGCTTTATAGCTATAAGTAATTTCTGGTTCAAAAAAGACATAACTAAAGGTTAAAATGTCTACTAGATTCTTTGTCATTAGTCTGCTACATGTTAATAAACCTAATATGCCTTTGAAATACATCTAATATGGGCTGAATGAAGTGCCTCATTCCTATAATCCCAGCACTTTGGGAGGCCATGGTGTGAGGATCACTTGAGACAAGGAGTTCGAGACCAGGCTGGGAAACATAGTGAGCCACTGTCTCTATTTAAAAAAAAAACAAAAAACTAATTAGGCTGATGAGGGGGCTTATGCCTATAATCTCAACACTTTGGGAGGCTGAGGCAGGCAGAATGCTTGAACCCAGGAGTTCGAGACCAGCCTGAGCAACATGGCAAAACCCCATCCCTACAAAAATACAAAAAAATTAGCCAAGTATGGTGGGATGTGCCTGTAGTCCCAGCTACTTGGGAGGCTAAGATGGGAGGATCACTTGAGCCTGGGAGGTATAGTCTGCAGTGAGCCCATCATGCTACTGCACTCCAGCCTGGACAACAGAGGGAGACTCTGTCTCCAAAAAAAAAAAAAAAAATTCAGCTGGATGTTGTGGCCCTTTTCTGTAGTCCTAGCTACTCCGGAGGTGGAGGCAGGAGGATTACTTGAGCCCAGGCGGTCTGAGGGAACTGTGAGCTATGACTGCACAACTGCACTTAAGCCTGGACAACACAGCAAGATCCTGTCTCAAAAAAAATCTGATATGACACTCTGTCCTACTGAACTCTTCCCAACTGTAATTTTAAACCCAAACTGTAATATGTAATAAATGTTAAGGAACAGAGATAGATAACAGCCAAATATTTCGACTCATCCAATGTGGGGAGTTTTAATTTCAGTTTATTATTAATGAGTCACTTTTGAAAATCAGGAAATAACAGACATTTCTTCAAGACAGTGGTTGTGCTTTAATTTGTAAAATTCTTTATTCTTTAGGCTACTAATCATCTTAATCTTCGATCTTCCCATTTCAAAAGCCGCATTCCTTTATTTAGCTCTAGCATATCACAGAATTTGTTTACTAGCTCATATTATATGAACTCTAATTAAAAATGTATCTAGATTACCTCTAGTTAATGGTGTCCAGCAAAAAAAGAAGAAAAAATTATATGTGCAGTTTATATTTACAGCAATCTCCATAAGTCCCATTTTGCAAAAGACTGAAATTTACACAGTATTTACCTTCTATTTTTCTAAGCCTTTTACCCTATTTATGTACTTAAGGGTGGCCCCTTGCTGATCCAGTGATCACTACTAGGGCGTATTTATATTGTGAATCAGCGACAGAAAAACAATGAACTAGTGGTTAAGAGAGATGGGCTCTGGTCTGAGTGCTACCACTAGCTAGCTGTGTGATCTCAAACAAGCTGCCGTCTTTTCTTAGACTTTAGTTTCTGGTTATATAGCTGAACTCAATGATCTTAATGATACCAACATCCAGCTCTTAAAAGTTTTTGTGTTCTGAAGAGTAGTTGAGATCATGCTGCAGTGGCAAGAGCAATGCCCACACATAACCTGAAAGAAAATCCCTTAGTGCCTGTTGATGACTTCCTCACTCTGGCTGCTCAGGCCACTCTAGTCAGGCAAACATTCTCTTTCATCTTCCATGACTGAGCACTCATCAGGTGCCTCACATTGTAGCTATGGAGAGATATGGGAAGATTTTTGCAAAAGCAGTTTCCTAAAGCCAAAAGATTTTTAAGACAAAGAAGCACTTGCCAAACATAAAAAAGGATTAAAACAGACATTTTAAATAAGATATTTTCAACATGTCATGTCCAATTCTGTGTGATTATATATGAAAAAACTATCTTTTCCCCCAAAACTCCATTAAAAAATTGCCCTAAATTTGGGAAATGTAAAAGGTACACACCAATATTTTTTATTGTTGTTATTGTTCTACTAAAAGAATACCATACTTTGGTGCTAGAAACAGAGCAAGAGAAGAGCCCATGAAAAGCTAGTAATTAGGGAACAGAACATGGCTACCTATATACAATCAGACACCCTAAGCATTCAGGATATATAAATGATCATGTGGAGGTCAAGCAAAAGAGAGAAACTATAACCCTCCAACACTGAAGAGTGCCAGGCTGCCTCAGTTAATTTAGGACTGAAAGATTCCAGCTTTTGTAAATCCGATTAAAGTAAGCCTCATGCAGATTTCGGTAATCAACATACCAATGAGCCTCACTGCTGTGAAAGCAGTTCATAGCTATTAATTTTTCAAGCTTACAAATGATTTATGCAGTGCTTTGGAAATCTATAAAGAACTTGATGAAATGCTTAAGAAAAAACCTCTAAAAAGAGTTCTTAATTATGACACCCTGCTACTCTTTCCAATCTTTTTGATTTCTTTTTGTTGACTTTTTAAAGACAAATCCCCCAAACTGTCGATCTGGAGAAAGAATTTCTTTTTCTGCCCATTTGATGCTCTTCATTGTTTAAACCAAATCTAGAAGAGAAACATTTGGCCTATTTGTGATTGTTAAAATGTGATACTATGAGGCTTGGCATACTGACTGATCAGGAACTACTTTATCTCTTTATCTCTAAGCACATCAGAAGGTGGGGTTTTCCATGCCATTTTAGTTAAACGACTGTCATGGCCAATAGAATTGGGAGGATATTACACTCTTACCGTCGAGGCTCTGAAACTGGGCCAGGAACTCCTCTATTCTCTTAGCTGTGCTGCCAAGGTGGTTTTCACAATAAGACTTAAAAACCTTGAAACATTTCTCAAGTATGGTCATCAGTTCATCCTTTGCCAACATCCTAGAACAGAGTCAGTGACAGGAAATGTAATATAACTAGAAAATTAACACTTAAAAAACATTTTATTTAATATACATATTAAATGTTTCTGCTCAGAAGATAAAAGAAATTCTTCATTAGTAGCTACCAACATTTTTTGGAGAGATTTTCCTCCATATATGTGACATTCAGAAGAATTCTTGAAGGGTTCTCATGATAAAGTTTAGCTTAGAAAATTTACAAAGGTCGGGATTCATAGTGTGGCTCTAACACTATGTTTGTAATATAGAACAAGGTTACTATATATCTCTGATCCTTGGTTCATTGTCTGTAAAATGGAAATAATAACTTGCTTATTTCACAGGTTAGACGGAGACTTAAAAATTAAATGAGAAGAAGCACTGGAAGACTCTAGCACAGTGCTTACCACACAGTAGGCATTTAATGATAGTTTTCCTTTCTTTTGATCTAAACGTACATATGAAATAAGAAATGTCTACAGAAGATATGACGTGCTAAATGTAAACCTATTTGAAAGAACCAAAATATTACACTCATTTCTCTAATTATCACCATTTAAACTATGCTTTACATCTCCTATGGGCTTCATAAACATCAGTCAGTAAACCCACTGAACTTTAAATGAAGTAGGCAATTCTAATTGTTATTTATAGCACAGGCAGAGTGGTTGAGTAGCTCATTCACAGCTATAGAAGAAATCTTTGTTAGAAATGGAGAGAAAATACAGATATTCTAAAGTTAGGATCTTGTTCTTGGAGTTTACAGAATTTCTCCACTAAGATCATACTCAGTAATGGCATCAAAAGGAATCAGACCAATATTAGGAATTTTTAAGCAGTGGCATTACACAAATATTCAAATTATTCTCAGCAAATGCATCTAAGTCATTAAAACTATGATGATTAAAAGTTCTAATATTCCCAGGTGCGGTGGCTCACACCTGTAATCCCAGCACTTTGGGAGGCCGAGGCGGGAGGATCATGAGGTCAGGAGATCGAGACCATCCTGGCTACCACGGTGAAACCTCGTCTCTACTAAAATTACAAAAAATTAGCCAGGCGTAGTGGCGGGCGCCTGTAGTCCCAGATACTCGGGAGGCTGAGGCAGGAGAATCGCTGGAACCGGGGAGCTGGAGGTTGCAGTGAGCTGAGATCACGCCACTGCACTCCAGCCTGGGCGACAGAGTGAGACTCAGTCTCAAAAAAAAAAAAAGTTCTAATATTAACCATGAAGTAACAGACAAATCCAGAATGTGGGCATTTTGCAATACAACTAATTCACTTATATTTGACATCTTTCATAATGAAAAAATGAGGAGAAATTGGTAACTTGGGAGAAAGAAACAAAGCTAAATAGACTATGATTACTGAGAAATTGAACTGGTTACTTCAACTAAAATTTAAACCCCCAACAACAACAAAAAGTAGACAACCACTAAATATGGCAATTGTTAAGGGTAGACCAAATAGTAAATTTCCACAGAGTTTTTTTAAAAGTATAAAACTTTATCTTCCTCTTTCTACAATAATTATCTAAGATATAATCTTTATCTGTGAAAGGCAGCTAACTGGTCAAGGAAAAATAAGCCAAGACATTTCATACTTGATTACATTTGAGATTTAAAATTTGTGGCTTTCTATTGCCCAGACAGAGTTATGAGAAGAAAGTTAACTCAAAGTCAGATACACTTGAACAATCTGTTAAACCTGACCTTTAGGCCTATTGAAGTAGCCAAGATCAGCATTTCCGGTGTCCAAGGAATCACCGGCACTGACTTGCTTGGAGGGGAAAGACAGATGAGGTACTGCTGGCAGAAGATCTAACCCAAGTTAGCAGCACGTGAAGGATTAGCTTCCCAGGATAGGGGCAGCAACAGCTCTTGTCCACTTTGAGCTCCAAATAACTGAATATCAAGGAAGGCCAAATCTAGCCTATTATCCAGGAGACCAAAAAAGGGGGCATTATTTCATATAACTTTGGAAGCAAACTTCATTAGTCATAACTCTTAATGTGTCACTTGATTGGAGAAGGTACTCAGATGTAAACTGCCAGGGATTCAAATAGCTATTAGTCCTCTTATTCTTTTATTTATTTATTTATTTTGAGATGGAGTTTTGATCTTGTTGCTCAGGCTAGGGTGCAATGGCATGATCTCGGCTCACCGCAACCTCTGCCTCCCAGGTTCAAGCGATTCTCCTGCCTTAACCTCCCGAGTAGCTGTGATTACAGGCATGCACCACCATGCCCAGCTAATTTTGTATTTTTAGTAGAGGCAGGGTTTCACCATATTGGTCAGGCTAGTCTCGAACTCCTGAACTCAGGTGATCCGCCCACCTCGGCCTCCCAAAGTCCTGGGATTATAGGCGTGAGCCACCGCACCCGGTCTAGTCCTCTTATTCTTAGCCAAAGATTATGTTTTGCTCCCAGAGCAGAAAGATCTTACACTTTCTCAAGTATTCTCTCGTTTAATGTAAAATGACAAGACTTGAGGTAAGGCTGATTAGAAATAATAACTTAACCAACCCCAATAAAGTCATTATTTAAAATTTTTTTTCCAGTAAAATTATACACACACAGAATCAATGCTGCCTGCTATCATCACTATTATTCAGCATCATTCTGGAGTCTAGATGCTACCATAAATTAAGAAAAATAAATGGTATAAATGTTAAGAAGGAGGATGAAATTAATCATTTCATATGATGTGACTGTAAAGTTAGAAAATCTAAGAACTGTAAATAAAATAGAGAGTGTAAAAGAGCTGGGCGTGGTGGCTCATACCTATAATCCCAGCACTTTGGGAGGCCGATGGGAAGATCACTTGAGCCCAGATGTTTGAGACCAGCCTGGGCAACAAAGTGAGACCCTCATTTCTACAAAAAATAGAAAAACTTAGCTCAGCCTGGTGGCACACACTTGTAGTCCCAGCTACTCAGGAAGCTGAAGTATGAAGACTGCTTCAGCCTGGGAGGTCAAGGCTGCAGTAAGCCGTGATCATGCCATTGCACTCCAGCATGGGTAACAGAGACCCTCTCTCAAAAAAAAAAAAAAAGACAGTGTAAAAAAGTGAGTGAATAAAAGATATATATGCATGCATATATACATATCCATATAATGTAATCAATACCTTATATTAAACTACATAATGAAAAAAAGCCCACGTTCAAAATGGTAACAAAACCTACTGAATACACAGCAATACACATTATAATACATGGGTACAACCTATATTAAAAAAGAAAGCCCTGAATAAATGAATAGACAATTTAACACTCAATATTGTAAAGATACAAATCTTTCCAAATTAATCGATATTCTTAACAGTTTGAAACAAAATTACAGAGGGTAAATTTTATTTTTATTTTTATTTGAGATGGAGTTTTGCTCTTGTTGCCCAGGCTGGAGTGCAATGGTGCGATCTCGACTCACCGCAACCTCTGCCTCTTGGGCTCAGGCGATTCTCCTGTCTCAGCCTCCCAAGTAGCTGGAATTACAGGCGTGCACCACCACGCCCGGCTAATTTTGTATTTTTAGTAGAGACAGGGTTTCTCCATGCTGGTCAGGCTGGTCAGGCTGGTCTTGAACTCCTAACCTCAGGTGATCTGCCCGCCTCGGCCTCTCAAAGTGCTGGGATTACAGTTGTGAGCCATAGCGCCTGGCCATAAATTTTAAAAACTAATAAAATTATTCTAAAATGTATCTAGAATAATTGTTCTAAAAAACAGGAACAATGTGTGTACACTTGAGTGTGTATGGTAGGGCTGTAAATATATTAAACAGTGTTAAGCTATGGTGATTAAAATTGATGGTACTTGGGAACAGACAGGTCAACAGAAGAGAATGAGTTCAGAAAGAGATCTAGGTGTACATGGGTGTTTGTTATGTCACAGGGATAGCATTTCAAATCAGTGGGGGAAAAGATATTGGGTATCAGAATTAACTATTTTAAAAAAACAGGTCACTATCTCGCCTTATACACAAAAATGCATTTCAGAGAGAATAAAAATGTAAGTACGGTCTGGGAGCAGGGAAAAAGAACTAGCTCATCAACCATAAAATACTAGAAGAAAATCAATAAAGATATTTAAGCCCGATAATATCCAGCAGCAGCAAGAGTGTAGGGAAATACACACTGGTACATGGTTGGTGTGAGTGTACACTGTACAACAATGTTTATATTTTAGACTCAATATGTTTACATCTACCTTTGTTTTGTGGAAATAGTTATACAAATATACAGACTTACCACTGCTCATGATTATTGTTTGTAATAGTGAAGAATTAGAAACAATCTAAATATATATCAAAAAAGGGTCTGATTAAATAAAAAGCACTTTAAAAACATGATATTATATAGTGATGAGAAACAATGAGGTAGGGCAATATGTAATACTAATGATGACAGCTAACATTTATACCCACATATGTGTATCAAGTGTCATTTGATACAATACAATGTAAATACTATTATTATTCCCATGTTAGAGATGAGAAAACAAAGGCACAGAGAACTTAAGTAAACTTGTCCAGAATCCAATAGCTGGTAATTGGCAAAGCTGGGGTTTGAACCTGGACAGTTCAGCTTGACATCCATGCTCTTACCGAGCATGCTATATTGCATCTCAAAACATGGCATCTGTGGTAGATTAGGCACAAACCAAAATAACCACCACAACAAAAACAAAACAAATACAAAAAAACAAAAAATGCAAGTGTGGAACACCATATATAGTATTATTTAATATACATTTGTGTGTGGAAAAATATCTGAAGTGCAAATAGCTAACAGTGGATGACTGGTTTTCGAAGTTATATAATACAAGGGGTAATATCAGAAAAATACTTACTTTTTCACTTAGATTATTAGAATGACTACAGCAAGCACTTTTTTTTTGGTATTGTTTTGTTTTGTTTTTGAGGCGGAGTCTTGCTCTGTTGCCAGGCTGGAGTGCAGTGGCGCAGTCTCTGCTCACTACAACCTCTGCCTCCCGGGTTCAGGCAATTCTCATCCTTTAGCCTCCCGAGTAGCTGGGACTACAGGCGCATGCCACCATGCCTGGCTAATTTTTTGCATTTTTAGTAGAGAGGGGGTTTCACCATATTGGCCAGGCTGGTCTTGAACTCCTGGCCTCAAGTGATCTGCCTGCCTCGGCCTCCCAAAGTGCTGGGATTACAGGCATGAGCCACTGCGGCCATCAAAGCACTTTGGATAAACCAAACCTAACTGAAGAAGATCACTTGAAAACAACTACAAAATATTTAGCTTATTCCAAAAAAGTGTGTTTATATATAGCACCTCGAATAAAAAATTAAGGATTGAGTCTAGCTATCAGACAAGCATTTTTCAAACTGGGTTTCAACTCCTTTGTCAGTCATGAACCAATCATTCAAGAGATATTTATTGAATGCACACTATATACTAGGCACTGTTCTGGGCATTTGAGGTACACCTTATTGAATCAAAAATCACTGTCCTCACAGAACTCACCTTCTAGTGGGAGAGCTGAGAGAAGCGCAGACACTAAACACTATCTATCTATATCATATATACGATATATGCGTTAAAAACTGATAAATGTTATGGAAAAATACTGAACAGAATAAGCGGAGAGCCATGGGAGGGGGAAGCTTTCAATTTTTAAATGGTTAGGGCCTCATTGAAAAGATGACATTTGATCAAGTACGTAAAGGAGGAAAGGAAGTTAGCCATACAAATATCCAGAAGAGCTTTTCCTGGTAGACAGAACAACGGGTGCAAAGGTTCCATAGTGGGCATATCTGGAATATTCAAGAAAACAAGGAGGCCAAGATGTCTGAAATGGAGAGAGAAAATGAGCAGTAATCAGAGAGAGGCCATGTCGGGAGAGGAGGGGGGCGGTCACGTAGTGTCACTGTATACGGCTTTTACTCTGAGTGAAATGGGGAGTTAACGGAGGGTTTTGAGCAAAGGAGTAACATTATCTGAAATATTTTAAAAGGACTATTCTGACTGCTACTTTGAGAATAACCTGTAGGGGAGCAGAAAAACCAGAAAGGAGGCTACTGCAATAATCCAGGTGAGCAACGACGATGACTTGGACTATGGTGGTACAAGCGAAGAAAGGTGGCAAGAAGAGTCCTGATTCTGGATAAATTATGAAGGCAGAGCCCAGGCTTTTGGTTTGAAAAATCAGAATGATAAAGAGACAGTAAGAAAAGGATAGATTTCAGGGGAAGATCAGTTCAGTTTTGGGTATGTTAACTTTGAGGTGTGTATTGGATATCTAAGTGGAAGTATTAAATAGGACATAAATGGACGTAACAGCCTGGCACTCAGGAGAGAGGTATAGGCTTATGATTAAGCCCTGGGGCACTGTAATGTTAAGATGTCAGAGAGAAGAGAAAGCACTAAAGGAGAATGTGAAGGAGCATGTACTGAGGTAGGAGAAAAACCAAGAAAGTCCTAGAAATCCATTAAGAAAGGAGTGATGAACTGTTGTCAAATGCTGATAACAGGTTAATGCTAGATTTAGGAACATGGAGGTCACTGGTGACTTTGATCAAACTAGTTGTGATGTAGAGCACAAACCTAATTGTAATCAGTTAAAGAGAGAATGGGAGAAGAATTAGAGACAGTGAGACAATGCTTTCCAATTTTGGTGCATTCCAAATAACATTCTGTTTTAAAATAAAGAGAATAAAATTGTAAAGAAAATAGCAGAACTAAAAAGTTTGAAAGCCACCATGTGAGATTAAAGAGAAATAAAAAAAAAAGTCTAAGATAGGTCACATTAATGCCACAAAAGAGCGATTTATCTTTATCCAACTTGATTAAGAAATAATTACTTCACAATTGGCAGAGCACGGTAGCTCACACCTGTAATCCCAGCACTTTGGGAGGCCGAGGCGGGTGGATCACGAGGTCAGGAGATCGAGACCATCCTGGCTAACACAGTGAAACCCCATCTCTACTAAAAATACAAAAAATTAGCCGAGCTTGGTGGCGGGCGCCTGTAGTCCCAGCTACTCAGGAGGCTGAGGCAGGAGAATGACGTGAACCTGGGAGGCGGAGCTTGCAGTGAGCTGAGATTACGCCACTGCACTCCAGCCTGGGCAACAGAGCAAGACTCCGCCTCAAAAAAAAAAAAAAAAGAAAAGAAATAATTATTTCACTGTCAGGTAAATGGCCCAAAAAATGCCTGTGATATCTAATGTACTAAAAGCTTTATAAGGTAATCTGTCACAGGAGTTGAGAAAAACAATAAAGGCTTTATAGATTGTCATTTTTTAAAGAAGTTTTCTTAACTAAGAAAGAGAATCATTAAGCAATCATTAAAAGCAATCATCCTGCAGGGCAATGGAGTATTCTGCTTCATCATACAGAAAGCCAATAATTTCTGGTTAAGTACTAATTATATAAATGTCTGATTATAAGAACAGGCTACAAGGAAAAACTGGCCAATCCATGGCTAATGAAAACATCTTTTGCCTGACGAGTTTTCAAATTCTAAACAGACATTACCATTACCAGCCAGTTTTGAAAAATACTCAGAACTCAAACTTGCAAATGTATATATATCAATGAAGGCTGGAAGTTAAGGAAACAAAACAAAACAAAACAAAAAAGCACGTAAAAATAATAAAAACATGTAAAAAAATTAAAAAGCACATAAAAATAAATTGTCTTATTCGAAGACTAACACAACAAAGCAATTATGTAGGATGATAACAATGAAACAGAAACCAAAAGTATGTGCATCGCCTCCTAAGCCTTGATATTTCATATTAGGTGCCACTTCCTAGAGAAGCTGTCCAACCCCACAAATGGAGGTTAACTGTCCAGTCTACTGGTTCCTCAGCACCCTAGCCCTGACCCATCACAGCTCTTACTACTCTGTATTGTAGCTCTCTACTGTTCACGTCAATGATTTGACCAAAATTCTGTATAGGTAAGGACCAGGGTTATCTTTGTCATCTGATCAGTGGTTTCAAAAATGAAGCATTTAAAAAACCCTTTTTTTTAATGGATGGGCAAAGCAATAACCATGCAATAATTAATAATTTCCTAACCTAATGCCTTAGTGAAGAATACTTTTTCTAAAGGGAACAGTTCTCAAACTGGTTCATCCTGGGAAGCACCTGGAAGTCATGATGCCCTTTGTGGGATGCCATACTTTTTTGTGGAATACATCAAAAAGAATAAATTTAATTCATCACATGGTGAGAAGCAACTTGAGTAAGTTCAAATATACACATACTTTATTGATGCAATTTTTTTTTTTTTTTGGATGGAGTCTCGCTTTGTCACCCAACCTAGAGTGCAATGGCACAATCTCAGCTCACTGCAACCTCCACCTCCCAGGTTCAAGTGATTCTCCCACCTCAGTCTCCAGAGTAGCTGGAATTATAGGCACACGCCACCACGCCAGGCTAATTTTTGTATTTTTGGTAGAGACGGGGTTTCGCCATGTTAGCCAGGCTGGCTAACTCCTGCAACCTCCACCTCCCGATTCAAGCAATTCTCCTGCCTCAGCCTCCCTCGTAGCTGGGACTATAGGCGTGTGCCACCACGCCCGGCTAATTTTTGTATTTTTAGTAGAGACAGGATTTCACTATTTTGGCCAGGCTGGTCTCCTGAACTCAGGTGATCCTCCTGCCTCGGCCTCCCAAAGTGCTGGGATTACAGGCATGAGCCACCATGCCTGGCCTATTGATATAATTTTTAAAAGTACAGTCAGCCATCTGTATCTGTGGGTCCCACATTGGTGGATTCAATCAACCTTGGATTGAAAATATTTTTGGGGGTAGGAGAGACTGTATAGAACATGTACAGACTTTTTTCTTGTCATTATTTTCTAAACAATACAATGTAACTATTTATATAGCATTTATATTGTATTAAGTATTATAAGTAAAGTAGAGATTATTTAAAATATATGGGAGGATATATGCACAGGTTATATGCAAACACTATATATCATTTCATATATGGAACTTATGGTGTCCTCTTAAAACCAATCCCCCACAGACAGTGATGGATGACTGTATAACTCTGAGTTCACAAGAAAGAAAGAAAAGAGCTGTCAAAATTTGATGAGTTATTTCTGAGTTTTTAAAATTAATATTTCTTAGTTATCTGTTCATTTTGCTAACAGAAAAGTGACAGTAGGCAGTAAATGTTTAATAAAGAAAAACAAAATACAAATTCAGATCTTTTTTTCTGTTTACTGTGATAAAAACCATTAGCTCACTATTAGCGGAATACCTCAGTCCAGTTTTCGAGCCAATTTGAGATAACTGCCTACAGCCATTCAGCTTCTCCACAAATAAAGACTTTTCCTTTGATGGCTTCATTGCTTTCCTCAAAAGTTTCCCCTCCCCCTGCTTTTTTTTTTTTTAACCTCTCCCCTTATTTTCTAGAAGTATTTCTCAAAGTATAGTTCCTGGGCCATCTGTCTGAATGTGCCAGAGTGCTTGTTAAATGCAAATTCCTGCTGAAACACCATACCAGCGTTCCCAACAGAAGCTCTGGGGAAAGAGCTGAAATGATTAATATCTCAGCTAATTCTCTGACCTCCTGATCAGCCCGCCTCCCTGCTGGGATTACAGGCGTGAGCCACCTAGCTAGGCCATATCTCAGCTAATTCTTATGCACATTGAAGCCTGGAAACCATTACACAAAAAACAGTGACTCTCAATATCTTTTGTTTCAAAGAGAGCTTTAACAATTCTGCCCCAAGCCTGATTTCATCATCTGTAAGCCTACAGATAATTGTGAAGGCCCTGATGTGATGCAAATTCAGGATTGGCAATTCCTTTTCTAAAATAAAGAAATTATATTATATCATTTTATTTATATTTATTTTTTATTTTATTTTTATTTTTTATTTATTTATCTTTTTTGAGATGGAGTTTCTCTCTGTCGCCCAGGCTGGAGTGCAGTGGAGCGATCTCGGCTCACTGCAAGCTCCGCCTCCTGGGTTCACGCCATTCTCCTGCCTCAGACTCCAGAGTAGCTGGGACTACAGGCGTCTGCCATCACGCCCCGCTAATTTTTTGTATTTTTAGTAGAGACGGGGTTTCACCGTGTTAGCCAGGATGGTCTCAATCTCCTGACCTCGTGATCCGCCCGCCTCGGCCTCCCAAAGTGCTGGGATTACAGGCGTGAGCCACAGTGCCCAGCCATTTATTTCTTTATTTTTCATTTTATTTATTTATTTTTGGGATGGAGTCTCGCTCTGTTGTCCAGGCTGGAGTGCAGTGGCATGATCTTGGTTCACTGCAACCTCTGCCTCCCGGATTCAATCGATTCTCCTGCCTCAGCCTCCTAAGTAGCCGGGATTACAGGCATGCGCCACACTAATTTTTGTATTTTTAGTAGAGATGGGGTTTCACCATGTTGGCCAGGCTGGTCTCAAACTCCTGACCTCAGGTGATCCACCCACCTCGGCCTCCCAAAGTGCTTGGATTACAGGCGTCAGCCACTATGCTCGGCCTATTTATTATTTTTTTTGAGACAGGGTTTCACTCTGTTGCCCAAGCTGGAGTACAGTGGTACAATCACAGCTCACGGCAGCCTCAACCTCCTGGGCTGAAGTGATCTTCCTGCCTCAGCCTCCAAGTATCTTGGACTATAGGCATGCACCACCACGCTCATATACTTTTTGCATTTTTTTGTAGAGATGGGGTTTCTCCATGTTGCCTAGGGCCAGTCTTTAACTCCTGGGCTCAAGTGATCTGCCTGCCTTGACTTCCCAAGTGCTCTAATTCATAGGTGTGAGCCACCATGCCTGCCAGAAATTATATTTTAATGATGCAGTCTCATAAAGCTCTTGGATGGATAAATCTACATCGTCATAAGTTAGATTATTAGGAAGCTTATCATAGATTGTGGAGCTGTGTCATTTTTCCTAAGTAGATCTTTAAATATCACCTAAAGTTGATCTGCAAAGTCAGGAAATAACGCATTACCTAGAGTCCAAATTTCTAGTCTCTTTGAACTAAGCTGAAGTGATCAAATGTTAATATCATTATTCAGGTCATGTTTTTATTTTATTTTATTTTTTTACTCAATGAAAGCTGAGCTGACCTGCTAATATATTACTGTTTAAGTCAAAAGCCTTACTCAGAAATTAGAATAATTCCTTTAGCCTAAGGTAAATTCCTCCAGCTATCAATCACCTTCGATTTGTAAGTCTGTTTCTTTGCAAGCTCATAAGGTTACATTTAGGATAAACAGACTACACACCGTGGCTCCTTTCGTTTATGTCTGTGTCGTGTGCCAATATGACTAGTGTCAGGATGGGGGAGGAGGGTATCTGAGTCCACAGAAGCTTGCTCTGCTGGTTTAAAATTTTGGATACACTCTGAACATGTACTACTGGCCACAAAACCATAAATTTCCTTTTATTACCACCTCTAAGTAACTGGAATAGGGTTGAAAGAGTTTCAGCTCTGTCAACTGTAGAAAAGTCAATGTTTCTGGCCTTGGTTTCCTCATTTGAAAGAAAATGGAATAACTGTAGATGAGTAATTCTCAATTGATGAGGTAGGGGACATAAATTCCCCTAAGAAGTGGGGCACACTTTTCATTATCCCCAATCCAAGAATCCACTGCTACTGGTACGAGAGTGTAGTACTCTTCAGGTCTGTCTGATCCAACATACTCCTTTAAGCTGAGGCTCTGATTTTTTTTTTTTTTTTGAGATGGAGTCTCGCTTGGTTGCCCAGGCTGGAATGCAATGGCAAGGTCTCGGCTCACTGCAACCTCTGCCTCCCAGCTTCAAGTGATTCTCCTGCCTCAGCCTCCCGAGTAGCTGGGATTAGAGGTGCCTGCCACCACGCCTGGCTAATTTTTTGTATTTTTAGTAGAGACGGGGTTTCACCATGTTGGTCAGGCTGGTCTCGAACTCCTGATCTCCTGATCTTGTGATCTGCCCCCCCCTTGGCCTCCCAAAGCACTGGGATTACAGG
Organism: Pongo abelii; assembly: GCF_028885655.2. Classification (NCBI taxonomy): domain Eukaryota; kingdom Metazoa; phylum Chordata; class Mammalia; order Primates; family Hominidae; genus Pongo; species Pongo abelii. Next base: position 88,369,336 of record NC_071990.2, on the reverse strand, counting down.
CTTGAGCCACCACACCCAGCTGGCTCTGATTTACAATAACCCTTAAAACCTTATTAATGCAAGGTTCTGTGAATTTTAAAAATATGAAAAATTACTGGCCTAGCATTTGATTTCTAGATGGGTGTTCAGAAATTTTCTCCAATAGAGGGGTAAAATTTTCTTCTTACAGTCTTTCACATCTGATAAGGAAAAACAGTCGTACTTACCTAGCTCACTGCTGGGTTAGCATCATTTGTTACTACTTTCTGTTCCCAAATGGCTTTTTAATGGAAACGTATCCTTATATAATGACACAGGGTTGAGTGAAAAATTAACCTACTCATATCCCATATAGGGATGTGGTCTTCATACTCCAAGAGTTGACTGAGCAAGGAAAGGCAGAACATATGCAGAACCACTGAGCTCATGTCAAATAACAGCATATATTATAAATGAACACTTGCATACTCCCCACACATGAATGTCTGTTGCATACATTTAAAAAATAACTGTGATATAAAATTATATGTCTTTTTCCACTAATAAATATGTGACATAAACATTCTCCCACATTATTACAAAGTCACTGTAAATATGTTTTAAATGGTCACCAGATATTTCTTCAAGTAGATGACATATTGTTTGTTTTATTTTCCAGGTTTCAACAGTTTTATTGGGAGGTTTTGTTTTCTGTGAAATACACTAGAGGCTGAAGAAGGGGACACATTCCCTTTACACGATAAGGGTTTCCCACCACTAAAGAAAAGGCATGAGGCGTGACATACTGGGGTTTGAATCCGCCTCCTTCTGCTTTGCTCACATTTCTTTTTTTCTCTTTCTTTTATATGTATATTTTTGAGACGAAATCTCACTGTCACCCAGGCTGGAGTGAAGTGGTGCGATCTCAGCAAAGGGCAACCTTTGCCTCCCAAGCTCAAGTGATCCTCCCACCTCAGCCTCCAAGGATGGGACCACAGATGTGCACCACCAGGCCAGGCTAATTTTTTTTTTTTTTTGTATTTTTGGCAGAGAGGGGGTTTCACCATGTTACCCAGGCTGGTCTCAAACTCCTGAGCTCAAGTGATCCGCCCACCTTGGCCTCCCAAAGTGCTGGGATTACAGGCGTAAGCCACTGTGCCTGGCCTCTTCTTTCTCAAAAAGTATCACAGAACACAAACACAAAGGCAAGAAATAAAAACAGCAAGATCAACTTCCAACAGGGCCACACCCACGCCTTGTCCCACTCCCCAGGCTGGGTCAGGCCTGGGAGGGGCTGGGGCAGCTACTTACTCTACAGTCCCCAGGCCGCACGAGAAGGCTGCAGGCTCAGAAGGGGTGGGACTAAATTAATAAATTAGAATAAATTAAGGGGGAGGAATGCAACTTTGTGCTGGGAGGGCCCCTTCTCTCTAACATGCAAGAGAGTTGTTGGGGGAAGGTAGGAGGCATCGCCAAAGGCCACTATGGTGGGGGTAAGAGCAGCAGAGGCAGAAGTCACCTTTTCTTCCATGTTCTTCCCAAACAAAGCAGAAGAATTAGGGGTAGAGGGATGTCTACAGCCATACTACCCTGAATGGGCTGGATCTCATCTGATCTGTGGTTATTTAAACATGTCAGCTTCCACATACAGATTGAGTATCCCTTATCTGAAATGCTTGGGACCAGAAGTGTTCTGCATTTTGGATTTTTTCAGATTTTGGAATATTTGCCATATGTGCATAATGAGATTATCTTGAGAATGGGATGCATGTCTAAACACAAAATTCATTTATGTTTCAAATATACCTTCTACACACAGCTTGAAAGTAATTTCATACAATAATTTAAATAATTTTCTGCATGAAACAAGGTACACCGAATCATCAGAAAGCAAAGGTGTCACTATCTCAGCCAACTAGATGGACAATCAATCTGTAGTTGCTTGGTATCCCCATCATTACTGACTCTTGAATTCATATGCAACCATTTTCTTACACTTATTCACATATAAGTACTTAATGCTTAGAAAACAGGACACACCATTGGTACAGTGAAAAAATAATGTGTTAAGTGTAACTAAGTAATACCCATATCAGTGTTAAACAACAGCAACAAACTATGGCAAGCTGAATAAATTGTGGTGTGCCTCTGTTTTGCTGCAACCCATTTCATGAGGTCAGGTGTGGAATTTTCCATTTGTGGTATCACAAGTGCTCATAAAGTTTTGAAATTTGAAGTGTTTCAAATTTTAGAGGACTTTGAATTTCAGATTTTCAGATTAGAGACGCTCAATCTGTAAAAAGCATTTTTTCTTGAAAAATCATTTAAGCTGATTCTTACAAAAAATTTCAAATAAGAAATTTAATTAGATTATGTTTCTAATAGTACCTTAGCAGTTATTCTTTCCAAAGCATCATTCAGGGATCATGTTAGTCTTTTCTCTCATGAGTTAAATAAAATTTCAAGACAGGTGATGAGAATGGTCTCAAGTTCAGGTGATGCCTATTGAGAATGCCTTAACTAAAAAGCGTCCCTGACTTCTGGTCTATATCAAATCTGTACAAAGGAGAAAAGGCTGATTCCAGCCCAGAGGTTCCCTCATTCCTTTCCTCTTTTATAGAACCCAGACTCCTGCCTGTCCTTGCTGTAGGTATTATATTTGACCCGTAGTACTCTTTACATTGCTTTGCTTTTGACCGCCCATGTTTCTGACCTCAGCTTAGCAAAATGAAATCTCACTTTCTATTTTTCGCTTCTGCTGTACTCAGATCTCCAAATCCATATTTTAGATCTTGGCAAAGAATAGCAGAAGGTATAACAGCTTTGAAGTCAGACCTGGAGTAGAACCCTGGTTCCCTCAGCAGCTAGGTGATCTCAGGCAAGTCACTTAATCCCTGTGTGTGTTTCAGATTCCTCAGGGGGTAAAGTGTGCCTAATAATATCTACCATAAAGGTATATTAAGAGTTTTAGATTGGAAAATGTACTGAGAGTGCCTAACAAAGTGCCTTGCACACAGCAAGCCTTCAATAAGTGATGGTTACTGCTATCACCATTACTACTGCTGCTCATGTTTCCTTACCCTACTTTGGAACTGGTATTCTTGGTTCTTGACTGTACCCTAAGACAACTGGTGTTGGGAGGTTCAGAACAAAAAGAACAAGTTCCTCCTTGACAAAAGAATCTATGAATTTGGGAACACCTCACTGGAGAAGGAAGACAATTACTAATCACAAAGCTTAAAAGAGAAAATCCTGAAAGAATCAACTGGGTATATAAGATAGATATATTTACTTGAATAGAAAGCAAAATAAGTCTCAGAAATACTATAGTTGACATAAGCTTATAAATACTTTTTTGGTTTCCTTATGGGTAAAAAAAAGAAAAAAGAAATCTTATTGGGATTTCAAAAAATGAAATAAAACACAGCTTTTCAGTGGCAATCTAGTTTCCATGGGGAGGTATTTTTCCAGATAGCATGAAATTCATTTTCTATCTTAAGCTGCACCTGCTATATCACTAATATTTGTATTATTAAGTCTCTGGACTTAAAGTGCTTTCAGTGTGAATTTTCCTCCTACTGTGCCCATCTGTTCTTTTCTTATGGGCCCAGAGGAAAGCAAGACTTAATAAATATTCAGTTTTCAGACTTCTTTAAAATATTTTTATATAAGCATTTACAACCTCTGAGGAAAACTATAAAACTGTTTGGCGAAACTTAGCTCACATGTGATTTCCCCTTATAACTATCCAAGTGTCTTTTTTTTATGTAAGACTAAAAAGTAACTATAAATATAAGAAGTGAAACCAAGGAATATGAATAATAACTTTAACACTAAGATATCTTATTTACTTGTATATTATTAGATAAATAATTTATGAATTAGACAATGTTAAGGTGGGGGAAGGCACCAAGGCCACTGCCTACTCCTTGCTGCTCCTAATCAAGGTCAGCTGTGACCACTGGGTACATATCACCCAATGATGCTCTTCCTCCATTCAAGCAGGTTGGGGACAGGGTGACCTCACTTTTCATGACTTGCTTTCCCTGCCATGATGTAAAGTTGGCTGGATTCAAATGATCCATATCTAAGCTCTCTTAGGGTAGTGTCAGTATTTAACTAAACAATCATGGATTTTCCTTTAAAAACCACAGTTCAAATGCGAGGTTAAACCAGCAAAGAAATGGATAGTTGCTATATTAAAAACATCATAAGCTACATGGATAAATTCAAGATATATGCAAATATTCTTAGACGCAACATGGCTATTTATGAAACTTTTTGGCAGGCAGGGTTCTAGAGGAAGGTGCTACTTACTAGCAGGCTTATAGCAGACAAAAACAGAAAAACAAGAAAAAACAAAACTACCTCAGCAGCTGCAAGACTGATGCATACTCCTCTGAATCCCATATGTTCTTTTCTAAACATGTACAGTACAACTCTCTGATCTGTAAGTGAACAACACATTTGTGAGGAACCAAAAGTGTATACACACTACTAGTTTGACAAAATCATTTCTGGTCAACACAAAAAAAATTAATGTTATTAAAAGTCATTTTCTTTAGATTATAATAGACTTGGCATATATCTCATGGATCAGGCTTTACAAGAATGCAATTTATGGCTGGGCGCGGTGGCTCACGCCTGTAATCCCAGCACTTTCGGAGGCCGAGGCGGGCGGATCATGAGGTCAGGCGATTGAGACCATCCTGGCTAACACGGTGAAACCCCGTCTCTACTAAAAATACAAAAAATTAGCCGGGCGTCTGTAGTCCCAGCTACTCGGGAGACTGAGGCAGGAGAATGGTGTGAACCCGGGAGGCGGAGCTTGCAGTGAGCCGAGATTGTGCCACTGCACTCCAACCTGGGTGACAGAGCGAGACTCTGTCTCAAAAAAAAAAAAAAAAAAAAAGCAATTTACATAAAAGTAAAATGAGACTATACTGAGATTGGTTGATATCAGTGGTCATTTTAAAATAAGAAACTGATAAAGGAAAAATGAGAAAAAGAGGCTCATTTAAGGCTCAATGGCAAAAATCACTTCATGAACAAATCATTCTTTTTTTTTAGACGGAGTCTCACTCTGTCATCCAGGCTGGAGTGCAGTGATCTCAGCTCAATGCAACCTCCACCTCCCAGGCTCAAGCCATCCTCCTGCCTCAGCCTCCCTCATAGCTGGGACTACAGGAGTGTGCCACCACGCTGGGCTAATTTTTGTATTTTTAGTAGAGACAAGGTTTCACCATGTTGGCCAGGCCGTTCTCGAATTGCTGACCTCAGGCGAACCACCTGCCTTGGCTTCCCAAAGTGCTGGGATTACAGGCGTGAGTCACTGCACCCAGCCAACAAGTCATTCTTACATACTGGTATTTGTTCTCCAAAGCTTTGAGCTAAGATGATTTAGGAATATAGAATTCCTCTGATAAAATCTACTCTACAGATGGTTGATAAGTTTATGGAATAACATAAAGGCCAGCTGAGCATAATTTTTCAAGCAGCAGAAGTACTGCTTCTCTTTTTATTCTGGGTGTAGTGCAAGGTTAACCATCAAGCATTCTCAAACAGATTCCTTCTTCCATTAAGGGAAGAGAAACAGCTCTCTCAGCATAGGTGACATGGAAGTGTTAAAGAAGGAAAGTTCAAATGCCTTAGTACAAAAACATTGTAGGGGAAGCAACATCACCGGGATTCATATGGCTGTTTCTAGCTGTGGCCATCTGAACAAAAAAACAATTTCAATTACCAGTAATGTGTACGGCTGGAATGGATTTAGATTGTGTTCTAATTGTAAGGATTGGCTTCATTTCACATTCTGATGCCTGAATGCTACAAAAACCAAAGCAAGAAAATACTAACATTCCTACTTCATGGATTCCAAATGAGGAGGCTTGGATTACCTGTCGACCTAGTGGATACTTGGGAAGAGAAGAGGTGAACTTATGAAGACATCTCAAAACCAGGAAGTAATTCATATGATAAATATGCAGGTTTTCTAGTAATAATTGTGTTTCCTCCTAAAAATCACAGAATATATTATTAATATATAAGTCAGCTAATAAAAGAGCATAATAATACAATCTACTTCATGGCTATATAAAATTTCTGGAAAACTGACAAGAAGATTCAAAACTACAAATTAATTCATGAAAATTTGAAATACATATAAAATCCAGAATACAGGCTGAGCATTTCTGATTTAGTATCAAGTCTGGTGATACTTTACACATGCCAGAATTGATACTGTATTTTAATCTCCTGATAGCTCTAGCATTCCCACAATACTTTGGCCCCCAAAATTACAAGTATGCAAGAAAGCACCTTACGGGATGCTTGCCTGTGCCCATCACCTGGTGTGTGCCACAGCAAGGGAAGGTGCTTTATCCTCCACCTTGCTAGCATCAGAAGAGTGAGATCACCAGACAGAATGGTACCAACCTAATGAACTTGCTAAAGTTCCGCTTCTGTTGTATACTTTTCCTAAAGTACTGCTCAAGTGTGTTAGTGTGTTTGAAGGGGAAAATGAAAAGACTATGGCAGAAACACAAGTGATTCTAAAGAGTCCCTGCCTCTTGCTGAGATCTCCAATACTGGTTTTATTTGCTTCACCAATTAAGAAAAAAAAAAAAAGAATAAATAAATAAATAAATCTGAAGCCAACAAGCTTTATAATTTAGAATCTAGCAAGAATGATGACATGAGGGATAGTGTCTTAAGAAATCTATGCAGGTGTAGTGGCTCACGCCTGTAATCCCAGCACTTTGGAAGGCTGAGGCAGGAGGATAGCTTGAGCTTAGAAGTTTAAGACCTGGGTGAGCAACATAGTGAGACCTCATTTGTATAAAAATAAAAAACCCACAACCGAAAACTAGCCCTACTTGCCATATTAGGGATTTAGATACAGAAAAAAAAAGAAACCTATGGATGATTAATCTCACAAACCAGTTTCAAAAGGTTTTGTTGAGGGGAGAGAGATGTTTTCTAGAGCCTCCTGAAATAGTTTAGAAATGATTTTAAAACATTATATCCTATCATGTAATTTTCAGGCCTCAATTCCTTTTATAACCACTTACTCTGTAACATTTTCTTAAGAGGATTATCATCTGTGCCATGGTCTTCAATATTTTTCTCCTTTAAGAAGTCAAATAAAGGCTTTGCTGGGCTGTGTCTTTATTTCAGTAGTATCTTGCAGATACCCATTATTTTTAGTGGTCAACCATATAGAAAATAATTCAGATATCAATAAATTCAAGCAAATCTAACCTCTATAAAGCAATAAATATGATATATCTTCCTAAACACCAACTCACTTAGGAAATCAATTCCTTGGTCAACGATCTACGGGTCATTACCTGAAAGCACAGGGCAGATTAAAGAAAAGTTTTTAGCACCTAAATGTTTTCCCTCCCATTATTTGAGTTGACTGGTAATTTCAAAATCTATGTCTCCTATCATAACAAAATCTAAATCTCCTATCATAACAAAAGTAGCCATAATCAAAAATTGTTCTAACCACCATTGGGAGGGTATACTTTAGTTCTAAACTTTAGCTTAGTTCTTTAGTTTTTTACTGTGAGCCATAACATACAGATGGCATAAAGACACTAATTACCTTGATGCGTGCTTAAATAGCTTTTAAACGGGGGGAATATTTTGAAGAAAATGAACTCTATTACTGAATAATCACACTGCATGCTACTTGTGCTACCTATTTTCTTTTGCCTTGTGGAATAGCTATGTGTACAAGTATCTGGGTGATGCAGCAGAAGTGAGTATCTTCATTCCATTTACTTGGATAAGGAGAGAAAAGAAATACTTTACCCACTATAGGGCAATACTGCATACTCAAGGAACATACTCGCCCTGGACTAAGTGTTCGATAAGGGATATAAACATGTTTTTCTCCTAGGTGGTCTCAGTTCCTTCATACTTTTCACTGTGTGGTGCATCCCTGTGCTGAGTAGAGTTCTAGTGTTTAAAAAATGTTTTGTTTTGCTTTAATCATTATTTTATTTTAAGACAAAAATAAAAATTTTAAGATGAAGTCTCACTCTCTGCTCACTGCAACCTCCACCTCCCAGGTTCAAGCGATTCTCCTGCCTCAGCCTCCTGAGTAGCTGGGATTACAGGTGCCTGCCACCATGCCCAGTTAACATTTTGTATTTTTAGTAGAGATGGGGTTTCACCATGTTGGCCAGGCTGGTCTTGATCTCCTGACCTCAAGTGATCCACCCACCTCAGCCTCCCAAAGTGCTGGGATTACAGGTGTGAGCCACCGTGACTGGCCTAAAAAATGTTTTGTATTGTATTGTTTTGTTTTGTTCCATACAACATGGCAGACTATATCATCTGGTGCTCAACTGAGGAAATGATGGTTGGTTCCAACAATGGGGAAAAAGACTGGCTATGATGGACTTAACGAATGAGAGAAGGTTTGCTGTACCTTTCTAAGGGATTTTTCAAGAGTAATTTTGACCATCCCAGATCTTCACCTTATGTGCTGACTTTAGAACCTAATCTCCACATAATAAAGATTTCATTGTTATTTATATGTGTTTTTATCAGTTGCAACAAAAAACATCACAAATGATTAACATTTTCTTATAACATGTCCTCTAAGTTCTCCATCTTACTTAGATACCTGCACATATGTATCTGCCTTTACTTATTCAAACAATAATTCTTTTATGTTTGTTTTTGGAGATGGAGTCTTGCTCTGTTGCCCAGGCTGGAGTGCAGTGGCGTGATCTCAGCTCACTGCTACCTCCGCCTCCCAGGCTCAAGCGGTTCTCCTGCCTCAGCCTCCTGAGTAGCTGGAATTACAGGTGCCTGCCACAATGCCCAGCTAATTTTTTGTATTTTTAGCAGAGACGGGGTTTCACTGTGTTGGCCAGGCTGGTCTCAAACTTCTGACCTCAAGTGATCTGCCCACCTTGGCCTCCCAAAGTGCTGGGATTAGACACTGCGTGAGACACTACACTCGGCCTTAAAACAATAATTCTTAATGTACTTATGGACACTATTTTACAAACTCAAACCTGTAAAAGGTTTTGATATATGAGAAAATTTTCGGGCCGGGCAGGGTGGCTCACGCCTGTAATCCCAGCACTTTGGGAGGTCAAGGCAGGTGGATCACCTGGGGTCAGAGTTCAAGACCAGCCTAGCCAACCTGGCAAAACCCCCTCTCTACTAAAAATACAAAAATTAGCTGGGTGTGGTGGCGGGCACCTGTAATCCCAGCTACTTGGGAGGCTGAGGCAGGAGAATCACTTGAACCTGGGAGGTGGAGGTTGCAGTGAGCCAAGATCACGCCGTTGCACTCCAGCCTGGGTGACAGAGTGAGACTCCATCTCAAAAAAAAATTTTCCATGTAATACATTACAGCAGCATCATACCATGTACATGTGAAAATAAAGCCTGTTAAAATATTAACCTGACTTTCCATTCATTAAATTTTCCTTCAGGCATTTTTTCTGCACACTAGTCATAGCTGTCACCATTTTGTTTCATAATTGTGTTTAGAATGATTCTTTTCTACAGAGATACACTTTGTCTAGGAATATGCATTATTTACTAAAGAGATATGCTTTCTCTGTTCTTTAAGCATGAAGACTTCTTAGTCTTTACTGATTTTTGACAAAGGAACAGAAATATTTCTCTGCTATAAGAAAAACAGGCATGGCATAGTGGCTCACGCCAATAATCCCAGCACTTTGGGAGGCCATAGCGGGAGGATCACTTGAGCCCAGGGGTTCAAGACCAGCTTGATAGTGAGCAACATAGTGAGAGACCCTGTCTCTATAAAAAAAAAAAAAAAAAAAAAAAATTTAAATTAGCTGGGCATGGTAGCATGTGCCTGTAGTCCCAGATACTCAAGAGGCTGAGGTGGGAAGACTGCTTGAGCCCAGAAGGTCAAGGCTGCAGCAAGCTATGATTGCACCACTGTACTCCAGCCTGGGTGACAGAGCGAAACTGTCTCAAAAAGAAAAAAAAAAAGCAAAGCAATACATAGCAGCCTCCTTGCTCTTCTTCAAATATGGCAGACATGCTCCAACCTCAGGTCCTTTCTACGTCCTTAGAATTCCCTTCCTCCGGATTCTTGAGTGGCAAGCTCTGTGACTTCCTTTAGGTCTTTACTTAAAATTTACCTTCTCAGTCAGGTCCTTATCTAAAATTTTGACTCCACTTCCCACGCACATGGAACTTCATATCCTTCTTCTCTGCTTCATCGTTTTTACCTCAGCACTTATCACTAACAGATATTTTACTTATTTATCTTATTTATTGTCTGTCTCCCTGATACAATGAAAACGGTAGAAGTTTTGGCTGTTTGATTCACTCCTGTATTCTCAAAACCTAGATTAACACCTGGCACATAACAGGCATTAGAAAAATATTGGTTGAATGAAGAGTACATTAATGAATGAAGACTGAACACTCAGTCTCTCTTTTATTTATTTTTAATTTTTGAGACAGGATCTTGCTCTAGCAACCAGGCTGGAATGCAGTGGTGCAATCTCAGCTCACTGCAGCCTTGACCTCCCAGGGTCAAGTGATCCTCTTGTCTCAGCCTTCCAAGTAGCTGGGACTATATATAGGTGCACACCACCACACCTGGCTAATTTTTGTAGAGATGGGGTCTCATTATGTTGCTCAGGCTGATCTGCTTGCCTCGGCCTCCCGAAGTGCTGGGATTACAGGTGTGAGCCACTGTGCCCAGCCTCAGTCTCTCTTTTAAGTAAGAGCAACCATATTTTGTCTTGCTGGATGTGGTCTAGATTTCCTGATTTTTCAAAAGTCTGAATTTGTAACGTAAAATTTCTCAATATGTAAATATTGGTTCTAACATATTTTTAAAAATGTATGTTTAAAAAACACATTTACATTAGACTGTGGGTTGCCTCTTAATGTGCAATATACCCTCTTAAATCAGTCATCTCCAACCTCATCAATCCTGTCTGTTATTCATACAAAAATCATTCACTGATAGCATGTCTTTTGCAGCAACATGGATGGAGCAGGAGGCCAGTATCCTAAGTGAAAGAACTCAGAAACAGAAAATCAAATACCGCATGTTCTCACTTATACGTGAAAGCTAAATAATAGGTACCCATGTATATACAGAGGAAAATAACAGACACTGTGGACTCCAAAAGGGGTAGGGTTGGGAGGGGCGAGGGCAGAGAAATTATTTATTAGGTACAATGTTCACTATTCAGGTGATGGGCACACTAGAAGCCAAAAACTCACCATCATCCAATATGTAACAAACCTGCACCTGTAACCCCCTGAATCTATTTTTTAAAAATCATATATCATTGTTTACTTATATGACAGAGCCCCTATTGTTATTGAGCTAGCTGCTTTCTCTGGAGGAGAAGTCAATATATATGTAAAACTTAAATAGGTAAAGAAAAAAACGCTAGGCAGAATTACATTTGCCATGCATTTATCTCTCTTCTACTTCCATAGTACTTACCACTTTTGTCTCCAGAATTGTATGTATAGGGGTGAACAGTGACCTCAGATTATAAAATAAAGTATGTAAAAATGACTATAAACTTCTGTAATTTCTTTTCAATCAATTCACTGATCATTAAAAACTAGTAAAACAGACTGTTGAATTTTAGGATTAAGAGATAGCAGCTGTCTAAGAACACAGCATTTTCTCATTTATCATCTTGTTATAACTAAGCCTTATTTTTCTCATTAGAGAAAAATGCTGGCTGGCAGTGTTTTCCAGACTTAGCATATTACTGCTATCTAATAAGAATGCCAAACCACAGCTTTCTCCTAGCACTTATGTGGCAAGAGTGCTAGTCTTCTCATCTGTCTCTGCCTTTTGTTCTCCATATTCCTACCTCAGCAGTATAGATCAAGAGAAGCACTTGACAAAGAGTTTGAATTTAAATGATTAATTCCTGACACACTAGGCTAATGCCTAGCTCATTTGATCACATTTGATAGACTGCGATTGTTTTCCTTTTTCCTTTACCTTTCCATTTATTATTTTTTCTAAGAAATTTTCTTCCCCCTGTCTGCCCTGTAGGTCTGATAAAAGAAACAGAAAGAGGTGGGGTCAAAGGTGAAAGGCAGGTCTCCATCAAACTCATGAACTGATTTTGTGCCTTTTGTTCATGAGACACCATGATAAGCATACTAAACGGTGAAAAGAAGTCCTTACTCTACCACGAACTTGCTCTGTGACACGAGATATTTCACTTCCTTTCTCTTGGCTGCAGTTCTTCATTTGTGAAATGAGGGTGCTAAAGGAGTTCAAGGTTTATTTCTCACTCTAAAAGGATTTAAAATCTAGTTGGGAAAATAGGTATAAAGACGCGAAACATTAACAAGAATAATAAAACTTCAACTGTCACCTGCAAGGGAATGAATCTAAGCTTTCTACATAGTATGAAGATTTTTAGTTTTCATCAGCTCTACCAGGTCTTCTGATGTCCCTCCTTAGGAAATTCCTAGCAAATCACCTACAAATGTACATTGTTTGGTCAGGTAAAGTTTTAAATTTTATTTTAAGTTCTGGGATACATGTGCAGGACGTGCAGGTTTCTTACTTAGGTAAATGTGTGCCATGGTGGTTTGCTGCACCTATCAACCCATAATCTAGGTATTAAGCCTCGCATGCATTAGCTGTTTATCCTGATGCTCTCCCTCCCACCTGTGTTCCCATTGTTCAGCTCCCACTCACAAATGAGAACATGTGGTGCTTGGTTTTCTGTTCCTGTGTTAGTTTTAGTCAGCTAAATTTTTACATTTGAAATTACACTTTTTAAAAAACCCATTACTGAGTTCATTAAATTCAAAGCTGACATATAGTTTTGAAGCAGTGGACCCATAATTTTGAGGGAGTTAAAGGTTTTTGTTAACATCTTGATTCTAGTCAGAGGATAACTGAGATCAATCACTTGTTTAGGTAGGAACTTAATAGATTAGTCCTAGCTTAAGAAAATGAGGTGATGGGGGAAACAATAACAAATGCTTCCTCCTAGGGAGGCAGTCTAACTTAGTAGTTCTTAAAGTGTGGTTTCCAGTTATACAGACTGTAAATTTCTCTGGAATATTCTGTGAGGTCTATCTCTTAGACACTTGAATATAGAAAATGGGCACAAAATGATAAACTCTAATGGTAGGCATGTCTATACAACTATATAACATAAGAGTATTATAAATATTACATATAGATTGTCTATTATAATACATAAAAATGTATAAACATCTTTACATACATTGAAATGTGTTCATATTGGCTAGGTGTGGTGGCTCACGTCTGTAATCCCAGCACTTTGGGAGGCCTAGGCGGGCAGATCACTTGAGGTCAGGAGTTCAAGACCAGCCTGGCCAACACGGTGAAACCCCATCTCTACTAAAAATACAAAAATTAGCTGGGTGTGGTGACCCATGCCTCTAATCCCAGCTACTGGGGAGGCTGAGGCAGGAGAATGGCTTGAACCCAGGAGGTGAAGGTTGCAGTGAGCTGAGATCGTGCCACTACACTCTAGCCTGGGCGACAGAGCGAGACCCCCTCAAAAAAAAAAAAAAAAAAAAAAAAAAGCTGGGCGCGGTGGCTCACACCTGTAATCCCAGCACTTTGTGGGGCCAAGGCGGGTGGATTACCTGAAGTCAGGAGTTTCAGACCAGCCTGGCCAACATGGTGAAACCCCGTCTCTACTAAAAATACAAAAAATTAGCCGGGTGTGGTAGTAGGCACCTGTAGCCCCAGCCACTTGGGAGGCTGAGGCAGGAGAACTGCTTGAACCTGGGAGGTGGAGGTTGCAGTGAGCCGAGATCACACCATTACACTCCACCCTGGGCAACAAGAATGAAACTCCACCTCAAAAAAAATAAAATAAAATAAAAATAAATAAATAAATAAAATGTGTTCATATTGATCTTAATTTTTATGAGTGAAAAATATATAACAATAGTTATTATTTTCATTTATAAAAGCTTTATCGTTATATTTGTTTTCAAATCACTTTTATTTGAACAAACTTTGATTATCACTAACCTTATGAAAAAATCATACTAGGAATTATTATCCTACTTTTTTTTTTTTTTTTTTTTGGAGACACAGTCATGCTGTGTTGCCCAGGCTGGAGTGCAGTGGCACTATCTCAGCTCACTATAACCTCTGCCTCCCTAGTTCAAGGGATTCTAGTGTCTCAGCCTCCCAAGTAGCTGGGTTAACAAGCACACACCACCACATTTGGATAATTTTTTGTATTTTTAGTAGAGAAGGGGTTTTGCTATGCTGTCCAGGCTGGGTCTCAAACTCCTGGCCTCAAGTCATCTGCCTGCCTCAGCCTCCCAAAGTGCTGAGATTACAGGCATGGGCCACCACACCCAGCCTATTCTCCTACTTTCTATATAAGAAAATTGAGGCTTAAATAGCTCCCATTCACAATTACTACAAAGAGAATAAAATATCTAGGAATACAACTTACAAGGGATGTGAAGGACCTCTTCAAGGAGAATTACAAACCACTGCTCAGTGAAATAAAAGAGGACACAAACAAATGGAAGAACATTCCATGCTCATGGATAGGAAGAATCAATATCATGAAAATGGCCATACTGCTCAAGGTAATTTATAGATTCAATGCCAACCCCATCAAGCTACCAATGACTTTCTTCACAGAATTGGAAAAAACTACTTTAAAGTTCACATGGAACCAAAAAAGAGCCCACATTGCCAGGACAATCCTAAGCAAAAAGAACAAAGCTGGAGGCATCACCCTACCTGACTTCAAACTATACCACAAGGCTACAGTAACCAAAACAGCATGGTACTGGTACCAAAACAGAGATATGGACCAATGGAACAGAACAGAGGCCTCAGAAATAACACCACACATCTACAACCATCTGATCTTTGACAAACCTGACAAAAACAAGCAATGGAGAAAGGATTCCCTATTTAATAAATGGTGCCGGGAAAACTGGCTAGCCATATGTAGAAAGCTGAAACTAGATCCCTTCCTTAACCTTATAAAAAATTAATTCAAGATGGATTAAATACTTAAATGAAAGACCTAAAACCATAAAAACCCTAGAAGAAAATCTAGGCAATACCAAGACTAGGCATGGGCAAAGACTTCATGACTGAAATACCGAAAGCAATGGCAACAAAAGCCAAAATTGACAAATGGGATCTAATTAAACTAAAGAGCTTCTGCACTGCAAAATAAACTGTCATCAGAGTGAACAGGCAACCTACAGAATGGGAGAAAATTTTTGCAATCTACCCATCTGACAAAGGGCTAATATCCAGAATCTACAAAGAAGTTAAACAAATGTACAAGAAAAAAATAACCCCATCAAAAAGTGGGCAAAGGATATGAACAGACACTTCTCAAAAGAAGACATTTACGCAGCCAACAGACATATGAAAAAATGCTCACCATCACTGGTTATCAGAGAAATGCAAATCAAAACCACAATGAGATACCATCTCACACCAGTCAGAATGGTGGTCATTAAAAAGTCAGGGAACAACAGATACTGGAGACAATGTGGAGAAATAGGAACACTTTTACACTGTTGGTAGGAGTGTAAATTAGTTCAACCATTGTGGAAGACAGCGTGGTGATTCCTCAAGGATCTAGAACAAGAAATACCATTTGACCCAGCAATCCCATTACTGGGTATATACCCAAAAGATTATAAATCATACGACTACAAAGACACATGCACACGTATGTTTATTGCGGCACTATTCACAATAGCAAAGACTTGGAACCAACCCAAATGTCCATCAATGATACACTGGATTAAGAAAATGTGGCACATATACACCATGGAATACTATGCAGCCATAAAAAAGGATGAGTTCATGTCCTTTGCAGGGACATGGATGAAGCTGGAAACCATCATTCTCAGCAAACTATCACAAGGACAGAAAACCAAACACCACATGTTCTCACTCACAAGTGAGAGTTGAACAATGAGAACACATGGACACAGGGTGGGGAATATCACACACCAGGGCCTGTTGGTGGGTGGGGGTGCTGGGGGAAGGATAGCATTAGGAGATATACCTAATGTAAATGACGAGTTGATGGGTGCAGCAAACCAACATGGCACACATATACCCATGTAACAAACCTGCACATTGTGCATATGTACCCTAGAACCTAAAGTATAATAAAAAAAAAAAAGAAAGAAAATTGAGGCTTAAATAAGGCAAGTGGTTTTCTTAAATATACATAGCTAATGAGTAACTGCAGTTCAAACACAAAATTTCCTATATTTTGTAGTACCACATTATTGTCATGTATTTTTACAAAACTATAAAAAGAGAAGCATTATTATGAGAATATTCAAAGATACTTTTACTCTAAACTAAAAAATCAATAGACACATTCTTTTGTTTTGTTTTGTTTTTGTTTTTTGAAACAGTCTTGCTCTGTTGCCCAGGCTAGGGCATGATCTTGGCTCACTGCAACCTCCACCTCCCAGGTTCAAGTGATTCTCCTGCCTCAGCCTCTGGAGTAGCTCAGATTACAGGCGTGCACCACTATGCCCGGCTAATTTTTGTATTTTTAGTAGAGACGGGGTTTCACCATATTGGCCAGGCTGGTCTTGAACTCCTGACTTCAAGTGATCCGTCCACCTCAGATTCCCAAAATGCTGGGATAACAGGAGTGAGCCACAGTGTCTGGCCTAAAACATTCATTTTTTCTTAGACATTTTCTGTCTTTTGATTTCAGCAGGTAGCCTGCAGGTAACTTTTTCAGGGAAAGGGTACAAATCTCTGTGCTTTTTCATATTTCTCACTGTGTAAGTCTCTAGAAAACATGCACTTAAATGACAAAGTATGTAATTTGAAAATGAATACACCAAAGATCATAACAAGCAAAACTGACAGTGCAACAAGAACAAGGATAGCATAAATAAATGCTAAGAAAATATGTAAAAAGTCACTGAAAAACAGACATAAATGCCAGGCTCTTTTTTTTTTTTTTTTTTTTTTTTAAAGATAGAGTCTTGCTCTGTCCCAGGCTGGAGTGCAGTGGTGCAATCTCGGCTCACCACAGCCTCCGCCTCCCAGGTTCCAGCGATTCTCCTGCCTCAGCCTCCTGAGTAGCTGGGACTACAGGCATGCGCCACCACGCCCAGCTAATTTTTGTATTTTTAGTAGAGATGGGGTTTCACTGTGTTGGCCAGACTGGTCTTGAACTCCTGACCTCAAGTGATCCACCCACCCGGACCTCACAGAGTGCAGGGATGATAGGCACGAGCCACCCGGGCCTCACAGAGTGCTGGATGATTGCCTGACATTGGTCAGGCAATTTCTATAATACACTAGCCTAGACATTCTCTCCCTCTGTCATCCCAATGGTTAAAGGTACTCTTAAAAAATCTATTCCTGGCTTCTGAAATACACTCTGACAGAAAGTTCTAGCAGGAAATGGACTTGGCAACCAGCTGACTCAGCAGAGAGCTAATCTAGCTAATCTTCAAAGACTCAGTAAACATGCACACATTCTTTCTCACTAGTTCTTAAATTTCTTTCCAGCAAAACAACCTTCATGGAGGTCTGAGAACCTCCTATACTACTCTGAAGGCATTACAGAGATTACTAAAATGATTATTGAGCCCAATCTAGAAGTGACTTTATATTACGGCCCAGTGTGGATTCTACATTAGAAATAATGTTTAATAAAAGCCATTCTGAATATTTTTTGAGCATTTATAATGGGCATAAATTACCAATGGAGGTAAACACATGCCCTCTAGAATGTAACATTTTTTAAAACACATTTTTAATTTTTTAAATTGATATATAATTGTACATGTATAAGATCTAACATTCTCTTGTTCAAAATCTGAAAATCGTATGTATTACCAAAACTCATCTTTAGCACTATGGCTTACCTTCAATCTCATCTCACTATTATTACAATATTCTAACAACTTTTTCCTAAAAAAGGCATGAGGAGTATGAAAATAAATGTGACATTATGTGTTTCTAAATGCTCATCAGTAAGAGACATGTTCTTAAAAAAGGTACATTAATTCAATAGACTACTATGTCGCTCTTCAGTACTAATATGGAATGATTTCCAAGATTAAGTACAAAATGAAACAAGGTGCAAAATATTGTAAGAAGGCAGCAACTGCCAAAATATAATATAATTACTTGTATGTATGGAGACTCTATCTAGAATGAAATATAAGAAACTAGTAACACTGGCTGTATCCAGGGAAGGGACATGGGTAGTTGGAAGACAGAGGTGAAAGGAAGCCTTTCACTGTATATTATATACTATAATATATATAGTATACTATATCCATTTTGAATTATATACTATATCCAAGTATCATTTATTCAAGAAAGAAAAAAGCCCTCCTTCTTTTGATATTCCCTATGTTGTACAGCTCACTGATAATTTTCTAAGCTCATTACTTCTTTCCTAGCGTTATATTATCAATATATAATGATATTTCTTCAAATCAAATCAACACCCACTTAGCAGCAGACGCCTAAGCTGCCTGGCTTCTAAATGCTTTTATTTATCACAGCCTTTAAAAAGAACATTACAATGAAATTGCTGGCAGATTACAAAACTGCTAGGTGGAAAAAGATTCACATAGCAGATCTCTATAGATCTAAAGGTGCTTTCAGAATAGGCCACAAGAGAAACTTGGTGTTTAATATTTTTTCTTGATTAAAAAAAGCCTCATCTTTTAGAGCTAAGGTTTTATGTCATCTTTAAAACTCACATTCCTAGGTGACTATCAAGACCCAATACTTCACTGTATAAATATTAAGATGCACAATTATGTTGTATTAACTCAATAAATGTTACGTGCATATTCTTCTTTATAAAAGGAAAAAGAGAATGAAACTGAAACACATTCACATTCCTACCTTCAAACATCTCTCATTGGTCAAGAGCGCAACTTGCTTTTCTGAAGCTTGCTTTTCCACGTGCCTAGAATTTTTACCATTCCATACACAAAAAGAGAAAATTAAACATTCAACATATTTAAATAGCATATTGGGAAAAAGAACTACCTAGATTGGTAGCCACATTTTTTTCATTTCTTCACAAAAATAAATTCAGTATGACATTTATGGTTTAATGGTAATTTTAAACTCCTTAAATCAGCTGGACTTCATAGTCTATAGATATAAACATTAAAAAAGGCCAGAAACCCCAGGAATAGGAAATGTTATTTCTAAAAAGTAACTCTGGAAAACTTGCAAATTATGTCCCTTTGTAAAAATACTTTTCTTTTTGCCAAATTTTCAAATCCAACAAGGAAATCCCACAATTAAAAACAGAATAGGTTACTATTCCTTTCCCTACTTCAGAAATAACTGGATCTGAGATCTCTTATTTAGTACCAAATTCTAGTATAGTATGTGTTAAATATGTACTTCTCTTTTTACCTCCTAAAAGATGGTAGACGTCGGATGTTTTCACATTGATTATTTGATAAAAAATTTATTCTTCTTTTGGCTTCTGGAAGATTACAGCACAGGACACTTAAGGGCTGGGAATAGAAATGCTCTAACAGAGAAAGCTGAAAGACATGTGAAGATTAAACATATTTGTTATATTTTGGCAGTAAATCTATTGTGCTACATCTGCTCAATTTTAAGGATTTTTTTAAAGAGCCAAAGTATTTATGGCACTAATATATTTAATAATGTCACAATAATACTGCAAAC
This sequence comes from Pongo abelii, assembly GCF_028885655.2. Lineage (NCBI taxonomy): Eukaryota > Metazoa > Chordata > Mammalia > Primates > Hominidae > Pongo > Pongo abelii. The sequence continues at coordinate 88,349,682 of NC_071990.2, read as the reverse complement.
AACATAAAAATGGCTATATAACTCTCATATTTTAAGGTTCCAATTCTGTGAAGAAGGTCAGAAAATGGTAATCTTTGCAATACAAACTAAGATAAACTAATGTAAATGGATAGAATAGCTATCTGCAAAAGCAACACATAATAATTATAAATGTGGTGTGGACCAAACTGAGGTTTAACGAAAGGGTCTAATAGATACCCCAAAACTCATAAGAAAATGCCAATCTAAAATCAGTGTAAAAACTGGTCTGTTACAAAAAATAATGCTTCAATGGTAGGAGCTGTGCCTATGGATTAAAGTGAATGATGAAAATTTATCTTTTCAAATTAATTTTTTTCCCATGGAGGAAAACATGGTGTACTATCTGGTATATACAAGCATTCTAATAATAGAATGCTGTGGGTTCTATGGTAGAAGGGAAGACAAATTTCCAGATTCTAACATTCGGTTTGCTTAGAATCAATATAATGAACATTTGGATAATCTTGTATACATTTGGATAGTCTTGAGTTTTATACCTAGAAACTGGTATAACTCGCAAGACTATGCAAATGTTCATTATGTTGATTCTAAGCAAACTTTGCTTGACCAGTTTGGTATTTTCAGGTACCTTGATACTGGTCACTCCTCATGACAAATTAATAAATTAGCATGTTAGGTTACATATCCATCTTAAGGTATTTGTTTGGGATGAATCAATAATCTTGGGCTTGATCCTTCCTGGGGGAACTGATAATGAATTTCTGAGTTCATAATGCTGACAACAAGATACCCAAGGCTAGAGGAAATCTTCTAAAATAGTCCATTCTCTAAGGCTGTAAGGCAAAGGGCCTGCCTAACTTAGAAACAAGTACAAAATAGAAAGCAACTGTTTGTGCCAGGTGCTGAATTACTTTTGCACATATTAACATAATTTTGTTTCTTATCTTTTCCAATTACGTCAAAGTGATAATGCTCATCCCAACGTTAACAATATTTTTTAGACACGAGAAAAATAAAAACTAAACAGGCTAAGGGGCTTGCTGCGGAAGAGGAATGGGAGGAAGCCACAGAAGTTACAGTAGAGCTACAAACAGGATATGAACCTATTATCACTTAACTATTTTGTTCAAGTGTGTTTTCAATATTTGGGTCAATCAACAAGTTGGTTAACATATCCACCTAATGAAGGGAAGGCTAAAACACACAGAATGATAATATGTCCTGCTGTACATCCTACGGAAATCAGGAATTACATAGTCCTAGTTACTCAGGAAACTAAGATGGAAGATTGCTTGAGCTCAGGAGTTTGAGACCAGCCTGGGCAACAGAGTGAGACTCTGTCTCAGGTAGAAATCAGGACTTACCAATATTTTCCACTGAGGACTAGGAAAACTGGGGAAATGAGGTCTAAAGATGCTGTCACTTGTCAGTGGTGTGACCTTGGCCAAGCCACTTAACTTAAATCTTAATTTCTTCATGTGCAAAACTGAGGATAATACACATGAATAAAACCATGTAGGCCAGGCAAGGTGGCTCACGCCTATAATATCAGTACTTTGGGAGGCCAAGGTGGGTGGATCACTGGAGGTCAGAAGTTCGAGACCAGCCTGGCCAACATGGTGAAACCCCATCTCTACTAAAAATACAAAATTAGCCAGGCGTGGTGGCACATGCCTATAATCCCAGCTACTCAGGAGGCTGAGGCAGGAGAAGCACTTGAAATCGGGAGACGGAGGTTGCAGTGAGCTCAGATTATGCCACTGCACTCCAGCCTGGGTGACAGAGCGAAACTCCATCTCAAAAAGAAACAAAAACAAAAAAACCATGTAAATAGTTTAGTAAAGTGTCAAGCATAAAGGAAGTGCTTAATAAATTATCAGGAAACCATAAAATCATCTAATCTGATTGCCTTATTTTACGAATGAGAAAACTATGACCCTGAGAGATTAAGTAACTTGGTTAATGTCCTTTACTTTCTGTCTCAAGGTATTTAGAGTACAGTTTCTATTTCCTGAATCTCTTTTTCCCTTGGCTTCAGTGGTACTCCACTTTCTATTGGTTCTCCTTGTTTTTAGTCTCCTTTTCTACTGCTCAGTTTTACAGGTCAGTTTGTCTTAAGGTGCTGCCCTTAGCCCTTCCTTACTCCCTCTAGCTGACATTTCATCCTCATAACATGACTTTAACTGCCATCTTTTAAGGATAAGTCCTAAATATCTATTTCCAGTCAAAATCTTTCTTCTGAGCACAAAATCTTTATATCTAACACACCTCTAAATTAACCATATACAAAAAGAAACTCATCTTTTTCTCACAACAACCTTGCTCTTTGCTATGTATTAACATGTACAGTTAACAAACGGTACTAACCTCCAATCTGCCAAGCTAGAGCCTGTGTCATCTTACTCCTCTCTTAAACAACCTTTCAGCTTTAAGTCAGGTAAGAAAAAACAAAACAAAACAACAGAACATCCTATCACCTACTCAGTCACCAGGTTTTTTGATTTGATCTCATCCTCAAATTTGTTTCCTCCTCTCTAGTTCCACTACCATTACCTTAGTTTATTTAAGTCCTTGTCATGTCCTGTCTAGATTACTGCAATAGCATTCTAACAGATCTCTCTTCCCCTACTGTTGCTTTTGCCTGAAATTCTGACCTGGCTAGCTCCTATTTCTTAGGCATACACTTCTGTTTTCCTACGGAACCCCAAGGCATGTTACTTTCATAGCACTGACTACTCAGACTTGTGGGTTTACTGTTTTGCCTCCATCATTAAACAAATAACAATTTGAAGGCAGAGATTTCTTTTTTTTTTTTTTTTGAGATGGAGTCTCACACTGTTGCCCAGGCTGGAGTGCAGTGGCATGATCTCCACTCACTCGCTCACTACAACCTCCACCTCCCAGGTTTAGACGATCTCCTGCCTCAGCCCCCCAAGTAGCTGGGATTAGAGGCATGCGCCACCATGCCTGGCTAATTTTTTGTATTTTTAGTAGAGACAGGGTTTCACCATGTTGGCCAGGCTGGCCTCAAACTCCTGATCTCGTGATCCGCCTGCCTCGGCCTCCCAAAGTGCTGGGATTATAGGCGTGAGCCACCACGCCCGGCCCAGAGATTTCTTTTTTATCTGTATCTTCAGGGTTCAGCATAGTGCTTGGTTGACAATAGGTTCTTGACAAATATTTATGAGTAAATGAATGAAATGAAAGAAATAATTTAGAAAGTTTAATCTTAATATCATCTAATTCTACATATTCCTAAGGTAAATAATGCTTTATTCTTTTAAAATACTCTTTAAAAAGTCAAAGTTGGGAGGAAAAGATACATATTAGCCAAAGAAACCACTGCAATCTTTTTTTGAAGGAAGAAAACATGAGAAATAATTTATAATCTTCAAGGTACTACAAATAATGAAGTATTATCAAATTGAACTTTTGCACCAAAGGTTACTAATATATATATATAGGTTTTTAAATCAGAATTTTGTTTGTTTTTTATAGAGACAGGTCTCTTGCTCTGTCACCCAGGCTAGAGTGCAGTGGCACAATTACGGCTCACTGCAGCCTTGACTTCCCAGGCTCATGTGATTCTCCCACCTCACCCTCCCGAGGACCTGGGACTCTGTAAATAAGCCACCACGTCTGGCTTATTTTTTTATTTTTAATAGAGATGAGGCTGCATTATGTTGTTCAGGCTGGTCTCAAACTACTAAGCTCAAGTGATCCTTCCACCTTGACTTCCTAAAATGCTGGGATTATAGGCATGAGCCACCGTGCCTGGCATAATATATATGTTTTAATGAACTAGACAACTGGCATGTGTTCACAATGACTACACTTATGTAGCTGCCAAGAAAAGGAAATAATACTAACTTTTAAACAACTGGAGAATGGGGATCTTTTTTAGGTTACAGCATATATCATGAAGCTAAATTCCTGAATCAGCTTCGGGCAATTCATGAAACTAGTGAAAATGAATTCCCAATGTATCAGAATACAAATTACAGAGACACACACACACACATGCATGGTCCAGAAACTAAAAACGTTTTTTATATCTTTAAAGGATTATTAAAGAAGAAACAGCAACAGCAACAGCAGTGACCACATGTAGCATGCAAAGCTAAAAACGGGCCGGGTGTAGTGGCTCATGCCTGTAATCCCAGCACTCTGGGAGCCAAGGTGGGTGGATTACCTGAGGTCAGGAGTTCGAGACCAGCCTGGCCAACACGGTGAAGCCCTGTTTCTATTAAATATACAAAAATTAGCCAGGTGTGGTGGCACGCACCTGTAATCCCACCTACATGGGAGGCTGAGGCAGAAGAATTGCTTGAACCCAGGAGGCGAAGGTTGCAGTGAGCTGAGATTGTGCCACTGCACTCCAGCCTGGGCAACAAAGTGAGACTCCATCTCGAAAAAAAAAAAGCTAAAAATGTTTTAATATCTGGCCCTTTACAGAAGTTTGCTGACCCCTTATATATAGCATTTCCTTGGTAGAAAAAGTCCATAAGCTTTCATGAGAGTCTCGGAAACAAACCAAAAAAGTCCGCTTGTCCCTATCCCCAAAATGGTTAAGAATTGCTGGAATAGAAGTCTTTTCCCATTATTGATGTCCTAATGAGTGTATTCTCTACATTTTGCTGCAAGGTAACAAAGGAATTGTAAACCTAGAATAAAATAACTGGAATTTACTTATTCTAGATTTTGCCATTTAAAATGCCTATCACACTAGACAGCCTGAAATAATGTGCAAATTATTTAGAATCAGCTTGAGAATTTTCAAACCCATTACTGTGTTCTTACCTGAAGTCCTTTTATAAAGTTTTGAATTGAGAAATCATGATACAAAAAGATGTTGGTCAGAACCTGTAATACTTTTTCATTTATTTTAAAGGGAAACTGAGTTGTAAGAAGTAGCTGAAAGAGATTAAAAGGGAGGGGGACACACTCCTTGTTAGTCTTCACTCTTCATAAATACTAAGTATTAATAATGAGGCAAAGAATGATATTATGACACAGTTAACTATGAAAGCTGCAATAATAGCTAGTTTTTTAAGCTCAAATGTCAACAAAAATTTTAAGTTAATTTATACAAGAGTAACAAAAAGAAGCTACTTATACTATATCCTCAGAACCAAAGATCTATACCATCTTCCATCAAATTCCTAATTTTAAAAAATACCACCTATTAACTATATCATTCTTTTTTTTTCCTCACCAGAAACCACTAAAGAAGCTGCAGGCTTTGGCAATTCTTATTACCAGATGAGACTTTTTCCATTCCTGCTGATTCAAATTAATGAAGAGTAATATATTATGTATTGTTGAATGAGAAACACAAATGTCTATTTCACAGACGTCTATTTCAAAAGTATAGAATAGCTGAATTTGTATTATTTGGCTAATTTTCAATAGTCTATAGTGATGTTTTACATCTGAAAATGAAAAGTTACACAAGGCTTCTTAAACAGAAGCATAGTTGTAAAAGGCCAATTGAATTTGGCTATAACCAAGTTTTTTTTTTGTTTTTTTTTTTTGTAGAGGAAAGTTCTTGCTCTTTTGCCCAGGCTGGAGTGCAGTGGTGGCATCATAGCTCACTGTAGCCTTGAACTTCTGGGCTCAAGTGATCCTCCCACCTCAGCCTACCAAGTAAAAGGGATTATAGGTGCTTGCCACCCTTTCCTGCCTAGCCAACCAAATTTAAAAATAGCAGCTTGAAAACATTTTCCTTAAAGTGTCTATAAATCACCTTTACGGAAAAAAAGACAAACACTAAAACCCATGTGTAAGTGGCTAGTGGGCAGGTTGTTATTAGTTTACCTTAAATAAGCAGCATAAAGCACATCTTAAAGGAGGTGAGTCCAGAAGCAATTTGAGGAAGGTCAATGATATGGTTTGGCTGTGTCCCCACCGAAATCCCATCTTGAATTCCCAAGTGCTGTGGGAGGGACCTGGTGGGAGGTAACTGAATCATGGGGAAAAGTCTTTCCCATGCTGTTCTCACGATAGTGAATAAGTCTTATGAAATCTGATGGTTTTATAAAGAGGAGTTCCCCTGCACAAGCTCTCTCTCTTTGCCTGCTACCATCCATGTAAGATGTGACTTGTTCCTCCTTGCCTTCCACCATGATTGTGAGGCCTCCCCAGTCATGTGGGACTGTGAGTCCATTAAACCTCTTTCTTTTGTAAATTGCCCAGTCTCGCCTATGTCTTTATCAGCGGTGTGAGAACAGACTAATACAGTAAATTGGTACCAGTAGAGTGGGACACTGCTGAAAAGATACCCAAAAATGTGGAAGTGACTTTGGAACTGGATGACAGGCAGAGGTTGGAACACTTTGGAGGGCTCAGAAGACAGGAAAATGTGGGAAAGTTTGGAACTACCTAGAGACTTATTGAATGTCTTTGACCAAAATGCTGATAATGATATGGACAATGAAACAGGCTGAGGGGGTCTCAGATGGAGATGACAAACTTGCTGGAAACTGGAGCAAAGGTGACTCTTGTTATGTTTTAGCAAAGAGACTGGCGGCATTTTGCCCTTGCCCCAGAGATTTGCGGAACTTTGAACTTGAGTGAGATGATTTTGGGTATCTTGAGGAACAAATTTCTAAGCAGCAAAGCATTCAAGAGGTGACTTGAGTGCTGTTAAAGGCATTCCCTTTTATGAGGGAAGCAGGGCATAAAAGTTTGGAAAATTTGCAGCCTGACAATGAGATAGAAAAGAAAATCCCATTTCTGAGGAGAAATTCAAGTCAGCTGCAGAAATTTCCGTGTAAGTAACAAAGAGCCAAATGTTAATCCCCAAAACAAAGGGGAAAATATCTCCAGGGCATGTCAGAGGTCTTCGTGGCAGCCCCTCCCATCACAAGCCTGGAGACTTAGGAGAAAAAGTGATTTCATGGGCTGGGCCCAGAGTCCCCGTGCTGTGTGCAGCTTAGGAAGTTGGTGCTGTGTCCTAGCCACTCCAGCTGTGGCTGAAAAGGGCCAACACAAAGTTCGGGCCATGACTTCAGAGAGTGCAAGCCCCAAGCCCTGGCAGCTTCCACATCGTGTTGAGCCTGTGAGTGCACAGAAGAACTGGGGTTTGGGAACCTCCGTCTAGATTTCAGAAGATGTATGGAAAAGCCTGGGTGTCCAGGCAGAAGTTTGCTGTAGGGGCGGGGTCCTCATGGAGAACCTCTGCTAGGACAGTGTGAAAGGGAAATGTGGGGTTGGAGTCCCCACACAGAGTCCTTACTGGGGCACTGCCTAGTGGAGCTGTGAGAAGAGGGCTACCATCCTCTACACCCCAGAATGGTAGATCCACCGACAGCTTGCACCGTGTGCCTGGAAAAGCTGCAGACACTTAACACCAGCCCATGAAGGCAGCCAGGAGGGAGGCTGTAACCTGCAAAGCCACAGGGGTGAAGCTGCCAAAGACCATGGGAACCCACCTCTTTCATCAGCATGACCTGGATGTGAGAAATGGAATCAAAGGAGATCATCTGGAGCTGTAAGATTTGACTACCTCGCTGGATTTCAGATTTACATGGGGCCTGTAACTCCTTTGTTTTGGCCAATTTCTCCCATTTGGAATGGCTGTATTTACCCAATGCCTGTACCCCCATTGTATCTAGGAAGTAACTAACTTGCTTTTGATTCTACAGGCTCATAGGCAGAAGGGACTTGCCTTGTCTTGGATGAGACTTTGGACTGTGGACTATTGAGTTAATGCTGAAATGAGTTAAGACTTTGGGGGACTGTTGGGAAGGCATGATTGGTTTTGAAATGTGAGGACATGTGATTTGGGAGGGGCCAGGGACAGAATGATATGGTTTGGCTGTGTCCCCACCCAAATCTCATCTTGAATTCCCAAGTGCTGTAGGAGGGACCTGTTGGGTGGTATTTGAATCATGGGAGCAAGTCTTTCCTGTGCTGTTCTCATAGTGAATAAGTCTCATGAGATCTGATGGTTTTATAAAGAGGAGTTCCCCTGTACAAGCTCTCTCACTTTGCCTGCTGCCATCCATGTAAGATGTGACTTGCTCCTCCTTGCCTTCCACCATGATTGTGAGGCCTCCCCAGCCAAGTGGAACTATGAGTCCATTAAACTTCTTTCTTTTGTAAATTGCCCAGTCTCAGGTGTGTCTTTATCAGCAGCATGAGAACAGACTAATACAGTCAATATTAAAGAATCATACTTGCCTTTATGTAGAAACATAGTTAATTAACTTTAGTTGCCAAGGTCTAGGAAAATGTTAGTATTTATTTGTTGTCAAGAGCAGCTTGACAAATCAGTTAGGAAACAGTCCACTAAAAACTTCAAATCATTTTATACAAAATGTAAGAGTCAGGCTGGGTGTGGTGGCTCATGCCTGTAATCCCAGCACTTTGGGAGGCTAAGGCAGGTAGATCACTTGAGGTCAGGAGTTCCAGACCAGCCTGGCCAATATGGTACCCTGTGTCTACTAAAAATACAAATTAGCCAGGTGTGGTGGCACACCTCATGTAGTCCCAGCTACTTGAGATGCTGAGGCAGGAGAATCACTTGAACCTGGGAGGTGGAGGTTGCAGTGAGCCAAGATTTTGTCACTGCACTCCAGCCTGGATGACAGAGCTAGACTCCTTCTCAAAAAAATAAAAATTAGAAAAATCAAAATGTAAGAGTCAAAATATATTGTTACTACAAAGTCTACAAATTCTGTAAAAATTTACATTATAAACCTATAATTTTCTACTGAGTAAAGATATAAAGAGATTAAGTACATAGATAGATATGATCACTCTTTTCATAAAGCTTATATTTTACCTGAAGAGGTAATATACAAAATCACTGTAAAACTATAAAACACTATAAAAATTATTAAGTAAAAATATTAAAGTATGTGAAGGAATATGTTCAATATAGTACTCAGAGAGTTGTAGAGGCTTATCATTAACAGTTATCTTAACAATCTATTATTGGCAGTTTTCTTTTCATCCTATTTCACTGGCAAAACTTATTGTTTTTACCTTATCGAGTACCGTAGTCAGGTGCTCCTTACAAGACAAAGATTGGAACAGTTCTATGCACAATAGAGATGATACTGCATGAGGAAGCAATCGGTGGATGATAATAGGAGATGTGGCTATTCCAAAAATGAGTATTAGTGGAAATTCATGGAGATGTTGACTAGTTTTGAAAGAAAGACACAAAAGTGAAATTTATTTAGCAAATATATTTCAATACATCATATTTCAACATAAGACAAACTTTATTTTAATGCTTACTTTATAAGACACTGTTAAGGATTATCATTGCAAACACTAAAATTTTCTAAGTCTTTCACTTTCTTCTATTAAACAGAGAAATAATTACTTTCCAGACAGTCTAGCTCTGAAATCAATCTCTTAATAAATCCTCTCGTTTTATAAACAAGAACAGAGAGGTCCAGAAAGTTTTCCCAAAGATTATACCATCTTTTTTCTTTCTTCTTTTTTTTTCAGATGGAGTCCTGCTCTGTCGCCCAGGCTGGAGTGCAGTGGTGCAATCTCGGCTCACTGCAACCTCCACCTCCTGGGTTCAAGCGATTCTCCTGCCTCAGCCTCCCAAGTAGCTGGGACTACAGGCACGTGCCACCATGCCTAATTTTTTAATCTTAGTGGAGATGGGGTTTTACCATATTGGTCAGGCTGGTCTCAAACTCCTGACTTCATGTGATCCACCCACTTCGGCCTCCCAAAGTGCTGGGATTACAGGCGTGAGCCACCATGCCCAGGCCAAAGATTATACAATCTTAAGTGTTACAAGAGATGTTAGATACCATTCCATTTAATCTCTCATTCAAAGTTTGAGCCCTATCTATAGTCTTCCTCACTTTTGATGGCTAAGGTAGTCATTAAGTCTAAGCTCCAAAAAAAAGTACAGCTTTTCTGTCACTATTTTGTACTGTGTACTTTCCCAGCATGCTAAGCAGTTCAGTGTCAGCATTAAGAAAAGTCCTAGGATCTGGGCTGAGTGCAATGGTTCATACAAGTCCTAGGATCTGGGCTGGGTGTGATGGTTCATGTCTGTAATCCCAGCACTTTGGGAGACTGAGGCAGGCAGATCTCTTGAGGCCAGGAGTTTGAGACCAGCCTGGGCGACACAGCAAAACCCCATCTCTACAAAAAATACAAAAATTAGCCAGGCATGGTGGTGTGTGCCTATAGTCCTAGCTACTTGGGGACCTGAGAAGGGAGGACTGCTTAAGCCCAGGAGGTGGAGGGTGCAGTGAGCCAAGATCATGTCACTGCGCTCTAGCCTGGGTGACAGAGCCAGACCCTGTCTCAAAAAAAAAAAAAAAAAAAAGAAAAGTCCTAGGATATAGAACTCTTAGAATCAATGAGGGAAAAAAGATCCTATCAAAGTAGAAATTTAAAGTATATTAGTAAATTAGCCGGGTGTGGTGGCTCATGTCTGTAATCCTAGCACTTTGGGAGGCCCCAAAGAGCACTAAGGAAGGCAGATCACCTGAGGTCAGGAGTTTGAGACCAGCCTGGCTAACATGGTGAAACCCTGTCTCTACTAAAAATACAAAAATTAGCTAGGCGTGGCAGCGGGCACCTGTAATCCCAGCTACTCGGGAGGCTGAGGCATGAGAACTGCTTGAACCCGGGAGGCGGAGGTGGCAGGGAGTTGAGAAGGCGCCACCGCACTCCAGCCTGGGGGATAGAGCGAGACTCTGTCTCCGAAAAAAATAAAAATAAAAATAAAGTATACTAGTAAATTATTTAACACAATATATAGCTTTAGGCAAATGTAGCTATAACTATTAAAACAAGTTGACATATAGAAGAGGCCAAAATAAATTCCATCCCAAAAAATACACCATGGAAAATGCATGTCACTGGATTTTAAAATAAGAGTTCATTATTTCAATTCTGAGTCTCACATGATTGCTTTGAAGATGCAATGCAATTGTGAAAATAGTTTCTCAATAGAAATATTATATAAATGCAAGATAATGTTATTTAGAAGACACTTTTGCTTAGTAAAACTATATGCAACTCAGAGCATCTAAGGATGGATGGGTATCAGAAAATAAGACCTAATAAAAATCTCAACTTGGCCAGGCATGGTGGCTCACTCCTGTAATCCCAGCACTTCGGGAGGCCAGGAGTTTGAGAACAGCCTGGCCAACATGGTGAAACTCTGTTTCTACTAAAAATACAAAAATTAGCCAGGTGTGGTGGTGGGCACCTGTAATCCCAGCTACTCAGGAGGCTGAGGCAGAAGAATTGCTTGAACCCAGGAGGCGGAGGCTGCAGTGAGCCGAGATCGTACCACTGCACTCCAGCCTGGGCAACAGAGCAAAACTCCATCTCAAAAAAAAAAGAAAAAAACAAAAACAACAAACTCAACCTGGAGTAGTTTATCTATTTAATGGGTGAGTAAGAGACAGTCAATCTTGGTGAGATAAACCATATTTAATACTATCTTACCATGTCAATTTAAAACTGGCTAAATGTGCCTTTGATTCTCATTCTTGGCTCAAAAAGCAAATGGAAAATCTGATAAGAAGTCTTTGAATATTCAATTATAAAGAATTTGAATACTTTGATTTTTATCCAGTTGGTATTAAAATGAAGATTATACTTTTCAAGTTAAAAGTAATATTTTCTTAAAACGGGAGTTTTTCATAAAAGCCAGGTGATACACCATCTACCTGCTGATAATTATGAAGTCTTGTAGTACTTTTGTGGCAAAGCTTTCCATATCCTTCAAGATAACGACAACAGGAGGAGACTGCCATTGGCTAGAAGTAGTCCTTTTTTTGCTTAGCATTTTTGGGTCCGTCTTCTTTTAAGCCATTGCAGAAATAAAGAGTTAAAGGTAAGCCTTACCACTCAAACAATGTTATAATGCCACATGTTGACATATCTCTCTTTAAATTTCACAATAACACTGTTTTTCTTCTACCACATGATAAATAGAAACTCAGGTTACTAGAATCTTGCTGTGTCTGACATGGGAATGATAACCAAGAAGAAAAAGGTTCAGTAAAAATCTATAACTCGTATGAAATATTTATATTTTCTGCTAAGGAAATGACAGAAAAAAACATGGAAATTTTCTACACAATTGATTTTTCTGTTGGTAGAAAGTTATATTCTGCTTTGCTTTACAGTGAGAACTAGTATTTTTAATAAAAAAAATAATGAATTAGTAGTACTTGCTACTCTGCCACTGTGAAATTTCAAGCCTGAAATGGATCATCTGGTCCAATCTCAATTTTTAAAAAGGTATCTGACATAAACCAAAAGTAGCATTTGATCTGGAAAGTCTAAAATTGTGGAGCAAATAAGGTATTATGGTAAGTATTAGACATAGTTTAGTCCCTATATAAAGCAAAATGAAACTTCACTTACGATGATTTCAGCAAAAATGTTGATTGGAAAATGTAACCACAGTATTTTTTTCCCATACTGTCTGGCTACACAGCACCATAACCTAAAACTATGGTTTTATGACGCAGTTACCTAGCGTTAACCTAGGTGATCATTTTTCACCAGACTGTCATAGTAGAATGGAACTTCTTTTTACTTATCTGTTTGTCTAACATACTTTACTTAAAGAATACTGATTCCCTAAGAACTCTAAACATAAAACAAATTAGATTTTAGAAAATACATGATTATTCTTCATTAAACTAAGTTGACAGTGGATACTAGCAGCATGGTTCTATTGGACAAAGCAACATTGAGGAACCTAAGAGATAATATATTAAAGTTATAGTTACTGTCACAGAGACGGAACATGCAACAGAAGCAATTCCTGATGCTCTGTTTTTGTCATTAGAGGACATTCTCTAACAAATAATATGTCCTTGTAAAAACCTAAGCACTTACCAGGAATTAGGCTGCATACTAATAAAAGAACATTTTAAAATTCGAGTAGCATTAGAAAAAATAAATAGCTACTTTTAAATTAACACTAGTGCTGCAGAAACATATCCTTGTTAGATCAAAACAGTACTGTCTAATATTATTCCAAGACACATCAATCATATGTCAATTTCCTGGGAGAAAATTGTCAGTTTATATCTACCTGTGTGACAGTCATATACCAACTGGAAAGTGAATCCATTGAATAATGTGTCTTTCTTTGGGTGACCTGAACACTTTCCTCCTCTTTGGATTTTATATCTACACAGCAGTCCATCAACTGTGAGACCAACTTTTGCAAAAAATGTTTCATATCTGCGGAATATAAAAAGTAAGAAAGCTTATCTCTGCCTCTTCTAAAAATAAAATCAAAGCTCTTGAAACTTCTTGCTCAGTGTATTACTTTTTTTCATAGAATGTGTTTTTTTATACTTACCATCAATATAGCTAATATAACATTTAACATATTAACTACTGATGCTCATTAGTACCTTCATTAATTCAGACTAAGACTAAACCAAAGCTTATGTATATTATCTTTTTTTTTTTTTTTTTTTTTTTTTTGAGATGGAGTCTCGCTCTGTCGCCCAGGCTGGAGTACAGTGGCAGGATCTCGGCTCAATACAACCTCTGCCTCCCGGGTTCAAGCAATTCTCCTGCCTCAAGCCTCCCCCGTAGCTGGGATTACAAGCGCGTGCCACCATGCCCAGCTAATTTTTGTATTTTTTAGTAGAGACGGGGTTTTGCCATGTTGGCCAGGCTGGTCTCGAACTCCTCACCTCATGATCTGCCTGCCTCGGCCTCCCAAAGTGCTGGGATTACAGGCATGAACCACTGCTCCCAGCCACTTATGTATATTATCCATAATAAAAAGGTCACAGAAGCAAATGTGTAGATCTGCAAACTATAAATTTTAGGAATATGTATTTAAATTACACAGGAAAATAAACAGTTTTCAAGGTCCCTAAGAAAAATCAAGTGTCATATGAATTATTTTACTGATTATAAATCTTTCATATAGCCATTTTTAAAGATGCCTTTAAGGGCTTTTACTTAATTTCAATCAGTTTATGAATATGAAAGCAATATAGCACATAAATCTCTTTTATCAATCTAAATCCAAACAAATTTTACTATATTAGGGCCAGGCATGGTGACTCAAGATGTAATCCCAGCACTTTGGGAAGCCGAGGCAGGAGGATTGTTTGAGCCCAGGAGTTCAAGACCAGTCTGGATAACACAGCAAGACCCAATCTCTACAAACAACAACAGCAACAACAAAACCCCACAATGTAGCTGAGGTAGCTGAGCGTAATGGCATGCACCTGTAGTCCTAGGTACTGGGGAAGCTGAGGTGGGATAACTGCTTGAGGCCAGGAGTTCAAGCTGCACTGAGCTATGATCATGCTACTGTAGTACAGCCTAGGCAACAGAGTGAGACCCTGTCTCAAAAGAAAAAAAAAAAAAGCTTTTTAATATATTAGTGTGAACACTCTTTATGATTTCATGGGTTCACATGCTCAGGATTAGCTCTGTCAGTGGACTATTTTTCACGATGGTGGCTTTTCAAAGTGGGACAATAAGATGATTTATGGCTGAAACATGAGCCCATGTGGTCTACTCTTTTGAGCTGAACAAGAGCTCCTCATTCCCCAATTCTCAGCTTCTGTCCTAAGTCTTTCTACTTATTAAACGTTTCACTGGGTTAAAGAACGCATCTCACAAAATGCCTGGACTGCTACCAGCAGTTAAGCTGATAGGGCAGAAATGGGTCAAGAATAAAGACAGCAAAAGGAGGCAGAGTTCTGTAATAGTCACAATTACTCTGAGAGCCCCCAAACCTTACCCTGCCCAAAACATAGCACTGTGTTCTTTCCACCAAAAAAAGGGATAAAGAAAGCCTGAAAAAGAGAGAAAAGGATGAAAGAAGTCTGTAACATCTCACCAAGGTTATTATGGCATTTATATTTTACCTGGACAATCTTTAGCTTGCAATGAGATTACATATGGTGTGACATTATTCTGAAGGGCCTCTGTTAGACTTCTGAATGTCAAATCATGATCTGTGACATTCACACCTATGAGATAATAATATATCAATATTACATCACCATTTTTATTAATAATAATTTAATGACAAAAGCTATTTAACATATCAAGCGAACAAGTAAAAACATTTAAAAAATGATTAATAACAGAAACCAAGGAAATATACTATATAAATGGGATATCCATTAACAATAGCTATCCAAAGGCATACACTATATTTGTCAGGAAAGATATTTTGCACAATTCCTCTTTCAAACAAATTACTGGGAGGTGCACTTGAAAACTTCTTTCTTTTTGAGACAGAATCTCGCTCTGTCATCCAGGCTGGAGTGCGGCAGCTCAATCTCGGCTCACTGCATCCTTCGCCTCCCAAGTTCAGGTGATTCTCCTGCCTCAGCCTCCTGAGTAGCTGGAATTACAGGCATGTGCCACCACACCAGCTAATTTTTGTAGTTTTAGTAGAGACATGGTTTCACCACGTTGGCCAGGCTGGTCTCAAACTCCCGACCTCAAGTGATCCACCCGCCTCAGCCTCCCGACATGCTGGGATTACAGGCGTGAGCCACTGTGCCCAGCCGACCCTTGAAAACATCTTAGAAGGAAATTAAAACTGGCCAGGTGCAGTAGCTCACACCCATAATCCCAGCACTTTGGGAGGATCACTTGAAGCCAGGAGTTCAAGACCGGCCTGGCAAACATGGTGAGACCCTGTCTCTATAAAAATTTTAAAAAAGTAAAACTATGGGTTCTTTTGGTATTTATAGAATCCCTGGTTTTCATTTCTGCAAATCAGAGTTTCAGGGCACTGCATACAGTTATCAAATTTTTGAGTGAAAAATTTCCCACTACTTTGGAAAAAAATTCTGTTAACTGGTATCTTCCCTAACATAACCATCTGTTATTTCTAGAAAGTCATTTGGTGCTTAGGCAGATAGCAGCCGCAGCCACTTTCAAACTGCTTAAGAGTTACAGTTGCAAAACTTTCACTGCTTGGAAGAAAAAGAAAAATTTCAGAATCATCCATGCCAGCAATAATAAACCATTTTTTTTTCCTAGGCGAGCCAAAGAATAAAAATATTAGCAGACTATTTTTTAAATGGATATTGAAAATAGAAAATATCAAAATGATTCCTAGCATGCATTATAGTCTATGATTATAATAATGCATCCCTGAACAAATTTAGAAGTTCAGTAAAACACTGGGTTATCTTGTCTTTCACTGACTGGCTATAAGCTATTTATTAATAACATTATATTCACTATATTTATATTATAAAACAATGAACTTGTCTATCACAAACAAGATAATCAACAATGTGTTTAACTAGAAAAATGTTCCCCTCAGACCATGATTTTAAAACACTCTTTCCATTAGCTTGGTACAAGTGGGCCATCACTGGGCCTCAGTTTTTCACCAAATGGGAGAGTTTTTAGATGTTGCATTGTAAAGCTGGTCCACAGCATAATAAAAATCATTCCCTTGAGTCTTATTAGTGTGGTCCTGGGACTATGGGCATCAGCTGGTACCCTGTTAGAAATGTAAAATTTCAGGCCCCACCCCAGACCCATTAACCAAAATCTACATTTTAATACAATCCCTGGAGGTTATTTATGGATACACTGAAGTTGAGAATTAATTCCTTATCTCAGAGCTAACTAGCATAACAAATCTTGAATAAATTGAAAGAGAAATTAAGAGCATGTTTGGAACCCAAATAAATTCAACTTTGTTTTCAAAGGGAATGAAGAAAATTTGCTAATATTCCAAAGAAATTTTTTCCATTGTGCTGGAATCCAAATGTTTGGTAAAGATGAGATATTAATGATGGATGTTTAAGTACTTAAGAAATTTACAACCTGCAATTTGAAAGCAATTTATGTGCAATTCATCCAAACACCTCCTTGCAGGTAATTAATATGAATATAATGAAACAATCTAAGATGGAAAAACTATGCACAGGAAAATAAAATTAAGGTCATAGAGTAATTCCATTGAAGATACGACTAAAAAAAGTATGAAAACCAAATCTACTAACACTGGTAGTTTCTTTATTACCAAATCTCATATACTCTTGTAATGTATCTACAAAGAAAGAGTAAAACAAATATATTTTCCCTTCCGACCAAAAGTTGGGGAGAACATTAGCTAGATAAATTCCTTTTAATTTACAAACATATGATCATCTGTAAAGATAAGGAATTTTTATTGGTTTTTGAAAATATGTAAAATAAACTATGGTTGGTTTAATTGTATAAATAAAAGAGACAAAACAGGCTCATCAAAACAGGTCCTTACACTATTCTCAACAATAAAAAAAAAATTTAAAAACAAAATACACAGACATGCATGCATGAACAAACATATGCATATATACCAAGAACAAGAGCAGCAGTTGGAATTTCTCTGAGTTTTATTTGACCGCCCAAGTCTCTTGAATTCTTCTGGAATCCAGAATGTGATTTTTGCAGAAATTCAATCAGACTGTCAAACAAGTTTTTATTTAATTCCTCTTGTAGTCGCTACAAAGAACACACAAAAACTTATTATTATTAGAAATAATAATCTGATGTCTTTCCTGGTTGTGGAAAGAAAATTGTCATGGATACAATGATGTAAAATGATCAAAAGATGAACCTAATTAAAAAATGTTTTTTCCTTAAATCTCTAGTAATTAGTGCTCTGGGTTCCCCCATTAAAAATTCCCTCTCAAGCCTGGTCAGCATAGTGAGATCTCATCTTTACAGATAAAAGACAAATTAGCTGGGTGTGGTGGTGCACGTCTGTGGTCCCAGCTACTAGGGAAGCTGAGGTGAGAGGGTCACTTGAGTCTGGGAGGTCAAGGCTGCAGTAAGCTATGATCATGCCACTGCACGCCAGCCTGGGTGACAGAGCAAGACCTTGTCTCAAAAAAAAAAAAAATTATATATATATATATATAAAATATATTATATATAAATATATATGATTTAATGTCTCATATATATATAACATTAAAGGGTTTGGATTTTGTCCTATGGGGAGCACCATTGAAGGGATGTGAAGTAAAGACATAATTGGATCAGGGTTAAGAAGGGTTAATCTGGCAACAGGGCTGGAGGGGTTGCCTGGAATTGGGCTGCATTTGCCTTGAAGAGGGTCTTTTCTAATTTGACCAATGGTGTCAGGGATGCCAGTTAGGAGGATATTGTAACCATCCAGATTCAGAAATGAAGACGGCCTAAACCGGAAACCACAAATTCAAATACCTTGAAGGATCACATGGAATACGTGAATGAGCAAAGCCACTAGGTATAAATCAGTAAGGACTGGTAGGCGGCAGTAATAAACTGGAAAGTATATAACCTTCCAAAAGGCAATTAAACCAAAAACTACAACACTGTGTTGGCCAAAAAAAAAAAAAAGTTGTCAGCCTAAAATGCTGGCCCTAGAGCTACCAATTTGCTATAGTGAAGAAATGTTTCAGAGCTGGAATATAAAGATGAGAAAGTGAAGGAGTTTAGAAACAGCTTGATTTCACCGTTGTATACCTGAAAGGATAATTTAAGAGCGTCAACATTTGAAAGCTCCTTGCCTTAACAGCTATCATAAACATCTGTTCCACTCACAAGAAATATGAGTTTTTTTTGTTTTTGTTTTTGAGACAAGGTCTCTCTCTGCTGCCCAGGCTGGAGTGCAGTGGTACTATCTCGGCTCACAGCAACCTCCACCTCCCAGGCTCAAGTTATCCTCCCAACTTAGCCTCCTGAGTAGCTGGAATTACAAGTGCACACCATCATGCCCAGCTAGTTTTTGTAGCTTTTGTAGAGACAGGGTTTCACCAAGTTGCCCAGGCTGGATTATGGTTGTTTTTTTAAGGATATACAGGCTATGCTTGACCAATACTTCCTATATTTCATCAATACTCTTGTAAACTGGTGGAAAGGAAGATGAGACGCAACAAAAATAAGACTTAGGGTGTTACAGAAAAGTTATTACAAAAAAGTATTCACCTCATTTTCAGATTTCATCTGCTGCCATATCAACTGATAAGTTTCGAATCGAAGCTTACTGTCCTCAGGCTCATTTTTCCCTTTCTTAAAATAGTCGTCTAAAAACAGAAAGAAATAAGTCAGTTTCTTTTTTCATTAATAGTATAAGTTATACATCTTATGTGCAAAGTTACACAGTAAGTGATAGAAGTGGAATTTTTTTTTTTTTTTTTTTTTTGATATGGAGTATCACTCTGTCGACCAGGCTAGAGTGCAGTGGCATGATGTTGGCTCAGTGCAATCTCCGCCTCCCAGGTTCAAGTGATTCTCTCCTGCCTCAGCCTCCCGAGTAGCTGTGACTACAGGTGCGTGCCACCACGCCCACTCAATTTTGTATCTTTAGTACAGATGGGGTTTCACCATGTTGGCCAGGCTGGTCTCAAACTCCTGACCTCAAGTGATCTGCCCGCCTTGGCCTCCCAAAGTACTGGGATTACAAGTGTGAGCCACCTTGCCTGGCCTTAATTTTTTTTATATTCATCAAAAACATATATTTGGGGACAGGTAACATTCAATATCCTCTGCATTTAATTTTTTTAATAATCTTTTATTTTTACCATATTTATTGTATATTTAAGATTAAAAATGTCAATCTTTACTGTATTTCCATCATTTGCTTTTGAATTTCTAACAGTTTTTATTAAGTGGTTTTTTTAATTTGAGTTATATACATTTAATAATGTTTTCGTTATTTGCTGTTATTCTACAACCTTGTATACTTTGTTTCACACATTTGCTTTGAACTCTTCTCTATGGAATGACTTACTACTACTATTCTTATATTTTTCCACTGACATAGTTTAGTCCAGTCTTTCATTTATTGTCTGTATATTTTTATATCCTTTTTGAATGTTTTCTCCAAATGGTTAGCTATTTGTGAAAATACCATTTATTGCACTGGCTTTCAAACTTTTCAAACTATGATCCACATTAAGGAATACACTTTACATCATAACCTAACACATATACACATGAACAAAAACTAAAGTCACAAAAAACAACACTCACCCTTATTATGTAATAGCAAATGTTTTCTTTCCTGTTTTATATATACTCATAGTCCACTAAATTGATTTCATAACTCACATATAAATTATGACATTTGGTTTGAAAAACCCTCCTTTATTGTACAATCCATCCTTCTCCCACTGATTTGACATGCCCTTATAGTCTAAATACTTATATATACTTTGAACTATGTTTGAACTTTTTATTTTGTTCTACTGAATCCAACTCTATTCCCCTACCAGTCCTGAACTGTTTTAATTATTATGGCTTTGTATGTTGTACATTTTATCAAATACATTCAGGTCTTCCTCCCACTGCCCCCAAACATTGTTATTCTCTTTCAAAAAAATTTAAGCCACTTCTTCAAATTAATTTTACAGTAATCCTGTCACGTCTCAAAACTAGTTGTACTGGTATTTGACTAGATAAAATCAAATCCATAGACTGATTTGGGGAAAAATCCCATCTTTAATATGTTAAAAAATCCCCAACCTCAATATCGCAGGTCTCTTTTTTTAATCAAATATTTTAGATTCCTTATAGTTTTCTACTTTGCCTCATATTTCTTGTTGTTTACTGCTACATATTTTATTGTAACTGGAGTGTTCATGTTAAATTTCTGCTGCTAATAATCTACCACCAAGCTTTAATGTTAACTGATAGTTTAGAATATAAATTCACTTCATGTTAAGGAACTTCTCTCCTAATCACAGTTAACTCAGAGTTTTTAGCAACTATTGATTTTTAATTTTATCAAAAGCCTTAGAATACAGTGAAGTCATCGTATGGTAAAGTGGCAGACAAGGTTATAGAATTAAAATGCCAACAAAAAGAGAAAGCAAGGAGACACTATTATTATTATTACTATTATTTGAGACAGGGTCTCGCTCTGTTGCCCAGGCTGGAGTGCAGTGGTGAGATCTCAGCTTACTGCACCTCCCAGGTCCAAGTGATTCTCCTGCCTCAGCCTCCCAAGTAGCTGGGACTAGAGGCGCCCACGACCACGTCTGGCTAATTATTATATTTTTAGCAGAGACGGGGTTTCACCATATTGGCCAGGCTGGTCTTGAACACCTGACCTCAAGTGATCTGCCCACCTTGGCCTCCCAAAGTGCTGGTATTACAGGCATGCATCACCCCACCCAGCCAGAGGACACTATTATTAAGAGACAAAGCAGGCCAGCGTGGTGGCACATGCCTGTAATCCCAGCACTTTGGGAGGCCAAGGTGGGCGGTTCTTTAGCTCAGGAGTTGGAGACCAGCCTGGCCAACATGGTGAAATCCCGTCTCTGCTAAAAATACAAAAATTAGCCAGGCGTGGTGGCATACACCTGTAGTTCCAGGTACTCGGGAGGCTGAGGCAGGACAATCACCTGAACCTGGGAGGCAGAGGTTGCAGTGAGCTGAAATTGTGCCACTACACTCCAGCCTGGGCGACAGAGCAAAACCCTGCCTCAAAATAAATAAATAAATAAATAATAAAAAAAAAAGAGACAAAGCAGAACAACGTAGCTTTAAAAAGAACAAAAATAGTCAGTTTACATTAATAGGTAAAATCATAGTATAACGTGAAAGTGGCAAATCAAGATACAATTTTTATGTGCAGAATAATGCTGCATCAAAATACACATGAAAAACCTCTTAGAAACTGGGAAACACAGCAGTAGGATACTTTAAACTGTTACCATGACTTCTCTCAGTCTGTTACAGATCAGGTAGGTAAATTTAAAAACTACACTGAAGAATATAAGCTCTCACTGTTGCCAGGTTTCTACCTGCCTCGGCTCCTATTCACAGTGCTATACTTCAGTGTGGGTATCTCCTACAGTGCCAATGCTGCTGCCAGTCTCTCTCTCTCCAGTTCCTATCCAGTTGTTTTGCTGGATATGCAGTCATCCACAGAATACTGAGGAGAGGGAGAGTTACTAGTCTTAATTACGCGCCCAAGTGTCCTCAGTCAGGGGACAGATGGTGGGCAAAATGCAGAGCAACTTCCTACTTTTTCAGTCAATCTGTTTCAACAACTGAAGCCAGTGAAGGCAAATGTTAAAGTCTGGGTATGTTTCCTCATTCCTGCTCCATCTGCCTTATAATCAGGGTCAATTCCTCAAAGATTTTCATATTATAACACTATCTGTTGGTCTTACAGCCACATAATGAAAAAAAAAAAAAAGCCTAGCAAACTTCTAAAGCAAAGTTCAAATCATACAATTATACACATCAGGTTTACTAGTACTACAAACTATAAACCAATCCTAATAAGTTGTAGCTTAAATTCAATACAAAAAGTTCTAAGTAGAAACTTGGCCTTATATAATGAGAGGCAGTATTAAGCTATGGTTAAATCATGAGCTCTGGAATCAGACAGGTTGGGTTCAAATCCTAGCTCTATCATTTACTAACATTATAACATTGAGAAAGTTATATGTCTAAGTATCCTTATATATTTCAATGGTGATAATACATTCCTTGTAGTTTACTGAGGGGATTAATCAAATTAATACATATAAAATGATTGAAACGGTCTGGGTCTATAATCCCAGCGCTTTGGGAGGCCAAGGCAGGTGGACTGCTTGAGCTCAGGATTTGAGACCAGCCTGGACAACAAAGTGAGATCTCACCTTAAAAAAAAATAAATACATTAGCAAGCAAGGTGACATGAGCCTGTAGTCCTAGCTGAGGCTAAGGCATGAGGATTCCCTGAGCCCAGGAGCTCAAGTTTGCAGGGGACTATGATTGTGCCACTGCACTCCAGCCTGGGTGACAGAGTGAGATCTTGTCTCAGAAAACAAAACAAAACAGTCTGGCATACTGTAAACACCCAAGAAATATTAACAACTGTATTAGTTATAATTACATTGGTGATGATATTAGATGTCACTGCATGCTATGTGTCCCTAATGATAATGGGGGAACAAGTCTTGAATTTTCTCTGACCTACTTCTAGTAAGTTGAGCAATCTGCAACATTAAAGAAATGTGTGGCCAGGCATGGTGACTCACCCCTGTAATCCCAGTACTTTGGGAGGCCAAGGTGGGAGGATCACTTGAACTCAGGAGTTCAGGACCAGCCTGGGCAACATAGTAAGATCCCATCGCTATTTAAAAAAAAAAATTATACGTGTGTGTGTGTGTGTGTGTGTGTGTATATCATTACTTTAAAAAAATCCTATTCTATATATTCAAGTTATCCATTTATTTCCTTAGTCAAACAGTGGCATAGTTCATTTTTTCTTTTTTCAATTCAAAACTGGTACATGGGTATGCTTAATTCCATATTATAATTTTTCCACTGGAATAAATTTTCACAGTGCTGAATATGGAATGTATATACTCAATAACCCCGTGAGGAGCTTTTGAAAAATTCTGACACTTAGGCCCCACTCTTGAGATTCTAATTCAATTGATCCGGGTTAGGGTCTTAGCATTGGCACAGGTTGAGCATCTCTAATCCAAAAATCTGAAACCCTCGAGAATCTGAAACTTTTTGAGTACCAACATGATGCCACAAGTGGAAAATTCCATATCTGACCTCAAGTGACAGGTCGCAGTCAAAACACAGCCAAAACTTTGTTTCATGCACAATATTATTTAAAATATTATGTAAAATTCGTTTCAGGCTATGTGGTTAAGGTGTATATGAAACATGAATGAATTTTATTTTTAGACTTGGGTCTCATTCCCAAGATTATCTCGTTATATACAGGTATATATTTCAAAATCTGAAAAAATTCCAATAACCAAAACACTTCTGGTCCCAAGATTTGGGATAAGGAACTCTCACCCTGCATTTTTTCAAAGTCCCACAAGTTGGAATTGAATAAGGTCAGTAGATTGTATTAATATCAGTTTCTTAATTGTGACACTGTACTATAGTTATGTAAGATACTACCACTGGGGATAACTGGTCGTAGGGTACTTACTGGTGGAAGAGTATTACGTGTAATTATATGTGCATCTATAATTATATTAAAATAAGACTTTTTCAAAGTTCCCCAAATGATTCTAATGTGAAGCTATGATTGAGAACCAGAGCAATAAATACTTTCTGATAGTAATACTGGATTTGATTGAAGAAGTCAAGTTTTCTTAATTTGATCACTAAACAGGTATCAGGATATAAATGAAAAAAGTGAAGACAGTATCTTTTTTTATTAATTGAATTTTATTGAGGTATAATTTACAAATAATTAAACACAACCATTTTAACAGTTTGACCCAGGTATATACTTACATAACCACTCTTTCAAGAGAGAACATTTCCATCACTCCAGAAAGTTCCCTCTTGCCTTTTTGCAGTTAATTCCCCCTACTTCATCCCAGGAAACCCACTGGGACTTTAAGACAAACTGTGTTGTTTTTGCCTTAAAAAACAAACAAACAAACAGCCGAGCGCAGTGACTCACACCTGTAATCCTAGCATTTTGGAAGGCTGAGGTGGGCAGATCACAAGGCTGGGAGTTCGAGATCAGCCTGGCCAACATAGTGAAACCCCATCTCTACTAAAAAACACAAAAATTAGCCAGGCATTGTGGCGCATGCCTGTAGTCCCAGCTACTCGGGAGACTGAGGCAGGAGAATCGCTTGAACCTGGGAGGCGGAGGTTGCAGTGAGCTGAGATCATGCTGAGAGCTAGACTCCGTCTCAAAAAAAAAACAAAAACAAACAAACAAATTAGGCTGGGCACAGTGGCTCACACCTGTAATCCCAGCACTTTGAGGTCTGAGGCGGGAGGATCACTTGAGCCCTGGATTTCAGGACCAACCTGGGCAACAAAGTGAGACCCTGTCTCTACAAAAAATTTAAAAAAATAATTAGCCAGGCGTGGTGGCGCATGCCTGTAGTCCCAGGTACTTGGGAGGCTGAGGTGGGAGGATCATTTAAGCCCAGGAGTTTTCAAGGCTGCAGTGAGCTATGATCCGGCTACCGAACTGAAGCCTGGGTGACAGACTGAGACCCTGTCTCTAAAATAAATAAACAAAACCAAAAGAAATGTCTTTCCTCTCTTACCCACATGGGTATATGAGTGTGTGAGTATGCATATGTCTGAGTGAGTGATAAAAATCCACTCCTTTAATAACATGAGTATGTGTGTCTATGAGTGATTAAAACTCAATAATTTAACAAATTTGTTTTATGAGATAAAGAGTGATTGAGAACTGTGTGGGACCCCTGTGCTTCCAAGAGATGATGGAGGGTACAAACTGGTAGAAAGGATGTGAAGACTAACAGAGAGGAAATCTGGGCCACTTGGAAATATGTAGCCACTGTGAGAGTAGAAAGTCTTCCGCTACTCAGTCTCAGCTTTTTCCCTTCCCTCAGGCTAGTGAGAGATAGGAGTCTTGGAACACAAACTATAAGGCCAAGGTGGTAACAATCCATGATAACACAAATTTATTCACATGGTATTTATGATAGTCTTACAAAGCTCTACATGTTAGCTCTTAGAGAGATAGAATGAGAATAGGGAGAAATCTTAGTGATAAGCAAGTATAGTTGCTCATTTTACAGATGAAGAGACTTAGGGAAAGGTTAAACAGCAGGGCCAAAGCCATAGAGCTGGTCAGGCCCAGGATCACACTCCAATTCCTTTACTTATAGTCCAGGTGATTCCATAACTTTGTGCTCTAGCAGGTAGAATTACTGTAAGAGATCCAAGACCTTGGGCTTTTTTCTCAGCATGTATCGATGTGCACAGCATTTATCCCTAAGTTAGCAGGTGATTCCATAACTTTGTGCTCTAGCAGGTAGAATTACTGTAAGAGATCCAAGACCTTGGGCTTTTTTCTCAGCATGTATCGATGTGCACAGCATTTATCCCTAAGTTAGAACATGCAATATTCTAACACACATGTTGTTACTAAGCCCTAAGTTCTTATATGTTCCATACAGATAGATGATTGCTTTAATTTACTTTGCCAAGTGTATTCATAAAATGGAATATCACATCAAAATTTTTAAGCATATTTAAGTCTCCCCATGAATATTGTATTTTAACTCAAAAATAATTTTTATACAATTTTCATTAGAAAATACATACAAATTTATAATCATTCTTTCTTAGGTTTTCCTTATGTTACCAATTATCATTTTATTTTCCATACAACATTTCCCCCATCTTTAGAAATCTGGGTTGCCAGTCAGCCTTTATTGTTTTGATTACTTCATCAAGGATCAAAATGTTTCTCTAGCAGAAACTCACTTTTCATTTCTGAAGCTGTAGATAAAAAAACAATGGCAGAGAAGTAATCAAAAAGACAATTTGTTTTAAAGAATAGCAGCATATCCTTTGAAGGAAATTTGCTTCCAACTTACCTTTGGAAGGTGTAATTGGATTCTCTTTTCAATTAGAGCCCTGGGGTGTCCTCTTATCTCTTTGACCAATGCCTTGGAACATAAATGCTACATCAACATGGCAAGTAAGCCAAGCTCAGACAAGAGAATTACTAAATTCAATTAGGGTTAGTTCCTAATAGTTTAAGAAGGCAGGGAATAAAAAATTTAATATTCAGACACCTTACCTATTGGCAGAGAGATCTTTCTCTTTTTGGAGTTTGGCTTAAAAACAAAGCAACCCTATAAAAAGAAAGAAAGACAAAAAGCATAAAGTCAAAGTAGCCAAGGAGCAGAGAAATCTGATTAACCAAATATTTTATGGGTAAGCACTTTTTTAAAAAAGATGGTAGGGGAGAGAACACATTTCTTTCAGGTTCTAAGAAATCACATCACTTCTCTCTGACCTATAGAAGGAAAATTCTAAAACAACAAGGGGGACTATCTACTCTCTCCCCTCCCTCCCATGAAATGCCCATTTTTGATTTTGCTCTTTGACACCTGATCTAAGAGGTAGACAAAGAAAATAAAAGCTGATTAAATTTAAGCCCAGAAAGGTTCCATTTTCATAAACTTAAAGGAATTAATACTATACATTAAAATGGGCTGGGCACTGTGGCTCATGCCTGTATTCTCAGCACTTTGGGAGGCCAAGGCGGGTGGATCACAAGGGCAGGAGTTTGAGACCAGCCTGGCCAACATGGTGAAATCCTGTCTCTACTAAAAATGCAAAAATTAGCCAGGCGTGTTGGTGGGAGCCTGTAATCCCAGCTACTCGGGAGGCTCAGACAGAAGAATCACTTGAACCCTGGAGGTGGAGGCTGCAGTGGGCTGAGATCGTGCCATTGCACTCCAGCCTGGGCAACAAAGAGTGAAGCTCTGTCTCAAAAAATAAATAAATAAAAATGAAGATCAAAAAGGTTGAAAATAGTGATGTTCTCCCAACCCAAAACTTATTTAAACTCGAAGTATCTATAACCTTAGTAGTAAATAGATAATTGCAGCTGTTTCACTCTACATACTTTTCTTCATCTGATAAATGCTTACTCATTTATCCATTAAAGTTTGACTCAACACTCATCTCCTTCAGGAAACCTTTCACAATTCTCTAGCCAGAAATTCTCCTTTCCCCAAGATCTCTCAGTACTTGAACATCTTTATTTTGCATTGTTTTAAGTCACTTTAATTGTATATCATAGTTGTTTATGGGTGTGTCTCCCTGAGTAGACTGTGAGTGCCTTCAAGCACAAACTGTATTTTATTTATAATTGTTTCTCCAATGTTTGGAATAGTGCTAACATACGTATTAGGCAATCAGTATATGGAATGAATAAATGCTTGCCATGTAATTGTCCTGGTAATTTCCCAGCTATGTTTAGTTTCATATTATTATTTGACTAGTGATAGATCGCCCCCAAGTTAGTGGTCCTAGTCTATTCTACCAATTCTAAAGTCATACATGATGGATAGCTTATAGCTTCTTTTTTTTTTTTTTGAGACAGAGTCTCACTCTGTCATCCAGGCTGGAGTGCAATGGTGCGATCTTGGCTCACTGCACCTTTGCCTCCCGGGTTCAAGCCATTCTCCTGCCTCAGCCTCCTGAGTAGCTGGGATGACAGGTGCCCGCCACCATGCCTGGCTAATTTTTTGTATTTTTAGTAAAGACAGGGTTTCACTATGTTGGCCAGGCTGGTCTCGCACTCCTGATCTCGTGATCCACCTGCCTCGGCCTCCCAAAGTGCTGGGATTAGAGGCATGAGCCACCGAGCCTGGCCTGATGGATAACTTCTTAAAGATTTCGATTTCTATGGAAAATAAAAGACAGAATGAAAGAACGATACCTAGGAAAAGTTGTCTCAGGATAGTGTTAAAGACCACTGTACAAATATAAAGTAGCCATTTGGATTACATGTTCCAACTTAAGAACTGTGCCTTAGATTCTTTTTTTTTGTTATTGTTGAGACAGAGTCTCCCTCTGTTGCCCAGGCTGGAGTGCAATGGCACAATCTTGGCTCACTGTAACCTCTACCTCCCGGGTTCAGGTGATTCTCCTGCCTCAGCCTCCTGAGAGGCTGGGATTACAGACGCCCACCAACATGCCAGGCTAATTTTGTATTTTAGTAGAGATGTGGTTTCACCATGTTGGTCAGGTTGGTCTCGAACTCCTGACCTCAGATGATCCACCCACCTCGGCCTCCCAAAGTGTTGGGATTACAGGCATGAGCCACCGCACACAGCCCTGTGCCTTATATTCTCCTATCTGCAACTAGCAGAAGTGTGTGAAATCACATACATATTTAGAAAAATCATGTGATACCATGACAAACCTGTCATTGCCTCCTTTCCAAATCCACCTGCAATTCAGTAAAGGAAAAAGGAGCTTCAAAGGAGCAAGATATGAGGAGTGATCAGAAAGGATCTTAATATAGGGCAGTGGTAGTAACCATTTGGAACTGCTGGTCAAGTGATGGTGTTTGAGATAGAGGAAGGCCAACAGCCAGAAAATTTCATGAGGAAAGAGACATTAAAATGTTTTGATATGTTTAAGGACCGGGCGTGGTGGCTCACACCTGTAATCCTAGCACTATGGGAGGCTGAGGCTGGCGGATCACTCGAGGTCAGGAGTTCGAGACCTGCCTGGCCAACATGGTGAAACCCTGTCTCTTCTAAAAATACAAAATTAGCTGGGTGTGGTGGTGCGTGTCTGTAATCCCAACTGCTCGGGAGGCTGAGGTAGGAGAATTAGCTTGAACCAGGGAGGCAGAGGTTGCAGTGAGCCGAGATCGCGCCACTGCACTCCAGCCTGGTAACAGAGCAAGACTCCGTCTCAAGAAAAAAAAAGAAAAGAAAAAGAAAAAAAGCTTGCAGTTCCATAAATTCATGAAATAGTTCTTAAAGCTTCTTATTCATGTAAGGTCTCATCCCAATACAGACATTTCTGTTATAATACCAAAAATGCTTTCCTGAAAAATCTTACTTTCTGCAAGATACATAAAAATAAGAGGTGCTTATGCAATCAACAGGATTAAGGGATAGACCGTTCAAAACCTACAGAACATTATAACCAGGACAAAATAAAACCAGTACCATTTCTAATCAAAATACTACCTTTAAATCTCTACTAGCATAACCTTAAACCCCAGGGCTCGTACTTTCTCCTTGAGATGTAGTCTTTAAAAGCAATGCTTCTCATAAACCATTTTAATCAAAATAAAAAATCAGATCCATGATATGGCCTTCTTCATCAATCCATTGTTTTAACATAGGGAGAATGTAGCTTCTTCATTTGCATTTTTCAGCTTTCTCAGACAGCTTAACTTCAGGGGCTTCCCGCTGCACTTATAATAGAACTCAAGGTCTTACTTTTCGTGGTCCAGAACAGCGCTGTCCAACAGAACTTTCTGTAATGATAGAAATGTCCTATATCTGCACTATCTAAAATGGTAGCTGCAGCCACATGTGATGATTGAGCACTTGAAATGTGGTTAGTGCAACGGAGAAACTGAATTTTTACTTACTCCTACTTTATTTTAACTCAAATTTAAATAGCCACATGTGGTTAGTGACTAACACATTGGACAATACAGCTCTAGGGCTTATCTTCTTACCAACTACACTATGTCTTGCAATTTCTTGCCATCTAGGTAGCCAAGATGAGGAGGTCTATTAGATACTCCACCACACACACCCGCATCCACATTACTTTTTCATTCTCATTTTTCATGACGCTCCCACTCTTTGTCTACTTTCTGATTATGATTTTTAAATTCCTCTAATATGTCATTTTATTTCTATCTTCTGGGCCGAAGAAACATGCTGTTCTCTCTGCCCTCCTCGCCCTAATCCTTAATCTAACTTCTACTTATTTTTCAGGTCTCAGCGAAAGGGTCACTTTCTCCAAAAAGCCTCCGCTAACCCCCGGCAACCTATATTAGGTTCTTCCCACTCTTCTGTTGTCTGCCTAGAACTCTTTTCCCTGCTAACACTTAAAATTTGTGATCGTCAGTTTATCTATGTTTACCGACTTTCTTGACTGCAGAAACTGAATGTTTCGTTTACCACTGCATCTCGGTACCTAACGGAGTGCTTGGCGCACAGTATTTGTGAGAGGGAAAAATGAGAGACTGGGCCACATCATCAGGACATCCGACCTCCACCAACCAGAACTTAAAAATCCTCCTAGCCATACCACAAGGCAGATCCGCCTCCTCGCTCCCCAAGCAAAGTTGGCCTCAACTGATCTGGAGGAAGGACGCCTCAGCTCAGTACGCCGCTCCCTCCCTCCCCTCCAGCCAGGGAATGGAGGCCTACGTAACCTCGGCTTCATCCCTTCTTCAAAGGGGAATGAGGCAGCGGTAAAGCCACAGTGCGCATCGGCCACCACATACCTTAGACATCGAGGACGTGGCCATGGTCTCACTGGCTCTGCGTATTCCAGATGCACTCGGGATTTCCCGCGCGCCCTCGCGGCTGCAGGGCAGAGGTTAGTGGCGAGCCACACGGCTCCTTGATTGGCTGGCATCACCCTCCGGGGCGGGTTTCCGGCGCGGGGAGGCGGGACGTATAAGGAGGTGGGGCGAGGCCGGGACTGGTGGACTGCGGCGTACTTCCCTAGAGGCGGACATGGCGTGCGGCTTTCGCCGCGCTATTGCTAGCCAGGTATGGATCCCGGAGCGCGCAGAGGAGTCACTGAGGAGCTAGGGACCCCAAAGGCCTTTCATCGCTGCGGGCCGGTCCTCAGTCAGCTGGAGGGTGGGTCCCACGGAATCCTGTTAGTTTCTACCACCTCCTCCCCCTTCTCTGGAGCTGGTGGAGCTTCAGAAGTCCTGTGGAGGGTCGGCTGGGATCAGTTTGTCTCGGTGAACAGTAAACTTTGAAAGGTACCTGGTGCTTTCTTCACTCTTTCCCACCCCACAGCTATGAATGCTTTACCTGGGTGGCGGCAAGTCATTACACCATGATTAGACCCCATAGAAGTTAGTGTTCTTTACACTTCAGTGACATTGATGATGGATCTGGATTGTTCTTCAGAAGGACCTCATTTTAAAGCTGCTTATTTCTCTTGCAGTCACTTAGGCAGCCTACCCTAGAATTATTTTTGGTAACGCCCAAAGATACAAGAGCTATCTGAGACTCAGTTTTTCTTGGTTCAGGGTCATATTTGAACAGCTCTGTTGTGAGGAAGGGCTTACAAAATTGCAGTATACTTGCTTTGTTTTGTTTTTCCTTTTTGTGGAGAACGGGGTCTCGCCGTATTGCCCAGGCAGGCCTCAAACTCCTGGGCTCAAGCTCAAACTCCTCTGCTTCCCTAAGAGCCGGGATTACAGGCGTGAGCCACCGCGCTGGGCAAAATTGCAGTATAAATGTGGAATTAATCAAAAAGAATTTTTAAGACTCATTGGCCACCCTTGCAAGGAAACTTTCTACTGTGGTCTTGGCTAACCCATTTCCTTCTGATTAATGGATGTATTAGTGGACGTAATTAGCCTATAATTTATCTTAGCTCATTTTTACAGTGTTTCTAGACATTCGTGGGGAAATCCCTCTGCCTTGTCTTTATGTTTATAGATGTACTGCCCTGTCCGGTGATAATTCGCCAAATATCACCAACATGACATTTTGTTAAGACAGCTGAATTTATTGCTTACTGGGATAAGGAAGAACACCACGGAGAGCTTTGGTAGTGTATTAAACTGGGAAAGCAAGGTCAGATTTTACTGATGGGTATGGCTTAAGGCTGGTCTTTCAGAGGGAGAGGGTAGGAGGGTGTTGGAGGAAGATGGCTTGATTAGGGTTGGACACTGATCTGATACAGCAGTTTAAGATTGGTAGGAAAAGCAAAGAGTGCAAGAAGCCTTAAGGCATAAACTGTTGAGGTTTTCTGTTGGAAGAACTAATAGGCCTGGCATGTGGCTCATG
The DNA here is from genome assembly GCF_028885655.2 of Pongo abelii. Lineage (NCBI taxonomy): Eukaryota > Metazoa > Chordata > Mammalia > Primates > Hominidae > Pongo > Pongo abelii. The sequence goes on along the minus strand of NC_071990.2, from coordinate 88,317,478 downwards.
CCTATAATCCCAGCACTTTGGGAGGCTGAGGTGGGAGGATGGCTTGAGCCCAGGAGTTCGAGACCAGCGTGGACAACATAGGTAGACCCCCGTCTCAACAAAATTTTTTTAAAAAAGTAGCCAGGCATGATGGTGCACCTCTGTAGTCCTAGCTGCTTGAAAGGCTGAGTCTGGAGGATCACTTGGACGGACCCACGAGTTTGAAGCTACAGTGAGCTATGATTGTGCCACTGCACTCTGGGGGGGCGACAGAGCGAGACCCTGTAAACAAAAAATAAAAATAAAAAACGTGAAAAGCTAATAGATTTCTCATGAAGTTCTTATAATGAGTGATTATTTGGGCAGAAGTCTTCTAGAACAGTAAAGTTATGCTAATGAAGACAAAAAAATAATAAATTCATGTTAATGTAGACAGTAAACCATATCAGGGAAGGTAGTTTTGGACCTTAGTATCTAAGCTGTGTGTAAGGGTGGATGTTTTCCATTCTTAGCCCTTAGGTCAAGATAGTGCCATGATGAGAAACAAATTGTGTTTAGTTTTGCAAAGGCTGTATTCTTTGTAAAGAATGTAAGTGGGGCCAGGCATGGTGGCTCACACTTGTAATCCCAGCACTTTTGAGAGGCCGAGGTGGGAGGATCCCTTGAACTGAGACGTTCAAGACCAGCCTGGGCAATATAGGGAGACCCCCATCTCTATAAAAAAATAAAAAACAAAACTTAGTTAGGTGTAGTGGCACACACCTGTGGTCCCAGCTACTTGGGAAGCTGAGGCGGGAGGATCGTTTAGGCCCAGGTGGCTGAAACTAGGGAGCTTTGATTGCACCACTGCACTCCAGCCTGGGGGACAAAGTGAGACCCTGTCTCAAAAAAAAAAAAAAAAAAAAAAGTTGGAGAAACAAGAACTAATATATTGAGTATATATTTGTGCTAATTACTACACATTCACATTTAAGCTCATGGCAACCCTATGATATAGAACTATTAACCTTATTATATAATTGAGTCAGTTGAGATCCACAGAGATTAAGTAACTTACCCAAAGCCACATCATCAATGCACTGTAGAGTTGGTTTATGAACAGAAATCTAACTTTAAAATTAGATCTTTCCTATATACTGTGCTCTTTGTGAAAGCAAGAAGCACGGTCCAATCATTGAACAGAATCTAATGGATTTATACAGCAGTGTAAATTATGCAGATATATATCTGTTTCTCTGAATATAGAGTCATTGGGGAATGATCTGAAACTTGAGGATAAATAATAATATTTTCAATACATTAGGACATGGGGAAAAAAGAGCAAAGAAAAAACATGTTCAGTACAGTTTGAGCATCCCTAAGCTGGAAATCTGAAATGCTCCAAAATTTGAAACTTTTTGAGTGCTGACATGAGACTCAAAGGAAGTGTTCATTGGAGAATTCCAGATTTTCAGATTAGGAGCTGGGTATGGTGGCTCATGCCTATAACCCCAGCACTTGGAGAGACTGAGACAGGCGGATCACTTGAGCCCAAGAGTTCAAGACCAGCCTGGGAATCTAATTAGAAAATTAGCTGGGCATGGTGGCACCCTCCTGTAATCCCAGATACTTGGGAGGCTGAAGTGGGAGGATCACTTGAACCTGAGAGGTGGAGGTTGCAGTGAGCCAAGATTGTGCCACTGAACTCCAGCTTGGGTGGTAAAGCAAGACCCTGTCTCAAAAAAAAAAAAAAAAAAACAGCCCCACAGATTTTCAGTTTAGGGATGCTCAACAGGTAAGTATAAAGCCAATATTCCAAAATCTGAAAAAATTCAAAAGTTGAAACACTTGTGGTCCCAAGGATACCCAGCCTGTATTTAATACCTTTGCAAATGAGCATCGTTTTGCTATAATAATTTAGGAAGGAAGGAATGTGTAACATGCAACGGCAAATGCATTTAGCAAACTTTGATTAATTAGTCAACAGTTTTCTAAGCACTGTCATCAGTCCCAAGGCTAAAAGTGAACAGAAAATAGTTTCTGCCCTGAAATGGCCTCAGACATACTTGGAAAACAATGTAAACCGGTAATTGCATTGCAGCCTGTAATCACTGTATTAGAAGCATGTGCAAAGTGCCAAGGGAACTTGAAAGCTCCTAAGGGTCAGACAAAGTTTTGTAGAAAGGTGATGTTAGGTCTCAGTTTTGAAAGGGGTATGGGTAGGAGTGTGCCAAGTAAATAGAGTGAGAGCTTGGGGAGAGGTCAGGTATTGCAAGAGGAGGATGTGCGTAGACACAGACATCTGGAAAGCATGATATGTACATAGAATCACAGTATTTGGATGCCTTACTTCAGCAAGTCCTGTTGATTTTATATCTTGAATCCATCTACACTGTTGCTGCTGCCTCCCCCTCTCCTTTCTCTATTCCACACCAAGCCCCCATTATCACCTATATTGACTGCTTACAACAGCCTTCTGATGAGGTCTTTGTTTCCATTCCTGCCCTCCCTCCAATTCATTCTCCATGTATCAAGAAAGGTAACATCTAAATTGCAAATCAAATCATATCACTTATCTTTGTTGCAGGAGTCTCTACCAGAACCTTTACTTCTTCAACTTCCATTCATGCCCCATTCTATCATTTTTGTAGGAACCTAGCTACAATGTTAATTTGTTTTTCTAACATAGCAGGGTCTTTCCATTCCCATTGCATAGATTATTCCTTGTGCCTAAAAGAAATGCATTTTATACTATCACTCTTTATGCACAATGAAAGTTTCATGAAACAATACTTATTTATACTGTATTCTGTCCTGTTTTATACATATTTTTTAAGACTGGTGGTTGGGACTCAACGGAATTTGTTTTTATTTTTATTTATTTATTTATTTATTTTGAGATGGAGTCTTTCTCAGTCGCCCGAGCTAGAGTGCGATGGCGTGATCTCTGGTAACTGCAAGCTCCGCCTCCCAGGTTCACGCCATTCTCCTGCCTCAGCCTCCAGAGTAGCTGGGACTACAGGTGCCCGCCACCACACCCGGCTAAATTTTTTTGTATTTTTAGTAGAGACGGGGTTTCACCGTGTTAGCCAGGATGGTCTTGATCTCCTGACCTCATGATCCACCCATCTCAGCCTCCCAAAGTGCTGAGATTACAGGCGTGAGCCACCGCGCCCGGCAACGGAATTTATTTCTAACTGGCAACCTATAATTTGAAAAGTGTGTCCTCTAGTTCTCTTAGTCCCTTGTTTGCTTCTATGATGACAATAATAAGAGCAATTGTTTTGTTTTACTTGTTTTAGTGTCTGTTTCCTCTATAAGCTTCATGAAGACAGAACATGTCTTATTCACTCTTATTTCCTCAGCACCAGCAAAGTGCCCGAAACATAAGTGTTTAATATGTATTTGAAGAATGAATACCTGAGTATCTCTGTTGTGATCTCATATAAAATATGCAGCTTCACTGAATGAGTTCCTAATTTTAAATCTACGGAGATGACGTGGTGTGGTGGCTAAAGTAACTCCATCTTGGATGCTAATCTGCCATGTTGACTTCTGATTATCCCCAGTTCCAGGAATACCTGTAAGATTTCTATTTTATCTACTGTTTATAGTACTTAAGGGCAGGATTTCTATTTTATCTACTGTTTATAGTACTTAAGGACAGGATTTATAATTCTTGCCCTTAAGCAAATGATAGGCTATGACATAGCATTCTTGATTTTTTCTAAGGAGTTGACTTCAGTTGTCTTAGACATCCCTTCTGAAGCATGGTTACCCCTTCTCTATGGTATATACCATAGAGAAGCCCTGGATCTTGGGGTAGATAACTGCGCAAGGATTCATCATCTTGTCTCTTAGCTTCCTGAGATATGACTTCTGTTCATAAATCCATTCTTTCTGAGAAGCTGGGTTTGTCAGCAGCTTTCTTCAGTCTCTCAGCCTCCTCAGTCTTTTGAGGGTAGATTTGTATAGACCTGCTTACCATGGAGCACTTAATAATGGTGGGAAGGATTAGAATTCTAGCTTCACTATTTGTGTAATTAACTCTTGGCAAGTCAGCTGTAAGATGATGGTTTTGATCCCAAGTTTACAGGATTGCTGCAAGGATTAATAATGATGTTGAAGATTATAATAACTACTATTTATGGGATACCTCACTTGTACGGTGCCATATTTTGCTTTGCTTTACAGGGCTATTAATAAAATGTAATGAGATAAAGATAACAGAGTGCTTAATGTCAGGAGTTGCAAAGGGTCTGTGATTTTACCCTCTTAAGTTTCTACCACAGTTCCATGGATGGTAGCAGAAAACATCAGACCCCTGAATGAAGGAAAAGGATTTTACTATTCATAGCAATAGCAGTAACCACAGTATCAACATATTTTGTGTCAATTTCCCAAGTTCTTTTTCTTCCCATATCACAATGTGAAGAGGGTCAGATAATACCTCTATATAAGTTATGTACTGTGTTACAGGAGAGAAACCTTGGGTCTTTTATAATGGGCAGTAAGCATGCCTGCCCTTTGCTCTGGAGTGAGGAACCATCTTTATCTTACAAATCTGTATCCTTGAAAGACAGTCCAGAACAAAGGCAATTTGTGCCTTGTTTACATATGCAGAAACGTTAGAGTCCCACAAGGATTTGTCTCTCAACACTAAGCACAGTGGTATATTGTGCTTAGTGGTACACACATACAATGTACAATACTTGAAATTTTCATTTCATCATCTCAGTCATGCCATTGCTGTTTGTATTGTTATCCTTATTTTACAGAAAAGGACACTGAGATTCAGGAACATGAAAGGAATAACCTAAGGTCACTCAGCTATAAAATTCTAGAGTTGAACTACTAACCTAGCTATTTGCCTCAAAGCCAGAATTCTTTGTATTCTATATTTAGAGTTAAATTTGTAAAATGGCCAGTACGTGTCTGGCTCCGAAATAATGATGGAATGTAGATTTGTCTCCTTTTCTTACTTGCTTTTCATTTTGCTCATTAAACTGAAATTCAGCTGGTTCTGTTTTTTTTTTTTTGAGACGCAGTTTTGTTCTTGTCGCCCAGGCTGGAGTGCAATGGCACAATCTCGGCTCACCGCAACCTCCACCTCCCAGGTTCAAGCGATTCTCCTGCCTCAGCCTCCCAAGTAGCTGGGATTACAGGTATATGCCACCACACCCGGCTAATTTTGTATTTTTGGTAGAGATGGGGTTTCTCCATTTTGGTCAGTCTGGTCTCAAACTCCCGACCTCGGGTGATCTGCATGCTTCGGCCTCGCAAAGTGCTGGGATTACAGGCAAGAGCCACCATGCCTGGCCCAGCTAGTTCATTTTAATTTTGTGTACTTTTAATTTTGAAATAATTTCAGACTTATAAAAAGTTGTGATAATAGTACAAACAACTCCATATCCTCTTTATCTAGATTCAGCAGTTATTAACATTTTGCCACATTTGCTTCATCATTCTGTATAATTTTTTCCTGTGTCATTTGAAAGTAGGTTTCATACATAATGCTCCTTTACCTCTTAATATGTAATTGTTTATTTCCTAAGAACAAGGCTTGTTTTACATGACCACAGTACAGTTATTAGATTCATATAATATTGATAAAATGCTTTAACTTACAGTCCATATTCCAGTCTTGTTGATTTTTTTTTTCCCATATAGGATCACAAATTGCATTTAGTTTCTTGTAACTAGTACATTTTAAGTAGCTTTACGCTCTCCTTATTAACTTACATCTACATATCTTGATAGAGGAGCTACCCTGCTAATGGTGAGCAGGAAGACCGGCTTTCTTGACTCTGCTGAGTTTATTATCAAATTTCAGGTGTGGCCTCAAGAAGCAATTAAACTAGTTGTCCAGTTGTTGTCATTTAGTCCTGAGGTGCAATATGTATGTTGGGCAGATATTCATCCACATTAAGGTAAACAGCAGGACTGACTGAATTATCTACGTTTGTACTGTTCTTTGCTTCCAATCTATTCTCACAGACCCACCAGCATTCCATTCTGCTTAGAACCGCAAGTTGTATAATAACCATACTACAGCAAAAAAAAAAAAAATCTATCATCAGAGCAAACAGGCAACCTACAGAGTAGCATAGAATTTTCGCCATCTATCCGACAAAGGTCTAACATCCAGAACCTACAAGGAACTTAAAACAACCCCATTAAAAAGTGGGCAAAGGACATGAACAGACACTTCTCAGAAGAAAACATTTATGCGGCCACAAATATTTGAAAAAAAGCTCAACATCACTGATCGTTAGAGAACTGTAAATCAAAACCACAATGAGATACCATCTCATGCCAGTCAGAATGGTGATCATTAAAAAGTCAAGAAACAACAGATGCTGGTGAGATTGTGGAGAAATAGGAACAATTTTACACTGTTGGTGGAAATGTAAATTAGTTCAGCCATTGTGGAAGACAGTGTCACGGTTCCTCAAAGATCTAGTACCAGAAATATTTGGCCCAGCAATCCCATTGCTGGGTATATACCCGAAGGAATATAAATCATTCTGCTACAAAGATACATGCACACGGATGTTCACTGCAGCACTATTCACAATAGCAAAGACATGGAATCAACCCAAATGCCCATCGGTGATAGACTGGATAAAGAAAATGTGGTTGGTACATATACACCATGGAATACTATGCAACCGTAAAAAGGAACGAGATCATGTCCTTTGCAGGGACGTGAATGGAGCCAGAAACCATTATTCTCAGCAAACTAATGCAGGAACAGAAAACCAAACACTGCACATTGTCACTTGTAAGTGTGAGCTGAACAATGAGAACACATGGCCATGGGGAGTGGAACAACACACACCAGGGTTTGCTGGGGGTGGGGTGGGAAGAGGGAGAGCTTTAGGAAAAAATAGCTAATGCATGTGGTGCTTAATACCTAGGTGATGGGTTGATAGGTGCAGCAAACCACAATGGCACACATTTGTCTATGTAACCTGCACATCCTGGACATGTACCCTGGAACTTAATTTTAAAAAAGAACCATGCTAAATTTCTTTCATTATAGTCATAATTTGCCTTCCAAATTGTTTGGGATATTCTCTTCTAAGCCCCAAAGTTTTAATTCTTACTTTGTTTGCTTCTTGTTTGTGTCTTGAAACTAATGAAGACCTGTTCCTGAGGAAAATTTCTGCAAATGTGGGAGGGCTTCTGCACTGGTCTTGGTGGCAAACCTACAGTGCCTGACTTGGTAGTGTTGGAGAATCAGAAGTGAGGAACAACTGGGGTAATTGCCGTTTTAGATTCATGGCCTATAGATTATGTTAATGTGGATAAAAATATAGAGCTAATTTTCATAAGATGATGTCAATTTTGCCACCTGAATGTCTGGTTGCTAAAGATATGGATCCCTTTTTCATTAGCAAAATTAGGTTTTTATGCAATTTTCACAGATTTTGATCCTGAACCTGGCAAGTTTAGCTCCTAGCTGAATTTAGTACCTATCTAGAGCCAGACTGAGAATATTTTTTGACTTTGTGCTCAGTTATCTGAGTACTAGAGGTAGGAATCATATTTGCTATTGTATCAGAAAAATAAATGGTTGAGGACTGCTGACAAGCTAATTGACTGATGTGCTTTCCTAGTGAATGCTCTGGAGCCAAAGATTCTATTATATTAGAATCTCTGATATTAGGTTCCTGAATCTAAAGTTTAGAATTGTGCTTGGTACATTGTAAGCACTCAATACATATTAGCCATTCTTATATTACATATTAGAATCTCTGATCTTAGGTTCTCAAACGAGATCTGGCAGTTGTGAATTTTCACTTGATATTCCCTTAAGTGCTTCCTCTTAAAAATAAGTAAGCAAATAAATAAATGAATAAAAGGCCAGGTGCAGTGGCCAATGTCTGTAATTTCAGCACTTTGGGAGGCTGAGGTGGGAGGATTGCTTGAGTCCAGTAGTTCGAGACCACCCTGGGAAATATACTGAGATATAGTGAGACTTCATCTCTACAAAAATCTAAAAAATAAAAAAAAAGTGTTTTTTTTTTTTTTTGAGACAGGGTTTCACTCAAATTCCTGACCTCAGGTAATCCACCTGCCTCAACCTCCCAAAGCGCTGGAATTACAGGCGTGAGCAACTGCACCTGGCAAGAAGTGCTTCTTGCTTTGCTTCTCATTCAATGTGTTATTTAGTTTATTTCTCAAGGACTGTGCCTAATTTTGTGGATTTTATTTCTCTGTTAAAATTTTCAGGTTTACTGTCAGTCTTTTATTATTTGGTTCTCATTGTGTAACCTTTTTAGGATATTTTATTCTGTGAAACTTTTATTAGTTTGAGGCCTAAAGAAGGTAGTTATCAGTAGACCTTCTTTTCGCTTGTGCTAGTCCTAGATGAAGCCCAATGCCAGGTGAAACAGCCCTGCCCGAAGGGAGCAAAAGATAATAAACCCTGAAGCTAAGCAAACCCATTGGTCACATTCTGATCCAAGAAAGCTCTAAATCCAATCTCAGAGACAGTTGAAGAAAGTCGTATTACTCCCAGAATAATTCTGAACCTGTGAAAATGCAAGTGAACTTAAAACCATGCTCCAAGCCTGGCGCAGTGGCTCACACCTGTAATCCCAGCACTTTGGGAGGCGGAGGCGGGTGGATCACGAGGTCAAGAGATCGAGACCATCCAGCAACATGGCAAAACCTCGTCTCTACTAAAAATACAAAAATTAGCTGGGCATAGTGGGTGCCTGTAATCCCAGGCTGAGGCTGTAGTCCCAGCTACTTGGGAGGCTGAGACAGGAGAATCGCTTGAGCCCGGGAGGCAGAGTTTGCAGTGAGCAGAGATCGCGCCACTGCACTCCAGCCTGGCGACAGAGGGAGACTCTGTCTCAAAAAAAACACAAAACAAAAAACATGCTCCATGCTCAGTGGCTCTCAATTTGTTTTCTTTTATTTTCTCTCTCTCTTTTTTTTTTTATGCTGCACCCATTTGAGAGAAAGATAAACCTCTAATTAAAAACATTCACTACTTTGGGCATTGTTAAAATGGGAGGCAACTGCTCTCTCCTTAAGCCGTGGTTCTTAAGCACTAGCTGCAGACTTGAGTCACCTGAGAAGCATTTAAAACTGCTTAAGCCCAGGCCCTTTAGCCTGAGGTTGGGCATCGGCCTAGAAGTTATAAAAAATTATCAGGTGATTCAGATGTTCATCCGGGCTTGATAACCACTACCCAACGGCTACCCAGAGGCAGAAAGATGTAGTACAGTGGTCTCTCTGCACATTAGATCACCTGGGGAATGTTTTACATCCTTCTGCCCAGAGCCCAGGTTGTACTAATTAAATCAAAATATTTGCACATGGGAGCCAGGCGGGTTTTCCTAAAGATTTCTGGTGATCATTCCCATATACGGCAAAGTATTGGAACTGCTGGTGTAGTGACTAAGAACATTGACCATGGAAGACTCAGGTTTAAATCCAGCTTCTCCTCTGATAGATGTTTAAGTTTTCTTCACCTCGTCTGTAAAATCTGGAAAATTATTTAGCTACCGTATAGATGTGTCATCAGGATGCAAGGTATTAATACATATGGAGTGCTGAGAATTGTGTTTGGTATATTGCATGTATTCGGTATCAGTAAATATTAGTCTTTTTTTTTTTTTTTTTTTTTTTGAGACAGAGTCTTGCTCTGTCTCCAGGCTGGATGGAGTGCAGTGGTGCGATCTCAGCTCACTGCAACCTCTGTCTCCCAGGTTCAAGTGATTCTCCTGCCTCAGCCTCCTGAGTAGCTGGGACTACAGGCACCAGCCACCATGCCTGGCTAATTTTTTGTATTTTTAGTAGAGACGGGGTTTTGCCATGTTGGCCAGGCTGGTCTTGATCTCCTGACCTCAGGTGATCTGCCTGCCTCGGCCTCCCAAAGTGCTGGGATTACAGGCACAAGCCACTGCGCCCAGTCAATATTAGTCATTATTATGTTATTTTAGAATATCTCAGGGTGGGGTATTTTGAATACCTCTCCCCCCCTCACTACCATCCTAGGCTTAGCACCATGTGAAGTTAGTAAACAGTACATGTCTGAGCCATACTGCTTAACATTCAACAAGAATTCCTTAAACGTACTTTTATAAAGTTGTGGTTTGGTAAGGGAAAAGTTCTCATTTTTGCAAAATAATGCCTGCTCATTTTAAATAATTAAGCAATACAAAAAGATGCAAAGAATTTTTTAAACTACCCCATAAATCATCAACACTGACTTTTATTTTTAGGTATATTTCTATGCAGATATACAGGCAGAAAAAAAGAAGGAAGGAAAATAGGAAGGAAAACTGGATAAATATGCTTTTTACAAAATCCAGGCTGTATTGTAATGAGTTTTTATTTTCAGAGTGTTATTTTTAAGTTTTACAATGGAAAAATGTCCAACATATTGAAAAGTAAAATAGTATTATTATTCCTCATGTGCTCATTACTGAAATGCTGTTTTATTTTTAACATTTTTATTTTTAAATAGAGATGGGGGTCTCACTATGTTGCCCCAGTCTGGTCTCGAACTTCTGGCCTCAAGCGATCCTGCACCTCGACCTCCCAAAGTATCGGGATTACAGGCATGAGCCATCGCGCTTGGCCTGAAATGCTGTTTTAAATAAAAATGTTAAAAGTAGTTTTGTTTGAATTCAGTGAAAAACCAAAGTGCAGTTCAAAAAATTGATGTATTTCCTAAATGAGGTTTTTACAGTAAGAAAATAAATTGTGAAAAACATTACAATTTGTAGTGTTTTTACAAAAAGATCTTCATGTTTCAAATTTAGACAGCATCACCTTCTACCATAAGGGATGAAGACATTGGCACTCTCACAAATGATATAACTTTCTTCCACCTTTACCAATTTGTGTTGGGTAACTTTCTCACTCAAAGTTTATAACATTTGTGGTCTGTTTAGTAACCATATCTGCACAACTTGTCTACTTTTCATTTTATGTTGAACCAGATAAGATGCTTACCACCAATCTTTTTCCTGATATATGGCTTAATTGGCTGTATTTAAGAAATTATGACTTCTCAGAAAAAGTAATCCTAGAAATATCAAAAGGAGGCTTAATCTTTAGAAAATTATCATGTTTAGAAATAAGACTGAGTGCAGTGGCTCACACCTATAATCCCAGCACTTTGGGAGGCTAGGGCAGGATGATTGCTTGAACCCAGGAGTTTGAGACCAGCCCGGACAACAAGGGTGAGATATGCTGTCTCCACAAAAAAAATACAAAAAATTAGCCAGGCATGGTGGTGTACACCTGTAGTCCCAGCTACTCAGGTGGCTGAGGTGGGAGGACTGATTGAGCCCAGGAGTTGGAGGCTGCAGTGAGCCATCATCATACCACTGCATTCCAGCCTGGGCGACAAAGTGAGACCCTGTCTCAGAAAACAACAACAACAAAAGAGTCAAAATCTTTCTTTTAGAAATAAAGGAATAACACTGATTGTTTAGTTCTTATCTCACATTTTTTCTTCAGATACCATAGATGCAAATGCATAGGGCAATCCCAATGTAATTGTAAAATTTTCCAATCTTCCTGTGTTGCCAATTAATTCAAATTAAAAAACAACAAATGAGCAGGTGAAACACACACACTACTTTGCAACTTCTTTATTGAATGAATCTATTCCTATATAATATCACCGTTAAATTATCTGCTTTACCCAGATCATGATCTTTGTGATTTAATATGACTACAAAGTACATTTATTTCATTTCCCATGGAGTTTTCTTGATTGGGTGCTTTATTTTCAAAATTTAGCAACTTAACCAGCATGCATCTCAGTGTTGAATTTTCTGTATATTTTGTTGACATAATTTATCTTGATATGTAGATTCAGTTTGTCTTTTTTAATTGAAATATGTTAATCATAGAAAAGAATATAGTTAATACTTATATACCCCACACCCAGCTTCGAAAATAAAATATTACAAATACTTTTAAATTCCTGAGAGTACCCATCTCTGGCAAACTCTTACCTTACACAATAGGTAATGTCTATCTTGAAATTTGTGTTTATTATACCTGTGAATGTCACTCATTACCTATGAATATATCTCTAAATAGTATTATTTTACAAGTTATTAAATTTTATATAAATTATATCAAAGTGTAATTATCTTTGTGCAGCTGCAGCTTGGATTTTTTTTGTTTGACTCAATTTTTAAAGAAGACTTACCCAGCTGGGCGCAGTGGCTCAAGCCTGTAATCCCAGCACTTTGGGAGGCCGAGGCGGGTGGATCACTTGAGGTCAGGAGTTCGAGACTAGTCTGGCCAACATGGTGAAACCCTGTCTCTACTAAAAATACAAAAATTAGCTGGGCATGGTGGGTGCCTGTAATCCCAGGCTGAGGCAGGAGAATTCCTTGAACCCAGGAGGCAGAGGTTGCAGTGAGCGATCACACCATTGCACTCTAGCCTGGGTGACAAAAGCGAAACTCCATCTCAAAAAAAAAAAAAATTATCCACAATGATGCATGGAGGTCTGGTTCTTTGATTTTACTGCTGAATGGTGTGCCATAGCAGTGGTGTACCACAATTTAGATTTGGTTCTTTATTTCGTGGAAGTTTTTCCCTTTATTGTTTATATTGTGCCCTATCTCCCATCACCTTGGTCACACCTCTGAGTCCAGCTGCCACAGTTGTAAATACAGGTTTACAACTATTTACATAGGTGTAAACAGTTTCGTGTGTGCTTCCATTCACTTATTGCTAATAGCACCTCATCCTCTCTGGAGCCTGCTGGTCCCAGCGCATACATAGCTCCAGTGTGGTGGAATTATTTTGGATAGAGAATTCTAGTAGACACTATGTATGTATTTTAGGAGGTACCATGGAAATTAAGCCTCCATTGCTTATAGCAATGACTTTGATGGCATAATCTTGTATTAACTTTTCTTCCTTCCCTCTCTCTCATCACTTCTGCCCTCAGGAACCATCTCCCAAATAAACTACTTGCCTGCAAGTCTTTTTCTCAGGCTCTGCTTTTGGAGAAGCCATGGTGTGGGGGGTGTGTGTGTGTGTGTGTGTGTCTGTGTGTGTGTGTGTTTTCTATTTTGTAGGGTTCATCTCTGTGGCTTCTGATAAGTGAGATCAAGTTAGGAGCCCTGCCAAATAAGGCTGCTCCATTCTGCTTCAGAATCTGTAGTATCTTTTCTTGGAGATCTCTTTTGAAGTTTATGGCTTTGAATTTTGTCTCTCTATCCTTATGACTGGTTGCTAGGGAAGCAGTCTACCTTCCTTCCTTCCTGTCTGCATGTTTGTTTGCTAGTCTTCATTCTTTTTGTATTTTAGGGACACCAATTTTCCTAAGGTTGGATTATCTTTCTTCAGTTCTATTTATTTTTCTGATTACATTAATCTTTGTATTCTCTGATTAGTTCTTCTATGTCATAGTTTTTTTTTCAATTATGACTATACTCTTATGTTTCTTAATTGTTAGTTTTATGGTAAAAAGTTTGATCATTAATTTTTAGACTCCTTATAAAATTCACTCTTGTTTTTTCATCTTGTCTTTTAGTTCTTGTTTATTTTATTCACATTCTCAGTAAGTTCCAAATCCTGAAGCATTTGTGAATAATGTTCTTCATATTCATTGGGTTACATTTTTCTCCTGGGCAGAGTTCTTTGATCTGTTCTATGCTACATTTTTTCCAGCTGTATATCTTCTGGTCTATGCCTTCCTCCCTATTCTCTCTCTCCCTATTTTTGTTTATTTCAGTTTAATCACCTACTGGTGATGCCTGTCCTTTTTCCTCTTGCTCATGGTTGACAGCTCTGCCCCAGCTTTCCATTTGTTTGCACATTGTGTGGATGACTTCTTCACTCCTCATGTCACATTTGTTTTTGGCTTACCTCACCTTTGTGGTTGCAAAAATATAAACTCCTCCCCCTTTCCATTCCTCTTTTGTCTCTCTCTCTAGTAGGTCATGGTGACCTGTACACATTATTCCTCAACTCTGACATGGTATATTAAATTTTTGCAAACTAGCCCTGATATTTTTTCTGTCTTCCTGTAAAAACTACTTCTCTGATTCTTACTGCTCACACAACACCATATCAAGGTTTGCTTTCTGCAGTAGGAGAATGTATTGTGTTTTCATTGGAAAGGCCATCGGTGTGTTACTCTAGAATTTTTACTTTTGCTGGAAAGTGCTGGAATTCATTTCTGTCTTACTAATTGTTTCCCACAGCTTGGGCAGCATCTCTTAGTTGCAAGAGGGAAAAAATAATGGAATTTATTCAATTTGTTTTTCTCCAGATTTGGGGTGTTAATGAGAGTTGTTAATTCATCTCTGACTTCTGATACATGAGGACTGAGTTAGCCTTGCCAGACAGGGCTGTTCCATTCTCCTCCAGAAGCTATTGTATTTTTACTTGACTATCACCTTTGAAGTTTGTGACTTTGAGCTCTTTCTGTCTTGTGTATTTGCTGCTGGAGAACCAACCTACCTACCTGTTTACTCTCTACTTACTTTCCTTCCTTTTCTTTTTGATGTTGGTTGAAGATGGGAGATTATGTGAAGAAGCTTTCATTTCACTACTTTATCCCGGAAGTCTTCTTGTTTTTTTTTGTTTTTGTTTTTTTAAATTGTGAAAAAATACACATAACGTAAAATTTGCCATCTTAGCCATTTTTAAGCATACAGTTCAGTGGCATTAAGTACATTTACATTGTGCAACCATCACCACCATCTGTCTGCGGAACAGTTTTCATCTTGCACAACTAAAACTCTTTGCCCATTAAACAATAACTCCACATTCACCCCAACCCCCTTTTTCTTGTTTGTTTGTTTGTTTTAAAATTTACATTATGTAAGAATGTTTCCATACTGATATGGTTTGGCTCCATGTCCCCACCTAAATCTCATGTTCAATTGTAATCCCTAGTGTTGGAGGTGGGGCCTGGTGAGAGGTGATTGGATCATGGGGATGGTTTCTAATGGTTTAGCACCATTCCCCTAGTGCTGCCTCGGTGATAGAATTCTCACAAGATCTGGTTGTTCAAAAGTGTGTAGCATCTCCCCATTCACACTTTTCCTCCTGCTGCCACCGTGTAAGATGTGCCTGCTTGCCTTTCGCTTTCTGCCATGATTGAGTTTTCTGAGGCCTCCCCATACGTGCTTCCTGTACAGCCTGTGGAACCATGAGACAAGTAAACTTCTTTTCTTCATGAATTAGCCAGTCTCAGTTATGTCTTAATAGCAGTACAAGAACAGACTAATTATACATGTATCTTTTGTGAAACTGCTATTGAAACTACTGTCTTGTTATTTATATCTTCATATGAGTAAGATAAACGAGTCTTAGAATTACTTTCAGGAAAACTTCATTCCTGCATTTACTGAATATATATATATGTTTACCCTGTATTACTAGGCGTAAAACATGCTGTGTAGATTCATTCCCTTTGTACCTTGATTGCCAAGAAGCGTAAGTACCTTGAGCTTAGGGTTTTCTGGTATAAATTTATACCTCCATTTCATTTTATGTGCTTAAGTCCCCCTTAGAGCTTTTTGGTAGCAAATGAAATATAGTAAGATAATACATGAGGCTGGGCATGGTGGCGCAGTTCCTTGGAGTCCCAGCTACTCAGGAAGCTGAGGTGGGAGGACCGCTTGAGACCAGGAGGTCGAGGCTGCAGTGAGGTATGATTGTGAGCCACTGCACTCCAGCCTGGGTAACAGAGTGAGACCTTTTCTCTGGAGGGGAGAAGGGGGGAAAGAAGAAGAACAAATTATTAAGTAGCTTTTAGTTTAGCCAAAAGAATTCTCCAAATGAGAATTACATGTTGTTCATTTAAATGTAACCTTTTTATTGCTACCCAGGTTCACAACCTATTTGTCAGCTGAAATGCTTCAAAATTGACCTAATCACTAAGTTTTTGCAGCCGAGTTGTTATATTTAAGATAGACAGAAAATCTTAGTGATTATGGTTAAGTTTGGGAGATGTGTCCAAAATAAACAAATTTTTTAAAAGGAGAAGGAAATATTTATTACATGTTTATTATATGACATATTTTTCTTAGTCATCACAAGAGCCCTAGTTTATTATTTAACAGATTTATTATCCCCATATTTCAGCTGTGAAAACTATGGCTCATTCATGTAAAATTACTTTTTCAAGGTCTCTTAACTAATAAAAGTAGAACTGGAATTTGGAATTTGGATCCTTTTTTTTTTCTGAGAAATTACGATAGAACCTTTATTACTGGTTTCTATTCTAGAAACATTTCGTACTATAAACATGAACTGTTTGAGCCTTTATCCTATAAATGCTTTGGAAATATTTACCTATTTCTGTAAGTACATCCTGAAGAAATGACTTTTTAGTAAGGAATACAGTAATTTACTTCCTAAAGTCTAGAAAATAAAAAATATTGTACACTGAGAGGAAACTTTAAAAAATCAATCTGTACCAAGCCCAAGTGGAAATGTACAAGCCTCTTAAAGAAAGTGACATCTCCAGGTCTGCAAGTTTGGGCAAGTTTTTACAGTTAATACGTTTGTGAAATTCAACAAATAACTTCTGTTGACAACAGGAGAGTATATGTTATTATTAATCAAGAGACAGTGGTTTTAATTTTATTGCTTTCCTGAACAGTCACAAACACCCTTGAAGATGATTTCTTCTTAAACTCTTCTTACATTGTTACTTTTTCTGTTTCCCCCATCATTCCCTTGTCTTTTTCCCAACTCTACAGCCATGTATAGTCCTTTGCAGAGGCTATATGAGTATTGGAGAAGTGGGGGAAAAGTTGAAGACAGTTGTAAATTTATACTGGCTATGCTGTTATTTCACTATTTTGTTTTTATGCATTTCTCAATGAAAGGATATACATATGTGTATTAGTCTGTTCTCACACTGCTAATAAAGACATGCCTGACACTGGGTAATTTATAAAGGAAAGAGATTTAATTGACTCACAGTTCAACATGGCTGGGGAGGCCTCAGGAAACTTACAATCATTGCGGAAGGGGAAGCAGACACATTCTTCACATGGCAGCAGCAAGGAGAAGTGTTGAGTGAAGGGTGGGGGAAAGCCTTTTTTAAAACCATCAGATCTCGTGAGAACTAACTCACTGTCACGAGAACAGAATGGGGGAAACCACCCCATGATTCAGTTATCTCCACCTGGTCCCTCCCATGACACGTGGGGAGTATGGGAGCTATAATTCAAGATCAGATTTTGGGAGGAAATACAACCAAACCATATCAATATGGCATAGGGATTGAGCATAGGTTCCGTTTTTAGATAGCCTGTGTTCACATCCTAGCTTTTCTTTCCACTTAGGCAAGTTAAGTAAATTCCCTGTACTTCAGTTTCATCATTTATAAAATGAGGGTTGAAATATTAGGAAAGTCTGGGATTGTTGCAAAGAAAAATTAAGTCACTTAAGACATGCCTGTCAGATAGGAATAATTCAGGACTGGTGCAGTGCTCACTCTTGTAATCCCAGCACTTTGAGGGGCGGAGGTGAGAGGTTTACTTGAGGCCAGAAATTAGAGGCCAGCTTGGTCAACATAGCAAGACTGTCTCTATAAGAAATAAAAAATCCGGTTGGGCATGGTGGTTTACGCCTGTAATCTCAACACTTTGGGAGGCTGAGGCGGGTGGATCATCTGAGGTCAGGAGTTTGAGACCAGCCTGGCCAAAATGGCAAAGCCCCGTCTCTACTAAAAATGGAAAAAATTAGCTGGGCTTGGTGGTATGTGTCTGTAATCCCAGCTACTTGGGCGGCTGAGGCAGGAGAATTGCTTGAACTCAGGAGACAGAGGCCACAGTGAGCCGAGATCACGTCGCTGTACTCCAGCCTGGGTGACAGAGCGAGACTCCTCAAAAAAAATAAATCATTCAGTACATGGGAATGTCTCTTCCACCTAACTTTGAGTGTCCAATTAGGGTAATAGTTCACAACTTTGGCTATGTATTAACAGTCGTGCAAGGAGCTTTTAGAAAATACAAATTCAGCAAGGCACAGTTCCTTACACCTATAATCCCAGTACTTTGGGGAGTTGATGTGGAAGGATCACATGAGGCCAGGAGTTCAAGACTGGCCTGGGCAACATAGCGAGACTCTGCTACAAAATATATGTATATAACACATCCACCCCTACTATTCTAATGATTAAGCCTTTGATAGGGACGGGGATCAGATTTTTCCTCTTATTTACTTGTTTATTTGTAAATGCCATGAGGTTTTTTTTTTTTTTTTTTTGGTCTGTTTTGTTCACTGCTGTATCCCCAATACCTGGAATAATGCCTGGCACATTAAGTAGCCACTCAATTTTTTTTAATGAAAAAAATAAGTAAATTATCTGTGGATTCTCAGTGGTTTATCTCCTCTCTTGCCATACTTTTTTTTTTTTTTTAATTTACAACGGTAAAGTTCATTCTTTTTGCTGAACAGTTCTATTAATTTATGGTCAAGTCCTCCCCCTAACCCTTGGCAACCACAGATTTATTCTTCATCCTTAGAATTTTGGGTTTTCCGAGGGTCAAATAATTGAATCATACACTATATACCTTTTTGAATCTGGCTTCCTTCACTTGGAATGCATTTGGAGCTCATTAGTGTTAAGTGTATTAATAGTTTATTCTTACATATTTGAATGGAACAAATATGTCAACAAGCTTGCAATGTTTTGTTCTTTTTGATTTTTAGCTTTCCAGAGTGTTGAATCTTCCACCAGAAAACTTGATCACATCAATATCTGCAGTTCCAATTTCCCAAAAAGAGTTAAGTATAATATACTTGTAACAATCTAAAATGTTGCTGACTTTGTTGATATACCAAAAAAGCAAAAAAGAATTGTTACTCTTCAATTTGTGGAATAGTCCTTGAAATTAACTGTAAGCTATGATTCATTATATTCAGCCTATTACTCCTATTGACTTAAATAATAAAATTAAAATCTGTATTTTAAATACTCTGATATGGCGGATTATATATTCTTATGTTCATTATTTTAGTTATGCTAGTAACTATGATTGTGGCAAAGTCTTTGGGAATGAGGTTCAAATTTAATTCTGTAACAATAAATAAAGTAACTAAAATTGTGGTTAGAATTTCAGGGTTTTTGAAGGGATATTAAAGATTGTACAGCCATCTGGTGCTTGAATACTCTTGTACCATATTTATCTACTAGGTTTTTAATGTTGTTTTTGTTTATTGAGTTTCCTTTTGAGTACTCCCAGTGATAGAAAACTGTTGGTTAGGACTACACACAACCAATAGTTGCTTTCTCAGTTACAGAGAGGTGTATCTCTTTGTGAGTTTGGTCATCCTAAATGATTCTTGTTTACGATTTGGGTAGAAAACTTCAATACTTGGATAGATTATTGTCTGTCAATTAATAATGACAAGAAATTAGCTACATAGTAGTCATTTAAGTCCTAAGCTTTGAAAAGAAGTAAAGATATAATTACCAGTACCATTTTGTCCTTGTATTTTATTCATTTAACTTTGTCAGGACTTTAAGAGTAGAATGAATATTCTTCTCAGAATAGAACAAAGAAGTAAGTGGAAAAGAAAGAGAAAGGCTACATGTGGCCTTCTAGTAAAAGCACCTTTAAAATGGCCCACTGCGGCATTTTATATTGACTTTCTGTAAGAGAGGCAACCACTACCAAGAGGATCTCATGATTATATGTAAATAGATGTAACCTTCCAAACTAGTTACCTATTTCGTAAAATCTGTAAATGACATTCTGCATAATAAGGGAAATGTTACTGGTTTGGTGTTTGTTTGTTTTGAGACCAGGTATCATTCTGTCGCCCAAGCTGGAGGGCAGTGGTGTGATCTCGGCTCACTGCTGCCTCAAACTCCCGTGCTCAAGTGATCCTCCCACCTCAGCCTCCAGAGTAGCTTGGACTACAGGCTCACACCACTATGCCTGGCTGACATTTTTGTATTTGTTGTAGAGATGGGGTTTAGTCATGTTGCCCAGGGTGGTCTTGAACTCCTGAGCTCAGGCAATCCACCTGTCTTGGTCTCCCAAAGTACTGGGATTACAAGTATGAACCACCACACCCAGCCTGTTTGTTTCCATTTTCATTTAATGTGTCAAAGGTCTTTAATAAGCTGAACCATCTTGGCCCATCTTTTGAATAGGATTTCCTTTGCCTGCTTCCACTTTAACAATCTGAGGTATTGACTTTAGTTTATAGAAAATAAATATTGGGGCTGGGCGCAGTGGCTCACGCCTGTAATCCCAGCACTTTGGGAGGCCGAGGCAGGTGGATCATGAGGTCAGGAGATTGAGACCATCCTGGCTAACATGGTGAAACCCCGTCTCTGCTAGAAATACAAAAAATTAGCCAGGCGTGGTGGCATGCGCCTGTAATCCCAGCTACTCAGGAGGCTGAAGCAGGAGAACCGCTTGAACCGGGGAGGCGGAGGTTAGAGTGAGCCGAGATCTTGCCACTGCACTCCAGCCTGGGTGACAGAGCGAGACTCCGTCTCAAAAAAAGTAAATAAATAAAATAAATATTGGGGAGGGCCTCAAGATTTTTCTGGCATACAAATCTGAAGTTCTTCATATTAAGTTTACTTAAAACAAAGGGAACCTCTAGTGCTTTGCCATAATAAATTCAGGTTTCCTTTGCAGTATGTAACTAAGCCTAACCGTTCTATATTTCTAACTTTATTCCAGAATGCTTATAAGTGCCAGGAGAATTAAGAAATAGTATTTTTGTTAACATGGTTTAATTAATATAATGAATTAATTTACTCTGATCTGATTCTCTCGATTTTATTTTCTGTCTACTATCTGATGGTAGTAAACAGAATTAACAACTTTATTATAAGCCAATGGCTATCAAGTCTGTGGATTTCACACTAACCAATATCACAACTCCTCAGAATTAATGGGAAAATAACTATTGCTTTTTAAACTTTTTTAAGTATAAAGAATGAATATACAGGGACTAGTTTAATGAACCCTATGTGTGCCCATCACCCACCATCATCTGTATGGGACCAGTTTTTTGTTTGTTTGTTTGTTTGAGACGGAGTCTTGCTCTGTCACCCAGGCTGGAGTGCAGTGGCACAATCTCGGCTCACTGCAACCTCCGCCTCCTGGGTTTAAGCCGTTCTCCTGCCTCAGCCTCCCCAGTAGCTGGGATTACAGGGACGGACCACCATGCCCAGCTAATTTTTGTATTTTTAGTAGTAGAGACGGGGTTTCACCATGTTGGCCAGGCTGGTCTCAAACTCCTGATCTTGGGAGGCCAAGGCAGTAGGATTGCTTGAGCTCAGGAGTTCAAGACCACCTTGGGCAACATGCGCCCACCTCAGCCTCCCAAAGTGCTGGGATTACAGGGTTGAGCCACCATGCCCGGCCCAGTTTTGTTTCTTTTATACCCCGTCTACTCTCCTTGTCCACATTTTTTTTTTTTTTGAGACAGGATCTAGCTCTGTTGGTTGCTGAAGCTGGAGTGCAGTGGCAGAATCACGGCTTACTGCAGCCTTAAGCTCCCAGGCTCAAGCTATCCTCCCATCTCAGCCTGCCAATTAGCTGGGACCAGAAGCATGGGCCACCACACTTGGCTAATTTTTTAAATTTTCTGTAGAGATGGTGTCTCCCTACATTGCCCAGGCTAGTTTTGAACTCCTCGGCTCAAGCAATTCTCCTACCTCAGCCTCCCACACTAGAATTAGAGGCGTGAGCCACTGTGTTGGGCTCTCCTCATCCACAGTTGTTTATTTTGATATCTACTGCTTTTCATAGCTTAGATGTTTTGTCTTTTTAAAGGTTTTATTTTTAAATGTGGTTTTCTATTGTAAAAGCAAAACAGATAATCTTCTTAAGGAAATTCAGGAACATACAGAAGAATAAGAAAAGATAAAAGCCCCCAATAGTCTACTACAGTAAGACAACTGATTTTAGCAAGTTGATGTATTTTTTACTTTTTTCTTTGAATTTTTTTTAGCGTTTAAAAAGACATAGCTATAAAACTACATAGAAAAACATAGGATATTTGAATCCTTTTCCTGACATAATTCTGTTTTTAAAGTGAATATCACTTTTAGCAATATTGTAACATTCCCTTGTTGCTAGACATTTAGATTGTTTTCATTTTTTAATATAAATTTTTTTTCTTAGAGATTGGGTCTTGCTATGTTGCCCAAGCTGGTCTTGAACTCCTGAGCTCAAGCAATCCTCCTGCCTTGGCCTCCCAAAGTGTTAGAATTACAGGCATGGGCCACTATACCTGGCCAAAGTGTAATACGTAGTAGGCTGCTGGATGATGTATTAAGGCTCAGGAAAATTCTTAATGGTCATTGTGGACTAGGTTTTTAAATGTGATGTTAACCAGAAGTCACACAGGAATTTTTAGTTATTTCCCTGAGTTTCATAAGTGTTAATGAAGGAAATAATTTGTGCCTTCTCAAAAATAAGTCTATTCATTCCAGTGACAGATGGGCTGGATAAATAATGTTTCAACCCTCTTACTCTGCCCATCGAGTCTCATGCTCTAGTTCCATATTAAACACCAGAAGATAAATTAGTGTGAGTAGTTATATAGATGCTTATATGTTGATTAAAAAAATTTTTTTTGCACCTTGAACTATTTCAAACCTACAGAAAAATTCATAGAGAATGATGTAATGAGTACTCTCATGGTCACTTTCTAAGTTGTCAAGTCCTTTTTCCAAATTTGCTTCAAGTCTTATTTTGTAGGGAAAGGGAGAGCTTTTGATTTTTGTTAAGCATTACAGATAATGTTGAAGTCACTGATATATATTTGTTTGACTGCATTCCCTACTCTGCTTCCCTAGAGAGAACTGATCTCATGATGCAAATGATTTATTTTCACTAATCAGTTGCTTTGTGTTTGTTTCTTTGTTTTTGTATTGTTTTTTCACCTACCCAATGAAAAGGATAAATGGCATTGTCCGTCTCTTTAATGAACTACTGAGTGTTAAGAATAATATTCTTCTTTTTCTCATGTTGAAACTCAAATTACAACATTTAAAAAATATGTCATTTGGAGGTCAGTGGAGAGGTTTGAATTAGAAGCATGTATTTGGAGTAGTAGAGGAAGCATTGTAGAAGAGGTAAAGAGACCTGGGCTTTTTTCTCAATCTGTTTTTATTTGCAGTAGGATTTTAAAGGAGACATTTAGCTTGCCAGACATCAGTTTTCATGTCTATAAAATAAGGCGGCTAGTATAAGAGGAAGAATTTTTTGAGACTAGGTATTGATCTGTCACCCAGGCTGGAGTGCTGTGGCATGATCTCAGCTCACTGCAACCTCTGCCTCCCGGGTTCAAGCAATTCTCGTGCCTCAGCCTCCCGAGTAGCTGGGCTTACGGGCGCACGCCACCACGCCCGGCTAATTTTTGTATTTTTAGTAGAGATGGGGTTTCTCCATGTTGACCAGTCTGGTCTCAAACTCCTGACCTTAAGTGGTCCACTTGCCTCGGCCTCCCAAAGTGCTGGGATCTGCGCCCAGCCAGAAGAGGAAGAATTTTATAAGCTGATAAGAAAAACATTCTAAATAAATACTAGGTTATTTCTCATTTTCTTGCTTTTAATTTTGTTATTTATTTATTTATTTTATTTTATTTACTTTTTTGAGACAGAGTTTCGCTCTTGTCACCCAGGCTGGAGTGCAGTGGTGCAATCTTGACTCACTGCAATCTCCACCTCCAGGATTCAAGCGATTCCCCTGCCTCAGTCTCCCAGGCAGCTGGGATTATAGGTACACACCACCATGCCTGGCTAATTTTTTTGTGTGTATGTATTTTTAGTAGAGATGGGGTTTTACCATGTGACCAGGCTGGTCTAGAACTCGACCTCGGGTGATCCGTCTGCCTTGGCCTCCCAAAGTGCTGGAATTACAGGCATGAGCCACCACTCTCGGCCCCCTTGCTTTTAGTTTTGAAAGTACACATAACACCTTCTTCTGGTAAAGGTATGTCTCAATGGAGAACTCATAGTGATTAGTCTTTGTTTAACAACTAATGCTTTTAAGGTAACAGTTCTATCTCATTTCGATGTCTGTCTTTAGAGAAGTAGCTGATTTTCAGCTTTCTGTGGATTCTTTATTGGAAAAAGACAATGACCATTCAAGACCAGATATTCAAGTTCAAGCCAAGAGACTAGCAGAGAAGGTACGTTAGCACTATTATCTCTTTTTGACATTGTAATAAACTTGTTATTAAAAAAAAATACTTTGCAGCCTATCTCAGCCATAATAGTGAATTTAATAGTGTTTCTTTGTTCGAGGCATCTTGTGTAATATAATTTAAATTCATTTTAGCCATTTACTATAAGGTTATAATGATTTTTCAAATTAGTTGTAAAGCATTCCTCTTGAGCTGACATTGTTCAATTTTTTGATTAACCACTTACAGGAAGACTGAAGTGTTAATTAAATTTACAGATTGAAGCTGGATGGACTTTTGAATTTAGGAGAACAAGCTTGATAAATTAGAGCAGTGAGTTGCAATTTTTAAAATGAGTTTCTGAAAAGATGAACATTGAAATATGAGATGATTGGATGTAAATAGAATCATGATTACAGAGAAGAGGTGGTTAGATGATTTAATAAGCCTCTTTCATTTCTAAGTTCTCTGATGGGTTTGATATCTGAAAGAGGAATTGAAAGGATTGCAAGGAATTACTAAACATAAATTGTTAGTGTAATTCCCTCAGAAAAGGCAGATATGTTGGACAAGGTTATTAACATACGTCCACAGAGTCAGTGTCTGGGAACTCAAAAGAATTGGAACAATGAAAGTCAGTATCATAGAAAAAGATGCTTATTTAAAGGATGACTATGATAAAGGAGCATTGGTAGCTTAGTAAATATTTATTTGATCAGAAAATCACTCCCAGATATTTACCAGGAATAGAATTATTCAAAATACCATATTTAGTTCCTTTTCCCCATTTCTTGTAAGTTCTTAAAAATAAAGACTAGTTGCTCTTTAGTGACAGCAGATATCTCTTCAAGTTCCATAGGTTTTTCATGAGATGGGTTCGAACATCTAATAGGTTAAAAAGTGAAGGCATATGCGTAGAAGACAAACTATCTAAATTACGTCTTATCTGTTGGTGCAGGTGCTTTAGCGTAGACCCTGACAGAATGTCATGTTCTGTGGCTCTCATGAAAGCTAGGTGAGATAAAAAGTGTTCCTCGTATGTCAGAGTAGGTAGAATATGGGTAGAGTGATTTTTCTTACTTGTTAAAAGGTGAATTTGAGGGGAGGGAAAGAGAATGAGGAAGAGAGAGACTGAATACAGAATAGCATGTCAGTTGGGAAAAAAAGAAAATGTGTTTACTTAAATAGAAGTATGGAACTAAAGAGATTGCCTGAGAACTGGGACCCGATATAGGGACCATGAAAGATGATTTACTTGTGTCTTTGTAAGCCAAAAATAGCATTAGAACTACCTATTTCATTAGGCCTATTATATAACATACCTACTTTGTGTGATTTGTTCTTTTCAGCTAAGATGTGATACAGTGGTGAGTGAAATCAGTACTGGCCAAAGGACTGTAAATTTCAAAATAAACAGAGAGCTCTTAACAAAGGTAAGAATAAGTTAATATCCAGCCATTGTACTTTCATTCTGTCTGCTTCAGCCGCAGTGGTCTTCCTCCAGTTCTTAAATTCTTTATGCCTCCTCTGGCCTCAAAACCTTTGCACATACTGATCCATAACTTGGGGAGTGCCACGCCAAGTTAACACCTACTCATCCTTTAAATCTTGATATTTCTTTGGCAGTACCTTTCTGACCCCTTCATTTATATGCTGTCATAGCACTGTATAGTCATATACCACATAATGACATTTCATACACAATGTCGTAGCACTGTATAGTCATATACCACATAATGACATTTCATACACAACGTATATAGATGATGGTCCCATAAGACAATACCATATTTTTACTGTACCTTTCTGTGTTTAGATATATTTAAGTATACAGACACTATTATGATACAGTTGCATACAGTATTCAGTACAGTAACATGCTGTACAGGTTTGTAGCCTAGGAGCAATAGGCTGTAGCATACAGCCTAGGCGTGTAGTAGACTGTATCATCTAGGTTTGTATAAGCACTTGGGAGGCTGAGGCAGGAGGATCACTTGAGCCTGGGAGTTCGAGACCAGCCCCGGCAGTATATCTCTACAAAAAAATTTAAAAATTAGCCACACATGGTAGTTTGCACCTGCAGTCCCAACTACTCTGGAGGCTGAGGTGGGAAGATCGCTTGAGCCTGGGAGTTTGAGGTTGCAATGAGCTGTGATTGTGCTATTGCACTCCAACCTTGGTGACAGAGTGAGACCTTGTCTCAAAATAAAAATTTCAATGGCCATGAATTTTCAAGCTTTATTTCAATTAACAAACTACAGAATTTTTTCTGATTTAAGGATACCCATTAGCTCACTTATTAAAAATATTCCCAAATCCTTCTCAATTGACATTGAAGGGACAAGAGTCAGGGCTTTGAAGTCCAGCTACTCTCTCACATGGGAATTCTTCCATATTGCAGCATTGAGGATCTGAATCTTAGTGGGAATTTCATTAAAAGAGCAAGCAGACTGCTTACAGTTGCCCTGCTCAGTGTCACAGTAAAGCCAGATCCTGGAGCAGTGAGCACTCATGTTCAGAAAAAGACTATTGAATGTACCTCTGCTTTGTGTTACAATTTTAATGATAATTCTTCTTTACTGAAAACTTTATGTATTCTACATTTGGCTGTCAACCTAAAAGGAGGAAACTGAGGCAAAATTAATGTAAGTAGAGAGTTTACTTGGGCCAGGCTTGAGGATTGCAGCTGAGGAGCACAGATTCAAGTTGCCCTGAATACACCCTTTGATTGGCAGCAGTTACAAGTGGATTTTTAAAGGGAAAGAAGAGGGAGTTTGAGTTGTTAACCAGAATTTACATTAAAATAATGTAAGCTATTGATAGGCTGTATATTTTTCTTTGTGTCACAAATTCCAGTAACATGAAGATAATGTGTGAGGCAGCTAGTCGGGAACAAAATCACATAAAACAATTGTCCCCACCCATAGGAGGAAGAGTTTGTGCATAACTGATGTCTGATATGCATGTCTTTCTGGGCCTGCATACCTCACATAGCTGAGACTACTCTGAGCTATTTTTCTTTTCTCAAGCTTATAGCATCTGTTTTTCTCACGTATTGGATCTCTAGTTTTATAATTTTAACTGTTTTACAGTCCATTTTTTGATAAATAGGATAATACTCTAAAATAATGATTAAAAGTAAATACATAAATCACTAACATAGTCATTTATAATGAAGCATTATGTACTGTACATAATTGTATGTGCTATACTTTTATACAACTGGCAGTGCAGTAAGTTGGTTTACACCATAAGTTTTAGGTCTCAGATGGTGGTCATTTGCATGGTTTTTTTTGAGACGGAGTTTTGCTCTTGTTGCCCAGGCTGGATTGCAATGGCACGATCTTTGCTTACTGTAACCTCCACCTCCCGGGTTCAAGCGATTCTCCTGCCTCTGCCTCCCCAGGTAGCTGGGATTACAGGCATGCACCACTGTGCCCAGCTAATTTTGTATTTTTAGTTTCTCCATGTTGGTCAGGCTGGTCTTGAACTCCCAACCTCAGGTGATCCACCCACCTCACCCTCCCAAAGTGGTGGGATTACAGGCGTGAGCCACCGCGCCCTGCCATCATTTGCATATTTAATGGATTTTTCAGATCACATCAAGAAAAAATTCGACTCTTGTTAGGACCAACAAAGAATTAATATATCTTTGTTTGAGAAATAACCATAATGGCATTGCAAAGAACTGTCACTTTGGTACCAAACTTCTACCTGTCAGTAGCTTGCAGTACTTTCAAGACAAACTGTAACTTCAAATAATATTTAATTGTTAAAAGGGAAAAAAGAAAGTATGATCTCAACCAAATAGGAAAAATTCAAACAAAACCCTGTTTTCTTAGGGATGCTTCAGAAATACACAATGGATAACATCCTTTTATTTCACGCTTTTTAATTTGCCAAATTAAACTTTGCATGTTTAACCAAAAGTAAAAGAAAAAGTTAAATTTAAAAATCTCTTAAACCGTTCAAATCATTGAAGGGTTTGAATAAAACAGACTCAATTGAATGTTTGTGCTATGTAAAAAGATAATTAGGTGTTATTGTTTTGTTATATAGTCATGTGTTGCTTAACAATGGGATACATTCATAGAAATGTGTCCATAGGTGGTTTTGTTATTATGGGACATCATAGAGTATACTTACACAAACCTGGATGATAAAACTGACTACACGGACCTAGGCTATAAACTTGTGCATCATGTAAAATACCAAATACTGTATTTGTGCAATTGTGACACAGTGGTATTTGTATCTTAACATGTCTAAACATAGGAAGGGTACAGTAAAAATACAGTATTAAATATAAAAGATGCTATGCCTGTATTTACCATGAATGGAGCTTGCAGGACTGGAAGTTGCTCTGGGTGAGTGAGTGGTGAGTACATGTGAAGGCCTAGGACATTACTGTACACTACTGTAGACATTATAAACATGTTACACTTAGGTTACAATGGGTTTATAAAAAATATTTTTCCTTGTATCATAACTTCAGAATAAAATAATAAAAATTAAAAAACATTTTTCTTGACTGGGCATGGTGGCTCACACCTGTAATTCCAGCACTTTGAGAGGCTGAGGCAGGAGGATCACTTGAGCCCAAGAGTGTTAGGGCTGCAATGAGCTAGGATAACATGCTGCTGTACAAGATCACACTGCTGTACTCCAGCCTGGGTGACAGAGTGAGACCCTGTCTCTTTTTTTTTTGAGACAGAGTTTCACTCTTGTTGCCCAGGCTGGAGTGCAATGGCACAGCCTCAGCTCCCACCTCCACCCCCCAGGTTCAAGTGATTCTCCTGCCTCAGCCTCCCAAGTAGCTGGGATTATAGGTGCCCATCACCATGCCTGGCTAGAGACCCTGTCTCTAAAAAATAAATATTTTTCTTTCTTCAATAATAAATTAACCTTAGCTGACTGTAACATTTTTATTTTATAAACTTTTTCATTTTTTAAACTTTTTTCTTCTATTTATTTTTCTTTATATCTCAGCTTAGTTGTTTAACTTTTCAGCTCTTTTGTAATAACAGCTTAAAACAAGCACATTATACAGTTGTACAAAAATATATCCTTATTCTGTAAGCTTTTTCAAATTTTTTAATTTACTTTTTAGACTTTTTTGTTAAAAGCTAAGACACAAACACATTAGCCTTAGCCTACACAGGGTCAGGATCATCAGTATCACTGTCTTCACCTCCACATCTTGTCCCACTGGAAAGTCTTCAGGGGAAGTAACACACATGAAGCTGTCATCTCCTATGATGACAGTGCCTTCTGGAGTATCTCCTGAAGGACCTGCCTGAGGCAGTTTTACAGTTAATTGTTTTTAATAAGTATAAGGAGTACACTTTAAAATTATGATTTAAAATATAGTAGATTAAATACATAAATCAGTACAGTCCTTTATTATTATCAAGTATCGTGATGTACATAATTGTATGTGCTGTATTTTTATATGACTGGCAGCCTAGCCTAGTAGGTTTGTTTACATCAGTATTACCACAAACATGTGAGTAATGCATTGCACTAGGCATTATGACCTGCTGCAACATTGCTGGGTGATAAGAATTTTTCAGCTCCATTATAGTCTTAATGGGACCACCATTGTATATATGTGGTTCATCATTGACTGACACATTGTTACTTGGTGCATTACTGTAGGTGTTGTTTTTGCAGTAGTATAGCTGACAGACGAGGGCCTAAACCAGGGCAGAGGAACCAGTTATTAAATAACTGTAACGATGTTTAGGAGATAACACACACAGGGCCCAGTGATTAACAGGTGATTGATTACAGAGGTTGAGGGAATAAGGTTAAGTGTTAGGGACTCCTAGGTTTCTGAGTAGGTTAGTTGGGTGAGTGGTAGTGCAGTTTGTGGAAATAGACAGTGTAGATGGAAGAACAAGTGTATTTTCTGTGAAATGCCTGAAAAGCATATCCAGTCTGTAGCACTAGAGAAATTAAGTAATTAGTATTTGAAGTCTTTTTTTTTTTTTCTTTGAGACGGAGTTTCGCTCCTGTTGCCCATGCTGGAGTGTAATGGCGTGATCTTGGCTCATTGCAACCTCCATCTCCCGGGTTCAAGGGATTCTCCTGCCTCAGCTTCCCAAGTAGCTGGGGTTACAAGCGCCTATCACCACACCTGGCTAATTTTTTGTATTTTTAGTAGAGACGGGGTTTCACCATGTTGGTCAGGCTGGTCTTGAACTCCTGTCCTCAGGTGATCCTTCTGCCTCAGCCTCCCAAAGTGCTGGGATTACAGGTGTGAGCCACCATGCCCGGCCAAGTATTTGAAATCTTAAGGGAGTGGTTTAAGTCACCTAAAAGTGTAAAATAAAAAGCTAGAAGCAAGAATGGAGCACAGAGTGCAGAGTCAAGGGCAGATGGTGGAAGAAGAGCCTACAAAAGAAATTGAGAAGCAAAAGTTGATAGAGAATTTTGTCTTTACAACCAAGGAAGGAGGATAGTTGCAAGAAGGGAGTAGTCACCAGGTAAGATGATGTTTGAAAAGTGTTTACTCCTGAGGAAGGAGGGAAGGAATTAGGATAAGGACAGATGATCGAAAGGGACTTCAGCCTTATCTTAAATGTTCAATTTTTAAAAAATTATTAACGTTGCCTTTTTGTTGTTTGTGCCAGATAAATCAGTAGATAGAGGGTTATTGTTAAAGAGAATTCTAACTTACTATGATTAACTGTTGTGGAGTCTACCATTCATTACATAAAAAGGAGAAGTGGGAAAGATTTGTAGACTTTCAACTTAGAATAATCTGAATCTGGATTTCTTCTTACTGATGTGTTCTTGTCATATATATTCTTGGACTAATAATACTGGGACCCTAGTTTATGATAGACACTATTCTGTATACTGTCTATATATTGTATTAATCCTTTATCTGTTTCTTATTGCACAATGTGAGTCAAGAGAGTATTATTTTCTCTACGTCCTTGTGCACATACATACTATTTCTGAACCTAGTTTTTGCATCCATTAAATGGGAAATGTTGCCCATCTTTAAGATTATGAGGCTTAAAGACAACGGGTACTGTAGGAGCACCTGGTCTTGGACCTAGCACTTTATGCTTCTTAAATGTCGATTGTTATGTACTGGCTGCTGCTCCCTTCTCTGCTTGTTCCATTTAGAGACCATTTTAACCAACTCTTTAATAATAAAATTTTTCACAACATAAACCACACTTTTAAGACTCAAGATGCATTTTGGGGCCAGGCATGGTGGCTCATACCTATAATCCCAGCACTTTGGGAGGCTAAGGTGTCAGGATCAGTTGAGCCCAGGAGTTCAAGACCAGCCTGGGCGACAGAGTGAGCAAGAGACCCTGTCTATTAAAAAAAAAAAAAAAAAAAAAATTTTTTTTTTTTTTTTGAGACAGAGTCTCACTCTGTCACCCAGGCTGGAGTGCAGTGGCGCGATCTCGGCTTACTGCAACCTCTGCTTCCCGGGTTCAAGCGATTCTCCTGTCTCAGCCTCCCATGTAGCTGGGACTACAGGCGCATGCCACCATGTCTGGTTAATTTTTTTTTAAAATTTTTTTAGTAGAGGTGGGGTTTCACCTTGTTGGCCAGGATGGTCTCAATCTCCTGACCTCGTGATCCACCTGCCTCAGACTCCCAAAGTGCTGGGGTTACAGGCGTGATCCACTGTGCCCTTCCAAAAAAAAATTTTGTTTTAATTAGCTGGGTGTGGTAGCATGTACCTGTAGTCCCAGCGACTCTGGAGGCTGAGGTGGTAGGATCACTTAGGTAAGAAGATCGTTTGAGTCGGATTGAGGCTTAGTGAGCCATGATTGCGCCACTGCACTCAGCCTGGGAGACAGAGTAAGGCCTGTCTGAAAAATATAAAAATAAAAGTAAAATATAATGCATTTGGGGAAACAAAACCAACTAATATGAGTAAACAAAAGTTCATCAACATTAACAAAAAATAAAATATGAATTTTGTGAACTATATATCATAGTTCTATGTTAATAACTAAAAACTAACCTGGAATATGTTTGGGAAGTTTCTGTGGGATTTCCTTGTTTCTCACTTGTGTAGCCAATAGGCATTATACATTTTTATCTTTTTCCTACCATTACTTGTGGTCTTTAATATCACAAAAGCTGCAGCAGCGTGCAGCAGTTAACAGGTTAACTGTGAAGTGGAAAAGTTCTTTTCTGCACTATTTAATCCCTCAGTACTTTTCTTTCTTTCTTTGTTAAAATAGTTCTTATCTCTATGGCTGTCGTGAGGAGTAAGTAAGTTAATGCATATAAAATGTAAAATGCTTGGAATAGTGGCTGGCACACAGTATGAACTCAATAAGTGTTAGATGGTGCTTCTGGTTTTGTTGTTAATATTTACTGTGGGACTTTTGGTTGTTACTTCACCAAGCTTCAATTTCCTTCTCTGTAAAATACCTACATAACTGGTTACTGTAAGAATGAATAGACATGGAGTATAAAAGGGCACAGAACCCTAGTAAATGTTAACTCATGTTACTACTATGACTAGCATTAGTAACCAGAAAAGTGGTGCTGGAGGTAGTGCCACTGAGGATGCTAAGAAATTCTCAGTTCCATAAATTAGAATGAACAAATTGGCAACATTTAATTCTCAGTAACAGAGTAATTAAAAGCATTGTAATTTTTGTTCATTAAATTACACTCCTTTAATTTTCAGACAGTGCTACAACAAGTAATTGAAGATGGCTCAAAATATGGATTAAAAAGTGAACTTTTCTCTGGGCTTCCCCAGAAGAAGATTGTGGTTGAATTCAGGTGAGGGTGCACCCCTTTTATGTGTTGCTTAATCAAGTTGACTCGGCAGAGGAGTGTTATTACCATCATTATTTGGGGGTCTTAATAAATAACATATGGAAAACTTGAAAACCAGTGCAGTTATGTTATTTCTTGAAATCACAGTGAATCAATCATTGAACTGTGAATAAAAAATGTATTTTTGGACCTCCAAAAATGTCTAATAATTATTATTTTTTTAAGTATTAACAATTACTTTTTTGGAAGAACTATTCACTTTATTTATTTATTTATTTATTTATTTATTTTCGAGACAGAGTCTCGCTCTGTCGCCCACGCTGGAGTGGCGAGATCTCGGCTCACTGTAAGCTCCGTCTCCCGGGTTCACGCCATTCTCCTGCCTCAGCCTCCTGAGTAGCTGGGACTACAGGCGCCTGCCACCATACCCGGCTAATTTTTTTTGGATTTTTAGTAGAGACGGGGTTTCACTGTGTTAGCCAGGATGATCTCCATCTCCTGACCTCGTGATCCGCCCGTCTCGGCTTCCCAAAGTGCTGGGATTACAGGCGTGAGCCACTGCGCCTGACTAGTTATTTACTTTAATAGACTGTTAAGGCAGAGGTAATGGTTACTACCATATTAGGAATTTTAAAGTGGCCGGACATGGTGGCTCAGCCTGTAATCCTAGCACTTTCGAAGGCAAGGTGGGAGGATCACTTGAGGCCAAGAGTTTGAGACCAGCCTGGGCAACATAGTGAGACCTCACCTCTTAAAAAAATAGAAAAATTAGTTGTGCATGGTGGCACACTCCTGTAGTGACAGCTACTTGGGAAGCTGAGGAGGAAAGATGGCTTGAGCCTAGGAATTCAAGGTTACAGTGAGCTGTGATTGTCACTGCACTCTAGCAGGTAAGACACACCAAGACCCTGTGTCAAAAAAAAAATTTTTTTTAAGTAATTTGATTACCAGAGAAACAAGTCTTTTAGTATTTGTAATAAATGTATTTTTTTAATTACCAGAAAAATAGCTTGAAGTTTTAATATGCCTCTAAATAGTCTTCATAGAACTTTCTAACATGCTGTCAGTATAACTGTCTGATATTTGGACTGCTAGAGGTAACCAAGAGAGAAAGGGGAACACTAAGAACTAATACTTTCATTGTACAGCCGACAGACTGACAACTCTAGGAAATTATCGGAGATGTTGCATTTGTCTTCCTAAAGCTGAAGAACAGTCTTGATGAACTGTTTTTCTACTTAGAAAGATAGAACTTGCTAAGAGCCTTTTGTCTTATTAAGTATTTATGTCTGTGGAAGATGTTTAAAATTGATATGGGAAGTATTATCTCATGTTTACTAAGTCATTATTGCAGTTTATGTTAATAGCTTCTAAATTTAGTTATGATTAGCTCCTGGACAATCAGAGAAAGAGCGGGTTTTATGCATGTGTACTGTCTGCCGCTGACTTGTCTTCTTAAAGAAGGCAGACCCTCTAAGCAAACTCATGAATTTATAATAAGGACCAATTACTGATTAAGCTTCTACTCCTATGGAGTAGACACATATTATGAATGACTCTAAAACTGCCAGTACACCACAATTATGATTTTTAAAGTTGAGTTTAAATATTTGTTGCATCACAAAGAGTAGAGGGACTTCCTACAGTCATCTTCACACTAGAGAGGAACTACACTAAGGCCATCTCCTAAGGAAGTTTGCTTGTTTTGTCTCCACTTGAATAAGAAACCGCTGCAAACCTTAATGTAGGGATTGTTAAACCTAAGCCCATAGGCAACATCCAGTTTGCCAGTTGTTTTTGCAAATAAAGTTTTGTTGGAACACAGCTGTGCACATTTGTTTACATCATCTACATTGGCTGCTTTCATATTGCAATGGCAGTTGAACATAGTAGAGCTGAGTTGAATAGTTGCGACAGATCAGATGGCCCAAAAGCCTATTAAAATATTTACTCTCAGGCTCTTCAAGAAAAAAAAATGCCAACTTCTGATTCGTGTTTTAAAACAACATCCATTTTGGTACTTATGACACCATGGATTAGGAAATGGGGAGAGAGGGGTATTTCAGGCCAGTGGTTCTTCTACTTGCTTGAGGTCACTTACGTAACTGTGGTCATCTAGAGACTAGTGGGGCTACAAATCAAAAGTGGCTCATTTACTTCTCTAGCCAGGCATCTCTCTCTCTCCCACCACATTGTCTCTCCAGCAGGGTAGCAAGACCTCTTTACAAAGGTACTCAGGGCTCTAAGATAGTGAAATCATCTAGTCTTGGAACAGGCACAGCATCATTTTTGTCACTTTCTGCTGATGAAAGCAAGTCACAAGATCACCCCAGATTCAAGGGAAGAAAAATAGAGTACATCTCTTAATGGTGAGAGAAGGAAAGAATTTGTGGTCATCTTTGATTATTTTCATTCATGTCTTTAAATTAATGGACATACTGCTTTCTTCACTGGGGAGGCACTTCATTACCATATTACTCTTAAACCCCTTTCAATTACCTAACCCGCAAGTAAAGGAAAATCAGCAGGGAGGTAATATATTACCTGTTACCATACATTCATCCTTGAAATAATGCCATTATAAAGTTTCCTAAAACTTGAAAAGTTGCCACCATTACTTACCTTCTTTTGCATTTTTTTTTTTTTTGTTTTCAGCTTCACCATCTTTTTACTCCAGCTAAGCTCTAGAAATACTGTGGCTTCAGTCTTCCTTACTCATTGATTCCCTGGCTTTACTCTTAAGTTTTGGTTTCCCATATACTGCTCCTTTTTGTTTATGCTTTTAAAAAATATCTAAAAATAACCTGTTCTATGTGAGTTGTATTCTGTAGGCTTTTTGTATGGCAGTTAATTTGCTTATGGATTTGCCTCTCTTAGCTTTTTTCTAAAGCAGTTAAGGAAAGCTGGAATTTAAATGAGTGTCTGAATGCTGATGAAGGCAGAGCCTGTCTTCTAGCAGCCATCTTTGCCTCTGACAGTTTACATGTGGCATTGTTGTGAGACCATTGCTTCTCTCCTTTAGAGGTTTTCCAGATGCTGTAGTTCTTGCTGTTGTGATTTCAAAGTAGAGACAAAATAGGTGGGGACAGGAAAATTGTTCTTGGATTTCTTCTGAAAATGAGAGAGGTGGGAGAAGAGAATTTTTAAAATATGTAGTATCCTGAACAGACCAAGCAACATTCCCCAGAAAACAAGAGATACGATCACTGTGCTCAAGAAACTTTCTCCCTAAATTGAGTTGACTATAATAATACTAGATTAAGTAACTTGCCCAGGTTCACAGAGCTAACTCTTGATTCTGAAACCTGTATACTTAACTTTTACTGCCTCCCTGGTACGTAGTGTAGGTTGTCATATATTTTGTCTGATTTAGGAGTAGTGTGATAAAGTACAGAATAAATGGCTGTCCATCATAGATTTGGACTCCCCGTGGTAGATGGTGTAAGACTTGAAGCTAATTACTGTTTCCTCGCTAATCTCTCTCTAGTCAGCCTCTCCTATTTTGTACAGATCAGCTCTGTAAGATCATGGGAAGCAGTGGTAGCCTTTTCTTTTCTTTTCTTTTCTCAGCATGATTTTCCCCAGCTCCTGCTGCTCCCAAGTGTGAGACACCCTTCTCACAAAACAGATTGGAGACCTCTGGCTGGTAAAATGAGAATTTTGGAGGTCAGGGTAGCAGTTCTGACTGTTAGTAACTGGCTCAGTGATCTTGGACAGGACAGTTTATTTCTCTGGCCTCTTATCTGGAAAATAAGAGTAATCTTTTTTTTTTTTTTTGAGACAGAGTCTTGCTCTCTCGCTCAGGCTGGAGTGCAGTGGCATGATTCATTGCAGCCTCTGCCTCCCCGGTTCAAGCAATTCTCCTGCCTCAGCCTCCCCAGCAGAGTAGCTGGACTACAGGCATGCACCACCACGCCCAGCTAATTTTTCTATTTTTAATAGAGACAGGATTTCACCATGTTGGTCAGGCTGGTCTCAAACTCCTGACTTCAAGTGATCCACCCAGCTCGGCCTCCCAAAGTGCTGGTATTATAGACGTGAGCGACCACGCCCGGCCAAGAGTGATGTTATCTGTCCCTTCTTACAAAAATTAAGGAAATTACATGAAGTAATTTAACAAAAGTCCCAGTAAGATGCCCAAATTATAATTCATAGTAGCTACTTTAGTTGCCAAAAGAATTGAATTTGTATTTTCCATTTCATTGTAGTCCCTTCTCAGTAGAAATATGGTATCAGAGAGAAGCAAATTGTTGATTTCAAGGGACATTTTGCCAAAACTTGAAGACCTGGATAGATTCAATTTTTCTAATACCGGAGGGAAAATGCAAAGCTCTGTGAAAGTGTTTTTTGTTTTTGTTTTTGTTTTCATTTTTCTTAACAGACATTATAAATACCTAGTTTTTTAAAAATTCAGAGATTACAAAGAGATGTTTAATGAAAAGGAAAACTCTTCTCCATCTCAGTTTCCTCTGTGGGTATCTATTAATCCGAATATCAGTGTTTTATTCACCCTCCTAGAGATGTTCTATACATTTGTAAACAGCCTATACATATTTTACATTGTTTTCACTTCTTGCTTTTTTTTTTTTCTTAAATAATGTATTTTATGTTCCTTTAATATGAATGCATCCAGGGCTGGCTTATTATTTTTATTGTTCCATTGTATTCTATTCTTTTTTTTTCTTAAATCAGCTTCATTGAGGGATAATTACAAACAATACTTATTTAAACATATAATTTCACCATGTTTAAACATATAATTTGATGAGTTTTGGCAAAGATATGCAAGTTGTGTAACTACCTCCACAATTATGGTATAGAGCTGTTTTTCTGGGGTTTTTTATTTCTATTGATTTTTTTTTGCTTTACTTTTATTTATATTATTTTCTTTTATTCTGCTTGCTTTGGATTTAGTTGGCTCTACTTTTTCTAGTTTCTTAAAGGAGAAGCTCAGATTATTGATTTAAAACCTTTTTTCTAATATAAACATTTCATGTTATAGATTTTTCTGCTTTAGCTACATCCAACAAATTTACTAGTAAGGCAGCAATGTGGTGTAGCGCTAGGACTCCCCTTGTTTGCTCTTCTCTCAGACATCACAGTCCTTCACTGACTATTGTCCAGTTTCATAAAATCAGTGTTTCATCTGTTTTTCTGGCTTTCTGATTACTTAAAGGCAGAAGAGTAAATCCGATCTTCTTTTGGCTGGAAATGGAAGTTTTTTTTTAAGCCTTTAGAATGACATTTACTTTCTTTCTAAACAATGATTAAATACCTGTGTAGTTTCATAATTTCATAATTGTGCACACATGTCCATAGGATCAAGTTTTTAAATTGTAGTACTCTTAAGGGTGTATAACAAGACTTTGGAGACAGACCAGAATTTAAGCTCTAGTTTTACCACTTTTAACCAGCTATGTTCAAGTTAATTTATCTTTTTTTAAATATTGAAAAACTTCTGAGATTTTCAAACATGCACAAAACAGGGAGCAGTATAATTAACCCCCATATGTTCATTACACATATTCAAGAGTCATCAAGATATTGCCATATTTGCTTCATCATCTCTCTTCATTGTCCCGGTTCCCTCATCTGTAAAATGAAAGATAAAAGCACATGAGTATTAAATGAGTTAATGCCCGTGAAGTGTGTGAAGCTGTGCCTGTCAGGTAGTGAGTGCTCTAGAAGCATTTGCTATGTTAAATGATTGATTACAACTTCTTGAGCACACACGGGAGTGATAAATGTGTTGATTGGGAATTTGGAGTGGTGAGTCACATTCTGATTGTTCTGGGAGGTTTTATGCATAAATACTTTTACATGTTTTTTTTTTTTTTTTTTTTAATTTTACAGACACAGTCTTACTCTGTCACCCAGGCTGAAGTGCAGTCATCATAGTTCACTGTAACTTTAAACTCCTGGGCCCAAGCTACCATTCTACTTTAGCCTTCTAAGTAGCTAGGACTACAAGCATGCACCACCACACCTGACTAATTTATTTATTTATTTTATTTTTTATTTTTATTTTTTTGAGACAGAGTTTTGCTCTCGTCACCCAGACTAGAGTACAACGTCGTGATCTCGGCTCACTGCAACCTCCGCCTCCCAGGTTCAAGCCATTCTCCTGCCTCAGCCTCCCAAATAGCTGGGATTACAGGCGTGCACTACCACATCTTGCTAATTTTTTGTATTTTTAATAGAATCAGGGTTTCACCATGTTGGCCAGGATGGTCTAGAACTCCTGGCCTCAAGTGATCCATCCGCCTCGGCCTCCCAAAGTGCTGGGATTACAGGCGTGAGCCACCACACCCAGCCACCTGACTAATTTAAAAAAAAAAATTTTGTAGAGACAGTGTCTTGATATGTTGCCCAGGCTAGTCTCAAACTTCTGGCCTCAAGCAGTCTTCCCATCTCAGCCTCCCAAAGTGCTGAGATTACAGGCATGAGATTACAGCCATTGTGCTGGGCGTATTTTTACATTTTTAAGTTTTGATTTCTGATACAGTAAATACTAGCAGATACCACTTACATGAATGCTATTACTTCAGGAGTCACAAGATCAATTTCATTAACACAATGTCAAAATTTTGAGTTCTAATTTATCTTTGCTCTAAATTTTTAACTTTTAACTTATCTTTCTCCTAATACCAAAGGCCATACTCCACAGTTTTGTCAAAGTATGGAGGCATGACCTAGTTGATTCTTAGAAGTCTTAAGTCTTAGAATAGAGAAATAATGTTTCCCCTTTTTTTTGCAGTTCACCTAATGTTGCCAAAAAATTTCACGTTGGAC
Organism: Pongo abelii; assembly: GCF_028885655.2. Classification (NCBI taxonomy): domain Eukaryota; kingdom Metazoa; phylum Chordata; class Mammalia; order Primates; family Hominidae; genus Pongo; species Pongo abelii. The sequence goes on along the minus strand of NC_071990.2, from coordinate 88,277,824 downwards.
ATTTGCGTTCTACCATCATAGGTAAGTGTTTAGTTTCACATAAAATACTAAACGTTCCTTTGAGGAAGTATTTGATAGTTCAATTTAATGTTTTAATGCTTAAATAACAAAATAGCAAAAAACAAAAAGTTTAAATTTATATGAGCCTCTTGCCAATTCAGTATTACCTGAAATGGATGACATTGGTTACACTGTTTTGTGGAAACACAAAATTGATTTCAAAACCAAAAGATTCACTGAGAAACTAATTTTAACTGCTATATATGTTATGATTTTTAACTTTCTAAAAATAAGTATAAATATGGAGAAAACCTGAAAGATGCAAAAGTAAAAATAGTTATGTGGGGATGTATAACCTTTCAGATTTTTTTGTTCATTTATTTTGTGGTTTTTTTGTCGCCTAGGCTGGAGTGCAGTGGTGCAATCTCGGCTCACTGCAACCTCTGCCTCCCAGGTTCAAAGGATTCTCCTGCCTCAGCCTCCCGAGTTGCTGGGATTACAGGTGTGCGCCACCATGCCTGGCTAATTTTTGTATTTTTAGTAGAGACAAGGTTTCTACTTAATAACAATTTTTGTCAAAATTACAAAACACAAATAACAATTTTTGTTAAAAATTCACCTCAGTCATGTGAGCACTTAGTGGAATGTTCAAGACTGGAAGTTAAAACAAGACTATTTCTGGCCGGGCGTGGTGGCTCGCACCTGTAATCCCAGCACTTTGGGAGGCTGAAGCAGGCAGATCATTTAAGGTCAGGAGTTTGCGACCAGCCTGCCCAACATGGTGAAACCCCGTCTTTACTAAAAATACAAAAAATCAGCTGGTGTGGTGGTGTGCACCTGTAATCCCAGCTACTCAGGAGGCTGAGGTGGGAGAATCACTTGAACCCGGGAGGCAGAGGTTGCAGTGAGCTGCGCACCACTGCACTGCAGCCTGGGCGACAGAGCTAGGTTCTGTCTCAAAAACAAAAAAAAAGGAAAAAAAGACTATTTCAATAAATAGAGATTACTATATGGTACTTCATAGTTGTAATGCTTCAGTGTATAATATACTTAACGATTTTCATGTATTTAACACATGTCATGCAGCAGGTCAATTTAAAAACCGAAATTAAAATTATATAATATTAGAATTTGAAGGGACTTTGGAGTTTATCTCAATCTAATCTCACTTCCAATGTAGAAATCTGTCCTATTGCATGCTTAAGAGAAAGTTGTTTAACCTGTACTTCAATACTTTTCAGAATTGGAGAAATTAGTACTTGTGGCATAGATTGTTGTGGGGTCAGCTCTTATTGTTCTTGAGCGGCATTTTAAGAGAAGAAATGACAGGACTTGATGAAAAAGTATAAGAAATATACAGTATAAAAAAAGCTATATGAGTAATTCAAAAGTATAGGAGTGAGTAAATGATGGGTAGGGTATCATAAAGTTGTTTTCACAGTTGAGGGAAATATTTGGACCAGTTAGAGATAATATTTGAGAACTTACCATGCTGTGTCTTCATGTATTATATAATTCAATTTCATAACAGCCCAGTTTGGTAAATACTGTTAACTCTGGTTTATGGATGAAGAAATTCAGCAGCCAAAAGTAACTTTCCCAAGATCCCAAAGTATTGTAGCCAGGATTTGAAATTAGACAGTCTAATTCCAGAAGTCTAGGTTCAGACGTTTAATTGGATTTGTGATATAACAAGGGGCTAAGAAAAAAATAGGAATATGCCATGTGCGTGCCAGCTGGAAAAACTGGGGTTCCAATTGCAGGGACTTTATAGATTGGGAAAGTCTAGAAGTAGGGAAGCTGGAAAAGAAGATAGCTGCAGTAGTTTAAGTCAGGTATGGATATTGGTGAGGGTTTATTTGCAAAAAACTAAATCCATTCTTAGTAAAGGCAGGAGAGGATTTATTATAGGATATTGAATGGTTTACAAAGTTGTTGGAGGGCTGCGGAAGCTTTGGATTAAGCTGACATAAATAACTCCCAAAACTGCACTATGGAACTTTGTCATCAAGGGAGCTCCTGCCTCTTCTGCAATCACTTGCACTGCTCTAGAACCATGCTGCCACTGCCATGGTCAAGAAAATGCCACTACTCCTGCCATGCCATCTAGAATCCATACAGGCATAAGAGGCAGCCCCATATACTTTCAATTTCTTTGGTGGCCATCATGGAATACTAGGACCTCTGTTCATGGTGTCACAAAAAAACAAAGCCCCCACCACTGTGCTTATCATAAAAAAATAGAAGTAGCTCCCCTTCCAAATCTTACACAGACTGTATCTGATTGCCCAAACCTAGAAGACTTCTGGAACTCTAACCACAGGAGACTCTGGGAATTGTACTTTTTACGTTTTCAGCCTCGGCAGTAGATGAGGGCACCCAAGAAGGAAAGCAGAATAGATGTTGAGTGTGAAACCAGCATCAGCAGTATGGGAAAGTGAAGGCCTTAGATTATTACATGCTGTTAGGGAGCAGGCATGCAGAGGGTAGATGTTAGTGATTAAAAGGAGATAGAATGAGCTATTTAGAAAACACAAAAAGGGAAAATACAACAGTGAGGCTTCGGTTCTTAGGGCACAGACAAATATATTTCTTGTTAATTACTGGGATTTTTTTTTTTTTCTCTTCTTGAAATTGACTAGAATAGCAGTTAGTCTAATGTGTCCTCAAATCCTATTAATAATGTAGATGAAAGTTCTGTTACTGTGAAAATGTGAGATTCTTTGGAATAACTGCCCTACAAGTAATTTCTTACTCCCTTTCCATAACACATATGAAAACACAATGATGAATGTTTTAGTAAAAACATTGAGTTGGTAAATTTAGTGAAAAGAATTTTCTACTTATGCTTTGATAATAGAGAAGTACATGGTTCTTATGTCAAAAATGGATAACAAGAATGAGAAACTGTATACTTTATTGATTACTAGGAAATTTTATAGCAAACCTCAAAGAAGCTTTAGGACATCAAGTAATAAGAATAAATTACCTTGGTGATTGGGGCATGCAGTTTGGTAAGTACACTTGAGATTTTTTCATTTCATTGTAAAATTCAATTTGTAAAAACTTTGATCTGGACAGAATATAGGCAGAATCCCATTGGATGAAGTAGTATGTCCTACCTATTTTTTTTTTTCCTAATGGCTCTTTTGCATAAAATCTTCTATTTATTTGAGTAATTCTCACCACACAAGTTACCTTTGGGGAAGGTAACTTCACACATTCAAAGAAGACCTGGGCCAGGCATGGTGTTTCACTCCTGTAATGCCAACACTTTGGGAGGCCAAGGTGGGTGGATCACTTGAGCCCAGGAGTTTGAGACCAGCCTGAGCAACATGGCGAAACCCTGTCTTTACAAAATACAAAAAAATTAGCCAGACATGGTGGCATGCCCTTGTAGTCCTAGCTACTCGGAAGCCTGAGGTAAGAGGATCGTGTTAGCCCAGGAGGTCAAGGCTGCAGTCCACTACACTCCAGCGTGGGTGACAGAGCAGGACCTTGTCTCAGGAAAGAAACCCCAGAGTAAGACCTGATATAGGCTTTTGTGGTTTTAATAAAGAGAAATTGCCTACTTTTATTAGTTAAATGTAGAAGTGAGTATACAGGGAAGAAGTAAGTCTAACTGTGTACACCCTTCTCAACCACAGCCCTGCCGTTTTTCAATCTAAGGACATCCAGCCTCCCTGGGCCATCCTACATGAAGTAGGATCCACTGTTCTACCATAGCCAGTGGCCCAGAAGATAAGCAAAGGGTGATACTTTGTCTTCCCCTTTAACTGTACAGTGAGGGGTAGGAGTGGGTTGGGGAAAGTCCAAAAGGAAAAGAGAAAAAGAGAGGAGTGCGATCCAAACAGTTAAGTACTACCACAAATTATCTCTCATATAGTGAGTTTACTCAGAACCATTCCTAACTCATGTAAACCAGTAATCAAGGTGTGAGAGGGCAAGGTAAATGAAGTTGTTATGGTAGTGAAGGACGGGGTACATTGTGAAATACAGACTTTAAAAAAATATCTGGTGTTACCACCATGTGTATTTTAAGAAACAGCTCTAGTATCATTTCTATAAAGCAGTCTCTGACACACAGACACACCCTTGCCCATCTTCTCACATCACCAATTTCCTGGTGTCCAGCTCTACTCAAATATGGTAAGGCTCCTGTCTTATGTTCTTATTTGTGTGCTTCCCTGCCCTACTAGGCATGTTCCTTGAAGGCGTGGGCTTAACTTTTATATCTATAGTGCTTGTCACATAAGAAGCACTCTAAGAAGAGTAGACCTTGAACCTGTTAACAGTACCATTACTATTCACTATGGAAGAATCAGAATACATGCCCTGCATTTAAAAAATCAACCTGTAGTTCACAACAGCTGGTAGTCAGAGGGCTAGGCCCTGGGCTCAATAGTCAGACTTAATAGATGGCACTGATTTTTATTAGTTTGACCGATTTAGACATTTCAGAGGCATTAGCAAATATGTGATTAGGGTATTCATTAAATTTTAGCTGCAGGATTTCGTTATAGCAGTTTTTTCTCTAAAGGACTGCTATGGTTAATGATCTGTCAACATTTCCATTATAACCATCATTGTTAAAGAATAATTTTGCTGTTTCAGCTATCTCCATTTGAAAGTTGGCAGTTTCTAAGCACATAATTAGTTTTTGAAAATGTATTAGGCTGAATGTTAAATGGAATTGGCCCTTACTTTTCCCATTTTTGTGTTTTGGAACACTGAGCATCTTTCCACACACTGCTCCAACCACCCTGAATTATAATCACATTTGTTCTTGCTCGAAAGTGAATAGAGCTTCAGTCATCCTTCTTGTTCCTAAGTTCCAAAGTATTGTATATTCCTGTGTCCTGTGTTCAGTCAAGTCCCACTTTCTACTGAACCTTGAATAGAAAAATGTATATCAGTAAAGCCCTTTAGATCTGAAGCTTGGTAATTGTTATAGTTATAGAAATAAATTTTTTTTTTTCTTTCCAAGATGGAATCTCGCTCTGTCACCCAGGGTGGCGTGCAGTGGCACCATCTCAGCTCGCTGCAATGTCCGCCTCCCAGGTTCGAGTGATTCTCCTGCCTCAGCCTCCCGAGTAGCTGGGATCATAGGCATGCACCACCATGCCTGGCTAATTTTGTGTTTTTAGTAGAGACAGGGTTTTGCCATGTTCATCAGGCTGGTGTCGAACTCCTGACCTCAAGTGATCCACCCACCTCGGCCTCCCAAAGTGCTGGGATTACAGGAGTGAGTCATCACCCCCTGCCAATAAATTGGTTTTGTTTTTTTGTTTTTGTTTTTGTTTTTGTTTTGAGACAGAGTTTGCTCTTGTTGCCCAGGCTGGAGTGCAATGGCGGGATCTTGGCTCACCGCAACCTCCGCCTCCCAGGTTCAAGCAATTCTCCTGTCTCACTCTCCCTGGTAGCTGGGTTTACAGGCATGTGCCACCACGCCAGGCTAATTTTGTATTTTTTTTAGTAGAGACAGGGTTTCTCTTTGTTGGTCAGGCTGGTCTCGAACTCCTGACCTCAAGTGATCCACCCACCTTGGCCTCCCAAAGTGCTGGGATTACAGGCATGAGCCACTGCACTCAGCCATAAATTGGTTTTTAAAGTAATAAAACTAATGTTCCTCTTTTTTTTTTATTATTATTATACTTTAAGTTTTAGGGTACATGTGCACAACGTGCAGGTTTGTTACATACGTATACATGTGCCATGTTGATGTGCTGCACCCATTAACTCGTCATTTAACATTAGGTATATCTCCTAATGCTATCCCTCCCCCCCCAACTAATGTTCCTCTTAACCCAGGCTGCATATATCCTTTCTAACGGAAGTTATGATCATCTTTATGCAGAATATCTTGAGTCTACATACTCCCAGACTGTACTAGGAATTTTAATATGTAGTTTACCAACCTCAGTTAGTTTTTGGTGTTTGATTTTTTTTTTTTTAGGTTCAAATTAACACTATCCCTGAACTCTGAATTTATCATCAAAGACTAAAAAATTATACACGGTCAAATTAAAGATTTTTGTTGCTTGGCTACCTTGAACCTGAGAAATAATCAAGGATGTTCCAAGTTTTACCTTGCTGTTTTCCTCCAATTATTTGTTTAAGAACTAATATAACAACAAAACCATTGCTGTCTTCGCATTAATGCCTACAAGTTTAAAAAGAAAGTTTGAAAACACTTTCCATCAGTTTTTTTAATGAATTTTGAGTGCCTAGTGTCTAGCTTCATGATGTCACTTCAACAGAGGAGATGCTTAATAAATGTTTATTTTTTAATGTCTGCTAAGGTGGTGTTCAGCACTGTTAGTACAAAGATAAATTAGTCCTAGACTCTACCTTTGATGAGCTCATAACCTATTGGTTTCTGTGAACTTAATTTCAGTGATCTATTCAGTATGTTGAATTTATGATTAAATATATTAAATTTGACGTGTCAGTTTATGGGGTCAGAGAAGGTAAAAGTGTGTTTTGTAATAGTTCTCAGGATACATAATATGACAGGTTGCTCTTTTTATAGAATTATGCCTATTCCCTGTCATGCCTATTCTTTATTGTTCAACTTTATAATTTTTCATTTACGGATTATCATCGTAGGTCTTCTGGGAACTGGCTTCCAGCTGTTTGGCTATGAGGAAAAACTGCAGTCCAATCCTCTACAGCATCTCTTTGAAGTAAGTTGGCAAGAAAACATTTCAAAAATTTTTCAGAGTACTATGTAGCTTAGTAACATATTTTTAATCCTAGAGATTTATTTTTCTTTATTTTGAGACAGGGTCTCGCTCTGTTGCCTAGTCTGGAGTGCAGTGGTGCAATCTTAGCTCACTGCAACCTCTGCCTCCTGGGTTCAAGCAATTCTCATGCCTGAGCCTCCTAAGTAGCTGGGACTACAGGCGTATGCCACCATAACCAGCTAATTTTTGTATTTTTAGTAGACATGGGGTTTCTCCATGTTGGCCAGGCGGGTCTCAAACTCCTGACCTCAGGTAATCCACCCACCTTGGCCTCCCAAAGTGCTGGGATTACAGGCGTGAGTCACCATGCCCAGCCTCCAGAGGTTTAAAAAATATGTTCTTTAAAACAAGGTTCCAAAACATAATTGAAAATGTTGCTTTTGGCTGGGCACAGTGACTCACACTTGCATCCCAGCACTTTGGGAGGCCAAGGCAGGAGGATTGCTTAACACCAGGAGTTCAAGACCAGTTTGGGCAATATAATGAGACCTGGCCTCTATAAAGTAATAAAATATTAGCCAGGCACAGTGGCCTGTGCCTGTAGTCCTAGTTACTGGGGAGACTGAGGCAGGAGGATTGCTAGACCCCAGGGGTTCAAGGCTACAGTGAGCTGTAGTCACGACACTGGACAGCTGTAGTACACTCCAGCCTGGACAACAGAGCAAGACCCTGTCTCAGAAAGAAAGAAAATGTTGCACTTATTTTACTAGGTTATTTTTATTTCCTAATCTAAGATTTTTTAAATGTTCTTTTAGTTGATTTGGGACAGTATTTCTTCAGGTATAGAATCTTTTTAGAATAAACATGCAAGATAATAATTCAACACAGAAATTTCTCAATTTTCTGTCAGTTAATATGTACTGCAGCTTTTTTCGTGGTAATAACTGTATATCAATTAGACTTGAAAAATGAATATTTTTGTTCTTTTTCTGGTATGGGGGACGGCATGTCTATTTCTCTCTGAAATTGTGTGTGCTTTTTCCATTTACATCTTTCACCTCATTTTCCTGGCTTTTGTCCAATGTGAATTTCTATCTACTCTATTTCATTTAGTCCCTTGGATACTTTGCTTCTTTATCTTCAGTTCTTCCTGAAGTTTATTAATAAAGCCCTTCCTGTCCAAACAATCTCCAGGGATGTGTTTCCATTTTGTTGTCCCTGTTGTTATCTCTGCCGTTTCTGGGCCTCACAGTGAAAACACAGATACGAAGTCAGCCATATTGGTGACAGATCAGGGGATCAGACTAAACATGTTCTGCTTGTGTGTGAGAAAGAGCACTTGTAAAAATAATGCTTTACTTCTCCAGCTTAAGCCACAGAGAGTGCTTCATCATTTTCCTGTTAACGTGATTTTTTCCTGCAGCTGGCTTTGCAGTTAAATTGAACAAAAACATATTCCATTTTTTTTTGTTTTGTTTTTTTTTTTGAGGAATCTCACACTCTTGTCCAGGCTGGAGTGCAATGGTGCGATCTTGGCTCACTGCAACCTCCGCCTCCTGGGTTGAAGCAATTCTCCTGCCTCAGCCTCACGAGTAGCTGGGATTACAGGTGCCCACCACCACACCCAGGTTTTTTTTTTTTTTTTTTTTTTTTTTTTGTATTTTTTAGTAGAGACGGGGTTTCACTATGTTGTCCAGGCTGGTCTTGAACTCCTGATCTCATGATAAGCCCACCTTGGCCTCCCAAAGTGCTGGGATTACAAGTGTTAGCCACCGCGCCTAGCCCATATTCCAGTTCTTAAAGACCTTTAAAGGTTTGCCATTTTCCCCTGAGTCCATGCCAATACTGCACTCTAAATGACTGCATTTTGATTTATCATGTTAACCAAAAGATTTCTTCTCTCTTTCCCATTAAGAGTTTTATTGATAGGGAGGAATTTAAAAATTAATAATTCTTCATGGTTGTCTATAAATAATGTTCCCTTAGTGCCTGGAGTTTTTACTGTATTTATTTATCTATTTTTACACTTGAATAATTTTACCTCAAGCTTAATCTTTCATGAGATCCAGGCCCACAGATGTTATATGTAAAAATGTTTATTTAGAAATAGAATGCTTGTTCCCTGGTGCCACAAAGAAATAGCACTTGAACATAAATTTAATTATCTCAGCAAGGCCATTTTTACTCTCTACAGAAAGGGTACACTCGCCAGCAGTTTTGCCACGAGAGTATACTGAACAAAGGAGACAGGGTCATTTATAACTTGACACATCCACCCTACTGCTGTGTCTGGTTTCCATTGGCCGGAACGGAACCTCACATTCTGTATTTGTCCTGATTGGCTAGCAACTTTAACTTTTCAGAAGAGGCAGAGGCAGGGGAGAACAAAGGAAGCAGGAAGTAACTTGTGAAATGCTGAGAAAGGTAAAAACACCTCCAAATAAGGAAGAGGAACAGGCTATCACCTAATGCTTGCTTGGACCAATGTAAGCATGCCAGGGCAGATATTTAGGCTAAATTGTAGGAGCTAAGAACACAAAGTATATTGATTTCTTTATTACAGCTAGCAGATATTTAAGGATGTTAGCACAGGTCTTTGAATAAATTTTACTTCTAAGAGAAGTCACTATTTGTCCTTAATTAGATGGGGAGGAAAGTGTCTTTGAAGGGGAACCTCTACTTCACTTTTTATACAGAACCTTGTGTCATTGATTTAGAGTGCAGCATGACATGTGAGAGTTATTCTTTTTATCTTTCTTCTGCCCCACCTCAAAAGTTTTTATTTAATCTTGCAAATAGTAAACCCTTGTCTTCTATGACATTTTATTTTTATCATTTATTTATTTATTTATTTATTTATTTATTTATTTATTTATTTATATATGTGAGACAGGATCTTATTCTGTTGCCCAGCCTGGAATACAGTGACACAATCACGGCTCACTGCAGCCTTGACCTCCCAGGCTCAGGTGATTCTCCCACCTCAGCAACCCAGGTAGCTAGGACTACAAGCACACACCAGCACACCCAACTAATTTTTTGATTTTTTTGTAGAGACAGGATCTCCCTATGTTGCCCAGGCTGGTCTCAAACTCTTGGACTCAAACAATCCTCCTGCCTCAAACTCCCAAAGTGCTGGGATTATAGGTGTGAGCCACCACACCCAGCCTATTTTTTAATTTTTTAAATAGCAATAGGATCTTGCTATGCTGTCCAGGTAGGTCTCAAACTCCTAGCTTCAAGCGATCCTCCGACCTCAGCCTCCCAAAGTATTGGGAGTACAGACATGAGCCATTGTGCCTAGCCATATATAGGTGTAGGTTTTGTGGAGTTTTTTGTGGAGGCGAAGTCTCACTGTGTTGCCGAGGCTGTACAATATTTTAAATATTTCAGGAGAATCTGTTTTCAAACTCCACAGAAACCTAAGAATATATTTCTTTCTATGCAGTTTAATATAATTTCCTACCTTTAGAGACTCAAAAATAGTGGAAGATCAACATCTATGTTAGAGGTTATTTACTGATGGGTACACATATGGAAGGAATAAGGGCAACAGGGTACTTCTGTGAATAACTAAAAAGTCGAATAATAATGGTGTTGCTTTCATTAGTGTTCTTTTGCCGAATAGATTCACTGGGAAACTGCATTTAAAGACAAAAGAAGGCAAGATACACCCACTTTGCTATTTGTAATAGACGACAAGACCATTAGAGTACTCACTTGCTCTTTTCCTTCTCCTTTTGCAGGACAGAAAATATGCAAAGCCTAAAATGGCAGCCTACAGGTTATTATATATGCGAATTTTATAGACTCTGTTTTCATTTTAAAATTACATTTCTCACTTTGGATTACTTTCAAAAACAACTGTTAGCATAAATGAGGATTTTTTTTTAGCTTTAAGCAAATGTTGATGTTATTCTGTTTCTAAAAGAAAATCTGAATGTCAACAATTCAATTTATTTAATAATTGAAAGATGCCTTTGCTTGCCCTGCAATGTCACAAATAGCGTAGGTGGTAATACAGAGACTCTCTGCCCCATCGTTATTTCTGGTCACCAGAAAGGTGACCAGAAAGTCAGAGATTGTGATTCTATGCTTGGAAAGTGCTTGGTGTATTGGTAAATAATGTTGGCTGATTTATTCGAAGGAAAACTTTAAGACGATCTGCATTTACTCTTTCTTATTTGTGAAAATCTGTTTTCTCAAAACTTTGATGGAACACTTGTTTTTTTTCCATATTAAGTTGTAGTTAGTAGTGAGCTCTTTGAGAGGAAGGACCATGTCTTCCTTATCTTCCTTATCCACAACCCTAAATGTTATGGCTTGCAGTAAATGCCTGAATGAATTTGCTTTTATAGTTCTCTTTTGCCCCCTTCTCTAATTATATATAAGTTGCGGAATATAAAATGTATTGTTTGTCCAGGAAATAAGTAACTATTATAGGATACACTAATTACCATTTGTCAGAATTTAACTTAGTTTGTTAACATAGTTTACTGGGGAGGAAACCACAGGCCAAACCCAGGATTCTGGCACAAGTAGTCTGGCTCCTGAGTGCTCTATGCAGTGAATGCCTCCACACCCCCACTATAGAATGGCTTTATGAGCCATTGATTTCCATTGGTTTAATTATGTACATAGAATTTTCCTTTCTTTCATCCCCTGAGTTGCTATACCAGGGACACAATTAGTAGTTTAGTTTTGGCACTTTCAGCCTTCTGACATATTTGTTTTGAATTTGGCATAGGCCATCCAGTAGCAGATTTTATGGCCTACCTTCCTCTAAATTGAACTATGATCAGTATTCTCTAAATTGCACTATAATCAGGATTAGTATATTCAGTTTCTCAGCTAGCTTGGAAATGATATTATATGATAGTTTCCGAATTTCTTTGATGAAAATATTTAACACCCACAGTCATTTATTGCATTTCCATTTTGGTGCATATGCTTCACTAGTGGTTTTTCTCTGTACCTTATAGCATTCTTTTCCCATGACATCTAGCTGTTTTGTATGTGGGACCTAGGATTTTGTTGGCCAGCATTTGAAACTTTTTCTTTAATTATTCTAATTTGGTTTTTTTCGGTTACAAAACAGGGAAGTAGTTTTGTTATAGTTCCTCTTCCCTTGTGAATTGGCTGTTAAAAAACTAATTTTTTTTTTTATTTAGAATTCACATTAGTGATTCAGGAAAACATTTGCAATAAGCTTTAGACAGTATATCAAAAAACCTTTCCACTTATATTGAAAAGTAATTTCTTTTTTTCTTTTTTTTTTTTTGATGACAGGGTCTTGCCCTGTTGCCCAGGCTGGAGTGCAGTGGCGCGATCTCAGCTCACTGCAACCTCTGCCTCCCAGGTTCAAATGATTCTCCTGCCTCAGCCTCCCAAGTAGCTGGGATTACAGGTGCGCACCACCATGCCCAGCTAATTTTTTTGTATTTTTGCTAGAGACGGGGTTTCACCATGTTGGCCAGGCTGGTCTCAAACTCCTGACCTTGTGATCCGCCCACCTCGGCCTCCCAAAATGCTGGGATTACAGGTGTGAGCCATCACACCCAGGCAAAAAGTAATTTCTTATGGTAAAAGTTAACAAGTATTAAATCTGAATCATGGATATGAGGGTGTCATCATTTACTTTTACCTATTTAAATAATACTTTTAAAGGTAACTTATCAGGCTTCCTTTTAGATTTAAATTATTTGAATAGACTTTAATATCTAACAGTATCTCTAAGCATATTAACCATTTTTTTTTTTGCTATAGAAGGTTTTATTAATAGAACTTGACTCATTGCATATCGCCTATTAATATGGCTTTTGTAACCATAGCCATTCTTATGAAATGTAAGGGCAGCCTCTTATAAGAGATAAATATCATGCCAATAAAATATGGATTAGCCTGTATCCTAGCACTGACATTAAAAAAGGTTACATAGGCCAGGCGCAATGGCTCACACCTGCAATCCTAGCACTTTGGGAGGCTGAGGCAGGTGGATTGCCTGAGCTCAAAAGTTTGAGACCAGCCTGGGCAACGTGGCAAAACCCCATCTCTACTTAAAAAAAAAATAATACAAATAATTAGCTGGGCATGGTGATGCATGCTTGTAATCCCAGCTACTCAGGAGGCTGAGGGACGAGAATCGCTTGAACCCAGGAGGTGGAGGTTGCAGTGAGCTGAGGTCACACCACCACACTCCAGCCTGGGCAACAGAGCGAGACTCTGTCTCAAAAAAAAAAAAAAAACAAAAACAAAAAACAGTTACATAATAACACAAATAGTATAAAAATTTCTTTAAGTTCAAAATGGCCTCCAAAGGTTCTATTTCAATATTTCTACCTTGCCCCTTTCTAACAGGGTTTAAGATAGTTACAGTGATGGGCATTTAATAAAAGAAAAATAGTGAGGGGTTAATGTATCACTAGGTAATATTACATAATAGTTTTGACCCTGAGCTTCCCCATATCAGTAGGCAAAAAAATTTTTTTTTAAATAGGACAAGATCAAAGCACCAATTCAATGAGTGATAATGTTTACTTGCTCTCATTTTTAAAAACATGGAATTAGTATCTATTCCTCAAGAGGCAATGTTTTTCCTAACTTTAGAGTCTCCAATTTCTCGACTTTAAATAATTCAAGACTAAATTCTCGTCATATGTAGGGATATTTATGCAGTTGAAGTTTTTATTTTATGAAAAATTGCGTTCAAGATTTCATCATTGTTTAAGTTACATTTCTTTTTCCAGGGAATGTTACTGTTATGGCTAGTATGAATTTTGTTCCTTAATAACATTTGTATGTAAGAAATAGTTTTTAAATTATAAGTGTAAGAAAATCTGATTCCAGCCATCACTTGTAAGAGTCAGTGTAAGTCATTGATAAGAATTTCCCACCTACTAAATCACGCAAAGTTCCCCAGGCTCTTATGTGCCTCCTAGGACAGTCCTAGAGGACTCTTCTTGTCTTCAGTGCACACTGGTCTCTTACATGTTTAGTATCCCAGCCTATGTGATGCTTGGAGGCATGCAGCTCTTCTTGTGTGACAAACATTAGCTGGTGGTCCTTGCCCTGTCCACAGGCCTAGAGACAAGATCACTATGTAGACACACTGTGAACCATTTCCCACTGTTGGCCTGCACCACCCCAGGGGCTTCCTACCTTCTGCTCCTCCTGGAAGTCTCCCCCATCTCCTCCCCATTCCAGGTAGTTCTCCTTTCCACTGTCCTGGCAGTTTCTCCACTTGGCCATTGCTCCCTGCTGTCCCTTCCCAACACTGCTTGCTTTTCTACTCTCTCTCTGCTTATTTGGGACAACACTACAGTGTGTCATTGTCCTCTTAGTCTTCCTCTTAGAATGACTTTTGAAATACCTAGCAAGAACAAAGTACATATTAATAGCTGAGTAAATATCTGACACCATTGAAATGTGCAAAAAATACTTTTATCAGCATGAGAAATGTTAACGTTTATTAGGTGCTTGTGTGTGGTGCTCTACAAGGAGTTAATAATTATCATCCCTGAATAAAGATGTAAGATACAATGAATGTGGTTATGTATATACATAGAGTAAAAGTAGGAGATTCTAAATATGAAAAGATGAATGGAAGGTGAAATACAGTTTATATCCTACTAATAATGTATTAAGGAGGAGAAATTTGATAACTCATGAATTAGCTCAAGTTAGTTATTTTTTTACCTACCACATTTTGGCTTTATTGTGAACTGTTTGCAGTACTGATATATTTAATTTTAATTATATAAACTCATTTGAATGTCTTTAATTTTTCATTTCATGTTCGGAATCAACTAGCAGCTAAGAAATTTCTGATCAGTGAAACAGCATTAAACATAATGAAGTTGTTTGTTCAAATTATAATCATGAATATTTTTACATGTTCTTTTCTAAACTAGGTAAAAATTCAGTGCATTTTAAGATGATATAAATATATGAAAAAAGGGTCTGTGGTTTCTAACTTTTGCTAACCATCCTTAGCAGTTATTCTCAGTATTTCTAAGACAAGCATGGCTAGAAGTGGGGTTAGAGCCCCACATCAAGGAGTTAAACTGTGCCCATGTGGCTAATGGTATTCTAGGATCAAATTTAAAGGGATAAGAAAGGCTTATCGTACTACTTTTAATTTTTGTGCTTAGTTCTTTATATTTGGGCAGATCAGCCCAAGAGCTTACTGTAATTATCTCAGTTAAATTCAGAATAAAATGTTACGCTATTTGGCAGGCCCAACATCTAGAAATAGTGAAAAGGGAATGTTAATTTTTTTTAAGGAAGTCTAAGGCATTTAGTTTATTCCCTAAAGGAAACACAACTGGTTTTTGTGTTTTCTTTTAAGAGAAAAATTGTGTTTCCATCCTCAAAAACTTTACTAAGCCATGCTGCCTTATTATCAAGCCCAAATTTAAAATTGCCTTTTTATCTCTTTGTGTCTAAATTTAGCCTTAAAAGGAAGATATCTTCAAAATGTGTACTTTCCAAGGATTAAAAAGGTTCATGGTAACTGTTTAGTTTTATATTGTGCATTTATAGGTATATTGGGAAGTGCTTATTAAAGCTCTTCTCTTTGATAGTGTCAGTTGATTTTCACTAGTGTTTGTTTTATAACTACATATTGCTAAGAATATATATATAACTGCGTAATACTAAGAATATTCACATGTTTTAAGGGCTTTTTGTTTTAATTATTTCTATTTTTTAAGAAAGAGAAGATTCTGGTGAAGTTTTTTCTAAAATAGTCATATCATAATGCATAATAGATTTTTAAATGTTTGGTTATTTGAGTTTAAAGTCCTAGATTTAAAAACAAAGAAACTTCACCCTGAAGAAAGGCTTTATGGAAAAAAAAAAAAAGAAAGAAAGAAACTAAACTCTTTTGTGAAAATAAGGACATTTTGCATATGTTTGCTCATAACTTGTGTACGCATGTACGTATGTGTGTGAGATAGAATCAAAAACCACTTGTGAATATATATTTATGTTTTTAACATCTGTATATTGGACCGTTAAGCAGTTGTCAGTGGCTAGGTCATTCAAAAGTCAAGAAGTCTGCAGTTTACTATCTTATGGGGACCCTCTTTGTTTTCCCATACTTTACCAAAATCTTCTTTGTTTTCTAACTGACATTGTATGTATTGTTCTGGACTTACTAATAGGACTACATAAACATCACCTTTTTATGATGTGTCAGGTATCCTAAGACCACCCCTCCCCCCGATTCAGTGACTCACTCAGAGGACTCACAGAACTCAGCATAGTCTTACTTGTGGCTATGATTTATTACATTGAAGGGATACAAAGCAAAATCAGCAGAGGGAAAAGGCACATATGGGGTGAAGTCCAGAGGAAACCAGGCTTTCCAAACTCCCAAATTTTCCCAGTGGAGTCACACAAGGTGCACATACTTCCAGCAGCAAATTATGAGAATACATGTGAAATGTCCACTGGCAAAAGTTCATTAGATACCCTGTGTCCAAGGTTTTTGTTGAGAGTTGGTCATGTAGGTACCCTCTGATTAGAATGTCCTAAATCCCAAACTCCCAGAAGGAAAGCAGAAGTTCAGCCTAAGCTGTGCTGTTTGCATCCACAGTGTAGGCACAGTGACCACTTTTATCAGTTAAGTTAGTGGAAACATTCCCAAAAATCTAAGTTAATAGATGCAAGCCAGTGGCCAACCTTGCAAGCAGGATGTTTTAAATATAACAGTATCAGACCTGCTAGTTAACTCTTTTCTAGGGGAAAAAAAAAGGTAATTTTAACTTTATTTAGCAGTATTTACTTATTTAAGTCTGTCATTCCAGTAATTAACATAAATCATCTATGAAAGGTGAAACGTTTTTACCTTGAGAGATGTTTAATGCCCTGTCCCATTTGTTGGTAGTATCTAGTGGGTATAAGCCAATGTGTCCTCCAGCAATAAAATCATTTTTCCTATCCAAATACTGCTGTCCGGATGTTTTGATAATAACATTGTAAGGGTTTAGAAGCCTTATTTTTTCATAGTTTATTCACCAATTTTTATTGCTTTCATGAGACTTTAATAGCTTTCTGGAAATAGTATAGTAAAGTTATCATTGATGTTTCAACCTGCAAGTGAGTTACAATTTGTAAATATTTGTAGTCCATATGTATAACTTCAGTACTACTTGAACTATAATATTAATATTTTAATGTCATTTATTAACATTATATTTTGGAGACTGGAAAATGATTGAAACTACGTTGGGAACACAGATTCCTAGAGCTGGAAGAGTAAGCCTGAGCCCTTAATAAACCATCAACTCCACCCTAGTCCTTGGCTGAGTATGGAACTAAACCAGCTAAGACAGGTGATGCAAAATAAAACTCCAGAAGAGGTGCTCAACACAGTTTTTAGGATCTTAAGTTTAGAGTATAATTATACTAACTATCCAAAAGCTGTCCTTTTTACCAAGATCACCTGTTGTATTGATCTTTACACAGTAAGCTGTTGAAAGAACAGTTTAAAAATCTTTGATTAAAACAAATGCTAAATCATCCTTTAGCTGTTTCTTTGCCAGATTGAGCCATCCTACTTTATTCAACCTTTTTCAGCGAAGTTACAGGATAATAATATGGCATTTTGAAAAATAACAGAAGAAATGCCAGTTTAGTCTTAAATAGGTATTCTTACCCTGGGGATCTGTGGATTTAGATGGAAAGAAAAAATTATACTTTATTTTCCCTAACCTCTCTCGGAAATTGAGTATTTTCCTCCATTACTATATCACAAATTAATTTTTGGCTATTTGGTTATTTCAGAGTAATTCTTTTCTTCATAACCCTGTGTATTTTATTTTATGAATTTAGAAACATTGCTTCACCAAGGACCCATGGCAAAAAAGAAAAGTTACACTCTGTAATGTACCCAACTTGGAAAATTTTAAATGAGAATTCTCAGAATGTGCTTTTTTTGCTTTCTTTCCGTATTAGAGATAACAATGACCTGTTATATACTTCATTTAATGTACTATTGTACTTTTAGGTTTATGTACAAGTTAATAAAGAAGCAGCAGATGATAAAAGTGTAGCAAAAGCAGCACAGGAGTTCTTCCAACGATTGGAACTGGGCGATGTGCAAGCACTTTCACTGTGGCAAAAATTTCGGGACTTGAGCATTGAGGAGTACATTCGGGTTTACAAGGTATTGGTTGACCCTCCCTTCTGCTTTCCCATGATGCGGTGCAGCTCTTGGCTGTTACCTGCGTAGTGAAGTTGCGTGTTAAGCTTGTGTTTTAAAAATAGATTTGTAGGTGAATTTAAAATTAAGACTCAAATTTTGTTTTTTGGGCTGAAAGAACTGTAAAATAATCCTGAAGCAGTGTCAGGTGATACTCTCAAACTTCATTTTTATCTGGCTTTTCTGTTCTAGCATTCCTTCACTTTTTTGTATTTATTTTTTGTTCTTTCACTTCCTTAGGCCGGTATGTGATGGTTAATAAACTGATTCATTTAATAAACATTTGGTGGGTAGGGGATAATACACAACAGTGAATAGGAGAGGAAAACCCTTGTTCTCGCAGACGTTATATTCTAGCCTAGAGACAGAGCACAAACTAAACAAATTAAAGATAAAGCAAGAAACAACTATGTTTTTATTAGATGGTGCTAGATGCTAGCTGGGGAGATCAGGTATGGAGTCTTTAGGTGGAATGACAGTTTGTAAAGAAGCCCATGTGACTGGAGTAAGTAAGCAGATGAACGACAGGAGAAGGTTGAAGAGCTAGTAGCATATGGGGCATAATTCTAGGATTTCTCTAGGGCTGTCCAGTGCTTTTTGTGGTGATGGGAATCTTCTGTATCTGTGGTCGTCTCCTTCAGTAGCCAACCACATGTGGCTTGAAGGGTGAATAGTGTGACAGAAGAGCTAAATTCTCAATTTTGCTTAATTCCAGTTTAACAGTTTAGATTGTCACTTGGGCCTAGTGATTACTGTATTGCACAGCACAGTACCATTGTGAGGACTTGACTGGTATAGTAGAAACTGTTAGGAGATTTGAGAAGAGGAGTGATTTTTTTTTTTTTTTAAACAAAAATAAAGAGGTCCTCGCCATCTTGCCCAGGCTGGGCTTGAACTCCTGGGCGCAAGTGATCCTCCTGCCTCAGCCTCCCAAAGTGCTGGGATTATGGGCATGAGCCACCACACTCAGCCCTTGATTTAATTTTTATTGTGTTCATGTGTGTGACAGGTGGTAGAGCATCATTAATTTTGCCTTAGGGGAATAGGAGATTCAATTAACATTTCTTTGTCTTTTTGTTTCTGAACTCTTTTAGCGTCTGGGAGTATATTTTGATGAATATTCAGGAGAATCATTTTATCGTGAAAAATCTCAAGAGGTCTTAAAGTTGCTGGAGAGTAAAGGACTCCTACTGAAAACAATGTATGATCAGGTTACTATTCTTTAGTAAAATTATTTGTTCTTTGAAATTGTTATTGATGTATCCTTTGAGTAAGGACAACAGAATGCAATGTGCAGCTTTCTTGGGATTTTTTATAGTGCTTTTTCCTGTTCAGAGTACTTTCCCACATTCTGTATTTTGCTGCCATAGCAAAAGCTGTTAAGATTTGGAGAAAGGATGTTACTTGTTTTTTGTAAGGCTGGGAACTGAAGCACAGAAAATATAAGTGACCTACCTAAGGTCATATAACCTGATAATGGTATAACTGAAAAAAAGGAAATATATCTTATTATCTTCTGATTCAGTTTTACCTTTTAAAAGAAATCCCTGCCTTTTCAAAAAATATTTAAATCAGTGTGTGAAAATAAGTATACTATAACAGGCTTATAAATGAGGAAAATGATGAAAACAGGAAGTAGGGGCAAGAAAAGTAATATGAAGTCAGAGATGCTGTTAGCATATCCCTCCTGGAATTCTGTTTTCTTGCTTATGTCAGAGTTTTTTCTTTAAAAAAAAGTTGTAATTGATGAATGACATATTGTATATATTTATGGTGTACAACATGATTTGATATATGCACACTGTGAAATGTTTAAATCAAGTTAATTAACATATCCATCACCTTACATACTTACCTATGATGAGAACATTTAAAATCTACCCTGTTAGCAGTTTTCAAGTGTACTATGCATTATTGTTAATTATACTCGCAATGCTGTACAATAGATTTCCAGAACTTACTCCTCCTGTTTACCTAAAACTTTGTAGCCTTTAACCAACATCTCCCCATTCCCTGCCCTTGGTAACCTCCATTCTACTTCTCTGCTTCTATGATTATAATTTTTTAGATTCCACATGTGAGACTATACAGTATTTGTTTTCTGTGCATCGTTTATTTCACTGAGCATAATGTCCTTTCAGTTTATCCATGTTGTCACAAATGACAGGATTTCCTTTTTTTTTAAGGCTGAATATTACATGTTGTATATTTTAAAGTCCACTCATCTGTTAAGGTTGATTCACATCTTGGCTATTGTGAATAATGTTACAATAACCATGGTAGGGCAGATTTCACTTGGACATACTGATTTCATTTTCTGTGGATGTATACCCAGATGTGAGTTTGCTGGATCATATATATGGAGGTTCTGTTTTCTGTTTTTTGAGGAACCTCCACATTGTTTTCCATAATGGCTATACTAACATTCCCACCAACAGTATACAAGGGTTCCCTTTTATCCACATCTTGGCCAACATTTATCTTTTTTTTTTTTTTTTTTTTGATAAAAGCCATCTTAACAAGTGTGAAGAAATATCTTATTGTGGATTGTGGTTTTAATTTTGCATTTCCCTGATGATTAGTGATGTTCAGCACCTTTTCATATACTTGTTAGCCTTTTGTATGCCTTCCTTGGAGAAATGTCTATACGGGTCTTTGGCCCACTTTTTTTTTTTTTTTTTTTTTTACTGTTAGGATGTGCAGATTTGTTACGTAGGTTAATGTGTGCCATGGTGATTTGCTGCACCTGGCAACCCATCACCTAAGTGTTAAGCCGAGCATCCATTACCTATTTTTCCTGATGCGCTCCTGCCTCCCCATCCCCCGACAGGCCCCAGTCTGTGTTCTTTTCTTCCTTGTGTCTCTGTGTTCACATTGTTCAGCTCCCACTTATAAGCGAGAATATGTGGTATTTGGTTTTCTGTTCCTGCATTAGTTTACTGAGGATAATGGCTTCTTTGGCCCACTTTTTAGTTGGGTTTTTTTTGGTAGTGGTGGTGGTGGTTTGATTTAGTTTTTTTGTTGTTGTTGTTTTTCCATTGAATTGGGTTCCTTATATATTTTCACATTAACCTCTTACCAGATACATGTTTTCCACGTATTTTCTTTCATCTTCTAGGCTGTCTCTTCACTTTGTTGATTGTTTTCTTTGCTGTGCAGAAGCTTTTTTAGTTTTATGCAATCCCATCTGTGTATTTTTACTTCTGTTGCCTATGCTTTGAGGACTAGCTCCAAGAAATCTTTGCCAAGACTTCAGTGTTTTCCTCTAATAGTTTTACAGCTCAGGTCTTAGATTTGTCTTTAATCCACTTTGAATTGACTTTTGTACATGGTGAGAGATAGGGATCTAGTTTTATTCTTCTGCATATGGATATGCAGTTTTCTCAGTGTCATTTATTGAAGAGACTGTCGTTTTCTTTTTATTTTTTTGAGACAAGGTCTCACTGTATCGCCAGGCTGGAGTGCAGTGGCATGATCTTGGCTCAGTGCAACCTCTGCCTCCCAGGTTCAAGCGAATCTCCTGCCTCAGCCTCCCAAGTAGCTGGGATTACAAGCGCACGCCACCATACCCAACTAATTTTTGTATTTTCAGTAGAGACGGGGTTTCACCGTGTTGGCCAGGATGGTCTCAATCTCCTGACCTCCTGATCTACCCGCCTTGGCCTCCCAAAGTGCTAGGATTACAGGCGTGAGCCACTGTACCTGGCCGAGACTGTCCCTTTCTTATTGTGTTATTTTGGCACCTTTGTCAAAAATCAGTTGACCTGGCTGGGCATGGTGGCTCACGCCTGTAATCCCAGCACTTTGGGAGGCTGAGGTGGGCGGATCACCTGAGGTTGGGAGTTCGAGACCAGCCTGACCAACATGGAGAAACCCCATCTCTACTAAAAATACAAAAATTAGCTGGGTGTGGTGGGGCATGACTGTAATCCCAGCTAGTTGGGAGGCTCAGGCAGGAGAATCACTTGAACCCGGGAGGCACAGGTTGCGGTGAGCCAAGATTGAGCCATTGCATTCCAGCCTGGGCAATAAGAGGAAAATTCCATCTCAAAAAAAAAAAAATTCAGTTGACCATAAATGTGTGAATTTGTATCTAGGCTCTCTATTCTATTCCATGAGTCTCTATGTTTTTGTCTAGTATGATGCTGTTTTGATTACTATAGTTTGTAGTAGATATTGAGATTAGGTAGTGCAATGCCTCTAGCTTTGTTTTTTTTTTTTAAGACGGTCTGGCTTTGTCATCCAGGCTGTAGTGCATTGATGCTTTCTTGGCTCACTACAACCTCCACCTCCAGGTTCAACCTGTTCTGCCTTAGCCTCCCAAGTAGCTGGGATTACAGGCATGTGCCACCACACCCAGCTAATTTTTGTATTTCTTAGTAGAGATGGAGTTTCACCATGTTGCCTAGGCTGGTCTTGAACTCTTGGCTTCAAGTGATCCACCTGCCTTGGCCCCCCAAAGTGCTGGGATTATAGACGTGAGCCACCACAGCTGGCCCAGCTTTATTCTTTTTGCTCAATATTGCTTTGGGTATTTGGGGGTTTTTTGTGGTTCCATATGAATTTTATGATTGATTTTTCTGTTTCTGTGAAAAATGTCATTGGAATTTTGGTAGGGATTGCATTGAATCTGTAGATTGCTTTTGGTGGTGTGGACATTTTTTAAATATTGATTTTTCCAATCCATTAATACAGGATATCTTTCCATTTATCTGTGTTTTGATTTCTTTCATCAGTGTTATATAGTTTTCAGTGTACAGATATTTTACCTCCTTGGTTAAATTTATTCCTATTTTAGTTTTGTTGATGTTATTATAAATGAGATTTTTTTAAAATTTCTTTTTCAGATAGTTTGTTGTTGTGTATAGAAATGCTACTGATATTTGGCTGGGCGTGGTGGCTCATGCCTGTAATCCCAGCACTTTGGGAGGCCGGGGGGTGCGGATCACATGAGGTCAGAAGTTCGAGACCAGCCTGGCCAACATAGTGAAAACCCGTCTCTACTAAAAACGCAAAAATTAGCTGGATGTGGTGGCGCGCGCCTAATTCCAGCTACTTGAGAGGCTGAAGCAGGAGAATTGCTTGAACCCAGGAGGCGGAGGTTGCAATGAACTGAGATCGTGCCACTGCACCACTCCAGCCTGGGCAACAAAGTGAGACTCCGTCTCAAAAGAAAAAAAGGCTACTGCTTTTCATATGTTGATTTTCTATACTGCAACTTTATGAAATTCATTTATTCTAACAGTTTTTTGGCGGATTCTTCAGGATTTTGTGTTTATAAGAGCATATTCAGAGTTTTCTATTTATAAGATCATATTGAAAAAAAAAAGATTATGTTGCCTGCAGAGACAATTTAACTTCTTTTCCAATTTGGATGCCTTTTATTTTTGTTTCTTGCCTAATTGTTTTCTAATTTAGCTTTTAGCTTCCTGTCAGCTAAACAGAGAAATAGCAGTGAAAGAAGCCCAGACCTCTATAATGTAGAGGCAAACCAATTGCTTAAGAGACATGTCACTTTTCATAGTACCAAAGCAAACTTTCTCCTGTCATATTTATAAGGAAGATGTGAAACATAGTTAATAGCATCCTCAGTAATGTCCTTAAGGAAAATTTTTAGATTGTCATATACAGATTCCAAATTTTGGTCATACAGGAAAGACAAAAATCTGTAGTTTTAATACTTGGGTACTTTGTGGCATGTTAAAAATTATCCCAATATTGAATGTTATAATACCGTGAATTAGAAGGAGAATGTGTGACATTTCATAGTTATGATGCAGCTGCATCTCATTTTTCAACTGGGTATATTAAAGATTTTATCTCTGAGTACCTTATGCGGAGCTACAGATTTAAAAGCTAAGATAACCAAATATTAATTATATCATACCCATTCATAAGAGATTCTTGGTCATATTCTTGTTTTTTTCCATTGTTGATTAAAGCTTGAATTGGCACTGCTCATTGCAACGTGGGTAATAAAAATAGCTTCTGGTTTGCTACTGTTTTAGATATTAAAATTTTAAAGGTCTGAATTTATTATGTTGCTTCAGAGTTACCTTTTCACATTTCTAGAAAAGGAACGGCTGTAGTAGATCTCTCTGGGAATGGCGACCCCTCCTCAATTTGTACTGTAATGCGAAGTGATGGGACTTCTCTCTATGCAACCAGGTTTGTAGCCTCTGTGAGGGTCAACATTTGGTTCTAAATCTGTTGCTTTCAAATGAAACACTATGTACACTTAATTATGCATTATCGGACTCCACAGCTGATGACATTATAAACTGTAAAACTGAAGTACTTCATAATCAACTAAAAGTATTTTACAATGGCACGTTGGCAGGAAATGTATACTAAAAGATGACCATATTAGCTCAGGGGTTTCCTTATGCTGTAAAGAACATCCTACATGCACATAAATACCAGAACTCACTGGGATTTGGTAAAGCAGGCTGAGGGAGAAAGCAGCCATGTCACATTGTTTTTTCCATCCATCTCTGTGACTGACCTTTGTGGAATGGCCAATCTCTGTTCATCAGTAAGAAGTGGGTTTATTAAGCCACCCTTATTTCTGGGACAAAGCTAATAGGAAAGAGGAGCACTGCTGGCAAAAGTGTCTCCCAGGCCAGAATTTTATATTAGGTCACAAATCACTTTTGTAACATAAAGTCATGATACTTTGTTGTTTTATATTAACTACCATAATTTGTTCCAAACAACTTTAAGCAACCAATTAAGTCTTTTAACTTCCCCTTAGGAAATTCATCTCTTACCTTCTGTTACTTTTCGACATTTCCCTTTACCAATTCTATGCAATTGGGATTAGGAAGTGAGAAGAGCTTATATATCTAAGAGGTACATTATTTTTCTAGATAAGCAAATATATATATTAGAAAAGTTTTTTGTATCAACTAATTATTGCTAGATAGATTAAATAAATAAACCATTGCACAGTGGTTATAAGAAGTATCCATTGAGAACAGAGGCTCTGTAACTATCCGGGTCTGGTTAGTGTCTTTTTTGGGTTATCATTAGATGTCAGTTTTTCAACACCTATATTTTTCTTTGGAAAAAGAAACGTCCCGTCAGAAAAGGGGCCCTATGACATGAAGTCTCTATAACTACCCTAATTTGGTGTTTTTTCAGGCTGTCATTAGATGTAGACTTTTCTGTGTATTTACCTTAACACCTGTACTTTCTCTTTTTTCTTTGAAAATAATTGTCTTTTTGCCACTTATTGAAATGTTTGATTTTTTCACTTTGCTTTAATGTCAGTTGCTTCTGCCTTCTAATGGGTTTCTTATAGAATACCTTTATGTGGGGGATGTAAATGTTATAGCAGATAAAAGTACAGGAGAATACTGAAAAGAGCAGAGTGTGAGGCTGGAGACCTGGGACTGTCGTTTAACTCTCTGGGCCATGATTCTCTACTTTGTGAAATGAGAGATCTGGACTAAATGACCTAGCACGTCTTCTGGCTTTGAAATTCAGTTTCTACATACTCAACCTAGAAATTTTTCTTATTATTTTTTGTTTTTTTCATTGAATCAAAAAGTTTCCCTTTGTTTTGTCCTTGTCTCAAACCAAAAAAATATAACAGGTGTCTATTTGTGACATAATTTTTGTGATAATCTGCTATACAAGTGTTTCTCAACATTTTTAAAATTATAATTCCTCCAAGCAACCTTTTCAGCCATATTTTTCCTAATTGCCAATCCTCATGAAATTTTATCCCACAGATATTCTGTATCTCTGTATATATTGTATGCATATCTGTGGTTTATGCATGAAGAATAAGATTTTTTGTTGGCCAGCTGTAGTGGCTCACGCCTGTAATCTTAGAACTTTGGGAAGCCAAAGCAGGAGGATCACTTGAGGCCAGAAGTTTGAAACCAGCCTGGACAGTATAATGAGACCCATCTCTACAAAAAATATGCAGTGGCTCTTGCCTGTATTCTCAGCACTTTGGGAGGATGAGGAGGGTAGATCACCTGAGGCCAGGAGTTCGAAACCAGCCTGGCCAACATGATGATACCCCATCTCTACGAAAAACACAAAAATTAGCCAGTTTTTGCCTTCATTGAGAATGCATGCTCTGTGCAATGTCAGGATCATGAGGTAAGTACTAATGACATTTTGATGATCCTAACATTTCAAAAGATCGAGAAATTTTTTCAATCTTTCCAGTATCATATATAATCAAAAATAGCTCTAATTTTAAACTTTAATATTTCATAATCCTTGACTTGAAATTTCGGTTTATGAAATTTTATGGTTTTTCATTATTTCATATGCAAACTAGATATTTGTATCTAATCAGAGATAAAAGAGATAGAAATTCTGTCAAAGGACTTTATGGCCTTTTTTTTTTTGGAGACAGAGTCTTGCTTTGTCGCTCAGTCTGGAGTGCAGTGGTGCAATCTCAGCTCACTGTAAACTCCGCCTCCTAGGTTCAAGCGATTCTCCTGCCTCAGCCTCCTGAATAGCTGGGATTACAGGCGGGCGCCACCACGCCCAGCTAATTTTTGTATTTTTAGTAGAGACGGGGTTTCACCATGTTGGTCAGGCCGGTCTCAAACTCCTGACCTTGTGAACCGCCCGCCTCAGCCTCCCAGAGTTCTGGGATTACAGGCGTGAGCCGCCGCACCTGGCCGACTTTATGGTCTTTTAAATGCGTTAGAAGGTATTCCCCCTGACTGACCCAAGACTTTGAAAGTCCTTAGTAATACTAATAGGAGAGTATCTAGACAATACCTGTTTACTACATCATCTATATTTTAAATATGTTCATTAAGAGAATATATTGCAGAGAAGTAACAGGTGATTCTTTTTAGTAGAGACTTAATCATAAAACATTTATCTACAAGACACTTCACCCATAGCTATTTTAGTTGTTATTACTACTTGTTGTAGAACTTTTATATATTAATTTTATTTATTTATATTTATTTTAGGTTTTGCTTTTCCCAGTGTTTTTATTGTTGTTTTTCCCATACCTGTTTTTATCATTTTATATCAAAACGTGATATTTGGATTATCTAAGTGTGGGTGGA
Organism: Pongo abelii; assembly: GCF_028885655.2. Taxonomy (NCBI): domain Eukaryota; kingdom Metazoa; phylum Chordata; class Mammalia; order Primates; family Hominidae; genus Pongo; species Pongo abelii. The sequence continues at coordinate 88,250,882 of NC_071990.2, read as the reverse complement.
ATTCCTCAGGCTGTGGGATAATTTAAATTCTTAATTAGAAAATGCTCATTGCTATTAAATAGGTAAGACCAATTATTACCCAGATCTGCTTAGTAACTCTTGGTTTATGGCCACTTTGTTTCAGAGATCTTGCAGCTGCTATAGATCGAATGGACAAGTATAATTTTGATACAATGATATATGTGGTAAGTAATCAGAACAAAAAGTTATGATCTCTAACTCATGAAAACTACAGAGGTAGAAATTGGATGCCATGTTGAAAAACTATGGAAAACTACAGAGAGAAGTCAACATTAAGTATGTTTAAAGTGGGCAACTTCTATTTAAAAGTTTAAACACTTAAAAATGGAAAAGTTTACATTGCTTCGTAGTAGGAAAAAGTTACCTGAATCAGTAAAATGGTTATGTGAAATTAATATATACAGGTCACTACAATACCAAGTTTTTTTGTTTTTTATTTTTCAATTCTGATTTGGGCTCAACAGTTGTTTTTAAATAACTTTATTTTGAAGTAATTTAATACTCACAAGAAGTTTCAAAATAGTACAGTGTTTCCCCCCAAAGATAGTACATAACCATAGTACTTTTATCAATAGCAGGAAATTAACATTGATAGAGACCTTACTGAAATTTCGCCAGCTTTTACATGTACTCTCCTGTAGATGTTTGTGTGGCTATGGTTTTATGAGACTTTATCACATGTATAGATTCATGTAACCATCACCACATTCAGAATATAGAACTGTTCCATCACAAAACAAACTCCCTCGTGGTCAGCCACTTAATAATCACACCTTCACCCAATCCTAACCCCTGGCAGCCAGTGCTCTGTTCTTCAGCACAATTTTGTCACTCTAAGAATGTTGTATAAATGGAATTATACAATATGTAACCTTTGAGATTGGCTTTTTTCACTCAGCATAATGAATGCCCTGGAGAACTATCCAGGCTGTCCTGTGTGTCAGTAGTTGGTTCCTTTTATTGCTGAGTGGTATTCTAGTGTCTTTTCCCCTTTCCTTACTTATCATGTGAAACCTTCCTTTCCACTTAGAAGAAAGTTACCATCAAATATTTATTTAGAGTTTAGCTTTGGTCTCAGAGACCAGGGTCATAGTAGCCGAGAGGGCAGAAACTTAAATAGAATACTCAGAAGATTGAAGTTCACATTTCCTACTGACTCGGTGGAGTGCTGTGGCTCTTATTTCCCTCCCTTGTTAGAGCAGTCCACTTAGACACTCTTCTTGTGGCATCCTCTTTGTGTTTAGTTAAAACATATAGATTGACAATGACTTTAGTCTGTCAAAACCTCAAATATCTTAATTTGATTCAAGTCCAACCTATTTTTGTACATTAATTTGTCAGTATTCTTTTATTTTATATATATTTACTTCCCAAGACAGATAAAGGACAAAAAAAACATTTTCAGCAAGTATTCCAAATGCTGAAGATCATGGGATATGACTGGGCAGAAAGGTAATGTCTGCATTGTTCTTAATTGTCTGTGCAGGGTCGGCTGAGCCTGAAAATGTACCTAGTGGTTAAAGTTTTTCACTCAGATTTCAATTCTTTGTTTCAAGATACTGGTATGGAAAAGTAGATTTGATTTTTGTATTATGTCTTGGTTATAATAATTTCCATCTTATAAACATTAAATAACTGTATTTAGTTATCTGCTCTCAGTGGCTTAGTTTTCAAAATTCTTAATCCACATCTCCTTTTTCTCCTAAAGGCAACTAGTAATTTAATCACATGCTGGTGATTATAAAGTGAAGCTGTGCTTAACGTCCTTTGTAGCATACAAATCACATCAATTTCGTTTTATTAATTTTTAAAAACTCTGCTCTGATGGTTAAAGTTCAAACCACTCTCTGAAAGGTATTATATGCTTTCAGCAGCAGCTCTTGTTTAGCTTTCAGTTAACTAGATGCCCACTCTTTTAGGTGCCAGCACGTGCCCTTTGGAGTAGTACAGGGAATGAAGACTCGAAGAGGAGATGTCACTTTCCTGGAAGATGTTTTAAATGAGATTCAATTAAGGATGCTACAGAACATGGCTTCAATTAAGAGTGAATTCAGTTTTTTCTTATTAAAGTCATAACTTACATGCCACTTTTATGTTATTCTGGACTTTGGGCAGTGTGATTTATTATGTCTGTCCCTCCATTGAAGTGTCACTAACTTTGTCAAAAATACCTTTCACTAATTAGAGGTGCCAGAATTTTTATACTCGCTACTCAGGAATTGGTCACTTCAATAATCTGAATTGCTATAACCTTGGTCCTCTTTTCATGAACAGCTTGAGCATTGTCATTCTGTTGTCTAGGTGGTTACGTGAAGTTTCTATGTTATAATTTGGATACAAGTCACAAGTCCTTATGACTTTCATTAACCTTCACCCTTGGAAAACTAAGTATCAGATATATACACATACATATATATATATATATATACACACACACACATATACATATATATATATACACACACACACACATATATATAATCAGAAATCCAAATTTATTTTTCCTACAAGTATCTTTTGAATAAATAAATTTGGATTTCTTTCCCTTTAATGTAGGCAGGGGAAATGTCATTATCAAAGGTAAAATAGCCTAAATTAGGCGAGTAATTACTCATTCTGAATCTGTTCTTGATTGTCAGCATACATTTTTGGCAGATGTTACCTTCACTTGGATCCATGATTGGCACAGTGTCATGTAGACTAAAGATAGCTGCCTTTGTCTGTTTCAGCAACTAAAGAACTCAAGAACCCACAAGAGACTGCAGAGAGGGTCGGGCTCGCAGCACTCATTATTCAGGTCTGTTAAGACTCCTATCTGTGAGGCCCTTTTGTTTGGTACTAGAGCAAATCCCAGCAGTGAAGATTTCCTCTGTCATTTTAGGACTTCAAAGGTTTACTCTTAACTGACTACAAGTTCAGCTGGGATCGTGTTTTCCAGAGTCGCGGGGACACAGGAGTCTTCCTACAGTACACACACGCCCGCCTCCACAGGTGAGAAGAGGCTGCAGGGAAACCTTGTGCTGCACTGTGCTTCCCTAGGCTAGGTCCTGTGATTCTAAGACCAGAGGCCCTGTTTTCTGGGCTTTTCCAATATCTTCTATTCACATCTGACTAGAGTAGACCTTCTTTTAGGAAAAAAAAAAATTTATTGAGCACCTATGTTAGAAATACATTTATGTGTATTATCTTAGTCCTCAGAATAACCCTGTCGAAGAGTATACTGTTACCTCCATTGTGTATGGATATTAAGGAGACCAAAATTGTGTATTATAAGGTGATGTTCATCACTTGCAGCTCTGTGCCCTTGTATGACTTTTTAATCTTTTGATGTTTTTAACTTTAAACTTTTGATAAGTTTGGAAGAGACTTTTGGATGTGGGTACCTGAATGACTTCAACACTGCTTGTTTACAAGAGCCACAGTCTGTTTCAATTCTTCAGCATCTTCTCAGGTATGATGTTTTCCAGGGATCATCAAGTGTGCTTCTGCTTATCAAAATGGCTATTAGCATTTTTGCTGCCCAGTAGAGCCAACAGTCCAGTAGCTGCCTTCTGCCTCTAGACTTTTCCCAAAGGTATGCCTTAAAAAGTGATTATTTGCATTTTGAGGACAAACGGCATAGATTAAGCCAATGCTCAAGGAGGACAGTCTTTGGGTCTTCAGAATATTATCACTGATGAATAGCGCACATGTCTAGTTGCCTCTAGCTCACATAAAGCCTTATAAAAGCATAACCTTTTTTAGTTTTAGTTTGAGAAAGCATCTTCTTGCTCTCTGTGGTAAGTGAAGGAAAATACCTGCCTTTGTGCAGCTTCCCAGAGACCGTAAGCCCTTCATTTGCCTCTTGGTTTCGGTTCACAATCTCAAATACATAGATGTATCTGATGCTCCCATGCTAGGCAAGACACCCACACATTTTAGCTCTGACGGGCATTGTTGGTGAAGCCAGACATGCCAGAGATTAGTCTTTAGAAGGGATGTGGATGGTTATGAACAAGGCGGTTTTCTTTGATTGCCATATAGTAGTCAGTGATTCTTTCCTGGAATCAGAAAAATTTACTCACATGTACAATAGGGAATGTAAGGAAAAATAAGCCAACTGGGTTTTCTTAGCATTGAGGGTAGACTTTGCTAATTTATATTTTATATTCTTAAACATGGCTGGAGGCTTTTTACATTCACCAGCCATGATTTAAGTTTTTGCTGTGGACTAGGTCTAGGAAATAGCAAGATGATTTAGAAAGTCCCTGCCATCAAAGAATTTGGAAGAAAGAAAAATGTTCCTTTGCCTTCAAATGTACACACAGTTTTTTCATATCCTTCTACTCTTCTTTTTTAAGACGGAGTCTCGCTCTGTTGCCCAGGCTAGAGTACAGTGGCTGGATCTCGGCTCACTGAAACCTTCACCTCCCGGGTTCAAGTGATTCTTCTGCCTCAGCCTCCCAGGTAGCTGGGACTATAGGCGCGTGCCACCACACCTGGCTAATTTTTGTATTTTTAGTAGAGAACGGGGTTTCATCATATTGGCCAGGCTGGTCTCAAACTCCTGACCTCATGATCCACCCACCTCAGTCTCCCAAAGTGCTGGGATTACAGACGTGAGACACTGCGCCTGGCCATACCTTCTCTTAATCGTGTCGAGTCAACCTTATATTCACGATCTTTTAATGTCTAATGTCTTAGTGTAACGTGTACAGTCTTTTCCTGTTCACTGTTCCTGTCATCTTTTAGGTTCGACGAGGTGCTTTATAAATCATCTCAGGACTTTCAACCCAGGCATATCGTCAGTTACCTTCTAACTTTAAGGTACTTTATAATCTTCCTGTTTTCAGGTGTTAATGGCATTTGAGACCTTTCTTTCATCTAGTTTCCTATAAACAAATTCCTTGGCCTAAAATTTGATGTGCTTTTAGTTACAGGAATTATTGCTTCATCTATACAAATTAGCAGTTAATGTTCCTTCATTCATTCAGTGATACAAGGTACTGTCACTGTAGACTGGAGAATGGGAACTGACAACTACACAGTTACAGCACAGTGCATGTGTTGTTAGAGTGAACCTAAGAGATGGTGTTAGGGCAACCAGCCCAGCCTTGAGCGATCAGAGAGGGCTTCTCAGAGGAAAGGAGATACTAATCAGAAGGAATGTGGCTGGGAAGAAGAAAAAAGCCCAGAATTGAGCAAGAACATAATAATACATTTTAAAGGATCCATAAGCATTGTCCTGGGAGGGCTGATGAATGAAGCGTGTATAAACCTGTTTGCCATGTACTGAGGCATTTAAACTTATTTTCGGGGTGGTGGGGTCCATACAGGGATTTTAAGCAGAGGCACAGAAAAATAAGCTAGAAAACTCAATTTTTCTAATCTTTAATGACAATTTCATGGTGTCTATTTTAGCAAATTGAAATCAAAATTGAGTCCACCCTTGTATAGCAGCAGCTGTATCTTCTGTAAAGCTATTTAATAAAGGAAATGTTGCTTTTACTCAACAATTATTGAAATCAGACACTTATCAGGACTGTTTTCTTGATTATACTTTTTACCTTGTCTTCTCTAGATTTATGTAAGGATTTTTTTCTTCCTTTAAATGACACTTAAGACATATAGAGGTGAAGAAGCTACAAAGTCTTTTTTTTTTTTTTTTCTTTTTTTGAGATGGCGTCTCGCTCTGTTGTCCAGGCTGGAGCGTGATCTCGGCTCACTGCAACCTCCACCTGCTGGATTCAAGCGATTCTCCTGCCTCAGCCTCCCTAGTAGCTGGGATTACAGGCACGTGCCATCATGCCCAGCTAATATACAAAGTCTTATGAAATGTCATTTTATCATTAAAACTGATGTCTTAAGTATCATTTCTCCAGCACATTGTTATACTTGCTGCCATACCTAAATTTAAAAAGATACTTTAAGGACGAGTGGTCAGTGTGTGTGGAGAGTGGATAGATAACTAGTTTCTACCCACCTCACTGTACAGAGGGAAAGGCCATGCTGTGTTATACATTGGATTGTAGGCTGCCTAAATGAAGAAAAATGATTAGAAAAGGATTCTTTATATTTGTAAAATTAACATTGAAATCATAATCTTTTTTTTTTTTGAGACAGAGTCTCGCACTCTTGCCCAGGCTGGAGTGCAGTGGCGTGATCTCGGCTCACTGCAAGCTCCGCCTCCTGGGTTCATGCCATTCTCCTGCCTCAGCCTCCCGAGTAGCTGGGACTACAGGCGCCTGCCACCACGCCCGGCTAATTTTTGTATTTTTAGTAGAGACGGGGTTTCACCGTGTTAGCCAGGATGGTCTCAATATCCTGACCTTGTGATCCACCAGCCTCGGCCTCCCAAAGTGCTGGGATTACAGGCGTGAGCCACTGCGCCCTTCGAAATCATAATCTTAAGAATTGCCCATCTCTTAGTAGTAGAATAGGGCCAAGATCTAAAGCTTGAGTTTTGAATTCCAGTTTCAACTTTACAATTTTGAATACATCCTTTAATGGTTCTGGGCTTTATTAAGTTGAAGGAGTAAGATTAGATATCAAGCTCATATCTTACAACAGGAAATTACTGCTGGTACTATCGTGATTTCTCTCTTCCTGTTTCAGTCATCTTGCAGCTGTGGCACACAAAACACTACAAATAAAAGATAGTCCTCCTGAAGTGGCTGGGGTACGTTATGTTGAATGTTTTCTGTATAATCCCTAGCTCCTAAGACTAATATTACTAAGTCAGTCTTGTAAATTTTTCTAAAATAGCATTCTGTTGTTCAACTGTAGCAGTGTACTTCCTTAGCTAATAATTAGGCTGTAACAATCAATGTTTATATACTTCCCAACATACTAGACTATGAAGCATATTTTCCTACATGAAATATTATAGTGATAAGTTCCCCTTACCTGAAGCCGTACTGTATAATACTATCACTCCCACTCCATGACACTTTATGTACAGGTCTTACTGTAAGGGATGCCAGGAATTTATCTTCTCTTGCCTATAGTAACTCTAGGGCACTTTGACATATTGTTCCTGCTTTAAACTAGAAAGAATAACCTTTAAAACCATTCTCATGTATTGAATACATTCCTGTTACTGAATATTTTAAATCATTGTTTATTTTGTAGGCCAGACTTCATCTTTTCAAAGCTGTCCGTTCTGTCCTAGCCAATGGAATGAAACTTCTTGGAATAACACCTGTATGTAGGATGTAATTTCCATTAAAATGGCTTTTAAAATGTCAAATGAATTCTAGTTATCTATTCTGAGATGCCTTGCTGTTCAGAATAAATTTAAATTTTTTTTTTTTTTTTTTTGAGATGGAGTTTCGCTCTTGTTGCCCAGACTGGAGTGCAATGGTGCGATGTTGGCTCACTGCAACCTCCATCTCCCAGTTTCAAGCAATTCTCCTGCCTCAGCCTCCTGAGTAGCTGGGATTACAGGCACGTGCCATCACGCCCGGCTAATTTTGTATTTTTAGTAGAGACGGGGGTTTCTCTATGTTGGTCAGGCTGGTCTCAAACTCCCGACCTCAGGTTATCTGTCCGCCTTGGCCTCCCAAAGTGTTGGGATTACAGGCATGAACCACGACGCCCAGCCAAAGTTAAACAATTATTCTGTGTCAGAATCTATATTAAATGTGACTTGTCAGGTTATTCAGTCTTTATCCTTAAATAAATAAGTTATCTGGATTCTCTCATGGTCAGTAGGTATTTAAATAGACATTGAGTTTTTTTTTAAACCCAAAGCATTGTGGTCTAATGGGGCTAAAGGATTTGAGTTTAAACTTTGGCTTGAAGTTTCTTACCATGTCATTCTTCCAGAAACTATTCTTATAAATGAAATGAGTTAATGTTTTCATGAAATAAAAGAATTGGTGGGGGGAAAACATTATCAATTTTCTTGTAATTGTGGCTGGTTTGGAATAAACATAGGGAGATCAAAAATAAGCATCATTCTGTCAATATAGCTGACAGCTACTCCTAGAGACAATAGACCTCGTGCTTCCCTTTGGGTTAATATATACAGGGCCGGGCGTGGTGGCTCACGCCTATAATCCCAGCACTTTGGGAGGCTGCGCGGGCAGATCACGAGGTCAGGAGATCGAGACCATCCTGGCTAACACAGTGAAACCCCGTCTCTACTAAAAATACAAAAAAAGTAGCCAGGCGTAGTGGCGGGCGCCTGTAGTCCCAGTTACTCGGGAGGCTAAGGCAGGAGAATGGCGTGAACCCAGGAGGTGGAGCTTGCAGTGAGCCGAGATCGCACCACTGCACTCCAGCCTGAGCGACAGGGCGCGATTCCGTCTCAAAATAAATAAATAAAAATAAATATATATATACACACACAGACACAGGTAACTCTTATTGTGTGAATTCAGGAATTAAATACATTTTAATAGGAAGGAATTACTTGTAAAGACATTGAATTAGGATCTTTTTGTAAAATTTAGTCCATTAATTCAACCATAATTTGAAATGGAGTTTCTTATAGTTTCCTTCATGTATCTTCATATTTTTGTGTGGCTTCATTAGATAATATGAGCATGGCTTAGGAAACAAGAGTAGGATGTGATGTGTTTGATCAGTACGGCCATTCCCATCAGCCAGCATTTCCATTCAGGTCTGCTATAATTTATTCTAAATGTTGCTAATAGTAGTCTTTTGAATACCAGTGATGGTCTATTTAGCAAGTTAGCACAACTGAAGCTTCTCTAGTTAGAGTGAAAATTGTTTCATATTAGCAATTATGGCTTACCTTCTTAGTCCTAGAAAAGATTCAGCCTTGCAGTTCCAATTTAAGTGAATTAGCTCCCAGATAGCTAATTTTCGACTTAAAGTAGTGTCAAATTTTTCTTAGCATAAACCAGCCATGGGACAAAAATGTAAAGTAGGGACATGTTTTACACATCCAATATCCCTCTCTACTTGTTTGAAGAAACTTTCCCCTTCCAAGATCAGTAGTGTCTTCCTGAGTATTTGAATCGTGAGTGAAACCATACAGAAACAGTAATGGGTAAAGCCAAATCTTTACAAAAGCTGAAAAGACTGTTCATTAATTCTTAGAACCTAGACGCCTGTAGCCCTGATTGTGGACCTTCTTAAAAATTCTTTTTTGCTTAAGGCTTGCCAGAGTTGAGTTGATTTGCAGCCAGAGAACCCTAACTGATACAATTCTATATATAGAAAATAAAAGTGCATTATCTTAATGGTCATATCTATAATGTAAAGTGATTAAACAGAGTTCATACAAATAAAGTTTATTGCTGAATTTCCCCATTAACATTATAGAAAACACTGAAATTTCACAAATTATTGAGAGCCCAACAGTTAAACATACTTTATTTAAAAAAGTACAAAAGTAACATTACAAATTTTTTTGAAGAAACATGAACCAGATAATGAATAGCACAAATATAGCACTGAAGGGGTACTCAGTCACCACCCAGAAATTATTGTCCGAGTTATGAAATAGATTCATTTTGATTTTGAGAAGTTACACATTCAGTTTGTTTATGAACTAGCCTGTCTTGTTTCTGCCTCTTGTAAGAAAAGAGCTAGGTCTTTATGCTGCTAGGACAAAATACTGTACATGAATTGGAGAATAAGGAGGGGTCATCCTTCTCCCTGGTACCTGAACAAGAGAACAGTTAGTACAGAAATGGCTTTGGCACTTTAACCCTTAGACATTGTCCCAAACCTTGTTACTTGAGTATTGTAGCCTCACCATGATTTTTTTTTTTTTAACACCGTATCATCTCCATACTTTTTATTTACAAATTATATATACACACAATAATAAAATTCCTTCATTCTAAAACAATAGTTAGACCCCAAACAGGTCTATGTTAAGTTTCTGTATTAGCAGTTCACTCAGATAGCTTTGTTTGTTGTTGTTTCCACATAACTGCACTGATCATGCCATACAGTTAATTTTTGTTTATGCTACCTTCTGAGATTGACTTAAGGCTCTAGTTTAATGCAAATGGTTTAGTCTTAAAAGGAGTCTCATGTGAGGCTAAAATCACACACCAATAACTCTCTCCTTTGAAGCTGTTTCTCCTTGTTGGATGGATGTAGTGTCTTGTCTGGGTAATCCATAGAGATATATGGAAACACATACAAGAAGAGTACCCAGAGCAAAGGTGAGTGCTGAAAAGAAAAAAAAAATAGATTTATCTGTATGTGTGTCTTTAAAATGCCTAATGATCAGTTTAAAAGTTTGAAAGCTCTTGTGGGTTTACACTATCAGATCATATCTTTATGATGGCAAGGTTTAGAAAGGTCTTCCATTACAGCCAAAAAAAGGAGAGGGGGAGGCAGGGCGGGTAAAATCAAGGCAGTGTTTTGTTCATCACTGATTACAGACTTCTTAGAACATGAGTATGCCTAACTGACACTATCTGACCACTCTGACAAAGAACATACTAATTTCCCTATAAAATATATAATTTTTTAAAAATGTAAGTATAAATATATATAAGTACAAAAGAAAATGTGGTAGGATTGGCTTTTCCGTGATACCAGGAACCTGTGAAAGTTTAGAGTAAAAGACAGGTGACCAATCATTCAAACCATTGATAATTTCTTAAAAGGAGATGAGGCGATAATTTACTGAATAAAACTACATTTCCTACTAGTCTTAACCCTTTTTTCATCTTTTTTTTTTTTTTTTTTTTTTTTGAGACGGAGTTTCGCTTTTGTTGCCCAGGCTGGAGTGCAATGGCGCAATCTCGGCTCACCGCAACCTCTGCCTCCCGGGTCCAAGCAGTTCTCCTGCCTCAGCCTCTCGAGTAGCTGGGAGGAGCATGCGCCACCGTGCCCAGCCAATTTTGTATTTTTAGTAGAGACAGGATTTCTCCACGTTGGTCAGGCTGGTCTTGAACCCCCAACCTCAGGTTATCACCCGCCTCGGCCTCCCAAAGTGCTGGGATTACAGACATGAGCCACCATGCCCGGCGCCTTTTTTCATCTTAATCTTAAAAATCAGGATGCAAGAAACCGAATTATAACTTGTCCTAACGTGACAAATAAATATATTTATATGACATCAAGCTTTATTTTAGTTCACTCCTAACTAAAAAAGACCAGCTTTGCCTTCAAAAAAGGAGAAAGTAGGATAAAAACTTGTATCTAAACAGTTAACTGAAATGATTGCTAAGACATGCTAGTTGACCATCAGTAAGAACATTAAACAAAAGCATTTTATACTGCTCCTATATATTTCTTATGAGCAATGGTATAAGGATTTTGTTGAACATAAAGATAGATCAGAATTACAGCTAAAAAGTTCACCCAAATCAGGTAGAAAAACATCTTAAGGGAAAGCCTATAAGTACCTGATACTGAAATGGTAAGTGGTTGCTAAGTAGTGTCAAGCACTACTCTAAGCACTTCACCTGAAAACACCCCTAGGCAATAGGTGATATTATTCCCATTTTACAGATGAAGAAAGTGTCACCCAGGGAATATAACTTCCCCCAAGGTTGCACAGTTAAGAAATGGTACAGGCAAGATTTGCCACACACTATACATGGTTTTCTAAAATTTCTACAACATTGGTGTTTCCCTATTTCCATTTATAGACAGGAGTCAATTTTAAAATGAAATGTAAATATAAGCCAGGTCTCTTTTACTTAATATATTTAACAGATATTCTTCATACATTGGTTTATATTATAATAATTGATCTCTAAAGAAAATTATTACACTATAAAAGCACCCTGAAATGTTAAGTCAATATCATTGCTTAAATAATTTAGAAGCCAAATTAATGCTGGGTGTGAGTTGGGAAAATTATATTAGGACTAACAAAGCAGTGGTACTGGAATGCCAGCTATATTAATGAGTTTTGTATTAATTACATATTGAATGAAACAAAGATATAAAAGACAAAATCTAGATTTTGATTGTTTTCAAAACCGTCTGACACCCAAATCCAAAGCAGTTGGAAAGTACAAGCTGAGGGAGGACTAAAAGATGTTTTCTACATTCTTCTAAATAATGAGCCAATACAGTTTAAACTGACTGCTGAAAATAATTTCCTAAAGTCTATATGTATTTCCTTGAGTACCTTCTCACATTCAGACACTCAAGTTGTCCTATATACAATACCTAAAAATACAGGGAGGCCTTGACTGCAAAAAAAAGTCCCCTCACTTTCACATAGAACTAGCACCCCTCATCTTAACCTCTAACACCACTTAAACAACCAAAGTACTGCTTAGCCACATCCCACACAACTATGAACAGCTGTACTGGTGGAATAAACTGTAGTAACAAAGCTAGGAATTTCTGTAAACAGTATGGCCAACTGCCACTTTTAAATAAAGGATTAAATGAATCAAGGAAATGGGAGGCTCTTCCATGTTAAAAACTCAACACAAACTAAGACATACTTATCTGTAATCCAAACAGCATTACTGAAGCAATGGTGGAAAGGACAATGGCCGCTGCTGCAGAAAAGCCTTTCATGATGTTGTCTGTGTACTTAACCACAACAGAAGTGTAGAGGCCACCAACACTTGCAAGAACTTGTATACAGAAAGAAATAAAATCTTATCACTCAAATAAATGAAACATTACATAATGGTGAGGCAATTTTCATCCCCAGAGATGCCATACTAATTTACCTGTTTTCCTTAGAAGGAGCCATCTGAGAGTTTGTACTAAAATTGAGTGGTAGTTCCTATATAACACTGTTTTTCCAAAACAATGCCCAGAGGGCTATGTGGTCTACTAAATTTTACACATTTTTTGCTAATATGTTAGATATTTTGGGGCACTGCTATCCCAAAGCAATTTTGCCTTCACAATCAAAACTAAGTCAACAAAATGAAAATTATATTCAAACTGGTATTTACAGTATCAAAGGATTAATTTCAAAATGTTATAACAGCTTAAAATGGACATCTAACTTAAAAAAAAAATAAAGGATCTACTAAGAACCTTTAATTCCTGGATACTTACAGATGACAAACCAGACATAATATGTGTAACCATAGAAAAATCCTTTTTCTTTAATTTCAGCTCCATCTGACAAGTAGACGCCAACTAATGTCACAATAATCCCTGATAGATACATTTGAATGTTTCTCACCCAAAGAGAAGTATCTGAACTCTTTAAAACTTTTTCAAAATATACTCCTGAAAGAAGAAAATTAGACATGCAAATATTAAAGATTACTATAAATTAACTTAAAATGTCTTTCATTTAGAACAATACCCTAGAGATATATAAAGTATATGATTTGGGGAACAAAACATACTTTACTTAAATGTGCATTTATTATGTAGGTTGTGTGACACATGACATACTGTACATTATAAATTTATGTTTTTACAGAGTGTATAGAATAATAACTAATTGGGAAGTTTATAAGCTACATTTAACAGAAGGCTGTTAAATTAAGACAGTTTCTGCCTTTATTATAGCAGTAAGACCACAAAAGCTCTCTGTACTACTTAATGCCAGTATATCATTTGCTTTGGTCAGCTGAAAAACTACATTAAGAGTGAATTATCTTAATCACATCCCTGTAATATCTGCCTACTAATGAATACTCCTAATTCTGCAATATAATCTATAATCACCACTAGGAATCTTTTCAGAGTAACAACCAAAATTTAAGTAGAATTTGCTGTGTAAAGCCATTTTCCTTTAAAGAAGGGTTCCACAAGCCAAGTTCATACACAAGGTCAGAAGGATCATGAACTCAACTGGATAATAAATTTTGCGTATATGTGCATTTTTCTGGAGTTGAAGGCCCATAGATTTTTTCAGATACTTCAAAGGAGTACATGATACCCCTCCCCCACAAAAGTCCCCTATCTCTTTGGATTTATACTTAAAATGAATGCATATTTTACAAAGCCATTAAAGATTTTAGTTATAAACATCATGTTAGAGACTTAGGAACTGCCAATGAAGTACTTATCAACTAAAAAGTCTAACGCAAAACAAGATTATTTTTGATGAGTCTGTGTTGGAATGGGAACATAAAATAGCTATTCTTATTTTCACCTCTGATTTTGCCTTCTGGGAGAAGCATTTATCCAGTGCTCAGTTACCCTAAACACAGAGAGATATTAAACCACCCTCCATTTCCTCAATTGTGTATTAAGAGAGTGAACTAATAAAATGTTGGACATAATCATTTAACTGTTCAAAATATTGCAAAAAATCAAATAGTATATTTTTTAGGTAACTCAATTTTTGTTCCCAATTTGTTGGTTTCTAGAACACAATGCTATCAGTAAGTATATTCCTGAATTTATATTTTCCCCTCCTATAAAACATCCTATTTACAAGCAGTATTTTACTTCTGTATTCAGCCTGCTTTCCTAGTCAAAAATAGAGTCCTGACTTGAAATAGGTACAAATAAAGATAAATAATAAAGATGTATACCTATAACTAATATATTCTACTAAAAGCTTTAAGCAGAATATATTAAAAACTAAACTTTCATCTCTGCTGGAACTATTTCTAAAACTTTTTTTATGTTACACTTAATATTCATACTTTATCTCGATGCATTGGAGGAGTGCTTGTCCCTACACATACAACGCCAGACTTCCGTGGATTGTTGATGTTAGTGATTTTGTGTTGTCTTTCCTCCCTGTTTGGTTGTTAGTTTTATGTATTATGTTTTCTAAGGTACTCTCGACCCACCTCATGATCCTACTCCATAGCTCCTAACCTGTTAAAAGCAGAGAAAGAACTTGAGGTTATAGGGGAAAAAAAGATGCTTAGCTGGTAACATTAACAACCTAAAGCAGCAGGATCTGACTTGAGGATAGTGGCAGTTCCAGAAAAAAGGAAAGGGCTTTCTGAAGACTAATTTCCTCCATTTTCAGAGGTCTTTTTTCATTCACTTTTGGGTTTTTGGCCAGACTGAGATGGTCAAGGATAACAGAAGTAGTTAACTGCAAGTATGAATAGGGACTGAGTCTGAACTTAGTTGAACAATGCTATACATTTACTGGAAAAACAGCTGACATAAAACTAAATATAAGCAAGAAGGTAAAGTTTAATGGGAATAAAACTGAGAAAGCAAGATAAACTAAACTGGTGTCTAAAGTTTGATGTTTTCGAAAAATATGAGAAAAGAATAAAACAATGCTTTCATGATTTACCTGCAAATCCTGAGCACAATACAGCAATAGCTATAGCGCCAAACCCTAATAATGGATTTTGTTCCACCTGAAATATTAATTGTTAAAGTTATTTTTAGTGACTAATAAACAGAGTTCATCCAAGAGTCCAAACAAATATATACAAAAACCGTGTTACAGTCTTACTAAAAGTATATCCCACATCAGACACAGCTATTCTACAGAATAAGACAACTAAACAAAAAGACCATTCCAGAAATTAACCAGGGCACTTGGCTTAAGTGAAAAATGTGTCCCTCAAATCACAGCCATAGTATATGCTTAATATAATATGTACCCACTGTTTCCTAATACCAATAAGCACTCTAGCATGAACTTTTGAACACGCCAAGTCAGCATACTACTTAATTTTAATTTCTATTATCACTCTAATTTAAGAGCTTATAGCATCAATCCTGAAAATGATAACAATTTAACTTATTTATTCCTCATCACCTACAGGATAAAGTGCTGCCTCTTAAGACTCCCCAATTTATTGAATTTTTAGTATACCTTCTGTGTACCAGATACATTGTCTATACACACTGCTATGGTTTGAATGTCCACTTCAAAACACATGTTGAGATTTAATTGCCATTGTAACAGTATTAAGAGGTGGGCATTTAAGAGATGACTGGGTCATGAAGGCTCTGTCCTCAAGAAGGGATTGATGCCATTACTGAGGGAATAAGTTAGTTATTGAGGGAGCAGGTTTCTGATAAAAAGGATGAGTTCAGCCCACTTCCCTCTTTGTCACATGGGATCACTTTTGCCTTCCGCCATACAATGACCCTCACCAGATGCCAGCACCGTGTTCTGGACTTCCCAGCCTCCAGAACCATGGGCCAAATAAACTTCTGTTTTTTATGAGTTACCCACTCTGTGTATTCTGTTATAGCAGCAGAAAATGGACTAAGATACATACTAAATGAATAAAGAAGATTATAATACACAGCTCTGTTATGTATAGGCAAAATTGACAAGTATATATAACCAAAATAGTGTGAGACCAGTGCTCACAGATCCAAGTATATGGGTCCTAACCCTCTGTTTGACTTTATTTTCTCTTTCTTTTCTAAACTGTCAGGAGCTTTCATCAGTCTTTCCTGAAAGATAAATACTATCTCAATAGTATCACTGAAATTAGAGGGTTGAGATTCATGACTGTAATATCACAAGGAAGTATATACCTTGTTCAAAATAAATAAGCCTGATATAAGAAAAGTGCCACTTTATGGTACCTGAGAGAGCAAGCTTGGTCTAAATTGTTTGCATGCAGATAAAAGGAGAAACAGAAGATACTGTAGACCAGTGGTTCTCAAAGTATGGACCCTGGATCGGCAGCAGTGGCACCACTGGGGGTTTGTTAGAAATAAAAACTGTCAGGCGTAGACCTACTGAACCATAAACTATGGGAATGGGCCTAGCAATCTGTTTCAACCAACCTTCCAGGTGATTCTGATGGACGCTAAAGTTTGAGAACCACTGCTATAGACTATACATTATTAACAAGGATACTTTCCTAATACAAATTTCAAGACTGGCATAGATAGAATAAAATCATAGTGTGAGATACGACCTATCCCAACATCTGCTGGGAAGCTCAAACTGCTAAAAATAGAGTGCCTGATAAATTCTTGACTTACTTTCCTGCCAGTTGAATCTCTCTACAGTTAGGAAAAATAGTGATGGAAACGGCTTATGTGGACTTGATTCTGACAAGAAACTGCTGGGTGATGAAGTAGATGTGATGGAAACTTTGGAAGAAAGCAACCATGTGATCTGAGCATGAGCCAAACACAGCACAGTTAAGAGACATGTGCTCCAGTCCTGAATAAATCAAAATTCAAAAATGTAAAACTTCAAGTTAGAATTCCATGGCTCGTGAGAAGACCATTCAAGAGAGATTAAGAGTTACTGAAGAAGGAGGTTCTGGTGAAGAGTAAAAAAAAGAATACATAAGGAAATCAACATGTCTAAATAAGGGCATCTTCACTGAATTCTGATTTTACAAGAACAAAACCAAAGTATAGATCACCAAGAGGAATCTAACCACGAATTTAAGAACAGTATCAAGAAATCGAAAACTCAGAATAAGTGGAGGCTTGCAAAAATACTGTAAGGCATTAAAGACAACTTTTTTTTTTTTTTTTGAGACAGGATCTTGTGGTATTATCACGGTTCACTGCAGCCTCAACCTCCTCGGCTCAAGTGATCCTCCCACCTCAGCTTCCCAAGTAGCTGGGACTGCAGGCATGCTGATCACCACATCTAGCTAAGTTTTAAATTTTTTTGTAGAGACATGGTCTCACTATATTACCCAGGCTGGTCTTGAACTCCTGGGCTCAAGCAATTCTCCCCGCCTAGACTACCTAGCTAAATAAATTTAAAAGACTATCAAGAAAAGTAGGTGAGTTAGTGTATATAAAGCATTTAAATAATGCTAGTATTTAGTGCAATATAAATGATTGCAGCTATTATTGTTACATTGATTACCAGCAAAATGTTAGAACAGATTTAGAGACGACTTGTACTTAAAAAGTTTAATGGTCATCAGTGGAAAATAGTGTGACTTCACTAAGTGTGAAACATACCAGATTTCCTTACTGAAAGGACTCCTAATGTTAAGTGATGAGGGGAATTCCATAGAGATAATGTTTGGCAAGAAATGTGACAGACTTGCATATTATTGTTGTTGTTATTATTATTGAGACGGAGTCTCATACTGTCACTCGAGCTGGTGTGCAGTGGCACGATCTCGGCTCACTGCAACCTCTGCCTCCCAGGTTCAGGCGATTCTCCTGCCTCAGCCTCCTGAGTAGCTAGGATTACAGGCGCCTGCCCAGCTAAGTTTTTGTATTTTAGTACAGACGGGGTTTCACCATGTTAGCCAGGCTGGTCTCGAACTCCTGACCTGGTGATCTGCCCGCCTCAGCCTCCCAAAGTGCTGGGATTACAGGCGTGAGCCACTGCGACTAGCCGCATAATGTTTTTATAGGCAACACAGAAATGTAGTGAGGATAAAGGTACAATCTGTAAGTGCATGAATGCTCATACAGAAAAATGGTAGTTAATTGAACAAAATCAAGCTAGACTATCAACCAATACCAACTTGCCAGGCATGTAGATAAGCCACGTTAGAAACAGATCCTCCAGCCGTAGTCTTCAGTTGACTGCAGCCCTAGCCAGTATCTTGACTGCAACCTCCAGCCAGAACCAGCTAGTTAAGGCACCCTCAAATTCCTGACCCATAAAAACTATGAGAGATGATATGTTCAGTAAGCAAGAAAAAGATCAAGCTAGAGAGAATTGTAAAGGTACAGCCACAGAACTCTGGTCCTGTTCTATCTAAAATTTTCATTAAAGACCCAGAAGGTATATTTTTTTGACTCTGGAAAGCGTTAATACCCAAAGGAGAAGCTAATAATGGGTAAGAACTGGAAAGAACTCAAGGGGCTGAGCCATGACCCAAAGCTTAAAAGAAGAGCTTAATAAATACAAACAACCTGCATTCTGGTTTAGAATGAGCCAGAGTTTGAGTTCTAGTGTCAACGAGAGTCTATTCCAGTCCTGACACTTGCAACCCACTTAACCAGTATTGGAGGAGTGCATGGCAGTGCAGACAGATTGAGGGAACAGTGGGGTGAGCAGGATACAAGATACATTTGAGACAAACTATTTGGGTGACACAGTTACATGTAGTGGTTTATGATCAATTGTAAAATAGATACTTTGCCTGCCCCCCAGAAATTAACAGTCATGTACCACATAATGACATTTCAGTCCATGATGAACCACATATAAAACAGCGGTCCTGTAAGCTAAAACTATATTTGTACCTTTTCTATGTTTAGGTACACTAAACTTAACACTGTGTTACAACTGGCTACAGTATTCAGCACAGTAACATGCTGCAGAAGTTTGTAGCCTAGGAACAATAGGCTATACTGTACAGCCTAGATGTGTAGTAAGTAGTCTATACCATCTAGATTTGTATAAGTATACTCCATGATGTTTGCACAACAGTGAAATCACCTAATGATGCATCTCTCAGAACCCTGAACTTATATTCTTTGTTAAGCGATGCATGACTGTATAACAAGTCTCCAGTATTCAGAACAAAGGGGTAATTACCAAGCTGTGCCTCATATTACTTAGACAACATTGGGAGACAGTGGGGTTTTAGGATATATTGAGAAATAATGACAGATGAATGCATCTAGGACAAAAATATAAGGAAAAGTGTAGGGGCAGAAGGCAGGGATCAGGAAGTCTCTGTCTAGAAACCATATTATAGAAAGAAACAGTAGGGTTTTAATTGGGGAAGGAGGAGACCTGGAGGGTGGGGATATGATACTGTTCACAAGCACTGTACATCCCAGCCGCCTTCCATTCCTAAGAGAACCATAGTCCGTTTGCTAAAAGTTAGAGTAAATATTCAACTGTAGGAAACTCCTGACCTTCACAAAACTATTCACTGGCATCCCATTTCCTGTTTCTCTTTGGGGAAATAACTGATTGAGGCATACAATATAAGAAAAAAAATCATATATGTATCTTAGCGTTAACTCTTTAAAAATCTGTTATGTACCTTCACATTAACTCTTAAAAACTAAAGATAATTATCAATTATCAGTAAGAACACTCCTTCCCTTGTCATCCTGATCACTGACAGTAGGGAGATGTGTCAGAGACTGAGAGTTGAGAGAGAAGACGAAAACTAAAAGCAGAAAAACCTTGCCCAGAGTTTCTGAGATGTTTGAAAGAGGTCTAGAAGTTCTAAACATATACAGTATGGAAACTGGCACAGTTGTGGTCACAAGTTAGCTATTAACTAATTTAGGACAAGTTCCTTCACCTCTTTGGGGACTGTCATCCATAAAATGGAGGGGATGGAACACATTATTTCTAAGGTACATTCCATCTCTAACATATTTTATGCATATTCTCCTCTGAGAAACAACCAATAAGTATCATTATCCCTAATAATATGCTAAAGAAAAAAGGCCTATCTGTAAGGCAAAAGTTATTTTAAATCAAAGAAATGTAGTCATGCTGCATGCATCAATGTAACTGAACAGTGTAAGACTTAAGGAAGTTTTCTATTTATGGGAAGTTATGGTGTGCATTTTGTTTCTTACCACAACTTTTGTAGCTTGGGCTGGTTTCCACTGTACAAGCGTGACTCCAGCACACAGCATAAAAACTGAAACCCACTGTAATTTGCTGAGTGTCCGGTTTAACATTAAAACAGTGCATAAAGCAGTACACGGAATCTTTAACTGGTAGGTCACCTAAGAAAAAGAGAATGAATTAATAAATTCAGTTAATGTTAGTCTCTGATACAAATATATTATTTCTGGTATCATTGATACAATTATCAATAAAAAATATTTGATAATGGCCAGGCACGGTGGCTCACACCTGTAATCCCAGAACTTTGGGAGGCCGAGGCGGGTGGTGGATCACGAGGTCTGGAGATCGAGACCATCCTGGCCAACATAGTGAAACCTCATCTCTACTAAAAATACAAAAAATTAGCTGGGTGTGGTGGCATGTGCCTATAGTCCCAGCTACTCAGGAGGCTGAGGCAGGAGAATCGCTTGAACCTGGGCAGCAGAGATTGCAGTGAGCTGAGATCACGTCACTGCACTCCAGCCTAGACAAAAGAGCGAGACTCCATCTCAAAAAAAAAAAATTGATAATATGATAAAGAGTTAATAAAAACTCTTTTTACCATAAAAGATTCTGTGCTTTTCATTATCATTAGCTCCACTTACCTGGTACACTGCTGCATCCAGATTGCTAAGAGCTAGGAAAGCCATGTTGTTCTGAACAGCATACACTAACGATGGCACACTTAACTTCAACAGTTCCTTGGGGCTCCCCAAGACATTTTCTCTTAAAGATGCTTTGAATCTACCCAGACTACCAGTTTCTCTTTGAAAACAAAAGGGGGAGATGAGAGGGTGGTAAGGAAGAAAATTAAAGAGCATTATTTTAATAAGACTTCTTCAAACACAGGACAGGCATACTATGCTTGCTGTAATTTAGCAAACTAATAATTTCTAACTAGTTTTAGATTAAAAGAAACATACCAACAATGTATCCTCTTTAAAAAATTATAGTTCTGTTTGGGAAAATATGACAACAACTAGATTTACCACTATCTCTATCTAGTCAAAGCTCTGAGAGATTTTGAGTATATTGAATAATGAGATTAGGAAAACAAAATTGTTGATATTACCTATAAAAAAATTCATCCCCTGCTACTTTAACTGTATTTCATCAAATTCACCCTGAATACTTTTTAATTGATCAGTTTGCATATCCATTTTTATTTTTATATTTATTTTTGAGATGGAGTCTCGCTGTGTCGCCCCGGCTGGAGTGCAATGGCGCTATCTCAGCTCACTGCAACCTCCGCCTCCCATGTTCAAGTGATTCTACTGCCTCAGCCTCCTGAGTACCTAGGATTACAGGCACCCACCACCACACCAAGCTAAATTTTTTGTATTTTTAGTATTGTTGGCCAGGCTGGTTTCAAACTCCTGACCTCAAGTGATCTGCCCGCCTCGGCCTCCCAAAGTGCTGGGATTACAGGCATGAGCCACTGCACCTGGCCTATTTTTAAAGTTTTTTTTTTTAAATTACAATAGATTTAATTGCAAATAAAAAGGCTTTGGTAGTTCATTAAGTGGGTTAGGAAGAGTCAGGTCAGTATTATTTATAAATGAATTTAGTACTTATGAAATATAGTAGATAATAAATCCTTATGTAAGAATATTCTCATACTTTATATCTGTATAATTCTGTAGCAGATCTGAATAATTTACTAACTCCAACAAAAGTAAACTATATCTCTAATGTACATAAAGTTTACTATTTGACTACATATTGATTATGCATGCTCTTAACTATTATTTTTGCTATTATTATTTCAGAAGGATGTGGCTAATCTGGCTTATATTTCCTGTATCATAAATCAGCTCATTGATTTCCTGAAAGTAAAAATAAAGCAATGTTTTATAATAAGCATCAATACCCCCAAAAAAGTGCTTTAAAATAATGGTCCTAACTGCAGCTCACGATATCCTTAAGAAAACCATAATACTTTGTTGGTGAAATAGCTCTATTCCAACTCAAAGTTTGATAATCACAATGAGATTCTGTATTTTTGGTTAATATATTAGAATCAACAGTTGTGAGTTGAATTTTTTCATTTTTAAATGCTGCAAATATAATTACCCAAGTTCTGAGAGAAAGCAAAAGTCCATTATATTAAATTGACTAACCTGTGCCTATTTATTTGCTGTAGAACATTCTACCTCCAAGAAAATGCTTAATTAATAAGACAGGAACTTTGACCTAAGCCACAGAAACAAAAGACATCCTTCTTAGTTACAGATCTCTTTGTGTTACCAAATCCAAACCCACACCACAGTGTTAAGCCTATATGCTGAAAAGCGACACACACAGCCTGGTGGTGGACAACAAACTCTATTCGAAAAGCAAAAGAACACCAAAAATACCACAGATTTTCCACCAAAAAATCTATGTAGGAGAGTTTTCCAGGCGTCTGAAAATTGGCTCTTTAAACTAATGTTTGGCATTTTTTTAAAAATGCTTAATGCAAATCTAAGATGCCCCATATACTTTCCTTACATCTTTGTTGTTTTGTTTTGTTTTTTTGAGACGGAGTCTTTCTCTGTCACCCAACCTGGAGTGCAATGGTGCGATCTCGGCTCACTGCAACCTCCATCTCCCAGGTTCATGGATTCTCCTACCTCAGCCTCCTGAGTAGCTGGGACTATATGCACAGGCCACTACGCCCAGCTTATTTTTGTATTTTTGGTAGAGACGGGGTTTCACCATGTTGGCCAGGCTGGTCTCAAACTCCTGACGTTAAGTGAGCCTCCCGCCTTGGCCTCCCAAAGTGCTGGAATTACAGGCATGAGCCACTGCACCTGGCCAACATCTTAAATAGAGTATAAAGAATAATTTTCAAAATGTTTTCTCCTCAATTGTAAAACTAATGAAAAAATTAGAGAAAAAGAGATTAAAATGTAAAATAATCACCTTAATAAGCTGATGTATCAGAGAAGATAACTGAACATTATAATTATCTCTAGTATCATGATAGCATAGATATAAATTTTACAGACTGTGTGAAGTGCAAGTTTTAGTGCCCTTCTAAAATGCTGACTCATACACTGATGATGTGTCTTTAAGGTGATACCCAAAAGGAATTGCTGAGGGTGGCTGTTTGTGCCCATGCTTCACACTCCACCTCCTCCCCATATTCATTTATCTCCTGGTGTAAGATTCTTCATGCTAAACCCTCAAAAGCTACAATATAATGGCTATTTATCCTTTCCCTAATCCCCAGCTATGGGCAATGCCACTTTACCTCCACCTGTTAAAGATATTATAGCCTTGGTGGGTGTGATGGCTCACACCTGTATCCCAGCTACTCAGGAGGCTGAGGCAAGAGGATCACTTGAGGCCAGGAGTTGGAGACCAGCCCAAGTAACAGAGGAAAAGCCCTTCTCTTAAAAAAAAAAAAAAATTGCCAGGAGTGGTGGCACATGCCTATCATCCCAGCTACACAGGAGGCTGAGGTGGGAGCATCGCTTGAGCCCAGGAGTTTGAAGCTACAGTGAGCTATGATGCCACCACTGCACTCCAGCCTGGGTGAAAGAGTAAGATACCATCTCTTTTTAAAAAAAAGAAAAAAATAAGACATTAGAAGCCTTCACTGGTAACAAACAACCTTTTGACTCTCCAAAAAACAGGGTTGATCTCTGTCCTGTCAGAATATGGGCTACTTAAGGATCCAACTGCTACTCCAAATAATCATCATACCTGCACCAATAAAGGCTCCTGTGGTCCCTTTTCTCTCCCCCCCTCTTTTCTTTCTTATCACTTCTCCCTCACTTTTCACATAAAAAGAAGGGCTTATGAAACAAATTAGCAGCCAATCTGAGTACTCCTTTCCTTCAGTGGAGCAAAAAGTAAAGTACAGTGTGTCAGGATTAACCTTCAGATCTGTCTCTTTTGGCCATATCCTTTTTGTTGGATGCTTAGGAGCTATTTTTTCACTGTCAGGATGGCCAAGGTATCTTTTTCTGGTTCCTTCTCTAATGTAGACATTAGAGAAACCAAGGTATACCAGAATGTTAATTGCTGGAAAGTGCAAATATCACTGTAGTACCAAAGATTGCAGCAATGTTACATAAGATATTTTGAAATAAGTCACAAAAAAAAAAAAAGCAGAGGATGCTAAAAGAACTAGTAAAAGAGAATAACAGAAAAGTATCAGAAAGTAGACAGAGGAGATTTAGGAGGTATTGGAAAGAATATGTGGGAATCTCACCACACAGAAAGTTTTAAAGAAGAGGGTAAATAATTTCAGTATTAATCAGGTTAAATCCTGCTTAAGTTAATGTATTTATTAAGAATACAGCTCTTAATCTTATATTTAGCTTTACTCACTGAAGTTACATAAAAGTAACGAGGAATATATCTGCTAGAAAACACTAGTAATCATCTTTTTGTTTTACTATGAAAGAGAGAGAAACAAATGATCAGTCCTAAATATACTGTAATATATTGTAAAAAGGTTACTTTTTCTTCTATTTTCCTGAACTTATATTTTCTGTTTTGGTTTTTTTTTTTTTTTTTTGAGATGGATTCTAGCCGTGTCACCCAGGCTGGAGTGCAGTGGTATGATCTCGGCTCACTGCAACCTCCACCTCCTGGGTTCAAGCGATTCTCCTGCCTCAGCCTCCCAAGTAACTGGGAGTACAGGTGCACACCACCACGCCTGGCTAATTTTTTGTATTTTTAGTAGAGATGGGGTTTTTCATCATGTTGGCCAGGCTGGTCTTGAACTCCTGACCAAGTGATCCACCCACCTGGGCCTCCCAAAGTGCTGGATTACAGGCGTGAGCCATCGCGCCTGGCCCTGAATTTACTTTCTTAGAAATCAAATCACAAGCACCTTAATGAGCACCTCTGTTAAAAACAAATTTATTAATTATATAAATGACACTGCTAGCTAGGACAAAAGAGCATATATAATCAAAAACATATATTAAATTTTTTAGATATAGTCTTGTTAAATTTTCTATTTGAACAATTCTTTTTATTTTTATCATTGGAATAGACCCTGTACAACCTTTGGTTACCTGAAGAAATTCTGAAGCTCCATGTTGACTACAGACAGATTCTGCTGCTGCCTCTCCCCCTAAATTTCCTATCAACCAGCTGAAACCATTCTTTCTGACCTATGTTTGGTCAAAAGTAGGCCTCATTCTTCCAGCTACTGATCTAACAAGAACTACTAGGAGGCATAAAATCCTTGGCTAGGTTACCAAGTCACTGTGCAAAATGGAACACAGCAGAAGTTACTCATGAGCTTAAGAAAGTTAAATTTTGTTTATAAATTTCTTATCATCTACAAAGTTAAGTATAATTAACTCACTTAAAAGACTTTGATTGGCCGGGCACGGTAGCTCACGCCTGTAATCCCAGCACTTTGGGAGGCCGAGGCAGGCGGATCACAAGGTCAGGAGATCGAGACTATCCTGACTAACACGGTGAAACCCTGTCTCTACTAAAAATACAAAAAATTAGCCAGGCGTGGTGGCATGCACCTGTAGTCCCAGCTACTTGGGAGGCTGAGGCAGGAGGATGGCATGAACCCGAGAGGCGGAGCTTGCAGTGAGCCGAGATCACGCCACTGCACTCCAGCCTGGGCGACAGAGCTAGACAAAAAAAAAAAAAGACTTTGAGGGGCTAGGTTAAAAAACCAATAATGAGGTCAACTTGAGGACAAAAATACCCTTCATATGAGGGACATGATTTTTACTTCCTCCCCAACATCCTGAACCCATTATAGCATGGGTACAAAAGGGTACTGAAAATGTAAACCCAGAAGGAGAAATAAACAAAGCTGGATAATCTATAAGTATTTGACAGATACATTAATTTCTCTAGATAATATTATGAAACAGTAAAATAATTTTCTCTGGTCTTAATATGGATATGTAGTTCAAAGTTAAGATATATTTGGTTTGTTACTAAACACACCCAAAGTATACGTACATTAACATTTACACATCCTGCTAGGGATAGTCTTTATAAACTACGGTGAATAGCAAACAATAAAAAGTTGTTTGAGCTGGCGCAGTGGGTCACACCTATAATCCCAGCATGCTGGGAGGCCATGGCAGGCGGATTGCTTGAGTCCAGGAATTTGAGACCAGCCTGGACAACATGGCGAAACCCCATGTCTACAAAATTAGCTGGGTGTGGTGGTGTGCATCTATAATCCCAGCTACTGGGGAGGCTGAGGCAGAAGGATTGCTTGAGCCCAGGAAGCAATGGTTGCAGTAAGTCAAGATCATGCTACTGCACTCCAGCCTGGGTGACAGAGTGATACCCTGTCTCAAAAAAAAAAAAAAAAGTTGACTTTGTTCCTTTGTTCCAAGGCAATATGAAGTGTTTTCACTTCCTTTTCTTTATACTAACAATGACAGATTTAAATCTAAACAGTTAGTGTTAACAGCTGTGATAGAGTTTAGTAAAGCATTATAACAATTTTCCCGTGAATTGCAGCAGTAATTAATTTTATGAAAAAGTACTTTTAAATATTGTATTGTTTATCTTTCAACCAAATTATAGCTTAGAAATTGATAACTTAAAATTCAAATATTTGGCCAGGTGCGGTGGCTCATGCCTGTAATCCCAGCACTTTGGGAGGCCGAGGCGGGCGGATCACGAGGTCAGCAGATCGAGACCATTCTGGCTAACACAGTGAAACCCCGTCTCTACTAAAAAATACAAAAAAAATTAGCCGGGCGTGGTGGCAGGCACCTGTAGTCCCAGCTCCTCGCGAGGCTGAGGCAGAAGAATGGCATGAACCCAGGAGGCGGAGCTTGCAATGAGCTGAGATCGCACCACTGCACTCCAGCCTGGGCAACAGAGCGAGACTCTGTCTCAAAAAAAAAAAAAAAAATTCAAATATTTAAAAAGTCACCTTATTTACGTATACAGATTTCGCAATATCCAACTGCTAATCTGCCCCTCCCTCAAAACAGAATTTACTAATTTCTCTTTTAAAGTTATCTGATATAATCATTCACATGCACAACAGTATATTTACAAAGATAATTATTACATCTTTGTGTTGGAGTAGAAGACTGGAAACAACCCAAATGCCCATCAGTACAGACTGGTATATATGGTATCTATACATAATGGAATACCATGCAGCTTTTTAAAAAGAATGAGATAGATTTCTATGTACTGACATAAAACCACCTCTAAGGTAAAATACTTGTGTTAAAAAAAAAAAAAGGAAAGTCGGGTACAGTGTACATCACACACAATGCCCAGCAATCTCTTGCACATAACATTTACTACTTGGACCACGTCAACCTTATCTTTCAAAGTAGCCATCCATTAATTCCTTCCCACACTCCCTTTTTTTCTTCCAGTTCTAACTTCTTATTGAAATAAGTATAATTTCACATGCCAAAAGTTCCAGGGTATTGTAAGTATAATCAACAAGGATGGGGGGAATCTCAAGTTAAATACAAACAGAAACCAAAAACGACTGTCTACAAAATTACACTTGGAGAAAAAGAGAACTCAAATATTCTAAAACACAGTATTTTACTGTATGCTGTAAAACTAAAACAAAGAGAACTACATACAAATACATACTTCAGTTAGTAGGCTTGTTTTTTTCTCAGGTAAATATTAGAAATTCTGAAACTACTCATTATCTATTCTAGGAATGAGCAAATAAGTAAACACCTTGAGCATAATGGGAGCTAGAATCCTCACCATTAGATAAGGCAACAAACATGGGTAAGGGGAAGTTTAGAATGAACACAGTGATGTTAGATCAAAATTGTGGTATCAATCAATGTAGAACTCTTTGTTATACCCACACACACAGAACTAGATTTAGATAGGTGTGTATGCATACACATGCATATATATTTCATAGCTCTGCTAAAAGGGTCTAAAGTAATGATACTCCAGTATCAATGTGTATACCAAATGCCTAGATTCTGGTTTCTAAATACCATTCTGGAAAAAAAAGGAATAAAGGATCCTTGAAGAAATGTATGATTTCAGGGTTGGGGTAGGGAAAGTACAAGAAAAGCCTGTAACATCTTGATATGCTAAAAAGAAACTGTTTAATCCCACTGTGCAAATCTGGGACATTTTGAGCATCAAAATAATGATAATAATGGATTCTAACCTGCACAATAAAATAATCCTTGAGTCCATGTTCATATAAATACAAAGAGGGAGAGAAAGGGGGGAAGAAGGGAAATTTCTAGAGTAGAATGCCAATAAATGTATAGGTAATGATGAAGTATTAGGAAGTTATCATTTGACAACAGTAGCAGACCACAAAACCAGTAGGTGAAAGAGTGATGAGAAAGAGAATATTTATCTAGTCTCAAAGTATCTCTCCAAAAGACACTTGTTAATAACAAAGAGGAAACTGGTAACTTTATGTGGAGAAACCTAGCAGGCATTACCTTAATCAAGAAACCAGGATTAGGCCAGGTGCAGTGGCTCGCACCTGTAATCTCAGCACTTTGGGAGGCCAAGCTGGGTGCATCGCCTGAGGTCAGGAGTTCGAGACCAGGGTAGCGAACATGGTGAAACCCCATCTCTACTAAAAATACAAAAATTAGCCAGGTGTGGTGGTGCATGCCTGTAATCCCAATCCTACTTGGGAGGCTGAGGCAGGAGAATTGCTTGAACCCAGGAGGCGGAGGTTGCCGTCAGCTGAGATCATGCCATTGCACTCCAGCCTGGGCGACAAGAGTGAAACTCCATCTCAAAAAAAAAAAAAAAAAAAAAAAAATCAAGGTAACTCACCAGTAATGGAACAAATAGATACCACGTACATCTTTATATATTGCACGAAAAGGGACGTATCATTTCTAATGATATCCCGGACCCAAAAAAAACCCTAAATTTAATCATAAAACTCAATAAACATAATTTGAGAGATATTCTACAAATTAAATGGCCTGTGTTAATATCAATGACATGAAAAAAAAAGATGGAGGAACTCTCTAGATTAAAGAAAACTAGAGACATGACAATTAAATGCAAACTTTAATCCTGTTCAGGACTGAAGTCCAAGAAAAATAATTATTTTGCTATAAAGGACATTGGTGGCGCAATTGGAAAAATTTATATAAGGTCTGTGAATTAGGTAGTAGTACTATGTCAGTACTGATGTCTCAATTTCGATAATTTTATTGATTATATATAAGAGAATGTCCTTGTTTTCAGGAAACATGCACTGAAGAATGTTAGGGACAAAGAAGCATCTCGTCTAAATCTTACTCTAAAACAAATCAGAAAAAAATTATATACATGTTCACACAAATAGGATAGAAGAACATCATAAAACAAAAATGTCTTATTGTATGTGTAATGTGCTATGGGCTGTGTTACCCCTTAAAATTCATATGTTGAAGCCCTAATCTCCAAATGTGATTAGTATTTGGAGAAGGGTCTTAGGTTTAGTGAGGTGATGAGGGTAGAGTCCTCATGATGGAATTAGTGCCTTATAAGAAGAGGAAAAGGCCAGAGCCATCTCTCTCTCCATCACGTGAAGATACAGCAAAAAGGCAGCGGTCGGCAAACTAGGAAGAGGGCCCTCACCAGACACCTAATCTGCCAGCATCTTGATCTTGGACTTTCCAGCCTCCAGAAATGTAAGAAATAAATGTTGCTTGAGCCAACTGGTCTATGGTATTTTATTAGAGCCACCTGAATGAAGAAGACACATGGCAAAGTGTTAACATTTGGAAATAAAAAGTTAAGAGAAAAAATTATTGTAAACTACTGAAATGTCTAACAACGCCACTGTGCTTATCTTTGTCTTAATCAAAAATACTTAATTACTTCATTTTTCTGAAAGACTCATAATTTGAAAATCAGAGTTCAAGAAACTTGTCTTCTAATCCTATAGTTGTCAATTACTTTCTAGGTTCCTTTGGCAAATTAAAATTTCCCTCAGCCTAAGATTTCTCATCAAAGAAGAGGAAATAATAGTTTCAGCCAAAATGAAGATAAAGGTTGAGTAGCCCAAATCTGAAAATTCAAAATCTGAAATGTTCCAAAACCTAAAACTTTTTGAATGCCAACATGACATTCAAAGGAAATGCTCATTAGAGCCCTTTGGATTTCAGGTTTTCAGATTTGGGATGCTCATATCAAATTAATATAATGCAAATGTTTCAGAATCCTAAAAATTCTGAAATCTGAAACACTTCTGGTCCCAAGCACTTTGGATAAGGGTTAGTCAACATGTACAAGAATGAAATGAAAATAAGCTGTATTTACCAGCTTGTTTCCCTCACCTGTTTCTAAGGCTGGACATCAAAGAGTGTTTCCTTAACACTTTCATTCTCTGGCAGCCTACCATTCTCAATAGCAACAATTCTGAATAACTGAAGGCAGCAAATATAATCTTAAAGGAGGATGTGTGGCATTTTACATAACACATTTTGACAATAATTACTAGTTGGTATTCTACAGGGTATAGCTACCTGCTCTCTAAAGAAGACATCTACTCATGAGGTTTTCAAAAATACTTTTCAAAGTCCCAAAAGGGGGCATTATTCTTTTCTTTGGCTTTTCTAGGGCATTTTAAATTTACAGCAATAATACACTTTCAGTGCTTTCCTCAAATTTTTTGCCTAGTTTTCTTGGAGACCACAGCAACATATGCACCTTTGCCTTCTGTTCTTTTACCCCAACGTGAAAGAAATATCTTTTTCCTTTTTTTCAAATAAAAATTACATTGGGAGGCCGAGGCAGGTGGATCATGACGTCAGGAGTTCAAGACCAGCCTGGCCAACATGGTGAAACCCCGTCTCTACAAAAAATACAAAAATTGGCTGGGCATGGTGGTGTGTACCTGTAGTCCCAGCTGCTTGGGAGGCTGAGACAGGAGAATCACTTGCACCCAGGAGACGGAGGTTGCAGTGAGCCTAAATCATGCCACTGCACACCAGCCTGGGCAACAGAGCAAAACTCCATCTCAAAAAAAAAAAAGTGATGACAATATATATCAGGCACCCTTCACTGAAGCAAGTCTGTATTTCTTCTAAGAAGTTAAATATCCTAAAATTTTCAAGTAAACTGCATTTATAATTTTTGAGACAGGATCTCACTTTATCCCCCAAGCTAGAGTACAGTGGTGCAATCTCAGCTCACTGCAGCCTCCACCTCCCAGGTTCAAGCGATCCTCCTGCCTCAGCCCCTGAAGTAGCTGGGACTAAAGGTGCACACCACCACACCCAGCTAATTTTTTTATTTTCTGTAGAGATGAGGTTTTGCCATGTTGCCCAGGCTGGTTTTGAACCCCTGGCCTCAAGCAATCCACCCGCCTCGGCCTCCCAAAGTGCTGTGGTTACAGGTGTGAGCCACTACACCCAGTGTGCATTTATAATGTTTAATACAGTTCTCTTTTAAATATTTTAAATACTGTCTTTGTCTGCTTTGTGTTGCTGTGAAAGAATATCTGAGACTAGTATTTAAAAAAAAAAAAAAAAAAAAAAAATTTGGCCGGGCGCGGTGGCTCGCCAGCACCTTGGGAAGCCGAGGCGGGCAGATCACAAGGTCAGGAGTTCAAGACCAGTCTGACCAATATGGTGAAACCCCGTCTCTACTAGAAATATAAAAATTAGCCAGGCGTGGTGGCACATGCCTGTAGTCCCAGCTACTCGGGAGACTAAGGCAGGAGAATCACTTGAACCTTGGAGGCAGAGGTTGCAGTAAGCCGAGATTGCGCCACTGCACTCCAGCCTGGATGACAGAGCAATACTCCATCTAAAAAAAAAAAAAAAAAAAAAAATTAGCTCACAGTTGAGCAGGCTGAGAAGTTCAAGGGCATGGCCCCGGCTTCTTCGAGGGCTTTCCTGCTGCCTCATATGGCAGAGAAGGTCTAAGGGGAGGTGGACACGTGTGAAGAGAGCAAAACGTGAGGAGCATCCTGGCTTTATAACTCACTCTCGAGAAATAATCAATTCCTGCAAGAACTAATCCTGTCTCTTGAGAGCCACAGCTCACTACCAGGAAAACAGCACCAAACCATTCATGAGGCATTCGCCCCCACAACCTAAACACCTCCCACTAGACCCCGCCTCCCAACATCACCACACTGGGGATAGAATTTCATTATAAGTTTTGGTGGAGATAAATCACATCCAAACCACAGCATATAACCAGGACAAAGAAAATATTTGGAATTAGAACTAAGCTATTGTCTTCCAGTGTTTTAGCAAACCAGTTATACCCTTCAGCCTACAAAACTTTTACCATACTAATGTGAATGTTAGGATATCCATGCCTCATGGCATGCAGCCCATCTACAGCTACCCTAAGGAAGGCATTAAAGGCAAGAGAAAGAACCAAAGACAATGGGGTCTCAGCCATTTGACCTAGATTGCCATCATGGGTTCTGTCCAAAAAGGACTACCTGGTTACAGAACCTCTCTACCACCTCAAATTCTGAAAAAGAGACTGGCATTTCATTTAAAACATGGATCTGGAACCTTGTTGATCCATTTGGTCACACAAAATTTTTAGTCAGAGATTGTATGAATTAGTCCCTTTCCAGGCTCAAAGTTCTTACACATGAAATGAGTTTGACTAGACTTCAGATCTCCAAAACCTCACCAACAACAATCCATGGAGCTATAATTGCCTCTGCTTAAATTCTTGGGACCTGAAGATTCTAATTTGCACACTTGATTGAGTTATACTTACCCTAGCCTGCTTAATTTAACTCTTACAAAGTTCTAGGGCACTGCCTCAGTACCAGACTGTCTCCTTTGTTTTTTGAATGTGGAATGCTTTACAAATCTGCATGTCATCCTTGTACAGGGGTCACGCTATCTTCTCTGTACTGTCCAAATTTTTAGTATTATGTGCTGCCAAAGCAAGCACTCCTTTGTTGTTTCTTAAACAAGCTGCCTTCCACTTCTCTAAACAGCACACCTATCATGTGTTCCTCTTTATATTAGTCCTGGGGTTTCTGGTTATCCTGTCCAGAAAACAGCAATCTTTAAGGTACATGGAGTCAAATGACATTACAAATAAGATTGTTTTTACACGATCATTGTTTTTTAACAATGTCTTCCAGTTCCTTGAGATTAAATACTTCTATGTGATAAGAACTCCCAAATTTACATCTCTAGCCCAGACCTCTCTTCTGAGTTCCAGATCCATTTAATCCAACTGCCCATTCGGATGTCTCAAGACATTAAAAACTTTACATTATACCTACCCAAAATCAAACTGTTGATATCTTTTTCCCCCAAATCTGCTTTTCCTGTCTCAGAAAAAAAAAAAAAAAAACAACTCTAACCCAATTGTTTATACTAGGAAACACAGATATGCTTCCTGATACCTCCCTTTCCTTCGCCTACTATAGTTGATTATTATTATTCATGGACTGTATGTGTGAATTCTCCACTCATTAAAATGTATCTGTAACCCCCAAATCAATGCTGGTAACACTTGCAGTCATTGGCAGACACATGCAGAGTGGCAAAAAATTTGATTCACCAAGTGTGCACATTCCTGGCTGACGCTCAACAAGTTAACATTCTGCCTTGTTTCCGCTTTCAGATCACAAACAAGTGCAATCTATTCAGTGCCACATTTTTTGCATTTTTGTGCTTCGTGTTGGTGATTTTGTTTAAATGGCTCCCAAGCATTGTAGGGCTGACGCACTGTCTGATGTTCCTAAGTATAAGAAGGATATGCTATATATTATGGAGAAAATACATGTGATAGAGAAGCTTTGTTCAGGCATGTTATAGTGCTGTTGGCCATGAGTTCAATGCTAATTAATCAATAATATACATTAAATAAAGTGTCTTTAGATTGAAGCACACATAAAACAAGGTTATTGTATTGATTAATTGACAAAAATGTGATCAGTTGCTCACAGGAACCTACCCTGTATATCCCCTATGAGCAGGGGTTTAGTATTCACTAGTTTAGTGTTGGTGGTGACTTTATAGAACATAACTACCGTGATTAACCAGAACTTACTATTTATCCAAACCCATCACCAAGTCCTACAGATTCTACTGCCAGAGCATAACTCAAATCCATTAACTTCTCTTCGTGACCTGTGCTGTCATCCTAGGTGATGATCTCTTGCCTCTATTAAGTTTCCCTACTTCCAATTCATTCTCAAAGAGGTCAAAGTGACTCTCAACATAGGTTCTATGTTAGTCCCTCACTTAAACCATTTAATGACTTTCTTTTCTTTTTCTTTTTTTTCTTTTGAGATGGAGTCTTGCTCTGTCACCCAGGCTGGAGTGCAGTGGTGCGATCTTAGCTCACTGCAACCTCTGCCTCCCAGGTTCAAGCAATTCTCCTGCCTCAGCCTCCCGAGTAGCTGGAATACAGGCATGTGCCACCACGCCCAGCTTATTTTTGTATTTTTAGTAGAGATGGGGTTTCACCATGTTGGCCAGGCTGGTCTTGAACTCCTGACCTCAAGTGATCCACCCGCCTCAGCCTCCCAAAGTGCTGAGATTATAGGTGTGAGCCACCACACCTGGCTCAACTCAATGATTTTTCGAATGCACTTCAGATTAAATCTAAAATCCTTAACAGGCCCATACTACTACTGTGATACCCTGATGACCTCTCCTGCTTCATCTCAGCACCAAAGTCAAGGACTTTTCTGCCTCAGGGATTTCAAACACGCAGTTCTCTGCCTCCTCTCTGCTCTTTTCTTGCCTAAAGTCTACTCAATTGACAGGTCTAGGTTTAAATGTAACTTCCTCAGAGAGGAAACCCTTTAATCCAAATGCAGGCCCTCTATCATGTGTGTTTGTAGCACCCTCTACTTTTCCCTCATAATGTCACCTATTTATTATTTATTATAATATTTGGTTCTCCAATAGACTATAAGTCCATGAGGGCAGAACTACACCTTTTTAATTTGCAGTGTTCTAGTGAAAACACTAGAATAGTGTTGAGTATATAATTGAGGTTTGATAGGTATTTTCTAACTAAATAAATGAATGCATGAACCTGACTGTCCCATTATATCTTATTAACAATACCTTGAAACAACTTAGAATGACTATTTGCTTCCAATGTTTGGAAGGAATGAAACACAGATTTGAATATGGCAGTGATATGTTATTATATAAGTGAACCTTAATTATAATCAAAACATGGTTTCAGGTGCTACTTCGATAAGTTTCTGCCCCCACCTCCCACTCCAGTATAATATATGTACTTACTGTAACAATTAGCCAAGACTATTCACGAAGCAAAGAACATTACTGAGCAAACAGCATCAGAGATCATACTAAATAAACAAACCACCAAATGGACTGCTCTATAATGAGGTTAAGCTTTGCACAGTTCCAAAAATATTGAAGTTCTAGTATAATACTTTGTATCAGCCCTATAAAGTTATTGTACTTTATCACAGTGTAAAGAATGGGCAAAAAAGGAAGAAGCTTTTACTTCATTTAATCATAGTTTTAAATGAAGTTTAATTTTTTTTCCATTTAAATAGTAATTTCTTTTCCTTTCCCTGTATTCATTCTCCAGAAAACTCAAATCAGCATTGAGCAAATGTTACTAATTTTTACATTAACTCTGCAGATTTTTCTGGAAATATGGGGGAAATACACTATTTTAATCATCAAGATCTAAGTTCTTCTATTTTTTTTTTTTTTTCTTTTTCTGAGACAGAGTTTTGCTCTATTGCCCAGGCTAGAGTACAGTGGTACAATCATGGCTCACTGCAGGTCCTTGCAGGCTCAAGCAATCCTCCCACCTCAGCCTCCCAGGTAGCTGTGAATACAGCCACACACCACTACACCCAGCTAATTTTTTTATTTTTTGTAGAGATGGAGTCTCACCATGTTGACAGGTTGGTCTCCAACTCCTGGGCTCAAGAAATCCTCCCACCTTGGCCTCCAAACTGCTGGGATTACAGGTGTGAGCCACCACACCTGGCCAAGATCTAAGTTCTTCTTAATTTTTCTCCTCTGAAGAGAAAGTTCAAGTTCTAAACCTTTAGTTATTTCTAATATAATTCTTCCACAGCCTCCCATAATATCCTGAAATTGTCATCCTTTCTGTGAGACGATAAAGTCTTCTCTAATTTGAAAGCAAAGAAAAAAGTCTAATTTCATTTTTTTAGCTCTACACAATTATTTTAACATTACATGGGAAAGAATTTTCAAGCAAATATAAATTCAAACACGAATCAACTTTGGTTTCCTGTGCATATAACAAATCATCTCATAACATTTTTTGTAACAATTATTTTCTGATATTTAGAAGCCTCTCCATCACAGGAAATAAAACACTGACATCCAACCTGTGTTTTAACAGACTAGATAACATCTTGTTTGCCTTTTATCTACTTACTCTTTTTGAATTACCAATTTTAATACATGTACAAAGAATTGACAACACTCAGAGTACCTGGAAAATATTTTACTTTTTTGCAAACACTAAATCTAAAAGACCATTATAAAGCTCTAGGCCCTGTGATTTGCTGCTCCTCTTAACTGTTCATATCACTCTTAATGGCCCACAGTCTGGCCATGTATTTTATTCATCTGTTAGATACGAGTTCTAAATTTCTCTTCAAAGAATCACTATGTCAGTACGTTCAACTCTTTGCCTTCTACTTTTAAACTTAACTTCTTCGTAAAGCACCTTTTCCGATTACCCTCTCCACCCTGACTCATTCTGATTACCTACTCCACCCTGACTCATTCCGATTACCTGCTCCACCCTAATTCCAATTACTTGCTCCACCCTGATTCATTCAGATTACCTGCTCATTCTCCACCCT
This sequence comes from Pongo abelii, assembly GCF_028885655.2. Taxonomy (NCBI): domain Eukaryota; kingdom Metazoa; phylum Chordata; class Mammalia; order Primates; family Hominidae; genus Pongo; species Pongo abelii. The sequence goes on along the minus strand of NC_071990.2, from coordinate 88,213,821 downwards.
GACTCATTCCGATTTCCTGCTCTGCCATAACCATTTTTCCTGCCAAACCACTCACCCCGTTACTCTCTTTAAATTAGCCAATCGGAATTAGTTTAGCCTGTGCGGTCTAACCCTAGCCAATAGGGGAATGACACAGCAGCAGGGGCCATGTGCATCAGGAATAAGATCCCCTTTTCCTCCCTTGTCCAAGTGTGTGCTCAGCACTGCTCCGACTGTGAGGGTGTACCCTTCTATAGAAGGAAACTGCCTTGCTGGGAAGAAAAAAAGAAAATTTTATATTCGAGTGCTATTTCTTTTGCAGCACCAAAACTTTATAACAATTTGGGGGCTCGTCTGGGATTACATTCCCCTCCAGAGGCGGTCTCCGGTTCTCTCTTGTGAGGAGGTGCACCCGCCCCCTTGTGGCGGCCTCAGGGGTGAGAAATCAAGACCCACCCAGTGCAAGGAATAACCCGAGCTCTCAGCAACACGGCAAGAAGCCAAACCGGCCAGCAACCTGGGGTAAAGGATCCTCACATACCACAGCAATGACTGTGCACAGACCAATGAAGGAGAAACCACAGGAGCCAGTAAAGTACTTCCTTGGTGGTCAAAGTCTGGAGGGCTGAATGTGTGTGTGCATGAATGATCACAGACAACCCTGCTTGTGGTGTTGTGTGGATGGTGACAAGTCCTACTGCTGGACGGAGTGAGTGCGTCCTCTCTGCGGTTCCGTAGCTACCTCATATGGCTTAGGGCGGATCCTGCTGTGAGATTTATACCAGCACGCCAACACTAAGAAGGGCCTAATTCTCCCTTGGGGGAGCAGCCAGAGAGGACAACATGAGTGGGAAGTGTGCAAGGGACCTTCAGAGGGGCAAAGGAAGGAAACAGGTCAACCTCCCAGGGCAGACAAGGCAAGACACCCTGGTTTGAGGGGTTGAGACTTCCAGAGCAGGCAAGGAAAGACATCCCTGGTTTGAGGGGTTGAGCCTTCCACAGCAGGCAAGGCAAGACATCCCTGGTTTGAGGGGTTGAGTCTTCCAGGACAGGCGAGGGAAGACACCCCTGGTTTGATGGGTTGAGCCTTCCGCTAATTTCAGGGGCTGAACCTCAAAGAACTGAGAAATCCCCATTACAGGGGGTTGAACCTCAAAAAGAGGTGAAAAATAACCATGGGGGTGCATTGAACCTCAAAGAGGTGAAAAATCCCCATTATGGGGGGCTGAACCTCACACAAACCTCCAGTAGTAAGAAAAAGATTCAGAACTCCCCTTTCCCTTCTTCTCAGGGGAAAATCTAAACTCCACTCCCACTGGTCGCTCCCCTAGGGGAAGGAGGAGAGGGAAGAACAGCAGCATAAGCGGCTGGCAGAGGCAGGGAAAGACCAGCAGAGAGGAAAGAGAAACTGGGAGAGGAAGTCAGAGAGAGAGAGAGAAAGAGAAAGAGACAGAGTCAGAGAGCGAGAAAAAGAGAGAGAGAGAGAGAGAGAGAAGTAATAAAAACAAGTGTACCCTATTCCTTTAAAAGCTAGGGTAAATTTAAAACCTATAATTGATAATTGAAGGTCTTTTCCGTGACTCTATAACACTCCAATACCACCTTGTTGTCAGTGTAAACAAGGGCATAGCCTGAAAGCACTGAGATCACCCGTAGCCTTCCTATCAAAAATCCTTAACCCAGTAACCTGCGGATGACCCAAATGCATTCAGTCTGTACCGGCAACTGCTTTGCTAACAGAAGAAAGTAGAAAAATAACTTTTAGAGGAAACCTCATTGTGAGCACATCTCACCAGTTCAGAACTATCCTAAGGCAAAAAGGTAGTTTACTAACTCAAAAATATTAAAGTATGGGACTATTCTGTTAGAAAAAGATGATTTAACATTAACCACTGATAATTCCCTTAACCCAGCAGGTTTCCTAACAGGGGATCTAAATCTTAATTAATTACCATACAAAGGTCCGACCAGACCTAGAAGGAACTCCCTTCAGGACAGGACGATAGATGGTTCCTCCCGCATGACTGAGGGAAAAAGCCACAATGGGTATTCAGTAAGTGATAGGGAAACTCTTATAGAAGTAGAGTTAGGAAAATTGCCTAATAGTTGGTAAGCTGTTTGCACTCAGCTAAGCCTTAAAGTACTTACAGAATCAGGAAGGAGTGGTCTATACCAATTCTAAGTTAATTTAAACTAAACAGTCTTATTAATAGCAAAGGATAATTGAAATCCCAAACTTATTAGGTTTTCAACAAAGGTAAAGTTTGCTAAAAGTTAGCAGTGTAATATGTATTATCCTAACTTCTAATCTTGTGGCCTTAGGCAGTCTAGTCCACAGACCTGAAGGAAGTTTGCTTTGGAAAAGAATGGTTATCATCTTGGGGGGAAAAAAAGGAGAGGGGGAGAATTTATATAAAAAGAGTGTTATATGGTAAATTATTATCCCAAAATAAATTAACTGGTTGTTTAAAGAAAGTGATGTTTACAGGAAGTCAGAAAATTGAGGCCTGTCGAAGATTGTGAAAGTCGTGAAAAATGCTATAAAAGGGAATTTATGCAAGAAATGTATAATTTAAAAGTAATTAGGCCTCCTGAATGTAAAACTATTGAAGAAACAGTTTATGTGCAAGGTGTATAAGGAAAGTAAAATATACTTTTGGTAAAAGGATAATAAGGAGGCATAGAATGTGGATTTTTACCTACATTAAAAGGTAAAAAAAAAAATTTGTTTTGAGGGTTTAAGCAAGTTTTAAAATGTTAATTGTAAAGGAAATTGTGTGTGTAACCATATTGGCTAAAGTTAAAGGGGTATCATCCAGTTTTTCTGTGAACTGGACATTAAAATAAAAGCACAATGGGTTATTCTTAAAACACTTACCTGGCTCTAACAAAATTTTATAAAAGGTTAAAAAGAGTCTATGGAAATCTTACCTTACGGTCAGACATGAAAATCGGATAAATATGTCTACAGGGTTTTATTAAAATTGAGTTTAATATTAATAATACACTAATATAAAGGTGAAATTTAGCTTATCTGGTATAATCATACAGGAAGCATTGTCAAATATAAAATGGTGTTTGGCTTTCTTTGGTCTAAAAACTAATAAAAATAGGTGCTAAAGGAAATTTCTCAGGAAGAAGGCACTAAGGACTATAAAGTCCACTGCTGGTGTCCCCCAGTTTTTTTTTTTTTTTTTTTGAGTCAGAGTTTCACTCTTGTTGCCCAGGCTAGAGTGCAATGGTGTGATCTCGGCTCACCGCAACCTCTGCCTCCCAGGTTCAAGCGATTCTCCTGCCTCAGCCTCCAGAGTAGCTGGGATTACAGGCATGTGCCACCAAGCCTGGCTAATTTTGTATTTTTTAGTAGAGACAAGGTTTCTCCATGTTGGCCAGGCTGGTCTCAAAACTCCCGACCTCAAGTGATCCGCCCGCCTCGGCCTCCCAAACTGCTGGGATTACAGGCGTGAGCCACTGCGCCCAGCCTGGTGTCCCCAAATTTAAAACAAAAGATCAGTTTCTCATAAATTATATACTTGGTTTATCTTCCACTTTCCTTTCCCTCAAAACTAAAAGTCTTTTAGCACAGGTACCACCCCTAGAATTTCTGGTAAACGAGCACTAGCCTGGGGATCACACTCTCATCAAAGGGTGGAAAGAAGGAAAACTCAAGCCAGCCTGGGAAGGACCCTACCTTGTGCTGCTAACCACCAAGACTATGGTTCGTACCACAGAAGCGGGATGGACACATCACACCCGAGTCAAGCAAGCACCATTATCATCAGAATCATGGACTATTGTTCCTGGATCAAGCCCCAACAAATTAAAGCTAAGAAAAGCTTAGTCTATCTTTTCCTTTCCTTTCCTAACACAGTGCCTATATCCATTACTATTCCTACCACTAGCAACTCTAACCCCACTTTAGAGCGTTTCTATGGTTTAGGAGCAGAGGTCACTGGAAAGGATCCTATAGGCGTCTTTAAGATGCGCTTTGTTCTCCCTGCTCTACCTCCTACAACTGCCCATTTCACAAACCTACAAAATAAAACTATGCCTCGCCTCATGCCAAATGACAAAAGCAAGGTCTCAGTAGTAGAAATAGGAGACCTAAGGCAAACCATAGCCATTGAAACAGGTTATAAAGATGTAAATGCCTGGTTAAAATGGATTAAATATTCTATTCACACTTTAAACAAAAGTAACTGTTACGCTTGTGCGCACGATAGGCCAGAGGCCCAGGTTGTTCCCTTTCCACTGGGATGGTCCTCAAATCAAGTGGACATGGAGTGCATGGTAGCTTTTTCAAGATTCTACCGCCTGGAATAACAAATTGTGCTAAGCTCTTTCTCTGCTATTTCCTGAAGTCCAACACCCTGCAGGTCAGCCCCCAAGGGCCATCCAGCCTCCATCTTCCAAAACCAATTTTACCTCGTGTCTCCAACAACAAGGGGAAAAATTTGGCATTTCTTGGAGACTTAACAGGATGCAGTGAAGTTAGGCACTTCCAAGAGGTGACCTGTCAATCTGCCCTTATTCATCCCTGAGCGGATTGTATGGTGGTATTATGGAAGATCTTTACTGGACACTCTGCCAAATAATTAGAGCAGTACTTATGCTCTAGTTCAATTGGCTATCCCTTTCACTCTGGTATTTCATCAACCCAAGGAAGGAAAAATAAGACATCGTAAAGCAAGAGAAGCTCCTTATGGGTCTTTCAACTCTCATGTCTATTTAGATACAATTGGAATCCCACAGGGAATACCAGATCAATTTAAAGCCCGAAATCAAATAGCTGCAGGATTTGAGTCAATATTTTGGTGGGTGACAATTAACATAGATTGGATAAACTACACCTATTACAACCAACAGCAATTTATTAACTACACTAGAGATGCTGTTAAAGCAATAGCTGAGCAATTAGGGACTAACTGCCAGATGGCTTGGGAAGATAGGATAGCCTTGGACATGATATTAGCAGAAAGAGGAGGAGTTTGCATCATGATTAAAACTGAATGTTGTACCTTCATCCCAAACAACACTGCCCCTAATGGAAGTATAACAAAGGCATTGCAAGGTCTGACTGCTCTGTCCAATGAGTTAGCCAGCAACTCAGGGGTAAATGACCCCTTTACAGGATGGCTATAAAAGTGGTTCGGTAAATGTAAAGGAATAACAGCCTCAATTCTTATTTCCCTCACAGCTGTAATGGGTGTACTTATTCTTGTTGGGTGCTGTGTCATACCATGCATCTGTGGGTTGGTGCAGAGTAAGTGCTCATAGAAATGGCACTTACTAAAACCTCCCTTAACTATCCTCCACCTTATCTAGAGAAGCTTCTTCTTTTGGAAAATCGAGCAGAACCAAGCCAAGGCATGTTAAGGAAGTTTGAAGAGCAAGAGCTGTAAGGAAAATGCAAGAGGAGGGGACCGTTAGATACGAGTTCTGAATTTCTCTTCAAAGAATCAATATGTCAGTATGTTCAATTCTTTGCCTTCTACTTTTAAACTTAACTTCCTCGTAAAGCAACCTTTTCTGATTACCCTCTCCACCCTGACTCATTCTGACTACCCGCTCATTCTCCACCCTGACTCATTCTGACTACCCGCTCATTCTCCACCCTGACTCATTCCGATTTCCTGCTCTGCCACAACCATTTTTCCCGCCAAACCACTCATCCCATCACTCTCTTTAAATTAGCCAATTGGAATTAGTTTAGCCCGTGCAGTCTAACCCTAGCCAACAGGGGAACGACACAGCCGCAGAGGCCACATGCGTCAGGAATAAGTCCCCTTTTCCTCCCTTGTCCAGGTGTGCGCTCACCATTGCTCCATCTGTGAGGGCACACCCTTCTATAGAAGGAAAACTGCCTTGCTGAAAAGAAAAAAAGAAAATTTTGTATTCGAGTGCTGTTTTTTTTTTTTGTGGCACTGAAACTTTATTTATAACACATCTTTTTCATATTTGAACTACTTCAAGTGGATTAGTATAAGCCTCTTCAAGATCTAGAACCAATTTTCAACACTTTCACTGGGTATCTTTCCCAAAATGATAGCCATGCTTGCAGTTGCATTATCAACTGTCTCATCACACATTGCTGAAGCTGAAGCAATCACAATGTCTTGTAACATTTCAATATTTAAATGTAATGTCTGTTTCTACATAAAAGCCTACATACAACACTATTCCTCCCTGCTTCCCTTCACTCATCAACACACATCTTGAAACCTGTATGACTTCTTAACTGGCCCAATGACTCAAATAGGTTCCCATCTCATAAATCTTTCCCCTGGTAATTTACCTATTAGATTGTATTTAATTTTCAGCACCCCATATTATTTTCTCAAATTAAAAAAATGAACAAACTGAAGCTTAAAGAGGTTACAAGTGTGTATGCAGCCACAATCTCAGTCTAGGATTAAAATTAGGTCTATCTCCTCCAATGCCCCTAATTCTTAACCCTCTCTTATACCACATCCTTAGCTAAACAATTCTTGCATGATGTTTCTGATTCAAAGCCCGGTGCTGCCACATATTAACAGTGTAATCTTAAGGAACCTCAGATGCTGTGACAATAAAACAGGGGTAAGGTACTTACCTTGAAAATGTGGAAGGACTAAATGAGAAAACACAAAAAACACATAGCACAGTGCCTAGCACTTAACATAGGAAACACTCAAGAAATGTTATTATTATTATATTCATCCAAAACACAAGTCAATAATTGTTCTCTGTAAGGGCCAAACAGTAAATATTTTAGGCTTTGCAAACCAGTCAGTCTGCATTACACCAAAACCAGGGAGCAAGCTGGATTTGGCCCATGGGACATAGTTTGCCAACTCCTATTCTACAGCAGCGTTCTTCAACCTCAGCAGTACTGACATTTGGGGCTGGATAAATCTTTGTTGTGAGGCTGTCATGGGGATTGCAAGATGTTTAGCAGCATCCTTGGTCTCCACCCACTAGATGCCAGTAGCATCTCTCAAGTTGTGACAAGTAAAAAACCTTCTTGGGGGCAAAATCACCCCTAGTTGAGAAACACTGGCCCAGAGCAATTAAACATATAAAGATGTAGCTTGAATTTTCTAACAAATACCCTCACCAGGTAGAAAAATAATTTAACGCACTATATTTATACTCACTTAGCTAAAATTCCCACACTTAGCAATAACTTTATAACTTCTGTGATACACACGGCTGTGGTTGAAAAGTAGAGTTCTTTGTCTGATGTCCTTGTGTATCTTAAAGCTATGGTATAGGCTGCAGCCATCAGGGTCATCACTGCCAAGCAGTATAACTTGAATAATAAAGTGACATTGTCTGGAAAATACGTGCAACAAAGACATTACTTAGTAGACAATATATGTATATATAAGTTAATAAACTAGTTATAGCCCAAAAATACCTTCCAATTCCAAGCACAAAATATTTTCTAAAACTCATGTTTAAAAATTTTTTTCAAAACAATGTTTGCCAATTACATGAGCGTGTACACACCCACACACACACACACACAAACACAGCTGACTTTAAACATCAGCCAATTAGGCATAAGTTTTGTTCCTGGGGAGTGTCCCAATTGCAAGACTATGTAGCATACTGATTCTAGTTCAGGATGTTATAAATTACATTATATATATATTGTTGGTGGTGGTGGTGAGTTTTTTTGGAGACAGGGTCTCACTCTGTCCCCCAGGTTGGAGTACAGTGGCGTGATCTCAGCTCACTGCAACCTCCGCCTCCCAGGTTCAAGCAATTCTCGTGCCTCAGCCTCTCCGGACTATAGGCATGCACTACCATGGCCAGGCAATTTTTTGCATTTTTAGTAGAGATGGGGTTTCCCCATGTTGGCCAGGCTGGTCTCTAACTCCTGACCTCAAGTGATCCGCCCGCCTCCGCCTCCTGAAGTGCTGGAATTACAGGTGCGAGCCACCATGCCAGACATATATTTTAGGACAGGGTCTCACTCTGTCACCCAGGCTGGAGTGCAGTGGCATGATCTTGATGTGATCTCAGCTCACTGCAAACTCCACCTCCCGGGTTCAAGCAATTCTCCCGCCTTAGCCTCCTGAGCAGCTGGGATTACAGGCACCCGCCACTACGCCCAGCTAATTTTTGTATTTTTAGTAGGGAAGAGGTTTCACCATGTTGGCCAGGCTGGTCTCGAACTCCTGACCTCAGGTGATCCACCCACCTCGGCCTCCCAAAGGGCTGGGATTACAGGCATTAGCCACCACGCCTGGCCCCAGCACATATTTTAAATATTTTTATGATTACAAACTTGTGGATGCAAAGCATGAAACCAACTGCAGCAATGTATATTCTAGATTTAAAGGCAGCAGAAAGAAAATAATAATTGAGAAATGAGTGGGGCTTAATATAAAACTTTTTCACAATAGGAACTTACATCTAGCCACTCATTTCATTGCATTATACAAAACAATAATTCATAACACAGGAAAAGAATATTAAGAACACAGCTCTATAAAACTAGAAACGCAGGAAACATATAAATACTCAATTCAAGAATTGCCTGCAAGTATATCTGAGCAGCAGCCATCTCTCAGGCACCAGAGCCTGTCCAAGACCTTTGGTAAAACCGTAAGCAGTGGGTACCAAGTCTCCCTCATACTTCCTTATTCCCAGACCTGCTCGGGTACTGCCATCACCCAAGGATCAAACTATTTCTACTTTCCTTACCCACCTCCCACCTATTGTCCCCCAGTTCCCCTTAATCTTCATTCAAATCTTTAGGCTCAAGGTTAAACAGGGATCAGCAAATTTTTCTGTAAAGGGCCAGAAACAAATATTTTAGGCTTTCCAGAGCCATACTTTGACAACTCCAGGTTAAGAACCAGAAGGACACCAGGTGACTCCAGCCTGCTACTTTAACTACATTATATGCTGAGTACGATTTTGTTCACTGCTTTGGGAGCCTAATCACAATTCAAAGACTGTTTTCATAGGGAAATAAAACAGGAGTTTCAAACAGATTATCTTTAGATACAGTATGGTTGGAACTTACAAGGAAACAGGTTCTTCAATATAAACATTTTCCCGAGTGAATTAAAGAATATTTTCTGAATTGTAGGCAAGTTTTTAAGATCATTTCAGGTTTTAAATAAAAAGTAAAACAGAAGAAATAGTTTTTAACTGCTTAAACTTTCTTTCCAAAAGATCTGAGGAGCCAAAAATCAGTATTTATATAAAAGGAAGTGAAGGAGACCACTATGATACTCCTTTTGTTCTAAGACTTTCCTACACAAGGGAAAAAATATGACTTCAAAAATAAACAGCAATAACCTTTAATCAGTAGAAGAGAAGGCACTTCCCATCTTCTAGATAAAGGGTGAACAAACTATATATGTCGCTAGTTTACATGAGGCCTGTGAACTCATGATGGTTTTACATTTTTAAATGGCTGATAAAAAATGTAATAACATCGTGTGATACGTGAAAATTGCATGAAATTCAAATTTTAGTGTCCATGAATAGTTTTATTAGAACATAGCCATGCTCATTTGTTTCTAAATTATCCAGGCTACTTTTTTTCCCTACAACAGCAGATCTGAGTAGTTATGACAAGAGACTATCCAGCCCTTCACAGGAAAAGTTTGCCATCTCATGTCCTAGATTATCAACACTTTCATAAATAAGAGAAGTTAGGGCTGATAAACTAAAAAGTACTTTATTTTAGCTATTGTACAGGTTCCTGATTCCAAAAACAACATAGTGAATATTTAAACACTAAACCAAATATTGATAGCCTACAAACATATTCTGACTTGTAATAGTGTCATTAACTTGAAAAAATACCTTTTTGCATAGTGATTATATGGGAATATATATTATATTCTTGAAAATAACTACTGATCTAAGTGGAAGGGTAATCAAGTAAGTTTAGGTATGTGCAAAACAAATTGGGCTTTGACATGGAATACCAGTTTTAAACGTATTCCAACTTTTAAATACTAAATGTTTTTAAGTACGATTTTCTCTGGCAGTTTAACATCAGACCGAACTATTTCTTGTTCACTCCATTCACCAATTCTCCAGTATAAAACTTCAGTTATTAGCTATTTCAATTATTTCAGGGTAATATCAAAAGTCCATATGTAATCACTTCAAATTGGGCAAATAATTCAAATCACACCCAATGCCAGTAACTATAAACCTAGCCCACAACTCAACTGGCAGCCACATTTTAACCCTGCATTGTTCCCTGCTTTTCACGAAGTTCTGTTAGCTCCCACATAGTGTTTGTGTGGAAATGTCCCCCAAAAGAAACTTACAGTTTAAAATGTTTTTTTCAGTTATGTTTTACTATAGTTTATGGGGACATTATTTGTAATACCTAAGAACTTAGAAATTCAGGAAGTCTCAGATAAATCTTTTGTGGATATTCGGAAACTATGGAAACTGTAATTTTGTTAGGATTACAATCAAGGCTCAACAAGTATGTATTGGCAATAAGCCTAAACCTTTACATTGTTGCAGCTATTTCAAGTAATGATTTGACTTCTGTAATTTATAAGTTTTCGTTCGGATCAATTTTGCTATCCCCATTCCATTTTAGTTATCAAAACAATTCTATTTCTGTTTCCTTTATTTCCTGTGTTGCTACAAAAAAAGGTTTTTAAGATTGGACTTATTTGAAATGAAACAGAAAGAAGACATAAGAGAAGCATATGCAACTAAAGATAATGCCCCTGGGCAGGGCCTGATGATAAACATGGAACCCGCAACAGGGAAAATATCTTGACACCCACGCAAGAAGATATTCCTTAGGTATTCGTTCAATATTTATTCAAGGGTGAAGCCAAGTGCTCTGTGGAGGACGGGTGGAGCAAGAATCCGGGTGTTGCCCAACTTCTCCTAGTTAATGCACCACAGTCAAAGAATCCACCTCTGGTCCCAACTTACACACACTGCTCAGCAAAAAGTGGTGCGGAGTCAATTAGACTCGCTCTCCTTAAATGTCAATTAGTCAACAAATACGCCTTCACCCGAATGTGCCATCCCTTAGGAGGAGGGAGGTGGATCTCAGCTTCCACCCCAAATATCAGAGTGTTCCTTCCAACTGCATACAGTATTCTCTATAATTACACACAGCATACAGGTGGGAACTGTTAACGACTGTTATCTTCCTTTCGTTACGATTTCAGTGCTGTTTTGACGCCCTAGTGATGTCTTTAGTGGTTGTTGCACGGCCCAGCCGCCGCGTGGGATCTGCGCCCGGAGCCTGCCTTTAAGCCTCTGAGCATCCACAGGGCAGGAGGCGCAGAGGAGACCGGAGCCGCGGGGCCAGGGCCAAGAACTGTTCTGCCTTGCTGGGTAATGCGGTCCAGCCCCGGACCCACGCCCTGGCCCCTCTCCGGGTCCGCCGCAGCCCCGGCCTGTCAGAATTCGGTTCCCATTCACTCCCAGCTAGTGGAGGTCAGTGCGGTCTCTGACTGCCGACCTGCCCAGCGCGGAGTCAGCCGCGGAGACTGCAGCCGCAGCGGGAGGCCGGCTGCCCTGACTGCCGGGAGCGGCTCCACGCAAACTCCTGACGCCTCAGCCTGGCCCCAGAGGCAGTGGGCAACCAGGGTGCTTCGCTGCCCGACAGGGGCTGACCAGCGCAGATACTCGCCCGCCGCCGCCCCCAGCGGACTCCCCACTCCCAGCAGCCCCAGTTCTCACCTCTCGGGGCAGCCATGGTTCCCCGACAGCCCCGCGCGGAACTGACGCCCGCCCCCTCCGCGCCCCCGCGCAGGACACCGGGGACCGCCCCTTGTGGTCATAGAGACGAAGCCGCTCGGCCTAGAGCGCCTCGCCGGCCTCCCGGTCGGCCACGCACTAAAACTGGGCTCAGGAATCCAAGCGACACCCCAAAATGGGGAGAACGCGGATCGAAGGGCGGCCTTCCCTGCCGCGTCCTAGGTGACAGGTGTGTGAAATTCGGTTGGGAAGGTGGTCCTGTAAACTGCGGCTCCCCGCCGGCTAAGGAAGTTGAGTGAAGAGAGCGTTGCCTTCTGGGAATCGTAGTCCTCACAAAGGTGTGAGTAGGCAGCAAATAAGGATTTGAGTTTAGCCTTGGGGATTCACTCCTGTCAAAGCTGTTAGAGAAGCTCCCAGAACTCGTAAAGTAACAGAAACTACTTGCGGCAACATTTGTAACTTCCACCTAGCTCATTATCTTCCACTGTTACCTTGCGTTCTAGATAAGTTATAATTTATGCTACATATTTTTTTTCTTTTTATTATTATTATTATTATTATTATTATTATACTTTAGGCTCTATGGTACATGTGCGCAACGTGCAGGTAAGTTACATATGTATACATGTGCCATGCTGGTGTGCTGCACCCACCAACTCGTCATCTAGCATTAGGTATATCTCCCAATGCCATCCCTCCCCCCTCCCCCCACCCCACAACAGTCCCAGAAGTGTGATGTTCCCCTTCCTGTGTCCGTGTGTTCTCATTGTTCAATTCCCACCTATGAGTGAGAATATGCAGTGTTTGGTTTTTTGTTCTTGCGATAGTTTACTGAGAATGATGATTTCCAATTTCATCCATGTCCCTACAAAGGACGTGAACTCATCATTTTTTATGGCTGCATAGTATTCCATGGTGTATATGTGCCACATTTTCTTAATCCAGTCTATCATTGTTGGACATTTGGGTTGGTTCCAAGTCTTTGCTATTGTGAATAATGCCGCAATAAACATACGTGTGCATGTGTCTTTATAGCAGCATGATTTATAGTCCTTTGGGTATATACCCAGTAATGGGATGGCTGGGTCAAATGGAATTTCTAGTTCTAGATCCCTGAGGAATCGCCACACTGACTTCCACAAGGGTTGAACTAGTTTACAGTCCCACCAGCAGTGTAAAAGTGTTCCTATTTCTCCACATCCTCTCCAGCACCTGTTGTTTCCTGACTTTTTAATGATTGCCATTCTAACTGGTCTGAGATGGTATCTCATTGTGGTTTTGATTTCCATTTCTCTGATGGCCAGTGATGGTGAGCATTTTTTCATGTGTTTTTTGGCTGCATAAATGTCTTCTTTTGAGAAGTGTCTGTTCATGTCCTTTGCCCACTTTTTGATGGGGTTGTTTGTTTTTTTCTTGTAAATTTGTTGGAGTTCATTGTAGATTCTGGATATTAGCCCTTTGTCAGATGAGTAGGTTGCGAAAATTTTCTCCCATTTTGTAGGTTGCCTGTTCACTCTGATGGTAGTTTCCTTTGCTGTGCAGAAGCTCTTTAGTTTAATTAGATCCCATTTGTCAATTTTGGCTTTTGTTGCCATTGCTTTTGGTGTTTTAGACATGAAGTCCTTGCCCACGCCTATGTCCTGAATGCTATTGCCTAGGTTTTCTTCTAGGGTTTTTATGGTTTTAGGTCTAACATTTAAGTCTTTAATCCATCTTGAATTGATTTTTGTATAAGGTGTAAGGAAGGGATCCAGTTTCAGCTTTCTACATATGGCTAGCCAGTTTTCCCAGCACCATTTATTAAATAGGGAATCCTTTCCCCATTTCTTGTTTTTGTCAGGTTTGTCAAAGATCAGATAGTTATAGATATGTGGCATTATTTCTGATGGCGCTAGCAAGATTAATAAAGAAAAAAAGAGAGAAGAATCAAATAGATGCAATAAAAAATGATAAAGGGGATCTCACCACCAATCCCACAGAAATACAAACTACCATCAGAGAATATTACAAACACCTCTACGCAAATAAACTAGAAAATCTAGAAGAAATGGATAAATTCCTCAACACATACACCCTCCCAAGACTAAACCAGGAAGAAGTTGAATCTCTGAATAGACCAATAACAGGCTCTAAAATTGTGGCAATAATCAATAGCTTACCAACCAAAAAAAGTCCAGGACCAGATGGGTTCACAGCCGAATTCTACCAGAGGTACAAGGAGGAGCTGGTACCATTCCTTCTGAAACTATTCCAATCAATAGAAAAAGAGGGAATCCTCCCTAACTCATTTTATGAGGCCAGCATCATCCTGATACCAAAGCCTGGCAGAGACACAACAAAAAAAGAGAATTTTAGAGCAATATCCTTGATGAACATTGATGCAAAAATCCTCAATAAAATACTGGCAAACCGAATCCAGCAGCACATCAAAAAGCTTATCCACCATGATCAAGTGGGCTTCATCCCTGGGATGCAAGGCTGGTTCAATATACGCAAATCAATAAATGTAATCCAGCATATAAACAGAACCAAAGTCAAAAACCACATGAGTATCTCAATAGATGCAGAAAAGGCCTTTGACAAAATTCAACAACCCTTCATGCTAAAAACTCTCAATAAATTAGGTATTGATGGGTCGTATCTCAAAATAATAAGAGCTATTTATGACAAACCCACAGCCAATATCATACTGAATGGGCAAAAACTGGAAGCATTCCCTTTGAAAACTGGCACAAGACAGGGATGCCCTCTCTCACCACTTCTATTCAACATAGTGTTGGAAGTTCTGGCCAGGGCAATTAGGCAAGAGAAGGAAATCAAGGGTATTCAATTAGGAAAAGAGGAAGTCAAATTGTCCCTGTTTGCAGATGACATGATAGTATATCTAGAAAACCCCATTGTCTCAGCCCAAAATCTCCTTAAGCTGATAAGCAACTTCAGCAAAGTCTCAGGATACAAAATCAATGTACAAAAATCACAAGCATTCCTATACATCAATAACAGACAGAGAGCCAAATCATGAGTGAACTCCCATTCACAATTGCTTCAAAGAGAAAAAAATACCTAGGAATCCAACTTACAAGGGATGTGAAGGACCTCTTCAAGGAGAACTACAAACCACTGCTCAAGGAAATAAAAGAGGATACAAACAAATGGAAGAAGCATTCCATGCTCATGGGTAGGAAGAATCAATATCATGAAAATAGCCATCCTTCCCAAGGTAATTTACAGATTCAATGCCATCCCCATCAAGTTACCAATGACTTTCTTCACAGAATTGGAAAAAACTACTTTAAAGTTCATATGGAACCAAAAAAGAGCCCACATCGCCAAGTCAATCGTAAGCCAAAAGAACAAAGCTGGAGGCATCACGCTACCTGACTTCAAACTACACTACAAGGCTACAGTAACCAAAACAGCATGGTACTGGTACCAAAACAGAGATATAGATCAATGGAATTTATGCTACATATTGTTAAGAAGTCTTGCGCCTGTTCCATATCGTCAGCATTGTCATTGATTTTATTTACCCAGCCAGACATTCTAACTAATGATCTTCGCACAACAAAAGGGCCTTTAAAAAATCAGATGTATCAGCCGGGCGTGGTGGCTCACGCCTGTAATCCCAGCACTTTGGGAAGTCGAGGCAGAGGGATCACCTAAGGTCAGGAGTTCGAGACCAGCCTGGCCAATATGGCAAAACCCCGTCTTTACTAAAAATACAAAAAATCAGCCGGGCGTGGTGGCACGCACTGGTAATCCCAGCTACTCAGGAGGCCAAAGTGGGAGAATCACTTGAACCCAGGAGATTGCAGTGAGCCAAGATCGCGCCCCTGTACTCCAGCCTGGGCGACACAGTGAGACTTCTTCTCAAAAAAAAAAAAAAAAAGATGTATCAACAGGCATTTTAACCACTATAATCTCCACTTTCACTAGGGGATGTTAATTAGCTATCATAATTGATATTAGAAATAATTCATTGGTGAAATGATGTTCAAGATATGTGGATTGGTTTAAAATAATATGAAAATACCTCAGCACTTACAGGAATAGGGATGCAAGATTCTGAGCTGCCCAGCAGCCCACACCTTCTGCAGCATGTTCTTTCTCCAAAATTGTCCTTTTAGAGGGTTGGTTATATACCATTGTCTTGTTAAATATACATATAGATATATCTGGTCTGTTAACATTATTGGAACATTTTGCATGCCTTATTAGCATCATATTAATATTGGAAGGGGCTCCCAGGAGACCAGAGTTGACTTTGTAGAGGCAGACATTTGATTAATCTCATTTTGTAATAGTGTTGGACTTTTCCTCTACCTGGTAGTTAGTGTGCTCACTGCTGCTAATCTTCCCTTACTGTAATTGATACAGTTTCCACTAGTAGAATTATTCAGTTCTCTACTGTGTATGTACTTATGCATACATTTAAACAGAATATTCATATCTGTACTTGAAATTAATTTTAAAAATTAAAAATAATCCTCTGCTTTGTATGGTTTATCTTGTCCCATTTTGGACTATCATTATAGTGTCAACTTACCTCAATTAAGTATAATTTCTAAATGCTCAATTTGTTCCAAAAGGCCCTTGTAAGCCTGCCTCTGTTTTTAAGTCTGCACCAGCTGTTTTTATTTTTTTTTTTTTTTTTGTCTTTTTTTCTTCTTGTAGAGATTGTGGGTGGGGGCGTCTCACTTTGTTGCCCAGGCTAGTTCTTGAACTCCCCACCTAAAACAATCCTCCCACCTCAGCCCCCCAAAGTTCTGGGATTATAGGTGTGAACCACCACACCTGGCCTGCACTAGCTTTTTGAAGCATGTTTTAATTTCTGGCAACAAGAGGTTTTGTTTTTTCCTGTCCTAGGTGGTAGAATCAACTAGGAATGATCATTCCTTCTGGTGAGGAAGAGCATTTTACACACACACACACACACACACACACACACACACACACACACAGATCCCAGTTAAAGTGGTGGGTCAAATGCTGCTGAGCCATTTTTGTGGCATTTCTGGTTCACATAACATCATGCTGTTGAATCCTACTTTTCTTATACATTTTTATTGCCTCAAAAGACTATTGTACTTCATTGGCATCAACCTTAACTAGATTTTGATGCCTCTTTGTCCTAACCCAGATAGCCCAAGACCAACAGGGACAAACCTGTCAAACTATAGTCTGACAAAGTTGAGCTTACTGATGCCTTCTGATATAAAGTGGATATTTGTCCCTGCCCAGATTGAATTGTAATCCTCAATGTTGGAGGTGGGGCCTGGTGGGAGTTCTGGATCATGAGGACAGAACCCTCATGAATGGCTTGGGGCATCCCCTTAGTGATAAGTGAGCTCTTGCTCTGAGTTCACAGGTGATCTGGTGTTTTAAAAGTCTCTCTCTCTCTTTCTCTCTCTCTCTTCTGCTCTGGCCATGTGATGTGCCTGCTCCCACTTCGCCTTCCGCCATGAGTAAAAGCTACCTGAGGCCTACCCAGAAGCATATGCCAGCGCTGTGTTTCCTGTACAGCCTGCAGAATCATGAGCCAATTAAACCTATTTTCTTATACATTACTCAGGCTCAGGTATTTCTTTATAGCACTGCAAGAACCACCTAAAACACATTCCAATGAGGGAAACTGAACACCAGAGGTATCTCAGGAAACAAAGAAAAAGATAAATTTATAGAATTTTAGGGAAGGATGGGATTAGGTGAAATTTAAAGGAAGCAGTGTTTGATAAACTCAAAGCAGGACTATATGTATCCAATAGGGACTGTAGAACAGTCTCAGGATCCTGTTTCTTGAAAACTACAAGGTTACCATAGATGTGGAATGTTGTATTCAGGAGCCCCTTAATTGAGGCTGCTTCTTTGTATGAAAATGTTGTAGATCCCCCCAAGCAAAAGTAGGGTGTTTCATTCTTACTGATGTAATTTCAAGCAGCAAGTTTTCCCAGAGTATATGATTTTAGAGAACAAAGTTTTTCAGTGAATTAGAAAGCAAACACTCAAAAGAAGGGCCTTGCTATTATACTTTATAGTGTCAGCATATCCTTAGTTATTTCCCATTAACTTTGCAGCAGGCTTTACCTGGGTTTGTTATCCCGGCTCAATTAATGACCAAGCAGCTATTTACAGTCTTACTCTGAGCTAATTTTTACTCTCTCACTCTGAATTATCCTCAGTCTTCGAGGAAAAAAATATTGATTTAATGTCTTTCTTTCATGTGTGCCTAGTTTTCCTTACAACTCTGGTTAGAGAAAGAAGCAGCAATCCTTAACATGTGAGATACAAGGCCCGGTGCCTGATAAGCTAACCTTACAGTGCTTCAAGCAGCCATTGCTATTGCCACTTGAGTCCCTAATGATTTCTGATTGTCACTAGAAAACTACAGTATTTGCCTCAATCCCCTGCTCTCTTCCATTTCCCGCTCATGTATCAGAGCTACCCTAGTCTCAATGATGTGTATAAAAAGAAGCCCAGTACTGTATCCATTGGTAATAAAGTAAAAGTATGAACCTAATTAAATAAAAAGGCTGTGAGGAAGCAAATACCAAAAGGCTTAAGGAGGTTATAATTGAATTCAAATATGGTAGCTATATAATAGATTATTAAATGTGGTAATGTTTAAAGAATAGTAAACAGTTAACCATAAAGAACATATAGATAAGATATAGATACCAAAATAAAATTGTTTCCCTGACAGTTTAAGCATATTACTTTCATTGTGCTATTAAGCATCCAAAACCTGTTTGCTAAGTTATTGTTTTTATTTATTTATTTTTATTTTTTGAGACAGAGTCTTGCACTGTTGCCTGGGCTGGAGTCTAACGGCACAATCTTGGCTCACTGCAACCTCCGCCTCCAGGGTTCATGCAGTTCTCCTGCCTCAGCTTCCTGAGTAGCTGGGATTACAGGCATACACCACCACACCCAGCTAATTTTTTGTATTTTTATAGGGACGGGGTTTCACTATATTGGCCAAACTGGTCTTGAACTCCTGACTTCCTGATCCACCGCCTCAGCCTCCCAAGTTATTGTTATTTTAAAGCAATTATTTCCTACAGTAGAATATGACTAAAAAGCCAATAATTGTCACATTTTATAATTGATAAAAGGATACAGGGAGATAATGTAAAATTCAATGTCTGGACTAGGAATTAAACATGAGTAATAATCATCTGTATCCAGACATTTCATATTTGAGCTTAAGTATCCCTTGCCTCTCTTTTCTTTTTTCATTACCATAATCCCTCTTTCCTTTTCCTGCCAGTCACTGATGGTTTGTACCTGTTTCTACCATTTTATGCTTGCTTTGCGTCAATGGTATTTCCACTCAAGCCAACTCTATGAAAAGAAAGTTTGACAATTGCCTACTCCATTGATGACTAATCCATCATCCTCTTTTGTTATTCACCATTTTTTGAAAGTCATAATGTGCCAAGCATTATTCTAGGCATTAACTGAGGGCTAGAATACAAAAAGTGCAGAAAAATGGGCAAGGGGGTACAATAGACCTGAAACTTTGGAGAATCTCTATTCTCTTAGCTAATATTGACAAGGCACTTACCAGGTAAATGCTTTTTATGTGTTAGCTCCTTTAATCCTTATGACAACCCAATCAATGAGTTTGGAACTATTATTATCTCATTTTTATGATACAGAAACTGCAGCAGAGAGGTGTTAAGTGGTACAGCTGGTAAGTAGAAGAGCTAGACTTTTCTTCCATGATCACAGAGCTTACTTTACATCTTTTTTCTACTCTTCTGACTGCTACTCTGTCTTATTTTGTCTTCTCTTCCTCCTCATGTAACCCCCATTCCCATGGGGATGACCTCCCAAATTATCTTTGTGCAGCCCAAATTCCTATCACCTCTGCTTTACTATCCTTGTCATCTCTTAAACTCAAATTTTTTAGTGCTGAACATGTTATCTTTTTTGACCAACCAGCTCCCCTTCTCAGTTATCCTTTATCTCCTAGGCTAGAAAGCCTGAGGTCATACTTTGAATTTTTCTTCCTTTTCCTGAGATATTGTATCTTGTCCGCTTAATTTAATCTAGCATTTGCCCCCCAACATCCCCCATCATGCATGCCCCGTTCTTGCAGGAGCTTCCTAGCCATCTCTCCAAAGCGAGTATCCCTCTCCCACAATCGATATTCTACTCAAGAAGCTGCCATGATTTTCTAATGTCCTACCACAGGAAGGCAAAATGTTTCTCTTCTTGGCTTTCAAAGTCCTCCAGAAAGTAAACCAACGAACTCTGTTTATTCAACTTTATTTGCTAGTACTTCCTCAAAAATAATCTCCTTTTCCCTCTTTACCATTTTTCTCCCTCTTCTTTTGCAATAACTACTTTATTGCTGAATTCTATTAGCTCCCGCCTTGACTATTCAAATAATCACTCAACCAATACCCTGCTTCCAGTTTGCCCTTTCATTCCTTCTTTTTTTAATTCATTCATTTATCCAACAAGATACAAATGCCAGGGGATATAAAGATGACTAATGCATAATTCAAATCTCAAGAAATTCAAATCTAACAGGAAGAATACAGATGCACTACTATCTATACATCAATTTATTTTAAGTGCTATAATAAAAGTAATAATAAAATCCAATGAAAACTCAAAGAAGGAAGCAATCAACTTGCTCAAAAGAAATGGGGAAAACTTTCATGGAAAAGATAAAGTCTGATCACACTCTTTGAGGACTGTACCTGTGGACTACATTCCAGGGCAGAGTGTGAAAAGCACAAGTTAAGAGTAGGTGTATAAAAGACCATGACATATTTGGGCTGGGCGTGGTGGCTCACGCCTGTAATCCCAGCACTTTGGGAGGCCGAGGTGGGCAGATCGCTTGAGGTCAGGAGTTCGAGATCAGCCTGGCCGACATGGCAAAACCCCATCTGTACTAAAAATACAAAAATTAGACCGGCGTGGTGGCACATGCCTGTAGTCCCAGCTACTCAGGAGGCTGGGGCATGAGAATCATTTGAACCAGGGAGGCAGAGGTTACAGTGAACCAAGATCACGCCACTGCACTCCAGCCTGGGCAACAGAGCAAGACTCTATCTCAAAAAAATAAAATAAAAAAATAAAGACCATGACCTATTTGACGAGTTTTGGTTCAATCTGGCTAATGTGTGTGGTGTGTGGAGAGAGTATGGGAAGGGTAGGAGAGGAAACTGGAGGATAAATGGAGAGCATATTTTAAAAAGTTTTACATAATACATGAAGGAGGTTTTAGTTCATTCCCTAGGAAGTGGACAAGAGTCTTGGTAACTTTTAAGCAACTGAGGCAAAGGCTGGGGGGAAGAGGAGGCCAGATGACAGGATCAGATTTATGCATGAGAAAACATCCTGATGAACCATATAAAAAAATGGAGACAGCAGTGACCCAGGCAGTAAGACAAAGTCCCGCAGGGGAGGTGAGAATAGGAAGACATGAATCTCAATGACAATTCAGGTCAAATGAACAGGGCTTGAAGGCTAGTAAAGTGTAGGGGGAGAAAGACAGGAAGTTTTTAACTTATGCTACTGAGTAAGGCAGTGATGCCTTTGAAAATAGAAGAATATAAAGAGAAAGAAACAAGTTTGGCAGAGAAAGTTATTTTTATCTGTGACCTGCTGAAAGGGGGGTGACCATCAGACATTAAATTCAGCTTATGGTTGGAAATCTTCAGAAGGACAGGGCTTGAATAGATGGTGGAGGTCCAGAGAGAGGATGAGTTTTCCATTGGATGTAGCTCCCTTTATTCTGTTGTACTTACCAGGTGACTATCTGATATTAGGATTGGCTTTTCAAATTGGATTTGGTATTTTTATTCACTTGGCCATTCTACTTCCAAGCCTTAACTTGATAAGCCCAAATTTCAGATTACAGCCATTCTTTTCTGTGTTTAGGAATCTTGCAGAATCAAATAAGGGTTAATTGAACAGATAAAATGACATTCCTGAATTTGTAAATTTTAGTATCACCCCACTCCTCCAGGCCCTGCCTTAACAGCCAGCCAGTCTATCTTAAACATCATTTGTAAACTACAGGTGTGAAAATCACAAAAACTTAGAAGTAGGTTTGTTTGAAGTTTACATGCAGAAAATGGATTTCAAAGCATATTCATAGTATAAATCACATTTAAGCAGCCAGGTGTGGTGGCTCACACCTGTAATCCCAGCACTTTGGGAGGCCAAGGTGGGCAGATCACTTGAGGTCAGGAGTTTGAGACAAGCCTGACCAACATGGCAAAACCCCATCTCTACTAAAAATACAAAAATTGGCCAGGCATGGTAGTGCACGCCTGTAATCCCAGCTACTTGGGAGGCTGAGGCAGGAGAATCGCTTGAACCCAGGAGGCAGAGATTGCAGTGAGCCGAGATCACGCCACTGCACTCCAGCCTGGGCAACACAGCAAGACTCCATCTCAAAAACAAATAAACAAAAACATTTAAGCTACACAGAAAGCAAATTATACAAATGCCTTAGTAAAAAGTCACCTGAGCAGAAAAAATATGCCAAATACAAATGACCTCCTAGCTACTAAAGCAAGATAAACAGCCCTTCCTAGAAGCTTTATTATCCATGAATTGGTACTAGAAGTATGTAAGAGAGTAATAAAACCACAGTTATAAAATATAGCTATCAGTAATTCATGGGAGCTTTAAACACAACTGCCTATGCAGTCAGGCAAATAAGGCAAAGCAGTGATGTGGGAGGCCCATAAGGCAGCAGGAACTAGATTAGACAATGGAGGATTGAAATTGCCTGCCCTATGAATGGGCAAAGCTACTACTTGCAGGAATGCTGGCCAAGTGTTAGCAGATATTCTGATTTCTTCTTTTTTTGAAGGGCCAGAAATACAAATTTTATGTCAAATTTCTACATTTTGAAAAACATCATGTGAGGTGGGCATGGTGGCTCATGCCTATAATCCCATCACTTTGGGAGGCCGAGGCAAAAGGATCGCTTGAGCCCAGGAGTTCAAGACCTGCCAGGGCAACATGGTGAAACTCTGTCTCTACAGAAAATTGTTTAAAAAATTAGCCAGGTGTGGTAACACACGCCTGTGGTCCCAGCTACTCAGGAGGCTGAGGTAGGATTGCTTTAGCCCAGGAGGTCGAGGCTGCGGTGAGCTGTGATTGTACCACTGCATTCCAGCCTAGGTGACAGAGCAAGACCCTGTCTCAAAAAAAAAAAAAAAGAAAGAAAAAAACATCATGTGGACCTTTGCTCCAATTGTTCCAAATTAGTAAGGTTTTGTTACATATCAATTTAATCCATGTTAACATTTAATAGCTAACAAAGCTGAAAATATTGATTAGGTTTTAAGTTTGTGATGTTTAACATTAAATATGGTTTAGAAATAGACTTCTATTCCAGTAATAATCTTATATTTATATCTAAATGTTATCATAATTTCAATCTTAATGCTGACAAATTTTTCTAACAAATAAAAGATAAATGGACAGTTTTATTTTTCAATTTCAACAGAATGAAAAATGTGTTACAGAAAACAGTTTGATAAAATATGGGAACCCAATAAACAGTCACACAACCAATGAATGTGCCACCCCTACAAAATTAATTTGTAGATTAGATGTTATATTTGTATATAGATGTTAATATACCTCTAAGTACTTGCTATTGTTCATAATTGAGTAGCATCTATTTTAAAATGTTGTCTGTAATTAGGTTTCATCCACATCTCTAGTTAAGTTCACCTTGACCTCATCGGTGATTCTGCTCTTTCCTCCACGAAGACCAGCCAAGTAAATCTGAGGCCTGGGCACCCCAGTGCTGTCTTCCCTCATGGACTGGGTGCTAGTGTCCTTTGGAGGGTACACTTGGGAACAATTTTCTCTTCTCAAGTGACTAAGATCAGTTTGTACTGAGTGAGTAACTTTCTGGCGCAAATTAGCCTAAAGAGAAAGAGAATACAGGAATTAACATTTCTCTAAAGAACGAATAACATAAAATATTATCAGATACCAGTTAATATCTGCCTATTTTTGTCTTCAATCCACAAGAAATTAATTCCATAACATAGCATGTTTTCTATAAAACACTGGAAAATCTAGAACATAATAGAAAATTAAATATCCCTTACCAAGACGTAGAAAAATATGTAAAATGTTGAAAATTGACCTCAAAAAACATACAGATTCAAAATTACAGTGAACTCAACCAGTTGTTTCTTAATATAATCTAATTCCTTCACTTTATACTTTGAGATTCATATAACTTGGATTTTTCCACTATACTTGTTTTTTTTTAACAAAAATTTAAGGTTTATACAGTATTATCTTTTAAAAATGGACTTCACCCTAGATTTTTAACATAAAAGAGTCTGATGCTTTCCATTTGTATTTTACAGTATTCTACATTTTGCTTACTCCCTTCATAGATTATTAGTAAACATGAGGTTAAACAGATTACTCAGGCCGGGAAGCAAGGAGGAGCTTATAAAAAGAAGAATAAGGTTGCTGCGGTTATAGTAAAGGCCAAGAAAAATCTCAAAAGGCATTATAGCATGTGAGTGAAGAAGGCGACACCTGGAATTAGAGGAAACATTTCAGAGTTTGAGATACTGCAGATGACTGAGAACCGAAACTACTCTCCAATACCCAGGTTATTGTCCACATTAATATGACTTTACTATTCCATTGTCTTCATTAGCATGATTTTACCATTCCAAGAGACTCTTGCCTAAGCAAATAACTTGATTGCTCATTTCAGTAGTACCTGAAAGATGTGTCAACTCTTCAGCAGTAAGCATCAAAACACAGTTTCAGTCCTAAGTCTGCATCCCTTGCCTCAAAAAAATCTTCTTGCTATTCCTACCAATGCTGGACTGCTTTTTCATGATCCTTACACAATCCGAGTCAAACCTCCATCCTACCCCCAGTCCACCTCAGTCATTGGAAGACCTGCCTTAGCACACTTCAAATTCTCAATCAATTCTGACTTTGCAGTTCCTCTTCTGAGACACTGCCAAAGCACTGTTGAGGTGGTGTTTTCCCTTATGGCTTTAAGCAATAAACTCAGCTTTGTCTTATCCACAGGTTGGGTAGGTGACACTTGGGGAGCTGGCATTCAATATAATACAGTTCTAGGGAATAATAAGGCCCAAGGTGAGAGTCAGAATTAAGTGGAGATTGAGGAATGGGAAGAGAGAGCTCAGTCAGTATGAAGTTCAGACCCCTGAATACCCCATTCTCTTAACACTTCCAGTCCATACCTATGCTGCCACCTCTATCTCTCCTATCCTATCCAGCCATCACTTCCCTCCTCCTCTTTGCCTATTTGTATCTCAAAAGCAACATAAAATATCACCTATGTTAATTTAGTAGAATTTTCATTTCACTTCTGTTACACCACTTACAAGGAGGTACCACTTACAAGGAGGTACTGAAATATTTTTAATGTAACAATATCACTTGCTAGAACAAAGTAGTGGGATATTTATGTTACCCAATAAATCTAATGAACTCAAGTGAGTTTAGTAGATAATAGAAAATAATATGGGGGTTGGGCATTTCATGAACTACAGGAGAGTAACTGATAGGAAGGAATACTAATGGAACAATGATCTGGAAGATATATGGGGAAACTGATCCTTCCTCATGCCAGGGAACTGAAAAGCTGCCACCAGAGTGAGTAGCAAAGGAAATAATGTCGTCGGTGGGACTGAATATACAAATGGACTGAATATACAAATGGACAAAGGCTAGACCATATATGACAATAGAACTCTCTGACTTGCAGCCTCTACATCAACCAGTCAGGGAAGCCAGTCTCAACCTCTGTAGCTGTAGCAATTGACCCAGAATGTTGAGGACTTAGCCAACTTCTCCATTTTTTGGCCCCTTCTCCCCCAACTCAGGACCAACCAGAGAAACCTAGATATGCTCACCAAACCAATCGCATAAAATGCCCTGCTTCTAGTTAGCCTGCTTCCAGCTTTCTCATGTTAACAAACTACAATCAGAGAACATCTGAAGCCTTCCCCCTTTTCTGACTATAAAGCTTTCCCACTCCCCTGCATGCTTTGAGTCTACTAAACACAAGTGACAGTGTCTGACTCCCTTACCATAGCAAGCTCTAAATAAATAGCCTCCCTTTGTTCTCATTTGGGTAGGCATTGTTTATTTCCACACCTGATTTCAGTTAAAGAGATGGATAAAATATTCTAAAAAGGGGCTACAGACATAAAAGATTTTATTTTTTCCATACTATAAATATTTGTTGTTTAAAAT
This sequence comes from Pongo abelii, assembly GCF_028885655.2. Classification (NCBI taxonomy): domain Eukaryota; kingdom Metazoa; phylum Chordata; class Mammalia; order Primates; family Hominidae; genus Pongo; species Pongo abelii. The sequence goes on along the minus strand of NC_071990.2, from coordinate 88,187,901 downwards.
GACAAGATACCATAAAGAGGGGATGGTGGGAGGAATTTCACTGAGTTGGACAGGGATGAGAGTTTCAAAGACAGGCTTTAAGGGTAGGTATCTATATTGTAATTAAGGTGACTGAGAATCAGAAGGATGAGAGTGCCCAGGGTCTGAAGATAATATGTTGTTGAGGGGAAAATATCTATGCTTTAATAGAAAAGGTCCAAAAAACAAACAAAAAAAGAATGGTATACCTTAAGTGATTAAAGGAAGTTGGGAGTGCTTTAAATACTAAAACCAGGTTTTAAAACTGATGATAGACAAATAGATATATAGATATTATCATTGTTCTATATATGCTTAAAATTAGAAGACAATCTTACAACGTAAACCTAGCAAGTTATAAATTATGATATTTTTGTTAGCAAAGAACTCTGTATAAAACTCATTATTTTATATAAATAATTTAATTTACCAACTCTATGAGTAACAACAGATTAAAATTCCCCAACATATAAATAATTTTAGAAAGTATTGTTACAAACCAATTTTATAGCTTTTCTTCTTAATTCCCATTCATTCCACTCATATGATCTCACAATTGTTGGTGGCAGTATGTGTGTATCCGTCTGTGTGCTACTTTCACATTTTGTAATTGGTTTTATATAATGTTTGTCAGCATCTCTCATCTAAAGAAGTGGAGTTTTGTAGTTAGTGCTTGTAAAAAATAAACATTATTTACTGATAACTAAAATGTTTAGCTAAAACTGACAAAACACTTAAAAAACAATAATTTTTGGACATGGAATATACTTGTAAATACCAATAAAGAAAATAAACACATAATTAATGAGCTGAATATAACTGTTTTTCTGGGAATTATGGCTTCGTGATTTTGTTAATGTAGGGGGTGTTTTATTTTAACTTTTATTTTAGATTCAAGGGGGCACATGTGCAGGTTTGTTACAAGGGTATATTACACAATGCTGAGATTTGAGGTAGGATTGAACCCATCACCCAGGTAGTGACCACAGTACCCAATAGTTCATTTTTCAGCCTGTGCCCCCCTCCCACTCTTTCCACTGTTGCAGTCTCCAGTGTCTACTGGTCCCATCTTTATGTCCATGTGTACCCAATTTTTAGCTCCCACTTATAAATGATAACATGCAGTGTTTGGTTTTCTGTAGAACATGTATTTTGGAAGGAGAAAACATCCCTTATTCCCAAGTCAAATATCCCTCCCCACTTTGCACAACTGATAACATGAATACATACCTGTTGAAAATGGATAGAAATTGAAAATAGCTTTATTAGGTAAAAATCACATCTATTTGAACTATCAAAACCTCTTTAAGACATATGTTGACCTCAAGCTATGCATACATAGCAGGTTATTATCCAAGGTTTTTGCTTTGTTTTTAGTTGAATATACTGATTTTCTTTTGGGGAACCCAATATTAAGAATTCACTAATTCCAGGCTAAACAAGACATGATGGTGCTGGACATGACATTGTTGATGTTGTTGGAGGGAGTGGTAGAGGTTTAAGGAACTTAGGTCACAGTAAAAAGGAGGGAGAAGATATTCTTTCCAAACAACAGATAATCACTGAGTGTCTAACATTTGATATAATTTCTGACTATAAAATTATCTTATGATATAGTTAGGTAGATTTTAAAAATGCTAAAAAGATAGTTAACAATACTGTACCATACAAGTAAATGTCAAGTAAATAATTAGACAGTAAGGACTACATGAAAAAGACAGGGATAAAACTCATTTCTGCAGATATTAAAGTCACTGAAGAACAGATGGGAATTAAATATCCAGAAAGACAGGAAAAAACAAGACCAGGTGTATAGGAAAAAATTATGCTTTAGTGGAAAACTAGGCATTATCCACATACAACATACCTTTCCAGTCGTCTGATTCTAGCCTTTCACTGTCCTTGGGGTATCTTACAACTCTGTAAGTTAAAATGAGTGATAGCAAGACCAAATAATTTCTGTCTGTAGACATGCACAGTCTATCCTGTCTGTAGAAGTTCAACTGACTTCCCTTTCCCCATGTGGAAAAATCAGTGTTGCCTCCATTTACACATGCATTTGAATATTCCTGATCTATAAATGTGTCTGTTCTTAGGGTTCTCTTTTGAACTGGTTATAACATCTACCTGGTCCCCTCATTGATTAATGAATAGATTACTCTTAACACATGTTCACTTTTACATCTGCATATCTGCATGACAATAATTTTACCCATTTTTGAAAACTATCTTTTAACAAATAGAAGACTAGAGGATATAGAACAAGTTTTTTAAGACCAGTATATAACTCACAGTTTTTCTGACAGAGAGGTCATGGAGGGAATTAGTAGAAATAGAAGGATAAAATGACATGTATGCCTCGAACACCAGTCCCCAAAATTTGGATTTCATCTTACAGACAAAAAACAGAAGAGTTTTGAATTCAGAGTAAAATGAATGGCACTTTCTAATATGCAGAAAAATTATTAAAATTTTCTATTGTAAATTTTCCCCTCATAATTTTTCAAAGTAGTTGGCTCCTGCAATCATTTGTTCTAAATTAGAATTTTGTATAACATCTAATTAAGCAAAAAATTACATGTATTAAACTTAAGGTAGCAACATTTATAATACTCATCAAAATGAATTATCAGCTCCAGGAACTCTACAATTTGAACAAATTTGAGAACTACTGACTTGGTAAACTTAATTTGGTGGTATTTTTTAATTTTTATGGGTACATAGTAGGTGTACATAATTATCAGGTTACATGAGATATTCTGATACAGGCATACAATGTGTAATAATCACATCAGGTAAATGGGGTGTCCATCACCTCAAACAGTCATCATGTCTTCATGTTATGAATATTCCAATTGTACTCTTTCAGTTATTCTGAAATGTACATCAAATTACTGCTGACTGTACTCACCCTGTTGTGCTATCAAATACTAGATCTTACTCCTTTTATTTAACTATACTTTTGTACCGATTAACCATCCCCATTTCTCACAACTACCTTTCCCAGCCCTCTGGTAACCATCATTCTGCTATCTCCATTTCAATTAGTTTAGTTTTTAGTTCCCACAAAGGAGTGAGGACATACGAAGTTTGTCTTTCTGTGCCTGGCTTATTTCACTGAAAATAATATTCTCCAGTTCCATCCATGTTTTTGCAAATGACAGGATCTCCTTTTTTATAGCTGAATAGTACTCTATTATGTATATGTACCACATTTTCTTTATCCAGTTGTCTTTGATGGATACTTGGGTTGCTTCCAAATCTTGGCTACTGTGGATAGTGCTGTAATAAATATGGGAGTGCAGATATCCCTTTGATATACTGATTTCGTTTCTTTTGGGTATATACCTAGCAGTGGGATTGCAGGATCACATGGTATTTCTATATAGTTTTTTTAGGAACTTCTATACTGTTCTCCATAGTGGCTTACTAATTTACATTCCCACCAACAGCGTACTAGGGTTCCCTTTCTCCATATCCTCACCAGCATTCGTTATTGCCTGCCTTTTTGATATAAGCCATTTTAACTGGGGTGGGATGATATCTCATTATAGTTTTGACTTGCATTTCCCTGATGATCAGTGATGTTGAGCACCTTTTCATGTATCTATTTGCCATTTGTATATCTTCTTTTGAGAAACGTCTATCCAGATCTTTTGCCCATTTTTCAGTTGGATTACTAGATTCTTTCCTAATTGAGTTGTTTGAGCTCCTTATATATTCTGGTTATTAGTCCCTTATCAGATGGATAGTTTGCAAATATTTTCTCCCATTCTGTGAGTTGTCTCTTCACTTTGTTGTTTCCTTTGCTGTGCAGAAGTTTTTTAACTTGATGTGATCACATTTGTCCATTTTTGCTTTGGTTGTCTGTGCTGGTGGGGAATGACCCAAGAAATCTTTGCCCAGTCCAATATCCTGGAGAGTTTCCCCAGTGTTTTCCTGTAGTATTAATAATTTCATAGTTTGAGGTCTCAGATTTAAGTCTTTAATCCACTTTGATTTGATTCTTGTATATGGCAAGAGATAGGGTCTAGTTTCATTCTTCTGCACATGGATATCCAGTTTTCCCAGCACCATTTATTGAAGAGACTGTCCTTTCCCCAGTGTATATTCTTGGCACCTTTGTTTAAAATGAGTTCACAGTAGATGTATGGATTTATTTCTGGGTTATCTATTCTGTTCCATTGGTCTATGTGTCTTGTTTTTATGCCAGTACCATGCTATTTTGCTTACTATAGCTCTGTAGTATAATTTGAAGTTAGGTAATGTGATTCCTCCAGTTTTGTTCTTTTTGCTTAGGATGGCTTTGGCTATTCAGGGCCTTTTGTGGTTCCATATAAGTTGTAAGGTTATTTTTTTTATTTCTTACAGAATGTCATTGGTATTTTGATAGGGATTGCATTGAATCTGTAGATGCTTGAGTAGTATGAACATTTTAACAATATTAATTTTTCCAATCCATTAATATGTTGCTTTGTGTCCTCTTCAATCTCTTTTTTTTTGAGAGTTATCTCACTCTGTCGCCCAGGCTGGAGTGCAGTGGTGTGAGCTCAGCTCACTGGAAGCTCCGCCTCCCAGGTTCATGCCATTCTCCTGCCTCAGCCTCCTGAATAGCTGGGACAACAGGCGCCTGCCACGGGCCTGGCTAATTTTTTTGTATTTTTAGTAGAGATGGGGTTTTGCTGTGTTAGCCAGGATGGTTTTGATCTCCTGACCTCGTCATCCGTCTGCCTCAGCCTCCCAAAGTTCTGGGATTACAGGTGTGAGCCACTGCGTTCGGCCAACTTCAATTTCTTTCATCAATGTTTTATAGTTATCTTCATAGAGATCTTTCACTTCTTTGGTTAAGTTTATTCCTAGGTATTTAATTTATTTGTAGCTATTGAAAATGGGATTACTTTCTTGATTTTTTTCAGATTCTTTGCTTTTGGCATACAGAAATGCTACTGATTTTTGTATGTTGATTTTGTATTCTGCAACTTTACTGTATTTGTTTATCAGTTCTATTAGTTTTTTGGTGGAGTCTTAAGGTTTTTCCAAATGTAAGATCATATGAGCTGCAAACAAGCATAATTTAACTTCTTCCTTTCCAAGGTGGATGCCTTCATTTCTATTGTCTGATTGCTCTAGCTAGGAATTCCAGTACTATGTTAAATAACAGTGTTAAAAGTGGGCATATTTGTCTTGTTCCAGATCTCAGAGGAAAGGCTTTCATTTTTCCTGTTCGGTATGATACTACCTCTGGGTCTGCTGTATATGGCTTTTATTGTGTTGAGGTATATTCCTTCTATACTCAGTTTTTTTGAGGTTTTTAAATCATAGAATGATGTTGAATTTTATCAAATGCTTTTCCTGCATCAATTAAAATGGTCATATGGTTTTTGTCCTTCGTTCTGCTGACATGATGTATCACATTGATTTGCATATGTTGAACTATCCTTGCATCTATGGGATGAATCCCACTTGGTCATAATGAAAGACCTTTTTAATGTGTTGTTGAATTCAGTTTGTTAGTATTTTGTTAAGGATTTCACATCAATGTTCATCAGCAATACTGACCTCTAGTTTTCTTTTTTTGATGTGTCTTTGTCTGGTTTTGGTATCAGCATAATACTTGCCTTGTAGAATGAGTTTGGAAGTATTCCCTCTTCCTTTACTTTTTGAAAGAGTTTGAGTAGGACTGATATTCATTCTTCTTTAAATGTTTGGTAGAATTCAGCAGTGAAGCCACTGGGTCCCCGGCTTTTCTTTGCTGGGAGACCTTTTATTAAGGGTTTCATCTCCTTACTTGTTATTGGTCTATTCAGGTTTTGTATTTCTTCATGGTTCAATCTTGGTAGTTTTGATGTGTCTATGAATTTATTTCTTCTGGGTTTTCCAATTTATTGGCATGTAGTTGCTAATAGTAGTCTCTAATGGTCCTTTGAATTTTTGTAATATCGGTTGTAATGTCTCCTTTTTTATCTTTGATTTTCTTTGGGTCTTCTCTCATGTTTTCCTAGCCTGGCTAAAGTGTAACTATTGACTAACAATTTGTCTATTTTGTTTATCTTTTCTTAAAAAAAGTACCTTTTCATTTTATTGATCTTTTATATTTTTTTCATTTCAATTTCATTTATTTCTGCTCTGATCTTTATTATTTCTTTTCATCTACTAATTTTGGGTGTGGTTTGCTCTTGCTTTTCTAGTTTTTTAAGATGCATGCTTGGGTTTTTTATTTGATGTCTTCCTACTGTTTTCATGTAGATGGTTATTGCTATAAGCTTCTCTCTTAGTACTGCTTTTGTGTTTCCACTTTTATTGTTTCAAGAAATTTTTTAATTTCCTTCTTAATTCCTCTGTTGACCCACTGGCCATTAAGGAGCATATTATTTAATTTCCATGTGTTTATATGGTTTCCAAAGTTCCAGTCTGGGTGTGGTGGCTCACACCTGTAATCCCAGCACTTTGGGAGGCCGAAGTGGGTGGATCACTTGAGGTCGGGAGTTCAAGTCCAGCCTGGCCAACATGGCAAAACCCAGTCTCTACAAAAATACAAAAATTAGCCGAGCATGGTGGTGCATGCCTGTAATCCCAGCTAGTCGGGAGGCTGAGGCAGGAGGATCACTTGAACCCGGGAGGCGGAGGTTACAGTGAGCAGAGATCATGCCACTAAAGTCCAGGCTGGGTGACAGAGGGAGACTCCATAAAAATATATATATATATATATATATATATATATATATATATATATATATATATAAAATTAAATTATAAAGTTCCTCTTGTTATTGATTTTTAGGGTTTTTTTTTTTTTTTTTTTGGTGGTGGTGGTGTTGTTTTGAGACGGAGTCTCACTCTGTCACCCAGGCTGGAGTGCAGTGGCGCAATCTCAGCTCACTGCAGCCTCCACCTCCCAGGTTCAAGCAATTCTGCCTCAGCCTCCTGAGTAGCTAGGATTACAGGCGTGCACCACCACACCTGACTAATTTTTACATTTTTTTAGTAGAGACAGGGTTTCACCATGTTGGCCAGGCTGGTCTCAAACTCCTGACCTCATGATCTGCCCGCCTCGGCTTCCCAAAGTGCTGGGATGACAGCATGAGCCACCACACCCAGCCAATTTCTAGTTTTATTCCATTATGATTAGAGAAGCTACTGATATGATTTCAATTTTTTGATATTTTTAAGATTTCTTTTGTGGCCTAACATATGGTATTATCCTTGAGACTGATCCATGTGCTAAGGAGAAGAATATGTATTCTGTTGCCTTTGGACAAAATGTTCTGTAAGTATTTGGTCAATTTGGCCTACAGTACAGATTAAGTCTGATGTTTCTTTGCTGGTTTTCTGTCTGGAAGATATATCCAATGCTGAAAGTGGGATGTTGAAGTCTCCACCTATTATTGTATTGGGGTCTATTTCGCTCTTTAGCTCTAATATTTGTTTTATATGTCTGGATACTCCAGTGTTGGGTGCATATATATTAATAACTATTACATCCTCTTGTTGAATTGATACATTTATCATATAATGATCTTCTCTGTGTCTTTTTATAGTTTTTGTCTTAAAATCTATTTTATCTGATACAAGTATGGCCACTCCTGCTTTTTGGTTTTCATTTGCATGGAATAACTTTTTTCATCCCTTCATTTTCAGTCTATGTTTATTTTTATAGGTGAAGTGCATTTCTTGTAGGCAACAGATCATTGGGTCTTGTTTTTTAAAATCCATTCAGCTACTCTGTCTTTTGATTGGAGAATTGTTTAGTCCATTTAATTCAGTGTTATTATTGATAAGTAAGGGTTTATTATTGCCATTTTGTGATTTGCTTTCTGGTTGTTTTGTGGTCTTCTCTTCCTTCCTTCCTGTCTTCCTTTTTGTGAAAGTGATTTTCTTTGGTGGTATGTTTCAATTTCTTACTTTATATTTTTGTGTATCTATTGTAGGTTTTTAAATTCGAGGTTACCAAAAGGGTTGCAAGTAACATCTTATAACCCATTATTTTAAACTGATGACAACTTAACTCTGATTGCAAAAACAAGCAAAGAAAAAACTGATAAAAACTCTACACTTTTTCATCCCCCACCCGGCACTGCCGCTTCTTAACTTTTTGTTGTTTCTATTTAAATCTTATTATACTACGTCTTTAAAAGTTGTTATAGTTGCTATTTTTGATAGGTTATTCTTTTAGTCTTCCTACTCGAGATATGAATAGTTTACACACCACAATTACAGTGTTATAACATTTTGTATTTGTCTGTGTACTTACTATTAATGAGTTTTGTGCCTTCAGATGATTTGTTATTGCTTGTTAATATCCTTTTCTTTCAGATGGAAGAACTCCCTTCAACTTTTCTTGTAGAACAGGTCTGGTGATGAAATCCCTCAGCTTTTGTTTGTCTGGGAAAGTCTTTATTTCTCCTTCATGTTTGAAGGATATTTTCACCAGATATATACTATTCTAGGATAAAAGTTTTTTTTTTCCTTCAGCACATTAAGTATGTCATGCCATTCTCTCCTGGCCTGTAAAGCTTCCACAGAGAAATCTGCTGCCAGATGTATTGGAGCTCTTTTATATGTTATTTCTTTCTTTTGCTGCTTTTAGGATCCTTTCTTTATCCTTGACCTTTAGGAGTTTGATTATTAAATTTCTTGAGGTAGTATTTGGGTTAAATTTGCTTGGCATTTTATAACCTTCTTATACTTGAATTTTGATATTTTTCTCTGGGTTTGGGAAATTCTTTGTTAATATCTCTTTGAATAAACTTTCTACCCCTATCTCTTCTCTACCTTCTCAAGGTCAATAACTCTTAGATTTGTCCTTTTGAGGCTATTTTTTAGATCCTGTAAATGTGCCTCATTATTTTTTATTCTTTCTTCTTTTGACTCCTCTGACTATGTATTTTCAAATAGCCTGTCTTCAAGCTCACGAACTGTTTCTTCCGCTTGGTCAAGTATTTATTGAGAGACTTTGATACATCCTTTGATTTGTCAGATTTTTCAGATCCAGAATTTCTTGTTTTTAATTATTTCAATCTCTTTGTTAAATTTATCTGATGGGATTCTCAGTTCCTTCTCTGCATTATCTTGGATTTCATTGAGCTTCCTCAAAACAGCTATTTTGAATTTTCTGTCTGAAAGGCCAGGCCACATATCTCTGTCACTCCAGAATTGGTCCCTGATGCCTTATTTAGTTTGTTTGGTGAGGTCATGTTTTCCTGGATGGTCTTGATGCTTCTGGATGTTTGTCAATGTCTGGGCATTGACAAGTTAGGTATTTATTCTAATCTTAGCAATCTGGGTTTGTTGGTACCTGTCCTTCTTGAGAAGGCTTTCCAAGTATTCAAAGGGAATTGAGTGTTGTGATCTATGACTTTGGTCATTGCAGCCATATGTCTATTAGGGGGCACCCCAAGCCCAGTAACATTGTGACTGTTGCAGACTCATAGAGGTACTGCCTTGGTGGTCTTGGGTAAGATGTGGGGGAATTCCCTGGATTACTAGGCAGAGGCTCTTGTTCTCCTCCCTTACTTTCTCCCAAGCAAACAAAATTTCTGTCTCCATGTTGCACCAACTGGAGTGGGAGGAGAGGTGATGCAAGCACCCCCTTGGACACCACCACTGGGGCTGTGCGGGGTCACACCTGAAGCCAGCACAGTACTAGGTTTTGGTACTGTGGCAACTATTTTCTGGCTACCGCTGATGTTTATTCAAGGTTCAAGGGCTCTTTAGTCAGCAAGTGACAGATCCTGCCAGGACCGGGCCTCCCCTTTCAGGGAAGCGGATTTTTTTTTTTTTTCTTTTGAGATGGAGTCTCACTCTGTCGCCCAGGCTGGAGTGCAGTGGCACTATCTCAGCTCACTGCAAGCTCCACCAGGGAAGCGGATTTCTTACTGGCCCAGGACAGATCTGGAAATGCCCTTCAGGAGCTAAGGCCCAGAATCAGGAACTGTAGGAGTTTGCTTTGTACTTTATTATACTGTGACTGAGCTGGTACCCAAGTTGCAAGATAAAGCCATTTTTACTATCCTTCTCCTTTCCTCAAGCAGAAAGAGTCTCTCCTTGTGGCCACCACAGCTATGAATGTGCTGGATCACACCTGAAGCCAGCATGTACTGGGTCTTGCCCAAAGCCCACAGTGACTGCTGCCTGGCTACCATTGATAATTATTCAAAACCCAAGGGCTCTTTGGTCAGCAGGTGGTGAATTCTGCCAAAACTGGGTCCTTGCCTTCAGGGCAATGGGTTCCCTTCTGGCCCAGGGTGGGTCTAGAAATGTCATCCACAAACTATGGCCTGGAATTGGGGCTTCAGGACTCTGCTTGGAGTTGTATTTTACTGTGGCTGAGCTGGTATTCAAATTGCAAGACGAAGTCCTCTGTACTCTTCCCTTTCCTCCCAGAACTCCGAGCTGCACTGCCTGGAGTTGGGAAAGGGGTAATGCAAGCACTCCCTTGTCTACCGTAGCTGGTGTCTCACTGGGTCGCATGCACCCAAGTCCACTGGCTCTGAACACAGCATGGCACCAGGACTTGCCCAGGAACTGTAGTCTGTGTGGCCTAGACTGCCTTTCAAGTTTATCAGGACCCTAGTACACTACAGCCCATGACACTGGGGCTAGCCAGAACTCAGGTTCCAACTGCTGAGATGGACAATTCCCTTCTGGCTAGGGCTGGTCTAAATGCTCCCGCCATGAGCACTGGCCGAATTCTGCCCTGTACTGCTTTATGCTATGACAGGGCAGCACTGAATTCCAATGCAAAGTCCTAACAATCACTTTGCTCTCCCTCCATCAAGTACACAGATTCTCTATCTGTGTCATGTGGCCGCTACTGGGGCATGCAGGGAGGGGTAGTATAGGCAATTAAAGACTGTCTTTCCTACCCTCTTCAGTACCTTTTTCCTTGATATGATGTTTAAAAAAGGTACTGTGATTGCTCTCCTGATTTTTAGTTCTTTTATGAAGGTGCTTTCTTGTGTAGATACTTGTTCGATTTGATGTTCCTGTGGAGGGATGATCACTGGAGGGTTCTATTCTGCTATCTTGCTCTGCCTCTCAATCTGGTGGTAATTTGAAGGGTGAAACATACCTTTTCTTTTTTTTTTTTTTGCCATAAGTAGCTTTGAGACTTTTTGTGGTAAGTGGCTATATCATAGCTCCAAAATTACACACACACACACACACACACACATTTTCATTTATTCAAAGGAAATATATACACATATTTATAAAGAAATGGTACATTAAAGTCACATGATACTACCCAAAGTGATCCACAAATTCAACACAATCCCTATCATAATACCAATGACAGTCTTCAAGAAATAGAAAAACAATCCTAAAATTCATATGGAACCACAAAAGACCCAGACTAGCCAAGCAATCCTGAGCAAAGAGAACAAACCTGGAGGCATCACACTACCTGACTTCAAAATATGCTACAAAGCTATAGTAACCAAAAGAGCAGGGTATTGGCATAAAAACACAGAGACTAATAGAATAGAATACAGAACCCGGAAATAAATCCACATATTTACAGCCAACTGATTTTCAACAAAGATGCCAAAAGGACACACTGGAGAAAGGACAGTCTCCTCAATAAATGGTACTTGGAAAACTGGATATCCATATGCAGAAGAATGAAACTAGACCTCTATCTCTCACCATATGTAAAAACTGACTCAAAATGAAGACTTAAATATAAGAACCAAAATTATGAAACTACTGGAAGAAAACAGGAGAATGCTTCAGGGCATTGGTCTGGGCAAAGATCTTTTGGATAAGACCTCAAAAGCCGAGGCAACAAAAGCAAAAATAGACAAATGGGATTATATCAAACTAAAAAGCTTCTGCACAGCAAAAGAAACAATCAACAGAGAAAAGAGACAACCTACAGAATGGGAGAAAATATTTGCAAACTATCCATTAAAGGATGAATATCCAGAACTTACAAGGAACTCAGCTCAGCAAAAATAAAACAAAAACAACAAATAATCCAATTTTAAAATGGGCAAATAATCTGAAGAGACATTTCTTAGAATAAAACATACAAATGGCCAACAGTATGTAAGAAAATGCCCAATGTCACTAATCATCAGGGAAATGCACAATCAGCTATCGTCTCATTCCAGTTAAAATGCCTATTATAAAAAAGACAGAAAACAACAACTGCTGGTGAGGACACAGAAAAAGGGAACTCTTTTTTTTTTTTTTTGAGACGGAGTCGTACTCTGTCACCCAGGCTGGAGTGCAGTGGTGCGATCTCGGCTCACTGCAAGCTCCACCTCCTGGGTTCACGCCATTCTCCTGCCTCAGCCTCCCAAGTAGCTGGGACTACAGGCACCTGCCACCACACCTGACTAATTTTTTGTATTTTTTAGTAGAGACGGAGTATCACCATGTTAGCCAGGATGGTCTCAATCTCCTGACCTCATAATCTGCCCACCTCGGCCTCCCAAAGTGTTGGGATTACAGGCATGAGCCACTGCGCCCAGCCTGGGAAAGGGAACTCATACACTTTTTATGGAAATGCAAGTTTGATGGGAATGCAAGCCATTATGGAAAATAGTATGAAGGCTCCTCAAAAAAACTAAAAATAGAACTACCATATGATCTAGTAATCCCACTGCTGGGCATATATCCAAAGGAAAGGAAATTAGTATGTCAAAGAGATATCTGCACTCCTATGTTTATCACAGTACTACTCACAATAGTCAAGATATGGAAACAACCTAAGTGTCCACCAACAGGAGAATAAAGAAAATATGGTATATTTACACAATAGAATATCATTCAACCATAAAAAAGAATGAAATCCTCTCATTTACAGTAACATGGATTGAACTGGAGGACATTATGTTAAATGAAATAAGCAAGGCACAGAAAGACAAATACCACATTTCACTCATGTAGGAGCTAAAAAAGTTGATCCCATAGATCATGCCCATATAAGTAGGGAGTAGAATAGTGGTTACCAGAGGCTGGGAAGGGGAGTGGATGGGGAGAGGTTAGCTAATGGGGACAAAATTACAGTTAGATAGGACGAATAAGTTCTAGTGTTCTAGGGCACAGTAGGGCAACTATAGTTAACAAAAATTTATTTTATATTTCAAAATAGCCAGAGGAAAGGATTCTGAATGTTCCCAACACAAAGAAGTAGTAAATATTTGAGGTGACGGATATGCCAATTACCTTGATTTGATCATAATACATTGTATACATGTATCAAAATATTACATGTACCCCACAAATATATACATTTATTATGTATCAATAAAAATTTTTAAAAATTAAGGGCACATGAAAACCCAAGTTAAAAAGAGATTCTAAAGCCAGGTACAGTGGCATGTGGCTATAGTCCCAGCTAATTGGGAGGCCAAGGCAGGAGGATTGCTTGAAGCAGGAGTTTGAGGCTGCAGTGGGCTATGATCACACAAAATCAAACATCGCATGTTCTCACTCATAAGTGGGAGTTGAACAATGAAAACACATGGACACAGGGAGGGGAACATCCATGCTGGTGCCTGTCGGGGGTTGGGGGACTAGGGGAGGGATAGCATTAGGAGAAACACATAATGTAGATAACAGGTTGACAGGTGCAGCAAACCACCATGGCACATGTATTTCTATTTAACAGACCTGCATGTTCTGCACATGTATCCCAGAACTTAAAGTATAATAATAATAATAATAAAGAAAATCTAGAAGAAATGGATAAATTCCTGGACACATACCTCCCAAGACTGAATCAGGAAGAAGCTGGATCCTGAATAGACTAATAACGAGTTCTGAAATTGAGACAGTTATAAATAGCCTACCAACCAAAAAACGCCCAGGACCAGACAGATTTCCAGCTGAATTCTACCAGAGGTACAAGGAGAAACTGGTACCATTTCTTCTGATATTCTTCTGAACAATGGAAAAGGAAGGACTGCTCCCTAACTCATTTTTTGAGGCCAGTATCATACTGATACCAAAACCTGGCAGAGATACAACAACAACAAAAAACTACAGGCCAATATCCCTGATGAACATTGATGCAAAAATCCTCAATGCAGTCCTGATGCAAACTGAATCCAGCAGCTCATCAAAAAGCTTATCCACCATGATCAAGTCGGCTTCATCCCCAGGATTCAAGGCTGGTTCAGTATACGCAAATCGATAAACGTAATTCATCACATAAACATAACAAAAGACAAAAACCACATGATTATCTCAATATTGAATTCTGTAGAATTCAACATCTTTTCATGTTAAAAACTCTCAATAAACTAGGTATTGATGGAACATACCTCAAAATAATAAGAGCCATTTATGACAAACCCACAGCCAATATACGGAATGGGCAAAAGCTAGAAGCATTCCCCTTGAAAACCGGCACAAGACAAGGATGCCCTCTCTCACCACTCCTATTCAACACAGTACTGGAAGTTCTTGACAGGGCAGTCAGGCAAGAGAAAGAAATAAAGGATATTCAAATAGGAAGAGAGGAAGTAAAACTGTCTGTTTCCAGATGACATGATCCTCTATCTAGAAAACCCCACTGTCTTAGCCCAGAAGCTTCTTAAGGTAATAAGCAACTTCAGCAAAGTCTCAGGATACAAAATCAATGTGCAAAAATCACAAGCATTCCTATACACCGACAGGCAAGCAGAGAGCCAAATCATGATATGAACTTCCATTCACAATTACCACAAAGAGAATAAAATACCTAGAAATACAGCTAACAAGGGAAGTGAAGGACCTCTTCAAGAACTATAAACCACTGCTCAAGGAAATCAGAGAAGACACAAACGAATGGAAAAACATTCCATTCTCATGAATAGGAAGAATCAATATTGTGAAAATGGCCATACTGCCCATAGTAACTTATACCTTCAATGGTATTCCCATTAAACTACAATTGACATACTTCACAGATTAGAAAAACTACTTTAAAATTCATATGGAGCCAAAAAAGAGCCCATATAGTCAAGACAATCCTAAGCAAAGAGAACAGAGCTGGAGGCATCATGCTATCCAATTTCAAACTATACTGCAACCTACAGTAACCAAAACAGCACGGCACTGGTACAAAAACAGACACATAGACCGATGGAACAGAATAGAGAACTCAGAAATAAAACTGCACATCTACAACCATATGATCTTTGACAACCAATGAGGAAAGGATGCCCTATTTAATAAATGGTGCTGGAAGAACTGGCTAGCCATATGCAGAAAATTGAAACTGGAGCCCTTCCTTACACCTTATACAAAAATTAACTTAAGATGGATTAAAGACTTAAATGTAAAACCCAAAACTATAAAACTATAAAAACCCTAAAGGAAAATCTAGGCAATACCATTCAGGACACACACACATGGGCAAAGATTTCATGACAAAAATGTCAAAAGCAACAGCAACAAAAGCAAAAACTGATGAATGGGATCTAATTAAACTAAAGAGCTTCTGCACAGCAAAAGAAACTATCATCAGAGTGAACAGAGAGCCTACAGAATGGGAGAAAATTTTTACAATCTATCCATCTGATAAAGGTCTGATATCCAGAATCTATAAGGAACTTAAACAAATTTGCAAGAAAAAAACAAACAACCCCATTAAAAAGTGGGCAAAGGACGTGAACAGACACTTATCAAAAGAAGACATTCATGTAACCAACAAACATATGAAAAAAAGCTCAACATCATTGATTAGAGAAACGCAAATCAAAACCACAATGAGATATCATCTCATGCCTGTCAGAATGGCGATTATTAAAAAGTGAAGAAACAACAGATGCTGGTGAGGCTGTGAAGAAATAGCAATGCTTTTATACTGTTAGTGGGAGTGTAAATCAGTTCAACCATTGTGGAAGACAGTGTGGTGATTCCTCAAAGACTTAGAACCAGAAATACCATTTGACCCAGCAATCCTATTACTGGGTATATACCCAAAGGAATATAAATTATTCTGTTATAAAGATACATGCATGTATATGTTCACTGCAGCACTATTCACAATAGCAAAGACATGGAATCAACCTAAGTGCCCATCAGTGGTTAACTGGATAAAGAAAATGTGGTACATATACACCATGGAATAATATGCAGCTATAAAAAGGAATGAGATCATGTCCTTTGCGGGGACATGGATGGAACTGGAAGACATTATCCTCAACAAACTAACGCAGGAACAGAAAACCAAACACCACGTGTTCTCACTTATAAGTGGGAGCTGAACAATGAGAAAACATGGACACAGAGAGGGGAACAACACACAGTGGGGCTTGTTGGAGGGGCAGGGAGAAGGAGAGCATCAGGAAAAATAGCTAATGCATGCTGGGCTTAATACTTAGGTGATGGGTTGATAGGGGCAGCAAACCACCACAGCACATATTTACCTGTGTAATAAAACTGTATGTCCTGCACATGTATCCTGGAACTTAAAATTTAAAAAGTAATAATAAAATATTTAAAAATAAAAAAGAAAGAGGAGATGAAAATGTAGATATAACAGATGATGGATCAGGCAAATGATAAGAAAGTAGCTGCCACTGAAGCCCTAAATGATGGTGAACCGTAGAAAGCCATTGACTTATTCACAGATGCCTTCAAGCTGAATCCTCTCTTGACCATTCTATATGCCAAAGAGAGCCAGTGTCTTCAACAAATTACAGAAGCCAAATGCTGCCATCTGATATTGTAACAGAGCCATTGAAATAAATCCTGATTCAGCCCAGCCTTACAAGTGGTGAGCCTTACAAGTGGTTTTCACACAGACTTCTGGGCCATTGGGAAGAAGCAGCCCATGATCTTGCCCCTTGTCTGTAAATTGGATTATGAAGATGCTAGCACAATGCTGAAAGAAGTTCAACCTAGGGCCTAGAAAATTGCAGAACATCAGAGAAAGTATGAGCAAAATCATGAAGAGTGAGCGATCAAAGAAAAAATAGTTTAAAAGGCTCAAAAAGAGCATGAGAGAGCCCAGAGGGATCAGGAACTCAGTAGGCTCTCTTTTCCAGCTGGCTTTCCTGTGGGAAGGCCTGTTAATGTTCACGGAAGAATGCCTGGAATGGCAGGAATGCCTGAACTCAATGACATTCTTAGTGATCCAGAGGTTCTTGCAGCCATACAGGGTCCAGAAGTTATGGTGCCTTCTAGGATGTGGCCTAGAACCCAGGAAGTATGTCAAAATACCAGTACAATGGAAAGGTTACGAATCTTATTAGTAAATTGTCAGCCAAATTTGGAGGTCAAGCGTAATGCCCTTCTGATAAATAAAGCCCTTGGTGAAGGAAACGCAACCTGGACCATCTAATGGATGTCAAAGCAATACAAACCAGTGTACCTCTGACCTTCTCATCAAAAGAACTGGGGTGCTTTAAGGATAATCCCCACCCCTCTACCCCAAATGCAGCTGAAGCATTTTACAGCGGTTTGCCATTAGGGTATCCATTCAGATAATTTTTCCTACTAGGAATTACAAACTTTAAATACTTTTTAAACCTTAAAAATATTTAAAACAAATTTTAAAAGTCTCTTGATTCTTTTTAAAAATTAGATATCAATAATAGCTTTGCATTGCAAAATGGAAACTCTTTGAGTAAACTAACAAACATAAATAACCTATAATCTAAAGAAGAAATGCTAAAGAGAATTAGAAAATATTCAGAACCGAACTATGATGAAAATAGCTATGTTTAAAAGTATGCTGCAGAAACATGGATGCAGCTGGAGGCCATTATCCTGAGCAAATTAATGCAGGAACAGAAAACCAAATACCATATGTTCTCACTCATAAGTAGGAGCTAAACACTGGGTACTCATGGACATCAAGATGGCAACAACAGATACTGGGGGCTACTAGAGTGGGGAGAGAGAGAGGAGGGCAAGGGCTGAAAAACTGGGTACTATGCTCACTACCTGGGTGACAAGATCAGTCATACCCCAAACCTCGGCTTCATGCAATATACCTATGTAATAACAAACCTGCACTTTTGCACCCTGAATCTAAAATAAAGGTTGTAATTATTTTTAAAAAACTTATGTGACATATAACTCTCATAGTATAGTAAAAAGGAAATTTATTGCATTAAGTTAAAAAGAAAGGCTAAAAACTAATGAGCTAAGCATCTATCTTTAAAAGTTAGAAAACAGAATAAAATGAAGGAACTAGATAAAGGAAAATAATAAAGATCAGAAAGAAAATATAAAATGAAAGCAGTCATGAAATAGGGTCAATAAAGTCAAATGCTGATTCTTTAAAAAGACTGAGAAACTAGTGCTCTGGCAAGATTAATCAAAATAAAAAGAGAGAAGACTCAAATAAACAATCTCTGGAGTTTAAAAGACAGCATAAGATAATGTAGAGATTAAACAAATAGTAAAAGGATATTGTGAAATCTTCATAAGTTTAAAAACTTAGATGATTTGAATAAATTCCTAGAAAAATGCAACTTACTGAATCTGATACAAAAGAAACAAACTACCTGGAAGAAATTCCTGTAATCACAAAAGTAGTTAAACTTATAGTTTAATTTAGCATAGTTATAATGTTTCCAACCAAAGAAACCCAGAGAGCTTTATCAGCATACATTACCAGATAATTCCAATTGTACATCAATTCTTTCAGAGAAAAGAAAATATAAAACATTCATACTCATTTATAAGACATGTATAACTTTCACATCAAAACAATGGACAGTAAAAGAAAGGAAATGCATAGGTTAATTGCACTGAGGAATATAAATGTAAAACTTCTAAAGAAAAATTAAAAAGCTGAATTCAAGAATGTATTTTTTAAATAAATAAAATAAACCATACCAAGTTGGATTGATCCCAGGAATGCAAAGTTGGCTTAATCTTAGAAATAATATAATTCACCACATTAGCAGATTAAAGGATAAAGGCCAAACGATCATCTCAAAAGACGCAGAAACAGTATTTGATACAATTCAATAACTATTCATATAAAAAACTCTCAGCAAATGAGATTAGAGAGGAAACCCTTAACCTAATAAAACAAAATCCACAAAAAGCTACAATGAACACTGCAATTATGAAATATCAGAAATATTATTTGGGGGGATAAGAAGACAAAGTTGCCCAATTTTGCTACCTCTATTTGATACTATACTAGAGTTGCTTGTCAATGTAGTAAGATAAGACAAAAGTAAAGAGTATAATGACATCTACAGTCCTCCACAGTACGTACTGCAACATTAGCTAGTGCTCACTCTACTCTCTAATGGTGAAACAACAGACTACAGGAGACTGAACTGTATCTGCCTCTATTTCCAGTCTCAAATTCAACTTTTACTTACCAAAAAAAGAAAGAAAGAAAAAGCCAGGAAGAGTTTTTAATCCTTAAAAAATATCAATATAAAATTAGAGCAAAAAAGGAACCAGAATGTAACACATCCTGAACAATTTGCAGCAGCAGCAGCAGAAGAAAAAGGTATTTCATTTAGTTGATTTACTGTGGTTGTTGATTGTTCTCCAGTCTCACAATGATGGAAGTTGCACAGTTTTTCAATGGGATCTAGAAGCTGCTGGAGGTCCTCCTGGCAGCAACCCGGTGCAAACCAAAAATCTGGAAATCTTTTCACCACTCCAAGATCTGAGGGTGACATATTTTGGAAGGATCTGCAATGTTCCATCGTAAGTGTGACAAAAACTGACAATCAGGAAGCTTATGTACTCAGTGACAGTAGCACGTTTATCTCCAAGAGACATTTTATTTGGAAGACATATGGGACCAACTTTTGCTGAAAGCACTGGTTCCCCTGTTGAAGCTTGCTAGGGATGACATCGGATTTGGCTCAATGAAAAGCTTCTCTTATTCGCCTGAAATTTTATGAAGCCTTCTCACCAAGTGTGCCCACACCAGAATTTCCAGGAAGAAACAGTTTCTTAATATAATTTTCCCAAGTGGAACAGCATATTGTATGGAATGTGTGAATTCTGACTGTTGGTACTTGTATATACTTTGGATTTCCCAGAGAATCTGGCAAGCAAACAGATTAAACCCTGGAAATTCTGATAGTTAGCTTGACCAAGCAGTTATGAATCAGTCCTACGTGAAAGATGGCATCACTACAAAGGATGTCACTCATGAGAGTGGAAATAGTGACCTAATACTAGGTTCTGCCACACTGTTAAATCCTTGTGGGTATTTAATCAATGGAATGAAATCAGTTGGAATTTACCAGACTATTCACATCACTCCAGAAACAGAATTTTTTATGTTAGCTTCAAAACCACCATAAGTCAGACCTTCTATGATGACCTGATTGGGAAAGTTGTGGAAGTCTTTCATGCAGGAAAAGTTTTTACCACTTTGCTTGTAAATCATAGTTTTAAATGTCACTCACTACTTTCTTTGCCCCTAGAATGTGGAAGGTTTTAAATGTCCTGATTGCCAGAGTACTATGTTCAATGATTACAATTTTGTTTTTACCAGTTTTGCTAAGAAGCAGCCAACAGCAGAGCTGATTAAGAAAAATGAAGAAAAATGAAAAATGAGAACACACATAGAAGGGTGGTGGTTGCTTTCTAGAGATTGATACCCCAGGGCCATGCTTTCTGTAACCACCACCTTGTCATTGTAAAAAGCCCCACATGTACTATAGTTTAATCATTTTGAATTTTATCCATTAGTATTTCAAAGAGCTACATACTATATCTTCCATGAATACTTTCTTCCTTGTTTAAGTATTCTGTACCACTCTTGCTGTGAAAATGGAGTGCTTGTAGAAAAAACAAACAAACCTTTTACTATATGAAACTTCGTAACACTTACGAAAGCAGTTCAGCTTGGTTTATGCATAGTGTAATACTTCTCCAAGTACCACCCAAAATTCCCTACAGAACTTTCATCCTCATTAGGTGCTGGCCTCAGCGTTACCACTGGAGACATTACATTGCTGCCAGAATTTTACATCCAATTTACCTCCATTTTCTAGATATTCTCTACGTATGTTATCAAAACCAGTTTCTACTTCATACAGATGCTTTCTGCAATAGCAATTAAAATTTTCCATCTATGAGTTGAGTCTTAAGAAAATGATTGCAATTGTTCATTTTGCATATTACGATTTTAACATTATTGCTCCCTGCATTTGCAGTCGTCTGATTTATTTCTTCACCATGATGCCCCCGCTCCCTACAACAACACTCACCTCCTGTAATAAAGCAATATAGCGTTAAAAAAAATACAAAGTCTAGGGGAAGGAATTATTATTTGCATATATTGTGATGGCCCACATTAAGAAAAAAACTAACAGACTCTAAATATCAATAGACTCTCAAATATCAATTATTAGAATTAGTAAGGGAGTTTATTAAGGTTGCTGAATATAAAATCAATATGCAGAAATTAAACCGCATTTCCATAATATCAGCAATAATGAACTAAAATTCAATCCTAAGCATCAACAGCATTTAAAATAGCAATAAAAAATATAAAGCCCCTACAAATAAATCTAACCAAAAAAATGTGCAATTCTTTGATAGGAAATATTATAAAACTACATTGATGCTTTGGATAGGGAGACTCAATGTTGTAAAAATGTCCATTCTTCTCATACTAACCTACATATACAAGGCAATTTCAATCAGTATTCCTTCAAGGATTTTTAATGGAACTTCATTATGTACTTCTCAAATTTATAAAAGTAAAGAGTCTAGTACAGACAAAACTTTTCAGACAAGAAAGAATGTGAAAACTTACTCTACCAGATATCAAGACTTATAAAGCTATTGAAGATATCAGTACAGGAATTTTTTAAAAATTGAATAACTGAACATAATAGAAAGTACAAAAATAAGCCTGTGGTTATTGATAAGACGCTGTAGATCAGTGAGGAAAGGAGAGACTATTAAAGAAATGGTCTATGACAATTTCACTACAAATGGGAAAAAAATAAAATTGGATCTTTACCTCCCACCACAAACAAAAATAAAATCCAAATGGACTAAAGGCTCCACATGATAGACAAAACATATTTCTTTTAAAAAAAAGGTAAGAATATTTTTGTGATCTCAGAATACATAAGAACTTCTTAAACAAGACATGAAGAAAAAATAATGACAAATTACACATTAAAATGAAAGACTTGTTCATCAAGAGACACCACAAAAAGAATGAAAACATAAGCTACAAACTGAGAAAACATATCTTCAAAACATATATTTAACAAAGAATTCATATCCAAAATATAATTTTGAAAAAACACTTCCTGCAAATCACTAAGATAAAGAGAAATCAACTAACAGAAAATTGGGCAAAATGAGGTCATTTCACAAAAATATATTATTTAGGAATACATACATGAATGTCAAAAACTCAACTACTATTTTAGAAATAGGTAGAGAATAAAATATAACTAAATCCATCAAGTTTTATGAAGGCATAATTAATGAAACTACCATAAGAAAAAACACTATGCAAATGGTATTTTTATTGATGGGACAATCCAATATAATAAATATATAAATTCCCCCACAAATTATTTCATTAGTTTAATGCAATTCCAGTTAAAATTCCAGTAAGATTTTTTGGGGAAACTTAGCAAATTCATTAAGAAACTTACATGGAAAATTTTGAAAACTAAAAGGCAAAGAAGAGAGCTTCTTTATCAGATAATAAAATATATTACAAAGCAATAGTAATTAAAGCAGTGTGGTATTAGGATAGAGATGATAAACAGACCAATGCAACAGAATAGAAAGCCTAGAAACAAACCTATTTCATATGAAAGTTGTTAATACAATAGAGGTGCACTGTATTTTGTGGGAAATACATTTACATTATTTAGTAAATCGTGTTAGGAAAACTGGCTTACTACATGAAGAAAAATAAAATTAGAATCCTTTATTATCTCCAAATAGACTAAAGATCTCAATGTAAAAAATAAATTGGGTGAGAGTTTTCAGAATCAAAATGGTGTCACTTGTGTTAAAAACTCTGACAAATAGAGCCAGGGACGGCCATTAAGGAAGGGCTCTTGTGGCAAATCAGCCATGAAGGAAGGGCTCTCATGGCAAATCCCGGATAAAAATTATCACAAAAGACTCTCCAAAAAACACAATCCTGCACAAAGGCCACCACAACCTTACACAGAAAAAATATTTCTGTGATGACATCTGCCCAGCAACTGCCTGTCCAACCAAGCCAAGGATAATGATCTTTTTTTTTTTTTTTTTTTTGAGACAGAGTCTTGCTCTGTTGCCAGGCTGGAGTGGAGTGGTGCGATCTCGGCTCACTGCAACCTCTGACTCCCTGGTTCAAGCGATTCTCCTGCCTCAGCCTCCCGAGTAGCTGGGAATACAGGCACGTGCCACGACACCCAGCTAATTTTTGTATTTTTAGTAGAGACAGGTTTTCACCATGTTGGCCAGGACGGTCTTGAACTCCTGATCTTGTGATCCACTCGCCTCAGCCTCCCAAAGTGCTGGGATTACAGGCGTGAGCCACCACGCCGGGCCAGGATAATTACCTTAAACAATTATCTAATCCTCCTAATTTTTCCCTTAACTGACTTTGTCTTTCTTTACCTCTCTTAATACACACATGGTTTACTATGGCAAGTGTATTCCCATTGCAGTACCTGGTCCTGAACAAATATCATTTCCTTTTAGAGAGTATCTGTTATTTAGATTGACAATTTAAAAAGAAGAAAATGGGCTGGATGTGGTGGCTCACACGTTTAATCCCAGAACTTTGGGAGGTTAAGGCAAGAGGATTGCTTGAGCCTAGGAGTTCAAGACCAGCCTGAGCAACAAAGTGAGGCACCGTCTCTAGAAAAACTAAAACTAAAAAAAAAAAAAAAAAAAAAAAAAATTAGCCAGGCATGGTTGGTGCATGCCTGTGGTCTCAGCTACACAAAAGCCCAAGGCAAGAGGATTGCTTGAACCCAGGAGGTCAACACTGTAGTGAGCCATGTTCATGTCATTGCACTCCAGCCTGGGCTACAGAGTGAGCCTCTGTCTCAAAAAAATAAAAATAAAATAAAAATAAAATGTAAAAGAATAATCTTAGGACAGAGGAGAATTTCTAAAACAAGATTTTAAAAAAGCACAATCTATAAAGAAAAAATTAATAGATATGACTACATTAAAATTAAAGATGTGTCTTCAATGAAGGATTCGACTTACAACATTAACAGAGGTGTCAGGCTGGGAAAAGACATTTGCAACTTTTATAACTTATAAAGGATTAATATTTAGAATAGACAAGGAACTGCCAATCAACAACTTAAAAACAGAAACGGCAAATGGAAAAAAAAAACGGCAAAAGTTATAAATACGCAATGTACAGAAGGGGAAACCTGAACAGATAAATAAGAAGAAATGCTAAACTTCACTATCAGAAAAATGCACAATAAAGCAGTAATAAGGGCCCGGTGCGGTGGCTCACACCTGTAATCCCAGCACTTTGGGAGGCTGAGGCAGGTGGATCACACGGTCAGGAGTTCAAGACCAGCTGGACCAAGATGGTGAAACCCCGTCTCTACTAAAAATACAAAAATTAGCCAGGTGTGTTGGCGGACGCCTGTAATCCCAGCTACTCAGGAGGCTGAGGCAGAGAATTGCTTGAACCCGGGAGGTGGAGGTTGCAGTGAGCTGATATCGTGCCACTGCACTCCAGCCTGGGCAACAGAGCAAGACTCCGTCTCAGAAAAAAAAAACAAACAATAATAAGTACCATTTTAAATTCATCAAATTGGCAAATATTACAAACTGAGGTATTAACAAGTCCTCGCAGGATTATGGGTAACTGACAAACCTTATAATGAAGTTAAATTGATACATTTTCAGAGTAACTTTTTAGTGGAAACAAAAATTGTAGGCCTACCTACTATTTGGCTCACATACAGAAAGGCACTGTAGACGAGACCAATCTCTCATCACAACAGTAGGAACCTAGGACTCTACAGAATAGCTTCATTGGAAAGGGGAGCTGGAGTGCCACATCAACGATGTCATCACGATGTCAGAATAACACAATGTCAGAACACAGCACATCACGATGTCAGAATAACAGCACCAACTGAGCTGTCCATGGTCCTGACTGCCATACTTCCCCCACTCTCCTCAGATGACTTAGTCCTTAGCTTGTTTCTGGTCTTCCTGTCCGTGTGTTCAGACCATCCTCTGTGCTCCACTGTCACCAGCCCAACAGTCCTCTCACTAATTACTGCTTGGATCTCTGCTGGCCAGGTCAGTGGCACAAAGCCGACCTGCTTTATAGTTAAAATGTTGATAAAAATAGCAAACAAGTCCAGGTGTGGTGGCTCACACCTGTAATCCCAGCACTTTGGGAGGCCAAGGTGGGTGGATCACCTGAGGTCAGGAGTTTGAGACCAGCCTTGCCAACATGGTGAAACCGTATCTCTACTAAAAATACAAAAATTAGCCAGGCGTGGTGGTGTCCGCCTGTAGTTCCAGCTACTCAGAAAGTTGAGACAGGAGAATTGCTTGAACCTGGGAGGTGGAAGTTGCAGTGAGCTGAGATCACACCACTGCATTCCAGCCTGGGCAACAGAGCAAGACTTGGTTAAAAAAAAAAAAAAAAGGAAACCATAGACATTTTAAACCATGTATTTCAAAATGTTTTCATTTTAGTGAGTTTAGAAGAGAGGAATTCAACAAGAGAGAGGAGAGACAGAAAGACCACTTAAGAGATGAGCAACAGGCTGGGCATGGTGGCTCATGCCTATAATCCCAACACTTTGGGATGCCAAGGTGGGAGGATAACTTGAAGCCACAAGTTTGATACCAGCCCGGGCAACATGGCGAGACCCCATCTCTACAAAAAATAAGTTTTTTAAAAAAATTAGCCAGGCATGGTGGCACCTGCCTGTAGTCCCAGCTACTTGGGAGACTGAGGCAAGACGATTCCTTGAACCCAGGAGTTGGAAGGTACAGTGAGCTATGATTGCGCCACTGCTCTCCATCCTGGGTGACAGAGTGAGACCTTGCCTCTAAAAAGAACAAAAAAAGAGATGAACAATGAAAATGAGAGACAAAGAGGAAGAACATGAGAATATACAGCATTCAAATGTGAGTTCCAAACCGGTAGAGATTTTTATCTGTTTTGTTTCATGAAATCCCTTATGCCAAGAATAATTACTGATACACAATAAGTGGCTTACTAAATAAGATGAATGAATTAATCAATAGGCACAGACATACAAGAAACCCACCTTGAGATCCATTCTGTGGCCTTTCAGACTACTACAATTTAAACCTGTTAAATTGTTTTGCAGCTCTGAGTATAAGTTACTGTCTGTGTTATCTGTGTTGAGCTCCTCCAATTTCAGATACAGAAATATACTGCAGCTTCGATTATTTATAAGTCAATGAAGTCATTCTGATTCAGATTTTCCCCATTTCCTAATTCATCAATTTGACTCCATATCCTGTTTTCATTATTCTTTATTGATTCATCTTCAGATGTGAATCCCTTTCAGACAACCTGTAAAGACCCTCGTCTTTACAGACCAAGACCTGCCTGGACTTGGGAAGCATTCTACAATAAAATATAACTTTTAAATTAACTATATTTTTAAATGTCATAAATTCATAAAATATTGACCCTGCTTACCTGAGAATATGGAATAAGTGTTTCAAACTGTTGATGAAGTTCCAATAGCTGAATTAACTCTGCATTTTTTTTGGCCTTTTCTCTAACTATATCAATATAATGTTCAGGATTTTCTGCAAATGAATATGCAGCATCTTTACTATTGAATGTGTAATATTTTTCTTTATATTTTAAAATTCCAATTGCTGGATTTCCTGAAAATAAAAAAAGAATTAGATATGAAATTTCTTGATCACTTATGAAATATTTTTATTCTGGCTGGGCACGGTGGCTCACGCCTCTAATTCCAGCACTTTGGGAGGCCAAAGCAGGCAGACCACCTGAGGTCAGGAGTTCAAGACCAGCCTGACCAACAAGGTGAAACCCCGTCTCTACTAAAAATACTAAAATTAGATGGGCGTGGTGGTGTGCACCTGTAATCCCAGCTACTCAGGGGGCTGAGGTAGGAGAACAGCTTGAACCTGGGAGGCGGAGGTTGCAGTGAGCTGAGATCATGCCATTGTACTCTAGCCTGAGTGACAGAGCAAGACTGTCTCAAAAAAAAAAAGAAAAAGAAATATGGTTACTCTGTGTTTGTAACATACTATAGAGCCATTCCTCATCCACTCCATTTTTTTTTTTTTGAGACTGTGTCCCACTCTTATCAACCTGGCTGGAGTGCAGTGGCGCAGTCTCAGCTCACTGCAGCATCAACATCCCGGGCTCAAGGGATCCTCCTGCCTCACCCTCCCAGGTAGCTGGGACTACAGGCATGTATCTCCCAACCTAGCTAACCTTTTTTGTAGAGATGGGGTTTCACCACGTCACCCAGGCTGGTCTCGAACTCATGGACTCAAGCGATCTGCTCACCTTGGCCTCCCAAAGTGCTGGGAGTACAGGCATGAGCCACTGTTCCTGGCCCTTTCACTCCTTTTTTTTTTTTTTTTTTGAGACAAAGTCTTGCTCTGTCACCCAGGCTGGAGTCCAGTGGCTTGATCTCAGCTCACTACAACCTCTGCCTCCCGGGTTCAAGCAATTCTCCTGTCTCAGCCTCCTGAGTAGCTGGGATTACAGGTGTGCACCACCACACCTGGCTAATTTTTGTATTTTTAATAGAGACGGGGTTTCACCAAATTGGTCAGGCTGGTCTTGAACTCCTGACCTCAGGTGATCCACCCACCTTGGCCTCCCAAAATGCTGGGATTACAGGCATGAACCACCATGCCCAGCCCCTTCCACTCCATTTTTAACATATCACTTATGCTTTTACTTTGCTAAAATGTTATAATTAGCATTTTAATTTATACATTTTTTAAATGATATGTGAAGTCCATACTAATTATATTTTTATGTTAAAGTATGATTTTAAATTGTATTTTATGTAAAAATACTTTCCACTATTCAGATATAATAATTTAAAAAATCTTTTATGAAAAGCCACTTACTCATCTGGCAGATTTTTCAAAGCTACTTCAACTAACTACTGCAAGGACTACGTTTAAAATAACCCAGTAAGAACTACAAAAATGGGACATCTTTTCCAAAATGCAAATTTGCATATTACCAAATATTTTTCACTGTAAAAATATACTACATAGACTATAGATAATTAAATATCCACATAGTTTGTGGAAGTTGTATTAGAAAGAGTAACACTGTCTTATTCATTTATTCTTTCATTTATCCAACAAATAGTTATTCACCATGTTCTTGGTGCTAAGGCTATAGAAGATAACAAATTCCCTGCTCTCAAAAAATCACAAATATATCATAGGCCACAGAGTGACAAGTGCTACATGAAAAAAACAATAAAGCAGGTTAAATACATAGTAAAAGGAAGAAGTATGCAATTGATATTTTAAATTGAGTGATTAGGGAAGGCTGAATAAAATGAGGCAGCAAGGCGATTAGCAACCTGGGAGGCAGAGTTTTTCCAAGAGTGCAAAGGCTCTGAGGTGAAAGTGGGCTTCAACTGTTCAACAACAGCAAGAAAGCCAGTGCCACCGGAGTGGAGCAAACAAGGGAAAGCGTGGTAGGCAATGAAGTCAATGAAGTCATCGGAAAAGGATCCTGACTGGTAAGCGCCAGTGTTACCCTGGGATTTAAGACATGTGGTCTCCACTCCTGAATGGAAGAGGGAAGTTCTACAGAATTCATCTGAGGTAATGCAGGTTGTTGCTGCCCAGAAAATAATGAAGTAGAAATAATGTAGTAAGCAGAAATCGTCAGAATTCACTTATTCAGAGAGGAATATGAAACTCATGGCCCCACAAGCTCTTCTACTTTTCTACTTCACCCTCTTTCTTCTTAGACCCAGAGTTGGGAGACCCTGGAAGGGACCATACAGACCTCCTGGTTGATCCTTTTCATTTTCTTGAGAGAAACTGAGGTCCACAGAAGGTGTTAGATTTCATAAAGGTTACCTAGTTCACTAAGGACACAGACCAGGCTCTTCTGAACCCTAGCCCATAGCTTTTCCAACCACATCATGCTTCCTCTGCCATCACCCCATATCCGTGTGTCTCCTTTCCCTTCTCATTTGTGTGAAACAGGGAAGGAAGGAAGGAATGGAGAGGGGGAGGCAGGAGGGGAGGGAGAGAGGGAGGGAGGAGAAAGAAAAGGAAAGTATCTACATTCCACTGCATTTTACTTCTGCATGGCTCTTGATTGTTTTCTCCCCAGTATCAGTGACCCTCACTGGGCCTCAGAATATTACTCTCAATTTCCCACAGTAAATATTTTGTTATTCCCATTATCAAAAATGTAATAACATTTTTTAAATGAGCCAATTGAGTGTTCTCT
This sequence comes from Pongo abelii, assembly GCF_028885655.2. Taxonomy (NCBI): domain Eukaryota; kingdom Metazoa; phylum Chordata; class Mammalia; order Primates; family Hominidae; genus Pongo; species Pongo abelii. The sequence goes on along the minus strand of NC_071990.2, from coordinate 88,158,530 downwards.
CTAGCCTGTATACACACAATCCCAATAGTTATTTTTAATGAAAAAATAACCAATTGTGAAACATAACAAAAGAAATAAAGAAAAAAATAATGAAGAAAGAAGAAACATAAGGTTAACGGTATAAAGTAAATTAAGACACAATCTTGTCACACTGTTTTCATTCTAGCCCTGGCAGGCTTTTTCTTATTCACAATTCACACAGCACTTTTTGGATGATAATTTCTTTCATCTCTATCTCTGATTTATTCTTTATTTTGGAGAAGCTCTAATAATATATACATGATAGAGAAATTTTACTTGATATTAGCCATTTCCTTATAGGCGTCTAACAGAGAAATCCTATCTATGCCAGTGAAATATAACTGCAAAGTAACAAAGAATATTTTTTAACAAACATGTCAGTCAAATAAGTGTTGCTCTTTCAGTAATTACTTTGGAAGATGATATATTTTTAGTAATGTTGTGTAACATTTGTTTTATTTTTGAGACAAAGTCTCACTTTGTTGCCCAGCTGAAGTGCAGTGGAGTGATCTCAGCTCACTGCAATCTCTGCCTCCTGGGTTCAAGTGATTCTCCTGCCTCAGCCTCCCAAGTAGGTGGGACTACAGGCATGTGCCACCATGCCTGGCTAATTTTTGTATTTTTAGTAAAGACAGGGTTTCGCCATGTTGGCCAGACTGATCTCCAACTCCTGACCTCAACTGATCCACCCGCCCTGGCCTCCCAAAGTGCTGGGATTATAGGCGTGAGCCACTGCATACAGCCAATGTCATGTAACATTTCTAGAATTCCTCATTGGCCATATGAGTCATCCTCTTTCAATGGTACTGCAGCATCCATATTTCATAACACATATACACTTTCCATTACTAATCACTTATAATTTCTTGCTAATGTCAGTCTACCAGAGCACCTCAAAAATGAAGACTGTCTGGATCATCTTTGTAGATTCTTTGTTAGTTCACCATTAGATTCCATAAAGTTTTTAAAGTGAATATTCAAGTGACAATGACAGAACTCCATATAAAGAAAAAATTGGGGAAAGGAGAGCAGTCTCATTTCCAATGATATACCTGGAAGGAGAAGACCATCTGTTGCAGCAAATGTGTAAGCACAAAATCCCCGATATTGAATTAACAGTTTATCAAAATTTGCTGTTGTTTCTGGGAAAAGCCATTCTAGTTTTCTGAAATCTGCCACATTTACTCTATCTTCTAAAATGAAGGAGAAGAAGAAAAGCTTTAATTCAGTGAGAAGGTTAAATTTCCAAAATAAATCAGCACTGGCTCATTCTAAACATTACCTTTTTATTGCTTTGTACTTTTCCCGATGGGCAAAAACTTGATATTCACAAAACCAGATTTATGAGGAAGTCTATTCAAGCAAAGAAGTACAAACGACCTCAGTGACATATAATGTCACGTAAGTTTCTGGGGCAAACTTGGAGGTAGGATTTTGCTCCAGAATGAAGAACAGAAAGGAGAGGCCATTTCTGACAAGCATGCTCTGCTGCTGAGAAAAAAGCTGACTGGGGCACTTCCGAAAGTGTGTGGTGCTTCCTGCTGCTGCAGAGTAAATAACCCAAGGAGCTGAGCAGAATAGACTGGCTGCTATGTGACCCAGAAAGAGACAGATTGACCTCATTCAATATAGTGTTGTTCTTAATAATATGCTAGGTGGCAAAATATGTTTAATATGATGCTTATAAACTAGGACTATTGCTTCTTGAAACAACAGAGAAGGTTCTGAGCAGAAAGTCAAGAAAATGTTACCTGATTTTGATAACAAGGTGTGTAATTTTTGTTCTTTATATTTTTAAAAATTCTTCCTACTGTTGGTTAGCTTACCTATTTACATTTGATAAGCAAACTGAATAAATTTTTACACAAATAATAACACGTATTTATAAAACATTGTTCCCAAAGTTTCTTAGCTTTCACAATCCCACGTACACTTCTGTGCCTGGTTCTAAACCCAAAAAGCAGGCATCACAAATGATCTTGTGGCTACCACTAAAAGTAAATGCATAATTTAGAGAAAATAAATCCTCTCTCTTTTTTCCTGGTATGCCTGAAAGCCTCTAACAATGACAATATGTGGCAGGTGTAAATGAAATTCTTTTAGAAAAACACTGGCTTGACCAATTCACTGGAGCAGTAATTTAATAGTGTTCTAGTGAATAAAAAGTTCTGACATATGGTAGAAAATGACACATCTAAATCTAAGAAGTTGCAGGTAAACAGTCTTGCCAATATGGTTAGCTTAATATACACTGTTGGAGATACTTTAACTTTTCAATTTCATTTAATATTTGCTTATATATGCTGCTTTAATGAAATGAAATAAGTAATAAAAAACTTGAACTGAAAGGATATTTTTTAGTTTCTGATTAGTTTTCAGTTTTTATGTATTCTAATAGTTTAGGAAATGACTGCTATATTTTTATTTTTCATCTTTAAAAAATAGAATTTGAAAAGAAAATTCATAGAGTAAATTATTAATTTCATTTTCTGAAAAAACTCTCTTTTTATGCAACATCAACATCTCAAGTCCCAGGTTCTTTTTTGGCATTCCTCATAAATGTTAGTGTCTTTAGCTAAGAAAGAAGGGTCTAAAATGGTTAAAAGTTTATTGATAAAGATTGTTTTTCTATAAGAATCAATGCATCTTCTAAAGGACCTAAATAAGCTCAATTAATTTTACAGGGATAACATTTATTGGTTTGTAAATTCCCAACTTGAATCTGAGGTAGATATATAACAAATAACATTCTAAAGAAATGGAGCTTTATTTGCAACAAAATAGCAACGATTAATATTCTTTTCTCCAACAAATCAATAATAAAATTACTAGGACTGCAATAGAAACACATCTGCACAAAAAATGATTGTTAACCAAAACATGAACGATAACACTAGGAATGGTTATTACTGGATAGTAAGTTATTCAGTTTACATTTTTTCTGTTTTCCACATCTCCTCTCACGAACATTAGTGCTTTTTTTTTTTTTTTTGAGATGGAGTCTCACTCTGTCACCCAGGCTAGAGTGCAATGGCACAATCTTGGCTCACTGCAACCTCTGCCCTGCTGGGTTCAAGTGATTCTCCTGCCTTAGCCTCCCCAGTAGCTGGGATTACAGGCACCCGCCACCATGCCTGGCTAATTTTTGTATTTTTAGTAGAGATGGAGTTTTGCCATGTTGGCCAGGTTGGTTTCGAACTCCTGGCCTCAGGTGATCCACCCGCCTCAGCCCCCCAAAGGGCTGGGATTACAGGCGTGAGCCACCACACCCGGCCCTCATTAGTACTTTATAATCAAGAAAAATGTTTAATGCTTTATCAGAAAGATATGAAATTTTTAGAACAAAAGAGTGACTTTATTCTAGAGGTAATTTTAAAAAGAAGAGGAAATAATGGATGATTTTCATTACCCATGTGTTCTTTCATTCTACACACATCAGTTTTCACAGTCGCTCCATTAAGATGACATTGCATCACTCTCTCAGGAAAGTATAGTTCGTGAGCACCCAAGAATGGCTGAATGTGAGTGAATAAATTACTGAGGACACCAACCACAATAGTTTCGTCTTGCAAGCTGGTCCACAGAGTAGAAAGTGCAATGAAGATAGGCTGAGGAAGAGAAAAAAAATATTCAAAATGCAACTGTGTAATAAAATTATAAATCACTATACTCTTTAAGATAAATACAATTGTCATTTGTAAAGAAGTTAATTCTCCCTAAGCAAAAGTCTTACGGACTTAGACAGTAGACTTTAGATAAAAATTTAACTCATAAATTATGAGAAAAGAAACTTGCATTTTATTTCAAAGCATTTTATTTTAGTATGATTATTATAAAGTTAGTTTACTTTAAAAAGCCAAACACATGTGATCACCTAAGAAAGATTTATGGACTCTTCATCTCAAAAAACCAAGGGAAAAATGTCTTAAGAAAAAAAAAAAAAATAGGGCCAGGCACAGTAGCTCACACCTGTAATCCCAGCATTTTGGGAGGCCAAGGTGGGCGGATCACCTGAGGTCAGGAGTTCAAGACCAGCCTGGCCAACATGGTGAAACCCCATCTCTACTAAAAATACAAAAATTAGCTGGGCGTGGTGGTGGGCACCTATAATCCCAGCTACTCGGGAGGCTGAGGCAGGAGAATCACTTGAACCCGGGAGGTGGAGGTTGCAGTGAGTTGAGATCAGGCCATTGCACTCCAGCCTGGGCAACAAGAGCAAAACTACTCCTCAAAAAAAAAAAAAAAATAGGAGGGTGGAGCAAGATGGCAAAATAGAAAGTTCCCCCCACGCACCCTGCAAGGACACCAAGTTAACACCTATTTATACAGAAAAAAACACCTTCATAAGTACCAAAAATCAGATGCTGAAGATGTGTTTAGAGGAGAATGAACACAAAAGTGTCACTGAAGACCATTTTTTTGTTTGTTTTCCTGACTGATCATCTAATAAAATATAACAATATTAAGAAAGTAAAAAATAAATTAAAAAGCTAAATATGACTCATTATAATTAGATTTTTTCTGGCCCAATCATTGCTCAAAAGAACCTGGAAAGTATAGAGATATATCTTGGGCCATGTTTTGTGAGCTGCAAGTTAAAAGATTTTAGGCCCGTGAGATATGTTTCTTATTCATATTAAAGGTCACTGACTTATAGAACAAATGAAAAAATCAATAAGGCCCCACATCTAAGTTAAACAATTTAGCCTTTTGTTTCTTGGTTTTTAAACCAAATACTGGGGATGACTGCAGAAAGTTATTACAGCCTCATATCCTCTATAATAATACTTCATATAGGCTGGGTGCGGTGGCTCATGCCTGTAATCCCAGCACTTTGGGAGGCCGAGGAGGGCAGATCATGAGGTCAGGAGATAGAGATCATCCTGGCTAACACAGTGAAATCCTGTCCCTACTAAAAATACAAAAAAAAAAATTAGCTGGGCATGGTGGGGGGCACCTGTAGTCCCAGCTACTCAGGAGGCTGAGCTAGGAGAATGGCGTGAACTCAGGAGGCGGAGCTTGCAGTGAGCCGAGATCGCTCCACTGCACTCCAGCCTGGGCGACAAAGTGAGACTCCATCTCAAAAATAAAATAAAATAAATAAATAAAAATAATACTGCATATACATTTTATACCTCCTTATCCAGATAAGGTTTGCCAGGTTTGTCCATAAAATGGTGCAGATAATCAGAAAATCAATATAAGTGCAGGCCTGGTAAACAAAGTGATTATTATGTGTCTTTTCAGAAAGGTCACAAGTTACATCATCTCTGTGCTGGAGGCAATTTCTGACCAGCTACTATGAATACATTTTCAACCATAGTACAATGATTATTTCTGTTTTCACAGCCAATACTGATATGGTTATCATACTATACAGTTGCAGTTCCTTTAGTAGCAGTTGCTTCTGTAGGGGAATTCTCTCATCCAATTTATAGCATACTATTATGGCAAAGTAACTATAAAGAACAGGATCAACTTATACAAAACATTATATTTTTAGAAATTAAATATAATTATAATGACTTGTAATCCAATATTATAGGGCTCAAAAGGAAATTCACCTTAAGGTCAAAGTTTATGACAAATACTTACAAAGACTTGTGATGTTGGGACCGCTGTCTTTGATTTTATGGTCATTTTTAGTTGTTCCAGATGGGCTGCTAACTGCTTTGTCATCATTTCCACTTCTTGAGCACCAGTAATTATATCTGACTGTGAAAACAACATAATTTGCATTAATATTTTTATAATTCTACTATAAAAATCATATGTGTTTCAGACCATACCTGCTCCCCACATCCTCTGAAAGTAGGCTCAATGACAGCAGGAAGTCTGTTCTCCGCAAGATCCTCAACACCTAGAACAGTACCAGCATATGTATGGGGCTCCCAAGATATTTGTGAGATGGATGAATCTTTTGAAATACAATAGATATAATTTTTCTTAAATGTATACAGGTATTCTTAGATTTAAATATAATTGCATTCTTGAGAAATGGATCCTCAAGAATCCGTTTTTGTATAGCTGTTATTTTCCTGTTCCTCAATTATAAAATTAATTAGGGGTTCCTCTGAAAATTATGGTGATAACAAGATTTAATAAAATCACATTGAGAAAAACCTGTTAGGAGTGAGTCAGCAGGGCACTGCAGGTTGGCAAGCTAGTGAGATCTCACCTCTGATGTATGCCATATGGTTTAGGGGATGCCAGAATCCTTGTACTGAGTCAGGGGATATTCTAGAAGACCCTGTCATAGAGTTCATCATTGAAATGACTCACAAGGCAATGTGAATTGGAAGACAAGGTTGAGTACAAGTTTACAATATTGTTTTCTTGATTTGAAGGGACCCAGGGAAGTTTGCTAGGGTTAAAGACTTGATTACTATGAATGCAGAACTGAAATGAACTGGAAAACCATTTGACGAAGTAAACTATGGATCTTGACACCTTTTGTACTTTCTGAAACTTCATTATCGTCTGGGGGAAGTACATATATTAACTGTATATTTTCTATAGTAAGGTCCTGATAGATATCAAGCCATGTAAATGAAAGATGGAGAAACACAAAGTTTTCAGCTGTTATTTTCATGCCTTCAATTTTACGGTAATCTTTGAGCCTTTAATCACCTGTCTTTATATAATAAGCATACTTGAAATACTTGTTGGGTTTCAATGATCACACATAATAAGTTAAAGTACCTTGTAAACCATTTATTTCTTTCTGACTTTCGACTATCTAAAGGATGAAGTAGTATTTATATGTTAGCTATATTTGTGCCATTGTAAGCTATACTGTAGCTATCTATTATGTAAGATCTAAAAGATATCTTTGACTTTATGATAACTAAGACATGCTTCATGTATCCTAAAGTTTTTAGACAACAGTAAACTGAGAGGTTATTAAAGGTAGTGAACTGGTTTGTGATCCTTCTAAGGAGATGATATAGAAAAATACGGTTCTTCGTAAGAATTTTTATCTGTCTTAAAAGAAAATTTGTCTTAATATTCTTTTCTTCATATAACAAGAGTGATTATTTTTCAAGAAACTAAAAGTTTCATATGAATGCTTGTTGGAAGGCATTTTTGATTTAAAACCTTCTGAGGCTTATAAAATACTATCTGTTAAGTTTTAGGAGAATTCATTTTCCCATATCAGATTAAATCTTCTCAGAATAAATGCTTTCAGTAGCAAGAATAGTTTTAAAAGTTGATGACAGGATAAACATTTGGGATAGTATTCTATTAACATATTTGTAAGTACTTGTTCATTGTGGAAATGTGTACTTGATTAAAGCATATATGGCTATGGAAGCTGCTTTTGCAGTTCAGGATATACAGGTTTGTGTGTATTTAGCTTATTGTAAAGCCCTTAGCTTAAAATAACGATTAAAATGACATTTAAATAGATCACTGAATGTTACTCTTTGTGAAACTGAACTTTTTGTGTGACACAAACATTATAAACCAATACTTGGGAAACTTTTACTTTCTTAATCTATTGATACAAGGAATAAAGTATGAAAAATTAAACAGAAAAAAATCACATTGAAGTATGCAGAAAATCTTAAAAGTTGCAGCACTGAAAGAAAAACAATATATTTGATACAACAATCATGGTCTGAAAATAAGTTGCTAAACACTGAATTTGAAATAATTATATTTCGCTGGGCACGGTGGCTCACGCCTGTAATCCCAGCACTTTGGGAGGCTGAGGCAGGTGGATTATGAGGTCAGGAGATCAAGATCATCCTGGCTAACACAGTGAAACCCCATCTCCACTAAAAATACAAAAAAATTAGCTGGGCATGGTGGCACGTGCCTGTAGTCCCAGCTACTCAGGAGGCTGAGGCAGGAGAATCACTTGAACTCGGGAGGCGGAGGTTGCAGTGAGCCAAGATCGAGCCACTGCACTCCAGCTTGGGCAACAGAGTGAGACTCCATCTCAAAAAAAAAAAAGAAATAATTATATTTATTCTTACTATGTGCTAAGCACCACATTAAATACTTACAAATACAAAAAGGGATAAGTACAAATGAGAAAATCAAAGAATAGTAAGGTAAGTAAATTGTCTAACTATATGCAGCTAATAAGGGGTAGCAATCATGGTGGATCCCAAACCATCTGAGCCCACAGCCCAGCTCTTAACCATTATACTGTGTTGCGCAAGATGTCACCAGAAATGGCTGTGGTGTGGGTTTATCAGTATAGCATAAAAGAATGACATCTATTTGAAGAGAAAAAGGTGCATCTGAATTCTCAGACATCTGTATGTAGCCTAATTACATGCTTTCTAAACTCTTAAATGACAAAAATAATTACTTCGTGAGTACTATCAACTATTAGCATTGTATTACAACTAACAAATTTTTATTCATAAATGTAACATGTATTCTGTTTTAATTTTACCCATACTGCTGTTTAAGCTTTACTCCTCCTCCTGCTTTATTCTTCCGTACACTATTATCTATTATATAAAATAGGTCTCTTGTCTACCCTCATAGAGTTTTTTCCCCCTTGCTTGTTAAGTTTTGTTTTAGGAATCAATACGAAAACGCAGTCTTTAAAGTCTTTTAAGATTTGTGCAACAGCAACAAGAAACAGGAATACATTTGCATACGTTCTCCAAAATAAAAGTTGCATTTGACATGCAATACTTATTAAAACCTACAATTAAAAATATCCTAAGGCTGGGCCGGGCGCGGTGGCTCACGCCTGTAATCCCAGCACTTTGGGAGGCCAAGGTGGGTGGACCACGAGGTCAAGAGATAAGAGACCTTCCTGGCTAACACAGTGAAACCCCGTCTCTACTGAAAATACAAAAAATTAGCCAGGCGTGGTGGCGGGCACCTGTAGTCCCAGCTACTCAGGAGGCTGAGGCAGGAAAATGGCGTGAACCTGGGAGGAGGAGTTTGCAGTGAGCGGAGATCACGCCACTGCACTCCAGCCTAGGTGACAGAGCGAGACTCCGTCTCAAAAAAAAAAAGAAAAAATAAATAATTAAAAAAAATATTCTAAGGCTGGGCGCAGTGGCTCACGCCTATAATCCCAGCACTTTGGGAGGCCGAGGCAGGTGGATCACTTGAGGCCAGGAGTTCAAGACCAGCCTGACCAAGATGGTGAAACCCCGTCTCTACTAAAAATACAAAAAAATTAGCCAGGCCTGGTGGCGCATGTCTGTAGTCCCAGCTACTAAGAAGTCTGAGGTAGAAGAATCGCTTGAACCCCAGAGACAGAGGTAAACCGAGATTGCACCACCACACTCCAGCCTGGGATACAGAGCAAGACCCTGTCTGAAAAGGAAAAAAAAAAAAATACTCTAGACCCCTCCCCCAAGCTGTATTTGCAGGATCCATTCAGAGTAGGCACACAGAGCTTCTTGCTTTTTTTCTAATAATGTCCTAGAAATTACTCTATTTACATTTTACTAAAAAAGAATTTATTCACAATCATCTAGAGTTGTTTTTTTTTTTTTTTTTTGAGACAGAGTCTCACTCTGTGGCCCAGGCTAGAGTGCAGTGGCGCAATCTTGGCTCACTGCAGCCTCCACCCTCCGAGTTCAAGCGATTCTCCTGCCTCAGTCTCCCGAGTAGCTGGGATTACAGGCGCCTGCCACTGCACCCGGCTAATTTTTTGTATTTTTAGTAGAGACGGGGTTTCACCATCTTGGTCAGGCTGGTCTTGAACTCCTGACCTCGTGATCAACCCGCCTTGGCCTCCCAAAGTGCTAGGATTACAGGCGTGAGCCACTGCACCCGGCCCTTTTTTTTTTTTTTTTTTTTTTGAGATGGAGTTTCGCTCTTGTTGTCCAAGCTGGAATGCAATGGTGTGACCTTGGCTCACTGCAACCTCTGCCTCCCGGGTTCAAGCGATTCTCCTGCCTCAGCCTCCCAAGTAGCTAGGATTACAGGCTCGCACCACCATGCCTGGCTAATTTTTTGTATTTTTAGTAGAAATGGGGTTTCACCATGTTAGCTAGGCTGGTCTCAAACTCCTGACCTCAGGTGATCCGCCCGCCTTGGCCTCCCAAAGTGCTGAGATTACAGGCTCAAGCCACCATGCCCGGCCCATCTAGAGTTTTTAATTATAATATTAGTCCTCTAAAAATGCTATCACTTAAAAAAAATTTATCATAACATTCAAATGTTTGGCAAAAGCATGTGATCCCAGCATGTTTCTTTCTTCTTCCCCTTCCCCCTACCTTTTAAACACTTTTTATTAGTTCCTCATACTTTCTTCCACTGACAATTTTCAACAAGTCTAGTCAAACTTATAGAAGCAGAAATTAGAATGGAATATCTGATGTTTAATGTTCTTATTACAACAGAAATAAAATATAATAAAACAAGCACAAATTCCACCTAACTGATTTTTTTACTTGCCTTATCAAGAAAAATCAAGAAGCCCTGTGTTGTGTGTCTGTGAATGGGCCCTGCAAAAATAGCTTGGGGGGAAATAACTCTACAAAAATCTTGACTTACAGGTTTTAACAAATGTGCTGTCAAACACAACTCTTACTTGCACAATAACATGCAGCTTTCTCTCTTTGGTGTCTTGCCTTGCACTTTAAAAGCCCATGGACGATGGAATTTTATTCTCTCAGTTAAGAGTCAACAAAACTATGATCATCACTCCCTTTTCTTTTCTAGAACATTTCAATGTGTTCACTGCAGAAGATAAAGTCCTGATTAAAACAAAATAATTCTCTATCTTACCCAGGCTATATATTGGAATTTTTTTTTCTTTTTTTTTTTTTGAGACAGTGTCTCACTCTGTCGCCCAGGCTGGAATGCAGTGGCACAATCTCGGCTCACTGCAACCTCTGTCTCCTGGGTTCAAGCGATTCTCCTGCCTCAGTCTCCTGAATAGCTGGGATTACAGGCAACCACCACTATGCCCGGCTAATTTTTGTATTTTTAGTAGAGACAGGGTTTCACCATGTTGGCCAGGCTGGTCTCGAACTTCTGACCTCAGGTGATCTGCCTGCCTCAGCCTCCCAAAGTGCTGGGATTACAGGCGTGAGCCAATATACGCACTTGGCCTATACTGGATTTTTTAAATGTTCACATAAACTGAAACTTTGAGAGAATTTTTAAAAATCAAAATTGCTACTTTAAAATTTTTAAGTAGTATCTGTTCAAATAATGTGACTTTAAAAAGAATATTCATAGATTTTAATATAGGAAAAATCTTGGCTAATTTTAAATTGATACAGTTTATAATCTAGAGATAATACTGATTAAGCCAATATCCATTTCATAATAATCAACCTTAATTGTCACTAAGACTGATGGGGAAGGATTGAATAGTTTAAAAACAAAACAAAAAAAGACTCTTTGAGCAGAGAATCAGAAACTTAAGAAAACTCATCCTGATCCTGACTAAAGTCAGTACAAAATGGCCATAAAGAGTGCTTGGATAAGAAAATTAACTTTCTCAACAACATGAGCAGCAAGGAGCTTGGAAATGAGATACTGTATGGAAAAATAAAAGCTCTTCAGCTTGTTCCACTAGACAAATGAAATCACAGCTGTTCAGGTAAGGCCCTAACAATGATGATGATGATAATCATAAACAACATCATCATCACTTTATTGAGCCGTTGCACCAGGCACTATGCTGCCTTATTTACATGGTGAAGACTATGAATAACCCCATTTTACAGATACGGAAACCAAGGCACAGGGAAGTTAAGCAGCTTCCTTAGGGACACAGATTTAGTAAGTGGCAAAGTCATGATTAGAATTCATGTAATCTGGTTGCAAAGCCCACACTCATCATTTCTACACTTTACTCACCGTCCTCTCCAGCTGTGAGAAGTAGAACGCCAATGAGAATTTAAGACTTAGTTGGTGGATTCATGATTGAAAACTATGAGAAGATTCTATATAATGAATGACATCTGCAACATCCTTACAGTTGTGTGACAGTTTCTCAAGGTTCTTTCTTATAACATCACCTCTGAATGCAGGTGACAAATGTGAATGTGAAGTTCTACTCCTGTGGACTCACATGCACTTCAAAATAAATTGATAACAAAATCCCCTTAGTAGCTGACTAGTTAACATAAGGCTGATAGCCACAAGGTAATGTAAAGGGAAATATCTACCCTAAGAGAGTGACTTGGTTTTTATTATTATTTATTTATTTATTCTTTTAGAGATGGGGTCTTCCTTGGCTACCCAAGCTGGAGTGCAGTGGCATAGCCAAAGCTTACTGTATCCTCAAGCTCCTGGGCTCAAGCAATTCTCCTACCTTAGCCTCCCAAGTAGCTGGGATTACAGGTTAGTACCACCATGCTTGGCTAATTTTATTTTTTGTAGAGACAGGGTCTCGTAATGTTGCCCAGGCTGGTCTTGAATTCCTGGCCTCAAGCAGTTCTCTAACCTCAGCCTCCCAGCTAGGATCCTTCCTTCTGAAGACAATTAGATAGGCTAGTTGTGAGGACAATCCCTAGTTTGAATGAAGTCATGTCATCAGGACAGCTAGGTAAGGAGAGAGGACAGACCAAGTGCATCCAATAGTAGTACCAAGTCATTAAAATACAAGTTAAAAAGAAGAGGTGGTCAGAATACATCCTATTCTATCCCTCAAGAAATTAGCATTCACTCATACAAAAGACAGTTCCACTAACCGAGAGTCTCATAGTTACTGGAAAACAGAGGTTGTGTAAAAGTAAACGGTGATGAGTGGGAACATAACCTGCCATCATGCAGTAATTAACAGACTGTGTTCCTTAAAACCCTAGAGTGTCATGGGGATATCCCTTAGTGAAAAGGTCCTCCAGTCCCTTTATGTAGATACCTGTTTTATATTTGTAAGATTCTGAGTAAGTTTCTATCTGACAGAAAGGGCACTGCTACTTTTTAAAAAGGTTATAACCACCACTTTACCATATTTTCCAACTCTCTAGGGATACTGTTTGGCTTGTTCATTAGATCTAAAAACACCAGATATAAAAATCTTATCTGGCTAGGTGTGGTGGCTTACACCTGTTACCCCAGCACTTTGGGAAGCTGAGGCAGGAGGATTGCTTGAGGCCAGATGTTCAAGACCAGCCTGGACAACACAGCAAGACCCTAATCTATATTTAAAAAAAAAAAAACACGATTTTTTTGAGTCAGGGTCAGGGTCTCACTCTGTCACCCATGCCAGAGTGCAGTGGTATGATCTTGGCTCACTGCAACCTCTGCCTCCCGGGCTCAAGTGATCCTCCCACCTCAGCCTCTTGAGTAGCTGGGAATACAGGCATATGTCACTGTGCCCGGCTAAGTTTTTTACTTTTTGTAGAGACGGGGTTTCACTATGTTGGCGAGGCTGGTTTTGAACTCTTGGGCTCAAGCGATCTGCCCACCTTTGCCTCCCAAAGTGCTAGGATTACAGACGTGAGCCACTCTGCCTGGCCTACAAAAAACCTTTAAAAAAATCTTTTCTACCAGTTGTTACAGTGAGAACAAATAATTACACAAAAATTATTTGAAAGGCAACTACCTGCCAAACAATGTTACATACTTGCTCTGAACTAAAATAAACATAGTATTACTTACACATACACCACTGTTTAACTACAGCATGCTAACAATCATATTATCAAGTACCAATGAAAAAATACAAATTCAATTTCTACCAAAATATTTTCATTAAAATCAAAACCCAGCTTTTCTGTTTCTATTTTGATTCCTAACCCTACCAAAGCAATATAAACCGAGCAGTCACTGAGGTTGTCTCCTTAATTAGTGTCCTGGTTCTACCTGATGTGGCCTTATATAAAGAGATTGCGTTATATGGAAAAGGTCAGATCTTATGAACTTAACTCACCAAAATGATCTGAAGGAAGACCTCATATTGTCGTATATTATATAGCGCTTCTTTTAACATATATGGCTGAAGTTCAGCCCTCATGAGTGGGTCGTTGGCTGCCTTCTCAAGGATGGCTGTGTAGCGGTATACCTGGCTCCGGGCAGTCTCAAGCTGGTAATCAATATGCTGCATGGTGGCTGGGATTGCTACATGGAGAACAGCTGGCACTGTTTGTAAGCGTATAAAAAGGCAGCCATAAAGGAGACGAAAAACAATTAAGGAGAAGAAGCCTAGAAAGTAGTTACATTTTAAACATTAAGTTAAGGTTTTTTTCCCCAATCAAATTAGTAATAATGAGACATGTGTTTCATGGGTCCCACAACACAAAGAAAACAATCTAGGCCGGGGGCAGCGGCTCACGCCTGTAATCCTAGCACTTTGGGAGGCCGAGGCGGGCGGATCACGAGGTCAAGAGATTGAGACCATCCTGGCCAACATGGTGAAACCCCGTCTCTACTAAAAACACAAAAATTAGCTGAGCGTGGTGGCGCGTGCCTGTAATCCCAGCACAGGAGAATCACTTGAACCCGGGAGGTGGAGGTTGCAGTGAGCCGAGATGGCGCCACTGCACTCCCATCTGGGCGACAAGAGCGAAACTCCATCTCAAAAAAAAAAAAAAAAAAAAGAATCTAAAATAAGTTCAAACAAAAGATATTATCAGAATGATAACCCAGTTATAGTAGGTCAGCTTTTGCCACTAAATATAGAAGAGTTTAGAGAATAGGCAGAGTTTGGTATTATGTGTTGTTAACCATGTGCTTCCAGAAAACCCACTGACCCTTCCTTTTGCGTATCTTCTTTTCTAGTTATCAAAAAAAAAAAAAAAAGAACATTTGTTAAGAAACTCATCTGGATGGTGAAAAATGACAGAATAGTCTAGCAAGGGAGGGTCATTTATGAAAATGGAAATTTGACTTTTTAGAACAGTTTTTAAAATAGAAAAAATTACCCTTTTATACTAGATTAGTGATTCAGTGAAAGACACTAACACCTTATCAGTGGGCCTACAGGAGTACCAAATTTCATAAGGAAGTTACTTCTACTGGTAAGTACTTCATTAAATATTTCATAAGTACTTTCAAACTTATAAAGAATGCATTAAGTATATAACCACAAAGTAGATGCCCCCGAATTTAGAGATTTGAAATATCTCCTCGTGGATCTTTTCATTCCATTAACTGCACCAGGAACTGTTTTCAGGAAGATTTTTATTTTTTAAATAACTAAATCGTACTCCCTTTTGGTTACGGACTTGCAGTAATGAACACAAAGCCCCGCTGAACTGGGAGGTTAGCTTTGAGCAGGACCCTTCATTGCTTTCACTGATTCACTTTCTCCTACTAGCTTCATGGTACATAAAATGTAAAGTCTTGCCCCAGCAAAAGTAAAAATCACTACACATTATAAACAGTAGTTATTCTTAAGGAAACAGTAAAAAATGCAAATCTTAAATTTAAGAATGCCAGTGGTGTGTTGTTTATTATTTTCCTCACTGTGCAAGTTAAATTTTAAACATACATAACCTTTAGAATTAACCTAATGATATACCTACAATCATCAACGCCTTCTCCTCCTTTTCCACAATCTCTGTTAAATAAACGAATTCCAGTAACAATCATGGTGAGTTCTTTCAGCTGGCGTTCTTTGTCCTTCTTAGAAAGAGTTAGAAACGTCCCAAGCTCAGCCTGAGGAAAAACACTCTGTAGAGCAGCTAAAATAAACCAGAAAAAAAAAAAAGGAAAACAAAATGATAGAATAAAGATACCAGAAGTTAAATGAGGTTTTTTCTTCAGCAGCAAGTTAAGGGTCTGAGTTACTTACATGATTCTTTAAATTACTGATACCTGATTATAGAATACATAATAAAATGTATCACACATCAAAGCTGGATTACTGAGAGTTATGCAATTGCCTCATGTCCATTTTTAATAATTAAGCATCCAGCAGTAACTTTTTGGCAATGGGCATGAAAACAAGCTTTCTAATTTGGGATCTGAGCCGAAAAATGGATGCTTTAAAATAATTATGGAAGAAAGCCATAGGAGAGCTAGACATTTTTCCTATTCCTCATTTTCAAGGATGAAAGAGGGCAAAGATTTCCTAAGGATAAAACGGTGCCCCTTTCCATCATCCATTTTAAATGACAGACTCAATTTCTTTCATCAATATGAAATATCCCTTTCCAGCTTTTCCATTTACTCAATCAGCCTGGTACCCTCAATCCTACTATGAATGTTTCTCTAATGCAGTGTAATAGGTGCCTAGATATGTGCAGCTCTAGGAAAATTAGCAATATTTTACTTTCTAGAGGTGCTACTTGAGTTTTAGAATGGATATACAGTGTAAAAGGAGACTGGGTACATTTTAACTCATTTGTACTGATTTTTTTTTTCAGATAAAAAGGGAACTTCAATCTTTAACACTTCTAATTTAACATATTTTATAAAATACAATGATCATATATTTTCACTTGTGAAATGGAAATTGGTTATACTTTTTACCTGTTACCTCTCTGACAGTCTTGATGTCTGTAGGGGATCCAAGGCCAGAGCGGAGTAACACATAGCTGATAATCTTCCGGTAGAGGCTTTCCAATTCTTCTTTAGCACATGCTCTGTTATCTGTAATTTCTCTGGTAACAGAGCCTAATCTAGACTCTAGGACCCGGTGATGTTCTTCGAGAAATTCCACTAAAATTGCCAAATAACAATGTTCTATATATTTAATTTTTAGAATTCTTCTTACATAAGAACTAGAGAAAAACTGGATTGCATATGGCAATTCTACTTCAGGAAAACAAGTAATTTCTTAAGCTGTAATAATGAAATAAAAAACAGTGGCCAGCATGTAGCCTCAAGACAAAAATCCAGTAGGGAAGATTTATTACAGTGACTTAAATGGAATACTTTGTCAAAACACCTAAGACTTTAAACAGCCAAACTAAACAGTAGATATCAGAAAAGGCTAAATCTTCCCAATTAAGCAGAAAATAAAGAAGACCATTTCTACAACATATATATTACATATTTTAATACTATATGAAAAATAAATATATACATATTATATATTTATGCTATATGTAAGCACATGTAGTATACTATACATAAGCATATATGGTAGCAGAAATATATATGTAGTATATATGTTCCTTTCAGTTATGTGTATTTTTATTTCAGTTCTAGATAAATAGCCTCTGAAAAGCATTATTGATAATATGATGTTGCATCGAGAACTATATCCCTCCTCGTTCTTCCTGTGATATGCTGAGGGATAGGCTTCACTTTGGCAGGACACTATGTTCACTGAGTTGTTGCAAGTACAATTCTGCAATGACTCTACGAGACAACGCATATTACTATTACAAAGGCAATAATTAACATATCCACCATGCACAGTTTATACCTATACTCTTGCCACAAAACCAACTGAGAACTTTTTGCAAATTAAAAATATATTTAAATAACAAATTTAAAAATATATAGGTTAAATTTTGTCAATTATATGACTATTTTTTGCTTTAAAATTTCACTATTAAGCAAAAACACAAGATACATACTTTTACATAAGTAGCATAACTGAAACTAATAAAGAGAAGAATCACCAAATTGTTAATAATGATTGTGTACTATATAGTAGAGGTAGAGGTAGTCCATAGAGAAACAGACTTGTTTTATATAGCAGGGCCAGAGGCAGTCCATAGAGAATTACATTTTCCTTTTTCTTTTGTTTCCAACTTGTCTTTGATGTATGCATTAAACTATTTACATAATGAGCCAGGCATGGTGGCTAACACTGATAATCCCAGCACTTTGGAAGTCCAAGGCGCAGACAGATCGCTTGAGGCCTGGATTTCAACACCAGCCTGGGCAACATGGCGAAATCCCGTCTCTACTAAGAATATAAAAATTAGCTGGGCATGGTGGTACACACCTATAGTCCCAGCTACTTGGGAGGCTGAGGTGGGAGAATTGCTTCAACCCGGGAGTCAGAGGTTGCAGTGATCTGTGGATCGTGCCACTGCACTCCCGCCTGGGTGATGGAGCAAGACTCTGTCTCAAAAGAAAAAAAAATTTACATATTGAAAAGCTTTCTAAACTTAAACTCCCCATCGTTCATTTTTGAATAGTTACATAATTTAGGTAATTATAATGAGATAATAACATAAACCAGGAACAAGAAAATCTACAAATTAAAAACTTTTAACTTCAATGGGCTGGTTGTTTGAACTCCTAATTATTATGTATTAGTGCCATAAAGGTTAAAAGACAATAGACTTGGAAACAATAATTATGAGCATAATAATTGGAATTCACTTTTAACACTCACAAAGGCCAATGTTTTTTTTATTTAGCATTTCTAACATTGTTATATTCCTCAAAGTTGAAAAACATTTCAAAAGATTGCCAAAAATTAAATTGTTAAATTGATTAAACAATTAAATTCATTGTCAACCAAATGAAGCCCTTCTTAGCAGAAATACAATATGAAATTTTTTAAAATATAAAAATAGGTAGTATACATTACCTCGATTTGTATAATTCATATCAAAGTAGACTTGCATCTTAATAGTGTCCAGGGATGGATTTTTAGTATCCAATAGCCGAGTCATACAAAGCTAGAAAAGAATGTCCCATGAATACTTCTAGTTATAGTTTTTGAGACAGTCAAGTATTTCCTAAAGTTATTTTCAAAAATAAAGGGAAAAGCAGTGGTTCCTGATATTGATTCACCAATAACCCCTTTTATTATTTTTTTTCTCCTTGGGGACTTCAGACTTTATAGTTTATTTAACCAATAACTTTTTTTTTATTTTTATAGATTTAGGGGGTACAGGTGTCATTTTGTTACATGGATATATTGCGTGTAGTGGTGAAGCCTGGGCTTTTAGGGTAGCTAACAACTGAATAGGGGACATTGTACCCATTAAGTGATTTCTCATCTCTCGCTCCCCTCTCACCCTCCCAAGTCTCCAATGTCTACTGTTCCACTCTCTATGTCCCTGTGTACATATTATTGAGCTCCCACTTATAAGTGAGAACATGTGGTATTTTACTTTCTGAGTTATTTCACTTAAGATAGTAGCCTCCAGTTCCATCCATGTTGCCACAAGACATGATTTCATTATTTTTTATGGCTCAATAGAACTCCATTGTGTGTATGTGTGTATACATTTTCTTTATCCAATCATCTGTTGCTGGACACTTAGGTTGATTCCATATCTTTACTACCAATAACATTTATTAAGTAATAAGTTATTTCCCTTCAGTTAACCAAGAATCATCATGCCCAGGTGGCTAGTAGTCTAGTTGAAGGCAAGAAACCTGATATTTTGGTTAGTTTGAGCAGTCTAAATGTGGGTAAATGTTCCATAAAGCTTATATTCCAGTCTAAAACTCTTCTAGAGTTCCTCATTACTATTTATTTGTGCCTTGAACAACACTCCTAATTTTATTTTATAAAAAGCTGCTGCAGCCGGTGCGGTGGCTCACACCCGTAATCCCAGCACTTTGGGAAGCGGAGGTGGGCAGATTACCCAAAGTCAGGAGTTCGAGACCAGCCTGGTCAACACGGTGAAACCCCGTCTCTACTAAAAATACAACAATTAGCCAGACATGGTGGCGCACACCTGTAGTCCCAGCTACTCGGGAGGCTGAGACAGGAGAATCGCTTGAGAACCCGGGAGGTGGACATGGCAATGAGCCAAGATTGTGCCACTGCACTCCAGCTTGGGGGGCAGAGTGAGACTCTGTCTCAAAAAATTAAATTAAATTAAATTAAATTAAATTAAATTAAATTAAAATTAAAAAGCTGATGCAACTACCCCCTCTCTTCACAAAATTTCTCTGGTTCTACCCTTGATATTTCTTCTCCTGGTCTGTTTCTCCTATGAGCCCCCACATAGATGGTTCATTCCCCTTTTCTGTCTTGCCTCTTTAGATTGAATATCAACCTCAGTTTTTCTTTCCCTCTCTCATCTCTACTAGTCACCTCCCTCCCCCACTTCCTTCACTGGATCCCTCCACATAGAGAAGTACTGTTCTAAAATGCACACTTAAAAAAAATAGCTCATCCACATCATTTTTAGTTAAGAAAAAAATTGTCACTTGAATTATACATTGTTAGTTTATGTAACCTGTCATATTAAAAGTATATTGGCTTGATTCTTTCCAACTTAGTTGAGTTGGGGGTTTGGGGGGAATAGAAAACTCTTCTTGGGTCATGGCAAGGGGAACAACTTATTTTCTGCCCCTCCTTGATTCTCTTCCACGGCTTTCCAATAAAATTTCTGACTGTCACAATCACTTCCCCTATTGCTAAGAACAAGCATTATACCATCTTTTCTCTGCATCCTCACCAATATCTGTTACGTTTTGACTTTTTAAAGACATTCTAACTGGTCTAAGATTGTATCTCATTGTCAGAATAGAAAATCCAGACATAAAGCCACATACCTGCAGTCAGGTGATCTTTGACAAAGTCAACAGAAACATACACTGGAGAAATGACATCCTATTCAATAAATGGTGCTGGGGAAACTGGATTACCATATGCACAGGAATGAAACCAGATCCCAATGTCTCACCATATACAAAAATTAACAACTCAAGATTGATTAAAGACTTAAATGTAATACCTGAAACTATAATAATAACAGAAAAAACCTAGGGCTGGACATTGGCCTACGCAAAGAATTCATGACTTAAAAGTAAATGCAACAGATATAGACAAATTGGATTTAAATAAACTAAAAAGCTTCTACACATCAAAATGAATAATCAACAGAGTGAAAAGACAACCTGCAGAATGGGAGAAAATATGTACAAACTATGCATCTGACAAAGGACTAATATTCAGGATCTATGAGGAACTCAAACAACTCGACAACAAGTAACCCCATTATAAAGTGGGCAAAGGCCATGAATAGACATTTTTCAAAAGAAGACATACAAATGACCAACAAGCATGAAAAAAATGGTCAACATCACTCAGCATTAGAGAAATGCAAATTAATTTAGTTCTATTTAACTTCACAGTATATGATAAACCAGTTAATGTTTGCAATGTAAGATTAATATCAAGGTTTCACTAAAATACTATAGCAGATGCTGCTACCTGCCCAATTTCCCTGCCCTTCCTTCCTTACTAACAGAGCCTCAATTTGGATTGGGGCAAGGATTTATTCATCTAAGAAGGAAAAAAGAAGTGAATATCCCTGGGTCACTTACAATATCATTCTGGTCAATAAATGTAAGTAGATGGGAGGGATTCTGGGAAAATTATTATTTTCTGGATAGAAGGTGATAGACCCAATTGGCACACATATTTTGCCCTTTGCCTTTCCCCCTTCTTTCTGCCTAGAGGTAGAGTAGCTATCTTTTGACCACCAGATGACCATATTGCAAGGATGATGTGCCCCAGGAAGCCAGGAAGAACGGTCTATGTCTCTCCAGACTTTGTGTTATAAGAAAAATACCTCATGTGTACTACTATTCGTGGGCCTTTGTTTCATGCAGCTGAAGGCAATAATGACTAATACAAATACTGTATTTACAACTGAGAATAAGTAATTGCAAATTTGAGAACTGTTCGGTAATCACCTGAACAAGATTCTGCACATCACTTTTCATGAGGGTTCTATCCATGTTAAAGCCATTACTTGGGTCCAAGACAACAGCTTTCACCTGGAAAAGAGTAGGAACGAGTCCATTAAGTAGGAAAGAATCCATTAAGCAGGAAAGAATCCATTAAGCAATTTTATTTCATATTATTAGTTTAATATGTTTCCATTTTTTAAACAACTACCTCTTGATTACGTTGGGGTTGGTTTTTCAACGATTTTTCTTATTACTGAACTCATCACCACCCTTGTTCAGGTTGAAGAAAGGAAGCGACAAACTATCAAACTTGAATATGGTGCTAGAAAAGTTATATGGGGAAATAAGTTGAAAGCAATGGCTAGGTTTTCAATTGGGAAACTATGGTATATTTTATTGTATTTTTATTGTGTATTGTTAACCAAAAGCAGAACAGAGAAACCACAGCAATGAGTAATTTTTAACAATGGCAAACAAAAATACACGTCAAAAAATTCCCACACAGCAATGAGTAATTTTTAACAATGGCAAACAAAAATACACGTCAAAAAATTCCCACACAGGAGAACATTATTGATGTTTCCAAAACTCATCAAGGTCTTCTAAATGTCTCTATAAATCTAGAACTCACATGCTCTATAAACTTTTTAAAAATGTTTTCACTAACTTGTCCAATTATCTCGTTATGTTTCAACTGAAAAACATCTATGAAAGCCTCACAGAATTTAAAGGGGAAAATGGACACCACATCTTAAAAAACCTCTTAATAAAGTAGTAATCACAAAAATATTTCTTCTTACCATAAAAGCAATCAGAGTTTCAGAAACAATCTCTCCATGGGCTGCACATTCTTGTCCTATTTCTCGTATAATACTCCTTATAACACTTTCGGCCTGAGTTGGAGGCATTCTGGCTAAATAAAACAACATTTTTTTTTTTTTAAAACGTGGTTTTATGCAAATTTATTTTTTTCCTCTTTTGATTTCTGCAATATTGTATTTGTAAAGAGTCATAATATCATCTATTAGCTTATTAGCATTTTTATTAGTATCTAGGCCTCTCCTGTTTTTCATTATTTTTAAAAATGAAGGACTTTA
Source organism: Pongo abelii (assembly GCF_028885655.2). NCBI lineage: Eukaryota > Metazoa > Chordata > Mammalia > Primates > Hominidae > Pongo > Pongo abelii. The sequence continues at coordinate 88,135,956 of NC_071990.2, read as the reverse complement.
TTGAAGACAGACAACGACTGGGATTTCAAATAATTGAAACATTTGATGAATAACATTTTCAGTTATTTAAATTATGGTCACTAAACATATATTCCTATCATGATATTCTTAATTAAAAAAAAAAAAAAAGGCTAAGCAGGCTGGGCACGATGGCTCACGCCTGTAATCCCAGCACTTCGGGAGGCCAAGGCAGGTGGATCACCTGAGGTCGGGAGTTCAAGACCAGCCTGACCAACTCGGAGAAACCCCGTCTCTACTAAAAATACAAAATTAGCTGGGAGTGGTGGCACACGCCTGTAACCCCAGCTACTTGGGAGGCTGAGGGAGGAGAATCGTTTGAACCCAGGAGGAGGAGGTTGCGGTGCCATTGCACTCCAGCCTGGGCAACAAGAGCGAAACTGCGTCTGAAAAAAAAATAAAAGGGTAAGCAGTATTTGTAGGGGAGGGAGGTAAAATTAATGAGAAACCCAAGAGTACAGCTTGAAAGAGGAAATGCTTATTCCACCACATTCATTAAATGACCCTTCGTAACTGTACTAGAATCTTGGAAAACAATTCTTGCTCAGATCATTAAAATGATCTTTTCCGCACATCTAAAATAGAGTTCAGACTCTCGATAAAAAAACATAAAAGCAAAAACCAAAACATAAGAGTTATGCATCATGGAAAAAAATGAACTTCTGGTTATTAATTCCATTTACTAAAAGGAAAAAGTGGTGGGTTTTGATCGAGTTTTCTGATTTTCCTTAATATTAGTAACTAAGCACAATGGAAGCTGGCATGTAGAGTATAACAAAGGCAATATCAAGTAGATAAAGCCAACTCCTCAGCATTATTAGCTTTCCGATGGATGGGTACGAAGCACTAGGCATTTTGTCCAGTGAAACCAGATTGCCTGGATTCCATCGTGACCCGACCACTGTCTAGCCGTGAGACCTTGGGTACTTGCTTCACTTCTTTCCAGAGGTGTGAGGACTAAATTAGTCCTATGTATTTAGTGGTTACAACAGTGCGCGGCTTAAGGGAATCGCTTAAAACAGCTTAGAATCAGTACGCCAAGATCAAGGCAGCGCATGCGCAAGTGCCAGTCAGTGGGCGAGTCCGTCCCGCTCCGGATCTGTGTGCGCATGCGCGCCGCTGCCGGGTCGCTAGGGAAGCGGCTCAGCACCTTCCCCACACCCACCCTCCAATAACTAAGTCTCCCGAGGTCCGGCTTCTGGGGTAGCCAGTGGAGCGAAACAGAAGCGGGAAGCCTCAGGCACCCGCGCAATGGCTAGAGGGCAGCCCTGCAGCCCTGGGGTCCGCCTCCGGCAGGAATGGACCGCTGTTCCAGCTCTGCGGCGGCGCAGCCTAAAGGATCGAGACTGAGAGCTGAGTCTCGACGAGGCAGGACGCGGTCCTCCAGCCGCCCGGGCTCCGCTAGCCGCCCGGGCTCGGCCAGCCGCCCCACGCTCGCCGCCTGGCGGGGTACGCCTCCGGGTCAAGGGCGCGGAGCCGCGAGTAGGCTGACCTGGATCGGAATCGACAGCAGGAGCCCTGTCTGTCTGCTTCTGTCCTGGGGCCCTCACCGCGACAGTCGGGGCAGTTGGGCGCTCGCAGCAACCGCCGCGTAACCATGGAGATGGATGGCTCCGGACCTGAGGGGGCGGGGCCAGGTGGGGGTGGGGCGGGGTCCCACTTTGAGGGTCTTTCCCCGAAAAGAAGGGCTGGAAAAACTTTAAAAACAAAGGAATTTCAGGCAGAGACATCTTAACCTCCGTGGTTAAGACTGTGAAACACAAGTTCTCGTAAATAAGGATATTAACTTGCTAGCGTGGGAATGATGAGGCGTCTTTGAAAACGAGGTGGGGGAGAGGGAGGAGCCAGTTGGAGAGGCTGGGAAAACGGAAGGGCTGTATCCTGGGCAAATAGAGTTCTTGTAAAAGTATCTAGTTTTAAAAAACAAAAGTAAAAAGTATCGAGGTTTTATTTCATGTCCCGTTGTTCAAAGGAAGTCTGTAACAGAACGCTCCAAGATGCCCGAAGAGAAAACTGCTCATTCAAGAAGCACATGATAAGAACACATTAGTGTCCGAGTCAAAATAATGAGGTTTTATCCCTTAATGATAATATCGTTAGGCCCACCTTCAGACGTGAAAGTGTGAAAAAGGATTAAATAGTCATTAGAAGGAGAGCATCAAACAACAAGGTTTTATTTTTAAACAGTAATTTTTCTCAAACTGCAAACAAATATGCAGAATATGCTTTGCTTAAGGACATTCCTTGGTTACTAGGAAATGAATCAACACAAAAACTCAAGAATACACATCATAATATAACACAATTTTATTTCCGCCTTCTAGAAAATGTTCCCGAAATGTGGAAGAAGCTTATGTAAAAATAGATGTTCAGAGTAACAAGATTTATAATAGCACAGCCTTAGAAATCTAAACACGATATTTAAGTAAAATATCAGGCAGGTATTTAAAATTATGTTAACAAAAACCTTGTGTTTGTCTTATATTTTTTAAAAGCCAAATGCAAAATTTTTATATAATATGACAAACTATATTGACATACATAAAATGCACAAAAAGTGTATGTCAGTTTTTCAAAATCACAGCAAGCAATTAGATCTAAGGATGGAATTATAGGTAAATTACTTTTATTTCTTTATACTTTTCTGTTTTTTCTAGATTTTTCCATAATGAGTATATATTGTCTTATGATCTATAAAACAAAAAAATACAAGGGAGATGAGACTGGCTATTTGTAGAGAATGAGCCCAATTTAGATATACAAATATACTGTAAGTATACAAGGTAAAGCAACCAAAGGAAGGTGAGATAGCAAAATTTTAGCAGTGGTTGTAACTTTGTAATGGCTTATGGCTGATTTGTCTTCTTTATACTTTAAGATAGCTACCAAAATGTCTTCCATGAGCATATATTATATATTAGAATATTAAATATCTTTTAAGATGGTAAGAATAATACCATCATATTAAGTATAGTTTTAAACTAATGGGCAAATCCTGGCACAAATACTCCCTGAGTATGTTTGATACTGTTAATTCCTACTTAATGTCAATATTTTCTTCTCTTTCTGTTACTAATTTAACCCTGTGTTGGGAATGACAGTGTTCTCTTTAAAAAAAAAAATCTCTCAACCTCTTTCTCAGTGAGAGTGGCCTGTGACATGGTCTGGCCAATGAGATGTAAGTATAATCACTGGATGAGGTGTCAGGGAAAGCACTTCCATTTTATGTCTATTGCCTTTCCTTTTCTTTCTACTTGAAATGAGAATATGCTGGCTGAAGCTCCAGCAGCCTTGTTGTGAATATAAACATGAGGGTCACATCTTAAGGACGGTGGAACAAAAATGAAAAAGGAACCTGAGTTCCTGGTAATGTCATGGAACAGCCCTATCAGCTTCTTGACTGGCTATCTCCAGACTTTGCATGAGAGAAGATAAACCCCTATTTTATTAAGCTACTGTTATTTGGGTTTTCTGCTGCATTGAGCCAAACTGAATCCCTGACTGCTACAATGGGTATGACTTTGGAAGTATTATTTAGCGTTTTGTGCTACATTGAATTATTCTCCCTAATCCTTCATGCCTCTTAGCATCCACACGTTTGCCATGGACTTTGGTGGAGTATACTTCCCCAATCCTTGATTTTGAATTTAGCTATGTGACTTGCTTTGGCCAATGGGTTGTGGTGAAGCGACGGTGTGCCAAATCAGATCCAAGATCTTAAAGAGACCCCATATTTCTGCTTTCTCTCTTGTGCCTGTATCATTGCCATGAGAAGTACATACAAAGCAAGCTCTTTGGTCCCAGAATGACATGCATATGGCACAGAATTGCCTGAACCGATCTTTTAGTAAGATGCAGAGATGCCCAACTGGGGCCCAGCCTAGATCAGCCAAACTCCAGTGAACCTGTAGATGTGTGATAATGAATGAGTATTGTTTTAAACCACTGATTTTTGGAGTGGCTTATTATACGGTATAAGTGTGGAAAGAGTTCATTTATAAACCTTTCAGTGATCTAAATTTCTCATTTATAAAACAGAGAAAACAATGGTATCTATCTGGTGGAGTTGTGAGAGTAAAATGAGATAGCCATCATGAAGCACTTAGCACAGCATCTGACATAGATAAAAGGATTCATAAATTTTAGATACTAGTATTTTATGACCTTTATCATGGTTATTATTGACAACATCAACTATGACAATATATTTTATACTCCCATAGTTTATTGGACTTCTAGTCTTTGTAGAACTATTTGTTCCTAGTTTTAACATGGCAGCAATGGCATTTAATTTAAAAACACGGAGGAACCAGAGTGCATCCAGAGAATTATAAGAAAAATTTTGTCAGAATAAGATAGAAAGAATTGGATATATTTACCTTGAGAAAAAGAAGGCATGAGAACTCTTCTCAGTTTTGTTAAAAGAGAAACCAAGCTTTATGTTGTTTCAAAACACCAGATTACAAATCTGCATAAAACAGTCTTAAAATAGAATTGTGATGGAAGTCATCCTAGAAGAAGTGAACCCATTTTATCAAATGTTTTTTATCTAAAGGCTAAAAGATTGCCTTTAAGAATATTGTAGAATTAATTTCTTCTGATTAAGTGGCTTTAATATGTCACAAACTGTTCAGCTTTTAAAGAGAGAGTTATATATTTTTCCTTTTCCTCAGGCTTTAAGAAGTTTTAAGCTCAAATGAGTTGAGCTTCTTAGCATGTTTAATAATTTTTTATTGAGCCGGGCACGGTGGCTCATGCCTGTAATCCCAGCACTTTGGGAGGCCGAGGTGGGTGGATAGCCTGAGGTCAGGAGTTTGATACCAGCCTGGCCAACATAGTGAAACGCCGTCTCCACTAAAAATACAAAAAATTAGCTGGGCGTGGTGGCGGGCGCCTGTAATCCCAGCTGCTCGGGAGGCTGAGACAGGAGAATTGCTTGAACCCGGGAGGCAGAGGTTACAATGAGCCGAGAGATCGCGCCATTATACTCCAGCTTGGGCAACAAGAGCGAAACTCCGTCTCAAAAACAAACAACAGCAACAAAAAATAATAATAATTTTTTATTGAATACTGGACGTTGTGAATTGCATCCTTGTTGAGTGTCTGAATTGTCTCCCTTTAGGAAGGGTTGTGCTTTTTTTTTCAGCCAGTTATTTGTGGATAAGTTTGATTCATTTGCGGACTGTTTTTAAGCTTTATTAGGGTAGGCCTAGAGTAGTCTTCATTCCAGAAATAATTTGGCCCTACTACTAATTAATAACTGCTCAGAGGTCTTCAATGAATTCCTTGGTTTTCACTGAGGACTCTTCACTCTGGCTGGTCAGAGCTCAAATGTCTTCTCATCCTCTGTGAGCTCTAAGAATTATTTAGCTTATACTCCCTGGTCATTCTGTGCTTGACTGCATGGATTGTCAATCCATACATGAACAGCCAAGTACTCAGCAAAGTCTCAGATTTATGAGTTTTTAAATTCTATTTATTTATTTGTGTAGCTTCATCCTTTCCAAAACTCTGCCCTTGAATTTCCACATCTGTGAACTCTGATCTCTGTCTCCTCAACTCAATAAAGTCCCTAGACAGTGGGTTTACCTTTCTATGCCCAGGATCTGGAAACTGCCTCCAGGCAGAAATTTGGCAGCAATAATAGCAAACAGTTGCTTTATATATTTTGCCCAGTTTTCTAGTTGTTTGTGGCAGGAAGTTAAGTCCAGTCCTTGTTATTCCATCATGGTCAGAAGTGGAACCTTGGGTAACTTTGGAGAGAGGCTAATAGAAAATAATTATCTGGGAGGGTAGAAGAGTGGGCTTACTAGAAACTTTCAGTAACTTTCAGTAATTACTGCGAAGTAATGAATGTGCATCTGAGTGTCAGGATCATGAATTTAAAGTGAAAGCATTTTGCCATGTTAAGTGATTTTCTTTGGAAATTATTCAGCAGCTCAGGAGCAAACATGATCTTGAAGAATAAATGGTTGGCTTGACCAGGAACTAGCATATTGCCAGACTAGCATTATCATGCTAGACCATGCATTTAAACCAATGTAGAGCAACAAAAGCAATTTACTAGGTTTTTTTGTTGTTGTTTGTTTGTTTGTTGTGAGACGGAGTCTCACTCTGTCACCCAGGCTAGCGTGCAGTGGCACAATCTCAGCTCACTGCAACCTCCGCCTCCTAGGTTCAAGTGATTCTCTTGCCTCAGCCTCCCGAGTAGCTGGGACTACAGGCATGTGCCACCACGCCCAGCTAATTTTTGTATTTTTTGTAGAGACAGGGTTTCACCATGTTGGCCAGGCTGGTCTTGAACTCCTAACCTCAAGTGATGCGCCTGCCTTGGCCTCCCAAAGTGCTGGGATTACAGGCATGAGCCACCGGCCCAGCCAGCAGTTCTTTAGATATTGTGAAGATCTAAGCTAAATTTTTCAATTGCTAACAAAGATAGATAATTAACATTTGAAAGAGTACTTTGGAGCTTACAAAGCTATTTCACAGATAACTCATCTGTCCCTTAAAACAGCCTCATGAGAGTGAACATTATTATTTCATTTTACAGATACAGAAATCAATATTCAGAGAGCAAGAGACTAGTCTAAGACTGCAAAGCTACTAAGTTACGGAGCCATCTTAAGTCTTATTGCTCTTATAAGTACTTAAAATGAGGAGAACTCTTTGAAGCTTCTGAAAAGTTCTAGACTCTTTTTCCCAAAAAATTCAGAGCCCCTAATTTTATGTGTAATTTCAGATAATTCACAGATTCCCTGAAGTTCATGCAAGTGGCAGTGTACGCTTGGTTTAAAATTTCTAATTTTTTCAGTGCTGTAGGACAGGGTGGGAAAAAAAAGAAAAAATTTCTAGTTTTTAACTTGCATCTAGATGGTAGTTATATGGGTATTCACTTTTTAATTTTTTAACTGTATAGATATATACATATATACACATATACACGTACATATATGTACATATATACACATACACATACGTATATATACATGTATTTATACACATATGTATATGTATTGATACACATGTATATATGTATATATAAATATATATGTTACATTGACTTTTCTGTATATGTTTTATAATAAAAAATAAAGCCTCAATAATATAGAACTTCTCTACTTTTAGTTGTGCTTTGTGGATGTTAAGCATTAAAACAGAGCTGTATTTCTAAAAAATCCTCAAAAGTTAAAAAAAATACATTGTGTTATTCACTTTGTTTTCATTGTCTTTCTCCATTATTATCCATATGCTTCAAAACAGCTCTCCTTTTTAAAAAAAACACAACCTGTATATTACATGTAGTGCATCGATTTTGAAACTGTGAAAGTCAGAGTCCTGGAATTAGCTGACAATCTCCTTTTCCAGTTTATCTTTCCTTCTCCACAAAAAGGCTTGATAATGGAGAGGGAAGTTGAGATTTCAGGTCAATAATGAGAAAGAAATTATGGAACAAGTAAGACAATGCAAGTCACCCTTATTTCTGTTTCTCTTAGGATAAGCATGAGCTATTTTCGTGTACTTTCCCATATCCTTTTAGTCAGGAGGATCACAAGATTATTCCTTAACCATCTTCTTCATGGAGATTCTTTTTCAAATGTTACTTACATGGGCACAGATATAAAAAGGCAGGAAAAAAAGCAGATGTTTCGTTTCCTGATACAAACATAGCATAGCTTCCGGAGTTCAAGGGTCCTGTTTAACCTTTAAAAATCTACTTTTCTTTGTAATTATCAAGAATCTTTTGGCCGGGCGCTGTGGCTCACGCCTGTAATCCCAACACTTTGGGAGGCCAAGGTGGGCGGATCACGAGGTCAGGAGATCGAGACCATCCTGGCTAACACGGTGAAACCCCATCTCTACTAAAAATACAAAAAATTAGCCGGGTGTGGTGGCGGGCACCTGTTGTCCCAGCTACTCGGGAGGCTGAGGGAGGAGAATGGTGTGAACCTGGGAGGCGGAGCTTGCAGTGAGCCGAGATTGTGCCACTGCAGTCCAGCCTGGGCGAAAGAGCTAGACTCTGTCTCAAAAAAAAAAAAAGAATCTTTTTCTTTTTTTCTTCTCTTTTTTAAGAGACAGATTCTTTCCCTGTTGCCCAGGCTGGAGTGCAGTGGTGTGATTATAGCTCACTGCAGCCTTGAACTCCTGGGCTCAAGGGATCCCCCTGCCTCAGCCTCCTGAGTAGCTGGGACTACATGTATGCACCACCACACCTGATGAATTTTTAAATTTTTTGTAGAGACAAAGTCTTGCTACGTTGCTCCGGCTGATCTCCAACTCCTCGGCTCAAATGATCCTCCCACCTTGACCTCCCAAAGTGCTGGGGATTATAGGCATGAGCCACTGCACCTGGCCAAGAATCTTTAAAGGTAAGATGAATGATGAAAGAAAGCCTTAATTCTTCATTTTCCATCTCTTTCTCCATCGCATGAATCAGTCAGTGGAGAAATAAGGGACCTTAGCATCAGATTTTCACAACCTAAATCAGGGAGGGTAATTGAGGCATTTAAGGAAGATAAACAAGCATAGGGCTTTTTTATATATTACAAAAGAAATCAAAATTATAAAAGCACAAAAATGAAAAAAAGAATCAGTGAATTCTATTATAATCATCAAGCTTCTATAAAAAGTGGGGGCAATAGTGGTTCTTCTTTCTTAGAATTATAAACCAGGTGCAACTTCATACGCATACCACATGGTCCTAATTAGGAAAACAGGATTGAAAGCATCAAAATCTTTGCTACTGTAGCATGTGTGGCAATGATTCTCAACTCTAGAGAGTGAAGGACAGCATATCAGCAATGCATTGGCAGCCCACCATGAGCAACTCTGATATGTGCTACTGATCTATTTTGTGTATGTGGAAAATGTCACTGTGTAGCTTTTCTTAAAGGTGAATATCTCCCTGTCTTTTGCTCACCCACCCTCGCACCCATCTACCCAATCCTTAACTAATGACCAAGTCTTTATTAACTTCTCTTGAACCAACTTGCTTTCTCCATTCCCACTTCTCCCACATTCATTAAAGCAACTGTCTTTTCTTGCTTAGACGACTGCAATGAACAACTAATTGAGCTCCCTGCCTCTCCAGTGTTGTACTCCCCCAATTATTTGCCTATACTCATCTTTCAAAAATAGAAATCTGATCGTGTCATTCCCTGCTGGACACCTTGTAAAGGTTTCTCAATGGTCTTTGGGTAACTCCAGACTCCTTGGCATGGTATACGAAGCCGTTAATATCAACCTCAGCTTTCACAACTGCCTCTCCTCTCCCGACAGACTGCACTGTTGCCATTCTCTGGCCATGTTGCATTAACTTCCAGTTTTTTCTGGCCTCCAGACCTTTGCCTAGAGGTTACTCCCTCTATCTCTGAATGTCCCCTTTCCTGTTCGTCTGATTAATTCCTCCATGTCTTCAGAAGCCATCTCTCCTGTGAAGCTTTCTCTGACCTGCGATACTGGGTTTAGGGTCCTAAACTTTCACCTCTAACTAGTTCCAAAACATTTTCACCACTGCAAAAAGAAACTTCATACTTATTAAGCAGTAACTCCCCATTTCTCCATTCCCCCACTGCTTACACCTGACAAAGCTCTCAATACTCTATGGAAGTCTATTTTCCTGTCTGTCTCTCCCACTAGACCATAGCTCTTTGAAGACAGGGAGCATACCTTGTTGAGTTCCCCACATCTAAGAAGACAGCCTGGGATGTAATAGTCACAGTTGACCATTTGGGTTAAAGAGGTGAGTATAGACGTTGAGTAGGTTAAAAAAGGGGGTGGGGGGAAATTTTTAAACATCTTTAAATTAATGTCTTTACTAAAGGGTTAGAATGATTTCACAAGGAAATTACCATTTTGAAGTGAAAGGAAAAGACATTGAAATTACAGGTTTCTGAAGAAGAGCTTTCTCTGACTCCAGCTTTGGCTCTCTTGCCTTGGGATCCCCAACCTACCCCCAAGCACCCTTGTATACATTCCTCAGGAAGAGGGATGTTGTTCTCAGTGTTTTCCTCTTCCCTCTGTGCCTCAAACTAGGCAGCTTCCAATGGTGCCCTGGGCTTCAGAAGGTGGCCACTGAGCTGACCTTTAGGCTTGCAGGCTTCCTGGGAGAGCAGGTAGTGGAGGTCGGTATGGGGGGTGGTGACTGGGCTCCAGTTTGAATTTCATCTTTATGATTCCCTCCCACTATGGGGAGCATTACGGCATGAATCCCAAGGACAAAGTTTAATTTGGGACAGTCTAAACCATTATTAAAGTCATACTATTTTCTCAATCATCAAGAAAAGTGCCTTTCTCTATAGTCCATAAGTCCTCAATTTTGTGAGGAGGAAATTTTTTTTTTTTTTTTTTTTTTTAAACAGAGTCTCACTCTGTTGCTCAGGCTGGAGTGGAGTGGTACAATCTCACTGCAACCTCCACCTCCCAGGTTACAGTGATTCTTGTGTCTCAGCCGCCCAGGTAGCTGGGATTACAGGCACATGCCACCATGCCCGGCTAATTTTTGTATTTTCAGTAGAGACAGGGTTTCACCATATTGCCCAGGCTGGTCTCAACTCCTGGTCTCAAGTGATCCCCCGCCTCGCCCTTCCAAAGTGCTGAGATTACAGGCATGAGCCACCGTGCACAGCTAAGAAGGAATTTTTTGGATCTCCTTCCACCTTTGCTGAAATTCTAAAAAAGCTGCATTCCACTTTTAGCAGCTGTTTTCTTATGGCTGAATAAATGCCAGAGACGCCATCAGATTATTTTAATTCAGTTGTCTTTCAGTTGGGGAGGGCTGAACTCTCGGTTTCCTCTTGGCACAATGTAAGTAGAAAGATAGTAATAAGCAGCTGGGCGCAGTGGCTCATGCCTGTAATCCCAGCACTTTGGGAGGCCTAGGTGGGTGGATCACCTGAGGTCAGGAGTTCGAGACCAACCCAGCCAACATACAGAAACCCCATCTCTACTAAAAATACAAAAATTAGCCAGGCGTGGTGGCATGTGCCTGTAATCCCAGCTACTCAGGAGGCTGAGGCAGAAGAATCACTTGAACCTGGGAGGCGGAGGTTGGGATGAGCCGAGATCACACCATTGCACTCCAGCCTGGGAGACAGAGCGCGAGACTCCATCTCAAAAAAAAGAGAAAAGAAAAAGAAAGAAAGATAGTAATAACTCACCTGAATTTCTCGTCAGCACTTCAGGATCATGATCTCTAACACTCATCTTCTCTCTGTCACACTCAGGGTTGGGGTGCAGCCCCAGCTGAGGTCTGAGGACAGTAGGTGGATGTGGGGCAGGGAGCTGGAAGAACACTGGAGAGACAGCAGGTAAATGAGACATGGCTTTATTCAGCAGCCCCTTCACAGGGTCAGTGTTACATTTATACACTACACAAACACTAGTGGCTGAGAGCCAGGTGGGGAGTTTCTCTATGTTGTGTCTACATGGCTGTGATTATATAAGACACGGGACTGTGCACTTGCACCCCAATCCTGCTGAGTCATCCAGGCTGTTTATCTTGGCCTATTCCTGCTGCCCTATGCCTACTTGGCTACAGCACAGCCATGTTCCTTACACTCTCCAAACCTGTCCCACTCTCTACATTCTTTATGGGATGAATTGGCATTGATTTAATAGCTGGCTCAAACCTGATCCCAATTCCCCCACTCCCTCTCCCCTCACACTCAGACCTGTCACTAAGCCTGTCCAGCCCTTCTCAGCAAGTCTCATATCCATTTCCTTCCCTAATTACTAATGCTCTCACTCAGGCAGTTTATGGGAATCTCCTAACTGTATTATCTGCTTCCAGGCTGGGGCACTCCCACAGGCAAAGCTGATAATATTACTGCCTGTGTACAGCCCTTTCTGCAGACCACAGAAGGTCCTGCAGAAGAAAATTCAGTCCTCCTCAATGGGATGCAAGACCCTCCTGCAACTGGCCTCTATTTATCTCTAAACCTGCACTGTTCAATATGGTAGCCACTAACTGATGAAGCTATTTAAATTTAAATTAGCTAGAATTAAATGAAAGTTAATATTCAATTCTTCAGTTATACCGGCCAAATGTGGCTAGAGGCTACCGTATTGGACAGTGACAATATAGAACATTTCCATCATTGTAGAAAATTCTGTTGGATATTTACCTTACCCCTACTGCACCTGAACTCAAATTTTCAAATTATCCGCACCTTTGAGCATACTGTACTTTAGCTGAGGCAGCCTCCTTTAATTGGATTACTTATCTTGCCAACTATGCCCTTCAAAACACAGATCAAATGTCATCCTATTCAGAGAAGCCTTTCCAACCAAGCCTCCCACTCTTGTGCAAGTGATCACTTCCTCATTTGGACGCCCATTGCACTCTGCAGACTTCTACCATAGCGCCCCTAACAAACACTCCATGGCACCTAGTGTTCATGTCTGTTTCCCTTTACTACAGTGTGAGCCTAGGCTGGGGGCAGGAACCCAATCTTATTCATTTTTCTAGCCCCAGCTCTAGACTAATGCCTGACATAATAGGATATGCTAAGAACTAATTTTGTGAATTAATAAATATTACCAATAAATATTCTAAGGTCAAGATTTTACCAGACTTCAGAAACAAGAGAATGCCCCAATTTAAATGCCTCACTGACAGGTAAAAACTTTGAAGAGGAAATATATTTTCAGAATGATCATCGAAATACTGGATATGCTCTGTTAAATCGCAATCTCATGTTAGAGTTGTGTTCCATTTACAACTAACCCACGAGAGGCATGACAATTGGAGTGGATAATTGAGGTGGTTTGACAGGTATAGCAAGGTGTGGCTGACTGCACACGAAGGAAATTCTGGCTTCAGCAATTATTAGATACACACTTACAACATTAAAAGCATGAAGATTTGGCTAGTCAATTCAAATATTAAGTGTCTAGGCTTAAAAATAGTTTATTGGGACATTTTCCATTATAAAAATAACACATGCTCTTTATGAAAATTTGGGAGTACAAATCTGCCACCCATAGATTCATTAACAAAGGATTAATATTGTTAACATGTTCATGTAATGACTCACCTTATCTACATTCTTACTATATCTTATGCTACTCCTTTACACTCAACATTACAACACAGACATTTTTCTATCTTATTATGGGCTGTATTTTTAATAGCTGTATAATATGCAATTGAGTGGATGTGTCATAATTTACTGAAGTATTCCCACTATTATGTAATATATTTTCGAGTTTTCACCATTATAAATAACACTGGAGTTATTTGAGTATAAGAATTTTTTGTATTGCATGTAATTTATTCAGAGATTCTCAGATGTGAAATACCTGAGTTTTTAAATATCTGCTTCATTTGCTACTTTATTCCTAGTACCTAGAACAATGCCTATCCCATGGTAGGTATTTTATTAATAATTGTTGAATGAATATGAGATGTTAATTAAGTAGAAAAAAGCTGGCTTGATCTGTAGACACCAAAAGCATGTCATAGGCATGTCTTGTGACAGGTTCCAGGGAAGACTTTGTCCCCACTTTAAAAAAAAATAAATTTTATTTTTTAGAGCAATTTTAGGTTCACAGCAGTATTGAGTAGAAAGTACAAAGTCCCGTCTATCCCTATCCCCACACACCTAACCTCCCTGGCTATTGACATCCTGCACCATGTTGGCACATATGTTATAATTGATGAACCCATCATTATCACCTAAAGTCCATAGTTTAGGATTCACTCTTGGTGCTGTGGAATTTATGGGTTGGGACAAATGTATAATGACAGGTGTCCACCATTACAGTATCATACAGAATAGTTTTACTATTATAAAAATCCTCTGTGCTCTATCATCCCTCCCTTCCCCCTAACCCCTGGCAATCACTGATCATTTTACTGGAGTACAATTTTTGAACCACATGGTAAGACTATGTTTAGTTTTGTAAGAAACTGCCAAACTGCTTTCCAAAGTGCCTATACCATTCTGCATTCCCACATGTCAGCAAAGAAAAAGAATTCCAGTTTCTTCACATCCTTGGCAGCATTTGTTGTTGTAAATGTATTGTTTTGGCCATCCTAATAGGTGTGTAGTAGTATGTTATTGTTATTTTAATTTGCAATTCCCTAATGACATATGATGTTGAACGCCTTTTCATATGTTTAATTGCCATCTATATATCTCCTTTAGTGAGATATCTGTTGAAATTTTTTGCTCATTTTAAAAGTTGGGTTGTTTGTTTCATATTGTTCAGTTTTAAGGGTTCTTTGTATGATTTGGTTAACAGTCCTTTATCACATATGTGTTTTGCAAAAATGTTATCCAAGTCTGTGGCTTGTGTTTTCATTCTCTTAACAAGGTATTTGGCAGTGCAGAAGTTTTCAATTTTCATGAAGCCCAGCCTATCCATTTTTTCTTTTATGGATGATGCTTTTTTTATTCTATTAAAAAGTCATCATCAAATTCAAGGTCATCTAGTTTTTTTCTATTATATCCTGTAGGTTTTATAATTTTTTGTTTTACATTTAGGTCTGTTATCATTTTGAGTTAATTTTTGTGAAGGGTATGGTGTTTGTTTCTACATTTTTTTCCTTTTCTTTTTTTTTTGCTTCTGGATGTCCTGTTGTGCCAGCCCCTTTTGTTGAAAATATTATCGTTTCTCCTTTGGATTGCCTTTGCACCTTTTTCAAAAGAATTGACTATGTCTGTGTGGGTCTATTTCTGGACTCCTTATTCTGTTCCACTGATCTATTTATTTATTCTTTGGCTTATACCATACCGTCTGGTAGCTTTTTAGTAAGCCTTGAAGTCAGGTAGTATCAGTCAGCGCATTTACTTTTCATGTCTTTTCCCTGTCTTACTGTTCTAATTAAAACTTCCAGTTCAATTTTGAATAATAACAGTAGTAATACTGAGTAGTAATACTGAGCTTAGAATAAATGCTTGCATTACCCCTTCAAGTATGATGTTTGCTGAAAATGAAAAAATAAATATCATTTTTCTGGTTAAGGACATCTCTTGCTCTTTCTTTCTTTTTCTTTTTTTTTTTTTTGAGACAGAATCTCGCTTTGTCACCAGGCTAGAGTGCAGTGGCACGATCTCGGCTCACTGCAACCTCTGCCTCCTGGGTTCAAGCGATTCTCCTGCTTCAGCCTCCCAAGTAGCTGGGACTAAAGGTGTGTGCCACCACACCTGGCTAATTTTTTGTATTTTATTAGAGATGGGGTTTCATCGTGTTAGCCAGGATGGTGTCATCTCCTGATCTCGTGATCCACCCACGTCAGCCTCCCAAAGTGCTGGGATTACAGGCATGAGGTTCCATGCTCAGCCGAAAATTTTCATTTTGACAAGCATTCCAGGTTATTCTAGTTTAGGTGGTCCAGGGGTACACACTTTGCAAAAGTAGCTAATCTAAAATACCATGTGCAGCAAGCACTTTTCCATTTTTCAATATTATATACAAATTCTGTCTTTGATTCTGATGGACAATGATACATGTGTGCATTAGGCATTTAAAAAAATAGGTTATTCCTGTCAGCAACTTAGTAATAAAAATGACTTGAAGTACCAAAAATGACAGCATAGCTTATTGATACTTATAGAATTTGTAATCAAAAAAAAAATTTGTAATCAATATCAGTGTTGCAGACTAATTTTTATGATCTAATTGTAATTTAGCCACATGTGATTGAAATCTGCAGTGGCTCAGATTTGCTCCATTTGTAGACTGTCTCCAGCTGTACCCCAGAACGAAGGATTCTAGCAAACCTCAGATCGATAAGGAGTAACAGGATGGGACAATGGGTTGAACTGGCCAGAATGGAGCTGAGATTACCAGCTGTAGAATTTCAGCAGGTCCACTTGACGGAAAGAGAGAGACTAACTGGTGCTACTACTTATTTCTGATATTGAGTGAAATGAAGCTGACGTCTGTGGAGTCTAAATATCAAGGAATGGTAAAATGAAAAGGTTCCTGGTGGGTTATCCATGCCATTACTAAAGTTGTAGCATAATTTTGTAGTAGTTAGAAGTCCAGATTGTGATGTCTACAGCATGTATGAACGAGGTACTGTTAAAGCTGAATGCCAATCTTTATGAGAGAAGTTGAGGGAACATGTACTGCCAAGGATCTGACCTTCACTCCCAGAATAATAATCAGATTGTCATCCTCAAGAGGTAAGCGTAGCTCCTAAGAAGGAAGAAAGTTCCTTCTGCTGCATTAATGTCATCTTTCATACAAAAATCAATGTGAAGAATTGTCTCCATGTTCAGCCTCAATGACATACAGTATGTGACAATTACTCAAGTGACTTAAATGATTTCCTATACAGACCACAGTGCCACTTTTCTTACATATATGTAAGGGAGCCACCTACTGTCAAAATAGGATCTTACAGCTACAAATTTTCCCATTGCCCCACCCCCCAACTGTACAACTGCATAAACTTAGCTGCAATAATTTAGATGAGAATTTTGCAGAATTCGAGAAACTGACATAAAATAATTTTGGGGGTGAGAAGGAATAATCCACACTGCCCTGTGTCCTTTACAAGTTGGAAAATATTCATTAAGCACTTACCTGTTAGCATTGCAAGTCTCAAAGAGAATCCTGGTATGCTGGAATTAGTAAGGCAGTTTGTAGTAACAAATGCCCCTGCCAATTTCCTTCTTAGTATTTTTGGTAATGCTATTTCTTCCTGAACATGTCTTTGCCTGTCTCAAGCTTACTTAGCCTGCAAACTCAGCTAACTCTTACTTCCCCCATGAAGACTCTGCATATCTCCAGCCTGTTGCAGCCTCTCCTGCTTGGATCTCTGTTGCTCTGCTTCATCCCGGAGGCACATTCCTGTCGGCACTTCCTCATACATACACTGCTTCGTGGTGATAGATAGCAATAGCTAGAGTTTACCATATGTCAGCACTGTTAGACCACTTTCCTTCTATTAACTCATTTAATTCCCATATTAACTCGATGAGATGATTACTGTTATAATCCCCATTTTTTAAAAGAAGGAACTGAGGCCTAGAGAGGTTTAAAAAAACTTGCCCAAGGTCCTTAAGGTTATTAAGCAGTAGTGTCAAGATTTAAACCCACATATCTGCATTTCCAGCCTATTTGCAAGCACTTGGTGGACAAGAACTATGTTCTAAAATTCTTTTGAAGTTCCCACATTGCCTAGCCTAGTGTTATGATCTTAGGGACTGATGTTCATAGTTTTACTACAGTTTAGTAATTTTCCAGGAAATCAGAAGACCCAAGGAAGAAGGCAGTTTTCCCCCCATTAATCAGGCTGATAAAAAACAAGTTTGGCAAGATACTACAGCAATAATAGGGAACTTGTGTTAACCATGTACTATAAGCCTGGCACTGTGCTAAGCATTTTTATTTATTATTTAATTCTTACAATAAGCCTTTTCAGAGAAGTACTATTATATATATTTTATAGATGAGAATGTTAAACACAGAGAGGTGAAGTAACTTGCCTAAGGTCCCACAGATTCTAGCCTATGTCTAACCTATATGCTATCATCTTGCACCTACTGTGTAAGAATGCTTATTTACGGCCGGGCACGGTGGCTTACGCCTGTAATCCCAGCATTTTGGGAGGCCAAGGTGGGCAGATCACCTGAGGTCAGGAGTTCGAGACCAGCCTGACCAACATGGAGAAACCCAGTCTTTACTAAAAATACAAAATTAGCCAGGCGTGGTGGCACATGCCTCTAATACCAGGTACTCAGGAGGCTGAGGCAGGAGAATCGCCTGAACCCAGGAGGTGGAGGTTGCGGTGAGCTGAGATCGTGCCATTGCACTCCAGCCTGGGCAACAAGAACGAAACCCCGTCACAAACAAACAAACAAACAAAAAGTTTATTTACAAGGGGATTTAGAAATTGCAGTGCATACACCATGAGGAAGATGGCCTTCTCTCATAGAACAATGACTCCTAATTTTGTAGGATTGTTACAGGAGGGCAAATGTCCACAAAAGGATTGCATATTCCCAACTATTGATGTCTCTTTCCCTTGGGGATCTCATGAGTTACTGCTGCCATCACAGAACTGACCTCATGGGGGCAATGCTCCCAAACCCACAGCAACCCTGAGGCAAGGCTGGAACATTTAAAACAGGATTTACTAAAGTCCAGGGTAATAGGACAAGTACATCACATAGAGCACCACAATCTGGTTACAAGATGTGGCTCGCTCTCCAAGGCTTGAACAAAATAAATATTTTTGACCCTCCTTCCTGCAGTGGCTCCATTCTTATGTTTATGACAGAAGAGCAATCACCTGGCAACTTTCTCTTCAAAGTCAAGCCCCTAGAGAGCTGGGTGCAGGAGGAGGTGGAAGTTTCCAGTGGTGTGAGAATTTCTATTTCCTTTATCAAGGCCTGGAACTTGTATATATGATGGACATTGTAGATGACCACTCTCTTGGGGAGATGCCTCCCCCTTCAGCTACTAGCTCCAGGAATGAGACCTGCTCTTAAGCCTTGCTCCTTGCTATGGTCTGAATATTTGCGTCTTCCCAAAATGCACATGTTGAAACCTAATCCCCAAGGTGATGGTTTTAGGAAGTAGGGTCTTTGGGAGATGATTAGGTCAGGACGGCTGAGCCTTCATGAATGGGATTGGTACCCTTATTAAAGACACCCCAGGCTGGGCACGGTGGCTCACAATTGTAATCCCAGCACTTTGGGAGGCTGAGGTGGGATGATCACTTGAGGTCAGGAGTTCAAGACCAGCTTGGCCAATATGGTGAAACCCTGTCTCTACTAAAAAATATAAAAATTAGCTGGACGTGGTGGTGGGTGCCTGTAGTCCCAGCTACTCGGGAGGGTGAGGCAGGAGAATCCCTTGAACCCGGGGGGTAGAGGTTGCAGTGAGCCAAGATCATGCCACTGCACTCCAGCCTGGGTAACAGAGCGAGACTCCGTCTCCAAATAAATAAATGAGATCCCAGAGAGCTGCCTTGCCCCTTCTACCATGTGAAGACACAGCAAGAAGAAGCATCTATGAATCAGAAAGTCGGCCCTCATCAGACACCAAATCGGTGCCTCAATCTTAAACTTCTCCAGAACTGTAAGAAATACATTTCTGTTCTTTATAAGCTACTCAGTTTATGTTATTTTGTTATAGCAGCTGAAACAGATTAAGACATACCTCAAACGGACACCATAATGTCTAACTAGTCTATATAACATATTTACATGTACAATAATAGGTACAAGTAACAGCTATCCACAAACCAACTCTTTTGGTCAGGGTATCAAGAGATGAAAGGAATCCTTGCACCCAGATGTCTAAGAGTTCAAGAGAAGCCAATAAGGTGAAGGGGCTCTCACTAGGAGCTCATCCTGAGAATGCCGTATGCACGTACACATGGGCCTGTGAGTGTGGACGAGAAAGGTGGTACCTGCATTTTTGTTTCAAGATACTGCCTTTTGGGGGTGCTAGTAACTGGGAGATCACTGGGAAGACTGCATGTGGAGACAAAGTGGAGGACAGTGCCTTCGGGATCACTTCCGCTGGTGCTGCCTCCAAACCTGTCTGCCTACTGGTGCCAAGAGCCTGACTACCTTGCAGAGACCCAGACCCATGCTTGTAGGAGCTCAAAGGCTATTCACTGATTTACATTAAGTGCTTGATTGATGTTTTTATTTTTATTTAAAAAAATAAACTATTTCTTTATCAGGCAACAATGCTTTACCTAGAAATTTCTTTTCTGGAGCTTGCCTTAGGTATCAGTTTGGTCTTTGCCCTCTACTGAATCCTCAGCTTGGCTAGCCTTAAAATATAAAGATTCTTAGATGCTCCAGCAATTTCTTCTGATATGGCGCACACCAAAAGTGTAAGGCATTGTAGGGTCAGTGGTCGTTGGTGAGAAGAGATGAAACAGTTTGTTCCACTTGAAAAATATTTCCTTCCTGATCACTTAAATGTGCCTATCATAAACATGGATATCAGTGATATCTCCAAATAGAGTAACATTCCATAAACCAGCCCCTGCCTGTTTCCGTATGGCTTGCAGGCTAAGGATGATTTTTTAAAATTATTAAATAGTTAAACAAAATTGAAAGAACAATAATATTTTATGAAATGTGAAAGTTATATGATATCCGAATTTCAAAGTCTATAATAAAGTTTTATTGGAACACAGTCATGCTCATTCATGTATGTATCATCTCAGGCTGCCTTTGCTCTATGATGGCAGAATTGAGTAGTTTTGACAAAGACTGTGTGGCCCACAAACCCTAAAATACTTCCTATCTGGTCCTTTACAGAAAAAGTTTGCCGACCCCTGACATAGTGTAACAGACTCTCTTACATTGATGCATATTCCATGTGTTTATCCTTTTCTCAAATGATCTCAGTGGTCTTATTTTACAGATGTAGAAATGAAAAGCTCAAAAAGGGTATAAATAGTCTGAATGATACAGAGCCTGAACTGAAGCCCTTGGCCAGATTACTTCAGCTCACTTAGCTTTAGCTGCATCACTTATCAAAAAAAAAAAAAAAAAAAAAAAATAGCGTTGACCTCATACAGTTGTGGTAGAGATGAAAAGAAATAAGACTAAGGGGCTTAGTGTTGTGTATGGCATGCCATAAGTGCT
Source organism: Pongo abelii (assembly GCF_028885655.2). Lineage (NCBI taxonomy): Eukaryota > Metazoa > Chordata > Mammalia > Primates > Hominidae > Pongo > Pongo abelii. The sequence continues at coordinate 88,115,368 of NC_071990.2, read as the reverse complement.
TACTAAACATAGCTATTTTTATTAACTAATAGTACTATTAATATTAAAACTCAGATCTTCTGTTTCAGCCCAGTACCCATTTCACTACACTAAATAGCACACCTCTTTCCCACACTGAAGAAAAAAAACAGGAACAGGTTATATAATCATTGATTTTAAAATATTACTGGTGTTTTATCAAGACTAAAGGTGGTTTTCACTCACTCCCCCGACACCTGATCCACTCAGATCCTCAAGTTTCTACCAAGATGACATCAAAATGGCCACAGATGTTCCTTTGGGAGATGGATATCCCTTACTTAGGAAGGCCTTATAGCTATTTTATCTCTTCTGCTCTGTAAAACGAAGATAAGAATGTTCATCCTGTGTAACTGGAAGCTCAAATAAGATGACAGATATGAAGGCACTTTAAAAGTGAAGTGACACCAGGCGTGGTGGCTCACGCCTGTAATCCCAGCACTTCGGGAGGCTGAGATGGGTGGATCATGAGGTCAGGAGGTGGAGACCATCCTGGCTAACACAGTAAAACCCCGTCTCTACTGAAAATACAAAAAATTTGCTGGGCGTGGTGGCAGGCACCTGTAGTCCCAGCTACTCAGGAGGCTGAGGTAGGAGAATGGTGTGAACCTGGGAGGCAGAGCTTGCAGTGAGCTGAGATTGCACCACTGCTCTCCAGCCTGGGCGACAGAGCGAGACTCTGTCTCAAAAAAATAAATAAATAAAATAAAAATATAAAAAATAAAAGTGAAGTGTCCTTGCAGTAAAATTATATATGTAGAAAGACTTTTGCAAAAGTAGATAATTCCTAAGATCATTATTCGTTCATAGGCTGTCGAGAGTCTTATCACCATGTGAATCATGGCCTAAATAACACCTTTAGGTTCTCTTTATTCTACAAATCCTTGCTTTGTAGAGGAGCAAGCAGTATTCAGCTCAAAACGGTAGAGAATGTGCCAGTGATGGAATATGGGAGAAAGCGGTCAGAGAGGGAAGTGAACAAATGAGAAACCTTGGGAAGCTTCCTGCTAGCTGTATGCCTGAGCATTGCCACCCCCGTGTCTCTCTCCTATGGGCTCTCTCTGCGGCCCTCCAGCTGCCTTCCTTTCTTGCCCATTTCCCTTTTTCCTCTTGTCTTTCCTATTTCCTTCTTCCATCTTCCTGCCCCCACTACACCTTTCTTTTCCTCCCTCACTTTGACCTGAAGGATATTACAGGTTGAGCATCCTTACGCTGAAAGTCAAAGCAAAGGCCCACAACATAGTTTATTCAGCATCCCCAAAGGAAAAAAGACCTTCCCAGCCCCCTTCAGCTACAATATATCTTTTCTGTGCATACCAGATATGTATGTCATATTTTTACTAAGTAGTTATATATAAATAAGTATATGAAAATGACTATCAGCAGTGTATAATTTTTTTTTTTTTTTTTTGAGACAGAATCTCACTCTGTCGCCCAGGCTGGAGTGCACTGGTGCGATCTCCACTCACTGCCACCTCTGCCTCCTGTGTTCAAGCAATTCCCCTGCCTCAGCCTCTCATCGTAGCTGGGATTACAGGTGTGCACCACCTGACCCGGCTAATTTTTATAATTTTAGTAGAGATGGGGTTTCACTATGTTGGCCTCAAACTCCTGGTCTCAAGCAATCCACCTGCCTTGGCCTCCCAAAGTGCTGGATTATAGGCATGAGCCACCGTGCCTGGCCTGAGCATATAATTTCAGAGTCAGAAATGATGGTGATGCCAAACAACCACAGGTTGTCCAATGGTTGGCTGAGATAGTGACGCTTTTCCTTTCTGATGGCTCAATGTATACAAACTTTGTTTCATGCACAAAATTATTTAAAATATTGACAAAATTACCTTCAGCCTATGTGTATAAGGTATATATGAAACATAAATAAATTTTATGTTTAGACTTGGGTCCCATCCCCAAGATATCTCATTATTATATGCAAATATTCCAAAAGCCAAAAAAATCTGAAATCTGAAACACTTCTGGTCCCAAGGATTTTGGATAAGGTATATTCAACCTGAATTTATTATAGTTTCCATATGGATAAAACATTCCTGTTCCATGTCCTTAATGTCGTATTATTCTTCTACTCATGTAAATTGTTTCATAAGTAAATTAATTCTTCTTGAGAAGAAATAATTACATAAAAAGGACTATTATTTGCAAAGCTTTTTATATATTATTTCATTAATCTTTCAGTTCTCTCAAACATTTGAAAACAGTTCCAAATTACAACAATGGACAAAATAACAAAAAGCTTTCATTCCCCCCGCCCCCTGCTTTTTTTTCTTAATAGGCAAGTATCTCTTGACTGAACAAAGAGCTTCCTGCATTGTGGATTTGCAGCATCACTTGGTTGATTTAGTTTTCTATTTCTGATTTTACTGTGGACATCTCTCTGGTCCATTTTGAAGGTGTTCGTGATCATGTTGCCTGGCAAATAAATTCCTAATTCTTTTTTTGTTTGTTTGTTTGTTTTTAAGAGACAGGGTCTGGCTCTGTCCTCCAGGCTGGAGTGTAGTGGCTAGATCATGGCTCACTGCAGGCTTGAGCTCCTGGGCTCAAGCGATCTCTCCACTTTGGCTTCCCAAGTTGCTGGGATTACAGGCATGAACCACTGTGCTAGGGCTATTTCCTAATTCTCTAGCATGGTATTGGAGAACCTCCATGATTAACCCCTGACCTCTCTTTCCAGTTTTATTTCTCATGGCCCCCTTTTATGTATCACTCTAAATTACATTTTCCTAACTGTACACTTCCTCATACATTTCTTTCTGCTTAGATTACCCCCATCTTCTCACCAAATCTGTCCGTTGAAACTGGACTGGTCCTTCAAGTCCCAGGTCAAAACTAGCCATTATGTTTCTCTGAACTCACACAGTCCTTTGTTAATACCTCTATTGGGGCATTCCCCAATTTGGCATTGTGCTGTTATTATTATTATTTTTTTAATTTTCTAGTAAGTGCTTTTATTTTCCACCACACATAATGCTACAATGAGCATCCTGTATGCATATTTTTATGTATCCTTGCTAGTATTGTACAAAACAGATTCCTAGATATGGAATTGTTAAGTCAAGGGATATGTTAAGATTTTTTTTTCTCTGTTCTTTTTTTTTTTTTTTTTTTTTTTTTACTTTTGCTTTAAGTTCTGGGATACATGTGCAGAACATTCAGGTTTGTTACATAGGTATACATGTGCCATGATGCTGTTATTGTTATTGTTATTGTTTATGAACCTATCATCTCCTACTACTGTCTGATATGTCTCTGTAGGCCCCATGACCCTAGCAAAATGACTGCACATAGTAGATTTTTCCATGAATGCTTAAGGGATAACTGAGCCTACTGTCTCCAGCCTAACTTCCCTATTTAAGAGCTGAAAAAATCAGATTTTTTAAAGGTTTCATTCCATTTAAGAGTTAAACCATTTTTCTTATTTAGTGCCAGATTTTACCTTAGCATATATGACATGATGTTGGATACACCACAGTTCCATTTCTTTACCTACAAATCATAGTTCTGGGAAAATGAAAAATGTCTGCTGTGGGCACTTATTCAAGTACTGCAGTCATGTGCGGACTAGGCAAACATGACTCGGAATCTGATGCTGACCTAGGACAGCTTCAGGCTTTACATAACCTAACACACGACCTCAAGGCTGGCTTTCCATTTAAATGCCAGTAGTACAGAAACACTTTAAATTATTTATTTCTCTGCAGTGGGTCATAAAACATGACATTAATATTATAGAAAAAAATTACATTTGAATCCATTTGTAGCTGAAAGAGAATATGGTTGGTGGCATTTTTAGGAAGAGCTCTTCTCTCAAAGAAAATAGGAATAGGTTATACAATCATTGATTTTAAAATGTTTTTGTTATTGGTGCTAAGATGTCTTAGATCGAGACATCTCATCGATTAGTGTTGCCAAGTGACATCATACGGGCCACTTATGGTCCTTCAGGAGATAGGTATCACTCAGAGAAAAAAAGCAGTATATTTTCAGCTCATATTTTTTAGCAACATATGAAGTTAATTTTGTTAAAATTCAAAAGCCGTTTCCCCTTATGGCTACTGTTTCTTCCTTTTTCAGGTTCAGAAAATTTCCCCCAAACTCAGACTTTTTCATATTCCTGTTAAAGATTGTTATAACCTCTCCTTATGACGTTTTATAAAATGGCAATCCTTCATTCCTCTGATAGGACTTTTTATATTTAAATGGAAAGAAATGTATATGGTAGCCAAAATGCTAAATGGAATTTATGTAAAAGAGAGATCTGCGAAGCAAGCGAAGTGTGGCCTTGGCCCTGGAATTACATGTGCAGATGTGTCCATGGTTGAGGAGAATAGCATTGTCATCTTTCCTATCTACTCAATCACCTTTCCCTCTGCAGGGAACCTCAAAGTGTCCTGATAGTACTCCTGGTGCCATCTAAGCACAAATGCAAGTGTGATAGTTGTTAGAATCAAAATAGAATTGCTAAAGTTAAGAAAACCCTGACAAATAGAGCCGGGAAGGCCACAAAGAGAGGGTTCTCATCTGTGTATGTCTGGTACAAAAACTGTCACAAAAAACTGCAAAACCCACAACCTTGCACAAAGGCCATTGCCACCTTATACAAAAAGTACCTCTGCAAGGACACCTGTCCCACTACTGCCTGTCCAGCCTCAGGCTGGCATCACCCCTGTTGTTGATCTTTGTAGCCATGGATAATTATTTCAAAACAATGATGTAATCCTCATTTTTTTCCTTTAAAAACCTTTGTCTTTCTTTACCTCCCTGAACACACACATAGTTTACTATGGCATGCATACTGACATTGCAATGCTCTATCTTTAAATAAATAGCCTTTCTTTTAGAGAGTCTGTCTCTGGTTGTTACTTAGGCTGACACAGTATTCCTAAAACAGGGTCCCTGATGCTATCCTTTTAAGTAAAAATGAGGGTAAGTATTCAATAAATATTCCTCAAGCTGAGTTCCTGGTTTTTCAGGAGGGATGAAGCATAGGTTAAATCTCAGAAGTGCCACTAAAATAGGTTGATTGATTATTCTTAAAAACCATGCCTGAGGTCTTCCTTTTCTTCAGTTGCAGCCTTTCAACACCCATCGCTCTGCCTGATCCCTCTCAACTCTTGCCCTCCCTTTGCATAGGTAAATAGCCAAACGCAAATTTAAGTTTTATCACAGCATGAGGGGCATTTTTGATGAAAATCATATGTTTGAAATAATTTAGAAACTCACCTAATAGAGTTTGCTGGAGATTTTTAGAGCTGTAACACCAAACTATTCCTTCCAGGTGCTCCATATCATCACTCACTGCTTTTATCAATGAATAGTTTTAGGTTTTCAAGGCCAGTCAGTTTCTCTGAGGCACTCTGTCTGTAATTCTTGCAGTTGCACACCAGAGTAGTGGAGCCTGACAGAGAACACAGGTTTGTATAGTTTTTTTCTTTTTTTTCTTGAGATAGAGTCTCACTCTTGTTGCCCAGGCTGGAGTGCAGTGGCGCAATCTTGGCTCACTGCAACCTCCGCCTCCCAGGTTCAAGCCATTCTCCTGCCTCAACCTCCTGAGGAGCTGGGACTATAGGCGCCCGCCACCACGCCTGGCTAATTTTTGTATTTTTAGTAGAGATGGGGTTTTGCCATGTTGGCCAGGCTGGTCTCAAACTCCTGACCTCCAGTGATCCACCCTTGTTGGCCTCCCAAAGTGCTGGGATTACCACGGTGAGCCACCGTGCCCAGCCTCATATAGATTTCTTATTCCTATTACAGAGATTCTTAAACTTTCTTGGTTCCCAGCATCTTTAGTGTTTCAGTAGTTTTTTTCATGGAAACTCTAGGCCAAAAGAAGTACCTAATTGTTCTGGACCTAGGCCAAAGCAAGTGCCTAATAGGTCTAAACAACTTAGTAACGGCAGTTTGCATGGTAGCTGGCAAATGTCAGTGTGTTTCCCTTGAAATTTAAAAATGTCTGGCTGCCTCCCTGTGAGTTCACTACAGTGCCCTGGGGCAACTGGTGTAGAGTTCAGGAGCACCATCTTTATGTTTTAGGGCAGTTAGCAAACATTCCTATTCTAATTCATATATGATGTCCTTATGAAAAATAAAAATTGCTATGATTTCATGTCTCTCTAGAAAATAAAACGGTGACATATGTCAACATGGATAGATCAAAATGCAATGTTAGGTAAAAAAAGGCAAGTTGCAGAATAATGTGTAGAAAAGAATAGCTTTTATTTAAAATTTATATCTTATTTATGCTGGAAGTTTGCACACTCTCTCTAGGAGAGTGGTTATCTCTATGGAGGAGAAAGAATGGGACTGGAAGGCGAATAAAGAAGACCTACATTTATCTGCACCATTTTAGATGTGTTATTAAAATATGCAAGGCAAACATAAACAAATGTTGATATTTGTTAATTCTGGGTGGTGAGCCATAGGTGTTTCTCATACTAGTCTTTGGACTTTCCTATATTAAAAAATTTTTTTAACCCAGAAAGTATTGAGCAAGAACTAAAATGGTGTATCAAGTATTAGTTTTCTTTTCTACATATGATCAACCCTTATAGATATTTAATTTAGTCTGGGGTCATAAAATAATTCTGAATTTTTTTCTGGGGTCAGAAATAGCCAGATGATGAACTACATTCTATGTGTTCAAAAACCTCAGCTGCTGTGTTTTACAAAACCAGCTGCTTGCTAATCCTAATAAGGTGTAACTTTTGCAACTAATTAGTTCCAAAAGGCCGATTTAGATTTACATTCAGATTCATCACATTATCATGTTGAAGAAGAGACCACATAGTGTAGGTTTTTTAAAAATTTCAATACAGGTGGGCACAGTGGCTCACGCCTGTAATCCCAGCACATTGGGAGGCTGAGGTGGGCAGATCACCTGAGGTCAGGAGTTTGAGACCACCCTGGCCAACATGGTGAAACCCTGTCTCTACTAAAAATACAAAAATTAGCCGGGTGTGGTGGCACGCGCCTGTAATCCCAGCTACCTGAGAGTCTGAGGCAGAAGAATCGTTTGAACCCAGGGGGTTGAGGTTGCAGTGAGCCGAGATCGTCTATTATACTCCAGCCTGGGTGATAGAGCGAGACTCCGTTAAAAAAAAAAAAAAATTCTGTATCTTATATATGGTAGGTATTCAATGAATGCCTTTGGAATTAGTAAAATTAATTTATCTTTACTTAGCATTTTCTAAAAAATTAACAATAAAAAACCATTAAGCCACAGCTTTGTGGCAGCTTTATAATGTGGCTTGTAATTTTTATTATTTTTTAAATGTTATTTTAATTTTAAACTATAATATGTTCATATGGTTCAAAATTAAAAGGTTTAAATTGATATGCCATGAAAAATAAGACTCCATTTAAACCTCAATCTCCAGCCACTCGGTTCTCTGAGAGGCGACCAAAGTGACCAGTTTTTGTCCCTATGTTTAGAAAAGAGGTATTATATATATATATACCTATATATGTATTTTTTACATATTATATATATGCACATTAATATATATACATAAACAAATATACAAATTTGTTTTTAAAATAGTAAATACACATCATATTCATGGCTCTAAATACCATCTATGGATGATGTTGATTAGACAATCATTTGGATGTCTAATAAATATTTCAAATTTTATTTGAAAAAAACATATTTCAAATAAGCTCCACCTGTAGCTTGCGCATTCAGTTGACAGCAACCCCAGCCTTCGGGTTGTTCAGGCGCCCTTGACTCCTGTCTTTCTTTCATGCTAACATCTAGTCTGTCAGGAAAGTCTGCTGATGACTTTGAAACATTTCCAGAATCTGACCACTGCTCACCACCTCCTCTCCTGTCACCTAGTCCTGGCCACCAGCATCTCTCACAGGGACCACTGCCTCACCACACTCTCTACTTCCACCTTGTCTCTCACAGTCTGTTCTCCACCAAGCAGAGAGAGATCCTTTTAAATTGTAAGTCATAAATGCCACTCCTCTCAAAACCCTACAATAGGCCCAGTGCAGTGGCTCACACCTGTAATCCTAGCACTTTGGGAGGCCGAGGCAGGTGGAATGCTTGAGCCCAGGAGTTAGAGACCAGCCTGGGCAACATGGCGAAACCGTCTCTACAAAATATACAAAAATTAGCTGGGCATGATGGTACCTGCCTATAGTCCCTGCTGAGGTGGGAGGATGCCTTGAGCCTGGGAAGTGGAAGTTGCAGTGAGCCGAGATCGTACCACTGCACACCAGCCTAGGTGACAGGGCAAGACCCTGTTTCAAAAACAAAAAGTAGGCTGGGCACAGTGGCTCACGCCTGTAATCCCAGCGCTTTGGGAGGCCGAGGTTGGTGGATTGCTTGAGCCTGGGAGTTTAAGACCAGCCCAGCCAACATGGCAAAACCCTCTCTCTACTAAAAATACAAAAAATTAGCCGGGTGTGGTGGTGTGCGCCTGTAGTCCCAGCTACTTGGGAGGCTCAGGCACGAGAATCGCTTGAGCCGGAGAGGCGGAGGTTGCAGTAAGCCAAGACGGCACCACTGCACTCGAGCCTGGTGAGGTGACAGAGTGAAACTCTGTCTCAAAAACAAACAAACAAACACAAAAACAAAAACAAAAAAAACAAGCAAAACCCTATAATTGTTTGCTTTTACTCAGAATACACTTCAAAGTCCTGCACTGATGAAGTCCTGCATGTAGGCCCTGCATTGATCTGCCTGCTTTACCTTCCTTACCTTCATGCTCTCTTTCTGGCTCACTCTGCTCAGCTTTGCTGGCCTCTTCTGTTGCCTGCATTCACCAGACACACTCTTGCCTTAGGACCTTTTCTAGCTCTCTCTGCCTGCAACTGTCTTCTCCCAGATCCTCTTTTGGCTAACTCTCTCATCTCCTTCAAGTCTTTGTTCAAATCTTGCCTTCTGAGGCCCAACCTGACCACAATTTTTTTCTTTTTTTTTTTTTGAAACGGAGTCTTGCCCTGTCACCAGACTGGAGTGCAGTGGGGCAATCTCAGCTCACTGCAACATCCGCCTCTTGGGTTCAAGTGATTCACCTGCCTCAGCCTCCTGAGTAGCTGGGACTACAGGCACATGCCACCATGCCCAGCTAATTTTTGTATTTTTAGTAGAGACAGGGTTTCACCATGTTGGCCAGGATGGTCTCAATCTCTTGACCTCATGATCTGCCTGCCTTGGCCTCCCAAAGTGCTGGGATTACAGGCGTGAGCCACCACACCCGGCTGACCACAATATTTAATAGTGTCTCTTCCCCACAGGCAGCCCCTGGATCTCCCATGGCCTGCTCTACTTTTTCTTTTAATCATAGAACTTACCAGTTTCCAATATACTATATATTGTTCATGTTTGTTGTTTATTGACCGTCTCCCTTAACAAAGTGTAAGGTCCACTATGGTTCAGACCTTTGACTACTTTACTTATAGATTTATGCCAAGTGTCTAGTGTGATGCTTGACACATAGCAGATGCTCAAAGGTATTTGTTGGATATGTGAATGAATAAATAAATTATACTCTGCATATTGTTTTGTGTCTTATTTTCACTTAATGATATATTTATTCACACGAGGTATCTTGAAAATCTTGGAAATTTCTTATTAGCACATTGTCTTTGTCTATTTAGTGCTGCTATAACAGAATACCTGAGGCTGGGTAATTTATTTTAAAAAAGAGGTTCCTTTGGCTTACAAATGTGGTAGCTGGAAAGTTCAAGATTGGGCAGCTGCATCTGGTGAGGGCCTCGTGCTGCTTCAACTTGTGGCAGAAAGTGGAATAAGAGTGGGCATGGGCAAAGAGATCGCATGGTGAGAGAGGAAGCAGAAGACAGAAACCAAACTGAGGAAGCCAAACTTTTAACAACCTGCTCTCTCTGGTATTAATCAATTCCTGGGAGAGGAAGAGCTCACTCATTCCCATGGGAGGGTATTAATCCATTTTTGAGAGTCCTTCCCCATGACCCAAATACCTCCGACTAGTCCCCACCCCTCAACACCCTCACATTGGGGATCAAATTCTTCTTTCTCCCTTTCTTTTTCTTTTTCTTTCTTTCTTGCTTTCTTTCTTTCCTTTCTTTCTTTTTCTTTCTTTCTCTCCCTTCCTTCCTTCCTTCCTTTCTTTCTTTCTCTTTCTTTCTTTCTTTCTTTCTTTCTTTCTTTCTTTCTTTCTTTCTTTCTTTCTTTCTTTCTTTCTTTCTTTCTTTCTTTCTTTCTTTCTTTCTTTCTTTCTTTTTCTTTCTCTCTCTCTCTCTCTCTCTCTTTCTCTATCTCCCTCTCTCTCTTTTCAAGGTCTGGCTCTGCTGGAAGTGCACTGGCATGATCTTGGCTCACTGCAACCTCCGTCTTCCAGGCTTAAGCCATCCTCCCACCTCAGCCCCCCAAGTAGATGGGACTACAGGCACGTGCCACCACCCCAGCTAATTTTTGTATTTTTTTGTAGAGATGGGATTTCGCCATGCTGCCCAGGCTGTTCTCAAACACCTGAGCTCAAGTGATCCGCCTGCCTCGGCCTCCCAAAATGTTAGGACTATGGGTCTGAGCCACCGTGCCCAGCCTGGGAATCAAATTTCAATATGAATGTTGAGGGAGACAAACCACATCCAAACCATAGTACACATACTCTTTTTTCTCCTTTCTTTTTTTCTTTTTTTTTTTGTAGAGACAGGATATCCCTATGTTAGTCAGGCTGGTCTTCTCAAACTCCTGGGCTCAAGCAATCCTCCCGCTTCAGCCTTCCAAAGTGCTGGGATCATAGGCATGAGCCATTGTACCCAGCCCATTCTCTTTTTTTAATAGAAGCTTATTATTCCACTGGAAAGCTGTATCATAATTTATGTAACTAGTTATATTTAGATTGTTTAGTCCTTTTTTTTTTAACAAATAATACCATAATGACAATCTAGTCCATATGTTATTCTGCATGTGTAAGAATATCTGTCGGATAAATTCCTGGAAGTGGAATTTCTGGGGCAAAAGGTATGTATATGCCAAAGATATTGCCTAATTGAATTCCATACTTTCACCAACACAGTTTTATAATTTTATTATTTTTGCCAGTCTCGTAGATTTTAAAAAGTCTTCTCAGTGTAGTTTTAATTTGCATTTATTTTGCATGATTGAAAAATCTTTCCTATATTTCAATGATGTTTAGTTATTTTTATATTTTCTATGTAAAATTTTAATCTACTTTCCTATAGGGTTGTTAATCTATTTCTTATTGATGCTTAAGAGTTCCTTATATAGTCAAGAAATAAGCCCTTTGTCTGTGATAGGAGATGCAAATATTTTTCTCAGATTTGTGGTTTATCTTTTGACCTTGCCTGTAGTTTTTCTTTCTTTTTTCTGTTTTTTAAAAATTTCTTTTACAGCAACATTCCACCGAAGCCTATGATTTTTGACCTAGAAGCTTTAAACAAATTTTTATGAAATTGAAGTCATCAATTTTTTATTAATACTGTTTCACTCCTGGGTTTTGTGTTAAAAATAGAAGGTCTTCCTCAATCTGATTTATGTAAAAATTCTTACATGACTTCTTTTCATACTTTTGCAGTTTTATTTTTACTTGTAAACTTTGATCTACTTGGAATATATTTTGATATATTATGAGAGAGGATTCAATCATATTTCACCTCAATAACTCTCCAGTTGCCTTCAAACCATTAACTGAATGTCGTGTTTTTTTCCACTACTTTGAAATGCCATTATATTAGTTTGTTTTCTGTTGCTTATAACAGAATACCTGAAACTGGGTAATTTATAAAGGAAAGGAATTCATGTCTTACAGTTTGGGAGGCTGAGAAGTCCAAGGCTGAGGGGCCACAGCAGGTGAGAGCCTTCTTGCTGGTGGGGGGTGGGGGGGGCGTTCTCTACAGATCCCAGGTGGTACAGGGCTTCACAATAGCAAGTGGGCTGAATGTGCTGAGTATGCTAGTTCAGATCATTCTTCCTGTCCTTTTTTTTTTTTTTTTTTTTTTTTTGAGATGGAGTGTCATTCTGTCACCCAGACTGGAGTGCAGTGGGATGATCTCAGCTCACTCACTGCAACCTCTACCTCCTCAGTTCAAGTGATTCTCCTGCCTCAGCCTCCCAAGTAGCTGGGATTACAGGTGTGGATCACCATGCCCAGCTAATTTTTGTATTTTTAGTAGAGATGGGGTTTCTCTATGTTGGCCAGGCTGATATCAAATTCCTGACCTCAAGTGATCCACCCGCCTCAGCCTCTCAAAGTTCTGGTATTACAAATGTGAGCCACCGTGCCCAGCCCCAATCTCCTCTTAAAGGCCTCACCCTTCAGTGCTATCACATTGGGGATTAAGTAGCCAACACATGAAATCTGAGGGACACATACAAACCACAGCAGCAATCTTTGTCATATACTAAATTAATAAATGCATAAGTGCATTGGTATCTGTTTCTGGAAATTCTATTCTGTGCCATTGATTCTTGTGTCTGTGGATTCATGCCCCACAACTACTGCTTCCGTTTCTATTGGTCTATAGTGAAAAGGCTAGTGCTCTATCATTGCATTTATTGTCAGAATGTCTCCAGATACTCTTGCTGCTTATTTTTTAACCTGAAATTTATAATCAGCTAGTTTAGTACCTTGCAAACAATAATATCTATACCAAAACCAAGATAGAGACAAAGACTAAGACCAACAACAGCAACAACCACAATGCTGTGGTATTTTGTGGGCTCCTATTATATTCATACTCTTCAGCTGCAATCTTAGCTATTGCTTTTAGCATATTTTAATCACGAGAAACAAAGTCTATTTCTGTTTTGTCTCTGAATTCCTTCCTTCCTTCCTTCCTTCCTTCTTTCCTCCCTCCCTCCCTTTCTTTCTTTTTTCTTTCTCCCAGACTGGAGTGCAGTGGCGGTCTCAGCTCACTGCAACCTCCACATCCCGGGTTCAAGTGATTCTCCTGTCTCAGCCTCCTAAGTAGCTGGGATTACAGGCCCGGGCCACCACGCCCAGCTAAGTTTTGTATTTTTAGTAGAGATGGGGTTTCGCCATGTTGGCCAGGCTGGTCTTGAACTCCTGACCTCAGGCAGTCCACCTGCATTGGCCTCCCAAATTGCTGGGATTACAGGCATGAGCCACCATGCCCAGCCAATTCTTTCTTTCTTTTTTTGAGAAAGTGTCTCGCTCTGTCCCACAAACTGGAGTTCAGTGGCAGGATCTTGGCTCACTGCAACCTCCCCTGCCTGAACTCAAGCCATCCTCCCACCTCAGCCTCCCCAGTAGCTGGGACTACAGGCGCTTGCCACCACAGGCTAGTTTTTTTTTATTTTTTGTAGAATCAGGGTTTTGTCATGTTGCTCAGGCTGGTCTCAAACTCCTAGGCTCAGGCAATCCGGCTGCCTTAGCCTCCCAAAGTGCTGGGATTACAGGTATAAATGACCACACCCAGCCCGAATTAATTCTTTCTGAATCAACTTCTGGTTGTGGCTGCTATCTTAGTTTCACCTCCATCATTGGTTTGGACTGTTGTTCTGGGTTCTGTGCTTCAGCAATCCTGATATCCTTCTATTCACTTTTTTCCTTCTCAGTTCATGCTATAGCATAATTTAAAGCAGTTTGTTCAAAATCATAATTATAAAGGACTTACCAGAATATACCTTTCATTCACTTCTTTTAGATAGAATTCTTTTAGGTAGAATTCTTATATTCTTGAAACAATCTTTCAGTCATTTCAACTCAAACTGTAGTTTGTGATTCTAACCTTTACATTTTTAAGTATGCTTTCCACTTGAGTTCTTTAAGATTTAGACAAACGACTGGTTTCTATGCAACCACGCAGGTGAAGGGCACGTTCTATCTTGCAGCTTTCCATTCCTTAGCAATGTGCTTCCATCTGTAGTCAATAAATATACTCCACAGGGAAAAAGAGAAAAACATGAATTGAGTAAAACAATTCTTACATTAAATGTCAGCAGGCATTTTATAAGATTAATTTTTTAAGCTAAAATAAAATTTCTACCCACCATTGACTAAATATATTTTAAATCCTACAAGCATAGATAGACTATAATTCACAGACATCTACATGAATACATAAAAGACTGAAGAAACCAAATATGATAAAATTGGCACATTAAAAAAATTAGAATAAAGGCCTGTAGAATCTGCATGAGAAATGCAGAACTATATCTGTTTTGTGGGGATGAAAAATAATAACCAACAGTTGGTGTACAGATGCTCCTTGACTTATGGTGGGATCAAGTCCTGATAAATTCATTATAAGTTGAAATTATTTTAAGTTAAAAACGCATTTGATACCTAATCCACTGAACATCACAGCTCAGCCTAGCCTACCTTAAATGTGCTCAGAACACTTTCATTAGCCTGCAGTTGGGCAAAATCCTCTAACATAAAGCCTATTTTGTAATGAAGTGTTGAATATCTCAGGTAATTTATTGAATATTTTACTGAAAGTGAAGAACAAAATGGTTGTATGAGTTCTATGGAATGCATATTGCTTTTTCACTATTGTAAAGTTTAAAAATTTTAGTGTGAACCATTGTAAGTCAGGTACACTGCTGAGCTTTCTATTGAATCCATGTCATGACCCTGTGGACCAGGTGCAATTATTATCCTCATTTTGTAAGTGAAGAAACCTGAGGCTTAATAAGCAATTTGTTGAAAGCCAGCCACTTACCAACTGGTAGAGCAAGATTCACACTTAAGCAGCCCAATCCCAGGCCACTATACTGCTACTACGCAGAAATGAAGAGCTAAAATGGGAGCGTATGAAGGATTTCTTCCTGTATGGTGCAATTATGAATGATTTTTTTTTCTTTTGAGATGGAGTTTCACTCTTGTCACCGAGGCTGGAGTGCAATGGCGCAATCTTGGCTCACTGTAGCCTCCACCTTCCAGGTTCAAGCTATTCTCCCACCCCAGCCTCCAGAGTAGCTGATATTACAAGCATGCACCACCACACCTGGCTAACTTTTGTATTTTTAGTAAAGATGCGGTTTCACCACGTTGGCCAGGCTGGTCTTGAACTCCTGACCTCAGGTGATCCACCCACCTCGGCCTCCCAAAGTGCTGGGATTACAGGTGTGAGCCAGCACTCCCAGCCTATGAATGATTTTTTGAAATCAACTTTATTAGGTTTAATAGACATAAAATTCACCAATATTGAGAACACAATTAGATGCATCTCAAAAGTATACAGTAGTGTAATCATCACTGAAGTCATAATATAGAACATTTCCATCATCCCAGAAAATTCCCATACCCCTTCACAGTTGGCTTCTTTCCCATACTGTCTGACTCTTGGCAACCACTCATTGGTCTCTTTTCTGTCATGAGAGTTTTGCATCTTTAAAAATTTTATATAAATTGAGTTATATGGTAGTAGTTTTTTGAGGATGAATTTTTAAATTTACATAATGCTTTTGAGGTTTATGATGTTGTCACATGTATTTAATTGACTTTTAAAAAAGAGACAGGGTCTTGCTCTGTTGCCCAGGTTGCAGTGCAGTGGCACAATCATAGCTCTTACTGCAGCCTCAAACTCCTGGGCCCAAGCAATTCTCCTGCCTCAGCCTCCCAAGTAGCTAGGACTACAGGCATGAACCACCACATCTGGCTAATTTGTAGAAATTATCTCTTTTTTTTAGTAGAGATTGGGTCTCACTCTATTGCCAAGGCTGGTCATAACTCCTGGCCACAAGCAATCCTCCAGACTCGGCCTGTTATTCTTTTTTATTGATGAGTAATATTCCATTGCATGGGTGTGCCACAATTTATTTATTCACCAATTGATGAGCATTTGGGCTGTTTCCAATTTGAGACAACCATAAATAAGGCTGCTATGAACATTTGTATACAAGTCCTTGTATGGACATATGTTTTAATTTCTCTTGAGTAAAATCATACTAGAAATATGACTTCTAGATTATACGACGAGCAATACAAAATGACTTCATAGGTGAAAATGAGGATGCTATGCAAATAATTGCCTTTTGTTAACTTATCCCATGAGCCTACAAAACCATATTAATATAAAAGGACACCTTTTATTTCAGTTAATTATTTCAATGATCACCTCTTTTCTTTCTTTCATTTATTTGTAATTAAAGGATACTAAATTACTTTTTAATTATCCAGAAATCAAGGGATAAAATGCAAAACAAAGTGTCAAATTTCTTTTCTTTTTTTTTTTTGTTTTTCTTGAGACAGAGACTCACTGTGTCGCCCAGGCTGGAGTGCAGTGGCATGATCTTGGCTCACTGCAAGCTCCGCCTCCTGGGTTCATGCCATTCTCCTGCCTCAGCCTCCTGAATAGCTGGGACTACAGGTGCCCGCCACCACGCCTGGCTAATTTTTTGTGTTTTTAGTAGAGACCGGTTTTTACCGTGTTAGCCAGGATGGTCTCAATCTCTTGACCTTGTGATCTGCCCGCCTTGGCCTCCCAAAGTGCTGGGATTACAAGCATGAGCCGCCTGGCCAAAATGTCAAATTTCTGGGTAGACTTTGACCCTCTTGAGATCCCTGGAACTGGTGACCACAACTTTAGGATTTTTTTTTTTTTAATATCTCCCAAGGCCCTTCCCAAAGAGTCTGGAATTGTCTTTGCACTCCAAAGAACCCAGAGACGGTATTTTGTCAGGTACAAACCTATTGTCCTGAACCAATAGAGGAAACAACCATTATCCTTACCATCTGAAATCTTGAGAAGAACAAACATGTGAGAACTAGGAAAATTTGTCTTTGACACTGTAGAATCCACTTTGTATGCTGAAATCAAATTTTCAATCAAGCCATTCCTTCACTAATGTGGAGAAGACTTAGCACTAAGCAAGAATATCAGTTAGGCTAGAAGGCTACTGATTTAAGTGTTGGCACCCACCAATAGTATAATATCAATTATTAAGTGGTGCTACATGCCCATTATTGTTTTTTCTCCAGCCCTCCAACATAATGATATGGTTTGGCTCTGTGTTACCACCCAAATATCACCTTGAATTGTAAAAATCCCCACGTGGTCGTAGGAGGGACCCAGTGGTAGGTAATTGAATCATGGGGGCAGATTTTTCCCATGCTGTTCTTATGATAGCGAATAAGTCTCATAAGATCTGATAGTTTTATGAAGGGGAGTTCCCCTGCACATGCCCTTTTTTCTGCCATCATGTGAAGACGTGCCTTTGCTTCTCATTTGCCTTCCACCATGATTGTGAGGCCTCCTCAGCCATGTGGAACTGTGAGTCCAGTAAACCTCTTTCCTTTATAAACTACCCAGTCTCAGGTATGTCTTTATTAGCAGTGTGAGAACAGACTAATACTCATAACAAGTGTGTTCACTGTCTTTCTATCCACTTCACTGAGTTCTCTAATTGTAAGGGCTACTCCTTATTTTATGTACCATGAACACAAGCATCTTCACCTGACATATGGTAGTTTGCTTCTTGATGCATGTTGAATAAACAAAATCAATAATTAATATCTCATACATCTAATTAAAAGCTGCAACATAAAATTAAAAACTATAATTTAAGAATGACATGTATAGAATTACCTAATTCTATTATGTAACTAAATAATAGTCTTTAAAATAGACAAATGATACAAATAGCACCACTTGGGGACACTGAGTTGGGGTGAGGGGATGAGGTATACCTGTGCAGCATACAGTGGTATATCAAGAATACTGCCTGGCCTTGGGGTTCAGTTTGGGTCCTCAGCAGAGGAAGTCCTTTATGGTCTTAAAGTCCATAAAGTAGGTAAGATGGAAAGTTCCTAAGGTAAATAAGAAATATCACATATGGTTAAGAGTAAGGCAGACAGATGGGCTTGAATTCTGACTTTGCTACTTCCCAGCTTACTGAGCTTAGGGAAAAACATTTAGCCTCTTTGTTCCTTAGTTTCTTTATCTGTAGAATGGGGGTTATGATTGTACTCATGTCATACAGTTGTTGCAAGGATTAAATGAGTTAATATAGTATATGATAAATACCTAGAGTGCTTTGTCCATGTAAGTACAGAATACATGTTAGCTTTTACAATATGTACAGAATAATATAGAGCTAGAAGTACAGTAGGATATTTGGGGATGGTATCCATCATTTTCCAGCAGTGTGACCCTAGGTAAGTTAATCTTAATAAACTTTAATTTCCTCCTGTATAAAGTGAGAATAATTAATTCTTACCTCTGAGGATTGTTGATAGAATTGCAGACAATGTGTATAAAGCCAGTGCCTGATGTGAAGCATTCAACAAATAGGAGCTATACTGTCCCCTTTTTTATCCCTAAGAATGTAAAATTTAAGACCTAACATGCAGTTGCTCTATATTAAGGGATACTTTTAACTTTATTCAACTCAATATAAAAGTGTTTCTATTTAGAACTAACTAGAGAAAAAAGAATAATTTTCAATCCTGCAATTTAAACTCAGTTGGAAATAGTTGGTTCTGCAATTTTCAAACAGAGTGGCAGAAAATGGAACCAGGCAGAATACTACCCTCAAGTGCCTGAATGCCTTTATCTGGTGGCTGTGATGCAGCAGTTGAATAATGCAGGTGGAGCATTCACATGCTGTCTGGCTTACTATTAGCAGACAACAAATGGCAGTGCTTTTTTTCCTTCCTTTTCTAAGTGATCCCAGCCAAGCACAAATAAAATTTTATTAGAAGTAGCAGAGTGTCTAAATCCTCAATCTGTAAATGAACCTAATTTTTGCCAAATAGTGTCTACATGATGTCAGTGGAAATAAGGCCCCTAAAGCTAAAATACGCAAGCTTTATTTTTATTTTTTTGAGACAGGGTCTCATTCTGTTGCTGGTGTGGTTTGGCTGTGTCCCCACCCAAATCTCATCTTGAATTGTAGTTCCCATAATTCCCACGTGTTGTGGGAGGGATAACTGAATCCTGGGGGCCATTTCCCCCATACTGTTCTCATGGTAGTGAATAAGTCTCACAAGATCTGAGGGTTTTATAAGGGAAACCCCTTTTACTTGGTTCTCAATTCTCTCTTGTCTGCTGCCATGTAAGATGTGCTTTTTGCCTTTCACCTTCCACCATGATTGTGAGGTCTCCCAGCTAGGTAGAACTGTGAGTCAATTAAACCTCTTTTTCTTTATAAATTATCATCTCAGGTAAGTCTTTATCAACAGCATGAAAATGGACTAATACAGTATATTGGTACTAGGTAGTGGGGTACTGCTGTAAAGATATCCAAAAACATGGAAGCAACTTTGGAACTGGGGAACAGGCAGAGGTTGGAACAGTTTGGAGGGCTTAGAAGAAGACAGGAAAATGTGGGAATGTTTGGAACTTCCTAGACACTTGTTGAATGGCTTTAATCAAAATGCTGATAATAATATGGACAATGAAATCCAGGGTGAGATGGTCTCAAATAGAGATAAGGAACTTGTTGGGAACTGGAGTAAAACTATGTTTTAGCAAACAGACTGGTGGCATTGTGCTCCTGCCCTAGAGATCTGTGGAACTTTGAACTTGAGGGAGATGATTTAGGGTATCTGGTGGAATTTCTAAGCAGCAAAGCATTCAAGAGGTGACTTGGGTGCTCTTAAAAGCATTCAGTTTTAAAAGGGAAATATAGCATAAAAGTTTGGAAAATTTACAGCCTGACAATGAGATAGAAAAGAAAACCCATTTTCTGAGAAGAAATTCAAGCCTGCTGCAGAAATTTGCATAAATAACAAGGAGTCAAATGTTAATCTCCAAGACAATGGGGAAAATTCCTGCAGGGCATGTCTCCGGAGATCTTTGTGGAGCCCCTCCCATCACAGGCCCAGAGTTCTAGGAGGAATAAATGGTTTTGTGGTCTGGGCCCAGGGATCCCCCTGCTTTGTGCAGCCTAGGGCCTTGGTGCCCTGCTTCCTAGCCACTCCAGCCATGGCTAAAAGGGGCCAAGGTATACCTTAGGGCATGGCTTCAGAGGATGCAAGCCCCAAGCCCTGGCAGCTTTCACATGGTGTTGAGTCTGTGGGTGCACAGAAATCAAGAATTGAGGTTTGGGAACCTTCACCTAGATTTCAGAGGATGTATGGAAACACCTGGATGTCCAGGCAGAAGTTTGCTGCAGGGGCAGGGCCCTCATGGAGAACCTCTGCTAGGGCAGTGCAGAAGGGAAATGTGGAGTTGAAGCCCCCACACACAGAGTCCCCACTGGGGCACTGCCCAGTGGAGCTGTGAGAAGAGGGCCACCATCCTCCAGACCCCAGAATGGTAAATCCACAGACAGCTTGCACTGTGAACCTGGAAAAGCTGCAGACACTCAACATCAGCCTATGAAAGCAGCCAGGAAGGGGGCTATACCCTGCAAAGCCACAGGGGCTGAACTGCTGAAAGCCATGGGAGCCCACCTCTTATATCAGTGTGACCTGGATGTGAGACATGGAGTCAAAGATGATTTTGGAGCTTTAAGATTTGACTGCCCTGCTGGATTTTGGACTTGCATGGAGCCTATAGCCCCTTTATTTTGGCCAATTTCTCCCATTTGGAATGGCTGTACTTACCCAATGCCTGTACCTCCATTGTATCTAGGAATTAACTAACTTGCTTCTGATTTTATGGGCTCATAGGCGGAACGGACTTGCCTTGTCTCAGATGAGACTTTGGACTGTGGACTTTTGAGTTAATACTGAAATAAGACTTTGGGGGACTGCTGGGAAGGCATGATTGGTTTTGAAATGTGAGGACATGAGATTTGGGAGGGGCCAGGGCCAGAATGATTTGGTTTGGCTGTGTCCCCACCCAAGTCTCATCTTGAATTGTAGCTCCCATAATTCCCACATATTGTGGGAGGAACCTGGTGGGAGATAATTGAACCACAGGGGCAGTTTCCCCTATACTGTTCTCGTGGTAGTGAATAAGTCTCACGAGATCTGAAAGTTTTATAAGGGAAACCCCTTTTACTTGGTTCCCAATTCTCTCTTATCTGCTGCCATATAAGATGTGCCTTTTGCCTTCCGTTATGATTGTAAGGCCTCCCCAGCCACGTGGAACTGTGAGTACATGAAACCTCTTTTTCTTTATAAATTACCCACTCTTTGGTATGTCTTTATCAGCAGTGTGAAAACAGACTAATACAGTTGTCCAAGCTGGAGTGCAGTGGCAGGATCATGGTTCACTGCAGCCTCAACCTCCCAGGCTCAATCAATCCTCCCACCTCAGCCTCTTGCGTAGCTGGGACTACAGGTGCGCACCACCACACTCAGCTAGTTTTTGGTACTTTTTGTAAAGATGGGGTTTCACCATGTTGCCCAGGCTAGTCTTGAACTCCTGGGCTCAAGCGATCTGCCCACCTCAGCCTCCTAAAGCACTGGGATTACAGGCGTGAGCCACCATGCCTGGCCTAAAACACACAAGCTTTAAATAAATCAGATGAAATCAGAGTTGGAGAAAGAAACCATCAGAGTGACTTCTTGGTAACATAAAAGTCCAGTGATTACTAAACTGCCCAACTCCTTGTGCTTTGTGACTAGGATGGAGGCTTCTCCATCTGTCCGAGTGATGCTATACATCTGTTTCGTAGTGCACAAGTTCCTTTACTCCAAAAAAGAAAGTTCATGTCTTGGTAGCATAAATTCCAGAAAATTAAATTGCAGTAATTTCTTAGAGTCCTCAGTCTTAGAGGCCTTCCCAGATGGCCTCCAGAAGTTAACACAGCTTCCTAATTACCAGAAACCACGTGAACTGCATGCACTCTTACTGTACAGGTAGTATCTAAGACAACTAAGAAAAATGGACTTCTTTAAGTTCTCTTCAAAGTAACTCTCCAAAATGCTTACAACTTTAATAATTTATATGGGGCATAGTATCTAAGATCTATAAAGGCCTCTCTAGGTATTGTACTCAAAGGAAACAGTATCCGGAGAGTTATTGTTCTCTTCTCAAATTATGCTAAAAATTGGTTCATGCGGGGAATCTTTTAAAAAATAGTCTGACTTAATCTCTGTCTCAGTCAAGTTTCACTAGAAAACCAGGCGTGAGGGTCCCAATGAGATTTCAAAAACATAACTCACTTTCAATTTTCACTTGACTTTGCTATTCTCATCTTGCCACAGGCAATTAGTCTCTCTCCAGAACCCTGAGGGCAAATCTGTCCTTCCTGACATTAGGATGGTGGGAGGGAGCTACAGAGTGGACCCCTCCACACATTCACCCGTGGGGCTTGACATCAGGAGAGTACATCCAGTATGTTCAGAGAAGGGAGTCCAGTTCTGCTCCCCATCATTCTTGGCTCCCTGCCCATGTTTGCTGGAAGGATTAGGGTTCTGAAACCACTTTTGCAAAACTTAATGACAGTGAGAGAAATCTAACATAGCAGACTCCATCTTGCTTCTAACCTCACAAGCTTATTGCCCTTGCTCATTCCTGAGTGTAGGCCAAGCTAACCACGGGAGGAATTTATTGTTTAACATTAAAGTAAAGAAGATAATAGCCCCTGCCCAAAACTACCCTCCTCCTAGTTCAGGGACTAAAATCACCTTTGTAAAATGAATGAAAGGCCAAAAGGTTAGAATTACGGGAGAAGCCTGAATTCTGCTAAGACCTATGCATATTTCAGTGATAACCAGCCATGTTCCCTAGCTTGCTTACTACTCAGGAGTCATGTAGCCAGAGGTCACAAGAGTTGTAACTTTCCCAATTGTTCCTACAGATAACATCACTACTGTAAAACCTAAGATTGTTCTTTGAGATATTTTTCAGATGTTTGCATCCTGATGAACTGACACCACTTGGACCCATGACTCATACCAAGGAAATAAATCAACTGGTCCTGTAACTCCCACCCAGAAGCTGACTCGGCGTGCAAAGATAGTTCCAACACTCCTGTGATTTCATCTCCAACCAATCAGTAGCACCCATTCCCCAGCCCCCTGCCTGCCAAATTATCCTTTAAAAACCCTAGCCTCTGAGTTCTCAGAGAGGTGGATTTGAGAAATATCTCCCATCTTTTTTGTTTTACAACTGGCAAATATAGGTGAGTCTGTAGCCGTACCGGACCAATCTGGCCCAACTTTTACATAACAAAGTAGTACATTGTTTTTCAGTTGCCATGGACCCTCAGGTCATATAATCTGAGCATGCCAAGATGGACCAAGTGTTCAACCACAGAGGGAACCTGATTGCTCTGACTCAGGAGTAGGAACTGAATTAAAGAAGTGGACACTGCATGGCAGGATCCAGAATCCAACTGGATTGAGCTTTGGCATCACCCCATGGCAGGATCCAGTTAGATCATGCCTCCTGACGTCCCCTCATTGCAAGATCCAATCAGATCATGCCTCATTACCCTATGCTTTATAAAAACTGACCCAGCCCCCAGCTCAGGCAGACACTGCTTTGGGGACTATCCCTGGTGTTCTCCTTACTCCTTATAAGTAATAAAATCCCCTTGCTAAATCTTCTTTGGTTGTGGTCATTGAGTTGACACCCACCAAGTGACTGAACCTACCTGCCTGCTGTGTGGGTAGCAAGTCCTTCCTGAATTACTTTATATGGGAGTCCCAGAATTTAAATTTTATCCTACTGAATTTGAGAGAAATTGCTTTTTTAAATTCACAATGCTACTGCATTCACCAAATGATAATCTCTCTGCTGGAACTTAGCACACCTGCCCAAAACAGGAACAACCTAAGAACACTTTCCTTTACTTGTTTTCTATGGCAATAAATGCTGAAATAATTAATTATATGTCTGATGTAGAAATGAATAAAGACAGATACAGAAGTGTGTTTAGGCTTCATCCAAGAAATCTTTCCCCTCTTAATCAGTTTGCTCCCTCTCACTGTTTTTTCTTCTCAGACTTGGCTCACTATAATCTGGAATGTGCTTTTTGATATTTTGGTTTTCCATGAAAATTCTTATGGCCCATTAGTACCCTGCACAAGGCTGGGGAATCAATACATGGTTTTTGAGTAAATTTATTTAGTCTGGAATGATGTCTTTTGTAGTGAAATTTCAACTGAACACTTCTAATCAAGAGTTGTTTCATTCTCCTTAATAACAAGATTAGAAGGTGTTTTCTTTCTTTCTGGCAGAATAAAATCTGCATGTCCTGGTGAAAGCTTAGGGAAGGTATAATTGATGTATTTTTGAAATGCCATCCTGGTTTCCTGTAATTCCTCCTCTAGGAAATCTTTCCAATTTGTCATGATTCCCAGTTGTTTTGCTATAGACAGCAGCTCCCCCTGGGTGTTAGCCAGTTTATCCATCATATTGCCAAGAGTGGCCTGATGTGTTTTCTCTGCTTCTTGAAGCACTTCCTGTACCTCTTCTTGCCTCTGCCTCTGAGCTATGCCATAGAGGATGTTCATTTCATGTTCTTTTTCCCTCATCAGTCGGGCCACACTGGTCTTCTCATCCTTAATAACTGTGACACCAGTATTCACAATTTCCTCCACGGCTTTGCTACAAAAGATAATATGGATTTATAAGTTAGATGGATTGGCTACTAAAAACAAAATAATTTCATCTTTAAACACAGATAAATGAGCAATTGTTGAGATAAGCCACCAGCCTGAGACAGGCTGATAAGGATGAGCTTTTGGGTTGCATTAGCTGTTATCAAACAAAACACATTTTCAGAGCAGGGAGGCTTCCTATGTACTTCCCTGCTGTGGGCTAAGGTGAGGCCACTAGTCTAACATCTAATGGCAACTTTAGGAACCTGAGACCACCTTTTTCAGGAAAATATACATGCATTGTGCTTAAAAATGAGGAGATAGGGTCAGAGTTCCAAACTCTGTAGAGAAAGTATTTCTTTATATTAATCCAGCTGCTGACCTTTAGCCAGAGATGAAAAAACTTTATACTCAGAGGATAGATTTAGCTTTAATCTTGATTTTATCTGAGCAATACTCTATGACAGTCACCTCAAGCTTTTTGGTCTCGGGAGCTCTTTACAGTCTCAAAATTATTGAGGAAGCCAAAGAGCTTTTGTTTATACGAGTTATAGGCATTGACATTAACAGTTATATAAACTAAAAGGGAGACATTTTAAAAATAGTAAAAATCTCTTATGAAAAACATTTTCCAAAACAATGAAATATTTCATGAGAAGAATGGTATAATTTAACTTTTTTTTTGAGACAGTGTCTTGCCATCACCCAGGCTAGAGTGCAATGGCCTGACCCTGGCTTACTGCAACCTCCAGCTCCCAGGTTCAAGTGATTCACATGTCTCAGCCTCCAGAGTAGCTGGGATTACAGGTGTGCACCACTACACCCAGCTAATTTTTGTATTTTTTAGTAGAGATGGGATTTTACCATGTTGGCCAGGCTGATCTCAAACTCCTGACCTCAAGTGATCCACCCGCCTTGGCCTCCCAAAGTGCTGGGATTACAGGTATGAGCCACTGCACCCAGCCTAATTTTTTTTTTTGCACAACTCTTTAATCTCTGGCTTAGTAGTAAAAAGCTGAATTTTCATACTGTTTCAATTTATTGTGATATCACACATCACAAAATCCCTGGAGAACACCATTTTATATTCATAGGAGACTAACAGTGGAAAACGCAAATAAAGTCTTAGTGTTATTAAGAAAATAGTTTTAATCTCATGGACTGCCTCTTTAAAGAGTCTCAGAGACCTTGAAGGGTCTCTGGACCACATATTCAGAAGCACTGCTAAATGATTAATACACTTCTGGCTATAATGTAGGGAATTATATAAAATTCATAGCAGCCAACCATGTTGACCTCTTACCATGTCCAAGCAGGTTAATGAGCATTCTGCGCATACATTAATTCAATGAATCCTCAAAAACAATTC
This sequence comes from Pongo abelii, assembly GCF_028885655.2. NCBI lineage: Eukaryota > Metazoa > Chordata > Mammalia > Primates > Hominidae > Pongo > Pongo abelii. The sequence continues at coordinate 88,089,598 of NC_071990.2, read as the reverse complement.
TGTAGTGTGGTTCCATTACTATGCTCTTTTTATGAAGAGACATTGAGCTCACGGAGGTTAAGTAATTGGACTAAGTTTGCTTAATAAGTAAAAGAGGCAAAATCTGCAACACAACTCAGGCAGTCTGAGACCAGGGCAAAAGCTCTTAGCCACTGTGATACACTTCCAGTGGATTTCTGCAGTTAACATAGTTTGAGCAGAACCTCAAAGATTTGAGGTTTTAAGATCTCAAATGTATGGTTGTTAATAAAAATCCTCCCCCTCTGCCTCCCAGTCTAATACAGCCTTTCCAAGATTTACCACTGGCCCTATCTCCTAAATTCCATCCTCCAAGATGCAATTCTCTCATCTTCTCTGAGTCTTTCCACTTGACTTTCAAACCTGACAGACTTCCCTAGTCTTGAAGTAAATCACATCTTTCTTTAGCCTCTGTAGCCACTATACTATTTCTCTTCTTCCTTTTCCCACCAACTAAGCTATTTCCAATATTAATAACAGGGGTAATGATTATTGAGTACTTACTGTATTGCAGGAACTGTGGTAAGCATTTTACATGCACGATATCTCATTTAATTTTCACAATAACCCATTGAAGCTGATACTTTATTTACTTATTTACAGATGAATCTTGCTCTGTTGTCCAGGCTGGAGAGCAGTGGTACCATCTTGGCTCACTGCAACCTCCACCTCCCACGTTCAAGTGATCCTTCTACCTCAGCCTCCCAAGTATCTGGGATGACAAGTGTGCACCACCACACATGGCTAATTTTTGTATTTTTAGTAGAGGCAGGGTTTCACTATGTTGGCCAGGCTGGTCTTGAACTCCTAACCTTAAGTGATCCACCTGCCTCGGTCTCCCAAAGTGCTGGGATTACAGGTGTGAGCCACCGTGCCTGACCTATTTTTATTTATAATCTGTGACTATTCCCTTGTAACAGGTGAGAAATGGAGGCTTAGAGAAGAGTGAGTTGTTGTTCAATGTCACACAACTGAGCACGCTGGGGAGTTCCTGCCCTTAATCATTACCTGCTTCAAGCTCATGAGTGGGCACTATAAATTTTTTGTCAGGAGGGTAGCACAGTGAAAATAACATTTTAGACTTGTTATTCAGGTAACAGTGGGTGAACTGAATCTTAGTGGGGTGAGCTAGAGAAACCTATTGTATCATTTCATAATCTTCTTGAGGTGCAATGATGAGGGTCTGAACTAATGACAAAAGAGAGGGTTGGGAAGAGGGAGATAATGGGTTAAGCCTAGGAAATATTAAAAAGTCACAGCTGCCAGAATCTGTGACTGCAAGGATACAGGGGATGTGGGAAAAAGAGGAATCAAAACCAACTTGCTGATTTTCAACCTGGGTCACAGGAGAATGGAGGTTCCATTCTCCAACATGCAGAAGCCCCATCTCTACTAAAAATACAAAAATTAGCTAGGCATGGTAGTGAGTACCTGCAATCCCAGCCACTTGGGAGGCTGAGGCATGAAAATTGCTTGAACCTGGAAGGCGGAGGTTGCAGTGAGCTGAAATCGCATCATTGCACTCCAGCCTAGGCAACAAAGCAAGACTCTCTCAAAAAAAAAAAAAAAAAAAAAAAAAAAAAAAATTCATGCTTAAAAAGGATTCTTAACATAAGCGAAATATTTGCCATAGGAAAATAGCCAATTCTTGGGATATGTGTAAAATGTTTTTCAATGTACATAAATTAGTCTACCTGTATTTTTTTTTACCGAAAGAGGGCCTAGAAAGCTTATCATATGAGAAAGAACCGTGAAAGAACTAGGTATTAGTACTTTTTGGTTTTTCCTTCCCTTCTTCAAATTAAATCTTGGACACAATCTCTCTCCTCAAACATTTGAAGGATCACCACGCACAGAGGAGGAGCAGGGCCAGAAGCCAAGGGTTAAGGTGAGGCCCAGAGTTTTTGGATCCACATTAGGAAGAACATGACAAGTAGAGGTGTTCAGCATTTGGACCAACCACCTCAACAGCAACATCAAGGAGGCTCACCAATGACTGGCTGGCATCTAGCAGAAGGAATGGCACGTCCAGCTCCATAACCCCCAATGCCCATTCTGATGTGAAGTGAATGTCTATGCTTTCTGTGAGCAGTGAGGTTCTTCTGGCATCTCTATCTTTATGAGGCTGTACACTTGTAATTTTGAAATACACACTGTATTTCAGGGTGGCAATGGCCAGAAAAGTAACTGTTTTCAAAATAGTTGCAGTGTGTGTCCAAATTTATAGGATTCAGTCTGATATTTTATAAAACAGACTCTTGGAGAATGAAAACAAGTTACTAAATAAAAACATAATCTGATATCTAACAACTCAATCTTAACTGATAGGGAAAAAATAAACCATGGAAAATCCATACTAGCAATTGATCCTTTGCCTGGTTAGTCTGTAAATAAGCTATTAATCTACTTTTCATTAGAACTATAGGACTGTTAGCACTGTTTCAATCAGGTACAACCACTGTGTTTACCAGTAACCTATGTTCTTTTTTTTTTTATTTATTATTATTATACTTTAGGTATATCTCCCAATGCTATCCCTCCCCCCTCCCCCCACCCCACAACAGTCCCCAGAGTGTGCTGTTCCCCTTCCTGTGTCCATGTGTTTTCATTGTTCACTTCCCACCTATGAGTGAGAATATGTGGTGTTTGGTTTTTTGTTCTTGAAATAGTTTACTGAGAATGATGATTTCCAATTTCATCCATGTCCCTACAAAGGACATGAACTCATCCTTTTTTATGGCTGCATAGTATTCCATGGTGTATATGTGCCACATTTTCTTAATCCACTCTATCATTGTTGGACATTTGGGTTGGTTCCAAGTCTTTGCTATTGTGAATAGTGCCGCAATAAACATACGTGTGCATGTGTCTTTATAGCAGCATGATTTACAGTCCTTTGGGTATATACCCAGTAATGGGATGGCTGGGTCGAATGGTATTTCTAGTTCTAGATCCCTGAGGAATCGCCACACTGACTTCCACAAGGGTTGAACTAGTTTACAGTCCCACCAACAGTATAAAAGTGTTCCTATTTCTCCACATCCTCTCCAGCACCTGTTCTTTCCTGATTTTTTAATGAGTGCCATTCTAACTGGTGTGAGATGGTATCACATTGTGGTTTTGATTTGCATTTCTCTGATGGCCAGTGATGGTGAGCATTTTTTCATGTGTCTGTTGGCTGCATAAATGTCTTCTTTTGAGAAATGTCTGTTCATATCCTTCGTCCACTTTTTGATGGGGTTTTTTTCTTGTAAATTTGTTCGAGTTCATTGTAGATTCTGGATATTAGCCCTTTGTCAGATGAGTAGGTTGAGAAAATTTTCTCCCATTTTGTAGGTTGCCTGTTCACTCTGATGGTAGTTTCTTTTGCTGTGCAGAAGCTCCTGAGTTTAATGAGATCCCATTTGTCAATTTTGGCTTTTGTTGCCATTGCTTTTGGTGTTTTAGACATGAAGTCCTTGCCCATGCCTATGTCCTGAATGGTAATGCCTAGGTTTTCTTCTAGGGTTTTTATGGTTTTAGGTCTAACGTTTAAGTCTTTAATCCATCTTGAATTGATTTTTGTATAAGGTGTAAGGAAGGGATCCAGTTTCAGCTTTCTACATATGGCTAGCCAGTTTTCCCAGCACCATTTATTAAATAGGGAATCCTTTCCCCATTGCTTGTTTTTCTCAGGTTTATCAAAGATCAGATAGTTGTAGATATGTGGCGTTATTTCTGAGGGCTCTGTTCTGTTCCATTGTTCTATATCTCTGTTTTGGTACCAGTACCATGCTGTTTTGGTTACTGTAGCCTTGTAGTATACTTTGAAGTCAGGTAGTGTGATGCCTCCAGCTTTGTTCTTTTGGCTTAGGATTGACTTGGCGATGCGGGCTCTTTTTTGGTTCCATATGAACTTTAAAGTAGTTTTTTCCAATTCTGTGAAGAAAGTCATTGGTAGCTTGATGGGGATGGCATTGAATCTGTAAATTACCTTGGGCAGTATGGCCATTTTCACGGTATTGATTCTTCCTACCCATGAGCATGGAATGTTCTTCCATTTGTTTGTGTCCTCTTTTATTTCCTTGAGCAGTGGTTTGTAGTTCTCCTTGAAGAGGTCCTTCACGTCCCTTGTAAGTTGGATTCCTAGGTATTTTATTCTCTTTGAAGCAATTGTGAATGGGAGTTCACTCATGATTTGGCTCTCTGTTTGTCTGTTGTTGGTATATAAGAATGCTTGTGATTTTTGTACATTGATTTTGTATCCTGAGACTTTGCTGAAGCTGCTTATCAGCTTAAGGAGATTTTGGGCTGAGACAATGGGGTTTTCTAGATATACCATCATCTCGTCTGCAAACAGGGACAATTTGACTTCCTCTTTTCCTAATTGAATACCCATTATTTCCTTCTCCTGCCTAATTGCCCTGGCCAGAACTTCCAACACTATGTTGAATAGGAGTGGTGAGAGAGGGCATCCCTGTCTTGTGCCAGTTTTCAAAGGGAATGCTTCCAGTTTTTCAGGAGCTGAAATTGTGGCAATAATCAATAGCTTACCAACCAAAAAGAGTCCAGGACCAGATGGATTCACAGCCGAATTCCACCAGAGGTACAAGGAGGAACTCGTACCATTCCTTCTGAAACTATTCCAATCAACAGAAAAAGAGGGAATCTTCCCTAACTCATTTTATGAGGCCAGCATCATCCTGATACCAAAGCCGGGCAGAGACACAACCAAAAAAGAGAATTTTAGACCAATATCCTTGATGAACATTGATGCAAAAATCCTCAATAAAATACTGGCAAACCGAATCCAGCAGCACATCAAAAAGCTTATCCACCATGATCAAGTGGGCTTCATCCCTGGGATGCAAGGCTGGTTCAATATACGCAAATCAATAAATGTAATCCAGCATATAAACAGAACCAAAGACAAAAACCACATGATTATCTCAATAGATGCAGAAAAGGCCTTTGACAAAATTCAACAACCCTTCATGCTAAAAACTCTCAATAAATTAGGTATTGATGGGACGTATCTCAAAATCATAAGAGCTATCTATGACAAACCCACAGCCAATATCATACTGAATGGACAAAAACTGGAAGCATTCCCTTTGAAAACAGTAACCTATGTTCTGATTTTCTACCTGGGACATGGGGAACCCCTGGCTCTCTGGTCTGGCAGGAGACTGCAGGCATTTCAGAAGTTAGGCAAGTGAGGGACATCTCCAGATGCCAGCATTCAGCAGTGCATTTCTATCCCCGGGTTATTAACACTCTTGAACCTCCCCTTGGCTCTGCCTCATTATACATCACACTTTCTCCTTCCATGGCTTTGCTCATTCTTTTGCCTCTCTCACAAGTGGGACCTCCTACCTTCTCTCTAAGGCCCAACCCATGACTAACTTCCGCCAAAAAACCTACCTCACTACATACCCCACCCATACTGCTTGATCTTTCCAGGACTTTGAACTCTTCCAGCACCTATGTGCTATTTGTACCAGTCCATCCAGCCTTGCTTGTTGGGGGCAGCCATGCTCTAGTGATTTTACACAATGTTGAGGAAGGGCCCTTAATTTGTGCCACATCCACAGAAGGTACTTGATGAGCTCTGGTGAAGTGAACAAACCCTCTAGAAAACTCACATAGCTTCTCTACCTGTAAAGCAGGTAGCATAATGGAAGGTCATAAGCTTTGGCATCATAAAGGCCAGGGTTCAAATCCGGCCCTGTCACCTCTTTCCTCTGTGACCTTTGGCAGTTTGCTTAGTTTCCCTTTAAGGCCTTAACCCTCCAGGGTCTTTGCCTGAAGATATGTAGGATGATACAATCTCCTAGGAAGGGATATGCAGATGCAAGAAGGAGTATACAAAAGGCCTTGCACGTGCTGGGAATTGAATAAGGGAAGCTGTCAGTAGGAATTACAGCCATGACCACAAAACATCCTGAGTGGTCACTTCATTTATGCCTTGCCTTGGGCTAGAAAACAATTAGAACCTTTACAAACAGAGATTTTTTTTTTTTTTTGAGACGAAGTCTCGCTCCATCGTCCAGGCTGGAGTGCAGTGGTGTGATCTCGGCTCACTGCAAGCTCCGCCTCCCAGGTTCATGCCATTCTTCTGCCTCAGTCTCCCAAGTAGCTGGGACTGCAGGCGCCCACCACCACGCCCGGCTAATTTTTTGTATTTTTAGTAGAGACGGGGTTTCACCTTGTTAGCCAGGATGGTCTAGATCTCCTGACCTCGTGATCTGCCTGCCTTGGCCTCCCAAAATGCTGGGATTACAGGCGTGAGCCACTGCCCCTGGACTTTTCTTTTAAAACTTTAAGAGAAACAGTCCAGTGTCTCCTGGGCAATCTGTTTAGAATCTAATCACCTCAATCCACAAAAAGATTTTCTGTATAGTTAACAAATTTCTCATGATATATAAGGGTTCTGAATCCTTAAGTCTTGATGAAAGTTTATAGTAAAATAAAAGATCTGCATAGAATTCTCAACAGTGGTTTCTCTCCATATATTAGTTTCTGCAAATTCTCTAAAGAACAGAGGAATCTAGTATTTTCTAGAAATAAGATCTGGTGTGCTGAAGAATGGCTTCGACTAATTGGAAGAAATTTAAACCATTTGTTCAATAAATATTTCAAGAATGCCTACCATGTGCCAGACTTTCTTCCAGGCACTTGGGAAACATCAATAAACAAAATGGGCATTCTAGCTGGATATATTTTAACAGTACACATGGCAGTTCCTTAATCCTAGTCTACGGATTCAATAAAAGGCAGACATTGAAAACCTCCCATCAAACCTCACAGAGGAAAGGGCTGGAGGGGGAGCAAAAACAATCTAGCAAGAGAGGGAGGAGACCGCAAGTGTGTGTGAGGAGGGGACGCAGAGGCTCCCACAGGTGAGACAGAGCTCCTGCAGATGGCCGCCAGGAGAGAAAAGAAAAGAGGATCCACCTTCCAGTGCATTGGGCCACGACTCATTCCCCAACCCCCTCCTGGTATCCCCTCTCATCTTCCTCTTCTACCTCCACAATGACCTGCAGTCTATGCAGGAAGAGAGGTACCAGTTAAACTGTCACAGCTGCAGCTCTCATTCTCATTTATCTGTACCTCCTCCAGGATCTTACCTGTGTCCCTGTTCTAAAGAGTTCTAATGAAAAAGATTTTACCCATTAATTATATAGAAATGGATCTGTTTGTTAACTCAAGCAGCAAAGCAAAAGGGACCACTCACAGACTAGGAGGCCAAATAGGGAGGTCTCAGTCTCAGCTCTGCTGCTACAAATCAGTGATCGTGGGCAGGTAAATGACCTGGTAAAAAAATCTGGAAATTATGGTTTTTCTCTTGCACCTGACAATCCCTGAGCTCCTAACTGCTGTCCTGTTCCAGCTAAGAATCATTACATATATGTAAATAGTTACCTTGATTTTCTTAAAATATATATATGTATGATCTGATCTGTGATTATGCACATACATATGGCTGTAAACACATCAAAAGGGCATGGAAGGATATAAACTGTATTGTTTAAAATAACTGTCTCTGGGAGGCAGGGAGGGTGTAGGGGAAGCAATGCATCAGGACTTGCAATTTTTCCTCTATATATTTCCATAATGTCAACTTCTTTTGCAACATATATTACTTGCATAATAAGAAAAAGACCAAAAAGTAACACAAACACAATAGTCTATGATCTAGGCTAGAGAACGTGAAGATTGATTTTAATGATGTGTTTATGGGAAACTGTTTCTTGATTCCTGTCCTTGGCTTCTTAAAACTGGTGATACAGAATGAAAAATACCATATTTAGAGAGTAGCTATCTTTCAAGCAGGGACAGGAAGAAGATATGATTGAGGAAGAACACACGAGAGCTTTAGAAAACAGCAATTTTCAATCCCTTAAGCTGGGTGGTAGGTTTTTGAATATTTATGTTATTATTTTTCTTTAAGCCACACACATACTCTACAATATAAATTGTTCCCTATGTTTGGTGTTTTCCATAATAAAAATGTAAAAACACAAAAACTGGGCAATATCTACCTATGTACTGTAACCTTATCTGTTTCTCCAGGTTGATTTTGATAAAGGATACTAATTTGCAAATGAGTTCTCTGGAATACCTTTTCTGGGCCCGGATTGCTTCTTGGGCGATGCGTCTTTCTTCAGCCCTGGCTTTCTCCACAGCTTCGACCTTCTCTCTGTGGCATTCCATCATAATCCTTTGGATTCTGTGGACCATGCGCTGTTCTGCAGCCAAGTGCTCTCTCTTCATTTCGTCATCCATGTTCTGATACATCTCTGTCTTAGTTTTAGCTGTCACTTCCTGAAGCAATGGCAAAACTAGGTTTAGCTATTACAGATTTGATGTTTAAAACTGCACATTAAGAGGCTATTTAAACTATAGTTTTATCTATCTGCTGGCAAGTGTACCTGTTAACACTGATGATTTAAAAGAAGAGTGCGTATGATATGGAAAACTTTTATTTATATGATGTTAGGTGAATCAAAAATGTACAAACGATGTAGCATAAATATCTATGTAGATAATACTGAAAGGGAATATGGAAAAAAGAAAATAGTTGGGTTAGAGGGGTAGGGTTAAAGGTCTTTTTTCTTGATTGTCTAAATATTCTAGTATCATATTATCATTATACATAATTACATAATGCAATTCTGCTTTAGTAAGCCAGTCCTGGAAAATGGCAGAAATAATTATTATGCCTCCTGAGTGTCTCCCGGGTAGGAGGGAACCTGAGGTTCAGGCAGAAAACAATTGCATGATATGACAGTCACAGCAATCTGCTCACCTGTCCCCACCATTTTTCAGCATTCCAGCTTATTAGTGTTGTGGGGCCCTTTCTCCTTCAGGGAAGAGAGAGGAATAAGTGCTCCATTGTTCCAGGAAGGAGGACCTGAGGAGGGCCTTCTACCAAATAAGGAGAGGAACCACTGGTCAAACCAAGACCTGTGGAAAACAGAGCCACAAATTGTGCTCAAGGAAAACCCTGTCACCATTTTGGAAATGCCTACTAACTCCACAGTGTGCCTGGCACTCCGAGGCCCAGAAGCTACATACACAAGAAGGTGGGGATCTTAGTCCTCAGGGGATTCACTGTCTAGTGAAGGAGGCCAACAACCTAATTGTGCAGTACATGTTACAGAAATATAACAATATGTAGAAATATAACATTATAAAGAGGAGGAGCAATTCATTCTGTCCAGGTATTTTAAAACTTTCACTTAAAGGTAATTATTTTTTTTTTGAGACAGGTTCTCATTCTGTTGCCCAGGCTGGGGTGCAATGGCACAATCATGGCTCATTTCAGCCTCAACCTCCCAGGTTCAGGCAATCCTCCCACCTCAGCCCCCCATGTAGCTGAGATGATAGACACTTGCCACCATGCCTGGCTAATTTTTTTATTTTTTGTCGAAATAGGGTTTCACCATGTTGCCCAGGCTTGTCTTGAATTTCTGGGCTCAAGTGATCTGCCCACCTTGACCTCCCAAAGTGCTGGAATTACAGGCATGAGCCACCGTGCCTGGCGCAAAGGTAAATGTTTATCTCTATTTGGGAAGACATCAAAAGAACATAGAGAAATTAAGTTATTTCACATAGCACATCAATGGAAGAACTAGGGATAGAAGCCAGGATTGCTGACTGCCAGTTTCTCACTTCATTCCTGGCTGTGATGCTGGAGTCTTTCAAGAGATTCATCAATTGTACAGTCTTTTAAGATATAGTACAGTGGGTTTTCTTTCTTTTTCAATAGCTGCAGAATCCCTTCTTTAAATGAAATCTTACCCAGAATAGAAAGGAATAAAACCAGTAAGAGTTCTCCTGGCTGAAGACTGCTCTACTCCCTTTAGCACCATTTCTATGGGAGCCCCTGAGAGAGCCAGCTCTGTTTACAGTGTCCAGAGAGAATCCTCAGCTGAAGCTGAGAGAAAGTCAAGAGAACTCTAAATTGTAAGGGAAACTGAAATTGCTTCAGCTTCTTAGAAGATTATTTCAACAATTAAAATATTTGTTAAGACAAACCTTTCAGCTTTTTCAAGAGAAAAAGTTCTCAACTTCTCACTTTGGCTACTTCAATGGTGGAAAGTTAAAAAATGAAACAGACACCAGAAATCAACTTTAAGAATCTCTCCAAAGTGGCCTCAGTTCATGTATTTAGAAAATCTTTTTAGGAAAACATTGGCCATTTAGAAATGCTAGCTGAGTTTCCTACACTGCAGAAGGCTTTGTCTCTTAAATCACTAAAATTTTTTTGACAAAAGAATATTTTGAATGGAAATGTTTCTAAATGTCTTTAACACCATAAAAAGAACATTATGAAACAATCTAACACTTTCTTAATGATCCAGGCTTGGTAGACAAAGATGAATGATTGTACTGGGCCAAAAACTTCATGTGGCATTTAATAATTGTTGAAGTTCATACAGCCACTTGTATCTGTCATAAATGACCCCAGATCACTTTGCTTTTTGAAATTTAATCTTTGCTCTTTGTAGGTATCAAATCAAATTTTTTCTTTTCTTCAAAGAACAAGAAAATTACTTGCCATCAAGCTGAGGATGCTGCTGTAGCTGCTATCAGTGAGCCCCTTTTTGTTATTTTTACTTTCCAATATTTAATCTATTTCCAATTTGAAAAATCAAGCAACCCTGCTGGGTGTGGTGGCTCATGCCTATAATCCCAGCACTTTGGGAGGTTGAGGAGGGCAGATCATTTGAGGCCAGGAGTTCGAGACCAGCCTGGCTGCCAGGCCAACATGGCAAAACCCTGTCTCTATTAAAAATACAAAATTAGCTGGGTGTGGTGGTGCACACTTGTCATCCCAGCTACTTGGGAGGCTGAGGCAGGAGAATCACTTGAACTCAGGAGGCAGAGGTTGCAATGAGCCAAGATCACACCACTGCACTCCTGCCTGGGCTACAGAGAGACTCCATTTCAAAAGAAAAGAAAACAAAATAAAAATCAAGCATCTAAGTCTGTTGGGTTTAGGCTGCCAAATAAGCATAATGACATCTGAGTGGGGGTGAAGAGGTTCTACTGTGTGTAATAAGGCTGAGTTATTCTCTTGTAGTCAGAGGCCTTTATTTAACTCCTTAGGGGGATATTTTAACTTACTTCTGGGTTTTCAAGTACATTCTCAGTAATTCAGACTGCTGGGTGGTGGTTGAGTTTAAGACAGGTGAAGTACTACCATAATATATTCCTATATGAATCAATATTTTTTTTCAGAATGAAATGTATTTAATGGAACTCTTGCAAACATCTGTTGAAGAAGGAAAAAAAGCCAGTGTCAATAGGGTGGTGTAAGACTGTTGTATGCCTGAATTTTTTTGGCGCAAAGTGATTGTGTTTGTTTTTTTTTAATTTTCAATTTTTGTGTTGCATGAGGTATTTTGATATAGGCATACAACGTGTAATAATCACACAAGGGTAAATGGAACATCCCTCACCTCAAGAATTTATCCTTTGTGTTACCAACAATCCAATTATACTCTTTCAGTCATTTTTAAACATACAATAAATTGCTGAATCATAGAATTTAAAAATGACATTCCAGCCCTTTATTTTGGCTGGGCTGTGAAGTAGGTATTCAGATAATTAGAAATTATCTGATTCCTAATTACTAACTAGGAATTCAGATAATTGAACTCAGTCCCTCTTTTATGTAATGATTTAATAAAACCAAAATTCATTTACTGCCTCACATAGCATGTGGAATACATATTTAAAGCTCCAAAAATAATTAAGTAACCTGCTGTTTGTCAGTGTTCTTATTCAATGTAAGGAGACCTTACATTGAAATAAATTGCTTTTACTGAAATGCATCTTGAGAGAGTCACCCCACATTTTGAGATATTGTAAGAAACAGATTCATGGACTCCATCATGTTAACTGTACAGATGTTTGACAGGCATTTTTACATAATGTCCCCCTCAGGAGATAGTGCTCTGAGGTTTCATAACTAGGAATATCTGAGCCTCTCAAGTGCCTAATTTGCCTGTACCTTACGGGCATGGTGAGTCACAACATTTCCCTCTTTGCATTGGCTGCCAGAAAGCTCAAGGCCCAATCAGTGATAATTGCACAGGACATCGTGGCATATATACATTTTTAAGTTTTAAATTTACCTATGACCTTATTATATTTTCTACTCTAGTTTTTCATTTATTTTTCCTTAAGCTTTCATCTTCTCATTTACTTTTTGATATTATTGTCTTTCAATAATATAAACACCTTTTCAAAAGATTACCTATCCATCAAATAAGATCTAGAAATTTTATCTAACAGCATGCATTTGAGACACACCAAACTGTTAACATCATGTAAGAGCAATACCTGGTGGTCTCGACACATCAGAATTTAATATTTGGTTCTAGAGGAACTTGGTTTTCTGCTATATATTGGTAATCTCAAACTTTAATATGTGTGAAAATCACTTGGGATGCTGATGGAGTCTGTAGGTCAGAAAGAGGCCCAGGAATCTGTATGTCAGGCCCCCAAGTGAATAGATTCTGATGCAGGTGGTTCACAGACAAGCCCTGAGAAGTAGTACTGATGTCTGTGTCTTGGTATCCTACAGATATAACAGGTTGAAATAACCCCACACACTACTCTTAGACAAATCATTCCCTCATAAATAAAAAATATCTGAAATGGTGGTATAAATGTAAATTCCCAACCCCCGGACAAATATTTCAGGAAGGTCGATCCCCCTTTAACTATTTACCTTTAAATAGGGTTTCTTTCTACTGAAGCACTAAGTGCATCAACTCCACTCAAAGGCTGCGTGGGGTACAATAACATTATTTAAAGAAAGACTAGCATGTGAACCTTGAAACAGGCATCACATCTTCCTTATGTCTTTACAACCTAATGCCAGGAACATTCAAAATGTGTATCAACCAGCACAGTAGGGCCCACCTATCTGAATGGCCTCTGGCTGCAGCATTATAGCAGGGAACTAGAGCCCCTTGCCAAGCCATGAGTTATCCTTTTAAATTGCTGGATTGGGAGAGGTCCAGGAGTCTGCTGGGGAAGCAACCAGGGTGACCAAGGTGATAGAGGGCTTAGCGGGTGACTATTTATCAACTGATAGAGAAGTATTTTAATACTTTAATTGCCAGTATGGCCATACTTGTACATAGCAGCTGAAGAGCAGGCCTGCCTAAGACATGCTATAAATGCTCTTCACATTTTGAACTGAAATGGGGAATGGGCAGTGGGCCACCACAGCCAACCCCTCAGACACCATACCAACCCCGGCTGAGGTAGGCCACTGGAGCGAAGCAGGGAGCATCCTGCTAGCCTTCAGGACCCATGGGGAGGAGCTCCCCTTCCTGCCAGCAAGTCCTCTCTGGGTAAAGGCAGTTGATTTTATCTCACCTGGTACAGATCTAATATATGGTAGGTGCTCATTGTTGCAACAACGAATAAATTGGCCAGCAGTCCCTGAACTGCTCATTAGTGTTCCTAAGTTAGGCCAAACCTGGGGCCGGACCTCTGTCACTTTCCTCCAGCTTCTGCCCATGTATTGTCATACCTGTACCTTATCCTGTTCTGTCCCTCCCTTGACCAAAATGTGAAAATAGTTCTGTAACATTTTCCTTTGAGCAGATTTTGTAATCGAGGTACTGAACTAACAGTGAATCCTAGGGTCTCCACCTGAAAGTTTGTAAGTGACCTAGAGTCATGTACTTGAACAGGCTACAGGTTAGTAACCCTCATCTGTGACATCTGGCCCTGCATTAAATTCTTGAGGGACAGCTCAGATGTCCCTCTTGGCAGTACAGTAAATGCAAAATTTAGAAAAAAGGATGCAATCAGAGAAGGAGGAGAACAGCCTGCTTCACTTGTTCAACTATTTGAGCACCTACTAAGTCAGGGAATTGTGCTGGGCACCAGGGCTAGTCCAGTGATGAGACAGACACCCCTGCTGAAAGCTGCAGTCATGTGGGGGAGTCAGACATTCAACAACTAACCACACAATCATTTATTTCATTACAATGGTGAAGACTGCTGTGAAAAAGATCAGGGTGTCATGGACAGTGTGTGGGTGGCAAGGCAAGGTTGGTCAGGCAAAGCTTCCCTTGGGAAGTAAGCTATGGGGTTCTTCTTCACTTATTCATCACTGCTCTAGAGAGCTCAGCATCTCTTCTGAGAACCTCCCAGGGGATCCCAGCTAATGGCCATGAAACACCAATCTAGATTTTCTTATTATTTTTTTCTCATTCCCTTGCCAACTTTTTTTTCTTTTTACTAATGTAATTAGTTTTAAAAGACAACAAATAAGCCACTATAAAAACCTGTAAATCTTTTTGATGTTCCTCTTTCAAAATCTGAATTTCAATTTTGTGTCTGTGATTTGCTTCTTCAAGTGCTTTCTCCACTGCTTGTTTTTGACGTTCATTAGCCTTTGAAAGAAAGAATCCATTTATCTATTAATGTATCAGAATAAGCACAGGGAAACTTGGCTTATTTAGGATGTTGGTAAATCAGGTTTTCAAGTTTACTGAAAATTAGCAACAACCATGGAGTCCCTAATTTCTTGCGCCATTCCTATCTCAAACCTCCCATAGCAAACTGTCTGCCTTAGCCAGAGATGCTCTAACGCATCCCAATCCAGAGCTAGCCTTGCTGTTTCTGGAATCGCTAAAGGCAAGGCAGCTTTACTGTATAGAGGCTGCTGGGTTGCCTTTTCTCTTTGGCACTTTATTTCTTGCTTGATTGACTCTCAAAGTAACATATGTGCATTGTGGAAAATTTGGAAAACACAGTGAAGTGAAAAGATGCACAAAGCTATTAGGAGCTGAGTAAAGAGGCAGAGTACCATCCAGGTCCCCCGCATTCGGTCTTCAGAAAGAACTTTAACTCTATTTGAAAAGGATACACAGAACACTAGACCAACTTACATTCAAATTGTAGACTATTTACAAAAGCATCACCCTGTATTAGGATGTATAATTGATGGTTCACAGTTTGAATTTTACCACTAATAAAAATAGATGACTACAAAGATTTTGAGATAAATCAAAATCTGGGGTATACAGAACTGGAGTATTCATAAAGAACTGGAGCATTATGTATGCTCAAAATATTTTCATAGCAAGCTTTTGCTGGCATTAATACTGAGCAATGCTAATACTATTTGCTATAATGTCTATTTTATAAAGAAACTGAGAAACATTTTTCTAAGCATTGTGGTTTGTTCTGCTCTCAAGGAGCTGTAATTCTCTTTAGGAAGTTATTGATGTCATTCTATGACTGGAAGAAGTGGGGCTACAGGACAGGATTTGCTTCAGTTTGATGCCTTGGATTCCACTGTGAGCCCCGATATTCAAATTGCCCTTACAGTGCTCAGCAGTCATATGGACAAGGTATCAAGGATTTGGGAGAGAGGGGAGGAAAAGGGGAGTAGGCCATAATGAAGCATTTGAGGAAACAGGAGTGTTATATGCTCCACAAATGGATGGTCTATATATTAAATGTTAGGCCATAAGAAACAACTATCAACAAGGAGTCTTCTTAGACATTTTTTTTTCTTTTTAGTTTTGGTTTCAATCAAATGAAAATAAAGGGAGCAGGAGTCCTCCATACAGAGAGGGCAGCTGAGAAGGAAGGAAGCTCCTGATGATGCTGGCTTCTTACTAAGCACCTACTGTGTGCCAGGCATATTATTTCACTGAACCCCTCCCAACTATCCCACAGAATGGGTACTATTATTACTTTTTTACAATGAAGAAACCAAGACTACGGAGGTTGTAGAACTTGCCCAATGTCCCACAGCTAGCCAGGATTCAGTCAGTTCTGACTACTACACTATGCAATTGTTTCAGACAAATCCAAAATGTGAAAGAACTGTAAAGATGGACTTAGGTTGACGTTTAACTTCTTTTACCTGAGCCCATACTTCAGCTTCTGCTTTCGCAATGTGTTCTCTGAGTATATCTTCTTGAAACTGCTCTTCTTTTTTCAGAATATTTGCCCCAATATCTGTGTATTTGAAGAGCAATGGTCATAAACCTCCACCGACTGCTTCCTGGCTTTCCTTTCCACCATTATCTAGTTATTTATGAGGGCTATTTAGGAGACATGTCCTTTTAGGAGATGCCAGTATATATATTTCAAAGATACCCATTGAAAGAGTAAGATTTTCTCTGATTAGGAGGGAATTCACAGCACTGTCAGGCCTGGATAGAGTTGGTCATTCTCCTCATCACACCCAGTCCACACAGCAGACAACTGGGGAGGTGAAATAAATGCCCTGAAGAAAGGGACACATTTTGTACACCCAAAGTAGAATGATGAGTGAATATTCAAGAGGTCTTAGCACATTATACAGCTCTCTCTCTCCCTGTTCCTATTTGGGTGCTAGGGCTAGCATCAGGAGAAGGGAAGTGGAATGCCTTCAACACATTACATGCCTTTCTTTAGCGTGTGGTTCTTTGTGGGTTTAACTGCTTCAGTATGGAGTGAGCTACGGGGTAGAAGTTTACTATTTTTCCGCCAATGATCTAATTTGATTTCCAAATAATAACATTCCCATAATAATATCCTCTCTACCCAGACAAGGTAATAAAAGTCTAGAGAGGTTAGAGGACCACGCAGTATCAGATAGCCAGGTCCTTTTCCACTAGGATTTCTTTTTTTTTTTTTTTTTAGAGAGGGAGTCTTGCTTTGTAGCCCAGGCTGCAGTGCAGTGTCGCCATTTCGGCTCACTGCAACCTCCGCCTCCTGTTTCAAGTGATTCTCCTGCCTCAGCCTCCTGAGTAGCTGGGATTACCACCATGCCTGACTAATTTTTATATTTTTAGTAGAAAGGGGCTTTCACCCTGTTGGTCAGGCTGGTCTCGAACTCCTGACCTCAAGTGATCTGCCCACTTCGGCCTCCTACAGTGCTAGGATTACAGGCCTAAGCCACCATGTCTGGCCTTCCTCTGGGATTTCTAAGCTGAAGGTAATAGATTCTTAGAGCTATCTGGATCCATATTCCTCCTTTCCCAGCTGCTGGAGTAAGTCTAGCTGCAGCAGTAAACCATTAAGCCAACTCACTAAAAGGGTAAGCATGGACAGATTGAAAGCCTTGATGCCAGATTTCCCTTGGGTTTCTCTGTTAAAAGAGTCAAGAAATTCTATTTTATGCAGTCTATTCTGAGTTATGTTTCTGTCACTAGCAATTAAAAGTATATGTTTGGTGGCACAGAGTCTCCTACTAGTTCATCAGTGAATCTTAAAAACACAGGGCATCATATATTACGGTAGAGATGGACACATACTGCAAAAGCCCAACATTGTGTAGAAATAATTAGAAAAGATTTTCTAGGACAAAATGTGACTAAGCATGGACCATCAATGTATTGAACTTCATAAAAATGTGATACAAGTGTAGGCTACCACTATCCTCTTTTATGTTTAAATCCCATTGGTTTTATTAGTTGTTCTCAACCCTGATTGTACAACAAGATCCCTGCAAAGCTTTTTTAAAAAATGCACGTACTGTAAAAGGAACAAACTATTGATAAACAACTTGGATGAATCTCAAGGGCATTGTGCTGAGCGAAGAAACCCAATCTCAACAGGTTACATAATCTATGATTCTTTAGATAGCATTCTCAGTGATAAAATTATAGTGATAGAGAACAGATTAGTGGTTGTCAGGGGTTCAAGTTTGGGGAGAAGAGAGTGACAGCTAAGGGGTAACACGAGGGAGTTCCTTTGTGGTGATGGAACAGCTCCATGTTGTGATTGTGGTGATGGTTACATTAATATACACACATGATAAATTTCATGAAACTATATGCCAGGGGGAAAAAAGTGTACATAAGGTCTGTACCTGAGTTAATAGTATTGTTTCAATGCCAGTGTTCCGGCTTTGACAAAGTGCCAGGATTACGTAAGATATCAATGGAAGCTGGATGAACGGTACAGGGGAACTCTGATCTATTTTGCAACTTGTGAGTCTTAAACTATCTTGAAATAAAAAAGGTTATTTAAACGTGAAGGAAAAAATACACATGCTTAGTTCTGACCATAGAGGTCCTAATTTAGTGGCTCTGTGTTAGATTAGTATTAAATCCAATGAGTCTGTGTTTGGATATCTGTATAATATTGTTTTTCAAAGTTGTATATAGTGCACTGCCAGGATTGAGAACTATTGTCCTATGAAATACTCACTAGCTCTTCTATGGACATTTCAACATGCTTATAGAGAACAGAGAATTTCGACTTTCTTTTTTTTTTTTAACTTAAAACAGTTCAAAGACAAATAAAGGTCACTGAATAGAAAAGATTAATTTCTAACAATAGATTTAACTTATCCACTTAAGGTTTGGGTTAGATATTCCATAAGGCACAAGGAATCAATCATTAAGGTATATCTAAGAATGCAGATACACTGTCCTGGGTATGAAAAGTCACTTTAGAGATTATAATGAATCATTCATACTAAGCATTTACTAAATGCTAAAAAACAATTTTGGAATTGATGTTTTTAGAATATGATTCCAATTTGATCTCCCCCCACATTTTAGTTTTTTTTTTCCAAACACCTCTGCTCTCCAGCTTCTTATATTTTCAAATATCAGGAGTGAAATGAAATCACCCTTAGTTTACCATTTTAAAGGAAGAGAGGATCAGAGAAGTATTTTGAGAGTTCTTAGGAATATACCTACAAGACTCAAGGTCAGATTGAAAACTCTTATGGGGATAAAAGAGAGATGGAAACCTATAGTACAATTTGATTTGCTTATTATATATACATATCTATGTACAGTAAATGTCCTCATGTCATCTATATGTATCTACTTTTATGCCACCAGCTACTATTTAAAGGTTATATAGTTTCTTTTACCCATTTATTAGGGTACTTAAAATTTTTTTTCTTTTTTTTTTTTATTTGAGGCAGAGTCTCACTCTGTCACCCAGGCTAGAGTGCAGTAGCGCGATCTCAGCTCACTGCAACCTCCACCTCCTGGGTTCAAGCAATTTTCTTACCTCAGCCTCCCGAGTAGCTGGGATTACAGGCGCGTGCCACCATGCCTGCCTAAATTTTTTTAGTAGAGACGGGGTTTCGCCATGTTGGCCAGGCTGGTCTTGAACTCTTGGCCTCAAGTGATCTGCCCACCTCGGCCACCCAAAGTGCTGGGATTACAGGTGTGAGCCACTGTGCCCATCCAATTAGGGTATTATTTAGAGATAATATTTCCTCTCCTACACATACTGAAAGGTACTCAAGTATGGCCAAGGGCAAAATGAACTCACATTTACTATTATGTGCCAGGATTTATAATAGATACAAATACTTCATTAAAGTCTCATAACAACCTGTAAGATAGGTATTAGTATATTTATTTCCACATAAGGAAACAGATGGAGAAGCTAAATACCCTGCCCAATACATACAACTGTAAGTGCAGAAGCTGTATTCCAACCCATATTCTCCTCAAATATCCCTGTAGGGACAAGCAACTCTGAAGAGAAAAAAGCTGATAAAAGTCTATGTAACAGAAAGAATGACACATAAGGCTATGAAGCGTTAGAACAAAGGAAAACAATAAAGTCACTTACCTAGTATGTCTTTGTGAGTGTAAAATCGTGTCTTAAGTGGCTTGTATTCATGGATCCGTTTGAAGGTTTTTCCAAAAGGGGCTGGTGGAATTATTTTATTACAAACAGCACAGCAAACAAAGTTTTTGTAATCTGAATTTCTGATCATAGTTAAATTTCAGATGTCTTCTCCTATTTACAGTTAAAATAATCTTAGAATCAGAAAAAGTCGTTTCAAGAAAAGCTGAAAGTTTAAGAAAGCTGGAAGAGGTTCAGGGTTTTAGGATAATGCTAGAGGCTGGTAAGGATTAAATGGTTCACATGATTAGGTAGTGGTTATGTGTCTAACATTAAAGAATGGTGCTAAAAGCCCCTGCCATAGAAGGTATGGGCACCAGGTTTGGGAAGATTTAAGCAGTTGCTCCTTCCCAGACTCTAGCATTAAGTTGTTAACTTACTTAGCAACTGTTGCTAGGTAAGACAAGCTTTGCTCATAAAAGCAACTTCAAATAATGACAAAAGGGAGCATGATACAGGCATTCATTTTCCTGATACTTTCTATATTAGTTTCCTATCGCTGCTGTCTTATTCTGTTTTCTGTTCCTTATAATAGAACACCTGAAACTGGATAGCTTATAAAGAAAATGAAATTATTTCTTACAGTTTATGGAGGCTGAGAAGTCCAAGGTGGAGGAGTTGCACCAGGTAACAATCTTTTTGATGGTGGGAACTCGCTGAAGATTCCTGAGGTGGTATAGGGTATGACATGGCCAGGGGCTGAGCTCACATGCTAGCTCAGGCCTCTCCTCCTCTTCTTATAAAACCACCAGTTCTCCTCCCATGATAATCCATCAATCCCTTAACCCATGAATGAATTCACTCACCCCTTAAAGGCCCCACTTCTCAATACTACCACATTGGGGATTAAAGTTCAACATGAGTTTTGCAGAGGACAAATATTCAAACCATAGCAACCACTGTGACAAACTACACAAACTTCATAGCTTAAATGTAACACAAATTTATCCTCTTGCATTTCTGGAGATCAGAAGTCTAAAATGAGTCTTAGGGGCTAAAATCAAGTTGTTAGAAGGGCTGGTTCCCTCTGGAGGCTTCAGAGGAGAATGTGTTTGCTTGCCTTTTCCAGCTTCTAAAGGTCATCCATATTCCTTGGGGTCATGGCCTCGCATCATATAGCCTTTTCCCCCAGTGCTTCCATAGTGACATTGTCTCTTCCTCTGATCTTCTGCCGTGCTTTAAGGACCTTGGTGATTATACCAGCCCCATCTAGATAATCCAGGATAATCTCCCCATCTCAGAATCCTAAACTTACACATATCTGTAAAGTCCCTTTTGCCACATAAAGTAACATATTTACAGGTTCCAGAGATTAGGATCTGAACATTTTTGCAGGAAAGGAGAGCATCAGCCAGCCTACCACACTTTGTTTTAAATGGTTTTTAAAGAATTAATTTCTTTTAAGGCCAGCAATGGAGGTAGCTTAATTTCTTTTAGGTTTTTAATAAACATGATGTTTTGGTGCCATGGTAATAGAACTGGGAAATATCATGGTATCTTGAAGAAGAAATTACTTTCATTAAGTCAGCATTCAAAATTACTAAGCCTGGTTTTCAAAATCACATGGTTAACTAATTTGTTCCTATAATTTTAGATAAACAGCCACAGAAATTCCGCCTATCACAAAAATCTGTGCAACTGATTACACCAAGTAACTGAATTTTAAAAAATTGCCTGACAATGTCATATGCTGCATCTACTTGGCAGAACTATTTTATAATAAGTGAATGCCATCAGTGAAATTAATTTCAACAATAGGACTCCCATAGGGCCCTGTAACACAAGTTACTCTATAATTTATGTTAACACATACGGCCTGATAACTGGCTGATGACCTTAACTATCAAATTGTGCCAGATTTGACTTCAAGAAAAGGGTTAACTGGGACTTGGAGAGGAATTAAAAACAAACAGATGAATTAGTATGAAGAATGGGGATTACTGCATCCACACAGTTAATTATCTGGATTGAGAACTGAGGCTACTTGTGCCAATGACTTTCCTATCTGTTACTAGAAATTCTTGCCCAGATGGAAGGATAACTAACTGGCCTTGATTTGCCTGGGACTGTCGCTGTTTTAAAACTGAAAGTCCTGAACTTCCTTAGTGTCTGGCAAATTGGAAGAGTTGGGCCTCCTATGGAAGATAAGGCTGTAAAACCAATAAATACTTTCAGTGTTTGCCTTAGGAAATCCTTGAAAACCAATTTATCAATTGGACAGCTTGCTGATCTAGGCAAACAACTCTTCCATCAGAAGATTAGATTACTCCCCTGGGCAAAAAGTTCACTTAACATTTATTGAACAATAGTTTACTAATCAAGGCTTGCTTCAAGATCTAATCTGTTATGTCAGGTACCTTGCCCATTCTCAACCAGATTTCTGCATTGAAAGACCCTTCTTTAATCACTTGAACTCAGACTTCAAAACACTTTAACATCTTCCCCTGACCATTCCATTCTTAAATACAGCTAACTTTGTAAAAGTGGTATTTCCCCTTAGTGCAGCAGATTTAACAAGCTTAGTTTTGTTTGATCATCAGGTTGTTCTGATGGTCTTTTGAGGGAGCTGGCAGTTAACAGTCCTTTACATAATTCTGTTTTAAAGTACAGGAGTGTTTCTCTACTTAAGATCTAAACTTCTTATTTTTAAGGGCTAATGTGGCTGCTTTATTATTATGTGCACATTTACACACAGAAGGTGGTATAGTATGGTGAAAAGATCCCTAGACTTTAGAGCAAGAAGATACAGGTTCTAGTCCTGACTGAGAATCTCCATGATCTTTGGTAAATCTCTTAGCCATTCTCAGCCTATTGTCTTAACCATAAACTGACAGGATTGGATCACGTGAAGTTCAATGTTCAGAATCTTCAGACTATTTGAAAGGTATTTTATTTTTGATGGTTATACCCTCATTCAACAGAGAAAGGATGAAAACATCAACCATAGCCAGGCAGCTGTTGACACTCAGCACACACAAAGACTGTCTTACAACTTGTAGCTACTCTGTAAAAAGTATCATAGTCAGGTACTTATTCCTAAAATCCAGTATGATTCTTTCCTGACACTGCTTTTCACAGCTTTGTGCTTGACTGACTCTAGTTACTTTGGTTCATTCACATAGATCTTACATGACTTAAGTCTGCACCTTGCACAGTTTCTGCTGCCCTCCTGCACTGCAATCTCTTGACAGTTCACACAACTAATATCTCCTCTGCCACCAAACATCAACTTATTCTGTTGAATAGTAAAAAATTCTAAAAGATGGCAATGTGTCATTAAATGTGTAAATTAAAAACAGAAGAACCCTAGTTTTGTGACAGCCAAAATACACAGGGAAAACAAAAACAAAAGAGTCTTTAAAAGGGATTTTGTATCACTGAAGTGCATTTTAAACTATACAAGGTACATTATACAGAGAGGCATAGCAAATAAATATTTGGGGTTCAGTAGTAAAGATTTTATTTAGTTCCATGTAAATTCAATTAGCTAAGTTCTTTAATACCTACAAATCACACATAATTACATTTTCATGTACCTTACAAAACCACAAGAAAGTATGACAAACTAAAAATAACATTACGATAAACTCTGCCTGTGCTGTTATTATTACTTGGTAATATTAATAGCGACTGAAGCAAGACTTCAGAGGTGAGATTTACTCTGAGGCCCAATGACAATGATTTGGAGAATTAGGTTGAAATGAGTCCAGAACCCTTGTGAGAAAGATTTTAATTCTATAAGGCAGAATCTGGCCAGACACAGGGGCCTAGCCTTGACCTCTGTCCTAGGCCCCTGGGCCAGGTGCCAGGACAAACAAGGCCATTCTGCTTCTCACCTCCAGTGGGTGCTGACCGTGGGGCTGGGCTTTGTTTACACTCATTTTTACCTCCATTTCTGTCCCCACTTCCATAAAAGACACTTCAAAATGCTGATGCTTCAGAGAATAAGAAACATTCTGAAAAGAAAAAAAACAAAAAGGCCTGCTGGCATATAAACTTCAAAAGAAAAAAAAAGTATGTAAGGTAAACCTGGTACAATAAGGAGACCTTATCTATTCCTTATCTATCGAGTAGTTGCAGTTTTTAAATAACTATAAGAACACTTGGTCTTATGTTTATAACATTACAGTGACATTAATTAACATAAAATTAATTAACATTAATTAACATAAACACTAAAATAGATAACATTTAGTTGTAGTCAAAATCACCATACCTCAGTAAAACATACTTTTTTTTTTTTTTTAAAGAAAAACTCCAATTACTCTGGGATATTCTTAATCCTTATTTTAGTAGCTGAGTGGAAGGATCTTATCCATTAAAATAAAATTCTGCCCCAAAAATAGCTAAAATGGAAACTGAAATATATGAACTATTTGTGACACTATAAAAACTACTTGTCAGAGCCAACTCAGTTTCTCATATCTCATATTTTTAATATTGACTTCAGGCCTTAAAATTTCTATTTATCTTTCTTTAAAAATATAGGTTCTATGCCAGGGAGAACATGAACATTTCCTTGGCAAGTAGCAAAACACAAGTAAATTTTCATGACAGCTGCACTGGCATAATTCATCTTAAAATATTTAAAACATCATGCAAATTTAACAGCATGGGTACTTTTATTATACAGAATTTAATAATTAACAAAAACAACTTCCATTCTCATGGCAGTTTTATAAGAGGTAAGGAAAGAAAAATATTATGATGCTCGCTCTGTGGAAAAAGAATGAGATAATGGCTGTAGCTGTGAAAGGACAAAATTTACGACAGTTGTCTGGTTGCAACTGCTATCTTCTCTCTTCATTAGCATGTTCTAGAACAAGAAACATGATACTGTACACTCACAAGGTCTTTCATTTGAAGATTTCAGAACCCTTAATAAAGGTCCATCTGCAGTAACCAGCACTACTAATCCCATTTGGATGTTTTCCGCCTCATGTAACTGTGCCCCTCACTATCAATAGCTTCATAGAGGTCCTTTTTATTCTCTTGTGTTGCATGTAGATACCCAATATATGCCATGCAAAGTGAAAGAGTTACCAATCCGAAAGCCATTACAGGTTTGTTCTGTCAAAGAAAAAAAAATTATAAAGCTTTAGTAAGACTAACAATTTGAGGAGACCAAAATATCGGTTGCACTTTCCTCCTGACATGCCACATCTTTATTACAACAGTAGCATTACCATGGCAATATTTCAATTAAAATCATTTATTCAGTTCTTTATTCAATTAGCTAAACTACTGATTCTAGAGATTATAGAAGACTCTTGCTTCTCCTCTCCAGTCTTTCTCCCATCTACACCCTGGACATCTCAGACCTCTACTCTCAGGAAGGTGACAGCTGGGAAAGGAGTGGGGCAGGAAAACTGGTCGGCACCTGGAGTTTTCAATGTGTGAAGTGGAGGAGCTGCTTAACTTCCTGGGTCCTGGGCCCAAGTCTCTCCATTTGCAAATCTCAAATTAGTTCATTTTATTAGGAAGTGAGGAATGAAGTACACATGCTATTCTTCTTGCCCAACTCATGAATAACTGGCAAAAAACCTTTTATATATTAGGCACAGAAATGATGATGATGTATACACTCTTCGCTGGGAAACTACTCCATTACCTCAAGAAATTTAGTGATTGGAACAGCTATTATGCTGTTAACCTTGATTTACTCTTGGACAATCCAAGACCCTAAGAGGCAAAGTGATGCTTTCAGGTTAACACACACACACACACACACACACACACACACACACACAGAAAAGCTGTGTTGTTGTTAAGAGACAGGATCTCACTCTGTTGCCCAGTGCAATGGTGCAATCATAGCTCACTGCAGTCTCAAACTCCTGGGCTCAAGCGATTTTCCCGCCTCAGCCTCCCAAGCTGGGACTACAGTTGTGCACACCATGCCTGGCTAATTTTTTTGTATTTTTAATAAATACAGGGTTTCACCATGTTGGCCAGCTGGTTTCAAACTCCTGACTTCAAGTGATCCGCCCACCTTGGCATGAGCCACTGTGGCCAGACTAATTTAAAATTTTTTTGTAGAGATAAGAGTCTCAGTATGTTGAACTCCTGGCCTCAAGAGATCCCTCTACCTCAGCCTCCCAAAGTACTGAGATCGCAGACATGAGTCATGATACCCAGCCAAAAAAAAAAAAAAAAGCTTTTAAATACAGGAAAGATGTTCACAACTCCAGAAAAGTATTTTGTCTATTAACTTTGTTACTCCTGAAACGATACCTGAGACCCTTTTCTTTGCATGTTCACACTCAACGAGTTGGCCTTTCTTAGGTCAATGTAAATGCACAGTAGTGATACAAATAATAGTTTCTGCTTCTGTCACCATACCTGCTGTACCACTACTGAGAAATAAAAGAAACTCTTTAACTGAGAAATGTGAGCCCCCTTTAAATTATCAGGCCCAGAGAGGCACTGGAATGAGATAGTAGTCATGTCTTGAGCTAAGTAATAATTTTGAAGCCCTTGCTATGTGGGCTCTGGACTGACACCACCAATAGCTATATATTAACCTTACAATGCCATCCACTAGACATTATAACTCATACTCTGTAGTTCAACAATGTACAATTACTAATCAATGTCATTTCTGCAAACCAATGAAAATTACTGAAAAGCAACTTTTGTACTTGCCCCCTCTCCTGACTCATCTTTTGTCTTAAAAACTCCAGCCTCTCCTTTGCTCTCCAGAGTGCTTCCCAGGGTTACTCCGAAGTGTTTCCCAGACTGCAGTCCTCAACCTTGGCCCAAATAAACTCCCTACCTATATTAATTTGCCTCAATTTCTTCCTTTAGGTGACATTTCTATTTCAAAATAAGGGTCAAACTTTTTCACTTAGATGAACACCTAAGAAAGGACACAGACTCAGAGCAGTTTAAATTTACAATTCTTGAAATGCTTTTAGCAATTAAAAGAACACATTAGTTCAAAGCTTTTAAAATATTTTACCTTGATTTAATGATCTGATTAAGTTGATCTATTTAACTTTAAAACAGTTTACATTGGTAACTATGTTACTAAAATTCTAATCAGATTCAACACACTTAAATATTTATCATATTTTATTTTAATTTGATTTTACATTTATTTTAAAATAGAATCTACATTTATTCAAAAATAAACTCAGCCAGGCATGGTGGTTCATGCCTGTAATCCCAACAATTTGGGAGGCTGAGGTGGGAGAATTGCTTAAGGCCAGGATTCAAAACCAGTTTGGGCAATATACTGACACACCATCTCTACAAAAAATTTTAAAAATGAGCCAGGCATGAAAGTGTGCACCTGTAGTCCCAGCCACTCAGAAGGCTGAGGTGCGAGGATCCCTTGAGCCCAGGGGTTTGAAGCTGCAGTGAGCTATGACTGTACCACTGCACTACAGCCTAGGTGACAGAACCTCTAATAAATAAATGAATATCATCAAATCAAATGTTTTGGAATTTTTCACAAAGTATCTGTAATATTGCTTAGATAAAAATATTACCTACAGGCTAGAATTGCAGTATGTTAAGAACAGTCAGATTTTCATTGTGGTTTCCTTGCTTAAATGGAAGGTCTTATTTACCTAATAGTACCTGATCAAACAACAAAAGTTGTCTTCAAATTAATGCAACTATTAAAATAGTACTTTAGATAGTTTGAGAAGCCAATCCATTAAAGGGAAACCATTTTTCATTATAACTCTCAAATGCCCTTAAAATATTTACTTTTATATGTGTATTTATATGTGAAACAGCATTTACAATCGTCCTTCCACCTGCTTTTATTCACAGAGAGGTCCTACTTGTCAACACAAAATTTCCATGATAAAATCAATTACAAGAAAATTAGAACTTTCTGACAGTCTGGTTGGATTAAACATAAAGTCTTATCCTGGATGTATTTCTTACAGGTTTAATGAAGAGCTCTGGATTCACGGCACGAAATAAGGTTGTTGTGCGCACCCCTCTGAGCCCTGGGCTTTGAAAGTCTTTCTCTTTGGGTGGTTCCTTTTTGAATGTTGGAGGCTCAGGTGCTGAAGACATCTTGATCAATGATGATTTATTATCTAAAAACAAAACAATATTTTTTCCCTTCATAATTGTGCTTCTCTGATAAATTTCTTTAAAAAGTAATTCTTAAATTCTTTCTTTGAATTCCAACCCAGATACATACCAAATGTCATTGTCAGTTATCTTATTACTTTGTATAATGCACTTTGTAAATGGTGCTTTAACTTTAATTTGGTAATTTTGTTCATTATTTTAATTTTCATCTCAAAATAAAAGTGGTGGGCAAAGGTTGTTTTCCTACTTTTATAGAAGACTGGAGAATTGTTTGTTGGTCTGAGTCACGTTGTATCATATGCAACCAGGACTAAAAGTAGGTGAGGCCAGTAGGTTATCTGTTCCTTTCTTTAGTTCCTTGCTTTCACTCCTCCTCACCTTTCAACAGCCCCTCCAGAACACCAACCTGAGAGAAGGACCAGCATTCCTTTGCTCATTATCTTCTCCTACAGATTCACTCCTGGCCAGTTTCCCCCACTGCTCCTCTGTCTTCCTCCACTAGCCCACACACGAACTCATTTTCCCAAGCAGTAAGGATAAGAAACTGTTTGTACTTACTCCTGCATTGTCAATCAGCAACTTTCTGGGTAGGATATGCCCTGCTATCTCCTTAATCTGAATATCCTTTTTTATCTTAGCTACTCTAAATCTATCCTATTAAATCCAAGTGTGTCTTTTGTCTTCTTGTTTTCCTAGCTGAAATGTCAGCACTTTGGGAGTATTTTTCTCTTCTAGGTATTATTAGGCAAAAGCTTATTTTATCATCTCTGCCATCTAATGCTGGGATGGGAGGTGAGGGTTGAAAGAGGGGAGGTAGAGAAAGAAAGCTTCCAAAGATGGACATAAATGACAATATAATAAAATTATTTGGGGGAAATGCTGCAATCACTGTACAGTAAATGTTATAAAATAAAAGTTAAGAGCCAAACATTCATATTTAAACACACATTGGGGCTTTTTTTTTTTTTTGAGACAGAGTCTTACTCAATTGCCTAGACTGGAATGCACGTGCAGTGGCGTGATCACAGCTCACTGCAGTCTGCAGCCTCAAACACCTAGGCTCAAGTGATCCTCCCACCTCAACCTCCCAGGTAGCTAGGACTACAGGCATGCACCACACCTGACTTTTTTTTTTTTTTTTTTTTTTGGTAGGGACAGGGTCTCGCCATGTTGCCCAGGCTGGTCTCAAACTTCTGAACAAAGCAAACCTGCCTCTGCCTCCCAAAGTGCTGGGATTACAGGCATGAGCCACCATACCTGGCCAGTATAAGTATTCATTAAGCTTACTATTTTATAGACTTTATAAAATCAATATTTTCGCAACTTCGTAGTTAAGGAGAAAACTAGGAGCTTGGCTTTTCAAAATACTTTGTGTTGCAGTAGTCACTGAATGTTCATCTGTATCACTTAATTGGGTACGCACCTCAAGAGGAACATCTGCTTGAAGAAAAAGGAATGTTCTAAGCACTTTCTACACTTGCAAAGGCTTCAGAAATGTTCACTGTTGCTGGTTCCATCACTTATTCCTCATGCATATCATGATTATCATTGTTGCCTTCTTCATCGTTACCACCGTGGCTTTCTTGTTCAATTTTTACTTCAGTTAGCACTCCTGTAGCAACTTCAGGATTTGCTAACTTGGGAAATAGTTAAATTGCTATCTGTAGCCACACAGTTTTCAAAATCAAACTGGTTTGAGACATCAACGACAGTAGCAGTTGAGTGCTAAATTGGTTCAAATACCACATTTGGTTGCAGTCTTCTTACAGGAAGACCTCAGGCGATTCCACAGGAATCATAACTGTGTTTCGCTAACATTTCATGATTACAGATAACTTTATAGATCACCAAGTCCCTGCAATCATGTCAATGGCTTATTCATGTTGCTTTTCTCCATTTTTTTCTTCATGCTCTACATTTAGAAAGAGTTGTTCCAACAACTGCTTTCAGAAGTGAGCTTTCATTGTGCCAACTGTACCCTGATCCAATGGCTGCAGAATGGCTGTGTAGTTCAATGGGAAAAACTCAACCCCTACATGATCCAAGTGTGGGAGTATGTTGTGGGCAGAGCAACTGTCTATCGGCAAGAGCATACTGTGTATTGCTCCTTGCATTCCCTTGTCAATCTTTAACAGCCATTCAGTAACACATTTCTCATTATTCAGGCATGTGTATTGGCTTGGTAATCAAGGGGGAACATTTCTGAAGCACTGAGAGTTAGCTGACTTGCCAAAGACAATTGTTCCAGAATGCATTACAGTAGCATACACCAATCATCAATCTGTTTATTTCCTTTGCAGAGTCTACCTTTGGCATGAAGCATATGCTAAGGTAACAAGAACACCTGTTTCATCAGCATTTAAAACACCATTCAGGCTGGGCGGGGTGGCTCACACCTGTAATCCCACTATTTTGGGAGGAAGAGGTAGTAGGACTGCTTGAACCCAGGAGTCTGAGACCAGCCTGGGCAACACAGCTAGACCCTGTATCCAAAAACAAACGAACAAACAAACAAGCCATTGAAGCTGTAACCAGCAATTCTTGTTTTTGTTTTTAAATTTCTCCTGCATGTAAGTTAATAACTTTCTCTACTGAAAGTGTTTTCTTCACTACAGGCAACTTGTGAAACAATTCCAGAATATGCCCAAAGTTTGTTCAGGCAGCCCGCACTTGCTTGAAACTCACCATGCCTGATAAGCTCTGGATGTTTGTCCCCTCTAAATCTCAAGTTGAATTGTAATCCCCAGTGTTGAAGGTGGAGCCTGGTGGGAGGCATTTGGATCACGGGAGCAGATCCCTCATCAATGGCTTGGTGCCATCCTTGTGGTAATGAGCGAGTTCTTACTCTATGAGTTCATGTGAGATCTGGTTGTTTACGTGTGACACTTCTTCCCCTCCCTCTTGCTGCCTGTCTCACCATGTGACGTGCCTGCTCCCACTTAATCTTCCACCACAACTGAAAGCTTCCTGAAGCCCTCACCAGGGGCAGATGCTGGTACCATGCTTTCTGTACGGCCTGCTGAACCGTGAGCCAATTAAACCTCTTTGCTTTATAAACTACCCAGCATCAGGTATTTCTTTATAGTGATGCAAGAAGAGACTAACGCAATTCCTAACGTTGGCAAAAATCCAATGCTTTCTACAGCAGTTACATGCCCATTTCTTGCACGAACCTGATATCATGCAAAAACAGTGATAAAAAGGACCTCACATTCACTTTTGCTTTAGTCCCAGAATCCCTTTTTAAACTTTCTCTCCAATCTTGGTTCAATCTTTCAAAAATGTGAACAATGTTGGGGTAGTGGTGTTAAATTCCTTTGCTATTTCTCCTTTGTTGTGGCAGCAATCTACTGCTTCCACTACCATCATTTTTTTCTTCTAATGAGCACTGCTGGTGTTTCATTTTTCTTCTCTTAGCCATGATGGTGTTTATAAAGGTATTTAGAATTTAAGTAACAAATGTTGGCCACCAGGTGCCTATAACA
This sequence comes from Pongo abelii, assembly GCF_028885655.2. Taxonomy (NCBI): domain Eukaryota; kingdom Metazoa; phylum Chordata; class Mammalia; order Primates; family Hominidae; genus Pongo; species Pongo abelii. The sequence goes on along the minus strand of NC_071990.2, from coordinate 88,058,420 downwards.
GGTGTCAGTGATGTTTCTCCCTGTGCTAAAAACTTGTTTGACTATAAATGTGGGTGCTATAGTTTGGATATTTGTCTCCCAAACCTCATGTTGAAATCTGATTTCCAATGTCGGAGGTGAGGCCTAGTGGGAGGTGTTTGGGTCATGGGGGTGGATCCCTCATGAATAGATTAATACCCTCCCTGGGGGAGGGTGGGGAGCAAGTGAGTTCTCACTCTGTTATTCTCCTGGAGAGCTGGTTGTTAAAAAAAGCCTAGTACCTCCCCTCTCTTTCTTGCTTCCTCTCTTACCATGTGATTTCTGCACATGCCAGATCACCATCACCTTCCACCATGAGTGGAGGCAACCTGAGCCCCTCACCAGAAACAGAGGCTGACACCATGCTTCCTGTACAGCCTGCAGAACCATGAACCAAATAAACTTCTTTTCTTCATAAATTGCCCAGCCTCAGTATTCCTTTATAGCAACACAAATGGGCTAAGATAGCAAAAGAAAATGCAAAATGAAGCCGTCATTAAAGTGGAAGCAGTATTATAGTCTGTCAACAGCCAAACCTATAAGGAACATTAGGAAGAAAATAGTTAGCCCATGGCCATGTTATTAGGGCTGAATCTCAGCCTCAGAGTGTGCCACTAGATGAAACTGAGGCATTAGATAAAAATACTACAAAGGCCTGAAAAAGCAAATATACAAAGGTAAAAGTCGTTGTAACCAGAAACTGACATAAACAGCATTTTTCCATTTATTATTGGAAAACAGCTGTGTGTATTTAAAACAAAGATAGCCTATAGAAAACAGATGTTCATTGGGAAGAAAAACAAGGTAATGGAAAAGATGGGTATAGAAGTTCATATTGCAGAGCACAGAAGGGTCCTCAGAACACAGTTTATTACATACACTTTGTGTGGATGATAATGTGCCAGGAATTGAGGATGATGAACTCACTCCACACCTGATGTCCAAAATTATAAAAAATTATGTTACATATAATTATATATTAATTATAACATGTGTAATTTATTAACATAATTATATATTAAACAATAATGTATTGTAACATACAATTTACATGATATATTATTACTCTACTCCTGGGGTATATAAAATTATATACTGTATACAATTTTGGACTTCAGGTGTGGAGTGAGTTAATCATCCCCTCAGGGAGGGCATTAATCTATTCACAAGGGATCTGCTGTCATTTATATATACATATGGGGGGAGGAGGGGGGAGAAAGAGAAAGAGAGAGACTAGTTACAGCTAACAAAAATGTCACTATTTTAAAATTAAATGGATGCACTGATGCTGAGTGTTATGAAATTCAACCTATATGAAATATGTCTGTAAAAAACTATATAGTTATATAGCGTTCTAATGCTAATTGTGATGACTTAATTTTAGTTGTAAGATTGCTTATCTCCTTTTTTCCTTAGCAGAACCTATATTTCCTTTATAATGAATCAGGGTAGTATTTGTTAATACTGCAACTCCCAGACACTCACATTCACCTTAATAATTCACTGTTTATTAAACTCTTTGCTAGAAATGACAAATAATATTTTGACTGGAAACTCACATGTATATTTTAAAAGATTTAATATACCACAATTTCCACTGTTATTGACTTTCTGGAAAGTATGAGAGTAACATTTTCTATTATTTATCATTCTTTTATTAGAAGTGGGATAAAACAGATCAGTTTTTATTATTTTTATTTTTTTATTATTATACTTTAAGTTTTAGGGTACATGTGCACAATGTGCAGGTTAGTTACATATGTATACATCTGCCATGCTGGTGTGCTGCACCCATTAACTCGTCATTTAGCATTAGGTATATCTCCTAACACTATCCCTCCCCCCTCCCCCCACCCCACAACAGTCCCCAGAGTGTGATGTTCCCCTTCCTGTGTCCATGTGTTCTCACTGTTCAACTTCCATCTATGAGTGAGAACATGCGGTGTTTGGTTTTTTGTCCTTGCGATAGTTTACTGAGAATGATGATTTCCAATTTCATCCATGTCCCTACAAAGGACATGAACTCATCCTTTTTTACGGCTGCATAGTATTCCATGGTGTATATGTGCCACATTTTCTTAATGCACTCTATCATTGTTGGACATTTGGGTTGGTTCCAAGTCTTTGCTATTGTGAATAGTGCCGCAATAAACATACGTGTGCATGTGTCCTTACAGCAGCATGATTTATAGTCCTTTGGGTATATATCCAGTAATAGGATGGCTGGGTCAAATGGTATTTCTAGTTCTAGATCCCTGAGGAATCCCCACATTGACTTCCACAATGGTTGAACTAGTTTACAGTCCCACCAACAGTGTAAAAGTGTTCCTATTTCTCCACATCCTCTCCAGCACCTGTTGTTTCCTGACTTTTTAATGATCACCATTCTAACTGGTGTGAGATGGTATTTCATTGTGGTTTTGATTTGCATTTCTCTGATGGCCAGTGATGATGAGCATTTTTTCATGTGTCTGTTGGCTGCATAAATGTCTTCTTTTGAGAAGTGTCTGTTCATATCCTTCGTCCACTTTTTGATGGGGTTGTTTGTTTTTTTCTTGTAAATTTGTTCGAGTTCATTGTAGATTCTGGATATTAGCCCTTTGTCAGATGAGTAGGTTGAGAAAATTTTCTCCCATTTTGTAGGTTGCCTGTTCACTCTGATGGTAGTTTCTTTTGCTGTGCAGAAGCTCTTGACTTTAATTAGATCCCATTTGTCAATTTTGGCTTTTGTTGCCATTGCTTTTGGTGTTTTAGACATGAAGTCCTTGCCCACACCTATGTCCTGAATGGTAATGCCTAGGTTTTCTTCTAGGGTTTTTATGGTTTTAGGCCTAACGTTTAAGTCTTTAATCCATCTTGAATTGATTTTTGTATAAGGTGTAAGGAAGGGATCCAGTTTCAGCTTTCTACATATGGCTAGCCAGTTTTCCCAGCACCATTTATTAAATAGGGAATCCTTTCCCCATTTCTTGTTTTTGTCAGGTTTGTCAAAGATCAGATAGTTGTAGATATGTGGCGTTATTTCTGAGGGCTCTGTTCTGTTCCATTGATCTATATCTCTGTTTTGGTACCAGTACCATGCAAAACAGCTCAGTTTTATTGCTGCTTCTCCTTTATGAGCCACAGTCACTGATGATACAACAGTTCTCCCAAAATTGCATGAACTTATTTACACCATCGATCAAACTAACACTTTTTAACAACCATCTATACTTTGTTAAAAAAAATTCAGATTACTGAGACCAGAAAGGGTCTTAGCAGCCAAGAATTTGTTATATATAACTATTTTAAAAACAACAACAAAAACAAAAAAAAAACCTTTTCTACATATGAGAAAATTCTTCTGTATTTGTTCACATGCCAGCCCACAGAGCTGTACAAGTATGGCCGAAGAATAAATTCAAGATGTGCCAGTTGAATAAATAAAACAGGTACAATGCAAAACCTTAGTCATTTCTTCACAGATGTGTAAATTGTTTTGGGGAAAACAAATCTGTATTTTACCAAGTAAACTTTTAATCCTGAAGTTTAAGTTGACTAGCTATTTTCAAGTACAAAACTAATACAAGTTCCAATTTTAAAAGCTGCGGAACTAATCATAAGGTCAAGGCATGGCAATAACTTACTCTGACATTACCACTCACCTAAGACAAAACCAGTTAATATCTAGCACACTTCCATCAGAACTTTCTTAGTCTTCCCACTAGTTTCTCCACCTTCTTCTCTTACTTTCTGTTTCCACTGCAGCTGTCACTCATTTACTTACATATGATATTGACCAATCTCCAGTTATTATCACTTTGAAGATCTATTTATTTTTAAGCTGGATTTAAAAACCTCATTTACTGTGTTAAAACAGTAATGACATAAAACATACATACACACATATTAGCAGGGATGCTGGGAACCTGGCATTACACTGCTCTTGGCTAAGTAATTTTGTGATTAATTTGTGTGCGGGCCTACCTGCAAAATAATTAATCAGGCATGCCTGGCTGTGCAATCTGCGCCACTCTTATTTCTTCTTCATTTTTCCATCACCCACTTCTTGTTCCCTTTTCTATGCATGATTAAGAAACTGTTATTTATCTTTTCTTTAAAAAAATGGAGGAGAGTAGAACATTTCACAGCTGCCTGTAAAAAAGGTCTAAACTAAGGGGTATTTACTTCATTCGTTTCTCCCTGGTAAAATGTTCTTTACCTTTTTCTTCTGTCCATCCTCCTGTGACGGAAGCGTGCAATGGAAAAAGGAAGAAGCAAAGATAAAGGGCTGCCCGTTTACCCAACTCCATGAGAATCATTTACATCTCAAAGCGTAAGAATAGTAAGCCCCTGAAATTAATAACACACAATGTGAGAGGCTGTACAGATGGTCCTACACCAAGAGTCAGGACTAGTCATTTTTGAATGATTTTCCCTCCTTTAGTAAAATTCTTGCTCAGGGAATTATTCCAGAATACATGACTACCTATTAATATATTGTACATGCAAATTAGACTAAGATATAAAGAATATAAGAATTACTTTAAGGGAAACACTTAATCTTCAAATATACATTTTAGAAATAAGCACCTCAATAGAAGACAAAACAAAATGACCAGAATCATAAAATGTTAACGAGCAGGAACCTTATTAATAATGAAAGCCTTTCCTTTAAAAGACAGAGAATTATAAAATGGGCAAAATATTTTCATGAAAGTATAATACACTTTTTTATAGTTTTACATGCCACATTATCTTAATACTTAAGAAACTAACTTGAAGTTTGGGGCAGAAAACCTTAAAAATAATTTAAATTAGTTTAAACAAGTTTGGGATAGAATCAGAGAACTTCATGGCTTGCGGGGAAACGTAGCATAACCTCAAATTCTCACTTTGCTACTTAAAAGCTGTGTGTCTTTAAGTGACAACTCTGATTCTCAGTTTCCACCTTTATAAAAGGGGCAATACTATCTATTGCATAGATAGGTACTAAATGTGTGCATTAATTAAGATAACACATTTTAAAGGATGCAGATGTTCAATGAATGGTAGCTACTTTCATACTCACCATTTAGTCTAACTCCCCCTTCTAAACCCCTTTCTGAGAAACCCAGACCCAAGGAGATGTCTTTACCAGGAGGGTGCGATCATCTAGGTCTCCCAATTTCCAGCCCACCAATATTTCACCACCTCACCCCATCTTACTCTTAAATTGATAAAAGGCCTTTGCATGTATATTACAATATTTAAGAAACAAAATTATAATCACTTAAGTTTTAAAAATTGATTATATATATGTTGTTTTCAAGGTAAAATATACTTTCTAAAAAAGTATCTTTCCTGCCGGGCGGGATGCCTCACGCCTGTAATCCCAGCACTCTGGGAGGCCGAAGCGGGTGCATCGCTTGAGGTCAGGATCACTTGAGGTCAGGAGTTTGAAATCAGCGTGGCCAATATGGTGAAACTCCGTCTCTACTAAAAATACAAAAATTAGCCGGGTGTGGTGGCGCAGGCCTGTAATCCCAGCTCCTCGGGAGCCTGAGGCAGGAGAATCGCCTGAACCCAGGAGGTGAAGGTTGCGGTGAGCCGAGATCGCGCCACTGCATTCCAGCCTGGGCGACAGAGCGAAACTGTCTAAAAACAAAACAAAACAAAGCAAAAGTATCTTTCCACCTCTTGGATGTAGTACTGTCCCTGAAAAAAGGGGAAAGGCTTTGCTGGCAACAGCCTGAGGACTGACAATCTGAGTCTTATCCAGCTTCCCCCAATGTCATGGACTACTGTTCGCGGCGGAAGGCTTACTCAAAGACAGACGCATTGGAAGCCTCCAAAAGAAACTTCATTCAGTTAAGTTCTACACATTGTGTTGCAGGGCTGAAAAAGCACGAGTGTCCGCACTATGACAAAAGAAAAGCGGCGTCTCCTGAAAACACCACCATGTTCCCCTATGAGTCTGGTGAGCCAGGACACTAAGAAACTGCAGGAAACGAGAGAGTTCTCGGGGTGGGGGTGTCCATGGATGAAGCACCGAACAGACTGTCCGGAGCCCGCAAGGTGAGTACGGGAAATGGGCTCTGTGGGGCCAGAGAGCTCCACCAAGACTTGGGGTGCGGGTACAGGGAGTCCATGGAGAGGCAAAGATTTCGGCTGCCCGAGAGGACGCTCCCTCCCTGGGAGGGAGGCCGGCAGGGCAGCCGGGAAGGACAGAGACTGGAGCGTGATGGTGCGGCCGCACCGTCCCCTCTAGGCCGGCGCCCAGCCACTCAACACCACCGAAGCCGCCGCTTACCTTTCGCGGGGTCACCTCCTCTCCGCGCCCGAGACGCCCCGCCCCGCTTCACCGCCCCGCCTGCTAGAGAGAGCGGCGGAGCGCGCCCGGCCCGGCGCCACAGCGTCCCCTGTCTTCCGGAGGCTGCGGCGCAGCGGCGCGGGGCTGCGGGGACCCACCCAGCGCTAGCCCTTACGGCTCTGAGGACCTCGCGCCCGTCCTTGGGGTCTGCGGGCTGGAGTGTGCAAGGGACGTTTTTGCTTTCTTCCCTTTTTGACCTTTAGTTTTCCACCTCCCAACTTCAAATTACCTTCCAGTTCGGTGTGTATGTTTGTATAAATAAAAGAAGACATCTCCTAGAAGTATGTTTATTTCATGAAAGTGGAAAGCATTCTGATTTGGGAAAGAAAGCTAGATCTGATCTCCTCCTACCCCTACTTCAGGGGAACAGTCATTTAAGCGTAGAGTTAATACTCTGCCATTACGTTAGGGCCTTGAGAGTCCAACATGCAGGATGTATGCAGGTGCAGTTGAGACAAGAATAGATATAGGGATGCTGGTTTGCACATACTTTGCTGATGTTTAAGTTTGTTGGGATACACGTGAAAACTGATATGGTTTGGCTCTGTGTCCCCACCCAAATCTCATATGGAATAATAGTCCCCTTGTGTTGAAGGAGGGGCCTGGTGAGAGGTCACTGAATCATGGGGCAGACTTCCCCCTTGCCATTCCCATGATGGAGTTCTCAGAAGATCTGTTTGTTTATAAGAGTGTAGCACTTCCCCCTTCACACTCTCTTTCTTTCTCTCTCCTGCGCCATGGTAAGACGTGCTTGTTTCCTCTTCCACCATGATTGTAAGTTTCCTGAGGCCTCTGGAGCCATACCTCCTGTACAGCCTGTGGAACTGTGAGCTAATGAAACCTCTTTTCTTTATAAGTTACCCAGCCTCAGGTGGTTCTTTCTAGCAGTGTGAGAAGAGACTATACAAAAACCAAAAATAAAATTCTAAGCACCACCATCACCCACCCACCCCCGAAAGGAATGGACCTCTGTCTTGGCCAAGGTAATCTCAAAAAAACCCTGAAAAATGAGTTCAGGCCCTGATGAGAAGGGGTGGGCGGTTGGATATGCCTCATTATACCTTCCTCCCCTTGGAGGTTAGACACAACTGACCAGCATTAACATTAAAACGGAGATCTTAAGACTGGTAAAATATACTGTAGCAATAAGAAAATTCCAACCTGACTCTGGAATAACATCACGTGACACATAGTGGGACCTGAAAGAAATAAAAATATGTTACCCCAAAATATATTTATTTGACATATTTTGAAATGGCCTCGCAAAGCTGTCTCTTGTTGGGGAAAACTTACATTCTATAGAGAATCTCTTTCCCTTACTAGATATTTTTTTTTTTTGAGATGGAGTGTCGGAGTGTCACTCTGTCACCCAGGCCGGAGTGCAGTGGCATGATCTCAGCTCACTGCAACCTCCACCTCCTGGGTTCAAGCAATTCTCCTGCCTCATCCTCTCGAGTAGCTGGGACTACAGGTGTATGCCACCATGCCTAGCTAATTTTTGTATTTTTAGTAGAGACAGAGTTTCACCATATTGGTCAGGCTGGTCTCGAACTCCTGACCTCAGGCAATCCACCCACCTCAGCCTCCCAAAGTCCTGGGATTACAGGCGTGAGCCACTGTGCCTGGCCCCTTACTAGGTCTTTTCCAGAGAGTCTGACATCTTTTAAGATCTGATAAGAGACATTCACATCTATTCTTTGAAGGCAGCTACCCAGAGGCTTTATCTACATAACGAGAACCTTGGCTGCCACAACACCTCCGCTTACCTTAACTCAAGCTGGCTTCACAACTTCAGGCAGAGATTAACTCTTTCAACTAATTGAAAATGTGAAAAATCTTTGAATTCATCTTTGACCTGGAAGCCCACCCCCACGCTGCTTTGAGATGGGCCAAACCAATGTATACCTTACATGTATTGATATATGTCTTTGCCTGTAACTTCCATTTCTCTAAAATGTATAAAATCAAGCTGTAGCCCGACCACCTTGGGCACATGTTCTCAGGACTGCCCGAGGCTGTGTCACAGGCCATGGTCCTTAACATTGGTGAAATAAACCTCTAAATTGATTGAGACCTATCTCATAGACTTTCTGGTTTACACAAGTTATATTAAAATGAACAGAATAGTTTCGAATTTAAAACTTGTTCTCCCAAGCCAAATTAACTTCACATTTGATTTGAGGTTTAATTTTTAAAAATTTTTAATATTTATGTGTATATATTTATGGGGTACATAAGATATTTTGGTACAAGCATACAATGAATAATAATCACATCAGGGTACATGGGGTATCCGCCCCATTGAGCATTTATCATTTATGTTACAAACATTCCAATTATACTCTTAGTTATTTTTAAATGTACAGTCAACTATTGCTGACTGTAGTCACCCTGTTGTGCTATCAAATACTAGATCTTATTCATTTTATCTAACTATACTTTTGTACCCACTAAAAATCCCCGTTTCCCACTCCCCCCGCCCCTACTACCCTTCCTAGCCTCTGGTAACCATCATTCTACTCTATCTTCATGAGTTTTTTTGTTTTAATTTTTATCTCCCACAAATAAGTGAGAACATGCAAAGTCTGTCTTTCTGTGCCTGGCTTATTTCACTGAAAATAATGTCCTCCAGTTCCATCTATGTTGTTGCAAATTGTTTTTTATGGCTGAATAGTACTCTGTTGTGTATATGTACCACATTTTCTTTATCCATTTATCTGTCGATGGACACTTAGATTGCATCTAAATTTGGTTATTGTGAATAGTGCTGCAGTAAACATGGCAGACCAGATATCTTTTTGATGTGTTGATTTCCTTTCTTTTAGGTATATACCTGGCTTGAGGTTTAATTTTTAAAAGTTCATTGACATCTGGTATTACAAGGCAATCTTCTGACAAAATAAGTTAAATTTCAATTAAAAAGCTGTTACTGCAGTAGCTAAAAACAATTGTAAGTCTACAAAATATTATTATGTTGCATCCTAAGCAGACCCAAGCTTTTTTCTTACCCCTTAGAGTTCTCAGTAATCTGTAACATGTCAAATATCACTGTGGAAACAAAGTACTTTTACTGTCATGATCAATAGAAAGTGATCAGATGAAAGAATACAAGAAACATAAGCATGTGTAAGAAAAGAGCACAAGCTGTAGGTAAAGATAACAGAGAAAAGCCTGAAGGCCTTTCCCATTTTGTGGATATGAATACAATGTGAATGATATGATGTGTTTAGTCATTTTTGTTTATAATTCATTCCATTTTATGATGCTTTTAAGAAATTACTTTGAAGAGTGATGCCAATCTGATTCAGCTTTTGTAATCTTCATTTTGAGCAGGGCCATCAATATTTAATAATATTTCCAGGAGATTTTGTTGTTTGCATAAAGCAAAGATTAATCTGTATGAAAACACATTCAAAGGGACCAACAACATCTATTTTAATCTGGGGTTCCCAAAGTGTGCTCTGGGAACAACACTGGTGGTCTGGGAGCCTTCTCAAGGGACCACTGATGCCACTAGTGCTTTTTAAAATTCAGGCAAGAATAGTTGATTGACAATATTTAATAAAAATCATACATTACTGGTATTTTGTCAAAGCCAGGTCTTTTTTTTTTTTTAAATAATAACATAAATGCTGGCGGTTATTTTTTTTCCTAGCAGAAAGTCAAGCCAAAGTAGTTGATATGATCAATGTTAGCCAAGGATATCTGACTCCCTTGAATGAATTATTAGTTGACAAATGAAAAAATTAAACATGTTATGGTAATTTGAAAAAATCTTCCTAATTCTTCAACCCTCCCTGTGTCCCCACCTTTATCCATGCTCTCCCACTCTGACTCTGGGGTGTCACCCTTGTGATTTATTTTTGCTAATATGATATTAGCAAATGTGACACAAAATAAGCTGGAAAAACACCTGAACTGGTAAACATACTCCAGCTAGCCTGCTGGAGATGAAAAACATACAGAGCAAAGCCAAGTCATCCTAGTCATTCCAACTGAAGCCACTCTAGATTGACCAGACAGGTGTGCAAGCCTTGAGTGAGGTCAGTCAAGCCTGCCCAGATCAGCTGAACTCTGCAGATTCATGAACTTAAATATGTGTATTTTTATTTGCCACACTGAGGTTCAGTTCGTTGTTGTGCAGAATTATGGTGCCAACAGAAACTGATAATATGCCCTCCATTGTAAATTCCTTGGAATCAAAGAGTATTTGCCTGGTAGCTTAAGGAGCGGTCTGTTTTCTAGTGGTGCTTGGAAGAAGGACAAACATCTTGCTATTTTTGAAAACTGTATAGCTGTCTGGCATCACAGGAATGTCTGACCTGGGAAGAAAATGAAATCTATCAAATGGTATGATATATAAATTAGTAAAAAAAAAAATAGAATGGGGAACTGATATTATTAGAAGATCACAATTCATTACTCTTTTTCTTCCATATAATTTTAGCAGAACTGTTTTTAATACTTTTCATGTCAGGTCATTTTGTATTTACTTCTCTCACATTTTGAAATAATAGAAATGATAATAATTTATTCTATATTGTTTAAAGTCTTAAAGTACCTTAAAAGTGATATGAGATGAAAACATTTTAATTCTAACTGTTCTTCTTTTGAAAAAAGCATAAGTTTATTATCAGTGTAGTTAGGCTCAGGTTAGCAGGAAAATTTTTGGTGCATTCAGTGTGCCACATGCTTTCCTGGGCACCAGGAATTCAAAGATGATTAAGACATAATCTTTGCCCTTAAAACTCTTAAAGATTAGTGAGGGAGGCCGGCCACCGTGGCTCACACCTGTAATCCCAGCACTTTGGGAGGCTGAGGCGGGCAGATCACCTGAGGTCAGGAGTTCAAGACCAGCCTGCCTAAAATGATGAAACCCCATTTCTACTAAAAATACAAAAAATTAGCTGGACAGGGTGGCGCATGCCTGTAATCCCAGCTACTCGGGAGGCTGAGGCAGGAGAATTGCTTGAACCCAGGAGATGGAGGTTGCAGTGAGCTGAGATCACACCATTGCACTCCAGCTTGGGCAACAAGAGCGAAACTGCGTCTCAAAAAAAAAAAAAAAAAAAAAAAGGAAAAGATTAAAGATTAGTGAGGGAGACAAATATAAAACAGATAACTTCTTGTTGTTTTGTTTGTTTGTTGTTGTTTGTTTGAGACAGGGTCTTGCTTTGTTGCCCAGGCTAGAGTACTGTGCTGCAATCTCAACTCACTGCAATCTCTGCCTCCCAGGCTCAAGCAATTCTTGTACCTCAGCCTCCTGAGTATCTGGAATTATAGGCATGTGCCATCATGCCTGGCTAATTTTTTTTTTTTTTTTTTTTGTATTTTTAGTAGAGACAGGGTCTCACCACGTTGGCCAGGCTGGTCTTGAACTCCTGATCTAAACTGATCCGCCCACCTCAGCCTCCCAAAGTGCTGAGATTACAGGGGTGAGCCACCACGCCCAGCCAGATACTTTCAATATAAAGTGATTTGCACAAGGTTCTATGGAAGCATAGAGAATTACATGTTGTTTGGCCTGGATATACCACAGAGGATGGTATGTGGCTGATGACTGAGCCCAGAATCACAATCAAAGTGATAAGCAAGGCAAGGAAGTTAGAAAGGAAGTTTCAGGTCAGAGGAGACAGAATGAACACAAACCTCAAAGCATGAAGCCATATAGTGTGGTGTGGTGTGTTTCTTATTGCTAAAGAATGGATAATAAAATGCAACATGAGAGAAAATGACACTGGAGAAACAGATGGGGCCAGTCCAGGAAGGCTCAGATGCGTCCACGTTTAGGGAATGAGTAGAGCAGAAGGAGACCACAAAAGGGTTTGAGAAGAAATGGTCAAAATAGAGTGAGGAAAATCAAAAGAGGAGTGTCTTGAAAGCCAAAGGAGTCAAGATGATTAAGAAGATTAATGCCCCAGTGGTTTTGCCACCAGCCAAGCTCCCCTACAAGCTGTTGTCCTCCTTTCTAAAATACACATCTAATCATGTCACTCTTCGGCTTCACACTTCCTGATGGAACACTCTTTCCTACACCTGCCCTTTGCCTCACTTCTACTTATCCTTCACAAGGATAATCAGGGGAGGCATCACTCCCATAGTTCAGCCCTGCTTGGTGTGTAGGAACTGTATTCTCTGGGAGCTGACTTTTGGAGAAGAACTGGAGCTATGCAAGAAAAAGAAAAGGCTAAGAAACTGAAATAATTTTATGAGGAGGGTACTAGAGCAGGACAATCCTGAGCTCTTGCAGAGATTGGGCACATGGATCCAGCAACTTCTACCCCCACCCATTCAAAATATCTAGTGACTATCGTAGGAGTTGATAGGAAAGGCGATCATTTCTTTCTTGGTTAAGTGGGAGGGAAGGTATTTGCGTATCAGCTCTTGTATACAGAAGAAATTGAGAACAGCAAGTTTTCTTGTTCCTTGGCCAACTGAAAACAAATCTGATCCCCTAAAGCGATGGTGAGCAGAAAGAAGCTGAAGAGAGAATTTGTTGAATATAGGGTCTTGAAGACTCAGCACACACCTGTTATTTCAGTTGCAAATGACAGAAACTTGACTGAAACTAACTCAAGTTCAAAAGGAGTTATGTTACCATATGTAATGGGAAGTCTATGGAGGGAACAGATTTCAGCAGTGAGATATGGGACATCCAAACATGTCAACAGGAATGTCTTGTCTCATGTCTCCATTCGGTTTCTTTTTTTTTTTTTTTTTTTGAGATACAGTCTTACTCTGTTGCCCAGGCTAGAGTGCAGTGGTGTGATCTTGGCTCACTGCAACCTCCACCTCCCAGGTTCAAGCAATTCTCATGCCTCAGCCTCCCAAGCAATAGTAACTACAGGCGCGCCCCACCACACCCTGCTAAATTTTTTTGGTATGTTTAGTAGAGATGGGGTTTTGCCATGTTGGCCAGGCTGGTCTTGAACTCCTGACCTCAGGTGATCCACCCGCCTTGGCCACCCAACATTCTGGGATTACAAGTGTGAGCCACCGTACCTGGCCTCTATTCTGTTTCTTAAATACACTCATTTCATATATTGGGCACATCCCTGCTGGCAGCTCCAGGTTTCTATCCTGTTAAAATACATCCAAGTGGAAAGGAAGCCTTCCCTATCATCCATATATCAAATCTCATAGAACAACTCTTTTGGCCTTGTTTGGGTTTGTGCCCTTTTTCAGGACAAATTGCTTTGGACAGGAGGAAAGATATCATTGCTGGACAGGCCAGGGTTAAGGTCATATTATCATAATTGTGGAGGTGCAGTTCCCCACCAGTTGGGTTGGGAAACAGATGCTAGGAAGATAAAATCAGCAGACGCCCACTTCACACAAGGGGTCGGGGGGGAATATGCTCCTGAAAAGCAGCATCCACAAAACAACTCTTTTCCACTAAGTGGTGCTTTTGCCACATTTTTGTGGAAAAGAGATGCCTTCTTCCAATGGTGGCTAATTAAATGAGGGGGCCAGAGTGGAAAGATAGCTGGGCCTATCTTTGCTCTGAGTACACGTGAGAGAGCTATCATCTGAGTGCACAAGAGTGATTCCTGAGTTACTTTAAAAAAGTTTATCATTTCCTGACATCATATGATTTATTTCTTTATTGTTTCTCTTCTCCATTAGAATGTCAGTTCTGTGAAGGCATGGATGCCCCAGGAAAGCTCCATGGAGCTCCATGCAAGCTCCATTCCTAAATGCGTTGTTTTGCTTACAGCTGGATTCCCAGATATATTAAAGAGTTCCAGAAATATTAATTGAAGGAATGTTGAGTAGACTAGGGAGATGTTAAGTAAGGAGGTGGGGTGCCATGGTGAAGTGAAGTAACCAATGCATTGCTTTGAATCCATAGACCCTGAGGGGCCACTTGCCCAGAATGAAGGTGGGAGTGAGATAATGTCAAAGAGGGCTAAGTGGAAGAGAGTGGAACTGGTCAGGATGGGCCTACAGCCTCTATCCATGTCCTAAAAAATTCCGTGGCTTCTTCCCACAGCAGCCAGGGTTACAGAAACAACTTGTCTCAAGGTGCTGAGGTACAGGTCTCTTATTTCTTCATAAACTTCATCCCATAACTGAAATAAAAACACAAAGAAACCCCTAAACTCGCCTTCTTCTTACTTTTCTACCCTTGCCCAAACCTACTTCCCAGAAAGGAGGGAAAATAGGGGAGCCCTCTGAGATAGAGAGGGGCCCGTGTGAGGCTTTGTTGCAGATCTTTTATAACTAGCCACACCCTTGGGTAGGGAGGGCTAAGGTCCTAAAGTTTGCAGGGAGAAGCAAATAAGTCAGTGAAATGCCAGTATCAATGTTCTAATGGCCTTATATTTACCCAGATACTAGAAAAGCATGGAAACATTTAGATTGTACTAGAAATTGCTGCTTACCATACAGTGCCTGTGAAATAATACAACTTTAATGTAGATATAAAAAGCAGTACCTTATGAAATGTATAGCTATTTAGGGGAGATGTCCCGGAGCTTAACAGATGAACTCACAAGATTTCTTAGTGCTTCTGAAGACTTGTCAATTGGTCCAAAACATCCACATCCCCTCAGCATTATCCTGCATGAGGAGTTCTCAAACTTGAGCATGCATTAGAATCACCTGGAGGATCTTGTTAAAACACATTACAAGATCCCATTCTCAGAGCCTCTGATTCTGTAGTCTGGAGTGGGCCTGGGAATTTCCGTTTTTAAAAAGTTCTGAGGTGCTGCTGCTGCTCCTCAAACCCCACTTTCAGAAACACTGACCTACATGATAAGGTGATTTCTTTCCTTTTCCATTTGCCAAATAAGACATAATTGCTTTTTATTACATAGTTTCTACTTTGGGGAGAGAGATGTGTGATATTTTAACTCAAGAGAATTCTCTGAAGATTTAAATTTCTGACCTAGCGAAGCCCCTAGCACAACAGACATAACAACCATTTCAGATGGTTGAGATTTGAATATGATTGGAGTTAATAATAAATCTTTATGGATTAGGAATGGGGCAATTTTATTTGAATACAGTGACATTTATCCTGAGAAGATACTTCACAAGACTTACAAGAAATACAGAGATTTTGGGGAGATTAAAACTCTATTTTTAACTCCATCCTTTTAGGGCATAAAGCAAATAATTGAGTTACTTAGATGCATTAACTATAATAAAGTCCTTTACTGTAATAGTCCTAAAAGGGTGTCCCATAATGCCTCAAATAAAACTGAAAAGTCTTAAGTTCAATAAGTAGTAGGAAGAATTCCTTCTTTTATTTTTGTCTATCTTTTTATCCCCTTTCTTCTTCTGTTCCTTGATACATTTGAAAACTTGTGAGGTTTTCCTCAAATCGTTTAGAAGTTGTTACACAATAGATGACACACAGGCAGGGTTATTTGTAGATTACAGTCATTGTTTTATTCACAGCAGAGCTGTGAATGTGCCAAATTAAGATAACCCAGTGACAAGCTAAGTGCTTTTCTTGATTAATGATAGAAGTTGTTAAAAATGCACAGTGAAAAGACTGAAATCTCCAGGAGAGGACAGTCTCACATGGTAACAGGACTTTTGGGTTTTTCTAATCTGAACAAGATGCTCACCTTATTCCTGTTTCAGATCACTAAACCTCTACCACTCACTCCAAGCAACTAGGAATGCCTTGTCTCTTTCAGCCATGGCTCATAAACATCATATATTACACGTTTTCTTCCTGAAGAAAGTAGAGCTTTGATCAATACAATTTGAATAGGGAGGCAGGTAAAGAGTGCTCTGCCATTTGCCCATAAATGTCTGATAAAATAAGGCAAAGTGGCAGCAGGTATGTAATAATGGAAACTGGGTGAATCAAGGCAAAAGGGATAATTGGCTTGTATACTTGTGAGAGATTCTCTTCTTTTGTTAAAATGTTCTTTAATACTGTTGCATTTATTTTCAATAACATACTTAAGGCATAAACTGGTGCTAAACTTAGATCTTTGCCTTGACCACCTCCAGTTTTTTTTTGTTTTTTTTTTTTTTTTTTTTTTTTTTTTTTTTTTTGTAGACAGAGTCTTGCTCTGTTGCCCAGGCTAGAGTGCAGTGGTGTGATCTCGGCTCACTGCAACCTCCGCCTCCTGAGTTCAAGCAATTCTCTGCCTCAGCCTCCTGTAGCTGGGATTACAGGTGCCTGCCAACATGACTGGCTAATTTTTGTATTTTTAGTAGAGACGGGGTTTCACCATCTTAGCCAGGCTGGTCTTGAACTCCTGACCTCGTGATCCATCCACCTCAGCCTCCCAAAGTGCTGGGATTACAGGCATGAGCCACTGCACCTGGCCCGACCACCTCCAGTTTTTAAGTAAACTTTTTGTTTAATTGAAGTATAACATACGAATAGAAAAGCATACAAATTCTAAGTCTACTGCTTGATGGATTTTCACAAGTGAACATACTCAGGTAACCAACATCCAAAATAAGAACTGGAATATCACCAGCATCCTAGAATCCCTTATGTCTCCTCCCACTCACTATCCATTCCCTCCCCTGGGAACTGACTTTTTTACTTCTATCACCACATACTAGTTCTTTTTTAATTTTAGGTTTTACAATTCTTCATATTGATGCATTTATTAGTTCATTATTCATTCCCATTGATGTCTAGTATTCCATAGTATTAAGAATCGAGGGTACCTGCATCAGCCTGAACTTAACTATGGGACTGAGAGCTGAGACCACCTGTGTCAATATTACTGCTTTTATTCCCCAAGAAATTCTTGCCAGGAAAAATGTGATTGCAGAACAATAAAGTACTATACTGTTTGTATCAGGAAATTCTGCAAAACAATTTATACAATCAGTTTGCTTACTGAGGTAAACAGCTCACTTAATCAGGACAATAGTTTGCTCTTCATAAAACTCATCTCCAGACTGTCACCTTACTGTGTCCACCAGTCCTAAAATACTGTGTCATGAACTTCACACATTCCTATCAATTCCCCACCTTGAAACACCTGCCTTAACTTCATGAATCCAGAATCCCAAACTCTGTATATATTCCTCTCTGATTTCTCTTTTTAGAGACACTAAGACTCTGTAAGCTTTGCTTGGTCAACAGGTTTTTCTGGTGGTCTTTGTGAGGAGGTTGACAATATGAATATTTCCCAATGTATCTACCCATTCTAATGTTGATGGGCATTTGGGTATTTCCAGTTTGAGGCTATTATGAATAGTGCTGTTGTGAACATTATTGTATTTTGATGCACATATGTATATATTTGGGATTGGAATTGCTAAGTCATTGGTAACCATATGTTCAATTTTAATAGATTCAATAGTTTTTCAAAGTGATTGCACCAATTTATACTCCCAGCAGAAGTGAATGCAAGTTTGTTTCCATGTCTTCTCACCAATACTTAATAGTGTCAGTCTTTTTGGTATTAGCCATTCTAGTGGCTGTGTAGTGGTAGCACATTGTGGTTTAATTTGTATTTCCTTGGTGGTTATAATTATTCCCTTTTCATATGCTTATTTTTAAACTTTTTATTTGGAAATAAAGATAGACTTACAAGAAGTTTATTCCTTGTTTTCTCTTTTGGCTCCTGCTTTTGGAATCATCTCTAAGAACTCTGCCTATCCCCAGTTTGTGAAGATTTGTTTCTGTGTTTTCTTCTGAAAGTTTTATAGTAATATAATATGTTTTACATCTAGATAGATGATTTATTTTGAGTTAATTCTTATACAAAATGTGTTTAAGTTAAGAAGTTTAGGTTAAGGTTCAATATTTTGGCGATTAGTATCCGTTTATATGCTTATTTTCCATTGGGGTATCCTTTTTTACAAAGTACCTGTTTTCTGGCTTTGACTGAGTTTCTCAATTTTTCTTGTTGATTTGTATGAATATTTTGTTTATGTTTTTTATTTCAATATGTTTTGGGGGAACAGGTGGCTTTTCATTACATGGCTAAGTTCTGCAGTGGTGATTTCTGAGATTTTGGTGCACCCATCACCTGAGCAGTGTACATGGTACCCAATGTGTAGTCTTTTATCCCTCACCTCCCTCCCACACTTGTTTATGTTTTCTTATTAATTTGTATGAATTCTGTATAGGTGCTGGATACAGTTTTCTTGTCAGATGCATGTATTGCAAATATCTTCTCCCATCCTCTGATTGCCTTTTTACTCTCTTGATGGTGTCTTCTGATTAACAAGTTAATTTTAATGAAATTCAAGTTATCAATTCCTTGAAACACTGAAATTCAATTTATCAGGCCTTATGATTAGTGCTTTTCATATCACATCTAAGAAATCTTTTCCTACACCCTGGTAATGAAGATATTCTTCGTTATCTTCTAAAATCTAGAAACTTTATTATTTTATCTTTCTTGATTACATCTACTGTCCTTCTACAGTTGTATTTTGTGTATCGTGTGAGTTAGCAATCAAGATGAATTTTTTTTCCATATGGATTTCCAATTGGCCCAGCATTGTTTATTGAAAAGACCATTTTTCTCCCCCATTACACTGCAGCATCACCATAAAAAATTAAGGACTATATAGGAAACCAGCCTGTTGCATGAAAGAGTGATCTGTCTTGATGCAAAATTACCATGATGACCAATGTTTGACTCTTGCATACCAAGGTGTTCTGCAGCAAGGTCTTTAAACAATGCTCATAGCACAGACAACCCCTCATAAAGCTGCTTCTCTGACTTCTCCAGTAGTCACAAGTTTCAGCAAGAAAGTCTGAGGTATGACCAGCTGTATGTCTTACCATAAAAGCTTCCTATAGAAAGGATACTTTCTAGAGGGTGGATGCAGGGATTCATTGTCTTACAGCCACCAGAAACATGGTTTCTGTTTTTAAGTCCCTATTAAATATTTTCTTTTTTCTTCTCTGATCAGTACATCTCAAAACAGAAGAAAAAAAATCAATATTTTCTTTCTGAGAAACTGGTTTTGTCAGCCTCTTCCTTCAGCCTTTCAGCTCTCTTGGCCTTTGGGGTAGGTTTGCATATACCTGCTCACCACGGAAGAGACTGTGTATGTGTGGGTCTGTTTCTGAGCTTTCAGAGAATTGGATTGTGCAATTGTGGGAGCTGGTTGAACAGTCTCTGTGAGGCTGTTGTCTCCATGTATGATGCTGGAATGGGAAGTCCACGATGCAGGCAGTCAGGCAGGGAAGACTCGGGAAGCCTGGAACTCAAAAGCACAAGCTGGAAATCCATAAGGAAGAACTGAAACATTTGTCTTGTTGCCTCTGACCTTGGTGACAAGGGTATCCTGCAGAAGCCTGTGCCCTTCATTACAAAGCTAAACACGTACCTGGCCCATGAGTCAGGGAAGATGAAGGAGGATCCAGGAGAATGTAGAGCAATTGCAGGCCCAGCTGCTGCTTCACACCAACAAGGTGAATCAGTGTGACAGCAACATGTGTCAGCTGCCAAGGCTGTGACTTCTCTTCCAAACCTCCCGCATCTCTCCCTGACTGTCCACACCAATCGGAAACATGCAAAAAAGGGAATTCAGCCCAGCCAGAGGGACACTTTCAGTATTCATTACAGATGATTCATAATATCTTTGTCTTTTTTTGTTAGGAAAAGGAGATGGAGATGTGTTCCCTATAAGATTATTTTAATTTGGGTAAATTTAGGTTGCACTTCTTTTCCTTCAGCACATCATATATGTCATTACATTGTTTTTCTGGAATCCTTTATTTTTATTATTTTGTTTCTTTAAAAGTCATTCATTTTTTTATCTGGTTGCCTTTAAGGTCTTCTCCGTCTCTGGTTTTCAGTAGTCTTATCATGATATGCCTCAGTAAGTTTTCCTTTGTGTTAATCCTCCTTGGGATTCATAAAGATTCTTGAATTTATGTCGTGATAACTTTTGCATGATTGAGAAAATTCTTGGCCAATAATCAAAATTATTTCTCCCTATTTTCTCTTTTCTCTCATTTTGGACTCTAAGTATTTATATTTTAAACTTTTCATTATGACCCAAATGTCTTTTTCTTTTTTGTTAAATACATTTTCATCTTATTTTCTCTCAATGCTTCAAGTGACATTTTCTACTGATTTGTTTTCCAGATTAATAAATCTTTTTTCAGTTAATCTGCTGTTAAAGCTATCTTTTGCAGTCTTAATTTTAGTTACAGGATATTAATTAGAATCTCTAATTGATTTTTTTATTATACTTTAAGTTCTAGGGTACACGTGCACAACATGCAGGTTTGTTACATATGTATACATGTGCCATGTTGGTGTGCTGCACCCATTAACTTGTCATTTACATTAGGTATCTCTCCTAATGCTATCCCTCCCCGCTCCCCCCACCCCATGACAGGCCCCGGTGGGTGATGTTCCCCTTCCTGTGTCCAAGTGTTCTCATTGTTCAATTCCCATCTATGAGTGAGAACATGCAGTGTTTGGTTTTTTCTCCCTGTGATAGTTTGCTGAGAATGATGGTTTCCAGCTTCATCCATGTCCCTACAAAGGACATGAACTCATCCTTTTTTATGGCTGCATAGTATTCCATAGTGTATATGTGCCACATTTTCTTAATCCAGTCTATCACTGATGGACATTTGGGTTGGTTCCAAGTCTTTGTTATTGTGAATAGTGCCACAATAAACATACATGTGCATGTGTCCTTATAGCAGCATGATGTATAATCCTTTGGGTATATACCCAGTAATGGGATGGCTGGGTCAAATGGTATTTCCAGTTCTAGATCCTTGAGGAATCGCCACACTGTCTTCCACAATGGTTGAACTAATTTACCACCAACAGTGAAAAAGTGTTCCTATTTCTCCACATCCACTCCAGCACCTGTTGTTTCCTGACTTTTTAATGATCGCCATTCTAACTGGTGTGAGATGGTATCTCATTGTGGTTTTGATTTGCATTTCTCTGATGGCCAGTGATGATGAGCATTTTTTCATGTGTCTGTTGGCTGCATAAATGTCTTCTTTTGAGAAGTGTCTGTTCATATCCTTTGCCCACTTTTTGATGGGGTTGTTTGTTTTTTTCTTGTAAATTTGTTGGAGTTCATTGTAGATTCTGGATATTAGCCCTTTGTCAGATGAGTAGATTGCAAAAATTTTCTCCCATTCTGTAGGTTGCCTGTTCACTCTGATGGTAGTATCTTTTGCTGTGCAGAAGCTCTTGAGTTTAATTAGATCCCATTTGTCAATTTTGGTTTTTGTTGCCTTTGCTTTTGGTGTTTTAGACATGAAGTCCTTGCCCATGCCTATGTCCTGAATGGTAATGCCTAGGTTTTCTTCTAGGGTTTGTATGGTTTTAGGTCTAACATTTAAGTCTTTAATCCATCTTGAATTAATTTTTGTATAAGGTGTAAGGAAGGGATCCAGTTTCAGCTTTCTACATATGGTTAGCCAGTTTTCCCAGCACCATTTATTAAATAGGGAATCCTTTCCCCATTGCTTGTTTTTGTCAGATTTGTCAAAGGTCAGATGTTTGTAGATGTGTGGTATTAATTCTGAGGCCTCTGTTCTGTTCCATTGGTCTATATCTCTGTTTTGGTACCAGTACCATGGTATTTTTGTTACTGTAGCCTTGTAGTATAGTTTGAAGTCAGGTAGTGTGATGCCTCCAGCTTTGTTCTTTTGGCTTAGGATTGTCTTGGCAATGTGGGCTCTTTTTTGGTTCCATATGAACTTTAGAGTAGTTTTTTCCAATTCTGTGAAGAAAGTCATTGGTAGCTTGATGGGGATGGCATTGAATCTATAAATTACCTTGGGCAGTATGGCCATTTTCACGATATTGATTCTTCCTACCCATGAGCATGGAATGTTCTTCCATTTGTTTGTATCCTCTTTTATTTCGTTGAGCAGTGGTTTGTAGTTCTCCTTGAGGAGGTCCTTCACATCCCTTGTAAGTTGGATTCCTAGGTATTTTATTCTCTTTGAAGCAATTGTGAAGGGGAGTTCACTCATGATTTGGCTCTCTGTTTGTCTGTTATTGGTGTATAAGAATGCTTGTGATTTTTGCACATTGATTTTGTATCCTGAGACTTTGCTGAAGTTGCTTATCAGCTTAAGGAGATTTTGGGCTGAGACGATGGAGTTTTCTAAATATACACTCATGTCATCTGCAAACAGGGACAATTTGACTTCCTCTTTTCCTAATTGAATACCCTTTATTTCTTTCTCCTGCCTGAATGCCCTGGCCAGAACTTCCAACACTATGTTGAATAGGAGTGGTGAGAGAGGGCATCCCTGTCTTGTGCCAGTTTTCAAAGGCAATGCTTCCAGTTTTTGCCCTTTCAGTAGGATATTGGCTATGGGTTTGTCATAAATGGCTCTTATTATTTTGAGATATGTCCCATCAATACCTAATTTATTGAGAGTTTTTAGCATGAAGGGCTGTTGAATTTTGTCAAAGGCCTTTTCTGCATCTATTGAGATGATCATATGGTTTTGGTCGTTGGTTCTGTTTATATGCTGGATTACATTTATTGATTTGCATATGTTGAATCAGCCTTGCAAACCAGGGATGAAGCCCACTTGATCATGGTTGATAAGCTTTTTGATATGCTGCTGGATTCGGTTTGCTAGTATTTTATTGAGGATTTTTGCATTGATGTTCATCAGGGATATTGGTCTAAAATTCTCTTTTTTTTGTTGTGTCTCTGCCAGGCTTTGGTATCAGGATGGGGCTGGCCTCATAAAATGAGTTAGGGAGGATTCCCTCTTTTTCTATTGATTGGAATAGTTTCAGAAGGAATGGTACCAGCTCCTCCTTGTACCTCTCGTAGAATTTGGCTGTGAATCCATCTGGTTCTGGACTTTTTTGGTTGGTAGTCTATTAATTATTTCCTCAATTTCAGAGCCTGTTATTGGTCTATTCAGGGATTCATCTTCTTCCTGGTTTAGTCTTGGGAGGGTGTATGTGTCGAGGAATTTATCCATTTCTTCTAGATTTTCTAGTTTATTTGCATAGAGGTGTTTATTGTATTTTCTGATGGTAGTTTGTATTTCTGTGGGATTGGTGGTGATATCCCCTTTATCATTTTTTATTGCGTCATTTGATTCTTCTCTCTTTCCTTCTTTATTAGTCTTGCTAGCGGTCTATCAATTCTGTTGATCTTTTAAGAAAACCACCTCCTGGATTCATTGATTTTTTGAAGGCTCTTTTTGTGTCTCTATTTCCTTCAGTTCTACTCTGATCTTAGTTATTTCTTGTCTTCTGCTAGCTTTTGAACGTGTTTGCTCTTGCTTCTCTAGTTCTTTCAATTGTGATGTTAGGGTGTCAATTTTAGATCTTTCCTGCTTTCTCTTGTGGGCATTTAGTGCTATAAATTTCCCTATATACACTGCTTTAAATGTGTCCCAGAGATTCTGGTATGTTGTGTCTTTGTTTTTATGGGTTTCAAAGAACATCTTTATTTCTGCCTTCATTTGGTTATGTACCCAGTAGTCATTCAGGAGCAGGTTGTTCAGTTTCCATGTAGTTGAGCAGTTTTTAGTGAGTTTCTTAATCCTGAGTTCTAGTTTGATTGCACTGTGGTCTGAGAGACAGTTTGTTATAATTTCTGTTCTTTTACATCTGCTGAAGAGTGCTTTACTTCCAACTATGTGGTCAATTTTGGAATAAGTGCAATGTAGTGCTGAGAAGAATGTATATTCTGTTGATTTGGGGTGGAGAGTTCTGTAGATGTCTATTAGGTCTGCTTGGTGCAGAGCTGAGTTCAGTTCCTGGATATACTTGTTAACTTTCTGTCTCATTGATCTGTCTAATGTTGACAGTGGGGTGTTAAAGTCTTCCATTATTATTGTGTGGGAGTCTAAGTCTCTTTGTAGGTCTCTAAGGACTTGCTTTATGAATCGGGGTGCTCCTGTATTAGGTGCATACATATTTAGGATAGTTAGCTCTTCTCATTGAATTGATCCCTTTACCATTATGTAATGGCCTTCTTTGTCTCTTTTGATCTTTGTTGGTTTAAAGTCTGTTTTATCAGAGACTAGGATTGTAACCCCTTCTTTTTTTTGCTTTCCATTTGCTTGGTAGATCTTCCTCCATCCGTTTATTTTGAGTCTATGTGTGTCTCTGCATGTGAGATGGGTCTCCTGAATACAGCACACTGATGGGTCTTGACTCTTTATCCAATTTGCCAGTCTGTGTCTTTTAATTGGAGCATTTAGCCCATTTACGTTTAAGGTTAATATTGTTATGTGTGAATTTAATCCTGTCATTATGATGTTAGCTGGTTATTTTGCTCATAAGTTTATGCAGTTTCTTCCTAGCATTGAGGGTCTTTACAACTTGGCATGTTTTTGCAGTGGCTGGTACTGGTTGTTCCTTTCCATTTTTATTGCTTCCTTCAGGAGCTCTTATAGGGCAGGCCTGGTGGTGACAAATCTCTCAGCATTTGCTTATCTGTAAAGGATTTTATTTCTCCTTCACTTATGAAGCTTAGTTTGGCTGGATATGAAATTCTGGGTTGAAAATTCTTTCCTTTAAGAATGTTGAATATTGGCCCCCACTCTCTTCTGGCTTGTAGAGTTTCTGCCAAGAGATACACTGTTAGTCTGATGGGCTTCCCTTTGTGGGTAACCCGACCTTTCTCTCTGGCTGCCCTTAACATTTTTTCCTTCATTTCAACTTTGGTGAATCTGACAATTATGTGTCTTGGAGTTGCTCTTCTCGAGGAGTATCTTTGTGGAGTTCTCTGTATTTCCTGAATTTGAATGTTGGCCTGCCTTCCTAGGTTGGGGAAGTTCTCCTGCATAATATCCTGCAGTGTTTTCCAACTTAGTTCCATTCTCCCCATCACTTTCATGTACACCAATCAGACATAGATTTGGTCTTTTCACATAGTCCCATATTTCTTGGCGGCTTTGTTCATTTCTTTTTACTCTTTTTTCTCTAAACTTCTCTTCTCGCTTCATTTCTTTCATTTGATCTTCAATCACTGATATCCTTTCTTCCAGTTGATTGAATCGGCTACTGAAGCTTGTGCATTGGTTATGTAGTTCTCATGCCATCAGGTCATTTAAGCTCTTCTCTACACTGGTTATTCTAGTTAGCCATTCGTCTAATTTTTTTCAAGGCTTTTAGCTTCTTTGCGATGCGTTCAAACTCCCTCCTTCAGCTTGGAGAAGTTTGATCGTCTGAAGCCTTCTTCTCTCAACTCCTCAAAGTCACTCTCCATCCAGCTTTGTTCCATTGCTGGTGAGGAGCTGTGTTCCTTTGGAGGGGGAGAGGTGCTCTGATTTTTAGAATTTTCACTTTTGTGCTCTGTTTTTTCCCCATCTTTGTGGTTTTATCTACCTTTGGTCTTTGATGATGGTGACGTACAGATGCGGTTTTGGTGTAGATATCCTTTGTGTTTGTTAGTTTTCCTTCTGACAGTTAGGACCCTCAGCTGCAGGTCTGTTGGAGTTTGCTGGAGGTCCACTCCAGACCTTGTTTGCCTGGGTATCAGCAGTGGAGGCTGAAGAACAGCGAGTATTGCTGAACAGCAAATGTTGCTGCCTGATCATTCCTCTGGAAGCTTCGTCTCAGAGGGGTACCCGGCCATGTAAGGTGTCAGTCTGCCCCTACTGGGGGGTGCCTCCCAGTTAGGCTACTCCGGGGTCAGGGTCCCACTTGAGGAGGCAGTCTGTTCATTCTCAGATCTCAAAACTCTGTGCTGGGAGAACCACTACTCTCTTCAAAGCTATCAGACAGGGACATTTAAGTCTGCAGAGGTTTCTGCTGCCTTCTGTTCAGCTATGCCCTTCCCCCCAGAGGTGGAGTCTATACAGTCAGGCAGGCCTCCTTGAGCTGCAGTGGGCTTCACCCAGATAGAGCTTCCCGGCCACTTTGTTTACCTACTCAAGCCTCAGCAATGGTGGGCGCCCCTCCCCCAGCCTCGCTGCTGCCTTGCAGTTTGATCTCAGACTGCTGTGCTAGCAATGAGCAAGGCTCCGTGGGTGTGGGACTCTCCGAGCCAGGTGCAGGATATAATCTCCTGGTGTGCTGTTTGCTAAGACCGTTGGAAAAGTGCAGTATTAGGCTGGGAGTGACCCGATTTTCCAGGTGCCGTCTGTCACAGCTTGGCTAGGAAAGGGAATTCCCTGACCCCTTGTGCTTCCTGGGTGAGGCGATGCCTCACCCTGCTTTGGCTCACACTTGGTGGACTGCACCCACTGTCCTGCACCCACTGTCCGACAAGCCCCAGTGAGATGAACTCAGTACCTCAGTTGGAAATGCAGAAATCACCCATCTTCTATGTCGCTCATGCTGGGAGCTGTAGAGTGGAGCTGTTCCTATTCAGCCATCTTGGAACTGCCCCTCTAATTGATTTTTTAAATGTATTTTCATTCTCTGATGAAATTTTCTATCTTGTCATTTATTTTCTTGAATACATTAATAGCTATTTTAAAGTCTGTATTAACTAACATCAGTATCTGGATGCTTGTCAGTCTGCTTCTTTCATTTTTTTAGTTTAAACAAATTTTTACTACACAAAGTTGTCACATAATTGGATATTGTACACACTTCTTATTCTCTACAGAAAGGCTGCTTAACTTTTCATCTGGTGATAGTAAGCACTAAAATTCTGACTTATAGAATAGTAGTAAAAATACCTTTGTGATTTAAGTTGAAAGAAGTACATTGGTACATGGTGGTTGCACCCAATATCAGGAATACACAAATGTCCTTTTATTCAAAAATACAAAATAAATTATTTGTAGGCATGGACAATGGCAGCAGTAACCCATTATATATTGTCAACTGAAACCAGTAACTGATGGTTATAGTGATTTTCTTAAACATCAGCCTTCAGTCATTTTCTCCAACTGACTTCTCTGAAGTTATTGGTGAGGAACACTGCCTTGAGCTTCCTGTCACAGTTCATTAATAAAGCACTATTCTAGGAATAAGAACATCTCGCCTCCCATTCCACCCACCGCACCCATTCCAGGGTTCTTCCCTTCTTTAGAAATTTCTGTAACTACAGCTTATGATTTAGTTAACAGAGAGTGCACCCCAGCAGCACCCAGTAAAGCAGTTCTCACAATGTTCGTTGGGTCAATTTTTCCTTTTTCCACCATATTCATAACATAGCATCATCACCAACTTCTGAGGAACTTTGCATAATTTTCTCAACAATCAAAAATCCTTCAACACCTGCATTCTTAACAACAGTCACTGCAGGATTTTTGAGTGTTCTTTTAATAACTTCTATACCAATTTTTAAATCTTCATTAGCTGGAGTTAATGAATCCAAGGCTCAAGTGCACTGGAGCAAGGCACAGCCCCCTCCCAGAGCAATGCCTTCTTCAACAGCAGCTCTTACAGCATTAAGGGCATCTGTAACTCTGTCTTTCATTCATTCACTTTGACATCACTTGTTCCACCAGCCTTCAGCACTGCTACTCCATCTGAAAGTTTTGCCAGACATACATTCAGTTTTTCCTTTTCATATTCACTAGTTGTAACATCTAACTGCTCAATGATTTCTTGAATATATTTTTCAATTTGAGCCTTAAAAGGAAAAACATTTTCCTTTTAAAAGCACAGCATCATATTTGGTCAAAATGACCTCTCCAACTTTTTCTAAGTTACGAGGCTAAATAGCTTCAAGATTTAGGGCTAACCCCTCTTCACTAAACACTAGATCACCAGTGGCAATAGCTGTATCTTCACATTGGTTCTTTCTGTTGTCACCAAAATCTGGAGCTTTGACTGCTATGATCTGAAGACCAACTCTTAGCCTATTAAAAATGAATGTACTTAGAGCTTCTCTATCAATATCTTCAGCAATTATGACCAAGGACTTACAGTGAGGACTGGCAATTTAAAGAGCAGGTACAGTGGTCTGGACACTAGAAATTTTCATTTCATTCAATACAACATAGGCATCCTGGAATTCACATTTCTAACCTTTTGATGTATTAATAAAGTATGGAGAAATACAGCCTTAATCAAACTTTATGCCTTTAATAATTTCTAATTCATCATTCAGTGTTTTTCCATCCTTTACTGTGAGGACACCCTTTCTTCCAACCTTTTATTTGCATCAGAAATGATGTTGACAATTTCTTTGTCTCCATTTGCAGAAATCGTAGCAACCTGAGCAATTTCTTCAGGGGTTGTCATGGTTCAGACAGCTTCTTAAGTTCAGCAATTACAGCATCAACAGCTAACATCACACGTCTGATTTCCATAGGATTAGCACTTTTGCTAATCTTTTCAAAGCCTTTCTTGGCAAAAGAGCATGGCAGTACAATAGCACTGGTGATGGTCTCCCCAGCTTCTTCATTTGTGTTATTAGCAACATCTTGAACAAGTTTAACTCCAATATTTTTATGTTTATCCTTTACATCAATTGACTTTGCAACAGTCACACCATCTTTTGTTACTTTAGAACTTCCCCAGTTGATCAATCATCATTTTTGGCCCTATTGTAACATCTACAGCATCTGCTAAAAAGTCTACACCTTGAAGCAGTAAGGCTCAGGAATCTGCACCAAATTTTACATCTTTGGCAAAATCCCAAGTGAGATAAGAGGCTAGTACCCTGGACACCGGTCTTATCTGGCAAGACTGTGGGTAATTGAAGCATTTCTGTCAGATGGCAGCGGGGCGTGGGTGTGGTGAGGCAGGTCATCAGTGGCGAGTGAGGGGTGAGTCTATTTCCATGTTTTTGATTAAATGGCTGAAATTATGCATTTTACACTATAGAAGTTAGTTATTTCTAGATAATGCTGTTTTCCTCTTGAGAAGTATTTTTTTGTTTTGTTTTGTTTTTAGCTTCTGAGACACAGAGTAGGAACATATCATCTTCATCAGATAAGGACTCCATGTGATTTAGAGTTGGATTTCAGCCCTTTCATTTCTTATTTGCCTTACTGAAATTCTGGAGTATATACCAGGACTTCTTTACGTTGGCAAACACTGAAGACTAATTTTAACTCACTAGCACCCAAGATATGCCAATAGCTCAGCTTCAGTCCTCAACCTGACAGTATTCACTTTCCTCTTGGTTCTCTGCTTCTTGGCCTGTGCTGCTTCTATATCAGTGAAAACCTAAGGGAAAAGAGAAGGTGAATGTTGGGTTGGCTTCAGTGAATTTTCTTTCTCTCAGTGATCTTGGTTCCACAATCCCTGGTTACACTGGTGGCTCTCTGATGCCTTCAGACAATTTAACTTTGTTTTGTTTTTTAGTTATATTAGCCATTCTAGTTGTTCTCAGCTAGAGGATTGATTGGCCATAAATCTGTCATAGCCATTAGGAGGAGACCCCTCCATTCCCTTTGATTCTGTCTCTGACTTCAGCCAATACCTGCTTTCAAGGACCAGAACACTTTTACTTACTTTTGATTGATCAAAACCTCTTTAATTCTGGTGACAGAGTTGTTCAAACACTCTTTATCTCCTCACTTTGTCCAAGACAAGCCCTTCTCTGGAGGATCATCATAAGCAAACCAAAGAGAAAGATGGCCCTGCATTCTAGGGTCAAGTGAACTGTTTCTACAAAATCTTTAAGTCCTCAAACCCGGTCTCCTCATTTGCCCTGACCCTGACTGTCCAGGTGGAGTGAGAAGCACCACTAACCAGTGCTCATCCTACTAGAAGCTCCTGCCTCATGACACTGTAATCATTTGTGGAAGCCTAGAAATGTTTCTATAATCTACTAGACTAAATTCCTTAAGGAGCTTTTATTGTCTGTATATTCAGTTGCCTTTTCACATGACAGTAACTTGGTTAAATTTTCTCTAGAGAATCAACAAAGATAATTCAGTCATTTCTCCAGTGTAGTTGTTTAAAATGTGCTTTTTATTATTAACAATTTTTAATTTTATATTCTTTTTTCTGATTACTTTTTACTAATAATATTTACACTGGGAATGATCAATTTGGGGAAAACTTCCATTAAGTTTCTCCATATTTGGAAGATTTTTCCACAGACTAAAATCTGCCTTGATATATTTCTCTTCCAAACTCACATCCTTTTGATGCTGGGTATCACTGGACACATCCAAATTGCAATGAGACATTGATCTCTGCTCCTTTGGTTACAACATTGGGTGAGTCAGCACAGTGGGAGGTAGGATGATTCTTGGAAGCTACCCCTATACCATAACACATAGCCATAAATTAACTGTAAATATGAATGAATGTGAACCACATAAATACACCTCACTAAATCAAAACTAAGCCCAAATTAGCTTACCCAAACCCTTAGTTGGGTCCTGTGGCCACTCCAACTCTATCTGACAGGAGGGGAAGTGCAATGAAGGAAAAATTACAGTAGAAAGAGACAGCTGTTTTGACCGATTATGGTTAAAATGTATTTGCAGATTTTACAGAAACATGTTACTATGAGAACATACTGCCCAGGCCCTTCCCAGGGCCTTACAGGGGCCATAAAGCTTAAACTTCATTAGCTTCAGGGTAAATCTACCTTGTATTTAAATATTATTAAAGACCAGCCCCTGCAAAGAGTTAGCTAATTTGGAATGTGGGCTCTGAAATAATCATAGACCAAGAAAAGATGGCTAGGTCTTTTCCCTTTATATAAATTCATACATATGATCTTGGAGAGATTCAGTACCACATCAACCCCCTTCCCCTAATAGTCTCATATCAATAGGACTTCCCAAGAGGAGGAACAAAAGAGTAATAGTTATTCCCCAAATCCTTTCTCTCTTTCCCTCCAAGTCTTCAGTCCAATACACTTGTAATATTATTTAATACTTTTCCTCTTTAACCTTAAATTGAACTAACATTCATTAAATACCTATTACCTGTCAGACGCTGTTACCCAATATCTTCATATTATTGCCAGATAATTAGGGCAACAATTGCTGAGGACATAATGAAGATACAGTTGCAATGAGTCTATTCCAATCACTCTAGATGGGAGATCATTACTTATGTCCATATTTATGTTTCATATATTAATCTACAGGGTACATTTAAAGTATAAGGATTTATATAAATTTTCTAGAATAGGATTCTATTGCCTGTGTTTATGTCTCTATATAAAATTTAACTCTTAAAATAGGATTCTTCTTGGGGGTATGTGTGAAAGTGGTTAAGAATTATTTATTTGGCAAAAGTTGGTGGAGATCAGTTTGTTTTTTGTTTCCCAACACCTGCATTAACATCCCTGTGCACACACAGTTTTTCTTAAGCAAATTCAAATAAGGAAGGAGCAAGATAAAATCCTAGATTTATCTGTCACCTGACTATAATAACTATTGTACTGTATATACAGCAAATACACTAGTTGGCTCTAAATGTTTTCTGACACTGCACATTTGTTTTCTTAAGAGCCACAAAATGCTGAAGAGTGAAATATGGCTTTTCATTTGTTGACTCAACAACCAGAAAACTAATTAGGGCTGGAGGTACATGCAGTCATCAACTTAAAGCCCTGTCAAACCCTGAAAGGTCTGAGGCAGTGGTAGCTAAATTGATGTTAGGTAATATGTGAGTTCTTCTTTCTTAGAAAAAATAAGATCTCAAAACATTTCTTGGACATGGAAATTGCTTAGAACATATTTAATGCTTTAAGTGCAAATATTGAAAATATGAGCCCTTCAATTTCTGGGAGGAGACAGGGTATCTGGCTGGGACCGGAGCGGTGGCTCTGCTGACAGTCAGCCATGGTGTGGGGCAATGTCCTTCATGCCACTAGATTGCCAGGCAGCAATGAACTGTGATTAAAATCAAGAAATCAAGACTCACATTTTCATTTGAAAAAGGTTGAAAACTCACTTCGGATAGAGAAATGGTGCTAAAATGTGACCATTTCTATGCCCCTCAGATATTCTGTACCCACACAGTATTTCCCCTCCATTCTTTCCTACATCAGTCAGAAGATGGATGAACTACCTATGGCACCAGAAGAGGCAGCAGCTGAAGGCACAGAGCCCTTCACCCCATTCTTCCCTGAACAGGAAACCTCAAAAACACTTGTCATTTGACAGATTTGATGTCACAAATGTCAATCATTACTAGGTAATGATTATTGCATTCCTGGAGTTGCTCTAGATGCTACAAATAATCTCCTACTACTGGTATAACTGAGAATTGCCAGGCACTTCCTTCTTCATGTAGGTATCTTATGTTTCCAAATTGTACCAAAAAGTAGTTGTTCTGAGATGTGGAGGCAGCCCTCCCCACAAGTGTTTTGCTGCCCAGTACAAAAGGTAGTTGTTTTTTTCCCCCAAATCTATGCATACTTCTCTCATTTCTTATGCCATTTTTTTTTGCCAGGAAATTATACAACCCAAGGTCAGTGTTGCTTACAAAGATAATGATAGCTGTCATCTATTGAGCAGCTATTGTTTCATTTAACCATTATAAAAACACTGTGAAGCAAGGAATGCTTTTCCCATTTTGAGACAAGGAAATGGAAGTTCAAAGAAGTCAAGCATCTTGAGCAAGGCTACGAAGTTAAGTGAGAAATAAGTCCAGGATTCCAAGCCCAGTTTGTTTGAACTCAGAGTCTATGGGATGGATATATATTGTGGGGAAACAAACAAACAAACCTGGAATTAGAAATGACACCAAATTCTGACAAGTAACTCCCCTGTATCTTGCCTCTCCAGGCTAAACATCTCAAGTTGCTACAATCCTTCTTTCTATGACATAGTTATGGATGTCCTCATCACCCTGGTCACTGTCTTTTAGACCTACTTGAGTCAAAGGCCCTATTCAGGCCAGAACAAAACACAGTGCTCCAACTGCCTCTAACCAGTGCAAAAAAGACCAGAACCCCTGGCTTCTCTTGGGAGGGATACTGCTGAGAAATAAAGGTCAAGTTTAAAGCACAGTTCTACATGTGTGATGGTTCCCAATGCATAACAGTGCTTATACCTCCATCACTGCAGCCAGCTCTGGTGCTAATGCTTAGAACCTTGACCATGTTCTTCTCATAGGGCATCTGCATTCAACACAACTCTGTAGTCTTTCTCGATAGAGTGATCACTCAGATGTGTTTTCCTGCAGCCCCCACCCTTGTGTAGTTCATCGAGGGGGACACACCAGTCATTCAAAGGCTCTGGCTTACACTGCCTTTGTCTGCTCTGGGCTGTGCATTTTCTGATTATCTTGCAGGGTCACATATTCACACTGAAGAGGCAGCTATTAAAATTGAAATCCAAAAGGGGCAGAGAAGAATGAGGCTTATAGTATTCATCCCATTTCTCCAGTTCTGCCTTTCTT
Source organism: Pongo abelii (assembly GCF_028885655.2). Classification (NCBI taxonomy): domain Eukaryota; kingdom Metazoa; phylum Chordata; class Mammalia; order Primates; family Hominidae; genus Pongo; species Pongo abelii. Next base: position 88,024,928 of record NC_071990.2, on the reverse strand, counting down.
ATTTCGCTTTATCCTTAGCCTTTTGACTTCAATATGGTATTATTTTCTATTACAATACTCCACTCTTTCTGTGGTCATTATTTGTTTCTCCCAAACCAAAGATGGAGGTGGAAGAATTAAATCCCTTTGTCAAAAGTGTAGCAGAGGCACTGTGTCCATAATATGCCCATGTTAATGCCTCTCTTTCCATAAAGATCCAACTTGTAACCTGCTCTCCATAGAACCTCTTCTGATCAACCCCAGCCCCTGGTAATTTCTCCGTCTTCCAGCTTCTGTGTGAGATACTGCAAGATACTGGAGGGATCTTTGTCTGGAAAATTACACCTCTGTCATACTGGATTCTTGCATGCTACCTTTGTTTGGGTTAGTGCTGACATTTTTAGAAGGCTGGGATCCTCTGAATCATCAGTGCCTGGGGCTTCAGTACAGTCACCTTCAAGGTTGTGGCAATGACAAACGTCCTAAGCCCCACTGCTGCTAGCAGAAGGTGTCTTAGCACAAACAGGTGATGCTTTAAGGTCATGGATAAAGTCTGGTGAGTGCCAGTAATAAACAAAGGAGTGGAAACTGAAAGGGAGAAACAATTCCAGAGACAAGACTTTGGGATCTTATCACGATGGTAACCCTTTGGGAACTGGGAACTGGATCGATATTCTGGGATCCTGGGATCTCTGTAAAAAAACAAAAACAAAAACCCAGAAAACAAAGCAATATCTGCTTTATTGGATTTATCCAGTAATTGCCCAGTAACATAACTAATAATATAAATTGATGATTAAAAAAATAAACTGCAGGCTGGGTGCGGTGGCTCACGCCTGTGATCCCAACACTTTGGGAAGCCGAGGTGGGCAGATCACGAGGTGAAGAGATGGAGACCATCCTGGTCAACAGGTGAAACCCTGTATCTACTAAAAATAAAAAAATTAGCTGGGCGTGGTGGCACGTGCCTGTAGTCCCCACTACTCGGGAAGCTGAGTCAGGAGAATTGCTTGAACCCGGGAAGGGGAGGTTGCAGTGAGCCAAGGTGGCGCCACTGCACTCTAGCCTGGCGACAGAGCGAGACTCCGTCTCAAAAAAAAATAATAATAAAATAAAATAAACTACATTCTTCTTTGGATTTTTGGATTGTATATATGGGTATATGGAATAACCAAGGGTTGTGAATATGAAGAGCAACCAGAGAGAACCTGTGCTGAAACTCACATGGTTTGTGGATGTGGACATCACAATGTGAAGGAAAGAGCTCTGAGACGTGGGTTTCATCTCTAGCTCCTTTCTATACTTTTCATGCTGGCCACTCTCTGGTTATGTTTTCTCATCTCTAAAATGAAGGAATGAAGGTGTTAAATTTCATACCATCTAAAACATTTCCAACTGTAAAATTCTCTTTCTAAGCTATTCTCATTCCAGCAGGAAATAATTTTTTTTTCATTTCTACATATCTTTAATTTTAGATGATCTCATGCCTAGAAATAGTTCCATAAAAGGATAAAGTACTTTAAATCACTCCCTCTCTCTCTCTCATCTGTTTTTTATATACATAGAAAATGTCTGTTATCAATGATTTCTGGGGTTGGCAAAGTAATTTTTACTTTTCTCTCTACTGCTGTACTATTAGTTTTTTTATAATAGTATACATTACATTTATTAAAAATATGAAAATGAAAACTGTGCCCTTTTACTTTCTGGATTTCCAAGAATAGGACATATGAAGTGAAGTTAAATTAAGCTCATCAAAGATAAATTAACTTAAATTGTTATTTTGCTCATTGAATTTTGGTAAGTAGCTTTCGATAAAATGTTGGAAAATCATTTAAAGAGATGAAACACACTCTCATTGTTCCAGCTTCTTTGCGTAGATGATAGCAAGGTTTTATACAAAGGAATATTCAATGAACTGCGTGTATATGAGCGACTTTGGATTTTTTCCAGTTTCAGTTCTCTTTCAATACATATTGAAAACAGCAGAAACCCAGGAATTCTCATCTAAGTTATGTAGCAAAACAAATGATCAGGTTACACCTGTTTGGCTTACACTACCTTGGAAACCACTGGGCTTAAAGCACTAGTTTGCTCTCAGGGAAACAATATAATCAACTCATGCTTTTTTAAATCAAATGAGTAACTGACTGGATCTCTTATTAATCTCCACATCTGTGTAAAGAGGTAAGTTAAGCTTATTTCTCTTATGATAGGTTTTGTCTATTTAATGGGAAAATTGCATTTCTTGTAACTGGGTAGTCATTACTTCTTTTTAAAAAGTTTCAGTGAGAGAAGTTATCCAAATTATTGCAAACCTCATCATACTGCCATTCAGTTTTGTGCCGCATCACATGTGCTCTTTCTGGATAAGCTGCCATGAAGTAAGGTTGCCTATGTGGAATGTGTGGTTGACTCTAGAGCTTTCAGAGGGTGTAGCCAAGAAAGAATGCCAGGCCTAAGCAAAGAGTGTGAGGGCTGATGTGAATGAGCAGGACGAGGGGGAACAGAGGAGCAGTCCAGGACCTTCTAGGGACATTTTCTGTGTGGATGGAGGGCAACTTTAGCACTGTTTTTAATAGGGGATTCTCTCAAAATGACAATGCTTATACAGGAAATTTAAAAACCTTGCAAGTGGTGTGTATGCACATGTGCTGGCCTATGTGGGTACTGTCCTTTCTACTCAGTATTTCATGGATTCCCAGTGTCAAAAATTATTTCTTTAATATACAATTATTTACATGTATCAAACCTAAAACTACTTGTAGATTTATGGCTCTTATGCATCTATATTTACAAAATAAAAATTGAACATTACAAAACCAGTACAATTAAAATAAAGTTTAACAAACAAAAGATACCATGTTACTGAAACTAAATCACTGCTCATTGAGAGAACCAGCTACTGACTATAGAAGCCTGATTCTTTGATGCTAGGCTCACTTGTTCTGTGGGCCAGGTGATGGCTTGTTTGTTGTCTACCACTTGTCTCCAATCAAACTACTAGCAGGCTTCATTCCTGCTGTACATCTACCCATCGTGGCTTCATTTATTTTGCTTTCTCTTGAGCATGCTCATTATGTGTTGTTTCTCATAGGCTAAAATAATTAAAGTTCTGGTACTTGGTTCCATTATGATTTTAAGTACTATGTAAATGTTTTGTGCAAAGGGCAAGACAGTAAATATTTTAGGTTTTGAGGGCCATACTGTCTGTCGCAACTACTCCACATTGCAGTTCTAGCATGAAAGCAGCCATCAACAACAGTAAACATTTAGGCATGGCTGAGTCTCAAAAAGTGTTATTTACAAAACAGGTGGTGGACTGGATTGGGCCTGAGTGCTGTGTAGTTTGCAGAATGCTCATAAATATGAGCATAGAAATGCTGAAATCCTCTGGCAGTCCAGAAATATGAGCTGGTCATTCAGCTTTTTTGCTTTTCTGTTTGTTTTTTAAAAGCTTAGGAATATGAACATACATATAAACTTCTTGTAGACACTTGAGAATGTAACAACAAACCCTCAGTGGGCCACAGATCCTGGGTTTGGGAAACACTGTTTTAGGGATTTTCCAAATAGGCCATCTTCAAAAATAAAAATGCCTCATTCAAACGGGGAATTAGAGTTTGCTAGTGTCAGCAGGCACAACAGGACTCAGAGATGGAAAGATGCCCATGGGAGGAAATGCTTTTCTTCAGGGGTTAGATGATTTGCGTGCAAGGCAGAACAGAGTTATGAATGTACCAGAGAATCCAGCACTCAGGGGAGAGTAGAGACTAGCCAGGCAGAACTTGGGTTCTTCTACTACTGGATTTGCTACTGACTTATTGGGAGTGTTGGATGAGTATCCCACCTCTTTGAGTTTTTCAGTTTTTCCATCACTAAAATGAAGGTTGTACCACACATCCTGCTTACTACTGAGGATGGAGGTAAGTATTGGATGAGATGCTGTGAAATGCTGCATAAATGGTCAAGTGCCCAAGGATGAGCATTATTGTTACTAAGAGGTGAAAGGAGCTGGGTATGAAGGCTGAAGGATTTTTCAGGGAGTGTCGCTGGCAGTCTGCAAGGCAATTGGAAATCCAGTGCTCCTCAAACACAAGTTTCAAACCAGCACTTTTGGGGAATGACGAAGCAGCTCTCTGGCTCCCAGCAGTGCAAGGGCTTTTTGGACAGTACTTATGCAGGTAGCCTTGCCTGTCTTCCTCCCAGAGGCCAGCTTGACATTGCCAGAACCTCGCAGGAAGTTAAAGCCTCCAGTGTTGGGCAAGAAGTTGCTGGTGTGGCAAAGCTCATCCTTCAATAAGAGAAGAACAAGTGGGCTGCTCAACAGGGGTCTCAACAGTGTCACCACAATCAGAACTGGCACTCAGTTCCAAAAGTTCAGAAAGTCAGGCATATTGTTTACTCAAGAGTTCAATCTATTCTAAGGGATTCATCCACATGAGCCAAGCCCAGGGACCTGATCTATAAAATGCATCTCCAGGAACTGGAACTCTTGTATCTAATTTCAGGAGGACTTCCTTGCACAGCATAAACAATTTCAGCGAGAAAAAAATTATTACTCAGAAGGTTGCTTGGTAAATTGGCGTATTGAGAATCAATTGTTATGTGTAGTATCTGAAATTCAAAATTTCCTGTGCATTCTACATTTTTGCTTCATCTGGCAACTCTAGTTCCTTCTCTTAAAGAACATGTGGTCTGTACAGATATTAATCACAAAAAGAAGTATATGATTACAACTCATAAGTGGCATAAGGGAAAAAAAGCCAACATAATGAACAACAATACCAAGGAAGACCTAATTTAGATTAGTGGGGTCAGAGAAAGCCACTCTGATTCAGGTTAAGGGGACTGGAGTATTGCAGGAAGGAGGAACAGAATGGATGTAGTGTCTAAAGGAGAAACTGAAAGAAGGAAAGCATGTCTGGAATCCAGTATCCTTTGGAGATGTGCAAGACAAGGTTGGAGATGAAGGCATGGGCATCACTACACAGGCTATTGTTGTCCAGATAAGTGTTTGGCCTTTTTTCCCCTACCCTCCACGCAACAGAAAACCATGGTAGGGCAGAGAAACGAGAATATACAGTCTCCATTTTAAAAGCTAATCTGAATGGATAATGGGTTGGAGGGGGCAAGAATGAGAAACGGAGTGACAGATAGGAAGCTATTATGGTGTTCCAGGCAGGAGATGAAGGTGGCTTGGATTAGAGTGGTGGAAGCGCAGATGAAAAGAGTGAAAAGTTTTGGCATGTATTTCAAAGGTAAAAACTTTGGCCTTGAATGTAGATTGGATGCGGGGTTTGAGGCAGAGAGAAGGATGAAGAATGACTTCCAAGTTTCTGGCTTCAACACTTGGGTGGATGGTGGTGCAATTTACTGAAGCAGAGAACACTGAGAAGTATCAGTGCTTTGGATGGGAGGCATAAAGTGAAGAAAGTACTGGCAAGATTTCACTTTTGGGTATTTTAAGTTTATGAGATGACATCCTATTGGAGATGACATCCTATTGGAGATGACATCCTATTGGAGATGACATCCTATTGGAGATGACAAGAAGGCGGCTGAAAGTCAGAGATGAGAGGTCCGCACTGGAGATACATAATTTGGGAGTCATTGACATATATGTAGAGGCAAGAAAGATTTAAAAGGATTCACTATATGATTTTCCAACATGGTAACCTTCCAGATGTCTGTTAATTGGCTTGCTTTGTAAACATTATTCTATAAACAGCTTTCTCCAATTGTTACAAGAACCAAATATATACATATGAAAGAGTGATAGGTCTCTGATTTCATAGTGTTTATTAGGTTTTTTTTTTCAGATTTAATTTTGTACATTCTTATTGTAAAGAATAAGAATGCCATTGTCTTTCCATCAGCAAAAAATTTTAAAATAGGAGCCAGGCATGGTGGCTCATGCCTGTAATCCCAGCACTTTGGGAGGCTGAGGTGGGCGGATCGCAAGGTCAGGAGTTCAAGACCAGCCTGGCCAATATGGTGAAACTCCGTCTCTACTAGAAATACAAAAATTACCCAGCCGTGGTGGCGGGCACCTGCAATCCCAGCTACTTGGGAGGCTGAGGCAGGAGAATTGCTTGAACCCGGGAGGCGGAGGTTGTAGTGAGCTGAGATTGCACTACTGCACTCTAGCCTGGGCAACAGAGCAACACTCCATCTGAAATTTTTTTTTTTTTTTTAAATAGGATGGACATTTATAAAATAAAAGTCATAATTATGACATTTGATGCCATCATCCTCTGATTCTATTCAAAGATCACTTTTTTTTTGTTGCCTTTCTTTTAGCAACACAGTCTCTTACCTTCCTCCTACCTCTAAAATGCCCAACAAGGTACTTTCAAATGTTTAGTAAGATTACGTAAATATCCTGTTAAGTGATATGGACAAACGCCCAATGATACATGTCATAGGGAAAGATATTTTTTTCTTTTTAATCTTCAGGGCTTTGTTTTAATAATTCATAAAGACATTAACCTTTCCGGTAGGCTTAAGAATCCTTTTTATTTAATACAATTTTGTTTGTGTTCTGAAAACCAAGGACATTGAAGTATTTATTCCCTGCTGAATAGGGCATTGTATACACGTAGCTTTGGGTTTTCCCTGAAAATACCTCTTAGCCTTCATTTGCCTTCTCAGGGCTCTGGAATGTGGGCTTGCCCTATATTGCTTCCTCTGTAAGAGAACATGTATTATGCTCCCAACATGTGTGCTGTTGGAACATCTCAGTTTTCTTAACTCCCCATTTCCACTCACACCACCATTTCCATGATTCTCTTTTGGCTGAGTCTATGCAGAAAACAAGAAGTATTAATTATTGTAATAGGAAACAGGACCTGAAAAGGCAAAGTTTTCACCTGAGAAATTATAAAGTAAATTCGTGGCAGGCCTAGAGCTCTAGCCCATATCTACTGGTTATGGTAGAAAGTTAAAGCAGTAAGATTTTGTCTCCTCTCTCCAGGGGACATTTGAAAATATATGGAGACATTTTTTGTTGTCACAAATGGTAGGGGATGGGGTTGGCTACTGTTTCTAGCTGCTAGGGGCCAGAGATGCTACTAAACTTCCTACAATGCACAGGACAGCTGCTGAAACAAACAATTAATCAGCCCAAAATGTGTATGGTGCAAGAGTTGAGAAACCTTGCTGTCAGTTAATGGAAATTAGACTTGAGCCCTGCTCTGCATCTTACTTTGTGACCTTGAGAAAGTGTCTTCATTTCTGAGTCTGCCTTTTCATTTGCAAGAACAAAACCACCACCATCATAAGGCAAACAAAGACAAAACAAAAACAAAAACAAAAACCACCTTTCAGAGTGGTTTTGAGAGATCAACTCAAAAGCACAGAACAGAGTTCTGATCATGGACCCAACAAACAATGAATCAGGCCCATCCCACGGAGTTCAATGATAAGATGGAAGCAGTCAGTGCCAGAAAGAAAATGTCACTGAAATGCAAAAGAAGGCTCTTCAGATTCTTATTAGCTTTTATTGAGAAAAGAGCAAGAGATGCGAAGTTTAAGAGAATTAAATAGCATCATGGATGTACTGGGGCGGGGGGGGGAGATGATGAGACTGGAAATAGAACCTAGTGAGAGTTGTAGGAGTGACAGAGATTTCAGCAGTGACCTGGAGATGGATTTGAGATGCATTTAGGAGGAATCTGAAGAACTTTGTGGGCAATTAAAAAAGGGTCATGAGAGAGGAGTCTAGGATGAATATGAGATTTCTGACAGGCGCTTGGGTGTTGGTGATGCCATTCAATAAGAATGAAATCGAAGGGCAAGGAAAAGAATAAATTCAGTTGTAGATGTATCAAGTTCAGAATTCTTGTGGGACATTTAGATGATCATCATGAGGCAGAGAGCTATGTAGGTTTAGGGAGAGTCAGGAAGGTGAAAGCAGAAGTTGAATCCATGGGGATGAGTGAGATTTTCTAGGGAGAGCATAAAGAGTAAGAAAAGAGCAAAGGACAGAATTCTTAAGAGGTGGACAACAAAAACGAAGATGAAAGAATCAGGAGGAGTGAAACAAGAAGAGAGGGTAGAGTGGTATAGAACTCAAGTCTGAAGAAGTTTCAGGAATGCAAGCACAGGCAACAGTGTCAAATGTCACAGGAAAATTACATAAAATCCAAGTGTCCAGAAGATTTGGCAGTTGCATGACAGTGCTAACTTTAGCATAAACGTTAAGTACAATGATGAGCAGAAAACTAGACTCAATGAGTTGAGGAGTAAATAACATTTGAGGAAGTAGAAATGAGGAATAAAGGAAGACAGTCAACAAGATAAGCTATGAAGATTCTCCCTCTCCCCCACTAAAAATGGACAACACTTAAGCATATTTGTATACTGAGAGAAAGGAGACAGGGGAGATTGAAGACCACAGAATACAAAACACAGAAAACTGATAGATCAAGAATGGGATATAGTGTGAATGATTATTTTGGGGTAAGAAGAGGGAGACTCTCCTTCCAAACTGGGTAAAGAAGGTAAATTGGGTATGAATATGTCAGTCTGGAGGGTGAGGGAGCAGAGTTTAAGGAAGTTTGTATTGGAGAGCTTCACGTTTCATTATCAAATTAGTGGCAAGCTGAGTTGCTGATATGGGATATGGGAACCAAGAAGAAGTAGCGGCAGGTAATAAACCTTAAGGATTGGGCAGGGCATTAACGAATTAGAGAAAGTGGGTAGAGACTACAGCGTCAAGAATCTGGCATGTGAAGGACATCTCAAGATACCAGGATCACCTTGATAGTCATATCTAATTCTCTTCATATCAGTAACATGACCCATCCATCTTTAGAGGGAAGCAATAAACTAGAAAGATTTTGCCAACCACAGAACTGTTTGAAAATGGGGTAGTGGGCGGCAGGGTAGATGACCAACCAAATCTCAAATTAAAGTGGACATGGGATTAATTATGTCCATGGACCAGTTGTATCATCTCCTTATATGTAAGACAGCATATCCTTCGGGATTCTTAGAGAGCCCTAAACCACCATAGTTGTTATAATGCAGAAATTGTAATTTATCTTACATAATCCCTCAAATAGTAGAAATGATCTGTAGAATAGAAATAAATGAGTCCTGATGAAATTGTCTTATTTTGCAGAATCTTGCCTTCTTTTGAGCCTAAGTCATGAGTTGGATGTTCCTCAGAGATCTCGAGTGGAGTAAATAAATACTCCACTGGGATTGGACGGATTTGGCTGGCTGTCGTGTTTGTCTTCCGCTTGCTCGTCTACATGGTGGCAGCAGAGCACATGGGGAAAGACGAGCAGAAAGAGTTTGAGTGCAACAGTAGACAGCCCGGTTGTGAAAATGTGTGTTTTGATGACTTCTTCCCCATTTCCCAACTCAGACTTTGGGCCTTACAACTGATCATGGTCTCCACACCTTCGCTTCTGGTGGTTTTACATGTAGCCTATCATGAGGGTAGAGAGAAAAGGCACAGAAAGAAACTCTATGTCAGCCCAGGTACAACGGATGGGGGCCTATGGTACACTTATCAGCCTCATTGTTAAAACTGGTTTTGAAATTGGCTTCCTTGTTTTATTTTATAAGCTATATGATGGCTTTAGTGTTCCCTACCTTATAAAGTGTGATTTGAAGCCTTGTCCCAACACTGTGGACTGCTTCATCTCCAAACCCACTGAGAAGACGATCTTCATCTTCTTCTTGGTCATCACCTCATGCTTGTGTATTGTGTTGAATTTCGTTGAACTGAGTTTTTTGGTTCTCAAGTGCTTTATTAAGTGCTGTCTCCAAAAATATTAAAAAAAACTCAAGTACTCAGTGTGTGAGTGCCACAGCCTCAGATATGTTGAATGTGGTAGGAGAGGGACCCCTCCCCTACTCCAGAATCATCATTCACACTTGGCCATAAACACACTCCCTCTACCTGAAGCAAAGCTACTTTGTGACACACAAGAGGGTTAAACAAAGAAAACCTGCATCCCTCCTCAGCAAGGCCTAAGCTGAGTTGGAAGACAAAGCACGTCAGCCTTAGTATCATTTGGGAGGAATTTTTTTACATTGTCAATATGCTTTCAGTTATGAGCTCTAGACAGAGGTCTCATTGTTTTGTTGTAGGGTTCTCCAGTATGTGGATAACATTAGTTGTTTTAGAATAGGTAATTGCAAATTAGTCTGAAGAAATCTAACAGGATTCTTTTAAGAGCTTAGATTTTTCAGGAAAAAAAAAAAGAAACCCTGTGTCAGTTTTCTGTTTTTTCTATCTCATTACAATTGGTACACAATGAACTGGAAAATATAAAAAGTGACACACTTTAGGCAAATGTGATGGCCTCCGAGCTGAAATGAAGGAACGGGCAATCTTTCCAAAATGGCAGCCAAGGCCCCACTCCCTGTCCTACTCCATCTCTGTAGGGAAAAACTGTGGGATAGGATAGCAGCCAGCTGGGGACACACAGAGGAACATTCAACAGGAAGATCCCCCCTAGGGAAAAGGCCACAGAGCCCAGGTCTCTTGCCGATTCAGGGATCCTTGGATATAAGTGGACTAGAGGAGAGGGAGGAAAGCTATCATTTCAGTAGTCTCCAAATCAGGTAAAAATATTACTGGGAGGTATCCCACTTAAGCCTGAACCAGCAGACATCCGAAAGGGTCACTTTAGAGTCAGAAAGGAAGGCAGGTCCCCCAGAAGGCAACACATTGATAGGAAGTGGAGGCCACAGAAAAAGAATGTGCCCACTTGATAATTACTTAAGACCTCTATTTAACCAAAAGAACATTGAAATACTTTGCAAATATTCATATTGTTGAACCTTTCATAATCAGGAATTCACTATGTACTATACTGTAAGTCATAGTTCGCCTATAATTTACTAGTATATCTCCCTCTAGGACAGATAGTAAAATGTGTACTATGTTGTTACAGTGGTGCAAAAATGTTTTAAAAGTTTATCACTTGTTTTGAAGACTAGAACTTTCTTTACTTTTCTATATTTTTCTAGAAATTCACAGATATGTTCTCTTTGGATTTAATACTCTAACATATGTACATTTCTTCAGAATAAAAATAAGGGTATTTCACAATGCTCTTTGGCTGTCATTGGTATCTTTGCTAGACTGCAGTGGGTATGATTACTATGTGAAATAAAACATGTTCTGACAACTTTAGAACAGGATTTGCAACACTGCTTAGTAAAGATAGCTAAGAAATTATTCTTCTCCCTTGAGAATTTAACAGAAAATCAGGGCATAAAAATGTAATTTTAACTAAAAACCAATTATGTCTTCCATGCCTTGCCCTCTTCAGAATGTAATCTCATTACAAGTCATGCGCAATGAAGGTTATTTGGGTCATTATGTGGTCTACAGACTATGTCAGCAGCAGTGGTCATTATTTCTATCTTAAAAACTGTGCTCTAGACAACAGAGAGAGAGGTGAAATTTGTGGTTTACCCGTTTCTTCAATTTATATCACAGATCACTGCTGGACTTGAGCTTACAAACATGTACTTTATCATTGAATATGAAAACATCTAGCCTGCAAGAATGCAGGTAATCATGAATTTTGTGTGTGTATGTGTGACAATAATAGGTGGTTAAAAGAAATTTAAGGTTTTTGAGACCCTGATCACAGCACAGAATCTAGAAAACAGGGTTTCAGAATGCAGAACTGGAATGGAAACAAGGGACTTTGTCAGTCTGAGGATGAGTTTGATGCCAAAAATGTTTTGGGGGAGCTCATCCTCTTCATATCAGTTACGGCAAGTTCTGCCTAAGCAAAAAAGTCCAACTGCTTGGCCATATATTCTTTGCATTTCCACTTTGTATAGAAAAGAAACTCAAAGGTAATGTGAGCAAGGGCAATGGCATTGAAGATGTTTAAATAGGAAGGTGAGTGATTTTCGTTCCTTGAATCTTGCTGGTAGTACCTTAATTTACAAAGTGAGTTTCCTATGAGAACATTCTGATGGCTTTCTTAGGGTCAGTGAGAACCCAAAGTATTTGATTGAGAGAAATTGGCAGTTAATTTTTACCATATTCTTTCTCTTGTTGGTAAATTAATATTTATTGAGCACCTGGGAGCAAGACACTGTGCTATGTACATCCCAAGATTTAATGCATAATTCCTGCTCAAGAAAATGTCCACTTCTGTTAAGGCTCATGGAGGGTGAAGTATCTTAAATCTGTGTCCTGGTCTCACTGGCCCACCTCAACTGTTCCACTCCGAAAGCTTCTGGTGTCCATAGAGCAGACAGGAACCTTGGAGATGAGGAAGAAGCAGTCACTTTTCTTCAGGGACATGCAACTAGTACAGGCAGACTGAACAATCAACCACAGATCTTCCCAGATCACTAAACAGAGGTCTCCCTAATTTCATTTAAGCCACTCCCAGCTTGCAGTGATTATTCTGACTGCTCTGCACTTGTCCCATACTCTTTCTAGTTACAGACCTTGTTCCTGGCCACAGGAGTTCTCATTAGAGCTGGCAGGAAATGTTTTCAAGCACTTGTACAAAAGAATGCCCAGAGCTCTAAGTGGCTGTGGTTCCAGTCTTCCCAATGGAATGAAGCCAATCTAGAAAAAAGACTGTGAAGATGAGAGAGGAGAGGGAAAAAGGCAAAGACTTGAGGATGTTTGAACTCCTCAATCCCATTGTCCCTAAGCCTGGCTCTACCCCTAACCTTTCTGTGGTTAGTTACATGAAAGATAAATTACTTTTTGCTTAAGCTGGTTCAAGTTGGATTTCTGTGTCTTGTAACTGAGAGTCCCAATAAAGCCACCTTCTTCATAACTTTCTTTCCTGTATAATACAAAATTTTAATAATTTAAAAGCCTATAGTGCCCTGCCTCTCCTTATTCTAGCTCATATCCCATCACATACATGTAACACTTTTCTTAAATACTGATGTCAATTTATTCCTAGTTTATTTTGTTTGTATATTTAACACTGCACAGAGCACAAAAGTGAGGAGCACTTCATAGCTCTTTAAAAGACTGATAAGAGGGCAAGTGCAGTGGCTCATGCCTGTATTTCCAGAACTTTGGGAGGCCAAGGCAGGAGGATCCCTTGAGCTTAGGAATTCAAACTTGAGGTGGGCTATGATCGCGCCACTGCATCCAGCCAGGGTGACAGAGCAAGACCCTATCTTTTTTTTTTTTTTGAAACGTAGTCTTGCTCTGTCCCCCAGAGTGAAGTGCAGTGGCATGATCTTGGCTCACTGCAACCTCCGTCTCCCAGGTTCAAGCAATTCCCCTGCCTCAGCCTCCCAAGTAGCTAGGATTATAGGTGCCCACCAACATACCCGGCTAATTTTTGTATTTTTAGTAGAGACGGGGTTTGCCATGTTGGCCAGGCTGGTCTTGAACTCCTGACCTCAGGTGATCCACCCACCTCAGCCTCCCAGCAGCCTCCCAAAGTGCTGGCATTACAGGCCTGATCCACCACGCCTGGACAAGACCCTGTATTAAACAAAACAAAAAAACTAATGAGGAAAGAAAGAAGCAGTGGTGGAGCACGTAGAAGCAAAACATGTCAGAATTCAATTGAATTTTTATGACAAAAGCCCAAGGAAGGTGTTCTAGGAAAGACCTGCCAGAAGTGCTTTCTCTAATATAAATTGGGCCTTTTTTCACAAAGCAAATCTTCCTTTGGCTGTAAAAGATATTGGTGACTGTGAGGAGCTCTGAGAATTTTCTGCAGACCCATCTTGTTTCCACAGTGTCAGACAGTCTAATAAACAACTTTCTGAGATGCTTATCTTTTAAAAATACTATAATGTTCCCAAATATTGTTTGAAAGCAAAGTAAAATGAGTTCTGGATGTTACTGACATAGGTCAATATTCCCATCTATTTAAAGGTGAAGTATCAAATCCTGCTCCAGCTACAAAGAATTTTTAATTTTTTTCTATTAAAAAGGAAAAATGTTCAGAGGAAATATGTAATTTCTGTTTATACTTTATCTTTAAAAAACCTTCAGATATTAATGCCTCCTATCAGAGTAAAGAGAGAGAATGGCTGTTGTGTAGAATTGGGGATGAATCAAAAATAGGACATTGAAAAAGTGGACTTGATTCCTCTTCTTTTGTAAAAAGTCACTATTAAACTCTGTGCTGTGGATTAGGGCCAGAGCAGACAAATATTAAGCAATACAACTACCACATTCTTGGTATAAAAATGTTAATAGATGATCAGTAATCCCCTGTGATTAAAAGAGGTATTAATCACTAGGTTAGCCAAGAGTTTTCATTCGTATTTATCTCAAAGGAAAGTGCAGTAACTTGAGATTTGACTTTCTGTGGAAGATAAGCAAACCTGATAAGCCAATCCTCTTAGAGAAGATTGTTCCTAATTACATTAATTTGATATTAAAATTAATGACTGTGATTATGGTCAAGGACTTTGTCTTATTCATCTCTTTATATCCCTATATCCCCACAGGTTAGGTCCCAGCACTTAGGAGCTCAACGTTTCTTGAAAAAAAACGTTGTGTTCCTCCTCTCTCTCCACTTAACCCAGATTTTGTTGGGGATGTCAACGTGCCCAGCTAAAAAGGTATATTTTAAAGTCTCCTCTGCATGTAGAGGTAGCTGTGTGACAATCTTCTTGTCAAAGCAACAAGGTGCTTTGGGGAAAGTTGCTTAAAAAGTGTGCTGACCTAGTTTGCACGCATCTTTTTCCCGCCCCCACCCCTTTCTGCCTGAAACATCATAGCTTAATGTTGCCGGGAACATCTTTCTGCCATGAGGTGACTCTGAAGATGGATGTGAGACCTTCTGAAGAAGATAGGCAGGCTTCTGGGACACTGATGCCACTATGAAATTGCCTTATCAGCTCGAACTGCCTATTTTCCTACTGTCTGCTTCTTGTTGTTATGTGAGAGGCAACTTAACTCCTACATGATATAAATCACTGACTCGTTAATTTCTTTTACTTACTGCTCCAAACAGTTCCAGAGTACATTCACATTAGTGACTAGGATGAAGACACAGAAGGCATGCCTATATCAACTGAAGACAAAAGAAATGCCTAGTGTTTGAAACATTTAAAAATTGAAATATTTAAAAAATTAAATTGAAACATTTAAAATTGAAATGTAAAAAATCTCAGCAGGGAATAATTTTGTTCAGAATTTAAGTCAGGTGAAATGGAACAAGCAATCATTCTGCACCAAGATTTAAGATTTTAGTATGAGACCAAGATGATATTAGTTCACGCATAAATTCTTTGGAATTTTAGCTGTCCACCACCTTAACATGAGCAAAGTGTAGTATGAGACTTTTTTGAGTTCATTTATACCTGTATTAACAAAGGTTTGTGTCCAGACTACAGTGAATTATTTTCCCAATGCTTCAAAGACAATTTATTTTGTGTTTCAAAGTTGCAGAACCAGGACCAATGGCTGAAAATAAGAGAAAAAGATTTTTTTTTTACATAATAATTGGAAAGTTTTATTAATTTGAACTGCCTCAATGAAATGGTTGCCCAATAAAGTGGTGAGATTCCCTAACATTGAGTAAGATGTTCAATAATATTTCTGGATTATATAGAAGGTATAGCTAGATGACCTCCAAATTTCCTTTAAACTCTTCAAGATCCTATGGTTCTAGTAACTAAATATTGGACAATGGCAAAATAAGACTTTGTATTGGCTGTATCTAAACCTGAGTCCACAGAAAGATCTCTGATGAACAGAATCATCTTTAAGAAACAAATTTCACGTATGACAGGACAGCTCATTACAATAGACAATTTAGGTAGTCCCAAAGAACTGGTTATATGATTTATCTTCTTTAAAATCATGGCATTATAGTTACTACCTGTGAGGTACTTAATATTTTGTGTGATTTAATTCTTTTCTCCACCTTGAGAAATTGTAAGGCTTGGATCAAATATTTCTGTCAGAGAGCAAAATGTGATGTAAAATGGGGATAAATGATAATACATATCTCACAGGGCCACTGTACAGATTACATGAATCATGCAAAGCACGGCATGTAGAGATTATTTTAAAATGTTAGGTGTTGTAATTAACAATACATGGCTTTATCATATCACTTATCTCTATGTTATTTGCTTACACATTTGTATCCCCCCTCTAAATGGTGAGCATTTTGAATGCAGGCAAGAACTATGTCCTTCATCATTTTACCTTCAGGAGTTAACCCACAGTAATTGCTCAAAAACAATGAACATATTTCTGAATTTTTCAGCACAACTGTGTTGTATGAAGTAAAAAAATCACAATATTCTGGAATTGGAAGAAATCTTTAAAATACTTACAAATCAGACTACAACCTAGAATGATACAGTGACTTGCCCAGTTACCTGAAGTGACTGAGCAAGAATTCAGCTTTTTTAAAACTCCAAATTCAGTCTTCCAGAAATTTCCTGTAAAACATTTTTTCAAAGATCTTTGGAATACTGGCATATCCACGTAATGACCAACTGTTACTTTTCTTTAAAGCTTATTAGATAACTAAATATGTACAATCAAAGCATGATGGCTTTAGCCTTTTTCCATTATGAAGGCTGGTCTATTAATCCTAAAATGGACCAATAGCTAAAGTGTCATAGTCATCTCCCAATAAAAAGAAAAACTGTACTTTAATAACTGTTTAACTTATAAGTACCCCAAAATACAAATGACTACCACATATTAGCCCATGTCCCCTTTAAAATATAAATAAAAAATAATGGGAAGGTAATTTCTGGTTCAATTTTCAGACCTTAACTGTACATACTCCTTTCTAGTGTTAGTTTGCCATCTTGTGGCCTCTTAATCCTGTGCAATTCAGTAACTGAGCAACACGTATGTTAAGTTAGCCTATGAAACTGATAAGCTTTATAGACTCATCACACACCTCCACTTTTAAACTTACTTCATATGCAGCCATGTAAGTTACTGTACTTCCAATTTCACTCCAGACCAACTCCAGCTACAAGTGAAGCAAATCACCTAATTAAAAAATATTCTGAGAAAAGTGCTCAAAGAACATCAGAATATTTATTGATTATGCATACACGTTTGCTGAAAAGGAGTGTATGTAACTTTTTTGATGAAGCCAATATGAACATGGCCTCTGATAAAGAAGAGAAAGCAAGGTAGTAACACGATTTGAATGTAAATTTTGCCAAATGGTGACATGGTCTTTCTCACTACCCTGACAGGATTATAAAATCTACCACAATGTTTGCTTTGTTGAAGGTGTGTGTATATAGCGTGTACATATACACACACACACACACGCTATTGACTACTATATAAATTTTCCTTCAAGCAGTATCTAGGATTGTTAACCTGACTCAGCAAGCACACACTGGTCCCTTGGAATAGTCAGGTGGTGATAACACAAATAAGACTGAGTTACCTCCAGTGGTAGCCAATTCCTTTCTTAGTTATGAGAAATGAATTGCCATACAAAGAGCTCAGAACAGTTGCTGACACATGATTGTTTATTAAATATTACCTATTGTTCTATCTACAGCCAGTCCTCAGCCTTGGGCTTCCCAAGCTTCTCTTCCAGGATCTTTGGGCTCGGCACTTTGTAACTGAGGGCCCAATTCTGTGTATGAGACTTGAAAACTCTAAGAGAGCATGTCTGCCCTTTGCTTCAATGTTGTATTTCTGAGGAAAGCTGCCTAGAGGTTATAGCTTGGTCAGTAAAAAGAAAAAGAAAAAAAAATGTAGCTAGGCCACAGGAATGCTGGGTTCCAGATTATAGTTTTAAAATCAAAATTCAGTTTTTCTCTCAACGTCAGGGATATCAGCTTAGAGAAAGGCAGTCCGAACAACACACAGCTAAAGCTCAAGGATTACACAGAACCAACCAGCCTCTATTCTGTGCTGCTAAGGGCACATCATGATCACACAGAGCATTCTAGGTTTCTGGTCTTTTCACTTCTGGCAGAGCAGATGTTGCCTTTCATACAGGTCTCAAGATTTTGTTGAAATAAACTAGAATTACTTCAGTTTCTCATTTTATAGTGATAGACTTTTTAAACTGAAGACATCAATGTATGACATAACTTCTAATTTTGCCTTATTTACTGAAATGAGAAGTGTATTGCACTACTTCCTGTATTTACAATGAAAACCTAAAAACTTTCCCTATATATTTCTGACAATCTCAAGCTTCATTCTTCTGCCTTGAAATAAATGGCAATACAGTCATCAACCAGGACAATGGAGAACATTCTGAACTAAGGGCCAGAAACCTATTTTATAGGTTTTCTGTTAAAAGTCTTCAAATTTTCCCATGCCACTGTCTTTATAAAATGGGGTTGCTAATTTTCCTCTTCTTATGGGGCAGGGGTGGTTGTGAGGATCAAATTTTAAACTGCACAAATGAACACCCAACTGCCATACTTGATTAGAAATTCTCCTTTGAGAGTATACATGCTTGAGAGAAAATTTTGTAATGCTGCAGCTGAGGTTTTAAAATCTTCAAATAAGTAAATCTAATGAGCTGATCAGTTTTAACAGGGTTGGAAGTAGCAAACAAGGATTGCCAAGAATGACTTAAGTATTTGGATAATGTAAAAGTGTACTGAAAAAACATAAACAAGATTGATTCTCTGTATATCCTTCTCCCATCCAAATCTTAAGTGTCAAGGAGTTGGTTAACATCTTAAAGGCGGCCGGGTGAAGTGGCTCACGCCTGTAATCCCAACACTTTGGGAGGCCGAGGTGGGCTGATCACGAGGTCAGATCGAGACCATCCTGGCTAACACGTGAAACCACGTCTCTATTAAAAATACAAAAAATTAGCTGGGCATGGTGGCAGGCACCTGTAGTCCCAGCTACTCAGGAGGCTGAGGCAGAATGGCGTGAACCTGGGAGGTGGAGTTTGCAGTGAGCCGAGATAGCGCCACTGCACTCCAGCCTGGGTGACAGAGCAAGACTTTGTCTCAAAACAAGAAACAAAAAAAGAAAACATCTTAAAGCCTCCATATAAAAGAAGCAAATCTGACTTGGCAAGAAGGGGGCATTCCTCGAGAGGATGACTCACAGACATCTGTTTCCAGTGAAGAATTGCCTGGTGTGACCTGCTCCTGAATAGTTTGAAACACACTTGTGTCCTCAAAAGCCCAGTGGCTTCTTGAACACCTCACTGCTACAGAGGGACCTAGGGACATGAGGGCCATTATCATCGTGTCCACTTCTTTTCTCCAACTTACCCAGGGGAACAGGAGGATCCAGGAGACCTATGGGTGGTAGCACTAAAGACAGTATAAGTGCAGCTTGCACAGTGAACATTCTTTTGCCATGTTCATAGCTATTTTGGGGAACAAAAAGAACCTGGTACCAAACAAAACCTCTGACTACAAGTTTCTATTATAACCCTCCCAATACACACTGACTAGAGAATTCTACTCTAGTCAGAATCCATTAAATTCCTGCACAATTGCTTCTCATTTCCATTCCTCTCTTGGCTTCTCTGGTTTAAGAGTACACACTGCAGTGCAGATCTCTGGTAGACAGCCCCTTTGTTCTGTGCTCCCTACCTTCATCAACACAGCCACCTCCTCCATGGCTCCAGAAGTTTATTCTTTTTTTTCCTTTGGAACCAATGATAATTAAACCATAAGCAAAGGTGAATAGGTAGGTATACATA
Organism: Pongo abelii; assembly: GCF_028885655.2. Taxonomy (NCBI): domain Eukaryota; kingdom Metazoa; phylum Chordata; class Mammalia; order Primates; family Hominidae; genus Pongo; species Pongo abelii. The sequence continues at coordinate 88,005,342 of NC_071990.2, read as the reverse complement.
TATATATACATGCACACATATATATTAGTAAAAAAAATTATTAAGGATGGTTTTGAAATTTTCAAGTAAGTAAATTTCTATTATATGATATATATATTATATAGAATATATATTATATGATATATATATTATATATATGATATATATACTGTGGGTCTTAAAAAACGAAAATCACTTACTAATCAGCTCGTAACACTGCTTCGTAATCACCTAGAGAAAATTCTTTTCTGATACTAGGATAATTTTTATGGAACCTTCCAGCTAAAAATACTAAGCAACCTATTATCTAATTTGGCTAAGCTCTGGACTGTTTGCCTGGTTTCAACTCTCAGCTCTGCCACATACTATCTGTGTAATCCTTAGGTAAGACCTGTAGCCTTTCCTCATATTACTCAATTTCCCCATCTTAAAATAGGGATAACAGCACTTAACTCTTAGAGTTAGTGTAAGAATAAGCAGAAATACAAGAAAAGTTCTTAGTGCAGTGCCTAGCAAATAGTAGCAGTCAATAAACGTTAACTATCACTAGCAGATCCGATGCACAGGGCCTAGGCAGGCCAGACAGACCAGATTCCTTGGACTTGAAGAATTATAAAGTTTATCTTTTCTTTTGGCCACTAAACCCCAAAGTCTTCCTATTACCTATCCTCCCATTCCTACTATTCCAATTCTTCTTCTCTGACTTCCTCCAAGTATGCCTGCCAATATTGTTAATTATGTTCCCTAGGGTTCCCTCTATTCTCTCTAGAACTCTTGTTCTTTACTGCTGCAAACTTATATACGACAATTTCATCTTAACTGAACCTGGATCTCCCAAGACAATACTCTCAAGAAGCTGCTTTCCCAAACTCCTTACGTGTACCACACAGCCTGCCTGTAGGTACACTCCTTATCAATTATTTTTTATTTTATTTATTTTTGAGACACGGTCTCATTCTGCCACATACCCTGGGATCATAATCCACTGCAGCCTTGAACCCCTGGGCTCAAGCGATTCTCCCACCTCAGCCTCCCAAGTCACTGGAATTACAGGGATGATCCATCAGGCCTGGCCCTGCTGAAGCAAATTTAGGACTTCAGCACTTCTCACACTGGTTTCTACTAAGGGCATCTTCTGCGTACAGTCCATCCAATAAAATGGACCAAAGTTAATCTACATCAAATTCAGGAATCTAATTGTATGGCCATTTCCAGACACTGTGAGCTGTATTACTCCTAAAATCATAAATTTCAATGTCCCAGTCTTCCATACCTAATTTTTAGCCTTATTCCCACTATACCCGCTTTGTCACCATTAAGACCTCTAGTTCCTTGACCACTCCCTTTTCATGTGTCCTCTTGGCTGTTTCCTTCCCTATCCAGACTCAATTCATCAACATATTACTTCTACCAGGACTACGCAACCACCTCCTTCTTCCATCCAACTGAGGAACACTATCAGGTATACCATGTAATCATGCAGAGGGCACTACTAAAATATGCTTTCCTAAATCAGCTGGGCGTTGAATGTGAGACACAGCATATATTAGCTGATTGGTAATCCTTTCATATCCCCTACTCAGCTCTTCCTCCTATCTTTTGTTTCAAATTTTCACCATTCAAAACTTCATTTTCTACTTTCCTAAGGCTTGCTGTTGAGTGGTAATGTTGTTTCCTTCCTTCCTGACAAGGAGCTCAACATTTCCACTTAACAGACTTGGTCTAAGAGGTATCCTTCCTACTTTGTAATGCTAATACTCCCAACCTGTGTTCTTGGGACAAGGTTCCATCCACGACTTACCTACCTACCTAAGTAACAACTACCTGCTTTCACTTCCTTAGCTCATTCAATTAAACTAGAAAATAAACAGTATTTGGGATTCTTTAAAACTTCTCTAACGATCAATGACCACCAACAGTTAATTCTAGTAGTCTTTATCTTACTCTTAATTGATCTCTCAATGGCATTTGGCATGACCATTGACACTTCATCATTCTCCCTCTTCTGGCTTCCATAATGCTCTGTACACTCACTCCCTTTCCTAGTTCTCACCTGACCCTTCCTTCCCAACTCATCTTTGCTGGTCTCTTCTGCCTACTATATGTTGGTGTGCCTCAAGATTTTCGCCTTGGCTATCTTTTTCCATGGGCTTTCTGGGCATGCTGTCCTTTCTTTCCTCAAACTAAGGTTAAAAATGGCTAACTCTCAGACTTGTACATTAGATCTAAAGACTGATTTTGCTTCTTCCTTCAGTTCCAATAAAATGCAATAAATGCTAACTATACCCCAGATCCTGAGCTAAATGCTTTGGAGATAAGACAGACCACTTTCCCTCAAGAAATTTAAAATCCAGAACTGTAGTTTCAGAGTCTCACGTAAAGTACTGATCACTAATTAGGTTTAGCCATGGGATGCAAGGTTGGTTCAACATATGAAAACCAAAAATGTGATTGATCACATAAACAGAACTAAAGGCAAAAACCACATGATTATCAACAGATGCAGAAAACGCTTTTGATAAAATTCAACACTGCTTTCATGTTAAAAACTCTCAATAAACTAGGCACTGGAGGAACATACCTCAAAATAGTAAGATCCATCTATGATAAACCCACAGCCAACATCATACTCAATGGTCAAAGGCTGGAAGCATTCCACTTGAAAACTGGCAGAAGAGAAGGATCTCCTCTCTCACCACTCCTGTTCAACACAGTATTAGAAGTCCTAGCCAGAGCAATCAGGCAAGAGAAAGAAATAAAGGGCATCCAAACAGGAAGAGAGGAAGTCAAACTATTCCTGTTTGCAGACATGATCCTGTATCTAGAAAACTCCATAGTCCGGGCCTAAAAGCTCCTTAAGCTGATAAACAACTTCAGCATACTCTCAGTATACAAAACAATGTAGAAAAGTCACTAGCATTACTATACATCAACAACAGTCAAGCCGAAAGCCAAATCAGGACACAATCCCATTCACAACTGCCACAAAAATAATACAGTACCTATGAATATAGCTAACCAGGGAGGTGAAAGATCGCTACAAAGAGAACTACAAAACACTGCCCAAAGAAATGACTGCCCAAAGAGATGATTGGGCTGGGCGTGGTGGTTCACACCCGTAATCCCAGCACTTCGGGAGGCCAAGGTGGGCAGATCACCTGAGGTTGGGAGTTCGAGACCAGTCTGACCAACATGGAGAAACCCCGTCACTACTAAAAATACAACATTAGCCAGGCGTGGTGGTGCATGCCTGTAATCCCAGCTACTCGGGAGGCTGAGGCAGGAGAATCCCTTGAACCCGGGAGGCGGAGGTTGCGGTGAGCTGAGATTGTGCCATTGCACTCCAGCCTGGGCAACAAGAGCGAAACTTCATCTCAAAAAAAAAAAAAGAAAAAAAAGAAAAAAATCAGAGATGACACAAATGGAAAAATAGTCCATGCTCACGGATAAGAAGAATCAACATCGTTGAAAGGGCCATACTGCCCAAAGCAATTTACAGATTGAATACGATCCCTATTAAACTACCAATGACTTTCTTCGCAGTACTTGAAAAAACTATTTTAAAATTCATATGGAAACAAAAAAGAGCCCAAATAGCCATGGCAACCCTAAGCAAAAAAAACAAAGTTGGAGGCATCGTGCTATCCAACTTCAAACTAGACAATAGGGATACAGTAACAAAAACAGCATGGTACTGGCACAAAAACAGGCACATAGACCAATGGAATAGAATAGAGAGCCCAAAAATAAGGGCACACACCTAACACTATCTGATCTTTGACAAAGCTGACAAAAACAAGCAATGGAGGAAGGACACCATTCAATAAATGGTGCTGGGATAAGTGGATGGTCACATGCAGATCAAAATGGGACCCCTTCCTTAACTCAAGATGGATTAAAGACTTAAATGTTAAACCCAAAACTAAAAAAACTCTGGGAAGGCACCTTAGTATCACTCAGGACATAGGCATGGGCAAAGATTTCACAATAAAGACTCCAAAAGCAATTGCAACAAAAGCAAAAATTGACAAATGGGATCTAATTAAACTAAAGAGCTTCTGCACTGCAAAAGAAACTATCAACAGGGTAAACGGACAACCTACAAAAGGGGAGAAAATTTTTGCAAACTTTGCATCTGACAAAGGTCTAATGTCCAGCATTTATAAGGAACTTAAGCAAATTTACAAGAAAAAAAAAACCCTCAAAAAAGTGGGCAAAGGATACGAACTGTTTTCAAAAGACATACATGCAGCCAACAAACATACGAAAAAAAGTTCATTATCACTGACCATTAGAGAAATGAAAATCAAAACCACAATGCAATACCATCTCACACCAGTCAGAATGGCTATAAAAAGTCAAAAAAATGTATGTTCACTGCACCACTATTCACAATAGCGAAGACATGGAATCAACCTAAATGCCCATCAATGGCAGACTGGATAAAGAATATGTGGTACATACATACCATGGAATATTATGCAGCCATAAAAAGAATGAGATCATGTCCTTTGCAGGAACACAGATGGAGCTGGAGGCCATTAGCCTTAGCAAATTAATACAGGAACAGAAAACCAAACACTGCGTGTTCTCACTTATAAGCAGGAGCTAAGTTATGAGAACACATGGGCACGGAGGGGGAACAACAGACATTGTGGCCTATTGAAGGGGAAGGTAGGAGGAGAGAGGGGATCAGTAATAACTAATGGGTACTAGGTTTAACATTTGGGTGATTATTAAATAATCTGTACAACAAACTCCCATAAGTTTACCTATGTAACGAACCTGCACATGTACCTCTGAACTTAAATTTAAAAAAAAAAAACTGATCACTATACATCTCTGCATGGATGACCTACAGGAATCTCACACTCCACATTATCCTTTCCTCCAATCCAATTCCTACTATGTTATCTTGGTAAACAGCATCAACATTCACAAACACTAAAGACAGAAACTTATGAATTTTATAAGATATGCTATTCCTCACATCGTAACCTCTACCAAATCCTTTCATTGGCACTTCAATATATTCTATTTTGTCCATCATTTTAAGAACTTTGATGAAATTCCATGACATTTTTCAGCCACCAGTCCATCTTTCCCTCCCTTTCACAAGCTTTCCAAAAATAGGTGTTTAAACTTGCTTTCTATAATCCTCAACCTTCTTCTGGCTTCCACTAAGACTAAGTAATTGCAAAGGTCACTGATTATTTTCTTACCACTAAATCCAAAGGACACTTTAAATTCTTACGTTGGCAGAACGTAACAGAGCTATACATGCCTCCTTCAAATACGTACATCCTACTGTTGCCATGATTCTCCTATTTTGCTATTAATCTGCTTCTAAGTACTAGAGTTCTTCTGGATTCAGCCCTTTTCTATATTCTCTTTCCCTAAGCAACCATCCATTCATAAAACTGCTCCTCTTCATCTTAGCTTCATGAAGAAATAGTATGTCTTCAACCATTTATTTAAACCAAAAACCTCACATTTCTTTCCTCTCCCTCCTTTCCCATAATCCTTAATGGTCAAGTCCTGTCCAATACTTTAGATCTCTCAAGTCCATCAACTTTTCTCCCTCTCTGCCAGCACCAACCTACTCCAAGCCAGTATCTTCTTTCCTGGATGACTTGGACAGGATTCCTAACCAGTCCAATGAATTCCCCATTGGAATGCTTCCCCTCCAGAGTAAACTTTTAAAACTCCAAGTGTAAGAGATCTCATTCCTCTGCTTAAAAACCAAATGTGAACTCATTACTTATGATAAAGTCCAATACAAACAATTAGGTCTTCCTAAGACACTTAAGTGATCTGGCTCTTGCTTATCTTTCTTCACTTTAAATTTATCCTTAGCAACTTTCTATCATTTCCCCAAAAGCTATTCTTATCAGAGCTTTTTACATATGCTTTTCCCTTAGCCTGAGTTTTCACTGCCTTCCCTCCCCTAAGTTTTACTTTTTTTTTTGAGATGAAGTCTCACTCTGTCGGCCAGGCTGGAGTGCAGTGGTGTGATCTCAGCTCACTGCAACCTCCGTCTCCTGGGTTCAAGCAATTCTCCTACCTCAGCCTCCCAAGTAGCTGGGATTACAGGTGCCTGCCACCACGTCCAGCTAATTTTTGCATTTTTAGTAGACGGGGTTTCACCACATCGGCCAGACTGGTCTTGAACTCCTGACCTCAGGCCATCTGCCTGCCTTGGCCTCTCAAAGTGCTGAGATTACAAGCATGAGCCACCGTGCCCAGCTAATTTTTACTTTTATAGGTAAGCCTTTATTGCTTTCCCTCACCAGAGTATATATCATATTCTCACCCTATTATATATCCTGAGAATACCCTGTATTATTTCTTTATAGAACTTAGTAAAAAATAAACATATTTTATTCAAAGTGCAGTGGGAAAATCTTGAGTTTTCCTCCCTTTGAAATTACTTGAAAAAAAAAATACCAATCTATCTGCTTGGTGGGGAATATTCTGGAAGCAAGCCAATAGGGAGGCTGTTATAATAATTTAGGCAAAGTATGATGGTGATTTGGATTAGAGTTATGATGACAAGAAAGGTTCCTTCCTACTTAGAAGGTAGAAATGACGGCTGGGTGCGGTGGCTCATGCCTGTAATCCCAGCATTTTGGGAGGCCAAGGCGGGCGGATCACGAGGTCAGGAGATCAAGACCATTCTGGCCAAAATGGTGAAACCCCATCTCTACTAAAAAGTACAAAAATTAGCTGGGTGTGGTGGTGTGCGCCTGTAGTACCAGCTACACAGGAGGCTGAGACGGGAGAATTGCTTGAACCCGGGAGGTGGAGGTTGCAGTGGGTCAAGATCACACCACTGCACTCCAGCCTGGTGACAGAGCAAGACTCCGTCTCCAAAAAAAGAAAAAAAAAAAAATCAGAAGGTAAAAATGACAATTGTGACTAAACAAAGGGAAAAAACACGAATTGGTACGATGACATCTAAAAGCCTAACTTCAGAAAACCAGGTAGTGACTTCACTTATCAAGATAGAGATATCGGGAGAGGAGCAGATTGAAAGTAGGGCGAAGGACATAAAGGTTTGGACATGATATACTTAACTATGAAGTAGGCAGTTGAATATACAAGCAGAGAACTATGAAAACTCTGATCTCCAGAGGTATAAATATGGGTAGGATAGATACATTGATCAGATACTGAACTCCACAGAATCATGCAAAGAGAGTGTAGAGAGAAATAGTGACCCAGAGGTCAGGTTCTCAAAATGGAGCTAGGGATGGAATCAGAAATGGAGCAGCCAGAATAGGTAAGGAGAAAACCAAGAGAATATTTCAAGGAGTCATCAACCTTTCTGCATGCTCCTAAGGCAGTGAGTGGGGGCAGAAAAATAAACAATACATACGGCAGCATGGAACACAGTGGTGATCCTAACAAGAAACAATTTTAGGAGAGTTGTGGGAACACAGAAAGTGGCAGTTAAGTCAGAAGTGAGGAAACAGAACATATATGAGCAGACAAGTCACACTGGCTGTAACTGGGACCAAATAAATAGGGTTATAGTTGGATGAAATAAAGTGTCAAACCCCTATTTTTTCAAGAATAGTAGCTACTAGAGTCTATTCATAAACTGTTGGAAAGGATCAAGTAAAAGAAATATTGATGAAACAAGAGAGCAACAGGAAGTTCTTAAGGAGATGGGCGGTGGGGGGATGGAATCCAGAAGAGGAATTGGTTTTTACTAAGTAGAATACAGTGCAAATACAAGCAGGTTTATTGATTTGGTGGTGAAAAGTTGAAAAGGTTCATGTCGTTTTTCTTTTTCCTCAGCAAAATGTGGTTAAAAGATCATGAAACGAGGGATGTATGTCATTTAAGCTTGAGAAAGCAAGTTACCAGAAAACTACAGAAAACTGCCAGGTAGTGTTGAGTCAACTTAAGTTTTGGGATTACCAACCTATCTCCTGGAATAATTTTCTTCCATTCCACTGCTCAAGAGTAGACAGACGGTTTGAGGATTTTTCCGGATCATGACAGAGGGAGAGGTGTATGGTCTGAGGATATTTGCAAAGGAGTGCGTATAACAATGGGATCTAGTTTCTAAGCTGAACAAGCTGAGGACAGGAGTAAGCTGATGAATAGTCAGCAAGTGGTAGTAATAAGGTAGAAGTATTTTTTAGCAGAGATATCTTGAGCAGGTGAGCTACAAGTTTGTGGCTAGAAAAATAAATTGAATTCAAGATTTGGAAGTGATATGGGGTTTGATTGTGGCAAAGTCATTGAACACAGGTATTATCATTTTCTTCATTGACTGGTAGTGTTGGAAGATATAGATTAAAAATAAATATTTAAAAAAAAACTGTTGTAAAGAATGGGCATGTGAAACTTTATGATCTGGGTGTCTTTCCGATGAGGTGACATTTAAGCTGTGAACTGACGGGATATGGAGTCAGCCATAGAAATAAGAGAAATACGCATTCCATATAGGCTTTGAAGTGGGGAAGGAAGGTTACTATGCGTTCAATGAAATGAGAAGAGTGGGAAATGGGAAGTAGGATAACAATGTTTAAAGGCAGGGGCTTCTGGCAAGTATGACTGGATTTTAATCAACGTTTAATCACAATTACTTGAAATTCAAAGAGTATTACTTGAATACTGCGTAATATTCAAAACATTAACAACCAACACAGCAAAGGAATCAACCCATTGGGATATATAAATTGATCAATCAGAATAATCACCATTTGCAAACAGCTGATACAACTGAATTGGTGTACACATGTTGATTATCAGTCCTGGTTGAATAAATGCCATTTGAGATCAGCATTTCCCAAAGTGTGTTCTCTAGAATGCTAGTTCAGTGGGATATAACTAAGTATTAACATTAAAAGAAGAAAAATGTTCTCAGGGTCAATTAAGCCTGGAAAATTCCAACTTTTTACATATTTACAGTAGAACTTTTGTCTTTAATATGCAAACATGCATTAAATTCTTTAAGAGAGGCTGGGTGTGGTGGCTCATGCTTGTAATACCTGCACTTTGGGAGGTGGAGGCGGGTGGATCACTTGAGGTCAGGAGTTCAAGACCAGCCTGGCCAACATGGTGAAACCGTCTCTACTAAAAATATAAAATCAGCCAGGTGTGGTGGTGTGCACCTACTTGGGTGGCTGAGGTAGGAGAATCACTTGAACCTGGGAGGTGGAAGTTGCACTGAGCTGAGATTGTGCCAAAACTACAAAATTAGCTGGGTGTGGTGGCATGCATCTGCAGTCCCAGCTACTGGGGAGGCTGAGGCTGGAGAATCACTTGAACTTGGGAGGCAGAAGTTGCAGTAAGCCGAGATCGTGCAACACTGCACTCCAGCCTGGGCAACAGAGTGAGACTCTGTCTCCAAAAAAAGAAAGAAAAAAAAGAGAAAGAGAGAGAGAACTACAGCACACAATTTAGAAAACTTATTTCATCACAGCAATCACCTTCCACCTGCCTAGTATCTCACTACAATGAACATGCTGAAACAGGCTGCCTTAGACATTACTTTTTAGTATCTCTCTTATCCATTAGTCTCTTTCCCAACTTCGTTAGCCTTTCTTCTGGCTCCCATCATTTTTTGCCTGGACTATTTTAGGTCCCCCTAATTAATCTCCAACTTACTCAATTTATCCACTATACCATGACAATTATCTTTCTAAAACTGATACTGATTAAATTGTTCAATGTACATGCATCCAATAACAATTTTCAAAAACCAAAATAAAGACTTAATACAGCATACAAGAACATTCCTGATCCCACCACCCATCTGCTTCTTCAGCTTCACCTTATTCAACTTCCTATCTTTCCAAGTGGCCCACTGGCAATACCGCAATTACGCTCTATCTCCAAGTCTGGAATTCCCTTGTCCCCCTGAACCAATGAGCATTCATTCATCTTTCAAAACTCATATTTTCTACAAGACTTTCCCAACTACCTACCTCCTTTTCCAGAAAAATAGGACATTCTTTCTGATGTCTCTAGGTATAGTATTATTGTACTTTCAATCTTATTATCTATAGCAACTGTGACTGCTCACTTGATAAAAATTTGCCTTAAAAATCTGTCTAGCCTTTTAAAATAATAATGTACCTATGTTAAATTTAACACTGTTGAAAATTTCAAAAACTGTTACATTTCACTTAAGATGATGTACTTTGAATAATACAATTCTGACCTGTAATATGCAAACTTTGCGGGTTCAGAAGAGGAAAAACTCCTACTTTTTAATGATGAAACTTTAGCAAATTTAGGCTGTAGAAGACATCTCAAGACAATAGGCTGGGGAAAAGTATACCATGAAAAAAATATATTTTATGATTTTTTAATACTTAGACATTACATTCCATATCAAAATTTACCAACATGCTGTTCTATAAATTCATATCTTTTTACCATAGTTTGATTTTTTTTTGTTTCATGCTAAAAAGCCCACTCTCATAATTACCTTTAGCATACATTACCTGGAACATAAAAATTTCATTAAATATTGGCAAACTCTTCCCCATGACATGTAGAATAATTAGAAATGTCTAGTTATAAATTTTCGTAAGCTAATGAGCAAAAGAAAAGCCCCAATATATTGGCATTTTCACTTAACAGTGGCTCATAGTTACAATGATCAGAAATAAATCTACTTGCTACTGTGCTATATAGGGCAGTTTTGCCAAGTGCCCACCTTTAAGAACTAGGTCAATTTCTAAGAAAACTGTATGGAAACATTCAGTTGTTAACAAAAATTTAATATTAAAATTACTCAGTTATTTAAATTATTGTTAATTTAGGAAAAAGAAAACCCATGTATTAATCACCCATAAAATAACTTTTATTTTAATAAATAACAGTGGGCTCACCAAAGGGCAGGGATTTTAACGTGTCAGGTTTTATGCTTATTGGTAGTAAGTCTTAAAGAGGTGAAATGAACTATTCAATAAAACCCAAAAGGCCCTAAAAATAAAATGATACTTTAATAAAAATTAAAAAGAAATTTCCAAAAGAAAATAGTTCACTCCTTGACCATGCTTATTTATTCAGAGTACCAGCGATTTCAGTAAGTGCTTCATTTTTCCTGCAAATCTGATGTTGCACAGGGAATGTACACATTTTCATACCATCACAATATCATCAATATCTCAGGCCAATAATATTGTGAATGCAACTGTTTTATAACAAACACAAAATAAAAAAACCAATGTTACTATTTATGGCAAACAGAAACAAAAGTAAATATTGCAAGGACGTTTTCTTATGTTTCTACTATTGATTTTAGTTGGACTTCAAATGAAGGTCATCAATGCTCCTGGAATAACCTCTACCTCTGGCTGTGAATCCACAGTATAAATATGGTGAATAAAGCTAAACTGTAAGAGCTAACTATATACTGAATAACCAAAATAATTATAACTAATACTGTTCTTGAAGACCAATCTAATGAAAAAAGTATCATTAGATATGGTGAGAAATACAGACAAATCTGTACAATCTAACATCTATAAACGGTAAAATCAAAACATCCAACTTCCTTATAGAAAGTGTTTTATCTATGTAATTATAAATGTTAAGGACTCTTGTATTTTATAAACACAAGATGGGCTCACTTTGATGATATCAATTTTAAGATTTATAAAAATGTTTAAAAAAATCTTTCCACAAAACTTTATACAGTTTAAAGCTATACACCAATCTATAAATCTCAGAAAATGGAAAACAAAACAAAACAAAAAATCTTTATAAGATCACATGTATAAAACAAGAAATGAAATGTGATTTTATTTAAGGCAATACTGGGCTACTTCACAAATGACCACCTCAAATATTTACACTGCTCCACACTACTAGTTTTCTATCACATTCACAAAGGATTTTTTTTAATACCAAATGTTTAAAATCTTCAATGTAGTAAACTCTTTATTCACATTTCCATTGTATTTCATGGACTCATAGTAACTATATCCAATTAGAAGCAATGAAAAAAAAACTGTAGCTATAGGAAACTGCTAGAGAATCTGCTTTAATTTCACATGAATACCACCCCAAAATCCTGGATGGCAAATTTACAAAGCAGAGCAAAGTGTTGATATAATGTGCCTATTTTGTGAAAAGTAATCTTGATATCATCTTGTAAATAAATGTTTCATGTAAAAATCAATGAACTATGGCAGAGTTTCTGGTTTTAGTTCAAAAAGTTCTTAATTTAAAACAATAAAAGAACAATTTAAAAAACTTGATCGCTTAGTTAAAAATTAAAATTCCAAATATAAATGTGTCATTTAATAGTTTAGACTTACAGACTGCTGGTGGCAGCACATGATTTACAATAATAAATATATACAAAAAAGGTATCTACAAATAAAGAGTACTGTTATACATGAGCAGTGACCTGGTGAAACATACCAATCACACAGATAATTGTTTAGTTCATGAAAAGGGCAACTGGGTGATAGAAATTTGAGGTTTAGCTCACTATTTACAATAACTGAAGTACTGATTCTGTTCCTCAAGTCCCATAGGGATAAAAAAAAGTTTTACATGACAAATGTCATGTTTTTTTTTTCTTTTTTGTTTTTGGCCAGGTTAATTCATGTCAACAACAAAAAAATATAATGAAAGTTTCACAATTCTAGCATGCTTGATGGCTTCCTATTTAAAATAAAATGGTAAATGATGTATTTATACATTAATTATCAGTACTGACCTCTGCCTGTGGCTTTACCTATACTGACATCTTTCATAACAGACATATCTGGATCATTTGAATGTACTTCAAGTTTTTTCAGACTGACGGTAGGTTTCATTTCCTGAAGTTGCTTTAAGACAAGCTCAGTGCAATCTTTAAGATTCTTGTCTAAAACAATTTTTACATTATCACTGCACTGAAGCTGTGATGGATTGGCAAACTGTACAAACGTTTCGCTTTCTTTACAAGGACATACATGATTTCCACTAGTCACAGCAGTCTTATCAATATTTTTTCTTGAATTTGAATGGGACCCTTTTTTGTTTCCAGTATTTGGATGGTCTTTGTCAGTATTTTTCTTCTGCTTCACTGCAGACTCCTCAAGAAACTTCAGAAATGATACTTCAAATCCCATTGGCTTAAAAGAGCTCCAGTCAAAAGATGCAGGATGCTCCTCAGTGGTTTGAATGGCAACAGCAGTTTCTTCTTCTTTACGCACGCTGCTTAACTCAGCCGCTGATGCTGGTTCAGCTTTTTCAACTTTCCTTTTTTTATTTTGTGAGACATTTTTTTCTTTATTAACTCTCTTCAAATTACTTGCTTTTTGTCTTTCTGACTGGCAGGGGTTATCTTCCTGAAAATCATTACTTACATTTGAAGAAGTATTAGCTTGGGTCTCTACACTTGTGCTATCTTCATTTATTAATTTTGTAATAAACAATTCTGTTAGTTCATCCATTTCATCTTTTTCATTTTTTTCAACTTCCTTTTGTGAAACTGTAGCTGTAGTTCTTGAATTATCATTGCTCTCTGATACACACGTGTCAGAATCTTTCACATCATTCTTAGCACCTTCTTGCTCAGACGTTTCCTTTACTTGTGAGTTGCAACACCGTTTGAATACAATAAGAAGATTTCGGTGTTGTGATGTAAATGCCTTAGATAATTTATGGCACTTATAATGTCTAATTATATTGCTTTCACTTGTAACAACCGAAGTACATCCCTTTATCATACATGGATACTGGGTTACAAATCTGCTTGTACACTCAGACAGGGCATCATTTCTAGCCTTTATAGAATATACATGCTTCCCACGTTTCAGAGAATAAGGCTTATTTTCTTCAATCTGCACAATCTTTGCATTCTTGTTTTCTAAATTATTTTTTTTCTTTCGTTTGGTCTTGGGCATTTTTATTCCTTCCTTTCCACATCTGCTGTGTTTTGTCCCCCGATGTTTAGACTTTGATTTTTCTTGGTTTGCCTTGCTTGACATATTTTCCTGGCCTGGTGTTAATCTTCTTGGACGAATCAAATGAGCCTTATGTTTGTCATTATGCTTATTAAAAATGTGTCGGAGGAGATTCGACCGGGTTGCATATATACGGTCACAGCCTTCACAATCACATTTGTATACACCATCTTCTTCTGTTTTACTTGCCCTTAGTCCAATTCCGTGGTCTGCCTCTAGATGAACAACATAGTTCAAATATGTAGTAAATGAAGATTTACACTCTAACTGGTCACATGGAAATTTCCCAACATCCACTGAAGCAGTCATACTTTCAATTTCTTCAGGAGTCATTTCATGAAGTTTCATGTAGTGTTGTATTAGGCCAGTAATTGCTTGGAAAATTCGAGAACAGTCACTTACCTGACATCGAAATTCTTTCAAAGTTTGTTTAGTTTCAGTTTCTTCACTTTCTTTACCAGCTTCACTTTCCTCTTCAACCTCTGCTGAAAATGCAGGTAGATCTGATTTGTGTACAGCCTGGTAATGGAGAATCAAGTTTTGCTGTATCGTAAAGGCAGCAAAGCATCCCTGGTGAACACATCGATAAGGTCTGTAAGGACTGTATCTTGTTGGAAACTCAAGGGATTGGGAAACTGGCTTCTTTCGTTTTTTCTCCTCCTTTTCTTTTTTATGCCTCCTAATCTTCCGTCCTTTGGTTTGTGTGTTTGTAAGTGCATTTGTATTACATTGTTCTGAAGTAACTGTAATCACTTGTAAAGAACTTTCTGTTTTGTCAGGACTTTTTTTTTCTACAAGTTGTTTTTCTGGGATCACTGCTACATTACTGTGGGTATTTTGGGTCTCTGCTCTCAATTCTAAAGCAGGCTGAGATTCCTTTTTATTTTCCTCTGTCATAGCTAGCTGTTTTTTCACTTGTGTACTTCGTGAGGCCAGCACATTTTCACTCTGAGATTTTCTTCCATAAGGCCTTTTAATTTTTAACTTTACCATTTCTTCAGTTGTAAAATGATGCACCAACTGACAGTGTGCCCGGAGGTTAGAATTTCTTGTAAATGTTTTTGTACATGTAGGTACTACACATTTAAAGGGAGCAAATTTCAACTGATTCTTCTTAATTTCAAGAATCATTTCTGGAGTGTATTGATGAATTTTACCATAGTGCTTAAATAGTGCATCCTTTGTCATAGCACTGTAGTTACAGCCTTGGTTTTGGCACACAAAGGGTTTATTAACTTTGTCATTAAATTGAATGTTTATCATTTCAGAAACTGGCTGAATAACTGTGATATCTGCAGTTGATTTAACAGGCGTGGGAGTCAGTGTCACTGATGTATTTATCAGTACACACTGGGATGCTGGAGTGGATAGGTCATTTTCTAATTTTAATTTCTGTAAGCCTTCTAAAATTTCCTGTATTTGATCCTCCTTATGTGATATTTCAGACTGAGGAATGTTACTTTTTGTTGGCATGACACTTATAAAGGAGGAAAACTGAGAAGAATCGGGTAATTTGTTATTTTGCACAGTGTTTACTGAAGGAAGCTGAATGTTATAATTTATTTGAGCATTTTGTGATGTTTCACCAGCACCCTGAGATCCACTTTTTACCTCAAGTATTTGAGAATTCATAGCAGTTTTAATAATTTCAAGAGTCTTTTCAAAGTTTTGTATAACATTGTCTTCAGAAATCTGCAAATCAGAATTTATTGAAGTTGTGCATGAATTCAAAGCCATCATTTGGGAATCACCATTTTCAGTTTTTAATGTTAAAGGGGCTAACACTGTATGGGACTCAAGACTGGTTTTGAAATTCTCTTTTACATCAGTCATAAATAACTGATTGTTAACATTATTTAATTTCTGTGTTAGATTTTCCACCAAACTCTGAGGTTCACAACTTGGAATTACATTTGAATGAAGGTTAGTAGTTGGGATTTCAACACTCTTTGCTATGAATCCCATTGTTGTTAAGTCACTTGTTACCAAGTTTTGGGAAGCATTAGGTGCAATTAGTGGAGGAGCAACTTTCTTTCTTCTCTTAGAAGCACTGTTTCCCTTTTTATTTAAATGACTGGATCTTGTGTTCTGAGGACCACTTATAACAGAAACACGAGAACTGTTACTGGTAAAATTTTGTGATGGCCCACCAGAATTAGGAAATGAACTAGAGCACAAACCATTTTCAACAGTCTTCAGTAGTAAGTCATTCGTTGGGAAAACAGGCAAGCTGCTACATTCCTCAATGGAGGAAGTTTTGGAGTTTGACGTCCTATTCTGGTTGGTCAGCAAGGTGTTTGGATGGCATACAGTCTGCAACAGGGGTGGCACAGTTGGATTTGGCATCACTGTTGCATTTACTTGTGATGCATCAGAGACACAACCTGTTGAAACATGAGAAAGTATTTCGGCACCCTCAAACGTACTGGGAATGCCAGCAGTTTCCAAAGCCTGTTTAATAATTTCACTACCTTCTTGACTGACACTGGTATTAAAGTTAGTCACACCAGGTCGAGGAAATGTATTTGGTAAAAATGTTGGCGAGCGATTTTCAGCAGCAAGAAGCTGTAGAAATGATGGATCTTTAAAACATGCTTCTGGATTGAAGGTAGATTGTTGTGACTGCTGCAAATTTACTGCATTTGTGGAGAGAATCATGCTGGCAAGAAGAGAAGGCTGTCCATTACTCTGTAGAAGTTCTTGAGCAATTTCGGCTCCATCCAGTGGTTTACAGTAAGATCGCTTGGATAAGTGCCCACCCAGTGATCTGGGATTAGTAAAAGCCCTGTAACACCTGCTACAGATAAATTTCCCATCTCTGATAATTGCAGGCCATTTAGCCCTTTTGTTGTGCTTAGGTTTTCTTTCCTTCCCATTTGGGCCCCGCCCACGGTCTTTTTTAACTTTTTCAGGTGCAGACTGTTGGGCATTGGTGCTTGTGAAGTTATTTGCAACATTCACTTGTGAAGGAAAAACTGCATTTTCACCATTACCCCCCTTTAGAAAGGAGGAATTAGTGTTTCCTTCAATCTGTGAGGAATAATGATTTGTATTATTTTCCAGCTGAGAAAAAACAGAATTAGTCCCACTATCTGCTGGTGAAGGGAAGAGAGACATTGAACTACTTTCTGCAGGTAAAGGAAGGAAAGGATCTGAGCCACTGTCAATATTCAAAGGCAGAACTGTTTTGGTTAGATCTTCCACTTGTGCTGGCAAGGCAGTACTAGGTAAATTTTCCATTTGGGAACATAACATACCACCTTGTTCATTTTTATCCTGAGAAGTTATATTTGGATTTATGACACTTTCCATTGAGGACAACAATGGAGCTGACACACTTGCTAAATGAGCTGGAAAAATGGGAGGCGAGACATGCTGCAACTGGGCCGAACAAGCAGGATTCCCATTGGCTTTGGTCTGTGATGCAAAAAATGGATTTGAGCTGTTCACTGGTGATGGCAAAAAATAAACAAACTTTCCATTATTTGGTGTATTTAAGTTGTTAGCTTTCTGACCTTTTTTACTTTTGCGCTGCATTTTAAATGCAGCATATTGGTCAGGGTGTGCTGTCTTCATGTGTTTCCCAATACTCTGTGAAGAATTATAGGTTCGAGTACATCCCTCGACCTGGCAGCTGAATTTCTGAACTGGAGCTTTTGGAGGCACTGATGGAGTTCCTAATGAATTACTTAGGTCGGACTGCGGCGGAACAAATGCAATACTTTCTAACGTCTTAAGAGGTAAATTATAAAGATTGGATGATGTTTTAACATTATTTCCACATTCAAATTTGGAAGTTGGTAAACTGTTTTGAAATCCTGCCTGATTTTGCACAGAAAAGGTCATCAAGTTGTTCACTTGTCTTTCTAAGTTTTGTGGGGTAAGGTCACCTATTTTGAGAGTTTCTGAATTTACTAAAGAATTCTGAGTAACATGGGCATCATTAAAGCAATCTTGTTCTTTTCTCTCCTGGAAACCTGGATGACACAAATCATTACAAGTATCTTCAACTGGCGTATGTAAGTCTGTGACCAGTGCTTCACCACTGCCTTCCACAGTTGCGTTTTCTTGCTTTCCAAAGTTATCCTCAATCCCCTGATTGAGAGACACCTTAATGGACACAGCTACTTCACTGGATTGAAGTAGAGGAGTAGTTGCAGGGTTTTCCAAACCATTTGACAATGGTCCATTAGCTTGCCCGAGCTCAGAGGCAGAAATCTGGTCTTGTTTGGTCACAGCTGATTCTGCTTTGCTTTTATCCCAAGCATCACTTCTATCTGCTAGTAAGCTGTTTTCAATGTTATTTTCTGAAGGAAGCATAGATCTTTCTTTCTCAATATTCTCTGCTGTGTTCTGATTCACTTCAGAAGGCTGAATGGAATCTCCGGATGAATTAAGTTGGGCTTCAGGAGGCAGCACTTTTTCAGGAGGAGTACTGTGATCATCCAGATGCTTTTCCAGCTCACCCTGAGAACGATAAACTTTACCACAACCTGTGAACTTGCAAGTGTACGTATTATAATGTTGTGCTTCATGATCATATAGTAAATAAGCTTCCGAAAAAATTCTTCCACATTTAGGAAACATACATTTTGCTCTAAAGACTTGATGCTCCTTTCGGTGGGTTAAAAGCTCGGCGTAACTATTAAAACCAGCTTTACATTTCATCTGTATACAGATATATGGTTTACTGCCACAGTGCATCTGTAAGTGATCATTGAGATGAGTAACACTCACAAAATGCCGCCTACAGTACTGGCAAATAACTTTTTTGCTCTGCATTTCAAGAAAGCGCTTGGCATCTTCATTATCTTTATGCCCCTTCACATGAGCAATTAGATTTTTAAAGTACTTAAAGCCCTTTTTACAAAAAGTTACAGGGCAATTAAATTCATTAACAGGTACTGGTTTCTGGACTGGAATCACTTCTGGCTCATAGGATTTATCTTTGTCATCATTCTCATCATCTGAACCATCATTGTCATTAAACACTATAAAATCTGTTGAATAGAGACTATTCTTTTTTATAGGTCGCTGCTCCTGTTTAGCCACAGTATTAGTCTTCTGATTTTCATTGGTAGTTGTGATCTTTGGAGGCCTTCCCAATCTTCTTAATGGTTTCATAGCTGCTAGTCTCTCTTTACTAGATTGTTTAACATGCAGTGTGACATGAGGGACAAAAGTTTCTTTAGAATTAAAGTTCTTTGCACATATTGGGCAACTATAAATTCCATCTTTGTAATGTTTCTGAGCATGTCGTACTATTCTGTGACCAAGGAATTCTTTGTCACACAACACACAATACTGCATGTAGGCTTGCCAATTCCTAAACCGAGCAGATATAAATCCCCTCTCTCTTAACTGTTTTATCTCTCTCTTCTTCTGCTTTTCATCACCAATGTCTTTAAGAAGGCCAGAATTAGCACCAACTCCACCAGAAAGCCCATTCATAGAAGTTTCTTTACTCTCTTCTTGGTAGTCTACCACTTTTTCATATACTTCACTGTCATTTAGTTCATCTATTGAAGACACAATGGATGCTTCTTCTCCCATTAATGCAAGACATTGTCGTTTCAAGGTTTTCCAATCCCAGAATTCTGGATCAAAGGGCCATTGAGTTTTCAATACAAGTAACAGCTCACAGCGTAAAGAATTTGGTATTGGAAGATTCTCTTCATCATATTTCTGGTCTGGCTGATTATACAACATTTCCACAGCATAATACGCATCTACTGTAGGCTCAATAAGAAATTCACTCAGTTGACAAGCACGTTTAACTTCCAGATCATCAGGCAACAAACATGAAATGGTCTTGCAAATAGATATTTTCACTTCAGTATTTTCTGTAGACTCCAAGCGAAGAGCTTTTACACACAGTTCTATACAGGTAGCAAGTCCAGCCCCTTCAGTCTGTGAAAAAGCAAATAGGAAATGTTAATTTAGTCTACACTAATCAACACTAATTTATTTCAGAATTTAGTTAAGATTGAGATTTGTTTTTCTCAAATCTTGCAATAGCAATTTATGAAAGGATTCCCCTTCTAAAGCACTGCAGCTTAGTCTGGTATATGTGTATGTAAAATGAACTGCATAGAATGGGAGAAAATGCAGAAGTATTAGAAGCTAAGACTTTGGTATGAAATTATTTAATGGCTAGGCAAACTTGGAAGTTATTTAACTTTTTTGACCTTTCATATCCCACTTATAAAACAGAGGTCAAAACAGCACTTAAACTTCATTAAATTGCTGTATTAAAGGAGATTAAATATGTGTTATAGTTTAGTATAATGTCTGGCACATAGTAAATGATCAATAAATGTCATCCTTATTGTAACTCTTATTTCCTGTTTGCATAAGCAATCTAACTGAAACAAAACCCTCCTAATCTAATTATAAAACTGAGAACATCCCCATATTTCCAAACTTATCAGTACTGAAAGAAATAGTTTGCTTCTATAAAATAAGGTACTAATCCCTAATGGTGGAGATTCTAGTGCTATCATAAAACTAAATGTCAAATTACCTACCTCATGGCTGGACCAGCTTAAGAATTAGGAGTAGGGGTAGACATAGCCCAACAAACTTTTTCTTTTGAATTAGCATCTTGAACTATTATTATTAGATAGCAATAACAAAGGTAAGAGTCATTTGAAAGACACATGGAGTAAAGAGATAAAAATGGGTTTTAAAAAACCAGAAGGGAGCAATGATAAATGAGAAATAAGATAGCCACAGGATGTGGCCACATTCACTGGAATAAAATATGTACGATACAAGATCAAAAGGCAACAAAGAAAATAAGTAGAGAGAACTGATAGGGCCTCTATTTTCATTAAGTTAAGAAGAAAATATTTTACTAAAACAGAAGCTTAAACTTGTAGGGCAAAAGTATTTTCGTATTTTTACTAAAAAGGAAAAGGAGCCTGGGATACTGAATTGGTCTTGATTTTAGAAACAGCAAGAGCACAATGACCAAAAAGAAAATGAATAGAAAGAATAGCATGAAGAGACCTATTTTTAAAATGATAGGTTAGGCTGGGTGCAGTGGCTCATGCTTATAATCCAAGCACTTTGGAAGGCCGAGGCAGGAGGATCGGATCACTTGATCTCAGGAGTTTGAGACCAACCTGGGCAACATAGGGGAAACCCCCATCTCTACAAAAAGTACAAAAATTAGCCAGGTGTGGTGGTATGCAGCTGTAGTCCCAGCTACCTGTAGGGCTGAGGAAGGAGGATCGCTTGAACCTGGAAGGCTGAGGCTGCAGTGAGCAGAGATCGCACCACTGCAATCCAGCCAGGATGACAAAGTGAGACCCTGTCTCCAAAAAAAAAAAAAAAAGGCTGGGCATGGTGGCTCATGGTTTATGTGTGTAATCCCAGTGCTTTGGGAAGGCAAGGTGGGAGGGACTGATTGAGGCCAAGAGTTTGACACCAGCCTAGGCAATACAGAAAGACCTCATCTCTATCAAAAAAAAAAAAAATTAGCTAGGCATGGTGGCATGTGCCTGTAATCCTAGCTACAAAGAAAGCTGAGGCAGGAGGATTGCTTGAAATTGGGAATTCGAGGCTGCAGTAAGCTAGGATTGCACACTGCACTCCAGCCTGGGCAACAGAGCAAGACCCTGTCTCTTAAAAAGAATAATAAAAAAATAAAAAATGACAGGGAAGATGAAAACTGGGAAGGAAGTGGGACATATGGGTGTCTCTAGATTTCATATAAACTTGTATATGTTATACTATTCCTAGATAGATCTGTGCCTTAAAACTTGTACAGTAAAACATCTGCATCTCTGTTACATGCCTTAAGGGGCTGCTAATGGTGAACAATTAGGCCACTCATCTATTACGATATGCAAGAAAGAAAAAAATCACCTGTGGTCTGTGAAGCTGCATACTACACACAGAAAGACACAAAGAAGTCTGGGAGGAATTAAGCGCCAAGTAAACCATAAAGATGATCAAAAGTAATACTGAAGGCACATATAATAATGTCAGAAAAATTGGTACAAGTTCTTACTGGTGAAAGTTCTGAGAAGCGGTGTGATTATTCAGAAATTCAGGAGATGGAGAAATTTTAAAAAAGGATTCAGAGAGGCCCGGCGTGGTGGCTCACGCCTGTTAATCCCTGCACTTTGGGAGGCTGAGGCAGGTGGCTCATGTGAGGTCAGAAGTTTGAGACCAGCCTGGCCAACATGATGAAACCCAGTCTCTACCAAAAATACAAAAAATTAGCCAGGTGTGGTGGCGGGCACCTGTAATCCCAGCTACTGAGGAGGCTAAGGCAGGAGAATCATTTGAACGTGGGGGGCAGAGGTTGCAGTGAGCCAAGACTGCGCCACTGTACTTCAGCCTGGGCAACAAGAGCGAAACTACGTCTCAAAAACAAAAACAAAAACAAAAACAAAAACAAAAACAAACAATAAAAAGGATTCAGAGAATGAAGGATTTCTGGATGAAGGGTATCTGTCTTGCAGAACATAACTATTTTATATCATATGAATGTTGAGCCTTTTCTCCAGGAATGACAAAAGCTGACTAAAGAATTCTACTTATTGCTCACAAGACACATCTAAAATTATTTAAAAGGGGAATTCCACTGACATTCTATTCTAATCCAGTCTGCAACTAAATTCAAAGGTTCATTTTGATTCATTAAGGGTGAGGAGTCTCAATAAATTTGTTTTAAAAACATTTTCATGTTATAATTAAACCTGAAACCTTTACATTAATGCCAATGAAACAAAAGAAACTATGTTTTACAATATTTTTTCTTCTGACCTTTCATGTGTGTACTTGAAAATAAGTGAACAGGCAATATTCAAATCATAAACGGGCTATACAGCAGGTAAGTTTTAAAAGTTGAATTTGAATTCACAACAATTTTCTATAAAGACAATGTAATTAAGTGATTTGCCCATAAAAATCTATTTAATTCATAATAGTTAATCATAAATATTAATAGCACAAGCTTAAATTGATGAGTCACAGGAACAGAAAGCTAAGTGACATTAATTCAGAGGAGGAACAGAAACTCAATCCCTTTCCAGGAAAAGAACAGCACCAGGCAAGTTCTGGAAAACGGAAAGGTTTGTCTTTTGTACCCTCTTCCCATTGCCTTTTCTGTTCTTTTCCTCTGGCTGCCTAGTATCCTTGACCTAAAGCCACCCAAGGCTTGCATGTTGCTTTTAGTTTCCCATGTAACCTCCCATTCAGTCCTTCCCTACCCACTCATAACATCATGCTTTACCCTGTTTTAAAACTCTTTAAATAATTACCATGTATTTCAGAATAAAATATAAATCTTAGTGTGGAATACGAAAAGGACTTCACAGTCTGACCACTGCCTCATCTGTTCTAGTTTCCTCTTTATCTTTCCCTCTACTCAAACAACTGAGCTACCTGTAGTTCCCCAAATATTCCATTCTCTCATTTGTCTTGATACTACTTTATGTGTTTTTTTTCTGTGACTAGGAACACTCTCTCCTCCCTCTTTAGCCATTACTAATTGAGTAACGAAAATAGACAAGTGGGTTATTATGGCCCACTTCTTTTATTCATTCAGCACCTACTTTATACCAGGCACTGCACTAAGCAATGTACCCTCACCAGATATTCAAGATTCCACTCTAGTAGATAGACCCATATAATATTGCTACTGGTTTTGAGTTTCCATCAACAGACTACAAAAGCCTTAAAGGCAGGGATGTATTTTTCAACTCTTAAACCTCAAGGAGTCTAGGGAAGAGTATACTATATAAATAAAAAGATCCCAAGCTATGTGCTCCAATTCCTTTGCAGATCTCAATTACGATTTAAGACATTAATTACAGTTGTCCTTCAGAATCTGGGGGCACTGGTTCCAGGATTCCTGTGGATACCAAAATCCACAATGCTCAAGTCCCTTATATAAAATGGCATAGTATTTGCATACAAACTACAGACATCCTGTCACATAATTTAATTCATCTCTGTATTACTTATAGTACCTAAGACAATGGCTACATATTACTTCATTTGCATAGATTCAATATAGTACGCTTGTGGCAAATTCAAGTTTTGCTTTTTGGAACTCTATAAATTCTTTTTTCCTTTTCTTTTTTGAGACAGGGTCTCACTTTGTCACCCAGGCTGAAGTGCAGTGGAGTGAACCTGGCTCAGTGGCATGATCTTGGCTCACTGCAATTTCTGCCTCCCAGGCTCAAGTGATCCTCCCATCTCAGCCTCCTGAGTAGCTGGGATGACAGGCACACACCACTATGTTTGGCTATTTTTTTTTTTTTTGGTAGAGATCAGGTTTCACTCTTTTACCCAGGCTGGCTCAAATTCCCGGGTTTAAGCCTTCCAAAGTGCTGGGATTACAGGTGAGCCATCACACCTGGCCCCTGAATATTTTCAATCAGTAGGTGGTTGAATCCACTGATGTGGAACCTATGAATATGGAGGGCCAACTGTATTTTAAATTAACATATGAGTAGCTGGTTGATAGTGTTCAATTCCTGGAGTTTTTTTTTTTTTTTTTTTTAAGGGTTACCAATTGGCTGGGTACAGTGGCTCACGCCTATAATCCTAGCACTTTGGGAGGCTGAGGCAGGCAGATCACCTGAGGTCAGAAGTTCGAGAACAGCCTGGCAAACATGGTAAAACCCTGTCTCTACTAAAAATACAAAAATTAGCTGGGCATGGCAGCGTCCGCCTGTAATCCTGGCTACTTGAGAGGCTGAGGCAGGAGAATCGCTTGTACCTAGAAGATGGAGGTTGTAATGAGCCAAGATTGCACCACTGCACTGCAGCCTGGGCAACAGAGGGAGACTCCATATGAAAAAGAAAAAAAAGGGTTACCAGTTAATTCAAATCACTACATCGAGGTTAACCTCTATATGGAAAATGAAGAGAGTTATTACACCAGAATCTAATCACTATAGCTTAACTTTAAGGTCTCTTCAGTCCTAAAATAATAATAATCTATGATTCTAGTTTTAAGATAAAACCTCTGCTTGATCAGATTTCAGAAAGTAGAAAAAAAAAGGGAAAAAAATTTCATGCAACAAGAAGCAAGTTTTTGGACAGAGCAATTACCATGGTGCATACTATCCCCGTCAAGAAGGCTGCTGCGAAGGTCATGTGTGGTGGCTCATACCTGTAATCCCACCACTTTGGAAGGCCAAGGCATGGAGAATTGCTTGAGCCCAGGAGTTGGAGATTAATCTGGGCAATACAGTGAGACCCCATCTCTACAAAAAATAAAAAAAGTAGCCAAGTGTGATGGTACACACCTGTAGTCCCAGCTACTTAGGGGGCTGAGGTGAGAGCATTGCTCAAGCCTGGGAAGTTGAGGCTGCAGTGAGCTGTGATTGCAGCAGTGCACTCCAGTCTGGATGACAGAGGAAGACTCTCTCAAAAACCAACAAACCAACAAAAGCAACAACAGAGAAGAAGGCTGCTGCCATTGCCAACTTCCAAAGCTATTCATACTTTTAATTGCTTTCTTATATACTCTAATTCTGAACCGAAACTCTCTGGAATAGTGTTACCCAACAGAACTATTAGTGATAACGGGAATGTTCTATATCTGTGCTGTCCAATAGGATTGCCACTAGCAACATGGAGCTACTCAGCAACTAAAATGTGACTACCATAATGGACAATGCAGCTCTTGTCCAGTATTTTGCACCCCATCCTCTGGCCCACCATGGTCTCTTTATGAGTAGTGAGTAAGACTGAAGAAGGATGGTCACTTTTACCTAAGCTCAATTCATCTGATTTAGTAATGAAACCTACAGTGATTAAGGTCAATTCCAAGTCAAGATTTATACCCAGTTTGGATTCTAGTTCCAAGTTCTTTCTACTCTACTCTGTCATGCTGCTCTTTAAGTTAGTGGCGCAACCTATGATTTAAAACTGCATAGTAGTTTCATAGGAAATTTATTATTGGCCCCTTTCAGGTTTTTGTTTGTTTTGGAGACAGGGTCTTGCTGTGTTGCCCAGGCTGGTCTTGAAATCTGGGGCTCAAGTGATCCTCTAGCCTCAGCTTCCCAACTAGCCTGGGACTCAGGCATGCACTCCCACACCCAGCTACTTTATTTTTTAACTGCAGCACCACAATATATAAATTAAAAATCAGGACAAGTTAACAAGGTTGACAGAGGAAAAACTGGAAAGCAGGATTCATTCATATTCTTTCCTCCTGAAAATGAAGATAAATTATTTTTAGGAGAGAAAAATGAAGATACATCTAAGGCTTACTGACCAATGACAGATTTTAAAAGATACTTATAAAGAGGGATAGGGAAGTATCTTTTGGTTTTTCCTTTCAAAAACAATTAAAAAATACAAATAAAAAATAAAAAATTCACTTAAAAATACTTCTTGTTATCATGCTGCATCTCAGTTTTTAGATTCTACACAATGGTAGCACCTTTGGAACGTGTTTTCTGTGTACATTTAAATGGAAACCAACTGCATTTCTACAAAGGTTACTATAAGAAAATCAGTAACTTTATGAAACTTGAGTTCTGATTTATTAATACTTAATAGTAAAAAATAAATGGAAGCACATATGCAACCTCTGTTCATCAACTCCCTCTTCAGTTGTCTAATCTGTATAATCCAGCTGCTAAAATTTTCATTTCGATAACTATGTATGTTTATTTCCAAACGTTCTTTTGACTCTTTTTACGATCTGCTTGGTCATTTTGATACTGTCTTCCTCATACTTTAATTCCTTATTTTAAGTGTTTAAATACATATACTTCCTAGATTTTTCCATAATTATATTATTTAAAGTATTAGGCAAGTAATCCTATTATTCCTTTGCTGAAAATCACTCAGGTCAGATAGTTTTGTATGTTTATAAATCTTAATGGTGAACTCATGTTAAGCAGGGCTTTATGAGACCCATGTGTTGACAATATGTCCCTCCTAAAGCAGTTCTGCATTTTCTTCTGCAGGAATCTTAGGTATTCATCCTCACCTTCTTAAACATTAACTTACTTGGCATAGGGATTTCTGAACTACACAGCTAGGGTAAATGTGGCTCCCAAATCTGTATGAGGGTAGACGTGTAGTTATAACTTCCTAAAGGTTTTCCTCCTCTGACCCAGAGTCCAATTGGACATACCTAAAATTCCCTACCATCCATCTGTGTTAGACAGTATTATTTTTCTAGTCTACCTTTTCAATAAAATTACAGTACTTTACAGGTTCCAGCTTCGTGTAGTGATTGTGCATGCATGCATGCATGCACACGCGTGAGCATGTGTATGTGTGTGTATTGCAGGGGGCGGGGGGCGGTGGTGAGGGGGTGGTTGTTTCAGATCTACCTACCCAAGTAGACAAGTAGAGCTGGCCCAAGATCTTTTCTTTTTTTTTTTTTTTTTTTTTTAAGACCAAGTCTCGCTCTGTCTCCCAGGCTGGAGTGCAGTGGTATAATCTTGGCTCACTGTAACCTCCACCTCCCGGGCTCAAGCGATTCCTGGGTCTCAGCTTCCAGAGTAGCTGGGACTACAGGCACCTGCCACCATGCCCAGCTAATTTTCTTTATTTTTAGTAGAGCATGGTTTTGCCATGTTGGCCAGGCTGGCCTTGAACTTCTGGGCTTATGTGATCCACCCACTTTGGCCTCCCAAAATGCTGGGATTACAGGCGTGAGCCACCATGTCCATCCAGCCTGCTTTTTGTTTTTGAGACAGGATCTTGCTTGTCACCCACGCTGGAGTGCAGTGGTGCAATCTTGGCTCACTGTAATCGCTGCCTCTCAGGTTCAAGCCATCCTCCCACTTCAGCAGGGACTACAGGCAGGCGCCACCAATTCTGGCTAATTTTTGTACTTACTTTAGTAGAGATGGGGTTTCATCATGTTGGCCAGTCTGATCTCAAACTTCTGACCTCAAGTCATCCGCCCACCTTGGCTTCCCAAAATACTGGGACTATGGATGTGAGCAGCCTGGCCCGGCCCAGGATCTTATATCCGTATAGCTATCTCCTGTCCCTGTGTAGATATCAAACTTCCAACTACTTAGTTACTGCAAGAAGCAACATATCCCAATCTCCAGGTTAGGTGAGGCTAAGCATCAGTTCAAGCTTTCTGTTCCCATTTTTAGGCTTTACCTTTTGAGCCCAAATATTCCTGCAATCTCACCTGGTATACACTAAAAGAGATGTTTGTTTTATTTTATCACATATTTGTGGCTGTTTGTAAAATTTTAGATAATGTAATCTTCCCTTCTGCTAGCAGAGGAAACTAGCACTATATATTTTTCTTTATACTTTTTAAATTTCTTTGTTTGTTTGAGATGCAGTCTCGCTCTGTTGCCCAGGCTCGAGTGCAGTGGCGCGATCTCAACTCACTGCAACCTCCGCCTCCCGGGTTCAAGCAATTCTACTGCCTCAGCCTCCTGAGTAGCTGGGATTACAGGCGCACGCCACCACACCTGGCTAATTTTTGTATTTTTAGTAGAGACAGGGTTTCACTATATTGGCCGGGTTGGTCTCGAACTCCTGACCTTGTGATCCACCTGCCTTGGCCTCCCAAAGTGCTGGGATTACAAGCATGAGCCACCGCGCCCAGCCTACTTTAAAATTTCTATAGCCAAATTATCAAAGTAGTATAACCCCTAAAACCAAAACAGAAGAATGATATAATTTAAGTATTACACATTACTTTTCTTCTGGCTAAGTAAGAACAAGTCCCTGGATCTCAACTGCATTTTTAAGTTTTTCTGTATCAAATATCTTAAAGGACTAACATGAAAATGTTCAAAGGACTAACTGAAAAAATTTAAAAATCACTGAAAAGGGTGACAAAATCATAAAAGTTATAGTCTTTTATTAATGATAATGTATACATTTTAACCTTAAAAATATTCTGATTATTCTTACCTCTGAATTAATAACTTTAATCAGGAAGAAAATGTGATACACTGTTTTCGTTAACAAAGAAAGTTGACGACACCTCTCAAGGTACACTTGTATAGATGGTTCTACTCTTTGTTGTAATTTACTCCAAAAGAGAGTAAGTTCCCTTAAAAAAAAAAGTTATAATAAGAAAAGTTGGAGCAGTAAGGTAATAATCATGGACCACATCAGTCCAGTCACTACATTTGAAATTAAAACTGGTTTTATATTCCAATCCTATATGCATGCTTAAGTTAAAATGCAAGAAAACAGATCCCAATTTTCTAAATACCAAGTAAAATCAGAATATGATTTATCATTTTATTAATTAATATTTTTCAGTCCCAGAGAAGCACTACCTTTTACTAGGAAAGCATCTAACCTTTTTTTTTTTTCTGAGACAGTCTCACTGTCACCCAGGCTGAAGTGCAGTGACGCAATCTCGGCTCACTGCAACCTTGCCTCCCGGGTTCAAGCAATTCTTGTGCCTCAGCCTCCTGAGTAGCTGGGATTACAGGCGCGCACTGCCATGCCTGGCTAATTTTTGTATTTTTAGTAGAGATGGGGTTTCACCATGTTGGCCAGGCTGGTCTCAAACTCCTGACCTCAGGTGATCTGCCCACCTCGGCCTCCCACAGTACTGGGATTACAGGCATGAGCCACTGTGCCCGGCCAGCATTTAACATTTAAACAAGTTTTACAGATGATAACTTTGAGCCACATGTGAACTTTATGTAATAAGAAAGCTCAAGATATGTGTGTGTACGTATATATGTGTGTGTGTATATATATTATATATATATAAAAAAATCAATGACATGATTTTTAAACAGCATTTCTCTTTTATCTTCTAACAAATTTAAAATTGACAATAAGGTTGTTATTATTAGATGAATATAACAACCAATGATGACAAAAAACCCAGAAGAAACCAATCTGTGCCACAGTAATTTCCCAGTTGATTTACTGGCTTTCCAGTTGATTTTCTGTCTGAACTCTGTACTACTACTTCTTTGCCCAACTCTGCCCTCACTACTGAGTCGTCAATCAACTCACAACTGCTTATCTTAAACAGTGTTTCTTCAACATAAACTTCTATGTTGCCCTTCAAGGGCTTATAATGGACTGCTTTTGCTTAGCATATGAAACTCAGCTTTTGATGCCTTTGTAAAAACCAACACAACACATTAATTTCTTAGTCATCACTGATTTTCATGCTAGTATAACTAGAAAACCTATTACACTTGTCCTGGATAAATACTTCTTATTTATTCTCCCTTCAGAATCTTTCTGCCTTTCACACCAAGCCTCTCTGTACAGCATATACTATTTTTCCTTCATAACGAGGCTCAATGCTCAGAAATCCTTTATAACCTTCAATCTTTATTGATTACACAACCATTGATTTACCTTGCCTGTTCTATTATTCATTTGTACGCTGTCATTTGGTAAATATTCTTAAATGTTGGAATTTTATAAACCAAATTTTCTTATGTGTTCCCATAATATCAACACAACACTGAAGACTAATAGTGTTGTTGACAGACCAGATAAATTGTCAGTGTTAGCTAAAGCTAATTTAAGGCAGCTGATCTTCAGTTTTTACGTTAACTGAAACCAACATCTCTGTTTCCTGTAGCCTCCCAAAGGATTACATATAACAAGCTATGCCCAAATGAAAATGTACCATAAAAAGAAATGTATTGCTTACATATCTAAAAAAATGTTATGGTGGCATTAGACAAAACAAGTCTTTCTTTCACTTTCTATCACTTAAAAATTTCCTGACCAAAGATAATTACTGGTATGCATGCTAAGGAATTGTGTGGCCTTTAATACACAAAGTTTTGAGTTGTAACAACTACTTGATAGTAAGTTTGCACAGCATGTAATATCTAAATATAAGCCTTTTGTCTTAAAAAGATTTTAAATTATGTTCCTAAGTTATATGAATTCTCACAGCCTATTTTGCATTCTTATTTAACAAATATTTCTTTAAAAAAAAAAAATCAACTCACCAAGCGCAGTACATATCTCCTTGCTGGAGCTGACGTGACAAAAATGCAGTACATAAGACAAGAGCGCTTTTTTCATCACCCTCAGATTCTAAGTTACAGATCATTTCCAGTGCATCTTTGCAATCAACTTCTGAAATCTAAAGAAAAAGCCAATAGAAATATGCCACAAAATGGTTTTATATTAGGATATAGAGCAATATACCTTTAGTTTTTCATTAAATATTTACAGAGAGTTTTTATGAATAAAATACCTACCATTAATTCATACACTATCAAGTCAGTTATAATTTGTCATTACTGGGACAAAGACTGTCTGCAGTTAAAAAAAAAAAAAAAAACAGAAACACCTTTCTTTATAGCCAGTAGAAATTTATATAGTAATTCTGAGAATATTAAGAAACACCGAAGAACCAACTATTTAAGAATTTACAAGCATTTATATGTAACTGATAACTATAAGCACTCTCTACCCATTAAATCAGATCTGATCATGAAAAAAAAATGCAATACTTTTATTTTTTCCCCTTTTATCCACTGATTTAAACAAGCATTAGAATCAACAGAGACACACAGAGAGGTACACTGGGTATAGACTAATAAACTACATATGTATTCATGAGGGAAAAATATAGTATGAAGCATTTTATGTAACTATACCACTTTTAAAATAAGCTCACCTCAATTTTCTATAAATCTCCACTATTTTTCTTTTCATATAAATTTACTCCATCTCAAAGCTTGCCAACAGTCATGCATGTGTACGTATAACCTAGACGAAGGCAACTTGCTTCATTTAATGATGCACTTACATCTATAATTTTTTTAAAAAAATTAAAATTTATACCTCATTACAATGATGTACTATATTTTAAAACGAACAGACTTTACCTGTGATTGCTACAAGCATCTGCTATAAGACAAGGGATCTGACAAACAGCAATCACAAATTACCAGTGTTCCACAGAATAGAAAGATTAATTCCAATATGGCACAACTGACAGATGGCAAAAAGAACTGAAGACAAAACAGACCATTAGCGCTCACATACTACAGAGGAGACTATGCCTCTCCTAGTTGATTTTCTCTCTTTCATAAAATATTGAGTAAGCAAAATGTGCATGTGTAAAATATAATGTGTTTAGGATTCAACAAGTATGTCAATGTGGAATGCGGGTAATCCTGAGGTCAATCTTTGATAATGAGGATAAACGCTGTGGGGCAATAGATTCACAGGTTCTATTTTACACATTAAATTGGGCCTTCTTAGAAAACACTAAGACAAGAAAAAAAAATCGTGTGTTCAACATAAATGACTACCTAAAGGAATTATGAAGTTAGTGGAAGAGTTAAGACTGAAATCTAGTCTTGTACTACCTGGTACAGTGTTGTTTCCACTACTCCTCTGTCTGCCTCTTTTTCAACAAATCTTTATAAACAACTTGATTTAAGAAAATAAAAAAAGACTGAAAGATATATATTTATAAAGTAAAGATTTAAAAATATCTACAATATGTTAAACACACTGTCAGACATTTTATGTATATTATTAATCATAACTTTCCCACTAGGTAGGTATTATCACTAACATTTTATATACAGATGGTCTGTGACTTATGATGGGGCTACATCCCAATATGCCCATCCTAAGTTGAAAATAAGTTGAAAGTGCATTTTTGACTTAAAATATTTTCAATTCAAAGTAAGTTTATCTAGATGTAACCCCATCATACGTCCAGAAACTTACTGAATGTGTATCACTTTCGCATCATTGTAGAGCTGAAAAATAGTAAGCTGAACCATCATAAATTGGGGGACCATCGGTATAATGAATGTGCTAGTTAAGTGGTTAAACCACAAATCCAATCATGTCTGGATGACATCAAAGATCCAAGCTCTGGCTGGACACAGTGGCTCACGCCTGTAATCCAAACACTTTGGAAGGCCAAGGTGGGTGGATCACCTGAGGTCAAGAGTTCAAGACCAGCCTGGCCAACATGGTGAAATCCCATCTCTACTAAAACGTACAAAAACTAGCTGGACATGGTGATGCATGCCTGTAGTCCCAGCTACTCGGGAGGCTGAGGTGGGAAAACCGCTTAAATCTGAGAGGTGGCAGCAGTGAGACAAAATCACACCACTGCATTCCAGCCTGGGTGACAGAGCAGGACTCGGTCTCAAAAAAAAAAAAAAAAAAAAAAAAAAATCCAAGCTCTTTCCACTTCATCACAATATATTTTATTCAAAATTACGTTAAACAATTACCCTGTCACACTCATGCAGACAAACTGCATTGCTTGCAGACAAACAGCTTGCCTGGTAGATGCCACTACTTTATTTTATTTATTTATTTATTTATGAGACGGAGTCTTGCTCTGTTGCTCAGGCTGGGGTGCAGTGGTGCAATCTCAGCTCACTGCAACCTCCGCCTCCCAGGTTCAAGCGACTCTCCTGCCTCAGCCTCCCGAGTAGCTGAGACTACAGGGGCATGCCACCACACCCGGCTAATGTTTTGTATTTTTAGTAGAGATGGGGTTTCACCGTGTTAACCAGGATGGTCTCGATCTCCTGACCTTGTGATCCACCCGCCTCGGCCTCCCAAAGTGCTGGGATTACAGGCATGAGCCACTGCGCCCAGCCAATGCTAATACTTCTTTTAAAGCAAGAATACCTAAGAGTTAAGTTCCTTGCTCAAAGTTATGCACTTAGTGGCAAAGTCAAGATGTCAACCTAAGTTCAGCTTCACAGTCTGTGCTCTTTCCAGAATTCCACCTGCACAGGCATACTAAGGCCATATATTCGTATGCTGCTAAATACGGATTTTTACTTGTTCAGGTTTAATAAAAATCCGTATTTCTTGAAAGTCTCATTTATTTTTAATCTTATCATTTTTGTTGTTCTTCTAAAACCTAAGCCACTCGTAGGCTGGGCCCGGTGGCTCACACCTGAAATGCCAGCCCTTTGGGAGGCCAAGGGGGTGGATCACTTGAGGTCAGGAGTTCGAGACCAGCCTGACCAACATAGTGAAACCTTGTCCCTACTAAAAATACAAAATTAGCCAGGCATGGTAGCAGGTGCCTGTAATCCCAGCTACTTGGAAGGCTGAGGCAGGAGAATTGCTTGAACCTGGGAAGTGGAGGTTGCAGCGAGCTGAGACGGTGCCACTGCACTCCAGGCTGGGCAAAAAGAGCAAAACTCTGTCTCAAGAAAAAATAAAAAATTAAAAAAAAAAAAATCAAATAAAAACTAAAACCTAAGCCACTCTTGCTGAGTGCTCATATGGTACCACATTTATCTATTATGTATAAGGCAAGAAATTTACTTCCCCAATGTTATTACTATCATTAGCTTACTTTTTTTTTTTTGAGATGGAGACTAGCTCAATCACCCAGGCTGGAGTGCAATGGTGCGATCTCGACTCACTGCAACCTCCACCTCCCAGGTTGAAGTGATTCTCATGCCTCAGCCTCCTGAGTAGCTGGGATTACAGGCTAGTGCCACTACGACTGGCTAATTTTTTTATTTTAGTAGAGACGGGGTTTCACCATGTTGCCCAGGCTGGTCTCAAACTCCTGACCTCAGGTGATACACCCACTTCGGTGTCCCAAAGTGCTGGGATTAAGGTGTGAGCCACTGCACCCGCCCAGCTTACTCTTAATATTTAAAAATATAAATTTGTGATTGCCTATGTGTATTTTTTCATATACATGCAACATACCAACTGAAACATCTGCTATATTCAGTAACACAGCAAACTTCATTTTTCATAGGCATACTAATGAAACAATTTTTACGGTGTACTTGGGATCCTTCATTTCTCTTATTTGCCACTAGATGGCTGTCTTGAAAAAATATGACATTAAATAGAATGTAGGAATAAGGAAGTCATATACAAAGTAGTAAATTACTAATTAAAATCATGAAAACTGAAACATAGCCACCAATGAACAAGATTTAAAAATCCAAAGAAGCAAAATTCAGAGATTACCAGTATATTACCTATATAGGGACTATTCTCTATTGCTCTGACAAATGAGCAAAAATTTAAATACCAGAAAATTTAGAACTCTTAATAAAATATTTAAAACCAATTAGAAGGATCTGTTTGCTAAAGATACATTATGCTGAATAAAGTCCCTTTGTAAAGCATAACAATTATTTCAAAGATGTAAATAATAATTTGTATGTTTTAAAATGGCTCTTTATGCCAACTATTCAAAAAATATAGAACACTATCAATATTTTATATGAATTTACGAAGTATACTTTTAAAAAGTATTGGCTGTAATCACATTTCAAAAACAGTTTCAGTTGGGTGGGGTGGCTCACGTGTGTAATCCTAGCACTTTGGGAGGCCAAGGCAGGAGGATTGCCTGAGCTCAGGAGTTTGAGACCAGCCTTAGCAACACAGTAAAACCCTGTCTCTACTAAAATACAAAAAATTAGCCAGGCATGGCGGCGTGCACCTGTAGTCCCAGCTACTTGGAAGGCTGAGGCAAAATTAATCGAACCCCGGAGGCAGAGGTTGCCATGAGCTGAGATCACACACTGCACTCCAGCCTGGGCAACAGAGCAAGCTTACTGTGTCTCCAAAAAACAAACAAACAAACAGTTTAAAAAATAATTGATTTGCTTATCAAAATAATATTGCTTTCCATATAGAAAATAAATGTTAAACCTGTCATAACTAAGAAAATATAAAATCAAGAGTTAATCAAAATTAACTCTTGGGCTAGCAAATATTTAAGACTAATAATCTCTAAGAAGATATTTCACATATTGTTTTTGGAAACATAAATTGCCATAATCTTTTCTGGAGGATAGTTTGAACCTATCAATTTAAAATGTGTTGATTCTTTGATCCAGCAATTTCACTTCCAGAAATTTACCCTACCAGTATACTCCCCACAAGGATACACAGATGTATGTAAAAAGCAACAATATAAGTAAGTGTCCACCAATCTGGTTAAAGATATTGCAAATCCATACTATGGAATTATGTAGCCATGAGAAAGAATAAGGTTGATCTATATAAAATGATATGGAAACATGTCCACAATAATAGAGGGAAAAGGGACTGGCAACCAGGGACTGGCAACCAGGGAGGGTGTATGCAATTTTAAGTATTAAAAATGCATGTATGTGCATAGAAGAATGTCAGAAAGATTATATATCAAATTTTAATCTTAATAATAATTACCTAGTGGAGTGTTAAATAGGGAAATGAGATAGCTACAGAGATCCAAGATAGAAAGTTTTAGTTTTTAAACTTCTATATTTAATGATAAAAAATAGAAATATTGGATCTAAACTAGACACAGCTAACTTTATTTTTTACTACTATACCAAGAATCCAGACCAAAGTTCATTCCTTCCAGAAAGGCCAGATAAACACTCATCTCTCCCAGACCCATTCCTCTGCCATCTACCAAGGCTAGCTGCTATTTCTTTTTTTTTTTAAGAAAACAACCTATGGGGTTATCAACTAGCTGCTATTTCTATCACACTGAAAGGGTCCTGGGAAACAGTCAATCCCTTGCCTCACTTGGACAAAGATTTCCTCAGAAAGATCACCACCAATCCAGGCCATTGCTGACTCCTAACAAAGTCTATTCCCACTATCCTCTAAGGAACACGTAAACAAAACCAAACCTCAAATACTTGTAAGAACCAGGCAAGTAACGTACATTAATGAAGTGGACAAAGAGAAGGGTGGGCAAGTGAGAGAGCACACGGTGCACACCTCTTCTAAAGGGGGCAATGTCTCTGGGTTGGGGACAATAAATCTTAACTCATCTCATATGGAACAATGAATAAGTTTCTAATGTGTTTATAACAGAAACATTAAACAGCAATCAACCTCTAAGCAAAAAGGACTTTTAACAAAGTAATATTGTTACTTTGTAACAAGGGACTTTTAACAAAGTAATGTTACTATATATGTGTAGTGCTATGTATGTGTAGACTTAACATCTATCTGTCCTATTCTGCACTATATGATCTAGTTTTTTTCCTGGGATAGAGTATATAGACCTTAGTGAACCCTGCTTATGAACATGAAAAGTCTTAATTCTACCTGCTTAACATGAGAAGTGGGGGGAGGGAAATAGTTCCATATGACATTAGAAGTACCCAGGGTCTTCACAGAGAATTTTCCTGATCATCTCCCAGAGTAGGCTGGACTGCTGTTACTCAACTCTGGATAATTAAACCAAGAAGGAACTTAGGCTCAGTATTGCAAGACTGGATTATTCAGAGAGCTAGAAATACAGATTTTTTTTTTTACTGGATTTTTACTTGAGACACAGATTCACAGTCTTCAACTTCAAAGCTAACCCAACAACTCTATGCTTAGATAGTCAGTTTCCTAATAGGAGATATGCCTCTTTAGTGAAGGGCCTATGCCTTATTCACCTTTAAATCCCACCTCCCTCTAATCCCCCCCAATGCTTATACAGAAAAAATCATTCACTTAATACAGATCTGTGGAAGGGGAAGGGAGGACAGATGAACCTTAAGGGCAGGGACTGAATTGATAATAAAAGTTTTCGTGGCACTGAAAAATATCTGAGATGCAGCAGCACAATAACTAATGATTTTTTTTTAAATGTTACAACACATGAAAAAGGTGATTTCAATAAATTTTAAATATCTGCAAATTAACTTATCTAGTTATTTTGAATAAGAAAATGTCAGTCTTCTATTTTGCTCTCATATATAACAGCAATTAAGAGGCCAATTACCTGTAATAAAATAAATAATAAAGAAAAAAATGTATAGACCAGTTGAAGTCCAAACTAATAGTGATATAGTATCCTAGGCTACAGACCATGTTCTACTCCATCTAGCCTACAAACTGTCTGACATTACTCTTCCCAGTATCCTCAATATCCTCACATAAGAAACCCAACAGGTTTATTTCTAATCCCTTGGTCCAAGCCTACCACTTGCCTTCCTACTTGTCTATTCTCAAGGAAAAAAAAAATCACACAATCATCATTACAAACCTCATGTGGCACTGAGCTTTCTGTATGAGGCTATTCTGCTTTGAGACTGATGACAATACCTCTCTAAGAAGATCACGCATGCTCTATTAGTTTACTTCTCTGTCTTGTATCTCAAATTTTCCCTTAACATATCCTTATGTTTCACCTACAATCCCTTTGTTTTCCTCTCTATTGCTCTGGAGTCAAAGGATATGTATATTAGAGATATAAGACACCTGTACACATTCAGTGCCCTCCGAACACTGATCAACCTACTATAGGTTTTCTTTAAAAAAAAAAAACTTTTTTTTTTTGTGACAGAGTCTCACACTGTCACCCAGGCTGGAGTGCAGCGGCATGATCTCGGCTCACTGCAACCCCCATCTCCAAGGTTCAAGCGATTCTCCTGCCTCAGCCTACCAAGTAGCTGGGATTACAGGTGCCTGCCACCATGGCCAGCTAATCTTTGGTATTTTTAGTAGAGAGGGGTGTTTCACTATGTTGGCCAGGCTGGTCTCAAACTCCTGACCTCGTGATCCGCCCTCCTTGGCCTCCCAAAGTGCTGGGATTACAGGCATGAGCCACAGCACCCAGCCAATCTACTATAGTTTTATCTAAATTCTTTAAATATACACACCCTGTTTCTTGATCAACACCTTCTAATTCTCCTACCCTGTTTCCAACTTCCTTTTGAAATTGTAAGTCCCTCAAAATGCAAAATTGCAAAATTCCCATTTGGATCATGATTCCATTCTCAGAATTTTGTAGTCATAAACTATACAAATATGTGAATACTATGCTTTATACCAAACTAGAAGTGAAAACACAATGTCTCAGAGAGAAAATGTTTTACATTAAAAAGGCAAATAAATACGTACTCAAAATGATATATAGCATAGATGTGCATATATATATTCTATATAGAATTTATACGACTTATCTCAAAGTATTTCCAGAGATAAGTCAGAAAAATTCTATAAAGTTACTTAAATTAGCCAGTTTAAAAGATGTGCAAGTATCTTGAAGTCAGACAAGATTGAAGTCCCAAAGCTGACAAATACAGATATTTTACTAAACTGTTAAGCCACCACTATCTTTCCCACAATTTAGCCAAAGCATTTAAAAGATGTATATTATTTAAAACAGGAACTAGGTGCAATCAGTTTACATATAATTCTAAAAGCTACTTAGAATCAAGTTGCCACCACTCAAGAACATACCAAAAATGTAAGACTGACAATGATCTCTTCACTATCTGAGAGAAAAGGAAATCAAAGACATTCTAATTAAAAATTAATTTCTCAACTTAAAAAATAATTACTAATGAAAGAAAACATACTCACCTCTTCGATTAACTTTTCATTTGGTGATGATGTACAAAGACAGACAAGGTAAGTTTGCTTAAAACTACCTTTTGTGCCAATCTCTGGATGGTCAGAACACAGCTTTGCTAGAGCAGTTGCTTGACTTAACTGATTTGTTTTGATTAGATGTTTAATTCTCATATCCAACAAGATGGGACCCTCAAAAGCTAAAAATTCATTCACTTTAAAAAACAAGACATAATAGATTATTAACATTTGGTAATAATTCATTTGCAATACAAACACTTATAAGAAATATTTTTTAAACACGGGAACTAAAATGCTTTTTTTCAATTTTCTATTATTGCTAGTAAGGCTATCACAAAAGACTTGACCTTATAAGCAAGAAGAGATTATATTGCTAACTTTTAAAAGTTAAGTACTTTTGGCCCTTACATAAGGGACCATTTAGAATGAGCTGAATAAACTTGTTGATGATGAAAATATTTCTGTGTTAAATGCTAATAGTCAATGTTATTAAAATTACACTAAATTTTTTTCCTATAGCAGTTATTCTTCAACACCAGCAGTTAGCATCCCTAAAATCTGTAATGCTAGGGCATTACAACCTTACATGATGAGTAACCACAAAAAGCTATTGGGACATTCCAGAAGAAGAGATTCAACTAATATTTTGTTCAATATTGATGGTATATTTTTCATTTTACAAAGCTGAAATCTAACTTTTAAAAATAGATGTTTTACAATGAATCAAAATATCTACAGAAAAATAAATAAGATGGGAGAAAAGTTTGCCAAAGGATAAAACTTCTGTGGGTTTTATGTCGTTATTTTTAAAACATCAATGAATAAACTCAAAACAGTCACTTATGCATAAAACATTTCTACTTTGTTCAAACCTCTGACTATCCCCTAGTGCTTGTTTGGTCATCTACAAATAAGAATTAATATTTTTATTTTTTGTATTTATGAAGGAGAATTTAAGTTTTAACAAGTGCAAATTTAAATTTTTCCCTAAGTGTTCTTTACCAGAATAGAAATCATGTTTAAAAATTTATTTGACAATGGCTAGCCTGAAACCTTGGGAAGGCTTTTAGTAATAACATTTAAAATGCTCCATGAATAAAACACAGTATCTTCTCTGCTTGTTAACAGACTGAAAGATACGTCTGGTAAGTAATTTGCAGGTTAGAATACAGAAAATGAGAGATGTTCTTTACTTCTTGTAATATCCTTTGTTTCCCTCTAGTACTTTCATTTTTAGATCTAACTGTACTCCACTATAGAAAAGATTCTTCTATAAAATGCTATGATCATGGCTCGTCAGTATTAAAACCATAAACATATAAGCAATAGAACACAAGATCTCAAATCTAATCCTTTTCTTGAAGTCTAGACCTTCTCACCTGCTACCCTCTATTCTTTACATTACCCTAAATCAAAAGGCATAAAGGGTAAGCACAGATAAATAAAGCATATGTTTCTGGTGCCTCTGACTACATGTCTTTATGAGATAAAGGGCATTACTTTTCTAATATTGCATTATCCTATTAGGACAATTATATTGCAGTTACAGTTTAGTTCACTGCCAAAGCAAAAGATTTTAAATATGAGATTAAAAAACAAAGTTATAATAAAGTTATTCCGGCTATAAAGAGCTTTAGTTTCCTAATTCAACAATTTTCTCCAAAGGAAACTCTAGAGATACAAAGTCTGGGAATTATTGCAAATATTCTCACAAAAAAGTCATAATCAACAGACTCTAAAAGATCATGGTGAAGAAATAACTTAAAGGTGGGAAGTATTTCACAAAACTGATGGTCCCAATCTCAAATAGGCCCTACATTCTCAAATAGCAGCATTTAAGTTAGAACGACAAATTGTGTAATTTCTGCATTAAATCAATGTAGAAAATATTAATATTGCAAATTTCAAAGCCATAGGCTTTTGTTTGTATCCTAATGATGGGAAACCACTGCCACACTTAGGGCAAAATGGATTTCAAAAATACACAGAATATTTGAGTAGAAGGAAATTTATAGATCATTTTGTCTGTTCCATCATTTGGCAGATGAGTAAACTGAGGCTCAGAGAAGGCAAGTGACTTCCTAGGGACATAAAGCCAGTTAATGACATAGCTAGGAGTAGAATGAATCTTCTGCCTTCTAGCTTTATACAGTGTGAGATAAGAAAAATAATTTTTTTTTTTTTTCTATTCGACTACTGGGTCTACTTCTCATTGGAATGGCACCTTACAGCAGTAAAAACCTGTGAAGTAGCATTAGCCTTTAAAGGAAGACAATTATATATTCTGAAGTTCATGATTCAAATGGATCAAAACTGGATTACACTCAAGTCCTATTGAAAGCTCACTTCTCTTCCTCTACTTCTTCACTACTTTTTTTTTCCCACTTCTCTGCATTTTTCTCTATTTCTCTGCAATCCAAGATGTTTTTCCTTATAATGTTACAATATTGCAACAAAGACTGTTTTCATGCTTCTCAGACTTATCTTTGAGTAGCTTAGATATATCAAATTTCACTCCCTAGCCTGCTTTTCCCACTAGCATCCCACAAAGTATAAAATATTTATAATTTAACTCATGTGTCACCTTTTTATGTTTTCTCTATATTCACAGACTTCAACAGAAAAGCAGGCTTTACTATATTTGGATCTATCAAGAGAGCTATGTGACATAGATAACACTACTTCACATGGCAATATAAATAAATGATATTTAGCCAATTTGATTAAAAATGTAAAAAAGTCTTCTTCCTATGTCACTTTTTTTTTTGAGACGGAGTCTCTCTCTGTCACCCAGGTTGGAGTGCAGTGGCGATATCTCGGCTCACTGCAAGCTCTGCCTCCCGGGTTCATGCCATTCTCCTGCCTCAGCCTCCCGAGTAGCTGAGACTACAGGCACCCGCCACCATGCCCGGCTAATTTTTTTGTACTTTTAGTAGAGACGGGGTTTCACTGTGTTCGCCAGGATAGTCTTGATATCCTGACCTCATGATCCGCCCGCCTCAGCCTCCCAAAGTGCTGGGATTACAGGCATGAGCCCCCACGCCTGGCCATGTCACTTTCATAATATTAAAAGGAAACTACTAATTCCTACATTAAAGATAATTAAATACAAAATATGAGTTGACTTTCTGTGATAAATAATTACACAAGAATTAATTGTGTACTATGTACCACAGGTTACACCAGGTCCTAGATTCCCCCTAAAGTGGGGTCAACTCATTTACTGGGTTCTTATTCTCATGCCCAGATTTGCACATGATTTCCTTTGCAGCATCTTTGAGAAGCTGTTTCAAAAGCATCTCAAACTCAGCATACAAAATCTCTACACCACATTATGTGTCATCTCCACATTTCCATCTATTCAGTTGTGCTGAAGGTAGAAACCTAGGAGTCTGCCTGAAAAATGCTCTCTCCTACCTCCTTTTCACCCAGACATCAATCTATCACCTAGTTGTGTCACTTCCAATGCCTAAATACTCAATTCCATTAACTCTTCTTCATCTCCACTTCCACATTGCTCCCCCAACCCAACCCAACCCAGCCCAGCCCAAATCACTAATCAGACTATTTCCTAGCAATCTGCTAGTCTTCTCCATCTACTCTTACCACCTCCATCACTTCACTAGAATCCAGGGTGCTTCTGGTATTACTTTAAAGCAC
This sequence comes from Pongo abelii, assembly GCF_028885655.2. Classification (NCBI taxonomy): domain Eukaryota; kingdom Metazoa; phylum Chordata; class Mammalia; order Primates; family Hominidae; genus Pongo; species Pongo abelii. The sequence continues at coordinate 87,962,527 of NC_071990.2, read as the reverse complement.
ACACTTGATTGTCTTCCCTGTTTAAAACCTTCTAGTGGCTTTCCCCTGCTTTCAAAGCAAGGATCACTTATCCTTTTTAAAAATACTTAATTTGTATTCTCTCTTAGAAATAATTCAGCAATTAGGCCAGACGCGGTGGCTCACACCTGTAATCCCAGCACTTTGGGAGGCCAAGGCAGGTGGATCACCTGAGGTCGAGAGTTCGAGACCAGCCTCACCAACATGGAGAAACCGTGTCTCTACTAAAAATACAAAATTAGCCGGGCGTGGAGGCGCATGCCTGTAATCCCAGCTACTCAGGAGGCTGAGGCAGGAGAATTGCTTGAACCCGGGAGGCGGAGGTTGCAGTGAGCCGAGATTGTGCCATTGCACTCCAGCTTGGGCAACAAGAGCAAAAACTCCGTCTCAAAAAAGAAAAGAAAGAAAGAAAGAAAGAAACAATTCAGCAATTAGGCAAGAAAAATAAAAGACATCGAGATCGAAAAGAAGTAAAATCATCTGTTAGCAGATGACATGATCTTGTATGTAGAAAGCCCTAAAGATCCCATTTAAAAACTACTGCAACTAATAAACAAATTTGGTAAAGTTGCAAGATATAAAAATCTACACATAAATATCAGTTGCATCTATACACTAACAATGAACAGTTCAAAAAGGAAATTAAGAAAATAATTCCATTTACAATTGCAACAAAAACAATAAAATAAGAATAAAGCTAACCAAGGAGGAGGCGAAAGACCTGTAGACTAAAGATTATAAAACATTGTTAAAAGAAATGAAATGCATAAATAATTGGAAAGGTATCTTGTGTTCATGGATGATGACTTAATATTATTAAGATATCCATATTAGGCAAAGCAATCTATAGACTTAACACAATCTCTATGAAAATCTCAATGGCATTTTTTTTTTTGCAGAAATAGAAAAATGCATCCTAAAATTCATATAGAATCTTTAAGCCAAAATAACTGACAAAGAACAACAAAGTTGAAGGTCTCACACTTCCTGACTCAAGATGTATTACAGAGCTCAAGTAATCAAACACTGATGATAGTGGCATAAAGACAGACATGTGGACCAATGCAATAGAAAAGAGTCCAGAAATAAACCCTATCATATATGGTCAAATGATCTTTGACAAGGGTGCCAAGGTGACTCAATGGGGAAAGAACAGTCTCTTCAACAAATGGTGCTGGAAAAATTAGATACCTAGATGCAAAAGAATTTAGCTGGACCCTATTCCTGCACCATATACAAACATTAACTCAAAACGGATTAAAGACTTAGATGAAAAATCCAAAATTACAGAACTCCTAGAAGAAACCATACAGAAAAGCTTTATGACAATGGACTGGCAATGATTTCTGGGCTATGACACCAAACGTGTCATAGGCAACAAAAGCAAAAATAAAACTACATCACACTTAAAAACTTTTGTGCAAAGGACACAATCAACAGAGTAAAAAGGCAACCTTTTCACCAGAGTTAAAAAGGCAACCTTTTCACCAGAGTGAAAAGGAATGAGAGAAAATATTTGCAAATCATATGTCTGATAAGGGATTAATATCAAGAATATATAAAGAGCTCCTTTAACTCAACAACAACAAAAAAATCCAATTAAAATATGGACTAATAACTTGAATAGATATTTCTCAAAAGATAACATACGAATGGCCAACAAGCATATGAAACATCACAAATCATCAGAGAACTGCAAATGCAAACCACAATGAGATATCACCTCATACCCAGTAGGATGACTACTACGAAAAAAACAGAAAACAAGTGTTGGTGAGGATGTGGATTAACTGGAACCTTCGTACAATACTGTTAGGACTGTAAAATGATGTACCCTCTATGGAAAACAGTACAGAAGTTCCTCAAAAAATTTAAAATATAGCTACCATACGATCCAGCTATCCCACTTCTGGTTATACCCAGAAGAACTGAAAGCAGGGTCTTGAAGAAGCGTTTGTATGCCCATGTTTATAGTAGCACTACTCACAATTACCAAGAGGTGGAAACAATCCAAATGTCCAACTATGACAGATAAATGAATAAACAAAATGTGGTATAAACATACAATGGAATATTATTCAGCATTAAAAAGGAAGGAAATCCTTTCACATGCTACCACACGGATGAATCTTGAGGACACTATGCTAAGTGAAATAAGTCAGTCATAAAAAGAAAAATATGGTATGATACTGTTTATATAAGGTATCTAAAGTACTCAGAATTATAGAAACAAAAAGTAGGGTAGTGGTTACAGGGGCTGAGGGGTAAGGGAAAAGGGGAGTTGTTGTTTAATGGGTATAGTTTTCACCCTGGGGTTCAAGATGGAAAAGTTCTGAAATATGTTTACAACAATGTGAATGTATTTGACATTACCAAACTTAAAAATAGTTAAGACGGTACATTTTATCTTGTGTGTGTTTTTTTTTTACCACAATTAAAAATATATTAAAAAAACACAATTCAGCATTGTTGGTCAAAAAAAAATCCAAATTAAGACATTTAATAAAACACAATGCTTCAAGTTCTAGAATATTGGTTGCTCAGAGAGTCTAATTTAATTGATATGAGGTAGGGCCCTGGCACTGGTCTATCTAAAACCTCTCCAGGTAATTCTAATTATAGCCAGGATTGAGACTACTGCTCATGGTAACTCCCAAATGACCAATTAGGGATAATCAACCTTGACCCCACCTCTTACCCTTTCCTGAAGAAAGATGTTACATTTTCAGGAAATATAATTAACTTTCAAAGATTAGAAAGTATTTCATATCATAGATGAACTTAGTATGCTACAATTTTTGCATAAAATAAGATTTAATTATGATTAGATTTAACTAAATTCTGACAGATTTTTCCATGTAACATTATAAAATATACCCATTAAGGCCAGGCATGGTGGCATACGTTTGTAATCCTAGCACTCTGGGAGGCCAAGGCAGGTGGATCACCTGAGGTCAGGAGTTTGAGACCAGCCTGGCCAACATAGTGAAACCCCGTCTCCACTAAAAATATAAAAAATTAGCTGGGCATGGTGGCGCATGCCTGTAGTCCTCGCTACTTGGGAGGCTAAGGGAGGAGAATTGCTTGAACCCAGGAGGCGGAGGTTGCAGTGAGGCAAGATCACACACTGCACTCCAGCTTGGGCGACAGAGGAAGACTCCGTCTCAGAAAAAAAAAAAAAAGTGTATATATATATACACACACTAAAAAATAATGTCCTTGTCTAGGAGGTTTAAGAAACCAAAGAGTGCGTTTAAAAATCCTTTTTAGTAAAACTGAAAACTTTGGGTCATATAATTAAATACTTATATTTAATTATAAAATAGTAGGGTATAATCTGCATGTAATCAGATCTGACCTCACCCTATTTACCTGGGCAACATTAGTTATCGCTAGCTCTCTCCTCCCATCGCCTCTCCCGCTAAAATATTATTGCATCTTAGGTATGCTAATATCTAGCAAACTAAGAGCAATTTTTCCATTTTCACTTTAAAATGCAAAGTTTATTACTAAAATAAGGGCTTATTTCCCACAAAACCATGAATGATTTATAAGTACCATGGAAAATCTTAAGCTTTAGAAATTTCCTTTGAAAACAAAAGAGTTCTGGGGGGAAAAAAGAGAACTGCAGTGCTGAAGATGCAAGAAAGGACTGGCAAGCTGACAAAAATGCAATTTATGCAATTGCAAATTAACCCAATATAGAAGTAGAGGGAAAGTGCCTAAAAAATTCAGTGTGACTATAATAGGGAGTTGTCTTAGAGCTTAGATTTTAAAATAATACATAAAAAGAAGGAAAAACAGGTTTAAGACCAAGGATGCACCATTGAGTGTCAGACACCTGGTGCTAACAACCTATGCAAAATGTTAATAAAAGTAAAACCCAAGATGACACCTAACTCACCAAAAATGCTGAGAACAATAAAACCGAGCATGGTGAGACCTTCTTGGGAAAGTCTGCTACTTGGGTTTGATTATGTACTATTTATGATAGCAGAGAAAAGTATATTTCTTCTACTCTTACTACTCTACTTCTTTGATAAGCTTAAGATTTAAGAGTAGAACAAACCATAGAATAAGTGAAAACAGATGGCAAAATGTAATTTTCGAAACAGGGCTGATGGTACTTCTTGCAAAATTGTAGAAACGGCAACAGATGTAATCCTGAATAAGTTTAAAAATTAATTATATTAAAAAAGATGGGTTGTGATTGTTCAGAAAAAGAAGTGAGACGAGTAAAAGCCAAGATGAATTCACTAAACATAAGTTACACTTTTCACAGAAATTCATCTCAAAATGGATCATATACCCATATGTAAAATGCGAAACTATAAAATTTCTAGAAAAGACCATAGAAAAATCTATATGGCTTTGGATTTGGCGATGAGATTTTAGATAAAATACCAAAAGCATGATCCATGGAAGAAAAAACTGGGAAGTTGGACTTCATGAAAATGTAAAACTTCATGCTCTGTAAGTTGCTCTTAAGAGAAAGGACAAGCCACAAGAGGATTCTTTCACAAGAGGGAAAGAAAAGATTTGCAAAACACATATCTGAAAAAGAACTTGTACCCAAAATATACAAAGAACTGTTAAAACTCAACAATAAGAAAACAAACAACCCAATTAAGAAATAGGCAAGAGATCTGAACAGATGCCTCACCCAAGATATACAGATGGCAAATATGCATATGAAAAGATGTTCAGAATCATTTGTCATTACAGAAATGCAAATTAAAATAACAATGTGATATCACTACATGCCTATTAGAATGGCTAAAATTCCAAAAACAGACAATACCAATTGCTGGTAAGGGTATGGGGCAAAAGGAATTATTCATTGCTGATGAGAATACAAAATGGTACAGGCACTTTAGAAGACAGTTTTTTTTTCAAAGCTAAACAGTCTTACCATATGACATAGCCACCATACTCCTACGTATTTTCACCCAACTGATCTGAAAACTGACATCCACACAAAAACCTGCATGCAAATGTTTATAACGGCTTTACTCAAATCACCAAAAACTGGCAGCACATACATCAAAAACTAGCATCCATTACATGGCTGTACCACAGTTTGTTTAGCCATTCACCTTTAACAGGTGAATGGATACTGTGGTACAGCCATATAATGGAATATTATTTAGTGATAAAAAGGAATGAGCTAATAGCTCATTGGTTTAACAGACATGTAAAGCCCTGGATGAATGTTAAATATACAATGCTATGTGAAAGAAGCTTGAATGAAAAGCTTTAATTACATGACATTCTGAAAAAGGCAAAACTATAGAGATGGCAGATAGATCAGTAGTTGTCAGGTGTTTGGGAGAAGGCTGGATAGGTGAAACACAGTTTTTTTTTTATTTTTTTTAGGGAGTGAAACTACTATGTATATTACTGTAATGGTGGACACACGACACTATTTTCATTTGTCAAAATCTATAAAACTAAACAACACAAAAGAGGGAATCTTAAGGTATGCAAATTGAAAAAAAGTTATTTAGGAGGTTCAGGAAGCCCAAGATGGAATACAGAATACAACAAAATAACTATATTACAAATGTATGAAAAGAACCTCACTGAAAGGAATGGAGAAATAAGGTGCTGACCTAAGTAACTTTGGAAATGAGTGGAGAATGTAAGAATAAAGTAAAAAAGAACTGTACAAAAGCACTGTACTGTAATTAATAAAGTTTTTTCCTATAGGGGTATACTAGGATTAAGTAAATGGATGGCCAGTGGTGGAAGAAGCTAGTCTGAAAGGCTACATACTGTATGATTCCAATTATATGACATTTTGTTGAAGTGGGAGGTCACAGACAAGCAAGGGAAGGAGGCTACAATGATCTTTGTGTTAATGAATTAGACTTGGAGACATCAGTAAGAATTCATATTTAGTTTAATATAGATCTTGGTTTCTAATACCATTCTCCAATAAAAGGGGCAAGTCCTCCCTAGAGAAATGGTTGATTCCAGGACTCAGGCAGGAAATACGCCAGATGAGCCTGGAGCATATTACGGTGCCAGAAAGCAAGGAAGTAATCACACAAAAAACAAAACCCATTGATGAGGGACACAAGAGTCAAAGGAAAGAGCTCTCATGCCAAAGCTGGAAGAAACTGAGCAACAAAATAAAGTAGTATCAGATTATGACCAAAGTATAAAATAAATATATATAAGGCCATACTAATATAAATGACTGATGGAAAAAATAAATAGGGAGGAGACAAATCTCCTGTGTAGAATTCCAGATAACATGTAGATACTGCTTCCTCAAGGAGGTGGAGCATAACTTCCCACTTCAAGTATGGGCTGCACACAGTAATTTCATTCTAAAGAATGTAGCATGGAAAGAGAGAAAAGAGTAACTTCACAGTGGAGAAACCTGACACATGCTGCCACAGCTAGGTGGTCTAGGTTCACACCAACAGTGATAAGTCGGCTGGGTGTAGTGGCTCATGCCTGTAATCCCAGTATTTTGGGAGGCCGAGGCAGGTGGATCACTTGAGGTCAGGGACTCAAGACCAGCTTGGCCAACAAGGTAAAACCCCATCTCTACCAAAACATACAAAGAAGTTTAGCCAGGCATGGTGGCACATGCCTGCGGTCCCAGCTACTCGGGAGGCCGAGGTGGGAGAATCGCTTGAACCCAGGAGTTGGAGGTTGCAGTGAGCTGGGATTGTGCCACTGCACTCCAGCCTGAGTGATGGAGTGAGACCCTTTCTCAAAAAACAAACAAACAAAAAAAACCCCAAAAAACCTCAAAACAGTGATAAGTCATGTTGACAATAGATACCCTTTATATAATGTGATGGCAATGGTACTTTACCTTTCTGGTCTTCCTCCTCAAAACCCATAACCCCAGTCTAATCATGAGAACAACATCAGACAAATCTCAATTGAGGGACACTCTACAAAATACCTGACCAGTACTCCTCAAAACTGTCAAGGTCATCAAAAACAAGGAAAGTCTGAAAAACTGTCACAGCCAAGAGGAGCCTAAGGAGACATGACGACTAAATGTAATGTGGTATCCTGGATGGAATCCTGGAATAGAAAAAGGACATTAGGTAAAAACTAAGGAAATGTGAATAAAGTATGGATTAATTAATAACAAAGTATAAATATTAATTTATTAATTGTGACAAATGTACCAAACTAATGTAAGATATTAATGAGAGTGAAAACTGGGTGCAGGGTATATGGAAACTTCACAATTTTTCTATAAATTTAAAACTATTCTAAAATAAAAAATTTTATGTAAAAAATAAATTAGATCAGACTAACCTCAGTATTGAATAATCTTACGTAAAAGAACTTTAGCCAAACATTTGTCAAAAACAAGGAAAGTCTGAAAAACTGTCACAGCCAGTTTTTCACAGCCACAAACACTTGTTATGGTCTTTCACCAAATCCTTTAGACAGAAAAGGAGAACCATGGGCCAGCATTATGGGAAAATAGGTATATTTGATAAAACAATAATAATCAACAGATATGGATGTAAGAACTAAAGGCAAGCAGAAAGATTTTTTTAAGTATCCCAGAAGCTTGATTTCTGGACATGATCTTTTTATGGTTATGATGAAGAACCTGGATGCCAATATGGTATATGAAAATGAAGTCTGCAAAATGAGAGGAAATGGGGAAGGACAAAATCCTTGAATAACAAAATCAGAATTAAAAAGAATCTTGACAAGTTGGGGAGACAGAATGGATCTAATATGGTAAAATTACACAGGAAGAAAAAGGTAATACACTTGTACACCAAAAGAAAAAGTATACAAACGTAGATTGAGAAGACATCATTAAAAGTTAGCATTTATTTTTTAAAAATTTTAAACGATTTTAGTAACCTCATTGAGTTGTGAGAATTACATGGCTGCCCAAAAACGTAATGTCATCTTACATTACACTAACTTAAGTATAAATTGTTAGCATGAAGAGAAAGAGGATATCTCTGACCTCAAAACTGGCCAGATCATATTTACAGTACAGATGAAGTGCTGAGATTTACATATTTAAGAGAACTACAAAAACATAAAATGCACTCAAAAAAGAGGAATCACGATTGTAGATTTATAATCACGCCACATCAAGGTTTTTAGTCTACAAAAGAAGACTTCCATAAATATATACACCTGCTATATATCCACAAAAATTAAAAATTAAAGAAAAGAAAAGAAGACCAAGTGTAGACATGATGGCAATCTTTAAAAATCTCAATTGCTACCAAATGAAAGAGAGATTTATACTTTACTATGGCTTTAGAGGCAGCACCAGGTCCAAAAGATGGAAACTCCAAAAATTAGTTTTCACAATTTTCACAATGAAGATTTTCTAATCACAGGCTAAGAATAGACTGAACTACATAAGTACCATACTCTAGAAGTGTTTGTGCAAAAGCTAATTTATCAGTGATGTTTTAGAGGGGAATTAAAATTGAGTAACAAATAATTGAATATTAAGTACCTTTCCAATCCCAAGATTATGACTAAAGGGAGGCATAAGTAATATTTAAGTATGCCTAAAGTTCCTTTGATATTCAAAACCATGTACTTGACTTGTATTGGTTTAGTTATTAGAGCTACCTCCCTCTAGGATACTCAAATGTTGAAGTGAAACCAGTATCTTTGAGTCCTGTCCACCCTTACTCTCCCAAATCAAAGAGTATTTCTCGGTTGAGCTGGGCTCTAGTAGGTCCAAAATCAGTCAATTGAAAAAAATAAACTAAAATAACTCAGAATTAATCAGATTATTCACTGTTCAAATACTACATCAAAACTTCAAAGGCTTCACTATAAACAAACGAATGAGTATAACCTATAGAGGTATACTCATTTTCTGGGCTCTTATTCTTCTCTTCAAACTTGCTGCAGGCTAGATTATGGCTGCAAATCTCTCAATCATGTAACATCTCTCCGGTTGTTTCATGAGCTGTATTGTTATTAGTTTGGCTACCTACAATCCATCTAATTTGCAGAAAACTCCTCCTGGCTGCATAGTCCTAATTATTCCAGTGGCTATGACAGATGAAGGTCAAGAAATAAAGCAGCACAGAGATGGGTAGAGACATTGGTTAACAGATACAATGTTAGGTACATTCAAACAAGTAAAGCAGCACATTATCTTTTCAAATAAAGTTGAAATCTCTGTTAGGATAAAGGTTCCTTTTTCCTGCTTTAGCATAATATGTGAATTTGGCAAAATGCTGTTCAGAAACTGACAATGGGAAAAGGAGTTACTCCTTTATTTAGAGTAGGTGCAACTCTATTTTATTAGACTAGATGCAACAGGGCATAATAGGGAGAGGCTGAGGTCTGATTTTTAATTTCTGGCTCTGCCTCTCATCACTGGTAATGTGGTATGAAAAAAATACTCATCTTTCTGAGCCTCTATTTTCTCATCTGAAAAATAGGGACAATAAGGATCCTATCTTTTTCAAAGTATTCACTGTGATGGTTAAATAAAACCATGCATATAAAAGCACTTTCCAAACTGTGAGGAACTTGTAATTTGATATTATTACTAATATATCACATCTAATATTTCTAAAAGCTGAGAAGATCAGAAAGTATAATTTGGTGCTAGAAGTAAAGCATACTGGTATTAATCTATGGGGAATAAAGTTAATATGGCAAGGCAAAAAAAAAAATCTAAGATTCTCAACTTTTAAATTTATTGTTAGGCTGGGTGTGGTCAGTCACGCCTGTAATCCTAACACTGTGAAAGGCTGAGGTGGGAGGATGGCTTGAGCCCAGGAGTTCGAGACCAGCCTGGGTAACACAGGGAGACTCTGTCTCTACAAAAAATAAAAATACAAAAATTAGCTGAGTGTGGTGGCATGTGTCTGCAGTCCCAGCTACTCAGGAGGCTGAGAGGATCACTTGAGTCTGGAAGTGAGGCTGCGGTGAGCCATGATCGCACCACTGCACTCTAGCCTGGGCCACAGAGCAAGACTCTGTCTCAATAAATAAGTAAATAAATAAATAAATAACTATTATTATTTTAAGTAATGAAAGGATCTCCTTCCAAGGTCTCGAGAACACTGTAGCTAATTGTTGGATATCCATGAAGGTAGAGGATACTAAAAATAAACCTCTTGTGAAAACTAAGAAACAAGTACACTGCTAGAATGATCAAGAAAGCATGGAGAAAATGGTGAAGACAGAAATCAAGTAGGAATAACCAACCTAAAGAGAAGTTTGAAGATTGGCTGGGAAGGCTTTGGGTAAATATCAAAGTACCAGAAGAGCTCACAAGCAATAGACTTAACACTCCCTTCTCATGGCCTTCAAAACTTGCTATCATATAGCAAAATTTCCTAGAATTTGCCACTGATCAACAAGAAAAGCAGCAATAAACGACGGAAGAAGCTTACAGTGGTAAATACATGCTTTTCCATTAGATATATTACAATTTTTTTTAAAAATTTACTTCTTCAGTTAAATACCTTGGGAAAGGTTAGGGTGATATTTGGGCACATTTTCCTAAATAATCTCAAGAAAAGTATCTAGAAGACAACTGTACTTTTCTTCGGGGTCTATATAAATTTTAAACTCTAAAAAACATTAAGTGTTATACATATAAGTAATTTAGCCATCTACTTTCAATAGGATACCAGGCTGAGCTCATATAAGAAAAACGCAGGGGATACAATAAGACTGAACAATAAACTGAGAAAGCATTTTAATCTTAGAGACAAAAGACTTAAAGAGTTCTAGCACTGACTTCTTATTTTATTTTGAGGAAGAGCATTTCAGCATCCTATTTCTGTTTCTCCCAACTATCAAATACATTATCAAATATGAACTGGATTGCCACCTGTCAGAAGTTACAGAAGGAATTCCTCTGTTAAAAAGATGTTGGGAAAAAATTCTAGTTTACCTGTTAATCTACGATTCTATAATCATATAAATTCATCTTCCCCAAAATAAAATAAAGGCACAGGGCCTCAAGCGCACCTCAGAAGATATTTAATTAAATGGTCCTTCTTTGGAATATCTTGAGATAAATTATATCAAAACAACTTTAACACTTATTTTTTCTAGTCTAATTATGCTTTTTTTCTCTCTCTCTTGAAAATTTACCTTTATCCTTATCCAATGGTTCCTGGGAAAGAATAGTGCACAGTACCGGGTTTTTCCACACCCCAGTCTCTTGAGCTAGAGTAGCTAAAAAATGCAATTCACAGCTGCCATTCTCCATCAGCTTTTCATGAGCTACCTATAAATATTAAATAAACATCCAAAGCATTACAACAGATTTTTAAAAGCAAGCTTATCAGGCTTTAAATATAATACTAAACTTCTGAAAAGACTTTCATCTTAAAAATTTCACATCACATTACAAAGTACTCAGTTCCTTTACTTCTAATATTTAAAGATGAATTTCAAGGATAAGAAATAAATCATTTACAAATCTTAAATAAATATAATGTATTTACAGAAGTAAGTCTGTATTTTTTCTTCCCCAAAATCTAAGCCAGGAGTAAAGTTATTCCTCAAGGAAGCAATCAGAATATCCATATGCATAAAAGACCTTACACATTTTATATCCTCTGTGTTTAAAAAAGTTTTCCCCCGAATCTACCATTAATAAAAAGATTTCATAACGAACTAAGTGACAACTTATGCATATTCCAATAAAAGGGAATTACGAAAAGAAAATAACTAAATGCATGATTTTTTCATTTATTCATTGTATAGTTCTGGCAATTTCACATTAAAGCTGATGATGAACCTTGCCTGCAAGTTGTTTCCAAGTGTTCATGAAATGGGCATAGTCTTCAGTCCACAAAAGACCAACAGTTTTTATTCAATTCAGAAACTGTTTATTGAGAATTTCTACGAACAAAGTTCTACAGAAGAGCAACTAGTCCCTGACTTTATGGGGCTTATCCTCTAGTGGGGTAAAGAAATGTTTAAATAGTTAAAACACAGGGAAAATAAATGCTATTAAACAGGCATAAACTAACCTTGAGGAAGCTCAGAAATGGGAGCAAAGTGTTGGAGAAACTCTTAAAGCTGCATGCTATGTTCAAACAAAAAGTCTAATCCTCAAAGCCATCCAAATATTCCCATTCCAACAAAGTTCAGGTGCTTTACTAAGTTTTCTTTAAGTAACTGAATGTAGAGGGATGTAAAGAGTTACTTCCTTCATAATCCATCTAAAAAGGTATTAACTAGTCCTTTTGTTTCAAAAAGGAAAGTGTAACATTTTATCTTACGTTGGCAAACAAAATCAGTAGCATTTGGAATTCTGGTTATGCATATTAATTCTGTGGTAGGGTGTATCTGAATGGCAAGCAATAGGAAGTTTTAAAATAATTTACCTAAAAATACTTTTTGGAAAAAAAACCTAAGATACAAGTTACGGATATCTGAAGTAGAATATGCATGATCAAAAAATTAGTTGCAATGTGACAAACAGGACAAGACACTTTCATTTCAACAAACAGTTATTAAGCATCTGTTATGTGTAAGACATTATGCAGAATCCTACAATGTTAAATAAGATACGAATTCCAGCTTCAAGGGCCTGTTGCACTTGATGTAGATTTTAATGTTTAATATTAAAACAGGAAAGTTTATTTCTCTGCCTAACTACAGCTTATTTTACATGCTTCTAAAATTTAAGGCTATACCTCTTTAATATATTTCTTACAGAAAATCTTAAGGCCTAAAGATATTTTAAGAACTCTGGATAGAGAAATGGAGAGAAAGAACTATAGCTTTGAAACTAGCTGGCAGGAGCATTCTTTTTAACTAATCAATTAATCAAAATTTAGTTGAAGCCATAATACATCCAGCTCTAGTGCTTGAAACAAAATTTAACATTCTTGAAAAAACTTCAAGACAACTAACTGCTAAATTGTGTAGTACCTCATATAAGCAGAATAACAACACTAAATAAAATAGACAAAGCATGTGTTTTCAGACAGAAGAAAAGGCATGGGCTTTGGAACAAAGAATCTTAGTTCGAATAACTACTATGTGATATTAGCTAGACAAGTTTGGGCATATAATTATTTTGGAGTATGAGCCTCAGTTTCCTCACCTTTAAAATGGGGAAAATATACCTATCCACACAAATTTTCATGAGGATTAAATGATATATGTGAAATTCTTATAAAGCACATTGAAGATTTTCAGAAACCAGTTTAACTGTTTCTAAATCCAAATGAGGGCACTTTCTTTTGTGTTCCCTTGCTGCTCTTACAAAGTCCCAATTATCTGATCATAAAGATTATTCAATCTATCTAAACGTATATATACATTTAGCAAACATTTGTTGAGATCTACTATATGTAAGACACTAGTGTCAATAAGATCAGTAATTAATGTCTGTCATTATTGAGATGTCTTAAAGCTTAACTGAATAAATTTTTTAAGAGTAAGGAAAACTGACTTAAGATATACCTGTATTAAATCTAAAGATAAAGATTCTCACCTGCACCAGTGTCTGAAATTGTTCCCACTGTTTATCTGATAACTCAACAGGCAGACACAGTAAAAGTTCAACACAGCTTCTAAAAAACAAAAAGTTGGTAAGGAGAGGAATAATTATTAAAATTCAAAGGAAATTATAAAACCAGTAATTCTAGTATCATAAGCAGACTCCCCATAACTAATCTATTTAAAATTAAACTATAAGACTTGAGATTTAATGTGTGTGTGCATGTGTGTGTGTGTGTATTTTTAAAGCTAAATCTAGTTTATTTACTCAAAGGTCTACTCACAATGCCAAGCGTTCCAGAACCAAGGCTACATTTTCACATTCAGAGGTAAGATAAGGTCGGGCTTTAACATAACTTTGGATAGCCACTGTGTATACCTCCAATAAAGGTAAAGGATCTTCTGAAGTTTTCCATTTCTCTGCATATTCTAGGAGTGTCTGTTTTGGAAGGAATAATAAAAAGTATTCAAAATGTAAATCAAAATATACATTGACTCATCAGCTGTTTTTTCCTGAAAAATTTTGAAAAATACAAATTTTTATTTATAAAAACAAAAAGTAGTTTACATTGATTAAAATATTAAATGAAATAAAGTCATAGTCTTATTTTTGGCAGCTCTCTGTAGGAGAAAAGATTAGTATTAATTCATCCAGCAACAGCATCATTTCATCAAGGCTAGTTTTAAATAGTGCAAGAGTTACCTCCTCTATTCCCTAGTAAGTTTTAAAAGTTATTTTAAAAAGACACCTGGGCAAGTAATACTTGAGCAGGCATGCAGTGAAGAATTTGAAATAATATCTGTTTTCTATTTCTCGTAGAAGCAGCAGAAAATTCAATATTGAACAACAAAATGAATCACGTATGGTCAGCAAAGACATGTCCTTTTTCAGTCCATAAAAAAAAACAGTACATACAAATTAATAATTTTTTGACAAGCACTAGCAATTAAAAAGTCATCCAAAGACTTTCAACATATAAAAATCAACATTAAAGATATTAAAAAATTATTATAAGGTTAAGTAATTTTTGTAATAGTTTTTTAATTAAAAATATTTCTCATCTTTCAATTAAGTAAATATTTTAAATTTACCTCATCAGAATTACTTTAAAAGATGCTATTTATCTTACTGAATAAGAGATGGGAGATAATGGAAAGATAAGTTATACAGAAACATACATGTTAAGACTCTTACCTAAAAGGTTCTATATAGTTATGCTAAATGAAGAGAGATTCTAATTAAATGTTTTTATAACACAGAAGACTGCCACAATTGGTCCTCTCCACACTTCAGGGTTTAAGACTCATTTAATCAAACATAGGAAAATTCAGGTGTCTTTTCCTAGAAAACAGGGTATTGAAGGAAAAAAAAATTTCCTGAGGGCTTGTATCCTCTGGCATACAGAAGCACTTTTAAAAACTGGAGGGAGGGAAGGGGTGGGGGGATTGTATTCTACTACCAAAGCATTTACTACCTTGTCCTCTCTACTAACTTCCAACTAACAGAATTAGTAAGTGATTAGACGAAAGCAATAGAAAAAGTAAGCTGGTAAACTAAAGGGCAACAAAATAACTACTCACCTACTGAGTAGCCATATATTCACAGATCTTGGCTCTCAACTAATCCTTTCCTTTCCTTTCCCCCTAAGAAGTGAGGGCAAATACTGATTGCTAGAGACAGAAAGGACACAAAACCTGCAGCCACAGTGCAGGATGTAGGATGGGGTGTCGGGGGATACTCAACTAGGTCCAAAACCAACTCCACAGCAAAATTTCTCAGTAAAGTTGAAGTGGAAAAACTTGTTTCTCAGATATCCAGGAAAAAACACCGCAATCTTTCCCAGATGAACCCTGAAACAAATTTGCTCTCATCCACCCTTTCACCTCACCTCACAATCCCATTATATCCCAAACCTTCATGGTACAAAATAGATTCTACGTGAGGATAAAAACAACCAGAGATAAGTTCCCTAGCTCAATCCACATGAAACCCAAAGGTAAAGCTATTCCTGATCTTTGAAGTTCCAAGCAGGGATAGAGATGCTGGGAAAGAGGGGAATCCATGTTTCTGTACCCTCTTGG
Source organism: Pongo abelii (assembly GCF_028885655.2). Lineage (NCBI taxonomy): Eukaryota > Metazoa > Chordata > Mammalia > Primates > Hominidae > Pongo > Pongo abelii. The sequence goes on along the minus strand of NC_071990.2, from coordinate 87,946,969 downwards.
CATTGTTAAATGTAATGATGAACAAATGACATTGTAGCTGGTCAACATGGAACATGAGATGAAGCTGCCTACATTATACCCAAGATGATTCAGCTTCGATGTAAACACAGAAATTAAAGCCTTTTATTTGCCTAATCATGTCACTATTATACATATAATCCCAATCCAGAGACTCACTTTTGCAGGTGTTGGGGCTCAGAAACTGATACCCCAAACTGTGGCCCTTTGACATGCTGAAGAAGAAGCCTCAGAGTCTCTCTGACCTTCTCCTGTTTCTTCCCATCTCTTGATCCTCTTTCTCCCAAAATACAGTATGAAGTTGTTCTGTGAAGTTTCCTTATCTGTCTAAAGTCCAGGCCCACCAAAGAAGAAGAAAATTACCTTTGATCCTGTTAAATATAGTGAACCCCAAGTTTCTCTTCTAAGAATCAGTATGTCAGTATGTTCAGCTCTCTTATTCTTTGATTCTCCATTTTAAAGTTTAACTTCCTGGTTCTCTTCACCCCCTTGCTTCTAAGTTTCAGTAAACAACTTTCCCGCCAGTCCTAATCAGTAGTTCACATCTGTTCCCTGGTCACCTGGTCCATCCTGACTCATCCCGGTCACCTGCTTTACCTGAGTCACCCCTGGTCACCTACTCTGACCTAAGTCACCTTTAGTTACCTGTTTCTAACCATCCTTCCCGCCAAACTACTCACCCTACCATTCTGGCTCATACACCCTGCTCTTTTTAAAATAGCCAGTTGGAATTAGCTTAGACTGTGCGGGCCAACCCTAGCCAATATGGGAACGACACAGCAGTAGGGGCTACCTGTGTCAGGAACAAGACCTCCCCTGTCCAGGTGTGGTCCCACCATTGTTCCATCTGCAAGGAGCACCCTTTCTGCAGAAAGTAAAAATTGCCTGTGAAAATTAAATTTATATTTGAGTGCTGTTTCTTTGTGGCACCGGGAATAAGCATTTCTAACAGTCCCCTCCCTGAGTTTTCATTAACTGAACTCATAGGGCAGGAAGACAGAAGTCTGTCAACACATCTAGCCAGACTTTTGTCACAAACCACTGAATGCTTAGCAGGCTCAACAGACTTTGTCCCAGGCCACTGTATGTTCAAGTCCATTGAATTCCCCTAAAAATAATTTACAACCCTCCTCTAAAATCATCCACATTTCCCTACCTCCCTTTCATTAATAAATTTGTAGGCCATTTCTCCTATTAATCTGCTGTTTGTCAGTTGATTTTCAGTGAACCTTCAGAGGATGAAGGGGAAGTTTTCTTTTGACCCCTACACAGGAGAATTCTTAACTTTCTTCTAAATAGCCCTCAAATAAAGAAGAACTTATATTTCTTATGGATCTGAAATGGTTATACTCTCCAATCTTTTGACCAGCTAGATCATTCAGAGGACAATGACAGAGAACTATGGACTGCTAGAAATGAAAACATTCTCTTGCATGGTGATTTTGATTAGAGCAATTAAAACCTGGGATTAGTTCCTGGTTGAACCAACATGAACTAGGAAAGACTATACAAGAAAATTTGGAATTCAATGATGCAACCATTCAATCAAAAGGGATGTTAAGATTCATGATCAGTCTTTGAATTCAGACTGTGCCACTGGCAGGCATACAAGTATGGTATAATAAAAATAACTGGTCTTTGTCCTAGGTTCCTAGCACAGAGCTCCTGAAACCCTTGAAATCTACATAAGTGTCTTTTTCATGTTAATGAGATAACATTAGGCTGAGGAGCTTCTAGATAGCAATAAAATAGGGACTGGTCACTACAAAGACCATGCCATGATTAGAGAGATGGAACTTGTAGCCCCACCCCCCAGTCTTGCAGGAGGTAAAGGGGCACAGAGATTGAACCCAATCGCCAATGGCCAATGATTTGATCAATCATGCCTATGTACTCCACAAGACCTCCTAAACAACAGTAGTCTAAGAGCTTCTGAGTTGGAAAACACATCCATGTGCTGGGAAGGTGGCACATCCCAACTCCACAGAGACAGGCTCTGGTGCTTAGAATCCTTTCAGATCTCACCCTAGGTACTTCTTCATCTGGCTGTTCATTTGTATCCTTTATAATACCTTGTAATAGTAAGTATAGCATTTTCCTGAGTTCTGTGAATTATTCTAGCAAATTACTGACCCTGAGGAGAGGGTTGTGAGAACCCCTAATGTTGTAGCCAAGTTGGACAGACTTGGGGACCTGGTACTCGCGACTGGCATCTGACCAAAGTCCTACACTTTTTTCCCCATTAAACCAATGGTTTTTGTTCCCACACCCCTTCAAGAATGAATGAATGTCTATACACATATATATTTATACACATATGAACAGACAAAGATAAAAGTCACTGTAATCTGGTTTGAAGATGAGTTGGGGGGAGATGGCACAGAGGGGAAAAGACAAGGAACGAAACCTAAACGTCTTCCTGCAACGCACCATATTGCTTCCATTAATGAGTAACCTGTAAGAAAAATATGGTAAGAAAATTTAAAACTGTTTTTTGATGAATGACTGATGGAACTAGGGATGCTTAATCTGGATACTAAATAATATTTACTGAATATTTACCATGTGCTAGGCATTGTTCTAAGAGCTTTACATGTACTACCTATTCAGTAATTAGGTAAATTATAGTAATATGCTTATATTAAAAATTAACAAACCAGAAGTAATGAAATAACAAGCCATAAGATCACAGAGCTAGGAAAAGGCAGAGAAGGGATTCAAATCCTCATAGTCTGACTTCAGAGTGTTCATTCTTAACTACTATGTGATACATTTCTGGAGAAATAAAAATTGACTTATAAATCCAATTTTCAAAATTTGGATTAAATTTTACATTAAATTGGCCAAATTCACAAATCTAGAGGCTTGTCACTTAAGAGTGGAGTTAATTTTATTCTGTGTGTCTCACAGGTCATACCAGGACCACTAGGTTGAAGTTTAAAAGAGACACTTTCCTGTTTCCTATAAGACAAAACTACCAAACCATTAGAGTAAACCAAAAACAGAACAAGTTGGCCTCCTGAGACAGGTGGTGGCCCACCAACTGAAGTTATTCAAAGAGGAGCAAGATGATTCAGAGTTGAGGATGCTGAAAGGAGTCATATATTAAAGACACACTCCACCATACCAGAAGGGACTACACTAGTGAGTATATGTGTGCGTTCATAAACTAGTGGCTCATGGATGTTTTGATGTGCACATTGTTCAAAAAATATTTGAATTAGTTCCTAATATTTAGAAGTCATATATTTTACATAAAAACTTGGGTTTCTGGCTTTTCTTTTATAACAAAAAAAATTGGCAACTTTGGGCCCACATCCCAGCATGGCAACTAGCTAGGGCTGAGTGATGACCCAAGATCTCCCACTGAGATCAGACACAGGCTCTGTGGTTGCTACATGCCTCACCTCATTCTTTGTTTGTTTGTTTGTTTTTGAGACAGAGTCTTGCTCTGTTCCCCAGGCTGGAATGCAGCGGCATGATCTCGGCTCACAGCAAGCTCCGCCTCCCGGGTTCACGCCATTCTCCTGCCTCAGCCTCCCGTGTAGTTGGGACTACAGGCGCCCACCACCACGCCTGGCTAATTTTTGTATTTTTAGTAGAGACGGGGTTTCACCTTGTCAGCCAGGATGGTCTTGATCTCTTGACCTCGTGATCCGCCCGCCTCGGCCTGCCTCACCTCATTCTTTAAGGGAGCTACTAGATCCCCACAAAGTTATTTGTGGCTACTGCATCTGCTCTATAGTGTGTGTTCTGGGGCAAGCCTAGGATAGAAGAAATAGGTAAGAGGTTAAAGGATCTCTAACACAGTGTTTCTCGCAGTGTTTTTCATTATTGTCCCCTCTTAAGGAGACTTTTGACTTTTTTTCCTAATTGTTCATCATCCTCAATGAAATTTTGATACCACAAATTAAACTATGTATCTGTTTACATGTAACAAACAATTAAAAAAAAAACTTTTTTCTTTAAGAGCCAATTTTTACTCTCTTGAGAACAAAAATGCACACTTTAACAATTTGGCTCTTAAGTTTATTTCTCATTATTTAAAACAGCAGAGTCTAGAACATATATGCTTTAGGGAGAAAGAGTATAGATTAACTTCTGATAGCTTCCTTTAGTTGCCTTAAGGATTACTAGGAGGGAAAATAAAAGAGAAATAAAACCACGGGGGGTGTTACATTTAATAAACATGGGGATTAAATTACATTATTGTCCTATGTAAAGATAAGCCTAGTGGTGTGTTGGTTATGGTTATATTATTACATTCATGTTCCACTTCCAATTTACATCTAGGGTTCTCTAGAACAGAAGTTATCAAACATTTTGATCTCATGACTCTTTACTCTCTTAAAAATTACTGAGGATCCCAAAGCGTTGTTTATGTGAGTTACAACTACTGACATTCACCATATTCAAAACGAAAACTGAGACTTTTACTTACTTATAAACAAGTTTAAAATAACAATAAACCCATCACATTACCATAAATAAGATATTTTTAATAAAAATGCATTTTCTGAAAAAAGTGAAAAGAGAGGCATTGTTTTACATTTTTCAAATCTCTTCAATGCCTGACAAGAGAAAAGAGCAGGTTTCTCATATCAGTTTATGCACTTAATTTGCTGCAATACCACACATCATGTAAATTTTGGAAAACTCCACTGTACACGACTGAAAGGTGGCAAATAATGTCTTACAGTTTTGACCTTTTAAACCCCCTGAGGAGCCTTTGATGAATGTGAAATACTCTTTAAAATTTCTAAGTTATTAAAATGTATTTTAAGCTTTTGTGTAGAAATGGTAGACTGGACACATTCATTTTGCACCTTACTCTCCTCTCCCCAAACCTCACTGAAACTACAGTAATTTTTTTTAAAGTGGCATAAATCCATAAGAATAGGAACATGGGAATGGAACAAAAAGAAATAAAATCTTAAAAGCTGGAAAGCATATGTAAGATTGACAGTCCAAGAAAAGTGACTCCTAAATAGGCTTTAGGTAAAAACAACAAAAACAAACAAACAAAACCCACTAACTCTGCATAATCACCAAAGGGCTCAGGAACTGTGAGCACCAGATGCCTCTGAAAATGGGGGGTGAAAGTGGGGCTAAAAATGAGATAACTGGTTGAAAAGTCTATTTTAGGAGTTAAGCCTCCCTGATTTCCTCCTCATTCTCCACAGCTAGAAAACCCAAGCGAGGTACTGCCACTCTTCCTCAGTATAGAAGTTTAAAAAGAGGTGTTTGGACACAGTCAAGGAAAAGTATCTTGTTTTTCAGGGCAATAAGTCAACTTTACATACTCCCTATAGACAGCAAGCCCCTTTTTTCCAACTCACTGCCTGAACTTCCAGGTCCCTAGCTGAGTCTTTTTCTGGGAAATCAAAAAGAAAAGACCCAATATTCTGACACCATGCCTTCATCAGGGACTGAAACAAACTAGACCCCCTTATTTGTGAAAATCACAACAAATGTCATACATGAACTTGGAGCTCTCAACCACCTTTTTAGCAGTGTACCCTTAAATATGGTATTTAAAGACCAGTTGACATTTTTAAAAAGCTTCTAATGTTGAGAGAAATCAAAACAAGGGGGGAAAAAAAACCAACTTTGAATAAAGAGAAACCATGCAAGGAGAAAGTAAAATTTCAAGAAACTATCACTGATATTCTTTGATATGTGAGAAAACATATTACATCTACGAACAAAAACACCATGTTATAAGAAATAGTTATGGAAAAAAAGACTAATAAAAATTATGGATAGGAGAAAAAAGATTTTAAAATTTAAAGAATAATGCTAGAGGTCCCATAATTAATAACAGGAGTTCCAGGAAGTCAGAATAGAGAAATTGAGGGGAATAAAGAAAATATTTAATTCAAATTAATTTTCTAGAACCTAAGAACATGAATTTTAGGAATGAAAAGACCCACTGAATGCCCAGCACAATTACTGAAAATAGAACTGTACCAAAGTACATTCTCATAAAATTTTAGAGCTCAAAAACAAAGAGAGGATCAAAATAAGATTGGTGAGGGAGGAGGCAGCAGACTTCTCAACAGCAACACTGGAGCAAAAAGAAAATGAAGCACTGCATTAAAAGCTATGGCGAAACTATTTATATCCAACGATTGTAACTATTAAAATAGAAAAGTCATTTTTGGACATATGTGGTCTAAAATTTTTTACCTTCTAGGCACATTTTTTCAGGATGTTACTGAAGAAAGAATTTCACCAAAATGAAAAATAAACCAGGAAAGGAGTCAGAATGATACACAGAAAAAAGGGAGCTCTAACATGAGAGAGACGAATGAAGTAAGATTCCAAGAAGACAGTTGTGCAATGGGCCTGGAAAATAATTACAGCATATTAGATGGATTTTGGATAAATTTCTTCAAGATGAAATTGATAGATAATCTAATGTGCTTGAATAAGCTTAGAGGAGATTTAAACAATTGAGGGAGAATTTGGATTGAATTGGTGATAAACACACAGAAAATTACGCTAAGAAAAAATACAATAATTTACGTCTGGAGAAACTGGACTCACCAATTAGAAAATGCAGATTCTTCACAAACACAAGTAAAACAGTTACAAAAACTGAACACAAACTAGGCCACATAGACAGTCACATGAAATAAAGAATATATTTCACATTTTTTATATCTTTTTTCACATTTTTCCACATTCTTTGAATAAAACGCAATAAAGTTAAACACTTAACAAAAGAATACCCTAACAAAGGAAACTACAAACTTGAAATTTTAAACTGTACTTCTCAGTCAGGGGTAAAAGAAACCATAATAGAAATCAGAGAATACTTAAACTTGAATTACAGCAAAAACACAACCTATCAAAATTCGTAGGATGCAGCTAAAGCAATCTTAAGAGGGACAGTTTTAGATGCAAATGTTTATACTGTCACTTCTGTTACAGCTTAAAAAAATACACATATACACATTTGTTCTGACACAACATTAGCAAAACAAGAATTTCTCATTTGCTTATGTACTATTTTTTGGTGGGAAACATTAGGTGAAAGCAGACAACTGTACTCAGATGAACTGAGCTGTTAGAATATGCAAAATGCACATGCGCACGCAAATCAAACATGTACCAGCTACCTTAGTTCACCATGCGTGTTATAGTGATACCCATTCACAAGTGGTGTTACAACTTTCTATCCAATTTCAGAGAACTCTCCTCCTGCTAATTCACATTAACTCACAAACTACATCCCTTTCGACACCCACTTTCGTTCTGGTGCCCACTTCTGCAAAGAAACTTCAGATCTTTTTCAAGGTAAACTACCTATGTATTTCTTAACTACTTAACAGGTATAAAACTGCGCTACTGTTTCAATAAGGTTCTGCATGTGTGATGACGTTTCTGCATGCTGTGTCTCTTAAGTATACTTTTTCGATAAGCCCTGTGATCTTTAATGTGCAATTTTGCATGACAAAGTGATTGTTAGGAATTCATATATTGTAATAAAACAAAACTGGCTGCATTTAAAAACAGAAAATAAAGAATAGCCAAAGAAAATATTATTGGGACAAATGGAGAAATTTAAATATATATTGTAATTAGATAATAGTGGTGTGTCAATATTACATTTCCTGAGTGTGATGATTGTGTTGTGAGTATACAGAAAAATGTATTTGGCCTTAGGAGACAAAAGCTTAAAGTATATAAGGGGGGCAATGTCATAATACTGGCTAACTCTTAAAGGATTCAGAAAATAAAATAAAATGTGAGATAAAGCGAATATGGCAAAATGTGAATGAAGGGGGAATCTCGGTGAAAGCTATGTGGGTATTCATGGTACTATTTTAACTTTTCTGTTATGAAGAGCTTGGAAAAGCAACGTACTGAGGGTGGGAAGTGTGGTAGATTGAATTCCTCACCTCTCCTTGTTTCCCTGTCCTTTGTCACATGACTTTGGAGTACTTATCATAATGGTAGAAAATATTTTCCTAACCCATGTGACCTGTTCTGACCAAGAGAATGGGGCAGAAGTGATAGTAGGACAGCTGTAAGTTTAAGCATCTTGTTTTCTCTTATGCTTCTGCCCTCACAATGAGAAGATACGTCCAGATTAGCCTGCTGTTCCCAGCAGGGTAATGAGAGGTAGATGTCATCCTGTTGCTCCAGTTGAGTCCAACCTGTATCAGGTAACAGCCAATCTGAAACATATCTATCAGATATGTTTCAAGATCAACAGATACTTGGCCAGACCTCAGATGAGTGAGCGATAATGCTTACATTAAATGCTACTAAGGTTTTTGTGGTTTATTATGCAAAATTTGGCAAAAATAACTAAGTAGCCAACTTAAATTGGACAAAGAACAGGATAAACTCAGAGTATAAAAACGTAAAAGTAATAAAACTAAGATGAGAAATAAATGACATAGAAAATAAAGACACAGATTGTGGTGAGGATGTTTAAAAAAATAAGAAAACACATAGAGAGGGTCAACAAAACTAAACCTAGTCATGTGGCAAAGCTGGTCAAGAAAAAGAGAAGGCACAAATCAACAGTATTGGAAATGAGAAAGGAACCATAACTACAAGAGCAATAAAGATGTTTTAAAATCAAAATATATTGAATAATCTTATTTGAAATAAGATTATTGAGTAAGAATCATCTTATCTGAAAATAACTTAAAAATCTGAATAAAATGAGAATGGTTAGAATATTATTAAAATGTTCTAACATTTTAAAATGGTCTCACAAAGAAATAGAAAAAAATAGTCCTTTACCTATTAAGAAACTGAATCCAGGTTAAGAAAAAAAAAATAATTATCATACAATTTTTATAGAAAAGTCCAGCAAGCAGGCTGGGCATGGTGGCTCATGTCTGTAATACCAGCACTTGGGGAAGCCAAGGTGGGAGGATAATTTGAGGCCAGGGGTTCGAGACCAGCCAGAGCAACATAGTAAGACCTCATCTCTACCAATAATTTAAAAAATTAGCCAGGTGTAGTGGCACATGCCTGTAGTCTCAGCTACTTGGGAGGCTAAAGCTGGAGGATCGCTCGAGCCCAGGAGTTGAGGTTGCAGTGAGCTATGATCTTGCCACTGCACTACAGCCTGAAGACAGAGAGAGATATCATGTCTGGGGCCAGTGGGGAGCGGGGAAAAACCCCAGCAAACAATTCTTTAGGAAACAGATAATCTCTTTATTACAGAAGGTTTTGGATGAAAGGAGTGGGAAAAGTCACTAATTCATTGTTTGAGGCTACTATAAACATGAGATTAAAACTGGGTACATACGGTATGAGAAAGGAAGAATCACAGGCCAATCTCAGACATACACAGCGATTTAAAATCCTAAATGTGGCCAGGCATAGTGGTTCACGCCTGTAATCCCAGCACTTTGGGAGGCTGAGGCAGGCAGACTGCCTGAGGTCAGGTGTTCGAGACCAGCCTGGCCAACATGGTGAAACCCCGTCTCTAGTAAAAATACAAAAATTAGCTGGGTGTGGTGGAAGGCGCCTGTAATCCCAGCTATTCGGGAGGCTGAGGCAGAAGAATCGCTTGAACCCAGGAGGCAGAGGTTGCAGTGAGGCAAGATCGTGCCATTGCACTCCAGCCTGGGCGATAAGAGCGAGACTTAGTATCAAAAAAAAAAAAAAAAAAAAAAAAAAAAAAATCCTAAATGTTACCAACCAAATCCTACAATAAACTTTAAATTAAAAAAAATATATATTTTGAAACAATCACAAAGTTACAGAAAAGTTGGAGATACAGTACAAAGACATTTTTTTCCTAAGCTATTTGGTAGTTAGTGGCCAACCTAATGCCTCATTACCTTCAAAGAGTATGTATTTCCTACAAACAAGTACATTCTCCCACATAACCACAGTATGACCACCAGAATCAGGCAATAAACACTGATACATTACTATTATTTAATCTGCAGACATTATTCACATATGCCAAATTATCCCAATGACGTTTTATAGAAAAAGATACAGTAGTAGTACAGTTTGCGTTTGTCATGTCCCTTCAGTCTCCTTAAATCCTAAGTAACACTTGAAAGACTCTTTCAGGACCCTGGCATCATTGGAGATTATTATAGGCCACCTATTTTGTAGAATGTCCCTCAATTTGGCTTTAGTATTTTCTTTTTATTAGATTTATGTTATGCATTTTTAGTGAGAATGGCACAGAAGTAATGGTCATTTCTTCTCACTATATCCTATCAGGTGGTGCACATTATGGATGATATTCATTTTGATCCCTTGATTAAAGTAGTGTCTGCCCTCCTTACTCTGCTTAGGCTTTGACTCGGCCTGCTGGAACTAGGCGCCTCTCTAGGTAGTCGTCCCTTCCTGTTCTGCTTAGGCTCTCACATACTATGCCAGGCTGCCCATATGCCTGCTCACCCTGCTCTGGCTCTGACTCCCCATACCAGGTAGCTCCTTCCCCACCCATGGATGCCTAACTCATCTCACCTGGGCCCTAAATCCCCACACACAGCCACCCCAGCCACCTCCCTATGGTGCCCTCCTTATCTTGAGTGGGCTCTGATGCCTTCCCCCATCATGACGCTACTATTCAATCTGGGCTTTGACATTCCACTCTGGGCCACTGCAGCACCCCACCTCCCATTGCAGATACATACCTTGCTTTGACCCACATAATGGCTTCAGGACTGAATTATTCAGGAAGGGAAGAGGAAGCGTTGCAATACACATTTTAAATGTATTTTGGGCCTAGTAGGTGTTATCCTAGAAACGTGAGGATAATTTAAAGTTAGGAAAATCGCTAAGCACAGTGGCTCACACTTGTAATCCCAGTACTTTGGTAGGCTGAGGCGGGCAGATCACTTAAGCTCAGAAGTCCAAGATCAGCATGGACAACACGGCAAAACCCTGTCTCTAATAAAAATACAAAAAGTTAGCCAGGTATGGTGACATGTGCCTGTAGTCACAGCTATTCTGGGGTGCTGAGGTGGGAGGATCACCTTAACCTTGGAGGTCAAGGTTGCAGTGAGCCACGATCATGCCACTGCACTCCAGCCTGGCCAACACAGTGAACCCTGTCTCACTTTAAAAAAAAAAAAAAGGAAAATATATTAATGTAATTCACTCTAATAACAGATTTTAAGGGGGGAAATTATATGATTACCTCAAAACCATTAAAAAGATATGCAGTAGTCCCCTATTTATTCATGGGGGATAAATTCCAAGACTCCCAGTGGATGCCTGAAACCCTGGATAGTAGTGAACTCTACATATACTATTTTATCCCTATATATACACATACCTAAGATAAAGTTTAATTTGTAAATTAGGCACAGTAAGAGATTAACACAAATAATAAAATAGAACAATTAACAATATTCTGTATTAATGAAAGTTATGTGAATGTGGTCTCTTTCTCTCCCCACTTACTGTATGTAATACTTTTGTACCAGGGTAACTAAAACCACAGAAAACAAAACCATGGATGGGGCGGGGGGAGGGGGAACTACTGTAATCAAAATGCAACTTGAGGTAAAGAAGAATCAGTATCTCTTTACGACAAGGAACAGAAAGAAAGCTCTTTATTTATTATTATTATTATTATTATTATTATTATTATTATTATTATTATACTTTAGGCTCTATGGTACATGTGCGCAACGTGCAGGTAAGTTACATATGTATACATGTGCCATGCTGGTGCGCTGCACCCACCAACTCGTCACCTAGCATTAGGTATATCTCCCAATGCTATCCCCCCCACCCCCCCACATCACTGGCCATCAGAGAAATGCAAATCAAAACCACAATGAAATACCATCTCACACCAGTTAGAATGGCAATCATTAAAAAGTCAGGAAACAACAGGTGCTGGAGAGGATGTGGAGAAATAGGAACACTTTTACACTGTTGGTGGTACTGTAAACTAGTTCAATCCTTGTGGAAGTCAGTGTGGCGATTCCTCAGGGATCTAGAACTAGAAATTCCATTTGACCCAGCCATCCCATTACTGGGTATATACCCAAAGGACTATAAATCATGCTGCTATAAAGACACATGCACACGTATGTTTATTGCAGCATTATTCACAATAGCAAAGACTTGGTACCAACCAAAATGTCCAACAATGACTGGATTAAGAAAATGTGGCACATATACACCATGGAATACTATGCAGCCATAAAAAATGATGAGTTCATGTCCTTTGTAGGGACATGGATGAAATTGGAAATCACCATTCTCTGTAAACTATCGCAAGAACAAAAAACCAAACACCGCATATTCTCACTCATAGGTGGGAATTGAACAATGAGAACACACGGACACAGGAAGGGGAACATCACGGATCTTTGACAAACCTGACAAAAACAAGAAATGGGAAAAGGATTCCCTATTTAATAAATGGTGCTGGGAAAACTGGCTAGCCATATGTAGAAAGCTGAAACTGGATCCCTTCCTTACACCTTATACAAAAATCAATTCAAGATGGATTAAAGACTTAAATGTTAGACCTAAAACCATAAAAACCCTAGAAGAAAACCTAGGCATTATCATTCAGGACATAGGCATGGGCAAGGACTTCATGTCTAAAACACCAAAAGCAATGGCAACAAAAGCCAAAATTGACAAATGGGATCTAATTAAACTAAAGAGCTTCTGCACAGCAAAGGAAACTATCATCAGAGTGAACAGGCAACCTACAAAATGGGAGAAAATTTTCGCAACCTACTCATCTGACAAAGGGCTAATATCCAGAATCTACAATGAACTCCAACAAATTTACAAGAAAAAAACAAACAACCCCATCAAAAAGTGGGCGAAGGACATGAACAGACACTTCTCAAAAGAAGACATTTATGCAGCCAAAAAACACATGAAAAAATGCTCACCATCACTGGCCATCAAAGAAAGCTCTTTAATGTGATGGAGGGTATCCAGAAAAACCCATAGCAAACTACATTCTGGGAATATGAAATGTTAGAAGCATTTCCCTTTAAAGTCAGAAAACAAAAATGAAAATGCCTATCACTGCTTCTATTCAAAACTGTAGGGCTAATCAGCACAATCTGAAAAAGAAATAAAAGCAGTAAGAACCAGAAAGATAAAATAAAAATGCCACCATTGCAGACAATGCACACGTAAGAACTTCAAGAGAATTCAGTATAGTAGCTAGATATAAGATCCATACACAAAATCAACTGCAATTCTATTTTTTTAAAAAGCAATTAGAAACTATAATTTTTAAAAAGATAACATTCACAATAACAAAACTCGTGAAGTACCTAGGAATGAATCTAACAAAGTATTTATAAGATCTTTTCAAAAAAAAGTATAAAACTTTATTTAAAGAATAAAAGGAAGGGTGCATAAATGGAAATGCCACATACATAGATAGTGGAAGACAAGTTGAAGATGACAATACGAGCCAAATTTAAAAAGTCAAAGCAATGCCAATGAAATTCTCCATAGGATTATTTACAGAACTTGACACGTTGATTCTAAAAATCATACAAAAGGCCAAATCAATTTTGAAGAGCCAGGTTTTTGAATCTGGAAGATTATCTGCCCTAATCAGATAGCAAGACTTATCCCAAAGCTATAGAAATTAAGACAGTGTGATTTTGTTATACACATAGATAACAGAAATGAAAGAGCTTTAAAACAGAATTACATATATGTGGGAGCATGGTATATAAAAAAGTCCCATCAGAAACCAGTGAGGAAAGTACAGACTATTCCATAAATAATCTGAAACAACCATTTAAACAGGAAAGAAAAATTATAACTATTCCAAGCATACAACAAAACTATATCCTATATGGACAAGTAACTGAATGTAAAAAGCAATACTTTAAAACTTTAGGATGAGGCCGAGTGTGGTGGCTCATGCCTGTAACCCCAGCACTTTGGGAGGCTGAGGTGGGCGGATCACTTGAGGTCGGGAGTTCAAGACCAGCCTGACCACCATGCAGAAACCTTGTCTCTACTAAAATACAAAAGCTAGCTGGGTGTGGTGGTGCATGCCTGTAATCCCAGCTACTCAGGAAGCTGAGGCAGGAGAATCACTTGAACCCGGGAGGCGGAGGTTGCAGTGAGCCGAGATCATGCCATTGCACTCCAGCCTGGGCAACAAGAGCGAAACTCCGTTACAAGGAAAAAAATAAAACAACAACAACAAACTTTAGGATGAAAACATAGGAGAACATCTTAAGACCTTAGGGCAAAGAAGGTTTTCTTAAGACAGAAAATACACACCATAATGGAAGATAATAATAACTGCAGATACAATAGAATTAAAAACTTCTGTTCAACAAAACCCCATAGAAAATCAAATAAAAGGCTACAAACTGGGAAGACATTTTGTATCTCATATTCACAAATAATACATAGTGCCATATGCATAATACAAAATTCATAATATAAATATAAGTCTACCTCGGAATCTCAGGGTTGAGCTTGTCCACCACCATTTTTACTTCTGAGTATGTTGCCTTTATATCATCTCTCTCCCAAATTGTGAGAATTCAGGAGAATCTCTTACTTGTGATGAAATCCAATAATCTTACTTCCACATTGTTCTGGTTGAGACACTTGTTTCCCCGTATCTCAGTCTACCATCCCTGGCAAACGGCCCAGTGCAGTAGTTATTTCAGTAGCAGTTTAGCATTTTCAAAGAAAATAAATTATGAATTTAACATGATTCACATTCCCATATATACTCAATGCTAGGATGTGAAAATAACCATTCACAAAACTAAGTTTCTGGTAGCTTTGAATCCCTAAATAATCTCCAATAAGGATGCTATAACACAATCTCCAGACTTTCTGAGAATTCTAAAACTTCTGGCTCCAGGGCTTACTCTCTTTGTAGCATTCTGATGGCACGAACCAATCATAACCCCAAAACTTCCCTATTCCCTAGCCTGACATGGTGTGGCCCATAATTTCTCTATTCTTGTATATTCTTTGCTATAAACTAGGCTTACAGAAGCAACCACATTGATGCCTTGGCACAAAGGGTTTCAATCTTGGAAAAACACGAGCATGTTTGATGCTAACCTAATTCCTAAGAAACCTGACTTTAATGGGAGTAGAGATTTTTTTTTAAACGTCTAGTACATAACATAGAAAGGGAATGTTTTTAGGTTTCATCCACTGAATTAGTTCTCATAATGCTATGTAACTGTTTCTCCGTATAAAACACTCTGAAAAGGACAATTCTGACTTCAGCTTAGTCTCCACAGTATTTCTGGCTTTGAACTTACTTTCCAAAAACACTAACATAGTATGTCTGGTTGATCTGTACCTTTACATTGTGACTCCCATAGTCAAGCAGTCATAATGAAGGTAAATACATGGCTCAAATCTGAAGTGAAGACTTTAGCCCAACATATAGCTAAATATCATGTGGGAGGTCCAAAATCCTTAAGAGTAAACCCCCTTATACAGAATGTAACCCCTAGTAACTTCAGAGACCTACAAGCCCAGGATGTACATAATTAGATTCAAAGAAGCAGAGTCTAGCTGCCATAACTAATTATAGCATGAGCCTCAATCTCAACTTGCTGGGGATAAGGCAGAAAGGGTGCCACAGTCTACTGTGTACGTCTATCATGGGCCAATTGGCACACACAACACATCCTTACTTCAGAACATGAAATACAATGGTAGGAAACCCAGCTTTAAAGGTGATTGATTCCTTTAATTTCTATATTCTCTAGTAACTGCTCTGAATAGAAATAAAATTCAACAGAAATAGGTTTTCCCTTAGTCATTTATACTCATTGTATAAGTGACTTTTTGATGAAAAAGAAATTAAAAACATTTTCCTAGAAACAAATGTTAATATAGGCTGAACCAGAGGGCATGTGATCCATTCTCAGTGCAGGAAATGGTACTGAGACAACTGAATACCTACATGCATAAAAATGAAATGAAATGGTTACCTTACATCATACACAAAACCCAAAATGGACCATACTTAAATGAAGAGCTAAACCTATGAAACTTCTTGAAGAGTTCTTAGAACACCAAACATGATCTATTTTTATAAAGTTCATAAACTGGACTTCAATTCATCAAAATAAAAAACTTCTGCACTTCGACTCCATTAAAAAATGAAAAGCCAAGCCATAGGCTGAGAAAAAAATGTTTATAAATGATATATCTAACAAAGGGCTCATATCCAGCATACATAAAGAACTACTACAACTCTAATAAAAAGACAACCTGGTTTTTTTAAATGGGCAAAAGATTTAAATGGACAGTTCACCGAAGAAGATAAATGGCTGAAAATGCACATGAAAAGATGTTCAATATTATTAGCCATTAGGGAAATATGAATTTAACTATGAGAAACCACATCCACCAGAATGGCTATAATTTTAAAAAGACAATACCAAGTGTTGGTGAGTATACAGAGAAACTGTAACTCTCATGCACTGCTAAGGAGAATGTAAAATGGCACAGTCACTTTGGATAGTCAGTTTCTTAAAAAGTTAAACATAAATTTACTATTC
The DNA here is from genome assembly GCF_028885655.2 of Pongo abelii. Lineage (NCBI taxonomy): Eukaryota > Metazoa > Chordata > Mammalia > Primates > Hominidae > Pongo > Pongo abelii. Next base: position 87,930,458 of record NC_071990.2, on the reverse strand, counting down.
AAACCAGCAATTCAACTCCTAGCAATCCACCCAAAACGAAGATAAGCTTGTTGGCCAAAAGAAAAATATGTGACTGTTCACAGCAACACTATTTATAACAGCCTAAAACTAGGAACAAGCCAAATGTCCATCAATGGTTTGAATGGATAAGCAAAATGTAATAAATCCATATGGCTGAATATTTTTCAACAATACAAAGGAATGAAATATTTGATAGCTTTTATTCCATTAGTGAGAATATTCATGTATTTTGCTGTGTTTATGAGCCGCAACCAAAGGACCCTTTGAAGTTATTGTGTAATACGATATATGCACCATATTCTTTTTTGAACGAACAACATTTCTGAATTCTGATTCACATCTGGCTCAAACAGTTTCAGATAAAGATTGCAAAGTTCACAGAGAATAACTTCCCCAAGTCTAATATATTTAAGTACTTCGTATCTTATAAAACCTATTTTAAGTCCCATCCATTTCCCAACTACAAAGTAGTTCTAATGTTAATATTTTCTAAAATGACTAACATGGAACACATAAACATACAATGGGCCGGGTGTGGTTCCTCACGCCTGTAATTCCAGCACTTTGGGAGGCCGAGGCAGGCGGATCACAAGGTCAGGAGATCAAGACCATCCTGGCTAACACAGTGAAACCCCGTCTCTACTAAAAAAGCAAAATATTAGCCAGGTGTCGTGGCAGACGCCTGTAGCTCCAGCTACTAGGGAGACTAACGCAGGAGAATGGTGTGAACCCGGGAGGCGGAGGTTGCAGTGAGCCGAGATCGCGCCACTGCACTCCAGCCTGGGTGACAGATCGAGACTCCATCTCAAAAAGTAAATAAATAAATAATAAAAATAAACATGCAATGGTGACTTGGTTATGTCAGGATTTAAATTTTAAGCTAATTGGTGTCATTTGTTACACAGATCTCTAGCTATCTGAATTTTCTTTCCAACTTATCAAATTTATAGAATCAATTCGAAACTGATGAGAAAGAAAATACCAATCAATATCTATTAAACATTGCTTAAAACAGCAATGATTCAAATCATATTACTTTTATTTTCAGGAAAAATTAACTACATTTCAGAGAGACCTGTTCTTATGATACATAAATATTCTTAAAATAGAAATGATCTGAAAATCCCTTTAACTGTAGCAACCTCATAACCCAGAATCAAAGACTGAAAACACCTACTGTTGAAAGCTAGAAATGAATGTACTTCTTTCAACTAAAATAGATACTTCTTAGATAAAAAACTGAAACTAACTCAGGCTCTAATGAATGCTTTTTTTTTTTTTTTTTTTTTTCTGAAACAGAGTCTCACTCTGTTGCTCAGGCTGGAGTGCAGTGGCATGACCTCTGCCTCTGGGGTTCAAGCAATTTTCCTGCCTCAGCCTCCGGAGTAGCTAGGATTACAGGCATCCGCCACCAGGCTCAGCTAATTTTTTTTTATTTTTAGTAGAGACGGAGTTTCACCCTGTTGGCCAGGCTGGTCTCAAACTCCTGACCTCAGGTAATCCACCCGCCTTGGCCTCCCAAAGTGCTGGGATTACAGGTGTGAGCCACTGTGCCCAGCCTTACTTAATGCTTTAAAAAAAAAAAAAAAAAAAGTTAAAAATCTGATATTCTCAAACTGTACTCAGGTTTCAAAAACATTTATGGTACTACCTAACCTACTGCAATTAAATGAAATACTAAATTTTCTGCTATGGGATGGATTTCCAGAAGAGCAACTGCTAGAATAAAGGAAACAGATATGCTGTTTTACTAACACATTTACTGGCCAGGTTTATTTTACTGGCCACATTGCTTTCCCAAAAGGTTGTTTTCTCATGTCCACCAAAGTTTGAGAGTGCCTTTCTCTATATTACCTCTAGCGAGAAGTCACATACAGCCTATTAAATTCTACAGTTTCTCTAATTTGCACTTATTTAACTAATAATGAATCTGACCTCCTTTCTCATTTGTTGGACATTTGGATTTGTTTTGTCTGTTGCTCTATCACACTGATGGTCTCTTTTTTTGTCACACTGCAAGAATTTAATATATTACAGAAATTCACCTTTTGTTCATCACCAGTTTTAGAAATAATTTTCTGGATCTATTGTTTTCCCTGTTGGCTTTGTTATTTTTACCATAAAAATTCATTTTTATATTATGAAATATGTCCATCTTTTTATACTTTCTGGGAATAATATAAAGACTAGAAAGTCTTCATTAGGAAGGACTAAATACGCAGTCTCTCAGATTATTTTTCAAGATTTTGTGTGTGTGTCATGAACACACAAGCAGTCTTTGCTTTTGCACAGTTCTGAAATACACAGGTACCAGTCATCACAGTATAAATAACAGTCCCCAACAACCTGGTTCAACTCTTAGTTACCACAGTATATCAACTTTGAGTAAGTGCATAGCTTCTGGATGTTTGGTCCACAAATCACTAAGTAAATAAGAGATGTGCATCATGATCAGTAAGCAATCACATAACTTTTCCCAAAATTTGACAGCAACTGGTTACTGGGCACCTGTTTGTTACTCAGTATATGCATGAACAGCAAAGTGTGTAACTGTGTTGCCTTCCCGTCTCCCAGTGATACACTGACTTGACATTTTACAAAAGTAAACAGTCAAAAGAGGGGACTGACCAACAAAAGTGAAAGTGCAGCAAGGAAACAAAAAGTGGCAATGCTGAAAGTGGAATTGGAAACTGGTTATGACCAAAAGATGAAGATATCCCAGAGGAAAAAAACATCACATTAAAGGAAGTCTCTGAAATATTTCGTGACTTTGGAAATGCAAAGTACTATATAAAATGTTGAAAACTAATACAAATTTAGAAAAGAAAATGACAATTTGGCAAGGCACAGAAGAGATGCTTGTTCCATATCTTAAGTTATACAATTAGAAGGCAAGCATCATTGAAAGTATTCTTGATAAGCTTTTTACAAATAGAACATCCTAATTCTCAATTTTTTTTTCTTTTTTTTTTTTTTTGAGATGGAGTCTCACTCTGCTGCCCAGGCTGGAGTGCAGTGGTACTATCTCGGCTCACTGCAACCTCCGCCTCCCGGGTTCAAGCGATTCTCCTGCCTCAGCCTCCTGGTTAGCAAGGATTACAGGCATGTGCCACCATGCCCGGTAATTTTTGTATTTTTAGTAGAGACGGGGTTTCCCCATGTTTGCCAGGCTGGTCTCGAACTCCTGACCTCAGGTGATCCACCTGCCTCAGCCTCCCAAAAGGCTGAAATTACAGGCGTGAGCCACCACGCCCCGCCTAGTTCTCAATTTTTCTAATGTTTCAGATTTTCAGATAATTTTAAATATTTTCTATTTTTTGTATTTGTAGTGTATTAATTCTTTTCCATTTCCCAATCACTCATGACCAGTCATGGGTGTTTTTAATAGTTTAATGAAAACTTTAACGGTCACAGGAAAACTATAAAATTTCCAACTGATAAAGTATTAAAAGTGCTTTGCAGTTTCAGCTCTCATCATTTCTGCAACACCTCAAGGTGCACCACGCAAATTAAGGAGTGCCTGTATTTAATTCTTTATCTAAAAAATAATTTTGTATGTGATGTGACGGTCCATTTTTATCTTTGGACAGCCAGTTGATACCAAATCCTCTTATTAAACTTTTCCCATTGAACTGAACACTATGTTATTATATACCAACTTCCCAATTTGTACCAGAATTTTTTCACTCTCTACTTGTTCTACTAATATACTTTTCTATTCCTTAAATGTTTACATATTGCTATAATCTAAAATGCGAAAAGGCAAGTCCTCCTTTTACTATCTTTTGCACAGTTATTTTAATCTATTCTTCAACATTTTACTTTGTCTTAAACTATTAACACTATGTTAAATAAAAATAGTACTAACAGGGATGCCTATCTGTAACCTGTTTACAATGGAGATTTTCGTGATTTTATCATTTAAAATTATGTCCTATTACTTTCTAAAACGTAGTCCCTATTACATTTAGATAATTTCCCTCTATTCCCATTTTACAGAGTTTTTATTGGGAATGGTGATTTTATCGAAGGCCATTTGTAGCATCTACTGAATACAGGTTTTTTTTTTTTCAAATGAGCTTTTCAATTTAATATAGTATATAGACATTTTGAGGTACAGAACCAGCACTGAATTCCTGCAATACCATCTGTTTTGTTATAAGGATTTTTCGCATATATTGCTGGATTCTATTTCCTAATATTTTATTTAAACTTTTGCATATATATTCTGTCATATGTGAAACTGGCCTACAGTTTTCTTTTTAAACATTATTTGTTAGGTTTTGATATTAAAGTACTTTGTAAAATAAATTTGGAAGCTTTTATTTATGGCCTATAATAGTTTTAACAATAGAACTTGTATCCATTGACTTTTCTTGATTCAATTTCAGTAGTTTGTATTTTAAATGGAAAGCCACCATTTCTTCTTGTTTTCAAATTTGGTGCTACAGAGCAGAAAACTTACTTCCTCCCCCCTAGATCCATGGTTGTCTCCTTATTCCTGATTTTGCCTACTTCTGCTCTCTCTTTTTTCACTTGGTCAGATGTGCAACAGTTAAACTTACTTATAAATTTACTCTTTTTCAAAGAATTCATTTATTTTTAATTCTATTTATTTCTGCTTCATTAATTTGAACTTTTTTCTTTTTTCTAATTTTACATAAATATTAAATTTCATTTTTCACTCTTTAAATTAAAAAGTCCTTGTAAAGAGCATTTTTATGTCTAAGAGTGAACTCAAATTATTCACATTTAATTTTATTCCTTCCATATTTATCATTTAATCTCCCCCTTCCTTTTCCCTATTTGTGCTACCAAGTTTGTTTTTATTCTGTTTTCCACACTTATTTAGAAGTTCTAAATTCATTCTGATAGCTGTGCCTTTTCTAGACATACGACATGAAAAAGTTTCCACACTGAATTTCCCGTGCTCCAATTCTCCCTAGTTATCCACCTAAAGGATGAGACCTTTAGGTTCTAGGTTTAGTTTATTTCCTCTGTTCTTGTTTTTCCTCTTCCTCTATTAGACCTTTAAGATGTTTTATCTCCCTCCTCTATCTCTCCTCATCTTAGTTCCTAGATTTCGTTAAGATAAATTAGTACAGGCTGAGTATCCTTTATCCAAAATGCCTGGGATCAGAAGTGTTTCAGATTTTTTCAAATTCTGGAATATCTGCATACACATTAATGAGATATCTTTGGTATGAGACCCAAGTCTAAACATGAAATTCATTTATGTTTCATGTAAACTCTACACTTAGCCCGAAGGTAATTTTACGTATGTTTTTAAATAACTTTGTGCATGAAACAAAGGTTGTGCACACTGAGCTGTCTTATTACCCTCGGAGGGCGTGCTTGTGTGGGAATCTGAGTATGCACGTGCAGAAAAGATACATCACATTTGAAGGGCGCAGGTTGTTTTTTCCCTTGGGGACACTGAATAAACTGTGTTGCGCCTGCATTTTTCTTTTGTTTTTTGGAAGGTCTCTCACTTTGTCACCCAGGCTGGAGTGCAGTGGTGCGATCTTGGCTCACTCCAGCCTCAACCTCTCAGGCTCAAGCAATCCTCCCATCTCAGCCTCCCGAGTAGCTGGAACTACAGGTGTGCCACCGCCTGGCTAATTTTTGAATTTTTGATAGAAATGTTTTTCGTCATATTCCCCAGGCTGGTCTCAAACTCCTGAGCTCAAGCGATCTGTCTGCCTCCGCCTCCCAAAGTACTAGGATTGCAGGAATACCACCATACCCAGCTGTGTGACCTGTTACATAAGCTCAGGTACGTTTTCCCCTTGTGGCACGATGTCGGTGTTCAAAAACTTTAAGATTTTGGAGCATTTCTAACTTAGGGTTCTTAGATTAGGGAAGCTCAACCTGTGCTTAAAATTACCCTCATCCCAGATACTTGGAGGCTAGGGCAGGAGAACTGCTTGAGCCCAAAGGTGGAGGCTGCAGTGAGCCGAGTTGCCATTGCACTCCAGCTGGGGCAACAGGAATGAAACCCTGTCTTTAGAAAATAACTTCCTCATATTTAATGTTTTTTGCTTCAAGAGTCTTCATATAACAGTAATTGAACTCATTCCTGGTCAAATCTATTCCTTATCCATTAAGATCCCTGGAAATCCAGCCCACTGAAATAAAAGTACCAGTATATGTGAACTTAAAATAAAGGGACGTGCAATGCAATACTGTTCCTGATGGTCAAGATCTCACAAAAAAGTAAACGTTCATCAGTAGAGAATTAATGAATAAACTGTGATACAGTTACTCTAAGATTCTCATGGAAACATTCACGAGTCTTTATTTAATAATTAAATGCAATGAAGTATATAATTCCATTTTTGAAAAATCAGAACTGACAAAGGCATTGTCTATATGTGTGGATGTATCTACGTGTGTGTACAGAATTACAGGAGCTTTCAAAAATTATGGAAGGGCACAAACCTAAGTGAATAAGGGTTTCCTAGAGGGGTCTGGGTATGTGGAAGTGTCCATGATAAAAAACGTAAAATCGTCCTTTTTGTGAAAAATTACAGAGTATATTGGAATGTACAACATGCATGGAAGCACAATAACTGACTTATCAATGATGGAATTCTAAGAAACTTACCAAAAAAGTTATTTTCACTAGGGTTAAAAAAAAAAACCACCCTCACCCTAAAAAGTGCATCTAGATTTATATTCACTTTTTAAAATAACAGAATTGTTACAGTAGCTCCAGAAAGACTGTTGAGATATTTTATTGGACCTTCTTACATACAGCAAAAGTTCCAGTGAGAAACTGCAACTCATTCTCTGATAAATTAATCTGTAAACCATAAAAACAAAGTTCTATGTTAAAAGCATTTTCTTCCCTGGTCTGTTGTTTGCCTTTTGTGGTTCCCACTATAAAGACGTTATAAATGTTTTTGTAGTCAAATCTGTCAGTGAATCTTTAATCATTTCTAAGTTTGTGTTACCCTTAGAAAGGCTTCCCCATCACAAAGCAAATGTTTATGAGAAACAAATTCTCAAACCTCCCCAGTATCTGGCACATAAAGATTAAAAGTGCCAGGCATGGTGGCTCCCACCTGTAATCCCAGCACTTTGGGAGGCCAAGGGGGGTGGATCATCTGAGGTCAGGAGGTCGAGACCAGCCTGGCCAACACGGTGAAACTCTGTCTCTACTAAAATAAAAAAATTAGCTGGGTGTGGTGGGCACTCCTGCAACCCCAGCTACTTGGGAGGCTGAGCCAGAATCGCTTGAACCCGGGAAGTGGATGTTGCAGTGAGTCGAGATTGCGCCACTGCACTCCAGCCTGGGCGACAGAGCAAGACTCTGTCTCAAAATAAATAAATAAAATGAAAGCAACAAGGAGACATGATTGTAATTATAAATTATAAAGCTTCAAAAACAAGTGTTGTAGAATGTTTATCACTGCACTTTTGGAGGTCAATTTTGGAATGCAAAATTTTACATAGGCATACTCTCTGAACCAAAAATTCTGGTTCCAGAAAACAATTCTAACCAAGTATTGCCACATACATGTAAAGACACGATATTAATATAAGGGTATCTTGACACAAACTCTAACCAAAACATTGTTAACAATCTAAGTGTCACTAATAGAAGACTGTTTAATAAAAGCTTGTCCAACCCGTGGCCTAGGATGACTCTGAATGTGGCCCAACAGAAATTTGTAAACTTTCTTAAAATTATGAGTTTTTTGTGATTTTTTCTTTTTAAGCTCATCAGCTATCATTAGGGTTAGAGGATTTTATGTGAGGCCCAAGACAATTCTTCTTCTAGTGTGGGACTGGGAAGCCAAAACATTGAACACTTCTGGTTTAACACATTATGGAATGTCCATACTATGAAACATTATATTTAAGGATGTAGTAGCTTTGAATACACTGATATGGAATCATGACCAAGATTTATCATTAGGTTAAAAAAAAAAGTATAGTACAGAATATTATGTATTATATGATCTCACTATTTAAATATAAACATACAAGTACAAATGAATTATATTTGTATGAATGCATAGGAAAATGTCTAGTATACTCAGTTTTGTAAACAGCTACCTCTGAAGAGTGGAACAATTTAAGGAAGATATTTGTATTGCTTTATTTTTAAAGAAGAATGTTACTTTTATAACTTAAGAAGAAACAGTAAAGAAAAAATGCAAAAAGACTATTAATACTATGTACCAGAGAGATAGCTTCAAAGATGTTTATTAACTATTTAAATGTTCCTTTGAAGAAATTTTTCTCCCGTCTTCTTGAAAATACATATCCTGGGAGGCTGAGGTGGGCAAATCACATGAGGTCAGGAGTTCCAGACCAGCCTGGCCAACATGATGAAATCTCATCTCTACTAAAAATACAAAAATTAGCTGGGTGTGGTGGCACGCACCTATAGTTCCAGCTACTCAAGAGGCTGAGGCAGGAGAATCACGTGAACCCAGAAGGCAGAGGTTGCAGTGAGCCAAGATTGTGCCACTGCACTCCAGCCTGGGCGACAGAGCAAGACTCCGTCTCAAAAATAAATAAATAAAAAAATATATAAAATAAAAAATGAAAATACATATTCACTGGCCTAACAACTCCATTTCCTGATAAATTTCCCTGTAAGCAAGCATACATAATCTTCACTGCTCTAATAACTTAAAAATCTCCTAGGATCTTTCTTAACAATGTTCACTTCTAAGACAATGTTCATTAATGCTTCTGAAAGTACCTGAATGAAGAAAGCTAGCAGTAAAGCATAAACATAATAAATTTTGTTAGTTATTATGTGGTATTATGGTTAGCAAGGATATAAAAATGGAAGGTTGTATATGAAACTTACATCTTACAAATTTTCTTCTCAATCCAAAGACTAGAATATCCCTCTAATACACACATATGCATACACGCATACACACACAAAAGTTAGGGAATATATCAAAGGGACATACAAGTGAAAGAGTTCCTGTGGGCAAAGTTGGAATAATTTGAGCAACAAAATAAAGTGGTGGTGGATTATTAACCAAAGTATAAAATAAATATCCATGAGTCTATACTGACATAAATAAATCACTGAATAAATATAATGTGGGAGAAGAAAAATTTCCCATGTAGAAGAATCCCAAATAGTTTATCTAGATTCTGCCCTTAAGGAGACAGCCTAACCTCTTAAGTGTGGGCTACAAATAGTGGCTTCCTTCCTTCCAAGTACAGTATGGAAGGGTGAAGAATAACTTTACAGTGTAGAATCTGACAAACAGTATTAAACCAGCCAGGTAAGTTAACATCAACTGTGCTAAGTCATGTTGAGAATATACATCTTTGATGATGGCACTTTATCTCTGTGGTCTTCTTCCCCCCACCCTGTAAAAAAAACATAATCCCAGTCTAATAATGAGAAAAATATTAGACAAATTCATATATTCTACATACTACATTACATGGCCATTACTCCTAAAAGAAAAGTTTGGAAAATAATCATGCTCAGAGGAGCCTAAGGAGGTATTACAAATGTAATGTGTATCCTAGATGGGATTCTGGAACAGAAAAAAATTAATTAAGAAAAACCTAAGGAGATCTGAATCAAGTATGGACTTAGTTAATAATAATAATAATAATAATATATGAATTTTGGATCATTAATTGTGACACATACTATGTGAATATAAGATCTGACTAATGGGAAACTGTGGCTATATGTGAACTCACTATACTATCTTCCCTATGCTTCTACAAATTTAAAACTAATAAAAATTTATTTTGAAAAAGACTTATTTTTTATTTTATTTATTTATTTATTTTTATTTATTTATTTTTGAGTTGGAGTTTCACTCCGTCGCCCAGGCTGAAGTGCAGTGGTGCGATCTCAACTCACTGCAACCTCAGGTTCAAACGATTCTCATGCCTCAGCCTCTCCAGTAGCTGCAATTACAGGCGCCCGCCACCATACCCAGCTAATTTTTGTATTTTTAGTAGAGACAGGGTTTTGCCATGTTGTCCAGGCTGGTCCCTAATTCCTGACCTTAGGTGATCGGCCTGCTTCGGCCTCCCAAAGTGCTGGGATTACAGGCAAGAGCTACAGTGCCCGGCCTGAAAAAGACTTTTTAAAAGCCTTCATTATTATGTTCATTTTCAAACCTATAATAATTTATCTGCATTGTATTAAAAAAGTCTTGTTTAGATTAATATATAGCCAGCCATAGTAATTTTGTATTAAACAGTTTAATCCACTGTTGTTTTTCAAGTAAAAATAGTCAAAACAACAGTGAATTTAACTGTTTAATAAAAAAAATTACTACGGCTGGCTATATATTAATACAATGCAGAAAATTAAACAAGAAAACTGACATTCTAAAAACTAATTTTAACATAAGCATTTTGTAAGAACTTTAAATAATCATGTAATTTTCAAGTTAACATGGTTACAAGTTAGTGTTATCTGATTTGCTCTCCTCTATCCTTCCACTGAAATACTCATAAAATCACTCTTGAATATATACCATGTTTATATAGTTCTGGAAGCTTAGAATACTGGTTAAAAATCTGAGATCTCAGGATAAATTAAACAAAGCATAGAGGCCTATAATAGAAATATAAGGCCAGAAAGACAGTAAGGGATTTCTACATTATCTGTCAGTTGGGTATCTTTACCTTAGCGATTTCTCTTTGCTCAAGGTATCAAAACAGCCTGAGTTGTTTCCCTTCCCTAGCCATGCCGACCATTTGTACACCCGTTTCCAAATGCATTCAGAACTGTACAATTTCCAGGTACGTGAATAATGATGAAAGCACAGAGACCACCGTAGAATTAAAGAATCAAAACTCACTACCAGAGAGTTGTTTTTCATGTACACCTGGCAAACTACAGAATGCGCAAAATACCTAAGAATAAATTCCCCAGGCATGTTTTGTTTGGCTCATACAGTCTTTTGGGGTCTTTTCCCACAGATATTTTGAATTAATTGCCAATATTTCAAAATTGAGACACTATACACAAGCAACTGGACCTAGCTCTCACTGAAAAATCAAAAGACTCAGCAAACACCGGCCAGCATTCCCATATGGCAGTAATAAGCAGATAGGTAGCAGTTGGTGAATTAGGGTAAGAGCTCTCTCGTTCCCCACTGTCCTTTCTCTATCCAAGTCATTAATTTACATGTCTGGGGTCTACAGGCATTTAATGTTGCAACTACTCATATAGGGAAACAGCTAAGTAGTAAACACAGCTTTTAATCTAGGAGCATCAAACTACATTAAGTCAACAGCAAATACCAAACTTTTTTTTTTTTTTTTTTAAGGCAGAGTCCCACTCTGTTGCCCAGGGTAGAGTGCAATGGTGCAATCTTGGCTCACTGCAACCTCCGCCACCTGGGTTCAAGTGATCCTCCCACCTCAGCCTCCTGAGTAACTGGGACTACAGGCATGCACCACCATACCTGGCTAATTTTTGTATTTTTAGTAGAGATGGGTTTCACCATGTTGGCCAGGCTGGTCTCGAACTCCTGACCTCAGGTGATCCGCCCACCTCGGCCTCCCAAAGTGCTAGGATTGTAGGTGTGAGCCACTGTACCTGGCCAAATATCAAACATTTGACCACAGAGTGGGTTCATTCAACCACTCTCCAGTTTAAGATCTGGCTGTAAATATGTACGTTTTCAAGCATTAAGATTTAGTAAAGTGAGGTACTGAACAAGATTTTCTTTTAAACTTTACTGATATTTATCCTGAGTACAGAGATTTAGTGAAGTGAGTTACTGAACAAGATTATCTTTTAAACTTTACTGATATTTATCATGATTGACCTGGACCCATAATTAATAGTACTTAATATATATTTAAATCAGAGACTGACAACTTTTTCTAGTTACTGCAGGAATTTCTTTTTTCTAAAACTTTGGATTACTATTTGTCTTAAGATTAGAAATTAAACGCAATGTCACTGAAGTGAGGAAAAAATTAATTTACTAGCTCATATAATATTAATAACTAAAAAAGACTAGAATGATATACAACTATAGTCTTGAACTGAGAAAATCATACACACCAAAGGCTCTAGTCTTACCCTCCTCATTTATCCCGTGAACGCTTGCTGCTAATGTAATGTGAGTAGTTGGAGGAAAAATTTTCAGTTCACGCGTTCACAGAAACTTTAAGTTCTGGAATACAGGAACACCTATAACAAAAGACTGGACACAGCAGCAACTGGGAGGCTTGCCTCTTTGGAGATCCTTCCACTCCAAATTATCCTTCCTCCAAATCACCTGTACTTCCCTGCCTGTTTTTTGAGACCAGGTCTTGTTCTATCGCCCAGGCTGTAGTGCTGTGGCATGATCACGGCTCACTGCAGCCTCAATCTCCTGGGCTCAAGTGATCCTCTCACCTCAGTCTTCCAAAATGCTGGGATTACAGGCATGAGCCACTGCACCTGGCCATTTCCCCATATTTATTATCTACCTGAAATCTTATTTACTTAAGGCACATCCATACAGTATCATAAGTTAGTTCATACTATTTTCTTTAGCAGCTAACTGAGCTCTCCTATATTGAAGGAATAGGTCTGAGTGAAGATGCAAAGTGTACTCACAGAAATATGAGAACATCAGCTACCTGAGAAAGAGGACTGGAGAAGGAAGAGGGAATGAAAATGAAGTGGTAAGGCATTCCCAAAACAAAACTCTGAATTTGACAGTGGTCTTTCCTGCACAGTATCCTGTTCCTAGAATATAAAGTAACATTACAGTTTTACTGTGAATTTAAAAAATACTTTTTGTAACTAGTCTGGGAATTTAACCTCCATTAATAACCTAGAAAAATATGCCTGAAGGCTTCCTTGTATATTAATGAGTTGACTGATGGCTGGCAGCCCATAAATAACTTCAGGACAGGGGCTGGACGTCAGAAAGGCCAAAGCATGACTACAGGGTTGAGAATTTTATCCCCACCCGCCCCCCCCAACCTTTGGAGAGCGGAGAGGGGCTGAAGACTAAGTTGATCACCAATGGCCAATTATGTAATCAATCATGCCTAGGTAATGAAACTTCCATAAAAATCCAAAAGGACTGGGTTCAAGAATTTCTGGATAGCCGAACGTGCATGAGGTTTCTGGAGGGAGGTGTACCCAGGCAGGGCGTGGAAGGTCCCTGAGCTCCTTTCCCCCATATCTTGTCCTATACATCTCTTCCTGTCAATACTTTGTAAAATCCTTTATAATAAATTAGCAAATGTTTAAAAAAATAAAAAATAAAAAGTTAAGAAAAATACAGAGGGCTGGACATGGTGGCTCATGCCTGTAATCCCAGCACCTTGGGAAGCTGAAGTGGGTAGATCGCTTGAGCTCAGGTGTTCAAGACTAGCCTGGGCAACATGGTGAAACCCCGTCTCTATCAAAAATACAAGAAATTAGTTGGATGTGATGGCAAGCACCTGTAGTCCCAGCTGAGGTGGGAGGAATCACTTGAGCCTGGGAGGCGGAGGTTGCAGTGAGTGAGATTGTGCCACTGCACTCCAACCTGGGTTACAGGGCAAGACCTCCTCTCAAAGAAAGTATGCTTCAAGTTCTAGAATATTCTAGAATATAAATGGTACACCAACAGAATTAAATTACTGTATTAATTAAATTGTGACACCGGTAACGAAAGCAGTGCTCATCATAATCCCAAAACACACAATCCTAAATGTTGAAATCCAAAATATCAAAATCCCAGAAGTCTAAAATCCTGAAAATCACAATTCTGAAAGATTAAAATCTTGAAATGTCAAAATCCTGAAAGTCGAATTCTGGGGAAAGGTTTAGCGCATTTTTGGGTTGTATACATGATATTTGCATCATATGAGTTGCATCGTGTTAGGTGGAACTATTCCTTTGTTAATGTCTTTATTTGGAAACTTAAGTATAGTTTAAGGAAATGCGTATGGGTACGTGGTCAAACGGTAGACTTATGGACTTAATTTTAGGTGTCGACTGGATTAAGGAATACCTAAAAACCTGTTAAAGCACTATTTTGGGTGTGTCTGGGAGGATGTTTTCAGAGGACATTAGTGTGTGAGTCTGAGTGGACTAGGTAGGGAAGATCTTACCTCACTGTGGGTGAGCACCATCAATTGGCCAGAAGCCAAGAGAGCAAATACAGAAAATGGATTGGTCTCTGAGAGTTAGGACAAGACTTTTCTTCTCCTTCCTTGGATATGAGAACTTCAGGCTCACCGGCCTTTGTACTCCAGGACTTAAACTAAGCAGCCCCTCAGGGTCCTTGAAGCTTTCAATCTCCCACTGAGAGTTACACCACCAGCTTCCTTGGCTGAGGCCTTAGGAACTAGACTGAGCTTTGCTACTGCAACCCCAGAGTCTCTGGCTTGCAGGTGGCCTGTTGTGGAATTCCTCAACCACTAGAATCTCTTACGTGAATTCTCCTAATAAATCTCTTCTATCTATATACATATCCTATTGGTTCTCTCTCTGGAGAACCCTAATACAGACCTAGTTTTGGAGAAGCCAATCATTCCTTCTTATTGTATTCCTTACAACACAATGGAAGACATCTATGGAATTGTCCCTTCAAAAAAAAAAAAAAGTCTATGGTAAGTTGAGCGCACTAAGCTCCTTAATGGTGAAAGACAGAAGTTTAAAAGCTAATTATTACTGGTGATGTGAAAGCAGAAAAATACTTAATTGCAATGGCCAAACAATAACCAGACTTCCAAATAGACAACATATACTTACAAAATGTGTAGAGTACACCACTCTCCAAAATTTCACAGAAGTGAAAATGCAGGCAAAAAGTAGGCAAAATCTCCCATGCCAAATTATTCAATCATGTATTACTTCTGCCCCTTCACACATTGTGCCAATTAGCTATGCTATCTTTCATCTTCACATCATTTCCAATTCTGGAGGTATAAATTGTATAAAGGTTTAGAGAGTTCTAATTCGTTATATGCATTTTAGTAAATGTGACTCTACAAAAGTGTATTATCACAACACTGACTTTGTGTGTAAGCACTGTGTGTATATGTGAAAACGTTGAAATTTCCTCAATAAATAGAGATGTCCTTTTTTTACATCTGTATTTGTGAAAGACAAAATCTCTTGAGATCTTGGCTCTTTGGGCAACTGCATATGTGGTGGTGAATCATTACAGTTTTTGGCTGACCTCATCAAAAGACTTAGTTGTTCATCATGGTATTTTAGATGACTACAGTTATAATACTGCGTGTATACAATTACCAACCATAGTGATATGTATTTACACATTTCACTTTGTGACCTATTTCTTTATGAATATGGCTTACCTGCTCATCACTGTTATACCCATGTGACTATCCTTAGTATATCTATTTATGCTTGCAAAAATATGTATGTTATTACTGCCTATTTTATGGTGTAAAGTGGTTTATGTTCTGTGGTATTTTATGATTCTCAAATCTCCTTTTAAAAATGTAAATAAACATCTTTTAAAAAGTTTGTAAAAATTATTTTTTCCAGAATTAATGGAATTTCAATCCTTCGGGATTTTAGACATTAGGGATTTTGATCTTTCAGGATTTCAACATTTGGGATTATGGTGTTCAGGATTGTGTCTTTTAGAATTATGATTCAACCCCAACTGAAGGGACCATTTTATTTTTTTAAACAGTAACTTCTTAGATACAATATGCTTGAATTTCATGTTATATTTTCCTGCAGGGGCCAGCCTGTAAGAAAAAAAAAGTATTTGATAGCAATATATATTTTAAATTATTTTATTACCTGTTACTGTCTGTTGCAAAGCATTCTATTTGCCTTTAAGATTATTAGATGCAGCTCTTTGTAATTATAAACTTCCTCTAGTACTTAACACCCTTACTGAATCTAAGGCGTCAAAGACTTGAATGAAGCATCATTCTTTCAATTGCAGGGGGAAAATGACTATTTGTAACTTTATTGCAAGCATTTTTTCTTTTTCAGCAACTCTCACTGTATACACAGTCATTTATAATCTAAGTTTAAAAAAACTGACTCCTACACAGAAGTCATCACTGCTTTTAAAAATTTATGTAAAATACTATCTCCATGAGTGTTTCATTGGGAAGATCACCTACAGAGCCAGGGCCATCAGTTTTATCTTCAATAATCTCTCTCTACACAAAGTTGTCACAAACAGTGAAGTTAAAGCAGTAGGACCAGGAAGTAGAAAATCTCTCAAAAAGATTCTGGTGTCCTGCTGTTTTACTAATTTATTAAAAATAATATAATTTAGTTAATACAAAATGCAGGCTCATTACTTCTATACTAATGTAAAGGCTACTGGATATAGCAAATTTAACACGTTGCTATGGAATCAATAATATGATTGTTAATTTGCTTTTATTCTTTCCTCCTTCAATTTCTAGAAACATATCATCACCAACTATTTTACACATATAACTTCAAAGGAAAAGTCAAATGTGAAAATGAACACAATCATATTTAGATGTCTACAAATAAACCATCTATTAGTAACAAGTTAGCACTAATAAATTAGTCACAATAGCTCATCTTCCGTCTCTCTGCCTCACCAACCCCACATCCTCTGAAAGTGTAGGAGTGCTTTTCTTTTACCCCAGCCTCCTACTTGTGGAAATTTTTAAAAGATAATTTACATGACTGCCATTTGCTAATTTACTCAAAAGGAAATAACCAGGTGGAAATTTTTTAAGCTACCAAGCATGATAATAAAGTAATAGAATTGAAAAGTTCTCATTTGATGTTTCTTGTTTAAATTAAAATATAATAGACTTTTAACTATGGAAACACACTTACACAATTATTCCATTCTCTCAGCTCAACCATTTTTGGGATCAATGACTTTGAAGGGCTACTCCTGCACAGTAATATTCCACTAGAGTGAATAACTGCATTTACAACCATGATATTTTTTAATAACAAAGCTAGTTACCATGGACTAGCAGTGACCCAAATATGCCCTGTATATGAGTGGGTGAGGAGGAAGCACTGGTACTAATCTTCAGTTTTCAAGCACAAGGATAATATGTAATTTAACTCACTTCAGCCCATTGCATCTGATAGGATCCAATCAAAAAAATGAGAACCGCCGGGTGCCTGTAATCTCAGCACTTTGGGAGGCCGAGATGGGCGGATCACCTGAGGTCAGGAGTTTGAGACCAGCCGGGCCAACATGGCGAAACCCCGTCTCTACTAAAAATAAAAAAAAATTAGCTGGGTGTGGTGGTGCGTGCCTGTAATCCCAGCCACTTAGGAGGCTGAGGCAGGAGAATCACTTGAACCCAGGAGGTGGAGGTTGCAGTGAGTCGAGACAGTGCCACTGCACTCCAGCCTAGGCTACAGAGTGGGATTTCATCTCAAACAAAACAAAACAAAAAAAAAAAACAAAACAAAAAAACAAAAAGAACCACACCCTAACTTGAACAGGCAAAGTTTCATATACATATGAACAGGAGACAGAAAATACTGGGTAGAAGAGGGCGGGTCCCCGGCAAATGCCCCACCCTCAAGTCTGAAGACCAGTGGCCCTAAAAGAGGACAGCCATTCCTGTTTTTGCACCCAAAAAGTTGCCTTTGGCCCACCACTTCCCCCATCTTGCCCCCATTTAACCCAAGACCTTAGTGGGCACACACACAAACTGCTGAATGTCAAGAGGAGCGGTGGAGAGCGGCAGAGAGCAGCAGGGTGGCATGGCAGAGGAGGAAAGAGGCACCTGAATATTGAGAGGAGTTTGACTGAGAACAGCTGAACTCCAGGGGAAGATTATATCCCCCACCCCTCCACCTTCTGGCTCCCCATCTATCTCACTGAGAGCCACCTCCACCATTCAGTAAAATCTTCCACTCATCCTTCGAGCCTGCGTGTGATCCGGGATGCTGGGGAACAGCTTGGGATACGGAAGGCTGTCACACTGGCCCTCTTCCTTGCAATAAGGCAGAGGGTCCATCGAGCTGATTAACACTCAAAGCCATCTGCAGACGGCAAAGCTGAAAGAAAGAGCTTTGTAACAGTGGGGTTGCAGGCACTCACCCCTAGACACTATCATGGGGCCAAGAGCCCAAAGTTTTCATCCTGGTCTCTGCACCTACCTGTCTGCATGCTCGCCCTAGGGGTTTGAGCTGCGGGGCGACCAAGCAGGTGAGCCACACCTCTGTCACACACGTCCTGCAAGGGGAATCAGGGAACTCTCAATTACAATTATTAATTATAATAGGAAAATAACTATCAATGTGTAATGAAAACTCTGAAGAATACTCAAGTACTCAAGGGCTGAGTGAGGGTATCCAAGGAAGGAACAAACTTAGAAGAGGGTCCCCTCCCCAGAACTAGGGTTCAGGCCTTATTGGAAGTATGGCTGCAGCCCACTGGATGGCAAAGTAGTTCTCCCTGTGTGGTTGCTGGGGCTTAAGGGGCTCGAGGTTGAGCACACACAGTCAGTTGGGACATTGAGAATCTGATTACCAGCAGGGCCTGCACAAGGAAAGCCCTCCTGAGTGTAAGTAGACATGCAGGGGAAGTTGGAATATTGGCAGCTGGCTCTCCAGAAGGCAGGCATGAGGTCTGGGGTGTGCAGCCTCATGCTGGGAAAACTACAGAGAGGAGGTCACTAAGCTGAGACTGGGGCTGTGAGCTAGACAAGGGTCTGTCTGCTCTTGGCACATACCTGGGGCAGAGGACCCCCCGATATCCACAGCCACACTACTGGCAGCCGTGCATTCACAGTAAGAAGAAACAAAACCATAAGCCTGCCCTTGTGCACTGTCCTTCCACCACTCTCTACTCAACAAAACTAACATCATACAAAGAAGAAATGCCGAAGGCAAGCTTGTTCAACATGTGGCCCAGGATGGCTTTGAATGCGGGCCAATGCAAATTCGTAAAACTTTCTTAAAACATTATGAGGTTTTTGTTTTGTTCTGTTTTTTTTGTTTTGTTTTGCGATTCAGCTCATCAGCTATTGTTAGTGTATGTTATGTGTGGCCCAAGACAATTCTTTCAATGTGGCCCAGGGAAGCCAAGACATTGGACACCCCTGGCCTAAAGGGTTAGGCTTCAATACTGCAGATCAAGTAATGAAGAGGTAATTTAGAGCTGGGAGAGAATCTGATAACTGGCACACTCAATACTCGGGGATCTTCATAAAGAATAAAACATGGCAGAAGCAATAAACTAGAAATACACAGTAAATTAAATATGACTAAAAGATAGCATGAAAAAAATCTGACTGGGCTGTTGCTGTAATGTCTCTGTACATGGAGGAAATAGGGCAAATAAATCAGGCAGTTATTTAATCATGTATTCTTAGAAAACTTCATTACTCATAGCACTATAAACTAGTGGTTTCCAAACAGAGGATGTACACTGAAGTACAGCAGGAAAAAAATTCTATTAAATTGTTCTAAAACATAAAATTATATCATAAACAGACTTGAAAAACTATATAAGCCAAAATTGTATATATATTTATATGTATGATTTATAATTAGACATACTTATATTGAGGTTTCCTATTCAAATGTTTGCTGGTAAGGTACCTAATTAAAAAATTTAAAGACCACTGCTGTAGAAAATAGCCCTACTTCTCTCCACAGATTTTACATACTCCTTTATACCATATAGAGTCCACATTGGCCAGGCACAGTGGCTCATTCCTGTAATCCCAGCACTTTGGGAGGCTGATGTGGGCGGATCACCTGAGGCTGGCAGTTCGAGACCCTCCTGGCCAACATGGTGAAACCCTGTCTCCACTAAAAATACAAAAATTAGCTGGGCATGATGGCGCACACCTGTAATCCCAGCTACTCAGGAAGCTGTGGCAGGAAAATATCTTGAACCTGGGAGGTGGAGGTTGCAGTGAGCCGAGATCATGCCGGTGCACTCCAGCCCGGGCAACAGAGTGAGACACTCCATCTCCCAAAAAAAAAAAAGAAGCCACATATATCACAAATACAGACTTGTTTTTGTTTAATCCAATAAAACAAATAATTAATCTTGTATTAATATTTAAAGATTGGGAAACAATGTCTTCAACAAATTGCTATCACTATAGTTCATAAATATGTATTGTTCACCTTTAAAGGGCCTATACATCACTTAAATTCAAAACTAATGAAATTCCCACTACTATAGAACAAAGAATCCTAATTAGCACATTCTTAAATAAAGGTATTACTCAGACTCCACAAGGGTAAAATGCTTACATTCTGCTTTCCTGAAACTTAGTTTCAAAAGATTAAAGTTTTCTTTCACAAACTCCTTTAGTACCCTAAAGCAAACTTCAACAATCACACCTACACACTGTCCCTAAAAAAAGAAATAAAATGTTTTACTTAGTTTGGGTTCTGCTTTTCTTGTGTTGTTAAAAATTCCTAGTTACTTGACTAGGTCGTTATTTTACATCTCTGTGCCTTAGTGGTCTCATAAATAAACAGGGATAGTAACCACCTATTTCAGAGAGGTGCTGAGGACTAAATAAATTATTTCCCTCTCTCTTATACACACAGGCAGACATACACAACACACAAACGTAACAGTTCCTGGCACACAACTTTAATAAATGTAAGCTATTAAGAGTACTACTACTTATTATACACTCACATTTGCTTTATAAGAACTGTTTGATCAAACTGAATCCTTGCCCTGAACATAGACATCCAATTCAGAAATGAGATGAAATAAGAATAGTCAAAAGTAACATAATTTCAGTAAAGAACAGCTTCTTAAAGGCACAAAATTCACCTTTCTTCCAAAAACTGAAATCACCTATTCAAGGAGAAAACCATTCAACAAGATTTAATTACTTACAATTCAGCAAACTAGGCATGGTCCCTCTTTTTAAGAACACCAACTTGGGAGGTAGAAGAAAGAAACACAATCATAATACAAAGAAACTACGAAAAACATACACAGTTCAATAAAAAGAATGAGGAATACATAATTAAATCCCTTTAGTAGCATAGGAAGGCCTAATGAAGAATGTAGAATTTGAATAGCCTTACCATAGACTAAAGCAAAGAGATGTGGTGAAACCAAGTCAATAAAAAAAAGAGAACACTAAAGGAGAAAGCTAAGGCAAATGCACAGAAGTGAGGGAGGTTACATAAGCTGTAGTATAAGAACAGACTACAAAGCCCTAAGACTACAAAAAAATAAGAGATATGGTGCCAATCAGTCAGGATGGGACACTGGAAGCGTGAAAGATTCCTGAATGTAAGGTTAATGAGCTTGAATTTTAGTTTTCATGGAACAATAGTATTTTACATGGTGCTTGTTAATGTGATGTGCACTGTACTGATGCCTCATTTAATCCTTACAAACCTATGAAGTAGATATGACTATTATCCTCATTAAAGAAATTAAGAAAATGAGCCCACAACTAGTAGGTGGTGAAGTTGGGATTTTAACTCACGGTGTCCAATCCAGAATTTGAATTCTTCAACATCACATAGTCTTTTCAAGTCTTTAAGGAACAAATATAGTATCTGTGCTTTGGAAGGATAACTAATAATCTTAGTGACAGTATACAAGACAGATTTAAAAAGAAGTGAATGGAGGACAGAAAAGTACCTTCGTGAAAAAACAAATATTTGTTAAATTTTCCTATGGCAAGAAAACTATGTAGCCAGCAATGACATATCAAATTTAAGCAGCAAAGGATACAGGAAATAGTAGAGGAATAAAACTGACAAAACTTGGTAACTGGTCTGTGGAAATGAGAGGAGGAGCTAAAAATGACTGAAGGATTCAAAATACTTTTTTTTTTTTTTGAGATGGAGTTTCACTTGTCACCCAGGCTGGAGTACAGTGGTGTGATCTCGGCTCACTGCAAACTCCGCCTCCCAGGTTCAAGCGATTCTCCCACCTCAGCATCCTGAGTAGCTGGGATTACAGGCATGTGCCACCACCCCCAGCTAATTCTGTATTTTTGGTAAAGACGGGGTTTCACCATGTTGGCCAGGCTGGTTTTGAACTCCTGACCTCAGATGATCTGCCCGCCTCGGCCTCCCAAAGTGCTGGGATTACAGGCGTGAGCCACCTTGCCTGGCCAAGGATTAAAAACTTAAGTGTGTGTGGGAGGGGGGGGTGGGCGGGGGGAGGCAGTGCATTAGAATAGCAACAGGCTTTCTTATTGGTGGGAGGATGGAGGGAAAAGTGGATGAGTTCCATTTTAGACATATGTAATTAGAAGTACTTACTGAACATCCACGAGGAAGAGTTCCACAGGTGACTGAAAATGGAAGCCAAGGGCTAAAAGTCTATAAAAATAATGGACACCTGGAAATCCTATCCAGAGTGAGTGACGGGAGATAATGTCAGAGTGGATGACTGCTGAAGATGAGTATGTAAAGCATGGATTATCAACCAGGTCATCAGGAACCACTTTCTGAGGAGAAAGTCCTGCCTCAGACATAATGATGAGTTGGGAAAAATGCTTGAGTGTTGCTAGTGAAGAATGAAAGGAAGAAAACATTCAGGGTGATAGGGTTCAGTAAACGCTACCCCAAAATATGGTACCCTGGTATTTGAGAAAGTAGCAGAAGCAGGAAGGTTTCTGACCTCCTCCCACCCTTCTCCCCTGAAACAGGCCATAAAACAATTTTCTGACCTTCCTCTAAAGTAGGTCATAAGACCCTCATTCCAGAGGTGCCCTTGCTATTCCCTGAGGAAAGGAAATGTCCTTATCTCTGAAAACACAGGAATATTAAGAATCTGCACAAACAGGCCTTGTTAAGCTCCCCTCCAGTTTATTACCATTAGATCCTACCTGCTTTGTCCAATCATATTTCCCCACCACTGTCTATTCTTCATCAAATCTAAGCACTGAAATACACAGGTTTCCCTGTATCTTTGGGGATTCATTTCTGAAAACTTCCATGTCATGTAAAACTTTTACTAAATAAATTTGTGTTATTTTCTCTTGTTAATCTGTATTCTGTTAAAGGTGACTCAGCCACGAACCTAGTGACAGGTGGGAAAAAGCTAATACTTTTTCTTCCCTATGAGGGAAAGCCCCCCCACACCACACATATACTATAAACTTTTGGATCTAGTCCTCTTTAATATATTAATAATATCTACCATTTACCTTCCAGAAGGTGAAAGGAGTAAAGACAATAAACAGTCACAAACGTAGAACCAGAAGCCTAGTGTAAATAAATTGAAGGTAAGTCTAGGTGGGGTCACAAACATTTTAAACAGCCAAGAGGGGTTGGCCAGGAAGCCATTTCAGTCCAGAGCCAGGCATTAGTTCAATATTGCCAGATCTTCTGATTTTCCAAAAGCCCCAAACTCTCATTTCAATATGGAAGTTTATGATTTTTTAAATGCTAACAAATTTTCTTTAAAACAACGTATAGGCACATGAAACAGTCTTTGAACTGCTGGGTTGCTATGCAGGTCTACAAGTACTACAGATATGCCAAGCCAGGTGACCATTAAAATAACATTTTCTTGGTCAAGGGTGGTGGTTCACATCTGTACTCCTAGCACTCTGGGAAGCCAAGGCAGGAGGATTGCCTGAGGCCAGGAGTTCAAGACCAGCCTGGGCAACATAGTGAGACACTGTCTCTACAAAAAAGTTCTTAAAAATTAGCCAGGCATGGTGGTGTGGGCCTGTAATCCTAGCTACTCAGGGGGCTGAGGCAGGAGAATCACTTGAGCCCAGGAATTCAAGGCTGCAGGTAGCCATGACTGCACCACTGCACTCCTGGGTAAGAGTGAGACCCCACCTCACAAAAAGAGAACATTTTCTTTTGTATGGTGAGGAGTTGAATCCAAACTGCAATGAAAAAGTAATGAAGGCAATAAAAACAATACCTTTCCAAGAAGTCTGGCAAAACGATGAGGGGAAAAAAAAGAATTAAGGAAAACCTTTTTTAGGAAGGAGAAGTTTCACATAAGGAGAGAAGAAGTCAGAGGAAGGGGCAAAATCTGAAGAGAGATGACCAGTGAAGCAAAAAGATGAGAAAGACATGTATACGTCTATAGGCTAAAAGACAGAAGTGATGAAAAGTGATGAAGACTCAAAAAAGTGGGATGGTGCTCTGAAGTGGTGGGGATCAAGTACACATACGAAAAGATGCACTTTGGAAAGGGAACAGCCACTTCTTCCTTAGGTTTCCCAGGAAGGAAATGAAAAGTCCGGAGAAAATCTGAGAAGATGACTTGGGGAAATGTGTAAGATAACCTCGGTCTTCTCAATAAATTTTTAGAAACATTAGCACTGAGTATATTTGTATAAATTTCACTGTTTGATATTATTGTTCCTCTGATAAAGTATAATTCCCCTATTCATACTATATACACATCAGTGCCATGATTCCAGAGAAATATATTTAAAATCTTAGGTACCAAAAAAATGAGTTTAATGTGCCTTAGTACGTAAGACAAGAATAAACAGCATAAGTCTTTAAAAATTAAATCAAAGGTATGAAACTCTTCAGGAACGGCTTTATTATGTCTCTAGGACAAGAACATTCACTATCTTAGTACAGAGAAGCAAGCAGTAGAAAGAGGAAATATGAGGAAAAAACACCAGTTTAGGAAGAAAACACTGTCAGAAGAGAACTACACTTTAACTCCCCTCACGACCCCTGCCAACAGTGCTGTTATATTCTAGAGCACTACTTGTCAAACTGTTCTGCAGCAGTAACTTTTTTATTTTATTTTTATTTTGTACATCAAGGTATCAGGTAAGACTGGGGAGAAAAGGGAATTTCCCTATTCTATTTTTTTAACTGTAAAACCACTATCTAGATGACAAGAAACTGAACAGTATTTTATTAACACTAAGATTAATGTTCTCGGACAAGCCACACGGCTGCAGGTTGTTCAGAGGTGCCGCAGGCTGAACATGTCCTTCCTTTCCTAGAGCTGCCAACCTATCCTGCTGCTTGGGTGTTGGTGAATTCTTGCCTGGTGGCCCAGCCAAAAGCACATCACTCTGCTACCTTAACAGGAAATACACTGGCATTGCAGAGAAGCTCAATGTGAAGCTCCTGCACTATTCTGAGAGCCTTTTAGGTGTTCCCATCGCATATAACATGAAAGTTGTGGTGAACTGGGAGATATTTATGATGATCAAGAACACATTAATCTTAACATTGAAGCAGATTTTGTTATTTTCTGCCCTGAACCAGGGTAAAAGGTTATAGTACAGTTAACAAAGTGTCTTCTAGTCAGACTGGCTATTTTGTACAAAAATATTTTAATACCTCCACCCCCAAACCTGAGATGTCAGCTGAGCAGTGGCAGGCTGTGGAGATAAATGTGGGTGATGAACCAGAATATGAAGTGTTTCATCTAGATTAAGATGCTACTGAAATATTCTGCATTTAGGGAAAACAATCACTAGTTTACAATCCAAGAGCTCTGAAGTTTCTGATAAACCAGCACTGAAGAAGCTTTTGAAAAACTTCCAAAGAAGAAAAAGAGAAACCAGAAAGACCCAGAGATGAATGAAGTGGATGATGGTACCACAAGCTAGCAAATTTTGCAGATGTCACCCCAAAGGAAGAGTTAGACTAAAAGATTATTACTAATGTGAATAGCCTCTGGGAAGATGAGCCAAAGGAGGAGAAAAAGAAAAAGCATCAGGAGTAGGACCTTGTTTTCCAAAGCAGTGACTCCAGCGGTTATCAAAGTGACCATAAAAAGAAGAAAGAAAAGGAAGAAACACAGTGAAGAAGCTAAATTTACCCCACTTTTGGAATGCTCGCCTAAACGGAAAATAAAAAAGTAATCTTCCTTAGGGAGTTTTAAATATGATTCAGTTTTTAAAAGATTGACTTATACACAATGGATGAATAAATGTTTTGAACGATATGGAATGCTAGTGTACATCAGCAGTTTACAAAACAGGGAACGCTTGATAAGGAGTTGGATTTTTTTTGTGCCAAAATTACAAAACTGACAATAAATTAATCTGGAGAATTCCAATATTATTAAAGTGCCATTTTACTGTATACAGAATAAAAAAGTAAGAGCTGCTGTCACTCTCAACTCTTCCATCTTTCCAGGTTTTATACTACATAAAGTTATTCCTGTAATCTTAAGACTATCAAAAAGACATTATAATACAATATCATTAAAAAATGAGTTAAGTATAGGTTTTTTATTTGAAACAGATTTCACCTTTAATCATTACATGCCATTTTATTTTTTAATTTAAAAAAAAAAATTTTTTTTTTGAGTCAGAGTCTCATTCTGTCGCCCAGATTGCAGTGGTGCAATCTTGGATCACTGCAACCTCGACTTCCCAGGCTCAGGTGATCCTCTCATTTCAGCCTCCTGAGTAGCTGGGACTACAGGTGTGCACCACCACGCCCAGCTAATATTTTGTATTTTTTATAGAGATGAAGTTTTGCCATGTTGCCCAGGCTGTTCTCAAACACCTGGGCTCAAGTAAGCCACCTGCCTTGGCCTCCCAAAGTGCTGGGATTACAGGTATGAGCCACCATGTCTGGTCCTATTTTATTTTGCATTTTGAAAAACTCAGGGCATTTATTGGTATTAGGTTTTCCTTTATCATGACTACTATAGTACTTCTATTGTTTAACTTAGAATGGTTAAACATTCTAAAGAATGCTTAATTAGTCTCCAGGGTGCTAATGAACCATGCCACTCACTGACTCCCGGGGAACAACACTCACTATTCTTTCCCACTAGGTGCATATGTATTGTTTTCTTTTTTCTTTAAGTCTAAGAGGTTGATGAAAAGAGCTGTTCTCTTGTTACTTGTCCATTTGTGCCTCAACCATTCTGATTCTGGTGTGTCTTGGAGGAGTAGTCGGATGAAAGCAAGATAAATGTGATTCTGACTACTGGGAAATTTCCTGATTACTTTTTAATGATTGGGGTAGGCTATCATAAATTGTTCTAAAGAGAAAAACAGCTGTTCACTGCTTTCACTGAGAAAATGTAGCAAACAAGGTGGATGCAGTTCCTTCCCTTATAGGGTATCATAGGGGAAAGAGTACACAGTATAAGAGACTATAGAAAATTAGTAATTGTGCTAAGTGCTATGAAGAAAAAGAGATTGCCCATTCACAGTTACCTTTGTTAGTATTTGCAAACAGATAAATGGTTGAATTGAACTCTCCATGTCAGGCATTTTTGTTGCCATTTAACTAGTATCAGACATAGTGCTAATCCCATAGTTTAATGTTCAATAATAAGCATGTTCCGCTAGTGGTATATCTTGATTTAAATCTAGATGATAGGATATAGAGGTTGGAGAGTGGCAGACATTCACACTGGTTTACAAGTAGATGTGCCAGACAATGAAAGGGTGCAAACCAGTATATTTCATTACAATTGAGATTCATGTGGAGTATACAGCCCTTGAAATGTTAACTAGTCCAAGCTGACATATGCCATCAGTATAAAATACATACCAGACTTTGAAGATGTACAAAAAAAGACTGTAAACTATGTCAATTTTTATGTTGGTGAAATTACAACATTTTTGGTATAGTGGGTTAAAGAATTTTTTAAAACTAATGTTATTTTATGAGGGAACATTTAGGATCTACTCCTCTTATATGTATTAATAGCTAACAATTACTCTAATTCTAGCACCATAATAAGCAAAGTACTCAGCAAACATTATGCCTTAATCACAACAGCTTTAAGCAGATATTATTACCTCTAGTCTATATGTAAGAACAGAGATTAAAAAAACAAACAAAAAAACCAAAAAACCACAACCCTGAAGTCCTTCAGGAAGTGCCAGAGTTGGAATTCAAATCATAGTTCAAAATCTGTTCTTTTAGTTACTATATAATCCCAGCTTCTCTCTCATCCCCAGCCTCTCAAATTCTAGTTTAAAATTTCTGACAAAGGAAAGGTTTCAACTATAAAGCCACTAATCTCCTGGCACATTCACTCCCATCAACTAACTCCAAACCCTCCACCACACACATGCAAAAGGATCTTTTATAAATTATTATAAAATCTAATCCTACTTTCTTTAAAAGGTAGGCTTCAAACAAATTAATCAGTAATTTAATGTTATTTTTAAAAGTGATAATCATGGGTAACTTGAAAACAGTGGAATTATTAATGTTTTAAAATTATGCTAGGTCATATCATACATAAAACATCCAAAGTATTTCCAAAGTAGTCTAAGTATAAATGAAAATGTTACTTTATATTACAACGATCATTTAAAATAATTATGGCTTTCATCAATTCTAATAACCACCACAAAAGGTCCCCATTTCAAGGATAAAGAAACAAAGAAAAGCTACAAGTGGCATGCCAAGGTCACAATAAACAATATGTGAAAAAACCAACATCCTTAGAATCCCAAGATTTTAATTCACAGTATCTAATGGGCTGTGTCAAGCAAACTATATATGAAAGACAAAATCTAGGATGTTAGTTTCTTTGGTCAAATAAAACAAGATCTATAAAGGATGGTTTTCATGGAGTAAAAAACCCACACCACAAATATTTTCATTCAATTATAGGTAAATCCTCAAAGGTCTTTTGGTGTTGAAAATAATTTCTCCTTAGGCAGAATTTGCAGTATCAGGTAATCTTTTCAAAAATATTTCATAAGCAAGTCACAATACTGGATGTACTGATCAATTTATTGTCAACATATTCAACTTCACTTACTAGGGTTAAATCTTAATTACTAAAGAAGCAGTTTTATGATACATGCATTCAGAAATGCTTTCTACAAAATATCTTCATGCTGATGAACTTCATGGTCAATTTGAGGATATAAATTTTATTGACAATGTCATTTTATGCAATGTGCACTATCCTACTTTAGGGAGGCAATTAAAAAAAATCCCAAGCCAAGGTTTAAAATAAGATTATACAAATATGAATAGGTTAAGTCATGGAATAAATCACCAGATTCAAACTACTTATCAGGCTTTTATGTTTTAGTCTCCTAATAATCTTGTAGAAGTTTTGTTTTTAAAAAAATAAAAATTTGCATTATTTCAGAACATAAATTGACAATGCTTTTGAGTTAACGTATAATGTTTTAAGTTTTATATATAGTGAAATCTATCATATTTGCAAAAAGTAGGGAAAGATCAGCAATACATGCATATGTTCATATAGAAAAATGCAAAATGTAAACTATTTTGAGTATATACAAATTCTAGGCTGGGCACGGTGGCTCACGCCTGTAATCCCAGCACTCTGGAAGTCTGAGATGGGCGAATTGCTTGAACCCAGGAGATCAAGACCAGTCTGGGCAACATGGCAAAACCCTGTCTCCACCAAAATTACCAAAAATTAGCTGGGCATAGTAGCGCACATCTGTAGTCCCAGCTATCCAAGAGGCTGAGGTGGGAGGATCGCTTGAGCCCGGGAGGTGGGCGCTGAAGTGAGCTCTGATGGCGTCACTGCATTCCAGCCTGGGTGACAGTGAGACCCTGTCTCAAAACAAAACAAAACAAAAAAAACAACTAAATGCTAATGGCTCATCTTTTAAAAGTAGCATAATCATTCCTATTTACTGGAAATAATTTTCTCAATATCACAAATAACTACTTCAATTAACTTTGGTAACTCAAAATTAGTGCTAGACTTAATTTAGATTATTTATATCAAATAGTTGATATAATAGCTTTCTGATTATCTGTATAACACTGTCTGCAATGAGGAACCAAGCCAATTGTTAATTACAGGGGGCCTTCAGTATCCATGGGTTCCATACCCATAGATTCAACAAACCTCGATGGAAAATACATTGAAAAAAAAAAAGCAGGCTGGGCGCAGTGCCTCACACCTGTAATCCCAGCACTTTTGGAGGCTGAGGCGAGCAGATCACTTCAGGTCAGGAGTTCGATACTAGCCTGGCCAACGTGGTGAAACCCCGTCTTCACTAAAAATACAAAAATTAGCTGGGCATGGTGGCGCACCTGTAATTGCAGCTGCTCGGAAGGCTGAGTCATGAGAATCGCTTGAACCCGGGAGGCGGAGGCTGCAGTGAGCCGAGATAGTGCCACTGCACTGCAGCCTGGGCAACAGAGCAAGACTCTGTCTCAAAAAAATAAAAATTAAAAAAAAAAAAGCAACAAAAAAGTAACAACACAACAATAAAAATACAAATAAAAAACCAAAACCATTTAACAACTATTTACATAGCATCTACAGAGAAAGTATTTGGGAGGATGTGTTAGGTTATATGCAAATACTATGTCATTTCATTTAAGGGACTTGAACATCTGGGGATTTTGGAATCTAAGGGGGGTCCTGGAGCCAATTCTCTACAAATACCGAGGGATGCTCATACTATTTTTAAATTTAATTACCTCTTTCTAAATATAAAACCTGTTATTGGCCAGGCACGGTGGCTCACACTTGTAATCCCAGCAATTTGGGAGGCTGAGGTGGGCGGATCACCTGAGGTTAGGAGTTCAGGATCGGCCTGGCGAACATGGTGAAACCCCGTCTCCACTAAAAATAGAAAAATTAGCCAGGCACGGTGGTGCGTGCCTGTAATCCCAGTTACTCAGGAGACTGAGGCAGGAGAATCACTTGAACCCAGGAGGCAGAGGTTGTCAGAGTGAGCTAAGATCATGTCACTGCACTCCAGCCTGACAAGAGCAAAATTCGACCTCAAAAAAAACTATTATGAAGCTAATATATAACATCACCTCCTATATATCAGGCATCAATAAGGATGCCAAATGTTCCACATGAAGACATTTTCCAGGTATTTGAAATTTTATTTTTTAAAGCACTGCTTAGTTTTAGCCATTTAACCATATGCCTCAGTCTTCCTAAAAAATCACTTAATAAAATTTAACATTTTTTGATGACACTGGGTCATACGGAGCAAGTATTACATAGTAGTAATGATGAGGTCCTACAAGGCAATTTGAATTAACTTGGACTCTAAAACAAACTAAATGGTTCTTGAATCCTATGATCTCATAGGTCTTCAGATTAAACAATTCATCGTTAGTAAAGCATTTAACAGTGCCTGTTCTGAACACTGATTCCCTTTCTCTTCAATCTGGTTGGTCTTGCCTCTAACTCCAAGGTTCCGCCCATTTGCAAATTATGGAAATTAGGTAACTGAATTTCCTAACTTGTAAGTAAAACAACATTACTGATTTTGGAAAATGACAGTCTGAGTGAGGATGGGTGCCTTCAGCCAAAGACAATGCAGAAGATTCACTAAGAGTCTTTTTGGTTCTGCCTTTATAGGTAAAGAAAGGACTACACTCTGGATAATCATATTTGCTTTAATTTTGAATGCCAGTTAGGTGGCATTTTCTGAATCAGCCAAGAATTCCTACACAATCTTAGTTCAAATTACTTTCTCAACCACATAAAGAGCAGCAAAATATATCTGACAAACATAGCTCTCCTCAATCTCATAATTTCAAAAGTATTACAGGAAAACTAAATGTACAAACAGCAAGGTTGTCATTAAAACAGAAGTTTTTTGTTTTTTGTTTTTAAGACAGCGTTTCGTTTCATTCTTGTTGACCAGGCAGGAATGCAATGGCATGATCTTGGCTCACCGCAACCTCCGCCTCCCTAGTTCAAGTGATTCTCCTGGCTCAGCCTCCCAAGTAGCTGGGAT
Source organism: Pongo abelii (assembly GCF_028885655.2). Taxonomy (NCBI): domain Eukaryota; kingdom Metazoa; phylum Chordata; class Mammalia; order Primates; family Hominidae; genus Pongo; species Pongo abelii. Next base: position 87,898,904 of record NC_071990.2, on the reverse strand, counting down.
TACAGGCATGTGCCACCAAGCCCAGCTAATTTTTGTATTTTTAGTACAGATGGGGTTTCACCGTGTTGGTCAGGCGGGTCTCAAACTCCTGACATCAGGTGATCCACCTATCTCATCCTCCCAAAGTGGTGAGATTACAGGCATGAGCCACTGCGCCTGGCCTAAAACAGAAGATTCAAGAGTCAGCTTTACTTTAACTGAAAACAAAATGTACTGAGGGAAAAAAGATTTCAGGATTGCCTTTAGAAGTTTAACTTTTGCAAGTTTTTCGCTGAAGTGACAGCAAATTTTTCCTATACCAATAGTACAGTGTCTGCCACAAATCAAGCACCAAGTAACTGCTAATGGAATAAATGATTTTTCCTGCAGTTCATTTCCTAGTTTAAGGAAATAAATGGTAGTATTTTTACCATTAAAATAGTTTTCCAACACTACTACAATAAAACAGTATAACCTATTTCAGGAAAAGAGTCAAGTAACTCTTTAACAATAGAACACGGAAGACACAGGCAGCAAAATATACTTAATTTGAACCTGGATTCTAACCATATCCTAACTCTGGGACCTTGGGCAAATCAAAACTCAAAAGTGTTAATATTTGGGGACAAGTAAAGCTCTGAGAAAAAATCTCAAAGAAATACTTATGGAGAACTTACTATATCAAAGCATTATATGTATCATGAAGGAATCCAAAATCTGAGGACATAGAGCATGCAATATAGAAACAAAAGGCAACAAATGCATACATATTTATGACTCATGTATACTTTCCTAACCAAAATTGACAAAGCTTGAAAAAATTTTCAAACATTGAAAATAAAGTTAAATTATACTGAAAAATCCATGCTATACAAGCAACATAACATAGTCAATGACAGAAGTCAAAAGTAACTCTCACAGCAAGTGCAGACCAGCGAAGGGTATACTTGGAAAATACGTGATCATGCTGGGCCTTAAGGTACAAGTAGAGTTGAGAATGACTTAAAAACTACTTGTTTATGATGTCTTCCTTGTGCCAGACACTGTGCTGGGAGCCTTCACCAGTGTCTCTTACTACCCTCTATGGGTAGGTGTTTATCATCCCTTACCTCAGCCTTATTTTTTCAAAGAAAGCATGACTTACAGAGCTAAGATATTTCTCCCAGATTGTGGGGGAGCTCATAGTTGAACTCAAAGCCATCTGGCTTTCCACTATTGTAACATTGCAAAGTTATTTAGGCAGTCACAAAGGCAGTAAAATGAACAGATATGCTTGTGAGAAAATTAATAAATTTAAATGGAGCAGAAGTTCCTGTAGAATAATAAAAAGTAATGCTGAAAAAAGTAAACAATGAAGGAGGGAGAGCACTGGGTTCACGCTTAAATGTAGACTTTTTCCTATGCATCAGTATTTCTCAAATCGGGTTCTGTGAACATAATATGTTGGGTTTCTAGCATTCACTTTAAGAAATGTAAAACAGTCCAGGTGACAGGGCTCCTGCCTGTAATCCCAACAGTTTGGGAGGCCAAGGCAGGCAGATTACCTGAGGTCAGGAGTTTGAGACCAGCCTGGCCAACATGGTGAAACCTAGTCTCTACTAAAAATACAAAAACTAGCCGGGCATGGTGGTGCCTGCCTGTAGTCGCAGCTACTCGAGAAGCTGAGGCGGGAGAATCGCTTAAACCTGGAGGCGGAGGTTGTAGTGAGCTGTGATCACGCCATTGCACTCCAGCCTGGGAGACAAGAGTGAAACTCTATGTCAAAAAAAAAAAAAAAGAAATGTGAAACTGTATTTTAATTTTGATGCTTCTCCTAAATAAAGGAATGTTCTGGACCAACTAGACTAAAAGACTAGCTTAAACATAGGAACTGCCTACTTTTTTACTTACTACTGAATTGAATCCCCGTGACCCTCTAAAATAGTATTTTTCAAACTGTGGGTTACGACCTATTGGTGGATTATAAAATCAAGAGCAACATTTTAAAATAAGTGAAAAACTGAATGTGTCACACATAGTAAAGATAAGTATTGTTTTGTGGTCATTTTGTTTCAGTGACAACTAAACGGTGAAGTAAAATAAAGTTATATCTTACTCCAGGTTGAGTATCCCTTATCTGAAAATGCTTGGGACCAGAAGTGTTTACCATTTCAGATTTGGAATGCTCCACCTGGATAAGCTGAGGTTAATAACTTGTAACTCTAATTGAGATCTATAGACTTACTCTCTTTGATTTCCGCAAACTGAAATTTGAGAAACACTGTTACAAGAGGTAGACTGCCACTGAGAAAGACAAAAGCAGGACTTTGGGGAATTTCAAAAACTGAAAGGAATGTTAAAAGCAAGTTCATTGGGACAAGAACTAGGATGCCATTATTAGACTATACAAGGTAGAGATAATGTAACACAACAAATTCAGACCAGGTTTAATATCAAGGTAAAGAACCACGGTAAATAAAGAGGTCATTCTGGCCAGGTGAGGTGGTTCACGCCTGTAATCCCAGCACTTTGGGAGGCCGAGGCGGACAGATCAAGAGGTCAGGAGTTCGAGACCAGCCTGGCCAACATGGTGAAACCCCATCTCTTACAAAAAAAAAAAAAAAAAAAAAAATTAGACGGGCGTGGTGGCACATGCCTGTAGTCCCACCTACTTAGGAGGCGGAGACAGAAGAATCGCTTGAACTGGGAGGCAGAGGTTGCAGTGAGTCGAGATTCACCCCACTGCACTCCAGCCTGGGCGACAGAGCGAGACTCCATTATCAAAAAAAAAAAAGAGGTCATTCCACAAATCTTCTAAAGTCTCAGTGATGGGGCGGGGATGCCTCTCTTCTATTTAGAGATTGAGATCAGAAAGCAGGAATGGGAATGACTTTTGCCAATCGAAGGGACAGTCAGATGTGGTTAGAGAAGATGAGTGACAAAAAAGAAAGCAGAGGCAGTGCTATTGAAAGGAAAAAAATTAAATGTGTCCTATAAAAGTGCCTCACACTACAGTAGGGAATAAAGGGAAAAGGGACATGTGGTAGAGTGTTATAGAAATGGTCCCTAAAGAATCACATCTCCCTGTACCCATATCATGTGTGGTCCCCTTCCCACAAGGCGGCTGAGTTTGACCACTTAATTGGCAGTAGCTAACGGGACATCATTATAAATATGACACCAGGAGGGGCATACAAAGTAAAGCATGTGTGGAAAAGAACTTACTCTCTTGATGCTACGTAAAGAAATCCAGGCTACCTTACTAGAGAAGGCTAAGAATAGAGAAATGGGCCAGCCCAAGTGAAGCCTTTAGACCAGCCTGTCTGACAACCACCAGACATATGAACGAAACCATCTGGGATTATTCAGCCCCAGAAAACCTGAGAGCTGACTGCAGAACCACTCAGCAGACCCACTGACTTGTGAACAGTAATAAAAATGGCTGTTCTTTTAAAGGCACTAAGTTTTTGGATAGTTTGTAACATGACAATAACTGATACAGGATACTTGGGGGGGCAAAGTGGGGGAAACAAGGGTTGTAACATTCTGAATTTAACTTTTATTTCAATGCCTCAAACTCAGAAGGATGAGTCTTTAGGCCATGTAACCATAAATCTACGCTTACAAGATTAATCAAAACTTCTTGGCTTGGCAACCTAAAGTCTTAGTCTGGTTTTAATCTATCCTTTCAATCCTATCACTTGGCATTTTTCTCCAAAAATGCCAGTTTGAATAGTTGGCCCATTTATCTGAGCTTTTATTCTCATCCCTCCCACTTCTCTTTGGTTATCCAAAATCCTTCAAGATCCAATGTAAATACTCTTTTCCTTTCCTGCTCAATTTTCAGCTAAAATAATTTCAAGATGCTCTACTTCTCTTAATCCACACTTACTACACCGCTAGATGCCTTACTATCTAATACTGTCACTTAACAATTGATACATGCTATAGATTTTGTAAGCTCTTTACGGGTAGAGGTCCACTCCATAATTCTCCATAGCTACCTTAGTGTTCCCACGTAAGAACAATTTAAACACCTGATTAGAATAAATCAAAAGATATATGTAACTAAAATGTATATGTTTTTTGGGGGGGTTTTTTTTTGAGGTGGAGTCTCGATCTGTCACCCAGGCTGGAGTGCAGTGGCGCCATCTTGGCTCACTGCAAGCTCCGCCTCCCGGGTTCACACCATTCTCCTGCCTCAGCCTCCTGAGTAGCTGGGACAACAGGCGCCCGCCACCACATCCGGCTAATTTTTTGTATTTTTAGTAGAGATGGAGTTTCACCATGTTAGCCAGGATGGTCTTGCTCTCCTGACTTCATGATCCGCCCGCCTCGGCCTCCCAAAGTGCTAGGATTACAGGAATGAGCCACCACGCCCAGCCCTATGTATGTAACCGAATTTTAACAAATCTTCTTAGCTGAACATATATATTTAGAGACCTTTAGTCTTTCTTTTTTTAATGTAAGTCAAGAGGGAAAAGGAACATTTTTCTTTTGAGATACATTGTGCAACTGCCAATGCCAAAAGAAAAACAATGAATCAGGAGGCTCTCCTGCAAAATAATACATTGTTAAAAGTTGCAGTGTATGTATGCTGACAAACATGTTAATGAAAGCAAACTTTCCATTTTCCAACTAGAAGAGGATACTCACATTGCCCGGTTAATTTTATAAACTGAATTTATCTGTAGGAGTTGGGAAAAATAATGTAACCTCTCATCTTTGACAGAATCTCAAGAAAATAAGTATAGCAGCAGTTTTATAGTTAAAAACCTATGAAAATCCTGTTTGGCAGGTTAGTAAATGTTATGAAGTACAGCTGCAGAATAAATCTTCTCTTCCCTCATTTTAATTTAGGACCAAAAAGGATAAGAAGGGAGCAAGCAAAGCTTAGTTTTGCTAAAATTGATATACGCATACTCTGCAAAGTAGAATTTATTATCTCTAACATGCAATCATACTAATTATGAACATTTAAAAAATTATTTCCCATGAGCACTATCTAAACTTCTAAAAGTTTAAATGACTTATTGCTCCCTCAATACCTAAAGTAATTATCACTAATTAACAAGCAAGCTATCTTTTCTTCTAATTTGAAGTGTCCTACAAATTAAGATAGCCTCTAATAGTCAAAAAGAAAGTCTAATTTTTAAGGAAAACGCTTAGTTTCAAAGATCTTGCAGTTATAATGTAACATGTATATAAACAAAAGAATCAACTTGTATCAAACTGATGAGACATAAAATATACAAAGAAATGTCCTAAATATGTAATCTAAACATTCTGTAGCTCTAACAGTTTTAATTTGGTTTTTATTTCTTATACCAATCAGGCACCAATAATGGCTAATAAACATAATGAAGACTAGCTCAAATAGTACCTCCTCAGTAAAGCCTTCCCTGCTACCCCAGCCTGAAGTGCTTACTACCTACTTTGAACTCTTTAAGTTGCTATACATAAAATTAACTTACTCTCCTAAATATCCACTGATAATGAACTGATTTATTAGACCCAGCCATAGACTAGAATTACTACATACCATAAAACGGAAAGCCAAAAACTTACATGAGCAGCTATGGAATGAGCTAGGAGATGCTTTTGGGGGGGAGGGAAAGCAAGATGCAGTGTAGTTATCTTTATTTTCTTAAAAAGAGCAAACTAGTTCTGGAAACCATTAGGGGATCTGTCTTTGTGGAAATGAGACTGGAACTCTAGAATGGGAAAAAGATCAAGTTTTCATTGTATGCCCTTTCTGAGGGTGAATTTTAAAAAATCATTTCAATTAGTACATTTTCAATTTAAAACAAAACAAAACAAACAACAAAAAAGCAAAACCAGGCTGGGTGCAGTGGCTCACGCCTATAGTCCCAACACTTTGGGAGACCAAGGTGGGAGGACTGCTTTAGCGCAGGAGTTTGAGACCAACCTGGGCAATGTAGGGAGATCTTGTCTCCACAAAAAATTTTAAAGTTAGGCATGTTGATGTGCACCTGTGGTCCCAGCTACTCAGTAGGCTGGGGCAAGAGGATCACTTAAGCCCAGCTGGTCAAGGATGCAGTGAGCTGTGACTGTGTCACTGCACTTCCGCCTGGGTGACAGAGTGGAGACCCTGTCTCAAAAAAATAAAAATAAAGCAAAACAAATTTGTTAGTTAATACACTGCCTTTTGACATCTTTTCAGCTGTCATTTTGAAGTGATATTTAAATATTATCTTACTAATTTATATCCCACTAGTTGCCCGTATCTTTTATCTCCTATAACATCTAAACCTAGGTCCTTGCATATAAATGCTTTCTTAAAAGTACAGAATTTATTATATCAAAATGGCAAATTTTTTCTTTAATCAGGAGAATTATGCTGAATTTGCTACCCTCTTTAACCTAGTAAAAGTTGTTTTACTAACTGTTTACGTAATTGCTTGTAATTTCTGCTAAGAAAGTAGAAAGTTTCTTGACCTCTCATGGTCAGTATAAATTATACTTAAATATTGTTGGATATCATTTACCTGGACCTGTTCCAAATAAAGTATATTTCTGGAGCTTAACTATCTCAATATGAAAAGAGTATAAAGACTAAAAAAAAAAAAATCTTCTAAATATACTATTTTTCTTTCTGTTCAATGTTTCTGAAAAGGGTACTTAGAGGAATCACGCTTTCATTTGTTGGGACGGTCCTGATCACTTCAGAAAATTTAGCATTCAAGGTCATGGGCACTAAATGCCAGTACCACATCCCTACTCATAGTAACATCCAAAAACCTGATCCCACATATTTCTAAGTACCCTTGAAGAGAGAACTGGAGGTAGGGAAAGTACTATGCCCAGTTGAGAAGCACTGCTTATATGAACTAAGAAAATTATATATATATACACACACACATCATATATATGTATATATACACACACACACCGTATACATGTATGTATATACACACACATCGTATATATGTATATACACACACAAACACGTATTTTTTTTTTTATTAGCGTCTCCTGTATCTTATATCCTCTGTAACATCTAAACCTAGGTCCTTGCATATATATATACACACACACACACACATATATATACATACATATATATACAAACACATGTACGTATGTATACACATACACACACGACTGTAATTCAACCCTTTAAAACAACTGTCAGCCACCAGATCACTACTGATCAATGGTCAATAACAGTTACAATCAACCAGTCAGCCAGTCCAGTATATAGTGCTGTCAGCAAATATCATACTCCAACAAATCAACTATTACAATGGCCAATTTTTCCAACGACCTATTATTTTAAAATCTCTTTAGAACAACTCCTCTGTTGGAATGCTTCTTTTAAAACTCCCAAATAACCTCCCTCTTTACTGTACTCATCTCAGTGATAAAATATATAAATCACAGTTTACTACGATTATCTGTCTACCTTCCTCCAGAGACTATAAACTCTTTGAAGCCACGGACCATGATCATCCTTGCCTAGCCTGTATACAGTAGATGTTCAATAGAAATGTTGAATGAGTGACTACTGGCCCAGTCTAATAAAATTAACTAGTCTAAAAGGTTCCAATTATAACCAATTTTTGTATAATAAATACGGTAATAATCCTAAAACAAGTAAATGCAAGAAATTACTTCTGGTTATTCTATATACTTATTCTAAGTCAATTTTAAGAAAATGAGTTGGTTATATTGCCCATATTAAAGCTAACTTTGAAAAGATACAAGGAAATTTAAGAGCTGGGCATGGTGGTGTATGCCTGAGGTCTCAGCTACTTAGAAGGCTGAGACAGGGCCGGGCGTGGTGGCTCACGCCTGTAATCCCAGCACTTTGGGAGGCCGAAGGGGGCGGAACCAGCCTGACCAACAAGGAAAAACCCTGTCTCTAGTAAAAATACAGAATTAGCCGGGCATGGTGGCACATGCCTGTAATCCCAGCTACTCGGGAGGCTGAGGCAGGAGAATTGCTTGAACCCGAGAGGCAGAGGTTGTGGTGAGCCCAGATTGCGCCATTGCACACCAGCCTGGGTGACAGAGTTAAACTCCATCTTAAAAAAAAAAAAGAAAGCTGAGACAGGAGGATCACTTGAGCCTAAGAGTTTTTGAGGTTGTAGTGTGCTATGATCATACCTGGGCAATGTAGCAAGACCCCATCTCTCAAAAATAAAATAAAATATATTAAAAAATTTAAAATTTATGACAGGCGCTCTACTATGCCCATCCTCTACTTACTCTTCCCTCCTCCCACTTAAGCTTTAAGCAAATTCTCATTTAAATAAGCAAAGGGGGCGCGGGTGGCTTATTTCCAGAATGAGCAAAACAACACTGTTAATAAGAAAAACACTTAATGCCTTTCGTTTCTATTCTGCTACTCAGAATTAAAAAAATCTATTAATCTTCTACCTCACTCAAAAATAAAAATCTATAAACTAGGGATCATAAGCAACTCCTATTTCTGTGGGTTTCACCACATTCTCCAGAAACTGAACTTTTGCTCATAAAAATTACATAGAATGTAAACTAATTCATTTTTTAAAGTAAATGCAAAACTAAGGGTTACACAAGCACTGAGCATCAACACTGACAGAATATGAATTCTGAAGCCCATTAACTTTGACAAACGTTTATTCATCTTTGCCTTCTTGAAGGGTATGACTATCCCAGTTTTACAGGAAAAGCTTAAATAGAAAAAGTTAAATAATAATCTCAAGGTTATAAACTAAAACATAATTTCTAGCTCCTAGTATCTCTGGTACTATATTTAGATTGCGCCAATAAATTCTATAATTGTTAACCATTGCTTCACTCAACTTCGTATCAAAATGCTAGGTAATAATTGCTAAGATACAATTTTATTTTTATTCTTTATTTTTTTTGAGACAGGATCTTTCTCTGTCACCCGGGCTGGAGTGTGCACAGTGCACCATCTCTGCTCACTGCAACCTCTGCCTCCCGGATTCAAATGATCCTCCCACCTCAGCCTCCTAAGTAGCTGGGACTACAGGCACTCGCCACAGCGCCTGGCTAATTTTTTTGTTTTGTTTTGTTTTTTGTATTTTTTGTAGAGAAGGGGCCACGCCATGTTGCCCAGGCTCAAGCGATCCACCCAACTCGGCCTTCCAAACTGCTGGGATTACAGGTGTGAGCCACCTCCACCCCTGTAAATTAACATAAATAAACAATTGTTTTCAAGTTACCTCCACTTGACAAGATCACTAACATAAATAGTTTACCTGAGAAACAAAACAAAAAACCCCACCCCAGAAAATGTTCCAGAGGAAAGCAGACACACTCCGTATCCTTTCAAATGGAGATTAGTTTTAAGTGTATTTAAATTATTCTGAGCTTACGTGTATGAAATATTTTATAATTTTTGAAATCCACAAATCCAGCATTTGTTTCATTAGTGTTTGATGTTTTTTTGTCAGTAGCATCAATAACAATTTATGTGGTAAGACTAATCACTTAATGAAACTGATATAGGAAATTACTTTCATTCTGATTTTTAAAATGCTGTTTCACTCATTATAAAACTCAAGTCTGGCGGGGCGCGGTGGCTCACACCTGTAATCCCAGCACTTTGGGAAACAGAGGTGGGTGGATCACTTGAGGTCAGCAGTTCGAGAGCACCCTGGCCAATATACAGTGAAACCCCAAACCTCATCTCTACTAAAAACACAAAAATTAGCTGGGCTTGGTGGCGCACGCCTGTAGTCCCAGCTACTTGGGAAGCTGAGGCAGGAAAATCGCTTGAACCCCGGAGATGCAGGTTGCAGTGAGCTGAATCGCACCACTGCACTCCAGCCCGGGTGACAGAGCAAGACTCCGTCTCTCAAAAATAAATAAATTAAAAAAATCTTTAAGTGATAACTTTACGTCACACACTGACAAAAAAGGTGGGGGGGAGTCCAGCTTGCATGAGATTCTATTTTCCCAGAATTATTAATCCTGCTTATAAATACTGCTGACAAAAAAGAATTTACAGTAATTAGCCTTAAAACTATCAGTGGACACTATTAGGGGAAAATGTCTTTCAGCAAAGCTAGACTTTAATAGTTTTCACTGATTATTATATAAAAACTGATTCCACTTACAAATGAAATACTTTCTATTATGGGTATCTTAGAGAAATTTTTTTATCTCTAAAATAAATCTTTAAAGACCAATTAAGAATGAGTGGGTACTGCAAGGTAGAGAAACTGAGAAATTTCAACAATTTTTTAATATTAGAATTCAAAGGAATGAGACTTTAATTTCGCCACAGGTACTCACCAGACCTATTTACCTAAGTAGGGAGCTTTCACATTGCACACCCTCCTAGACGTCACCACTTGATCTCACAGTTTTTAAGATTATGAACAGCCATCAAATAATCTGTGACAATAAAGTGCATACAGCAACGGAGATTCTTTTGTATGTGATCACGTATCCCCGACATAATAAAGGAAATATTTCAATATTTGGAAGCTAAAAAATAAGTGAAAATGTAATCTACTCAGCTAAAATGGTCAACCATTGTTCTACGTTAAGATCAATATTTTTCCAAAACGAATTCTCTGTAATGATACACTCACAAGTTAACTCTAAATATGACCTGTGTAAATTGTCTTCTTTTTCGTCCTCAAGACAATCAAATCAAAGTCTTCACCAGAGCCAGCAACACTATCTTGAAATTTTAAACCTAAGTGTAAGGCTCGTACTGAAGTCCAAATGTAGTCCCAAACTCTCCGATTTTCATCATGGATGAAATGATTTTCATCATTAGCAAACAGTGTTATTAACATTCCAAATTCTGGTTAGAATGCAGTCACTGGTGAGCAGTGTCCTTGGGCAAGCAAAGAAAAGATTTGAAACTACCCAAAGCACAGATCCACATGAACCTCAGTCCTCTCCCACTTCATCAGGAAGCCAAATAGGAAGGACTCCAAGAAACAGGGGTTAGGGGGTGATCGGGAGAGAAAGGATAGTGGAAATCATACTCCTCGAAGGGGGAAAGCAAATGAGAAACGGACTCTGGAAAAGCCGCCCCAAAAGGACATTCAACCTGAGACAGATGTACAGGGACAGCTCCTCTACACTAAGCAGATAAAGCTTTACCACAGAAGTGGTGCACCAAGCAAGCAAGTATGGGCAGGAGGGGACAACCTCCGCCAAGCACCCCCTCCCGAACGTCTAGCTCAACTAGAAGGGGTCGGCGGGGACTGCTCCTCCGAACATCAACAAAGGCCCCTTCAGTCCTAAGGCGAAACTCGAACAACAAAGGCCCGGAGACAGCCAGGACAGGGCCGGGGCTGGGGGCGGGACGGATGAAAGCAGGGGAAGGCAAAGGAATCAAACCAGTGGGGGCGGAGGCCCGTCGGAGTGGGAAGCAGAGGCGCAGAGGCGCAGAGGCGGGAGGCGCGGTAATCCCCAGTGCACAATAAGAGGAGGAGGAGGAGGAAGAGAACCTGGCCTCCATTCTCCTCCTACTCTCTCCAATCCGCACCGTGTACATTTCCTCAGCCGCGGGGACCGCGCAGTCCCGAGTTCAGGGAAGGAAAGGGGAGGGGGGATTTTCCGCCTTGACCACAACTCCCTTCCCCCAGCCAGGAGCTGCAGACGACAACAACCGCCACAACTGCAGCCACACAAAGGCGCCTTCCTTCTACTCCCGCTCCCACCCGGGCGGAGGCGCCGATGATGCCAAGGAAGCGGCGACCACCTCTCGGCCGCCTGGCGCTCGCTCGCCCTCTTCCCCCTCTAGCTGGGGAAAGGGGGAGGGGACCACCGGGCGCCCTCACCTGGCACAGCTGCTGACAGTAGTCGGTGGCCGCTTCCACGGCCGGTACCCGGCTCTCCCGCAGCTGTCGCTCCAGCTCCTGGAGCCGCTCGCCCAGGCGCTGCAGCTCCGCAACGCAGCCGCCTTCGCCGCGACTCAACCTCTCCTGCTCGGCCTCTTCGTCCGCCATCTTCACACCCCGCTCCGTCGCGTACGCACCTGGGTCACGTGATAACACAATGCCACGTTCGGCGGGGTCACGTGCCGGGCGCGCTTGCACGGCGCCTAGCACGTACAAAGGGCCCGATGGGGAAGCTATGGGGGTGGGGAGAGTGCCGCGAGAGAGCCCGAGGGAGGTGAAGGCAAGGGGAAAGGAGAAGGGCGGGGTTGGGGCGGTGCGGAAAACCGCGGTTTACTTACCCCGAGCGGGAAGTGGGCAGCAGCGGCCGAAAGGGGCGGGCTGGTGAAGGCCTGCTTTCGGTCACGTGGGCGCCGCGACGGGAAAAAGCCTAGGGAGGGGCGACCCTCTCCGGCGTCCCGATCCCGGCGTTGCTTTCCCCAGTCCACGATGTCTTCTACGGACATATCCTCCTGTTCCCCAAGAGGATGGCACAGGGAGAGTTCTGAGTGGTCTCGGGCAATGGCTGCATTTGCTGTTGGCCTGTAAGCAGGCCAGAAGCAGAGGAAGAGAGAGAAGGTAAAACCCGCCCATGGACCGCAAGCGTGAGAGCCAAGGCAGGACTATGAACTGTCAAAATTGTCTCTGACTTCTCACCAGGCCGGAGAGGAGGGATCTAGTGCGTGAGGTACCAGATCTCGTCTCACTTGACTCTCCTCCTCTTCAGCACCAAGAACGCCTGTCCCCTGGAAACACATTCTCTAGGGGGTGGAGGCAACAAAGGAAAAGAACAATTGGGTCAGAGCAGAATGAGGTTCAATCCTCAGTCTGGAGAACGGAGCAAATTCATGAAAAGCATAGTTTAAAAGAAGTCAGAATATGAACAGACCAGATGACTTTTAAACCACGAAAACATTTCTAGAATAAGTGATAACTAACTACTCTGTTTCACCGTGATTTAGACTCTACTACACTCTACAGAAATCACCAACAATGAAAACAGGCTATATATGAAAGCTATTGAAAAGAAAGTAGGTCAAGGAAAAAAAAACCCACCAATAAGGACTCCATTAAAAATCATAACGGAGGAGAGGAAATTGATGCTAAAATAAAACAATATTGTCGAGAATTATTATAAATATCTACAGCATTTTTTTTCCCTAATGCTACAAATAGAGGTAGCATTCTGAACCACATTTTACTTACAAGGTGAAAGGGATTAATACTTGGCACTTGAACAAAAGAGTAGAAGAGGTGCTACAAAAATCCAAGAGCTTAACCCTAAAGTTCTTAATAAAACTAATTTTTTTTTTTACCGTTAGAGCATTAGACAAAAGACCTATCTCTCTTGCAACTGAATAGTTACAGAAATTTAGAAACAATGATATTGATGAGGCACCCAGTCTTTTCATTTACTCTGAGTGAAGTATATTTTTCTAGTACAAGCATCTAAAATAAAAATAATTCCCATTGTGGGCAGTGTCCTCTTCAAGAGATTTCTAGTAATTAATGGAAAGTGTTCTACATACTATGTTGTCCAGAATAAATGTTTTATAACGCATCAGTGATGGTGATGTTTTTAAAGTGGCATTATATAAGGTGACCAGGCACAGTTAAACCCTTTATGAAAAACAGTATCAGTTAATACTACATATTAACAAGGTAGAATCTTCACATGTTTAATCTTCAAATGTTTACTCATGGAAGAGACTGGGAAGTACATTCAAAGGCTGAGAAGAGAGGATATAATAGTATCACTGAGTTGAAAAAGCAACAATTAAGGCAGCTAATGATTTTTAATATTTGCAGTTCACTTTCCCAAGTTAAGTATTTTAGATACCCAAACCAAGTTTCACCAGTTTATGTTATCTTAGGATTCCAGTGAAAAAATGCAAAAAGGGAGATATGAGATTAGCCAAATATACCCGTAAATCCAAGGACTGGTAAGGTATCACAGGTTAGCAAGCTCATTTCCATTTCAAGTATAATGGTTTACATCACACCTAATCTATAGATAGGAAGAAAAAATGGGGGTTGAGGGGTGGGAGACATATATATCCAGATATTGATTTTTAAGAGAATTGCCTGATAATGTAGGTCATTCCTACCTCTTGCACATAACCCTAAAACTATGGAGACTTGATTAGCAAATTGATTCTGAGCACCATTACTATCTGGTAAATGTCCATCAGCATGGATAGCCATGTCTTTGCATTTATTTGGTATCTGTGAACCCTATCTCCACATTCCTCCATTTCTTCTCCTTTGCACACACATAGAAATATTTAGAGCCTACAGGAAATGTAAGGATTGGGGGTGAGTGGTGTAATTAACACTCATTTATTGTGTACTTGATATTCGCAGGCACTACTTGGTTTGGGACAAGTCAGAGGCGAATAAAAGCTCTTCCTGCCTTGAAGAAGCTTACAGTTTTGTGGGAAAATGATCTGCAATGGGAATACATACGATATGAGAAATGTTCTATTATGAAAATGCATGCCTGTATTCAACTTAGAACATCAAAGTAATCTCAGATACTAACAAGAATGTCCAACGAATCTCTACAGAAGTGCAGGCTTTTTTTTTTTTTAATTAAATGAGAAGGATTGAAAATACTATCCCGTGACAGGTCAACCTTGTCTTGGAAATCTCAGAAATCTCAATCTTATCCATAGAAATGTCATGACTTCTGTGCTTATGTCCATTTGTTCTTTAAATACCAAACTGTCAGCTCATAGGAACCATTTACACACACACTGACACACACACAAACACGCACACCCCTACTTACTGAGATGTTCCTGGGGAAATTCGAAGACCTGTTCCATTGAGAAAACAAGAATAAGCCCCTGGGGCAAAAGACTCCGCGTCTCTGGGGAACTCAGTATCCGCGCCGCGAGCACCCATGCCCATTTTGAATACAACGCGACTGCTATGGACGTGGTGTAATCATATGGACCTTCACTCCCAAGAGACTCTATTTCAGAGAAAATCTGGGAGACAAATTTAGATCCCTACCCCCACCCACGCGATCAATAAAGCTGGGGAGACCTTTGGGGGAGGGGACAGATGTGCTTGCATCCGGGCCGTGCGTGCCTGCTTCACGGATTTTCCGGGCAGCACCGGCCCGCACACGCCGGTGCACTCTTTTTCTGGAATTCTTGAAATAGCCGGGCCTGAGGACAGTAAGGGAGCTGGGTTGTGTCTGCTACAGACAAGCGGCGCAGAGCCTGGGGGCCAAGCCAGGGATGCAGGGAGCGCGGCGTTAGCGGATGACAGATAGCTCAGGGCTAAGGCCTGGCAGGTCCTTCCTACCCCCGACCCAGTACACCCCGCAGCCCCGCCCTCGCCCCAGCACGCGAGGTGAAAGCGTGAGGCCCGGGGATGGCGGAGAGCGCGCGCCACTATCGGGGCGCTGTCTCTTCCCCTGCTCTCGCCGTGGGCCGGAGAACGGAGAAGGTCCGCAGGCCTGGGGCCACGGAGGGCACCAGATTGGTCCGCTCTGCTCCGCTAACCCAGCCTGCGCCCCTCCACCCCGCCAAGGCCCTGCTGGGCGCTGCGCCGGTTGCTCGCGTCCTCTGTTGTCGCGGAGCCGCCGCCGCCGCCCGCGAGCCAGCAACGCCGACACCCAGCAGCTGCAGGCCCGGCGTTTGCCGCCGCGGTTTTTCCACCCAGCACTGAGGATCAAGCCAGCTGTAGCCTGGCTGCGACTCCCCGCTTGGGAGCAGAGGCCGCCAGGGGCCTCCAGGCCGAGAGATTCTGGAGCCTTTCCAGGGCGCGGCGGGGCGCGGGGCCTCTGGAAACCCACCCCGGGGATGCTGGAGTCTGTCCTGCAGAGGCCGTGGCGCGGGCACTGCTGCCTGATTTCGAAGAGGCTCCATCAACCTACTCTCTTCCAAAGGGCTGGGCAGCCCAGCCACAGTCAGCCAGCCTCTGGATCTCAGAAATGAGGGACGGAGTCTATCCTGGGTTTGGTCCAGTAGAAACCCCCCACCCCCACCCCCAGAGTCTGGGAACCAGTGCTGTGCCCACAGATTCAAAGAGAAAGAGCATGGGTTAAAGCGCTATTGGGATCGGTTAGACACCACACTTTTCTAAGGAAGACATTTTCTTCGAGAGGAACAGCAAAAAGAGTCAAAATAATGTTAAAAATATTAAGGCAGGTGCTGTGCCACATGTTGAAGTGATGCCAAAAGCAGAGAAAACATGGGACTCACATTTAAGAGGATTAATTGTAGCCCTTGAGTTTTTCCCAGAAAAAAAAAGGCTAGCATATATATTTTCATATATTTATATGAACAGTTAATTAAATAAGGAGGGATTTTAAAAAATTGTCTATTTGGATATCGTTTTCCTTTCCATTTGAGGAAAAGCCAAATGCAAATAAGGAGAATAGTATTTAAAGAAAATGCTTTTAATAGAGCCTCAATTATCCTAACTTCTAATTTAACCAAGATGAAAATAATTGTGAAATAAGGCAAAATAAAATCTTGGAAGCATAAATGTGGTATGCATTGTTCTTTTTGTTTGTTTATTTGAGACGGAGTCTCACTCTGTCTCCCTAGGCTGGAGTGCAGTGGCGCGATCTCTGCTCACTGCAACTTCTGTCTCCCGGGCTCAAGCGATTCTTCTGCCTCAGCCTCCCAAGTAGCTGGGATTACAGGCACCCGCCACCACACCAGGCAAATTTTTGTATTTTTAGTAGAGATAGGGTTTCACCATGTTGACCAGGCTGGTTTCGAACTACTGACCTCAAATGATCAGCCCGCCTCGGCCTCCCAAAGTGTTGGGATTACAGGCGTGAGCCCCCACACCCAGCCTGTTTCTATAGCGAATCCTGGAGTTGGTTCACAGCATTTCTCCGAAAAATCAGAGAGAAATATTTTAAAGTGCCTTTATTTTCCTATATTTCTAAATTTTAATCACTGTGCCTCATTTGCCTCATCAGAAATTCAAGGTTATTAAAAAAAATTAGAGAATACGACTTTTGTGGCAGTTGGCTTTTTAAAGAAATAATACTGTGCAGATGTGACAAACTTGGAAATTCCCAGGTCTCTTCCCATTTTAGGACATCAACTTCTTAGTTTTGCTGGTTTCTGTAATTCGTATAGATATGTTCTTCAGTATAACAACAACAATAATAATGTAAATAATATCGTATTGAGTAGTATTCTACTCATGTATCAGGCCAGAATTGTTGTTCCCACCAAGTGTTTACCCTCTATCACATTATCACATCTTTACAAAAATATTCTCTCTTTTTTTTATTGTTTTTTTTTTTTTTTGAGATGGAATCTCGCTGTGTCTCCCAGGCTGGAGTGCAGTGGCTCCATTTCGGCTCACTGCAACCTCTGCCTCCCGGGTTCAAGCGATTCTACTGCCTCAGCCTCCCAAGTAGCTGGGGCTACAGGCGCCCGCCACCACACTGGGCTAATTTTTGAATTTTTAGTATAGACGGGGTTTCACCATGTTGACCAGGCTGGCCTCAAACTCCTGAACTCAGGCGATCCACCAGACTTGGCCTCCCAAAGTGCTGGGATTACAGGCTTGAGCCGCTGCGCACGGCCTTACAAAAATATTATCTTACTCATTGCTCCTCTCCTCAAATCCTCATCCTCATGAATTTCTCTGTAACCAGGCTCCTCTGTGAAGCCTTCTCTGTTGTGCTTGGTGTGCTCTGGTGGAGTAAAATCTGGGTGCAACATCTGTAAACAGAGTAGGTTTGACTTATTTGTTCTGCTTTTCCTTAGGTTACCTGCCTCACAAATAGTCACTCTCCAAAACTCCTATTGTTTTGATTTACTGCTTACTGCATTTTTATTTGAAATCTGTCATTTTGCCTTTTATTAAAGTTAGTCTATAGATGAGCCTTGTTCACCATCCTGTAAGCCCTTTGAGGGTAGAACTGTATCTTATAACCAGCTTACCTCCTCTAATACTCTTTGGCAAATTGCAGTATAATAAGTAATCAATAAATGCACGTTGAACTAGATTCAATTCTGTTTATACTTGGCAGTCATATATTGATTTATACTTATCGTCATTATTATCTAAAATATTCTAGACTCTACAGAGAGATCAGATGCCTTGTGAACTTTAGGACCTTATTTATAATAGTCTTTCAAATATTTTAGGAGACTATGATTTATCAACAAAATTATCTATAATCAAAGTTATAACACAAGTAAAATCAAAAGAGACAAGATGTATGCTCAGTTATTACAGTATAACAGATGAACTGCAAATACATGGTCTCTAGCTTTCTCTTTCACAAACTTAAGGGAAAAACTCATGATGAAGCTATTGAGAAAATAATTATGTTAAGGAAACAACTGGATTGGAAATTTAGAATCTCTTGAGATGATTTTAAAAATCTGTATTGTGACAAAATGTAAGAGAGATGGCAAAATTTTAAAAAGCACAGATTGAGTTTTTCCCTTAACATCTAGTTCACTCCCTAATATGGGCTCTAAGACCTTCCTAGAAATCTAAGGAGAAAATAAACATAAGGAGAGTATCTCCAGGTAGGACTTATTCTTCAGAGTGGAAATAACCTTAGAGCAGAGTTTCTCAAACTTAGTCTTATAAAGAGTACTTAGACAATTTGACTTAAATGCAGATTCTCAGGTCACACCTCTAGAAAGTCTTATTCAGTAGATTGAGGTTGGGCACTGGAAACCTGCATTTCTAACTAACACTCCAGGGCCTTTCAGATTATACAGTTCTAGACCTGTGGTTGTCTAATTCTGTCTTCTCTTTCTTTTCTTCAACTTATGTCCCTTTCACCAATTTTATAAAAAATGCCTGAATACCTTCCTTCTGGCTCCATCCAGCAATGGGCATAAAGAACGTTAAAACAATTAGAGGTAACTTGTCATAATTTCTTCAGATCATCCTGATTATCCCAAGTGTTTGTTTTGTGAATCATTTGGACCCTAAGCCCTAGTTCAATGCCTGGCACATAGTGGGTATGTTTTCAATAAATGTGCATTTTCCAATCCCTTCCTTGTGCATTCTCTAGCAAGGTTACTTGCTGAGGATAATAACTTTATTACTTATTAACAGCTGTATCAGAAGAGGTATGCAGGGATAGAAGGAAGACAGTTCAAAACTTTTCCTTTATTTATCTGCTATGACAAAAGGCATTTTTCATTGTATACATGTAAGGGTAAATGGAGAGGGAAGAGAGCCAGTTAAAATTTTCATCTATGAATTTCAAATGTCCATGGTTTCAATAGTCCCTATAATTGAGAATTAGGTGCTATTAATTTTTAAATTATAAACATAGTCTCTGTTTGTGGTAAAAATTTCAAGCAGCAAAGGAAGACATAAAATAAAAAGTAAAGTTTTTTTCCTCCATTTCTGACCTCTAGTTCTATCCCATTCACTACACTCAGGAATATTAACAGTTTCTTGCTTGTCCTTTAAGAATTTTTTTCTTCATATACAAACATTTATGGTTACATCAGCTTCTCACTTTCTGAAACAAATCAGCTCATACCTCCTATTTGGGCAGTTCTTTGCCTTCCTTTTTTCCCTTAATAGTTCATTTAGAAATCTTTTCATGTCAGTATTCTTTCTAATGGCTGTGTGGTATTCGACAGTATAACACAAGATAATTTAATTATTTCATTGATGAGCAATTAGGTTAATTCCATTTTTTTAACTATTAAAAAGGATGCAGATGCAGTGACCTTCCTTGTGCACATATGTGATTATATCCATGGAATAAATACCCTAAAGAGGAGTTGTTAGATCAAAAGCAGTGTGTAATTTTTTTTTTTTTTTGAGACAAGGTCCTGCTCTGTCACCCAGGCTGGAGTGCAGTGTCATGATCATAGCTCACTACAGCCTGGATCTGCCAGGCTCAAGCAATCCTCCACCTCAGCCTCCTGAGTAGCTAGGACTACAGGTGTGTGTCGCCATGACTGGCTAATTTTGTTTATGTTTTTGTAGATGCAGGATCTCACTATGTTGCACAGACTGGTCTGAACTGTGCTCGAGTGATCTTCCCTCCTTGGCCTCCCAATGTGCTGGGTTTATAGGTGTGAGCCACCTCTCCCAGTTGCAAGGTGTGATTTTAATTGTTAGATGGCCAAATTGCCCTTCCAAAATGTTGCACCAACCTATATTAAGAGAGCTGATTTTCCAGAAATCCTTAATAAAACTGTGATTTATCTACCTTAAAAATAATTTCATAGTTTTAAAATAATATCTCATTTTGATGAATGTTTCCCAAATTTTGGACCAAATTGAGCATCTTTTGACTTGTTCACTGCTACTACTAATTTTTGAAAGGTATACACAATTAAAATCAGATACTATTTTAAGCAACTGTTAACATTAATATAAAATTACACAAATATATTGTGCTTGAAATTGTTTATTAACTTCGATGTTAAAATGTATCTTTAAAAGCATAACTACTTCTCCTCCTCCTCCTCCTCCTCCTCCTTCTTCTTCTTCTTTTTTGAAAGACAGTTTCACTCTGTTGCCCAGGCTGGAGTGCAGTGGCACGATCTCAGCTCACTGCAACCTCCACCTTCTGGGTCCAAGCGATTCTTGTGCCTCAGCTTCCCGAGTAGCTGGGGTTACAGACATGTACCACCACGCCTGGCTAATTTCTGTATTTTTTTTTTTTTTTTAAGTAGAGACAGGGTTTTGCCATGTTGGCCAGGCTGGTCTCAAATTCCTGACCTCAGGTGATCCTCCCGCCTTAGCCTCCCAAAGTGCTGGGATTACAGGCATGAGACACCATGCCCGGCCTAGATAACTTATTTACTTAAGTCAATAGAGGAATATGAAGATAGGGCTAATGTTTCTTTCCTTTTTAAATATTTCTGCCAATAAAATAGCCTTTGGGTGTATTTTACTCCATATAAATTAGTGACAAAAGGTAAAATGGGGTACTTATTTTATACAGAAAATACGTAGTGAAGCAAGGAGGCAATTTCTTTTACTTTTGCTTTAGGATGCCCATATCTTGCTGTCATTTTCATTCTACTGTAAGATTTCTTTCTTTGGTGCTCTGCACTATTTCAAGTGTAGAAAGGAACAGAACACTTATAAGCACTCAACTGTCTGGAGCATTTGTATGTCATTTAGAAAGCAAGAATCATTTCTCGCCAAGCACTGACTGGCACCACACAGCAGGGGTATAAAGCTGAACAGAGAAGCCATGAGAAATTTGTGTTTCCCTTTTCTGTGAAATGCATAAAACTAGGACTTCAAAATGAACCAAATGTGCTTCAAATGAATTTTCAAGATTAAAATCAAAACTTTTTCTAACTTCCAAAGATCGGTATATGTTGCTCCTCACAGAATTATTAGAAACTGCTCTGAACATATTTATTTGAAGTTGTAAGGCTATAACTATGAAAACTAGCTTTATGACAAACTCAGCCTTTTGGAGAATTTTGCATCTTTCATATAATTAAGCTATTTATATGGGAAGCAAAAGACTATTTTTTAAAGGGTAACTGACCACCATTACTTTCTTGTATAAGTTTTTTGCACTGAGAACTTTCACAATTACTCCAAATACGCTCCCTGCAAAGCATAATAAAAACAAAGCACATCATTCTGTTAAAGAGGTCTATATGTTAATACATCTGGCTTTGCAATATGCCACGCAGGATACCTAGAAAGTTTGCAGTGAGCGCCTTCATGAATTGAAGCCCAAGCTCATCATTTCTACCTCTGATTTCATAAGACCATTTTCTATACAATTACTTTGGAAAATAACTTCCTGGTGAAACATTTACTACTGTGTTGTACAACTGTTAAGTTTCTATTTTGGGGGTATATCTTCAAAGACCCTTAAGACCTGAATTTGTGTCTTGGTTGCTCAAGATATTGAGTGATTAATTTTTTCCTTGTTTTTGCCTATAGTAATATAATATGGTTCTTTTTTTATTATACTTTAAGTTCTAGGGTGCATGTGCACAACGTGCAGATTTGTTACATAGGTATACATGTGCCATGTTGGTTTGCTGCACCCATTAACTTGTCATTTACATTAGGTATTTCTCCTAAAGCTATCCCTCCCCCTGCCCTCCACCCCACAACAGGCCCCGGTGTGATGTTCCTGCCCTGTGTCCAGGTGTTCTCATTGCTCAATTCCCACCTATGAGTGAGAACATGTGGTGTTTGGCTTTCTGTGCTTGAGATAGTTTGCTCAGAATGATGGTTACCAACTTCATCCATGTCCCTGCAACAGACATGAACTCATCCTTTTTATATGGCTGCATAGTATTCCATGGTGTATATGTGCCACATTTTCTTAATCCAGTCTATCATTGAAGGACATTTGGGTTGGTTCCAAGTTTTTCCTATTGTGAATAATGGTGCAATAAACATACATGTGCATGTGTCTTTATAGTACCATGATTTATAATCCTTTGGGTATATACCCAGTAATGGGATGGCTGGGTCAAATGGTATTTCTAGTTCTAGGTCCCTGAGGAATCACCACATTGACTTCCACAATGGTTGAACTAGTTTACAGTCCCACCAACAGTGTAAAAGTGTTCCTATTTCTCCACATCCTCTCCAGCACCTGTTGTTTCCTGACTTTTTAATGATCGCCATTCTGACTGGTGTGAGATGGTATCTCATTGTGGTTTTGATTTGCATTTCTCTGATGGCCAGTGATGATGAGCACGTTTTCATGTGTCTGTTGGCTGCATAAATGCCTTCTTTTGAGAAGTGTCTGTTCATATCCTTTGCCCACTTTTTGATGGGGTTGTTTGTTTTTTCTTGTAAACTTGTTTAAGTTCTTTGTAGATGCTGGATATTAGCCCTTTGTCAGATGAGTAGATTGCAAAAATTTTCTCCCATTCTGTAGGTTGCCTGTTCACTCTGATGGTAGTTTCTTTTGCTGTGCAGAAGCTCTTTAGTTTAATTAGATCCCATTTGTCTATTTTGACTTTTGTTGCCATTGCTTTTGGTGTTTTAGACATGAAGTCCTTGCCCATGCCTATGGCCTGAATGGTTTTGCCTAGGTTTTCTTCTAGGGTTTTTATGGTTTTAGGTCTAACATTT
Source organism: Pongo abelii (assembly GCF_028885655.2). NCBI lineage: Eukaryota > Metazoa > Chordata > Mammalia > Primates > Hominidae > Pongo > Pongo abelii. The sequence goes on along the minus strand of NC_071990.2, from coordinate 87,876,027 downwards.
AAGTCTTTAATCCATCTTGAATTAATTTTTGTATAAGGTGTAAGGAAGGGATCCAGTTTCAGCTTTCTACATATGGCTAGCCAGTTTTCCCAGCACCATTTATTAAAGAGGGAATCATTTCCCCATTTCTTGCTTTTGTCAGGTTTGTCAAAGATCAGATAGTTGTAGATGTGTGGTGTTATTTCTGAGGCCTCTGTTCTGTTCCATTGGTCTACATCTCTGTTTTGGTACAAGTACCATGCTGTTTTGGTTACTGTAGCTTTGTAGTATAGTTTGAAGTCAGGTAGCATGATGCCTCCAGCTTTGTTCTTTTTGCTTAGGATTGTCTTGGCAATGCAGGCTCTTTTTTGGTTCCATATGAACTTTAAAGTAGTTTTTTCCAATTCTGTGAAGAAAGTCATTGGTAGCTTGATGGGGATGGCACTGAATCTATAAATTACCTTGGGCAGTATGGCCATTTTCACAATATTGATTCTTCCTATCCATGAGCATGGGATGTTCTTCCATTTGTTTGTGTCCTCTTTTATTTCATTGAGCAGTGGTTTGTAGTTCTCCTTGAAGAGGTCCTCCACATCCCTTGTAAGTTGTATTCCTAGGTATTTTATTCTCTTTGTAGCAATTGTGAATGGGAGTTCAATCATGATTTGGCTCTCTGTTTGTCTGTTATTGGTGTATAAGAATGCTTGTGATTTTTGCAGATTAATTTTGTATCCTGAGACTTTGCTGAAGGAGATTTTGGGCTGAGATGATGGGGTTTTCTAGATATACAATCATGTCATCTGCAAACAGACACAATCTGATTTCCTCTTTTCCTAATTGAATACCCTTTATTTCTTTCTCTTGCCTCATTGCCCCAGCGAGAACTTCCAACACTATGTTGACTAGGAGTGGTGAGAGAGGGCATCCCTGTCTTGTGCCAGTTTTCAAAGGGAATGCTTCCAGTTTTTGTCCATTCAGTATGATACTGGCAGTGGGTTTGTAATAAATAGCTCTTATTATGTTGAGATACATTCCATCAATACCTAGTTTATTGAGAGTTTTTAGCATGAAGGCTGTTGAATTTTGTCAAAGGCCTTTTCTGCATCTATTGAAATAATCATGTTGTTTTTGTCGTTGGTTCTGTTTATGTGACAGATTATGTTTATTGATTTGCGTATGTTGAATCAGCCCTGCATCCCAGGGATGAAGCCAACTTGATCGTGGTGGATAAGCTTTTTGATGTGCTGCTGGATTCAGTTTGCCAGTATTTTATTGAGGATTTTTGCACTGATATTCATCAGGAATATCCATCTAAAATTCTCTTTTTTTGTTATGTCTCTGCCGGGTATTTCTATCAGGATGATGCTGGCCTCATTCTTTTTCTATTGATGGGAATAGTTTCAGAAGGAATGGTACCAGCTCCTCTTTGTACCTCTGGTAGAATTTGGCTGTGAATCCATCTGGTCCTGGACTTTTTTTGGTTGGTAGGCTATTAATCATTGCCTCAATTTCAGAGCCTGTTATTGGTCTATTCAGGGATTCAACTTCTTCCTGGTTTAGTCTTGGGAGGGTGTATGTGTCCAGGAATTTATCCATTTCCTCTAGATTTTCTAGTATTTTTGTGTAGAGGTGTTTATAGTATTCTCTGATGGTAGTTTGTATTTCTATAGGATCAGTGGTGATATCCCCTTTACCATTTTTTATTGTGTCTATTTGATTCTTCCTCTTTTCTTCTTTATTAGTCTTGCTAGCGGTCTATCAATTTTGTTGATCTTTTCAAAAAACCAGCTCCTGAATTCATTGATTCTTTTTGAAGGGTGTTTTGTGGCTCTATCTCCTTCAGTTCTGCTCTGATCTTCATTATTTCTTGCCTTCTGCTAGCTTTTCAATGTGTTTTCTCTTGCTTCTCTAGTTCTTTTAATTGTGATGTTAGTGTGTCGATTTTCGAGCTTTCCTGCTTTCTCTTGTGAGCATTTAGTGCTATAAATTTCCCTCTACACACTGCTTTAAATGTGTCCCAGAGATTCTCGTATGTTGTGTCTTTGTTCTCATTGGTTTCAAAGAACATCTTTATTTCTGCCTTCATTTTGTTATGTACCCAGTAGTCATTCAGGAGCAGGTTGTTCAGGTTCCATGTAGTTGAGCGGTTTTGAGTGAGTTTCTTAATCCTGAGTTCTGGTTTGATTGCACTGTAGTCTGAGAGACAGTTTGTTATAATATCTTTCTTTTACATTTGCTGAAGAGTGCTTTACTTCCAACTAAGTGGTCAATTTTGGAATAAGTGCGATGTAGTGCTGAGAAGAATGTATATTCTGTTGATTTGGGGTGAAAAGGTCTGTAGATGTCTGTTAGGTCCACTTGGTGCAGAGCTGAGTTAAATTCCTGGATATCCTTGTTAACCTTCTGTCTCGTTGATCTGTCTAATATTGACAGTGGGGTGTTAAAGTCTCCCATTATTATTGTGTGGGAGTCTAAGTCTGTTTGTAGGTCTCTAAGGACTTGCTTTATGAATCTAGGTGCTCCTGTATTGGGTGCATATATATTTAGGATAGTTAGCTCTTCTTGTTGAATTGATCCCTTTATCATTATATAATGGCCTTTTTTGTCTCTTTTGATCTTTGTTGGTTTAAAGTCTGTTTTATCAGAGACTAGGATTGCAACCCCTGCTTTTTTTTTTGCTTTCCATTTGCTTGGTAGATCTTCCTCCATCCGTTTATTTTGAGCCTATGTGTGTCTCTGCACATGAGATGGGTCTCCTGAATACAGCACACTGATGGGTCTTGACTCTTTATCCAATTTGCCAGTCTGTGTCTTTTAATTGGTGCATTTAGCCCATTTACGTTTAAGGTTAATATTGTTATGTGTGAAATTGATCCTGTCATTATGATGTTAGTTGGTTATTTTGCCCATTAGTTGATGCAGTTTCTTCCTAGCATTAATGGTCTTTACACTTTGGCATGTTTTTGCAGTGGCTGGTACTGGTTGTTCCTTTCCATGTTTATTGCTTCCTTCAGGAGCTCTTGTAAGGCAGGCCTGGTGGTGACAAAGTCTCTCAGCATTTGCTTGTCTGTAAAGGATTTTATTTCTCCTTCACTTATGAAGCTTAGTTTGGCTGGATATGAAATTCTGGGTTGAAAATTCTTTTCTTTAAGAATGTTGAATGTTGGCCCCCACTCTCTTCTGGCTTGTAGAGTTTCTGCCGAGAGATCCGCTGTTAGTCTGATGTTCTTCCCTTTGTAGGTAGCCCGACCTTTCTCTCTGGCTGCCCTTAACATTTTTTCCTTCATTTCAACCTTGGTGAATCTGACAACTATGTGTCTTGGGGCTGCTCTTCTTGAGGAGTATCTTTGTGGTGTTCTCCGTATTTCCTGAATTTGAATGTTGGCCTGCCTTGCTAGGTTGGGGAAGTTCTCCTGTCTAATATCCTGAAGAGTGTTTTCCAACTTGGTTCCATTCTCCCCGTCACTTTCAGGTACACCAATCAAATGTAGATTTGGTCTTTTAACGTAGTCCCATATTTCTTGGCGGCTTTGTTCATTTCTTTTTACTCTTTTTTCTCTAAACTTCTCCTCTCACTTTATTTCATTAATTTAATCTTCAATCACCGATACCCTTTCTTCCAGTTGATTGAATCGGTTATTGAAGCTTGTGCATGCATCACGTAGTTCTCATGCCATGGTTTTCAGCTCCATCAGGTAATTTAAGGTTTTCTCTACAGTGTTTATTCTAGTTAGCCATTCATCTAATCTGTTTTCAAGGTTTTTAGCTTCCTCACAATGGGTTCGAACATCCTCCTTTAGCTGGGAGAAGTTTGTTATTGCCGACCTTCTGAAGCCTACTTCCGTCAGCTCGTCAAAGTCATTCTCCGTCCAGCTTTGTTCCATTGCTGGCGAGGAGCTGCGATCCTTTGGAGGAGAAGAGATGCTCTGGTTTTTAGAATTTTCAGCTTTTCTGCCCTGGTTTCTCCCCATCTTTCTGATTTTATCTACCTTTGGTCTTTGATGCTGGTGACCTACCGATGGGGTTTTGGTGTGGATGTCCCTTTTGTTGATGTTGATGCTATTCCTTTCTGTTCGTTAGTTTTCTTTCTAGGAGTCAGGTCCTTCAGCTACAGGTCTGTTGGAGTTTGCTGGAGGTCCACTCCAGATCCTGTTTGCCTGGTTATCACCAGCGGAGGTTGCAGAACAGCAAATATTGCAGAACAGCAAATATTGCTGCCTGATCCTTCCTCTGGAAGATTCGTCCCAGAGGGGCACCTGTATGAGGTGTCAGTTGGCCCCTACTGGGAGGTGTCTCCCAGTTAGGCTACATGGGGGTCAGGGACCCACTTGAAGAGGCAGTCTATCCATTCTCAGAGCTCAAACACTGTGCTGGGAGAACCACTGCTCTCTTCAGAGTTGTCAGACAGAGATGTTTAACTCTGCAGAAGTTTCTGCTGCCTTTTGTTCAGCTATGCCCTGCCCCCAGAGGTGGGGTCTACAGAGGCAGCAGGCCTTGCAGAGCTGCGGTGGGATCTGCCCAGTTCGAGCTTCCCTGGCCACTTTGTTTACCTACTCAAGCCTCAGCAATGGTGGACGCCCCTCCGCCCGCCAAGCTGCTGCCTCGCAGATTGATCTCAGACTGCTACGCTAGCAGTGAGCAAGGGTCCGTGGGTGTGGGACCCACCAAGCCAGGTGCAGGATATAATCTCCTGGTGTGCCCTTTGCTAAGATCATTGGAAAAGCTCAGTATTTGGGCAGTATTTGGGCAGGATTTTCCAGGTACAGTCTGTCACAGCTTCCCTTGGCCAGGAAAGGGAAATCCCCCGACCCCTTGCGCTTCCGGGGTGAGGGGATGCCCCACCCTGCTTCGGCTCGCCCTCCATGGGCTGCACCCACTGTCCAACCAGTCCCAATGAGATGAACCAGGTACCCCAGTTGGAAATGCAGAAATCTCCATCTTCTGCATCAGTCACGCTGGGAGGTGCAGACCAGAGCTGTTCGTATTTGGCCATCTTGGAATGGAATCAATATGGTTCTATTATATTGGATCTTTGACCTCACTAGCAACTCCTTCAGGCTGTTAAGGTTTTTCTAAGTTTCTGCTGTCAATATTCTCATTTTACTTTCTACTTTGGCAATTTCATCCATCTTTATGGCTTTGATTTTATTCCTATGACTGTGACTCCAAATCACATCTCAATCCCAGATCTCCAATCTGAACTTTTGCCTGATCTACAATGTCATGTATCTAATCACCTGTTGGACAGCACCACCTAGAGGTTTTTCCAGTGAATTTATCAAAGTCCCTTCCCACCCTTGCCCTCACTCAAGCTAAGCTTTCTCCTGACTTTCCTGTATCTGTTCAGGGCACTACTATCTTTCCAAGTTTTAGGTACCAAGCCTTAAGTCCAGCTTTGACTCCTTTTCCTTTTCTTCATATGCCATCAGTTGTTCAGATTTGCCAATGAAATCTTTGTATCACTTTTCTTCCCCATTCCCAGTATCAACCCCAAGTGGTTCTCTGGATCTCTCCTAGGGAAAGTTTTCTTCATGTGTGTCTTTATCTTCTGGCTCTTCCTACCAAGACATCTTTTAAAGTTGAAATATATTTTAGTCCAAAAATGAGTCTGGGAGGATATGATAAATTACACTAAATACTGGAGTTATGTGGAAGTCTGATTAATGGTCCCCATAGATGTCTATATCCTAATCCCTAGAACCTATAAATATGTTAGCTTATATAGCAAGGGAGAATTAGTGTTGCTGTGGAATTAAGGCAATTATTCTGGAATATCTGTGTGCGTACAATGTAATCACAAGTATCCTTTAAATATGGCAGAGGTAGGCCGTATAGGAGGTCAGAATCATTCCCTATCAGAAGGACTAGACCAACCATTGCTGGCTTTGCAGATGAAGTGTGGCCGCACACCAAGGAATACTGCAACCTCTAGAAACTGGAAAATCCAAGAAAATTTTCTCCTAGAGCCTCCAGAAGGAATGCAATTCTGCCAAAACCTTGATTTTAGCACAGTTAAGACCCATTTGGGACTTCTGATCTCTCAAGCTATGGATAAACTTGTATTGTTTTAAGCCACTCAGTTTGGAGAAATGTGTTACAGCAGTCGTAGGAAAGTAATGTTAGTGCTAGTGTCATAAAAGGAAGGAAGATATTCTCTAAACTGATTAATTTTAGTATAATTAGGAAACTTTAAAATGGACATATTTAAGGCAGATGTTAGAAAAATAAGAATAATTTGGGCTGGGCGCGGTGGCTCACGTCTGTAATCCCAGCACGTTTGGGAGGCTGAGGCAGGTGGATCACCTGAGGTGAGGAGTTCGAGAGCAGCCTGGCCAATATGGTGAAACCCTGTCTCCACTAAAAATGCAAAATTAGCTGGGCATGGTGGTACACGCCTGTAATCCCAGCTACTCGGGAAGCTGAGGCAGGAGGATCACTTGAACCCGGGAGGCAGAGGTTGCAGTGAGCTGAGATTGTGCTATTGTACTCCAGCCTGGGCAACAAGAGCAAAACTCTGTCTCAAAAAAAGAAAAGAAAAGAAAAGAAAAATAAGAACAATTTGATTCATATAATAATTTATCAAAATTAGCTGCTAATATGTTACTGCTCAAGGTAATTAAAGGATGCCACATGAAATAGACAAGAGATCCTCGATTTGGAGAATATTTCCAAATTCATTGAGTGTCATATAGTTGGAAGGCAAATAAGCCTTTGTATCAAATTATTTATGCTTTGTTTCCCTTACTAAAACAAAACTTACTGGAATGATATATATGCCCATCAGAGTGTGTTAAATTCAATCAACATAGCTGTATTTAGAATTTCAATATCACTAGCTGTATCAGAAAGTTCACCTGTATAACCAGCTTCCCCTGGGGAAAACTGCCTTCCTAGGTAATTTGATTTCCATAGTTACATAGAATGAGAACCTGGCCTCTTGAAAACAAGGTATTGATCTGGTAAGAATCTACCTTATTCTTATTCATGAAAGCTGTTTTTAGTTGTAAGCATGCAAGGTTCTGAAAAATCACCCTATTTTAAGGTTTGGAGTGATGATTGTTACCCTAATTTGGCATCTAACTTTTTAGATGCCATATATACAGATTGCCATATATTCACGTTGTGTCATATTCTGCAAAAAAAATATTAGTCATAGAGAGGTCAAGAAGTTCTGGTCCATCAGGTACTTGGGAGGCTGAGGTGAGTGGATCATTTGATCCCAGGAGGTGGCAGCTGCAGTGAGTTGAGATTGAGCCATAGCACTCCAGCTTGGGGAACAGAGTGAGATCCTGTCTCAAAAAAAGAGGAAGAAGAACAAGGAGGAGGAAGAGGAGAAAGAGGAGAAAGAGGAGGAGGAGGGGAAGGAGGGAAGGAGGGGACGAGGGGAAGCAGAAGAAGGAGGAAGAGAAGGAGGAGGAGAGGAAGGAGGAGGAGGAAAGAAGCAGAAGGAGGTGGAGGAGGAGAAGGAGAAGAAGAAGGAGAAGAAGAAGAAAAAGAAGAAGGAGGAGGAGGAAGGAAAGAAAGAAGAAAGAAAAAGAAAGAAGAAGAAAGAAGATGAAGATGAAGAAGAAGCAGAAAGAAGAAGTCATCCCTGGCCTTGAATAGAGGCCCTGACTTTTTATAAACTGGAAATTTCAAGTGGGCCTTATCCCCTTTTGGTTTGTTGGTCTTTCAACAAGATACCTCCGACTCTAATTTACATACCAATGGACCGGAGAAGCGGGGTTGGGTGGGGAGGATAGCTCTCTGAGAACTTTTATGGAGAGGTTAAAATAATTACAGAGTTTATGAGCCCATAAAGTTTATTGTTAGTCCTACAGAACTTTCAATTTCTTGCAGAGATTTCTTTCTAAACTGTAAAATTTCATTCTATGCCAATTGTTTAGTCCCTTCTTTTCTTTTCCTTTACCCTATTATCAAAACATTCCCTGGAAAGTTTCCTTTATGACCTCATATATGCATATATATACAGCACTAGAATTTCAATTCAACGAGGATAATGTATAAAAATAATTGCTGCATGTTTCTTTAAATCCAGAGAGAGTGCTTCTAGCAATGTTGATGTGGTACCATGTCAATATATGCAAGCATAATTCTTTGTTTAAAACTTAACCATGAAATTCCTCCTGGCATATGGGTTCCAGAACCCAAAGAAGTAGTGCAGTTTGGACTATGATGGGATGATAACAGAATAAGTACCCATATTAAAGAGGATTATACCATATAGAAAGAGCAGGAATTCCCAGGCACTCTGCAAATAAAGAAGCTGATATGTAAAAAGTTTGAGGTCCTGGTATGGCAATAGCTCATTTCTATCATCTCTGTATATTCCCCGTACATGGAGTTGCCTGATTTCCATTACCAGGATTTGTAATTACTAGTCAGATTCTTTTAATGTTTGGGCCCATCTACAGCTCCTAATATCAATTAATAGCATATTCTAATTCTGGTGTTATAATTGATTTAATAACTTGACATTCAAGTTTTTACCTTTTCTCATTTTGGTTTCTTGACTTGGATGCAGGCAATTGTAATCAGATAACAAAATGCAACTTCATGTTTCATGCAGCTTTTTCTAAAGATATTAGTTTGGTACTGCTTTTCAGGAAATAAAACTCCCTACTTCGGACTCCTTTATAAAGTGAAGGTTTTCTGTGTAAAAATCACACAAAATCCAAATTAGCTTGCTGTACTATAATACCAGAGGCAGAGTGAACATGGGAGAAACGGTTCTAAGTGTTCATATTCTAGCAATATGCAATAAATAAGTTTTTTCTGTATATTTCCTTAAATATTTTAGTCAATTGATATTGAGAATTGTATTATTTTCTCAGTAAAATAAACCAAAGCCGCTAAACAATATTTCCCAAAAATACAAAATCAAGGATGAACTGAAACTCAATTTTAGTACGTGCTGTATTAGGTCCTTGGGGTTTTCAATAGATGATAAACATATATATATTATTTGTTAAATGTCTATTGATTTCAGCCTTATGTTAAGAATCATTACTTAGTGGAAAAATAATAGGTGTTAAATTATTTTTAATTTAAATAATTTAAAATGAAATGAATAAAAATGAAAATAAATGGTAAAATGGTAAAATAAAATAAAAATGGCAAAATGAAAAACAAATATAATATTTCTTTTTAAAAATATTAATAAGAATATAATGAATGTAATAAATTCCTCTTGTAACATAGTTGACTAGCAATAAGAAGAATGTAGGAAATATTAGGAAAAGAATGTAACATTAACCACTTTCTAATACAAAGCCTTATAACATATATCTTCAGCAGCTAAATTTACTTTCCTCCAGCTCTTCATATATAGATACTTTTCATTCACACAAACCTTTGTATTATTTACAACTAATTTATGGTATTATGATGATGGAGAATTTAGCAAGAAAATATTAACTTCTTTCTCTAAATCTCCCCTGAGATTAACGACTTGCAAATAGATTCTTTGTCAGAGATGCAGTCTCCATTTTTTAACACCAAGATAACAGCTCCTTACACAGCTATCCTCCTACTTGATCAGGGACAAAATGTCACTTTTGCTGAAAGCAAACCACTGCTTTGACAGCAATCAAATGATCAAAATTTCACTTTACAGATATAAATTGTCAAGGATTTTTGTAGAAAAAAGTTGTGAGTTATGAATGAAGGAAAACTGAAGGAATTTAGGACAAACAATTTTGTGACTCATTCAAAAATAAGGATTTAAATGTATTGCTAAATCCTGTTTCTCGGAAGCATTATTTTAATAAATCCTTCAATAATTTTTAGAATACCTTCGACATTGAACCAAATTGCCATAATCTGTGACTGCACAATGTTTCCAAATACAGTCAGCCCTCTGCATCTGTGAATCTCACATGTGTAGATTCAACCAACCATGGATTGAAAATATTTTTTTAAAAAAAGAATGGTTGTGTCTGTACTGAATATGTACAGACATTTTTTCTTGTTATCATTCCCTAAACAACACAACCATTTACACAGCATTTACATTGTATTAGGTATTATAATTAATCTATAGATAATTTAAAAAATCCTGAAGGATGTGCATAGGTTATATGGAAATACTACACTATTTTATTTTTCAATTAAAAATATATTTTAAAAATTTTTATTAGAACAGAGGTCAATGTGCATACACCATTTTATATAATGGATGAGCCTCTGTGGATTTTGGTATCCTCAGAGGTGGGGGGCTGTCCTGAACCCAATCCCCCAGGGATACTGAGACATGACCATATTGATGGATATGGTCCTTCTCCATTTTCTTTTGTTCCCTTAACCCTTCCCAGTAGTTAGGCCACCATTGCCCCAATGTTCATCACAACAGAACCAAAGAACCAAGGTAGTGACTTCCTGTTTTTGTTTGTGTGATTGTTAATATTGAGTGTCTACTTGATTGGACTGAATGATGCAAAGTATTGATCCTGGGTGTGTCGTTGAAGGTGTTGACATGGAGATGAACATTTGAGTAAGTGGACTGGGAAAGGCAGACCCACCCTTAATCTGGGTGGGCACAATCTAATCAGCTGCCAGCATGGCCAGCATAAAAGCAAACAGAAGAACGTGAAAGACTAGACTGGCTTAGCCTCCCAGCCTACATCTTTGTCATGTGCTGGATGCTTCCTGCTCTTGAACACTGGACTCCGAGTTCTTCAGCTTTGAGACTCAGATTGGCTTCTTTGCTCCTCAGTTTGTAGATGTCCTATTGTGGGACCTCACCTTGTAATCGTGTGAGTCAATACTCCTTAATAAACTCCCTTTTATATATACATCTATCCTATTAGTTCTGTCCCTCTAGAGAACCCTGTCTAATACGGTTTGCTTGCTTGCTTGCTTTTTAAGTTCAAATGTTCAGGTCCAAGTATAATACAGAAAATATAGGCAGTATAACATTTGACAAAATACCTAAGTGAGTTCCACTCTGCCCCCATGTCCCTTCATTTTGTAAAAGAAATAAATTATTCAATGATACATGTTAAAGATGTTATTCAGGACCATCATGACAGGTTTTGAGACCACGGCACTGGGATTTTGCAATGGAGACAGATTGGTCTCAACTCTAAAGACAGTATGGACAAGTGGGAATTTATAGTCAAGGAGCAGGATGGGGTCAGTGGATGAAAAATTACTATAAGAGGAAATATCAGGGTGGTGAGAGGGATTCTGACTAAATAGACCTAAACAAGATTCTTGCTGAAGATAGGCCAGCATGACTCAACATCACCTGAGGGATAGCAGAAGATGACAACCTGATCGGATAACAAGGGTGATCACATGTCAATAGTGGAGGGTTCTTGCTAAGCTGACTTAGGGTTCTTTGCTAAAACTGGATTTTGGAAGGAAGTACACAGAAGGGCCTAAGAGAAGGTTCAGGAGCCTGGCTAAAGCAAGAAATCTTTGTCAATTCCTAACTGAGAGCAAATTAAAAAACCAAAAAACCTCTTCCTGTGCTGGAAGAGGGAGAGAACATTGGCAATAAAACAAGAGACCCCTAGAAAAAAGGCCTGCACCTCTCCAAACCAATCGCTGGATAGAGAGAGGGATGATTTGATAGACTATTGAGATAAATTTAGGCATCTAAGAGTGTGTGTGTCTAGTGTCCTGCTTTTTGCCAGGAGGCCCTTTGGATCAGATGAGATGTTTAGGGTAGCCTAAACAATAAAGAGACTTCCAGGAAGAAGATCAGTTGCCCACAACTTGTTCTCTCTTTCATCCCTAACTCTCTTTTAAAAACTGTACATAGCAGATATGTAATTAATGAACTAGAGCTATTTATAAAAATATCAATGAGGCCAGGTGTGGTGGCTCACGCCTGTAATCCCAGTGCTTCAGGAGGCCGAGGCAGGTGGATTACTTGAGGTCAGGAGTTCGAGACCAGCCCGGCCAACATGGTGAAACCCTGTCTTTACTAAAAATGCAAAAATTAGCCTGGGCCTGGTAGCAGGCACCTGTAATCCCAGCTACTTGGGAGGCTGAGGCAGGAGAATCCCCCCTGAACCCGGCTGGTGGACGTTGCAGTAAGCCGAGATCGTTCCAGCCTGGGCAACAAGAGCAAAACTCTACCTCAAAAAAAAAAAAAAAAAAATCAATGAATTAAACAAATATTTATTGAATGTTATGTGTGATCATTTTAGAGAACTATAGAGGGAATAATGTGTGGCCCATACAATCAATGTTTTAAGAGTCATAGAAAGGAAAAATTCAGAGTAGAATGAAGTAAAATTCATGGAGAAAGCAGGTCTTGGGTGGGAGGTGGCAACCTATTTGGTAAAAATAAAACAACTCCCCCCTCCAAAAAAAAAAAAAAAGGCAGTCAAGGAAAGAACAGGTCTTCAAAAGGATGATCTTTTATTTCTGGAATCCCTTCTAGGCTAAATTCAATCACGAAAGCATGAAAGTATAAAAATGCAAAAGAATTAAAAACCAATAATAAATGACAAGTCCTGTTCCTCTTAAGTTGTTCAATCCAGCAATGAGTAAAGAAATGCTTTGTTAAGGATTAATTGTGGATGTAGATATACTAAATGACTTCACTTCAGCAGGCAAAAGGGAATTACAGCTTTTTGTTTTTTCTCCTTGGTTAGTCTTCAGGCAGCAATGTTAAAAAACACCAAAATTATTCTGAAAAGTAAATTTCCCTAAAGAATCAAGTGCATTGCTTCTTATGTTAAGGACCAAGTGCTGCAGTTTGAGGGAATTTCTCGGGTGCTAAATTGTGAAATCATTGTGTGTGTGTGTGTGTGTGTGTGTGTGCGTGTGAGTTTCTTAAGAAAGCCCTTTCACTTATACCTCTTGGCTAAGCTTCTGTTGCTTCATTACTTCCTCCAGGTGCTTTTCCCAGAAAACATAACTATTTCATTACTTACTCTGAAAGGGTATAATGAAGCTGCTATGGAATAAATTGTGTCCCTTCGAAATTCTTATGTGAAGCCCTAACTCTCAGTGTGATAGTATTTGGAATGGAGCTTTGGACAGTAATTAGGTTTAGATGAGGTCATAGGGTTGGGGCCCCACGATGGGATTAGTGCCCTTATAAGAAGAGATGCCAGATAACTTGCCCTCTTTCTCTCCCTGCCATGTGAGGATACAGCAAGAAGGCATCTTCTGAAAGCCAGAAAAAAGGTTCTTGCCAGAACCCGATCATACCGCATCCTGATCTTGGACTTCCAGCCACCAGAACTTTGAGAAAATGAATTTCTGTTGTTTAAGCCACACAGTCTATGGTATTTTGTTATGGCAGCCCGAGCTGACTAAGAAGCATTGCATTTGCCAGTAAGAGGATGCTTTCTGAATGTCAAGTGATTATTGACTTTTAGTCTACCGGAATGCATTATCATGAACATAAACTACTGCCTCTTACCACTTATGTATCATCATGTCAGTGCTGGAGCTGAGTCTAATTACAAAATGCCAGTGGCAAAGAGACACCAATTGTTACTGTTTAAGAGAGTATAACTTAGACAGCAGAACTAGGCACAAATGAAAAAGAAGCCCTTAATGTTAGCTCAGAGATTAGGAAGCCTCACATCTTCCTGTGTAAGGGCCATGCTTTTACAATTTGTACATATCACAAACTTTCTGTTTATGATAACCTTTACTTATTACCATCTATACAGAGCTCAAGATGTTTTTGCTTGATGTGTATGTCTAGTTGAACAAGTATAAACCCGAAAAGCACTCTAATGCTTATGATTTGAGCTGCAATAGCAGACTCTATAGCAATGCCTTCTTGGAAAGTGTGGTGTAGAGAACCTTCAGGATGTTCAGAATGAATGACTCAATGAATTCCAGGTTGGTTCAATGGCTTGAATCAGGTATGAGGGCATGTGTAGGAGAGAAACTGCTTGAGTTATCTAAGCCATTCCTAAGCCAGGAACATAAATTATCAGCCCCACCTTTTGGGGAAAGTCACATTATCTCATAAATTATGGTGACTGTGCTATATATACAGAATCAGGGGATGTCTGCATGAAAGTAATGACTAGAAGCTACTTTTGAAGACTTGTAAGGACAGTAATTTTTCCTCAAGGGCAAGTTCCCTTTATACAAAATTCTGGTATACTTAACCTCATTTCTGTATGTGTTTTGGTAAGCATGAAAATTTTATTTCTAAAATAGGTTACTGACTGTTTTGGGGAGCAATTAAGAAAAGAGTGCTGGTACAGTGACTCAGGCCTATAATCCCAGCACTTTGGGAGGCCAAGACAGGCAGGTGGCTTGAGCCCAGGAGTTCGAGACCAGCTTGAGCAACATGGCGAAATCCTGTCTCTACAAAAAAATACAAAATGTGGCTGGGCATGTTGGTACATGCCTGTAGTCCCAGCTACTCAGGAGACTGAGGCGGGAGGATCACTTGAGCCCAGGGTGGTTGAGGGTTCAGTGAGCCATGATTGCACCACTGTACTCCAAACCGAGTGACAGATGGAGACAGAGTCTCAAAAAGATAAATAAATAGGCTGGGCACAGTGGCTCACATCTGTAATCCCAGCGCTTTGGGAGGCCGAAGTGAGCAGATCACATGGGGTCAGGAGTTCGAGACCAGCCTGGCCAACGTGGTGAAACCCCGTCTCCACTAAAAATATAAAAATTAGCAGGGAATGGTGGCATATGCCTGTAATCCCAGCTACTCGGGAGGCTGAGGCAGGAGAATGGCTTGAACTTGGGAGGCGGAAGTTGCAGTGAGCTCATGCCATTGCACTCCAGCCTGGGGGACAAGAGCGAAACTCCATCTCAAAAATAAATACATAGATAAATAAAAATACAAAATAAAAAATAAAAAGAGAGAATTAGAAATAGAAAATAAAAAGAGAATTAGAAATAGAAAATAGGAAAATGGTAAAAATATTGATGCATATTAGGAGAACAAAAGTTTAGAAATTAAGCTAGAGAAAGAAAGATGAAAACAAATCCAACTCTGGGAACCACCCTGCTACATCTGTTAGAAGCAAGGAACTGAGATACCTCTAAAGGGGTAGGTGAACTGGGGACTGCCTTTAGGCCTATGTTGGGATTCTGGGGGCCAATAGTAAACAGTACTGGATCATAAAAGCAGAAAAGCTTTAAATATTTGAATGAAGAAGCAGGCATACAAAAAAAATAACTTTTAGGATGTCTATTAACCTATAGAAAAGTTAAACAAGTTTACCAGCATTTCCTTGAAACTACAAGAAAAGCAGATTCTAAAAAGTTTCTCATAATCTGGAAATGTAAATGTAAATAAATTTATGGTGCTCGTCATTATTCATTTGAAATGTTTTAAAATCCAGCCTCAACCTCAGCCCCTATCTAATAGATCAAATGCACAGTGAAAGGATGACTGTATTTGACAGATGTTTTCATATCTGTTCAGTTTCACTATATATATGTTTATTATATATGGATATATATAATATATATGATATATATATCATATATATATAAAAGTTCAACAAGTTTACCTAAACATATTGACATAAAGTAGGAGAAACATTATAAATGATCTCAATTTCAGACAGGATTTGCTGCTAAATGAGTCCAGGTCAGGTCAGGTTTTGCTGCCAAGTGAGTTATGAATGCATTTTCAGTTTTAGGAGAGTTTTAGACTTCAGATGTAGAATTGTGGGATTGCAAACCTATATTACTTTTTTTTTTTTTAAATGCTAAAACCCTGTTTTGGCTAAGAATTACAGAGTTGTGCCAAGTAATACTTTTTCAACTATAATTGAGGTCATAGAATCTGTTTTGCACAAAGTATAGAGTACAAAGGAGCAGTTATGGTATCCCCGAAAGGAGTTATGTAGACATTCCCCCAGAGTGACTCTAGGCACAGAACCATTGGGACAATTTTGTCTTGTGAAGCTGGTCATAGGAACACACTCAAAATTTCCACAACTCTTTCAAAAGTCCTTGTTTCTGACAAAGTAGAGAAAGTAAGTAATCCTATTAGCACACATTTTTGGTCCCACAGATTGTCAGGAGATCAGAGTAGTCAATTATGGGATGCTTAGCCTATTCATTCCAGGATGCTAGCTCACTCCACCAAACTCCAGTTTGCCCCCGAACAGTTAACAGCGTGTTCTGCTCAGGTTTCATAATGAAGTGGGTGTGTGTGTGTGTGTGTGTGTGTGTGTGTATTTGTTTACCAGTAGCATTCTCTCAATTTCTCTCTCTCTTTCAGTATTGCTCCCTTTCTCTCAATATCTCCCTCTCAATATCTCCTTCTCAATCTATCTCTCTTTCTCAACAAGTTCCCAATTTTGCTGCTAGAAAAAAAGGTTGCATTGGCTATTACCAAATGTCAGACTAGGAACAGGCATGCTTTTGACTATTTTGCCTTTTATTGGTTTGAAAATTGCAACTCAGCCTGCAATTATTTTAGCACAAACCAAATCAAAAGAAAGATAAACACCAATACCAAACCATGGCATCCTAGATACACAAAGCAGAAGCATTTCAGGAAAAATCAATAGACTGAACAAAACAGAGAAATAGAAAATAGCAAATACACAGAATGTGAGGAAAAATGGATGACAGCCTCCTAGAGTAACTGAATATTGGCTCATAACAGAAAATAAAGATGGAAAAGCAGTGTGAGACCAGGCATGAACTGATGTGCATGGGCTAAAGGGCTCCCATTACTAATCTTTGTCACCTATGTGATAAATGTGAGGGGGAATAATATTTATGATAGCAATAGCTAATGTACATAGGGAAGTTTTTATGTGCCAGATATTATCTGGGTATTTTATGTAAATTAGCTTATTTACTTCCTACAGCAACCTTATGAAGAAGGTACTACGACTACGCACATTTTATAGGCGAAGAGACTAAAGCAAAGAGCAGTTCAGTAAACCTGCCCAAATTTGCAGAGCTAGGGAAAGCATGGAGGTGGAATTTAAGCCTAGATAGCTTCTTCGTTCTTCACTGTTAACAACCATCATATTCCAGTGACAAAATAAGTGTGGGGACCAACTAGAGGAAGAGTCATTGTAGAACTAGGTTGGAGTGGAAGTGAGAATGCCTAGTGGATTTTTTGTATTTTTGAGATGGAGTCTTGCTCTGTTGCCCAGGCTGGAGTGCAGTGACACCATCTTGGCTCACTGCAACATCCACCTCCAAGGTTCCAGTGATTCTCCCACCTCAGCCTCCCAAGTAGCTGGGATTACAGGCGCGTGCACCACGCTTGGCTAATGTTTGTGTTTTTAGTAGAGATGGGGTTTCACCATGTTGGCCAGCCTGGTCTTGAACTCCTGGTCTCAAGTGATCCACCCGCCTTGGCCTCCCAAAGTGCTGGGATTACAGGCATGAGCCACTGTGCCTGGCCCCTTTTGATGAAATGAAGTTTCTAAGATGGAGGTTGATATTCTTGCCTGCTGAGTTTAGAGCTCAGAGACTGTTAAATCTGGAGTTGTGGCAGCCACTTGCTATCACATGGACACTGTGCCTGCTACCACCACAATAGAAGAAAAAGTCAGGGTGTGGAGAGAGGCCAAACTTCGAAAATAAGACTCGAGTCTTGAATCCAGTCATGTCCAAACTCTCTCTCTTACTCAAGGTTTTAGTTGTGTGAGCCAATAGATTCCCTTTAACAAACTTCATTTGTATTGGGTCCTTTGTCATTAAAAAATGTACTAACAAATACAACGTAAGAGTTTGGAAGAGAAATAAGTTTGGTTTCAACAAGTCATGCTTGAGGTTGTTAGTAAAACAATAACTGGAGATGTTCCATAGATACTTGGGAATATAAACTAAATGAAAGGTCACATGTGGAGATGCCTGTTCAGAGACTCCTTCAACAGTTAGAGTTGATTACAAAGAGGCTAATTGAACAATGAGTGTGAGTAAACTCTACAACTCAGGTGGTTGTACAGTTGAGTGGAAAATCAAAGACGGAGCTCCAGGGAAGTGTTCTTAATATTTTCAAAATGCACGTGCCCGGTCAATAACACTTTTAAGAAAATTTTCCAACGTAGGCTTAAGTAGTTGCAAAGTGTATAATTTCCTGCCTATTCTGACATTTTAAAGTAAAATGGTTATATCACTCTTTTAAATATATCATATGAAATCCAAAAGCTGTACCAATTTACCAATTTAATATTTATCATAAACCATTAAAAAATACATAAGCAAACTCTTCTTTAACATAGAAATGCACATCGTCAGCTTTTTTCTTGAACTCATTTCAATTATATTTCCCTAAAGTATAATTTTACCCTAAAGTAATGTATTTTAATGCTTAGAAATCTTTAATAAATCATTTTATACTTCTCTGCCACAAAAATATATATAAAAACTGAACCTAAGACACTTTTATTTTCTGTGATTGTAGGGCTCTATGCTAAAAATGCTTTTCTAGATTGAGGTTTTAAAATGATTTTCAGTACCAGTATACCAAAACAACGTATATATGTTATGATTTGGTAACTAATTATTAATATAAACCATTTTGGAAATGCATGTGGAGATAGCTGTTAGTTATATCATTGTCACCTCTATGCCATCTGCAGTGGTAATAATGATAATAGGAATAATAATAGAAGTAGTTAACATATATTGACATTTATTATGTGCCAGGCATTGTCTAAATCCTTTTCCTTTTAGTTTACTTACTCTTCACAGCAACACTATGATGTGGCGACTCTTATGACCCACATTTTAAGTCTGTCTGTGGATTACTATTACTTATGATTACTTATCACTAGAAGAAGATGGGATTTTCAGTATTGATTCTATTTTTTAATTTTAATGATGTACAATCTGAGAAATCTTTACTCCCATAAGTAACTAAGGGGAATAGAAGGTTTTATTGTGGCAGTATTATTCAATTTTTAAAACTTCGTTCAAGTTGTGTGCTAAAAAATTGTATTTTTATTTTATTATTATTTAATTTTTAATTTTTTGTTTATTTTTATTTATTTATTTTTTGAGACAGGGTCTCACTCTGTTACTCAGGCTGGGGTGCAGTGGCACAATCACGGCTCACTGCAGTCTCAACCTGTCAGGCTCAAGCGATCCTCCAACTTCAGCTTCCTGAGTAGCTGGGACTAAAGGCAAATGCCACCATGCCTGGCTAATTTTTATATATTTTTTTTGTAGAGATAGAGTTTCACCATGTTGCTCAAGCTGGTCTCAAACTCCTGGGCTCAAGCAATCCGTCCACCTCGGCCTCCCGGAGTGTTGGGATTATAGGCGTGAGCCACTGCGCCAGGCCGCATTTTCATTTTAAATTATCTCATTGACAACACAATTAGGCGCTCCTTCAATTATGTTGAAATCATGGAATTAGAAACTACCTAACTTGCAAATATATTTGTTGCTCAGTCATTAGAGTAATTTCATTTCCGGGAAGTCTCCCAAAGAGGCTTCACTAAGAGTTATCAGATGATTATTAGTTCCTCTTACTCTTTCACTTAGAGGCATCTCAATACACACAGAAAATGCTAGGGAAATCTAAAAGTTGTTAGTTCACCTTTGCAAATATAATATTTCACCTGATATGTGATTTACTTATTTTTGGTAAAATTCTTGGAGCTTCAGGGTTAGTTCATTCAATCTATGGAAAACATCCAACGTGTAAAATAATTGGCCAAACCAGTCGTTTTGTCAAACCAATGAGCCAAATCATACTTTCCTTTTTTTTTTTCTTTTTTTTGAGAATGGGTATCACTCTGTTGCCCAGGCTGGAATGAAGTGGTGCAATCACAACTCACTGCAGCCTTAATCTCTCAGGCTCAAGCAATCCTCCCATCTCAGCCTTCTGAGTAGCTGGGACTACAGGCATTTATTTATTTATTTATTTATTTTAGAAATGGAGTCTCACTATGTTGCCTAGGCTGGTCTTGAACTCCTGGACTGAAGCAACCCTTCTACCTCAGCCTCCCAAAGTGCTGGGATTACAGGCATGAGTCAGTGTGTGGAGATTCACGCTTACTTTCCATCAGAATAAAAAAAAAGACTTCATTTTTGAACGAAATATATGAGTTAATATACATCCCAATAATTATAATCTTCCTTCCTAATTCTAAGACCAAGATAAATATTTAGGTAAGTCATGAAGCTTTGGCAGGAGTTTGTTACAGAATGAAATAACGGACTGCCACTTGTCTGAGTCTCTTTTCTTCCTAGAAGAATCTATTGTTAGGGGTAATGCATTTTGTGATTATGTGTAGAAGTTGGAAGAGATGAGGTTGTTGAGCAAAATTGCCATGATTTTTGCAGCCCCACTCAACCATACATCTATGGTTCACTATGAATAGAAACAGATTGGCTGCCCGCAGCTTCCCAGCCCGAGGCCCGGGGGGTGCGCACCTCTGCTCCGGCGCGGGGCGGGCCCTGGCGGAGGGACTGGCGGGTCTCTTCTTCCGCGCCGGCCCCCATCCCCGCCGCCGCCGCCGCGCTCCGAGACCCGGTTCCCGAGCTGTCGCTGTTGTCGCTCACTCGGCGCCTCCCTCCCGGCCGCCCTCTCCTCGGGACGATGGCGCGCGGTGGCCGCAGCCGCCGCCTGGGGCTCGTCCTGGGGCTCGTCCTGGGGCTGCTGCTGGCGCTGGTGCTGGCCTGCGGGCGCTGCGGGCCAAGCCCACCGTGCGCAAGGAGCGCGTGGTGCGGCCTGACTCGGAGCTGGGCGAGCGGCTCCCAGAGGTCAACCAGAGCTTCCAGTACTGCCATGAGGCCTTCCTGGGCAAGGAGGACTCTAAGACCTTCGGCCGGCTCACCCCGGACAAGAGCAAGGAGAGGCTGGGGAAGATTGTTGATCGAATCAACAATGATGGAGATGGCTTTGTCACTACTGAGGAGCTGAAAACCTGGATCAAACGGGTGCAGAAAAGATACATCTTCGATAATGTCGCCAAAGTCTGGCGGGATTACGATAGGGACAAGGATGATAAAATTTACTAGGAAGAATACAAACAAGCCACCTGTGACCTAGGAAACCCCGCAGAGTTTCATGATTCTTCAGTTCATCACACCTTTAAAAAGATGCTGCCACGTGAGGAGAGAAGATTCAAAGCTGCAGACCTCGATGGTGCCCTGACAGCCACTCAGGAGGAGTTCACTGCCTTTCTGCATCCTGAAGAGTTTGAGCATATGAAGGAAATTGTGGTTTTGGAAACCCTGGAGGACAACGACAAGAACGGGGATGGGTTTGTGGATCGGGATGAATATATTGTGGATATGTTTTCCCATGAGGAGAATGGCTCTGAGCCAGACTGGGTTTTATCAGAACGGGAGCAATTTAACGAATTCCGGGATCTGAACAAGGACTGGAAGTTGGACAAAGACGAGGTTCGCCACTGGATCCTCCCTCAAGATTATGATCATGCACAGGGTGCGGCCAGGCATCTAGTATATGAGTCAGACAAAAACAAGGATGAGAGGCTAAAGAGGAAATATTGGAGAACTGGAACATGTTTGTTGGAAGCCAAGCTACCAATTGTGGGGAAGATCTCACAAAAAATCATGATGAGCTTTGATAGACACTCACCAGAATATGGCAGACTGTCATAGGCGTTGTTATTGTCTTGGATGGTTGCTACAATTGTCTAATTTACAGCAGTTGTGTTCCTAAAAAAGCAAGTTTATAACTCAGATTGGGGTATAAAAATGGTTTTTCACTCAGTATTTACTGGAAAATGGACATTACTATTCTTTCAGTAAGATTTCTCTCAAAACACATGAAAACCTTGGTAAATTGCAGTTCTCTCTGGGGATATATTGGTACAACATGACTTTTTAAAAGTTTTTTTTCAGCTGGGCGTTCTGGCTCGAGCCTGTAATCCCAGCACTTTGGGAGGCCGAGGCGGGCAGATCACGAGGTTAGGAGTTCAAGACCAGCCTGGCCAACATAGTGAAACCCTGTCTCTGCTAAAAAAATACAAAAAAAAAAAAAAAAAATAGCCAGGCGTGGTGGCGGGCATCTGTAATCCCAGTTACTTGGGAGGCTAAGGCAGGAGAATCACTTGAACCTGGGAGTTGGAGGTTGCAGTGATCCGAGATCGCGCCATTGCACTCCAGCCTGGGCGACACAACGAGACTCTGTCTCAAAAAACAAACAAACAAACAAAAAAACAAAAAAACCCTTCTTTTTATTAAATTTTTTAAAATTAAAACTTAAAGGGTAACAAAACTTGAAAAAGCTCTGTTCTTCAGAAGTTGGGTGGGTTGGGGGAGGCAGTAATATGAAGTGACTGCTATGTATTTTAACTACCAGATTTTATTATTTGCCACTGTTAATATATTGTTAACTAGTTGGAAAGTGGAAATTCTGATCAAAAGTGGTATCATCCTAGGTAAGCTTATTTCAGAATAAGTCTAATATTTCAGATTCTTCCTTCTCGACTTTATACTCTGAGCTGTTACTGTAAGTGGTGTGTATGAAACCTCCATGCATTTTCCAGGATGGACCTGCTAATATGCACAATAAATCCATGTCTTTGTTTTTCTACTAAAAAGCAATCAAGAAAGATAATGTGAAAAAGAAAGGAATTTAGAGGTAGGGAAAAAGATGAATGTCATACATTTGAAGAACTATAGGAAAATTATAAACACTAAATATACTTGAGAAAACTTTCTTGATATGCCAGGGAGGTAGGCCTGATCTTTGAAATAGTGAATAGGAATACAATGCGTTTCCTTGATGATCACTGATTAGAAGGAGGTGGTGGGATTCTTGGGAAGCCAAATACAGTAAAGTTCTGGATCATGTCCCATCCAGTCCAGTGAATCCACGACCCTCGGGCCTCTCCCCTGAGAACGGCTTGTGCTATGGAATGAGGACAAGGTGATATTCTGAGTCATGGACTGAATTGGCAGACACAACCTGTACTTATTAAAATTCCACCTTGTAAGGAGGAGGTGAATGAAATAAAGGATCCCCCTAAGGATTAAAAAAAAAAAAAGAGAAATAGGTTTAAGACAGAGAAAAGTGCTAAGACCTACTGTGGGTTTATGGTGTCCTCATTAAAGATGTCTTCATCCCATTATCCTCAGCAAACTAACACAGGAACAGAGAACCAAACACAGTATGTTCTCACTTATAAGAGGGAACTAAATGATGAGAATACATGGACACGTGGGGGAACAACGCACACTGGGGCCTGTGGGAGGGGGTTGGTGGGGGGGAGAAAGAGCATCAGGAAGAATAAATAGTGGATGCTGGGCTTAATACCTAGGTGATGGGATGATTTGTGAAGCAAACCACCATGGCACTTGCTTACCTATGTAACATTAAGCACACATACATCCTGCACACGTACCCTGGAACTTAAAAGTTGAAGAAGAAGAAAAAAAAGGATGGCTTCATCAACACAGATATTTTGAATTCTCCCTATGTTTTCACTCTAGAATTTTCACTCTCAAGGCGATTCAATACAGTCAGTTTTGGAATGCATGAAAGACATGTCTTTCTTTTGTAATTGAAAATGCAACTGTGAAAGGTGAGGGGAGATAGGAAGAAAGAACAGGCATATACTAGGTCACGTTTTCTATAACTAATGTATGCTTTCTTATTAGTGAACTTTTTGTTTGTTTGTTTGCTTGTTTTTGAGATAGAGTCTCGCCCAGGCTGGAGTGCAGTGGTGCCATCTCGGCTCGCTGCAACCTCCGCCTCCCAAGTTCAAGCGATTCTCCTGTCTCATCCTCCCGAGTAGCTGGGACTACAGGTGTGCACAACCAGCCTGGCTAATTTTTGTATTTTTAGTAGAGAGGATGTTTCACCACGTTGGCCAGGCTGGTCTCGAACTCTTGGCCTCAATCAATCTGCCTGCCTCAGCCTCCCAAAGTGCTGGCATTACAGGCATGAGCCACCACATCTGGCCTTTTATTAGTAAACTCTGAAAGGTCAGTTGATACCTTGCGTGGTTCCAAAAAGGTTTTAACAGCTTAAAAAGCTACAAATAATAAAGCAAAATAAAATGAGGGAACCAGAGTAAATGGGACATCAGGGTTTAGGAACTCTTTACACTGTTGGTGGGAATGTAAATGAGTTCAACAATTGTGGAATACAGTATGATGATCCCTCAAGGATCTAGAGCTGGAAATACCATTTGACCCAGCAATCCCATTACTGGGTATATACCCAAAGGATTATAAATCATTCTACTATAAAGACACATGCACATGTATGTTTATTGCAGCACTGTTCACAATAGCAAAGACTTGGAACCCACCCAAATGCCATCAATGATAGACTGGATAAAGAAAATATGGCATGTATACACCATGGACTATTATGCAGCCATAAAAAAGGATGAGTTCATATCCTTTGCAGGGACATGGGGGAAGCTAGAAGCCATCATTCTCAGCAAACTAACACAGGAACAGAAAACCAAACACCGCATGTTCTCACTCATAAGTGGGAGTTGAACAATGAGCACACATGGACACAGGGAGGGGAACATCATACACCAGGGCCTGTCAGGGGGTTGGGGGAAAGGGCAGGGAGAGCGTTAGGACAAATACCTAATGCATGCAGGGCTTAAAACCTAGATGAAGGGTTGATAGGTGTAGCAAACCACCATGGCACATGTATACCTATGTAACAAACCTGCACATTCTGCACATATATCCCAGAACTTAAAGTAAAAAAAGAAAAAAGAAAAAAAAAAAAAAGAAAGTAACATAAAGCTAAGAGCAAGACTGGAGCACAGAACATAGTGAGAGGCCCTTCATTCTCTTGTTAAGTTCAGGCCATAACTGTCAGTACAGTAGTCCCTTCTTACCCATGATTTCATTTTCCATGATTTCATTTACTACAGTCAATCATGATTTGAAAATATCCAGTGGAAAATTTCAGAAATAATTCATGCATTTTAGATCGTAGGCTGTTCTGAGCAGTGTAGTGAAATCTCCTGCCATCGCACTCTGTCCTGCCTGGGATGTGAATCATCCCTTTGTCCAACATAAACACACTGTATATGCTACCTAGTCATTAGTCATTTAGTACGCCACTCAGGTATTAGTTAGGAATGACTGGGAGCACAGTTCAGAATCCTAACAAGGCAGCCACCTCACCTCTGCACAGAGATGCCTGTGGCAACACCTTTGCAGAGGGCAAGATTCTTTTCCAAAAGTAATATGTGATGAGCTCTAAAACACAGATAAATGAGATCTCAGAAGGTCAAATTCCTTCACTCTAATCATATCCACAATTATTTTACCTTGGAAAAACTTTTGAGCAACTATAATTGAACATTGGCCTTAGCCATAAAACTATTTCAGAAAAGGAACCACAGAGTGTATAACTTTAAGAAATATAATTTCCTGGTGAACATATTAAGTTAAAGTGTAAAATATTGATAATGGACTTATGGGGTTGTAAATTATGAACCAGTTTAATGCTGGGTAATAGTGAACAAAAATAATGAGTTTAATTTTAGAGTACTTGGTCTCTAGCTCTTTTTTGGGAAGTAATGGGATAGGAAGGTTGATTCTCTCTTAAAGCCAATCTTGGAGTACTTGAAATAGAGGCATGTCATCTACATATAAAAAGAATATCTTCCTTATTTTCAGAGTAGGGTCATATATCTAAATCATAGTGTCAAATGATAAAGATAATGTGAAAGAGTGAATATTACAGATTCCTATTTTGCCTCAATGGAAATTGTTAGCTGATACATGAAGAAACCACTTCCCCACCTCCAGAATAATGCTTAAGCAAATGCAAATATATACAGATTCTAAATGGGCATCAAAAGCAAAACAAAACAAAATTTTAAAGTGCGTTTATTCACTGTGACCAATAATTCATTTTGTCCTCTAAGTCAAAGGACTAGAAGATAAATGAAAGCCTAGAAAATTATTATATGATTTGTAACAGAGCCAGTAACACTTGTCAGTTGTTTCATTTGATCCTCCTACATTTTCCAGCCCCCTTGTAGTTAGTGAGCTCATATGACTAGCTTTGGCCAATAAAATGAAAGCAAAATTGATCTTCAGGCAGAGGTAGTAAAAAGTCTATGTATAATTTTCTAGTCTCTTTTTTCTCCTGATTGAGGAAGTTGTGTATTCCCTATGAGGCATCTACAAGTTGGTGGGCATTGGCTAACCTGGGTCTCTGAATGACTATGTGGAGCAGAGACTTTTGCTGACTTGTGATAGACATGTATAATGAGCAAGAAATAAATTTTCACTATTGGCCAGGTGTGGTTGCTCATGCCTGCAATCTCAGCACTTTGGGAAGCTGAGGTAGAAGGACTGCTTGAGTCTGGGAGTTCGAGACCAGCCTGGCCAACATAGTGAGATTCTGCCTCTCCAAAAAATAAAAAAGTTAGCTGAGCATGGTGGCAAATGCTGTAGTCCTAGCTACTCAGGAGGCTGAGGTGAGAGGATTGCTTGAGCCTGGGAGTTTGAGGCTACAGTGAGCTGTGATCATGCCACCATATTCCAGCCTGGGCTACAGAGCAAGACCTAGTCTCAAACAAAGCAAAGCAAAACAAACAAACCAACAAAAACTTTACTATGTTAAGCCACTGAGAATTCAGGATTAATTTGTTACTACAATATAACCCAGTCTATTCCAACTAATACAGTTTTTGTAATAGATTTCTCCACAAGATAATAGGAGAGGTTAATAATGTTAATAAGGAAATAGCTTTATCTAAAGAATGCCTGATCCTCATAGTGAACCTTGGTTTGAGAATCCTAGCATTAGTTTAAAAAACATGGAGCTAGAATACACATTGGAAGAAAGATATAATAAGCTAGTAGGTTAAAAAATTCACCTTTACAAAATGGGAATAAAGCATTTCTGGGATCTAAACTCACAGGTTTATGTGTGTAAAGTTAATAAAGGTAAACAAGGTAGCATGCATTCAAAGCAATGCTTAAGGCATACCAATTCTAGGTTAGAAAATGTTGTGCTATTCTTTAATTCATTTAGGTTGTGCTTTTAAAGTGAATATACTACATGTGAGAACAATGCTGATATCCAGTCAGAGAGCATCCTGGGAGGGGAAAAGTCTAAGTTTGGGTTTAAACCTTTGTAAAATGAGGATAACATTTTCTATCTTTCAGGGTAGTTATGAGACATAATTATATCAACATGATACATACTAACTGCTTAGTCTATCTGAAGGAAAAACAAGCTTTCTTTTTTTCTTTCTGCTATACTGTCACACTCAACACAGAACACTTATGTGACCAGATGTGTGAGGGGTTTCCCCGCAACATATCCAAGAGACACCAACTGGGTGTCCTATGATTCAATTCAATTCTGACACTATCTATCTGGAGATCTCACAGGCTAAGAGCTCAGCCCACTCTTCAGATGCCAATTACAAGCAATAGGTTATCATGTACCCTCCTGACTAACTTTGTATAAACTGAGGTTCCCATGCTTCTCCTCCTTGGGTTTAATGAATTTGCTTGGATGTGTCAACCTAAATAACACACAAAAAGAGACTCTCTAAGAGAAAAAGATATTTATGTGGGGATAGAGCATTGTAGTGGGAATATGCATGCCATAGTAAATTATGTGCATATTCAAGGAAGTAAAGGAAGACAAAGGTTTTTAAAGTAAAAAAATGAGGGGGATTACATCATTGTTTTGAAATAATTATACTTAGCTAGAAGGATCAATGACAAGGGTGACACCAGTCTGAGGTTGAGCAAGCAGTTGCTGGGCAGATGTCCTTGCAGAAGCCTTTTTTTGTGTATGGTTGTGATGATCTTTATGCAAAGAGGTAGTTTTTGCAGAGTCTTTTGTGATAGCTTTTGTTATCAGATATAAAAGCATGAAAACCTCTCTTCATGGCTCTGTTTGTCAGGCTTTTTGTTTGTTTAAACGTTAGTGACTTCATTTTGATTCTGATAACTTTCACATTTCCTCCTTTCGGTCAAGATCTTTGTCCAAAAGCATCACTGATCAATCATCCTGTAGATAGGTCTTAATGTCCCTTGGTGCTGAGATGAACCTGTTCTGGTTGTGGGGAGTGATTGGTGACTAGGAGTCAGTGTCAAAACCTTTTAGCCACGTTTTAGCAATAAAGAAGGTTTGAAGGGAGTGGGTCTCAGGTTAAGTCTACCAGGAATCCATTATTAAGTTTAATTTTGTCTTTTTTGTAGCATTTTGTTATCATCTCAAAGTGCTGGGCCTCCTTTTTTTGTTAGGAGTTGTACTTCTGCAAAAATTTAACAAGTAACAGACACAAAGTTTAAAAAGGGAACATACAAAGTATAATTAATAGTAATATGACAGTTTTAGTTTGCATAATGATTTTGAGCCATGAACCTAGGCTTAAAGATAATGAATTGAATACATCAAATTACCATAGAGAATTAAGTGAGACCTGTTGTAACCATGTGGCCTGTTTTCTTATTTTGTGTACATGGGTCTCAATTTTTCCGGAGAAATTTATCCAGGTACAGCCTGTAGTATTGGCAATAGAGCAGACATTTTCTTATTTAACCAATGAATTGGTTAAAATTCTTAGAATAGTTTCTGTTAAGTTACTAGCAGAAGGTATTGATTGTAAAATTTCAATTACACTATTATCCTGCCAAGTAAAAAGGTAGGCATTAAGTGGGATAAGACTCTCATTGTGACATAAAGTTTTATTCCAACATCTTGGGGGAAATCTATCTATAGTATGAAAATGTCATCTTCTCTGGCTTTGCAGTTTGAATGTGTCTGATCATAACTTTGGGTGATTTGTTGAAATTTGGTGTGGCACATCGATCAGACATGAGTCTTGTTTTCTGAAATTCATCTAGTTTCAGCTTATAGGGATTTAGGAAAAGAAAAGTTTTCTGTGTTTGTTTTTAGTTGGAAAGTTGCAGCCTAATATTGAAGGAAATGAGGAGAATTCAGGATCTACTCAAGTCTACAGGTAGACGAAAAGAACCTGAAAACAATGCACAGAGCTACAATCTAATAACAGGTTTATTATAGTTTTTCTTTAGAAATATACCTTTTCTCTCTACATTGATCATATAGGGGTTTTAGACTTAAAAACTTCCTGGTGCTAGGAAGCCAAACCAAAGCAGACTTTAGATTTTACTTACAGTCTTAAGATTATTTGGACTTCCATGAAGTGATAATATTAACTACTGTAAAATTGTGAACTCTGGAAGCCAGATGTTTTATGCACCTTCTTAAATATGACATTTTAGCCAAAGCCTTGGTAGTAAAACCAATGTTTCCTATTGTATCCTTCTTATAAGGAGAGGACAGTTCTTTTTTTTTATTGAACTTATGGAAACAATCATATGATAGAAAATAAGAATACTTATGAATAGTTTCTGAATTTTGGAGTAATTAGATGGGAGAGAAAGCAAGTGCCTACATCTTTTTTCACAAAAATCTACTTCACCAAATTATTGTAAACTATAGATAGCTTATGAAAGAAAGCTTCCTTAAATTTGAAAACAAAATATTTAAGTGAAAACCAAAAGTGTTTTAAATAAAAGTCATAAAAACATTATTTTGATCAGTTAATTAATTAATTTTACGTAATTAATTTTTCGTTTGGCTTGATCTTGATTAGCAGTTTTATGAACCCATCAATCTCTTTATTAGAGTTCTGGAAATATGTTTTCAGTCCAATGATTTTAAAGTTATCAGAAATCTGTGCTCAAGAGTACTTGTTAGAGTCTTTTCCATAAAAAGCAAGTTTGAACTATCATTGGTTGCAAATGCTTTGAGAGAATAATTCAAAACAATAACCATGGATGACAAATATTTAGAATATCCACGGTTAAAATTTCATAAAAGTTCTCTATAATGAGGAAATTTAGATATTCTAATTACATGCAGCATTTTAAGATGACAATCAGTATCATGACTGACAGTCACATCAGGAACATCAGACTTTTATAAATTTCATATAATCTTTAGACTACTCAAATTAATAACATATCCATACAAATAAAACTTTTAAAAAGATTTAACATAACCAAATTATTACTAACATATTAGATTCTTATGAATTTACATAATCTTTTTTTTGAGACAGAGTCTCACTCTGTCACCCAGGCTGGAGTACAATGGCGGGATTTCGGCTCACTGTAACCGCTGCCTCCCGGGTTCAAATGATTCTTCTGCCTCAGCCTCCCGAGTAGCTGGGATTACAGGCACACCACCACGCCTGGCTAACTTTTGTATTTTTTACTAGAGATGGGGTTTCACCACGTTGGCCAGGCTGGTCTCAAACTCCTGACCTCAGGTGATCTGCCCGCCTTGGCCTCCCAAAGTGCTAGGATTACAAGCGTGAGCCACTGTGTCCAGCCTGAATTTACATAATTTTTGAAACATAACCATAAATGTAAATGAAAGAAGATCCAGTATCACTTATCATTTGACGATGCCTCCCATTCAATTTACCAAATAAGCCTAATCATTTACTATCTCTACAAATGAGAGATACATTCTTTGATGCTTTCCAGGGACCCAGCTGGAAAATTCCAAAGTTAATTATAGGCCAAAAAGACTTAATTTAGGATTTTGATCCTGGGGAGCCCTGCCAGAGATGTCAAAATGTTCACAACACTTGATCAAAACAGTCACAGGTCACTGTAAAATACTACTTATTCATTTAACTGGAGTAATAACCAAAAGAATTCAAAAGTAATACAGAAAGTTGCATGGCTATGAAAACCTTACCCTTTTAAAGTTCAGTTTTCCTAAGAAATCACAAACCTTAGCTGGGCATGGTGGCTTATACCTATAATCTGGAAGGCCAAAGCAGGAGGATTGCTTGAGCTCTGGAGTTAGAGACCAGCCTGGTCAACTTAGTGAGACCTCATCCCTAAAAACAAAACAAAACAAAAACAAAAACAAACAAACAAACAAAAGAAAACAGCCTGTTGTGGTGGTGTGTTCCTGTAGTCCCAGCTATTTAGGAGGCTGAGGTGGGAGACTCACTTGAGCCCAGGAGGTCAAGGCTGCAGTGAGCCGTAATCATGCCACTGCTCTGCAGCCTGGGTGAAAGAATGAGACTCTGTCTCAAAAACATAAAAAACAAAAAAACCGAATAAAGACAAAGACAATACAGGAAAATATCTTCATAAAACTTAAAATATTTGTTTTTTTTTTTTTCAGGCCACTTACCAAAAAGGTAAAGAAAAACCTCCTGTGGTGTGAATGCTTCTACTTATGGGAAGCCCACTTAGATGACCTGGAAATCAAACCTGATGAAAAGTGTACTCGACTTTAATCAGACACAGGAAGAATGTGTCCAGAATTATGTGTGTACCCTACATTATAGAGTAATGTAAACAAAAAACTAATACCTTAAGGAGGCAAATAGAGTAACAACATAGGAAGTTTCCTAGTTATATGGAACAATTCAAACACATCAAGAAAAGCCAAGAGTGCAGAATCAAGTTATACTGGAGGAAAATATTGCTTTTCCAGGACTTCAGGGTAAGCATTTTAGTGTCAGGCTATAACAGCAGAATAAGAACCAGAGGAAAAAAAAAAAGATAATGAGAGTTAACAAAAAAGTTGAAGGAGATAGTTATCACCTCAGCCAAGCAAAACAATATACCTACTGAAGGGGAAAAAAAACTAAAGGTATGATGTATGACCTGCAAATCACATGCAGCAAGGTACAGGAAAAGTTGAACTTCTGAGATATAAATCTGAGATGCTTCCAAATTTTTTTTACCTTAATAAATAAAATAAGCATTCCGAATAACAAAGTCAGTATTGTCAACTGAAACTAGAGAAATTAAAACATCTCAGAAAGAAATCTGGCAGAAATAGAAACTGTCTATAGTTTAGAAGATGCCTGTTAAAGAAACAGATTTCAGAATTAATCAAAACCTCTTTTAATTTTACTAAGAGCAAATCAATACTTTGAGGAAGCCTTGTTGTTCTAACATAGGGGGACTAAATTTTTTGTTTTCTATTAGTGTATGGTTACCATCAAAGCTCAATCTACAGAAAGACTTCTAAATAATTCCTTTCTAATTAATTATAGCCAACTAGATTACACACAAATTTAAAAAATAAGGTGCAGTGGCTCACGCCTGTAATCCCAGCACTTTGGGAGGCTGAGGCGGGTGGATCACCAGGTCGCGAAACCATCCTGTCCAACATGGTGAAATCCTGTGTCTACTAAAGTACAAAAAATTAGCCGGGCATGGTGGTGCGCGCCTGTTGTCCCAGCTACTCGGGAGGCTGAGGCATGGGAATCCCTTGAACCCGGGAGGCGGAGATTACAGTGAGCCAAGATCACACCACTGCACTCCAGCCTGGTGACAGAGCGAGACTCTGGCTCAAAAATAAATAAATAAATAAATAAATAAATAAATAAATAAATAAATTCCCCCTGCATGAACCTTATTATGACTTACTCAGATGACTGATGACATGCTTGGATTTTCTGCTTTGTTCTACACTTCCTCTTTCTTAGATGACCAGTCATTTTATTTTAGGACAAACATTTGCTACACAAAAATCTTCCTTGTACAAAATGATTCTCTCTTCTTTTTAACTGTTATTACCAAAAACATATCTTCATATCCACAACTTTCTTCACATCTCTCTCCTACTTATTAACTCCTTTCTATCTTGTTTCTATTTATTTCCTATATCCAGAGTTTGGATATAGGAGACTATTTAAATAGCCTGTGAATTAGACAAAATTATTCTTTTTTCCCTCAATAAAGAACATATTTTATGCCTTTCTTGTAATTTTTCTTATTAAAATGCATTTTACTTTTTGGGTACACTTTATATACAGAACTATATACATTACATAGAATTTTAACTTAGTAACTTTAATTTTTAGCAACCAATTTTGAACTGTCACATCAGTATTTTTGAGATAAGAATTATCTTATAATTTTTAGAAATATCTCTCTCCCCATAACATAATTTTTTAGGTATAATACACCCAAATATATTTAATCTTTCAATAAAATTGAAGAAGCTAAGAATAAACTTATTTATGTTCAGCAATTTGTTTCAGTTTTTAAAAATCTTATTTGGAAATGACCCAGACATTTAGTGACTATCTATTTCTTAATTTAACATAACTTTAAGATTTCAAATTACATAAAAGTTCTCCTGAGTAGCTGAGACTACAGGCACGCACCATCATGCCTGACTGTTTTTGATGCTTATTCCAGTTACATTTACCTAATGTATTTATTTTTTAACAGTTTTCCTAGATTACTTATGAAAACTGAGATATTAGACAAAGCTAGTCATCATTTCAAGCTTTTTCCCTGTTAAACATTTTTTTTTTTTTGACAGCGTCTCACTCTGTTGCCCAGGCTGGAGTGCAGTGGTACAATCAAGGCTCACTGCAACCTCCGCCTTCTGGGCTCAAGTGATCCTCCCACCTCAGCCTCCTGGGTAGCTGGGACTACAGGCATGCATGCATCAGCATGTCTGGCTGATTTTTGTATTTTTTGTGGATACAAGGTTTCACTATGTTACCCAGGCTGGTTGCAAACTCCTGGGCTCAAGCAACCCACCTGCCTCGGCCTCTCAGTGCTGAGATTACAGGTGTGCACCACCATGCCTGGTCCATTAACCATTTTTATAGTCTCAAATATTAAGTTTTCATCTAAGTAAGAAACTTAAAATAAAACATATGGATACTTTGCTGATAACTCAGAAGATACAGCTTTTTTCATTAAACCAACTGTATTAGTCCATTTTCACACTGCTGATAGACATACCTGAGACTGGGCAATTTACAAAAGAAAGAGGTTTACTGGACTCACAGTTCCACGTGGTGATGGAGGCCTCACAATCGTAACAGAAGGTGAAAGGCATGTCTCCTATGGCAGCAGACCAGAGAAGAGAGCTCGTGCAGGGAAACTCCCATTTTTAAAACCATCAGATCTCATGAGACTTATTCATTATCATGAGAACAGCATGGGAAAGACTCGCCCTCATGATTCAATTATCTCCTGCCAGGTCCCTCCCACAACACCTGGGAATTATGGGAGCTACAAGATGAGTTTTGGGTGGGGACACAGAGCCAAACTATGTGGCCAACAAAATCAAAGTGGTCTTACTCATCAAAAAATCTCATAAACAGAGATCATTCTGTTTTCAGCTGGGTTTATAGTTTTACAATCTTTGTGTCAAACCCTAACACCTTAAAACGTCTGTTGGTGACAAATATAAAACAATGTGACCTGTAAATTCACCAAAAATGTATGCTGACAATTTTGAAGACATTTCTATTTTTATTTTACTAATAATTTTAAAACCAGCTTATTTATTGAAGATTTACTTAAGTCACATGAACTAAAAAGCATTAGGGTTAATTATTACTTATATGAGTGCTTACTTATCTAAGCCAATCTGAATAGAATTCCTTAAGGGATTTCTGGTTGACTATGCCAGATTTTTACCATGTAGATACAACATATAACATAACATATGGACATATGTGTAAACACACCTAAACACATATACACACATAAGAATCTGATAACTTTCATTGTAGAATTCTAGTCATGAGGTAGCAGTACAGACTCACTGGTTTATAAAAGACTGTTGGATCTCAATTATATTTCTGACAAAACTGGGACCTATTCACATGACTAAACTTATTTGCCCCAATAGGTAATCTAATAAAGACTGTGGACCAAAATTTTGGTTAAAGCAGTTTCCATGGTAGTTTGATTTTTAAGAAACCTATTTCACCCATTTTTTTTTTCAGTTTCACCTGAACTTAGGGTTAAATTTTCAATGTCTACAATTTAGGCAGGACTGGCTGAATTGCATAAGAATAACAAAATCTCCAAGTAGCTTTGAACTATGAAGGAAGATCCCCTTTCTCACTTCTCTCTAGCAAACTCCAACTCATTTCTCAAGGTCCAACTCAGAAGTTCCCTCTCCTGTGAAGTCTTCTCTGAGTGTCTCCTTTACCTCCTTTCTTCTCTATCACCTTCCACTTTTTCAGAACTTAATTGCTCTATCCTGTGTGTTCCCATAATCCTTTAAGCATTCTTCCCTTGGTGTCATGATATGATATGAAACCATGATATGTTGTATTTGGTTGTTTTTCTTCATGTATGCTTAACTACCTGCCTTGAAGATGAATTCCTTGAGAATATGACATGCTTCAATCTGTGTTATGTACTACGCTAGATAAAGAATATGCAATGAGGCTGGGTGCGGTGGCTCACCCCTGTAATTCCAGCATTTTGGGAGGCCGAGGCGGGTGGATCATTTGAGGTCAGGAGTTTGAGACCAGCCTGGCCAACATGGCGAAACCCCATCTATACTGAAAACACAAAGATTAGCTGGGCATGGTAGCCTGTGCCTGTAATCTCAGCTATTCAGGAGGCCAAAGGCAGGAGAATCGCTTGAACCAGGGAGGTGAGGTTGCAGTGAGCCAAGTTCGCACCGTTGCACTATAGCATGGGTGACAGAGTAAGACTCCATCTCAAAAAACAAAACAAAACAAAACACGAAAACAAAAACAAGAAACAAAAAAAATTCTTTACTCCAAAGGAGCTAACAGTCCAATGAGAGGCAGAGCAGTAAATTCCAGCAGTGTGTGATGAGGACTATGGCAGGGGCGTGGGAAATATAGCAGGAGCATTTATGGAGTCACTTCACTTAGAAGGAGTGAGCAGGCCAGGGATGCATCAGAAAGTTGATGCTTAAGCTGAATCTTAGAGATTAATAAGAGTTCTTGGACAGACAAGAGAAAGAACATTCCAGGCAAGGTCACAGAGTCATGAGCGAATATGGTAGATTCAGTGCACTATGAACAGTGTGATACCATTGGAACAAAAAGTTTATGTTGGGGCCAGATAAGAGATGAGGTTAGGGAGAATTTTAAGGGCAAAATTGAAAAAATCTTAAGGGTTATGCTAGAAAGTGAAGATTCCATTTCCAAAAGTAATTGCGAAGTGCCTGGCATAGAATATTGACCATTGCATTGCTGATCATTTTGAGGCAGAGACTGCTCACAGTCGATACAGAAATCAAAAGGCATGGTCACGGAATTGATGGTTAGCATTGAGACCGTTACACTGACATCTTTGCTTTGGGAGAGAAAAATCAATATTGAAGCCCTAAATTTTCTGTGTTTTTAAAATTCAAAGATCAAAGACATAAATATGACTGGGAAGCTGTATATAAAAGAAAAGATGAGTAAAATTGGAAAGCTTGGAAGTAATATACACTTATTACTTACTTAGGGTTCTTCTGCATTCATAGTAAACTAATTGCTAGTAGCAGGGTTCTTAGCCTGGGTTATATTGATCTTTTTGAGGTTCTGAAAACATCTTGAAATTGTAGGCAAAGTTTTGAGCACATGTATGTTTGCTTATTTTCCTGGGGAGAGGGGTTTGGGATTTTTCCTAGGTTTCGTAGGGCTCTTGGCCCCAAAAAGATCAAAATCCACTGGGCTCTAGCACATACAACTAGAAAAAAATGACAAAGAGGCAGTATTGTTTAGACATTGCATGGTAGGTAGTCATGTAGGAAATTCTTTTTGGGGAATGTAGAGTTAGCAGGTAAAACAACATTCAATGCTATAGTAAACAATCCTCCAAATGATGCGGCTTATGATAATAGCACCTGATTTCTTACTCAATTTGAAGATCAATGCAGTGAGTGGTGGAGGGCAGGTGGGGAGGTGTGGGATTGTGTATCACAGTGTGTAGGAGGGTCTGATATGCATAGTCCTTTAAAGATAGGCCTCCTTCCATCCTGTGGCTATGCCATCTTCAACATGACACCTCAAAGGCATGCTGGCATCCTCCAGGTAGCATCCAGGGGAAAAGGGAGAGCAGGTGGGGAAGGCACATTCCTTTAAAATGCCTTGATGGGGCAGTGGCACTTCCCTTCTCACATTCCATTCACAAGAACTGATCACATGGTCCCACTTCTAGGTGTAAGGGAGATGTAAAATGTAGTTTATCTAGGTGCACAAGAAGAGGAACTAGTGTATTTTGCTAGTGTATTTAGCAAATACACTTCTTATTTGGTAAATATCTGGCTAGCTTCTGTCATGGGGAATTTGAAAAACTGCTTGAATTCTTATCTGCTGATTATGGTTTTGGTCTAGCTTTAAATGGAAAAGAGAGATTGAACTAGATATCCTCCATTAAAGATCTTCCTATGGTTGCGTGTAAGAGGTTTTGAAAAATGTGTCCTTTGCTTAAAAAATGTATAGGTCAAGAGCACAACTTCGAGAATTCTGTGATTCACCAACAGCCTCAAAAATAGTCATCCAACCAATAACTCAGATAGAATGTAAAATAGGGCTCTAAGACTTTAACATGAAGAAAAAGATTTCTCCCTTATATTCCTTTATACACTGAAGATATCCAGCAGTCTTTTGAGGCCTAGCACATTTTATTGTCAAATAAGATTCACTTTCTGCTTTTATTCTGACTAGCTTCCTTCTAAAGTACTAATCCAGGAACTCGTTAACTCAAACTGCAGAACTAGTCAATTCCAGAGGGGAACACAAAGATCAACTTATGTAGATCATCTAAGAACTAGGGCTTATTAAAATGCTTTACTTTTGAAAGACACTTTCAAGTGACTACTTTAATCATATAGAATTTTGCTAATTAAACAGCCAATTTAAATGCCAACTCTACTAACTGGATTTTGAGTTACAGTTAATTTTAATTATTCCTGTTCTATAAAAATATACATAAGAGCTTTTTAATTTTAATTCCACTTTTTATGCAGCAGTTAACTCACCCACACAGTCAGCTCCAACAGTTGTGAAAACAGAAATAAGTGGTAGCTGAAGGTATAGTTTCCTAATTTTAAGCTTTTTAAAAAAATGTATTTTTTGAATTGTATAGAATAAATTCTTCCCTTTCATGTATCCTACCAGTATCACAAAGGCAAAGCAGACATTGTGGTCTGTATGAATATAATTCTGGTCAAATTCTGACTTTAAGTAGTCTTTTTCTGACTTTAGTTTTATTTCCTCATTAAAAAGAGTCCTTCCTTTTCCTCTTGATTGCTAAATCAGTTTTCTGGCTCTGTCTTCATGCCCTTATTTTAAAAATGTATTGAAAACTTACTACTTATCTGTGTGATCTTAAGCAAATCCCCATCCACTGTAGAGCCTTATCTGCAATATAGGAGTAGTCTCATAGGTTTGTTGAGAAGGCCTCAAACCAGATGATGAATAGTAGAGTGCTTTCAAATCTTTCAAGGGCTCTAGAAATGCAAGCTACCATTATCAATGTAACCACCAATGACCCAAATAGGTAGAATAGATACTATAAAGTTTGGAGAAGGAGGAGAGTATGACTCAAAGAATCTTACTGGGGTGAGAAATCAGAGTGCGGGGGCAGAACTTGCCTGGGTCATGGTGTAAGAGGGGGATTTAAATATGTGGAGAGGAAAAGAAAGGGCACCTCAGACAGAGCTATATGACGTGTCCTGAAGGAAATGCACACAAGGGGATGAATAAATCAAGCTGGTTGTCTCTGAAGCAGTTTGTTAACCTGAGTATATTGAGGAATAAACTCAGAAAGTAGATTAGGATCAGCAGAGGAAGTCTTTTTATTGATGAGGACCTCAAGTTGATTTTTGATTAGAACACAATGGGATGAGGTTGATATTTTCAGAAGACTCATCTGGCAAGAAAGGAGAGTGACCAGAGGCACTAAGACCAGTGAGAGGGGTGGCATGCCAATCCTGATGAGAAAAAAACTAAAAGCTTAAACGATATGAGAACAAAGAAGTAAGAAGGAATGATATAAAAGAGAAGTAGAAAACCACTATTATCATCATCATCTACTGCTGCTACCATCAAAACCACAAAAACCATGGCATTACAAGAGAGCATCATGGATTTGGTGGACAGGTAAGGGGAGCAGTCAAGAAGGTCTTCAAGCTTTAGAGTTTTGGTGACTAGGAAAATGACATCAACAACCATGATGGTACTCTTGCGGGAGAGAGGGATGCAGGCTTTAGTTTTGGATGTGGTGAGTTTAAGGTGGAGGCTATAGATGCAAGTGAAAAGTTCAGGACTCCATGGCTTACCACTTCTCGCTTTGAACGTTATGCCCTTGTAATATTGAACTGCTTGCAGTCTTTTGTGCAAACCACACTCTCATACTTGCATGCCTTTTTATCTTGCTGTTACCACTAATTAGAATACCCTCTCATCTTCGTTTTTATTTTTTTAAAGTCAGGCCTACTGATACATAATCTACATACAGTAAAATCTATCATTTCTAGACACAGACGTAGGTTTTGAGTATCAACAAAAATATACAAGCATGTAACTGCCACTTATCAAGGTATAGAAAACTTCCTTTGTGCACCTTTGTAGTCAATCTTCTCACCCTATTCCCAAACCACTAATTGATCTCTTTCTATAGTTTTGCCTCTTCCAGAATGCCATATAAATGGAATAATACTGTTAGCTTTTTGTGTTCAGCTTCATTCACAGTGTAATTATTTTGAGATTCATCCATGGTGATGAACATATCAGTAGTCTGTTTCTTTTTATGGCTGAATAGCATTCCTTTGTACCAATGTGCTATGCTTTATATCCACTTTCGCTAGTTGAAGAACAATTGAATTACAGTTGGCCCTTGAAAAACACAGATTTGAACTACATGAGTCCACTTAAACATGAGTTTTATTCCACCCCTGTCACCCTGAGATAGCAAGACCAACCTTTCCTCTTTCCCCTTTCCCAACCTACTCAATGTGAAGACAATAAAGATGAAGACCTTTAATGATGATCCACTGCCATTTAATGAATAGTAAATATATTTTCTCTTCCTTATTATTTTCTTAATAACATCTTCTCTCTAGCTTGCTTTATTGTAAGAATAAAGTATGTAATGCATGTAACATACAAAATATCTGTTCATCAACTGTTTATGTTATAGGTAAGGCTTTAAGTCAAGTGTAAGCTATTAGTAGTTAAGTGTTTGGGGAGTTAAAAATATTTTTTTCACATTAAAAATATTTTCGAGTGTGCAGGGGTCAGCACCCCTAACCCTTATGTTATTCAAGGGTCAAATGTATTTTCAGTTTTTGATTATTATGCATAGAATTACTATAAACATTCATGTGCAAGTCTTTGTGTGAACATATATTTTAATTTCTCTTGGATAACTACCTAGGAGGGAGATTGCCAGATTGTAACATAA
The DNA here is from genome assembly GCF_028885655.2 of Pongo abelii. Taxonomy (NCBI): domain Eukaryota; kingdom Metazoa; phylum Chordata; class Mammalia; order Primates; family Hominidae; genus Pongo; species Pongo abelii. The sequence continues at coordinate 87,835,986 of NC_071990.2, read as the reverse complement.
ATTTATGTTTATGTACATGTATATTTAACTTTATAAGAAACTGTCAGGCCAGGTTCAGTGGCCCACGCCTGTAATCCCAGCACTTTGGGAGGCCGAGGCGGGCGGATCGCCTGAGCTCAGGAGTTCCAGACCAGCCTGGGCAACATGGCGAAACCCCGTCTCTACAAAAAACACACAAAAAAATCTAGCCAGGCATAGTGGCACATGCCTGCAGTCCCTGTGGCTTGGGAGGCAGAGGTGGGAGGATTACTTGAGCCTAGGAGGCAGAGGTTGCAGTGAGCAGAGATCGTGCCACTGCACTCCGGCTCTAGGTAACAGAGTGAGATCCTGTCTCCAAAAAAAAAAAAGGACCTGCCAAACTGTTTTCTGAAGTGATTGTACAATTTGCATTCCCACCAATAATGTATGAGAGTTCCAGTTACGCTGTATCCTTGCCAGTAGTGACTGTTTTGGGCATCTACTCTCTCCTTCTCATTTATTGCTCTAGAGGAAGTCAGATAATGTGTTGTTAGCAGCCCTGTGGAGAGGCCCATGTGATGAGGAACTGAAGTCTGTGGCCAATAACCAGTGACGAACTGCAGCTTGTCAGCAACCATGTGAATGAGTTTAGAAGTGCATTCTCCAGCCCCAGTTGAGTTTTTAGATAACTGTAGCCTCATATGACAGCTTGGCATGTCAGCCCCATATGACACCTTTTGAGTGACCTTGATTCAGAACCACCCAGATAAGGGGCTCCCAGATTTCTGACCCTCAGAATCTATGTGAGACAATAAAAGCTTGTTGATTTAAGCTGCTACATTTGGAGTAATTGGTTGCATAGCAACAGATAGTTAATACACTGAATGAAGACACTGGCATGAGGCTCAAGGGAGATGTCAGGTCTGGAATAGAGATTTCATGTGAAGACATGAGAGAGGATAAGTTTTGCATGTTTTATGCTTTAGGCCAGAGCTTCCTACCCAATTTCTGCATCCAGAATGTCTCTAATTATCTCAAAGAATATAAACAACTCTCAAAACAAAATTCATAATAGAAATACAATATTTTTGGGTTAGGGAGAGGGGGGTCATATAGTTAAATAATGATAATGTTGTCTCAATTCTCTAAAATCTAGGAATCAGTCTCCATATGGTTTCTCTCCATCTCTTTATTGGCAACTCTCATTCTATGTTTTATGGTATTCTATTCCTTTGGCAATTTTCAGGTATATACAAATTATTTAACGCCCACTCTTTCTCCTCTTTCTTCTTTTTTTTCTTCTGGAATCCAGCCTTAGCATTTCGAAGAGTGACCCAAGTTAAAACCACTCCCAGGGAGAATGGATTTAAATGCCTGATATGGCATGGTGGCCTTTGAAACTGATCAGGCATAAAGAAAGACAAAGTGGGAAACCTTTATTCCCTACTCCCATTTGGCCCCCAACTCTCGGAAAGTACATTTATCCTGGAGATGTGAGTGTGGGGAATGTACGAGTACGGAGAAAGTGTCTTAGCCCATTTGTCTATTTGTGTTGTTATAAAGGAATACCAGAGGCTGGATAATTTATAAAGAAAAGAAGTTTATTTGGTTCACAGTTCTGCAGACTGTACAAGAAGCATGGTGGCTGCATCTGCTTTTGGTGAGAGCTTCAGGTTGTTTCCATTCATGTCAGAAGAGAGGGGAGACATTGTGCAGAGGTCACCTGGAAAAAAAGGAGGCAGAGAAAGGGGAGGGAGGTACCAGGTTCTTTTTAACAACCAGCTCTGGGAAGAACTCTCATGGGAACTTGCATAATAGAGCAAGAACTCATTCATTACCATGAGGATGGCACCAAGCTAGTCATGAGGGATCCACTCCCATGATCCAAACACTTCCCATTAGGCCCCACCTCTAGCATTGGGGATTGAATTTCAACATAAGATTTGGTAGGGCCAAACAAACCATATCCAAACCATAGTAGAAGGACTGCTGGCTAACGGCTCATTCATAATGCATCTAAAAATGCTGGAGAAATAGGGAGTTACCTTGGTGACAGAGAGCTTCTCAGTGTCTGAACAATGACTGGGACTTGCTGCAGTCCCATTGAGGCCTGGGCTGTATTTAGAGGCCGAGGATGGACAAAATTCCCCCACACTCCATTTCAGCCAGAGCCCAGGGATAGAGATGGTATGAGTGGAGAAGGGGTGTTGAGATAATGTTTGTGATTAGGTTTCACTCTCCCCTTAAACGTATTTTCCATTGAATAGCAGCCAAGATTTTAGATGAGGGCAAGTGGTACTACTGCCCACTCCTAGAAGGAACCATGGGACTCCTGTTATCCACACTGTTAAAGTGAACTAAATAGAGCCTGAGAAGGACTCCATACTTCTATGTTGAATCTTTGTGGACTAACCGTAACTTAGCTTAATAGACAAAATAGAAAACCTAACTTGGGAGTATGCACTTGTAACAGTAAGTGAGTCTTGGCTATTCCCAGCAGCCATACTTCAACCACTCATAGACTGTTGAGTGTTCAAACTGTGTTCAAATAAGGCAAACGCCAGCCTGCAAGCAATCCAGCTATTTCTGTACCTCACTTCTGATGCCTAGATGTCACTTTGCTTTTTTTGTCTATAAATTTGTTTTGACCATAGGGCACCCCTGGAGTCTCTCTGAATCTGCTGTGATTCTGGAGGCTGACCGATTCATGAATCATTGCTTCTTTTTGCTCAATTAAACTCCATCAAATTTGTTTTGTCTGAAGTTTTCTTTTAACAACATCGAAAGCATCATCCAAAGGAAATCTCCTTCACTTAATAAAAGTGGCTTTAACTCTCTCCCACCAAGTTCTTCCACTATCTGTAAAGTTCCACATGGCCATTTATACAGATATTCAGAGAGAATACCCAGAGGTTCTGAATGTTGTACCCTTACCTCTCATGGCAAAATAGGCCAGCTTTTTAAGGATGAAGATCTTTAGGCAAACCCACGCAAAATATAGTATCTCATAAGACTTCCCCTGCAAAATTAGGGTAGGAAGTTACTTCATCATTTACTCTTTCACCTCCCCATCCTGTAATATGCACATAACTGAACAATTCTGTCAATACAATTGCTTCTCTTTCCTTCTTGTACAAAACCTGTTTCTCCCATGAATCCTTTCATAGTTGATTACTGAGAGCTTTCTGATATGGAAGTGGGAGGAGACATGTGCAAAGCAAAAAGAAATGGAAAAATGTTAAAAAAATTAGTTTTCACCTGTGAGATTTTTCTCCCTTTCTTGGCAACATTATTTGCCTAGTCTATTGACATTTCAGACTAGAGAAAGATTAGCTGTAATTGTACCAGCAGTTTCTTTATCTCTCTGAGGGTTCCAGTGACAGAGGTTGTTAGCCTGAGAAACAGGATGTTTGCATTATTGATTAGACCACATGTTTTGACTGAAATAGTAGAGAATATTCTTGGCTGCTTTACATGTGTCAAGTCAGTTTGCTTCTTGCCCATCAGTTGTAGGGGGATTTTGTTGCTGCCACTGTGTTACATATCACATCTCAGGTGATTCTTTCTGACTGTCAGTCACCTTATATGTTGTTGTTGATTAAAAACCTCATCTCAATCAATAAGTTTTCTGCTGCCTGTTTTGGTGTTTGTGACCAGGAGATAGTTATTTTGGGTCTTTGAGCTGTTTCTCGTAGATTCTTATAGCAGGATGTTTCAGCTGTTCGTACAGAGGGGAGGCTCACAGAACTGAACAAATAACTTTACCATTTTTGATTTAGTTGTGCTACAGGGACAGTTGAAGATGAAAACAAACCATATTGCTCCTTACTTACATTCCTGTATTGCTTAATAAAACAACGCTATGCAGTCACCGTTCTCAAGCTTTGACTGATGAAATGCAAATTTCTGGGCTCAACTGAGAGAGATTTTGGTCCAGCAGGACCAGGATAGGATGGGACCCACGAATCTGTATTTTTAAACCACACCCTAGTAGTTCTGATTTTAGACAAAACATGAGATATACTTCAAGAAACACAGCCACACAGCATTAAGGAGTCAAGTGAAGATTAGAAAATTAGGGTGTTAGAAGCCTCATGACAAGTCAAAGAGAATGGTGAGGGAAAATCCCAATGCTTCTAATTTACAGTAAACAGACTGTTAGCAAGTTAGTGATATGATTTATGTCTAATTTCTCTTTGATAATGCACTTTGGTTGATACACTTGGTAAAGAGACACTCAATAATTATATCTAATAATAATCTAAACAAATTTAAAATATTTAACTATCATTGATTGAATATTTTTATTAATATAGGTCACAACAGTAGAGAACCCAAAAATGGACCTCAAAATATTTAGGAAGTAAGTAGAATTTCAAGTTAGTGGAGAAAGAAGAGTTGATTATTCCATACATGTTATTACAACACCTGGCTTGTCATTTAGGTTTAAAAAGAAGGTAGATTTCTACTTCATTTCCAAAATAAATTACAGATAAATTAAAGGGCTAAACCTAAAATAAATAACACTGTATACAGTCTAGAATAAAATATGGGCACTTCTTTTTAGTATCTTGGCATTACATAAACTCTGCAAGTCTAAAAGTAAAAGATACATAATTTGACCACATACAAACTACTGTAAAACTACCACAAAAGAGTCAAAAGTCAAACTTAAAATTAAAGACAGAATTAAGAACTTGAGAAAGATTTTTGAACAGGCAGTTCACAGAAAAAAAATTCATAAATGACCAGAACTTATGAAATTATGTTCAGTCCTGCTCAAAATTATTTACATGCAAATAAAAATAAAATATTGTTTTTCATCTGTTAGTTCAACAAAAATTAACATATTTCATAGCATTAACTTGAGGAGGGGTGGAGAAGAGTGAGTACCTGAGCAACTTCTACTCAAGTTTAAAATACTCATACTCTTTGATCCAACAATTCCACTTCTAAAAACTTATTCTAAAACTATAATTATATATTTAACCAGAGCAAGATGATAATTATCATATTGTTTATAATATTTAAAAACTGGAAATGATGCAAATGATCATTAATAGACTGCTGGTTGAATAATTCATGGTCCTTTATATCTTGTAATATTCAAAAGTATGGGTTAGATCCACACATTTGGATATGAAAGAAACCACCAAGATACATTGTTATGTTTTTAAAAACAGAAAGAAGGCAAGGCACTAAACAATGTGTATCTTGTGTTTCTATTTGTATACAGCAAAACCCCAGAAAACGTATGTATATACATAGTAAATTTCTGGAAACATTAAGAAATTTTTAAAAATAAATACCTTTGGGAATGGAATTAAGGATTTTGGAGTAAGAGGAAGACTTATTTTTCATTGTATATACTTTTCTACTACTTGAAAATTTAAAATTGTGTAATGTATCATTAAAATTACCAAAGAAAAAGCCACTTCAAAATGCAAGGATTTTACATACCTGAGCTGTTCTGATTAAAGCATAATGTTTGTGATAATCATGTTTTGCTATTAGAAAGTTCAAATTATGTTGAATAAAACAAACCAAGTAAGCATATGAAACATTTACAAAGATGGTTATTTAAAAAAATTCAGCGTGTAAATGACAAAACTTCATTAGGAAAAAAACTCATGCATTTAACATAGCGTGTACATACTTAACTGTGTCATACTGCTTTGCAAAGAAGTTCCTGACCTGTATACTCTATAGGGCTCTCAGGACTTTGCCTAGTAAAGGCGGTGAGTTGCCCTGTATCATCCCAGTTCTTCAGCCAGCCTATCTTTTTGGTGACAGATGCTTCAAACTTTAGCAGCTGGGAGGTAACTGTCAATGACTGAGGAGTGGTATTTGTATACTTCACCCACCAAACCTGCTCTTACCCAGAGTAAAGAAAATAGAACTATCAGTTATGGGATAAAACTGTCAATAATAAATGGAAGCAGCCACATGAAATAGTGAAACTTAAAAACATATTTTTGTTAACAGTACTTTCCCCAATTATAAAAGTAATATACGTTTGTTGTAGAAAGTACAGAGAAGTATAATTTATACCATACTAATAGAGATTCTCTAAGCACAAAGGCAGGGATTCCTCTAACTTTTGTATTCTGTTTGTTATTTTAAGGAGAATTTCAAAAGGGATGGGGAATTAAATATAATTTGTTTGTATATACATAGAGTGTCTGCAGAAACATAAGTAAGAAACTGGAAACATTGCTTTTGAGTAGAATAACTGAGGGCATGGGGAAGATAAGTCAGGTGTTAAAGGCACTGACTTTTGTATTATTTATGTAGCCACATCACTAAAAAAATTAAAAAACAGTATGTAAACTTTAAAAACACTATAAACATTTTCATAAGAATTCCCTAATATTCATAATTCTTATATAGAAATGTGAAATAAAAATAAAATCCACTGTGAAATCATAAGCCAAACAAAAATAATTTAATAAGAGCATCCTAGAAACATTGTTTCTACGTAATCATTCAGATAAAAAAGAAATAAAAGGATGTAAAGAAGGCAGAAATGAAAGAGAAAGAATAGAACAAAGAAGAGTGAAATGCCTAGATGGAAAGATTTTCAAAATAAGTCTGCTACATTGAAAATATACTGCCAGTTGGCTGATATTTAAATGATAGAAATCCTTGAATAATGGTGACATCAATCATCACTAGGAAGGCCCAGCATGGTGGCTCATGCCTGTGATCCCAGCACTTTTGGAAGCCGAGGTGGGTGGATCACTTGAGGTCAGGGGTTAAACCAGCCTGGCCAACATGGTGAAACCCCTGTCTCTACCAAAAATACAAAAATTAGCCAGGCATTGTGGTGCACACCTGTAGTCCCAGCTACTCAGAGGCTGAGGCAGGAGAAGCGCTTGAACTCGGGAGGTGTAGACTGCAGTGAGATTGTGCCACTGTACTCCAGCTTGGGCGACAGAGCGAGATTCCGTCTCCCCCACTCGCCCCCCAAAAAGGAGCATCACTAAGAAAATGTGAATGAGTGCATACTGGAAGGAAACAACGGAAATCTGAAAAGGTATAAGAACCTAAACACATTTGTTTATCACAGAAAATAAATCACAAAACAACTTTGCGTTCTTTGGCAAGTTTCTTTATGTTAAACAAGAATTGCTTTTTGCATCACATAGATCTTCTAAACTCTTCGTTGAAGAGGTCCTTGGTAGTCTGTATCTAAGCCAGTTCCTTACGGAAGTGGCACTGAGCAGAGTAGATAAAGATAGGAACTTTTGAAGGGTCATAGTCTCTGTGTGCAAAAAAGAAGCCACAGCAGTCTGAAGAGCTGTGCAGGTTTTAGGGTGACACTGGGTTGGGAACCTTGGAGCTAAGTGTCCCACACCTGGCAAGCCACGACATACATATTTTCTGTTCAGGCAGAAACTGAGCTTTACAAAAGTGAATTGAGAAAAAAAAAAAAACAAAAACCAGGCACGTATATTGAGAACCATTCAGTCCTTCTTAGAATTGCCTCATACCTTTCTCATGCATCTTTATTAAATTCAGATGCAAATTAATTTTAGAAAAGTCTAAATAGGCATGTGTTTTATTTTTCTGTTTCCTAATTAAATAGTGGCATAAGCCTGGAAATGCTCTATATCTATTTTCTGAAATCTATAGCTCTTGTTTAGGTAAATATCGGGTACTTAGCTAATTAAATGTCTCTTGTTTATAGGAAAGTGTCAGCTTTCAGGATGTTATGTGTATGGCTCAATAAAATTACGCACAAAGTGACAGTGTACTCTCTTTTCATAGGCTGACCTTGTCGTCACCATCACCTGAAAATGGCTCAAAACAAAAATGACCTAAGGGTTGAAACAAGATAAGATCAAATTGATGTCATGGTAAAAATTGACGTCATGGTAATTTCACCAAGTACCCTTCAATCATTGGATGGAATTTCCTGTTGATCCCAGGGCTTAGATGCAGGTGGAAACACTCTGCTGGTATAAAAGCAGGTAAGGACTTCATTAACTGCAGTTACTGAGAACTCACAAGACGAAGCTAAAATCCATCTTCGGATCCACAGTCAACCGCCCTGAACACATCCTGCAAAAAGCCCAGAGAAAGGTAATATGAATGAAATAATTTTGGGGGATTTTAATTGAGGAGTAAAATATTTGAGAATATGAGGAAGATTCCAAAGTCTCTGCATATACCTTAATAAGAACAGAGACAGGCTTTTACTCATTCTCTTTTCAGCACTTATGATTGAATTAGAAGGAAGTCTGTAAAATTTGGCTGTGATCATAGGGTAAGATGTTATCTAACAGAAGCCAGAAACCCAATGTCTCCTGCTGAGATGCTTGAGTGCCTGTCAGGATCTAAAAATTTTCCTCAAGAATTATTGTATGTCATTGGAAAGACATTCTTTTGAGTGGCTTCCAGGAGCCAGACAGAGGGCAAGCAGACATTAGGATATTGTTTTATTATCCATTTTTAAGTGATGTATAACTATATCTTCAAGCTGGCCCATGATAAAGCGGCTCACTTGTTCAGCTGAATGACTATAGCTTCTGATTATCTTTTGAATAGATGTTCTCATGCAGACTTGAATAGTAGCATGGAATTTCTTGAACGTCATTGTTTTCATTTTTCTTCTTTAATAAAATGCTACAAAAATCAAAGTTGGTAGTATTTCTCTAGCTATTATTCATGAATTTGCAATGATAAGTCACTTGCCCAAGTCTAATTGATTAGTTCCAGTGAGTTTCTGGAAACTTTTTTGCAGCTAACCTTGGCTATCTTAGCATTAGCACTAATTGGTGGCTGATTGGGAAATAGACACTAGAAAATAAAAGACCTTTTTTGTCCCTCCTTATTAGCGTTGAAGAATAGGATATGGGCATGTGTGAAGAACTGTGGGCTGACACTATATGGGTCTCTTAGGAATGCAGAAGCTCCCTTTCATCTCCGTAGATATTTTGTTTCTTAAGCTCTTCAATCTTTTTCCCAGTCAGAAGTCAGATATTTTGCTTTAGAAAAGGAATCTTTTAAAGTTTCTGAAAATATCTTTTAAATAATTACTTGACTTAATACCAATTCAATTATTCATAATATTGGTCAACCAAATTGCATGTAATACATTGCTATATTCTTGAATTATTTAAAAAAGACAAGAGTGGTCATCATTTATAAAAGATTCATGGTTTTTTATTTTAATTTCAACTTTGATTTTCTTAAGTTTATTATTATTTTTTGCAGTAAGAGTCATTGAAATTTTAAGTGAGTCATATTCCTTACCATTTCCTGCTGAAAAGGGTAGCGTGTGAGAAAAATGTTAGAAAAGCAATTAATTATGTTCCAGAGCAGATTTTCAGTTGCAGTGTACATTTCTTTTTAATGTGAGACCCAACTTTACATGAAAACTCAGAGTAAGAGCTGGGTAACAGAAATGGCTAACTTAGAAGATAATGTACGTCTTGCTTAAAAGCAGATCAAAGTAATCTACTGTCTCAAAGAGAAAATTTACAGGAGTGCATTTACATTTCTATTGAGAATAGCATGGTTCATAGCACCAAACTTCATTTTTACGAGTTGTGAATCCTAGAGTAGTTTGCTATCAACTTCTGATCTTTGCACATTCTGGATTTGGCATATAATGTTACAGCAGTGCCATTGTAATGTTGCACAAAGTAGTCTAGCAATTTCTTGGTTCACCAGGCTTAGAGATAACATTGTAGAAATGATCCAGCATCTTTAACACTCTGTGGTTTAAGGTGGGGCACTTAGGCTGAACTAGGGGTAGAATCAATAACAATGTTAGAAATCAAATTAGACAAGATAACTGAAACAGCATGATCCATGTGTGACTCCAAGTTATAAAGGAGGACATGGATTAATGGTATACTTCTAGGCTATAAGGGTAGTACAAGTGGAAGGACACCATCTTAGCATCAGATCACTTTCTGAGCAACTTTGGCAAATCTTTTAAATTCTCTAATGTGTAGTTTTCTAATATATGACACAGGTGTAAAGAAAATAAAGCAAGTGAATGTATGTGAAAGCCAATGCTGGCTGGGCACGGGGGCTCACGCCTGAAGTTCTGGCACTTTGGGAGGCAGAGCCGGGGATCTCACTTGAGCCCAGGAGTTGAAGATCAGTCTGGGCAACATAGAGAAACCCTGTCTCTACAAACAAAACAAAACAAAACAAAAAAACAAAAAAACCCTCCCAAATTAGCCTGGCTTGCTGGCACACTCCTGTTGTCCCAGTTACCCGGGAGGCTAAGATGGGAGGATCACTCGAGCTTGGAAAGTCGAGACTGTAATGAGCTGTGATTGTGGCACTACACTCCAGTCTGATCGACAGAGTGAGACCATGTCTCAAAAAAAAAAAAAAAAAAAAAAAAAGAAAGAAAGAAAGAAAGCTAATGCTTTTTCCCCTTTCCCTGTTCCCCTGCTGTTCCCCTCTGCAGAGTCCTTATAGCTTGATCAGTTTAAAATACCTGAACTTGCTCTCTTTTCTTTTCTTTTTTCTGTCTCTCTCTCTTTCTTTCTTTCCCCCTCCTCTCCCCTCTTCCCCTCTCCTCTCCTGTTCTTTTCTTTTTTCTTTCTTTCTCTCTCTCTCTCTTTTTTTCAAGACAGGGTTTCTCACTGTCTCCCAGGCTGGAGTACAGTGGCTCGATCCCAGTTCACTGCAGCCTCATCCACTCAGGCTCCAGTGATCCTCCCACCTCAGCTTCCCAAGTAGCTGGGACTACAGGCCCATGCTACCATGCCCAGCTAATTTTTGTATTTTTAATAGATACGGGGTTTCACAATGTTCCCCAGGCTGGTCTTGAACTCCTGGGCTCAAGTGATCCATCTGCCTTGGTCTCCCAAAGCGCTGGGATTACTGGCCTGAGCCAATGGGTATGGCAGAAATGACTTTTTAAAGACAGTTCTGAAGAAGGTGAAGTCAAATAAATATGTAAAATAAAAAATACATCGGGAAGTTATATTAAACTGGCACATAATAACGTTGCCCTAAAAAAAGATGTCAGCATCTTATTTAGGGATATGTCATCTGAAAACATCATTTAGGAAGCTCATTGTAAAATGTAAAGATTTAAAAGCAGTACAATGAAGTATGGTTCAGAGCTTGGAGTTTGGAATTGTAAAGAGACATTTTAAAATCTTGGCTCCGCCAGTAAATAATTATGTGACCTTGTATAGATTACTTCATCTCTACAATTTCTTTACAAAAATGAGAATGATACTACACAGGATTGTCATGATGATTGAATGTATTTGTGAGTTCAAGGTGCCCAAAAGAATGTCTGGCACATGAGTGCTCAATTAATGGTAGGTGTTATTTTTTAAAATATAAGATATTATTGTTACCATATCCAGTATTACAGATACTGTGTTGAATGCTAACTCCAATTATTTTATACTTTGTTACATTTCCTGCCATATGCACAGAAGAGAAAGTAGAGGCAAGATTGTGGTTCTATATCTCAGACTTTGGAGAAATGTTTGTTATAAGAGAGTGCAGTTGTTCCAGTTATTTATTGTGATGCATCAAGTTACCTGAAAATTCAGTGAATGAAATAACAAATTATTATCTTTCAAAGTTCCACTGGTGGACTGGGCTCAACAGGGCAGTTCTTAACTCGAGTTTCTGGTTCAGTGCAGTCAGATGGTGGCTGCGGCTGGAGTCATCTAAAAGCTCAGCTGGGCTAGTCATCCTGGGTGGTTTCTTCCCTCACATGTCTGGTGCCTGAATACTTCTTGGCCTCTTCTTTCTCCCTCTCCATGTGACACTTTACCCTCCAGAGTGTCTTCATGTGGCTTGGCCTTCCCATCCTGTGGTGGTCTCAGTGTAGGAGCATTTTTTACATGGCAACTGGTTTCTAAGAGATGGGAAGCAGGAACTGCCAGGTCAGTTAAGGGATATACCTACTACTTGCCCAGTGTCACTACTGCTATATTCCTGATCTAAGCAGTCAAGGGCCTATGTAGATGAAATGGGGTACAAAGATAAAAATACAAAGATAGACGTACCACTGTTTGATGTGGCAGTGACAAGGTCACACTGCAAATAAATGTAGGCTGAGGGGTATTTTTGTGGCCATTTTTGGAAAGTACAATCTGCCATAGCAGTAAACGCAGGGGCAATGAACAAGGGACTCCACTTTGCCGCTCCTCTGCTCTGTTTTTATTACAAAAAAAAAAAAAATCCTTTTAAAGTAAGATGCCTAGACAACATAGTGAGATGCCCACTTCTTTTCTTTTCTCTTTTCTTTTCTTTCTTTTTTTTTTTTTTTTTTAAGACGGAGTCTCTCTCTGTTGCCCAGGGTAGAGTGCAGTGGCACAATCTCGGCTCACTGCAGCTTCCACCTCTCGAGACCCTATTTCTAATTTAAATAAAAAGAAAGAAACTTTCTTTGTGGATGAAGAGATAGATGTGTACATAACTGGTTAGACTGTGGGGCATCATCTAAGAATTATAAGCCAAGTGATAGGTGAGTGCAGTGGAGAAAGATATTTATTTTGTCTTTGGGGTTGGGTGAAAACTTCACAGTGAATCTGGCAGTTGAGCAGCTCCTTAAAAGACTCTGAAGTAGATGAACTGAAAAGGGAGAGAAAGAAGGCCAAGTTGAGAAAACTCACATTTTCTTGGACTCATATTATCTTGATGTGGTGGGTGATGGGAAATAAGGATATGTTGATGTGTATTGCAGGTTAGTCTGAGGTTGTGTGTACAGGGCCTTTGAAGTTCGGAAAATACTCATGTGAAATACCAAAAGAAGCTGAGATTAGTAAATCCGACTTTAGATTGAGCATATTTTTGCCAAATAGCATAAATCCCAGCAGAATTTAATTTCTCCCCCTGATTCTTAATATTTTCTTTCGAATTTTAAAACAGAAAAACCTGAGGGTGATTAGGATGATAAAAAGATTTATTAAAATGCTTTCAAAATCACCTAGAATTTGAAGGTTATTCTGTTTTTACTTGGTTAATGTCATCTCTTTTCAAAATAAAGGCAAAGAAAGATAATAGTTTCTGCTACAGCAATAGTGATTTTTGTTTCACTTTTTCAATCTTCTTTTCACTTTATTATAAAGGCAATTCTAAAATGTGCATTGACTTCATGCTTTCACATTCTGCAATCTTATTATAAATGTTTCTCTCTGAATTAATTCTGATATAGTTGTTCACTGCATAATGGCTGAATTTTCATAATATATGAGCTGCAATATTAAGGCACAAAAATGATACTAGTTTAAAAAGAAAACTAGTTTTAATTCTGAACATTTCCTTATGGCTTTGTGTATTCTCAAACTTATTGACCTCAGAACCTGTTTACACTCTTAAAAATTATTGAAGAGCCCAGGCTGGTCGTGGTGGCTCACGCCTGTAATCCCAGCACTTTGGGAGGCCGAGGCAGGTGGATCACGAGGTCAGGAGTTTGAGACCAGCCTGGCCAATATGCTGAAACCCTGTCTCTACTAAAAATCAAAAAAAAAAAAAAATTACCCGAGCGTGGTGGCGTGTGCCTGTAGTCCCAGTTATTCGGGAGGCTGAGGCAGGAGAATTGCTTGAACCCAGGAGGTGGAGGTTGCAGTGAGCCAAGATTGCATGGCTGCATTCCATCCCGGGCAATAGAGGAAGACTCAATCTCAAAAAAAAAAAAAAAAAAAAAAAAAAAATTATTGAAGAGCCCAAAGAGCTTCTATTCATGTCCATTAATATTTAATGGCTTAGTGATTATGCTAAAGTTTTAAAATATTTATTCATTTAGAAAAATCCATCATATGTTAACACATATAACATATATTTATTTTTTAAAAATGACAATTTTCAAGAAAAAAATTAGTGATGAGTGGCATTGTTTTACCCTTTTGCAAAACTCTTCATCGTCTGGCCTAACAGAACACAGCTAAATTCTCATGTGCTTTTTCATTCAATCTGTTGTAAAATTAAATGTCATGTAGCCTCTAGAAAATTTCTCTGAACACCCAAGAGGATGAAGAGGAAAAAAACACAAACAACATTTTAGTATTATTATGAAAATCATTTTAACCCCACAGATCCACTGAAAATCTTTGGGGTTCCCAGATCACACTTTGAGAACCACTGACTTAGAACAATATTTATTCAGTGTTACTTATGTGTGAAGACAAATAGAACTCAAAATTACTTACATATAAATATATATATTAGGTAGAAATAATGACATACATTTGTTTTAGCCTTCATACTTACACAATCTGAATTTCTATACAGGTTGAGTATCCTTTATCTGAAATGCTGAGGATGAAAGGTGTTTTAGATTTTAATTTTTTTTGGATATTGGAATATTTGCATACACATAGTGAGATATCTTGGGGATGAGACCCATGTCTAAACATAAAATTCATTTGTTTCATATACATATAGCCTGAAGGTAATTTTATACACTATTTTAAATATTTTGTGCATAAACAAAGTTTCTGTTAAGTACTTATATGTGGAAATTTCCACTTGTGTTATCATGCTGGTGTTCAAAATGTTTCAGATTGTGGGTCATTTCGGATTTCAGATGTTCACAATAGATATACTCAACATGTGTTATAAACTCAGTTCTGCTGTCTGACAAATTATTCCTAAGAAGTATTATGGGTTAATATAAACATGTAGCAGAAACTCAGCCCTATTACGTCAGTCTACATGAAAAATAACCATAAGTTTTGACTCATATGTACCTTTAAACCTCATTCTGAATTATTTTTTTAAAAAATTTTATTTTGAATAATTGCAGATTTAGAGGAAGTTGCAAAAAATGTACAGAGAAGTCCTGTATATCCTTCAGCTTGTTCCCTCATTGAGAATTATCTTGTATAACTATAGGACAAGGTGAATACTAGAGAACTGACATTGCTGCCGCCTATACAGCTTATTCAGATTTAAGACACACACACACACATAATACTAGTGCTCTGTTATGCAGTTTTATCGCATGTGTAGATTAGTGTGACTAACATCCCTATAAACATGCGGCTGTCCCATCACCACAGCTCCCTTGTGCTATCCCTTTAGAGTCACACTTACCCTCATACACTTCTTTCCCAGTGCTAACTCTTTGAAACCATTAATCTATTCTCTATCTCTATAATTTTGTTATTTCCACAGTGTTGTATAAATGGAATCATATAGTATTCAACCTGCATTCAGCATAATTCTCTTGAGATCCATTCAAGCTGCTGTGTGTATCAATAGTGTGTTCATTTTTTTGTTGCTGGACAGTATTCCATGGTATGGCTATACCATCATTTGTATAACCATTCACTTGCTGATGGACATTTGAAATGTTTCCAGTTTTTTGGCTACTCTAAACAAAGTTTCTATGAATATTTATATATAAGTTTTGTGTGAACATAGTCTTCATTTCTCTGAGATAAATGCCCAAAAGTGCAACTGTTGGGGCATATGGTAAGTACATGTTTAGATTTATCAGAAACTGCCAAACTATTTCCCAGAGTGGCTGTACCATTTTCTATTCCCACCAGACCAGCAATGCCTGAGTTATCTTGATTCTCTGCATCCATGCCAGTATTTGGTGTTATTTTTTATTTTAGCCATTCTGATAGATGTGTAATATGTCATTGTAGTTTTAATTTGCATTTCCTTAATGGCTGATAACATTGAATACTTTGTGTTTATCCTCCATCAAATGATTGTATATTTTATATCTCATATATAAGTTTATATATATTTTCTTAGGTATTATCTAGTTTAAGTTCCATGTTTTACAAATAAGGACATTGAGGCTTCTTAACAGGATGACAGAGAATTTAAAATTTAAATTTTAAAGAATTTAAAAAGAGAATTTTTTGTAATTATTATTAAACCAATTTTCTAAAGGTTAATGTGAGAAATGGGAAGATTCAGTTATCTATCTCTTTCCTAAGGAGAACTTTAAAAAAAAATTACATGGTTTTAGTATATGTTGGGAGATAAAAGCAGGGAGGTCAAGACACTGATGACTATTATTAGTAGTAATGTTGAAACTACTGGTTGTTGTTATGGCTGGTAAGCCAATTTCAGATTAACTGTTTTTTTTTTTTTTTTCCATGTCTGTCTGCAGGAGCGCCATGGATTACTACAGAAAATATGCAGCTGCCTTTCTGGTCATATTGTCGGTGTTTCTGCATGTTCTCCATTCTGCTCCTGATGTGCAGGGTGCGTGACCAAGCTTGTGGTTCAAGTAATAAGGACAACACACATTTCTAGATGTACATCAATAACTCCATTAATTACATTTCTACCACCTTTTCAAAAGTAATAAGTCTTTGCTGCTGGATTCATATCTAGGCACTTGTAGATTGTGAACATAAAATTAAATTAGGTTCAGAAAATGTGCAGTGAAAATGATATCTTACACAACCATTTATGCAGCAGCCTATACATTTTCATCGGAAATAGATTCCTTTTTATTCTTGAGTCTTACAAGAAGAAAATGCTCCTTATTCAGTTAGCTCAATTATTTTTTACATTTCTCCCGGCAGATTTGAGATTTTTAACATTGCCTTTGTAGATGAATTTTCACATCAGTTAACAAGTGAGAAAAACAAAACCATTTTACACAGTAAATTTGTTTTGCTGCATTGTCTGAAAAATCTCATATAGTAGCTGATATAATTCCTTCTGCTTTGAAATTGTGAGCTACTATTGGTTATGGTTTTTCTCTAGATAAGTGGTAATATTTTAATCCAGGTCCCAAGTGCAGGTGCCTGATCTAATATCAGGCTCTCTACACTCACCAAGCTTTCTTAATTCTGACATATTTCTGTCAATATTTGCGGTTAGTGTGGGAAAAACAATGGCAGATTCTAAAGGGAAAAATATTTTTCCTCTGCGCAAAATTCTCTTTTCAGATGAACATGATGTTTTCATCTGTCAAGTTTTGTGTTTCCTCTAGGCATACTGTTAGCATTGGGATAGAGAATCCATGCTTGAAGAGAGACTACAACTGAGATTTTCTAAGCATATCTGTAAAAATGTTTGTTTTTAAATTTTATTTCCCATGAACATTAATCAGTATAAATATTAAATAGATATTATAGATGAAGATTAACATATAACCAAAAAGCACTTACTTAGTTTCCTTTCATTTTTGATGGAAAAATAATATTCACTATCCCATAATAAGGAAGCATTCACAGTTTCTTTTCTTTGTTGCCTTGCCTTGCCTTGTCTTTTCTTTTGAGACAGAGTCTCGTTCTATCGCCCAGGCTGGAGTGCAATCACGTGATCTCAGCTTACTGCAACCTCCGCCTTCTGTGTTCTAGTGATTCTTCTGCCTCAGCCTTCTGAGTAGCTGGTATTACAGGCACCTGCCACCATGCCCAGCTAAATTTTTGTATTTTTAGTAGAGATGGGGTTTCACCATGTTGGCCAGGCTGGTCTCGAATTCCTAACCTCTGGTGATCCACCTGCCTCAGCCTCCCAAAGTGCTAGGATTACAGACGTGAGCCACCACATTTTTTCTTATTTTTTTGAGTCAGGGTCTCACTTTGTCACCCAGGCTGGAGTTGCAGTGGCATGATCTCGGCTCACTGCAGCCTTGACCTCCCAGCTTCAAGCGATTCTTCTGTCCCAGACCCTCAAGCAGCTGGGACTACAGGTGTGCACCATCATGTCTGGCTAATTTTTGTTGTTGTTGTATTTTTTGTAGAGACAGGGTTTCACCATGTTGCTCAGGCTGCTCTCGAACTCCTGAGCTCAACCAATCCACCCACTAAGGCCTCCCAAAGTGCTAGGATTACAGGTGTGAGCTACTGTGCTGGCCTCATAGATTCTTTCTGAGTCTTTTTTGGATATTTTACTCTGCCTTTTTTTTTTCCCTGATAGATTGCCCAGAATGCACACTACAGGAAAACCCATTCTTCTCCCAGCCGGGTGCCCCAATACTTCAGTGCATGGGCTGCTGCTTCTCTAGAGCATATCCCACTCCACTAAGGTCCAAGAAGACGATGTTGGTCCAGAAAAACGTCACCTCAGAGTCCACTTGCTGTGTAGCTAAATCATATAACAGGGTAAGAACCTCAAGAGCCCCAGAAGCTTTCTAACAGCCCAATCAGAGAAATGTTCATAGAGCCCACCCATGGAATTTAATGCCAAAGGTGTCTAATGACCCAGCCTCTGTCGAGCATTTGTACAGGTGGGGAATACATTTCTACCCATTAATTAAAAGAGTCAATTGTCTTGTGGGTATAGACTGGATTTATTCAGAATGAGGAGAATAGGGGTAGAGGTGACAAGCGGCAGGTTGGGAGAAAGTACAGCTTACTTGTGCTAAAAATATCTCCTAAAAAGGAGACTGTGCAAATGTAGTATGCATCTATTTATTTCAGCAGAATGCAGACAATTTTATGTAATATTCTTCAACTTTGTCTCTATCTATCTATCTGTCTATCTATCTATCTATCATCTATCTATCTATATCTAATCTATAATATGTTTTTTTCCTTCCCCTTTAGGTCACAGTAATGGGGAATTTCAAAGTGGAGAACCACACGGCGTGCCACTGCAGTACTTGTTATTTTCACAAATCTTAAATGTTTTACTAAGTGCTGTCTTGATGACTGCTGACTTTCTGGAATGGAAAATTAAGTTGTTTAGTGTTTATGGCTTTGTGAGATAAAACTCTCCTTTTCCTTACCATACCACTTTGACACGCTTCAAGGATATACTGCAGCTTTATTGCCTTCCTCCTTATCCTATAGTACAATCAGCAGTCTAGTTCTTTTCATTTGGAATTAATACAGCATTTAGCTTGTTCCACTGCAAATAAAGCCTTTTAAATCATCATTCAATCACTGAATTATCATTTTTCTTCAAAGTAAAGCCAGTTGCTTTGGACAGCATTAATGGAAGAGAGTGGGCCATTGGGTGAGTTGGGGCCAAATGTGTTAGGTGACCTGACATTGGAGAGCCTTGCTGTTACCACACCTAGCAGTGTGTGAGTCCTTTCAGCCAGTGGGCTACTTATAAGACATTTATTAGGGCAAGAGAAGAAAATATGAGAACTTCTATTTATATTAATTTTTATATAACTTTTTAAGTTTCCATTTTGATGGATTTTATAAAAGCACAGATACATTAGTATGGTAATACATGTACATAATTTATAAATCAATAATTATCCATATATTGGGAACATTTGATCAGAAACTTTTTACTATTAGAAGGGGACAATAAAAAACAAACAAACAAACAAAAGAAAAAGAAAAGGGAGAATACTTCTCTAGGATTTGGGAAAGACAAACTCATTCCCAGACTGAAGTTTCTATTTACTTGCTTTATGCCTGGCTGAAAAACGCTCATCTTATTAGTCCCTGGCAGCCAGGCTATAACTGAATAGTGGCCAAGGAAAGGGCATCATTGCACCAATTAAAACTGGGCATTGCTCTGAAATTCCAGAGGCATCAGATTTTGTTTTTCACATTCAGATCTGGCTCAGAACTGTGGTCTAGGTCAGATGCCTGGGGCATATTCACTTTGTTTTTTAAAATGTTTAAGATGGCCGGGCATGGTGGCTCACACCTGTAATCCCAGCACTTTGGGAGGACAAGGCGGGCAGATCACATGAGGTCAAGAGTTCGAAACCAGCCTGGCCAACATGGTGAAACCCCATCTCTACTAAAAATACAAAAATTGCCAGGCATGGTGGTGGGCGCCTGTAATCCCAGCTACTCAGGAGGCTGAGGCAGGAGAATCACTTGAGCCTGGGAGGCGGAGGTTGCAGTGAGCTGAGATCGTGCTACTGCACTCTAGCCTGGGCGATAGAGAGTGAGACTCAGTCTCAAAAAAACAAACAAACAAATGAAAAATGCTTAAGAGTAGTGCCATGCTTCAACACCACATCTGTTGAGCATTTATACTGAGAGGTGGTCCTTACCTTGAGGACAATGGTATTATAAATATTAAATTATATTAGCCGTGGTGGAGATCATAGCTACTCAAAAAAGTTCTACTCCTAGTGGAGCCTGTAATTTAAAAAAGATAATCACACTGGTAACCGGTAAGGTTTTCAGAAAGAAATTTTGATCATCACAAATTTGTCAAAATTTTATTTCTGAGTGGCAAGCCAGTTCCTTGTTCCTTAGCAGGCTGGTAAACATATCAGGTGTTAGGGTCATAAGGTAAAATAGGAAGTGCATGTACTTTTTTTTTTTTTTTTTTGATACAGAGTCTTGCTCTGTTGCACAGGCTGGAGTGCAGTGGTGGGATCTTGGCTCACTGCAACCTCTGCCTCCCAGGTTCAAGTGATTCTCCTGTCTCAGCCTCTCAAGTACCTGGGATTACAGGCACATGCCACTATGCCCGGCTAATTTTTGTATTTTCAGTAGAGACGGGGTTTCACCATGTTGGCCAGGCTGGTCTTGAACTCCTGACCTCAAATGATCCGCCCGCCTCAGCCTCCCAAAGTGCTGGGATTACAGTTGTGAGCCATGGCGGCTGGATTTTTTTTTTTTTTTTTAGTAGAGATGGGAGTTTTGCCCTGTTGGCCAGGCTGATCTCAAACTCCTGGCCTCAAGTGATCTCCCACCTCAGCCTCCCAAAGTGCTGGGATTATAGGCTTGAGCCACCGTGCCCTGTTTGTGCATGTACATTTTAAGAAACATGAAAGGACACATGAAGATATTAGTGCATTTCTTTATTTATTTATTATACTTTTATTGAATGTATAGTAAATGTTGATATTTTGTTAGATCACTGGGATTTAGACATCAGGAATCTCTGAAAGATAAGACTAAGAAAGATAAGACTAAGAAAATATAATACTGCTTAATAAGAGAAACAATGGTGGTGATCATTGGTTCATTAAAATATTTAGCAGATATTGACTGAGAACCTACTAAGTGTTGGGTCTGGAGAGCTTGTTTGGAGGGCTCATCAGTGATGGAAAGTTTCTGAAACTTCTTGGCTAGAATGTCCTTGTTCATCTCGACCATCCTATTTGACAGAAAGAATGGAAGGGACACTCGAGGAGTAAAGAGAGAGGACAGGGACATCCCCGTGTCCATTCAGCTCAACCAGGTCAACCCTGGTGAGCACTAGGGTGAAATATCATAGCCATACTTACCTCCTGTCTTACCATTTGCCAGGCATGGTGCTGGTCCAGCGATGGCCAAGATGAATAAGACACAGACCCTGCCCTGAAGCAATTTACAGTCTAGTGCAGAAGGGCAGCATAAGCAACAAATTACAATCAAGAGACATGTACACTATGGGAGAAGAGCGAACTTTGGTGGCATAAGGGGAGGGATAGCTTATTCAGCCTGTTGGGGCTTGTCATAGAGAGCTTCACAGGGCAATACGATCCTTCAGTTGGGTCTAGAAGATAGGCAGAGAGATGGGGGACAGTACATTCTAGTTTGAGGAAACAGCATAAGCAATTTTTCTGAAATAAGAAACACTAAGATGGTCACAGAATTTCAAGGAGTTCAGTGTGCTTGGACTGCAGGAAGCTGGTTGGAGGACTGGAACTGTAGAGATAAATATGCACCTGTCAAGAAGGTCCTTGTACAACATGCAAAGAAATATGGATTTTAACTAGGCTTCTAGTTTCTCAAGCTGGAGGGCCTGAGGGTTCCTGAAGCCGCAGAATAAACAAGCACCTTTCTGCAGGATCAATTTTGCTTGAAGACTTGGGGAAATGTAATTTTTACTTCAAAACAAAAATGGATGTATTATAGAATAGAATGCAAAATTGCCAAAAATAGGAAGAAAAACAGTGACTTAAAAAGAAACTTCATGCTGAGGGTGGGGCCTTTCGGATCCTCCTCTTCTGAGCCCTCCCAAACCTTCAGTTTCACTCTTGCATTAGGAATACTTAAATAGAGGAGTTTGAGGAGTTCTGTTAACATTAAAGAAAGGGTAGTTGCTGGACTTCCAAGCTTCTGGATGAGTCTGGCTGAGAAAATAGTTGTCATGACTTTCGGGACAGTCAATTTGAAAGCTCTGATATGAGCTCTCTAGAGAAAAGATTATAATCTCAGCTATATAAGCAGCAAGGAGGAAGAGATGCAGGTGTGGTGGCTGGCAATTTTGTCTCAAGATCATCTGTGAAAATACCGGAAAGAAATCCTAAGGCAGAGTAAGCACATGTTTGAGGGGGTGCTTCTATCAAAAAAATTGTCCATCATTCACCTCAGCTAGAAAGCTGCTCCGAATTCTCTCCTGTAAGGTTCCTTCCTTATGTCTAAAACATGGTATCCCAAGCACCTGCTTTTCAAATGACAACACTCCCAGGAGATGCAATGCGGTTGGCCATTAACAGTTTAATGAACTATTACACAAGTTTAACAGACCACCAGTTCTGTCTGCACTGGGAGTTCTGGACCCTTGTTGGCTGGGAAAGGGGGGTGCCTGGCAGGGTATTGAAAAGGATAAAGCAAAGATGCAAGACTTCTACTACTTTGTAATTGTGTCAAGATTTGACGATGAGAAGAAACTCCAAAGTGATTATAGTGATATTATTGGTGACTAGTACTCAAGAAGGAGGTCAATATAACAGTGATGGCACTTGGCCATCGGTCCGTCTCCTGGGAGTGAGAGGAAAGGGCAGGAAATGATGATAGGGAAAGAGAGATACTAGGAAGGGAGGAGAAAGAAGAATGAAGCTGCGTAAAAAGTGTGGAGAGGAAAAACGTGTGATGGGAAGAGAGAGAAGCCGGAAAGGCTGCTGGAGAGTCAGTAGCCTCAGAGGTGGCACAGCTGGAGTCAAGCAGAAAGAACAGACCATTACTCTACTCATGTCCACCCACTCATGCCCACCCGTCTTCCCCTCTGTCAGAATCTAAACAATCAAGATCTCTAGGCTGTATGCAACTATTGTACAAATTGGAAAAGGATGCCCTCTCTGGGCAGGCACAGCACCTTGAGTAAATGGCTTCACAATCAAAAGGTGCAGAAAAACATCTTTTCCCTCAGGCAGAGGTGGAGTGGTGTCTGGATAGTTGTTAGCCCTCACTTCCTGGCTGGGCACCTTTGTGCAGTACACAAACTGTGCAACCTTACATGGCAGCTCTATCTATAATCTCATCATAGTAATATGACCATTGTTGCATTTTGAAAAACAATGGCCTAAATTGGTGAGAATCTTGACATCTAAGATTCCAAATGTTGATGTATTTTTACCCTTACACTGCTTGGGGTGGGGGATCCTGGATAAAATATTGGTCCAAATACAGTTTTGTTTGGTTTTATTATGTATGGAAAAAGTAGAAGGGACATCCAGAATCTGGCAAAGGACAGGAAGGTAAAACCAAAAAATACACATGCAAATGACCATGAAGCTGACATGAAGAAATTGGCTAGGACCACAAACGTCAATAAGACCAGAGAGGTTGACTTACTTGACAAAAAGTTAAACAACATCAAACTGCCTGACATTAATACAGCTCTTCTACTTTCTTAGAACTTCCCATGTCTAATGCATCAATGTTTTTCATTTAGCCCCTTCCAGACTGAGAGTTGGAACATGTGGCACCATCTTCATTTGACAATTGGATAAACAGAAGTACAAAGCTTTGGTTGTATAGCAACAAAGAATGTGTATAGGAAAAGTGAGCATCTCCATTTCTGTGCTGCTTCTTTCTAATTCCAACTTCTTTCCAAATCTGACGTTTTCACTTTATCTACAAAGAACCTATTTCCCCCTGGACACTAACAGAAAACTCTCCTGGAGATCTGCCCAGGTTGAAAAGCCGTTCTATTAAAAGATCTGATATTTGGTCTGTGAATTGTCTACTAATGCTTTGTCTGGAAGCTTGGGCTTCAGCTTCACCCTTATAGCTCTTTTTCCTTTACTCAACGACTTCTTCAGTTATTTTCTTTTGAAACTTAATTCATATCTCAAAGCTATCCTATCCCTCAGGAGGAGAAACATGAAGAGATTTCTGTGTTCTGGAAGCTGACTAGGATATCCATATTCTTCTATTCAAAACTGGGTAGCATGAGGAATTGCAAATTTTAAACGCTGTTTTCACAAGGAACTGAAGCTGGATCTGAGTTCCCTCAGAACAAAGACAGAAGTTAATTATTGCATCAAACTTCAAAATGAGAGACAGAAAAAGAAAATAACTATTGGATTTTAAAAATGAATTTCCCTTCCGAACTCCAGAAAAGCATATGCTCCGAAAAGTATATACTTTTGTATTGAACGTGACTCCCAGGGCTCACTCATCTCTAGGACTTGAAAGCTGAGGCTTTAGGAAAAAGAGGGAGGGAAGGAGGGTCAGGAGAGGAGTCTCTGAAGAAGCAGCCAGAAGCTGGGCACATTATCGAAAATTTGTAAGAGAGTGTTCAACAACGACATTCTATTGTTTAAAAACTATTTCCATTAATGGGATGTTAGCAGAAAGTAGAATAGTAAAGTAAAAACACTAAAACTGTATCAATTTTCTCCAAATGCTATTGATCAGAAAGTGTGTTTGAATTATAGTCACTTATTTAGCTGTAAATTGTCTGTGAACAGTAATTGATTCTTAGTTAAGTTGACAGCAAGTGGAATTTCAGTACTTGCAAATTTACTTCTATATACCTTTTTCCCAGTTGCAACTCATGTTGAGGATAACTGGACAAGGCCAGCATTAGGACTAGGCCTAGGAAATGGAGATGAACTCCGGGGCAGAAGTAGTGGTTTGCCCAAGATGGCTTCAGAGCGATAAAGGAAGAGGAAGAAAGAAAACCTGGGCTTAACCTAGAAATGTACCACATCTTTGTGAAGATGGAGGAAGTGGGACAGGCTGTGTGCATAAAGGGTTGCTGGCAGGCGCTTGGGTTGAAATTATGGTTGGAGGAACTAAAGTCTTAACCTCGGGTTTTAGGAAGATAATTTACTATCTAAATTAAATTATGGTTACCACCACAGTTATTCTAGTGACTATGTTTCTGTGCGACACACTCTGATATGGAAGACGGTGATAACATCAGAGATACATTCACTGTTTACATGGGCAGGGTGGGCTCTGAGAGCTCTGGGGTAGGCTCTGTTATTCCTGAAGCTGAAGACACAAGTGTTGGCCACAGCCAACTGTGAAACTGAGCGTGGCCAAAGAGAAGCCCTCCCTCATTGCCAGCTATGGATTTCTTCAGTCCGCTGAAGAACTCACTGCTGCCCCTTGTGGACAAGTGGTCCATGGAGCTTCTGGAAGAGTCAGTGGGTGAGGCTGGGAGTGATGCTGGGCAGAATGGGTCCAGCTGACTGGGCACATTTGTCTTCATGCTTACGGGATCTTTCTGTTCATTTGTTCCTGATGCGCCCTTTTAGTGACATCCAACTACCTGTGGGGTGACAGCTGTAATACTTGTGCAGTTGGCAAGAAATATTTGATAAGCTAAAGCTAAATTCCAAAATTCCTTCAGATTATTATAAGAATTTCAATAATACATTTGTCAATGCAAGGAAAGGAAAAACATTTAGGTTAAATACGTAAGCTCAAATTTCAAATTGAAATATCTGAAAATATTTTATTTGGGTTTCATTCAAATTTGATACCCTGTATTTTTCTCACAACTGTATTTTTTTTTAACCAAGCCCCATATGGACATCCACAAACACCTTCTAGTTCATCCTACTTTTTTCTCTGTGCTAAGACATAAAAGGTTTAAAAACAGTTGGCTAGGGGCCTAGATATAGATATACAAAAAAACTCCAACAAAAGAAAAATAAAAAACCCAGAAAACCTCTTTGTGTTTGGTTGCCATCTGCAATAAAGCAAGGCACACAGTAAAGCATCTAATGAATATTCAGGAAAGGGAGATCCTGAAAAACGTTTAGCAAGCAAAGGATGGAAATGGAATTAATTATATAGTAACCTGTTATTACTAATTTAAGATGTGTGAAATGCCATTAACATTATCTTCATTTGGCTTGCTGTCTTTGTTGTTTCACATTAGTGAACATAAAAATATTTATATGCGCTTACATAGTAACTATTTTACTATCTATATGTATCCCATAACATTATGTTGTATGCCTTAAGTGTATATAATCACATTTATTTTTAAGGCTGGGTGCACTGGCTCACGCCTGTAATCATAGCACTTTGAAAGGCCGAGGTGGGCAGATCACTTGAGCTCAGGAGTTTGAGATCAGCCTGGACAACACGGCAAAACCCTGTCTCTTTAAAAAGTACAAAAACATTAGCTGGGCATGGTGGCAGGCCCCTGTAGTCCAGCTACTTGTGGGGGCTGAGGCAGGAGGATTGCTTGACCCCCAGAGGTTGAGGCTGCAGTGAGCTGAGATTGTGCCACTGCACTCCAGCCTGGGTGACAAAGTGAGACCCTGTCTCAAAAAAAAAAAAAAAAAAGCATCTACTCTAAGATAAATATTCATTACAAAGATAAAAATTACAATGTTACAGTGGGAAAAGCTGGCTAACACAGCGACTAAGGTTAACATCACCAGCAATAATGTTGGGTACCAACATCATAAGACCCCCCCGGAATCATGCTCTGAGAAGGGCTGAAAATGCGTGCACTCAATCTAATTATGAAAAAGCATCAGACAAACAAATTGAGGAAAAATCTACAAAATAACTGGCCGGTACTCTTAAAAAATGTCAAGTTTCATTAAAGACAGGGTAAGATCAGTTGCTATCACAGATGAGAGGGGACTAAGGAGACATGACAAGTAATGCAAAGTGAAATTCTTGGATTGGATCCCAGAACAGAAAAAGAATATTAGTGGCAAACTGATGAAATTTACATAAAATCTGTATTATTTATTTATTTTTATTTACTTATTTTTCAAGACAGGGTCTCATTTTGTCACCCAGGCTACAGTGCGGTGACCAGATCTTGGCTCACTGCAACCTCCACCTCCTGGGTTCAAGTGATGCTCCCACCTCAGCCTCCCAAGCAGGTGGATTACAGGTGCATGCCACCAAGCCCAGCTAATTTTTTGTATTTTTAGTAGAGACCGTATTTCACCATGTGGGCCAGGATGGTCTCAAACTCCTGACCTCAAGTGATCTGCTCGCCTTGGCCTCCCAAAGTGCTGGGATTATAGGCGTGAGCCACTGTGCCCGGCCTAAAATCTATATTTTAGTTAATAGTATTGTACCAGTATATCTCTTTGTTTTGATAATTGTACTTTGGTTATGCAAGATATTATCATTAGGGAAAATGAGTGAAGGGTATATTTGATCTCTCTATTTTTGCTAATTTTCTGCAAGCCTAAAATTACTTCAAAATAAAAAGGTAATAAAAATCCTTTTAATCTGATTTCTGAATTCCTTACTCTGCTGTATTGAGTCCTTTTATGAACATTACTGATCCATTTGTTTGCCAAATCACAAGGCTCTACGCAATTGGCTCCAACCTATCTCTTCAGCCTCATGTACACATATCACTCTGTCTACCTTCTGGCCACACCCAACTTTTGTCTCATAAACATGTGTATGCCTTCATATCTCCTGCACCTCTGGACCGGGTGTTCTCATTGCCTACAAATCTCTCCCTCTTCACTGCATGGGGAAATCTATTAATTGTTCAAGACTCAGTTCATGTGTCTCCTTCTTTGTGATGCCTTCTTGGATTTCTTCTGACAGAATTATTCATTCTCTCCGTTTTTCCCCAATGCTTGTTGAATTTCCTTCTATTATACCACATATTAATTTGTCCACCTATTCATTAAGCAACAAATATTTTGGAATATCTGCTGTGTGCCAGGCACTGTGGTAGGTATTGGATATACGTTGGTGAATAAAATAATATAGTCCTCCCCTTCATGAGTTTATAGTCAAGAGGCAAAGACAGAAAATAAACAAGCAAACAAATGAATAGATAAATATATAACTAAAACTTGTGGCAAGGGCTATATAAAAAATCCAATAGCACATAAAAATAGAGAGTAATGGGGTAGGATGGGTAGACATTTTTGGATAAGACAGAGAAGGTTTCTTTTAAAATGACTATTCATTTCATTAAAACATTCTCATTAAAAAATTCTGGTAATACAGAAAAGTACAAAATTCAGTATAAAAAATTACCCATAATGCCATCACTCAGAAACAATAATCATAATCAGACTTTTTTTTATTTTTATTTTTTTTTTGACAACAGAGTGCTCTGTTGCCCAGGCTGGAGTGCAGTGGTGCGATCTCGGCTCACTGCAACCTCAGCCCTCTGGGTTCAAGCATTTCTCCTGCCTCAGCCTCCCAAGTAGTGGGACAATAGGCACGTGCCACCACACCCTGATAATTTTTTGTACTTTTAGTAGAGAGGGTTTTGCCACCTTGGCTAGGCTGAACTGGAACTCCTGGCCTCATGTGATCCACCTGCCTTGGCCTCCCAAAGTACTGGGATTGCAGGCGTGAGCCACTGCGCCTGGCCCATAATCAGACATTTTAATGCTTATATACATACAGAAGGATAAATGTACAGATCAAAGTGATCATACTGTTCATGTTGTTTCAAATAAGTATTTGATAGATACTAGGTTTTTAATTTTTTTTTTTTTTTTTTTAAGATAGGGTCTCACTCTGTCACCCAGGCTAGAGTGCAGTGGTACAATCTCAGCTCACTGCAACCTCAACCTCCCAGGCTCAAGCCATCCTCCTACTTCAGCCTCCTGAATAGCTGAGACCTACCATGCCTGGCTAATTGCATTTTTTGTAGAGATGGTGTTTTGCCATGTTGTCCAAGCTGGTCTTGAGCTCCTGAACTCAAGGCGATCCACCCACCTTGGACTCCCAAAGTGCTGGGATTATAGGTGTGAGCCACCATCCCTGGCTTGATAGATGCTAGTTCTAAGACAATGATTCTCAATCTTGGCTGCCCATGAGAAAGCCCTGAGGTGTATAGGTATAAAGTGCAGAGATGGGGGAATCAGCTCTGCCTTCAGTAGGAGGTTGGGACAGGGACCACTTTATGAAGTGGAAATGTCTACGCTGGGCTTTGACCTGTTTACATGATTTCACAAGGTTGAAAAGGAGAACCAAGGACATTCCAGTGAGATGGAACAGCTCAGAGGCATGGAGTGAGGGGGGAAGTAGTCTAGGACTCTGCACAGGGGTTCAGTGCTGTGGGCTGGGAACTGTGGGAGTCATGGCTAAATCAAGATGTGAGGCCCAGGTGACAAAGGGGCTGGTGTGCCACTCTAAGGAAAGTTTTGCTGTCAATCTGTGTAAGGAGGTTAGTAAAATAATTATCTCTGTTACTATTATTTTTTTTTTTTAAATGGAGTCTCGCTCTGTCGCCAGGCTGGAGTGCAGTGGCGTGATCTCGGCTCACTGCAACCTCTGCCTCCTGGGTTCAAGTGATTCTCCTGGCTCAGCCTCCCAAGTAGCTGGGACTGCAGGCCCGTGCCACCATGCCCAGCTAATTTTTGTATTTTCAGTGGAGACAGGGTTTCACCATTTTGGCCAGGATGGTCTCGATCTCTTGACCCGCCTGCCTTCGACTCCCAAAGTGCTGGGATTACAGGTGTGAGTCACCGCACCTGGCCCCTGTTTTTTATTTTTTAAAAATCAGTAAAGAAAGTCAATTAAGCTACTTATATGTTCCTTAATCAAAGTCCCCTGTGACATATTCTTCCTTGACTTTCAGTCTCATTAAACATTTATCTAACATAATTTTCTATGCTTATTAGAGCAGAAAATGAATCTTGTGCAAATCAGCTTTTTGCCCTTTTACTTAGTTTCAAGACTCAGAAGCAGGCATAGGGCCTAATTCAATGCCTTTCCAGATGAAGAAAGTCTAGCTCTTGGTGGATTTCCAGATTTCAACTGCCTCTGAATTCTTGGTGACCATGTGACTCCATTCATTGTTACTGCATGGTGGACTTCCCTAATGCTGACCAGCCTCCTCTGAGTAGAGGACATGTTCTTCCAGCCAGATTGGACTGCTCCCAGGCCCCAGCTGGGTCCCCACCCCAGTGCCTGCTCCATGCCAGGGGCCACGTTCCTGTCTGTTTAGGCCCAACCCATCTAGAGGCCACTTGACATGCTGAGTGAGAAAAAGCCAGCTGGTGTGGCTTGAATGTGTGAGGGCAGGCAGAGAGAGGTACGTTACATAGTCACATAGCTTTTATCCCAACTACAAAGAGAAAGGAAATGCCACTGTTCTACCGCCTCACACTTGTGGCAGGCCAGGCCTCACTAACAGCTGTTTCAGCACTGACTGAGTGGTTAAGTTAAATATTAAAAGCCAGCGCCCTTATACAAAGGCTGGGATGTAACAAAAGCCCATAAAGAGTTTTGCGTAGGCCTTTCCTGGGCCTTAAAGCATGACCAAATAATGAAGGAATTCTTACTAGGACACATTTAGGGTTAAACAAGTTTTATTGTGGGTCTGAAGAAACTCCCCAGGCCTCCACAAACAAGTTTATTGGGGGTCTGAAGGAACTCCTCAAACCTTTGTGATTTAGCAGGAGGCAAGATAAGGGTAATCACCCCAGCACCTGGACCCACTTAGATTAAGAAAATTTACTAAGGCTCCAGAGAAAGGTCTTCAGGACTCAGACCTTAGTTATAGATTAAAAGAAGTTAATCACGTATGTCTTTAGATGAATGCATACTTACATGTAGACTTATAGCTTAGAAGGTATATCAGCTCTGGAAAACTTTGTAATTTTGAGTTGGTCTGATGATAATTTCCAGGCCTTCTCCCTGTAATCAGTTACAGAAATAAAAACTCTCTTCCTCCCCAGTTCATCTGCATCTTGTTATTGGGCTGCGAAAAATAGCAGCCCGACCCTCAGTTTGGTCCAGGAACACACTGACGGTCTGTTCATAGCCAGAGAATGACCATAAATAGTTCTAAAAGTAACTTTGATAAGCAGGATTTAATGATTATAATTATAATACTTGGCTGCAAATAATGGGGACCAATTACTGGTTAAGAAAATCCCACTTTGGGAGGCCAAGGCAGCTGGATCACTTGAGCCCAGGAGTTTGATACCAGTCTGGGCAACATGATGAAACCCCATTTCTACAAAAAAAGGTACAAAAGTTATCCAGGAATGGTAGCATGTGCCTGTAGTCCCAGCTACTCAGGAGGCTGAGGAGGGAGGCGGAGGTTGGAGTGAACTGTGATTACACTACAGCACTCCAGCCTGGGCTACAGAGTGCGTGAGACTCTGTCTCAAAAAAAAAAAAAAAAAAAAAAAAAAGAAAAGAAAGAAAATCCTTGATGCCATTTCAGCTCTGATAGTGACTCTTTCTGTGGTGGTGGGAACTTGGTGGCCTGACTCATTTTTCCCACATGGATAAATGGAGGCTACATTAGTGATTCCAAATTCAACCGGAGAACAGAAGGCAGGATTTCCTGTTCCTTTAGGGAACAGAGGGGTCTTACCTTTAGATATGTGCTTTCTAATTAAAAAAAATCATATACTTATCCAAGACTTTAAACTTGACAGATGTTGTGCTGAAACTTAGACCCAGTGAATTAGAATCCCAGTGCTTGAGCCCAAGTTTATGTATACTTTAAAACTCCACAGTTGTTTCTAATGTGCGTCACTGATTGAGAACTGCTGTGCCAGATGATTATCAAAGCGCTATTTAATTTGGCATAAGATCTCAAATAAGAATGGGGACTGGTGGCATCTATTTTTGCTTTTGAAATTGCTTTCCCTAAGGTCTTAATTTTGAAGCACTGCCTGAAAATCCTGTATTTTGTATTTCTTTTCCCTTTAACTCTCTTGAATAAACATCTTGAACTAAGCATCAGCAAAAAGAAGCAACGATGATTATTGTCTTTAGTCCCTGGAGTTTTGCCTTTACTTAAATTAGAGGAATTTCCTGATAGATTATCTGTTATGTCACTTCACATTTTTATGCAAGGGAAGCTGGTTATGGGGTTCTTATCAGTGTACAATCTTTTCTATAGGACAAAGGCAGTAAAAATCATCATCAGCACAAAAAAAAAAACTCCATGAAGCTACAGCACAGTGAAAACGTTGTCTTTAATCTTTCTCTTGGCCAAATTCAAGTGTTTATTGTCTGTATATTCTTTACTCAAAATAAAGAGAAGGTGTTCTACTTAGTCATATGCCGTAATCATTCTATTAATCAGAAGTATCAAAGAAAGCCTAGATGACAGTTTTAAATCAGAGTGATAGATGTTAATGTGGCTCTGAAAGAATTTAATTTCCTGATCCAGGAATTAAACATACTGAAGTCATTTGCTTGGACTATCTGTTCTCTCCATGTGTTGACTTAAATGTAAGTACATTATTGAGTTTCCTACACCTTTTATAGAAGCAATAGACGCCAGTATCCGTTAGAGGAGAAACGCACGGCAGTGTGTCTAAGACGTTTTGGATAAATTCAGGAATGCTCTCACCAAGAGGTTCATGTACATTTCCCTTCTTACAGATAGGTAGAACTGTGTGACCACTTTTGGCCTATGAGCTGTGAGTGAAAGTGACTTGTCACTTCTGGACTCGTATGAGTTCTCTGCCTCCCATAGGCACTGAGGATGTTCAGCTAATAGCGCCTCCATGAACCTGGGTCCCCAAGGGACTACATGCAGCAGGGCTCCCCACCTGCAATGGACACGTAGTGTGAGTGAAAAATTAACCTCTGTTCTATTAAGCCACTGAGATTGCAGTATAGCCTGCCCAGACTTGACCAGTGCAGGCATTAAAAAGTATCAAAAAACATCCCAAGACAGGGGCTCCCTTGCTATGTTTTCTTCAAAATGATCTGTGTTTGGAAGATCAAAGTCAAACTTGTGGGGAGAGGCATGGATGGGAGCAAGTATACAATTTATTTCACAGACTTTTTGGCCAGAGTTCTTTGATGCTTAATTAGAGAATAGCTATTTATTCAGAAATGTTAAAACTATTTTACAAATGTGCTGTATGTCCTTTCTTGATCATTATTAACATTTCTTGGTAATAGCAGTCTCCATTATATCCTTAGAAGTGGCTGGAGTGAGGAGGGCATGGTGGCTCACACCTGTAATCCCAGCACCTTGGGAGGTTGAGGTACGTGGGTTGCTTGAACCTAGGACTTCGAGACCAGCCTGGGCAACAGGGAGAAATCCTGTTTCTACAAAAAATACAAAAATTAGCTGGGCTGGTGGTGTACACCTATAGTTCCAGCTACTGTCGGGGCTGAGGTGGGAGGATTGCTTGAGCCCAGGAGGTTGAGGCTGCAGTGACCCATGTTCACATCACTGCACTCAAGCCTGGGTGACAAAGTGAGACCCTGTCTAAAAAACCAAAAATAAACAAAAAAAGAGGTTGTTGGGATGTTTTGTTGACCGGAGCCTGAAGGAAAAATTGACCTGGTGGTGCTTGGTGCCAGTCTGGCTTCTACTTTCTCCTTTGGCAACTCCAACGATACTTTACTACCTCAGGAAGTCCAGAAGGACTGAGTGTCTCACACTCATCTTCTTAGAAACTGCTAAGCTTCCACACCCTCAGGACTACAGTTACAAAGACCTGCTAGGCTGGGGGAGGAGTTCTCTCCAGCTTTGCTCTGGTGAATAATCCCTTCAGAGCCTTTATGCCAGTCCAGGACATTTAGCAACAGAAATTAATATACACCTGTCAACAATCCGTGCCTTCAATCTGCTTATGATCTACCTGAGGAAAAGAACATAAAAACAAGGGTAGAATAACAAAATGAGTGAATATGTACAGATAAATAAATGAGTGGTCAAAAAAGAAAGCTGTGGAGATTCCTACTCAAAACAGTGACTTCAGGCTG
Source organism: Pongo abelii (assembly GCF_028885655.2). NCBI lineage: Eukaryota > Metazoa > Chordata > Mammalia > Primates > Hominidae > Pongo > Pongo abelii. The sequence continues at coordinate 87,802,369 of NC_071990.2, read as the reverse complement.
AGGGAAAGGAGAATTTGACCTATGTCTGAAGTCATAAGTCAACTTTTGACAGATGGAGGTGAGCATACAGACAAGTGATATGGTATGTACAAGGGCATGGAATGGATATGCAGGAGGATTGGAATAAAGCAAGACCTGGGAGAAGTTGGTGAAAAGCCTGGAAAGATAGGTTGGGAGAAATGCCCCACAAGTGTTCCCAAAGCTGGAAGAGTCTATAGTGTTCCCCAGCATGCTGTTAGCATTGCTGTAAACACACAGATTAAGGGCAAGATTCTTACCAAGAGAATTAACGTGCATATTGAGCACATTAAGCACTCTAAGAACTGAAATAGCTTCCTGAAACGCGTGGAGGAATATGATCAGAAAAAGAAGGAAGCCAGGGAAAAAGGCACCTGGGTTCAACTGAAGTGCCAGCTTGCTCCACCCAGAGAAGCACACTTTGTGAGAACCAATGGGAAGGAGCCTGAGCTGCTGGAAGCTGTTCCCTTTGGATTCATGGCATAATAGGGGTTAAGAAAAATAAAACACCTCTGGACTGTAAAAATGTTTCTCTTCATTGAGTAGAAGTGTGATGTCCCCTTTCCCAAAGAAATATTTAAAGCAAATTTTAATTTTGTTCTTATTCATTGTGTAATGTCTTTACTATTCAAATTTAATATATTTCTTGCTGAAAGATGTGAGGTGGCAACAAATTACTCAATTGGTTAGAAATTGGCCAGGTATTATTTATGAAATATTTGTACCGGTTTGAAGATAGTCCCTCTAAATCATCATGGAAGAAATAATTTACACACACACAAAAAAGATAGGTTGGGAGCAGACTGTGGAAAGCACTGGATATTGGACTAAGGATCTAGAACTTTTAGCTTTTAGATATTTTCAGCATCTAGCCACGATTTATTTATTTATTTATTTATTTAAGACAGAGTCTCGCTCTGTCGCCCAGGCTGGAGTACAGTGGTGTGATCCCCACTCATTGCAACCTCTGCCTCCCTGGTTCAAGCGATTCTCCTTGCCTCAGCCTCCCGAGTAGCTGGGATTACAGTAGCCTGCCACCATGCCCGGCTAATTTTGTTTTTGTATTTTTAGTAGAGACAGGGTTTTGCCATTTTGGCCATGCTGGTCTCAACCTCCTGACCTCTGGTGATCCACCCACCTCGGCCTCCCGAAGTGCTGGTATTACAGGCATGAGGCACCACTCCAGCCTCATTATTTTTTTTAAGCATGGAGAGTATCATAATCCTAGTGGCGCTTAAGTAGCAGTAGTCTGTTGCCAGGAGCAAGGTTCACCGGAGGGGAAGGACATGGAGGTGAGGATACTTTCATGGCAGACAGTGGTCATGTGTGGAGAAGGGGGGAGATAAGAAGGTTGTGATTACAAAGGGGGTGCAAAGTGGGTTTCTGTAATGGCTGCCTCCTGGAAGGCAGTATCACATGGAACCTCTCAGTCTCAGCACCTGGAGCTCCAGGAAGGAAAAATTTCAAGTCAGATAGAATTCTATATATACCATTTCTTTGGAACCTTCAGCCCTTAAGATTCTAACATCATGATCTGAATTTTAGCACAGTTGCCTCAGTCCTCATGTCACTGTTTTGGTGCTGCCTGTGTGAAGCAGTAGAAGCCGGTGATGCAGTCGCTCTCTTGTTAGGTGTGGTTCTCAGCGTTACAGACATTCTTGCTTGCTTGGGGGTATATGCACGAAAGAGAAATGGACAGATGTGACTTTGAAGGGCCTACTGAATCAAGCCTCACCCTGAAAGGCTTTGTGCTATTGAGGCTAAACCTGAGCTTTGGTAAAAGTTTCCAGGAATCAGTAAATAGGGGAGTTTTACATTTTTCATTGTTTCCATGAAATGGGAACAACAACAAAAAAAGTTTTCTTTACTACAAATAATGCACAGAAAAATGCAGCCTAGAATTTGTATTTGCCGGTTAGAAAGGCGGTCAAGGAAGTAAGATGGCTGAAATTTACATAAGTAATATTTCATAGTTTTAGAATTCTCAAAGCACGTGAAATAGGAAGAAGGAAGTTCTTGCCCAGAATCCTAGAAATTCACCAGTATTCAGTTATAATCACTACTTCTTGAATCATTGAGGAGTCTTTTCTCCATATTTTGATTTGATTTTTGTTTTGTTATCTTCCAAGTTAATATTGTATTTAGATATCAAATAGCCAAAAAGGGAAACTTTTATCTGTGGAGAAAAAACATTTAGAAAAATGTATTCAGTGTATCTAATACTGAAATGCAGGAAAGATTTAATGTAAAAAAAACACTATAGACATTGACATGGAAAAGATTTAATGTTAAAAAAACACTTTATATCAACTGAGTAACATCCTCCTGATGAGAAATACTATATTAAATATAAACCCATTATGTTGTAAAAGAAAAAAAGGGTGGGATGCAAAGCTGACGATATTGCATCAGTGATAATGGTAATGGTCAACGTGTTAGCTTGCAGAGAGTGCCAGGCACTATCAAAAGCATTATATACTTTAACTCATTTAATTCCCATAGAAACCTGTGAGGAAGGTATTATTATTTGTATTTCACAGGTTTAAAAACACAAGGGAGTTTAAGTCACCTGCCCAAGCTCTCACAGGTGGTAAGATTTGGGGTGCTCTTCAGTGACTGCCGGGGTGCTCTTCAGTGACTGCCAAGGGATGGAACTGGAGAGCGATGGTAGAATCCAGACTTTTTGCTGAGCTTCTCTGCTGGGAGGAGAGGGGATGCTAAGCCTATTTTGGGTGAAACCTCCCCTTGGGAAGCTAGAGCATTGCCTTCCTTTTTCCTCAGATCACAATGCTGCTGGGTGGGACCTAGAGGGTAATGGGGCGGGAGCAAGGTAGGTCATAACCGGAATATCTTCTCTCTGACTGAGCTTGTTTTTAACTAGGACATCCTGAGACTTCAGTGAAATATGCTGATGGGAAAGGAAGAGAATGAGTTACGGGGCAGAAAGGCATCTGAGGTAGGTATTGCTATTTCCTAGCTGTGTATCATTGCACAAGTTACTTAACTTTGCTGAGGCTTTTTTTCCATACCTGCAAAATGGAGATAATAATTCCTCCCTCTCCCTCAAAGGGCTGTTGTATTAAAAGGGGTGAGGATGTAAAATACTCAGCATTCACATATAATAAGTACTGCTTTAGTATTAGCTATTTTGTTATAACTCAATTAAATTTTGTTAAACATGTACTATTAGCCCAAGAAAAGAAAACTGGAAATTGGAAAAATGCTAGTGTAGCTACAAAAGAAAAATGCTAATATAACTGGAGCCAGTTGAGACACATCCGATTTCCCTCCTCTGTTTGTCAAAGAAACTTTCAGCTCATGCTCTGGAGATAATGAAAAGCTCATTATTATTTTCTCTTCTGGTTTGCAACTCTTCCTTTCAGGGGTTTGACAAAGGGGGAAAGCACAAGTTGCCTAATCTAAAACAGTGTAATAATCGGTTGTCTTAATGGCATTTCACGTTTTATTTTCCCAAGGGGATGGTTGCTGGAGCAGATGGACTGTCTGGGCCCCACAGGCAGCCTCTGGGCCTTCTTACAGGAATACATTTAACCTATACTCATAATATACACACATTCACACCGTGTACCTATGTAAAATAAAGCTGCCAAGCTGCAAGTGCCTCTGTGCAATTAAAAAAAGGTGATAAAAAATAAAGCAAAACAAATTCTCTATGTAAGGACTTCAATTCATTGTGATTTTAAGCCTCCAATCTCACTCTCAGCTAAAGGAGATTGCACATTATTGATCTCTGAAAACCACTTCAGCAATCTCTTTTCGAGCTGGCTGTTTTTTTTTTTTTTTTTTTTTCAGTTGCAGAGATGCCTTCTTTCTTTCTAAAAGATGGCCACTTCCTTTCATTCAGTGTTTGTGCTTCTTCATGTATCAATACAAGAGAAAAAAAATATTTTAAATGTTATGTGTCTGAAAATGAGTCCGTGGCTGGCTGCTTTTTATTTACTTGCTGGTTCCAAGGTGCTTTTGTGGATTTTGAGCTCCACCCAGTGGCAATGTGTAGCCAAAAACCTTAAAAAAAAAAAAAAAAAAAGAGACATGATTTGGAGATGAAAGAAAATATCAGAAGCAATTAATTAGTTTCCTTTTAAATGACCTAGAGAACCTGGTGTTTCAAAAGCAAGAATAAGACCAGGTCATTGCAATCCAATAAACATCACTGTAATGCTGACCTTTTCTTCCTTCTTGCTTTTTGTTCCTTTGGTTCTTTTGTGCAGTTTTGTTATTATGGTTGCTGCCATGTGTTTTAAAAAAAACAAATGAGTTTTTGTGATGGTTTGTAATGCCTATTCCCTGAGGCTGTTAGAAATAGACACGTTAGTAGTTTAAAAGTGGATTGATAGCAATCTAATTCAAGTCCGCATGTTCCCACCACCACTCCATAGGGGTCTCTGAGACGTGTGATGCTGCTATACTGAGGAGAGAGCTGCCTTGTCTGCTTATTGTAACTGGGGATGGCCACATAATTCTACTCTGTTTTTAAATTCAGGGTACTGCTAACCTTGTCAGGCAAACTAAATTCGCATGTGTTATAGACACTCACACACTGTTAGCTCACACCAAACTCACAAAAAAGAGGGTCCTTTAGATGCTATCATTGCTTGTCCTGTGCCAAGTGCAATGTCAGGGAAATCCAACACAGGTCCTTCCTTTCACTCACATCAAATTTCATCCTGTTGGTTTTGGTCCCAGTGTTGTTGGGGACCACTGAAGTGTTTTAGTCATTTGGTCTATTGTTATATCATCTAGAAATTTAATAATCATTTAGGCTATGTTTCAAGCGATTGATAAACATTTGAATAAGACAGGGCTAATAAGTGCCATGGCAGGACACCGGCGTTCTCTGTCAACTGTTAATCAACATTTTGGGGGTTGGTTTCAGGAGTTTAGCTGGCTACTGTGAAGTTAATAAAATAATCACAACTATGACTTTTTTTTTTTTTTTTTTTATGATGGCTGGAGTACAGTGGTGTGATCTTGGTTCACTGCAACCTCTGCCTCCCATGTTCAAGCAATTCTCCCTGCCTCAGCCTCCCGAGTAGCTGGGATTACAGGCGCCTGCCACCACGCCCGGCTAATTTTTGTATTTTTCAGTTTCGCCATGTTGGCCAGGCTGGTCTTAAACTCCCGACCTCAGGTGATCTGCCCACCTCGGCCTCCCAAAGTCGTGGGATAACAGGCATGAGCCACCGTGCCTGGCCAACTATGACCATTTTTGATCATCTTTTATACCCAGGCTTTGAGCTAGGTCCTTGACATGTAGTATTTCAAGGACTCACATTTCTGCAGAGTACGCATTATTATCCTCACTTTGTAAGATGTCAAATAGAAGACTGGAGAGATTAATTGATACACTCAAGGTCACACCCAGCTTGGAAGTGATGGAGCTAAATTCGAACATACACCTGATTGACTTCAAGGTCTACAGACTTTTCATTAGACCAGATTGCCTCATTGTTCCATCTTCTGGAGGCGTGACTCTCTGAAAGACGACCCATGATCAAAAGAAGGAGAGAAATAGAATTACAATTCCACACAAGTTTAGGTGGAAACAATTAGTATTGTTGGAATAATTAATTAATTCATTATTATTATTATTTTTGAGATGGAGTCTTGCTCTGTTGCCAAGGCTGGAGTGCAGTGGCGTGATCTCGGCTCACTGCAACCTTGGTCTCCCAGGTTAAAGTGATTCTCCTGTCTCAGCCTCCCGAGTAGTTGGGATTACAGGTGCTTGCCACCCCGCCCAGCTAATTTTTGTATTTTTAGTAGAGATGGGGTTTCACCATGTTGGCCTGCCTTGGCTTTCCAAAGTGCTGGGATTAATTAATTCATTATTAAAGTAAGTCAGGACTGCATATGTATAATTGTTTCTGGGAATATGACAAAGTTACATTGTGATGAGACTGTCAGTCTACCTTATGTCAGTATGATAAATGGAGTAAGTACCAACTACTCATTAGTGAGTTAAATGTATTCAAATCCATTAGAAATATATGCCTACCATTTAGGATGAAGACTAGTAACAACAGTGCATCCTTTCTTTTCTCCTGACCCTAGTAGGGATGCTTTTCATGTTCTGCTCTTAGGTGTGATGCTTGCAGTAGGTTTCTATTTAGTAGCCGTCATTTGAATGAAGATTTCTTCTATATCTAGCTTGCTAAAGGTATTTTAAAAAAATCAAATGCTTTTTATATGTCTAATTAAACTGTCATATTAAACATTTTATTGTAAAAGACATCATATACAGAAAAGGTCTATAAGACACTATGTATGGTCCAAAGAACAATATTAAAATGAACACCTTGTATGAAGCCACTTGTTAAAGATATTTCTGCTGAATGTTATCAGTTTCTTAGAAGCCTTCTGTGATTCCCTTTTCTTCTTCCCAGAAGTAACGATTGTTCTTATATTTGTGTTAATGGTTTGCTTTTCTTTATGGTTTTACCACCTGTGTACATATCATTAAGGATGTATAATTTAATTTTGCCTATATTTGAACTTGATCAATGGAACTATACAGTATTCTCCTGTACTTATTTTTTCTGGCCCCAACATTGTTTGTTTTAGATTCATCCACATGTATGCACCATACTGTAGTTCATTCATTGCCCAATAGCACTCCATTGTTTGCTGATGCCACTATGCATTTATTTACCATCCTGGTGATGGACATCTGAGTTTGTTTCCAGTTTGGGGTTATTATAAACATTGCACTATAAATGTTCCTGTACACACCTCTCAGAACACACATGCCCTTTCTTCTCCGTGGTGGCCATGGAGGTGCTGCACTCAGATGTTCTTCAGGAGAATTAGCTTTGAGAAGCATGGCTGATTGACAGCCTCCCACTGCCACACCTTTGGATCTAAGGTGGGTCTAAAACTGCTTCCCTGTCCCACTCCAATCAGTGGCCAAGATAGTAAGACAAAAACTTTATCATGCTCCAGGAATTGGTGCCACTATTAAATAAATAATGCAGGGATGGTGGTCTCTATCTTTTCTCCATTTAATTTGTTGGTGGGCTTTTAAGTGGGTGCAAGCTGAAAATAGCAGCTGCATTGGGGATGGCCTTGAAAAATCTCAGTGGGCTGAAGGCTTATTTATTTTGCATCTTAGATCTTCCATCTGAGGTAGATTTCCTTCAGAATACAGTATACTCTTTTGAATTTTTAAAAATAAGGATCTGTCAGTAGTTGTTTCTCTGTTTTTGTTTGTCTAAAATGTCTTATTTTGCTCTTATTTCTGAAAGTCTTTTCCTCCTTCTGCCCTCCATCTCCTTTATCACTCTATTATATGGTTTGGCTGTGTTCCCACCCAAAGTCTCAGCTTGAATTGTAATCCTCATAATCCCCACATGCCAAGGGAGACACCAGGTCGAGGTAATTGAATCATGGGGACAGTTTCCCTCGTGCTGTTATCATGATAGTAAATGAGTCACAAGATCTGATGGTTTTATAAGTGTTTGGTTGTTCCTCCCGCGTTCATTCTCCTTCCTGCCACCTTGTGAAGGTGGTGCCTTGCTTCCCCTTTGCCTTCCATCATGATTGTAAGTTTCCTGAGGCCTCCCCAGCCATGCGAAACTGTGAGTCAATTAAACCTCTTTCCTTTATAAATCACCCAGTCTCAGGCAGTTCTTTACAGCAGTACGAAAATGGACTAATATACTCCCCTCCCTTCCTCCCTCCGTCCCTCCCTCCCTTCCTTCCTTCCTTCTGTCCTTCCTTTCGATGGGATATAGAATTAGAGGTCAGTAGTCATTTTCCCTCCACACATTTGAAGATACCATTTCACTGGGTTTTGGCTTCCATCGTTCCAAAGTTGAGGTCAGCGTTCCATCTTGCTGCTTTCCTTAGGCTGCTTTTAAGCTTTGTAGTATCAGTATGGTATGTCTGGTGTAGGGTTTTTTTTTTTTTTTTTTTTTTTTTTAATTCTTGGGATTTGTTGGTTTCTTAAGTCCAAAGGTTGTTGCATTCCATCAGTTCTTCTCACATTAGGTGTAGTGGCTCATGCCTGTAATCCTACCACTTTGAGAGGCCGAGGTGGGAGGATCACTTGAATCCAGGACTTTGAGAACAGCCTGGGTAACATAGTGAGATCCTGTCTCTATAAAAAATTTTAAAAAATTAGCCAGTATGGTGATACATGCCTATAGTTCCAGCTACGCAGGAAAGCTGCAGTGGGAGGATGGCTTGAGCCTGGGAGGTTGAGGCTGCAGTGAGCCAGGATTGTACCACTGCACTCCAGCCTGGGCAACAGAGCAAGACTCTGTCTCAAAAAAAAAAAAAAAAAAAAAAAAAGCCCGCAGAAAACCCAAAATAAAAACACTTCTCAGCCATTAGCTCTTAAAATATTTTTCTCCACTGTATGTTTCCTCTTGAAAACACGGAGGAATGAATCAGCATAGATAACAAAAGTGTTCAGATTTGAGAGAATTAACTATCTAAGAAATATTTATTTTGATGGAAATATTTATAAATTATAAAATATATCTTCCTTTCTTTTTTGAGACAGAGTCTTACTCTGTTGCCCCAGGCTGGAGTGCAGTGGCACAATCAATGGCTCACTGCAACCTTGAACTCCTCAGCTCAAGTGATCCTCTTGCCTCAGTCCCAGCTACCCACTAACTTTTTTGAGAAATGAGGTTGCATCATGTTGCCCAGGCTGATCTCAAACTCCTGGGCTCAAGTGATCCACCCACCTTGGCCTCCCAAAGTGCTGGGATTACAGGTGTGAGCCACCGTGCTGGGCCTCCCTATTTTTCGTACAAGGATATGATCAACTATGTAATCATTTATTGCAGTGGGAAGCAGGAGTTGGCTCCTACAGATTGAGGAGAGCCGTTGTTAAATACTCAGGAATTTTGCCAGCTGGTCATTACTATTAGTAGCTTGAAATTGGCCATTGGTGTTGGTATTCACACCTGAAATCAGCAAATGCTACAAATTAGAAGTTTTGCTTTGTTTGGGGGTTTTCTGGAAAGCCTGTTTACCAGGATCCCAATAGTTCTCATGCTTCAATCTATTCTCCACATGAAGTAATCTTTCTATAGTGCAAATCTGTTGGGTTGTTTTTCTTCCACAACCCCCTTTATCCTTGGGTGTGGTCTAATGTTCTAGCACGAAGTTGTAGCATCAGGAGTGGCTTTTGGCAGGTATTTAACTCTTCTAGAATCTCATTAGTTTTTCTCCATAATTTGATCCTGAAAATTGATATTTTCTCAATGATATACAAAGCCCCTTTTCTCCCCACGCAACCACATTGCCAGATGGTCTTCCCTGCCTCCAGTCTCTCCCTCCTCCTTCTCACCTTCCACAGATACAATACATTGTAGCTTCCTCTAATTCTGAACTTCCATGTCACACTAGCTAACTTATGCCATCACAAGGTCAGCTACATAATCTGCAGGACTTAGTACAAAATAAAAATGCAGGGCCCTCTTTCCAAACAGCAGGGAAAAAATATAAAGCCTTTTCCTTTCTTAAGTAGTCTCTCTCTCCAGTGGTTTTTATTTGCTACTTAATGTCATTCTAAGTACAGAAAAATTAAAAATTTAATTCTTTTCATGAATTTTACCATTCATCTTCATATTGTTTTTTAATATAAGAACACTTATCTCCTATTTTGAATCACTGAAATTACCCAATTTGTATTTTGTAGCTCGTACCTGTATGTATATGTCTTTGGTTCTCTTCAACAGAGTGGAAACGCTTCATGCAACTACCTCAACTGCCTCAACTGGTTTTTTTCTCCAGATATTTATTTATTTTTTTTCCGAGACAGAGTCTCGCTCTGACACCCAGGCTGGAGTGCACAGGTCAGATCTCGGCTCACTGCATTCTCTGCCTCCTGGGTTCAAGCAATTCTCCTGCCTCAGCCTCCCAAGTAGCTGGGACTACAAGTGTGTGCCACCATGCCTGGCTAATTTTTATAGTTTTAGTAGAGACGGGGTTTCATCATGTTGGCCAGGCTGGTCCCAAACGCCTGACCTCAGGTGATCTGCCCACCTCGGCCTCCCAAAGTGCTGGGATTACAGATGTGAGCCACTGCGCCCAGCCATTTTCGTTTTTAACACATGCATGTTCTACCAACACTCCTACCTTTTATTAGTGATGAGTTAAGGAAGAATTGAAATGAGAAAGAATTATGAGTTACTCCTCCCCCGCCCCGCTTTTTCTCTAAGTCATTGTTTTCAGAAAGGATATCCTAGATATTCTTGATCAGTGATGTTTCTTAGAACACCATTGCCTTCTTTCTTCACTGAAAGCAACTTTTGGTTGGAATGGAAAACGTAGTCTCTTACGCTATTGAGAGGTGACAGCCTGCTGGCAGCCCTCGCAGGCTCTTGGCGCCTCCTTGGCCTCAGCGCCCACTCTGGCTGTGCTTGAGGAGCCCTTCAGCCTGCCGCTGCATTGTGGGAGCCCCTCTCTGGGCTGGCCGAGGCCGGAGCTGGCTCCCTCTGCTTGCAAGGAGGTGTGGAGGGAGAGGCACAGGCAGCAACTGGGGCTGTGCACAGTGCTCGTGGTCCAGCGCGACTTCCGGGTGGGCGTGGGATCGGTGCGCCCTGCACTTGGAGCTGACGGCTGCTGTGGACAGCCCTGGGCAGTGAGGGGCTTAGCACCCGGACCAGCAGCTGTGGAGGGTGTGCTTGAATTCTCGCGGGGCCTCAGCTGCCTCCCCACCGGGCAGGGCTCGGGACCTGCAGCCCCCCATGCTCAAGCCTCCCCCGCCTCCCTGCCTCCCCACCTCCTGCCCCCACGCCTCCCCACCTCCCGCCCCCACCTCGCCCCTCCCCCTGCCTCGCCCCCCCCACCTCCCCGCCTCCTCCACCTGCCCCCTCCCTCACCTACCCCCTCCCCCGCCTGCCCCCTCCCCCCACTTCCCCGGCCTCCCCCCTCCCCCCGCCTCCCTGGCCTCCCACCTCCATCCCCCTTCCCCCTCCCCCCTCCATCCCCCTTCCCCCTCCCCCCACCTCCCCAGCCTCCCTTGCCTCCCCCGCCTTCTCCCTCACCCCCTGCTAATTCGTAATTATCCCTCTGGCGGTGGTGTGGGTCCTAGTTTCTCTAAAAGCCTCTCCTGAGCTTCCTCTAGTGGGTTTATTCCTTCTCTGTGGCACTATAGCATTCTCTGTCTTACTCTATCCTTCTATAGTAACCACGTGTATTGTATTAAAATAATCTGTAACCTCATTTAGATTAAGCCTTTCTTATGAACAGGAGCTTTGTCTTATTCACAGTGGTATCTCAACAACCAGTCTACTTCCTTACACATCCTAGATGTTGAATAATTATTCATAAATATATAAATGAGTGAATAGAGAAATTCTTTCATAATAATTTATTTGGAGCTAATGACGTCACAGAAGCTATTGAGTGTGTACTAGACTTTCAATTTTTGATGATCTGTTTCATCCCATGATATCAAACTGCTGTCTGCTATTCCTTGTGAAGTTTTGTGTTGGCCTTTCTCCTGCTTCTAACCTGTTGAGGTCTTGGAATGTAGGTTTTACACTAGGTAGAGTTTCGCATAAAAAAGCTTGAGTGGACACAGCAAAGAACCTAAGTCTCTTCTCTGAGCAAGTACGTAAACTATAGTAGACTGTAACAGGCGATCTATATTGGCTTTTCAGTCAGTTTTGTTTATTTCCTCATTCTCAGCTATGTTTGGAGTATGTGATATATTATCCTGTTCTGAATTGCCGTTTTCAGTTCTACTCTCCATTCTTAGTCCCTTCTGGAAACTTGCAATTATGGGCTGAACCCATCAGCCCCTCTGCTGTGTGATAGAAAGGAGGATGCTGGCATGCCTGGAAACATTCTGGTCGGGACCCTTTTGGGACCAATCCCATGGAAAACACAGCCTTCTTACCTCCTGGTAAGAGACGCAGGAACTCCTCCTATTCCGGTGTCTTTTCCTTCCCTTCTCTTTTAAGCAGCAGGGGTTCTTGTGAGTTTTGAATCTAATTTAAGACAATACAAGCCTCATGTAGGACTATAGGCCCCGTGCCCCATGTCAGTCATTCCTTTCTGTTTTCCACCTTCCCTGCTTTCTCTTACCAATTAGCAGCCATGATTCCCGTCCAGTAGCTCAGTCCCTAAACCAGGCTTCCTGTGCTGTACTCAGGCATGATTAGCTACCTGAACAACCATCCTTGTTAGTGAAGATTACCCAAGTCTTGACCTTCTGGGTCAAAAAATACATCCTGGGTCTGTGTTAAAAAATGCATATTCCCATTGGCTTTTGGAGACATGGTTCTAGTATTTTCCAAATCCTGCCTCTTTGATAGAGAAGTTTAGGGTGTTATTTCTGAACACTTAACTTGGAACCTGATTCTCCAGCCCTCCTATGATTCTTTGAACTACCCCCAATCCTTTTATATAAAAATTCCTGGCTGGGGCCGGGCGTGGTGGCTCATGCCTATAATCCCAGCACTTTGGGAGGCCGAGGCGGGCGGATCACGAGGTCAGGAGATCGAGACCATCTTGGCTAACATGGTGAAACCCCGTCTCTACTAAAAATACAAAAAATCAGCTGAGCGCGGTGGTGGGCGCCCGTAGTCCCAGCTACCCAGGAGGCTGAGGCAGGAGAATGGCATGAACCCGGGAAGCAGAGCTTGCAGTGAACCGAGATAGCGCCACTGCAGTCCGGCCTGGGTGAAAGAGCGAGACTCCGTGTCTTAAAAAAAAAAAAAAAAATTTCCTGGCTGGGCATGGTGGCTCATGCCTGTAATCCCAGCACTTTGGGAGGCCAAGGCAGGTGGATCACCTGAGGTCAGGAGTTCGAGACCAGACTGGCCAACATGGTGAAACCCTGTCTCTACTAAAAATACAAAAATTAGCTGGGTGTACTCGCTGGTGCCTGTAATCCCAGCTCCTGGGGAGGATGGGGCAGGAGAATCGCTTGAACCCGGAAAGTGGAGGTTGCAGTGAGCCACTGCACTCCAGCCTGTTCAAGAAGAGCAAGACTCTATCTAAAAAAAAAAAAAAAAAAAAAAAAAAAAATTCCTTGCCTTTCTTAATCAGTCAGCAATAGAATTTTGTAAGTGATAACCTAGACTACAGAGAAAGATCTTCGGCTTCCTGTTTTTTCTCTATTTCTCTTTGCTTTTTAAGGACTTTACCTCAATTCTTCCTTCTCCTTGCACACAGAGCATCATAAGAAACTACATCCATTGAGAGAACTTCTCAATGGGACCTGTTGCCTCTGCTGACTTCATTTCCTGTTTCGGAGCATGCTCATTCCTTCCCTGTATCAGCACTTGTCTCAGATCAAATTTCTCAATGTGAATTCACCTTTAGATTCCCAGTGCATATCCAGGGTGCCACTCATCTTTCTTTCTTGCTCCACATGCAAGATTCATTCTCGTCTTCTGAATTTTTGGGTCTGAATTCTAGAGTTGTCATAAACAAAGCTAGTTTCTCTACTGGTGTTTTCTTATTCAATAGAGAATATTCAACATATATTTACTGATATATACTATGTACCAGACACTTTTCTCGGGACTGGGATTTCAGCAATGAACAAAGCATACAAATTTTCTGCCCTATTATACCTTATATTTTAGTTAACATGTATGTTAGTTATATATTTAGTTTATATATAATACATACTAATTATATTATATATTTATTATATATAATTTATTGCATATATATTATATATAATTTATTTATATAATTTGTATATGCATTTTGTGAAAAACAAGTAAACATAGTGTGGCAGATGGAGATGAGGGCTGTGGAGAAAAACAAGCAGGAGCGAGGGTCACGGAAGGGTATAGGAATAGATTTGTGTTTTACACAGGGACTGGCAATATGATGTTTGAGCAAAGACATGAAGAAAATGATCATCTGTATGGAGAAAAATATTCCATGTAGAGAGAAGAGTAAAAACAAAAACTCTGAGACAGGAATGTGTGCTTGATGAGATGACAACTTTGCCTCATAAATCATTTAGAATGTTTCTCATTCTGCAAGTGTTTCTAAAACATTATGTGGCAGAATTTCTAACCAAAAAGTATAATCATCCCTTCCTATGGTTTGAATGTGTCTCCCCAAAAGCAAGTATTGGAAACTTAATTTCCTATGCAGCAGTGTTGGGAGGTGGAGCCTAATGGGAGGTGATTAGGCCATGAGGGCTCTGGAGGGGATAATGCCATTCTCGTGGAAGTGGGTTTATTATTATAGGAGTGGGATCCTTATAAAAAGATGAGTTTGGCCCCCTTTTCTCTTTCTCTCTCTTGTCCTTTTTTGCCCTTCTGCAATGGATGACACAGCAAGAACACCCTTACCAGACGCAGCTTCTTGACCTTGGACTTCCTAGACTCCAGAACCATAAGCCAATACATTTCTGTTTATTATAAATTACCTAGTCTGTGGTATTATGTTGTAGCGGCACAAAACAGACTAAGACATTTCTCTTTTACATTCAGTCTAACTAGAGGCAGAACTAATGTGTTCTGCCTGGGTTTTAGAAGCTGTTGTGCTTGGGCTTAGGGAGTTTAAATGCCTCTTTGTTTTCTATGTCACCCTGTCATCATGATACTTGAAGATACATTTCTGGGATTCCAAATTTAGGTAGTCTTAATTTCTTCCCCTAGTGGAGTGGGGTTTGGGCAATTATATATTTAATGAGCCAGGTTTGGAAACCCCTGGGATATTGGGAGGAGGACAGGGTTAGGATTTGGGTATTGATTCTCTTCTAGATGGCCATGATGACTGAGGAAGGCAGTATGGTACTCTGCCAAAAGTCAGAGTGCCAAACATGGACTGCTGGGTTCAGCCATTTATAGCCACCTAGTATGTTTCTGATGCAATCCCAAGGAGGTTGGGCAAATACAAACACACTGCATGTAAACCACATATAAGTTACATTTTGCTGAGATAAACCCAAAACACACATTTTAAGTAAAGGACACTGGTGAACATCAGTCTGGGGCCTATTCAGTGAGTCTTTTTAGTCAGAGTTAGTAGAAAACATATTGAACATGGCAAGGGCACAGACACCAGCCCATCAGTGGTGTCTCCCAGAGGCCTCTTACTGTGCCAGGTGTTAATTCTTCAGTTATTGAATTTTGAGGAGATGAGACAGGGACCAGGGGAAGGGGCTAGGGCAGTGTTCATTTATGAAACAAGGTTATTCTCTCTTTTTAAAATTACTTCAATAAGAAAATCATCGTATTCATTGTACCAAGGATTACACAGGCTGTCTCTGTGAGAGGGCGGGATGCAGCATCTTGAGGACCACACTACTAGACTTGTTTTGAGGATTAAATGTGTAATAATGTATGTAAAGTACTTAGAACAGCCCCTGGAGCAAAGTGAATATAAAATAAATGTTACCTACTTTTGTTATTATTGTTATTAAGTCATTAATTTCTTTGAGCCTTAGTTTTCTCATCCATGAACTGGAGATAAAAATAGTGAAGATATTATAAGAATTAAATGCAACGATGTAGGTGAATACACTTTTATAGTTGTAAAAGGTAATGCAAATGTTAATTGTATTAATCATTATGCAAGGAGGAGAATGGGCAGAGGGGAAGAGACAAGGTCTTCAAGGACTTTAAGGGGAACCAATGTTTCTGGACAGTATGAGTCTAACTTGCACTGAGTGCGCCAGGGGCAGCAGTACGGGGTGCAGGGAGGGTTGGAAATGCCCTACCTCGCTTTTGAATCTACTGAGTGCCATGTGCTAAAATTCAAAAGGATGATTCCTGTACCCTGAGTACAAGGGTATGGGAACTAAATTTTATTTGAAAACTACTCAGAGCCAGGTACTGGGTTAATAATAAGTATAATAATTATTATGGTAATAACAGTATTGAAAAATAGGCTGGGTGCAGTGGGTCATGCCTGTAATCCTAGCACTTTGGGATGCCAAGGTGGAAGGATTGCTTGAGACCAGGAGTTCAAGACCAGCGTGGGCAACATAGTGAGACTGCCTCTACAAAAAATAAAATAGAAAAAAATTAGCTGGGCATGATGGTGAGTGCCTGTAGTCCCAGCTACATGGGAGACTAAGCTGGGAGAATCACTTGAATCTAGGGGGTCAAGGCTGCACTGAGCTATAATTGTGCCACTACACTTCAGTCTGGGAGACAGAGTGAAACCCTGTCTCAGAAAAAGAAAAAAAAAGTAAAAGAAAAAAAGGAAAATGGAGAAAAACTTACAATGAGTGCTTAGTTTGTGGCAGGTGTTTCATCTATGCCATGCATTATAACTCTCTCAAAATCCTTGTGGAGGAAATAGAAAACCCCATTTTGCTGAAGAGGAAACTAAAACTAAAATAGTTCCTTTTCATTTTGTTTTTGTGTTTAGTGCTTCTTACCCTCAGCATACAGCCAGACTGACAAACCCAACCCCAGAAGTTCACAAAACTTTTGTTCTGTCATTTCTTTTGGTTTAAAAAATTTAGAAGTTGTAAACAAGCTGGTTCACCCCAGCTTGCAGTTGGTAGTAACTGCAGTTTTCTCTGCACAATGTTTTCACTTCACCTAAACAGAAGAACTGATGCAAGTTTTTTTAAACTGTTAAAACCTTGATAAATTTATTGGCATTAATAGGAATCATAAGTTAAAAAACTCAAAAGATAGTTTTATATTGAAACATATGCAATATTCTGATATCTCAGAGTAAAAATTCCAACTGTCTTCAAAGACCTTCAAAGAGATCAAGGCTAGAAGCATTGGAAACATGAATTACATTAAGACTGACTGCTAGCTATGAAAATAGCTTGAAATAGCAAGAAAATAGAACCAACATGAACAATCATGTCCAGCAAGGCCAGAATGCTGCCTGCCACTTTTCTTGGGCTTACTGAAAATTTTTAATAAGATAGATCTGGACATTTCTTTCCAATGGTGGGTCTTTGATAAGCAGCCTGGTATCGTGAACAGACAGTATTCATTAACTTTCCATTCAGTCCATTTTAGGAAAACTCACTTTGTTCATTTTTATTTATAAAATAGTTCTTTTAGGATAATACATTGTGAATGAAGTAGATGAATTAGATTTCACACAATATATGCATACTGTCTTTTCTATCTGAAAATGACCTGAGTGTCTCAGCATCAATTGCTCTGTGTTAGCATCTTGGTTGTGATGACAGCTTTTCCGTGATTGAACAGCATTCTCATTTTTTGCCTATGATCTCCATTCATATGCTTGTGAAAGATGCCTGGCTGGCAATGGGGCACATGGTGATGAAAAAAAGGTCAGAGACATAAAAACGTACAGCTGGAAAACATTCTGACATTATCCAGTGTTTCTCAGACTGGAGTAAAATATGGACCTCTTTTAAGGGCAAATTTCTAGGGCCCTTTGTATTGACCTACATTATTTATAATATTTAAATATTTACATATATAAAACCAAAGTTAAGACTAATTATTTAAGGTGACATAATATTTTGCTAAAAATTTATAATATTGAATTTAATACAAAAATATAAAAAATGTTTGGGCTTTATATGTCATTTGAAGATCTGATTCTTTTGATCTTGAACATAGTGGACCATCATCTGAGTCCTTATAATTATTGATATTATCTTGCCTTTAAAAAATAAATTTCTATTAAACCGTTAATCTATTAAATGGACTTATAAAGGTATATTTCAATATTGAAGATTTAAAACGTTTCTCTGTCTCCTAGATTGGGATGCAGTGGCATGATTTTGGTTCGTTGCAACCTCTGCCTCCTGGGCTCAAGCCATCCTCCCACCTCAGCCTCCCTAGTAGCTGAGACTGCAGGGGCATGCCACCATGCCTGGCTAATTTTTTTTGTATTTTTGGTAGAGATGGGGGTCTCACCATGTTGCCCAGGCTGGTCTCGACCTTTTGGGCTCAAGCAATCCACCCTCCTCAGCCTTCCAAAGTGCTGGGATTACAAGCATGAGCCACCACGCCCAGCCTAAAAAGTTTCTTTCAACCAATAAAACAGGTAGGTAATGGGTGTCACATTTATCCTAATGATCTATTTCAGCTGGTGTATATAAGCAGTATGTTGGCTAGCAGAGTGAATATGATTCTGACTGTCACAATATTGTTGTTTTTGTCAGCATGTTCAATGTGCTTTATGATACTTGAGTTCTACCACCTTTATTCTCTATTCAAACACTCTGAACCCTTCATTTAACAGTGCCACTGTGATACCATGTAACTTACCTTGTTATAAATTTAATCATTTATTTATTACATTTATATTTTCCCATTTCTCATTAGCCTGTGAGATGGAGCACATTATTCTGTTTTACTATATTGGATTGAGATAATTAAGTGAGTAAAACATATAGAACAATGCGTGGCACCTAGTAAGCATTCAATAAATATTACTCTTATAATCCTTTGCAGATTCTGAAACCTAAATTTATCTAAAAGATGCAAAGAAGCAGCAATTACAACCTTAGTATAACAGATAGATACAGCATCCCTATTGCCAAACTTTGTTTTGGAATGAGCTGGATCACACATTTAATGGGTACATATGTTTAGGAAATGGAAATTCTTACAGAGATGTTTGTTAAAGTTGCCATCATATTTATTTTGATGTAATGATGTAATGACGTCCCCCTCCCCATTTTTCTTAGATTCTTTGGCGACAGTGTGGGGAACTTGGAGCTTCTGGTAAATAGTAACCCCAATTCTAATTCAATTCTAATTCTGGGATAGGGTCCAGTCAGGTCTGTTTTTATTTTTATCCTTCAAATGAGCCAGGGTCGAGAACTACTGAGTTACATAATATATGCATTCAGCCCATTATTAGCAAAAATGACATAATCTTTCTCCACCTCAGTTTTTTCATATATAACGTGAAGATTGGGTGAAGTATTTTTTAATTAATTTTTTTGGTTCAGGTACCACAAGTTTGGCTAGCAACTGTTCTTCTTCTATGCATAAACATTTCAACAAACTTAACTCTCAAAAATTATACAAGTAATTCAGTTTCATCGTAGAAAAATTAGGAATAAAGATAAGCAGAAAGGGAAAAATAAAAGCCATTTATTGACATTTTATAATCTTTCCATACTTTCAGAGTGGGTATGTTGTATGTGTGTGTTAAACTTATTATTATTATTATGAGTGTTTGAGAGATTTTTTTAACAATATCTGTCTGATATGTTAGCTGAAAAACTGAGCAGAATAACATATATATCAGTAGTTTCTCTTGTTGTTTTTAATGTAAAATAATCATTCTCTGAAGATTCAAGGACATTCAATGCCTATGTAACAGTAGTGTATGTTTTTAATTATTTGGTTTACAACAAATAATTCATAGCTTTATAAACGGTAAACTTCTTTTTACCCTCATTTATCACACTCCGTTTCCTTAAGGATTAAGGTAGCACCTTGATTGTATTCTGCACCTTCGTCATTAGAATTTTCTCTCATCGCATTCCGTTTACTATGTGAGTTTCTAGCTAATGTGTTGCATGTTAGATTTTATTTTCCAATTTTTTATTTTGGAGATAGAGTCTTACTCTGTCGCCCAGGCTGCAGTGCAGAGGTATGATCATAGCTCACTAACCTCAAACTCCTGGGCTTAAAAGATCCTTCTGCCTCAGCCTCCTGAGTAGTTAGAACTAAGGCATGTGCCACGATGCCCAGCTAATTTTTTAATTTTTTTTTTTAGAGATGGGGTCTCACTATGTTGTCCAGGCTGGTCTCAAACTCCTGGCTTCAAGCAATCCTGCTTGTCTTGGCCTCCTAAAGTGCTGGGATTGCAGGTGTGAGCCACTGCACCTGGCCCTGATGTGCTTTTTAAACTATGTGGGTGAGAATGTTTACTCTGAATTTTGGGGTTAAATCTGTAATCAAGGAACTATGCATGAGGCAAGATGGGTGCAACTTTGAGAAATTTAGTTTAATTCCACTTTTTGAAAAAAAGTATTGTATACCTTTCATAATGGCTTGAGGCATGAAACTTTTCAAGGGAATTCTCAATTGTATCTTTATTCACAAAACCCACTAGAGTGAAACTATAAACATTATCTCTTACAATATTTTCTTCTGCTTCTTCTTCTGTGTTTGATCTCTATCTAGTATGCAATCTGACATGAAGACACTTTCTACCAAACCTGGAATATTTGGATTGCATTATTTCCCTGCTACTGCTCTTTTTTATATGTAGATCAATTTTGAAAACTGGGTTTTAAGGGGCTGATAGTTCTTTGATAAAAATATTATATATTAGTGCTGTCTGTCATAGATGACACATTTTTTCTCTCTCACTGCCTAACTAGAAACTTGCAAACATTATTTAAGTTGGAGATAGGGCTCTGGACTAGAATTTGTGTTTTTTCACTTTACCATTTGGCACAGTTATCAGTTGAGAGCTTGGAGGTACCATTGTAAAATATAATAGTTTATTAGTTTAAGGAAGACCATGGGCCTTCCTGGCTCCTGACATTCTGTTAGCATGTTAATTCAATGAGGTTGCTAGAAAGTGTTAGAATATGAAATTCATAACTACTTACACAATAACCACCTAGTGAGAAAAAATGAGTGTTTAATATGAGATGAAGATGTATTTTCTTACTTGCTAATTGACCATTTAAAAATGTATACAAAGAACTAAAATTATAGTTAATAATGCAAGTGTAAATATAGGTCCAACTTTAATAAACGTATCACTTCCTTTTTCAGATGCTGCCCACAAGTCTGGGCTATTTATAGTTTTAAACCTTCTCTCATACTATTCACATCACCAAAGCTTCTCTTGTTGAGGTCACCAGTGACCTTTATGTTGCTAATCCCCTGGTCAATTCTAAGTTTTCATCATCTTATCAGCAGTATTTGGCAGAACTGATCATTCCTTCATCCTGGAAACACTTTCTTCATTTGGCTTCCGGAACCCCACTAGACACTTTTTCTCTGTTTTCTTTTGCTGGCTGCTCTTGTCTTCCCAATCTTTTAAGTTTGGTTATTTCCCAGGGTAAAATCTTTGTTATTTTTACTCACTTCATTGACAATTTTACACAGTTATATACTTCCAAATATCATTCATATTCTAACAACACCTAAATTTATCTCTCTAGTGTGGACCTCCCTTCTCAATACCAATCAGGTATATAACCAAACATCCTCTCATCATAGCTATTTGTAAGTCTAGTAGAAGTCCAAAATCAAACTGCCCCCTCTCTGATCTTGTTCCTCTCGTGGTTTTCTCTGTTTCAGTTAATGGAATTCAGTCCTTCTAGTTGCTCAGGCAAAAATCCTTAGGGTTATTCTTGACCTCTTTTTTCTTCACACACCCCACATCTAATCCCTCACTAAACCTCATTGGCTCTACTGTCTTGAAAAATATGTTCTTTATTGACCACTTTTCACTACTAGTCCCCTGGACCATATGACTATTATCTCTTGTCTAGATTATTGCAATAGTTTCCTAACTCATCTTGTCTCCCTACACTGTACTCTTAACACAGCAATTAGACTGATCATTCTGTTAAACATTAAGTCAGATCATGGTTCTCTTTCTAAGAACTGTCCAATGGCTTCCCCATTTCCCTTAGAGTGAAGTTGAAGTCCTTATATTATGCAGCAAGGCCCTATTTGATCTGATTCCCATAATCCCTAAAACCTCATCTCTCACTATTCTAACTGTTCTGACATCCCCTGATGCTGCCCCTCTATTCCATGTCAATCACGCTTCACATTTCTTCTTCTTGTTTCTGAATAGGTTGGGCATGATCCCACCTCAGTGCCTTCTTACTTGTTGTTCCTCTGCCTGGATTGCTCTTCGTTAGCCATCTATATGGCTCTCTCCATTATCTCTTTCAAGTCTTTTCTCTAACACTACATTCTCCTTCAGGCCTTCCAAGATTATGCTATTTAACATTTTAATGCACACTTCAGTCAATGCTCAAGGCTGTAGCATTCCATCCTATTTCTATGCTTTGGTTTTCTCTATTCCATTTATCACTTTCTAACATAGTATGTAATTTACTCATTTATTTTGTCTAGCATCTGTCTCCCCATACTAGAACATAAACTCTATAAAAGCAGAGATTTTTTCCTTCAGTGCCTCAAACTATGCAGAGGCACTGTGTAGACTCTTAGTAAATGTTTGGTAAATGACTAAATTATTATGGTAAGGTAAGTGCTGATAATGCTCTAAAAATTAAAAAATACTTAATATTTTAGAAAAATTCATTTTTTTCAAGATATCACCTAGAATTGGGGATGTCATAGAGGAGGGGGAGAGAAAGGAAAAACCTTTAAAAGTATTTTAAAGGTTTTATTTTATTGGCAGAGGTTAGAGATTAGGGAGTTAAATAAGATGCAAACGAATGGAAATTAATATTTTCTTATTGAATTGAAGGACAATATTATAAAATGTCAATTCTCACAAAACTAATACATGAATTTAATACAATTCTGTATTAGTCAATTTTCACACTGTTATAAAGAACTTCCCTGAGACTGAGTAATTCATAAAGAGGTTTAATTGACTCACAGTTCTGCATGGCTAGGGAGGTCTCAGGAAACTTGCAATCATGGCAGAAAGGGAAGCAGGCACCTTCTTCACATGGCAACAGGAGAGAGAAGTGCAAAGGAGAAACTTCCAAACACTTATAAAATCATCAGATCTCATGAGAACTCACTATCATGAGAACAGCTCTGGGGAAACTGCCCCAATGGTCCAATTGCCTCCCTCCATGAGCAGATAAAATTTAGGTTTCTTTAGTTAGTGAAGTTATAAGCTATGATTATTAAAAATAATAGCATATTAAAAATTATCCCGGAAAATGTTCTGTAGATAGGATTTTTGTCCCATTAGAATAAGCTTGCTAGAATGCCAAGTCCAGGATTGGCAAAAATTCCGCCTCACTGCAATTTCTTTCAAGTCCCTGTTTTCTTTTTGTGTTTCACATTACGTTAGCTTTAAAACCAGGAGAATTAAGTTATTCTGAGCAGTTACCAGGTGAGTACAGATGGTTTTGTATGGTTGCGGGGTGGAAAGCTCTGTGGCACAAATTTATAGTCATAAGCTGGGTATGCCAAAAGAGTGGAGGATATCCACTTCTTTATGTGAGCTCTGTTTCACCAACCTGTTTTTCTTTTCTCCCACTCACTCATCTACAGAAAAGCAGCTGAGTGAACTCTTATGTATCATGATCAATAATCTCTCACTTGCTCCTAGAAACAACATATTGTTTCTCCTGTTTGTTCCTGGGTAGTTTTCGTATGCAAAAACCCAGATGACATATGGTTCCATTGATTAAGAGTGTCAAAGCTTAGTGACTAAGGGCACAGAGGAAAATATCTCTAGGGATCATATCTAATATATTGCATGGGTTTATTTGTGGTGCCAGTCAACTGTTCCTGGTTTCTCTTTATGGACCAAATAAACTAGCTAAATATGACTTACAGCTACAAAGTTAAGGGTCTTCTAGTTTGGTCTGTTCATCTTGAGAATGTGAATTCTGTTGTTATTTTATGAAACTTCTGGGTCTCACAAAATCCAAATAAATAGCTGGCTTATAGTCAGAAATCTACCACATCTAACCGGCCTGTCTACCAGACATGTGCATTTTAAAGGTGGCTTTTCTTACTTGAGATCATTTTGGCATCACATGAGCAGTTTCTGAAGCTCTGGTGGAAATGCATTCTTCAGAGAAGATGTCCAGTATCTCACCTAAGACTCCACTGAGACTACCAAAGCTCTTTTATCTTTCAATTTCCTCCAAGCATAAAAATGGCAAAAGATTTAATTCTGAAAATGCTACAAGGATTTTCTCTAGCATTATTTGTTTGAGATTGATCTCTACTTAAGTTGTCAGTTTTTGCATCCTCATTGGCTGATGAGAAAAATATTTCAGTATAAGTTTTGATATAAAGGTGGATTTCATCTGTTTGAAATTTTTGGAGAAATGTATTTAAATGTCCTTAAAGTTAAGCAAAACTGTGACCAAATATGCAAAATTAAAAAATATTATATTGTTTGATAGGAGACAAAAAATAAATGCCATAATAATTATACTGTAATATCATTAAAATATAATTTTCATCAGTGAAATAAATGAATGATTTATTTTGCGTGTGTTACACTTAGTTTTATGGTTCCTCCTTGGTTCAATTTTGGAACCTCTTATGCAAGAACTAGAGATATTTGGGGACTTGAGTTCATGATTAACCCAAATAACTGTCCAACATATTTCTGTTGAGTTGGATTGAGATTTGAATACTCTTTTTGTGGCTATGGCATGCTGCATGTTTGGTGTATTTTTTTTTTTTAATCTACAGAACTCTCCACCCCAAATCAACAGAATATACATTTTTTTCAGCACCACACACCACACCTATTCCAAAATTGACCACATAGTTGGAAGTAAAGCTTTCCTCAGCAAATGTAAAAGAACAGAAATTATAACAAACTGTCTCTCAGACCACAGTGCAATCAAACTAGAACTCAAGATTAAGAAACTCACTCAAAACTGCTCAACTACATGGAAACTGAACAACCTGCTCCTGAATGACTACTGGGTACATAACGAAATGAAGGCACAAATAAAGATGTTCTTTGAAACCAATGAGAACAAAGACACAACATACCAGAATCTCTGGGACACATTCAAAGCAGTGTGTAGAGGAAAATTTATAGCATTAAATGCCCACGAGAGAAAGCAGGAAAGACCCAAAATTGACACCCTAACATCACAATTAAAAGAACTAGAAAAGCAAGAGCAAACACATTCAAAAGCTAGCAGAAGGCAAGAAATAACGAAAATCAGAGCAGAACTGAAGGAAATAGAGACACAAAAAACCCTTCAAAAAATTAATGAATGCAGGAGTTGGTTTTTTAAAAGGATCAACAAAATTGATAGACCGCTAGCAAGACTAATAAAGAAGAAAAGAGAGAAGAATCAAATAGACGCAATAAAAAATGATAAAGGGGATATCACCACTGATCCCACAGAAATACAAACTACCATCAGAGAATACTACAAACACCTCTACGCAAATAAACTAGAAAATCTAGAAGAAATGGATAAATTCCTTGACACATACACCCTCCCAATACTAAGCCAGGAAGAAGTTGAATCTCTGAATAGACCAATAACAGGCTCTGAAATTGTGGCAATAATCAATAGCTTACCAACCAAGAAGAGTCCAGGACCAGATGGATTCACAGCTGAATTCTACCAGAGGTACAAGGAGGAACTGGTACCATTCCTTCTGAAACTATTCCAATCAATAGGAAAAGAGGGAATCCTCTCTAACTCATTTTATGAGGCCAGCATCATCCTGATACCAAAGCTGGGCAGAGACACAACCAAAAAAGAGAATTTTAGACCAATATCCTTGATGAACATTGATGTTTGGTGTATTTAAAAAACCAAAGAAAACTTCTTGTTCTGTTTGGAAATCTTTCATTGTTTCACTGGATTTCAAGTAAATTTGGAAGTAGGAGATGCTGGACTTTGGTGCCTGTATTGCAGCCATGTGAAATACATTATAGAGCTAGAACAGCAGAAAACTAGTAAAACCCAGCTGGTAAAAACTAATTACATTCCCATGCTCCCATTTTATGAGACAATCTCTTATATTTTGGAATTGATTTCCGGATTGACATCCCATAATCCTCCTGTACTTAGAAAAAATTTAAGCTCTATAAATGACCAATTTAAAGAAGGGATCCTAGTAATTAAAGTCAAGAGACTAGGGGAATGATAGGCTATTATTTGGATTCACATGGCATGTCTTTTAGCTTTTATTGAATAAGAAACCACCCCAAAATGTAGTAGTTTTAAACAACAGCCATTTATTTAGCTCACAATTCTTTACATCAGCAGTTTGGACTGAGATGCATGCTGGGTGATTCTTCTGGTTTCAGCTGGCACCTGTCAGCTCTGCTTCCAGGGGTTGGTTAGCTCTAAGTTTGGGTGGCAGGGCTGACCACATGTCTTTCATATCCTTTAGGCTAGTTGGGCTTCTTCACATAGTAGTGCTGGTGGCAGGGGTCCTAACAATAGCAAGAAGGGACGTCCCAATACAAATGTACTTTTGAAGTCTCTGCCTGCATTGTGTTTGCTAGCATCCCATTGGTTAAAATATGTCACATGACCAAGCTGAGAGTCAAGTTTGAAGGCATTGAAACTTACATGACGAGGAGGATGATGGATACAGGGAGAGGAAGCAAGTGTGACTATTTTTCCAGCTTACTGCATATGGTTTATTAAGACCAACTATTGAATTAAGTGGGGGAATCCTGGTCGTATAATTTTGACACAACCCAAAAGATGTTACTGTTTTTTTTAAATATTAGAGATGTTTCAAAGATAAGCTTAGTGGCAAATAACAGGTATGTTCAGCTAAAATTAACACATTATATAAAAACTTTTGGTAATGCTATTTGGATCATCAGGCTTTATGGAGTTCAGAGGGAATCATGAGCCCTCTGTGCTTAAAGTTTCTGTGGTCCACTGAGAACCTTTGCTTAGATTCTAACATGGTTACCTTAGAAAATTCAGTGAAATCCACCCAATCCTTATGTGTCTATAGTTTTAGTAAAATTATGTATTTTTAGCTAATATGTGTTAATATGTATATAATTATATCATGGATGACTTTTAGTGGAATGGTAGTTGTAAAGGCAAGTTGGAATAAGATACTGCATTCTAAAAGGTTGAGAACTGTTGATTCACAGAGCTGAAAGAGGCAATTTTTCGTCACTGCCTAATATTAGAGTGAGGACAGAAGTGATAGGATTCATCTGTAAAAAAAATATGATCACCCCACCTCCCTATCCTACTCAGTCTGTTCTGCTAAAGCTTAGCTTTGGTATTTCAGAAAATTCAAGACACAATAATATTTAGTTTTAAGAAAATCACCTAATTTTGTTCTTGTCTAAATAATTAGCACCCCTGTATATAAACTAAAGTCAAATTGCTTTCCTACTTAATATTTCAAGTAAGAACTTTCTGTTCTATGTTAAAACTTTTCTAAGGACTCTCTCTTAGACTACTGCTTAGTGATTCTTTCTATGTCTTTTAAGGAAATTGCTAATTTTCAGACTCCTTTTATGCTTCTTTCTTGTGATAGATGCAGGATATTTTCTTGACTCCTTTGTGGGACTCAGGACAGGGATGCCTCATTTACTCAGCCCACCCCTGTCTACTCCTAGTGGGAGGGAGTGTGTGAGCAAATCAGTGCAGGAACTTTAGTGAGCGAGTGCGGGAACCAGCCAACCACTTTTGGGTGGCAGCAGGTGCAAACTCTGTGCAGGCCCCATGGCAGCATCCAGGTGGGGGTGCCTGTGATCCCTGAAGCCCCAGAGCGCATGTTACAGTGCTGTTTCAGCTCTGCCATTCATGGACAGCTTAAGTGTTAACAGCTCAGTGGGCCCTTTGCCTTGTCACCTGGGGCAGTTGCCCTCCACCAGTTAGGGTAAAGGGCCAGTGTGACAACCTCTTTTTTTTTTTTTTTGGGTATCCACACTCATGGCTCCTGGGTTCTTGTCTATTGTCCAAGAAAAATGAGGTCACACAAACGAGTTGAAGGATGGTAAATGTGGAGGATTTTATTGAGTGCTGAAAGTGGCTCTCAATGGGAAAGGGAGCTGGAAAGGGGATGGGATGGGCAGGTAACCTTCCTCTCAAGTCTGGCTGTCTCCAGCCAGACTCTTCTCCAAAGTCAAGCCATGAAGCCATTCCTCTGAAGTCAAATCACTTCTTTCCAATGTCCAGCTGCTTCACCCCTTCTCTCTGACTGAGTCTGGGGTCTTTATAGGCACAGGATAGGGGGCAGGGTGGGCCATGAGTACTTTAGGAAAAGGAAACATTTGAGCAAGAAAATAGGCATAGAAGTTCTCACTTTGGGCTGTGGATTTTAGGCTTTTTGGTTTGAAGGTGGGGTTTTGTCAGGGACCTACCCCTGTCTGCCTAAAATTTCTCTGCCTCCTGTTTTTATCACTATCACGTACTTGTTGTTCCAGAATTGACTGTGATGTCAGGCTTAAATAATTTTCCAGATGCAGACCAGCTTCAGTAATTAATATTATTTGAGAAGGTTGATTTGAAGGAGAACATTATTTGGGAAGGTTGATTTGAATTGAATTCAAGTCACTTTGATGAGAAAAATATTTGTTGAATTACGGTTCCACAAAGTGTTGAGCTCTTTTGATGTTTAAAAGTCAATAGTACCTCCGTTGTAGGAATTTATACTTCATTTTAAGACCTGCTGATGAAAAAGTACTAGAAATAAGAGCTGTACTGCATAGCTAGAGTGGGTAGCATGGATCTTGAAATGAAAGAAGAGTTAATTCCACAAAAATGGCTAAGAAATAGGAGTTCTTCAAGGAGGTGGGACTTGAGGTAAAACAGGAAGTGGGAACTCTTGAAATGGAAGTCACTAAGGAATTGAGACTCTAAATCATAGATAGAGTCCTAAGCACGGAAGAGTCTCTAATTTCTAGATTCTGCTTTGTTAAAATTCATTCCAAAGTGCAAGGTCCTGAGGTACCAAGAACAAAAGGAGCAATCCAGGAATCAAACTTTCATGGGATGCCCAGAACCAAAAGAAGAGTGACCAGGGTGTCATACTGGGGAGTAATGGGAACCAGTACCAAGTTCTTAAATAAAGATGGATTAAGGAGGGCCTTGGCTATCCAAATGAAGATCTTGTTTTTTTTTTTTTTAAACATTTATTTATTTATTTTTATTGACATGTAACAATTGTATATATTTATGGGGTACATGGAGACATTTTGATACAATGTATAATGATGAAATCAAGATAATTAGCATATCCATTTCAAACATTTATCAGTTTTTGTGTTAGAAACATTCAATATCCTCTCTTCTAGATCTTAGAACATACATATTATTGTTAAGTTATCCTACAGTGCTATGGAAAACTAAAACTTATTGCTCCTATCTAGCTGTAATTTTGTATCCTTTAACAAATCTTTTCTTATCCCTCCCTACCCCCTACCCTTCCCAACCTCTAGTGGCCTCTGTTCTACTCTTTATTTCTATAAAGAGACTTGGGTTTGACTTGTGCACATCAGGGACCCAAAAATGTTAAAAAAGAATTTTTTTTTTTTTTTAAAGATTTGGGGACTGAACACTATTTGTTTAGTTATTTGGTTAAGGATGAATGGTGCCTGAAAGAAGAGCCTGCCAACCTGCTCTTATGGCCAGATCAGAATAATTGGAAACCAGCTCATTACTTATATACCAGTGGTGGCAGCTGATTTATTTTTTTCTTCCTTCCTTCCTTCCTTTCTTTCTTTCTTCCCTTTCTTTCTTTCTTTCTTTCTTTCTTTCTTTCTTTCTTTCTTTCTTTCTTTCTTTCTTTCTTTCTTTCTTTCTTTCTTTCTTTTCTTTCCTTTCTTTCTTTCTTTCTTTCTTTCTTTTCTTTCCTTTCTTTCTTTCTTTCTTTCTTTCTTTCTTTCTTTCTTTCTTTCTTTCTTTCTTTCTTTCTTTCTTTCGCTTTCTTTCTTTCTTTCTTTCTTTCTTTCTTTCTTTCTTTCTTTCACTTTCTTTCTTTCTTTCTTTCGCTTTCTTTCCTTCTTTCTTTCTTTCTTTCTCTTTCTTTCTTTCTTTCTTTCTTTCTTTCTTTCTTTCTTTCTTTCTTCCTTTTTTCTTTTTTTTTTGAGACAGAGTCTCGCTCTTGTTGCCCAGGCTGTAGTGCAATCGTGCAATCTCGGCTCACTGCCATCCCTGCCTTCTGGATTCAAGCGATTCTCCTGCCTCAGCTTCCCGAGTAGCTGGGTTTACAGGTGCCTGCCACCATGCTCAGCTAATTTTTTTTTTTTTGTATTTTTAATAGAGATGAGGTTTCACCATGTTGGCCAGGTTGGTCTTGAACTCCTGACCTCAAGTAATCTGACCACCTCAGCCTCCGAAAGTGCTGGGATTACAGACATGAGCCACCATACCTAGCCAAAATTTATTTCCTTTTGGTACTCGAATTCTGCTGCACTCATGGTAATGCTTGCAATTATTCCTTTTGGGTATATGGTACAGGTGGAAGGTTCAGATTCTCCATTTGGGATAACACCAATATCAAATTAATGGCATCTGAATAAATGATACATTATTTTGAAGAAAGGTGTCTTAGAACTCAGAGAACTTAGAAGAACTTAGAGCTAGAGAAGAGAATTAAACTATGTATTTTATTCTGGCCATTCTTACACTAATCAGGGTTCTGTTATTCTATAAAAGTTAGTATTATGGACTAAAATATAATCCTTTCAAATCATATGTCAAAGCCCTAAGCCCCAATGTGACTGCATTTAGGAGATGGGGATTTTAGGGAGGTAATTAAGGTTAAATGAGGTTATAAGCATGAGGCTCTAATCCAATTGGAGTGATGTCCTTATAAGAAGGGAAGGAGACACCAGAAAGCTCTCTCCCCCTCCACCCAAGCACAAAGGAAAGGTTGTGTGAGGACTTGGGAGGTGGCCATCTACAAGCCAGAAAGAGAGACCTCACCAGAAACAGAATTTGCCACTACCTTGATCTTGAACTTCTAGCCTCCAGAACTATGAGAAAATAAATTTCTGTAGTTTAATCCAGGCTGTCTGTGGTATTTTGCAATGGCAACCTGAGCATGCTCATTCAGATAGTAACCTTCAAAATGAAAGACATTAGGTCATTTGGGCTGTGGCTTAGAGCTGCCTAATTTGCCTTGTTGTCTATAACTAAGTTCTACACATGGGAAGTATCTAGGGTTTTCTAATAAAATTGCTAAGAAAATTACTTCAGAATTTCTGATAAAATTTTAATAATAACTTTAAAATTTATAATAAAATTACTTTTAAAAGTGTGAGGTCTCAGATCTTGACTTTTGTCATCATGGTGTACATGCCGTTCTCAAATTTTAGGGAAGAGTTTCTTGGCAATACTTTGGCAAGGACTATTATAAATTGTGGTAATGGATGAGAAATTTGGGAGACAATTTCCTAAGGAAATCTACACTCTTGTGCTGATAAGAGTAGTCGTGTTTCTTAATACAGAGCATTGATTCTGAACTCTAATTGAAGTTTGTGAGTGACCAAACTCTTCACAATAGCAGGGACTGACACATGTATTTGTGTAGTGAGTAGATTGTCATTTGGTTGCTGAGCATTATTTAACGCTATGCCAACAAGCTGTTTCTCCTGAATAATTCTGTGTTGCAATGTGTATTTATATAATAGTTGGTTTCCAGGCAGAATCAATATGATTTTGACTTAGGTTTTCTAGGACTCTTTTAGGTTTTGCATTCTCTTAAATATCAATTAGTGTGACTCTAAAATTAAAGCTGGTCTGCCAGACACTATTTTTTGCCACAGGATGTGCAATAATAACAATAATATTCCCTTCCTTCCTCCCTCCCTTTCTTCCAAAATGCTACCTGTTTCTAACCTTGTTGTCATAGAAAAAAATCTATCAATTCAAACAGAACCCATTAAGATGTTTTGTTTTCAAGTTAAAAATATCTTTTAGTAGGATAGTTGCTGTAGTTTCAACATCAGTTCTGGTCATTGCTAGCAGAAGCAATTCTGCATTGGCTGGTAGGCTTGTAATCTGGAATTGGTGCTCTCTGTGTGGCTCATGCCCAAATGCTGTTTCTTTCTCTCATGGAGCATTTTATGGACTTTTAAGAAACAGCAGCTTCCTTTCCCTTACCAAAGCCTTCAACATTTCCCTGAAGTTGGTGATGCATTCCCTGGCTAATGGCTTCTGATGTCCCTTCTAGTCTACACTATGCAGTCTCTTTCTGCTGGGCTCACCATATCTCTCCAGGTAGTCCTCTGGGGTAAGGGCCCTTAGAGGTCACTCAAGCCTGACTACCTGCTGCCATACTCACCCCAGGCCTTTGGAAGCATTCTTCCTCTAATGGGTGCAAGTGCAGCTTTCTCACATCCCAGGTTTATCTCCTGGCTCCTAAAGCCATTCCAGGCAGCTTCTTATTTTAAGAATTTCTAGATAAAAGGTAGGCCCCAGTACCTACTCTCCAATTCTGGAGGATGCAGGTTAAACTTTCTCTCATGGCTGTGCCAGGATAGAGTAACATAAGCCTGCAGCTCAGTACATGTTCAGTTGGGGGTTCTCTTCCTCATTGTTCACCTTTTATCCTCCTAGAAAACACCACCTTTCTCTCTGAGCATTCCTCTGAAAGTCCTGTCCTTGAGCTAGTGGTAGGGGAAGGCATTTATCTAATCAGAGTGGAGTATGGGGTTGGAATGCCTGACACTCTGACAATTCTGTTTGAAGGACTCACCAATAACTTTAAGTCATTTCTTAGCTTTCTCTCCTATATCCTGGTGATGTGCGAAGGCTTGTATTGTAATCTTGATTTTTTGGATGCTTTTTAGCCAGTCCTGTATTTGGCGCCTCTCTAAAATGTAGAGATACCTGTTATCTGTTAGTTTCTGCTGAAACTAGATTAGATTAGGAAATGTACCATTTAATATTCAATTGTAAGAAGAATAATTGGAATTGCGAAGAGGAAATAAATCTCATAGAATTAATAAAAATGAAATGTAAATATGTCATCAATAACTTACAATCAAGGTAGTAAAGCATAACAGGACAATATGTTTTATAATTGTAAGCATTGCAATGTGAGATACTGCAGACAGTTAAGCACAGATAATAAACACACCGAATGCTATCTTAGGCATCTATTTTATTATATGAGCTCTTTATAGGGTATGCATATGAAATGACAAACTACAGGAAACATATTAGAGAGTATAACTTAGCAAAGTGTTCACATCAATAGTACAGCATTTAGGGGGCAGTTCCAAGATGGCCGAATAGGAACAGCTCCAGTCTACAGCTCCCAGCGTGAGCAACGCAGAAGATGGGTGATTTCTGCATTTCCAACTGAGGTACCGGGTTCATCTCACTGGGGCTTGTCAGACAGTGGGGGCAGAACAGTGGGTGCAGCCCATTGAGTGTGACCCGAAGCAGGGTGAGGCATTGCCTCACCTGGGAAGTGCAAGGGGTCAGGGAATTCCCTTTCCTAGCCAAGGGAAGCAGTGACAGATGGCACCTGGAAAATCGGGTCACTCCCACCCTAATACTGCCCTTTTCCAATGGTGTTAGTAAACGGCATACCAGGAGATTATATCCCATGCCTGACTCGGGGGGTCCCACACCCATGGAGCCTCGCTCATTGCTAGCACAGCAGTCTGAGATCGAACTGCAAGGCTGCAGTGAGGCTGGGGGAGGGGTGCCCGCCATTGCTGAGGCTTGAGTAGGTAAACAAAGCAACTGGGAAGCTCGAACTGAGTGGAGCCCACTGCAGCTCAAGGAGGCCTGCATGCCTTTGTAGACTCCACCTCTGGGGACAGGGCATAGCTGAACAAAAGGTAGCAGAAACCTCTGCAGACTTAAATGTCCCTGTCTGACAGCTTTGAAGAGAGTAGTGGTTCTCCCAGCAGGATGTTTGAGATCTGAGAATGGACAGACTGCCTCCTCAAGTGGGTCCCTGACCCCTGAATACCTTAACTGGGAGGCACCCCCCAGTAGGGGAAGACTGACACCTCACATGGCTGGGTACCCCTCTGAGACGAAGCTTCCAGAGGAACGATCAGGCAGCAATATTTGCTGTTCAGCAATATTTGCTGTTCTGCAGCCTCTGCTGCTGATATCCAGGCAAACAGGGTCTGGAGTGGACCTCCAGCAAACTCCAACAGACTTGCAGCTGAGGGTCCTGACTTTTAGAAGGAAAACTAACAAACCGAAAGGATATCCACACCAAAACCCCATCTGTACATCACCATCATCAAAGACCAAAGGTAGATAAAACCACAAAGATGGGAAAAAACAGAGCAGAAAAGCTGAAAATTCTAAAAATCAGAGCACCTGTCCCTCTCCAAAGGAACACAGCTCCTCACCAGCAAAGGAACAAAGCTGGATGGAGAAAGACTTTGACGAGTTGAGAGAAGAAGGCTTCAGATGATCAAACTACTCCGAGCTAATGGAGGAAGTTCGAACCCAATGCAAAGAAGCTAACAACCTTGAAAAAAGATTAGATGAATGGCTAACTAGAATAACCAGTGTAGAGAAGTCCTTAAATGACCTGATGGAGCTGAAAACCATGGCACGAGAACTACGTGACAAATGCACAAGCTTCAGTAGCCGATTTGATCAAGTGGAAGAAAGGGTATCAGTGATTGAAGATCAAATGAATGAAATGAAGCAAGAAGAGAAGTTTAGAGAAAAAAGAGTAAAAAGAAACAAACAAAGCCTCCAAGAAATATGGAACTATGTGAAAAGACCAAATCTACATCTGATTGGTGTAACTGAAAGTGACGGGGAGAATGGAACCAAGTTGGAAAACACTCTGCAGGATATTATCCAGGAGAACTTCCCCAACCCAGCAAGGCAGGCCAATATTCAAATTCAGGAAATACAGAAAATGCCACAATGATACTCCTCAAGAAGAGCAACTCCAAGACACATAATTGTCAGATTCACCAATGTTGAAATGAAGGAAAAAATGTTAAGGGCAGCCAGAGAGAAAGGTTGGGTTACCCACAAAGGGAAGCCCATCAGACTAACAGCTGATCTCTTGGCAGAAACTCTACAAGCCAGAAGAGAGTGGGGGCCAATATTTAACATTCTGAAAGAAAAGAATTTTCAACCCAGTATTTCATATCCAGCAGAACTAAGCTTCATAAGTGAAGGAGAAATAAAATCCTTTACAGACAAGCAAATGCTGAGAGATTTTGTCACCACCAGGCCTTCCCTACAAGAGCTCCTGAAGGAAGCACTAAACATGGAAAGGAACAACTAGTACCAGCCACTGCAAAAACATCCCAAATTGTAAAGACCATCAAGGCTAGGAAGAAACTGCATCAACTAATGGGCAAAATAACCAGCTAACATCATAATGACAGGATCAAATTCACACATAACAATATTAACTTTAAATGTAAATGGGCTAAATGCTCCAATTAAAAGACACAGAGTGGCAAATTGGATAAAGAGTCAAGACCCATCAGTGTGCTGTATTCAGGAGATCCATCTCACATGCAGAGACACACATAGGTTCAAAATAAAGGGATGGATGAAGATCTATCAAGCAAATGGAAAACAAAAAAAGGCAGGGGTTGCAATCCTAGTCTCTGATAAAACAGACTTTAAAACAACAAAGATCAAAAGAGACAAAGAAAGCCATTACATAATGGTAAAGGGATCAATTCAACAAGAAGAGCTAACTATCTTAAATATATATGCACCCAATACAGGAGCACCCAGATTCATAAAGCAAGTCCTTAGAGATCTACAAAGAGACTTAGACTCCCACACAATAATAATGGGAGACTTTAACACCCCACTGTCAACATTAGACAGATCAATAAGACAGAAAGTTAACAAGGATATCCAGGAATTGAACTCAGCTCTGCACCAAGCAGACCTAATAGATATCTCCACCCCAAATCAACAGAATATACATTCTTCTCAGCACCACATCACACTTATTCCAAAATTGACCACATAGTTGTAAGTAAAGCACTTCTCAGCAAATGTAAAAGAACAGAAATTATAACAAACTGTCTCTCAGACCACAGTGCATTCAAACTAGAACTCAGGATTAAGAAACTCACTCAAAGCTACTCAACTATATGGAAACTGAACAACCTGCTCCTGAATGACTACTGGGTACATAACGAAATGAAGGCACAAATAAAGATGTTCTTTGAAACCAACAAGAACAAAGACACAACATACCAGAATCTCTGGGACACATTTAAAGCAGTGTGTGGAGGGAAATTCATAGCACTAAATGCCCACAAGAGAAAGCAGGAAAGATCTAAAATTGACATCCTAACATCACAATTAAAAGAACTAGAGAAGCAAGAGCAAATACATTCAAAAGCTAGCAGCAGGCAAGAAATAACTAAGATCATAGCAGAACTGAAGGAGACAGAGACACAAGAAACCCTTCAAAAAATCAATTAATCCAGAAGCCGGTTTTTTGAAAAGATCAGCAAAATTGATAGACCGCTACCAAGACTAATAAAGAAGAAAAGAGAGAAGAATCAAATAGACGCAATAAAAAATGATAAAGGGGATATCATCACCAATCCCACAGAAATACAAACTACCATCAGAGAATACTATAAACACCACTACACGAATAAACTAGAAAATCTAGAAGAAATGGATAAATTCCTGGACACATACACCCTCCCAAGACTAAACTAGAAAGAAGTTGAATCCCTGAATAGACCAATAACAGGCTCTGAAATTGAGGCAATAATTAATAGCCTACCAACCAAAAAAAGTCCAGGAGCAGACGGATTCACAGCTGAATTCTACCAGAGGTACAAGGAGGAGCTGGTACCATTCCTTCTGAAACTATTCCACTCCATAGAAAAAGAGGGATTCCTCCCTAACTAATTTTATGAGGCCAGCATCATCCTGATACCAAAGTCTGGCAGAGACACAACAAAAAAAGAGAATTTTAGACCAATATTGCTGATGAACATCAGTGCAAAAATCCACCGAATCCAGCAGCACATCAAAAAGCTTATCCACCATGATCAAGTGGGCTTCATCTCTGGGATGAACATACTGGTTTGCGTATGCTGGTTCAACATACGCAAATCAATAAACGTAATCCATCATATAAACAGAACCAACGACAAAAGCCACATGATTATCTCAATAGGTGCAGAAAAGGCCTTTGACAAAATTCAACATCCTTTCATGCTAAAAACCCTCAATAAATAATAAGAGCTATTTATGACAAACCCACAGCCAATATCATACTGAATGGGCAAAAACTGGAAGCATTCCCTTTGAAACCTGGCACAAGACAGGGATGCCCTCTCTCACCACTCCTATTCAACATAGTGTTGGAAGTTCTGGCCAGGGCAATCAGGCAGGAGAAAGAAATAAAGGGTATTCAATTAGGAAAAGAGGAAGTCAAATTGTCCCTGTTTGCAGATGACATGATTGTATATTTAGAAAACTCCATCGTCTCAGCCCAAAACCTCCTTAAGCTGATAAGCAACTTCAGCAAAGTCTCAGGATACAAAATCAATGTACAAAAATCACAAGCATTCTTATACGCCAATAACAGACAAATGGAGAGCCAAATCACGCGTGAACTCCCATTTGAAATTGCTTCAAAGAGAATAAAATACCTAGGAATCCAACTTACAAGGGATGTGAAGGACCTCTTCAAGGAGAACTACAAACCACTGCTCAGTGAAATAAAAGAGGATACAAACAAATGGAAGAACATTCCACGCTCATGGATAGGAAGAATCAATATCATGAAAATGGCCATACTGCCCAAGGTAATTTATAGATTCAATGCCATCCCCATCAAGCTACCAATGACTTTCTTCACAGAATTGGAAAAAATTACTCTGAAGTTCATATGGAACCAAAAAAGAGCCCACATTGCCAAGACAATCCTAAGCCAAAAGAACAAAGTTGGAGGATCATGTTACCCGACTTCAAACTATACTACAAGGCTACAGTAACCAAAACAGCATTGTACTGGTACCAAAACAATGGAACAGAACAGAGCCCTCAGAAATAATACCACACATCTACAACCATCTGATCTTTGACAAACCTGACAAAAACAAGAAATGGAGAAAGGATTCCCTATTTAATAAATGGTGCTGGGAAAACTGGCTAGCCATATGTAGAAAGCTGAAACTGGATCCCTTCCTTACACCTTATACAAAATTTAGTTCAAGATGGATTAAAGACTTAAATGTTAGACCTAAAACCATAAAAACCCTAGAAGAAAACCTAGGCAATACCATTCAGGACATAGGCATGGGCAAGGACTTCATGTCTAAAACACCAAAAGCAATGGCAACAAAAGCCAAAATTTCCTCCCTTTCTGCATTGTACTTTTTGGAAGAAAGTCATTTTTCACAGCCCACACTAAAGAAGCGGGAGCCTTCTTGAAGGGGCAGTATCTACATTATTTGGAGACCTTGATCGGAGATTTTTCTATTTATCCCATTTATTTATTTAATTATTTATTTATATAATTATGGACTCATGATAGTTATTTCATACTTTGGCTATAATCCAATACTATGTTATTTTCTTTGTTGCTTAAACTGGTCTAGGTTTGGCCATTGGCAGCTCTAGTATCCCACTGACATACACCTATCATTGTGTTTTTTTGGCACATTTTGTTTTCTGGAACTGCAAGGTGCTTCAGACTCTTTTTATATATTCCCTGCCCCAGCCCTAGAACCAGCCATTTCTTAAAGGCACCCCAGTTCCTTTTATTGGAGGATGGTGTTAGGAACCAAGATCTGAGCACTGAGTGTGCTCACTATTATTGGTGACTAGTTGTATTTTTAAACTTTGGAATTTCTATACTATCAGGAAAAATAAACAATAACAATTGTGGGCTGTGTATATGCATCTGTCTGTGTGGGCCAGAGATTAATGAAGAAATTTCCAAAACCACTAATACCTGGAAAGCACAATCTGAGAGAGGTTTTAAGTTTCAAAGGCTGAGGACTTTCAAGTCAATGAGGACAGATTATTCTGGATGAGGGGTGGAAACTTTTGCCTTGAGGAGAAGTGGCATGTATTCTAACCTTTAGGCATTGAATTTCCTGAGGCAGAGGGTATAGAGAGGATTGTTTTCATGAGTGTTAGAGTCTTGTGTCCTCCTCGTGGGTAGCACCCTAGTAGGGACAGAAGCTTTGGGATACGTGGGTGGGTACTCTATTTAAAGTGTAGGGGACTAGGTACCTCAGGAGAATTCTCCACAGTAGAATTTGACATCAGGGAAATACAGAGACAGCTGATCAAGACATCTTTAAATCATCCATATAGTCTGAAAAATGACAATGGTCTGCGGATAAGGGCTCTCTTCCATGTTTTTCTGGAGTGCATTTGCCCTGAGTCCATTTAGGCTTTCCGTGTGTTCATTCCAAACAATATTTTATTTATTGCTTTTTAAAAAGTAAAAATCAATCAACCTAAATTTTCAGAAATGTGTCTATGTACTTCTGTTTCAGTTTCATGAATTTTTTGTTTTCTATGTGCCTTTGTTGGAAACTTATCTAACAAACATCCAAAGCACTGTTGGATATGATTGTTAGGGTTCTCTGGTGTTTAGGATACTGTTCAGGAGCTTAGGGTAACAAGAAAAATAAATATTTGGTGGTGGAATACTCTGATTACTATTGCTGCATAAGAAATTACTCCAAAATGTACTGGCTCACAACTACCATTTATTTGCCCACAAAATTATTAGCAATCAAGAAGAGTTTGGGTATGCAGTTTTTGCTCAGGATGCCTCACA
The DNA here is from genome assembly GCF_028885655.2 of Pongo abelii. NCBI lineage: Eukaryota > Metazoa > Chordata > Mammalia > Primates > Hominidae > Pongo > Pongo abelii. Next base: position 87,763,097 of record NC_071990.2, on the reverse strand, counting down.
CATTTGCTATGAGATGTCAGTTAGGTCTGCAGTCCTCTGAAGGCTCACTTTGGCTTACAAGATGGCTTATTCCCATGGAAGTAGATGCTGGCTGTCAGCTGGGAACTCACTTGGAGCTGTCAATCAGAGCATTTACACCTGGGCTCTCCAGGATGGTGGTCTCAGGGTAGGTCAACTTACATGGTGGTGGCTTCTTCCAGAGCAAGCATTCAAAGACCAGATGGAAAATTGATGGTCTTTTCTGACCTAGCCTCAGATGTCAAAGTATAATTTTATTTTATTTTATTGGTCTAGTCAATCATAAACTCATCTAGAGTCAAAGAAAAGAGACATACATAGCTCTCACCTCAAGATGGGAGTAGTATCATATAGTTTAGAGCTATGTTTTAAAACTGCCAAAGCAATAAAATGCTTTCAATCTTAAATATATCTCTTAACCCGTCTGTGTAAGTGTGTCTGCCTAGCACTTGAGTTTTGATTTTGAATGTCATAGAACAATTTTTACTTGTCCTGTATCTTTGAACCATGAGCTAATATTCAAGATTGAGTCCTAAGGAGACAAGGCACTAGATGGCTTGGCTGCTGCAACTCTGGGGATGTGCACAAGGCATGGCAGTGCATGAGGCATGGTGAAGAGAACCAGCTCTGCCATTTACTGGCTACAAGACCATGAGCAAGCTACTTAGTTTCTATGAGTCTATATATCCTCAACTATAAAATAAGCACAATGATAGCATTCATTCATTAATTTCTTCATATAATTATTGATCATCTATTATGCATAAAATTTACAGGATTATAGTGAGGATTATGCATGAGAAGTGCTTGTCAAAGTGTCAGGGACGTGGTTAGAACTCAATAAAGGTTTTAACACCGTTATTATAATTAGTGGTAATATTTTGTCAACATGGTATAGGTGAGGTAGATGAACCAACCTGTGATTCAGTCTGAGACACATCCAGTAGACCAGAGGAATGGATATAGTTAATGGTCTACATTAACTGTGGGGACATTTTCCAGGCTGAAAAGATTCTGCATTTGGGGAAGGAGAAACTTTGAATACAGCCAAGCAACAATCAGAATGTCAGCTTTCAACCAGGCATGGTGGCTCATGCCTGTAATTCTAGCACCTTGGGAGCCTAAGATGGGAGGATCGTTTGATGCCAGGAATTTGGACCAGTCTGAGCAATATAGTGAGACCCTGTCTCTAGAAAAAAAAATTAGCCAGGCGAGGTGGCGTGTGCCTGTAGTCCCAGCTACTCAGGGGGCTGAGGTGGGAGGATCACCTGAGTCTAGGTGTTTGAGACTACAGTAAACTATGATCATGCCACTGCACTCCAGCATGGGTGACAGAGCGAGACCCTGTCTCTAAAACCAACCAACCAACTTCAGCTTTCATCCCAGATAGGAGGCACTCAATCTATGGGCAGGGCAGTGGGGAAGGGGCTCCACACTTACCACATGGACACGAGGTTCTACACCATGAGGCCTGTTATTAGGTGTCTATTGGTATTATGAGCTACACTGTGGCCCCCGCATCTCCAAATTCATGTGTTAAAACCATAAGGCCTCACACCTCAGAAAGTGACTGAATTTGGAGAAAAGGCCCTTAAAGAGGTGATTAAGTTAAATGAGGCTGGTAGGGTGGGCCCTATCTGATCTGACTGGTGTCCCTACAGGAAGAGGAAATTTGGACACACAGGGAGACACCAGAGTTGTATGTGCACAGAGGAAAGACCATATGAAGATGCAGTGAGACAGAAGCCATCTGTAAGCCAAGGAGAGAGGCTTTGGGAGAAACCAAACCTGCTGACATCCTGATCTTGAACTTCTGGCCTCCAGGATTGTGAGGAAATACCTTTCCATCATTCAAGCCACCAGACCATGGCATTTTGTTATGGTAGCCCTAGAAATGAATACAGCCATTGGGCTGGGATATGAGGGACAGGTAGAAAAATGGTGGGGGGTGCAGAAATCAAAAGAGAACTCTGGGACTAGGAGCTAGGGTCCTCGGGGACAGGAAGAGGTGTGATACAGGGAGCATAAGGTCTCAGATCTGACTGGCAGCAAAGATTGCTCAGGAGCGCCCTTTAGGGTGTGCAACATGAGTAGATGTTGGGTCTCAAAAGTGGTTGTTTGGGAAGTAGGGCCTGGTGAGTCTTCATATGGGGAATGTTTTGATAAACTTGTCTATGAGAGGCTGGGAAATGCAGGGGCTCAAGAGATGATGTGTTGGTGGTGGTGGGAGTCGGTCATGGAGGGCTATCAGGGATTTAATTGGTTATAGCATTAGGCTAACCATAATTTGGTTTATTGTAGGGGTCGTGATTTTTCTTTGGGTCAAAATATGATGTTTATGCCATGCAGGGTGTTCAGTGTGTGTGCATGTGTACGTCTGTGTATAAAATTGTATGGGAACTAGGAATGTATTTTAGTTAAGTTCACTTGGGTCTTAAAGTTATCTGACTGGTTAGGGCATTTACTCATATTTTTATGTTGCCTGCACTTCTCAATAGACCATTCTTATAGAGTCTGATGCAATCGGAAAATTTAAAAATAAGAACAAAATTCATTTCATGATTATTATGTTTCATAAATTAAATATTAAGTGAAACTGGTTTACCCAGTAATGATTTGAAAATTTACCCAGTAATGATTTGTTTTGGGTTTATATTATTGGCTTAATGTTTTTGATGCATTTTTGTATTTTGTGTAGTCCTTTATTTACTTATTTTAATCCCCAAGTCAGCCTTCCTAGTGTTCAGGCATATTATGAAGCAGATTAGAAGGTCATGCAGAAAGAATTCATATGTACACTGGAAGATAATGTTATGGCCAGTAGGGGGCATCAAGTAATTGTCATAAGTACAGGCTTTGATTAAAAAATACTTGCATTTTAATTGCCAAAGCATCTGTTCTAAAATAATTCCAAGATGTAAATGTATATTTAAAGCATCATGTTTACATTACTGAGTGATAATTTGGTCCCGATCAGTATAGATATACCTTAATTATACATTTTAAATAAGAGTGGATCTTATTTATATCAAAATGGTAATTGCTGAATTTTGACACTCAGGAAAAATATAAAGGGTGAAATTTCAAAATAAATAGTATGATTTCGGCTTCTGAAATACTGTTTGTATATATAGCCCCTTGGTGCCTCTGTTTCCTCATCTCATAAATGTGGGAATTGAATATACGCTCTCCAAGGTCTAGTTTCAGTATAATATGACAATAATTTTTAATTTGTTTTTCTGGGAACAGCACTGAAAACAGGAGGATTTAGATGCATCATGTATCAAACACTGGAGGGCTCTGAGATCAAATCAGAACTTGGATTAAAAGTGCTGGGCAGTTTCCGGATAGACATCAAATGTCTGACTTCTTAGCATTATTTATCAAATTAGAATCCTTGTAATATCATTGCATTATCTTAGGCAATTTTAAAGATTTTCTGACTTTAATTCCCATCCCCTTCAATCTCTTTTTCTGTCTTTCTATTTTGCTCTCTGGCTTTATAGTTAATGAAAGCACTTTTTGAGTATTACATAATTTAACTCTCACAACAATCTGGGAAGTATTTTTACCCGTATTTTATAGATGAAGAAACTTTCCTGATACCATTCAGCTAATAATTTTGGAATTGAAATTTAAACATAGGTTGTCTTAACAGCATATTCAGCATTCTTTTCAGTCTACCAGAGTGTCTCAAGTTAATTTCAAATATATTACTTGAGAGAAGTAACCTAGTAAACTATGATTATTATTGCATATATATTCAAGAATCATAAGAGTTAGTGCTGGAATTAACTGTTCTGATTTCTCATTAGCAAAAATGCTATGGCTTCCTCTGTATCTCCAACTCTGATTTTATCTTCTGTCTCTGTGTTGGTCTCGTTAGCTTTGGTGCCTTCAAATAGAGAATATGGCCACTGGCAGCTCTGGGCTCCCATTTTAATAATTCTTAGGCACCATCCATAATCCCAGGAAAGGACCCGGATTGACCAGACCTTGGTGACGTGCCCACTCCTTGCTGGGAGTGGCATTCTGTGATGGAAAGCCTCCTTGGAGCCATATGAAATGGGGATGGGGGGAAATTTCCTAAGCTGTTGTCGGAGCTGTTTCCAAAGGAAGAAAATGTTTTCTGAGCATGGGCTATTGGTCCAGTGTGGGTGCTACAGAGGTCTGTGGGCAGCTGGGAGCAACAGGAGGACCCTGGTGTCTGATGGTTATCAGAAGCGTAAAGAGCACAGAAAACAAATTTCACTTATTTAATTCCTTTACTGGCCTCCAGTCCTGGCTGAATGCAAGCAAGAACAAGTGTAGGAAAGGCCCAAAGAGTATAACCGTGTTAAGGGTTGAACTTCAGAAATACCCTGTAAGGTAGTTTTTGATTGTCAATATAACAAGAGCCAAGGAAAGCAAAACTATGATTCCTGGCTTTTCTTGATAGTGTAGGGCCCATCCTCAAAATGAGGAGGTGTGATGTGCCTCCTCACCTGGGATGACTCTCTGTATTGAGGCTTTTATCAGGACACACAGGCCTGAAAATTCTAGCTTCCTGAAGGGCAACAAGGTGTAAAGCTCACAGAATATAGTCAGGTGGAACTCTGGAAGCTAGGTGAGCCATTTTTCAGATGCTGACTTAGGTGCACATTTAAATATCTTGTGTTAATGGTATAGACCCACATCCTGAAATTTAAGCACACATTTTAGATTATATTGTATTAAATGCAAAGTAAAGAACATTTTGTTGGGAAAGGGTCTTTTATTGATGTTTCTTTATTGCTTGTTTTATGTTTTTGTGTCTTGCTGTTGCAGCTGTTAGGACTCTGGATTTGCAGTATCCTATAATTCAGGTGTGGCAGAGGCTAACTAAATAAACAGGAGCTGATTCCTCTCTTTCCCATTTCCTTTCTGCTTCTCTTGGCCTTTTAATTGCTTTAAAAGACAAGGTAGATGGTCTCAGAATCCCAGTCAGCTAAATTCTCCTAGCTCAGGTACTCTCTTTAATCTTGCCTGAAAAGGATGTTTAAGATCCAGAAATTTTATTAGGACAACAAAATAATTAGTTGAAAACATATGAACCCATAGGATGAAAGACATTTACAAAATATTTAATTTGAAGCATAAATGCACATAGCAGATTATTTAAACAGTATTATTATAACTTAATTTTAGGTCAGGTATTAAATGCTAATCCCTCTGCACTGGGCTATGGGCAAAATGAGTGATGCAATGAGAACTCTGTCCTGGACCTTGTTTTCTACTTTCATAGCTCCGGTTCTACATGTCTGCTTGAGGTCCCAAATGTGGACACTCATCTCCATTGTCTTTCTGAACCAACTTGCTCAAAGGTCAGTTGGATTTTCTGCTGTAGTTCCATCAGAGTCCTGCAAGTATGCCTGTATTTGCTTGTTCATTCTTTCTCTGTTCTTAATTGCTATTGCTGAAATCATGATATGCAGGAAATGCAGATTTCATTCTCCTGCCAATTTCTCTTCAAATGACTTTGAGTGACAATGACTAACACTGGGTTATGGGAATCTATGCCATTCAACGTGTGGTCCCTAGACTAGAAACATCAATGTTACCTGGGGATTTTTAGAAATGCGCTCTCTCAGGTACTACTCTAGACCATAAAGGAAATACTTCCCTTTACTGCACTTTAACACACTGTATTGAAAATGCTACTTAAATTGCTTCTCACTTTCATTACAGTGAAATCTCAGTCAGGGAAGGAATCTCAATTGTCTAGTTCACCACTAGATATCTAGGACCTAGCATAATTCCTGGCACATAGTAGGTGCTCAGTAAATACTTGTCGAATGATAAATGAATGCATATCTGCTGGTGTGAGGGATGTTTGCTTAACCATATTGTTAAGTAACCAATGTGTTTAGAAAGACTCAATGAAAGAGTAGTGCTAACAGTGGAGAAAATGAGGTATGTAATTAACACTTCTGATTATATTGTTATTTCACAGAAAGATTTTCTGCCCAGTTGACTATGATTAAGCAAGGATGGACAATCTGCAAAGCAGAAAAAGAATTCATCCATTTGGCAATAGTGACTTGCTCTGTTCTACTATATTATCAAATTGTGTGATTTATGTTCTGCTTCTGAAATTACTACATGGTCCTTTTTGCAATCTGAAACTTTGCTGTCTTTCAATTTAAAGAGTTTATCTTCTAGTTAAATCTACTTGTCTTTCATCCTTCAATTTTATTTCTGAACTCTCTCTAGCATCTCCCCGCCTTCCCCCTTCCCTCACTTTCTTCTTCTTCTTTAATATAGATTCCCCCTTATTTCTCATTGGCTTTTTCCAATACCTGTTTATCTGGTCTTCATTCTTCCATCTTCTGTCTTTCATTCAAGAATGCTTTCAAAACTGCAGGCCTGATCTTGTTCTCCTTTGGTTAAAAAACCTTAGGTGTCTTTCTGCTGTCTGCAGGATAAGATCTATTGTCCTTAGCAAGGCATTTGAGGTCCTTCATGGACACTCCTCCCTGCCAGCCTCTTCTCCTGCCATTGCTCTTTTTACCCCATACTCTGGCCACCACTGGCCACTTTTCATTCCCTGAACACCATTTATATCTCAGCATCTACATGCCTTTGTTCATGCTGTTTATCTGAATAAATTGTCAGCCTAGCAAACTCATATCATGTTCCAGCTTAAAATGTGATTATTCTAGGCTCCTTTTTCCTATGTCTCACAGAAATTTTTATTTACGCTTCTGTGCTCACATAATGCATTGTACATATCTCTATTATAAAATGTGTCACACTCTACTGCAATCACTTATTTACTCGGCTTTCTCTTCCAACAGACCATATGTTCCTTAAGGGCTGGGGCTATGCCTATTGACAACACAATGTGTTGCAAAGCTTTACACACAGAGTTAACAAATGTTTGTTGATTGAAATTTATCTTCAAATTATTCTCTAGTAGACTGAATCCTCTCCTCCTCCCACTGGATTTTAGTAATTTTTCTTGGTTATTTCTTTTCAGAAAAGACTTCCCTAACTAGAAATATGTCCATTTTATTTGCTGGAGTATATTCAGATCTGTAACATATAGAGCTATAGCATATAACATCTATTTATAAGATAAGAGGAGGTGATTCTGTCCCCTAGGATGGCTGTGACTGGGCTAAGCCTGGCTGAGCACATGGTGGTGGTTATTATCATGACTGTGCTCTCCAAATCCCTTGAAAAACCCCGAGAGGATGCTAATAGGGCTGGTGAAGCCTGGTCCACAAACGTTGTTCAGATCCTGTAAGTACTTTCATCTCTCTGCCCACTACCTCTCCCATCCTTCTTTCACTGCTCTTACTCTCAAGGCCAAAACTTAAGAAAAGTCAGTTGTTCCTTACATCACTTCATCCTAGGAACCAAAGCAAAAATAACAAAAAAAGTAAAGCAGCAACAACAAATAATAATAAATAGAATTGAAATACAGGTAGTAAAAAGTAAATGGAGGAATTTAATTTCATGGAGGGAACTGAAGTGTATCAGGGAGTAACAGAAACTCTGTACATTTCCACAATGGAAAGGTCAATAGAAATGAAAATCATGACTTGAATCTTGCCCAGTTGCACTTATTGTTCTGGTTTATTGTAATGGTAACTGTTGCGATAAGAGTAAAAGGAATCTCTGGACTACTCTTACAGTTAAACCTTAAGGATCTGGGAATAGTTTGGGACCTGGAAGGCTGTTTGGTGTTGGAAGAGGCATCTCTAGGGGATAAATGAAATTGTTAGTTTCTCAGCAGCAGGAATTAACTGAGTTCATTCTTGTCCTGTGCATTGAATGTGAGTAAGCTGGGGTTTTATTCAGCCTCTGTTTGCTTATCTTTCTCCTTCTGATCCATTGACAGTAGTATGTCCTTTGTATATTTTTAGTTCAAATTCTTGAGAGAGTAAGAATGTCACCATCTCAATGAATCACCTCGTGTTTGGGGGAAGCATTTTTTTTCTTTTTTAAAATTATTGTTATACTTTAAGCTTTTAGGGTACATGTGCACAATGTGCAGGTTCGTTACATATGTATACATGTGCCATGCTGGTGTGCTGCACCCATTAACTCGTCATTTAGCATTAGGTATATCTCCTAATGCTATCCCTCCCCCGTCCCCCCACCCCACAACAGTCCCCAGAGTGTGATGTTCCCCTTCCTGTGTCCATGTGTTCTCATTGTTCAATTCCCACCTATGAGTGAGAACATGCGGTGTTTGGTTTTTTGTCCTTGCGATAGTTTACTGAGAATGATGATTTCCAATTTCATCCATGTCCCTACAAAGGACGTGAACTCATCCTTTTTTTATGGCTGCATAGTATTCCATGGTGTATATGTGCCACATTTTCTTAATCCAGTCTATCATTGTTGGACATTTGGGTTGGTTCCAAGTCTTTGCTATTGTGAATAGTGCCGCAATAAACATACGTGTGCATGTGTCTTTATAGAAGTATGATTTATAGTCCTTTGGGTATATACCCAGTAATGGGATGGCTGGGTCAAATGGTATTTCTAGTTCTAGATCCCTGAGGAATCGCCACACTGACTTCCACAACGGTTGAACTAGTTTACAGTCCCACCAACAGTGTAAAAGTGTTCCTATTTCTCCACATCCTTTCCAGCACCTGTTGTTTCCTGACTTTTTAATGATTGCCATTCTAACTGGTGTGAGATGGTGTGTGATTGTGGTTTTGATTTGCATTTCTCTGATGGCCAGTGATGATGAGCATTTTTTCATGTGTGTTTTGGCTGCATAAATGTCTTCTTTTGAGAAATGTGTGTTCATATCCTTTGCCCACTTTTTGATGGGGTTGTTTGTTTTTTTCTTGTAAATTTGTTCGAGTTCATTGTAGATTCTGGATAGTAGCCCTTTGTCAGATGAGTAGGTTGCGAAAATTTTCTCCCGTTTTGTAGGTTGCCTGTTCACTCTGATGGTAGTTTCTTTTGCTGTGCAGAAGCTCTTGAGTTTAATTAGATCCCGTTTGTCAATTTTGGCTTTTGTTGCCATTGCTTTTGGTGTTTTAGACATGAAGTCCTTGCCCATGCCTATGTCCTGAATGGTAATCCCTAGGTTTTCTTCTAGGGTTTTTATGGTTTTAGGTCTAACATTTAAGTCTTTAATCCATCTTGAATTAATTTTTGTATGAGGTGTAAGCAAGGGATCCAGTTTCAGCTTTCTACATATGGCTAGCCAGTTTTCCCAGCACCATTTATTAAATAGGGAATCCTTTCCCCATTGCTTGTTTTTCTCAGGTTTGTCAAAGATCAGATAGTTGTAGATATGCGGCGTTATTTCCGAGGGCTCTGTTCTGTTCCATTGATCTATACCTCTGTTTTGGTACCAGTACCATGCTGTTTTGGTTACTGTAGCCTTGTAGTATAGTTTGAAGTCAGGTAGTGTGATGCCTCCAGCTTTGTTCTTTTGGCTTAGGAATGACTTGGCGATGTGGGCTCTTTTTTGGTTCCGTATGAACTTTAAAGTAGTTTTTTCCAATTCTGTGAAGAAAGTCATTGGTAGCTTGATGGGGATGGCATTTTGTATCAGACCACGTCATAACACATGGCCATCCTTGGGCCGGGTGCTCAACTCCCCCAACCAATCATCTGCAGGCAGAGAATAAGGGTGGGGGCGGGAGGTGTCACATAGTGCTACACGGTGCTTTGTGCTTAGGAAACCACCTAAGGTTGCTTTTCTCATGGAAGCTGTACCTGATCATCCATTTAGAAGAAGTTTGTGGGCAGGGCAGGCAGTCTATGGAAGATCTTTTCAATATAGAAAACATTTTGTAGACTCTGATTATGATTTATCTTCAGCATGATTATTGAGGCTGATATCTCATATTCTCCTATTACAGTTTGTATAGCATCCAACAAACATACATAGAATAATATGTACATAGTACATCTGATATTATGCTTTGATATTACATTCCTAATTGCACTCTCCTAACCATTTAGCTGATGACACTTGCCTGTATCAAACCGATCTTTGCTTTCCTTACTGAGGTTGAGGATACTGTTTTTGGTTCTGTGTGTGTGTGTGTGTGTGTGTGTGTGATTCGAATGGGAAGTTAGGTCTTAGTTTTTATTAGTAAAAAAGTGATAAATGAGAAGTAATCAGGTAAAGCTATCAGGTAAAAACCTGCATGCTGCCTCAACATTTTTATAGTATTTGCCAAAACAATTTACATTTTTATTGTTATTATTGTTCTCTATAAAACACCTCTCCCACCCTCCAAAGTACAAGAAGAAAGGATGGCTAAATGTTCAGCTTGCAGCCTCAGCTTTTTCATATGACTACTTCATACCTCTGAATGCATATTTATTAGCATCTTTCTTACTTACCTAAATACTTTTGCTAGATTGCCAAATTGTTCTCCTTTGTTATCCAACTTCCAGCTCAGGCTTGATTTTTTAACTGAGCAACTGATTTATTCATTTGCCAATCTCTTATTGAGTGTTTACGAACTGGAAACACTTGAGGTTACTAGTCTGCTTATTATTAGACTGCATACAAGTCTAAATTTTTCTCAGTTATCTGTTTCCAACATCTTTCTTTTGGATGTCTTCATATATTGGCTTTCTTGGGTCTTTACTTGATGTATGATTGTTGGATACTAGACAAATTGGAAAAATATGATAGCCCATATGACCTTATTTCTTGTATCCAAAAATACAGGAATATGTATTCCTGCTTATAGATATTCTTTATATATTTTCTTTGAACAACCATCCCTTCTCTATTCTCCAGAGTTTCCAGTATCATTTTCATTTTCCCCAAGATTCGTATGTGCAAAATGTTCTCCTATGCCTCCTTTCCCTCCCACCCTCTTATAATTCTGTCTAAAATACCATTTTATACAGAAAATAAATATAATCAGCTTTCTACAAATCTGTTCTTAAGATCTGGGTCTCATGGTTTTCCACTTGGATCATCTGCTGCCCCATCCCCACTTTTTTTTTCTCCTCACAGAGATCCCAGTGCCTAGTATGATGCTAAAGTCATAGCACAGGCTAAATTAACATTTTAAACAACAAACCACAATTGATATTATTAATATATTCTGACCTCCGCTCTTTCCGTTGCTATGTTCTCTCTTGCTTCATATTATTGCTTTTATTCCTATTTTTCTTTTTCAATTAAAAAATTTCACAATCTACTTAAACTTATAGCAGGTGCTCAATGTGTTTTGATTACCTAAAATTCTGCTGATGCCATCTCTTAGCCCCTCCCTTTGCTGTTTCTTTCCTATCATTATCATTGTCCTGGATACTCCCTTTCCTTAAAAAAATTTTAGGTATTTGACAATTCCACTTCCATATGAGAAAGTGCCCTCCTTACCCATTACATAGTTCTCCTTCTAAATTTATTTATTTCCTTCCTTCCTTCCTCCCTCCCTTCCCCCTCCCTCCCCCACTTCCTTCCTTCCTTCCTCCCTCCCTCCCCCTCCCTCCCCCACTTCCTTCCTTCATTCCTTCCTTCCTTCCTCCTCCCTCCCCTCCCCTCCCTCCCTCCCTCCCTACCTTCCTTCCTTCCCCTTCTTTTTTTTGGCAGAGTCTCACTCCTTCACCCATACTGGAGTGTAGTGGTGCAGTCTCGGATCACTGCAACCTCTGCCTCTCGGGTTCAAGTGATTCTCCTGCCTTAGCCTCCCACGTAGCTGGGATTACAGGTGTGCACCACCACAACTGGCTAATTTTTGTATTTTTAGTAGAGATGAGGTTTCCCCGTGTTGGCCAAGCTGGTCTTGAACTCCTGTCTTCAGGTGATCTGCCCACCTTGGCCTCCCAAAGTGCTGGGATTATAGGCATGAGCCACTGAGCCCAGCCTCCTTCTAAACTTCTTGAAATCTATAATCAGTGTATCTGTTCCAATTAAGTTCACCCTGTATATATTATATAAATTACATGCCACCATGCTGTGTACTAGGTGCTTCCAGACAGCCAAAAGATGACTTTACTGAAGGAATTTCCCCTCAGAGTGATCTCTATTTATTCTGAAGAAAATAATTTAAAACCATTTTTGTGGTAAGGCTGAAACCCACTGTATATTCTCTAGGGTGTGGTCCTGGAGGATCCCTCTACGGGTACATTGGATATTCTTGAAACCCTAAAATTATCTCCTATGTCCTTGGATAATTTTCGGGTTGGATGTCCTTGGATAATTTTAGGGTCCCAAGAATATCCAGTTTCTCCTTCCTACCATTTGAAATGTCTCCTTTTCTTATGGACCAGTAACTGAGATTCCACCTCAACACCATTACTTGAGGACACGTGAAGTGGATAACATTCTTGCTTTCTCTCCAATTTAAAAGAAGCTCTCCAATGTATAAACTAGTTAAGGTCTGAAGGTTGTCTGTCAATCCTTTTTAATTCTAAATCTGAGGTGGCTTAGGTGAGACTATACTTATAGTCTTTGTAAGGTTTTCCATCAAATAAGGATGTGAGTCAATCTTCTGAAGCGTTAATACCATGCACACACTCCTCCTTGCTGATAGGCATTTTATTGGGCCCCTTTCTTAGTTACTTCACCAATGTCATGGGAAACTCTTTAATCATTGTAGTGTTTTCATTTGCTGGCTTGACCCTCACTTTAATGTTGAGTAAATTCAAATTGGCTTTGAAACTTTGAAACCTTTCATGGCTCTTAATGAAATTTTGTAAGCAACATGTTTACCATACTTCACCTTTAAGTTCTCAAACAACTCCTAGTCAACTTCTAAATTAACATTAGACTTCTGAGCATCCCATATTGATGCTGATACTCCTGAATTTCTCAGCAGGTGGTGATATTGGTATTTTGGGTGGGACAATCCTTTATTGAGTGGGACTGATTTATCTACTGCAGGGTTTAGACTTACTGAATGCTACCACAAAAATGCCATTATATTCTCTATGGAGACAACTGAAATGTCTACGCACATTCCCAAACTCCCTTTAAAACTACTGTGTGGTGTTCAGACACTTTTATATCTCTAACCACTTTTCCTTCTTTTCTCCTTAATTATAGTCCATACTTTAGGCACAGAGGTCTTCACCTGTTACGTGTGGCCGTCCTTGAAAACTGAGCAAGATTTGATCCCATTCTCATATACGATGGTTGTCATTTTCTCAGCACTTTTACTTAAAAAATTATCTTTATTTGTATTCTTGTCATAGTCATATGCTTCTTTTTCTATATACTAATTTTTCGAATGCTATCACTGCTTTTGCAAATGCTGTGCATAATGGAGTTAAAAGTTGTGTGTAGAAGACCTTAAAAACTAAGCAAAGGCAACACACACACATTAGTAGACCAAGACCAGTGTGATGGTTGAAACTAAAATGTATTGTGCTGGAAGCCATGCAATTGCTGGAACTTGTTTAGGAACTTACCTCATATGTAATTATCAGAGTTTGAAAACTGAAGTCCAAAAGTATAGGAGGCCTGTAGTGTTACCCAAAGCAGACCATGGTAGCAATGCTGATGGGGGTTCTTACTGCCATCTGTTGTAACTAAAGGACCTGTCAGCTCTACCAGGGAGGGATTTATATTCAAGAATTCTTTCACCAAGAATAGAAAGCTAAGAAGTCCTAATTTCTAATGGAGGCAATCAAAATGCCATCCCTAGGGTTTACTTTTAGCATACTAATGTTTGCATGAGAAACACTGATCTTATTAAAAGGTACTATTACTTCATTCAAGTTTTAATTTACAGGGGACAATAGTAGTCAATGGCAGCTGGCACTATTGGCTCAATAAACAAAGCAAACAATAGATTATTTTTCAACAGGTTTGGTTTATACCAGGAAATATATGCAACTTCTTTGCTAAGGGCAGAGGCACCTGTGAGATAAATGTATTTAATTAGGACTTACCTAGTAATTAGGAAATGAGTTAATGAAAATAAGCAAGTAAAAATTATTATGTATCTGCTTTTTGCTTTTTATTTACTTAGACTCTTAAAACTTTAAAACTCTTATAATTGCCAAGAATTTTCAAAGATAACATCTGGAGGATGATGGGAAAGCAGTGTGAGTGGCTCATATGCTTTCTAGATATTGTAGTCATAATAAATACTGAATTTTGAGCATAGGCACAATCTTGGTAAAATCACCTGTAATTTAGATGCCAACATCCTTGTACATAGATCACCCCTAGCTGGGCAGCCATGTGACTTTCCCAGTAATATTTGAGTTGCTTATACAGAAACCAATATCCCCTTGTGGCAGAGATTATTCTTTGTCCCCTTGTATCGAATCTCCCCTTTTTCCTTTCCCTCTTTTGAGAACAGCTTATCTGGAATCCTAATTAATAAAGAATATTCACTTATATTCAATGAGAAATTTATTTTCTTTCCATATATAAGTTTTTCCCAGAATTTTTCGAAACAAACCTGGAATGTCAGGGTAAGATTTGGAAAAAAAAAGGTCAGTATTGCACCATGGATTTTGGAAGTTTTGTTTTCTCACTGAGAAAAGATGACACATTTATATTTTCTCCTCCAGGGACTTAATTCCACTCATGTTAACAGATATTGAGTGCTGACTGTGTGTAAAACACGGTATGAGTCCCTAGAGATACAGAGAGGAAACAGACACGGTCCCTGCCTTCAAGGAGCTCACAATCTACTAGGGAAGACAGCACAAATACACAAACAAATGCACTAGAAGATAGGATGCATATAGTATTAGAGATACAAGTGAAGTTATATGGGAGCATAGAGCTGGGAGAGAGGACTTCCATAGGGACAGGGAAGGAAGAAGTATCTCAGGAAGACTTTTTAGAAGAGACTGCATTTGAGCTGCATATGAAGAATTGGTGGAAGAAAGATGTGAAGCCATGGAGGTCAGGTTTCTAAAGCAATGGGATCAAATGTTAGGGGAGTTTAGAAAGCACAGGTAATACTCACATTTTTCTGGAGCATGAAGTAGGTGAAAAGAAGTGGTGAGATATAACTCTGCAAAGATAGTTTGGGGCCACAAAGTAAGAGGCCTTGAATGCTATACTATGGACTATTAATTTATTTTATATTGATAAGGACAGAGTAAAGGATTTTGAACAATTCAATTAAAAATCTACGGTATGATCTAAAATAGTGACTCAAACTTTAGCTTGTATCAGAATCTCCTGGATGGCTTCTTAAAACAGAGATTAATGGGCTCCACTCTTAATTTTTGATTCAGTAGGTCTTGAATAGGGCCCTTGACTTTGCATTTCTAACAAGTTCTCAGGTGCTGCCAGTCTGGAGACACCTCAGTGAGAAACTCACACTGGGAGATGTGTAGGGGCCGAGTTGCAGGTGGGAGAATCCAGGGGCAGGTGGATCAAATAACATTTGATCTAGGGGAGAGGACCAACTTATTGGAGAGCAAGTGGCATAAACACGTTTCTGTAGAGGTAAATGGACAAGACTTCAGGACTATCTGGATGTTGGAGACCTGAGGCAAAGAGAGAGAATTACATTCATCTAATAGGAATGATAAAAAGCATGGTAATTCTGTTATCTGAGACTGAGAAGGTAGAAAGAAGAGAAGGCTTGAGTGTGGGAAAATTATCTTGAGTTCAGTATAGAAGGCTGCGTTTGAGGTACTAAAGAAATATTCATAGGGAGAGGCTCACCAGATGTAACTTATAGGTCTGCAGTTTGAGAAAGAGAAAGATCAGGACTAAAGTCACAAATTTAGGAGCCACAGGCATGAAACTAATTGTTGAAATGGCCGAACATGGGATGGAATATGGAGATATAGGAGGTGATTGCTGAGGACAAAACCACAGGAGGAAGGAAAGGAGACAAAGAATAGACGAGGAGGTAGTTGGAGAACCAGGAGAGCAAAATATCCTGGAAGGTATGGGCTTAAACATGAAAGGGATGGTTAGCTGTTGTAACTGATGAGAAAATGACAGGTAGAGATGCAGAGAAGGGCTACGGGCAAGTCTCCAATGACCTTTGGGAGATAAGTTTGGGGAGAACTAGGGCATACTCAGATGGAAAAGGATAGAAAAGTCAGTGGAAGGTGAGAAGTGGAGGCAGAATGAGTGGATTAATGATTGGAGAAACCCGGGTGAGAGAGTTAAGGGAGAGATGAAGTAGGAGCTTGATGGGGAAGTAGGGCCAGAGGAAGTTGATTTTTGTGTCCAAGGGACTTGAGCAAAGTAATAGGTGAGATTAAAGAGGAGTGAGGAGGAAAAGTGTTGGGATGGGGAGGGAGAAAGGAAGTTGCAGAGGGAGGTTGGGTGTAGGAAGCAAGATTCTAGAAAGGTTGAGAGGGGATAGATTGAAGGACTAAAAACACGGAGGTGGAAAGGAGGCAAATCAATGTCTTCTCCCTACAAAGAAGAGTGAAGAGATGGGGAGAGGCTGTGGATGACAGACTAGGAGCAGAGGTTGAGAACGGTCACCTACTTAGGAGTATGCAAGAATGTACAAACTTTCAGTCCTCCTGCCATCACTCTTGATTTTGTAATGGTGTACTCCTCCATGTGACTAGAGCAATCACTCCTTCTCAGGCCACACCCAGGGCCTCAGGTCCCACATGCAGCCTCCTGGCCTCAGGGTACAGTCTGGCACGGAAGCCACAGGGATTCTGGGAGATGCAATTTCATTCTTATATCCTGATGAGTGGTCTTTGGTGTAAACACAGATTTTCAACTTTTACTTTTTTTCCCCAAGAGCACAACTGGTAATTTTTTTTTTTTTTTTGAGACAGGGTCTCACTCTGTTGCCTAGGCTGGAGTGCAGTGGCATGATCTCTTCTCAGTGCAATCTCTGCCTCCCAGGTTCAAGTCATTCTCCTGCCTCAGCCTCCTGAGTAGCTGGGATTACAGGCACGTGCCACCACGCCTGGCTAATTTTTGCATTTTTAGCAGAAATGGGGCCTCACCATGTTGGCCAGGTTGGTCTCGAACTCCTGACCTCAGGTGATGCACCTGCCTTGGCCTCCTGAAGTGCTGGGATTATAGGCGTGAGCCACCACGCCCGGCTGCAACTGGTAATTTAATGAGTAATAGTCTCCAATGAAGTTCTTCAGATAATATATTCTGTCATTTGATCACTGCACCTCATTAAGCTTCTTAAAAAGTTTCCCAAATTTGACATGTACTCCCACCTTTGTCCTGCTACAGTGAAAGTGTATATGGGAGGCTTAGCTGGGATAGATTTTAGAATTGGAGGAGGCCCAATGTGTCTATCAGGTAATATTGCAACACACTGACCAAAGTAGATTTAGATGACTTCTTATTTGCTTTATGTTTTATATTCATAGTAAAAGACATAGAAAAGTGCCAGTGCATTTATTCCAGGTATTTCCATTTTAGAAAAAGAGGAAGTTTATTTAATCATGAACTAAAAAGGACAAGCCAGCTGTACTATTTTTACCTGAAATGAATAGGCTATGTAGTCACAGTGCTACAGCAAACGACTTTAGCTCAGGTCTGCAAGCAGTAGATGACAGCACATCACTTTCTTTTAATTCTTTACGTAGTCATGCAATTCCCACTGGAATATGTATGCAGATAGAGCCATAATCTCAGATTTAATGCCATGGAGGGCATTATCAGGTATTTAATTTATAAGTAATAAGAAATTCTGCAAATAAAGATATTTTTGGCATTCTTTAATTGCAGGGTAACTGAAATGGCTAAAAAAAAAAAAAACCCATAAAAAGTATTTACTATTTCATCTTATTATTACTTCTACAAAATTTCTGTTTTTGTATGATAATGTTTATTTGAAATTATGTATCACAGATAAGACCAGAGGTAGAAAATGGCACGCCAAATAACAATCCTCAAACAAAACAGAACAAAACAAACAAACAAACAAGAAAACAAGACCACACATACTTACAAACTCTCCTGAACCAAGTATGTTCAAGAATTAGTAAGTTGCACCCCTTACCCCCATCCACTCATGAGGCTCTGGAAAAAGTCGTGCCTTTTAGCTTTTTACAGTCTAAGTATGCTCTCGGCATCTAATGAGCTTTTTAAAAGCCAGCTTAAAGTCTTCATTAAAACTCGTATAGAGCAGCGGGTTGATCAGAGAATTAACATAACCGAGCCACGTCAGAAAGTCAGCCACTTCCGAGGACACGGTGTAGATGCTCAGACCCACAATCAACTCTTTGATGAAAAATGGCAGCCAGGACAAAATGAATGCACCCAGAATCAGCCCCAGGATGCGTGCTGCCTTCCGTTCCCTGGTGCTAGAGATCTGCTGACGTTCTCCTGGGTGATCTAGATCATTGTCGAAGGGGGAGATCCTGATGGAGGCATGGAACTTTTCAAACTCTGTGGTAGGGTCTGAGGTGGAGAAGTCAGACACACAGAAAGTCTGTGTAAGTTTACAACTTGCAAAAGAATTCTGGCTATCTGTGCTTCTGTTGCTTAAGTGTCGACTTGATCCCCTTTTCTGGTAAAGGCTCTTGGCCGCGTGGTAAATTCGGTAATAGAGAATCAGTATCAAAGTCAAGGGGATATAAAACGCACCCAGCGTGGAGTAAATGGTGTAGATAACATGGTCATGCTGGATGGTGCACTGACTAGGGGGAGGGCTTAGGCGGCGGTGGCTCCTCCAGAACAGAGGGGGTACTGAGATGAAAATGGAGATGGTCCAGACGGTGAGGATCATCAGCGCGGCCCTCTTGGCCGTCCTCTTCCTGGCGTATTCAATAGCATTGGTGATGGCCCAGTACCTGTCCAGGGCAATGACACAGAGGTGGAGGATGGAGCAGGTGCAGCAGGTCATGTCCACACTCAGCCACACCTCACAGAGGAAGTACCCAAGCTTCCAGCGATCCATGACAATGTAGATGATGCTCAGGGGCATGACGAGCACTGCCACCAGGAGGTCTGTCACGGCCAGAGAACAGATTAGGTAGTTGGCAGGCTGGTGAAGCTTCTTGGTGGTGCCAATAGCCATGATCACGGCCAAGTTCAGCAACGTGGTGAGGGTGGTGATGACCACCAGAGTCATGCAAATGAGCATCTTCTCAGTGATGGTCTTGGGTCTCACAGCCATGCTGGCTTCTGTGGTACAGTTTGTGATGTTCATGTTTCCCTTGTTTCAGTCTACAATGTGGAGAAGCGTTGGTTATTTTCCTTTGGCTGAAAATTACGTAGCCTCGAAGGTTTCTCACTTGTAAGGAGGCTATAATTTGTTCAGCTACGTGGTCTCTTGTGTTCCATTTTCTGTTGGTAAAGGGAAGGGCCACAGCATTTCTTCTGAGTGAAGATTCCTGGAAAATATTATGCTATTGGTTAATGAATGAGAAAGCCACACTTTTCCTGGAAAACATGAAAATAGTTTGATATTCATAAATTCTTTATAAATTTTAATTTTCTCTTTCCTGTGGAACTTGAGCTCATCTTTACATTATTCCTCAAAGGATACTTTTTTTACTTCAGGGAAGTTTTCAAACTGTTTTTTTTTTTTTTTAAATTATACTTTAAGTTCTGGGATACATGTGCAGAACGTGCAGGTTTGCTACATAGGTATACACGTGCCATGGTGGTCTGCTGCACCCAACAATCAATCATTTATATTAGGTACTTCTTCTAATGCCATCCCTCCCCTAGCCCTCCACCCCCCAACAGGCCCTGGTGTGTCATGTTCCCGGCCCTGTGACCATGTATTCTCATTGTTCAACTCCCACTTGTGAGTGAGAACATGTGGTGTTTGGTTTTCCGTTCCTGTGTTAGTTTGTTGAGAATGATGGTTTCCAGCTTCATCCATGTCCCTGCAAAGGACATGAACTCATCCTGTTTTATGGCTGCATAGTATTCCATGATATATATGTGCCACATTTTCTTTATCTAGTCTATCACTGATGGGCATTTGGGTTGGTTCCAAGTCTTTGCTATTGTGAATAGTGCTGTAATAAACATACGTGTTCATGTATCTTTAAAGTAGAATAATTTAAAATCCTTTGGGTATATACCCAGTAATAGGATTGCTGAGTCAAATGTTATTTCTGGTTCTAGAGCCTTGAGGAATCGCCATACTGTCTTCCACAATGGTTGATCTAATTTACACTTCCATCAACAGTGTAAAAGCATTCCTATTTCTTCACATCCTCTCCAGCATTTGTTGCTTCCTGACTTTTTTTTATTATTATTATATTTTAAGTTCTAGGGTACATGTGCACAACGTGCAGGTTTGTTACATATGTATACATGTGCCGTGTTGGTTTGCTGTACCCTTTAACTCGTCATTTACATTAGGTATTTCTCCTAATGCTATCCCTCCCCGGTCCCCTGACCCCACGACAGGCCCCGGTGTGTGATGTTCCCTGCCCTGTGTCCAAGTGTTCTCATTGTTCACTTCCCACCTATGAGTGAGAACATGTGGTGTCTGGTTTTCTGTCCGTGTGATAGGTTGCTCAGAATGATGGCTTTTTAATGATCACCATTCTAACTGGCGTGAAATGGTATCTCATTGTGGTTTTGATTTGCATTTCTCTAGTGACAGTGATGATGAGCTTTTTTTCATATGTTTGTTGGTTGCATAAATGTTTTCTTTTGAGAAGTGGCTGTTCATACCCTTTGCCCACTTTTTGATGGGGTTGTTTGTTTTTTTCCTGTAAATTTGTTCAAGTCTTTTTGACAAAAACATCACAAAATTTTAAAGGTACTTTGCCACCCCAATTAATTTCTTATTTATATTTATTCTTTTATACATGTTTATATATAAAAAGGCTTTTTTTACATTTGAAAATATATATTCATATTATGTAACATTAAACATTCTGGGGCCATTAAAGAAAAAATTATATTGCTTATAATAAGCAGCTTTCAAATCAGATTTTAAACTTTCACAGTAAATATGCTGGCGTGGTGGCTCACACCTGTAATCCCAGCAGTTTGGAAAGTTAACTGCAATAATCAGAGCTAAAAATGGATACATCCTATGAGGAGTTGATGGAGGACCTTTTTGGGGATTTGTAACTTTAAATTTCCACTTTATTGTGACATAAAAAATATCATGAAGTCCAAGGCCATATTTAAATTGCTTTTCATAAAAATTACAAATAGGAGAGAATTACTCTAAACCAAACTGGTTAGTGTATGCTGCTCCTCATTTCCAAGGATACTCTGCAGCCTCTGCTTTATACCATCCCAGTGAAGGTCAGAGCACCAGGGAGATGAGGTTATAGGGATGATAGATGTTAAGGCCGACTTTGGCATATTATTCTTCAGGGGCTTTGTCCTTTGCAGCAGGTGAAGAGGGACAAGAATCTCTTTCTCATCCAGGAAGAGTTTCCAAAGCACCCAAGCATTATCAAGAAGGAGGACTCAGCTGGCACCTGCTCATCTTAAAAATTATCTTAAAGAGGGTTTTATATTTTGGATCTGGTTCCTCCATTAGAAAACTGACATTTCACTTCATAAGTCCTGATTTACTTTAACCTAAAAACTGTGCCTGAGTCAGCGGTTTTGGAGAGGAAGCTTGGAGTGGTGATTACCCATATGGACTCTGAATGCTGACTCTGCCACTTGTCAGCTGCGGTGTAATCCTAAGCATGTTCTTTAACCTTAGCCTGCTTCAATTTCCTCCTCTTTAAATCAGGAATAATGACATCTTTCTCTAAGGTAAGTAATGTGAAGATCAAATGTGTTAATACACGTAGAAGCTGAGAACAACGCCTAATACACAGTAAGTGCTATGTAAGTGTTTGCGGTCATTTGTTGTATGAATTTTCCCAGTGTTTTTTGCACTGGGTAATGGAGACAAATTTCATCCCACAAACTCTGATATGTAATAAAAGCCTATTAAAAATAAGTCAACTTAATTTTGTTCTTTCTTTTTTTTCTTTCCAACTTTTATTTTCGGTTTTGAGGGTACAAGTGCAGATTTGTTTCATGGGTAAACTGTGTGTCGCAGGGTTTGGTGTACAGCTTATTTCACCACCTAGGTAATAAGCATGGTACCCAAAAGGTAGTTTTCCAAATCTCACCCTCCACTCACCCTCTACCCTCATGTAGGCTCTGGTATCTATTGCTCCCTTCTTTGTGTTCATGTGTTATTCAATATTTAGCTCCCAGTTATAAGTGAGAACATGTGTCAACTTAATTGCTGCCTCTAAGCTTCTCACTTCTCATGCTTGAGACTTTCTCTAACCCCAACCACACCCCCAAGTCTCTGGAGGATTTTTGAGGGCCAAGGCATTGAGGTTTGGTTGGAGAGAGGGGTTTCAGGTGTCGCATGCACAGAGAAAGTCCCTGGTAAGATATTTACTGTCCCCCACTCCTACAGTTCTTTCAGATCCAGACTACTTCCGTAACATGCTTAGGAAATGTCTTAAGGTTGGGAACCCCATGCGTAGCCCCTAAGTCCCTAGCCATACCATGCATGTATCCCTGTTTAAAATATTATAGACTCTCCAAGGCACTTCCAGAACTTCTGGCCCAAGTCTTAGACCCCCAGGATCTTTTCTTTTCCTCCATTTTGGGGGGATAGGTATGTAGACCATTGGAGAAATTCCTTTCTTCCTTCACTTTTTTTTCTAACCCTTTCAGCCACCTATTAAAAGCTCTCTTTTCCTTTTTTACTTATTTACAAATCTTTTATTAACAGATCTCCTATGGGCTTGGCTTTTGAGAACATAAATAGGGATTACTGTCTGATACTTCCGCTTTCTGAAATATCTGTGAGGTAAGGAAGCATAAACCAGGCCACATGCTTGACTGAGGGAAAGGGAAAAAATAGAAAATACTATGCAGCCATACATGTAACATTGCTTGTTGACATATTCCCCTTTCCTAGCATTCTTAGAGTTATCTGAAATATGGGACAAGTATCCTTACCACAAAGTTTTGCTATGACTTTGAATTATCAGAAAATATTATATAACATCTCAACCATTAAAAGTTTAACATGCTGGTGGACCTGGAGCATTCCTGATCAACTCATTTACTTTGCATGTAATCACCATCATTTAGAAAATATTTTCCTGAACTGCTTCGAAGGAACCCAGGGTGTACTTGCCTTTCTCTATTTACTTCCCAGCATTTTCCCAGTCAACCTGTGTAAGTCCTGACTTCTGTCCATTTCTAGACACTTCCAGATACCACTTCCCTCTGATAAGTCATTCCCTCCTGCTGCAAGTTTTCTGTTTTGCACATGGCCTCTAAACTGATCCAGGAAAACTGCCCTCAATTCTGTCAGCTTAGCCACCCTCTCTCCTAGCAGCATTTCCTGGCTCCACATGATGTTCTGGGCTGCAATTGCTTTACCTCTTGCCTACCAAAAATTCAGAGGTCACATAGTAGCTATTGCAAATGGAGTTGAAGCTCTCTAAAGTCAATGTATTAAAAGTTTAAGCATCTTAGACCAATAACTACTTTAAAGAAACCACAGAGAATCAAGAAACATGTTAAACTACCTTATGATTATGCAATCATTGGAATCCAAACTGTAAAAAAATTCATGGGTTAAATCACCCAATTTCTTAAATAAATTGCAGACAAGGAGGGCGATAAGAAGTGTGGCGTATAGACTAAAAGGGACTTAAAAGACACATAAAAATAAAAACAAGCAAACCAAAACTATCATTATCAGGGGTATGTATCTGAGTGATGTAACTTTCAAGGAAGCTTAAACATAAGGAGAATGGTTATTTTTAGAGGGGGAGACACGATTGTGATTGAGACATAGCTTCTGTGTTTTGTCAAGTTATACTTCTTGATCTGGGTAGTGGTTTGCAGGGGTGATCATCTTATAATATTTTAATAAACTATACATTTATTTTAATTTAAGAGGTTTAAAAAGGTGCTCTTAAATGTAAATAATAATTCAGCCTGCAATTCTGTTTCATGTGTTAATCAGCAAGCTGCATTTTATACTCTAAAATTAGTGCCTGTGAACCTAATTATGAAGGACCTCTTGTCTCTAGGAAGAGCCAACACTCACCTTTCCCCACAGAGAATGGCTGCTTTTGGACATTGATGTATATGGCATGCTCAGTTCATTTTTAATTTCACCAATTTAGCTAATCTATTGGTTTTCAATAACTGTTAATTCACCATAAATATTCTTTCGTCTCTTCTTTGATTGTTCTCATTTTGCCCAAATTACTTCCAATTATTTAAAGAAGTCTTCAATATGTACCATGTATCAATTTCTTCTTTTTTTATTATTTCAGGAATGGCACCTTGCCCTCATATTAGTAATTTTATCTTTCTGTTTGTTAAATTTACTTTCTCAGTCTTCGGAAATACTTTTCTTTGCCTCTCCAGGGAAAAGGAAGGGTGGATACTCTGTTTCCCAATTAGATCTTCAGTAGAAGCAGTGGGAAGATGTAGGGGAGATACTGCAGTGTGGGATTCTTTATTCTCTTTTTCTTTTTTATTTATTTAAATTGTGATTGGAATATGACATGTGATTATTACAAGGTTATTATATTCATAATAACAAGAAAACATTACCATTTTATAAACTCAAACAAAACAGTGCATAGAGTTTTAGGAGATGTTTATACACTCTGGATACAGGTCTTTTGTTGTCACAATGTTTTGTGAACATTTCTTCCATTCTGTGGGTTGCCTTTGTATTTTTTAATGTTGCTTTTTGACAAGCAGAAGAGTTTAATTTTTTTTTTGAGACAGAATCTCACTCTTTCACACAGGCTGGAGTTTAGGGGCATGATCTTGGCTCACTGCAACTTCTGCCTTCCAGTGTCAAGCGATCCTCCTGCCT
This sequence comes from Pongo abelii, assembly GCF_028885655.2. Taxonomy (NCBI): domain Eukaryota; kingdom Metazoa; phylum Chordata; class Mammalia; order Primates; family Hominidae; genus Pongo; species Pongo abelii. Next base: position 87,738,402 of record NC_071990.2, on the reverse strand, counting down.
TAGCCTCCTGAGCAGCTGGGACCACAGACATGCACCACCCCTTTGGCTAATTTTTGTATTTATTATAGAGACAGGGTTTCACCATGTTGCCCAGGCTGGTTTTGAACTCTTGAGCTCAAGTGATCCACCACCTCAGCCTCCCACAGTGCTGGGATAACAAGTGTGAGCCACCATGCCTGGCCAGAAGAGTTTAATTTTTAAAAATTTTTAAATTTTTTGTGGGTACATAGTAGGTGTATATATTTAGGGGGTATATGAGATATTTTGATACAGGCATACAACAAGTAATCATCACATCAAGGTAATTGGAGTATCTAATACCTCAGCATTTATTCTTTCTTTGTGTTACAAAATGTCCAATTGTACTCTGTTATTTTAAAATTTAGAAGAAATTATTGTTGACTATAGTCACCCTGTTGTGATATCAAATGCAAGATCTTATTTTTTCTATCTGACTATACTTTTGTACCCATTAACCATCCCCATTCTCTCCACCCCCTGCAACTACCCTTCCCAGCCTCTGGTAACCATCGTTCTACTCTCTACCTCCATGAATTCATTGTTTTAAATTTTAGCTCCTACAAATAAGTGAGACTGTGTGAAGTTTGTCTTTCTGTGCCTGGCTTATTTCACTTAACATAATGATCTCCAGTTCCATTCATGTTGTTGAAAATGACAGGATCTCATTCTTTTTTATGGTTGAACGGTAGTTGATTGTACATATGCACTACATTTTCTTTTAATTTTAATTTTAATTTTAAGTTCCAGGGTACATGTGCAGGATGTGCAGGTTTGTTACATAGGTAAACGTGTGTCATGGTGATTTGCTGCACCTATCAAGCCATCACCTAGTTATTAAGCCCCGCATGCATTAGCTATTTTTTTCTAATGCTCTTCCTGCCTCCTTCTACTCCCCCTGCAGGCCCCAGTGTGTGTTGTTACTCTCCCTGTGTCCATGTGTTCTATTGTTCAGCTACCACTTATAAGTGAGAGCATGTGGTGTTTGGTTTTCTGTTCCTGGGTTCATTTGCTGAGGATAATGGCTTCCAGCTCCATCCATGTCCCTGCAAAGGACATGATCTCATTCCTTTTTTATGGCTGCATAGTATTCCATGGTTATATGTACCACGTTTTCTTTACCAGTGTATCATTGATGGGGATTTGGGTTGATTTCATGTTTTTGCTGTTGTGAATAGTGCTGCAGTGAACATACACATGCATGTATCTTTATAATAGGATAATTTAGATTGCTTTGGGTATATACCCAGTAGTGGGATTGCTGGGTCAAATGGTATTTCTGCTTCTAGATCTTTGAGGAATTGCCCCACCATATTCCACAATGTTAAAGTAATTTACATTCACACTAACAGTGTAAAAGCATTCCTATTTCTCCACATCCTCGCCAGCATCTGTTGTTTCTTGACTTTTTAATAATCACTGTTCTGACTGGCGTGAGATGGTATCTCTTTGCTACCACATTTTCTTTATCAATTCATTTGTTGATGAACACTTAGGTTGCTTCCAAATCTTAGCTATAATTGTGCTGCAATAAACATGGGAGTGCAGATGTCTCTTCAATACATTGATTTTCTTTCCTTTGAGTATATACTTAGCAGAGGGATTGCTGAATCATATAATAGTTCTATTTTCAGTTTTCTGAGGAACCTCCAAACTGTTCTCCATAGTGGTTGTACTAACTTACATTCCCACCAACAGTGTACAAGGATTCCATTTTCTCCAATTCTTCACCAGCATTTGTTATTGCCTATCTTTTGGATAAATGCCATTTTAACTTGGGTAAGATGATATCTCATTGTAGTTTTGATTTGCACTTATCTGATGATCAGTGATGTTGAAGACCTTTTCATATATCATTTTTATGTCTTCTTTTGAGAAATGTGTATTCAAATTTTTGCCTATTTTAAAATCAGATTATTAGATTTTTTTCCAAGAGTTGTTTGAGCTCCTTATATATTCTGGTTATTATTCTATTGTCAGATGAGTAGTTTGCAAATATTTTCACACATTCTGTGGGTTATCTCTTCACTTTGTTGATTGTTTCCTTTGCTGTGAAGAAGCTTTTTAATGTGACAAGATTCAATTTGTTCACTTTTGGTTGCCTGTGCTTGTGGAGTATTTCTCAAGAAATCTTTGTCCAGACTAATGTCTTGGAGAGTTTCCCAATGTTTTCTTGTTGTAGTTTCATAGTTTGAGGTCTTAGATTTAAGTCTTTAATCCACTTTCATTTGACTTTTGTATATGGTGATACATAGGGGTCTATTTCATTCTTCTGCATATGGAATGCTGCCAGTTTTCCTGGCAGCATTTATTGAAGATGTTGTTCTTTCCTCATGTATGTTCTCAGCATCTTTGTCAAAAATAAGTTCATGGTAGACGTACGGATTTATTTCTGGGTTTTCTATTTTGTTTCATTGGTCTATGTGTCTGTTTTTATGCCAGCACCATGCTGTTTTGGTTACTATAGTTCTGTAATATAACTTGAAGTCAAGTAATGTTATTCGTCCAGTTTTGTTCTTATTGCTCAGAATGGCTTTGATTACTCTAGGTCTTTTGTGGTTCCGTGTAAATTTTAAGATTATTTTTTCCATTTCTGTGCACAATGTCATTGGTATTTTGATAGGGATTGCCTTATAGCTGTAGATTGCTTTGTGTAGTATGGACATTTTAACAATATTTATTCTTCCAATCCATAAACATGGAATATCTTTTCACTTTTTTGTGTCCTCTTCAATGTCTTGTGTCATGTTTTATAGTTTTCACTGTAGAGATCTTTTATTTCTTTGGTTAAGTTTATTCCTAGGTATTTTATTTTATTTGTAGCAACTGTTAATAGAATTACTTTCTTAATTTCTTTTTCTGATTGTTCACTGATGGCATATAGAAATGCTACTGATTTTTATTTGTTGATTTTGTATCCTTGACTTGATTGTATTTGTGTATCAGTTCTAATAGTTTTTTGGTGCAGTCTTAAGGTTATTCCAAATATAAGATCATATTATCTATAAACAAGGATAATGTGACTTCTTTTCTAATTTGAGTGCCCTTTCTTTTTTTCTTTTGTCTGATTGCTCTAGCTAGGACTTCCAGTACTATGTTGAATAACATTGGTGAAAGTGGGCATCCTTGTTGGGTTCCAGATCTTAGAGGAAAGACTTTCAGTTTTTCCCCACTCATTATGATACTAGCTGTGGGTCTGTCATGTGGCTTTTATTGTGTTGAGGTATGTACTTCTACACCCATTTTTTTAAGGGTTATCAATCATGAAGGGATGTTGAATTTTATCAAATGCTTTTCAGCATCAACTGAAGTGACCATATGGTTTTTGTCCTTTATTCTGTTGACATAATGTACCCTATTCATTGATTTGCATATGTTGAGCCATTCTAGCATCCCAGGGATAAATCCCACTTAGTCATGATGAGTAATCTTTATTGTGTTCTTGAATGTGGCTTGCTAGTATTTTGCTGAGGACTTTTCATCAATGTTCATTAGGGATATTGGTCTGTAGTCTTCTATTTTTGATATCTTTGTCTGGGGGTAATACTGGCTTCATAGAATAAATGTGGGAGTATTTCCTCCTCCTCTATATTTTGGTACAGTTTAACTAGAATTGGTATTAGTTCTTCTTTAAATGTTTGGTAAAATTGAGCAGTGAAGTCATCACATCCTGGATTTTCCTTTGCTGGGAGAATTTTTATTACAGGTTTTATCTCATTACTTGTTATTAGTCTGATCAAGTTTTGGATTTATGCTTGGTTCAATCTTGGTAGGTTGTATGTGGTTAGGGATTTATCAGTTTCTTCTAGGTTTTCCAGTTTATTGGCATATAATTGCACACAGTAGCCTCTAACGATCTTTTGAATTTCTCTGATATTAGTTGTAATGTCTCCTTTTTCATCCCTGATGTTATTTGGATCTTCTCTCCCTTTTCTTAGTTTGACTAATAGTTTGTCTATTTTGTTAATCTTTTTAAAAAACCAACTGTTTGTTTCTTTGTTTTTTTGTATTTTTTGTTTCAATTTCACTTATTTCTGCTCTGATCTTTATTATTTCCTTTTTTTCTAATAATTTTGAGTTTGGTTTGGTTTTGCTTTTCTAGTTGTATAAGATACATTATTAGGTTGTTTATTTGAGGTTTTTCTACTTTTTTCTTGTAGGCACTTATTCCTGTAACCTTTCGCTGTGTCCCATATGTTTCGATATGTTGTGTTTCTATTTTCATTTGTTCAAGAAACTTTTCAATTTCCTTCTTTTTTGTTTCTTTTTTTTTGAGATGGAGTCTCACTCTGATGCCCAGGCTGGAGTGCAATGGTGCGGTCTCAGCTCACTGCAACCTCTGCATCCCAGGTTCAAGCAATTCTCCTGCCTCAGTCTCTCAAGTAGCTGGGGCTACAGGTGCATGCTACCATGCCCAGCTAATTTTTTTATTTTTAAGTAGAGATGGGGTTTTGCCATGTTGGCCAGTCTGGTCTTGAACTCCTGACCTCAGGTGATCTGCCAGCCTTGGCCTCCCAAAGTGCTGGAATTACAGGCTTGAGCCACTGTGCCTGGCCTCATTGGCTTCTTAGGCTCTTCATTGGCCCACTGGTCATTCAGAAACATGTTTAATTTCCATGTGTTTGTATGGTCTTTAGAATTCCTTTTGTTATTGATTTGTGGTTTTATTCCATTTCAGCGAGAGAAGATATTTGATATCATTTCAATTTTTTTGAATGTTTTAAGGGTTTTTTGTTGTCTAACATATGGTCTATCCTTGAGAATGATCCATATGTTGAAGAGAAGAATACATATTCTGCAGCCATTGGAGGAAATGTGCTGTAAATATCTATTAGGTCCATTTGGTCTATAGTGCAAATTAAATCTGATGTTTCTTTGTTGATTTTCTGTCTGGATGATCTGTCCAATGCTGAAAGTGGGGTGTTGAAGTCTCCAGCTATTACTGTATTGAGGTCTATCTCTCTCCTTAGCTGTAATAATATTTGTTTTATATATCTGTGTGCTCCTGAGAGGTGAAGCCAGCTGGGCTTCTGGGTCAGGTGGGTACTTGGAGAACTTTTCTGCCTAGCTAGAGGATTATAAACACACCAATCAGCACTCTGTGTCTAGCTAAAGGATTGTAAACACACCAATCAGCACTCTGTAAAAATGCACCAATGAGCGCTCTGTGTCTAGCTAAAGGATTGTAAACACACCAATCAGCACTATCAGCACTCTGTAAAAACACACCAGTCAGCACTATGTGTCTAGCTAAAGGATTGTAAACACACCAATCAGCACTCTGTAAAATGGACCAATCAGCATTCTGTAAAATGGACCAATCAGCAGGATGTGGGTGTGGCCAAATAAGAGAATAAAAGCTGGCCACCCGAGCCAGCAGTAGCAACTTGCTCGGGTCCCCTTCCATGCTGTGGACGCTTTGTTATTTTGCTCTTCACAATAAATCTTGCTGCTGCTCACTCTTTGGGTCTGCACCACCTTTAAGAGCTGTAACACTCGCCACCAAGTCCGTGGTTTCACTCCTGAAGTCAGCGAGACCACGAACCCACCAGAAGTAAGAAACTTCAGACACATCTGAACATCTGAAGTAACAAACTCCGGACACACCATCTTTAAGAGCTGTAACACTCACTGTGAAGGTCCATGGCTTCATTCCTGAAGTCAGGGAGAACAAGAACCTACTGGAAGGAATAAATTCTGGACACACTCCAGTGTTGGGTGCATATATATTTACAATTGTTATATCCTCTTGCTGAATTGACCCCTTTAATCATTATATAATGACCTTCTTTGTCTCTTCTTATAGTTTCTGTTTTGAAATCTATTTTGTCTGATATAAATATAGTGACGCCTCATCTTTTTTGGTTTCCGTTGGCATTGAATATCTTTTTCCATCCCTTTATTGTCAGTGTGTGTGCATCCTTATAGATGAAGTTGAAACTGACCCAATAGTCTCATAGATAGTTCTTTTTTGATAAACATAAAAATTGATCCTTCTGGTCTTAAAGCTTGAAACTTGTATTTGTTTTTGTCTGAGTTCCTTCCTCAGGAAATGACCTTCAGGCCTCTCACAAAAAGTATTAAAGAACTGAAACTCACCAGATCACTACATCCAGACAATAAGATGCCAGATGCTTCATTTGTCATGATTGCTTCCTTGCCCCTCTCTAATTCCTGCTTTCTTACACATTGTTACATTTCTTCCTTGCTATATAAACCCCTAGTTTCAGTCAGTCAGAGAGATGGATTTGAGACTGAGCTCTCATCTCCTTAGCTGCAGCACCCAATTAAAATCTTCTTCCTTGGCAATACTTATAGTCTCAGTGATTGGCTTTCTGTGTGGCAAGCAGCAGGACCTAGACAGAAGCCCTGGTGTTTTAGTAACAAAGTGTGTTTCTTGTAGGCACCAGATTGTTGGGCCTTGTTTTTTAAATCTGCTCACCTACTCTATGTCTTTTGAGTAGAGAGTTTAGTCCATTTACATTTAGTGTTACTATCCATAAGTAAGGACTTACTCTTGCCATTTTTTGATTTGTTTCTGGTTGCTTTCTGGTCTTCTTTTCCTTCCTTCTTTTCTTTCTGTCTTCCTTTTGGCAAACGTGATTTCCTCAGGTGGTATGTTTTAATTTTATGTGTTTTCTTTTTTGTGTCTTTGTTATATATTTTTTGATTTTTGGTTACCATGAGGCTGGCAAATAATCCCTTATAGCCCATTATTTTAAGCTGATGATAACTTAAAAAAGACTAATTTCATAAATAATAAACTAATAACCAAAGAGAAAACTAATAAAAATGCTACACGTTAGCTTTATCTCCCTACTTTTAAACTTTTTGTTGTTTCTATTCATAGCTTATTATACTGTCTGTTTTGCAAAGTTGTTGTAGTTATTATTTTTGATAGATTATCTCTTAATCTTTCTACTCAAGATATGAATAGTTTACACACCACAACTATAGTGTTATAATATTGTGTTTGTTTGTGTACTTACTATTTCCAGTGCATTTTGTACATTCAGATGATTTATTATTGCTCATTAATGTTCCCCTTTCAGATTGAAGAACTTCCTTTGCATTTCTTGCAGGATAGGTCTGGTGTTGATGAAATCCCTCAGCTATTGTTTATCTGAGAAAGTCTTTATTTCTCTTTCATGTTTGAAGGATATTTTTGCTAGATATACTATTTTAGGGTAAAAGTTATTTTCCTTCAGCATTTTACATATGTCATGCTACTCTCTCCTGGCCTCTAAGGTTTCCACTGAAAAGTCTGCTGCTGGAGATACTGGAGCTCCATTGTTTATTGTTTCTTTTCTCTTCCTGCTTTTAGAATCCTTTCAAAAATCTTTATCCTTTGGGAGTTTGATTATTAAATGTTTTGAGGTGGTATTAGTTGGGTTAAACCTGCTTGGTGTTTAATCGTCTTCTTGTACTTGAATATTGATATATTACTCTAGGTTTTGGAAGTTCTTTTTAAAAATAATTTTATATTACAATTGTTTTATCTTCTAGCTGAATTGACCCCTTTTTCAGCAGTCATTGATCTGGGAATAAAGAGAGGTCAAGGTCCCATAACTGGCAAACCCAAGTTGGTTGGAGATGTGGAATTTTAAGGAGTCAGAAAAAAGCCAGTTACATCACTCCAGTTCCTGGGGGTGTTGGTCCCATGACAGTGGGAATGTTAATGGAAAATACCATTATTGCTGCAAAAAAGTGCTGAGGCTTGATAAGTGGGAAGTGCTGAAGTCTAAAGAGCTTGAAATAGCCACATATTAGCTGTTGTATCTTCCGTGTCATGAACAGCACCCCGGCCCATCTCAAGAAGCAAATTAGGCCAGAAGAAATGATATATTTTGAAAATTTATTCTAGTGAAATGGTTTAAAATGACGCTTTGTATTTATTGAAAGCCTAATGGGCAGGTTTTTGTGTAGATAGTAGCACCTCACCAGGGAGCACTCTAGTATCATGCAGGGTCATGTAATCTAGCCAAGTGCAGCTATTAACCTAGTGATTAACATGGGAGACGTTGTCACACTGAGAATGGATGCTGAATTTTCTCAAGCTACCTCGGGTAAAAATTTGCCTTTTCTAGGATTGCATTTCCCAAGTGCTATTCCAATAAGAGTTGATACTCATTTTAGGTTCCAAATCTTTTGGGTTCAACTGATCAAACCAAAGAAAAACCATTGGTAGAGAAAATCAGGGAAAAGGTGAAAAGGAAAAGATGGTGGTAACTGAGTAGAAAAAAATTAATAGTTTTTCTAACGTGCTTTTTGTGGCTTAGTCAGTCACATGGGAAAATGTTTAGGATTGTTCCTTGCTATTAGTCCTCATTTTATGTATGTTAGCCCTCAGTGAGGTCTCCCCATTTTAGTTATTTAGGATTGAAAGGCTTGTTTTATAAATTATTCATGTGTATTGTCATATTTGGCTTTTGTTATATACTTTAACCTCATTTTTAATTTTTTTGTATTGTTAGAGGATATCTGTATAGTTTATTTGGTATATCTTAAAACCTATTTTTGAAAAGCAAAACAAAAAAACCCCAAAACTGGCCTGGTATGGTGGCTCATGCCTGTAATACCAGCACTTTGGGAGGCCGAGGTGGGCAGATCACTTGAAGCCAGGAATTGGAGACTAGCCTGACCAACATGGTGAATCCCTGTTTCTACTTAAAAATAAAAAAAATTAGCCTGGCGTTGTTGCCTGTTCCTGTAATCCCAGCTACTCGGGAGGCTGAGGTACGAGAATCATTTGAACCCAAGAGGCAGAGGTTGTAGTGAGCTGAGATCACACCACTGCACTCCCGCCTGGGTGACAGGGCGAGACTCTGTTTGAAAATAAATAAACAAGTGAAAACAAAACAAAAAAACAACCTCCCCAAAACAATATTCCTTTCATATCCTTTTAGAGTAATATTCCTTCTTTCATTCTTAATCTTGGTAATTTCAGTTTTTTCCTCTTTTTTCTTGATCAGTCTAAGTAATAATTTTTCAATTTTATTGATCTTTTTAAAGAACCAGCTTTCGAATGACTTAATTTCTTCTATTATTACCTATTATTTTATTCCTTTCAGTCTTTATATTTATTATTTCCTTCCTTTTACTTACTTTGGTTTAATTCACCATCCTTTTCCTGGTCTCTTAATGTAAAAGCTGAGATAATTAGTTTAAAACATTTTGTCAGTAACAATATAAGCACCTAGAATTATCCATTTGCTCTAAGCATTATTTTAGCTATATCCTACAAATTTCAGTATGTTGTATTTTCATTGTTAGTCAGAAATCTTTTCTAATTTCATGATTTCTTATTTGACTTACACAATATTTAGGAAGGCATTTATTAACTTAAAATTTTTAGAGATTTTATAGATTCTTTCAAAACTTATTTTTAGTTCTATTGTACTCAGGCTCATAGAATATATTCTGCATGATTTTAATCTTTTGAAGTTTACTGAGACTTATTTTATGGCTCAGCTTGTAGCCTATCTTGGTGATATTATACTTATGTTTCAAAATAATGTGTATTCTGTGATTGTTCCACACAATGTTCTATAAGACAATTTGCTTGATAGTTTTGTTCAAATCTTATATACATCTATCAGTGTTTTGTCAGCTTGTTCCATCAATTATTGAGGAAATTGTGTTAAAATCTCCAACTATAATTGTGGGTATGTCAATTTCTCCCTTTAGTTCTGTCAATTTTTGAGTCATGTATTTTGAAGTTCTGTCATTAGATATATACACATTTAAGATTTTTTTTTGATGAATAGTTCTTATAACATTATTTAAATCTCCATTTATCCCTGATAATATTCTCTGTTCTGATGTTTAGTTTGTATAATATTAATATAGCCATTCCAACTTTCTTTTGATTAATGTTTGCATGACATACCTTTTTTAATCCTTTTATTTTTAACCTATCTATATCTTTATATTAAGTGGGTTTCTTATAGATAGCCTGTAATTGAATCTCGCATTTTTATCCAGTCTGACATCCTCTGCTTGTTAATTGGGATGTTTACATTATTTACACTTAGTGTAATTATTGGTATGCTTTGGTTTAAGTCTACCATCTTTTAACTTATTTTCTATTTGTCCAAGCCTTTTTTGATTCATTTCATTAGTATTTTGTAATTTTTAGCATACAAGTCCTGCATATGTTATGTTAGATTTACACCTAAGTATTTTATTTTATTTTGGAATAATTGCAAATGGCATTGTGTTTGAAATTTCGGTTTTCACATATACATTTTTAGGATATAAAAATATTTTTTATTTTGGGTATTGATCTTGTACTATGCTACCTTGCTGAACTAACTTATTAGATATGAGTTTTTTTGTAGATTATTTGAAATTTTCTTCATAAATGATTATGTCATTTGAAATAGGAACATTTTTATTTCTTCTTTCTCATATGTATGTCTTTTCTTTTTTATTCTCATCTTATTTTAGTGGTTAGATATACCACTACTATGTTGAATATCAGTAGTAAGAGCAGACATTTTTATCTTATTCCCTATCTTAGAGAGAAAGCATTTAGTTATTCTCTATTAAGAATCATGTTAACTTTAGGTTTCATGTAAATGTTCTTTATCAAGTTAAGGAAGTATTCCTCTACTACTATTTTTATGAGAATCTTTTTTATAATGAATGAATGTTAAAATTTGTCTAATAATTTTTCTGTGTTGATTGATATGATCATGTGATTTTTCTTCTATAGCTTAATCTTAATCTGGTGGATTATACAGCCTTGCATTTCTAGAATAAATCTCGTTTGTTTGTGCTGTATAATTCTTTCTATATATTGCTGAATTCTTTTGATAATATTTTGTTAAGGACTTGTATGTCTATATTCATGGAGGATATTGATCTCTAACTTTTTTTTACTATCTTTGCTTGGTATACCGGCTTCATAAAATGAGTTGGAAAGTGTTCCTTTTCTATTTTCTGCAAGAGATTGTGTAATTGGTGTTAATTCTTTAATCTTTTGATAGAATTCTCTAGAGAAGCAATCTGGGCCTGGAGATTACTTTTTCAGGAGTTTTAAGATTATTAATACAATTTTCTTAGTAGTTATAGGCCTATTTAAACTGTTTGGGTGAATTGTAATAGTTCGCGCTTTTTGAGGTATTGATCAATTTCATCTAAGTTGTTATATTTACATGTATAGAATTGTCCTTAGTATTCTCTTATCTCTTTCATATTTGCAGGCCTGTAATGATATTCCCTGATTCATTACTGATATCAATAATTTGATAACATTTTACTGATACTACTGATATCAATAATTTGATAACAAAATAACATAATCTTTTTTCTATGTCAGTTATAAGGTCTGTCAATTTTATTGATCTTTTAAAAAAAACAACCTTTCATTGATTTTCTCTATAAAAATTTAAAGTATTTAAAGATTTCTCCTGAGTTGCTTCTTTGGCATATTAATTATTTAGAAGTATGTTGTTTAGTTTCTGTTTAGAGATTTTCCTGTTATACTTCCGTTATTGATTTCTAGTTAGGTTCCATTGTGGTCAGAGGACATACTTTGTGTTAATTTAGTTCTTTTGAGTTTTCTGAGGTCTATTTTATGGTCCAAGATAAGGTTTATCATGGGGCCTTGAAAAGAATGATTATTCTGCTGTTGTTGTTTGAAGCGTTTTATAAATATTGATTAGATCTTGTTGGTTGATGGTATTTTTGGTTTCCTTTATACTCCTGTTGATTTTCTGTCATTTTGTTCTGTCAGTTTTGAGTATGGAAGTCTCCAGTTCTAGTTGTGGATTTGCCAGTTTCTCTTTCCAGTTCTGTTAAATTTTGTTTCATGTATTTTGCAGGTGCTATTTTGTTTATGAACATTTAGAATTGCTATGTCTTCTTGGTGGAGTGAGCTTTTTATCATTATGTAATGTCATTCTCTTTCTGTGGTAATTTTCTTTACTCTGAAATCCATTTTATCTGATATTAATATAGACACTCCTACTGCCTTTGATTAATCTTTTCATGGCATATCTTTTTCTACTCTTTTACTTTCAACCTACCTAGTTACATTTGGAGTTTTTTGCAGACAGCATATAGTTGGGTCATGTTTTCTTTTTTTTTTTCTTTTCTTTTCTTTTTTTTTTTTGAGACGGAGTCTCACTCTGTCACCCAGGCTGGAGTGCAGTGGTATGATCTTGGCTCACTGCAACCTCCGCCTCCCAGGTTCAAGTGTTTCTTCTGCCTCAGCCTTCCTAGTAGCTGGGATTACAGGTGCCTGTCACCATGCCTGGCTAATTTTTGTATTTTTAGTAAAGATGGGGTTTCACCATATTGGCCAGGCTGATCTTGAACTCCTGACCTCAGGTGATCCGCCCACCTCGACCTCCCAAAGTGCTGGGATTACAGGCTTGAGCCACTGTGTCTGGCAGGGTCATGTTTTCTTAATCTACTCTTCCAATCTTTGTCTTTCATTCATATGTAGACCTTTATTTATTTATTTATTATATTATAGAGATGAGGTCTTGCCATGTTGCCCAGACTGGTCTCAAAGTCTTGAGCTCAAGTGATCCTCCCGCCTCGGCCTCCCAAAGTGCTGGGATTATAGGTGTGAGCCATGGCTCTGGGTCGGTATGTAGACCTTTTAAAATTCAATGTAATTATTGATATGTTAATCCTTAAGTATGCCATTTTATTTTTTGGTTTTCATTTGTTTTCACTGTTTATGTTTTTCTGTTTATTTCTCTCAGCTCCTGTGGGTTACTTGGGGACATTTTTAAGGGAATTCATCATAATTTACTTATAGTGTTTTTGGATTTACCTCTTTGTAGAGCTCTTTTAGTAGTTGCTCTAGATATTATATGATATACACACAACTTATCCCATCTGTTGGTGTTACCAGTTTCCAGTTCAGGTGCAGTATAGAAACCTTACTTCCTTTATATAATTTTACCCTCTTTCCATTTATAATAAAATTATCTTAAATATTTCCTCTACATCCACTGAGAACCACATCAGACTGTTATAATTTTGCTTTAACTATCAAACATAATTTAGAAAACAAGAGGAAAATGAAAGCATATTTCATTGATTCATATTTTCGCTCTTTCTGTTGTTTTCCTTTTTTCCTGATGGTCTAAGATTTCTCCTTATTATTTCTGTCTAGAGAACTTTCTTTAGCTATTCTTTTAGTGTAGATCTTCAGGCAAATTCCCTTAGTTTCCCTTCACCTAAGACTGTATTGAATCCTTCATTAGTGAAGGATAGTTTCTTTGCATGTAGAATTCTGGGTTGACAGTTCTTTTCTGTGAGCACTTGGAAAATGTTGTGCCAGGTTTTTCTGGTCTCCATGGTTTTTGCTGAAAAACCTAGTCATTCAATTTTTTTTTTTTCTCCTGATAGGTATGGTGTCATTTCTCTTTCACAGCTGCAAGATTTTTTGTTTGTCTTTAATTTTCAGAAATTTAAGTATGATATGTCTGGTGTGATTTTTTTGACTTATTATATTTGTGGTTTGCTCAACCCTTTGAATCTTTTTCTATATCTTTTGCCAAAATGGGACATTTTTAGCCATTATTTAAAAAAATACTTTTTCAGCTCTGTCTTCTTTCTCCCTTATGAGACTCCACTGACATGAATGTTAGATCTTCTGTTACATCTCACAAGTCCCCAATACTCTGTTGATTTTCTTCTGTTTATTTTATTTCTGTCATTAGATTAGGTAATTTCCATTTTTCTATCTTTAAGTTCACTGATCTTTTCCTCTGTTTTCCATGCTGCTCTTGAGTCCATACACTGAGCTCTTTAATTTCAGTTATTGTATTTTTTTCCATTGTAAAACGTCAACTTGGTTCTTCTTTATGTCTTCTATTTCTTTGACAAGACTTTCTATTATTTTATTTGTTTCAAGTGTGCTTGTAATTCTTCACTGAGATGTTTTTGCTATGGGCTTCAAAAATTCTTTTTGTCTGCAGATTTTTTTTCTCATTTAAGTTAAATTTTCCTGGTCTTTGATATGATGACTGACTTTTTATTACAACCTGGACATTTTGGGTATTATATTATGAGATTCTGGATCTTCTTTGAATCTTCTGTTGTAGCAGTCTTCCTCTGATGTTGCTCCAGGGAGAGAAGAGGAGTGCTGGATGATTGCTGCCAGGCAGTGGTAGAAGGAAAGCAAATTTGGCCTTTTCTGGCAGGGGAGGAGATAGAGTCACCTTTTTTTTTTTCTTTTTTTTGGTAGTGCTTGGTAGAAATATAGTGGCTACAGTTAGTAAATTTTAGAACATATTCTGCTTCTCAGACTCCTACACAAATAATAGTTCACTTGTTCTGTGAAGAGCAAACGTCGTTTTTCCTTTCATTCTGCAGCCTGTTGTCACCACTCCACACCTGGCTGCTGAAGGCATTTTGTTTTCCCAAGGTTTCTTTAACTGTCCTCCTTGGATTTTGCAATGCATTGGTTATAAAACCCCACCATTCTCCAGGCAGGAGCTTGCAATGAGATACATTTATACCATCTTTTTTTTAAAAATAAACTTTTTATTTTGGTGAAATTTTATATTTATAGAAAAGTGTAAAGATAGTACAGAGAGTTCTTATATACTGTCACCCAGTTTTACCCATTGTCTAAAAGTTTTCTTCTTGCTTGGCTGTTCCTTTTCTGGTCCTTCTTTTGGAGAATGAACTTTGAGCATAAGTGGTATGTGCTACTTCCAGGTCTTGCACAAGAAAACCTTTAATGTGCTCTTAATCTCCATCTAGCTATTGGATGGAGAGGTCTCTGGGGACCTAGGGGAGGGCAGAGACATGGGATGAAAGTATTTTGGGTCCCTGAATGGATGAGTGGGATAGAGTATTCTTAGCCACACCCACCACTGACTTGCATTGAATGGTGATATGAGTGAGAAACATTTCAATATTTTATTGTGTTAAGCCACTGATATTTTGGAACTAATATTACTTAAGCAACACATCAATTCTCCTTGGGTAAGTTACTTAATCTTTGGAAGCTTGGTTTTACAATTTGAAAAATGAGGATAATTATACCTACCTTACACATTTATAGAGAAAATTAAATGGGACAGCATTTGCCAAAGTGCTTGCACGTTTCCTGACACCTAAGAGATACTCAATAAACATTTGTTCAGTCTGTTGTTTGCTGAACATGTTCATATGCTGATGGATTTGTTATCTACATATTGAACTCTGAAATATTTACTCGTGTTTCTGTCTTTGAATGTTTAGTCCATCCCTTTTAAATTTATTCTTCAGCCATCAAGGTGATAAAACAAAATGTGAACCTAATATATATTGACCAAAGTATAATGCATTTGTCAGTCCAGTTCACATCGTTCTTTGGTAAACATTCATAGTAGGCTTGAGAACTTGAATTGAAAAACTGTTTTTAATAACCTCCATACCACATGTATTACAAGCTATGCCCAGGCCTTCCTTGGAATTTTTGGAAACACAACTCTATGTTTCTAAAGAAAGATGAGGAGAAAAAGAGCAAGTTATACAGGTAATTTTCCCTGTCTACATAAAGCTTTTGTAGAAAGCAGATACATTTCTCTTTACCCCTTAAATCAGTTGCATTCATTCACAAAGTCATTTTGAAGGGATTATTGTTTAGAAGGCACATCCAGAAAAAGGTGTTAAAGGCAAGAGGGTGGTTGAGATTTTTCTAATGAGACTAAGGGTTGTAAGTGGGATAGGTAGAGGGGGACAGTTTGGGTTGGAACTGAAACCTTCGGAATTGAACGTAGAGGATGGTTTGAGTGGGAAAAGGAAGTAATTTACAGGGCAGGGTGGCAGAAAGGTGATGCAAGTGATTGGCAAAATGGTTTCACCACTTTTGAGATGATAATATGAAAGTCAGATGTAATATCCTGCACAACTTACAAGGAAAATTTAGAGAAATTTCTCCAATTTGCAGAGTTGGTATAAAACATATATCTGCAACTGGAGTCTATTCTACTATTAAACATAATCATTATTGGGCAGCTGCTACACATTTGTGTTTCTGTGAAATCTGGTTTACTTGTTGGTTTGAGATTTTACCTTCCTTAATTTTTTGTTTAAAACATATTCTGCTTCTGAGACCACTACACAAATAAGACTTAGTTTGTTCTTCACTGAACAAACATCACTTTTCCTTTTATTCTACAGCCTGTTGTCACCTCTCCACCCCTGGCTGCTGAATGTATTTAGTTTTCTCAAGTCTTCTGTCTTCCTTGGATTTGGCAATGCATTCGCTATAAAACTCTACCATGCTCCACGGAAGAGCATGCAATAAGATACATTTGCACCATCTATTTTAAGAAATAAACTTTTTATTTTGGTAGAATTTTATATTTATAGAAGAGCTGTAAAGATAGTACAGAGAGTTCCTATATGCCCCTCATTCAGTTTTACCCATTGTTAACATCTTGTATTACCATGGTACATTTATCAAAATTAAGAAAAAGACATTGGCTCATTACTATTAACTAAACTTCAGACTTTATTTGGATTTAATAGTTTTTGCATTAATGTCTTCTTTCTGTTCCAATTCAGGACACCACATTGTATTTAATTTTTCTTATCTCCCCAGTCTCTTCTGGTCTGTGACTTTCTAATCTTTGCTTGTTTCTCATGACTGACTGTCTTAAGGAATACTGGCCAGTTATTCTGTAGAAAAAAATGTCCCCCTGATCTCAGTTTATCTGATGTTTTCCCTCATGTTTAGACTGGGGTTATAAGTTTTGGTGAAGAGTATCTCAGAAGTCAAGCCCTTCTCATTAGATCATATTAGAGAACATGATATTCACCTGACATTACTGGTGGTGTTAACTGTCATCATTTGGTTAAGGTAGCATTTGCCATGATTCTCCACTATAAAGTTACTATTTTTCCCTTTCCCTGCTCTATTTTTTAAGAAGTGAATCACTAAGTCTAGTCTACCTCCAAAACTGAGGAATTAAGCTCTGCCTTTTGGAGAGGGAGAATATGGACATACATTATATGGAATTCTGAAAGGAAGATTTATCTCTTCTACCCTACTTTATTTGTTCAGTCATTTATTTATATTGATATTTACTGTGCATATATTTATGATTCAGTCCCAAGGGGGAAGTAGCCTTTAGTTCTGGGGAAATTATTTTATAAATACACTACTGATGCCTATTTATGTTTATTTATATTTATATAAGTATGAACTCATGGCTATTTATTTTATTCTTTGGGTTATAATCCAATACTAGGTTATTTATTTTATTGCTCAAATTGTTCCAGTTTTGATCACTCGGAACTCTTTCAGTTAGCTCCTGCTGAACCATTTCTTTTATTAGACTGTTTTCGTTTGTCCTGTATAGACTGGCAACAACACCTCTTTGAAAGGTGATGGGGAAAAATGATCTGTCTTGTGAAATACAGATAAAGTTTTAGTCAATACAGAGTCTCTATTGAAGGCAAATAAATCATTTTTATATGAAGGACACCTGTAGGAGTGTTATTTACTTTTCAGCTGAGAATAATAAAAATGAACTTTATGAAATGCCTGTCATTTAAGCTAGCTGGTGCTTGAGGTTGTATTAGCATATTTTAAAAAAATGAAATGACTTTCTTTTGACCCAGTTTAATAACACTACTGAAGTAGGAAACTCCTCAGAGAAGAACTGGGCTCCCTCCTGTGCTGTGCACACATTTGCCTTTTGAATCTTTTGTAGTGCAGCATGCCTTTGTGGCAGACCCAAGGGAATACACATGGAAGCTGCCTGCAGGGCTGAGGTTTCCTACTAGGCTTCTACTTAGTGCCATCTATCTAAGCTTCCACCTAGTGCACTGCTATCTCAGACCACTTGATACTGTTCCAGCCACCTCAAAGGGCATGTTCAAGGAGGAGGTTTGTATGTTTCTTTCTTTTTTTTTTGGCTCAACCTACTGTAGGTTGAAAAGCAAGAGATAGTATGTTGTATAAAAATGGAGGAGTGAAGAACAGAATCCTCCTGCAAATGTGTCTTAGATACATTAATGATTGGTTGTGTGACCCTGAAAAAGACACTCTTTGCTTCAGGTCTCTGTTTCCCTATCTGCAAAATTAGGACCTCATTATTTCTGACCATCTTTCGGGGCTAACATCCTATGGTTTTTATGCTACAGTCAGTGTTATGGTAATTGTTCTTACAGTTTATAACTTCCAGAAATTAATGGCAAATAGGTTAGGAAGGAACTGGTTAGAAAATACTGCTTTTTCAACAAGGACCAATAATGTATCCTCAGGTGACAATGTTGTCTATTATTTTCCCCTAGATATTTAATTGAATTTTACAAAGTCACAGGAATCCTCCAATACCAGTTATTTGATTCCTAAGGCACTTTTTTCTTCCAACAACCACCTATGTCTGCAAAGTATAAATAGCTCATCATTTTTTTTTTCTCATGATTTGGTGATAGCTTCTTAAGTTGGTGCAGAAAACATCTTCCAAGACCACTTCTCATCAGGGCATAAGGCACTGCACACTTTCATTCAATATGTTCACGGTAGAATTTGGTGATTTGGGGACTGGTACTCAGGAAGACAGGCAAAAAGGAGAGCTGCTTGGGGAGAGAAGATCTGGGGCTGGCTTCAGGGAGAAGGACATCTGGGAGGCAGTGTGGTGTCGGGGTAAGGGCAGTAACCTGGAGGATCCCTCAGAACAGATGCCTGCCTTGGGTAAGGGGTATGTGCATGTATTTATCATTCAGTTCCAAGAAAGAAGTAGCCTCTAGTTTGGGGGAAATTATATTTAAAAACATGTTGTTACTGCCCAATAAAAATGTCAATGATTCATCACACTTATATGGCACTATTATTTCCCAAATTTACTTTCACTTTAATTTCCGGGCTTAACATTAATTTCTGGTTTTAACTTTGAACACGTAATCTTTCCATCAAACATACACACACCTCAACTTGGCTCTTATGTTGATATTTAGTCATCTTTCTCTTTTCTTGGCTTATTTTCTGCTCTTTGGTGAAAAAACAGGAAAAAATAGTTTTTCACCAAACAGGAGAAGTGGTGTGTGGTTTCTCACATTTATGCATGTTTTGGGACTTCCTTCATTTCAGGTTATCATTTCAAGGATGTTTGTATAGACAGCATCCTTGGAGGATAGATATAGAGAAAGGGAGTCATGCTTACTGTTTATTATGATAAAGATAATACTCCACTTTGGAATAAGGAGTAGGCATGCTTTCTGCCCACTGTAAATGATTTAGGTTTTCTAAGGTAAGTTTGCAAACTGTAATGCAACCCATTGCATGCATAAGAGTCATCTGGCCCTCTGCATCCATCATTCTGTGGGAATTCAGGCTTGGGAAGTTGCTGTAAGAAAATGTTCATACCCTGTCTACTACTATTACTGTGAGTAATAAAGTCCTTTCACTCTGATCCAGGAGTCTTCTGTGTTCTGCTGGCTTTCATGAAATTGGCATGCTAATTTGTTAGCTTACAAATAGGGTAAAATCTCAGATTTTCAGAGTTAGTTCTTTGCAGTGTACTTCCCATGGTAAACTCATAGTGGGCTGCATAGAACCACTAGTTTCAGGGCATGGTCTTCTTTTGATCCATACCTACCTTAAGTTTGATGTGGTACCAAAGAAAGGTCTGATAACTTAAGATTCTGAAAGAATGACATTCAAGTATACATTTGGTCACTCTCTAGCTTTGTAATGTTGGCAAGTCAATATCTCTGTGTCTCTTTACCTTCTCTTTTTAATGGAGATGACCTACTTGACAAAGTTATTGTGACGATCAAATTAGATAATATGGATACGTATGCTATTCAATATAGCAGCTATATATAGTGCTATGGTTTGACTATGTCCTCTCCAAAGGTCAGGTGTTGCCAGTGTGTTAGTACTAAAAGGTGGAGCCTTTAAGAGGTGATAGGGCCATGAAGGCTCCTCCTTCCTGAATGAGATTAAGACCCTTATAAAAGAGGTTTCACACATTTGGTGAGCTTGCCCCTCTGCCTTCTGCCATGTGAGGACACTGTATTCTTCCCCTGTGGAGGATGTAGCTCTCACCAGACAACCAAACCTGCCAATGTCTTGATTTTGGAATTCTCAGGCTCCAGAACTATGAGAAAATAAATTTCTGTTCTTTATAAATTACCCATCTTGCTATTTTGTTGTAGCAGCACAAAATGACTAAGAACACATGGCCAGTTAAACTTAATTACAGTAAAAATTAGTTCCTCAGTTATACTAGTGCTAATTTTCAAATGCTCAATAGGCACATGTGATTAGTGGCTGCCATTTTGGATTGAACATATATATATATATATATATATATATATGTTTCTATTATTGCTCAGAATTCTGTTGGGTAGTGCTGATAAAGTTCCTTATATATTATGGAGCATTAGAGAAATATAAGATAGTTTTCTTTTTCCTTTGCTATTGAAGGGAGGTTGGATGAGATCAGCTTATCTGCCTCACTGCTAACTTGTGGCAAGTTTTAAGACTTGTGTGCCTTGGAGAGCCCTAGCTTTTTATATACAGTATAGTAAAAAACCTAAGAAAGCTTTAGCAACAGATGGAAGACTGGGAATGACAACTAAGCCTTATCTCATCTCATGTTTCAGTGATTATACTGACACTGTGTTGGGCTAAGATTGCATATGGGCTCAGCATGAGAATTGCTGTGAATTGATAATTGATATTTGCCATGGCTGTGGGAAGGGGTTGGGGAGCATGCATTCTATATGTTTTCCATATTTGTTCTATATGTGTTTATTTACTTTGTATTTGGTTGTCTTGCCTCAACAGTGAATGTGTTTTGCTTTCCCTTTGTGACTTCCAAGTTTCCAATTTTCTGACTTCCAAGTTTCCAATATTTACTTTGTCAATTTTTGCCTCTTTTTCTTTTTCCTTCCTCAATAGTATGGTTATGAAAGAGGCCAAGGGGACTTTGCTTTGTTTCTTCTTACCCCCCGTGAACTTTCTTAGTTGCTAAGCTCTCATTAGCTACAATCCCTTCTAGAATATAGTTAATTAAATTTCACTATTTCTTAACAAAGTGTTGAAAGAGTCTATGGGGATTAGTAGCACTAAGCAGAATTTGATAGGGTACTAATATCTCTGTAAATATTATAGGATTATATTTATTTTTCTTAACTGCTACAAGTGAGGTACTTCAGATATAATGGGAAATGTGAATAGTCTCACCTCATATAAACTTCAACTCATGGGTGCTTACTGATGGAGTACTGGGCTGAGTATTTGGAGGTGGTGTTCAGATTCAGCAGAAAAAAGTTATGACTGATTAGTGCTCATTCACTAGCAACTAGCCTACATTGATATCTGAATGTCAGAACTAAGATATTTTATTTTCCTAGAATTTAAAAAGACTGCCTTCAAAAGTCTTGAAAACTGTCATCTTTGTGCAATCTAATTTCAATCTTAGCTCTGCCTAGAGAAAAACAAATTCTTCCAAACACCATGAGTATGAATTCAAGCTCTTACAAAAACACTGATAGAATTGTGACCCTATATAATACTTTAAAAATGTTTCTAAGAAGCACAGCAAGGTAGTGATATAAACTTTTCTCCTTTGAAAAAAGCATATATAGTAAATAACAGTCCTCCAGATATTGGAAATAGTAAACATTACCAGAATTTGTTCTGTAAAATGTGAAGAATGCCATCATAAATTTTGAGCTAATAGTTTTGCCAGTTCTCCAGATGTTTAGGACTGACAGAATAGATAATGACAGTTTCCTGAGGTGAAGAGTCTGTGGAGAAAAATATATCATATTTACTACACAAAGTAAGAGGGGATGACAGAAGGACAAATGTATAGAAATAAATGAATTCCAGTAAATTTAATCTGTGATAAAAGTCAGAAGCAGGGGAGGAGCCAAGATGGCCGAATAGGAACAGCTCCGGTCTACAGCTCCCAGCGTGAGTGACACAGAAGACGGGTGATTTCTGCATTTCCATCTGAGGTACCAAGTTCATCTCACTAGGGAGTGCCAGAGAGTGGGCGCAGGTCAGTGGGTGAGCGCACCGTGTGCGAGCCAAAGAAGGGTGAGGCATTGCCTCACTGGGGAAGTGCAAGGGGTCAGGGAGTTCCCTTTCCTAGTCAAAGAAAGGGGTGACAGACAGCACCTGGAAAATCGGGTCACTCCCACCCGAATACCGCGCTTTTCCAATGGGCTTAAAAAACGGCGCACCAGGAGATTATATCCCGCACCTGGCTCAGAGGGTCCTATGCCCACGGAGTCTCGCTGATTGCTAGCACAGCAGTCTGAGATCAAACTGCAAGGCGGCAGCGAGGCTGGGGGAGGGCCGCCCGCCATTGCCCAGGCTTGCTTAGGTAAACAAAGCAGCCGGGAAGCTCGAACTGGGTGGAGCCCACCACAGCTCAAGGAGGCCTGCCTGCCTCTGTAGGCTCCACCTCTGGGGGCAGGGCACAGACAACAAAAAGACAGCAGTAACCTCTGCAGACTTAAATATCCCTGTCTGACAGCTTTGAAGAGAGCAGTGGTTCTCCCAGCACGCAGCTGGAGATCTGAGAATGGGCAGACTGCCTCCTCAAGTGGGTCCCTGACCCCTGACCCCCGAGCGGCCTAACTGGGAGGCACCACCCAGTAGGGGCAGACTGACACCTCACACAGCCAGGTACTCCAACAGACCTGCAGCTGAGGGTCCTGTCTGTTAGAAGGAAAACTAACAAACAGAAAGGACATCCACACCAAAAACCCATCTGTACATCACCATCATCAAAGACCAAAAGTAGATAAAACCACAAAGATGGGGAAAAAACAGAGCAGAAAAACTGGAAACTGTAAAAAGCAGAGCGCCTCTCCTCCTCCAAAGGAACGCAGTTCCTCATCAGCAATGGAACAAAGCTGGACAGAGAATGACTTTGAGGATCTGAGAGAAGAAGGCTTCAGGCAATCAAATTACTCCGAGCTACGGGAGGATATTCAAACCAAAGGCAAAGAAGTTGAAAACTTTGAAAAAAATTTAGAGAATGTATAACTAGAATAACCAATACAGAGAAGTGCTTAAAGGAGCTGATGGAGTTGAAAACCAAGGCTCGAGAACTACGTGAAGAATGCAGAAGCCTCAGGAGCCGATGCGATCAACTGGAAGAAAGGTTATCAGCCATGGAAGATAAAGTGAATGAAATGAAGCGAGAAGGGAAGTTCAGAGAAAAAAGAAAAAAAAGAAATGAGCAAAGCCTCCAAGAAATATGGGACTATGTGAAAAGACCAAATCTACGTCTGATTGGTGTACCTGAAAGTGACGGGGAGAATGGAACCAAGTTGGAAAACACTCTGCAGGATATTATCCAGGAGAACTTCCCCAATCTAGCAAGGCAGGCCAACATTCAGATTCAGGAAATACAGAGAACGCCACAAAGATACTCCTTGAGAAGAGCAACTCCAAGACACATAATTGTCAGATTCACCAAAGTTGAAATGAAGGAAAAAATGTTAAGGGCAGCCAGAGAGAAAGGTTGGGTTACCCTCAAAGGGAAGCCCATCAGACTAACAGTGGATCTCTCGGCAGAAACTCTACAAGCCAGAAGAGAGTAGGGGCCAATATTCAACATTCTGAAAGAAAAGAATTTTCAACCCAGAATTTCATATCCAGCCAAACTAAGCTTCATAAGTGAAGGAGAAATAAAATCCTTTACAGACAAGCAAATGCTGAGAGATTTTGTCACCACCAGGCCTGCCCTAAAAGAGCTCCTGAAGGAAGCGCTAAACATGGAAAGGAACAACCGGTACCAGCCGCTGCAAGATCATGCCAAAATGTAAAGACCATCGAGACTAGGAAGAGACTGCATCGACTAACGAGCAAAATAACCAGCTAACATCATAATGACAGGATCAAATTCACACATAACAATATTAACTTTAAATGTAAATGGACTAAATGCTCCAATTAAAAGACACAGACTGGCAAATTGGATAGAGTCAAGACCCATCAGTGTGCTGTATTCAGGAAACCCATCTCACATGCAGAGACACACATAGGCTCAAAATAAAAGGATGGAGGAAGATCTGCCAAGCAAATGCAAAGCAAAAAAAGGCAGGGGTTGCAATCCTAGTCTCTGATAAAACAGACTTTAAACCAACAAAGATCAAAAGAGACAAAGAAGGCCATTACATAATGGTAAAGGGATTAATTCAACAAGAAGAGCTAACTATCCTAAATATATATGCACCAAATACAGGAGCACCCAGATTCATAAAGCAAGTCCTGAGTGACCTACAAAGGGACTTAGACTCCCACACATTAATAATGGGAGACTTTAACAACCCACTGTCAACATTAGACAGATCAACGAGACAGAAAGTCAACAAGGATACCCAGGAATTGAACTCAGCTCTGCACCAAGCAGACCTAATAGACATCTACAGAACTCTCCACCCCAAATCAACAGAATATACATTTTTTTTCAGCACCACACCACACCTATTCCAAAATTGACCACATAGTTGGAAGTAAAGCTCTCCTCAGCAAATGTAAAAGAATGGAAATTATAATAAACTATCTCTCAGATCACAGTGCAATCAAGCTAGAACTCAGGATTAAGAATCTCACTCAAAACCGCTCAACTACATGGAAACTGAACAACCTGCTCCTGAATGACTACTGGGTACATAATGAAATGAAGGCACAAGTACAGATGTTCTTTGAAACCAACGAGAACAAAGACACAACATACCAGAATCTCTGGGATGCATTCAAAGCAGTGTGTAGAGGGAAATTTATAGCACTAAATGCCCACAAGAGAAAGCAGGAAAGATCCAAAATTGACACCCTAACATCACAATTAAAAGAACTAGAAAAGCAAGAGCAAACACATTCAAAAGCTAGCAGAAGGCAAGAAATAACTAAAATCAGAGCAGAACTGAAGGAAATAGAGACACAAAAAACCCTTCAAAAAATTAATGAATCCAGGAGCTGGTTTTTTGAAAGGATCAACAAAATTGATAGACTGCTAGCAAGACTAATAAAGAAGAAAAGAGAGAAGAATCAAATAGATGCAGTAAAAAATGATAAAGGGGATATCACCACTGATCCCACAGAAATACAAACTACCATCAGAGAATACTACAAACACCTCTATGCAAATAAACTAGAAAATCTAGAAGAAATGGATAAATTCCTCAACACATACACTCTCCCAAGACTAAACCAGGAAGAAGTTGAATCTCTGAATAGACCAATAATAGGAGCTGAAATTGTGGCAATAATCAATAGCTTACCAACCAAAAAGAGTCCAGGACCAGATGGATTCACAGCCGAATTCCACCAGAGGTACAAGGAGGAACTGGTACCATTCCTTCTGAAACTATTCCAATCAATAGAAAAATAGGGAATCCTCTCTAACTCATTTTATGAGGCCAGCATCATACTGATACCAAAGCTGGGCAGAGACACAACCAAAAAAGAGAATTTTAGACCAATATCCTTGAGGAACATTGATGCAAAAATCCTCAATAAAATACTGGCAAACCGAATCCAGCAGCACATCAAAAAGCTTATCCACCATGATCAAGTGGGCTTCATCCCTGGGATGCAAGTCTGGTTCAATATACACAAATCAATAAATGTAATCCAGCATATAAACAGAACCAAAGACAAAAAATGCATGATTATCTCAATAGATGCAGAAAAGGCCTTTGACAAAATTCAACAGCGCTTCATGCTAAAAACTCTCAATAAATTAGGTATTGATGGGACGTATCTCAAAATAATAAGAGCTATCTATGACAAACCCACAGCCAATATCATACTGAATGGGCCAAAACTGGAAGCATTCCCTTTGAAAACTGGCACAAGACAGGGATGCCCTCTCTCACCACTCCTATTCAACATAGTGTTGGAAGTTCTGGCCAGGGCAATTAGGCAGGAGAAGGAAATAATGGGTATTCAATTAGGAAAAGAGGAAGTCAAATTGTCCCTGTTTGCAGACGAGATGATGGTATATCTAGAAAACCCCATTGTCTCAGCCCAAAATCTCCTTAAGCTGATAAGCTACTTCAGCAAAGTCTCAGGATACAAAATCAATGTACAAAAATCACAAGCATTCTTATACACCAATAACAAACAGAGAGCCAAATCATGAGTGAACTCCCATTCACAATTGCTTCAAAGAGAATAAAATACCTAGGAATCCAACTTACAAGGGACGTGAAGGACCTCTTCAAGGAGAACTACAAACCACTGCTCAATGAAATAAAAGAGGATACAAACAAATGGAAGAACATTCCATGTTCATGGGTAGGAAGAATCAATGTCGTGAAAACGGCCATACTGCCCAAGGTAATTTATAGATTCAATGCCATCCCCATCAAGCTACCAATGACTTTCTTCACAGAATTGGAAAAAACTACTTTAAAGTTCACATGGAACCAAAAAAGAGCCCGCATTGCCAAGTCAATCCTAAGCCAAAAGAACAAAGCTGGAGGCATCACACTACCTGACTTCAAACTATCCTACAAGGCTACAGTAACCAAAACAGCATGGTATTGGTACCAAAACAGAGATATAGATCAATGGAACAGAACAGAGCCCTCAGAAATAACACCGCATATCTACAACTATCTGATCTTTGACAAACCTGAGAAAAAAAAGCAATGGGGAAAGGATTCCCTATTTAATAAATGGTGCTGGGAAAACTGGCTAGCCATATGTAGAAAGCTGAAACTGGATCCCTTCCTTACACCTTATACAAAAATCAATTCAAGATGGATTAAAGACTTAAACGTTAGACCTAAAACCATAAAAACCCTAGAAGAAAACCTAGGCATTACCATTCAGGACATAGGCATAGGCAAGGACTTCATGTCTAAAACACCAAAAGCAATGGCAACAAAAGCCAAAATTGACAAATGGGATCTAATTAAACTCAAGAGCTTCTGCACAGGAAAAGAAACTACCATCAGAATGAACAGGCTGCCTACAAAATGGGAGAAAATTTTCTCAAGCTACTCATCTGACAAAGGGCTAATATCCAGAATCTACAATGAACTCCAACAAATTTACAAGAAAAAAACAAACAACCCCATCAAAAAGTGGGCGAAGGACAT
The DNA here is from genome assembly GCF_028885655.2 of Pongo abelii. Classification (NCBI taxonomy): domain Eukaryota; kingdom Metazoa; phylum Chordata; class Mammalia; order Primates; family Hominidae; genus Pongo; species Pongo abelii. The sequence goes on along the minus strand of NC_071990.2, from coordinate 87,711,333 downwards.
GAACAAACACTTCTCAAAAGAAGACATTTATGCAGCCAAAAAACGCATGAAAAAATGCTCATCATCACTGGCCATCAGAGAAATGCAAATCAAAACCACAGTGAGATACGATCTCATACCAGTTAGAATGGCAGTCATTAAAAAGTCAGGAAACAACAAGTGCTGGAGAGGATGTGGAGAAATAGGAACACTTTTACACTGTTGGTGGGACTGTAAACTAGTTCAACCATTGTGGAAGTCAGTGTGGCAATTCCTCAGGGATCTAGAACTAGAAATACCATTTGACCCAGCCATCCCATTACTGTGTATATATCCAAAGGACTATAAATCATGCTGCTATAAAGACACATGCACACGTATGTTTATTGCGGCATTATTCACAACAGCAAAGACTTGGAACCCACCCAAATGTCCAACAATGATAGAGTGGATTAAGAAAATGTGGCACATATACACCATGGAATACTATGCAGCCATAAAAAATGATGAGTTCATGTCCTTTGTAGGGACATGGATGAAATTGGAAATCATCATTCTCAGTAAACTATCGCAAGGACAAAAAACCAAACACCGCATATTCTCACTCATAGGTTGGAACTGAACAGTGAGAACACATGGACACAGGAAGGGGAACATCACACTCTGGGGACTGTTGTGGGGTGTGGGGAGAGGGAAGGGATAGCACTGGGAGATGTACCTAATGCTAGATGACGAGTTAGCGGGTGCAGCACACCAGCATGGCACATGTATACATATGTAACTAACCTGCACATTGCGCGCATGTACCCTAAAACCTAAAGTATAATGATAATAAATAAATAAATAAATAAATAAATAAATAAATAAATAAAAAGAAAATAATCAGAGGCAATGTCACAGTTGCCTCATTGTTTAACATCCAAAAAAAAAAGTCAGAAGCATTCAAATATGAGACAGATAAGAGCAGTGCCTGCCTCCCATCTTGACCTGACAACATATGGTTTCCAGAGTCAAGATATACTTTAAAAATTTCACCTTGTTGCAATGTATCCTGCAACATTTAAAAGAAGCAAGTTGATGCACACATTGAATTTTATTCAGTTCTCCAAACCTGGGTAGATACTGGTAATTGGGGCTAAAGGATGGCCATGGTCATTGCCCTTGAGGTGCTCATATTCAACAGGGAAGGCAGATCTGAGTGAAGCTGGGCTGTTAAGAGGACCCATCACCCAGTTAACTTACCTTTCGCAGCCATAATGGTTGTCCTGATGCTGTCTTTGCTGACTAGCACTATTCTAGTTCCTTTGATTTGGAACACTTTCCCTCATATCTTCTGCTTATCTGAGCCTTGCTTTTTTTCTAAGGCACTCAAATCCCATCCCATTTGTGAGGTCTTTTTGGACATTCCTTACACTTAATTAAATATCTGGACCAAGTTGATACCTTAAAGGGCTAGGATATTATAAAAATATTTTGATGTTCCCTATACACGTAATTAAAAAATGTTAATCATAAGTATAAAGAAATCCTACAAAGTTCTTACCTTTATTTTGATGAACATTTTAATGCTATTTAAGGACACATGAGGAATCAAATTGTTTCAAAAACTCTTTTTTTTTCTGTCTCTAGTTTTGGTGCTCCTACATTGGAATCCTAAAAATGTACTTGATTTGCTTTGAGGTAACCCAGGACTGCTCAGGCCTGTCTCCTATATGGGATTGAGAGCACCATCTTAATTTGCTTAGTTTACAACCCAGCAAGTGCCAGCCGGTAGATGTTTAGTAAGCATTTGCTGAATGACAGAGTGAGTACATTATAGTTCTTTATTGTCACTTGGCCTATGCTGTCTTTGATTATTACCACATCATCCAGAATAAAATAGGTGTTGATAAATTCTTGCTTGATTGTGTTTGTGGTTGTGATGAATAGTTGTACACCAAAACTTGTGCTCCCTGTCCCATAGTTTAGGTTTAAGTATACTTTCTACACACTCCCCCTCCCACCACCTTGCATCTTAGTTTGATTTTATGATTATTTCACATCAAAGAAATGTGAGCAAAAGTGATGTGTGTTACCTCTGGGCCACAGTTTTTAAGAAACAGGATGTTTCTCCATGCTTTCTTCTTCCACCGGCAAAATGCAGAAGATTATGAGACCCTGAATGGTGGGACCACAAGAGGCAAGGAGTCTGTGTCCCAAATCACCATGTAGAGAAAAGCTACCTCTCAGTTAGGAGTTCCAGAGTTGGGCCATTATCTGAATAAGAAATAACCTTCTGCTCTTTCAAGCCTCTGACATTTCAGGGCTTATTTGTTACAGTACTTAGAGTTATTCTAACTGATAAATTCTTGTAATTAAGTTCTTAAAATCAGCATCCCTGTTTTTTCATGTTGGTGGCTCTCTCTTGCTGTTGGTTAGAGTACAGTATTAAAACTCAAGTCATGGGTAAATTCCTTACACAGGCCAGAAAGAGTTGCTCTAAGCACTGAAGCTCAAATGGCTGTGCTTTGGTTTTTAAGAGAGGTCAATTGAAAGAATGTGGATTGATCAGAGGTCAATTGAAAGAATGTGGATTAATCAAAAGAATGTGTATTCATTTTGTGGAAAACATCCACATGAGAGTAGAATTATATGACCTTTCACCTAAGAAGACAGTATTATATTTTACACACGGTAAAATATAACAAAATATGTGAAATATAATGAAACCACTGCTGCTTTTGTTTCTTAAGTCTGAAGATGGTGGCCTTTTGAGTTCTAAATAAATATGCCTAGTTGTAGAATGTATTTGGGAAATGAGGCTTGAACTCAAAAGTGAAAGCCATTAAACCAAAGGCCACAGCAACTAGGATGCAATTTGGAAAACTTTTCTAGAGTACCTCCAAAAATAAATGTAAATATAGGTTAACGTAAATTTGAATTTAATCAGGGGGATTGATCACAAAGTGTATTAGTTAAATGAAAGTCAAATAATTCTAGGAGTATATATATTTTAAAATATTATTTTTGTAATTCAGGATATGATCTTTGACTTTCTTGAGTTTTATATATTGGTTATTTTTGAAAACTAATTGTTTAGTAAAATGAATAGGTTTATTCAATCAGTTATAAATAGAGAAAAAGATTTGAAACATTTTAAGCCTATTGTCATGCATTTCTTCAATGATTATTAATATTTTACTATGCTCTGGTTACATTTTCATGGGCAATAAAATTATTCCAAAACTATACAAATCCACTAATAGATACAACCATAAAACAAACTAAACTCATTGGAAAACAAAATTAAGGTGGGCAAGCTGGATGGATGCTCTGTCTCTAGGAGGCTTAGTGGGGATCATTGATTTTTAAAAGGAAAAAATCACATATTTAAATTTGGTCCTAGAACAAATGATCAAACAAAAAAACCCAGGAAACATTTCAAGGGGTACCTATGAAAGTTTTTCCATAGAAAGTAGAAGACAGATGACGTAAATGTCATTATCTCCAGTAATTACAGGCTTATTAAAAATTAAATTTTTTTTCATTATTTTACAAGGTTTTGAAATTATCTAACATTTAAAATTTTTTCCTTAAGAAGCTTTATAGCAGAAACAAAAGTACCCTGGTCCCATAGACAGTAATAATGTCCTGGATTGGCAGGCCCCCAGGATTGTCTTAATTTCCATTCCACCCCACACCTCAAATTCTCCTGTAGTAAGTTGCAGAACTGTTATTGTAATCGCAATTGGAGAGTTTATTTGTGGAATAATAGTTCAAGAGATCAGAGGCAACATGAGAGGCTAGCTACTGAACTCTAAATTCCCACAGTAGAATTCTTAAAAAGAACTTTAAAATGCAGTGAATCATTCCAGGTCATCATTCAACCTCCCCTTTCCCAAATAAATTAGAGAAAAGACCTCTAATTGCGTTAGACTGAGAAGACTCTTTTTTTGTGGGAATGTGGCATCAAATTTACTCCTCCTTGCTATTTGAGCCTGTTAATAGATACTAAGGTAAGTACTACATGAACCAGCACATACTGATCATGTATATGCATTTAGTGGAAAGTAAACTAATGAGCAGTTTCATATTGGCATCTCTGTTGAATGAAGACTGATGAAAATACAAATGAGAGAATAATGTAGCATCTACTTCTGAGGCTGATAGTCACCAAAGCAAAATACTAGCACTTTTGGTACAATTGGTAACTCTGTGAACCAAAGATGTATTAACCTGTTATTCATTATAATGAGTACTTATTGAGCAACAGAAATATACCAAAGCGAAGCTGAATAAAATTTTAAATATCTTGATGTGAGATGAAGTATTTATATATATATATATCATATATATGTATTTAAAATGTCGCTCACTCCATTACTTAGCTTGGCTCAGAAAAAAATGGCATGAATGGTATAAATGGTATGTTTTCAGCACATGTGACAAGAAATTATGGGAAAAAGGAAATCTGGTTAGGGCATGAAAAAACTTCTAGAAGAGTGTTCAAGAATTTTCACTTTTAGAACCCTTGCCTTTCAGCTTTCACCAGACTTGTCTGAGTGGAAGGTTTCCATGAAGTGTAAAGTGAACACAATATGGACTCTGCTGTCGGAGCACTGAGGCTCAAGTCCTGTCTTTGCTGCTTGCCAGTTCCCTGACTTTGAGGAAGATACAAGCCTATCTGGCTCAGTTTTCCCCATTTGATTGTTGGAGGTGGTATAGATAGAATAGACTGGAACACTCATCTTCTCTGCTGATTCCCATGGAGGCATGGGAATATCTGCTTTACTTCCCAAGCGAGACCAGCAGCATTTTCAGAACACTTTTTCACCCACTGCAAAAACTTGTGAAAGATTGGCAAAATTGGAGAAGGCCTGACATTCACTCTGTCCCATCTTCCTGTCAGCTCATACAGCTGCCTTGGCCCAGGTGAGGCTGGAGCTCACACATGCAGGCTCCATTGGTAAGCAGATCACCATCAACAGACCACATGAGTTTGGCCCAGCCAGACCTCAGTTGTCTCTGTTCTAGTTTTACAGCTTGACACTGGGTGGAAAAGTCAGGATAGTTGATATGGTTTGGCTGTGTCCCCACCCGAATCTCATATTGAATTCCCAGGTGTTGTGGGACGGACCCAGTGGGAGGTAACTGAATCACGGGGGCAGGTCTTTCCCGTGCTGTCCTCGTGATAGTGAACAAGTTTCATGAGATCTGATGGTTTTATAAGGGGGAGTTTCCCTGCACAAGCTCTTTTGGCCTGCTGCCATCCACGTAAGACATGACTTGCTCCTCCTTGCCTTCTGCCATGATTGTGAGGCCTCCCTAGCCACATGGAACTGTAAGTCCATTAAACCTCTTTCTTTTGTAAGTTACCCAGGCTTGGGTATGTCTTTATCAGCAGCATGAAAACGGACTAATACAGTGGTCATTCCGTGATTATCTTTAATTCAGGAGAGATTGGCAAAAAAATGAAACTTTTGCAAATTCAATTTGTCCACCACCTTTAATAAAGCAGATGTCTTGATCCCTATTTAGAAACTTGTGATTTTTTTGAGGAGTAGGTGAATTAAGAGATGTAAAAACACACAGATAGTAGTTGGCATATAATCAGTGCTGTTAGGTGCAAGTTGTGATTATGATTATTATTATTATCTTCAATTAGATTATAAAAGGTTGTGATTAATACTTCCAAACATCTAACATGATTCAGTACTATTACTTGATTCACAAGGGTGTTGTGTATTAAACTATATAATTTATATCAATGTGTTTTATAAACTATAAGGCACATTATATAATAGTGATGATAATATAGTATTTAGGGTCTTTATGGGAAGAACACTGACTCCATAGGGTGCTATTCCTTGTCAAATCATCTTGCCTTTCCTGGATTTTCCAGGACGAGTTTAATCTCTTGGTCAAATAATGCAGTTAAGCACTACAGTTGAATTAATATTTTGTTGATATCCCAGCATGAATATTTTGTGGCAAAGAAATTTCTTAAACATGCCATTGCTTAGCTCTCTGTTGAAACGAAGTTGTCTTGGGTCTGGACTTATGTCTGTGGTGTTATTCTAAAGACTGTAGAACATTTACATAAGAATCCAAGACTCTAAATAGAACCTGGACATATGTCAATAGAGTGTTTTAGTGTCAACCCAAACCTAGATTGAACTCCTTTGTTTTACATACCTGCTAGTTCTCTTTCTAAGACAAAGTACATTCACTGAATGGCCAGAGCAATTTCTTATTTGTACTATTGTCTTATAGGTATAAAGATACAAAATTATCTAAAGCACATTCCTCACTAATTTTATCCTAATTTATTAATCAACAGACATTTCTTGTGCACCGAGTTTGTATCAGTTACTGTTTCAGTTGCTGGAGATGTGGTGTAAATAAAACAGATAAAAAACCATGACTTCCACAAGATCATATCCTGTTCACAGCATAATTTATTTGAAATAAAATATTAATTGTGGTTCTTTTAGAGACAGACTTAAATGTGTATTTTGAGCTGGGTGCAGAGGTGCATGCCTGCAATCCCAGCTACCGGGAGGCTGAGGCAGGAACCTAGGAGTTTGAGACTAGTCTGGGCAACATAGCAAGGCACCCATCTGAAAAAAAAAAGCATTTTGTATAATTTGTAGGACACTGTACATTGCGGGAAATGTTTAAATAAATAAATACCTCTTTATTTTTTTATATGGAAACACTCCCAAAACTTTAGTGTTTATTGATTTATTAATTTATTCAATCAGATTAACCTAATGACATTATTTGTATATTTCTTATGTGATCTATTAGGACCAAAGTAAATAATTGTTTTTGGAATAAATAATACCACTACTGTGTTTGACTCACTACTTTTTTATTTTTAATTTTTGTCAATGCATAATAGTTGTACATATTCATGGGGTACATGTGATGTTTTGATACATGCATATGATGTATAATGATCAAATCTGGGTGATCGGGATATCCATCACCTTCAACATTTATAATTTCTTTGTGTTGGAAACATTCCAAATCTTCTAGTTATTTTGAAACATACAATAAAAAGTATTAACTAGAGTCACCCTATTGTGGTATCAAGCTCTAGAAATTATTTCTACTAACTGTATTTTTGTACCCATTAACGAACCCCTCGTCATCTCCCCTTTCTCATTACTTGTCCCAGCTTCTGGGTACCACCATTTTATTCAGTATATTCATGTGACTCAATAATTTTAATTAAGAGCTTCACATTTTCCTCAACATCTTTCAGTCACTAAAACCTCCTTTTCCTAGAACTTGAGGTATAAATGTTCTTCAAATGAATATCTTTAAATTTTTATCAGAAGATAGTGATACCATGATCAGAAGATAGTGATAGTGATAGGTATGTTTCTAACTTAGCAACTCTTAAATAATCACTTTGAAGAAATGATTTCTTAGGGAAGAATTTTCTTTCTGGGATTTGCTAATTTCAGTTGAAACAATGAAGAGTTACATGTTAAGTTAGATCTGAAAAATGGTTCTCTGTGTTACAAATTGTAAATGGCTCAAGTTAAGAAAGACAAAGAAGAATATTTGTATTAATAGCTTAAGATAATCAAACCTGGCTTATTTATAGAAAACAAGAGATAAATTTACATCATTTCTTTTACATGTTAAATATGTTTCTGAATTTGCAACGCATTCTGCCATCCTTAAGGAAGCTCCTCTTTTGCATGGCTTGAGGAGCTCTCTTTTTCTGTCATTCCCTTCTCTCCCTTTCCTCTTTCTTTAATCAGATAACATAGACTTCACGCTGGATGGTTTAGGATGTGAAAATTGCATGGTAAGTAGAATGTAATTAAATTATATGGGCTGATAATGAATCAGTAGGATGCTATATTCCACACAGACTTGACTGGCTTTCATTCAAATTACCCAGTCTCATCTTACTATTTTTAGAACTTTCCTACTTTATAATCATTCTTTGTTTCACTTAGTTCCCCTGGAGAGGGAGCTCAGGATCTTTTCATTTTTGCATAGTCAGATTCCAGACTGGTGTTTAGGAACCTAAAGATCTTTTGTCTGGAAGAGGAATAGGTAATTAAACTGAAGACACAAGTCAGGCCCACCAATCTGAGCAGGTACAGTGCACACCATGGTGCCTGCCCCAGACCCCTCTTCAGGGCTGACCCATTCCTGGATTCTCACTCCTCCTCAGGCATTCTTCTGTCACTTCCTTGCAGGTGTATCTCCTGAGAGCACATCACAACCAAACTTCTGCACACAATTCTCCATTTTAGAATCTATTTCCAAGAAACCCAACCTAAGACAAAAGGAGAGTGGGTTAGGGCAGTGCCTCCCCTTAAAAAAATTCTCAAAGCCCAGTAAAGGTGTAAAATTATCTAAAGCACATTTAGAAGGTGAATGTTCTCTAGAGACAGTTGAGGTAGGGAGTAGGCTGTTTGGATAATTGGGTAATTATGGTGGAAGGGAAGAGGAGGTAGATACCTACAGGAAAATATGGTCTATAATTAAGAAAGACAAGAGATAGAACTTATAGTGCCTAAAGACAGGTCACATTGATGTGTTGCTTGCCCCTGTTATGGAGCTGGAGAATACTGGCAATTGAGGCCAGGCCTAGCCCACCTGGTTCTTATTCTCCAGGGAATAGTAGATATTGCTAGAGGCACATGTGGAGGGCTAAGGGTTCAGATACATCACTCAAGGGAGAAATCAAAGTTAAGTGAACAGCTTCATTTTCTGTGAAAAACCAATGGAAGTTTTTAAGAGATAGTGAATATGTCTGGCCAGAGTTGCTGGAGACACTAGGGTAACAAGGATAGAGGCATCAGCTTTAGAATCTTAGGTTGAAATCCTGACTCTTTCCCTTCCTAGGTAGTGTCTTTGGTTAATTTACCTGATTTCTTTGAGACCAGTAAATTGGAGATAATATCAAAGGACAGTTATGAGAATTAAACAATATATGTAATACACAGTGTGCAGTAGGTATTAAATACATAGCTAATTATTTATTTGTATGATGCAAGAATGTTGTACAAATACCCATGTGACTGCTGGCATGAAATACCTTGGCCTCAGCAGTGGCTCCATAGCTCCTTCCTCCATTCCAGGACATTGAAGATGATATTAAATAGAATTTCTCCAGCGGAGCCGAATTACAATGTACAGATCTATTCTAGGGCATGAATTATCTTCTTCCTTTCTCACAGCTTTGTGGAGTCTTTACTTGGACATGTAAATATTTACCTGCGAAATGGTAAGCATAATTTATGCAATTCATGGAAATCCTAAGGTTCATGTGAGGCTGTAACTCTTAGACTCACAGAAAGTCACTGAGGATTTGTTGTATTTTAATGTCATCTGTTGCTTTCCTTATCTAATATTTAATTTGAAGTAGAGTAGTTAACACTCTCTATATAAGTTTAAAACAAAGCTCTTTTCAAACCACAGCAGTCAGTAAGCAGCAAAGTGGATGTTCCGATTAGCTATGCTGATCAGGCACAGGCATGGGAACCACAGAACTTAAAGTCGGTGAATATCTGAGCCTCTATTGCCTCAACCCATTACTCCTTTGAAGAGTAGTTGGAGGGGTGAGGGACTTGCCAAGAGATCTACAGCTTCTTAGTGAAAAGACAGATCATGACCAGTGTCTGCAGAACTCTTTCCACTGCACCAGACAACCTATGCAATCTATCCCTGAAAAGACACAGACATGAGCTAGTGGTGGCCTTCCAGGTGCATGTATACACAGACTGTCAATTGATCAGTTCAGTACATTATACACACCACCCACACATACTCCTGGACACAGTTTAGGTTCATAACAACTCAAAAGGGAACTGTGAATCTCATAGGAATTAGTATAATTTGGAGATGGAATCAAAACAATTGTTTCCAGTTTACATAAACACTTTACTCTTTAACAGGAATAAAGTACTGCCAAAGCTATGAAACTAGAAGAATATTTTTGCCTGAGGGGAAAAATTAGCTTTACTATCAGAAAGTTAATGATTATAAAATAAGTATTTGCTTATATCCATAAAGTTGTCAACATAGAGTATGATGACTAAAAACTAGCATTAACTAAATGGAAAGGATTCTGAAATATACATCTTTGCCAAAAATGTGTATCAGAGCTACTGTGGAACTAAATATCTCTATTTCTTATTGAGAGTCCCTCCTGTACTGTTGTTATATGGGCAGTGTCTGAGTTGGGTGGCACCTGTTTGCCTTGTCACGTCCCTCTTCATCCATGACCCTGTTTTGATTCTTCTCTTTTTTGTTTCTTTCTCTTTTTTTTTTTTGAGATGGAGTCTCACTCTGTTGCCCAGGCTGGAGTGCAGTGGCTCGATCTTGGCTCACTGCAAGCTCCGCCTCCCGGGTTCACGCCATTCTCCTGCTTCAGCCTCCCGAGTAGCTGGGACTACAGGCGACCGCCACCACGCCCGGCTATTTTTTTCTATTGTTAGTAGAGACGGGGTTTCACCGTGTTAGCCAGGATGGTCTCGATCTCATGACCTCATGATCTGCCCGCCTTGGCCTCCTAAAGTGCTGGGATTACGGGCGTCAGCCACCGCGCCCGGCCGACCCTGTTTTGATTCTAAAGGACTGATCTTGTCAGATAAGATAATCCAGCTTCCACCCCCTCAGCTCTTGTTTGGATTTGGTCACTGAGAGGCTTTGGCAGGAGGTCAGATGACGGGGAGAGAGTGAGAATGGGGTATTTATTTCCAGGGCTCCTTTCCTGTGGTGCTGCAGGTGGACCGTTTCTATAACCTTCCACCTATGATCACAGCTCCTGTCAGGCATCCTTCTACCACCGTGAGTCTCAATAGGCTAGCTTCGGCATAGAAGCGGTAATGGCTTCTCCTGTTGTCAATCCTAGGCTCTTTCACCATCCCTGTGGCTTCCCTTAATCCCATCTTTTACTCTTTTGTAAGTAGTACTTTCATTAAAATCTCTTCAATTACCTTTTTTTTGGATTGTGTCTTAAGTTTCCTACAAGTACTTTGATTGATCCAGGCATGCACCTAATTTGTACCCACACAGCAATATATTGTCATTACATGTCTTAAAGTCTCCAGGGACTTCTTATTTGCTTGTTATGTTTCCCAACTATACTGTAATAGACTCAAATATATATACCACCACTTTGCCATATCCAAGAGGCAGTCACCTTATATCTGTCCTCTTAACCAGGCCAAAACTTAAAAAATACATCTTATTTCATTTCTTCTCTTTTCCTCTTTCATGGTAATTTCTCTGACCATCTATAGTTACTATTTGGCCTTCAGAAATAGTTTTTGAGTCATGGACTCCTTTGTGAATCAGATGAAAATATAATTCCCCTTTTCAGAAAAGTATATACACATACACAACAAATTTTCATATGATTATGGTTTCTCCTATTGAACTGGAAGTTGATTTTGTTCAGAGAATATTTTCTTCATGGAAAAAGCCATGTAAATTTAGTGGTGATTTTCAGGAAATAATCAAGATGAATCTAAACTGTGCAAAAGAATCAAAATAAAATCCTAAGAGTAAACATTAACTCTGTACAAATTAAGCCATCTGATGTTAAACTTGAAAAAGAGACTGACATAGCAATGTGAAAATTATCTTGGACACTCAATTGATTTTGACATTTTTATTTTGATGGCAGCTGGTACTAAAACCTGTGATTCAAAGGTACATTGCTGTCAAAGAACATCAGAATTCTCCAAGACTCTCTTGGGTTTAATTTGTGTAGCATCATTTCCTTTTTCTTCAAATCAATGAGGTTACCTTGCAAAGCTGGCGTTACCAATTCTCTGTATGCCAGGAAAGAAAGGATTATGAGGTCATGTTTAAGCTTTAAAATTGTCTGAGCAGAAGAAACCTGCATGGGAACTATTCAGTGTTTTCAGTTATTTTCAGATTTCTTTCTGCAGGGAAGCTGTGAAGGCCTAACCTGCAGAAACACTTTCACCAGCACCTCAAAGTTGGTGTGCATGTCTGCCTGCAATTTCAGTTTTCAGACAGGAGGTTGGACTTGATTTGATCACTTAGGATATTTCTGGCTGCAAGTACAAAAGCCCAAGTCAATGATGAATTATACAGTAAAGAAATTTATTATCTCACATAACAGAGTCCAGCAGTAGAGTCAGCTTTGGTTAGGGTGGTGACTCAGTGATCCATAATGTTATCAAGACATAAATTCTTTCCATATTTCTGCTCTGTTAGCCTGGAATTCAGACTGGTTCTCCTATGGTTACAAGTTACCTACCAGGAGAATCTGATGTAACATATGTTCTTAACATTGTAAAAGAGAGTTCTTCCCCTAACTATGATTGGACCAATGCAGGCCATGTAATTTCTCCTGTACCTACAACAGTAGCCAGAACAATGTCATGTGCTGACCGGTTTCAACTAAGGAGGGACAATTTGGCAATGAGATTTGTTTTCCTCAGTAATTTGGTGAGTGGGGGAAATAATGTACAAACTAAAATCAGGATTTCATTAGGAAGGAATAAAGTGAAATGAATGTTGGGAAAGTAACTAATGTCCCCTACTGATATTTTCAGTAGCATCTATAATAACATCTGTAGGAAGCATATAGAATGATTTACTTCAGCAAAAAAGATCTGCTAATTAAACTAATCATGGAATAAATATTCATCAAATCGTTCTGTGAGTAAAAGACACTATCAACAGAGTAAACAGTCAACCTACAGAATGGGAAAAATATTTGCAAATTACGCATCTGACAAAGGAATTTAAGCAAATCAAGAAGCAAAAAACAAATAACCCCATTAAAAAATGGGCAAAGGATATTAACAGACACTTCTTAAAGGGAGAGATACAAGCAGCCAACAAACATAGGAAAAAATGCTCCACATCACTAATCATCAGAGAAATTCAAATCGAAATTATAATCACAATATGATACCATCTCACCATTCTGAGATACCATTTCAGCCATTCATTCAGAATGGCTATTATATTAAGAAGTCAAAAAACAACATATGCTGTGTGAGGCTGTGGAGAAAAGGGAACGCTTACACACTGTTGGTGGGAATGTAAATTAGTTCAGCCACTGTGGAAGGTAGTTTGGAGATTTCTCAAAGAACTTAGAGCTACCATTCGACCTAGCAATCCCATTATTAGGTATAAAACCAGAGGAAAATAGATCATTATACCAAAAAGATGCATGCACTCATATGTTCATTTCCTCGCTATTCACAATAACAAAGACATGGAATCATCCTTAGGTGCCCATCAATTGTGAATTGGGTAAAGAAAATGTGTTACATATACAGGGAATACTATGCAACCATAAAAAGAATGAAATAATGTCCTTAGCAGCAACATGGATGGAGCTGGGGGCCATAATCCTAAGCAAATTAATGCAGGAACATAAAACCAAATCCATATGTTCTCACTTATAAGTGGAAGCTAAACACTGAGTACCCACGGACACAAACGTGGGAACAACAGACACTGTGAACTACCAGAGGAGGGAGAGGAGGAAGGGGGCACGGGCTGAAAAACTACCTATTGGGTACTAAGCTTACTCCCTGAGTGTAACATACCCATGTAACAAACCTGCAGATGTATACCCTACACCTTTAATAAAAGTTGAGAGGGAAAAAAAGAAATTGGCACCTTACCGAGGTTTTGATACAGTATTAAAAAGTATCACAATAAAGGTAGTTAATACAGCATCTTAAAAAAATTGTTCTAAGAATGGATATTCTTTTTCTGTAAAAGGAGCAAAAATTTTCCCTTAAGTTTTATTGTGTTTCAAAAACTACTTTTTGGAAATCCAGCAAACTTAGGTCTATAATGAAGAATACGAAGAGAATAACTTCATATTAAGGTATGTTTTTGAATTCAAAGTGATAAAAAGGCAATGATTTCATAACCTGGATTTGACAAGATCCTAGCATTAGACAAGACATTTTTCTGGATCGTTGGTAGGGGATTGAGTCAGACACATTGACGTGATGAAATGTGTAGTTTCTTTCTTTATAAAAGCAGCAAAATCAGATGTGATGCTAATGGTGCAGGCGTTCCATTTATAGACATATCAATATTTTTATTCAACAAAGTTTTGATCAACCAAGAACTCTTTCACCATCTTAGAGATGTTGATGTGTGGTGTCCAAAACTGATGCTCCAAACAGCAATTCTTTAAAGATGTCAGGAAGCAAGTATGTAGACAAAAATTCAGAAGTTTGGTTCTCAAAAAGTGTATGAACTAACAGTTTCTCCATTACTTGCTTAGACATGTCAGTGATTTTGGAGTAGGTAACTTTTTTTTTTTTTTGACAGTAGCACTGCTTTGGGGCTGATAATGAAGTTGGCACTCTTTGCCATGGGATTTGGTGGCTAAGTCAGACTCTCCTGAATGCCACTCCCACTACTTTCTTTTCACATTTCTCCCATTTAGCATCCCACCTGTGGTTTTTCTCTCCCAGATCACCTCTTTCCATTTCCCTTCTTGCTACTTTCGTCATTCCCACCTTTTCTTTTTCTTATTTACTCACCCCTCTCCCTCCTGTTTTCCACAACCTCTTCCTTGTATTTCCTTTGTTTCTGTCATCAGTCTTGTGGAAGAATCTTTCCAGCAACAGAATAAAATAGGCGGTGTTTCCCATGAAAAATATTAGTACTTTTAGTATCCTTTGCCAATTTTGATCCACAGAGGATTGAGCAACAGTGAAATAAGCTTTCATGGTAAAGGAATGGGAGAGTGTGTGTGTGTATGTGTGTGTGTGTGTGTGTCTCAGAGAGAGAGAGAGAGAGAGAAAGAGAGAAAGTGAGATTTAATAAAAAACTAATACACTTTCTCCCTTAAACAATGATTATATTGATGACTGGTCTGGTCTGACAGGCAGAAAAGAAGGAAAGGAATCACTTTTCCATGAGTGTGTATCATGTATGCTAATAAATTAAGGTTTGGCCAAGGACCTTAAGGTATAAGGATGTTCTGAAACTAAAAATCCTACCAGTATCTCTTTTTTCTTTAACTAAAAAATTTTATTATTTGTAATCAGAGTGAGAGGATGTCCATGTACGGGCATCCTGGTAGAGTGAGGAGGGTATACATATAGGATAGTCCAAAGTGGGGTAATAGGGCCCAAGCAGGGTGACAAGGATATCACAGGGGGTGGGTGGCCTGGCATGGAATTTTCAGGGAATGCACAGGCTTAGGAGAATATATAGATGGATGGGTAGGGGACAGTGACTTGACATGGGCTTCAGAGACTGAACAGAGAGGAGAAGATATCCATGTGCAATCATGACGTGAATGGAATAAGGAGGATATTTATGTGGGAAGTTGATAGTTCCAAAGATGGGAGACATATATGGAAGTGTTTAAGTAAGTAACTATGTTAAGGATAGTGGGAGCCAGGTTTTTCACTATTGGAAATAGGAATTGCAAATATGGAAAGGGAGAAAGCTGGAATAAACTCAATGGAGTTGGAACCTTTAAGTGTGAACTCATGATTTTCAGTATCTACAGGTAGATAATAACTATCGATGTAAACCTGTGGATTTATACATGTGTGCACTTACACACATTCCCATGATTTTAAGCTCTGTTCACTGAGCAGTCTTCGGAGCAATACCACCCCAAATGCGATAAAAACTCCTAGGACTCAGACCTTGGTTTCTAAATACCATTCTTAAGGGAACCAGGAGTCCTTGTAGAACTATGGATGAGTCCAGGTTGGGGGAAGAGAAAATGCGAATGATCTTGGAACATCTTGTAACACAAAGCAAAGAAATACTCAAAGAATGGTGAGGATGTATCAAAGTACACAGGAACCACTTTGAAGGGGTTTCCACTGGCCAAATCTTGTCAATTTCAGGTTCAAAATAAATAATGATAGTAATGGATTAGAGCTTATAGAATAAAATAAACAGTGAGTTCATACTGACAAAAGATAAGTGAATGAATAAGTTAAAAGTTTCAAAATATATCTCTACAAAATATCATTAATTACACAGGGGAAAAGAATAACTTCAAAGTTGAGAAGACTGGAAGAAATTATCTTAATCAAGCAATCAAAGTGACCATAACTAATAATAGAACAAATTGCAATCATGCACCATTTAATAAGAACAAATCATCACTTCTGTGATATTTCTACTGAAGGTGCATAAACTGGATCTAGTCATGAGGAGACACTAGAAAACCCAAATTGATGAGTACTCTGTTAGTCTGTATTTTCTAAATTGTCAAGGTCATGAAATTTAAGACAGACCCCATTCCAGATTGAATGAGATTAAAGAGATGATAATTAAATGCCACACTTGATTCTGAACAGGATCCTTTTGCTATAAAAAACATTACTGGACTGAGGAATAGATGGCATTAATATTTCAATATTAATTTTCTGATTTTGAAGTTTATACTGTAGTTATGTAAAGAATGTCTCATTTCTTTGCAGGAAATACAAGTATTCAGCTGTGATGGAGCATTAGGCTGGCAATTTACTCTCAAGTGGTTTAAAAAAGTTGTCTGTATTGCAACTTTGATTGTTTCAAAATAAAAAAATATGTACATACATGAAAAAGGTGAAAACATAAAAATCAAAGGAGGGAAAATTACTTCCAGCTGTGGGTATAGAAGGGTTTTATGGAGAAGGAGATGTTTGAATGGGAACTTGAAGGATAGAAGGATCTGGTCAAGCAGAGGTGAAGGAGATTTATTCTAGGCAGAGAATACACATGGGCTGTGGGGACTTGTGACTGGCCAGTGGGTTCTCTACCCTCAGAAAATAGAAACTGATGGAGAGTCTAAGATGGGCTTCAGCAAGGCAGTTTATTGCGGCTTTCACCTGGAGCAGAAAGGGAAACTACAGCAGAAAGAGATCTGCTGTTGGCTCCCTGAAAGTGGGTTAGCTTGAACTTGTATTCTTTCTAAGCTCTCTTCCAGGTAACATTATTGTATGTTTGCAGTGGTCTATTGGCTGCACCTGTGCAGCCTCTTGTCATGCTTCTTTATATGTCCCATGTCTCATTAGCATCTTAAATCTTCTCCCTGGGCTGTGATTTTTACTATTAAAATGAAGCAAAGGTTAAGTTCGGGTGAGCTAAGACCCTACAGAACATATGTATTTGGGGAGGGTCTTTTGGAAAGCTTCTATGCTGATGGCCAGGATAGTTGTGGTTACAGTGCTCTGTCTCTTTTAGGTCTGATTGGTTGATTTTATGAGAGTTGGTGGCTGCAAGCTTATGGAGCTGGGTATAGCTGTAATCAGCACAGCAGTGGGGAGAGATCCCCTCTCCTGTGTTCCCTGTCAGCCTCAGACTTACTGAATTTCCCACTCAGCTACACACACAGACACACACACACACACACACACACACACACAGCCACTGCCTTTGTTCTGGCTCATTATTTCTTGCTCAGACTATTGCAACAGCCTCCTAATAGGTCTTCCTGCTTCCAGACAAGGAGCATAGAACCTACAGTGGAGTTAAAAGCCAAGGATGTAAAAGGAGAAGGTGGAAGGTAGAATGAAGATACACTTTTTACCCCCCACCCCAGGAAAGTAAATCCTCTTACTAAATAGTAAGGAGGTATCCAACCTTGCTAGAGAATTTCTGTATTATAGAACAAGCTGTGAAATACAACTGTAATAAAGAACTAGCTAACTAGAAACAGCAGTGGTAGAACGTGCTTCTGTGTTCAAGCCTCTTTTTAGAAACCATCTTGTAAAGAGGGCTGTTTACCTAATCTGCCTGCTCTGGGAACTAGGATCTAGTTATGAAAACAGAATTTATTCTCATAAAAGTTATACAGATTTATTACAGAAACTCATGATGATTTAGCAGGTTGAAAATGAGAAGTAAAAATCATCTATATGCCATAACCCCAATAATCACTGGCAGATTTTCTTCCAGAGTTCCCCCAACTCGCATACACACTCATATAGGTATCTGGGATAATTCCCTGCCTTTTTTAAGACTTAAAAATACTTATATTATAATTAGCTTGTTTGGCTATGAAATAATCTTTGAAATATTATTTTTAAAGTCACAGATATGCCGTTATTATTAGAAATTTAGAATTTTCCCCCTGTAATAAATAGTGCTGCAATGACGTATATCTTTTTGTTTATTTTTTAATATAATTTCTCAAATTGTAATAGAGTAAAATGCTAAATATTTCAAGGCTTTTCATACAACTTGGAAAACTGCCCCATACACAATATTTCAATGTGTACAACCACCAGTTGTAATGAGAGGATGAGAAGAGCCTTGTAAAAGTTGGTTACTTCATTCAGCTTAGGTAACCTTTTTTTTCCCCCTGAAAATACCCAAACAATACCTTTAAGTATTCTGCATGACCTTTAACCCCTGCATAGCTAAGAATGTAAGGGATGAGAAAATGCATAAAGAATGTTTAATACATTTTACTAACAGCATCTAAGCAGCATTAACTTATGAATAGAATGAATAATGTTTCAGTCATGATTTGTGCTATTTTAAGATGGCAATTGAAACATGAGAATATTCAAGTGATATAAAATTTTACACTTAATGAGAATTCCACCAACTAAAATAGATGAGATTGCTTTTAATTATTGGAAAATAAAAAATTATAATGCTCTGTTTAAAATCATAATAATGCAATAGAACAAAAGTTTTCTTATATTCGGTTGACATTCACCCCTCAATTATCTGCTTGTGGGTTATCTGCTTTGTAGATTACATGAAGTAAATTTTAAGGACATTTAAAAATGGTTTCTAGAAAACCAGATACTGTATGTTCTTACTTATAAGTGGGAGCTAAACATTGGGTATACATGGATACAAAGATGGAAATAATAGACACTGGGGATTCCAAAAGACTACCTGTGTTTGCTACTTGGGTGATGGGATCTCTAGATTCTAAATCTCAGCATCATGCAATATTCCCATGTAAAAACCTGCACATCCCCTCTGAATCTAAAATAAAATGAAAAATAAAATGATTTCTGTTCATGTCCAGCACAATAATTATCTTTTTTATCACCCAGTTAACATATGCTCAGACAATCCAAACTCATTTTTTTTTTTTGCCACTGGAGGCAAAATGAAATCAGCAAGGAAAATTTACTGCTTAACTCATCATACAACAAGGTCTCCAAACACATATCTATGACTTTTGATTATCCACAATTTTATGTTCTCTCATTAGCAGAGGCAATTGGAAGCTAAATGAAACAATTTTATTTGCGGAAATCAGAGTAATTGCTCATGTCCATGATGCCTTTCTTTTAGAGTTTAGAGAGTTCATGGTTTTTATAATCCATAAAGTTTCTGAAGAACAGTGAGGCTACAGGAGAAAAGGTGTGAAATAATCAGTTCTAACAGAGAATAAGTATTTGATATGTGCTGTTATAATCATTTTATTTTTTTCAATTTGAAAACAGTTACTGTTTACTAATGGATTAGATTACAAAAATAATCATGGTAGACACCTTAGTTCATTCCCATAATAGGCCTGTTGATCTGGTCTTCTCTGTTGCCAGCATCTCCACCTTCTACAAAATGAGTGGTCTTTTCTTCATTCCTTCTTATGGAGAGGATAATTTGGAGGGCCACAGGAAGTTATTTGCTTCTTTGAAGTGTTTTCCAACAGTATAGATCTCATGAATCAGATCCTCCAAGCAGATGATGCCATATTTGCCAAGAGATCGAGCAGTGTCATCTGTTAAAGCGATTAGTTTATTGACTTTACCATAACCACTGTTGTCAATTAGTTCATTTACTGACTTGAGGTTTGGGCACCCTCATGCAATATGTGGCTCTACAAGCCTCAGTATGTTAATTGAAGGCTTGTTGAGCTTCACAAAAGTTCCACTGAAGATCCGACAAAGGTGAAGAAGCTGCAATAGTACTTTTCAGACCTTTGGGTGCACACCATTGGTAATTCTGATCCTGATGATAAATGCCTGTTTGGATTCTGCAGGTATATAGAGGTTGCCAGCTTTTCTTGCCATTCTGGCCATTTGAATCTCCATTCTGTTCATCTGCCTATATTCCTTGTGATAGTGCTTCAGTTTTTCACAGATAAGCTTTCTCCTTTCCTTTACAAGCATCTTTTGGGCAAACTTCTTTCTCAGGTGCTTGATTTTCAGCTCTGCAAAATTTCTTTGCTTTTTCTTGAGAGTTTTTGGCAAAGCAGGAACCTTCTTCTCTTTGGCACACTCCTTGGTTCTGGCAATAAAAGCAGGTATCATCACCATTTTAATATCAAACCACAAAGCATTGCCATTTTATAGGTGAGCAAACCAAGGATTTGGGCCCAGGTCAGCCTAGATTTGAATCCAGATTCTGCCATCAGTCAACTCAGCGATCTTTTGCGAGTAGAATATCCATACCTGGAAGCAGTTGTTACTTTAGGATTTAAAAGAACTTTGTCCTATTATTTATTCCTTTTTCCTCCCTGTGTGTTTATTGAATGCTGCTGTGCTCCAGGAATGGAGCCCTGGGAATACAGTAGCATTAAGACACAGTTTCTTCCCTTAAGAAACAACCTTCAGGAGCTGTTAAGAAGTTGCAGTCATTTTCTAGAAGTGACAGAAAATTCAGCTTAAAACAATGTGAGGAAAACCAAGGAATTTATTACTAATGAGATAATCCAGGGATGAGATTGGTTTCCAGTTTGATCCAGGGCTTCAGATGGTTTTCCCTGTCCCTCCATTTCTTGGTTCTACTTCATTTTTGGTCCACTCTGCAGACCCCTGTTGTTGTAAGATGACTTCTGGTTTGAGTTTTCATTCAGGCTCCCCAGGCCAAGTTTCACTGTGTCACATTAGCTCTCCTTGGGCACATGCCAATCCCTGAACCAATCACTGGGGTGTGGAGAGTGACTCGTATCAAGCAGCTTTGCCTAGGTCATGTGTGGGACCTCAGGGATGGGGTCAAGTCAGTGCCATCAGAAGCACCTGGGCTTAGTGTAAGAGAAGGAGAAGTCATCCAGAGAGAAACTTAGTTACTGAGAGAGATGACTAGAAGCTGGCAGTGAAGAAAAATGTCCACAACAGAGGTGAAAGCTTTAAGAGACTAGACAATACAATGCATAGAATGCTGCAGGGACCAAAAAGGGAACACTTGATTCATTCTTTGCCAAGTCATGGAAGTAGATGGCGGAAAATAATGTTCAAGCTGAAACCTGAAAGATAATTAGTGAGAAATCTACACTGGGCTAGAGCGGTAGGTAGAGACCAGACCAGAAAAGTCCCGGAGTTCATGTGATGCAGCTTGAACTTTATCAGGAGGGCAGTTGGAGTAGGTGTCCTCTCATTACCTTTTATATCATTAAAGTATTTGTTTTGGAGTTGTCCCCACTTTTTCTCTGACATTTTAATCTTATTTTTCCTCTGTTCCTATTTGCTCTCTTAATTCCAACTAGGCACCCCTCCTGCTTCCTGCATATTGCTTTTTCTGTGTTTCTTGCCCCACACATCTGCTTGGATTCAGTAGGTTATTATCAACCATCAACTCTAGTGAATTAACTCAGGGGAGTGTCTACATTTCTAAACTGAATAATGATGGCATTTACAAAGCACTTTCCCTACAAGGGAATTTAGTATATGACAGAAGTATTTCAAACTCATGGAAGAAAGTTGAATTATTCATGAATAGAGTTGGGGCCACTTAATAGTCATCTATTAAAAAAATAAAGTTAGATCCCTACCTCATAATAAAATAAATACCAAAGGTACTAACAATTTACATAAAAAATCATAAATGAAAACTAGGAAGTTTCTTTTTAAAAAATAATCTTGTGTTAATAGAGATGTTTATGAATATGAAACAAAACTTAGAGGCCACAAAAGATTGATTAATACACTAAGTTATTAAAACTAGATAATTCTGTAACGTAAAAATACCATTAATGAAAATGAATGCCACATTAGGAAAAATATTTGCAATTTAGATTATGTACTAAGGACTAATTTGATCAATATTAAACGAGTTGCCAAAAACCAATTCAAAAATGAACACCCACCCTATAAAAGAACTGAAAATATAAATAGAGTTCACAGAAAAGGAACCACTAATGTTTTTGTTAAACTATGAACTAATGCTTAAGCAATCTTATACTTAGAATGAATGCAAATGAAACTACCATGAGATTCTGCTATTCATTCATCAGATTATGAAATATCTCAAATTTTGATAACACATTGCATTGGTGACAGTGTGGGGAAACAGGCAGTGATACATTGCTGCTAGGAATTGCAGCCAGTATACATTTTCCAGAGGGAATTTAGCAGCAACTATCAAATTACCAAGGCACATACACTTTGGCTCAGCAATTCCACTTACAGGAAATTATCTTACATATATACTTGCAGAGGTATTTCTACAAAGCTACTTATTTAATTATTGTTTGTAATAGCAGAATTTTTCAGAAACAAACAAAAATTGTGACAAAAGTTCTATAAATATGCTTTAATAACAGACCAGTTAAATAAATTGTGGTACACTTACATATGGAATAGATGCAACCATTAAAAATAATAATGTAGCATGAAATAACCTCCAAAATATAAGAGAAAATAGGGTGCAGAACAGTGAACATAGTGTGATACCACGTGTGTAAACTGTATGTTAGTATACTCATTTATTATCTCTGGATTGATATGCAAAAACGTGATTACAGTGACTGCTTTCAGGGAGGGAAACTGATAGCTGAAAGCCAGGTGAGAGGAACAATTGTTTTTTGCGTACACTACCTATCCAAAAAAATCTCTCCCCTCTCCTTCATTATGACTGCCTTTTCATGCTCCAACAAATCAGCTGATGCTTCTCTTGAAATAAAATTGCCTCTCTTATTCTCACATCTTCCAGAGACTATATGCCAAGTTATATAATGAGATAGGTTTATAAAACACTTCGTAATGTATAAAACACTGAACACAAGAAATAACTATTATTAATACTATTATAATATCTTGAATTTTGTTAATTTGACAAGTGAACATGGAAATGTTGGAGTAGAAAAATAAATTTCCCTGATCCTAAGCTTTCCTCTCTTCTGCGTATTTAATCTGTCCTTGTCAGAGTAAGAAACACATCCTCCCAAAGTTTGGTACAGTGCTTAGCTCACTGTGGGTGTTTAACGAATGTTAAATAATAATAATAGCTATTTATGGATCATTGCACTACTTGATAATACTTTCTCTCCATTGAATCACACCTTTTAGCAAGGCATTTTTAAAATGTATTCCTAACTAAATAAAGGTGCAATAATTCACAGAGAGAATTGATATTTATATAAACAAGAGAACTGGCACAAAATCAATGATTTAAACTGCAACTTTCCAATCCCTTCTTGGTGGCATTAATAATGGTGCCCTTTTGAAATGTATTTTCTTCTTTCAAATACCACATTATAATTGTGATAGGTTGGCTAGAGGGTATAGTCTTCCCAGTTGCTGTTTTTTTCCCTTGCCTTTGCTTTTATGTTTTGTGATATGCCATGGGGGAAGGGCATCAAAAGGAATAATAATCTAATTTTAACCTTTAATTGCACTTGCTCTTTAGCTACGTGTCTGGTTTCACAGTCTTTCTGCTCATTATACTATATCACTCAGCCATGGCACATGGGTACATGGGGGCTGAGATAAAAGATCCCTGAGGTCCCCTCCAATTCAGAAGCTCTATGTTTCTCTAGAAAATATGTGCATTTTATGTGCCTTGTATTGTCTCTGGTTATGAAGAATTATATCTGTTCAATAAACTTGAATAAAATATTAACCCTTTAAAATAATAAAAATTCTTTAAATCTTTTATGTCCATGCAGCTGAGTTTCAGAAGCCCTGGTATAATGAAAACGTACATTTGTATCTTCAAGCCTTCAGATATGTTGGTTATCCTTACTTGAAATACCCTTTCTCTGCCTGGCAAACTCCATCTCAGCATTCCATACTCAGACTGAGCATCACCTCTTTTCTGAATCAGTCCCCAACAAACGCATGTCAGCAAGTTCCTTCTCGGCTCCCACACTGTCTTTCACACCCCTGTACTTACCTCCTAGACTCAAGGGATGGGAAGCACAGATCCTACCTCACATGGGAGGAGATTCAATCTCATATTGTAAGAAGATAATGTGTGAGAAAAGATCTTGCTATGGGAATCTTGGAAAGTCTCCCACGATTGCCCAAGATTCCAGAGCTGGAAAGAGGTAGAGATGAGATTCCATCTGTCCACTTTAGCTCAGGACCTGTATATTTTGCATTATCCACAGGGCCTGAGTCATTGGATGATGCTAATAACTGGATGGAGAGTTTCCTTATTTGTAAGTCTGTTCATTTAAATAACATTAAACTTCCTAAAATATCTCAATTATTTCCTCCTTACTTTTCTCTTTCTTCTTATATTATAACTTTTTACCTTGGACTCAATCACTTAACCTGACTTTTATTTTCAGCTGTTTTCCTTCTTCGCTCTTCTTGGTAATATTATTTCCCACCCAGATCCTGTATTCATTTTTTTTTCAGAGTCTGAAAAATTTGAAACCACCCATCCTTTCATTTTGTACCACCATCCAAGAAAGACTGGATCAATTAGAACAACTTAGATATAGGGGAAGACCATCTACTTTTTTTTTTGTGGGTGTTAGAGAATTCCTATTTATTTTTTATTTCCATAGGTTTTTGGGGAACAGGTGGTGTTTGAGTACATGCATAAGTTCTTTAGTAGTGATTTCTGAGATTTTGGTGCATCCAACACTTGAGAAGTATACGCTATAACCAATTTGCAGTCTTTTATCTCTCAGCCCCCTCCCACCCTTTCCCCTGAGTCCCCAGAGTCCATTGTATCATTCTTATGCCTTTGCATCCTCATAGCTTAGCTTCCACTTATGAGTGAGGACATACAGTGTTTGGTTTTACATTCCTGAGTTACTTCACTTAGAATAAGGAAGACCATCTATTTGCTATCATTCCTTGAGCTATTTACTTATAGCAAGTTTGGTGTGTGTGTCTGTGTGTGTGTATGTAGACGCTGGATGGACTGGTTTGGCTCTTGGCATTGACTGGGAAGGTGAGGGCTGCAAGAAGCCCGCAAAGATAGTGGTCTTCAGCCCTGACTGCACATTAGAACCACCTGGGAAATTTCTACAAACTGTTGATGACTCAAACCTATTCCAGAACGATTAAATCAGAATCTATGTGGGTGATGGCTAGGCACTGGTATTAAAAAAAAATACAGAACTTCCCAGATGAATAAAATGTGAAACCAAATTTGAGAACCACTGTACTAAGAAGTTCTAGTGTTCTCAGTTGAGAATCATTGAGAACCTCTGAACTGGAACTCATAGAAAGTGGGGGGAGTGGGATAGATTCCATGCCAGGAGTGAAAGCCTCATTATCAGGTAGGAACACTCCTGCAGAGATGGTGAGACTCTGAGAACTGCTTCAAGTCAATGGCTTGCTCTGTCAGAGGAGCAGTGAGCACGCCCAGGACGGATGGAGGAGCCCCTCAGGTGGCTTCAGTGAAGGAGGTGGAAAGCCCCGGGATGCTGAGTCCCTCAAGTCAGATTTGGTCTGGAAGCCCACATATGGCATGGAGTGGAGGCAGTGATAGGGAATTTGACCTATAAAGACGAGGAAAATGAGGCAGAAGGTGATATTCATTGAGCAGATTTGGTTCTGAAACAACAGCTCGAACAGTAAAATCTGTGGGTGAATGAAGCTCAATAAATTTGAAGAATATGTCTCTAAATATGTTCCTTTTTCTTTCTTTTACTAGTACTATGTTGTTTCATTTATTAATTTAAAATTATTGACTATAATTTTATGTGCAAGTTATAATTCCTATGATTGAAATAATTCATTATTGTAAGGCATTAAAATATAAGGAAACTTAAGAATTAATAAACATTAGCAATTTGTAATTACTCTTTCATTGAGTTCTTCAGTACTATGGATCATTGTTTTAAGATGATGTAAAAAATTTTCTAAAACTTTGTTCAAACAAATAAGTTTACAGTGTAACTTATTTCTGTTGTAAGGAGAAGTTTACGACTTAGACAAAGTTTACAACTTTACTGTTACAAACAGAGGTTTAACTTAGACAAATGTAACTACCCATGCTTGAAATAAAATATAAAGGCAGAGAAAGAGAGAAAGAATTTAAGTGCTGCAGACAGTTCTGCTATATCACTAAATGAGTATATCACCTGCTATCACATTTTCCTTGTGTCTCACATTGAGAGCATCTTGCCACAGAATGTGATTCTTACGTTTATTGCATTGATGGCATATTTAGGCATATATATTACTTACTAAATATAGCCACAACATAAAACTATGCACATATTCATGCACTTAGTACTTTATGAGCAATATGTAGGATTTTTAAGGATAGTTGTAAACATTCCTGATTTGTCTTATGTGTTAGTAGTGCAATCTGCCCCATGCCCCCAGATACGATTCCAATGCATATTTTTTCAGTCATGCAAATGGCTATATGAGCTTTCTTCACAGTCACATGATGATTTTGTTTTTCAAACTAGAGGACTGGATATTGTCAGGAAGACTTCCCTGGCATACCATTACTCCAGGGAAGGTGCCTCTCTTCTTCTCCATAGCACCCAGTGCAACTTCTCTTCTAGGGTTTTCTAGAATGATGTCCTGAACTGTAGAGTAATTTTTGCTTGTCTGTTTGTCCTACCCCTAAGACTATGAGGGCTTTGAAAATAGAGTCTGTTTATTGTGTCTCCAGGGCCTAACAGAGAGTTGGGCATATAATAGGTGCTTAATAAGTATAGCCCTGCATTGCTTAACATCAGGGACATATTCTAAGAAATGTGTTGTTAGGCAATTTTGTCCCTGTGTGAACATCACAGTGTACTTACAGATCTAGATGGTATAGCCTACTACACACCTAGACCATGTGATATAGCCTATTGCTCCTACGCTACAAACCTGTATAGCATGTTACTGTACCAAATAATGTAGGCAATTGTAACACAATGGCATTTGTGTATTTAAACATATTTAAACATAAAAAAGTACAGTAAAAATACAGTATGCAAGATAAAAAAATGGTAAATCTGTATAGGGCATTTACCATGAATGGAGCTTGTGGGACTGAAAGTTACTCTGGGTGAGTCAGTGAGTGAGTGGTGGGTGAGTATGAAGGCCTAGAACATCACTGTACCCTACTGTAGGCTTTATAAACACTGTACACTAAGACTACATTAAATTTATAAACAATATTTTCTTTTCTTCAATTATAAATTAAACTTAGCTTATTGTAACATTTTTACTTTATAAGTATTTAAATTTTTTTAACTTCTTGATAAAAAAACACCAACATGGTGAAATCCTGTCCCTACTAAAAATACAAAAGTTAGCCAGGTGCAGTGGTGCACATTGTACAGCTGTACAAAAATATTTTCTTTTTCTATATCCTTATTTTATAAGCTTTTTCCTATTTAAATTTTTTTGTTTATGTTTTAAATTTTTTCTGTTAAAAATTAAGACAAAAATATACACATTAGCCTTGGACTACACAAAGTCAGAATGATCAATATCACTGTCTTCTGCCTCCACATCTTGTCCCACAGGAAGGTCTTTGGGGCAGTAACATGCATGGTGCTGTCATCTCCTATAATAGTAATGCCTTCTTCTGGAATACCTCTCGAAGGACCTGCCTAAGGCTGTTTGCCAGTTAACATTTTTTTAATGAGTAGAAGGAGCACACTAAAATAACAATAAAAGTATAGTATAGTAAATACATAAACCAGTAACAGAGATCACGGATTATGTACTATACATAATTGTATGTGGTATGCTTTTATTTTTTTATTTTATTTTTTATCTTATTTTTGGAGACAGGGTCTCACTCTGTCACCCAGGCTGGAGTGCAGTGGCATGATCTTGGCTCACTGCAATCTCTGCCTTCCAGGTTCAAGTGATTCTCCCGCCTCAGCCTCCTGAGAAGCTGGGACTATAGGCATGCACCAGTACACTCGGCTAACTTTTGGATTTTTAGTAGGGACAGGATTTCACCATGTTGGGCAGGTGGGTCTCAGACTCCTGGCCTCAAGTGATCTGCCCACCTCAGCCTCCCAAAGTGTTGGGACTACAGGTGTGAGCCAAAGCACCCAGCCTGTGATATGCTTTCATATGACTGGCAGCCCAGTAGGTTTACACCAAATCACCACAAACACATGAGTAATGCATTGTGCCATGATGTTAGGATGGCACTAGGTAATAGGAATTTTCCAGCTCCATCTTATGGGACCACCATCGTATATGTGGTCTGTTGTTGACCAAAACATTATTATGTGGTGTATGACTGTATTTATAGAACGAATAATTATGTCAATCTCTTCATGTCTACATCTGACCATTCTCAAATAGCTGATAAGATGATTTGCACTGCATCTCTGACATTTCTGACCCAAGCTACTTCAGGAAAATGTTTTTTTATTTTCTTCTTTATGTGTTCCAGGACTGGGGATCATACTGCCACATTTTATAAACTGTTCCACTGTACCTAACCAAAAAATTCTCCTTAATGTTCAAACAAAAATCTTACTTGCTTTATTTCCCTTCCTTTTTTACCATGTTCCTCAATGCCAGTCACAAGCCTGTACACCCAGTGCTTGATCTTGTGCCACAAGTTCATGCATTTGTTACTTATCTTCCCTGCTGTGGATGTCAGCCTGTGACTTTGCTATGACAGCAGAGGCATGCACGTAAGTAACAAAGTGCTAAGAAAATCTGGAGTAACTGGAGGGCTCAGATTTAAAAGGGATTACTCAGATGAAGTTCGGCAAAGGAGCTGAATTTAGACTAGGTTAAAAATGTGAAATCTGTTCTGATCTTCACTCGCCACTCATTTCTGACATAAGAATTCATATAGCTAGGCATGCATTTTTGTGTGCACACGTATATTTGTATGTGCATATGTGTGCATTACAAAAACCAAGAGCAACATAAAGGTTATAGCCGGTGCTCAAAGGCATGACCTCATCCCTCTTCTCCTGCTCAGCACACTGCTTCTGTTTCTTCACCGAGTCAGAGCTTCTTAATAGCCATGGAGACACCTCTGGCTGACAATACATGCTGACGCGCTTGGCAAAAGAGGGGCATGGAAGTGAATCATTAAATCCGCTGATAAGGAGGAGAAAATTAATTAGAATAACCGGATACTCAGGAAGGGAATAATAAGATTTTATACCAAGCTTGGACAAATTAAACTCATATAATTGATTTTATACATTTTAGTGTCATTCAAATGGGATGTGTAAGAATGGGAAAGACTTAAAGTCTGGTAAAACAATTAAATTAAAAAATTCTTTTTCTTACGAACCTGACATTATGAACATATATTTTCTTTTGTGTAATATGTGATCCACATTCAGTAAGTTAGCATTATAATTAGGTATGACTTTTAATTGTAAAGGCATGAGGAGACGATTTTAAAACAGATGAAAAAAACCCATTTGACTTCCATAGCAACAAGAGATTTTCTGAATCAGTTGAGCAGAAAAAATATCAAAAAAGAAAAACTGACTCCCCAAATATTGGAAGCTGATTTGAAACCAAAATATTAAATAATATAATGGTATTTGGAAATAGGACCAGGCTCTCTTGATAGTTCCTAGCTTCATTTTTATCACGGGCACAATAGTATTTTCTACTTATAATTAGATAAACATACAGTATAAGTGTAAAGCAATTCAGAATCTGTATTCAGACACACTATTGTGGGGGAAATAGATTTTTTTTTAAATATGGATTTTCCATTCTTTAAGTGGTAGAAATAAAACCAGCAGTAGTAGTAAATATTTGAAAGCACAAGGGTGCTAACACATATTAGGCATTAGGAGAGGGATCTGAGGCCACATGGCCAGCAGAGTATCTGAGATTAGACATCCCATGAAATTATAGGGCTAAAGGAGAATCAGAGATGAAACTGAGGCTTAGGGTTAAGTGACTTGTCCCAAATGATCAAGAGAGGTGTTAAAATCTAGAATTCAGGTTCTCCGTGCCTAGCTCAGCCTTTCTTTCATTTATCCTCACTTTCCTGAAGGGGTTGCTCCTGATTCACTTCCCCCACCCACTACAGCTCAACGGATCTTGATTGAACAACCGGGATAACAGAACATTCACCTGAGTTGTGTCGTAAAGGGAGTCTAACTGGTGAAGTTCACCAGCTGGAATAATGTAAACCCCAAATATAAGCTTTTCAAACTTGCCTGGTTTGAATGTGTCCCCAAAATTCATATGTTTGAAATTTAATCCCCAACGCAACAGTGTTGGGTGGTAGGGCCTTTGGAGAGGTGTTTAGGTCAGGAGGGGTCTGCCTTTATGAATGGATTAGTGTCAGTATAAAAAGGGTTATGGGGGTGGGTTTGCTCTTTTCTGCACTTCCGCCAAGTGAGGACACAGCATTCATCCCCCTTCTGTCCTTCCACTTTTTGCCTTGGGATGGTGCAGCAAGAAGGCCCTCACTAGTCACTACATGCTGGCACCTTGATCTTGGTTACCCAGCTTCTAGAACTGTGGGACATACATTTCTATTCTTTATAAATCATCCAGTCTTCACTATTCTGTTAAAGCAGCACAAAACAGACCAAGACACCTGCTCAATTTTATCCTGAATTATCTGGATAACTTTCCCAGTGTGCCTCTTCAGTTTGCTTATTTAGACAGTCTGCATTTCAATGTACTTACTCGTACATTGAGTAGAATTGGCTGACTTCCTTACTAGTATGAGGAATATAGTGGCATTAAGGAAGAGTGTCCCTACAGACACAGCTGGGGATTCAGAGACACCTTATCTTTGCCTGCAGCTTTATCTATATGTGCTTGGCTGATATGGGGCTGTGAGGAAAGGGCTCCTATGGCTGAACATGAAGTGATCTTCTGATACTTGCATAAAAGAGGATTAACAGAGATTCAAAATTTGTCAGGAGGTTACACAAAACTTGCCCCTTCTTTCTCACACAATGTCTGTTTCTAATTTTTTCACCACAGGATACTCTCTGTGTTACCTACACAGCTAAGGCTCCAGCTGAGGTTCTGTCATCCTGCCCATGATGATGAATTTTGTGTTTCAACCTGGCTAGGCAATGGTACCCAGATTAGTCAAAACACTAGTCGCTGGAGTGCAGTGGCAGGATCTCCACTCACTGTAGCCTCGACCATCTGGGTTCAAGCATTTCTCATGCCTCTGCCTCCTGAATAGCTGGGGATTACATACAGGTGCCACGGCGCCTGGCTAATGTTTGTATTTTTTTTGTAGAGACGGGGTTTCATCATGTTGCCCAGGCTGGTCTCGAACTCTGAGCTCAGGTGATCCACCTGCCTTGGTCTCCCAGAGTGCTGCAATTACAGGTGTGAGCCACAGTGCTCAGCTGAGTGTTTTCTCTTCTTCTTTTTTTCTTTTTTTAAGATGAGATTAACATTTAAATTCAAAGTAGACTTTGGGTAAAGCAGATTATCCTCCATAATGTGGTAGGCCTCATCCAATCAGTTGAAGGCCTCAAGAGAAAAAAGACTGAGTTTCCCCAAGGAAGAGGGAATTCTGCCTCTAGACTGTCTTCAGGACTTGAGTTGCAATATCAGCTCTTCCCTGGGTCTGCAGCCTACCCGCCTACCCTGCAGATTTTGAACTTGCCAGGCTCCACAACTGTGTGAGCCAATTTCTTAACATCAATCTCTCTCTTTCTGTACACACACACACACACACACACACACACACACACACATGCAATTGGTTCTCTTTCTCTGGAGAGCCCTGATTAATACATTGTCTTATGCTGTGTGGGAGCTGGGCCAATATCTGGTTGGTAGACACTTCCTGTTCAGAGTCTGGGGCTGCTAGGATCTTCCACCAGGAAAATTTTCTCTTGGATCTCTTGAAACAAATGTCTTCTCTAACAAATAAGAAAGAGTACTTTGGAAGCAGATGTAAAACTTGGGCCTACTGCTATTTTTGCTTGCAGCCCCTGCTCCTCCAGAGTTTTATAGCAGACAATAATGGCACAAGGGCATTTGTCTCATTCATTCTTATATTTATTCAAATATTTGTTGAGCATCTACTCAATGCTCGATTCTTCTCTAGATGCTGGAGATGAAAACTGAACAAGATTGATGAGACTCCTGCCCTCATAATGCCTGTATTCTAGCTGGGAGAAAACAGAGGCCAACAGATACTTATTAATTTTGGATTATAGCAAGTATCATGAGGGAAAAAACAGAAACAGGAACAGACTGGAAGACGAGAGGGCACTTTAGACAGAATGTTTGGGGTCATTGTGAGGAGCTGGCATTTGAGTATAGGCACATGGGCTTCTCGCATGGGCTTGTAAATTAAAAATGCCTCTATTGAGGCCAAGGTGGGCAGATCACGAGGTCAGGATATCGAGACCATCCTGGCTAACACGGTGAAACCTTGTCTCTACTAAAAATACAAAAAATTAGCTGGGCATGGTGGCGGGCGCCTGTAGTCCCAGCTACTTGGGAGGCTGAGGCAGGAGAATGGCGTCAACCCAGGAGGCGGAGATGGCAGTGAGCCGAGATCGCGCCACTGCACTCCAGCCTGGGTGACAGAGCGAGACTCTGTCTCAAAAAAAAAAAAAAAAATGCCTCTATTGGTCAAGGAATGCATGCCTCCTGCCCACTCCCAGTTAAAAACAATTTTAAAAATTAAATAGTGTGGGGATATAGCCTGAGTTTAAAAAATTTTATTATTATGGAAGTATATATGACTAAAGGTGACAGGCCCCCTCTCCGCTACACTCCACTCACCTTCCATAGGTTACCAGCATCCACCATTGTGCTCCTGTAGGCTTTTGCCCATGCATTTCCATGCACATGAGATCTCGATATGCAAGCTATTTTTTACTTTACTGTGCCCTTTTTTTTCCATTTAACAATATCTTTGAAACCTTTTCATGCAAATGCATAAAAATCTTTCTTTTCCTCAACGGGAAAATAATTTATTTTGTAAGAAATTGTAAAACAAATGGAAAATATTAAACATTCAGATACATTGATTCAGAAGATAGGTGGGTGGCACTGTGATTTTTCTCCAGTGCCAAGTGACTGAGATGTTGGGGCTCAGGTATTCATGAACAGTCCCTTAAAAGTTAAGAGGTAAGGTGAAATATGACAGTGTAAGGGAAAGCTCATCTGAAATTCTGGGATTTAATTCTAACAATGTTTCATAAAAAAAAGATGGCCTTGGCCAGAATATACGGTAAGAAACTTTAAAATGTCCTAATAAATAGAGGTTATCGTACATAGCTATTTGGAGAAAAAAATAGATGTCTTATTTTATTGCCTTTTTAAAAGGCTAAAATAAAAAATTCTTCTTAGATTAGAATTATTTGAAAGATGTTGCTCAAGTAGTCACCTCAGAAGGCAGGAAAAAAATGAGCCTTGAACAATGTTGACTACTTATTGTTTTTGAAAAGTCTCACGAATGCCAGCAAAAATGCCCCTGGGCTGAAGCCTAGATGCCCCAAACCATCTGCTTCCAAGACTTCTTAAATTTTGTTGGGTAGGTTTTACTAAGCTGTTTGAGTGCCATAGGCTTGTTGGATTTCTGAAGATTTGCTGTTTCAATAATCATGCTAAATCTCACATTGTTTTCTACACTAAACGACAAGGTTAACATATACTAGAACTCAGCCATTGAACCCAGTGAACACCAAGAAAGGGGCAAAGAAACAAATAAACAAAACCTAATCTTATAGTCTTCTAGCATGGCCAAATAGTATGCTAAGCATATTCACATACCTTTTATCATTTTATTCTCATAAGACTCTGAAGTTGGTGGAGTTGTTCTTATTTAAAAAACAGAAAATGAAACATAAAAAACTCCATAAATAATGTGTGCAAGGTCATATGGCAAGCAAGTAGTATCCCAGCTCTGACCAAGAAAATCATGTTTTTATTTAAAAAAATTTTTTTTCTCAATCAATTTAGAAGCTTATTTTGTTAAGAATAAGGGCATGCCAATGACACAGCTTCAGGAGGCTCTGAGAACATGTACCCCAGATGGTTGGGTTACAGCTTGGTCTTATACATTTTAGGGGGTCAGAAGTTACAAGCAGACATCAATTGATACATATAAGGTGTACATTGGTTTGGTCCAGAAAGGCAGAACAACTCAAAGCAGTGATGGTGGCAGGGCGGCTTCCAGTTATAGGTGGATTTGAAGATTTTCTGATTGGCAATTGGTTGAAAGTGTTAAGTTATTATCTAAAGAACTGGAATCAATACAGAAAGGAATGTCTGAATGAAGATAAGGGGTTGTGGAGACCAGGGTTCTTATTATGCAGATGAATCCTCCAAGTAGCAGGCTTCGGAGAGATTAGATGGTAAATATTTCTTATCAGACTTTTAAAGGTTCCAGACTTTAGTTAGTCTTTCTGGGATCAGAAAAAGACCTGGAAAGGGAAGAGGATTCTCTATAGAATGTAGACTTCTCCCACAAGAGACAGCTTTGCAGGGCCATTTTAAAATACATCAAAGAAATATATTTTAGGGTAAAATACTTTCTATTTCTTTCAGGGCCTGTTATCTATGATTTTGTGATATACCTTATTGCCACAAAGAATCTGTTTGGTCAGTCTTGAGATCTCTGTTGTAATGTTAATGCTGGTCCATTTTGCCCGGATTCCAAAGAGAGAAGGGTATAATAAGGCGTGTCTAATCCCCCATTCCCATCATGGCCTGAACTAGTTTTTCAGGTTTACTTTGGAATGCCCTTGACTGAGAGGGGGTTTCAGTCAATTGGTTGGAGGGTCTTAGAATTTTATTTTTGGTTTACAATGTTGAGATGTTGCAGCAACAAGTGTAAATTTATCATCAGTTTCTCAGCTTTTTGAAAACCATATGTTAAAATGTATTTAATTTTAAAATACGTTTCCTTTGGAACACACACACACACACACACACATACACTCTCTCTCACTCACTCAAGCCTACACATAGCATTCTGTTATGTAAAATGTTATTTTACATTTGAGATTGAACACTGTATTAGTTGTCTATTGCTGTGTAACAAATTACCACAAATTTAGCAGCTTTAAACAACATGCATTTATTATCTCACAGCTTCTGTGGATCAGAAGCCTGAGCATGACTTAGCTGAGGCCTCTGCACAGGGTCTCATGAGCAGGCAGAGGTAAAATTCTACATGTGGTCACCTACATTTCCAAGGTGGGATTTTACATCTGTATGATGACACTGGACATGAAATGACCCATGCCACTTTATCTCACTACCAAGTATCTATGAGAGAAGTTCCATTTCTCTACACGTACAGAGCATTCTAATGTTTTTAAGGTGCTACCGCATGCAGACGGCTCATTTGATCTGATAACAAACATACAGGGTAGCAGTGAGAGAAAATACTTGAAGTCTAAATTTTGCAAGAGACAAGCTGACAGGGAGGTGGACCTGCCTGAGTTCACATGATTGGTAAGTGCAAATGGGAAGATAATCTGCATGGGAACCATGTCTGCTTTCAGTGGTTCTGTAGAAAATAAGCCATGGTGCCAGTGAAGAGATTGCCCTGACAAGACCAGCAGGGAGATGGAAGCCTTGCTGAACCTCTGGGAAGTGCAGAAAAGTGTGGTAAAGTCATAAGAAGTGGGATCAGGGAAGCTGTTGAAAACTAAGCATATTGTCAGGGAGCACAGGGTCGATTTGCTCTGGTGTACAATGGGTTCCTTTCCCAGATACATCTTGAGATGGTGCTCTGGAATATTTCTCTCATTAGAGGTTGTTCCCAAGATAAGAGGGAGAAAATCAAATGAAAAAGAAATCTGCTGCAGACCAAATTTGACTTCCATTAAATATTGCTTTCAAGCTTTCTAGAAGAACTAAGAGTATCTACGGGCACTTCAGACTCAGAAAAAAATAGAAGAAAATGACAAGCTTGTTTTCAATTTTTCTTGCATTTTCCTGGCACTGACTTGGTAACAGAATACTGACTTCATTTGGAGAGTTGAATTTTTCAGGGCATACGGGCTTTGCCATTACATACTGTGATAGAAAGCATCTCCTGAGTCTCTCATCCTCTGAGAAGGGTCCCACACCACTCTCTTCTGCAGAGGGGCCTCACAGTAACCACGTATCTATTCTGTGGCTCCCCATCCAGAAATAGTGGATGAATTGGGATGAATCACTGCCCCAAATCTGGGACAATCAAATCCTCTGTTTTGGGAATTGAAATTGGTGCTAAGAGATACTATTCAGCTGTCTGAGCAGATCACTTGAACTGAAGACATGCACACTGGGGATTTGTGGGGCAGGCCTCTAGGGTCTTATATACATACCTTGAATAAAGTAAGTTGAATAAAGTAATTGAATAAAGTAAGATGTCTTAGTGAGAGAAGCAGAGTAAGACGCCATATGATGAGAGGCAGACAGACAGCCTGAATAAAAATGGAAACATCTCAGGCTCTGCCAGCTTTACAGTTCACAGTTCTAGCCCCTTGTGGTGTCTGGCTATACAAATTATCTTTGACTTCTTCATAATATCCCTTGTTGTAGACTGCAAAAATTTCCCTACTACAGCTCCTGCCATCAAGAGGTGAATCTATGATATGGTTTGTATTTGTGTCCCCACCCAAATCTCATATTAAATTGTAATTCCCAATGTTGGAGGAGGGGCTTTGTTGGAGGTAACTGAATCATGGGGGTGGATTTCCCTCTGCTATTCTCATGGTAGTGAGTGAGTTCTCACGAGATCTGGTTGTTTAAGTGTGAAGCACCTCCCCCTTCACTTTCTTGCTTTTTCTCCAGCCATGTAAGATGTGCCTGTTTGCCCTTTGCTTCTGCCACAATTGTAAGTTTCCTGAGGACTCCCCACCCAAGCTTTCTGTACAGACTATGGAACTGTGAGTCAATCAAGCATCTTTTCTTTATATATTACCCAGTCTCAGGTAGTTCTTTATAGCAATGTGAGAACGGACTAATACAATCTGTTTTCTGTTCCTTGAGTCTGGGCTGACCTTATGAATTATTTTGACTAATAGAATGTGACAGAAATGGAATCATGTGGGTTTTGAGTCTCAGTCTCAAGGACTTTGCCGCTTTCTTCATTGTACTTTTAGGAACCCTGTGAAGATGCCTAGTGTAGCATCCCGGATGTTGAGAGCCACATGGCCTAGTCCCTTCTAACCACTGACTCCTTTGCACTAGCTGACAGCCGGCCGACCCTTAGAAATGTGAGAACACAGTAGATCGTCTGGCTTGTAACTGACCTGCCAGCTCAAGCAGAGGCAGGAACAATGTCAGCAGAGACCACCGGAGCTGGACCACATGAGAAAAACTACCTAGACAATCTCCAAAATTGACTTAAATAAAGAGTGCCATTTTATGCCATTAAGTTTTGGGGTCATTTGTTATGAATTAATGTATCTTGGAACCCTTCCAGTAAACTCCTCCCAACATAGTTTTTCCTTACGCTAACTTAAAGTCTGTGGTTTTGTATCTGTGTATGTTTTTACTCACAACCAAAAGGATCTTGACTAAGAGAGAAATTGCATCAATAGAGAGAGCTACAGTTAACAAAGCTATGTAAAGAATATGAAACTGGTTGGCTGAGTCAGTCAAGGCAGCATGCAGAGACGTTAACTTTATTTGCATTATATTGTAGTGAAGTACTTGATTTAGGAAGGAACCCATCCCAACAATAATGGAAGCCCATAAAACCTATTTATCCTACTCTTTACCTTTCTTGCAATCCTTGTCTTGCAGGATGCAATAAATTCTCTGGTCTGGTAACCAATGTATGATGTTGCTGTGAAGATTTTTGCTTCTTGTAATCATTTTTTGAGTGGGAATGTTTGTGGTTTTACTGATAACTTTCTAATTTTACCATTTAATCATTATGTTGCAGAATAAAAAGAGAAAGCTATTTTTCTGAACAAAATGAAGCCTAATCTACAGAAAAAAATGGACTATTCTGGGGATCATTCACTTTGAGAAGAGGGGCCCATTGATGACATGTTAGGATTCAGTTGCTAGATATGATTGATTGGATTATCCCCTTCAGGAAGAGGGTGAATGAGGGTGTAGTTCAGTGTAAGATGGTTAAGTCATATATGGCAGGGAGACCTTTTAATAAATGGGAAGAATGGTGTGTGTGTGTGTGTGTGTGTGTCTGTATGTGTGTCTGTGTGTGTGTATGTGTAAGCCAAAAGGAAGAAAAGACAACTTTTTTGGGGTGTCTGTACAACACAGATCCCCCTTTTTCTGCATACTGTTTCCCTCCTGCTAAGACTAGATTCCCAGCACCTATGTTTGCACCATTGTTGATGGGCTAGGGATAGACAGCTAACTATAGCTGGGCCAAACTCTCTTTTTTTCTAGGAATTTGAACTGTGAGTGAGAGATGCTTGTTGGTTTTCTCTGTGAGTTGTTTGAATCTCAAAATCGAAACTAAGGAGCTATGGGACACCCACATTTAGCCACATGTGTGTAGAAATATTCAAAGCCAGTCTTGGAGAGAAAAAAGGGAAGAGAAAATAAGGTTCTAGATTCCTGATAATTTCCTAGTAGCTAACTCTAGCTCTTGAGTTTCACCAAATATCCTGGCATCTTCTAACAAATTCCCTTCATAATTAAGGATAATTTAAAGTAGGCATCGTGTACTTGTAATCAAGAGAGTGTCAACTAAGGAAAGTTCACCTCAATGAGGAAGCAGTTATTATGAGTTTCTTAACAAATATCTTAAAAAGATATTTGCCAAGGCCTGGCTGCATCTAGTTTCTAGTTTATTTTCTGGTACTGTTGCCAATTGTCAATCTGGGGTCCAAATATACTGTGTGTTACTTAAAATTCAGGTGACATTCTTATTTGCATTATTCTATTTATACTACTAGAACAAAAATATTTTTCTGCTTCTTAGGGGATATTTCAATAGACATATCTATTTTTTTCTTTTAGTGAATTAAGTTTTGAATATATCCTTCATAAATCTATAATTCAGTTTTCAAAAATGAGTATAAATATCAGTTAATACAAGCATGTTTTGTAAGGGAAACATTATCATCAGTTCAAAATATTATATCTGCTTAACAACAAATGCTCCTTTATCCTGTCTTTTTCCCTAGTGGTAATTGTTCTTGGAGTTTATAAATCAATAGAGTCACAGTTATTTACATAGGAAATAGAAAAGTTGCATCTTTTAAAGAAAAATATCAATTTAGATTTAATGATGATGCATTAAATCTCATTTCAGAAGTCTAGTTTGAAAGTTATGCCATTTAAATTGATTTCTTACTTTCGAATCTAGGCAAAAAATTTAAAAGCTCTTCATGAAAAGAAAACAAATATTTCAAAGGCTGTGTTGGTAAAGTACGTAGTTAAAGGCTGATAAGAAGAGTTTCACGCTAGCTTGATCAGTGTAGACAAGATTATACACCCAACCAAATAATGCATCCCACTAAAACTATTAGGAAGAAATTATCCGTATTAGTGATCCTCATTAACCAAATTAATTCTTGAACTGGTTACTTTTGTTTGTGTTATCAGCATCATGAGCCCTTTGAATCATGACAAAGACTCACTATGGAATCTGAAAGAATGTCAATAATATTATCAAAATCATCATGACAAGGAAGGTTCTGCAATGAGCCATTGAACGCTCCTCCCCAAATGGTGCTGAAAAATCTGAGCACTGGATCGATAAAAAGTTAAAAATAGACAAACCTTGCTTTATTATTAGAGAAGATGATCACGTTTGGAGAATGGATGCAGCTTGATTTCAGTGTAGAAAAACAGATTTGAAAAAATCTTCCCAAGTTTGCCCCTGTTATAGATTTTTGGTTTACCCCAATGTGTATGGGCATTGTTGTAGCATTTTAACCCCCAAAGGTACTTTTTACAGAATTTGGTCCAATTTACTCACCTAATGACAAAACTGAGGCCCAGGAAGATTTGATAGCCTTTTTAGGGTTATGAAACCAATTTGACAAAACTTTAGAGCCAGTGATGAAGCAGGTCTTATTATTTTTGAGTGCTTATTATGTGGCAGGTACTATGCTAAGAATATTGCATACATTTTCTCATTCTGATTCTGACAATCCTATGATGTTTGTATTACCATTACATGATATTATTCTTATCACAGATAAGGAAACTGAGGCAGAGGGTAGTGAAGTACCTTGTTCAATGTCTTTGCAGCCTAGAAGTGGCAGGGCTTTGTCTGAATTCCAACCTAACTGCTCCAAAGCTTAGGCTCCCACCCATTCCCCTAAGGCCATGGATCTTCCCACCACACTGTCATTCCTTCCATGCACTTCGTCTCTATCAGAACTTTGTAAGGCCTTACACAAAGGTTCTCTACTCAAAGAATAGTTTGCATTTTAATAACAGGCAATGTAGATATCTGAAAATATTTTTAAATAATAGAAGTTGAAAGGCAGCCTGGATGTGAATAGTATGACTTTAAATATAAGATAACATGTACTTTTTCAAGCAGAATAGTGAAATTTTGTATAATTCAAGGGAAATAACCTGACTCTTAATATTTAACAATGATTATGAATTTGAACATAATATTCTTATTTAGAAAATGTTTTATTCACTCTGCATTTAGGTATTAGACTAATTTGTGATGGAAAATTTCACTATGCAGCTGTGTCTTCATTTGCCATATGCCACATTCTCTCCAAGCCAGACATGATGAAATCTGATTTACATTTGGGAGAGACCAGCTGCCTCCCCAGTAAATACGTTCACTCAGTGCTTGGTTAGGTAACGGGAGCCTACTAACTAAGAGCCAGATGATTCAAGCATTCTGCAAAGAGCAACTGGTTTAATAGGAAGGTATATTAAAAAAGACAACAACACTGTGAAAGGTGCTAAATAAAACATGGTGAAAGGTACAGTTACTTGTTAAAGTAGAAATTATAATAATAAAATGTATTTTAATTTTAATTAAAATTAAATAAATTTAATTAAACTTATTGTAATAAAAGTAATAATTTTTAGTTACAAGTTATGATAACCTATAATCCTACAGTAGCATCTGGTTATTGCTAGTAACTTAAATCTATTTTCTGACCTCCTGGTCTACCTCAAAAACTTTTGATAGAAATGTTCAAATATGTGGACGGAAACTTCTGAAAGCTTAATACTCAAATATATCATAAAGATGACGATATGCTTAGCTCTTGAGAAAGAACAACAAGCAGAGAAAAGAGAAGACCTAAATTTGAATTTTAGCTTGGCTGCTAAATCTCTGCATGAGTGAAATAAGTCATTTACTCTCCTGTGTTTTCTTTCTGCCTTCAAAATAACAACAGCAGCAGCAGGGACACACTTACGTAGTAATTAAAATATACCAGGTACTGTTCTAAGCACTTTTTCACATATTAACTTACTTAACCCTGCAAAACCTCTCTGAGGTGATATTAGCATTATTTTCATTTTATAGGTAGGGAAGCTGACTGGGGAAAGGTCATGTAACCTTCCCTCGTTACACTGTCAGTGACGGAACTAGGATTCAGCTCCAGAATCTGTCTTAATTGCAACTCATTTTCGTCAATTGAGAGGGTAAAAATCTCTGGATTATTAAAGACATTTTAAAAGACAAATGACAGAAATCTTCTTAAATTGGCGTAAGTGAGAAGGAGACTTTACTTGCTCATGAAACTTCAGTGTCAAGTGTAGATCAGGCACAGGTGGATCCAGAAACTTAAATAATATAGTCAAGAATCTTTCTCCATCTCTTGGCTCTTCCTTCCTCCATGTAAAGTTTTATCCTCAGGAGGCACTCCCCTTATGTTGGGTCCCTGTAGTTCCTGGCATGTGTCCTTAAATCTCCAAATCCAGTGTAGGTGACGGCACCTGAACACCTCTCAACTGAGCGTCATTGATTCCAATTGGTCTGCTTGGATCATGGCCCATCCCTGAATCAATCACAGTGCCCTGGAGAACAAGATGTTTGGATGGGCCTGGGTCCCATGTCACTCTTGGAGCCAAGGGTGCATTCAGTGTGACCTGAACCATGTGGGCCAAAAACGACAGATGGCCACCCCAATTAGATTGTTACTTCAGCAATTTCCAGCATTAAAAGCCTGCAAATTTCTGCCAGTGGGAGGTGAGAGGAAGTGGTAGGGAAGAGGGAAGAGAAGACTGTGGTGTATATATTTATACTTGGATTACCAAACCTCATTTCCCCCTAGTGACTTCAAGGACTCCTTTGCTACTTTTACTAAGATAACTAGAATAACGAATGACAAAGACTTATGTAAAAATTTTCTTTTCATGCTATAATTTTATAGTATAAAAACTGACAACCACCTAAAAGTCCAATAGTAATGACTGGTTAAATAAGATATAGTATATCCATACAACAGAATATTATATACTTATTAGAAATGATGTTTTCAAATAGTAATTATATGTGAAACTTATTAAATAGATAATGTTTGCAGCCATAAAAAAGAATCAGTTCATGTCCTTTGCAGGGACATGGATGAAGCTGGAAGCCATCATTCTCAGCAAACTAACACAGGAACAGAAAACCAAACACCACGTGTTCTCACTCATAAGTGGGAGTTGAACAATGAGAACACATGAACACAAGGCGGGGAACATCACACACTGGGGCCTGTCATGGGGTGGAGGGTAAGGGGAGGGAGAGCATTAGGACAAATACCTAACGCATGCAGGGCTTAAAACCTAGATGACGGGTTGATAGGTGCAGCAAACCACCATGGCACATGTACACCTATGTAACAAACCTGCATGTTCTGCACGTGTATCACCAAACTTAAAGTAAAATTTAAAAAAAAAAGGAAAAGAAACTACTTCACAATTGTTGGAATTGATTTAAAAAATCTGAATTCAATTATTAACTATATTTCTTACAGTTCATCCAAATTCCACTTTGGATATAGTCAATATTTACTAATTTATGTTGTTGAATCAATAAATGGAAATATCATTTAAAAATAATGTTAATTAGAAAAAGCAGGATACAAGAAAAGTATATAATGTACTCTTGATTTCATTGAAAAAGAAACCACTCTTTTCTCCCTATAGAGAGGGAAAGCACTAAGGCAGAAATTCATCAAAGTATCAATAGTGGCTGCCTGTTGGTGGTGACAATAAGAGTAACTTTAACTACATTTTTTACACTTTTCTGCATTTCCAAATTTTCTACAATGAACATGTGATATACTTATAAGCAAGAAAAAAATCCCTTAAAGTGGTTGAATGGAGAAGTTTGAACTTTACTTGTTTTGTATCTGCCAAATTTATGCGAATTTACAGTGAGAGAAGAAATGTAGATAACACAAGAATCAAACAAAAAGAACTCTTTGAGATAACCAAGAGTTGGTTTTATTTGCCTACTTCAAAGGTTGTTTTGTGAGTTCTTAAGTAACTATAAATATTTATACAGGTGTGCCCAATTCAAGGGCACTTGCTATAATGCCAGAAAATTAAAATAATAAGATAAGGATAATTATTTATATTACAAAATATTAATGATATCACAAGATCACATAAGCATTGTACAATTCCACTAGATACATAGAAACCTTCTCTGTGCTTTTTTTTTTTTTTTGAGACAGAGTTTCGCTCTTGTTGCCCAGGCTGGAGTGCAATGGCGCGATCTCGGCTCACCATAACCTCCGCCTCCTGGGTTCAAGCGATTCTCCTGCCTCAGCCTCCTGAGTAGCTGGGATTATAGCCATGTGCCACCACGCATGGCTAATTTTGTATTTTTAGTAGAGACAGGGTTTCTTCATGTTGGTCAGGCTGGTCTCAAACCCCTGACCTCAGGTGATCCGCCTGTCTCGGCTTCCCAAAGTACTGGGATTACAGGTGTGAGCCACCATGCCCGGCCTCTGTGCATTTTAATTATGGTTCAGTTTCTAAAAATTCTGTTTGCAAGCCACTTTTCAGGGGAGCATATCTAATGTGTTCAGCAAGATAAGATTGAACCATATAAAGTTATTGTAAAACTTGGGGTAGCTGGATTTGATACATACACTTAAAACGTAACTGATAAAAATCATATCTAGTTACTTCAGTTGTCCTCAAAGGACCATGGAGTAGAAGCTGAAACATATAGTCATCTTCATCATTGTCATTATGACCATCATCTCATTTTTTTAGATTTCAGCATAATTTTATATATAGCCATGCATCATACATTCTGAGAAATGCATTGTTAGGCAATTTCA
This sequence comes from Pongo abelii, assembly GCF_028885655.2. Lineage (NCBI taxonomy): Eukaryota > Metazoa > Chordata > Mammalia > Primates > Hominidae > Pongo > Pongo abelii. Next base: position 87,667,190 of record NC_071990.2, on the reverse strand, counting down.
TCATTGTGTGAACATCAGGATGTGTACTTCCACAAACCTAGATGGTGTAGCCTACTGTACACCTAGGCTCTGTGGCATAGCCTATTGCTTCTAAGCTACAAAGCCAGACAGCATGTTACTGTATTGAATACTCTAGGCAAGTGTAACACAATGGTATTTGTGTATCTAAACGTAGAAAGGGTACAGTAAAAATACGGTATAAAGATAAAAAATGGGACACTTGTGTAGGGAACTTACCATGAATGGAGTCTGCAGGATTGGAAGTTGCTCTGGGTGAGTCAGTGAGTCAGTGTTGAGGGAATATGAAGGCCTAATACATTACTGTACACTACTGTAGACTTTAAAAACACTGTACACTTAAGCTATACCTAATTTGTAAAAACCATTTTTTCTCTCTCCAATAATAAGTTAACCTTATCTTACTATAACTTTTTTAATTAGGCCGGGTGTGGTGGCTCATGCCTGTAATCCCAGCACTTTGGGAGGCCGAGGCAGGTAAACCACCTGAGGTCAGGAGATTGAGACCAGCCTGGCCAACATAGTGAATCCCCATCTCTACTAAAAATACAAAATTTATCCGGGCATGGTGGCACATGCCTGTAATCCCAGTTACTTGGGAGGCTGAGGCAGGACAATTGCTTGAAACTGGGGAGGCGGACGTTGCAGTGAACTGGGATCAACACGCCACTCCACTCCAGTCTGGGAGGCAAGAAAGAAACGTCATTTCAAAAAAAAAACAAAAAGAAAAACAAAAACAAAAAAAACCAAACTTTTAAATTAAAAAAACCTTTTTGACTCTTTTTGTAATAACACTTAGCTTAAAACACATTGTATAGCTATACAAAAATATTCTCATTATTTATAACCTCATTTTATAAACTTTTTTCTGTTTTTAAAACTTTAAATTTTTTCTTTCCTTTTCAAACTTTTTTGTTAAAAACTAAGATACTCACGCCTGTAATCCCAGCACTTTGGGAGACTGAGGCGGGCGAATCATTTGAGGTCAGGGGTTCGAGACCAGCATGGCCAATATGGTGAAATCCCGTCTCTACTAAAAATTCAAAAAATTAGCTGGGCATAGTGGTGAGTGCCTGTAATCCCAGCTACTAGGAAGCTGAGGCAGGAGAATTGCTTGAACCTGGGAGGCAGAGGCTGCAATGAGGCGAGATTGTGCCACTGCAATGAGGCGAGATTGTGCCGCTGCACTCCAGCCTGGGCGACTGAGACTCCATCTCAAACAAACAAACAAAACTAAGATACTGACACATTAGCCTCAGCCTATACAGGCTCAGGATTATCAGTATCACTGTATCTATTTACACATCCTGTCCCATTGGAAGGTCCTTCAGGGGCAATAACATGCATGGAGCTGTCATCCCCTGTAATAACAATGCTGTTTTCTGGGATACCTTCTGAAGGACCTGCCTGAGGCTGTTTTACAGTTAAACTTCTTTTTACCTTTTTTTTAAATTAAGTAGGAACACACCCCAAAATAATGATAAAAAGTATAGTACAGTAAATATAAAAACCAGTAACATAGTTGTTTATTATCATTAGCAAGTATTATATACTATACATAATTGTATGTGCTATACTTTTATACAACTGGCAGCACAGGTTTGTTTACATCAGCCTCATCACAAGCACATGAGTGATACATTGTGCTACAACAACACTGCAATAGCGATGATGTCACTAGGCTGTAGGAATTTTTCAGCTCCATTATAATTTGTGGGACCACTGTCATATATGTGGTTTGTGGGTGACCAAAATATTGTCAGTGTGCTGCATGGTTGTCTATTATCTTATTTTATCCTGGTAAGTCTGTTATTATCATCACTTTTATGAGAGAACTAAGGTATGAAACAAATAAATGGCTTTTCCAAGGTCACACACAGAGCAAGGTGTAAAATTCGCATCTCTTCTTTTTTTTATTTTTTTAATTTATTTATTATTGTTATACTTTAGGTTTTAGGGTACATGTGCGCAATGTGCAGGTTAGTTGATTTGCTGTTCTTATATCACCATCTATAAAGTGGAACTGGATTCTCAGCATTAATAAAACTAATAAAATCTTGATATTGTATAGAGCTTTATATTTTACAAATTCTTTGACACAGATTATCTAATTTCAGTCTGAGAACATGACTATGAGATAAAAATATGAGGTGATACTGAATTGAGTCTTTATCAAACAGCTTCTCATGTCTTATCATATTGCGGCAGGCAGTATCTCAGGTGGCTCTCAATGATTTGGTTCCTCTAGGTATTCCTCCCACTGTGTAATCCCTTCCCTTTGAATTAGGCTGGAACTAGTGACTTGTCTCTAATGAGGAACACAGCAGAAGCCATGGGATATCACTTCTGATATCAGGTACAAAAAGACTGTGGCTTCTGTTTTGCCATCTTTCAATCTTAGCCCTTGCTCCAAGGAGAGCAAGCTGCAACATCTGCATGAAGCACTCTGTTTTGTTAGTAGCCCTATAAGGAGGTCCATGTGGTAGCAAAACAACGTCTCCAGCCAGCAGCCAGCTGGGACCTGAGGCTTGTCAACAGCCACATGAGTGAGCTTGGAAGCATATCTTTCCCCAGTTGAGCCTTGAGATGTCTGCAGTCTTGGTTGAAACTTTGCAGCCTGTGAGTGAAAGACCTGAGCCAGAGGACCTAGCTAAGCCATACCCAGATTCCCAACCCATAGAACTATGATAATAGAGATAATAAAAATGTGTTGCTTTAAGTCATTAGGTTTTGGGGTAATTTATTATTTAGCAATAATGAATACACATATTTAATCCTCATAATAGCCCTATGACATAGTACTGTTATGCGAGCCCTAACAAATGAGGAAACTGAGGTTTAGAGATGTGAAAGCAGTTAATGAATGACAGAGCTGGGATATGAACCTGGCTTTCTGGACTCCAGAGCTTGGGCTTGAGCCCCATGCTGTGTTACCCGCTAGGAGTATAACACAAGGCGCAGTTTGACATCACAGGTGACAGTGAGTCACAATAGCATACTTTGTTTTGAGAAACTTCCCTGAAAGGAGGCTGAGGTAGACAGGGCATGTATTATTGTCCCCATTGTAATGATGACAGACCGTGCAGCTCATACAGCCAAGAGAATGGGGTATTAACCCAGGCCTTCTGACCCCAGGTCCGTAGAGTTGAGCCTGTGCTTCACCGCCACACTGGCACAGTGGCACTCACTGTACATTCAGCAAGCCCTGAGGAAGCTGGAGGGAGGTTAGCTGACATCCACAGGGCAGGTCAATTTGTTCCCTGGAGAGCATTCCATGAGATGCAAATATCTTCACACAGGCCTGGGTTAATACCCCATCCTCTTGGCTGTGTGTAGACCCTCTCACTCTTAGATTCAGACTCATTTTACTAAACAGGCAAAACATAGCTACAAATTTCACATATTTTAATATAACAGGAATATGTGGTAATAGTAACAATAATATGTAATCATTAATTGTTAATTAAATGCATGCTAATGGTACATAAGTCTGAGACAGGGCACTCAGTACACTTAATGCAATGTGAGAGATTATCTCAAAGCCAATGGGACCTAGCTGGACATCTTTTGTGCTGGAGAAATTACTCCATCTGCATCACAGGAGCATTGCCTCTGTCACCAAGTTGAAAGTAATCAATTTTTGTGACCTTTGAGATTTTGCTTCCTCTAAAGTCATTTTTCATCCTTTCTTGGTAAGATGCTTCATTTATATGTAAGTCACTAAACCCTGGGGTCAGTAAAGTCTGGTTCTCGAATGCCTGGGACATAAAATAAAACCTCGGGTGGTCTTAGAAACAGGCTTACTGTATTGCAGAGAGGGTGAGGAGATTTACCAGTTTACAATCTATGAAATAAAATATGCTTGCCAATATGAATGTATCTTGTAAATGATGTATTTGCTAATTACAAATTAACTTACATATTTAATGCTTGATTTTTTAGAGCATCTGTGTAAGGAACTGAATTAGGCTCAGAAGGAAAGAATGATAAGAAAGTTAAAAAGGCTCAAATGAAAGCATAATAAAAGAGGAAATCATGCTTCTTTCTTTAAATGTTAAATTATGATGAACTATATGGTAGGATAGTGTTTATGGATTACTCTATATCAAATTCTTATGTTAGGTAACAAATACTTCCTTGATTAGGGCAGAGTTCAACATTAAAATTTGCAGTATGTAATGAAGTTTAAAATGTAAGGTACTTAAGTAAATATACAATTCTTGTTTACTTACAGGAAAGAATTAATTACAATGACAAACTACACTGTCAGAAATCATATAAGGATAAATATTACTGAATTCAGAGGGATGAGTTTGGAATGTGGAATCCTTTTCTGTAGGTTCTTCTTCCTCCATCTTCCTCAGATGAGATGGGCTTTCCTTTCCCATTTTTCTTGGATGCTAACAGCATCTTTTATACCTCTCAGGCATGTTTTCTGCCCAACAGTGTACAAGCGCAATATAAATCCCTATGATTATATTGTTGCTAACCAGGCAAGCTATTGTAGCTAGCCACCTTACTGAGCTCTCTCATTCTTTCTAATGGCAGTTTGATTTATCCCCTTGAATTTTCCTAGTAGCTAATTATTTAATCTGTAATTAATAATAAAGCTTTTCCCTGACCAATATTTATAACACTTCCCTCCCTCCCTCCCTCCCTCCCTCCTTCCCTTCCTTCCTTCCTTCCTCCCTCCCTCCCTCCCTCCCTCCCTAATTGGGTCATTAGGAGGATCTGAGAGTTTTAGAACTGCTAGCTGCTGCTGCTGGTAGCTATTTCTCAAAATATTTTCTTCTTGCTATAAAATGCCTTCCTTCTCATACCAGATTTCATAAAGACCTTCCATCTGGTCTGCACTGATAACTAGAATCCAGAGATGCTCATTCCTCTTACAACTTGTAGTTTAAAGTGATCCAGATGCAGAAGGATTAGGTTTTATAGCTTCTTCTAAAGGATTATGTCTTCCTAATCCTACAAATGCATGTGTTGAGAATTGATCAGCATGAGAGAGTGCTAACAATAAACGTATTAAAGTGTCCAGTTTTTCATTTGATATGTTTTAGGGGAATACAACAATGGGATCAAAACACTGACATCTATTTAGGTAAGGACTGCAGTAAACCAGATAATCCACATTGGATGAGACAAAATAAGAGAACTAAAAATGAAAGACAAAATTATAGTCAAACTGTATTAGAAAGAGGGTTCTCAAGAATTTTATCAATTTGTTGTGATCCGGGAATATGCCAATTGATTGAATGATCTCTATAAATTCTGGTTCTCAGTTTCTTAATCCACAAAATGTGGGAACGAATAAAAAGTAGCTGGGATTTTGATGAAAGTCCTTTCATCGCCAGGAAGATGAACTTTGGTAAGTTGACTGACCTAAACCCCAAATTTTAGGGGCCACAATACTGGTTCTAGAAAATGATTCAGGGAGGAGAAAACAAGAAAGAAGTTAGTCACTCAAGTGCTGCCGCCCCATTTCTCTTCCCTGTTCATCTGTCCCTGCATCACTTATGATGGCACACTCATCTTCAATGTTTCCCTGGGGTTTACGTTCATATAATTTCACACATAATACAAATCTGGTAGGTGCAGAAGAAAGGAGCATAAAGCATGAGATGCTAAACTCACCTCTGCCTTGAGATGGCCTTGATAATTTATGGCATAAAAAGTAAGTTCCTATTTGGTAGAAATTCAGTTTTTGATCAGTGTCAAGCTTATTTTTTTGTGTAAATAAGCTTGTAGAAATAGAGGGAATGCTTTCCCACATTAGAGTGTTAGATTTGATCTTTCACTTTTAAAGGGTAGTGTAGAAATAGAATTCCAGGGTGGGCAATCAAAAGAAACATGAAAAAAATGATCTGTGTGTAAAAGTGAGATGTAGGGAATTAGACTTGAGTAATGAGAAGATGATACAAAAGTTCAGGGCCTGAGGCTTTCTGCAAAGAGACCTACTTTCTTTTCTTTTCTTTTTTTGAGACAAGGCCTTGCTCTGTCACCTAGGCTGTAGTGCAGTGGCACGAACTTGGCTCACTGCAACTTTGGCTTTCTGGGCTCAAGTGATCCTCTCACTTCAACCTCCCAAGTAGCTGGGACTACAGGTACACACCACTATACTTGACTCATTTTAAATATTTTGTAGAGATGAGGTCTCATTATTTTGCTCAGGCTGGTGTCGAAATCATGGGCTCATGTGATCCTCCTGCCATGGCCTCCCAAAGTGTGGGAATTACAGGTGTGAGCCATCATGCCTGGCTGAGATCTACTTTTCATCTGCAGCCTTGGTATCTTGGTGGTGGTGGTGGTTGGGGGGGGGGGTAGCATATTGAGCCCACCTGGGGAATGGGCGGTGCTTGAGCCAGGTGGGGACAATGTGCTGCGAATGATACACCTTATTTCCCTCTTCAATAATAACCCCATCACACAGCAGGAAATTGAAATGTATTGCAGTGTTACCTGAACTGGAGATGTGTCCTGGATTTTGTCTCTTCCTAGGCACCACTTCTGAGAAACCCTGACTTTGTTATCTTCCTCAGAAGAATGGAAACTTATTTACATGATTGCTGCTGACCAGGCATCAATAAGAAGAAATGGGGAGCAAATATTTTGTATAGACACCAGAATGGCTAACAAAGGTGACATCACGCTGAGTTGCAAGGGAGGCACCATTCCCTTGCGCAAATGTTGAGAGACATGAGCCATCGTCTCCATGCACTTGGTCTGGGACTAGGCCTTGAATGAAGTCATTATGGCAGAAGAGGAAAGAATGAAAACTTGATCTTACTATGTTTGTGATGTTGATTTCTGTGGAATTTAAAACTTGTCAGCTGGTGGATACACATTGTTAATTTGAATACTCTTCATTATAAAAATAATCTGCTAAGTTTTCATCCCTGGAAATTGTTATGAAAGCGAAAACAAGCACCTAAAGGAATATTTGAACATGCATATACCTAATGACCAGAGTCATGGCTACACTTTAAAAGGCTCCTTTCTAGCTCTGTTACTAGAAGTCTCAATTGAGATCTATAGCAATCCTTGGAGCTTCTGCAGCCCATGTCATATGATGATGACACAATAGTTAAGTTTTATCAACAATGATGAATCAGGATTTCAGTGAGTTTCTCTATATAGCTCTCTTAGTGATGAAATACCTCTATGCAGCAAAACAGTTAGTGGTGAGGTGCCGTGCAATTTTAGAAATAAGCAACATACTCTGTTTTAAATATGATACAGAAACTGAGCTGAGTCCCACTTAGGAGGTCCGTTTCATCATCACAACTCCGTGGGCTGGAGGCTAAAGCTCTGAAGGGAGAAAAAACTGAGGCAGGCATATTTTGTGCATTTGTTAAATGGGCCTCAAATGCCTCCATTCATTTTTTTGTTGAAGACAGGGTCATTTCACTTAATTCAGCAGGAAAGCAACTGTACCAGAAACAGAAAAGCTGTCTCAATCTTCTCTGTATTTCAAAGGTATTTCACATATGCTCCTCATGAAGGAGACTGCACAGGGAATCAGACCCACGTGCCTGCTTTGCCTCTCTTGCGCAGGGTTAAGTAAGGGAAGCCCCTGATTCACAAGTGCATCCTGGCTGTTTAAGGTTATGCATATTGTGTCTGAATGTATAACTATGGTAAATATATATTCTGGAACAATGTTAAATTCAGCTTAGGACGATATACTGCTTAGAGCTTTGAGGGAAAACATAAGAATGATGAAATGAGCCTAAATTATTTTGGGAAAAACACTGCTCCCCCGACCCATTTGACGATCTATTATTTCCTCCTGGGCTGCTCCCTCCCCAAGAGATTTGGTGCAGGAGGCAAGGAAGGACAATTAGAAAGGTTAGGAAGAAGCACCTTGGGATGATGACACCATCTGCCTTATCCTTCTAACTCAAGGACAAGCAGCGTTGGGTTGAATACAAGGTCCTTTCTTCCAAAACTGGGCACAGGCAGAAATATACATATAGATGCAAAACCACTACGATCCTGTAATAGCAGCTGGAATCACTTCCCTTTTGACTCAATTTCCTTTCCTTTTCATTAGGCAGGGGATCAGCCTCTCACCTTGTAGTATTGGGTGGAGATGGCTTAAGACCGAACTTCTCATCTTAACTCTTACCTCCAAGATTTATTTTGTATTTTTAAAAAAATGAGCCTGCCTCATTACCTCCTCACCTGGGTATTTTGTTTATCAGGACTGAGCACAGTATTATTTTCTGAGGGCTGGAGCAACAGTGCAGTCCTTTCTAATCAAAGGTTTTTTAATCAGCTGGCTTTGAAATCACACAGTTCTCCCGGGGTCCCTGGAGCACACCACCTCCCTGTGATTTCTACTCAAGTTTTCCCCGGCACCCCCCAGCACCCGTTCCATGCCTATTTAATGTTTAAGCTGCCTCTAATCCTTTTGCAAGGAAGCAGGATGAAATGCTCAAACCACATTTATACACAATGTTGATTCTCAGGTTCACACATTTGAGGAATTGTTTGAACAAGAAATGCTCTCTGTACTATAATCCAGCGTGCAGGCACAGTGCCCGGGCGACCCTCATAGTCTCCCACCGACACCCCGCATCCCAACTCCCGCCGCCTTTGCGCCTCAAAGCTGGCAAACATCCCCAAGCCAGAGCTGGAGTACCTGGAGTGGGTGGGGGTAAGAAGGGAAGCCAGGTCGTCCCGGAAGGTGTGCGCCCCTCACCTTGTGGTCGGTGCGTGCAGCCGCGCCGCACTGGGCAAACCGGCACGTCCCGCTGGCTCCAGAAGTCTCACTCGGAACCCGCTCCTTTTTCTCCTGAGCTGGATCAAAGCACTGCTTCTCTCAACATTCGATTCTGGAGTACGTTGAGCCCAGGGCGTTCTCCCCGCCAGCGTCCTTGCCCGCGCCAGTGCTCGCCGGGGTGCGGCGAGACAGAACCTTGGGAGCGCGGCGCGCGGGGCAGCCCGAGGCACCGCTGGTGGCAGGCGCTGCGCTTCGCCGAGTCTGGGCGCCGGGACTGGAAGAGGAGGCGAGAGGGAGAGAGCGGGGAAGAGGAGGAGGAGGAGGAGCAGGAGCATGGGCAGGGGCAGTCTGCTAAATCATCTACGCAGGTCGCAGCCTCCCGGGACACCGTGAACGGAGAGGGGGGTAGTGGGGGCGGGATGAAAAGATGAGCCCGGGTGTGAGGCAGGTGGTATTGTGAACTGGAGGTCGCAGCTCCGAGGTACTCCAGGTCTTGCTTAGGTTATAAAAGAGAAATTCTGGAGCTGATGGCGCCTTAGGGCTCCCGGTTGCAAACACTAGAGGGCAGGGCTGTCCATGTTATAAACCGGGCCTGCGGGGTTGGAGGTGTGGGCAAGGGACTCACCTCCTGAGCCCCTTGCCGGCCACAGCCCTGGCGGAGAAGGGGAAAATAGATACAACAAGGGGGCAGACTCTACTCCCCTCTTCTGTAGCGAGCCTGGGTTGAGGAGGGAGAGGAACGGCGGGAGCAGTTGACGGGTTTGCACGCTTTCTCTACGCGGTTCCAACGGCAAACAGACCCTCTGGAGGTGCATTTCTTAGCTCTCCTCCAGGGGAGATTACAGTCAACATCCACAGGACGCCTCAAGGAGAGAGATTACAAGGAAGGGGTGAGGGAGAAGTGGACGAAAATTGGGGTGGGTCAAAGTGGAAGGGGGGAAGAGAGGTGGGGAAAGCGGTGAAGAAAAGGAGACGGAGGGTGGAGTGGTTGGGGCTGAAAGACCTGCTGAAGCAGCCTTGTCATTTTTTTTTTTTTTTGAGGGAAGTCTACCTGGGCGCCATCTCAGGTTGTCAGAGGGCTTTGTGCTCTTCTGAGGGTGCCAGGGGCTGTTCTTTTCGTTGTTCTGCTGCCGCAAGGTCGGAAAAGTTAAGCTGGGAGGGACTTTACAGAATCCTGGCATTGCTAAAAGAAGCTTCCTTACGGCTGGTTGGTTATTCTCTGTGGAGAACTTGGGTGACTCAACATTGAAGCCTAACATGGATTGAGCCCCTGCCATTGTAAAAAAGAAAATCAGATTGTTCAAACTAGCCATAAAATGAACTAGACAATCTTATGGAGACAGTATGATCTGTAGACAGCCTGATACACAAACCTTAGAGTTGAAAGGACCTTGGAAACCATGTAGGCAACTTGGGTAGCTTCCCCAAACACCTGCCTCACACTTTTCTTTCTGGTTTGTAGCCTTATGGCTGATTTGAAAAACACTTTAAGTTATTTATTTATTTTTTGAAGTTTGGCAATTCTAAACCAAATGAAACCCTTCTTCAGTTCAAAAAGCGAGCCCGTGTGCCCTTCCTCCTGCCTTCTGGAGTGCCTCTCAAGGCCAGCAGGGGCTGACTGATGGATTATCAGGGGAATTTCACTGAGCAAGAGAAAGGAAGTTTGGTAAACTATAGTCTTAAATTGTGATTTGCTTCTGTTAATCCCATTAAACTGAGAATAGGCTTTAGACTGAAGTCTAACAGGAGGATGAGGTGGAAATACATTTTCCTACTAAAGATGACACATCTTGAAGTTTGTTTGATGATAAAGGTGTTACGTAAAAATAAACAGAACAAGAATCATTCCTCATTTTAAAAAAGAATCTTATAGGACTGAAGATATTTTAGATATCCCAAGAGAGTAAGTAAGGACATTGTTTTACTCTTGCAAGTTTGGAGTTCCTCCAAAATATAAAGGAAATATGAGTTTGTTAAATTGCTTCATTTAAAATTGATTTACCTATTTTTTGGTTATTACAACATAAGGAACTATGGAAACAAATATTATACACTTGGAAATTATCCTGAACATACCTCAGAATACCCGCTTTTTGGCAGATGTTCAGCTTTATGAAGTGTCTGATTATTTTCAAGCTATTAATTAACTTCTGGCATATATTCCACTAGTTTTAATAAAATCAATGCTCTCTTAATCAAGAGCTGCTAATTCAATTTGTATTACCCATTTGAGTTTCCAATGGCCTCTATGAGTGCTTTAAGATTGCAGGTATATGTAAATCACATCCCCATTTCATAATAGAGAACTCCTTATCAGTTAAAAAAAACTATAAGGATTGCCTGGAGCCCTGGGCATCTGGCATAAAAAAGTCATCAACTTGCAGCAGGAACTCAAAAGTCATTATGAAGCAATTAACTTATCAAATCCACTCATTCATTACTTCAAAAAATGTTGATAAATATCTACCATGTTTGAGGCATGAGGCAACTTCTAGGACTAAAATAACGAAGAAACAGTTTATTCTCTCAGTAGGAAGACTAATTCCCAAACTAGTAAATCCATTCCAGAGTAACAGTTTGGAGAAGGGGGAAGTACAGGATGTTATGGGAGCACAAAGGAGGGCAATCTAATCCAGGTTTTAGGACCAGGGAGTAATTTCTGGAAGTGGTACTGGCAGTGGTGATGTGTATAGACGGTGGGGTGGTTGATAGTGGTTGGGAGAGGGAAAAATCATGAACAATGGATTCCCTCTATCTCCAAGACAATCCTAATTACATTTGTTAATTTTTCACTTGGATGCTGGAACTTCACATTAATAGATGAGGAAGCAAGCAGGCACATGGTACATTTTTCTGCTAGAAGTAAGACTACAAGTTTTGTGAGGCAGGAACTGTGTATAACTTGTTCATCACATGATTATAGAGAAGAATCAAGATTCTGGTTGACATTGTCTGTCATTTGCTACCTCCATCACGGAAGTGGGAATGAAACATGAAGGGAAGGCATTATGGTGGCGAGGGAGCTCACATTTCTGAGCTCACACCATCCTAGGTGCTCTCCATACACTATTCCACTAAACAATTTCAACAACCCTGTGACATGGTTCTCTCATTTTACTGTTGATTTCAAAGACTGAGCTTCAAATTGCATTTTATATCTGTGGTGTGACAGAGGCCAGAGGGAGAGAGTGAAATGTTTATAGGTAGGTTTCAACGTTTGTCAGCTTTCAGGAAGTTATGCTATGGTAACCAAGCATAACCCCCAAATCTCAGTGGCTTGCTATGGTAGAAGTTAGTGGCTCGCTAATAAAAGTATTAGCTGTGGATTGTCTGAAGCTCCATTTGGGGATCCAGACTGATGAAGCCAGGCCATTTTTATGGTAGAGGGAAGAGTAATGGGGGAATATCACAATGGTTCTTAAAGCTTCAGCTGAATTATAAGATCACTTACGCTCACATTCCATTGGCTATCCCAAATCATATGGCTAAGCCTGATGTCAACTGAATAAAAAGCAGGTTTCCTCCACTGGGAAGGATTCCAGGCTTCTGTAGAGATGGGCCTGGGGTCACAATATTTTGTGAATAAATTATTAAATTGACAACAATCTCCAGCAATGCTTTTGAATGAAGGCATTTTCACTATAAAATGTTTTATTTGTTGATACTATTGGCTAACTATGTTCACCAACCTCACGATACAGGGAGCAAAATAATGAATTTAGGTTGATTAGCTTAATTAACTAGAATATAGCTTAACTGATTAGAATACATCATCTAGATCTAAACTGTTCAGGGAACAGTTGGCAAGGTGGCCTTGCACTGAGAAAAAACTCTACTCTCTGGCCGAAAACTGGCTCTTACTCCGTGTTGGCATGTGCTAATATTTGTTCCCAGGAGGAAATAATTAAGGCAAACTTGGTAGAACAAAACCTCAAGCTCTAGTGGTCTTGACAGTGGTTCATGATCAACACATTTTTTTTCATCAAAAGTAATCATGAGAAGCAGCTCACTTACTCATGAGTAGAAATAGTTGATACATTTTCAATAACTATTTCTTGAACACCTCCAACCTGGAAGTTTGAAAGAGATATAGGACTTGGTCCCTTCTCTAAAGGAACTGAAAACCCAAGGTAGGTGAAGGTATTTACATGAATGACTACATGAAGGAGCTGAAGGAGCAGAGAAGCCTCTACGGAGGAATTGGGGCTTTGGAAAGATGTATAGAGTCTGAGTAGGCCCTCTTGGTGTAGGGCTAATTTTTCTGTCTTCCTGCCCTCCAGTGCATGCTTCTCTTTGCTCCAGGGAGCTATCACTATGTGCCATGCATGTGCATCTGGAGACTCACCAGCCTAACCCTTTTCTCAAATGGACAGGCCAGAAGCCCCGTGTTATGACCATGTGGGCTAAACAATTATGTCCCTTTGCCCGTGTGTTCTTTTTTTTCATTTTTATGAATTTTTCATTTTTGTGGGTATATAGGAGGTATATATATTTATGGAGTACATGAGTACTACAAGCATGCAATGTGAAATAAGCATTACAAACAATTAAATTATACTCTTTATTTTAAAATGTACAATTAAGTATTATTGACTATAGTAACCCTGTTGTTCTATCAAATAGTAGGTCTTATTCACTCTTTCTATTTTTTTGTACCCAAGTCCCTGTATTATTAAATAAATAACTTACAAGTGGAAACCATGAAGGCACAAAAAACAAGCAGTATGCAGATCAAGGTTTGGAAACTGGTGTGAAGGACAGGGTGGCTGCTTTTGAAAGTGACACATCTATTCATGCATAGGCATTCTCGTAATGGAGAACTCCTTTGTTTCTGCCACTCCTGAGTCCTAGTCAAAGCTGGCAGTCCTTGTTATGTGTTCATAGGTGGTCTTTGGTGATTCGGGAGGTGATTCGTTGATGTTAGGGCAGCTCCCTGCTTTCACCGTTCTGCTTGACAATATGTAGGCTGGCCATCAAGCATTCTGACTCTAGAGTGAAACTTCAGGGTTCAGACACCAGCTCCACTACTACAGCAGAGTGACCTTAGACCAACTTGTTGTATATTTGTCTCAGTTTCCAACATCTTTAGAACGGGGATGATAGGATGATAAGTCTTGTATGAGGGTTTCTCACATGAGACAGTGCATTAAAGTTCATGGCACGGTGGCTGGCACACAGTAAGTAATGGGTGTTAGCTATTACTATGATCTTTTCCTTTTCATTTACTGTGTAAGAAGGAGATTCATTTCTCAGATTATTTTTAATGTCTGTGCCTCTGGTTTCTGGCTCTTTTCTTCCAGCCTGCATATAGAGATTTTCTAGCCTAAATATTCCCTGTACCCCTCTCTACTCCCCCCTTTTCCTTGAATCTCTCTCTCATCTATGTTATCTTTGCCTCTCTTTACCATTACCATTTAATGTCATGAAAAGGAAAAGAATTCATGTTCAGCATTTCTTCTTCCTCACCTCTCACTCATTCCTCAATAAACTGAATATAGCTTCTGACTTAGTCATGCTACCAAATTTTTCTTGGGAAAATCATCAGTGACTTTGTATAATAACTTCCAACTTCAGAGGTTGATTTTCAGTTATTGTCCCCTTCATCAATTTTAGCATTGCTTACCAAAAGTCTTTCTTAAACTTTCTCTACTTTTGGCTTTCAGAACGCACCTCTGCTGGTATTTCTATCTCTTGTACCATTATGTTTAAATTGCCTTTCCTGACTTTTCTTTCTTTGAGTGCAGTTTAGGTATTGCTGCTTATACTTAGAACCTCTAATATCAAAAATTCAGCAGACCCAGCCAATGCTAATAATGAGTAAAAAGCAAACTTGAGTAAATAGAGGTAAGTGCCTGGATAAGAAGACTGAAGCATTCTTCTTTTTTTTAATGGAGAGAATTGGACAGAAGTTTCTAATGCTTATCTGACATTATAAATGTAGTAGAAATGCAAAGAAGACTTTGAAAGAGGAATTAACTGGAGGACAATGATCTTAGGTGAAGTAGTATAATCTATTGTAACAATAAAGTAATTTTTAAAAGGGAATACTGGCTGGGCTTGGTGGCTCACGCCTGTAATCCCAGCACTTTGGGAGGCTGAGGTAGGCAGGTCACTTGAGGTCAGGAGTTTGAGAGCAGCCTGGCCAACATGGTGAAACCCCGTCTCTATTAAAAGAAAAAAAATACAAAAATCAGCCAGGCATGGTGGTGAGTACCTGTAGTCTCAGCCACTTGGGAGGCTGAGGCGTGAGAATCGCTCGAACCCGGAAGGCAGAGGTTGTGGTGAGACGAGATTGCACCACTGCACCCCAGCCTGGGCGACAGAGTGGGACTCCGTCTCAAAAAAAAAAAAAATTACCATAAAAATACATCTAAAAAGAATAGAAAAGATAGCACAAAGAGAGGTCTTGAATATAGACAAACTTAACCCAGGATAGTAAGGTAACACAAAGCAGTGAAAAGAATAATAAATTATGTGGCACTGTTCACAATAGCAAAAACTTGGAACCAACCCAAATGCTCATCAATGATAGACTGGATTAAGAAAATGTGGCGCATATACACCATGGAATACTATGCAGCCATAAAAAAGGATGAGTTCATGTCCGTTGCAGGGACATGGTTGAAGCTGGAAACCATCATTCTCAGCAAACTAACACAGGAACAGAAGACCAAACACTGCATGTTCTCACTCATGAGTGAGAGTTGAACAATGAGAACACATGGACACAGGGAGGGGAACATCACACATTGGGGTTTTTTGGGGGATGGGGGGCTAGGGGAGGGATAGCATTAGGAGAAATACCTAACATAGATGACGGGTTGATGGGTGCAGCAAACCACCATGGCACATGTATACCTATGTAACAAACCTGCACGTTGTGCACATGTACCCTAGAACTTAAAGTATAATAATAAAAAAAGAAATTAACAAAAAAGAAAACAATTCAAAATCCTCACATCATATGTAAATTACAACAAAATTCCAAAGGGTGAAATAGTTAAATGTAAATAATTCAGGATAACAATAGAGAAACATTTGGGTATATATTCTCCAATATTTTGATAAGGAAGAACTTTTAAGCACTAGGCTTGGTATTTAAGGACATTTGGATCAGTAATTCTTTCTCCTTTAGCATCCAGAATTATAGAATTTTAATCACATTCATCATAATGTAAGGCAAAATGCACAAGAATATTTTGTTATTTTATACAAGTCTCAAGTTCTTCCTCCAAAGCTCCAGTGTAACTTGTATTCGTTTCCCTTGACTCTCTAGGATGGCAAAGTAGAAAATGCTGTTTCTCTTATGCTAGCCACATCACTTCCCTTTTCTGGATTCTTATCCTGGAGATTTCTCTTCTCTGATTACTTTCAGCCCTAAAATACCTATTCATTGTCACCTCTAACTTTTCCCTCCATTCATATGCTACAATAGGCTACACTATATTATACACTTTACTGTTTGGCAGTGTGCTTGGTATACAGGAGTTGCTCAATAAACACTTATTGAATGAGAATTTTCCAACCATATTTTAAAATCATTTTTTAAAAAATTGGCCCTTGAGTAGAGTTAACAATAATATATTACATCGTTTTAAATAGCTAGAAAGAGAATACTGAATATTTCCAACCACAAAGAAATGATAAATGTTTGAGATGATGGATAGGCTAATTACCCTGATATGACCACTATGCATTGTTTGTATCAAAACATCATTATGTACCCCATGAATATGTACAAGTATTATTTGTTGATTAAAAAATAAAATTAACCACCTCCCAAAAAATGGGCTTTCAAGTATTATTCTTTAGCTATTCTTCTGCTCATTCTTTTATTCATGAAGTAGTGGAGAGCTGCATTAAAGTAATGGTACCAGAGATCATGAAAAAGGTTAAGTATAATTTCTGATTTAGACAACTAGATAGAAGAAGTACTAGAGTTAAATTTTGAACCTGTTAAATTTGAGGATGCAGCAGGCCACCCAGCACAGTATCTGGTCAGCAGCTGGAGCTAGAGATAAATTTTTTTTTTTTTGGGAGGGGGGTCCCTAGGAATTGGCCTTTATGTGCATTTTGTGGGCTAGTTCCTCAAGCTGCATATCAGCATGCTTATCCCCAGGATATTCTTTTATTCATCTCTCTGAGTTTTGTTGTTCTCTAACATATTTTTAATTTTTCTTTTTGGACCTTGTTTGCCCTTAAATCTTTTCAATTTATTACTCACCCAAAGCTATTCACAACTCAGAGAAAGAAAAATGTTCCTTTGATCTTTAGTCCCTTGTGACTTTTTCTAACTGACCTGTATGAGGGAAAAAGATGCTCCACTCTTTTTCTTGGCCTTGGAAGTTTTTTCTCTTGTATGAAAAAGGAGACTTCGGTATTGCCAAGACACTGCTCTCACTGATCTAGCTCTTTAGGCCTTGTCATTCAGCAGCTGTAATGACCATGTGCAGTGCACTTTCTTACCAAAGCCCCAGAAAAACATCTGCTATCTGTCAGACTTGGCTTCTGCTGGAGAATTATTTAAACCTTTGTTTCTTTTAAACTTCCCCAACACATTTGGTACACAATAAATATTGAAGAATTAACAAAACGTGGTAGAGTTTTTTTTTCCTACAGGAGAAAAAAACATGTTGAGCAAATGCTAGCTGCTTTACATATGTTATATTTAATCATCACAATCAAAACGAGTTTAGGAGATGGACATTATCATTTCCATTTTACAGACAGAGGCAAGGAGGAGTGCAGGTGTAAATACTTTGCCTGATGTCACACAGGTAGAATGTGGCTTAGCTGAGGCTTGAACCTGTGTCTGTACTAAGGCCTGTTCTTTTTCCATCCCATTGCAGTGTGTTCCAGGATGGGCTAATAGAGCTCCAGCGAAAGCTGGATTATGGGAGTGAGTGGACTGCGTGTGGGAGGAAGGAAGAACTCAGGGTCACTAAAGGAGCAGCTTCCTGACGTGGGAGTATTTGGCAGGGTGAGTATATGTGGGGTAGACAAATCACAGAGTTCTTTAAAATGGGTTTATTATTTGTTTTTATTAATAATATTGTTAGTTTGTATAGAAACTTAGAATTTTCAAAGCACTTTCCCTATCTTCATAAAATCTGGCAATTCCAAATAATTTTCTTAAAAAAATACTGTTTATGAAATAACCTATTAGGTGATGATAACACTGTTACTTTATAGTTATTTATTATTTATTTAAATAATTTATTGAGGGATAACTTATATAACATAAAATTCACTCATTGTGCATGTACAATTCAATGATTTTAGTACGTTTCTAGAATTGTGCAGCCATCACCACAGTCTAGTTGTAGAATGTCTCTATCACTCTAAAAAGTTTCCTCATGCCCATTTTTGGTGAATCTCTACTCCCAAAACCATCCTAGGCAACCACTGGTATGTTTTATTTATTTATTTGTTTGTTTATTTATTTTGAGATAGAGTTTTGCTCTTGTTGCCCAGGCTGGAGTGTAATGGCGCGATCTCGGCTCACCACAACCTCTGCCTCCTGGGTTCAAGTGATTCTCCTGTCTCAGCCTCCTGAGTAGCTGGGATTACAGGCATGCACCACCATGCCCGGCTAATTTTGTATTTTTAGTAGAGACGGGGTTTCTCTATGTTGGTCAGGCTGGTCTCAAACTCCCGACCTCAGGTGATCCGCCCGTCTTGGCTTCCCATAGTGCTGGGATTATAGGCATGAGCCACCGCACCCCACCTGTTTTCTGTCTTTATAAATTTGCCTTTTCTAGGCATTTCATATAAATATTCAGTCTTTGCATCTAGCATCTTCTACTCAGTGAAATGTCTTTGGATTCATCCATATGAACCATGTACCAGTAGTTTCTTTTTTGCAATTGCCAAAATGTTTTCCATTTATGGATATGCCATACTTTTAAAAATCATTCATCTGCTTGTGAACATTTGTATAATTCTTTACCTTTAAATAGCACTTTGTAATTTACATATCACTTTGACATTCATTATATTAGTTCATCCTCAGGAACCATGAGGAAGAAGTGAAGACAGGTTGTTATTCTCATGTTATGACAATAGGATGATAATAGAGGCTGGCATTTATTGAACTCTTTCTATTTGTAGCACTGCTATAAACATATTTTATGTATTGGCTCATTTAATCCCTGCATCATCCTTGTGGGGAAAAAGCTATTATTGTCATCGTCTTTTATATTGGTAGGCTGTTATGAAGAGGTTAAGTAACTTTCCCAAATCTGTAGCCAGTATGTGGCAAACTGGGGTTTGAAACCAGGCAATCTGGAACCAGCATCAAGGCCTAGAGAAGTTAGAAGATGACATGTTCAAGGCCTTTTAAGTGGTTTTATTTTCTTTTTCTCTTCATATATACATAAATGAAATTTATAAATTTATTTATCAGATCCCAGAAAATTTTAGAGAAATTAGACACCATAGACATTAGTATACAGTGTACTTCTTTATGTACAGATGAAGGATGAGAGCTTTTTTATGTACAGAGGAGGTTTAATGTACAGTGTACTTCTTTATGAACAGATATGGACTGAGAAAAGCATGGTCCAGAGTCACATGCCTGGTCATTGATAGTGCCTGGATTAGAATCCAGTTCTGCTGACTCCAAAGTTAGTACTTTTGTCATTAGCTTGCTGCTTAAAGATTTATGCAAAACCTTGTACAAAGATTTATACCAAATATAATGGGGATATTTAGGATCCTGGGAGAGAGAAAAGGGATGAGCTTGTATTGAGGGGAGGGCACTGAAATGGGAAGAAGCATGAAAGACATATACTTGCTTTTTTTGAGCTTGGTGTGCAAAAAATGCATGTGTGACAGGGCCCAGACTTTCTTCTGTTGCAACAAATCCTTGGATTCATAGGTGACTGGGCCAGTATGAGAATTCCACATAGATCCTGTGTCTGTACAGAGGGAATTGGCCACAATCTTTCCAAAAAAGGCTTGGCATTGAAAAAAAAAGAGGTCTTTAAATTTAGCTGTTTCAGCTTTTGAAAACTATTATCAACAAGTACTTCCTCAAGTGAGTCTCTGGAAGGAAAATGGATCAAGTGAGTTTCCCATGAGAGCTTCTTTCAAAATTTTAGCTCTAGGAACTTCAGTGATCATAATTGCAGTGGTGTTTGTGGAATCCTGCAGTATCTTACCTTTCTCTTTGAATTAACGACTCCTTCCTCTCTCCTCACCTTGTGAGGAACGGTCCCAGGTGTTATAGCTGAATGGTCCCAGCCTTGGGATATGGTTTAAGCCTCAGGGCTGTGTTGCATGTGGAGGGAGGTGTGTACACCACCCAGCATTGGGAGAGATTGCTGGTAGGGAACAAAGGCTGCAGAGCTGCCTCTCCCCAAACTCCAGGCTCCACATACACCCCAGCTTCAGCGCATTGCTTGACATCCCAGGCTCCAGAGACATAAATTCAAGGCTTGGTTTTGACCTTCCCATATTCCATTTTAAAAATATTTTTTAAAAATTATACTTTAAGTTCCAGGATACACGTGCAGAATGCACAGGTTTGTTACGTAGGTATACATGTGCCATGGTGGTTTGCTGCACCCATCAACACATCATCTAGGTTTTAAGCCCTGCATGGATTAGGTATTTGTCCTAATGCTCTCCTCTCCTTGCCCCCCACCCCCGACAGGCCCCAGTGTGTGATGTTCCCCTGCCTGTGTCTATGTGTTCTCATTGTTCAACTCTCAATTATGAGTGAGAATGTGCAGTGTTTGGTTTTCTGTTCCTGTGTTAGTTTGCTGAGGATGATGGCTTACAGCTTCATCCATGTCCCTGCAAAGGACATGATCTTATTCTTTTTTATGGCTACATAGTATTCTATGGCCACATTTTCTTTATCCAGTCTATCATTAATGGGCATTTGGGTTGGTTCCAAGTCTTTGCTATTGTAAATAGTGCTGCAATAAACATACATGTACATGTGTCTTTATAGCAGAATGATTTATAATCCTTTGGGTATATACCCAGTAATGGGATTGCTGTGACCTTCCCATATTCTTTTCTTATGAAGGAAAGGCCTATTCAGAGACTTGGGTTACTCATGAAAACTATGGGTTTCAAATGTGAAGGTGAAAAAAAAGTAAATAGATTAATCCAGAAAGACAGTTTGAATACAAACACCTGAAGATCTATAACAGACCTGTTGAGAATGGATGCAGTGACTTCCCAAGGGTTTTGTCTTGCTCTCGTGCATATCACCTGATTGACTGGAGGGTTGGGGGGTGGGAGTTTCTTATTCTTCAACAGAAAATTTCCACACACTGATTTCAGTTCAACAGCCTGACTACTTTAAATTTATTTTACTGGTAAGAAAAGGGGTGGATAGGGAACAGGCAGCTTTGGGAGGAGGAGGAGAAAACACTTGAGGAGGGGATTTCATTCACTACCCTCTATTATTTCTGGATACCCTGGAGCAGTGGTTTCTAAACCTGTCTAGGCATCAGAATCATCTGGGGAATATGAAACAATGAAATGAGACAAAACAGAATCAGAGCCCACCCTAAACTTACTGAATCAAAATTCCTGAGACTGTGGCCCAGGAATTTGGTTTTTTTGAAGCCCGCCCAAATAATTCCTTCATCTGTTAAAAAGAAAATCAAAAGATTGCTGAAGACTCACATGCAATGTGTTTTCAAAATGGTGATTTTGTCTTAGGACAGGTTTTCTCAAACTGTTCATATTATGCAGCCCTTCCTTTACTCTGTCAAACATTCAGTGGTTGTGTTAATGTGCTCAGGCTGCCATAGCAAAATATCATTGAATGAGTGGCTTCAACGAAAGAAATTTATTTTCTCACAATTCTGGAGGCTGGGAAGTCCAAGATTAAGTTTCCAGCAGGGTTTAGTTTCTGGTGGGGGCTTCTCTTCCTGGCTTTTAGATAGCTGCCATTTCACTGTGTCCTCACATGGCAGAGAGTGAGCTCACTGGTATCTCTTCCTCTGTTATAAGGATGCTAGTTTTACTGGAACAGGGATCCACTTTTATGGCCTCATTTAACCTTAGTCACCTCCTTAAAGGCCTTATCTCCAATATAGTCACATGGGGCTTAGGGCTTCACCATATGAATTTTGGGGTGGGGGGGCGCATAATTCAGTCTATAACGGTGGTCTCCAAAGCCAATCTTGCTGTCAACAAATGAGATTGTCAACAACAATAACAATAAGACACACACATACGCATACACATAGAGTGTTTTCTAGCTTTTTTTCATTACTGTTTTCTTCATTACTTTGTTCTTTTCTTAGTATTGTTTTAAAGTTTTCAGAGGGGAAATTTAAAAATCAATGACATCAAGAATCAGTGGTCTTTAAAAAGTGTCAAAGTGATACAATCAATTGTTGAGCAGGACATATTAGAGAAGTCCTAGTAGTCTAGAATAATGGAGTAGTTCAACTGCCTTTTGACTCTTGGACAGTTTCACAGACCTATATACTTTTATAATTTGTTTAGTAATTAAAGTTGTCATTTTGTAATTCAAGTAAAATGTTTTAAAATTAGCATATAATTAAAGATTATTTTATGAATTTCTTTTTAATAATAACCATAATATACACGTCATAGGGTTGGGTTCCTCCTTCTCCTGCCTCACCCAATTTCAGGAGCTTAAAATATACCAAAATATGGGTAACTAAGGAGGCCTTTTAAAAGCAATTTAAAAGGTGCTAAAAAAGAGACAGAGGCTTTCTTTTGTTTTGAAGCATAATTATAAATGGGATATGTCAAGAGAAGGTCTGCTTGAACAGTTTGAAGGTTCATCTTTTCTCATAGATAACCCAGTCTGGGCCAGACCCTAATTGGAGTTCTTCCCATCCTATCCCACCCCACCTCTCTCATGTCTGGAGATGCAGAAGAGAAAAGAGATGGGCAAAACTGCTCTATAAATAGGTCAAGCCTATTTATACTCTTCTTGGTAAGCAAAAGGGGGTAAATAGACTTTGAGATTTAAAGGAGAAGAAAAGAATGAGAAGTTCAAAAACAGATGGGTTGTCTTACTGAGGAGAAGTTGGCTATTTGAAGTGGCTTAGAGGCTCTAAACTGAAAGCTCCCTCTTCCTACCAGGCCTATGGAGAAGCTTCCAATGGAGAAGTTGAGTAATTTGGAGGCATGCCTCCCAAATACTCCCTGGGGCCTCGAGTGGGAACACAAAAGTAAAGGACTATTCTTCTGGACTTCTTTTGCTTTATTTATTTATTGTTTATTATGCATGTATGTATTTATTTAGGTTATTGAATGAGACCTCCACTCTCTTTCGCTATTAAATGTGTAACATAGGTTTACATTATAAGGACAAGTTGTGACTTGTTTTCTTTTAGCTAGTGAGTCACCACTTAATTCTTTAAGTTAATTATGTAAAAAAAGCATGATTTGTTGAAATGGATTTTATAATGACATATTATGTTATGCTTGGTTTAAAATATTGACTAAAATTTAATTATATGTTGTGACCTAAAAATGGATCCCAAAGGCTTTCATGATTGATGTTGGAATTCTTGCATTTGTATTAAAAAAAAACTCCCTTATATTTTTGTGTGTGCATGTGTGTGTGTGTGTGTGTGTGTGTGTGTGTGTGTGGAGGGGGGCATTTTGCATCTTAATAATGAGACAGAAAGAAAGGTTTAGGCTGTTACGTGCAACCCTTTTCTCTGCAAATAACTCAATGCTGTGAGAGTGGTTATTCTCAATAAGTGAGGGATCGAAATGAATTTAATATCACAATATTTTCTTGTTCAAACATCAGCTTTTACTACATTATAGACATTTTGATGGCTAGATGAGTGCAAATTATGCATCGGAAAAAACTTAAAGACAATTTAAAACTCTCTTGGGATATGGTGGCTAGTTGTTCTCAGTTCAGTAAGAAAGCAACAGAATGACTGTGATGGTCATACCTGACATTCATCAATCATCATTTCTATGCATCTGATAGGGCCTGGAGGCCTTCAGACAGTTCTGTTCTTAAGTACAAAAATTTAAGTAGTTGTTTTGCTTATTGATTTAGGGAAAGTAATAATCGAAACAGGAATCATAGCTGTCTTTAAGGACGTGAAACCCAAGAATGACTTCATGAAAGAGAAAATGATGAGCCAGTGAAATTTGTCAGTGTGATAGTTGTAAGAAGATAGAGGCCTCACACTCTGGGAGACTGGTAATGCTTCATCAGTCATGAGAAATAAATTTTCTGTTACTTTATGCTTACAGCAGGCAAAAGAAGTACCAACCAAAGCAACTTATATAGAACTTGCATTCTAAGTGTGTGCACCACTTCACATGGATTTTTTTTTCATTTAACTTTTCCAAGGACACCCAGAGGAAATTCTTGTTATCTTTTATTAACTGCATTTTATGATAAGGAAACTGAGGCCAAAAAGGGTAATACATTGCTCAAGGTCATATTGCTAGTAAGTGCAGGAGACAGCTTTCAAAGCCAGGCATCATGACTCTAGAATATGAGCTCTATGCATACTCCAAATGTCATTTAATATGTAAATGGAATGTCAAATTTTATTGAGTGCATTATATGTGCTGCAAAGGGCATGAGGCAAGTTCCAGCGTGTCACTTGGGGCAGGTGGCACTAATGAGTGGCAAGTCGGCAGTTTTGACACTCCTCTTATTTTTCTAGTATTCTGTGCTTGGCCTGTGCTTCTGCAGGGGATCTCCACTTCCCATTGCTCTACCTTTTAATGGGGACAGAGTATGAGATGCCTGGTAAAATAGGAGAAAAACGGCTGTTTAAGGCATGTTGGGAATCGTCAGCTGCCCAGAACCTAGAGACTGTTGGGGGTATCTGTCCCATGAGAAGTCAAGTTCTGGTGCAGTTCCTCCGACTGGGAAAAGGGAAAGCTATTGGTTTCAACTAGCTCATTGCTGACTGTATTAGTTTCCCAGGGTGCTATAACAAAGCAACACGAACTGGGTGGCTTAAAACAACAGAAATACATTCTCTCACAGTTCTGAAGGCCAGAAGTTCCAAATCAAGGCATTTTCACATGATGCTTCCTCCGAGACTTTGGGCAGAACCTTCCTTGCCTTTTCCTAGCTTGTAGGGTGGCCAACAATCCTTGACATTCTTTGATTTGCAGCTGTATCATTCCAATCTCTGCCTCTGTTGTCACATGACATTCTCCCTGTGTATCACTGTCTTCACACGGCATTTTTCTCGTCTTGTAAGATCACTAGTCATATTGGATTAGGGACCACTCTAATGACCTCATCTTAATTTGATTACATCAGCAAATAACTTATTTCTGAATGAGATCACACTCACAGGCATTAGACACTGTGACTTTAACATATCTTTGTAGAGGACACAATTCAATCAATAACACTTGGCAACCCAGGAAGAGCTCCTAGGGTTCTGCACCAGACAATCGTCTTTGTCTCCTTGTTAACACAGCATGGTAACCTGCTAAGAAAATGGTCCCATAATTTAGGCAACATTATTAGTCAAACAAATCTTTAAACTAAAAAAGAAAATGTCCAGTTAATTTCTGCTTGAGGGCTATGCTTTTTTTTTAGGAGTAGGAAAAAGGAAGAAAAAAGATAATCAGAATTATCATCTTCTTTATAAGCTTAGACCAGGTTGGTTAAGTGCCTGAGTTCGGAAGGGTTTTTCTATATCTATGAGAATACAAATGCAGGAATTGTGGAGTTAAAATTCTTGTCCTTAGTATAACCTTGGACATTGATCTTGATGGTACCACTGAAAGGTTTCCTCCTTATTTTTAAGCTTTTACCAAGTCTCTGCAGTGTGCAGGAGTTCCAACAGAACAAATAAGATACTGTCCATCTTCAAATGGCACTCACCCTTGTTTTCCCTTCAGAGGTAGAAAAATACCAGCAAAAACTATCTTTGCCTTTGGGCAAACATAATTTAAAAGGATATAGTGTACCAAATAAAAGAAAGGTGAGAGATAAACAGAGAGAATGAGAGAGAGAGAGAGACAGAGAGAGAGAGAGAGACAGAGAGAGAAATTCTAGCAAATAGTAACATTGCTGTTGTATTCATGTTAGTATATTCTGTTGCTTAGAGAGATACTGATAATATATTTTTTGTTTCATTATTTTTTAGTACTTTTTTTTAACACTTGAGTTCATTTTTTGCTCTAATCCCCTTTCAAAGCAAGGCATAATGTTCTTTGTCTTTGACTCAAGTTCATAAACTGGCAGATCAAATTTATAATCCAGAGCTGATGGTTTAAAGGCTGAGATAACTGCACTGATGTGGAAGGTTGTTTGCTAAACCACCTGAGACTGTACCACATTTCACGATCACCTTGTCTAAAATTTAGAGGAAATTCTAGTACATTACCAGGCGAGGTAACGCAATCTGATGGACATAAATGAGAATGAGTAAAGACAATGTTTTGTGTCCTGTTTCTGTTAAAGCTTGCAGAGAGTATATTATAAAAATTGATGAAAAAAATTCAAAGTTGCTTAGGAAGCTTAGAAGAGCCTCTGTCTATGTTTATTTTGGCATTTTCAACACATTCATAGTCACTTAACTATGTATTTGGACAGATTTTAATCTCGATGGATGAGTCACAGATCTGACTCTTGTTGCTCCTTGATGCATTCCAGTGCTGATCTACCATGAAACAATCAGGGAGAGGAAAAAGGCAAGGTTTAAAAAGTTCTCAAGTGGCAAGGATAATCCATCATATGCAACCTAAGTCTTCAAATTGGTATTAGTCTAATTCTGTAGAAATACAAATGGAAGAGTTTTTCCAAACAAGCAGAGGTGACTCTGTTTTACCCCTGCCATCCCTGACTGCTGGTGAGTACTAAAGGGGCTTGCTAGTTTAGTCATCAACTTACCCCATTTTGCTTATTCACTCTCCTTAGTTGAACTTGTGCTGTTTTTTGAGTCCTGGCTGACTCCCTGGTTTAGTTTGGGGCATTGCTATATAACTCTTACTAAAACAGTGTTTTCAAACATCACCCATTGTTCTCTAAGAACCCTTGTTACTTATAGGACAAAGTTAGAATGTTTTTACTTTGTACGCAAGTCCCTACCCAACATGTCCCTTCATTTATGCCTGAAGCTTCTGTGAAACCAGTCCAGCTTTCTATGCAGAGGCCACAGGACTTCTCACAGCCTATTGTGTATGCTGTTTATACTGCTTGAAATCATCTGCAGTTAATTTAAGTTCTACCCACCCCTCAAGCTTCACCTCCTTCATGAGATATGTAAGAGCTATCTCTGAAATCTAGCTTTGTGATTTTCTAACCTAAGTAATTTATTTGAAAAGACATAGATGTATTTTACATTTTTTTCTTCCCTTGACAAGTATCAAAGACCAGCATTAAAATATTTTGACCCAGAAAGTATTAAAGGTTATGAGGTAACATTATGTTGGTCAGAAGGGTAACCCAGAAGAATGCTTCTGATTGAATTAACTTGTCATTAGTCTAGCCAACAGCAGCTAGACCTCCTTAGGAGAAAGAAAACCAACAACAGATTTCCTTCCTTTCAGTACTTCTGATATAACTGCTTTAGGGTAGACTATTGAGTGCTAGTGAGCAGCTGGTTTTTTCTCTCTAAGATAGAAGTCAAGGGGGCAGGGACATTTTTCAAGGTTGTAGTCTTGGGCTGCTGCAGTAGCTTTATATGCATTTCAAAAACGATGATAGTACTCTGGCTTTTCTATAGATACATAATTCTAAAGCCTGAAAAGTCTCATTTTTAAAAAAGTTTTGGCTTTGGTGTTCTCTCCAATGCTTTAATTCAGCTTCAAGGCTGATCTCTTGAGGACATTTGAAATAATTGTTCCAGTGGGAAGTCATAATCTCGATCTGGTCGTTTTACAGATACCTCTTATTACTGCTTTTGTCCAAAGTATGAAAACAATAGATGCTGTTGTAATTTGGAGGCTTCAAAATGGTTCTCTCATTCAACTTTGATTGCAACCCACAGGCAGAGAACAGATTTAAAGCTGTGTTCTCTTTAATTTCAGTTTGCAGACTTGATAGTTATTAAGTTTATTTCTCCCTCACAGATTTTGCTAAAAGTGACAAAAAAGAGCCAAGAAATTGACCATTATGAATATGCTATTTTCCCTGACATTGGAGCCTCTATTCGTAGTACATGGACATTCTTCCAAAAAGCAGAGGCAGTATTGACCCAGTATTGTGCTATTCCATTGTAAAGGTCACCAGCTTTTGAGCTTGTTTGCCTCTGCCTAGCTGTGACACTTTTTCTTTTCAACTTTTATTTTAGATTCAGGGGGTACATGTGTAGTATTGTTATTTGGGTATATTGCATGATGTTGAGATTTGGGGTATGCATGATCCCATTGCTCAGGTACTGAGCATAGTGCACAATAGTTTTTCAATCCTTGCCCCTCTCGCCACCTCCCCATTCTAATAGTCCCAGTTTCTATCGTTGCCATATTTATGTCCATGACTACTATGTTGATCATTATGTTTAGCTCTCACTTATAGGTGAGAACCTGTGGTTTCAGTTTTCTGTTCTTGTGTAAATTTGCTTAACATAAAGGCCCTCAGCTGCATTCATGTTCCTGCAAAGGACACAATTTCATTCTTTTTTTATGGCTTCATAGTATTCCATGGTGTGTATGTACATTTTCTTTATTCATTCCACCACCGATGGGTACCTGGGTTGATTCCATTTATTTGCTATTGTGAATACAGCTATGATGAACATGTGAATGCATATGTCCTTTTGGTAGAATGATTTACTTTTTTTTGGATATATACTTAGTAACGGGATTTCTGGGTCAAATGGCAGTTCTAAGTTCTTTGAGAAATCTCCAAACTGCTTTGCTCTGTGGTGGAACTAATTTGCGTCCCCACTGACAGTGTATAAATATTCCCTTTTCTTCACAGCCTTGCTAGCAACTGTTTTTTTTAACTTTTTTTTTAAAAAAAAAGTTAGGGTTTTTTTTTTTTTTAGGTTCAGGGGTACATGTGCAGATTTGTTATATAGGTAAATTATGTGTTATGGTGGTTTTGTGTACAGATTATTTCACCACCCAGATAATAAGCATAGTACCTGATAGGTAGGTTTTTGATTCTCACTCTCCTCCCTCCCTTCACCCTAAGGCAGACTCTGGTGTCTGCTGTTCCCTTCTTCCCACATGTACACAATATTTAGCTCCTACTTATAAGTGAAGACACGTGGTATTTGGTTTTCTGTTCCTATGTTACTTAGGATAATGGCCTCCAGCTCTAATGTTGCTGCAAAAGACATGATTTCATTCTTTTTTTTATAGCTGTGCAGTATTCCATGTGGCATATGCACAAAATTTTCTTTATCCAGCCTACCACTGATGGGCATTTAGGTTGATTCTATGTCTCTGCTATTGTGGATAGTGCTATAATGAACATACATGTGCATGTGTCTTTACAGTAGAATGACTTATTTTCCTATGGCTATAGACCCACTAATGAGATTGCTAGGTTGAGTGGTAATTCAGATTTGAGCTCTATGAGAAATTGCCCAACTGATCTCCACGATGGGTGAACTAATTTACAGTCCCACCAGCAATGTACAAGCATCCCCTTTTCTCTGCAACCTCACCAACATCTGTTATTTGTTGACTTTTTAATAATAGCCATTCTGTCTAGTGTGAGTTAGTATCTCACTGTGGTTTTGATTTGCATTTCTCTGATGATTAGTGATGTGGAACATCTTTTTGTACATTTGTTGCCCACTTGCATGTCTTCTTTTAAGAAGCACCTATTCATGTCTTTTGCCCATTTTTAAATTTTTTTTCTTTTTTTTTTCTTTCTTTTTTTTTTTTTTTTTTGGAGATGGAGTCTCGCTCTGTTGCCCAGGCTGGAGTGCAGTGGTGCGATCTTGGCTCACTGCAAGCTCCACCTCCTGGGTTCATGCCATTCTCCTGCCTCAGCCTCCCGAGCAGCTGGGACTACAGGCGCCCACCACCACGCCCAGCGAATTTTTTTTTTTTTTTGTATTTTTAGTAGAGACAGGGTTTCACCGTGTTAGGCAGGATAGTCTTGATCTCCTGACCTCATGATCCACCCGCCATGGCCTCCCAAAGTGCTGGGATTACAGGTGTGAGCCACTGCACCAGGCCTTTTTCTGTTTTTTCTTGCTCATTCAGTTTAAGTTCCTTATAGATTCTGGATATTAGACCTTTGTTGGATGCATAGTTTGCTAATATTTTCTCCCATTCTGGAGGTCATCTACTTATTCTGTTGATAGTTTCTTTTGCTGTGCAGAAACCCTTTAATTGAATTAGGTCCCACTTGTCAATTTTTGTTTTTGTTGTAATTGCTTTTGAGGACTTACTCATAAATTCTTTTCCAAGGATGATGTTCAGATGGTGTTTTCAAAGTTTTTTTTCTAGAATTCTTATAGTTTGAGGTCTTACATTTAAAGCTTTAATTCATCTTGAGTTAATTTTTGTATATGGTGACAGGATGGGGTCTAGTTTTTTTTCTTCTGCATATGGCTAACCAGCTATCCCAGCACCATTTGTTGAGTAGCTATTATTTTTGTTGACTTTCTTGAAGGTCAGATGGCTGTAGGTATGTGGTTTTATTTCTGGATTCTTTATTCTGTTTCATTGATCTATATGCCTGCTTTTGTACCAGTACCATGCTGTTTTGGTTACTGTAGACTTATAGCATAGTTTGAAGTCAGTTAATGTGATGTCTCCAGCTTTATTCTTTTTGCTTTGAATTGCTTTGGCTATTCATGCTTTATTTTGATTTTATATTAAGTTTTCCTAGTTCTGTGAAAAATGATGTTGGCAGTTTGATAGAAATAGCACTGAATCTGTAGATTGCTTTGGGCTGTATGACCATTTTAATGCTATTGATTCTTCTAGTCCATGAGCATGGAATATTTTTCCATTTGTTTGTGTCTAATTGATTGGCTTGCATATGTTGAACTAACCTTGTATCCCAGGTAAAAAGTCTACTTGATTGTGGTGAATTTTTTGATGTGCTTTAAATTCTGTTTGCCAGTATTTTGTTGAGGATTTTCGTGTCAATGTTTATTGGGGACATTGGCCTGTAGTTTTTGAGAAAATACTCTTATTTTTAGGAGATGCATGGTGAAGTAGAAGTAAAGTAATGATGCTTATAATTTATTTTGAAGCAGCTGAGTAAAAAGTTAAATACTGTAACATGGTCATCTATTTATCTATTGATCTATCATCTATCAATCTATAAAATAGTCTGTCTTTCTATCTATCTGCTATCTATCTCTCTGAGAATAAGAGGAAGCCAATGTAGCAAATTGTTTAGAATTGATTAATTTAGGTGAAGGGTATGTGGTTGATTATTGGCTTATTCTTTCAACTTTTAAGTACCTTTGAAAAATAGCTGTAATCTAAGGTTTAGGAAATATTAGCAGGTTGACAGAAAGAAGGAAACTATTAAAAATGCTTAATTCACTCAGAATTTTCTATGAAATGACTACGTTTAACTGCTGCTCTTTTTTACCCTAAGAATTGATAATGCCTTAATATCCGCTATGTTTTATTGTTAAATTATCTGTTCCCCCAGCTAGGAATGAGCTCTGTGAAGCAATAATTTTGATTTTCAGCTAGTAATATCCCCCAGTTCCTTGAATGGTACCTGGCACTGTTAGATGCTCAAGAAAAATATCTATTGAGTAAAATAAAAAGAAAGAAAATACAGGCAAGAAAATAAACTGGAATTAACACAAGGTTCTTTCTATCTCTGAATCTTTTCTTTAATCTTTAATAATTCAAAATGATATAATTGGGCCATGCACTGAACACTTCTACCCCTTATTTTGAATACTTCTCTGGTATTATTTCTCTGATTTTTAAAATGTAAGGTCTTTAATATTTTACTTTTAAATATAAAAATTTAACATAAAAATATACATATTAAAAACATTACTTAGTGATAGAACATGTAAAGGCAGCAATCCATTATCCATTGCCACCTCCATGAAGAAGCAATAATTTTTAACTCTTTCATTTGCTTTATTTTCAGTGGTTATGTTCTTATTTACAATGATATGCTTATGCTATTATATTCTTATTTTTCAAATTGAGAGAGATGACTTATTGACTTCCTGTTTTGACTGGTAAAGATTTATCTGTTTAGGGTCATCTCCCTCCCTTCCCATAGCCTTCCATATATATATATATATATGTAGATATATATACACACATAAATGTATATATACATATATGTCTATATGTCACTTAAAGTAGGTATAGATATATCTACTTTAAGATACATCTACTTTGTTATCAAAAATCAATATTTTCTTAAATACACTCATTTATTATATGGTTTAAAATTTTTCCTAATGTTTCTAAGTGTTCCTTCTTATTTTGTCCAATTTCCATCCATGTACCTTTAAATTTTTCTAAATTTTCTACATTTTGTATGAAAACTTATTTGACCTCCTTTCCTTTTTTCCCTGAAGGCCTGTTTTCTTTTGCTCTTGACTGTTGGCCTGATTGTTCTCTAGATCTGTTGTTCAGCTGCATATGGGGACTTCCCTTAGCCATTTTGTTAGATTGAACCATTTCAAGTTTCCTTACCTTTCTCTTTATGGTTAGCTCTATTATTTTCTTGAAGTATGTTGTTCAGAAATTCTTAAATTAACCTAAGCAGAATTTATTTAAATTTGTACATTTAAAATATATATTTATCTTACATTTGACTGATAATTTTGCAGAGTAGAAGATTAATTGCTGAAAATAATTTTCTCTCATATTTCTGAAGGTTCTGCTTGCCTGTCCTCTAGCAACATCCAGTGTTACTGATGGGAAACCCCAGGTCATTCTCATTGTTTGTTAAGTAACCTATATTTTCTCATTTGTTGTATTCAAATCTGGCATTATATACATTATAAAATTTCTAATAATGTGCCTCAGGTCTTTCTTTTTAACTCAGTTTTTTTAAATCAGTATTTTGGAGACTCAGTGGGAATTTTCAGTCTAGTGACTTTGCTATCTCTGAGAATTTCTCTAGTATTATTTCTCTGATAATTTGCCTCTTCCAATTGTTTTTTTGCTTCTGATACTCCTTTTAGCTGAAAGAATCAACATTCCATCCTTGTTTCATAGATGCCATATATTGACTGCCTCCGAAGATTTAATCTATGGTCTCAGAGAGCATCTTTTCTCTTGAGCCTCTCAATTTCCCTTGAGAAGGTGCCCTCTTGAGAATGGACACCTGGCTCCCAGGATTTTATACCTAGCATGTAGAAGGTAAGGGGGAACACCAATGTTTCCCATATGAACTCTTAACCAAAGCCCCTGCTCCAGCCTTGTACCTCAACTCTACCTTACTTTGAATCTGGCTGAGCATTCACAAGATTTGATGAGGAAAATTGTCCCTCTGTAAGCAATTTTGTCCATGTTTTTCTCCATTTTGATTAATCAGTTTCCAGAACCTTCCAACTCCTTTCCTTCTTCCAAATATATTTTGAAATATATTTTTTGCCAATATCCACTTTCTTGTCTCTTATTACCTTTCTTTATTTCTTGTTTTTATTGCCCTTATTTTTTTCTTTATTACAAATTTAGTGGAATCTTATACATATATTTTGAGTTTTAATTCTATGTTATGTTACTTATTTTGTTGTTTAACTTTTTTCAGCTGTGGCCATTGAAAGCTCTTTCATGTTGGCTCCTATGTCCAAGATCAGGCATTGGGTGTGCTAATTGCTACTAGGTTGTCTTTGCTTCTAGGCCTTCTCTGAAGACAGAGCTAGGTAACACACATAGGCACTAACCCTCGTATCTATATAGATGTATGTACACATATTTATAATTGTTATTATGTCTATCCATCTGTTTTTATATTAAGCTAAAAATGAGTTCATACTGATATCACTAATTCTAATCCAGCACTGCAAGATTCATTCTAGTTCGGGCAGTTTTTAAATAGTGCTGAGCTCATTAAACCATTCTACTCAAAGCCTCTCTAAGTTTTAAGAGAACACCAAAATTACTGTTGTCAGTTTGAAATTAATCATAAATCTATTTTATTACATGTTAGAACTATTTAACAAGTTAACTATTTAACTTTTTATTTTGAGTACTTAACAAACCAAAAATGTATGTCTCTTTTATGGGACACAGGGCACTTTGACTTATTTAAAATTATTATGAAAGTTTGTAGTTTACAGTTGTTTGCATTGTTAATTTAAGTGAGGCACAGATCCTTAATCTCTTTGTTTAAGCAAGGAATATTGCAGTTGTAGGTTTTACTACCTTCCTGCTTAAGGGAAAAGAGCTAAGTAGCAATAATTCTCTTCTGACTTTACAAAGAAAATTCACATGCATTTGTACCGTCTAGAACATAATGGTGTCAGGGTGACCAACCCTTTGAGCTTATCTAGGAGTAAGGGTTTTCCTGGGCTGTGGGACTTTCAGTGCTAAAACTAGAAAGGTCCTGGGCAAATAGGGAAGAGTTTGTGCAAATATTAACTAGGAAAACAACTTTTTAAGGCAATCAATTACGATAGATTGTTTAGTTGCTAGAAGTTACTTTTACAGGGCATAGCAATTATCTTTGAAGCCTAAGTGTTTTACAAGATTTATTTGTTAGTAATTACATTTCTATGTTAAATTTTATGTCACAAAACTAAATCTGCTTTTCTGCAACTGTAGTGGATAGGGAATGGTATTTTCTTATTATCATTTGAATTATTTGTATTAGGAATTCAAATGACCTATAGTTTCAAGACAAAGCGCTGGAATTCTATTAGTAAACATTAATAAAGAAAAGGCTGGCCTGAGAAGCTCAATCATGCAATGCAGAAAGAAAATGGAGCAGGCAATATCTTGCATCTGCCCTGTCCCCTAATTATAGGCATTTAGTCATATATGTGATTGATTTAATGCTAATTCCTTGACAGACACTGAACACCTATTATTATCTTGTTTCTGAGATTACAACTTACTTTTTGAGCTTGTTTAATAAATGTCTTTTCCAGGATCATATCACTGCAAAAATGGCAAATATCAATATATTGTATATTCAAATCATTTCAAATTATATTTTAATTTTAAAAACCACTGATTTGCATCCATCTTAGACACAGTAATAAGGAAACTCTTTCATGGTGAAATGATTGTATCTCCTAGGAATGTGGAGGAAAAAAAATGGGTGTAGGAAAAAGCTGAAGGAATTAAATGTGGGAACAGTGACCCCTTCTCCTCTCCAGAAGTATATGAGGATGGCACTGTGCCTGAGAGTACTGGTGAGCTGTAGTAAAAACTCATCTATACGAAAATACAAAAATTGGCCAGGTGTGGTGGTGCACATCTGTAGTCCCAGCCTCCTATGGGTCTCAGAATCCTGACATCAAGTGATCTGCCAGCCTCAGCCTCCCAAAGTGCTGGGACTACAGGTGTGAGCCACCATGCCCGGCCAGATGTTTGTTGAGTAACTGGAGAACATAAGGCTAGGAAGGACATTTTTCTGCTTTCTGATCACTGGGAATCTACACATCTGATCTTCTAATTCTATTATGTTTTCCATTTCTTTTTTAGTTGTTATTCAACATGAAAATGCTGACAAATCCATACTTGTTACACATAGGTCTTAATATGAGGTTTGTCAAAAAAGATGACTGCGTTTATGAGAATGAGCAGAAAAAGGAAATAAAATGTATTCAAGAAAAATGCTTATTTATGTTTATTCTTTTATTAATTTTTAGTTCTTATGTACTGTCTTTTTAATTAACTGGTTTGTTTAGAACTATGTACAATCATTAATTGGAATTAATTTAGGGTCCTTTAAATTTACTTATGCAATTTCTCTTCTATTATTAAAGATTACTTAATTCAATTAGGTTTTAACTGTAAAATCAACCGGTAACTTAGCAACCAAATTTGGGTATTTTCCAGATATAGATAAACAGTGTTACAGGATCAAATCTCTAACTTTCTTGAAATAACAGTAGATTAAGGACAAAAAAATCTTTCAATTAATAATCATTTATGAATTTATATGACAGATGCTGTATATGCTCAGGATCTGATTTTCTGCAGTAAATGTTATTTGCCTTATTCATTTGACATCTGTCTAATATATTGACTAGATATGTCAGAGATGGAGGGTCCACTCTACCTGGTCCCCCTCTCTTACTTTTAATAATATTTTAATAATAGACCTCTTGAGTCTTAGTTGGGCACATGGCTGCTCAGTTAGATATAACATTTCACATATTTCACAGACTGTCTTGCAGATAGCTGTGGCAGGGCAACTATATTCTGGACAATAGGATGACAGCAGCAATGATTTCTGCAACTTCTGGGTCCTACAATATGATCTTTGTCATAATTCAGGTAGTTCTAATTAATTCATTTGAAATTTCTTTAAGATTTATTATTCAAATCTATGATAAAGCAGGCTGACTCAATTATTCTCATTTAATGAGATATTTGGTGTACTTACTCATTCTAATACACTCAAATATATTTCTATATCATACTATATACATTATGCTATATGCATTATATATACAGACTCTTCTACATTGTTATAAGATTATATATACAGACTGTCTTCTACATTGTTATAAGAGAATAGTATGTATGTATGTATATATGTACTATTATATAGCTAATAAGAATAAATGAGTGACTACATATACCCATTACAAATAATTTCATTTTTACTGGCTTCATATACTAAGGACTATATAAAGGAATCTGTTAGTTTTTTATATGGTCCTAGATATTACTATCTTCTTAAAACTGGATTAGTAATGTCAAATAAAGAAAAAAAATTTCAGGAAATACAAGCAAAGAGCAGACTCAATACGCTTGGAAACAGGGACAAGAGACAATAAACTTGTAAGTATTTAAGCAGAGGGAATGAACTCTTGTCCAAGTGGAAATCAAGTTTGTGGCTTTACTTTTTTTTTTTAAAGTCATAGAAAACAGCTCTAAATAGATTAATATAAGTTGTAAGTGACATTAGTTGGCTAAGTTTTAAACATAAACAATACAAAAAAGCTACACAGATTTTTTTCTACTATAAGTTCGACAAAGATCAGAAAGATTGTCAGTTACCTCGTTGTTTAGTGGAATTGTTTGCACTTTAATTTTTAATAGATAATTCTTCAGCATAATACCACATTAGAAAGTTCAAATGAATATTCAGTAAAATGTCTCCCTTTTACCATGCTTGAAGACATTAGACACAGTCCTGCATTAAAAATGTGTTTTATTTTGAGGGACCTGGTGGTTTCAATAAGGAAAGAGTTAATTCCCTTAGGCAAGATTTCAATGAGCAGTTTTCTATAACTTTCTGTAGTAAACATTGATTGTCATCTCTTAATATTTCCTCATTCTTCTATTGCTACTGATTTATTTAATACATCACTATGGCTATAAAAATAATAACACTGTTTACCAGCTTGCCTTGCAGCAAGGTGTGGCCCTGTGACCAAGTCCTGGCCAATGAGATGTAAGCAAAAGCGTCTTGGGGTAGCTTTTGGGAGCTTCTTTAGAAGACAACTATTACACACCTTTAACACACACTTCGTCCCTTTCTCCACCCTGCTGACCAAAACACGGATGCAATGGCGGCCATTTTGAACCCCACAGAGTATGGCTTTGTCTTAGGGTGGTGGAATCGTGAGCTGAAAAGATCCTGGGCCCCTTAGGATTTTGTAGAACATAGCCCCATACCAGTTCTGCACTAATAGAAATAAAATTTTATTTATGGTAATATTTTCCATCTCTATAAATTGTGGACAAATCCAATTTCTACAGATAGACTCACCAGGAGATTTATAAAAATTCTACCTAATAGCAGGATAGAGAGCATGTGAAAACATTAAGAACAATGAAAACAGATTCTGAATAAAAATCTCAGTACTTAATGATCCCAGATTGAAGAGGATTGGAACTTCCCAGGAGGGAATGTGGCAGCATTCCCTTTTCTTTGGGAGGAAAAGTTAATCCCTTTTCCTCCCAAGGATTGTTATCCTATCCAAGAAAGGAAACAGGATTTCTGAAATGCCAAAGGAATGATGCCCATGTGGTCCCAGTGATAGCAGTTATGTGAAACCACCACACTGATTAGCAGAGGGTATGTTTTGTAGCCAAACCCCTAGGCTGTCTCCAATCCTTCTAACCTGGATCTGTGCTTGCTGAGGGCTTATATTCAGAGAGTTGAGGCATAATCACCTCACTTTGACCTAAGTATATTTCAGAGCTTTAGGACTAAGTTTCACTAGTTGGTTTTATTTATACAAGATGGCTGCTTCAACTCAATTTATCACATCTTTATTTAAGTCCAGAAGAAGTGGGGCATGGGGCACACCTTTTTATAAAAAAATTTTATTTCAATAGCTTTTGATGTACAAATGGTTTTTTTGTTACATGGATGAATTATATAGTGGTAAATTCTGAGATTTTAGTGAACCTGTCACCCAAGTAGTGTACACTGTACCTAATATTTAGTTTTATATCCCTAGCCCCACTCCCACTCTCCCCTTTCTGAGTCTCTATAGTCCATTATATCACTCTGTATGCCTTTGCATGCTCATAGCTTAGCTCCCACTTATAAGTGATAACATATGGCTTTTGGTTTTCCACTTTTGCATTATTTCACTTAGAATAAAGGCCTCTAGCTACATTCGAGTTGATGCAAAAGGCATTATTTCATTCCTTTTTATGGCTGGGTAGTATTCCATGGTGTATATATAGCATATTTTCTTTATCTGCTCTTTAGTCAATGGGCATTTAGGTTGGCTCCACATCATTGCAATTGTGAATTGTGCTGCTATAATCCATACGTGTGCAAGTGTCTTTTTTATATAATGATTTCTTTTCCTTTGGGTAGCTACCCAGTAGTGGAATTGCTGGATTGAATGGTATATTTACTTTTAGCTCTTTAAGGAATCTTCATACTGGTTTCCTTAGAGGTTGTACTGGTTTACATTATCACCAGCAGTGTAAAAGTGTTTCCTTTTCCCCACATCCATATCAACATCTATTGTTTTCTGATTTTTTAATAATGGTCATTCTTGCAGGAGTAAGTTGTGGTTTTAATTTGCATTTCCCTGATGATTAATGATGTTGAGCATTTTTTGTTGGCTGTTTGTATATCTTCTTTTGAGAAATGTCTATTCATGTCCTTAGCCCACTTATTGATAGGATTATTTATTTTTCTTGCTGATTTTTTTGAGTTTCTTGTAGATTCTGCATACTAGTCTTTTGTCAGATGCATAGTTCCCAAATATTTTCTCCCGCTTTTTAGGTTGCCTGTTTACCTTGCTGATTATTTCTTTTGCTGTGCAGAAACATTTTAGTTTAATTAGGTCCTATTTATTTATTTTTGTTTTTGTAGCATTTCCTCTTGGGGTTTTAGTCATGAAATCTTTGCCTAGCTCAATGTCCAAAAGAGTTTTTCTAACATAGTCTTCTAGAATTTTTATGGTTTCAGTTTATGTATTTAAGTCTTTGATCCATCTTGAGTTGATTTTTGTATAAGGTGAGAGATAGGGATTCAGTTTCATTCTTCCACATCTGGCTTGCCAGTTTCCCCAGTACCGTTTATTAAATAGGTTGCCTATTCCCCAATTTATGTTTTTGTATGCTTTGTCAAAGATTAGTAGTTGGCTGTCCAATTTTGGCTTTACTTCCAGGTTCTCTATTCTGTTCCATTGGCTTGTGTACCTACTTTTTAAATCAGTACTGTGCTGTTTTGGTTACCATAGTATAATTTGTATTCTGGTAATGCAATGTTTCCAGATTTGTTCTTTTTGCTTAGGATTGCTTTGGCTATTCAGGCTCTGTTTTGGTTCCATAGGAATTTTTAGATTGTTTTTTCTGATTCTGTAAAAAATGATGTTCGTATTTTGATAGAAATTGCATAGAATCTGTAGATTGTTTTGGAAAGTATTGTCATTTTCACAATATTGATTCTTTCAATCCATAAGCATGGAGTATGTTTCCATTTGTTTGTGTCATCTGTGATTTCTTTCAGCACTGTTTTGTACTTCTCCTTGTAGAGATCCTTCACTTCCTTGGTTAGGTATATTCCTAGGTATTTTATTTTACTTTTTTGCAGCTGTTGCAAAAGGGATTGAGTTCTTGATTTGATTGTTAGCTTGGTTGTTGTTGGTATATAGCATGCTACTGATTTGTGTACATTGATTTTGTAACCTGAGACTTTACTCAACTCATTGATCAAATCTAGGAATCTTTTGGAGGAGTCTTTAGGATCTTCTAGGTGTATGATTGTATCATCAGCAAACAGTGATAGGTTGACTTCCTCTTTTCCAATCTGAATGCCTTTTATTTCTTTCTCTTGCCTAATTGCTATGGCTAGGACTTCCAGAACTGTGTTGAATAAGAAGTGGTGAAAGTGGGCATCCTTGTCTTTTTCCTGTTTGCAGGAGGAATGCTTTCAACTTTTCCCCATTCAGTATGATGTTGGCTGTGGGTCTGTTGTATATGACTTCTATTATTTTGACATAAGTGCCTTCTATGCCTGTTTGTTGAGAGTTTTAATCATAAAGGGATGCTGGATTTTGTCAAATGCTTTTTCTGCATCCATTGAGATGACTATATGGTTTTTGTTTTTAATTCTATTTATGTGATGTATTACATTTATTGACTTGAGTATGTTAAATCATCCCACATCCCTGAGAAGAAACCCACTTGACCATGATGTATTATCTTTTTTTCTTCTGAATTATCTTTTTGATATGCTGTTGGATTCAGTCAGCTAGTATGTTGTTGAAGATTTTTGTATCTACATTCATTGGCGATATTGGTCTGTAGTTTTCTTTATTTGCTTTGTCATTTCCTGGTTTTGATATCAGGATGATATTGGCTTCATAGAATGATTTGTGGAAGATTCCCTTTATTTCAGTCTTTTGGA
The DNA here is from genome assembly GCF_028885655.2 of Pongo abelii. Taxonomy (NCBI): domain Eukaryota; kingdom Metazoa; phylum Chordata; class Mammalia; order Primates; family Hominidae; genus Pongo; species Pongo abelii. Next base: position 87,626,586 of record NC_071990.2, on the reverse strand, counting down.
ATAGTTTCACCAGGATTGGTACCAATTCTTCTTTGAATGTCTGGTAGAATTCAGCTATGAATCCATCTGGTCCTGGGCTTTTTTGGGTGGTAATTTAAAAATTACTGACTCAATCTAGCTGCTTGTTATTTGTTTGCTCAGGGTTTCTATTTCTTCCTATTTAACCTACAAGGGTTGTATGTTTCCAGAAATTTATCCATTTCCTCTAGGTTTTCTAGTTTGTGCTCATAAAGATGTTCATAGTAGTCTCAAATGATCCTTTGTATTTCTGTGGTGTCATTTGGAATGTTTCCAATTCCATTTCTTTTTTTGACAGTCTGAATTTAACCTTTACTTACATAAATCTTTATGAAATCAAAACACTAGGAAAATATACCCTCCAATTTCTTTAGGTTTTAGCATAACCATTAGATCTCTACAGGGTTGCAGTACATTCCGTTGCAGCAATGGGTTTAAGGAGACTGAGGTTGGCATCTCCAACAAACTCCAGTGAGGGCATTGCAGTTAGCCTGGTGCTACATCTGGTTCTACCAATAACTCCCAGTGAGTCTTGGAAAGTGGGGTGCAGCCACTCTGGCTGCTGGACCTCATTTCATCATCCTTAAAATGAGAGGACCTCTAGATAATTTTTAGGACCTTTCTGGCTTTCACACCCCTTTTTTTATTTCCATAGGTTATTGGGGAACAGATGGCATTTGGTTATATAAGTAAGTTCTTTAGTAATAATTTCTGAGATTTTGATGCACACATCATCTGAGCAGTAGACACTGTACCCTATTTGTAGTCTTTTATCCCTGAACCCTTCCTTCCCTTTCCACTTGAGTCCCCAGAGTCCATGTGTCATTCTTATGCCTTTGCATCCTCATAGCTTAGCTCCCACTTATGAGTGAGAACATAAGATGTTTGGTTTTCCATTCCTGAGTTATTTCACTTAGAATAATAGTTTCCACTCTCATCCAGGTCACTGCAAATGCCATTAATTCATTCTTTTTATGACTGAGTAGTATATATATATATGTGTGTGTATATATACGCACACACACACACACACACACATACATATATATATTGTATATATGTATATCAATCACAGTTTTTCTATCCACTCATTGATCTATGGGCATTTGGTTTGGTTCCACGTTTTTGCAATTGTGAATTGTGTTGCTACAAATGTTAAACATGCATGTGCAATTATCTTTTTCATATAATGACTTATTTTCCTCTGGGTAGATACCCAGTAGTGGGATTGCTGGATCAAATGGTAGTTCTAGTTTTAGTTCTTTAAGGAATTTCCACACTGTTTTCCATAGTGGTTGTACTAGTTCACATTCTCACCAGCAGTGTAGAAGTGTTATCTGTTCACCGCATCCACGCCAACATCTACTTTTCTTTTTATTATGGCCATTCTTGCAGGAGTAAGGTGGTATCATATTGTGGTTTTGATTTGCATTTCCCTGATCATTAGTGATGTTGAACATTTTTCATATGTTCTTTTGAGAACTGCCTATTCATGTCCTTAGCTCACTTTTTGATGGGATTGTTTATTTTTTTCTTGTTGATTTGTTTGTGTTTGTTGCAGATGCTGGATATTAGTCCCTTGTCATATGTATAGATTGTGAAGATGTTTTTCCCTACTCTGTGGTTTGTCTGTTTACTCTACTGACTGTTCCTTTGCTGTGCAAAAGCTCTTTAATTAAGTCCCAACTATTTATCTTTGTTTTTATTGCATTTGCTTTTGGGTTCTTGGTCATGAAATCCTATCCTAAGCCAATGTCTAGAAGGGGTTTTCCAATGTTATCTTCTAGAATTTCTATAGTTTCAGAAATTAAAGTCCTTAATCCATCTTGAGTTGATTTTTTTATAAGGTGAGAGATGAGGATTCAGTTTCATTCTTTTACTTGTAGTTAGCCAATTATCCCAGCACCATTTGTTGAAAAGGGTGTCCTTTCCCCACTTTATGTTTTTGTTTGCTTTGTCGAAAATCAGTTGGCTGTAAGTATTTAGGTTTATTTCTGGGTTCTCTATTCTGTTCCATTGTCCTATGGGCCTATTTTTATACCAGTACCATGCTGGTTTGGTGACTATGGCCTTATAGTATAGTTTGAAATCAGGTAATGTGATGCCTCCAGATTTGTTATTTTTGCTTAGTCTTGTTTTGGCGATGTGGGCTCTTTTTCAATACCATATGAATTTTATAATTTTTTTTTCTAATTCTGTGAAGCCTGATGGTGGTATTTTGATGGGAATTGCTTTGAATTTGCAGATTGCTTTTGGCAGTATGCTCATTTTCACAATATTGATTCTATTGGCCGGCTGTGGTGGCTCATACCTGTAATCCCAGCACTTTGGGAGGCCAAGGCAGGTGGATCACTTCTCAGGAGTTTGAGACCAGCCTGGCCAACATGGCAAAACCCCGTCCCTACTAAAAACACAAAAATTAGCTGGGCGTGGTGGTGCATGCCTGTAATCCCAGCTACTGGAGAGGCTGAGGCATGAGAATCATTTGAACCCAGAGGCGGAGGTTGCAGTGAGCTGACGTGGCACCACTGCACTCCAGCCTGGGCGACAGAGTGACACTGTGTCTCAAAAAAAAAAATTGATTCTATCCATCCATGAGCATGGGATGTGATTCCATTTGTTTGTGTCATATATAGTTTATTTCAGCAGTGTTCTGTAGTTTTCTTTGTAGAGGTCTTTCACCTCCTTGGTTAGGTATATTCATATATATATATATGTATATATATAATTTTTTTTCCAGCTATTGTTAAAGGGGTTGAGTTCGTGATTTGATTCTCAGCTTGGTCACTATACAGAAGTGCACCTGTATAGAAGAGTACACTGATTGTGTACATTAATTTTGTGTCTAAAAGCTTTGCTGAATTCTTTTATCAGTTCTAGGAGATCTCTGGAAGATTCTTTAGGGATTTTTAGGTAAGTGATTGTATCATCAGCAAACAGGGACAGTTTGACTTCCTCTTTACCAATTTGGATGCCCTTTCTTTCTTTCTTTCTTTTTTTTTTAATCGTCAAATGAGTTATGTTTGCCTCGCACTAATAACTTTTATTTCACTCAAATTACAGCAATAATCTTCCATATATAAGTATCTTCCCTGCCCAATAATTCAAAGAAAACAAAATCCAAAATGATTAGTAAAGAAAAATAAAAGAATTAACAGACTCTTTAAATTTGTTTTAAATATTTTGAAGATTTAAAAAGTGTTTAAAGTTTGTAATTCCTAGTAGGAAAACATTATCTGAATGAATACCCTAATGGCAAAGCACTGTAAATTGCTTCAGCTGCATCTAGGGGAAAGGGGTAGGGATTATCTTCAAAGCACCCCAGGTCTCTTGATGAGAAGGTCAGAGGTACACTGGTTTGTATTATTGTGACATCCATAAGGTGATCTAGGTTGCTTTTCCTTTAGCAAGGGCTTTATTTATCAGAAGGGCATTATGCTTGACCTCCAAATTTGGTTGACAATTTACTGATGAGATTCATAACCTTTGGGTTGTTCTGGTATTTTGACGTATTTGCTGGGTTCTGAGCCACATCCTGGAAGGCCACCATAACTTCTGGATCCTGCATGGCTGCAAGAACCTCTGGATCACTAAGGATTTCACTGAGTCCAGGCATTCTGGCCATTCCAGGCATGCCCCCTCCCATTCCAGGCATTCCTCCAGGAAAATTACCAGGCATTCCTCCAGGAAAGCCACCTGGAAAAGAGCCATACTGAGCTTCTAACTGTCGTCTGGCTTCTTCTTCCCTCTGGGCTCTCTCACGCTCTTCTCGAGCCTTCTTAACTCCTTCTATTCTTTCTTTGATCTCTCACTCTTCACGTTTTTGCTCATACTTTCTCCGATGTTCTGCAATTTTCTGTGCCCTAGGTTGAATTTCTTTCAGCATTGCACTAGCATCTTCATCATAATCCAATTTACAGGCAAGGGCAAGGTCATGGGCTGCTTCTTCCCAGTGGCTTAGAAGTCTGTGTGCTTTCCCCCACCACTTGTAAGGCTGAGCTGAATCAGGATTTATTTCAATGGCTCTGTCACAGTCTCAGATGGCAGCATTTGGCTTCTGCAATTTGACGAAGACACTGGCCCTCTTGGCATACAAAATGGCCAAGCGAGGATTCAGATTGATGGCATCTGTGAATAAGTCAATGGCTTTCTGGAGTTCACCATCATTTAGGGCTTCAATAGCAGCCACTTTTTTATCATTTGCCTGATCCATCATCTCCTCCGTTATCTCCGCATTTTCATCTCCCATTTCTTGAGGAGCATCAGTGTCTGGTTCAATCACACCTTCTTTATCAATTTCTAGATCACTTTCCTCACTTGATGGTTCGTCTGCCTTTAAGTCTTCCTCCACCTTCTTACTATCAGGTTTTTCTTCCTTGGTATTTTCTTCTGATTTAGCTTTCTGAGTAGCAGGTGGTACTTTACCTCCCATGCTCTCCACCCACTCCCTCAGGAAGCGCATTTCCTCGGTGTGCAGAATGCTTGGATCCTGCTTACACATTTTCACAAAGGCCCGAAGCTCGTTCACTTTGCGGGTGTCCATGGTAGGGAGGTGGTGGGTGAAGCTGGGGGGCTGCGGGCCGGTTCCAGGCCCAGGAGCTGGCTCGGCATGACCGCTCAGAAGGGGGCGGCTCTGGATGCCCTTTATTTCTTTCTGTTGTCTGATTGCTTTGGCTAGGACTTCTAGTACTAGGTTGAAGAGGAGTGGTGGGAGTAGGCATCCTTATCTTGTTCCAGGTATCAGAGGAAATGCTTTCAACTTTTCCCCATTCAGTATAATGTTGGCTGTGGGTTTGTCATAGATGGCTTTTAGTATGTTGAGGTGTTTCTTGTATGCCAATTTTGCTGAGAGTTTTAATCATAAGGGATGCTGGATTTTGTTGAATGCTTTTTCTGTATTTATTGAGATGATCATGTGATTTTTAAAAAATTCTGTTTATGTGGCGTATCACATTTATTAACTTGCATATGTTAAACCATCCCTGCATCCCTGGTATGAAACCCACTTGATCAAGGTGGATTATCTTTTTGATATGTTGTTGGATTTGGTTAGCTAGTATTTTGTTAAGGATTTTAGCATCTATGTTCATCAGGGATTTTGGTCTGTAGTTTTCTTTTTTGGTTATGTCCTTTCCTGGTTTTGGTATTAGGGTGATGCTGGCTTCATAGAATGAATTAGGGAGGGATCCCTCTTTCTCTATCTTGTGGAATAGTGTCAAAAGGATTGGTACCAATGCTTTGAATATCTGGTAGAATTCTGCTGTGAATCTATCTGGTCCTGGACTTTTTATGTTGGTAATTTTGAAATTACCATTTCAATCTCGCTGCTTGTTATTGGTCTGTTCAGGGTATCTAATTCTTCCTGATTTAAGCTAGGAGGGTTGTATTTTTTTTCAAGAGTTTATCCATCTCTTCTAGGTTTTCTAGTTCTTATGCATAAAGATGTTTATAGTAGCTGTGAATGATCTTTTGTATTTCTGTGGTGTCAGTTGTAATATCTCCCACTTTGTTTCTTATTGAGCTTATTTGGATTTTGTCTCTTCTTTTCTTGGTTAATCTTCATAATTTTATCAATTTTATTTATCTTGTCAAAGAACCAGCTTTTTGTTTCATTTATCTTTTGGTAATTTTTTTTGTTTCAATTTCATTTGGATCTGCTCTGGTCTTGGTTATTTCCTTTCTTCTGCTGGGTTTGGGTTTGATTTGTTCTTATTTCTCTAGTTCCTTGAGGTGTGACCTTAGGTTGTTTGCACTCTTTCAGACTTTTTAATGTATGCATTTAGGGATATGAACTTTCCTCTTAGTACCACCTTTGCTGTGTCCCAGAGGTTTTGATAGGTTGTGTCACTATTGTTATTCAGTTTGAAGAATTTTTAAAATTTCCATCTTGATTTGATTTTTGACCCAGTGATCATTCAGGAGCAGGTTATTTAATTTCCACATATTTGCATGGTTTTGAAGACTCCTTTTGGAGTTGATTTCCAGTTTTATTTCACTGTGGTCTGAGACAGTGCTTGCCATAATTTCAATTTTCTTAAATTTATTGAGGCTCATTTTGTGGCCTATCATATGGTCTGTCTTGGAGAAAGTTCCACCTGCTGTTGAATAGAATGTGTGTTCTGCAGTTGTTGGATGGAATGTTCTGTATGTATCTGTTAAGTCCATTTGTTCCCAGATATAGTTTAAATCCATTGTTTTTTTTTGTTGACTTTCTGTCCTGATGACCTGTTCAGTGCTGTCAGTAGAGTGTTGAAATCCCCCACTATTATTGTGCTGCTGTCTGATTTCTTAGATCTATTAGTAATTGTTTTATAAATTTGGGACCTCTAGTGTTAGGTGCATATATGTTTAGGATTGTGATGTTTTCCTGTTGTACAAGGCCTTTTATTATTATATAGTGTCCCTCTTTGTCTTTTTAACTGCTGTTGCTTTAAAGTTTGTTTTGTCTGATATAAGAGCCACTCCTGCTTACTTTTGGTATCCATTTGCATAAAATGTCTTTTTCCATCCCTTTACCTTAAGTTTCTGTGAGTCCTGATGTGTTAGATGAGTCACTTATAAGCAGCAGATAGTTGGTGGGTGAATTCTTATCCATTCTGCAATTCTGTATCTTTTAAGTGGATCATTTAGGCCATTCACATTCAATGTTAGTATTGAGATCTGAGGTAACATTCCATTCATTATGCTATTTGTTGCCTGTGTACCTTGATTTTTTGTTTTTGTTTTTTAACTTGTATTTTTGTTTTACAGGTCCTGTACGATTTATACTTTAAAGAGGTTCTGTTTTGATGTGTTTCCAGTATTTGTTTCAAGATTTAGAGCTACTTTTAGCAGTTCTTGTACGGTGGCTTGGTAGTGGTGAATTCTCTCAGCATTTGTTTGTCTGAAAAAGACTCTATCTTTCCCTCATATATGAAGCTTAGTTTTGCTGGATACAAAATTCTTTTGTTTGAGGAGGCTGAAGATAGAGCCCCAATCCCTTCTAGCTCGTAGGATTTCTGCTGAGAAATCTGCTGTTAATCTGATAGGTTTTCCTCTTTAGGTTACCTGGTGCTTTTGTCTCAAAGCTCTTAAGATGATTTCCTTTGTCTTAACTTTAGATAACCTGACAATAATGTGCCTAGGTGATGATCTTTTTGCGTTGAACTTCCCAGGTGTTCTTTGTGCTTCCTGTATTTCAGTGTCTAGGTCTCTAGCAAGGCTGGGGAAGTTTTCCTTGATTATTTCCCCAAATATGTTTCCCAGACTTTTAGATTTCTCTTCTTCCTCAGGAACGCCAATTATTCTTAGGTTTGGTAGTTTAACATAATCCCTGACTTCTTGGAAGCTTTGTTCATATTTTCTTATTCTTTTTTCTTTGTCTTTGTTGGATTGGGTTAATTCAAAGACCTTGTCTTAGAGCTCTGAATTTCTTTCTTCTGCTTGTTCAATTCTATTGCTGAGACTTTCCAGAGCATTTTGCATGTCTATAAGAGTGTCCATTGTTTCCTGAAGTTTTGATTGTTTTTATTTATGCTATCTATTTTCTTGAATATTTCTCCCTTCACTTCTTGCATCTTTTTTTAAAAATTTCCTTACATTGGGCTTTGCCTTTCTCTGGTGCCTCCGTGATTAGCTTAATAACTAACCTCCTGAATTCTTTTTAGGTAAATCAGGGATTTCTTCTTGGTTTGGGTTCGTTGCTGGTGAGCTAGTGTGATTTTGTGGGGGTGTTAAAGAGCCTTGTCTTGTCATATTACCAGAGTTGGTTTTCTGGTTCCTTCTTATTTAGGTAGGCTCTGTCAGAAGGAAGGTCTAGGGCTGAAGGCTGTTGTTCAGATTCTTTTGTCCCACAGGGTGTTTCCTTAATGTATACTCTCCCCCTTTTCCTATGGGTGTGGCTTCCTGAGAGTCTAGCTATAGTGGTTGTTATCTCTCCTCTGGATCTAGCCACCCAGCAAGTCTACCAGTCTCCAGGCTGGTACTGGTACTCTGTCTGCACCAAGTCCTGTGATGTGAACCATCTGTGGGTTTCTCAGCTGTGAATACCAGCACAATATTTGGGGTGTCTCCTGGGTCCTGTAGAAGCAATCTGCTTCCTTCAGGCAGTCTGTGGGTCCTCTCAGGTTTCCTGATTTATTTCTGCAGTCGTTCTGGGGCAAAAATTCATGATGGGAGCCTCTACATGCTGCTCTGTACATCCCAGTTGGAGTTGCAATCCCAGTTTCATTTCTAATTGAGCTTATTTGGAGCTTCTCTCTTTTTTTCCTTGGTTAGTCTAGCTAATGGTATATCTATTTTGTTTATCTTTTCAAAGAACCAGCTTTTTGTTTCATTTATCTTTTGTATTTTTTTTTTGAATTTCATTGAGTTCTGCTCTGATCTTTGTTATTTCTTTTCTTCTGCTAGCTTTGGGTTTTTTTCCTTGTTTCTCTAGTTTCTCGAAATGTGACATTGAGTTGTCACCTTGTGCTCTTTCAGACTTGACTTTTTGAGGTAGGCATTTAGCACTATAAACTTTCATCTTAGCACTGCTTTTTGCTGTATCCCAGAGGTTTTGATAACTTGTATCATCATTATTATTAATTCAAAGAATTTTTAAATGTCCATCTTGATTTCATTGTTAACCCCAAAATAATTCAGGAGCAGATTATTTGTATAGGGTTACTTTTGGAGTTGATTTTTAATTTTATTCTGCTGTGGTCTGAGAAAATACTTGATATGACTTCAATTTTTAAATATTTATTGAGACTTGTTTTGTGGTCTATCATATGGTCTATGTTGGAGAATGTTCCATATGCTGATAAGAATGTATATTCTGCAGGTGTTAGGTAGAATTTTCTGTAAACATCTGTTAAATCCATTTGTGCCTGAGAGGTAGAGAGCTTTCTTGCTGACCTGGTCTTATCAGGGAGAAGGGTTGGATCCACCTCAGCTCCACTGCCAGATCAGCAGGAAAGCTATCTACCTCTCAGGCACACTCCTGTCCCAGTGCTCTGGCTATTCATATCAGACAGGCACCTCTTTTTGTCTGTAGGAATGTTGATGTTTCAAGTAGAGAGCAATTGTGACTATTTCTCATGCAAGCCTGAACCTGGAGGATGCTCCTCCTGTAGGTATGTGGTCACCCTGATGTGTTCCAGAAAGGCTGTCTATAGTTGCACCCACACTAAGCTCCTGTGAGAGAAGCCCCAACTGTGCTTGTGGTTGTGCACCAGGGAGGAAAGACCTCCACTTCTCCAAGTCCCTTCATGTGCACTAGGGCTGTCTGACTGTTGGATTAGAGCTGCAAAGTTTGCCTGCTGAACACAGCACTGCAATTGTGCTTCTGCTGAAACTTCCCACAAGCAGAAAGATCTGGTGCTGAAGGCCTGCTCTCTAGATTCTTTTGTCCTACAGGGTGTTTTCATGATGTGGTGTACTCCCCCTTCCCTTAGGAGTGGGAGTCCCTGGGAGCCAGATTACTCTGAGTGTTGTTGCTCCTCTGGATCTAGCCACCCAGTGAAGTTGCCACACTCCAGGCTGGTGTTGCAAGGGATCCAGTGATGTGACTTCTCCTCAAGTCTCATTGATAATCTTAGTGTGTTGGCTTTCTCAAGTGCTGGTTATAGTAGTAATGAACTGGTCATGTGGACAGACTCAGGACCTCCAGATTAGTCAGAGTGGTACAGGCAGTGGTGATAGCTGAGGTCATGCAGCTGTTTTCTCCTTCCTGGGCACAGTGTTATTCTACTAGGAGATGCTGTAATGGTCTTTGTTGGTTGGCATCCAGCCAGTAGGTGGCACTTGCTAAAAAGCACCAGCTGGGGTAGTAGCAGCGGGATTTTTGCTTGCCTGCGTTGCCCTGGGTGGGTACTCTAGTTCCTCAGGCAATGGGTAATGCCATAGAGCTCCCAAAACTTTCTGTCCTTTGTGTTAAGCTACCAGGGTGGGTGGCAGGGCAAAGCCAGGTAGGGGCTGGTCAGGTGGGTTTGCTCTCTGAGTCTCCATGTGCAGGGCAAGCAGCAGCCTCTGTGGGTTTTGGGGGATAGGGGTGGTTCTCAGGCCACTGGGTTGATGTTCTAGAGGGGAGTGTTGCTGCCTCTCCTGCACAGACAAGCTCACACAGAGAGTAGGGAGTAGCAGGTGGCAGTCAGCCCCACACAGATCCCATACACTTGGCAAGGCAGATCATCTCCTTCAGTGTTCCACTGGCAGCAGTGAGCTACGTTCTAGGCAGCCTGCACACAGAACTCGCAACTGCCCCAGGTCAAAAGCTCTCCCTGTAAAGATAGCAACCACAGATTTCAGGCCACATACTTCCCAATCCACCTGCAAAGACTGGTGCCCAGCTTCTGCACTCACAGCTGCAGTCCACTTTTCACTTGTGTCCCCTCTTCCCCCAGCCCCCACCCTGTCCCTGGCCAAAGGAGTTTGTCCCCACCTGAGGTTATATCATGAAACCCAGGTAGGGGCTTCTTTCAACCTGTGACCACTACCTGAACTATTTGGCTGACTTCTGAAGGGTCTTCTATGATGACCAATAAGGAATGACTTCCCTTGGTCTGTGCTGGAGATTGAGAGTACACTCAAGGTTCTTCCCACTGGTTCTCCTACTTTTGTATTCCAGGACTCTCCTTAAGTCAGTTTCTGTGCTCTGTAGGGTTAAGGTCTTCCCCCATGGCTTGGACTTTCAGGCTCCCCCACAGGGGTGTATATCCTGGAGGCAGTCTCTCCCCCTTTCACACTCTGGGGACTCACAATCCTTCACTTGAATTACAGTATAGGCTGTAGCTTATCGTTTCCTTCAAAGGATCTGTGGATTCCTTTGGTTTTCCTGTTTAGTTCCTGCATTGCTTCTTGAAAAAAAAAGTTCACAGTGTGAATCTCTACACACTACTTTGTCCTTCCAAGTGGGAGAAGTACGCTTGCAATGCCTCCATCTGCCACTTTGCGTGCGTGCGCGCACACACACACACAACGGCACATTTTTAAGGAGGAAAAGTAAGGCCTTCCTATAACTTCCTGATGTTTTACTGGCCAGAACATTGTCACATGGCCACCATTTGCTGAAAAAGGATGTTTTCCAAAGTAAGTATTTTTCTGGATGCTGGCATCATTGCTGCCTTAAAGAAAGCCAGCTATTTCCAAGGAAGAAGCAGAGGAGTAATGTCTGCCATATTGGATGAACCAGCATAGAGAAGAGAGAGACTGAGGGGACTGGTGGGTCCATGCTCCATTTAGAAAAGTCTGGCTGCCATTATTTAGTGTTCTAGATTTTCTAATCTTTTCAGAGAATGCAACAGTATAGATTTTTGTGAGAAATGTTCCGATTTCTAAAACATTGTGCAGATCAAATAAAATATTCTACCTGTCAAGTACAACCAGGTCGTGAACTTTGATTTAGGTCACTTAGGCTCAGGTTTATGAGATCAGACTGTAAATCCCAGGTGTTCTCTACTCTGCTGTATACTCTTTGTGGAACTGTGAAGCTGTCTACCACAGACACAGAGATCCTGAGCAGTTTGATGACATGCATAATACCTAGTGCAGCCCAGTCCCTCCTGCTTAGAGAGCAGCATTTCTCTCTCATGTTTGTCATTCGTGTGGGCATCATTTCTGTGGCATGCTCTAAAACTGACTCAGCCTCTTGTTTTCTCAGTCCCAATGCCTGCTAGGAAACTTACCTACCTTTCCCAAATTTCAAGTAGCATTCTTTTTCCTATGTGTGCTTACCCAATTGACTCATGGTGGCAGCTGAATCTTCAGCAGTCTGATCTCAGATGTTGAAATGCAGCAAAGGCCTTGAAGTAGTCCCAGCTTGTCTGCCATTGATCACCTTCTTCATCCAGAGATCCTAATTTCTTAAGAAATATGATATCCATGGAAGCTGAGTTGCTAGAAAGCTTCATTACTTCAGCTTCTTCAGTTTAGTGAACCTACCAAGAATTCTTGGAGTAGTATTCATTATTTCTCTCTGGCTCTGTGTAAATGTCTAAGAATGGCCACTTTGTATCTCTGTACCCTGTAATTGCAATATTCCTTCTGCCAGAGTAAAGGTGTTCCTTTTGCACAAATATGCAGTGAATATTTTGTCTGAGGCAAGGTGAGTACTGCACTTTGGCTCTAAATCTCTGATGGCTAGTAGCTGTCCAACTATAACACAAACAAGGCCAACCATTAAAGCTCACATTCAAGGAAATCTGGCACTTTATTAAAAAAAAACCTCAAAATTTTGACTGCCTGCTCTTGAGAAAACACAAAGCCATTGTTTCATGTTTTTTCCATTTTTCTAGTTGTTTATGGCAGGGGGATAAATTCAGTAGTCCTTGTTTTTCCATCAGGTCAGCAACATTGGTCAAAACACAGTGTATATAGAGCTGTTTCCTCTCTTATAGTAGCAGCTCTTTTCCTCCCAGAAGTAGCTCTGTTATTTCTACTCTAAATATCATTAACATTTCTAGATTTTCTGGCTTTTCTTTTTCTTTCTAGTACCTTGCCCAATACCTCCATCAGTGTAATAAAAAGTTGAATAGCTGCTCAGACAACATGGGTACCTTCAACTCAGCAGGTGGAAGCTGCTAGGAGTGAGGCTGGGGGTCAGCCTTGGGGAGAAACGATATTTATAATACTTCTTGTTGACTATCTGTCTCCGCCAGGAGGCGACTTGGCGACTTTAATTTCTGAGGCTAGGGACCATGCCAGTGTTCTGTATACTGGGTTCTTTGCTTATAAAAGGAATTCAACATGTGTTTTGAATGAATACATATGGTAGGATAAGTGAATTAGTTGTATGCATAAATGGAGTTCTGGCAGAAACCTTCGAGAACTGCATGTTAATGCTTTTTGAGGTTTTTGTCTTAGAAACACTATAACTCACAGACTAAAGCTTGCAATAATATTTCCTACACTAAAAACAATTCTAAGTTAATTGTTATTGGAGTTTGAGTTAATTTCTGATCTTATTACAATTATGCATTTCTTCATGAGAATAAGTTTTTTTGTTAATCACCTTTGGTAGAAGCATTAACATTTATTTGCTCACTGGGGAGACTATTTTATAAATATTCACAGATTTGAGACCCTAGTGACCTAAGAGGATGTCTAACTTATAATTATGGAGTAGCTTAGCCACAGGGAGAATCAGGCTGATTGTCTGACAATTTTCAGAATTGTGTACTTAAACTCTGGCTTTGGAGAAGGAAAATGAAATATATATAAGGAAAAGGAATGTTGCTATTTTGAGTAAGTAAATGAGTCTCGGCAAGAAAGATGAAAAATCGTTAGCATTGCAAAAATCTACTTAGCTTACAAACTTCCTGTAACATTTACAAGACCCTTGAGGATTTGTTGTTTGCTTGTTTGTCTTTTGTAGAGGGAGAGAGAAAACTCAGACTTTTGCAGTCTGTGTGGCAGGCAATTTGAATATGTTATGTATTACTACATGGTCTCTCAGATGATGATATAAGTAAAATTCATTTCCAATGCAGAACAATATTACAAATGCCCGGAACATTATAATCAAGCAACCACATTTGATTTTTTTTTTTTTAGGGTTAAGCAGGCACAGTGTAGTAGATAATGAATACCACAAGAAATTGATGTCTTTCTTAAAGAACGTACAATCTTATTTCCTCTCAGACATGAGATGGTTAGATGATAAGACCTCAAACTTATCAAATAGGTCCACATTTAAAGATGTTTAATAATTTGTGGCTATTTGCATTCAGTGCCTTTAATGGCAAGCCTGGGCTTTTTTTTTTTTTTTTTTTGAGTGATATTTGTCCCTCCACCCTTCTGCCTAACACTGGAGCTGGTCCTCTCTCTGTGCTACAGAAAGGCAGATTCATAAGGTAGGATTGCAACATGTTTGTGCTGGAAGGGACCTTAGAGATAATCTTGTCTCACTCCTTCTCTGAGAGGTGGGGACACTGAGGTGCACAATGCATGGCAGAGGTTGGACTGGGTTCTTACCTGAGTCAGGTTCTACCTGGGACTCATGCTCTGCTTGTCTCTCCCTTTCCTGCCACACCTCAGGTTGAACTTCTAACCAGACACCAAGATCTGTCCATTTTATAACCTACACTTGTATAAATTCCATCTTTCCATTTGTTTTGCTGGTGTCACTTGATAAAATTCTGTCATTTCTTACCTGGACTGAAGAAAGAGCTCCTGACTGGCCTCCTTTGTGAAAACCTTTTAGTAATTCCCGTTACCCACATAATTAAATTCAAGCTTCTTAGCATGATCTGTGAGGCCATGTGTGGTCTGGCCCCTGTTAACCTCCCCCAGGCTTTCACACTTTTGGAAGCAACAGTACTAGACTTGTGGTTTCCCAAGACCACCGTGATGTGTCTGGCCTCTGAGCCCAGCACATGCTCACAATCCCCCCTCATCTATGTAGCAATTCCCTATTCAGCCTGTGAAACTCTGGATAGGATGACTTCTCTGGGAAGCCATGAGACACACAAGCTCAGCATCTTTTTTCATCCTTTGTGAAGTTCTGTGCCTCTCACATGCTTACTATGACAACAATGATATTACCCAAGAGTATTTATTTGCTTTAGGTCTGTGTTTTTTCTAGTACATAATGCTGTTTTCCTTGTAGTGTAATGATTCTTGAGCATTTTTATGTTCTTTTCTTAAAATTTAGTGTCTTATGTGGTGGATATATGTCATTATATATCCACATAGCTAGTTAGGTGGCCTGAAAATAAGTCTGTAAGTGAAGAATTATTCTAACTATAGGCAGGGTTACTTGGTGACAAGGGCTCTAATCACAATAAACTATCATGATGACTAAAGACTGTAGTTGTATATTTTTACTTTGTGAGAGAAGTGATGATTATCAAAGATTAAGATAAGGAAAATTTCTAATTAGGTATTTGTGCTGGAGATGTGATATGTGAATATAAAAAAATTGATCGTCAAAATATATTTAGAAAATGTCCCTCTTTACCTTTGGAATTATAATTATAATATGAGTGTCATTTAATGGGAATGAGAGAGATATTCTTTTTGAATAGACTTGCCAGGAATATATTTAATTTATTACTGGTCATGGTACTTTGAGCAAACTAGCATGTAATTAAGTTCGATGGAGATAAAATAATAGATTTTTAATGTCAACCAATGAAAAAGCATGACCTGAATTATCATTAGACAGTTTTAGAGGCATATAAATATAAACTTAAAAAATATTCACTTCTGAATTTGAACTGACACTATACTTTGGAGCAGTTTAGTGTACCAAATAGCCCACAGCTTTAAAGAATCTGTTACATTTTCCAGTGAAATAACATAACTGAATATTTTTGAAATTTGAAGATATATATATCTCAGTTGCACTAGAATAATTATGTAGAAATTCTTTAATTATCAATTATACTTATAGATAATAGCACATGTAAAATAAGGACATATACTTGAAACACAGTGAGTGAAAATTTAAGTATTATCTTAAAGAGACAAAAGTTAAATGGGCTAACTGCATGGCTAAATTAGATGTATGACAAAAATAGACTGGACATGGTGGTTCATGTCTGTAATTCCAGTGCTTTGGGAGGCCCAGGAGGGAAAATTTCTTGAGCCCAGGAGTTCAAGACCAGCCTGGGCAACATAGGGAGACCCCATCTCTACAAAATTTTTTTAAAAATTAGCTATGTATGTTGGCATATGCCTGTACTCAAGATTTAGTGGGAGGATCACTTGAGGTTGAGGCTGCAGTAAGGCATGATCACACCACTGCACTCCATCCTGGATGACAAAATGAGACCCTGTCTCAAAACAAAAACAAAAACAAAAACAAAAACAAACAACAACAATGACACCAAAAAGTCCTAGCCAGAGCAATTAGGCAAGAGAAAGAAATAAAAGGCATCCAAATAGGAAAATAAGAAGTCAAGCTATCTCTTCTTGTGTACAACATGATTCTGTACTTAGAAAACCCTAATGACTGCCAAAAAGCTCCTGGAACTGATAAATGGCTTCAATAAAGTTTCAGGATATGAAATCAATGTACAAAGATCAGTGACATTTCTGTACACCAATTATATTCAAGCTGAGAGCCAAATCAAGAATGCAATCTCATTTATAATAGTCACACAAAAAATAAAATACTTAGGAAGACGTCTAACCAAGGAGGTGAAAGGTCTCCCTAAGAAGAACTACAAAACATGGCTAAAAGACATCATGAATGACAAAAACAAATGGAAAAATATTCCATGCTCATGGATTGGAAGATTCAATATTGTTTAAATGGCCATACTGCTCAAAGCAATCTACAGATTCAATGCTATTCATATAAAACTACCAATGTTATTTTTCACAGAACTAGCAAAAAACTATTCTAAAATTCACTTAGAGCCAAAAAAGAGCCTGAATAACCAAAGCAATCCAAAGCAAAATGAATGCAAATTCAGGAAATACAGAGAACACCACTGAGATACTCCTCAAGAAGAGCAACCCCAAGACACAAAATTGTCATATTCTTCAAGGTTGAAACAAAAGAAAAACTGTTAAGGACAGCCAGAGAGAAGGGTCAAGTTGCCTACAAAGGGAAGCCCACTAGACTAATAGTGGATCTCTCTGCAGAAACCTTACAAGTCAGAAGAGAGTGAGGGCCAATATTTGACATTCTTAAATAAAATAATTTTCAACCCAGAATTTCATATCCAGCCACACTAAGCTTCATTAGTGAAGAAGAAATAAAATACTTCTGAGACAAGCAAATGCTGAGGGATTTTGTCACTACCAGGCCTGCCTTACCAGAGCTCCTGCAGGAAGTACTAAATATGGAAAGGAAAAACTGGTATCGGCCACTGCAAAAACATACCAAAATATAAAGACCAATGACACTATGAAGAAACTGCATCAACTAATGTGAAAAATAACCAGCTAGAATCAGGATGACATGATCCAATTCACACATAACAATATTAACCTTGAATGAAAAAGGGCTAAATGCCCCAATTAAAAGACACAGACTGGCAAATTGGACAAAGAGTCAAGTCCTATCTGTGTGCTATATTCAGGAGACCCATCTCACATGCAAAGACACACATAGGCTCAAAATAAAGGAATAGAGGAATATTTACCAAGCAAATGAAAAGCAAAAAAGAGCAGGGGTTGCAATCCTAGTCTCTGATAAAACAAACCAACTTTAAACCAACAAAAATTTAAAAAGATAAAGAATGGCATTACATAATGGTAAAGGGCTCAATTCAACAAGAAGAGCTAACTATCCTAAATATATATGCACCTAATACAGGAGCACCCAGATTGATAAAACAAGTTCTTAGAGACTTACAAAGAGACTTAGACTCCCACACAATAATAGTGGGAGACTTTAACACTCCACTGTCAATATTGGACAAATCAACAAAACAGAAAATTAACAAGGATATTGAGGACTTGAGCTCAGCTCTGGACCAAGCAGACCTAATGGACATATACAGAACTTTCCACCCAAAATTAATAGAATATTCATTCTTCTCAGCACCACATCACACTTATTCTAAAATTGACCACATAATTGGAAGTAAAACACTCCTCAGCAAATGCAAAAAATGGAAATCATAACAAACATTCTCTCACACTACAGTGCAATCAAATTAGAACTCAGGACACAGGAAGGGGAACATCACACTCCAG
Source organism: Pongo abelii (assembly GCF_028885655.2). Lineage (NCBI taxonomy): Eukaryota > Metazoa > Chordata > Mammalia > Primates > Hominidae > Pongo > Pongo abelii. The sequence continues at coordinate 87,608,958 of NC_071990.2, read as the reverse complement.
GGACTGTTGTGGGGGGGGAGGGGGGAGGGATAGCATTAGGAGATATACCTAATGCTAAATGATCAGTTAATGGGTGCAGCACACCAACATGGCACATGTATACATATGTAACAAACCTGCACATTGTGCACATGTACCCTAAAACTTAAACTATAATAATAATAATAATAATAATAAAGAAACTCACTCAAAGCTGCACATCTACTTGGAAACTGAACAACCTGCTCCTGAAAGACTACTGGCTAAATAACAAAATTAAGGCAGAAATAAATAAGTTCTTTGAAACCATTGAGAACAAAGACACAACATATTGGAATCTCTGGGACGCAGCTAAAGCAGTGTTAAGAGGGAAATTTATAGCACTAAATGCCCACATTGGAAAGCAGGAATGATCTAAAATTGACTCCCTAACATCAAAAGTAAAAGAACTCGAGAAGCAAGAGCAAACAAATTCAAAAGCTAGCAGAAGACAAGAAATAACTAAGATCAGAGCAGAACTGAAGGAGAGACACACGAAAAACCCTTCAAAAAAGCAATAAATCCAGGAGCTGATTTTTCAAAAAGATTAACAAAATAGATAGACTGCTAGCCAGACTAATAAAGAAGAAAAGAGAGAAGAATCAAATAGATACAATAAAAAATGATAAAGGGGATTCACCACTGATCTCATAGAAATAAAACTACCATCATAGAATACTATACACACTTCTACACAAATAAACTAGAAAAGCTAGAACAAATGGATAAATTCCTGGACACATACACCTTACCAAGACTAAACCAGGAAGAAGTTGAATCCCTGAATGGACCAATAACAAGTTCTGAAATTGATGCAATAATTAAAAGCCTACCAACCAAAAAAAGCCCAGGACCAGACAAATTCACAGCTGAATTCTACTAGATGTACAAAGAGGAGCTGGTACCATTCTTTCTGAAACTATTCCAAACAATAGAAAAAGACGGACTCCTCCCTAACTCATTTTATGAGGCCAGCATCATCCTGACACCCAAACCTGGCAGAGACACAACAAAAAACAAAATTTCAGTTCAATATCCCTGATGAACATTGATGTGAAAATCCTCAATAAAATACTGGCAAACCCAATCCAGTAGCACATCAAAAGATGATCCACCATGATCAAGTTGACTTCATCCCTGGGATGTAAGACTGGTTCAACATTTGCAAATCAATAAATGTAATCCATCACATAAACAGAACCAATGACAAAAACCACATGATTATCTCAATAGATGCAGAAAAATTCTTTGATAAAATTCAACACCCCTTCACCCTAAAAACACTCAACAAACTAGGTACTGATAGAACATATCTCAAAATAATAAGAGCTATTTATGACAAACCCATAGCCAATATCATACTGAATGGGCAAATGCTGGAAGCATTCCCTTTGAAAACCATCACAAAACAAGGATGCCCTTTCTCACCACTCTTATTCAATATAGTATTGGAAGTGCAGCAAGGGCAATCTGGCAAGAGAAAGAAGTAAAGGGTATTCAAATAGGAAGAGAGGCAGTCAAATTGTCTGTGTTTGCAGATGACATGATTGTACATTTAGAAAACTCCAGTGTCTCAACCCCAAAACTTCTTAAGCTGATAAGCAACTTCAGCAAAGTCTCAGGATACAAAATCAATGTGCAAAAATCACAAGCATTCCTATATACCAATAATAGAAAAAAAGAGAGCCAAATCATGAATGAACTACCACTCACAATTGCTACAAAGAAAATAAAATACCCAGGAATCCAACTTACAAGGGATGTGCAGAACCTCTTCAAGGAGAACTACAAACCACTGCTCAAGGAAATAAGAGAGGACACAAACAAATGGAAAAATATTCCATGCTCATGGATAGGAAGAATCAGTATCATGAAAATGGCCATACTGCCCAAGTAGTTTATAGATTCAATGCTATTCCCATCAAGCTACCATTGACTTTCTTCACAGAGCTAGAAAAAAGTACTTTGAATTTCATATGGAACCAAAAAAGAGTTCCTATAGCCAAGACAATCCTAAGCAAAAAGAGCAAACCCAGAGACATCATAGTACTTGACTTCAAACTATACTACAAGACTACAGTAACCCAAACAGCATGGTACTGGTACCAAAACAGATATATAGATGAATGGAACAGAACAGAGGCCTCAGAAATAAACCCTCACATCTACAACAATCTGATCTTTGACAAACCTGACAAAAACAAGCAATGGGGAAAGGATTCCCTATTTAATAAAAGGTGTTGGGAAAACTGGCTAGCCATATGCAGAAAATGGAAACTGGACCCCTTCCTTACTCCTTATACAAAAATTAACTCAAGATGGATTAAATACTTAAACATAAAACCTAAAACCATAAAAACACTAGAAGAAAACCTAGGCAGTACCAGTCAGGACCTAGGCATGGGCAAAGACTTCATGACTAAAACACCAAAACTAATTGCAAAAAAACCCCAAAATTGACAAATGGGATCTAATTAAACTAAAGAGCTTCTGCACAGCAAAATAAACTATCATCAGAGTGAAGACAACCTAGAAAATGGGAGAAAATTTTTGCAATCTATTCATCTGACAAAAGTCTAATATCCAGAATCTACAAGGAACTTAACAAATTTATAAGAAAAAAAAAACAACCCCATGAAAAAGTGGGCAAAGGATATGAACAGACACTTCTCAAAAGAAGACATTTATGTGGCCAACAAACATTTGAAAAAAAGCTCATTATCACTTGTCATTAGAGAAATACAAATCAAAACCACAATGAGATACCATTTCATGCCAGTTAGAATGGAGATCATTAAAAAGTCAGGAAACAACAGATGTTGGAGAGAATGTGGAGAAATAGGAATGCTTTTGCACTGTTGGTGGGAATATAAATTATTTCAACCATTGTGGAAGACAGTGTGGTGATTCCTCAAGGATCTAGAACCAGAAATACCATTTGACCCAGTAATCCCATTACTGGGATATACCCAAAGGATTATAAATCATTCTTCTATAAAGACACATGCACACATATGTTTATTGCAGGACTATTCACAATAGCAAAGACTTGAAACCAACCCAAATGCCCATCAACAACAGATTGGATACAGAAAATGTGGCACATATACAACATGGAATACTATGCAGCCATAAAAAAGATGAGTTCATGTCCTTTGCAGAGACATGGATAAAGCTGGAAGCCATCATTCTCAGCAATCTAACACAGAAACAGAAAAGCAAACACTGCATGTTCTCACTTATAAGTGGGAGCTGACCCATGGAATACATGAACACAGGGAGGGAAACATCACATGCCAGGGCCTGTTGGGGTATGGGGGGCAAGGGGAGGGAGAGCATTACAATAAATACCTAATGCATGCAGGGCTTAAAACCTAGATGATGGGTCGATGGGTGCAGCAAACCACCATGGCACATGTATACCTATGTAACAAATGTTCATATTCTGCACATGTATCCCAGCACTTAAAGTATAATAAAAAAAGAATTTATTATTTCCATGTTATCTAATTTGTTGGCATATAATTTTTCATAGTAGGCTCTTATAATCTTTTGTATTTCTGTGGTATCCATTGTAATGTCTCTGTTTTCATTTGTGACTTTATTTGAGTCTTCTCTCTTTTTTCTTGGTCTAGCTAAAGGTTTGTTGATTTTGCTTTTCTTTTCAAAAATCGAACTTTCAGTTTTGTTGATCTTTTGTATTGATTTCTTGTCTCTATATTAGTTATTTCTGCTCTGACTATTACTGTTTTCTTCTTTCTGTTAACTCTGGGCTTAGTTTGTCCTTCTTTTCCTAGCTCCTTGAGGAGTAACATCAAGTTGTTTATTTTAGATCTTTTTTTCTTTTTCATGTAGGCATTTATTTATAAGCTTTTCTCTTAGAACTGCTTTTGCTATATCCCATAAGTTTTGGTATATTGGGTTTCCATTTTTGCTTTTCTCAGGATAGTTTTGATTTCCCTTTCAATTTCTTCATTGGATCATTGATTTTGCAGGAGCATGTTGTTTAATTTCCTATATTTGTGAATTTTCTGAAGTTTCTCCTATTATTGATTCCTAGTTTTATACCATTGTAATCTGAAAAGATACTTGATATGATTTCAATCTTCTTAAATTTGCTAAGGATCATTTTGTATTCTAACATGTGATCTACTCTGGAGAATTCCTTGTTCACTGAGGAGAATGTATGTTCTCTTGTTGTTAGATGGAATGTTCTATGTGTGTCTGTTAGGTTCATTTGGTACAAAGTGTTGTTCAAGTCCAATGTGTTGCTGTTAATTTTCTGCCTGGATGATTTGTCCATTGTTGAAAGTAAGGTATTAAATTCCCATACAAATATTGTATTGCAATCTATCTCTCCCTTTAGCTTCTTTAATATTTGTTTTATACATTTAGGTGTTCTGATATTGGCTGCATATATATTTATAATTGTTGTATGCTTTTGAGGAATTGACCCCTTTATCATTATATAATGTCTTTCTTTATCTCTTTTTACAGTTTTTGACTTAAGGTCTATGTTTTAATTTTTTTTCACTTTTATTTTAGATTTGGGGGTACATGTGAATGTTTGTTACATAGGTAAACACATGTCATGGGGGTTTGTTGTGCGTATTATTTCATCATCCAGGCATTAATCCCAGTACCCAATGATTGTCCTTTCTGCTCCTCTCCCTCCTGCCAACCTTTCCCAGCAAGTAGACCCTTGTGTCTGTTATTTCCTTCTTTGTGTTCATAAATTCTTATCACTTAACCCCACTTATAAGAAGAACATGCAGTATTTGGTTTTCTGTTCCTGCATTAGTTTGCTAGGAATAATAGCCTCCAGCTCCATCTATGTTCCCACAAAAGATATGATCTTATTCTTTTTTAATGGCTGCATAGTATTCCATGGTTTATGTGTATCATATTTTCTTTATCCAGTCTGTCATTGATGGAGATTTATGTTGATTTCATGTCTTTGCTATTGTCAATAGTGCTGCAATGAACATTTGTGTGCATATGCCTTTATGGTATAGTAATTTATATTCCTCTGGGTATATACCCAGTAATGGGATTGCTGGGTCCAATGGTAGTTCTGCTTTTAGCTTTTTGAAGAGCTACTTTCCACAATGGTTGAACTAATTTACACTCTGACCAAGAGTGTATATGTATTTCCTTTTCTCCACAACCTTGCCACATCTGTTTTTTTTTTTGACTTTTTAATAATGGCCATTCTGACTGGTGTGAGATGGTATCTTATTGTGGTTTTGATTTGCATTTCTCTAATGATTAGTGATATTAAGCTTTTTTCATATGTTTGTTGGCTGCATGTATGCATTTTTTTGAGAATTGTCTGTTCATGTCCTTTGCTCACTTTTTAATGGAGTTATTTGTTTTTTCATGTTTAAATTTCTTTAAGTTTCTTACAAATGCTGGATATCAGATCTTTGTGAGATGCATAGTTTGCTAATATTTTTTCCCATTCTGTAGGTTGTCTATTGACCCTGTTGATAGTTTCTTTTGCTGTGCAGAAGCTCTTAAATCTAATTAGATTCCATTTGTCAATATTTGCTTTTGTTATGATTGCTTTTGGTGTCTCTGTCATGAAATTTTTGCCCATTCCTATATCCAGAATAATATTGCCTAAGTTATCTTCCAGGATTTTCATAGTTTTGGGTTTTAAATTTAAGACTTTAATCCATCCTGAGTTAATTTTTGTATATGGTGTAAGGAAGGGGTCCAGCTTCAATCTTCTGCATATGGCTATCCAGTTATCCCAACACCATTTATTGAATAGTGAGTCTATCCATTACTTGTTTTTGTCAGGTTTGTCAAAGATCAGATGATTGTAGATGTACAGTCTTATTTCTGGGTTCTCTATTCTCTTCCATTGGTCTATGTGCTTGTTTTTGTATCAGAACCATGCTGTTTTGATTACTGTAGCCTTGTAGTATAGTTTGAGGTTGGGTAACATGATGCTTCCAGCTTTGTTCTTTTTGCCTTGTATTGCCTTGCCTATTCAGGCTCTTTTTTTTTTTTTGGTTTCATATAAATTTTAAAATAGTTTTTTCTAGTTCTGTGAAGAATGTCATTGGTAGTTTGATAGAAACAGCATTGAATTTGTAAATTGCTTTGGGTAATATAGCCATTTTAATTATATTGTTTCTTGCTATTCATGAGTATGGGGAGTGTTTCCATTTGTTTGTGTCTTTCTAATTTTTTTGAGGAGTGTTTTGTAATTCTCATTGCAGAGCTCTTTCACCTCGATGGTTAGCTGTATTTCTAGGTATTTTATTTTTTTGTGGCAATTGTGAATAAAATTGCCTTTCTGATTTGGCTCTAGGTTTGGCTGCTGTTGGTGTATAGGAATGCTAATGATTTTTGTACATTGATTTTGTATCCTGCAACTTTGCTGAAGTGTTTCTCAGCTGGAGGAGCTTTTGGGCTGAGACTATGGGGTTTTCTAGAAATAAAATCATGTCATCTGCAAACAGAGATAGTTTAACTTTCTCTCTTCCTATTTAGATGCACTTTATTTCTTTCTCTTGCCTGACTGCCCTGGCTGGGACTTCTGATGCTATGTTGAATAGGAATGATGAGATAGTGCATCCTTGTCTTGTGCTGGTTTTTAATGGATATGCTTCCAGCTTTTACCCATTCAGTAAAATGTTGGCTGTGGTTTGTCAGAGATAGCTCTCATCATTTTGAAGTATGTTCCTTCAATACCTAGTTTATTGAGAATTTTTAACATGAAGGGATGTTGAATTTTATTAAAAGCCTTTTCTGCATTTATTGAGATAATCACGTGGTTTTTGTCTTTAGTTCTGTTTATGTGATGAATCACATTTATTAATTTTTGTATGCTGAACCAACCTTGCATCCTGAGGATGAAGGCTACTTGATCATGGTGGATTAGCTTTTTGATGTGTTAGTGATTTTGGTTTGTAAGTATTTTGTTGATGATTTTTGCATGGATGTTCATCACAGATATTGGCCTGAAGTTTTCTTTTTTCATTGTGTCTCTGTCAAGTTTTGGTATCAAGGTGATCTTGGCTTCATTGAATGAGTTGGGGAGGAGTCCCTCCTCAAATTTTTTGAATAGTTTTAGTAGGAATGGTACCAGCTGTTCTTTGTACATCTGGTAGAATTTGTCTGTGAATTCACCAGTTTCCAGACTTTTTTTGGTTGATAGGTTACTTACTACTAATTCACTTTTGGAGCTCATTATTGGTCTGTTAAGGGATTCAATTTCTTCCTGGCTCAGTCTTGGGAGGTTGTATATGTCCACAAGTTTACTCATCTCTTCTTGGTTTTCTAGTTTGTGTGCATTGAGGGGTTTGTAGTAACTTCTGATGGTTGTTTTTTATTTCTGTGACGTCAGTAGTAATATTCTCTTCATCATTTCTAATTGTTTTTATTTGAGTCTTTTCTCTTTTATTCATTATTAGTCTAGCTAGTGGCCTATTTTATTAATTTTTTTCAGAAAACCAACTCATAGTTCCTTGATCTTTTGAATAGTTTTTCATGTCTTGATTTCCTTCAGTTCAGCTCTGATTTTTTGTTATTTCTTGTCTTCTGCTTGCTTTGGGTTGATTTGTCCTTGCTTCTCTAATTCCTTCAGGTGTGAAGTTAGGTTGTTAATTTGAGATCTTTCTAACTTTTTGATGTAGGGATTTAGTGCTATGAATTTACCTCTTAACATTGCCTTAGGTGTGTCCCAGAGATTCTGTTATGGATCTTTGTTTTCATTATTTTCAAATAACTTCTTTATTTCTGCCTTAATTTCATGATGTACCCAAAAGTCATTATGGAGCATATTTAATTTCCATGTCATTGCATGGTTTTGCATGATTTTCCTAGTCTTGACTTCTGTTTTTATTGATCTGTGGTCCAAGAGTGTGTTCATAAGATTTTGGTTCTTTTACATAAGTTGAGGATTGTTTTAGGTCCAATTATGTGGTTGATTTTAGATTATGTGCCCTGTGACAATGAGCAGAATGTATAGTTTGTTGTTTTTCTGTGGAGAATTCTGTAAAGGTCCATCAGGTCCATGTCCAGTGATGAGTTTAGGTCTTGAATATCTTTGTTAATTTTCTGCCTTGAAGATCTGTCTGATACTATCAGTGGCACTTTGAAGTCTCCCACCATTATTGTGTGGGAGTCTATATCTCTTTGTAGGTCTCTAAGAACTTGCTTTATGAATCTGGGTGCTTCTGTGTTGGGTGCATATGTATTTAGGATAGTTAGGTCTTCTGTTGAATTGAACCCTTTACCATTATGTAATGCCCTACTTTGTCTTTTTTTTTCTTTGTTGGTTTGAAATCTGTTTTGTCTGAAATTAGGATTGCAAACCCTGCTTTTTTCTGTTTTCTATTTGCTTGGTAGATTTTCCTCCATCTCTTTATTTTGAGCCTAGGATTGTCATTACTTGTGAGATGTGTCTCTTGAAGACAGCATATCACTGGGTCTTGCATTTTTTTCATTCCCCTTTCCACTCTGTGCCTTTTAAGTGAGGCATTTAGCCCATTTACATTCAATATTAATATTGATATGTGTGGATTTGATTCTGTCATTGTGCTGTTAGCTGGTTATTATGTTAGCTTGTTTTTGTAATTGCTTCACAATGACACTGGTCTGTGTGTTTAAGTGTGTTTTTGTATTAGAAGGTAGCAGTCTTTCCTTTCTGCATTTAATGCTCCTTTCAAGAGCTCTTGTAAGGCAGGTCTGGTGGTAATGAATTCCCTCAACATTTGCTAATCTGAAAAGGGTTGTATTTCTTCACTTAGGAAGCTTAGTTTGGCCAAATATGAAATTCTTGATTGAAGATTTTTTTCCCTATGATGGTTGAATAGAGGTCTCCAATCTCTTTTGGCTTTTAGGGTATCACCTGAGAGGTTTGCTGTTAGCCTAGTGGGGTTCCCTTTGTAGGTAACCTGCCCTTTCTCTCTAGCTGCATTTAGCATTTTTTTTGTCATTTTGATGGTAGAAAATTTGATGATTATATGTCTTTGGGATGGTCTTTTTGTGTAGAATCTTGTAGGAATTCTCTGTATTTCCTGAATTTGATCATTAGCTTCTCTAGCAAGGTTGAGGAAGTTTTCATGGATTATATCCTGAAATATGTTTTCCAAGTTGTTTGCTTTTCCCCTTAGGAAAAGCATCAGGGATGCCAATGATTCATAGATTAGACCTCATCACAAATTCCCATACTTTGCGGAGGTTTTGTTTTTTCCTTTTTATTCTTTTTTATTTTTGTCTGACTGTCTTAGAGAACCAGTCTTCAAGTTCTGAGATTTTTTTTCCTCAGCTTGGTTTATTCTGCTGTTAATACTTGTGATTGCATTGTGAAACTCTTGTATTGTGTTATTCAGCTCTGTCAGACCCATTAGGTTCTTTTTTGTAGTGGCTGTTTTGTCCTTCAGCTCCCACTTTATTGTAATTCCTATTTTCCTTGGATTCGGTTTTGCCATTCTCTGAATCTTGATAATGTTTGTTTCTATCCATTGGTTCTGAATTCTATCTCTGTCATCCCAGCCAGTTTGGCCTGGTTGAGAGCCCTTGTTGGAGAACTGGTGTGGTTGTTTGGAGGACATCAGACACTCTGGCCATTACAGTTACCAGAGTTCTTGTGTTGATTCTTCCTCATCTCTGCATGTGGCTGTTCCTTTAACTGCAGTGTAGATTGAAAACAGTCAATAGACTTATTTTCTGGATGTTTTCACCAGGCTAAGGCTTTGTGCAGAGTTTTTCTTTGAAGCTGCCTTCTTGTCTCTGGTTTCAGAGGGGGTACATTAGGGAGGTATTTTTCATTTTGAAGCATTAGACTGTGATCCAGCAGGTGGTACGTAGGCTTATTTGTCAGTTGGTAGACTTTTGTTCGGTCGTGTTGCTCCCCTATGTTTCCTCACAGTTACAGCCATGTTCCTGCTCAATACTCTGAAAGTGTGGGATCTTCTCCCCTTGAGTGCTGGCTGTAGATCATGATTTGGCACTCCTGGGCTGTCCACTGCAGCTCTGGGGCAATCTCAGTGTTTGTTTCCCCCCATCTTGGAGGCAGCCGAGGAAGGGATCTTAGTACTAGTTGTGGCTGAGGGTCATTTGCTTGTCTCCTGGGGCCTCTATCCCAGAGAGATGCAGGTCAGCATTTGCCCAGTGCAATCAGCCCAGGATGCAGGGTCTATGCTGTGGGCCCAAGCCAGAGGTTCCCTGTCTTGTGATGAGCAGTGGGGGGTGTGTGAGACCCATGGGAGATGGACTAGCCTCCTCTTCTTGTGTTGACTGCAGCTTGTTGGAGGTGTGGATAAAACACTTAGGGTCTTTGTTCCATTGTTAGTCTGAGGGTGGCAAGGCAGGGGGAGTGGCAGAGAGGCTTTCAGTTGCCCTTAGAGTTGCTACTGGCTCAATAGCTCTGGTGGGGGGTGGCTGGAGGCCCAGGCCTGGAGGACCTGCCTGGTGAGAAAATACAGGAATGGACACCCATGTAACAGTCTTGCCACTTTTCCATAGGGCTGCTGCAGTATGCTTGGGATACACTCTGGTCCCTAGTTGCCTCAGATATTCCGGTACCTAGAGGTTTCGCCAATGAATGCTGCAAAACAGCAAAGGTGGCAGCCTATTCCTCCATCTGGATGCTTTGTCCTAGGTAGGTATGGGCCTGTTGCCAGCCCAAAGGCACCCTAGGATGTGGCTGGAGACCCCAGTTGGGAAGCCCTACCCAATAAGGAGGAATAGGATTGGAGACTTGCTTAAAAAAGCACTCTTGCCATGTTTCAGTAGAGAAGCTGTGTTGTGTTAGGGGTCTGCTTCAGTCCCCAGTCACCTCAGACACCCTGAAGCCCAAAAGATGGAATGGCTGTCACTCAAACAGCAAAGATGGTGACCCACCCCTCCCTCTGGGAGCTCTGTTTGAGGGAAATTACAAATCTCTCTTGGCCAGAGAACACCAACAGGGGTGGCTGAAAGCCCACTTGGGAGTTCCCACACAGTGAGGAGGAATGGGATTGGGAACCTGCTTAAGGAAGCAGTCTGGCCATGTTTTGGTAGAGCAGCTGTGCTGTACTGTGGGATCCCTTCCACCCGTAGTCAGCTCAGACTCTACAAAGCCCTAAAGCCTATTTTGTCTCACATAAGTACAGTTGGCCCTCTGTAGGCATGGGTTTTGCATTATAGATTTTACTAATTGCAAATAAAAAATATTTAAAAATACAATAAAAATAATACAAGAATAAAACATAAAAATAAAAAACCAACACAGTATAAAAGTTATCTATGTAGCATTTACATTACATTGGATATTATGTATAATCTAGAAATGATTTAAAGTATACAGAAGGATGCACCTAGGTTATATGCAAATGCTATGCCATTTTATATAAGGGACTTGAGCATTTGTGAATTTTGGCATTCATAGGGTTCCTGGAACCAACCCCTTGCAGATATAAAGGATGATTATATAGCTACCTCTGCTCTCTTTTTGTTTCTATTTGGGTGAAATATCTTTTTCCATCTTTTACTGTTAGTCTATGTGTGTCCTTAAAAGTGAGGCCAGTTTCTTATAGACAGCCTATAATTGGGCCTTGTTTTTTTTTTTTTTTGGTCTATTAATATATAGTCATGTTATGTCTTTTTATTGGAGAATTTAATCCATTTACATTCAAGGTAATTATTGATAGCAGATAATTTAATAATGCCACTTTGTTAATTGTTGTCTGAGTGTTTTGTTAATCATTAGTTCTTGTCTTTCTCTCTTGCTCTTTTCCTTTGTGGTTTGATGGTTTTCTGTAGCGATATGTTTTGAATTCCTTCTATTTGTGCTTTGTGCTCCTACTGCAGATGTTTGCTTTGTTATCCTGAGGCTAACGTAGAACAACTTATAGCAGGCTATTTCAAGCTGATAACAACTTTACTTTGATTACATGCAACTTTACACTTTTACTCTCTATGCATTCCCATTTTATGTTTTCGATGCCAATATTTACAACAGTTTTGTAAAGTGTACACCTTGACAATTTGTTTTAACTATAGTTATTATCAACAGCTTTTATTTTAACCCCCATTCTAGGAATAAAATTGCTTTACACACCATCATTAGTGTCCTAGACTATTATGAATATTACTCTGTTTTACTTATACCATTGACTTTTGTGCTTTTGTATGTTTTATGATGTTAATTAGCAGCCTTTTTTGTTTCAGCTTAAGGAACTCCCTTTACCAATTTATGTCAGGCAGGTCTAGTGGTGATGAACTCCCTTAGATTTTGTTTAGGAAAATTTTTATTTCTTCCTGATTTCTGAAAGACAGATTTCCTGGGTATTATTGGTGGGTAGTGTTTTTACCTCTGCCATTTTGACTATGTCATCCCACTCTTTCTTGGCCTGAGGGTTTTTTGCTGAGAATTCTGCTGATAGTCATATTGGGACTCCTTTTTATGTGATATGTTTCTTATCTTTTGCTGCTCTCAACATTTTGTCTTTGTCTTTGATTTTTGATTACTTTGATTATTATGTGTCTTGCTGAATTTCTCTTTGGGTTGAATTACTTCAACACCTCCAGTATGTGGATGTTGACACCTTTTTCCAGATTAGGGAAGTTTTCAGCCATTATTTTTAAAAATATGATTTCTGGTTCCCTTTCCCTATTTTTCTTCTGCAACTCCTGCTATGCAAAGGTTTGGTCTCTTAATGGAGTTCCATAATTCCCATAGGATTTCTTCATTCTTTTGTCTTTTATTCCCCTCTGACTGGATAATTTTAAATGTTCTGTCTTTGAGCTCACTAATTCTTTCCTCTGCTTGATTGAGTCTTCTGTTGATGCATTTTTACTGCATTTTTATAAGTTCAGTCATTGCATAAGATTACCTCATTTTATTGCATTTTGCTTTTTTTTCAGATATTGCATTTTTAACAGATTAAAGGTTTGTGGTACCCTGCATTGGGCAAATTTATTGCTGCTATTTTTTTCAATGGCATTTGCTCATTTTATGTCTCTGTGTCACAATTTGGTAATTCTTGCAATATTTCAATTTATTATTATTATTATATCTGTTATGGTGACCTGTGGTCAGTTATTTTTGATGTCGCTATCATAATTGTTTGGGGAGCCACAAACTACACCCATATAAGGCAGTAAATGTTATCAATAAATATTGTGTGTGTTCTAACTGCTCCACCAACTGGCCATTCCCTCATCTCTCTCTCTTTCCTGAAGTTTTCCTTTTTGCTGAGACACAACAATATTGAAATTAGGCCAATTAATAACCCGACAATGACTTCTAAGTGTTCAAGTGAAAGGAAGAGTCACACATCTCTCACCAAAAATCAAAAGCTAAAAATGGTTAAGCTTAGTGAGGAAGATATTTCAAAAGCTCAGATAGGCTGAAAGCTAGATTCCTTTTGCCAAATTTGTGAATGCAAAAGGAAAGTTATAGAAGGAAATTAAAAGTGTTACTCCAGTGAACACATGAATAACAAAGTGAAACAGCCATATAGCTGCTATGGAAAAAATTTTACTGGTTTTGAGAGAAGATCAAGTCAGCCACAACATTCCTTTAAGCCAAAGCCTTGCCAGAACAAGGCCTTCATTTTCTTCAATTCTGTGAAGGCTGAGAGAGGTAAGGAAGCTGCAGAAAAATGTTGGAAGCTAGCAAAACTTGGTTCATGAGGTTGAAGGAAAGAAGCAATCTTCATAGCATAAAAGTGCAAGGTGAAGCAGCAAATGCTGATGTAGAAGCTGCAGCAAGTTACCTAGATTTAGCAAAGATCATTGATGAAGACGGCCACATTAAACAAGAGATTTTCAATGAAGACAGAACAGCTTTATGTTGGAAGAAGATGCCATGTAGAGCTTTCACAGCTAGAGAGAAGTCAAAGTCTAGCTTCAAAATTTCAAAGGACAGACTGACTACCTCCTTAGGAGTGAATGCAATTGGTCAGTTAAAGTTTAAGCCAATGCTCATTTACCATTTTGAGAATCATACGGCTCTTAATTATGCTAAATGGACTCTGCCTGGTCTCTATCAATAGAAACACAAAGTCTGGATGGTAGCACATCTGTTTACAGTATGATTTACTGAATATTTATAACTCACCATTGAGACCCATTGCTCAGAAAACACGATTTCTTTAAAAATACTTCTACTCATAGACCGTGCACCCAGTCTCCTGAGAGTGCTGATGAAGATGTACAAGGAAATTAGTGTTTTCATGCTTGCTAGCACAACATCCATTCTGCAGTCAATAGATCAAGGAGTAATTTCAACTTTCAAGTCCTGTTATTTAAGAAATACATTTCATAAGGCTATAGCTGCCAAAAATAGTAATTTCTCTGAGATATATGGGCAAAGTAAATTAAAAACCTTCTGGAAAGGATTCACCATTCTGGATGCCATTAAGAATATTTGTGTTTCATGAAAGGAGTTCCAAATACCAACATTAACAGAAGTTTGAAAGAAGTTTATTTCAACTCTCATGGATGACTTTGAGGGGTCCAACACTTCAGTGGAAAAAATAATTGCCGATGTGGTAGAAATAGCAAGAACCAGAAATGTAAGTACAGCCTGAAGATGTGACTGAATTACTGTGCCTCATGATAAAATTGTGGTGGTCTATAACTGAACCCACAGTATCTCTAAGTCATGCCTGTAATCTTTATGTCTAGAATTTCTATTTTTGAAATTGTGTCTATTTCTTTGTCAAACTTCTCACTTTGTTCATGTATTGTTTTCCAAATTTTATTTAATTTTTAATGTGTATTCTTTTAGTTCACTGAACATCTTTAAGATGATTATTCTGAATTCTTTTCAGTCATTTGATAGATCTGTATTTCTTTAGGGTTCATTATTGGAGCTTTATTAGTTTATTTTGAGAGTGTTATGATTTCCTGATTCTTTGTAATTTTTGTGTCCTTGCATTGTTGTCTGTATATTTGAGGAGACAACCTCCTCTGCTGGCCTTTACAGGTATTCTTTGGCAGGGATAGACCTTCACTGTTTAGTCTAACTGTGATTCTGAAAGGGCCAGCTGGTAATGACCCTAGGCAGGCAGAGCTTTTTGTGGGCTCTCTAGTTGGCCGGGCTGCTGCCTTAATTCTGTTTTTAGCTGGGGCTGCTGGCTAGGTTCCACTGCCCAGCAATATCAGTGGTTGGGCACTGGTATAAGGAGGGGCTGCTGGCTAGGGACTGCAAAGCTTCTGGTCAGGCTGATAATAAGATGTATTCCCTGGCTGGATAATTCTGCTATTTGGGATCTGCAGTTGGACAGGGCTCCAGGCTGGGCACTGAGGTTAGGTATAGTTACTGCTTGGGACGGACAGAGCCAGAGGCCATGCTCTTTGAAATGCATGATTGAGGATTCCCTCCTTGTCCCAGTGGAGCTGTGTGACAAGCTTTTGGCTGAGTTGAGTGGCTGTTTGACTTCCTGGATCAAGTAGGTCTGGCCCCTGTGCTTCTCCAAAATGTGCTGAGGTAGGAGTTTCCATGCCTTGGCAGGATGGTTGAGTGGGCTTTTGGGCTGAGTGGAACTGCTGCTTGACTTCTCCAGTCATTCAGGCCTAGCTCCTATGCTTATCTGCAATGGGTGGAGTTGGGGGTCTCCCTGCCTCGGTGGGGTCACTGGGGTGGGCTCTGAGACTGGGCATGAAGACTAACCCTCTGGGGACTCAAGCTACGTTGAACTTCCTACTGTGCTTCTGAAGACCATGAGGTCAGCTTCATGTTGATTTGTATCTTCCATCCGGTTCCATGGCTGGCAGAAATGCAGAGGTACCACCAAGATCTGTATGCTGGTCACTGTGACCTCTGCTTCCTTCCTTTGTTTTTACCTGATCCTGGGCAGTCTAGCTGTGCTATTACCTACCCACAGTGTTCCTCATGAAGTGAGACTGGAGTAGCTTTCCTGCGAATTATATGAGATTGTTAGGGAAGCTGGATAACTGTCTCCAGTTCTTTTTTCCCCCAGTAGAAACTTTGGGTCAAGGAATTCCTCTCCATCTGGCATTGTGCCAACTTGGGGGAGGGAGGGGAGCAGTGCAGTCAAAGTGAGACTGTTCTTCTTATCCTTTTAATTCAGTTTTCATTCAGTTCTGGGGACTATGTGAGTTGTATCTAAGTAGTAGGATTTTTGAAAAGATGTTCTGGTTTGTGGATAGTTGCTAGTGGATCCTTCTGTTGGCTGGGCAGTGAAAGTAGAGCCATAGACTTCCTATTCTACCATCTTGCTGTTGCCACCTTTAGAAAGTCTTCCAAATTCTTCATGTGTAAAACAACAACAACAACAAATCTTCCTTGATTCTGCCATTTGCAATAACATAGATGAAGTTGGAAGACATTATGCTAAGTGAAACAAGCCAGACACAGAGAGACAAATACTACATGATCTCACTTATATGTGGGGTCTAAAAAACCTCACTTCTACTCTCCATAGAAGCAGAAAGTATGATGGTGATTACTGAAGGTGGGGAGGTGGGGGAAATGGAGAGATACTTGTCAAAAGGCACAAGGATGTAATTAATGTAGGATGAATACATCTAGAAATCAAATAGGCAGCATGATGACTATAGTTAATAATACTGTATTGCATACTAGAAATTTGCAAATAGAGTAGATTTTAGGTGTTCTTATCACACACACTAAAAATGGTTAACTATGTGAGGAGATGAATATGTTAATTTGCTTGACTGTAGTATTGTTAATCAGTTCATTATATATATAGAAAACCTCTCCTTGAGCCCTGTATCCCTCCCTAACTAATGCAGTTCTCTTTGCCTCTTCATATCCAAATTTTTCCTCTTTCGCCTCTCATTGCTTCTCAACCCATTGCACCCTCTCTTAAGTTACCAAGGCAGGGAAAAACCTCTCACTAACACATACTCTTCCATTTGCAACAGCATGAACCTGGGCATGCTTCCAGTCCACATATCCTTGTCCTTTTTAACTTTCCACTCGTCAACATTTTATACAGTGATTACTCTCTTTTTGAAGACTTTGCTTCCCTTGCTGTTTGTGACCCACCCTGCTCTAGTTTTCTGTTGACCCTCTAGTGATCCCACTGTCTCCTTTGCAAGGCATCTTTCTGAACATCCCTGTGATGTTGTTTTTCCTCAGTTAGCCCTCCTTTTTACCCCACACCACACATGTGCCCCACTTTCACCACACTAACTCCCACAGCTTCAATTATCGTCTCTATGCCACAGATCCTCTATTTTTAGTTCTGACTTTGACCTCTGCTCTCAGCTATAGACAAGTATTTCTAATTCTGTACGTCCAAATCTGAACTCCTTGTCTTTTATTCCAAGCCTGTTCTATTTTTAATTCCCCAAGTTAGTGACATCACCCTCCATTCTACTGCCTACCTCCAACAGATTATTAAGCCTAGGAGATGCTGTTACAGTCTTAAGTCTTTCCACTTTTCATTATTCCTGCTACAATTACTACTATTTTTCCTCAATATTATCTTTCATCTAGAATACCTCAAGCCTCTCCAAAGCTTTTATTGTCTTACTGCCTTTAGTTGATCCATTCCCTACACTGCCACCAGAGGGAGCCTTCCACAGTATAAATCTGATGATGTGAGCAGATTAAAACTCTTTGATAACATTTATTGTTTAAATAATCAGTCCTGTGGCTCACAAGGTCTTTCATGACATAGTCCCTGTTAATCAGTTCAGGCATCTCTTCATTGATTATCCCCTTGCACTTTATTTTCCAGCAATACTAAACCTAATGCAGTTTCTAATTAGTGAATAAAGCATATTAATGCTCTTCCAAGACTATCTAGTAATAAATAAGTGGATAAATATTGTCTTCTCAATTGATTAATAAATGCATTTTCTTCTTATGTGGGGAAAATTTACATATGCTATTATGTATATTATGTATATGATAAAGTAAAAACCTGTGCATAGCCACTTTAAAAACGTGTATTCTTTGGAATGTACCTATGCTCAGAATTGCAGGAACCAAAGGTTAAATAGGAAACCGAATAAAATTCAAATAAAGTTGTTTTGTTAGGTTATGCTGACAGGGTGGGAGGACTGATGTGGCACTTAGGCTGTCATTTCCACATCCTGCCAGATATTGCTAATCAGCCATGGCATTCTTTTATGAAAAGCACAGACTCAACCTCATAAACCTTATCACAAGCAAACTGGGAAGCCACTGCCAGTAGGAGTGGCTCCTATTATGAAGCCTCTTTGCTGTTTGTATGTGTGGTTATGGCAAGCAATTTTGTCCTGAGGACTTGAGGATAAAAGAGCCTGGAGAAGTAAATGCTTTCTTGAATTTTCTGTCTCATTTTTTTCCAATAATAAGGGACATAAGAATTTGCTGTACATTTTTTTCAGTCACAAAGGAATCCCAGTTCAGATATCTTTAAACAGAGTATGCATACCCTTGAAGATATTTGAAGACTTTCCAGGGGTATATGGCTTGGACAGCTTTAAGGAAATCATTCTGAAGATGCTCAGCTTCCATTGTGTCTCTTCCTTAAGCTGATCTGTCTGAAAACCACTCCTGCAGTCAGTATTTCTCCATTCCTACCACTTTTTTCACAATGATCACCTCCTACTTTTCAAAAAAAAAAAAAAATGTGCACCTCTCATCCATCCTGAATCTTATGATGCATTTCCCAGGGTATAAAAAAGTTAGGGGCTAAAAAGAGGAGTGTTTGAATATGTAAAGCTCCTAAATAAGAGCCTTAGATTTGGTTAAAAACATATTTACATAAGCAATTGCAATGAAATTATTTGTATTGTGTATATATAATAAAATTATATACAAAAGATACATGTGTATATGAGAAATGCCTGATTTTATTTAGGTAACAAAATCATGGAAAGGCTCTAGCTAACCTTGTCTCTGTTTATGTAAATTAGAATTAGAATTCAGAAGTAGAATGAGTGCTATGGAGTACATACTGACTTTTTTTTGAATTGAAAAATCCAAGTTTGGCTTTGTATGGCAATAAATCTGATTTGACTAATATGCTTGACCACGAGAACTGGCGTTTCCAGTGAGGTTTTATACAGCAGATGTTTCACAAATTGTTTCAGAAATATGTCTCATAAACATATAGCAGACACGTTTCATAAGTTGAATGGGCTAAATCTGCAACTCCAAGTATAGTAATATATTTAAATCTTATATCTGATATGCAATATACTAGAAATTGCATCTTTGTAACTATTACATTTGAGATAAAAATTTAGATGTCAACTTAAAAACATATACGGAAGTGTATAATTTTTTTAAATTGTGGTGTCAAATAAGTTGACATTTTATGCACATTATAAAGCAAGTTTAATATTCCATAATATGTTGAAAACAACAAAATTATGCTTTGAATGATAGAGCTCTTGAGTACTTTAGGGGACTGTGGTGTTATGATATACATTGATTTTCATCCCCAGTTCCTGGCCTGTAACACCCATATCCCTGTTACAGTCTTTTGCGTTATAATGTTGGGTATGTCAGGCCTCAGGGGCAGGCCTCTGAACTTCCTCTGCCTTCTTTCCACTCTAACGTTCCCCCCTGTTTCCGACTGTGAGTCTTAAGACTCTCCCAGGAGTGGGTCCCACACTAAACCTGGGAGAA
Source organism: Pongo abelii (assembly GCF_028885655.2). Taxonomy (NCBI): domain Eukaryota; kingdom Metazoa; phylum Chordata; class Mammalia; order Primates; family Hominidae; genus Pongo; species Pongo abelii. The sequence continues at coordinate 87,589,376 of NC_071990.2, read as the reverse complement.
GGAATGGTGATGTCATGAAACTTCCATAAAAACTCAAGAGGACAGGTTTCATTGAGCTTTCAGATAGTGGAACCCGTGGAGCTTCCTGGAGGGTGATGTGCCCAGGGAGGGCATGGATGCTCTGTGCCCCTTACCCCATACCTCGTCCTATGTGTCTGTTCATCTGTATCCTTTACAATATTCTTTATAATAAACCTACAAATGTACGTAGGTATTTCCCTGAGTTCTGTGAGCTGCTTCGCAAATTAATCAAGCCTGAAGAGGGTGTTATGGTAACCCCAGCTTAAAGGTAGTTGGTCAGAGTTCCACAGGCCGGGACTTGGGACCGGTGTGTGTGTGTGGAGAGGGGCAGTCTTGGAGATGGAGCCCTCAGCTTGGGGGATCTGACACTATCTTTAGGTAGATAGTGTCTGAACTGAATTGGAGGACTCCCAGCTGCTGTCTGCTGTTTGGTGTGTGGGGAAAACTACCCATACATTTGGTCACAAAAGTCTTCTGTGTTGATTGTTGTGGTGCGAGAATAGAGGAAAAACATGGTTTACAGGAAAGTTTTTCCATACCACAGGGACCATAGAGACACCTTCAACTAAACGATGAGAAAACTGAGGTGCAGAGAGGTTACTGACTAGCCCATACTCTAAGATAAGGGTAGATTCCATCTATTTCTCCTGATTTATCAGACCACTGCTCATTATGCCCGCTATAAAAGGTCTATAAAATTGGCATTGAATTCCACAAACTTTGATTATATAAGGGAGCATGAATGTACTATAACGTGTATGAAGCACACATGCATACACTCTACTGTGTCACAAACTTGCCTAATTACAATATGATATTCATAATAAACATTAATTGAACATTTAATTAATAGCAATTTTTCTTAACTTCTTAACATTTAGAAGCATTTTTAGCAGTTATTTTTGAAGTACAGATCTTTAAAAAGGTTATTTGGGGAACTATTTTTTTTTAACTTCTTAACATTTAGAAGGGTTTTTAGCAGTTATTTTTGAAGTACAGATCTTTTAAAATGTTATCCAGGGAGCTACGAATTGATTTTCCTTTTTCTTTCAATAATTTTCTCTTTGGCAAATAAAGGCTTTCAAAGCTGTTGCAAATATTGTTAATTTACTAATTAGCCATCACGATACCTTGTGGAAGAAAGTGTCAACCTCAGGAAATAAGAGTCCTGGACATTAGTCTCAGATGTACCACTTATTTGCTGTGTGACCTTGGACCTCAGTGGGTGTGTATTAAATTGGGTGTGTGTTAAATTGTAAGAGTGTTACATAGGTTTTGTTCTGAGGAGCAGCTCTAATTGATGACAATTCCCTGGAGTTTTGCATAAAGAATGATTCTAGGACTACTTCTGGCATTCATGAGAAAGTTTACTGACTGGTTGAGAATATTTCTTGTGGGTGTAGATGGAGAGTGTTATATATTTATTAACCCATATGATATAGGTATCATACTATAACCATTTGCATCATCCATATGATACAAAGAATTTTGTTGGCAGTATTTGGTGTTCTGGTGCACAGGATGTGTGTGTTTTCTCCTCCTAAACAGGGGTTAATTAAAGAAAATAAGAAGTCAAGAGAAATCATATTCCTTTAATTAGTGTTGGGGTGGTTGCCATTTGTGAATTTTTAAGAATAACTGCCAAGAACACCTCACTATTCCCCTAGATTTATAGTTCACAAGAGACCTACTGATGAGAATTAGAAATGCACTTATGAGAGTTTGAGGGAAGGCCAATGAAGCTGTCATTGGGGGGACAATTCTGTTGGAGGTAGAACCACTCAGATTGAGTCTTGAGAACATCTTGATTAAGTCATCATTTCCTGCAAGAGAATTGTCACCATTCTGTTGCAGGTCCAGGAACAAGATTTGCTTGGTTGAACCAGAGGTTATTGTCCCTTGATGACAGTCTCACTGCTATTAAGTTCACATGTACCTGATGCATAATAGCATTATACTTAATTAATAATGGGTGATAGACCTTTTATGAGTCCCTTATCCAAGATACACAGTTCCTGGTATCATGATACTTGAGAAGTGAGCTTATTACTGGTGAGAAGATGAGTGTGGATTATGATTATGGAAATAGAATGGGTTGAAGTAGCCTTCAAAAAGATTAAATGGCTCAGTACTGGCTTAATGGGCAGTGTACTATAATCAGTGGGGGGGCTTGTCTTCCATTTTAACGTAGAATGCTGTATAGCATATTTGTGTGGCTGTATTATGATTAAGCCACATTCCTGTGAATCATCAGCTTTGGTGTTTGTGGAACTTGGGGAGGATAGTATTCTGAGCTAAAAAGGTTGGCAAGGCCTAGATCCATCTGGAAACTGTGCTGTGGCTAATGGGTGCTGAGTGACACAGAATTCTAAGAAATTCAACATGAAGAAAAGATAATGCAGGAACTCTTTAAGTACAAACATTCTAAAATGGAGGCAACATATTTATATGCTAGCAGGCTTCCTTCTTTCCTTCTCCTTGTTAGATTTGAAATGTTATGGTGAGGAAGCTAAATTGGAGATGTGCAAGGGCTGTGATCTATGTAAACTCATCAAAGGCGAGTCTTAGGGTTTGGATTTGTTATTTCATATTGTATGCCCTGCTTTTCAGACTCTTAGAGACCTGCTTACACAAAGAACCAGAACAATGGAATAACAGTAGGCGAGGATTCTGAAATCCGTGTCTGACAGAGACTACTTATTGCTCTTCATTAACCATTCTCCTTTTCCTTTTGAATAATATAATCCCTCTCTGGCCAGTTTTAGCAGAGCAGGTGGTCACCACCTAAGAACATACTTGTTTCTAGGTGTAGCCATGCAAATAAGTTTAATCTAATTGAATTTGAGCAGAAATGCGTGTAATTTCTATCTTATATATATGTTATCTTATATATTTCTATCTTATATATATGTTGTCTTATATATATGTTATATATATGTACGCATATATATATGTCACTGTGTTTTGGGGTTTTCTAAAGTTGTAGCATCTAATTAATACAGAAAATGGTACCCAGAAGTGGGGTCATACCCATAACAATAACCAGAACTATGCTTAGCAGTCTGGCAGTGGGTTGCAAGGTAATAAATATTGTAGACTCTGGTGATGTTGACTTAAGCTGTTGAAAAATATTTGATACAATTTTGTCTACAATAACTTGGAAAGCAGAGCACATGCTCACTGAGTCTGTTGGTCTAGTGTAACTACATGGAAAAACTCAAAAGTTTGATGTTTATAAACTCTTTATTGTTGCTTTTTGCAAAAGAGAGGTGAAGGCAGCCAAGTTAGGTTTGGAAGCAGAGATGGAAAGAAATACATATCTGCTAAAGGAAAGTCCCCGTGCCTATAACCTGCAGGTTAAATTTGGGGATTCACTGGGTTACAAAAGTCAACTCTTCTGTAGCAAAATTTTGAAGATAAAACTGTCCTACTCAACTTTTTGTTTTCCTGTCACTCACTGGGGAATGGTGAGAATTGGAGCAACTTTGAGAGGCATGTGTAGGGGACAGTAGAGTTGGCTCTGCCAAGCCAAGATTATTTACATCTAGACTGTGTGGGGAGAGAGTAAGAGACCTCTATTTCATTCAAGCTACTATATTTTTGTGTTCTTTGAGGTGCTTTGTTAGAATAGACTAACTTCTTTCTTCTCATATTACTCAGATAACCCAGGTGTGTTCTTGGAAATAACAACAGAATGGCTTACTGAGATGTTTCTACTAAATGCTGAGGAAGTATAATAACATATTACCAGACCCTAGTGGAGAAAATCTCACTGGTGATGGGGTTGCTTGTGTCTGTCTTGAACAGTGTTAGATAAAAAGTGACTTTTTTTTCCCCAGTAAAAAAAAACCTTTTTTTACTGGTCAGACTTTCATTAAATGTGCTTATATATCTTATTATATTCTTCTACAGGGCTGGAGGACATTCTGTGCAATCTCAGTATGCATTTATATAATTAGACCAATCCCTGGCATTCTTGGAGAACCTCACTGTAACAGGTTGAATTTGAATTAAAAAATTAGTACAAGAGGACCTTTAATGAACAAAAATATGGAATGAGATCCACCAGTTAATGAGTGCTGTGGATATTCTCCAATAATAATGGTACAATAATAATATCAAATGTACACAGTTAATGTCATTCTTAAAATAAATTTCTGTTTTATGCTACTGAAGCTGAAAATAGAACCGAGCTCACTTGTCCACCTCTAAGATGACCCACTGTCACATTCATATGAGAGAGAGACTCAGGAGAGTCATATCACAACCTACCATTTTAACTTAGCCTAAAGTGTGGCGATCTAATTTGTAGTGTGGTTATTAATTATGAACTGATTTGAGGTGTTTTATATCACACACATAAGGAAACTTACTGTTATAAGTATGGTGGGTGGTTGGGAGAGGTACATATTTTCTATTCATGAACACATCAACATTCCCAAGACTATATGGAGGTAGGCAGTCTTCATAGATGCCATAAGAAATGGATTACTAATATTGTAAGACTGAACCCAGAAAGATATTCTAAAGTTGGCATTTCAAGATGCTTTTGGAACAGGCCAATAATTATATATGCCTATGGAGAAATTGCAACAAAAGTGGAATTTTAGAGATATCAAAATGAAGATATTTTCCTTGGTGTCAACAAACTTTTCTAACCTGGATAACTGATCTCCAAGAGCTTGGATTTAGAATTATAATCAATAAGGGACCTTCACAGATTGGTTATGGGGCCATGTTATTCAAAATACTACCATGTTCTGCTCTTTAAATAAAGAGATCATGATTGTGTCTGAGTAGTAGCAAAGAATACCTGCTGAATTGCTGTGGGAAGTAATCGTACTGGGTTGTATTGCCCTGTCTAGCTTGCCTTCTCTCTTTCTGTGATAGTGAGTGACACTTTCTCTGGTAGTGAGTGGCACATATTTACAAGATGGCAGTTTGAGCTTTTAGTGTTAAATTTAGAAATACCAGGCTCTAATGCGCTGAGTTAGCATATCAGTTCAGGAACTAACTAATTACTATATATTCAAATCTGACACATTTTTTTTATGTGTAAAAATCTAGGCTGGGTGCAGTGGCTCATGGCTGCAATCCTAGCACTTTGGGAGGCCAAGTTGGGTGGATCACCTGAGGTCAGGAGCTCAAGACCAGCCTGGCCAACATGGTGAAACCCTGTCTCTACTAAAAATACAAAAATTAGCTGGGCATGGTGGCACACGCCTGTAATCCCAGCTACATGGGAGGTAGAGGCACAAGAATTGCTTGAACCCAGGAGGTGGAGGTTGCAGTGAGCTTATATGGCACCACTGTGCTCCAGCCTGGGCAACAGAGCAAAAGTCCATCTCAAAAAAAAAAAAAAATCTAGTTAATCAAACCTAGTAGGCATTTATCACTTTGCTTATGGCTCTTCCCTGGCATTTTTCAAAGTAATGTGAAGGCACAAAAAGTGAACTTTTGCTTTAAACATTTTCCTGTGCTATGTAGCATATATCTTATTTATTTTAATGCCCTGAAATGTAGAAAGGTCATTTCAACAGTGAGTAGAAGAGGTTCTTTCAATTTTTTTTTCCATCATTGGCATTCAAATATTCTTAGTGCTCCTGTACAAACAGTGAACAAAAACTTCTCTTCCCTACTTTGATTATTTTCTCAAATTCCTGGCAACTTTTGATGAACCACATGGCCTGTGTCTGAGGCAAGTTGTTGTGTTTTTTTAACAGACATTTTAAGTGTCAATGTCAGGAGTCCTGCAATATGCAATGCTTTTCTTTTGTCACATCATTAAATGAACTAGGCAGCAAATAAAGTTTTTTTAAATGAAGTTTCTGTTATTATTTGTAGCAGATCATGGCTTTAATAAAACTTTTAGGGTTGGATTTTTATAGGCTGACATTCTGAATAATTGAACTGTGGCAGTTCAGGTTTTCTGCCAAAATGTGTCAGGATGAGCTGGAAAGAATGCCACAGATGTTGAACTTGATGTTTTCTCTCCTTTGACAAGTTTAGTGTCAGGTCCTGCCTTGGCTTCAACAGTGACTTTATTTTATATCCCTGTAACTATGGAAACCCATGTAGGTGAAGGGGAGTTACAGTTATGGAGTAATTCGGATATCTTTGACCATGGCCATTCTCATTTTAATACTCATAAGGTCATAGAATTTAAAAAATGCAGAGGGTTTCAGAGATGATTAAATCTCTTATGTTTTTGAGTTTGTGGAAACTGATTCCTGGAGGTTAAGCTGAGCTTCTACTGCAGCTTGCTAATGGTTGTTTACCTCATCTCAGTGGTTAATGAAAGATTTGATCAGTGCATGGGTCAAAATCTGGTTGTATGACCTAGGAAGTTCAGGCCCTGTTCTCCCTCCTGGTTTTTGTGGTATATCATCTCTATGTAGCAGGCTCATTCCTCCCTCTCCTCTTCCATCTTGTTGAAGTCAAAGAAAATATAGAGACAAATCTCTAAATGTAAAACATTTTATTTGGGAAGACAGAATTGCAATTTGGGGCATACATACACACAGACCAGGTTGTCTTTGGTATGTATGAAGAACAAATAGAAGGTTGGAGGTTTTATGAAAAAGAGAATGTTATGTATTGTTTTGTAAGAAATTTCATGAGCACTAATAAAGTTTTGGGGGCTAGCAAGCTCTGACTGGTGAGTGACAGCAGTGGGTAAAACTAGTCTTAGAGTTGTAGCAGTTGTTTCAGTAGCCATTAGATAAAACTGATTTGAGGTTACAGCAGGCAGTTTCAGCAGCCAGGCTTGTGGAGAAATACATTCTTGGAGCAATGTTCTGTGCCCTGAGTGCTTCCCTGCGGCCTGGCCCCTGGCATCTCAACTCTGTTTCAGTTGAATAGGACAAGAATGACCCCATTTGTATGATCAACTTTCACAGTCTCTTCTCTGATACAGATACAGGCCCATCTTCAGTCTATCCTTAATGAGAAGTCTTACAAACAGAGCATTTTTCTTAAGTCTTCCATGTACCCATGTCCACACCACTAAAAGCCTCATTATGATCTGCACCATTATTTTATTCTGTCTTTCCTTCTTTAGAAGTGTGTTAAGAATGGAGAAGAGAAGAAAAAGAAGGGAAGAAATTCTGTCTCATTACAACTCTCCATCTCGAAGGAATGCATTTCTCCTTCCTCTGTTCCTTCCCATCTGAGTAAAACCTCTCCACATTCCAGCACTGTGGACACTCTAGCTTATTTCCTTCTATTCCACGTAAACTGGACCGGCACAGGCCAACAGTTACTCTTTGACTGTCAAATCCAACAGACACTTTTCCAGGCCTTTTTTGACTTGACTTTCTGCACATTGACATATTTTGTAATTTCCTCCTTGAAATTACTACTCCTTTGGCTTTTGTAACAAGACTGAATTTCTCCTCATCTTTCTACTCCTTAAGTATGTTTCTGTGCTATCTGCATCCTTCCCAAGACAGTGCGATTGATTAGGAGCCAGGATAATGTAGTGTCTAAATGCTTAGGTACTGGAGCCAGATTGCCTGTGCTTGAGCCCTGTGGCTGTACCACTTGGGTCAGTTACTTAATTTTTCAGTGGCTCAGCTTTGTCATCTGAAAAAAGGGGATCTTACTAGTACTCTCTCATAGTGTTGCAGTACTAAGAATAATGCCTGGCAAATGGTAAATGTTTTGTAAGTCTTACATATGCAGACACACAAACAGACACACACACACACACACAAACAGAGAGAGAGAGAGAGAAGCACCATTCTTTGTTTAAAAATATTTGAATGTCTGTGGTCCCCTGCTGGAACTCCTGAAGAAGCTCTTAAGACCCATGCTCAAGACACATAGGAAACATAACTCACATACAAATTTCTTTTTCATTCCTAATTTTGAAGTCTGATATTGGGTTTGGCTACTTTTCAGTGACCTTCCCATTCAAACATTTGTGGCCAGATGAACTAGAGAGCCCCTGGTCTCTGTCTTCATCATGGCTCCTGGGTCTGTATCAACCCTGCCTTGGCTACTTGCTCACATTTTCCCATTGAATGTCAAGCTAGCCTTCTCTGCCTTCCCATTCCCCCCCTATATTTAGAACTTCAAACCCACTATACTAAATCTAACCTTAAATAAATATGATGGGATAAAAGTGACTACAACCTTTTCCCACTCTTGCAGAAATGGAGAGAGCAGGGGAGATGTTTATCACAATTATCATAACAAATTATTAGGAGTTGAAGAGCAATGATACTTGCAGGAGGGTGGTATTGGTTGTGGCAGCATGGGGGCTGTGCATGCAGGTGCTTGGACCTCCACCTTCATGATAGGAGGGAGGAGTGACATTCTTATGGTGATATCTAGCCAGAGTAGGTGATTCCCAGATGAACAAAAAATGTTCTCCAGAGTGTTTAAATCAAGGACTGTTATGGTATGTGAGGGTAGTGTCAGAAGCGGGGGGTAAACAGAAAGGAAGAAAGAGTTTTAACAAAGTTTTGCTTTGGTCTACACATACCCTTCACAGTGTTCAAGAAATGTATATAAAGAACTTGAGTTAATTTTAAAATGACATTTTACTGTTGCACTATATTTTCTCATTATACTGCTGAGACTGAACCATGTGGTTCTCGGCTTAAAAAAAGGCAGTATCTTCTCTAAGCATGAGACAATCATTCATTACCAAACCACACTCCTCTGTTTAGAATCATAGCTCAAGATCTGCTCTCTGCTTTGAAATTTAATTGTCAACAATCCTCCCATCCCTGACTCACCCTGGCCTTTAAGCAATTATTGAAGACACTTTATCTACTCTAGGTTCATATTGTGCTATGCTTCTTCTCATAGAGTAATTCATTCATTAATACAGCAATCTTAGACATTGTTGTATACACCACTTAGAAATTCTAAACTTCTAATGAATAAAAAAATTTGGTATATTTTTTGCTTCTCTGTACACTTAATGCCATTTATTTTTTTTTATTTTTTTTTTCTTTTTTTATTTTTTTTTCTTTTATTATTATTATTATTATTATTATTATACTTTAGGTTTTATGGTACATGTGCACAATGTGCAGGTAAGTTACATATGTATACATGTGCCATGCTAGTGCGCTGCACCCACCAACTCGTCATCTAGCATTAGGTATATCTCCCAATGCTATCCCTCCCCCCTCCCCCCACCCCACAACAGTCCCCAGAGTGTGATGTTCCCCTTCCTGTGTCCATGTGTTCTCATTGTTCAATTCCCACCTATGAGTGAGAATATGCGGTGTTTGGTTTTTTGTTCTTGCGATAGTTTACTGAGAATGATGATTTCCAATTTCATCCATGTCCCTACAAAGGACGTGAACTCATCATTTTTTATGGCTGCGTAGTATTCCATGGTGTATATGTGCCACATTTTCTTAATCCAGTCTATCATTGTTGGACATTTGGGTTGGTTCCAAGTCTTTGCTATTGTGAATAATGCGGCAATAAACATACGTGTGCATGTGTCTTTATAGCAGCATGATTTATAGTCCTTTGGGTATATACCCAGTAATGCAATGGCTGGGTCGAATGGAATTTCTACTTCTAGATCCCTGAGGAATCGCCACACTGACTTCCACAAGGGTTGAACTAGTTTACAGTCCCACCAACAGTGTAAAAGTGTTCCTATTTCTCCACATCCTCTCCAGCACCTGTTGTTTCCTGACTTTTTAATGATTGCCATTCTAACTGGTGTGAGATGGTATCTCATTGTGGTTTTGATTTGCATTTCTCTGATGGCCAGTGACGGTGAGCATTTTTTCATGTGTTTTTTGGCTGCATAAATGTCTTCTTTTGAGAAGTGTCTGTTCATGTCCTTCGCCCACTTTTTGATGGGGTTGTTTGTTTTTTTCTTGTAAATTTGTTGGAGTTCATTGTAGATTTTGGATATTAGCCCTTTGTCAGATGAGTAGGTTGCGAAAATTTTCTCCCATTTTGTAGGTTGCCTGTTCACTCTGATGGTAGTTTCTTTTGCTGTGCAGAAGCTCTTGAGTTTAATTAGATCCCATTTGTCAATTTTGGCTTTTGTTGCCATTGCTTTTGGTGTTTTAGACATGAAGTCCTTGCCCATGCCTATGTCCTGAATGGTAATGCCTAGGTTTTCTTCTAGGGTTTTTATGGTTTTAGGTCTAACATTTAAGTCTTTAATCCATCTTGAATTGATTTTTGTATAAGGTGTAAGGAAGGGATCCAGTTTCAGCTTTCTACATATGGCTAGCCAGTTTTCCCAGCACCATTTATTAAATAGGGAATCCTTTCCCCATTTCTTGTTTTTGTCAGGTTTGTCAAAGATCAGATACTTGTAGATATGTGGCATTATTTCTGACGGCTCTGTTCTGTTCCATTGATCTGTGTCTCTGTTTTGGTACCAGTACCATGCTGTTTTGGTTACTGTAGCCTTGTAGTATAGTTTGAAGTCAGGTAGTGTGATGCCTCCAGCTTTGTTCTTTTGGCTTAGGATTGACTTGGCGATGCGGGCTCTTTTTTGGTTCCATATGAACTTTAAAGTAGTTTTTTCCAATTCTGTGAAGAAAGTCATTGGTAGCTTGATGGGGATGGCATTGAATCTGTAAATTACCTTGGGAAGGATGGCCATTTTCATGATATTGATTCTTCCTACCCATGAGCATGGAATGTTCTTCCATTTGTTTGTATCCTCTTTTATTTCCTTGAGCAGTGGTTTGTAGTTCTCCTTGAAGAGGTCTTTCACATCCCTTGTAAGTTGGATTCCTAGGTATTTTATTCTCTTTGAAGAAATTGTGAATGGGAGTTCACTCATGATTTGGCTCTCTGTTTGTCTGTTATTGATGTATAAGAATGCTTGTGATTTTTGCACATTGATTTTGTATCCTGAGACTTTGCTGAAGTTGCTTATCAGCTTAAGGAGATTTTGGGCTGAGACAATGGGGTTTTCTAGATATACTATCATGTCATCTGCAAACAGGGACAATTTGACTTCCTCTTTTCCTAATTGAATACCCTTGATTTCCTTCTCCTGCCTAATTGCCCTGGCCAGAACTTCCAACACTATGTTGAATAGAAGTGGTGAGAGAGGGCATCCCTGTCTTGTGCCAGTTTTCAAAGGGAATGCTTCCAGTTTTTGCCCATTCAGTATGATATTGGCTGTGGGTTTGTCATAAATAGCTCTTATTATTTTGAGATACGTCCCATCAATTCCTAATTTATTGAGAGTTTTTAGCATGAAGGGTTGTTGAATTTTGTCAAAGGCCTTTTCTGCATCTATTGAGATAATCATGTGGTTTTTGTCTTTCGTTCTGTTTATATGCTGGATTACATTTATTGATTTGCGTATATTGAACCAGCCTTGCATCCCAGGGATGAAGCCCACTTGATCATGGTGGATAAGCTTTTTGATGTGCTGCTGGATTCTGTTTGCCAGTATTTTATTGAGGATTTTTGCATCAATGTTCATCAAGGATATTGGTCTAAAATTCTCTTTTTTTGTTGTGTCTCTGCCAGGCTTTGGTATCAGGATGATGCTGGCCTCATAAAATGAGTTAGGGAGGATTCCCTCTTTTTCTATTGATTGGAATAGTTTCAGAAGGAATGGTACCAGCTCCTCCTTGTACCTCTGGTAGAATTCGGCTGTGAATCCATCTGGACCTGGACTTTTTTTGGTTGGTAAGCTATTGATTATTGCCACAATTTCAGCTCCTGTTATTGGTCTATTCAGAGATTCAACTTCTTCCTGGTTTAGTCTTGGGAGGGTGTATGTGTCGAGGAATTTATCCATTTCTTCTAGATTTTCTAGTTTATTTGCATAGAGGTGTTTGTAATATTCTCTGATGGTAGTTTGTATTTCTGTGGGATCGGTGGTGATATCCCCTTTATCATTTTTTATTGCATCTATTTGATTCTTCTCTCTTTTTTTCTTTATTAATCTTGCTAGCGGTCTATCAATTTTGTTGATCCTTTCAAAAAACCAGCTCCTGGATTCATTTATTTTTTGAAGGGTTTTTTGTGTCTCTATTTCCTTCAGTTCTGCTCTGATTTTAGTTATTTCTTGCCTTCTGCTAGCTTTTGAATGTGTTTGCTCTTGCTTTTCTAGTTCTTTTAATTGTGATGTTAGGGTGTCAATTTTGGATCTTTCCTGCTTTCTCTTGTGGGCATTTAGTGCTATAAATTTCCCTCTACACACTGCTTTGAATGCATCCCAGAGATTCTGGTATGTTGTGTCTTGGTTCTCGTTGGTTTCAAAGAACATCTTTGTTTCTGCCTTCATTTCGTTATGTACCCAGTAGTCATTCAGGAGCAGGTTGTTCAGTTGCCATGTAGTTGAGCGGTTTTGAGTGAGATTCTTAATCCTGAGTTCTAGCTTGATTGCACTGTGATCTGAGAGACAGTTTGTTACAATTTCTGTTCTTTTACATTTATTGAGGAGAGCTTTACTTCCAAGTATATGGTCAATTTTGGAATAGGTGTGGTGTGGTGCTGAAAAAAATGTATATTCTGTTGATTTGGGGTGGAGAGTTCTGTAGATGTCTATTAGGTCCGCTTGGTGCAGAGCTGAGTTCAATTCCTGGGTATCCTTGTTGACTTTCTGTCTCGTTGATCTGTCTAATGTTGATAGTGGGGTGTTAAAGTCTCCCATTATTAATGTGTGGGAGTCTAAGTCTCTTTGTAGGTCACTCAGGACTTGCTTTATGAATCTGGGTGCTCCTGTATTGGGTGCATATATATTTAGGATAGTTAGCTCTTCTTGTTGAATTAATCCCTTTACCATTATGTAATGGCCTTCTTTGTCTCTTTTGATCTTTGTTGGTTTAAAGTCTGTTTTATCAGAGACTAGGATTGCAACCCCTGCCTTTTTTTGTTTTCCATTTGCTTGGTAGATCTTCCTCCATCCTTTTATTTTGAGCCTATGTGTGTCTCTGCACATGAGATGGGTTTCCTGAATACAGCACACTGATGGGTCTTGAGTCTTTATCCAGTTTGCCAGTCTGTGTCTTTTAATTGGAGCATTTAGTCCATTTACATTTAAAGTTAATATTGTTATGTGTGAATTTGATCCTGTCATTATGATGTTAGCTGGATATTTTGCTCGTTAGTTGATGCAGTCTCTTCCTAGTCTCGATGTTCTTTACATTTCGGTATGATTTTGCAGTGGCTGGTACCGGTTGTGCCTTTCCATGTTTAGCGCTTCCTTCAGGAGCTCTTTTAGGGCAGGCCTGGTGGTGACAAAATCTCTCAGCATTTGCTTGTCTGTAAAGTATTTTATTTCTCCTTCACTTATGAAGCTTAGTTTGGCAGGATATGAAATTCTGGGTTGAAAATTCTTTTCTTTAAGAATGTTGAATATTGGCCCCCACTCTCTTCTGGCTTGTAGGGTTTCTGCCGAGAGATCCGCTGTTAGTCTGATGGGCTTCCCTTTGATGGTAACCCGACCTTTCTCTCTGGCTGCCCTTAACATTTTTTCCTTCATTTCAACTTTGGTGAATCTGACAATTATGTGTCTTGGAGTTGCTCTTCTCGAGGAGTATCTTTGTGGCGTTCTCTGTATTTCCTGAATCTGAATGTTGGCCTGCCTTGCTAGATTGGGGAAGTTCTCCTGGATAATATCCTGCAGAGTGTTTTCCAACTTGTTTCCATTCTCCCCGTCACTTTCAGGTACACCAATCAGACGTAGATTTGGTCTTTTCACATAGTCCCACATTTCTTGGAGGCTTTGCTCGTTTCTTTTTATTCTTTTTTCTCTAAACTTCCCTTCTCGCTTCATTTCATTCATTTCATCTTCCAGGGCTGATACCCTTTCTTCCATTTGATCGCATCGGCTCCTGAGGCTTCTGCATTCTTCACGTAGTTCTCGAGCCTTGGTTTTCAGCTCCATCAGCTCCTTTAAGCACTTCTCTGTATTGGTTATTCTAGTTATACATTCTTCTAAATTTTTTTCAAAGTTTTCAACTTCTTTGCCTTTGGTTTGAATATCCTCCCGTAGCTCAGAGTAATTTGATCGTCTGAAGCCTTCTTCTCTCAGCTCGTCAAAGTCATTCTCCGTCCAGCTTTGTTCCGTTGCTGGTGAGGAACTGCGTTCCTTTGGAGGAGGAGAGGTACTCTGGTTTTTAGAGTTTCCAGTTTTTCTGCTCTGTTTTTTCCCCATCTTTGTGGTTTTATCTACTTTTGGTCTTTGATGATGGTGATGTACAGATGGGTTTTTGGTGTGGATGTCCTTTCTGGTAGTTTTCCTTCTAACAGACAGAACCCTCAGCTGCAGGTCTGTTGGAGTACCTGGCCGGCCGTGTGAGGTGTCAGTCTGCCCCTGCTGGGGGGTGCCTCCCAGTTAGGCTGCTCGGGGGTCAGGGGTCAGGGAACCACTTGAGGAGGCAGTCAGCCCGTTCTCAGATCTCCAGCTGCGTGCTGGGAGAACCACTGCTCTCCTCACAGCTGTCAGACAGGGACATTTAAGTCTGCAGAGGTTACTGCTGTCTTTTTGTTTGTCTGTGTCCTGCCCCCAGAGGTGGAGCCTACAGAGGCAGGCAGGCCTCCTTGAGCTGTGGTGGGCTCCACCCAGTTCAAGCTTCCAGGCTGCTTTGTTTACCTAAGCGAACCTGGGCAATGGCGGGCGCCCCTCCCCCAGCCTCGCTGCCGACTTGCTGTTTGATCTCAGACTGCTGTGCTAGCAATCAGCGAGACTCCGTGGGCGTAGGACCCTCTGAGCCAGGTGCGGGCTATACTCTCCTGGGGCACCGTTTCCTAAGCCCGTCGGAAAAGCACAGTATTTGGGTGGGAGTGGCCCGATTTTCCAGGTGCCGTCTGTCACCCCTGGAAGGGGAACTCCCTGACCCCTTGCGCTTCCGGAGTGAGGCAATGCCTCGCCCCTGCTTCGGCTGGCGCACGGTGCGCTCACCGGCTGACCTGCGCCCACTGTCTGGCACTCCCTAGTGAGATGAACACGGTACCTCAGATGGAAATGCAGAAATCACCCGTCTTCTGCGTCGCTCGCGCTGGGAGCTGTAGACCGGAGCTGTTCCTATTCGGCCATCTTGGCTCCTCCCCCCATGCCATTTATTTTTTGAGGTATGTTCCAAAAATATTGTCTACCTCAAAAAAACCCTTTGTGTAGTAAAGAAGGAAGGTATTCAGTTGATTTTACAGGTGAGAAACTGAGGCTCAGTGATGTGATAGGAGTTATCCAAGGTCTTGTGGCTGATTAGTGGTGAAAATATTCTGTTTTTTGAGTCTAGTGAGCAGCTTTACTCAGCTGTATCATGAGAGGTTAAATCAGGCTTTGTGGGGTTGTCTGTCCTCATTTGATACTGAGAGGACATGAAAGAAACAAAAGAAAAAGAAAAATTCTGAGCACATTACATTTCTGTGAGTGAATGGTGTTTGGATATTATTTTAGAATCTCTGGAAACAGAACCAGATTCCTGCTTGTTCATTACTTTCATATCAGATTATACAGAGGACAAATCATAGGCAACTTCTCAGTATTTCACAAAGTATCTCAGTGTGTGTGTGCAGGGGGCAGAATTATTATATATGATAGAGGGGGCATAAATCATATAAAAATTGTGGGGGATTTTAATATTTTAGGTTTCTAAAGAGATATCAAGTTTTTGGGTTTGTGGAAATGTTGATGCTAAGAAATTGATGCTGACACTTCAATTATGAAAACTAGGATTATAATGGGAATTTGGAAATTTACAGTTTTAACACAATCCATAGATCAGCAGTACAGTAGTACAGAAAACTGGCTCTCCAGAATGATTATTGCAGTTTTGATGATACTTTGATGATCTATTGGGCTTAATTGAACACCTCTGTGCTTAACCTCAGAATCACAGTGCATTGATGAACTGGGCTAATTAATGATAAGTATACTGGTTTTATCAGTAATAAATATTCGAATCACATGACACAATGAGGACCTAACTTTACTTGTTACTGAATGAGTCAGTTGTTAAGCCTGCCTTGATGATTTAATTTCAGCAAATAAAGTTTTTTTTAGATAAGGTGAGGGCTTGCAAGGGTAAATGGCACAAAATTGCTGTCTGTCCTCTAGGACCTCACTATTTAATGAAAGAACAGGACTCAAACAAAATTCATTAAAACAAAAGACCCTGGCTGTTGTGTTGAAATAGCTGTATAAGCAAAATGAATTAGCATCATGTATATACGGTCTAATCCTTTGTCTACATATTTAACTATGTGGACAACAATTTCTGTGATGTTCAATTGAAACATTACAGGATGATACTGGAAGTCCGTACAGCTCTAGAGAGGGCATGGTGGGAAGGATGATGAGCATAAGTGGGGATTTTGGGCATAAATGGGGATTAATGAGGAAAATAATAGTCTTTGGAGAGGAGTGAGTTACGATGGTGTAAGAGGAGGTTACCAGTAGGAGAGACATTTTGGGTACAGGGAATGCCAAGTGCCTTCGAGGTTATACCCACCTTAATTGGTGCCTAAAGATCAATCAATGTCATTTTACAGTTAGAGTTTCCTCAGGAAACATAGTCTTGATTCAATTTCTCAACTTTCTACAATGGTAGAAGCAAAATCATTTCACTCTCATTCCAATGTGGAAACAGAGTCACAAAGGTAAGAAGAGTTGAAATAATGTTCAGGGTAACACCTAGATAAGACATTTCATTTTGATTGCTTTATCAGTGCTGAAGGTTTTGATAAATATGAGGTATGAGGTGTGACATTAAGTCAGAGAACTGACTTTTATGAATGGTTTGGTACCCCCATTTCAGAGTCAAACCTTTATTTGAAACTGCACTCTTTCTTTCTTCTTATTGCAATCTTTTACACGCTGTAATCTTTTCTGGAAATAATCATTAAGTGGCATAGCAAGTCACTATCACTTGTTCTTATTTTTTCTGAAAAGATATACTTCTTTTATAAAAGAAAAGATAAGAGCTGCTAAAATGTTTGTAATCCAAAAATGTGGTCTTGTTAGATTTTTAAAAGTATTTAAAAAATTGTTAATTTTGTGGGTACATAGTAGGTGTATATATTTATATGATGCATGAGATGTTTTAATACAGGCATGTAATGTGAAATAAGCACATTATGGAGAATGGGGTATCCAGCCCCTCAAGCATTTAGCCATAGAGTTACAAACAAGCCAATTACATTCTAAGTTATTTCAAAATGTATAATAAAGTTATTGACTATATTCATGTTAGATTTTTTTGAAGCAGAGGGTTGATTCTGAGTTTGGAAATGTAAGCCGTAACAAGGAAAAAGATGCATAAATGATAAATCATAATAATTATCAGTTATTGAAAAAATCTTCAGCCTTACCTCCATTCTTTTAAGAGAGAGAGATGTTAAAGGAATGCATTTATTATTCAGCCTTTCTTATTATCTTTAAGATTATTAGTTATATATAGCATTTATTGAGTGCTTACTCTGTGCCCCAGCTAAACAAATCTCTGAGGTAGGTACTATTCTTGTACTCATTTTACAGTTGAGGAAACTGAGACCCAGAGATGTTAAGCAACACGCCCAACGTCATTTAGCTAGTATGTGAAAGAATTGACATCTGAACCCATATTGTCCAGCACGTGTTTTCTGAACTGCTGTTCTATGGCTATCTTCTCTTTAAACCTGCAACTTTTCATTAAGGGGTTCTCCACGGTGAAATTTCCAGTCAACAGTCAACTTTTTTTTCTGTGAGACATACGTGTGTATGTTGTGTGTGTCTGTGTGTTTATTTGTGCATACTTTGTATGTGTAGACCATCTATGCCAGTTTCCACAAGCAACCACTTTATCAGTCAAGATTAGATAGGCCATGGCAGTAGTAACAAACAGCCCCCACATTGCAATGGCTTAACACAATGTAAGTTTATGCAAAACTCTTTTGTCCATTCTGCATATCAGTGTGGGCAGTCAGAGCTATGTGGGGATGGGAGACTGGGGGAAGGGACTCTTCTCTGCACAGTCTTACAGGGGCCCAAGATAATGGAGGCTCTGCCATGTTGTAGCTGGCCATCTGGAACATGTAGATTCCTCAGTCTACGTGTTAGGAGAGGGGAGCCAAGAATCACATGCTGGTTTTTAAGTGCCTCCTCCTGCAGTGACAAAAGCACTTCTGCTTGTAACATCTCATCCAGAGCTGGTCATGTGGCTCCACCTAACTGCAAGGGGTGGGAAATGTAGGGAAGCAAAGAATACCTAATGAGTAGCAAGTGTCTCTGCCATAGCTGTTCTCACTATGAACTTCCTTAAAAGTTTTAAATAACAGAAAGCTATTGGATAATATGAATTTCAAACATTAAGCCAGGAGAAAATGTACATTACATATTCAGAATTTCTGGGTGACTTCAGCTTGTCCAACCTCTTCACTTCATCTGCTCCCCCTGTTGTGGTGTTCCTTTTTCTTGGGGGTGGGGAGGAGTGGTATGCAAGTCTGTGGGTTATATTTGCTTCTAGATTTTCTCCCCTCCCACCTTTGGGACTCCACTGGATATGTAAAATCTTAGAATGACTGAGATTCCCTTTCAGCTTTGCCTCCATCCAGCCATCCTTCTCTTCCCACTGAGATTTGGTGCTGCCTTGCAGAAGCCTGACTATTAGAGCAAAGTTCTTGCCTTTGCATCAAATTTCCTGAATATATACAACAAAGCTCTCTTCAAAACTGGCAGAAGGAAGAAGGAATATGATTTTTTTCATTGCATTTCCCTCTTGATTATGTGTGATGACATCACAGCGGGGCTCAGGAGATGCTACCCCAAAATGTAGCCGAGCAGTTTAGCAGCTTAGCCTCAAATCATATTTTAAATTTTTTCCACCTTTCCTCCTTTCTCCCCAGTTTCAAGATGTAGCTCTGAGATAAAGTACAAATGTGTTTTACAGCCTCAAAATGTTTTTTCTCCACTCCCTTCCCTTTAGCACTTTATGCTCCCATACCTTATATGTATTTATTTATGTAGATGTTTATTAAGCATACACCATTCTCACTTATCTGGTCATATTTTTCCTTAGAAGCTTCAGGGATTGGATCCTGATACAGACCAGATATTCTGGAATTCTCTCTCCAACAAAAGATTACTTCAAGGCCAGAACACACTCCCAGCTAGAGATCCAAGGTAAGATTAACTGAGATTCATTTGTAACCTGGTTGGGCCCATGGTGGTTCTGGCCCCTTCACCAGATGGGCCCCTTCACCAGATGGGGACAATCATTCAAGATGAGCCATCAGAGCAAATCGTGCCACCTGGGGCCTCCTCGCTCCCCCCAACCCCTGCCTCTTCTGCACCCCAAACCCTCTCTTTAAAAACTCCTGCGTTCCTTCCCCAAGTTAAAGGCGAATTTTTTTTTGCCTGCTCTTCCCCTTGCTAGCAAAATAAAGTTTTGCTTCCTTTCTGTCACATCTTGTTATTATTTTGGCTTCTTTCTACAAGCAGCGAGCAGCCAGACTCTTTTGCCAGTTATAAAAATATAGCACCTGGGCATATGAAGTATTTTAAGCTGAAGGGATTTACAGAAGAAGGAAGAGCTCTCTGACCTTCCCCTTCCATTTTCCTCTAAAGCAGGTCGTAAGACCCTCATGTGAGAGATGCCCACCCTATACCTGGAGGAAAATAGCATCTTTGTCTCGGAAGACGAAGGGACACAGTGAGGAATCTGAACAAACAGACCTTGCTAAATTTCCTCCTGTTTATTACACTTACCTCATGTTCTTTGCCCTATTATATTTCTCTGAAACTGTACACTACTCTTCATCAAACCTACTATAAAAAACACATGGGTTTAAGTGTTTCTTTGGGTCTTCATTTCCTTATGAAGACTCCTGTGTCACAAACGGTGACCTTTGGTTCTTAGCCTGGTTCTTGGTGGCTTCTGCAGCATCGGAATGATAGGCTTTTACATAGGCCTAAGGGTAGGGCTTATTGGTGCTTTCAACCAAACTTGTGTGGGAAGATGGATGAATTTGAGAGACTGAGGGAGACATTGTACATGAGGCAGCCTTTAAATTTTAAGGAGTAAGAAGAAAATCCTCTTTTCCAAGATACTTTCCTCCCCTCCACACACTGTCAGTAGTAGACATAATCGCTTAGTCATAGCAATAGAAATTCCACCAATTAAGGATTCACTTATGTTAACAAGCACCCTTTTTAAGATGCAATTAGGATTTAGGATGGCAATTACTAATTAACAATTCATGCAAATTTTCTTAATCAGAAAGCTTTTCTTCTTAACACCTAGCTGAGATTGATCTCTACGAAGGAAATGATAGGAAAATTTAGAACTTGGTGGTGTCGGGGTTAGGAGTAGGGGAGGTCAGAGACAGAAGAAAAGGTAATTAAAAATACTTCTTTTTTTTTCCAATTATTAAAATCCTTAGTACAATTCAGTGGAGTGCTTAGGAGCACAGGTCTGGAGCCAGACTACTCTTGATAGATGCATGGCTCTGGGCATGTTGCTTCACCCCCATATACCTCAATAATAGGACAATAATGCAAATACATCAGCAGGTTTGTTTAAAATTAAATGAGTTAATACGTGTAAAGATTTTAGTACATAGAAATATTAGCTCTTTTGAATAATTTAGAAAATACAAAACAAAATAAGAATTTCTCCGATTCATAGCATGTCTCCAGATCATCGTACCTGTAAAGGACCACTGTTCACATTTTGCCCTATTTCTATTCAGTATGTTTACATATCATATACAAGTACACATATAAATTGAGATCATACTGTCATTACATCTTAGGGTTTTGATTTATTTTCAAGTAATATTAGCTATGAGTGTTATAGAACTGAACCAGGGTCTGCTTGCCTGGCACAGTAAGACCAAATGTCCATACTGAGGTTTGCAGTGGTAGAAAGGAAGGTGTTTATTTGCAGGGCTCCAAGCAAAGAGGTTCAGGCAGCTGGTGTTTAAATCCTGACCCCACTCCTCTCCATGGCTTGCAGGTAAGGGTTTTTGAAGGCAGGGGTAAATTTCAGGAAAGGAGGAATTATAGGCAAAACCATAAATCAATATAAGGAGGTTACACATTGGTTTTGGCCTAAAAGCATGGGATATCTTGAAGTGAGGGCTTACAGGTCATAGGTATATTCAAAGATTTTCTGATTTGCCATTTGTTAAGGAAGTAGAAGCTTTGCTTGAAAATTTGGGGTCAGCAGAAAAGAATGTTAGCTCTGGTTCGTGACTGTGACTTTCTTCAGGCTCCTCAGGAAGAAACTGAGAACAAAGAATGATGGTCAGAGTTCAGTCCCCAGTTCCCCTTTATCTGAGGTCTACTGTGGGGACGAGTTGTTTGGTGGGGATCTGGGTTCCTGAAAAAGAACTCAGAGACATATGTGAAGATGTTATCTTTAGTCTCTATTGGGGAACCAAACATCTTGTGATTCTAGCTTCCTTGGCTATTGTTTTAGGTTACTATTTTACCTTCATGCTTATCAAATTGCTTAACTTCTCAAGGCTAGCTAGGTATCTGCAATTTCTCTTGAAAGAGCTCAATATTTTCCCTTATTTCCATGCCTGGGGGGCCTGCGGGCCACCGAGAGGGAAGTCTCTGCTCTGTCTCACAAGCACTTTGGAGAAGGCTTCGTGGAGGAGGTGGGCTAGTAAATGTATGTGCATTTCCATGGACAGATTTGAAAGGAGTTTGCAGGTTAGGAGTATGGTGTAAACAAACACATAAGGCAGGAAGCCCAGGAAGGAAAAGAGACACTCAGGTGGGTACAGGGGGGCTCAGGAGGTGGGGAGGATAAAGGGGAACTTGGGTCTGATTATGGAGGAACAAGACCACTTGCTCTTTAGACAGTAATAGTGGGTTAGGTTGGCGATGGGTTTAGAAAGACCAGTTAGGAGTCAATTGCAATAATGCAAGGCAGCAGGGATGAAGGACTGAAATAGGGACTGCACGATTTCTGTTGGAATAAATAGGAAGCTGTGGGTATGAGAGGCAGTGTAGAGAAATAATTGACACAGTGTACTGACTGATTAGATAAGGGGTTGTTAGAGGAAAAGGGAACAGATAAAGATTCTAGAGAATTCTAGAGGCTCTGAGAATTATAGAAAGTATGATTGGGAGAGTGTTGCACTATTCAGAGAGAGGAGAAATAGAGGAGGAGAGGCAGCTGGGCTGTAATAAATTCAAACTAGAAAATGATGGTGATGATAATAATAATAATAATAGTGGCAGTTTATCTGTTAAACACTGAGTATGACTTTAGCATTATACTAAGCATTTTATATGTATTATCTCATTTAATCCTCATAACATTTTTATTGTCTACAATATATATAGATACAATATACGAGCTGTATTACTTTAAAGAGGAATTAACTTCTCCAAGCCATATATTCTCATCTATAAATACAAATTCTCATCTATAAATACAAACTTATAGATGAGAAAATATGGCTCAGAGAAGTTAATTCCTCTTTAAAGTAATACAGCTTATAAAAAAGTAGGGTCAGATTCTGTCTGAGGTGTCTTCTGTCTGCTAGTGAACCCAATGTCTTAATCACATGTGTTGAGTCTGAGGAGTAGTATATGTGGTATATGTGTCACCATGTCCAAAACAGATGGAAATTTGGATCTGGAGCTTAGGAGAGAAGGCAAGACAAACCAAAGATTTTGAAATGATCAGTACAAATAGGATAATTAAAGTACAAATCCGTGTGATTATGTATAATGAGAAAATACACATAATCTAAAAATGCAACTGTAAGAAAAATCAGTATCTAGGGGGTGAGGAAATGGAAAGGAAAAACTTTAAGAAGAGTCAGAATGTCAAGGAAGAATTAGCATTAAGATAGTTCAAAGAGTTAACCATAAAGATGATATCTAGGAGGATGTGATCAACAATGTTAGGCTGCCAAGAGGTCCTGTAGGTTGTCGATTAAGAAAATTAATTAATAGTAATTAGGAGCTCATTAAAGATCTCTGAGACAAGACTTTTAGAAGATTAATGAAAGGGGTAAATAGGAATCATATTACAGGGTTAACAGCACATGGCTAAGAAGTTCAGGAAATGAGTGTACATAACTCTTTTAAGGGCTTGATATCAAGGAATATGTAACATGGAATGTTAACCCAAAGGGGGAATAAAATGGAGGTACATTTTTTATGTTGCTTTTTTGTTTGCTTCTAGTTTATTTTGTTTTCTTCTTAGGGTTAAGGAAGACTTCTATCTGATGGGAAGGGAACGTGTGAAGACAAAGGAGAAAAGGAAGAGAGGGTATATAGAAATAAATGGAACCCCCAGTGGAAGAGTCCACTTTGGAAAGGAAGAAATTCCCACTCTCTTCCGAGAAGCAGAGATGAGGAGAAGACAGGTAGGGGAGGGGAGATATTACCATAGAAGAAACTGTAGGAGGTGAGGTCATTGGTAAGGGTAGTGAAGGCAAGCATGAAACAGATGTTAATAGAGTGGAAAATATTCTGAATAATCATGTAGAGAAAATGGACTCAAGTTAGGAATTTAAAAAAATATGCAGGAGCTTTGATGCTTACCTTATTTAACGAGAGAAGCACATATGCCAACTTCAAACCAGATTTAAAATTGGATCAAAGTGCTATACAAATTCTTTAGTTATATAAACCTAATAGTTGAAGACATCTTCTTCTATTGCAGCAGAAATAAAAAATATAAATCTTTATATAACTTATGTGTTGAGTTCTCCTTTAAATTCTTGCTTGGATGAAGGGTACACAGAGAACTGTGGCTTCTATGTCTAACTCAGGAAATGATCATAAAGATTCCTTCCATTTGTATCGGGCTTTATTGTTTAGAAAATATGTTAACTCATGTTATCTTACATTCCAAAAGGACTGGAAGGAAGAAAAATCTTCTTGAGTATAAATCACACTGGAAAAATATTTTCAGAGAAGGGAAAGAGTCTCTCATGCTGTATAACTGCCATTTCCAGAAAGCATAGAAAAGAGGGCCGGGTGTGGTGGCTCAAGCCTGTAATCTTAGCACTTTGGGAGGCCAAGGTGGATGGATCACCTGAGGTCAGGAGTTCAAGACCAGCCTGGTCAACATGGTGAAACCCCATCTCTATTAAAAATACAAAAGTTAGCCAAGTGTGGTGGCAGGTCCCTGTAGTCCCAGCTACTAGGAAGGCTGAGGCAGGAGAATATTTTGAACCCGGGAGATGGAGGTTGCAGTGAGCCGAGATCACGCCACTGCTCTCCAGACTGGGCGACAGGGTAAGACCTTGTTTAGAAAAGAAAAGAACAGAAAAGAAAATAAAAGAGAAGATGAATCCTCAAGGGCAGCTCAGAGTTCTTCTAAGTCCTTGTTAAAGAAGCCTGTTCAAGGTTAGGCACATGTTCTTGGGGTTTGATATTTTGCCAGTGGAAATAATATTTCTTTCTCTTTGGATTTATGTAGGATGCCCAGAATGCTCAGAACTTCTTGAAATCTCAATTAGGGCTTTTACATAGTATACCAATAACAATTTCTTACACAGCTTTGAGCTCTTTCCAGGAATGGGGATGAGGTTTTGCATATAAAGCCAAATTTTTGTGTAAGCATTTTGAATCATCTGGTTGACATTTAGGCTATTGATCCTTGCTATCAGAATCACTAGCCACAGAGTTCTGAAGGATTGATTGGCTTTGGCCTTGACACTCTTATCAAAAACTGAGCAAACAGCACTGTAGAGGGCTCTTTAGGGCCTTATACGCTAGTTTCTAATTCTCCTCTTTCACATTTGTAACTTAGGAATGTGGCTTGTTGGTTTCCTTATTTAGAAGGTTTGTTTATAGTAATCACTTTATGTTTTATATCCTTTACAGTTTTATATATTCTATTTTTCTCTTAGTGAATTCCTATGAAGTATGCAGGGAAGGGCAATGCTATTTTTTTCAACAGAAAAATAACCCTGTAGTGAAGATGATTTGCTCAGGGTCTCACAGCTAGTCACCAGGGAAGCCAGGATTTGAAACCCCCATCCTCTCAGACCTGCTTTTAACCTGACATTTTGATGCCTGTGCAAGTCATGGGACTTGATTCTAGAGTAATAATGGAAAGGAATTATATTTATGTCAAATAGAATAAGATGTAATTTCCATTTTTAATGTCTAAAATCGTTGAATATTGGCAATATCATGTAGTTCTACTTAATATAGATAGCCAAGTACTGTGGGGAAATAGTGTAGATTTTAGAGTCTGACTAGCCTAAGCTAGAATCCCAGCTGCACCTCATGTCAGAATTGAATTACTTCTATATTGTTTAACTTTTCTAAGCCTTTGTTTAACCTTCCTAAGCCTTTGTTTCCTCATTTTTAAAAATGGTTGAGAATGGTACCTCCTTTAAAGGTCCTTATGAAGAGCACACAGTGCCATGTCTGCAAAAAACCTATCTCAGTATATCAGTATATTATGCATAGTAAGTTATAAATAGAACACAGCAGATATTATTGCCAATAAGGGATTAACAAATACCAATTCGAAAAATAAAAGGAGCATTTTAATTGTTTGTTGTATGTTTAATATTGTATTTTTAGATAAGAAATAATTTGTCATTCTTTTTAAATACTAAATACTATTTTTTAGTACTGAGTGCTATTTTTTAATTTGTAGATTATTTGGCTATGTGTGGGAGAAGAAGGGCATTATTGATGATTTCTATGTTCTGTCTCTTACACATATTTTCTTTTTTTCTATAATAAATAAGAAGTGTTTTTATAGTGGATATGAAGCTATAAGATAAAAATTTGTTTAAGCATTTAATGATAAAATATTAAGAATTTTAAAAAAGGAACAACTTCCTAAAAAAGTCGATAGCCTTTGGCTGAAAAGGAGAGTTTGATATTTAAAGCAAAAATCCACGTATGTCTTCCATCTGCTCATGTGCATTCACTCAGTCATTTATACATTTATTCATTCATTCAACAAATAATATTTAAGTGCCACCATGTTTCAGGAACTGTGAGGAGATTAAAAAAAGATGGAATTCGTAATTCATAATGGGTTATTGATGACATCTTTTCCTCAGAATAATGAAATACCAGGAAGATGCACCCTTCTTGGGCAGTCAGATATGTATACTTTATATGCATATTTGAGCTCACTGAACAAGAATAGGAAATAGAAACTCACCTTCAGGAAAATAATAGATTATTTCTATCATACATTCAATGGCTACTGGAAGACTAACTTATAAAGGTATAGGTGGTATATTTGCCATTGAAAAAATCTTACCAAAAATGCTAATAGGTACTAACTGTCATTAAAACACTGAATGTTATTATTAAAGAAACTAATAATCAAGGGAATTCATACAAGGAAAAAATAAAATTATAGGTTTAGTTAAAAGAATGTTTACCTTAGGATAGAGAAACCCATAACCAAAATTTGAGAAATCTTTGAAATGATAAACAGCCATTGACCTGTTCCGGGTTCTGCACTGTGCTTGCCCAAAGAGTTTATTTTACTTTTTCTTTTCATGCTGTAGGTCAAAGTAAAACATTTTCTCATTCAATGTTTTAAGTTTTGGTTAAATGGCATTGGCATTTATTGCTTTTTAAAATATTATGATTAGAAAAAATAGGTTTTTTTCAGATGGTATCTGCAACATAATTGGCAGCTGAATTTGAATTCTGCTTCTGTCCTAATTAGTCGTATAATCTTAGGCAGGTCACTGGACAATTCTGAGCTTCAGTTTTCTCATCTATTAATTAGGCAAAATGGTTTCTAAGATACAGGATGGTTGTGAGGATGAGTGTTGTGAGATAAAGAACATGTCTAGGATGGTATCTAGGACACAGAAGAGACTCAAATGTTATCCCTTTCATTCAAAAAATATTTGATGCATGAAATGTGTAGTTTTCAAAAAATTGCTGCTATTTTAGTTCTACTGTTAATTATTTCTTAGAATCTTTTTTTTCCTCCTTGGAAATATGTAACCACGTTTACATAAAAGTAAAATGGGTAATAAGATTTAATTCTTTAATTTTATTTTTTCCAGCTGTTGTTTTAGAAAAATGTTTATTTTTTAAAAAAGATACGTGATCTTGGATGTTTGCCAACATTTTTTCATGACACAGGGAGACATCAATACCAACTTGTCCTTCACTCAATATTTATTAAGTACCTACTATGCGCCAGGCATGATTCTGAGACTGTGTACACAATGGTGAATGAGACAGACGTGGTCTCTGCTCTCATGAAGTATGAGAAGTGACATAAAGTAAAAAGACAGGATGTTGTGATAGAGAATAATAGGGAAGTACAACTCTGGATTGGGTGGACAGGGAACTCCTCCCTGAAGATGAGGCATGTCAGTTAAGATGGAAGGAATAAGAAAGAGCCAGCCATGAGAGAGTGATTTAGAATTGTAAGCCAAATGCCCTAAGGTCAGAAAGATGTGTACGAGGAAATGATAAAGGTCAGTGTGGCTGGAGCACAGGAAGATTGGAAAGAGTATTGTGAAACAGGAAAAGACTGGCCCTGGAACTGATCGTGCAGGGCCTTGTAGATCA
This sequence comes from Pongo abelii, assembly GCF_028885655.2. Classification (NCBI taxonomy): domain Eukaryota; kingdom Metazoa; phylum Chordata; class Mammalia; order Primates; family Hominidae; genus Pongo; species Pongo abelii. The sequence continues at coordinate 87,561,922 of NC_071990.2, read as the reverse complement.
CGGCAAAGAGGATGGCTTTTCCTTTAAGCATGGGAAAGCTATTGATAGAAAGTCAAAATTATAAAAGATCTGTCCCCTATGACGTGATTTAGAAACATGAGTTAGGGATGATCACAGCTTGGACTAGGTTGGTGACATTCTCTGTGAGATGCACAGAGAAGCAAGTAGAAGAGTCATCTGTTTTGAAGATAAAAAGTACAGGCTTTTTCTTTTTTCCTAGCATGGAATGACTATGAGAGTTAAAGGAGATAGATGAATTCAGAATGATTTTGCAAGCTTCTGGCTTGAAAAATTGGATAGTTCTTGGTATCATTTGCTAAAATGGGGGAAAACTGAAGAAGGAATAGGACGATTATATTTTGTTTTTGGTAAGGGAAGATTAAAAGTTCTGTGTGGAGCATGTTAAGTTGGAAATACCTGTGAGACATTCAAGTAGAGATAGCAAGTTGGCAACTAGTTCAATACACACCATTCACTTGCTCAAACCCTCTATTGGTTTCATATCCTGGTTAGAATAAAATCTAAAGTTCTTACAATGGCTGACAAGTCTTGTTTTGGCCTCTGCTCACTTCTCAGATTCCATCTGCCTGCTTTCTTTCCCTCATTCACTCTGCTTCAGGTACATTTGTCTTCTTATTCATCACGGAAACTCACCATGCCATTCGTGTTCCAGAACATGGAGTAGACTCCATGCAGGTCTCTGATCAAATATTACCTCCTCAGAAATTCCTCCCTGATCACTCAACTAGAATGGCTTCTACCTTCAACTTCAACACTCTCTCCCCATATCCTCCTTAATTTTTTCCCCCAGCAATGAATGCTTCCAACATATATGAATATTTTACTTTATTTTGTTTATGATCTGATTGCCCACTTAAAAATAAGCCCCATGAAGGCAGGGACTTTGTCAATTCTCCATTATATCTCCAGTTCCCAAGATAATACCTAGTATATTGTGGACACCCAATAATTGAATAAATATTAACTGAATGAATGATTATGATAGTCAGAGTGCATAGGAATGGTTGCAACTAGAATGTACATTTGGGAGCCAAGTAGATGGTGTGTGAAGCTCCGATGATAGCTGGGATGATCCAGGGAGAGTATGTATTATGAGTAGAAGTGGGTCAAAACTTAGTGCTGACAGACTCCCAGTTAGAGGTTGGATTGAGGAAATGAGGGAGGTCCAAAGCCAATAGAGACTGAAGGGTGACAATCAAAGAAGACTGGAAGATCTGGGAGGTAAACCAGGGGAGCACAGAGGCATGATTCCAAAAAGAGAGTGCTATAGGATGGTGGAAGCAATCCCTTTTCACTAGATCTTTCTTCAACAAAGTTATTTATTAACTGTCACATTATTACTTAGTTAATTTCTTGGCATAACTAAAACCTAGTCATACATAGACTATTCCTCATACATGGAGATAAAGTATTTAAATAATTAATCTGATATTGTACATCATAATTACAGTCCTTTTATCAATCTCTTTTCCTACTACTGTTTACCTAATGAAAAGGTATCTATTTGCCAAATATGTACAAATATCTTTGTTTTTAAACTGCTCCATATGATTATCTTTGTTCCTGATGTCTGCTTTTTGTCATTGTTTGATATAACCATGTAGTTGTGATGAAAAACTGGATCGAGTGTAGGAAGGGGAAACAGTAAGTCAAAGTAGCATCAGAATAGTTCATTTAGCTCTTAGAGACAGGCTATTAAAGAAAATGGTGTTGCCATTGATTACTTATGTACTGGTATCCTGAAATTAACAAATACAGTATAGTAAGAGCATAAAATCTGCTCAAAAATAGTGGGAAGGATATTAATATTTGATCTACTCAATCAATATAGATTTAATAAATCAACTTTTCAGCTTGGGTGTTACTTTGAAAAGTCTAAGTTTGATGTGATTTTCCAAAACATCATCAAAAAATTAATTTTACTTCATTGTTGGTGTCACCAAATAATTTCCTTCATTTTGAACTACTTCAAGAAGGTTTTTAAAAAATAGAGCCAAACACACATTTTCATGGTTGATTTTATCTGTCTTCTAATATCCTGACATTTTGTTACTTAGAAATGTATTTAAAGCCACAGTCACCTTGGCCACTGGTAAATGCCTGTTATTTGCTTCTTTCAGAAGAAACTGTCTTTTCAGTTTAGGCACCAAATAGTGTTTCAACACTTTTCTTGGCCATGAAGAAAATACTGCACTCTTTGGCATTATGGCAAATCATATACAATTACAGATTTTGCCTGAAGTTGTTCCTTACTGGTCCAGGCATTGTTTATATTGCATATGAAATAGCTTCAGTAAAGCTGTAAAATTATTTATATTAACTTTAAGATATCAACAAAATGGTTTCTCTTATAATTATTGTTTCTGATACAGGTAAGACAAAGTGTTCTGAATTCGTACCTTTATATAATTTTAGTTTGAAAATGTAAGGAATAAAGACCTAAAAACCTTGAGTCTTCTTGCTATACATGGAAACTATTCTCTCTCTCTTCCTTTGCTCTTTCCTCTTTATCTTTTTCTCTTTTGTTTCACAAAGATTTAAAGTGACACACAAAGATATTAAAAAGAAAACAAGTTAAAATGAATGTTAGACTGGCAAGACATGTGACACAAAGGAAAAACTAAAGGAAAGTAAAACTAAATTAGGAGTGAGATTAAATCCTCAAATTGTAGCTACAAAACCCCAAGTATTTGTTAGAGGTAGGCAGTGGATGCGAAACTAGGGCTTCTAACTGTCAACGTAAGGAAGGAAACACTAGGTTTTTTCACAAGGAGAAATAATCTGGTATCCTAGGTTAATCACCGTTATTCCTTACAGGGACAACAGAAAGATTTCTATACTTGGTCCTTAGAGAGAGGAGACTGTGTAGTGTAGTGAACAAAGTTCTCAATAGCACTATCAGCAATTAACATAGGAATTATTCTCATATTGCCTTATAGCATCAAGCCAAAGTACAACTCAGTAAAAGCAATTCAGACCCATGGGGGTGAGGGGTTAGAGGGGTACTTTTAAAGTGGCCAAGGTGAAATGCCCCCTAGTGAACTATTATTTAGATTAGATAATATTTAGATGAATGGTAAACTTTATATCTTTTATGGCAGTGATCTTCAAACTACAGTTTGCATCTGTTAGTGGTAAAATTATTTCAGTGCGTTGCAACCAACTTAAAAAATAGAATAAACAAGAATAGTTTGAAACTGAAAAATCAGAGTGTTTTGAGAAATATGTTAATATTTACTTCCATTGTATGTACTGGGTCATGATGCAAAATGTACCTCCCAGTGTGAGTCTATTTAAAGGGTTTGGAACATGCTGCACTGAGGCAATTTTCATAGATTATCTTTTTTGCCTGATTTTGGGGAAGGTATTGCTTGGGAGTAACTCAGATTATACCCCTTTGCAAGCACCTTGAAAGCTGCAATTCTGAGTTCAATTATCAGTTAGGGCCCAGAGAGATGGGAATGGAGAGAGAAGTATTGAAATGCATTTGGAGAAATGGAGATTACTGATCTACACCGCTATGTGATGGTGAATCAAGACAGCATGCACCAGGGGTCCAGGAGACTTTGTGGAAATGAAAGAAAAACCTATATAATTGAATGCATAGCTCAGTATGGAGCATCTTCTATAACCCAGTTAAGAGTTGGAAGTCATCCATCCAAAATACTAATTTTGGGTCTTTTTTCCAGTGATTTCACTGAAGGTCCAGTGATAAGTGATAAGACAACTGCATAACTGTGATAAAGTAACATCATGTACAGCCACAAGATTAACCCTAGAAAAGAGTACCCTTTCTTTTCACAAGGCAAGTCTCACTGATGCAAAAATCTGTTTCACTCCTGAGAATTTGATTAGATTTCACCAACCACAATTAGAAAACTCAATCTTTTTCATTCTCACACGCTTCAAAAGTAATTGAGTGTTGAAGTGCCACAATTAGCAAAGCCTCAGAAAATATGACTTCATACATGGTAATTTTACATTCCATTTGCTTCATAATTAAACCCAAGAGAATTCACACAAGGGGATGTTATAACAGCAAATGTCTCGTAAGATCTTCTACTTTAAATATATATATACACATACACACACAGACATATATATACATATTCAGTTATTGTGAATCATATTTTTCTCTGATCTTGCCTTATCTACCATCTGTAAGCTCCCTAAGATCAAGAACAATGTTCTGTACTGTTTAAAAGAAAGCAAGTTTACTCAGATGTAATCTATGTAGAGTTCGCCCTGTCGTGTATAGAGTTCTAATGAACTTTGACAAATGTTTGCTGTGTTCTGTAACCACCACTGAAATCAAAGTACAGAGCATTTCCATCACCACCAAAGGGTTCTGTGTGGCCTTTTGCAGTTATCCTCCTTCCAGGCTCACAGTCCTTGGTAACCACTGATCTGTTTTGGTCTAGTTTTGTCTCTTCCAAAATGTCATTTAAATTAAATCATACAGATGCTACTGACTTATCCATTCACCAGTTGATGGACAGTTTTTTTTTTGGTTTTTAGTGGTAATAACTAAAGCTGATGTAACTATTTATATACAGGTTTTTGTGTAGAAATATGCCTGGATTTCTCTTGGTTAAATGTCTAGGAGGAAGATTGCTGGCTTACGTGGTGAATGTGTATTAACTTCGTAAGAGCAAGCTCTTCTTGACTATAATCATTTCTCAGTTATTTTTGACAAGGATCAATGCAGATATGGAGGAAACTGGGTACATGTAAATGAACAAACCACCTATCAGCTATTAATTCCAATGAAATTATTACTGAAAAACTCAGGAATTTGACTGAGTTTGCCTTCTACCTCAATGCCTTTGTTTACTATGAATTGGCTACCAATAAACAGTGAAATCACCCAAGGGCAGTAGAAAACAAATTAGAAAAGCAACTGAAAATCTGGTAGATCCATAAGTTGGAAAATAAGTGTCTCAAGAAGTAAGAATTAGCTATTAGCTTAAAAATTATGCAGAGTTCTTACTTTTATAATCTTCATACTCTGAGGTAGAAAATTGGCAATATTTTCAAAGATGCCTGCTTTCTGGTAAAGGAGTTGATTTTACATGCAAGTAACATAAAAGTGACCTAGATTATTTCTTTTGAAAATGTAAATTAAAAAAGCAATTTTGCATCTATTGTGTTAAGTTTTAGCTGCTGAACAGAGATAGGTCAACAAATGCTGCCAAACTGAAGTGCTACAATGTGTTACCATAAATAAGAACATCACTACAATAAGAAATTTACATTTTAATTAAACACAATTTCCAATTTGTCTTTCCTTTTGTTTTTTTTTTTTTTATCTGTACTGTCTCAATTATTTTGACTAAGGCTCAAAACCCCATCAACACAATAAAAAGCTGTTTTTTTGGTCTTAAGTGTTTAGATGAATTCTTCCAACTGAGCCAATTGTCAGAAGCTATTTTGATGAAGTGTTATTCACTGTAGAAATTAGAATTCATAAATGCAAAGATTATGTGAAGGATAATTAGCTTTATTATCATTTAACAATCAAGGTGTTATGGGGATTTACTCACACAGGATGCTCTTTTAGGAATCTTTAAAATTTTTGAAATAATGATGTGCTTTTTAAAGCATGCCTTAAACATGCACTGTAGACTATGCACTTATTCATCATCACTGGCAATTGGAAAAACAGATTCCAGGGTCATAGAAGAGGAAGTCAGACCATACTTGGAAGGCAATGCTGAATTATCACAGATAGAGTCTTTGAGTGATGCTTAGCAGTGCTAGCATATGGGTTACTAAGGCTTATTCTAGGTACATGAACATCTTTATCCCTTTGAGGTCTTGTACATAGTAGGGCTGTTTGTAGGCATGGTGAGTACACAAGGGCCTGTTGGAATGTGCACCCTGAAACTGCCTCTTGGAGTTCTCCTTACTGGTTGATACCTGAATTTTACTTGTTCACATTTCTATATTTTTGTGTGGGGTTTTACTTCCTATTAAAAACTGTGATAAACAACATTGTCTTTTATATTTACGTTTTAAAGTATTGTATGAAAGAAGGACCAAAGAATAGATATTGCCCAGGGAAATTGTAAGAGGAAGGGGAGATGTCACAGATTGGGAAATTACAGTTCGTGCCCTAGAACCTAAATGAACTAGATTTTACCTTAGAAATATAAGTCACTGCCACAATTTCAGCTCCTGTTATTGGTCTATTCAGAGATTCAACTTCTTCCTGGTTTAGTCTTGGGAGCGTGTATGTGTTCAGGAATTTATCCATTTCTTCTAGATTTTCTAGTTTATTTGCGTAGAGGTGTTTGTAGTATTCTCTGATGGTAGTTTGTATTTCTGTGGGATCGGTGGTGATATCCCCTTTATCATTTTTTATTGCATCTATTTGATTCTTCTCTCTTTTTTTCTTTATTAATCTTGCTAGTGGTCTATCAATTTTGTTGATCCTTTCAAAAAACCAGCTCCTGGATTCATTAATTTTTTGAAGGGTTTTTTTGTGTCTCAATTTCCTTCAGTTCTGCTCTGATTTTAGTTATTTCTTGCCTTCTGCTAGCTTTTGAATGTGTTTGCTCTTGCTTTTCTAGTTCTTTTAATTGTGATGTTAGGGTGTCAATTTTGGATCTTTCCTGCTTTCTCTTGTGGGCATTTAGTGCTATAAATTTCCCTCTACACACTGCTTTGAATGCATCCCAGAGATTCTGGTATGTTGTATCTTTGTTCTCGTTGGTTTCAAAGACCATCTTTATTTGTGCCTTCATTTCGTTACGTACCCAGTAGTCATTCAGGAGCAGGTTGTTCAGTTTCCATGTAGTTGAGCGGTTTTGAGTGAGATTCTTAATCCTGAGTTCTAGTTTGATTGCACTGTGATCTGAGAGATAGTTTGTTATAATTTCTGTTCTTTTACATTTACTGAGGAGAGCTTTACTTCCAATTATGTGGTCAATTTTGGAATAGGTGTGGTGTGGTGCTGAAAAAAATGTATATTCTGTTGATTTGGGGTGGAGAGTTCTGTAGATGTCTATTAGGTCCGCTTGGTGCAGAGCTGAGTTCAATTCCTGGGTATCCTTGTTGACTCTGTCTTATTGATCTGTCTAATGTTGACAGTGGGGTGTTAAAGTCTCCCATTATTAATGTGTGGGAGTCTAAGTCTCTTTGTAGTCATTCAGGACTTGCTTTATGAATCTGGGTGCTCCTGTATTGGGTGCATATATATTTAGGATAGTTAGCTCTTCCTGTTGAATTGATCCCTTTACCATTATATAATGGCCTTCTTTGTCTCTTTTGATCTTCATTGGTTTAAAGTCTATTTTATCAGAGAGTAGGATTGCAACCCCTGGCTTTTTTTGCTTTCCATTTGCTTGGTAGATCTTCCTCCATCCTTTTATTTTGAGCCTATGTGTGTCTCTGCGCGTGAGATGAAGACATTTACGCAGCCAAAAAAACACATGAAAAAATGCTCACCATCACTGGCCATCAGAGAAATGCAAATCAAAACCACAATGAGATACCATCTCACACCAGTTAGAATGGCAATCATTAAAAAGTCAAGAAACAACAGGTGCTGGAGAGGATGTGGAGAAATAGGAACACTTTTACACTCTTGTTGGGACTGTAAACTAGTTCAACCATTGTGGAAGTCAGTGTGGCGATTCCTCAGGGATCTAGAACTAGAAATACCATTTGACCCAGCCATCCCATTACTGGGTATATACCCAAAGGACTATAAATCATGCTGCTATAAAGACACATGAACACATATGTTTATTGCGGCATTATTCACAATAGCAAAGACTTGGAACCAACCCAAATGTCCAACAATGATAGACTGGATTAAGAAAATGTGGCACATATACACCATGGAATACTATGCAGCCATAAAAAAGGATGAGTTCATGTCCTTTGCAGGGACATGGATGAAATTGGAAATCATCATTCTCAGTAAACTATCGCAAGAACAAAAAACCAAACACTGCATATTCTCACTCATGTGTGGGAATTGAACAATGAGAACACATGCACGCAGGAAGGGGAACATCACACTCTGAGGCCAGACATGTAAAATTGTAAGTCATCAGTACATGAATGCTATTTAATTCACCCTGGGAGAGAGTAGAAAGAGAGAGAGAAAAGATAAGGAAACCCTGGACAAAGCAGTGGAGAACCATTACATTTAGAGTAAGACATGTAGAAGAGGAAGAGTCAGAGATTAGATGGAGAAGGAGGACCTGGAAAGAGGATTGATGAGGAGCTCAATCAGGTAAGAGGAAAATCAGGGGGTATGTTGTTGTAGAATCAAAGGAGACAGGCATTTCAGGTCAGGAATGGTTAACTATGTCAGATGCTACTGAGAGGATGACTAATATAAGAACAGATAATTGACGATTATATTTGGCAACAAGGTGGTGTCAATGACTTTGACAGACTCCAGCAGTGGGCTCATAGAACCAGAAGGTAGAACTTCATAGAGGAGTGAACAGGGCTGAAGAAGTGGACAATATTGACAGGTTCTACTAAAAAGAGAAGTAGAAGAAGGGAAATGAAGTGCAAGTGCAATTTGGGGCCAATGGAGGTTTGGGTTTTTTCTCTTAAGAACAAACACTAGAAATGGAATATTTATGATGTGAAACAGAGGGGATAGTGCCAGAGTGAAGCCCTTCAGAAGGCAAAAGAGATGGCATTCATAAAAACAAGGTTTGAACTCTGATAGAAGGAAAGACACATTCTCCCTTTTAAGAAGAGAGAAGGAGCCGAAGTGGGTGCTAGTGCAGGAAGGTTTACAGATTTGGTGACATGAAGATGAGAGAGCTCTTGTTTAATGGCTTTTGTTTACTCCATATACATAAAGCGAAATCTGAATGAGATAAATCATGACAAATAGAAAAGTGAGAAAAAGATGTAAAATAGTCACCTCACAATGTAGCAAAAACCGTGGGGAAATATTGTCAGATTGCAGGTGTTTTAAAGGCCCAGTGGGGTTTGTGGTTATGAATGTTATACAAAGTTGGTTAATTTACCTGTGTGATGTCTTTCATCAATGTTCAGCTGTTTGGTTGACCACCTTAAATATTGGCATCAACTAGGGCTTTTATTTTCTACTGTTACATTTAGTGAGGAGAAAAGAAGATGTGCTGATGGTGAGAAAATGGTGGAGTCCACGGGACAGAGGGTTTGATCAGGTTCAAGAATTTTGGCAGTGGGGGTATTAAGCAAGTGTTCTAGAGGATTTGGAAGTGGTGATTGAAAACTGTAATGTTTGAAATTGAGATTTTTGAAGGTGGAGCAATTTCCAGTGATAAAACATAAGGAATAGGATATAACCATAGTGTGGGTGACTGTGGTGGAATGGTGCAAAATAAAGTAGAATCACTAGTGGATAATCTTGTAAGTGTTGAAGCTGTTATGAATGATGATAGAGTCTAGATGGAAAGAAAGACCATACATAGAAAAAGGGGGATGACAAAGACCCTAGTAGATGGCAGTAAGCAGGAGAAAAACCAGTTGCAATATTCAAGTGGCCTACACATCAAGGAAGCAGGAAATGTGCCCCACCTCCTCCCCGGACATTGGCATCACCTATCTAGAGAGAAATTCAGACCCTTTAACAAGGATTACAAAGCTCTGCATGGTTTTTCCTTCCTTGCCTGCCTTTTCATCTTTTCTGGCATTACTCTCCTGAATACTACCCACATCCTACTCATATCAGCCTTTCAGTTTCTTGAGGAGGCTAAACTCCTCCATCTCAGGGCCTTGGCATATGTTATTTCCTATGCCTTAAATTCTTTTCATATGTATGGCCCCTTCTTAACCTCACTTTATATATCACTTCTCTTTTCTGACCTCACAAATTAAGATGTTCCCTCTTATAATATCTTGTGCTTGTTTATTTGTGGTACTTATCAAAATTTGAAAGTATATACTTAATAATTGGTATATTTTTAATTTATGCTAGCTTCATGAAAGTAGGATATTTTTCCCATTATTATATTTGCAGAATATAACAGAGAACCAGGTATATGGCAAGCAGTAACTAGAGAAGCATATTGGCTAAGAGTGCAGGCTCCGGAGTTACATGGCCTAAGTTCAAATCTGAACCCCACCAATACTACTTAGGAGATCTTGGGAAAATTTACAACCCAATTTGTAAAATAGGGAAAATATTTTTCTCACAGAGTACAGAGTAGATGTCAGAATTAGAAGGAATATATTCAATTGCTCGTAATTTTTTGCCAAAAGATGCAGTAAATAAACATTCATGGATTCAACTTTCTATTGTAGATTAGTTTGCTATGGAAAAGAGCTCTCTTTTTAAGTGATAAAAATTCTTTTTTAAAATTTATTTATTGTACTTTAAGTTCTGGGATACATGTCAGAATGCGCAGGTTCGTTACATAAGTATACACGTGCCATGGTGGTTTGCTGCACCCATCAACCTGTCATCTACATTAGGTATTTCTCCTAATGCTGTACCTCCCCTAGTCCCCTGCTGCTGACAGGTCCTGGTGTGTGATGATCCCCTGTCTGTGTCCATGTGTTCTCATTGTTTGACTCCCACTTATGAGTGAGGACATGTGGTGTTTGGTTTTCTGTGCCTGTGTTAGTTTTCTGAGAATGATGGTTTCCAGCCTCATCCATGTTCTACAAAAGACATGAACTCATCCTTTTTTATGGCTGCATAGTATTTCATGGTATATATGTGCCACATTTTCTTTATCCAGTCTATCATTGATAGATATTTGGGTTGGTTCCAAGTCTTTGCTGTTGTGAACAGACCCAGCAATCCCATTACTGGCTATATACCCAAAGGATTATAAAAAGCTGTTTTAATTGTACAACTATACTTAAACTATAAAAACTAGTGCAATGTGGGGCCTTAAACTATAAAATGAGGAAACTGGGTACTGTGATCTCAATATTTTTTTCTGGTTCTAAAATCCTCAGTTATAAAATAGGTGTTTTCCTCCTCTGACCTGTCAGAAAAGTAGTAGTCCTCCATTACTCAACAGTGAGTTAAGAATAAAAATAGTTGGAGGATAGTGGAATCCTCTAGAAAGCTCTATCAAATTACAGATGCTTTTCCTCTTCTGTTACTTCTGATTCTGGCACATGTGGAGAGTGGGTGTTGTAGTTTAAAAATTTCCCCAGCTAAATGAAATCTCCTTCTTTTGGCTTTTCTCACTGATCAGCTTCTGTTACCTGTCCAATTGAGAACCACTGATTTAGCAGATACTGTAAAAGAAGAGACGCTTAGCATCAATGCATATATAGCAGTCAAACACCACAGCTTTTCTTTTTTAAACAACGTGATGGTTATGACCATGTACATGCATGAATGTACCATTTATTCTCCCCAGCTGGAATTGTTATGAATGTCACTTTTTGGAAAATGATTCTATTCACTGCTCTGTGCAACTATATCTCTCCAATCCTTAGAACTTCTGTATCAAGTAGCAGTTTATTATCACAAATCTCTCTAAATAGAATTATACTCTAATAATGATGTGAAAGAATTTTAGTCACTTGAATTTCGTTGTATTCTATTCAGTGAAATCCTGTTTAGATTTTAAAAGGCAGCATATCTTTGAAATTTGTAGCAATCAAATTCCAATGAAAAATCAAGGCAAATCTAGGTTTCAAGTGTAAAATTGTGAGTAAGTGACTATTTCCCTTCTTGTCTGGTCTGCTTCAATTCTTCTTCCATTTACTTCCAAACCAAATGGCGAAAGGGGAAGGGAGGTTCATAAACAAGGGAATGGAAATTGGGTCAGCATATGGATTCCTGACCTTAGTAACCACCAAGCTTTGGTATCTATCTGGAAAGTCCTTGGGGTGGATTTTTGATTTATTGGCTTAGATGGTGACTATTGACCTGCTTCAATTTATGGAACTTCCTCTCCATGACAGATAACCTCCAAGGCTCTTGTTCTCTGCAGTTGCAGCGAGGGAATTTTCTGCAACTTGAGGAGGCCTTTTTGTGTCTCTTCTGCACCTTTAAGATTAGGTTAATAACCTTGAGTTTTTAACATTAGAATAGTTGTGAGAACTGAATGACAAGATGTACCTAATGGTCCCTCATAAACTGTAATAGCCACGTACAAATGGAATTTTTAAGTGATTTTTAAGTGATTTTCTAGGTATTTTCAAAATACTTGATGATTATGTTGATGATGATGATGAAGTTGATAGTAAATGTTTACTGATATTGGATCCTATAAATGCACCCAACAGGTAATACTGGAAATGGATATATTATGTACCAAAATGTATTTCCTCAAAATTAATATCTTGAAGCCTTAACCCCCAATGTAACTGTATTTGGAGATATGAACTTTATAAAGGTAATTAAAGTTAAATAAGGTCATAAAAGTGGGACCATAATCCCATCAGACTGGGATTCTTATAGGAAGAGAAAGAGATACCAGGGATGTGCACACACAGAGAAAAGGTCCTATAAGGACATGGTAAGAAGGCAGCCATCTGCAAACCAAAGAGAGAGGTCTCATGAGATGGCAATCCTGCCAGCACCTTGATCTTGGACTTTTAGCCTCCAGAATAGTGAGAAAATACATTTCTGTTGTTTATAATATGTTTGTTATGGCAGCCCTGGCAAATTAATATGGGATCCTTATATAAACATCAATTATTTTTCACTTTCTTAATGATTTGTGCATACCACCACTAAAATGTTCATTTAAATAGAGAATCTATGGAAAAAAGCTCACCTAGTGTTTTAGGACTGAAATACATAAAAGCAGTAACAACAGACTCATGATTACCATATTTTTTTTTTTTTTTTTTTTGAGACAGAGTCTCGCTCTTTCACCCAGGCTGGACTGCAGTGGCGCTATCTTGGCCCACCGCAATCTCCGCCTCCCGGGTTCATGCCATTCTCCTGCCTCAGCCTTCCAAGTAGCTGGGACTATAGGCGCCCGCCACGGCGCCTGGCTAATTTTTTTTTTTTTGTATTTTCAGTAGAGACGGGTTAGCCAGGATGGTCTCGATCTCCTGACCTCGTGATCCGCCCGCCTCGGCCACCCAAAGTGCTGGGATTACAGGCGTGAGCCACCACGCCCGGCCAACCAGATGTTTAAATGCAACAAGTTTAAGAGAAGAGTTGTGATATTTCACTTGATTCAATAATTTCGTATTGAAATTTCAACTCTGTTTTAAATTTTTTATGCATATTATTATTTACTTAAATTGATACATAATAGATATACATATTTTCAGGGAATATGAGATAATTTAATACATTCATACAATTTGTAAAGATCAAATCAGTATACTTGGGATATTCATAACCTTAAATATTGGTCTTTTCTTTATGACAGAACCATTCAAATTCTTTTCTTGTAGCTATTTTGAATTATCCAATAGATTATTATAAACTATAGTTACCCTACAGATCTATCTAACCCTAGGTTTTATTTCTTCTATCCAACTGTACATTTCTACCCAATATCCCCTCTCCACTACCCTTCTTGGCCTCTGGTAACCACCAGCCTTCTCTCTATCTTCATGAGATCTGCTTTTTGTTTTTAGCTCGCACATAGAAATGAGAATATGTGATATTTGTTTTCTTGTGTTTGGCTTATTTCACTTAACATAATGACCTCCAATTCCATCATGTTGCTGCAAATGATAAGATTATATTTTTTAATGGCTGGATAATATTCCAGTGTATATATATATATACCACATTTTCTTTATCCATTGATCTTTTGATGGACACCTAGGTTGATTCCATATGTTGGCTTTTATAAATAGTGCTGCAATAAACATAAGATTTCAGGTGTCTTTTCAATATATTGATTTCCTTTACTTTGGATATATACCCAGCAGTGGGATTGCTGGATCATATGGTAGCACTATTTTTAGTTTTTTGAGGAACCTCAATACTGTTCTCCATAGTAGCTATACTAACTTACACTCCCGCCAACAGTGCATGAAGGTTCCCCTTTCTCCACATCCTTGAAAGCATCCATTACTGCCTGTCTTTTTAATAAAAGCCATTCATTGAGATCATATCTCATTGTACTTTTGATTTGCATTATTCTGATGATTAGTGATGTTGAGCATTTTTTCATATACCTGTTGGCCATTTGTATATCTTCTAGTGAGAAATGTCTATTCAGACCTTTTGCCCATTTTTAAATTGGATAATTTGTTTTTTGCTATTGAGATGTTTAAACTCCTTATATATTCTGTTTATTAATCCTTTGTTATATGTGTAGTTTGCAAATATTTTCTCCCATTTGGTGGGCTATCTCTTAATTTTGTTGATTGTTTCCTTTGCTGTGCAGAATCTTTGAAGTAATCCTATTTGTCTATTTTTGCTTTGGTTACCTGTGCTTTTGAGATTGAACAAAAATATTTGCCGAGACCAATGTCCTGGAGCATTTCCCTAATGTGTTTTGCTAGTACTTTCATGGCTTCAGGTCTTAGATGTAAGTTCTTAACCCATTTTAATTTGATTTTTGTATATGATGAGAGATAGGAGTATAGTTTAATTTTCTTCATCTAGTTATCCAGTTTTCCCAGCACCATTTATTAGACACTGTCATTTCCTCATTGTATGTTCTTGGCACCTTTGTTAAAAATATGATTTGGAGTGGCTGGCAGGATGGGCGAATAGGAACAACTCCAGTCTGCAGCTCCCAGCGAGATCAAGGCAGAAGGCAGGTGGTTTCTGCATTCCCAACTGAAGTACCTGGCTAATCTCACTGGGACAGGTTAAAAAGTGGGTGCAACCCAAGGAGGGTGAACCGAACCAGGGTGGGGTGTCACCTCACCTGGGAAGTGCAAGGGGTTGGGGAACTCCCTCCTTCAGCCAAGGGAAGATGTGAGGGACTGTGCCATGAGGAATGGTGCACTCTGGCCCAGACACTATGCTTTTCCCATGGTCTTTGCAACCTGCAGTCCAGGAGATTCCCTTGGGTGCCTATGCCACCAGGGCCCAGGGTTTCAACCACAAAACTGGGCAGCCATTTGGGCAGACACTGAGTTAGCTGCAGGAGGTTTTTTTTCCCCCCAGTGGCACCTGTAATGTCAGTGAGACAGAACCATTCTCTCCCCTGGAAAGGGAGATGAAGCCAGGGAGCCAAGTTGTCTAGCTCAGTGGATCCCACCCCATGGAGCCCAGCAAGCTAAGATACACTGACCTGAAATTCTCACTGCCAGCACAGCAGTCTGAAGTCGACCTGGGATGCTTGAGCTTGGTGGCGGGAGGGGTGTCTGCCATTACTGAGGCTTGAGTAGGCAGTTTTCCCCTCACAGTGTAAACAAAGCCACCAGGAAGTTTGAACTAAGAGGAGCCCACCACAGCTTGGTAAAGCCGCTGTAGTCAGAGTGCCTCTCTAGATTTCTCCTCTCTGGGCAGGGCATCTCTGAAAGAAATGCAGCCCCAGTCAGGTGCTTACAGATAAAACTCCCATCTCCCTGGGACAGAGCACCTGGGGGAAGGGGCGGCTATAGGTGCAGCTTCAGCAGACTTAAATGTTCCTGCCTGCCAGGTCTGAAGCAGCAGATCTCCCAGCACAGTACTTGAGCTCTGCTAAGGGACAGACTGCTTCCTCAAGGGGGTCCCTGACCCCCCTGGCTCCTGATGAGGAGACACCTCTCAGCAGGGGTCAACAGACATCTCATACAGGAGAGCTCCAGCTGGCATTAGGTGGGTGCCCCTCTGGGACAAAACTTCTAGGGGAAGGAACAGGCAACAATCTTTGCTGTTCTGTGTCCTCCACCAGTGATACCCAGGCAACAGGATCTGGAGTGGTCCTCCAACAAACTCCAGCAGACCTGCAGTAGAGGGTTCTGATTGTGAGAAGGAAAACTAACAAACAGAAAGCCATAGAATCAACATCAACAAAAAAGACGTGCACACAGAAACCCATCTGAAGTTCACCAACATCAAAGATCAAAGGTAGATAAATCCATGAAGATGAGGAAAAACCAGTGCAAAAAGGCTGAAAATTCCAAAAACCAGAACACTTCTCCTCCAAAGGATCAAAACTCCTTGCCAGCAAGGGAACAAAACTGGACAGAGAATTGGTTGGATGAATTTTCAGAAGTAGGCTTCAGAATGTGGATAATAACAAACTCCTCTGAGCTAAAGGAGCATGTTCTAAGCCAATGCAAGGAAGCTAAGAACCTTGAAAAAAGATTAGAGGAATTGCTAACTGGAATAACCAGTGTAGAGAAGAACACAAATGTCCTGATGGAGCTGAAAAACACAGCACAAGAACTTCGTGAAGCATGCACAAGTATCAACAGCCGAATAAATCAGGTGGAAGAAAGGATATCAGAGAATGAAGATTAACTTAATGAAATAAAGCATGAAGACAAGACTAGAGAAAAAAGAATGAAAAAGAATGAACAAAGCCTCCAGGAAACATGGGACTATGTGAAAAGACCAAATCTACATTTGATTGGTGTACCTGAAAGTGATGGGGAGAATGGAACCAAGTTGGAAAACACTCTTCAGGATATTATCCAGGAGAAATTCCACAACCTAGCAAGACAGGCCAAAATTCAAATTCAGGAAATACAGTGAACACCACGAAGATACTCCTCGAGAAGAGCAACCCTAAGACACATAATTGTCAGATTCACCAAGGTTGAAAAGAAGGAAAAAAGTGATAAGGGCAGCTAGAGAGAAAGATTGGGTTACCCACAAAGAGAAGCCCATCAAAGTAACAACAGATCTCTCAGCAGAAACCCTACCAGCCAGAATAGAGTGGGGGCCAATATTCAACAATTGTAACAAAAATAATTTTCAACCCAGAATTTCATATCCAGCCAAACTAAGCTTTGTAAGCAAAGGAGAAATAAAATCCTTTACAGACAAGCAAATGCTAAGAGATTTTGTCACCACCAGGCCTGTCTTAAAAGAGCTCCTGAAAGAAGCACTAAATATGGAAAGGAACAACTGGTACCAGCCACTGCAAAAACACACCAAATTGTAAAGACTATCGACACTATGAAGAAACTGTGTCAACTAACAGGCAAAATAACCAGCTAGCGTCATAATGACAGGATCAAATTCACACATAATAATATTAACCTTAAATGTAAACCAGCTAAATGCCCCAAATAAAAGACATAGATTGGTAAATTGGATAAAGAGTCAAGACCCATTGATGTGCTGTATTCAGGAGCCCCATCTCATAAGCAAAACACACATAGGCTCAAAATAAAGGGATGGAGGAAGATTCACCAAGCAAATGGAAAGCAAAAAAAAAAAAAGCAGGGGTTGCAATCCTTGAAAAAGCAGGGGTTACAATCCTTGTCTCTGATAAAACAAACCAACATTAAACCAACTTTAAAGTAACAAAGATCAAAAAAGACAAAGAAAGGCATTACATAATGGTAAGGGGATCAATGCAATAAGAACAGCTAACTATCCTAAATATATATGCACCCAATATAGTAACATCCAGATTCACAAAGCAAGTTCTTAGAGACCTACAAAGAGACTTAGACTTCCACACAATTAAAGTGGGAGACTTAAACACCCCACTGTTAACATTGGACAGGTCAATGGGACCAAAAATTAATAAGGATATTCAGGACTTGAACTCAGCTCTGAACCAAGTGGACCTAATAGACATCTACAGAACTCTCCACCTCAAATCAACAGAATATACATTCTTCTCAACACCACATCACACTTATTCTAAAATTGACCACATAATTGGAAGTAAAACACTTCTCAGCAAATGCAAAAGAATGGAAATCATAACAAACTGTCTCTCAGACCACAGTGCAGTCAAATTAGAACTCAGGTTTAAGAAAGTCACTCAAAACTGCACAACTACATGGAAACTGAACAACCTGCTCCTGAATGACTACTGGGTAAATAACGAAATTAAGGCAGAAATAAATAAGTTCTTTGAAACCAATGAGAACAAAGATGCAACATACCACAATCTCTGGGACAAAGCTAAAGCAGTGTTTAGAGGAAAATTTATAGCACTAAAAGCCCACAGGAGAAAGCAGGAAAGATCTAAAATTGACATCCTAACATCACAATTAAAAGAACTAGAGAGAAGCAAGAGCAAACAAATTCAAAAGCTAGCAGAAGACAAGAAATAACTAAGACCAGAGCAGAACTGAAGGAGATAGAGACTTGAAAAACCCTTAAAAAAATCAATGAATCCAGGAGCCGGTTTTTTGAAAAGATGAACAAAATAGATAGACTGCCAGCCAGACTAATAAAGAATAGAAGAGAGAAGAATCAAATAGATGCAACAAAGAATGATAAAGGTAATATCACCACTGATCCCACAGAAATACAAACTGCCATCAGAGAATACTATAAACACATCTGTGCAAATAAACTAGAAAATCTAAAAAAATGGATAAATTCCTATACACATAATCACCCCAAGGCTAAACCAGGAAGAAGTTAAATCCCTGAATAGACCAATAACAAGATCTCAAATTGAGGCAGTAATTAATAGCCTACAAACCAAAAAAAGCCCAGGACCAGACAGATTCACAGCTTAATTCTATCAGAGGTACAAAGAGGAGCTGGTACCATTCCTTCTGAAACTATTTCAAATGATAGAAAAAGAGGGACTCCTCCCTACTCATTTTATGAGGCCAGCATCATCTTTATAGCAAAATGTTGCAGAGACACAAGAAAGAAAGAAAATTTAAGGCCAATATTTCTTCTGCTGAACATCAATGCAAAAATCCTCAATAAAATACTGGCAAACCGAATCCAGCAGCACATCAAAAAGCTTATCCACCACGATCAAGTCAACTTCATTCTTGGGATTCAAGGCTGGTTCAACATACACAAATCAATAAATGTAATCTATCACGTAAACAGAAGCAATGCCAAAAATTATCTCAACAGATGCAGAAAAGGCCTTGGATAAAATTCAACACCCCTTCATGCTAAAAACTCTCAATAAACTCGGTATTGATGGAACATATCTCAAAATAATAAGAGCTATTTATGACAAATCCATAGCCAATATCATACTGAATGGGCAAAAGCTGGAAGCATTCTCTTTGAAAACTGGCACAAGACAAGGATGCCCTCTCTCACCACTCCTAGTCAACATAGTATTGGACATTCTGGCCAGGGTAATCAGGCAAGAGAAAGAAATAAAGATATTCAAATAGGAAGAGAGGAAGTCAAATTGTCTCTGTTTGCAGATGACATGATTGTATGTTTAGAAAACCCGATCATCTGAGCCCCAAATTTCCTTAAGCTGATAAGCAACTTCAGCAAATTCTCAGGATACAAAATCAATGTGTAAAACTCACAAGCATTCCTATACACCAATAATAGAGATCCAAATCATGAGTAAACTCCCATTCACAATTGCTACAAAAAGAATAAAACATCTAGGAATGCAACTTACAAGGGATGTGAAGGACCTCTTCAAGGAGAACTACAAACCACTGCTCAAGGAAATAAGAGAGGACACAAACAAATGGAAGAATATTCCATGCTCATGGATAAGAAGAATCAATGTTATGAAAATGGCCATATTGCCCAAAGTAATTTGTAGATTCAATGCTATCCACATCAAGATACCACTGAATTTCTTCACAGCATTAGGAAATAGAAAAAACAAGTTTAAATTTCATATGGAACAAAAAAAGAGCCTATATAGCCAAGACAATCCTACACAAAAACAGCAAAGCTGGAAGCATCATGCTACATGACTTCAAACTATACTACAAGGCTACAGTAACCAAAACAGCATGTTACTGGTACCAAAACAGATATATAGACCAATGGAACAGAACGGAGGCCTCAGAAATAACCCCACACATGTACAACAATCTGATCTTTGACAAACCTGACAAAAACAAGCAATGGGGAAAAGATTCCCTATTTAATAAATGGGTTGGGAAAACTGGCTAGCCATATGCAGAACACTGAAACTGGACCCCTTCCTTACACCATATGCAAAAATTAATGGCTGGGCATCATGGCTCATGCCTGTAATCCCAGCACTTTTGGAGACCAAGGCAGGCGTATCGCTAGGTCAGGATATTGAGACCATGTTGGCTAATATGGTGAAACCCCTTCTCTACTAAAATACAAGAAATTAGCCAGGTGCGGTGACATACTCCTGTAGTCCCAGCTACTTAGGATGCTGAGGCAGGAAAATCACTGGAATTCAGGAGGCAGAGGTTGCAGTGAGCCGAGATCACACCACTGCACTCCAGCCTGGGTGACAGAGTGAGACTCCGTCTCAAAAAAAAAAAAACCAAAAAAAACAACAACAAAAAAACCACACACACACAAAAGTTAATTCAAGATGGACTAAAGATTTAAACATAAAACCTAAAACCATAAAAACCCTAGAAGAAAACCTAGGCAATACCATTCAGGACATAGGGATGGGTAACCACTTCATGACTAAAACACCAAAAGCAATGGCAACAAAAGCCAAAATTGACAAATGGGATCTAATTAAACTAAAGAGCTTCTGCACAGCAGATGGAACTATCATCAGAGTGAACAGGCAACCTACAGAATGGGAGAAAATGTTTGCAATCCATCCATCTGACAAAGGGCTAATATCCAGAATCTACAAAGAACTTAAAAAAATTTACAAGAAAAAAACAACCCCGTCAAAAATTGGGCAAAGGATATGAACAGACACTTCTCAAAAAAAACATTTATGCAGCCAACAAACATATGAAAAAATGCTCATCATCACTGGTCATTACAGAAATGCAAATCAAAACCACAATGAGATACCATCTCATGTCATTTAGAATGGTGATCATTAAAAAGTCAGGAAACAGCAGATGCTGGAGAGGATGTAGAGGAATAGGAACACTTTTACACTGTTGGTGGGAGTGTAAATTATTTCAACTATTGTGGAAGACAGTGTGGGGATTCCTCAAGGAGCTACATCCAGAACTACCATTTGACCCAGAAATCCCATTACTGGGTATATACCCAAAGGATTATAAATCATTCTGCTATAAAGACACATACACATGTATGTTTATTGTGGCACTATTCACAATGGCAAAGACATGGAACCAACCCAAATGCCCATCAATGATAGACTGGATAAAAAAAATGTGGCACATATACACCATGGAATACTATGCAGCCATAAAAAAGGATGAGTTCATGTCCTTTGCAGGGACATGGATGAAGCTGGAAACCATCATCCTCAGCAAACTAATACAGGAATAGAAAACCAAACACTTGCTTGTTCTCACTTATAAGTGGGAGTAGAACAAAGAGAACACATAGAAACAGGGAGGAGATCTTCACACACCAGGGCCTGTTAGGGGTGGGGGACTAAGGGAGGGATAGTATTAGCAGAAATAACTAATATAGATGATGGGTTGAGGGGTGTGGCAAACCACCACATCACTTGTATACCTATGTAACAAACCTGCACGTTCTGCACATGTATCCCAGAACTTAATGTATAAAAATATTAAATTAAATTTAAAAAATATGAGTTGTGTGTAAATGTGTGTATTTACATTTGGGGTCTCTATTCTGTTCCATTGTTCTATGTGTCTGTGTTTATACCAGTTTTGGGATTTTACTCAGCAAATTTTGCACCAAGTAATGCATATCTGTTGTTGCAATGCACAGGTTTGTTATCATCCCACCAAAAAATTTATATCTCAAATGAAGTGTTTGATGTTACAATAATTGTCTATCCAAAAATGAAAGGGAGAGCTCAGATGACTAGGACAAAAATGGCCAAATAGAAGTCTTCACTGATTGTCCCCCTGCAGAAACACCAAATTTAAAAATTATCTACACAAAAAAGCACCTTCATAAGAACTAAAAATCAGGGGAGCACTCACAATACCTGATTTTAACTTCATATCACTGAAAGAGGCACTGAAGATGAAAAGAAAGACAGCCTTGAATCACTAAAGCTGCCCCCCATCTCCTGGAAGCAGCCACATGGCACAGAGAGAGAATCTGTGCACTTGGGAGAAGGAGAGCTCAGCAACTGTGAGATTTTGTATTGAACTCAGTGCTGTCTTGTCACATTGGAAAGCAAAACTGGGCTGAACTCAGCTGATGCCTACCCATGGAAGGAGCGTTTAGATGAGCCCTAGCCAGAGGGCAATTGCCCATCCCAGTGGCTAGAACTTGAATTCTGGCAAGACTCACTACCATGGGCTAAAGATTTCTGGGGCTCCAAATAAATTTGAAAGGCAGTCTAGGCAACAAGGACCGCAAGTCCTAGGAAAATCCTACTGCTGAATGGGGATCAGAGCCAGTGGACTTGTGGGCATCATGCAAACTAGTGAGACACCAGCCAGGGTGGCTAAGGGAGTGCCTGTGGTCACTCCTTCCCTAACCCCAGGCAGCACAGCTTGTAGCTCTAAAAGAGACCCCCATCCTTCTGCTTGAGGAGAGAAGGGGGAAAAGTAAAGATAAGTTTGCCTTGTTTCTTGGATACCAGCTCAGCCACAGTAGGACAGGGCACCAAGTGAGCTGTTCTAGGTCCTAACTCCTGGATGACATTACATGCCCTAGCTCCTGGATGACATTTCCAGACACACACTGGGCCAAAAGGGAAACTGTTGCCTTGAAAGGAAATACCCAGTCCAGGCAGGCCTCATCACCTGCTGACGAAAGGGCACATGGGTCCTGAATACCCAGCAGTGATTCCCTCATAGTATGCCATGGACCTTGGGTGAGACTCTGAGATGTGTTGGCTTCAGGTCAGACCCAGCCTATTTCCAGCTGTGGTGGCTATGGTGAGAGACTCCTTATTTGAGAAAAAGTAGGGGGAAGAGTAAAGGAGACCTTGTCTTGCACCTTAGGTACAAACTCAGCCATGTGGGGTACAACATGAAGTGGGCTTCTGGGGACTCTTGATTCCAGGCATTGGCTCTTAAACAGCATTTCTGGACCTTCCCAGAGTCAGAGGGGATCCTACTCACATGAGTGGTGAGTTCCAG
This sequence comes from Pongo abelii, assembly GCF_028885655.2. Classification (NCBI taxonomy): domain Eukaryota; kingdom Metazoa; phylum Chordata; class Mammalia; order Primates; family Hominidae; genus Pongo; species Pongo abelii. Next base: position 87,538,990 of record NC_071990.2, on the reverse strand, counting down.
GCCTGGCAGCATTCACTGCAAGCTGACTGAAGAGCCCTTGGCCTGTAAGTGAACACTTGTGGTGGCCTGGCAGAAGCCCCTATGGGATGATGGTGGTGGCAGCCATAGGGAGAGGCTCCTCTGGTATGGGAAGGCAAAGGAAGCGTGGGAAGGACTTTGTATTGTGGTATAGGTGCCAGCTCATTTGCAGTACAATAGAATACCAGATAGATTTCTAAGGTTTTTGACTCCAGTCCCTGGCTCCTAGATGGCATCTGTGAGCCTGCCCACGTCCTTGGGGGAACTTGCCACCCTCAAGGGAAAGGCACAAGCCTGTTTAGTTTTTCTACCTGCTGATTATAGAGCTCTAGGGCCTTGAGTGAACATAGATGGTAGCCAGTTAGTGGTTATAGTGGGCATTGGTTGAGGCCCAGTGCTGTACTGGCTTCAGGTCTGACCCAGCACAGTCTCAGTGGTGGTGGGCACAGGGGTGCTTATGTTACCCACCCCCAGCTCCAGAGTTAGCATGGAGAAAGAAAGACTCCATTTGTTTGAGAAAAAGTAAGGGAAGAGAATGAGAGTCACTGCCTGGTAATCCAGAGATTTCTTCCAGATCTTATCCAAGACCACCAAAGGGGTACCTCTATGTCTGAAAGAACCATAGCATTACTGGGCTTGGGGTGTTCCCTAATGCAGATATGGCTTTGATAACAACACCCAAGTCCATTTGAATATATGAAAAGCCTGACCAAGAAGGATGGGTACCAACAAGCACAGGCTGTGAACACTACAATAAGTATCTAACTTTTCAATGCCCAGATACCAACAAACATCCACAAGTATCAAAACCATCCAGGAAAATACGATATCACCAATTGAACTAAATAAGTCACCGGGGACCAATCCTGGACATACAGAGATATGTAACCTTTCAGACAAAGAAATTTAAAAAAGCTGTTTTGAGGAAACTCAAAGAAATTTAAGGTAACACAGAGAAGGAATTCATAATTCTACCAGATAAAGTTAAAATGATATTGAAATAATTAAAAAGAATCAAGCAGAAACTCTGGAGTTAAAAAGTGCAATTGACATACTGAAGACTGCATCAGAGTCATTCAATAGCAGAATTGATCAAGCAGAAGAAAGGATTAGTGAGCTCAAAGACAGGCTATTTGAAACATACAAAGTCAGAGAAGACTGAAAAGAAAAAAAAAATAAAAAAGAATGAATTATGCCTACAAGATGTAGACAATAGCCTCGAAAAAGCAAATCTAAGAGTTATTGGCTTTAAAGAGGAGGTAGAGAAAGAGATCAGGGTAGACAGTTTACTCAAAAGATAATATCAGAGAATGTTCCAAACTTAGAGAAAGATATCAACATTCAAGTACAAGGCTATAGAATACCAAGCAGATTTAACCCAAAGAAGACTACCTGAAGGCATTTAATAATCAAACTCCCAAAGGTCAATGAAAAGGAAAGGATTCTAAAAGTAGCAGGAGAAAAGAAACAACATACAATGATGCTTCAATATGTATGGCAGCAGACTTTTCAGTGGAAAATTTACAAGTCAGGAGAGAGTGGCATGACATATTTAAAGCTAAGAAGAAAAACCCTTTAGTCTAGAATTGTACATCTGGCAAAGATATTCATCAAGCATGAAGAAGAAATAGACACTTTTCCAGGAAAACAAAAGCTGAGGGCTTTCATCAACACCAGATTTTTCCTATAATAAATGCTAAAGGGAGTACTTAAATCAGAAAGAAAAATATATTAATGAGCAATCAATAATCACCTGAAAGTACAAAACTCTCTCAATAATCACCTGAAGGCACAAAGCTCACTCATAATAGTGAATACACAAAACAACACAGAATATTATAACGCTGTATCTTTGGTGTATAAACTATTCTAATCTTAAGTAGAAAGACTAACAAATGAACCAGTCAACAAAACTACAACAAATTTTCAAGACTGAAACAGACCAGTAAGATAAATAGAAAAAACAGAAAGTTAAAAAGTGTGGGAAAAAAGTTAAGATATATAGTTTTTACTAGTTTTCTTTTAGTTAGCTTCTTTTTTCACTTGTTTATATATGCAGATGTTGTTATCAGTTTGAAATACTGGGTTATAAGATAGTATTCATTTGCAAGCCTCATGGTAACCTTAAATAAAAAAAATAGAATAGATAAAACAGAAAATAAAAAGAAACTAAACATATTACCAGAGAAAATAATTTTCACTAAAAGGAAGACTGGAAGGAAGAAAAGAAAGAAGAGAAGACTGTAATATAACCAGAAAGCAAATAACACAGTGGCAGGAGTCAGTTCTTACTTATCAGTAATAACAGTGAATGTAAATGGACTAAATTTTCCAATAAATAGACATAGAGTGGTTGAATTAATAATAAAGATCCAGTGACCTGTTGCCTACAAGAAACACTTCACCTGTAAAGACACAAATAGACTGAAAATAAATGGCTGGCAAAAGTTATTACTTGCCAATGGAAACCCAAAAAGCAAGACACTTTGGGAGCCTGAGACAGGTGGATCACTTGAGCTCAGGAATACAAGACTGGCCTGGGCAACATAGTGAAACCCCCATCTCTACAAAAAAATACAAACATTAACCAGGTGTGATGGCATACGCCTGTAGTCCCAGCTACTTCAGGGGCTGAGGCAGGAGGATTGCATGATTCCAGGAGTTTGAAGTTGCAGTGAGCCATGTTGACCCCACTGGACTCCAGTCTAGGTGACAGTGAGAAATAAATAAATAAATAAATAAAATAAATAAAAACCTGGAGTAGTTTTATAAGACAAAATAGATTTCAAGACAAATGTGAAGAAGAGACAAAGAAGGCCATTATATAATGATAAAGGGGTCAATTCAGCAAGGAGATATGGCAGTTGTAAATATATACGCACTCAACACTAAAGCACCTAGGGCTATAAACAAGTATTATTAGAGCTAAGGAGAGAGACAAACCTCAATACAATAATAGGTCTAGACTTTCACACCCCCTTTCAACATTGGACAGATCTTCTGGACAGAAAATTAACAAAGAACATCCTACTTTATCTATACTACAGACAAAATGGATCTAATAGATATTCAGGGAGCATTTCATCCAGTGGCTGCAGAAGACACACTTTTTCCTCAGCATGGATTATTCTAAAAAATACACCATATGTTAAGTTACAAAACAAGGCTGAAAATATTCAAAAAAATAAAAAAAAATCTAGCCTCTTTTCTCACCACAGTGGAATAAAACTAGAAATCAATAACAAGAGGAATTATGGAAACTATACAAACACACCAAAATTCAACAATATGCACCTGAGTGATGAGTGGATTAATAAAGAAATTAAGAAAAATATTGAAAAATTTCTTGAACAAATGATAAGGAAAACACAACATACTAAAACCTATGGGGTACAGCAGAAGAAGTACTAAGAGGGAAGAGTATAGCTATGAATGGGTACATCAAAAAAGGAGAAAAATTTCAAATAAACAATCTAATGATGCATCTTAAAGAACTAGAAAAACAAGAGCTAGCTGAACCCAAAATTAGTAGAAGAAAAGGATTAATAAAGATTAGAGAAACAATAAATGAAATGGAAATGAAGAAACAATACAAAAGATCTATGAAACAAAAAGTTGATTTTTTGAAAAGATAAACAAAATTAACAAATTGTTAGCCAGACTAAAAGAAAAGGAGACAAGACCTAAATAAAATCAGAGATGAAAAAGGAAACACTAGAACTGATACTGCTGAAATTCAAAGAAACATTGGTGGCTATTATGAGCAACTATATGCCAGTAAATTGAAAAATCTAGAAGAAATAGAAAAATTCCCAGACACATACAACCTTCTAAGATTGGACAAGTAAGAAATCTGACATCAGAGCAGAGCAATAACAATTAATGAGATCGACGTGGTAATAAAAAGCCTCCCAGTAAAGAAAAGCTCAGGACCTGATATGGTTAGGCTTTGTGTCCCCACCCAAATCTCACCTTGAATTGTAATCCTCATAATTCCCATAATCCCCACTTGTCAAGGGAGAGACCAGATGGAGGCAATTGAATTGTGGAGGCAGTTTTCCCCATGCTGTTCTCATGATAGTGAGTGAGTTCTCACAATGTCTGATGGTTTTATAAGGGGCTCTTCCCCCTTGACTCAGCACTTCTCCTTCTCGCTGCCTTGTGAAGAAGTTTCCTTGCTTCCCTTTCACCCTCCACTGTGATTGTAAGTTTCCTGAGGTTTCCCCAGCCATGCTGAGCTATGAGTCAATTAAAACTATTTCCTTTATGAATTACCTAGTCTCGTGCAGTTCTTTATAACAGTATGAAAATAAACAAATACTCTGAATTTGTACCACAGAAAGTGGGGTGCTGCTATAAAGATACCCAAAAATGTGGAAGATACTTTGGAACTGGGTAACAGGCAGAGGTTGGAACAGTTTGGAGGGCTCAGAAGACAGGAAGATGTGGGAAAGTTTGGAACTTCCTAGAGACTTGTTGAGTGGCTTTGACCAAAATGCCAGTAATGATATGGACAATGAAGTCCAGGCTGAGGTGGTCTCAAATGGAGATGAGGAACTTGTTGAGAACTGGAATAAAGGTGATTCTTGCTATGCTTTCACAAAGAGACTAGTGGCATTTTGTCCCTGCCCTAGAGATCTTTGGAACTTTGAACTCGAGAGAGATGATTTAGCATATCTAGTGGAGGAAATTTCTAAGCAACGAAGCAAAGATGTCACTTGGGTGCTTTTAAAAGCATTCAGTTTTATGCATTCACAAAGAGATTATTTAGAATTGGAACTTATGTTTAAAAGGGAAGCAGAGCATTAAAGTTTGGAAAATTTGCAGCCTGATGATGTGACAGTAAAGAAAAATACATTTTATGAGGAGAAATTCAAGCCAGCTGCAGAAATTTGCACAAGTAACAAGGAGCCAAATGTTAATGACCAAGACAATGGGGGAAAATGTCTCCAAGGCATGTCAGAGGTCTTCCTGGCAGCCCTTCCAATCACAGCCCCAGAGGCCTAGGAGGAACAAATGGTTTCCTGGGCTCAGCTCAGGGCCTTGAGGCTTTCTGCAGTCTTGGGACTTGGTGCCCTGCATACCAGCTGTGGCCACATGCAGCTCAGGCTGTTGCTTCAGAGAGTGCAAGCCCCAAACCTTGGATGCTTACACATGGTGTTAGGCCTTCAGGTGCACAGATGTCCAGAATTGAGATTTGGGAACCTCTACGTAGATTTTAAAGGATGTATGGAAACGCCTGGGTGTCCAGGAAGAAGTTTGCTGCAGGAGTGGTGCTTTCATGGAGAACCTTTTCTAGGGCAGTGCAGAAGGAAAATGTGAGGTTGGAGTCCCCATACAGAGTCACTACTTGGGCACTGCCTAGTGGAGCTGTGAGAAGAGGGCCACCATTCTCCAGACCCTAGAATGGTAGAACCACTGACAGCTCACACTGTGCACCTGGAAAAGCCACAAACAATTCCATCCTGTGAAAGCAGCCAGGAGCGGGGATATATCCTGTGAAGCCACAGAGGCAGAGTTGCCCAAGGCCATCAGAGCCAACCTCTTGCATCAGCGTGACCTGGATGTGAGACATGAAGTCAAAGTAAATCATTTTGGAGCTTTAAGAATTGACTGCCCACTCGATTTTGGACTTGCATGGGGCCTGTAGCCCCTTTGTTTTGGCCAATTTCTCCCATTTGGAACAGGTATATTTACCCAATTCCTGTACCCCCACTGTATCTAAGAAGTAACTAACTTGCTTTTGATTTTAGGCTCATAGGGAGAAGGGACTTGTCTTGTCTCAGATGGGACTTTGGACTTGGACTTTTGGGTTAATGCTGAAATGATTAAGACTTTGGAGACTTTTGGGAAAGCATGATTGGTTTTCAAATGTGAAATGTGTATGACATTTGGTAGGAGCCAGGGTGGAATGATATGGTTAGGCTTTGTGTCCCACCCAAATCTCATCTTGAATTGTATAATCCCCATAATCCCCACTTCAAGGGAGCAACAAGGTGGAGGCAGCTGAATCATGGGAGTAGTTTCCCACATGCTGTTCTTGTGATAGCGAGTAAGTTCTCATGAAATCTGATGGTTTTTTGAGGGGCTCTTCCCCTTTCACTTGGCACTTCTCCTTCCTGCTGCCTGTGAAGAAGGTGCCTTGCTTCCCCTTTGCCTTCTGCCATGATTGTAAATTTCCTGAGGCTTCTCCAGGAATGCTGAACTGTGAGTCATGTAAACCTCTTTCCTTTATAAAGTACTCAGTCTTGAGCAGTTCTTTAACGCAGTATGAAAACAGATTAATACAGCACCCAATGGCTTCACTGCTGAATCCAACCAAACACTAAGGAACTAATATCATTTCTACTCAAACTATTCCAAAAAATAGAGGAGGAGTGAATTCTTCCAAACTTGTTATATGAGGCCAATATAACCCTGATATCAAAATGAGACAATGGCACATCAAAAAAAAAAAAAAAAGAAAACTACAGGCCAATATCACTGATTAATACTGATGCAAAAATTCTAAGCTAAATACTGGAAAATAGAGTTCAACAACACATGAAAAATATCATTTGTCATGACTAAGTGGGATCTATCCTAGGAATTCAAAGATGCTTCAGAATATACAAATCAATCCATGTGATGCATTATATCAACAGAATGAAGGACAAAAACATATAATCATTTCCATCGATGCTGGGAAAACATTTGATAAAATTCAACGTCCCTTCACGATAAAAACCTCAAAAAACTTAGTATTGAAGGAGCATACCTCAACATAATAAAAGTCATGTATGACAGATCCACAGCTAGTATCATACTGAATGAGAAAAAATTGAAAGCCTTTCCTCTAAGATCTGGAACACGACAAGGATGCTGACTTTCACCACTGTAATTTTTCATAGTACTGGAAGTTCTAGCTTAAGCAATCATACAAGAGAAAGAAATAAAGGGCACCCAAATTGGAAAGGAATAAGTTAACTTATTCTTGTTTGCAGATGATAGGTCTTATATTTGAAAAAACCTAAAGACTCCACCAAAAAAGATTAGAACTGATATACAGATTCAGTAAAGTTACAACATATGAAATCAACAGACAAAAATCAGTAGCATTTCTACATGCAAACAATGAACAATCAGAAAAAGAAGTCAAGAAAGTAATCCCATTTACAATAGCTACAATGAAAATTAAATGCTTACATATTAACCAAGGAAATGAGAGATCTCTACAATGACATCTATAAAACACTGATGCAGGAAATTAAAGAGGACAAAAAATGGATAGATATTCGATGTTCATGGGTTGGAAGAGTCTTTATTGTTAAAATGTCCATTCTACTGAGAGCAATCTACAGATTTAATAAAATCCATTAGGTATTGATGGGATGTATCTCAAAATAATAAGAGCTATCTATGACAAACCCACAGCCAATATCATACTGAATGGGCAAAAACTGGAAGCATTCCCTTTGAAAACTGGCACAAGACAGGGATGACCTCTCTCATCACTCCTATTCAACGTAGTGTTGGAAGTTCTGGCCAGGGCAATCAGGCAGGAGAAGGAAATAAAGGGTATTCAATTAGGAAAAGAGGAAGTCAAATTGTCCCTGTTTGCAGATGACATGATTGTATATCTAGAAAACCCCATTGTCTCAGCCCAAAATCTCCTTAAGCTGATAAGCAACTTCAGCAAAGTCTCAGGATACAAAATCAATGTACGAAAATCACAAGCATTCTTATACACCAATAACAGACAAACAGAGAGCCAAATCATGAATGAACTCCCATTCACAATTGCTTCAAAGAGAATAAAATACCTAGGAATCCAACTTACAAGGGACGTGAAGGACCTCTTCAAGAAGAACTACAAAACACTACTCAACGAAATAAAAGAGGATACAAACAAATGGAAGAACACATGCTCATGGGTAGGAAGAATCAATATCGTGAAAATGGCCATACTGCCCAAGGTAATTTATAGATTCAATGCCATCCCCATCAAGCTACCAATGACTTTCTTTTTTTTTTTTTATTATACTTTAGGTTTTATGGTACATGTGTGCAATGTGCAGGTAAGTTACATATGTATACATGTGCCATGCTGGTGCGCTGCACCCACTAACTCGTCATCTAGCATTAAGTATATCTCCCAATGCTATCCCTCCCCCCTCCCCCCACCCCACAACAGTCCCCGAAGTGTGATGTTCCCCTTCCTGTGTCCATGTGTTCTGATTGTTCAATTCCCACCTATGAGTGAGAATATGCGGTGTTTGGTTTTTTGTTCTTGCGATAGTTTACTGAGAATGATGATTTCCAGTTTCATCCATGTCCCTACAAAGGACATGAACTCATCATTTTTGATGGCTGCATAGTATTCCATGGTGTGTATGTGCCACATTTTCTTAATCCAGTCTATCATTGTTGGACATTTGGGTTGGTTCCAAGTCTTTGCTATTGTGAATAGTGCTGCAATAAACATACGTGTGCATGTGTCTTTATAGCAGCATGATTTATAGTCCTTTGGGTATATACCCAGTAATGGGATGGCTGGGTCGAATGGAATTTCTAGTTCTAGATCCCTGAGGAATCACCACACTGACTTCCACAAGGGTTGAACTAGTTTACATTGAATCTGTAAATTACCTTGGGAAGGATGGCCATTTTCACGATATTGATTCTTCCTACCCATGAGCATGGAATGTTCTTCCATTTGTTTGTATCCTCTTTTATTTCCTTGAGCAGTGGTTTGTAGTTCTCCTTGAAGAGGCCCCTCACATCCCCTGTAAATTGGATTCCTAGGTATTTTATTCTCTTTGAAGCAATTGTGAATGGGAGTTCACTCATGATTTGGCTCTCTGTCTGTTATTGATGTATAAGAATGCTTGTGATTTTTGTACATTGATTTTGTATCTTGAGACTTTGCTGAAGTTGCTTATCAGCTTAAGGAGATTTTGGCCTGGGACAATGGGGTTTTCTAGATATACAATCATGTCATCTGCAAACAGGGACAATTTGACTTCCTCTTTTCCTAATTGAATACCCTTTATTTCCTTCTCCTGCCTAATTGCCCTGGCCAGATCTTCCAACACTATGTTGAATAGAAGTGGTGAGAGAGGGCATCCCTGTCTTGTGCCAGTTTTCAAAGGGAATTCTTCCAGTTTTTGCCCATTCAGTATGATATTGGCTGTGGGTTTGTCATAGATAGCTCTGATTATTTTGAGATACGTCCCATCAATACCTAATTTATTGAGAGTTTTTAGCATGAAGGGTTGTTGAATTTTGTCAAAGGCCTTTTCTGCATCTGTTGAGATAATCATGTGGTTTTTGTCTTTGGTTCTGTTTATATGCTGGATTACATTTATTGATTTGTGTATATTGAACCAGCCTTGCATCCCAGGGATGAAGCCCACTTGATCATGGTGGATAAGCTTTTTGATGTGCTGCTGGATTCTGTTTGCCAGTATTTTATTGAGGATTTTTGCATCAATGTTCATCAAGGATATTGGTCTAAAATTCTCTTTTTTTGTTGTCTCTCTGCCAGGCTTTGGTATCAGGATGATGCTGGCCTCAGAAAATGAGTTAGGGAGGATTCCCTCTTTTTCTATTGATTGGAATAGTTTCAGAAGGAATGGTACCAGTTCCTCCTTGTACCTCTGGTAGAATTTGGCTGTGAACTCGTCTGGTCCTGGACTTTTTTTGGTTGGTAAGCTATTGATTATTGCCACAATTTCAGATCCTGTTATTGGTCTATTCAGAGATTCAACTTCTTCCTGGTTTAGTCTTGGGAGGGTGTATGTGTTGAGGAATTTATCCATTTCTTCTAGATTTTCTAGTTTATTTGCGTAGAGGTGTTTGTAGTATTCTCTGATGGTAGTTTGTATTTCTGTGGGATCAGTGGTGATATCCCCTTTATCATTTTTTATTGCATCTATTTGATTCTTCTCTCTTTTTTTCTTTATTAATCTTGCTAGCGGTCTATCAATTTTGTTGATCCTTTCCAAAAACCAGCTCCTGGATTCATTGATTTTTTGAAGGGTTTTTTGTGTCTCTATTTCCTTCAGTTCTGCTCTGATTTTAGTTATTTCTTGCCTTCTGCTAGCTTTTGAATGTGTTTGCTCTTGCTTTTCTAGTTCTTTTAATTGTGATGTTAGGGTGTCAATTTTGGATCTTTCCTGCTTTCTCTTGTGGGCATTTAGTGCTATAAATTTCCCTCTACACACTGCTTTGAATGCATTCCAGAGATTCTGGTATGTTGTGTCTTTGTTCTCGTTGGTTTCAAAGACCATCTTTATTTCTGCCTTCATTTCATTATGTACCCAGTAGTCATTCAGGAGCAGGTTGTTCAGTTTCCATGTAGTTGAGCAGTTTTGAGTGAGATTCTTAATCCTGAGTTCTAGCTTGATTGCACTGTGATCTGAGGGATAGTTTGTTATAATTTCTGTTCTTTTACATTTATTGCGGAGAGCTTTACTTCCAAGTATGTGGTCAATTTTGGAATAGGTGTGGTGTGGTGCTGAAAAAAATGTATATTCTGTTGATTTGGGGTGGAGAGTTCTGTAGATGTCTATTAGGTCCGCTTGGTGCAGAGCTGAGTTCAATTCCTGGGTATCCTTGTTGAATTTCTGTCTCATTGATCTGTCTAATGTTGACAGTGGGGTGTTGAAGTCTCCCATTATTAATGTGTGGGAGTCTAAGTCTCTTTGTAGGTCACTCAGGACTTGCTTTATGAATCTGGGTGCTCCTGTATTGGGTGCATATATATTTAGGATAGTTAGTTTTTCTTGTTAAATTAATCCCTTTACCATTATGTAATGGCCTTCTTTGTCTCTTTTGATCTTTGTTGGTTTAAAGTCTGTTTAATCAGAGACTAGGATTACAACCCCTGCCTTTTTTTGTTTTCCATTTGCTTGGTAGATCTTCCTCCATCCTTTTATTTTGAGCCTATTTGTGTCTCTGCACGTGAGGTGGGTTTCCTGAATACAGCACACTGATGGGTCTTGAGTCTTTATCCAATTTGCCAGTCTGTGTCTTTTAATTGGAGCATTTAGTCCATTTACATTTAAAGTTAATATTGTTATGTGTGAATTTGATCCTGTCATTATGATGTTAGCTGGTTATTTTGCTCGTTAGTTGATGCAGTCTCTTCCTAGTCTCAATGGTCTTTACATTTTGGCATGATTTTGCAGTGGCTGGTACTGGTCGTGCCTTTCCATGTTTAGCACTTCCTTCAGGAGCTCTTTTAGGGCAGGCCTGGTAGTGACAAAATCTCTCAGCATTTGCTTGTCTGTAAAGGATTTTATTTCTCCTTCACTTATGAAGCTTAGTTTGACTGGATATGAAATTCTGGGTTGAAAATTCTTTTCTTTCAGAATGTTGAATATTGGCCCCCACTCTCTTCTGGCTTGTAGGGTTTCTGCCGAGAGATCCGCTGTTAGTCTGATGGGCTTCCCTTTGATGGTAACCCAACCTTTCTCTCTGGCTGCCCTTAACATTTTTTCCTTCATTTCAACTTTGGTGAATCTGACAATTATGTGTCTTGGAGTTGCTCTTCTCGAGGAGTATCTTTGTGGTGTTCTCTGTATTTCCTGAATGTGAATATTGGCCTGCCTTGCTAGATTGGGGAAGTTCTCCTGGATAATATCATGCAGAGTGTTTTCCAACTTGTTTCCATTCTCCCCATCACTTTCAGGTACACCAATCAGATGTAGATTTGGTCTTTTCACATAGTCCCGCATTTCTTGGAGGCTTTGCTCATTTCTTTTTATTCTTTTTTCTCTAAACTTCCCTTTTCGCTTCATTTCATTCATTTCATCTTCCAGGGCTGATATCCTTTCTTCCATTTGATCACATCGGCTCCTGAGGCTTCTGCATTCTTCACATAGTTCTCGAGCCTTGGTTTTCTGCTCCATCAGCTCCTTTAAGCACTTCTCTGTATTGGTTATTCTAGTTATACATTTTTCTAAATTTTTTTCAAAGTTTTCAACTTCTTTGCCTTTGGTTTGAATATCCTCCCATAGCTCGGAGTAATTTGATCATCTAAAGCCTTCTTCTTTCAGCTCGTCAAAGTCATTCTCCATCCAGCTTTGTTCCATTGCTGGTGAGGAACTGTGTTCCTTTGGAGGAGGAGAGGTACTCTGCTTTTTAGAGTTTCCAGTTTTTCTGCTCTGTTTTTTCCCCATCTTTGTGGTTTTATCTACTTTTGGTCTTTGATGATGGTAATGTACAATGGGTTTTTGGTGTGGATGTCCTTTCTGTTAGTTTTCCTTCTAACAGACAGGACCCTCAGCTGCAGGTCTGTTGGAGTACCTGGCCGGCCGTGTGAGGTGTCAGTCTGCCCCTGCTGGGGGGTGCCTCCCAGTTAGGCTGCTTGGGGGTCAGGGGTCAGGGACCCACTTGAGGAGGCAGTCTGCCAGTTCTCAGATCTCCAGCTGCATGCTGGGAGAACCACTGCTCTCCTCAAAGCTGTCAGACAGGAACATTTAAGTCTGCAGAGGTTACTGCTGTCTTTTTGTTTGTCTGTGCCCTGCCCCCAGAGGTGGAGCCTACAGAGGCAGGCAGGCCTCCTTGAGCTCTGGTGGGCTCCACCCAGTTCAAGCTTCCAGGCTGCTTTGTTTACCTAAGTGAGCCTGGGCAATGGCGGGCACCCCTCCCCCAGCCTCGCTGCTGACTTGCTGTTTGATCTCAGACTGCTGTGCTAGCAATCAGGGAGACTCCATGGGCGTAGGACCCTCTGAGCCAGGTGCGGGCTATACTCTCCTGGGGCACCGTTTCCTAAGCCCATCGGAAAAGCGCAGTATTCGGGTGGGAGTGGCCTGATTTTCCAGGTGCCGTCTGTCACCCCCTAGAAAGGGAACTCCCTGACCCCTTGGGCTTCCCGAGTGAGGCAATGCCTCACCCCTGCTTTTGGCACACGGTGCACTCACCCACTGACCTGCGCCCACTGTCTGGCACTCCCTAGTGAGATGAACATGGTACCTCAGATGGAAGTGTAGAAGTCACCCGTCTTCTGCATCGCTCACGCTGGGAGCTGTAGACCGGAGCTGTTCCTATTCGGCCATCTTGGCTCCTCCCCCCCGCTACCAATGACTTTCTTCACAGAATTGGAAAAAACTACTTTAAAGTTCATATGGAACCAAAAAAGAGCCCGCATCACCAAGTCCATCCTAAGCCAAAAGAACAAAGCTGTAGGCATCACGTTACCTGACTTCAAACTATACTACAAGGGTACGGTAACCAAAACAGCATGGTACTGGTACCAAAACAGAGATATAGATCAATGCAACAGAGCAGAGCCCTCAGAAATAACACCGCATATCTACAACTATCTGATCTTTGACAAACCTGAGAAAAACAAGCAATGGGGAAAGTTTTCCCTATTTAATAAATGGTACTGGGAAAACTGGCTAGCCATATGTAGAAAGCTGAAACTGGATCCCTTCCTTACACCTTATACAAAAATCAATTCAAGATGGATTAAAGACTTAAATGTTAGACCTAAAACCATAAAAACCCTAGAAGAAAACCTAGGCATTACCATTCAGGACATAGGCATGGGCAAGGACTTCATGTCTAAAACACCAAAAGCAATGGCAACAAAAGCCAAAATTGACGAATGGGATCTAATTAAACTCAAGAGCTTCTGCACAGCGAAAGAAACTACCATCAGAGTGAACAGGCAACCTACAAAATGGGAGAAAATTTTTGCAACCTACTCATCTGACAAAGGGCTAATATCCAGAATCTACAATGAACTCCAACAAATTTACAAGAAAAAAACAAACAACCCCATCAAAAAGTGGGCGAAGGACATGAACAGACACTTCTTAAAAGAAGACATTTATGCAGCCAAAAAACACATGAAAAAATGCTCACCATCACTGGCCATCAGAGAAATGCAAATCAAAACCACAATGAGATACCATCTCACACCAGTTAGAATGGCAATCATTAAAAAGTCAGGAAACAGCAGGTGCTGGAGAGGATGTGGAGAAATAGGAACACTTTTACACTGTTGGTGGGACTGTAAACTAGTTCAACCCTTGTGGAAGTCAGTGTGGCAATTCCTCAGGGATCTAGAACTAGAAATACCATTTGATCCAGCCATCCCATTACTGGGTATATACCCAAAGGACTGTAAATCATGCTGCTATAAGGACGCATGCACGTGTATGTTTATTGCAGCACTATTCACAATAGCAAAGACTTGGAACCAACCCAAATGTCCAACAATGATAGACTGGATTAAGAAAATGTGGCACATACACACCATGGAATACTACGCAGCCATAAAAATTGATGAGGTTATGTCCTTTATAGGGACATGGATGAAATTGGAAATCATCATTTTCAGTAAACTATCGCAAGAACAAAAAACCAAACACCGCATATTCTCACTCATAGGTGGGAATTGAAGAATGAGATCACATGGACACAGGAAGGGGAACATCACACTCTGGGGACTGTTGTGGGGTGGCTGGAGCAGGGAGGGATAGCTTTAGGAGATATACCTAATGCTAAAGGATGAGTTAATGGGTGCAGCACACCAGCATGGCACATGTATACATATGTAACAAACCTGCACATTGTGCACATGTACCCTAAAACTTAAAGTATAATAATAATAAAATTAAATTAAAAAATAGCAAAGACATTCTTCAGAAAACTAGGAAGCAGTCTCAAAATTTATATGAAACCACAATAGCCAAAGCTATCCTAAGTAAAAAGGGCAAAACTGGAGGAATCCCATTACCTGACTTCAAACTACACTCCAGAGATATAGTAACCAAAATGGCATGGCACTGGCATAACCACAGACACATCAACCAATGGAATAGAACAGAGAGCCCAGAAATACATCCATACAGTTACAGTATACCCATTATTCACTAAATTGCCAAGAAAGGACAAGTTTCTTCAATAAATGTTGCTGGTAAAACTGGATATCCATATGCAGAAGAATGAAACTAGACCCCTATCTCTCACCATATACAAACATCAATCAAAATGGTTTAAATCCTTACATCTAAAACCTCAAACTACGAAACTACTACAAGAAAACATTAGGGAAACTCTCCAGGACATCGGACTGGCCAAAGATTCATTGAGTAATACTCCACAAACACAGGAAATGAAAGCAATTTGGACACATGGGATCACATGAAGTTAAAGAGCTTCTGCACAGCAAAGGAAACAAACAATGATATGAAGATACAATCCACAGCATGGGATAAAATATTTGCAAACTACCCATTTGACAAGGGATTAAGAATTAGAATATATAAGGAGCTCAAACAACTCTATAGGAAAAAATCAAATAATCCAGTTACAAAGTGGGCAAAAGATCTGAATAGACATTTCTCAATGGAAGACATACAAATGACTAACAAGTATATGGAAAGGTGCTCAATTAACACCATTGATCATTAGAGAAATGCATATCAAAACTACAATAAGATATCACCTCATTTCACCTCAGTTAAAATGGCTTTTATCCAAAGGACAGGCGATAACAAATGCTGGTGAGGATCTGGAGAAAAGTGAATCCTTGTACACTGTTGGTGGAAATGTAAATTAGTACAACCACTATGGAGTATAGCTTCTAGGCTTCTCGAAAACCTAAAACTAGAGAAACAATGTGATCTAGCAATCCCACTCCTAGATATATACCCAAAAGAAAAGAAATCAGTATATCAGAAAGATATGCCACACTCCCATGTTTATTGCAGCACTATACACAATAGCCACGATATGGAAACAACCTAAGTGTCTATCAACAGACAAATGGATAAAGAAAATGTTGTACGTATACACAATGGAGTATTATTTAGCCATGGAAAGAATTAGATCTGGTCATTTGCAACAACACAGGTGGAACTAGAGGTCATTATGTTAAGTGAAATAAGCCAGGCACAGAAAGAAAAACTTTGCATGTTCTCAGTTATTTGTGGCAGCTAAAAATAAAACAAATGACCTCATAGAGATGGAGAGTAGAAGGATGGTTATCAGAGGCTGGGAAGGATAGTCGGGGTGTTGGGGGGAATAGTAGAGATCATAAGTGGGTACAAAAAAATAGCTAGAAAGAATAAGACCTTGTATTTGATAGCACAACAGGGTTACCCTAGTCAAAAATAATTTAACTTTACATTTAAAAATAACTAAAAAGTATAACTGGATTGTTTGTAACATAAAAGATAAATGCTTGAGGGGATAGAGACCCTATTTATAGTGATGTGATTATTACACATTGCATGTGTCTATCAAAATAGCTTATGTACCCCATAAATATATATACCTACTATATACCCACAAAAATTAAAAATAAATAAGAAAAAAAAGAAATGCCACAAGTCTACAATTCTTTACTGGGCTTATTTTCATATGCAGTAGAAGCTATATTTATATATGCTTTGTTATCTTATTTTTATTCAACGTGGAATGTTATTCAACATAAATGTCCTTATCTTCTTCAAATCCCCAAATATATGCACTGAGAAATACCACTTCTGTTACTTTTGTTTTTCATTTATCTATAACATTATTATTTTAATTTGGGTACTTCCAATTAATAACTAAAATGACAACTGGCTTCTGAACAAATCACTTGGTAATGTAGATTCTAGATTACTTATAGTTGAGTTCTTATTATTTGATAATGGTACAGCATCACATTATGCAGACAAACCTTTCTTTAACAAAAGCTGTAAAGCCATTTGTTAAAACTGGCCAGCATTAAGATAGGTTATAGAAAGGACAAGTTTTTTCGGCAGCTGAAAGTGTCTCAAATGGAGGCTTTTAAAAAAGGTTTGTCAGAACAAACCAATTTTTAATATGAAAGTTGAATGACTGGAAAGTTCAGAAATGATGCAGTAACTGCTGTGGGACTAATCACACCATCTCTCGCTTACCAAATTAGTGTTACACCCACTATAATAATGATGGCTTGATGGCAATAGATGAATGGATACTTTGGACAAATTATGTAGTATAGGAACACTGCTATGACTAAAGAGGGCCCTTTTCAGTGCTATGCTTCATGGTGAGAAGCTTTGTTACCAGAAGGAGAAATAAAAAGGAAAGTTACCCTGGTGGTGGTGATGGGGGTAGGTATAGGACTAAAGTTAACAAAAAGTATTCAGACCTTAAAATACTGAGGTGACTAATCCAGCTTGTTTAAGCTTTAGGCCTTTCCTTGTTAATGTAGGCACCATCCGGTCATCATTTAATAGTATTTATAAATGTCTATTAATAGTATTAAATATTATAGTATATTTAATGTATAGTATTAAATATTAAATAATAAATTATAAATATTAAATAAATTAAATACTATTATAGTATTAAATGTATAGTATTATACATATAAATGTATAGTATTATACATATATAGTATTAAATGTATAAATTAAATAGTATAAAATGTCTGTTTAATAGTATTAATCCTCACAGACCTTTAGTTTAGACCCTTACTCTTCAAAGTGTGACAGTCCACAGACAAGCAATCTGAGTCATCTGGGAGCTTGCTGAAAAATGCTGGATCTTGAGCCCGTTTCAGGCCACAGACCTATGGAATCATAATCCGCATTTTACAAAGATCCCAGGTGATTTATCTGATTCATTCCTTAAAGTTGGAGAAGCACAGTGAATGCTGTACTTTAAGGTAGGTAAGAATCACCTGAATATCTATTAACATGCAGCTTCTGCTTTCGTAGTTATAGGGAGCCTGAGATGCTGCAAGTCTGAGAAGCTCCCAGGTGATGCTGATGCTGTGGGTTGCTGGACCATGCTTTGAGCAATAAGGACCACTGACGGGGCTCCCAAATTTTCTGATGAGAAGAATAATCCAAGGAATTTGTTGAAAATTCAAAATTCCAAGCATCTTATTAGAACCACTAAATTACATCTCTGCCACTAACTAGTTGTGTGACTTTGGGCACAGTATTTAACACTTCTGAGTTTCAGTTTTCCCACATGAAAATCGGAATAATATCTACTTGTGTTTGGGGACTTAGATCATATATATAAGGAAGCTAGCATAGCATATGAGACACAACAGATACCCAATAACTCATAGGTTCTGTTTCTTCTATTACTACCACAAATTACAGTGTGGCTGCTGCATGTGTATGTGTTCCTAATTACCTTATAGACAACTGAAGGGCAAAGAGAACATTTGACTTTTTAAATTTTCTTTCAGTTCTCAAAATGGTGTAGGTATTTGGACATATAGGTCTAAAAGTTCCACATTAAGATAAAATGTGAAACTCAAGTATAAGTTAAAGAAGTTCTGCCCTTAGAGTTAGGAGCCAAACACACACGTGAAGCACAGAATACAAGCTGTAGCAGCATTTCCCAAATGGTGTGCTGTAGAATTTTGATCTTGGGTAATGCATGCTGAAAAAAAATTGATTTGAGTTGAAATTAGTTTAAGAAACACTGGTATTTATAGCCTCCTCCTGATAAACAACTAATATTAAAGTATTGCAATAAAGAACCCTGTTTAACTTATTGAACCAAGTGTTTTCCACATTTTGACTATGAAACATTTTTTCACCTAACACCTGTTCACAGGACCAGGGACTGGTGTAAGAACTCATTAGCATGACCTTCAGAGACAGCTGTCTAACGGTTCTTTGCTCTCTTTTCAGCAGCTCTATGTCAAGAAGCTGTCATTAGTACTGTAAAGTACTAATCCTGGCTGTGTTAAACGAGGGAGGGCAGGGGTGATAAATGAAAACTGTGTCTGTGTCTTCATATGTTTATTCTGTACCTGACTTTTTGTAATATTTTATTTTGACGAGTTGTACTTGGCTCAGATGAGGTTGTCTCAAGCTCATGTCTAGACTAGTCTGTTAGAACTGCTCCACCCATATGTATATAAGTATGTATATAAAATTCAAATCTGTGGCTTAATTTGGAGAAGAGCAGTGGAGCCTCACTCAATTCATGCTAAGGTAGTGAGAACTGGGTTTCTATGTGGTTACAGCTTCATCTGGCCAGGAAAATGTTGCTGATAGCACTAATGCAGCTCTTTACTGACTTGCTTCTCTATCCTTGAGATAAGTCAACCTAGTACATGATGTTTGTGCCTTGCCTTTCTATCAACTTAAACCTGTTCTTGGCATTTGTTAATATTGGGGTCATACAATCCAGTAATGCCAGAAATAATTTTCCAAGAAGAACAACCTTCTTTTAATTTAAAAGCAGTTTATATCTTCCTGTGCTTTTACAAAGCTATCATTGTCAAATTTAGCAGGTAAAAACCATATTTGAATGTAAAAATTACACTGTGAAATTAGAGTCTCGTAAACAACTGCCACCAAATTAACTTGCCAGATTAATTCTGCTCTCCATTGAGTTGTATGCTAACCAAGAATAAATTGTGCTTGGTCTCAAACTTGTTTATGTTAGTTGTACCCTAACTCTAACCTTATACTTTCATAATTTAAGTAAATATTACATATTCTATGAAAAGAATGCAGGAGAGGATTGTTATTGAATTTTTTGTGTAAAAAAGCTAGACAAAATGTAAGCTGCCTCCCTACTTCCCCCAAATAGGCATCAAATCTAGATAAAGTAAGCTGCCAAACTATTACTGTAGAATTAGGTGTAGACAAAACAGTTATAAAGGTTGAGGGATGAGCAGTAATAAAAATCTGGAAGAATTCTTCACCAGGGGGTATTGCAAATGCCTGTAAGTTCACTTACAGACATTAAAACTTGACATCATAGATAATGTATTATCCAATTATAGACAATGCAGAATTTCAATCAGTGAATCTGAATGCTAATGAGAAGTTTTGATTCTAAACCAAAATCTTAGTGAATGATTGCGCTCCTGTGTGGTTTCAGTAAAAATGAAATGTACGCTGTGTGTCATTACATATCGACTTTTAATGCTTGCTTAATTTAACAATCTATCTTTCTCAGTTAACCAACCAACTTGATCAAGTCTTGTTATACTAGATAATAGGCTTCTGTAGTATGAACATTGTAACCAATGAAACATCTGACTGCCCCCTATAATTTCGGCTGTTCTCTTTCAGATGGCTATAGCATAGATAATGGGGTCTGGGACATGTTATTTTAAAATATGGCACCTTGACATTTGAGGAAACTGCAGAAACAGGAAGGTCACTTTTGACTTCTCCTGCCTTCTTCCCCGAAGTAGGACACAAAATAATTTTCTGACCTTCCTCTGAAGAAGACCTTCATTCTAGGTGAGTCTACCCTTTATTCAGAGGAAAGGAACGTCTTTGAAGATGCAGAGATGCCAAGAAGAATCTGAATAAACAGATCTCGCTCAAGTTTATTGTCATTATATCATAACCTTTTGTCTTCCAATCATAATTCTGCATGACTGTACATAAAAATACACAGGTCTTGCTGTTTCATTGAGCCTTCACTTTTGAAGGTCCCCATGTCTTGTAAAACTTATATTAAATGAATTTGTCTTTTTTTCTCTTGTTAATCTGTCTTTTGTAATAGAGTCTCAGACATGAACCTAGAGAGGAGTGAGGAAAGAAATCTTTTTCTCCCTTACATGGACATACCCAAGGCTATGGAATCCTGTGCTCTCTAACTGCAGTTGCTGCTTCCACCTCTCAGCTTACTTATGCTCAACAGCCTATATGAAAAGGGTAAACGATGATGAAGATGATCTCTCCTTGTTTCTGGAGCTGGCTTATTCTTTCTATCGGTTCATGAAGCTGTTGCCTTACTGTCTCTGAATTCCTGAAGTTCAGAGATTTGCTTGCCTAGTCATAGTGACCCAGCTTGCCTTTCTTTACACTGTATTCCCTCCTTTAAACCGGCGGTCTGCTTTGGTAGCTTACAATTCAGGTTATCTCATCTTTTTTCTCATGTCCTGGCTCATGGACCTCTCACCTGTCCTGCCCACACTTCCCATGCTTCATTTATCTCTGAGTTGAGTGTGTGTTTTGCAATCCCTTGTCTTGGTCTTTACTTGGCACTTTTGATGCTTTGGGCACAGGCTTCATCTTCTAGTTTTAAACCTCCACCACAACTGGATGGTGAAATGATTTTGCTCTTTTTATTGTATTTTTCAACAGGTGCAGCAAACTGGAACTTAACTGCAAAGGCAGCTATGCTTTGCATTTACTGCTTTGAGTTCTGTTCTTGATGTTGTTTTGAACTGGATCTAGAGGCAAGAATAAAACTGGCAGGAGTAATTTATTGTAATTATGAAGCTTGTTCACAGGCACCATAGTTACTACCTACCATATGGTATGAAGTTAATTCTGGATTATTAATTATGTATGTATTGATTATGGTTCTGGATTTCAGGAACCAAGGCTAGGAGTTTAACCCAGCCATGGAAAGCTAGTAGATTATAATAGATAAAGAGGAGCAAGGTGGGGTGATGGTGAGTCGCTGTTTCTTATTATAAAGATACACTATATTCTTGGGTTATGGTAGAGAATCAATTCAATAAAGTTATTATGAATACAAAGCTAAAAAGGATGAAATAATACTTCTACTTAGAATGCTTTGTCTCTATGAGTTAAGTTTGTGTAGAGTTTAAACAAGGACATGGATTGGTTTAAAACATATTTTTACATAATATCATCATAGGAACAGAACAATAATGAAAATATACATCATCTTGTAGCTCTGGTCCTCATACCATTCTCCTCAAATACTCTTGCCTGATGCTAAATTAGGGCTGTCCAATGACATAGCAAATAATCCTTATGAAAAACTACAAAGGTTACTGTGACTACACAAATTATTAACTCGAGTTGAATTCTTCAGTCTAACCATTTATTTCCAAATAGAGTTGTGCATGTCATTATATGGTTTTATAGCTCATTCGATATGAGAATTCTAGGTCTACCGTTTGGAATTTGTCAGTTGGATTTAGACAGTACATGTGTTTGAAGTATTAATAAATATGATATAGTCTTAACTATTAAAAGATAATCTGTAGCCATTCTTTCACTAGTATTTTTCAGTTCCTGATTAGCAAGGCAGAAGCTTAGAAATACAACTCAGTGATGCAGAAAATAAACACACAGTATACTAAATGCTATGCTAAAAACAATGAACAAACTCTAATATTCTGGGGATAGGGACAGGAGTAATTCTCACAATAGAAAAAGACACAGTGTCTTTAGGTAAAGTAATACTGGTAGTAAAAGCTTCCCATTTTATACAATGAGGTATAACAGCAGAACAGTGTAAATGGGCTCTCCAGATAACTTAGGGAAAGAACAACATACTGTGCTATTCAGCCAGTAGTTACAGGCAAAAGGTCCAGGCACATTAAGAATCCATCCTATTGGTAGTAGTAAGCCATTCTTGGCCACTTCTACTTGATATAATAAAGGGTGATAATTCAAACAGAAGAGATTTAAGTGAATTTGCCTTGCGTTTACTAGCAAATGCCTAAATTACATTAATTTTTGGATACATTGATTTTTAACATTATGTGAAGATTTTATAGCACCCATCAAGGATTCCCTTCATTGATGTACATAAAATGCTGTATCCAAGAATTTTTTCAATTTAAAAAGCTACCTTGGAAGATTGGTTTGGAAACTCTTGTGTGCTCAAAATGTAAGATAAAACACAACTCCAAAGATCTCAGCATAATGTGGCTTTTTTTGACAGAAAAAATACAATAATATTGGGCATACCTGAGGGTTCTCATGAGGTCTGCTTCCTTCTTCCAAACTAAAACCTCCTGTCCTTCTTCCAAACTAAGACAAATAGGTGTTGTCTTGAGAATACCTCAAGATGTATCCTTGGGGTATATTAGCAGCAGGCAAATACACTAATGCCTATAAAGTTGTGATTATATAAATCATATATATGGTAGTGATTCCGCTCTGAGCAACTGGTCTGGATTTTCCATTGTATAGCATTTTTAACACTGAGCTTACATGCACTGTATCATAGCCTTGCCTCTTCCTTAGAAGACTATCAGAACCAAGTTATCTGTTCTGACTAAACCTCTTTAGTTACACATGCTCTCCTCAAAGGGATAATTATTATCTCTTTGGGGGAGCTGAGACGCTAAAGCAAACTTTTTCTTTCTTATCACTCCATTTGAACTTGACCTGCAGAAAAAGCTGAAACTTTAAACACAGCCTCCTGGTCACAGATGTGGACCTCTGCCCACTTCTTAGTCAGTTTTAACTCTCAACCTCTTTTGCTTCTCGTAGGCAGAATGACATGAGGCAAATGGGATGGTGATCTGCTGCAAGAATGTCAAAAGAACAATTGGCAATTAATATTTTGGCAGTGTTTCTCCAGGAAAGGAAATGCTTTGATTCTAGATGACAGGCTACATTTGTGGACAGAAAAATATGGGGGAAAACCTCTGAGGAAATATAAGAATTTGCTATGAATATCCTTCTACATCAAGAAACTCCATTATCTTTAAGTCTGTGCCTATAAAACCAGCTCACCTTTGCTCTTCTAGGTGGATTACCCACAGGAAGTTATTGCTATCTCTTTTTTCCCCGGCCTTTTACCTTTATTCCATTCAGATGATTACTCTTACCTCTACCCTTGAGGACTAGTCTTTGCTTAAAACAAATCGTGAGCTATTGACTGCGGAAAATATGTTAGTTCGATGTGTTATTTGATCCAATTTACTGCCTAGACTCTTTGCTTTGATTTGCACACTGATGCCTCATTTTCTTGCCAGAGTTTTGTCTTTTGCTTGAGCTGTAAATCCCTTTATTTGGGTAGCTGCCCTAAGTTCTTGATCTGTTGAGTTCTGATCTTTAAATACAGCTTTGAATTTTGTGCTGGAGTGTATGTGTGTGTGTCTTTGCCCAGGTAATAAGTTAATACATTTAGATGGGTCATTGGTTCATTTTTCCATCTTCAAAACAAGGATGGCTTTGGTGTGTGTTCACAGGCATGTAGATTTCTCACAGAGAAACCTCTGGATACTCTAAACCTGGGTGTTAGCAATTTTGCACTGCCTTTTACTTCAAAAGGTTATGCAACAACTTACAAATATGCAAAATAAAACAATGAAACGAAGAAAAAAATGAGTTAATCAGAAAAGAGAGGAATAGAATTAGAGAAATAAGATGAAACCAGGGATGAGGTTAGCACACAAAATGCATGCTGAGGCCTTCCCCACTTGCTGCACTTGGACCACAGGTTTACCTTTGAATCTTCTAGCCGCCAATCTGGAGAAATACACATAAAAATACATAATTTGCTGTGAATATGATTAAAACTCAAAATAAGGACAATTATTCTCAATGTTTATTCCTATGAGAATGTTTGCTGTGTTTTCATAAAGACCATTCTGTGACATTTAATGAATCATCAGTAATGTCCTCATGCTGAGACAACAATGAATATCCCAGAATTGTTTCCTTTTGCATCCCTCAGTGTGCATTGCTAACATAATTATTAAGCACAGTTAATTCAGTAAGAGCAGTTTTACAGGGATCAGACAATGTGGTCAAGCTGCATAGCTCTCACAGTTTCAACTTAATGTAGGAGAAACTGAAGTTTACAATTTATGGGCCACTTATTCAAAGTTTAGAAAATTCTTAAATAGTGCTTCTGTCAATGGAATTTTGATAGTAACTTGGAGGACATGGGCATGAGGCTATGATTACAAGTTCCTGGAGTGCAGACAATCCATTGTTGCCTAAATTCAGAATCTTATTCCTTAATAGACAGGTGAGCCGGAAAATAGGTCTGACATTCTCTTTTCAGATTTAAGGACCCTAATGACAATCTGATTTCCTAATAGAAGTGAACCTAAGTAATTCACATGCAGAAGATAGTATTTTGCTTTGCTCAAGCACAGTGAAAAATTAATGATGCAAGCAAGAAAGTTCTATTCCTTGGAGCCTAACTGTAATAACTTTAGCTTAGAAATTTTCTGGAGTGAGTGTTAGAAAAAGCCAGTTCAACCATAAAAAATAATTCAGTAAGCATCTATGAAATATCTAGCTTTAAACATAGAATTTCTTGGTGAACATTTCAAGGCAAACTGATTGCAAAATATACCTTTAATAATCTCAGTGATTTGATTTGCTCCTATATTGCTGTAAGATATAAGTCAATTAAATTTTGGGTGATGTCTATTCAAAAATGAAGGAATTGGCTTCTGAATGGTTAATATATCACCAATCTTCCTGGCAGTAACTGGACCATGGCACACTTTGTCAGCATATTTTATTCTATCTTTTAATTAATTGTACTAATTGATTCTTTGATTTTACTGAGTTGTTTTAATCAAACTTATTTCTACTTAGCAGCATTGTTCTTCCTACATAACTTAAAATATTGTGCAAATTTCACCTCCCCATTTCCCTACCTTTTGCGTATAAGTTACTTAGTTTGAGACACTTTGTGGGCTTTTTGTATCAAGAAAAGAAAGTTTCCTAGAAGCTCTATAGAAGACTTTTGTTAATGTTATGTTAGCCAGGACTGTGTTACCTGACCATTCCTAGTTGCAATGGAGACTGGGAAAGTGAGTGTTTAGCTTTTCCAGCATCTAGAGTGGAGGCACACCAGTGAGAATGGGAATGGGAGCTAGGGTTACTGACTTGCATGATTTCTACAACAGCTTTCTATGCCATATAATAAAGATGGTGGTAGAAGTAGGATTACAGGATAAGGGAAGGGCATTTAGATATTTGCGTCAATAAATGGATGAGGTGGGGGTTGGGACACATGAGGATAACTTACTCGGTAGAGTCAAGGCAAAGTCAGGAGGAGGTTCAATAATTATAACTTAGAAGTTCTTACTCCTCCACTTGAGTTTTAATGCAGTAAACTGCTATGCATTTCTTGATATTAAGGCATTTCTATACTCATTTAGCTCTAAAAATGGATAAGAAGGGTCTCAAATTTGGCATCTTGCCTCTAAGTGAGGTATTCAATAGAAAATATTTTGGAAAAAACACATCACAAAGAAAAAGTGATGAATTATTATGTAAATTGAATAAATAGGTAAAATAGTCACGTTCTTTCTCTCCCATTTTATAGTAGAGATTTATTCAAGAACATTATTTTGTAATACTTATCAGATTAAAAGCATATTGAGAAAAAGAAAAATAATCATACTTTCATCATTTGAAACTTTCATCATTTGAAGCTGTTTCTATCTTAGGAAGACATCAGGTAGGTTGTTTTTGGCAGGAAATAACAAAAAACTTCATCTAATGACTTAAAAAATAGGAGATTTACTTTAACTTATATGTGCCTAGGTAGGGCAGGTACAGAGTTCCTTCAGATTACTTTTGCCCTTGTCTGAGAAGCCCTTGACTCCAGCCTTTTCTTTCTGTTAGTGCCATCTGTGGTCTGGTAGCAAAATTACCACAGTTCCAAATGATACATAAAAAACAGGTTTCTACAGAGGAGCTTAGTTTTAAGAGCTAAGATTTCAAAGAAAAATCTTATATGGACTTCATTGGAATCATCTGGGGACTTGCTAGGATGAAATTTCCAGGCCTACTCTAGACTTCCTAAATCAAAAACTCTGGGAGTGGGGCCCAGTGTTTTAACAAGTCCGCTAGGTAATTCTTGGCTGGCTGAAGTTTGAGAACCACTGGCTCAGACCAGTAATTCTAAATCCTAGCTGTACATTAGAATCACTCAAGGAGGTTTAAGCACACCAGACACTAGAGCCTCATCCCAGAACTGTCCATTTTTGAGGGAGGCTGAGGTGGGAAGAGAATAGGTAGGGAATTGAGTACTGGTACCTCAAAATCTGCGTTAAGAGCCTCTGGTTTAGACTAATGGTGATCCACCCCTTGGGCTGGGAATGACCTTGGCCCAGACCTCCCTGAACATATGGTGAGATGGTCTGGATATTTATGTCCCTCCTAAAATTCATGTGTTGAAGTCCTAACGCCTAAGGGATAGTATTAGGAGGTACAACCTTTGGGAGATGATTAGATCATGGAGGTGGAGCCCTCATGAATGGCATTAGTGCCCGTATAAAAGAGGCCTGAGAGGGACCTCTTCTGTCATTGAGGTTACAGTAAGAAGATGGCTATCTCTGAATCAGGCAATGGGTTTTTACCAGAAACCAAATCTGCTGGTGCCTTAATCTTGGACTTAGCCTCCAGAACTGTAAGAAATAATTTTTTTTTGTTTATAAGTCACCCAGTCTATGGTATTTTGTTATAATAGCCTGAAAAGGCTAAAACACATGGCCTGTGGAGAAGGGTAGGTACCTGCAGAGAATATGAAATATGGAAGTTAGGAAGAAGGAGGGCTGTGGGTAAGTCACCAAGAGCACCTTCCACATGTTCCATAGCTCTGATATCAACACAGACTTGAATTAATGCTTTTTTCCCCTCAACATTATGAAGTATTTTCATATTGTTACATAGTTTTATTTCATAATTATTGTCTTAATGTCCACGCAATAAATGGAATCACTTTTGAAGTTGAAATGTGTGTAATTTTCACAAATATAAGAAATGTTCATGAAGAATATGAGGAGCTGGTGTTATATAAGCTTAAAATTACCATAGAAACAGATTCTGCAAAGCTGTGTTAACAGAAGCATAGCAGACAAGTATGTGGATGATGTGTCAAACACCAGCAAACACAGCTTTTGGAAGCTGTGCTGAGTGTTTTTCTACCTTCCCTGATGACAGTATGTAGACTATTCCAAGTAAAAAAGTCTGCAAAAATTTTCTCAGCTGTACTCTATAATTAGTAGAATACTAGTTCTTTTAGGTATGAGCTGGAAATACCATGATTCATACTGGATAGCTAAATATTTGGGAGCTCAATGCCAGATATTTCCTAACTCTTTACTGACAATGATCGCATAAAGTGAAAAGAAGACCAACTGACAAATCAAAAAATAGATACCTATTAGGCATCTCTAAGACATATGTACAAGACAATATGCAAGGGGCTATGCAAGAAAAGAAAGAAGAGCAAAACAAGACATGATCCCTGCCCTCAAGGCCCTTATATTGTTGCTGGGAGATGAGTCAATATACATGAAAAGGTAAATAATTTAAGGAGCCAAACAGATAACTAATAAGAGACAATGGATTTATCAAATGGCTACTATCAATAATAAAATTAATAGATATTTAATGGAAGGCTTTGGGTTATGATTATGTGGGATAAAATCATAGAGGAGTGATTGCCGCAGGATTCTAAAAGATAGACAGCCTTTAGGTCTCCATAGGGAGGATTATGAGGCAGCTTAGTAAGTCTGGGGAAAAGCACATGAAGATGTACAGAAGCTTTTGATGGTGAAGGACTATCTCAGTCTGGGTTTGACGAGTGAGAAGAAGTCCATTCCTATTGTGCTTCTGGTTAAAACATCTGGTATTTTTGCATGTTAAGTATCAGCTAGAAACTTGTATAAAGTGAGGTTGTAGATACAGGAATGGGCCAGATCATGGAGGTGGTTGTGAGCCATGTTATGGACTTTAGTTTTCTGTGCCTCTGTTTCCCTATCTACAAGGTAGGGATAATAATATGTAACTCAGCCAGGTGCGGTGGCTCACATCTGTAATCCCAGCACTTTGGGAGGCTGAGGCAGGCAGATCACGAGGTCAAGAGATCGAGACCATCCTGGCCAACATGGTGAAACCCTGTCTCTACTAAAAATGCAAAAATTAGCTGGGCATGGTGGCATGTGCCTGTAATCCCAGCTACTTGGGAGGCTGAGGCAGGAGAATTGCTTGAACCTAGGAGGCAGAGGCTGCAGTAAGTCGAGATTGTGCCACTGCACTCCAGCCTGGTGACAGAGCAAGACTCTGTCTCAAAATTATAATAATAATAAGTAACTCAAAAAGGATTTTTTTAAAATGAGGACTCTATGAATTAATACAAGTGCATGGCACATAGTAATTGCTCAATAAAGGTTTTCTATTATAAGTAGTATTATTGTCTTAATGGCATGGGAAGCTCTTAAGTACCATTAAACAAAAGATATAAATATAAATTATTCAATTTGTTGTTTTTATTTTTTGAGATGTAGTTTCGCTCTTTTTGCCCAGGCTGGAGTGCAATGGCACGATCTTGGCTCACTGCAACCCCAACCTGTGCCTCCCAGGTTCAAGTGATTTTCCTGCCTCAGCCTCCCAAGTAGCTGGGATTATAGGCATGCACCACCACACCTGGCTAATTTTGTATTTTTGGTAGAGTTGGGGTTTCTCCATGTTGGTCAGGCTGGTCACAAACTCAATTTGTGTTTTTTAAAAATTCCTCTGGCTATAGTGCAGAGAATGGACTGATGGCAGAAGACGGGGGAGATGGGAGAATGAAATTAAGAGGAAACAGCAATAATCTGGGTGACAGAGAGTGGGGACTTAGCTTAGCCAGAGGAAATGCGCTAGATTGGTAAGTGTCGGACTTGACTGTTTGGCTGTTACTTCCAATTGTCAAACAAATAATTACTGAGCTCATATCATGTACCAGGCACTGTTCTCAATGCAAGAGAGGCAATGTTTTTTTATTTTATTTTATTTTCCATGTAGAGCTTAGATTCCAGTAGGGAAGACAGATAAAATATATGCAAACTAATAAATGAGATAACTACCAATTGGGATAAGAGTTCTGCAGAGAACAAATGAACAAACAAGAGGCAAAGAAAAATAACAAGTCAGGATTTGGGGTGGGCTTGTTTTTTATGCTTCTTTTAGGAGAAATCACTCTAAAGTGGCATGGAACCTGAAAACTACAGAATGAGAAGCAGCAGCTATCCGGGGGAAGAGTCAGGGGAAAAACTGGCAGGCTCAGGGAATGGCACCCACAGGATGGAGCCAGTGTCGCTG
This sequence comes from Pongo abelii, assembly GCF_028885655.2. NCBI lineage: Eukaryota > Metazoa > Chordata > Mammalia > Primates > Hominidae > Pongo > Pongo abelii. Next base: position 87,509,231 of record NC_071990.2, on the reverse strand, counting down.
GAGCCCTATGAGCAAGAGCTGGAGCAGAGTGAATGGCAGTGGGAGAGGTACACAGGAGCCAAGTTTTGTAGAGTTGCCTGTCTTAAAAAGTAATTTCAATGACTTTAACTGCAATAGGGAGCCTTTGCAGTGTTTTAAGTAGGAGAGGGAGAAAGACTTATGCTTCCCAATGATGTTGTACAAAAAAGAGACTGACGAACCTAACTCTTAAACAAAATAATGAATGGAGACAAGTTGTAAAAAGAGGCATAAACAAAAATGCTCTGTCACTCAAAGGAAGGCATTGCAGGAAATTTGTCCATTTTAGATGGAGAAGCCTAGGCATATGGAATTACACTTGGCAATATATTTGAGCAACATGCAGAAGGACTTTTGATGTTAAAAGAAATAGTTAAAAAAAAGAAATAGTTAATATCTCTTAAAATCTATAACAATAGATTTTCTTTTCTTTTTTTTTTTAGTTAGGGTAAAATGGTAGATATTTTCATCTGTTTCTAATTATTTTTTAAAAAGTCTTTCTTTGCATTTTAGCTAATTTTAAGTTGTCTTTTCTGCCTTTAAATATTTCTTTTAGTATCATACATTTGAAAAACCCTTCTCAATAGGCAAATTGAGTAAAGTTAACTGAGCAGATAGCTGAATCTTAGAACCTCAGAGTCCTAGAGGTGTAACAACCGCTAGAGGTCATTCTGTCCCAATTTCTACCTCAGGTCAGAGTTCTTTTCCACAAAGTACTCTACCCCATGATGAACATCTTGTCTCTGTGCTGGTCCACTACTCTCTCACCTGAACTGACCCACAGTCAGGCAGTATTAACTCTTCCTCCTTAAATTGAACCTTATATTGATTTGACACCTGCTTTGTTTAAATTATATACAGTGGTGCTAGTTTCACTTTCTGGATTAACAGAACATGTCAACATCCTTTTCCTTTAAAATATTTCACAATAGTTGATTGAGTTCTCGCTGCCTTCTTATAAGTATTGCCCTTTACAAGGGAAACACTTACTTTTAATAAAAAGTCTTTGTCAGATTATCTAATCAATCTGGGCACTCTCTTTTACTTTAATATTTTATAGTCCTCTGATCTCTGAAATTTAACAAAGTAGGTCAGGGTAACCAGACTCGCACTGTGGTACATGTGCACCTCTGGGTAACTAAAACTCCTAACTTTTATTTGAATTAAGGGTATTTTTTTTCGAACCTGCACTTGTGTCTTGAATTTTTTGAATTAAAGTTTATGATTTAGCAATTATTTTTGCTTAAATTTTATTCCTGCACTTCTAGATATCATCCAAGTATTTTGAAAAAGAAAACCCCTTTGAATATTTATTCAGCCGGCCACTGGATTAAGTATATTCTATGTTTGTGTTCAAAAGGTATTTAGTGATCTTTATCACGCCATCCACAACACAAATAAAATGATATAGAATAGAACATAGTTCTAGAACACAACTCTTGGGACTTGCTAGTAGTTTGACATCAGTTTATTACTTTATACCCTGATGATAGTAAATTGCTTACCAAGTGCAAGTTGCTTAAATAATTGCTTTGAATACATTATTTAGTATGATAAAACAACCTTATAAAGATGGTGTTATATTATTGTTTCCTTTAATTGAAAAAAATTAAAGTTTAAAAACAAACAAACCTGCTCAGGGTCACTTGCTGAAGAACTGTGAAGCTAAGGTTATAACCTAGACAGTATGACAACAGAGCCCATGCTCTCAACCATGAAACAGTGTTCTATTTTAGCCATCTAATTATATTATCATCCTCATTTGAAAGACATCATTGAGTATTTTGTTCAATAATGGCCTAAAATCAATTTTCAAAATATTTAAGTTATATCCCTGGTTTACTAGTATTTTTCCTCAATTAAAAAAAGAGAAATTAATGTATAAGGGTAATGTTAACTTTTTTACTTAAAGGATTTTGCCTTTAATAAAATGTACATACTTACAAGTCCATTTTAGTCATGTACTGATCAATGTGAATGAGACTGGCTTTATTGGAAGAAGATAAAAAGTATTGTCATACTTTATGTTTTAGTCAGAAACACCAGTTAAGACATAATGTAAAATTTCATTCTTTAAATAACTTCTATTTATTCTCTAACTTGGCCATTTGAGTATGTGCATAAATATGTATACATATACACACATATATATATACACACACGCATATATATGTATTTTTTTTGAGACAGAGTCTCGCTCTGTCACCCAGGCTGGAGGGCAGTGGCACAATCTCAGCTCACTGCAACCTCCGCCTTCTGGGTTCAAGTGACTCTCCTGCCTCAGCCTCCTGAGTAGCTGGGATTACAGTAGTACCTCACCATGCCCGGCTAAGTTTTGTATTTTTTTTAGTAGATATGGGGTTTCACCATCTTGGCCAGGCTGGTCTTGAACTCCTGACCTCATGATTCACCCGCCTCGGCCTCCCAAAGTGCTGGGATTACAGGCATGAGCCACCATGCCCGGCCAAAGATATAATTTTTAAAAAATTTCACAATACTTGAGGAAAATTTTTTTTCTTAAAAAACAAAATAAAAAATGTTGGGAAATATTGCCAAATAAAAAGAAGAAAGAAATGTAAGTATCCATCATTTAGAGATAACCCCTCTTACCACAAATGTGTACATTCTAGATCTTTTTCTATGCTTTTCTTTTACTTTTTAAAAGATTAAAAAACTATTTTTAGAGAAATATTGGTTTACAGCAAAATTGAGCATACAGTACAGAGGGTTCCCATATACTCTGTTTTCATGCACATGCAGCCTCCATCTCTACCAATATCCCTACCACATTGGTATATTTGTTGCAAATGATGAACCTACATTGACACATTATTATAACCCAAAATTCATATTAAGGTTTATGTTAGGGTTCATTCTGGTATTGCTCATGTGAAATGATATGTAGCTACCATTGCGTATCATATGGAGTAGTTTCACTTCCCTAAAATCCTCTGTGCTCCACCTATTCATCTCCCCCACTGTGCCCCCCAGCAACCACTGATCTTTTTACTGTCTCTATATTTTTGCCTTTTCCAAGATATCATATAGGTAGAATCATAAAGTAGGCAGTCTTTTCAGATTGGCTTATTTCCCTTAGTGATATGCATTTAAAGTTCCTCCAAGTCTTTTCATGACTTGATAGCTCATCTTTTTAGCACTGAATAATATTCCAGGTCTGGATGTACCACAGTTTATTTAACCATTTTACTGAAGTAAATCTTGGTTGCTTTCAAGTTTTGACAATTATGAATAAAGCTGCTGTAAACATCCATGTGTAGGTTTTTGTGTGAGCATGTCTTTAATTCATTTGGGTAAATATCAGGGAGCCTGATTTCTGGATCATATGGTACAAACGTGCTTACTTTTGTATTGAGGAACAAATATTAATTATAACTGAAACCAGATAGAGGTTTGAATTGCAAAGCTGGGTTTTTCACAGGCTGAATGGTACCCATCTACCCACTGTACTGACTTTTTCTGTTTTGTTCTTTTATCATTTCGGCTGGTATGTGGTACTGACTCCAGCACTGACTCAACACATAACCTTCCTATTCAGTATACATCATCCTCTGGTAGTCTGTGTACAAAATTAAGAAGAGAGCTGTCTGATTGGCTCAGCCTAGACTTTAGGATTGATTGGTTTCCTCCAGCTTTGGTGTCCTATCAGCTAGGGTCACAGGACAGGACCAAAGTCTTAGACTTGCCCCTCAAGAGAAGCTGGAGGGATTGTGTGTGTGTGTGTGTGTGTGTGGTGATGGGGCTTGAGGGGTTGTTGGAGGAAAATTTTCCATCAGGAGGTTTAGCTGGGAGGCTATGTTAGCTGTGTCTAACTCAATTAGATCATATTGTTCCCAATTACTGGTTTCTCTGGTCTAATTATTAATAGTAGTACTGCCTTCTAATTTCACAGTTTTGACTGGGATTATCTGTGGGTATCAGGTACATGGTAGGAAGAAATTCTAAAAAATTCTAGAGCCTTCTTTGTATGCTTGGGGGAAAGTAAATTGGATAGTTTTTAGAAGAAGAAAGAAAGAAAAACAAACTAAGGCCCTAAGTTATGTCAGAAGGTTTATTATGTTTTGTTTCAGACTAAATAAAGACTAGTTCTTAAAAAAAAAGAGCATGAAACAATTCAGATTTTTTTGAAGCTGACCATTTCCTTTCATTAATTTACTTTAGTCAAATGCAAATGAACATAAAAAGTAAATTTCTTGTTGGCCCAATTTACCTGTTAATTAAATTGCTCTCATTTTTCTATGTCCCTCCAATATTTGTGCAAGCCAGATATTTAATGACAATGGTTCTATCACATAAATTCGGTAGTTCTTCCTGAAAGGTAATTAACATGGAAATAATTGGCTTTTGTACTCATTTAACCAGAGTGCTTTCTTTTCTCAACTTTCTTTCTCTGGTGTGCTTTTCTTTTAATACCTTTTAATAGATTCCAAGCAGCTCTAGCATTAAAATATATGTTTAGCTTTTTATGATTACTTTAAGTTTATTTAGCTTTAAATAGTAATCCTAGAAAAAAGAGAGAGAGAAAAAAGGAGTTTATGCTGTAAACTTATTGATTCTGGTCACAGGCAACAAATGCTTGTCAAGACATGACTGAAGAAATTCACTAGAGATTGTTACAACTCTGCTGTTTTCAAAAGATAAATATTCAAATGGTAAACATGAATCCTTTCACCTTATTTGCTTGTTTCTTTTATTGCATTCTTTAAATAAGTCATGGGGGATCATATGTAGTGATTGAGATGAAGATTGAATTAGAACTAAAGTAATAGAAATTTGGGAGATGGTTGTTTGATTTTTTTTACTCTATTCACTGATAGCATTTCAAAATCCTTTCAGGAAAAAATCTATAAAGACAGCTCTGAAGATATGAATATTGTAAACAATAATTTTGACAATCTGCTTGATACCAGCCAAGTGATGAAAGGGATGAGAGTGTTCCAAAATGGAAGAATAAAAAGTTATGGAAAAAGTGTTAGCTTCCAAGTGTGATGAACCCTTCAGATAGACTCATCAGTTTATCAAATACCATGATAACACCCAATTCAATGTAATGGGGCTTTTTCCACAGTCTGGCTTGCAGCCCATCACAGCTTTGCTTTTTTTATGTTGACACAAAGAAATCTATTACACTAAAAACATATAATAGAAATGAATGTGGGTTGCAAATTTCTGCTGCTCAGTCAGCAGACTACTATTAAATGGAGACATTGTTCTTTTGAAAAAGAGTCAGATATAGTAACTCCTAGTCTAGAGTACAATAAGAGATATTCTTATGCATTTTGACATATTTGATAGATCCCTCCTCATTGGCGCTTCTTCTTCCAGGGCTGCAAATGTTCATATTCCAAGACAGAACCCCATCCTCAGACCCAAGCCCTCGGTGGTTGATTGCATTTGTGTCTTACAGGGTAGGCTCAAAGGCTCAAATTGTATCTCCTTCAGGATGTTTCCCTGAAGGAAACATTTTAGGACACCCCACACATTTATTACTTCTAGGTCTTCAAATTGCCACAGTAAATAGTAATCAATCAAGAGTTATCCTGTAGTTGTTTCATGTGGTATACATACTGATCACCTTGTCAAGGACCGTATGTTCTAATAAGCTGTATTCTTTAAATATTACTCACTGAATGCTGAGAAAAGAAAGCTAGAAGTCACATGACCTTTGATTATTTTTCATTTTACTGCGTAAGTTCAGTTAAACAAAAGTATTCAGAGATGGACTTAACATGAAGCAAATTAAGGTTATCTTTAGAGTCTTTGCAGAGCCCTTTTCAAGGAATGGCAGTGGCCTCAGGATGTGTTCACATGGTCACATGATTTTGTAAAATTTGCAATAGTAGTCATTTCAGCCTTAATTAGTTAACACTGTTATCTCCTTCCATTTATATATACTTAGCCTCTGTCATACTTCATCTTGGCTTAGTTGATGTGAAGTGGCTGCAGGCATTCTGGGATCCAGGAATGGAGAATTTGATTTCACTTGGGATCAGTGAGATATATTTACATAGCTTGCAGTCATTTCTGACTATAGATTAGCTATTGCTAGCTGTCCTGAGGTAGCAATATGCCCACTACTCCTTGTGCTGAGTTACAAGGGGCAGGGTTAGAAGTTGTATGATGATGTCCTGTAGTATCTAGCTTTGAATTTATGTTGAGAGTGGAAGAGAAATACAGTTTGAAATATATAGAACCAGAAGCTAGTCTGCTGGAAATTCTTTCAAGTATTAGCACTTCTATATGAAAAGCACACACAAATACACACATACAGACCACCAGCGCCACTACAGACAAAAACCTTAATGGAAATTTTCCCAAGTTTGATAGCATTCTTAATAAATTTGTATGACTTTACTGATGGTAAGCTGCAAAACAGATGAAATCTTTTCCAAACTATCAATTATCAAAGAATATGAAGCCACAAACTGTAGCAACCGTCTCAAATAAGGGGGACCTGAATCTTAATTAGTGAGATAGCCACCCTCTTAAGAAAACAAAAATCAACAATTTTCTTTCCTTCCTTCTTTTCTTTTCTTTTTTCTCTTCTCTTCTCTTTTTTTTTTTTCTTTTCTTTTGACAGTCTCGCTCTGTCTCACGCTGGAATGCAGTGGCGCGATCTCTGCTCACTGCAACCTCCGCTTCCCAGGTTCAAGCTATTCTCCTGCCTGAGCCGCCAGAGTAGCTGGGATTACAGGTGTGTGCCACCACTCCCGGCTAATTTTTGTATTTTTATTTTATTCATTGATTTATTTTTGAGACAGAGTTTCACTCTTGTTGCCCAGGCTGGAGTGCAATGGCGCGATCTTGGCTCACTGCAACCTCCGCCTCCTGGGTTCAAGGGATTTTTCCTGCCTCAGCTTCCCTAGTAGCTAGGATTACAGGTGCCTGTCACCACACCTGGCTAATTTTTTGTATTTTTAGTAGAGACGGGGTTTCACCATGTCAGCCAGGCTGGTCTCGAACTCCTGACCTCAGGTGATCCACCTGCCTTGGCCTCCCAAAGTGCTGGGATTACAGGCGTGAGCTACCGTGCCCAGCCTGCATCTGTGCCTTCCCAGCATCTGTAGTTTTTTAACTTTTTAATAATTGTCATTCTGAATGGTATGAGATGGTATTGCATTGTGGTTTTTATTTACATTTGTCTGATGATTAGTGATGTGGAGCATCTTTTTTCATATATCTATTGCCATTTGTATGTCTTCTTTTGAGAAATTATCTGTCATATTTTTTGCCCAATTTTTAATGGGCTTATTTGATTCTTGCTTGTGGAATTCTTTAAATTACTTATAGATTCTGGCTATTAGACTATTGTCAGATGTGTAGTTTGTGAATATTTTCTCCCATTATGTAGGTTGTCTGTTTCCTCTGTTGATAGCTTCTTTTGTTGTGCAGAAACTCTTTAGTTTAATTTGAGCCTACTTGTCAATTTTTGTTTTTATTGCAATTGCTTTTGAAGACTTACTTATAAATTCTTTCTCAGGGCCGACGTTCAGAATGGTGTTTCTCAGCGCTGATTTCCAGAACGGTGTTTCCTAGGTCTTCCTTAAGTTTCCTAGATTTTCCGTTATAGTTTGAGGTTTTACATTTAAATCTTTAATTCAACTTGAGTTAATTTTTGTTTGTGGTGAAAGGTAGAGATCAATTTTTATTCTTTTGCATCTGTCTAGTCAGCTATCCAAGGATCATTTATGGAATAGAGAGCCCTTTCCTTATTGCTTATTGTTGTTGACTTTGTCAAAGATCATATGGCTGTAGGTGTGTGTGTGGCTTCATTTCCAGGTTCTGTATTCTGTTCCATTGGTCTGTTGTGTCTGTTTTTGTACAAGTACCGTGCTGTTTTGGTTAAAGTAGCCTTATTGTAGAGTTTGAAACAGGTAATGTGATGCCTCCAGCTGTGTTCCTTTGCTTAGGATTGCTTTGGTATTCAGGCTCTTTTTTTATTTCATATAAATATTAGAATAGTTTTTTCTAGTTCTGTGAAAAATGATACTGGTAGTTTGGTAGGAATAGCATTGAATCTGTAGATTTCTTTGGGCCCTATTAAATAACCATTTTAACAATGTTGATTCTTCCAACTAATAAGCATGGAATATTTTTCCATTTGTTTGCATCAGCTATGATTTCTTTTAGCAGTGTTTTGTAATTCTCCTTTTAGAGATTTTTTCACCTCCTTGGTTAGCTGTATTTCTAGTTATTTTATTCTTATTGTGGCTATTATGAATGGGATTGCATTCTTGATTTGGCTCTCAGCTTGAATACTATTGATGTATAGAAATGCCACTAATTTTTGTACATCAATTTTGTATACTGAAACTTTACTGAAGTTATCAGTTCCAGATTTTTTTCAGAACTGATAAACTTTAGGTTTTTTTGATATAGGATTATATCACTCATGAAGAGAGATAGTTTGACTTCATTTACTATTTGGATACTTTTTATTTCTTTCTCTTGCTTGATTGCTCTGGCTAGCACTTCCAGTACTGTGTTGAGTAGGAGTGCTGAGAGTTGGCACCCTTGTTTTGTTCCAGTTCTCAAGGGGAATGCTTCCTGTTTTTGCCCACTCAGTATGATATTGGCTGTGGGTTTGTCATAAATGGCTTTTATGATATTGAGGTATTTTCCACTGATGCCTTGTTTCTAGGATGTTTTTATCATGAAGGGAAGTTGGATTTTATTGGAAGCTTTTACTGCATCCATTGAGATGATAATATGGTTTTTGTTTTCGATTCTGTTTATGTGGTGAATTGCATTTATTCTTTTGTGTTTGTTGAACCAACCTCATATCCCAGGAATGATGCTTATTTTATCATGGCAAATTAACTGTTTGATATCTTGTTGGATTTGATTTGCTAGTATTTTGTTGAGGATTTTTGTGCCTATGTTCATCAGGTATGTTGGCCTTTAGTTTTCTTTTTTCATTGTGTCTTTGCCATGTTTTGGTATCAGGCTGATGTTGGCTTTGTAGAATGAGTTGGGAAGGAGACCCTCCTCCTTGTTTTTTTGGAATAGTTTTAGTAGAATTGGTACCAGCTCTTCTTTGTACATCTTGTAGAATTTGGCTGTGAATCCATCTGGTCAGGGGTACTTTTTGATTGGTAGATTTTTTGTTATTGCTTCAATTTCAGAACTTAATACTGATCTGTTCAGTGTTTCAATTTCTTCCTGATTCAATCTTGAGAAATTTTATGTTTCCAGGAATTGGTGCACGTCCTCTAGATTTTCTACTTTGTGTGAGTAGAGGTATTTATAATAGTCTCTGAAGATCTTTTGTACTTCTGTGGGATTGGTTGTAATGTCACCTTTGTTGTTTCTGATTGTGCTTATTTGAATCTTCTCTCTGTTTTTCCTTTGTTAACCTAGCTAGCAGTCTATTAATCTTGTTCATTTTTTCAAAGAACCAGTTTTTGTGTTCATTGACTTTTTTTTGTTTTTTTGAGATGGGGTCTCGCTCTGTTGCCCAGGTTGGAGTGCAGTGGCGCAATCTCGGCTCACTGCAAGCTCCGCCTCCTGGGTTCATGCCATTCTCCTGCCTCAGCCTCCTGAGTAGCTGGGACTACAGGTGCGTACCACCATGCCTGGCTAAATTTTTGTATTTTTAATAGAGATGGGGTTTCACCATGTTAGCCAGGATGGTCTCAATATCCTGACCTCATGATCTGCCTGCCTCAGCCTCCCAAAGTGCTGGGATTACAGGTGTAAGCCACCACGTCCGGCCAGTTTCATTGATTTTTTATATGGATTTTTGGGTCTCAGTTTCATTCAGTTCTGCTTTGATTTTATTTATTTCTTTTCTTCTGCCAGCTTTGGGGTTAGTTTGTACTTTTTTTCCTAGTTACTCTAGGTGTGAGGTTAGATTGTGAATTTGAGATCTTCTTAACTTTTTGAGGTAGGTGTTTAGCACTATAAACTTCTCTCTTAACACTGCTTTTGCTGTACCGAAGAGATTTTGGTATGCTGTGTCTGTGTTTTCACTTATCTCAAAGAATTTTTAAATATCTGCCTTAATTTCATTGTTTACCTAACAGCATTCTTGTAAGCCCCTTTCTGCTCGCTGCTTTTCTAGTTGCCTCCTCAGGTGTGTAAGCCTGAGCAGGTACTGTCTGTGCCAGATGATCTGGAAGCCAGCCCCAAGGATCTGTACTTGAGTGCCGCTGTACTTCAGCCCACTGAGAGTTACCTCTAGATTTCAGCGATAACTGGGATACTGTGGGTGACAGTATGAAGCTCCTTCCTTCACCCTTTCTTTCTGGTCCTTTGCTAACCCTTGAAGATTACTCAAATTGCTGAAGCCCCAGTGGATATCTTGGGCCAGATGTGGATGACGGGAGATGGGTGCAGATCCCAGGGATCTCAAAATTCTGAGGAAATCTCTGCACTAGTGCCTCAAAGGATTGGGTACTGAAAATGGGAAATCAGAACCCACTTCTATTAGTTGATAGTTTGTTTTGGGAATCATTCGACTTTGGTAGATTTACATTTCTCATTCTAGACCAATGACAAGTTCTGAAATTAAGGCAGGAATAAATAGCCCACCATAACTTCAGGTTATCCTATCTTTAAAATATCCTCCCATATATTGCTTTTCCAGCTATGATCTGTTTTCTCTGCTCCGCATTCCAGCATAATTTCCTATAACATCAATATTTGTTATTTCTACTTCCCTTTTTTCCCTCTTTCTACTCTAATTGAGCCTCTGTTTCCTTTATTCTGTTATAGCTACTTTTGTCCAGGTCACAGATTTTTTCCAACCAAAAAAAAAAGCCCAGGACCAGACAGACTCACAGCTGAATTCTACTAGAGGTACAAAGAGAAGCTGGTGCCATTTCTACTGAAACTATTCCAAAATAATTGAATAGGAGGGATTCCTCCTTAACTCATTCTATGAGGCCAGCATCATCCATGTAATATTTTTGGACTGTGATTGGCTGCAGGTAACTGAAATCATAGAAAATGAAACCATGAGTAAGGGAGACTGCTGTCTTCTAATATTTTTCAGGGATGACTAAGGAACACGTGAAGGTTTAACTAAAGCAGAGCTAAAAGATCACTGACCCATCCTTGAGGGCTAATGACTGGCCAAGAGACCATAATGTCAAACATTCAAGAGAGGAAAACCTCTTTTATGTAATTTGTTGGCTGTTGCTTTATAGTTCTGCTTTACACATTGATAGCGGTTTCATAGAAGACTTGGAGAGGAATTTTCAAGTTTCACCAATGATTCCATTTTATGTTGGAAACATGAGGGATGAAGCAGATGAGTGAGTAATAAAAACACAATAACACCAAAATTTCCTGTTTTCAGTCTCAATCTTGGCATAGATATGAGGTACAGCTATTCATCTTTGATTCTATCTATAGCAGTCCTCCTAAAAACAACTATGGAAAGACACATTTTTCTGAAAAGTAGAAAAATAAGAACCAAAGACACACGATAAAAACAGCCTTATTTAGAATCAGGTAACAGTGAATTTTAAGTTATTCAGGCCTTAAAATATTATGTGGGTCAGAGATGTGAGGGTTATACAAGAAAAATCAAAGCACTAGTTTTGGCTTGATGGCCCTTGTAGTCTCTGGCTCAGTGGACTTCTAACCCTATTTAATCTTTTGAGGAGCTCACTGAGTTTTGTTTTTGTTTTCTTTTGACTTTTAACTTATCTGATTGCATGGCAGCATTTGTTAGATATAATATTTGGAAATAAAACAATAAGCCTCCAGGCTTCCTAGCCTAAGGGGAAATTGCTTCCCCAGCTAAAGTTTTAAAACCTCCAAATGGCCTTCAGCCTGGGGTTCCATGTCAATTGCTGCCCATTATAACCTCCTGAGATGTCAGAAGCCTTTTCTCTTATTAGATATATGACTTTTACCTACAGTCCTCTCCATGGCGTATTGAATAGCAAATTCTTTCCCCTCCAGGGCTCTGATTTTTAAAAAGGGCAACCAGGGAAAATTTCTTAGGGACAGATTGCATTGTACCCATTTGGGTTATCTTCAAGTACTTGTGGATCTCAGACATACTACTTCCTTTCACTGGTGGAGATATCCACAAGAGGCATGAAGTTTTGATTTGTTGCCTTCTCCACTCAGAGGAACAAAAAGCTTTATTGAAACTTTGGATTCCATGAAGGGGAATCCAATGAACCTTTGGGGCAAGGCCCGTTTAATAATGCACTGCCTTGGCATGATTTCACCCCTTCCACGTCTCCTGCTAGAATTTCTTTAGATACACTCAAAGAGAGAATACTCTCTTCACTTTTGAAAATTGCCTTGCTAATCAATAATCAACCTGACATACACTCACCTGTTTTTAGAAACCACTTTTCCCCATCAAATCCTTCCCCACTCCATTGTCTGTCTTCTCCTGTTGACAGTCCTGGAGACCCTTCCCTTGGCTGTCTCAGAGTGACTCTCATTGTGCCGAATTATTCCTGTACATCCGTTACCATCAGCCGGTATCAGGCTGCCTATCTCATATGGCAAGGGATCTTTTCCTTGGGTTATTGTCTAGGTGGGAGCAAGCTGTTTGCTCTCCTTGCAAAGATGTGTGGTGCTTTTGGATGCTGGGACTTGCTTTTAATGATTTTTTAAAAAAGCTGTATTCTCCATACCCTGGGTAGAATTAATCATTTTGGGGGGCCTGATAGGGACCCATCTGGAGCTACTCAGCTGTAGAAGGATTACAGCCCATAGGACATGCTTTGAACAATGGCAGTATTAATTTAAGTGGGAAGATTCTCAGCTAATTCATGAACAGAATTTGGTGGGATTGAGTGGTAGTTTCTAATAATGAAGATTGAACATTTCAGTGAATAATCTCTATTGAATTAATTACAGCTGTTCATATTTCGGTTTCCTCCAGTCTCTTCCTAACATGCTTTAAGTGCATCATCAAAGTGAAATGGCATGAAGATTGAAATTCATTATAGTGAATTTCTTTGTATAACAAAACAGCTTGTATATTTCACACCATTTCGTAGGCAGCAGCATTGCATGATAAGAAACACAAAGGGGCCACGCACAATGGCTCACGCCTGTAATCCCAGCACTTTGGGGGGCTGAGGCGGGTGGATCACCTGAGGTCAGGAGTTCAAGACCAGCCTGGCCAACATGGTGAAACCCTGTCTCTACTAAAAATACAAAAAATTAGCAAGGCGTGGTGACAAGCACCTGTAATCCCAGTTACTTGGGAGGCTGAGGCAGGAAAATCGCTTGAACCCAGGAGGTGGAGGTTGCAGTGACAGGAGAATCGCTTGAGCCCAGGAGGTGGAGGTTGCAGTATGCCGAGATCATGCCATTGCACTCCAGACTGGGCAACAAGAGTGAGACCCCGTCTCAAAAAAAAAAAAAAAAAAAAAAGGAAAAAAAGAAAAACAAATACACAAAGGAAGAATTTCTCACATGCTGTTATAAAATTTAGAGTATCATTTCTACTTAAAGCTGTCATTATTGATGAGAAGATAGACTATTCCAGGATGTAGCTGAATGCCTTACCATCACCCCAAGACATAGTCAGGAGATAATGGTTCAGTAAATGACATAACCAGTGGAGATGTTTTCTGAAAGAATGTGAGAATTCCCCATGTAGGTACTTCAGGGAGATAGTTAACTCAGTTTTAGTGTTTTTCTTCTGTGACAGGTCACACTGTACAGCAGTCTAAAATAGCATGGATTTAGAACCAGCATGCCATGTCATAGATTCTCATCAAATTTACTCTTTAGTGTTTTTAAAAGCAGCATCCCCAAAGACTAAAAGTTCTTGGAGAAGCTCAAGAGTCATATGTTTCTATGTACCACAGAAAGAAAGTGGTACAACCCAGGATGGATTAAGACATATAAATAATAATAAGAAGCTGTTACCAAATTAACAATATGCATTTTGTTTACTTTGTGACTGACTTCAATCTTAAGATTGTTAACATTGCTTCATGAGCTATAGATTTCTCATATGGAAAGTGTCATTTTGTAATTTAAAGTAATAATGTTTGAATAGCTGTCAGTCAAGAAAACTTGCTTGACACTTGGCCAAGTGCTGCACAGTTTTAATAGCCATGTACACAAAACATTTGGAAAATTGAATATTTTAAAAATTTATGATGAGTGAATAGAAATACCTGCTCTTCTATTATGCTTCATTTGTGAGCAATGCCATGGCTTTATTGGGGCATATTTCATAGGGTCTGTACTCTCAGAGTTTCCAGTTGCATCTACATTCCTGGTCACTGTCTTGCAGGGGGTTTGGGGGAGTAGCTTAGGAGGAGAAGGGGAAGACTGGAGAAGATAGAGGAGGTGCTTCTCATAGCTCACCTCATCTCTTCTTTAGTAGCAATGTGGTGCAATGGCCTAAGCCTAGGCTTTGAAGTCACACAAGCCTTGTCTCCAGCTCTTTTCCTGCCAATCACTAGCACTATATCCTTGGAAATGTTGTTTAATGTCCTGAGCCTCAGAATACACTATTGCTCCTGAGGAATGCTTAAGGCATAGTTATGAAAGTTAAATGAGATAGCATATGGCAGGTGCCTAGCACAACTTCTAGCATGTGGTGGCCTACCAATAAATGCTAGTTTTACTTTCCCACTCCCCTTTATAACTTCCTTGAGACAGCTTTTTGCTTTGCTTTCTGCTCTAGGAGAAGACTCTAAGCATGACTAGTTTAGCGTAAAATTGTAGTATTTTAGTTCTTCATCTACTTCATTAAAATTACTCCTGAGCTTAAATTGCTAAATCCAATGGACATGTGTCAGTCTTTATCTTATGTAATCATTGTAACATTTAACTTTGAGAATTAAAAAAAAATCCCCCACTCTTAGAAAAAGTCTGCCTCTTCTATAGTCATGGTAACAGCCACTAGAATAGGTTTTAAACTTTTAAATAAATCAATACTTTAAGCAGTAAATTCAATTTTGGTTTAGTTTCATATTTTTTCTGGCAGTCTTATCTTTTGACAATTTTACATGTAAGGCTAAGGCTCAGCCAGGATAAACTGATTCAGATGTTCTGGCTCCTTAGACCTGGTGCTTATTATTTATTTGTTTTTATACCTCTCTCAGTATTTCTTCTCAGTCTTTGCTTGCTCCTTATTCTACTTTTGCCTTCTTAAATCTTGACGTTCTTTAGGCTTTTGTGTGTGGCTCCTCTAGTTCCTCACACTCTCTGGATGACCTCTTCCACTTTAGCAGGTTTAGCTGTGACCTTAATGAGTCCCAAATTGATATCTCTAGATAGAAATGTTTTTACTTACTTATAGGTTTGTTTGCCCACTAGATATTTAAACAGGATTTTGCACAGGTACTTCAGACATGACATTTCTCACAATGAAATTCATAGTCATGCTCATATCTGCTACTTCTATATCCTGTGGCCCAGTAATCCAAGCCAAAACCTAACTGCCTGTCCCACACCATTCCTACAGCAAAGTTAAATGCTTTTTTTTTTCTTCTGCGTGTTTATGTATTTGCCTTCTGTTTTCAGGTCCCATTCCATCTTTTGCTTGAATTATTGCAACAACTCCCTAAATAATTTCTGTAACTCTAGTCTTCCCCCTTTTCAAAACCCTACTCTGGTCAGGGTAATATACATAATACTGTATCAATTTTGAATGCTGTGCTCACCTGCAAACAAAAGAAAACTCAACTAGTTGTGATTAAGTAATAAAACATAAGTTGCATCACATATGAGGATTTGTCTGGAGATATCAGTCCAGAGCTGGTACAGCGTTTCTGTGATACCATAAATAAGTGGCTGTTTGTTTACTTCTGCTTTGCTGTTGGATTTTTGCCCTCATGCATGGTGCTTCATGGTAGCAAGATGGCAGCAGCTACAATGCCATGTAGCATGTCTTACTTCAAAGGCTTCATACCTAAAAGCCTTGTGAAATTCTGTTCTTTTTTCTAGGGAGACAAAGCTTTCAAGAGGGGGTTCCCAACAGATTTCCCCTGTAAAATCAAGTTTAGCCTAAAGCTGCCTCCTTAACATATTTAAGTTCAGCTTGAAGGTTTTTCTGTACGTGAATGATAACAAGTGGAGGTGTAAACAGATCGTAGCCTATACTTGTGCCAATCACTGAGTTTTGGCCAAGCAAATGTAGCCAACTGTTCAAACAATGTTCATATAACGCAAATGCTGAGCTGTAACCAATCCAGCTACTTCTGTACATCACCTCCATTTTCTATACATTGCTTTCCTTTTTCTGTCCATAAATCTTCTTCTGCCATGTGGCTGTGCTGGAGTCTCTGAGCCTACTTTGGCTCAGGAGGCTGCTCGTTCATTGATCAATTAAACTCCTTTAAATTTAATTTGGCTGAAGTTTTTCTTTTATCACCGCTTATAGTTCATTGGCCAGGATTGGGTCAAAAAGCACTCTTAGCTTTAAGGTCTGTTAGTAAGTGAATGTCTCATTTATTCAGCCTCTACTGTTGGAGGTGGGCAAGGAGGAAAGAAGGTGGGAATTGATGTTGAGTTGGCTAACTAGCAGTGTCCAACTCAAACTTATAAGCTAAAACTGCTAAAATGACTTCCTGCTGTCCATAGAACATCGTTCAAATTTCTTAGCGTGGCATATAGGCCCCTTCATCAACTGGCCTCTCTTATATTTTATTTCCTATTCTTTTTCTTTCACCTACCCTCCACTTTTGCAGAGCAGAAGGGAGGAGAATCTGAGAGATGAACCATATTACTTAGTGACAAAGCATTTAGCTAAGAGAATTGTTTAAATTGTTGCACTGAATAGGGTTTAAATTAATGTTTCTTTGTATTATCCATTGTGTAGACATATGTAAGGAAAATTAATAGAGAGAAAGATTATATAGAGAAAGAAGTTATGTTTTCTTTGCACCTCTGAGTGCAGTGTAAATTTAGTATTTCACTAGAAAGAACATCAAAGGACATTAGGGAGGTTTGGATAATTAGAATAATTTGAAAAATTGCCTAATAAAATAGCTGATATCTTTGCAATTTAACATCTCAGTGAAGAAAGTTTAAAAATTTCTTCCAAAGACAAAGAATTATGTTTTTAACAAATTTGTCAATCAAAGTTTTGCCCCTAGGGAAACATATCTACCCATAGTCACCATAATGTTTCTATAGTTTGTTTTTCATAACCATGGATGAGTTAATTAGATAGGTAACCATGGGCAGGTCAGAGATATGACATGCAGCTGTGATTGTAGTGGCAGCAAACCACTTTCGGGTTCAATGTCCATGCCTATTTTTTCAGTATAAGAGTTTTGATAATCTTTAGTACCAACACCATTCTTTGATAAATGACCCGATATCTTATTACTTAAACATTACTGCAATGATGTCGCAGGTTATATCCTGTCCATTGATGACCTGCTGGGTTGGTAGAATTGGGCACTCTTCTCTGTGGAAGAATGTCCTTTGATGTGCAGCCTTATTGAATTCCTTTTTCAATTGGCCCAGTCCTTTGATAACTCTACGCAAGTTTAAACTTCCACATAATTTTGGACTCTTTGCAATTTATTTCCACATTGATCTCTCAACCTGAACTGAATTTTCTAGTTTTCTATTACAATATCCATTAAAACTTAAATTGAACTGTTTGTTTTTACAATTTTATAATTGAGTTAGTTTTATTTCAAATTGTACTAAGTAATAAATGTATATTAATATATTATTAATAAAATGATTCAGCTTCAAAGAAGGTCAAGTGCTGAATACATAGTATCTATTAATAAAAACTGGTTTTCTTTTTTTTCTTTTACAATAAAAGTTCTCTTTGTGTCCTGAATATGTTTTATGTATAAACTAGAGGATATTGGTCATTGTATTAGTTTGTTCTCATGCAGCTATGAATACCTGAGAATGGGTAATTTAAAAAGGAAGTAGGTTTAATTGACTCACAGTTCTGCATGGCTGCAGAGGCCTCAGGACACTTACAGTCATGGCAGAAAGCACCTCTTCACAGGGTGGCAGGAGAAAGAATGAGTGCCAAGTGAAGGGAGAAGCCCCTTATAAAACCTTCAGATCTTATGAGAACTCACTCACTATCACAAGAACAACATGAGCTCAACCACCCCCATGATTCATTTACCCCTCACCGGGTCCCTCCCATGACGTGTGAGGATTATGGGAACTCCAATTCAAGATGAGATTTGGGTAGGGACACAGCCAAATCACATCATTCTCCCCCTGGGCACCTCCCAAATCTCATGTCCTCACATTTCAAAACACAATCATGCCCTTTTAACAGTCCCTCAAAATCTTAACTCATTCCAGCATTAACTCAAAAGTCCAAGTCCAAAGTCCCATCTGAGACAAGGCAAGTCCCTTTCACCTATGAGCCTGTAAAATCAAAAGCAAGTTAGTTACTTCCTAGATACAATGGGGGTACTGGCACTGGTTAAATAGACCCATTCCAAATGGGAGAAATTGGCCAAAATGAAGGGGCTATAGGTCCCATGCAAGTATGAAAGCCAATAGGGCAGTCATTAAATCTTAAAGTTCCAAAATGATTTTATTTTACTCCCTGTCTAATATCCAGGTCATGCTGATGCAAGAGGTGGGCTCCCACAGCCTTGAGAAGCTCCAAACCTGTGGCTTTGAAGGGTACAGCCCCTTGCCTGGCTTCTTCATGGGCTGGCATTGAGTGCCTGTCACCTTTCCAGGTGCATGGTGCAAGCTGTTGGTGGATCTACCATTCTGGGGTCTGGAGGATGGTGCTTCTCTTCTCACAGCTCCACTAGTCAGTGCCCCAGTGGGGACTCTGTGTGGGGGCTCTGACCCTACATTTCCCTTCCACACTGCCCTAGCCGAAATTCTCCATGAAGGCTCCACCTCTGTAGCAAACTTCTGCCTGGATATCCAGGTGTTTCCATAAACCCACTGAAATCTAGGCAGAGGTTCTCAAACCTCAATTCTTGACTTCTGTGTACCCACAGGCTCTACACCATATGGAAGCTACCAAGGCTTGGGGCTTGCATCCTCTGAAGCCATGGCCTGAGCTGTACCTTGGCCCCTTTTAGCTATTGCTGGAGCAGCCAAGATGCAGGGCACCAAGTCCTGAGGCTGCACACAGCATGTGGGGGGACTTGTACCTGGCCCAGTGATATGGTTTTGCTGTGTCCCCACCTAAATCTCACCTTGAATTGTAATAACCACCCCATGTTAAGGGTGGGGCCAGGTGGAGATAATTGAATCATGGGAGTGGTTTTCCCCATTCTGTTCTCATGGTAGTGAATAAATCTCATGAGATCTGATGGTTTTATAGCTGGGAGTTCCCCTGCACAAGGTTTCATTCCCCTGCACAAGCTTTCTTGCCTACTGCCATGTGAGATGTGCCTTTGTTCCTCCTTTGCCTTCTGCCATCATTGTGAGGCCTCCCAGCCCTGTGGAACTGTGAGTCCATTAAGCTTATTTTTCTTTATAAATTACCCAATCTTGGGTATGTATTTATTAGCAGTGTGAGACAGACTAATACACCTAAGAAACCATTTTCTCTCCTAGGCCTCAGGCACTATGACGGGAGGAGCTTCCATGAAAGTTTTTGATATGCTCTGGAGACATTTTCCCCATTGTCTTGGTGATTAACATTTGGCTCCTCATTATTTATGCAAAGTTCTGCAGCAGGCTTGAATGTCTCCTCAGAAAATGGGGTTTTCTTTTCTGTCACATCATCAGGCTGCAAATTTTCCAAACTTTTATGCTCTGCTTTCTCTTGAATGCTTTGGTGCTTAGAAATTTCTTCTGCCAGACACCCTAAATCATCTCTCTCAAGTTCAGTGTTCCACAGATCTCTAGGGCAAGGGCAAAATGCCATCTATCTCTTTGCACAGCAAGAGTGACTGTTACTCCAGTTTCCCCAAAATTTCTCATCTCCCTCTGAGACCATCTCAGCTTGGACTTTATTGTCCGTATCACTATCAGCATTTTGGTCAAATTCATTCAACAAGTCTCTGGGAAATTCCAAACTTTTCCACATCTTCCTGTCTTCCGAGCCCTCCAAGTCTCTAGGAAGTTCCAAACTTTCCCACATTTTCCTGCCTTCTGAGACCTCCAAATTGTTGCAACCTTTGCTTTTTACCCAGTTCCAAAGTTGCCTCCAACTTTTTGGGTAACCTTAGAGCAGCACCCCACTGCCACTACCAATTTACTGTATTTATCTGTTTTCATGCTGCTATAAAGAAATATCTGAGACTGCATAATTTATAAAGAAAAGAGGTTTAATTGACTCACAGTTCTCCATGGCTGGAGAGGCCTCAGGAAACTCACAGTCATGGTGGAGGGCACTTCTTTACAGGGTGGCAGAAGAGAGAATGAATGCTGAATGAAGGTGGAACCCCCTTATAAAACTATCAGATGTTGAGAGAACTCACTCACTATCACAAGAACAGCATGAGGGTAATCACCCTATGACTGAAGTATCTCCCATTGGGCCCCCTGCCATGACACGTGGGGATTATGGGAGCTACAATTCAAGATGAGATTTGGGTGGGGACACAGCAAAACCATATCAGCCATGAAGCAAAGTTCTAAGCTAGTGTTGCCTAGGGATTTTTAATGGTATTATACAGAAGTATAAAGCATTATGCAAGTGGCAATCTGCTTTTCAGTTTGACTTTAAGCTAGAGACTTCACTTATCAAACAGTCTTTACATTTTCTATTCCACTGTCAATGCAATGAAAAACTGATTCCACAAAGGGAAAGCAGCTGCCAAGGAGACTCAGAAACAGAATGTGCTTTTAAAGAGACAGAGCAACAACATTACAAAACCACTGTTGGAGTTAATAAAAAAAGAACAAGGATTCTAAATGATCAGAAATGCATGGGCTCCCAGCTCAGACGGTGAGGAACACAGTAAAGAGGACTCATTTGAGGGCAGACCTTGTGTCTAAACATTGTTTAGAGCTCATCCCCAGATCATTGATGAAGAGGAAACAAGGAAGAGTATCAGAATCCTAGATATATCCCAGTGAGTTGGTGTAAAAATGTAGGTATTGTGACTAAACATTTTTTTGAACTCATCCCCAGATTATTGGTGAGGAGGAAACAAAGAAGAGTATCAGAATCCTAGATACATCCCACTGAGTTAGTGTGAAAATGTAGGTATTGTAACCTGGATACATTTTCCATTCAAGAATGTAGGCTTAATCATTTAAAAATATTTTGAAGATAAATGAAATAAGATGAAAAAAGTACAATATTATAAACACTTGTATTCTGATCACTAGAATCAATCAAGTCATTTTCAATAAATTATTCTATCCTTGTCAAAAGCCCCATAAATAAGAAACTTTTGGGAATTGTTGCATACAGAAATTTGGATGCTACCTGTTACTATGGACAAGATTCTATAACTTAGAATGGGCAAAACAGGTAAACAGCTTTCTCTTACAGAATGATGCCTTGATCTAACAAAATTTATTTATTTCCAATTATGATTTTGTTATGGTGCTCAGGAGTTAGGAAGTAAAAAAAAATCATGGATTCTATCTTATGTGTTGTGCAGTAGGAAAAAGTCTCAAAACTTTAAGGCAGGCGTTTAAGAACAGGGAGGCCCCCGAAAGCCAGCAGAAGCCTGAGCACGAGTCTTGTCTTCTACCTCTCACTAAAGAGTCCAGGACTTATTGCCACTTTGAACATCAAGAAGATGTGGTTGTTCAAATAGTTTCATAATGCCCTTCTATAAATTCAAAGCAAGCAAACAAATAAATATAAAGCTTCAGTTGCTTGTCTTTCATTTTTTTTCCCTTTGGACCACAGGTTGGATTGTGTATTCCTTCCACTGTTCTTGACATACTGTTCTTCTGTCATGGTGGTAGGTGATTATTTTGGGAGGCTAATGAGAACATTAGCTTGATGTAGTTAGCAGAGCTAAAGTCCAAGCTAGTATCCTCACTGAGAGGGATGAAACACAAATGGATAATTGTGATGGTAAATTTTTCAAAGGGACTGTAATGAGCAGGGGACAGTTTTGGTCATGTGTTCTCAGCTTTGTTTGGGAACAGCCATCTCATCTGTTTTATACAGTAAAACCATTGGCTTGGGCATCACCTATTGTGGTAAATTCCTGAAAACGTGCAAAGGCCTGCATTCCATATGTTTCAAAATAAAAGGCATGGGCATTTAAATGATGGTGATTTTTTTCCTTCTTCAGGAAATACCTCTGATGAATAAGACTGCATCAGCATGCTGTGCTTCTGTGGAGTGGATAATGAGGCATTTGTGATGCAGTGTTGGGGCCTGCTTTCACACTGGCATTCACAATCCAAGCAAAATTATTTGACTGAAAAGCAACAGACAATACATAAGGGGTATTCACTTCTTATTTTTTCTTGTATTACTTTTTCAAACCCAATCAAACATGGAGAATATTTTAGATCATGAAACCAGCATATTTAATGGCAATAAAAGGAATAATTAAAAAAAATCAAACCAACAATGATTTATGTGGTGTCTGCTTGGTATTGAACACCATGTAAGTGTATAAAAGATAAAGGGAAATTTAAGCGTCAGATTCCCTATTACCCCTCAGACTCAGCACTTACACTCCAGATGGAGAAATAAGATACATATGAAAAAATTAATTTTTTTAAAGAGACAAAGTCTTTGTCACCCAGGCTGGAGTGCAGTGGTGCCATAATAGCTTGCTGCAGCCTCAAACCCCTGGGCTCAAGTGATCTCTCACCTCAGCCTCCTGAATAGCTAGGACTACACACACATGCCACCATACCTACCTATGAGAAAACTTTAGGAGAGAGAATAAATTAGAGCTGAGTGTACAAACAAAAGTCATGTTTCTAAGAAAGAAAAACTAAAGTTTGAAGTGATTAGTAGAAGAAAAACAGGTTTATGCCAAGTTCTAGTAGAATTTAAGTAGAGATAAATACATCAGGCTGTATTCAGATTTTATTGTGGCATTGAGGAGTCACTGAAGTTTATGTGTCATAAAATCGCTGCTTTAGACTCTGTTATAATAGTTTTTGTGTGAAGTAACTAAGGATTGGAAACCTACAAAGTGGTGGTGTAGATAAAGAAGGAGGATGAGCTGGAGGGAAACCGGGACTGGGGATAAAGAATGGAGTGACCTTGGTGAACACTCTGATGACAGGAGAAAGAAGAAGAACAAAAGAGGTGATGCCTTGTTATTCCTGGAGAGCCTGGAGGACCCAGAAAGCAATGAGTGCATACACATCAAGGCCGCTGTATCATAAGTGGGGCTGGCTGGAAGTTCAGAGAAGAGTATGCTATGGTAATGGGCTTCTGAGGCAGAAAGACATAGTGAAGTGTCATCCTCACAGAAGTAGAGAGCAAAACAAAATCTAACAGAAACAGTCTAGAAAAAGTAAAATTTGAATTTAGAAACAAATTACATTTTAGTTGAAAGCAGCAGGATTTTCCCTCATCTCAATATGCAATTAAGAGTGGAAAACATTTTTTTTTTGGTTGCAAATAAAAGCAATCTGGAATCTGATATGTATGAAGAGGAAATTATGTATGCTGGTTTGAATCTGTGAAGCGACATAAAAGTGTCTATAATTCTTATGAATCAAGTAATCATGTTTTGGGAAAGTGAAGGGTGTATGATAAACAGATATGTGCTGCATCTCTGAATTCAGATAAAACTGATATGATTTTCTATCACCATTGTCATCTGATGGCCATTATTACAATGGATCAAGTACCTAATTACACATGACATTTTTAGGCCCTATTAAAAATGATTTATCAAAAAGAGTCTGTGTTCTGAGATCTAAAGCATCATCTCATGACCTTAAGTTCATTTAGGACTTGATAATTTGGAATCAAACACAATCCACTTCATCAAGTGTTTTCTGAGCATATGCATGACACTGCTGGGGTTGTGGGAAGTCTGCAATGATAAGTTAGACACTACTGTCCTCTAGGAGGAAGGAAGCAGCACATGTTCACTAAATGCCTATTTGTCCTGTGCCAGGCACTGTGCTCAGCTGCATGCTAGGTCTTCATTTTATATGTTGTCTTATAATCTAGTTGGGAAAGCAGGTGCATATCCCAATGACTCTAATACCAGCTAAGCTCTGATAAGTAAAATACTAGATCTGGGGAAACTCCTTGCACTGGGTGAAATCTAAGCTGAACTTTGACAGATGGGCAGAATAATCATGTTTTTTTTCAATATTTGGATTTTTTATTTTGTAACCCTTGAATGTTCAATATACCATCATGGATATAAATACAGCATATTGGACAGTATAATTTAGCCAAAACAATTGAGAATATTTCAGCACAAAGCAGAAATAATGACCTTAACCATACCTGAATCATATGTGCAATTTAAATCAATAATAAATATCCAGTATGACTATAAATAAAATGTTAATGATAAACGATTTCCTATTAAATACCAGTCAGCTTTTATATATCTATTTCTCACATAAATAGGTTGGTTTTGGCAGTCTTTCTTCTAAAAGACATTGATTCCAGGTTTTTACAATTAAAAATAATAGCGAAATAAACATTCTTTACACATCTCCTTGAGTACACATGTCAAGAATTCCTCTAGAAGATCACATCCAGAGACTAGGTTAGTGCGTAAGCAAATATTTTTTGAGTACCTTCTCTGGTCCAGGGCTTAGGGAAAAGGAAAGTGTCCTGCTTTCATGGAGCTTATAATCTACTAAAGGATCTAAGAATGACAGAAGAAAATGAAGATATTATTTTATTCTTTCCTTTGCAAATTGATTATATTTTTGCAAATTGATGCTGTAAAACCGTATTTTTAATAGGCCCACCCAAGTGCACTGAAAACTATTAAGGCAAACTACTTATCTCGTTATATGGGACCAAGAAGGCAAAATTGTTTGCTGTAACAAGTTTTAGTCTTTTGATATCAGATAGTGGCAATGTCACTGTGAAGTTCTTTTATTTAGTTTCTCAGTTCTAAATAAATGACTGAATCCATTATATCTTGGCTAAAATGCTTCAAAAGAATTCATGTGTAGACACAGAAAGACACTGGATTTTTCAGTATTGAATATGTTTAGAAAAGATTCTTTGATTTTGGGTTGACTGTCTATGGTTGGTGAGTGTGGGATGAGGCATGAGACCCTAAAGCACAAGCTCAGGTGCCAGTGGCTATTCTTTATCCCCCTTCTATGAGAGTAGATGTCAAGGGTGGTTCTCAGAGAAGGGAAGGCAGACTCCTGGGTTAGGCAGACCCTTGTTTATGCAGAACTTTTGTTGCATATGAATCTTGAAATGAATAGGATATGTAAGGCTGAGGGAGGGCTGGCTCTCTTTGCATGTCAGAGACATGGTTGTTCTTCTCTGGAGAAAGCAGGCATCTCTCTACTATGTAGTCATCTGAGGGAGGGTATGTCAGAGACCAGACCGTAATCAGTAAGCATTCATTTTTATATGTTGCTATATTTAATTCTTCCTTTTCCCATAAATTCTTTTTTATTGTGAAAAAAATCAAACCTAATAAAAAATGTTTAGATCTTTTGACTAGATTTAACAACTGCTAATATATTGCCACATTTGCTTTCTCTATCTTTGTCTTTCTCAGCATCTACTGGGCTGTGTTTTTACAAGAGGCAGAGTTACTATATTGTATTTATATATATATATGTGTGTGTGTGTGTGTGTGTGTGTGTCTCATATGTTCTGTTTCTCTAGAGAATCCTGATTAATATATATGTGGGTATACACATTTGTATGTATACATAGATATAGATATATAATATTGAGAGAGAGATATTTTAAGGAATTGGCTTATATGATTATGGAGGTTGGCAAGTTCAAAATCTGCAGGGTAGGCAGGCTGGCTGGAGACCCAGGGAAGAGTTGAGATGTTGAAGCCCAAGGTAGTCTTCTGGTGGAATTCCTCCTTCTCCTGGGGATGTCAGACTTTTTCTATTAAGTCCTTGACCTGACTGAATGAAACCTGCATACATTATGGAGGCTAATCTGCTTTACTCAAAGTCTACTGATTTAGATGTTAACCTCATCTAAAAAAAACACATAAAAACATCTGGACTAGTGGTCTAAGCCAAGTTGACACAAAAATTAACCATCACATGCATCAAAAAGGCAAGGTGGGAGAGCTCTCTCTCTCTTTCTCTCTCCTCACATTCCCCCTTTGCCTTTTTCTTTGTCTTGCTTGTGCTCAAACACAGTGACTTTTAACCTCTTATACTCCATTTGGCCAACCTCCTTGAACAACTTCTTCAAAGGAAGGGGACTTTTCATTCTGGACTTATCCTTCTGTGATTGGGTGACAACTTCAGGGATATGAGATGCCGAAGGTGTGGGTTCTAGTGGGAGCTAATAGGCCTCCATTTGTCTTTGTTTTATGTGGTAAACCTTAGAATAGAAATTTACTAAGGACCTCTGTGCTTTGGGAGTTATGAGATAAAACTGCTATTTTTTTTTTCCTATTTAGCTCCTCTGTCTATTCCCTATCAGCTAGAACTTGGGGATATATAGACAAAGGCTGATTAATTTAAACTTAATTCCACAAAGGGGTGGATTTCAACTAATCATTGCTGTGAAGAATCTGATGCTCATGTTTTTAGCTTTTCTGAATTTTCTATAGAATATATTTCTTTAATAATCAGAAGATTTTAAAAATCCCCAAACTTAATTTTGTGTTAGTGTAGGAAACCTGATGTTTTAGTTTTTTATTGTTGCCATAACAAATTACTGCAAGCTTAGTGGCTTAAAAACAATATAAATTAATTATCTCACATTTCTGTAGGTCAGAGAAGTCTAAATTGGCTTGGATAATTTCTCAGCTCCTGGTTTTACAAGGCAGAAATTAAGGTGTAGGCAGGCCTGCATTCCTTTCAAGCCACAGGGATGAATCTGGCCTAAGCTCACTCAGGTTGTTGACTGAATTTGGGTCCTTGTGGTTGTAGACCAAGAGGTTCCTGATTCCTAAATAGCTGTTGGCCAGAAGTTGTTCTCAGCTGTTAGAAGTCTCCTTCATGTATTCCTTGTCTAGTTACCTCCACCTCTATCTTCAAAGCTGGCAAAATTGGGTCAAGTCCTTGTTAGGCTTTGAGTTTCTCTTACCTTCCCTCCTGCCTCATCTCTCTGATGGTCTCTTTTGCCTTCATTTTTGGCTTTTAAGAGCTCATGTAATTACATTAGGCCTACCCACAGAATCCAGAATAACCTCTTTATTTTAAGGTCAGCTGATTAGCATCCTTAATTCCATCTAGATTAGTGTTTGATTGACTAACCAGGGAGAAGAATCTTGGGGAAACTTCATTAGAATTCTGCCTAACACACCAGAGTCCCAGCACTTCTTTCTTGATGGAACCTGAAGAGTTCTTTTCCTGACTGAATTTGCCAAAGCTTACCCTAGCAATTGCTAGGTAAGCAATTGCTACTAGGGTAAGCTTTTACCAATGTAGCAATTAAAAAGTAGTAGTTTCAGGCAAGTATCTAGAAGGCTCAAAGAGTTTTGCTCCTTAAGTTTGTGGGGCAAGGTTTTTTGACTGAAGAGAAGAATTTGTTTCAAATTTGACATTCTCCAACATTTCACACATATCTGAATTGCAACTGTCTTTCAAAGACCATGGCTTACTCTACTGCCACCACCTGCCCTTTTTACTTCTGTACTATGACCAGTTTGGTCTTATCATCAGTTACTGTTCATCTTCTGTCTGATTGTCAGGTTATTGCCAAACACTGGTGCATTTCCATCTTAGCTGCTGGCACCTTTAGGATCTTCTTCATTGGCTTCTTATGCTTCTCTGATGCATAGATTTTTCCCAAGTCCTCTATGTCCTCAGTGTCCTCAAGTTCTTTCAGTAACACCATTCTTTGAAGGAATTCATCTGATCCCATCCCAGGATGTTCTTCCCTCACTTCAATTTGGATGATATCCTGTGCCCATGTTCTCTTCCTATGTGTGCTGTACCAGCTCATGAGTAGCTGTGCCTTTAGGGGAAGAGTGGGCACTGTAGACTCTAGCAAAGGGTATGCCTAAGAAATGATCTAAGTGGGGAAGCAGAATTTAGGGCAAAATGGGGCAGACAAAACCTCACTGAGGACACCTGAATCATAAAATGCCAGGTAGGGCCAGTGGTTGCATAGATATGAGTCTTTTAATCTGATTTCAAATACTCAGTCTAGGACTGTGTTCTACCATCCCTATAACCATGTGTACTTGCCAGCAACATAGCCTGGCTTTGGCTTCAGATGATCTTTGAGCTTTGGTACAGGAAGTTAGTGATGCCTGGCTTCCTTAAAAGAGAATAAAATCATGTCCTTTGCAGCAACATGGATGTAGCTGGAGGCCATAATCCTAAGCAAATTAACACAGGAACAGAAAACCAAATACCACATGTTCTCACTTAGAAGTGGGAGTCATAAACTTTTTAATGGGTTCTTTCTGAGGTCTAGTCTCTAACACCTTTCAAAAATTCAATAACATTCACAAAATCAAATTTTGACATTAAGCCAGCAGCAAAGATTACCAAAGGGGACATTCAATGGGCTCAGCAGTGTCCACTCCTATGGCTAATTCACATGGTTGACACAGGAACTCTAGACACTAAAGCTTAGTTGTGGACATATTTTTATTTATTCACTATTTCATTCAACAAAGAGTTATTAAATATTCCTCTGTAAAAGGCACTGCCTCAGGCACTACGGATCCACCGAGCAAGAAAGAGGAGTCCCTGCCAGCACAGAGTTTATAATCTGGCAAGGGAGAGAAGCATCAGGTGACTAATTACACAAGTCATTATTTAACTTGTTTGTGATATGTGCTGTGAAGGAGACATCCAGTGAACCCTGAGAGAGTGTAATTGGAGGATTTGTCCAGATTATGAAGGACAGCTTTCTTAAAAAAAAAAAGCTGGTAACTAACCTGCACATTGTGCACATGTACCCTAAAACTGAAAATGTAATAATAATAAAAAAAAAAAGAAAGCTGTCTTTCAGAGAGAAAGGCTAGTGCTGGGCCTGAAGGATCCCGAGAACAAGTTATCTCTGCAAGTTGAGGCAGAGGGGAAGAGTCCAGCTGGTGGCTGTAGCAGCTGCCAAGGCCCTAAGGTGGTTAGGAACAGGGTTAGTTAGAAAAAACTGGGAGACGTTCCAGTGGAGTATGGAGAGCACGTTGCAGTGCAGTGTGGATGTGCTGAGCTTAAGCGGTATCACAGTCATTGAATGGAACATAATTGCGTAAATGTGACCTTTGCATTCACATTTCTTGTTTTCATTTTCTGTTTTTAGTTAGCTCTTTATTCCACCTTCTTCTGAATAGGGTTTAAAATAGACACAATTTATGAACATGCCATATGAATATTTGACAATAAGAAACTTGAGTGAGGAAACAATGAAGATAATTTAGATAAGCATTTTTAAAAACCAGCCATTTAAAAAAAATTCAGGTGCCAAGATAGCATTTTATTTAATAACACCAGGCCCATTCTGTGGGATACAGGGCAGAAAAATTTAAACCAATAACATCATAAATACTAAAATGCATCATGAAAGCCTGTCAGGGAATATTGATGTAAACCCCGTGAAAGCATTGAGCGTGCAGGGTAATAACTGTATGATCCTCCTAAGCTCCATTAGAAATCAATCTTTGCTTATAAATGGAAAACACTTTCCAGTGTTTCTAGTCCAATTTCATTTGGGAAGAGAAAGAACCTATGCATCACTTTGGAGCCCTCGCTCGAGTCCTGAATGTGTGTGAAAGCCTGGAACTCTGTTCTGTGGCCATTCTAGGCTCTGTGTGATAGTTCATATCAAATGTCATCATTGAAAAGCTGCTGTATGTTTTCAAATTATTTTAAAGATGTGAAACACCATGATGTTAAAGATGCAGGATACAAAACTGTAGAGTATGATATCCATTTATAACATGTGGGTGGGCTGAGTTTCTCTGGCATTCACTAGTGTATGAGTATAAATGAGGTCTCATTACTGATTATGTACAAAATTTTACTGTTTATTCTCTCTATTTGCATAGTCAATCTCAGCATTTATGACGGAGAGGCCCTGAAGTTGTCTTATGTAAACTTTACAATGAGTTCTATCAGTTTCCTTTACTTCAGGATATCTTTGTTGGTATCTAGGGCCCACAGAGTCCAGGGAGCTTAGTGTGTATTCAAGTTAGGACTATATGTATCTAAATCCAACTGTATACACGAAATTATTAGAAGAAAATATAACAACTGTTCTCTCCAGGTGGTGAGACTATGGATAACTTATTTTTTGTATGTTTTTATATTTTCCAAATTATTTTCAATGAGTCTGTTTTACTTTTAAAGAAAGACCTGTTAAAGAAAGAGGAGAAAGAGAAAGAGAAGAAGGAAGGGGAATGGTAGGAAGAGAGGTAGAGAAGGATAGAGAGAGATTAAAAAAATACAGAAAGTAAATTTCATCCACTGGATCCATGAAATGATGTTATGAATTATGCTAAAAATGTGGCAGTCATAGCCTCTGTACACAGTGGAAGCTACCAGTTGCAGAATGACATATTCACCTGCTTGGAGACTCTTGACTTGCTGGGAAGCTGAGGAACTAAGCATTTCTGCATATCATTCTTCAACTGAGAGGGATAAGCAAATCCTTTTGCTCCTGTGGTTCTACCTTTCCTGTCTGTAAAATGGAGGCATTGACCTAGTTCTAATAGATTTCTCGCAGCTCTGGTCACTTGATACCATAATTTTTAGCAATAAGAGGGGTTGTGCAGGAACATTTGCTGAAGTCTCATGGAGATGATGTGTGGCCTGAGGATGCCCAAGAATCTTAACTGTTCTAAGTAGAATGCAAGTGTGGTTTCGTCAAACACAAGCAACAGTGCATGTGAGATGAATGGTGTGGGTTTCCTGGAGGATGAGTGCAGACAGGCGGGACCAAGGAGACAGGTGGGACCAAGGAGAGCAGAGGAAGCTTAGCAGTGTTTATAAAAATGAAAGGGTAGGCAAGCAGACCATGAGAGCAGGAAGAGATTGGCATACCTGCATGCTTCTGGCCAGTCTCCTCTCTCTCTTGTTCAGCTCAGGAAAGATCCAACAATATGAGTGTATATGAATGACTCCCAGGCTGCCCCTTGTGAAGGAGCATTTATTGTATCTTAGCATGTCTAATTCTAATGATCCCCATAGTCTGTCTTTATTTTTCTAAAGAAATCTGAGAACAACTTAAAAAAAAAGAAATCAAATCAAAGTCTACTGTACCTTGTAGTATTAAAGACTGCCTTTCTAAACGTGAATTTCTGTAGACGTGGAAGTGTCAATATGACCTATGAAAGGATGGTTCAGGCATAGAGCTCCACGTGCCTAAGCAGTGAGCTTCTGGAATACTGATGCCTCAATGTTTTCTACTTCTAAGTTTGAGAAATATATTTTTGTTGTGGGTTGGTATTCTTTTCTCCTGATGCTAGTTATGCACAATCCTTGTCTAGTTTCCTTTTTTGGAATTTAATCAATAAAATAAAATATTACCAGCCATTTTTTCAAAAGATAATTCCTGTCTCCCCTGAAAATTCAATTTTCTTAAAAAATAGGCATCTTGCAAAGCTTTGGGAGCTTGCTGGGATTTGTCTGAGAACATTTTGCAGCTTTGTAGACAAGACAAGTATCTGAGTCTGGCCTCTATTCCATGTGCTCCTTTGGTGATCTATTCAGCTTAGCTCTCACCAACTCAGGGTGGCAACTTACAATAAAAAGCAAGAAGTTGAACAGAAAGAATATGAGGAATTCATTTCAACATTGAAAAGTACATAAATAATATAAGTGCTTTATTATTTATAGTGTATTCACATATAATATTTCATTTGAACAGTTTATATGTGCAGTTATATGTCCAGCACCAAGTGCGTGACTTAGTCATGCTTAGTGCACTGCACTAAGTGCTGGAGATACACAGGCAAGAAGACAAATACATGCTGTCTACATGGGGCTTGTAATCAAGTGTGAAAGATTGACTTTGAAGAAGTTCTTTGGTCCATGGTTGGAGAGTACTGTCTCAGAGAAAATAAAGAGTGTTTAGGGAGCATAAAACAATGAACCAGTAATAGCATATCAGTCAGGGTCCCGGCAGAATTCCACTCAAGTGATAAGGCAATCTACAGAATTCTCAACAGAGTTAAGGGAACCAGCAGTGGATGTTGAATCATTTAGGGACTAATTGTCATGGGGAGGCCTTTATATACCTCATCTGGTGAGAACTGGAGCCATTGAGAAGAGGAACACAGCCACTCCCAGAAGCACAAGGTAAGGCAGGGAGGGGGCAAGGGAAGAAATATCCTGACCTCTCTCTTTTCTTGCGCTGTTCTCCCTCAAGTGTTTGCCATCAGCCATTCCAGAGAGAACCAGAGGGTGAGGCAGGCTAAGCGAGGCAGGAGGTTTGTCTTAGCTTTCTGGGGCCCAGATCAGGGCAGGAAAGAAGAGAGAAGCATTGAGGAGGAGAGAAAAGAAATGGAGAGTCACCATTACAGAGTGCCTCCTTCTGAAACAAATGTTTTAACTTGAAATCTGAAGGACAAATAGGAACTGTCTGAGCTAGGAATGGGAAACACTGGAAATGTCATGTTTGAGTGTCCTGACACGAGAAAGAAAGACATGTTCAAGGAACCGAAAACACAGTAGGGAAAGGCTGGGGTGAAAAGAGCCAGGAAAGCTGTGGTATGAAGTGGAACAGCTTAATGATTCAGGGCTTTATCCCGAGGGAAACGGGAAACCACAGAAGGGCTTTGAGTGGAAAATGATCTAAATCAATTTCAAATTTTAAATGATTACTCTGGCTTCTATGTGGAGAACAGTTTGGAGGGACCAAGAATAAATCCAGTGAGATGAGCTGGGAAACTGTAAGTGAGAAATGGGAGAGATTAAGGGACAAAAAGAAGTGGATATGTTCAAGAGTTATTAAGTGGAAAAATCATTAGGACTTGGGGGTTAAGTAGAAATGGATGGTATATGATGGGGAGTGGTCCAAGATGAATCCCAAGTGTTTGGTTGAGAAGTTGTATGCACGACAGTGCCATTTGCTGAAGTAGAAAACACGGGAAGCACGTTTGGGGTTGGAGGTAAGTTTTTATTACTGATGGGTGGAGATATCAGTAGAAAATTGGTTATGTGATTCTGGACCTCAGAAAGTGCCACTCAAAATATTGGGAATTGCTTATAAATGGCACTTGTCTTGTTTATGTTGCAGCCCACATACAGCCATTGTTACTGATGTTTCCCAATAGCTTATCTCAGTTCTTTACTTGTCTGAAAAAATAGTTTTTTCTAAAATATGAGCATATCTATGAGTGCATGTTTTTCCTGTGAGCATCATTCTTCATATCCTTCAGGAGAATGTTGAAGACTGCTATATTATGCAATGGAGACATGGAAAAATATTTCTCCAGGGCCTAATAAACTGGGTGATGGGCCCAAGAAAGAGACTAATATGAAGATAGTGTATATTAGTAGTATAGAGAATATATGTGCAAATAATTAAAGTTTGAGGTAGCCAAGAGTGCTATAAGGTAAAAGAGTGAATACTAGAGAAGTTCATAACAGTAAGAAACCATTCCCAGTGATATTGAAATGGGTCCTTAAGTAAATTAATAGCCAAGTTTCATGTTATTAATATGTTGTTTATATTACTAGTATATTATTAATAGGGTTAGGGTAGTTTTGATTCAACCCTTGCTTATACTATCTTGACCAGTATAAACCAGGCAGAAACTGGTTTTCTCTCTTGTAACTTGTACTATAGTGCCCTGTACCTTAAAACTGTGCATTGCTTTACCAGATGTAGTGAAATACCTAGTTTCTAGAGACTTCACATTGGAATGAAGGAGGCAGGGGGAGGGAAGGGGTTGTGGATTAGCATGGATGCTGAGGAATTGTAGTAAGCATGGTTCATTTTCTTAGCCCATTTTTGTGTTACTGTAAAGGAATACCTGAAGTTGAATAATTTTTAAAGAAAAGAGGGTGGTTTATTTGGCTCATGGTTCTGCAGGCTGTACAATAAGCATAGTGCAGCGTCTGCTTCTGGTGAGGGCTTCAGGCTGTTTCTGCTCATGGTGGAAGGTGCGAAGGGGCCTGGAGTGTAGAGATCACATGGTGAGACAGAGAAAGTGAGAGGGCGGGGAGTGAGGCATCAGGCCCCTTTTAGCAATCAGCTTTCCTGGGAGCTCATACAGGGAGAACTCTGTTACCTCCCTTCCCAGGGAGGGCATTGATCTATTCATAAGGGATCTCACTTGTGACCCAAACACCTCTCATTAGGCCTGCCTCCAACACTGGAAATGAAATTTTAACACGTGGTTTGGGGGACAAACATCCATACTATACCACTCATCTTTACCACTGTTCTAGAAAATAACTCAAGAAATGTGCTAGACATGGAGCTATGAAACCAAGATCTCACATCAGAGAGGGACTTGCTACCCAGCTGAGGGGAATATGGTTTGCAGACAACCCGCAATTAGCAGCTTCTTTAGGGTTGGCCTCATGTCAGCTGCAGAAAGCCACTTTCCCAAGGTCTTGCCTTTCTAGGGAAGCCCCCCATCTGATGAGTGAGCTCAATACAGGTCCATCCAGTGTGACCCAACACCTCTGAGTCATTCTCACTCCAGAGGTGACCACTAGGTTGGCTGAGGGTTTGTCAGGCCTGCATTATAGTTTAACTTCTTCCTGTATTCAGTCCTCCTTCCTCCCCTCTCCTTTGCCAGGTGCTGATCACTTAATTAACATCTTACACTCCAACTGCATTTTATACAACCCACCCTGTGTCAGTTGATAACAGGAGTGGTACCACAAGTCAGATAATAAGATGGGGGTTTGGAGCTGGATCATTATAGCCCAGCCAAAAATAAGAACCATATCACTGTTGGTAAGTTGGTAGTGCATTTCTAGTGAATTGTATCAGTGGAAGGGAATAGTAGCTGGTATTATATTTTATGTGTTTGTGACAGACACACACACACACACACACACACATTTTTGTCTATGGTTCCTGGCTCATATCTCCCATAGTCCTTGTTATAGTCTTGTGTTATAATATTGGAGTGCTTTAGGCCTAAGAAGCAGGCCTTAGGAAACAGAATCTCAGGACCCTAATCTAATTGTGGGTCCTAAGACCCTCACACTCTAGAGGAAAGAAAGCTGCACAAAGAGGCCAAAAAGGCCTTGCTGGGCTTAGGTCATATCCTTTTTGTCCAGTTACATTTCTACATGGCTGTACATGGTTCAATCATGGAAAACCTATGAAGTCTCCATAGAAGGCACAAAGGACAGGCTTTGGGAGCTTCTGGATACCTGAACACATGGATGTTCCTGGAGAGTGTTGTAACCAGGGAGAGCATAGAAGCTCTGGGCCCCTTCCCCCATACCTCACTGTATGCATCTCTTCAACTATTCTTTGCAATGTCCTTTATAATAAACCAGTAAACATAAGTGTTCCTCTAAGTTTTGTCAGCCACTCCAGCAAATTAATTGAACCCAAAGAGTGAGTGGTGGAAAGCCCAACTTAAAGCTGGTTGGTCAGAAGTTTCAGAGGTTCAGACTTGCAACTTGTATCTGAAGTGGCAGGGCAATAGGGGACTGAGGTCTCAACCTGTGGAATATGATGCTATCTCCAGGTAAACAGTGTCAGAATTGAATTGGAGGATACCCAACTTGTATCCCCAGTTAGTGGGGGAAAACCCCCACCCATTTGGTCACAGAAGTCTTCTGTGTTGTTTGTTGTGCTGGTGTTAGAGCAGAGAAAAAACAGGGTTTGTGTTTTTTCCAAACAGTGACATACAGGATAAATAGTAGCTCTAATAAAGATAATTGAACTCAATGGTTTTGATAAGTGGAACTTATTTCTTATTTATAAGAAATAAATGAGGGTAAGCAGCATACAACTAAAAGCCAGATATAAACTCCAGAGGCAAGTTTTGGTTTTATAAATAAGACACTGTTATTTTCTGAAAAAGAGATGGAAGAAAGCTAAGGATCAAGACTAGAATTTATAGTGGCTGAACTTCAAAATGATTAACCTTCCACCAAACGCAGATTGTTAAGCAAAGGTTAGAACTCGTGGGGAAAACCAGAGACTTCGACATGGAAGGTAAGAACAATGAGTGGATGCTCCCAAATGTTTTGATTTTCCAGACTCCTTAAATCCTCTGACCCTTCAGAAGTGTTCCATACCTGCATGTTAAAAACCAACACAATGACATGCTGGAAAAAAAAATGAAAACTCTCACAAAAGAACAGGTGCTCATCACAGGATCTGCTCCCTTCTCCCCTCCTGTCCACTACACCTATAACTAGGGTAAATTTCCAGCATATTTCAGTGAGGGCTATGCTGGGCCTAACAAGAGAGTAAAGGGAGTATACCCTAGAGGAGATAAAGATCTAGCCAGCATGTTCTGGCAGGAGCCATGGGTATATGTGTGAGATTGGGTCCTGAGGGTGCTTAATCAAGGAGACTAGAACATAAGGTCAGAGAAGGAAACATTCTACCAAGTTACAGAATTTCACATTTTGGCAAGGAGCTCAAGAAATGATGCAAAATCATGATTAGGATGGGTTCTAGAAGCACAGAAAAAAATCATAGCTTACACTAAACAAAGTTGAAATGCCACAATCGTATAGGAGATAGTAGAGGAAGGAATTAAAAGGTTTCAGGTTTTGGATATGCTAGAGTGGATATCATGTGGCCAGAAGTCCCACAAGATGGTTACGTTCCACAAGACCCAGAGGGCACACCATTTACCAAGGCCGTGAAAGTATGCTGGTGAGGGGACACTAATATCACTAAAACTTTCAGTGGCAATTGTCCTCTACAGGCCAGGCTGACAGTAGAAGACGTTACAGAACTTAGCATGCGGATACAAGTGGGAATGACAAAATTCTAACACAATAAAGAGCAGGTGGCAACATTTAACTGCCAGAAAAAGAGGGTTACAATGACCATAACAACTGGCAAGGTGGACTGTAAGCCAAGGAGGTCTGACTTTCAGAGAATTATGGAGATGATTAACAGTTTACAGTGTCTCTAGATGGGCAACCAACAAGGATGTTGGTCTGTGTGAGAAGAAATAATAGATGCTTGCCCTAGTAAAAAGTCACAATCTCACATCCAATTTTCAGACCTGAGCCGGTTTTCAGATCCAGAGCCCACTGACTAAAGAGCTGGGTCTTGGGAGATGCACACAAGTCATAAGGCTGTGTGAGTACAGCAATTATCCTTTACGAGATGAAAGTGCTGCAAATGGGATCAATAGGCATAATCAAGCTGTATGGGCAGGTAGCTCAGGCTCCCACAGCATCCACCATTGTTGCACCAGCACCTTTCTTCAGTTCATGTTTAGAGCTGTATTTGGTCTTCCAATCAAACACCTAAAGGAGAAAGGAAGTCTGAACTTGCTTTACGGGATGGGTCAGCATGGTATATGAAGTCAAGCTGAAAATGGAGAGCAGCTATACTAAAGCCCAATCCGAGGTGGGTTCAAAAGACAATGGTGAAGGAAAGTTTCACCCAATGGGTAGAACTTCTGATGGTGTACCTGGTCACCCAGTATTTGTGGAAAGAGAAGTGGCTTGGATTTGAGCATATGTGGACTCATGGTCACTGGCAATTGGCCTGGCTGGAAATGAAAACATTAAAAGATCGAGGACAAGGAAGTTTGGTTTAGAAAAATGTAGATGTACATATGGGAGTAGATATGAAGTATTAAAGATCTTTGTATCACATGTTATCTAACAGAGAACATCCACCATGAAAGAAGCACTAGTCTGACAAGGATACAAAATGGCTTAGACAGAGGATGTCAGCCAGCTTCCATCATCAGCTACCCAGTGTTGTCACAATGGGCAAGTGAAAAATGTGGCAATGTAGCAGGGATGGAGGTTATGTTCCAGCCCAACAGCGTAGGCTTATACTTCTAACACTGATCTAGATACTTCTGCCTCTTACTGTCCAACCAGAAACAGAGACTAATGCTGAGACCCTTAGATGGCACCATTCACAAGATCAATCAGCCTTTTGATGGAAAATTGACTATACAAGGTCCCTTTTATCCTGGAAGGGCCAGTGATTTGCTTTTGGGAATATATACCTATCCTGATGTGATGGTTAATATTAGGTGTCAGTTTGACTGGACTGAGGGATGCCTATGTGGCTGATAAAGTATTGTTTCTTGGTGTTTCTGTGAGAGTGTTGCCAGAGGAGATTGACACTGAGTTGGTGGACTGGGAGAGGAGACCCACTGTCACTGTGGGTGGGCATCATCCAGTCGGTTGCCAATGTGGCTGGAACAAAGCAGGCAGAAGAAGTGGGGGATAAGCTTGCTTGCTGAGGCTTTTTGGCCCTCTCTTTCTTCCCATGCTGGATGCTTCCTCTCCTCCTGCCCTTGGATATCAGACTCCAGCCTCTTCAGCCTTTGGACTCTGAGACTTACACCAGCAGCTTCCCTGGGACTCTTGAGCCTTTGGCTACAGACCGATGGCTGCACCACTGTCTTCCTTGGTTTTGAGGCTTTTAGAATTTGACTGAGCCACTACCGGGTTCTCTTTCTTCAGCTGCTGATGGCCTATATTGGGACTTCACTCATGTGAGCCAGTTCTCCCTAATAAACTCCCTTTTATATGTACATATATCTTATTGGTCTGTCCTTCCAGAGAACCTTAATACACCCAGAAGTGGATTTGTCATTTCTGCTTGCAGGACTTCAGCCAACACCTATCCAAGTGTTTATGCAGTATTTGATCAGGTATATATATACACCAGATATAGACCAGGGGTCCCTCTCTACAGCAAAGAAAGTGTAAGAGTGGGCCTATGACCACAGGATCATCTGGTAATATCCCATGCCACAACACC
Source organism: Pongo abelii (assembly GCF_028885655.2). Taxonomy (NCBI): domain Eukaryota; kingdom Metazoa; phylum Chordata; class Mammalia; order Primates; family Hominidae; genus Pongo; species Pongo abelii. Next base: position 87,470,422 of record NC_071990.2, on the reverse strand, counting down.
CATAAGTTGCTATTCTGAAGGGGCATTGAAACACTTGCTGAAGGCATAGTTGAAGTGTCATATCAGAGGGGCAGCATCTGATTTGCAGTATAGGCACAGAATCAGATCTCGATATGGTACTGGGTTTCAAGACTAGGACCAAGAAACGTAAGCAGTAGTGGTTGCACTTAACTATCACTCCCAATGATTCACTGGAGGTCTTTATGCTTCTCATTCCTACACCTCTGTGCTTTGAAGGGATAAAAGTCTTGGTTTCTAACAATGGAACACTTTTGCCAGGGAACCCAGCAAGAGTCTCATTGAATTCTATGCTTTGGCTCTTGCCAGGGCACTTTGGGTTTCATGTGTCCAGGGACTAGCAGGCAAGATGAGAAGTCACTCTCTTGGTGAAGGTAATTAAGACTGATTATTAGGGAAGAAAAAGGGACGTGGAGGAATATGTATAGAATCTAGGTGGTCCAATTTAGGTGCCTTTTGTCACTCTTTTGCTAATTGTGACTGAATATTTAATAAGCAAATCTGGAGTAAGTAGATAAGGGTTACCTCTCAAGGTCTGAGTCACACCATGTAGTAAGCCATCATGGCCAACAGAGGTGCTCTTGAAGCTAAGAGGAATCTAGAATGGATAGTGAAGGAGAGACTTGCGGCCCTGAGACCAGCTAGACTAGTGAGATCTGTGGTTAGTCCCGCTTCTAAAATTCTCCCAAGAAGAGACTTCCATCAAAATTTTTGAGGAGCAAAATTCTGGAGGTCCATCTAAATTCTGAATACATATGGAACCGAAGTGAGATAAAGTGTGAACTGTGGTAGACATAGCTAAGTGCCACCAAGATCACCTTTCAAGGAGGGACTTGCTCCCCAGCTATAGGAAATGTGGTCAGCAGATAGCCTCCTGATGGCTGCTCTTTTTTTTTCCTTTCTTTTCTATTTATTTATTTATTTTTGAGATAGAATCTCACCCTGTCACCCAGGCTGGAGTGCAGTGGTGTGATCTTGGCTCACTGCAACCTTCGCCTCCCAGATTCAAGCAATTGTCATGCCTCAGCTACCAGGTAGCTGGAATTACAGGTGTGTGCCACCACGCCCAGCTAATTTTTTTTGTATTTTTAGTAGAGATGAAGTTTCGCTATGTTGGCCAGGCTGGTCTTGAACTCCTGGCCTCGCTCAAGTGATCCTCCCACCTCAGCTTCCCAAAGTGCTGGGATTACAGGTGTGAGTCACTGGGCCCAGCTGACATATGCACTTTTCTATATTGTATCTTGTAATTTAATTTTTTTAAGTTTTAAGAAAACATTAAAAATAAAAAAGATAAATAGTCTCTCATACAGGAGAATTTCAAATAGTTTATGGAGATAATCCCTCCTCAAGGAGAAGGAGTGTAACCGCCCACTCCTTTGGTGTTGGCTGTGCATAGTGACTCCCTTCCAAAGGGTACAGTATGGAAAGGGGGGTAAGAAGTAACTTTACAGTGAAGAGACCTGACACGCACTACCTCAGCCAGGTGATCAAGGTCAACATCCACACCTGTAAGTCATATTGATAGGATGTAACCTTGATATGATGTGACAAGAATGGCACCTAACCTCCAAGGTCTTCCTACCAACAAACCGTAACCCCAGGCTTACCAGAAGAAAAACATCAGGCACATTCCAACAGTGGGCATCCTACAAAATATCTGACCAGTACTCCTGAAAATTGTCAAGGTCATCAAAAACAAGGATATCCTGAGAAACTGTCACAGCCAAGAGGAGTCCAAAGAGACATGATGACTAAATGTCATGTGATATCCAATGGGTCCTGGAACAGGAAAAGGACATTAGGTAAAACCCAAGGAAATCTAAGTAAACCATGGACTTTAGTTAATTAGAGAGAGAGACAGACAGACAGAGAAAGAAAGAGTCCATTTTCTATAAAACTGAGCCTAACCTCAAGCCTTAATCTTTTTCTTTTTTTTTTTTTATCATACTTTAAGTACTAGGGTACATGTGCACAACGTGCAGGTTTGTTGCATATGTATACATGTGCCATGATGGTGTGCTGCACCCATTAACTCATCATTTATATTAGGTGTATCTCCTAATGCTATCCCTCCCCCCTCCCCCCACCCCACAACAGGCCCTGGTGTGTGATGTTCCCCTTCCTGTGTCCATGTGTTCTCATTGTTCAATTCCCACCTATGAGTGAGAACATGCGGTGTTTGGTTTTCTGTCCTTGCAATAGTTTGCTGAGAATGATGGTTTCCAGCTTCATCCATGTCCCTACGAAGGACATGAACTCATCATTTTTTATGGTTGCATAGTATTCCATGGTGTATATGTGCCACATTTTCTTAATCTAGTCTATCATTGATGGACATTTGGGTTGGTTCCAAGTCTTTGCTATTGTGAATAGTACCGCAATAAACATACGTGTGCATGTGTCTTTATAGCAGCATGATTTATAATCCTTTGGGTATACACCTAGTAATGGGATTGCTGGGTCAAATGTATTTCTAGTTCTAGATCCTTGAGGAATCACCACACTGTCTTCCACAATGGTTGAACTAGTTTACACTCCCACCAACAGTGTAAAAGCATTCCTATTTCCCTACATCCTCTCCAGCACTTGTTGTTTCCTGACTTTTTAATGATCACCATTCTAACTGGTGTGAGATGATGTCTCATTGTGGTTTTGATTTGCATTTCTCTGATGGCCAGTGATGATGAGCATTTTTTCATGTGTCTGTTGGCTGCATAAATGTCTTCTTTTGAGAAATGTCTGTTCATATCCTTCACTCACTTTTTGATGGGGTTGTTTGAATTTTTCTTGTAAATTTGTTTAAGTTATTTGTAGATTCTGGATAGTAGCCCTTTGTCAGATGGGTAGACTGCAAAAATTTTCTCCCATTCTGTAAGTTGCCTGTTCACTCTGATGGTAGTTTCTTTTGCTGTGTAGAAGCTCTTTCATTTAATTAGATCCGATTTGTCAATTTTGGCTTTTGTTGCCATTGCTTTTGGTGTTTTAGACATGAAGTCCTTGCCCATGCCTATGTCCTGAATGGTATTGCCTAGGTTTTTTTCTAGGGTTTTCATAGTTCTAGGTCTAACATTTAAGTCTTTAATCCATCTTGAATTAATTTTTGTATAAGGTATAAGCTGGCTGCTCTTTCAAGATCTGCCTCTACTCCAGACAGCCACCTCCCCTCAGGTCAGGTATTTCCAGGGCATCTTACAACCAGTTACTAGCAAGGCAGGGGTACAAAGGCATGTCGAATTTGGCTGCATGTTGCAGGACAACTTTGATGAGCAACTGTTGATTCAGAACTCCCTGCTAGGCTAGTCAAGCCTTTGTCAGGCTTGCAATTTGGCTCTCCTTCTGCCAATCTGCCTCCTCTCCTTCCTTTCACAGGTAGTGTGATATATATCTTATCCCTGATACACATCTCTTGTCTAATCCTGTTTATGCATCTGCTTTCAGAGAACCCAACCTGTGATTACAAAGTTCATGCTCAAAGTTAATATAGAGTTTTTCCTGTCCCAGGCACTTTGAGAGCCGCAGGTTACCCTGCAGACATGACCAGGTCCAAGAAGACCGCACACAACCAGTCCTGAAAATGGCACAGAAATGGTGTCAAGAAGCCACAATTACAAAGATATGAATCTCTTAATGGGGCGTAACATGCACTTTGTCAGGAAGCACAAGAAGAAGAGACTGGAGAAGATGTAGGCCAACAATGCAAGACCATCACTGCGCATGCCAAGGCTGTCAAGGCCCTCATAAAGTTCAAGGAGGTTAAGCCCAAGATGTCAAAGGGCATCAGTCCCAAGCTTGATGGACTTGCTTACACTGCCCATCCCAAGCTTGGGAAGTATATTTGTGTCTACCTTGCTAAGTGGATCTACTGGCCAGAGGCCAAGGCCAAGGATCAAACCAAGGCCCAGGCTGTGGCTTTAGCTTCAGCTGCAGCTGCAGTCTCAGCTCAGGCTCCCAAAGGTGTCCAGGCCCCCATAGAGCCTCTCTGTCAACATGAGGACAGAAGGACAGATGTGATCACTGGGCTGCTGTCTGGATGGAGCTTGTGTCCTTCCATGCTATTTGTATGAATAAACCTGAGGCAAGAAAAAAACCCCCAAATAAACACAAAGTTAATATTGAACATCCCAATTGATAAACTGGACAATTGATCAAATGTACAATTCTTTGTAAAATTTGTATATTCTTTGGCTCAAATAATTAGCAATTCTTTTAGAGCCTACCTCAGCCTTTATTATTCAGGGATTTTATTTGTCATCACTCTTCAGTTGCTACTGCTGTGTTGTAATTGGAGTTATGATTCTTTAGAAAAAGTTTTTGCTAGAATTTTTTGGTTATCTTTAATATATCTGTTACCTACCTATACCTTTAATATATCTGTTACAATTACCTGGTATTGTGAAGGATTGCTGTAAGTAGGCTTACCCAATGATGAGTCATTCATGCTTGAATTTAAAAGAAAGAGAAATGTGAAGATTCTGAGGTGCTGCTGTTTGGTGTGCAGATTTTTATGATGAAGTAATTGGAAAGTTGGGGGTTTAGAGCCAGTATAAATCTGTCTGAAGTGATGCCTTCTTTGAAGAGTTCTTCACAGTACTATTTTCATTTCATAGAGCTTTCTTTTCGGCTCAGTATTTTTTGCTGCATTTTCTAACAGTCTAAGAATGACAGTGAACAATGCTATTTTTAAAAACTTTGTATTTGGAAATAGTTTTACACTCATAGAAATGTTGCAAGAATAAGACTAGTACAAAGAATACCTGATCATTTACCCAGACTCAACTATTGCTAACATTTTACTCCATGTGCTCTGAGTACTCTCACTGTCTTTCACTACCTTCCTATTATGTGTGCGTGTGTGTTTGTGTGTGTGTGTATTTGTGTGTGTGTACATACATACACACACATAATAATTTTTTCTTAACCATTTAAGAATAAGTTACATCCTTCATGGTTCTCTTACCCTAAGTATTTCCATGTTATGTTTAAGAATAAAGATATTGTTTTTCATAAAAACAGTATAGCTGCTAACTTGAGGAAATTCACCATTAATGCAATACTCTTACATAACCTATCATCCACATTTAAAGTTTATCATTTGATCTAATAATGTCTTTCTAGCACTTTTCTCCTGGTACAGAATTCAGCTTAGGATCATTTATTACATTGAGTTATCATGTTTTCTGTTAGGCTCTTTGTGTGTGTATGTGTAATCAGGTACATTTTTTTTTAAAATATTTAATTGAGAAGATACTGAATATATTCGAGGCATATGATGTGATTATTTCTTTTACATCTACATTGTGTAGTGATAACCAAAATCAAATTAATTAACACATCTATCACTACCCATGCTGCACATAGGTCCCCAGAACTTGTTCATCTTATAGTAAAGTTTATATCCTTTGACCAACATGTCTCCATTTCTCTTACCTCCTAGCCTCTGGTAACCACTGTTCTACTTTCTACTTCTAAGTTCAATCTTTTTAGATTCCACACACAAGCGATATTATACAGTTTAAACAAAAACAGCCCTTGTCTTTTATGACATCAACATTTTTGAAGAATATAGTATTTTATAAAATAGAATGTTTCTCATTTTGGGCTTGTCTGAAGATTTCTTGTGATTGTATTCAGACTGTGCATTCTTGGCTGGAAAACAGCATAAGTGATGTGGTGTCACATTCAGGGCATTACATCCTGAGCTGAGGTGGGTGATGCCCATCAGCCCCATATTGGTGAGGTTAATTTTAAACCCAGTCAAAACATTGTCCAATTCTCTATTTTATAGACACCATTTCTTTCTTTGTAATTAACAAGCAACCTGGGAAGACACTTTAAGAACATCCAAATTTAATTTAAAAATTCCCTTTAGATTTAGTGTCCATTGATGATGCTTGCCAGCACCAACTGTAATGTGATGTTTGCAAACTGATCATTTGCTACCTCCAAGCACTCCTTCTACATTTTCCAGTCTGCACTTGGCATTTTACGTAAGCAAGAACTCACTCCTCTTTCCCAGTCGTCTGTATATCCTTTTCTGTTTACTAGATAAATGGGTTATGGATTTTAATTTTTTTCAAAGGTTTACAATTCATTACTATCCTTAATAATTTTAGTGCTCTAGTTATCACAAATATGACCAGTGGGAGCCACAGAGGGTTGACTCCCATGTCTTAGGACATGTGCCACCATTTTTTGAGTACTTCCTTACGTTTTGGAATAAGATATTCGAGATTGTTCTTATAACCCACATTGACCAAGTTCTGAAGTCAGCCATTTCTCTGAGGAGCCCTGGTGTTTTTGTAGTGGAGAATGGCGTTAAAATCAAGATCTGGGTGCTAGGTGTGCTCATTGCTACTGGGGTGTCTTTGCTTCTAGTTTCTAGTGGACAAATTTAAATAATATATGCTTATATATACACATATACATATACACACCTAAATACATGCGCATACATACATGTATACACCAGCATGCATATACGCATATATAGGCATATACACATACATATGCATATTTTAGAAATCATAAATTTATACCAGTGCTGCTAATTTCAGTTCCTCCCCTCAGGATTCTTTTTTGCTTTTTCCGGTATTTTTATAGACCTTCTTCACAGTGAGAACCTTGGCTCTCGAGCACATCAATATATTTATTCTCTTGTTCATTCCTATAATGCATCTCAGGTAGTTTCAGAATTGCCTACTCCACACTACTACAAAAAACAAACCTACAAAAATAGTTCAGAATTTGTTTGTGGTTCCTTCTTCTCCCATCCTATTCCTCCCAAGACTGAGAGTATACGGTAAAATACTGCAATCATAAATTACTTTTTAGTATTTACTCCTTAATCCCTTTAGGTGTGATTGTTATTCATTTGAAATATTAATCATTTCTTTCAGTTTGCTTTCAGTTTTAGGTTTTTTACCCTTTCCCATTCTTGTTGATTTTTTTTTTTTTTTTGACAGAGTCTCAATCTGTCTCCAGGCTGGAGCACAGTGGCGTGATGTTGGCTCACTGCAACCTCTACCTCCTGGGTTCAAGCGATTCTCCTGCCTCAGCCTCCTGAGTAACTCAGACTATAGGCATGCCACCATGCCCAGGTAATTTTTGTATTTTTAGTAGAGATGGGGTTTTACCATGTTGGCCAGGATGGTTTCAATCTGTTGAACTTGTAATCCACCTGCTTTGGCCTCCCAAAATGCTGGGATTACAGGTGTGAGCCACAGCACCTGGCCTGTTGATTTAAATTTTAAATATAAAAAATATTAACATTGTCCTGAAGGTCAAAACTATGCAAAAAGTATTTATCAGAGAAGTGTCTCTCCTTCCTGTATTCTTTATTTTTTATCTTTGAAAAGCTTATACCTTTTTTTTAAAAATTTTATTATTATTATACTTTAAGTTTTAGGGTACATGTCCACAATGTGCAGGTTTGTTACATATGTATACATGTGCCATGCTGGTGCGCTGCATCCACTAACTCCTCATCAAGCATTAGGTATATCTCCCAATGCTATCCCTCCCCCCTCCCCCCACCCCACAACAGTCCTCAGAGTGTGATGTTCCCCTTCCTGTGTCCATGTGTTCTCATTGTTCAATTCCCACCTATGAATAAGAATATGCGGTGTTTGGTTTTTTGTTCTTGTGGTAGTTTACTGAGAATGATGATTTCCAATTTCATCCATGTCCCTACAAAGGACATGAACTCATCATTTTTTACGGCTGCATAGTATTCCATGGTGTATATGTGCCACATTTTCTTCATCCAGTCTATCATTGATGGACATTTGGGTTGGTTCCAAGTCTTTGCTGTTGTGAATAATGCCGCAATAAACATACATGTGCATGTGTCTTTACAGCAGCATGATTTATAGTCCTTTGGGTATATACCCAGTAATGGGATGGCTGGATCAAATGGTATTTCTAGTTCTAGATCCCTGAGGAATCGCCACACTGACTTCCACAATGGTTGAACTAGTTTACAGTCCCGCCAACAGTGTAAAAGTGTTCCTATTTCTCCACATCCTCTCCAGCACCTGTTGTTTCCTGACTTTTTAATGATTGCCATTCTAACTGGTGTGAGATGGTATCTCATTGTGGTTTTGATTTGCATTTCTCTGATGGCCAGTGATGGTGAGCATTTTTTCATGTGTTTTTTGGCTGCATAAATGTCTTCTTTTCAGAAGTGTCTGTTCATGTCCTTCGCCCACTTTTTGATGGGGTTGTTTGTTTTTTTTCTTGTAAATTTGTTTGAGTTCATTATAGATTCTGGATATTAGCCCTTTGTCAGATGAGTAGGTTGTGAAAATTTTCTCCCATTTTGTAGGTTGCCTGTTCACTCTGATGGTAGTTTCTTTTGGTTTGCAGAAGCTCTTTCATTTAATTAGATCCCATTTGTCAATTTTGGCTTTTGTTGCCATTGCTTTTGGTGTTTTAGACATGAAGTCCTTGTCCATGCCTATGTCCTGAATGGTAATGCCTAGGTTTTCTCCTAGGGTTTTTATGGTTTCAGGTCTAACATTTAAGTCTTTAATCCATTTTGAATTGATTTTTGTATAAGGTGTAAGGAAGGGATCCAGTTTCAGCTTTCTACATATGGCTAGCCAGTTTTCCCAGCACCACTGATTAAATAGGGAATCCTTTCCCCATTGCTTGTTTTTCTCAGGTTTGTCAAAGATCAGATAGTTGTAGATACGCAGCATTATTTCTGAGGGCTCTGTTCTGTTCCATTGATCTATATCTCTGTTTTGGTACCAGTACCATGCTGTTTTGGTTACTGTAGCCTTGTAGTATAGTTTGAAGTCAGGTAGTGTGATGCCTCCAGCTTTGTTCTTTTGGCTTAGGATTGACTTGGCAATGCGGGCTCTTTTTTGGATCCATATGAACTTTAAAGTAGTTTTTTCCAATTCTGTGAAGAAAGTCATTGGTAGCTTGATGGTGATGGCATTGAATCTGTAAATTACCTTGGGCAGTATGGCCATTTTCACGATATTGATTCTTCTTACCCATGAGCATGGAATGTTCTTCTATTTGTTTGTATCCTCTTTTATTTCCTTGAGCAGTGGTTTGTAGTTCTCCTTGAAGAGGTCCTTCATGTCCCTTGTAAGTTAGATTCCTAGGTATTTTATTCTCTTTGAAGCAATTGTGAATGGGAGTTCACTCATGATTTGGCTCTGTGTTTTTCTGTTATTGGTATATAAGAATGCTTGTGATTTTTCTACATTGATTTTGTATCCTGAGACTTTGCTGAAGTTGCTTATCAGCTTAAGGAGATTTTGGGCTGAGATGATGGGGTTTTCTAGATATACAATCATGTCATCTGCAAAGAGGGACAATTTGACTTCCTCTTTTTTTAATTGAATACCCTTTATTTCCTTCTGCTGCCTAATTGCCCTGGCCAGAACTTCCAACACTATGTTGAATAGGAGTGGTGAGAGAGGGCATCCCTGTCTTGTGCCAGGTTTCAAAGGGAATGCTTCCAGTTTTTGCCCATTCAGTATGATATTGGCTGTGGGTTTGTCATAGATAGCTCTTATTATTTTGAGATACGTCCCATCAATATCTAATTTATTGAGAGTTTTTAGCATGAAGTGTTGTTGAATTTTGTCAAAGGCCTTTTCTGCATCTATTGAGATAATCATGTGGTTTTTGTCTTTGGTTCTGTTTATATGCTGGATTACATTTATTGATTTGTGTATATTGAACCAGCCTTGCATCCCAGGGATGAAGCCCACTTGATTATGGTGTATAAGCTTTTTGATGTGCTGCTGGATTTGGTTTGCCAGTATTTTATTGAGGATTTTTGCATCAATGTTCATCAAGGATATTGGTCTAAAATTCTCTTTTTTGGTTGTGTCTCTGCCTGGCGTTGGTATCAGGATGATGCTGGCCTCATAAAATGAGTTAGGGAGGATTCCCTCTTTTTCTATTGATTGGAATAGTTTCAGAAGGAATGGTACCAGTTCCTCCTTGTACCTCTGGTAGAATTCGGCTGTGAATCCATCCAGTCCTGGACTTTTTTTGGTTGGTAAGCTATTGATTATTGCCACAATTTCAGCACCTGTTATTGGTCTATTCAGAGATTCAACTTCATCCTGGTTTAGTCTTGGGAGGGTGTATGTGTTGAGGAATTTATCCATTTCTTCTAGATTTTCTAGTGTATTTGCATAGAGGTGTTTGTTGTATTCTCTGATGGTAGTTTGTATTTCTGTGGGATCAGTGGTGATATCCCCTTTATCATTTTTTATTGCATCTATTTGATTCTTCTCTCTTTTTTTCTTTATTAGTCTTGCTAGCTGTCTATCAATTTTGTTGATTTTTCAAAAAACCAGCTCCTGGATTCATTAATTTTTTGAAGGTTTTTTTGTGTCTCTATTTCCTTCAGTGCCGCTCTGATCTTAGTTATTTCTTGCCTTCTGCTAGGTTTTGAATGTGTTTGCTCTTGCTTTTCTAGTTTTTTTAATTGTGATGTTAGGGTGTCAATTTTGGATCTTTCCTTCTTCCTCTTGTGGGCATTTAGTGCTATAAATTTCCCTCTACACACAGCTTTGAATGTGTCCCAGAGATTCTGGTATATTGTGTCTTTGTTCTCATTGGTTTCAAAGAACATCTTTACTTGTGCCTTCATTTTGTTATGTACCCAGTAGTCATTCAGGAGCAGGTTGTTCAGTTTCCATGTAGTTGAGTGGTTTTGAGTGAGTTTCTTAATCCTGAGTTCTAGTTTGATTGCACTGTGGTCTGAGAGACAGTTTGTTATAATTTCTGTTCTTTTACATTTGCTGAGGAGTGCTTCACTTCCAAGTATGTGGTCAATTTTGGAATAGGTGTGGTGTGGTGCTGAAAAAAATGTATATTCTGTTGATTTGGGGTGGAGAGTTCTGTAGATGTCTATTAGGTCTGCTTGGTGCAGAGCTGAGTTCAATTCCTGGGTATCCTTGTTGACTTGGTGTCTCGTTGATCTGTCTAATGTTGACAGTGGGGTGTTAAAGTCTCCCATTATAAATGTGTGGGAGTCTAAGTCTCTTTGTAGGTCACTCAGGACTTGCTTTATGAATCTGGGTGCTCCTGTATTGGGTGCATGTATATTTAGGATAGTTAGCTCTTCTTGTTGAATTGATCCCTTTACCATTATGTAATGGCCTTGTCTCTTTTGATCTTCGTTGGTTTAAAGTCCGTTTTATCAGAGACTAGGATTGCAACCCCTGCCTTTTTTTGCTTTCCATTTGCTTGGTAGATCTTCCTCCACCCTTTTATTTTGAGCTTATGTGTGTCTCTGCACATGAGATGGGTTTCCTGAATATAGCACACTGATGGGTCTTGACTCTTTATCCAATTCGCCAGTCTGTGTCTTTTAATTGGAGCATTTAGTCCATTTACATTTAAAGTTAATATTGTTATGTGTGAATTTGATCCTGTCATTATGATGTTAGCTGGTTATTTTGCTCGTTAGTTGATGCAGTTTCTTCCTAGTCTCCATGGTCTTTACATTTTGGCATGATTTTGCAGCGGCTGGTACCGGTTGTTCCTTTCCATGTTTAGCACTTCCTTCAGGATCTCTTTTAGGGCAGGCCTGGTGTGACAAAATCTCTCAGCATTTGCTTGTCTGTAAAGTATTTTATTTCTCCTTCACTTATGAAGCTTAGTTTGGCTGGATATGAAATTTTGGGTTGAAAATTCCATTCTTTCAGAATGTTGAATATTGGCCCCCACTCTCTTCTGGCTTGTAGAGTTTCTGCTGAGAGATCCGCTGTTAGTGTGATGGGCTTCCCTTTGTGGGTAACCCGACCTTTCTCTCTGGCTACCCTTAACATTTTTTCCTTCATTTCAACTTTGGTGAATCTGACAATTATGTGTCTTGGAGTTGCTCTTCTCGAGGAGTATCTTTGTGGCATTCTTTGTATTTTCTGAATCTGAAAGTTGGCCTGCCTTGCTAGATTGGGGAAGTTCTCCTGGATAATATCCTACAGAGTTTTTCCAACTTGGTTCCGTTCTCCCCGTCACTTTCAGGTACACCAATCAGACGTAGATGTGGTCTTTTCAGATAGTCCCATATTTCTTGGAGGCTTTGACCATTTCTTTTTATTCTTTCTTCTCTAGACTTCCCTTCTCACTTCATTTCATTCATTTCATCTTCCATCACTGATACCCTTTTTTCCAGTTGATTGCATTGGCTATTGAGGCTTCTGCATTCTTCACGTAGTTCTCAAGCCTTGGCTTTCAGCTTCATCACCTCTTTTAAGGACTACTCTGCATTTGTTATTCTAGGTATCCATTCATCTAATTTTTTTTTCAAGTTTTTATCTTCTTTGCCATGAGTTTGAATTTCCTCCTGTAACTCGTAGTAGTTTGATCGTATGAAGCCTTCTTCTCTCAGCTCATCAAAGTCATTCTCTGTCCAGCTTTGTTCCGTTGCTGCATTCCTTTGGAGGAGGAGAGGCACTCTGCTTTTTAGAGTTTCCAGTTTTTCTGCTGTTTTTTCCCCATCTTTGTGGTTTTATCTACTTTTGGTCTTTGTTGATGGTGATGTACAGATGGGTTTTTGGTTTGGATGTTCTTTCTGTTTGTTAGTTTTCCTTCTAACAGACAGGACCCTCAGCTGCAGGCCTGTTGTAGTTTGCTGGAGGTCCACTCCAGACCCTGTTTGCCTGGGTATCCGCAGCAGTGTCTGCAGAACCGCGGATTTTCGTGATTTGCAAATGCTGCTGCCTGATGGTTCCTCTGGAAGTTTTGTCTCAGAGGAGTACCCAGCCGTGTGAGGTGTCAGTCTGCCCCTACTGGGGGGTGCCTTCCAATTTGGCTGCTTGGGGGTCAGGGACCCACTTGAGGAGGCAGTCTGCCCGTTTTCTGATCTCCAGCTGCATGCTGGGAGAACCACTACTCTCTTCAAAGCTGTCAGACAGGGACATTTAAGTCTGCAGAGGTTACTGCTGTCTTTTGGTTTGTCTGTGCCCTGCCCCCAGAGGTGGAGCCTACAGAGGCAGGCAGGCCTCCTTGAGCTGTGGTGGGCTCCACCCAGTTCGAGCTTCCCTGCTGCTTTGTTTACCTAATCAAGCCTGGGCAGTGGCAGGCGCCCCTCCCCGAGCCTCGCTGCCACCTTGCAGTTTGATCTCAGACTGCTGTGCTAGCAATCAGTGAGACTCTGTGGGCATAGGACCCTCCGAGCCAGGTGCGGGATATAATCTGCTGGTGTGCCATTTTTAAAGCCCGTTGGAAAAGCACAGCATTAGGGTGGGAGTGACCCAATTTTCCAGGTGCCTTCTGTCCCCGCTTTCTTTGACTAGGAAAGGGAACTTCCTGACCCCTTGTGCTTTCTGAGTGAGGCAATGCCTTGCCCTGCTTTGACTCATTCCCGGTGAGCTGCACCCACTGACCTGCACCCACTGTCTGGCACTCCCTAGTGAGATGAACCTGGTACCTCAGATGGAAATGCATAAATCACCCGTCTTCTGCGTCGCTCACGCTGGGAGCTGTAGACCAGACCTGTTCCTATTCAGCCATCTTGGCTCCACCTCCCTGTATTCTTTTAACTTAATTCCTCTGCCTTTGTAGGTAACCAAGCTCTTTATAGTAGGCTAGATAATGGCCTCCCAGAAGACATCCATGTCCTAATCCCTGGAAACTGAACGTTACCTTATATGGCAAAAAGGTCTTCCAGTTGTGATTAACTTAAGCACCTGCAGATACGGAGATTACTGTAGATTATCCAGGAAATCTTAAGTGAAATCACTAGAGTTTATAAGACAGAGTCAAGAGGATAGTACACATACATGCAGAATATGAGAAGGCAATGTGGCAGAGGCAGAGACTGGAGTGATGCAGCCACAAGCCAAGGAATACTAGCAGCCACCAGAAGTTAGAGGAGGCAAGGAACAAATTCTTCCCAAGAACCTCTTGAGGAAGTGTTAGTCCTTCCAGAACCTCGATTTTGGCCCAGTGAAACTGATTTTAGATTTCTGGCTGCCAAATCTTAAGAGAATAAATGTGCATTGTTTTAAGCCAAAAGTTGTGGTATTTTGTTACAGCAACCACAGAAAATGAATACAATTGTCTGCTGGTTTATCTTCACATCAAGAGGAGACTATAGGGGCTATCTTAATTCTGTTCTGGTCCCCCACTCTCAGCTCACTTTAGTAATTACTGGTGGAATGTTCATTACATGTGAGGAATTGCTCAATGCTGGGCTCATAAACATATGTACAACATGAGTGTGTCTATTAAGTGTACAAAGTACCTTGTGGTATGAAGGAGAATGTTAACTTTATGTGGGGGCTGGGAAACTGTGGGAGGGGAATCCAGGGAGAAATCACAGAGGAAGCAGTTATCCTGCCAGGCATGATTTCTGCCTGCCTTCTGTACTGTTTAGGGGCTCAGCCCAGGTTTCTCTTCTTGTCCTTTCCCTAACGCGATCTTGCTTTCCTTCCTGCCACTACACCTGGGATTTGATGCAGATTTTTCCCCTAAGCTACCAATCTGAAATCTTCTGGAATCTCATTCTTGCTGAACTCCTCAGTGGTCATCCCCTCCTCTCTGTGTGACAGGCTCCTGAGCCCCTTAGATCCTGCCACCACCCTGAACTCAGGGAGTGCCTGCACCGGACTTATCTGAGCCTCAGGGTGAGGCTTCCTGTGAGGAATTCTTTCCCCTTATTGATACAGTGGTAGACAGTTTGCAGCCGCTCTGCTCCCAGACCTTCCCTTTTACCTTTGATAGCATTACATATTTTCTGACTTAAACTGATTAGTATGTCTTAAGAAAAGTTCATGAGGTTTTTCATGTTTTCAAGAGAGTAAGCTTTCTTGAACTTTTTGTTCTATACAGTTTCTAGCATGATACTTTCCACAGAGTAACCCTTTGAAAACAGTGTTGTACTTACTCAAGAAACAATTCCTTGCTGGAGAAGCACAGTTCATGATCAAGTGAAGTGACGGCTATATCCCCAGGTGGGCCCACGCCCCTTCCCAGCTGTGTGGGGCAGAGCATGGCCCAGGCAGTATGAGGAAACATCTTTCAACTTGTAGGAAGGCAAGTGAGAAAAACACATGCTGGGAATAAAGATGGAAAAACCAGTACTTTAGAGGTAAGAATCACTGGACATTTTTTTTTTCAAAGAAAAATAGCAATGTAGTGATGACTGATGGATATGCTGGTTTATTATTTATGATCTCTGTTTAAAAAGTGATTTGCCTCTCTGGCTCTCCATTTCTTGGAGGGAGTCAAACCTGTGATAGAAGAGTCTGTAGGTTGGAATTTCTGGCTTTTGAGCCAGAAATGGGTAACTACCTTCAAGAATCTATGCTACAAAACAAAAGGAGAGCCAACTCAGGAAAGGTGCTGCCACCCACATGGTCACTTACATGAGCTCATACCTGAAACAAGAGCTTCTTTCTGTTTTCTCCAAAGGGCACACCTCAGAAAGAGCATTGGGAATGGCAAACTAAAAGGTGAGGAAGAGATGAAAAGACCTGTATTTACTTGACATGGGAGAAAGAGTCCTGAATATTTTAAATATGATGAAAATTTTAAGTCCATAATTTTTCAGAGTGAAAGCCAATTTTCCAAACTCACGTTTTGTTTCTGGGTTCTGGGAGTGGATGGAATGCAGAGTGGGAAGAAGGTGCCCTCGGAAACTCATTCCTGTGTTTGTTGAGGCAGTAGTAATAAGCCCTCATCATCTTGTGGCTCTCAAACACATAAGCTTTATGCAGCTTTTGTAATTTGGGAGAAAAGGAGTGAGGGAGCAACAGACTCAGGCCTTAGAAAATGGTCTAAATGCTGCTGTGCCCTCCCACGATATTTTCTTTCTCAGCAAATGCCAATTATTTTCTTCCAGATTTTCAGATAAAAAAACCTCAGAGTCATTCTTGACATTTCTCGTACCCCATAGACAATCTATCTTAAAAATATGTCTGGAATGTAATCAACACTCACTGATTTCACCACTATTACCCAGGGCCAGGCTGCCTTGATCTCTTGCCTGCGTTGTGCATAGTTAGCCTCTTTACTGGTCTCTCTGCTTCTAACCTTGCTCCTTTACAGTCTATTAAGACAGTAGCCAGAGGATCCTTGTAAAAAATTAGTCATCTCGTATCACTCCTCTGCTTAAAGCTCTGCAATGGCTTCCCATTTGACTCAGGATAAAAGTTAATTTTCTTTACTGGCCCCCAAGGCCTCCATGACCTGCCCCCCATTACCTAGTCCTGCTTACCTCCTGCTGTTCCTTAAACCACCAAGTATGTTGTTGCTTTAGAGGCTTTGCTGTTCCTTTTGTCTGTGACACTCGTCTCTTCCTTCAGGTACTTTTATTATACACTTCTAATGTCATGGCTGTATGGATTTGCATATCACCTTATCAATGAGGTACCTCTGGGCCACACTTTATCACCAATTCCTTGCCTAGTGGCTCTCTTTCACTGCTTTATTTAACTCCAGAACACTTAGCATCTGGCACACTGCTTATTTGTTTTAATTGCCTGTTTCTCTTGTTAAATATAAGCTCCTTTATAACTCCTTGTTTGTTTTATTTATCATCATATCCCCAGTGCTTAAAAGAATGCATGGCATGTTTTCAGTACTCAATTAAATAATTGAGTAAATAATTCCCCATGAAAATGATCAAGTTAGGGACCTGTAAGTCTAAATCCTAATAAGAAGAATTTATTCCTAAGGAATAAGGGAGAGAGAATTTCCTGTTAGTAAAAAATGTTCAATTAATAAAACCCTGCCATTAAATACCAAAGAATCTTTTTCTGCAGGTCTTTAAAAGAATGAATGATTATCTTTAAAGGTTCATGATTTACTATTCAGAAATTGATCAAATATAACATTTTAATTCTAGAAATGTTAGTATGTTTTCTTCATAAATCTGGAATTCTTAGGTTATGATGAGTCTAGACCAGAGGACTGGGGATCGGGATCTCCATAATTAAATAAAGTGGATTCAAGTCTCTTTAAGTGGCAGTGACATTTTTGGTGATAAGTCTGGGAGGATCAAAGTTGATGAGAAAACAGAGTGCACTAAAGGGGCTAAGGTGTACGTCATCTCTGCAGCAGCTTAATGTTAAATCAAGGGCGAAGAGTACACCCATGGGGGCATGAGGGCTCTGTCCACACCAGTCAGTATGGCTAGAAAAGGAATCCTGGTTCTGCTTATTTTTTGATATTTCCACTTTCTACAGAGTTCCAGATCACAGTTACCTGGATATAGGAGGTTAATCTGCATACAGTTTAGCAGCCCTAAAAATGTGTGTTTTAAGAGTATTTTCTGTAGGTCCCACTGAAATGGTAGAGTTTAGAGTGACTATCTGTATTCAAAGAACGCTCCATTTTTAAAATCTGAATTTCAGTGTGGAAATTTTCAAACATACTATTAGAATATTGTAATGAGCCACCATGAACTCACCATCCAGATTCAACAATTACCACATGCTGCCATTCTCAAAACCCACTTAAGACTTCTACACTTTGCACTTAATATGACTTTGCATTTCTGTGTAAATAGTGGATGATTACATCCTTAATAAACAAAGACACCACAGCTGATTGAAAAGCCAACTGGAATAAAGAAATAATTACCTCACTCATTGTGACATACTGGCTTTCTTTATAAGGTTTTGCTAGTTATAAATAAATGACATATTAGGCATAGGTTCAGAGTCAAAGAGCTACAGCTTGGTGGCTTGTTTTGCCGAGTACAAGAAGAGAGGGTGGAAAATAAATACTTAGATGAATTGGATGTGGGAGGAGAGACTAAGACACTTAAAAAAATCACTGCAGTTTTACATAAATGGATTATTTATGGTAACAAATGTATAAAATGTGGCCATTTCTAAGAGAAAAATGTGGGTTTATAAATGGGAACTAAAAGATTTACAGGATTTAAGAAGCTGTTCTGAACAGTTCTGGGTCAGAACATACTTTGTGTAACTCCCAACTGTGGGCTGAACAGCGTGCATGGTTCCTTACACAGAGGGTTTTAGATGTGGGGCTGGTAGCATCAGAGAACATGAGTAAGTCAAAAGTCAAAGGTAGTGTGGTGGCCCCTAGAGAGCTGCTTTTGATGAACAGAACTTGGAGCAATTGGTTTTTGTGTTTGGTTTGCTCCACTTAGCATTTTTAAGGGGAAAAATCCACTTAGCATTTTTAAGGGGAAGTGTAGTAACTTGTGAAACATGTATAGAACTATTTGCCCTTAAATAAGGCCATGTGGTTGAATAGCTTTTCAGTATTTCCAGGCTTAGATAGTTAAAAAATAACTTTATTGATCTGTAACAATCAGCCACGTTTTAATATGGGTTTATAGTATTATAAGTTGGCAATAAAAGCCAACCTATTTTCAGATAATCAGAAAGATACAATATTCATTTGATTAAGTCCTAATAGTTTGCACAGAACATGTCTTATAAGATGTCATTTATATGATTAGGTAGTGATTTTTTTTCTTTTTCCTTTTTTTTTTTTTTTTTGAGACAGAGTCTGGCTCTGTCACCCAGGCTGGACTGCAGTGGCCCCATCACTGCTCACTGCAGCCTCGACTTCCTGGGCTCAAGTGATCCTCCCACCTCAGGGCCTCCCTCCCCCCACCCCCCACCAGAGTGGCACAATGCCAGGCTAATATTTTGTTTATTATAGACACAGAATCTCTCTATGTTGCCCAGGCTGGTATTGAACTTCCAGGCTCAAGCGATCCTCCTGCCTTGGCCTCCCAAAATGCTGGGATTACAGGCGTGAGCCACCATGCCTGGCTCCGATTATTATTTTTTTTAATCTGTAAAAAGTTCAAGGCCAAAGGGGAAAACATTTATCATAAAATATTCACATCTATTTGTAATATTTTTAGTAGAGAAGAAAATATGCACTAAAACATAATTCATCTGTTATAATGGGAGCATATAAAGCTGTGGTGAATATGGGAAATATATTAACAAAGGCTGAAATGTTAATCAAACAGTATAAGTTATATCTCAGTAAGATTTTTAAGCTATGAAACTGTATAAGGAACTTATTTATTGCAAGAAATACCTCAGAATTATATTGGGAAAGGTTCTAATGGAACAAAAGTCCACCAAAAAGATCTCACTATTAAAATTATGGGCTCTAAGTAATTCTGAATTAATTCCCTTGTTGGGGTGGTAGGGTGGGAGTAGCACAGGATAATTTTCTTTTTTAAATTGGTAGAAGAAAATAATAATAAGAGAAAGGAGGGCAGAAGGAGACATTTCTGGCAACAAATGTGGCCTTAGCACTTTGAAGGAAATGCATTTTTTTGAGCACTTGTTTAGTATCTTGGCCTGGGATAGGTGAACTTTTCTTTTAAAATCTGTTTTGCATTCATGTTATTAAAAAAAATTAAGTGCTGATTCATCTAGAAGATATTTTTAACCATATTGACACTTACTTTCTCACCTTGACATATATAGCATATTTTCCGGAAATGTGAACAAAGCACATTTTCTGCTGCATACAAAAATACAGTGCAGTGCAATGTAATTCATGTCCCTGAGATAGTGTGAGGTACCAAAGGCAAACAAGCCACAATGTATGCATCTGGGGAGAATTTTATTACATAAAGGGGGCTCTTTATGTCCAGGAAAGTGATAGTGAGGGATAATACGTTTTCTGGTCCAATCAGGTCTTACCGGTCATTGTCTGCTCTACAGATGCCATGATATTCTTTACCCTGCAGTACTTTAGAGATTTTCCAGTGGGGAACCAAAGTTTAGTAATGATATAGTTTGCCTTTGTGTTCCCACTCAGATCGCACCTTGAATTGTAATAATCTCCACGTGTCAAGGGTGGGACCAGGTGGAGGTAATTGAATCATGGGGGTGGATTCCTCCATGCTTAAGTTCCCATGAGACTGAGTTAGTTCTCACAAGAGCTGATGGCGTTACAAGGGGCTTCCCCCTTCACTCAGTACTCATCCTTGTTCCTGCTGCCCTGTGAAGAGTTGTCTACCTCCATGATTGTAAGTTTCCTGAGGCCTCATCAATTATGCAGGACTGTGAGTCAATTAAACCTCTTTTCTTTATAAATTACCCAGTCTCAGGTATTTCTTTATAGCAGCATGAGAATGGACTAATACAGTAAATTGGTATAGCAGAGAGTGGGGTGCTGCTATTCAGATATCCAAAAATATGGAAGTGACTTTGGAACTGGGTAACAGGCAAAGGTTGGAAGAGTTTAGAGGGCTCAGAAGAAGACAGGAAGATGTGGGAAAGTTTGGAATTTCCTAGAGACTTGTTGAATGATTTTGACCAAAATGCTGATAGTGATATGGACCATGAAGTGCAGGATGAGGTGGTCTCAGATGGAGATGAGAAACTTGTTGGGAATTGGAAAACAGGTGACTTTTGTTATGCTTTAGCAAAGAGACTGGTGGCGTTTTCCCCCTGCCCTAAAGATCTATGAAACTTTGAACTTGAAAGAGATGATTTAGGGTATCTGATGGGAGAAATTTCTAAGCAGCAAAGCTTTTCAGATGTGGCTTGGGTCCTTTTAAAAGCATTCAATTTTATGCATTGACAAAGAGACTATTTGGAATTGGAAGTTATATTTAAAAGGGAAGCAGAGCATAAAAGTTTGGAAAATTTGCACCCTGATGATGTGATAGTAAAGAAAAACCCATTTTGTGAGGAGAAATTCAAGCCAGCTGCAGAAATTTGCATAAGTAACAAGGAGCCAAATGTTAATTGCCAAGGCAGTGGGGAAAATGTCTCCAGTGCATGTCAGAGATCTTCATGGCAGCCCCTACCATCACTGGCCCAGAGGCGTAGGAGGAAGAAATGGTTTCCTGGGCTGGGCCCAGCACCTTGCTGCTTTGTGCAGTCTCAGGACTTGGTGCCCTGCATCCCACTGTGGCTAAAAGGGGCCAGCATACAGCTCAGACCATTGCTTCAGAGGGTGTGAGCCCCAAGCCTTGGTGGCTTACATATCGTGTTGGGCCTGTGGGTTTACAGAAGCCAAGAACTGAGCTTTAGGAACCTCCACCTAGATGTCAGAGGATGTATGGAAATGCATGGATATTCAGGCAGAAATTTAACGCAGGGGTGGAGACTTCATGGCAAACATCTGATAGGGCAGAGTGCAGGGAAATGTGAGGTTTGAGTCCCCACACAGAGTCCCTACTTGGGCACTGCCTAGTGGAGCTTTGAGGAAAGGACCACCATCCTCCAGGTCCCAGAATGGTAGATTCACTGACAGCTTGCACCATGTGCCTGGAAAAGCCACAGACACTCAGCACCAGCCTGTGAAAGCACCTGCGAGGGAGGCTGTACCCTGCAAAGCCACAGAGGTAGAGCTGCTCAAGACCATGGGAACCCACCTCTTGCATCAGTGTTACCTGGATGTGAGACATGGAGTCAAAGGATATCATTTTGGAACTCTAAGATTTAATGACTGCCCTGTTGGATTTCCTACTTGCATGGGGCCTGTAGCCCCTTTGTTTTGGCCAATTTCTCCCATTTGGAATGGGTGAATTTACCCAATACCTGTACCCCCATTGTATCTAGGAAGTAACTAACTTGCTTTTGATTTTACAGGCTCATAGGTGGAAGGAACTTGCCTTGTCTTAGACGAGACTTTGGACTTGGACTTTTGGGTTAATGCCGGAATGAGTTAAGACTTTGGGGGACTGTTGAGAGGGAATGACTGTGTTTTGAAATATGAGGACATGAGATTTGGGAGTGACCAGGGGTGGAATGATATGGTTTAGCTCTGTGTTCCCACCCAAATCTCACCTTGAATTGTAATAATCCCTATGTGTCAAGGGTGGGACCAGGTGGAGATAATTGAATCATGGGAGCAGTTTCCCCCATGCTATTCTTGTGATAGTAAGTTAGTTCTCATGAGATCTGATAGTTTTATAAGGGGCTTCCACCTTCTTTTGGCACTCATTCTCTCTCCTGCTCCCCTTTGAAGAGGCAATTTCTGCCATGATTTTAAGTTTCCTGAGGCCTCCCCAGCCACTAGAAACTGAATCGATGAAGCCTCTTTTCTCTATAAACTACCCAGTCTTTGATATTTCTTAATAGCAGTATGAGAATGGAATAATACAAGTAATGAGGCTTATAATCCTTCCAGCAACACAGTTTTTTGACATGGGGAGTCTAGACTTACAGAAAGCTTGTAGTTGTGTGGTATTGTAGAAAACTTACTGGGCTGGAGTGAGCACATTTGGATTCTAGCACCTTCTCTGTAATTGATTGTGAGATCTTGGGTGTAATTTGATTACATAAGATCTAAGGATTTAAAAAATTTTGTTTAGTTTATATGACACTTGAGACCACTCCCCAACAGAATTTTCTCTACTATGTTCTTCTTTGTTCCTTACCCCGTACCCCTCACTTTTTGTCATGCCCTCTGAATCTCACTACTTAGAGCCTTAATGAGAAGTTTTTGAGGGCTTAATAGCCTTTTGGCTGGGGACCTAGGATGTCCAATTCTGCTGTCTGAATACCTCTTTTTCCTATGAATTTCTGAAAGGAAAATTATAAAAGGAAGCTACTTTAAAAAATTATCAAAGATGCTTATTTCCCAAACTGTTATGTAGTGTTTTTAGGTTTCCTGGACAGGTTACATCACTTAAATCTGAGTCTTTTTCTTCACTTAAACCCAAATCTCAAGTCTAGGTCCAACTATGTACTTGAATATGAAACAATGAAGGTACCTAAGTGCTCCTGAGAAAAGGAGAAAAGAATGAAAGCAAAGTGGATTGGGTTTTCTATTTGGGGAATTTGGCATTAACTCAGTTTAAATAGTCAGGGTGGCTTTTGAACACATAATGACCTGCTCACTGGTAAACACAATCCAATCAGTGTTCCGAAATTTGACCCTATTGGATTAGAGTTCTTTTCTCTTAGAGAAGTTGAATGTGGTTCAGATATCCTTGCATACTTTATCACAAATCCTACTGAAGTCCTGTGAAGAGTCATCAAGTAGAATTATACTAAAGTATAATCAGTAGTCTGTATGGTCAATTAAGCTCCTACCAGACTGACCATCCCATAGAAAACAACTGTAAACTCTGGAAAAAATACAAAGATCAACTACATGAAGGCACTGGAGACGAAACGAAGACAGATTTTGGAGGGAAGTTAGCATATGAGCAAAGTTAATGATACAATGAGAGTTTCCTGTATTTTATGAATTTTAGATTGGGGGCGGACTCCAGCCAGTGCTGCATGAGATGAATGAAACTCTTATAGAAAACTTGCAGTCCTGTTGCCCAGAAGATGAGTTTCAGGACAACCAAAGCCATTTGAAAGTGAGAGTAGAATTGCAGAAAGGAGAGAAGCAGAGAAAGGAAACACAAATTCTGTGTATAAAGTCTACCCAAATCTCTGGCTAACCCCTGAATTACACATGTGCATGGTAAACTGCAGACAGCTCATTGAAGGATTAAAAAATTGAACTAAGGTTTGAGCTCCTTCTTAAGTGACAGAATTTACAGTTTTCATTCAGCCAAGTTAATTGAACTTCTAAAAAAAAACACTCATCATAGGACTATAACAGAATTCAGAACCTCTACAATTTAATACTCATGTCAGGCTGCAATTCAAAAGTTCTTGAAAAAGACTAAAAAAAAAAAAAAACAAAACTGTGACCCATTCTCAAAAGATGATAATCAATGGAAACTGACTCTGATATTGAAAATAACAAACAAGGATTTTAAAGTGGCTATTATAACCATCCTCAATGACATAATGGAACATATGCTTGAAATGTTTGAAGAAATAGAGATTTTCAGCAGAGAAAAGTTTTAAGAAAGAACCAAATAAAAATTCCAAAACTGAAATATACACTTTCAGAATAAAAATTACTTGGATAGGCTTAACAGTGAAATGGAGATGACATAAAGGTTAGTTAATTCAAAGATAAATCAGTAGAAAGACCAGTGTTGTGTGTACCTGCTGGCTTACAGAATGTATTAGGAGTTTACATTTCTAAGCCATGACTTAAAAATCTTTGTGGAACAAATATTAGCTCCACTGCTTTAACTTTTTTTTTTTTTTTTTTTTGAGACAGTTTCACTCTGTCACCGAGGCTGGAATGCAGTGGTGCGAACTTGGCTCACTCTAACTTCCGCCTCCCAGGTTTAAGTCACTGCTTTAACTTGAGAATGTGCCTTGTAATTCATTTGTAAAGATAACAATAGTGATCAAAAGAAACTTAGTGTGGCCATTATATGCCAGTTAACAAATATGGCAACTGGAAGTTGGTTTCTACATCTCTTTATTGTAAAATAATTTGAATTCTTTTTGGATTTTAATAATTAACTGCCTTAATTGTCCTGAGATATTAATAAAATCACAGTATTTTTCAAAATTAAAATTTCTTATAATACTTAATTTTTAGTTCTCAGAGCTTTTTATGGTAATGGTAATGAATACCCAGGTAATAATAATAGCTTAACTTTATTGAGCACTTTTGTACCTGGCACTATACTTAGAATTTATATCATATACTCCTCAAAACAATCTTAAGAAGTAGTATCATTTTAATGCCATTTTTAAAGATGAAGAAACTGAAGTTTTGTAATATTGCCTTATACTCATATCACATAGCTTGTAAATGGCGATGTCAAGATACAAACCCGGGCTCTTTGTAGCCAAAGGCCATGTACTTCATCTTTATTTCACACTGCCTCTCAAGGTTTTATTCATTTGGTAATCAGGGCAATAACTAGACTCCACATCATTCAATGCACATGAATTAATGTAGTGTGTTCTTAGTTGTAAATGATTCTAACATTTGCCAGTTATTTAAACTTAATCTATTCAAGTACCTTCCCCAAACTAAACATTTAATGAAGTGTGGCTGATGACTATAAAAAGTATTTGTTTTCATAATGTTTATATATTGTTTTAAGTGTGAACTCTGCTTGGGATAAAGAGTGATTCTTTTTTACTCTTTTAAATTTATTTTTAAAAATTATTTTTAATGGACACAAAATTGTATATGTTTATGGGGTACAGAGTGATAGTTTAATAAATGTATACAATGTGTAATGATCAAATCAGGTTAATTGGCATATCCATAACCTCAAACTTTATCATTTCATGTTGGGAACATTCAGAATCCTCTCTTCTAGCTATTTGGAGTTATACAATAAATTATTGTTGACTATAGTCACCCCACAGTGCTACAGAACACTAGAACTTATTCTTTTTGTCTAGTTGTAACTTTGTGTTTGTTAACCCACCTCTCCCTATACCCCTTTCCCCCTTACCATTCCCAGCCTCTAGTAACCACTATTCTACTCTCTTCTTCTATGAGGTCAACTTTACACATGAATAAGAACATGCAGCATTTATCTTTTTGTGTCTGCTTATTTCACTTAACATAATCCTCCAGCCTCATCCATGTTGCTGGAAATGATGCTGAGAATGGCAGCATTCTGTTGTTTTTTAATGGCCGAATGCATTCCATTGTGTGTATATACCACATTAAAAAATAACCACTCATCTGTTGACAGATACTTAGGTTGGTTCCGTATTTTGGATATTGTGAATAGTGCTGCAATAAATATGGAAGTTCAGTTATTTCTCTAACATAGTCATTTTCTTTCCTTTGGATATAAAACCAGCAGTGAGATTGCTGGTTCATATGGTAGTTCTATTTTTAGCTTTTTGGGGAACCTCCATACTTAGAGATTCTTGAACACTTTATCATCAGTAGGTCACCCACAACAATTCTTCATCTGGTTTAATGGCTACAAAATACATTAATTGTGATAATTATTCCAAAGTGTATTTTCAAAATACAAAGCAATTAATAAGGATTTTCTGTTGTATTAAATAAATCTAAGTTAAACATAGGTAATGAGGCCCTTACATGCTCTTTTGAAAAGAACTCTCAGGCTTCTTTGGTTTATTCATTTAAAAGTATCTTTGTTTTCTTTTAAAGTAACCCATGGAATGTCTTGAAATGTTAAATATTCTTAAAAATGTAATAAATACCTACTACTGTATCCTGCCCCTTTCTTATCATTTCTCAGCCTACTTTCTAAAATTTAATCCCCTTAACTCTTGACTATTTTCCCTGGTATTTATCTTTATTTTTCTGAATATGAATGGATATTCTGCTATATTTTAATTAATTAAAAACATTGTCTATTAAATTTATCTCATCAGTACAGAAGGGCTATTTGTATGTGACTGTGTGGAGAGAGAGAATAAATTTCTAAAAAGACTGATCATACATACTGAATTTGACAAGGTGTGGAGGAATTGGAACTCTCACACAGCACTGGTGGGAATGTAAAATGGTACAACTGTGATCCCACCATTCCATGCCTAGGCATTTACTCAAGACAAGTGAGAGTGCATGTCTATACAAAGACTTGTACATGAGGAAAGGGAACGTGGAGGATGTGTCAATAGGTGCAGCAAACCACCATGGCACATGTACACCTATGTAACAAACCTACACGTTCTGCACATGTATCCCAGAACTTAAAGTTAAAAAAACAAAAAACAAAAAACAGTTGCACATGAATGTTCCTGGCAGCTTTATGTGAAATAATCCCAAACTGGAAACAATCTGCAAGTCTGTCAGTTGGTGAATAGAAACAAACTACTATACCTACATGAAGAAATTGTACCTAGCAATAAAAAGCAATGCACTATTGAAACACACTACAACATGGTTGACTCTCAAAACATTTTTACTGAGTGAGAAGACTCAGACAACAAAGAGAACATAGTTTAGCATTCCATTTATGTAGAATTCTAGGAAATGTAAACTAATTTATGGTGACAGAAAGCAGATCATTATATTATGCAGCCGTAAAAAAGAACAAAATCATGTCCTTTGCAACAACATAGATGCAGCTAGGGCATTATCCTAGGTGAATTAACACAGAAACAGAAAACGAAATAGTACCTGTTCTCACTTATAAGTGGGAGCCAAACACTGGATACTCATGGACATAAATATGGCAACAATAAACACCAGGACTACTAGACAAGCGAGGGAAGGCAGGGAACCAGTGTCGAAGAACTAAGTGTTGGGTACTATGATCAGTATGACAGGATCATCCATACCCCAAACATCAGCGTCACACAATATACCCAGGTAACAAACCTGCACATCCATCCTTTCAATATGAAATAAAAGTTGAAATTATATAAAACATTGGTTGCCTGGGGATTAGGGGGAGGAGAGAGAGGGAAGAATTATGAAGGCACGTGAGAAAATTTTGGGGAGTGAAGGATGTGTTCACTACCTTAATTGTGGTGATGGTCTTGTAGGTGCAAACATATGTCAAAACTTAACAAATTATATACTTTACATGTGTGCAATTTATTTTATGCCAATTATACCTTAATAAAGCTACTAAGAATAATTCCAAAAGCCACAAGTCTATCCCTAAGATAGCATGCAGCCTGAAAATTGTGCACTAGCTGTGTCCATCTGTAATTACTAATTTTCACTTTTCCTGAACCTTTCTCATCTCCTTCTTAGTCATTGTCACACTTTCTGTAATGGCCATTAATTGTTCCATAAATGACTTGCATTCCCGTCTCTAGATCCAACTCAAAATCTCTCTGCCTGGAAATTCATCTCCACCCTGGTTTCTGATTCTCATCACTAGTAAATTTTTTAAACCTAAGTCCATCCTCCTCTAAGAAGCTTGGTCATACCACTCCCATAATTAATCTCTTTCTTCTTTGTGCTCACATGCCATTTATTATCATAGTTAGGGTAGTCTACCTAGTATTAGTGTCATTTATGTGCATATGTACATTTCTCTACCCTATCATGACATGAATTCCAGAGGGAGAGACTGTTTCTCATTACTCTTCATAGTTTCAACCAGTATTTGTACATAGGAACACTAAATACACATTTGTTGAATTAAATTTCTATTTTTAATGCACTTTTCATAGTATTTATCTACTGCATTCTCCAAGGAACTTCTACCCTTTTAATACTGTGTCTTGTGAAATTTAAAGGAAAGAGCAAATTTTAAAATGTTGGGATATAATTCTTTTAGATTAGTTTTTTGATTTCACTTTCTGCTGTCTCCATTAAAAACAAAACAAAACAAAATGAAAACTAATCCCTGAATATGTGGGAAAGATTTCCACTTTTCCTGAACCATAGCAGACTATGCTAACTACCATAATAGTTTTCAAGTAAATTATTTCTTCAATCATCCTTCTGGGCAGTAGAAAGCCCCATAGCCCCAGACAGTGCTTCTGTTTGCTGTAGTTATATTTTCCAAAATTTTATTCTCACATCAGATGTTCTCAGTATAGCTCTTCCTAAAATCAGGAGTTTATCAGGCTGTCCTTTCAACATTTTGGGGCAAGCTATTTCCTTTCAAATTCAACTTTACCCCGACCCTTGGGCTAGTTTTGCTATTCAAGAAAGATGATGGACTATGGGTAATAATAGGTGCCTCACATATTGTGGGAGCTGAGTAAATGTTTGTATCAGAAAGAATGAATAAGTGGTTTTTATGGGCAGAAAGCCATTACCATCTAGAAAAATTTCACTCACTGCCCATAATGTCAAGGTGAGAGAATCAAATAAAAATCAAGTCAAATAATGTTTTGGGGTATGTTTTTAGTTAGAATCCAGAATCAGAATCTATCTTCATGGATTCTAGCAGAATTTACCTTCTTGCTTAGTTATTGTATCAGAAATGTGCAAATTTTCTGATTTTTTTTGGTTAGTTTTCAGAAGAGAATTAGAATAGAAATGAAAATGAATTTTTAGCCTCTTCTCTGCTAAGCTCCAGATATATGCTATATCCAACTTCCTACTCACATATCCACATCCATGTCTAAGAGACATCTCAGACTTTATATGTTCAAAACTGAACTCCTAATCTATCCACCTCAAACCTGTGTTCCACCCACAATTTTTCCATCTCAGTTGATGCCAACTTCATCTTCTAGTTTCTCAGGCCTTGGAGTTATCCATGACTTGTCTTTTTATCTCACCCTCACGCCATCTCACCCTATTCATGTTACTGCCCATACTCAGGCTGTTGTGATATCTTGCCTGGATTATGGTTCTTGTCCCAAAAGGTCTTTCTGCTTGTCTTCCCAGCCCTCTATAATTTACTTTCATCACTGCAGAGAGTACGATCCTTTAAAAATGTAAGTTACATCAGAATACTCGTCTGATAAAAACCCTCCAATGTCCCCCCATCTCACTCAGAGTAAAAGCCGAAGTCTTCCCCATGGCCCACAGGCTCTTTGGGTCTCACCTGCCCTCAGTTCTCCCCCAACCTCTTTGCCTATGACTTGCCTCAGTCTTTCTGTTCCAGCCATACTGGCCTCTTCACTTTTTCCTGAGAGAGTCAGGTCTGCAGTGTCTCATTCATTCTCATCGCTAGAGGTAGACTGGAGCAGACTGAATGTGTTCCTGAGTCCCTAGGCCAGGACTATCATATAAGAACTACTAAAAGTGCCAGCAACATTTCTTCCATATCATGCAGTGGGGTCTATAACATACAGAAAATAAAAGCACACTTTCTCTGTTGAAATTCTATTATTTAATAATGTTGCAAATGTTTGGACACTATATAAAACATTTGAGAAACAACTTAGAAAGGGAAAGTCAAACACCACATGTTCTCACTTTTAAGTGAGAGCAAATAATGTGCACCCATGGACATAGATTGTGAAATAATAGACATTGGAGACTCAAAATGATGGGTAGATGGGAGGGGGTGAGGGATGAGACATTATTTAGTGGTTACAGTGTACATTATTCCACTGATGGTTACACTAAAAGCCCAGACTTCACCTCTATGCAATATACCGTGTT
Source organism: Pongo abelii (assembly GCF_028885655.2). NCBI lineage: Eukaryota > Metazoa > Chordata > Mammalia > Primates > Hominidae > Pongo > Pongo abelii. The sequence continues at coordinate 87,440,626 of NC_071990.2, read as the reverse complement.
AAAAAAAGCTGTACTTGTACTCTTCAATTTACACCAAAAATGGATATTTTTAATGCTAGATTTTAATATTCAATCATTTTTGGTGAATTACCAAATGATCTCAAGGTAGCCAGTATTTTTTCTGTATTTCTCAAGGTTTTATTAGGCACACCCCAGAAAAAATGTCCATGAATATATTCATTTAGAAAATACTCAATTTAGTTTAAATCTGTCAATTTGTTGCAAATTGTCTTAGAGTCCTAAAGGCCCTGATATGTGCAGGCAATTTTCAAAAGACTATAGATGACAAAATTTATTGTACTTGCTTGATCAGATAATCCCCATCCTTTAAAAAAGTAATTGGCAATGTAATAATAGTGTTGAAAAGAGGCTTTTTTTTTCTCATTATGAATGCTGTCTCCCTTTAAAAAAAAGGACAAAAATATGCTTCCAAGAAAAAATTTAAATAATTTTATAAACTTAGGATGTTTATAATTGACATATATGTCATATCATACCATTTGTTTTTAAAGACTATTTAATACTCTGAAGGAAATCTATATTGTAAAATAAGATTCAATAATCTCTATATTAATATAAGTAATAATAGTCCTGTATGTATGTGGTGGTTAGTAAGAAGGAATAGTATGCCCAAAATATGTGGGTAAACTGATGGGAAATTTTAAAAGACTAGTATTTCTTGGGCCTCAGTTTGGGGAATAATTTATTAGGTGATTAATTTAAGATACTCAGGCCCTCCATTTCTTATTTGAAAGCAACTTTTTTGGTGAGAAGGGATGATAGCAAAAAATCTAATGATTGATAGAGTCATTAATTAAATTTGATTAGCACTGACAAATCAGGAGGGATACCACTCTTGTAGCATGTTCCCCTCATATTAATGCTGCTGTTCATCAGTGATATTTCTGGAAAAAGAAATCTATGGCTGTGGTTTATTGATGTCTTACTTCAAAAACAAGTAAAAAGAAAATAAGCAAAAGGACTTCCAAACAGTAGAAATTAATAGTGACTATGCTGTGAAATGAGACATTGTAATGTAAACATCTTTTATGGTGTACTTAGTATTTAAGCACATGTGATACATGAGCATTTTGTTTTTCACATATGTAAATTAAGTGTGGTCATTTGATACGCAAAAGAATTGGCTTATCAAATAATTCTAACAGTGTTCTTTTACACTATAACTGTCGCTAGTAGAATAAACATATATTTCAATTTTAAAAAACCTGATTTCCACACCTTATGTAACTAATCATCTGTGTAAATTGAAGAATATCCTTATCCAAAGACCTGTATTGTGAAGTAAAGAAAACAAATGCATTAGATTAGTATAGCCATTAAGGAAAACAGTATGGAGGTTCCTCACAAAACTAAAAATAGAACTACCATATGATCCAGCAATTCCACTAACGGGTATATATGCAAAAGATGTGCAATCAGTATGTCAAAGAGATATCTCCACTGCCATGTTTATTGCAGCTTTGTTTACAAAAGCCAAGATATGAAATCAACCTAAATGTCCATCAGTGGATGAATGGATTAAGAAAATGTGGCATATACACAATGAATACCATATTCAGCCATTAAAAAATGAAATTTTGTCATTTGTGACAAGATGGATGTATCTAAATGACATTATATTAAATGAAATAAGCCAGGCACAGAAAGATAAACACTGCATGATCTCACTCATGAGTGGAATCTAAAAGAGTCAATCTCATAGAAGTAGAGAGTACAGTAGTGGGTTATGAGAGGCTGGTGGTGAGGAGGGGGGTTAGTCCAAGTATACATAATTACAGGTAGATAGGAGGAATACATTCAAGAGATCTATTGTACATCAGGGTAACCAAAGTTAATGATGATAAATTGTGTTCTTGAAAAAGGCAAAGAGAGTGAATGTTGAATGTTCTCACCACAAAAATGGCAACTGTGTGAGGTAATGTATTTGTTAATTAGCAAGAGTTAAGCATTCCAGGATGCATATATACCTTGAAACATCATGTTGTACATGATAAATACATACAGTGTTATTTGTCAAATTAAAAATCAACAAGAAGAGCATTAGGGAGTGTTACAAAACTTACTGGGAAGAAAAGCTTTTGGATGAGAGGCCAGTTTGCCAGGATGTTGTAGTTTGTGGACTATGGAAATTTGGACTGCTTTGGCTTCATAAAGCTTCAGAGGCAATAGTTTTGAGATTCTTGTGCAGTGTCTCTGGGGACCCCACTGTGAAAATGGCAGAACAATATGGGAGCTGGGAAGTTCAGGTAATCACAATGGGAAAGAACAGAACCCAGCAGCTGGTAAAGGCTTTTAGATATTAAAGTAACGTATTCATTTGGCAACCAAAGCAGAATGGGAAATGAGAGAAGTTCCTTATTTACTGGCAGTCACTGAGTAACAGGTTGTACATTTCCAGCCACTCTGAGGAAGATGAGCCTGGCCAACACCAACGGGAGTACCTGCCAGATGGTAAATAGCCACCAGGGAAAAGAAAAATGCAACTGAACAACCAACCAACTCCCTATTTGTTGCAAAACACCTTTTCTACACTGAATCCTATTTGACAAAGCAAAGAGCAAGGGAGATGTGAGAAACTGCTACTGATGACAGTTCCTGTAGCACTAACCTTTACTTTTGTCCTAAAATAGAAAAAATGAAAATAATTTCTTCAAATGTGATTTTCATAACTATGCATTTGTCAGAATTTCTTCAAACATGATTTTCGTAACTATGCGTTTGTCATTTTGTAGCTAAAAACAAAACACAGAAATTCAATTAATGACCTACCCTTTAATTTTGGATTTTTATGATTGAAAGAGCACCCATGAAAGCATGTCTAATCATGATGTGGTTTTTCTCTTGGTTGGTGTTTGAAGGAGAGTCTAGGCTGAGAGGTATTTATTGCAAGAGGTGAATGTAGGTGAAAAATAAGTTCAATTATATTCACAATTAATATTAAGATCCAAAACTTTTTCTTGACTTATCAAAATATGAATAATGCCAAGAAACACACTGCATATGAATATTTACATAGAAGAAGATTTGGTTAAGAACAGTGATCAACCATAACAACATAAATGATGATAGTAAGAAAGTAAGTGCTAGGCAAATGAATTAGTTGCAAATGGACAAAGAATGGGAACTACATTTGTACCCTCCTTCAATGAGAAAGATCATTATTCCTCAATGACATTTTTTTGCTTTAATTTTTGAGGGCTCAGATGTTCCTTCATTTCGTTCTCTCAGTGAATCAATAGGAGCATTTCTACTTTTCCTGCTTAAAGCTTTTGTTTTCTTTTGAACTGGCTTCACAGTATTCTCTTATGACATATATCTTTTGTCCAGCCTGCTACAATCCCTCTGAGTTCTACTTTTTCTTATCTCTGGGGAATTTGTTTCAGAATCTGCTGGACTTTCTCATGTACCTCATTTTTTCAAAGTTGTTTTTGTCTCCCCATTTGAGTAGACATACTGGATCCTTCTATTTAGACAGATGTGCAGTCTGAAATTCACAGTGATCAAGAATCTCATATTGTATTTAGTAAAAGACTTCATAGTGCAGAATCGGATGAAAAACAGGACAAGCTAATATACAATTACAAGCCAGGGAACTTTTTAATGACACTTTCATGACATGGTCTATGTTCACGTAACAAATGAAAGTAGTATTTATTTGAAGGTGATGGTGTGTTGGTAAATATTTAACAAGCAGCCTTAAAGTGGGGTGGGAGACTGAAAGTACACAGGGCAGGGACTAGTGTGAGGAACCTGAGTGTGAGTGCCTCCTGAATTTTGTGCCTTAGGTGCCTTGCTTGTCTTACTCTGCTCCAGGTCCTGATGTGCATATCTCCCTGCATAAATTTATTATACATTTAACTGATATAAAGAATGTATAGCACACAATTTAATAAATTTACATAAATTACAAAATTTAAAGTTTCAGTCAAGCAAGATGAATAAGCTCTAGAGATCTACTGTACAACATTGTACCTAAAGTCAACACCAATGTATGGTACACTCAATTTATTAAGAGGGTAGATTTTGTGTCAAATGTTCTTATCACAATAAAACAAAATTTAAGTTAATTTTTTAAAGAAGGGAAATAGAGCCAAGAAGGTCAATTAGAGGCAACTGTGATTGGCAGCTCCCACCAAGTAGAATGAAAACGGTGAATGAATCCTACACCTTCAACTGAGGCATCCAGGTTCCCTCATTGGGACAGACTAGGCAGTTGGCAGGACCCATGGAGAGCAAGGAAAAGCAGGGTGGAGCAACGGCCCATCCAGGAGCCACACGGGGCAAGGGGCCCTTCCACCCCAGCCAAGTGAGGCGGTGAGTAATTGTGCTACCCCACCCGGGAAACCACACACTTTTTCCGTGGATCTGTGCAATCTGTGGATCAAGAGATCCCCTCAGAAGTCCCTGTTACCAGGGCCTTGGGTCCCAGTTACAGAGCTGTGCAGACTCTTGGTGGCTGCTCCCGTTGTGACCAGCGGCAGCAGGCTGGAGAATGCCTAAGATGATAGAGTTCTGAGAGGAATGGGGACTGCCATCACTGTTGCTTCGGTCAGCCGTTTTCCCCTGACCCCGGAGACTGGGTGATTTGGATCAGTAGGAATTCCCCACAGCGCAGCACAGCAGCTGTGCAGATTGTGGCCAGACTGCTTCTTTAGGTGGGACCTGGATCCATCCCTCCTCACCACGTGGGACCTCTGTACAGGAATTTCAGCACTCCAGCCAGGGGTTTAGGGACAGAACTCTGATCTCCCTGGGATGGAGCTCCTGGGAAGAGGGGTGGCTGCGGTCTCCGCAGTTCAACGGACTTAGTCTTTCCTGCCTGCTGGCTTTGAAGAGTCCGGGCAGCCAAGATGAGGGGGATTCCCCCCAGTGCAGCGCACCTGCTCCACCAGGGGGCAGCCAGACTGATTTGTTAAGTGGATCACTGATCCTGTGCCTCCTCACTGGGTAAGACCTCACAACAGGGTATGCCAGACACCTTATACAGGAGCATTTTGGCGGGAATCAGGTCAGTGCCCCTCTGGGATGGAGCTCCCAGAGGAAGGAGCAGGCAGCTATTTTTGCTGTTCTTTAGGCTCCACTGGTGACACCTACAGGTGGGGGGCGGGACCCAGGGGAATAGGGTCTGGAATGGACCCCAGCAAACTGCAGCAGCCCTACAGAAGAGGGGCCTGACTGTTAAAAGAAAAAGAAACAAACGAACAGAAAGCAACAACAACAACATCAACAAAAAAGAGCCTACAAAAACTGCATCCAAAGGTCAGCAGTGTCAAAGATCAAAGGTAGATAAATCCACAAAGATGAGAAAGATTCAATGCAAAAACACTGAAAACTCAATCAGCCAGACTGCCTCTTCTCCTCCAAATGATAGCAACACATCTGCAGCAAGGGCACAGAACTGGGTTGAGGCTGAGATGGATGAACTGATCACAGAAGAAGGCTTCAGAAGGTGGGTAATAATGAACTTGGCTGATCTAAAGGGGTATGTTCTAACGCAATACAAAGAAGCTAATAACCATGACAAAACATTACAGAAGGTGTTAACCAGAATAACCAGTTTAGAGAGGAACATAAATGACCTGGTGGAGCTGAAAAACACAACATGAGAACAAAATGCAATCACAAGTATCAATATACTAAGTGGAGAAAAGAATTTCAGAGCTTGAAAACTATCTTGCTGAAATAAGACAGGCAGACAAGATTAGAGAAAAAAGAATGAAAAAGAAAGAAAAAAACTCCAAAAGCTATGGGATCATGTAAAAAGACCAAACCTACGACTGATTGAGGTACCTGAAAGAGATGGGGAGAATGAAACCAAGTTGGAAAACATACTTCAGGATATCTTCCAAGAGGACTTCCCCAACCTAGCAAGACAGGTCAACATTCAAATTCAGGAAATCTGGAGAAACCCAGTAAGATACTCCATGAGAAGATCAACTCAAGACATATAATCATCAGATTCTCCAAGGTAAAAATGAAATAAAAAATGTTAAGTGCAGCCAGAGAGAAAGACCAGGTCATCTATTAGGTTGGTACAAAAGTAACTGCATTTTTTCCCATTTAAAAGTAATGAGATTTTAAAATTTGCCATTTTAAAGTAATGACATTACTTTTAAATAGCAAAAACTGCAGTTATTTTCACTGACCTAATACAAAGGGAAGCCCATCAGACTAACAGTGGAACCCTCAGTGGTAAACCTACAAGCCAGAAGAGATTGGGGACCAATATTCAGCAATCTTAAAGAAAAGAATTTATAACTGAGAATTTTTTATCTGGCCAAACTAAGCTTCATAAGTGAAAGAGAAATAAAATCCTTTTCAGACAAGCAAATGCTGAGGGAATTCATTACCAACAGGTCTGCCCTGCAAGAGCTCCTGAAGGAAGTATTAAATACAGAAAGGAAAAACTATTACCAGCCACTACAAAAACATACTGAAGTACACAGACCACTGACACTATGAAACAACTACAATAACGTGTCTACAAAATAACAAGCTAGTATTATGATGATGGGATCAAATTTACACTTAACAATATTAACCTTAATTGTAAATGGGCTAAATGCCCCAATTAAAAGACACAGAATGGCAAGCTGGGTAGAGTCAAGACCCAGTGGTGTGCTGTATTCAAGAGATCCATCTCACGTGCAAAGACACAAAGGGATGGAGGAAAATTTACCAAGAAAATGGAAAGCAGAAAACACAGGAGGTAGCAATCCTAGTTTCTGACAAAACAGATTTTAAACCAACAAAGATCAAAAAAGACAAAGAAGGGAATTACATAATAGTAAAGGGTTCAATTCAAAAAGAAGAGCTAACTATCCTAAATATACATGCACCCAATACAGGAGCACCCAGATTTATAAAGTAAGTTCTTAGAGATCTACAAAGAGGCTAGCCTCTCACACAATAAAAGTGAGAGAATTTAACACCCCACTGTCAATATTAGACGGATCATCAAGACATAAAATTATCAAAGATATTGAGGATGTGAACTCAGCTCTGGATCAAATAAACCTGATAGATATCTACAGAACTCTCCACCCAAAAACAACAGAATATACATTCTTCTTGGCACCACATGGGACTTACTCCAAAATCAGTCACACAATTGAAAGTAAAACAATCCTGAGCAAATGCAAAAAGAACTGACATCATAACAGTCTCTCAGACTACAGTGCAATCCAATTAGAACTCAAGATTAAGAAACTCACTCAAAATCACACAACTACATGGAAATTGAACAACCTGCTCCTGAATGACTCCTGGATAAGTCATGAAATTAAGGCAGGCAACAAGAAGTTTTTTTGAAACTAATGAGAACAAATGATGTACCAGAATCTCTGGGATGCAACTAAAACAGCGTTAAGCGGGAAATTTATAGCTCTAAAATGCCAACATCAAAAAGCAAGAAAGATCTCAAATCAACATCCTAACATCACAACTAAAAGAACTTAGACGGCCAAGAGCAAACAAACCCCAAAGCTAGCAGAAGGCAAGAAATAACCAAGATCAGAGTGGAACTGAAGGAGATAGAGACATGAAAAGCCCTGCCAAAAAAAAAAAAAAAAAAAAAAAAAAAAAAATCAATGAATCCAGGAGCTGTTTTTTCTTAAAAAAAATTAATAAATAGACCCCGAGCTAGACTAACAAAGAAGAAAAGAGGGAAAAATCAAATAGACACAATATAAATTATAAAGGGGGTAACATCACTGGCCCCACAAAAATACAAACAACCATCAGAGAATATTATAAACCCTTCTCTGCAAATAAACAGAAAATCTAGAAGAAATGGATAAATTCCTGGACACATGAATAGCCTACCAAACAAAAAAAAAGCCCAGGACCAGATGGATTTACAGCTGAATTCTACCAGAGGTACAAAGTAGAGCTGGTACCATTTCTACTGAAACTATTCCAAACAGTTGGAAAGGAGGGACTTCTCCCTAACTAATTTGATGAGGCCAGTGTCATCCTGTTACCAAAACCTGGTAGAGATACAACAACAACAACAACAAAAAACTTCAGGCCAATATCCGTGATGAACACTGATGCAAAAATCCTCAATAAAATACTGTCAAACTTATTCCAGCAGCACATCAAAAAACTTATCCACCATGATCAAGTTGGCTTCAGCCCTGGGATGCAAGGCTGGTTCAACATACACCAATCAATAAATGTAATTCATCACATAATCAGAACTAAAGACACAAACCACATGATTATCTCAATAGATGCAGAAAAGGCCTTCAATAAAGTTCAACATCCCTTGATGTTAAAAACTGTCAATAAACAGTTTTAGGTATTAAAGGAACATACCTCAAAAAAAAAAATAAGAGTCTTATATGACAAACCCACAGCCAACATCATACTGAGTGGGCAAAAGCTAGAAGCATTCCTCTTGAATACAGGCACAAGGATGCCCTCTCTCTTTATTTTTATTCGACATAGTACTGGAAGTTCTGGCTAGGGCAATCAGAAAAGAGAAAGAAATAAAAAGTATTCAAATAGGAAGAGAGGAAGTCAAATTGTCTTTGTTTGCAGATGACATGATCCTATATCTAGAAAACACCACTGTCTCAGCCCAAAATCTTCTTAAGCTGATAAACAACTTCAGCAAAGTCTCAGAATACAAAATCAATGTGCAAAAATTCCAAGCATCCCTACTCATCAACAACAGACAAGCAGAGAGCCAAATTATGAATGAAATCCCATTCACAATTGCTACAAAGAGAATAAAATATCTAGGAATACAGCTAACAAGGAAAGTGAAAGACCTCTTCAAGGAGAACTATGAACCACCGCTCAAAAGAACCAGAGAAGACACAAACAAATAGAAAAACATTCCATGCTCACTGATAAAAAGAATCAATATTGTGAAAATGACCATACTGCCCAAAGTAATTTATAGAACCAATGCTATTTCCATTAAGCTACCATTGACATTCTTCACAGAATTAGATGAAACAATTTTAAAATTCATATGAAATCAAAAAAGAGCTCATATAGCCATGACAATCCTAAGCAAAAAGAATAAAGCTGAAGGCATCATGCTACCCAACTTCAAACTATACTGTATACAGTAAGAAAAACAGCATGGTCCTGGTACAAAAACAGACACATAGACCAATGGAACAGAATAGAGAACTCAGAAATAAGACCACATATCTACAACCGTCTGATTTTGAAAAACCTGACAAAAACAAGCAATGGGGAAAGGATTTGCTATATAATAAATGGTGCTGGGAGAACTGGCTAGCCATATGCAGAAAATTGAACCTGGGCCCCTTCCTTATAGCTTATAGAAAAGTTAATTCAAGATGGATTAAAGACTTCAATGTAAAGCCCCAAACAATAAAAACCCTAGAAGAAAATCTGGGCAGTACCATTCAGGACATAGGCATGGACAAAAATTTCATGATGAAAATGTTAAAAACGATTGTAACAAGAGCGAAAATTGACAAATGTGACCTAATTAAACTAAAGAGTTTCTGCATGGCAAAAGAAACTATCATCAGAGAGAACAGACAACCTAGAGAAAGGGAGAAAATCTTTGCAATCTATCCATCTGACAAATGTCTAATATCCAGTGTTTACAAGGAAATCAAACAAAGTTACAAGAAAAAAAACCAAACAATCCCATTAAAATGAGTAAAAGACATGAATAGACACTTCTCAAAAGAAGCTATTTATGTGGCAACAAACATATGAAACAAAGCTCAACATTACTGATCACTCGAAAAATACAAATCAAAACCACAATGAAATACCATCTCATGCCAGTCAGAATGGCAATTATTAAAAAGTCAAGAAACAACAGATGCTGGCAAGGATATGAAGAAATAGGAACACTTTTACACTGTTGGGGGGAATGTAAATTAGCTCACCCATTGTGGAAGACAGCGTGGCAATTCCTCAAAGACCTAGAGGCAGAAATACTGTGGCGATTCCTCAGGGATCTAGAACTAGAAATACCATTTGACCCAGCCTTCCCATTACTGGGTATATACCCAAAGGACTATAAATCATGCTGCTATAAAGACACATGCACACGTATGTTTATTGCGGCTCTATTCACAATAGCAAAGACTTGGAACCAACCCAAATGTCCAACAATGATAGATTGGATTAAGAAAATGTGGCACATATACACCATGGAATACTATGCAGCCATAAAAAATGATGAGTTCATGTCCTTTGTAGGGACATGGATGAAACTGGAAATCATCATTCTCAGTAAACTATCGCAAGGACAAAAAACCAAACACCGCATGTTTTCACTCATAGATGGGAATTGAACAATGAGAACACATGGAGACAGGAAGGGGAACATCACACTCTGGGGACTGTTGTGGGATGGGAGGAGTGGGGAGGGATAGCATTAGGAGATATACCTAATGCTAAATGACGAGTTAATGGGTGCAGCACACCAGCATGGCACATGTATACATATGTAACTAACCTGCACATTGTGCACATGTACCCTAAAACTTAAAGTATAATAATTTCATTACTGGGCATAACTTAAAAATATATAAATCATTTTGTTACAAAGATACATGCAAGCATATGTTCACTGCAGCACTATTCACAATAGCAAAGACATGGAATCAACCCAAATGCCCATCAATGATAGACTGTATAAAGAAAATGTGGTACATGTACACCATGGAATACTATGCAGCCGTAAAAAGGAACGAGATCATATCCTTTGCAGCAACATGGTTGGAGCAGGAAGTCATTGTCCTCAGCAAACTAACACAGGAACAGAAAACCAAACACTGCATGTTCTCACTTATAAGCAGGAGATGAACAATGAGAACATATGAACACAGGGAGAAAAACAGCACATGCTAGAGCCTGTTGGGGAGGCTGGGAGAGGGAGAGCACCAGGAAAAATGGTGAATACATGCTGGGCTTAATACTTAGGTGATGGGTTGATAGATGCAGGAAACCACCATGGCACAAGTTTAACTATGCAACAAACCTGCCCATCCTGCACATATACACTGGAACTTAAAATAAAATTAAAAAAATTTTCAAAAAAAAATTTTAAAGAAGAACGATACTTTCCACAAAGGTCTTATAGGCTCCAAAGACAATAAAAATTGAAGACAGAGCGGTGTGGGTGAGCACGGTGTCATTTTGTGGTGGACCCTTGTAACTATTTCTGGCCAGTGAGTTCTGACTGACAATGACCGATGTCAGTTCTGTAATGAGCAACCAGTAGGTCTGAGATGATGGCTATTCTGTCAGCCTGGGTTTTCAAGTGCTAAAGATGAACAGTACACTTCTGACACTGCAGACAGGTAGTATGAAAAAGAAATGTACCTTTGTTAAACACTGATATTTTGGGTGTTGTTTATTACCAAATTATATTCCAGCCTATCCTTATAAAAGGGCTAACATTAAATTTTAGTGCAAAATATGAAAATAGCATAAATATAAAGATGATCACAGGCAAATGGTGTATTTTAAAATTTCTTGTTACAGTGGCAATTCTGTTAATCAGTTCCACTCAAGTGGTCATGGATCCACCATAACTGTAAACAAGCAAACGGTTAAAATTAGCCTTAAGGATGGGGGGTGCATAGGGTATGGTGAGTTTCTAGAAGAAATATTCAGTAGTTGGAGCAAACCTTATCTTAGCCTGACTCTCTTGCAAGCTGATAAAATTGTATAGGCAGAGGAGCTTTAGAGAATTGGAGCAAATGGTTCAGGACCAAGAAGCTCTGAGGAACTTGAAAATCCCTTCTCTGTCAGCACCACTGCTCTTTATAAAGCTTCTTATGGGTATGAAGCCAGGTGATGCTATCAGTGTGCCAAGACAGAGGCAAACATACTCATTTTTTTTCCAACATGTATCTCATCACATTCAACTTATTTATAATTGTGGACAGCAGCCTATGTAGGGATGATAATCAGGGCATCCTTCTACATGAACTCCCAGTAAATCCCCAATATTCCCTTTTTTTATAGGCAACCACCTAAATTATTGGCAAACAGGAGCAATTAAGAGTGAAAGAAGGTGCGATAATTATGCTGGGAAAACAGGTGTCAACCAGGAGGTATACAGTCATCCTGTTAATAACTCCTGGGCCTTTAAGTATAATACTGCCATTAAAAGACAGTTTTGATAATTTATCTAACAATTGTTCACTTTGTATTTGTTTCCAAATGTATTAGCATAGAGTTGTTCATAGGATTTTTATCATGTCATTTATATTTACTATTTTTAAAAAGATTCCAAACAGTGTTTATTTGTACCATGTCTTTTCTTTCTTGACCAGTCTTGCCAGAGCTTTTTCTATTTAAATGCTTTTCAAAGAACCACTTTTGGCTTTATTAATCTTTTCTATTATATTATTGTTTTTATTATATTATTTTCTTATTTGTATTTCTTTCTCCTCCTTAGAATTACCTTTGTTGTGTTTCGATTTTTGTCTTTTTTTTTTGGGTTGAAGACTTAAAATTTTCAACCTCTCTTCTTTGTAATATAAGAATTTAAACTATGTATAGTTCTTTAGGCACATTCCATAAGTTTAAAATGTCATCCTTTCCTCCCCAGGTTCTGCCTACAAAGAATAATTCTGTTATTGATATTTTTGTTTGTTCTTTTGGTATACATATGTACTCATTTCTCTTGGGTATATACATACATTTGGAATTGCTGAATTCTAGGATGAACGTTAAGTTCGGCTTTAGTACCATTTTCCCAAATAAGTTACATCAATTTATACCTCCACCAGTAATATATGATAGTTTCATGTTTTGTCAGCTCTTGGTACTACCAAATATTTTCACTTTAGCATGTGAAGCTTGTGTACTGGTGCCTGATTAGTACCAGTATTTTGATTTATATTTTTCTGATGACTAATGAACTCTAGCACTTTCATATGCATTTATTACTTTTGGATAATGTTTTCTGTGAAGGGTGTATTATTTTTATTTTTACTGTTTTTATATTTACTGAATTGTTTGTTTTTATTTTTACTGATTTATAGGAGTTTCTAAAATATGTAATGATTTTTAAATATAAGAATTGGAAATATCTTCTCTTATGCTGTAATTTGCTTTTTATTCCACTAGTAATGTGTTTTAATGATGCTGCCAATGACACAAACGTAATTTCTTGATATTAATGCAATCAATGAATTAATCTTTTTGTTTAAACTCAGTGATTCTTGTGTTTAAGAAATCTTTATCAACCCAAGTCAGATAGGTCATATAGGTCCACAATATAGGATATCAACCCAATATCTTATATTAATATCTAGAAAATTTATTGCTTTGACATTCAAGTATATAATCCATCTGTAATTAATTTTTTGTATATAGTTTGAGGAAATACTGCATAACCATTTTTTTCATATGGTTAATCAATTGATCCAGTGCTACTTATTGGAAAAGTCTTCCTTCTTAACTATTGCAATGCACTGGCAATATTGTTCCCAAGTGACCATATATGCATAGATTTCTTTCTTGAGTCTGTTTTGTAATATTTCTTTACTTATCTATTCATACACAAATGTCACTTGGCTGTAATTGCTGTCATTTTGTTATAAATATTGATATCTGATAGTATAAGTCTTCCAACTTTTCTCAAGATACTTTGGTTATTCTTGGTCCTTTGGAATTGTATCTTATTTTAGAATCAACTTGTCAAATTTCTAAAACAGAAAAACCCCCCACAAAATCTGCTTGGATTCTGATTTAGATTTTACTATTACTATAGATCCATTTGGAGGAATTAATTTTTTGCAACTGTGAATCTTCCAATTCATGAACATGATATATCACTCCTTTTATTTAGGTATTTAATTTTGTTCAGTAATATATTTTTAGTTTCCTATGTGGATATCTTACACATCCTTAATTAGATTTAAACCTAGTTATTTACTTTTTTGATGCTTGTAAAACATATATTTAAAAAAATCTCATTTCCAAACATTCGTTCTAAACATTCAGGAATGCAATTGATTTTTATATATTTATCTAAAGATATTGCTAAATTTTGTTTATCCATAGATTCCTTTGAATTTTCACTATAAGCATGTCATGTGTGAGTAATAACAGTTTTATTTCTTCTTTTCTAATCCTTATTATTTCATTTTTTTTTCTGACCTCATTGCACTGGCTAGGACTTCCAGTACAATACTGAAAAGAAGTGGTGATAATAGACATTATCTCATACTAAATCTCAGGAGACGAGCTTTCAACATTTTAACATTTATTGAATGGGATTTTGTTGGCTTTGGTTTGTTTATTTCTTAGGCTTCTATTTCTCTTTGCTAATAGTTTTTTTTTTTAATGAGTAAGTTTTTGTCAAATGCTTTTTCTGCATCTAATTTGATGACTATATGATTTTCTCTTTTATTCTGTTAATTCTAATAATTTTTTATTAATTTCTCTTTGAGCCTATAACATAAATTACTGTGATTTTTAAATACTTACTTTATTGAAGGATAATTTGCACATGATAAAATGCACTCATTTTAAATGTACATTTTAATAAATTATGCAAAATTTGTATACTTGCATAATCCACAAAACAATTAAGATAGAAATGTAGAACATTTTCCAAACTTATCTTCCCTGTCAATTTCCCTTGGCCTTAGCCCCAAACAATCACTGATCTAGTTTTTGTCACCACAGAGTAGATTTATCTTTTCTAGAGTTTCATATAAGGGAGTTATATAGTTTGTATTCTTTTGTGTCTGGCATCTTTTGCTCAGCATAATGTTTTTGAGAGTCATCCATGTTGCCTATATCAACAGTTCATCTTCTTTTTGTTGTGGGATAATTGTCCATTATATAAATATATCACAGTTTGTTTATTCATTCACCTGTTGTTGAAAAGTTTTGAGCTATTGTGAACAATAGATAGAAAAGATTTAGAGAAATTATGGCTTTCAAAGCAACAGTAACCCAACCTTCCTATGCTAATAGAAATATTAATAATATAAAATGGGTACATATATAATAGAAATAATTACTCTAGAATTATTTCTTAAATTTAACTTTTATTTTAAGTTCAGGGGTACATGTTCAGGTTTGTTACATAGGTAAGCTTGTGTCATGGGGGTTTGTTGTACAGATTGTTTTCTCACCCAGGTATTAAGCCTAGCATCCCTTAGTTATTCTTCCTGATGGTCTTCCTTCTCCCACCCTCCATGCTCTGAAAGGCCTCAGGGTATGTTCTTCTCTTCTGTGTGTCCATGTATTCCCATTATTTCACTCCCACTTATGAGTGAGAATGTGTGGTATTTGGTTTTCTGTTCCTGTGTTAGTTTGCTAAGGATAGTGGCCTCCAGCTCTATCCGTATTCTTTCAAAAGACATGATCTAGATTGATTACCACCGGAATATAAATTCCATGAAAACAGTCTGTCCTGTTTATGAATATATCTTAAGTGCCTATTATAACATAGTTCATGCCCATTAAATATTGAATGAATTAATGAAATACCGTTGAAGATTTTTAAATTTATTTTCTCATCTCAGATTTATACTCTGTCTCAAAGTTAAATTAGTACATTGTATTTTATAGTTTTAAAAGACAAAGTATAAAAGGAAGAGTGTTTAGATTTGGCTGTATAATTAAAACTAGCCACCCTACCCGAAACATTTTATTTCTTATTTTGTGGGTTAAAAAAAAATCATGAGTGGGTTTAAATTATGAGGACCAGGGATGAGAACTTTAATTTCAATATTTCTAGGTTAAAACTTTATATTATTAATAAAATTTCTGAATATCATCTATTTACTGAAAGCAATATTATTCTTGTCAGTACAACTTTTCTAGAGTTGGAACATGGGAATAAATTCCCATGTTATTTATTTTCCTAGGCACTCCATCTTCTACTATTATGCATTTTGTCAAGTTGAGCAAATATAAGAAGTCTCTGCTTACAGCAAACATACTCAGAGCTTCCAAAGATGTAAAGGTGAAAATCAGTAACAGAAATAGAAAGAAGAGATAGAGTCTAATCAATTTATTTTTAAGCTATTATGTAATGTATTTATAACTCCTAGGCTCTGGGTATATGAAGTTAGAGTTTTAAACATATATGCTTATATGAGATACAATGATTTTCCTCAGGTGATATAAATTGATCAGAAATGCAGGGTAACATACATTTCATGATATGGGCATAAATGTGCAAGTGTCGTGTGTTGTGGCCTTAGGAAAATGGCTAAATAGTATTTCTTTTACTAGATTGGATTCAATTAAATAAACAAATTTCATTGACATTTTTAATTAAAATTTTTATTTTGAGATAATTATAGATCCACATGTGGTTGAAAGAAATAGTAAAGAGATACGCTGCATACTAAGTTTTCCTCAATAGTAACATCTTACAAAAACATAGCACCATATCTCCACCCGGATATTGACATTGATATATTAAACATGTAACATAATTCCATAACAATCAGATTCTTGATATCACCTTTTTATAGCCACATCTGCTTCCCTCCTTAATGCTGGCAACCAGAAATTTGTTTCCATTTCTCTAATTTTGTTACTTTTACTAAATAAATAAATAAATAAAAGTATCTCTATTTATAGATGAAATTTTTTTTCTATAGAAAATCTTGGGGTGGAGCCAAGACGGCCAAATAGGAACAGCTCCGGTCTACAGCTCCCAGCATGAGCAACACAGAAGATGGGTGATTTCTGCATTTCCAACTAAGGTACCAGATTCATCTCACTGGGGAGTGTCAGAAAGTGGGTGCAGGACAGTGGATGCAGTGCACTGAGAGTGAGCCAAAGCAGGACGAGGCATCACCTCACCTGGGAAGCACAAGGGGTCAGGGAATTCCCTTTCCTAGTCAAAGAAAGGGGTGACAGATGGCATCTGGAAAATTGGGTCACTCCCACCCTAATACTGCACTTTTCCAATGGTCTTAGCAAACGGCACACCAGGCGATTATATCCTGTGCCTGGCTTGGAGGGTCCTATGCCCACAGAGCCTTGCTCATTGCTAGCACAGCAGTCTGAGATCAAACTGCAAGGTGGCAGTGAGGTTTGGGGAGGGGTGCCTGCCATTGCTGAGGCTTGAGTAGGTAAACAAAGCAGTGGGAAGCTCGAACTGGGTGGAGCCCACCACAGCCCCAGGAGGCCTGCCTGCCTCTGTGGACTCCACCTCTGGGGGCAGGGCATAGCCAAACAAAAGGCAGCAGAATCCTTTGCAGACTTAAATGTCCCTGTCTGACAGCTTTGAAGAGAGTAGTTGTTCCCCCAGCATGTAGCTGGAGATCTGAGAATGGACAGACTGCCTCCTCAAGTGGATCCCTGACCCCCGAGTACCCTAACTGGGAGGCACCCCCAAGTTGGGGCAGACTGACACCTCACACAGCCAGGTACTCCACTGAGACAAAACTTCCAGAGGAATGATCAGGCAGCAACATTTGCTGCTCACCAATATCCGCTGTTCTGCAGCCTCTGCTGCTGATACCCAGGCAAACAGGGTCTGGAGTGGACCTCCAGCAAACTCCAACAGACCTGCAGCTGAGGGTCCTGACTGTTAGAAGCAAAACTAACAAAGAGAAAGGACATCCACAACAAAACCCCATCTGGATGTCACCATCATCAAAGACCAAAGGTAGATAAAACCACAAAGATGCGGAAAAAACAGAGCAGAAAAATTGGAAACTCTAAAAATCAGAGCATCTCTCTTCCTCCAAAGGAACACAGCTCCTCACCAGCAATGGAACAAAGCTGGATGGAGAATGACTTTGATGAGTTGAGGGAAGAAGGCTTCAGACAATCAAACTACTCCGAGCTAAAGAGGGAAGTTTGAACCCATGGCAAAGAAGTTAAAAACCTTGAAAAAAAATTGGACAAATGGCTAACTAGAATAACCAATGCAGAGAAGTCCTTAAAGGAGCTGATGGAGCTGAAAACCAAGGCACGAGAACTACGTGACGAATGCACAAGCCTCAGTAGCCGATTGGATCAACTGGAAGAAAGGGTATCAGTGATGGAAGATCAAATGAATGAAATGAAGTGAGAAGAAAAATTTAGAGAAAAAAGAATAAAAAGAAACAAACAAAAGCTCCAAGAAGTATGGGACTATGTGAAAAGACCAAATCTATGTCTGATTGGTGTACCTGAAAGTGACTGGGAGAACAGAACCAAGTTGGAAACCACTCTGCAGGATATTATCCAGGAGAACTTCCCCAATCTAGCAAGGCAGGCCAACATTCAAATTCAGGAAATACAGAGAACACCACAAATATACTCCTTGAGAAGAGCAACTCCAAGACACATAATTGTCAGATTCACCAAAGTTGAAATGAAGGAAAAAATGTTAAGGGCAGCCAGAGAGAAAGGTTGGGTTACCCACAAAGGGAAGCCAATTAGACTAACAGCTGATCTCTCAGCAGAAGCTCTACAAGCCAGAAGAGAGTGGGGGCCAATATTCAACATTCTTAAAGAAAAGGATTTTCAACCCAGAATTTCATATCTAGCCAAACTAAGCTTCATAAGTGAAGGAGAAATAAAATACTTTACAGACAAGCAAATGCTGAGAGATTTTGTCACCACCAGGCCTGCCCTAAAAGAGCTCCTGAAGGAAGCACTAAACATGGAAAGGAACAACCAGTACCACCCACTGCAAAAACATGCCAAATTGTAAAGACCATCAAGGCTAGGAAGAAACCGCATCAACTAACGAGCAAAATAACCAGCAAACATCATAATGACAGGATCAAATTCACACATAACAATATTAACCTTAAAAGTAAATGGGCTAAATGCTCCAATTAAAATATGCAGACTGGCAAATTGGATAAAGAGTCAAGACCCATCAGTGTGCTGTATTCAGGAGACCCATCTCACATGCAGAGACACACATAGGCTCAAAATAAAGGGATGGAGGAAGATCTGCCAAGCAAATGGAAAACAAAAACAGGCAGGGGTTGCAATCCTAGTCTCGGATAAAACAGACTTGAAACCAACAAAGTTCAAAAGAGACAAAGAAGGCCATTACATAATGGTAAAGGGATCAATTCAACAAGAAGAGCTAACTTTCCTAAATATATATGCACCCAATACAGGAGCACCGAGATTCATAAAGCAAGTCCTTAGAGACCTATAAAGAGACTGAGACTCCCATACAATAATAATGGGAGACTTTAACACCCCACTGTCAACATTAGATCAGTGAGACAGAAAGTTAGCAAGTATATCCCGGAATTGAACTCAGCTCTGCACCAAGTGGACCTAATAGACATCTACAGAACTCTCCACCCCAAGTCAACAGAATTTACATTCTTCTCAGCACCACACTGCACTTATTCCAAAATTGGCCACATAGTTGGATGTAAAGCACTCCTCAGCAAATGTAAAAGAACAGAAATTATAACAAACTCCCTCTCAGACCACAGTGCAATCAAACTAGAGCTCAGGATTAAGAAACTCACTCAGAACCACTCAACTACATGGAAACAGAACAACCTGCTCCTGAATGACTACTGGGTACATAACAAAATGAAGGCAGAAATAAAGATGTTCTTTGAAACCAACGAGAACAAAGACACAACATACCAGAATCTCTGGAACACATTCAAAGCAGTGTGTAGAGGGAACTTTATAGCACTAAATGCCCATGAGAGAAAGCAGGAAGATTCAAAATTGACACCCTAACATCACAATTAAAAGAACTAGAGAAGCAAGAGCAAACACATTCAAAAGCTAGCAGAAGGCAAGAAATAACTAAGATCAGAGCAGAACTGAAGGAAATAGAGACACAAAAAACCCTTCAAAAAATCAATGAATCCAGAAGTTGTTTTTTTGAAAAGATCAACAAAATTGATAGACGGCTAGCAAGACTAATAAAGAAGAAAAGATAGAAGAATCAAATAGATGCAATAAAAAATGATAAAGGGGATATCACCACCGATCCCACAGAAATACAAACTACCATCAGAGAATACTACAAACACCTCTATGCAAATAAACTAGAAAATCTAGAAGAAATGGATAAGTTCCTTGACACATACACCCTCCCAAGACTAAACCAGGAAGAAGTTGAATTTCTGAATAGACCAATAACAGGCTCTGAAATTGAGGCAATAATTTATAGCTTACCAACCAAAAAAAGTCCAGGACCAGATG
Source organism: Pongo abelii (assembly GCF_028885655.2). Classification (NCBI taxonomy): domain Eukaryota; kingdom Metazoa; phylum Chordata; class Mammalia; order Primates; family Hominidae; genus Pongo; species Pongo abelii. The sequence continues at coordinate 87,420,481 of NC_071990.2, read as the reverse complement.
GATTCACAGCTGAATTCTACTAGAGGTACAAGGAGGAGCTGGTACCATTCCTTCTGAAACTATTCCAATCAATAGAAAAAGAGGGAATCCTCCCTAACTCATTTTATGAGGCCAGCATCATCCTGATACCAAAGCCTGGCAGAGAGAAACCAAAAAAGAGAATTCTAAACTGATATCCCTGATGAACATCGATGCAAAAATCCTCAATAAAATACTGGCAAACCGAATCCAGCAGCACATCAAAAAGCTTATCCACCATGATCAAGAGTGCTTCATCCCTGGGATGCAAGGCTGGTTCAACATATGCAAATCAATAAATGTAATCCAGCATATAAACAGAACCAATGACAAAAACCATATGATTATCTCAATAGATGCAGAAAAGGCCTTTGACAAAATTCAGCAGCCCTTCATGCTAAAAACTCTCAATAAATTAGGTATTGATGGGACATATCTCAAAATAATAAGAGCTATCTATGACAAATCCACAGCCAATATCATACTGAATGGGCAAAAACTGGAAGCATTCCCTTTGAGAACTGGCAGAAGACAGGGATGCCATCTCTCACCACTCCTATTTGACATAGTGTTGGAAGTTCTGGCCAGGGCAATCAGGCAGGAGAAGGGAATAAAGGGCATTCAATTAGGAAAAGAAGAAGTCAAATTGTCTCTGTTTGCAGATGACATGATTGTATATCTAGAAAACCCTATTGTCTCAGCCCAAAATCTTCTTAAGCTGATAAGCAACTTCAGCAAAGTCTCAGGATACAAAACCAATGTAGAAAAATCACAAGCATTCTTATACACCAATAACAAACAAACAGAGAGCCAAATCATGAGTGAACTCCCATTCACAATTGCTTCAAAGAGAATAAAATACCTAGGTATCCAACTTACAAGGGATGTGAAGGAACTCTTCAAGGAGAACTACAAACCACTGCTCAATGAAATAAAAGAGGATACAAACAAATGGAAGACCATTCCATGCTCATGGGTAGGAAGAATCAATATCGTGAAAATGGCCATACTGCCCAAGGTAATTTACAGATTCAATGCCATCCCCATCAAGCTACCAATAACTTTCTTCACAGAATTGGAAAAAACTACTTTAAAGTTCACATGGAACCAAAAAAGAGCCCGCATCACCAAGTCAATCCTAAGCCAAAAGAACAAAGCTGTAGGCATCATGCTACCTGACTTGAAACTATACTACAAGGTACAGTAACCAAAACAATATGGTACTGGTACCAAAACAGTGATATAGACCAGTGGAACAGAACAGAGCCCTCAGAAATAATGCTGCATATCTACCACCATCTGATCTTTGACAAACTTGACAAAAACAAGAAATGGGGAAACAATTCCTTATTTAATAAATGGTGCTGGGAAAACTGGCTAGCCATATGTAGAAAGCTGAAACTGGATCCCTTCCTTACACCTTATACAAAAATTAATTCAAGATGGATTAAAGACTTAAATGTTAGGCCTGAAACCACAAAAACCCTCAAAGAAAACCTAGGCAATACCATTCAGGACATAGGCATGGGCAAGGACTTCATGTCTAAAACACCAAAAGCAATGGCAACAAAAACCAAAATTGACAAATGGAATCTAATTAAACTAAAGAGCTTCTGCACAGCAAAAGAAACTACCATCAGAGTGAACAAGTAACCTACAGAATGGGAGAAAATTTTTGCAATCTATTCATCTGACAAAGGGCTAATATCCAGAATCTACAATGAACTCAAACAAATTTTACAAGAAAAAAACAACCCCATCAAAAAGTGGGCGAAGGATATGAACAGACACTTCTCAAAAGAAGATATTTATGCAGCCAACAGACACATGAAAAAATGCTCATCATCACTGGCCATCAGAGAAATGCAAATCCAAACCACAATGAGATACCATCTCACACCAGTTAGAATGGCAATCATTAAAAAGTCAGGAAACAACAAGTGCTGGAGAGGATGTGGAGAAATAGGAACACTTTTACACTGTTGGTGGGACGGTAAACTAGTTCAATGATTGTGGAAGTCAGTGTGGTGATTCCTCAAGGATCTAGAACTAGAAATACCATTTGACCCAGCCATCCCATTACTGGGTATATACTCACAGGATTACAAATCATGCTGCTATAAAGACACATGCACATGTATGTTTATTGTGGCACTATTTACAATAGCAAAGACTTGGAACCAAGTCAAATGTCCAACAATGATAGACTGGATTAAGAAAATGTGGCACATATACACCATGGAATACTATGCAGCCATAAAAAGTGATGAGTTCATGTCCTTTTTAGTGATGTGGATGAAGCTGGAAACCATCATTCTCAGCAAACTATCACAAGGACAAAAAACCAAACACCGCATGTTCTCACTCATAGGTGGGAATTGAACAATAAGAACACATGGAAACAGGAAGGGGAACATCACACACCGGGGCCTGTCATCGGGTGTGGGGAGGGGGGAGGGATAGCATTAAGAGATATAACTAATGTTAAAGGACAAGTTAGCATGGCACATGTATACATATGTAACAAACCTGCATGTTGTGCACATGTACCCTAAAACTTAAAGTATAATAATAATAAAATTAAAAAATAAATAAATGAATTAAAAACAAAACAAAACAAATCAAAACAAAACTACCAGATTCCTTGATAGCTTTAGGAAAATGCGTCTCGTTGAGAATAATAGGAGCTGATTGGCCTTTGAGAAGTGTAATTCAAAACTGAGCCATCAAATTTAAGAAGATAGTTCAGACCCAGGCAGAAACAACTTCAATTTATTTACAAAGGTTTTCATCATATATGGTATTTCTTCACAGAAAACACAAAAATTAACTATACAAGTATGCTTTTCTTCTTCTCTGTAATTATAGTGGACTTGATGTTTTCTTTTTATGGAGAAAAAATGTCATCTGTGTATTTTCTTTGTAATTTAGTTGGACTGTTTGCTAAATGTTAGCAATTGTAGCAAAATATGAATAATAAAAAAGAAAAATTTGTCAAAAAAAAGGACGAGTTAATGGGTGCAGCACACCAACATGGCACATGTATACATATGTGACTAACCTGCACATTGCATACATGTACCCTAAAACTTAAAGTATAATAAAAAAAAAAGAAAATGTAAAGGGGGGAAAAAAAGAAAGAAAATCTCAAGGAATCTAGAACCTATCTAGAATTAATAGATAGGTTCAGCAAGGCTGTATGATAGAGATCAATATGCAAAAATTAATAGCATTTCTATATTCTAGCAATGAAAATCTGGGCACTGATATTGAAAATACAATACCATTAACATTTGCTCCAAAAAACTAAGAAAGAAAATAAACAGGTATGTTTCTGTTATGGGAATCACTGGGCTAAAGTGTTATAGAGCATCCTGCTCTGGGGTGGTGGGGAGAGGGAGCAAGGCCCAGACTATTTCAGGCAGTTCCTTTCCTATCTCAAAATGTTGCATTCTCAGTGCATTCTACAGTTATTCTGAGAACCATGGGCAAGAAAAGGAAGGCTGGGTTAGCCAAGGCCATCTGAGGACTGTCCTGTAGCCTTCATAATTTTTGGTAAGAAATCTATTTGATGTTCAAATTGCTCTTTTTCTATAGTTAAGGTGTTGTTTTCCTCTGGTTACTTTCAATATTTTTTTTTGTCTTCAGTTTTCAGCAGTTTAATTATGATAGTTTTTGAAAGTGATTCATTTGAGTTTAACCTGTTGATATTTCCTCAGCTTCTTGAATTTGTAGGTCTGTATTTGTTGTCAAATTTTCGAAAATTTAGCAATTTTTTTTCCAATATTTTTGTAGTCCCCCCTCTTTCTTCTCTTGTTATGGGTCTCTAGAATCACAAATATTACATCTTTTGTTATACGCCCAAGGCTATCTTTGATGCCTAACACTATGTTCCTTTTTTTCAGTGTATTTTTTCTCTGTAGTTCGAATTGAGTAATTCTATTGTTCTAATTTCTAATTCATTAATATTCTTCTCTGTACTCTTCAAAGGGCATCTGCCATTGAGCCAATCTGCTGCATTCACTGCATTTTAAATTTTAGGTATTGTACTTTAAATGCTAAGATTTCCATTTGACTCTTCTTGGTGTCTTCTTTCTTTACTAAGACTTTCTGTATCCTTGTGTAAGCTTTCTATTTTTAAAAACATTGTTTCAATTGTGTTTATAATTGCTCTTTGAAGCACTTTTATCATGGCTACTATAAAGTCTTTGCAAGATAATTGTAACATCTCTTTATCACAATGTTGGCATCTATTGGTTGCCATTTTAAATTTAATTTGAAGTCTTCTTTGTTCCTGATATGATGACTGAGATTTTTTTTATTGAAACCTGTACTGTTGGGGAATTATGTTTTAAGAGTCTAGATCTTAATTAAACCTATTTTAGTTGTTTTATTTTATGGCTCTGACAGTGGAGCTGACATCAATCAGAAAGGTCAGTAGGCTTTGCAGAGCAATAGTGTTTAATCCCTCAGGGAAGATAGGAGAAGTTGCTCCCAAGAATTGACTGACCCCCACCTCAGGTCTGTAGAGGGAATGGGGTGATTGCCTTAGGTGGCAGGAGGTACAGAGTATAAAGAATGCCTGCTGCCTCTTGCCACCTTGAGGTACTGTAGACAAGAGGTAGCACTGCTGTTGGAACATGAACAAGCAATAGCCAACACATGGGTCCACACCCATGGCTCAATCTCAGGTTTAGTAGTGGACTTTTTATGGACCAAAGACCTGAACTCATTCTGTGTCCAGTGTGAGTGAAAGTTACACAAATCCTTATGCCAGGACCATTCTATCTGCTTGCTTTCCCATTATCCTACAAAAGAAGAAGCATGCTGGCCAATGAGAGCAATCTCTCAACAGACTTCCCCACTGGAACCTAATGTGGGCCCAAGTACAACACCACAGTCTCAAGTCCCAGAGCTCCTCAGGGCTTCTGCCTAACCCCATGTATAGGTTAGAGTCTTGGAAAAGAGAAAGAGTGATGGAGCCCAGGTGGTTGCCAGTCCAGGGTTATATACCCTTTCTGGGGAGCATAACTGATCAGTCCCAGGCACTAGAGGAGACTTAGAACATTTTGAAGAAGGCAGTCCAAAGAGTGGGGACCACCTGAGGTATTTGCCTACATCTATGGGCAGAACAGATCCTAGGTTTTAGTCCTTCTTCACTCCTGACAAGCTGTATGCCTTTGGATAAGTCATTTAAAATTTCTGGGTCTCCATTTCATCATCTGTAAGGTAAAGTGATTGACTCAATGATCAGTCATATAGTAAATTAATTTGAAAAATCTCAACCTTCTTGGTATGTAGTAATCAAATTGAGTCTCATTTGAATTAGTTAGTTTTGATCTTCAGCCCCTCACCCCTGGGCTGGGTGAAAGTGAGGGCAAGGTTGTCATGAGAACCTGTGGAATAAGCACTCCAGGTACTGGGTTCAGGAGATTCCTTCCCTCCACAGACAAGGCTGTACACAGACAGGGCTTACTTTGGGCATATTATGCCCAAAACCTTCTTGCTCAATTTTAAGGTCAAAGAGAAGACCCTGGACTTACTTGGAATTAACCTAAAGTAAGAGAATAAAATCTTTAGCCTTAAATTATAAAGCCCCTAGAGAGAGAATGAAATTTAAGTATTCTGGTTTCCATAGGAAACATCATCTCTATGGTGAGGCGGATAATTTGGACTGCATTAGTTTGCTGCCTTAAGTTCATATAACACACTTTATTTGGACTCCAGGTTCAGAAGCAACTTTCTGATTAGGATTTGGTCTCCTCTGCAGATCTGCCTTGAGGGCAGACTCTGTGACAGCATATTTCTCATTGTAATTTAACAAGTTGGCTTTCTGGTTCTATGCTTTGATCTCAGAGAACTTGGTTAATGTGTGGCAGCCCCTGAGGGACAGTATTACATTAGGAATGCTGACAGATTCCCCTTACAAACCTATTAACCTAAAGCTCCATCCACTATGCCTGAATCATAGTAAATTCATCAAGTTTACATATACCAACAAATGCAGTCTCTCAGAACCAGCTTGCCAGCCTGGTCCAGAAAGCTGTTACCTTCTCTGCATTGCTAGAGGATCCAGCTGTTCTATTTTGGTGCTAATTTATATACTGGCCAGCTACATTTTGATGCTACTAAACTTAGCCCCCAAATGTGTAACTCTCGAGTAAGATATTTCCAAGAAGGATGTAAAAAAGTAAATATCAAGAGAAACATCAAATGTTTCTAACCCTTACAACTTTGTGATCCTAGACTCACAAGCACTAACACTGGAGAGGAGCCATTGCAAAACTCAGGTGGCTGAGAATCTGGTCTTTTTCATGAGGAGAAAGCATGGCCTATGAGCTCTGGCCTATGAATCTTGAGATCTATCTTTGCCATTTAGCTAATGATGCCATCTTGGAAAAATCACTTATCTTCTAGGTCTCATTTTCCTCACTTGTAAAATAAAGAGATGAAGGAAGATGGTCTTATCAGGTATTTATACCAGTAAGTTTCTATTAATCTCCATTAAACTCATTAACAGAAGGAAGAAAAAAGGAAATGCACATGCTTGTATTTCTAGGGGATTATTATTATTGGCATTGATACAGTCTTGGACAAAAGGAGCAGTTGCATTGTGTCTTTAAATTTTGTTTTTCTATATGCTTCTGCTGTATGACTTCTTTTTCCCAGTTATGTGGATAAGCTTTAGACAGTCTGAGAGTCTCTTTATTTTGGATACTAAGTTTTGAGTGTATGTATACATGTTTTCTCTGAAGAGTGCTGGTAATTTTTATCCCCCCTTATCCACAGGGGATATGTTTCAAGACCCCCAGTGGATGCCTAAAACCACAGATAGTACTGAACCCTATATATATACCATATTTTTTCCTAGACATACATACTTATGATAAAGTTTAATTTACAAATTAAGCATAGTAAGAGATTAACAAGTAATAAAACAAGACAATTTAACAATATGCCAGCATCATTACCCTTGTGCTTTGGAGCCATTATTAAGTAAAATAAGAGTGACTTGAACACAAGCACTGTGATATCACAATAGTCAATCTGATAACTGAGATGGCTGTAAAGTGACTAATGGGTGGGTAGCATGTGCAGAGTGGACATGCTAGACAAAGAGATAATTCATGTCCTAGGCAGAATGAGGCAGAACAGCACAAGATTTTATCATGCTATTCAGAATAGCATGCAATTTAAAATTTATAAATTATTTATTTCTGGAATTTTCTATAAAATATTTTTGGACCATGGTTCACTATGGGTAAGTGAAATGAGACCATTGATAAGGGGGACTACTATAATTTATCAAAGGGACCTGCAGACTTCAAAAGGCTTAAAGCCACTGATCTCAGTTCATTTGTGCTGTAATAACAACATAACACAGACTGGGTAATTTATAAAAAACAGAAATTTATTTCTCACAGTTCTAAAGGCTGACAAGTTCAAGGTCAAGGCACTGGCATTCTGTGTCTGGTGAGAGCCTTCTTGCTGCATCCTCTCATGGTAGAAAGTGGAAGGATAAAAAGAGCCTAGTTAGTTCCCTCCAGCTCTTTCATGAGGGAGTAATCCCATCCATGAGGGTGGGGCCCTTATGGCCTAATCATCTTCTGAAGGCCCCACCTCTTAATACTTTTACATTAGAGATTAAGTTTCAACATAAATTTTGAAAAAGACACAAATATTCAAACCATAGCACCCTGCATATCCAAAGCTTATTAAAGGTATGATAGAAACTAATTCCCTGGATTGAATTGCATTAACTTGATGTTCCCATTAATTTTTAAATCTTTAGACACAAGTAATTCCAATTAGGAGGCAGCAGTTGTATGCCTAATTGAATCATCTTCCCATCTAGGCAAAGAAGAAAACAATTGTCATGATAAGTCTGATATAATTATATTATCATTAATAACTGTTAAGCCATTATTAAGCTAATTTTTCATTTCATTAAAAGTCTATATAAAGAAAGCCATCAAATACAAACAGTCATTTCATGTGAGTTTATAATATTTGTTTTTGAATAGTGAGAAATAAAAGTAACTTAATGAAAGAATTTTCTGTGCAAAAATATTACATTTCACAAAATAATTTCTAAGCAAATGAATTCAAATCAGCTGAGACATACAGAACAAAGGAACACAGATCTAAAGAAAAGAAATGATTACAAAATAATTAATTACCCAGTTATTCACTTCCCATAAGATATTTTGCTTCAGAGGATGAAAATCTCTATTATATGAAACAAACTTTAGCATAACAGATGACAAATTTTAAAACATCAATTTTATTTCAAGAGGCATGAACTGTATCTGTAGTTAATAAATGAAAATTGATTAGGGATAATTCTGGATCAATGTAAGATTGTAACGTGTTGAATCTGAGTTTCAGAGAAGCATTGTCCATCAAGCATGAATTAATGGAACATTAAATTAGAACAACTAACTTTGTAGTCCACTATTATTTTGGGGCCAAGCATAAGGCCCTAGGATTCAGATTATTGAACTTGCTATTCATATCATATTCATATAAAGGCAGGACATTTCTTTACAATAATTTTAGCCAAGCAACAGATCTTAACAGCACTAATTTCATCAATATAATAAAAAATGTCTAACATCTATTGTACTAATTGACAAAACATATTTTTAATCAGAGTTTTGAAAATTAGATAAAATACTTGAAGTAGCTGCCTCTGGTGTGTGGCCTTTTCAATATATGTTAGCTGACCACCCTTTGTTACCCAGTGTAATGCCTTCATGACCTAGCTGAATTTCTGCCCTGCCTTAACTCTGCTTCTCTGCTTATCTTTAAGAAACAGGAGGCCTGCCATCAGAAGATACCCCTCATGATTAAACCAGCTGAAGCTCATGGGGGAATCCAAGATGGCAGCTCATTTGACCTTTGAAGAGCTTCAAAATTAATTATGATCTAATTTCCATGTTAAATGACACTCTCAGCAGTGCCATGACAGTTAACAATCACCGTGACAATGATTGGAGGAAACCATAAAGGGACAAAAAGGAAGGTGGCACACCAGATCTGAGACGTTCTCCATTCATTCCAAGAAAAGATATGAATATTCCTCCCCTTGCTTTCAATGCCCAATTCTTTTTTTAAATATACCCTATATCTGTGGCTTCCAAGCTCTTACAAGTTGAATGGTTGATTTGTGTGCCACACTCCCACTTCTCAATTCTATGGTCATCAAATAAAAGCCTGTACTGCTTGACACTCACTTTCAGTTTTGCTTATCAGTGTTGTGGCAAAGAACAGAAAAGAACCCATCTTTTGGGTGAATAGATATGTCAGTAACATCCTCAGAGAATATGTCTAACTGGGGCAACTAAAAACGTCTATGATGCAAGTTAAAACCAACTGATAAACACATAAATCACATTGTCTAAACTGAATATTTAAAAGCAAATTACAAAAAAAATGGGGGATAGGAGGCAGAGCTAAATTGCAGCTTCCACTCAGACACACAGAGGAGTATGTGGAGGCCCACATCATGAACTTTTGCTCCAAGAACTATGGGAGAACATACCAGGAAAGCCAAAAGAACCCAGAGGCCCTTTGAAGGGAAGCAGCTTGCTGCTCAGTGAGACAGCCAAAAAACTGAGTGCCTGAAGTGTGAGAGGGGAAAACTTTGCCTCCAAGCACACATCCTGACTAGGGAACCTGAAGGCCCAGATCACGGGAGAAGGATCTGAGCTTATGTGGAGCTGAGACAACTTTAGAGAGCTGACCAAAATGTAGAGATACAGGAAGCAGCAGGAAGAGCCCTGTGAGCACTCTTCTGTCCTTAGGAAAGCCATTCCTAACTTTGTTTTGCAGGGGTCTGTGGGGAAGGCTGCCAGTGGAACCAGGGAAAGATCACAGGGAGAATGGAACTTACAGTTGAACTTGGTAACAATTTCCACCAAATGCTAAGTATCCTGGACAGAATCTGGAGGAGGAGCAAACAGAGAGTGCAGATATTGGCACAGAAGCCACAGCAGGTGGGGAGGCACAAACTGTGAAAGCCCTGCTTGCTTTTTCAGTGGCGAGGCTTGTAGCCTGAGACAAGTTCTCAACCCTGCTCATCTGCTGCCTGGAAATAAACTTGGTGCTGTTGCAGGGGAATGGTGGGAGTGAGACTGGCCTTTCAGGCTACCTGGGAGCTGGGTGAGGCCTGTCACTACTGGCTTTCCCCCACTTCCCTGGTGACCGGTATGATGCCTCTGATCTCAGTTCATTTGTGCTGTGATAACAAAATAACACAGACTGGATAATTTATAAAGAACAGAAATAAAGAACATAACTCCATCAGCCTGAGAATCACACCCCCATCTCCCACAGCAGCTGCAGCAAGCCTCACCCAAGGAGAATCTGAGCTCAGACATGCCTAACCCTGCCCCACCTGATAGTCTTTCTCTACCCACCTTGGCAGCTAAAGACAAAGGACATATCTCTTGGGAGTTCTACATTCCTGCTCACTCCTTGAGAAACCCAAATACTTATCCAGGCAACCCTAGGATAAGCTTGTATCCTCCCTATACTACCACAGCTGATGTTCTTTTGAAAGTGCCACCTACTGGCTAGAGGCCAACCAACAAAAAAACCAGTGCACTAAACAAAACTATGACCAAAGACCCTCACAGAATCCACTCCCCTGCTACCTCCATCAGAGCAGGTGCTGGTATTCATGGCTGAGAGACCTGAAGATGGATCATATCACAGGACTCTCTGAAGACACTCCCCAGTACCATCCTGGAGCCTGGTAACTCCACTGGGTGGCTAGACCCAGAACAGAAATATCAATCACTTCAGTCTGTCTCTCAGGAAGCCCCATACCTAGGGGAAGGTGAAGAGCACCACATCAAAGGAGCACCCTATGGGATAAAATAATCTGAACAACAGCCCTTGAGCCCCAAGTCTTCCCTCTGACATAGTCTACCCAAATGAGAAGAAACCAGAAAAATAATTTTGGTAATATAGAGGTGAAGCCAGCTGGGCTTCTGGGTCGGGTGGAGACTTGGAGAACTTTTCTGTCTAGCTAAAGGATTGTAAACACACCAATCAGTGCTCTGTGTCTAGCTAAAAGTTTATAAACACACCAATCAGCGCTCTGTAAAAATGCACAAATCAGCACTCTGTGTCTAGCTAAAGATTTGTTAATGCACCAATCAGCACTCTGTAAAATGGACCAATCAGTGCTCTGTAAAATGGATGAATCAGCAGGATGTGGGTGGGGCCTAATAAGGGAATAAAAGCTGGCCACCTGAGCCAGCAGCAGCAACCCTCTTGGGTCCCCTTCCATGCTGTGGAAGCTTTGTTCTTTTGCTCTTCACAATAAATCTTGCTGCTGCTCACTCTTCGGGTCCACACTACCTTTATGAGCTGTAACACTCACTGTGAAGGTCTGCAGCTTCAATCCTGAAGTCAGCGAGATCACAAACCCACTGGGAGGAATGAACAACTCTGGACGTGCCACCTTTAAGAGCTGTAACACTCACTGCAAAGGTGTGTGGCTTCACTCCTGAAGTCAGTGAGACCACGAACCCACTAGGAGGAAGAAACTCTGGAGACATCTGAACATTTGAAGGAATGAACTCTGGATACACCATCTTTAAGAACTGTAATACTCACCCTGAGGTTCTGAGGCTTCATTCTTTGTCAGCGAGTCCAAGAACCCACCAGAAGGAACCAATTCCGGACACATTTTGGCAACCCAGATGGGACAATCACCAAGTGGTGAGTAGCATCGGACTCCTTTTGCTTACTATTCTGTCCTATTTTTCCTTAGAATTTGGGGGCTAAATATCAGGAACCTGTTGGCCAGTGTAAAGTGACTAGTGCGGCCATTGGGTGTCAGGCTTTCTGGTAAAGGGCTCTCTAACAAACCCCGACTTTACAGAGTTAGGAGTGTTGGTTTGCCTGGAACCAGCTTCCACTTTTCCTGTACTTCTGGGCTGAACCAAGGGTTGAAAGAGAGGAAAGCCATTCAGCTCTGTGGTCCCGACAACAAGTTGGTTGATCCTGTGGCCATGAGCGGAACTCTCAAAACCAGGTTGCCCAAGTGAGACTCACCCATCTATCCTATCTATCCTGACCCTTGCCTCCTGGGTTCTAATGCCTGTCAGACAAACTTCCTCTCGCCTCTCTTCTCCGAGGCTAGTCCTGCTTCTAAAAACCACTCCCTGTCTCTGGTGCTTTTCTAGTTTCTCCTGTAAGAATGATTTCTAGTATAAACTTCAGGACTCTGTTTAGGCACCTGGGCTCACCAATCAGAAAGACATAATTTTTGCCTAAAGCCCCACTGGGGCAGGGGACTATCTGGAATTTTAGGATCCCTCCTCGGACAAGCTGGCCTAACAAAAGCTATTCCTGAAACTAGGATACGGAGAGCCTCAGAAATGATATTCTCCACATAAGTGAGGACAAAATGCATCATTCTTTCAACTCTGGAGATCCCTTCCCTCCCTCAGAGTATGGCCCTCCACTTCATTTTTGGGGCATAACATCTTTATAGGACAGTGGCAAAGTCCCAATACTAACAGGTCAATGCTTAGGACTCTAACAGGTTTTCGAGGATGTGTCAATAAGGGCTACTAATCTGACATTCCTCAGTCCTCCTTGTGGCCTAGGAGCAAAACTAGTTTTTCTGCTGCTGCATCGATGAGCACAACTATTCCGATCATTAGGGCCCAGGGACCATTGTGGGTTCTTGGGCAAGAGGTTTTTCTGCTGCTGCATCAGTGAGCACAACTATTCTGATCAGCAGGGTCCAGGGACCATTGCAGGTTCTTGGGCAGGGGGAGAAACAAACAAACCAAAACTGTGGGCAGTTTTATCTTTCAGATAGGAAACACTCAGGCATCAACAGACTCACCCTTGAAATGCATCCTAAGTCATTGGGACCAATTTGACCTGCAAACCCTGAAAAAGAGGCAGTTCATTTTTTTCTGCACTATGGCTTGGTCCCAATATTCTCTCTCTGATGGGGAAAAATGGCCACCTGAGGGAAGTATAAATTACAATGCTATCCTGCAGCATCACCTTTTCTGTAAGGGGAAGCAGGTTATTTAATACTCTAATCAAGGAGACCCAGAGGGCAAATACTTATCTAGTAGAATGGGAGCCAGGGGTGGAAACAGCCTTCAAAACCTTAAAGCAGGCCCTAGTACAGGCTCCAGCTTTAAGCCTCCCCACAGGACAAAACTTCTCTTTATACATCACAGAGAGCAGGGATAGCTCTTGGAGTCCTTACCCAGACTCTTGGGACAACCCCACAACCAGTGGCATACCTAAGTAAGGAAAATGATGTAGTAGCAAAAGGCTGGCCTCACTGTTTAAGGGTAGTTTTGGTCGTGGCCTTCTTAGTGTCAGAGGCTATCAAAATAATACAAGGAAAGGATCTCACTGTCTGGACTACACATAGTGTCCCTGGGCTCCAGGTTCCCTATATGTAAACTGGTGATAATAGCAAAATTAATGCTCACTCTGCTAACTTTAGAGCATAGTGGCAAAAATTATATCAGATAATTTATGTGTAAGCTCAAGGCAGATATTAGATATTCTATAACATCAGGTCTAGTATTTAGAACTGACATACCCCTAGGTCACAGAAAATGGAGATAAGAACCCCAAATTTTGCCCTTTCGAGACAAACTTGCCACTTACTATTATGTAAAGTAGAGAAAGCACCAGAAAAGAGTCACTAACAGTAATTCAGGGTCACATTAACTTCAAATTGCCTCAGAATCTTATTTTGATATTCTTTTCCTGAAAAAATTATTGCTTCCCCTCAGCTGGCCTTGTGTTAATGTGCAGGCTACCTGGTGCAGGGAAACAAACACAGGCTCTGGGTTCTGAGGTCTAAACCTCAGATTGAATCCAGGCTGTCACTCTCGGCCTGCATGATGTTAGATAATCCATGGTACCTTTCTGATCTTAGCTTACTGTTCTATAGAATGTATATTATAAAGCATTTCTTAATTTTTGTTTTGAAGATGAAATAAAATGTGTTTAAAGTATATGTATGTGTGTGTGTGTGTGTGCGTATGTATGTGGCTCAATAACTGGCACAAATAAGAATTCTATGTCAATATTAACTCAATTTTATCTTTATAAAAATTAGTAAGCAAAGAGATTAAGACCAATTAGCTTTATTTATTTGTTTCTTTTTATTAGGGCTGGAAAAATTGAGTAGGAAAGCACATGCTTTCTACCAGGGATAGGAGACAATCTCAAGCTTCCCTGTCTTTGCACACAATGCTGCTGACATGTTCCCATTGCCTGGAACCCACCCCATCCTACTCTACCTGGCAAACTCCAAATTCCTCTGCAATACCCCAGTGTTGTTCTCATCTAGGAAGTCTTCCTTTATAGCAGCACAAAGAATAAAACTAAACTAAAACTATGAGAATAAATGAGATCCTCCAGAGAGAGAGGGAGGAACAGGCAAAGACAGAAATCTATAGCAGCAACATCTGAGAAAAGAACAGAGGAAAAACATTTTCCACAAAAGCCTGGGGAAAAAACAATACTGTTGGTAGTAAGCAGACCAGAAAGGGTTTCAGATAGGATGAAGTGATTAACAATGTCAATGGCACTGGACAGGAGGGTAGAGCCAGGAAGTCAAAAGACATCCAAAGGCAAGGTGAAGTGTCAAATGACATTGGAGAAGCTACCGGGATTTATTTTTATGGCACATTTTTCATATGCAGACCCCCAGATTCTGGCTGGGGTCCTTTCACAGAATCTGTGACCTGGGGAGAGAACAGGAGTTGAGGCAAGCACAGCAAGAAAGGCAGGAACGTTCTTTTAAACACACTATTTATAAAGCCAAGGTCTAAACACAATGTAAATGGATGGTGTTTTAAATCTTAAGTTCTATTGATTCTTCCTTTGGTACATAATGACTGCTGCTCCCATAAAGGAGAGAACTTGCTGAATTTGTGTACATTCAGCCTGTTTCCTTAAAACCTACATAAATGCAGTGAGGCCAGGGAGGTGTTAAAAATCCATTTATAAACAGGGCACTCATTGTTTTACTAATTCTATGGTGCAGAACTAAGTGTAAACACATCATTGCCTTTGGCAATAGAGTGGCTGCCTTACCCTCAGTTTTAGCTGCATGGAGACTGAGAGGTGGACAGCATGCATTCCCAGGTGGCAGTCAGGTGAACGGTCCATATCTGCAGGTTATTAACCAGGTTTCCTTTCCCTTTTTCTTTTAAAGCAAATGGTCTTGACTTTTCTAAAACTTCATAGAACTGCTGAGCTGGCTAAGGTCAAGGTGGAATGTGAGAAAAAAGTTAACAGACCTGGAGATGGGTGATTACAGTGGCTGGCACAGAGTTAGGACTCAGCTGTTTTTGGAATAAGTGAATGAACAAATGAAAGAGTACTAATGCACAGTGCCCAGAACTTTGTATGCATGCAGTATATTGTAGCTTCATTATTGCTTTAGTTACTTGCCGATCATTTTTTTCTCTTCTGTTTTCCTTCAATAATGTTAGGTTCTCTTGGTGATTTTAATAATCTCTTCCTCCACCAAGAACCTTTTAAATTAAAGAATGTTCCAAAACCAGTATTTTCCTCTATAAGAAGGATGAAATATGACTTTAAATAGACAACTTTCTTTCTTCTTTCTTTCTTTCTTTCTCTCACTCTCTCTCTCTTGCTCTTTCTCTCTTTCTTCTTTCTTTCTTTCTTTCTTCTTGTTGATCATGGTGATAGAGACAATGGTAGTGAAGCTGCAATGCCAAAGGCAGAAAGAACATAGCACAAAGTGGAAGGAAAAAAGAAAGCAGTTGAAGATCATGGCAAGACAAATTTAAAACAACTGCAAATGCAGAAAGGACTTACCAATCTAAATCTTTGGTCATATAAAAAGGCAATAAGAAAACAGGGTAAGAAAATTTCTTCATGTCATATTGGACAAAATTGCATAGCAGGGAAGTAAGTAGAAGTCTAGTCTTACTATTCAGGGTTAACACGGGAGAGGAATAAGAAATACTGGTAGGGAGTGGGGATCTGTGAGGGCACAGGACCAGCAATATTGTCCCCAGCTCTTGTTTGGATTCCAGTTCTGCTGGACATTCTAGTCCGTCCTGACACCAATGGCCAGTGCTCCTGGGACCATGTTGTCTTAATATTGAGCTACATGTGTCACCATCAGCTGGAGGTTCTAACTATTCTGTTCCAACACTCAGACCAGATCCTTGGAGACTACCACTGGCCTGGAACCAAGCCAGTGCTCACTGCTTCTGGACTCAGCTCAGTCCAGAACCCCTGGGTTCTTCCTAACCCCAGTTTTCCTATTCTCAGCTCCCTTCCATGCCCTCACTAGCCCCTTTGCTATGCTTTTGGTGTACCTATTGTTCATGTCTAGGGGGTTATGAGAATCTAGAAACTGAGTGTATCTTGAGATAATACACAATTCTGTTATGGAACAACAGTTTTACTTGATCTTTATTTGGGCGACTTAAGAAGTGATTGTCTGTGAATAGTAACCATGAGGAAATCTTCTGAAAACAGAAAAAACATTGCAAAGCAGAAAAAAATACCTGTTGTTAGGATCTGATGAAGAGTTTCTGGCTAATATCCAGTTTGGAAAATGTCATTATGCTCTGGGAAATGTAAGAGGGCTGAACGTTTGTGTGTTCAGCAGCATTCTAACAATGGAACTACATTCAGCACAACTTCAACCTGCTGCCTTTGTAACAGCAATATTTGTACCTCAGAACCAGTAAAGAGAAATGAATGTCACTTTATAAAACCCTTTGTGGCCTGGTTTGGTGGCTTGTGTTTGTAATCCCAGCGCTTTGGGAGGCCAAGGCAGGCAAGTAGCTTGAGCCTGGGAGTTTGAGACCAGCCTGGACAACATGGTGAAACCCTGTCTCCATCAAAAAAAAATAAAAATAAAAATAAAAAAAAAGAAAGAAAGAAAGAAAGAAAGAAAAAATAGCCATGCATGGTGGTGTGTACCTGTATACCTGTAGTCCTAGCTACTTGGGAGGCCAAGGTGGGCGCATCACTTGAGCCCAGCAGGTCAAGGTTGCAGTGAGCTGGGAAAAAGAATAGTGGGTGAAAAGTAGGTCTTTTCAATTCTGCACTTATTCTAGGGGGTTATGAATCCCCTAGAATATTACAAAGCCTCTATCAAGCCTGGCACTATATTACAAAGACCAAAAAGGCATAGTCCCTGACATGTAGGGCCCATAATCTGGAAGATGAAATGTACAAACAAAATAATTTGAGGTTCGTGTTTCTAGACTTAGTCTCCTCTATGATTTTTTGCCAAGATTATCACCTGGAGTTGTACCAACTTATTCTTGGTCCTGATTTCTACAAGAACACAAATAAGTGAACACTTAGCTTTGCTTAAGGGGTACAGGAAGAGGGGAGGATCAGGGACAATTATAGAGGCAAGTAGCGTTAAGCTTTTCCTTGAAGGATAAATTGTAGTTTATCATATTGCATACTCCATGAAAATAGGCATCTATTTTGCTCACCTTTGTGTAACAAAACATTATCTGGCACACAGAAAAAGAGGAATAGCATTCCTAGCAGAAGAAACACCCATTAACAGAGGCAAGAGAAGTGAGCTGCTAATGTATATTAGTTGAGGTAATGCTGTTATAACAGAAAAGTTTCAAAGATTCAGTGCTGAAAACACAATACAAGTTTATTTCTCACTCATGTAAATGCCCAGTGTGGATGTTCTTTGTTGGCTGGTGGCTTTCTTCCACATGGCAATTTAGTGTCCTGTCTTCCTCACATCTTGTGGTTGTACCATCACCTAGGGCCTCAGAGGGTTCGCATGCAGCTAATGAGTGAGAAAAACAAGATGGAGAAAGAAAACCCCCTCATCTGGCATAATGACTTAATTTCCTTGAACATAAATGACACACAGCACTAGTCCAGGGGTGAGGACTAGTCTAGAAACAAGGGAAACTGGGAAATATAATCCTTGTTTGGGCAGCCACTTATCAGAAACCACTTTGTACTGTGAAAGCAGTGAACAGATTGTTGGTGGACAGTTAGCTTTCTCTGCAACAAGAAAGAATGAGTTTAATGAGGCAGGAAAAGGGGATATGGGGCAAAAGGGTACGAGGTAAGAGGAGGAAGGTAAGCAGCCCGAGGCCAGATTGTGTTCATACACAGGCACTTCTTCACATGGCAAGATTCCAGAGGCAATGTGGAATTCTTCTCTACAGAAAGAACTTTATCTGTAGGAAGCTTAAGGTGCAGAGAAAAAAAGCAAAAGAGACTTTTCATGTGACTTTTAAAATGAAGATCCAATGCTTGAAAGCTCCTAATGTTTCCATATTCCCACAGCATGTTTCTATTTCTCTCCAAAACCTCTTCGCATGGTGGAGACTTCAGGTGCATCTCTCAGATTGAAACATGTCTCCTTCTGCTTTAGCAGGCACCCAACCTAGTTGAAATCATTCTGGTCTAAAATTTTCCCTTTTAGTTTAACAGAAAGTCAAAATCTATGTTTATTGTTGCCAAGTATACTAGTAAAGTCCCCCAGCTACACAGTTTTTTCAGTAGAGGGAAATTAGATGGGGCTAAAACACTTCAGGTGACACAAATAAATATTTGCCATCTCTGAGGTTGTGTTCTGTAAAGAATTTTAACCACCCAAGGCTGGTGATGTTTCAGGATGTATATTTAACACAGTTTGTTTAAGGACTGCATTTTAGAAATATATTCAAATGCTAACTTGGCACAACCTCCTAAAACATTCAAGATTTTTTGAAAAAGCACCTCATGCTGTTTTTCTCCAGACAATACTTTAAGAACTTAACCTTTTTATCAAACTGTAATACATTGTCAAATGACTCAGGGCTTGGTTCTATGATAGACTGTTATTTAAAAATATCTAAATCTAGAAAATGTTTCTTGGTTTAGCAGTTACTAATTTGCATCCACTCTGGCCTTCAAAAGTCATCCCTCCACCTTCCCAGCACACATGTTCTGACTGGGAAGATCCTGGTTCATGGAGACATGGTGAGAAAGCACCCAGGTAGGGGGAGCATGGACTCTGGAGTGGAGACATCTCGTCATCTTTCTCCTGGCTTACACTCATTTCTTTCATTGCACTTCCACAGATCTTCCTGCTTGTCTAGTCCATGTGTATAGAAGTGATCACTGAAGCCCAAGGATAAAAGTGAATATTAAAGATAGAAAGTATCTCTAGAAGGAAAAGCCTTAGATAGATCCTAGGGGGATACTTATATTAAGGGGCAGAAGAAACAAAAGGGCCTGTGAAAGAGATAAGGAAGATGCTTTTAGAGTTTACCAGTGACACAATGGAGGTTGGAAGTCAGGTTGCAAAGTGGGGGCAGTTAGAGAAGAGAAGACAGAAATGCAAGTATTGAAGAGAAGTTTGAAGAGAAAAAAAGGCAAAAAAAGGAGAGGAGAAAGGGAAGGATGCAAGAGTAGCTCAAGTAGCAGTGTTAAGAAAACATTTAAAGATACAGGGGACTCGAATGTTTGTGTATGTGTGAAAAATAGATTGCAAATGCAATATAACAACAAAGAAAAGAGATTACTGATGACATGATGTCCTTGAGGAGGAAGGAGTGCACAAGTGTATACAGAGGTGAGGACTAGTCATGTTTCTCTGTCTAGAAACAAAGGCAACTGGGAAATGTAATCCTTGGTTGGGCAGCCACTTCTCAGGAATCACCCTGTACTGGAGAAGCCGTGAACGGATTGCTGGTGGACAGATAGCCCTCTTTGCCACAAGAAATAATGAGTTTAACAAAGAGGAAGGGTGCTTCTTACAGGTCCCCAGATCAACATACTTTTATCAAAGTCATTTTGCACACTGACTCCAATAACTCTGTGTATAAAGTTCTGGGAACACAGTCTGCATCTCCTGTCCTTGGCTTTATTTGTGTAGACATCTATCTCCTCAGTTCCCTCTGCCCTCTTCCTCAGGTCTATGGATCAAATATGTGTGAATCTCAACTCTACACTGTCTGACTCAAACAGGAGCAACTGCTCTCAAAAACCTGGTGATGATTGTTTCAAATGTTTGCCATTCTCCCTTACCCTCCTCCCTTTTGGCAGGTGTTCTTACTAGCAGCTGAGACCCAGGCTTTTTGGTGAGAGCTCATCATATCCATCTTCTCTCTTCTCCTTCTCTTTCTCTCTTGTCCCAGAGAGAAAAGGATTCCTACTCCAGGGTGTTGATTGCATCTCCTGTTTCCTCCTCTAGGACATCGTGTTATCAGTAATCTCTTTTTATTGTTATTTTGCATTTGCCATCTATTTTTCACACTACACAAATATTCGAGTTCCCTGTATCTTTAAATGTTTTCTTAACACTACTACTTGAGCTACTCTTGTGTCTTTCCCTTTCTCCTCTCCCTTTTTCCCCTTCTTTTCTCTTCAAAATTCTCTTCAATACTTGCTTTTCTCTCTTCTCTTCTCTAATGGCCCCCACTTTTCAATCTGACTTCCAACCTCCATTGTGTCACTGGTTCTCTTCCTAAGCTTTAAAAGGCATCTTCCTTATCTCGTTCACAGGCTCTTTTGTTTCTGCTGCCCCTTAATATTATTATCCCCCTAGGATCTGTCCAAGGTTTTTCCTTCTAGAGTTACTTTCTATCTTTAATACTCACTTTTATTCTTGGGCTTCAATGATCACTTCTATGCACATGGACTAGGCAAGCTGAAAGATTTACTCTTTCCATGATCCATCTAGCTACATTGTGATAAAACTGCTACAACTTGAAAACCTATAACTTACAATGCAATTGAGCAATATTTCCATGGGAGGCATAATGCAATTGAAGAAATACTTGTGTAAAAGCCAAGAGAAAGGGTTAGTGTTCTGACTCTGTTTCTGAATCTTGGTTTTATCATGTTAAGATAGAAAGATTGAACACAGCCAATAC
This sequence comes from Pongo abelii, assembly GCF_028885655.2. Taxonomy (NCBI): domain Eukaryota; kingdom Metazoa; phylum Chordata; class Mammalia; order Primates; family Hominidae; genus Pongo; species Pongo abelii. The sequence continues at coordinate 87,399,560 of NC_071990.2, read as the reverse complement.
CTAAAGTTTCCTTCAACTCACAAATCAAAGTTGATAATTTGTGTAAAGTACTTTAAGGAATTTTTCTAAAAAGATGATTTTAAGATTCTTCTATAACATTCCTGCATACAAGATATTTGTATTAGTCAATTTTTCATTGCTATAAAGGAATACCTTAGACTGGGTAATTTATAAAGAAAAGGGGTTTAATTGGCTCATGGTTCTGCAGGCTGTACAAGCATGGCACCATCTGCTCAGCTTCTAGTGAGTGTTCAGGAAGATTTTACTCATGGTGGAAGTTGAAGGAGGAACAGATGTGTCACCTGGTGAGACAGGGAGCAAGAGAGAGAGCAGAGAGGTCACAGACTCTTGAGCAACCAGATATTGTGTGCACTCATTACTGTGGGAAAGGCACCAAGCCATTCATGAGGAATCTACCCCCATGATCTAAACACTTACTTGGCCTCACCTCAAACCTTGGGGATCACAGTTCAACATGAGATTTGGAGGCAAAAATATCAAAAGTATATTAATATTTAAGGAAATTAACTTATTTTCTCGTTAAGATGGGGTCTTGCTGTGTCACCAAGGCTGGAGTGCAGTGGTATGATCATGGTTCACTGCAGCCTCTGCCTCACTGGCTCAGGTGATCTTCCTGCCTTAGCCTTCTGAGTAGCTGGGACTACAGGTGTGTGCCACCATGTCTGACTAATTTTTTATATTTTATAGAGTCTGGGTTTCTGTATTTTGCTCAGACTGTTCTTAACTCCTGGTCTCAAGTGATCATCCCACCTTGGCACCCCAGAGTTCTGGGATTACAGGCATGAGCCATTGCGCCCAGCCAAAATTAACTTCTTATTAATATTTGTTATTAATTTGGGGAGGGAAAGAGAGGATAACTTTCAATTTACAGTTAGAAAAGAGTTGATCTGCAACTTATTTAGAACTGAGACATAAGAGCTGGGGCTACCATAATAAAAATTAAAGTTATTGTTTTAAAAAATCAATCCCTACATCTCAAATACTTAGGTATGGAAAATGTTCATAAGTTTGGTTAAATTCACTTCTTCAGGGGGAAATTGTTACATTTCATTTCTCATAGGTAATTAAAAAGTATACTTTTTGTTAGATGCTAAAATCTTCAATCAAAAATACTGCAAAATCTGACAATTTCAGTGTTAAAAAATAAACTCCTTTTCCTTTTTAATAGGGTATGTCAGTAGAAGTTTAAAATGTGTGGCTGACACAAGACCATTTCCCGTGTCACCTTCATTCTTGCCCATAGCAGAGTTGTAAGCAGGATTTCAGATGTAACACTTTGTCTCTGCTCACATCATCCCTGACTAATGTTAAAGGTTAGCACTCAAAACCTCTGTGCTTCCTCCTGTTCCAAGACAATGTGAGGTCAGCTTTCTAATGGTTCGCAAGATCTACTAGAACCCAGCTATATTAAAAGGTGAGTTTAAAAAGAAGAACAAAAAACTATTCTAACATGTTAAGTAATTTGATTAAAAAAGAAAACTTCACATACGGTATTTACTTAGTCACACATTTTAAACAAAAAGTTGTCTTTTAAGTTATATTCTGCAATGTAAGAAGCTAGATTTACATAAATCCTGCCATTCAGTGAATTTAAATATTTAAAAAATTCCCTTTCTTGAATTTTGCAATCAGCCTTTTATTATTGGAAAGGCACTAATGGATAATTCAAAATAGTATGTCATAAAAATTAAGATTATTTTTAGATCTCTCCACTGACATACATTTCTTATGTAGGAGAGACCTTCTCAGCCCAGCTTGAAACCTCTTTCCTTGAGTTCTGCCACATGGGCTTTCCCTTTCCTATATGCCTCTCTTCTCCCCAGCCCATCACTTTTAGGAAACTCCTTCCACCCTCATTGTCAATTCATAGCAGACCCCTTGGTAGGTCTAGAGAGGAGTTGTAGTGACTAGAATAATGGTGAAATAAAAATTCATTATACCTTTCCTCCTTCACTCACCATTTATGTGTCTGATCCATCGTTCTTCACTCATCATTCACAGGAAGATCCCTGCTCCAGATCCCTGCCTTTCTCAAGTGCTCTGACTCTTCATCTCAGTCTCAGTGATGGCATGTCCAGGAGGACAATGAATGATCTTCCACAATGTAGTCTATTCTTTCTCTTGATTATTAATCTACTTCATTAGGTTTAGTTCTGGTTATTGTCTACAGAGTCCCACAATGAGCCACATTTTGATTTCATCTTTTTTTTTTTTACAGTCTATTCAATTTGGCAGTTTGTTTCTATCATAAAATTGAATATGGATATATCTAATATGGGAAATGGTTTCAATCAGAGAATGAAGATGCATAGCAAAGGTCAAAATCTTGACCAGTTTTATTAATTGACTCAGTGCTAAGAAAAAAGAGCATTGGACATAAGTAATTCAAAGCCTCAACCTGCAAAATGACTCTAATAAAAATCCATAGCGAAGTGTTTGAATTTCAGAGGGGCATTTCAGCTGGGCTGAAAACTGCATGAGACAAATAGAGTCTTCGGTATTAAAATTAAGATATTGAGTAGTAGAGGTGCCACTTGTCAGTAAATTGTAAAGCAAATTTTGCAGAGATAAGCCAAAATACCCCCACTTTATCAGGACTTGACCATTTATGGAAAAGTCCTGATGCAGAAAAATTAGCGTGAAGTTTAGCAAGTATAATAATATGCACTTATTTCATAGTCCAGAACACTTGTCAGATAAAAGAAATTGTTTCCAGTGAAATAAATTAGATTTATGTGCAGGGAGCCTTAGCATCACCTAGTAGTAGGTAGATTGTATTTTCTATTATTTAACAGGAAGGAGAAAGATAGGTCAAAGGTGAAAGAAAGAAATTGCTAATTGCTAGAATTGCATGAAATCAGCCCTGGGGCTACTGGGAAAATGTAAGTGAACTATAAAACACAAAGGTAGACCTCATGTCCCAAAGACAATGAGTCAAAACTAGAAAAAATTGCAAAAGACTCTAATTTTACTTTATGGTCTCCTTAGCTGCTGATGTTTCAAACGTTCCACGGTCTCTCCTCAGTTCAACTCTGGCTCTCACGTGACCACCAGGACATAACCATTTGGTTGACTTCCTCAAACTTAGAATATCTTCACCTTAGCTTGACTATATGATGGGGTCTAATCACAAAATTCTGCTATCAGATTGGGTAAGAATGTACAGTGCTCATTAAATGCCTTGCTCAGTAATTTTTGTTTGTTTTTGTTTTCCTGTCAAGAAAAAAAGCAGGCCAAAGACTTAGAGGCAGTGTATTAGTCCATTCTCACACTGCTACAAAGAACTATCTGAGACTGGGTAATTTATGAAGAAAAGAGGTTTAATTGATTCACAGTCCCTCAGGCTGCACAGGAAGCATGGCTGTGAAGCCTCAGGAAACTTACAATCATGGCAGAAGGGCGAAGGGGAAATAAGCACATATTCACATGGCAGAGCAGGAGAGAGAGATAGCAAAGGGGGAAGTGCCACACACTTTTAAACAACCGGATCTCATGAGAACTCATTCACTATCATGAGAACAGCAAGGAGGAAGACTACTCCCATGATCCAATCACCTCCCACCAGGCCCCTCCCCCCACACATGGGGATTACAAATTGACATGAGATTTGTGTGGATACAGAGCCAAACCATATCAGGCAGAGTCAATCTTTCTTTTCCTGTGTGAGGCAGCATCCCGTTGCCTATTTCTTGTGGTAGAGCAAGCGGTCCTCCTTAAGTCAGACAATAGCTGACTCCAAATGTGTATTAAGTTTAAGGATTCTTAAAATACAGTTCATGGATTTAGAAGGTGATTCACCAGTATTTTTATTATTAATAGGACACTACTTGTGAAATGTATACATTGGAGTATAAACTCAATAACACATTACTTTTTATTTTTGTTTTTATTTGCTTTTAGAAAGTATTTTGTGGGGAGTGGCCAAGATGGCCAACTAGAAGCAGCTTAGATATGTGGCTCTCAGGGAGAGGGACAGAAGGGCAAGTAAATTCAGCACCTTCAACAGAAACATCCAGGTACTGGCACTGGGACTAATCAAGGAAACAACTCAACCCATGGAGAACCAAGAAAAGCAAGGCAGGGCGATGGCCCAGCTGGGAGTGACACAGAGCCAAGGGAACCTCCCCAACTTGGGCAAGCAGTGAGTGAATGTGTGACCCTGGGAAACCACGCTTCTCCCACAGATCTTTGCAACCTTCAGGTCAGAAGATCCCCTTGTGAACCCATTCCACTAGAGTCTTCAGTCTGACACACAGAGCTACGTGGCGTGTTAGCAGAGTAGCCTCTCAGGCACACACAGAGACCTGGGAGCTTTAGATACTCTGACTTTCTGGGCATCTAGGCAAAAGTAACTGCAACTCCAGCAAAGCGGGAAGTTAGACCCCCATACTTACCCCTAGGAAGGAGGCTAAATCCAGGGAACTGAGCAGCAATGGTCTGCAGGCCCCATTTCCATGATGCCTCACAGGATAAGACCCACTGGCTTGGCATTCCAGCCAGTCACTTGTAGTAGTGTTGTGCCTCCCTGGGATGGAGTTCCTGGGCAGGAGGGATGGGCCACCATCTTTGCTGTTTGGGCAACTTACCTGTTCCAGCTTGCAGGCTTTGGAGTGTTTAACCAGGGGTGGAAGGGATCTCCTAGCACAATACAGCTGCTCCACCAAAACGTGGCCAGGCTGCTTCTTTAAGCAGGTTCTCAATGTGTTCCTTCTCACTGGGAGAGACCTTTCAACGAAGGCCTCCAGCCACCCCTGCTGGAGGCATTCTCTGGCCAACAGAGATTTATAAAGTCCAGGGGACAGAGCTCCCAGAGGGAGGAGTGGGCTGCCAGCTTGGCTGTTTGGGTAACTTAGCTGTTCCTGCTTGAGGGCTTTGGAGAGCCCAAACCTATGGAGGCAGAAGCAATATCCCAGCACAGCACACTCTACTAAAGCATAACCAGACTACTTCTTTAACCAGGTCTCTGATTCCATTTCTCCTCAATGGGTATGGCCTCCCATCTGAGGCCTCCAGCCACCCCTGCTGGTGTTCTCTGGCCAACAGAGATTTGAAAAGTCCTGGAGACAGAGCTCCCAGAGGGAGGGGTGAGCCACTATCTTGGCTGTTTGGGCGACTTAGCTGTTCCAGCCTCCAGGCTCTGGAGAGCTCAAGCTAACTGGGGGTGGAAGCAGTACCCCAGCACAGCACAGCTGCTCTATGAAAGCATGTCACACTTTTCTTTAAGCAGGTTCCTGAACCCGTTCCTCTTCACTGGGTAGAACCTTCCAACCAGGACCTCCAGCCACCCCTGCTGGAGGCATTCTCTGGCCAACAGAAATTTGGAAACTCGCTGGGACGGAAATTCCAGAGGGAGGGGCAGACCACCATCTTTGCTGTTTGGGCATCTTAACAATTCCCGCCTTTGGGCTGTGAAGAGTGCAAGCCAACAGAGGGTGGAAGTGGTACTCTAGAACAGCACAGCAGCCCCATGAAAATGTGGCCAGACTGCTTTTTAAAGTGGATCCCTGACCCTGTTCCTCATCATTGGGTGAAGCATTCCTACCAGGGTATCTGACTACAATAACCAGTCTCCAGCTGACAGAGGTTTCAGGCCTCTATGGATAGAGCTCCCAGGTGGACAGGAAGGCCTCCATCTTTGCTGTTTGGGTGACTTAGCCATCCTAGCCTTCGGGCTTCAGTGTCCGAGGTAACCAGGGGCTAAAGTGGACCCTCAGCATAGCACAGCTGCTCTACATAAATGTGGCCAAGCTACTTTTTTAAGCGAGTTCCTGATCTCATTCCTACTGACTGGAGAAGACCTCCCATGCAGGGTCACCAGCCACCTCCTACAGGTGAGTTCAGGCTGGCAACAGGTCTGTGTCTCCTTGGGATGGAGGTCCCAGAGGAAGTGGCAGGCAGCTATCTTTGCTGTTTCTTAGCCTTCACTGGTGATATCTCCAGGTACTGGTAAATCTGAGATGACTAGGGAATGGAGGAGCAGATTCCCAGCAAAGAGCTAAATGATGACAAATGGGATCCAATTAAACTGAAAAGCTTCTGCACAGTAATAGAAACTATCAACAGAGTAAACAGACAACCTACAGAATGGGAGAAAATTTTTGCAAAGTATGCATCCAACAAAGGTCTAATATTCAGTATCTATAAGGAACTTAAATTTATCAGAATAAAACAACCCTATAAAAAAGTGGGCAAAGGACTTAAATAGACTTCTCAAAAGAAGACATTCATATGGCCAACAATCATATGAAAAAAATCTCAACATCACCGATCGTAAGAGAAATGCAAATCAAAACCACAATGAGATACGACCTCACACAATTCGGAATGGCTATTATTAAAAAGTCAAAAAACCACAGATGCTGGCAGGGCTGTTTAGTAAAAGGAACACTTCTACACTGCTGGGAGTGTAAATTAGTTCAGCCATTGTGGAAGATAGTGTGGCGATTTCTCAAATATCTAGAACTGGAAATACCATATGACCCAGCAATCCCATTACTGGGTGTACACCCATAAGAATATAAATCATTCTATTATAAAGACACATGCATGTGTATGTTCACTGTAGCACTATTCACAATAGCAAAGACAGGGAAACAACCTAACTGCCCATCAATGATAGACTGGATAAAGAAAGTATGGTATATATACAGCATAGAATACTATGATGCAGTCATAAAAAAGAACAAGATCATATTGTTTACAGCAATATGGATGGAGCCAGAGGCCATTATCTTTAGCAAACTAACACAGAAACAGGAAACCAAACACTGCATGTTTTCATTTATAAGTGGGAGCCAAATGATGAGAACACATGGACTCATAGAGGGGAACAACACATCCTGGGGCCTTTCAGAGGGTGGAGGGTGGGAGAAGGAGAGGATCAGGAAAAATAACTAATGGGTTCTAGGCTTAATACCTGGGTGATGATATAATCTGTACAACAAACCCCCATGACACAAGTTTACCTAAGTAACAAACCTGCATTTGTACCCCTGAACAAGTTTTTAAATAAAATAAAAAAAATAATTTTTTTTTGTGTGTGATCATCCTCACCTGTTATCTTTCACTAATAGAAATTGTTTCGGATTCCACATCAGTGTTTTGAAAACCTATGACAGCATGACAGCTCATTTGTTCACATCTAAGATTTATTTATTAATTGTCTATCAATCAAAAATAATTTTGAATAAGGATGTGGCTTGCTATTCAAAATTACTGGAGGCCCATGACAGTGCTTTTCAGAATGAAATATGGTTGTTAAATTGTAAAATGATTTAATCAAAATAGTTTAGCTATAGCTTTAACCAAGGTGACCATCTTCAAGAATTAATGTGGAAATGAATCTGGGTCTCTATTAGCAGGGCCTTCCCTTAGGGAGTGTTAATAGAGATGAGGTAGCAGCAGGGGACTAAGATTTGAATCCCTGAGTATTCAGTTCCCTTCTGAAGCTTCCAGATGCTCCTGGCAGAAGATGCTTACAATGAGGCAGCAAGATCAGAGACTAGCAATGTCCCTTTAAATTTAAAGAGATTACTCAGTAGGAGTGAGCTTAGCTGCAAAATCAGAAAAAAAAATGGATGTTTCCTGTGCTATTGAGAGAACCCCATTGTAAGGATAAATCTCTTACAAAAAAAAGATAAAGTCATTACTCTCATATGAATACAGAGTTAACATGTGTCAAACATTTTAGTTAACCTATTCATCAATAAGGGAACAAATACGATGTTATAATCAGTTCAAAGGAGAATTCCAAGAACCATACATACATAGAGAACAAACAAGAAATTTTTAGATGAATTTACAATCATGCCAAATGACTCTATCCAAAGGGATAGAATCAATTGCATTCCACCAGCGCACATTTTTCCTGGACAAGAATCGTTTGTATTATCACCAGTTTTCTACAACTTATAGAGTTGTATAATAGCTCAAAGACAATGAAAAGCAGGAATAACCCACTAGTGGAGGTAGACATGGTAACAACTGATATAGTCTTTTCTTTTCAAAGTCTTTCACAATTTGTCCTGCTACCCTGTAGTCAAAGAATTCCCCAGACACCTAGGACCGAATATCCTCAATCTTATCTTCAGCCCTCAGACAATGGGCTGTGCCTCGGGATCTACCATTTCCTGAATTTCCTTTTACAATCCAGCCTACTAACTTAATACTGCCTTGCTAATAGTGTTCTACCTTCTGTGACCCAATCAGTGACCTCAGGACACCTTTATCCCTACAAGCACCATGAACAGGCTGGCTTGGACAGGGCCTATGCTAAATATTTTGTATGCATTATCTTATTTAGCCTCATAATGATTTTAAGATAATTTTCATTATGCATATTCATAAATACAGAAAGTAAGGCTGGATGACCTTATGTAAGTTGTCCAAAATCCTATGGTTAACATAGGGCAGAGATGGAATTCAGATCTATCAACTTTCAAAGCTTTTAACTGAGACACAACAGCTTCTCAGGGATGCTTCTGACTCCTTAATATCACTCAGTTAATGTCTTTGTCAGTAAGCATTCAACCTGTTCACTGGGCTAAAGCTTTCTCATCACAGGCTTTTGCATGCCTCAAGGCAAGATTTCTGGATTAGGTGAATTAGTGTGCACATGAAACTCCATATATTTATGATGAGGAAAGTGGCTTTACAAGCCTTAGAGGAGCAATGCAAAGAGAGGAAGAACACAGAATGGGCTCTGTGTGGTTCCAGTGCTTTGCTCACACCTTGATGATATCATGTAACACATTGTCTTGTATCTATCTGTTATAATAACAGCTAAGATTTATTGAATATATTTTATTTATTTAATGTATTTTATATCTTGTACTTTACATTCAATATGCCATTTAATTCTCACAGGGTATGAACTGGGTAATATGATGCCTATGTAAACACAAGGAAACTGAGGTCTAGAAAAATAAGTAACTTGTCCACAGTCACAGAAAGAGGAAGTGACAGAGGTGCCCACTCTGTCCACTGTTGTGTCTTAAGGCCCTCTGGCCATGCACTTTTCTCCTTTTTGAACAAGAAGAAGGATCTAGGGATCTTGTGAAGTGCTAATTGGGGAAGATTAATTTCCTCAGTTGAGTATACATTCAAATGGAGAAAAGACACTGAAATAAATGGACATCCCACTTTTCTTCTTTATACCCTGGTCTATTAGGACACAAATGCGTTACAGGATTAAGATGGAAGTCTCATGAGCTTAAGGTGGGAATTTATTAGTCCAAATCACTAGAAAGTCTTTGGCAGGCCTGGCTTCAAGCCCAGCTAGATTCAAATGTTCAATGTCATCTGTGTTCTTTACCCCTCTGCCTTTCTTTTTCCTCAGCTCTGCTTCTATTTAGATTTTGGCCTCATCTTTTCTACTGCAGTTATCTTCCTCAATGTGGCTTTGAAAGAAAGTGGAAAATATTTGTGGCTTTTATTATTTTTATAGTTTAAAATCTTATTGAAAGAAGGCTCTGTCTTTCCTAGCACCAAAGGGAAAATATTGTGAAAAACATTCTTTTATCCAATTTGGCTCACTGTGAGGAGGGGGGTGAATACTCTGATGGGACCATCTGGGTCAGGTGACCTCTTCTTTGTCAGAGGGTACAGATGAGACACTATGACAGTGAGCACTCAGGGCCAGATGGAGGGATGGCTCCACCCACAAACAAAAGCAGGATGCTGTTGTCAAACAAAAAAAGGAAGAATGCTGGGCAGGTAAAAACAACAGATGTCCATGGTGCTGATTTTCCCAAAGTATATTTACATTATAAATATAGTTTTTCTTTCAATTAATTACACAACACTTGACCCAATAAAAATAAATGAGTTTGTGATGATTTCCAAAACTCAAGTTATTCTTATATATAAATGATTCTGTAGTCCTTTCATCCCCTTTTAAGAAAATAAAAAACTTTGAAAAACAAAATTGGCTTAGGGCTACTTTAAAACTTGGCCTCTGTTTGACCTTAAATATTTGTGTAGATCCTTATGATGATTTGATAAAACTAGGTATAGAACACAGAAAAATGAAGTGGACAGAAAAATTAAGCCAGAAATAAAGTACATGCATCTACTTAAGCAATGAGAACTCCTTGGAGGGTGATATACAACCTGAGCAATTTGCAATGAATAAATGATAGGGATGTTATTAAACAGGTACTGTATAAATAATTATGTTCTTCATTTTGATGAAACAGAAACTTAACTAGATTTTTCTTTCAAATGAAAAAGTTAAGTGAACTTTTTAATGATAAATGTGGATTAATTCAAGAGTTAATAGGTTACAAAACTATGTTTATGTATTTTCTGAAGTCCCCAAATTATGACTAGAGTATTTACCAAACGTTCATCTGTAAGTCAGTTTCTGGGAACATGGAACATATTTTCCAGTAGAAATAATGTTGTACTCATCGCTTGGGTGCTATGAAAAGCTAGTATAATGTATGTGACTTGTAATTTTATGAAAACACTTCTAATAATGTTTCCATGGGAAAAGATGGTCAGGCCTCTAATTTGGGATTCTAGCCACATAGTTTCCATCTAGTCATCCTATCCCATCTTCATTGGATGAAAAAGTGAAAATTTGCTTAGCTCCAGGTCTTTAGCATCTCTGATTAGCTGATGGGCAAAGGGGGATTAAGGCTGAACAACAGAAGCATTGCAAGGAGGCCAGAGCAGGGGACAGAAGGGAGACAGTGCAAGGCAAAGGACTTGGGAATCCACTAAAAAGCAAAAACAAAAACAACACCTCCCCCCTCCCCCTGAAAAAAAAAAACAAAAAACTAATTTCCCGAAACCTTAGCTAGAAGCATAGGCTGGTTACGCAGGTAAGTGATTGCTAAGCTGAATGAAGTGTTGATAAAAGGACTTCTACTAGGGACTGGTGATAAACGTTGTCCAGATAAAATTCACAGGCCAAGTTGAAGACAGGATGGCTTTTCAATAAGCTGTCCTTAGAGAGCAAAATATTGAAATCAAGAAGGCAAGTAGCTCTCTGGCTGGGAATCAGTGTCCAATAAACCAAAACCATAGCTGGGAGAGCAGCTGCTAGAGGAAGGGAGACTGATCAACAGGAGAGACAAAGAGCTGAATCACAGAACAATCCAGATTGGGAAATTGATGCAAATGAATGTAAGGAATAGGTGAGGCTAGGAGGCTAATTTTTTCCAGGCAATATTCTTGGGTTTTAATGATCTCAATTAAACTGTGTGACCCACTCCTTCATTACAGAAAACCTGGCACTTCCCATCTGGATCTTAAGGATGGTTCTCATAGAAGACAGAGATCCAAGAGGATGAATTTATGTGTGAGAATATGGCAACAAGGGGAAGTTGGTAAATACATTTTAAATAGACCTACCTTGACTTCCAGATCACCATTTTCATTTTCATCTATCCTGTGTAGCTGCATCCCAACTAAAATTCTCTGTTAGTTTTATTTTCTAGTAGTTGTCTTCTTCTCTACTCTTTTTTTTTGTATTTTCATTTATTAAACAGACCCTTTATTTTCAAATGTTCTCCCTCCTTTCTTGTTTTGTGATAGGCATGCAGTCCTTCTGAAGTTTTCTAAGGGTATTTGTTGCTTGTATTGGTGGAAGAATGGGATGGGATTAACAATACCCCTTCTAAGCTTTCTTCCTCTATTCCTCATTTTCCTTGTAGTTCCTGCAAAGAAACCAAAAGCTCCAGATACGTGCCAGTGGTCTTTGTACACAGACAATGAAGGCAGAGCCTGACTCATTTTAAAGAAAATCCAGGTGGCATTAATCTAGGTGTTTCTTCCTAGAATCCAAGGTAGTCATGATGGCTGGGGAGAGAGAAACAGGCCAGGCAGGGGCAGCTAATTCCACTCAGAAATGTGAATGTAAAGTGTAAGAATCCAATGGCAGGGAAGTATCACTTGTCTCCAAGCAAAGAACATTGTAAAAAGTGCATTATCAAAGAACAGCTATCTAAAATTGAAGTCACATCTAAAATTGAAGTCACACTCTGGAGAAAACTTGAAGGCATAAACTGACATCATACTAGGTGAATACTTTAGGTTTCAGTGGAGTATAAATTAGTTTTGTCTCGTGGGAAAAAGTCAGTCATTATTCTATCACTACAGTTATTTTGAAGTACCTGCCAGTCTTTTGATAGGAATTAAATTTAATCACAAGCTATGTGATGACTAATTTTTTTCCAGGTTTATTTTGAAGCTTTTTGAAAATTTAAATTACAGAATACATTAAGCAGAGGAAAGTTCAATTTTAATCACTAAAAACAAATACAACCATTCCTCTTTACTACTTGATGGTTAAATACCCTCTGATCAATTTTCTTCTCAGTGTGGCAGGCAAATATATTCTTGTGAATCCCTTCATAGTGACTATACAAAGAAGCAACCAGCCCATAGCATTGTAAAACAGTTGCTTCTTTTCCTGGGCCTTAAAATTATATGTTCCACTAGAGTCTACCTAATTCCTAATGTTATTTTGCAGCCTGTGCAATTCAGGCATTTCCTTTTCTGTACCTGCTTAGAATGTAACAGCTGAAGTGATAATAAAATAAAATTGGTCATAAAGTAGTTCATGTATTCCTTAAGGTCATATAACTTAGATTTTTATTGTTACACATGATATAAAATCATCTTCAATATACTTTCTGGAATATTGTACTAGCTCCTGCTGTTCAAAGACTTGTTAAGAAAAATAGGGATGTCCTGACTAAATACAATTAAAAAATGATTCCATAACTATTAATACAATAAAAGGCCATCCTGCTTTTATATTGGAGCTTACACTTTAAAATCACTTATTAATAATGGTGGATTCAACTCTTTACATATTGAACAAAGAAATTATAAATTTCCCTAAAATGACAAGTTGTAAGGTGAAATTATAATACTTATTTTTATTATATTATTATATTTATTATTAAATAATCAGTATTTAAACAATTATTATTACTAAAAGATTCTATTGAAATTGATGAGGGGAAGAGATACGTGGGAGGAGGGAGTGTCTTAACTATTCCTCCTGACACAGAGCACAAACTGACCTAAAGGGAAGATGATTAATTGTCATCTCAATCATAATTTTCAGGAGCATCCTCCAGTAGGATCATGGCAGCACCTTAGCTCTGAATCATCCTTCTTTTTCTTTAGCAAACCATACAGAGAAACACAAACAAAAACAAACACACACAATTCAAAAACTACAAATTTAGGGAAAATTGAAGAGAAAGAAAAACTACAAATTGCAGGACACATATTTGTGTGACCCAGAGCACCTAAGGCCAGTAGAACCTGAATGGGCAGAGCTGTGGTCTGAATGTTTATGCTCCTCCAATATTTATATGGCAAAATCTAATCCCCAAGGTATTAAGAGGTTGTGCCTTTGAGAGGTGATTATTTCATGAGGGATCTGCCCTCATAAATGGGATCAGTGCCCTTACAAAAGAGGTTTGAGGGAGTCCTTTCATCCTTCAAAGGACACAGTGAGAAGGCGTTATCTTTGAAACAGAGAGCAAGCCCTCATAAGACATTGAACCTGCTGACAGCTTGACCTTGGACTTCCCAGCCTCCAGAACCATAAGCAATAAATTTTGTTGTTTATAAATTACCCAGTCTAAGAAATTTTGTCATAGTAGGCAAAAAGGACTGAGACAGGTAGCAACAAATATATCAGTTACTTTTTCATTTCCCCTTTTCATACTTTACTCTTTAGAAGGAAGTCACTATGTACAGCCCACAGTTAGGGAGTAAGGAATTATGCTTCACCTCCTTGAAGAGAGAGTATCTACATGAATTATTTGAATTCTTCCATATGGAAGATTTGTCTATTCTCCCCTCTTCCCATTTGCTTAACTAATTCAGTCAATCATTTCTTTGTATTAGTGTGAACTTGTGGATATTTATTTTATATTTTGGGTTACAATTTAATACTGTGTTATGCATTTTGTTACCCAAATTGTTCCAGCTTTGAACATTGGGAGCTGTTTCAGTTGGCTCCTCTGTTCCTCTGAAATATCCTCACTGTTATGTTGCCTCCATCCCCAAAATCCATAACTTGGTCTAATTATAAGAAATTAGACAAATCCTAACTGAAGGACACTCTGAAAAACTCCTCAATAATGTCAACATCACAAAAAAACAAGGAAACTTTGAGAAGTTATCAGTTTAGAGGAACCTAAGGAGATATGAGGACTAAAGATAATATGGTTTCCTGAATGTAATTCTGGAACAGAAAAGGGACATAAAGTAAAAACTAAGGAAAGCTGAGTAAAGTACAAACTTTAGGTAATTATAGTGTAACAATATTTATTAGTTGTGACAAATACACCACACTAAACTGAGATACTAATAATAGGAGAAAATGGTGTGGGCTATGGAAACTGCTGTCTTTGCAACTTTTCTGTAAATCTAAAGCTATTTTAAAATAAAAACTTTACTGAATAAGAAAAAAATTATAAATTATAACCATAAAAACTTTAGGAACAAACGAGAAAGTAAACACACTGAAGACTTTGTGGATGACAAGGGACTCTAAATTTTTTAGTAGAAAATTAAAAAAAAAAAAGATGCTGGAAAAAACCTAACAAAATTAAGATTTTTTTAAAAAGGGAAAATATTTATTTTAAAAAATAGAAATTAAATTGTGGTAAAACAGGAGACAAATCATGAAAGCAAAAGCTTTTTTTTTAAATCAATGAAATAGAAATAAAATTCTGGAAGGCTTAATTAAGGAAAAAAATACATAAAACATGAATAATAAATATTAGAAATGGGAAAATGAACATAACTACCCATATGATATGGATTAAAAATTTTAAGAATACTTATAATTCTTCCAGTATGAATAGTCTATCCATATACAAATTACTCAACAAGGAGAAATACTCAGAGAAACAGAAGGCTGGTAACAGCAGAGGTCAGAGGAAAATGGAATAATTTCTTTAAAGGACTGAGGTAAAACAATTTTCAACATATAATTATCTAGTGAAATTACCATTCAAGAATGAGGGTAAAATCAGATTTCAAACAAAAATGAGAAAGGAAATGAACAAATGAGTATATATTAGAAAATAGAAATAATAAAGAGAACAGAAATTAATTAAATAGAAAACAAAGAAAAACAGAGACCATCAACAAAACCAGAGGTTAGAAAACCATGACCCGTGGACCAAATTGAACCTGTGTTCTGTATCTGTATAGCCCAGGAGGGAAGAATGATTTTTACGTTTGTAAATGTTAAATGAAAAACAAAACAGAGCAAGATGGCTGACTAGAGGCATCCAGCACTTGCCTCTTCCATAAAGGACCAAAACAACAAATAGATAACCACATATTAAATAGAGCATCTAAAAGTGAACAAAGGAATTCAGCAAGGAAGTGACAAAGACCCTATGAGGCACAGAAACTCAAGATGGCAGCATAGAGAGGAAAGTGAAGCAGGCAGCCAGGATCAGTTAGGAGCCAAGAGGGACTCGACGCAGAGAAGTAAGATGGACACTCCCAGCAATCCACCTTTCCACCACAGAGGGAGCATTTCCAAACTCACTCTATGAGGTCAACATTATGCTATCAGAACCAGACAAGGACAGAGCAACAACAATAAGAAACTATAGGTCAGCATCCCTGATGAACATAGACGTAAAAATATTCAACAAAATACCAGCAGCACATCAAAAAGATAATACCCCACAATCAAGTGTGATTTATCCCAGGGATGCAAGGACACCACATTAACAGAATGAAGAACAAAAACCAAAGGGTCATATCAATACGTGCGGGAAAAGCATACGATAAAATGTAACATTCCTTTATGATAAAACCTCCCTACAAATTGGGTATAGAAGGAACATACCTCAACACAGTAAAGACTATACACGCCAAACCCACAGCTAATATCATATAGAACAGGGAAAAGCTGAAAGCTTTTCTACTAAGAACTGAAACAAGATAAGGATGCATACTTTCACCATTCATATTCAACATAGTACTGGAACTCCCAGCAAAGGAATTAGAAAGAAAGGACCCCCAAATTTGAAGAGGAAGTCTAATTGTTCCCCTTTGCAGGTGACATATTACATATGTAAAAATAATTCCACAAAAATGTTCCTAGAACTTACAAAAAATTCAATAAAGTTGCAGATTACAAAATCAGTAACATTTTTACACATCAATAAGAAAGCTGAAAAAATCAAGAGAGAAATTGTATTTACAATAGCTACAATAAAGAAGAAAACACCTAGAAATAAATTTAACCAAGAAGGTGAAGGATATCTTCAGTGAGAACAACACAACAGTAATAAAATAAATAGTAGAGGATACACACACACAATGGAAAGACATCCCATGCTTATATATTGGAAGAATTAATATTATGAAAATGACCATACTATCCAAAGCAGTTTACAGATTCAATGCAATCCCTATTAAAACACAAATGACATTCTTCACAGAAATAAAAACAAAATAGTCCTAAACTGGATATGGAACCAGAAAGACCCCAATATCCAAAGCAATACTGAGCATAAAGAGCAAATCTGAAGACATCACACTACCTGACTTCAAAGCCATAGTAAGAACAACAACAACACTTGGTATTGACATAAAGACAGACACAGACCAAAGGAATAGAATAGAGAATCTAGAAATAAATCTATGTATTTACTAATATTTGACAAAATGAGTCAATGACATACATGAAGGAAAGAACAGTGTCTTCAATAAATGGTGCTGGGAAAATTGCATATCCATATGCAGAAGAATAAAACTAGGCTTCTATCTCTCACCTCATATAAAACAACTCAACATGGATTAAAGACTTACATGTGAGGCCCCAAACTATAAAACTATTAGAAAAAAACATTGGGGGCATTCTTCAGGACATTGTTCTTGGCAAATCTTTTATGAGTAAGACTTCAAAAGTACAGGCAACAAAACCAAAAACAGACAAATGAGACTATATCAAACCAAACAGCTTCTACATGGCAAAGGAAATAATCAACAGAATGAAGAGCCAACATGTGGAATGAGAGAAAATACTTGTAAACTGTTCACCTGGCAAGGTACTAATATCCAGAATATATAAGGAATTCAACTCAACAGCAGAAAAATGAAAATACCCAAATAATATGATTAAAAAGTGGTTAAAGTATCTGAACACACATTTCAAAAGAAGACATATAAGTGGCCATCATATATTAATATTTAAAAATAGTTCACCATCACTCATCATCAGGAAAATCAATTGAAAACCACAGTGAGATATCATCTCACACCTGTCAGAATGGCTATTATTAAAAAGATGAAAAATAACAAATGCTGGAGAGGATGTGGAGAAAAGGGAACTCTTATATACTGAAGCATATATCCAAAGGAAATGATATTAGTGTGTTGAAAAGATATCTGCATCCCCATGTTTATTGCAGCACTTTTCACAAAGTCAAGATATGGAAACAACATAAAAGTTCATCAACTGATAAATAAAGAAAATTTAGTAAGTATACACATTGGAAAACTATTCAGCCATAGAAAAAAGAATGGAATTTTGTCACTGAAGCAACATGGATGAGCCTGGAGAACATTATGTTAAGTAAAATAAGTCAGGCACAAAAAGATAAATACTGCATGTTCTCAATTCAAATGTGAGAGCTAAAAAATGTTGAATTCATTAAAGTAGAGAGTAGAATTGTATTAGAGGTTAAGAAGGGTAGGTGGAGGGAGGGATGGGGAGAGATTGGTTAATGGAGTCAAAATTACAGCTAGATAGAAGAAACAAGTCTTAGTGTTCTATAGTCAGATGAATATATATAGCAATAATTTATGGCATATTTGCAAAATATTAGAAGTGAGGATTTTAGTGTTCCCAGTACAAAGAAATTATAAATGTTTTCAGTAATGCATATGCTAATTCCCTTGATCATTACACATTGTATACATGTATCAAAGCATCACTCTGTGTCCAATATACATGTATGTATCAACTAAAAATAAAAGGAAAACAAAACAAAAACAAAGGGAAATGTACAACAGAGACTATGTGGTCCATGAAGCCTAAAATATTTTCTATTATTTTATTAAAAATATTGTTGACTCTCTAATTAGCCCAAAAGCTGATTATTTGAACAGGTTATTAAAAGGACTAACCTCAGGATAATAATTACCAAGAAAAAAGAAATAAAGCACAAATACATTATATAGGAGTAAAAGGCAGTGTATAGTCATAAACAAGTAGAAAGGATTTGTGATTTCCATTCTGAAAAATATCAAAATTATATCTACAA
This sequence comes from Pongo abelii, assembly GCF_028885655.2. Lineage (NCBI taxonomy): Eukaryota > Metazoa > Chordata > Mammalia > Primates > Hominidae > Pongo > Pongo abelii. The sequence continues at coordinate 87,381,270 of NC_071990.2, read as the reverse complement.
ATACTGTCATTTATGCATTCCTTCTTTTTCTTGAACTCTTAGATATCTGTTGAATTTTCTTATTCTATCCTTCATATTTCTTAAGTTTCCATTGTATATTTTTCATCTTTTTATCTCTGTACTGTTCTTTGGATTATTTTTTCAGATTTATCTTTCAGTTCACTAATTTTCTCTTCAGCTTTGTCTAATCTGTTACTCTATCTTCTGATAGATTATTTTTAACTCTAAGTGTTTCTTGTTCAAAATTTCCTTTCTTCACAGCATTTGATCTGTTTTTTTTTTTAAATCACAATTCTATATTTTCTTTCAGATTATTGTTCAAATATTCTAAGATTTTCAGACTCTAAACCTATTTGTGTGTCTGCTGATTTTCCTTCATGGAGCATTATCATCAGTGTGTATGTGTGTGGTGGTGGTGGGAGGGGATGTTTAAATTTTTGTGTGCTGCTGTAAAAACTTTTCTAATTTCTAATTTTTAGCAGGGATTGATTTTTTCTGAGGAAAATCTGTTTATATCTATTCAGAATAATGGCAACTGGAGGTTTGTATAGATGTCCTTCAAGTTGAAGTTGTTCTCTATTACTCCTAGATTCCTAACTGTTTTAAAAGTCATGAATGTAAGTACTGAAACTTAACAAATACTTTTCTGCAACTATTAAGACTATATAATTTTTCTCCTTTATTCCATTAATATGGTGAAGTATACAAATTGATTTTTAAATGATAAATTTTTACATTTTTAGGATAAATTCTACTTACTCATATTGTACTTTCCTTTTTAGTGTGTTTTTGGATTTGATTTAATAATGTTTTTAAAAGTTAGTTATGCTGGGCACAGTGGCTCATACCTGCTGGGGCAGGAAGATCACTTGAGACCAGGAGTTTGAGACCAGCCTGGGCAACACTGTGAGACCTCATCTCTACAAAAAGTAAAAAAAAAAAAACCAAAAAATAGCCAGGTATGGTGGTATGTGCCTGTATTCCCAACTACTCAGGAGGCTGAGGCAAGAGTATTGCATGAGTACTGGAGTTTGAAGCTTTAGTGAGCTATGATCATACCACTGCACTCCAGCCTGAGCAACATAGCAAGACCCTGTCTCTACAAAAATAAATAAATAAATAAAACATAGTTAAATGGCTTTTTCTGTAATATGTTTGACAGGTTTTAGCATAGAGTCAAGCTGTTCTCTTAAAATGAGTTGTTCACTATTCTCTGTTTTCTAAAAATGTTTCTGTAAAATAGTTGTAATTTTTTTTCTTGAATGTTTGATATAATACACTAGTGAAAACTTCTGTCCCTGAAGTTCTCCACAGGTTTTTGTTTGTTTGTTTGTTTTTGCTTTTTTGAGACAGAGTCTTACTCTGTTGCCCAGGCTGGAGTGCAGTGGTGTGATCTTGGCTCACTGCAACCTCCACCTCCCGGGTTCAAGCAATTTTCTGCCTCAGCCTCCCGAGTAGCTGGGACTACAGGTGCGCACATCATGCCCAGCTAATTTTTGTATTTTTAGTAGAGACAGGGTTTCACCATCTTGGCCAGGCTGGTCTTGAACTCCTGACCTCATGACCCAACCGCCTCTGCCTCCGAAAGTGCTGGGATTACAGGCATAAGCCACTGTGCCTGGCTTTCCAGGGCAACTCAGATTTTCTCTTTTTTTCTTTTGTCAATTTTAATTACTTGCATTTTTTTAAAAAAAATTTCCATTTTACCTGAATTATTGTATTTGTTGGAATAAAGTTATTCTTAATATCCTCCTATATCTATGTAATGTGTATAGGATCTGGGATGATCATCCCTTTTCATTTCTAACAGTTTTTCATTCCTAACAGTTCATTCCTAACAGTTTTCATTTCCTAATAGATGTTGGTGATTAGTGTTTTCTCTATTCTCTTAACCAATGTAGCTAGAGGTTTTCAATAAAAAAAAAAGTTTTCAAAGAACTATATTTTATCTTGTTAATTTTCTCAATTGTCTGCTTTTTCTTTAACTGATTTATTCTCTTATCTTTCTTATTTTATTTCTTTGAATTACTTTTGGTTTACTTTATTTTTCTTATGTTTAGCTTCTGAAGGTAGAACTTTGGGTTCATTTTATTTTTTCCCTTTCTAATATAAGCATTTAAAGCTATAAATTTTTATCTAATAAGTGCTTTAGCTGGATTTCAAAATTTGGTATGTTGTTTATGTTATTATTTATTTCTAAATATTTTCCAATTTTTTGTGATTTTTGTCATTGATCCTTGAATTATTTAGAACTGTGTTTTTTCTTTCCAGATATTTTGGATTTTCCTAGATATTGTTTAGTTATTAATGTATCAGTTTGATGTTCTCTACTATTTCTAACTTGATAATATTTTTATTTTGATTGAAATAATACAGAGTATGTTCTTTTACCACAAAATAGTTAAATTTTAAAAAAGGTATTGATACTTATTTTCTGGCCCAGAATATGGTCTAGTTTCATGATAGTTGAAAAAAATGTTCACTATGCGGTCGTTGGATGTTGTATTCTATAAACATCAAGTAGATCAGAGTGGTAGACAGTGTTGTTCAGATTTATGTCTCTTCTAAATTTTTTATTTGATCTGGTTGTTTTGGAAATTGCAAAGAGAGGTATTTAAGTATTGTACTATAATTTTGAAATTGCCTAACTTTTCAATATTCAATTGTTTTTATTCCTGTATTTTGAGATTCTTTCATTGGGTTCACACAAATTTGGAAGTTTTATGTCTTCCTGATAGATGCCATTATCATTAGGATATGTTCCTCTCTATTATTAGTAATACTTTCTTTTATAGTCTATTTTATCAGGTATTAATAGAGCCACTCTATTCTTTTTATGCTATTTGCATATAATATCTTTTTTATCCATATACTTTCAACAGTCTGTATTTATATTCAAAGTATATCTCTTTTAGGTATATAGTTAGCTTTGATTTTTAAAAACCTATTCTTTCAATATCTGTTCTTTCCTGAGGCATTTAGAACACTGACCTTTAATATAATTATTGACAGTTGCATTGATATCTGCATATTCATTATTTGCTTTTTATTTGTTCCCCCTGATTTTTGTTTTTTTGCTCCCACTTTCCTGACTTTTTGGGGATTATTTTAAAATGTTAATATTCCGTTTCCATTTTTCAATTGGTTTACTTGTTGTATTGTTGCTTTTTCAGGGGTTGCTCTAGATATTACTGTCTCTCTCTCTCTTTCTCTCCCTCTCTCTCTCTCTATATATATATAAATAATTTTTCTGGAAGGAATAGAGTTGATATTATACTACTTCATTGAAAACTTTGAAATCTTTCCATCATACAGGCCCTTTACTGCTTTTTTTTTTTTTAGTGTTAATGTTATACACATTACATCTATGGATATTAAAAACCACATCAGAGTCATCTACAATGTTTGCTTTAAACAGTCATACATATTTTAAAGACCTTAAAGTTCTTTTTATATTTATCCATATAGTTAGCATATGTGATGATCTTCCTTCATCCTTGAAGATCCAGGTTTCCCTCTGTTATCATTTCCCTTTAGCTTAAAGTACATTCTTTCCAATTTCTTGTACATCGGCTGGCAACAAATACTATTAGGTTGGCTTTATCTGAAAAGTTTTTATTTTACCTTCATTCCTGAAAAATATTTAATGGATGTCAAATTCTTGGTCACAGCGCTTTCCTTAAGCATTTTAAGGTATTGCTTTTTGGCGTTCGCAGTTTCTGATGAGAAATCCATTACCACATGGATCTTGTTCTCCTGAGTGCAATGTTGCTTTTTTATCTAGCTGCTTTCAAGACTTTCTTAGCTTTGGATTGTGATTATGTGTCTAGGAAAGATTTTCTTTGAATGTAACCTGTTTGGTATTCATTGAAATTCTTGAATTTGTAAATTTACATATTTAATCGCATTTGGGAAGTTTTTGCACTATATATATTTGACTCTAATTTTTTTTCCTCTTTTTCTGAGACACCATCTACATGTATGTCTAACCCTTGGAATTTTTTGACAAGTGTTGGAAACCTTGTTCTTTTTATTTTAATATTTTTTCCTCTGTATTCCTTAAATGGAATAAAGTCTATTGAATTATTTTCAACTTCACTGACACTTTTGGGGTGCTCAACCAGTGAATTTTTTGTTTCAAATATTATGTATTTTACTTCTAAAATTTCATTTTTTAATAGTTTCTATTGCTTACCTGAAATTTCTCATCTTTTAATTCATTTCAATTATTTTCTTTCTTTTACATCACAGGGCTTAATTATATAGGTGCTTTCAAGTTTTGTCTGTTAATTCCAGTATCTGGGTCATTTAAGAATTGTTATGTGTTAATTATATTTTCCCTTAAGAATATTTTCGGCTGGGCGCGGTGGCTCAAGCCTGTAATCCCAGCACTTTGGGAGGTCAAGGCGGGCGTATTACGAGGTCAGGAGATCAAGACCATCCTGGCTAACACAGTGAAACCCCATCTCTACTAAAAATACAAAAAATGAGCTGGGCGTGGTGGCGGGCGCCTGTAGTCCCAGCTACTCAGGAGGCTGAGGCAGGAGAATTGCTGGAACCCGGGAGGTGGAGCTTGCAGTGAGCCGAGATAGCGCCACTGCACTCTAGTCTGGGTGACAGAACAAGACTCCGTCTCAAAAAAAAAAAAAAAAAAAGAATATTTTCTTGGTTATTCACATGTGTGTATTCACATATGTGATTTTGAATTGCCTTCTCAACATCTTGAATGTTAAATTGTGTAGAAACTGTGTATCATTGCAATCACCTGCTGAAAGTTAATGCTTTTCTTTAGGACGCAATACACACAATTAGGTTCAGACTGTAAATTCTGTCTTGCTTTCTGTGGGCAGTCTTTCAACTCTCACTTCAGTTTTTAAAGATTTTGCTAACTGGTTTGGATCTGTTTCATCCAGGCACGGTTGAGCGGTTAGGTTAAGATTTCTGCAAGTATTTCAATTCTCAATTCAATTTCCCAAGTCTTTACTTTGCTGGTTTGGGTTGGTCCTACACATGTGGATTAAGGATTAGGCTGAGGTTTGTATGGGTTCTCACACTTAAATAGGGATTCTTCAGCTTTCTTTCTTCTGTGATTTCTACTTCACAGTCTGACCTTCCTGAGCTCCTTTCGAAGGTAACTCTGTCTGCTGATGAGATAGCAGGATTTCTATCATATTTTTAGCTGCATCTGGCAGGCTGCTTCACTCTCTGACTAAAGCCTAGTCAAATCCACTAGAGAAAGGAGAAAGTCAAGGAGGAAGTCACGTCCCTGTAGGTCACTTCTTCAAGGTTTATCTCCCCTTCACAATTTGCTAGCTTTTGTTTACTGTTCAGAGTCCTCAGGTAGTTGTTTTTTTCTGTATTTTGTTTATTGTTCATAGATGTTATCAGTAGGAAAGATGAGCTATAAGGGGCTTATGCCACAATACCTGTATTACAACTTCCTCCAACATCGTTTTTTAAAGAAAGAATAGAATACAATATAAAAGCTTACAGAAGGAAAATTGCTTTTTTTAAAAATGGCATATCCCTAAAAGGATAATTATATGTCACTATATCAAATATTCTAGCCCTATTCTTGACATTTAATATAGTCTCTGAGAAAATGTTAAGTAAAATGCATAAATCACAGAACTATGAATCCCTTTTAAAGATAACACACACATAAATACACATATATGTTAATGTATCACAAAGCATCTGGTTGGAAATGTAACAGTTGAGTGGTTATCTCTGCTATGGTAGGTTGACTTAAATGGGAGAGAAACAGAAATAATTTTTATTAGGTATATTCCTGTATTAACATCTTTTAAAGAAGCCCATATATATCTATAAATTTTAAAAAATCATCATAAAATACATTTAAATACAATTTAAAATAGAAAAAGCAAAGTTTTAAATAGATAAAATATTTTAGATTATAAAGCTCTTTAAAATCCAACATCCTGTAAATTTTACAGGTATTCAATAAAGAATTTTCTTTGTTTGTTTGTTTTAATTTAATAATCAGGACAAATTGCTTTGGTAAAGCACTGGGCTGGAATTTAGGAGATCCATGCTCTATTCCTGGCTCTGACTTAATTAAGTATCTTAAACGATCTTGGGCTTCAGTTTTCTTACCTGTAAATGGAGAGATTCTGAATTTTTCTGATCTCCAAGGTCCCCTCTTGCTCCAAGACTTTATTGAACCCTATATAATAGCATCAGACGTTTGGGTGTAGAAAAGTAAGAGGCAACTCCTGGCAGATGCTTTCAGCCTGTGGCACAGTCAACCTGAAATCGTGATCTATGTGACAGCACCCTCTGAACTGCAAACCAACAAACTAAGCCTGAAAATTGATTGTAAAATAGTGCTCCTTATAAAGCAAACTTGTAATTGCCTTCTTTAAAAAGAAAGTGACCCTCAGTTGACAAAGAACTAAAAATTATCAAATTGTGTTACTATCTAGTGAAATATTTTTTTTTCTAGTTAGGAAACAATTAGAAGAAGGCCAAGAAGAGAATGAAGCAAGTATGTGAATGAAAGGACTTTGCATTTGTTTAATGCAATTTGGTTGACTTATTACTGAAATCATCTTGTTTTTATTAATACTTTATAATAAGTGGTTGGAGGAATTAGCTGGATATGATTATACATGATGCAAAGAGGTTTACATCACATTATGGTCATGTATATGCTAGTTCTTTTTTAGTTGAAGCTAAGATTAATTATGCTTTCTCCTAATAAGTAGTTTAATGAAAAGAATACAAGCTTTAATCGACAATGATCTGGCACTAGATCTTGGTTTTTTGTTTACCCACCATTTAACTTTGGATGGATCATTTATTCTCTCTGGGCCTTAGTTTATCTTGTTTAGCTAATTCCAAAGTGTTCATGAAGAATTTTTCACATGTGTAATCTCATTTGTGTCTCACAGTGAAAGAAATAGGTTTGTTAGATGTCATTGAGTGACACTAAAATAGTGTCTGTGAGCCCCATCAGAACACAGGGAAATTTGATACAGAGTCCCATAGATGACCCATTCAGGAGTTTTGAGGCAGTGCTTATTCATATGTATATATAAATACATATAATTAAATCATCCTGCTTTCCGTGCTAGTCTTATCCTGCAATATGGTTCTGAAAGTGTGGCCCTTGAACTTGCAGTGCCAGCAACATCTGGGAACTTGTAAAAAATGCACATTTTCCCGCATCCCCCCGCCCCCCAGCAAGACCAACTGAAGCAGAAATTCTCGGTGTAGGACCTTGCAATCTGTGTATTTAAAAGACCTCCAGATGATTCTGGTACACGTTAAAACTTGAGCGCCACACTTGTAAGAAATCCTTTCACCTGATTCTGTGTGAAACAATCTGAATAGAGGAGGAGGCTTTTTTGCCCTTTCTTTCACAGACTCATTTCACCTGAGTTGATATCTTCTTACTCCACTTCCCTAATTTCTCATTTGCCTCTGGAAGGTCACGGCAGTCTTTTTCTTTCTTTCTTTTTTTTTTTTTTTTTAAGATTATAGGCTTTGTGTGCCCTTCATTTATCCCATCTCTAGAGATATTTTGTTTTATCCTGTTCTCAGACTTCTTAACATTTCTCTCCATCAAAGAAATTTTTTTCCCTTTACTTCCAGCTGCCCTGCTGTACATTGAGAATAAAAGTATTACTGGCAAGATCCTCAGGGTGCACCCTATCTTGAACAAATGTGGCTGAGTATGACATTTAGCATTTATGTGATCCTTAGCTCCTATCTCTTGTCTGAGATCAGACAAGGATACCTACTATTTTAGATATCTCAGCTGTCTATGTCAGAGACTAAAGAAAATCTTAGGGGGAGATTAACCACTGAATAACTACTTAAATGTAACTTTGGGGTTACATTGGAGCACTTTGGAGTTTGCTTTGGAATAGAAACATAGTCTCTTCAATACTACAGGTATGTGTGTGTGTGTGTGCGTTTGTGTGTATTTGTGTGTGAATTGGGAGTGGGAGATGGGCTTGCATAGAGGGAGGGCAAGGTTAGAGGAAGTAACAACACCTGACTATCCACCTTTACGGTATATGTGCAGATCCTCAGCAACTCATTTGCTTGTTTTCATCAGTGTTTCCATTGCTGCTTGGCCTCCTACCACGACTTTGCATTCAGATTTCTAACAGTTTATATTACAAGGATATGTACTTTTAACTTCCAAAGCCCTTTGGCTTACTGTGCTGGGCAGCACACAAAACCTAACTATGTCTTATAGTAACTTGGCTTTTAATGCCCCTTTGAAGAAAAGAACCATGTACTTGCCTGAAAATTAACCCAGTCACCCTCACTGTGTTGGAATAACCCAGGGAGCAAGAACTGAGCCAAAATTGTCCGGTAGGAGCACTCCGTATTAGGTGATGCTTAATCAAACTACTACTTAACTCTTGGATGCTTAGAGGAGACTGAAGATGAGAATATGACAGCAATAGAACTGCAAACACACACACACGAGAGAGAGAAAGAGGGAGGTATCAGAACCGATAGTGCTAAAATGTAATTACTGTTCCATTAAAAAAAAAAAACACCTATCTCTCTTAAGCTTTTCCAAGTTTCTGTCCCTTGTAACATAAAAAACAAAATTAACACATAAATGCTATCTCATTTTTAAAATAAGCACGACTACATAGATTTTTAAAATTTACAGAGCAGTTTTTTTTTTTTTTTGAGACCGAATCCTCGCTCTGTCGCCCAGGCTGGAGTGCAGTGGCGCGATCTCGGCTCACTGTAAGCTCGGCCTCCCGGGTTCACACCATTCTCCTGCCTCAGCCTCCGGAGTAGCTGGGACTACAGGCACAAGCAACCGCGCCCGGCTCATTTTTTGTATTTTTAGTACAGATAGGGTTATGCCATGTTAGCCAGGATGGTCTCGACTTCCTGACCTCGTGACCTGCCCGCCTCGGCCTCCCAAAGTGCTGGGATTACAGGCGTGAGCCACCGTGCCCAGCCAGCAGTTTCAAATACTACATCTCATTTTATTCTCAAAACCCCCACAGGGCTGGGTATTTTTATCATGATCTCCAATTTTTAGATCCATGTTATTCAAATGTGAGGTGTGCCTTGCTGATGATCTTGGGATGACTTTAGGTGGCGACCTTACATGACATTCAATGAGGAACTACCTGACAAAGGAGTATCTTATTTACAATTCTCTTTCAGTACTTTATAAGGAGAAAATTTCAGTTTGGTGCTGATATTTCTATAAAACCGTTAGAACACATCTCCATTTTCATAGAAACAGAACAGACTTTAAGCCTCAGAACTTTGGTCAGGCAATAATATCTAGACAAAGTTTATTACATTGTTTTATAAATATTATTATAAACTTTATTGTCACCCTTCCTATTTTGGGGAACTACTATGTTATTAATTTTCCATTTATGACAATATGTAAAGTTTCCTTTTTACATAGATTTATTTAAATAAAAAATGAACCAATTAAAGAAAAAATATATTTTTAAATATATAAGTGTATATTTATATATATATATAAATATATAAGTATAAGTGGCACAAGGAAATGACAAAAATTGTGCAGGATACAAAATAACAAATGCTGTTTTAAGCAAAGAAAGTCAGTCTCAGAAAAGACAAGTGACTTAGGAAGCTCACATAGCAGAAATGGTAAGCCAAGCATGAAGCGACTAGGATTCAGATGGGTTAAAGGCCTTTGCGGTAGGTCACTAGTGATGGGCTTCAGACAAGACTGACTCCTAGCCCTGAGCTATTTAGGCTTTGAGGTGGCTTTTCTTATAGTTTATTTAAAAGTCTTAATGTCTTCCTACCCCATCCCCCAGCCCCATTACATGAGACTCTAGGCACCAAAATAGGCAATTAAATTTTCTTCGGATTTTAAAAACAATAATGAGAACAATAATATATTTAATTTTTACTATGGGCCCAGGTACTATTTTATATATTTCATATGTACTATATTTAGTAATTCATTTACTTATTAAACTTAAATACTTATTATTATACTTATTTACTAATTAATTTAATCTTCACACTAAATTCCACAAGAGAGGTATCTCCTATGATTTTTCAAGTACAAATCCCTCAAACCTCACCTGATTGGTTGCACCTCTAGAATAATTTATATGACACCAGGTTAAAAGACTGAAGACTCACTTTATGTCCCATTCCTAATACAGATTTCAAAGCTTATATCTTTTTGGTTCCATTTTGTTTTGTTCTGGTTTTTTTTTTTATGTTAAGTTCTGGGATACATGTGCAGAATGTGCAGGTTTGTTACATAGGTATACATGTGCCATGGTGGTTTGCTGCACCCATCAACCTGTCATCTACATTCGGTATTTCTCCTAATACTATCCCTCCCCTAGCCCCCCATCCCCCCCACAGGCCCCAGTGTGTGATGTTCCCCTCCCTGTGTCTATGTGTTCTCATTGTTCAACTCCCACTTATGAGTGAGAACATGCAGTGCTTGGTTTTCTGTTCCTGTGTTAATTTGCTGAGAATGATGGCTTCCAGCTTCATCCATGTCTCTTTATTAGATTATTTTTAAGTGGTCTGAGAGAAGAGAGACAGACCCTCTCATATTGTTTTATATTGTTCTACACTCAGAAAAAGAAAGAGAAGCAAAACTAAAGGCAGGTAGCCTGGTGCCTACGAACCAGACCCAAAACCAAGGAACCAGACCCGAAACCAGGCCTGGGCCTGCCTGACCTAAGCCTGTTAGTTAAAATTTGACCCCTGACCTAGCAACTGATGTTATCTATAGATTCCAGACATTGTGTGGAAAGACATTGTGAAACTTCCTGGTCTGTCCTGTTTCACTGACCACCGGTGCATGCAGCCCCTGTCACGTACCCCCTGGCTTGCTCAATCAATCACCACCCTTTCATGTGAAACCCTTAGTGTTGTGAGCCCTTAAAAGGGACAGAAATTGTGCACCTGACAAGCTTGGATTTTAAGAGGCTAGTCTGCTGATGCTTCCAGCTGATTAAAGCCATTCCCTTCACTATCTCCATGTCTGAGGGGTTTTGTCCGTGGCTTGTCCTGTTACAGTCCATAACATTTAACACTAATTGAAAAAGTATTTATTAGCACAACAAATATGCAGCAGACATTGTGATGGCCACTCAGGACAACATTGGTGCGCAAAAGTAGAGTGAGGACTGCCTTCCAGAACTCATAGTTTGATGGGAGAAATAGACCTCTTTAAACAATCACACACCACATATGACCATACAATTAATGGTATAACAGAAACATACATAATTAGCATAAAAGAAACATACATGGCCTGTAAGAATGTGACTCAATTTAAATTGGGCCAAGAGGATCGGAAAAGTCTTTCTTGAGAAATTGACATATTGGCTGAGATATGGTGGATGAGTAAGAACTGAGTAGGGAGTTCAGGTAGAGGGAGGAGTATTAAGGCAAAGGAAAGAGCACTTAAAAAGACCTTGGGCAAGAAACAACATGGTGACTGACAGATTGAAAGATGGCCAGGATGACCAGCAGGTTGGGGGCAAACTTCAGTGGATGGAGGAAATTGATGGAATATGATTAAAGGGGAGAGAAGTACACAGGGACAAGGTGAGGCAAAGCCTTGTATGTGTGTTAAGAATTTTGGTCTTTTAACAACAATGGAGAATGACAGAGATGTGGTCAGATTTGCATTTTGAAAAGATTACTTTGTGTAGCTATGTGAGAATTGAAGCTTTCCTTTCTTATTCAAGGTAAGCGTCCTGCCCATCTTCCCAAATTGCCACAATTTCTATTATTTTCATATAAACAAACATTTAAAAAATTAGGGAAAAACTTCTCCTTGCAATAAAAGCAAGCTGTTTTCCTTTATCCTCTTTTTGGTCTTCTATATTAACAGTGTTTTTCCATTTCCTTTTATATCTTCTGCAAAACAAAACTTAGAACTTATTTTGGCTCTCCTGATTTCATCATCCACATCTTATAAAATTCACGTGCCTCCAAAATAATGCCATCTATTTTTTATTTCTTTTTCTATCAGCATATAGTGAAAATCAGACGATTTCATGTTAGCCAATGGAAGGCCTAAGAAAAATTAGCAAGTAGGCCAAATTTTGTTTGCAACACCCTCATCTTCCCTGATGGCATTTTTTCTCCCATTCATGCTTCTCTGCCTCTTGCACTCCAAATCTGAACACCACCTTAGATTTGAATCTTTCCTATTCTCTCATCAGCTCACATACCCCTGGTAAGACCTAGAGTTATATTTGCACTGAATCACAGGAGGACACTGATGTCAGGATAACATACCACAAAGCTTATATACCCTGTGCTTCAAAATGACAGGACAAAGATTTGGCAAAGTTGATAATTTTTTTGGAAAAAGTTATAAACAAATGGGCAGGGTCCTAGAGAAAGGGGAGACAATATCTAAGTTTGGGTCCTGGCTCCTCTGATGCTATGTGACATGCAACCCCAAGTAAGTCAGTTTCACTCTCCAATACTGTCTCCTCATTTGGTCGTTTCTCATTTGTAACTTCTGTAATTCTATAACACTATTTTGTTGGCTGATCTCATCTCTTCCTGAAGAGCTTTCACCCATAAGAATTACTTAAATTAAGTGGTTAATAAATTTGTAACATCAGGGTTACTAGTGAAAACACAGAGTTGGGATGAAGATACTTGGAAAAGATCCTAGTAAACCAACATAGAGAACATCTATTTTGCAATAAAAGCAGGGAAAGGATGGAGTTTTACATCTAAAGCCATTATTTAGTGTCTAGGTTAATGTTAGTTTAAAATAAGCCATCCTCGTTATCCCCTCAAGATCACATATTGTAAGATTGTATTTTTACCATGTCTTATATCTGCTTTTCTATTTTTATTCTTTGGCTTCAATGATGCCCTTCACCAGCATGTGTGAAGACACAAATACTCCCATTTGGGAACATGCGGTGCTACATCCTTCTTAGTAGTGTTTTCTGTAAAAATAGTTTCTCTTGATAAACATTATGGATAAAAATGTAAAAACCTAACAGCCGGTATCATCTTTAGCAAACTGAACATAACAATCTTTCTGTGATAAAAGACAAATGTAAATTTTAAGAGCCAGGGGAGCTGTGTGTGGGTGTAGTTCAAGATCAGCCTCCATTGAAGGCTGACCAGGGACCTCCAGAGGGAAAACATTGATTAAAGGTCCCTCATGTGAAGAAGTATAACTAATTTAGAGTTTTTCTAGACCTGTTCTCTGCTTGCAACATAGAGAGGAAATTCTTCCTTGCCTCAAGTAATTAAAACGTTTAACAGATAACTATAGACAGGGCAGAAATCAAGAGAGGTTTCTCACAGGCATCCAGGAATATAATCACAGGCATGGCATAATTCATCTTTTAAAAAATTAACTAATTATTTTTTAATTGACAAGTTAAAATTTTGTATATTTATTGTGTACAACATAATGTTTTAAAATATATATACATTGTGGAGTAGCTAAATCAAGGTAATTAACACATGAATTATCTCACATACTTATCATTTTTGATGGTGCAAGAACATCCTTCACAATTTTCAAAAAGACAATACATTATTATTAACTATGGTCACCATGTTGTAAAATACATCTCTTTAAGTTATTCCTCGTATCTCACTGAAATTTGTATCCTTAGACCAGTATCTGCCCATTCACCTACCCCCTCCAGGCCCTTGTAACCACCATTCTTCTCTCTGCTTCTGTGAGTTCGACTTTTTTTTAGATTCACATATAAGTGAGATAATACAGTATTTGTCTTTCTGTGCCTGTCTTATTTCACTTAATGTAATATCTTCCAGATTCATCCATGTTGTAGCCAATGACAATTTCCTTCTTTAAAGTCTGAATAATATTCCGTTGTGAGTATATATACCATGTTTTCTCTATCCATCTTTTCATTGATGAGCACTTAGGTTTATTACATATCTTGGCTATTGTGAATACTGATGCAATAAACATGGGGGTACAGATGTCTTTTTGACATATGATTTCATTTCCTTTGGATATATACTCAGTATTTCTATTTTTAATTTTTTGAGAAACCTCTATACCATTTTCCATAATGGCTGTACTAATTTACATTTCCTCCAACAGCACCAATGCATATAAACGTTCCCCTTTCTCCACATCCTTACCAGCACTTATCTTTCATCTTTTTTATAATAGCCATTCTAATAGGTGTGAGGTGTTATCTCACTGTGGTTTTTATTTTCATTTCCCTGATGATTGGTGATGCTGAGCATTTTTTCATATATCTGTTGGCCATTTGTATGTCCTCTTTTGAGAAATGCCTATTCAGGTCCTTTGCCCATTTTTAAATTGAGTCATTTGTTTTCTTGCTATTTAATTGTTTGAGTTCCTTATATATTTTGGATATTAACCACTTACCAGATGTAGGTTTGCAAATATTTTCTCCCATTCCACAAGTTGTCTCTTTACTCACTGATTGTTTCCTTTGCCATGCAAAATCCTTTTGGTTTGATGCAATTCCATTTGCCTGTTTTTGCTTTTATTGCCTATGCTTTTGGGGTCATACCCAGAAAAATTATTGCCCAGACCAATTAACAGAGCTTTCCCCTCATGTTTTCTTCTAGTAGTTTTACAGTTTCTGGTCTAATGTTTTAAGTCTTTAACTCATTTTGAGTTGATGTTTGCATTGGCTGGTTCATCTTTTTTTATATATTTTTATTATTATTATTATCATTTTTGACTTGGAGTCTGGCTCTGTCACCCAGGCTGGAGTGCAGTGGTGTGATCTTGGCTCACTGCAACCTCTGCCTGCCAAGTTCAAGTGATTCTCCTGCCTCAGCCTCCTGAGTAGCTGGAATTACAGGCACCTGCCACCATGCCCAGCTAATTTTTTGTATTTTTTAGTAGAGATGGGGTTTCACCATGTTGGCCAGGTTGGTCACAATATCCTGACCTCAGGTAATCCACCCACCTTGGCCTTCCAGAGTGCTGGGATTACAGGCGTGAGGCACCACACCCAGCCTGGTTCATCTTTTTTTTACAGAGCCATGTTCTGGTTGTTGGCCCATTCATGAATTGACAGGCTGGGCCAATTACCACACTTGTTTTAATTATCTAGAACTAGAGGAGGACTCATACGTCACATAATTCAAAATAAACAGTAGCCTAATGGACTGGGAGAGGCTGTTCTCCTTAGAATGACAGTGAACATGATTGATACCATGTATAATACAGAGATATTTTTGAGACAGGAAATGGGTTCTACTTATCTGCCTCTTGAAATTAGAAGAAAACAAAGGCTATAATTGGTACAACAAATAGTAGCTGCTAAAAAGGATAAAGTCGGGCAAAGGAAATGAAAAAGAAGGCTCAATGAAGAGAAGATTGTAGAAATAGTCATTCGGGGGAAAGAGGTAAGGAAAGGGGTGAAGAGAAGGAGGTAGGATTAGGAGAGCAAGTCTCAGAAGGAGGTGGGAGATAGGAGTCAAGGTTACAGAGGAGTTAAGGCAGAGGGAAGGAAGAGTGTGAGTTTTCCAGCAAAGGCTGAGCAATCTTAGGGGTAAGTGTCACACATCCCTGCTGCTCACTAGAGCTGGGCTAATCACAGTAGTTATAACCAGTACAATTGCCTTTTAAAATTCAAATCGAAGTCTTACAATACTGGTCATACACTGCTAGCAGGGCTTAATATGGCAAAGCACTTTGCAAAACAGTTTGGTCTGACCTACTAAAGTTGAAGATGCACATATCTATGGCTCAGCAATTCCACTTCTACATAAATAAACTGAAGAAACATGGGCATATATGCACTAGGATACATTTTCAAGAATGTTTATAGGAACATTGCTCCTAAATGCCAAAAACTAAAAATTTCCTAAATGTCCATCAATAATAGAATGGAGAAAATTTGGGTATAATCACACAATGACTATAATAAAAATGAATGAACTTCAGCCGTGTATAAAAACATGCATGAATCTTACAAACATAATGTTAGTAAAAGGATCCAGAGACAAGAGAATATATATGTGTAACTCCATTTGTGTAAGTTCCAAAATTAGTTAAACCAAGTTATCTTGTTTAGAGACATACACTTAAATGGTACCAAGAAATAAAGGATACTTTTATCCTGAAATAAAATTGTCTGCTTGTGTCAGAATGAGAAAGAAGATAGTAACAAGAGTGTACAGTAAGTTTAGAAGGTCTATGGGGAAGTAATACTTTATTTTCCTTCATTTATACTAATTCTAAAGAATGTGTTTGAAAGAAATAAAGGTTTTAAAATGTTGACAAATTTGACTCAGTCTTGATAGATAAAAATGTATGAATTTTTTTTAACAGAAAAGCATATGTGGGGAATATAGAAAGTAAAAGTGGAATTTAGTTTTTATTATGTTAAAGTAAGAAATTAATTTTTGAGTGTACAGCATGTTCTTAAGAAGTAGTATAAATCATTCTGGTCATATATGCATCTGCCCCTGTAAAAATTCATCTTACCACCAAAATTGTTTTCAGATGAATAAAAGACAACCACGGATATTTACAAAGGCTGTCAAAATATAATTGTCAGGCCTCTGAGCCCAAGCTAAGCCATCATATCCCCTGTGACCTGCACATACACATCCAGATGGCCGGTTCCTGCCTTAACTGATGACATTCCACCACAAAAGTGAAAATGGCCTGTTCCTGCCTTAACTGATGACATTATCTTGTGAAATTCCTTCTCCTGGCTCATCCTGGCTCAAAAGCTCCCCTACTGAGCACCTGTGACCCCCACTCCTGCCCATCAGAGAACAACCTCCCTTTGACTGTAATTTTCCTTTACCTACCCAAATCTTATAAAATGGCCCCACCCCCATCTCCCTTTGCTGACTGTCTTTTCTGACTCAGCCTGCCTGCCCCCAGGTGAAATAAACAGCGTTGTTGCTCACGCAAAGCCTGTTTGGTGGTCTCTTCACATGGATGTTAGTGAAATTTGGTGCCATGACTCAGATAGGGGGACCTCCCTTGGGAGATCAATCCCCTGTCCTCCTGCTCTTTGTTCCATGAGAAAGATCCACCTACGACCTCTGGTCCTCAGACCAACCAGCCCAAGGAACATCTCACCAATTTTAAATCCGGTAAGTGGCCTCCTTTTACTCTCTTCTCCAACCTCTCTCAGTATCCCTCAACCTCTTTCTCCTTTCAATCTTGGCACCACACTTCAATCTCTCCCTTCTCTTAATTTCAGTTCCTTTCTTTTTCTGGTAGAGACGAAGGAGACGCATTTTATCCGTGGACCCAAAGCTCCGGCGCCAGTCACGGACTCAGGAAGACAGTCTTCCCTTGGTGTTTAATCACGTGGGGATGCCTGCCTGATTATTCACCTACATTTCAGAGGTGTCTGTCCATGCGGCGACGCCTGCCTTGGTCCTTCACCCTTAGCGGCAAGTACTGCTTTTCTAGGGGTCAAGAACCCCCCAGCCCCTTCTCCTTCACCCTTAGCAGCAAGTATCACTTTTCTGGGGGGCAAGAATCCCCTGGCCCCTTCTCTCCATGTCTCTACCCCTTCTCCACTTTTCTGGGGGGCAAGGACCCCCCACCCCTTCTCTCCATGTCTGTACTCTCTTTCTCTGGGCTTGCCTCCTTCACTATGGGCAAACTTCTGCCCTCCATTCCCCCTTCTTCTCCCTTAGCCTGTGTTCTTAAAAACCTAAAACCTCTTCAACTCACACCTGACCTAAAACCTAAATGCCTTATTTTCTTCTGCAAGGCCGCTTGACCCCAGTACAAACTAAACAGTGGTTCCAAATAGCCAGAAAATGGCACTTTCAATTTTTCCATCCTACAAGATCTAAATAATTCTTGTCATAAAATGGGCAAACGGTTGGAGGTGCCTGATATCCAGGCATTCTTTTACACATCGGTCCCTCTCTAGTCTGTTCCCAATGCAACTCATCCCAAATCTTCCTTTTTTCCCCTCCCGCCTGAACCCTCAGTCCCACCCCCAAGTGTCACTGAGTCTTTCTAATCTTCCTTTTCTACAGACCCATCTGACCTCTCCCCTCCTCACCAGGCCAAGCTAGGTCCCAATTCTTCCTCCGCCTCCACTCCTCCACCCTATAATCCTTTTATCACCTCCCCTCCTCACACCCGGTCCAGCTTACAGTTTCCTTCTGTGACTAGCCCTCCCCCACCTGCCCAGCAATTTCCTCTTAAAAAGGTGGCTGGAGTTAAGGCATAGTCAAGGTTAATGCTCCTTTTTCTTTACCCCAAATCAGATAGCATTTAGGCTCTTTTTCAACAAATATAAAAACCCAGCCCAGTTCATGGTTTGTTTGGCAGCAACCCTGAGATGCTTTACAGTGCTAGACCCTAAAACCTCAAAAGGCCATCTTATTCTCAATATACATTTTATTACCCAATCTTCTCCCGACATTAAATAAAACTCCAAAAATTAAATTCCGGCCCTCAAACCCCACAACAGGAGTTAATTAACTCACCTTCAAGGTGTACAATAATAGAAAAAAGTTGCAATTCCTTGCTTCCACTGTGAGACAAACCCCAGCCACATCTCCAGCATACAAGAACTTCCAAAAGCCTGAACCACAGTGGCCAGGCATTCCTCCAGAACACCAGGAGCTTGCTACAAGTGCCAGAAATCTGGCCACTAGGCCAAGGAATGCCTGCATCCTGGGATTCCTCCTAAGCCATGTCCCATCTGTGTGGGACCCCACTGGAAATCAGACTGTCCAACTCACCCAGCAGCCACTCCCAGAGCCCCTGGAACTCTGGCCCAAGGCTCTCTGACTGACTCCTTCCCAGATCTTCTCGGCTTAGCAGCTGAAGACTGACACTGCCCTATCACCTCGGAAGCCTACAGGACCATCACAGATGCTCTGGGTAACTCTCACAGTGGAGGGTAAGTCCATCCCCTTCTTAGTCAATACAGAGGCTACCCAGTCCACATTACCTGCTTTTCAAGGGCCTATTTCCCTTGCCTCCATAACTGTTGTGGTTACTGTCCATAGTAACCACAACAGCCAGGCTTCTAAACCTCTTAAAACTGCCCAACTCTGGTACCAACTTAGACAATACTCTTTTAAGCACTCCTTTTTAGTTATCCCCACCTACCCAGTTCCCTTATTAGGCTGAGACACTTTAACTAAATTATCTGCTTCCCTGACTATTCCTGGGCTACAGCCACACCTCATTGCTGCCTTTTCCCCCAGTTTAAAGCCTCCTTCACGTCCTCCCTTTGTATCTCCCCACCTTAACCCACAAGTATAGGACACCTCTACTCCCTCCTTAGTGACCGATCATGCACCCCTTACCATCCCATTGAAACTTAGTCACCCTTACCCCTCTCAATGCCAATATCCCATCCCACAGCATGCTTTAAAAGGATTAAAGTCTGTTATCACTCACCTGCTACAGCATGGCCTTTTAAAGCCTATAAACTCCCCTTACAATTCCCCCATTTTACCTGTCCTAAAACCAGACAAGGCTTACAGGTTAGTTCAGGATCTGCACCTTATTAACCAAATTGTTTTGCCTATCCATCCTATGGTGCCAAACTCATATACTCTCCTATCCTCAATACCTCCCTCCACAACCAATTATTGTGTTCTGGATCTCAAATATGCTTTCTTTACTATTCCTTTTTGCCCTTCATCCCAGCCTCTCTTTGCTTTCACTTGGACTGACCCTGACACCCATCAGGCTCAGCAAATTACCTGGGCTGTACTGCTGCAAAGCTTCACAGACAGCACTCATTACTTTAGTCAAGCCCAAATTTCATCCTCATCTGTTACCTATCTCGGCATAATTCTCATAAAAAACACACATGCTATCCCTGCTGATCATGTCCGACTGATCTCTCAAACCCCAGCACCTTCTACAAAACAACAACTCCTTTCCTTCCTAGGCATGGTTAGATACTTTTGACTTTAGATACCTGGTTTTGTCATCCTAACAAAACCATTATATAAACTCACAAAAGGAACCTGGCTGACCCCATAGATCCTAAATCCTTTCCCCACTCCTCTTTCCATTCCTTGAAGACAGCTTTAGAGACTGCCCCCATCCTAGCGCTCCCTGACTCATCCCAACCCTTTTCATTACCCACAGCCAAAGTGCAAGGCTGTGCAATCAGAATTCTTACACAAGAACCAGGACTGTGCCCTGTAGCCTTTTTATCCAAACAACTTGACCTTATTGTTTTGCCTAGCCCTCAAGTCTGTGTGTGGTGGCCGCCACTGCCCTAATACTTTTAGAGGCCCTTAAGATCACAAACTATGCTCAACTCACTGTCTACAGTTCTCATAACTTCCAAAATCTATTTTCTTCTTCACACCTGACACATATACTTTCTGCTCTCCAGCTCCTTCAGCTGTACTCACTCTTTGTTGAGTCTCCCACAATTACCATTGTTCCTGGCCCGGACTTCAATCCGGCCTCCCACATTATTCCTGATACCACACCTGACCCCCATGACTGTATCTCTCTGATCCACCTGACATTCACCCCATTTCCCCATATTTCCTTCTTTCCTGTTCCTCACCCTGATTACACTTGGTTTATTGATGGCAGTTCCACCAGGCCTAATTGCCACACACCAGCAAAGGCAGGCTATGCTATAGTACAAGCCACTAGCCCAACTCTTAGAACCTCTCATTTCCTTTCCGTCGTGGAAATCTATCCTCAAGGAAATAACTTCTCAGTGTTCCATCTGCTATTCTACTACTTCTCAGGGATTATTCAGGCCCCCCCCTTCCCTACACATTAAGCTTGGGGATTTGCCCCTGCCCAGGACTGGCAAATTGACTTTACTCAACATGCCCCGAGTCAAGAAACTAAAATACCTCTTGGTCTAGGTAGACACTTTCACTGGATAGGTAGAGGCCTTTCCCACAAGGCCTAAGAAGGCCATCACCATCATTTCTTCCCTTCTGTCAAACATAATTCCTCAGTTTGGCCTTCCCACCTCTATACAGTCCTATAACAGACTGGCCTTTATTAGTCAAATCACCCAAGCAGTTTCTCAGGCTCTTAGTATTCAGTGAACTAGTAGTCTTTGAAAAACACACCTCACCAAGCTCAGCCACCAACTTAAAAATCACTGGACAATACTTTTACCACTTGCCCTTCTGAGAATTCAGGCCTGTCCTCAGAATGCTATGAGATACAGCCCATTTAAGCTCCTGTATAGACACTCCTTTTTATTAGGCCCCAGTCTCATTCCAGACACCAGACCAACTTAGACTGTGCCCCCAAAAAACTTGTCATCCCTACTATTTTCTGTCTAGTCATCCTCCTATTCACCATTCTCAGCTACTCATAAATGTCCTGCTCTTGTTTACACTGCTGGTTTACACTGTTTCTCCAAGCCATCACAGCTGATATCTCCTGAGCTATCCCCAAACTGCCACGCTTAACTCTTAAAATAAATAAATAATCTTTGCTGGCAAGGCTATGCTGAACCTCCTTAGGCACTCTCTAATTAGTTGTCCTAGGTCCTCCCAATTCTTAGTCCTTTAATACCTGTTTTTCTCCTTCTTTTATTCCATTTAGTTTTTCAATTCATGCAAAACTGTATCCAGGCCATCAACAATAATTCTACATGACAAATGTTTCTTCTAACAACCCCACAATATCACCCCTTACCACAAAATCTTCCTTCAGCTTAATATCTCCCACTGTAGGTTCCCACACCACCCCTAATCCCACTCAAAGCAGCCCTAAGAAACATCACCCATTATTTCCCCATACCACCCCCAAAAATTTTCACCATCCCAACACTTTACCACTATTTCATTTTATTTTTCTTATTAATATAAGAAGACAGGAATGTCAGGCCTCTGAGCCCAAGCTAAGCCATCATATCCCCTGTGACCTGCACATACACATTCAGATGGCCGGTTCCTGCCTTAACTGATGACATTCCACCACAAAAGAAGTGAAAATGGCCTGTTCCTGCCTTAACTGATGACATTATCTTGTGAAATTCCTTCTCCTGGCTCAAAAGCTCCCCTACTGAGCACCTGTGACCCCCACTCCTGCCCGCCAGAGAACAACCCCCCTTTGACTGTAATTTTCCTTTACCTACCCAAATCTTATAAAACAGCCCCAACCCATCTCCCTTCACTGACTCTCTTTTTGGACTCAGCCTGCCTGCACCCAGGTGAAATAAACAGCCTTGTTGCTCACACAAAGCCTGTTTGGTGGTCTCTTCACACGGACGCGAGTGAAAATAATAATAGCATATAAAATTATTATTTTTTAAATGACTTTTTTTCTCTAGGTTTAAAATACCCTTGTCAGTTGGTGACAATCAGAACCTGCACTCATAGCACATTCTTGGGGGATAAATTAGAAAACCCCAGAAACTTACAGTGCCCTCACTCTCTACAATACATTTTATTTTCAGGATAGTTAGTGGCTGAATCCCTAGAAATAACTATATATTATATCTCAGTAGAGGATTTCACTGTCCTGCATTCTGATATTGATGGCTATTGCAGTAACTTAAAAATAAGCCATTCTGCCTTATTGATAACAGGGCATTTTTGCCTTTCATTCACACTTGCCTCAAGTCCCCAGTTACAAGTCTCATGGCAGAAACTGAGTTTTCTGAAAGAAACATCAAAAGCAGCTCAGTAAAAGACTTTCAGGTACTTCTGGCTATTGATCCAAAAGGGTATGGATTCAAAGGTGCAGGCATCCCAGTATAACCTGGCATTGTTACCACGAGTAAAAGCCTCTCAGACAGAATTTCCAGAACAATTCTATTCTAGAAGTAGAAGACTTTGTGAACATAAGCTGCTCAGTTCCAGGCCAGCAAAGCAAGATTAGTTACCTACAACTGCATTAATGTCATGTAATTGTGGTTAACATTCCATCTTTTTTATTAGACATACTGTATAAGAAAATCTCCCCCTTCTTTTTTTCTTTTTCATTTATCACTAACCTTACTTTAACAGGCTAGACTTGTACAAACTGGAATAATATGCTTTTAAAATGCTACCTTCTTCCCACTGACTCCTCAAAATTTAGGAAAAAAAATAAAGATGTATAATATATATTCTCAAGCCAATAAATCATCAGGTAAAATTATTATATAAATAATAATATATGATAATTCCCCTTGTATACAACATTATTCAGAATAATGGTTAAATATTTTTAAAGTGCCTTTACTGAATTCCTTTACTTTTCACAACCACACAGTTATTTGCAGAGGTACAAAAATTTAGGTAAATTCAAAATTGCAACATGACCTTGCCAGAAATGTCATGTTTAAAGACAAATTCCATTTGAGTAAGTTTGAAACTCAACTATTAAAGAACAAATAATAAACTTTTTATGTGGTAATGGTACGCACAATTTCCTTCAAAGAACCCAGCTGGCAACCTGCTACTTTGCTTACATTCTTAGTTTTACAGGTGACAACAGTGTCATTTCCTGACACAGGGATATATACAAAGTTAATGATACCACTACACTTTTAGGAGGTGCACACAGAATCTGGATAGAAGAGAATTGGAAATCAGGGCCTCCCAGATTTGAAGTAAGCAAATTGAGTTAAAGAGAACCATGCAAATTTGTCTGCTACATGAAAGTAATAAAAAGGATGACCCTAGGGGCTTTACCAAACTCCCACACAGGGGTTAACTCTCCAGCTTTGGTACCATATGGCTCTAGTTTTGTAAAACATACAATAAGAAGTTCCTTGTATATTAATACCTCTTGTTGCAACTATGTACATGGAATTGGCCAAATAAAACATCAAATTAATAATATTGAATCCAAGCAAAACAAGACAAGACAAAAAACAAAGTATTTGCTCAAATTCATATTCTAAGGGTGGAATATGACCAAAAGGAGGGACTGTGAGACAAAAACTGACATGAAGACATGAACCTTACTTTTATTATTAGTAAATAATGTGCACATCATGTCCCAAGTCAAGGAAAAGAAAATACTTTGCATCCTGAAATTCCCACTTTGCCCTCCCCTGCAAAATAAAATCAAACAAAAATCCAACAAGATCACTCTGTCTAGTGAGCCATTTTCTGTAAATGACTAACTCCTTGATAGAATGATATCTCTGACTTAAAATACTGATATATGTTCCTATAAGAAAATAGCTGTTTTCAACCAGGAAGAGACTATAAACTTAGAAACTTTAGTAATTTGGGGCCTTTTCTTTAAATTATCTGGCATTTTTATTTTTTTTTAAATTTGTTGAGCAAAGTTTGCAACTAAAAATCCTCTCTCTTTGTGCTTCTTCCATGCCTGTGTCTTCTTAATACAGTTATTATCCTGTAAAGAAAACCGAAGAACTAATTATGGTAAAAGTTAGGATGACTTTTAGTGAGAGAGTGAGTTTTGCTTAGGAGGGAGGAATCACTGGAGATGTGGCTTAGTGAAAGAAGAAAGGTAAAATAATACATATTTTCACCTTAGAGGAAAGGTGAAAATACATATTAAAAAGGAGATAAAAATAAATAAAATCTACACAAAAACAAGAACAACCATCACTCATATGGAGCCCTTGCAGAACTTGCAGGATCCTGGCCTGTGATGAGGGTCTAAGCTCTGGGCTCTTTGCCTGACAAGAAGAATATCAGGACTGTAATGATGAAGGAAACAAGTCGATGTGGAAAAACGTTGATTCCTAAACACTGTGACCATCTGCTGGCCAAATGGCAAGATACACTTTGTTCCATGGCTGGGGACTGTTTGTAAAAAAGGTTATGTTGTGAACAGATGCTATAAGTCTCTTTTTAAGAAACTAAAATTCAGGGGCAAAATTAGCCAGAATCAACTTTAAAACTTTAAAAGGTTGACATAAAACTCTAGGACCAGTAGCTAGCAAAAATGTGATTAGGACAGCTCTCTGGGACATTCCACCAAAATACCCTCACCCTGGAGGAGAGGCCTAACTCGTTTTTGGCAACTGCTAAGGTGGATGAAACAGGACTCAAAAGCAAGAGAAATTTTCTGTTTCTCTCTCTCTCTGACCCTCCTCCTTTCTCTCTCTCTCTAGAGTATTATTTAAAAAATGGATGTGATTTTTATATTACTCATAACTTATCTATGTTTGTTTTACTATAAATGAGGTCTTAAATTACTTGCCATCAAGTTGGGGTTATGTTTTAAGAAGATTGAGAAAGTGTTTTTGTTTTGTTTTTTGAGACAGAGTCTTGCTCTGTTGCTCAGGCTGGAGTGCAGTGGTGTGATCACAGCACACTGCAACCTCCACCTCTGGGGTTCAAGCAATTCTCCTGCCTCAGCCACCCAAGTAGCTGGGACCACAGGTGCACACCACCACTAATTTTTGTAGTTTTAGTAGAGATGGTGTTTCACCATGTTGGTCAGGCTGGTCCTGAACATCTGGACTCAAGTGACCTGTCCACCTGGGCCTCCCAAAGTGCTGGAATTACAGGCATGAGCCATCCTGCTCAGCCCAGAGTGCTCCATTTTTAAGCAGTGCTCCCCTTGATTCTGAAAAGTCTGGGGTTGGAGCAAGACCTGGAACATCCATTTCCTTTCTCACTAAATATGGGTTCTGCCTTAAACCTCAGAGAGATAGGATTTTTGTCATAAAATTCTACTAAAACCCTCTTATTTTAAATGAAAGAAAAACAGTTGCAAGATTACAACATTAATTTGACCACAAACCAAAAGTATAGTTCAGCTTTCCTAATTCCTACATCAAATTATGTTCTAGTCCATTATTAGACAAGCCCTGACAATTTCCTTGCATGTAGCCTGCTTCTCTGCTCAATTGTGCCCAGCTCCTAGCACAGAATCTAGCTCCTAGCACATAGTAGGTACTCAATAAATATTTGCTGAAAGAATAAATATTCAAATTTATATTTTTATGTGTGCAGTTGCTGAGTCACAAGAGTGTGTATTTTATGTTTTTATGGATGTTGCCAAAGATTGCTTTAAAATGATTCTGCAACTTGATCTTCCCACAGAAAATATGTGAAGGTGTCTGGGCAGCTACACTCTCACCAGCAATGACTTTCTTCATGCTTTAAATTTTTACCATTGAAATATTAAAAACTTCTATTTCTATGTTTTGATATTCTTGTTGCTCAATTATGTGAGAGGATGAACATTTTTCATCTGATTTTGGGCCCTGTATTTCTTTTCCTGTGAATTACCTATTCATATCCCTGCCCTTTTATTATTGATTTGTTAATTTTTTAATCCTAATTTAAAGTTTTTTTTAGTTAAGGAAATCAGCTTTTTTTCTGTCAAATGAGTTGCAAATGTTCCTCTCTATAGTTTTTACTACTTTTACTATAACTTCTTTTGATTCAGAAGTTTAAAATTTCTACATCGTTTATCATTCCTTCTTTTGTAATTTATGGTTTTATGTAATATTTAAAAGGCTTTTCCCTTGCAAGATTTCTTTTATATCAACAACATTTTTCTAGTGCTTTTGTTGTTTAAGTTGATATATTGATTCTCCAGAAATATATTTTGATGGCAGAGGTAGGGATCTAGCTAACCAAATATTTGGGAACTGTTCAATCATTTAAAAAGTGCAGATACTTCAGAAATAGCTATGATTGAGTCAGTGGTGACAACAAGTGGTGTCCAATCCAGCTTTGCCTTGGAGAATTTACATTTGGTATTCATCAATTCAGATAATAATATAAGGAGCACCACTTCTTTCCTCCCAATTCCTGACTGTTGTATCTCTTCACAAGTCAATTGCCAAGCTATGTGTTTTCATTATACACGCATGCTCTTAGACTTTAAATCAGGAAATGTGGGTTCTCATTCAAACTCTGCCTGGTCTTGTGATTTTAAGAAAATCTCTTTACTTCTCTGGATTTGTTTCTTTTTCTACACAATGATGATATTAGATGATGACCTCCAAGAACTGTCCAGAAATAAAATCCTACAACCCTGTAATGTCTCCCAATTCTGACTTCCCCCACAACTTCACATCTACCGATACTATGATCCACAATTGGATAGCCCGTTGGCATCCAACAAGTATTCAATTTATACTCATCCCCTGTATTACTCACCTCATAGAGCTTTTGCCTTGATGTTCCCTCTGCCGAGAATGCTTTTCTTACAATTATCTGCACATTTCTTAGCCTCTCTTTCTTCAGATCTGTGATCAAATGCAACTCTGGCAGAGAAACCTTCACCTACTACCTTAATAAAATGGCATATTTGATTCCCTAACTGTCATTCTTTTCACTTTCTCCTGCTTAAATTTTTGGAATAGAACTTTTAATACCTGACATATTTTTTATTTATATGTCACTGTATCCTGAAATAGCATGTGTGTAAAACAGTTTTGCTGCCACAGAAAACAACCCCAATATTCCAGTAACTTGTGGCAACAAACATTTCTTTCCTTATTTCATGTGAAGGCTGTGGGTAGGCTGCAGCTTTTCTTGGTTCTACTGTGTACAGCTAGGCTCAGCTAGGCTTGCTTCCATTTCAGGACTGAAGAAGAAAAAACATTCCTTCTCTAGAAGAAACTGTTCATACAGGAAAGGGGAAGAATACAAGGGTGACAGAGCCAAACCAGGAAATCTCATTTAAGAATTATGATCAGTTGTGACAGTCACATCTTCTCAAGTTCCATTGGCCAAAGCATGTCATGTGCTCAAGTGCAAAGTCAAAGAGTCAAATAGAATATACAGATGCTCCTTGACTTACAATGGGTTTATGTCTTGATAAATCCATTGCAAGTTGAAAATATTTTAAGTCAAAAGTGCATTTAATACACGTAATCTACCAAACATCATAGCTGAACCTAGCTTAACCTTAAACATGATCAGAACATTTTTACATTAGTCTTTATTTGGGCAAAATCATCTAACTCAAAGCCTATTTTATAATAAACTGTTAAATCTCACATGCAATTTAGTGAGTACTGTACTGAAAGTGAAAAACAGAATGGCTGTACGGCTACTTGAAGTATGTTTCTACTGAATGTGCATCACTTTCACACCATCATAAATTCAAAATATCGTTAAGTCAAAGACTGTATAATTCTTTAATGGGAGTCAAATGATGGTAACTAGGGTTCTAGTTAGGTGAAATAATCCTATTGTTAGAAACAATAATCCAATCTGTCAAGAAATATAAACTCTATCACTTAGTTCTTCTGCAGTATCCCTAAGATCTAAAATAGTAGGCATTTAGTAGAAACTATTTGAATGAATGAAAAAATAATGACTCTCATCCTTTGCAACTCCACTCTTACTGCTATAACTAACCTCCATTTGGCATCTGCCCTCACAACTATGGCTTTGTTGTGACATTAAGAGATGAGATGGATTGAATAATCTTTTAAAGTTCCTGGAATAATGAAAAACACTTTCCACTTAGTAATAAAATGCTTGTATTTTATTAGGCCTTTTAAACAATGTATTTTTCTCACAAATTTTAGAAGAAGTATTGATATGCTACTAATGTAAATTTGGGATGTGGCAGCAAATTAGGCCTGCAGCATACTTGCCACTGCTAACTCCATTGGCACCCTCCACCACCCCTCCCACTCGGCACTGCTAACTCCATTGCCTCCCTCCCACACCCCTCCCACTTGGCACTGTCCACTCATGGCACAGGGAAAAACAGACATGAGTGAGGCTGGGAAGACAAAACCTTACATTTCTCTCCCTTGGTAAGGTAAAACAGCTTTTGGGATAAGTTATATCATGGAGGGAATTCACACCAAAATAATTGGGATATCTAAATCATTCTGTTGCCTTTTTACCTGAGTTGCTGAGGCTGAATATCATTAGTGGCCAGAAGCTTCTGTTCTGGAGCAAAACAGACTGGGTTTAAACTCCTGGTGCCTTTTTTAGCTGTTTGACTTTGGGTTTGTTACTTAACTTTTCTAAACCTCAGCTTGAAATTTTGTGAATTTACTTGAAGAGTGGTACCTGCTTCATGGGTTGTCATAAGAATTTAAAAGGTGATGTTTCAAAGTGTATAGCACAATGGTGGCACAGAGTAAACACCTGATAAATAGCATATGTTATTTTCCAAAGTACTTGAATACATACTGACTCATTATAGTCATAACATTACCCCTCTCTTAGACATGAGGAGGAAAAGGGAAGTAAAATAATTTGTGCAAAACCACACATCCAGGGCTGAAACTCAAGTTTCCTGACTATTATTCCTCTGTTATCTGGATATAAAAGCTAGAACAGACAGAATCTTATTAAATTGTTTATCAAGTTCCTATTTATTAATATATATTGTAAGGCTTCCATCCTCCCTCCAACCTCTGGGGCTATTTCTCAGAGTAGATCCACCGGACACTGGTTTCTCAGGTTCTTAATCATTGTTCCAGGAGAAAGAATCTGTGATCAAATTAGCTTAAGGCTGGATGTAAAAGGTTAAGCAGTTTTTATTTCTCTAGAGCCTTCAATATGCTAATGTTCATTTTGAATCTCAGAAAAAGTTGCAGAACATAGTTGTATTAGTCAGGGTTCTCCAAAGAAACAGAACCAATAGGATATATATAGCTATACATGAGGAGATTATGGGAATTGACTTAGGGTTATGGAGGCTGAGAAGTCCCATAATATGCTGCAGTTTGCAAGCTGGAGAACCAGGAAAGTTGGTGCTGTAATTCAGTCTTTCTGAAGGCCAGAGAACCGGAAAAGCCAATGGTGTCATTCTCAGCTCAAGGATAAAGGCCTAAGAACTGGGGCTGGTTGGGAAGGCCCTATGGTGTAAGTCCTAGAGTCCAAAGGCTCACAAAGCAGGATCTCTGATGTCTGAGAGCAGTAGAAGATGGATGTTCCAGCTCAAAAAGAAAGAGTGAATTTGCCCTTCCTTCACCTGCTGTTATAGCTGGGTCTTCAATGGATTGGATGATGCCTGCTCATGCTGGTGAGGGTGGTTCTTTTTCACCCAATCTACTAATTTGAATGCCAATCTCTTCTGGAAACACTCTCACAGAGACACTTAGAAATGTTTTACTAGCTATCTGGGTATTTCTTAACCCAGTCAAATTGACACATAACATTAACCATCACAACAATATTTCTCATTATTATTTGACTGCATCATGTCTCTGACATCCTCACTGCAAAAAAAGAGAACCTTCCACAACATTCCTTTTGCAAGACACTCTAAGGGTAATTTAAAATGGAAACCAACACAAAAGAAATGCATGAAAACATAGAGGGCACACTAATGACTGGATGTATTAAACAAGTGTACCAACTAAATAAACTAATACAAACCCTATCAACTCCATGGAAGTTGATAGAGAACATTCTGTAGAGTGGCAAATTAAGTCATGATGAGATTGAGTAGATCCAAGGGATACTAACTTCATTTCATGTGGCTGTAACAATAAATAGCAATGTTATCAGATTTCCAATGACACAGGGAGGTTTTTTTTTGTTGTTTGTAGGATTATGTTCTTCATATTCTTGGTGATAATGGTTGTTCATATTTTATGTCTGGCAGCTTATCTAATTATTCTTTTTCCTCTCCTTTGAATCCTTTTGGCTCCTGGCATTTTGCTCTTATAATTAAATTAGTTCAACACTCTGATGTTATGAAAACCAGGATCTATTTGGAGCTCTGGATTCTGTGTAACTGATGACTTAATGAAGATTCTCTAAGGACACAGTCACCATCTAATGAATGATGGGTCTCTGTATACATAAAAATAAAGCTGCTACAGACTTGATTATTTTCCTCATTTCAGTTTCTTTAACATAATATTTAGCAAGATGCCCAAGCCAAAGCATAACATAAAATTTCTAGGTATTTTTTAAGTCTATAAACAGCAAAAGCCTTTTTATTTTTTCAAATTGTATTATCTCACTTGAGTCTATCAACATCCATGAAAGTAGTCAGTAAAGGCATTATTGGCCCCATCTGACATTAAGTCAGAGACAGTTCCACAGTAATGACTTCCTTAGCTCTCTTCTCCCCACGAGTACATGAGTACATTATTAACTTTGTCGATGGATGTTTCTTTCAAAATTTGTTATTTTAAAGTGTCACAGTCTCACAAAGCCCTAAAAGACCAATTAATGCCATCCTGAGCCACAGTCTTGTGCCATTTTTCAACTAAGGATATGGAATTTGCATAACATCTGCCAGTGGGATATTTTAAGTGTGTCACAAACAAAAGCAGTTAACTGACTCCCAAATTGTACCTCCAGCCCAGAAGCTACCTCAGGCTTCACATTCATTTATCCAAATGTCTGCTAGGTATTTCCACTCAGATGTCCCAAAAGTAGCCCAAACACATGTCAGATGTTGAACTCTACAGCTCCCTTCCTACCTTCACCTCTTACAGTCTTGGTTTTAGCACCCCCCTTGAAGTCTTGACTTTTCCCTCTTCCTTACTCCAATATCAAGTTAATCACCAATTTATATTGCTTTCTTTTCTTCAAGTTTTCTCTAATATCTTCTTGCCTATCCCTTTACTTATTAGGTTTAGCCTCAACTGCTACCTATAGGCTAAGCTCACTGCTTTCATTCTTGTCCCTTCAAACTTCCCGCACTGATAACTCCAGAGATGCTTATTTAAAACACAAATCTGATCATATCATTAACCTGTTTGAAAGTCTTCACTGACTCCTCATCCATCCCTAATAGGATAAAGGCCAAGCTCCTGAGCATGGCTCACAGGACCTTCTGTGTGTGGTTTAAGTTGACTCTCACTCCTGTTCCTTCTGCCTCCTGCTGAAGAGTCATGGTCCCTGAAACCCTGAAATATTTGTATTTTGGCATAAATGCCATACTGTTTCTTACCTCCATGCTATTCTTTTCTTATGATCTTCTTTCTACTAGTAATACAATTCCACTCTCATCCTTTCCTTTCATTTACCTCTTTTTGTTAGGATTTTGCCATTGTAGAAATCTATTCAGGTATCACAAGCTGTAGGAAACATCCCTGTCTTCCCCTCATTCAATTCACCCAGATCAGATAAGGCTTTTCTCCTGATCTGTGAAAATCACAATGTATGAGTTTGCCACACTACTGAACAATTATTTAATGTGTACTAGTCCCCTGCATTGAGCTGAGAGTTACTTGAAGGTAGAGACTGAGTCTTAAATATTTTTGTTTCTCAACCCCTGGCACAGGCTTTAGCAGAAAGTAAGCACTCCAAGAATATTTACTAAACTGAATGAATATTCAAAGATATCAGTTACTTTCAGAAAATGTTTCTGTAAATTTATATGAAAATCTACCTATTGGCAACATAATTTATGAAAGATAATGTCCAACTGAAAGACAGATGATATGTATGTATTTTTAGAAGGACTATAACAGTTTATATGGCATTGGAAAAGCTCCAGATCTATGTGATGAGTCTCTCTTTATAAAATCTGGATCATATATTTCTACCTGTGTAAAGGATGTTTCTTTGCTCTGATGAGAGACAACTGGTTAAAAGGTGTGTGCATATTTGGGAGGCTGAGGTGGGCAGATCACAAAGTCAGGAGATTGAGACCATCCTGGCCAACATGGTGAAGCCCCGTCTCTACTAAAAAAAAAAAAAAAAAATATTAAAAATTAAAAATTAAAAAATCCAGGCATGGTGGCACATGCCTGTAGTCCCAGCTACTTGGGAGGCTGAGGCAGGGGAATTGCTTGAACCTGGGAGGTGGAGGTTACAGTGAGCTGAGATCATGCCACTGCACTCCAGCCTGGTGACAGAGTGAGACTCTGCCTCAAAAAAAAAAAAAAAAAAAAAAAAAAAAAAAAAAAAAAAGTTGTGTGCATCTGGAATGGAGGTTGAGAATGCCTGTTTCTCTCTGCCTCAATCAATGTGGGCACCTGCAAATAAAGAAAATAAGTCTTACTCTTTTCTGCTCTCTTCTCCATTCTCTTCCCTAACCCTTCCTATCCTCCAGGTGCACCTCTGAGAAAGGGGTTTCAAGTGGTTTGCATTTCTCTCACATGTCAAAGCAATTAAATGTTCTTACTCTGACTATCTTGCTCATATGTAAGTGACAGTCTTTGGGCACTTTTCTGGCAAGAAGGTAGTTAGACTCCTTTTATGTAAATGTTACTCAGACTCTAAAATATCATACTGTCCTTTTCACTGCTAAGTTCTTTTTGTCTGTGTGGTTTATTTTCTCCTTTAAAGAGTATTTTTTACACCCTTGCTCTGTGTTGGCTCTACGGAGGACACAAGGAATTCAGGGTTCAGGCTCTGTCCTTGAGGACCCAAGACTCTCTGGCTGGGGAGAAAATACACACAGCCTTGCTGACCAACTGTGCTGTATATAATCAAGGGTGAGAGGGCTCTCTCTTGGCCGCTGCCATCAGAATTGCAATCTTTTCCTTCACATTATGAACAGTTGGACCTCACGTGCTGACCCATATACAAAAAAGAATGAAGGGAAAATTGCTGCTGCCATGTTACTGTTTCTAGATAATTATGGAAAGTTATAATTATTGTGTTCTCTCCCTCCCATTTGTTAATAGCAAAGTAGGGCTATAATTCTTTTTTTTTTTTTTTTCTGAGACGGAGCCTCACTCTGTCCCAGGCTAGAGTGGAGTGGTGTGATCTCAGCTCACTGCAACCTCCACCTCCCGGGTTCAAGCTATTCTCCTGCCTCAGCCTCCCAAGTAGCTGGGATTATAGGTTTGTGCCATCATGCCCAGCTAATTTTTGTATTTTTAGTAGAGATGGGGTTTCACCATGTTGGCCAGGCTGGTCTCAAACTCCTGACCTTGTGCTCCACCCACCTTGGCCTCCCAAAGTGCTGGGATTACAGTGGTGAGCCACAGTGCCTGGCATATAATTCTTAAAGATATGTTTGCACAATCATACAGACCTGCCTTAGAAACTCAGCAAGTGTTTATTATTCTGCACCTTCTGATTTAGCACTGGAGAGGCCTCCGTTAAATGCTACATCTTTATAACTATTTGTCTTTAGTCATTGCACAGCTTACATATTACTGAGATGCCCTTTTTAAATTACTGGTGTTCATTGTGAGAACTAGACGTTGGAGTAGCCTCCTCTGTGCCTCCTATTTCTCCTCTCTCCAATCTGCTCCTCACCTTATTCTGCTGATATCCTCTGGCTGCCCATTGCTTTCTGTCCATACCCTATCAGTGGCTCCCCATAGTCTAGCATGACACGCCCTCAGCATGGCTGCTGTGGTGTACCTCCTTTCAGGCTCCCCCTGCCTGTTGACCTCATCTCCCTCTCCCTGTTCTCACTGCATGCTCAACCACAACTGTCCCCCAAGTCTGCTGAGGCCTTCACTGGCTCTTTTGCTTTTCTCTTGCTTTCCTTTCCCTAAGATGATCTCACACTTATCCACAGGGAAGCACAATAGAAAAACAGATTTGGCATTGCACAGATGCAGAGTGAATTTTTCTGCTTCCTTAAAACTCATGTAAAGTTGGAAGAGTTATTGAGCAATCTGCATTTCGATATTCTCTTAAAAATGAAGATTATATGGCTTGCTTGTAGCATTATGAAGATTAAAGGTATATATATATAAACATATTCCTTTATTATATATATTATAATATATATATAGTTGCCACATAGTAAGGTGCTTATCAATCAATAGTCTTTTTTACTAAGCTCCCTAATATCTTTCTTAAATATCTCCAACTGACTGTGGTTCATTGAACTTTCATTCACTCATTTATTCAGGAAATGGATATCAATTAAGTACCTGCTATGTATAAGTACTGAGCTAACAAGAGGTATTCATCTCATCTTGTTATAACACTCTGTTGATTCTTCTTATGGTACTTATAAAATCTTGTGCTATAATGAGGATAAGGTACATCTATCTTTATTTATTTATTTTATTTTTTTGAGACAGTATTGCTCTGTTGCCCAGGCTAGAGTGCAGTGGTGTGATCTCAGTTCACTGGAACCTCCACCTCCTGAGCTCAAGCCATCCTCCTACCTCAGACTCCCAAGTAGCTGGGACTACAGGTGTACAGCACCACACCCAGCTAATTTTTGCATTTTTTTAAATAGAGATGGGGTTTTGCCATGTTGTGCAGGTTGGTCTTGAATTCCTGAGCTCAAGTGATCCACCCACCTTGGCCTTCCAAAGTGCTGAGATTAGATACTTGAGGAAAATGGTAGATAGGAGGCAGGACTAAATTGAAGCTCCCACTTGGATGTACAGAGCAGCATGTGGATACTCACATGCTCTAAGTACTATTGCAGGAACATACCGGGAAAGCCCAGAGAATACATACACCCTTTAAAGGAGTGGATTGCTCCTGAAGGCCCTGGAAGACAGCCAAAAAAACTGTGAGTGCCCCAAGTATGAAAGTGTGAAAGGGGGATCGTCTGTCCCCAAACACATACCCTCACTGAGTAACGTGAAGGTCCAGAGCATGGGAGAAGGATTTAACCTTACCTGGAGCCCAGACAAATTTAGAGAGCCAAGTGAAATACAGAGGTAGAAGAAGCAGTGGGAAGAGCCCTGTGGGCTCTCTCAGTCCCCAGGGAAGCCACTTCTGACTCTCTCACACAGGTGCTTGGGGAAGGCTACCAGAGGAACTGGGAGAAGACCACAAGGAGAAGGAAACTCCTAGCTGAACTTTGTAACAATTTCAACCAAATGCAAAGTTTCCTGGAGAGAGCTTGGGGAAGGGGTGAATTGGGAATGTAGACACAACACAGAAGCCACAGAAGGTGGGGAGGCACAAAACCTGAAAGCCCTGCTTGCTTTCTCAGCTGGGAGGCTGGCAGCCTGGGGCAAATTCTCAGCCCTGCTCATCTGCTGCCTAGAAATAAACCTGGTGCTCTTGGGAGGCCACAGTAGGAATGAGACTGGCCTTCTGGGCTGCATGAGAGCTGGGTAAATCCTGTAACTGCCTGTTTTCCCCCACTTCCTTGGCAACATGTATGACACAGCAGAGGCAGCCATAATTCTCTGGGGAACATAACTCCATTGACCTGGGAACCACACCTTGATCCCCCACAGTAGCCACAGCAAGCCCTGCCCAAGAAGAGTCTGAGCTCAGACACACCTAGCCCTGCCCCTACCTGATGGTCTTTCTCTACCTTCCCTGGTAGCCAAAGACAAAGAACATAATTTTTGGGAGCCCTAGGGCTCCACCCACTACCTGATCCTTTCTATACTATTGCAGCTGATGCTTTCCTGAAAGCACCACTCCCCAGCAGGAGGCCAACCAACACAAAACTAGTGCAATAAACAAAGCTACAACTAAGGAAACTCACAGAGTCCATTTCACTCCCCTGCCACCTCCACTGGAGCAGGTGCTGTTGTCTATTGTTGACAAACCTGAAGATGGATCATATCATAGGACTGTGTGCAGATACCCCCCAGTACCAGCTCAGAGCTTGGTAGCTCCACTGGGTGGCTAGATCCAGAAAAGAAATAACAATCACTGCAGTTTGGCTCTCAGGAAGCCCTATCTCTAGGGGAAAGAGAAGAGCATTGCATCAAGGGAGTGCCCATGGGACAAAACAAACAAACAAACAAAAAAACTGAACAGCAACCTTGAGCCCCAGGTCTTTGCTCTGACATTGTCTATGGAAATGAGAGGAAACTAGAAAAAGAATTTTGGTAATATGACAAAACAAGGTTCTTTAACACCCACAAAAGATTACACTAGCTCCCAAACAATGTATCCACACCAAGAGGAAATCCCTGAATTTCCAGTAAAAGAATTCAGAAGGTTAATTATTAAGCTAATCAAGGAGGCACCAGAGAAAGGTGAAGTCCAACTTAAGGAAATAAAAACAATTATACAAGAATGAAGAGAAAAATATTTGGCAAAATAGATAGCATAAATAAAAATAATCACAACTTCTGGAAATTAAAGACATATTTAAAGAAATGCAAAATACGTTAGAAAGTCTTAGCAATAGAATCAAACAAGCAGAAGAAAAAACTTCAGAGCTCAAAGACAAGGTTTTTGAATTAGTCTAATCCAACAAAGACAAAGAAAAAAGAATTTCAAAAAATGAACAAAGCCTCCAAGACGTCTGGGACTATGTTAAATGACCAAATGTAAGAATAATTAGCATTCCTCAGGAAGAAGAGAAATCTAAAAGTTTGGAAAACTTATTTGAGGGAATAATCAAGGAAAACTCTCCAATCCTTTATAGAGATCCAGACATCTAAATACAAAAAGCTCAAAGAACACCTGGGAAATTTGTCATGAAAAGATTATCACCTAAGCACATAGTCATTAGGTCATCTAAGGTCAAGAGGAAGGAAAGAATCTTAAGAGAATCAGGTAACCAATAAAGGAAAACCTATCAAATTAGCAGCAGATTTCTCAGCAAAAACGCTACAAACTAGAAGGAAGTGGGTTCCTATCTTTAACATCCTTAAACAAAACAATTATCAGCCAAGAATTTTGTATCCAGCAAAACTAAGCTTCATAAATGAAGGAAGGATGCTGTCTTTTCCTTTTTTTTGAGGTGGAGTCTCACTCCGTCACCAGGCTGGAGTGCAGTGGCATGATCTTAGCTCACTGCAACCTCCATCTACTGGGTTCAAGCGATTCTCCTGCCTCAGCCTCCTGAGTAGCTGGGACTACAGGCATGTGCCACCACACCCAGCTAATTTTTGTATTTTTAGTAGAGACGGGGTTTCACCATGTTGGTCAGGCTGGTCTCAAGCCCCTGACCTAGTGATCCACCTGCCTTGGCCTCCCAAATTGCTGGGAATACAGGTGTGAGCCACCATGCCTGGCAGATGCAGTCTTTTTCAGATGAACAAATGCTGAGAGAATTTGCCACTACCAAGCCAGCACTACAAAAACTGATAAAAGGAGCTCTAAATCTTGAAACAAATCCTTGAAATAAACCAAAATAGAACCTCCTTAAAGCATAAATTATACAGTACATACAAAACAAAAATACAATTAAAAAACCAAAGTATTCAGGCAACAAATAGCATGATGAATAGACTAGTACCTCACATCTGAATACTAACGTTGAATATAAATGGCCTAAATGCTCCAAGTTAAAACATACAGAATGGCAGAATGGATAAGAATTCACCAATGAAGTATCTGCTGTTTTCAAAAGACTCACCTAACACATAAGGACTCACATAAACCTAAGCTAAAGGGGTGGAGAAAGATATTCCATGCAAATAGACACAAAAAGCAAGCAGGAGTATCTATTCTTATATCAGAGAAAATAAACTTTAAAACAACAGTAGTTAAAAAAGACAAAGAGGGACATTATATAATTATAAAAGGACTTGTCAAACAGGAGAATATCACAATCCTAAAAAATATGCACCTAACACTGGAGCTTCTAAATGTATAAAATAATTACTACTAGATGTTAGATATGAGTTCTAGATTTCTCTTCAAATAATCAATGTCAGTATGTTCAATGCTTTGCCTTCTACTTTTAAACTTAACTTCCTTGTAAAGCAACCTTTTTCTGATTACCTGCTCCACCCTGACTCATTCTAATTATCTGCTCCACTCTGACTCATTCTTATTACCTGCTCATTCTCCACCTTGACTCATTCCAATTCCCTACTCTGCCATAACCATTTTTCCTGCCAAACCACTCACCCTGTCACTCTCTTTAAATTAGCCAATCGGAATTAGTTTAGCCTGTGTGGTCTAACCCTAGCCAATAGGGGAATGACAGCAGCAGCAGCCACATGCATCAGGGATAAGAACCCCTTCCCCTCCCTTGTCCAAGTGTGTGCTCACCATTGCTCCATCTGTAAGCATGCTTCCTTCTATAGAATTACATTGCCTTGCTGGGGATTAAAAAGAAAATGTTATATTCAAGTGCTACTTCTTTTGTGGCACCAAAACTTTATTTATAACATAGACCTAAGAAATAAGATAGACAGGAACGCAATACTAGTGGGGCATGGAATTCAATACTCCACTGACAGCACTAGACAGGTTATCAAGATAGAAAGTCAACAAAGACACAACAGATTTAAACTGTACTCTAGAACAAATGGATTTAATGGATATTTACAGAATATTCTGCCTAATACCTGCAGAATATACATTCTATTCATCAGCACATGGAACAGTCTCCAAGATAGACCATATGATAGGCCATGAAACAAGTCTCAAATTTAAGAAAATGAAAATTATATCAAGTACTCTCTCAGACTACAGTGGAATAAAATTGGAAATCAACTCCAAAAGGAACCCTGAAAACCATGAAAATACGTGGAAATTAAATAACCTGCTCCTGAATGACTGTTGAGTGAACAATGAAATTAAGATGGAAATTAAATAATTCTTTGAACTGAATGATAATAGTGACACAACATATCAAAACCTCTGGGATACAGCAAAGACTGTATTAAGAGGAAAGTTCATAGTCTTAAATGTATATATCAAAAAGTCTGAAAATACATGGAAATTAAATAACCTGCTACTGAATGCTTATTGGGTGAACAATGAAATTAAGATGGAAATTAAATAATTCTTTGAATTGAATGATAATAATGACACAACCTATCAAAACCTCTGGGATACAGCAAACACTGTACTAAGAGGAAAGTTAATAGCCTTAAATGTCTACATCAAAAAGTCTGAAAGAGCAAAATTGGTAATCTAAGGTCAAATCTCAAGGAACTACAAAACAAGAACAAATCAAACCCACACCCGACAGAAGAAAAGAAATAAGAAAGATCAGAGCAGAGCTAAATGAAATTGAAAGCAATAATAAATAAATAAGTAAATAAATAAATAAATAAAGACAAGAGATGAATGAAACATAAAGCTGGTTCTTTGGAAAGATAAATAAAATTGATAGACCATTAGTGAGATTAACCAAGATAAGAAAAGATCCAAATAAGCTCAATTAGAAACAAAACAGGAGATATTACAACTGATACCACAGAAATACAAAAGATCATTCAAGGATACTATGAACACCTTTACATGCATAAACTAGAAAATCTAGAGGAGATGGATAAATTCCTGAAAATATACAACTCCCCTAGATTAAGCCAGGAAGAAATAGAAGCTCTGAATAGACTAATAACAAACGGTGAGATTGAAGTTGTAATTTTAAAATTGCCAAAAAAAAAAGTCCAGAACCAGATGGAGCCACAGTTTAATTTTATCAGACATTCAAAGAAAAATTTGTACCAATCCTATTGACACTATTCCAAAAGATAGAGAAAGAGGGATTCCTCCCTAAATCATTCTATGAAGCCGATGTCACCATAATACCAAAACCAGGAGAAGACATAACAACAACAACAAAAAACTATAGACCAATATCCCCGATAAACACAGATGCAAAAATCCTCAACAAAATACTAGCAAATTGAATCCAACAGCATATCAAAAAGATAATCAACCATGATCAAGTTGGTTTCATACCAGGGATGCAGAGACATTTTAAAGTACTCAAGTTAATAAATGTGATACACCACATAAGCAGAATTTTTTAAAAATCACATGATTATCTCAATAGATGCAGAAGAGCATTTGACAAAATCCAACATCAATTTATGATTAAAACCCTTGGCAAAATCAGCACTAAAGGGACATACCTTAAGGTAATATAACTCATTTATGAAAAACCCACAGCCAACATAATACTGAATGGGGAAAAGTTGAAAGCATTCCCCCTGAGAAATGGAACAAGACAAGGATGCTCACTCTCACCACTTTTATTGAACATAGTACTAGAAATCCTAGCCAGAGCAATCAGACAGGAAAAATAAATAAAGGGCATCTAAATCAGTAAGGAAGAAGTCAAACTGTTGCTCTTTGCTGATGATTTGATTGTATACCTAGAAAACCCTAAAGATTCATCCAAAAAGCTCCTAAAACTGATAAATGAATTCAACAAAATTTCAGGATACAAAATTAATGTACACAAATCAGTAGCTCTTCTATACAACAACAGTGACCAAGCTGAGAACCAAATCAAGAAGTAAACCCCTTTTACAATAGCTGCAAACAAAATGAAATAAACATAAAATAAATTACATATTTAGGAATATACCTAGCCAAGGATGTGAAAAACCTCTACAAGGAAAGCTACAAAACACTGCTGAAAGAAATCATAGATAACACAAACAAATAGAAACACATCTCATGCTCATGGATGGGTAGAATCAATATTGTGAAAATGACCATACTGCCAAAACCACTTTACAGATTCAATGCAATTCCCACCAATATACCACTATCATTCTTCACAGGATTTCCTAAAAATTCATATGGGGCCAAAAAAGAGCCTGCATAGCCAAAGCAAGACTAAGCAAAAATAACAAATCTGGAGGCATCACATTACCTGACTTCAAACTATACTATAAGGCTACAGTCACCCAACAGCATGGTACGGGTATGAAAATAGGCACATAGACCAGTGAAACAGAATAGAGAACCCAGAAATAAACCCAAATACTTACAGCCAAGTGATATTCAACCAAAACATGAAGTGGGGAAAGGACACCCTATTCAACAAATGGTGCTGGGGTAATTGGTAAGCCACATGTAGAAGAATATAACTGGATCCTCATCTCTCACCTTATACAAAAATCAACTCAAGATGGATCAAGGACTTCTAAGACCTGAAAAATTATAGAAGATAACATTGAAAAAATCCTTCTAGACATCAGCTTAAGCAAAGACTTTGTGACCAAGAACCCAGAAGCAAATGCAACAAAAACAAAGATAAATAGATGGGACTTAATTAAACTAAAAAGCTTCTGCACTGCAAAAGAAATAATCAGGAGAGTAAACAGACAACTGATAGAGTGGGAGAAAATCTTCACAATCTATACATCTGACAAATGACTAATATCTAGAATCTACAAGGAACTCAAACTAATCAGCCAGCCAAAAAAACAAATAATCCCATCAAAAAGTGTGCTAAGGACATGAATAGACAATTCACAAAAGATATACAAATGGTTAAAAAACATGAAAAAGATGCTTAACATCACTAATGATCACAAAAATGCAAATCAAAACCACAATGCAATGCCACCTTACTCTAGCAAGAATGGCCATAATCAAAA
This sequence comes from Pongo abelii, assembly GCF_028885655.2. Lineage (NCBI taxonomy): Eukaryota > Metazoa > Chordata > Mammalia > Primates > Hominidae > Pongo > Pongo abelii. The sequence continues at coordinate 87,339,352 of NC_071990.2, read as the reverse complement.
AAATTACAAAAAATAGATGTTGGTGTGGATGTGGTGAAAGGAACACTTTTGCACTGCTGGTGGGAATGTAAACTAATACAACCACTATGGAAAACAGTGTGGAGATTCCTTAAAGAACTGAAAGTAGATCTACCATTTGATCTGGCAATCCCACTACTGTGTATCTACCCAGAGGAAAAGAATTCATTATATGAAAAAGATACTTGCACACACATGTTTATAACACCACAATGTGCAATTACAAAAATATGGAACTAGCCCTAATGCTCATCAATCAGAGTGGATAAAGAAATTGTGGTATACCAATAACAAACAAACAGAGAGCCAAATCATGAGTGAACTCCCATTCACAATTGCTTCAAAGAGAATAAAATACCTAGGAATCCAACTTACAAGGGATGTGAAGGACCTCTTCAAGGAGGACTACAAACCACTGCTCAATGAAATAAAACAGGATACAAACAAATGGAAGAACATTCCATGCTCATGGATAGGAAGAATCAATATTGTGAAAATGGCCATACTGCCCAAGGTAATTTATAGATTCAATGCCATCCCCATCAAGCTACCAATGACTTTCTTCACAAAACTGGAAAAAACTACTTTAAAGTTCATATGGAACCAAAAAAGAGCTCACATTGCCAAGTCAATCCTAAGCCAAAAGAACAAAGCTGGAGGCATCACGCTACCTCACTTCAAACTATACTACAAGGCTACAGTAACCAAAACAGCATGGTACTGGTACCAAAACAGAGATATAGACCAATGAAACAGAACAGAGGTCTCAGAAATAATACCACACATCTACAACCATCCGATTTTTGACAAACCTGACAAAAAAAAAGAAATGGGGAAATGATTCCCTATTTAATAAGTTGTGATGGGAAAACTGGCTAGCCATATGTAGAAAGCTGAAACTCGATCCCTTCCTTACACCTTATACAAAAATTAATTCAAGATGGATTAAAGACTTAAATGTTAGACCTAAAACCATAAAAACCCTAGAAGAAAGCCTACGCAATACCATTCAGGACATAGGCATGGTCAAGGACTTCATGTCTGAAACACCAAAAGCAATGGCAACAAAAGCCAAAATTGACAAATGGGATCTCATTAAACTAAAGAGCTTCTGCACAACAAAAGAAACTACCATGAGGTGAACAGGCAACCTACAGAATGGGAGAAAATTTTTGCAATCTACCCATCTGACAAAGGGCTAATATCCAGAATCTACAAAGAACTTAAATAAATTTACAGGAAAAAATAAAACAACCCCATTAAAAAGTGGGCAAAGGATATGAACAGACACTTCTCAAAAGAAGACATTTATGCAGCCAACAGACACATGAAAAAATGCTCATCATCACTGGCCATCAGAGAAATACAAATCAAAACCACAATGAGATACCATCTCACACCAGTTAGAATGGTGATCATTAAAAAGTCAGGAAACAACAGGTTCTGGAGAGGATGTGGAGAATTAGGAACACTTTTACACTGTTGGTGGGACTGTAAACTAGTTCAACCATTGTGGAAGACAGTGTGGCAATTCCTCAAGGATCTAGAACTAGAAATACCATTTGACCTAGCCATGCCATTTCTGGGTATATACCCAAAGGCTTATAAATCATGCTGCTATAAAGACACATGCACACGTATTGTGGCACTATTCACAATAGCAAAGACTTGGAACCCACTCAAATGTCCGTCAATGATAGACTGGATTAAGAAAATGTGGCACATATACACCATGGAATACTACGCAGCCATAAAAAAGGATGAGTTCATGTCCTTTTTAGGGACATGGATAAAGCTGGAAACCATCATTTTGAGCAAACTATTACAAGGACAGAAAACCAAATACCGCATGTTCTCTCTCATAGGTGGGAATTGAACAATGAGAACACTTGGACACAGGGTGGGGAACATCACACGCCGGGGCCTGTAGTAGGGTAGGGGAAGGGGGCAGGGATAGCATTAGGAGACATACCTAATATAAATGACGAGTTAACGAGTGCAGCACACCAACATGGCACATGCATACATATGTAACAAATCTGCAGGTTGTGCACATGTATCCTAGAACTTACAGTATAATGAAAAAAAACTGTGGTATATATACCATGGAATACTACTCAGTCACAAATAGGAATGAAATAATGGCATTTGCAGCAACCTGGATGGCATTAGAGACCATTATTCTAAGTGAAGTAACTCAGGAATGGAAAAGCAAACATTGTATGTTCTCACTCATAAATGAGAGCTAAGCTATGAGGATACAAGTGCTTAAGAATGATACAATGGACTTTGGGGACTTGGGAGAAAAGGTGGGATCAGGGTGAGGAATAAAAGACTACAAATAGGGTACATTGTATACCGTTTGGGTGATGGGTGCACCAAAATCTCAGAAATCACTACTAAAGAACATATGCATGTAACCAAACACCATCTCTTCCTCAAAAACCTATTGAGATAATAATAATTAAACAAACAAATAAACAAACAAAAAAACAACCCAAAGTGCTGGGATTACTGGGATGAGCCACTGTGCCTGGCCTCATCTGTCCTTTTGAAATATCCATTTCTGGTCCCCAATTGAACACTTAAGTTCTGTGAGAATAGAGGCTATATTTACCCATCTTTGAATTCTGAGGAGTACATAGTTATGCCATAACATCCACAACTACTCCCTGAAACTGGGAGATTTTGTTTACTTAACTTTTTAATGATACAGACTAGAAAAATTAAAATGCAAATGAAATAAGTTCATCAAGTTACTCCAATTTCAAAGAAGCATAACATTACAATGTCTTAATTAAGAATGGTTTTCAGGACTGCTTGCCTGATTTAAAATCTTAGCTCCAACAATTGCTTGTCGCATAACCTTGTGCAACTGACTATCTGTGTGACTCAGTTTCTCAGCTGTCAAATGGAGGGAGGTGTGAGATAACAACAATACCCACCTCATTGGATTGATGTGAGGATTAAAAGAGTTAGTACATGTAAATTCAATTAGAAAAATGTCAGGCACATAATAAAAATGCTGTTTAAGTGTTAGATATAATTATCATAATTATTTTTAATGTTTGGGTTGCTTCTTCTATATTGCTCATTAAAATACAAAAGACTTCATGTGGAGGCTGGGTTGTGGACAGTTAAAATGGTTTGAGAGTCTAACTCCTTTTTCAGTTTCTCTTCCTCTGCTGTTTTCTTTTGTATGAATCTGGATCTCTCCATAGACATTCACCTTTCTTCTTGGATAACTCACACCTTTAGAACTTGTTCTGATGAAAGGACAATTGGTTAGGCTTCTTTAGAATTGTGCCACTTAGAATTAGGAAATTCTATTCCCTCTCTGAATGTTAGTTCTTAACTTTTTTATTATGTTCCAGATTCCATAGTGTTTGGCAGGTGTGCTTGGTACTTTGTGGTTATGTTTGTCTACTTTATATAAAGGGGTGCACAAAAAGGAACTATTTGAGTTTCTGTTCTCACCCAGACCCTAAGACAAATGATAGCACACTACTACATGATGTACATAATCACTAGGAGGACTCACAAACAAGGTGGTTGGCAAAAGCCAATACTTTTCAACTTTTAGCTAACCACCCACAGCAGCCTTTAAAAAACTTAGAGAGAGCAATTCAAAAATGCATAAGGGATAGGAGAGAATTTGTGGAGGGAATTGTTAGTGTGCTGTGATTCTGAGTTTTGCCCCGACTCCTCCCAATAAGTATGAGAAGGGAGGACCTATCGCTCTGCAAGCCTAGGGAAAGGGCACTCAGCAGGCCCTCTCACATTCTCTGCACTTTGAGCAACCAGGGGACTGGTGTCTGATTCATATCTTATGACATCTGAAGGGTGCGGGATTCTGGCAGGGTGCACTGAGAGCAGGGCAAATGAATGAGAGAATTGCAATGGCACAGCATAAGCTGCCAGAGTTTATTGGAGCTGTGATGTCTGAGTGTCTCCATGGGCCAGATGCAGGCCATAAATGAGAGATGGCAAGGATAGCTTTTCTTAGACCTAGTTCAAGACAGCTGTCTATGAGGTGAGGAGATCTTAGTGGCAAGAGCTGGAAGGATACCACGGGGTAGACAGTGCCTAGGAGAGACTTTAACAACTGGAGTCAAGATACATTTGTTTGATCAAGGAGGTAATAGATAAAAGACCTTCAGAAATGTAACTAAAAATTGGATTCCTGAAAGTTCCCTTTGGGATTAAGAGTTGGTTTTAGATGCTTGCCAGGACCAGAGAGTAGCTGCACCAGACAATACTGATCCAGTAATATCTTTCCTAACTATTTATTTTCTGTCATCTTTACTCCAACCCTTAGGGGCAGAAGACATGGAAAGAAGAGGAAAGAGGGAAAAAGCCAAGGCAGAGAGAGAAAGGAGTGATGCCTACCCTTTACCACTATAGATGCCTGCCTGCAGCTGGCTTGAGTTTGCTAGAGGGAGAAAATTTAACTTTGGATGAAGATGAGCTTTCAATACACTGAGGTGGAAAAATTAATTAGTTTGTTTTTACACTTTCCTAAAGTTATCAGACACCTCTAATTCTCTGAGAATGACTAGAAGAGCCATGGGTTCATTTTCATTCTTATCCAAGAGGGCAGGGAAGAATTTGGCCTGATAATTGAGCAGCAAAGAGACAAGCAGGTCTGCTTTCAAATTGAGCTCCACTTGTAAAATGTTAAGATTACATTCATTTGAATGAAGATAGATCTTTTTCCCCATTTTTACTGCCTTTTTGTGGATGACTTTTGAAGTAAGAAATTAAAATTAAAATGTCTTTACCAACATTATGTAGAGAATTCCTATATTAGTATGTAAGAGAAAATTATGATTAAACATTTAAAAAATTATAAACATTTAAAAACATTTAAAAAATACGTCAAAGGGAATGTATAAAAGAATTTTAATAAAACCTGTTGGTTTTTAGGTTAAGAATGGGAGAGATACAGCTATTTACTACTAGTTGGATTATATAAAGAAATAAAAAATAATTTGGTTCTTTGTAAATTTTAGAATAGACTTAAATTTATATAAAAATTGCCTGAGAGTAGAGAGTTCCCCTATATCCCATACCCAGTTTCACCTCTTATTAATATCTTTACTAGTATGGTACATTGGTCACAATGAATGAGCCACTATTAGTGAACCATAATGAATGTATTATTGTGAACTAAAGTCCATATTTTATTCAGATTTTCTTAGTTTTATCTAATATTCTTTCTCTGTTCCAAGATCCCATCCAGGATACCACATTATGCTTCATCATCACGTCTCCTTAGGCTCCTCTTGGCTGTGACAGTGTCACAGATTTCCCTTGCATTTGATAACCCTGACATTTTTGAGGAATACTGGTCAGATATTTTATAGAATGATTCTATTTTATAGAATTCCCTTAATTGAGATTTGTCTGATATTTTTCTTATGACTAGACAGGTGTTATGAGTTTTGAGAGGAAGACCGTAGAGGTTTAGTGCTCTTCTTATCACATCAAATTAAGGATACATTTTACCCATATGACTTCTTACTGCGGAGGTGAACTTTGGTCAGGTGGCTGAGGTAGTGTTTGTCAGGTTTCTCCACTGTGAAACTATTCTCCTCTGCCCCCACACATATTAGACTCTTTAGAAGAAAGTCATCAGGTACAGAGCACATTTAAAAGAGTGAGGAGTTATGTTCCACTTCTTTGAGGGCAGAGTATCTACACAAATTATTCAAAAATTTTCTGCACTGCAATTCTCACCTTTTATTTATTTGACCAATCATTTATTTATTTATATCAGTATGGACTCACGGATATTAATTTTATGCTTTGAGTAACAATCTAATGCCATGTTATTTATTTATATTAGAAGCTCTTTCAGTTGGCTTCCGTGTTGCTTTGCAATATTCCCCACCATTATGGAATCTTTTTGTTGGTGATGCTAGTAGGTCTATTTATTTATTTTCATTTATTTAAAGCACGTCCTTGCTTTTGGGACTGCAAGATGTTCCAGAATTATCTTGCATATTTTCTGTCTCAGTCCTAGAGTCTACCATTTCTCCAACCTGCTCCTGAATGATTTTGGGGTTAACAATGAAATCAAGATGGAAATTTAAAAATTCTTTAAAACAAATGATAATAGTGACACCAGTTATCAAGACCTCTGGGATATGGCAAAAGCAGTGCTAAGAGAGAAGTTTATAGTGTTAAATACCTACATGAAAAAGTCTGAAAGATCACAAATTGACAACCTAACATCACTCCTCAAGGAACTAGAGAAACAAGAACAAACCAAACCTGAAGCTAGTTGAAGAAAACAAATAACAAAGATCAGAGCAAAACTGAATGAAATTGAAACAAGAGAAATTACAGAAGATCAATGAAATAAAAAGTAGGTTCTTTGAAAAGATAAACAAAAGTGGTAGAGCATTAGTTAGGTTAACCAAGAAAATATAAGATGCAAATAAGCTCACTTAGAAATGAAAATGGAGGCATTACAACCAACACCATAGAAATACAAAAGATCATTTGAGAGTATTATGGATACCTTTATGCACACAACCTAGAAAATCTAGAGGTAATAGATAAATTCCTAGAAACATACAACCTCCTAGCTTAAATCAGGAAGAAATAGAAATCCTGAATAAGCCAATAACAAGCAGTGAGGTTAAATTAGTAATACAAATATGCCAACAAAAAAAAAGCTCAGGGCCAGACGAATTCACAGCCACATTCTACTAGACATTCAAAGAAGAATTGCCACTGATCCTACTGAAACTATTCCAAAAGATTGAGAAAGAGAGGATCCTCCCTAACTCATTCTATGAAGCTTGTATTGCCCTGATATCAAAGCCAGGAAAGCATGTAACAACAACAACAACAAAAAACCAAAAACCAAAAAAAACTCCACTACAGATCAATATCCTTGACTAACATAGATGCAAAAATTCTCAACAAAATATTAGCAAAACCTAACGTAATAGCACATCAAAAAGATAATTAACCATGATCAAGTAGGTTTCATCCTGGGGATTCAGGGATGGTTCAACATATGCAAATCAATAAATATGATTCCCTTAATAAACAGAATTAAAAACAAAAACCACATAATCATCTCAATAGATGCAGAAAAGGAATTCAACAAAATCTAGCATCCCTTTATGATAACAACCCTCAACAAACTAGGTATAGAAGAAACATATCTCAAAATAATAAAAGCCATATATAACAAACCTACAGCCAACATCATACTGAATGAGGAAAAGTTGGAAGCATTCCCCCAAGAACTGGACCAAGGCAAGGATGCCCACTTTCACCATTTCTATTCATCACAGCACTGGAAGTCCTAGCCAGAGCAATTGAGGAAGAGAAAGAAATAAAGGGAATTCAAATTGTAGAAGAGGAAGTCAAACTATTTCTGTTTGCCAATGATATGATTGTATACCTAGAAAAACGTAAAAGCTCCTCCAGAAGACTCCTAGATTTGATAAGTGAATTTATTAAAGCCTCAGGTTACAATATCTATGTATATAAATCAGTAGCACTGCTATACACCAGCAACTACCAAGCTGAGAATCAAAATCAAGAAATCAGTCTTTTTTACTATAGCTGCAAAATAAAATAAAATACCTAAGAATATACTTATCCAAGGAGGTAAAAGACCTCTACAAGAACTACAAAACACTGCTGAAAGAAATCACAGATAACACACAAAAATGGAAATATATCCCAAGCTCATGAATGGAAGAATCAATATTACTAACATGACCATACAGCCCAAAGCAATCTACAGATTAAATGCAATTCTGACAATGATTCCAAAGTCATTTTTTACAGAATTAGAAAACATAGTCCTAAAATTCATATGAAACCAAAAAAAGAGCCTGAATAGCCACAGCAGTCCTAAGCAAAAAACAAAAACAAAAACAAAACAAACAATAACTACAAAAAAAACATAAAGCTAGAGGCAGCATGGTACTGGTATAAAAATAGACAGATAGATCAGTGGAACAGAATGGAGAATCTAGAAATAAAGCCATATACAACCAACTGATTTTTGACAAATCGTACAAAAACATAAGCTGGGGAAATGACACCTCATTCAATAAATAGTGCTGGCAAAACTGGATAGCCTTACATAAAAGAGTGAAACTGGATCCCTATTTCTCACCACATACAAAAATTAACTCAAGATGGATTAAAGACTTAAATCTAAGACCTGAAACCACAAAAATTCTAGAATAAAACCTAGGAAAAATTCTTCTGGACATTGGCCCAGGCAAAGAATTTATGACTAAGATTCCAAACGCAAATGCAACAAAAACAAAAATAAATAAATGGGACCTAATTAAAAAAATCTTCAGTACAACAAAATAAATAATCATCACAGTAAACAAACAACTTACAGATTGGGAGAAAATATTTGCAAATTATGCATTTGGCAAAAGACTGATATCCAGAATCTATAAGAAAATCAAACAAATTAGCAAGAAAAATAATCCATCAAAAAGTGGGAAAATGATATGAATAGACAATTCTCAAAAGAAGATATACAAATGGCCAACAAACTTATGAAAAAAATGCTCAAAATTACTAATCTCCAGTGAAATGCAAATTAAACCACAATAAGATACTATCTTACCCCAGTCAGAGTAATCATTATTAAAAAGTCAAAAAACAATAGATGTTGGTATGAATGTGGTGAAAAGGGAACACTTACACACTACTGGTGGGATTGTAAATTAGTACAACCTCTATGGAAAACAGTATGGACCTCGGGTTCTCTCAGAGAACCAAAAGTAGATCTACCGTTCTATCCAGCAATCCCAGTACTGGGTATCTACCCAAAGGAAAATGAGTAATTATATTACAAAGACTCCTGCACACAAATGTTTATGGAAGCACAATTTATGTTTGCAAAAATATGAAACCAAGCTAAATGCCCATCAACAAGTGAGTGGATAAATAAAATGTGGTATATATTTACCATGGAGTACTACTAAGCCAAAAAATAAGACTGCAATAATATCTTTTGCAGCAACTTTGTTGGAGCTGGAGGCCATTATTTTAAGTGACGTAAATAAGGAATGGAAAATCAAATACTGTATTTTCTCACCTATAATTGGGAGCTAAGCTGTGGGTACACCAAGGCATACAGAATGGTACAATGGACATTGGAGATTCAGAGGGGGTCAGGATGGGAGGGAAGTGAGGGATAAAAAACTACGTATTGGATACAATGTACAATATTTAGGTGATGGGTGCACTAAAATTTCAGACTTCACACTATACAATTAATCCATGAAACCAAAAATCGCTTGTACTCCAAAGCTATTAATAACATACATATGATATGTTTTATATGTGTGTGTGTGTGTGTGTGTGTGTGTGTGTATACATATAGATATATGTATAAAAAATGTCTTTAAGTTCCTGGTAAATTTACTCAGGGTCATCTCACTTACTTAAGTGTTTGCTGATACACCTCATTCAGTAAATAGTGCTGGCACCATTTATCATGGAAAAGGTACTCTCCTGAACTGTGGATTCCTGAGTGTACTTCAGCTCTTGCCACCATCTTGGTCAATCACTCACTACCCTGGGCTTTCATTTCCTTGTCTATAAAATGAAGAGGTTGGATGGGGCCATCTCTAAGGTCCCCTCAAGTTCCAGAATTCTGAGTCTATAGCATATTTGAATAAATAACCTTTCTGGGTGGTGTTCACTCATGAGAGGATGATAGATGTTCGTGAATATGGAGTCAGGTGGACTTGGGTTACCTTGGGCAATGTAATCTCCTTCACTTTCAGTGTCTTCATTTTAAAAAGTAGATGCAGGTTGGGCGCAGTGGCTCACATCTATAATCCCAGCACTTTGGGAGGCCGAGGTGGGCAGATCACCTGAGGCTGGGAGTTCGAGACCAGCCTGGCCAACTTGGCAAACCCTGTCTCTACTAAAAATACAAAAATTGGCCACACATTGTGGCAGGCGCCTGTAATACCCAGCTACTCAGAAGGCTGAGGCAGGAAAATCTCTTGAACCCGGGAGGCAGAGGTTGCAGGAAGCCAAGATCACACCAGTGTACTCTCCAGCCTGGGTGACAGAGCGAGACTCAGTCTCAAAAAAAAAAAAAAAAAAGTAGATGCAATGCTTTCTCATAGGATTGGTAATAAAGATTAAAAGAAGTAATGTTTGCAAACATAGCATAGTTGTTAACAAGTACTTGACCTCTATAAATGGACCTAGTTTTTGTCATTGTTGTTATTTCACATGAAGATAGTGAAGGATTTACCAGTTCAAGTTTCAAGCTATTTACAAATATGTCCTTTGTAATCTAAAAATTTTAAGGCACCTGGAGTCATGAGTCTCATTGGATTAGATTTAGTGGAAATCCTGTTTTCTTCTTTCTATAAATGATGGTTTAACTCTGAAACTGCAGTACATTGGGATGAACACCACAGAATAGGAGAGAGATTTTCTTTGCTCACTTGCATTTGTTCTCTCTACTTTAACAATTCTGTCTCTTTCTGGAGCTTTTTCATTTTTTTCAGTGGTTATCAGTGAAAAGAAACGTTTTAGTAAGGAAGTAATTGCTAAATCTTGATTGCTTTCATCTGCATAGATTGTTCCTTTCATAAGGGTAATTAGTAAAAAGGATTGGAACTAGGGATATATTCTAATTTGCAGCCTAGCTCGCCAAAGGCCTGGCTTAGTAGCTTCTGCTTGGTCACTCACTAAGGTCCCAGTAATAGGTTTCCCTTGGCCCAATTTCCTTGGCAGGAAGAGGAGACTGCTGAACTACCTCTCTCTCTGTCTCTCTCTCTGCCTCTGTCTCTGTCTCTCTCTCTCTGTCTCTTACACACACACACACACACACACACACACACACACACACACACTGCTGATGCTCCTGTGAAAGCTCAGTATGGATGGGGAACAAGTAGCTCCCTCTTCCTTTACTGGTTGTTATCCTCTTACACAAAGATCTTTCATCAGTGATGGGAAATAACTATCACTGCTTTATTGGATGTGATCAACTACAGAAGCTTCCATCAAGGATGCAGTCTTCTGTGTAATTCTCATTCCCATCTAGCCCAAACTTATCCTTTCTTTCAGAGCCTATAGCTGACATTTATTACATTGTTCTCCTTGTTTCACAGGTTTATTGAAGCCATGACTTTCATGGTATTCTGCATTTAAAACACTTGGAAGGGAAAAAGCAATTATACACACAAAAAAATGCAAAACTCTGAGGGAGATTGGATCCTTCAATCACAAGACTAGGGTTAATTCATTTTCTCAATGTAGAAATGATACACAAAGCTAATTATTGGAGTTAATGAAGTAACAGAAACTTTGTAAGAGTGAGCATTCCCTCTTGTACAGGGAAACAAGATACAAGAAATTTCAGGTGTGGTGACCTAATTACGGAAGTTATTAATATCCTAATAAACAGTGCTGATTGTATTGACACACAGAGAAGGGGTTTTTCTTTGCATTTCAGTTTGTGTAGAAAATATTACTTTTCTTTGGAAGGTACCACTATATTTTAAACCTAGAGATTCCAAATATAACTTATTAGAAGAGTAAGAGTATTGTAATGTGAAAACTTTTATCATATTTATTACCTTTAATTTGCCTTCCAATATTCAAATGTCAATTCTTAAAATAGTTGTTGAAAATGCATAAGGTATTGATTTCATTTGTTAAGATAATCTTTATTTTTGGGCTCTGGAGGGAAAATGGAATTTTGAGAAAGTCCTCATCTTGTTGGGAACAAAAGATATATTTGAACTTAATCCATTTACTTTAACACAAAATGATAGATACTTCTAAGTGAACCCTAGATTTCCTGTTCAAATATCACTTGGAGGACAAGAGTTGATCACGCTTGCCCACCTGCCATTCCCTCTCCCAAAACTCCATTAAAATGATGGAAGAATAAATCCATAATAACACTAAAACAGAAGAAGTTGCCATCAATGGACTAGACATTTTGATACATTTCAGCTGTCATGGGATTGATGGAGAAATCAGAATAGAGAAAATTATAGCATATGACATCAGAAGTTTTGTTGGCAAGGAAAAAAAAAGCATAGCAGTGTCTGATTAATTCCAGACTTCGAAACAGAGGGAGAAAGATAAAAGGGGAAAAAGGGATGGGGGATGAAAAGAAATAACCAGCTCCACCCAAGACTAAAATAATATGTACTCCACTTCTGGAGCGAGATTCTTCCTACTGTGGCAGTGGTGAGGATCCCCATACTGCCTTTCTGTCACCCATTATTTTGCCTTGAGGAAAACCTGCCCATGAAAATGCCCTATCCAATCACACAAAGCCTTTGGCAAGCCTACCTAGTCAAAAGAAGGATTCATTAGAAGATGGATTTACCAGTGTCTGAGAAAACTCTTTCTAGCCATTCATACTAGGAACATAGTTCTTTATTCAACATGATTTAATCACCAAGGATCTCCAGACCTTTAAGAGAAATCAGTAGCATGAAAAATGAGCCCTGAGGTGAACAAACAAGGGAAAAGTCAGGTATGAGAAGTGAACTTTTAAAAAAGCCTATTCCCTGCAAAATTCAAAAGACTGTTATATTAATAAAAGCACATCACTATTTTAAAATAATTATTGGATTGAATAAATTATTAAATTAAATTTATTAAAATCACACATTTCATTGCTGACCTGGTAAATTGTGATCTAGTAATATGGATGACAGATTGAAGAAAATCTCCCATGATCTGGAAAAAAAAGTCTTAGAAATAGGATTCTGAAGTGACAGTAGATGGAATGACATAATCAAAGAAACAGAAGAAGAAAGTGTCCCTGTTTTTTAATCTAATGAGAAAAAAGTATTTAAATTGTGGCTGAAAGGTTGCATTTTTTAAAAAATCAGCTTTCTGGATTTTTTGGCATTCATTTAACAAATATTTATTGGATGCTTAGTGCATACCAAGCACTGTGTAAGGGATGGTGACTTATCACAATGAACTTAGTTTTTATTTAAATAAAAAAATTTAGTTTTTATTTAAATAAAAAATTTTATTTTATGATAAAAACATAATAGATATTTTATTCAATAATATTATTTCTTTACTTATCACAGAATCCCATCTTTATTTAAAAAAACAACATAATTGATACAGCATCTGAGATTCTAATAGTATTTCCTAGGGAAATTTTTCTGTAGTTGATGATGACTGGCATTCTCATGGCATATTATAGCATTCCTCACCTGGTGGTACTTGCCAGCATTTCAAATACTATGCTTCCAATGTATCATCAACCTGTTTGCCATAGAGCTTGACTTGCAAAGGTAAAGTAAAAAGTAGAAGTGAATACTTACAGGAGTTAATTCTTAGAGAAGAGGTATAGCATTGTTAAAAACATTGACTTTGTCACCAGACTGGCACTAGAATGCTAGGCTACAATCTTAACCTCTGTTTCTCAATTTTTTTATATATACAAAATGAGGTAGTAATACTTTCTACTTTCTAGGGTTGCTGTGGAAATCAAACAAGCTAAAATTAGGATAGTGCTGACCACATAGTTAGTACTCAATAACTCTTAGTTATTTAATTAGACAGATGGAGAGAAGTAAGTTCCAAAATGTAAACACAATAAAGCATATGGAAGACCACACTGGAAAAAACATCAGGGAGGACAGGAAGGCCCTGAAGAATAGTACAATTGAGATATATTTCTGATGGGCAAAGGTTGAAGTTGCAAATGGGGATAGTGCTTGCTAGGGACAGCACAGAGACAGTGTGAGGACACCAGAGGGTCTGGCTGCAGTATTTAAATCTTGTGTAATGATAACACACGCACAAGACAGGTGTTTTCCATTTGCTTTTTATCTATCCCACTCCCAGTTCATAACGTTGACAAGTAGATTCCTTGTGACAATCATAGAAAATTACTGGAAATCAAAAAACAGAACTTCCTGAAATGTACCTGGTGAATGACAGTTAGTGCAAGTCACTTGATGTAAAATAATTATCTCCCTGTGTCTTTAGGAAGCATTCAGTAAGTCTCATACATGCTTTTTGGCCATTTGTTAGATTATGTCTGTAAACTGGGAAAAAGAAAAAACTGACCTTTTCCTCTAGAAAGCTGGAATCCTTTAGAGTCTCAGTCTCAGTTCTTCTGCCTCAGATTGTGTTACCATAGACTCTATGTATAATGAATAATTCACTTAGAAGACCACCAAGCTTACAAAAATGCAGACTTAGACGACTAAGGGGAATAGGAAGAATATTACTTGGTGTGTTATGTCAATGAAGACTCAAGAAAATAAACACAAAAACTAAGTTCCATTACAAGTTCCATTCAAGTTCCATTACAATTTTGGCATAGGTAACATTTAAGCAGACAGAGCACTTTCCTATGATGCCAACCAGATGCATGTCCTGAACCCCCAGAGAAATATGTTTTCTACTGTTGACATACGGATATGTCAGGGTAGTGAATTACCCATGTGTGTTGTACCCACTTATTCTGTGGAGTAACTGAGTCATGACATACATGTTTAGCTATGTAGACATGCAAACCAAAAGGAAGACACAGAGGCAAGTGTATGGCGGAACACAATCTGAAAACAAGTTTAGGAAAAAGCAAACTCTGTCTAACAACCTGAAAAACAAAGAGTGAGGACCAAAGGACGAGGAAGAAACTGTAGAATGATATTAAAAAGAAGGGTAGGTAATCCCTCAAGAAAAATTCAGGTCTTTTTAGGGGCTTGAGGTGACAGGAGAAAATGGGAAGGCGGAACCTGCACTAGTTAGTTTCAGATCTCAGATATGGAGAGGCAAACCTCCCTGAGTCTCTCTCATCTGCTCGACCTCCACCTTGAGCTGGGTGATGGATACTGTGCCAGGCCATTTGCTACCAGAAACATACTATGAACAATTCTTTCTTGTTGTTAGAGGCCCACTGCTAAAATTTGTTAGTATCCCTTATGGCATGTTATTGCATTTTAGAAATACAGATGAAGTATGAAAATTCATTCAAGAGCATTTTCCCAGACTAGCTCAGAGACATTGGTAACTTTCAGGTTCCAAAGCAAGGTGTAATATCCAGTTATTTAGAATATGACTATGTAACAGTTGCAAGTCATTCTTTGTAACCATACATATAATACAATCATAAATTCCTAAAACTTCTCCCTTGAAATTACTGTAGCTACATCAGTTTAAGCACACATACTCAAATAGATTTCCCTGGAAAGAAAATTGGAAATGGACCCTCTGTATGTCAGTTAACAGTTTATTAGAAAGCATTTGATTAGGTCACTCAAGTACATGGAGCTAATTCATTTTTACAGACACAAAAATTTTGTCCCACATACAATTATCATTATAAGTGAATCACACCTATTCAGAGCTCAGAATTTTGAAGTTAAAACAAATGTGGAATGAAAGAAGAGCTTTAGGCTGGGCGCAGCAGCTCATACCTGTAATTCCAGCACTTTGGTAGGCAGAGAAGAAGAATCATTTGAGCCCAGGAGTTTGAAACCAGCTTGGGAAACACAAAGAGATCCCCATCTCTACAAAAAATTAAAAAAACAAATGAGTTGAGCTGGGGAGGATGAGGCTGCAGTGAGCCATGACTGTGCCTCTGTACTCCAAATTAGGTGACAGAGAAAGACTGCCTAAAATAGAACAAAACAAAACAAAAAAAGCTTTATTCTGTAAGAACTTGAAGGATTGGAATGCAATTCTCTAAATGTTTATTGACTGGTATACTTTGTAAATATGTAAGTAGTTGGGTTAACGGACATGTCGGCAAACATCCTTACCTTTTTATTAGTTTGATTTCCTCACTGGTAGCTTTTTAAATAACACTAATGAGTTTGTAATAATTTTTTTATTGGGTCTGTAAGTCAAGTGCAACAGAGTAAAACATCTAAAGGGAATACAAAGAAAATATTAAAGTAATTGTTTCTTTAACATAATTTAGACTTCAATTATGTTTAAAGAAAAATCATTTATTTATGCATATTTCTTGTGCTCTAAAATTTGGGATATATGGTCCAGAGAGAACAACATACCATTTTAAATTCCTTTGAGGGGAGAATTTTCTAATAGGAAATGTTTTCAGAGTTATTTTCCAAATCCTTATTTTCTGCCATGTTTTAACCTCATCTAGCCCCATTTTGGGTTTGGCTTCTGATTCTCTATCAGGTGGACACAGGTCCTAGTGACTTGGAATTTTTTATTTCCAAATTCCTTTTGATGCCAGAAGTATCCAGGCCTGGTTCTGAAAGGAAAGGATTGGCCTCAGTTAGGATGACCATCAATCATGTGAGATCAGCACTGGGTGGGTGTAGGTGAGACCCTCACAGAGGTAAGGGACAGAAAGGGTGGGAATGAACTGGGTAGGAATCCTAACTGACACATGCCTTCCCTCTACAGCCCCTCATACCCACCAGCTGAAGCATTCTAGACTGATGTTTATGTCTAAGCTCATCCTCATAAAACTGGTATGAAGGCACACAGAACCTCCTTCAGGGGCCTCCATGCACACATAAACTCACTGACATATCCCTACCCAAATTCAGGCGTAACACCTCAAAACTTTACAAAGATATCCACACTCAAAACCATCTGACAGCATCTCACCACTTCATGAGTCTAAGCAAACCTTTATTCTCCAGTTTAACAGCTGAACGCAGAATAGGGTCCAGGAGGAAACTTAAATAAATATTGAAATTTAATATGTGATAAAGGGTGCATCTCAAATCAAAGACAAGAGGGTAGTTTATTCAATAAATAAAGCTAAAACAATTGGGTCTTCATTTGGAAAAAAATAAAGTCACATTTAAAGCTCAAATTATACAGACAAATAAATTCCATGTGGAATAATTGTCAAAACAAAATGATAAAATAATAAATAACAATATACAGAATATTCTTATAATCCTGGGTTGGGGAAGGCCTTCCTAAACAATATACAAAATTCAGAACCAGATACAAAATGTTTAACATATGTGGCTGTGAACATATTGAAAATATTTGGATGGCAAAAGATACTGTAAACAAAATTGAAAGACAAGTGACAAACCAAGAGAAAATATTTGTAGTATACATAAAACATAACATAGTTTTAAGGTTGTACTAACTAATAAGAAAAAGGATATATCCCAATGGAAAATAATGATCAAATATGTAAATTGAAAGTTTGCTAAAGAAGAAATACAAAAAACTAATAAAGATACAAAAATTTCCATTCCACTTCACTAATAATCAAAATTGCCAATTTAAACAACAAGATAATCAAAATATTAATGTATTGAAAGTAAGTACTTTCAATTAATGTATTGGAAAGTAAGTACTTTCAATACATTAAGTTCCTGAAAGTTCCTGAAAGTTCCTGAGGATGTGGAGAAACAGGCACTTCTGGTAGATTACATGTTGATGGGAATACAAAAGGATACAGCCTTTATGGAGGAAAATGTGACAATATCTAGTAAATTTTTTAAGTGTTTATAAGCACTTTACCAACCAATTTAATATCTAGAAATTTCACCTCCTAAAACAATATATGCAAAAATGTGTGTATGAAGATGTTCACTACAGCATTCTAATAGCAATAAGTTGGAAATAACCTAATTTTCCATCTATATGGGGGTTAGTTGAGAGACGGAGAGAGAGAGAAAAAGAGAGAGTGCATATATGCATGAGAGCAAGCACCATATAATTGAATGCTATGCAGTCATTAAAAATAATGGATTAGATGTGGAAATGTATAAAGAAAATAAATGCAAATTGCAGTATCATATATATATATATGATATACATATATATATACACACACACACACACACATGGACACCATGATCTCATTTCATAAAACTGTGTGTTTGTATATAATTTTATAATAATATATATAATTATGTAAAAGTGTGTGTATGTGAAATTACATAGTTTTAGAATTATATACATAATTTTATGAAATGAGATCATGACATATATGAAATTCTACAACCTACATTTTAGAAAAAATTAGTAGACTTAGCAATTTATAATAATGGTTACCTCTGAAGAGTTGGGTTGATTGATCTTTTTAAATAACAATTATTTAATACCAATAAAAGAAAAAAAGTAACCTTCTTAGAATTAAAGTTTAGAGTTAGAACAAGCTTAAGGAATTATTTAATCTAGATATCTCATATGTCAGATGAGATGCCAGAATTTTAGAGAGGTATGACAGGGTGTCCAATATTATGCACCAAGGTAATGGTAGAACTAAGGATTTGAATCCAGAACTGGTTGCCTTTAATCAGTGCTAAGCATTGCTCTAGATGCTGGGATGGCCTGGTCAGATGATGAGTTATGGGGCTCTCAGTACTTTTTTCATTTCATGAAGATGCAACAGTCACTTTTATAAAGATGATAATTAATGAGAAAAATATTTTTTATCAAGTACCCACCATATACTGAGGCATTGGGCCAGGCATTTTTCAAGCATTATCTACTGCATTTAAAGCTTGCCTTGTGAAATAAGTTGCTTATTTTGTAGCAAAGGAATACTTATTCCTTTATCTTTGAGACAGTTTGGAAACCTCTCTCCGAAACCGTGATATCACTGTTCTCACTGTGGATTTTGGATCCTTCCAGACTCAGCCTACAATAACTATTTCTCCATCTGCCCACCAGTCCCCTTTCTCAGCTCTCCAAATTTCAATCACGCCCTTATTTGTGTCAGATCTACCATCATCTCTAGTTTGTGAACTCCTCTGAGAACAGATAGACTCTTGTTCTTCTCTGTATCACCACAGTGCTGAGCTCAATACCTTGTGCACATGGGTCTCAACAATGTCCTCAGGGCTCATTTCTTAAAAGCAGAATCAAAAGGTTAAATAACACCTTTCAAGGGCATGTCCTTTTGTACTCAGAGTAAAGGTAGATTTCCATTTATTTTAAGTGAACATATAAGCAGAAAACAATGAAATAGAAATTACTACCATATCTAATTTGCAAATAGAATTTTACTAAAGACAATTTTACTCTTTTATTGGTGCTAGAAAATGAGAATTGGGGAATGAGAAACAAGAAACAAGATAGCTAAGAAATCAAGGGAGAATTGAGTGGGATCAGGACTAGCTACATGACTGGAGGGCTCAGTACAGTGAGAAAATACAGGGCCCCTTGTACGGTTATTAAGAATTTCAAAATGGTGACAGCAGAGCATTAAACAAAGCACAAGACCCCTCTGAGCATGAAGCTTTGTGTGACTACAGAGGTCACACACCTGTGAAGCTAGCCCAGATTAGGATTCCAAACTAGATACCATCAATCTCTATGATAAACCAGGTGCTTACTCTTTCACATATCCACGTTTCTTTCATTTTCTCTGTCACCTCAAAATCTCATATCTTTCATCATTTTTTGTGCCCCAGTCTGGTTTACAACTCAGATTTTAGAAGTCTGATTTATTCCTAATTCAAATGATTTAAATAATAAAGTAAGTACATTTAAGTGTGTGTGTGTGCACATGTGGGTGTGTGCTTTTCTTCACTCTGTTGATTGCCATCTGTGCAACCAGCTCAGAGTAGAATGCTTTTTTGGAGGGGTGGGGAGCTTACACAAGTCAATGTTAGAAAGAAAAAAATCCTACTTCTATCCAAAATTTTCTTAAATCTGATATGACACCTTTTGGAGAAAGAGGTCATCAGAAAAATCTTTTCTTTAAGAGAAAACTTGACAATGTAGAGATATAGGAGGCTAGAAGACTTCCTGTTACAAAAGCCATAAAAGTTTCTATTGGACAGAAAGCAAGAATGGCAGGGGTCTGATTTTTCTCTTACAGGTCTTCCCATGACTGGACGTGGCTTATTTTTATTTCAGGCAAAGAAAAGACCCATTATTTATGAACTTAGGCTATTTGAGAACTAGAAAAATCAATAATATGAAGAATTAAGTCATACTAGCACTTTTTTTTTTTTACTAAATCCAACAGTGTGACAGTTGTATATGTGCTGTAAATGTTTATAAGAATTTTGTTTATATAGATTGAGTAATACAGGCATATATGCTCTTCTCACTTGATATTGGGAATAACATGCATGGAAGTGCCGATTTTTAAAAAGCATCTTAAAATGTATAAATTTAAGAAGCCATGATAATGATTCTCAACAAACAGAAATCAGAGTTATTGACTAGAGATGTAGCATCAGCAAACTGAAAGGGTTGTTGGGTGAGAACTGGTGAGCACAGGCAAAATCAATAAAATAGTTTTCTTTCTTTAAAATAATGTACATGGTATTCTAGATTTTAACATATGTGACAACTAAGTCACTAAATAATGCAACAGACCATATATAAAAATCCATTTGATTGGGAGGCCTAAGTGGGCAGATCTCGAGGTCAAGAGATTGAGACCATCCTGGCCAACATGGTGAAACTCCGTTTCTACTAAAAATACAAAAATTAGCTGGGCATGGTGGCACATGCCTGTATTTCCAGCTACTTGGGGGGCTGAGGCAGAAGAATCGCTTGAACTCCGGAGGCGGAGGTTACAGTGAGCCGAGATGGTGCCACTGCACTCCAGCCTGGTGACAGAGCGAGATTCCATCAAAAAAGAAAAAAAAAATTCCATCTGAGTATGTGTTTTTTATTTTATTCTATAAATTAGAAATGATGCCCTATCTACTTAGACATGTATGATGTCTCTTTCCATAAGTTCTCAAACCACCCCAAGCCATGTGCATGTGCTTCACAGACAATAATAATGACTGGTTGACTTACAGTGTAGAGTACAGGTAATAGTTTTCCTTTCTCACTTGATCTTAAACTCAAGATCAAACTCTACAAAACACACTCTCCAAATATCTGAGATACTTAAAGATACGGATAGAGAGGTGTGCTTCACTGATGCTGTGGTAGAATAGAGAAGATCAATTTCAGAAACCTAACAATTTTGATTTTGTATTTTCCAGGACTCATGGTTGCAACTATTGGAAACCCAAGTCAAAGTGGCCTAGATATAGAATGGAATGTATTATGGATGTAACTGATGTTGACGAAAAGAGTCAAGCTCTGTAAAATATTTGAAGAGGTTTATTCTGAGCCAAATATGAGTGACCATGGCCTGTGATACAGCCCTTAGGAGTAGGAGGTCCTGAGAACATGTGCCCAAGGTGGTCAGGGCACAGCTTGGTTTGATACATTTTAGGGAGGTATGAGACCTCAATCAAATACATTTAAGAAATACATTTGTTTGGTGAAGAAAGGTGGGACAACTCAAAGTCAGGTGGGGGTACGGGGTGGGGAGAGCTTCCAGGCTATAGGTAAATGTAAACATTTTCTGGTTGACAATTGACTGAGTTTATCTAAAGATGTGGGATCAAAGAAAGGAAATGTTCAAGTTAAGATAAAAGGTTGTAGAGACCAAGGTTTGTTTGTTTGTTTGTTTGTTTTTTGGTACATGGGCACAATGTGCAGGTTTGTTACATATGTATACATGTGCCATGTTGGTGTGCTGCACCCACTAACTCATCATTTACATTAGGTATATCTCCTAATACTATGCTTCCCCCCTCCCCCCACCCCACAACAGGCCCCGGTGTGTGATGTTCCCCTTCCTGTGTCCAAGTGTTCTCATTGTTCAATTCCCACCTATGAGTGAGAACATGTGGTGTTTGGTTTTTTTGTCCATGTGATAGTTTGCTGAGAGTGATGGTTTCCAGCTTCATCCATGTCCCTACAAAGGACATGAACATCATTTTTTATGGCTACATAGTATTCCATGGTGTATATTGCCACATTTTCTTAATCCAGTATATCACTGATGGTCATTTGGGTTGGTTCCATGTCTTTGCTATTGTGAATAGTGCCGCTATAAACATACGTGTGCATGTGTCTTTATAGCAGCATGATTTATAATCATTTGGGTATAAACCCAGTAATGGGATGGCTGGGTCAAATGGTATTTCTAGTTCTAGATCCTTGAGGAATTGCCACACTGTCTTCCACAATGGTTGAACTAGTTTACAGTCCCACCAACAGTGTAAAAGTGTTCCTATTTCTCCACATCCTCTCCAGCACCTATTGTTTCCTGAGTTTTCAATGATCATCATTCTAACAGGTGTGAGATGGTATCTCATTGTGGTTTTGATTTGCATTTCTCTGATGGCCAGTGATGATGAGCATTTTTTCATGTGTCTGTTGGCTGCATAAATATCTTCTTTTGAGAAGTGTCTGTTCATATCCTTCGCCCACTTGTTGATGGGGTTGTTTGTTTTTTTTCTTGTAAATTTGTTTGAGTTCTTTGTAGATTCTAGATATTAGCTCTTTGTCAGATGAGTAGGTTGCAGAAATTTTCTCCCATTCTGTAGGTTGCCTGTTCACTCTGATGATAGTTTCTTTTGTTGTGCAGAAGTGCTTTAGTTTAATTAGATTCCATTTGTCAATTTTGGCTTTTGTTGCCATTGCTTTTGGTGTTTTAGACACGAAGTCCTTGCCCATGCCTTTGTCCTGAATGGTATTGCCCAGGTTTTCTTCTAGGGTTTTTATGGTTTTAGGTCTGATATCCAGGCAAACAGGGTCTGGAGTGGACCTCCAGCAAACTCCAACAGACCTGCAGCTGAGGGTCCTGACTGTTAGAAGGAAAACTAACAAACAGAAAGGACATCCACACCAAAACCCCATCTGGACGTCACCATCATCAAAGACCAAAGGTAGATAAAACTACAAAGATGGGGAAAAAACAGAGCAGAAAAACTGAAAATTCTAAAAATCAGAGCATCTTTCCTCTTCCAAAGAAATGCAGCTCCTCACTAGCAATGGAACAAAGCTGGATGGAGAATGACTTTGATGAGTTGAGAGAAGAAAACTTCAGAGGATCAAACTTCTCTGAGTTAAAGGAGGAAGTTTGAACCCATTGCAAAGAAGTTAAAAACCTTGAAA
Source organism: Pongo abelii (assembly GCF_028885655.2). Lineage (NCBI taxonomy): Eukaryota > Metazoa > Chordata > Mammalia > Primates > Hominidae > Pongo > Pongo abelii. The sequence goes on along the minus strand of NC_071990.2, from coordinate 87,316,441 downwards.
AAAGATTAGATGAATGGCTAACTAGAATAATCAATGTAGAGAAATCCTTAAATGACCTGATGGAGCTGAAAACCACGGCATGAGAACTATGTGATGAATGCATAAGCTTCAGTAGCTGATTAGCTCAACTGGAAGAAAGGGTATCAGTGATTGAAGATCAAATGGATGAAATGAAGGGAGAAGAGAAGTTTAGACAAAAAGGAATAAAAAGAAATGAACAAAGCCTCCAGGAAATATGGGACTATGTGAAAAGACCAAATCTATGTCTGATTGGTGTACCTGAAAGAGAGGGGGAGAATGGAACCAAGTTGGAAAACACTCTGCAGGATATTATCCAGGAGAACTTCCCCAACCTAGCAAGGCAGGCCAACATTCAAATTCAGGAAATACAGAGAATGCCACAAATATACTCCTCAAGAAGAGCAACTCCAAGACACATAATTGTCAGATTCACCAAAGTTGAAATGAAGGAAAAAAATGTTAAGGGCAGCCAGAGAGAAAGGTCAGGTTACCCACAAAGGGAAGCCCATCAGACTAACAGCTGATCTCTCAGCAGAAACTCTACAAGCCAGAAGAGAGTGGGGGCCGATATTCAACATTCTGAAAGAAAAGAATTTTCAACCCGGAATTTCATATCCAGCCAAACTAAGCTTCATAAGTGAAGGAGAAATAAAATACTTTACAGGTAAGCAAATGCTGAGAGATTTTGTCACCACCAGGCCTGCCCTACAAGAGCTCCTGAAGGAAGCACTAAACATGGAAAGGAACAACCAGTACCAGCCACTGCAAAAACATGCCAAATTGAAAAGACTGTCAATGCTAGGAAGAAACTGCATCAACTAACGAGCAAAATAACCAGCTAACATCATAATGCCAGGATCAAATTCACACACAACAATATTAACCTTAAATGTAAATGGGCTAAATGCTCCAATTAAAAGACACAGACTGGCAAATTGGATAAAGAGTCAAGACCCATCAGTGTGCTGTATTCAGGAAACCCATCTCTCCTCTAGAGACACACATAGGCTCAAAATAAAGGGATGGAGGAAGATCTACCAAGCAAATGGAGACCAAGCTTCTTCTGAAGTCTTACGGTGGTTGTCCTTAGGGACAAAAGATGACAAATGCTTACTACTCAGACCTTTAAAAGGTCCTAGACTTTGTGTTAATCTCTTTAGGATTGGGAGGGCCTGGAAGAAAAAGATCTAGCTATATAATAGAAATTTTTTACAGATGGAAATTTTCCCCCACAAAGGATAGCTTTGCAGGGCGATTTCAAGATATGGAAAAAAAACATGTTTTGGGGTAAAATATTTTGATTTTCTTCCTTGTCTTGCAATGTTATGCCACAGTCAGGTTGGAAAGTAAGTCATGATATATAGGGTTAAATAAAACCCATCTAATGAGAATTTATGATTTGTAGGACATGACTCCCCAGACCCCTTAGATAAAAATTTGGGCAAGATAAAAAATCAGTTTATTCCTCACTGATGAGAAGATGGGTTTTAGGCATTGCTATAGCCAAGGGTTCAAATAATATCTTTAAAATTATTTTTCTTTCTTTATCTTTTCTCTGCTTTCCTCAATGTTGTTTTCAATCTCATGTATACTTTCTTTGTGGAGATAAAAAGAGAAAACTAGAAGCTTTAAGATCCATTATTTTCATTCATCCTAATATCAAAAAAAACAAAAAACAAAACACAGAGAAAACCTCACTTTTAAAGGGTATACATAAACCTATTCTGCAAGAACTCTGATTGGGTTTTCTTGAGTAATATAACAGGTGTATGTCTAGGGGAAAAGTCTCTAATTGGCTCAACTGGCCTAGATGCACACCTTTGTAGGAGGGAGTCAGGGTCTTTGACAGACTCATAAGAATGGCAATGAATGGGGAAAGGGCAGTCCCTTCAAGGAAGTGAGCAGAGGCAGACACAAATGTTTATCAACAGCACAACATTCCCGATATGAAGAGAGAAAACCAAATAAATATTAAAAGTGACATCTAAGAAGGTAGGTAAAGTGTGGTAAGGGAATAGAAAAGTTGTAAGAGAGAATACTGACTCCTTTAATACTTTTATTTATTTTTTTTTCTTGAGACAGAGTTTTGCTGTGTCACCCAGGCTGGAGTGCAGTGGTGTAATCTCGGCTCACTGCAACCTCTGCCTCCTGGGTTCAAGTGATTCTCCTGCCTCAGCCTCCTGAGTAGCTGGGACTACAGGCATGTGCCACCATGCCTGGCTAATGTTTTTGTATTTTTAGAAGAGACGGGGTTTCACCATGTTGGTCAGGCTGGTCTCAAACTCCTGACCTCGTGATCTGCCCGCCTCGGCCTCCAAAGTGCTGGGATTACAGGCATGAGCCACCATGCCTGGCCCCTTTCTTATTTTTAAGAAGCTTTTCCTTTCATAATGTGTCGTAAAAATTTATACAAAAGATAAATATTTTATAGATAAATGGGCATATTATTCATAGTATACAATTCACAAAGGATAAATGACAAATATTAACAAAGTGGAAAGATGCAAACTTATTAGAAACAAATTGAAAATTAAAACAAGATAATGACTACCATTTGACAGAGCAGGAGCATTGCCATCCTGGACAAGCCGCTCATTCTAAAGTTCACCTTAATAAAAACCGCCTAAATCCAAAGGGCATCAGCCTAATGGCTAAGGTCAGAATAACCATAAACCACAAATAACTCCTCCAACCAGAAACATTCCAAACTCCTCCCTGACCAGAGACATGCTAGCCTCGAGATAACCCCTCTCTGGGCTGGAAATATGTCTGCCCCAAGATAACCTCCTCTCCTTCCAGAGAGATTCCAACCCCACCATAAACTTCTCCATACATATAAACATTCCAAGCTTGTGATAAGCCCCCTCATCCTAAAACCAATATATACTCTTAGTCTGTAAGAGAAAGTGTTCCTGACCAAAATCGGCCAGAAGCACCTCTCAGGTTTTATCTAAAGAAAACCTGTCTTTAACTGTTGGCCATATCTTGTGTTTCTTTCCTCTTTCTTTAACTCTTACACCATTTCCATCCAAGATGGGGTATCAGGGATTGAATGTATCCTCCTGTCTCAATAGACTAGAAAACTGAACAAAATATGTAATCCTTTGGAGAAAGGAAACAAACGAAGTGAGCTTTATGATGCCCCAGCTTAGCACCTGGAAAGTTTTCAGGCTGCTGCACAGGAAGCAGGGACCCAAACACTTTCCAGATGTCTTGACAAGGTAAGGAGACAAAATCTAATATAAAATGTCAAAAAAAAAATTGGAGATAGGGACTCTCTCTGTTGCCCAGGCTAGAATACAATGGCACAATCACAGCTCTCCATAATTTCAAAGTCTTGGGCTCAAGCAATTCTCCTGCCTCAGCCTCCAGGGTTGCTAGGACTAGAGGTACATGCCACCACACCTAGCTGATTGGTTAAAATGTTTGTAGAGATGGGGTCTCACTATGTTGCCTAGGTTTATCTCAAACATCCAGCCTCAACTGATCCTCCTCCCTCTTGGATTACACTCTTTCTTTTTTGGCAAAAAGGTTTTGCTTTGTCACCCAGATTGGAGTGCAGTGGCATGATTACAGCTCACCACAGCCTTGCCTTCCAAAGCTCAAGTGATTCCCCCCACCTCAGCCTCCCAAGTAGCTGGGACTATAGTTGTGTGCCACCACACCCCGCTAATTTTGTATTTTTTGTAGAGATGGGGTTTCACTATTTTCCTAGGCTGATCTCAAACTCCGGGGCTCAAGCAATTCACCCACCTTGGCCTACCAAAGTGTTGGGATTATAGGTACAAGCCACCACTCCTGGCCCAGGATTAATAATTTTTAAAAAGAAATTCATCATAGTACTAGAAAGAGATTCTTCATTCTGACTTAAAAAACATCCTCCAGTTAACATCCCCTTCAATGGTGAGAGACTGAAAGTTTCCCCATGAGATTATGCACAAAGCAAGATGTATACTCTTAAATTCCTATTCAACATGGTACTGGAAGTCTTGGCTACTGCAATAAGGAAGAAAACAAAAAAAGAAGAAGAAAGAAAAGGAATGAAGATTATATAGGAAGAAATAAAATTGATCCCATTGAGAGATAACATGATGGTTTATATAGAAAATTCCAAAGAATCTACCAAAAAAAATCTTCTGAAAGTAATAAGTGAGCTTATCAGAGCTGCACGATACAAAGACAATATACACAAAAAGTTGTGTTTCTCTATATAAGCAATAAACAAATGGAAATCAACATTTTGAAAACCTCAAATACTATTTGCAATCATTCCTCCGAAAATGAAATACTTAGGTATAGATCTAACAAAACAAGTATAGGACTAGAACTTGTAAGCTACAAACTGTAGAACTCTGATGACAGAATTAAAGAACTAAATAAGTGAAGACATATATCATGTTCATGATTGGAAGACTCAATCTATTAAAAACATCAGTTTTTTCCAAGGTGATCTCTAGATTTAACATAATAACAATCAAAATACCAACTAGAATTTTTGAATTTTTCTAGAATAATTTGGATTATTCTAAAAATGTGTGCAGGAGGGCTAAGAACTAGAATAGCTAAAACAATTTTGAAACAGAAGATCAAAGTTAGATAAATCATTCTACTGAATTTTAAGATTTGGCCAGGCGTGGTGGCTCACGCCTATAATCCCAGCACTTTGGGAGGCTGAGGCGGGCGAATCATGAGGTCAGGAGATTGAGATCATCCTGGCTAACACGGAGAAACACTGTCTCTACTAAAAGTACAAAAAATTAGCTGGGCATGGTGGCGGGTGCCTGTAGTCTCAGCTACTCGGGAGGCTGAGGCAGGAGAATGGCATGAACCCAGGAGGCAGAGCTTGCAGTGAGCCGAGATGGTGCCACTGCACTCCAGCCTGGGCAACAGTGCAAGACTCTGTCTCAAAAAAAAAAAAAAAGATTTATTATTAAGCTACAATAGTCAAGGTAGTATGGAATTTGTGTCAATGTAGACACACATAGACCAATAGGATATAATAGAAAGTCCAGATACAAACCCAAGCAAATATGGATATTTGATCTTTTAAAAAGTTTTGAAAGCAACTTAATGGAAAAAGGATAATATTTTCAACAAATGGTACCAAAACAATTGGTCCTTCATATCAAAACAAAACAAAACAAAAGAAACAAAACAACTTAAACTCAACACTTTATACAAACGTTCACACAAAAATGAGTCAGAGATTTAAATGTAAAGAGTAAAACTATAAAGTTTTTAGAAGAATTCTTATTCATTGCTATTGGAAGTGCAAAATAGTATAAGCACCTTGAAGGATAGTTTAGCAGTTTCTTACAGAGTTAAAAATACACTGTATACACTTAACATAAGACCCAGTAATCCCACTTGTGGGTATTTACTCAAGTGAATTGAAAACTAGCATATAGAAAACAAACAGAGCAAACAACAAGCAAAAACAATATGCGTGGGCCAGGGGTGGTGTCACACACCTGTAGTCCCAGCTACTCTGGAGGCTGAGACAGGAGGGTAGCTTGAGGTCAGGAGTTCAAGGCTGTAGTGCACCATGATTGTGCCTTTGAATAGCAGCTGCATTTTAGCCTGGACAAGACTTCTTCTCTAAAAATAAAATTTATAAAATATTTACGTGAATGTTTAGAAACTTTATTCATAATCACCCAAACTGGAAACAACCAAGATATCCTCCAATAGGTAAATGAAAATGAAAGAGCTATTGATTCACACAACAACATAGATAAATTTTAAGTGCGTTTTGCTAATTGAGAAAAGCCAGACCAAAAGGCTACACATTGTATCATCTCATTTATAAGATGTTCTGGAAAAGCTAAAACTGCTGTATAAGAATGAAACACAGCAGTGGTTAGCAGGTTTGGGAGAAGGAAGGGTAATGAACTACAAATAAGTTGAGCTGGGGAATTTTTAGGGTTATGAAACTTCTCTGAATAGTATTGGGGTGATGGACATAAAACTATACATTTGTTAAAACCCATAGTACTGTACATTACAAAATGTGAACTTCAATATATGTATTAAAAATATAACCATAATGTCTGGGAATCCAGAACAGAATACAGGCAGTGAAAGAAAAACCTGAGTGTCTAACAAATACACAATATAACCTCATCAAAGATGTGGGAAAAAAGGATTTGCCCTAGTAACATTGGAAAACAAGGTTCTAACTACATACTGTACAGCTAAAGACCAAAGAACCAAATGATACTCTTGTTGGTAAACTTGTTTTTCACAGGGGTATTTGTGAGTATTTCAAAGGAGTTGTTAGAATTTATTGATAGAGTTCAGTAAATAAGTAGATAAATTGCAGATAATAAGAGGCAGTTTTCTCACTGTCAAGGAAAGTTGTTACTAATAAGCATGGGGGCCACCTAGAAAGTACCCTGTGGTGCTGAATTAGAGTGAGAAACATTGGTAGGAACTTCTGTTTATTTTAATATATATGCAGATAGATAGCTACAGGAATAATTATAGATGTGTGTATATAGATAATTATATATGTGTGTATCAAGATGTATGTGTACACAAAGTATACATGCATGTATTTATTTTTCTGTCTGTTAAGAGGGTCTAAAAGTAGTGACACTCAGTGGCAATGATCACACTCAGCATCCAGGTCTTGGTTTCTAAATAACACCCTCTGATACAAATCATGCTTATTTGAGAAGTGTCTGATTCTGGCACTAAGTAAATAAAAAAATTACGATATGAGCTGGAGCATTGTGTCATGCCAGAAAGTAAGAAAGTGCAAAAAAAAAAAAAAAAAAAAAAGAAAGAAAAAATGAGAGCATGTGGATATGACATGGAAGTCAACTGAAAGACAATTCTTTGATCAAGGGTAGAACAATTTAAGCAATAACATTAAAAAATGTAGTATTAGATGTTTCTCAACTTATATTTTAGATTCAGGAGGTACATGTGCAGGTTTGTTACCTGGGCATATTGCATGACACCGAGGCTAGGGGTATGAATGATCTTGTCACCCAGGTACTGAGCATAGTACCCAATAGTTTTTCAACCTTTGTGCCCCTCCCTCCCTCTTCCCTCCCCTCTCTAGTAATCCCAGTGTTTATTATTGCCATCTTTATGTCCATGAGTACCCAATGTTTTGCTTATAAGTGAGAAAATGTGGTATTTGGTTTACTGTTCCTGTGTTAATTCACTTAGAATAATGACCTCCAGCTGCATTCATGTTGCTGCAAAGGACATGATTTTGTTCTTTTTTAGGGCTCATAGTTTCCCATGGTACATATGTGCCACACTTTCTTCATCCAATCCATCATTGGTGGGCACCTAAGTTGCTTCCATATCTTTGTTATTGTGAATACTGCTGTGATGAACATGCAAGTGCAGGTGTCTTTTTGGTAGAACTATTTATATTCCTTTGGGTAGATACCCCGTCATGGGATTGCTGGGTAAAACAGTAGTTCTGTTTTACCTTCTTTGAGAAATCTCCAAACTGCTTTCCATAGTGGCCAAACTAATTTACATCCCCACCAACAGTGTATAAAGCATTCCCCTTTCTCTGCAGTCTCTCCCACATCTGCTGTTTTTCCTGTTTTTTTTTTCTTCCTTCTAACTTATATTTTAGGTTTGTAGGGGGAGTTGATGCGCAGGTTTGTTACATTGATAAATTGCATGTCATTGGGGTTTGGTGTGCCAATGATTTCATCACCCAGACGGTAACTATAGTACCCAATGGGAAGTGTTTTGATACTCGTCCACCTTCCACTGTCTACCCCCGAGTAGGTCCCAGTGTCTGTTTTTCCCTTCTTTGTGACCATATGTACTCATTGTTTAACTCCTGCTTATAAGTGAGAACATGTAATATTTGGTTTTTCTGTTCCTGCATCAATTTACCTAGAATAATGGCCCCCAACTGTACCCATGTGGCTGCAAAGGACATAATTTCATTCCTTTTTATGGCTGTATAGTATTCCATGGTGTATATATATACCACATTTTAATTATCCAGTGCACCATTGAGGAGAATCTAGGTTGATTCAATGTCTTTCCTATTGTAAAAAGTGCTGCAATGACCATAAGCATGCATGTTTCTTTATGGTAGAATGATTTTCATTCCTTTAGGTACCCAGTGATAGGATTGCTGGATAAATGGTAGTTCTTTTTTAAGTTCTTTGAGAAATTGCTGAACTGCTTTCCACAGTGGCTGAACTAACTTACACACCCACAAGCAGTGTATAAGCATTCCCTTTTTTCCACATCACCAACATCTGTTATTTTTTGACTTTTTAATAATAGTCAAAAGTGTGAGGCAGTATCTCATTGTGTGAGGCAGTATCTCATTGTAGTTTTGATTTGCATTTCTCTGATGATTAGTGATGTTGAGAATTTCTTCATATGCTTATTGACAAAGATGCCAAAAGCAACTGCAACAAAAACAAAAATTGTCAAGTGGGACCTAATTAAACTAAAGAGCTCCTGCATAGCAAAAGAAACTATCAATGGAATAAACATACAGCTGACAGAATGGGAGAAAAATTGGAAGCTATGTATCTGACAAAGGTCTAATGTCCAGAATCTGTAAGGAACTAAATCATCAAGCAAAAACAAAAACCCCATTAAAAAATGGACAAAGGACATGGACAGACATATCTCAAAAGAAGACATACATGCAGTATCAGATTTTTGACCAAAATAATAAAGTAAATATCTGTGAATTTCCTTCCAGATATAAGCAAATGATTGAACAAATAAATAAATGGGAGAATGGGACAGATCTTTTTTTACAAAAATAAAAGACTTTTAAATAATATTTGTAAATACCTCTCCCTTCCATAGGTGGAGTTTATTTTCCCTCCCCTTGAGAGTGAGCTGGTCTTAGTGACCTACTTCCAAACAATATAATAGGAAAAGGGAAAGTTAGTAACTTTGCAATGAAGAAAATGGACAGATATCAGCTCAACAAAGTGATCAAAGTTAACATCACCAGTGAAAAGTCATGTATTCCCTGATAGGCTATGATGAGATGGGCATCTCATTTTTATGGTGCTCTTCCCAGAAAGCTACAATCTCAGTCTAATAATGAGAAAACATCAGACAAACCCACACTGAAAAACACTCTACAAAATACGTGACATTACCAGTACTCTTCAAAAGTAATAAGTCTACAAAAAACTCCCCCCAAAGCCCCCAAAAAACAAAGAACAAAAAAGGAAAAGCTGAGAAACAGTCACAGACCAGAGGACACTAGAAAGATCTGACAACAATGATATGTGAACGGTACTCTTAGTACTCAGATAAAGTTTGACAAAATCTTCATAAATAGGAAGAACTCCCTATTAATTATCTTCTAGAACCTTAGGGATGAAATAACATTAAGCTTCCCATGATTTCTATGGGAATCATCAGCTATGCTGTACAAGGAACAGGACAATAAATAAACTGCCAAATTTTACTTTTCTACCTCAACATCGTGAAAATGATGTTCGAGGTCTTAATAAAATGGTAATTTTATACCATTTTAATAAAATACCATTTAATAAAATACCATTTTAATAAAAAATGGTATTCGAGGTCTTAATAAAACAAATATCTTGTTAGACAAAAGATAACAGAGGAAGCAAAACATAGGTGCAACTTTTCCCTGTAGAAGCAAAGGAAGTTATAATACAAATATTTTATCAACAATAGGAAGTAACCTTGGTATAACTAATAGATATAATTGATCTGGAATAATTGGAGAATGGGAGTTCTGTCAATTTAGTATTTTATTAACTGAGTTATTCATGTTTACCAATTATGGACAGCCAGTTTTTTAAAGGGCTAGGAAATGTCAATGCTCTTCAGCTAAAGACCACTGAGACCCCTGCAGATATCTTACAAGGAAGAATGCTCACTATGAGAAAACTGTAAGTTTTCTTACTAAGAATGTGTAAGAAAGAAGCTATTACAGAATTTGGGCTTTGGCTGAGTAACTTGGGGAAGGGTGTAGGGAAGTGGGGGCTTTCTCTAGTTTGGGGCTACAAGAAGGCAAAATAATTTTATGATTGAATGTCTGAATGAACCTTATCTATAGGGAGGGCAGATTAAAATGGGGATAATGCTGCAATCGGTATTCAGAAGTAGCAGTTACTCAGCTAAGAAAGAGGGATGTTTGATATTTCATGAGCTGCATGATTTTGTTTTGACTTATTTTATCAAGGTGTCCAAGCAACATTATTGAGATACTGTGCGTTTATGTCCAACAGGAAAACAGCCTGGCCTGACTGTGAATGTCAGACCAGTTTCCAGCAATGAGGGGCTCCTTTTTGCTTTCTCAGAAACAAGAAAAATACCTCTTTTTGACATGTAAACTTTGGTTGCACATGTCTGTTATGGAACTTAAAATTGTTGTCACTTAGGTTACTTTTCTGTGTGTTGCCTAAACAATGGTCACTTTAGTGGACACCATTAACCACTTGCTCTTCTTGAGACACTCTCCTCTTGGCTTTATTGACATGGTGCTTCTCTGAGTTTCCTCTGCATCTCTGGTCCTGATTCTTAGCCTTCCTTCTCCCTGATTCTTCTCCCACTCTGAATGTGTGGCTTCCCTGGGGCTTACTCCTACACCCTTCCATTTTCTGTTTCCACTCTCCCCATTACTGATCCCACCCATTCATATAGCTTTAAGTGCTGTCTCTATAGGGGAGTTCCAAATTTATATGTTTACCTTGGATTTCTCCTTTGACTTCTAGACTCATTTATCCAACTGTCTACTTGATATCTTCACTTGAAATTTCACAAGAATCACAAATGTAAGGTCTCTGATATAGTTTAGATATTTGTCCCTGCCCAAATCTCATATTGAAATGTAATCCTCAGTGTGGAAAGCGGGGTCTGGTAGGAGGCAACTGGATCATGGTTGTGGATTTCTCATGAATGGCATTCTCTTGGTGCTGGCCTCATAATAGTGGGTGAATTCTAGCAAAATCTGTGTTGTTTAAAAGTGTGTGACACCTCTCCTCCACTCCCCCTCCCCCTGCTTTCTCTGCTTTTGACATGTGATGTGCCTGCTCCCTCTTCACTTTCCATCATGACTGTACATTTCCTGAGGCCTCCCCAGAAGCTGAGCAGATGCCAGCACCATGCTTCCTATAAAGCCTGTAGAACTATTAGCCAATTAAATTTCTTTTCTTTTCCCTTTCTTTCTTTCTTTCTTTCTTTCTTTCTTTCTTTCTTTCTTTCTTTCTTTCTTTCTTTCTTTCTTTCCTTTCTTTCTTATTTCTCTTTCTTTCTTTCATCTTTCTTTCTTTATTTCTTTTGTTCTTCTTTCCTTTTTTTTTTTTTTACAGGGTCTTATTTTGTCACCCAGTCTGGAGTGCAGTGGTGCCATCATAGCTCACTGCAGCCTAGACCTACCTTGCTCAGGTGATTCTCCCATTTCAGCCTCCTGAGTAGCTGAGACTACAGGCTTGAGTCACCATGCCTGGCATTTTTTTTTTTTTTTTGCATTTTTTGTAGAGGTGGGGTTTGGCCATTTGCCCAGGCTGGTCATCAAGCTCTTGGGCTCAAGAAATCCACCAGTCTTGACCTCCTAAAGTGCTAGCACTACAAACATGAGCCACTGAGCCCAGACAAATCTCTTTTCTTTATAAATTACCCAGTCTCAGGTATTTCTTTGTAGCAATGCAAGAATGACCTAATGGAGTGTGTAAAGAGGATTTTATTGATTTTCTGCCTGAAAGTCATTCCTCCTCTGGTCTTTGGTGTCTCAATAAATAGCCCTACAATATATTCAGATTCTCAAAGTTGCAATCTGGGAGTCAAATGTGATTTGTATGTGCCCTCATATTTGATCCATCAGCAAATCTTGCTGCTCCAACCCCAAAATGTATCTCACATCTCTCTACTTCTTGTCTCCTCCATGGTCCAGCTCTAGTCCAAGCCACAGTTATCTCTTCCCTTCATGAGAACAGCTTTGTTATTGAACTCTTGGCTCCCACCTTGAGTCTTTTTCCTCTTTTCTCATGAAAGCCAAACTCTTCTTTTGAAAACACAAATATGATTAAATAACTTTTCTATCACCTTAACATTCTTCAATAACTTCCCATTGCACTTTAAAATAAAATCTCAACTCTTCCCCATGTGCCCCACTTGACCTACACTCATCCTGCCTATCAGGCTTTTCTCATCTGAGACACCCTCTCTCCCTCACTCATTATGCTCCAGTCGCATGATTTTTCAAAACAAATAATTATCCAATTTTTCAAGCTCATTCCTACCTCAGGGCCTTCAGCTTGTCCTGCCTGTAAAATCACCCCCATCCCCACACAGACACACCTTTCTTTATCCATACCTTCCTTCAGAAGAAAGGCTTCTGCTCTGCTTCCAGTCTGTGCTTCAGGGTTCCCTCCAGAGACAGCCTGTCCCTGACCTATCTATCTAATTAACTCCCCTAATTACAGTCTGTCATTGGCTTTTTAAATTTCTTCCTTACCATTTAATAGAATTCATAATTTTCTACTTTTTAGATAATGTAATATCTATATTTCCTTCAAGACTGAAAGTTCCAATAAGGCAAGAGTGATATGTTTTGTTTCCTACTCTGCAGTTCTGCATTTAGCACATAAGCAGCACTCTGCAAATATCTGTTGAACATATAGACATATTAATGCATTGTCAGTCACTATTCCCTTGGAGTAAACTAGGTTTGTTCTCACTGGCTTCAGAAACATTACATGAGTGAAGCAGGGCAGCTAAAAATGTGGAAATCATCAAAGAATGTAAAAATGGATTCGGTGTCTGCAGGAGGTAGAGGATGAACAGAGGTGATGGGATTCAGCCACGGGAAAGGAGAAAGACCACTGCACTTGGATTCAGAAGACTTAAGGTCTGGACCAGATGCAGGAAGTTGAATAATTCACTTAGGCTCTGTGTTAGACTGAATAAGGCCCTCCAAATCCCTGGAACTTATGAATATGTTACCTTACATTACAAATGAGGCTTTGCAGAAGTGATTGAATTAAGGATCCTGAGATAATCCTGGGTTACCCAAATGGACCCAGTGTAATCACCAGGGCCCTCGTTAGGTAGGAGAGTCATACTTAAAGATGAAGATGTGAGGACAGAGCAGAGCAATGTGGGGCCACAAGCTAAGGAATACATGCAGCACCTAGAAGCTGGAAAAGGAAAGGAGATGAATTTTCTCCTTGAGCCTCCAGGAGACATGCAGCCCTGCCAACCCATTTTAGATTTCTGACCTCTATGACTGTAAGACAATAAATTTGTATTGCTTTTAAACCACTAAATTTGTGATAATAATTTATTACAGCAGCAATAAGAAACTAACATAAGCTCTGAGACTCATCTCTAAAATCTGTCTTATTTACCTATTTGTTTGCTTGCCTTTGTTGCTACTGTTGTCTCTGCAAACTAAAATTAAAGTTATGTAATGGAAGAGGCTATATCTCTGTTGTCTACTGTTTTATTTCCAGGATCAAGAACAAAGCCTGACACAGAGTAGGTTTTAAATAAATATTTGTTGAGTCAGTGAGTAGATGAACACAGATTTCTATCCAGTGGGGTTATTGTGAAGATGAAACATGCAAATATAAATTATAGACTATTTCAACAACTGAGCAGAAGTCATTCCTCCCATTCTCCCTGTGATTTCCTCTTCTTTTTAAACACATTCATTCCCTCTGTTGCCTTTCCATGGGGTCTCCTTTACTCCTCTCCCAAGTTCTTCCTCCATCATTTGATGTCCTTTTACCTAATTCTTCCCTTAGGCTCTCTACCCTTAATTATATTATATAATATCTAACTATCCTGCTTGGGGATCCAGAGGTGACTGGATTATATAAATACAGAGATAGCCACTTCTGATTTACATGGATGGCATACATGCATCCCTATGACTTTGATTAAATTTCATATGTTTCATTTTAATGGATTTTAATAAATCACTTTAATGAATGTTGTATTCATTTACCTTAATTTGATTAGACCATTGCGTATGAGAGAAATCTGTTCTGAAATTGCTCATGTTAATCACAAAATTGCATCATAATGTAGTGACTAAGAGCACGTTTTCTTTTCAAAAGACAATCATGTCACATGCAATTTTAATCAAATTAGGCAGAGCAATTCCTCTGTAGCAAGATAATGCTGAAAAGCAAGTTTGTGACCCAGCTTTCTTTCTCTTACAGCCTGCTGGATGACTCACACTGTCATACGCTCTGGTTTACCACGCACTGTCTATGAGTCTTTCTGGGTTATAGATTCCAATCAATATCATGCAAAAAAAAAAAAAAAAAGAAAAAAGTACGTGTGTGTAAAAGAGGGGGAGAGAGAGAGGGTAAATGAGGAAACATACTGAGAATCTGACAGCAATACAGGGGGCTCTAACTTTTAAAACTGTGGTTTGTGATTTCAAATATTCAACATGTGTTAAGTGAAGTCATGCAATCTTCCCAAGGAAAATTGTTGACTGAGAGAGATGGATGGTGTACCTCTGCAATGCTTGTCATCATGTTTTTCTTGAAATACAGACATAGGGGAGGTGTTGGTAAGGGAGGATGGGAGGAGAGAAGGTTGATTGTGGTAAAGTCTTCATTAGGCAAGGACTCCAGAAGCCTCCTCCATGTCAAAATATCTCCTACTCACATTCAAACAGACATTCACTGTGAACAGGCTCCTACTCCAATTTTTTGCTATCTAAATTTGTGAATATTTTCCTTTCTTGAAGATAGCAACCTTACTGATGTGTTTGTACAAACAGGCTTACTTAGCCTTCTCACATATATGTATGTATATATGTGCATATATATACAGTATACATGAACAGTATATTATATATGTGCATAGATATACACATATATAACTATATGAATACACACACATACACACATATACCAAAGAGCTCCTATTCTCTATTGAACAGAGAAAAATTACAAAAGTCAGGTGGGGTGTTCTTAGATAAATGCTTCTTGAGTGATTAATTCTAATATTCATTTGTATCTTTATTAACTTCAATTATATAATAAAAGCATCATTTATGTAAATCAATACACAAGGAATTATTTCAAAGTTTTTCTGTATTTATCATTGACTTTGCATGCATGTGTTTCTTTGTTCAGCAAACCTTCATTGAGCCTCTATTGTATGCCAAGCTCTATGCTGATTTCTGAAATTGTAGATATGAAAAAGAAATATTCTTGCCCTTCTAGAGTTCATAGAACAATGGAAGAAGGAATATAAAACAGGCATACTGCACAATATTGTGGTAAGAGTTGTAACTGAAAAAAGGGACATAAAATAGTAAAAGCCTGAAAATTATCTAAACTTTCACTATTTCATTTTGCTTACCTGATCTAGAAAAAAATATAATAAGACATTGAAGTAACTTTTAATTCTTGTATTCTGACACTTTAAATTATAATTGTCAAAGAATAATTTTTCCAGACATTTTAGTCAGCAGTGTCAGACTTCCTAGGGATTTATTCACAAAATTTCTAGGTAGATCAATGATCTGTAGTTAATCTACAGAGTAACAGGATTAGATTGAACAGCACTTCCAGGTCTTTCCTACATACTTTTGTCCTGGAGACTAGCCATGAAATCAAAGAATTTCAGAGTGTATAGGTGGCGAGGGAGGCGGTGGGTAGTAGGGAGTCTGTGGATACTATTATTGTCCCCATTTTACAGATGCCAACAATAAAGTCAAGAGAAGTTTAATAACTTTTCAAGAATACACAACTAATGTATGGTTAGGCTGAGATGTGAGTGTAAGCAATTCAGATCCAGACACTGCTGTGGTAGATATCTCTCACACTCTTTGAAGTAGAGGAGACTAGAATTAAAAAGCTCAGTAGTTATATCTTGCTGCAAATTTAATGTGAGTTAACAAGTGGCCAACAAAACAGTTTAAATAATAGCTTTGCTAGTAAGAATATATCTATTTATATTAATAATCATTGCAAACCAATTACTCCAAAACTTAATAAACACACTATCAACACACATTTATTATTTCTCAGTTTTGTGGTTCAGGATTCTGGGTGCAGCTTTCTGGATCCTCTGGCTCAGGGTATCTGACAGGCTGTAATCAAAGTGTGAGCTTGGGCAACAGAAGGCTCAAAGCTTGACTGGGGTTGGTTCACTTCCCAGCTCACTCGCATACTCACTGGCAGGATTCTGTTCCTCTAGTGCTCTTGGACTAAGGACCTTAGTCCTGATTAACTGTTAACCTGAGACGTCAGTTCTTTGCCACATGGTGCTTTTTATAGAACTACTCATAACAGACAGCTGGTATCCCTCAGAGCAAGGGCTCTGAAAGAGGGCAAAAAATAATGAGAGAGATTGAGCAAGACAGAAGCCAGAGTGTTTTATTTTAATGTAATCTATCCTCAGAAGTGATATTTAATCATATTTACCATATTCTATTTGTTATGAGAGTCACTAGGCCCAAGCAACACACAAGGGGAGGTGATTGCACAATGTCATGAATACCCACAGGAACAGATCATGGGGGCTCATTTTAGAGGCACTTACCACACTGTTACCAATACCAGGAGAAATTTACCTAATGTCACGACTTTGGGACAGCTGAAGTAATCAATATGCCAAATATATAAAATATATTTATATAAGATATACAGAAATAAAGATAGATGTAGATCTACATATACACAGTCAGATACATATATATATAAATGTAAGAAGCTACAAAAAATAATTTGGTTATCTAGATCGAGGATCTTCACCATTTCAATTTCCACACAAACACTGTCATGTCAAGAAAGTTTTATATTTTTCTAGCAAAAACTCATTCAGATAGAGAAAAGCTTTCATAAATATTTCACAAGCCCTCATCTCAATTCAATCCTTTTCTCACAGTCATGAAATCCTGTAAGCAAATGGATACGAAAAATTGTTTATTTTGTCCCATGGACAGATTCCTGCTATTCTAAAAAAGCTTTGACCAATTCTCCTTTATACCCCATCATATTAATCAAAAATCCTAGATTACCTGTGTCTTCTCTGTGCTGGTGACCTGCTCCCTGCTTGGAGTCAGTGCCAAATTTTACTTTTCTGCCTCAACATCGTGAAAATGACTTCAGTCTGGTAACCTACACTTGACTTCACTCCTGGGAGTACTGTTTAACATTTCAAACCTGAATAACAACCTCCACCCATTGGAAAGTTGTTCTTATAGTTTTTAGTTTTAAATCAGGGGTAAGGGTTCAAGTTCTTGTCATTGGTATTCAGAAAGTATCTATGTGGACAAAATTACCACACATTTCATCATGATAGCTGATGAAGCCTGCTTTTGCTATACTATATAAATCCAAGTTATGCTATAGCCCTCCTATTAGCTTTTAAAAATATGTGTGTAGTTGAATTTATCTTCATGTACAGAGAGCCCTTCATTGATTTAGAAATTAAGCTATGTAATTACTTAATGGGTAATTTTTGGTACTAACATATTTCTGCAGAGATCCTCTAACATTTGTTGACATGAGAAGCTAAATTTTTCCTTCTGAGTTACATTTGCCTCATATGTTTGAAATAAAATCAACTGAGTCCTGATTATAAACATATAATCATAGGGTCATACATAGGGTCACAGGATTATGGCATTTTAGACACACTTTTTAATTAGGCTAGGTTTCCTAAAGAGAAAAACACAAAAGTTTAAATAATCAATTTATTTATTCAAGCAATAGTTATTGAGTGCCTGCTATGTTTCTTTTTGTTTATTTATTATTATTATACTTCAGATATCTCCCAATGCTATCCTTCCCCCCTCCCCCCACCCCAAACAGTCCCCAGAGTGTGATGTTCTCCTTCCTGTGTCCATGTGTTCTCATTGTTCACTTCCCACCTATGAGTGAGAATATGCAGTGTTTGGTTTTTTGTCCTTGCGATAGTTTACTGAGAATGATGATTTCCAATTTCATCCATGTCCCTACAAAGGACATGAACTCATCCTTTTTTATGGCTGCATAGTATTCCATGGTGTATATGTGCCACATTTTCTTCATCCAGTCTATCATTGTTGGACATTTGGCTTGGTTCCAAGTCTTTGCTATTGTGAATAATGCCACAATAAACATACGTGTGCATGTGTCTTTATAGCAGCATGATTTACAGTCCTTTGGGTATATACCCAGTAATGGGATGGCTGGGTCAAATGGTATTTCTAGTTCTAGATCCCTGAGGAATTGCCACACTGACTTCCACAATGGTTGAACTAGTTTACAGTCCCACCAACAGTGTAAAAGTGTTCCTATTTCTCCACATCCTCTCCAGCACCTGTTGTTTCCTGATATTTTTAATGATTGCCATCCTAACTGGTGTGAGATGGTATCTCATTGTGGTTTTGATTTGCATTTCTCTGATGGCCAGTGATGGTGAGCATTTTTTCATGTGTTTTGTGGCTGCATAAATGTCTTCTTTTGAGAAGTGTCTGTTCATGTCCTTCGCCCACTTTTTGATGGGGTTGTTTGTTTTTTCCTTGTAAATTTGTTTGAGTTCATTGTAGATTCTGTATATTAGCCCTTTGTCAGATGAGTAGGTTGCGAAAATTTTCTCCCATTTTGTAGGTTGCCTGTTCACTCTGATGGTAGTTTCTTTTGCTGTGCAGAAGCTCTTTAGTTTAATTATATCCCATTTGTCAATTTTGGCTTTTGTTGCCATTGCTTTTGGTGTTTTAGATATGAAGTCCTTGCCCATGCCTATGTCCTGAATGGTAATGCCTAGGTTTTCTTCTAGGGTTTTTATGGTTTTAGGTCTAACATGTAAGTCTTTAGTCTATCTTGAATTGATTTTTGTATAAGGTGTAAGGAAGGGATCCAGTTTCAACTCTCTCCATATGGCTAGCCAGTTTTCCCAGCACCATTTATTAAATAGGGAATCCTTTCCCCATTGCTTGTTTTTCTCAGGTTTGTCAAAGATCAGATAGCTGTAGATATGCGGCATTATTTCTGAGGGCTCTCTTCTGTTCCATTGATCTATATCTTTGTTTTGGTACCAGTACCATGCTGTTTTGGTTACTGTAGCCTTGTAGCATAGTTTGAAGTCAGGTAGTGTGATGCCTTCAGCTTTGTTCTTTTTGCTTAGGATTGACTTGGCGATGCAGGCTCTTTTCTGGTTCCATGTGAACTTTAAAGTAGTTTTTTCCAATTCTGTGAAGAAAGTTATTGGTAGCTTGATGGGGATGGCATTGAATCTGTAAATTACCTTGGGCAATATGGCCATTTTCACGATATTGATTCTTCCTACCCATGAGCATGGAATGGTCTTCCATTTGTTTGTATCCTCTTTTATTTCCTTGAGCAGTGGTTTGTAGTTCTCCTTGAAGAGGTCCTTCACGTCCTTTGTAAGTTGGATTCCTAGGTATTTTGTTCTCTTTGAAGCAATTGTGAATGGGAGTTCACTCATGATTTGGCTCTGTTTGTCTGTTGTTGGTGTATAAGAATGCTTGTGACTTTTGTAGATTGATTTTGTATCCTGAGACTTTGCTGAAGTTGCTTATCAGCTTAAGGAGATTTGGGGCTGAGACAATGGGGTTTCCTAGATATACCATCATGTCATCTGCAAACAGGGACAATTTGACTTCCTCTTTTCCTAATTGAGTACCCTTTATTTCCTTCTCCTGCCTGATTGCCCTGGCCAGAACTTCCAACACCATGTTGAATAGGAGTGGTGAGAGACGGCATCCCTGTCTTGTGCCAGTTTTCAAAGGGAATGCTTCCAGTTTTTGCCCATTCAGTATGATATTGGCTGTGGGTTTGTCATAGATAGCTCTTATTATTTTGAGATACGTCCCATCAATACCTAATTTATTGAGAGTTTTTAGCATGAAGGGTTGTTGAATTTTGTCAAAGGCCTTTTCTGCATCTATTGAGATAATCATGTGGTTTTTGTCTTTGGTTCTGTTTATATGCTGGATTACATTTATTGATTTGCGTATATTGAACCAGCCTTGCATCCCAGGGATGAAGCCCACTTGATCATGGTGGATAAGCTTTTTGATGTGCTGCTGGATTCTGTTTGCCAGTATTTTATTGAGGATTTTTGCATCAATGTTCATCAAGGATATTGGTCTAAAATTCTCTTTTTTGGTTGTGTCTCTGCCCATGTTTCATGTACTATGTTAAGCACTGAGAATACAGTGTGAAAAGACAGAAAAGGCTGATCTTTTGGAATTTAACGAAAAAACTCACAGAAATTGTATTTTTAAAATCAATTATCTCTTAGGAATTCCGTGGCTATTTCAAAATATTCCAAAAATAAGGAATCCAATTCTAACCAGAGAGCATATGGCTTGTTGCCCATGCCTCCGCTCAGCAGAACTAAGATTCATTTATCATTTTAGTACCAATAGATGACCATATGGGTGGGTTTTAGAGAGAGTATAATAAACCCACATCAGGTTCCCTTCCCCATGAGGTTTATAAAAACTTTTTGTTGCTATCCTGTTGATAGCATAGGCATAATACGTGTTTGACAACATTCATTGTCCAAACAGAAAAATATGCCATAATAAATTAATATGTATATTTAAACTTATTCAATCAATTATATATATATATGTATATATATACATATATATATAGAGAGAGAGAGTGAGCTAGATGGAATTAATATTTTTTTGATTAGGTAAAAATGGAAAAAACTATTCTAAAAACGTCATAAGGCACTCTGGCTAAGGTATCTATAGAATTATAGCCCGAATGTATTAAGGTAAAGGATATATAAATGAGATCTTTGTACACTCTTACTGATGTCACAAAAAATGTGCGTGTGAGATAGATATTGTTACTGATGTCACAAAAAATGTGTGTGTGAGATAGATATTGTTAGCCCCATTTTATAAGCCATTTGTTAAACACAGTCATTACTAAAAATTAAGTTGCACAAACTTAAAATTAAAAACAATCAATACTCAGTAGAACGTACTACACTTTAATTAGTTCACTAAATTTTGCCATTACCTATGCTCTTGAGGTTATCTATGTTTATTGTGTCTTTATGGTAAAAATACAATATAGTGGTGTGCTACGCAGCATATCTCTTCCCACTTCTGTGTTTAATGATGTCAAACATGGTAGGAACATTTATACCACCAAAATAAGCTAATGATACAAATCAAAGCCTTTTATTTTTCTGAGCTAGTTCTTAAATATATGCCAGCACACTGCTGGATACTCTCTTAGAGAAAGCATTCTTTGCTCTGAACCAGCAGTTGATTTAAGGTGCTATTGTTTTTTCTATAGACTGAATATAAGGCATCCAGAAACCTTAGAAGTGAGATGACAACCCTTATTATTATACCTAATGACCTGCTCAAAGTTTTCACGTCACTTCCCTACAACTGTGTCTTTACTTGATTAGATATTTTAGTATTCAAGGAGAAATGTTTTCATCAGGGGAAACACAGAAATGAAAGTTGGTACTGACACTAAGTCACTGAGATTTTTAATACCACTGGAAAAATGATCATAAAAACAAGAAATGAAAATTGGTTAGAGATGATGGTCTTGATTATCAAGGGGATATCATTTTGTTGCTTGAGCATCAGGGAGAGATCATAGGACATAAACTCAGAACATTTTTTGAGTTGCCTCCTGGTACTGCTATGCCCGGTGGTAAAGTTAATGGAGACTACAATAACCCCATACAGGTGAAACTATCAAGGCGCACACTTTTCAATAAGGAAGGCTGGGTCACACCACCAGACAGAGAACCTGAACCAGCTGAGTTTCTGGCTGAGGGCAAAGGAAACATGAATGAATGAAGTGTGGGGAAAAAGTTATAAATACCATGTAGAACATCATTACCAGTTGCAGAAAAGAGGACTGTAGTAGCTAATCATGTTTTTTTTACTGTGTTATTCACATGTTGATATAATTTGCCAGTTGTTTTTCTTCTCCTCTCCTACTTCCATTTGAAAAAGTGATAAAATATATTAGTTCATATATTACAGGAATCAATAAATAATTCCAATCAGCCTAAAAGTAGAATGAATATCACAAATGAGATTTTGAGTCTTCCCTTTTGGGGAAAAGATGAGAGCATATTTATTTGTAAGATAAATGGTTGCTTTATATTAAGTGAGAGCATGTTGTAATTTCTATATAATTGTTTAGAAACTCAAATGTGAGAAGAAGAGTGTTGAGTAACCAAAGATGTGGACAGTAGTGGATACCGTGAATTGTTTCACTCAACACTTGCTTTAATACCTTTCTAGCTTGTCTCCTAAAGTAAAAATAACAGAAACAGAGGAAGAAGAGGAGGAGGAGAGA
Organism: Pongo abelii; assembly: GCF_028885655.2. Classification (NCBI taxonomy): domain Eukaryota; kingdom Metazoa; phylum Chordata; class Mammalia; order Primates; family Hominidae; genus Pongo; species Pongo abelii. Next base: position 87,294,155 of record NC_071990.2, on the reverse strand, counting down.
GGAAGGAGGAGACCTGATTCCTTGAAGGTAGGTTTCTAGTATGGCTTTGATTTTGCCAAGCACATACAGCTTTGTTAAGACTTAGAAGGAGGAAATGACCATCATGAGAAAGTGGCTGTCCACAGTGCTGTTGGATCTTCTTGCAAGCATATTAGTGACAGGATCTGTTCCTTTAAGGTAGCAGTAGAGAAGATTTCAATGTCCAGCCTTTATGTCATAGACCTTGAAGTGTATGAGATGGTAGCAATAGGGCTACCAGAATAGTTCTGTATTGTAGTTGGGCATTTCTCCTTGTCATTGTTTTTCCTGCCATATAGCTATATACTTTCCAGGACCTCAAGGAAATTCTATAAGCTAACTATATCTTTTAATAAACCCCTTTCTGTTTAAATTAGCTGTAGGGGATTCAGTCATCTGCAGCTAAGAGTTCTGACTGATACATTATTTGGACATGCCATCTCTAATAGTAATCTCAATTACTTACTCACATAATATTACCGCTATAGAAAAGGCAAAGCACAACAAAATTAAGGGTGTGCCTTCTTAGATTTTGGTCAAAGGAAATTCCACTAACATCTATCATAGTAGCACAGTTAGAAGACAAAGTAGTATAACACTATATTTAGCACAACTCAGATAATCAACTACTTGAGAAAAGAGATCATGCCTTATTCATCCTTTTCATGTAACTGCTCAACATCAAATACCATGTTGTACTGAACCTGAAAGCAGGCTGTTCAGTGGAAGAGGGTATGCTGCTCAATGCTCACACCAAAGCCAGTGAATTCAGGGAGTTCACTTTCTGGCTTTAGAGATTGTTTTCACTATAATTCATAATACATCAAATATTCTCTTTCTGGCTCAAGGGTTTTATCTGTAGATGTTGAATAGCAACACCTGACTACTGCCACCATGAGTAGTAATAATTATCACAAATAGAAACTGCTAGGCATTTACTATGTACTTTTTAAAGTATTTTATATTTATAAATTTATTTAATCTTTATAATCACCTTGTAAACTACATATACTTATCCCCATTTTACAGATGATGGAAATAAGGCAAGTCAAGGTCTTATATATAAGATCCTAGAATTCAAATCTAGGCAGCCTAGAACCAGAATCTATACTTTTCGCCACTTTGCTTTATTGTAAGCAAAATAAAAAAATCATTATATGGTGCACCAGAGATAGAAGGAATAGAGTAATGCAATGAGAACAACATGGGAAATGCAGATTTTAATGGCTAGAAGCTATGAAAGTGGCATTAAATAATTTTGAAAGAATTTATGGTAAAGCACTATTTTTTCTTTTAGGCTCTATGGATAGTTAGGAAATCCAATTTTTTTTATTACTGGTATATACATATGTTCTCATGTATATATTAGAAGCTTGGAGTTGGATCTAGAGGCCCTATTAGGATTAAATGTGAGTATAATTTCTTAAAACATTTACACTTAGATAGGAAGACATATATGTATGTATATGGAACATATATATGTATATGGAATATATGTATATGGAACAACAGTAAGCTCCTGAGGGATAGCATTCATATATTTTCTTGAAATCGTTATATTTCCAGTCCATAATGCTTGGACCTTAATAAACAATGTTTGTTAACAGGATAAACACCAGTCACCATGTTATTATATGTTATAGGAATTTATAGGTGTAATAATTTAATAACACCTGGTATAGCCAAGATTTCAGGAAGAAAGTACAACTTGAGTCTTAAAGGTTGGCTAAGATTTTGATAAAGGGGAAAAGAAGATACGGTATATCAGGTGAGGAAACAAAGTAAGTGAAACTATGGTGGTGGAATGAGTAATATAACCTTACAGAGCAGCCACTGTGGTGTCCTGTGGGCAGCCCTTCGTTCGTGAGAAGGCCAGATGGGCAGCAGGATATCTGGCAAACAATATAGAGAGCTATTATGGTAGATACATTGATTTTTAAATGTTCTTTGGAGAAAATCAAGCCAATTTGTAGCAGGTAACTTTTAAGCCTCATTAACTCTTAATGGTCAATTTTAGGCATTTATTTGTAAAAGTGTGAGAATTGCATGAAAAGTTAACTGTTGAGGCACTGTCAAGAAAAGTATTATTTACTGTATTATTTTTATTTTAGGAAGAAAGAAAATTTGTGGAATACGCTAATGAAAAACATAATTGCCTTGTAGTTATTTTCCTCTCAAAGCTACAATGCTGCCAGGGAAATAAATTACTTCAGGAATCTTGATGATTAAATAGCAAGATAAAATGACGATGGTAGCAGCTGATTTTGATACCTGACTATTCAAATATGGATCAGTTGCATCACTTACATCAAAAACAATTAGTTACTTTCAGAAATAATTATAAAATGTCTTCAAAGGACTTTTCCCTGCAAATAATCTTGTTAGTGGGCCATACTATTTTATTACTGTGTTAGTATAACTGACTAACAAATATTTTTGATTAGACTAGAAATCTATGAGATTTAAATTAAAATTTTGGAGTGATGGGGATGAATTCAGGGTAGAGATTATGAAGCTATTTAGGTCCCACCCCCACTCCTTCCTGATGTGACCACTGGTCCTGCAGAGGGTGATTTCCCCATGTTTTCCAGGAGCTACTTGCATTCCCTATTTAATAAATGGTGCTGGAAAAACTGCTTAGCCATATGTAGAAAGCTGAAACTGGATCCCTTCCTTACACCTTATACAAAAATTAATTCAAGATGGATTAAAGACTTACATGTTAGACCAAAAACCTTAAAAACCCTAGAAGAAAACCTAGGCAATACCATTCAGGACATAGGCATAGGCAAGGACTTCAAGTCTAAATCACCAAAAGCAATGGCAACAAAAGCCAAAATTGACAAATGGGATCTAATTAAACTAAAGAGCTTCTGCACAGCAAAAGAAACTACCATCAGAGTGAACAGGCAACCTACAAAATGGGAGAAAATTTTTGCAATCTAGTCATCTAACAAAGGGCTAATATCCAGAATCTACAATGAACTCAAACAAATTTACAAGGAAAAAACAAACAACCCCATCAAAAAGTGGGCAAAGGATACGAACAGACACTTCTCAAAAGAAGACATTTATGCAGTCAAAAAACACATGAAAAAATGCTCACCATCACTGGCCATCAGAGAAATGCAAATCAAAACCACAATGAGATACCATCTCACACCAGTTAGAATGGTGATCATTAAAAAGTCAGGAAACAACAGGTGCTGGAGAGGATGTGGAGAAATAGAAACAATTTTACACTGTTGGTGGGACTGTAAACTAGTTCAACCATTGTGGAAGTCAGTGTGGCAATTCCTCAGGGATCTAGAACTAGAAATACCATTTGACCCAGCCATCCCATTACTGGGTTTATACCCAAAGGATTATAAATCATGCTGCTATAAAGACACATGCACACGTATGTTTATTGTGGCACTATTCACAATAGCAAAGACTTGGAACCAAGCCAAATGTCCAACAATGATAGACTGGATGAAGAAAATGTGGCACATATACACCATGGAATACTATGCAGCCATAAAAAAGGATGAGTTCATGTCCTTTGTAGGGACATGGACGAAGCTGGAAGCCATCATTTTCAGCAAACTAGCACAAGGACAAAAAATCAAACACTGCATGTTCTCACTCACAGGTGGGAATTGAACATTGAGAACACATGGACACAGGAAGGGGAACATCACACACTGGGGCCTGTTGTGGGGTTGGGGGAGGGGGAGGGATAGCATTAGGAGATATACCTAATGCTAAATGATGAGTTAATGGGTGCAGCACACCAACATGGCACATGTATACATATGTAACAAACCTGCACATTGTGCACATGTATCCTAAAACTGAAAGTATAATAATAATAAAAAAAAGAAAAAAAATTTACTTCCAAGCTAGAATTCTGTCACTAACCAAATTATCAATTAAATAGTTGTATAAGAGAAAATATTTAGACATTCAAAATCTGAAAAAAAGTGTGGTTTCCTGTCATTATACCTTTTCTCAAGAAGCTACTAGAACACATGCTCTATCAAAATCAGATATTAAAACACAAAAAGGAGAAAGATATGGAGTATGCCATGACAGGTGAACACCTGATGTGGAGAATGAGAACAGATAGGAATAGTGTGACTTGGACAACAGACATGTGGAAGGCTGTTATTGTCAAGATTCCAGCGACCAGTCTACCATCTTTTTACCCTGAGGATAGAGTGCCAAAGGGAGCTTGGCCCAGTTTCTTGGCTTGTTTTGATGTGTGTGTATGATGTTTTGGTTTTCTCTCCCATGTTCTACTGCTTGGATTAGCTAAGTATACTCCCCCAAGATGAGTTCTCTTTGACCTACACTAGAGAATGAGATATAGTCCTCGGAGAACTTAGAAGCAGATAATACCTAGATGCCTATGCCCTATGGTGGGCCATATGGTTTCTAGGGTCCATTCATGACTGTGCCCACTGATTTTTCTGGACAATTATTCAGTAACTGTGCTTAGCTTATCTTCTCCTTGGATCCTTCCAAATGTCTATGTAAAAAATGGTGCAGATGCTGAGGCTGAAAATGGAAGAAGATTGAGAAGGCTGTGTGGGGTGCCTGAATGCTAGGGCTGGTTCCTGGCTCCCGTTGGCTTCTTGGGAAGGGGTGAGTGAAGGGACTGGGGGACTATCTTTTTGTGAACCTCTGGGTCCATATCTGCAGGAGACCCCACACTTGCCATGGATATTTGAGCTGGCAGAGATATCTCCCTGGAGATTAAACAGTCATATCTACAATAGATGTATAGCCGGGGACCTTTGTGTGCAAGACAGCTTTGATGAATACTGGTCATAAGCACCTATCCTCCAGAGTGTACCATGCCCCTCTGAGAGGCCCTGGCCCCAGGTAACCACCAGATTGGGAGAAAGGGGGGCCAACTTACCAGCAGAACTGGGGCACATCTGTCCGGCAGGCCCACCTGCCTGCTAGCTGCTGCTGCCTGGCCACCCTGCAGGAGCATGTACACAGTGAAACCTCCACTGCTCAGCCTGGGTGCTTTGTTTTATCTGACTGAGTGCTGATTGCCTGGGAACGCTTTGGGCCCCCTAATGCAACCTAACTCCAACAGCAGGGGTCCAGAGGAGAAAGCCACAAGCAGGCCCTCATGCTGCAGGGCTGTGGCTTGTTGCTCAGGAGTGCTAAGCTAGGATCTGTGTCCAGCACTTGAGCAGGGGAGGAGCCCACACTCTCAGAAAACTGACAGGGATGAGTCATACAGGTTTGCAGACTGGTGTGGGATCTGCATGTGCCTCCCTCCACAGAACTGGCCCCTGCCAGACTTCTGCCCAAGGGAACCTTGTGGTCTATAAGACCTAACAACAGCAACAACAACAACAAATTGTGGGCCAGTGATCAAAGGTGGCTCCCCAAAGACCCAGAAAAGAAACTGGTGAGGGGGTCACTCCTCTCCTCCTTGCCCCAGAGATCATAGCTGCAAATGTGAGGATACACAAAGGAACTGCACTGCTGAGTAAGAGCCTATCTACCATCCATTGCTCTCAAGTGCCATTTAGGAGATTGTAGCCCAAACTACAACACTGATTCTCCCCACTGCATAACCAAGAACAAGAATTCAATCACAAAGACCCTGTACAGAGCCTTGGACCTCTGAAACTTCCAGAAATAAAGCCAACTGACTGTCCTTAATTTATACCACAGTTAAACGGACACCAACCCTCCTAGATGATAAAGAATCAGAACAAGAACTGGCAATTCAAAAGCCAGAGTGTCCCCTTTCCTCCAATGAGCCTACCAGCTCCCCAGCAATGGTTCTTAACCAGTCTGAAATGTCTGAAATGACAGACATGGAATTCAGGATCTGGATAACAAGGAAGCTCATTAAGATCCGTAAGAAAGTTGAAACTCAATTCAATGAAGCCAAGAAATGAAGTAAAATCATTCAAGAGCTGAAAGATGAAATAGCCATTTTAAGAAAGACCCAAACTGAACTTTTTGAGCCAAAAATTTTACAAGAATCTCAAATACAATCAAAAGTATTAACAGCAGAATAGACCAAGCTGAGGAAAGAATTTTACAGCTCAAAGACTGGTTCTTCAAATCAACCCAGTAAGACAAAAATAAACAAAAAAGGATTAAGAAAAAGAAACAAAACCTCTAAGAAATATGAGATTATGTAAGGAGTACAAATCTATGACTCACTGGCATTCTGAGAGAGAAGGAAAGAGAATAGCAATGTGGAAAATATATTTCAGGATATAGTTCATGAAAATCCCCCTAATTTTGCTACAGAGTTTGACATGCAAAACCAATAAGTACAGAGAACCTCAGCTAAATACTATAAAAGATAACCATTGCCAAGGCACATAATCACCAGATTCACCAATGTCAATGCAAAAGAAAAAATCTTAAAGGCAGCTAGAGAGAAGGGGCAGGTTACTTACAGAGGGAACTTTATCAGGTTAGCAGCAGACCTCTCACTAGAAACCTTAAAAGCCAAAAGAGATTGGAGGCCTATTTTCAGCAACCTTAAAGAAAGAAATTCCAAACAAGAACCCACAAAATTAAGTTTCTCAAGTGATGGAGAAATAAAATTCTTCTCAGACAAGCAAATGCTGAGGGAATATGTTTCAACTAGACCAGCCTTACAAAAGGTCCTTAAGTGAATGGTAAATGTGGAATGAAAGAACAACTCCTGCTACTGCAAATACCCACTTAAGCACATAGCCCACAGGCACTATAAAGCAACTATGCAATTAGGTCTACATTACAAACAGCTAACAACACAATGACAGGATCAAGGTCACAAATATCAATACTAACATTAAATGTAAGTGAGCTAACCACCCCACTTAAAAGACACAGAGGGGCAGGCTGAATTAAAAGATAAGACCTGACTATTGTTTTCAAGAAACCCATCTCACATGTAAAGACACCCACTGGCTCAAAGTAAAAGGATAGAAAACAATCTATCATGTAGACAGAAAGCAAACACCAAGAGTTCCTATGCCTATATCAGATGAAACAGATTTTAAACAAATAAAAATTAAAAGGACAATGAAGAGCATTATGTATTGATAAAGGGTACAACAAAACAAGAAGCCTTAACTATCCTAAGTATACACACACCCAACACCAGAGCACCGAAATTTATGAAACAATTTCTTCTCGGCCTGCAAAAAGACTTAGACAACCACAGAAGAATAGTAGGAGATATCAGCATCCCACTGACAGTATTAGATCACGAAGGCAGAAAATTAACAAACTGTGGACTTAAACTCAACACTTGACCAATGGACCTGATAGACATCTACAGAACACCCCACCAAACAACCACAGAATATACCTTCTTCTCATCTACTCATGAAACATATTCTAAGATCAAACACATGCTTGGTCATAAAACAAGTCACAAAAATTTTTTAAAAAATGAAAATTATGCCAAGCACACTGTCAGACCACAGCACGATAAAAATATACATCAATATCAAGAAGATCTCTCAAAACTACAGAAATACATGGCAATAAAACAACTTGCTCTGGAATAACTTCTGGGACAGCATTAAAATTAAGGCAGAAATTTAAAAAATTTTTGAAATTAACAAAAATAGGGAAGCAAAATATTAAAATCTTTGGGATACAGCCAAAGCAGTGTTAAGAGGAAAGTTTGTAGTTCTAAACACCTTCATCAAGAATTTAGAAAGATCTCAAATTCACAATTTGACTTTGCACCTAAAGAAACTAGAAAAATGTGAACAAACCAACCCCAAAGCTAGAAGGGGAAAAAAAACTAACTAAAATTAGAGAAGAGCTTAATGAAATTGAGCTACAAAAATCCATATAAAAAATCGCTGAAGTTAGGTTTCCTGAAAAAATAAATAAAATTGATAGACTACTAGCTATATTAACAAAGAAAAAGGAAAGAATCCAAATACATGCAATCAGAAATGATAAAGGAGATATTACAATTGATCCCACAGAAATACAAAGATCATCAGAAACTGCTATAAACAGCTCTATGCGTGCACATTAGAAAGTCTAGAGAAAATGGATAAATTCCTGGAAGCACACAATTTCCCAGGAATGAATGAGGAAAAAAATGAACCCCTGAATAGACCAATATCTAGTTCTGAAATTGAATCAGTAATAAAGATTCTACCAACCAAAAGTAAAACCCAGGACCAGGTACATTCACAGCCAAATCCTACCAGATGTGCAAATAACTGATACCAATCATACTGAAACTATTCCAAAATATCAAGGAAGAGGAGCTCCTCTCTAACTCAATCTATGAAGCCAGAATTAGCCTGATACCTAAATCTGGTAATGAAAAAAGAAAACTTCAGGCTGATGCCTCTGATGAACATAGATGCAAAATTCCTCAACAAAATATTAGCAAACCAAATCCAGCAGCACATCAAAAAAGTTAATACATCACAATCAAGTAGGCTTTATTCCTGGGTTGCAAGGTTGGTTCAACATATACAAATCAATAAATGTGATTTGCCACATAAACATAATTAAAAGCAAAAACAATATGATCGTCTCAATAGATGCAGAAAAAGCTTTCAATAATATCCAATATCTCTTCATGATAAAAACCCTTAGGCCAGGCGCAGTGGCTCACATCTGTAATCCCAGCACTTTGGAAGGCTGAGGAGGGTGGATCACAAGGCCAGGAGTTTGAGACCAGCCTGGCCAACATAGGGAAACCCTGTCTCTACTAAAAATACAAAAATTAGCTGGGCATGGTGGTCCACGCCTGTAGTCCCATCTACTCAGGAGGCTGAGGCTGGAGAATCACTTGAACCTGGGAGGTGGAGGTTGCAGTGAGCCGAGACCATGCCATTGCACTCCAGCCTGGGTGACAGAATGAGAATCCATCTCAAACAAAAACAAAAACAAAAACAAAGCAAAATTCTTAACAGGCTATTCATTAAAGGAACATACTTCAAAATAATAAGAGCTATCTATGACAAACCCATAGCCAACATTATACTGAATGGGCAAAAGCTCAAACCATTCCCCTTGAGAACTTGAATAAGACAAGGATGCCCACTCTCACCATTCCCATTCAATATAATACTGGAAGTCCTAGCCAGAGGAATCAGGCAAGAGAAATAAATAAAAGGCATTCAAATAGGAAAAGGAACTCAAACTATCTCTCTTCACTGATCATAGGGTTATATACCTAGAAAATCCTAAAGACTGCCAAAAGGCTCCTAGAACTGACAAAATGACTTTAGTAGAGTTTTGGGATACAACGTTGCTATTTAAAAGTCAGTAACATTTCTATACACCAACAACATCCAGGCTGAAAGTGAAATTGAGAACACAATCCCACTTACAATAGCCACAAAGAAAATGAAATATCTAGGAATACAGCTAGGAATACAGCTAACCAAGGATGTAAAAGATCTCTACAAGGAGAACTACAAAACACTGCTGAAAGAAATTAGAGATGACACAAATAAACAAAAAAATTCCATACTCACGGATTAGAAGAATCAATATTGTAAAAGTGGCCGGACTGCCCAAAGTGATTTACAGATTCATTGCTATTCCTATCAAACTACAAATGTCATTCTTCACAAAATTAGAAAAAACTATTATAAAATTCATATGGAAACAAAGAAGAGCCCAAATAACCAAAGTAATCCTAAGCAAAAAGAACAAAGCTGGAGGCATCATGCCACCTGGCTTCAAATTATATTATAAAGCTACAGTAACCAAAACAGCATGGTACTGGTATGAAAACAGACACATAGACCAAAAAGAACAGAATAGACAACTCAGAAATAAAGCCACACATATAAAACCATCTGATCTTTTACCAGGTCAACAAAAACAAGCAATGGGCAGAGTACTCTCTATTAAGTAAATGGTGCTGAGATAACTGGTTAGCCAGATGCAGATTGAAGCTGGACCCCTACCTTTCAACATATAAAAAAATTAATTCAAAATGGATCAAATATGTAAACTTAGGACCTCAAACTATAAAAACCCCAGAAGACAACCTAGAAAATATTCTTCTTGTCAAAGAATTTTTGGCTAAGTCCCCAAAAGCAACTACAATTAAAAAAATTATACAAGTGGGACCTAATTAAGCTACAGAGCTTCTGGAATAGCAAAATAAACTATCTACAGAGCAAACACACCCTATAGAATGGAAGAAGATATTCAAAAATTATACATCTAACAAAGGCCTAATCTCTAGAATCTATAGAGAAAAATCAACTAGCAAAAAACCTCATTAAAAAGTGGGCAAAAGACACGAACAGGCAATTCTCAAAAGAATACATACAAGTGGCCAGTAAACGTATGAAGAAATGTGCAGTATCACTAATCATCACAGAAATGCAAATAAAAACTGCAATGGGATACCATCTCACACTAGTCAGAGTGGCTATTATTAAAAAGTCAATAAACAATAGATGCTAATGAGGTTGCAGAGAAAAGGGAAAACATACACTGTTGGTGGGAATATAAATGAGTCCAGCCACTGTGGAAAGCAGTCTGAAGATTTCTCGATAAACTTAAAACAGAGCTACCATTCAACATAACAATCCCATTACTGGGTATACAGCCAAAGGAAAATAAATCATTCTACAAAAAGGTACATGCACTTATATGTTCATCATTGCACTATTTACAACAGTGAAGACAGGGAATCAACCCAGGTGCCCATCAATGGTAAACTGTGTAAAGAAAATGTAGCACATATAAACCGGGAAATACTAGACAGTCATAAAATTGAATAAAATTATGTCCTTTACAACAACATGATGCATCTGGAGGCCATATCCTAAGCAAATTAATGCAGGAACAGAAAATCAAATACCATCTGTTCCCACTTATAAGTGGGAGCTAAACATTGAGCATACATGGACATAAATATAAGAACAATAGACACTGCAGATAACTGAGGGGGCATGGGTTGAAAAACCACCTATCTGGTACTATGCTGTCTACCTAGGTAACAGGATCCGTGCCCCAAACCTCAGAATTATGAAATATTCCCATGTAATGAACCTGCACATGTACCCCCTATATCTAAAATAAAAGTAGGGAAAACAAAACAAGGAAATTATTAACTCAAAAGTAAGAATAGTGGTTACTGCTGGAGTAGAAGGAGGAAGAAAGGTGCAAAGAGAGAGGAACACATGTGGGCTTCTAAGAAACTGATAATATTCTATTTCTCAGTTTCAATCAGTGATGAGTATAAGAATTTTATTGTCAATATTTGTTTTTTTTCCTTTCTATTATTATTATACTTTAAGTTTTAGGGTACATGTGCACAATGTGCAGGTTAGTTACATATGTATACATGTGCCATGCTGGTGTGCTGCACTCATTATGTTTATCAGTTAGGGTTCAAACAGAGAAGCAAAACCAGTAGGAGATATATATATATACACACACATGTGTATATATATATATATATTTATATGTGGGTATATATATATTCATATCTATCTATATATACACATATATATTCATATGTGTGTGTATATATATTTATATGTGTGTGTGTATATATATGTGTGTGTATATACATATACATATTCCAAGAAATTGGCTAATGCAATAGTAGGGGCTAATCAAAGTCTGTCGGGCAAGCAAGCAGAAAGGGAAAATCATGAGCAAACCAGAATCCCAGGGAACAAGAGGAAGCTTCTTGTCCATAGGTTTCAGTCAGGAAGAAAGATGAGAGAGGGCTTTGGAGGGAGAAAAGTTGCAAGTCCAGCTGCCATTTGAGATCTCTGAGCTCAGGGAAGGCCTAGTCCCTGTTTTTAAAAATTCCCAACTGATTAAGTTATGCCTACCCAAGATAATCTCTTTTTTGATTAATTTAAAACCAAATGACTCAGGACTATGATCACATCTACAGAGTCCTTTCACAGCAGAGCCTAGATTAGTGTTTGGTTGACTAATAGACAGTAGGGGTGTTTATGCCACGAACTGCCAGTGCCTCACTTCAGTCCTCCAACTCTCCTGGGAGATGATCCCTTGTAGCCCACCCCAACAGGAAAGTGACTAGAAATGTAATTCTAGGGATTGTAATTCATCCTAGCCAAGCTGACACACCAAAATGCTATCACAACAAACTATTCCTCATAGGTGACATATTTCACAATTTAAAAAATTAAAACTAAATTCAGTTATTTCCTTCCGGATAACAAAATAAAATGACTAGGTAAACTCCTGCAAAGAAGTCCTTGGAAATATCCATCAAAGCTGGCTTTTCTTGCTAGCACATTTCTTGCTGGGGTAATTCAGAATAACAGTGGTAGTATAATTTTAGAAAAGTGTTCTTAAGGAGGGTTGAATGGGTACCTTAAATTATTTTAATCCTAAAAAGAAACATTAAATATGAAATAAGAAAATCTATTTCATTTTAACATGTTTGAAAGCAGGATTGTGCATTAGGACATAATTATTATTTTTTTTTCTTCTTGGGACACAGTTTCACTTTGTTGCCCAGACTTGAGTGCAGTGGCATGATCTCAGCTCACTGCAACTTCTGCCTCCCAGGTTCAAGTGATTCTTGTGTCTCCGCCTCCCAAATAGCTGAGATTTCAGGTGTCTGCCACCATGCCTGTCTAAATGTGTTTTGTACTATTAGGGGAGACAAGGTATCACCATGTTGGCTAGGCTAGTCTCAAACTCCTGACCTCAAGTGATCCACCTGCCTCGGCCTCCCAAAATGCTGGGATTATGGGCCTGAGCCACCGTGCCCAGCCTGACATAATTATTTTACTAAAGTGATTTGAGAAACATAAGCTGTCTTCTACCACAAAATATTGCTACCCTTCAATGCCACTTAAGCTTTTAGAAACCCTCCAAAAAATGTCATCATTGTTAGTGTATTATTATTTTAATTTGGGGGATTAAGCTTGTTATAGCACCCGACAACAGCATATTCATTAGTTGAAAGAGACAATCCACAAATTAACAGTAACCAACTCATGAGTAAAGGAGTTGTTTTCAAAGAGGTGATAAATGATTATAAGTTAAGCCAAAATTTTCCATATCGCTCCAAGAGTGGAAATTTATGGGAAGAGAAACATTAGCTCAGGAAAAGGATAATTTTGTTGACAAAGTCACTTGGCAACAGAATTTGCATCCTCCATGATTCTCCACCCTTTGAAGTGTTCAAGTCTAGGATGGCAGGCTTGCTGTGGGAATTGTGTCATGATTCAAGCCTTGGGCTAGACACTCAATCCAATGGTTATACCACATATTGTCACATTTTTTCATTCCTTATTCCTAGGCTAATCACCTACCACTACCATTTAATTTTTCAAATAACCAAATTGTTTTAAGGGAACGGCACTTCTGGGAGAGTTCTGCCCAAGGAATTTCTTGACCCAGCATTTTCTGCATCACTCCTTTTCTTTCTGCTTAAACTGATTTTACCTATGCTGGACCCTCCCATTTTCTTGTTTTTAGTTCTTAATTCATTTAATTCCACTTTCTCAGCCATACAAACCTTAATGGTTTCTTTAGCTTTTCGCCTTGCTCTTCCAACTTATTTTAAAGGAAGATCTTTCTCCCTCTCTCAATGTTGCCTGTGAGTAAAGCAAAAAATTTATTTGTGACTGTTACAACACCAAAATCAAGGACAAGGAAAGCTCTGAGTTTTGAAGTGAAATTAGACACAATAATGAATTCAGGCTAGTCTTTGAAAAATTAAAACAGTCACAAATGAGCAATCATAATACTGAAATTATGGTATTGGAAAAAAGTCTAATACAGATTTATTTCATTCAAAAAGCATTTGTTGAATCCTTACCATGTCTGGTTGCTAGGTGCTAGGGTTAGAAAATGGACCATCAGTGTTTTTCAAAGGATGGTGTGTGCAGTTCTCAGAGTGAAAATCCCCTAGAGATTTTGAACTTGGATAGGCCAGGAACTGTGTCTTGCTCTGTTTGTATTACTGTTTATCACTAAAAAAATTTTTGAAGAAAAATGATTCCCCCTTTTCAATTAATCAAAAATGCAGATGATTATTAAGTGCACACATTTGACTATATCATAAAGTTCTTTATGGACAAATCTGTGAATATTATTTTGCATTTTTAAATTCTATTTTATAGAAAAGATAAAATATTTGAAAAGATAACTGAAATGGAAATTAGGCAGCACCACTCTCCTGCTGCTTTGGGGAGTAGCATGAACCAGGCAGACATGGATTCAAATCCAAGCTTCTTACATTTACACACTATGTGGCCTTGCTTTTCCAAATCAGTTTGTTACCTAAAAGGAGGGATAAAAATAATAATAATGAAGGTGTTATAAATATTAGAAATAATAAGTATATAAGAGAATATACATTACTAACATTCAGGATTTATAATTTTCCTACCTCCCCTGCTCTCTGAGGATAAAAAGACAAAAATACAAAATGAAGAGTCATGGAAGAAAAGCAGTCAGGCTCTATGAAAAAAAAAAATCCCAGGATGTTGCACGTGGAGGGAGAAATATAACCTGGAAGGGGATGCCTTGTGATGAAGGGATGGTCCAGAGTGGTGTGTAAACAAATATCATGCTGGAAAGACACATGTGGATGAGAAAGAAGTCTCTCTTGGGATAATATATTAAGAGTATATTGGGAGCTTGGGGGTACACTTTATTATTTTAAGCCACTATGTTGGTTTAAATTTGTTATGCAGCAATAAATAACTGATAACATAACCAAAACACCTCTTATTGAAAGTTAGAATAGTTAGATTTATTGACCTACAATATTCTGTTCCACAGAGCACAGAGGATTTTAATAAGCAGAGATTTTAATAAGCAGAGCAGAGAGGATTTTAATAAGAATTTCTGTGTACTCTTTAAATGTTTGAGAGAGCAGTGAGAGTGAGGAGCCCTCTTTGGACTGTGCCTCTTTAAAATCAGGACCATACAGGAAAGGAACAATGATTGTTAAGGAGATTGCTATTCTGAATAATTTCAAAGCTAAGGTGGGACTTTACCTGTACTTGACATAAAAATAATTGCCCTAAATATGAGTCAACATGCTTTTTCACCGTGAATGTCAAAATACTGAACGCTCATATAAAAGGGATAATGAGGACCTAACACAAGCAGCACTGAGACAAAAGCAGATATTGGAAACATGTTTTATGACATTAAATTGAAGAAGTCTAAGAAAAAAAGTCCTTGCCAAATTACTACTTGGGAATTTCCATTTTAATGCTATCTTTAATAGACTCCCAATTGCTCATGAATTTGGAGTCCTCTCTGCATGGGACCAGAGAGTTACTGGTGGAAATGGAGACTAGCTCCATTATGTATTTTTTCTCTGCTTGGGTACTTGATCCTGGCCCCTAACTGATGTTTTGGGAGTAGGAGTGCTCAGGTATGGAAACCAACTATCTGACCAATTTCTGCCAGAAACTGGAGACAGACTTAAGCATGTTTTGCTAATGGACTAAAGGGGACTTTGAGTAATGATTAGGACATGCCTCAGCCACTGCAGGAATGACCAGATTCAAAGGTGGAGATGGCAACAACTTAAGGCCCTTCAGAGACTCAGCTCATTTGCATCCCTGCCCTGGAGTCTGTTATGGGGAAGGAACTGGAAGTCACGTGCCACCTTAAAACCGTGCATCAGTGAGCAATGTGCTTCTGACTTCATGTCCTCAGTAGAAAAACACTTACTATGTAGCATCTACCAGGAGCTCTAAAATGGGGCTTGCAAGCTTAGAAGTATGGCTAAGTCATATTTCCCAAGAAAGACAAAGGATCAGGAATTAATAAAAGCAGATGTCATTTCCTCTCTGAGGAGGCTTCTAAATATTCTCCTTTGGCCATTTTGTCAAAGCATTGAGAGGAAAGGAAACAAACCTTGCAGCCAGAAAGATTAAAGACGTCTAAAAACCTTCGAGGATGACCTGGTGGGTAGAGGTGAGCAGGGGTATCTTCACACCTTGAAGACCAACTCCCAGGCCCAGTCTTAGAGGGCTCCCTATTCAGACTGGGGAAGCTTGGAAACTAGGCTGGGGCCTAAAGGGGAGACCACAGTCCCTATTAAGCTTCCAATGTGCCAGAGTGAGAAACAAGCATGACCACTGGACTCATTTAGCCACTTTCTACATTTCTTAGATCCTACTGATCTGTCAGTGGCATGGATTCCAAAAGGTAGAGGCTAGAACTGGTCCCATCTTTGTTTTAGCTGATGTAGAAGAGGCAACTGGTGGCTGTTTGCCCAGGATGGATCTTTCCTTCTCCATTTAAAATATGGAGTCCTGTGCTTTGGATAATTTCCTAGCTCTCCGTTTGCACATTTTCTAGAAGAAGCTGTGATAAACTCCGTCAGGCTTCATCTGGTTGTACATCCAGAGGCACCTGAGCATTAGGTATATAACGGCTTTAACAGCAGGGATTTCCAGCTTTTGTTTTTCTAAGAACCACTAATCTAACTCGCAATCAGGTACAGATGCTCAATACTGTATATATGATTAAATATTTCTAATAAGAAAAAAGGAGATAGGGGAAGAATTATTAAAGGTAGTAGTATGTGAACCAGCCCAAAATATAAAACACTTGTGAATGTGTCTCAAATACATAGTAGAACTAAATGTGTTCAGCTTTTCTCTCAATGTGTTCAGCTTCTGCTATATGTGTATTCAGGTGCTATGAAAAATTCATTTCAAAGTGATGGGATCAAATTCAAAGAGATGAACACAAGGCACTTGCCAAACAATATTTTTAAAAAGAATATACACTCATGAAATATTATTTACCGCATAACATTTCTGTCAATGACAGACCACATATATGAGAGTCATCCCATAAGATTATAGAGGAGTTGAAAACTTCCTGTTACCTAGTGACATGGTAGTCATCATAACATCATAACACAGTGAATTGCCTTTTCTAAATTTAGATATGTCTAGATAACACAAATATTTACCTTTGTGTTACAATTGCTTATAGTAATCAGTTCAGTAACATGTTGTATGGGTTTTTGGACTAGAAGCAATAGGCCATACCATATAGCCTAGTTGAGTAGTAGGCTATACCATTTAGATTTGTGTAAGTACACTCTGTGATATTTGCATAATGATGAAATTGCCTAATGACATATTTCTCAGAATGTATCCCCCTCATTAAGTGATGCATAACTATATATTGTGTCTATATTTCCACTGTCTAGAAACTTAAATTTTTGACTATGATTCAGACAACAGAAAATAATGAGCTTCATGCCAATCATTTCTTGTTTGCCTGTCACCCTCTGCAAAAGAGACAGACATATCTGTGACTTTGGTTGTGGGGTTGGGGGAGGGGGGAAGTATAGCATTAGGAGATATACCTAATGCTTAATGACGAGTTAATGGGTGCAGCACACCAACATGGCACATGTATACATATGTAACAAACCTGCACGTTGTGCACCTGTACCCTAAAATTTAAAGTATAATAATAATAAAATAAAAAAAAAGAAAACCTATCATGTGCCAGAAGTTGTTCTAATACATGTAAAGAAATTGGTTTACATGTATTGACTCAGAATTTCATTTCTATCTCCAGAGAGCAATAAATAACTGATCTGGCACTCACAGAACAACTCATTGGACCTTTGGATAGAGCTAATTACATTTTATATAGTAATTTCCCATAGGAGAAGCAACATGTAAAAAAGAAACAGATAATTATCTATTACCTGAATAAAAATGGCCATTAATAACTTAATGAAATTCTGTTAACAAGATAAATCTATTGGTGACATTATTCATTCATCAAGAAGCAGCCAGAAATGACCCAGTTATGATAAGAGATTACCAAGAACATATGAATGGAAGGTTCTCCTTTCACAGCATGGTTATAAATTATTCCATTTCAGGACATAGTTAAGGATTCTACAGCAGGAATCAACAGCTTGAGAAAATTATCATCAATAAAAAAGTATGTTGTTTGCACATCTTGATTCAATTTGTGATAATAATAATCATAATCAACTGTAATGTGTTTTCAAATGCTTCATGGATAGGGTTAAGTCCGATATTGTTTACTTCCCTAGGATATAATTGAAGCAGCTGCAGAAGAACTTAATACTATTCATTTTCTTAAAGTATATAATTTCTACTAATTCTTAGATTACCATATGCATAGATTACAGCATCACAATGCCAGTGGACTTTAGGCAAAATTTCAATGCAAATTGCAGTACAAAGCCATGATTATTGCATTTAAAATGACAAACGCTAAAGAGAAAAATTAAAACAGAGATTTTGTTTGATCAAGCAAAAGGTTCAGCTTGATCAATACGGTATTTTTTTCTTTTTTTTTTTTTAAGATGGAGTCTCACTCTATTGCCCAGGCTGGAGTGCAGTGCTCGGCTCACTGCAATCTCTGCCTCCTGGGTTCAAGTGATTCTTGTATCTCAGCCTCCCAAGTAGCTGGGACTTCAGGAACATGCCACCATGTCTGGTTAATTTTTGTATTTTTAGTAGAAATGAGATTTTCCATGTTGGCCAGGCTGGTCTCAAACTCCTGATCTCAGGTGATCCACCTGCCTCTGCCTCCCAAATTGCTGGGATTACAGACATGAGCCACCACACCCAGCCCTTGATCAACAGTTTAGAGTAAATTTTGTTTTGTCTTAATACAGAGTTACATAGTTTTTTAAACAGAAAATTTAGAAAATATAGCTCATTAACAAGAAGAAAAAAATCATCTGTAAGAACACTTTTGAAAAAGTCATTGTTTCAGATTTTTAAATTTTCTTCCATGCTTTTGAAAAATGTATAAACATAAGCACATACATAATTTACAAAGAAGGGATCATGATATACATTCTATTTTTAATCACTTATATATACTGTGTAACTATAATCTCCTATCATATTATCATATTTTATAATGCATAATTATTCATGTTTATCATAAATTACATAATCAATCCCATATTATTGAACATTAATTTTGCTTCCATTTTTTTCTTTGTAATTGTGATGGTTAATCTTATATGTTAACTTGACTAGGTTAAGGGATACCCAGATAGCAGGTAAAATACTATTTCTGAATGTGTATGTGAAGGTGTTCTCAGACCAAGCTGAGGGTTGGGCTTCTATTTCTCATGGCCCAATAACGAGATGCAGATGAACTGGGGAGTAAAAGAGTTTTTATTTCCACAACTGCTTATAGGGAGAAGGCCTGGGAATTATTACCAGACCAACTCAAAATTACAAAGTTTTTCAGAGCTTATATACCTTCTAAGTTACATGTCTATGTGTAAGTATGCATTCATCTAAAGACATAAGTGATTAACTTCTTTTAATCTATAACTAAGGTCTTAGACCTGAAGACCTTCCTCTGAAGCCTCAGTAAATTTACTTAATCTAAATGGGTCCAGGTGCTGGGGTGATTACCCTTATCTTGCCTCCTGCCAAATCACGGAGGTTTGGGGAGTTCCTTCAGACCCCCAATAAACTTGTTTGTGGAGGCCTGGGGAGTTTCTTCAGGCCCACAATAAAAATCCTATTAAAAATTCCTTCATTATTTTATCATGCTTTAAGGCCCAGGAAAGGCCTAGGCAAAACTCTTGGTAGGCTTTTGTAACATCCCAGCCTTTGTAGAAGGGCACTGGCTTTTAATATTTAACTTAACCACTCAGTCAGTAGTAAAACAGTTGTTATTCAGGCCTGTGTTAGTGAGAACTGGCCTGCCACAAGGGTGTTTCCAGAAGTAATTAGCATTTGAATAGGGAGACTGAGAAAAGAAGACCATTTTACCCAATGTGGTCAGGCATCCTTCAAACCATTGAGGGACAAAATAGAACAAAAAGGCAGATGAGGGGTGAATTATATTTCTCTCTCTCTCCCCTGTGCAGGAACACCTATCTTCTCCTGCCCTTGGACATTGGCACTTCTGGTTCTCCAGCCTTTGGACTCAGACTGAACTGCACTACAAGATTTGTGGTTCTCCAGCTTGCAAAAGGCCTATCATGGTACTTCTTGGTGTTCAAAATTGTGTAAGCTAATTTTTATAATAAATCCCTTCTTCTATATCTCTATATATACTACCAATTCTGTTTCTCTGAAGCACCCTAATACAGCAACTATAAGCAGTGCTGTGATAAAGTTTCTTGACACAATGTCTAATAATATGTATAGTTTCTTGGAATACATTTTTGCAATTTATTGTTACCTGATGAAATAAGCAAGACTTCAAAACCAAATTGCCAGAGGGATGTAGAGCAAGACAGCTGAATAAACCCTCCAGTGATTGTCCCCATCATAGGAACACCAAATTAAACAATTATCCACTCTAAAAAAAGCACCTTCATAAGAACCAGAAATCAGGTGAGTGATCACAGTACCTGGTTTCAACATCATATTAAGGAAAGAGGCATTGAAGGTGGTAGGAAAGACAGCCTTGAGTCACCTATAGCACCCCCCCAATCCCCAGGCAGCAGTCCTATGGTGTGGACTGGAGAAATAACCTGTGTGCTTTGGGAGGGGGAGAATAGTAATGTGGGACTTTGCACTGGGACTCAGTGCTGCCTTGTCAAGGGAAAGCAACACAGGGCAGAACTCAACCAGTGCCCATGAAGGGAGCATTTAGACCTGTCCTGGCCAGAAGGAAATTGTTGGTCAGAACCAAGGTTCTGGTAAGTATCGCCACAGTGGGTTAAAGTGCTCTGGAGTTTATTGGATACTTAATTGGATACTAGCTCAGCCACAGTAGAATAGGGCACCAGGCAAGTCCTGAGGCTCCCATTTAAAGCCCTGTCTTCCAGATGACATTTCTAGATACACCCTGGGCAAGAAGGAAGCCTGCTGTCTTAAAAGGAAGGGCCCAATCCTGGATTCATCACCTACTAACTTAAGAGCCCTTGGGCCCTGAATAATCAGCACTGGTAGCCAGGCAGTACTTGCTGCAACCTTGGGTGAGACTCAGAACCATGCTGCCCTTAGGAGTAACCCAGCATATTCCTAGCTATGGTAGCTATGGAGAGATACCCTATCTGTTTGAGGAGAGGAGAGGGAAAATTAAAGGAACTTCGTCTTGCAGCTTGGGTACCAGCTTAGTCACAGGTTGGTCACCAAGCAGGCTCCAGGGGTTCCCAATTCCAGGCCTTGGACAGCATTTCTGGACTTGCCCTGGACCAGATGGGGCCCATTGTCCTGAAGGGAGAGACTCAGGACTGGCAGCATTCAGCACAAGTTGACTGAAGTGTCACTGGGCCTTGCGTGAACGTTGGTGGTAGCCAGGCAGCACTTGCCACAGGCCTGAGGTGATGGTGGAAATCTAGAAAGACTCCTTTGTTTGAGGAAAGGGGAGGGTAGAGTGGGAAGGACTTTGTCTTCTAGCATGACTGCCAGCTCAGCCACAGTAGAATAGAGCACCAGGTAGATCCCTAAGTTTCCTGACTCTAGGCCCTAGCTCCCAGATGGTACTTCTGAACCTGCCTGGGCCAGCAGGAACCCAATAGCTGAATGAAAGAATAAAAGCATGGCTGGATTTGCTACTTGTTGACTGTAGACCCCTTGGGTCTTCATGAGTGAACACAGGCAGTAGTCAGGCAGTGGTCACTGCAGGTCTTGGGTGAAACCCAGTGCTATCCTGGTTTTGGGTCTGACCCAGTGCAGTTTCAGTGGTGGTGACTACAGGGGTGTTTGTGTCACTCTTTTCTCAGCTCTGGGCAGTTCAGCACAGACAGTCTCTATTTGTTTGGGAGAAAGCAAAGGAAAAGAACAAGAGTATCTGCTTGGTAATCCAAGGAATTCTCCTAGAACTTGCCTAAGACCACTAAGACAGTACCTCTATAAGTCTGCAAATTTCACAGTGTTTCTAGGCTTAGTGTGCCCGCTAAGGCAGATATGGCTGCAGTGACAAAAGACTTACATCACCACACTAAAGATCCTTTGAATAATTGGAAAACCTTTCCAAGAAGGACAGGAACAAAAAGGCAAGGCTGTGAAGATTAAATAAATATCTAACTCTTGGATACTCAGGCAAGGATGAACATCCACAAACATCAAGATCATCCAGGAAAATATGACCATATCAAATGAATTAAATAAAGCACTAGTGACTAATCCCAGAGAGACAGCGATATATGACCTTTCAGAGAGAGAATTCAAAATAGCTGTCTGAGGGAGCTCAAGAAAATCCAAGATAACAAGATAAAGAATTCAGAATCCTATGAGATTAATTTAACAAAGAGGTAGAAATAATCTAAAAGAATCAAGTAGGAATTCTGGGTCTGAAAAGTGCAATTGAAATACTGAAGAATGCATCAGAGTCTCTTAATAGCAGAATTAATCAAGCAGAAGAATGAATTAGTTAACTTCAAGCAGGCTATTTAAAAATACAGAGTCAGAGATGACAAAATAATGAAAAAAGAAAAGAATGATGCACACCTAGAAAATAGCCTCAAAAAGACAAATCTGTTATTGGCCTTAGAAAGAAAGTAGAGAGATAGAAAATGGAGTATAAAATTTACTAAAACAGATAATAACAGAGAATGTCCTAAATCTGGAGAAAGATGTCAATATTCAAGTACAAGAAGGTTACATAACACAAAGTAACTCAAAGAAGACTACCTCAAGACATTTTATAACCAAACTCCCAAAGGTCAAGGATAAAAAAGGATTCCAAAAGCAGCAAGAAAAAAAAAAAGAAACAAATAACATACAATACAACTGAGAGTAGACTTCTTCATGTAGATTTTACAGGCCAGCAGAGAATGGCATGACATATTTAAAGTGCTGAAGGAAAATTTTTTTATCCTAGAATAGTATATTCCATAAAAAAAACTTCAAAGTTGAAGGAGAAATAAAGACTTTCCCAGAAAAACAAAAGCTGAGGGATTTCACCAACACCAGACTTGTCCTACAAGAGATGGTAAAGAGAGCTCTTCAATATGAAAGAAAAGAATGTTAATAAGCAATAAGATATTATCTGAATATACAAAACTCACTGGTAATAATATGTATGGAGAAAAACAGAGAATAATGTAACAATGTAATTGTGGTATGTAAACTTCTCATATCTTGAGTAGAAAGCCTAAAAGATGAACCTATCAAAAATAATAACGACAATTTTTCAAGACATAGAGAGTATATTAAGATATAAGTAGATACAACAAAAAGTTAAAAAGCAGAGGATGAAGTTAAAGTGTAAAGTTTTTATTAATTTTTTCTTTGCATGTTTGTTTGGTTGCTTATGCAATTGGTGTTAAGTTGGCATCAGTTTAAAATAATGGGTTATAAGATACTATTTGCAAGCATTCATGGTTACTACAAATCAAAAAGCATAGCACAGATACACAAAAAAGCAAGAAATTAAAAGATATTACTTGTGAAAATTACCTCCACTAAAAGGAAGACAGGAAAGAAAGAAGAAAAACTGCAAAAACAACCAAAAAACAAATTAAAAATTGCAGGAGTAAGTCCTGACTCATCAATAATAACATTGAGTGTAAATGAACTAAACCCTTGAATCAAAAGACATACAGTGGTTGAATGAAGAAAAAACATGACCCAATGATCTGTTGCAGACAAGAAATCCTTTACCTGTCAAGACACATATAGACTGAAAATAAAGGGATGGAAAAAGATATTCCATGCAAATAGAAAGAAAAAAAAAAGCAGGAGGAGCTATGCTTATAACAAACAAAATAGATTTTAAGAGAAGAACTATTAAAAAGACACAAAGAAGGTCATTATGTAATGATAAAGGAATCAATTCAGCAAGAAGATATAACTATTATAAATATCTGTGCATCCAACACTAGAGCACCCAAATATATAAAGCAAATATTATTAGACCAAAAGAGAGAGAGAGAGACTCCAATTCAGTATTAACTGGAGACTTCAACACTCCACCTTCAGTATTGTACATATCATCCAGACAGAAATTCAATAAAGAAACAATGGACTTAATATGCACTACAGGATAAATTGACCTAACAGATATTTACAGAACATTTCAATCAATGGCTGGAGAATACATATCCTTCTTCTCAGCACATGGATTATTCATAAGGGTAGAATATGTGTCATGTCAAGGCCACAAAACAAGTCTTAAAACATTTTAAAAAATAAAAATTATACCAAGTATCTCTCTGAACACAAAGGATAAAAACTAGAAATCAATAAAAAGAGGAATTTTGGAAACTATACAAACACATGGAAATAAACAACATGCTTCTGAATTACCAATGGATCAATAAAGAAATTAAAAACAAAATTAAATTTTTTTCAAACAAATGAAAATGGCAACACAACATTCCAAAACCTATGAGATGCAGCGAAAGTAGTAATAAAAGGTATTGTTATAGAAATAAGTACTCACATCAAACAAATAGAAAAACTTCAAATAAACAACTTAATGATGCCTCTTAAAAAACTAGAAAAGCAAGAACAAATCAAACCCAAAGTTAGAAGAAAAAATAATTAATATAGAGAAGAAATAAATGAAATTGAAATGAATAAAGAAAACCAAAGATCAACAA
Source organism: Pongo abelii (assembly GCF_028885655.2). Classification (NCBI taxonomy): domain Eukaryota; kingdom Metazoa; phylum Chordata; class Mammalia; order Primates; family Hominidae; genus Pongo; species Pongo abelii. The sequence goes on along the minus strand of NC_071990.2, from coordinate 87,269,677 downwards.
AATGTGAAGTTTTTTTTTTTTTAAGAAGCATAAACAAATCCACAAACCTTTAGCCAGGCTAAGAAAAGGAGAGAAGAAACAAATGAAAAAGGAGACATTACAACTAATGTCAAAGAAATTCAAAGAATCATTAGAAGTTACTATGATAAACTATATATCAATAAATTTGATAATTGAGAAGAAACAAATAGAATCCTAGACACATACAATCTACCAAGAGTTAACTACAAAGAAATCCAATAACAACAAATAACAGACCTGAACAGGTAATCAGATCAAAACTGTAACAAAATGTCTCTCAGCAAAGAAAAGCCCAGCACCCAATTTTGCTTCACTGCTACATTTACCTATCATTTAAAGAAGAACAAATATCAATCCTACTCAAACTATGCTGAAAAATAGAGGAGGGAATACTTCCAAACTCATTCTATAACACAAGGCCATTATTACCCTGATACTAAAACCAAGCAGATAAAGATACATCAAACAAAAGAAAACCACAGGCCAATACCTCTGATGAACATTGATGCAAAAGTCCTCAGGAAAATATTAGCAAACTGAATTCAACAACACATTAAAAAATAATTCAACATGACCAAGAAGGATTTATCCCAGAGATGTAAAAATGATTCAACATATGCAAATCAATCAATGTGATACATCCTATCAACAAAATAAAGGACAAAACCATATGATCATTTCCATTGATGCCATAAAAGCGTTTGACAAAATTCAACATCCCTTTATGATAAAATCCCTAAAAAAACCAGGTATAGAATAAATATACCTCAATATGATAAAAGCCATATATGACAGACCTAAAGGTAGTATAGTAAATGGGGAAAAAATGAAAGCCTTTCTTGTGAGATCTGGAACAAGACAAGGATGCCCGTTTTCACCACTGTTATCTGACATGGTACTTGAAGTCCTAGGTGGAGCACTCACACAAGAAAAAGAAATAAATAGTATCCAAATCAAAAAGGAAAAGTCAAATTATCCATGCTTGTAGATGATATAATCTTATATTTGGAAAAATCTAAAGACTCCACCAAAAAACTATTGAACTGATAAACAAATGCAGTAAAGTTGTAGGATACAAAATAATATACAAAACTTAGTAGTTTTGTATAATTTCTATTGCCAACAGTGAAACAATCTGAAAATAGAAAGAGAAAAAGTATTAGAAAAAATATTAGAAAATTATATTAGAAAATTAATATTAGAAATTAATTTATATTTCTAAATATTTTCTAAAATAGAAAAATATTAGAAAAAATATTAGAAAAAATAATAGAAAAAAATATTAGAAAAAATAGAAAAAAAATAGAAACAGAAAAAAAATTTCTATTGCCAACAGTGCACAATCTGAAAAAGAAATAAAAAAGTAATCCCATTTACAATAGGTGCAAATCAATTAAAATACCTATGGATAAAATTAACCAAAGAAGTGAAAGATCTCTACAATGAAAACTAAAAAACATTGATGTAAAAAATTGAAGAGACCACAAAAAGCAAAGATATTCCCTGTTCATGGATTGGAAGAATCAATATTGTTAAAATGTCTATACTACCCAATGCAATCTACAAGTCCAGTACAATCCCTATCAAAATACCAAGAACATTCTTCACAGAAATAGGAAAAAATCCTAAAATATATGTGGAATTACAAGAGAGCCAGAATAACAAGAGTGAAGGTATCACATTATGTGACTTCAAATTATTCTACAGAGGTAGAATAACCAAAACAGCATGGTACTGGCATAAAAAAAAAAAAGGACACATAAGTCAGTGAAACACAACAGAGAGCCCAGGCACAAATCCATACATCTTATAGTCAACTCATTTCCAACAAAGGTGCCAAACACACATTGGGAAAAGGACAGTCTCTTCAACAAATAGTGCTAAGAAAACTTGATATTAATATGTAGAACAATAAAACTAGACTGCTATCTCTCAGTGTATACAAAAATCAAGTTAAAATGGATTAAAGACTTAAATCTAAGACACAAAACTATAAAACTACTAAAAGAAAACTTTGGAGAAACTCTCTAGGACATCAGAGAGTCCTGAAGCATGGGCAATCAAGGCATAAATAGACAAGTGAGATCATACCAAGTTAAAAAGCTTCTGCCCAATGGTAACAGTTAACATAGTGAAGACACAATCCACAGAATGGGAGAAAATATTTGCAAACTATCCATCTGACAAACGATTAATAACCAGAATATATAAGCTGCTCAATCAAGTCTATAAGACAAAAATCCAATAATCTGATAATAAGTGGGTAAAAGATCTGAACAGACATTTCTCAAAAGAAGACATACAAATGACAAACAGGTATATGAAAAGATGCTCAACATCATTCATTATCAAATAAATGCAAATAAAAAGTACAATGAGATATCATCTCATCCTAGTTAAAATGGCATTTATCCAAAAGACAGACAATAATAAATGCTAGTGAGGATGTGGAGAAAAGGGAACTTTCATACATAACTGGTGGGAATGTAAATTAGTAGAAGCACTATGGAGAAGCACAGTTTGGACATTTTTCGGAAAACTAAAAGTAGAACTGCCATATGATTCAGCAATTCCACTGCTGGGTATATACCCCAAATAAAGTAAATCAGTATATTGAAGAGATATCTGCACCCTCATTTTTATTGCAGCACTATTCACAATAGCCAAGATTTGAAAGCAACCTAAGTGTCCATCAACAGATGAATGAATAAAGAAAATGTGGTACATATAGACAACAGAGTACTATTCAGCCATAAAAAAGAATGAGATCTTGTCATTTGCAGCAATGTGGATGGGACTATAAGCCAGGCACAGAAAGATAAACTTTAAATGTTTTTATTTATTTGTGGCAACAAAGACAATTAAAATAATGGCTCTCATGGAGATAGAGAGTAAAATGATATTTACCAGAGGCCGAGAAGGGTATTGTGATGTGGGACTGGGGATGCAATGAGTACAAAATATAGTTGGATAGAATGAATAACACCTAGTATTTGATAGCACAATAGGGTGACTATGGTCAACAATAATTTATTATACATTTAAAAATAACAAAAAGAGTGTAATTGGATTGTATCACAGAAAAACGATACAGACTTGACATAATGGATACCCCATTTAGCCTGATGTGATTATTACGCATTGTATGTCTATCAAAACATCTCAAGTTCCCTATATAAATATATGTATCTATTATGTGCCCACAAAATAAGAATAAAAATTTTAATAGATAAAAAAAATCAAATTGTCCACCATAAAAACTAATTTAAATCCTGAACTATAATTTAGATAATCAAAGAATGGTAATAGATATTTCACAGAAAAGTATATAAAATGTTCAACAGACATGCAAAATATGCTTATCTCATTAGTAGTCAAAATATGCAAAATATAACAACCACAAAATACCACTTTACATGCTTTTTAGGATAAATGTTTACAGAGATAAAAAGTTTTTAAGTTCAATATTTCATGTTGTTGAAGAGAACAGATAATTTTATCCACTTCTCAGGAAAGCACAAGTCAATGCACCCATTTTGGAGGTCATTAGGCGTATCCCAAATGGAAAATATGAATATCTTAGAACGCAGTAATTCCACTTCTTTATCCTACAAAAATAGTCACACATGTCCCGCCTGGGTCATGTGCCCTCCCCTATACTGGATAGACAGGATACAGGGGTTGAGAATCCCACCAGGACGTCATTGAGTGGGTGACTAGCACTTCTCCAATGGAAGGATAACCCAAAGGACCATCAACATGTGTCCACTCTAAGAGTCAAATAAATCATTTTTTTTCTTGTATTCTAAAATTAACTATATATGACCTTATTTGGGCAATTAACATAAAATTTCAAATTCCTCAGAAAAGCTGTAATTTGTTAATGTTGACTTGACACATCTAGCTGTCATCAAGCCAAGAAATACAGTCAGGGGCCCTTGGTAAAATTTTGGAGTAGAAATACATCTTTAGCACTTTCCAACTCTACTTTTAGTCCCTCTTTTCTCCTACTAGCAAATCTATGTTCCAGAGTAAGGACTCATTAGATACAATCCTGAGTCACATTTTTCTGGTGTGCGTAAATATCTGTTAAGGAAGGAATTAGTTGGAAATTAAGGTGTTAGCACCTTAGTTTACAACTTGGCTGCAGATTACAATCTCCTGAAGAACTTCAGACTAATTCAAACCATATCTGTGACTGTGGCACCTGAGGATTTTAGCAAAGAAATTGAAACATTATAAGATTGTGTCTTAGGATATAGTAATTTTTTATTTTCAAGGAGTTAAGTTCTCAGAAAGCAGAGCTCAGATGATTGACAGAAAACAGTTTTGTAACTGGCACTTGAGAAAGAAAATAAAAAGTAAGACAAATATGAATGTTTTTAGTGCATCCCTCAGGTACACATCTAGCTATGTGGCCTTCACACATTCTGTGTGTACTTTCTGTGGTAAGAAATTATGTAGAGTGTAGGAGATTGGTCAGGGTGGTGGAGAAGCTGTAAGAAAAGACAAAAATCTTCTTGAAAGGTGGGAAGGTCTTGCAAAGGCTTCAGGAGAGAATAAAGCTGAAGGCAGATAATTCTCTTACCCTGAGGCTAAGGACGAGGACTAGGTAACAAGGGAGTGTAAAAAATCTATCTAGATAAGTTTATTTACTGATGTCATCCAGAGACCAACCTTTGATCATCTGTGCATAAGGCTGCTACCTGCAAGGGGGGGATGACAATGTTAATTACCCACAGATTGTGTTGGCTCCAGGCCTTTGACATTATACCAGTACTGAATAAATATGTGGCCACAGCTCATTGGGACTGCTAACTCTCTTTGGCCCCTAGTGCTGGCAGTCCCCTAGCCCACTCTTTCACTGGATACTTGTGTCTGAGTACTCCTTTCATCCATTGCTCGGCCAGGGTCTGTGGGACAAACCTGGCAGCTGGTGCCCTGTGTGAGGAACACTGCAATAAATCATGACGGAACCCTCAAAAATGAAGGATAAGAGATGGCGCAGTCAATAAGTCACTGGTGCCTGCTCAGGATTTCCAAGTTCGAGAGAATTTTCAAGCTAGGGTTTCATCATGGGACAACAGTTATCAGCTTAACAGAAAAAGTATATAAAAGTGTTCAAATGGCTGCTTAAAGCTACTGGAGCCTCAGTTTCTCAGGCTCAATTAAGGGACCTAATGCAAACTGTTGTTCCCCATAACCCATGGTTCTGGAAAAAGGCATTCTAGACCTAGAGCTCTGGGAACAAGTGGGGAGAAAAATCTTAAACAACATGATGTGCAAGGAGAACAGGTCTCAGTAACATCTTTAACATTATGGGCCTTATTTGGGGCTGCTTTGGCCCTGCTCTACACAAAAGAGCCTAAAAAGGGAAGGGAGGAGGAATCATCACCTACCTTACCACCTCCTCCTCCTCCCTCAGCCCCACCATTACCAGGTAAAGATACAAAAGAGAACACAGAGGTTTTTTCTGAGCCCCCTCCTCCAATAAACTGGGAAGAAGACAAGGAATATACTACAGCTATGGAACCCTGTCTTAGCCAAGCATCATTAGAAGGGGAGCTCTTGGCCTACCTTTGATGCAAGATCAACAAGGCAATCAGGTATATAATGCCATCACTTTCAACACTTATAAGGAGATAAGGAAAAGTATTAGAGAAAATGAAGCCACTATCCCGTGTATGAAAGGATTACTTGAGACCATAGCAGACAACTTCTGTATAACCCTATGGGACTGGTCAGTGATAGTTAAACAACTTTAAAGGGCAGTCAATACCTCCTCTGGATGGCAGAATTTAATGGATTATTTGAACAGCAAACCTCTTTCTAATAATAGCCACTGTTATTCCTCCCCTATCCCCGACATGGCTCTCTCAAAATCCTATTCGGGTAGAGCAGTAGCTTTTAAAAGGGAGAGACATTACAACAAGCCCATGAATTAGTTGAGGAACAATTAAGAGCTGGCCATATACAACCATCAAACAGCCCTTGGAATTCACCCATTTTTGTCATTCCCAAGAAGTCTGGTAAATGGAGACTTTTGTATGACTTACGTGCTATCAATGCTAATTTGAAACTTATGGGGCCCCTTCAGCAGGGGCTCCCTTCCCCCATGGTGATTCCTTGAGATTGGCCTACAGTCGTTATTGACATAAAAGACTGTTTTTATACTATTCCCCTTGCAAAACAAAACAGAAAAATTTGCGTTTACAATACCAGCTATCAATAATGAAAGGCCAGCTTGCTGATTTCATTGGAAAGTACTTTCTTCAGGAATGCTGAACAGTCCTACCATGGGTTAGTATCATGTAAATGAGGCTTTGCTCCCCAGTAAAAAAAGAATTTCCTAATTGCAAGATTATTAATTTTATGGATGATATATTACTGGCAGCTCCAACAGAGCCAGTATTTTTAAATTTATATGACTCTGTCAAAAAGAATACACAGTTAAGAGGTTTAATCATAGCACCTGAAAAAGTACAGATGTCTTCTCCTTGGAAATATCTTGGATGCCTACTAACTCCCTGGTCAGTAAGACCCCAGAAGGTTAAATTAAATACTAACATCTTACATACCTTAAATGATTATCAAAAATTACTAGGTGATACTAACTGGCTTTGCCCCAACTTAGGCATAACTACTAATAAGTTACACAATTTGTTTTCTATCCTAAAGGGCAATATGGCCCTAGACTCCCCCAGGTATTTAACCCATGCAGCAAAGAGGGAAATTGAGGAAACAGAGCAAGCTATTTCTCAGAGGAAACTAGATCGCTTAGACGCATGACATTCAGTCCAATTATTTGTTTTTCCTACTAAACATTCCCCAACAGGGTTAATAGGACAGATAGCCCCAGGGCTGTGCTTTCTAGACTGGGCTTTTTGCTTATATACCAGGACTAAAGCACTATCTCCCTATATCCAGCTAGTTACTAAAGTCATCTATACAGGCTGCAGATGATGCAATCTGTTGCTAGTTATGACCCTGATGTCATAAAAATTCCCTTGAAAACAATTCAAAGCAGTCTTGCCCTTATCTCTAGACCTGCAGATAGCACTCTCAGATTATGCAGGCCATATAGAATATGCCCTTCCTGCTGACAAACTACTTCAGTTCTTATCTCATATTCCTGTCGTTATGCCTACAAAAGTAGTTCACTACTCCATACCTAATGCTTTAATGCTTTTCACTGATGGCTCTGGTAAAAATGGAAAAGCAGCTATCTGGTGGGAACTGCATGACTCCCTCACTCAATCTGGATTTACTAGCACTTAGAGAGCTGAGGTTGGAGCCCTAATATTGGCCCTAGAAACCTTTTCCACTCAGCCCATCAATACTGTTAGTGACTCTGCTTACTTCATTTATTTATTGCAGAACCTTGAGACAGCCCTCATTAAGTCCACTCTTGAGCCCACCCTGTGTGCCCTTTTTCTTTGACTTCATTAATTGCTGGATCAATGTACATGTCCTATTTTTATCACACATATTTGAGCCCACAGCTCACTCCCTGGCCCACTGGCTTATGGCAAAGGTCAAGCAGACCTGCAGGTTATGACGTCACTGCTTGACCAAGCCACCCAATTACATCAATTTTTCCACCAAAATTGGAGAAATTTACCTAAACAATTACAACTTACCCAAAGACTAGCTAAACAAATTATTTTACAATGCCCAGATTGCCAGCTCACAGGCACCTCCTCTCCTTCAACAGGTGTTAACCCTAGAGGACAGGAACCTAATCAGTTATGGCAAACAGATGTTACACACATCCATGAATTTGGAAAAGTAAGATGTGTACATGTATCTGTTGATACCAATTCCCACTTAATTAGCACTCATACTCTTCCTGGAGAGTCTGCCCTATATGTCATTAAACATGTTCTCTTAACTTTTGTTGTTTATGGGGTGGCCCACAAAAATTAAAACTAATAATGGTCCAGCTTATGCCAGCTCACAATTTCAACAATTTTATCACACATGGGACATCCAACATTCCACAGGTATCCCTTATAACCTTCAAGGACAGGTCATAATAGAATGTGTCCACTCCACCCTTAAAAATATGCTCAAAAAACTAAAAAGGGGAAATACAAGTAAGGACCCTGCAATACTAATGGCACAAGACTTATTTGCCCTTAATGTTTTAAATTTAGATGACAAATTTCAATCAGTCATAGAAAAGCATTTTACTAAAGCCCCTCAAAACATAAAACCTGTGATTTTATGGAAAGATATAAATAGTAATGTTAGGTGTGGTTCAAATAATCTGCTAACATGGGGAAGAGAATATGCTTGTGTTCACACTCCATCAGGTCCTCTTTGGATTCCAGCATGATGCATCAAACCACACCATGGTGTGGCTAGGACCCAACCTGGTACCAGAAATGAAGGAAATAACCCTGCAGGACCCACAGCCCCAGATAACGCAGCTTCCTCAGACAACACAGGTCCTGAACATTATGCTGAAGAAGAAAACTCAGAGGACTGAGTGAATCCTGCTCTGGACACAGATACCAATAGCTCCAGATAATTTGTTCCTTGCTATGCTTTATTAACCTTTTTTAATTCTGTCACTCTGCCTGCTACCTGTACCTGCTACTCTCTATTAGGCCCGTCTTCTAGCTCTGTCTTTCTTCCACCCTGTCACTTGGGTTGACACCCCCTTCTCAGCCACTAATAATGTAACTACTTGACTGGGAGGGATTGACATACTCCCAGTGGGGTTTCTTAGTAACAGCATACATTAGACTGAGGTGCCAAGAAACACTACATGTCACTCCTTGATTGGAAAAGAATATAACTAATTATACTCATGTTATGTCATGTTATTTACTAATTCTAGGATGCAAAGCAGGAAAACGAGATGTAATCACTATACCTGATAAACCTGTTGCTGCAACCATCTGTACTTTTCAATCAACAAAACCTGATGCAAAAACAGAAAAGTGGGAGATGTAGGAGATCAATCAGGGTGGTGGGAGAAGGTATAAGGAAAGACACGAACCTTCTTGAAGTGTTGGAAGATCTTGCAAAAGCTTCAGGAGAGAATAAAGCTGAAGGAGGCTAATTCTCTTACGCTGAGGCTAAGGGTGACAAGAGAGTGTAAAGAAATCTATTGGTGTTCCAAATAGGAACAGATCCAGTCTACAGCTCCCAGTGTGAGCAATGCAGAAGATGGGTGATTTCCGCATTTCCAACTGAAGTACCAGGTTCATCTCACTGGGGAGTGCCGGACAGTGGGTGCAGGACAGTGGGTGCAGTGCACCATGCATGAGCCGAAGCAGGGCGAGGCATCGCCCACCCTGGAAGCACAAGGGGTCAGGCAATTCCCTTTCCTAGTCAAAGAAAGGGGTGACAGATGGCACCTGAAAAATCAGGTCATACCCACCCTAATACTGTGCTTTTCCAATGGACTTAACAAATGACACACAAGGAGATTATGTCCCGCACCTGGCTTGGAGGGTCCTATGTCCACGGAGCCTCGCTCATTGCTAGCACAGCAGTCTGAGATCAAACTGCAAGGTGGCAGCAAGGCTGGGGGAGGGGCACCCGCCATTGCTGAGGCTTGAGTAGTAAACAAAGCAGCCAGGAAGTTTGAACTAGGTGGAGCCCACCACAGCTCAAGGAACCCTTCCTGCCTCTGTAGGCTCCACCTCTATGGGCAGGGCACAGACAAACAAAAGGCAGCAGTAACCTCTGCAGACTTAAATGTCCCTGTCTGACAGCTTTGAAGAGAGTAGTTGTTCTCCCAGCATGCGGCTTGAGATCTGAGAACAGGCAGACTGCCTCCTCAAGTGGGTCCCTGACCCTGAGTAGCCTAACTGGGAGGCACCCCCAGTAAGGGCAGACTGACACCTCACACGGCCGGGTACTCCTCTGAGACAAAGGGCTAATATCCAGAATCTACAATGAACTCAAACAAATTTACAAGAAAAAACAAACAACCCCATCAAAAAGTGGGCAAAGGATATGAACAGATACTTCTCAAAAGGACACATTTATGCAGCCAAAAGACACATGAAAAAATGCGCATCATCACCGGTCATCAGAGAAATGCAAATCAAAACCACAATGAGAGACCATCTCATACCAGTTAGAATGGTGATCATTAAAAAGTCAGGAAACAACAGGTGCTGGAGAGGATGTAGAGAAATAGGAACACTTTTACACTGTTGGTGGGACTGTAAACTAGTCCAACCATTGTGGAAGTCAGTGTGGCGATTCCTCAGGGATCTAGAACTAGAAATACCATTTGACCCAGTCATCCCATTACTGGGTATATACCCAAAGGATTATAAATCATGTTGCTATAAAGACACATGCACACGTATATTTATTGTGGCACTATTCACAATAGCAAAGACTTGGAACCAAGCCAAATGTCCAACAATGATAGACTGGATGAAGAAAATGTGGCACATATACACCATGGAATACTATGCAGCCATAAAAAAGGATGAGTTCATGTCCTTTGTAGGGACATGGATGAAACTGGAAATCATCATTCTCAGTAAACTATCGCAAGGACAAAAAACCAAACACTGCATGTACTCACTCATAGATGGGAATTGAACAATGAGAACATATGGACACAGGAAGGGGAACATCACACTCTGGGGACTGTTGTGGGGTGGGGGGAGGGGGGAGGGATAGCATTAGGAGATATACCTAATGCTAAATGACAAGTTAATGGGTGCAGCACACCAGCATGGCACATGTATATGTATGTAACTAACCTGCACATTGTGCACATGTACCCTAAAACTTAAAGTATCATTAAAAAAACCCCAAAAACTTGCAGAGGAATGAACAATCAGGCAGCAGCATTTGTGGTTCACCAATATGCGCTGTTCTGAAGCCACCGCTGCTGATACCAAGGCAAACAGGGTCTGCAGTGGACCTCCAGCAAACTCCAACAGACTTGCAGCTGAGGGTCCTGACTGTTAGAAGGAAAACTAACAAACACAAAGGACATCCACAATAAAAACCCATCTGTACGTCACCATCATCAAAGACCAAAGGTAGATAAAACCACAAAGATGGGGAAAAAACAAAGCAGAGAAACCGGAAACTCTAAAAATCAGAGCGTCTCTCCTCCTTCAAAGGAATGCAGCTCCTCACCAGCAATGGAACAAAGCTGGATGGAGAATGACTTTGATGACCTGAGAAAAGAAGGCTTCAGAAGATCAAACTACTCTGAGCTAAAGGAGGAAGTTTGAACCAATGGAAAAGAAGTTAAAAACCTTCAAAAAAAATTAGACAAATGGCTAACTAGAAAAACCAATGCAGAGAAGCCCTTAAAGGACCTGATGGAGTTGAAAACCACAGCACGAGAACAGTGTGACGAATGCACAAGCCTCAGTAGCCAATGTGATCAACTGGAAGAAAGGGTATCAGTGATGGAAAATAAAATGAATGAAATAAAGCCAGAAGAGAAGTTTAGAGAAAAAAGAATAAAAAGAAATGAACAAAGCCTCTAAGAAATATGGGACTATGTGAAAAGACCAAATCTATGTCTGATTGGTGTACCTGAAAGTGATGGGGAGAATGGAACCAAGTTGGAAAACACTCTGCAGGATATTATCCAGGAGAATTTCCCCAATCCAGCAAGGCAGGCCAACATTCAAATTCTGGAAATACAGAGAATGCCACAAAGACACTCCTTGAGAATAGCAACTCCAAGACACATAATTGTCAGATTCACCAAAGTTGAAATGAAGGAAAAAATGTTAAAAGCAGCCAGAGAGAAAGGTCGGGTTACCCACAAAGGGAAGCCCATCAGACTAACAGCTGATCACTCAGCAGAAACTCTACAAGCCAGAAGAGAGTGGGGGCCAATATTCAACATTCTGAAAGAAAAGAATTTTCAAGCCAGAATTTCATATCCAGCCAAATTAAGCTTCATAAGTGAAGGAGAAATAAAACACTTTACAGACAAGCAAATGCTGACAGATTTTGTCACCACCACACCTGCCCTACAAGAGCTCCTGAAGGAAGCACTAAACATGGAAAGGAACAACAGCTACCAGCCACTGCAAAAACAAGCCAAATTGTAAAGATCATCAAGCCTAGGAAGAAACTGCATCAACTAATGAGCAAAACAACCAGCTAACATCATAAAGACAGGATCAAATTCACACATAACAATATTAACCTTAAATTTAAATGGGCTAAATGCTCCAATTGAAAGATGCAGACTGGCAAATTGGATAAAGAGTCAAGACCCATCAGTGTGCTGTATTCAGGAAACCCATCTCATGTGCAGAGACACACATAGATTCAAAATAAAGGGATGAAGGAAGATGTACCAAGCAAATGGAAAACAAAAAAGGCAGGGGTTGCAATCCTAGTCTCTGTTAAAACAGATGTTAAACCAACAAAGATCAAGAGACAAAGAAGGCCATTACATAATGGTAAAGGGATCAATTTAACAAGAAGAGCTAATTATCCTAAATATGTATGCACCCAATACAGGAACACTCAGATTCATAAAGGAAGTCCTTAGTGACCTAAAAAGAGACTTAGACTCCCACACAATAATAATGGGAGATTTTAACACCCCACTGTCAACATTAGACAGATCCATGAGAAAGAAAGTTAACAAGGATATCCAGGAATTGAACTCAGCTCTGCACTAAGTGGATGTAATAGACATCTACAGAACTCTCCACTCCAAATCAACAGAATATACATTCTTTTCAGCACCACACCACACCTATTCCAAAATTGACCACATAGTTGGAAGTAAAGCACTCCTCAGAAAATGTAAAAGAACAGAAATTATAAAAAACTGTCTCTCAGACCACAGTGTAATCAAACTAGAACTCAGGATTAAGAAACTCACTCAAAACTGCTCAGCTACATGGAAACTGAACAACCTTCTCCTGAATGACTACTGGTTATAAAACGAAATGAAAGCAGAAATAAAGATGTTCTTTGAAACCAACAAGAACAAAGACACAACATACCAGAGTCTCTGGGACACATTCAAAGCCGTGTGTAGAGGGAAATTTATAGCACTGAATGCCCACAAAAGAAAGCAGGAAGGATCTAAAATTGACACCCTAACATCACAATTAAAAGAACTAGAGAACCAAGAGCAAACACATTCAAAAGCTAGCAGAAGGCAAGAAATAACTAAGATCAGAGCAGAACTGAATGAAATAGAGACACAAAAGCCCTTTAAAAAATCAATGAATCCAGGAGCTGGTTTTTTGAAAAGATCAACAAAATTGATAGACTGCTAGCAAGACTAATAAAGAAGAAAAGAGAGAAGAATCAAACAGATGCAATAAAAAATGACAAAAGGGTTATCACCACCGATCCCACAGAAATACAAACTACTATTAGGGAATATTATAAACACCTCTCCACAAATAAACTAGAAAATCTAGAAGAAATGGATAAATTCCTTGACACATACACCCTCCCAAGACTAAACCAGGAGGAAGTTGAATCTCTGAATAGACGAAAAACAGGCTCTGAAATTGAGGCAATAATTAATAGCTTACCAACCAAAAAAAGTCCAGGACTGGATGGATTCACAGCCAAAATCTACCAGAGTTACAAGGAGGAGCTGGTACCATTCCTTCTGAAACTATTCCAATCAAGAGAAAAAGAGGGAATCCTCCCTAACTCATTTTATGAGGCCAGTATCATCCTGATACCAAAGCCTGGCAGAGACACAACAAAAAAAGAGAATTTTAGACCAATATCCTTGATGAACATTGATGCAAATATCCTCAATAAAATACCGGCAAACCAAATCCAGCAGCACATCAAAAAGCTTGTCCACCATGATCAAGTGGGCTTCATCCCTGGGATGCAAGCCTGCTTCAACATAGGAAAGTCAATAAACATAATCCAGCATATAAACAGAACCAAAGACAAAAACTGCATGATTATCTCAACAGATGCAGAAAAGGCCTTTGAAAAAAATTCCACAACCTTCAAGCTGAAAACTGTTAATAAATTAGGTATTGATGGGACGTATTTCAAAATAATAAAAGCTGTCTATGACAAACCCACAGCCAATAGCATACTGAATGGACAAAAACTGGAAGCATTCCCTTTGAAAACTGGCACAAGACAGGGATGCCCTCTCTCACCACTCCTATTCAACATAGTGTTGGAAATTCTGGCCAGGACAGTCAGGCAGGAGAAGGAAATAAAGGGCATTCAATTAGGAAAAGAGGAAGTCAAATTGTCCCTGTTTGCAGATGACATGATTGTATATCTAGAAAACCCCATTGTCTCGGCCTAAAATCTCCTTAAGCTGATAAGCAACTTCAGCAAAGTCTCAGGATACAAAATCAACGTGCAAAAATCATAAGCATTCTTATACACCAATAACAAACAAAAAGAAAGCCAAATCATGAGTGAACTACCATTCACAATTGCTTCAAAGAGAATAAAATACCTAGGAATCCAACTTACAAGGGACGTGAAGGACCTCTTCAAGGAGAACTACAAGCCACTGCTCAGTGAAATAAAAGAGGATACAAACAAATGGAAGACCATTCCATGCTCATGGGTAGGAAGAATCAATATCATGAAAATGGCCATACTGCCCAAGGTAATTTATGGATTCAATGCCATCCGCATCAAACTACCAATGACTTTCTTCACAGAATTGGAAAAAACTACTTTAAAGTTCATATGGAACCAAAAGGAGCCTGCATTGCCAAGTCAATCCTAAGCCAAAAGAACAAAGCTGGAGGCATGATGCTACCTGACTTCAAACTATCCTACAAGGCTACAGTAACCAAAACAGCATGGTACTGGTACCAAAACAGAGATATAGATCAATGGAACAGAACAGAGCCCTCAGAAATAGTGCCACATATCTACAGCTATCTGATCTTTGACAAACCTGACAAAAACAAGCAATGGGAAAAGCATTCCCTATTTAATAAATGGTGCTGGGAAAACTGGTGATCCACATGTAGAAAGCAGAAACTGGATCCCTTCCTTACATCTTATACAAAAATTAATTCAAGATGGATTAAAGACTTACATGTTAGACCTAAAACGATAAAAACCCTAGAAGAAAACCTAGGCAATACCATTCAGGACATAGGCATGGGCAAGGACTTCATGTCAAAAACACCAAAAGCAATGGCAACAAAAGCCAAAATTGACAAATGGGATCTGATTAAACTCAAGAGCTTCTGCACAGCAAAAGAAACTACCATCAGAGTGAACAGGCAACCTACAGAATGGGAGAAAATTTTTGCAATCTACTAATCTGACAAAGGGCTAATAACCAGAGTCTACAATGAACTCAAACAAATTTACAAGAAAAAAACAAACAACTCCATCAAAAAGTGGGTGAAGGATATGAACAGACACTTCTCAAAAGAAGACATTTATGCAGCCAAAAAACACATGAAAAAATGCTCGTCATCACTTGTCATCAGAGAAATGCAAATCAAAACCACAATGAGATACCATCTCACACCAGTTAGAATGGTGATCATTAAAAAGTCAGGAAACAACAGGTGCTGGAGAGGATGTGGAGAAATAGGAACACTTTTACACTGTTGGTGGGACTGTAAACTAGTCCAACCATTGTGGAAGTCAGTGTGGCAATTCCTCAGGGATCTAGAACTAGAAATACCATTTGACCCAGCCATCCCATTACCGGGTATATATACCCAAAGGATTATAAATCATGCTGCTATAAAGACACATGCACACGTATATTTATTGCAGCACTATTCACAATAGCAAAGACTTGGAACCAAGCCAAATGTCCAACAATGATAGACTGGATTAAGAAAATGTGGCACATATACACCATGGAATACAATGCAGCCATAAAAAATGATGAGTTCATGTGCTTTGTAGGGACATGGATGAGGCTGAAAACCATCATTCTCAGCAAACTATCACAAGGACAAAAAACCAAACACCACATGTTCTCACTCATAGGTGGAAATTGAATAATGAGAACACATGGACACAGGAAGGGGAACATCACACACCGGGGCCTGTTGTGGGGTGGGGGGGAGGGGGGAGGGATATCATTAGGAGATATATCTAATGTTAAATGATGAGTTAATGGGTGCAGCACACCAACATGGCACATGTATACATATGTAAATAACCCGCTTGTTGTGCACATGTACCCTAAAACTTAAAGTATAATAAAAATAAAATTTAAAAAAAGAAATGTATCTAGATAAGTTTATTAACTTATGTTATCCAGAGAACAACCTTTGATCATCTGCATGCAAGACTGCTCCCTGCAAGGGGGTATGAAAATGTTAATTACCTACAGATTGTGTTAGCTCCAGGCCTTTGACATTATACCAATACTCAATAAATACAAGTAGCCCCAGCTTATCGAGATTGCTAAACTTCTTCAACCCCTACTGCTGGCAGTTTCCTAGCCTGCTCTTTCATTGGATAGTTGTGTCTGAGTACTCCTTTCATCTGTCACTCGGCCTGGGTCTGCAGGATGGACCCAGCAGTAGAGTGGAGGAAGTAAGATGTTGTAACCCTGAGAGTTACAATTCTTTTCCTCTATGTTTCTGAGTTAAGAGTGTTAATATGAGGTTAATATAAGATTAACCAAAGCTCTTCCTACAGAAGTATCTAAGGAGACCATAACTACTTAAAGGTCAATGTCATTGTTCTAAACCATAAAATAAACAATAGCGTTTGTAGCCACAGCTACCCCAGTGGTAAGAGTTACCAACCCAGAATAGAATCCACTGTCTTCCAGTCAGTGTTCCCCTTTCTGAGAGGCATCATAACTGCTTGACCACAGGGAATACAAATACCTCAGGTAGAGCCTTTGGTTGGCAGGTAAATTTTAATAATTATCTTGTTTTATAATTTTTAGTTCCTCTTAATGAACCAAGGAGTGATCTGAAGGAAACTTGTGACCTGAAATCAGATTGTGCTTCATCTGTTGGTGATTATAAAAGGAAATCTTAATCATCCTTTGAAAGTGAAAGTGACAGTCCTTGAATATGTCTGTAGAATATTTCACTCTTTGTAAATTATGGTAGGCCAATCAAATGTGTGAGAAAGAAGGGAGATTCTCCAGATGCAAGAAGAGAGATCACCCAGCTTAGGACAATTGGAAGTAGCCAAAAGTAGGCAGGAAAGGGAAGGGAAGGTTGCTGTTAAAGGAGTGAGATGAGGTGAGGTGGTAGTTGGGAGCTGGACATGGGTATCCAAAGAAACACCAGTGCTTAGCCCACATTTAAGACTGTTGAATATTCATTCAGAAAGAAAAAATTGGGAAATATTTTAGAATACATCCTGCACTCAGCAGTCCTGAGACCCATTTGGGAGAGTGACGGTAATTGGACTATGAATAATTCTTTCTTCCTTCAGTAAAAAGAGAGAAGTTTCTTTAAAAAAAAGCCCACTCTAAAGTCAGCTCCTGTTACTGAGTCCATCTCTGTCCAATCAGAATTACAGTAAGAGCTGAAACACTCAGGTTCTCAAAAGAAAAACAAATAATAGAAATTAAAAATGTTTTCCTTTTATACCTCAGATGCATGTAACATGATTGACACAACCGATCATATGTCTCAGTTTTTTGCACACAATTCTCTATCCAATCTTGTCTTCTGATTTTTTATGTTTGCCTTATTTCCTGTTATTCTTGCCCCATTCACCACACTCCACTCCTCTCCCTGTAGGCACCCGTTCTAAGGTATTTAATGTCTTTTAAAAATTATTTACATGGAAATGTATCTATGAACCATATATATTATTGTTTTGGATATTGTGGCAGTTAGATCATCTGAAAAACATGTTAAGATGAAGATTAGAAAGTTAAAACTTCATCTGGGAGTAATGCCTGTGAAAGGTAAAATTGGGGGAAAAAGAACTGGTCAGGGGAAGCCTTCAAATTGTGATGCAGATTTGATGCCCATGAAAGGAAAAGAGGAGGAAGCTAGAAGGGGTTCAATGAAGCCAACTTACCAAAAAGTGGCCAGTTGTCCTTTGAGATTTAGGGAGTCAGTGTTAACCTCTGCTGCAGACAGGTACTGAAACTCAGAAACAGTAATTGCTGACCAGCCTTGCTAAGGGGGAATCACACCATGCATTACATCCTTCTCTGCCATGGAGGCTCCTCTGTTCATGGACCCATCATGCCAGTGCTGTGATAGCCAACAACAAAATTGTCTAATATCTATTGGCCAAGTAATTTCCTCTACTAGCTTGTGTAGTTCTTTGCAGACAGATGATTTCTGATGTGCGCTTACATATGATACAAAGATATTCACACTCTATATTCATTTCCAATGTCCATCCACCTCAAAAACCACTTTGTAGACTTGCCACATCTCTTCCCCATGCCTTCATGTCTCTGGTCTTCCAATCTTTTCCCTCCAAGGCCCCCAACCAGCCAGACAATTCATTCAACTTTGCCCATAAGTTCATATATATTCTTACCTTGGGACCTTTCTCCTTGTGTACCATTGGGGCCCAGAAAATTATATCACAAAGTATGGTAATTTGGAATGCTTAGTACTTTGAACTAAAAGAGATTGGAAGGCCTCAGAAGCAGCTTCAGAAGTAGCATCATGAATAAGTTCTCTCTGATCTTCTTCTGTTCTTCTGTATTGGGGGAACCAGCCCCCAATATTTCAATGTAGGTTCTTTTCTATTTTCCCTAAGTGTCAGTCGGTCTGAGAAATAAAGAGTAGAGTACAAAAGAGAGAAATTTTACAGCTGGGCCTCTGGGGGTGACATCACATATCGGCAGGTTCCATGATGCTCCTTGAACTGCAAAACGTTTTTAGTAGGGGTTTCAAAAGGGGAGGGGTGTACCAATAGGGAGTGGGTCACAGAGATCACGTGCTTCAAAGGCAATAAAATATCACAAGGGCAGAGAGGCAGAATGAGATCACAAGGCCAGGGCAAAACTAGAATTACTGATGAAGGTCCATGTCCTGCTGGGCACACATTGTCATTAACAAACATCTTAACAGGAAACAGGGTTTGAGAGCAGACAACTGGTCTGACTAGAATTTTGCATGGCTGGAATTTCCCAAACCTAGCAAGCCTGGGGGCACTGTGGGAGACCAGGGCATATTTCATCCCTTATCTACAACTGCATAAGACGGACCCTCCTAGAGCGGCCATTTTAGAGACCTCCCCCTGGGAATGCATTCTTTTCCTAGGGTTGTTTCTTGCTGAGAAAAAGAATTCAGTGATATTTCTCCTATTTGCTTTTTCAAGAAGACAAATATGACTCTGTTCTGCCTGGCCCTGCACGCATTCAGGCCTTATGGTTATCTCCCTTGTTCCCTGAAAATCACTGTTATCCTGTACTTTTCAAGGTGCCCAGATTTCATATTATTCAAACACACATGCTTAACAAACAATTTGTGCAGGTAATGCAATCATCACAGGGTCCTGAGGCAACATACATCCTCAGTTTATGAAGATGATAGGATTAAGAGATTAAAGTAAAGACAGGCATAGGAAATTATAAGAGTATTGATTGGGGATGTGATAAATGTCCATGAAATCTTCACAGTTTATGTTCAGAGATTGCAGTAAAGACCAGTGTAGGAAATTATAAAAGTATTAATTTGGGAAACTAACAAATGTCCATGAAATCTTCACGATTTATTTTCTTCTGCCATGGCATCAGCCAGTCCCTCCACTCAGGGTCCCTGATTTCCAGCAACACTTCTGGGTTTTTTTTGCCCTTCTCTCTGCCCTGAGGCAAGTCATTAAAATAGAATTCCTCTTCCCCAAGGTATGTCATAGAAACTAGAACTCCCCTCCTCCGAAGCAAGCCACAAAACTCAGAAATATTACTCTAAACTTTCCCTGTTTTTCTGTCTTAGACCTGGTCATAAAGAAATTCTCTGACCTACCTTGTCTGATAGTAGATCATAAGACTCTCAATCCAGAAGGGTCCTGCCACATACCTGGGAGGAAGGACTGCTACATAGAGAGGCCAAGAAGAATTGGAACAAACAGGTCTTTCTGTTCAGATTTCCCCATTAGTCTATTACCATCATACCCTTTTGTCCAATTCCATTTCTACCTGGCTGTCTATTCTTCATTAAACCTGAATATAAAAATGGACAGTCTTCCCTGAATATTTAGGTCTTCATTTCTAAATGTTCCCATGTCATGTAAAACCTACATTAAATACATTTGTTATGCTTTTCTTTTGTTAACCTGTCTTGTTATAGGAGTGTGGGCCATGACTCTTATGATAGGTAAGTAAAGGTATCATACTTTTCTGCCCCTAAAGGAAAAGTGAATGAACAGTGGTTTGTAAGATTTTCCCTCACCACCATCTTTTAAGGCCACAGTTGAGTGTGATTGTGATTCATCTGATTGTTCACTTTTGATTTACCTCCACATAGAAAGCCTATGCCTCCATAAACAAAAGTAGGTTTTTTTCTTCTTTCTGTAGCTGAATATATGGGAATAGATATAGGTGTGAACCATGATAGAGAGCTAGTGCAAAAATTGTGGGTAATGCAGCCGTCTGAACCACTTGCTGAAGTAGTTACTTATGTCATCTGATATTACTCAGGTTTGACTTTTGATATACCTTTTCCATGTCACAATAGATTGCTGCTGAACCCACCTAACTTTGAAACATAGTGGCTTCCATAGAATCCAACTCATGATATGCAGTTTCTGGTGCATGGCCACTTGATGTCCCATAGTTGAGTGTCTCATCTCTACCATGGCCCAGTAGCACACCAAGAGGTATTTTTCAAAAGGCTTGTAACTTTCAGCTGCAAATGACATTGCCTTAGTTCTCAAATTCAAGGTTTGGCATTGTGGTTCTCCAGTCATGACTTTTTATAAACTTCATCCTGAATATCTTTTCACCACTGACACCAATGAAAGAAAACAAAGCAGGAGCAGGATTAGAGAAGAGAGAATATCAGGCAATAACATTCTGTAAAATCCTGATGGGAAGCTTCAGAGAAAAGATTGCCCATTAGTGGATCCCCACACTGGGCAGAAATGACTATGTTCTTAGTGTTCCTATCATGCTCAGACATTGTCCAGAGGCTTCCCCAGAAGAATGTAACCTGAGTTTGAAAGCTAAGAGGGCATCCTCAAATCCTTAATAGCTGAAGGCTGTCAGCTAGTTGTACTCCCAGAAACTGAATGGAAGATTCTTTCTTAAGGGGAGATCCATGTGATGTAACTCGATGACTGCCACAGAAATGCTTTCAGTTTTTTACATTAAGTGGTGTGCTAGATATAAATTCTGACTCTTTTTATTTAACATTATTTCCATGACTTCTTCTGAGATAGCATTGCATTGTATAGTCACTTGATATTTTATTTATCCATTTCCTTGTTGATAGTATCAACAAGGAAAATGAACTAAAATGGATTTTACTTTACAATGCAAAGTGACTGTATTCTTTAATTTGCTGAGAATCCTACTTCTATTTTGTTTGGAAATTATCATAAAATTTTGCCAAGGGTATCAAAGGATTTACTTAAAATGATATTAGGAAAATATCTATATCTGCAGTGTGAATGGAGATTTGCAGCTGGTATATGTGTGAACAGCTTGAGATGAGTACAGCACTGATATCTGAACTGTGACTATTGTTAAGACTCAGAAAACAATACCACAAAAGTTTGGTGATTTGCCATGCTGGGAACTTTGAATTAAAGTAGGAAGGCCTGAGAAGCTGCCTCAAAACCAAAGACTTTCTAATCTTCTCTTGTTTATTCCCTTCACCAAGTACAGGGAGGAAGTTTCTCTGGAAATTCCTTATCTGTCTAAGAAAACTTCATTCTAAAAGAAGTGCAATTTTCTTAAAATCCCTTCCTTAGGAATTTTATCAAATAACCAGGATAGACTAACCACCAGAGAAGAGACTAAAAGCCCATCAACAAGCCAAGATAGACTTTTCATCTATTTTTCTTTTTCTTTTTTAAAATTTTAACCGAGTTTCATTGAACAAAAAGCAATTCATGAATCTCTCAGCCCCTGAACCACAATAGTTTCAGAGAAGCTCCAGCAAAGCCATATGGTGGAAGATTTATGGAGAGAAAAAGGAAAGTGACATACAGAAGATGGACATGAAGTAGAGAAACAGCTGGATTCGTTTTAGCTCAGTGTTTTCCTTATGTGAACATGGTTTGAACAGTTGGCCACCCTTGATTTGTCCAAACTTGGTGATTGGCACAAGAGTAGGTTACACTCTGTTTACACATCCAGTTATGTTACATTTCTGGAGAAACCTTTAGGTTGAACTTAAAATATGTAAGGAGGTAGCTTTAGACTAAATTTATTTAATAATTCTCCCCTTTTGGTTGTCCTTTCAAATTTGAGAGATAGACCAAAATTTTAGGCATTGATATCACTCTATCACCACCATAAATGTTCTTATTTGGTCTTAAGTCCCACTGAGAAATAGCAGAATGATGGATTTTGTGAAGTGGAAACAAGGACTTAAGGTTATTATTTTTTAAAAGGGTTAGAGTAGAGAGGATCTCCCCCTCCCCCATATAAGAATTTTCTTTTTACAGAAGAAAAACATTGGTCTGTTTTAGGATCTGTTTCCTTAAAGTTTCAGTTCAATTATGTTGTATTTAGCATGAATGACACTGCTTTGGTTTGTTATCATATGTAGGAGCCTTGTGCATGAGCTCAGTGCAAACAATGACCTCCCATAATTTTGTTTCAAAATTCCCCACTTTTAGCCAGGTTCTCACTTATGTGAGAATATGACAATAACTTAGGGCTTTAGTGCTACCCTCAGTTACCATCATTTTGGGTTTCTGGTTTCAGCACATCATTCATAGATTATGCTGTTCTCATGGTCACAGATTTCTTTCAGTTTTTGTCATTTAAAGTTGACAAGAGACCATCTGAAATTCTAGAGATGACTGCATGCAAACATTGAAAACTTTTGAGAGGATACAGCACACCAGAGAGACTACTTTTATGACTCTCAGGTGGATAATACCAGAAGTTTGGAGTATGCTCCTGCCAGTGTCCCCACAAACTGAAACCAACTAAAATCAAATAAATCAAAGAATGGGCCAGATAAAGAGTCTGCTCATTCTAAACAAGCAGCCTGTTCATTAATTCCTTACAACTGAATCTCTGTAATACCCATTGTATTATTGCATGTGCAATAAGAAGTATCAGCAACTACACAGAAACTTTTGCTTAACCAGAAAGTAATCTAAAGAAATACTATTATTTAGCACAACTTTAGAGATAATTTAAAGTCTGTTGCATAACCATAGGATTTACACTAGAATCTGCTATTGAGCCTATTATGAGAGATACATTTCTAATTATTGCCTCATTTACTCCAAATCATGAAGAGATCTAATAAATGATATTCATCTGGAAGAGTGAAGGCCTCCTGGCAATTTTCTCTGTAACTTATGATGTGAGTTAAGAGGAGTGGATCAATGTTCTGTTTCTGACTGATTATAAAGCAGCAAAGGTACCATTAAAATTTCTTACCCACATTACCCTTCATCTTTCATCTATTAAGGCATAAGCTTGTCCATGAGTGAGAATGGCTGCAAAACCCTTCATAAATAAACGTATACCCATGAGTGCACATAAGAAACTCCCTTCTCAGTTGTTCATAGAGGCATAAGGAAGGGAAATAATTGAGAGATAAGAGTCTCATATTGCAGAAATGTCTTGATCTATGATCTTGGGAAAAAGAAGTCGTCCACATCTAGGATGCTGTCTGCTTCTCGGGAGAGATTACCTTGGTTAGCTTTACCTTAGCATCTCCAATGGGTAATTTGGAGAAGCACTTCTGAGTTATGAACCCAAGGTTCAAGGTCCCAAAGTTTAGCTGCAGTCTGGGTGGCAAGGGCAGTTTTTCTGTAGTGTTATTCTCAGACTGTCCAATCTCTATGTTCTAGGTAGTGAAGGGCTTGATTGTCCCCACTCAATGGACACTGGAAATCTTTCTTTACCTAGTGAATCTACACTTTAGCATAATGCATTAAAGCCTTGTAGCATTTGCTTATATCAGATTTTAGAAATGGAAGATACATGAGGTTTTATTTTTAGGTGTATAGGCCTTCCAGTGACTTTTATAAAAGGTCAACTTATGTTTTCCACTCTAAGTGGATCTGATTGTAATCTATCTATAACACCTTTGTTCGGGGAAATTCAGTCAATTCAGTTAACTTTACCTAATGCTATTGTATCTGTAATACTTTATTTAACTGTTTTATAATTTGTCTAGTGAAGCAAGTACCTCTATCACTAGAGATTTCTCCAGGAATGCTCCATGAAGAAAAACACATTTTCCAGTAACCTTTTAGGTATTGTTGTAACACAGCCCTCTTGCATGGAAAAGCTGTTATACAATCAGAAAACATGCATTGAAAATGACAATTGAATGAAATTTCTCTATAAATGTTTAAATGGTCAATCAGATAGCAGAAATGTACCTAAAGTTTTTATTGTCTTCCAAGGATTATGAGTTTGAAAAACAAAATTTTGGTCATAACAGTCACCACACCCACCCACCCCCCATATATATATATTTAATTTGAATTATTTTATCTCTTCTATTATAAGTCATGGAATGCAGAGCTTTTAATAATGAAAGACCCAGGCTCTCCATGAGTCCACACTTAACATTGGACTTAAAGCCTTTTAAATACCAATTTTGTTTATCCAATTTAGGTGCATAGGACTGTTTATTGCATGGGTTGTCATGAGTAATTTGACTTGAACCATGGAGTTAATTCCAATTGCATATCTAAACAATTTCAGTACTGGCTGATTTAGCACAAAAATCTGGCAAAGAACTTTAATATTCAATTAATTTTTGTGCTGTTTGGGTTAGTAGTTTTATAAACCAATCAGTCTCTTCATTAGGGTTCTGAGAATTCTTACCCAGTTGAAATGATATGATCTTAAAGTCATCAGAAACTTATATTCAAGAGTGCTTGTCAGGCTGGGTGTTGTGGCTCATGCCTAAAATCCCAGCAATTTGGGAGGACAAGGGGGGTGGATCACTTGAGGCCAAGAGTTTGAGACCAGTCTGGCCAACATGACATGCCATTTCCACTAAATAATGATAATGATAATAATAATAATAATAATAATAATAGTAATAATAAAATAGCCTGGTGTGGTGGCACATACCTGTAATCCCAGCTGAAGCTGAGGCATGAGAATTGCTTGAACCTGGGAGGCAGAGGTAGCAGTGAGCAGAGATCATGCCACTGCACTCCAGCCTGGGTGACAAAGAGAGGCTCTGTCTCAAAAAAAAGAAAAAAAAAATGCTTGTTAGAGGTCTTTCTACCCTTTCGTGAACCTCCTTGAAGACACCATACTCTAGGATTTTGCTTGGTTGTAACACTTTCAGAAACTGCATCAGAATTAAGCAATTAACTATGGAAAATGATTTCAAATGAGCATAGAGGCAACTGACAAAGAAATTGATTATTTCTGTGGCCTACAATAATTTAACACAATTAACAATAATTACAAGTGATACCATATGCCCAGATATATCAGAATTTTAAGACTCCCACACAATATTGACACATATATTAATAACATATTCATAAAAATATAACTCAAAGTTTAAACATCATCTTTTATTTGACAATGCTTCCCATGTAATTTAACATATCAAATAATCCTGTTTATATCTTTTTTTGCTTCAGGGGCCCTCTGTAGCATCCCCAAGTTAAAGGCTGGAAAACAAGACTTAATTTTGAAGCTGAAATTTGATTTCATGAAGCCTGTCAAATATGTCAAAGATTTAAAACACTTGACCAAAATAAAATCACAGGTCACTGTAAAATGGCAGTCATTAATTTAGCCAAAGTGATTATTAACACATTTTAAAAAGCAAAAACCTTTATTCTTTGATAGAAAGGAGACTCAGTTTTTGAAACAATCAAAAGACCTGAGAAAAATATCATGAGACAGAATCTGTTTCTTCTTCGCTCCCATCTTTTGCTCTTTTTTTTGCAGTTTACTCAAAAAGTGAACAAAAATATTTTAGAATGTCTTATTACTACCACATGATATTTTTGTTCAAAAGAGAAAACCAAATTTTACTCTTTAAAAATTTTACCTTATTTATTTATTTAACAGGGTTTCACTATGTTGCCCAGGCTGGTCTTGAACTCGTGGGTTCAAGTGATCCTCCTGCCTTGGCCTCCAAAAGTGTTGGGATTACAGGTGTGAGCCACCATGCTAGGCCCCAAATTTAATTTTGTGTTAGTGTACTATCAATACTAAAGCTAATTTTAATAAAACTGTATAAATAAATATATCACCTTTTGACCACACAAGATTTCCATATATCCTTTATAGTTGTTTAGGTTTTTTTTCTCTTCTCAACTTTCTATATTCAGTTAGTTTTATCTGTGTATTTTTATTCCTTCAATTTGAAACAACCCTTAAATAAATCTTAAACTAGACAAAAGTAGTTTTTCCTCAACATGCATTTTCATGCCTTTACAACTTTCTTCACCAAAAGCATATCTTCCTTGCGTTTATATACTCTGTATAAAGAATTCTCTCATTTCTAGTCATTTTGATTGTATCTAATGACAACAATAACTCTTAGGAACCCTAATTCATAGTGAAAACCCTACGAAGATATTTTGAACTGTTTTACATCAGTATTTGCAGATGAAAACCATATTATAATTATTTAGAAATTATTTGCTTAAACTATTGTTTATTAACAGATATAAATGTTGTACCCAGATGAGTTAGAGAAAATGCCACACTTTGAGAAAAATTAAGACTCCTTTATTAGCCAGCAACTGAGAGATGGCTAATGCTCAAAGTTCTCTTGGCCCTGAGGAAGGGGCTTGATTAACTTTTATACCTTGGTTTAGGAAGGGGAGGGGGGTCTAGTTAAAACAATTTTACAGAAGTTAAGTAGTCAAAAAGTTAAAAGGATAAATGGTTACAGGAAAGTAAACTGTTCCAGGTGCAGGGGGTTTAAGACTATTACAAGGTGATAGATGTGGGGCTTTGGGCATTATCAATCAGACGAATTCTTGGGGACTGCAGATATAGCTTGCCACAGTATCTTATCAGTTAATTGCATTCTTGGATGTGCTGGAAGTCAGCTTGCATAAGTTAAGTCCTTGAGGAAGGGGCTGCCAGTGAAAGAGCCAAGATGGAGTTTGTCTGGTTCTCTTAGCTAAGGGAGAGTCTATTCAGGTGGAAACAAGGCTAGGTGAAAAAGGAAAAAACAAAGTTGGGCATTACATTCCCCACTTGCATTTTTGGGGAATCAAATCATTGATTCTTCAGGTATGACAAGGGGTTATATTGAGTCCTAAGATACATAAGTTGACAGAAGCTATGCGCTATTTTACAAAATTAGGAAACCAATTTAATATACAAGGCCCCAAAATTAAACTTAATATGATGAGGAGAGGTCCAGCTAACCCAGTGATTAAAGTAGTTAGCCAGGGGTTCCAGTTGAACATGCTTTGATACCAGGGGATGTTATTTTCTCGTTCCTGTTGGCGCCTATCTAGATTTTCTCAAACTTTTTGGAGTGTATCTTTTATGACTCCAGATTGGTTGGCATAGAAGCAACAACTTTCTCCTAGAGCTGCACATAATCCACCTTGAGAAAGGCATAGTAGATCTAAGCCTCAGCAGTTCTGAAGTACTACTTCAGCCAGAGATTCTACCTGGGAGTGTAGTATATTTGTGGCAGACTGGAGGTTACTTAAATCACCATCCACGGACATTAGTCCAGTCTCTCCTTGAACCAGGGCAGCCATACTGATGGCTGCTGATCCAGCTATGCTAAGACCAGCCAAGAGGGGAACCAGAAGTGGGGCAGCTCGGTGCATCCTGGGATGTAGTTCTGGGGGAGCGACGAGGAGTTGTCCTTCTGGTCCACTGTACACGTATACCTGGGGAAGAACATGAACTAACATGCACAAAAGAGGTCCTGGTTCAGTTCCATTAATGTAGCAAGTGAGATCTGAGGTGCAGGCCAACCAGGTATTGTTAGGCACTTGGTAAGAGACTGAGGTACTTATGGAAGTAAGCAGGGACTGATTATACATAGCCTGAAAAGGAGAAGCAGACAAGTTATACTCGGTACTAATCAGACAGGAAGCATTTGCAGACACATCTCCTAGTGTGAGAGCACGGGATCGTCTATGACAAGATAGAGGGCCACGTTTAAGAGTGGCTTCTACTCTTAATCCTACATAATAAGGGGGTTTTGCTTTTAAACATAGCCAACAATCTTGGGCTAGTTTAGGTTGGGTGAGGTTAAGGAGATGGTGTTCTCCAGCTAGTATAGACATAAGGCTGGGTTGAAGATGATGTCCTTGTAACCAGGGCTTAGGAACTAAGAATGGTGGAGGAACCATTAAATCAACTTTGTCAGGGTGTTTCTGGAACATACGGTCACCTGGATCAGTTAAAGGCCCGATTGGCTTAGGTGGGCTCCATGAGACCAAAGTTTTTTTTTGAATGGTGAACATAGTTCCAACATCGAATCCTGGGATATAAAGCCTCAATCCCCATGACATGCCATAATACTATTGAGCCAAATTAGGGCCATGAATAGCTATAGTAAGAGGATTACAATACCTTTTAGTACATGATTTAGGATGAGAAGCACGACTTATGGAAAGATTTGAAGATCTAGTTGATCCCCCAGAGTAGGTGGCTAAAGTTACACATGTCCAATCAGGGCAGAAAAACTGGTAAGTATCTTGACAGCTAGCATCAGGGTGATTTCCAGGACAGAGGTAAAAGTCAACATTTTGGAATCCTTTTTCTGCACCTTTGGAGTTTCCACATCCAGTTTGGCTTCCAGAGTGTCTAAATCCTGCTGCAAGGTCAACACTTCCTGCTCCTATGACCGGTAAGTTGTATTGTTCCTCATGGGTGCGAGCTGGCTCTGGGAACAGTGCACATAAATCGACTGCAAAGGTGACTTCCTTGGAAGTACTGGCCCTCCAAGTAGTGTTGGTGAATACACGTCCTGTTGTGAAAGAGGTGAGGAGGAAGGAGTAGTAAGGCACAGAGGACATAATAAGCAGAAACAAACAAGAGAAGTAAATAAAAAGAATTAATCTTACAGTTTCACCTGGCTTAGGTGCAGTTTTAAGGGGCCTGATCCAGGCTTGGGGACCCATGTTTCTAGTTGGGCTCTGTTGGTCTTTTTGATGTGGGAGTGATGAATCCAAGCAGGAATTCTGTCCACCTTCAGAGCTGTTGGTGTTGTGAGGATGACAATGTGAGGTCCCTTTCAAGCAGGAGTGAGTCCTTCTCTCTGGAACTTTTTAACAAACACCAGGTCACCTGGCTGGAACGAATGGCAGGGCCCCATCTGGTCAGGAACTGGGTTGGGATGGGCTTCTTGGACAAGTGGCAGAATGATATCTTGTACCTGTTGAAGAGACTGTAGGTACTGCAATAAATTTGCTTGCGATATTTCTGGCAAATGGACTTCTCTTAGCTTAGGCAAGATAGGCGGTGCCCGTCCATACATGATTTCAAAAGGCGAGAACCCAGCCCAATAAGGGGTGCACCTTACTCTAAGTAGGGCTAAAGGAAGGAGACTGACCCAGGTTTCACCAGTTTCTAAGATTAATTTTGTAAGAGTGTTTTTAAGGTGCAGTTCATGCATTCTACCTTCCCAGAGCTCGGGGGTTGATAGGCACAATGGAGCTTTCACTGAATGTTTAATGCCCTACTGACTGACTGAGCTATGGATGAGGTGAAGGCAGGTGGGCAGCCCGTATCAAGGGATGATTTCATTGAGTAAAAACTTAACTACCGTATTGGCAGTTTTGTTTTTGGTAGCAAATGCCTCAGTCCATCTGGAGAAGGTGTCTACTAGTACTAAAAGGTATTTGTATCCAGCCCGGCATGGCTTTACTTCTGTAAAGTCAATTTCCCACTTCTCTCCTGGTGAGTTTCCTAGGAGACGGTGACCTGGGCTGGGTTTAGGACCTTGCTTGGCATTTACCTGGGCGTAGGTTGTGCACTGGAGAACTGCTTGATCTATTAGGCTTTGTAGACAGGGGATCTTAAAGTGGCTCCGGAGGAGCTGGGCTAATTTTGTCCCACCTAAATGGGTGGTAGAATGTAGGTGACTAAAGTTTCTCCAAGAGCTTGGGGTATGAAGATTCTAGAGTCAAGAAGAATCCACCAACCTTTCTGATTTTTATTTGCTTCAAGATATGAAGCCAATTTTTCTTCTTCTGTTGAGTACATGGGTTTGTCAGGCAGATCTGGCTGTGGAAAAGAAACTGCAGGCAGCAGGTTTTTAGGCATGACTGAAAGTCTTGCTGCTTCCCGAGCTGCTGAATCAGCTTTCTGGTTACCATGGGCAACGGCCGTGTTTTCTTTTCTTTTTTTTTTTTTTTCCTTTGGCCTCTATTATCTTTTTTTATTTTATTTTTTTAAATTTTTTATTTTATTATTATTATACTTTAAGTTTTAGGGTACATGTGCACAGTGTGCAGGTTTGTTACATATGTATACATGTGCCATGCTGGTGTGCTGCACCCATTAACTCGTCATTTAGCATTAGGTATATCTCCTAAAGCTATCCCTCCCTCCTCCCCCCACCCCATAACAGTCCCCAGAGTGTGATGTTCCCCTTCCTGTGTCCATGTGTCTCATTGTTCAATTCCCACCTATGAGTGAGAATATACAGTGTTTGGTTTTTTGTTCTTGCTATAGTTTACTGAGAATGATGATTTCCAATTTCATCCATGTCCCTACAAAGGACATGAACTCATCCTTTTTTATGGCTGCATAGTATTCCACAGTGTATATGTGCCACATTTTCTTAATCCAGTGTATAATTATTGGATATTTGGGTTGGTTCAAGTCTTTGCTATTGTGAATAGTGCCACAATAAACATACATGTGCATGTGTCTTTATAGCAGCATGATTTATAGTCCTTTGGGTATATACCCAGTAATGGGATGACTGGATCAAATGGTATTTCTAGTTCTAGATCCCTGAGGAATCACCACACTGACTTCCGCAATGGTTGAACTAGTTTACAGTCCCACCAACAGTGTAAAATTGTTCCTATTTCTCCACATCCTCTCCAGCACCTGTTGTTTCCTGACTTTTTAATGATCATCATTGTAACTGGTGTGAGATGGTATCTCATTGTGGTTTTGATTTGCATTTCTCTGATGGCCACCTTTTCAATGGATTACAGCCACCTGCTGAGGGAGCTACATGGCTTCAAGCAGGGCTAGAATTTCCTCTTTGTTCTTGATCATTTTTCCTGCTGAAGTGAGTAACCCGCATTCTTGGTAGATGGCTCCATGTACGTGCACAGTATTGAAAGCACACCTGCTGTCAGTGTAAATGTTAATACCTTTATTCTTACCCCACGGAGAGCTTGGGTGAGGGTGATCAATTCAGCTTTCTGTGCTGAGGTGTTCGCTGGTAAAACCTGAGCCCATAACACATCTGTCTCTGTGGTAACAGCTGCACTGACTTTTCATACTCCCTGCTCAAGGAAACTGCTACCATCTGTAAACACGGTGGCATCTACCTTTTCCAGGGGCACATCCTGAAGATCTGGCCAGCAAGTTTCAGTAGTTTCTAACAGTTCTTGACAGTCATGGACAGGTATAGTGGAATCTGCATCTGGGAGCAGGGTAGCAGGATTTAAACACCTTGTGGGAGAGAAAGTCAAATGAGGCTGATCCAACAGTAAACCCTGATATTGTAAGATGCGAGCATTTGACATCCATTTACCAGAAGCACTTCATAGTAGAGTCTCTACAGCATGAGGAGCTGTAAGGGTTAAATTCTGGCCCAGAGTTATCTTACCAGTCTCTTGGACTAGGCTTGCTGTAGCCCCCATGTCTCACAGGCAACTTGGCCATCCAGAGGCCTCAGGATCCAGCCTCTTAGATAAATAGGCCACTGGGTGTCTCCAAGGTCCTAGAGTCTGGGTAAGCACCCCCTTAGCAATTCCCTGGCTTTCGTGGACAAACAGGTGAAATGGCTTTGAGATATTTGGGAGGGCTAAAGCAGGGGCTTCAGTTAAAGACTTTTTTAAGTTTTGAAAAGCCTGTTTTACAGTGTCTGTCCAAATTAGTGGGCTGCTACTTCTTGTAGCAGTATACAAGGGCTTTGAAATCTCCACAAACCCCAATATCCAGAGGCAACAGTATCTTATGGCCCCATCAATCATCAGGCTCCTCCATTGTGGGCAAGGTGAGGACCTTTTTCTTCTCTGATTTTTCTTGTGGCAGTAGTGGGCATTCCTTTTTCCAGTGCCCAGTCTGCTTGCAATAAGCACATTGGTCTTTTTCTAGAGGGGCCTGTTCACCTTCTTTACCTTTCTGGTGGGAACCTGAGGTTCCTGGGCCATTTTTCTGGAATGGGGGCCTTTCCTTTTGGCTCTCCTGGTAGCCATCACCAAGATTTTTGCTTGTCTTTTATATGCTTTATCAGTGGCTTTTTCAGCTGCCTGTGTCACTTGTTTCTGCTTTTCATACTCTCAATTGTCAAAAACCTTCTGGGCTATTTCTAAAAGCTGACTGATATTCATCCCAGCAAATCCCTCCAGTTTCTGCAGCTTTCTTTCTAACATCTGGGGCTGCCTGAGCCACAAATGCCAAATTAAGAGCATGGCTATTTTCAGGAGCTGCCAGGTCAAAACGGGTATTAATCCGATAAGCCTCCTGGAGATGTTCTAAAAACGCTACTGGTGGCTCATCAGGCCCCTGGACAACTTCAGTTGTCTTAGACAAGTTTATGGGTTTCCAAGCAGCTCCTTTAATACCCACAAGGAGATACTGGTGGAAATCATCCAAAGCTCTCCTTCCACTTGAGGAATTTGGGTCACAATTTGGCCGGGTACAGGGAAAAACCTCCTCAAGGAGTCTCTAGCTTCCTCCTCTGGCCTATTGGCTGATGCAAGGAAGTGCTTTCTGGCCTCTCTTCGGATACATTCCCTCTCCTCAGAGGTAAAGAGGGTTAAAAGGAGATGTTGGCAGTCATCCCAGGTGGGCCAATGGGTCTGGAGTATGGACTCCATCAGTGAGGTCAAAGCCTGGGGCTTTTCAGAGAAGGGAGGATTATGGGTTTTCCAATTATACAAGTCAGAAGTAGAAAAAGGGACATAAACCAAGAAGGGGGCTGAGCGCTCATCACCCGGAGGGACTTGTGCCTCCCTCAGTGGTAGTAGAGGGGCTGTTTCCTCTAGCCACAGCCACAGTTGAGAGGCAATGGGTGGCGAGCCCGCAGGGGACATTGTCAAGGAGACATGGGATGACCCTAGGGGGGCAGGTTGGTTGTAAGGCGGTGGGACTGGGTGAGGCAGACTCTCCTCTTCTTCAGAGGGAGGCAATACAGGGGGAGCCAAACTGGCTGAGGGTCAAGACGGAAATGCGGCCTGGCTCAGGAGGACTGTGGAGGTGGAATTGCGAATGGCACATGAATGGAGCCTTGGAGGAGGATTCCTGACTAAACTTAACCATTGATCTATATAGGGAAACTGATCAGGGTGGCTGGGAGCTTCAGTAACAATCCACCACATGGCTTGAACAATTGTGGGATTCAATGACCCTTCAGAGAGCCACCCAACTCCAAACTTTGGCCATTCTACTTCACAGAGTGTCCAGAGCTTGCCTTTCTTAAGACAGACTCTGTAATCCTCCAAGAAACCAAGAGAGAAATTTTTCAGCATACACTGGAGGGGGCTCCAACATTTACAAGGCTGGGATGAGGAGTTTCCCATTTTTTTTAAAAGGCAATTTAGCAGAATTTGAGCAGAGATATCAGATCCAACATGGACAGAGAAACTCACTCCCTGGGGGGCTGGAGTATTGGAAAAACAGAATTAACATAACCAGAAAGAACAGAAAAACCACAACAGCTAATACCACTTGCCACATTGCTGTGGCTTTAAGATTGAGGGAGGGGGACTAGAGGCCAGCCGGAAGTCTCTTGGGTCAGTTGGATTTAGGTGTTCTCCCTCTCTTTCTTTCTCTAGACCTGTACCCTAAATACCTTTGATGTCTCCATGACTCAAAGACATATAGCTCAAATTCAGCTTTTTCTTTTAAGGGTTGAAGGAGTGAGAGCAGAGCCAAGTCCTGGAGATGCTGAGCTTGCTGTTGCACTGGAAAACAAGAGGTACAGGGTAGGGGGCAGGGACGAGGGGGAAAGGGACCACTCAGGTCATTTTTAAGATGAGAGAGTAGCCACAGGGGAACAGAGTAGGAGTCTAAATGAAGTAAAGCATGATAGGCGTAGGTTTTTTCCCTACAGAGTGTTCTATTTAAGGGCACAGGAAAAGTTAAAGAATGACAAAAAAGGTGAGCAAGGAAATCTGCAGGGTGGCTGTTTTGAACCCACCACTGGTTTAATCTAGAGGAGGTCCAATCACTTGGACCTGGGGTATGGCAATCTAAATGCCCACAACCTCCATGGTGCCAGAAATTCCAATCAGATGAATGTTCTTCAAACTCATTCCCATAACAACACCTGACTTGCCTCTGGCAGAAAAGACAAGACTGTGGTGGCCAGCCTAAATGACTGATGAGAAATTTAACCTCTTGTGAGAAAAAATCAGCACTAAGGACCTTGAAGAAGTTTTTTACCCAGATGTCTTGGGCAATACCGACATCCTGACATGCAAAACCTTGACAACCACTAAACAAGACAATAAACACTAAACAGAACAATAAACATAAAACAAACAATTTGACCCTAGGGTATGTAAACAGTTTTGACAGTGTTTTCCTTTTTTTTTTTATTTTAGACAGACAAGGGGAGGGGGCCTCATGATGGGATCAGTCAGATGCCTGCCTGGCCACTACCCCTGAGGGGACTTGGGCTCCTCTTAGCATTGGCAGGCCGGTATAAACCCCTGGGTCAGATTGAGCTATGCCCGATGCTGCCTTAAGCCTTATGAGGTCACCACGGAACTTCAGGTGAGGGCCCACTCGAACTCCGTAGCTTTCGCCATGGAGCTACAAACTGGAAGACAAACACAAGCCTTTGTCCTCCCACATCCACACACCATTCACACAGAGTTTATAACAGTTTTTTTTTTTTCCTCTTTTCCAGAGATTCTCCAGGAAATCTGAACAAGAGAAAGATGAGAGATAGAAAAAGAGAGAGAGAGACAGAGACCGAGACCGGTCTGCCAGAAACCAAGGCTCAGCTCCCCAGCATCCTGGGTCTTGAGCTGAGTCAAGGGAGGGTCCTCATCAGGACCACTTCCCACCCAAATCAAGACACAAATGTGCCTACCAGAAAACCAAGGCTCAACCCACTAGCGTTCTAGAGTAATGGGCTGAGTCAAAAGAGGGACGCCCTCATCAGGGCCACTTCCCTTTTACCAGAAACGAAGTCAAATCTGACCTACCTGACCCCGAGGTCAGAAGCTGAGGACTCAGATGTTGAATTTTAGGGCACTCACACTGTAGTCGATCTGCTCTCCTCTGGAAGACGGTCACTCTTTGGGGACCTGAAAATTATTTCCTCAGGTGGCACCCCCCTCCAAGCCAGTCATCTTTCTGGGGGAGCCAGGAGTGAGACTGGCTCTCACCTGGTGGTGTTAATATCTCACTGGCACCTCCAAAATGTTGTACCCAGATGAGTTAGAGAAAATGCCACACTTTGAGATGAATCAAGAGTCCTTTATTAGCTGGCGACTGAGAGATGGCTAACGCTCAAAGTTCTCTTGGCCCCAGGAAGGGGCTTGATTAACTTTTATACCTTGGTTTAGGAAGGGGAGGGGGGTCTAGTTAAAACAATTTACAGAAGTTAAGTACTCAAAAAGTTAAAAGGATAAATGGTTACAGGAAAGTAAAGAGTTCCAGTTGCAGGGGCTTTAAGACTATTACAAGTGATAGACGTGGGGCTTTGGGCGTTATCAATCAGATGAATTCTTGGGGACTGCAGATATAGCTTGCCACAGTATCTTATCAGTTAATTGCATTCTTGGATGTGCTGGAAGTCAGCTTGCACAAGTTAAGTCCTTGAGGAAGAGGCTGCCAGTGAAAGAGACAAGATGGAGTTTGTCTGGTTCTCTTAGCTAAGGGAGAGTCTATTCAGGTGGAAACAAGGCCAGGTGAAAAAGGAAAAAACAAGGTTGGGCATTACATAAATATATATAAAGATATATTTAGCTTTTCTATATCATATAAAAATAAGATGTCAAAATATATAAACATATAAGTATATAAACTTAATCAATGTTTTAGTATTTTAACTTACTTGCAAATGACTGAGATATTTCATGGTTATCTGTTATTTAATTTAAAATAAAAGAATTTTGAAACTATGATGCAAGTACCCTCCCTAAAGTCTTCCCCAGTCATCCTGGGTCTCAAGTAGCCATGTGGCACCAAAGATGGCTATGAAGGGCAGGGCCTCTCTGAGTCCTGAATTTACATAACAGATGCAAAACTCAGGACAGAGAGCAAAGCTGTGAAGATGAAGCCTGGAAGATCAGACCAAACCCAGAAGACCCAGGAGGCAAAGCTGGGGAGGAGAAGGGACCATATGGGGTTTGAGTCTGCCTTGTAGCTGTTCTCACCATGGCCACCTATTCATGTTGCCAGTGGAAGGTATCTGAGAACTAGTGGTGAATCTTTACAGGTCTGCAGCAAGCAAGAAAGAATGAATAACTAAGGGGCATAAAGCAGAAAAGGAGACTGAGGCAAATTTCAGAACAGCAGTGGAAGTTTATTTTAAAAAGCTTTAGAAAGGAAAGAAAGGAAAGTATGCTTGGAAGAATCCCAAGCAGGCATGTGAAGGTCAGGTGCAGTGTTTAACCTTGATCCTAGGACTTTATAGGCTGACCTCTCTCTCATGATTCTTCTCTTAGGGTGGGCTGCCCGCATGTGTATGCCCTTCTTATGTTTGGGAAATGAGGATATGCCATTTGTTTAGGAGGCTGTATGCATGTCCATCTGAACCTTTCCTCCCTTTTCCAATGGTGTGTCCCCAGAAGGTCATACTCTGCCATTTTGTCTCTTAATGCACATGCCTGGGAAGTTGCTTCTCCCTCACATCTGTGTTCAATTAACACTTTAGTATGATAAATGTGAACCATTAGGAAATGGCCTCTCCCTGGCACCACTGCCAATTTATCACTTTTAGAGAGGGAATGTGATAATTGCTGAACCATCACTCAACATTCCTAGTGGGTGGGAGAGAGCTCTGCCCTGCCCCACTCATGCCTGTCTAACCACATGTAACATCCAGATTCATGAATTCAGAGGCTCAAAACAAAAAACATAGGCTCACAGTCAAATCAAGAAGTATTGAGTTATGTTTAACTGAAAATGTTGAAGCGGTTCCTATTTTACCAACAATTTAAAAACTAGCTTCATTTACCAAATGTTATCATATGCACATAACACATAGACATAGAGACACAAAGACAGAAGCAGATCTCATAGTTTTCATAAAAGATTCTTATTTGCTGGCTTTTAAATAGTTTTTTTTTTTCTCCATTAGACTATCATTCTTCCAATTACATGTTTTATTGCCCTAAACAATTGTCAGGGAGGCAGCTCTAAATTTACATCTCCAAAGATGGGACTCCTGTGAAACAGGGTAGAATATTGATATCTCAAAGGCACAGAACTTAGATCTAAGAAAAGGCAAGGTCTGTTATGTAAACTTTAAATCATTGTCTTCCCCATAGTTGAAGTTCCTAGTGAGTTAGATGCAGAAACAGAGATGCCCTTACAAATGGAGACTTCTTTTAAAGATATAAATTTATTTTACTAAAGGACTTCAAGACAGCTAGGTAAATTCCAGAAAAGTGTATTTTAGTTTATTGGGTCTTTTTAATATAGCTGTTTCTTAACTAAAATTACTGAGATCAGGGTAGAGTTCTTTAAGCAATAGGGCAGAGAAAGCATTCTCCATGGCTGATTCAGCATGGATAGATCTAAGACAGAAGTAAGCATACTTACCTGAGGGCCTCCCTTTTATAAACACTTTATCTACAAAAGCTTTCTTTTTGCCTTCAAGACAGGATAGTAACTAAGCCAAAGGATTAGCAGATTTAATTTTTCTTATCAATTAGTCACTTAAGCTTTTTGTTTACCTTTCATAGTCTTTTTTGAAAAGCAGTAACAGCATTGAAATACTTTTAGAAGCTTCTGCACATCAATAGGCATCCTTGGATGAGATTAATTTCAGAGCCTTTATTTTCAAATGAACTTCTGAAAGTGCAGTGTTGTTCATTTGAAACATTCCACTATAACTTTAAATTACCTTTAATAAGATTTCACCATTTCTGTAAGTGTTTGGTGCTTCTAGGGCCTAATACGTATGCATCTACAAACTGGTACTCAGTTCTTCAGAAATTAAGGAACTCATTTTTACCTTGAATCTTGACTTTGGTTCTCAGATCCCCTTGATCAAATTAGTCAA
Organism: Pongo abelii; assembly: GCF_028885655.2. NCBI lineage: Eukaryota > Metazoa > Chordata > Mammalia > Primates > Hominidae > Pongo > Pongo abelii. Next base: position 87,231,287 of record NC_071990.2, on the reverse strand, counting down.
TGATTTTTCCCTATCTAAGTATGCAAGACAAATAAACAAAGGGAGTAGAACATAAAAATCCCTATGAATTTCCAAAACCTGGATTTTACACACTCTGCAATATTGCTGCTGACTAGCAGTTTCTGTCTGACCCAGTCAGACATAAGAGTCCCCTAATGGATCCAAGCCAGTTAATTATTGGATCCAGTCTGATTCTGGACCCAGTTCAGTTTCTGTTATGACTTCCAAACCCAGTTTGGATCCCAAATGTGTTCAAACTCAGATAGCTCAAAATGCAAATCTGTGAAGCTTTGGAATCTGAGAGAACTTACTGATGATCTCCAGTTGCTATGAGAAAGCAGTGGACACAATGGTACATTGCTTGGTCACTTGATGCTCCTAGGGGTTACTAGAAGCTTTATTTCAGATCCCATTTCTGATGCCACCTATTAAGAAAAACCTTAGATGAATAAAATTTAACACAGTTGAATTGAGCAAAGAACAATTCAAGAATCAGGCAGCCCCTGAATCAGAATAGGCTCAGAAAGGCTCCTCATCTATTCTTCTGAAAGCAACTTTGAGAGATTACCTAGGAGTCTTTAACTGCATAATAAGACAACCTTCATTCAAATTAAAGTTTTATTCCTCAATTTTGTGCAACCTCCCTGCCAAGCTCAGAACTTTGTCCCATGCCATTGTTCTTTGGGTTTATTCATTTTACCTAAAATTTTTTTACTACCCCTCTAAAATTACCAGTAGCCCCCAATTTCCTCTTCCCTATGTATAGGGTATTTAGGCTTCAACCATCTAGCTCTTTTTGAAGTCACATATTTGTGGGACTCCCATGTTCATATGCATATTAAAAAATTTGTATGCCTTGGCTGGGCACGGTGGCTCATGCCTGTAATCCCAGCACTTTGGGAGGCTGAGGTGGGGAGATCACGAGGTCGGGAGTTCAAGACCAGCCTGACCAATATGGTGAAACCCCGTATCTACTAAAAATTCAAAAATTACCCAGGCATGGTGGCACGTTCATGTAGTTCCAGCTACTCGGGAGGCTGAAGCAGGAGAATAGCTTGAACCCAGGAGGTGGAGGTTGCAGTGAGCCAAGATTGCACACCACTGTACTCCAGCCTGGGTGACAGAGAGACACTCTGTCTCAAAAAAAAAAAAAAAAATGAAGAAAAGTTTGGGATAAGAGTTTTAAAAAGGCTGGGCATGGTGGCTCACACCTGTAATCCCAACACTTTGGGAGGCTGAGAAGGGTGGATCATGAGGTCAAGAGCTCGAGACCAGCCTGGCCAATATGGTGAAATGCTGTCTGTACTAAAGATACAAAAATTAGGCGGGTGTGGTGGTGCACACCTGTAATCCCAGCTACTCAGGAGGCTGAGGCAGGAGAATCACTTGAATCTGGGAGGTGAATGTTGCATTGAGCCGAGATCATGACATTTCACTCTAGCCTGGGCGATAGAGTGAGACTCCATCTTAAAAAAAAATTGTGTGTCTTTTTCTCCTTTTGATCTGTGTATTGCCAGTCTTTCAGTGGGTAGAGAGGAAGCTTTTACTCTGCCCACTATGTAATGGTGGTAATTTCTAAGTGACATTTTGATCCAATAAAGGGAAGGTTATATTGTAGGGTGACCTACATATGGAGGTCATCATGATTATAATGAGCACAGAAAACATAGGGTTACTAGCGATTATTAATTCTCTTGGCCCTTTGGACCCAAGCCCAGCTGAGAAGGAAACTCCTTAAGCTTGCTTTTCAGATCTTATTTTTTACCTTTACACATGAGTCACTGAAAGGAATCTTTATTAGGAGCCATTCTTTATTATAGGACATGGAAGGAAATGCTATCTGTTACCTTATGCACTGTAAACTTCTGCCAGAAACATGGCTCTTGAAAGAGAGAAGTTGAAACCTATCCTTAGTCTGAATTAAGAAAAGACAAAGAGAGAAAGGAAATCAGCAACAGTTTTCTGCCTACGATAAAAAGGAAGAAAAAAGTCTTTAAAATGGGCAATGGTACTCTGGGAATAAAAGCATAAAAGAAGACAACACCTGGGTGCTCAGACAGGGAATAGAATTTTACAGCAGCTATTAGCCCATGCCAAAGAAGAGCTGAAGAAGGATTTCGACAAAAACCCAAAGGCAATATTTTTCCCTTGATATATCCTCGTTATGATTCCATGTGTAGAATATGGTAATTTGGGTTGTGATGCTGCATGCTGTGCTTCCTTGTGAGGTGTGACTCCTTAAGGTAAGGCCAGTTTTGTTGCTGGGTGATTAGGTCTGCCAGGTGTTGCCAGAGGAATAAGCTAATACCATTCATTTACTAAATATTTACATACTCAATAATTTCAAGTTATTGTCTTAAGGATTAAGAACAGATGCACAATTTACATGCTTTTGAGATGATATTAATCTACTGTTGACATTGTCATCTGTTTGGGAATCATTTGTTTCTCCATAGACTCTGAGTGGTCTTGCAGGAAGAAAGACATGGAAAAGTGAATCAGCGTCTATGCAAAGGGCATCTCTTTATTCAGTTCTTTCCTCAAATATCACCTCCTCAGGGATGGCCAGTTGCTCTTTATTCTCTTACTCTGTTTAGTTTTGTTGGGACCCAGGACATACTACCCCAAAATACAACTGTAGGAGACCAGAAACCCCAAAATATACTTGTTTGGCATATTTCAAGTTGGTTGTTCTGAGAAACTGCAAATACAGGAGTAGCTCTGAAAAGCCATCCTTTTGTAAATTAAATTTATATCTGTAGAGGAAAGGTACATCAGTAAAAGTATCTGTACCAGGAAGAGGACTGTTTAGAGCTAATTTTTCTCACCCAAGAGACTTTTTATCTAATTAACAAGACAATCTTTATCCATCACACATTTTCACCCCTCACCCTCCCATTACTTGTGTTCCTACCATCCCCAGAATCCCCAAACCCATATCCCTTTCTGTAGCTTAGGCTGTTATAGGCTTCACTTATGTGACCCTTCTTCCAGTATCATATTTTCTGGGACTCCAGTGCATATGTACATAATTAAATATTGTTTTTCTCTTGTTAGTCTGTCTTATTTCAATTTAATTTGTAGCCCAGACAAAGAATCTAGAAGGGTGGAGGGAAGTCATTTTTCACTCCCCTACAATTATATTCATAGTGTTTGTCACTATACCAATATATTGGATTTATTAATTTGTGAACTGTTGACCAGAATGTAAACTAGATGAGGAAAGGGGCCTTTCTTGCCTCTCTTGTGTATCCATTGCCTAAAAGAGTGCCTGGCACATGGCAGGTACTCAGTTAGTTTTTGTTGAATGAATTGTTGAAGGAGTGAACATCCCCATAATCTAGTATATTTGTCTTTTCTCATGTTGCTAATAAAGGCATACCTGAGACTGGGTAACTTATAAAGGAAAGAGGTTTAATGGACTCACAGTTCCACATGGTTGGGGAGGCCTCACAATCATGAAGGAAGAGAAAAGGAATGTCTTACATGGTGGCAGCAAGAGAGGGCTTAGGCAGCAGAACTCCCATTAATAAAACTATTAGATCTCATGAGACTTATTTACTACCATGAGAACAATATGGGGAAAACTACCCACATGATTCAGTTATCTCCACCTGGCCCCACCCTTGACATGTGGAGATTATTACAATTAAAGGTGAGATTTGGGTAGGGACAGGGTCAAACCATATTGTTCCACCCCTGGCCCCTCTCAAATCTTATGTCCTCACATTTCAAAACCAATCATGCCTTCGCAACAGTCTCCCAAAGTCTTAGTTCATTTTAGCATTAACTCAAAAATCCACAGTTCAAAGTCTCATCAGAGATAAGACAAGCCCCTTCAGCCTATGAGACTCTAAAATCAAAGCAAGTTAGTTACTTCCTAGAAACAATGGGGTACAGGCATTGGGTAAATACAACCATTTCCAAATGGGAGAAGTTGGCCAAAATGAAGAGGCTACAGGTCCCATGCCAGTCCAAAATCCAATGAGGCAGTCAAATCTTAAAGCTCCAAAATGACCTCCTTTGACTCTGTGTCTTACATCCAGGTCATGCTGATACAAGAGGTGGGCTCCCTCAGCCTTGGGCAGCTCTGCCTCTGCAGAGCTGGGATACAGCCCTCATCCCAGCTGCTTTCCTGGACTGGCATTGAGTGTCTGTGGCTTTTCCAGGTGCATAGTGGATGCTGTCAGTGGATCTACCATTCTGGGAGGTGGCCCTCTTCACACAGCTCCACTAGGCAGTGCTCTAGTGGGGTCTCTGTGTGAGTGCTCCCATCTCACATTTCCACTTTGCATTGCCTTAGCAGAGGTTCTTCATGAGGGTTCTACCCCTGCAGCATACCTCTGCCTGGACATCCAGGCATTTCCATACATCCTCTGAAATCTAGGCAGAGTTTCCCAAACTTCAATTATTGACTTCTGTGCCCTGCAGGCTCAACACCACATGGAAGCTGCCAAGGTTTAGGACCTGCACCCTCTGAAGCCAAAGTCTGAGCTGTATCTTGGCCCCTTTTAGCCACAGCTGGAGCACCTGGGACACAGGGCACCAAGTCTCTAGGCTGCACACAGTAGGGAGGGCCTGGGCCTGGCCTACTAAATTATTTTTTCCTCCTAGGCCTCTGGGCCTATGATGGGAAAAGCAGGAGGGTCCCTGACATGCCCTGGAGACATTTGCCCCATTGTCTTGGTAATTAGCATTGGGCTCCTTTTTACTTACACAAATTTCTGAAGCAAGCTCAAATTTCTCCCCTGAATAATGGGTTTTTCTTTCCTATTGTGCATTGTCAGGCTGCACATTTTCCAAATGTTTATGCTCTGCTTCCTCTTAAACACTTTGCTGCTTAGAAATTTCTTCCACCAGATACCCTAAATCATCTCTCTCAAATTCAAAGTTCCACAGATCTCTAGAGCAGGGGCAAAATGCCACCAGTCTCTTTGTTTTGTTTTTAATTTTACTTTAAGTTCAGGGATACATGTGCAGAACATGCAGGTTTGTTATGTAGGTATACACGTGCCATGGTGGTTTGCTGCACCTATCAACCTGTCATCTAGGTTTTAAGCCCCACATGCATTAGGTATTTGTCCTAATGCTCTCCCTCCCCTTTCTCTCCACCCCATGACAGGCCCCAGTGTGTGATGTTCCCCTCCCTGGGTCCATGTGTTCTCATTGTTCAACTCTCACTTATGAGTGAGAACATGTGGTGTTTGTTTTTCTGTTCCTGTGTTAGTTTGTTGAGGATGATGATTTCCAGCTTCATCCATGTCCTTGCAAAGAACATGATATCATTCTTTATTATGGCTGCATAGTATTCCATGGTGTATATCTGCCACATTTTCTTTATCCAGTCTATCATTGATGGGCATTTGGGTTGGTTCCAAGTCTTTGCAATTGTAAATAGTGCTTCAGTAAACATACATGTCATGTGTCTTTATAGTAGAATAATTTATAGTCCTTTGGGCATATACCCAGTAATGGGATTGCTGGGTCAAATGGCATTTCTGGTTCTAGATCCTTGAGGAATCTCCACACTGTCTTCCACAATGGTTGAACTAATTTACATTCCCACCAACAGTGTAACAGTGTTCCTGTTTCTCCACATCCTCTCCAGCATTTGTTGTTTCCTGACTTTTTAATGATTGCCATTCTAATTGGCATGAGATGGTATCTCACTGTGGTTTTGATTTGCATTTCTCTATAGCAAGAGTGACCTTTAAGTTCCCAACAAGTTTCTCATCTCCATCTGAGACCACTTCAGCCTGGAACTTATTGTCCAGTTACTATCAGCATTTCAGTCAAAGCCGTTTAACTTGTCTCTAGGAAGTTCCAAACTTTCCCTTCTGAGCCCTGCAAATCTCTAGGAAGTTCCAAACTTTTCCACATTTTCCTATCTTCTTCTGAGCACTCCAAACTGTTTCAACCTCTGCATGTTATCTAGTTCCAAATTCACTTTCACCCCACATTAGTGGGCTAGCAACACCCCCCTACCCAGTACCAATTTACTGTATTAGTCTATTCTCATGCTGCTAATAAAGACATACTCCATACTCGGTAATTTATAAAGGAAAGATATTTAATGGACTCACAGTTCCACATGGCTGGGGGGCCTCACAATCATAAAGGAAGAGCAAAGGGAAGCCTTACATGGTGGCAGGAAAGAGAGGACTTGTGCAGGGGAACTCCCATTTATAAAACCATCTGATCTCATGAGACTTATTTACTAACACAAGAACAGTATGGGGAAATCTGAACCCATGATTCAATTATCTCCACCTGGCCATGCTCTCAACACATGGGATTATTACAACTGACAGTAAGATTTGGGTGGGGTCAGCCAAACCATATTATCTAGGAAAGCAAAACAGGCTTGTAACATAAAACAAAAGGTTTGAGAGTGTTAGTGTTAGAACAAAAAGGAAGGACCTGGAAATGAAGTTGATAGAATAGAAACAATGCTTCTCCTCAACTCTCCTGGAGAGATAAAGTAAAGAAATTGTCTTGGGCTTAGAGTCTGGAGGCCTGAATGAAAGGTCAAGGGCCTAGATTTTAGCACTCCACCAGATTTCACAATACCTGGTATAGATCTACTTTGGGTAAAGTTAATTCTCAATCACCCAAGGCATTGGATTGGTGATCATGCCAGAAAATTTTCTTAGTAAACAGAATAAAGTAGGTCAATAAAATATCATTCAAATTTTTTCCTTTTACATCAGCTTTAGAGAGGCCACAATTCTTTGGTTGATGGGTTGGGGAAAGACTGCTGTATTAAAAAAAATAACCATGGAAATAATGTAAATGCCAGTGGCTACTATTGTAAGGAAAGGAGTAGAACATGGTGGTTAGGAATTAGACAGCCTGGTTTTGCATGCTGGCTTCTCAAATTACAAATTTCTACCCTTTGATTTCATCAACTGTAGAATCAAGAAAAATGATAAAGCCATTAGAAAGATTAAATGAAATAAAATGTGCAAAGCGACTGACACTCAGTAGGATGGAAATAATATTAGCTGTTTCAGGACCTAAGGTCTGAGACAGCATGAGTTTGAATCCTTACTCAATCTTTCCTCATTTTGTGATCTCAAACAAGTTGATAAACCTTTTTGTCTTTTAGTTTTAACTAAGGCAAGTAGTAACATTTACCTTATAGGCTTTTTTTGGGTTATTAAATGAATCAATATGTGAAGTGCTTGAAAAACACCTGTCCCATATTAAGGACTCAAGAAATGGGAAGCATACTAAGGACTCAAGAAATGGGAAGTATTATTAGTGCTATTACAATTTGTTGAATATTTGTTTTAGGAAAAGTATTGTATTAGATGCCTGTCACAGCCCGTGACAACAAAGTAGGTCACATTTCCTTCCTATATGTGGATTCTACTAGCAGGAAACCCAACCAGCTTATCTATTGAAGATTAGCTCCCAAAGTGTTGCCCAGTTATTTGCAGCATCTGCCCACGGATATCTAGCAACATCTAATATGTGCCTATAACCAGATGAGTCTTTATGAAGTAACTGCATTTTTCTTTTCCTTGGACTCTGATACCCACTTCTTATGAGTTCCTTCAAGGTATTTGGGAACTGCCTTGGCCCACCACTGGAATATCAATGGCCATGACAAATTTATTGTCTCCAGAGGCTCCCAAACCTACTCAACTCAGAACATCAGATGCCATGCAGAGGTAGGGAAAATGACCTCTTCTTGAACTCTGGGCCACATTGGTAACCCGGGCCCTAGAGTCACAAAACTTCTGCTGTGTAGTCATGTCAATTTCTCCTTTTTTTATTTTTATTTTTGAGATGGAGTCTCACTCTCTCGCCCAGGCTGGAGTGCAGTGGTCCGATCTCGGCTCACTGCAGCCTCTGCCTCCTAGGTTCAAGCAATTCTTCTGCCCCAGCCTCCTGCATAGCTGGGACTACAGGTGTGCACCACCATGCCCAGCGAATGTTTGTATTTTTAGTAGAGATGGTGTTTCACCACGTGGTCAGGATGGTCTCAATCTCTCAACCTCAAGATCCACCTGCCTTGGCCACCCAAAGCACTGGAATTACAGGCATGAGCCACCATGTCTGGCCCAATTTCTGCTTTTAACTCTACATTCCACAAAGTCTCAAGCCAATGCAAATGACCAGATGGATCAGATACCATTCTATATCCTGTATTGTTCCAATTCCTTCTCTCAGATGTCCAGGCCAAACCAAAGCTCTCACAATTACAAACAAAGGTTCCTAGCCTAGCAATAGATATAATCTGTGAGAGAATTTTTCCTCCCAGAACAGTGAGCCCTCTCTCAGTAAGGCATGTAACCCTGCTGTGCATTTAATTTAATGTAAATTGCTAAAGGCCTGTAGCAGACATTGCAGTTTATCCATCTAATAGCCGTTCTTATTTAGTAACAGATTTTGTGCAAATACTTAACTTCTTATATTTTGGAGAAAGCCAGTTCCCTCCCCAGGTGAGAGGCAGGGAATCTATTGATTAGTCTGTCAGTCAAGAGGAAACTACATTCCTACTGCTAGATATGAGTTTAGGAATGGGTAATATAACCTTGCTGTGCATTTAATTTAATGTAAATTGCTAAAGGCCTGTAGCAGACATTGCAGTTATCCATCCAATAGCCGTTCTTATTTAGTAACAGATTTTGTTCAAATACTTAACTTATATTTTGGAGAAAGCCAGTTCCCTCCCCAGGTGATATGCAGGGAATCTATTGATTAGTCTGTCAGTCAAGAGGAAACTACATTCCTATTGCCAGATATGAGTTTAGGAATGGGTAAGTGATACAATTCAACTTGTAAGATGGGAAGGGAAGTCAGGTGAAGATCAAGGGAAAAAATGCCTCTGGAAAGTAAAGTCTGAGAAGTTGTAAAACTACTAAAGCCATCCTGCAACTAAAAGGAGTTGTTGCCATGCTAAAGATGGCAAGAGTCTTCATGGTATCATCATAGGGTTGTTGAATTAGCCAAAACTGAAACTGCCTGCCTGTTTACTTCTTGCTATTGACTTGATAAACATACTTAATATTTAAGCCCTTGCTAGTCAGTGTGTGGTCTATGCAACAACACCATCAATATCACTTGGGGTCTTGTTGGAAATACAGAATTTTAAGCCCCATCCCAGTCCTACTGAATCAGAATCTGCATTTTAACAAGTGCCCAGGTGGTCCATATACACATTAGTGTATGAGATGCAATGGATTAACCTCTTCCTCCTCCTCCTCTTCCTCTTCTTCTACCTCTTCTTCTTCTTCTTCTTCTTCCTCATTCTCCTCCTCCTCTTCCTCCTCCTCTTCCTCCTTCTCCTCCTCCTTCTTTCTTTCTTTCTTTCTTCTTCTTCTTCTTCTTCTTCTTCTTCTTTCTTCCTTCTTCTTCTTCTTCTTCTTCTTCTTCTTCTTCTTCTTCTTCTTCTTCTTCTTCTTCTTCTTCTTCTTCTTCTTCTTCTTCTTCTTCTTTCTTCTTCTTCTTCTTCTTCTTCTTCCTCCTCCTTCTCCTCCTCCTCTTCCTTCTCCTCCTCCTCCTCCTCTTCCTCTTCTTCTACCTCTTCTTCTCCTTCCTCTCCTTCTTCTCCTTCTTTTTCTCTTCTTCTTCTTCCTCCTTCTCCTCCTCTTCCTCCTCCTTCTCCTCCTCCTTCTATCTTCTTCTCTTCTTCTTCTTCCTCTCCTCCTCCTCTCATAATTTTTTTGAGACAGAGTTTCACTCTGCCACCCAGGTTGGAGCACAGTGGTACGATCTCAGCTCACTGCAACCTCCGACTCCCAGGTGTGAGCAATTCTCCTGCCTCAGCCTCCCGAGCAGCTGGAATTACAGGTGTGCACCACCATGTCCAGCTAATTATTGTATTTTTAGTAGAGATGGGGTTTTACCATGTTGGCCAGGCTAGTCTCAAACTCCTGACCTCAGGTGATCCACCTGCCTTGGCCTTCCAAGGTGCTGGGATTACAGACATGAGCCACCGCTCCTGACCTCTTATTATTTTTTAATCACATGCAATTAAAAGCATTCTGGGACAGTTGCACAATCTAGCCAGTGTCCAAGTTGAAACTTTAAAATGTATTTTTCCTTAGGCCCACTATCTTATGGTTTATGTAATCAATTACCATAGATGAAATAGACAGATGACATTTCTAGATTTTGTAAAAGATGCTTTCTTACTCAGAATGGTGAATTTACCTAGATTGGCCCCCAATCCTCCATTCTACTTTGGTTCTGTCGACAGCACAATTGGTGAAGTTTACACATTTGCCATCAATCTGTGCCATGTCTGAAAAAGTGTTTATAATTTTTTCATTCTACATTTTTCCCAGTTACAGGACTAGAGAACAGAAACCAAGACATTCTACTTGTTTGTGTTTTCACAAATTTTATTTTCTCATTGGACTGCATGGATTATTATTATTATTTTTTACAAACACTCAGTATTTGTCTAATGTTGACCTAGGTTATTCAGCATATCGGTTGACTTTAGCAAAAGATTGCTGTTGCTCACTGAGGGTGTCAACTTAAAATCATGAGATTTATCAATATGGAAAGGAAAGGGTTATGTCTTATGAAGGGCTGCAACGTGCAGCTGTGAAGGAAAACATTCAGCTGAGATTGAAAGCAGGTGCTTTACCAGAAGAGCAATGGGACAGGAGTTTTATGCTAAATGAGTTGGCTAAACATACATATTTAACACAGGATATATGAATATTCATGAAGGGAGTTTGCATGCATGCATGGTAAGCAAACATGTGTGCCACATACATCCCATGTTTACAATGGGGTGGAAACAACATTAAAATGAAGTAAAATTGGGCTCTGTATATAAAAAAGATGAAATGTAGGACAAAAGGTGCTTGTACGCAGCCTCCGTAATTTGGCCAGAGCTGGTGTATGGTTGGTGGTCATTTATCAGGAAGGAATGCTTTGTGAAACTCTCCCAGTTTTTGTTTTTCAGGGCTGGTTTCTGTTTAACTCTTAGGAAAAAAATCTAGTATCAGTTAGAGAGGAAGGAAATGTACTGAGGCGTGACCAAACTCTCTTTGGCCAAGAATAGTTCATTCAGTCAGTCAGGGGACTTAAAATTTTATTTTTACTCCACAAGGGCCTGTTTTTGGCAAGGTAACTCTTCAGATCCCAGCTCCACAAAGACCTATTGGAATTCTGTAGCATTTGGCTATCTGCTCTACCCTCTTTTTCCTGTCTGCTAATTACATGTGTATTAATCTGTTTTCACACTGCTATACAGAACTACCTGTGACTGGGTGATTTATAAAGAGGCTAGATTGACTCAGTTCCACAGGCTTAACAGGAAATATGGCTGGGAGGCCTCAGGAAACTTACAATTATGGCAGAAGCCAAAGGGGAAGCAAGTACTTTCTTCACATGGTGGCAGGAGAGAGAGAGAGTGAAGGGGAAGTGCCACATACTTTTAAACCATCAGACCTCATGAGAACTCACTCACTATCATGACAAAAGCAAGGGGAAAGTTGGCCTCCCATGAGCCAATCACCTCCCACCAGGAACCTCCTCAAATTCCACATGAGATTTGGGTGGGGACACAAATACAAACCATATCAGCATGCAACACTTTACAAACAGCTGAAAAGAGTGGGGAATGCCATGTGCCATATGAGAGTCCTTATCTTTCTCATCTCCTACATTTGAGGGCAGATGTCAAATGTCCTCTTGTTACCTTCTCAGACAGTTTATAAGATGATATATCCATTAGGCCACACGGAACCACAGAAGAGATCAGATAAGAATCTTCTCAGGATACTAAAACATTTTTTTCTGTTGACTTAGACAGTCCAGTAAAAGTCATATGCCTTAATAGTAGCACCCAATCCCTCTCTCCTCAATGTGACCATCTAGGGAGGTCAGTTTCTTAGCATTGGCAATGGGGATGTGTGCTTAGGTGAGAATTCAAGGAGTTGTCAATAAAGGCATATAATCAACTTATTTTTTCAGGAAAGGTCACCTAAAAGACACCTTTTTATTGTAAACTTTTTATTGTGAAATGTATTGTACATAACACACACACACAATATGAACTGAATGTTTTTGTTTCCCTAAAATTTGTTTGTTAAAGCCCTAATTCCCAATTTGACTGCATTTGGAGGTGAGGCCTTGGGGGAAGTGATAAGGTTGTAGGGGTAAAGTAAACTTTTCTTCTACCTCTGAAGGTTCAATAACTTGTGTTTCTGAAAAAAAAAAACAAAACTTGACAGTAGACACTGTCATGCATGTCCATGTGAAGAGACTGCCAAACAAGCTTTTTGTGAGCAATAAAGCTTTTTAATCACCTGGGTGCAGGCGGACTGAGTCTGAAAAGAGAGTCAGTGAAGAGAGATAGGGGTGGGCCGTTTTATAGAATTTGGGTGGGTAGTGGAAAATTATGGTCAAAGGGGGTTGTTCTCTGGTGGGCAGGGGTGGGGGACACAAGGCGCTCAGTGGGGGAGCTTTTGAGCCAGGATGAGCCAGGAGAAGGAATTTCACAAGCTAATGTCATCAGTTAAGGCAGGAACAGGCCATTTTCACTTATTTTGTGATTCTTCATGTACTTCAGGCCATCTGGATATATAAATGCAGGTCACAGGGGATATGATGGCTTAGCTTGGGCTCAGAGGCCTGACAGACACATTAAAAGGAGAAAAGGCATACAAATTTATTACATACATACACACAGGGGCCTCACAAAATATGGCTTAAAAAAGGATTGGATGATCAAAGTTTAAATAGAGTTTTGAGCCTCAGAAAGAAATGGTAGCTTGGGGTCTCTGAGGAGGGGTGTGACAGGTTATGTGAGATTGAGGGGAGAAAATACATGAGAAAACCTGTCTTGTTATGCAGAAATGTCTCAGGTAGCAGTCCTCAGAAGAATAGGTGGTATTCACCTTATTTTATTTTTCCTATGAGTTAATCTTTCTCATTTCATGAGATTATAAGGAAGGGGCCAAGACCATTGCATTCCTTCTGGAAGAACTTCCCTTAGTCAGATGAGGGAGCTTCAGAGAAAGCCCTCCCTGGGTTTGCTGTTCCCCAGGTGCTATCAGTTTGAAGTCCAAAGTTGCATATTTTGGAGTATCATTTACTAAGCCCCAACAAGATCATGAGGGTGGAGCCCTTATAAATGGAATTAGTGCCTTATAAGAAGAGACTTGAGAGAGATGATTTATCTCTGTCTACCATGTGAGAATACAGTAAGAAGGCAGTTGTCTGCAAACCAGGAAGAGGGCCCCACCAGACACTGAATCTGCTGGCCCCTTGATCTTGGACTTCCCAAGCTCCACAACTGTGAAAAATAATTTTTTTTAATCAAACAGTATTTAAGCCACTCTATAAATGATATTTAAATATACATACATACATACATATTTTTAAAGAATAGAAATAAAATAAAATAAAGTGCCCATGTACACCAGCCAACTTAAAAATGTAGAATATAACCAGTATCTTTGAAGCCCCATGAGTGTACTCTTCACTGTTGTCTCCCTGCCTCCATCACACCCTACCAGCCCAGGGGTAACCAAACTCTTGTAATTTTGGTTAGTCATTCTCTTGCTTTCCTGTATGGCTTTACCACATATGCATGTATCCCAACACAATATGCCTGATTTTTCTCTATATAATTTTGCACTTTATAGAAGTGAATCACACAGTATGCTTCTGTGACTTGCTTTTTCACTAAACATTTTGAAATTCAAACATACTAATGGATAAGGCTGTAGATCATGCTTTCTCATCCCTAGTTCATATTTTGCTATGAGTATAATGTAATTTGTTTATCTGTTTTGCTGTTAATGGATATTTTGTGCTTTAATAACCAGTGCTGCTTTGGAATCTGTATGTGATTCCTGGTAATCATGCATAAAAATTTGTCTAGGGAATATATTGTAAGAGCCGTTAAGGCTATTCCTGTATATTCTGCTGCTGTTTCCTGTCAAGGTTCCTGTTAGGATTGCTCTTCACTGCCCACTTAATTTAGGTGTGGCCATGTTGGATTAATGAAATGTGAGCTAAGTGATGTGTGACCTTTCTGGGCAGAAGCTTTGTGAGGCAATATGTGCAATGTTCTTTTCTCTCTTCTACAGTAACTGGAAGTGTTCTGCCTAGCAGCTGCTTCATCAGCATGGGTCCACAAGTAAGGCTGACAAAGACATGGAGCTGAGACTCCAGTCAACCCACAATGACATTGTAGCAGGGGTGAAACAGAAATCTTTGTTGTTTTAAGCCACCTTAGGTATGTTGTCCAAAGCATTGTCTAGCTTATCCTTATATAGAAATTAGTATTGAGTGGATTTCCTTGGAAGGCATCTATTCAATTTTAATAAATAATGCCAAGCTGTATTCCAAAGAGGTGGAGCCAATTTTTTAATTACTTACCAACAGTGGATGACAGTTTCTGTTATTTCACAGCCTTGCCAATACTTGGTATTCTTAGACTATACTTTGTTCTGATAACACCTTAGGAAATGACGTCTATTGTTTTGATTTTTATTTTCCTGAAGATTAGTGATATATTTTTATGTTTATTAGGCATCGAGGTTTCTTCTTCTGTGAAATGCCCATTTAATTTATGCCTGTATTTCTATTGAGTGACTTTCTTAATTTCTGAGCTATTAATCATTTTCTTTTAATATAAGTTCTTTAAATCTGCCCTCCATGCCTCCTTATCCCTTCTTCCTGTCTTATTTTTCTCCATAATATTTATTCACATCTTATAGATTATTTATTTACTTGTTTGTTCATTTATTGTATCTCTCTTAAGCTATGATGGTGGCTCCATGAGATCAGGGATTGTTTTTCCACTGGTAACTCCTCAGTGCCTAGAGATATGTCTAGCACATAATAGGCATCAAGTTGAATGAATGAAAACGTATGTGACCATTGACTTTTTTGACCTTGGCCAGATTCACCATATAGGTAGGTTTTGTCCTGAAATGTGTAGTTCCTTGAGTTTGAGGTCTTACTGGCCTAATAGGGACCAGACTTTAGGTGGAGCTTCTCACTTCCACAGTCCATTGTGTCACAGCAATTGTTTCTTCCTCCCTTCTGTTTTTTAATTGAAATGTGGCAAATTTAATCTGATATTATTTATTTATTTATTTATTTATTATTATTATACTTTAGGTTTTAGGGTACATGTGTGCAATGTGCAGGTTAGTTACATATGTATACATGTGCCATGCTGGTGTGCTGCACCCACTAACTCATCATCTAACATTAGGTATATCTCCCAATGCTATCCCTCTCCCATCCCCCCACCCCACAACAGTCCCCAGAGTGTGATGTTCCCCTTCCTGTGTCCATGTGTTCTCATTGTTCAATTCCCACCTATGAGTGAGAATATGCGGTGTTTGGTTTTTTGTTCTTGCGATAGTTTACTGAGAATGATGATTTCCAATTTCATCCATGTCCCTACAAAGGACATGAACTCATCCTTTTTTATGGCTGCATAGTATTCCATGGTGTATATGTGCCACATTTTCTTAATCCAGTCTATCATTGTTGGACATTTGGGTTGGTTCCAAGTCTTTGCTATTGTGAATAATGCTGCAATAAACATACGTGTGCATGTGTCTTTATAGCAGCATGATTTATAGTCCTTTGGGTATATACCCAGTAATGGGATGGCTGGGTCAAATGATATTTCTAGTTCTGCACAGTAAAAGAAACTACCAACAGAGTGAACAGGCAACCTAAAAAATGGGAGAAAATTTTTGCAACCTACTCATCTGACAAAGGGCTAATATCCAGAATCTACAATGAACTCAAACAAATTTACAAGAAAAAAACAAACAACCCCATCAAAAAGTGGGTGAAGGACATGAACAGACACTTCTCAAAAGAAGACATTTATGCAGCCAAAAAGCACATGAAAAAATGCTCACCATCACTGGCCATCAGAGAAATGCAAATCAAAACCACAATGAGATACCATCTCACACCAGTTAGAATGGCAATCATTAATCTGATATTTTTAAAAGAGGGGGATAACCTTAGATAGGAAGTCCATTTGTACACATATTATCAAAATCATTTAAAAAACAAATATTCACATTGATATAATTTTTAACAAGTTCACATAGAGATTTTTCACATAAAATATCACTTTGGATTTTTTCACTTAAAGAATGAAATGAACATAAAGTCTCCTCTTGTGGCCTTTTTTAGCAAACTACCTGCATGACAGACAAGTTCACAAAAGTTTTTCTTTAGCTACTTCAGACTTTGTCCTGCTAACTTAGCCAGCACAATAATAGCACACATTTGGTGAAGTTCTCCTAAAGGAGCTTGGTTAAACACTACAAGGTGTTAAGTACAGAGTGCTAGGAAATTTGTCGAGATCTTTATTATAGCCTGTGTTTTTAGAACAGAGCACTTACTCTGGTAACTATGGCTGAGCGTGTTGTAAACCAAGAGCTGTAGCCTTGAAAGATTGAACGTGGCACAAACTTTATCATACTGGAGTCTATGATGAGATCCATACTAGCAAGGGCATCTGAATGCCTCCTGTATATATTTTTTCTACTCTCCTGCCCTGCCACAGCCTTCAGTAACTGTTACTGCACATGAGGTGAAGATTTCATGTGTCTCATTTAGATGTCTCTTCTCTCTCCCATCCCATCTCAAACCTAAGTATCTTGTACTTGATGAAGGTCCATAGGAAAGAGTTGATGAATAGTTGTAGATTCTTCTGTGGCTACAACTTCTAATCCATCACAGAAGACTATATGTAGAAATTTAATTTCTTCTAAGTTTGACTGGTTTCTTCTTTACCTATATGTGGGAGATTCCTCCACATTCTGCTCTTGTGCTAGGGGGGAAAACGGCCATGGATCTCTTCTCTCCTAGGAAGGTGTAATGTAGGAACCAACCAACATTTTTTCCCAGTACTATACTCTCAGTAATCTTAATACCTCATTTTTGACACCAGATACATGGGAGTTACTTCCACAATAACCAATTCTCTGACAGAAGATGGATGTCCTATCATTCAACTTCATTCTCCTGGAGATAGCACAGACTCCACAGGTGAAGGGCTCAGTCCCACAAGACTTCTCCCTGTCTCAGATGCCAATTGCAAGTAGTAAGTTCCCGGTTACCCACAACTTCTGTCTGACTTGGCTACAAATCAAAGATTCCCACAATCCTCTCTGTGGGTTTGATCACTTGCTAGAGTGGCTCACGGAACCCAGGAAAACAGTTTACTTATTGTTGGTGACTTATTGTTACAAAGGTTATATGAAAGAATACAAATAAATAGCTGGAAAAAGAGGTATACAGGGGTAAGTCTGTGAGAAGAGGTGCAGAAGTTTTATGCCCTCTTTGGCTTTGCCATCCTTACCTCCATATGCTCAACAACTCAGAAGCTCTTTAAACTTTGTCCCTTTAGGTTTATACAGAGGTTTTATTACATAGGCATCATTGATTAAAGCAATGGCCACTGGTGATTGAGTCAATCTTCAACGTCTCCACCCTGATGAGGTAGGACAGGAAAAGCTGAAAGTTCCAGCCCTCTAATCTCAGGATTGGATCCTCTGGCAAGCTGCTCCCATCCTAGGATATGCAGGGACCTCTGTGCCCCCCAGCTATACTAGCCATCTCACTAGGCTTCAGAAAGACACATCATTTTAGAGATCTCAAGGGTTTTAGGAGCTGTGTTCCAGGAAACTGGATGAAGACCAAATTTATATTTCACAATATCACAATGAAGGACTCACCACTTTTCAGGAATCAGTTCATTTGGGTTTCTTTAAGTCTTTAGATCTCTGAATTGATTTTTTTGTTTTGTTTTGTTTTTTAAATTATAGTTATTTGGCTGACATGCTTATTCTTATTGTTAGGGTGTGTATTAGTCCATTTTCATGCTGCTGATAAAGGCATACCCAGGACTGGGAAGAAAAAGAGGTTTCACTGGACTTACAGTTCCACATGGCTGGAGAAGTCTCAGAATCATGGTAAAAAGTGAAAGGTAATTCTTACATGGAGATGGCAAGAGAAAATGAGGAAGAAGAAAAAGTGGAAACTCCTGATAAACATATCAGATCTCATGAGACTTATTCAATATCATGAGAATAGCATGGGAAAGACCAGTTTCCATAATTCAATTACCTCCCCTTAGTTCCCTCCCAAAACACATGAGAATTCTGGGAGATACAATTCAAGTTGAGATTTGGGTGAGGACAGAGCTAAACCATATCATTCTGCCCCTGGGCCCTCTAAATCTCATGTCCTCACATTTCAAAATCAATCATGTCTTCCCAACAGTCCCCCAAAGTCTTAACTCATTTCAACATTAATCCAAAAGTCCACAGTCCAAAGTCTTACCTGAGAGACAAGGCAAGTCCCTTCTGCCTATGAGCCAGTAAAATCAAAATCAAGTGAGTTACTTCCTAGATACAATGGGGGTACAAGTATTGGGTAAATACAGCTATTCCAAATAGGATAAATTGGCCAAAACAAAGGGCACCAAGTCCCTAGGCTGCACACAGCATGGGGACCCTGGGCCCAGCCCACAAAACCACTTTTTCCTCCTGGGCCTCCAGGCCTGTGATGGGAGGGGCTGCTGTGAAGGTCTCTGACATAGCCTGGAGACATTTTCCCCACGGTCTTGGGGATTAACATTAGGCTGTTTGTTTACGCACATTTCTGCAGCCAGCTGGAATTTCTCCCTAGAAAATGGGTTTTTCTTTTCTGTCGCATGGTCAAGCTGCAAGGTTTTCAAACTTTTATGCTCTGCTTTCCTTATAAAACTGAATGCCTTCAACAGCACCCAAATCACATCTTGAATGCTTTGCTGCTTAGCAATTTCTTCCACCAGATATCCTAAGTCATCTCTCTCAAGTTCAAAGTTCCACAAATCTCTAGGGCAGGGGCAAAATGCCACCAGTCTCTTTGCTAACATATAATGAGTCACCTTTGCTCCAGTTCCCAACAAGTTCCTCATCTCTGTCTAAGACCACTTCAGCCTGGACTTTATTTTTCATATTGCTATCAGCCTTTTAGGCAAAGTCATTCAACAAGTCTTTAGGAAGTTTCAAACTTTCTCACATTTTCCTATCTTCTTCTGAGCCCTCCAAACTGTTCCATCCTCTACCCGTTACCCAGTTCCAAAGTCACTCCCACATTTTTGGGTATCTTTTCAGTAACACCCCAGTCTACTGGTACCAATTTACTGTATTAGTCCATTTTCACTCTGCTGATAAAGACATACCTGAGAATGGGAAGAAAAAGAGGTTTAATTGGACTTACAGTTCCACATGGCTGGGGAGGCCTCAGAATCATGGCAGGAGGTGAAATGCACTTCTTACATGGTAACAGCAAGAGAAAATGGGAAGAAGCAAAAGTAGAAGCCCCTGATAAACCCGTCAGCTCTCTTGAGACTTATTCACTATCATGAGAATAGCATTGGAAAGACTGGCCCCCATGATTCAATTACTTTCCCTGGGCCCCTCCCACAACACATGGGAATTCTGAGAGATACAATTCAAGTTGAGATTTGTGTGGGGACACAGCCAAACCATATGAGGATGGGAGCTCTCATCTCCAGTGACTTCCTAAATGGAAGTAGAAACTCTGCCATAGATATATGGACAAACATAAGCTTATAAACATTCCAAATAAATACTCTTTTTCTGTAAATATTCTTAGGATGAGAAAAACCAAAACATTTCCAGGTACATGAAATATCAAAGGATAATAGACGAGAATTAACAACCTTTAACTTTTCAGCTGTCACATCTACTCTCTGATATTAAAAAGTTCTAATTACCACCAAATGAGACAATACATTGATTAAATTTTATTTCTAATAGAAAAGCTAAAAATATTTATTTAAAAATATGGAGCAATATTAATTCTTTAGAACCCAATATGATGTAAATATCAGGTATAATTTTTATTCAATTTATGAAGCCAGAAATGTTCTATATTCTGCTATACATAAAACAGTAACTTAAATTTTGTTTTGGTTACAAAAGAATCAGTAATACCTTTTAATGGCATAGAATTTCCCTAGAGTAGTTTGTTTTATTCTAACAGAGTCTAGATTATTGTGAGTTTTTGAGCTCTTGCTTTTTTCTTTCAATCATTTTGATATACATAATAAAAATAACAAAACTGTTAGTTTATAATAAGTAAAAATGTTTAAGAAACCCTGAAATTCATTGCCTAATTTTTGCATACAATGTTCCAATTATTCTAACAGAAATCGAATGGAAACATGTATAATATTACATAATGAATGTGTAATATAAATATGTGTGTAATGTCTAATATAATGATAATAATAATATACATGGAGGGAGAATCATAGAAATAGAAGAGAGCTTATAAAACACCTGATGCAAAAATACTAATTTACAGAAGGAATTGAGGCCCAAAAAGGAAAAGAGATGTGTCTAAACTCAAATAGCGGATTGGTAACAAAGCTAGAACTGGAAATCAAGTATTGTAGGTTCTAATACAAATTCTCTTTTCCTCTGCAATAAACTGCCTCTCATGGTGTAATTCACATCTTCTTTAACTATTAGCAGAAGGTAGTTTGAGACTTCATAGCTTTAAGCAGGAGAGGCCTAAAAACTCAGTGACCATCCATGGCTGCTTTCCTCTGAGAAACCTTCCCACCCACAACAATGACTCTGCTTCAAGCAGCCATCACACTGAGGATACTGACTTGTATGTGAATGGACATCTGACCCAAGCTTGCACAAGTGCTAAGTTACCTGTGTTGGTAGAGCCCTGAGATGAAACAGATAGCACACTTGAATAAGATAATTGAGGAGAGTTCACGGAAAGGACTATTGATGTATGAGTGGACAAACTATGTGCCTCATTATTTTGCTCATAAAGACAGGGCTGTGAGTGCCCTTGGGAATGAAGGGGCAAGGCAAGGGAGCAGTTACCAGAACTCAGAATATATGTATATAATGTATATATGTATAAAATGTATATATAATGGAATATACAATGTGTATACACACACAATTATATATGTATACAACGTATATATAAACACAATGGAATATTATTCAGTCATAAAAAGTACAGAAATCCTGTCATTTGCAGCAATGTGGATGGAACTGGAAGTTATTATATTAAGTGAAATAAGCCAGGCATAGAAAGACAAATATCCCATGTTCTTACTCATATGTGAGAGCTAAACAAAAAGTAAATCTCATGGAGGCAGAAAGTTCTTATTGGCTTTGATGACTGGTTGCTGGTCCTACTGGGTCTTTAGGTGACATATTCTGTCCATTAGCTTCAGCTTGGGTGGTTACCAGAGGCAGAGAAGGGTAAGCAGGAGGGGGTGTGAAGAGAGTTTGATTAATGAGTACAACAATATAGTTAGATAGAAGGATAAGGTCTGGTGTTTGATAGTACATAAGGAAACTATAATTGACAACAATTTATCATATATTTCAAAATAGCTAGAAGAGAAGAATTCAAATGTTCACAACATAAAGAAAAAATAAACGTTTAGAATGTAATTATTATACATTACATGCATGTATCAAAATATGGCATATGCCTCCCCAAATACGTACAATTACTATGTATCAATTTTAAAAAAGAAAAATGTAAAAGAAAAGTCCAGGATAAACTGAATTTAAAAGTTTTCAGATTGACAGAATTGTGAATTAAATCTTATATTCAGAGAATTGGTAATTGCCCTTAGGCCTTCTCTGCACATTTCTTCAGTCCAACAGGCCTCTCTTCCTCATGAAGATACTTGAGTTAGATAAAGAAGCAAGGATGACAGTTGCTTCTGAACAGTGCCAGTGAAGGACGAAGGAAGTTCCACATCAGGGTTGGGAGCCCTGACTGTGCCAAGAGAAAGAACACAAGTTGTACCAATTGTGAAGGCTCCAGGTGAAGCTGATGCAAAGACAGAATATGCCACCTAAAGACCCAGTAGGACCAGCCCCCTGTCATTAGAGCCAATGAAAAATGGGGGATCACACCAGAATGTTTCATCAGCTGCCTCCTGAAACCTAACACTGCCACAGAGTGGAGTAGGAGGCAAAGCAAGACTCTTCTGAGGAAAACAGCCCCAAGGCAGTTTAACCTCTGAACTGATGCCCTCTAACGACTGTTTCTAACCTGAAGTGACTAAGTCATGCTGAAATGCAAGATTAAGAGCTGTCTACTCTTAAATGAATAAGATAAATTCAGAGCTAAGTTGAATTCAGTTATGGAAAAATAAAGTTACATTTCTGACTAGCTAGCTCTAAGTGTGAAATTATAGATCTATGAAATTTATAAACTTTGTTATACAACTGTTGTTATCCTTTTTACCATGATCATAACTACTTTAAATACAACTTTTATTTTTAAGTAAATCTGTATTCTCTTTGAAAAATAAAAATAAAAATAAAAATATTCACTGTGTTTCGTCATTTAGGGCTAATGATGACCTCAGAAAGATGCAATGTGGGAACAGGTGTTTGTGCTTATGAAAGCCAGAAGGGAGTGAAGAATGAATGTGTGGAAAATAAATTACTGGAGTTGGTGGAGACAACTTTCTTGAAAAATTTGTGCTTAATTAGAGTTTTGGTTATAGCTGTTTTAGTTAATACACTAGCAGCTTGATATCATGAAGATGTCAATTCTACCTAAAATAATACTTGTTTTTAAATTTTTGTAAATCTTTTAAATAAGGTTTGATTTATGTACAATAAAATTCATAAATATTAAGTGCACAGTTAGATGCATTTTTAGATATGTTTAAACTATGTAACCACCACCCAGATCAAGATATAAAATATTTTCATCATTCCAGAGTTACCCTCATGTTCCTTCCTAGTCATTAGCCTTCCACAGAAATAACTACTATTTTGATTTCTGTCACCATAGATGAGTTTTCTGTTCTGCTTTGAACTTTGTATAAATGGAATTATATAGTATATACTCTTTTGTGTCTGATTTTTTTTCTGATTATAATGTTCTTATTATTCATATATGCTGTTGTATGTATTAATAGTTCTATTTTTCCCTGTTTTTCTTTCTTTTGCTTTGAAGCATCCCATTGTATGAATATGTTTTGATCCATTCTCCTCTTGGTGGACATTTGGGCCATTTCCATTATTTGACTATTATAAATAAAAGCTGCTATGAATATATTTGTACATATCTTTCGGTGGAAAAGCCACAAATTTCTCTTGGTTATATAATTAAGAGTGGATTTGTTGGGTTATTAGATCATTTGACTCTATAAAATGCTGCCAAATTGTTTTCCCAAGTCGTTGAACCAAATTACTTTCTCTTCAGCAATATAAGAAAATTCCAGTTTCTTCATAGCCTCACCTACACTATATATTACCAGTTTTTAAAAATTGCGGCTGTCTCAGTAGGTGTGATGTGGTATATCAGTGCGGTTCTACTTTGAATTTCTGTAATGACTAATCATTTTGGGCCATTTTACATGCTTATTGGCTGTGCCTTTTGTGAAGTGCCTGTACAAGTCTTTGCCAATTTTTAAAATTGGCCCTTTTTTTCTTATTAGTTTTAAAAGTTTCTTCAATAGTCTGTATACAAGATCTTTGTACTATAAATCACTTCTTGTCTGTGGATTTCTCACTCACATATTTAATAATTTTTCTGAGGTCACAGAAATGGTCTTCAATTAAAGAAATTTTTTAAAAAAATGCAAATTGTTCCATATTAATAGAATGCAAGTGGGTGTCTGGGCTGGTTGCTGCTTACGGCCACCTCATACAGAGTTCCCAGCATGACATGAAACTAACTCACAAAGCTATCATTATACTGTCAGAGAAACCATGCTCTATACCATTTGCATTTCAAAGCAGGAATAAAAAGTTTCCTTGTGCATCCTGACCAAAAAAACTTTGATTATGATTAATGTATTATGTCAAAATGTAGGCTAAACTTTTGTAAAGTTGCCTGGAATGTCATTTGTTAGGTTATAAACACAAGATCTAAATGAAGGGTTTTATGTGTTGTGTACAAATCTTAATTATTTTGAAATGGACAAACTTGTCATTACATTTGTAACCTTGTACAGAGGATTTTTCACTATGTGCCTAACTTGGTGTTCATTCAGCTGAAATTGAAAAAAAAAAGGTGCATGAAGAGTTAAAATCAAATTAAAGTATATGTAGAGATGACTATTTTATATTACATGACCCAATCCTGTATTTATTTCTACCCCCTTTTTGAAAGTATTTATAAAACTAGTTGAGTACAGCTGTATTTTTTTGTTGAACTATTTAGTAGAATTGTGCCTTTTTGTTTGTATGTGAATAAATGCTGTACATTTTGCAATAAAAAAAGAAATTTTTTATTTTAATAAAGTCTAATAGAATGTTTTTGTTTTCACTTTTGTGCTTAATATGTCTTGTGTCTTGTTTAAGAATCATGTTTTACTCCATGGTCATGAAAATAATTTTCTATCTTTTACTAGAGCTTAATTTATCTTTAGTTTTCACTAGGTCTATGTTCTACTTTTGTGGATGGTTTGATATGAGTCAAAGGTTCTGTTTTTTTTCCCATGTGAGTTTCCAATTGCACTAGTACTATTTATTGTAAAAAAGACCATCTTTTCTCCTCACTGAGTTAAAGTGGTATTGTCGCATAAACCAAATGACCATATTTGTGTGTATGTGTCTATTTCTAGCCTCTCTGTTTTCTATTGTTCTATTTGTATATCTTTATTTCAAGACCAAAGTGTCTTAATTACTGTGGTACGACTAATATGGGCAGGAGGCAGAGAAATACTGGGTAGAAAAGGGTGATCTCCAGTTAGGGCTACGCTCTCAAGCCTGGACCTGCAGCCCAAAGTGAGAACGTGCATTCCTGTCCTCTTGCCAAAATGTTGCCTTTCCCAAAACCACTCTGTCCTGCCCCACCCTCCATCCTGTACCCATTAAATCTCCAGGCCCCAACAATGGACTGGCAGAGCGGTAGAGAAGGAGACAAGAGAAGCAGCAGCTAGACATTGGGGAGAAGCTGCTTGACTTCAGAGGGATGGCTTGATGGTGGGACCTCAGAGAAGAGTTCAGCCAGGGATGGCCAAATTCCAGGGGAAGACCACCTTCCCACACCATCCCCATTCCAGCTCCTCATCCTACTGAGAACTACTTCCACTGCTCAATAAAATCCTCTACATTTACCACCCTTCAATTTGTTCGTGTGACCTGATTCTTCCTAGATGCCGGACAAGGACCTGGATGTGGTGCAAGAAGCTGTCACACTGACCCTCCACTGAGCTGTTTAACACTTAGGCCATCCTCGGATGGCAAAGCTAAAAGAGCACACTGTAACACATGCCCTCTGGGGTGTCAGGGGTCACAGGCAACCCCTAGACACTGCCGTGGGCCTGAACAGAGTTTTGCTCCTGCTGGTTGCCCAGAAACGCTCGTCCTGGCCTCTGCACCCGCTCACTTACGTGCTCCCCATCTCACAAGGGATCGAGAGCTGCAAGCTCAATAAACAAGCCAACCCCTTTGTGAATCCCATGAAGGGGTTAAGGGAAGTATCCCATTTCATTACAACTTTACAGTAAGTCAGAATCTGGTAAAGGAAAATCTCCAGATTTGTTTTGCTTTACAACTGCCTTGTCCATCTATGTTCTTTATATTCTCCTATATATTTTAGAACCATGCCTGCCAATTTTCACCTAAAAAAACCTAATGATTTTAATTAGGCTTACATTGAGCCCACAGATCAATCTGGGGAGGATAGACAACTTAGCCATATTGCATCTTCCAATCCATGAATATATAATATCTCTCCAATTATAACTCTTCAGTTAGGTCTTTGATTTCTTCTTTGTTATTTTAATAATGTAAGGATTTTACAAGCATTTTTATAGGTTTATTCCTAGGTATTTGATGTTTTTTATGCTAGCATAAGTGTTATTTTTAAAATTTTATTTTCTAATTGTTGTTGCTATTATATAGAAATACAATTGATTTTTTAAATTTTGACCTTTGAGTGGAAAAAACAAACTGTTTTTTTCTCTGCTCTCATACCACAACAATCAACACAGAAGACTTCTGTTACCAAATGTGTGGGGGTTTCTCCCTACCAAGCAAGCAATCAGTTCTGCTGTGGACATCATTTGGTGTCCTCCAATCCAGTTTGATTCTGACATTATCTACCTAGAAATAGTGTTAGATCCCACAGGGTAAGGGCTCCATCCCACAATACTGCTACCACTGTCAATGCCAATCACAGCCTTCAGATTGTTTACCCATGCTTCTGACTAACTGGCTGTAAATTGGGGTTCTCACACTTCCCCTCCTTGGGTTTAATCCCCTTCTTGGGATTAATTTTCTAGAGTAGCCCACAGAACTGAGGGAAACACATTTATCAGTTTATTATAAAAGATATTAAAAGATACGAATGAAGAGATGCACAAGATGAGGTGTAGAAGAAGGGTGCAGAGTTTCCATGCCTCCATCAGGTACACCACCCTTTAGGAGCATCAGTGTGTTCAGCTACCCATCTTCATGGGCCTATGATGAAGACTTCATTGCATGGGCATAATTGAAGCAGGGACAATAGTATAGAAATATTATTGGACAAAAAGGTTATTGTTACAGGTAGTTAGGCATAAGCATGGCAAGAGAGGGCTCTCTCCCTACCGACTTGAATGTCAGGTGATGGTTTGGCAATTATCACATTGCCTCTCTAAAAATAATTCAGCAGCCATCAAGCTCCTGATGGTCCACACCTGTTATCATTAAACGTGTTAAATGAATGCAGACCCCAAGGAGGAAAAGCTTCCTGGGCATGAGTGTTAAGAGACAAAAGGGTGAAATAAATGTGATCTTCCAGGTATACTCCACTGGAAAAAGGAAGAAAGCCTCAGATGGTCATGCATATAACTCCCTAAATACACTGTGTGTGCTCACTTCCCAGGTTAAAGAGGGCTCTGCACCTGGGGAAAGCCCACCCTAAGGGAAGAATTATGGAAAAGAGGCAAACTTATAAAAGTCCTAGGATCATGGTTAAATGGGGCACTTGACCTCTCTTTAAACTTCATGTGCCCACTTGGGTCTCTTCCAAGTGCACCTTCCTTTCTTTCCTGTTTTAAAGTCTTTTTTAAAAATTTTTATTTATCTATTTTTTGAGACAGAGTCTTGCTCTGTTGCCCAGGCTGGAGTGTGGTGTCACGATCTCCGCTCACCGCAAACTCTGCTTCCCGAGTTCAAGCAATTCTCCTGCCTCAGCCTCCCAAGTAGCTGGGATTATAGGCACCCACCACCACGCCCAGCTAATTTTTGTATTTTTAGTAGAAACGGAGTTCCACCATGTTGGCCAGGCTGGTCACAAACTCCTGACCTTGTGATCTGGCCGCCTCGGCCTCCCAAAGTGCTGGGATTACAGGTGTGAGCCACTGTGCCTGGCCTAAAGTATTTTTTAATAAACTTCCACTCCTGCTCTGAAACTTGCCTCAGTCTCTTTTTCTGCTTTATGCCCCTCAGTCGAATTCTTTCTTTTGAGGAGGCAAGGACTGAAGTTTCTCTGGACCCGTATATATTCACCACCAGTAACTCAGGGTAACTCGGGTCTCTTCCACTGGTAACACTATGATCTAATACTGACAGAGTAAGTGTGGAAATCTGGGAGCAAGACCTGTCCAGATTTTTCTTGGCCTATCTGTGTGGCTTTCCTTCCTCCTGGAGGTGGGACAGGACTGCTTCTGAAATGGAGTTCTTATGACCTACGATCAGACAAAAGAATTTCTTTACCACCAGTTCTAAGACAGAAATGTGGGAGAAGATTAGAGTATATTTTTAACTTCTATGGCCTGCCTTGGGGAAAAAAGTAGCAGGTGCAAGAAGGGCAGAAGCAGGTCAGAGAGAGAGATTCTGATTTTTGAGGCCTGCTCCTGAGGCCTAAAGCATTCCAATATTATAACAATTATAACAAAAGACTGTCTTTCACCTTTATTACTCTGAAGCTTTTCTGAAGCCACTTTAGGAAACAAAGACAAAAGGCCAAATGTTTTAACAAAAGATATGCTTGTTGTTTCAGTCACTTAGGATATAACAAGTGTTATCATAGTTAGAAGCCAGAAACTGTGGACAAAAAATCAATTTATATATGTATATATATCATAATATCACAACCTTATATTTCTAAATTCACTTATGATTTATAGCAGTTTATAAACTCTATTGGATTCCCCATGAAACAATCACATTATCTGAGAATAAAAATATTTTCTTTTTCCTTTTTAATCTGTAAGCCTATTGTTTCTTTCTCTTTCATTATTTCCTTGGCTTGTACCTCCTGTTGAGTAGAAGTAGTGATAGTGAACATCCTTGTCTTGTTATCAGTCTCATCAGTTTCAAGGTGAAAGCATTCAATATTTTAACATTAAGTAAGTGTGGAGGTGACTGTCCTTCTGAGACCCTCTTTTAAAGGCCAGGACCTTCAGTGAAAATAAAAATGAAAATTCTTTTCACCAGTACGAAGAACAGTGATAAAGGCATTTTTATTGTGGCCACAGTTCTGGGTAGGATGTTTAGAATTTATCGTAATCACATGCCTGTATATATAAGTTGTGATTTGAATTCACACTACCTACATGGTGTAGAAATTCCCCAAATAGAAATTAACTTAAAAGTTGGTTTTGGGGACATTTAGCATAATCAAATACAAAGCCTCTCTGGAAAGAAGTATTCCTGGCCCACAGGGCATAAGATTTTCATAGATAAAAGCTCACTGAGGATGAACTCACAATTTAGAACTACAAACCACAGGAGAAAAATATCCAATATTATCAAGAGTTATTAGACAGAATGAAATAGGATCTTTAGATGTTCAAGAACTATATATTACTTGATGGACACCAAAAAATAAGCATGTTAAAAATAATATAAATCTGACTAAATCAGCTCATTATGTGTCTCAGGGATAGATAAAGAAATAAAAACACAAAATTTTTCATCTTGAAAAAGCAATGAGTTAATAAATACTTTTTTCATTTCTGGAATGAATAGATAAAATCTGGTTTATATATGTTTTTGCAAAACTTAGAAGTTGGTCCTAATAAAATTAAAACAGAATAATGTATATATTCCAAATTACTATTGAAAAGAAGAGCAAATAATAAATAAGAAAATAATGGCTTATTATGTGCTAGTTGCTGTTCTAAGTACTTTATATGAACTAACTCACTTAGTACTCACAAAATCTGTACTATCTGCATTTGACTCATGAGAAAACTGAGGCACATGATATGTAAATAACTTGTCCAAGATCACATAAGATTGAAGCCCAGAAAATCTGAATGTATAACCTGCTCTTGTAAGGAAATGCTGATGCTGCTTCCTAAGAAACTGTTAAGGGGAGAGAGGAGTATCAAATAAAAATAAAAGACAAGAAGCATAAAATCAGAAAATCTATCAAGTATATTGACTATGATTCAGAAACCAGAATGTATTAGTTTTCTATTTCTAACAGATTGCCTCAAACCTAGTAGCTTAAAACATCACATATTTATTATCTTATAGTTCTGTTGGTCAGAAATCTGCCACAGATCTCACTGGGCTAAAATCAAGGTGTTAGGAGGGCTGAATTCCCTTTTTGGGACTCCCAGAGAGAATCTGTTTCCTGCTCCTTCGGGCTGTTGGCAGAATTCAGTCTCTTGCTGCTGTAGATTTTAGGCTGAGGCCCCCGTTTCCTTGCAGGAGGTCAACTGAGGGCCATTCTGAACTGCTAGAGGCTCCCTAATTTCTTGATTAATGGTCTACCTCCTCAATTTCCAAGCCACAGTTGAGTCCATTTCAATCTTCAAATTGTTTTTGCCTCTTCTTAGCTTTCATCTTTTTCCTTTTAACCAGATTTCACTGCTATGTATCTAGGAATTAGGGGCTGATTAAATTATGCTACATCCACATGAGGAGATACTAAGTAGCCATTGAGAAATTTTGGCCCAAATTTAGTTTTTGCCCAGTTTTTACAAGCAGTTTTTGTATTTAAGTTCTAAACTACAATATTGACCTAATTTTTAAAATTCTGAGATGACGTTTTGAAAAATATGTTCCTAAATATTGAACATAATTTTAAATAAATAAGCTCACATTAAATATAACAAGTATGGAAGGATAATTATATATATATATACATAAATGCTAAAAAATAATAATTAGTTCACTTGGCAATTATTTCAATTTTTATAGAATGGAAATTTCTTTCTTTATATAATAAGATTATTTAAAATTATAATTTTAGAATGATGGTGACAGGAAATGCTCATAATATACCATCAAAACTCAAATCAGAAAAGAAAAATGGGTCATTTTATTTTGTTACACTGGGTGGCCTTTTTGGCATGGATGGTCTTGATTATGACTGGCTTTTATTTTCTGATTTATACTGTTTTGTAAAAGAAAATTATTAAATAATCAAACTTGTTAAAACAATATCTACATAAAATGGAGCATGGGTTTGAAAGCATTTTTACTTACATTATTTTCATTTAAACCTCACAACTCCAGCTCTTCCTAGCATCCTATGAAGGCTCACCACAAAATCATGTGCATGTCTCCTTGAGGACTGCTGTCATTCAGGAAGGGAGTTGAAATTGCATAACCTTGGACACCATATTCTTTTAGTAGCCCATTTTTAAAAGAACAAGTGCATGGATCTATCTTAATCCGTTTAGGCTGCTGTAACAAAATACCACAAACTTGGTATCTTACACACAATAGAAATTGATTTTTCCAGTCTGGAGGCTGTAAGTTTAAGATCTGGAAGATTTTGTGCCTGATTAGGCCTACTTTTGGATCACAGAACAATAGCTTCCTGCTGTATCCTCACATAGTAGAAGGGGCAGGGCAGCTCTCTGGGGCCTCTTTTATAAGGACAGTAAGCTAATTCATTATAGCTCCTCTTCATGACTGAATTACATCCCTATGTCCCCACTTCCTAAATTCATCACATTGGTGATTAGGATTCAACATATAAATTGTCAGGGGACACAAACATTCAGACCAGAGCAGCATCTTAAAATTTTTACTATGTTCTATTTAAATGGCTTTACAACTGTTATATTCAAATCCACACAAAGCATTAAAAAGCATCCACTAGCATGGAAGTATTTCAACAACATAATGTTGCATGTAAAAAGCAGATGGCAAAGGAACATACATAATACAAAGCTGCCTATGTAAAATTATCTTTCTATGGATCTAGAAAGGCATATGGTGGTAAGCATAGTGAGAGGTCTGGAAGAATGCTCACCAAAATGTTGATAGTGATTATTTCTGGGTGGTAGCATTTCCAGAGATTTTTGCTTTCATTTTTATTGCCTTTAAAAAAATTTTATTTAAACGTTTATAAACAGAAAAATTAAAGACTAAAAAAGGCCTAACTCAAATTTTCTTTTTAACTATTTTATTTTTTTAAAAGGAGTGACTGGTATAAAACACCAGAAGAGCTCTTAATGTTTAATGAGGAGATTTAAGCAATTGGTGGAAATTGGAAGCAGCAGCTCGATAGCTTCAAAGGCCTTCTCAAACCTCCACAGCTTAGGCTTCTATTAATATCTCTGCTTGGCTTTGGGAGACAGAAGGTGAAGAAACCATAAACATTTAGAGTTGATAGGGGTATAGAGAAGAAAACCGGATTAATAGGAGATACTATAACCCTGAGAATCCAGATATGGTGGTATCTCAGCTCCAAGTTGACACAGGAACACAGTTCTCCACAACCAAGCTATGGACAAATCTTAAGACTTCAGAGACCTGAGCAAGCAGAAGGTATCTTAGCAGTGACTGTGTCCAACCCTTTCCCATGGTACATGGTCTCCTTAGCAGTGGATCTGGTAAGTGACCATTCAGCCTTTGTTTGAATGCCGGTAGGGATAAAAAAATTCACCATCCCACAAGTATATCCATTTGATCTTCAGGTGGCACAGATTGTTTACATGTTGATTCCTTATGTAATCTGATTTCTGCTCCCTGTGCCTTCAGCCCTCTGACCCTAGATCTGGAAGAAGGCCACATGTCTCTTTTATAAGAGAGTTTTAGATATTTCAAACATACCTCAGGATCCATTTTTCTACCTCCTTTCTGGAACAGAGCCTCATTCTCCAGCTTAAATATCCACCACCATGGTCATAAGTCTCATGCACATAATTCAGTTTATCTTTACTGTCTGTTCAGCACAGAATAGAGTGACAGTTACCTCCCCCACCCCTTTTCTGGAGCTTTGGATTCTAATTCAAACAAAAATCACATTAGTTTGGGGAGACGGGAAGCCTTTTCACATGACTGATTATTTACACTGACTTTTTCAACTAAAAAAAAAACCCTATAGGCCAGGTGTGGTGGCTCATGCTTGTAATCCCAGCACTGTGGGAGGCCCAGGCAGGTGGATCATGAGGTCAGGAGATCGAGACCATCCTGACTGACACAGTGAAACCCCATCTCTACTAAAAATACAAAAAAACAAAAACATTAGCCGGGTGTGGTGGCGGGTGCCTGTAGTCCCAGCTACTCAGGAGGCTGAGGCAGGAGAATGGCATGAACCTGGGAGGCGGAGCCTGCAGTGAGCCAAAATCATGCCACTGTACTCCAGCCTGGGAGACAGAGTGAGACTCCGTCTAAAAAAAAAAAAACTTTATCGATAAGTGATATTATTCAGTCAACTCTCTCCTACAATTATACAGACAGTTGTTGTTCTTAACTCAGATGCTGGCCTTTCACTTAAATCTATTGAATATTTCATATTAGAATAAGAACATCATTCTTTTGAATACTGAATCTGTCATCTGATGTTTTCTATAGTCCCCCGTTAGAAGACATCTTCAAATTTGTTACTTATGTCCTGTCTTCATCCAAATCATTGATGAAATGTTAAATGAAGCAAAGCCATGAATATATTTCTAAACCATGAATAAATTATTTGACATTTTTTTCCCATCCGTCAGCCCATTGGGGATCTACTTGGGCTTATTGCTAATATTGTCCTGAAAGTCTGCATTTCTAACAAGCCCATGGGTCAGTGGTGCTGGTTTGCAGACCACACTTTGAGAAGTAAGAATCATCAGTTGGGTAGTAATGAAATTCACATGTACCTTAAAGCGCCCTATGTCTGCAGCCCTCTGGTGCTATATCTGGAAGAAAGCCACATCACTCTTTTGATAGGAGAGAAGCACAGATCCAGAGCATTGATTCTCAACCTTGCTTATACATTTAAACCACCTAATAAATGCTTAAAAACAACACCCAGAGATCCCTGTTTTTAAAAAGCTGACCAGGTGATTCTGATGCACAGTGAAGATTAAGAACTACCGCTATAAACCTAAATGCATAGCATGATAGCAAATATTGCACTTATAAATAATTCACATTGCCTTTGTTTCTAATTTCACTTAGAAAGGGAAAAGAACTGCAAAACAAAAATCGTGACTATTGTGTAGAAAGGCTGGTGCCACAGCTGAAAAAATACAAATCAAGATTCTGACGGGAAGTACACAGGGATTTGAACTAAATTGAGCCACCTGAACCCAAAATCAAATTGGAAATCACATCAGCATAATTTACCCAATATGATTTCCAAGGCTTCAGGTTAAGTTCTTCAATAATCAACTTAGGAAAGTTAGAGGTGACATACATCCCAACTAGAATTGCCTAAGTCTCAACAGACCCAGAGTCCATCAGTCAGAAAAATTTAGGCACACAACCTTTGGAGGCATAGGAGTTGACAAAGCAATCATCAATTTTTCTTATTGTTAGCTCCATTACTTCAGAGCAGGACAGGTCAGTCTACATTCAATTTAGGCTGGAAGACTTTGTAAACAATCAAAGGCTGAAAAGTGTCAGTGCTTACAGAGTCCTGATGTTAAAATACCATCAATGACTTCAATTATGTCTTTTCTTCCACCATCTGGACAGGACAGTAAATTGGATGGGGACGGCTGCTGGCTGCATTTCACAGAACAACATAAAATGCACTGAAGCCTGTGAAAGTGCAATTTCCTTTGTTATGACAACAAGATGGCACAAGGCACATGAAGAGGCAGTTGACCTTGCCATAGCTCTCTGGGTCTCCTTGGGCTGCTTCTTGTGCATGACTGTCTATGGTGAAAGCACGTGAGAAGCCCATAGAGGTCTCTGTTGGGCTTTATTTCTGTGTTACACATTACAATGGGCAGGGCTGACTCCTTATAAGTAGATGAGATCCAAACATCATGACACAGAAAAGACAGAGAAGGAATGAAAATCTAGAGACCTGGACTTACTTAGACCTAGATCTACTGCCTAGTTTGAGAATGTCAACACTTCTCAATCAGGTTCTGCTTTTGTAAAATGAAATAAGTAGAAGCCTTTTTGGGCCTAGCATGACATGAGTTCTAATATTAATAATAATGGTAACAATAATTAAGCTAACAATTATTAAATACTTACTATGTGCTAGCAACTACTTTTTTTTTGGTAGAGATGGGATATCATTATGTTGCCAGGCTGGTCTCAATACCCTGGTCTCAAGCAATCTTCCCACCTTGACCTCTCAAAGTGCTAGGATTATAAGTGTGAACTTCTGTGCCCAACCTATTCTAAATACTATATGGGTATTCACTTACTCAACCATTTTTTAGTAGATACAATTTTATGCCAATTTTATAAATGGGAAAACACGGTTCACAGAGGTTAAATGACTTACTCAAAGCCATACAACTCATAAGTAGAAGAGAGACAAGATTTTAACCCAATAACCCAATCTCAGAACCTGAGTCCTTAGCCACTGCATTCATTTTCTCTTGCTGATATTTGCATTTACCATTCTCTGAACATGGAATTGTGAAAAAAAATTTCCACTTATGATCATATAAATTTCTCTAACTATAATTAGATAGCATGAGCCAAATTGAGCAAGAAAAGAGGCAGAATTCAGCAAAGGAATCAGCTAAGTTCCTCAATAGAATTGTTTGTTTCCATAGCTCCCTCTCTGTTTAGCTTTCCACCTAGCTCTCTCATGGCAGCTGCTGTCTGATATCACTGATATTCTTCTTTCACCTTCTCTTCATTGCTTCCCTTTCACTCAGCAGGCTTCTCTTCACTCTTTTCTTTTCATTATAGATTTCATGCTCTGTCACATCAACTATTGTCTTACCAACTCCTTTGCCTGTTTTCTTTCCATTGACTCATCTAGAAAAAAACCCAACCCTCAATGAATCCACGTGCCTAGTTCTCTGAATCCATAGTAGGATGATGGAGAAAAATCACACAATTTCCTAGATGGGCTTCACTCAAAAATCACAAGCGCTGACTTGATCAGCGCCCTTTGTGCCACAGGCAAAATTTCTATCAATCCCTAATCAACCATTCCTCCATTCACTGAAGGAACTATCTCAGATCTTCTTTACTTTTCACAGCTCTAATTCTGCTTCTTTACCCTTGTCCACAGCAGACAGTCTCATTTCATTCTCAGAGAATATAGAATCCATTAGACTGTACCTTTCTCAACTCCTCGACTAAACCTACAAATTCATCTGCATCCACACCCACACTTTCCTCATTTGCTTCCATTCAGGAAAAAATGAGTCTCTTTCCCTATCTAACATTAATTCTGCACAGTGTGCTAGTGCCCTGAATTTTGTCTTCCTACTTTCTTGAGGACATGGATTTTTCAGGTAGCTACCTCCTTTCCCTTGTATCTTCCATATTTCACTCCCTAATGGCTCTTTTCTACTGGCATTTAAACATGCTCAAGTGTGCTCATCTCGAGAGGAAATGAGGAGATGCTCCATCTCTCTATCAAATATTGAATTCCTTAGTCTTAGTCATACCTCCACTCCTCTTCCTCCTCCTTTTCTTCACTTTTGTCTTCATCTTCATCTTATTCTTTTTTTTAGAGATGGGGTCTTGTTATGTTGCCCAGGCTGGAGTGCAGTGGCTATTCACAGGCCCAATCTTACTACTAATCAGCAAAGGAGTTTTGACCTGCTCTGTTTCTGACCTGCCCTGTTTCTGACCTGCCTAAGGAGGTTCACTCCTCCTTAGGCAACCTGGTGGTTCTCCGCTTTGAGGAGGTCACCATATTGATGCCAAACACCTGATTGGTATAGCATACAGAGCCCAGAACTCCTGGGCTCCAGCCATTCTCTCCCTTCACCCTCTCCAGTAGCTGGGACTACAGTTGCACCCACTGCACCCGGACAAACTTCTTGACAGAATTATCCTCCTTCGTTGTTCCCACATTCTTTTTCCTACCTATTCCTTTTCACTGCAAAATGTCTTCTGATTTATTTATTCTTTTCCTTTTCAAGTTTAAAACATGTATTTAAAATATAATTTACAAAAGCTTTATATGCTGACTCAGGAGCCCATGGTGCAGGGTGAGGTGGGGTGGGCAGCTGCCCACTATACCAGCAGAGTAAGACTGCAAGGGTGTATAGTGAGCCATCATCACTTCTGGCCTCCCTCCAATGCCCTCTGTTCAGACATCCAAGGGGTCCATGTGCACCTCTGGGTTAACATGACCAGAAAACAGGACCCCAGAGGTTTCTTGAGTCTCTGCTTACCAGAAAAGCTGAGTGTGTAGCCCTGCCAACCCGTCCCTGAGCAGTGTATCCTTAGATAGGCCAGAGCAGGGTATGGTGGATTCTGGAAGGGGCTTATGGTAGCAGATGTAGTTCTATTTCCCACATATAGGTGGAGATCACCCTGGTTGAATGGGCTGAGAAGGATTGGTCACCAGACATGGACCACCAGCTCCTTTGCTTATAGGCTGACATCAGAGCAGTGACTCATGGGAATCAGTTAGCTGGAAGGTCTGAGGCCTGGCTCGTGGGGTTAGAGAGGAGCTGGGGAAAAGGGACAGCAGCATGAAGGCAAATAAAGGGGTGGTAGCCTTAGCTTCTGCCCCCCATCCCCTTGGAGTTTTCTAAGCTGAAGTCTGCAACTTACTGAAAAAAAAAAAAGAAAAAAGAAAAAAAAAGAAAGAAAGAAATTATAAAAGAAAAGAAAAAAAAGCTACAGACTACTCCCCTCCAAGAAAACACACACAGACACACACACACACACAATCGAAACTATTTCATCATCTCCCCTCCCAACTCTTCCCAAAACAATAGTTTTATCTTTTTTTCTTTTAAAATTTTTGCCTGCAACCTCTCTATCTGGGAAGTCCAGGAATTACTGCTGGTGAGTGTTGACAGGCACATAGTGGGCAAAACCCCATCTTTGGCCAGAGGGAGGTGGGTGTACTAGTCCCTGCTGCATCATCAATCTGCAGACACCCAACAGCCAGCCTTCTCTTTTGCTCCCTCTAGAGTTGTGGGGGCAAGGCAAAAACAGGTGGTCCCAACTGCTGAGCCATCAGCACTGCTGGCCTTTCCACCTGGTCTACTTCAGCACACTTGTCCAGTTGAAATGACAGTCTTGTCTTGGGCCAGAAACTACTCTTACTTGAGGGATGGACATTGTACATTTAAGATGTGGACACTTGGTCAGGGCAGTGGAACCATAAAGATAGTAGCCAACTTTTTTCCTTGCCCAATCCTGGGGGTCATTCCCCTTCTTACTGACTGAAACTCTGTTCCAGCTCTGCTCATGAACAGTTCCCAACTTCACACAGTTATAAGGCTGTCCTATGGACTAGTCACTGACTCAACTGGTAGC
This sequence comes from Pongo abelii, assembly GCF_028885655.2. Classification (NCBI taxonomy): domain Eukaryota; kingdom Metazoa; phylum Chordata; class Mammalia; order Primates; family Hominidae; genus Pongo; species Pongo abelii. The sequence goes on along the minus strand of NC_071990.2, from coordinate 87,193,704 downwards.
TGGCCTTTCCTCCTAAGGGGAAGATGTTGTGGAACATAGTTTGCTCGTTTTGGCTGGCCTGCTGTTCCCAAAGGGCAAGGCTGAGAGCCAGGTGAACCAAAGGTAGAGTGAGCTGTGAAACCTGCCCACTTTGGATGCCCTAAATGCTGCCCTAATTGCAAAACCACACAAACCACTCCAGAATGTATTTGCTGATTAGGAGTGTGGAGGCCATCTGGCTGGCTAAGGGATAAGGCATAGTGCAAGGAAAGGAATCAGAAGGCCTGAGAGGAGCTGGGTTTTACACACAGAGCTGCTCTGGGCAGCTTTCCTTCTAACCTCTTCCACCTCAAGGAGCCAAAGCAAATCTCCAGGAGTCAGGGACAGAGGAGAAACAGCCTCAATTCCAGGCCTTCACTCTGGCAAAAGAGTGAAGGGTAGTCTAGGCCTCTGGAGAACCACTCTGTTATCAATCTGGAATGCAAAGCTTTAATTTTCTCAATTTTATTCAGAATGGTCTGCTCCCAAAGTACTGATTTCACAGAGGAAATGTGCCAGCTATAGTTACTGAGCTGGGGCCATCAATGGAGATGAAGCACCACAGATCCTTAAGAGTTCAAGCCTTGTTGGAGTTGGAAGATCTATTCACCCTCTGACCATACCAGGCAGATGGCTGAGAGTCCTGGAGCCAGACTCTTCTGGTCTTCCTTGTGCTGACAGTGAAATACTGAACAAGTCTCACATCTTTTGCTTCTAAGCCCAGGAGTGCCTTCCCACTCTCTGAGACTTCCTGCTCTTTTCTAGAATTAGTAAGCTTGGCTGGTAGAGAACCACCCTGAACAGTATAGGAGGGGGAAGTCTGCTCATTTTCTCTATCTCCCAAATTACCTCCCCAGGCTCTCTTACCCTATAGAACTCGCTTTGTCTCTAGGCAAGGCCAAGGTGCTCTGGAACTTAGATCGATTAGGGAGGTCTAGGCCTGGTGTGCTAATTTGTCTTGGGGCTACAGAGCCCTGCCCCTTTTCTGGGAGGCAGTAGGAATACCAAAGCTAAGCTCACTCAAATCCTGTTGGTTAATGTTTCTAGTGAATTTCCCAAAAACACTTTTAAGTCAACTACCAAACTACCCTTTCTCGATTAAAAATTCATTAAACTGCTAAAATTCCACCCATGCACTTTTTCTTACAAATCAAATATTTGTATGAACAAATATTTGAAAATAATAAAAAAAAAAAAAGAAAGGATGTTTTCAAATGGAACTTTTTAAGTGATTAAGACACCCACTTGGGGGTGAGTGGGCTGGAGTTCATATCTGTGTTTTGAAATCCCAAATTAATGAGCATGATAAACTGTTATTGGTGGCACTGGCTTTACCCCAAGTGGCCAAGTAGCACTGTTTGGCTCTCTACCATAAGTCTTTGATAGGTCCCTCCAACCCTTCCCTGATTCCCACCCTTTCCCTTTCCATTGACTTAGAACAGCCCTTGTATATGTGCCAATCCCAGGGGGAAGACGTAAAGGGAGGAGGGCACAGTACATGAGGTTCAAGGTCCCAATGGGCACAACAAGGAGGAACACAGCACAAGTAAGCTAGGTGTTCTCTGCTCTAATCCAGCTGTTTGCCAGGTCAGTGCAGCCTGTGGAGGATGACCTGGGAGGCAGTGAGGTCATAAGGCACCTTTACTTGCCTTAATTTAACTGCACTGTTTGAAGCCTTGTGACTCATCAGGACCAAAGGGTGTCTGATCACTTTATTGGGCTGGCTCCTGTCTTTGGGTTGGGTTATCCTGGTTGGCCTGTCAAGCATGACTTTCTCCTGCTTCTCCTCCAGCAAGACCCAGGATCCACCACTGGGCTGCTGTGTGCTCTGTCCCTGCTGTGCCAGGGACTTGACAGGGAGGGCTGGCCCTGCACTGTGCTTGGGACTTGACCAGAAGGGCTGGCCTCTGCTGTGCTGGGGGCTTGACTGGGAGGACCGGCTGCTGGTGGAGCAGAGGCTATTGACCCCACCACTCTGGCCGGCCTCTGGGGTATGTGGATCTGTGGAGTGGGCCCTGTGGGAAGACTGTTGTCCTGAATCACCGTAGGTACTTTGGGAGAAGATTTGGATTTCCCAGTTATCTGCTGCCTCCTCTCAACTCTCAGCAACTTCCTCATTTTGCATCTACTTGCTGCTTTCTCTCCTCCCTCCATTCTTTTTTATTCATATTTGATTTATCAGTCACTGTGTTGACACTGGAGACCACTGAATCCTCATGAAAATGCTTTTCCCCCTCATATGTTTCCATGTCACCACCCTCTCATCACTTTCTTCTTAATTCCCTGGTGTTCCATCTCAGTCTTTTCAGAGCTCTGATCTCTTCATACTCTTCCTGGGCTGTCCCATCTCTTCTCATGGCTTCAATTGTCATGTTTATGCTGGTAAGTCAAGAACATATATTTGCAGCTCAGACATCTCTACTGGGCTTCCAACTCACACATCCAACTACTTGGGCATCTCCACTTAGAAGTACCATACATGCTACAAACCTGCCCCAAATGAAATGGAATTCAATATCTCTTGCCTCAGACCTATTGTTCTTTTGTGTTCCCTAATGGTAATGGCAGCCATCTCAGCAAGAAGCTTCAGAGTGGTCATCATCTCTTCCTTTTCCTCAATCACTTACATCTATTAATCAGTCTCAAAGTGTGATTGAATCTATGTCCGGACTCACTTTCTCCATTGTCACTGCTACTACCCCTTTTCAGGTCACCATTTTCACTAACTTGAACAACTGAAACAACCTGTTAACTTGTTTCCATGCTTCCCATCCTGACCTCCCCTTTGTTTTCCACATTGCAGCTAGATAACATTTTCTAAATACAAATCTAGTTTTCTCCTCTTTTTAATACCCTTCGATGTCTGCTCTTTACCTTGGAATAATGTCACTTAATCAAGCATAGATTTTCCTAAAGGAAAGGAAGCAAGAGAAATGTGTCTCTTCTCTTCCTACACAGGCCTATATTTAACCTAATGTGTTGTCTGAGTGGTTAGATTCCATGGAGATTGGTGCCATAGAAATCAATGAAAGAACCAAACAGTGCAGGCAATGGCACAAGCATGCAAAGGATGAATGAGAGAAAGAAAGTGAGAGAAAGGAGAAGAGAGAGTGAGAGAGAAGAGGAGTGATGGAGAAAGAAAGCAAGAGCAAGAAATAGCTAGCAATAGAGGACACAAGAGCAAGTGCCTAAGAATCTTGAAGGTGAAGCGCCAGGGCAGACAGGCAGTGGGGCAGCAGCCTCCTTGGCAACCAGCACCCTCTGGCAGTGGCAGTGCTGCTTATGCAGTCCAGCCTGGCCCCAAGTATTTCTCTGGGGAGACTGGGGGGAATTACAATTGGCCTCAGAGCATCTTCAAGGTTCTTAAACAGGTTGTCAGATATGAGTGATCTCACAGCAGAGATGGACCCTGACATATTCCAAACTGCCTCAATCTGTGGTGTAAGTAGGGGAATGTCAGAGTAGGAAGTTGATTGTTTTTTTTTCAAAAACAAAGTATAAGCACCTGAACTGAAACAATAAAGAAATACAGTTAAGGTTATTTTATTCTCAAATTGTCCCAATTTCAAAATATAAATTCAAAGTTTGCATTGAGTACATATGCAGACATAAGAGCACGAACTTTTTTCCTTCCAATTAACTACCACAGAAGCATATATCTGTGCCAATGCGACTTACTTGTTCTGCTGAAAATAAAGAAGTAAAGATCAAAAATTGTTGTTTTTTTTTCTGCAAAACTTGTCAGAAACTAAAAGTTTGACCATCCATGTAGTCTTATTCATAAAGGCTGTCTGAAATGAAATATACCATTTTTTCCCTGGCTTCCTCAATGAAAGATGAATCTATAAAGGAAGTGAGGAGGCTGAGGAGAGAGAAAATATTTTAAGCAACAAGTGAAGTCCAGTTCTGAAATGTATACATTTGTAAGTCTGAACTGTCATAGTACATGAAGGACCAATAAAAATTACAAGTATTAGAGGTGTCATTACAATGCACCTTGTTATAATTCAGGTTAAAATCCTATAAAATCTTAATGATACTAGCTACAATTTTTTCAAGTGCTTACTAACGTAGTCACTGTTTTAAGTGTTGTGAATCACGATTTTATTTGATCCTCTCAACAAACCTGACTTTATCAATGAAGACTCAAGGCTCAGTGAAGTTAAACAGCTTATACAAATACACACCACAGAAAAAGGTGGGGCTGACATTTGAGTGACAGCAGCCTGACTCCAGAACTCTTAAGTGTTACACCACATCCCTTATCCCCTGAAATATTCTTTGCCTAGGAAATGTGATGTATAATTTGCTTAGCCCATAGAAGGGGTGCTTATGAATTATATTGCCTAAAAGCTGCAAAATAAATAAGTTCCAGTCTTCAAAAAATTAATGTTCATCGAATATTAAAATTTAGCTGTGGAATGGGAAGGGAAAGACTGGAAAGATGGAAAATAACTATATAAAGAAGCACATGGAAGGCATTCTGTTGGATATTAGTTTTTTAAACTGAATCCCACTGATTTGTTAGCACAGCTTTTTAACTTTTTAGCTATTTTAAAATTTTTAATTTAAAAAACACCTTTATTAAGATACAATTCACATATTATAGAATTCACCCATTTAAAGTGTATAATCCAGTGGTTCTTATCATGTTTACAGTTGTGGTGATGGTAGAACAGCTTTTTGATAAGAAAGTCTTTCGGATCTCTCCTTCCCTAGAAACAGGACCAAAAGCCATGACTATTTGCATATTAAATAAATACACAAACAGAAGCTCATTATGTCAGTGTTGTCCATTCTCTACGCCAAATAGCCTGCTGTTATGACAATTGGATTGGGGTGTGGACTGTCACAGGATTAAAGTGTTCCCAGGTGAGGCTGTACCCTTTCAATGAGTAACAACTAGCATTGATTGTAAGTCAACAGTACTTAGAACTGCTCCCCACATTGCATCAGGTAGTTAGATCACAAGTCGTAGGCTTGGTTTTGCCTATGATGAAGTCTACTATTTGTAATACGAAGTATTAGATCATTTGTTAGATAGTCCTCTGTACGCTTGTCAAAGCACATACTATTAATACTATGAAGATAAGCACCTCAATGTGGTTTCTTATATACGTTAGGTAAAAAATATTTGTTACATAAATTATGAGAGTCACTACTATTTATTGAATGTGCACTTTGCCATGTACTTCACAAATATCTGCAAATCTCAGAGGAATCATGCAAAGAAGGCAATATCATAGTCACTTTTCAGATATGGAAACTAAAGACTCAAGACTAAATGGCTAGTGTCTTGGAGAGCAGGGATTTAAAGCTTATTCAGGCTGATCTGGTTTGCTTATTTCTACTATGGAAGGAAAGGAAGGGAGGAAGAGAGAGAAGGAAAGAAAGGAAGAGGGAGAAAAGGAGAAGATCTGAAAACTTTTTTTGAACTTGCACAACTTCAGGGTTTCACCTTTGACATGCATTTTGACAACAATTATCAAAAGAGGAAATTATAATTTGTGAGTTTTCAGTTAACCAAATTGTTTGCATGACATGCAAAACATTGATCAGACATGCCCATAATAAGTGAAAAGAAACACTGTAGGCAGATGTTTTTCAAAAGGCAAATAAGGGTAAGCAGGGTGTTGAAGATATTAATTTTCATGATTGCTGCCTTTGTTGTTTTGCTTCATTGTTCTTCACCCTGCCTGGCCTAAAAATACAAAATAACATGAGGGAAATTAGTTTTCAGGGCCAGTTATTTTCTTAAAAGAGATCAGAAAAATGAGAATCAAGGGTAGAATTTCTAGAACATCTCTTTTCCCCTATAGTTTCCACACCTGGCTTCACAGTGGGTATATGTGGCTCTACCTCAGCTTGTCCCACTGACAGGCCACTGGCCATCAAATTCAAAGACCAAGAGATAAACTCAAAAGGAATGTAGCCTAAGAACAACTTGATTTTTGATGTACTCCAAATTGGTTTTCCTCTTAAAAAATGGCTTCCATACATTTCTTTTTTTTCAGTGAACAATAGCTAACTTTTAAAAGAATAAATGTGAGCCTTCTTGGTCAAGAGCTTGGGAAGAAGAGAAGGCTTTGCCATCTGTGAGTAGCACATTATAATAGAATCGCTCTGGGAAAAGTTTGTCTGTGTTGCTTGCCTTTATGAAATGACATTTAAATAAAAGTACTGGTTCACTTTTTATTGATCTTTGTACATTACAAGGCATTTTGAAGGAAAATGTGGTGTGAATAGCAGAATCACGTGCTGTTTGTAGAGATGGAGAGCCTCGCAGGCTCTGTGTGCCCATCCGTGGTGGCTGTAAGCTATTGAAGGAAATTGGGATCCTGGGACTTCCCCCCTATGCTGTTTATCTCACGAAAATTCAACACACAGATGCATAGTCATTTCCATAGTCTTTTTATTTCAAGATCTCAAAAACAAGTTTCTATAGGTATATGTTGTGTGTGGGGGGGCGGCTGGGGTATTAATAATGAAGGATCGGAGAGGGAAAGAGAAAGAGGAGCACAAGAGCTCACAACTTTGGGTAAGATTTTTGAAATGTAAAGCTATCTAATGTTCAAACTTAAGATTTTCTGGCTGGGTGTGGTGGCTCACTCCTGTAATCCTAGCATTCTGTGAGGCCGAGGTGGGCACATTGCTTGACCCCACTTCAAGGCTAGCCTGGGTGGGTAACATGGTGAAATCCCATCCTTACAAAAATACAAAAATTAGCTAGGCGTGGTTGCATGTATCTGTAGTCCCAGTTACTCAGGAGGGTGAGGTGGGAGGATCACCTGAGTTCAGGGAGTCGAGGCTGCAGTGAGCCGTGATTGAGCCATTGCACTCCAGCCTGGGTGACAGAGTAAGACCCTGTCTCAAAAAAAAAAAAAAAAAAAAAAAGAATTCCTTTGCCTGGAGATGATGCTGATCTTGGTTACCCAGTTTCCTTATAAACTATCATGTTAGGAATACATTTACTCACTTACTAGCTGAAGACATATCTGAGAAAATTATATCCTAAACTGGAAAAAGCTGACTCAATTCATGTAGCAGAAGGCTGCCCCTCCCTAACTTGGCTGACCAAGCTGAATTCCCAGCCATAACAGGAAGAACATGTTTGTCTCCTTGAGTTACTTCTGCCAAGGTTGCTGAAGTGGGACTCTGGTGTTCCTGTTAAGAACCTGACCAGATGCAGCAGGCTAAAGACAAGACAGACTCCAGTGTTGACCTTCACCAAATTTTTCCATATTATAATACCAAAATCACACCCAGGGATACAGAATTAACATGCTAATGAGACATGTGACCCGCAGAGAAGCATGTGCTAAAAGTTCCCCACCTTTTCATGCCTACACGTTGCTTCTTTTTCTGCCTCAACTCCTTGAAATGACAAGAACCACACTTTTCAGAGAGCTAGCACCAGGATCCCATTCCCATGCACTGCTTTCTTGCATTGCCCGAGCTGCAAGCCTATTAAGCTTTGCTTGAGAAAAATTTCAGTTTGGCATGGTATTAATTTCTATTTACATGAGAGCCAAGAACTTAGGGTCCAAACTGTGATAACATAGGTTTTCCTTTCTTATCCAGCCTGTACTCAAACTTCCTTATCTCTTTTTATATTCTTCCTTTTAGCTTGCAGTTTACTACCCAAGGGTACTCACCTTACTTTTAAAATGGAAGTAGACCATTTGCAATGGGAAATCACGTTTTGCAAATATTAAATAAACGCCTCTTACCTTTCTTTTAGAATCGTAGTATTTTGTAGACTTCTACCTTCTGAGCAAACCTTGAGGTTTAAGTCCCAGGGCAAAACAGTAAGCTTAAATAGCAGGCCAAAAGGAGAGTTTTCCAAATTTATATAGTTTATCAAGAACTAAGCCTTGAGCTCTCAGATGATTGAGTTGTCTCCCCTAAGGGGGAAGGGACATGGCTATACTAGGCAGTGTAGCTCATAATTAATATGCAAGTGGAGATATTTATAGGGTAACTAAAGGGAGAGAGAGACAGAGAAATGGAGAGACAGAGAAGAAAAGATGAACCTCTAAGAATATGGGGTTTGTTTGAGCCTTTTCTCAAGGTGTATTTATTTTCTTTATGATTTCTGTGTAGGCATTCTACAGATCCCTTGGGTTATTCAGGGTAAGATTTAGGACTGTGTATCCATCAACAGACAGAACAAACAAACAAACAACAATAATGATAAGATTAAGTGGATGTAAGGGTAATCCTCTTCCCTTCCCTGAGTTCCAGCATGGATCCTAAAATTAGGAGCTTCCAACTCTTTTAATCTTTTAAGGAGATATTAGGAACATAGCTGGTGTGTGACTTCCTGCCCCAATAGAAGGGGTGACAGGCTCACCTAGGGAAACCAGTGAGAGGTTAATACCATTGGGTTGGCAATTCATCTCTGGGCAGGAATGCATTAGCAATCACCACTCACTTGTCACTCTGCCTCTCATAATTTAGCTTGTGCTTCTTGTCCCATGGATCAGCAAGGCTCCAGCTCTCCAGCACCTCTCATTTCCCATGCAATAGCCAGAGCCTTGTGCCTTCCCAATCAGAGTCCAATTTAAGCTGTTTGTCACTACATCCAAACCATTAATGGAACAGATATTTTGGTCTTATATGGTCCCTTGTGTCTTTCGGTTGTTCAGAACGCAAAAGAGAGATGTCATCAATTAAACCGCCAAATCCCCAAAATGGAGAGCCAGATTTCCACTTTGTTTTTGCAAAAAACTGAACATTTTCTCCCTTCCTAAGGGCTATTTCTAGTGTTCTAATTTCCCTTGGATATGCTGGCAGATGTAAAACTAGATAGGTTAAACCTCTTACGTATTCATTCAGGCTATGTCAAACCCTCAACAAGATGTTCTTACTCTAGTGGGTCCACAGATGGGGTGCAAGGGCCCATGAATCTCTTAAATGCAGGAGCATATGTACTTTTTTCCTAACATATATAATTATTTTTCTAGGGGCAAAACCTTTTCACTGATTCCTAAATACTTCCATAACATAAAAAGGTTCCAATGGGACCCTCAAAGAAGAAACAATTATAGTGTAGGACAGAGGATCCCAGACTTTGTTGCTCTTACCATCTCAGTGTTTTGATGTGACCCTAGGCTAAAGAGTAAAACCTAAATGGTTCAGTTTGTTAAGTAGCTAGGTCCAAGTAAAAGGTAGAAGGAGAATATGTGGTAAGAGGAGGCTGCTGAGTAGGTATGCCCCAGTGTATGCAAGATCTTTTAACTGTGTCAAACAATTTAAACTTTATCTCTTGTTTAGAGGATCCTTTGAAATGGTCTACAAAGTACAGTGACATGATCAGATTTGAGCATTAGCAAGCTGTGTCTGGCTGTAGAATAGAAAATGGGCTCAGGGCAACAACACTGAAGGTGACAAGGCCAGTTAGTCTCCAAGTATGCCAAGTAAGAAGCAGTAAGTGGGAAAATGTAAAAGGGGGGAAAAGAGGAGTACTAAGTCTCCTCTCTGTCTTTGAACAATTCTATCTTCCAATAACAATAATAAGAATTGTCTGAGTGAAGCCTCATCTACGTGCTAGACCTGGGCAAGGACATTGTACACATTATGGCAAATTCTTACAACTGTGCAAAACTGGTATTTTTTATTTACAATTAACTAATGAGAAAATTAAAGCAGTCCTTCCCAAGTCAACTGGGTAGGGCTTAGTTTTATGAGTAGAGTCGAGTTTAATTTACTCTTGTATCATTTAGGATTCAGATTAATTTTAGAGCTTTATTGCTGCCAACTTCATATTCCTTTCATGACTACGTTATCTGTTGCATTTCTTACAAAACAACATGAGAAAGTTTTGTAAACTATCCCAGTCAGATATCTAGAAAGTGATGAAGCCAGGATTTAAAGAAAACCTGCCTGATTCCAAAGCTGGTTCCCATTCTAACAGCACATTGCCTCTCAATAATTTTCCTTATATGTTGCTTGAGTCTCATTGGAATGTAAAATGAACTAGGGCAAGATTTTAGTCTACTTTGGCACAATTAATTCCCAGAATAGTATCTGGCACATTATAGATACTTAATAAATATGAGGTGAATAAACGAGTGTTTTTTATTCCCCCTTCATGAGCTGAGTTCTTTGTAGAGAGCTTGGTAGGTGCTTAATCAATCCTACTCCAGATGTACAACCTTCTCCCAGCTTTTGCTGTCTTTGCTGAAGACATATTTTTCACCATCTTACCTAAGAAACAGACTCGGAACTACTCCCACTGAAGATTATAGACACTCTGGCTTCTAATATCAGAACCCTCCCTAGGTTCACCAGGCTATTATTATAATAATGTTTATCCAAATTTTTCCTTTATATTTCTGGATTAAATAATGTTTATGGCCCTAAAATATACAAATTAGAATATGTCAGGATCTTCTAAAAATTATATATAATATTATAAATCAATCCTCCCTATAATTTCAAATGCCAAAAAGCTAAGGAAGTTTGGCTACCTCCTGGTTAGGAATACTCAATCTGGAAGTATGCCAATCACCAAATGCTAGAAGCAGAGAAGTGGACTCATGGCATTTGGGTCTATGCTAATTGGCAAGCCTGGACATAATTTGACACTGCTTCCTACTGGCACCTTGGCTCCTGTCCCACCCAGCTGGTGACTGGGAAAATGTAGTCATAATAGGCAGAGCAGAGTGTACCCAAAGTATCTCTGTGGAGGGAAGGCTCCATGTTATCAAAGAGTTCATCTGTGCCCAAGGGTCCTGAAATAAGCTTGGCCCTTGCTTAATTTTTATTCACTTTAGGGCTAAAACCCTAGGACATGCCTCTAGAGTTTTAAGAATGCCAGTATTATCGTGGTTTAAACCCAAGTGTTACATGTGTATCAGCAGGGGTGATAAACAGCAATTTAGTTTGTACTATCTGAAGTTGGAAGCACCACCATGAATGTGAGAGGGATGCAGCACTCACTTTGTGGAGAGAAATAACTGAAGTGCCAACATCAGTGTCCATGCTGAACAAGTAGAACCTGTAGGGAGGGCAGGCAATGTGCTTGTGTGAGTTATGTAGCTGGTGTAGGCCAGTGACCTGGCTCTTCCAGGCCAAGATCTTCTACTTGTTCTAAATACACCTCTCAACCCCACACATACACATGCACCATATTTTGGTGCCACTACTACACACTACTCTGCTACTAGAATAATACACACATGCTAGTCTGCTACTAAAATAATTATCTAAATATGCATTTGCTGATTCTTCAGTCCTTCCCAAATCTCCTGGGTAGAGCTTGGTTTGCTGAATGCAACACTGCCCATTTTGCCCTTACTTCCTTTAAGATTCAAGTTATTTTTAGAGCTTTATTGTTGCCAACTTCCTATTCCTTTCATGACTATATTGTCTTGTTGTCTTCCTTACAATACAACATAATGATGATATTAGCATAATCTTATCTGTTGATTTCAAGGGCTAGGAGTACCTGGTTGACCTTATATGTATTCTTATCCTGGATTTGTGCAGAGAATCATGTTGCTGACTTTGTATCTAAATTACCTACTCTCTTAAAAATCATCAGTTTAACTCTTCAGGTTCATTAGAACAGTGATTTACGGGTATTCAGTATAGTAAAAAAAAGTTCATTATGTTTTGGCAGCTAGCTTTTGACTCTGTGATGAAAAAGTCTGAAGCAGAGTAGTTCAGAATACCAGATAATGTGAGCATTAGTAAAAAAAATGTATAGATCCTGTACTGCAACCTCCTCATAAAAATCTCAGGTTCTGAGGAGAGAGTTAAGTTCACACAGCTGGCTAGTAGATATCTGGGTCTCTAAAATCACCCCAGGCTAGACTAAATATTAAAAAATATTTAACAACAGACAGGACACTAGCAAATGACAAAGCCTCTGGAATCTACAGATGGCTCGTAACAATGAGTGCCAGCTGTGTATCATTCATGACCCAGACTGGTGCCTTCTTTGAATCTCAGAGCCACTCCACTCATCGTCACACTGCGGAGCTAAGCTGTCCATCATCATTTGGTTCCCATGTTCCTAAAAATCTTCAGGTCTTCTCCACTTCTCCCTGGGTGCTAAAAGGGCAACTACAGAGATTGTGAATTTAACCAGTGTGCCTGAGTAAATTGTTTTAAGGCATTTTCTTTTCCTGTAGTTAGAGTGTCTTTTGTTCAGACCCAGATCCTTGGTATTGAACTAAGACTTCCTAAATTTGGTCCAATTTCTCCTCATTGTCACCTCCCACACCATTTTGCAAATGAAGGATCCAGGGCACAAAAATCCTAGTAAGTTAATAGCACCCTTGAAAGAGAATCCAGATTTCAGAATCTTCTATCTATTTCTCTTGTCAGCACCCATATTGTTCTAAGGCTATTTAATAAGATATTATTTGATTTAATACAAAGAATAAAAACAGCTAAGAGTCTCCCCCCCTTCTTTTCGGCATTCCATTTTCCCTTTGTACGTCCTCCCCCAAAGAAGTTTTTCTTTTGAAAAGACAAAGTTAACACCCATTTCAAGTGCCTATTAAGTAGAACTTTCCTCCACTGGCTCTGCTAAGCTAATGAAGGGTAATTGCTGTCACCCGCAGACCACAGACTTTAGTACCAGTGAGCCATCAGGCTGATGCTTCCCAGCGTGACAACTTACTTCTCTCAAGGGTTTCCCCAGGGAATCTATAGTGGCACTTGAAAAGCACATAATTAAGAGCAATAAATAGCAAAATCCCCTAGAGAAATATAAATTATTCATAATAATAACTGTGCAGGATGGCTGAAGGAGGGGTGTTTTTATTACGTGCAAGAATTTTCTGAATCTGCTCAAATATGTTTTAAAATGTCTCATTTAAAAGACAGTTCTTCCTTTAAGCCAAACATAGCCACTCCTCAAGGATCCTTTAAAAGGCCAAAGTATCAAATTTGGTATTGATTTTTTTCCTCATTCTTCTTTATATTAGTTCTCAAAATATTTTAATCTTATTATACTACTCAGGTCCTACATAACTATTGGTTATTCTTCAGGTTCAGTAGCACATCTTAGGCTTGGGAAGAAGGATGGGATTTGGAAGAATAAAGTAAATGGCATAACTCATTGATCTGAAGTACAATTCAAATTTTAGTTGGGTTCCCCTGAGCAAGTAACAACTGCTGAGCCTCAGTTTCACCATCGATAATTCTGGCAGTAATCCATTCTTCATCACAGAGCATTGCAAGACTTGAAGGAGATGATATGCATAAGTGTATTTTTAAACAATAAAATACCAAACAACTAGTTAAATAAAGTGTAACCATTTCTGCTGCTTCTATGCATTGTGTTATACAAGTGCCACCGAATCACTTTTGAAACTTAATTTTCGTCATCTTTAAGATCTTTTTGAGAAGTCTCCTCAGTGATTCCTAGTAGCTTAAGAATCTTTATGTGAAGAATTTTTATATACATATATCTTATCCTCTCTTGATGGGATTGTGGTCTAGATTTGGGATGCAGACAATATGCAATGTTGGGAGACTTGACAGGACAATCAGCAAAAAAGAGTACAGGTGTTTCTCCAACTGCTTTTGGTATAGATTCTTGCTATTACAATCTTAAAAGTCCTTTCTCAATAATGTCAAGGGGACTGGCACCTTCAGGCCATGATTATAGTCTCTGCTCTGAAATGTTCCCCATCTCTCTACTTATGTCAAGGCATCCCCTGAAATTTTGGCAGTGTGGAGGAGCTGAGCACAAAGTGTGTTCTCTGCAGGTGGACACATCACAACAAGAAAGGAGAAAGGAGAAAGGGAAAGACTGAAAGGGAAAGACTGGGCACACTCAGATTCTCTCTTTAAACTTTCTAATCAAAGAAGTAAATCCTCGTGCCTTAGGGAGGGCAGTGTAAGTAATGAATGTTAAGGGAAATAGCTTTCTTCATGGAAATCAGAAGTAGATGATAAGCACCCAACTCCAACCTTGATCATGAATGAATACAGGATCCAATCTGAACTATTTAGTGATTTTTCTCTAGGCACAGAGGAAGCAGAGAGTTGGTTTCATACAAGATTTTGTTTTTAGCAGACAAGGTGACAGAAAGAGAGGCACTTGAACTTAGATTGCTGGTAAGAGGGCTGTTGAAATTCTGGACAATGGAATCTAGGTTGGATAAGAGTGGAAGATAAATGCAGTAAGACAAACTTGAAGGAAGAATCAATTGCCTGAAGGTCCTGATGAAGTTGGAGAAAAGTTTCAGTGGGTATAGTCTCACAAATAAGCTGAAAGGAAAGGAGGTTTTATTCAGAAGGCTGAATTAGTGGTTATGAAGGTGGCAGCAATTTCTTGAATGTGACAGTGGGATTGGTAGCAAAGATGAGTGGGTGAGAGGTCACAGATGATGAAGCAGTGAAGGAACTAGGAAGCTTCATGTGCTAGACATTTATTTATCTGTCTATATTTGCCTCTCACTTTCATTTTCTTTTTATGAAACGAACTTTTCTAGGACCTATGGAGCCAGGTAGAAGTTAGTTTTAGCTACCACGTTTTTGTCGAGGTTCAAATGATATAAATTATATTCAAGTTAATTTCCATAATAATTGATATAAAGGTGATCCTTTAAGTGTGTCTTAACAATAGCAAAGTCATTTGAAATCTGGGCGCTGTGAAATGAATATCAATTAATGGCTTTTTTCACTGTTATGAATTATTTATAACACTTGAAATAACATGCATTTAATAATATAAATTTAATGGTTGTGATAATATAACACAAGAATAAAAAGATGATACATTCTATAATATTGAATTTGAAAGTTATTTTATATTAATAAGTCAATGAGGAAATAGATTAAAGTGGATGAAAGTCTAATTGTGATTCCAAGGACATGTCCTCATAGAAAGGCTTTCATAGGTTACCAAACCTCCTGAGAACTATAAGACACTGCTTGACATAGACCGTTCACATAAAGGACATCAATTGATAGTCCCAAGAGATTCTAGCAAAGCTAAGATAGCAAAGTATCAACAGAGACACAGGTCTTCAAGAAAGCCACACTTCAGTTCTGTATAAACTCCACCACACTACAAGAACATTCCATCAAAGCCACAAGTATAGATACAAAACCAAAAGCACAATTGATGAAAGAATTGATAAGATAAACTTTATTAACATTAAAATTTCTGCTCAAAGACATCATCAAAAGAATAAAAAGAATAAGTCACAGGCTGGGAGAAAATATTTGCAAAGGACATATTTGATAAAGGACTGGTTTTGTTGTTGTTGCTTTTGTTGTTTTTTGAGACAGTCTCGCCCTGTCACTCAGGCTGGAGTGCAGTGGCATGATCTTGGCTCACTGCAACCTCTGCCTCCTGGATTCAAGCAATTCTCCCTACCTCACCCTCCTGAGTAGCTGGGATTACAGGCACCCACCACCATGCCAGGCTAAGTTTTGTATATTTTAATAGAGATGGGGTTTCACCATGTTGGCCAGGCTGGTCTTGAACCCTTGACCTCAGGTGATCTGCCCGCCTGGGCTTCCCAAAGTGCTGGGATTACAGGAGTGAGCCACTGTGGCTGGCCAGGACTGTTTTTTAAATATACAAAGAATTCTTAAACCTCTGCAATAAGAAAAAACAACCAGATTAAAAAATGGGCCAAAGATTTCAGCAGACACCTTACCAAAGAAGATACGCAGATGATGAGTATGCATACTTTAAGAAGCTCCGCAATACATGTCGTCAGGAAAATGAAAATTAAAACAACAGCAAGATGGCATCACATATCTATTAGAATAGCTCAAATCCAGAATGCTGAGAACACCTACTGTGGGTGAGGATGTGGAGCAATTGAAACTCCAATTCATTACTGGTGAGCATACAAAATAATACAGCCACTTTGGAAGACAGTTTGAAGGTTTCTTACAAAACTAAACATACTCATACCATATGAATCAGCAACTGTGCTGTTTAGTATTTATGCAAATAAATTGAAAACATGTTCACATAAAAAACCTGTACACAAATGTTTACAGCAGCTTTATTCATAATTGCCAAAACTTGGAAGCAGTTAAGATATCCTTCAGCAGGTGGATGGATGGACAATGGAATATTATTCAGGGTTAAAAGAAATGAGCTATGAAAAAATATGAAGGAAATTTAAATTCATATGACTAAGTGAAAGAAGCCAATATGAAAAGACTATGTATTGTATGATTCCACCTATATAACATTCCGGAAAAGATAAAACTATGAAGACAGTAAATAGATCAGTGATTGCTAGGAATTAGTGGGTAGGGAGGGATGAATAGATAGAGCACAGAGGATTCTCAAGGCAGGGAAATGACTCTTTATATCATAATAATGGATACATGTCATTACAAATTTGTTCAAACCAACAGAATATACAACACCAAGAGTGAACCCTAATGTACACTATGGACTTTGGGTAATAATAATGTGTAAATGCATCATTTGTAACAAATGTACCACTTTGGTGGAGGATATTGATTATGGTGGGGGCTTTGGGAAGGGGGCAGGGGTAGAGGGTGTATGGGAAATCTCTGTACCTTCTGCTAAATTTTGCTATGAAGCTAAAATTGCTTTTAAAAATAAAGTATATATATATGTATTATATGTGTGTGTGTGTGTGTGTGTGTGTGTGTTTTAAATACCCACAGGTATCTGTTAGTCCCTTCTTACTAGCTCTAATCCCTCAGGAAAGATCTCTAACCAGTGGTAACTGGTGACTCACGACTGAACCATATACATGTCTGTAGTTGGCGATGCAACTTTGTGACAATGCTATTAAAAATAGGAATTTCATGTCACACTCCAAAATGTTAAATTGCTTAATTTGACAGAAGTGTCTTTTTGATAGGCAGCTCTGATTTTTCAGCCTTACCTCGGGAGGATTTATCAGATCAATAAAAGGAAAGAAGAAATATTTCTTGTCTGGGCATAACATTTTCTCAAATAGAGATTATCTTTCTAGAATAGAATGGAAAATGTTTTCTAATTAAGAGGCTTTGAGAGGTTAAAATGTGTGTGGGCAATGAGAAAGGGATGCTATGTGCATCGGGGCACCAGGATACAGAGTTGGAGATGCTGAGTTCTGTGGTCGTGTGCTGAGCAGGTTCAAGTGTTGGTTGGGATTAACCTAATGTGGGTTTTCCAACAACAACAACAACAACAACAAGTTTTTTCTAAGCCCTGTATGTGCCTTGCATGCTCTCTTATTATTTACAGATTCCTCATATGAGTACACTTTGAAGAGTAAGTGAAGAAGCTTTACATTTCTTTTGGTACTTACTATATGTATATAATATTTTCTCTATTTAAGCTCTATAAAAGTATATAATATTCTTTTTTTAGTGAAGAGAAGCATCAAATCCCCAATGTCTATGTCCTTTTCTACAGATAACAAGTTAATCCAAAAAAAGAGATACCTCTTTACAAATAAGAACAAAAACAAGAACTTAAAATTTTGAGGAGCTTGAGGTATGAACGAAAGTGAGAACTATGTCTTGGGAGAAAATGTGATCACTTGATAACATCCATCCTCATCTATTTATTTAATATTTAATATATCCCAAATTTGCATACCACAAAACTCCTTTTTCTTTTCCAGCACAATAGTAGATAGTCTAACAACAATGTCTATGACAGATAGGTAAATTAGAAAATAAAGAAAAAATTTGAGAAAGATAAAAACCACCCAGCTTCATTGCTTTTCTTACTCTAGAATAGCTAGCCACCTATTCACCCTTTCTATTTTTGAGCAAATCAAGCATCTATTGTATTCGGTATTTACCAGCAGTAAGCTCAGAACTGAAGATTTCAGGCAGTCCTCTCTGCCTGGACGACCTGCTCCATGAAGCAACTGGTACTCATCTCTCCATCTCCCCTCTCCTACTGCCAGAAGTGAGTCTGTTCTCTTCACCTTCTCCCACTACCAGCTCCCCCAGCTCTGCTGCCGGGCCCTTAGGAGAACACACAGCCCACAGGTTCTAAGTGATCTCTGAGAAGCTCAGGGGCTTAAGGTTCAAGAGATCTCCAGACCAGGTCTCTCAGAGGAGCAACAAAATGGATTAAATAGGCTGTTGAGGCTTTGTCTGGAAAGCTATTCACCAATTATAACATCTGAGTGCCAATAAATGTTTATCACAGAGCTCTTTTTTATATTGGTAATCACTTTCACCTGCATTTGTTGTGGGACTTTGTCTCTCTGTGGAAGGAACCTGTAGATGAACTTGGGAAGATTCAACTCAACCAAGTAAAAAATGTGTGTTAAAATTGCTAATTTTTAATATTAAAGCATACTAACTTCTGAAGGTGAGCAGGAATACTTTGAAATCTCCACTCTCCATTCACTGTCAGGTAGTTGATACTAAACTTAACTAAAATAGCTTGAATGCTAAGATTTCTGCATTTAGACTTTCCCTTTAAAAACAAATTGTCTAGTCACTTACTCTTGATTGTCTCTGTTTTTCTCACCTATAGGTCTTTAATCTGGAAAGAAAATCCTAAAAATGTGGACTTCCCTCTAGTACATAAACATTAAGCAACTTTGGGTCTGAAAGGGGTAATGCCAATCTCAATTTTACAAAGTGATGTCCCTCATTAATAAAGAATACATGAGGCCTTAGGGAAGTGCTTGCCCTCAATCCAATTGTACATGATTTATTCTAATGTGAGCCTGGGTCAAACACACAAATATGATGTTTGGGACATCTCATTGCTTTTTCCTGCAGTTTTTTGGCTTATCTTTTTGAGGTTAACCTGGAATGCAACATAAACCATATACAGACTGCTGGGATAAAAATTCTGAACTCTTACCTCAGGGCACCTGATGATTTGGGTCAAATGAATCTCTTTCTTTGACATAATTTGTTATAATTTAGGAGCCCCAGGGCACCCAATCTGTCTCCAGTCAGGCTGATAGCTTCATCAACTTTCTAGTAACTGTTTACATAGATGTAGTTATGTAATACTATCTGATGCCACTGAGCACCACCACTCCCTCCTTGAATTCCCTCTGCCTTGAACTTCCAAGTTCCTACCTCTGGAGTATTCAGGACAGCTCCTCATTTCCCCTGAGTGTAAAGAGAGGAGGTGGTAATTAATGCAGTGTCACTTCAGGTACACCAGAGAAGTTCCCTGCAAGCCTTCTTAGACTTCTCTTCCTACATTCACTGTCTTGGCATAGCCAACCACTCTAGAGGACTTTTTACTTAGAGTTGAAAGATATACAGCAGAACACATATGAAATCTATGAAATATGCACCAAGATAGCAAATGCATGATATCAGTGGCATAAAGGCCTCCTGACTCTCCCTGGAATACACACGAGCCTCTGTGACCATGACCATCACTGCCTGCCACTGTCTCCTTCTACAGTATGAGATGGGGGTGCTTCCTTCTCAACTGCCCAGCTCAGGGCCAACAGACACTCTGCTTTTGAAAGGATTCTAACTCTTAATCTGTGACCAATTTTCATGTTAGAGTTGATGTTTCTCTCTCAAAGAAAAAAATGATGAAAACAAGTGTGAATGATCATAATAAAAGTATGCAAGATGGTAAGTATTAATTGTGTTAAACCAACATCTTGGGGCATCAAACAGCATGCATTTTTCAGTTCTTTTCCCTAATCTGCTATTCCCTGTCTCCTATTCAGACAGAAAGACATGGGCAGGCATTTGCTCAAAGGAAATGATATTTCATTCAATAATACTTTACTTGGGAGATTCAATCTCTGGGCACCAAGAGTGAGGGGGGAAAAAGGAGAAGAAGTTGGCCCCTCATATTCATGGGTCCTACAAGGCTGACTGAAAGACTTGAGCATCTGTGGATTTTGGTATCCTTGGGGGGTCCTGGAACCAATCCCTTGGTGATACCAAGAGATAACTGTACAAGGAGATAGTTTAACATGCTGGCCACTGCTTCTCAGTAGGTCAAGAAAAGACACAGGTGTTTATACTTAATCACACAGGATGACTCCAGACAGGCTATGCAAAAATGTCAGAACACTGAACATCCTATTAGTGCAGAAAGGAAACAATGGTGATATGATCTTAAATTCTCATAGAGATTTACTGCCCCCCACACCACTTTTTGGATGCATGTTTCATAGAAGCCATAGAGATTTTCTTCTGAGGCCTGCTATTTATTTGCCTGGATTGCTCCTGTCAACTATGTCCTATTGGTTAAAGTTTTCACCATAAGAAACTAACCTTCCCATACTTACAGTTCACAAAATCCAGTCCCTTTCCTTTGGTCACCTCTCATAAAGTTAGATCCCACTTCCTAAAGAGTGCTGTAGTGTTAAATACACTTCTGAAGGTGGCAGAAGGAGCCAGAGACTGTAGGAATTTGAAAATTCGTTGGCCACAGCAACAAAGGATAAGAGGGCTGATGTGGGGCTGCCAACTGAGAGTCTATCAGAGAAGTGAAGATGATAAAATCTGACAAGGCACACAACATGTTTCTAAAGAAATAATTTTACATGTAACTGAGCAAGGAAGACATGCCTGACTACTAAATCCTCACTTCTGCCACTGATCCTGACATAGTTGGTACTTATAACTTTATTCACCTATTTCCAATTCCATAACCCTTTGCTATCATTCAGTTAAGGTTCTTGCCCTAACAAACTAACCCAAACCTTCATTCCTGAAAAGTACATGATCTTAGTAGTATTGTCTATTTGAGGTTACTTAAACTTCAACTGTTACAAGTGGACATAAGAATACTAAAAGCCCCCCGACAAGATTTCCTGTGTTCTAGTAGCACTCATTACTATCCCCGTTATGTAGCAGCAACCCTGTTATTCATGATTTATTAGATCTCTTCAGCCAAAACTGGATTTTTAAAAAACTGTTTACTCAAATACATGAAGAGGAAGTACAAGTGGTTGAGTTCATGCATAATGTCCTACACAGCTACCATCATGATCCAAATGAACAAGCACTGGGGCAGCTGGGCAGAACTTCTGAAAGACACACATAGCATAGGTTGCCTTTGCTCCCTGATTATTGAGAACATTCTCCGCAGAGGGGATCTTTTGATGAGCATCCACAAACACCCTCTTGACCCATTCAGAAGAGGTTTATCGCTGTCTTCTTTCTCTAACTTCTTCATTGGTCATTCTCTATTTTTTTCGTTTCAAGTCCCTGACCATTCAGGAAAACAATTAGTCATTACCCATGAATTAATGTGCATCCTTACCTCCAGTTATTTCTTTGTGAAGGCAAAGAGGACACTCAGATGAATCAACTCAATATTCTACCCATTAGATGGGTAGAACAACCTTCAGAGCCACATTTTAATGCATCTGTAAATCTGTAGCAGTTCATTTCTGTGTGGTGCCAGGATATTTACAAAGTCCCCTATAAATGGAAACCAAATTTTTTTTTCTTAGTCAAGTGATCTTAGAGAACTTCCCATTAGTCAGTAAGTATGGGTCAAGGAGAGTTGGTAATGTGTCAGGATTAGGTGCACTAGAAGCATTAACCACCAGTTCATGCACTTATTTGTGACCCTAAGACTTCTCCAAGCCTGATAATGTTTATGTCACTTCCATTTTACAACGGAATACTTTCAGGAATCTCAAATTATTGATGACATATTGGATAACATTTCCTGTGTGATGGAAAACTCAAGTCAAAGATCACTTGCCATTTTTTTTCACTGCCACACATGCTATACCAAGATCTAATAGCAAATCAAGAGAATATTTCTGAAAAAGCCATGACTTTGTTTTAAAGCTCTAGAACCTCTGCTGTGATTATTCTATTATGACTGCTATTGGATCCATACAGTGCATCAAACTCTTTCAGACATATTGAGCAACATTGACTTTACTGAGTCATAAGGGCAGACTCAGTGTACTGCAACCCGCATAATATTTTCTTGCTTGGAGCACACCCAAAGCTAGTGATCTTACAGATTTAAAAAGTGGATCAGAGAAGTACAAATACACTCTGAAAAGTGACACATATTACCTCCCAAACAGAACAGAAGAATATTCACTAAACAGCGTGCCTCTTTTTTTAGGTCAACAAGCATAAGATGCAGTGACGTATGTTTCACTTTGGAGGTGATATTCCAATATGTTCTAAATAACTCTACATGCAGAAACTGTCCTGAAGTGGCATTCCCTTGAATTCTCATAGAGCAGTTTTTGTTTGTTTGTTTTTACCTACACCCTGGATGCATGTATCTTACAAGCCATAGAGAAATCCTCCCAAGTTAAACTCTCCACCAGATCTTAGCAATATGATTTCATTTAAGTCATTATATAGTATTATTTCTTGTGGAATAATGTAATGTTCTTGGTTCCTGTGGACCAATATAACAAAGAGCCATAGAGCTGATGTAGCACTGAGGCAAAATGTTCATTGCTGAACCTTTCAGGTAATGCCACTGGATCTGGTACTCTCTGACTATTGAATTAGGGAAAATAATAATAACATTTGTCAGATCTATAGCTGCTTGACAATTGTCAAATGATTTGTCTATTTGTGCTAGCAAAGGCATGACATCTAAGAGAGCAACTGCAACTCAAGCCACCAGCTAATTAGACTTCTGGAGTAAGTTGTTACTAATCCTACAATTTTTGCACAGGTCAAACGAGTAGGCAAAAAAAGAATGTGATGACAATCACTGTTTCCTCTGTTCCATCCCACATGTCTTTTCAATTTTGTTATGAGGTTCAGAAGATGTCAGGAACTTCCATTTGAACTTCCATTTGGCATGCTATACAAAATCCATAGGTTAAAGAACAAAAATAGGGATACTGTGGGCCAATGAGCATAATCATTAATTGTATACCCAGGAACACAGGATGGTTGGTTGGACCCACTCCATCCACTTTAAGATGCTTCTCATTACAGATGAGAAAACTCAGGTAAAGTAACTTGCCGAAGTCTAAGCAAGCAGTGGCAGCCAGGATGAGAGACCATGTCAGCGTTTCCTAGGACAATGCTATTAATAACTACCCTTAAGTGATTTCTGTGATTTAAAATAGTTATTTGTTTAGTTTGTGGACTGTGTTGTGCTTTTGAATGTTTCAAAGTGTTTGTCCTGCTCCTGAGAAGTAAATTCCCTTCACAGCTGTGGCTCACGGAAACAAGAATAGTTTAAAAGAGAATATCCCTATCAATGGAATATTGCATTAACTTAAGAAGCACTAAAGTGATGCAGTCTAAACAAAACAAGTTAACATTGTCACTGGAAGTCATTTGTGATTTGCTTAGACTGCA
This sequence comes from Pongo abelii, assembly GCF_028885655.2. NCBI lineage: Eukaryota > Metazoa > Chordata > Mammalia > Primates > Hominidae > Pongo > Pongo abelii. The sequence goes on along the minus strand of NC_071990.2, from coordinate 87,170,475 downwards.
ACACTTCAGTGCTTCTAAAGTTAATGCATTCTCTATCACTTCTCTGCACTAACGTATAGTCATTCTAGTCATCACAGGGAAAATGATATTATCTACCTTCTACTATCCTCTTGGTGCAACTAATATATCATCAGACTGGAAATCTTAAGTTTGATGGTGCATATAAAAACTTATATTAAACTGCATAGTATTCCATGGTGTATGTGTGCCACATTTTCTTAATCCAGTCTATCATTGATGGACATTTGGGTTGGTTCCAAGTCTTTGCTATTGTGAATAATGCCGCAATAAACATACGTGTGCATGTGTCTTTATAGCAGCATGATTTATAATCCTTTGGGTATATACCCAGTAATGGGATTGCTGGGTAAAATGGTATTTCTAGTTCTAGATCCTTGAGAAATCGCCACACTGTCTTCCACAATGGTATGTCCTTTCTAGGGACATGGATGAAGCTGGAAACCATAATTCTCAGCAAACTATCCCAAGGACAAAAAATCAAACACCTCATGTTCTCACTCATAGGTGGGAATTGAACAATGAGAACACTTGGACACAGGAAGGGGAACATCACACACTGGGGCCTGTCATGGGGTGGGGGGAGGGGGGAGAGATAGCATTAGGAGATATACCTAATGTAAATGACGAGTTAATGGTTGCAGCACACCAACATGGCACATGTATACATATGTAACAAACCTGCACTTTGTGCCCATGTACCCTAGAACTTAGAGTATAATTAAAAAAAGAAAAAGCTTATATTAAACTCATTTCTAGAGCTGAATATTATTTGAAGCTTGTGAAAAAGCAACATATTCTGTTCTCAATCTTGGTATGCTTTAAGCATTTTACAAAGCCTTTTCTCTTTCTGTTATTGGCCTGAATTGTCTTTATAATTTCAAGGGAATATTATTTATTTATCCATTAATTTAAATATCTGCATCAAGTTTTCATTCCAGTAATTTCATACTAACAAAGTAGATGAGAGGCTGAAAAGGCAAGAGTCACAACCACTCAAATTCATGTCCGGAGAAAAGGACAGCTTCTGAGGCATATGGGAGATGTCACAATGACACATTCTAAATCTCCCTGCCTGGAGCTGCCTTCCAGGACCATACGAACCTGCCCCACCCCTGTGAGTCTCTTCTCTATCTTAGATGTTGGAGAATTTAGCTCAGTCTTTATAAAAACCATATTTACCAGCTCCTTATGTCCTTGAAATAATGAGTTCATGAAGACGCCACAGAGATGAGAACAAGTTGGTTATCAGACTTATCCATCTTAATTGCCCCAAAATAGCTTTATTCACTGTGTGATGTTTTAAGTACCACATTTAAACAAAGGACAGCAGGAGAAATATGAAATGGGAGCAAGACTAGAGGGTCAGATTAGTAGTTAGGCATAATTTCTATCAAGTATAAACTTCAGAACAAAGAGAAACATAAATCTCCACAGTCTTGTGATTAACAATTTGAATTTCCAGCACTATATTATTTCTGCTTTATGCTACTTCTTTCTTATTACTCCCTCTATAATTCTTCTGCCAATGGGGAAAATTCCAAGAATTACCCTAGGCTGGTGTTTCTGAAACTATGATGTACATATAACTCACCTGGGGATCTTATTAAAAAGCAGATTCTGATTTGGTATTCAGGTAGGATCTGAAATTCTGCATAACAAGCTGCCAGATGATGCTGATGCCGCTGGTCCACAGATCATGGGCCACACCTTGAACAGTGAGGTAGGGGACAAACTCCTGGGGAGAGGGAAGATGCTTTTCTCACTGCTGTCTCCACTTTCCTGCTCACCCCCTACCCCCACCCCAGGCCTCAATACCAACAAATAGCTCAGCTAGTGTTTATTAGCTCATCAGGCAATGGGCAAACGTTATGCATAGTCATGGCTTTGGGGCATAGTAACATCCCATTGGATGTAACATCTGTCCAGCTGCACATCAAGTCCTGGCAATTCTCTCTTTTAAATATCGCTTACATGTTCTCTCCTTTGCATCTGTACTACACACCAGTTTTTTGTCTGGTCTTCCTACTTTTCCAGCCTCTCTTCCGTCTAATCCATTCTCTTCACTTCTGCCAGAATGATAATCCAGAAACTGGATTCTTGCTGCCCCCAAGGCAAACTCTAAGCTCTCTAACCCTATAGTTTAAAAATCCCCTTTTCCTTCTGGGTGATGTCCAGACTTTCAGGCTGATAGCACACCACTGCCTCACTGCCTCATATAAATCCTGGGTCCCTGCTATCTGAAAAAGTTCATGGCTCCTAGAAGAGGCCATGTTCTTTCCCTGCTTTGTACATGCCTTATTTTCTCTCTGAAAGGTTCTTCCCTTCTTTCATCCCTTCTTTTGATATTAAACACTTCCTTCAAAATCCAGCTCAAATGTCGTCTGATTATTAAGGCTTTTCTGAATTTCCTTCTACTCTCAGGTATGGTACAGTTGTGTGTTCTCTCCTGTATGCCCATGCTAAACCATATGTGTCCCTCCAAACACACATTTTACAGTGCTCTATTAGATTCCTTTACCTAGTGGTCCATCTCCACTAATACTGTGGGTTGCTTGAATAGAAATGGTGTCTCATTCATCTTTTCTCCTGCTAAAGTAAAAATCAGTGCTTGTTATATAGTAGCTGCTCAATCTTTTTTTTTTTTTCTGTGTAAATCAGTGGGGAGCTACATAACTGTAGAAACACATACCAACAACTTTCTCACCTAGGGGCTGGGGACTGTAGTGAAACCTGCTTCCCTACCATGATTTCCTCTCATAGCACTTTGCCTGGCCTCTAGCATGGAGAAGACCTTCAGTGGTGGGAAGAGGAAGGAGTATAAAGAAGCACCGAAGGGGCCCAAGAAGCTCCGGTCTTCACATGAATGTTTGGGTGTCTCATTTGGAAATGTAATTGGGACAGTTTCAAAGATGTCACACCAAAATTATTTTCAAGAGATTAAATTTGGAAGAAAGAAAGGAAAAGAAAGAAAGAAAAGAAAAAAGGAAAAGAAAGGAGGGAGAAGAGGGGGATGAGACAGGGAGAGAGAAAAAAAGAAAGAGGAGGAGGATAAGAGGGAGAGAGAGAGGGATGGAGGAAGGAAAGAGGGGCTGAAGGGAAAGAGGGGCTGAAGGGAAAGAGAGGGCATGAAGAGTGACAGGGAGGGATAGAATGAGAAAGAGAAGAAGAAAAAGAAAGGAAGAAAGAAAAGAAAAGGAAGAAAAAGAAAGGGAGGGAACAAAAGAAGAAAAAAAGAAAGAGGGAGGAGAGAGAAAGAAAAGGAAAAAAAGGAAGAAGGAAAAAAGAGCAGGCAAGTGAGCAAGTGAGCTTAAAAAGTAAAGATTTCTTCCTTTTTTCCCCCCCAAACACGATATTTGCAATCTTTGTGTGAGATGTGGGAGGCATTTCACAGGACTTATCTATGACTAATGATTATGTTCTCCTCTAGGAAAGGTGTGATGCATGTAGAGTGGGTTCAGCCTCCTCTGAAACTGTCATTTCTCAGTTGGATTTAAATTCCCACACTCCTGATGGAGCTCCCTCCTTTCTCTGCTCTCCGCAGACTAGAATGTGTGCTGCGTGCATAGCCACAGCTCATTCCACTGTGGATCTGCCATGAATTCCTACAGGAGAGGCCTTTGCACTCAGTGCCCAGGGGAATTTCTTTTCTTGAAGGACTTGTTCTGAGTGGGAAAGTTCTCTTGACTGGTTCTGGCACTTGTTTGGGTGTCCCCGCTTATCTCACTTCCCATAATCCGCATGAAAAACACATCTAAAACAGACAGCATTTAAGTATAATTTATTTTCAATGCTGTTCAATTGCAATTTTTTTCTTCATACCAATCAGGTTATTAAAAAATAGACAACTTAGGCTGGGCGCGGTGGCTCATGCCTGTAATCCCAGCACTTTGGGCCGCCGAGGCGGGCGGATCATGAGGTCAGGAGATCGAGACCATCCTGGCTAACACGGTGAAACCCCGTCTCTACTAAAACTACAAAAAAAAAAAAAAAAAAAAAAATAGCCAGGCATGGTGGCGGGTGCCTGTAGTCCCAGCTACTCAGCAGGCTGAGGCAGGAGAATGGCGTGAAACTGGGAGGCGGAGCTTGCAGTGAGCCAAGATTGTGCTACTGCACTCCAGCCTGGGCGACAGAGCGAGACTCCGTCTCAAAAAAAAAAAAAAAAAAAAAAAGAAATAGACAACTTAGATTTGCTCTAAGGAATCTCCTCATTTTGTGGATGAAGTGACAGACCTAAAGAAAGAGAGGATCTGAGAGAGGTGACTCTGGATGGTGACAGGGCTAGGACTAGAATCCATATTTACTGAGTGCTGAGCAGCCTCATCTCTAATGTGTAGAATCTATTGTGTACTTTTTATTAAACTATGTAGTTTTGTAGTTTGGAGTCAGAAGACCTGTGTTCAAACCCAAGACCTACGATTTTCTAGCTTTTCCTGTTCTTATACTGAATCCAGTATTCTCTTCTATAAAACAGGTATAACAGTTACTATTCCCACAAGGTTATTGGGAGAAACAAATGCAATTATGAATAAAGATGCACTTTATAAAGACATCATAATAAACATTAATTATTGTTACTTCTAACAGTTTGCTAAATTTTTGCATAAAGATTCTAATATAATTTTGTGCCAGCCACAACACTAATACAAACTGATTTTAAAAGTACTTAAAAGTTCAAAAGTGCACCTGTGCCCTATATAAGATGATGGAATTTCTTAGTGAGCTATAAAGTTGTCCTTAGTATGTCCTTTTTACAGATGGCCATGCCTCAACACACATCTTAATCAGTGTTGAGTATGTCATTTGAGAATTAGCCAGCATGTTCCAGACACTGGTTCTTGTCATCTTACCCTACGTCATTTTTCCCCACTTTGGGACATTTAATGCCAAACAGAATTCTAAGATTTTGTCAAAGAAATGATCCATGGGAACTTCCCACACCAAGTTTCCTTGGAATTCAACAATTCAACAGAAGAAATTTATCAAGTACCAACTGTAAGAATGAAAATTCACACTTGCATAGGCTCTAACAATATGTAGTCTGCTCTGGCTGCTATAGCAAAATACCACAGGCTGGATGATTTAAGCAACAGAAATGTATTTTCTCACATTTCTGCAGGCTGGAAGTCTATGATTCAGGTACAGGCAAATTCATTTCCTGGTGAGGGCTCTTTTTCTCACTTGTAGATGGCCACCTTCTCACCATGTCCTCGCCTGGCCTTTTCTTGGCACATGTGGAGTGAGCTTTGGTGTCTCTTATAATGACACGAATCCCATCAGATCAGGGACACACCCTTATGAGCTTATTTAACCCTAAGTACTTTCCTAGAGACCTCATCTCCAAATGCAGTCACACCGAGGATTAAGGCTTCAACATGTGAATTTGCAGGGACACAAACACTCAGTCCATAACAATCACTAACAAAGCCATCATCCCTATAGTCTGCAGAGATCACGAACATCTTTTCCCATTTCACGGAGACATCTCAGTGATGTTAAGTAACTTCTTCAGGTTCCTTGGCGGCAAGTTCTGATGCTAAATATAGTGTGTTTCTTATTTCAACACAAACTGTTGCCTCTGGCTATTCCTAAGGTTTAAAAGAAATCATAATACCTTGCAGATGCAGTATCCAATTCATGGGTACAAATAAAGGTGGGAGAAGGTCTGTCATTCTGAGAACACTTTAGTCCCTAATTTGTAAATCCTTATACAGTATATTATATGTTAGACTATTAGCATCGATGCTAAAGCAAAACAGTCAAATGAAAGACATTAAGGATAGCTGGTCATTATAGTTGTTTTTGTGTAATACACATTTCTCTGTGATGTGTTAGCATGAAGGAAGGGGGAAAGTGCACATTGGTGTTTCTTTCAGCCTCCACAAGGACAGGCTCAAAGTTGGAAGCTGAGGGTGGGAAGCAACGGACATTTTGCCTGTGAATCTCACTCTCTTTGGCAGATGTGGGCAGAGAGAGCTGTGAAGTTTAGATGTAGTTCGTGATAATGCTTGCCAGCTGCTGCCCAGATGGGATACAGTTCCAACCTCCAATAATATCTTTGTTTTCCTGTCTCATGGCCTCCATTTACCCTAGGGTTGACATAGCAAAAGCATCATGATCTCATATTGCTTTAGGCATCTGGTGCAAAGAGAAATTTTCCCTGGGCTACTTGAAAATGCACAAGGTGTAGTTTGGCTGACCATAAGAGTTTGGAGCTAAAGTTCAGCAATAAAAGTATAAGAAGTTGACAGAATGGCAGGAAATACCACAGCTCAGACACTGCACATCACACATACCTGGTTCTACCAGCTGCCAGCACTTGTCCTTTCTTCTTCCAGGGCCATTTCCCACTCCTCACAGGAACCATATAAGGGCCAGAAAATGGACTAGGAAGCTTCACTGGGAATCACATGTCCTTGAGACTTGTTAGTGTCTTCATCAAGGCAGGCCTCGAATATCCACCTGGGCTCCATATAACCTGGCCTGGTCCTCACTTTAATGAGCATCCTCTAGTTCATCTGAGCTAAATTCAAAATCAGTGACTCCTATTCTCTTCCTGATTTTAAGCTTGCCCGGTTGCTGAAGATTTCTCTGCTGTATCTGGGAGAAGCAGGCCTGGCTATATAGCTTGTATAGTCCAGGGCAAAATGAAAATGCAGGAACCCCCTTTTCCAAAAGCAGGAAATAAAGTATTGCGAACAGTACTAGAAAATAAATATATTTCTTTCTCTTACCATTTATCATGGTGTGTTTTTTTAATATTTAATGTTATTCTAAGTAGAGAAATATTAATATTTTAAATTATTAGCTTGAATGTTACCATTCATCTTTTTATTATACAATGCTAGTTTTAAATACAAGGATAAGAGCATTTAACTCATTTGCAGATCATCAAAATTACACAATTTATATTTCATGACATACACATGTATATCTTTTTTGTTCTTTCCAGAACAGTGGAAGCACTGCACAAAGCCAAATCAACATTTCTTCTTTTACTTCTTTGTATACACACATTCTACCTAGCCTCTTTACCCTCAGCTTACTAATGAGAAAGAAAGAATGAAATAAGAAACTATGGATTTCCTTATCTTTCCCTTTTCTTGAATGTCATCATTAAAGAATGAAACAAGAAACTATAGATTTCCTTTTCTTTCCCTTTTCTTGAATATCATCATTTTCAGCATCAGTGATAGAATAATCCAAGGAAGTAACATGAATAAGAAGGAATATGATGGAGTTCCTTGATCATTCCTGTTTCCAAAAGTGCTATTGCCTTCCTTCTGCATTTGAAGCAAGTTCTGATTAGAATGGAAAGTGTGATCTATTAGAATTGTCATAACTGCCACTTAGTAATTGCTGTGGTTTCTGTCTGTGTCTCTGCCTACATTTCAGGTCAAATTGTAATCCCCAGTGTTGGAGAAGGGGCCTAGTGTGAGGTAATCAGATCATGGGGGCAGAGTTCTCACTAATGGGTTAGCACCATCCTCTCTGTACTATTCTTATGATAGTGAGTGAGTGAGTTATCATGAGATCTGGTTGTTTAAAAGTGTGTAGCTGACCCACTCTTCACTCTCTCTTGTTCCTGCTACAGCCATGTAAGATATTCCTGCTTCCACTTAGCCTTTCACTATGATTGTAAGTGATACAGTTTGGCTGTGTCCCCACCCAAATCTCATCTTGAGTTGTAGCTCCCATAATTCCCATGTGTTATTGGAGGGACCCAGTGGGAGATATTGAATCATAGGGACAGTTTCCCTCATTCTATTCTCATGGTAGTGAATAAGTTTCACGTGATCTGATGGTTTTATAAGGGGGAAACCCATATAAGATGTGCCTTTAGCCTTCTGCCATGATTGTGAGGTCTCTGTAGCAAAGTGGAACTGTGAGTCCATTAAAACTTTTGTTTCTTTATAAATTACCCAGTCTCAAGTATGTCTTATTAGCAGTGTGAAAATGGACTAATACAGTAAATTGGTACTGGAAGAGTGGGACCCTGCTGTAAAGATACCCAAAAATGTGGAAGCAACTATGGAACTGGGTTACAGGCAGAGGCTGAAACAGTTTGCAGGGCCCAGAAGAAGACAGGAAAATGTGTGAAAGTTTGGAACTCCCTAGAGACTTGTTCAATGACTTTGACCAAAATGCTGAGAATGATATGGACAATGAAATCCATGCTGAGGTGGTCTCAAATGGAGATGAGGAACTTGTTGGGAACTGGAGTAAAGGTGACTCTTGCTATGTTTTAGCAAAGAGGCTGGCGGCATTTTACCCCTGCTTTGAACTTGAGGGAGGTGATCTAGGGTATCTGGTGGAAGAAATTCCTAAGCAGCAAAGCATTCAAGAGGTGACTTGGGTGCTGTCAAAAGCATTCAGTTTTAAAAGGCAAACAGGGCATAAAAGTTTGGAAAATTTGCAGCCTGACAATGCGATAGAAAAGAAAAACCTATTTTCTGAGGAAAAATTAAAGCTGGCTGCAGAAATGTGCTTAAGTAACAAGAAGCCAAATGTTAGTTGCCAAGACAATGGGGAAAATGTCTCTAGGGCATGTCAGACACCTTTGTGGCAGACCCTCCCATCACAGGCCCAGATGCCTGGGGAAAAAAAATGATTTTCTAGGCTGAGCCCAGGCCCCCTATGCTATGTGCAGCCTAGGGACTCAGTGTTCTGCATCCCAGCTGCTCTAGTCATGGCTAAAAGGGGCCAAGGTACAGCTCTGGCCATGGCTTCAGAGGGTACAAGCCCCATGCCTTGGCAGCTTTTATGTGATGTTGAGCCTGTAGATGCACAGAAGTCAAAAATTGAGGTTTGGGAACCTCTGCCTAGTTTTCAAAGGATGTATGGAAATGCCTAAATATCCAAGCACAAGTTTGCTTTAGGGATGGGTCCCTCATGAAGAACCTCTGCTAGGGCCGTGAAGAAGGGAAATGTGGAGTTGACACCCCCACACAGAGTCCCCACTGGGACATTGCCTAGTGGAGCTGTGAGAAGAGGCCTACCATCCTGCAGACCACAGAATGGTAGATTCACCAATATCTTTCACTGTGCATCTGGAAAAGCTGCAGAGACTCAACATCAGTGAGTGTGAAAGCAGCCAGGAGGGGAGCTCTACCCTGCAAAGCCACAGGGGAGAGCTGTTCAAAACCATGGTAACTCACCTCTTGCATCAGCAGGACCCAGATGTGAGACATGGAGTCCAAGGAGATCATTTTGGAGCTTTAAGATTTGACTGCCCTGTTGGATTTCAGACTTGCATAGGACCTGGATCCCCTTTGTTTTGACCAATTTTTCTCATTTGGAATGGCTGTATTTACCCAATGCCTGTACCCTCATTGTATCTAGGAAGTAATTAACTTGCTTTTGATTTTCCAGGCTGATAGGTGGAAGGGACTTGCCTTGTTTCGGATAAAACTTTTGGATTGTGACTTTTGAGTTAATGCTGAAATGAGTCTCTGGGGGACTATTGGGAAGGCATGACTGGTTTTGAAATATGAAGTTATGAGATTTGGGTGGGGCCGGGGTGGAATGATATGGTTTGGCTCTGTGTCCCCACCCAAATATCATCTTATAACTCCCATAATTCCCACTTGTTATGGGAGAGACCTGGTGGAAGATGATTGAATCATGGGTTGGATCTTTCCTGTGCTGTTCTAATGATAATGAATAAGTCTCACAAAATCTGATGGTTTTGTGAAGAGGAGTTTCCCTGCACAAGTTCTCTCTCTTTGCCTGCTGCCATCTGTGTAAACTGTGACTTGCTCCTCCTTGCCTTCTGCCATGATTGTGAGGCCTCCCCAGCCATGTGGAACTGTAAGTGCAATAAATCTCTTTCTTTTGTAAATTGCCCAGTCTTGGGTATGCCTTTGTCAGCAGCATGAAAACAGACTAATACACTTGGGTATGTCTTTATCAGCAGCATGAAAATTGACTAATACAGTAAGTTTCCTGGTGCCTCCCCAGAAGCTGAGTAGATGCCAACTTAATGCTTCCTATACATCTTGTAGAACCTCTTTCTTTTATAAATTATCCAGTCTGTTAGGTATTTTTTTTATAGAAGTGCAAGAATGGACTAATACAGAAAATTGGTACCGGTAGTGGGGCATTGCTGTAAAGATACCTGAAAATGTGAAAGTGGCTTTGGAACTGGGTAATGGATAGAGACTGGAAGGGTGTGGCGAGCTCAGAAGAAGACAGGAAGATTAGGGAAAATCTTCTCTTACTGGAGACTTGTTAAATTGTTGTGACCAAAATGCTGATAGCAATAAGGACAGAGATAGCTAGGCTGATGAGGTCTCAGATGGAGATGAAGAACTTCTTGGGAACTGGAACAAAGGTAACTTTTGTTATTTGTTAGTAAACAACCTGGTGGCATTGTGCCCCTGCTCTAGGTATCTGTGGAACTTTGAACTTCAGAGTGATGATTTCAGGTACTTGGTGAAAGAAATTTCCAAGCAGCAAAACATTCAAAAAGTGATCTGGCTGCTTCTAATTACCTATGATCATTTGCATGAGCAAATAAATGACCTGAAACTGGAACTTATATTTAAAAGAGAAGCATAGCATAAAAGCTTGGAAAATTTTCAGTGTGGCCTTGTGGTAGAAAAGAAAAACCCATTTTCAGGGAAGAAATTCAAGGCAGCTAGAGAAGTTTGCACAAGTTAAAAAGGAGCCAAGTGCTAACATCCAAGAAAATGGGGAAAAGGCCTCAAAGACATTTCAGAGACCTGTGTACCAAGCCCCTCCCATCACAGCCCCAGATGCTTAAGAGGACAGAATGATTTCATGAGCCATTCCCAGGGCTCTGCTGCCCTGCACAACCTTGGGACATGGCTCCCTGCATTCCAGACATTCCAGCTCCAGCTACGGCTCCAAGGGGCCCAGGTACAGCTCAGGCCACTGCTTCAAAGGATGCAAGCCATAAACCTTGGTGGCTCCCATGTGGTGTTAAGACTGAAGGCACACGCAGTGCAAGAGTTGAGGCTTGGGAGTCTTTGCCTAGATTTCAGAGGATGTATAGAAGTTCTTGGATGTCCAGGCAAAAGCCTGAAGTAGGAGCAGAGCCCTCATGTAAAACCTTTACTATGGCAGTGCAGATTGGAAATCTGGGGTTGAAGCCCCCACACAGAGTCCCCTCTGGAGCACTGCCTAGTGGAGCTGTGAGACAAGGGCCATAGTCCTCCAGACCCAAGAATGCTAGGTCCACTGACAGCTTGTACCTCATGCCTGGAAAAGCCTCAATCACTCAACACCAGCTCTTGAAAGCAGCCTTGGGTGGGGAACCCTGCAAAACCACAGAGGCAGAGTTTTCCAAGGCTCTGGGAGCCCACCTCTTGCATCAGTGTGCCCTGGATAAGAGACATGGAGTTAAAAGAGATTATTTTGGAGCTTTAAAATTTAATGACTGCCCTGCTGGGTTTCATACTTGTTACCACTTTGTTTTGATAAATTTCTCTTTTTAGGAATGGGAATATTTACCCAATGCCTATATCCCCATTTCATCTTGGAAGTAACTAGTTTTTTATTTTACAGACTCATAGGTAGAAGGGACTTGCCTTGTCTCAGATAAGACTTTGGGCTTTGGACTTTTGAGTTAATGCTGGAATGAGTTAAGACCTTGGGGGACCATTGGGAAGGCATGACTGTATTTTGAAATGTGAGAAAAACATGACATTTGAGAAGGACCAAGAGTGGAATGATATGGTTAGAATCTGTGTCCCAGCCAAAAACTTATGTCAAATTTTAATCTCCATTGTTGGAAGAGGGGCCTGGTGGAAGGTAATTGGATCATGGGTGTGGAATTATCACTAATGGTTTAGCACCATCCCCTTGCTGCTGTTATTGTGATAGTGAGTGAGTGAGTTATCATGAGATCTGGTTGTTTAAAAGTGTGTAGCAGCCCCCACTCCTTGCTGTCTCTTGCTCCTGTTCTGGCCTTGTAAGACATGCCTTCTTCCCCTTCACCTTCTGTCATAATTGTAAGTTTTCTGGGGCTTCCAAATAACTTCCAAGGCCAACCAGGTGCCAGCTTCTTGCCTTCTATACAGGCTGTGGAACAATAAGCAAATTAAACCTCTTTTTTTATTATTATACTTTAAGTTCTAGGGTACATGTGCACAACGTGCAGGTTTGCTACATATATATACATGGGCCATGTTGCTGTGCTGCACCCATTAACTTGTCATTTACATTAGGTATATCTCCTAATGCTATCCCTCCCTGTTCCCCCTACCCCATGACAGGCCCTGGTGTGTGATGTTCTCATCCTGTGTCTACGTGTTCTCATTGTTCAATTCCCACCTATGAGTGAGAACATGTGGTGTTTGGTTTTCTGTCCTTGTGATAGTTTGCTGAGAATGATGGTTTACAGCTTCATCTATGTCCCTACAAAGGACATGAACTCATTTTTTATGGCTGCATAGTATTCCATGGTGTATATGTGCCACATTTTCTTAATCCAGTCTATTTTTGATGGACATTTGGGTTGGTTCCAAGTCTTTGCTATTGTGAATAGTGCCATAATAAACATATGTGTTCATGTGTCTTTATAGCAGCATGATTTATAATATTTTGGATATGTACCCAGTAATGGGATAGCTGGGTCAAATTGTATTTCTAGTTCTAGATCCTTGAGGAATCACCACACTGACTTCCACAATGGTTGAACTAGTGTACAGCCCCATCAACAGTGTAAAAGTGTTCCCAATTCTCCACATCCTCTCCAGCACTTGTTGTTTCCTGACTTTTTAATGATCACCATTCTAACTGGTGTGAGATGGTATCTCATTGCAGTTTTGATTTGCATTTCTCTGATGGCCAGTGATGATGAGCATTTTTTCATGTGTCTGATGGCTGTATAAATATCTTCTTTTGAGAAGAGTCTGTTCATATCCTTCACCCACTGTTTGATGGGGTTGTTTGATTTTTTCTTGTAAGTTTGTTTAAGTTCTTTGTAGATTCTGGATATTAGCCCTTTGTCAGATGGGTAGATTGCAAAAATTTTCTCCCATTCTGTAGGTTGTCTCTTCACTCTGATGGTAGTTTCTTTTGCTGTGCAGAAGCTCTTTAGTTTAATTAGATCCCATTTGTCAATTTTGGCTTTTGTTGCCATTGCTTTTGGTGTTTTAGATGTGAAGTCCTTGCCCATGCCTATGTCCTGAATGGTATTGCCTAGGTTTTCTTCTAGGGTTTTTATGGTTTTAGGTCTAACATTTAAGTCTTTAATCCATCTTGAGTTAATTTTTGTATAAGGTGTAAGGAAGGGATCCAGTTTCAGCTTTCTACATATGGCTAGCCAGTTTTCCCAGCACCATTTAATAAATAGGGAATCCTTTCCCTATTTCTTGTTTTTGTCAAATATCAGATGGTTGTCGATATGTGGTATTATTTCTGAGGCCTCTGTTCTGTTCCATTGGTCTGTATGTCTGTTTTGGTACCAGTACCATGATGTTTTGGTTACTGTAGCCTTGTAGTATAGTTTGAAGTCAAGTAGCGTGATGCCTACAGCTTTGTTCATTTGGCTTAGTATTGACTTAGCAATGCGGGCTCTGTTTTGGTTCCATATGAACTTTAAAGCAGTTTTTTCCAATTCTGTGAAGAAAGTCATTGGTAGCTTGATGGGGACGGCATTGAATCTATAAATTACCTTGGACAGTATGGTCATTTTCATGATATTGATTCTTCCTATCCATGAGCATGGAATGTTCTTCCATTTGTCTGTATCCTCTTTTATTTCATTGAGCAGTGGCTTGTGGTTTGTAGTTCTCCTTGAAGAGGTCCTTCACATCCCTTGTAAGTTGGATTCCTGGGTATTTTATTCTCTTTGAAGCAATGGTGAATGGGAGTTCACTCATGATTTGGCTCTCTGTTTGTCTGTTATTGGTGTATAGGAATGCTTGTGACTTTTGCACATTGATTTTGTATCCTGAGACTTTGCTGAAGTTGCTTATCAGCTTAAGGAGATGTTGGGCTGAGATGATGGGGTTTTCTAAATATACAATCATGTCATCTGCAAGCAGGGACAATTTGACTTCCTCTTTTCCTAATTGAATACCCTTTATTTCTTTCTCCTGCCTGATTGCCCTGGCTGGAACTTCCAACACTATGTTGAATAGGAGTGGTGAGAGAGGGCATCCCTGTCTTGTGCCAGTTTTCAAAGGGAATGCTTCCAATTTTTGCCCATTCAGTATGATATTGGCTGTGGGTTTCTGATAGACAGGTCTTACTATTTTGAGATACATCCTATCAATACCCAATTCATTCAGCATTTTTAGCATGAAGTGTTGTTGAATTTTGTCAAAGGCCTTTTCTGCATCTATTGAGATAATCATGTGGTTTTTGTCTTTGGTTCTGTTTATATTCTGGATTACGTTTATTGATTTGGATATGTTGAACCAGCCTTGCATCCTAGGGATGAAGCCAATTTGATCATGGTGTATAAGCTTTTTGATGTGCTGCTAGATTTGGTTTGCCAGTATTTTGTTGAGAATTTTTGCATCAATGTTCATCAGAGATATTGGTCTAAAATTCTCTTTTTTTGTTGTGTCTCTGCCAGGCTTTGGTATCAGGATGATGTTGGCCTCATAAAACGAGTTAGGGAGGATTCCCTCTTTTTCTATTGATTGGAATAGTTTCAGAAGGAATGGTACCAGCTCCTCTTTGTATTTCTGGTAGAATTTGGCTGTGAATCTGTCTGGTCCTGGACTTTTTTTTGGTTGGTAGGCTATTAATTATTGCCTCAATTTCAGAGCCTTTTATTGGTCTATTCAGGGATTCAAATTCTTCCTGGTTTAGTCTTGGAAGGCTGTATGTGTCCAGGAATTTATCCATTTCTTCTAGATTTTCTAGTTTATTTGCATAGAGGTGTTTATAGTATTCTCTGATGGTAGTTTGCATTTCTGTGGGATCAGTGGTGATATCCCCTTTATCATTTTTTATTGCATCTATTTAATTCTTCCCGTTTTTCTTCTTTATTAGTCTTGCTAGTGGTCTATCAATTTTGTTGATCTTTTCAAAAAACCAGCTCCTGGATTCATTGATTTTTTTGAAGGGTTTTGTGTGTCTCTATCTTCTTCAGTTCTGCTCTGATCTTAGTTATTTCTTGCCTTCTGCTAGCTTTTGAATGTGTTTGCTCTTGCTTCTCTAGTTCTATTAATTGTGATGTTAGGGTGTCAATTTTAGATCTCTCCTGTTTTCTCTTGTGGGCATTTAGTGCTATATATTTCCCTCTACATGTTGCTTTAAATGTGTCCCAGGGATTCTGGTATGTTGTGTCTTTGTTCTTCCTGGTTTCAAAGAACATCTTTATTTCTGCCTTCATTTTGTTATGTACCCAGTAGTCATTCAGGAGTATGTTGTTCAGTTTCCATGTAGTTGAGCGGTTTTGAATGAGTTTCTTAATCCTGAGTTCTAGTTTGATTGCACTGTGGTCTGAGAGACAGTTTGTTATAATTTCTGTTCTTTTACATTTTCTGAGGAGTGTTTTACTTCCTAGTATGTGGTCAATTTTAGAATAAGTGTGATGTGGTGCTGAGAAGAATGTATATTCTGTTGATTTGGGGTGGAGAGATCTGTAGTTGTCTATTAGGTCTGCTTGGTGCAGAGCTGAGTTCAATTTCTGGATATCCTTGTTAACTTTTTGTCTCATTGATCTGTCTAATGTTGACAGTGGGGTGTTAAAATCTCCCATTATTATTGTATGGGAGTCTAAGTCTCTTTGTAGGTCTCTAAGGACTTGCTTTATGAATCTGGGTGCTCCTGTATTGGGTGCATATATATTTAGGACAGTTAGCTCTTTTTGTTGAATTGATCCATTTACCATTATGTAATGGTCTTCTTTGTCCCTTTTGATCTTTGTTGGTTTAAAGTCTGTTTTATCTGAGACTAGGATTGCAAGCCCTGCTTTTCTTTTGTTTTCCCTTTGCTTGGTAGATCTTCCTCCATCCCTTTATTTTGAGCCTATGTGTGTCTCTGCATGTGAGATGGGTCTCCTGAATACAGCACACTGATGGGTCTTGACTCTTTATCAAATTTGCCAGTCTGTGTCTTTTAATTGGAGCATTTGGCCCATTTATATTTAAGGTTAATATTGTTATGTGTGAATTTGTTCCTGTCATTATGATGTTAGCTGGTTATTTTGCTCACTAGTTGATGCAATTTCTTCCTAGCGTCGATGGTCTTTACAATTTGGCATGTTTTTACAGTGGCTGGTACCAGTTGTTCCTTTCCATGTTTTGTGTTTCCTTCAGGAGCTCTTGTAGGGCAAGCCTGGTGGTGACAAAATCTCTCAGCATTTGCTTGTCTGTAAAGAATTTTATTTCTCCTTCACTTATGAAGCTTAGTTTGGCTGGATATGAAATTCTGGGTTGAAAATTCTTTTCTTTAAGAATGTTGAATATTGGCCCCCATTGTCTTCTGGCTTGTAGAGTTTCTGCTGAGAGATCCACTGTTAGTCTGATGGGCTTCTGTTTGTGGGTAACCTGATGTTTCTCTCTGGCTGCCCTTAACATTTTTTCCTTCATTTCAACTTTGGTGAATCTGACAATTATGTGTCTTGGAGTTGCTGTTCTTGAGGAGTATTTTGTGGAGTTCTCTGCATTTCCTGAATTTGAATTTTGGCCTGCCTTGCTAGGTTAGGGAAGTTCTGCTGGATAATGTCCTGAAGAGTGTTTTCCAACTTGGTTCCATTCTCCCCATCAGTTTCAGGTACACCAATCAGATGTAGATTTGATCTTTTCATATAGTTCCATATTTCTTGGAGGCTTTGTATGTTTCTTTTTACTCTTTTTTCTCTAAGCTTCTCTTCTCACTTTATTTCATTCATTTGGTCTTCAATCACTGATACCCTTTCTTCCACTTGATCGAATCAGCTACCGAAGCTTGTGCATGTGTCACGTAGTTCTTGTGCCATGGTTTTCAGCTCCATCAGGTCATTTAAGGTCTTCTCTATGCTGTTTATTCTAGTTAGCCATTTGTCTAATCTTTTTCAAGGTTTTTAGCTTCTTTGTGATGGGTTCGAACATCCTCTTTTAGCTCAGAGAAGTTTGTTATTACTGACCATCTGAAGCCTTCTTCTCTCAACTCATCAAAGTCATTCTCTGTCCAGCTTTGTTCTGTTGCTGTTGAGGAGCTGCCTTCCTTTGGAGGAGAAGAGGTGCTCTGATTTTTAGAATTTTCACCTTTTCTGCTCTCGTTTCTCCCCATCTTTGTGGTTGTATCTACCTTTGGTCTTTGATGATGGTAATGTACAGATGGGGTTTTGGTGTGGATGTCTTTTCTGTTTGTTAGTTTTTCTTCTAACAGTCAGGAACCTCAGTTGTAGGTTTGTTGGAGTTTGCTGGAGATCCACTCCAGACCCTGTTTGCCTGGGTATCACCAGCGGAGGCGGCAGAACAGCAAATATTGCAGAATGGCAAATGTTGCTGTCTGATCGTTCCTCTGGAAGCTTCAACTCAAAGGGGCACCCAGGCATATGAGGTGTTAGTTGGCCCCCACTGGGAGATGCCTCCCAGCTAGTCTACTCAGTGGTCAGGGACCCACTTGAGGATGCAGTCTGTCTGTTCCCTTTCCCCAGAGATGGAGTCTTCAGAGGCAGGCAGGCCTCCTTGAGCTGCAGTGGAATCCATCCAATTCGAGCTTCCCTGCCACTTTGTTTACCTACTCAAGTCTCAGCAATGGTGGGTGCCCCTCCCCCAGCCTCACTGCTGCCTTGCAGTTCTATGTCAGACTGCTGTGCTAACAGTGAGTGAGGCTCTGTGGGCATGGGACCCTCCTAGTCAGGAGCAGGATATAATCTCCTGGTGTGCCATTTGCTAAGACCATTGAAAAAGTGCAGTATTAGGGTGGGAGGGTCCTGATTTTCCAGGTACTGTCTGTCATGGCTTCCCTTGGCTAGGAAAGGGAATTCTCCAACCTCTTGCACTTCCCTGGGGAAGTGATGCCCCATCCTGCTTTGGCTCACTCTCCGTGAGCTGCACCCACTGTCCGACAAGCCCCAGGGAGATGAACCTGGTATCTCAGTTGGAAATGCAGAAATCACCCATCTTCTGCATCACTCATGCTGGGAGCTGTAGACTGGAGTTGTTCCTATTTGGCCATCTTGGAACCTACTCCCAAATTAAACCTCTTTTCTTCATAAATTACCCATTCTCAGGTATGTATGTATGTATGTATGTACGTATGTATGTATGTATGTATGTATTTATTGAGATGGAGTTTCACTCCCTTTGCCCAGGCTGTCATCTCAGCTCACTGCAACCTCAACCTCCTGGGTTCCAGGAATTCTTCTTCATCAGCCTCCCAAGTAGCTGGGATTATAGGCATCCACCACCTCACCTGGCTAATTTTTGTATTTTTAATAGAGACAGGGTTTCACCATGTTGGCTGGTCTGGTCTTAAACTTCTGATCTCAGGTGATCCACCTGCCTTGGCCTCCCAAGATGCTGGGATTACAGGTATGAGCCACCATGCCTGGCATCTCTGATATTTCTTTATAGCAGCACTAGAATACACTAATTACTCATATATGAAACAAATTTACCTTGTTTTCATTTTGAGTCTCTCTGATGTCGCATGTTCCCAGTGCGCAACAGGCACCTTATGGCCATGAATGCCCCATGCTTATGGAGATCTTGTGCTCATGGGCATCCTGTGCTCATGGACAACTTTCCCTATGGTGCGTCCTGTGCTCATGGGCCATGATGTGTGGTATATGCAAATAAAGATGGAAGTGATTAAGGACATGAATATTGTACATATCTCCTCTCTTCATGTATATCCTCCATTGCCCCACTGGACTTCACTTAAAAAAAAGTAAATGAAAAGATGTAATTACAAATAATTTCAAGTAGGTAACAGCAGAACACTAAACCTACTGTGAGGCTCTTTTGAGGGGATCTTGTGCAACTGCATGATTCCCTTCTGCCACATTATAGGGTATGAGATTGAAGAAGAATATGGTCACCAGGGATGTATGGGGAATGCTTTGGGAGCAATCTGTAGTAATTTACGTCCTTAGGGAATATATTTGTACCTAATTTTGGTGGTATAGTTCATTTCTTACCACGTGATGAGGCACTTTCTACAGAAGAAGCAACACACAAATACAAACAACTGGAACCATTAATTGAACATGACTCTTGGGCTACATGTGATTGTTCTCCTACAACACAATGAAAGTTCTTTTAAAAGATGCTGATGTGTTAAAGAAATATTGCAGGATTCAGGTTATTGTTTCTCCTAATGAAGCAGAGAGAGTTTTCCTTGTGAGATTTGATAAAATAAATCAATTCATTTCATCTGCACAGATAAAATGTTATTCAAAAATCACAGTTGTGAGATAAAATCCTTTCTTCTCTGATTATCTCTCTTTTCTTTAGAGAGCCTTTGAAATTCTTTTTAGTTTCTACTTCCAACTCTTTCTGTTCCCAATGAATTAGCAGATTTCAGTCTGAATTCTTATGGTTACTGTACAAAAGTTTAACTTCTATTTTCTTTTCATAAAAGAAAGAAACTAGACACCCTGACACTGCCTTTAAAATAAAAAATGAATTTTATTATTTATAAAATTGACTTGCCATCCTTCCCAAGGTAATTTACAGATTCAATGCCATCCCCATCAAGTTACCAATGACTTTCTTCACAGAATTGGAAAAAACTACTTTAAAGTTCATATGGAACCAAAAAAGAGCCCGCATCACCAAGTCAATCCTAAGCCAAAAGAACAAAGCTGGAGGCATCACGCTACCTGACTTCAAACTATACTACAAGGCTACAGTAACCAAAACAGCATGGTACTGGTACCAAAACAGAGATATAGATCAATGGAACAGAACAGAGCCGTCAGAAATAATGCCACATATCTACAACTATCTGATCTTTGACAAACCTGACAAAAACAAGAAATGGGGAAAGGATTCCCTATTTAATAAATGGTGCTGGGAAAACTGGCTAGCCATATGGAGAAAGCTGAAACTGGATCCCTTCCTTACACCTTATACAAAAATCAATTCAATATGGATTAAAGACTTAAATGTTAGACCTGAAACCATAAAAACCCTAGAAGAAAACCTAGGCAATACCATTCAGGACATAGGCATGGGCAAGGACTTCATGTCTAAAACACCAAAAGCAACGGCAACAAAAGCCAAAATTGACAAATGGGATCTAATTAAATGAAAGAGCTTCTGCACAGCAAAGGAAACTACCATCAGAGTGAACAGGCTGCCTACAAAATGGGAGAAAATTTTCACAACCTACTCATCTGACAAAGGGCTAATATCCAGAATCTACAATGAACTCCAACAAATTTACAAGAAAAAAACAAACAACCCCATCAAAAAGTGGGTGAAGGACATGAACAGACACTTCTCAAAAGAAGACATTTATGCAGCCAAAAAACACATGAAAAAATGCTCACCATCACTGGCCATCAGAGAAATGCAAATCAAAACCACAATGAGATACCATCTCACACCAGTTAGAATGGCAATCATTAAAAAGTCAGGAAACAACAGGTGCTGGAGAGGATGTGGAGAAATAGGAACACTTTTACACCATTGGTGGGACTGTAAACTAGTTCAACCCTTGTGGAAGTCAGTGTGGCGATTCCTCAGGGATCTAGAACTAGAAATTCCATTTGACCCAGCCATCCCATTACTGGGTATATACCCAAAGGACTATAAATCATGCTGCTATAAAGACACATGCACACGTATGTTTATTGCGGCATTATTCACAATAGCAAAGACTTGGAACCAACCCAAATGTCCAACAATGATAGACTGGATTAAGAAAACGTGGCACATATACACCATGGAATACTATGCAGCCATAAAAAATGATGAGTTCACGTCCTTTGTAGGGACATGGATGAAATTGGAAATCATCATTCTCAGTAAACTATCGCAAGAACAAAAAACCAAACACTGCATATTCTCACTTATAGGTGGGAATTGAACAATGAGAACACATGGACACAGGAAGGGGAACATCACACTTCGGGGACTGTTGTGGGGTAAGGGGAGGGGGGAGAAAAAAAACAACAAATAAATAAATAAATAAATAAATAAATAAAATTGACTTAAACTTCAACAACAAGAAAACAGACCCGAGTTTAGGCCTCCATGCAATAGGTAGAATATTAGACATCTATTTGAGTGCAAATCATCACATGGTGTTAGCAAATAAATATAAAATTATTATTTTTTATAAATCAGCAAATTATAGCATACAATTTTAGGTCTTCATAAATGATAAAACTTAATATCTTACTACTTGTTTGAGTCTGTCTCATGTCATAATAAAAATATACCCAAGACTCACTAACTTATAAAGGAAAGAGGTTCCTTTAGAACAGGAACCTCTTTGACTTTTTTCCTCCTTGACTCACAGTTCCACATGGCTGGGGAGGCCTCACAATCATGGCAGAAGTCAAAGGAGCAAAGTTACATCTTTTATCGTGGCAGGCAAGAGATAGAGTGTATGTGTGAGCTTATAAAACATCAGATCTCATGAGACTTATTTACTATCACAAGAACAGCATAGGAAAAACCCATCACCATGATTCAATTATCTTCCACTGGGTCCCTCCCAGAACACATGAGAGTTATGGGAGCTACAATTAAAGATGAGATTTGGGTGGGGACAGAGTCAAACCATACCATTCCACCGCTGGCCCCTCCCAAATCTCATGTCCTCACATTTTAAAACCAATCATGTCTTCCCACCAGTCTCCCAAATTCTTAACTCATTTTAGCATTAACTCAAAAGTCCACAGTCCAAAGTCTCATCTGAGACAAGGCAAGTCCCTTCCAATTATAAGCCTGTAAAATCAAAAGTAAGTTAGAGATACGATGGGGGTACAGGCATTGGGTAAATATACTCATTCCAAATGGGAGAAATTGGCCAAAACAAAGGGGCTATGGGCTCCATGCAAGTCCAAGATCTAATAGGGCATTCGTTAAGCCTTAAAGATCCAAAATGATCTCCTTTGACAACATGTCTCACACCAAGGTTACGCTGGTGCAAGAGATGGGCTCCCAGAGCCTTGGGATGCTTTGCCCCTGTGGCTTTGCAGGATACAGCCCCACTCCTGGCTGCTTTCATGGGCAGGTGTTGAGTGTCTGTGTCTTTTACTGGTGCACAGTGCAAACTGTTGATGAATCTACCATTCTGGGGTCTGGAGAACAGTGGCCTTCTTCTCACAGCTCCATTAGGCAGTGCCCCAGTGGGGACTCTGTGTGGGGTCTCCAACCCCACATTTCCCTCTGCACTACTCTAGCAGAGATTCTTCATGGGGGCTCTGCCTCTGCAGCACACCTCTGCCTGGACATCCAGGCATTTCCATACATTCTCTCAAATCTAAGCAGAGGTTCCCAAACCTCAATTCTTTACTTCTGTGCAACTGCAGGCTCAACACCACATAGAAGCTGCCAAGACTTGGGGCTTATACCCTCTAAAGCCATGGCCAAAGCTGTACCTTGGCCCCTTTTAGCCATGGCTAGAGCAGCTGGGATGCAGGACACTGAGTCCCTAGGTTTCACACAGCAGGGGGTGCCTGGGCCCAGCCCAAGAATTCACATTTTTTTTCTCTAGGCATCTGGACCTGTGATGGGAGGGGCTGCCACAAAGGTCTCTGACCTTCCCTGGAGACATTTTCTCCATTGTCTTGGTGATTAACATTTGGTTCCTTGTTACTTATGCAAATTTCTGCAGCAGGCTCGAATTTCTCCCCAGAAAATGTGTTTTCTTTTCTAGCTATCTATTGTGCTGCAAATTTTCCAAACTTTTATGCTCTGTCACATTTTGAATATTTTGATGCTTAGAAATTTCTTCTGCCAGGGGCCCTAAATCATCTCCCTTAAGTTCAAAGTTCCACAGACGTCTAGGGCAGGGGCAAAATGCTGCCAGTCTCTTTATATAGCAAGACTAGCCTTTATTCCAGTTTGCAATAAGTTCTTTATCTCCATCTGAGACCACCTCAGCCTGGACCTTATTGTCCATATCACTATCAGCATTTTGTCCAAAGCCATTCAGCAAGTCTCTAGGAAGTTCCAAACTTTCCCACATTTTCCTATCTTCTTCTGAGTCCTTCAACCTGTTTCAACCCCTGCCTGTTACCCAGTTCCAAAGTCATTTCCACATTTTCAGGTATCTGTACAGAAGAACCCCACTCTACCAGTTCCAATTTACTGTATTAGTCTGTTCTCATGCTGCTAATGAAGACATACCTGAGACTGGGTAATTTATAATGAAAAGAGGCTTGACTGACTCACAGTTCCACATGGCTGGGGTGGCCTCATAATCATGGTGGAAGGCAAAAGAACAAAGTCATGTCTTACATGGCAGCAGGCAAGAAAAAAACTGTGCAGGAGAACTCCCCTTTATAAAACCATCAGATCTCATGAGAATTATTGACAATTACAAAAACAGCATGAGAAAGACTGCCCCCACCACCCAGCCCATGATTAAATTGCTTCCCACTGGGTCCCTCCCATGACACGTGGGAATTATGAGATCTACAATTCAAGATGAGATTTGGGTGGGGACACAATCAAATCATATCAATACTCATGACTTCTAAGTTCAGTTGGGTGAGTTTTCTGTTTTATTCTCCAGATTCTTATATCAACAAAATGTCTAATCACTATAATTGCCTGTGAGTATTAGGTTGCATTTCAAAAGGGCAGGGCCAAAGCTGAATAACCCCAGCACTTAGTAGATGACAATTGAGTTGCCTTTGGTTGGAACTGTTGGTACCCTTGCTCTGTTACATATCTTTTGGGCCCTGCACCTTGTAGTTACCTCTGCTCTTAGACACTCTTAAAGAAAAATAAGAGGTATTGGTCCTTCCAGGTGAGTTCACTTTTTTTTCTGATATTTTTTAGGAGGGAACTTCCAAATTGATAATCTTTTTCTTAGTGATGCATTGGTAAATGTTAAACAACCAGCACTAGGGAAGGAAGAGGGATGGAATGAACTGATTTGTATCTCTTGCTGAGTTCTATAATATAAATATTCCCACCATGGCTGATTCTGAGTTACCAGTTGTCATCACTGAATGGAGAGTTGGAAAGAAATGCTAGCAACCAGGTATTATGAGGTGGTACAGGCCCACTTGAGCACACACAACTGCTACCTTGATTTTAGAAAATCATTAGGAAGATGTTCAAACAAATCAGAAAGTTGAGTAAGTCTAAGTCAACCCTCTTGAAGAGGGCAATAAGTCTGCTGACAATATCCTGAAACTCCGTTCATTGGGATATTCTGTACAACTTTAAATTTGTATTTTACTCAATTTGATAAAATAGATGCTTCTTCTTCTCTACCTCAGCAATTTATCAGACTGTACTTTTTTCCCTAAATGTTCTAATCTGTCATGTTTACATATCTTAGGTTTTTCTAACTTGATAATGACTTTTTCTTCTATTTCATTCTAAAGCAGAATGGTAGTAAATCTTATAAAATAAAATTTAATAGAGATAAGTTTAAGATTCTGAACTGGGTCCAGAAATCCAACCTCTTGCTTGCAGAATGGGGGCATCAGAATTCAGCAATAGTACCAATAAAAATGACTTGGGCTACTAGTTTAATATATCCATATTATGATATAGCTGCTAAAAACAGAGCAGGATTTTAGCCTGCTTTATTAAAGACTGTTATCATTCTCTAACAGTGGTTCTGAGGCATGACTGCACCCTTGAATGACCTTCAAAATTGCAAACAATCCTCATACCCAGACCGTATCCAAATTTCATCTCTCAGAGACCCAGACATCAGTATTTTTTAAAACTCCCCAGGTGATTCAAATGTGCTGTCAATTTGGAGAACCACTGATGTAGCACAGTGTTTGAAAAAGTTAGTATGAGTTCGTATGAGTCACCTGGAATTTCATTAAAATACAAATTCCAATTCAGTAGACCTGGAGTAAGGCTGTGAAGTTTTCATTTCTAACAACTTCCTGGGTAATTCTACTGGCTCACAGGACAATTGTTGTTAGGATTTAGAACAAGGGAAGTGTGCTCTGTTCAGCAATTAGTGTTTCATACCTGGATTATTGAGTTAATTTCCTAGAGTGACATAGGAAACTCAAGCACATTCATAGAGACAGGGATGATGAAGATTTTACCTCTTATTCTGCAATGCGCAGTTGAAGTAACTAGAACTATTTAGCTAGCTGAAGAGAAGAGAAGACATTGTGGAAACATGATAGCTAGTTTTAGAGAACTGAAGAATGGTTACACAAAACCAAGATTAAGTTTGTTCATTCTTCCTTAAAGGATAGAACTACAAGTAATGGGTAGATGTTACAGCAAAGCAGATTTTGGATCAATATACAGTAGAATATAGTAGCCAGAGCTAACCAAAGATGGAATAGATTGCATTGGAAAGAAATGCATACTCCATAACAGGATATGATTTGGTGATAACTTTGTGAGGCTTCTACAGAAATAAATTAAGCATGGAAAGGGAGATGGATCACTCAAGATGACATTTAACACACTTTCCAAAACTGAGTCTATGATGTTCTGCATTTTTTTTCAGTCTAGTGTCTGTAGCTTCTAGCTTATGGTAGGCAGTCAAGTCTAGGATTTTAACAGTACCTACAAACCAGGGATTTCTTTCCCTTAACTTTTCCATTCCTTCATGAAATTACAAAGTTTTGTTTACCTGAATATTCATTCAGATACCGCCCTTCCCCTAAGCCCCCATATATTTTCTTGTTTCATTTTGAAAATGTGTTACTTCCGTTTTGAACTAAACTGGAAAACTCTTAATGATTATGTAGCTCTTTCAATTCAAGCAACTAAAGTTGGTATTCTGATTAGTCTAAGCATCCTTCCTTATCACATCCCATTCTGACTCTCTCATTTGTTGATGGTGATAAAAGCATCAATTTATAAGACTACTTTTTTTTCCCAAACTGGTAATTATTTTAAAGGTTCTCCCTAATTTATTATTCTTGTTTATGCTTGCATCTGGGTGACGGCCTGAAATTCTATATACTCAATTATCCCAAGAAATAACAGAGTACCTGAAGAGGTGAAACACTTGCTTAATAGTCCTAATCAACATATTTGGTTTATTTATTTTTATGAATTCAACTAAGAGTGGGCAAGTCAGTACAACCTCTGACTATTTTATTTAAACTAATTTATGGTTGGTTATGTATGATGGCTAGGAGGTAATACTTCTGAATGTCTATACAGAATTTTTCAGTAAAATCAGATACTAAAGTGCTTGAATCATGCTAATAGACTGGCAATTTAATACGGCAGCATAAAAATCAATGTGGTTTCTGAGCTGTGGGTCTCATAGATCACTGAGACCTGGAAACATTGACAGTTTTCTCCTTGGTTTTCCTTCCTAACATCATGAGTTATTTAAAACTCCCTGCTGTTTCACAAATCAGTGTTTTCCTTTATTTCAGTTTAATTCAGTTTGCTCTAACCTCACTTCTCAGAATTTTATGGAGCTGTTCTGAACCTCAGTTTTAATAAAGTTTTCATATGCAATTATTTCAATGTCAAGAATTTTTTATGTGTTTGACAATATAATCAAAGACTTCTTAAGAGATTTCAGGTGTTATTATCCATAGAAACATATATTGTGTTCTCAAATAGTGAGGAATAGTGAACAAAATTGTAATTCTGTTCCCAGTGATATTTTTCCACAAGTGGCCTCACATGTGAAGAAACTGGATGTAATACTATTGTCATACTCCTTCTTTATTTTAACCCTGAAAAATCACTCTTGTCCATTCTGCAACAAATATCATTAGCCTCTATCTAACAAAAAATGAAAAATTTACATACGAAAATAAATAAAGACTAAACAAATAGAGAGCCACACCATGTACTTAGGTAGAAAAACTCAGCATCATAAAGATGTCAATACTATATAAGTTCATCTATAAATTTAATGTAATACCAACAGGATATTGTCCATTAGACAAGCTGACTGTAAAATACATATGGCAGAATAAGCAAGCAGCAATAGTCAGAATAATTATGAAAAATAAAAGAAATAAAAGGAAGTAGACATACTAGATATGAGAACACTTTGCAATAGCTGAAATAATTAAAATAGTGAAGAACTAAAACAAACATCATTATGGTACAGGCTGTTCATTTTTACTAATAATTTTACTGGAAGTGTCAATGTACCCATAGTTTAAAAATACATTTTCTAGCATTTTGTTGCAGACAGTGGGTGGACATGTGACTAAATTTGGGTCACTGTAGATTAACTAGAAGTTATTGGCTGGGTGTATTATTTTCCTATTACTCTTATAACAAGTTACCACAAGCTGAGTGTCTTGAAGCAACACAAATTTATTACCTTACAGTTTTTGAGGTCAGAAGTTCAAAATACATCTTATGGGGCTAAAATCAAGTTGTCAATGGTGTTGTAGTCCTTCTGGAGTTTCCAAGAGAGAATCCAATCCCTTGCTTTCCAACTTCTAGAAGCTGCCTGTATTCCTTGCCTCATGGCCTCTCTCTCTCTCATCTTCAAAGCAAGTCACTCCAACCTTCGCTGCTGTCACCACAAATGCCTTTCTAATCTTGACTCTCCCACTTCCCTATGTGGATCCTTTTGATTACATTGGGCCCACCAGATAATTCAGGATAATCTTCATATCTTAAGAACCTTAACTTGACCATACTTTCCAAGTCCCTTTTGCCATAGAAGGTAACAAATTCATAGATTCCAGGGAATAGAATATTTTGGGATAGCAAGATTCTGCCTGCCACAGTGGACATTTTGAAAAGCTTCTTAGAAGAAACCTGAGAACTCCCAATACCAGCCATGTTGGAAAAAAACTGAACTTGACTTCTTGCCATAAACAGCTAGAAAACTGGAAAAAATATCTAAAGCAACTGCTTTCAGTTATGGTAAAATATGCAGCACCAGACTGATCTCTGAGAAAAGGACACAGATTAAATGATTATCGCAGTCACCCTAGATTTCTTTCTGGAGGTAGTTTCCAGACATGTGAAGGCAAAGGAAACCCGTCTTGGGGACTCGAATTAAAAAGACACAGATTGGAGTTCAATTGGCCAAAAGCGACAAGAAGTTCCAAGGATGAGTTCTAAAGGTGAAAAAGCTACACAGAAAATGAGCTTCAAAAATTTGTGTAAGGACCATCTTGAGTCCTTAAATAATATTAAGCCATGCATGCAGAAAGTGAAATTTCACAAAGCTAGCCAAAAAAACTACCAGGTAGTTGTGAGATGAACAATAAGAGGATGCACAAAGCATGGAGATTTTGAGTACCAACTAGGAAGAGTAGAAGTCATTGGTGGTTACCAGGTCATTCAGTGGAGACTCTGAGGATCACACCTTAGCAATGGTACTGAACTATCACTGAAGTGAAAATTACTTTGGGGAAGGAGAGAAAAAAGAAGAAATAAAGGGAAAAAAGTAGGTGCATACAGATAAGAAAGAAATAAAAATAAAAAGGCAAAAACTGGCAGGAAACTGAGTCAGCTGTATTAGCCATTTTGCAAGCTTTCTCTTTCTATCTCTTTCTGCACCAAACTTTCATATGATTGCTGGAGCTACAGAAGTTATATTATCACTGTGAAACACTTGAGGCTGAAGGCTGAAAACCAGCAATAAGGTTGTCAGAACAGTGATGGAGAGAGCTTGATATATTAATGATATTGTTGGACCATGCAACGGTGCTGCCTGCTTGCACCAGCCTTTACATTACATGAAAGAGAAATAAAACCATCTTGTTTAAACAACTATTATTTTGGTTTTCTTTTACACAAAGCCAGACTAAACCTCAACTTAATCACAGATTAGTACAATACTCTGAAACATTTTTAAAATGGTGAAAAATATATACAATGTTTGGTTAAGAAGATATGGGATAAAATGACAATAGTGACATTTCAAGGTAGTAAAGAGAATTTAGATAATTAAAAAAAAATGTTACTGGGAAATGGGATAACCATCTGAAAAAAATGTAAAGTGAGATCAGTATCTTACATTATTCAAATTGAATTTAATATGAATCAAACATTTAAATGTAAAAAGTGAAACTAAAGAAGTGCAAAAAGAGATCAGGAGAATTTAAAAAATAATCTCAGAGAAAAAGATCTTTCCAAGTACAACACAAAATATAAAAATCATAAAATAAAAGATTGATAAATTCAATTACATAAAAGTAAAGAAAATGCATGGCAAAAATACATAGGCAGAGTTAAAAGAGAACTAACAAGCTGGGAAAAATATTTGCAACTGATATCACAGCAAAGAGATATTTTCCTTGATGTACGCATATAGAGAGCTCTACAACCAATAAATAAAAGACCATTGATGCAACAGAAGAGTAGAGGGTGTGAACAGATAGGTCACAGAGACAAAGCAAATGACTCCTAACCATATGGAAAGACATTTGATTTTACTCATGATCAGATTTTTACAAGTTAAAATTAAATGGCATAGCATGTTAGCACATCAGATCAATATGGTGATAATGAGAAATAGGATTCTACTCTCATACATTGTTAGTGAGGGTATAAATTGCTTCAAACACAAGTTCAGAAAATATGGAAGTATCCTTTCAAATTAAAAATATACATACTTTTTGATTAATCAATTTGATCCCTAGTTATGTAACCCAAAATACACTCTCAAATGTGTGAAAGAATTTATTCCTTCATTCAACAAACAACTGCCTACTCTATTTAAAGCACTCTTCCAGTCACTCTCTATATCAACAAACAACTGCCTACTCTATTTAAAGCACTCTTCCAGTCACTCTCTATATAAAAGTATTTACTGGATATCACATATTTTGTGATAAAAATTAGAAAAATCAAAGTGTGCATTAATAAAGGGCTGATTAAATCAATTATAATACATCAAACAATGATAAATTATGGAACTATTACAAAGAAGAAAGCATAAGCAAATCTGGTCATACGGAAAGCTTTTCTGAAAACCTTTCTGAGGGCAGCGATTTTTGTCTTGCTTGCTTCTGTATCCCTAACCCATAGAACAATGTATAGCACATATTAGACTTGCAATAAATATTTGATGAACTAACAAACAAAAAAAACAAGGTGCAGAATGGCACACTACAATTATATGTGAGAAAACATGAATAAATATATACATATATTCACTTCTAAATGATTAGAAACTGGTAACAGGGCTTGCTTCTGAGAACAGTGCTAGAATATGTGGGATCAGAAAGGGAATTAGGCTGCCTTTATACCATGCAACCTTTTGTAACTTTTGAATGTTGTGCCATGTGCATTAATTACCTTTTCAGAAGAAAAGTACACCCATTCATCACATTTGAATCTCTTCAGATCCTTTTTTCCTTTCTCGCAGGTGCTGGCCTGAGTAGGAATTAGCATTCCTTGGTGGTTTCTTACGTTCTTTAAGCAAAATTTTAGGCAGTTTTCATAAATATATTCCTTTTGCTAGCATTTAAAAGGGGCATGTCTGTTAACCCTGCACCTACTCACAAATGATTCAATTGACATGACAAAAAGTGCAATGACTCATCTCCAAATAAAAAGATGTGTGTGGGCCTACCAGGGCCTTGTGAAAAGACAGTGACCTTCATGGTCACCCAACAGTTTTAACAGGTATTATTTGTTGGGTCAGCACTTCTCAGAAGCATTCCCATTCTGCTCCCACCTCCAGACATGCACACTCATGCCATCCCACATGCATACTGCTCCCAGCCTGGGCCCACCTTCCACAGCTGTGTTTCAAAACACCCCGTGATTACATCTCTCAAAGCTCTCACTCAGGACTTACAATTTCTTATATTCTTATCTGTCTCTCACTTTTGGCCAAGAATCAACTCCTTGAGGCAGAAACCTGGTTTCAATGTTTTATAGGCCTGACATCTAGCACAGAGTCCAGTTTAGTAGTTCTTTAGTAAATGCTTGATAAATGAATACATGAAGGAACTAATGAATATTTCAGATGCCTTTTGTAAGGAAATTCCAGCCCCATGGGTAAGAATTTTAGTGACACTGTTGAGGCTTGACCAGATCAGTGCTACTCCAAGTGGAGAAAGGACCCAGTTCAATGGGTCAAAGTAAACTGCATCTGCTGGAGAGGCCACCATCATTACCAGAGAAATAGTGCTAAGACTCTGATAGAAAGAAAAGCAAGACACAGATGCAGTGGGGAGAAGAGGTAAAAGGGTTTGGGCTCCACAGGAACATGTCAGATGCACAATATAAGAAGAACAAGTTCTTTTAGGATGTTGACCCTGAACGCACCAAGGGAGCTTGGGTCTCAGCTATTCGAGGGGCCGGAAGCTCAAGGAAGACAGGATGGCTACCATATGCAAGTCTGGGATGGCAAAGAGCCAGTTCTGAGATGCCAAGGTCAGCACTCTTATCCTGCTGTGTAAAGAATTGTTCCCACACACGCCATCCTACCCGTGCAAGACATTGCTGACATTTCCCTATTTTGCACATTGTTCAAATCCAGGTCACATAGTGATTTTTCTAATGAGGCTAGGGGAAGACTGAACATTCAGATTTCAGTAGCTGAAGTTTGAGTCAATACCATTCAGTGTTGTATTGAATTGTTCCTAATGATTTTGTGGGTGGTAGTTGTGCCTCCTAACCACATTAAGAGCTCTTTCTGGGCACAACCATTTCTTGGCATCCTTAGTAAGTCTGCAGTGTGCTGGGGACATACTGGCTCAATGATCACTTGTTGATTGACTAACTGAAATATGCATCTGCCCACAGACAAGACTTCTTTGAGCACAGTATTCTTGCTTAGACAATGAATCATATTTGAACTCTGTCATTTGCAAATCCTTTTCACTCTGCTATGGAATTTACGTTTTTAGATTAATGTACCCATGTACCAGAGTAATGTTAGGTCAGCTCTCCTTGGTAGAGACTGGTTTTCACTAAGATTCATATAATTTTCAAATTCTATTTATGTAAGCACTTTATAGAATAGAAATTTATTCTGGACTTTGGTACAAATGTATTGGTTGAAAGTATTCTGATAAGGCATGAACAGGGAGACCCAGGCCCTAGCCTCAGTCTCCTGCCAGCTAACCATGAGAACTGGGCAGGTTCTCCACTCACCACCTCCCTCATTCCCAGCTCTGGCCTCAGTTTCCTTGACCCTAAGTAAGGTCTGGGCTGAATGATCACTAAGGTCTCTTTTAGCACTGCTCTTCTCTAAGGTTATGTTATAATTGCTTTATCTGTGCTTCCCTTTGCTGTTAACAGTACACCCTGCCACCAAAGAGCTGGAGGAATATGAGCTCATATTTAGCTTTCCTTACAGTGTCAAAAATTAATTTTAAATGCTGGGGAAACAAGCTAAGGAGATTTCCTCCACCATATTATACCTGCAAATTACATTACCATGCAGGTGATCTAGAAATCTTACTGGTAATAATTTTGTTTACATAAAGGTATCCAGTATCCCTGTTAAATATGCAAACGTTTGGGCATGAAGGGTAACATGTTCATGTTGCCTGGATGTTTCAGATTGATCCCTGCATGAGAAAGACCCTAAGGGACCAAACAATGGATGTAGCATTAAACTGTGGAAAGAACAATGAGTTTACACAGCTGTGTAACATCTGGGACGTAGTTTCTTCATCTGCAAGACAGGAATAATAAAGTCCTTTCTAAAATACAATAATGAGTTTTTAAAATTTGTATTGAGCATTCTTACTGTATTATAACCTTTTGGCAGTGGTGGAGGCTCATAAAAGGGGAGGAGAGGGATGAAGAATGAAGATAAAGAATGTTGGTGACTGCATGAGCAGCTTGAAGACAAAAATAACAAGCATTTCAAATAGATGCATTTTTTACAACAGCAATATGTTGATATTTTCCAAATAATTATGATGTCAGCCATGTCCTAAGACTGGAAAGATTACTATTATTCACATGGTTTGAACCAATACAGATGTTACTGAGGGGTACACACCCACACATAATCTGTAGATGGTTGTGGTGATAGTGTGATCAAGGCACAACCATCAGATCACACAACTGGACAAGCAGAAAGGAATGAGAGGGACAAGTCCTTCTAGTTGGAGCGTGTGTTTCATAGTCACCCCACAGAAGAGGGATGGATCTCCCACCCAAATTTGGGCCCACTGCCAAGATTAATGATGGCACAAATATATCAAGCGGGTGTTAAGAGATTCATTACTCATACATGGACACTTTCTTAGGAGAGCAGGGCAGACACTCAAGCTGGTCTGAAAGTAGCTCAAGCAGCCAGAAAGACAGTGGGAAATAGTGGTCTTGGTTTTCTTTGTGGGTAGAGGTGCAATCTGGGGCTTACATGATTTGAACTTCCTACCAGCACCAAGGGAGGGAGCACACTGGCTTTCTTTTTGGCTTACGTGGATGTAGGGCAAAAGGGGAAAGGAGATACGAAGCTTAAAAGTTATCAGTGGCCAGATATCAAAAATACAGTTGGGCTTTTCATTGTAGAGATTTATTATAGATCCTATTTAGAATTTTTACATTTATTATATACTCATTGGCTAAGTAAAGGATATGCAAAGAAGCCTTTATGACAAACTCAGTCTCTTTAATTTTCACTGCATATCGACTCTGCCCTAACCAACTCTGATGTATCTAAAACATTTGGGTCTCTTTTCTCAGCCAACATCCCAGAACATCTATACTTCAGATATTCTATAGAAAGTTCAGTCTTAAAATTTCTATTTCATTCCTGGCTGTGTTAAGACAAATGTTAAATGATTTGACTCCAAGTTCTGTGAATTTTCTCCTTGCATTAAGGTGAGGTACCTGAGTACAATATTTCAACCAAATAATAGCAGTTTAGCTACCTTGAAAATTTCTCTACTAAGTTGCTGCACTTTTTGATTTATTTTTGATTGAGTTAGTATTACTGTGGCTGCATAAAAAATAATCTCAACACTTAATGGCTTAAAAGAACTATAGTCATTTATTATTCCCCACAGATTCTGTAGGTCAGAAAGACCTCCCCTGGACAGTTTCCACATGCAATTGCATGTGGAATCTGCAATTGCATATCTGTCTGGGAGAGTAGTCATCCAAAGGCTTAACTGGGATTAGAGCATCCACTTGGGTTTCAAGTTAGTGCAGTCTCTTAGTCATGAACCTCAGAGACTCATGGGTCCCTTGATGGGCTGCCTAAGTGTCCTTAGAACATGATGACTGGCTTCCCCCAGAATAAGTGATATAAGAGTGTACCAGGTAGATGCTATGTTGCCTTTTATGATCTAGCTTCTGAAGTCACTCAATATCACCTCTGCCATATGCTACAGGCCAAGGCAATTATTAGGTTGGTACAAAAGTAATTGGGATTTTGCCATTACTTTTAATTGCAAAAACCACAATTATGTTTGCACCAACCTAATACAAAGATCTTCCCATTTTCAAGGAAAGAGAACATATGCTTTTCCTCTTGATGGAGATATATCAACATCATATTGTGAGAAGAGCATGTGGCAGCCATCTCTGGAAAATATAATTAGCAGCAGGATTGATGTAATAGTGATTAAACACATTTTTTCTATAACTTTTTAAGACTACTATTGAAAACCTTGTTCAATATGTTATTCAATGTTTTATATATACAGATCTTTGTGATAAAATTCTTCCAAAGTTTAGTATTAGGAGAAAGTCTAGTCTTCCTGATATTTATGTATTTTCTTTTATCAATAAAAAGCATAGAATATATAATCTTTCTCTTTTTATCTTGGCTTCCATAAGGCTTACAGTTAAATTTACTATTCATTTACAATAATTGCTTTATTACTGGATTGTAACATAAATATTTTCCACATTCTCTAAATAAAATGCTGTCATTATTCTATTCTTTTTAAAAAATATATATTTAATTACAATAATAGAGGATGTTAATTTTTAGAAGTTGAAAATTAACTTTCTACAGTTAGCTAGAACTAATAATTTTACTGTATCTTTTTTGAGAGCATTCCTTTCTTTTATTCCTCTCTCCCTGTCTCACACACACACACAGTCACAAACACACAAACATCCCTATATATAAATACAATATCTGCATTCTTCATTTGTTCTACAAACTAAGATTTTACTATAAATACAGTTCTGCAATTTGCTTTCTTCTCCAGTTTACACATCATAGACAACATTCTAAATTATTAAATACAGACCTATCCCATACATATGTGCCATATGTATTTATTCACACACGTGTGTCCATTTAATATAACTTTAATTGTTTGCTACTGTAAATAAAGCTACATACAAATCTTGAACATAAATTGTTTTCTTTCAATTGTGCAAGTATTTGCCATTGGTTCAATTCCTTGAAGTATAATTACTGGATTAAAAAGAATGCATATTTAATATTTTGATCAGGACTGCCAAATTGCATTTAAACACATTGTTTGCCTTTCTTATTAAAAACTATTCTGTACATAAGTATTTCTCATTATAAGTAGACTTTTATAATTTTAAAAAATATATAGGCAATTTTAAAATTACCTGGCATGCCAGTATCAAAATATCCCATGTACCTCATAAATAAATATACCTGCTATGTATACATAAAAATTAAAAATTAATAATTAAGAAAAAAATACCTGGCTAAAAGTAAAAGATTTCAACCCTAAATAATCAGACAGCAGATAAAACCTGACTTTTTTCATACTGATAGCAGAAGTCACAGCAATAACTTCTTCTTACTGGGTTGCCAAGAATTGTCACCTGCCCTGTTTCAGTATCACAGAGGATTATCCAGGCAGACTAATTTAAAATGAGGATTTTAGTCCTGCACTGTTCAAAGAACCATAATTCAGGACCACAGTGACATAGAGATTTGCTTTTTATCCCTTTGTACTGCCTAGCATATGGGAAAATAAATAACAGTAACTTTCAGATTGTTCAACTGAATGCTGTTTACATTGTATTACACTTCTGTAGAGCATGGGAAAATGTGGAGGCTAAATAAAGATAGAAGGGTGGACAAACATGGTATTGTGTTCTCTCTAGCGTCTTCCTAGGTCAAGGCTCAGGTTTTTTATCTTGGGAGGAGGGATATATTGTCAGTGAGATGTGGAATTGTCAGATGGAGACAATAAAGTACCTTCCAAACCCAAATATCTGCTTTTCACTACAGGCAGTTTCTACATACAGATCAACCCAGCAGGAAGGTTTTATTTTGCTTTCAAGATCTTTATCAAATAGAGCTGCTATAAGCAGTAGCACAACATATCAAAAAGTGATTAAGTGCAGAATTTTTATTTTCAGTAATTATTGGAAAGTAGAAATTGTAACAGGTTACAAGAGATGAGCAGAAACAAGATGGGAATGTCATTTTAAAAAATTGGGTTCTGGGGCAAAGGTGAAGGAAGGGGTGCTGGGAGATCCCAGTCTTCCAAAGAAAGGATTTTTACATGCCTAAAACATGCTTCAAACCATGCAGCCATGGATTTTTGTGTAAGGAACAGTCAACATCATAGAAAGAGTGAAGGCCTTATAGACTGGTGTAGAATGAAAATTGATTAAACATTATAATAAAAGGTGTTTGGGAAGATTTGAGCAGGCAGAAGAAAGAATCAACAAAGTTGAAGACAATTGAAATTATTGAGTCTGAGGAACAGAAATATGATTGAAGAGAAGTGAGCAGAGCCTAAGGGACTTGTGGGACAACATCAAGTGGACCAACATGTAGATTGTGTGAATCTTAGAAGAAGAGAGAAAAGTGAAGAGATTACTTAAAAAGTAGTTGAAATCTTCACAAGTTTAAGGACATAAATATAAACATTCAAGATGCTCAATGAACTCTAATTTGGATGAACATAAAGAGAACCATACTAACACACATTATAATCACAGTCAAAAGGCAAATACAAAGGGAGAATCCTGAAAACAGCAAGAGAGAAGTGACTCATCACATACAAGGGATCCTTAATAAGTTTATCTGCAAATTTCTCATTGGAAACTTTGGAGGCAAGGAAGAAGTGGGCCAATATATTCACAGTGCCAAATTCAATGCCATCCCCATCAAGCTACCAATGACTTTCTTCACAGAATTGGAAAAAACTACTTTAAAGTTCATATGGAACCAAAAAAGAGCCTGCATCACCAAGTCAATCCTAAGCCAAAAGAACAAAGCTGGAGGCATCATGCTATCTGACTTCAAACAATACTACAAGGCTACAGCAACCAAGACAGCATGGTACTGGTACCAAAACAGAGATATAGATCAACGGAACAGAACAGAGCCCTCAGAAATGATGCCACATATCTACAACCATCTGATCTTTGACAAATCTGACAAAAACCAGCAATGGGGAAATGATTCCCTATTTAATAAATGGTGCTGGGAAAACTGGCTAGCCATATGTAGAAAGCTGAAACTGGATGCCTTCCTCACACCTTATAAAAAATTAATTCAAGATGGATTAAAGACTTACATGTTAGACCTAAAACCATAAAAACCTAGAAGAAAACTCAGGCAATACCATTCAGGACATAGGCATGGGCAAAGATTTCATGTCTAAAACACCAAAAGCAATGGCAACAGAAGCCAAAATTGACAAATGGGATCTAATTAAACTAAAGACCTTCTGCACAGCCAAAGAAACCACCTTCAGAGTGAACAGGCAACCTACAAAATGGGAGAAAATTTTTGCAACCTACTCATCTGACAAAGGGCTAATATCCAGAATCTACAATGAACTCAAACAAATTTACAAGAAAAAAACAAACAACTCCATCAAAAAGTGGGTGAAAGATATGAGCAGACACTTCTCAAAAGAAGACATTTATGCAGCCAAAAAACACATGAAAAAATGCTTATCATCACTGGCCATCAGAGAAATGCAAATCAAAACTGCAATGAGATACCATCTCACACCAGTTAGAATGGCAATCATTAAAAAGTCAGGAAACAACAGGTGCTGCAGAGGATGGGGAGAAATAGGAACACTTTTACACTGTTGGTGGGACTGTAAAGTAGTTCAACCATTGTGGAAGTCAGTGTGGCGATTCCTCAGGGATCTAGAACTAGAAATACCATTTGACCCAGCCATCTCATTACTGGGTATATACCCAAAGGATTATAAATCATGCTGCTATAAAGACACATGCACATGTATGTTTATTGTGGCACTATTCACAATAGCAAAGACTTGGAACCAACCCAAATGTCCAACAACGATAGACTGGATGAAGAAAATGTGGCACATATACACCACGGAATACTATGCAGCCATAAAAAATGATGAGTTCATGTCCTTTCTAGGGACATGGATGAAACTGGAAACCATCATTCTCAGCAAACTATTGCAAGGACAAAAAACCAAACACTGCATGTTCTCACTCATAGGTAGGAATTGAACAATGAGAACACATGGACACAGGAAGGGGAACATCACAATCCGGGGTCTGTTGTGGGGTGGGGGGAGGGGGGAAGGATGGCATTAGGAGACATACCTAATGTTAAATGACAAGTTAATGGGTGCAGCACACCAATATGGCACATGTATACATATGTAACTCACCTGCACATTGTGCACATGTACCCTAAAACTTAAAGTGTAATAATAATAAAAAAAGTAAGAAAAGAAAAAATAACAAATTAACAGAGGTAAGTCCTTTATGAGCAATTTAAATGGAAATGTATAAAAACCTTCAATCAAAAGACAGAGATTGAGAAAATGGATTTTAAAAGCCTATAAAATCATAATCTAACCATATGCTGTCTATGAGAGACTCACTTTTGAGCCAGAGACAAATAAGTTGAAAGTGAAAGGATGTAAAAAGACATCCCATGCAAATAGTAACTAAAACAGTGCAGAGGTAGCTATACAAATATCAGACATAATAGACTTTAAATTAAAAAGTTTACAGGAGACAAATAAGAGCATTATATATGAATAAAGTTTCAAAACATTAATATATAACAACTATAAGCATTTATGCACCTAACAAGTGACCATCAAAATATATGAAGCAAAAATGAACAGAACTTAGAGGAGAAATAGACATTTCCACAATAATACATAGAGACTTCAATGTCCTACAGTTTCAATTATGCATAGAACAACCAGACAATACATAAGAAAGGAAATGGAAGATGTGAACAACATGATAAAACAACTAGATCTAACAGACATAGACAGAACACTATACTCAACAGCAACAGAATATATATTCTTCCCAAGTACATGTGGTGCATTTTCCATGATAGTCCATACAAGTGTTGGTGAGGATTTGGAGAAATTAGATCATTTGTACACTCTTGGTGGGACTGAAAAGTGGTATAGTCACTCTGGAAAACAGTATGATAGTTTCTAAAAAATTTAAAAATAGATTTACCACATGATCCAGCAATTCAAGCTCTAGATATTTACCCAAAGGAATTGAAGCAAGATCTTGAAGAGATATTTGTACAACTACGTTGACAGCAGCATTATTCACAACATAAAAAATGGGGGAACAACCCACTTGTTCACTGACAAATGGATGAGCAAAATGTTTTATATGCATACAATTAAACATTATTCAGCCTTAAAAAGAAAGGAAATTCTGACACATACTACAACATTAATGAACGTTGAGAACATTATACTAAGAATAATAAGCCAGGCACAAAAAAACAAACATTATGTGATTTTACTTATACGTGGTACCCAGAGTAGTCAAAATCAGGCAGAAAGTAGAATGATCTAGCAGGAGGGAGAATGGGGAGTTAATATTTATTAAGCAATATGGTTTGAATGATGGTGTTCCCTCCAAAATTCATCTTGAAACTTAATTCCCAATACAAAAGTATTAAGAGGTATGACCTTTCGGAGGTGCTTAAGTTATGGGAGGTCTGCCCTCCTGAATGAGATTAACACCTTATATAAGCTCTTAAGCTTAAAGGAAGTACTCTCTGGCCCCTCTACCTTCCTCATTGTGAAGACATAGCAACAAGGTGCCACCCTAGAAACACAGCAGCCCTCACCAGACATAAATGCAGGTACTTTGATCTTGGACTAGTGTATTAGGGCAGTTTTGCATTGCTATAAGCACATGAGGCTGGGTAATTTATAAAGAAAAGAGATTTGACTCACAGTTCTGCAGGCCGTACAAGCATGGCTCTAGCATCTGCTTCTGGTGAGGCCCCAGGAAGCCTCCACTCATGGCAGAAGGTGAAATTGAGCATGCACATCATATGGTGAGAGAGTGATATGGTTTGGCTGTGTACCCACTGAAATCTCTTTTTGAATTGTAACTCCCATAATTCCCACGTGTTGTTGGATAGAGATAATTGAATCATGGGAGGAATTTGCCCCATATTGTTCTCGTGGTAGTTTATAAGCATCATGAGATCTGATGGTTTTATAAGGGAAACCTCATTTGCTTGGTTCTCATTCTTTCTCTTGCCTGCTGCTACGTCAGACATGCCTTTCACCTTCTGCTACAATTGTGGGGCCTTCCCAGCCACATAGAACTGTGAGTCAATTAAATCTCTTTTTCTTTACAATTTAACCAGTCTTAGCTATGTCTTTATTTTTCTCAGCAGTGTCAAAATGGACTAATGCAATAAATTGCTACAGGTAGAGTGGGGTGTTTTGTAAAGATACCTGAAAATATGGAAGCAACTTTGGCACAGGGTAGCAGTCAGAGGTTGGAACAGTTTGGAGGGCTCAGAAGAAGTTAGGAAAATGTGGTAAATTCTGGAACTTCCTAGAGACATGTTGAATGGCTTTAAGCAAAATGCTGATAATAATATGGACAATGAAATCCAGGCTGAGGTGGTCTCAGATAGAGATAAGAAACTTGTTGGGAAACTGGAGTAAAGGTGACTTCTGCTATGTTTTAGCAAAGAGACTGGTGGCATTTTGCCCTTGCCCTAGAGATTTGTGGAACTTTGAACTTCAGAAAGATGATTTAGGATATCTCAAAGAAGAAATTTCTAAGCAGCAAAACATTCAAGAGGTGGCTTGGGCACTTGTTAAAGCATTCAGTTTTAAAAGGGAAACAAAGCATAAAATTTCAGAAAATGTGCAGCTTGACAATGTGATAGAACAGAAAAATTCATTTTCTAAAGAGAAATTCAAGCTGGCTGCAGAAATGTGCATAAGTAGTGAGGAGCTAAATCTTAATCACCAAGACAATGGGGAAAATGTCTCCAGGAAATGTCAGAGACCTTTGTGACAGCCCCTCCCATCACAGGCCCAGAAACCTGGGAGGAAAAAATGGTTTTGCCATCTTGGCCTAAGGCCCCCCTGCTGTATGAAGCCCAGGGACTCAGTGCCGTGTTCCAGTCACTCTAGTCATGGCTAAAAGGGGTCAAGGTACAGTTCAAGCTATGGCTTCAGAGGATACAAACCCCAAAACTTGGCAGCTTCCACAAGGTATTGAGACACTGAGTGCACAGAAGTCAAGAATTGAGATATGGGAGCCTCCATCTAGATGTATGGAAATGCCTGGTTATCCAGGCAAAAGTTTGCTGCAGGGCAGGGGCCTCATGGAGAACCTCTGCTATGGCAGTGCAGAAGGGAAATGTGGGGTTGAATCCCCCACACAGAGACCACACTGGGGCACTGCCCAGTGGAGCTTTGAGAAGAAGGCACCGTTCTCCAGACCCTAGAATGGTATATCCACTGACTGTTTGCACCATGCACCTGGAAAAGCTGCAGACAGCCTGTGAAAGCAGCAGGAAGGGGAGGCTGTACCCTGCAAAGCCACAGGGTGAAGCAGCCCAAGATCATGGGAACCCACCTTTTGCATCAGCTGACATGGATGTGAGACATGGAGTCAAAGGAGATCATTTTGGAGCTTTAAGATTTGACTGCCCCACTGGATTTTGGGCTTGCATGGGCTTGTAGCTCCTTTGTTTTGGCCAATTTCTCCCATTTGGAATGGCTGTATTTATCCAATGCCTGTACCCCCATTGTATCTAGGAAATAACTAACTTGCTTTTGATTTTCCAGGCTGATAGGTGGAAGGGACTTGCCTTGTCTTAGATGAGACTTTGGACTGTGGACTTTTCAGTTAATGCCAAAATTATTTAAAACTCTGGGGGACTGTTGGGAAGGTATGATTGTTTTTGAAATGTGAGGACATGAGATTTGAGAAGGTCCAGAGGCTGAATGATATGGTTTGGCTCTGTGTCTCCACCAAAATCTCGTCTTGAATTGCAGCTCACATAATTCCCACATGTTATAGGAGGGACCTGGTGGGAGATAATTGGATCAGGGTGACTGTTTCCCTCATACTGTTCTCATGATAGTTAATAAGCCTCACAAGATCTGATGGCTTTACAAGGGAAAACCCCTTTCACTTGGTTCTCATTCTCTCTATTGCCTGTCACTATGTAAGATGTGCCTTTCACCTTCTGCCGTGATTGTGAGGACTCCTCAGCCATGTGAAACTGTGAGTCCATTAAACTCTTTTTCTTTATAATTTACCCAGTCGTGGTTATGCCTTTTTTTTTTTTTTTTTTTTTTTTTTTTTTTGAGATAGAGTCTCACTCTGTCGCCCAGGCTGCAGTGCAGTGGTGCAATCTCGGCTCGCTGCAACCTCCGCCTCCTGGGTTCAAGCAATTCCCTGCCTCAGCCTCCCAAGTAGCTGGGATTACAGGCACCCACAATCAAACCCAGCTAATTTTTGTATTTTTAGTAGAGACAGGGTTTCACCATTTTGCCAGGCTGGTCTTGAACTCCTGACCTTGTGATCCACCCGCTTCAGCCTCCCAAAGTGCTGGGATTACAGGCATGAGCCACCGCACCCAGCCGTTTATGTCTTTATCTTAATCAGCAGTGTCAAAGCAGACTAATGCAGAGAAAAGGCAATGGGTAGGGGGAGATTCCACACTCTTTTAATCAACCAGTCCTCACATGACTTTACTTGCTATTGCAAGGATAGCACCAAGTCATTCATGAGGTATCTTCTCCCATGACCTAAACACCTCCCACCAAGCCCTTTCTCCAACATTGAGGATTATATTTCAACATGAGATTTGGAGGAGATGAACATTCAAACTGTATCATTCTTCTCTGGCCCCTCAAATCTCATGTCCTTTTCATATTGCAAAATACATTTTTTTTATTAATAGTCCACAAAAATCTTAACTGATTCCAGCATCAAGTCCAAAGTCATGAGTCTCATCTTCCATCTACAAGCTTTAAAATCAAAACAAGTTATTTGTCCCTAAGATACAACAGTAGTACAGGCATTGGGTAAACATTCCCTTTTCAAAAAAAGGGGAAATTGGCCAAAAGATAGAGGCAATAGGCCCATGCAAGTTGGAAACCAGGCAGGGCATTCAGTAGATCTTAAAGCTGCAAAATAATCTCA
Organism: Pongo abelii; assembly: GCF_028885655.2. Taxonomy (NCBI): domain Eukaryota; kingdom Metazoa; phylum Chordata; class Mammalia; order Primates; family Hominidae; genus Pongo; species Pongo abelii. Next base: position 87,127,159 of record NC_071990.2, on the reverse strand, counting down.
TTTGACTCCATGTCCCACACCCAGGGCACATTGGTGAAAAGGATGGGTTTCCAAGGCCTTGGGCAGCTCTGTCCCTGTGGCTTGGCAGGGTGCAGCTCCCATGGTTACTCCCATGGGCTGGAGTTGAGTGCCTGTTGCTTTTCCAGGCAGAGGGTTCAAGCTGCTGATAGATCTACAATTCTGAGGTCAAGAAGGGTGGCCTCCTTTGCACAGCTCCACCAGGCAGTGCCCTAGTAAAGGTTGTTTGTGGGGGCTCTGTCCCTGTTCCAGGCTTCTGCCTGGGCACCAGGCTTTCTGATATATTCTCTTAAATCTAGGTGGAAGCCGCCAAGTCATCTTCACTCTTGCCTGTGGGTTTAACACCACACAGAGGCTACCAAGGCTTACAGGCTTCCCCCTCTGGAACAGTGGTCCCAGATGTACCTGGGGCCTTTTGAGCCACAGCTGCAGCTGGAATAGCTGGTATGTGGAGAGCAGTGCTCTGAGGCTAAGCAAGGCAGCAGTGTTCCAGGTCTGCCCCTGAAACCATTATTTCCTCCTAGACCTCTGGGCCTGTGATGAGAGGGGCTGCCTCAAACATCCTGAAATGCCCTTGAATACTTTTTTTCATTGTCTTGACTATGAGCACTTGGCTCCCTTTTAGTCATGCTAACCTCTCTAGAAAGTTATTGCTCCACAGCCTGCTTGGATTCTTTCTCTGCCACATGGCCAGGCTGCAAAATTTTCGAACTTTTATGCTCTGCTTTCCTTTTAAATATAAGTATGAGCTTTAATTCCTTTGCTCTGATTTTAGGCTGTTAGAAGCAACTAGGCCACATCCTGAATGCTTTGTTGCTTAGGAATTTCTTCTACTAGATACTAAAACATGATTCTTAAGTTCAAACTTCCACGGATCCTTAGGACATGAACACAATGCAGCCAAGTTCTTTGCCAAGTTCTTTGCATGGGTGACATTTACTCCAGTTCCTAATAACTTCCTTATTTCCATTTGAGACCTTATCAGTCTGGACATCACTGTCCATATTTCTACCAGTATTTGGTCACAGCCATTTAATCAGTCTCTAAGAAATTTCAAACTTCCCTTCATCTTCTCCTTTTCTTCTGAGCCCTCCAAACTCTTTCAACCTCTGCCCATTGCCCAGTTTCAAAGTCACTTCTACACTTTCAGGTACCTTCATAGCAATACCCCACTCCTCAGTACCAATTTTCTGTGTTAGGCCATTCTTGTATTGCTATAAGGAAACACCCAAGGCTTTGTAATGTATAAAGAAAAGTGAAAAGATTGGCTCACAGTTTTGTCTGCTATACAGAAAGCATGGCTCTAGCATCTGCTTTTGGTGAGGGACTCAGGAAACTTTGAATCATGGCAGAATGCAAAAGGGAGCCACCTTGTCACCTGGCAAGTGAGAGAGCAAGAGAGAGATCAAGGAGATGACACACACTTTTTAACAACCAGATCTCACTAGAACTTACTATTATGAGGACAGCATGAAGCCATTCATGAGGGATCTGTCCCCATGACCCAAACACCTCCCAGCAGCTCCTACCTCCAACATTGAGGATTACATTTCAATATGATATTTGGGGAGTACAAACACACAAACTATATCACTCAGTCTCAGATATTTTGTTATAGTCATACAAATGAACTTAATACAATGAATATAATTTTAATTTTGCAAGATAGAAAGAGCCCTGGTAATGAATTGTGGTGATGGTTGCTCAGTGATAATGAATGTACTTAATAGCACTGAACTATATACTTAAAAATTGTTAAGATGATAAATTTTATTGTACATGTACTTCATAATTTAAAATGTTGGAAAAGCAAGAGTCCCTTTAAACATTCAGTCAAACATCCCCCTATGCAAGATAACTATAATCTCTATATGCCTGTCTCTTCCAAATGGAACTGTAGACTCACTGACAGGCCCCAGGACATGGCTTTAAGTCTGCATCTCTTCAGTCAAGGAGTAGAAAAAAATGCATCTTAGTCTGAATGCCAATTTGGCAGAATAGCCACCCCCCTATCTCTGAAACTTGGGCTCTCATGGCCCTTTCAGAAGTGAAAACTATGATGGAATGAGGTTCCTGTGAGCAAGTGAACATGAGAGAACATTCATGAGGCACCAGGGACATGAAGACTGGAACTCAATATTTCAGTATTAATGTGTAGATGAGAATTCCAAATGATAAAAGAAGGGAGCAAAAATAGAAACAAGTCTCACATAAGACCAGTTGGCATGGACAACTTTTCAGAACTCAGCTGTAGATGTTCCTCCTCCTTGAGCAGATAGAAAATTCAAAATGTTGGCAACATTAAAAAGAAACTAAATCTCTTTAAATGGATTTAATGGGAATTTTTAATGCATAATTACTCCCACCAGTCTCATCTCAGCCAAGTGGGGTTTTCTTTTTCATTTGATTTATCAATACTATCATCTGTTAGAAATTCTCAAACCAGCATCTATTACTCTTCCTAGAAGACTCACCAAAGGCTGCTTATCAAGTCTCCAAGGCATAAGCTTTCAAAGGGAAGAATAATGGTCTATTTAATTATTTTAGCCTAGGAGCATGTATAGACATGCACTTGATTAGTGTTTCATGTTGCAATTCATGGTCATGGTTGACATTTAATTTATAAATCTAACCTGAGAGAGCTGGTTCCAAGAAGCCCAGGGCTAATCTGGAAACACGTGCGTTTCTCTGGTGGAAATGGTAGTGGTGCTGAGGGGTACTTAGAATGTAAGAAATTTTGGGACTGTTTTCAAGTGACTTAAACATCTGAATTCAGTACTGCCAGAAGACAGGCCTCCAGAATGCAGCCTCCTTTCTTACCTTGAAAAAGAATTTCCTCATTCTCCTTGTTTGCAAGAACTCATTTCCTAACAAAGCCACTCAGAATTAGGGTCCAGCTCTCATTAAGAACTCTTAAAAGAGATACTTTTAGAAGACCTGTACTGCACTTGGCTCACCACCAGACAGCGCTGCAGAGTGGCTGGCCTTCATTAGTGCTGCCCAACTTAATACCAAGTTTCTAATTGCAAAGAAGCCTGCCCTGGGACAAGAGAGGGTTCAGGATCCTAATGGACTATCATGTCTTCCAGCATGAGTCACTACTTGCAAATAAAAAGGCAGACTTCTAGCCAATTAAAACTGGGTTAAAGTTTGTCCTGAATAAGCAAAGAGACTACCAACAGCCAAATATTTAAGCCAATTACCAAAATCCTAAATCATAATAGACTCTCAAAGTCCTGACCCTAAGTGTGTAGCCTCCGGAAGAGGAGAAATAAAGTGAAGCACTTTGAACTAATCATTTTTAATCTCACTAGACTGAAAGACATATATCCTGCATCTAGTTATTGGCAATGGCATATGACATTTCAAAAGTTAACGAAGAAGAAGGATTGGAAGAAAGAATTGAAGTTGTATTTACAATGTGCTTATACATCAAAGTAAATTTATGTAAGGGGCATAGCCATTTTTTCTAGTTTCTCCTACCCCAGCCACCTGTTTAACCCCACATTATCCTTATGGTGACTGATATTTTCACAGCTTGCAATTGGAAGAGACAGTGAATAAAGATATTCTTAGTAAATAATAAAAACAAGGTGAGTCTACCAGTCATGAGAAGTATTTTTGTAATAAAATAATTTGTAAAAATTCCATTTATTAGCATAAACCACATCAGATCCTTCTTTCTTTCCTTCTGTTATGGGTTGAATTGTGTACCTCCCCAAATTCATATGTTGAAGTCCTAACCCCCAGTACCTCAGAATGTGACTTTATTTGGAGATAGGGTATTTAATGGCCCTAATCCAATATAATTGGTGTCCTTTTAAAGAGGAGTTTAAGGACAGGTGCGGTGGCTCACACCTGTACTCCCAGCACTTTGGGAGGCTGAGGTGGCTGGATGACTAGGTCAGGAGTTCAAGGCCAGCCTGTCCAAGATGGTGAAACTCCATCTCTACTAAAAATACAAAACTTAGCCAGGTGCAGTGGTGGGCACCTGTAATCCCAGCTACTCAGGAGGCTGAGGCAGGAGAATCACTTGAACCCCAGAGGCAGAGGTTGCAGTGAGCTGGGATTGCGCCACTGCACTCTAGCCTTGGCAACAGAGCAAGACTCCATCCCCCCCCCAAAAAAAAAAAAAAGAGTCATTTTAGGCAAAAATAGTTCCATTTGAAGATGTAGTGAGAAGGCAACCATCTGCAAGCCAATGTGAAAAAGCCTCAGGAGAAACCAAACCTGCCAACACCTTGATATTGGACTTCCAGCCTCCAGAACAGTGAGCAAATACACTTTTGTTGTTTAAGCCACTGTATTTTGTTATGGCAGCTTTAGCTGACTAATACACCTTATTTGTTTCTTTTCAATAGATTCATCATTCTAATGATTCATCATACTAAACCATTAATACACACACACACACACACACACACACACACACACACACACACAGTCAAATGCTGCATAATGGCATTTTGGTCAATGATGAATCACATTTATAACAGTGGGCCCATAAGATTATAATGGAGCTAAAAATTTTCTATCACCTTGTGATGTTGCAACTGTAGTAACATCTAGTATGACACATTACTGATATGTTCATGGTAATGTTGGTGCAAGCAAACCTACTGTGCTGCCAGTTATATAAATGTATAACACAAACAATTATGTCCAGTACATAATACTTGATAATTATAATAAATAACTAGGTTACCAGTTTATGCATTTGCTATACTATACTTCTATAGTTCTTTTAAAGTATACTACTTCTACTTATATATTTTAAAAATTGACTGTAAAAAGCCTCAGGCAAGTCCTTTTGGAGCTGATTCCAGAAGAATGCATTGTTATAAGAGATGATAGCTCTTTGCGTGTTCTTGTCCCTGACGACTTTCCAGTGAGGCAGATTGTGGAGTTGGAAAACAGTGATACTGATGATCCTGACCCTGCATAGGCCTAGGCTAATATGTGTGTTTCTGTCTTCGTTTTTAACAAAATAATATAAAAAGTAAATATATATATACACATATAATTTACATATGTATATGATTTTAAAAATTGAAAAAAGCTTGTAGGTAAGGACATAAAGAAAACACTTTTGTATACCTGTATAATGTGTCTGTGTTTTAAGCTAAGTGTTATTACAAAAGAGTCAAAATGTTAAAAATTAAAAGTTTATGAATTAAATAAGTTACAATAAGCTAGGGTTATTAAAGAAATAAAAATATGTTTAATAGACTTAGTGTAGACTAAGTGTATAGTGTTTATAAAGTCTACAGTAGTGTATACAGTAATGTCCTAGGATTTCACATTCACTCACCATTCTCTCACTGACTCATCCAGACCCAGTTCCAGTCCTGGAAGCTCCATTCATGGTAAGTGTCTTATACAGGTGCTTATATATACAGTGCCCTAGATATCTTTTATACCATATTTTTACTGTACCTTTCCTATGTTTAGATACATTTAGATACACAAATAAAGTCAGCCTTCTCTATCCATGTGTTTTACATTTGTGGATTCAACAATGCAAATCAAAAATATTCCAAAAGTAAAGGATGGTTGTGTCTGTACTGAACATGTACAGACTCTTATTGTTGTTATTCCCTAAACAATATAGTATTACAACTATTTACAGACCATTTACATTGTGTTAGGTATTATAAGTAATCTGGAAGTGATTTAAAGTATATTGCAGGATGGGGTAGGTTCTATGCAAACACAACACCATTTTATATTAGTGACTTGAGCATCTGTGGATTGTGGTATTTATGGGAGGTCCTGAAACCAATCCCCTATGGAGGGACAACTGTATTTACCATTGTGTTACAGCTGCCTACAGTATTCAGTACAATAACATGCTATACAGGTTTGTAACCTAGGAGCAATAGGCTATACCACAGAGCCTATGTGTGTAGTAGGCTGTATTACCGGTATGTGTAAGTACACTTTATGATGTTAACACAATGAAAAATCACCTATCAAGACATTTCTCAGAACTCATCCCTGTTTTTAAGTGACACATGACTGCATATATATTTGACATGTGTATGATTCAATCTAACTGCAGGATTTTCTCCTTAAAATGTGTTATTTTAAAATTTGCCGATAGCTAAAAAAGATTTAAACAAACATTCCGGATTTGAAACTCATGTTTCTATGACAGTCATGAAGGAACTAAGATACTACTCCTCTTGCAAGCTAAGAAATTAGCCTACTACAGTATCATAGATGCTGGCAGAAGACACAAGACTCCTGAGTGAGAGACAAAGCACTTTATTATGACAGGACAGCAGGTGAGAGGAGCCTTATATGCACATTGTTTCCTCTTGCCTTCAAAGTTTCATGAGGGTTACATGAGAAGGATACAACCCCAGGTGAATGCTGTATACACACGGGGTCCTCATCACAACTGAGGAACCCAAGCTTAGAACACTTTTATTTGTCCCAGAGTGAGACATTATCTTTATTATATTGGACAGTAAACAAAACAACTTCCCTTCTGGAAGGAGATGCTATGTCTATCTTCTAAGACTATTATAAAATCTGCCCTCCACATCCACAGATTCAGCCAACCACAGATCAAAATTATTCAGAAGAAATAATAAAAATGACAACACAGCAATAAAAAATAATGCAAACTAAGAAACACACAGTATAACAGCTATCTACATAGCATTTATTTGTATTAAGTATTATAAATAATCTAGAGGTGATTTAAAGTATCCAGGAGAATATACATAAGTTTTGTGCAAATACACTGCCATTTTATTATTTATTTATTTATTTGTTTGTTTATTTATTTATATGAGATGGAGTCTTGCTCTGTTGCCCAGGCTGGAGTACAGTGGCATGATCTCGGCTCACTGCAGCCTCCACCTCCTGGGCTCAAGTGATCCTCCTGCCTCAGCCTCCTGAGTAGCTGGGATTATCGGCATGCACCACCATGTCCAGCTAATTTTTGTATTTTTAGTAGAGATGGTGTTGCACCATGTTGGCCAGGTTGGTCGCGAACTCCTGACCTCAAGTAATCCACCCACCTCAGCCTCCCAAAGTGCTGGGATTACAGGCATAAGCCACCATGCCCAGACTGCCATTTTATGTAAGAGACTTGAACATTCGTGGATTTTGGTATACATGGTGTGGGGGTCCTGGAAACCCACGAATATCTAGGGGCAACTGAACAGATATCATCCTTGAAAAAATAGTCTGGAACAAAGGTAGTAAGTGTCTCTGCTCAAAGAAATACAAAAGGAGCCCATGGAGAATTGCTCCCAACAATCATTTTAAGGAATAGTTTATTTGCTATATATATTAACTATCCAAAAATTTTGAGAAGCTCAATTTGTGAAAATTTATTTTAAAGAAAGGACTTGGGTCATCATAAGTTAACAGAGCCACAAATTAGTAGCAGATTGGCTGGACAAACAAGATTACATAATTTGCTTTGTCTCTGGAAAATAATATTTTTAACTTTCTTTAACTGCATGTTTAAAAAATTTCCCTATGAATAAAAAATGCACTGTTTCAAAGAGATTTATACATCTCTATTATAAGGAGAATTTTCTCTTAAAGCTAAAGTTTGAGAAAAATAATGATTCAATGCTGCTAAATCTCTCTCTCTTTCTTAGGAACATTGTCTTCACTTGGTTACCAGGACAAACAACTTTCACCTGGATTTACTTCTGCTGCTCTGGTTGCTTGTTCTGTTTCCTGGGTGGTTCCTGCCCTTCACCCTGACTTCCTAACTTTAGAGTGGCCCAGGGCTCAGTTCTGGACCTCTTCCCTTCTCTATTTACCTTACTTTCTTGGTGCTTCATCCACCCTCTTGTGCTGTTGTTTTATGCTTCTGGCCTAGCTTGCTCTTCTCTCCAGACTTACATGTTCCACTGTCCAACTGCCTACAAAACAGCTCCCTTGGATGTCTAACAGACATCTTAAACTTGAAATGTCCAAAGCTGAACTTCTGATTGTCACCTAATCTTTTCCATACACAGCCTTCTCATCTCAGTCAGTGGCAACTCCAGCCTTCTGGTTGCTCAGGCCTCAAAACTTGGAGTCATCCTTGTCTTCTCACTTTCTTTCACATCCTATATCTGGTCCATCAACAAACCAGTCTTTTCTTTCTCTGGAATATATCCGGAATCTACTTCTTACCTCATCTACTGCAACTACTTCAGCACAAACCAGCTTAAATTGTTATCTTCTCTCACGAGGATTAATACAAAAGCATCCTTGCTGACCTCCCTGCTTCCACCCTCATCTCTTAGTGTCTATTCTCTACACAGTTAGCTGTCCTGACCCTGTTAAAATATAAGCCAGATCATGTCTCCCCTCTGTTAATAACCTTCCAGAGGATTCGATTCCAATGTCCCTTAGAACACATAGTCTATAAAACCCTGGATGACCTGACCTCCCATTATCTTCCTAGACAAATCTGCTACAATTGTCTCTTATATTCCCTCGGCTCCAGCTACACTGGCCTCTTTCACATCATCATTGATACTAGACATGATCTCCCCTGAGGGCTTTTACACCAGCTGTTCTCTCTCCCTGGAGCCCTCTTCCTCCACATGGTTACTCCATCTCCTTTGCCTCCTTCTAGTTGTTTAACGATGGCATGAGATGAGGCTACCCCATTGGTCTAATATAGACTGCAACTGCTGCCTTCACACCACCACTCAATCTCCCACTCCACTCAATTTCCTTCCACAGCATATATCCCCTTCTAATATACTATAAAATGTACTTATTTATTATGACTGCATATTATACTATATAATTATTATACTATGTAATTATCATTAGTATATAATATTATGGCTATACATTATACTATATAATTTACTTATTTATTATAACTTTTGTTTATTGTCTGTCTCCCCCAGCTAAAATGTAAGTTCCATCATGGTGAGGAGTTTTTCTGTTGTTTATTTATAGCACCAGTAACTAGAACACTTCCTGGAACATACAAGTGAACACAGAGGTCCACAAAAAATATGAACAAATTTATTAGCTTCCACATTTGATGAACTAGGAGATTAACTATCTATATAACATTTAATGTTATACTTTTAATATAATTTAATGGCAGAACAATTTTCACATGTAAGCACATACCCAAAAGATATTTTCAAAAATGTGAATAGACTTAAATGAGAAGATAAACGTTGTCATGTTTTTCATATTAAAAAGATTTGAAATATATATATTTCAAATATATACATTAGGGGAATTGATAACTAAATTGTCATATGTCCATTTGATATAGGAATTGAAACTATATTTACAGATTAAAACATAATAAAACTGTAAAAAACTAGAATAAAATATAATTTTTTTTAAATTTCTGTATGAAAAAGTTTGTCCTAAATTATAAACCAAAGAAAGAAACTAGAAGGAAAATATTCAATGGAATTTATTACATAAAATTGATATTTTTTCTATGAAAAGAACATTTAAAATACATATTTTAAAAACAAACACTGAAAAAAATCAACAACTGGGAAAAGTATTTGCTCTAAATATCACAAAGAACTATATCCATAGAACATTTCTGTCTTTATCTGTTTATATTGGTAGTATTTAACAGAGAGAACCACTCCCTCCTTGAAGCATTTATTGGCTTAGCTAGGAGGACATTGTTCTCTTGGTAGTCTTCCTACCTCACCAGCTATTTGTTCTTAATCTCCTTTGCTGGTTCCTTTTCACCTCCCCTACTTCTGAATTTTGGAAAGCCCCAAGACTCAGTCCTTTAGGTTTTTCTCTTCCCAATTGACATTCACTTTTTACATGATAAAATCCAGTCTCACTGCTATAAAACATCACCTAATTGCTGACATCTTCCAAATTTATATATTCAGCCTACTCCTCCTTTAACTCGGACTCATGCCCTCAACACTGTACTTATTATCTTCACTGTAATGTCTAACAGGCAGCTCAGATTCAACAGGGATAAACCCAAATTTTTGCTCTCACTTTCTCAATCTGCTCCTCCTCTAGTATTCCCCATTTGATAAATGTCAACTCACTCTTCCAGTTGCTCCGGTCAATCTTGGAGTTATCCTTTTCCTCTCTCTTTCTCCCCACCCTGTAATGCATTTTTAAATCCTACTAGCTCTACCATCAAAATAGACCCTGACACTAAGCTATCTCATGACTTCTACTGCTTCTATACAGGTCCAGAGATGAGAAAGCATCTCTTGCCTGGATTACTGCAATAGCCTCTTTAAGTGGTGTCCTACTTTCACCCTTTTCCTTCTCTATTTCCAATTCAGAATCCTGAATTATCCTTTTAAAATATATCAGACTATGATATTAAAAACCCTGCAATGGCTTTTCATAAAAGTCAGAGTGGAAGCCAAAATCCTACTGTAGCTAACAACGCACTGTATAAGGTAGTTAAACAGAATTCATGCCTAGAAATGGTCATGCCTCTTCTGCTAAGCCATTAGTGTGGGTGGTTGAGTCAGTGTAGTTAGGAGTTGAACTTGGTTTTGTTGTCACTAAGGTTACTTTCAGGGCATTTCTTCAAATTCCTCTCATGTAACCTTTGTTCAGGGTGGGGGTGCCAGAGGATTTTTCCAATATTCCTGCTCCACTCTCAGTTTTAGGTGAACCAATGCCTCTGAGAGGGTCTCTCTCTTTCTCTCTTTGTGCTTTCCCCAAAGATAGTCTGCTGCTGTTTGTTACTTCTTGGTGCTTGTCAGCCTGGTTGGGGGTGGGAAATCTCTGTTACCTTATCTCAGGGTAGGGCTTTCCTTTAGTGACCCTCCCCTTCTTCAGCAGAAGAAGGCCTCTCCAGATCTGGTCTCCTACTACACGGGTAGAATGTTTACTCCTCTCCCTGCCTTCACAATAGTGGATCTTCCACCGGAGCCTTGGGATAACAGCCTTCGCTATCCTTACCCAAGCTGCATAAGAATTTATTCCTTAGAAATAAGGAAACAGGGAAAATTTCATGTTTCTCACAGTGGTTACTGCCCTCATTTCTGGCCAACACCATGGACAGCGCATGTGTTTAGTTGCCCTGTCCACCTACCCTGTTCTTTCTCTTGAACACCCAGCAAGTCTGTGAAGAAGAGCCTGCAAGTGGGCACAAATGCCCCTCTGTATTCAGCTCACAGGAATTCTATAATTTCATGCTGACCCACATTCAGCCTTTAACAATTTGACACAAATCTTGGCTTAATGCTTCTAACACCTGCACTTGTAGGGAAGGAAGCCTTGTCTTCCCTGCTTGCTCTCACAGGTGGGACAGTGCTAGTGTCCTGTCACTCCAGGGAGGTGCACTGCTGTCCCTACATTCTTGGCCAGTGAGTTGCCTATGACTTCAGCTCTTATGGTTCTAAGAAAAGATATTATTTTGTAAATTATCCAGGTTTTTATTATTTTTTCATTATTAGGAGTGATGTTCTTTCCAGCTGTCTAGATCCTAGTGAAAGATGAAAGTCCCACCCAGATTTATCTTAAGTAATTTATCTTAAGAAAACAATGAGAAGTACATACAATGATATTTATTTGAAGTGTTATGCATTTTTGGTATATTTTAAAATTAAGTAAAATTAGAAAAACTCAAACTTTGGCTTTAGTCAGCATAAATAACAGTAGCCACTGAAACAAACAAGCTTCACTTCCTAGAGGCTTCACACAATAACATTTATTTCTTAGTCACACCAGAATTTGATGCAGGCTGAGGGATTTTCTTGTGTGGCTCTCCTCCAAGTGGTGACTTTGAGGGATGTCTTTCTATATAAAACTCTATTGTCTGAGTCCTTCTGCTTCTGCAGAGAAAGAAAAGAAAAGAAAGAAAAGAAAAAGAAAAAGAAAAGAAAGGAAAAGAAAAGGAAAGAAAAGAAAAGGAGACTGAAAGGTATATTTTAGGGGCCAGGCCTGATATTCCTGGCCCAGATTTCATTGACCATCAGTCAGTTATATGACATCAGTCTAACTGCAAGAGAGGTTTGAAAATAACATCTTTCTGGGTACCTAGGAAGAGGAAATGGGATTGACGATCATCTAACCAGTCTATGCCACAGTGTCATCATAGAAAAAAAAAGTTAAATTGTGCCACATTTATATATTGGAATATTATCTATTCTTTAAAATTGTGCTTTTTTAACAATTCTAATGCTGATGGAAAACTCTTAAGACATAACATTAAATGAGAAAAAATATAAATTATAAGATACACAATGATTCCAATTATTGTGTATATGTACATACACATATACATTTATGCCAATAAAAAGACTAAGAGAATATTCACATAATTCACTGGCTTTCCTTTAATCTTTATTTTCTATAATTGTTACTTTTTTTCCCTATAACATCTATATTTTCCATATTTTTACAATAAGCTTGTATGATTTGATGATAAAATTGTTTAACTATTGTTTATTTTAGGGTATAATTTAGAAAAAATATATCAGGAGTGTTTTGAGAAAACTACGGCATTGAGACTGCAGGGAGCAAGTTTTTGCAGCAACTTCGTGAATAGTACGTATTTTATATTCACAGCCTGCAAATAATTATCATTTTCATAGTATGACTCATTTGATTAGCTAATCTTGATCTAAAGACAACACTTGTTCTTCTAAAAGTGAAATACTAGTTACTATAGATACCATCTTTTAAAAGTGCCTTTTAAGGTATTATTAAATGAGATCCTAGTAAAATAATAAAATGTTTCAATTAATAAATCTGGATAATTAATGGCTAATATGAGTAAATGAAAATGCATGGAATCATGTAAAGATATTCCTTTTCCCATTTAACTTTTCATACTGAATTGGGCACTAAGTCATCTTTCCTCTAACTTCTTAATTTGTATAGAGGCAATCCGTCCTGTCCTTTCCCACCCCAGCTGTTTGTATTTACCTTTACTGATACTCTCTGCTTAGTCACCTCCTTCCCAGCCTTCCTTTCTCAAAACTATTATCAGGATGATTTTTCCAAAACGCAATTCTGATCCTGGGTAGGAGTAGAGCTGAGAAATAGGGAGACCTCATGCTTGCAAGGCACATGGGAAAAGACTCCAGGGCAGGGTGAGCACTTGGCCCAGAGTGTGTGCTCAGTGAACAACAAGACTGAAAAATCTGACCACAGGATTCTGTGGGGAGGCTGTTTATGCTGCAGGATAGTGTTCCTGCTAGGGTGCTGAAGGAGATGAGAGCAGACAGGAAAGGCAAGCCAGGCATATGAATTTGAAGCTGTGGCTAAAAGTTTTGGTTTGATTTGTAGAGCAAAAGTGAGAAGCTACTCAAGGATTCTGAACACTGCAGTGACAAGAATAGAAAATTAGATCTATTTTCTCTCTCCAATTTTCCTGATATAACAATGAGAGCTATTGTCCACTTTTAGAAGATGTGGATGAAAGCAGGCATTCGAATTTTCTCTTAGGCTGTTAGCTCACTTCATTTAATATTTAGCCATATTAGTAATATCTAAGAACTGTGCATATGCTGCTTTTTGTTATTATTTTTTACTATTTAAATAAATTCACTCTTTACAACTAAATGATTGGTTTAAGGTTACTGTGAGCTAAAAAAAATCTGGCCGTCACCATTACTTCCTAGTTCTACCCTCTGTGATGGCAGATAAGGAGCCCTTTCATCCATCCTTTGTAACCCCAGGGCCATGCCCACAGGAATGTTCTTCCCCATTCTCTCTCTTGCTATGCTTCTGATAGGCAGATAAGGACCCTATGACTCAGAAAGGGGATCTACAAAAGAAATACTCTATAAAAAATAAAAGCCATTAGGATTTAAATATATTACCCCCTTTTATGTAACAGAAATTTTAAAAAATATTAATAGCTATGATAAGATGTTTCATTTCTCTAGTCAATATTACTACAGAAAAGTAGAATTCAAAGTCAGGAAATGAAACAGCAAAAAGGCCGTAATTTGATAAATGAGAAGAAGCAATTGTAGCTCCCACTTTCCAGAGCACCAGCAGTCTTACCTTTTTGCCCTCTCTCCATCACAAGCATGAAAAATCTTCACAAATTTTGCATGCTTTTTATCACTGTACATCTAATTACCTTCTCATGAACAATTATTTAAAGGGAGATGTTTTATAGCATAAAAACAATACATCTAAAATATTAGACCTGTAAAGGAAGGTCTACAAAACAATATTGGTAGACGAAAAACACTAGTTTATAATAGTTCCCCCACTATGGGCCCTGAACCTGATCCCTGGTCTCATTTTCAGGCCTTTGTTTAGGCTCATAGTAAGAAGTGGGGTGCAAGATTTTGAAACAAGCTTCACTTGTACCCCAAAAGCTGGTGGATGGCCATTTGAATATGTACAGATTGGTAAATAAAGGGCTTCATGAGAATGAAAAAAAAATAAGAGGTTTAGAAGCAGCAGCTCTCTGCTAAAGAGACCAAAATAGAACTAAGTTCTCTTGTTCTATATGTTTCTGTGTACGATTTGTCTGAAATTAGGATCTATTTTCCCTTCCTTTTCTGGAGAGAAGCTGCTCTTGTCCAGAAGTCCCTTCACACTAGGCTTTTAGGTAGCTCTCCTAAACAACAGGGGGAAACAACCAGTCAGGCCTTTCTGAGGCCTCTGGCCTCTGTAAGAAGTGGCATCACCAAAGGTGAACTTGAGGCAGTTAAAGATGCAGCTAGCCATCTAGTTTGAGAATTCTAAAAATGGCATCGTGAACCACACATGCACGCCCACAAACACATGCACATGCTTGCTATATCCCTAAAATGCTGTCCCCACCACATCACCTTCCTGCTACCACCTTGCTTTAAGACAGTGAATTTTGCTAGGCCTAAAGCAGGGGTAGAGAGCTCCACGAAGCAAAGAGAACATGAGAATGAGAGTGAGGAAATCTGGGTAATCATACCCACTGTGCACCTTCCAAGCTTTGAGAGCTAAGGCATACCCTCCTGGGCCTTGGTTTCCTTGAGTATACAATGAGAGAATTGTACCATGTTATCTCTAAGGCTCTTTTCACTCTAGGGTTGCATTATTCCATACTATCTCATTATATCCTTCCCTGGCAGATTGAAAAGTGGAGGGTATAGTGGAGACCACACTGGTTTGGAAGTAAAGAGCCCACCTGGGTCCCAGTCCTGGCTCTGCTACTTAGCAGTTGAGCATCAAAGTCAAGTCACTGAATCTGTTCTTACCATAAGGCAATCATAGGGATCACATGAAATAACATTCATCCATTAGTCAGCTTGTAGTACACCACACCAAAATTTAGTGGCTTAAAAAATTACAATTACTTTTCATGATTCTGTACATTAGCTGGGTGGTTTTTCTGATCTTGTCTGGTACAACTGGTCTCTAAAATCTGCAAGTGGTTTGGCTGGGGCTAGGTTGTCCAAGATGGCTTTACTCACATGTCTGGCAGGTGGCAGCCTAGTTGTTTAAGAGGCTTAGCTGAGATTCTTCATCTCTGCTCCATGTGTCTCATCCTCCAGGAACCTGGCCTGGCCTTCATCACATGGTGGTCTCAGGGTTCCCAGGGGCAGAAGCAAGCCCCAGATGTATAGGTGTTTTTTAAACCTCTGCATGCATCACATTTGCAAATGCCCCATTGG
This sequence comes from Pongo abelii, assembly GCF_028885655.2. Classification (NCBI taxonomy): domain Eukaryota; kingdom Metazoa; phylum Chordata; class Mammalia; order Primates; family Hominidae; genus Pongo; species Pongo abelii. Next base: position 87,111,581 of record NC_071990.2, on the reverse strand, counting down.
CTAAAGCAAAACATACAGCTAAGCCCAGAGTCAAGGGAAACACTAGATGGAAGAGTTTCAGAGAATTTATGTCCATTTTGCAATTAACCAAAATACACTGAAAAGAGCTTTGAAAGTTACGGAATTAATCATAAATTGTTTATGTTTTACTTGTAAATATTTGGCTTAAATTTTTCCAGCGTTAAAAATATCTTGGTTCCTGCATTATCCACTAAGAGTTCTTCATAAGCTGTCAAAAATGCCTTGACTGATTGATTTATCTGAATAACCCATTGTCACTGAAGTCACCAACTGGGCCCTAAGATGTGAGGAAGAAGAGGTAAAGGAGATAGGAGAGTGAAGGTACATGGGCAATGTGAGAGCACCAGGATCCAGGGCAAGGTAAGCATCCAAAACAGCCCACATGCTGTCAAAAAACACTGGTTTCACAGTCTTTCCAGGCTGGCCCTGGTAGTGAGGGTGGCGGAATTCAAGTAACTGCAGGGTACTAACGGGAGCTGTGCCATAAAGATCTGCATAAAGGAAAAGATATCCTATAAATGATTCAGGTAGGTCAGAGCATGAGTTATGGTGTGACAAAAGCTGATAGAAAACAAGGACTGGAAATAAGAAGTAAGTGAGCCGGAAAATCTGACCTGACTTATAGGAGAGTTCCTATAATGGCATTCATCTGCTGGACACTGTCAAGGGGAGTTAGCTGATCAGCCAATGGGGCCAAATAGAGTATGGAGTTGGTGGGTCCTGAACAGTCGGGATAATTAAAAGCAAACATTGATGCCAAAGTTCTAAGCTAGTCATAGCATAATTGCAGTCAATGGCTGAGGGTGTTGGAAGGAACATTCCCTCCCGAGATGACTGGCAAGAGCTAGGCAAAATCCAGGACCATAGGAAACTAGATGAAATCCAGAGCAGTTTCTAAGGATATAAAGTGTGGGTATATTGAATGGAACTGAAGTCTCACCCCACAGCTTGTGCCAGTAGAGCAAAGACTGGGGAAAGCTGAGACTAGGATCGATGGCAGCAGACACTCAGGACTCACTTCAAGAACACTGGGTTTGTGCCAGTACTAATCACTTTGGATCCACTGACTGCTGACAGTCTTCTTGCCCTCCTCAGGACTGACTCAGTTGTTGGATGGGTCTGCACCTTAAAGCAGAAAGGGTTGGTGACACCCAGCTGACAGGAGCTGAGAGCCCTTCTGCCTTTATCTCAGATCTGCTTACCTATTACAAATCAGACAGTTGCGGCTCTGAGCACTGACTATGGAGACAGGCCTGAGTGGAAAGGCCAGTTTTATTATTCACTACTCATGTGACATGGGCACTTTTATTCCCTTGTCCATCAACCAGCTTCTGTAAAATACAGATCATAATCATACCTACTGTGAAGGATGCTGAGAGATTTAATTAGTTGAGTTAATGGACATGGAGGGCATAGAACAGTACCAGGCCCATGGTAATTGTTACATAGTTACCATGATGAGTCTGCCTTCCCTCTGCTAAGAATTTACACTTACTATGGGACTTAAGGAAAGAAGATCAGATTTCCTACACTTAGAGTTCCTAGCAACTTTGTCCTTTCAAATGGTGTGGCCATCCAATTTTAATCCATATTAAGCAGGTTTGGCTAGAGATTCTGAAAAGGGAATTATTTAGCTTTTACTGAAGGATTTTCTTTGTATTTGGCATTTCTAGCCAAGTCTGTTTATCACTACAAAAGGGAAAAAAATGCAAGCATGACTTTGTGATTACACTTGGAGGCACCTTCTGATATCTCCTGGAAGGAAATTGGTCAAGGGCAACAGAGTGCCTCTGAATGAGGGAAAGTAACAGACATTAAAATATAGGGTACAAAATGGAAAATTATATAATATAGCTCAATATTAAGAGGCAAAGAGTGACATTTGCATAATTTCAAAAGATTTGTCCCGTTTTCTGAAAATTGTATACTCCTCACCTATGCTTCCCCCTGAAGAGAAATATATCTTCAGCAGCTGTATACAAGTGATCAAATAAAGCAAGATATTTAGAGCCTCCCATTAAAAGAGAGCATCTGCTGTACATCAGCCCCAGAATCTTCATCAGAAAAAATCTCTGTCTTTTCTGTTTCCATATAGTCCAAGGGCACTATCTTGAGTATTTCTATCAGCCACGTACTCTCAAAATAAGATTTCTCAGTGGTCAGCTGTAGCAAGGGGCTATAAAGAGAAGTTCAGGGAGTTAGGAGGTGAGGGATGGTCACACAGAGGCTTTAGATACCACCCTGGATGTGTATGACAACATAGTTGTATAATTTTCACTCTGCCCCACAGCATCTAGAGATAAAAGAGGTGTCATGGAGGACAAAATGAGGTCTCTTCCCTGGAGAAATAAAATCAGAGAATAGTATAATACAGAATAACACCTCAGAGCACTGTACTACCTTAAAACGTGCAAAGAACTTGCCTGTGTATTTTATCACTTAGTCCTCAAGATCTGTGACTTTCTGAATTGATATCTACATTTGACAAATGAGAGACTTGAGACTTATGAAAGATAATTGACTTGCTCAAGGTCATAATGCTAGTTAACAGTTGATGCTTGGACTCATGGTAGGTCTATTGTTTTTTTTCCAATCCCTTGCCCTGTGGGTCAGTCCCTAAATCACCTTTACATTTGGTCTACTTTCTTGGTTTGGGGAAAGAGAGTGCAGTCAAAGTCCAGTTTGACTAGAATACACACTCATGTTGAGATTCCAGGAAAAGAAAATGTTAAGTATAGTGTTACTGTGTGTGTGTGGTGCGGGTGGTGGGTAGGGGTCAGCCATGGTGGTTCCTGAACTCGGATTCCCCAGATGTAATTAGTTCTAAAAGCCTGACAATGAGCCAATATCACCCACTCAACTATGGGAAATGCAAGTAGCCCCTCAAATCTCAAATTTCTGTAGAAATTTGAGGTCTATTCTATATAGAAATTTAAAATAGTCATTTGCATTTCCCATAGTTGAGTGGGTGATATTTCAGGATAAACCACAAAAAGAGTCCTTCTAAGTTTCTCTGTGCTTTCTTTCCTTTACCACTGGAAGCTATGTAGTAGCTCTATTACATTTACTTCAAATACAAGTTACAGAAAACCTTATCCACTCACATTCTCTTGTGTGCTCTTCTATAACTTAAAAAAATGAATTATTTAGCCACAGAAAGAGTGAAGTCTATTTATTCCCTATTCATAAAATACAAACTATCACTCTTCAAAACTGTAACGCAACATTCAAATTGTGTGCTTTGTTAATTAAATGATGGTCAACTGTATCCTTGCAGGTTTCCCAGCCATAGGCAAAAATGGGCTAGGTTTCTCAGATGCACATTAGGACAACCATGCCTATTAGCGCCATCTACTGCTTTCCTAAGGACACCACCTGCCCTGGGGAGCTTGTGTTCTTCCAGCAGAAGTCAATCTGTCAAAGACACAGACACTGGTGAATCCATTCTCTGATTCTCCAATGAGCCATGCCTTTTCAAAGAAAAAGGCCTTTGATTATGTGTCCCAATTCTCTCACTCAATATGATCAACAAGAAATTTTCAAAGGTCTCAAATCTCCTTTTCCTGAAAAATCATGAAGAGAAATAGAGCCATCTGGGTGCAGGATGGGGTTTTTGTAGGTTATCTCATTCAATTACCTCATTTAATAAATGAAAGAAGTAAACCTAAATAAGTAGTTAAAGCAATTTAGATGATAAGAGATAAGTGATTAGGAGTCATTCTTTGTACAGAAGAGTACTAGATTAAAATGGTGCTTCAGAAAAATGAATAAGGCAATAAAACAATTGGGGTGAAATAGTGAAGTATTGAAATTCAAGGTAAAGTAATGACAGCCATAGTTGTTGTGAAAGAAGTAGGAATGTACATGAAGGTGTGAATCCACAACACATATCATAGAACATGCCTCAGCTTTGTGTGGATAACTGGAAGGGGGGTTCTGGTATATTTGGGATTTTTTTATCTGTTACTTGAAGAAATTTTATTTTTAAATTTTGTGGGTACACAGTAGGTGGATATATTCATAAGGTACATGAAATATTTTGATCAGGCATCCAATGCCTGTTGTGCTATCTTATTCATTCTTTCTAACTGTATTTGTATGTCCATTAACCATCTGCGTGTCCTCTCCACTATTCTTCCCAGCCTCTAGTAACCACCATTCTACTCTCTATCTCCATGAGTTCAATTATTTTAATTTTTAGCTCCCACAAATAAGTGAAAACAAGTGAAGTTTGTCTTTCTGTACCTGGTTTATTTCACTTATAATGACTTCCAGTTCCACCCATGTTGTTGCAAATGACAGAAACTCATTCATTTGTGTGGCTGAATAGTACTCCATTGTATATATGTACTACCTTTTGTTTATCCATTTATCTGTTGATGCATACGTAGGTTGTTTCCAAATCTTGGCTATTGTGAATAGTGTTGCAGTAAACACAGGAATGCAGGTATCTCTTCAATGTACTTATTTCCTTTCTTTTGGGTATACACCTAGCAGTGGGATTGCTGGATAATGTAGTAGTTCTATTTTTAGTTTTTTGAGGAACTTCCAAACTGTTCTTCACAGTGGCTGTACAAATTTCCATTCCCACCAACAGTGTACAAGGATTCCATTTTCTCCACAACCTCACCAACATTCATGATTGCCTATCTTTTGGATAAATGCCATTTTAACTAGGGTGAGATGATATGTCACTGTACTTATCATTTGTATTTCTTTGATGATGAATGATGTTGAGCACTTTTTCATACACCTGCTTGTTTTTTATGTCTTCTTTAGAGAAATATCTATTCAGATCTTTTGCCCATTAATTATCAGATTATTAGATTTTTTTCTAATGGACTTGATTGAGCAGCTTACACATTCTGGTTTTTACTCCTTTCTCAGGTGGATAGTTTGCAAATACTTTCTTCCATTCTGTGGTCTCTTCACTTTGTTTATTGTACCCTTTGCTTTAAAAAAAAAAAAGCTGTTTATATTTATTTATTTACTCATTATTTTTCTGAGACAGAGTCTCGCTCTGTTGTCCAGGCTGGAGTACAGTGGTATGATCTTGACTCACTGCAACCTCTGCCTCCAGGGTTCAAGTGATTCTTCTGTCTTAGCTTCCTGAGTAGTTAGGACTACAGGCACATGCCACCACACTTGGCTAATTTTTGTATTTTTAGTAGAGATGGGGATTTTACCATGTTGGCTAGGCTGGTCTCAAACTCCTTATCTCAAATGACCCACCAGCCTCGGCCTCCCGAGATGCTGGGATTACAAGCATGAAACACCTTACACAACTGCTCTACAGCAGCTTTTTAACTTGATGTGATTAATTTGTCCATTTATGCTTTGGTTGACAGTGCTTGTGGAGTATTATTAAATGAATCCTTGCTCAGACCGATGCCCTTGAGAATTTCCTAATGTTTTGGAAATTTCATTGTTTGAGGTATTAGATTTAAGTCTTTAATTCATTTTAATTTTTTTAATATGGTGAGAGATTGAGGTCTTAGTTTCTGATATGGTTTGGCTGTGTCCCCACCCAAATCTCATCTTGAATTTTAGCTCCCATAATTCCCACACATTGTGGGAGGGACCTGGTGGGAGATAATTGGATCATGGGTATGGTTTCTGTCATACTGTTCTCATGGTAGTGAATAAGCCTCATGAGATATGATGGTTTTATAAGGGAAAACCTGTCTCACTTCATTCTCATTCTCTTCTCTTGTCTGACACCAGGTGAGATGTGCCTTTCACCTTCCATCATGATTGTGAGGCCTCCCCAGCCGTGTAGAACTCTGAGTCCATTAAACCTCTTTTTCTTTATAATTTACCCAGTCTTGGCTCTGTCATTTATCAGCATCATGAAAACAGACTAATACAGTACATTGGTACTGGTAGAGTGGGGTGCTGCTGTAAAGATATCAAAAAATGTGGAAGAAATTTTAGAACTGGGTAACAGGCAGAGGTTGGAACAGTTTGGAGGGCCCAGAAGAAGACATGAAAATGTGGGAAAGTTTGGAACTTCCTAGAGACTTGTTGAATGGCTTTGACCAAAATGCTGATAATGATATGGACAATGAAATCCAGGCTGAGATGGTCTCAGATAGAGATAAGGAACTTATTGGGAACTGGAGTAAAGGTGACTCTTGCTATGTTTTAGCAAAGAGACTGGTGGCATTTTGCCCCTGCCCTAGAGATTTGTAGAACTTTGAACGTCAGGAGGATGTAGGGTATCTGGAAGAAGAAATTTCTAAGCAGCAAAGTATTCAAGATGTGACTTGGGTGCTTTTAAAAGCACTCAGTTTTAAAAGAGATACAGAACATAAAATTTCAGAAAATTTGCAGCTTGACAATGTGATAGAAAAGAAAAACCTATTTTCTGAGGAAAGATTAAAGCTGGCTGCAGAAATGTGCATAAGTAACTTGGAGATGAATGTTAATCACCAAGAAAATGGGGAAAATGTCTACAGGACATATCAGAGAACTTTGTTGCAGCCCCTGCCATCACAGGCCCAGAAACCTAGGAGGAAAAAATGGTTTTGTGGTCTGGGCCCAGGGACCCCCTGCTGTTTGAAGCTTAGGGAGTTGGTGCCCTGTGTCCCAGCCAGTCTAGCCATGGCCAAAAGAGACTGAGGTACAGCTCGAGCTATGGCTTCAGAGGATGCAAGCCCCAAGTGTTGGCAGCTTCCACATGGTGTTGAGCCTGCCAGTGCACAGAAGTTAAGAATTGAGTTTTGGGAATTTCTGCCTAGATTTCAAAGGATGTATGGAAGTACTGGGATGTCCAGACAGAGGTGTGCTGCAGGGGTGGGGCCCTCATGAGAACCTCTTCTAGGGCAGTGCAGAAGGGAAATGTGGGTTTGAAGCCCCCCACAGTGTCCTCACTGGGGCACTGCCTAGTGGAGCTGTGAAAAGAGGGCCACTGTCCTCCAGACCCAGAATGGTAGATCCACTGACAGCTTGCACTGCGCACCTGGAAAAGTCACACACACTCAACACCAGCTTGTGGAAGCAGTCTGGAGGGAGGCTGTACCCTGCAAAGCCACAGGGGTAGAGCTGCCCAAGGCCATGGGAGCCCACATTTTTCAGCATGACCTGGATGTGAGACATGGAATGAAAGGAGATCATTTTGGAGCTTTAAGATTTGACTGCTCTGCTTGATTTCAGATTTGCATGGGGCCTGTAGCCCCTTTGTTTTGGTCCATTTATCCCATTTGGAACAGCTGTATTTACCCAATGCCTGTATCCATATTTTGTCTAGAAAGTAACTAACTTGCTATTGATTTTTCAGGCTTATAGGTGGAAGGGACTTGCCTTGTCTCAGATGAGACTTTGGGGTGTGGACTTTTGAGTTAATGCTGAAACGAGTTAAGATTTTAGGGGACTGTTGGGAAGGCATGACTGGCTTTGAAATGTGAGGACATGAGATTTGGGTAGGGCCAGGGGCAGACTGATATGGTTTGCCTCTGTCCCCACCCAAATCTCATCTTGAAGTGTAGCTCCCATAATTCCCACATGTTGTATGGAGGGACCTGGTAGGAGATAATTAAATCATGGATATGGTTTCCCCCATACTATTCCTGTGATAGTGAATAAGCCTCATGAGATCTGATGGTTTTATAAGGGGAAACCCCTTTTTCTTGGCTCTCATTCCTCCCTGCTGCTGCCATGTAAGATGTGCCTTTCACCCCTACCATGATTGTGAGGCTTCCCTAGCAACACAGAACTGTAAGTCCATTAAAGCTCTTTTTTTTTAAATAAATTACCCAGTCTTGAGTATGTCTTTATCATGAGTGTGAAAATAGACTAATACACTTTCATTCTTCTGCATATGAATATCCAATTTTCCCAGCACTCTTTATTGAGGAGACTTTTTTCCCCAATGTATGTTCTTAGCAGCTTTGTCAAAAATGAGTTCACTGTAGGTGTGTGAATTTGCTTCTAGGTTCTCTTTTCTGTTTCACTGGTCTACGTGTCTGTTGTTTTGCCAGTACCATGCTGTTTTGGTTACTACAGTTCTGTGGTATAATTTAAAGTCAGGTAATGTGATTCCTCCAGTTTTTTGCTCAGAATAGCTTTTGCTATTATGGGTCTTTTGTGGGTTTCATATAAATTTTAGGATTGATTTTTTTATTGTTGTGAAAGATGTCCTTGGTATTTGGATAGGGATTTCATTGAGTGTGTAGATTGCTTTGGGTAGTATGGATATTTTAACAATATTGATTCCTCCAATCCATGAACATGGAATGTCTTTCCATTTTTTGTTCCCGCTTCATCTTGTGTCAATGTTTTATGGTTTTCATTCCAGAGATCTTTCACTTCCTTGGTTAAGTTTATTCCTAGGTATTTTATTTTATTCATACCTGTTGTAAATGGAATTAGCTTCTTTATTTCTTTTTCAAAATGTTTGCTGTTGTCATACAGAAATGCTACTGAATTTTGTGTGTTGATTTTTCTATCCTACAACTTGACTGAATTTATTTATCTGTTCTAATAATTTTTTGGTGGAATCTTTAGTTTTTCCAAATATATCATATTATCTGCAAACAAGGATAATTTCATTTCTTCCTTTTCAATTTGGATGCCCCTTTTTTTTTTCTTTTCTTTGATTCCTCTGGCTATGATTTCCAGTACTGTGTTGAATAACAATGGGAAAAGTGGGCATCCTTGTCTTGTTCCAGATCTGAGAAGAAAGGCTTTATATTTTGCCCATTTAGAAAGATACTAGCTGTGGGTCTGTCATATGTGACTTTTATGTGTTAAGTATGTTCATTGTATACCCAGTTTTATGAGGGTTTTTATCGCGAAAAGATGCTGAATTTTATCAAATGCTTTTTCAGCATTAATTGAAATGATCATATGGTTTTTCTTCTTCATTCTATTGATATGATGTATCGCATTGATTGATTTGCATATGTTGAACCATCCTTGCATTCTTAGGATAAATTCCATTTGGTCATGATGAGTATGTTTTTATTGTTTTGTTGAATTTAGATTGTTAGCATTTTGTTGAAGATTTTTACATCAATGGTTATCAGATATATTAGCTGTAGTTTCCTTTTTTGATGTCTTTGTCTGGTGTTGGTGTCAGGGTAATATTGGCTTCATCATATGAGTATGCAAGTATTTTCTCTTTCTCTATTTTAAAGAATAATTTGAATAGGGTTGGTATTAATTCTTCATTAAATGTTTGGTAAAATTCAGCAGTGAAGCCTTCAGATCCTAGGCTTTCCTTTAATAAAAAATCTTTTTATGATAGCTTTGGTCTCATTGCTTGTTATTAGTCTCTTCAGGTTTTGGATTTCTTCATGGTTCAATCTTGATACATCGTATTTGTCTATAAATATATCCATTTCTTCAAGGTTTTCCAATTTATTGGCATGTAGTTCTTAATAGCAGCCCTTAATAATCTCTTGAATTTCTATGGTATTGGGTGTAATGTCTCCTTTTTCATAGGTTATTTATATGCATATTCTGTCTCTTTTTCATATGTTATTAATATGCACATTCTGTCTCTTTTTCCTAGTCTGGCTAAAGGTTTGTCAGTTTTCTTTCTCTTTATCTTGTTACAAACATAACTTTTGTTTCATTGATCTTTCATATTTTTTGTTTCAATTTCATTTATGTCTGCTATGATCTTTATTGTTTATTTTCTTCTACAACTTTTTGGGTTTGGTTTGCCCTTGCTTTTCTAGTTCTTTGAGATGCATCATTAGGTTGTCCATTTGAGATTTTTCTACTTGTTTGATGAAGGCACTTGTTGCTGTAAACCTTCCTGTTAGTACTGCTTCACTGTATTCTATAGTTTTTGCTATGCTGTGCATCCATTTTTATTTGCTTCAAGAAATTTTTAAATATTATTAATTTCTTCATTGATCCACTGATCATCCAGGAGCATATTGTTTAATTTTTATGTGTTTTCACAGTTTCCAAAATTTCTCTTGGTTTCCAGTTATATTACACTGTGGTCAGAGAAGATACTTGATATTCTTTAAATTTTTTTGAAAGTTTCAAGCCTTGTTTAGTGACCTAAGATGTGGTCTAATCCTTGACAATGATCCATGTGCTGAGGGAAAAAAATGTGTATTGTGCAGCTGTTGAATGAAATGTTCTGTAAATATCTATTAGGTCAATTTGGTCTTTTTGTCAGGATAATCTGTCTAATGCTGAAAGTGGGCCATTAAAGTTTACAGCTATTATTGTATTAGAGCCTTTCTCTCTCTTTAGCTCTAATAATATTTGCTTTATATATCTTGGTGCTCCAGTGTTGTGTGCATATGTATTTAAAGTTACCGTATCCTCTAACAGAATTGACTCCTTTATCATTATATAGTGACCTTCATTGTCTTTTTTTATAGTTTTGGTCTTGGAATCTACTTTATCTGATACAAGTATAGTGACTCCTGCTCTATTTTGGTTTCCATTGGCCTGGAATATCTTTTTTAAACCTTTAAATTTTCAGTCTATGTGTGTCTTTATAGGTGAAGTATGTTTCTTGTAGGCAACAGGTCAATGGGTCTTGTTTTTTATCCATTCAGCCAGTTTATGCCTTTTGATTGTAGAGTTTACTTCATGTACATTCAATGTTATTATTGATAAATAATAACTTATTCCTGCCCCTTTGTTATTTGTTTTTGTTTTTTAATGTGTTTGTGTGTGTGTGTGTGTGTGTGTGTGTGTGTGTGTGTGTGTGTTGTTCTCTTCTTTCTCTCCTTTCTCTCTTTTAATATAGATGACTTTCTCAGATGGTGTGTCTTTATTTCTTGATTTTTAAATTTTTTTTTCTATTTATTGTATGTTTTTAGATTTGAGGTTACCATGAGGCTTGCAAATAATACCTTATAACCCACTATTTTACACAATTGACAACTTAATTCTAATTGCATAAACAACCAATCAAACAAGCAAAGAGAAAACTAATAAATTTCATCTCTCTACTTTATTTATTTATTATTATTATACTTTAAGTTTTAGGGTACATGTGCTCAATGTGCAGGTTAGTTACATATGTATACATGTGCCATGCTGGTGCGCTGCACCCATTAACTCGTCATTTAGCATTAGGTATATCTCCTAATGCTATCCCTCCCCCCTCCCCCCACCCCACAACAGTCCCCAGAGTGTGATGTTCCCCTTCCTGTGTCCATGTGATCTCATTGTTCAGTTCCCACCTATGAGTGAGAACATGCGGTGTTTGGTTTTTTGTCCTTGTGATAGTTTTCTGAGAATGATGATTTCCAATTTCATCCATGTCCCTACAAAGGACATGAACTCATCCTTTTTTATGGCTGCATAATATTCCATGGTGTATATGTGCCACATTTTCTTAATCCAGTCTATCATTGTTGGACATTTGGCTTGGTTCCACGTCTTTGCTATTGTGAATAGTGCCACAACAAACATACGTGTGCATGTGTCTTTATAGCAGCATGATTTATAGTCCTTTGTGTATATACCCAGTAATGGGATGGCTGGGTCAAATGGTATTAACTTTTTGTTGTTTCCATTTATATCTTCTTGGACCATTTATGTCCTGAAAGGTTGTTTGAGATATCATTTTTCATAGGTTCATCTTTTAGTCTTTCTGCTCTAGATATGAGTAGTTTACACACCACAATTACAATGTTATACCATTCTGTTTTTCTGTGTACTTTCTATTACCAGTGAGTTTTGTAACTTCAGATGAGTTCTTATTACTCATTAACATTATTTCCTTCCAGAAAGAAAAACTCCCTTTCACATTTCTTATATGACAGTTCTGGTGTTGACAAAGTCCCTCAACTTTTGCTTCTCTGGGAAAATATTTATCCTTTATGTTTGAAGCATATTTTTGTGGAATAAACATATAATGGAGCTTCAATATATCTTATCTTTTATAACAGCATATGTTACTTTTTTTTCTCTTGCTGCTTTAAGAATCCTTTCTTCAACCTTGAAATTTGGGGGTGTGATAATTAAATACTGAGAGGTAGACTTATTTGGGTTAAATCTGTTTGGTGTTCTATAACCTTCTTGAACTTGAATATTTATATATTTTTCTAGGTTTGGGAAGTTCTCTGTTAGTGTCCCTTTGAATAAACCTTCTATCCCTATCTCTAATTCCTTTTTAAAATCAATAATGTTTACATTTGCCCTTTTAAGGATATTTTCTGTATCTTATTGCCATATCTTATTCTTTTTTAACTTCCTCTATGTATTTTCATATAGCCTTTCCTCAAGATCACTAATTGTTTCTTCTGCTTGATCAATTCTGCTGTTAAGAGATGCAGATGCATTCTTCAATATGTCAGTTGAATTTATCAGCTATGAAATTTCTGCTTGATAATTTTTAAATTATTTCAATCTCTTTGATAAATTTATCTGAAAGGATTCTGAATTCCATCTCTGTGTTATCTTGAATTTATTTGAATTTCCTCAAAACAGCTATTTTGGACTTTCAGTCTGAAATGTCACACCTCTCTGTCTCTCTGGGATTAGTCACCGATTTATTATTTAGCTCACTTTGTCATGTTTTCCTGGGTGGTCTTGATGCTTGTGGGTGTTCGTCAATGTCTGGGCTTTGAAGAGTTAGGTACTTATTGTAGTCTTCACAGTCTGGGCTTGTTTGTATCTGTCCTTCTTGGGAAGGCTTTCTGGGTATTTGAAAGGACTTGGGTGTTGTGATCTGTGCTTGGTCACTGCAGCCATATCAGCATTAGAAGGTACCCCAAGCCTAGTAATGCTATAGTTCTTGCAGACTTGTAGAGGTATTGCATTTGTGGCCTTGAGTAAGATCCAGAAGTATTATCTGGTTTACCAGAAAGACACTCTTATTCTCTTTCCTTGATTTCTCACAAACAAATGTGGTAAGCTTCCTGGAGGTGGGTGAGGGGTGACACAAGCACCCCTTGGTCACCACCACTGGGTCTGTGCTGGGTCAGACCTGAAGCCAGCACAGTGCTGGGTCTTTCCTAGTGTCCATTTTGACTACTACCTGGCTACTACCTATGTTCAATCAAGGCCTTAAGGCTCTACAATTAGCAGGTGGTGAATCCAGTCAGGCTTGTGTCCTTCCGTTTATGGCAATGAGTTCACCCTGGTCCTATATATGTCCAGAGATGCTATTCATATGCCAGGGCCTGGAGTCAGAAACGTTAGGAATCTACTTAGTGCTTTGTTCTACTGGGTCTGAGCTGGCACCCAAGCCACGAGACAAAGTGCTTCCAATTCTTCCCTCCCATTACTTCAAGCAGAGGAGACTCTCCACCTGTTCACCACTAAACCAAGCCCATGGCAAGTACTGCTTGGCTACTGCCAACATCTACTGAAGCCTAAGGGCTCCTCAGTCAGTTTGTGGTGAATTCTGCTAATCATGAGCCTCTCCCTTTAAGGAAGTGAGCTCCCCTCTGGCCCAGAGTAGGTCCAGAAATGTTTTCTGGAGCCTAGAAATGGGACCAAAGGAGCCTACTTAATGCTCTACCTGACTGTGGCTGAGCTGGTACCTAAGGTGAAAGACAAAGGCCTCTTTACCCTTCCTTCTTCTTTCCTCAAGCAGAAAGAGTCTTTCTGCATGGCCACCACATCTGGGAATACACTGGATTACACCTGAAGCCAGCATGGCTCTGACTCTCACCCAAGGCCTGCAGCAAGTACTGCCTGGCTGCTACTTCTGGTTGTTCAGGGCCCAAAGAATCTTGAGTTGGCAGGTGATTAATCCTGCTGGGACTGGGTCCTTTCTTTCAAGGCAGTAGTCTCCCTTCTGGCCCAACATTTGTAGTGTGTCTAGAAATGTTGTCCGGGAGCTAGGGCCTGGAATCGAGGCCTCTGGACTCTGCTTGATGCTGTATTCTAACTATGGTTGTGCTGGTATCTTTGTTGCAAGGCAAAGTCCTCTTACTCTTTCCTCTCCTCCCAGAGTTGTCAGCTGTACTGTCTGGGGTTGGAGGAGGAGTGATGCAAGCACTCCCTTTGCCACCCCAGCTGGTATCTCACTAGGTCTCATGTACTCCAAGTTCACTAGCTTCAAGCCCAGCACAGCACCAGGGCTTGCCCAGGGATTGCAGTTCTTATAGCATAGATTGCCTTTCAAGTTTATTTAGGACCCTGGAGAACTTTAGCCCACAGTGGCAGGGTTTTCCAGAATTCAGGTTCTGACCACTGGGATGAGCAATTTGCCTCTGGCTAAGGGTGGTCTAAGTGTTTCCTGTGTGGGTGCCTGCTGAGTTCTGCCCCCTATTGCTTTCTACTGTGACAGGGCAGCACTGAGTTCCAATGTGAAGTCTCACAATCACTGCACTATCCCTGCCCCAAGCAAACAGATTTTCTCTCTGTGCCACATGGCTGCTGCTGTGTAATGGGGGAGGGGTGGTATAGGCTACTCAAGACTCTTTCCTACCCACCTTAGTTCCTCTTTCCTTAATATGATGTAAAAACCAGGTACTGTAATCACTCACCTGATATTTTGGTTTTATGAAGGTAGTTTTTTTGTGTAGATAGTTATTCAATTTGGTGTTCCTGTGAAGGGGACAATCACTAGAGGCTTATATTCAGCCAACTTGCTCTACCTCCTGTCTCTGGAGAAAGGTGTGAAGTGTCTCATGTGTGTCACTCTGCCAGACATCAGGGATGTTACTGAGAACAAGAGAGAAAAGCCCTGGCCTCATGGTGTTTATAAAAAGAATAGGAAGAGGTGATTAAGTAACAGAAAAAGAAACAAAACAGCACAGATAGTTTTGAATGTTGGAGTTAGACCTAGTGTTTGGCTGATCAGGAAAAGAGACCTAGAGGTAGAAGGAAACTAAGAGATCCCTATTTGCCACACTAGCTTGTTTTTCTCTGTCCAAAGGCCTCTTCCAAATTTTTTTTCATCCAACTATGAGGTAAAACTAGGAAGTTATTTCATTTTACCTCTGACATCCTTGCACACTGCTTTACATTTCTTGTTTCCTTAAAAGCACTTCTCAAAGTTCAAATTATGCCTCCTAGCTCAAATACACTGATAGCTGTAAAACAAGCCTTTCCTCTGCCTGGCCAGACCCCTCTTGCTTTCCCCATATTCTTAATCCTTTTTTTTTTTTTTTTTCTTCATGAGACCTTCCATAGCTCTGCCATTTCTAATGGATATGGGAGACTTTTTTCTTCTTCTTTTCTGAGATAGAGTCTTACACTGTCAGCCAGGCTGTAGTGCAGTGGCACCATCTTGGCTCACTGCAACCTCTGCCTCCAAGGTTCAAGCAATTCTTCTGCCTCAGCCTCCCAAGTAGCTAGGATTACAGGTGCCTGCCATCATGCCCAGCTAATTTTTTGTATTTATAGTAAAGACAGCATTTCTCCATGTTGGCCAGGCTGGTCTCAAACTCCTAACCTCAGGTGATCCACCCACCTTGGCCTCCCAAAGTGCTGGGATTACAGGCATGAGCCACCGCACCGGGCCAAGAAGTTTTTATAAGAAAAAGTTGACATAATTGTTTGATTTCTAATGCCTTTCCATTACTAATTGATCATCAGGCTAGAGACCAACTGTGTTAGTCAATTTTCACACTGCTATAAAGAACTACCTGAGACTGGGTAATGTATAAAGAAAAAAAGGCTTAATTGACTCACATTTCTGCATGGCTGGGGAGGCCTCAGAAAACTAATAATCATGGCAGAAGGGGAAGCAAGGCCATCTTACATGGCTGCAGGAGAGAAAGAGAATGAGGAGTAACTGTCAGACACTTTTATTTTCTTTTATTTATTTATTTATTTATTTTTTTCTTTTTATTATTATTATTATTATTATTATACTTTAGGCTCTATGGTACATGTGTGCAATGTGCAGGTAAGTTACATATGTATACATGTGCCATGCTGGTGCGCTGCACCCACCAACTCGTCATCTAGCATTAGGTATATCTCCCAATGCTATCCCTCCCCCCTCCCCCCACCCCACAACAGTCCCCGAAGTGTGATGTTCCCCTTCCTGTGACCACGTGTTCTCATTGTTCAATTCCCACCTATGAGTGAGAATATGCGGTGTTTGGTTTTTTGTTCTTGCGATAGTTTACTGAGAATGATGATTTCCAATTTCATCCATGTCCCTACAAAGGACGTGAACTCATCATTTTTTATGGCTGCATAGTATTCCATGGTGTATATGTGCCACATTTTCTTAATCCAGTCTATCATTGTTGGACATTTGGGTAGGTTCCAAGTCTTTGCTATTGTGAATAATGCAGCAATAAACATACATGTGCATGTGTCTTTATAGCAGCATGATTTATAGTCCTTTGGGTATATACCCAGTAATGGGATGGCTGGGTCAAATGGAATTTCTAGTTCTAGATCCCTGAGGAATCGCCACACTGACTTCCACAAGGGTTGAACTAGTTTACAGTCCCACCAACAGTGTAAAAGTGTTCCTATTTCTCCACATCCTCTCCAGCACCTGTTGTTTCCTGACTTTTTAATGATTGCCATTCTAACTGGTGTGAGATGGTATCTCATTGTGGTTTTGATTTGCATTTCTCTGATGGCCAGTGATGGTGAGCATTTTTTCATGTGTTTTTTGGCTGCATAAATGTCTTCTTTTGAGAAGTGTCTGTTCATGTCCTTCGCCCACTTTTTGATGGGGTTGTTTGTTTTTTTCTTGTAAATTTGTTGGAGTTCATTGTAGATTCTGGATATTAGCCCTTTGTCAGATGAGTAGGTTGCGAAAATTTTCTCCCATTTTGTAGGTTGCCTGTTCACTCTGATGGTAGTTTCCTTTGCTGTGCAGAAGCTCTTTAGTGTAATTAGATCCCATTTGTCAATTTTGGCTTTTGTTGCCATTGCTTTTGGTGTTTTAGACATGAAGTCCTTGCCCATGCCTATGTCCTGAATGGTAATGCCTAGGTTTTCTTCTAGGGTTTTTATGGTTTTAGGTCTAACATTTAAGTCTTTAATCCATCTTGAATTGATTTTTGTATAAGGTGTAAGGAAGGGATCCAGTTTCAGCTTTCTACATATGGCTAGCCAGTTTTCCCAGCACCATTTATTAAATAGGGAATCCTTTCCCCATTTCTTGTTTTTGTCAGGTTTGTCAAAGATCAGATAGTTGTAGATATGTGGCATTATTTCTGATGGCTCTGTTCTGTTCCATTGATCTATATCTCTGTTTTGGTACCAGTACCATGCTGTTTTGGTTACTGTAGCCTCGTAGTATAGTTTGAAGTCAGGTAGTGTGATGCATACACCCTCCCAAGACTAAACCAGGAAGAAGTTGAATCTCTGAATAGACCAATAACAGGAGCTGAAATTGTGGCAATAATCAATAGCTTACCAACCAAAAAAAGTCCAGGACCAGATGGGTTCACAGCTGAATTCTACCAGAGGTACAAGGAGGAGCTGGTACCATTCCTTCTGAAACTATTCCAATCATTAGAAAAAGAGGGAATCCTCCCTAACTCATTTTATGAGGCCAGCATCATCCTGATACCAAAGCCTGGCAGAGACACAACAAAAAAAGAGAATTTTAGACCAATATCCTTGATGAACATTGATGCAAAAATCCTCAATAAAATACTGGCAAACAGAATCCAGCAGCACATCAAAAAGCTTATCCACCATGATCAAGTGGGCTTCATCCCTGGGATGCAAGGCTGGTTCAATATACGCAAATCAATAAATGTAATCCAGCATATAAACAGAACCAAAGACAAAAACCACATGATTATCTCAATAGATGCAGAAAAGGCCTTTGACAAAATTCAACAACCCTTCATGCTAAAAACTCTCAATAAATTAGGTATTGATGGGATGTATCTCAAAATAATAAGAGCTATTTATGACAAACCCACAGCCAATATCATACTGAATGGGCAAAAACTGGAAGCATTCCCTTTGAAAACTGGCACAAGACAGGGATGCCCTCTCTCACCACTTCTATTCAACATAGTGTTGGAAGTTCTGGCCAGGGCAATTAGGCAGGAGAAGGAAATCAAGGGCATTCAAGTAGGAAAAGAGGAAGTCAAATTGTCCCTGTTTGCAGATGACATGATAGTATATCTAGAAAACCCCATTGTCTCAGCCCAAAATCTCCTTGAGCTGATAAGCAACTTCAGCAAAGTCTCAGGATACAAAATCAATGTACAAAAATCACAAGCATTCTTATACATCAATAACAGACAAACAGAGAGCCAAATCATGAGTGAACTCCCATTCACAATTGCTTCAAAGAGAATAAAATATCTAGGAATCCAACTGACAAGGGATGTGAAGGACCTCTTCAAGGAGAACTACAAACCACTGCTCAAGGAAATAAAAGAGGATACAAACAAATGGAAGAACATTCCATGCTCATGGGTAGGAAGAATCAATATCATGAAAATGGCCATCCTTCCCAAGGTAATTTACAGATTCAATGCCATCCCCATCAAGTTACCAATGACTTTCTTCACAGAATTGGAAAAAACTACTTTAAAGTTCATATGGAACCAAAAAAGAGCCCACATCGACACTTTTAAACCATAAGATTTCATGAGAACTCACTATCATGAGAACAGCATGGGGGAAACCACCCCTATGATCCATGCACCTCCCACAAGCTTCTTCCTTCAAGATGTGGGCATTACAATTTGAGATGGGATTTGGGTGAGTACACAGAGCCAAACCATATCACCAACACATCTAAGAATTAACTTATCATTGTCAAACTCTGACCTGGACTTTCCATTTATTTTAATATTACAAGCTCTCCTCTTCCCATGCATCCAGACTATTGATGCCCTGTCCTTTTTTTCTTCCTTTTCTTAGGAAGAATATTTTGTTGTCCAGATGAGAAGCAAATGTGTGGAATAATCGGGTTATTTCTCCAGACAGTAGAATGAGTCCTTAGGTAGTTAGTGAAGTGTCTGAGCTGGTGTCTGCATACTAAGAATGAGTATGCAAGCACATTTTTAGTAACTTTAATGAGACTTCTGTACCCTTGACACTCAGAGCTAGGTGTATCGGACAAACTAGAAAAACAACAAGAATACACACTTTACCCCGGAGAAGTTTGACCCAGAACAAAAATCTCCAAATTTTCAGTGACATTGGAATAGGAAAGCCCAGCTCTTTGAAAATATAGTTCAAAGAGTATAGGGCCAATAAGTTTTTTCTATTTCTCAATTTCTCTACATCAGGACTAAATATATCAGTTCCTCAAATTCATCTCTAGCAAAAATATAAACAAGTAAGTGTTGATAATTATTTAATTATGAAATAAAGACAAATTTTAGTTTTGACAATAAGATACTTCTAACCCAAAAGAAAATATATGATTGTAAGTGGTGTAAATTAAGATTTTATTGAAAAACTTTATTGCACAGAAATACTTTTCAGATTGATGAAGAGAAAAGGAAACTAATATTTATTAAAAGGCCCAATGTTTTAGACACTGTGCTGTAATTTTTCTACAAAGCTGTAGTCAAGTACAATGAATTAGACACATAATAATTCAAATGCTAATGCAATTTTTAAAACTTGGAAAGGAGTATACTTTAACTTGCTGCTTTTTTCATGAGTTTATTGATTGTAAAGTTGAAAAGAAAAAGTGATTTTAAGTGGTTGCAGTGAGACTGCTGGAGATGAGATTGCAGTTGATTTTCAACACTTTGAGGACTTATCAGAATCAGCAATCTTGATTGGAAGCCCAGGTTAAACATAAGATTGCATTTACAAAGCAGTGGCTTGTTGTATCAGCCAAACTGTTATATTACTAACTCTATTAACTTTTAGTTTGCGTGTGTAGAAGGTAGTGGAAAAAAAAAGTTTCATTTTATATAAAAGGAAGCACAGATACAGAGAAGCTAAATGGTTTTTATTTAACCTTCCACAGAGGATTGACTGATATTGAATTAAATTTAACTCCTGACTACAAGAATTTATGGTCTGGATGTTACCCTTTTTCTACATGAAAATAAATTCTTATTAGGCTACCTGTATAGCTTTAACTCTCAATTTCTGAGGATTAAGATGTTAAATACACCCACTACTCTTACCTCCTCCTTTCTTCCCTCTGCCCACAGTGTAATCCATAAAGAAACTCAAGACCTTGACCTTCTGAAGTAAGACCTCATTATCCAGCAATGCTAGAATGAGTAAGGGGAGGAAAATGCAGATAGCAGTCCATTCAGATAACACACACCATTTCTGAAATAGTGCTCCTTGCCATTATCAGAGAAGAAAAAGTGAAGAGAAAACATAAATCAAGGAAAGCAAAATTATTTTAAAATTTAAATGGATTATTTTAGAATTTTGTAGGTATTCTCATTGAATACAACCTAGTCCTCCCAAATTTATTGGGACAAACATCCTGATCATTTCAATATGAATTTCATCTAGGTAAGATTGGAAAAATAATGCATCAAATCTGCATGAATATCATAAGGGAGCAATGTCACCTTTGAGAGTTGTACCCTTTTCTACAGGCAGCAGGAGGGTTGCAAGAGGTCAGGGCTAGGAATAAGTACATGTATGATCTGGTCTTAGCTCCACCCTCCCTTTATTCCCTGGGGCTAAAACTTGACTTGTTACAGTTTCAGTATCCTTCCTCATCAATAAAATGAATATATTCTTTGTAACTCCTTTACAGGTGGCTCTCACTGTCTTTGACTAAGGAAGAGACCAGGATATGTGGCAGGTCTGTATTGTATTGCATCAATTTAGCTAGACTGGAACCACATTTCCCAGAATCCCCTGCTCAGCATAGTTTCCCCTTAGTCTGGGCCACAAGAGGTTTAGGCAAGATTTGGAAGGTGGAAGTGATGTAGCACCATCTTCCCTTTTTATACCTGGAAGCTTAGGGAAGAACATGAGGCACTGCTGCCTCTCACACACGGTGTTGCTCATCTGCCAGCTGGCCTGGATGGCATGGAGGAGCAGCTAGGCCAGCCTTCACAGCACCTATGGTCCCTGCTGGGTCATCCTTCAGCTTCCTGGACTCCTGGGTCAGGAGAATGTTCAGCTTTATGATGAAGAGTCTGGTTTCACCTAGAGATACTTTAACATCAAAATTGGAGGCTTTTAGGGGAGACATTGAAATAAGTTTCAGTCCATCGTTTTGGGTTACAGGTCATCAGTTCCTTGCTTCCTCCATTTCACATCCATTTGCCTTTGCCAAATGCCTGCCCTGCAGACTCCAGAATACAGCTTCAGGTACAGAGGAAATAGCATCTCATAGACTTAGATCCCACAGTTGCATAAGGTTGAATCTCTATGATATATTACTTATCATATATATATACACACACACACACACACACATACACATGCATGCACACATAGAGAGAGAGAGACATAGTGAGAGATAGCTATGTATTCATGTATGTATCCTATTGATTTTGCTTCTCTGATTGAATTCTGACAGATAGAGTTATATCTGAAAAACATGGACTGTTGATCTCAACATTCTCAGCATCAAGCTCATTGCTCATCTTAGCAAGTGCTCAACAAAATATTAAGTTCAAAGTATTTATTTGGCAAACATCCAAGCATTAAACAAACTAAGGCTTTTTGTTTGTTTGTTTGAGACAGGGCATGTCACCCAGGCTGGAGTGCAGTGGCACGATCTTGGCTCACTACAACTTCCACCTCCTGGGCTCAGGTGATCCTCCCACCTCAGTCTCCCAAGTAGCTGGGACTACAGATGTGCGCCACCACACCTGACTAATTTTTGTACTTTTAGTAGAGACAGTGTTTCTCCATGTTGCTCATGCATGCCTGTCTCAAATTCCTGGGCTCGAGTGATCTGCCTGCCTCGGTCTCCCAAATTGCTAGGATTATAGGCACGAGCCACTGTGCCTGGCCATGTATTTTTAAAAACACAATGATCACCAAAAATAAATAGCAACTAGCTAATGAATGGTTTTTCTTGAGAACTTGTCAGACAAATTATCTAAGAAAAGTTTTCTGCCTTAAGCAGATCAGCTTATATGTGTTTGCTGTGTCTTGTCTGGTTTTTTGATATAAAATTAAAACTTGTAAAATTTAAATATAAAAATATTTTATTTTATTTTTTATTTTTTAATGGAGCAAACAGGAAGCTGTTTGTAGCCAGTTAGTGGTGATTATTTCAGATTATAAATAAATATTTGTAATGAGATAAAAATAGCAAACACATTTGAAGTGGACAATATTCTTATTTATAAGTGGAATGTTTTTACCTTTTTATTCTCAAAGATAAACATAGTTACTGGTTTGAATGGTGACTGCAAAGCTAAATCCAAGTAAATACAGTTAATGTTAACTGAATTTTTTCTGAAAAGAAGATATAGGCATATTTTTGAAAACTATAGAGATCTTTATTGGCCTCAAAAATATTTCTCCCAATTAAAACCATCATGTTATATAATATGACTCAGCAAAAGAAATAACTGTAATGGAGTACCAATGACTTAGAAAGCCAAGGAACTGGAGCTAGATACAATCGTGGGAGTGGGGTAGCCACTGGGACTTTGAGGTACAGAAAGTCAAGGAACTTATAGCCAGGCAGGTAGGACATTACAAATAGAATGCTAGTAGGAAGTAGAGCCCCAGTACTTAGAGGGATGTGAGAAGAAGATGATGTAAAATTGATGCAATTTCTAGACCAAGATTATAGGCCATGAGTTCAGGGACTGGATTATTCATTAATCTGTTGCCTATATTTTCCCTTCCTCTTGTTTCTCCTGAGCCATGTTTATATCTAAACCTGGCCTGAACCACCAGCCACATTGTTATGTTTACTTATGTTCCAGCGCATAGTTCTTTCCAGAATTAGAGTGACAGGACCTTATACGTTCACTATACATGGCATCTCATGGATGTATCACAGCATCTCAAATTCAACATGTTCAGAACCTGTTTTGGCCAGACCCTCTTCCTCTTTTCTGCATTCCTTCATTCATCTATTATTTCTATTAAACATATGCTGAATGCCAACCATGTACCAAATCCTAGAAATTCAGCAACAAATTAGATGGTCCCAGGCTACAAGAAATTTATAGTCTAGTGCAGCAGTTTGGAACTCTAGCTACAAAATGGAATCACCTGGAGAATCACTATATTGTTTTCTACAAATAGAAATCCTGCTGGGACTTTGATTGGCATTGAAATTAATCTATAGATAAGTTTGGAGATAACTGGTAATTAACAATACTTAGTCTTCCAATCTATGAACATGACATATCTCTTATTTAAATCTTTGATTTATTTCATGAATGCTTTTTAGTTTCTGCATACAGATCTTGAATGTTTTTTGTTAAATGTATTCATAAGTATTTCATGGTTTTGGCTCTATTGTAACCAGACTTAAATTTTAATTTCTGAATATTTATTGATAATTCATGAAAATATTACTGGTTTTTAAATAGTAACCTTGTATCCTAGAACCTTACTAAATTCACTTATTAGTTTTATTGGCTTATTTTATGGATTATTTGGGAATTTTTGTAGAGGAAGTCATATTGTCTGTGAATAAGGACAGTTTTGTTTCATCTTTTTTATCTGTATGAATTGTATTTCCTTTTTCTTGCCTACTGCAAGGACCTTTATTACAATATTGCACAGGAGTGGGGAGAGTGCATAGCCTTACCTTGTTACACATGTAACATTGGTAACAGTTTTCAGGAGGATATCCTGTAGATGATTTTGAGTAATCAAATGAATATTTTAGGAGGGGACTCCATTTGTAGGGTGAAAGGAGACTGGAGTTTAGAGTGAGATATACTGGGCTTAAAAGCTGACTCTCCCATTTACCAGATTTCTAGCCTGAGTTGACTTAATTGTAAAATTAAGGAACTAACTCATACTTATTTCACAGATTTTCATGAGACTTAACAGAGATAATGTATAGAAAGAACCTGGGACAGTGCCTAGCATCTCAGAGTGTTCATACAGTCCCATCTCTACCATACAAAGTAATCTCTACTTTGTGACTTTGTAACCCCTCCAGGCCTAAAGTTTCTCACCAGTAAAAATAGGTATAAGTTATAATGCCCACTTCTAAGGGTCATTGTCAGGATTAAATTATGAATTTAAGCAGAGTAAATAAAACACTGCCAAAACAGGTGAGGTACTATATAGATGTTAACTACGATTATCAGCATCATTGTTATTATCATTATTACAATGCTAGTTCACTTCAAGATTGGTTATTTATTGCCGCATAAGAAACCACTCCAAAAATCTGTGGCTGAAAAATAACAAAAATCACTTACTTGCTTATGATTTTGTAATGGGGAAAAGTCTGTGCTTCACATAATACAAGACAGAGCAGTGCAGATGGGGCTGGGGAACCCATGATAACTTCACATTTATGTCTGGGACCTCCATTGGGGTGGTAAAGTGGCTATGGCAAAGCTGAGCTTCTTTTTCTTTGTAATCTCATATCATCCATGGCTTTTCTCCACATAGCCTTCCTCTTCAGTGCAGTAGTGTAAGATTTTTAAATAGTTGCTCTGGGCTCTGAGACAGCAAACACAAAAGCTACAAGGACTCTTAGGGTGTATGCTTGAAAAATCTCAGAATGTGATTTCTACCACATTCTATCATTTAAAGTGTGTTGATAAAGCCAGTCAGATTTAAGGAAAAGGAAATAAACCCATCTCTTGATGAAGGATAGCAAAATCACCTTGTAAAGTTATGTAAATCATGTGGCCATCTTGGAAAAAATTTACCTCAATTTTTGCACACTCCCTTGGGAATAGCCTCAGTTAACTATGGTCATAAGTATATTCGTATTGGACCAACAAATCTCAAAAATACCTTCCAAATCAGCTGTCGACTCAAATTGTTATGTAGCAATGTGTAGGCAACGGCCTCTCTCTGTGTTACTGCAGGGTCCTGCCAGGTGGGCTGGCTGCATCTTGGCAGGAAGGGCTCTGGATGTGGACTTTGAACTTTTTCCTAGTGAGAACAACCACAGCCTCATTTATTTAATGGCCATCAAAGTCTATGTGCTAATTGGCTGTCTTTGCTGGCCATGAATAAAGGACTCACACCTGAAGAGAAGAGACTTCTTAAAAGAACGCAGACTTCTTAAATATACAATTGCAACTGTGGTTTCTCAGTACAATTATCAGTTTTTGTTTATTTTTAAAGCATGTAAATTATCTGAATTTGCAAAAAATCTTGATTTATTAAAGTTGGTGATTTTGCTACTAAACTAATCACTTCAGGTCTGTCCACAGTTCTATTTTGATAAGCAAAACTTGGCATGCATACCCTTCCAGGCTCAAAATGTAATTCCTACTGGGGAGCTAAAATAAGGTTTCCACCTGCCCACTTTAAAAATTAAATTATTTTTAAGTGTTATTTTTCTACAATGTCCAAGCAGATCTTGGCAAGACTCAGAAACGCAGCTGTTCTTTTCACCATGTCAATGTTACTTAATTAATCCATGAGGGCTAGACTTCCTGTAGTTCCCACTGATCTTATCCAGCACCCTCTTTGAGGCCAATATCAGCATTTTGCAACATTACCCTCTTTCCTCCCCTCCTAATAAATCCAGCTTCTAAAGTATTAGCAATGTCAGCAGGATTCACAGAATGTTACTTAACACATCAGCAAAACTTTCAATCCCCCCTGCTTAGATCTATGATCTCTTCTCTGTGAAAGTTCTCTCACTACCAGAACCCTGTGTCTCCCCTCTGCTTTCTTGAAACCCCTTTATTCTCACAAGCAATCCTAAACTTGGATACTCTACTCAACTAAACAAATCCCATAGAAAATCAGCTACGGGATTATCAATGTTTATAGGGTGGGTTCAGTAAAAAGAAGTTCCTTCCCATCTATCCTCATTCACTTTATCAAAAATTTACTGAACAAGGGAAATCTTGAGGCAGAGAGAGAAAAGTAGGGTGGGGAGTGCTAGGGAGCAATGAGGAGCTCTGCTTGTAGGAAAAATAAAAGGCAACAATCTGTCATGGGAAAGGAGGAACTGCCTTTTTAGTCTCAATTTTTCCATTCATCTATCAGACTCTTTTGCCTCAGATTATCAAATACAAAAATGTACCATTTCCTGGCCTAAAGCAACCAACTATGAAGTTTGATTTAGACACGTCACCTTCTACCATGAATCCAACACTAAGCAATGCAGAGAAGGGTGCAGCCGAATTCTCTTTCCATCTGAAAACTATCAACTAGAATTTCTAGTCTCCCAAATATGTGATTTCTAGAGAGCAAGCAAGACAGTACAGGAAAAAATTAGGCACATAACAGGTGATTAAAAGGTGAAAGCTATAAAATTCAGAAAAGCCAAGTGCTCAGAATCAACTGGGGGAGTCAGAAAAGGTTTCAAGATCTGTCCATGCTGGAGTGGTGACATCATGGCCCAGACAAGATATTTTTACTAGACAGAAAATTTGGGGTTGGCAGGATTTTGTTTTTGTTTTTCATTATTTTGAAGGCATCAGCTCATTACTCTCTGGCTTGCAGAGTTTCTGAAGGAAGTCTGCTATAATTCTAACCTTCATTCTTCTCTATGTAATATGTTTCCCTAAGATTTTTTAAAAAAAATTCTACCAGTTTTCAAGTTTTTTGTCTATCCTTGGTTTTTAGGTGTTTGAGTATAGTGTATCTAAGTGATTTTGGGGGGTATTCATCCTGAATATTGTTCTTTAATATTCTTGGGTCTATGGTTTGATATATTTTATTATTCTTGAAAAATTCCCAACCATTATATCTTCATATATTATTGTACTCTATGCTCTCTCTTTTCCTCTTTGGAGATTCCAATTACACCTATGTTAGACTGTTTGATATTATCTCAAACTCCTGGATGCTCTATTTTTATTTCTTACACTCTTTTTTCTCTTTGAATTTCAGTTTGAGTAATTGCTATTGGCCTATCTTCAAATTCACTAATTATTTTCTAAGCTGTATCAAGGCTACTGATGAAAGCAATCTTCATCTCCATATGTTTTGTTTATAGAATTTTCATTTGACTCTTTCCCATACTTTCCATCTCTTTACTAAAATTTCCAATCTGCTACTGCATGTTTCTACCTTTTCCATATTAAAGCATCTAACATGTTAATCATATGTATTTTAAACCTGTCTGATAGTTTCAATATCTAGATCACCTCTGAGTCTGGATGTGTTCATTGCTTTGTCTCTTCATGAGGGCTTTTGTTCCATTGATTTCTGTGTATCTCATAAATTTGTGATTGTCAGACATAGTGTGTCTAACAGTGAGCCTAAGGAAAATAGTAGTTATGCCTGGAAAGTTGAATCAATTTAATTAAGAGCTGGGTTTTTAACTTATTATTATTGCCATGGTTACCTTCAGTGCATCATCAGCTTCAAATTCCTCTGGCATTATCTTTCACTTTTTATTAATATAATTGAGTTGCTTACCATTTCTAAACCAATTACTAGCAAGGAAAATGGAATTACCACAAATGATTTAGACTAGCAAGTGGGAGTAATTCCCTGAGTCCATGGATTGGTCCAGCTTCCCAGCAGCATTTAGCTATCCAGTTTCTGAAGAATACCATGGTTTTGTTAGTAAAGAGAAAGAGAGAAATGATTGTTAGGTAGACAATCAGCTTTTAGGTTTATGCCCAGACTAAAGCATGGTGAGTTTTGTAGCTCACCTTAACTCTTATGCTTACAACTGCATGTCTGGCCTTAAGAACTTGCCACTGTGATGACAAGATGGAGAGCCAAACCTAAATAAGTTTTTCAGAATCCAGGCACATTTATATTTCTTACTCTAAAATTCCACCTGGTAATATCTGGTCCAGCTGTGTCCTTGAATATATGCTGAAGTCACAGATTCTTCTACAGTATATTGGACTGGGTGGTGGTGAAAAGGGAGATTTGGTTTATGCTTTTCCTAGAATAGTAGCTCTCAAACTCTAATGATGCATCTGTGCAATCACTCTCTTCCTGGCATATTCTCAAAATAAAAATAACTAACATTCACATTATTTACCAATCATGAAACTCTTTTGCATATTAAGCTCCCCCAAACACAACAACAACAAATGAGCCAGCTAACAATCAACTGCCCACATTATTTATACCAAAACATCCTGCTTCTAATTTGTTGTACCTTCATCATCTAGGTGATGTCACCCTTTTCTTTTATTGATCCTTCTCTCTAAGTTTCCCCCAACATGTGCCTAGTACCTTCCTAATGTTCATGATTATCCATTCAGAATTTCTTTCTTGAAGTGCTCCGAATTATTTCCCCCATGATTCTTATTAAAGTTACTGTCTTAGTCCATTTTCTGTTGCTATAGCAGAATACCACAAGCTGGGTAATGTAAAAAGAATGAAAGTTTATTTAGGTCCTGACTCTGGAGGCTGGGAAGTCTAAGAGCATGGTGTCAACATCTGCTGAGGGCCTTTTGCTGCATTGTAACATGGAAGAAGGCATCACATGGCAAGAAGGCAAAAGCAAGACAGCCAGAGACAGCTTACTTTTATAACAGAGCCACTTCCATGATGATAAACCCACTCCTATGATAGCAACATTAATCCATTAGCGAGTGCAGAGGGATTAAGTTTTCAACACATGATTTTTTGTGGGACACATTCAAACATTATGAATTCCTATTTATGAGTGCCCTGGCTTCAAGCTAATTGTAAGGAGGAAAATCCTTCTTACCAACTCACATCAAGATGTAAATTATTGACAAAAATGTAGTGAGGGGATCACAAATGAATTAGGCATTTTCTTACATCTTTGTAAGAAAATGATTCAAGCCTGAATTAGGTATTATTTTACTGCAAAGTTTGTGAGGAAACATAAAATTCTACCATACATAGGTAAAATGCAATCACCACTTTGTCTTTTAAAGTCTAAAATAGTTTTTAATTGATAGTGATTATGGAAAACATACATTGTTATTATAATAGATGTCTTAGTTTATATCAAGCTTACATGTACTTAAAGTGGAATACTTCAAAGAAAAAATACAATGAGGCTTAAATTTTCTTTTATTTACTTTCATTGCTGTATGTGTCCTGCAATTGTCAAAATGCTCTGTGGCTTTGGGGCTGCAGCAGAGGAAAACTGAGGCTATGCCTTTGTCAAATGACAGTATTTAGTCCATAAAATACTCATAGTTTCTCGTATTTCTTTTACTATTTTGTGACACATTATGGAGGTATAGACTATTACACAGTTTTCCTTCAGCAAGGATTTAGATGAAACTCTGCTCTATCTATCTATGAAGGCAGTGCCCAGTTCTCAAACATCATTTGCACATTAATCTCACCAAAAAAAAATTTGAACTTTATGAAACCTTTTCAGAAACCTCAAAGGCTATCACAGTCTTTAAAAAGATAAGATAGGGCTGGGCACAGTGGCTCACACCTGTAATCCCAACACTGGGAGGCCAAGATAGGTGAATTGCTTGAGCCCAGGAGTTTGAGACCAGCCTGGGCAACATGGTGAAACCCTGTCTCTATCAAAAATACAAAAATTGCCTGGGTGTGGTGGTGCACATCTGTGGTCCCAGCTACTCAGAGGCTGAGGTGGGAGGATCACTGGAGCCCGGGAAGTCGAGGCTGCAGTGAGCAGTGATTGTACCACTGCATGCCAGCCTGGGTGACAGAGTGAGACCCTGTCTCAAAAAAAAAAAATAAATAATGATAAGATGGGGGTGGTGAAGGAAGATCTTTGCCAGGAAACAAGAAATACATTGGTGCACAAATGTTTGGCATCCTCACCTCATAAGCCATATTGGTCTAATATCTTACTATCTCTTATCCAACCAACAAATATAGTCTCCAAATGATCTTGATTCCGCTCTTGAGCTTCCATGTCTCCTCTCCACAGTGAAGTCAGAGAGGTCTTTAAAAATGTTGTAAAATGTTATATCGTCTCTAATTTAAAACTTTTCAGTGACTTCCCATTATCCTTAGAATAAAATCCAAACTTCTTACAAAACCCTAAATGATCTGGCCTCTGCCTACTCATCTGGCCTAAGCACATACCATTCTCCCCTTCTGTGCTATGTTGTAACTATTCTAGCTTTCTTTCTGCTACATGAGCACATCAATCTGATTCTAACTTCAGGGACATTTCACTGTCATTCCCTTCACCCCAAATTCTATTTATGCTTTTTTATTTTTAATTTTTGTGGGTACTATATATATGTGTGTATATATATATATTTACTGTCATTCCCTTCACCCCAAATTCTATTTATGCTTTTTTATTTTTAATTTTTGTGGGTACTATATATATGTGTGTGTATATATATATATTTATGGGGTATATGAGATGTTTTGACACAGGCATGCAATGCATGATAATCACATCATGGAAAATGGGGTATCCATCTCCTTAAACATTTATCACTGTGTTACAAACAATCCAATTATACTCTTTTAGTTATTTTTGAAATGTACAATTAAATTATTATTGAGTGTAGTCACCCTGTTGTGCTATCAAATAGTAGATCTTATTTGCTCTTTCTATTTTACACTCATTAATCATTCTCAACTCCCCTCCACCCCCACTCACCTCACCCTTCTACTACCCTTCACAGCCTCTGATAATGATCCTTCTACTCTCTATCTCCATGAGTTCAATTGTTTTTATTTTTAGATCCCATAAATAAGTGAGAACATATGATGTTAGACTTTCTGTGCCTGGCTTAATTAACTTAACAGAATGATCTCCAGTTCCATCCACGTTGTTGAAAATGACAGAATGTCATTCTTTTTATGACTGAATAGTACTCCATTGTGTTGATAAATGAAAATGTTCAGCCAAATTAAATTTAAAGGAGTTTAATGGAGCAATAAACAATTTGTGAATTG
This sequence comes from Pongo abelii, assembly GCF_028885655.2. Taxonomy (NCBI): domain Eukaryota; kingdom Metazoa; phylum Chordata; class Mammalia; order Primates; family Hominidae; genus Pongo; species Pongo abelii. The sequence continues at coordinate 87,080,834 of NC_071990.2, read as the reverse complement.
AGCAGCCTCCAGAGTTAGAGTAGGCTCTGAGACTCCAGTGCAGCCATGTGGAAGAAGATTTATGGACAGGAAAAGGAAAGTGACTTACAGAAAATGAAAGTGAGGTACAGAAACAGCTGGATTGGTTACAGCTTGGCTTTTGCCTCATTTAAACATGCATTGAACAGTTGACTACATTTGATTGGCTAAAACTCGGTGATTGGCACAAGTGTAGGCTATGATCTATTTACACTTCCACTTGTTCACAATGTATAGAAAAGCCTTTAGACTGAAATTAAAATATGTAAGGAGGCAGCTTTAGGCTAAACTTGATTGAACAATTCCTCCCTTTTGGTCATCTTCTCAATTTTGAGAGATTGACCGAAACTTTAGTCATTGATGTCACTATCGCCATTGTAAATATATTTATTTGGTATTGAAACCCACTTGGAAACAGTAGAACAGTGGGTTTTGCAAGGTAGGAACAAAGACTTCAGGCTATTATTTTTTTTAAGGGTTAGAGGGTACCTCCTTATGCTGGAATGTCCTGTTAACAGGATAAAACAAACAAATAAACAAAAAACAGGACCTGGTCTGTTCTAGGATCTATGTGTTTTCTTAAAGTCTTAGTGTGACTATGTCACATTTAACATGAGTGACTCCATTTTGGTTTGGTCTGACCTGTTGGGGCCTAGTGCATTACCTCAGTCCAAAACAACAGCCTCCCATAATTTTATTTAAAAATTCTCCCCTTTTGGTCAGGTTCTTACTTAGGCAAGAGTGTGACCAAAACTTAAGGTCTTAGCAGCACTCTCAGTTACCATCATTTTGGGTTTTTGGTCTCAGGATATCATTCACAGGGTATGGTGGTCTCATGCTCACACATTTCCTTCAGCTCTTGTCATTCCAGTTAAAGAGAGACCATTTGATATTCTAGAGATGGCTGCATGCAAACATTTAAAACTTTTGAGAGAATACAGTGCACCACGGAGGCTACTGTTATGACTATCAGGAGGATAACACCAAGAGTTTGGAGTATGCTCCTTACCCAGGATCCCCATAAACCAAACCACCTAAAATTAAATAGATCAAAGATTTAGCTAGATAAACAGTCTACTTGCTTAACTAAGCAGTCTCTTAGTTTATCCCCTACAACTGAATCTCTATAATCTACATTTGATGTATTTCTCCATAGTCCACAAGTGCCAGCAGCTACACAGATACTCCTGCTTAGTCAGTAAGTAATCTAGAGCAATTCTATTATTTACCATTATTTTAATAAGAGATTTTAAAGTCTGTTATGTACCATAGCCTTTACAGTAGAATCTTTATAGAGCATATAATGAGGGATTCCTTTATAATCACTGCCTCTTTTACTCCAAACTATGGAAAAAAGAACCTAACAAATGAAGCCCTTCTAGAAGAGTGAATGCCTCCTGAGAATGTTCTCTCTAACCCATGATGTGGGTTAAAAGGAGTGAACCAGTGTTCTGTTTCTGACTGATTATGAGGCACTAAATCTACCATTAAAGTTTCTCACTTACACTGAGCCTTCATCTTTCATCTATCAAGTGTAAGGTTATCTATGTATAAGGTTGGCTGCAAAATCCTTCACAAATAAAATTATACCCCATGAGTGCACACAATGGATCCCCTTTTCACTTATATTTTCCATAGAGGCATAAACAAGGAAAAAACTTCAAAGATAAGAGTCTTGTGACACTAGAAGTCTTAATCCATGATCTTGGGAAAGGCTGTTCACATCAAGGATGCCATCTTTTTGGAGGGAGAAACTTCCCTGATTAGCTTTACCTTAAGAGTGTGGCGGGAGCCTTCTCAGGGATTTTAAGATTATGAACCTAAGGTTCAAGGTCCTAAAGTTTTGCTGCAGTGTGGATGGCAAGGGCAGTCTTTCTCATATGTTCTCAGAATATCCAATATTCAGGTTCTGGATTGTGAAGGGGTCAATTGTCCTCAGTCAGTGAGTCATCAAAACCTTTCTTTGCCTGGTGAAAATACACTGTGGCATAATGATCTACTGTTATAACATCAGCCCTCTTGCATGGGAAAACTTTTATACAACCAGAAAACATGCATTGAAAATCACAATTGAATGAGATACATCTATAAATGTTTAAATAGCTCATCAGGTAGCTGAATATACCTGAAACTTTGTCTTCCCAGGAATATGGGTTTGACAAACCAAACATTGGTCATAAAATATTTTAGCAGTTTAGAAGTTATACACCAATATATACTTAATCTGGATAAGTTTATCTTTTCCATGATGAGTCATGGAATATGGAACTTTTAATAACAAAAGCTTTAAGGAGTCAGGAAGGACAAGGTGTCCATCCTGGTTCTTCATGAGCCCATGTTTAACATTAACTTATGTCCTCTTGAATACTGGTTATTTCTCCAGTTTAGGTGGATAGAACTGATAACTGATGGGTTATCATAGGTAATTTGACTTAGACAATGGAGTTTATTTAAATTGTATATCTGAACAATTTCAGTATTGGCTGATTTAGCATGAAAATCTGGCAATGTATTTACTTTGTATTCAATTAATTTTTGTGCTCCTCGGGTTAGCAGTTTTATAAAGTAGTCAGTATTTTTTATTACTAAAATTCTAGGTATTTTTACCCAATTCAAATGACCTGATTCTAAAGTTACCAGAAACCCATATTCAAGCATGATTTTCAGGGTATTTTCCATCCTTTCATGAAACTCCTGAAAGACATCACATTCTAGGATTTTGCATGCTTAAAGTTTTCAGAAACTGCATCAGCATTAAGCAATTAGCTGTGGAAATGACTTCAAATAGTCACAGTTAAAGATACAATTGACAAGGAAATTTGGTTATTTCTATGGTCAACAATAACTTAACCATAATTATGATTGATGTATATACTCCAACATAATAGAATTTTAGAAATCCGATACAATTTTGGAACATATATTAACATTCACTAAAATATAACCTGAAGAAAATTGAACATTATTTTTTTATTTTGACAATGCTTCCCATGTAACTTAACATGTCAAATAATCTTGTTTACCTCTCTTTTGGATGTTTCAGGGGCACTCTGTGACATCCCAAAGTTAGAGGTCACAAAAGACAGTTTTGAAGCTGAAATTTGATTTTGGGAAGCCTGTCAAATATGTTAGTGCTTTAAAACACTTGATATTATAAAATAGAATTCCAGGTCAAGATAAGTCATTCAGTAGCCAAAATTATGACTCAAAAATTTTAAAAAGGCAAAACTCATTGATAGATGGAAGACTTAGCTTTCCGAACAATCTGTCTCTTGTCTTTCTCTTATTTTTCCTGTAATTTATTCAAAAGACAAATAAAAATATTGCATTGCCCTTTAATATTACATTAAAATCTTGTTCAAGAGAGAAAGCCCAATCTCACTCTTGTATTAGTGTACCATTAATGTCAACCCCAATCTTTAATAAAACCTTATAGAAAAATCGATTCAATCTTAATCGGTTTGATCATAAGGTGAAATTCTCATAAATGTTTTATAACTCTTCAAAAATAAAAGCAGATCAGTGCTCTAAGAAAACCTTATTGTGCTATTATTCCAATGTTCAATTAATGGGAAAACTGGATAACACCCCTTTAAATATGGTCAATATGTTCACACACAATTTTTTTTTACAAAATTTTTCACAAACCTTATAAAACTTTATCAAATCTTCAGCTTTATTCTATTTAACTTAAAACAATCCTTTATCCCTTTAATCTAGGCAAAAAAATTACATTCCTAATGTTTCACCAAAATCACTTTTCACTTTCCTCACACACCTTGCATGTAAAACTGTTTTTCCAGTAGTCTCAATTACATGGTACAATGTTAACTCTTAGCAATTTTTATTTTTGGTGAAAAACCTGGTAAGTAAGTAATTTTAATTATGTACTAGATGTGGAGCCTAGGATACCAGACAGAAGTGCAGATAAAGTCTGACTCTTTCCAGCATAGCCAGGGGGCTTGGCTAACTCCACATGTCCCCATACTTTACCTAGATTCTAATGGCTCCATGGCAGGTAAGTTGAACTATTTTCAAAAGTCAAAGAAGTAGTTTATTACCTTAAAGCATTTAGCAAATCTAGTATCTGATCTGCCTAATTTAGATCAAATGTCTTTTTTTAAACAACAATCTTTACAATTCTTTATTTCTCAAAGCGTACTAAAGTCACGTGAACCAAAAGGCATTACAGTTTTTATTTTTCTGACAAAATATTTGATGTGCTTATTATTTTTAAGATAACTAATCAGAGCTCTTTCATATATAAACATTACCCACTTAACACATATATAACTACATAGAAGAAGATCCAGTAGTCATAAGATTTTTTTCATTTGCCAGTTTTAAAGTTTCTTAATTGGATTACTGGTTTCAGGGTGGAGTTCTTCAAGGAATAGGGCTAAGAAAACATACAGTTTCTAGGGCCTAATAAGCAGGCACAGCTGGAAGGCAAAAGAGATTCCCCCAAATTCAGGGTTTCATTTTCATACTGGATCCTGGATCCCCAAAAGAGAAATGCTATAGAACAAGATAGTGCAATAATTTTACCATGCATTTCATTGCAAAGCATCCAAAGCTGATCAGCCCATTCTATGATTATCCCATCCCCCATGAAAGTCTTATCTCTCAGTAGGGAGTGGGGACATTTCCATACCTTCTAGGTGACCAAGAACATGCTTCTCTGATTGAAACACACAAAGAGTTGAGCATCCCCCCATAACTGCCATTAGCCATCTATAAAACTTCTCTCACAATGCCAAGTAACTTCTGACACTTCCAAGAGTCAAAAACATCAAGTAAAGCAATGAAAAACAGAACAGAGACTTAAATTTTGAGAAGGATACATTTTCAATTCCTGGGGTTCCTTGAGGAAAACAAAGGCTTTTCCCAAAACAGGATCTGTGGTGTCTCATTTTTTGTTTTTTTTTCCAAGGAGTTCCCAGCTGTTAGAAATGATCTTGGGTCCTCTCATATGTGCATGAAGAGTGGGAAGAAGATAAAATTGAGAAAAACAATTCAGTTGACTGAGAAGAAAAAGGCCTTTTTTTCTAGAAAGACACCACCCAAGAAGAGAAAAAAATATATAAAGGCCTTTTAAATATATATATATATTATCATATATATATGTATGTGTGTATATATATATGTATGTATGTGTATATATATATATATAGCTTGGATATCCACTTTTAATTAGCTGACTTTTAACTATTGCCCTTACTATGAGACTGTAGCCAGACCAAATGGTCAATATTTCTGGTTTTTGAAATTTGCCAAAAGTAATCTCCCAGGTTCTCAGAGAAAATAAAATTCAAGACAGGAAGTCAGAAGTTGTTCATGGAGAGAAAGAAAAATCAATAAATGGCAAAAGTCACACAGATATCCAATCAGAAAGGACTCATTCTTTAAGCCAGGAATTGACCTTTGAACCTGGGCACCATTGTGAAAAGACAAAGCTTTAGCTACTGAGCTATAGCACTGGGCAATCTCCATTGCTCTTTCCAGAAGGAGTCTAGTGTAGTCAATTTTGAGCTTGCAAAGTCTTTTAACTGCTCAAGATAATTTTTAGAGCTAACTATGACACGAAACCCCAAATTCCTGTTCCCTGGATGGCAGAGACCAAGAGAAAGTACTGCCTTGTGGTTACAAGGTCAAGCTCCCAAGGACATAAAACAAGATGAGAGGGAAACCTCATCCAGTTTCAGGGATCTGCAGCAAAGTTTGTAACTGATGAGTTTGCTGGGCTGGCTTGAACAGCCAGATTACAGGGGTCCTAATCCCGTGTTCTATTCTATGGTATCCCTCTTCACAACAGAATGACACAGAAAGACAAATTCATAGCACAAAGTACACCAGATTAGCTACAGCTTAAGTGAGATACAGTAACAGCTGGATTTGTTACAGCTCAGCATTTGCCTGATTTGAATATGATTGAAACAGTTGGCTCCATTTGATTGGCCAAAACTCAGTGATTGGCACAAGTGAAGGCTACAGTCTGTTTACACCTTCATTTATTATAGTTCATGATGTACAGAAAAATCTTTAGGCCTGATATGGTTTGGCTGTGTCTCCACCCAAATCTCATTTTGAATTGTAGCTCCCATAATTCCTTTGTGTTGTCAGAGGGATCCGGTAGAAGATAATTGAATCATGGGGGAAGTTTCCCCCCTATTGTTCTCAAGGTAGTGAATAAGTCTCAAGAGATCTGACTGTTTTATAAGAGGTTTCCCCTTTCACTTGGCTCTCATTCTTTCCTTGCCTGCTGCCATGTAAGATGTGCCTTTAATCTTCTGTCATGATTGTGAGGCCTCCACAGCCACATGGAACTGTGAGTCCATTAAACATCTTTTCATTTATAAATTACCCAGTCATGGGTATGTCTTTATTAGCAGCATGAAAATCGAATAACACAAGGCAGAACTTAAAATACATAAGTAGGCAGATTTAGGCTAAACTTGATTTAACAGTATATGTGTACCTCACTTTCTACCATATTTTCTTTATTCATTCATATGTTGTTGGACACTTAAGTTGCTTCCAAATGTTTGCTATCATGAACAGTGCTGCAACAAACATGGGAGTGCAGATATCTCTTTGATATACTGGTTTCTTTTATTTGGGGTATATATCCAGGAGTAGGATTGCTGGATCACATGGTAGCTCTACTTTTATTTTTTCATGAACTTCCATATGTACTCTATTGTGGTTGTACTAATTTACATTTCCACCAACAGTGTACAGGATTCCCTTCACATCCTTGACAGCATTTGTTATTGTCTGTCTTTTGGATATAAATGATTTTAACTAGGGTGATATGAAATCTCATTAGATTTTAATTTGCATTATTCTGATGATCAGTGATGTTGAGCACCTTTTCATATGCCTGTTTGCTATCTGTTTGTCTTCTTTGAGAAATTTCTATTCAGATCTTTTGCCCATTTTTAAATCAGATTATTAGATTTTTTCTATCGATTTGAACTCCTTATATGTTCTGGTTATTAATCTCTTGTAAGGTGGGTAACATACAAATATTTTCTCCCATTCTGTGGGTTGTCTCTTCATTTCATTGATTGTTTCCTTTGCCATACAGAAGCTTTTTAACTTGATGTGAATGCATGTGTCCAATTTTGCTTTGATTGCCTATACTGTGGGATATTACTGAACACATTTTTTGCCAGTTCATTGCCCTGGAGAGTTTTTCCAATGTTTTATTTTAGTAGTTTCATAGCTTGATATTGTTGATTTAAGTATTTAATCCATTTTGATTTTTTTATATGGCAAGAGATGTGGGTCTAGTTTCATTCTTCTGCGTATGGATATCCAATTTCCCAGCACCATTTATTGAACTGGTTGTCTTTTCCCCAGTGTATGCTTTTGGCACTATTGTCAAAAATGAGTTCACTATAGGTGAATAGGTTTGCTTCTGGGTTTTCCATTCTATTCCATTGGTTTATATGCCTATTGTTATGCCAGGACCATGCTGTTTTGGTTACTATAACTCTGTAGTATAATTTAAAGTGAGGTAATGTGATTCCTCCAGTTGTGTTCCTTTGCTCAGGATAACTTTGGCTATTCTGGGTCTTTTGCAGTTCATAGAAATTTTAGGATTGCTTTTTCTATTTCTGTGAAGAATGTCACTGACATTTTGATATGTATTGCGTTAAATCTGTAGATATCTCTGGGTAGTATGGACATTTTGAATAATAATGATATTGCCAGTTCATAAATGTGGAATATCTGTCCATTTTTTGCATCCTTTTCAACTTCTTTCACCAATGTTGTATAGTTTTTGTTGTAGAGAGGATTCATTTCTTTGGGTTAGTTTATTCCTAGGTATTTTATTTTATTCATAGCTATTGTAAATGGGATTACTTTCTTGATTTCCTTTTCACAATGCTTGCTTCTGGCTTATGGAAATACTACTAATTTGTGTGTTTTGATTTTGTATCCTGCAACTTTATTAAATTTGCTTATCAGTTCAAATAGTTATTTGGTGGAGCCTTCAGATTTTTCCAAATATTAAGATCATATCAACTGCAAACAAGTCTAATTTGAGTTCTTCCTTTTCAATTCAGATGTCCCTTCTTTCTTTCATCTGATTGCTCTAGCCGGGACTTTCATTACTATGTTGAATAACAGTGGTGGAAGCGAGCAACTTTTTCATGCCCCAGATCTTAAAGGAAAGGCTTTTAGTTTTTCCCTATTTAGTATAATACTATTAATAGCTGTGGGTCTGTCATATATGACTTCTATTGTGTTGAGATATGCTCATTCTACACCTATTTTTATGAGGGTTATTATTACGAAGGAATGTTGAATTTTATTAAATGCTTTGTCAGCATGAATTGAAATGATCATATGGTTTTTGTCTTTTATTCTGTTGATATGATGTATCACATTGTTTGGATTGTGTATGTTGAACCAATCTTTCATCCCTAGGATAAATTCCACTTGGTCATGATGAATAAACTTTCTAATGTGTTATTGAATTCAGTTTTATTCTATTGAGGTTAGAGAAGATACACATTATTATTAGGTTGGTGCAAAAGTAATTGTGGTTTTGCTCAAAGGAACCTCATTCCATCACAGCTTTTACTTCTGTAAGGGCCATGAGACCCCAAGGTTCAGAGAAAAAGGGGTGGCTGTTCTGCCAATTTGGCAGTCAGGCTAAGATGCAATTTTTTTCTACTCCTTAACTGAGGAGTTACAGACTTAAAGCCATGTCCTGGAGCCTGTCAGTGAGTCTATAATTCCATTTGGAAGAGACAGGCAAATAGAGATTAGAATTATCTTGCATAGGACAATGTTGATTACGAGTAAAAGTTTAAAGGGAATCTTGTTTTTCCAACATTTTAAATTATAAAATACATATACCATAAAATTTACCATCTTAACCATTTTTAAGTTTATAGTTCATGTTGTTAAGTACATTCATTATGTTTGTGCATGTTATTAGGTTGGTGCAAAAATAATTACAATTCTGCCACTATGTTTAATGAAAAACAGCAATTACTTTTGCACCAATCTAATCTTTCAATTTTTTGAGTGTTTGAAGACTTGTTTTGTGGCTTAAAGAATAATGTATGTGCTGGAGAGAAAAATGTATATGCTGTAGCCATTGGATAAAATGTTATGTAAAAATGTATTAGGTCTATTTGGTCTATAGTGCAGATTAAGCCTGATGTTTCTTGGTTGAGTTTCTGTCTAGATGATTTGTCCAGTGCTGTAAATAGGGTATTGATGTCTCCAGCTATTATTTTATTGGGGTCTATCTCTCTGTTTACCTCTAGTAATATTTGCTTTATATTAATACATCTGGGTGCATAAATATTTACAAATGTTACATCCTTTTGCTCAATGCACCACCTTAATCACTATAAAATGAACTTCTTTGTCTCTTTTCATAGTTTTTGTCTTGAATTGTATCTTTTCTGACATAAGTATAGCTACTCCTGCTCTTTCTTGGTTACATTTGCATGAAGTATCTTTTTACATGCCTTTATTTTCAGACTGTGTATGTCTTCATAGGGGAAAAGTGTTTCTTATAGGCAACAGATAATTGGATCAAAAAAAAATTCAGCCACTCTGTTATTATTGATAACTAAGAACTTAGTCCTGCAACTTTGTTGTTTTCTGGTTACTTTGTCATGTTTTCTTCCTTCTTTCCTTCCTTCCTGTCTTTCTTTTAGTGAAGGTGATTTTCTCTGTTGGTGTGTTTTAATTTCTTGCTTCTAATTTTTTGTGTATTCATTGTATGTTTTTGGAGTTGAGGTTACCATGAGGCTTCCAAATATTATCTTATAACTCATTATTTTAAACTGATGACAACTTAAAACTGATTGCATAAACAAATGAGCAAATGAAAACTAATAAAAAACCCTATAACTTTGTCCCCTGCTTTTTAAATTTTTGTTGTACCTTTTAAAATTATCAAATATTTTCAAGGCATACCATCTATGACTTGAAAAGCTGTAGTTATTATTTTTGATTAGTTCATCTTTTAATTCAAAATAATGTTTTAATTCAAAATAATTCATAATATGAAATTCAAAATATGAATTCAAAATAATTCAAATATGATTCAAAATATGAATTCAAAATAATTCAAAATATGAGTAGTTTACATACCACAATTACAGTGCTATATTTTCTGTTTTTCTGTATGCTTACTATTACAAGTGAGCTTTTTACCTTCAGATGATTTCTTATTGCTCTTTAACATCCTTTTTTTTTTTTCAGATTGAAGATGAAATCCCTCAGCTATTTTGTTTTGTTTTGGTTCTTTGTCTAGGAAAGTCTTTATTTACTTCATGTTTAAGGAATAATTTCACTAGATACGCAATTCTAGGATACAGGTGGTTTTCCTTCAGCACTTTAAATATGTCATCGTCAGTCTCTCCTGGCCTGTAAGGTTTCCACCGAAGAGTCTGCTGCCAGATATATTGGAGCTGCATTGTATCTTATCCATTTATTTCCTCTTGCTGCTTTTAGGATTCTTTCTTTATCCTTGACCTTTGAGAGTTTGATTATTAAGTGACTTGAGGTGATCCTTTTTGGACTAAATCTGCTTGCTGTTGTATAACCTTCTTTCATTTGAATATTGATATCTTTCTCTAGGTTTAGGAAGTTGTTTGTTATCCCTTTGAATACACTTTCTACCCCTACCTCTTTCCCTACCTCCTCTTTAAGTCCAACAACTCTTAGATTTGTCCTTTTGATGTGATTTTCTAGATTTTGTTATGATGCTTTATTTTTTAATTCTTTTTTCTTTGGCTCCTCTGACTGTGTATTTTCAAATTGCCTGTCTTCAAGCTCATTAATTATTTATTCTGATTTGAGACTCTAATGCATTTTTTAGTATGTTAATTTCCTATTTTAGCTCTGTAATTTCTGCCTGGTTATTTTTAATTTTTATTTATCTCAATATTTTTCTTAAATTTATCTGATAGGATTCAGAATGCCTTCTGTGTGTTATCTTGAATTTCTTTGAGTTTATTCAAAACAGCTATTTTGAATTATCTGTCTGAAAGGTCATATATCTCTGTCTCTCCAGGATTGTCCCCTGGTGCCTTATATAGTTTGTTTGGTGAGGTCATGTTTTCCTGGATGGTCTTGATGCCTGTGAATGTTCATCAGTGTCTGCAAATTAGAGAATTTGGTAATCATTTTAGTCTTCACAGTTTGGATTTGTTTATACCCATCCTTCTTGGGAAGGACTTCTCAGTATTTGAGGAGACTTGGGTATTTTGACCTAAGTTTTTGTTTACTGCAGCCATATCTGCATTAGGGGGCACACCAAGCCCAGGAATGCTTTACTTCTAACAGACTCATGGAGGTTCTGCCTTGTTCTTGTATGAGCCAGAAGAGTTCTCTGGATTAACAGGCAGAGACTCTTTTTTTCTCTTCCCTTACTTTCCCCCAAATAAACAGACTCTCTCTGTGTATGTGTGTGCTGAGCTCCCTGGAGCTAGGGGAGAGGTGACACAAACACCCCGGTGATCAGTACCACAGGGACTGTACTGGGTCAGAACAGAAGCCAGCACAGCACTGGGGCTTGCTAAAGGCTCACTGTAACCATTACCTGGCTATCACCCATTTTTGCTTAAGGCCCTAGGGCTCTACAATCACCAGGGAGCAAAACCAGCCAGTCTTGTGTTCTTTCCTTCAGGTTAGTGAATTTCCCCAGGCTTTGGGTTGGTCTAGAATTGCTGCCTATGAACCAGGACCTGGAGCCAGAAACCTTAGAAATTTACCTTTTGCTTGATTCTACTCTGGCACCAAGACCTCAAGCAAAGTCGTTCAAACTCTTCCTTTTTTTTTTCTCCAGGCAGGGGAGTCTCTCCCCATCACCACCACAGACCCACATGGAGTACTGCTAGGGTACCACCAGTGTTAATTTAAGGCCCAAAGTCTTTTTTAGTCAGTTTTTGGTGAATTGTGACAGGCCTGGGACTCACCCTTCAGAGCTGTGGGATCCCCTCTGGCCTTTTGTCAAGCAAAAGGAGTCTCTTCTTGTAGCCACCACAGCTGGTAATATGCTGGGTCACACTTGAAGCCAGCATGTCTCAGAGTCTCATCCAAGGCCCATCGTGTGTACTAGTTCATTACTTCTGCCAATTATTTAGGGCCCAATGGCTCTTTAGTCTGCAGGTGATGAATCTTGCCAGGACTAGGTACTTCTCTTTAAGGCAATGAGTTCCTTTCTGGCCCAGGTTGTGTCTAGGAATGTTGTCTGGGTGCTGGGCCTGAAATGGGGTCCTCATGACTTTGCCTGGTTCCCTATCCTATTGTGGTTGGGCTGCTATCCAAATTGCAAAATAAAATCCCCTTTACTCTTCCCATTTCCCTCCTCAAGTAGAAGGAAGAGGTCTCTTTTGGAGCTGTGAGCTGTGCTGTCTAGGGTTGATGGAGGGGTGACACAACCACTCTCTTAGCTATCCTGGCTGCTGTCTATGTTGCATGCCCCAAAGTCCACTGACTCTGAGCCCAGCACATCACTAGAACTTTTCTAGGAGTTTCAGTCCTTGTGGCCTAGACAGTCTTTCAAGTTTATATAGCACCCTAGAGCACTTTAGCCCACAGTGGTGAGGCTTGCTGAAATTCGAGTTCTCAATGACTGCTTGAAAGGGTGATTCTCTTCTGGCTAGGGCTGGTCTAAATGCTCTATCACTGGACACTGGCTGAGTTCAAAGAAGACCAGTGTTGGCAGCACTGAGTTCCAATAAAAAGTCCTACAATTGCTGTGGTCTCCCTCCCACAAGCATACTGATTCTCTCTCCACATCATGCAGCTTCTGTCAGGAGCAACAGAGGGGGTGATGTTGGCAATTCAAGACTGTCTTTCCAACCCTCTTCAGTGCCTCTTTCAATGATATCAAGTTAAAAACAGATACTGTAATTTCTAACCTAATTTTTAGTTTTTATGAAGTGCTTTTTTCGTGTAAATGTCAAATTTGGTATTCCTGCAGGGAGGAGGATTCGTAGAATCTTCTATTTAACCAGCTTCCTCCACCTCTGTCCCCCTAATTAAATTTTTTATAGCTGTTGTAAATGAGATTGTAAATTAGGCTTTTTAAAAAATAGTTTGCTGTTAGTGTGTAGAAACATGCTGATTTTGCATGTTAATTTTATATCCTGCAACTTTATTAAATTTGTGTATTAGTTAACTGGGTTTTTGTTTTTTTTTCTGGAAGACTCCTTTCTTTGTATGTGTGTGTGAGACAGGGTCTCACTCTGTTGCCCAGGCTGGAGTGCAGTGGCACGATCTTGGCTTACTGCAGCCTCTGCCTCCCAGTTTCAAGTGATTCTCCCACCTCAGTCCCTTGAGTAGCTGAGATTACAGGTGTGTGCCACCACACCTGGCTAATTTTTTGTAGTTTTTGGTAGAGATGGGGTTTCACCATGTTGTCCAAGCTGGTCTCAAACTCCTGACCTCAAGTGATCCACCTGCCTCAGCCCCCCAAAGTGGGGATTACAGGCATAAGCCACCATGCTTGGTCTTGATGGACTCTTTTCGGTTTTCTATATGCAAGATTATTCATGCCATCAGCAAACAGTGTCAATTTTACTTCTTTCTTTTCCATTTGTATGCCTTTTGTTTCTTTCTCCTGCTTAATGTCCCTGACTAGAACTTTCAACACTATGTTGAATACATGTGGTAGGAGTGAAAATCCTCACTTATTCCTGATCTTTGAGAAAAAGCTTTCAACTTTTCACTGTGGAGTGGGATGTTAGCTATTTTCTTATTGTATATTGCCTTTATTTTGTGAAGGTATATTCCTTTTTTTTTTTTTGGGTTTTTAATCAATGGAAAAATGTTGAATTTTGTCAAATGTCTTTTCTGCATCTATTAAGATGATCATGTGGTTTTTGTTCTTCATTTTGTTAATGTGATGTATCACATTTACTGATTTCCATATGAACCATTCTTGGATTTCTGAGATAAATCCAACTTGCCCATGCTGGAAGATCTTTCTAATGTGCTGTTGAATTTGTTTGCTATTATTTGTTGAAGTTATTTGCATCTGTGTTTATCAGAGACATTGTTCTGTAAATTTTTTTTCTCATAGTGTTGTCTGGCTTTGGTATCAGAGTAATGTTGGCCTCATTAAAATAACTTTGGAACTATTTGCTTCAATTTTTTGAAAAAGTATGAGAAAAATTGATTAGTTCTTCAAAGTTTGGTAGAATTCAACAACGAAACCATCAGTTCCTGGGTTTTTGTTTCATGGGAAACTTTTCATTATTAATTTACTCATTTCATCTGTTCAGATTTTCCATGTCTTTATGATTCAGTTGATAAGCTGTATGTGTCTGGGAATATATTTTTTCTAGGTTATCCCATATGTTGGCATATCATTGTTCATAGTTGTCTCATAATATTTTCAATTTCTGCGGTATAAGCTGTAATGTCTTCTTTTTAATTTCTTATTTTACTTACTTCAGTCTCCTCTATTTTTCTCAATTAGTCTAGCTAAAGATTTGTCAATTTGTATCTTGCTTTAAAAAACAATTCAGCTTTACTGATTATTTTATATTATTTTCCTAACCTCTATTTCATTTATTTCTGCTCTGATCTTTATTTTTTCTTCCCTCTAATAACTTCAAGCTTAGTTTGCTCTTCTTTTTCTACTTCCTGGGGGTGTAGATTTAGGTTTTGTATTTGGGATCTTTTTTATTTTTTAATCTCAGTGTTCATTACTATAAACTTTCCTCTTAGAACTGCTTTTGCTGCATCCAATAACAATTGGTATGTTGTGTTTCCATTTTTCTTTGGCTCAGGATTTTTACAAATTTCTCTTTTAATGTATTTGTAACCCATCAGGTGTTTAGGAATGCAATACTTAATTTCCACATATTTGTAGATTTCCTTAATTTCCTCCTACTGTTGATTCCTAATTTCACCCTATTGTAATCATAAAAGATATTTGAGATGATTTTAATCTGCTTAAATTTGTGAACACTCATTTTGTGACCTAACATATTATCTATCCTGAAGAATGTTCCTTGTGCACTTAAGAAGATGTGTATTTTGCTGCTTTTGGTTGGAATATTCTGCATATGTCTGTTTGGTCCATTTGATCTAAAGTGTAGTTTAAGACCATTGTTTGCTTATTGATTTTCTGTTTAGATGATTTGTTATTGAAAGTGGGGTATTGAAGTTTTCTATTATTGTATTGCAGTCATCTTTCTCTTTATGTCTGCTAATATTAGCTTTATATATTTAGGTGCTCCATTGTTGAATGCATATATATTTATAATTGTTTTAAATTCTCGATGAATTTATTTTATTATTATATATAATGACCTTCTTTCTCTTGCTTCACCATTTTTTTTTACTTAAAATCTATTTTATCTACGTATAGCGACTCCTCATGTCTTTTGTTTCCCATTTTCATAGAATATCTTTGTCCATCCTTTCACTTTTAGTCTATGTATCCTTACCGGTGAAATGAGACTCTTGTGAGCAGCATAACTTGGATCAGTTTGATACATTCAGTCACTCTATGACTTTTGATTAAATAATTTAATCCATTTACATTTAAGATACTATTAATAAGTAATGACTTGCTTCTGCTATTTTGTTCATTATTTCTGGTTGTTTTGTAGATCCTTTGTTTATTTCTGCCTTTATTGATGGATTCCTATGTGATTAGGTTATTTTCTAGAGTAGTACGTTTTGATTCCTCCTTTTTATCTTTTGTGGTTTTTGCTTTGTGGTTATTATGAGGCTTATGTAAAATATCTTACATTTATAATAGGCTCTTTTAAACTGATAAAAATTTAACTGATTGCATAAAAAACTACACTTTTACTTTACTTACCCACATATGTTTTGTCACAGTTTACATTTTTTAATATTTTGTCATTAACAAATTATTGTAGCTTTATTTTTTTAATAGTTTTTGCCTTTTACCTTCATACTAAAGATATAAGTGATTTAAGCACCACTTTAAGTATTAGACTATTCTGAATTGACTGGATACTTACTTTTACCAGTGAGTTTTATACTTTCATATGTTTTCATGTTACTAATGTACATTCTTTTCTCTGACATTGAAAAACTCCTTTTAGCATTTCTTGTAAGACAGATCTGCTGTTGATGAACTCACTCAGCTTTTGCTTGTCTGGGAAAGTCTTTATCTCTCCTTCATTTCTGTAGAATAGCTTTGGTGCATACAGTATTCTTGATTGGCAGCTTTTTTTTTTTCCTTCAGCACTTTGAATCTATCACCTCACTCCCTCCTGCCCTGTAATATCTCTGATATAGTTTGAATGTGTGTTGCCACCCTAATCCCATATTAAAATATACCTCCCAATATTGAAGATGGGACCTGGTGGGAGGTAATTGGATCATGGGTTTGGATTTCTCTTGAATGGTTTAGCACCATCCCCTTGATACTGTCCTCATGATAATGAGTTCTCATGAGATCTGATCACTTAAAAGTTTGCAGCACTTCCCCTCTCACTCTCATGCTTCTGCTTTTGCCATGTGACATGCATGCTCTCCCTTTGCCTTCTACCATGATTAGAAGCTTCTTGAGGACTCCCCAGAACCAGATGTCACTATACTTCCTATATCCTGTGAGGCCATGAGCCAATGAAACCTCTTTTCTTTATAAATTATCCAGTTTCAGATATTTCTTTAGAGCAATATGAGAATGGACTAAAATTTATCTGCTCAGAAATTTGCTGCAAAACTTATTAAAATTTTTTTATATGTGGCATGCTTCTTTCAGGACCACTTTTTGTCTTTGATTTCTGACAGTTTAATTATAATATATCTTAGAGTAGCCTTGTTTGGATTGATTCTCATTGGAGGCCTTTGATCCTCCTGTAACATGAATACATATATCTCCCCTTACATCCAGAAATTTTTTTGCTATTATTATTTTAAATAAACTTTCTGGCCTTTTGTCTCTCTTTTCTTGTTCTTAAACTCCTATAATTTGAATATATGCTCTCTTAATGCTGTCCCATAAATCCTGTATTTTTAAAATCCCTTTTTTTCCCCTCTGACAGTATATTTTCAAACAATCTGTCTTTGAGTTTACAGGTTCTTTCCTCTGGTGAATCAAGCCTGCTGTTGATGGTCTCTATTGGATTTTTTATTCCATTATTGTATTTTTTTAGATCCAGAATTTTTTTAAGATATAATTTTAATCTCTGTTAATTTTTTTGTTACAGTCTTTTTTTATTCTATTGAATAGTTTCCATATATTTTCTTGAAGTTTGCTAAGCTTTCTTAAGATGATTATTTTGATTTTTTTTGTGAGACAGTTTATATGTCTCTAATTCTTTAAGATCCACTATTGGGAAATCATTGTTTTCTTTTGGTAATAATATGACTTTTTGATTTTTAGTTTTTCTTATTACCTTACATTGATGTATTTGCATTTGGTGAAACAGTTACTTCTTCCAGATTTTACAGGCTAGTTTTGATGTGGAAAGACCATTGTCTACAATGGTCTTTATGATACCCTTATGAGGGTATTTGATGGGTATGGTGCAGCAGCCCTGGCACCACTGAGGGTGCATCTGTGTAGTCTCTGTGCAGCTTTGACAGTTGAGAATGGTGTTGACAAAGATTGTAGGGATCCTCAGAAGCTAGGGATGTGGATTTCCACAGTGGCACTGAGGGCTGTTGGGGTCTTAGGGGGTGAGGGATGCTAAGGTCCTTCCAGTCTCTTTTTCTCCTACTGGGGAAGCTGTGGCTGAGGGGATCCTTCCTGGCACTGGGTCTGGCTTGTGGACTCACTTTTGGTGGCCATGGCATCAGTGTCTGATGAGTGGTGCCCACAGGGTGCCACCAAACTGAGGCCTGAAGCATAGGCAATGTGGATGGACTGGGGCAGTAATGGCACTTGTGTCCAGGGTACAGCCATCCCTGCTGCCATGTTGGTAACAGTATGCAAGGCATAGATGCTTATGAAGCAGCTGGGATCCAAGAACAAGAAGCACAGGTATGAGAAGAGTTACAGTGATTCCAAGGTCAGGGCAAGACCTACCTCTCTATGGCAGCTGAACTAGTGAATAGAACATGGCCATCCTCAGAGAGACTGTGGCTCTAGTTCCCATAGTGCAAACCAGCTCACTACAGGGATGGCTCCAGGGTCTAAGGTGTAGGGGACACACTGTAGACACAGAGATCAGGTCTGGAATATGGGCAGTCACAGGCAGCTACGGCTCAGAGGTCAGGGCTTAAGCAGGATTGGAAGAGGTGACAGCCCCTTTCTTGAAATGGCTCAGGAGTAGCAGCTTCTTGGTGGAGGCTGGGGGGTTCAACCATGCCTTCCATTCTGGGGTTCCCTGGCAGGAATGGTTATTTGTTACCTCAGTGGCAGAAGGTGCTGCTCTCCTTTGCAGAGAGGCCACTGAGGACCACAGTAGATCCCACCACACAGCTGATACAAAGAGCTTTCACTTTTCTTCTTTGTTTCTAGCCATTTCCTGGCATATCAGGTGTGCCAATCTCACACGTGAGTATGGTGTTTGTCCTTAAAAGACTCCTTATGGTGATAAAACTGCAGACTTTGGCAAGGTCACAATAATTGGACACTACCAGGAAAATCCTTCAACGCATTTTTATGCTAAATAAGAATGAGAATAGGGAAGGGTGAAGTGGAAGACAAAAAGGAAAACTCCAAAGGGTGGCTGGCAAGATGGTGGAATAGGAACAGTTCTCGTCTGCAGTTTCCAGCAAGATCAATGCAGAAGGTGGGTGATTTCTGCATTTCCAACTGAGGTACCTGGTTCATCTCATTGGGACTGGTTAGACAGTGGGTACAGCCCATGGAGGGTGAGCCAAAGCAGGGTGGGGTGTCACCTCACCCAGGAAGTGCAAGGGGTCAGGAAACTCACTACCCTAGCCAAGCAAAGCCATGAGGGACTGTGCCATGAGGAACTGTGCGTTCTGGCCCAGATACTATGCTTTTCCCACGGTCTTAGTAACCCACAGACCAGGAGATTCCCTCAGGTGCCTATGCAACCAGGGCCCTGGGCTTCAAGCACAAAACTGGGCAGCCATTTGGGCAGACACTGAGCTAGCTGTGGAAGTTTTATTTCATACTCCAGTGGCATCTGGAATACCAGTGAGAAAGAATTATTTACACCACTGGAAAGGGGGCTGAAACCAGGGAGCCAAGTGGTTGAGCTGAGTGGAGATCCCACCCCACAGAGCCCAGCAAGCTAAGATCCACTGGCTTGAAATTCTCGCTGCCAGCACAGCACTCTGAAGTCAATCTGGGACACTCGAGCTCGGTGGGGGGAGGGGCATCCACCATTACTGAGGTTGGGTAGACAGTTTTCCCTTCACAGTGTAAACAAAGCCATTGGAAAGTTTGAACTGGGCAGAGCACACTGCAGAAAAGCCACTGTAGCCAGACTGCCTCTCTAGCTTCCTCCTCTCTGGGCAGGGCATCTCTGAAAGAAAGGCAGCAGCCCCAGTCAGGGGCTGACAGATAAAACTCCCATCTCCCTGGAACAGATCACCTGGGGGAAGAGGCGGCTGTGGGCACAGCTTCAGCAGACTTAAACTTTTCTGCCTGCCGGCACTGTAGAGAGCAGTGGATCTCCCAGCACAGTGCTTGAGCACTGCTAAGGAACAGACTGCCTCAAGTGTGTCCCTGATCCCCAGGCCTCCTGACTGGGAGAAACCTGACATCAGAGGTAGACAGATACCTCATACAGAAAGCTCCAGCTGGCATCTGGCAGGTGCCTGTCTGGGATGAAGCTTCCAGAGGAAAAAATAGGCAGAAATCTTTGCTGTTCTGCAGCCTCTGCTGGTGATACCCAGGAAAACAGGGTCTGCAGTGGACCTACAGCAAACTCCAGCAGACCTGCAGCAGAGGGACCTGACTGTTAGAAGGAATACTAACAAACAGAAAGGAATAGCATCAATATCAACAAACAGGCTGTCCACACAGAAACCCCATCTTAAGGTCACCAACATCAAAGAACAAACATAGATAAAGCTACGAAGATTAGGAAAAACAAGTACAAAAAGGCTGAAAATTCCAAAAACCAGAATGCCTCTTCTTCTCCAAAGGATCACAACTCCTTGCCAGCAATGGAAAAAACTGGAGAGAAAATGAATTTGATGAATTGACAGAAGTGGCTTCAGAAAGTGGGTAATAATGAACTCTTCTGAGCTAAAGGAGCATGTTCTAACGCAATATAAGGAAGCTAAGAACCTTGAAAAAACGGCTAGAGGAATTCCTAACTAAAATAACCAGTTCAGAGGAGAACATAAATGACCTGATGGAGCTGAAAAACACAGCATGAGAACTTCGTGAAGCATACACAAGTATCAATAGCCAAATCAATCAAGTAGAAGAAAGGATATCAGAGATTGAAGAGCAACTTAATGAAATAAAGCAAAAGAGAAGATTAGAGAAAAAAATAGAATGAAAAGGAATGAATGAAGCCTCCAAGAAATATGAGACTATATGAAAATATCAAACCTACATTTGATTGGTGTACCTGAAAGTGACATGGAGAATGGAACCAAGTTGGTAAACATTCTTCAGGGTATTAGCCAGGAGAACTTCCCCAACCTAGCAAGACAGACCAACATTCAATTCAAGAAACAGAGAGAACACCACAAAGATACTCCTCGAGAAGAGCAACCCCAAGACAGATAATCATCAGATTCACTAATGTTGAAATGTAGGAAAAAATATTAAGGGCAGCCAGAAAGAAAGGTAAGGTTACCCACAAAGGGGAGCCCATCAGACTAACAGCAGATCCCTCTGAAGAAGCCCTACAAGCCAGAAGAGAGTGGGGGCCAATATTCAATATTCTTATAGAAAAGAATTTTCAACACGTTATTTCATAACCAGCAAAACTAAGTTCCATAAGTGAAGAAGTAAAATTTTTTACAGACAGGCAAATGCTGAGAGATTTTGTCACCACCAAGCCTGCCTTACAATAGCTCCTGAAAGAAGCAGTAAACATGGAAATAAAAAACTGGTACCAGCCACTGCAAGAACAAGCCAAACTGTAAATACCAACGACATTATGAAGAAACTGCATCAACTAGCAGGCAAAATAACCAGATAGCATCATAATGGCAAGATCAAATTCACACAAAACAATATTAACCTTAAATGTAAATGGGCTAAATGCCCCAATTAAAAGATACAGACTGGCAAATTGGATAAAGAGTTAAGATTCATTCGTGTGCTTTATTCAGGAAACTCATCTCATGTGCAAAGACACACATAGGCTCAAAATAAAGGGTTGGAGGAATATTTACCAAGCAAATGGAAAGCAAAGCAAAAAAAAAAAAACAAAAAAAAAAAACAGGGGTTGCAATCCTAGTTTGATAAAACAGACTTTAAACCAACAAAGATTAAAAAAAAAAGACAAAGAAGGGCATTGCATAATGGTAAAGGGATCAACACAACAAGAAGAGCTAACTATCCTAAATATATAGGCACCCAATATATGAGCACCCAGATTCATAAAGCAAGTTCTTAGAGACCTGCAAAGAGAATTAGACTGCCACACAATAATAGTGGGAAACTCCACAATGAGATACCATCTCACACCAGTTAGAATGGCGATCATTAAAAAGTCAGGAAACAACAGGTGCTGGAGAGGATGTGGAGAAATAGAAACACTTTTACACTGTTGGTGAGACTGTAAACTAGTTCAACTATTGTGGAAGTTGGTGTGGAGATTCCTCAGCGATCTAGAACTAGAAATACCATTTGACCCAGCCATCCCATTACTGGGTATATACCCAAAGGATTATGAATCATGCTGCTATAAAGACACATGACACGTATGTTTATTGCTGCACAATTCACAATAGCAAAGACTTGGAACCAACCCAAATGTCCAACAATGATAGACTGGATTAAGAAAATATGGCACATATACACCATGGAATACTATGCAGCCATAAAAAATGATGAGTTCATGTCCTTTCTAGGGACATGGATGAAGCTGGAAACCATCATTCTCAGCAAACTATTGCAAGGACAAAAAACCAAACACCGCACGTTCTCACTCATAGGTGGGAATTGAACAATGAGAACACATGGACACAGGAAGGGGAACATCACACACCGGGGCCTGTTGTGGGGTGGGGGGAGGGGGAGGGATAGCATTAGGAGATATACCTAATGTTAAATGATGAGTTAATGGGTGCAGCACACCAACATGGCACATGTGGCACATGTATACATATGTAACTAACCTGCACATTGTGCACATGTACCCTAAAACTTAAAGTATAATAAAAAACAACAACAAAAGAAACAAATGAGATTTGCATTAAATAAATATAGCATATTAAAGATTAAAAAAAATAATAGTGGGAGACTTTAACACCCCACTGTCAATATTAGACAGATCAACAGGACAGAAAATTAACATGAATATTCAGGACTTGAAATCAGCTCTGGGTCAAGCAGACCTAATAGACCTCTACAGAACTCTCCACCCCAAATCAACAGAATATACATTCTTCTCAGCACCACATCACACTTATTCTAAAATTGACCACATAATTGGAAGTAAAACGCTCCTCAGCAAAGGCAAAAGAAGAGAAATCATAACAAACAGTCTCTCAGACCACAGTGCAATCAAATTAGAACTCAGGATTAAGAAACTCACTCAAAAACCACACAGCTACATTAAAACTGAACAACCTGCACCTGAGTGACTGCTGGGTAAATAACAAAATTAAGGCTGAAATAAAAAATTTCTTTGAAACCAATTAGAACAAAAACACAACATACCAGAATCTCTGGGAACCAGCTAAAGCAGTGTTTAGGAGGAAATTTATAGCACTAAATGCTCACTGGAGAAAGTGGGAAAGATCTAAAATTGGCATCCTAACATCACAATTAAAAGAACTAGAGAAGCAAGAGCAAACAAATTCAAAAGCTAGCAGAAGACAAGAAATAACTAAGATTAGAGCAGAACCGAAGGAGATAGCAACATGAAGAACCCTTCAAAAATCAATGAATCCAGGAGCTGTTTTTTTTGAAAAGATTAACAAAATAGACCACTAGTGAGAATAATAAAGAAGAAAAAAGAGAAGAATCAAAGAGACACAATCAAAATATCATAAAGGGGATATCACCACTGGTCCCACAGAAATACAAACTACCATCAGAGAATATTATAAACACCTCTGTGCAAATAAACTAGAAAATATAGAAAAAAATGGATAAATTACTGGACACATACACATTTCTAAGACTAAACCAGTAAGAAATTGAATCCCCGAAAATACCAATAACAAGTTCTGAAATTGAAGCAGTAATTAATAGCCTACCAACTGAAAAAAGCCCAGGACCAGACAAATTCACAGCTGAATTCTTCCAGAGGTACAAAGAGGAGCTGGTACCATTTTTTTTCTGAAACTATTCCAATCAATAGAAAAATAGGGATTCCTCCCTAACTCATTTTATGAGGCCAGCATCATCCTGATACCCAAATCTGGCAGAGACAACAAAAAAAAAGAAAATTTTAAACCAAAATCCCTGATGAACATCAATGCAAAAATCCTCAATAAAATACTGGCAAACCAAATCCAGCAGCATGTCAAAAAGCTTATCCACCACGATCAAGTCGGCTTCATCCCTGAGATGCAAGGCTGCTTCAACATATGCAAATCAGTAAACATAATCCATCACATAAACAGAACCAATGACATAAACCACATGATTATCTCAATAGATGCAGAAAAGGCCTTCAATAAAATTCAACACCTCTTCATGTTAAGAACTCTCAATAAACTAGGTATTGATGGAACATATCTCAAAATAATAAGGGATATTTATGACAAACCTACAGCCAATATCATACTGAATGGGCAAAAGGTGGAAGCATTCCCTTTGAAAACTGGCACAAGACAAGAATGCCCTCTCTCATTACTCCTATTCAACATATTATTGGAATTTCTGTCCAGGGCAATCAGGTAAGAGACAGAAATAAAATGTATTCAAATAGGAAGTGAGAAAGTCATATTGTCTCTGTTTGCAGATGACATGATTGTATATTTAGAAAACCCCATTGTCTCAGCCCCAAATCTCCTTAGCTGATAGGCATCTTAAGTAAAGTCTCAGGATACAAAATCAATGTGCAAAAATCACAAGCATTCCTATACATCAGTAATAGACAAACAGGAAGCCAAATAATGAGTGAACTCCCATTCACCATTGCTACAAGGAGAATAAAATACCTAGGAATCCAACTTACAAGGGATGTGAAGAAACTCTTCAAGGAGAACTACAAACCACTGCTCAAAGAAATAAGAGAGGACACAAACAAGTGGAAAAATATTTCATGCTCATGGGTAGGAAGAATCAATATCGTGAAAATGGCCATACTGCCCAAGGTAATTTATAGATTCAATGCCATCTCCATCAAGCTACCATTGGCTTTTTCACAGAATTAGAAAAAACTACTTTAAATTTCAGATGGAACCAAAAAAGAGCCCATATAAAGACAATCCTAAGCCAAAAGAACAAAGCTGGAGGCATCATGCTACCTGACTTCAAACTATACTACAAGGCTGCAGTAACCAAAACAGCATGGTACTGGTACCAAAACAGATATATAGAACAATGGAACAGAACAGAGGCCTGAGAAATAATGCCACACATCTACAACCAACTGATCTTTGACAAACCCGATGAAAATAAGCAATGGGGAAATGATTCCCTATTTAATAAGTGGTGTTGGGAAAACTGGCTAGTCATATGCAGAAAACTGAAACTGGACCTCTTCGTTATGCCTTATACAAAAATTAACTCAAGATGGATTAAATACTTAAACGTAAGACCTAAAACCATAAAAACCCTAGGAGAAAACCAAGGCAATACCATTCAGGACATAGGCATGGGCAAGGGCTTCATGACTAAAACACCAAAAGCAATGGCAACAAAAACCAAAATTGACAAATGAGATTCAGCTGAACTAAAGAGCTTCTGCACAGCAGAAGTAACTATCATCAGAGTGAACAGGTAACCTACAGAATGGGAGAAAACTTTTTCAATGTATCCATCTGACAAGGAGCTGAAATCCAGAATCTACAAAGAACTTAAACAAATTTATAAGAAAGAAACAAACAGCCCATCAAAAAGTGGGCATAGGATGTGAACAGATACTTCTCAAAAGAAGACATTTATGTGGCCCACAAATATATGAAAAAAAGCTCATCATCACTGGTTATTAGAGGAAAGCAAATCAAAACCCCAATGAGATACCCTCTCATGCCAGTTAGAATGGTGATCATTAAAAAGTCAGGAAACGACAGACGCTGGAGAGGATGTGGAAGAATAGGCATGCT
This sequence comes from Pongo abelii, assembly GCF_028885655.2. Taxonomy (NCBI): domain Eukaryota; kingdom Metazoa; phylum Chordata; class Mammalia; order Primates; family Hominidae; genus Pongo; species Pongo abelii. Next base: position 87,055,508 of record NC_071990.2, on the reverse strand, counting down.
TTTACACTGTTGGCGGGAGTGTAAATTAGTTCGACCATGTGGAAGACTGTGTGGTGATTCTTCAAGGATCTAGAACCAGAAATACCATTTAACCCAGGAATCCCATTACTGGGTATATACCCAAAGGATTATAAATCATTCTACTGTAAAGACACATGCATGCATATGTTTATTGCAGTACTATTCACAATAACAAAGACTTGGAACCAACCCAAATGGCCATCAATGACAGACTAAATAACGAAAATGTTGCATATATATGCCATGGAATAGCATGCAGTCATAAAAAAGGATGAGTTCATGTCCTTTGCAGGGACACCGATGAAGCTGTAAATCTTCATTCTCAGGAAACCAACACAGGAACAGGAAACCAAACACCACATGTTCTCTTACTTAAGTGGGAGTTGAACAATGAGAACACATGGACACAGGGAGGGAACATCACACACTGGGTCCTTTCAGCAGGTAGGGGGCTAGGGAAAAAATACCATTAGTAGAAATACCTAATGTAGACGACGGGTTAATGAGTGTAGCAAAACACCATGGCACGCATATACCTATGTAACAAACCTGCACATTCTGCACATGTATTCTAGACTTAAAGTATAATAATAATAATAATAATAATAATAATAATAATAATAATAAAGAAAATTCCATTCTATTTGAAGAGTATTTTGTGGTATTTTTCTATTTCTGTAGGTTTTTTTTAACTACCGAAACCAAAATATTAAAACTATTTTTTAAAATAAAGCATTCTACTGTGAGTCCTTTAAAGACAAACATCATGCTCCCTCTCTGCCTTTTTTTCCTCTCTCACTTTAGGAAAAGTGTGATAAAAATTAATTAGAAAAATTAGCCCGACCTAACTAATTACTGCTTTCCCAAAAAAGGAATTCTCTGAATGTGAACAATTTTTATCAGCAGCCCTAGCGAGAGGCACTTTTCAAATTACTGGGGCTGATGTCTTCCCTTTGGGGAAGGACTGCTGTCTTGGCCCAGAACTACAGCTAATCCTCACTGAGTGTTTGACAGGAGCAGAACCTAATTCTGGGCCCTGCCTTCTTCTTATCATCTACTTTCTCGTATGTAATACAGTTAAGTACTCCAATCCCCACTAATTTAATCTTTACATAATTAGCTGAGGGCTTAGAGGGAATTATTGTATTTTTATAAGCCTCCTCTTTTAATCCTTTTTAACCCTTTCTTAACCCTTATGCGCCAAACATACACACACAAAAATTCATGTTCACATGTTTGGAGAGCAAGTACCTTCTGGTCTACACAAAATGATGTGCCAAACTTAATTTTAGAAATTAAAGCCTTAGTTTAACTGACTAAGCCTTAGTTTAACTGACTGAGGATTTGCCTCAAGGTAAAGTTGTAGAGCATTGGCCTTTTAAAGGCTTAAGAAAAAAATTTGACAAATTTGGAACCCAAATTTGGAACCCAAATAGCACAGTCTATAGCTATTTTTTTTCATTCTTTGGAACTTGTCTACTCTTTTCTTTATACAGAAGAAGGCTGAACATATTTCTGCTGTCAAGCAATTTGAGATTCCCCTGCTACTATTTACAATGTGGAAACAAGAATTTATCATAAGGGTTTTTCTCTTTGTTTCAAAGTAAAAAAGAAATATCAATAATTCTGCAAAAGTTTTCACCTTTGGAACACTTTCTAGGGGGAAGAAAAAGGCCACCTAACCCACCCTTCTCCATTTACTCCACCTAAAACCCAACACTTTCTGTATTGAACAGAAAGATGGAGACTGATATTGGTGAGAACAAGATTGAAGAGAAAACTGTTCATGCCAGGAGCAAAAGCAACCTTTTGCAGAATTCAAATAACTCAGTTTTAGAATGCCTGTAAGATTGCTATTATGGCCGAGCATGAGTTTTGCTTTGTTTTGTTAAAGAGGGAGATTTAAAGTTCTGATTACAGTTCTTTTGGGCTAATGTTATTGGGAAACTTACATCTAATTAAAGCAAGAAATTGTAGACAATGCAAGCAGGATAGCCATGTCTGTGTTGAGAAAATTTCTGGACCAGGGCTTGTTGCAATGACCTGTATTCTTTGCTCTGCTGAGACATACACAGAGAAGCAGCTCTAAGCAAGGAGTTGCTAAAGTACTTAGAGTAGACCAGGAATTGTAAAACAGAGTGGCACAGCCATTCATGGCAAAAGGCAATTTCTCCATCTGAGAAAGGGACATGTTATTCTTAGCGATTCTGTCAGGAATAAGGATCTTTTTTCTATAGGCATTTATTGAAAAACAGCTGTGTTCACAGACTGGCATAGGGTACAAGTGCTATTGATCCTGTGATTAGTGCTTAGAAAAATCAAGTTTTTAAAGTGCCCTGGCTTAAAGTGACACTAAAGCATCTTGATTAGAATCCTACAAAATTAGAAACAAGGAAAAAAATTCACTTACCCAAAAGCGATGAAAGCACAATTACTTACCAAATCAAAAGAGATTATTATGGGAAAAATTAGTGGCTAGATCAATCATGCAAATACTTTTTTAGGTGCTGTCCCATTAAAATATTATTTTACCTTAATTCTTCTAGATCCAAACATATTTATGAAATAGCTGACTTATTTTGCTATTTTTAAAACACGTTAGGCAACTTGTCTCATTTTGAAAAGGATGAGTGCTGAAATATAGGGGGAAAAACCCAATGGTTTTATTATGGTTCTAACATCTATTATCTAGTGTTGCTGAAAAAAAGTCTCTTAAATGATCTGTATATGAATTTCCTCATTTTTCTTTTTAAATTTTTTAAAAATATTTTATTTTATTTTGAGATGGAGTCTCACTCTATCACCCAGGCTGGAGTGCAGTGGCCAGATCTTGGCTCACTGCAATCTCTGCCTCCCAGGTTCAAGCGATTCTCCTGAGTAGCTGGGATTACAGGCCCATGCCACCATGCCCCACCAATTTTTTTTATTTTTAGTAGAGATGGGGTTTCACCGTGTTGGCCAAGCTGGTCTCAAACTCCTGACCTCAGAAGATCCACACACCTCAGCCTCCCAAAGTGCTAGGATTACAGTTATGAGTCACAGCGCCCAGCTGAATTTTCTCCTTTCTAAGCTGAATAATATATTTATGAGATAATATATCCATATCCTTATTGTAAAATTTAAAAGTTAGGCACTATATATAATATTAATATATACATAGTATATTAATAACAGATATAAGAAAAACATGAGATCAGACTATGTGATACAAGACAATGACAAATCTGTTTTCTCAGTTTAAAAAGTAATTAGTGTTTATTAGAACTAACACATCCAAATGTGTGCTGTCTTCACAGTAGAGACCATGAGAGGTACAATTATTTAATAGAATGCTACTGCTCAAAACATACCTGGATTTTTTTGAAACTATTAACAGAAATTAACTTATAAGCCACAAGAAAAAAATCTATCCTATTAGCTTGTCATTAAACGTTGTTAGGCACCAAAATCAGGATTTCTAGTTTGATCATTCAACACATTCATCAGAATTAGGTCCGTGTGGCTCACAGCACTTAAAAAGTTAATCACATTCAAGGATTTTCAAACTGTTACAAACTCTAAAAGCAAAATGCAAAATAACAGTTCCAGAAATTCATTTTTTTGTAAGGCAGTGTCATTGAAATCATTGTATAACTTCCCAAAATTATTTAGAAAGGAATGGCACTATTTACCTAAGTTTTGATCACGTTTTTAAAAAATCATTTCCCATGCTTAATAGTTCTGCTTCAAACATCGCAAGGTCCCTCATAGACTCTAGTTCTTGTAAAGGGAGTAAAAGATTGACTGAATGTGAAGTCCATAATACCTGAGGCCATTTAATTGTGAAGTTATGATGCTTACAAAATTCATCTTAGACTATAATACATTTTGAATTATTAATCCTATTAATTAAATTATATTTATCAATTAAATCTTTAGTTTTAAATATCAGACTCTGTCAGCTGAAACATAATGAAATGATACCAAATATCAAGTCAACTGCAAGAACCCAAAATTCTCCTGGATCATTAAAGCAACAGTTGTCCCAGATAATTTTGTTTTGTTTGAATTATTCAATACTTATGATGAAATAAAGGCAGCTCAAATTCTTTGCTCCTTTTTTCAGTATCCCCTTCATTTGATAGGTCAAAGCTGGCCCTATGACTGCTTTGACAAATAGAATGCAGCAGAAGTAATGCTATTAATATACAAATGCAGAGGCTGAGCCTTAAGAAATCTTCAGCTTCTGCCTTCATGCTTAAGGCATTTCCTCTGCCATCATACTGTTAGGAGCCCCATGAAGCAGCCATATAGAAAAGAATGAAGGTACTTTGTTGGTGCCAGCTGTGCTCCTAGTCAAAGCCAGAACACATTGGTAGTCTGTAAGGGAGCCCTCTTGGATGGTCCAGCTTCAAGAGCCTCCAGTTGACTGCAGGCCCAACTAATACCACAGAGAATGTAATCTGACTCCATTACATACTAGCCATGTTTCTGGGGCCAATTATTTAATCCTCTGTGTTTCAGTTTCCTCATTTCTAAACTGTAGCAATAATAATACCTTCCTTACTGATTTGTTGGTGATAAAAGGAAATAAAACATCTGAGACATCTATGTGACAGAGTAGGTTTTATCAAATGAATAAATAAATTTGTAATTTTTAAATTGCTTTTACTTTAATAAACCTGTCAACAATCTAGTGTAAGCTGGGGAGCACCCTCATACCCAAGAGCTTACTGGAGGATCTCTCTCCACTACTCATTCTTTATTTTTATTTCTAGGAAATGTCACACACAGTGCTTAAAGGGACTGAATCATACCTGTTACTTCATGGGGACACCGGCAACAATTCAATGGAAGTTTCTTAACAGACTTTTCTTCAAGGGAGCATGTTCTGATTGTCACCATCAACATCATCATTGCTGTCATCTGCTTATTTGGCATGATTTCTGTAAGTTTTCTATGAAAACTATCTGTTCAAACTATATTTACCATATACAACTGCAGCTTCTTTCCTTCATTGGACAAATGCCCTAGAACCTGAGGTCAGGTCATGTCCTGGGATACTACCCCACAATAAACATCACATACAATGCATATGCAATAACTTGGATGTATCTCAAAGGCATTATGCTGAATGAAAAAAAGCTAATCTCAAAAAGTCACTACTATATGGTTCCACTTTAATTACATTCTTAAAGTGATAAAATTTTAGAGACGAAGGACAGATCAGTCATTGACAAGAGTTAGGTATGGTGGGAAAAGGGGGGTAGATGTGACTATAAAGGGATAGTGCAAGGAGATCTTCACGGTGTTGGAGTAGTTCTGTATCTTGTCTGGGACATTGGTTATGCAAATCCACATATGTGATAATATGGCATAGAACTATACATGCATATTGTATCAGTGTCAGTTCCCTGATTGTGATATTTTTCTATGGTTATGTAACATGTAATCACTGAGAGAAACTGGTTAAAGCATACCCAGGACCCCTCCATACTATTTTTGCAATTCCCTATTAGTCTATAATTACTTTAAAATTAAAAAAGAAAAATACTAGATGCTTGGTAATAATGGGGAGCAATTGAAAGGTTCAAACACTTTGGAAATTGTCAGTAACTAGTAAATTTAACCTATACCTGTTATCCATCCAAGAGATATAAATCCTTATGTTCACTGAAAGATACAAGAATGTTTTGAGCAGATTCACTAACAAAAGTAAAAAGTGGAGACAATCCAAATGTTTACTATCTGAAGAATAAATAAAATATGGTAGATTCATACAGTAGAATGGGACAAGACACACAAAAATGTCAAACTACCAATATATGCAACAACTTGATTGAATCTCACAGATACCTTGTTGAGAGAAAGAAGCCAGATATAAACAAATTGATTCCGTGTGTAGAGACATCAGAAGGATGGTTAGCTCTGGGACCATGGTACTAACTGGCAGGGGGCATGAGGAAACCTTCCAGAAATCTTCTGCATTTAATCAGTGTAATGGTTTACACAGGTGTCACTGTACATAAAAATTTATTAAGCTGTACACTTCAGATTTATATATATATATATCACTTTATACATTTTATGCTTCAGTTAAAAAAATAGGAAAAAATGCAGAATGCTGAACTTAGTGGCGAATGGTGTAAGTCATGATATATTAAACAAGGCAAGACTCCTAAAGCAGCTAAGCATCAGGATCTCCTTCTTTTGCCTCTTTTGTTTTGTGTGACACTGACAATAGGAAGTAGACAAAACTGAGGAGACATAAAAGAAGGCATTCTAATATTGGAGCTAATAAGATCTTGAGAGATTTGTGAACCAAGCTTGAACCAGATCCCTGACTAGATTCTGCAGAATGGTGGATACACTGTGTGATTCACAAAAGTACCTAATATGATACACATGGAGTGTGTCCCTTTAACATACCATTGAGGAGATAGGCATGAGCAAAGACTTCATGACTGAAACACCAAAAGCAATGGCAACAAAAGCCAAAATTGACAAATAGGATCCAATTAAACTAAAGAGCTCCTGTACAGCAAAAGAAACTATCATCAGACTGAACAGCCAACCTACAGAATGGGAGAAATTTTTTGCAATCTGTCCATCTGACAAAGGGCTAATATCCAGAATCTACAAGGAACTTAAACAAATTTACAAGAAAAAAACAAACAACCCCATCAAAAAGTGGGTGAAGGATATGAACAGACACTTCTCAAAGGAAAACGTTTATGCAGCCAACAAACACATGAAGAAAAACTCCTCATCACTGGTCATTAGAGAAATGCAAATAAAAACCACAATGAGATACCATCTTGTGCCAGTTAGAATGGCTATCATTAAAAAGTCAGGAAACAACAGATGCTGGAGAGGATGTGGAAAAATAGGCATGCTTTTACACTGTTGGTGGGAATATAAATTAGTTCAATCATTGTGGAAGACAGTGTGGTGATTCCTCAAGGATCTGGAACCAGAAATACCATCTGACCCAGCAATCCCATTACTGGGTGTATACCCAAAGGATTATAAATCATTCTACTATAAAGACACATGCACACATATGTTTACTGAAGCAGTATTCACAATAGCAAAGACTTGGAACCAATCCAAATGCCCATCAGTGATAGACTGGATAAAGAAAATGTGGCACATATACACCATGGAATACTATACAGTCATAAAAAGGATGAGTTCATGTCCTTTGCAGGGACATGGAAGAAGCTGGAAACCATCATCTCAGCAAACTAACACAGGAACAGAAAACAAAATACTCCATGTTCTCACTCTTAAGTGGGAGTTGAGCAATGAGAACACATGGACACAGGGAGGGGAACACCACACACTGGGGCTGGTTGAGGGGTGGGGGGCTAGGGGAGGGATAGCATTAAGAGAAATACCTAATGTAGATGACGGGTTGATGGGTACTGCAAACCATCATGGCATATGTATACCTATGTAACAAACCTGTACATTCTGCACATGTATCCCAGAACTTAAAAAGTATATATATAAAAAAAAAAATCCCCAGAATTCCAATAAGCCACTGGCACTAGGTGAATGACCTGGTACCAGCAGCATAGTATAGATCTGGCAGATTAAAAAAAAACTTCAGAGAAAAAAATCAAATCAAAGTAGCATTATTTCAAAGTTGTGCTAATTCCACAAAAATAATCTATATTCAATTTAAAACACTGCAATGAGGTATCTTCAAAAGGCATAATCTTTTCTTGTCAAGAGGCCTGAGCATTAACAATTAAACAGGCTGAGTTTGAACTTCATAGCTTTACTTTATATTTTAATTATGTTGCTATTTTTATTTGTGGTTCTTAATATGCTTCTGTCACCATCACGAAACACTGGGGAATCCTCTGGCATCTACCATAATACCAATTAATTCACTTAGTAACCCAGAACTGCAGGCCTAATGTCGCAAACTGAGGATTACCAGCCTTTTGGAGGGGAATTGTTTTTATTGGTTTTATTAAAACTATTTTGATACCTTGCTGAAAAAAGCAACAGGATTATGACATCATGGAGGAAACAGTTAATAAGCCTTCATGGAAATTATCTGCTCTTCGCTTATGTAACCACAGAAGTTTAGGATAAAATTCCAGTTGTGTTTAATGTAAACCAGACAGCATTTTTGTGACTCCAGTCTTCTCAAATTTTTCTAGGAGTCCCCTAGAGGGTGTCTTTTCTGGGTACATGAAGCAGGTATTTGAATCTCCTTGTGATGATTACCATTTCCTCCTTTCCCTCTGGATTACTGAAGGCCCCTCGCAGAAGGGAATGAAGCCTGGCCAACCAATCCCTGTACAGTGGTGCCAGTTTTACACCCTTCCTACTTCTTTGCTATTCCATTTCTGTAGTCCAGCCATATGTTATCTTGTGTGCCTTAATATGGCCCAATTGTGCCCTTTTTAAATCTCTATGCCACAATATAGAGAATTCAAAGAAATGAGACCTATGCCTTAAAAATATCAGATAATTTAATTAACAAAAGAGTTTTTTTTGTATTACTATTTGATTTTTACTATCACTTTTGTAAAAGCTCCTCTTCCAAGGGCTTATGTTGAAATAGGTGACAGTGTGGTCTCCACATAATCCAAAAAATCACTCTCCCTTATGTCTTAGTCTACTGTCCTTGAGCCAAATTTGCATACGTTTACTTTTCTTCCCTTAGTGTAAGTTCTTCATAGAAATCTCCTGAGTGCCATGGGCAAATAAGGCCCAAGTGAACCAATCCCTGTGATGACCACAACATTAAAACCACACCCTCAACACACCTCCTTGTTCAGCTGGCTCATAGACACTTTCCAAATCTCACCAAAGTGAAGGAAAACTGCCAGCTCCTTATCAACCAGCTTGGCACACAATTCATGTGGAAACAGTGAAGGAAATCTGCTTTGGGCTGTTTGGCTCTTATTTCAACATTCTGTCTCAGAGTACATTTTTAAAGTGGGCAAAATTGGTCCCAATTAGGCACAATTTCACAAATGTATTCTCTCAACACCTCCACCCTTGTGGCTTTTTAATATCAACTCCTATGGAAATAGTCATCTCCTTGTCATTTTTATTCTTTAGTACTTAATCCCTGCATTTCTCCCAACTCTCACCTACAGGGACCAGTTAATTGTCTTTGTGACTGGGCCCTGCTAGCCAAGAGCTCACTAAAATAGTGAAGAAAAGTCTTAGGTTAATTGGACAATGCATCCTGAGAGAGAGAAAGGGAGTTTAATCAGTAACTTGAGTCGCATTTTATTATAAAGAGTTATGAGACCTTCATTTCCCTATCACACCATGCGTGCCCAGACTTGAAAACAAAAGGCACTGATTTGTTCTTCCCTGCAACTTTCTTACCCAAGGAGAGACTGAAAATGTAGCTCCTACATGCCTAAATATTTTTTTTCCTCACTCAGTTGTGTAGATGTGACCAGAAACTAGTAAATACTATTTCCATTTTGTAACTAATTCCAGAGGTGATTTCACTTTCAATAAGAGTTTGTTTAGTTCTGTTTCTTGGGAGAAAGCATTTGGCATGGAGCATCATTTTGTGATTATATAGATCCTCTATCTAGTGCAAAGAAAAATCCCTGCAGGCTGCCATGTCAGCAGGCAACAAGGATGTCACAGATGTTAATGGGTTTGTGATGTGGTATCTGTTGACATTTCAAATGTGTGCTGTCTCCTCCAGGAACTGCACCAGGGCTTTCAAAAAATGAAATCTACCAATTCTTTTTCTCTAAGATAAATGTTTGATTTGTCCATACTCTTCAGAATACTTATGTTATTTAGTTTTCAGACAAGCTCTTTGAAACCTCCTCATAGATTTAAGCATCCTTAGAACTGTGAAAAACTTTTAAGGTCATCCAAATCATTTTATAGACCCAAAGGAGTTTAAGTGACTGGCTTGAGGCCTCCAGGCTACTTGTGGCAAAGTTGGGACAAGTCTAGTGTACCTAATAACCAGTCCTAAATATAGTTGGTTTTTGTCCTAGCCAACAAGAAGCATTACAGGATTAAACCTCTCTCTTCTGAGATTCCACTTTAATGCATTGAAGGCAGAGGCTGATTTTGTGAGAACAACCTGTAGGAAGTGCCTACCGTTTAATGTGAGGAGCCTGAGATATCAACTTGTTTTGGTTAACTGTGATTCTATCCAAGCGATTTCAGCTCAGTTTTGTCCTTCATGAGAATGAGAATCAAGTTGGTGTAGTGGCTTATCTACAGGGCTGTGCGAGGTCATCATTTTGAAAATAGATTACAAAGATAAAACGGTACATGTAGCATTTTATTATTATGGTGCATTCTTATTTCCTTACTTTCCGACAAAAATTAAAAGATTCCATTTAAAGGTATGCAACATTGATTTATTAAAATATAAAACCAATACTGCTTTTAGGTCACTTACCCATGTAAACATTGAGTTCTTAAGAAATCCCTAAGCTCATGAAGCCAAGAGAGGAGGACTATGTGTATTGGTTTAATTATAGTATCTGCATTTTTTGCAAAGGTTAGACCTTGTCATGTGCTTCATGAGATATTGTGTCTCTAGTTTCACTGTTCTTCACACATCTCATTCTGGTCCTATCTCCGAGGCTTGGTCTCACCATTTGCCAGAGATGCAAAAAACTCATAGTCTGAAGCATGTGTCAGTTTTAGGTGTGGCCCACATTTGTTAAAACCTGACAATGGAAACTTCCAATTAAATAAAAGTAGGAAAAAGACACACTATACATTTCAGTAAAGATATGAAATCTGTGACATCTAAATCAAGTTTTCTAAGAAATAACTGAAGCAAGTCCAAGTCAAACAACAAATGAATGTCAATAAATAAATTTAAAAAGGAGACACTGACGATCCACATATCCACATGTGACCCATTCTAGCAAATTGAGAAGTGGTCTCTCAGAACCTAAGGTGCCACTTTTTAAAACTCAGATTTTCTTATCAGCAACTGGATCATTCTGAAGTTGTCCTAAGTGACCCTAAGCATGACCTCTAGGTGCCTCTTTCTTCATATCTAAGAGAAGGCTAATAAAAAAAACTCAATGTTTACATGGGTAAACAATTGAGAAGTTTTGAAATTCATAGACTGAAGCATAAAGATTATTTGTTTAAGTGATTATGGTATTTTAGCATTTCTGATACACATTGTACATTCAGTTTGGATTTTGCAGTGACTTTTATTCTCATTTAATATTTACTTGAATAAGATTTCTCTGGAACATAGCTAGCAGTCAAACATATTCTGACTGGATTAGAATCTGATATGAAAAGACTTTGGCTAAATAACATTGTTCAGAAGTCTTGGCTATATTAGCAGTAGTTTGCATTTTAATAGGAATTTCAAGAAAATTGGTCTTGGCTATACTGAAGAAACATCATAATGCTCTAAAAAGCAATAGTTTATTTGGCAGAAATATAATCTTAGATGGGGAGGGAAGACTCAGTAGTTCATATATCAATTTTAAATATCAGTCAGTATAAATCTGTCTTATGAAAAGTATTATTCATTCATCTTAGCCTTCAGTCTTCTCAGAGCACCCATCTCTCTTCTAATACTTGTTGACCTGTTTGGGCACTACACAGATTCATTCAGAAACCCAAGAAGTTCATCCTCCTTTTATCTTTCTGTATTTTTAGGTTTAGCAGAGGCTTGAAACCCAAATCTTTCTGGGTATTTAATCCATATATATCCCTTTTGCCTTTCAAACAATCATATTTGGCATAGCAGGTTTTAAAATATGTAGTATTCAGGGGTTCCTGGGCAAAAAAATGTGAATATTAATGAAGAAAGTGCAATGAAAATTATGTTAAGTTTAAAAGATCTGTTATAAATACATAAAGAATGAGAACCACTATATTAACTAATTCTTGCTGTACAGCAAATCATCTCAAACCTAGTGGCTTAAAGCAATAAATATGTATAATCTCACTGTTTCTGTGGGCTAGAAATCTAGATACCTCTCAGTTGAGTCCTCTGGCTCAAGGTATTTCATAAGGCTACAGTCAAGATGATAACTGCCTTCTTCTCATGGCTTGACTGGGTAAGGAACCACTTCCAAGTTCACTCATGTAGTTCTTGGCAGGATATAGTTCCTTGTGGGTTGTTGGACTAAAGACTTCAGTTCTTCACTGGCTGTTGGTTAAAGATCATCCTCAATTCCTTGCCATGAGGCATCTCCAACATGACATTTTTTTCATCAAAGTGTGCAAGCAAGAAAAGCAGAGAAAGAAGATACACAAGGAAAATGGAACTTAGAATTTTAAAATCTAATCTCAGAAATGACATCCTATCACTTTTGTCATCTTCTATTCATTATAAGTAATTCACTAGGTCCAGCCATACTCAGAGGGAAGGGGTTACACAAAGCCATGAATACCAGGAGGTGGGGATCATTGCCAGCCATTGAAGAAGCTGCCTACCACATCACCATTGGAATACCAGTGTAACCACCAATGTGTTCGCCTTGCCTACTGCCTAGACAAAGCTGATTTATCAAGACATGGGAATTGCAATAGAGAAAGAGCAATTCATACAGAGCCAGCTGTGTAGGAGGCCAGAATTTTATTATAACCAAATCATTCTCCCCAGTAATTCAGGAATTGGAGTTTTAAAGGATAATTTAATGGGTAGGGGAGCAGTGAATTGGGAGTTCCGATTGTTCAGGTTGAAGATGAAATCATAGGGAGTTGAAGCTGTCCTCTTGCACTGAGTCAGTTCCTGGGTGGAGGCCACAGGACCAGATGAGCTAGTTCATTGATCTGGGTGGTGCCAGCTGGTCCACTGAATGCAGGGTCTGCAAAATATCTCAAGCACTGATCTTAGGTTTTACAGTAATGATGTTATCCCCAGGAGCACCTTGGGGAGGTTTAGAATCTTGCAGTCTCCAGCTGCATGACTCCTAAATCATAATTTCTAAATCTTTTGGCTATTTTGTTAATACTGCAAAGGCAGCCTAGTCCCCAGGTAGGAAGGGGATTTGTTTTGGGAAAGGGCTGTTATCATATTTGTTTCAAAGTTGAACCATAAACTGAGTTCCTTCCTAAGGTTAGTTTAGCCTATGCCCATAAATGAACAAGGACAGCTTAAAGATTAGAAGCAAGATGGAGTCAATTAGGTCTGATCTTCACTGTCTCAGTTATAATTCTGAATTATCTTTTGCCTTTGCACTTTTTGACAAATAGAAGAAGTTTCCCTCATACGTATACTCAGTGCAAGAGGACAGCTTCAACTCCCTATGATTTCATCCCTGACCTGATCAATCAGAATCCAATTTACTGGCTCCCTACCCACCAAATCATCCTTAAAAACTCCAATCCCCAAATTACTGAATTGAGTAATAATAAAAAGGTCTGTTATCATCTTTGTTCAAAGCTGAACCATAAACTAAGTATGTCCCTAAAGTAAGTTTGACCTATGCTCAGAAATGAACAAGGACAGCTTAAATATTAGAAGCAAGATGGAGTCAGTTATGTCTGATCTCTTTCACTGTCTCAGTTATAATTTTGCAGTGGTGGTTTCACCAGCAGGCTCAGCTATAAAAGCTAAAACTCAAGAAAGGCTTCTGAGCAGCAAAGGAGATATTCTTATACCTTTGCCCTTTTTGACAAATAGATGAAGTATCCTTCACACCTATAGAAAAAGAGAGCCAAGTTAACTCGAAAAAATGGTAAAAATTAAACTTACAAATTTTATAAGTTTAGGTAAGCTTCCTAGGAAAAGTCTAGTTCTAGTTTTCAGAGATGATAGATTAAAGATAACGGGGATAAAAGGGATGCTTAAAGCTGACATATTGGACAGTGTTAGCTGTTTACAATTGAAGAACCTGCAGAGATTACTTCAGTTACCAATGCTATTTCTAGCTGAGCCATTTAATGTGGAGACAAATGGAAAAATTATCAGAGGGCATGAGGTCAGTGCATGATGTCCCTCAGGGACCAAACCTTGGTACTGTAAGATGAAGGAACTCCTGCTTATTCTCTTGAATGACAGGACAACAAATCAGAGGGTGAATAAGAGTACCTACACAGCAAGGCTATGCTGTCTGCACTCCTAAAGAGTTTTACTCCATCTAGGACATGGGAAATAAATTCTCAGACAAGCCACAGTTTTGATATTAATCCTGAGTTTCATTTCAGTTGCTTCATTGGCTGGACCTTTTACCAGAATTACCAAAAAGGCACAAAAATGAGAAGTGGGTGGAACATAGATACAACCAAGGGCCTGCAGTCTTTGGGGGGAGGAAGCTCTGTTTCCAGCAGACTCCAAGAAAAGGCAGAATGGTGAGAAATCCTGCATCTCAATAAATGCTGCTACCCTGATCCTTGAAGCAGGTCCACCATTCAGCAGCATGGGAAACCCCTGGGAGCTCCACCCCAGAACTACTGAATTGGACTCTGCATTTCAACAAAATCCCCAGGGGATTCAGTGCCCAGTAAAGTGTAACAAGTGCTGCTGTAATGAAACTTCAAAGAGCTTTGAGAGAACTGTGGGGACGAAGACTAATTTCAACTGAAGGAATCAGAGAATGTTTCATAGAAAAAGTATCATTTGAGCTTAACCTCATTAGATATGTGCTATAGTTTGGATATGGTTTGTTTGCCTTCACTGAGTTTCATGTTGAAATTTGATCCTCAGTGTTGGAAGTGGGGCCTGGTGGGAAGTGTTTGTGTCATGGGTCTGGATCTCTTGTGAATGACTTGGTCTCACCCTCATGGTAATGGATGAGTTCTTCTTGCTTTATAGTCCCCACAGGAGTTTCCTCTAGGGCTGTTTGTTAAAAAGAGCCTGACACTTTCTTTCTCTTTCTTGCTTCCTCTCTTGCCATATGATTTTCATGCACTGACCTTCTGCTGTAAGTGGAAGCTTCTTAAGACTGTCATCAGAAGCAGATGGTGGTGCTATGCATCGGGTACAGCCTGCAGAATGGTGAGCCAAATACACCTCTTTTCTTTGTAAATTACCAAGTCTCAGGTATTCCTTGATAATAACACAAATGAAGAAAAATATGTATAATGTAAACAGACATGATTTCAAAAAGAAGAAAATATTTTCTTTGTGAGGAAATAAAAATGATAAAATCATAGACAATAGTCTAGTGCATGAAAGTAAACTTTGTTTTAGGAATGAAAAATGTACACTGTTGATTTGTGGGAGCCAAGATGGCCGAATAGGAACAGCTCCAGTCTACAGCTCCCAGCATGAGTGACACAGAAGATGGGTGATTTCTGCATTTCCAACTGAGGTACCAGGTTCATCTCACTGGGGAGTGCCAGATAGTGGGTGCAGGACAGTGGGTGCAGTGCACCGTGCTTGAGCCAAAGCATGGCAAGGCATTGCCTCACGTGGGAAGTGCAAGGGGTCAGGGAATTCCCTTTCCTAGTCAAAGAAAGGGGTGACAGACGGCACCTGGAAAATCAGGTCACTCCCACTGAGAGGTGACAGTGTGCTGGCAGTCCTCACAGCCCTCTCTCACTCTCGGCACCTCCTCTGCCTGGGCTCCCACTTTGGCAGCACTTGAGGAGCCCTTCAGCCTGCCACTGCACTGTGGGAGCCCCTATCTGGGCTGGCCAAGGCCAGAGCTGGCTCCCTCAGCTTGCAGGAGGTGTGGAGGGAGAGGTGCGGGCAGGAACTGGGGCTGTCTGTGGTGCTTGTGGGCCAGCACGAGTTCTGGGTGGGCATGGGCTCCACGGACCCCGCACTCGGAGCTGCCAATGGGCACTACTGGCCCTGGGCAGTGAGGGGCTTAGCACCTAGGCCAGCAGTTGCTGTGCTCAATTTCTCAACGAGTCTTAGCTGCTTTCCCATGGGGCAGGGCTTGGGACCTGCAGCCTGCCATGCCTGAGCCTCCCACCCACTCTGTGGGCTCCTGTGCAGCCCAAGATTCCCCGACGGGTGCTACCTCCTGCTTCATGGCACCCAGTCCCATTGACCACCCAAGGTCTGAGGAGTGTGGGCACATGGTGCGGGACTGGCAGGCAGCTCCACCTGCAGCCCTGGTGCGGGATCCGCTGGGTGAAGCCAGCTGGGCCCCTGAGTCTGGTGGTGATGTGGAGAAACTTTATGTCTAGCTAAGGGATTGTAAATACAGCAATTGGCGCTCTGTATCTAGCTCAAAGTTTGTAAACACACCAATCAGCACCCTGTGTCTAGCTCAGGGTTTGTGAATGCACCAATTGACACTCTGAATCTAGCTAATCTGGTGGGGACGTGGGGAACCTTTGTGTCTAGCTCAGGGATTGTAAATACATCAATCAGCACTCTGTATCTAGCTCAAGGTTTGTAAACACACGAATCAGCACCCTGTGTCTAGCTTAGGGTTTGTGAATGCACCAATTGACACTCTGTATCTAGCTACACTGGTGGGGATGTGGAGAACATTTGTGTCTAGCTCAGGGATTGTAAACACACCAATCGGCGCCCTGACAAAACAGACCACTCGGCTCTACCAATCAGCAGGATGTGGGTGGGGCCAGATAAGAGAATAAAAGCAGGCTGCCCGAGCCAGCAGTGGCAACCCTCTTGGGTCCCCTTCCACACTGTGGAAGCTTTGTTCTTTCTCTTTTTGCAATAAATCTTGCTACTGCTCACTCTTTGGGTCCACACTGCCTTTATGAGCTGTAACACTCACCGCGAAGGTCTGCAGCTTCACTCCTGAAGCCAGCGAGACCATGAACCCACTGGGAGGAATGAACAACTCCAGATGTGCCACCTTAAGAGCTGTAATACTCACCGCGAAGGTCTGCAGCTTCACTCCTGAGCCAGTGAGACCACAAACCCAACAGTAGGAAGAAACTCCGAACATCTCCAAACAACAGAAGGAACAAACTCCAGACACGCCACCTTTAAGAACTGTAACACTCACCGTGAGGGTCCGTGGCTTCATTCTTGAAGTCAGTGAGACCAAGAACCCAACAATTCCGGACACACCACCCTAATACTGTGCTTTTCCAACGGGTTTAACAAATGGCACACCAGGAGATTATATCCCGCACCTGACTCAGAGGGTCCTACGCACATGGAGCCTCACTCATTGCTAGCACAGCAGTCTGAGATCAAACTGCAATGCGGCAGCGAGGCTGGGGGAGGGGCACCTTCCATGGTCCAGGCTTGAGTAGGTAAACAAAGCAGCAAGGAAGCTCAAACTGGGTGGAACCCACCATAGCTAAAGTAGGCCTGCCTGCCTCTGTAAGCTCCACCTCTGGGGGCAGGGCACAGACAAACAAAAGACAGCAATAACCTCTGCAGACTTCAATGTCCATGTCTGACAGCTTTGAAGAGAGTAGTGGTTCTCCCAGTATGCAGCTTGAGATCTGAGAATGGGCACACTGCCTCCTCAAGTGGGTCCCTGACCCCTGAGGAGCCTAACTGGGAGGCACCCCCCAGTAGGGGCAGACTGACACATCACATGGCTGGGTACTCCTCTGAGACAAAACTTCCAGAGGAACGATCAGGCAGCAGCATTTGCGGTTCACCAATATCTGCTGTTCTGCAACCACCACTGCTGATACCCAGGCAAACAGAGTCTGGAGTGGACATCCATCAAACTCCAACAGACCTGCAGCTGAGGGTCCTGACTGTTAGAAGGAAAACTAACAAACACAAAGACATCCACACCAAAAATGCATCTGTACATCACCACCATCAAAGACTAAAGGTAGATAAAACCACAAAGATAGGGAAAAAACAGAGCAGAAAAACCAGAAACTATAAAAATCAGAGCGTCTCTCCTCCTCCAAAGGAATGCAGCTCCTCACCAGCAATGGAACAAAGCAGGATGGAGAATGACTTTGATGAGTTGAGAGAAGAAGGCTTCAGAATATCAAACTACTCCGAGCTAAAGGAGGAAGTTCGAACCAATGGCAAAGACGTTAAAAACCATGAAAAAAAATTAGACGAAAAATTAGAAAACCTTGAAAAAAATTAGATGAATGGTTAGCTAGAATTAACTAGAATTAGATGAACTAGAATTAGACGAATGGCTAACTAGAACAGAGAAATCCTTAAAGGACCTGATGGAGCTGAAAACCATGGCACGAGAACTACGTGACAAATGCACAAGCCTCAGTAGCTGATGCGATCAACTAGAAGAAACGGTATCAGTGATAGAAGATGAAACGAATGAAATGAAGTGAGAAGAGAAGTGTAGAGAAAAAAGAATAAAAAGAAATGAACAAAACCTCCAAGAAATATGGGACTATGTGAAAAGACCAAATCTACGTCTGATTGGTGTACCTGAAAGTGATGGGGAGAATGGAATCAAGTTGGAAAACACCCTGCAGGGTATTATCCAGGAGAACTTCCCCAATCTAGCAAGGGAGGCCAACATTCAAATTCAGGAAATACAGAGAATGTCACAAAGATACTCCTCGAGAAGAGCAACTCCAAGACACATAATTGTCAGACTCACCAAAATTGAAATGAAGGAAAAAATGTTAAGGGCAGCCAGAGAGAAAGGTCGGGTTACCCACTAAGGGAAGCCCATCAGACTAACAGCTGATCACTCAGCAGAAACTCTACAAGCCAGAAGAGAGTGGGGGCCAATATTCAACATTCTGAAAGAAAAGAGTTTTCAACCCAGAATTTCATATCCAGCCAAACTAAGCTTCATAAGTGAAGGAGAAATAAAATACTTTACAGACAAGCAAATGCTGACAGATTTTGTCACCACCAGGCCTGCCCTAAAAGAGCTCCTAAAGGAAGCACTAAACATGGAAAGGAAAAACCGGTACCAGCCACTGCAAAAACATGCCAAATTGTAAACACCATCGAGGCTAGGAAGAAACTGCATCAACTAACGAGCAAAACAACCAGCTAACATCATAAAGACAGGATCAAATTCACACATAACAATATTAACTTTAAATGTAAATGGGCTAAATGCTCCAATTAAAAGACACAGACTGGCAAATTGGATAAAGAGTCAAGACTCATGAGTGCACTGTATTCAGGAAATGCATCTCATGTGCAGAGACACAAATAGGCACAAAATAAAGGGATGGAGGAAGATCTACCAAGCAAATGGAAAACAAAAAAAGGCAGGGGTTGCAATCCTAGTCTCTGATAAAACAGACATTAAACCAACAAAGATCAAAAGAGACAAAGAAGGCCATTACATAATAGTAAAGGGATCAATTCAACAAGAAGAGCTAACTATCCTAAATATATATGCACCCAATACAGGAGCACCCAGATTCATAAAGCAAGTCCTTAGTGACCTAAAAAGACACTTAGACTCCCACACAATAATAATGGGAGATTTTAACACCCCACTGTCAACATTAGACAGATCAAAGAGACAGAAAGTTAACAAGGATATCCAGGAATTGAACTCAGCTCTGCACCAAGCGGACATAATAGACATCTACAGAACTCTCCACCACAAATCAACAGAATACACAATATTTTCAGCACCACACCACACCTATTTCAAAATTGACCACATAGTTGGAAGCAAAGCAGTACTCAGCAAATGTAAAAGAACAGAAATTATAGCAAACTGTCTCTCAGACCACAGTGCAATCAAACTAGAACTCAGGATTAAGAAACTCACTTAAAACCACTCAACTACATGGAAACTGAACAACCTGCTACTGAATGACTACTGGGTACATAATGAAATGAAGGCAGAAATAAAGATGTTCTTTGAAACCAACGAGAAAAAAGACGCAACATACCAGAATCTCTGGGACACATTCAAAGCAGTGTGTAGAGGGAAATTTATAGCACTAAATGCCCACAAGAGAAAGCAGGAGAGATCTGAAACTGACACCCTAACATCACAAAAGAACTAGAGAAGCAAGAGCAAACACATTCAAAAGCTAGCGGAAGGCAAGAAATAACTAAGATCAGAGCAGAACTCAAGGAAATAGAGACACAAAGAGCCCTTCAGAAAATCAATGAATCCAGGAGCTGGTTTTTTGAAAAGATCAACAAAATTGATAGACTGCTAGCAAGACTAATAAAGAAGAAAATAGAGAAGAATCAAATAGACGTCATAAAAAATGACAAAGGGGATATCACCACCAATCCCACAGAAATACAAACTACCATCAGAGAATACTATAAACACTTCTACACAAATAAACTAGAATATCTAGAAGAAATGGATAAACTCCTTGACACATACACCGTTCCCAAGACTAAACCAGGAAGAAGTTGAATCTCTGAATAGACCAATAACAGGCTCTGAAATTGAGGCAATAATTAATAGCTTACCAACCTAAAAAACTCCAGGACCAGATGGATTCACAGCCTAATTCTACCAGAGGTACAAGGAGGAACTGGTACCATTCCTTCTGAAAGTATTCCAATCAATAGAAAAAGAGGGAATCCTCCCTAACACATTTTATGAGGCCAACATCATCCTGATACCAAAGCCTGGCAGAGACACAACAAAAAAAGAGAATTTTAGACCAATATTCTTGTTGAACATTAATGCAAAAAACCTCAATAAAATACTGGCAAACCGAATCCAGCAGCACATTAAAAAGCTTATCCAACACGATCAAGTGGGCCTCATCTCTGGGATGCAAGGCTGGTTCAACATAAGCAAATCAATAAATGTAATCCATCATATAAACAAAACCAAAGACAAAAACCACATGATTATCTCAATAGATGCAGAAAAGGCCTTTGATAAAATTCAACAACGCCTTCATGCTAAAAACTCTCAATAAATTAGGTATGGATGGGACATATCTGAAAATAATAAGAGCTATCTATGACAAACCCACAACCAATGTCATACTGAAAGGACAAAAACTGGAAATATTCCCTTTGAAAAATGGCACAAGACAGGGATGCCCTCCCTTACCACTCCTATTCAACATAGTGTTGGAAGTTCTGGCCAGGGCAATTAGGCAGGAGAAGGAGATAAAGGGTATTCAGTTAGGAAAAGAGGAAGTCAAATTGTCCCTGTTTGCAGATGACATGATTGTATATCTAGAAAACCCTATCATCTCAGCCCAAAATCTCCTTAAGCTGACAAGCAACTTCAGCAAAGTCTCAGGATACAAAATCAATGTACAAAAATCACAAGCATTCTTATACATCAATAACAGACAAACAGAGAGCCAAATCATCAGTGAACTCCCATTCACAATTGCTTCAAAGAGAATAAAATACCTAGGAATCCATCTTACAAGGGATGTGAAGGAACTCTTCAAGGAGAACTACAAGCCACTGATCAATGAAATCAAAGAGGATACAAACAAATGGAAGAACATTCCATGCTCATGGGTAGGAAGAATCAATATCGTGAAAATGGTCATACTGCCCAAGGTAATTTATAGATTCAATGCCATCCCCATCAAGCTACCAATGATTTTCTTCACAGAATTGGAAAAACTATGTTAAAGTTCATATGGAACCAAAAAAGAGCCTGCATTGCCAAGTCAATCCTAAGCCAAAAGAACAAAGCTGGAGGCATCACACTACCTGACTTCAAACTACACTACAAGGCTACAGTAACCAAAACAGCATGGTACTGGTACCAAAACAGAGATATAGACCAATGGAACAGAACAGAGCCCTCAGAAATAATGCCACATATCTACAACTATCAGATCTTTGACAAACCTGAGAAAAACAAGCAATGGGGAAAGGATTCCCCATTTAATAAATTATGCTGGGAAAACTTGCTAGCCATATGTAGAAAGTTGAAAATGGATCCCTTCCTTGCACCTTATACAAAAATTAATTCAAGATGGATTAAAGACTTACATGTTAGACCTAAAACCATAAAAACCCTAGAAGAAAACTCAGGCAATACCATTCAGGACATAGGCATGGGCAAAGACTTCATGTCTAAAACACCAAAAGCAATAGCAACAAAAGCCAAAATTGACAAATGGGATCTAATTAAACTCAAGAGCTTCTGCACAGCAAAAGAAACTACCATCAGAGTGAACAGGCAACCTACAGAATGGGAGAAAATTTTTCCAACCTACTCATCTGACAAAGGGCTAATATCCAGAATCTACAATGAACTCAAACAAATTTACAAGAAAAAAACAACCCCATCAAAAAGTGGGCGAAGGATACGAACAGACACTTCTCAAAAGAAGACATTTATGGAGTCAAAAAACACATGAAAAATGCTCATCATCAATGACCATCAGAGAAATGCAAATCAAAACCACAATGAGATACCATCTCACACCAGTTAGAATGGTGATCATTAAAAAGTCAGGAAACAACAGATGCTGGAGAGGATGTGGAGAAATAGGAACACTTTTACACTGTTGGTGGGACTGTAAACTAGTTCAACCCTTGTGGAAGTCAGTGTGGCGATTCCTCAGGGATCTAGAACTAGAAATACCACTTGACCCAGCCATCCCATGACTGGGTATATACCCAAAGGATTATAAATCATGCTGCTATAAAGACACAT
Source organism: Pongo abelii (assembly GCF_028885655.2). NCBI lineage: Eukaryota > Metazoa > Chordata > Mammalia > Primates > Hominidae > Pongo > Pongo abelii. The sequence continues at coordinate 87,033,105 of NC_071990.2, read as the reverse complement.
GCATACATATGTTTACTGTGTCACTATTCACAATAGCAAAGACTTGGAACCAACCCAAATGTCCAACAATGATAGACTGGATTAAGAGAATGTGGCACATATACATCATGGAATACTATGCAGCCATAAAAAATGATGAGTTCATTTCCTTTGTAGGGACATGGATGAAGCTGGAAACCATCATTCTCAGCAAACTATCACAAGGACAAAAACCAATCACCACATGTTCTCACTCATAGGTGGGAATTGAACAATGAGAACACGTGGACACAGGAAGGGGAACATCACACACTGGGGCCTGTTGTGGGGTGTGGGGAGGGGGGAGGGATAGCATTAGGAGATATACCTAATGCTAAATGACGAGTTAGTGGGTGCAGCACACCAATATGTCACATGTATACATATGTAACAAACCTGCACGTTGTGCACATATACCTTAAAACTTAAAGTATCATAATAATAAAATTTTTAAAAAAAGAAAAATGTACACTGTTAAATTGAAGCCCAATTACAATGGTCTTTGATTATTTGCTAAGGGTACCCTTTTTTTAACGTTATTCTCATGGCAACAGGGAGACTGGAATTTTTCAAACATTGGCCAGTAGCAATAAGGATAAGTATCTGCTGGCAGTGTGGATGATGTGTTGGCTTGAGGAGAGACGAATGACCCATAAATTAGGAGCAGTTAACATAGACAGACATAGATTTAGAAACTGTAGTTCAGAGATGACGTTATGCAACACTGAAATTCTACAGCAGTAATGGAAATAAAGGAGAAGTGAGAGGCATTTCATAGGCCAAATCCACAGCTCTTGGTAAGTGTTAGAAGATTTGTGCCTGAAATTGGATAAAGAGTCAAGACCCATCAGTGTGCTGTATTCAGGAAACCCATCCCACATGCAGAGACACACAAAGGCTGAAAATAAAAGGAGGGAGGAAGATCTACCAAGCAAACAGAAAACAAAAAAAGGCAGGGGTTGCAATCCTAGTCTCTGATAAAACAGACTTTAAACCAACAAAGATCAAAAGAGACAAAGAAGGCCATTACATAATGGTAAAGGGATCAATTCAACAAGAAGAACTAACTATCCTAAATATATATGTGCCCAATACAGGAGCATCCAGATTCATAAAGCAAGTCCTTAGTGACCTAAAAAGACACTTAGACTCCCACACATTAATAATGGGAGACTTTAACACCCCACTGTCAACAATAGACAGATCAACGAGACAGAAAGTCAACAAAGATTCCCAAGAATTGAACTCAGCTCTGCACCAAGCAGACATAATAGACATCTACAGAACTCTCCACCCCAAATCAACAGAATATACATTTTTGTCAGCACCACACCACACCTATTCCAAAATTGACCACATAGTTGAAAGTAAAGCTCTCCTCAGCAAATGTAAAAGATCAGAAATTATAACAAATTCTCTCTGAGACCACAGTGGAATCAAACTAGAACTCAGGATTAAGAAACTCACTCAAAACCGCTCAACTACATGGAAACTGAACAACCTGCTACTGAATGACTACTGGGTACATAACAAAATGAAGGCAGAAATAAAGATGTTCTTTGAAACCAACGAGAACCAAGACACAACATACCAGAATCTCTGGGATGCATTCAAAGCAGTGTGTAGAGGGAAATTTATAGCACTAAATGCCCACAAGAGAAAGCAGGAAAGATCCAAAATTGACACCCTAACATCACAATTAAAAGAACTAGAAAAGCAAGAGCAAACACATTCAAAAGCTAGCAGAAGGCAAGAAATAACTAAAATCAGAGCAGAACTGAAGGAAATAGAGAAACAAAAAACCCTTCAAAAAATTAATGAATCCAGGAGCTGGTTTTTTGAAAGGATCAACAAAATTGATAGACCACTAGCAAGACTAATAAAGAAAAAAGAGAGAAGAATCAAATAGACGCAATAAAAAATGATAACGGGGATATCACCACCGATCCCACAGAAATACAAACTACCATCAGAGAATACTACAAACACCTCTACGCAAATAAACTAGAAAATCTAGAAGAAATGGATAAATTCCTCGACACATATACTGTCCCAAGACTAAACCAGGAAGAAGTTGAATCTCTGAATAGACCAATAACAGGAGCTGAAATTGTAGCAATAATCAATAGCTTACCAACCACAAAGAGTCCAGGACCAGATGGATTCACAGCCGAACTCTACCAGAGGTACAAGGAGGAACTGGTACCATTCCTTCTGAAAGTATTCCAATCAATAGAAAAAGAGGGAATCCTCCCTAACTCATTTTATGAGGCCAGCATCATCCTGATACCAAACCTGGGCAGAGACACAACCAAAAAAGAGAATTTTAGACCAATATCCTTGATGAACATTGATGCAAAAATCCTCAATAAAATACTGGCAAACCGAATCCAGCAGCACATCAAAAAGCTTATCCACCATGATCAAGTGGGCTTCATCCTTGGGATGCAAGGCTGGTTCAATATACACAAATCAATAAATGTAATCCAGCATATAAACAGAACCAAAGACAAAAACCACATGATTATCTCAATAGATGCAGAAAAGGCCTTTGATAAAATTCAACAACCCTTCATGTTAAAAACTCTCAATAAATTAGGTATTGATAGCACGTATCTCATAATAATAGGAGCTGTCTATGACAAACCCGCAGCCAATATCATACTGAATGGGCAAAAACTGGAAGCATTCCCTTTGAAAACTGGCAGAAGACAGGGATGCCCTCTCTCACCACTCCTATTCAACATAGTGTTGGAACTTCTGGCCAGGGCAATTAGGCAGGAGAAGGAAATAAAGTGTATTCAATTAGGAAAAGAGGAAGTCAAATTGTCCCTGTTTGCAGATGACATGATTGTATATCTAGAAAACCCCATTGTCTCAGCCCAAAACCTCCTTAAGCTGATAAGCAACTTCAGCAAAGTCTCAGGATACAAAATCAATGTACAAAAATCACAAGCATTCTTATACACCAATAACAGACAAACAGAGAGCCAAATCATGAGTGAACTCCCATTCACAGTTGCTTCAAAGAGAATAAAATACCTAGGAATCCAACTTACAAGGGATGTGAAGGACCTCTTCAAGGAGAACTACAAACCACTGCTCAAGGAAACAAAAGAGGATACAAACAAATGGAAGAACATTCCATGCTCATGGGTAGCAAGAATCAATATCGTGAAAATGGCCATACTGCCCAAGGTAATTTACGATTCAATGCCATCCCCATCAAGCTACCAATGATTTTCTTCACAGAATTGGAAAAAACTACTTTAAAGTTCATATGGAAACAAAAAAGAGCCTGCATTGCCAAGTCAATCCTAAGCCAAAGAACGAAGCTGGAGACATCACACTACCTGACTTCAAACTATACTACAAGGCTACAGTGACCAAAACAGCATGGTACTGGTACCAAAACAGAGATATAGACCAATGGAACAGAACAGAGCCCTCAGAAATAATGCCACATATCTACAACTATCTGATCTTTGACGAACCTGAGAAAAACAAGCAATGGGGAAAGGATTCCCTATTTAATAAATGGTGCTGGGAAAACTGGCTAGCCATATGTAGAAAGTTGAAACTGGATCCCTTCCTTACACCTTATACAAAAATCAATTCAAGATGGATTAAAGACTTAAACGTTAGACCTAAAACCATAAAAACCCTAGAAGAAAACCTAGGCATTACCATTCAAGACATAGGCATGTGCAAAGACTTCATGTCGAAAACACCAAAAGCAATGGCAACAAAAGCCAAAATTGACAAATGGGATCTAATTAAACTCAAGAGCTTCTGCACAGCAAAAGAAACTACCATCACAGTGAACAGGCAACCTACAGAATGGGAGAAAATTTTTGCAACCTACTCATCTGACAAAGGGCTAATATCCGGAATCTACAATGAACTCCAACAAATTTACAAGAAAATGACAAAAAAAAACCCATAAAAAAGTGGGCAAAGGACATGAACAGACACTTCCCAAAATAAGACATTTATGCAGCCAAAAAACACATGAAAAAATGCTCACCATCACTGGCCATCAGAGAAATGCAAATCAAAACCACAATGAGATACCATCTCACACCAGTTAGAATGGCAATCATTAAAAAGTCAGGAAACAACAGGTGCTGGAGAGGATGTGGAGAAATAGGAACACTTTTACACTGTTGGTGGGACTGTAAACTAGTTCAACCATTGTGGAAGTCAATGTGGCGATTCCTCGGGGATCTAGAACTAGAAATACCATTTGACCCAGCCATCCCATTACTGGGTATATACCCAAAGGACTAGAAATCATGCTGTTATAAGGACACATGCAGATGTGTGTTTATTGCGGCATTATTCACAATAGCAAAGACTTGAAACCAACCCAAATGTCCAACAATGATAGACTGGATTAAGAAAATGTGGCACATATACACCATGGAATACTATGCAGCCATAAAAAATGATGAGTTCATGTCCTTTGTAGGGACATGGATGAAATTGGAAATCATCATTCTCAGTAAACTATCAAAAGAACAAAAACCCAAACACCGCATATTCTCACTCATAGGTGGGAATTGAACAATGAGAACACGTGGACACAGGAAGGGGAACATCACACTCTGGGGACTGTTGTGGGGTAGGGGGAGGGGGGACGGATAGCATTGGGAGATATACCTAATGCTAGATGATGAGTTAGGGGGTGCAGCGCATCAGCATGGCACATGTATACATATGTAACTAACCTGCACATTGCGCACATGTACCCTAAAACCTAAAGTATAATAATAATAGATAAATAAATAAATAAAAAAGATTTGTGCCTGAGTAATGGGGAGAAAGAGGATGTTATTCACGGAGAATAAGTCATGAAAACATGACCAGTTTTAGAGGAAGAAGAGTTTGTTCTTGGCAATGAGATAATTAAAAGTTTGAGACATTGTTGCTTTCACACATTGTTGCTTATGCCCCTTTCCTGCACTGCTACATTTTTTGTTTTTACCACTCTCAGCCTTTTCAGTGTCCTCTTTTGAGGATTCCAGTAGATGCTTGAAGGAGTCAGTGCACCTTCAACTTAGTCCACAAAGATTTTATCTTTTTATTCTGGCTCAAGGTACAACATGGAAGAAACTCTGATGAGCAAATTACATCCTTGTGATTGCCTAGAATGCTCTGAACTTTAATTTCATATTGAACAAACTGAGTAAAAAGGAACCCCTCTCAGTAAGGAGCCTGGAAAAATTAATTATGTCAGATTTCAGGAAAGAATGGGAAGAGCATAAAAGAATGTTGGTTGTTACTCTAATTTAAAAGATCCACAGGATCTTCAGAGATAATTCTACAAGGAAAGAAATTAATAACTTTTTTCAGGTAACCCCAAACTTCTTTACTGATTACAAACGATGAGGCAATCATGTTGCAATTGAAAATAATATTTCCTTTCCTTTGTTCATGATCTCATTCTTAATGAATTACCTCATTCCAGTTATGAGCCAAATAACAATGTTTTGGTCAACAATGTACCATATATATAATGGTGTTCCCATAAGATTATAAAGCCATATTTTTAGCGTACTTTTTCTATGTTTAGATACACAAATACTTACCATTGTGTGACAATTGTCCGTAGTATTCAGTACAGCAACACGCTGTATAAGTTTGTGGCCAAGGAACAATAGGCTATACTGTACAGCCTAAGTTTATAATAGGCTATCCCTTGGGTTTGTGTAAATATATACTCTATGCTCTTCCCACAATGACAAAATGACCTAACAATGCACTTCTCAGAAGCATCCTTGTCATTCAGCAACACATTAATGTTGATGCAATTACAACGTATTGAGCTGGACAAGATGACTGACTAGACATAGCCAGGTGGAACAGCTGCCACCAAGGGACCAGTAAACTGGTGCACTCCTAACAGATCTTCAGAGAGAAGGCACTGAGAGTGGACAGAGGGAGAACACAGAAGTTGGGCTGAAGGGGGAGGAAGCTGGGAACCCTTCATGAGGCTACCAACACTAGGACTCGTTCCTGGCCCCCACACCTCTAGGGAAATAGGTGAGTTGAACTGGAAAGGAGTGACCCACTCTTACTGCCAGTCTCAAGAATTCTGGGCCTCTGGAATCCTGGCAGGAGGAGACTCCTCGCCTACCACAGACACTTGAGTTGGCAGGAAAAGCTGCTTAGAGAAGTGATAGAGGAAGCACTACAGCAGCACAGAGCCCATAGGATTTGGTGTTGGACCATCTATAGTGGAGCACAGCCTCCTAGGCTTGACTTGCTCACATAGGACATTTTAGCCCTAGGAGAACTGCCATACCTGAACTCTGTAGAGCGGTCTTGCTCATCAGATAGAGCTGGTCTGATATGAGGACCCCGTGGTCTTCTGATCTCTCCTGAGGCTGCAGTCTTGTTATGCCTGTTTGCAATGCAGCCTCACCTGAGGGCCCACATCATAGTTGCTGTGCTGGAGGACCACAGCTGACTAGCAGAGAGCTCCAGCAGAGAGGCCGTCATGGACACACATCAGCCCATCTGCTCCCTCCCAACTCTGCAGCTTTCTCTGAGCCCACAGCTGCCCCCTGACCCCAATATTGCTTCGCTGATGTGTGCATACACGGTGGATCTTGCCTTCTTTGTCCTGCCAGCACACATGTGTGCGTGCATCCTGCCCTGCCACTGCTGCCAGCATGAGTACACTCCTTACCTTTACCCCCACCTTGCCACCATTACAACTGGAGCCTTGGTGGGCATGGAGCCTACCAGCTCCACCTCGACTAGCCCTCCACCCCTGCACCAACACTACTTTTGGAGTAAAACTAGGCATGGCGAACAGTGGACCCTTCCCCATCCTGAGCAGCCACCTTTGTCTTAATCCCAACACTCCATCCCTGCACTAACAGCACCATCAGCATGACTGCATGCACAGTCACCAGCAGGGACCCTCCACACCCCCAGAGTGGAGGAGTGCTGCCTCCACCACTGCTGCAACATTCATATCCTTGCACATCATCAGAGTTATTGGGTGACCAGGTGTTTTGTCAATGTGCAGCAATAATTTGAAAGAAATCATTTTTCTGAGCACAGAGTCTCAACAGTGGGCTTAAAATATCCAAGAACCATGCTGTAAATAAAATTGTTATCATTCAGGCTTGGTTGTTTCATTTACAGAGCACAGGCAGAAAAGATTTAGCATAATTCTTAAGGGCACTAGGAGTTTTGGAATAGTAAATGAGCATTGGCTTCAACTTAGAGTTACCACTGGATTAACCCCTAAAAAAAGAGTCTGACTGTCCTCTGAAGCTTTGAAGCTAGGCACTGATTTCTCCTCTCTATTTATGAAAGTCCTAGATGCCATCTTCTTCCAAAATAAGGGTGTTTCATCTCCACTGAAAATCTGTTATTTAGTGTAGCTATCTTCATCAATTATCTTAGCTACATCTTCTGGATGCTTGTTGCAACATCCACATCAGTACTTGTTGCATCACCTTGCAGTTGCACACAGCAGGCAAGCAACCAATTTTGCAGTGGACACCAGCTTGGGGTCCTCTGATTCAATTTTCACACTGTCTACCTGGAGACAGCATCAGGTGCTACAGATTGGGGGCTCAGCTCCACAAAACTGCCCTACTTCATAGACTCTCAAGTCCTGGCCTCTGGAACTTCTGACCAATTATCTTCAATTGGTGTTCACATAATTTCCTCTTTGGGTTCAATTAATTTGCTAGAGTGACTCACAGAACTCAGGAAAGTTGTTACACTTACTAGTTTCTTATAAAGGTTATTACAAAGGATATGGGTGAAGAGATGCACAGGATCAGGTATGGGGGAAGGAGTGCAAAGTTTCCATGCTCACCCCAGGCATACCATCCTCCAGGAACCTCCATATGTTCAGCTATTCAGAAGCTCTCTGAACTGTTCTCTTGGGTTTCTATGGAGGTCTTATTACGTAGGTGTGATCGACTAAACCATTGGCCATTGGCCATCAAATTAATTTACTTCAGCCTCTCTCCCCTCCTGGGAAGCCAGGGGCAGGGCTCAAAGTTAGCAAACTTCTAATCATGCCTTCATTTTTCCAGTTATCAGCCCTTATTTTGAAGCTACCTAGGGACTGCCAGCCATCAGTCAATCAATAGCACACAAAAAGATAACACTTTGGGGATTCTAAGGATTTTTGGTGTTGTATGCCAGAAACAAGTCAAAGACCAAATATATATTCTACAATATCACAGGTCCCATGTCCAAATACCATCATATTGGAATAGGGCTTCAACATATGAATTTTCTGGGAAACACAAATTCCATAACAAATAATACTTGATAGCAACCACAAAACCTTAATGGCATACAGCAATAAACATTTATTTTTGCCTTACAATTCTACAATCAGGTGATGTAGCTAGCTTGGCTAGATTTTCTCTGGGTCTCAGCAGGATTTACCCATGTGTCTGGCAGTTGGCTGGTTCTCTGCTGGGACAATAGAGGCATGGGTCATTTGTTTTTTATTTTATTTCAGGATATATTTGGATTATTCTCTTAATGATGGCACAGAAGCAGGAGCAAGAAAACTCAGCAACATAAGTTTTTTATAAGGCTGTATTTACATTATTTATTGCTAAAATCCCTTTGGTGAAAACAAAGTCACATGGCTGATTCCAGATTCAAAGTGAGAGGATGATACAAAATTATATGAGGATGAATGTAGATACAAAGAGAGATGAAGAGTTGAAGCCATTAATGTGACAATATATCACATACAGAAATATGTGCACACATGCACTAAGAAACGTGTGAAAATAAATCTAACATTATTATTTGTATAATGATTTCTTACCTCCTGAAAGTCCTTCAACAGAATCAATTGTAAAATAGTCATGAAAATGAATAAATACAGCTATATATATACATATACAAAATAGTATGCATGAATCTTCTAATCATAATTTACTTACATAAATTCAAAACCATGCAAAACTAATCAATAATGCTTGGGAATACAAAGAGTAAAACTTTTTTTAAAGCAATAAAATTATTAATAAAAATTGTTACTTTTTAATCAATGATTAACAAAAATAAAAACCATGCACATGGCTGTATCTCTCAGCATAGTTTGGGGGAGGGTGGTATAGTAATTTATGAGAGGGACTGCAAAGTAGATTTCCATGGTGCAACCTTCCACTTCTTTAGAGGGGTTATGCTGCTTACATGGATGGTCACACTGCTTACATGGATGGTCACACTGTAATAATTTATTGACCTGTAAATTTAGCAATTTTCCAGGTGTTATGTTTCACAATAAAAAGTACTAAAGGAAAAAACAGAAGGGCATGTACTTCCTTTATGGATTTTTTTTCTTCTGGATATTACACAAAATCGGCAACCTGAACAGAGTAAAAAAACCTACCAGGTCCATTTTCATCAATATCAGAAAATAAATGTAACTGTCAGTCTCTAAAACTGCAGAGGAGCTTCTAAAAGAAGTAAAGAATGGCTAAAAAAGTTGCACAAGTTGCCTCTTAGGAGTTAGAAGAGGTGGGAAAGGAAATGCTGATTTCATTTAAACCTCATAGAATGAATTGACTTTTGAAACTATGTGTATGTATAACTTTGATTTAAAAAATTGTAAAAGTTTATAAAATCAGTGGAAAGTGTTTTAATAAGTATAGTTGTGATGGTATTGGAAAAGACCAACATAGTTGTTCAGCTAAACCTCTCACTGTTTTTTCCTGTGTGTGGGTGTCTCTAAGGGAGAATGAAAGTGTACCTCTCCATGTCACTTTCTGTTCTTTCCTTCTAGAATATTCTTGAGGTTTCATGAATGACTTCATATTGTTCATAAATAATTCTTATTTTTGGTGATTGTCTAAATCAAATGGAAAAAGAAGGATTGTTATTACAATAAGAATCTGCAATTCCAGGGGCATTCCAAGATGGCCGAACAGGAACAGCTCCGGTCTGCAGCTCCCAGCATGATCAACAAAAAAGATGGGTGATTTCTGCATTTCCAACTGATGTACCTAGTTCATCTCACTGGGACTGGTTGGACAGTGGGTGCAGCCCACGGAGGGTGAGACAAAGCAGAGGGGGGCATTGCCTCACCCGGGAAGCTCAAGGGGTTTGGGGATTTCCCTTTCCTAGCCAAGGGAAGCCATGACAGACCACCTGGAAAAATGGGACACTCTGGCCCAAATACCGTGCTTTTCCCAAGGTCTTAGCAACTGGCAGACAAGGGGATTCTCTCTCGTGCCTGGCTCAGTGGCTCCCATGCCCATGGAGCCTTGCTCACTGCTAGCACAGCAGTCTGAGGTTGATTTGCAAGACGGCAGCCTGGCTGGGGGAGGGGCATCCACCATTGTTGAGGCTTGAGTAGGTAAACAAAGCTGTCGGGAAGCTCGAACTGGGCAGAGCGCACCATGGCTCAACAAGGCCTACTGCCTCTAGACTCCACCTCTGTGGGCAGGGCATAGCTGAACAAAAGGCAGCAGACAACTTCTGCAGACTTAAACATCCCTGTCTAACAGCTCTGAAGAGAGCAGCAATTCTCCCAGCATGGCGTTTGAGCTCTGAGAATGGACACACTGCCTCCTCAATTTGGTCCCTGAACTGCGTGTAGCCTAACTAGGAGAAACCTCCCAGTAGGGGCCTACAGACACCTCATATAGGCGTCTCTGGGACAAAAAGTCCAGAGAAAGGATCAGGCAGCAATATTTGCTGTTCTGCAGCCTCTGCTTGTAATACCCAGGTAAATAGGATCTGGAGTGGAACTCCAGCAAACTCCAACAGACCTACAGATGAGGGACCTGACTGTTAGAAGGAAAACTAAAAACCAGAAAGGAATAGCATCAACATAAACAAAAAGGTCATCAATAGCAAAAGGCCATCTGTAGGTCATCAACATCAAAGACCAAAGGTAGATAAAACCACAAACATGGGGAGAAACCAGAACAGAAAAGCTGAAAATTCTAAAAATAAGAGCGCCTCTTCTCCTCCAAAGGATAACAGCTTCTCAACAGCAATGGAACAAAGCTGGATGGAGAATGACTTCGAAGAGTTGACAGAAGTAGGCTTCAGAAGGTCGGTAATAACAAACTTCTCCAAGCTAAAGGAGGATGTTCAAACCCATTGCAAAGAAGCTAAGCACCTTGAAAAAAGATTAGATGAATGGCTAACTAGAATAAACAGTGTAAAGAAGACCTTAAATGAACTGATGGAGCTGAAAATCATGGCACAAGAACTTCATGACACATGCACAAGCATCAATAGCCAATTTGATCAAGTGGAAGAAAGGATATCAGTGATTGAAGATCAAATTAATGAAATAAAGTGAGAAGACAAGTTTAGAGAAAAAAGAGTAAAAACAAATGAACAAAGTCTCCAAGAAATATGGGACTATGTGAAAAGACTAAATCTACATTTGATTGGTATACCTGAAAGTGAGGGGGAGAATGGAACCAAGTTGGAAAACACTCTTCAGGATATTATCCAGGAGAACTTCCCCAACATAGCAAGGCAGGCCAACATTCAAACTCAGGAAATACAAAGAACACCACAAAGATACTCCTTGAGAAGAGTAACCCCAAGACACATAACTGTCAGATTCACCAAAGTTGAAATGAAGGAAAAAAGTGTTAAGGGCAGCCAGAGAAAAAGGTTGACTTACCCACAAAAGGAAGCCCATCAGACTAACAGCAGATCTCTCAGCAGAAACTCTACAAGCAGGAAGAGAGTAGGGGCCAATATTCATCATTCTTAAAGAAAAGAATTTTCAACATGGAATTTCATATCCAGCCAAACTAAGCTTCATAAGTGAAGGAGAAATAAAATCCTTTACAGACAAGCAAATGCTGAGAGATTTTGTCACTACCAGGCCTGCCTTACAAGACCTCCTGAAGGAAGCAGTAAACATGGAAAGGAACAACCAGTACCAGCCACTGCAAAAACATGCCAAATTGTAAAGACCATTGATGCTATGAAGAAACTGCATCAATTAATGGGCAAAATAACCAGTGAACATCATAATGACAGGAACAAATTCACACATAACAATATTAACCTTAAATGTAAATGGGCTAAATGCCCCAATTAAAAGACACAGACTGTCAAATTGGATAAAGAGTCAAGACCCATCAGTGTGCTGTATTCAGGAGACCCATTTCACGTGCAAAGAGGCACATAGGTTCAAAATAAAGGGATGGAGGAAGATCTACCAAGCAAATGGAAAGCAAAAAAGAAGCAGAGGTTGCAATCCTAGTCTCTGATAAAACAGACTTTAAACCAACAAAGATCAAGAGACAAAGAAGGCCATTACATAATGGTAAAGGGATCAATTCAACAAGAAGAGCTAACTCTTCTAAATATACAGGCACCCAATACAGGAGCACCCAGATTCATAAAGCAAGTCCTTAGAGACCTACAAAGAGACTTAGACTCCAACACAATAATGGGAGACTTTAACACCCCACTGTCAATACCAGACAGATCAATGAGACAGAAGGTTAACAAGGATACCCAGGACCTAAACTAAGCTCTGCAACAAGCAGACCTAATAGCCACCTACAGAAGTCTCCACCACAAGTCAACAGAAATATACATTACTCTCAGCACCACAACACACTTATTCTAAAATTGACCACATTATTGGAAGTAAAGCACTCCTCAGCAAATGTAAAAATAGAGAAATCACAACAAACTGTCTCTCAGACCACAGTGCAATCAAATTAGAACTCAGGATTAATAAACTCACTTAAAACCACACAGCTACATGGAAACTGAACAACTTGCTCCTGAATGACTGCTGGGTAAATAACAAAATTAAGGCAGAAATAAAGATGTTCTTTGAAACCAATGAGAACAAAGACACAACATACCAGAATCTCTGGGACACATTTAAAGCAATGTGCAGAGGGAAATTTACAGCACTGAACACCCACAAGATAAAGTAGGAAAGAACTAAAATTGAAACCCTAACATCACAATTAAAAGAATTAGAGAAGCAAGAGCAAACAAACTCAAAAACTAGCAGAAGGCAAGGAATAACTAACATCAGAGCAGAACTGAAAGAGACAGAGACACAAAAAACCCTTCAAAACATCAATGAATCTAATATCTGGTTTTTTGAAAAGATCAACAAAATTGATAGACCGCTAGCAAGACTAATAAAGAAGGAAAGAAAGAAGAATCAAATAGAAACAATAAAAAATGATAAAGGGGATCTCATCACTGATCCCACAGAAATACAAACTACCATTAGATAATACTATAAACACCTCTATGCAAATAAACAAGAAAATCTAGAAGAAATGGATAAATTCCTGGATATATACACCCTCCCAAGACTAAACCAGGAAGAAGTTGAATCTCTGAATAGACCAATAACAGGCTCTGAGATTGAGGCAATAATTAATAGCCTACCAACCAAAAAAACTCCAGGACCAGATGGATTCACAGCTGAATTCTACCAGAGGTACAAAGAGGAGCTGGTTCCATTCCTTCTGAAACTATTCCAATCAATAGAAAAAGAGAGAATCCTCCCTAACTCATTTTATGAGGCCAACATCATCCTGATACCAAAGCCTGGCAGAGACACAACAAAAAAAAGAGAATTTTAGGCCAATATCCCTGATGAACATCTATGTGAAAATCTTCAATAAAATACTGGCAAACCGAAATCAGCAGCATATCAAAAAGGTTATCCATCATGATCAAGTCAGCTTCATCCCTGGGATGCAAGGCTGGTCCAACATAGCCAAATCAATAAGTGTAATCCATCACATAAACAGAACCAATGACAAAAATGACATGATTATTTCAATAGATGCAGAAAAGGCAATCGACAAAATTCAACAGCCCTTCATGCTAAAAACTCTCAATAAATTAGGTATTGATGGAACATATCTCAAAATAACAAGAGCTATTTATGATAAACCCACAGCCAATATCATACTGAATGGGCAAAAACTGGAAGCATTCTCTATGAAAACCAGCACAAGACAGGGATGCCCTCTCTCACCACTCCTATTCAACATACTGTTGGAATTTCTGGCCAGGGCAATCAGGCCAGAGAAAGAAATAAAGGGTATTCAATTAGGAAATGAAGAAGTCAAATTATCCCTGTTTGCAGATGATGACTGTATATTTAGAAAACCCCATCTTCTCAGCCCAAAATCTCCTTAAGCTGATAAGCAACTTCAGCAAAGTCTCAAGATAGAAATCCATGTGTAAAATTCACAAGCATTCCTATACACCATTAATAGACAAACGGAGAGCCAAATCATGAGTGAACTCCCATTCACAATTGCTACAAAGAGAATAAAATACCTAGAAATACAACTTACAACAGATGTGAAGGACCTCTTCAAGGAGAACTGCAAACCACTGCTCAAGGAAATAAAAGAGGACACAAACGAATGGAAGAATATTCCATGCTTATGGATAGGAAGAATCAATATCGTGAAAACGGCCATACTGCCCAAAGTAATTTATAGATTCAATGCCATCCCCATCAAGCTACCAATGACTTTCTTCACAGAATTGGAAAAAACTACTTTAAAGTTCATATAGAACCACAAAAGAACCCACATTGCCAAGACAATCCTAAGCCAAAAGAACAAAGCTGGAGGCATCACCCTACCTGACTTCAAACTATACTACAAGGCTACAGTAACCAAAACAACATGGTACTTGTACCAAAATAGATATAGAGACCAATGGAACAGAACAGAGGCTTCAGAAATAACACCACACATCTACAACCATCTGATCCTTGACAAGCCTGACAAAAACAAGCAATGGGGAAAGGATTCCCTACTTAATAAATGGTGCTGGGAAAACTGGCTAGCCATACGTAGAAAGCTGAAGCTAGATCCCTTCCTTACACCTTATACAAAAATTAATTCAAGATAGATTAAAGACTTAAATGTTAGACCTAAAACCATAAAAATCCTAGAAGAAAACCTAGGCAATACCATTCAGGACATAGGCATGGGCAAGGACTTCATGACTAAAACACCAAAAGCAATGGCAACAAAAGCCAAAATTGACAAACGGGATCTGACTAAACTAAAGAGCTTCTGCACAGCAAAAGAAACTACCATCAGAGTGAACAGGCAACCTATAAAATAGGAGAAAATTTTTGCAGTCTAACCCATCTGACAAAGGGCTACTATCCAGAATCTACAAAAAACTCAAACAAATTTACAAGAAAAAAACCATCCCATCAAAAAGTGGGCAAAGGAAATGAACAGATACTTCTCAAAAGAAAACATTTATGCAGCCAACACACACATGGAAAAATGTTCATCATCACTGGTCATCAGAGAAATGCAAATCAAAACCACAATGAGATACCATCTCAAGCCAGTTAGAATGGCAATCATTAAAAAGTCAGGAAACAACAGATGCCGGAGAGGATGTGGATAAATAGGAACACTTTTACACTGTTGGTGGGAGTGTAAATTAGTTCAACCATTGTGGAAGACAGTGTGGTGATTCCTCAAGGATCTAGAACTAGAAATACCATTTGATTCAGCCATCCCATTACTGGGTATATACCCAAAGGATTATAAATCATGCTACTATAAAGACACATGCACATGTATGTTTATTGCGGCAGTATTCACAAGAGCAAAGACAAGGAACCAACCCAAATGCCCATCAATGACAGACTGGATTAAGGAAATGTGGCACATATATACCATGGAATACTATGCAGCAATAAAAAAGGATGAGTTCATGTCCTTTGCAGGGACATGGATGAAGCTGGAAACCATCATTCTCAGCAAACTATCACAAGGAAAGAATACCAAACACCATGTGTTCTCATTCATATGTGGGAATTGAACAATGAGATCACTTGGACACAGGGCGGGGAACATCACACACTGGGGCCTGTTGGGGGTGGGGGGGCCTGGGGGAGGGATAGCATTAGGAGAAATACCTAATGTAAATAATGAGTTGTTGGGTTCAGCAAACCAACATGGCACATATATACCTATGTATCAAACCTGCACATTGTGCACATGTACCCTAGAACTTAAAGTATAATAATAATAAAAAAGAAAGCAATGGTTCATAATTTTTTAAAAAAAGAATCCAGCAATTCCAAGAAAAGTAGCTATCC
This sequence comes from Pongo abelii, assembly GCF_028885655.2. Classification (NCBI taxonomy): domain Eukaryota; kingdom Metazoa; phylum Chordata; class Mammalia; order Primates; family Hominidae; genus Pongo; species Pongo abelii. Next base: position 87,016,982 of record NC_071990.2, on the reverse strand, counting down.
AATTTAATAAATAATGATATTTTCTCAATCATGCAACTACATCCAGTTGTTACAAGGCCAGACACACCACAGACCACACTGGCTGACTACTAAAGGTTTCTCTCACCTCCTCCAGATGCATACAGGGCTGTGCAGCTCTCCAGTAAGAGCTTGGGTAGAAGAGAACTTACATGCTAAAAACAGTGAAATAGTGTTTTATTCTTTCTGGCCAAACCCTCAGAGGAAGAAGGAACTATGAGACGAATTGTGCCTGTATGAGTTAGGGGAAGTAGTGGGCAGACCTCTGTAATGCACCTTTTGTCCAAAGACAAGAATACTTTGCAGAAGTGTAAAGTCCAGTAGAACCTGCATGGTTGATTCCTACTGGCTTTGCTTCCTGATGGAAGGAGGAGGGACACAGAGAAAAAGAGAGAGAGAGAGAGACCGACCGACCCAGGAACTCTTTCTCAGGTTCATTGTTGTGCATTCCTGCAGCCTGCCAAAAATACAAAGGCTTTTGTTCACAGTAAGAATACTAACAATTCCCATTACTCAAAATATGGTTTCAAATGGGAAAAAAGGTTTTTTCTATATTCCCTTTTAACCTTTAGGCTTCATGCTTTCTATGCATTCCCAGATACATTTAGCTGACGACAAACATGTAGGCACATAACATTGGAATAGCAACAAGTATGCCGGCAGTTGATTATTTTGATCAAAATCTATTTCACACACAATTAAACTATTGAAATGAAACAGACTGGGGAAGGAAAAAGGGCTCTACCAAGAGCAGTTGAATATTGTTCATGAAGGATTCTGTTGCTACATGAAACAACTTTTCTTGTAATTGCTATTACCAGAAGACATTAGTCACTTTCTTTCTGAGCGAAGACAGTGAAGCAAACAATGGCAAAATGCATTTTATAGTCATATACTGAACTCATTCCAAAATAGACATAAATTTACTTAAAGACAGCATAATTAAGTTCATGCTGATTATTGTGTTTAAATTTAAAGGGAGAATATACAAAATATGTGCAAAAATATGTAATCGTATTAGTTGTGCTATACTGTACATCTAGCTGAATTAAAACAATAAACTCTTTACCATATAGTGAAAGCTATTTCAAATGGGGTGAACTTTAGATTATGCTGCTGTGAGAACACAAAATGTCTGCCTAGAAAAAAACATCAGCTTTTATCAAATGATATAAATGACTCATTTCATGCTTCACTGCTCATTGAAAATCACATCCACCAACCTCTTTCCTTCAGTCTCTAACTTTCAGAATACCCACTGAATACACTGAAATGTATTGTCTTGCTTTTGAAACTAACTTTCTGAGACACAATGCTGATTTACCTATAGGTTTGTTGACCACCTGGTGTTTCATGTTAGTCCCACACTATGGATGGGAACAGTGTCTTGGCTGTCACTCTCAGCTCCTGTTGTCTTTACTGTTGCAAAATTACCTGACTAACGCATTATTCACAAACTATCCACCACTTTGAGCATTTATGATATTTTGCCATTCTTAGAAACACCAGACTCTTTCCATGAATGCAAATGCCGTTTCATGATTTCTTGACTCATTTTGATCTCCTTCCTAGTCAACAACCTTTAAAATAAATTCTTGAACTGAATTTGTGTAATTTCTATAGAGTTGTGGTTCTCAGCTAGCTATAATGTTGCCCCCAAGGGGAATTTATTTGTCAAAATCTGGAGACATCTTGATGTCTTTAGAGGAGAAGAAGGAAGTGCTACTGACATCTGGTAGATGGACCCCAGGGATGCTGCTAATGTACAGGATATACAATGCGCAGGACAGCTCCCTCAAGAAAGAATTATTAGGCTCAAAATGTCCATAATGTCAAGGTTGAGAACATGGTGGGGGTGGGGGAAGCAATAATGTTTCTGTTCAAAGTGATCAAAATAAGACAAGTCATTCATCCAACATGCAACCAAGACTCACCACAAAAGCTCCTGATTGCCCATTGGGAACAAGATACTCCTGGAAATTACAATGGTGCAAAAGTTTTCTTTGTATCTATTAGAAATGAGAAAGGATGAACAAGTAGACATGCTTCCATGGAGAAAAATGGAAATAATGCAATGAGATGAAAATCAGTTGTGATATATAAGACTGCAAAGAAGCAAAATGACAATAGCAAAATTAAACATTTACATTGAAAGTAAGAGATTTGGCAGGATGAATCAAAGGAAAATCTTGGCTAATGAAGTCAAACGAGATGCTTCTCAAGAATATGGAGGAAAAGGACAAAGATATTTAAATAATGACAGGGATTAAAAAAATGAAAGTCAGAGAACATAAATCTCACATGAGAATTACAGGCACACTGAAAGAAAAAGTCATTACTGTTGGAACCAAGTAATATGTAATGACATGAGTTCAGAATAGCAGACAAAATAATGAAAAGAGACTCATATCAGGACATCTCCTATAATACTGTTGAATCATAAGGATATAGGAGAAAAATCCTACAAACTATACACAAAAAAATAGCATTTCCTCTCTATTGCTACATATGTGAAAACTGTGAAGCACACTTACTGAATTTTGAAGACAAAATGTCTTTGTCTTTTGATGAAATAATTTGAATCCCAACTAATTTATTATTCACATGTATAAAGAAAACAAAAAGTCATTCTCTTATTTGCAAGGTCAAAGAATAGAAACCACTCACATGTCCTTATTTTTTAAAAGTGACTTGAAGTTACTCTCCAGCTAGCTAAGATAGGAATAAAAAATAAGAACTCAGTACAGAAATTATTTTTAATAAGACTAGTTAATTCCAAATTATTTATGTAATGATGGTAACAAAAACTAAACTCAAATGTTAAAATAATTTCTGAAAGAGAAGATATATAAGATAAAAACAGTAATTTTTACATGATCATTTTGAAGAAAAAACTTCAAGATATTAACAAAAGTTGGAACAATGAGGGTAATGAGAAGTTGGGATAAGTAAAAGCACACTAAATTCCTTATCTTACAAGGCAAGGAAGAATTTGAATATATGTCCTTCATTTCTACAATACTAAAGATGTAGAATAAACACATTTTCTAAAGATTTCCAAGGTAATTGGTGGCAGAATTAAAAGTAGATAACATTTTAAATCTCCGAACATGATTTTAATAGCAAAAAAACCCCCAAAAGTTAGAATTTAACACATATATATAAAAAGTTGACTTTTATTAAAAATAAATTTAATTTCTTCAATGAACATTAAGAATGTATTGAACAAAAAAAGTAATACTCTACATAAGTTACTTAAAGGAGACATTGTAAAATTAAAGATATTTATAAATACCAGCTTGAACTTATAAAATGGATTGATGTTTTAAAGATTAATATAAATATTAGATAAATTATTAAAATTAATATTAGAGTTGAGAATTTTGTAAAATATTTCTGGAAATACCAGCATGCATTAGGAGCTTGATATGGGTTCATAGCCTGTGATGAGCTAAATTGAATTCCCGAGAATTATCCTAAAAATATGACCTGGAATGTAGACACATGGAAATATCTAATTAGTTTTATTATAATCTTTGAATTATAAAAACTTTACATATTTTGTAATGTTCAATTATTAAAAGGAGATAGTTCAAATGAATCATCAATGTCCACATAACAAAATGTTATTCAACCATTAAAATTATGATTGTTAAAATTATTTAATAGCACAGGTGCAAAATATGTAATTATAATTAAAAATAGAACATAAAATTGTAATGTTATCTTACTTTAAAAAATGCATATAGATATACTTAAATTTTGGGAAATTCACCAAGATAGTAACATAAATCACCAAAATAATGTTTACTCAATTTTTAGTCACCAAGGATTAAATCTATATTATATTATTACTATACTATGAAATCTCTATTGAGTATTAGCTAAGTAAGAATGAGTACTATTGATGCCAGGAGACTGTGTTTCTGGACTAGTATTCGTACCTTTTAGTTTTTTACAACCATAAGTTACCAGAAAGCAGAGCATGAGTTCAGTTATTTTTAATGGCAATAAAGTTTTCTGGCTGAAGTATGTTCATCTGGTCATTACCTCTCCCCAAACATTGAAGACCTTTTGCTAAAGCCTAAAATGATAAAAATGGTGCCCTTTCCAACTCCTGAGGCCACCAACAGAACCTACTGAAATTCCACCATATGGATTATAAATTTCAAATTATCTTTTCTTAAAAATGATATTTTATATGGATCTTTCTCAACTACTGTTTCAAGAGTTGAAGAGGAACATAGAGCAAGCTATATAGACTATAACTATATATATATAACATAGAGCACGCTATATAGACTATAAACTATGCTCAATCTTGAAAATAATTAGCATAAATATATAATATACATTTTTCTTTTTATACAATTGCTCTTCAGTAACTTTAGAGAGTTACTGCTAGCAAAGCAAGCTTTTTTTTTTTTTAAGCCTGCTTGTTGGGCTTCTTTTTCTAGCATGTTGAAGTCTACACAAATAAAAGACTCCAGTGTCTACAAAAGTAGGTGGTAAAATGAACAGTATGGTATTGAATAATGAAGTGAAACACCTGAATCCATTCAGGTCATAATTTTGCTTCTATCTCTTGCTGGCTGTGTGGCTTTAAGTTAGTTAGCCCTCTGTAAAATGAGGATAACAACCTTGACATTAAGATTGCTTGGAGAACTAACTGGGATAATGTTAAAATATCTGTCACCTGAAAGTTACATGAGGTACACAAGCTACCATTACAATGTTAAGGGGAACAAAGAATATGCTTTTTAAAAACTGACAGTTAAAAGACTTGGGAAGAAGCTCAAACTGTAGAAAATATTATTTCTTTAAATCTAAATTAAAAGGTGAGAAGCAATGCTTACCCCTCCATTTAGAAGTAATGACATTAATATTTCTTATTATAAAGCAATCTGGCATTGTGAGAGATGACTTCAATTAAATGGGGAGTTGGGGAGTGGGGAATTGGAGGGAGAGCTGGGGAATGGGAGGAAGAGCCCTCAGGTGATAACTGAGAAAGAAACCACAGGAGTGAGTAGAGCTGGTAAATTCTCATATCACTGAGCTCAGTGAGTCACACTTCTGTTCTTGAATGAACTGAGAACTAAAGTACCCACTCAGAGAAGGAACGGAAGTTGCTGAAAAGTCAACAATGGACACATATTGTGAAGCAAGGGAAAAAGTAGAAGCTGGCTGGAGTTACTAGAGGCTGTATTGGTAAGGAAGTCTAAATGCTATAACAATAACAAAACTCTGTCATTTACAAAATACAGGTTTATTTCCACACTGTAGTCCACTGTGGGTGAACACTGAGGTAAAGAGGGGGAAAGCTCTGATCCAAGCAGTCATTTACAGACCCAGAGTCCTTATATCCTGAGACTATGATTCTCTAGTTTACCATTGCATCTTCTGTGAAGGTCTGGCTAGTTCAAGTAAGGAAGAATATAAAGGATCTCATAGGAGTGAAAGAGAAGAGAAAAGGGGTGTGGGCTAGATGAACATTGAACATGTAACATTGTCACTTCCACAAAGGCAGATGCAAAAATGATGAGCTTGCCATCAGGTACTTGGATGTGTATCAGAAGAAGCCATTCACTTAGAATAGCATGCAGAGAAACCAAAATCAGATAAGGAAAAGGCAAACCTTAAAACTGGCTTCTGGCTGTTGCAAATCAAAGGAGTCAACCTATGCCAGGGACAGGGGCCCAGGGACTTCTAGCACTCGAAACTATCAAAAATTAGAAAGAAAGCAATACTAGGTTATTGCAGATCAGCCTGAAACTCAGGGAGAAAAACAGGGAAAACAATGCAGGGTTGGGGTCTTCATGGGGGAAATGAAAAAAGAGAGACAGACATAGCCAGGACGTGCAACAGAGGGGGCTGTGGGCAGACACCACAGTCTCAGGCCCCAGAAAGAATTCTAGATCAGCTGAGGAGGAGCTTTTCAGAGCCATGAATTCTTTACAGGTTTCAGGAAGGTGACTCTGAAAGGCACCGCCAACACACGTAGTCATGCAAACACACACACACGGGGAGGACGTGGTCCCAACACGGGATCTACCTTGGTCTCAGGACTGAGGAACCTAGACCAGGATAAGCCCAATGTGATCAAGTGAATTGATTTTGAAGGCAAAGACTCTGAATGGTATCATCAGTGATATGTCTACACTCTGTTTCTATCGTTTCAAAATTCTCTATAATGAGCATATAGGTGATTTCAATGCCTTTAAAAATGTCACTAATGTATGGAAATGGTTATGTGATCTAAGAAAGGGAACCAAGTGACCTAGAGAAGAGGACAAATAGAATCTTTTTAGGTTCTTTTACATTTCAGTAAGATCTTGAAGCAATTTTAGAATTTGTGAGCTATTCTAAGCACTCACCAGTGTTTGTCATTTTGACCAGCCCTGTTGGTTTCCCTGGTGTGATCAGCAGTAAAAACACTTACCAAAACAGTTTTTTGTTTGTTTGTTTTGTATATTTCTGAAAGAGCAGGGAGTTCATTTTTGTAGCAAGGTTGGATGGAAAAGAAAGTTCAGAAAGTAAAACAAGATAATGGCATGAGAAGAGTGGCCAGTCAGGCAGCAGCCTGGGAGGAGTGGAGAGGGAGCCACAGCCCTATGTATTCCCCCAAATAGCCACACACAAAAGATTTTGGCTCAAAGAATGAACTGAGCAACCCAACCCTGACCCTTCTTTCTTCTCCTAAGATCACCAACACTGTCTGTACCCATGTGTTCTATGTCAGCAAGAAGGACAAGAGAGGGGTGGCATTGAAAATAAAGGACACTGTGGATTGATTAAGGCAGTTTGAGGAATGTAAACTGGTAAATTATCTCCAGAATCATTAGAAAGGATATCCCCTTTAGCCTACTAGTGTCACCACTTATAATTCGACTAAATGAATTAATCAAAAAAATGAGAAAATGTAAATATGAAGGGTTTTTTTTTTTTTTGCTATATTAGGCATATATGTTTCTTTTCTCAGTAACCCATTTTTCTGGGAGCCACTCCTCACATTTGTATACTTTCCATGAGAGCAATCCTTTTGTAGATGTGGACCTACTTCTACCCCCTACTGCCAAGGGTGGAGACCTCGCACTGCCCAGATTCCAGCTCCTATCTATATGAGTTGGTCCAGAAATGAGCACCTGATTTCACAATGGCCCTCTTCATCCCCGCTTGCTGGATGTTTAGAACTAGAACCAAGCAAGAGGTGGTTAAAACTACAATGAGTAAAATTCTAGGATTTGTGGATAGCCAAGATTCCTGTCATTTGGTCTAAGAAGAAAATAAAAGGGAATCTAGCTGAAGCAGGAGAGGAAAATTAAACAGATGCACAGAAAGAGGCAGATCAGGTGAATGGGAAAACAAGCCTTCAAATTTCTGCAGTGGTTCTAATGCTCAGCCCCATCCTTACCCTTTTTTAAGCCTTGGTTACAGAAAGCCTTCTGAATTCTGTGAATTGGCTCAATATCCATCTCACAAAGTCGACCTATTTTAAAAAGAATTCCTGTTGATCACAACAAACAGAACCCAAATTAATAAGCTAGATTTGTTTTGCAAGGGAAATGCATTAAAAACAACTAAAATAGATGTCAGTGGGAGAACTGTTAAGTAAAATATGTTTCTTATAATTAGCTTCTATTACAATCATCATGAAAATAACACAGCAACATAGCTCATAACTATGAGCTCATAGCTAACACTTATATGAGAAAATCAGAACATAAAACTATATGAACATTCTCATTGCAACCATGAAAAAGCCTGTGTATCCCTAAATATTAGAATAGAGGATGGAATAATTAAAATTTGGGATAATGTTGTTAAAATAATATTTTAGCAATCAAGATTAAGTATAATGAAAAATTAAGCAATTATATATAGTCTAATTATTATTAATCAGTTAACCAAAGTTTCAGGGGTACTAGTAGAAAGAACATGTGCAATTCAAGTGGAAAACCAGACCACAGCACAATGGAAAACAATATCCACATCTGTCCCACTATTAGCTAAGGCAAGTTTGTCCAACCCATGACCCACAGTCCACATGTGGCCCAGGACAGCTTTGAATGCAGCCCAACACAAATTCATAATCTTTCTTAAAACATTAAGAGATATTTTTGGGATTCTTTTTAGCTTATCAGCTATCATTAGTGTTAGTGTATTTTATGCGTGGCCCAAGACCATTCTTTTCCTTCCAATGTGGTCCAGGGAAGCCAAAAGATTGGACATCCCTGGGCTAAAGCATCCTAGCATATTCTGACCACTTTCAAACGCTTTCCTGTAGTCTGTCCCCCTAAGAATGTGAGAAGTGCCTGATACTTGTGGATTCCTGGCCGAAGTATTGAGTTTTATTAAAGTCAGAGAGGAAATGGCCTCAGTCTCACTGATTTGCAAGCAGGCAAGGCCAAAAAGCCATGATTCCCACCTCCAGCCCCAGCTCCTATCACAACCTGAATGAGTGAAAGCATGCTGCTTCTGTGTAGGAATTAATTATCAGTGCCCACATCACAGCCAAAGGAGAAAAAAACAAAGGTTTAAAATGTTGTATCCTCTAATAAGAAAAAAAGAACTCTCAATCCAGTCTATCATTGTTGGATTGAGAGTTCTTTTTTTCTTATTAGAGGATACAACATTTTAAACCTTTGTTTTTTCTCCTTTGGCTGTGAATATATACACCATGGAATACTATGCAGCCATAAAAAATGATGAGTTCATGTCCTTTGTAGGGACATGGATGAAGCTGGAAACCATCATTCTCAGCAAACTATTGCAAGGACAAAAAACCAAACACTGCATGTTCTCAATCATAGGTGGGAATTGAACAATGAGAACACTTGAACACAGGAAGGGGAACATACACCCCGGGGCCTGTTGTGGGGTGGGGGAGGGATAGCATTAGGAGATATACCTAATGTAAATGACGAGTAAATGGGTGCAACACACCAACATGGCACACGTATACATATGTAACAAACCTTCACGTTGTGCACATGTACCCTAGAACTTAAAGTATAATAAAAATACATATATATAAAAAAATAAAAATAAATAAATAAATAAAAATATGAAATAAAAAAAGAAAAAAGAACTCTCATAGTATTTTGGTTTGTTTTCTGAAATCCACTGAATTATCATTTCTAATGTCCATGCACACCTTAATATACCACTGTGAAAATAAAGGAAATGCCTTGCAAACATTATCCCACATAATTCTCAAACAGTCCACTGATGCAGGCATCCTTACCCCCATTTTACAGATGATGATGAAGTACCTAGTTGAAGGCCACATAGCTTCTAAGTGGAGAACCAGAATTCATAACCCAAACTTCTCTCACTGCAAAGTTGATCTATTTCTGCTAAAGTCTGACATAGCACATATTTGATTGATGATGATGATGATGATGATGATGATGATGATGATGATGATAGCAAGTTTTCCTGTAAAATTGGGATTAAACTCCATTCTGTGTAATTTTTAAGAAGCAGCTGTTCGGAGGGGCTGATGATGTCTGCTTGCCACAGACAGGCAGTGCTTATTCAAGTCTCAGTGCCCAGAGCTGACTGAGGACAGGGCGTCTCAGAAACATGAAGAGCCTAGTCACTATGAATATAAGCAGAGGCTGCTATATCCTAAGCTGGAAGATTGAAGCTGGAAGATTGAAGGGTTGGGATAATAAAGGACTTTCAAAGCGCCATTTAAACCTGAGCTTGTTTGACCCTGTGATTCTGGGATTCTTTGATAATAATGGGGCAATTTTTTTTTCTATTTTTCAGCAAGTCACTTGATTCTCTTTCTTCTGTTCTACCCAGAGAGGACACCACCCACACTCCCCTCCCCAGGTGCTTAGGTGGGGAGCCAGGTGGAATGCTGAGCAGAGGAGACACCAAAGTCCCTATCCCTATTTTCACCACGATAGTTTGCTTTTCTCTGTTTTTCATATTGGACCTCTGTGTAGGATTATTTTTAGAGAAAAGTTTTCACTGCTTAAAAAACATTTTAAGTAGAAACAGTTTTTGAAAACACTGAACTATATGATCTCTACACTTTTTAAAAGGAAAATTCCCCCACTTCCAATAACATTTGCCTAGGTGATAACAAAATTGAATGCTTTGTTTCAACAAACTGAAGCTATTAAACTACCATGAACTTTGAGCCATCTGCCAGCCAAAGCTGATAACTGGTCAAGAACTCTGAATGCCCCAGTGTGCCAATATGCCTCCTGGACCCAACTGAAGAGTGTTACCTAACCAGTGTGCAATGGAACTTATCTAATCCATCATGTGTAAATTCTGAACTCATTCTGTCCTATCCAGAGTACAAACTTTCCATCGTTTTCTAGCACATAAACAGCCTGAATTTTTATCACTCAGTGAAAAGTTCAGTGGGTTCTGTTTCCTTCCTCGGCAAGCATATAAATTCAGCAAAAACTTTGTTATTGCTGAAGTGGCCATAGCTTTCCTTTGCCAGTCTTCTTTTAATTGGTATCCTGGGAAATTCTTGCACATACTGTGGAAGCAACTTCCAGGTTTTGCACTGCTCTTTCCTGGGCCATGTGTACAGTAGGAGTCCACCCTCAATTGGAAGGCTCTCAAAGGACAATGAACACTCACAGGTGTAGCAATGTAAGGCACATATTACTATCATGGCTGTTCTTGCAGCCTATAGATAGGATTACTTACTGAGAATTTTTTACTTTTGAATTGACTTACTAATACAAAACCAACTAAGGAATAGAAGCTGTGCTTTATTTAAGATATATGGCTAGTTTGAATCAGATTTTTAATCCAATTTTTAAAATGTTCCTCTGAAAATAAATTCTTATTGAAGTTTCCTCTTTAGAAGGTAAGCCGGTTTAGTAGAAAAACTGTAACAAGTTTTGAAGATTAGAAAGACCTTGCTGCTTCTCATCTCATCTCCCCCACCCCACCTTTGCCAAGGTCAGACAGCTCTCTTGCCTTCATAAAAGTCAGACTGGTTCCTTTCTGTGGATTCAAATACTTTTATATGTTCTTTTTTTTTGAGCTTGGACTCCATTAGTGGGAATTCAATAATCTGCCCTCCTTTCCACTCTGGCTATCTTCGGATCCCTTTTGTTAAACTCTTGGGCACCTGCATGAGAAGAACAACCTCCACAGGAAGAAAAAGAAAACTTGTTGGTGGCAAGTAGGTCCCAGATTCTATTAATAGTAGCCAGGGGCAACTTCTGTGGATTAGTTAATGAGGAGACAATATAACGGACCAACAGTGAAATCCAGGAAATGGTTAAAGGAATTGTCCCTATAAAATGCTTTTGACTTGCTGAATGCTTGAAATTTTGTGTATAGTATTTTAGAAGAGAAATAAGTACTAGTTCTATTGCTTAATTGATAGAAACTCCAAACTGCAGACCCACCTCAGAAATAAGAATTAGGGAAGGATAGACCTTCAAAAATGAACCTACGGGTTCTCACTTCCATCTAACTGCAATAAAGCTCGTTCTTAGGTGTGTTGAATGATGAGAACAATCCATCTCCTCTCCAGCCACACAGTCCATTTGGCACAGTGGAAGATAAAGTGCCGGCTAGAGGCAGAACTGTGGTATTCCTCTGACCACCCTGCCATGTACCACTTCCTCCCAGCAGGGACTCGGTGCCCTCCAGTTTCTTAAAATTTCCCCACTAACAAAAAGTTTAAAGTCCTACACTCCATATTCTTAGAGTCTCTGGTGTTTGTAGCTTATATCCTTCACTTTTTATTTACATAACTAAAAGTGCTTTAGCAGCCCAACAAGTGGGTGCTAAAGATCTATGCATGAGTGTGTTGAGCATGGGGAAGATTTTCCATAGACTTGATACCCACAAAAGCCTAAGCTGCCATAGAGAAAAGAAAGTTATAGGTCAGACCTGGAGGGCCCTTAGAGATTATACAATCCAACTGCCTAGTGTGTGCAACACTCCAGAATAAACTTGAGCTATGAAAACCATGATAATATCCAAACTCTTTTGTGCATTGTACATTGAAGCCATAGAGTGAGAATCTGATGAACTGTCTCTTTCTCACAACCTGTTCTAGTGAGATGTGGAGTTCCACTGGGTCCTAGAGGCACTATTTAGATCATTTTCAAATAAATTATTATAGAATATAATGTTAAATATCAAAATTATCCTACATAAGGCATTGCTCCTATAAAATGAAAAAAAAAAAAAATAATAACTTTTTGAAGAGTGTTTACTTTAGATGGGGTTACTTTGCTGGAGAATACTTTTAACTGCTTGGAAACCTCTTGCATAATATGTTTATCAAGCTGGTTTAAAATCAGCTCAGAAAAAAATTTTTTATTATACTTTAAGTTTTAGGGTACATGTGCACAATGTGCAGGTTACATATGTATACATGTGCCATGTTAGTGTGCTACACGCATTCAGTCTTCATGTAACATTAGGTATATCGCCTAATGCTACCCCTCCCCACTCCCCACACCCCACAACAGGCCCCGGTGTGTGATGTTCCCCTTCCTGTGTCCATGTGTTCTCCTTGTTCAAGTCCCACCTATGAGTGAGAACATGCGGTGTTTGGTTTTTTGTCCTTGCGATAGTTTCCTGAGAATGATGGTTTCCAGCTTCATCCATGTCCCTACGAAGGACATGAACTCATCATTTTTTATGGCTGCATAGTATTCCATGGTGTATATGTGCCACATTCTCTTAATCCAGTCTATCATTGTTGGACATTTGGGTTGGTTCCAAGTCTTTGCTATCATTGGAAAAGGGCAGTATTAGGGTGGGAGTGACCCAATTTTCCAGGTGCCATCTGTCACCCCTTTCCTTGGCTAGGAAAGGGACTTCTCTGACCCCTTGCACTTCCTGGGTGAGGCGATGCCTCGCCCTGCTTTGGCTCATGCTTGGTGTGCTGCACCCACTGTCCTGCACCCACTGTCTGACAGATGAACCTGGTACCTCAGGTGGAAATGCAGAAATCGTTTGTCTTCTGCATTGCTCACACTGGGAGCTGTAGACTGGACCAGAAAATGTTGCATCCAGGTGTTGATTCTTTCCTCCTTTAAGAAAAGTCTTAGGTCTTTTTGATTTATGGAAGATTTCATGCAAGACCCACTGAAGATTTACTTGAGTAGTAGGAAGAAGTTAATAGAAGACATGCAGACCATTAAGAAGCTCCAAATAAGGTAGAAACTTACTCTACTGATGGTCTGACATTTGAAAGCCACGGCAGCAGTGGCTACACTAGCTTCATTCTGGAAGATATGGGCAGGGCTCAGAAATCGGAGGGAAAACTAACTATTCTTTGGTGTTTTTTGTTTCTTAACAGAGACCATAACATTTCTGTCTGCAACCCAGATATTGGAGTGGCTTGTTCACTCATCCATCCAGAAAGGTTAAGTAACTTGTCTGAGCTTACACAATAGGTGGCAGATTCAGGAGTATAACTTAGTCTGGCTCCAGAGTCTATGCTCAATTGCTCTGCTTACTGCAAATGTGGTTATAAAGTAAAAGCCCCTGACCCTGGGCAGAGTAGATTCAGAACATCCAGCCAAACTTTAATTTCCTACTCCCAGACAGTAGATGAATCTCTGTGACTGGATCAAGATGCCTTGCTCTGTTCTTTTTTTGGGAAGAGATTCCTCCTTGGAATCCATCAGTCCCTCAATCAAACAATTTTGTGAAATTGGCTGTGCCTTCCATTATTCATGAATACCGAGACATGACAGAACTCCAGCCTAAACTGAATATGAAAAATGCAGAGGAGACCTTGAAAACATAAGACCAAAGGGGAGAATCCTGTGTTTGAAGCAGTAACATGAGGGAGTTTGGGGCAGCTTAATGCAAATTGCTGAGTTATATATTGATGATTCCCTGATGACTCCAGACGTCCCCCCAAAACAAAGTAGATAAGATGCCACACTTAGCTGTGTGATCTTGAATGTGTAATCCTTTTTATGCTTTCACTGCCTCATCTATGAATTGGACTCATGGGGTGGTTGTGAGGATTAAAAATTCCTATACCCCTTAAACATTTCAGATCACTTTGTTTTCTGTCACAATAAGTTCCACCCTTTCTACTAGGGAGGAGCCTACGAGAGATGTTATAGGTCTGAGAAAATATCACTGGCTGGGTGTGGTGGCTCATGCCTGTAATCTTAGCACTTTGGGAGGCCAAGGCGGGCAGATTACAAGGTCAAGAGATCGAGACCATCCTGGCCAACATGGTGAAACCCCGTCTCTACTGAAAATACAAAAATTAGCTGGGCGTGGTGGTGCATGCCTGTAGTCCCAGCTACTTGGGAGGCTGAGGCAGGAGAATCACTTGGACCTGGGAGGCAGAGGTTGCAGTGAGTAGAGATCATGCCACTGCACTCCAGCCTGGTGACAAAGCAAGACTCCGTCTCAGAAAAAAAAAAAAAAAGGAAATATCACCATAATCATTTAAGGACTAAACCTAGCCTTTCTGATATCCTGTCTGTTTACCCCTAAATTTATGTCTCCAAGTGAAGAATGTCTTCTAGGTCATTAGCAACATTCATCCATCCATCCACCCATCCATCCATCTATCCATTTATTCATATATATATATATATATATGCATTTGTTCACCTGTTTGACAAACATCCAAGAATCTACCATACTCTGGGTAGATTTAGTAGCAGATGTAATTACTGTCTTCTTTTCTCTGGTAGAGAAGCCTCTGGATAAACTTAGCTGGGCCAATTTCTACTGTGGCCATTAAATACCAATTTGATGTTGAGAAATGTTAAAATGAAAATATTACCTTTCTCCCAGGATTACTGTAAAAATGAAACAACATAAAATACCCCCAACACATGGCCTGGCTCATTAGAGGCACAAAATTCTACTTAGTAATATTCTCCCTTCAGTGGTTCAGGGCATTCTTCATGGCCACCAATATGTTTTCCAAAAGTTTCACTTTTATTCTGCCTCTGATTTATTAAGAAACTGTCTCTGTTTTCTCTATCTTCTTCAGTAATTTTACTTCTAAAATAGGTTTAGTTTCCTGGCTGAGTAATTTCTTTACAGTTTTTCTACTGGTATCAGGGCCACTGCCGGCCTATACCATGTCTTTAAAAGAATGCAAAGATATTACTGCCACATTCATACTGACACAGTTCCACATCAAGCCTCTCATAATTTAGCCACAAGCTTGATCTCTCAGCTAGGAGCTCTTGATCAGTGTGCAACCTGCCTTGTACGGTCTGAAGTTTCTTGCAAATATTCCTGTTTATTTAGCCATTCCATCAAAATTTATCAAACTGGCCTAGCACAATCTAGTTGCTGGGATGTAGAAATGAACAGTATAGAGTCCTAGCCTTCAAAGACATTTTAATGGTATGTGTTATGTGATATTTGTTTACTTATCCAATACTCATGTAATCATTACACATGTTGATACCAGAATGCAGAGGAGGGAGGGTCTATCAGCTGAAGGAGAGGGAGGTTTTTTAAGAAAGGCTTCCCGAGGGCAGTGATCTTTAGGCTGAGGCAGGAGTAAAGTGTTGGAGCTCCTCAAGCAGGGAATTGGGAGAATGTCTTGGAGATCCTCAATCAGACATGAGCCCAGTTGGTTTTGTGTAGCCAGAGCCTGGTGTGCCTAAAGAAGACTAAAGAAAGGCAGTGCAAATAAGTATGCAGGGACCACTTGTGGAGCCCTGGTGCCTCCTCTGTCATGTATTGTATGAAGAGGCTGGGAATGGATTTTGGCAAGATGTGTAACACATTCATATTTGGATTTAGTGAAGATCACTCCACAGCTAGAAAATTACAAGAAGGTGGGGCACAACTTGAGACAGAGAGGGCAATGATGGTCCTTTAACAATGGTCTTGATGATGATTGGCAAGAGTCTGAAACAAGACAGGGATCTTCGGGATGCAGAGGAAAAAAGAAATGTGTGTATATGATATTTAAAAGGTAGAAGCAACCGGATTTGGCTACTCACTGGATATGGGAACCAAGGTTCCAGTAATCATCTAGAATGACTTCCAGGTTTCTAGTTGGGATGACTAAATGAGTGATGGAAAATATGTGGGTTCTTGCTTTTAAATTTTGTTATGTTTAACATAAAGGAACATAAGCTCACTTGGAATGCCTGGGCCTGTGTGGGGGTATCCAAGGAGAGGTCTATACAAAGGTCTATGCTAAAGTCAAGGAAGGCATCAGGGGCAGGTGGTCTCTGCATGGGTGGTTAGGTTAGAGATAATGGGAAAGAGGTCTAAAACAGAACTGTATTAGTCTGTGTTGCTGTAAAGGAAAACCTGAGGCTGGGAAATTTATAAAGAAAAGAGGTTTATTTTGGCTCATGGTTCTGAAGGCTGTACAAGAAGCATGGCACTGGCATCTGCTCCTGGTGAGGCCTCAGGAAGCTTCCAATTATGGCAGAAGGTGGAGGGGGAGCAGGCATATCACATGACAAGAGAGGAAGCAAGAGAAAGATGTCAGGCTTTTTTAAACAACAAGCTTCTGTGTGAACTAACAGAGTGGGAACTCACTAGTCACCACAGGGAAGGCACCAAGCCATTCATGAAGGATCTGCCCCCATGATCCGACACTTCCCACTACATTCTACCTTAAACATTGAGTATCACATTTCAACATAAGATTTGGATGGGACAAACATCCCAATTATATCAAGAACCCTAAGAAAGACCACATTTAAGGGTGGACCCTAGGAAGAAGATATTGAAAGCAGAACTCAATGAATATTCTGAAAGGTAGGAAGAGATGACAAGCTATGAAAAATGTCTTGTTCATCTAGCTACTATATATTTTGGAGGGAATATATAGCATCATACAAATATTTAGTGGCAATCAGAAAACTGAAACATTGGCCCTAAATTTAAATAATCTAATCCATTTCATTTCCTTCCTATAGAAAAACTGACCTCTCAAAAGATATTCATAACTAGGTTACATGTTAAGAAAGGAACTTTTCACTTGTTTGCTTTAGCATTGTTGATTATAAAGGGTTAATTGCCCACAACATGTTATCTAACAATGTGTAATGGTCTATGATAAATTCTGCCCATAGATGCTACTGTGAATTAATATTAATGACAAGAAAACTAACCATAGAATTATATACCTGAAAGAGACCATTAAGATCATTCCAGCTGGGTGCAGTGGCTCATGCCTATAATCCCAGCACATTGGGAGTCTGAGGTGGAAGGATCACTTGAGGCTGGAAGTTCAAGACTAGCCTGGCCAACACAGTGAAACCCCATCTCTACTAAAAACACAAACACACACACAAAAATTAGCCAAGTGTGGTGGTGCATGCCTATAGTCTCAGATACTCAGGAGGCTGAGGCACAAGAATTACTTGAACCTGGGAGGCAGAAGTTGCAGTGAGCCATACGCACATCACTGTACTCTAGCCTGAGCAACAAAAAGAAAAAAAAAAGATAATTCCAGACTGATGTCTTCAATGAGGTCCAGAGATCATATGAACTGTCAAAGTGGCCTTGAAAAGCCATAGTACCAGGAGAGGAAGGCACTTCTGAATCTGAGCCATTATTTATTCCAACACCTAAACAATAGGTTGTATATTAAAACGTCATCTATGTGTTATGTCTAGAACATTGCTTTTCAAAGCAGGGACTATAGACTACCATTATGAAGGCTTGCTCATATTGCAGAATCTCAGGTCCCTCTCCAGACCTACTTAATTAAAATGTGCATTTAACAAGATCCCCTGGTCATTTATTTATATATGACCTTGAAGCTTGAGGACATTGCTAAAAATTCAGATTGCATTTTTTTCATAAAAATAGTGACTTATATTCAAAGATCAGTTAAAAATGGCCAGTTAAATTATATAGAGATGCTAAGTACAGAAGATTGTTTTTCTTGAAATATGTGTTCCAGATACAGAGAGTGCAGAGGGATGTGAGCTTCCCAGACAAGTTCCAACACCAAAATCATTGCCCTCAACCCACCTTCCTGATCCCACAACAACTTCATTCTCTGTTGTCTTTGATAAGAGATGGATAAGAGAGAAATTTCTGGTAGGAAAGTTGCTAATGAAAAAGAAGGCTTCAGAAAAAAAGGAAATATTGGAGCCTATAGAACTTTTTAGGGACAGGTGCTCCCTGACAATGGGCTAAATACACAGAACAAGGCTCTCTCATAATGACTGTTTCCACAGTGTGACAAAAGGTAGCAGCAGTATCAGGCGAAAGGGGAGATGTCTGCAGAATCTGTGCAGAAGCCAGGGTGAGGAATCTTAAGAAAGTAAAAGATAGCCAGAGCTTTCAGCTCCTCAGAGATAAGCGATAGTTATGGCTTCTGTAGCTAGAGAGGAGCTCCTCAAGGGTTGATAAAGTCCTGGCATGGACTGTAGACAGTGGAGTCTTTCATATTTCTAATTCTTCTCTCCCAGCTACCTCCACTGTAACATCCAATCATTTTACATATTATTATTTTATTTTCAATCTAAACTTATGTAGCAATGTGAGTGATCAAAATTTCTCTAAAAATTAAGATTTTTCTTAAAATGACAACATGCTTATCACAGAACTTGCTCACAGTCATATGCAGAAGCTGTCATCTATATGTTATGTCTAGAACTTTGCTTTTCAAAGCAGGGACCATAGACTACCATTATGAAAGCTTGTTCAGTTTAGAAGCATGTATAGTGGAGCCATTCCAAAAGTAAGACACCTTTAAAGCAGTTTTCTAGCTTTAGTATGCATAAAAATCACTAGGGATATTCTACTACCAATAAAACTTCCCTGGCTTCTACCATCAAAGATTTTGATTTTGTAACCTAGGAAAGTCCTAGAATTGGAATTTTTAGGGAATATCTACCCCACCTCACCCCACCAAAGTGGTTCTGACGTACTACACTTTAAGAAACTCCCATGTAAGAGATTTTGGACAGAGTGTATCTCTTTTTTCTCCAGAGAAAAGACACCTTGATTTAGCGTTCTTGTAGAGGTGAGGTAGTTCCACAGTGATAAACACCTGGGTGGTGAGTTGCTGATGGGACATGAAGTGCCCATCACTTCATGTGAATGAAGTCACTCATTCATCACCAATGAGAATCAGTCATGGATGATGAGACACCTAACCAGGCATGGAGGAAGGGGTTGAGTCTAAAAAAAGGACATTCCAAAAGTAGGCATAAAAAGGTGTAGGTGTCCAAGGTCAACTTCACCTATACCCCATGGCTACCCCTGGCCAGGCTTGGAGGCAAGAATTGCTCTTTCTTGAAAATATGATTGCAGGAGGCAGCTGAAGGTTATAGTCTCTGTGAGTCACAAAGAAGGGTTTGTGTGTAGCAGATGTTCTAGATTTTAATTCCTGCAATTAAACTGAAAAGAAGCAAATTAACCTTTATCTATCCATGCACAAATCATTTCTGATACACATTTGATATAGCATCTGGAATCTGTGGAATATTTAATGATGTGATGACTCCTGCTTGGTGCTTTATAATAATACTCAGTATGCCAGTATCTGTCTCCTATATTAGATAAGTCAGACAATCCCATTTACATCTGAGCAAAACTTATGTCATTTGTACGTATTTAAAATTTATGATAAGCTAAATATCTATTTAAAAATACAGTCTCTGGCAATAAAGCTAACAATATATATATACTTCAAGTCAATAAATATTTGCTATGTGCAAAGCACTGTATTCTAGTCCCTTTCTTCTTCTGGGACCTAATAACATAGCAATGTAATTACAATAATTACATGGCAAAATATGGCAAGGGCTATGGGAGAGACACAGAATGCCACAAGAGGCAATGGAGAAAGAGCTCAGGAGAACTTCCTGAAGAAAGTTTCCTGAAGGGAGATTCCTCAAGGGTGAGGTGGGGCTGGGGCTGGCATTTCAGACAGGGGACAAATACATACAGATCGTGAAATACAGGGCAATTTCAGAGGGCAGGGAGTGATATGCAACTTTTAAGGAAAGAATGAGAAAATGAAGCTGTAAATATGGATACAGTATCAATGTTAAAGAATCTAAAATGCTAGGCTGGCCAGTAATTTCATACTTCCAGAAGCTTTCTGAATGGAGGTGAAAAGGGCAAAAGTGTAAGCTCTGCATTGAGAACAATTCTCAGGCAATAGTATGTAGAATGAAGAGTATGTATGTGGAGACCGGGAGCAGGGAGACTAATTAGGAGATTATTTGCTCCAGTCCAAAGAGAGGTGATAAGGTTTTAATTAAGAAGGGAAGAGGTAATGGGAGTGATTGCATGAGACATTGGAGAAGTAACATCTGGGTATTAAGCCTTCAGTTCCTAAGTTGCATTGACATTTGTGATTAAATGGATTAATGTGGGGTTTACAACACACACACACACACACACACACACACACACAAGTTCAAAGTAAAGGAGGAAGTAGAATGAAGGAAAGAAGGAAGGCGAGATAAAGAAAATTTAATGCAGTAGATACCGTTGGTGCCCTTAGCACTCACTTCCCCCTTTACTCTGCATGGATAGCTTCTTATTGCTGGTACCTGCCCTTATATGCCTGAGAGCTTCTTCTAGCTGGCACAAGTACCAGGGAGTTAATACTCTGTGGGTGGTCCCCCAAAAATGACAGGTAGAACATGGTAAAGAAATACCCCAGAAAATGTGGTACAATATATACCACGGAATACCATGCAGCCATTAAAAAGAATGAAATCATGCCTTTTGCAGCAAAAGATAGATCAAGCTGGAAGCCATTTTTCTGACTGAAATAACTCAGAAAATCAAATACCACATATTGTCACTTATAAATGGGAGCTAAACAATGGGTACACATGAAAATACAGAGGAAAATAAGAGTCACTGGGACTTCAAAAGAGGGGAAGTCAGAAGGAGGGGTGATAAGAGGGGAGGTTAGAAGGAGGGGTGATTGAAAAATTACCTATTGGGCACAATGTTCACTACTCCAGTGATGAGCACACTAGAAGCCCAAATCTCACCATAACACAACATATACATGTAAAAAACCTGCACATGTAACCTCTGAATCTATACAGATAATACATTAATAAAAATTTAAAAGTAAAAAGTAAACAGTGCAGGGAAAACTGGATATTCATATGCAGAAGAATGAAACTAGATCTCTATCTTTCACTGTATACAAAAATTGAATCAAAACAGATAAAAGACTTAAATGTAAGACCTGAAACTATAAAACTACTAAAAGTAAACACTGAGGAAACACACAAGACACTGGTCTATGCAAAGATTTTTTTTTTTTTTTTTGGTAAGACCTCAGAAACACAGGAAACCAAAGCGAAAATAGATAAATGGGATTATATCAAGTTAAAAAGCTTCTGCACAGAAAAGGAAACAATCAGTAAAGTGAAGAGACAACCTTCAGAATGGGAGAAAGTATCTGCAAACTATTCATCTGACAAAGAATTAATAACCAGGATATATAAGGATCCCAAACAACTCAGTAGAAAAAAAGACAAATAATCCAATTTAAAAATGGGCAAAAGCCTTGAATAGACGTTTCTCAAAATAATACATATAAATGGCAAAAAGTTATACAAAAAGAGTTCAGCTGGGAGTGATAGTCCCAACACTTTGGGAAGCTGAGATGGGAGGATTGCTTGAGCTCAGGAGTTTGAGGCCAGCTGGGACAACACAGTAAGACCTCATCTCTACTAAAAATAAAAACAATTTAAATAATCAGCCAGGCATGGTGGCAAACATCTGCAGTCCAAGCTACTCAGGAGACTAAGGTGGGAGGATCGCTTGAGCCTGGGAGATAGAGGGTACAGTGATCCATGATCACTACACTGCACCCTGGGGAACAGAGTGAGACCATGTCTCCAAAAAAAAAAAAAAAAAAAAAAGCTCAACATCATTAATCATCAAGGAATGCAAATCAAAACCACAATAAGACATCATCTCACCCCGGTAGAATGGCTGTTATCAAGAAGACAACAAATAACAAATTACGGTGAGAATGCAGAGAAAGGAGAATGCTCATATGCTCATACACTGCTGGTGAGAATGTAAAATATTACAACCATTATGGAAAACAGTATAGTGATTCTTCAAAAAACTAAAAACAGCCAAGTGCAGTGGCTTGCACCTGTAATCACAGCTGTTTGAAGGGCTGAGGTGGGAGGATCACTTGAGCCCAGGAGTTTGAGAATGAAGGAAAACAAACCCCGCTTATTAAATTATTAGATTTGTCTCAGAATCTGCTTCTAAAAAAGCTAAACTTTTTGAGAAAGAATCATTTCAAGTGGTAACTTAAGGAAAATGCTAACCAATGCTTGAGGAGAGAGATTAAAAAGAGAAAGAATAAAGTCATTGGAGAAAAGTCAATATTAATGCTGAAAATGAAGGTGAGCTATCAGAGACTGAATTAGTACGGGTGGCACAGAAGAAAGGGACAGACCATCTAGGCTTTGTACAAGAAGACTCGAGCAAGAAAAAAGAAAAGAATGCTACAAAGATCACACCAGCTTCACAAGAAGGAAAGAATGCTATGTGAAAACAGTTGAATCATACACTGGTCTGGTGGGACTAGATATTTTCTTACTAAATCGATTCTCTTCACTTTGCCTTACTCTCAGGACACAGTTTAGTTAGATTGTTGCTAGATTGATTTTGGTTAAATTAATGTTTTCAAATTGGTGAGTTATGTTTCCTAAGAAACAGATGTGAGCCACCTAATGCTTCCTCAACCTAAAAAGTCCCTCTCTACTTCCTTTACCTAGAAAACTCTGCTTTTCTTTCAGGAAACAGTGGAGGTTTCATTGAACCCAAGGAGCCATCCATCTTGGGTTTCCAGGCTCTCCTTATATAATTGTCTCTCCTCATGCTTTCATGTATTGTCTACCTTTTCCTCTGGATGGCGAGTTATTTTAGGGCACAATCAATTCATTTGTCTCTATACCCAATGCCTGGAACATAGCAGATGCCTAATAAATGTTAACACTTAACAATTTGTCAAGTACTAAGCAATGGTCTTCCAAAAATGGCCTTGCTCAAACCCCACACCACCATAAAATGGATGCTTTTATAATCAGTGTTTTTTCTGATGAAGAAATGGAAATGGAAAGAACTTAAAAACTTGCCCTGAGTTATTCAGCCAATAATTGGTCGAGCCTGAAATTAAACCCAGGCAAAGGTCTCTGACTCCAGAGTCTAATTTCTTAACCACTGACCTTTCTTTCCTCCTCTCATCTCTTCTAGACTGAAAGATGTAATGCAATTTGTTATCTGATCTTCCGTTAGAAAAAAAGAGCCAATGGCCTTATAGCAAACTTTCCAGACGAGACCACAAACACTCAAGTTTTTTTTTTTTTTCTTATTACACTTTAAATTCTGGGATACATGTGCAGAACATGGAGCTTTGTTACATAGGTATACGTGTGCTATGGTGGTTTGCTGCACCCATCAACCCGTCATCTACATTAGGTATTTCTCCTAATGCTATGCCTCCACTAGCCTCCCACCCCCCACAGGCCCCAGTGTGTGATGTTCCCCTCCCTGTGTCCGTGTGTTCTCATTGTTCAACTCCCACTTATGAGTGAGAACATGCAGTCAATGTGTGGTTTTCTGTTCCTGTGTTACTTTGTTGAGAATGATGGTTTCCAGCTTCATCCATGTCCCTGAAAAAGACATGAGCACAGCCTTTTTATGGCTACATAGTATTCCATGGTGTATATGTGCCACATTTTTTTATCCACTCTATCTTTGATAGGCATTTGGGTTGGTTCCAAGTCATTGCTATTGTGAACAGTGCTGCAATAAACATGTGTGTTCATGTGTCTTTATAGGAGAATGATTTATAATCCTTTGGTTTATTTATACTCAGTATAAACTTTGGTTGTATACCCAGTATATGGGTATATGCCCAGTAATGGGATTGCTGGTTCAAATGTTACTTCTGGTTCTAGATCCTTGAGGAATTGCCACACTGTCCTCCACAATGATTGAACTAATTTACACTCCCACGAACAGTGTAAAATCGTTCCTATTTCTCCACATCCTCTCCAGCATCTGTTGTTTCCTGACTTTTTAATGATTGCCATTCTAACTGGTGTGAGATGGTATTTCACCATGGTTTTTATTTGCATTTCTCTAATGACCAGTCATGATTAGCTTTTTTTCATATACTTGTTGGCCTCATAAATGTCTTCTTTTGAGAAGTGTCTCTTCATATCCTTTGCCCACCTTTTGATGGGTTTTTTTTTCTTGTAAATTTTTTTAAGTTCTTCATAGATTCTGGATACTAACCCTTTGTCAGAGGGGTAGATTGTAAACATTTTCTCCCATTCTGTAGGCTGCCTGTTCACTCTGATGATAGTTTCTTTTGCTGTGCAGAAGCTCTTTAGTTTAATTAGATCCCATTTGTCAATTTTGGCTTTTGTTGCCATTGCTTTGGGTGTTTTAGTCATAACGTCCTTGCCCATGCCTATGTCCTGAATGGTATTGTTTAGGTTTTCTTCTAGGGTTTTTATGGCGTTAGGTCCTATGTTTAAGTCTTTAATCCACCTTGAGTTAATTTTTGTATAAGGTATAACAAAGGGGTCCAGTTTCAGTATTCTGCATATGGCTAGCCAGTTTTCCCAACACCATTTATTAAATAGGGAATCCTTTCCCAATTGCTTGTTTTTGTCAGGTTTGTCAAAGATCAGATGATTGTAGGTGTGTGGTGTCATTTCTGAGGCCTCCATTCTCTTCCATTGATCTATATATCTGTTTTGGTACCAGTACCATGCTGTTTTGGTTACTGTAGCCTTACAGTACAGTTTGAAGTCAGGTAGTGTGATGCCTCCAGCTTTGTTCTTTTTGCTTAGGATTCTCTTGGCTATATGGACTCTTTTTTGTTTCCATATGGAACTTTAAAGTAGTTTTTTTTTTTAATTCTGTGAAGAAAGTAACTTGATGGGGATAGCGTTGAATCTATAAATTACTTTGGGCAGTATGGCCATTTTCATGATGTCAATTCTTCCTATCCATGAGCAGGGAATATTTTTTCATTTGTGTCTTCTCTTATTTCCTTGAGCAGTGGTTTGTAGTTCTCCTTGAAGAGGTCCTTCACATCCCTTGTAAGTTGTATTTCTAGGTATTTTATTCTCCTTGTAGCAATGGTGAATGGCTGTTCACTCATGATTTGGCCCTCTATTATTGGTGTATAAGAATGCTTATGATTTTTGCACATTGGTTTTGTATCCAGAGATTTTTCTGAAGTTGCTTATAAGCTTAAGGAGATTTTGGGCTGAGATGATGGGGTTTTCTAAATATACAATCATGTCATCTGCAAACAGAGACAATTTGACTTCCTCTCTTCCTATCTGAATACACTTTATTTCTTTCTATTGCCTGATTGCCCTGTCCAGAAATTCCAATACTATATAGAATAGGTGTGGTGAGAGAGGGCATCCTTGTCTTGTGCCGGTTTTCAAAGGGAATGCTTCCACCTTTTGCCCATTTAGTATGATATTGGCTGTGGGTTTGTCATAAATAGCTTTTATTATTTTGAGATACGTTCCATCAATACCAATTTATTGAGAGTTTTTAGCATGAAGGTTGCTGAATTTTATTGAAGTCCTTTTCTGCATCTATTGAGATAATCATGTGGTTTTGTCATTGGTTCTGTTTATGTGATGGATTACGTTTATTGATTTGCGTTTGTTGAACCAGCCTTGCATCCCAGGGATGAAGCTGACTTGATCGTGGTGGATAAGCTTTTTGATGTGCTGCTGGATTCAGTTTGAGAGTGTTTTATTGAGGATATTGGCATCAATGTTCATCAGGGATATTAGCCTGAAATTTTCTTTTTTTCTTGTGTCTCTGCCAGCTTTTAGTATCAGGATGATGTTGGCCTCATAAAATGTGTTAGAGAGGAGCCCCACTTTTTCTATTGTTTGAAATAGTTTCAGAAGGAGTGGTACCAGCCCCTCTTTGTACCTCTGTATAATTCAGCTGTGAATCTGTCTGATCCTGGGATTTTTAGGTTAATAGGCTATTAGTTACTGCCTCAATTTTAGAACTTGTTATTGGTCTATTCAGGGATTCGACTTCTGCCTGGTTTAGTCTTGGGAGGGTGTAGGTGTCCAGGAATTTATCCTTATCTTTTAGATTTTCTAGTTTATTTGTGTAGAGTTGTTTATAGTATTTTCTGATGGTAGTTTGTATTTCCATGGGATCAGCAGTGATATATTCTTTATTATTTTTTAGTGTGTCTATTTGATTCTTCTCTCTTTCTTCTTTATTAGTCTGACTAGCGATCTATCTATTTTGTTAATCTTTTCAAAAAAACAGCTCCTGGACTCTGATTTTTTGAAGGGGTTTTTGTGTCTCTATCTCCTTCAGTTTTGCTCTGATCTTAGTTATTTCTTGTCTTCTGCTAGCTTTTGAATTTGTTTGCTCTTGCTTCTCTGGTTCTTTTAATTGAGATGTTAGGGTGTTGATTTTAGGTCTTTCCTGCTTTATCCCGTGGGAATTTAGTGCTAGTAATTTTCCTATGAACACTGCTGTATCTGTGTCCCAGAGATTCTGGTATGTTGTGTCTTTTTTCTCAATGGTTTCAAAGAACTTACTTATTTCTACCTCAATGTTGTTACTTACCCAGTAGTAATTCAGGAGCAGGTTGCTCAGTTTCCATGTAGTTGTGTGGTTTTGAGTGAGTTTCTTAATCCTTAGTTCTAATTTGGTTGCACTGTGGTCTGAGAGACTCTTATGATTCCTGTTTTTTTACATTTGCTGAGGAGTGTTTTACTTTCAATTATGTGGTCAGTCTTAAAATAAGTGCAATGAGGTGCTGAGAAGAATGTATAATCTGTTGATTTGAGGTGGAGAGTTCTGTAGACGTCTATTAGGTCTGCTTGGTCCAGAACTGAGTTCAAGTCAAGTGGACCTTGTTAATTTTGTCTCATTGATCTGTCTAATATTGACAGCGGGGTCATAACGTTTCCCACTGTTATTGTGTGGGAGTCTAAGTCTCTTTGTAGGTCTCTAAAAACTTGCTTTATGAATCTGGGTGCTCCTGTATTGGTTGTTTATATATTTAGGATAGTTAGCTCTTCTTGTTGTATTGATCCCTTTACCATTATGTAATGCCCTTCTTTGTCTCTTTTGATTTTTATTGGTTTAAAGTCTGTTTTATCAGATACTAGGATTGCAAGCCCTGCTTTTTTTGGTTTCCATTTGCTTGATAAATATTCCCTCCATCCCTTTATTTTGAACCTATGTGTGTCTTTGCATGTTAGATGGGTCTCCTGAATATGCCAATGGGTCTTGACTCTATCCAATTTGCCAGTTTTTGTCTTTTAATTGGGGCATTTAGCCCATTTACATTTAAGGTTAATATTGTTGTGTGAATTTCATCCTGTCATTATGATGCTAGCTGGTTATTTTGCTTGTTATTTTGTTATGATGCAATTTCATCATAGTATTGATGGTCTTACAACTTGGTATGGTTTTGCAGTGGCTGGTACTGGTTTTTCCTTTCCATATTTAGTGTTTTGTTCAGGAGCTCTTGTAAGGCAGGCCTGATGGTGACAAAATCTCTCAGCATTTGCTTGTCTGTAAAGGATTTTATTTCTCCTTCGTTTATGAAGCTTAATTTGGCTGGATATGAAATTCTGGGTTGAAAAGTCTTTTCTTTAAGAATATTGAATATTGGCCCCACTCTCTTCTGGCTTGTAGGGTTTCTGGCTTTGTGGGTAACCCGATCTTTTTCTCTGGCTGACCTTAACATATTTTCCTTCATTTCAACCTTGGTTGAATACTGGCCCCCTCTCCCTTCTGGCTTATAGGGTTTCTGGAGAGAAATCCACAGTTAATGTAATTGGCTTCCCTTTATGGGTAACCTGATCTTTCTTCTCTCTGGCTGCCCTTAACATTTTTTTTTTTTTTCATTTCAACCTTGGTTAGTCTGACAATTATGAGTCTTGGGGTTGCTCTTCTTGAGGAGTATCTTTGTGGTGTTCTTTGTATTTCCTGAATTTGGCCTGTCTTGCTAGGTTGGGGAGGTTCTCCTGGATAATATCCTGAAGAGTGTTTTCCAACTTGGTTCCATTCTCCCTGTCACTTTCAGGTACACCAGTGAAATGTAGGCTTGGTCTTTTCACATCCTCCCATATTTCCTGGCATTTTTGTTTGTTCCTTTTCCTTTTTTTTCTCTAATTTTGTCTTCACGCTTCATTTCATTAAGTTGATTTTCAGTCTCTGAAATCCTTTCTTCCTCTTGATCAATTCAGCTATTGGTACTTGTGTATGTCTCACAAAGTTCTCGTGCTGTGTTTTTCAGCTCCATCAGGTCATTTATGTTTTTCTCTAAACTGGTTATTCTAGTTAGCAATTCCTCCTACCTATTTTCAAAGCTCTTAGCTTCCTTGCATTGGGTTAGAACATGCTCCTTTAGCTCAGAGGAGTTTGTTTTACCCACCTTCTGAAGCCTACTTCTTCAAACTCATTTTCCATCGAGATTTCTCCCCTTGCTGGTGAGGAATTGTGATCCTTTGGATAAGAAGAAGTGTCTGGTTTTTGGATTTTTCAGTCTTTTGGGGCTGGTTTTTTCTCATCTTCATGGGCTTATCTACCTGTGGTCTTCAATGTTGGTGACCTTCAAATAGGGCTTCTGTGTGAACTTCTTTTTTGTTGATGTTGATGCTATTCCTTTCTGTTTGTTAGTTTTCCTTCTAACAGTCAGGCCCCTCTGCTGCAAGTCTGATGGTGTTTGCTGGAGGTCCACTCCAGACCCTGTTTGTCTGGGTATCACCAGTGGAAGCTGCAGAACAGCAAAGATTGCTGCCTGTTCCTTCCTCTAGAAGTATTGTCCCAGAGGGGCAACCACAAGATGCCAGCCAGAGCTCTCCTGTAATAGGTGTTTGTTGGCCCCTGCTGGGAGCTGTCTTTCAGTCACAGGGCATGGAGGTCAGGGGCCCACTTGAGGAGGCAGTCTGTCCCTCAGCAGAGCTCGAGCACTATCCTGGGAGATCCACTGCTCTCTTCAGAGCCAGCGGGCTGGAATGTTTAAGTCTGCTGAAGCTGCACCAACAGTCACCCCTTCCCCCATGTGCTCTGTCCTAGGGAGATGGGAGTTTTATCTATCAGCCCATTTCTGGGGCTGCTCCCTTTCTTTCAGAGATGCCCTGCCCAGAGAGGAGGAAGCTAGAGAGGCAGTCTGGCTACAGCGGCTTTGCCAAGCTGCAGTGGGCTTTGCCCACTTTGAACTTTTCAGTGGCTTTGTTTACACTTTGAGGGGAAAACTGCCTACTCAAGCCTCAGTAATGGCAGATACCCCTCCTCCCTTCAAGCTTGAGCATCTGAGATCAACTTCAGACTCCTGTGCTGACAGAGAGAATTTCAAGCCAGTAGATCTTACTTTGCTGGGCTTGGTGGGAGTGGGATCTGCTGAACAAGACCACTTGGCTCCCTAGCTTCAGCCCCCTCTCCGGGGGAGTGAACAGTTCTGTCTCACTGGCGTTCCAGGGACCACTGAGATATGAAAAAAAACTCCAGGAGCTAGCTTGGTGTCTGCCCAAATAGCAGCCTAGTTTTGTGCTTGAAACCCAGGGCCCTGGTGGCCTAGGCACCTGAGGGAATCTCCTGGTCTGTGGGTTGTGAAGACTGTGGGAAAAGCATAGTATCTGGGCCAGAGTGTACCATAGGCACAGTCCCTCATGGCTTCCCTTGGCTAGGAGAGGGAGCTCCCTGAACTCTTGCACTTCCTGGGTGAGGTGACTCCCCACCCTACTTTGGCTTGCCCTCGGTGATCTGTACCCACTGTATAACCAGTCCCATTGAGATGAGCCAGGTACCTCAGTTGGAAATGCAGAAATCACCCACCTTCTGCATTGGTCTCACTGGGAGCTGCAGATGGGAGCTGTTTCTATTCGGCCATCTTGCCAGCCACTGCCACACTCAAGTTATTTAACTGACTGGTATCATGTTTCTACAAGCTGATAGGACTGAACAGGAGATTTATATTATTTAAAATTTCTACCACTGCCTCAGGAAAGAAGCTTTCGGATAAAGATGGCCTTTAAGATAGAGTGCTTTACGACAGCATTTTAAAATCCAGAGGTTGTATTACCTAATTTGCAAAGCAATTCATCCTCCTTTCATTTATTAGCTATGCCATTTCCAAATAAGTGCCCTTGGAGTAGAGATAGAATTAAGTAAAGATATATAAGGCTGTTGTATCTGCCACAGATCGGTGTTGCCTAACTGGCACCTAAACATCAACAATCTAAGTATACTCAATGAGGACAAATTTACATTTTTCTTATGATATAAGTAGGATCAGGACTGAATTATTTTATTATTCTAATTAATATTTGTTAAGAGCATTAAATAAGGACCCCATTTCTGATCTGGGTTCTTTGTCTTACTGATTAAGCTTGCTAAGCTAGTCAAGAGTGTGACTTGATCTTTTGTAAACTGGAAATTGTATCTGCTCATCCTTTATCTCAGCTGTCCCAAAACTATAACAAGAAGATTATTTTTAGCTGAGAATTTATGCAACTCTAACTTGATATATATATATGTTCCAGCCATCCTTCTGAGGTTTTATTTTCCTTGACATGCAAATACATTTATATCTAAACTGTTTATTTTTTGAAATAAATATTTATGTAAAATATTTAAGCATTTATGTAAAATATTTATCTTTGGAAAGTGTTTTATGACTCAATTCTCACTTATGTTTTGTAGGTTATTCTACTTATAAAAAAATAAAAGTCTATAAATAGATCCCAGTTCAAGTGGCTGACTAAAGACATCAGACACTTGCCCTTTCCAGAAAGAAGAACCAGAACTGCAAATACATAATTTTACCTCAAACAGAACTCTAAGAGAGAACATTCGGGTCAAACATAGAAGTCACAGGAAACCTGAGTCACAGAGAGACAAGGAAGCAAGCCTCAAGCTCAACCAAGATCAGCTGGGAGCATGTAGGGACTCACTCTTGTGGGGAAGGGGTGAGTGAAAGAACTTCAGCTGTCCACATTCCCACCACAAACTGTTGCAATCTGTACCACAGGATGGTTCCTCTGCCCATATGAACCCTGACACTAGCATGGACAGTGTTCTGGAAACCTCAAAAGCATTCAACATCTCTAGTCAACCATCTTGAACTGGAATATACTTATGGAGTTCTCTGCACCAGGCTGGGAACTGTGCTGGATTACTCACACCCCTGAGACCTAAGAGGCTGCAGAAGGGCACCATTGTGAGAGTAAAGCCATCATGGGATTG
Organism: Pongo abelii; assembly: GCF_028885655.2. NCBI lineage: Eukaryota > Metazoa > Chordata > Mammalia > Primates > Hominidae > Pongo > Pongo abelii. The sequence continues at coordinate 86,985,770 of NC_071990.2, read as the reverse complement.
CATCCTTACCTGGCAACTACAGCCCCCAAATCTCCACATCCTGGGATCCCCAAATGACATCCCTCAGTGTCCACCCAGTGGACCACAGTGGCAGAGAAATGGCTGGATCCAAAGGTGCTACAGGGTCCCCAGTACTCTAGCTCAGAGCCAATACTACTCCCCAATGAAAGGACAGTGCAGCACACCAAAACTGTGACCTCTGGGAGAAAGGAAACCAAAGCATGTACTTTCCAGAGCCTGAGAGTTCCCTGCCTGCAGCTATGAGAAGTAAACCTATCCCCAGTAGTGACACAGACTCTGTGCTCGGGCTCACAAGCAGAGCATGTGATACCCTTGCCCCACCCACATAGTTTCATATCAGTTGCTTCCATCAGGAACCCAGGCAGAGAAGCCTAAGTTCTGACTGCCTGGGGATGGGAGCAGTGACCCCACACTTCCTGGTGGAGCAGCCTGTGCTCCAGATCATGCATAAAGAGCAAGACCCTCTCTCTCCCTTTACACATTGCTGCAGCCACAACTGCTGCTGCTGCCACTGGGAACTGGGGTGGGGAAACCAGAGGGCTGTCTGTCTGGGGCTGTGAGTGGCATCTGTGTCCCTAGTGGCAGTGTGGCTCCCATGCTTAGGCTCGTGCATGAAGGGTAGGGTTCCATTCCTTCTTATCTCTTCTCCTCTCTGCAACACTGTAGTGCTGCTGCTGCCAAGAGTAGACAAACCTGTGTCTAGGCCACAAGGGCTACAACTCCTAGGCAAGGACTAGTGTTAAACTGGGCCCAGAGACAGTGGGCTGGTGGGGCATGAGAGACACCAGCCAAGGTGGGTAAGGGAATGGTGACATCACCCCTCCCTTGCCCCAGACTACACACCTCACAGCTCCAAGAGAGACCCCTTCCCTCTGCTTGATGAGAGGGGAGGGAAGAGTGGGGAGGACTGTGTCTTGCATCCTGAATACAAGCCTAGCCACAGCAGGATAGGGCACTGGTCAAAGTCATGGACCTTTTTACCAGGCCCTAGCTCCTGGACAAAATTTCTAGACACAGCCAGGGCCAGAAGGTAACCTGCTACCTTGCAGGGAAGGATCTGGTCCTGCCAGGATTTATCATCTGCTAACTGAAGAGCCCTTGGGCCCTGAATAACCAGCAGTAATAGCCAGATCCTATGTCAAGGCCTTGGGTGAAACTCAGACTTTCTGGCTTCAGGTAAGTATCACCACATTCCCAGTTGCGGTGGCTACAGGATGAGATACCTTCTATCTGGAAAAGCAGAGGCAAAAGTAAAGGGAACTTTGTCTTGCACCTTAGGAACCAGCTTAGCCACAGTAGGGAAGAGCACCAAGTGGACTCTTGGGGTCCCAAATTCAAGGCCTTGGCTTTGGACAGAACTTCTGGACCTGCCCTGGGCCAGAGGGAAGCCCACTCCACTGAAGAATGAGTCCCAGGTCAAGCAGCATTCACAAGCTGACTGAAGAGTGCTTGGTCCTTAAGGAAACATTGGTGGTAGTCTGGCGGTACTTCCTGTGAGCCAGTGGTGACAGTGGCCACAGAGTGAGGCTCCTCTCCCATTGGGAAAGAGAGGGAAGAGTGGTAAGGGCTGCATCTTGTGGTTTGAGTGCCAGCTCAGCTGCAGTACACAGAACACCAGGTAGATTTCTAAGGTTTTTCACTCTTGTCCCTAGCTCCCACATGACACCTCTGGACCTGCCTGGGGCCTGGAAGAACTCAGCACTCTGAAGGGAAGGACACAGATCTGGCTGCCTTTGCCATCTGCTGACTGTAAAGCCAAAGTGACCTGAGCAAACATAGGCCATAGCTAGGGAGTGGTTATAGCAGATCTGGGGCAAGACCCAGTGATGTACTAACCTCAGGTCAGATCCAGCATAGTCCTAATGGCGGTGGCTCCAGGAGTGCTTGTATAACCAGTTCCAGGTAGCTCAGAACAGAGAGAGAGATTTCCTTTGTTTGGGAGAAAGTAAAAGACAGAAACAAGAGTCTCTGTCTGGTACTTCTTTTGAATCTTGTCCAAGACCATCAAGGTGGTACTTCTATGAGTCTGTAAGAACCACAGCATTACTGGGCTTGTGGTACCTCCTGAAGAAGATACAGCTTTGATCACAACACCCAAGTATGTTCAAATATCTAGAAAGTCTTCCCAAAGAGGAAGGGTACAGACAAGCCCAGACTGAGGATACTAAAATAAAGTTAACTCTTACATGTCCAGTTACAGAAAAATATCTGCAAGTATCAAGAGCATTCAGGAAAACATTATCTCACTAATGAGGCACCAGGAATCAATTGTGGAGAAACAGAGATATGTGACCTTTCAGACAGAGAATTCAAAATAGCTGTGTTGAAGAAACTCAAAGAAATTCAAATAACAAAGGAATTAATAATTCTATCACACAAATTTGGCAAAGAAATTGAAATAATTTTAAAAAATCAATCAGCAATTCTAGAGCTGAAAAATTCAATTGGCATACTGAAGAATGCACCAGAGTCCTTTAATAGTAGAATTGATCAAGCAGAAGAAAGGATTAGTGAGTTTGAAGAAATGGCTATTTGAAAATGCAAAGTCAGAGAAGGCAAAAGAAAAAAGAATAAAAAACTAGGAAGCATGCCTACAGGTTTTAAAAAATAGTCTCACAAGGGCAAATCTAAGAGTTTTTGGCCATAAAGAGGAGGTAGAGAAAAAGATAGGAGGAGAAAGTTTATTTAAAGAGATAATAACAGAGAACTTTCTAAACCTAAAGAAAGATATCAATATCCAAATACCAGAATGTTATAGAACACCAAGCAGACTTAACCCAAAGACTACCTCTAGGCATTTAATAATTAAACTCCCAAAGGTCAAGGATTTTGTTGAGGATTTTTGCATTCATGTTTATCAAGGATATTGGTCCAAAGTTTTCTTTTTTGTTGTTGTTGTGTCTTTTCCAGGTTTTGTTATCAGGATAATGCTGGCCTCATAGAATGAGTTGGAAAGCCATTGTAAACAGTTTTATTAGAAATGATACCAAGTCTTTTTTGCATGGTAGAATTTGGCTGTGGATCTTTCTGGTCCTGGGCTTTTTTGATTGGCAGGCTATTTGTTACTGATCCAATTTTGGAGTTCGTTATTTGTTTGTTAAGGGATTCAATTTCTTCCTGGCTCAGTGTGGGAGAATCCATGTGTCCAGGAATTTATAAATTTCTTCTAGGTTTTCTAGCTTGTGTGCATAGAGGTATTCATAGCAGTTTCTAATGGTTACTTTTATTTCTGTGGGGTCAGTGGTAATATTTTCTTCATCATTTCTAATTGTGTTTATTTGGATCTTCTTTCTTTCCTTTTTTATTAGTCTAGCTAGTGGCTTATCTATCTTATTTCTTTAAAGCAACTTCTATATTTGTTGATATTTTGAATGGCTTTTTGTGTCTCAATCTCCTTCAGTTCAGCTCAGATTCTGGTTATTTCTTGTCTTCTGCTAGATTTAGGACTGATTTGCTCTTGCTTTTCAAATTATTTCAGTTGTGATGTTGGGTTGTTAATTTGAGATCTATCTAATTTCTATATATGGGCATTTAGTGCTATTAATTTTCCTCTTAACACTGCCTTAGCTGTGTACTGGAGATTCTTGTATGTTATATCCTTGTTCTCACTAGTTTCAAAGAACTTCTTGATTTCTGACTTAATTTAATTATTTACCCAAAAGTCATTCAGGAGCATGTTGTTGGCTTTTCAAAAATTTAAACAAAATTGACAAACCTTTAGCTAGACTACTTAAGAAAAAAAAAGAGAAGATCCAAAAATAAAAAATAAAATCAGAAATAAAGAGAAGACATTACAGCTGTTACTGCTGAAATTCAAAGGATCGTTAGAGGCTACTCTGAGCAACTATATGCCAATAAATGGAAAAATCTAGATGAAATGGACAAATTCCTAGAATTGTACAACCTATTAAGATTGAGCTATGAAGAAATCTAAAACTTGAACAGACAAATAACAAGTTACCAGATAGAAGCCATAACAAAAAGTCTCCCAGTAAAGAAAAGCCCATGACCCAATGGCTTCACTGCTGAATTCTAACAAACATTTAAGGAAAAACTAATACCAACCCTACTCAAATGATTCCAAAAAATAGAGGAGGAAGTAATACTTCCAAACTTATTCTATAAGCCCAGTATTATCCTGATACCCAAACCAGACAAAGACATTAAACAAAAAAAGAAATTGCAGGCCAATATCTCTATTATTGATGCAAAGATCCTCAACAAGAAACTAGCAAACAGAATTCAGCAATACATTAAAATGATCATTCATCATGACAAAGTGGAATTTATCTCTGGGATGGAAGGATTGTTCAACATACAAAAATCAATCAATGTGATCCATCATATCAAGAGAATGAATGATAAAAATCATATGATCATTTCAATTGATGCTGACAAAGCATTTGATAAAATTCAACATCACTTCAGATAAATACCTTCAAATAACTGGGGATAGTAGGAAGACCCTGAACATAATAAAAGCCATATATGACAGACCAAATGTAATATGGAATGTGAAAAATCTGAAAGCCTTTCCTCTAGTATCTGGAACATGACAAAGATGTCCACTTCACCATTGTTATTTAAATAATACTGGAAGTCCTAGCTAGAGCAATCAGACAAGAGAAAGATATAAAGGGCATCCATATGGGAAAGGAAGAAGTCAAATTACCCTTGTTTGCAGATGACATAATCTCATATTTGGAAAAACTAAAGACTTAAACACACAACTATTAGAACTGATAAATTCAGTAAAGTTGTAGGATAAAAATCAAAATACAAAATTCAGTAACATTTCTGTATGCCAACAGTGAACAATCTGAAAAAGGATTCAAAACAGTAATCCCATTGACAAAAAAGAATTAATACCTAGGAATTAACTTATGCAAAATAAGTGACAGATCTCTACAAAGAAAACTATAAACACAGAAGAAAGAAATTTAAGAGGACACCAAAAAATAGAAAGATATTACATGCTCATGGATTGGAAGAATCAATATTGTTAAAATGTCAATACTATCCAAAGCAATCTACAGATTCAATGCAATCCCTACCAAAATACCAATGATATTCTTCACAGTAATAGAGAAAACAATCCTAAAATTCCTATGGGAGCCCAAAAACTCAGAATACAAAAGCTATCCTAAGCAAAAAGAACACAACTGAAAGAATCACATTAATTGACTTCAAATTATACTACAGAGCTATAATAACCAAAAACAGCATGGTACTGGCATAACAAAAGACACATAGACCAATGGAACAGAATAGAAAACCCAGAAACAAATCCACACAACTACAATGAGCTCATCTTTACCTAATGTGCCAGGAACATACACTGGGGCAAAGACAATCTTTTCAACAAACCGTGCTGGGAAAACTACATATCCATATGCAGAAGAAAACAGAACCCTATCTCTTACTACAGAATAAATACCCAACAAGGACAGGCAACTGAAGCATAAAACAAATGAGATCACATCAAATTAAAAAGCTTCTGCACAGCAAAGAATACAATCAGAAAAGTGAAGAGACAACCCACAGAATAGGAGAAAATATTTGAAATCCACCCATCTGACAAAGGATTAATAACCAGAATATATAATGAGCTCAAACAACTTTCTAAGAAAAAAATCTAATAATCTGACTTAAAAATGGGCAAAAGATTTGAATAGGCATTTCTCAAATAATACATACAAATGGCAAACAGGTATTTGAATATGTCTCAACATCATTGATTATCAAAGAAATGCAAATCAAAACTACAATGAGATTTTATATCACCCCAGTTAAAATGGCTTATATCCAAAAGATAGGCAATAACAAATGTTGGTGAGGTGTGGAAAAAAGATCCCCATTACACTGTTGGTGGGAATGCAATTTAGTACAACCACTACAGAGAATAGTTGTAGATTCCTCAAAAAATGAAATATAGAGCTACAACATGATCCAGCAAACCCACTGCTGGGTATATACCAAAAAAGAAAGGAAATCAGTATACATTAAAAAAAAAAAAAATCAGGCAAGATGGATGAATAGAAACAGCTCCAGTCTGCAGCTCCCAGTGAGATCAACACAGAAGGTGGGTGATTTCTAAATTTCCAACTGAGATACCCGGCTCATCTCATTGGGACTGGTTAGACAGGGGGAGCAGTCCATGGAGCATAAGCCAAAGCAGGGTGGGGCATGTCCTCACCCAGAAAGTGCAAGGTTCAGGGAATTCCCTCCCCCTAGCCAAGGGAAGCCATGACGGACTGTGCCATGAGGAACAGTGCACTCCAGCCCAGATTCTATGCTTTTCCCACAGTCTTCACAACCCACAGACCAGGAGATTCCCTCAGGTGCCTATGCCATTAGGGCCCTGGGTTTCAAGCACAAAACTGGGAGGCCATTTGGGCAGACACCAAGCTAGCTGCAGGAGTTTTTTTCCATACCTCAGTGGTGTCTGGAATGCTAGCAAGACAAAACCGCTCACATCCCTGGAAAGGGAGCTGAAGCCAGGGAGACAAGTGGTCAAGCACAGCAGGTCCCAGCCCCACTGAGCCCAGCAAGCTAAGATCTACTGGCTTGAAATTCTCCCTGCCAGCACAGCAGTATGAAGTCGACCTGGGATGCTTGAGGTTGGTGTGGGGAGGGCTGCTCACCATTACTGAGGCTTGGGTAGGCGGTTTTCTCATCACTGTAAACAAAGCCACCTGGAAGTTCAAACTGGGCAGAGCTCACCTTAGCTTGGCAAAGCCACCATAGCCAGACTGCTTCTCTAGATTCCTCCTCTCTGGGCAGGGCATCTCTGAAAGTAAGGCAGCAGCCCAGGTCAGGGGCTTATAGATAAAACTCCTACTTCACTGGGACAGAACACCTGGGGGAAAGGGTGGCTGTGGGCCCAGCTTCAGCAGACTTAAATGTTCCTGCCTGCCAGCTCTAAAGAGAACAGCAGATCCACCAGGACAGTGTTCGAGCTCTGCTAAGGGACAGACTGCCTCCTCAAGTGGGTCCCTGACCCCCGTGCCTTCTGACTGAAAGACAGCTCCTAGCAGGGGTCAACAGACATCTCATACAGAAGAGCTCTGACTGGCATTTTGTGGGTGCCCCTCTGAGATGAAGCTTCCAGAGGAAGGAACAGGCAGCAATCTTTGCTGTTCTGCAGACCCCTACAAACAGGGTCTGGAGTAGAGCTCCAGCAAACATCAGCAGATCTGCAGCAGAGGGGCCTGTCTGTTAGAAGGAAAACTAATGAACAGAAAGGAATAGCATCAACATCAAAAAAAAAAAAAAAAAAAAGGATGTCCACACAGAAACCCCTTACAAAGGTCACCAACATCAAAGACCAAAGGTAGATAAATCCGCAACAATCAGGAAAAACCAGCCCAAAAAGGCTGAAAATTCCAAAAACCAGAATGCCTCTTCTCCTCCAAAGGATCACAACTCCTCGCCAGCAAGGGAACAAAACAGAACAGAGAATGAGTTCGATGAACTGACAGAAGTAGACTACAGAAGGTGGGTAATAACAAACTCCTCCAAGTGAAATAAGCATGTTTTAACCCAATGCAAGGAAGCTAAGAACCTTGAAAACACGTTAGAGGAATTGCTAACTAGAATAACCAGTTTAGAGAAGAACATAAATGACCTGATGGAATTGAAAAACACAGCACGAGGACTTCATGAATCATAAACAAGTATAAATAGCCAAATCGACCAAGGGGAAAAAATACTATCAGACATTGAAGATCAACTAAGTGAAATAAAGCATGAAGACAAGATTATCGAAAAAAGGATGAAAAGGAACAAACAAAGCCTCAAAGAAATACTGGACTATGTGAAAAGACCAAACCTACATTTCATTGGTGTACCTGAAAGTGACAGGGAGAAAATGGAATTGAGTTGGAAAACACTCTTTGGGATATTATCTAGGAGAAACTCCCCAGTCTAGCAAGACAGGCCAACATTCAAATTCAGGAAATACAGAGAACCCACAAAGATACTCCTCGAGAAGAGCAACCCCAAGACTCATAACTGTCAGATTAACCAACATTGAAATGAAAAAAAAGTGTTAAGGGCAGCCAGAGAGAAAGGTCGGGTTACCCATAAAGGGAAGCCGATTACGCTAACAGTGGATTTCTCTCCAGAAATCCTACAAGCCAGAAGGGAGAGGGGGCCAATATTCAATGTAATCCATCACATAAACAGAACCAATGACAATAGCTACATGATTATCTCAGTAGAGGCAGAAAAGTTCTTTAATAAAATTCAACAACCCTACATGCTAAAAACTATCAATAAGCTAGGTATTGATGGAATGTATTTCTAAATGATAAGAGCTATTTATGACAAACCCACAGCCAATATCAAACCAAATGGGGAAAACGTGGAAGCATTCCTTTTGAAAACCAGCACAAGACAAGGATGCCCTCTCTAGCCACTCCTATTCAACATAGTATTAGAAGTTCAGGACAAGACAATCAGGAAAGAGAAATAAATAAAGTGTATTAAAATAGGAAGAGAGTTATAATTTCTGTTCTTTTACATTTGCTGAGGAGTGCTTTACTTCCAACTACGTGGTCAATTTTGGAATAGGTGTGATGTGGCGATTCCTCAGGGATCTAGAACTAGAAATACCATTTGACCCAGCCATCCCATTACTGGGTATATACCCAAAGGATTATAAATCATGCTGCTATAAAGACACATGCACACGTATGTTTATTGCAGCACTATTCACAATAGCAAAGACTTGGAACCAACCCAAATGTCCAACAACAATAGACTGGATTAAGAAAATATGGCACATATACACCATGGAATACTATGCAGCCATAAAAAATGAAGAGTTCATGTCCTTTGTAGGGACATGGATGAAACTGGAAACCATCATTCTCAGCAAACTATCACAAGGACAAAAAAAAAAACACTGCATGTTCTCACTCATAGGTGGGAATTGAACAATGAGAACACATGGACACAGGAAGGGGAACATCACACAAAGGGGCCTGTCGTGGCGTGGGGGGAGGGGGGAGGGATAGTGTTAGGAGATATACCTAATGTTAAATGACGAGTTAATGGGTGCAGCACACCAACATGGCACATGTATACATATGTAACAAACCTGCACATTGTGCACATGTACCCTAAAACTTAAAGTATAATAATAATAATTTGAAAAATAAAAAAAATAGGAAGAGAGGAAGTCAAATTGTCTCTGTTTGCAGAGGACATGACTGTACATTTAGAAAACTCCGTTGTCTCAGCCCAAAATCTCCTTAAGCTGATAAGCAACTTCAGCAAAGTCTCAGGATACAAAATCAATGTGCAAAATCACAAGCATTCCTATACACCAATAATAGACAGACAGCCAAATCATGAGTGAATGCCCATTCATAATTGCTACAAAGTGAATAAAATATCTAGGAATGCAATTTACAAGGGATGTGAAGAACCACCTCAAGGAGAACTACAAACCACTGCTCAAGGAAATAAGAGAGGACACAAACAAATGGAAAAACATTTCATGCTCATGGATAAAAAGAATCAATATTGTGAAAACGGTCATACTGCCCAAAGTAATTTATTGACTCAGTACTATCCCCAGCAAGCTACCATTGACTTTCTTCACAGAATTAGAAAAAACTACTTTAAATTTCACGTGGAACCAAAAAAGAGCCCATATAACCAAGAGAATCCTAAGCAAAAAGAACAAAGCTGGAGGCATCATGCTACCTGACATCAAACTATACTACAAGGCTACAATAACCAAAACAGCATGGTACTGGTACCAAAACAGATATATAGACCAATGGAACAGAAAAGAGATCTCAGAAATAATGCCACACATCTACAACCATCTGGTCTTTGACAAACTTGACAAAAACAAGCAATGGGGCAAGGATTCCCTATTTAATAAATGGTGCTGGGAAAACTGGCTAGCCATATGCAGAAAATTGAAACTGGACCCCTTCGTTACACCTTATACAAAAAATAACTTAAGATGGATTAAAGACTTAAACCTAAGACCTAAAACCATAAAAACCCTAGAAGAAAACCAAGACAATACCATTCAGGACATAGGCATGGGCAAAGACATCATAAATGAAACACAAAAAGCAGTGGCAACAGAAGCCAAAATTGACAAATGGGATCTAATTAAAGTAAAGAGCTTCTGCACAGCAAAAGAAACCATCATCAGAGTGAACAGGCAACCTACAAAATGGGAGAAAATTTTTGCAATCTATCTGACAAAGGGCTAATATCCAGAATCTACAAAGAATTCAAACAAATTTACAAGAAAAAGCAAACAACCCCATCAAAAAGTGGGTGAAGGATATGAACAGACATTTCTCAAAGGAAGACATTTATGCAGCCAACAAACATATGATAAAAATCTCATCATCACTGGTCATTAGAGAAATGCAAATCAAAACCACAATGGGATACCATCTCCCACCAGTTAGAATGGTGATCATTAAAAAGTCAGGAAACAACAGATGCTGGAGAGGATGTAGAGAAACAGGAACACTTTTACACTGTTGGTGGGAGTGTAAATTAGTTCAACCATTTTGGAAGACAGTATGGTGATTCCTCAAGGAACTAGAACCAGAAATACCATTTGACCCAGAAATACCATCACTGGGTATATACCGAAAGGATTATAAATCATTCTAGTATAAAGACACATGCATACATATGTTTACTGAGACACTGTTCACAATAGCAAAGACTTGGAACCAACCCAAATGCCCATTGATGGTAGACTAGATAAAGAAAATCTGGCACATATACGTCATGGAATACTATGCAGCCATAAAAAGGATGAGTTAATGTCCTCCGCAGTGACATGGATGAAGCTGGGAACCATCATTCTCAGCAAACTAACACAGGAACAGAAAATCAAACACTGCATGTTCTCACTCATAAGTTGGAGTAGAGCAATGAGAACACATTGATACAGAGAGGGGAACATCACACACTGGGTCCTGTCGGGGGGTGCAGGGGAGGGATAGCATTAAGAGAAAAACCTAATGTAGATGATGGGTTGATGACTGAAGCAAACCACCATGGCACATGTATACCTATGTAACAAACCTGCATATTCTGCACATGTATCCCAGAACTTAAAGTATAACATAATAAAAAAATCTTCATTTCCATGTTTGTTGCAGCACTGTTCACAACAGCCAAAATCTGGAAGCAACTTAAGTGTCTATTAACATATGAATGAATAAAGAAAATGTGGTACATATACACAATGGAGTACTATTCAACCATAAAAAGGATGAGATCCTATCATTTGCAACATGGATGGAACTGGAGGTCACTATGCTAAGTTAAATAAGCCAGGCACTGAAATACAGACATTGCATGTTCTCACTTATTTGTAAGACCTAAAAATCAAAGCAGTTGAACTCATGGAGATAAAGAGTTGAAAGATGGTTACCAGAGTGAGGAAGTATAGTTGGGAGCTGGTGGAGAGCTGGGAATGGTTAATGGATTCAACAATAATAGAAAGAATGAATAAGATCTAGTATTTGATAGCACAACTGGGTGACTATAATAATAATTTAATTTTACATTTTCAAATAACCAAGTGAGTGTCAGTAGACCACTTGTCATACAATGGATAAATGCAGGAGGAGATGGATACCCCATTTTACATGCTGTGATTAGTATGCATTGCCTGTAGCAAAACATCTCACATACTCCATAAATACATACCCCTATTATGTACTCACAAAAATTAAAATAATTTTTTTAACTTTAAAAATATACGCAAGAAAAAAGGAAGGAAAAAAGAACATATGAAACAACTAGGAAACAAAATGTAACAGGAACAAAGTCTCACATATCAATAGGAACTCTGAATGTAAGTAAATTAAATTCTGCACTTGAAAGATACAGATTGACTACACATATATTTTAAAAAAACAGTATCCAAATATATGCTGCCAACAGGAAACACTTTACCTGTAAAGGTACATATAGACTGAATATGAAGAGATGGAAAAAGATATTCCATGCCAATGGAAACCAAAAGCAAGCAAGAGTAGGTATACTTAGATAAAATAGAATTTAAGTCAAAAACACTTTTTAAAAAGCAAAAGTTATTTTATATTAATAAATGGATCAATTGAGCAAGGGGTTATAATTCTAAATATATATGCACCCAACACTGGAGCACCCAGATTAATAAAGAAAATATCACTAGATCTAAAGAAAGATATATAATCCTCACTCTCAGCATTAGACAGATCAACCAGACACAAAATCAACATTAAACATTGGACTTAAATTAGACTTCAGACCAAATGGACCTTACAGGTATTTACAGAACATTATATCCAACAACTGCAGAATACATTTATCTCATCAGTCCATGGAACATTCTCCAGAATTGATCATATATTAGGCCACTGAACAAGTCTCAAAAATTTTTTAAATATCAAAATCATATCATGTATCTTCTTAGACCACAATGGAACAAAACTAAAAATCATTACCAAGGAAAACTTTGGAAATTATACAAATATATGGAAATTAAACAACATTCCTAAACAACTATTGGGTGAATAAAGAAAATGAAAAAATCAAAAAATTTCTTGAAATAAATGAAAATGGAAACACAACATACTAACCTGTGGGACACAGCAAAAGCTGTGCTAAAAGGGAAGTTTACAGTAATAAACACCTATATCAACAAAACAGAAAGATTTTACATAAATAATCTAATGATGCACCTCAAGGAACTACAAAAGCAAGAACAAACCAAACCCCAAATTAACAGAAAAAAAAATTAACAATAAAGATCAGAGCACAACTAAACAAAATAGACTTAAAAAAATACAAAAAATGAAGTGAAAAGTTGTTTTAAAAAGATAAAAAAATTGATAAACTTTTAACTAGACTAACAAAAAGACAAAGAAAATCAGAAATGAAAAAGGAGACACTACAATAACACAGAAACACAAAAGATCATCAGAGACTGTGATAACTATACACTAACAAATAGAAAAACCTAGAGGAAATAGATAAATCCCTGGAAAAATAACCTACAACGATTAAATCAAAAAGGGCTAGAAAACCTGACAGTCCAATAATAAGTAGCGAGACTGACTCAGTAATAAAAATTCTCCAAACAAAGAAGAGCCCAATACTGGATAGATTCAATGATGAATTCTAGCAAATATGAAAAGAATAAATATTAATTCTCCTCTTCAAAGTATTCTAAAAATTTGAAGAGGAAGCAATTCTCCAAGGCCTGCATTATTCTGATACTGAAACCAGACAAGGATACAACAAAAAAGAAAACTACAGGCAAATATTTCTGATGAACATAGATGCAAAAATCCTCAACAAACTGTCAGCAAACCAAATCCAACAATACACCAAAAAGATAATACAACATAATCAAGTAGAATTTATCCCAAGGATGCAAGGAAGATTTCACATATACAAATTAAAAAAATGTGATATACCACATCAACAGAATGAAGAATAAAAACCATATCATCATCTTAATAGACACAGAAAAAGCATTTGATAAAATTCAATACCTCTTTATGATAAAAATTCTCAACAAACTAGGCATGGTTGGACCATACCTCAAAATAATAAAGGTCATTTATGACAAATCCACAGCTAACATTATGCCAAGTAGATAAAAGTTGAAAGTATTTTCTCTAAGAACTGGAACAAGACAAGTATGCTCACTTTCTTCATTCCTATTCAAGATGGTACTTGAACTCCTAGCTGAACAATCAAGCAAAAAAAAAAAAAAAAGAAATAAAATGCATCCAGTTGGAAGAGAGGAAATCAAATTGTCTCCTTTTGAAGATGACATAATTTTATATCTAGAAAAAACAAAAGATTCCACCAAAAAAACTCTTAGAAGTGATAAAAAAATTCAATAAATTTGCAGGATGCAAAATCAACATACAAAAATCAGTAGCACTTTTATACATCAACAATGAAATAGCCAAAAGAGAAATCAAGAAGGCAATCCGATTTACAGTAGCTACAAATAACAATATAAGAACAAAATTTAATCAAGGAGGTGAGAGATCACTACAATTAAAACTCAAAAAAAAAACTGATGAAAGATATTGAAGAGGACACACAAAAAAGGACATTTCATGCTCATGGATTGGAAGAATTAATATCATTAAAATTACCATACTCCCAATAACAGTCTATGAATTCATTGCAGTCCTATAAAAACATTAATGTCATCGTTACAAAAATAGTAAAAACAGTCCTAAATTTGTATGGAACCAAAGAAGAGCCCAAATAGCCAAAGCAATACTAAGCAGAAAGAAAAAAGCTAGAGGCATCAAACTGCTTGACTTCAAAATATATTACAAGGTGATAGTAAACAAAACAGCATGCTATTGGTATAAAAATAAATGCATAGACAAATGAAACAGAATAAAGAACCCAGAAACAAATCTACGTATATACAGCCAGTCTTAAACAAAGCTGCCCAAAACAGTGTCCTTGAGGAAGGACACTCTTCAATAAATGGTGCTGGGAAAATTGGATAACTGTACACAGAATAATGAGACTGAACCCCTATCTCTCACCACATACGAAGGTCAACTCAAGCTGGATTAAAGACTTAAACATAAGACCTGAAACTATAAGACTACTAGAGGAAAATGTAGAGAAAACTCTTTAGGACATTGGTCTAGACAAAGATTTTATGGCTAAGACCTCAAAAGCACAGACAAAAAAAAAAAAAAAAAAAGACAATGGGTTTTAATTAAACTAAAATTCTTCTGTACAGCAAAAGAAAAAACCGAAAGAGTGAAGGAACAATCTCTTGAATAGGAGAAAACAATTGCAATTTACTCTTACAACAGGGGACTAATATCTAGAATAGACAAGTCTAACTTAAACAACTCAAGAGTAATAAAACAAATAATCTCATTTAAAAAGGGCCAATGACATGAATAGACATATCTTAAAAGAAGACATACAAATGGCCAACAAATATATACAAAATGCTCATTATCACTAATCATTAGTGAAATGCAAACCAAAACCACAGTGAGATATCATCTTATCCCAGTCAGAATGGCTGTGATTAAGAAGACAAATAATAACAGATACTAATGAGGATGTGGAGAAAAGCTCTTACATGCTGTTGGTGGAAATGTGAATTAGTACATCATTATGGAAAATGGTATGGAGATTTCTCAAGAAAAGTAAAAATAGAACCACCATATAATCCAGCAATCTCACTACTGGGCAGCTATCCGAAGGAAAAGAAATCAGCTATATCAAAGGGATGTCTGCACTGACATGTTTATTGCAGCACTATTCACAGTAGCCAAGATTTGGAAGCAACCTAAGTGCTCACCAACAGACTAATGGATGAAGAAAATGTGGTATATATACATAATGGAATACTATTAAGCCATTAAAAAAATTAAATCATCATTTTCAGCAACATGAATGAAACTACAGGTTATGTTAAGTAAAATAAGTCAGGCACAGAAAGACAAATATCATATCTTCTCACTCATATGTGAAGGCTAGAAAATTTGATCTTGTGGACATAGAGAATAGAATGATAGATACCAGAGACTGGGAAGAGTAGATGAGGAAGGGGGAATGAAGAGAGACTGGTTATGAGTACTAACATACAGTTAGACAGAAGAAGTTCTAATATTTAATAGCAGACTATGGTGACTATACTTAGCAACAATATTACATATATTTCAAAGTAACTAGAAGAGAGAACTTAAAATCATACCAATAAATAAAAATGATAAACACTCAAGGTGATGGCAACCCCAAATCATGACTTGATGATTACATATTCTATGCATGTAACGAACACATGTACTCCATAAATATGAAAATATTATATATCAATAAAAGAGAAAAAGCCCAAAAATAAATTCATTCCATATATTTTATTTAGTGGACTTTATCAGGAAATGAGACATCTTACATATGTGAATTTTCTACAAAATTGAAGCTTAAGTGCTAATCATTAAAATTTTGATCATATTGATGAAAATGTTTCTAAAATATATTATATCATCCTACCAATTTTAAATTAGAGTTTTGAACACATTCACCGTCTTGCCCTAGGTTATGTGAAATTTTCCTGCTCTCTGCTTATAATATAGTCTACAGAACTTTTGGTCAGTGGAGCAAGCTGCTACATGTACTACTGATGCACGTATTGATGACATCATGCCAATTGGACCTGGGGAGCTAGGAATGGCAAGTGCTCTGGATGCCCTGAGAAAATACGTAAGTGCCAGAATACAATAGATCCTCCATATTTAGTATAACAATTATTTTAGAGCATTTACATTGTATCAGGTATTATAAGTAATACCTGATAGAGCACAGGGTATTACTTACACACATAAACTATTTCCCAACTCCTGCAGACACAAAAACTCTTTCCCAACTCCTGCAAATACCCTTTTTACATTTATTTTCTTTTACAGTTCACTACTGAATAGTGGGGTTGTGCCTTTCATTTGGAAGACCCCCTCAGCTCAAATGATTGAGTGGGATCAGGTTGGAGTCCTGGTACCAGGAAGCATAACGGACTACTTAGACTAGCTCTTTCCTAACGTTTAAAGAAAGGAGGCAAAAGGATTTTTGAAGGGTATTTGTTCCTCAGCTCCATCTCGTTATGGAAAGCAAGTATATAGCAATTATAGGCAGTGAGCCATAGCTAACAATAAATACTGCATTTATCCAGAGCCTCCCAGCTGCATTCTATCTAAGCATTGCAGAGAAACAAGCATCTGACAAATCACAGTTGTAGCAGCCTATCAATCCCTTTAGTTGTTGCCGGGTCCCTCTCCATGGCTATCATTTATTCCTTGAGTCATGGCAAGCAGGCCCCCAGATAGCACTTCAGGCACATTGTTAGAGAAGCAGCAGAACATAGGGTACAAAAATTGAACCTTGGAGTCAAACACTCCTGAGTTTAAATTCCAGTATCTATGTAGTCATGGAGCATTTTCATATTTTGGCTAACAATTCCTTTACACTGATAATTGTTTTATTTCCTGGTCAGGAACCAAGCATCTTCTATGCAGAAATATTTAATGCTACCAAGTCTGGAGAAGTCATAAAAATGGGAGCCAGGATGAGGAATGCTATACACATCCAAAGAGACCCAACTTTGTCAGGTGTCCTGGAACATGCTGACCAAGCTCTGTCATTATCTTGTTTCTTTCAGGATGTCAAGGTAAACCCCAGTTCCAGTGCTTTCTAAGTGCTAAATATTTTTCTGTCTTCATTGTCAACCTTTGAAGTGGTCTTGATGCTTAACTTTTTTCAATTTTTTGGAATCTAGGGATTGATGATCATAAGTTAAATGTTGGGTAGTGAAAAACTACTATTGTCCTTTAGCTTTGGAAAAACATTTTACTGTCAGCTTGGAGCACATATGTTTTAATTATTTAAAGCCTAGTAGCCTAAATATGATGCCCAGTGAGAATGGTATTAATATAACACTAGAGAAAGGTATATGGTATAGAAGAAAAATTAGTACTTGGGATAGGAAAATGTGAAAACCAGGTGTCTTTGTCTACATAGACAAATAGCTCTACATAACTCTCTCATTACACAAAGTGCAATAGTGAAAATTATCATCAAGCAATGTAAATGATAGCTTTTCTGGGAGAAACCCATCATGAACAATTACTATATTAATAACAACAAAAACATCTTATGATTGCTGTAAAAGCAGCAGGTCAACAGACATTAAGAAATGTAAAAGTTGTCATTTTATAGCAGGTACAGTTATGCAAACAATTTTCCAAGTGGTGCCCCGAAGGAAAATTTATATTGGAAAATTAAACCTCACCTGCAGCTTGTGAAAAAATCCAGTAATATCTATCGCTAACCATTTTTATAGTGACAGCTTCTCTGCCAGTTGTGTTATGAGTTTTAGAAAAGGGAGAAGAAAAAGGATTGACATAGCCTCACAACTGCAGAGACACTGAGCTTCTGATCCTCCATATGTGCATACTTTAATCTATCACTTTTTAAATGGGTTTCATGTTCAACCATGGGGTTTAGCATTTGATCTCCTAGGTTACTGAGCAGTAGGCACTCTCTCTATGTTGTTGGATAAATCGTCTCAGGATCAGACTATACTGGTTCCTTCTCTAAAATACATTGTCAGTCACTGAATAAGAAATGCTTCTGAACCTCTGCTAAAGCCTCCACCTCAGGAGGGCCACTAGGTGTCTGGTTCTTCCTTAGGTTTCACTCTCAAGAAACACTGATAGAAAGTGTCTTCAAAATATAATCAATATACTTAATAATAGTATCAAACTTTTGCTCAATATTGTAATCTGGTTAGAGGCTCATTCTCTAGTTCTGAAGGTAAAAGAGCTGGTTCTTTTTTCTACCCAAGTGATCCCACACAGAGAGAAGACAGACTTACAGACTTGCCTCCCTGCCTTCTCAGAAAATAGGAAAATGTACTTTAAGGAAGAAAGGAAGTATGAAAATGTGGTTGGAAATGTATTTGCACTTACCAGGTATGCAATGACAGAGTTTTTGGATAGGGCAGTAATGCTAACACTTGACAGAATAGAACAATTATTTGGCCATATTTTGGAGGATCTGATGTTGCCTTTGTTAGCCCCATGAGCTCAGAGAATCCACCTTTCTTCTCTAGTGACAACTTTTAATCCAAAATTTCATGTCAGATTTTATAGGAGTACAACCACCTCCTAGAAGTCACCTGTGATCTCCTGTGGGATGGTTTCTATAAGGTCTATACTGACAAACTTACCCAGTGAAACTGAGTTCTACAGCTCTGGTTCAAAGCTCTGTCCTTACACATTATAGCAGGCACCTGATATTCAAACTCTCACTACCTTCTGCTTGTTTAGTTCCAAATGAAAAGACATTCACCCACCAGTGCTCCTTGTCTGGGTCCACTCCAGCAGCTTGGAACCCTTCTTTCTTTTGGGATGACACAGTACCTTTAGTGTAAAATAAGATATGGGTCACATATTCCTTGCTTTGAAACACCACAGACACACACACACCTTTTTGTCTGTTTATTTTTTTTTAAGAGTGATGCATGGATTAGACTTTTCTAGGCAAAATCCTGAAGATTTTTAAGATGTGGAGTGCATAGAGTTCTCAAATGCTTGGTCATTTGAAAACTTCATCTCTGATGTCCTGGCTACTTGGTCAGACTCTTATTTTTGAAATGTAGCTTAATCATCATAAGGACCTTTGATGGGTACTGCTGAGAGTTTTTTTGGCATATGCATAAGAAAAGATACATTTCTCTTATCACAATGAAACTGCATCGCTTCAAAAAGATGAACTAATCAGAAGCAGCTGGAATGAATTAGATACACTGACAACTCAGAAATGAGACATAAGTGATCCTGTGGGGGAAAAGCACTTTTAAATTGTTTAAATGTGCTTGTCTAACATGTCACTAAAAGCTGTAATCTTCCATTTTCCATTAACAATTCCATCAATTTTCCTCTAATGTTTTAAATTAACTGTCTTCTCTCAAACATGATGCTGTTCAACATTTGAAGAAAATGGTCCCTGTTTTTTTTTAATTCCAGATTTAGAAAACTGAAATATGCAGCACATTTTGATAAAAGTTTATTCATGCTAGAGGTTGGCATGTTTCCTATCATTTGAAATTTCAGAGCATTGCCCCCAAATAAATGTGCCTATTCTTTTATAAATTTTATGATACCTGTGATGGCAGAATTATAACTCTGCCAAACAGGAGAAAACTTTTTTATAAAAATTTTTTTTATAATTTTTTTTTTATAAAATTTCCAAGAGATGACCCTGTTTTCACTTAACTAATTTTAAGCTTGCATCCTTGTTCTCTTCTGACAATGACTTTTCTAGGAGAATGAAAAACAAAAAGATAATATGAAAATGTTTTAGCACCTTATATTGATGGGAGTAAGTGTACATCTATTAGAAGAGAGAAATCACCCCACTCCAATTAGTTGATATAGCACATTTGGCTAATGGGTAAAAGAAATGTCATGTTCACAGATCAGAGAAAAATTGAATTTCTATATCAATCTACCAAGCAACCACTAATTAAATGTTGAGTAGATTTCAGACATGTCCTATAAGCCCTACTGTGGCTGTGATGTTTTGGTTTTTACTTTAGAATGTTTATTGATTCATTTCAGTTTAACAGATATTTACTATCACTTTATGCAGGCATGAAGCTAGGCACTGGGATGCAAAGAGTAATTAAATATGGGACAAAGTGTGCTGAAGAAGACTACTGGTCCTGTGAGATTGGCTGTATGTGAGAATCCACATGAGAGGCTAAGAATATTGTACACAAAGATCCTTGATGTTCTTGAGCAAATCCCTAAAAATGCAGCATATAAAAAGTGTACAGAACAGATTACAAATGAGAAACTGGCTATGCTTAAAATAGAACCAGATGTTAAAACATTAGAAGACCAACTTCAAGGTGGCCGAATAGAAGAGGTGATTCATTAAGCTGAAAATGAACTAAGTGTGGTGAGAAAAACGATGCAGTGGAAACCATGGGAGGTATTAGTGGAAGAGCCTCCTGCCAATCAGTGCAAACAGCCAATATAATTATTAAATGACTTTGGTGGGTTGAGGGAAACAGATGTAATTAAATATTCTGTTACATTAAGAGTGTGTTCATATTAATGACATTTTATAATCAAGAAAACTGATACAGAAAATACTTAGGAGACTTGTTAAAATGAGTGATTATGATAATATCATCTTGTGAGTCAATTTTTGATTTGTAAATTTTTCACACAAATTATTTCCAAGAAGATATTTCTTTGAATAAAGAGGTTGTGGGAAGATTTGAAAATTAGAAAAATTCCTACCAATCTTCAATGCAGAGACTATAATCAAAAAGTCATTTCTTTAGTAGTATCTTCAATACATTATTTAATATTTTTATTATCCTAAAGAAGAAAAACCCTTAATTATTGTCTAAACAAATTTATAGATCACCATTTGAAGCAAACAGAATGATTATTATTTTCAAATGTGAAAAATAGCACAAGTGGCTGGTACAAAAATTTGAAATTATGGTTAACCTCCTTGGCTGTGATCTTATGTATATAAAGCCAAATTTAAATATATAATAATATAATAAAGCAAAAACATGAGCCATACTCACAAGGAGCTCAAAATTGTGAGGGGAAGGTAAAAATCATGTTCTATGATTTTTATGTTATGTTATAACATATTATGTTATTATTATTATGTTATTATAATGTTATAATGTGATGACATTGGATAGAAAAACTCTTTTCTTATTTTAAATCACGGGAGCACAGCAGAGTGATTGATTGTTCTTGACTTGGATGAGAGGAGGGATGGGGAAGACTTGAAGGAGGAGAGAACTTTTGAACTGGGTGTGGAATTACTAGAATAAGAATAATAGAAGAATAGGAGAAAGAATAAGTGTCTTTCTCTCAGGCTTACATCAAGGCAAAAGACATGGACATGTACAAAATGTTCAGGGAAACATTGGGCAAATAACTTGCCTTATATAACAATCTTAATTTTTTATGTGAAGAGTGATGAGAAACATGGGAAAGACACCTGGATTCAGCCTGGGAGTGATCTGACACACCATTCTTAGGATCATGGACCTTAAAACCCTCATTATGAGAAATGATTGAAAAATTTAAACGAAGTGTGATGACCAATATTAAATATTAGGAAGATTATTTTATCATGATTTCTTCACAGAGCTTCATTGTGTTTTGGCACCTAGATTTGCTGCCTCAAAATCCAGTACCACGCTGATACCCAACCTGAACTTTTGATGGTGACTTCACTTCTCATTTTGGTACCTAAAGGAGCTCTTATTTATTCCTGGTGTTTTGGAGTTTCATGATATACGCCTTAGAGTTTTTTATTATCTATTTTAGACTCAGTAATTTCATCATTGAATATGCCTTACATCACTTGTTTGATAATTTCCATAATTTTACCTGTTCCATCTTTCCAAAATTCCAGTTAGTCAGTACTTGAATACCTGTTCGTCTTTCTTTTAGTTCTATTTTCTAAGCAATTTCTTTGACATTATCTTCTAATCCTTTTTAAAAAAGTGTTTGTTTGTTATTTGGAGGAAAAGCTTTTTCTTGAGAATAATTTTGATTATGTTTTTCTGTATAAACCAGGTCCTGTTTCACAGAAGTAATATATTTTTTTATAAAGTTTACTCTGCTCTCAAATGTATCTGTTTTTTATTATATGCTGTATTAAGTTATTAGGTAAGCTGGTTAGTTAGTTGCCTTTGTGCTTTTCATATGAGAAGCTTTCTCAAAATGTGATATAATTCTTGTTTGTCTGGTCTTATATCCAGCTAAGGCATAGAAAGCTGATTGAAATGAGCAGAGCTTTGGAACATCTATAGAAGGCAACAAACCAGGCTGTTTTGGTTTTTTGTTTGTTTTGGTTTGGTTTTGAGACAGAGTCTTGCTCTGTCACCCAGGCTTGAGTGCAGTGGTGTGATTATAGCTCATTGCAGCCTCAAACTCCTAGGCTCAAGCAATCCTCCTACTTCAGCCTCCCACCCCGCCCCCCCAACAGGCCCTGGTGTGTGTTGTTTCCCTCCCTGCATCCATGTGTTCTCATTGTTCAACTCCCACTTATAAGTCAGAACATGCGGTGTTTGGTTTTCTGTTCCTGTGTTTGCAGAGAATGATGGCTTCCACCTTCATCCATGTCCCTGAAAAGGACATGATCTCATTCTTTTTTATGACTGCCTCTTTCTAAATGAAGTTTTATTTGAACACAGCCATGCTCATTCATTTATGTATTGTCTCAGGCTACTTTCATGCTACAACAGCAAAATTGCATAGCAGACCATGTTGTCCACAAAGCTGAAAGTATTTATTCTCTGGCCCTTTACAGAAAGTTTGCTAACCCTTGCTTGCTCTCATTTAAAGCCTATTATAATTTAATTAGAGAAGACTTTATAAAATACACTCAGACTTTTCATTCTTTACATTTCCAGTTGAAGTTTCCAAAAAGTACACACTGACATATGACAAAAGGAGAGAAAAGAGTCCCAGACAGAACCATCACAATCCAAGACAAACCATCACAATCCTAGACAAACTTCTCCCAAGATAAGTAGTGTCTATTTTTCAATCTACTGAAGTATATAATATACACCAAGTACTATGCTAGTCACCGGGAGTACAAAGATGAATACCTGACCTTACCCTCAATGAGCCTAGAGTCCAGCAAGAATGCAGTAAAACATGTAAACAGACATTTATATAATGTCATGTAGCATATACTCTAAAGGGGTTGTAAAGATCACTTAGAAAGCTCAGATGAAGAATTATAAACTTTGAGCAAAATATGTTAAACTAAACATATGCATTTATTCACTGCTACCTCCCAAAATGCCACTAAAATTAGAGTAAAAGAACTATATGTCTATACACAAATATACATATACTCCTAGATACACATATACACTAATACTTAGAAGTATGCATACACGGAGACATGTATATATAGGTAAGGCAAGCCACAGTTATGGACAAAATATTCGTAATGTGTATGTTTTACAAAGGACTTGTACCCAGAATATATACAACCCAATAATAATAAGACAGCAACTGAATAAAAATGGGCACAAGATTTGAATAGATACTTCACAAATGAAAGTATATGAAGGACAAATAAGTACAGAAAAGGTGCTCAATATAATTAGTTATCAGTAAAATGCCAATTAAAACCACAGTAAGATACTACTACATACTCACTAGAATGGCTTATAGTAAAAACACTGACTTTACCAAGTGTTAGGATCTGAAGCAACTGAAACTCTTCTATATTATTGATACTATGTGTGATGGTTAATTCTATGTGTCAATTTGAATGGGCCATAGGGTGCCAGATATTTTGTCAAATATTATATGGGTGTGTCTGTGAAAGTGTTTTTGAATGAGATTAACATTTGGATTGTAGACCAAGTAAAGCAGATTGGCCTCCTTAATGTGGGTTGGCTCCATAAAATCAATTGAAGGCTCGAATAAATACAACAAAAAGGCTGACCTTCCCAAGAGTGACAATGAACTCCTACTGCCTGACAGTTTTGAGCAGGAACACCAGCCTGCCTGTCTTTGGATCCCAACATCAGCTTTTCTTGGGTCTCAAGCTTGCTGGCTTTCATACAGGAAATGTTCATACTAGAACCATCAGCCCTCCTGGGTCTCCATGTTCCTATATATACTATATATAAATATATAGTATATAGAAATACATTATATATAAATATATATAGCAAAATATGTATATATGTATATGTATATATGTATATATGTATATATATACCTATATATACATATACATATATACATATATACATATACATATACATATATATACATATATAGCTATATATATACACACTCACACACACAAACAGACATCCTATTACTTCTGTTTCTCTGGAGAACCCAGACTAATACATATTTTGGTACCAAGAGTAGTCCTAGAGAAATAGAATTTTAAGGATGAGTTATCAAAACTGACGCTAGCGTTTCTGTGATTGGATCTATAATCTGATTAAAGACACTAATGACTCTAAATTTAGTAGAAAAGAGAGCATTGATAGCCCATGGTGTGATCTGGCAATAGAGATATGCAAAATATCTCCATTTGTTATTCCTAATCAATCACTTATAAGAAGCAAAGAGCTGGGAGACTATGTATATAATATTTTTAACATATTTGGCAAACTAACACAGGTAATGAGTCTAGTTATAGATCTAGAAGCAAAGATGGGTGGTGGATCTAGAAGAAAAGCAGGTAATGTTACTATATAAAAATGGGAAAAGAAAAGCTCAGGCAAACTCAGAAATTCACATTGCCAGTTCATGCACCACATAAATGACCTGAAAGCTTCTATGTGAGCTCTGAAGAAGAACCATCTCTCCTATGGCCTCAGGACCAAAATTGCTGAAAAATCAAACTCAAAATGGCCTTCTACAACTGGCTGAATTACAATGTAAGTTGAACACCGAGCCTCATAAAATGTCTACTTTTAAAGTAAGGGCATTGATTAGGAAGAAATGAGATCATGATAATATGAGTGAGCGTAAGAAACCCCTAATAAAGCTGGGGATATTGACCCCCTAAATTCTGATGAATCTTTGCCAGTGGAAGAGGCCTCCCCATCCCCAAGAGGAGCTGGCTCTCTACCCGTAGTGGGAGCAACCACCCCATCTTCAATGACAGTGGCCTCTCTATCCTGGTCTGGGAGGATTAACCCTGCATTTCCAGAGGAAATTGTAATGGCCTCCCCTGAGGCAGTTGCCATGCAAGATAGAGCTGAGTCTCCTCAGAACCAAACACCACCATCCATCTTTGCTTCTAGATCTGTAATTAGACTCAAGTTCCAGCAAGAATCTAAAGGTAGGTGAAGTAGAAAATGCAGCTCATGATGAGATGTGCTATACTCCAAAAGAATGACTTAAGTTTTCTAATTTATACAGATATAGGTTAGGTAACATATGTGGGAGTGGTTATTAAAGATGTGGGATAATGGTAGAGAAACATAATGTTGGATCAGGATGAACTTATTGAAATGGGCTCGCAAAGCAGAGATTCTGTATTTAGTGCTCTAGCTCAGGGAATTAGAAAGGGCTCTAACAGTTTATTTGTTTGGTTGGATGAAGCATGAATCAAAAGGTGGCCCACAGTGAGTGAGTTAAAAATGCCAGACCTGCCTTTCTTTAATGTAGAGGAAAGCATTCAAAGGTGTAGAAAGATTGGAATGTCAGCCTTGATTTGTCATTTAAGATCTAATTATCCACCCTGGATGGGTCCAGAAGACATACTTTTCATCACTATTGGGAAAAATAAATTTGTGAGAGAAGCCCCAGTATCCTAGAAGAGCTCTATGATCACTTTTTTCTGTAGGCCAGACCTTACAAGTGAGAAATGTGGTCATTCGATTGGGAAATTTAAATGTAATAAGAGAGTAGTTGGATCTCAGAATGTCAGGGGCCATGTGTTGGTACTCAATCACCAAAGGCAAAGTAGGTATGGTTACCATAATGGACAGCAATCAGAATAGTTGACATGGTGTCTCTAGGAGTGAAATAGATAGTATGCCTACTAAATTTTTACTTGATCTATATAAGCTGAAAAGTTCTATGTCAAATGAACAAAGTCTAACCTGAATCATGAAAACAGAGTCATGAACCTTCAATCAATTTCTAGACTTGAACCAGTTTACAGACTCAAAACCATTTGAATGAAGAACAGGATAGGCTCCCTTGAGGAAGGATCCTGCTGTACTACCACAATTTATACTGTTAGTTTTGATCCCAGCCTTCCTTAAAGCACTGAAGGGTCTTTTACCAGGGTAACTGATCATTGAGGAATGGGAAACAGATATTTGGAAAAATAACTACTGAATACTGGCTTTGAATTGACACTATCCCCGAGACAAAAAAAAAAAAATCACTGTGGTATACCAATCAGAGTAGGAACTTATGAGATCAGGTGATCAATGGAGTTTTAGCTCAGGTCCATCTCACAGTGGCCCAGTGGGTCCTTGAACCAATCCTGTGGTTATTTCTCTGTAGAAAGCTGGCAAAGGGATTGTGACCAACTCAGCATTCCACTGAGGCTATATGATCAAACAGCAAACTGTTTATCATGAATGCTGGATGTGAGCAAACTCACGACTGTACCTGCCACCAGAAGGTTTGCTGAGGGCAATCACTCCCTGGCGCCATGCT
Source organism: Pongo abelii (assembly GCF_028885655.2). Lineage (NCBI taxonomy): Eukaryota > Metazoa > Chordata > Mammalia > Primates > Hominidae > Pongo > Pongo abelii. The sequence goes on along the minus strand of NC_071990.2, from coordinate 86,958,996 downwards.
CCTTGAGGTTATCTACTGGGGCATTTAGAGCCTACTGTTGGAAGAATGCAGTCTTGCAAGCCTGCTGTAAATCAGACTGCCGACTGACAACCACTGCCACCCCCCCGCCCTCACTATCTCTTTTACCTAATAAATGTGGAGGGCTATGAAAGCTCAGGCACGGTGTTCACTAGAAGCAAGGAGCCCCCTGACCCCTTCTTCCAAATATACTCTTTTGTCTTTATTCCTGCGTTTGTCATCCTTTGTTCAGTCCAACAAAGATAGGGTCCGCAGCATTTCTCCAGTTCTGGAATGCATAATTAGAATAGATATACTCAGCAGCCGGCAGAATCCTCACATCTCTACCAGTCACTACTATTTATTATTCTCTCTGTGATTCAGGTAATACTGCCATTTTCCTACAGCTACAATTTTCTTTCTATCTGGAAATATTTAGGATTCTCATCTGTGGTTCATTAAATTTCATTTCTGTGAAAATGTGTGGACTTGCCCTTACCTATTCTGTTGGTCATTCTTTGGACGCCTTCAAGCTGAAGTACTTTTTAAATTTTGGCAAGTTTATTGTCATTATTTCCTCAAATAAAATCATGTAAATAAACTTCTGCTTGCTTTTCTCTTGTTAATCTGTCTTTTGTAACCGGAGGCCCTGTTCCAACTAAGAACCTACAGGGGTTATTGTTTTTCCCTACAACCATCTCCATGTTAAAAAAAAAAAAAACTTACTATTCAGGTGGAAATGGAAGGCATATTGGTTGAAATCATTTTAATAAATAAGCATTAAGAACCTGAATAATGAGAATGATTCAGATTTTTGGAGAGAAAGGAAAGAATATTTATTCAGGAAAAAGTTTAAAATATCTTGAAAAGATCCTCTTATTAATATGATTGTTCAAATAGAGAAACTACTTCACAATCATGTCATTTATTTTTCTTTCACATAAACTACCGATTAATAATTCCAAAATGTTAACACACAGAACTCAAAAGCACATTTTCATTATGAAGTTGGTATAATTAGGGAATCCATTATATTATAAACAAGCATTTTTTAAACCTAGAGAAAATGGTATGTTTACCATTTTGGGGCTCTTATATGAGTAAGAAAATTCCTTGAATAACAAATACATGTTTAATTCTAAACTTTAAACACATTGTTTTCTCCTACCCCTGGTTGGTGGTGTTATCTTATTTTTACATTTTTGTTATAGAAACACCAAACATACAAAAGTAGGGAGAATAGTTCAATGAACCTCCAAGTCCTCATCACCCAGCTTCAATAATTATCAATCCATGGCCAGTCTTGTTTCCTCTACATACCTCCGCTTCCTCACCTGCATTATTTTGTAGCAAATTTCATATATTATATCACTTCACCTGTAAGTATTTTAGTTTGTATCTTCCAAAGACATATAACCACAATACCATCATATCTCCCAAATTAAAAATAATTTTTAACATCATATTGTTGATATTAAGAATTGTCTTAACTATGGTTTTTATTCCTTCTCTTTTACCATTTATTTGAATGAAGAGTAAACAAGGATTATACATGCTAATTGTTTAACATTTCTCTTAAATCTCTTTTAATCTATAGGTTCCCCCTACCATATTCTTTCTTATAATTTGATAATTTGTTTGTGAAAGCAATGGGTTATTTGTCCTCTAGAGCATCCCACAGTTTGAATTATTTTTCAGTTCCATTCTCATTATAATATTTGACATGTTCCTTTGTCTTCTGCATTTCCTATAAATTGGTAATTAGATATAGATGAGGGATTGGATTCAGATTCAATTTTGGGGGCAAGACAATTTCTTATGTGGTAGTGAGTTCTCGCATCAGAAGATACATATCTGACTGTCTCTTTCTATGATGTTTGCAGCTGTTGAAGAGTATTTCCTGTATTCCTAAATTAACTAATGGTTGCAAAATGGTGATATTCTGATTCTGTTATTCCTCCTTTATTTACTGGCTGGACTATTTCTAGAAAGAAAAGCTTCCCTCATCAACCATTTGATTACCCTAGGGTACAGTTTGAATAGAAAAGGCTGAGGAAATACTTGATTCTCTCCCTTAAAGAGGGTTGCTTTTGCCAATGTTCTGTTTATCTTGGACTAAATAATCTACACAAGAGAAAACAGCCAGAAAGGCATAATTCTAGGCCTTCCTTTTCTGATCTTTTCAGTTGGATTCAGGCACAAGCTACATAACCCAAGGCTTGTAGAGAATTTAAATGTTCTGAAACTGCCAGAGGCTCCCCCAAATTCTCATTTCCAGGATTCCTATTCTTATTTTTTAGTCTCATCCAACCTGTTATTTACATTCACTACTATGTTTTCAGCTTGTCTCTTCACAGGAACCAATCAAAGACAGAAACTATGCAAATTTGTTTGTCTTTTCCAGCCGACTTCCTCTTTATTCCACACACCTGAAGGGCACTCTACCGTGAGACAGCCCAGTGGAAAGAGTCCGTGTTTCTCTTTCTGCCTTTAAGCCTCTTTCAGCTTAAAGCTTCAGCCTCAGTCCAGTGGGGGAATCCACAGTTTCTGTAATTGTTACTTGACAAGACAGTTCTTTTCTTCCACTGACTAGTGTCTCAGAGTGTGATGAACCTACACACAGCAATCCTCACACTGGCTTTGTTAATCATGTTAAGCTGATTGCTTTGGTCTTTGGTGCTTAGAAGAAAATTAGAGTGGAACATTGGTCAGGAAAAAAAAATTCCTCTGAAACTAAAATACAACCAAATGTGACCAAAGCCAAATTCTATTCTTAATAGAAACAAATTTGTTTCTCAAAGTGGTAGTAACTTTTATTTTCCAATTTCTAGGAATCTAACCTGACTTTGTGAAAGTTGTACTCAGACTCTTCTGCATAGCAGGGAGTTTTCTAAGATAATTATTCAGAGTGAGGAATTCTGAAGGGTTCATAGACTAATTTTCTATTGGCCAGACAATGCAATTCATGTTCCCAGAGATAGGCATGCAAGGCAGACACTGGAAATTAAAAGGAAAGTTCTGGAATTAAAGAAGCAAAGTATTTTTAAACTCTAAATATATGCCTTTGTTACTCATACATTTTAAAAATTTCTAGTTTATCTCCAGTTGGATTGTTGAGATATAGTTCACACACACTATAATTCTCCCAAGTATAAGTCAACATTTTCAGTATATTCACAGATATATGTTGGGCCACAGTCAATCTTAAAACATTTTCATCACCTCAAAAAGAAACTTTACCCTTTAGCTACCAACCTCTATTTCTCCATTGCCCTCAGCCATAAGTAACCATTAATTTAATCTTTCTGTCTCTATCGATTTGCCTGTTCATAGAATTTCATATCATAGAATCATACAATGTGTTACCTCTTGTGTCTGGCTACTTTGACTTCATCTAGTGTTTTCAAAGTTCAGCCATGTTGTAGCATGTTTTGGCATCTCATTTGTTTTAATAACAATATTATTCTATTGTATATATATACCACATTTTGTCCATTCATTAGTTGATGAACATTTGAGTTGTTTTCACCTTTTGGCTATTGAAAAATGCTGCTATATACATTCTTATACAAGTCTTTCTGTGGACATGTGTTTTCATTTCTCTTGGATATACACATAGGAATGTAATTGCTCGATAAAATGGTAACTATGTATTTAGCAGTTTGAAAAATTGCGGACTGCTTTCCAAAGTAGTTGTACCATTTTCCATTCCCACCAGCAGTGTATGAGGGTTCTGATTTCTCCACATTTTTGCCCAAACTAATTTTTAGTCTCACTTTTTAATTTTAACCATCAGTGGATGAGAAGTAATATCTCCCTGTGGTATGATATGCATTTCCCTGATAACTAATGTTGAATCTGCTTTCATGTGCTTATTGGCCATTTGTATATCTTAGAGAAATATCTCCTCAGATCCATTGCATGTTTGTTAACTGAGTTGTCTTCTTATTATTGAGTTGCAAGGGTTCTTCAGTCTATTACAGGTATACAATTTGTAAATGTTCCCCCTTTCTGTAGGCTGTTTTTTCACTTTCTTGATAATGTCCTTTGAAGAACAAACATTTTTAATTTTAATAAAGTCCAGTGTATTCATTTTTCTCTTGTTGCCTGTGCTTTTAATGTCATCTCAGAATCCATTGCCAAATCTGAGTTCACAAAGATTTACCCCTATATTTTCTTCTAATAGTTTGATGGTTTTGGATCTTACATTTAGATTCCTGATTCACATAGAATTAATTTTGTTTATAGCATGCGGTAAGAGTTCAATTTCATTCTTTTGCCTGTGGCTATTTGGATATCCCAGTAACATTTGTTGGAAAGACTATTCTCTACTCCTTATGATGATCTTAGAAAAAAAATAGCTGACCATAGACATGTGGATTTATTTCTGGACTTTCAATCTACTGCATTGATCTCTATTTTTAACTTTGTGCCACACTATCTAAATTACTGTCACTTTGCAGTACGTTTTGAAATCAGGAAGTGTGAGTCATTAAGCTTTGTTCTTCTTTTTCAATATTGCTTTGTTTTTTCTAAATATTAACTTGTCCATTACTGCAAAACAGCAGTTGGGATTTTGAGAATGGATTGCATTGAATCTACAGACAAATTTGGGTTTTAACGACTTGCGTTAGTCCATTTTCACACTGCTGATAAAGACATACCTGAGCCTGGGCAATTTACGAAAGAAAGAGGCTGGGGAAGTCTCATAATCATGGCAAAAGGCATGGGGAGGTCTCATAATCATGGCTGGGGAAGTCTCACAATCATGGCAGAAGGCAAGGAGGAACAAAGTCACGTCTTATATGGATAGCAGCAGGCCAAAAGAAAGTTTGTGCAGGGAAACTCCCCTTTTTAAAACCATCAGATTCTGTGAGACTTATTAGCTATTATAAGAATAGCATTAAAAAGACCTGCTCCCATGATTTAATTAACTCCTACCAGGTCCCTCCCACAACATGTGTATTTATTTTATGTGACGTTAATTGAGTTTCCTGAATGTGTAGATTAATGTTTTTTAATAAATTTGGAAATTTTCTGCTATCTTTTTTTAAAATTAATTAATTAATTTATTATTATTATTATACTTTAGGTTTTAGGGTACATGTTCACAATGTGCAGGTTAGTTACATATGTATACATGTGCCATGCTGGTGCGCTGCACCCACTAACTCGTCATCTAGCATTAGGTATATCTCCCAATGCTATCCCTCCCCCTCCCCCCACCCCACAAGAGTCCCCAGAGTGTGATGTTCCCCTTCCTGTGTCCACGTGTTCTCATTGTTCAATTCCCACCTATGAGTGAGAACATGCGGTGTTTGGTTTTTTGTTCTTGTGATAGTTTACTGAGAATGATGATTTCCAATTTCATCCATGTCCCTAAAAAGGACATGAACTCATCCTTTTTTATGGCTGCATAGTATTCCATGGTGTATATGTGCCACATTTTCTTAATCCAGTCTATCATTGTTGGACATTTGTGTTGGTTCCAAGTCTTTGCTATTGTGAATAATGCCACAATAAACATACGTGTGCAGGTGTCTTTATAGCAGCATGATTTATAATCCTTTGGGTATATACCCAGTAATGGGATGGCTGGGTCAAATGGAATTTCTAGTTTTAGATCCCTGAGGAATCGCCACACTGACTTCCACAAGGGTTGAACTAGTTTACAGTCCCACCAACAGTGTAAAAGTGTTCCTATTTCTCCACATCCTCTCCAGCACCTGTTGTTTCCTGACTTTTTAATGACTGCCATTCTAACTGGTATGAGATGGTATCTCATTGTGGTTTTGATTTGCATTTCTCTGATGGCCAGTGATGATGAGCATTTTTTCATGTGTTTTTTGGCTGCATAAATGTCTTCTTTTGAGAAGTGTCTGTTCATGTCCTTTGCCCACTTTTTGATGGGGTTGTTTTTTTCTTGTAAATTTGTTTGAGTTCATTGTAGATTCTGGATATTAGCCCTTTGTCAGAAGAGTAGGTTGCAAAAATGTTCTCCCATTTTGTAGTTGCCTGTTCACTCTGATGGTAGTTTCTTTTGCTGTGCAGAAGCTCTTTAGTTTAATGAGATCCCATTTGTCAATTTTGGCTTTTGTTGCCATTGCTTTTGGTGTTTTAGACATGAAGTCCTTGCCCATGCCTATGTCCTGAATGGTAATGCCTAGGTTTTCTTCTAGGGTTTTTATGGCTTTAGGTCTAACATGTAAGTCTTTAATCCATCTTGAATTGATTTTTGTATAAGGTGTAAAGAAGGGATCGAGTTTCAGCTTTCTACATATGGCTAGCCAGTTTTCCCAGCACCATTTATTAAATAGGGAATCCTTTCCTCATTGCTTGTTTTTCTCAGGTTTGTCAAAGATCAGATAGTTGTAGATATGTGGCATTATTTCTGAGGGCTCTGTTCTGTTCCATTGATCTATATCTCTGTTTTGGTACCAGTACCATGCTGTTTTGGTTACTGTAGCCTTGTAGCATAGTTTGAAGTCAGGTAGTGTGATGCCTACAGCTTTGCTCTTTTGGCTTATGATTGACTTGGCAAATGCGGGCTCTTTTTTGGTTCCATATGAACTTTAAAGTAGTTTTTTCCAATTCTGTGAAGAAAGTCATTGGTAGCTTGATGGGGATGGCATTGAATCTGTAAATTACCTTGGGCAGTATGGCCATTTTCACGATATTGATTCTTCCTACCCATGAGCATGGAATGGTCTTCCATTTGTTTGTATCCTCTTTTATTTCCTTGAGCAGTGTTTTGTAGTTCTCCTTGAAGAGGTCCTTCACATCCCTTGTAAGTTGGATTCCTAGGTACTTTATTCTCTTTGAAGCAATTGTGAATGGGAGTTCACTCATGATTTGGCTCTCCGTTTGTCTGTTGTTAGTGTATAAGAATGCTGGTGATTTTTGTACATTGATTTTGTATCCTGAGACTTTGTTGAAGTTGCTTATCAGCTTAAGGAGATTTTGGGCTGAGACAATGGGGTTTTCTAGATATACAATCATGTCATCTGCAAACAGGGACAATTTGACTTCCTCTTTTCCTAATTGAATACCCTTGATTTCCTTCTCCTGCCTAATTGCCCTGGCCAGAACTTCCAACACCATGTTGAATAGGAGTGGTGAGATAGGGCATCTGTGTCTTGCGCCAGTTTTCAAAGGGAATGCTTCCAGTTTTTGCCCATTCAGTATGATATTTGCTGTGGATTTCCAATAGATAGCTCTTATTATTCTGAGATACATCCCATCAATACCTAATTTATTCAGAGTCTTTAGCATGAAGGGCTGTTGAATTTTTTCAAAGGCCTTTTCTGCATCTATTGAGATAATCATGTGGTGTTTGTCTTTGGTTCTGTTTATATACTGGATTACATTTATTGATTTGCATATATTGAACCACCCTTGCATCCCAGGGATGAAGGCCACTTCATCATGGTGGATAAGCTTTTTGAGGTGCTGCTGGATTCGGTTTGCCAGTATTTTATTGAGGATTTTTGCATCAATGTTCATCAAGGATATTGGTCTAAAATTCTCTTTTTTGGTTGTGTCTCTGCCCAGGTTTGGTATCATGATGATGCTGGCCTCATAAAATGAGTTAGGAATGATTCCCTCTTTTTCTATTGATTGGAATAGTTTCAGAAGGAATGGTACCAGTTCCTCCTTGTACCTCTGGTAGAATTCGGCTGTGAATCCATCTGGTCCTTGACTCTTTTTGGTTGGTAAGCTATTGATTATTGCCACAATTTCAGCTTCTGTTATTGGTCTATTCAGAGATTCAACTTCTTCCTGGTTTAGTCTTGGGAGACTGTATGTGTTGAGGAATTTATCCATTTCTTCTAGATTTTCTAGTTTATTTGCGTAGAGGTGTTTGTAGTATTCTCTGATGGTAGTTTGTATTTCTGTGGGATCGGTGGTGATATCCCCTTTATCATTTTTTATTGCATCTATTTGATTCTTCTTTTTTTCTTTATTAGTCTTGCTAGTGGTCTATCAATTTTGTTGATCCTTTCAAAAAACCAGCTTCTGGATTCATTAATTTTTTGAAGGGATTTTTGTGTCTCTATTTCCTTCAGTTCTGCTCTGATTTTAGTTATTTCTTGCCTTCTGCTAGCTTTTGAATGTGTTTGCTCTTGCTTTTCTAGTTCTTTTAATTGTGATGTTAGGGTGTCAATTTTGGATCTTTCCTGCTTTCTCTTGTGGGCATAGTGCCATAAATTTCCCTCTACACACTGCTTTGAATGCATCCCAGAGATTCTGGTATGTTGTGTCTTGGTTCTCGTTGGTTTCAAAGAACATCTTTATTTCTGCCTTCATTTCGTTATGCACCCAGTAGTCATTCAGGAGCAGGTTGTTCAGTTTCCATGTAGTTGAACGGTTTTGAGTGAGATTCTTAATCCTGAGTTCTAGCTTGATTGCACTGTGATCTGAGAGATAGTTTGTTATAATTTCTGTTCTTTTCTGTTTACTGAGGAGAGCTTTACTTCCAACTATGTGGTCAATTTTGGAATATGCATCGTGTGGTGCTGAGAAGAATGTATATTCTGTTGATTTGGGGTGGAGAGTTCTGTAGATGTCTATTAGGTCTGCTTGGTGCAGAGCTGAGTTCAATTCCTGGGTATCCTTGTTGACTTGCTGTCTCGTTGATCTGTCTAATGTTGACAGTGGAGTGTTAAAGTCTCCCATTATTAATGTGTGGGAGTCTAAGTCTCTTTGTAGGTCACTCAAGACTTGCTTTATGAATCTGGATGCTCCTGTATTGGGTGCATATATACTTAGGATAGTTAGCTCTTCTTGTTGAATTGATCCCTTTACCATTATGTAATGGCCTTCTTTGTCTCTTTTGATCTTTGTTGGTTTAAAGTCTGTTTTATCAGAGACTAGGATTGCAACCCCTGCCTTTTTTTGTTTTCCATTTGCTTGGTAGATCTTCCTCCATCCATTTATTTTGAGCCTATGTGTGTCTCTGCACATGAGATGGGTTTCCTGAATACAGCACACTGATGGGTCTTGACTCTTTATCCAATTTGCCAGTCTGTGTCTTTTAATTGGAGCATTTAGTCCATTTACACTTAATGTTAATATTGTTATGTGTGAATTTGATCTTGTCATTATGATGTTAGCTGGTTATTTTGCTCATTAGTTGATGCAGTCTCTTCCTAGTCTTGATGGTCTTTACATTTTGGCATCATTTTGCAGCGGCTGGTACCAGTTGTGCCTTTCCATGTTTAGCGCTTCCTTCAGGAGCTCTTTTAGGGCAGGCCTGGTGGTGACAAAATCTCTCAGCATTTGCTTGTCTGTAAAGTATTTTATTTCTCCTTCACTTATGAAGCTTAGTTTGGCTGGATATGAAATTCCGGATTGAAAATTCTTTTCTTTCAGAAAGTTGAATATTGGCCCCCACTCTCTTCTGGCTTGTAGAGGTTCTGCTGAGAGATCCACTGTTAGTCTGATGGGCCTCCCTTTGAGGGTAACCTGACCTTTCTCTTTGGCTGCCCTTAACATTTTTTCCTTCATTTCAACTTTGGTGAATCTGACAATTATGTGTCTTGAAGTTGCTCTTCTCAAGGAGTATCTTTGTGGCATTCTCTGTATTTCCTGAATCTGAATGTTGGCCTGCCTTGCTAGATTGGGGAGGTTCTCCTGGGTAATATCCTGCAGAGTGGTTTCCAACTTGGTTCCATTCTCCCCGTCACTTTCAGGTACACCAATCAGATGTAGATTTGGTCTTTTCACATAGTCCCATATTTCTTGGAGGCTTTGCTTATTTCTTTTTATTCTTTTTTCTCTAAACTTCCCTTCTTGCTTCATTTCATTCATTTCATCTTCCATCACTGATACCCTTTCTTCCATTTGTTCACATCGGCTCCTGAGACTTCTGCATTCTTCACATAGTTCTCGAGCCTTGGTTTTCAGCTCCATCAGCTCCTTTAAGCACTTCTCTGTATTGGTTATTCTAGTTATACATTCTTCTAAATTTTTTTCAAAGTTTTCAACTTCTTTGCCTTTGGTTTGAATATCCTCCCATAGCTCAGAGTAATTTGATTGTCTGAAGCCTTCTTCTCTCAGCTCGTCAAAGTCATTCTCCGTCCAGCTTTGTTCTGCTGCTGGTGAGGAACTGCATTCCTTTGGAGGAGAGGCACTCTACTTTTTAGAGTTTCCAGTTTTTCTGCTCTGTTTTTTCCCCATCTTTGTGGTTTTATCTACTCTTGGTCTTTGATGATGGTGATGTACAGATTGGTTTTTGGTGTGGATGTCCTTCCTGTTTGTTAGTTTTCCTTCTAACAGACAGGACCCTCAGCTGCAGGTCTGTTGGAGTACCCGGCCCTGTGAGGTGTCAGTCTGCCCCTGCTGGGGGGTGCCTCCCAGTTAGGCTGCTCGGGGGTCAGGGGTCAGGGACCCACTTGAGGAGGCAGTCTGCCCATTCTCAGATCTCCAGCTGTGTGCTGGGAGAACCACTGCTCTCTTCAAAGCTGTCAGACAGGGACATTTAAGTCTGCAGAGGTTACTGCTGTCTTTTTGTTTGTCTGTGCCCTGCCCCCAGAGGTGGAGCCTACAGAGGCAGGCAGGCCGCCTTGAGCTGTGGTGGGCTCCACCCTGTTCGAGCTTCCTGGCTGCTTTGTTTACCTAAGCAAGCCTGGGCAATGGTGGGCGCCCCTCCCCCAGCCACGCTGCCGCCTTGCAGTTTGATCTCAGACTGCTGTGCTAGCAATCAGCGAGACTCCATGGGCATAGGACCCTCTGAGCCAGGTGCAGGATATAATCTCATGGGGCACCGTTTTTTAAGCCTGTTGGAAAAGCACAGTATTCGGGTTGGAATGACCCGATTTTCCAGGTGCCGTCTGTTACCGCTTTCTTTGACTCGGAAAGGGAACTCCCTGACCCCTTGCGCTTCCCAAGTGAGGCAATGCCTCGCCCTGCTTCGGCTCACGCATGGTGCATGCACCCACTGACCTTCACCCACTGTCTGGCACTCCCTCGTGAGATGAACCTGGTACCTCAGATGGAAATGCAGAAATCACCCGTCTTCTGCGTTGCTCACGCTGGGAGCTGCAGACAGGAGCTGTTCCTATTTGGCCATCTTGGCTCCTCCCCCCTCTGCTATCATTTTCATAAATATTTTTTCTGCTTCTTTCACTCTCTCCTTTCCTTCTGGTACTCTCATTATGTGTACATTGGTGCACTTGATGTCTCATATTTCTGTGAAGCTCTGTTCATTTTTATGCATATTTTTTTCTCTCTACTTTAGATTGTGTAATCTTCATCAATCTATTTTCAAGTTTGCTAATTATTTCTTCTTCCAATTCAAACCCAAATGAAATTTGGGTGGGGACATAGCCAAACCATATCATGTCTTAACAATATTAAGTCAATATCTGAACACAGGATTTCCTTCCATTTACTTAGGTCTTTAATTTCTATCAGTGATGTTATATAGTTTTCATTGCATAAGTCTTGCACTCCCTTGTTTAAATTTATTATTACATTGTTTGTTATTCTACTTTAACACTTATTTTGCAGTAGTGAATGTCTTCAAATATAGCATGTAATTTTTTCAATAATCTTTACTATGCATATTTTAGTTTAGTTGCTCTAGAGCTTACCATATACATTTTATTAGATCTATACAAACTTATAATTTATACAAACTTAATTCCAGTGAACCATAGAAACATTTCTTTATAGTTCCATTCCCTTTTCCCCCTTTTTCTGATATTGTTATAAATACTACATCTATAAATGTTACAAACCCAACATTAAATTATTATAGTTATTATTTTATATAATTTTATATCTGAAAGAAATTGAAAGAAGAAAGGACAAGTATATATTTATGGCTTTTGTTATATTTATTTTCTTTTTAATCATTTTTGGACCTCATTTGTTTGTGTGAATTCAAATTACCATTTGAGGTTATTTCCTTAGACCAGTATAGCCTTGTTCCTACCTAGCTCTTTTGTGCTATTATTGGAAAATATATATTAGAAATACATATAGATTTAGGACTTATATATAATATTAATCAGGGACCCTCCAAATATCTAACCTAATGTTGAAATTTGAAGGGGCCCAGTAAATTATCACCTCCATTCTCTAAGATTTTTTGCCAAATGAACTATACAAGTGCAAGGCAGATAGAGGAGGAAATATATTATCTTTATTACTGGTCGAGTGATATTCAAGAATATGGCTTTCAACTGTAGTGCAAGCCTCAGAATTAGGCAAGGCCACATACCTGTCACCAGTGGTTTCCATGTATGGCACCTTCATCTTTAAAGTTTTATGTGTGATACCTGCATCTGTATACTCCACAAGTGGTACTTACATTCATAAAATTGTATGTATCATGCCTGCATCTTTAAAACTCCAGTATGGTGCTTGAATCTGTAAAACTTGCAGTCTGAAGAAGCAGAGCAAGGCACAGGCTTTGTGAGGAGTTCAACTCTCAAGATGAGGAAGCGAGAGGAAATATCTGGACTACACTCTCCCAGTTTTTCCTTCCAAACTCTACAATCAAATTAAGGCACTTACCCTCCTATGTTGTCTCAGCCAGTCATGCAGAGTTTAACAAAGTGACTGAGTTTCTAACCCAATGTTTTTCACAACTTCTTCAAGATCTGTAATCTGTGACCCTCCCTAAAAGTACATCCTTTGCAATTCTCAACGAGAGAATGCAGCCTGCCTTCCTGTCTTTGGTGATAAAAATAGATTTTTCTAAGTATTATAAACAATACTATTGTTAGCATTTTCTATATTATTTGACAAAATGTTCTTGTTTTCTTCAAGTGGAGGTTTTTCCTAGTGAGAGCTACGTTTGGCCATGTTCCTCTCTCAGGTGCCTCAGCAACCTGAACTCCTCCTTCAAGATGCATTCTATGTGGCTTGGCAAAATAGAATAAGCATAGAATTTGAAATTCTCAATTTAAATGTCACCTGTGCAAGTTTCTAACCGTGTTTAAACATGTTATATGCACTTTGTAAATCTGTTTCTTCATGAATAAAGTATAGATAATAACAAAAAACCAATCTCAAGGGATAGTATCTACAGGATCAGATGAGATAATAAATTTTAGAAAGTGATAAGCATGGCCAGGTGTGGTGGCTCACACCTGTAATCCCAGCACTTTGGGAGGCTGAGGCAGGCAGATCACGAGGTCAGGAGATGGAGACCATCCTGGCTAACACGGTGAAACCCCATCTTTACTACAAACACAAAAAATTAGCCGGGCGCAGTGGCGGGCACTTGTAGTCCCAGCTACTCAGGAGGCTGAGGAAGGAGAATGGCATGAACCCAGGAGGCAGAGTTTGCAGTGAGCCCAGATTGTGCCACTGCACTCCAGCCTGGGTGACAGAGCCAGACTCCATCTCAAAAAAAAAAAAAAAGAAAAAAAAGAAAGTGATAAGCAATATATAAGTCACAATTACCTAGCCCTGAATAACACTAATACTTGTTTTTGCCATTATTGCTATTGGATTCATAAAAATATGACTCACTATTGCTAGATTTAGGAATACTCTTAGCCAGGTCACATTTCTGAAATATAACAACTACACCTAGAAATATTAGTTGTTATTATTAGAAATGAAAATAGTAGCAGTAAGCCTAAAAAGGTTTTGTGTTAGGCAAAATAACCTAAATAATTTATTTAAAATTTTTAACTCTTAAATCTTGCCCAATTAAAGAGCTGTATTGTGTTTATAGAAACTGTTTTTGTAAAGTCCAATATATATAAAGCTTTGTGCAACCGTATTTCTACAGAAGATAGGCATGAAATTATTTGTCTTTTCATGAATTTAAGTTTATTTAAGAGTTTCTCATAGTTCCCAATATTCTACCTGATATCCTGACTTTAAAAGGAAAGCTTGCAGGAAAGAGAACAGGTTAGAAAGTCTTTGTATGTCACCCATAATATTTATTTTTTAACAGATTGCAGTCTGATTTGGTAGAGTACTCTGGATACATAGAACTAAATGGTGAATAATTAATTACTCCATTCCTGTAGGACTATTCTACTTCCACAGTTAGCAATGCAGTTCTTCTGAGATCACACTAATTGGCATTTAATTCTAGATTGAAAGCACAAAATGCTCTCACAAGCTGTCTTAACCCATTTTGTGCTTCTATAACAGAATACCACAGACTAGGGGTAATTTATAAACAATAGTTCATATGGTTCATGATTCTGGAGGCTGAGAAGTCCAAGGCTGAGGGACTGCCTCTGGTGAGGGCTTTCATGCTGCAACATCCCATAGCAGAAGGCAGAAGGCAAGCAAAAGGATGTGAGAGAGCAAAAGATCTAACTCACAACCTCAAAACTTTTTGTAATCAGCATTAATCTATTCATAAAGGTTGAGCCCCTGTGACATAAACACATCCCATTAGGCCCCACCTTTCAACACTGTCGAACTGGGAAGTAAGTGTCCAACACATGAACTTTAGGGGACACATTCAAATCACAGCACAAGCCATCCCTCTCATTGTGATTCTCATTTATGAAAGCCAAAATAAAAGATTCTAATGCCCAAGTTTTGTATCATACTGAGCACCTCAAGGGAATTGCCAAGAAGTCTGACTTGTCATTGCACCAGAGGAAAATATAAATTGCTCAAGTGAGCTAAGCAAAACACAAATCTGTATATTAGTAGTGGTTTATCATGTAGGAACTCAGATGTTCCACAGCAATTCTAAATTGTATGGTTTGTGATTTTTCAGTCTGAAAGTAAGATGGAACACTCATATCTATCTATCTATCTATTATCACAGATATACTCCACCAAAAAAAGATGACAATAAAAATGATTCTTTATGGCTTGTATTTCCTTTTCCCATACAAGTTGAGAACAGAGGGAATTTAGTCATCCTCTGGTATTTACCCAGCTCAACAGCTCAGACATAGACACTGGCCCTTGTTGCATAATAACTTAATGCTTCTTCACAGAGAACCAGATAGTCATTCAGCGAAAGTCTACTTTCTCCCCCAGCCTCTCACATACTTAAAATCACCATCAGGTAGCCCACAAACTTTCCCTTCTCCAGGCTTAGCGTCCCAGTTTCTTTTAGTTCCTCATCTTGTGGCATGTTCTCAAGCTTCCTTCGCCATCTTTATTGCTGTCTTCTGGGCCTCATTAAATTTGTTGATGTTAAAGCATGCTACATAGGAAATTTAGACAATGCTTTTGGCATGATCTGGTCATCATGGGGTACAATAATTAATAATAATAAAACTTACTTTGCTTGAGACATCATCTATTTTTCTTAATGTAAATAGTATATCAGATTTGTTATAGCTATCTCCCATCATTAACTTATATAAAACTTAATCTCGACTAAAACTTTTTTCACAGGTGCTGCCTTATTTAAATTTTTATTTGTAATTGACAAGTAATAATTGCAAAGCCCAGGCATGGTGACCCATGCCTGTAATTGTAGCACTTTGGGAGGCTGAGGTGGGAGGATCAATTGAGTTCAGGAGTTTGAAATCAGCCTGGCCAAGATGGTGAAACCTGTTTCTACCAAAAATACAAAAATTAGCTGGGTTTGGTGGCAAGCACCTGTAATCCCAGCTACTTGGCAGGCTGAGGCAGGAGAATCACTTGAACCCAGGAGGTGGAGGTTGCAGTGAGCTGAGATCGCACCACTACACTCCAGCCTGGGTGACAGAGTGAGACTGTCTCAATAAACAAATACATAAATAAATAATAAATAAATAAATAAATAAAAATAATTCCATATATTTATGAAGTACAACACGATGTTTTCATACGTATATATTTGTGGAATAATTAAATCAAGCTAATTTACATATCCATCACCTCATATACTTTTGATTTTTTTATAGTGAGAATATTTAAAATCTATTATTTTAGCAATTTTGAATATAAAATACGTTATTATTAACTATGGTTAGTCTGCTGTGCATAGATCTTGAAATCTTATTCCTCCTGTTTAACTGGAATTTTGTACCCTTTGGTCAACTTCTCCTCATCAGGCCTCTAGTAACAACCATTCTACTTTCTACTTTAATAAGTTTGACTTTCCAAAAAGTCACTTTCACTTACTGCATAAGTGAATTGTGCAGTATTTGTATTTGTGTGTCTGGCTTATTTCACTTAGCATAATGTTCTCCAGGTTCATCCATGTCGTTGAAATGACAAGGTTTTCTTTTCTAAGGCTGAATAGTATTCCACTGTGTAAATGTGTCACATTTTTAAAAGCTCATTCATACTTTTTTAGACCCTTAGGTTGATTTGATATCTTGGCTATTATGAATAATATTGCAATAAACATGGCATTTAGATAGCTCTTTAACATACTGATTACCATTTTTTGGATATATAGCCAGAAATGAGATTGCTGGATCATATGGTAATTCTGTTTTTGTTTTTTTGAGGGGCCTCCATACTTTTCTCCATAATGACTGTACTAATTTATATACCTACCAACAGTGTACACGGTTCCCTTTTCTCCACATATGCACCAACACTTATCTTTTATCTTTTTTATCTTAGCCACTCTAACAGGTGGAGGTGATAGCTCATTGTGATTTTCATAAGCATTTCCCTGACAATTCGTCATGTTCTGCATTTTTTTAATATACCCTTTGGCCATTTGTTTGTCTTCTTATAAGAAATGTCTCTTCTATTCCTTTGCCCATGTTTTAATTGGTTATTTGTTTCCACACCATTGAGTTGTTTGAGTTCCTTATATACTTTAGATATTTACTCTCTATTAGCTGAATGGTTTGCAAATACATTCTCCCATTTCATAGAGTGTCTCTTCAATCTGTTGATTGAATCCTTTGCTGTGCAGGAACTTTTTAGTTTGATGCCATCTCATTTATCTATTTTTGTTTTTGTTGCCTGTGCTTTGGAGTTATATCCAAAAAATCATTCCCCAGACCAGTGTTGTGGAAATTTTCCCCTATGTTGTTTTCTAGTAGTTTTACAGTTTCTGGTGTTACATTTAGGTCTTTAATTCATTTTGAGTTTATTTTCATATATTGTGTGAGATATACCCTTAAAATTTAAGTACAGCCCTTAAAATTATTCCTACTAAAATTTATCTTTTCTGAAATACTGAGAATGCTATAAAGTCAGGATACCTGTCTGCTTGGTTACCACTGAATCATCTCTTAATTCCTGGCATATACTAAGTACTAAATACATTAAAAAAAAAATAAATGGCTGAATAAATAAACCCGTCCCATTATCTCAGGCTACTCAGATCCTTTTAGATTTTGGTTTTAATGACAAATGTATTACGTTTTGTTTTTAAATTGTGTAATCCACAAATCTGATCAATATTGTCTCTAAGTTCTTACTCAAGTGACTAACAATAAACTCCACCACTACCTAGTCAAAGACAGAGCCTTCAGATACATTTTTAAAAACGTCCCTCCAGGTCAGGGTAAGACCATTAATTAACAACTGAAATGAGATAAATAAGATTTCCCTTTGAGAGTTAAACCATAAATCAACATCCATATGCAGAGCAGGTACAGCAAAGTTGCCTTTAAAAAAACAAAGAAAATGTTTCAGACCTGTATCACGTACCTAAAACCTGGTTGAATGTATTAACTTAAGAATATGTCAGTCAGAAGTGAAAGAAAATGGTGGAGAAGTGGAGAAAATAGAATGTGTTGAAGATCCCATCTAGCCTTTGTCCGGGTTCTAGGGCCTAGTCAGACCAACTACAGAATGTCTGCTTTGGAGATGGAAAACATCAGCCTTTAAGAGGTTAATGCCGTTAAACATTGGCACCATCTAACTAACTCTCGCTGCTCTGATTCCATCATCACCAAGACACCTGCTTCACCACCTGTTCACTGTGTTACTTTGGGTAATTATATTAGCTTTGTGCTTTGTTAGTTTGCCCTCTGTAAAACAGAAATACTCATAATGCCTACTTCATAGTACTCATAATGCCTACTTCATATGACATGGAATTAAATGGCGGGAAATATATACATAAAGCTCAGCTATAATAACCACTCTGAAAATAGAAGAGAAAGTGTGTGCTTGACCTATTTGATCATCCAGGCTACTCAATTGATATTTCACACTGTAAATTAATAAAATGGTATTAAGAACTTTGTTGACATGAGGCAGATTCCTTTAGTTAAAACAGAATATGGCAAATAGTACATTTAGAAGTTTCTTAGGCCTGCATATTCAAAGTCTTCTGGATACCCAGTGAATAGGGTCCTCTCTGGCAGCCCTTTCCCTTACTGGACATCTTTTTTTTCAAATTTCTACAGAGTAGAGATTAATTTTGTGTTTTGACACAATCTAAGAATCTTTGTATTTCTGAGGGATTAACTCAGAGATTAATTATCGAAATTTCTGAGAGATTAACTATCAAAATTAATCTAGTATTAATTATATGGGATTACTTTATGTTTTCTGACTTTTATGATTTCTTACTATTTTGTTATGTCTTTCCCCATATAGACCATGATTTCCTGGTTTGTTTTTGTTTGTCTTCAAGTCATTTAAAATATAAGTGATACTGTTTTAAGTTCTACTAGATTTTTATTTGGATAAGTATGGGGAAAGATTTAGTTTCTTTAATACTTAAACAAGGAGCAATCTACTGAGGCCTGATGTTTGCCAGCAAACAGGTGGGAGCTTCTCCTTGGTACCCACACTGTCATTTGTTTATTGGTAAAATCCCAGAAGAAGCCTTTTATTTTATTCTTGCACAAACAGTGCATGACAAACAAGAGCCCCTAGAGTGCCTCCAGTCTTCATTTCTCTCTGGGGTTGGTCTTTCATCTCACCCTTAATGTTTTCTGCTACCCCATTGACCATATTGCATTATTAGGCTGGAGTCTCAAAGAACTGTAGAAAGAACAGAGAAGGGGGTAGAAAAAATGTGGAATAGCCCTGACTACCTCAAAATGCAACTGAAATGTAGGGAGATAACTTTTTTCCATTAGCCTACAAATGTACTATATCTTCTGGGCAGAAATACCCCTGCCATTTCACGACTTCTACTACTTACTCTAGATCTGCTTCAAGTCATGCAAATAATTCTTAAGAGGTGGAAAGTGATCGACTATATACCAAAATTTTGTCATGGCTAGTTTTTTGCATCTCTTTCCTCATTTCATAAGTTTGCAATAGCAAGATAAGGAGGGGAAAATTATAAGAGATGCAATAGGTGCCTCTTATAAGGAGGCACCTATTGTGAATTGCCTAATTCCTTTTTGCTTTCTGCCATTTCTAAGGACATTGTCTGGTGAAAACTGGGTAGTGTCTTACTAGTCCATGAGCAGTGACTTCAACTGTTTGTGTTGCTGTAAAGGAATACCTAAGACTGAGTAATTTATAAAGAAAGTAGGTTAATTTAACTCACAGTTCTGCTGACTGGAAGGTTCAAGATTGGGCATCTAATGAGGGCATCAGGTTGATTGCACTCTTGGAAGAAGGTGAAAGGCAATGGGCATGTGACAAGATCACATGGTGAGAGTGGAAGTAAGAGAAAGATGGGGGGAGGTGCCAGGTCCTTTTTAACCACTAGGTGTCAGAATAACTAATAGAGTAGGAAGTCACTACCCCAAGGATGGCACCAAGATATTCACGAGGGATCTGCTCACATGACCCAAACACTTTCCATTAGGCCCCACCTACAACATAGGGGATCATATTTCAACATGAGGTTTGGAGCAGATGAATATCCAAATCCTAGCAGGCAGCAACATGACATAGTGGTAAAAAGCATATGTTTTGGAATCAGACAAGAACTGGCTCAAATTCTAGACATTGAGATGTATGATCTCCAGCAACTCAAGTCACTTCTATGAGTCTCAGTTCATTCACCTGTAAAATGGACCTCATAATGCCTAATTCATAGGATTTTGTAAGTAATAGAGAAAACATATGTAAAGGATTTACATTTAAAAGTCATTCAAAAAACAGTATTTACAAAAATAGTATTAACAGTTTCTTCAAAATGCTGTGAGTAGTTCTAGGGGTTCCCCAACACCCCTCTGTCTGGTCAGCAAGAGATCTGGGAAGATATGGAATAAACAGAGCTCAGCCCTCCTGCTCCCGCTTTAATCAAAGAAGCTCTGCTTCTATCTGTTCTGCTTCTATATGACGTTTCTTCTAAACAAAAGTTCTCCTTAGTTAAAACAAATTTTAAAATCACAATTGGACAACCAGTGACTTGCATGGACTGGGAAACCAAGAAATGGATGGAGGCTTTATTACTTGAGTCACAGCCTACCCACTCATGCTGGCACTGTCATCTGACAGTCTTCTACCCACCAAGAAAAGGATGGCACCTTTCTTCTCCATCCCTATGCAGCTATTAAGCCCATAGCCCATAAACCAGTTGCTTCCTCATTTTACTATATCTTCCTCATTTTATTATTTAATGTTTTAAATTTATATTTTCTAGAAAATTGGAAAAATTACATGAAAATAGAAAACTATTTTAAGCTCATTTCTGATCCCATCATCCAAACATAACCAGTATAATGTGTTTTTACAGGGACTTATACATAGATTTTGGTTTCATTGCTTTAACTGAGTTATGATTGCATATGTTATACCACTTTTTATTATATTGTTGTTCTGTAGTATCCTAGATATTTTTTTCTATATTTTTACACTCTTTTTTAAATGATAGTGTATTATTACATCCAGTGGGTGTCCTATAGCTACTTAGCCTTTCCTCTATAGTTGGACATTGATGTTGCTTCTAATTTTCTTATATCCTAAATAACATTATGATAAATATCATTGTACATGGAGTGCTTACAAATTATTTTAGGGTGATTTCTTTTATATACATTCATAAAGCAAAATCACTGCATCAAATAGTATGAACAATTCAAATATGTCAGTATACATTGCTTTCTAAAAGACTAACATAAATTGTCCCTATCACCCTTATAGTGTGCAACCATTTTGCCCTCACCAGCTTTGGTAGCCCATAATATATTTTCTTAGGACTAAAAAATAAAACCCAAAGAAGAATAGAAAAAAACACAAACTACCTTCAGATTTTGTTTACATTTGTAATAATATCACCCTTTATAAGGTAAAATTAGATAATGAACATAAGAGTAACTCTGAATGTGATTACATTATTGGGAATTTTAGCTTCTCTGTGTAAAAAGCTAATGAAGATTTATCTACTGTTTAAACATAAGTGGTTTGAGGAAAATAACCATATTACCCACATTACAAACCAGTGCTCTGTAATCTCTTGCCATTTTCTTATATTGGAGCACATTGAAAAAATGAATACTCAAAAGATTATGTACAATAATATTGACTTTCATTCAAGGGTTATGCTTTTAAGATTACATCTATAAAGCCGTGAAAAAGCTTCAAGGGTTTAAATAGCAATATATGAACCACCTAAAATGTGGTCTAAAAAGTAAGTGTTAAGGAACATTGCTGCATTATTCTTTATTTCTAATGGAATATAAATAATTTCTAATTTTCTTCAGAACAAGACTTGAGCTTAGCTGGCAGCCAATTGCTATGAAAGAGTAATAAAAGTTTCTTTTACTCTTTACTCTAGAATATTTTTAATTGCTAAGTCTTTCCTCCCACTATGAGAACACTCGAATGACATCAGAACTTTTTCCACCCAAAGTACTCAGGTAGAAAATAGTTGTACCTGCAATGAGAACACATGGACACAGGCAGGGGAATATCACACACATATGGGCCAGTCAGGGAGTGTGGGGGAAAGGGAGGGAGAGCATTAGGACAAATACCTAATGCATGTGGGGCTTAAAACCTAGATGACAGGTTGACAGGTGCAACAATCCACCATGGCACATGTATACCTCTGTAACAAACCTGCACATTCTGCACATGTATCCCAGAACTTAAAGTAAAAGAAAAAAAAAGACAAGAGTTGTACATGAAAGCAAAAATGTAGAACATCAGATCCAAGCTTCCTACCCATATAGTGAAAAGGAGAGTGCCATAGCAGTCACCAAAATCTCAGCTACTGTGCCAACAGTTTCCAGTGATGTTCCAAGGAGAGTTCATCTTAATTTATTTAATTTAAATCAAGTCTATGCTATGCAGCATCTTTGAGACCAGGATTGGTGGGACAGGTAATGATATCAAACAAACATCTATTGGGTATTTTTAATTCTAAAAAGATGAAGAATTGCTGCTTTATGGTTTCAATTGTAAATAAAGTTGGAAGATGATAACGCATAACAAAGCTATCCTACCCATCATGTTTGTTCAAAGTATAGGTCAATCAAATTCATACCCTATCTTCCAATCTCAAGTAAGTCAATAGTTTCTAATTTTGGCCACTCAAACATTTTACTCAAACAAGCAGCAAAATAGACTCTCATGACTTTATTCATTCATCTTCTTTTAAAGGAGCTGAAGAAAATAAAATGTCCCAAAGGCAGACCACCAAAGAGAAAGAGACAAGAAAGAAAGAGCCTGGGTAATTCATAAGCTGAAGGATCAGAGGTAGGAAAACCAAGAAACAAGATGAACAAGATATAGCTTTCTCTTTTATCTTCTTTTCGATTCCTTTGATCATTACTGGTGATTTTAGAATCTTGTTCAATCGGCTGTGTCCCATTTAAATGGACACAGATGTTATAAAAGAGGGTTTTCTGAAAACCACATAAAATGAGCTAAAGCCCTCACTACAGCAGTTCACAGCCTTGGCTATGCATTAGAATCACCTGGGGAGCTTTTGAAAACAATGTCTCAACCCAGTTTAATCAGAATCTCTGGGAGGGAGGCCTGGGCATCAGCATATTTTTAAGCTCCCCTGACATTGAACTACGCCACCAGAGTTAGAAGCACAGCATTCCTATGGCATAGGTAAAGTGACAATCTTGTAAGACTTTTATTGGTTAAAGTTGTTTATGTCTAGCTTGGAAAAACAAAAGAGAAAAACCTAATTTATCTTCTTCATTTTAAGTGTTAGTAGGAAGTCACTTTTTCTGTAATATGCAAATTCTAATGATTTTGTAACCATCCGTGCACTTTGAAGTTTATTTACCAGCTTTCTCTTTCACCAGACAATGCTCACATGTTCCCCAAGTCCACTGTTCATATTTTCCTGAAGTCTCTTTCCACCTCAGCTGGGCATTTGGCTTTAGTCTGCTTGTCTTGCTTTTCCTATGGGCAGTCCCCTCCAAATAATCCCTATTGTTTTCAAAAGGTTCTCCCAACTCCAACACAGCCTCAGTCTTTATATTTTCCATCTGAAACGTTCAACACAATTTCAGTGATGATTTGGACTTAGAGTAGACCTACAACAGAAAGTAAACTATCATTGCTACTTGAGAGGCCACCATGGAAAGCCAAGCACCTCCCCCTTCAGCATCTTCATTCCTTCCCTTCTTTCTCCTCTGGTGCCTCTTATCATGCCGTGGCATGAGAGAAGTTACTGGTTCCTAGTCATTGTCCCCCACTACATTGGCTAATGCTCATAGTCTGGATCATCTTCCCCACCACTCATGTCCTCTAACCTAGTCTGTGAAGACCCTTTAGTTCTACCAGCTTTGCTCAGGCACTTCTGTGTCCTTTGAGATTATTTCCAGTCACTAGGGCACTATAGTAGTCTGAGGACTGCCTCCAGCCCTGTGTGTCTAGACACTCTAGGCAGCACATCATTCTGCTGATGCAGTGCAAGGATCTCTAGAGCCTCAGTTTGTTTGTCTGGGCCACATCCAGATATCAAGCACAGATCCCCTCTGACCTCAGGCCATCAAAATTACATAAGATTGGCCAAGGGATGGTGACAGAGAGGGCAGGTCACAAGCTAATTTTCAGCAGTCTATTGTCTTTTATCTCCTCTCTGTCTCTCTTCTCTCTTCAACTCATTACACTTGGACAAATTTAGTTCAGGAAACTGACTCTGAAATCATCATGCTTCCCAAATGTATTATTTATACCACAAACTTTGACTTTTGCAGCTTAAAAACATTCTTCTTCTTTTTTGGGGTTGGGTTGTTCAAAAGTCTATTTAGAAGCTCAGAAAACTGCCTTCTTTTTCCTTGTGTACACCTGCTATAACTACACCTGATGGGGTATGCCAAAGTCAAAGCCTCCCCTAAATGGTGGGGGAAGGAAAAGGAAATTAACAGAAAAAACTCTCAGTAATTAATATTGAGACATCTTTTCACACCCTGGGAAGGGCGGAAATACTCTGCCAAAGAAAGGACAAGAAGTTGAGAGACTCAGGAAGATGTAAAGGATGCAGGTAAGATTTGGAGAAAAGTGAGATACGGCAGCTGACCCCTCAAAAGAGAGACTTGGGAGAGGAGACTAGCCCATAAAGATGTTGTGGTGAGATACAGCATGTTTTGTCCTCCTGTAACCACCAGGAAATCCTCCTTGTTAAATTTCTTAGAGTGAATGCAAAAATTGTGTTTTGCATTAAGGTTGGTGTGAGAAGGAAAATGAAATAGAAATAGGTCATAGTTAGAAAACAACTTACCCTAAAGGAAAATAATTGGCAGCCATGCCACTCTGCATTAACTATTGGTTATATTTCCTAAGGTAACAGATTAACTCACTGGAACTACATCTCCAATATCTTCATGCATGCAAAGGCCCATTTATTCAAAACTCCATGATCTTAATGACAAAATCTATCCAAACTATTCAACCTTAAAGGGATGTTTATTGGAAGAGTAACAGAGGCATTTATTTCACATGAGGACTGGAATCAGGATCTGGAAAATCAGTACCCCAAGTAATTTTCTCTATTTGTTTAGGACCATATGGCTCTTATCTCTTCTTCTTTCTATGCACAAAAACACAAGGAGCATAATGAATTTAGGGGACTCCATAGTGCCATATAACTGTAGGGGAGGGCATCAACTGAGGAGTAGACTAGAGATGAGATTGAAGAAAGAGGCATGGCCTGGCCTATTGGAGGCACCCAATCAACGTACATGAAATACATGCTTGATGATGACTTTTGTTTTGGAGATGTTGTGGGTCATTTGAGTGGAAAACACCAAGAAATTGATTGGTAAATTTGAAGAACAGGAGAAACTTCTGCCAGGCAAAGGAGATATACATTACCAGCCCTAAGTACTGTCATTGTTTACACATGGAATGAATAAATCACCCAGAGAGACTGTGTAGAGAAAATAAAAAAGGAGACTAAGGACATAAGCCTGGGGGCCACTGGCATTTAAAGGATGAGCAATGAAAGAGGAGCTTTAGAAAGAGAATGAACAGGACTAGTCAGAACAGTAAGAGGAAAACAGAGTGAGTAGCACTGCACCGACAATGGTGAAGGGATCTTCAAGAAGGAGGGATTAGAGAAAAGAAACAAAGCCTTTCTGAAATCACTGTTGGTAACCAAGAAGCTCACTCTCTCTTCTTGATTAACCTGGTTTCTAGGGATGGGCTTGACAGAGGCAAGGGTGTACTAGCTTGAGGAGCAAATGTGCCACAATGGTGCAGGCAGCAGGGAGGACCACTCCTTAGCAGGTGCCCTACTTGCTGTTTTTATACAATCTGCTTTATCTAGTCTTCACTGCAATCCTGTGAATCAGGGATCATTCTCCCTACTTTACAGATAAGACAAAAAAGGACTCAGAAAAAAATTTAAGAACCCAACTTCCATTTCTGATAATATAGCAGACAGATAATCTGAACAACCCTTGTGTGGCAAATCAAATAACAGTGTTCATTTTTTCATAATATTTTATGTCATTCACATATGTTAGTTATAAATATTTTTATATAGTTTATATTAGCTTTTTCAAATTAAATTCACAGAGCTAAAGGAGGCATTGCCTATATTCAAACTACAATTTGTCAAACCAAAAATTTGCATTTTTTGCTAATTATTTGCTTTGAGGGGGACTGTTTTAAAAACTAAAATAGTAAAAGTAGCAATTTAAAATGCCAGAATATGCCAGGCTTTTCTTCTCGGGACCTATTTCATGTCATTTTTCAAGTGTTAAAATCACAGCTGAACACTGTTCTCTAACCATAATCTGAACAACATCAATTACAGTTGCTCCAGATGATTGCAAATCTACTGTGAGTCTTTTTGTCTAGCATCTTTTGGGAAGCTAAGTGAGCCAATTCCTTAATGTTCAGGGTCTGTATAACTATAAGATTGAGGCTACAGTTGCACTGAAAAGTTGATGTGAAGTTCAACTAACTTCACTCTCTGAGAAGTCATATTCTCAACTGATGGTGGGGCTCTCAAATCTCTGTATCTTTGCAATAGCTATACATAATTAGGATAGGCCTAAAGGTTGCATAGGCATCTCAGAAAAAATTTATTTTGGTTCAAACTACAGGTTGTAGGGGGCCATGTATTGAATAAAACATTTGTAAAGGAGTACAGAAAAGAGAGAATGATTCTTTACCTCATTTACAGAACATAGAAAGATGCTGGTTAAGATACAACAGATTTCACCCAAAGCATTGGCCATGACTGCCTGCTAACTACCTAAACTATAATTAATCCAGAACCTGCCTGCCTAGTCATACCCTGGCCAGGGAGCAAGGTCCTGGAATTTGTCAGAGCATGTTATTGTGAGAGAATAAAACAAATAAATGGAAATTTCCTTTGCTACATTTGGAAATAATAACTTCTCACTGCTTGCCGCTCCATCTAAGCATAAAGAATGAATGTCAAAAATTCCAAGCCTGCCTCAGGAAGAGCAGAACAAAAGGCTTTATTCTGAAGCAGACTAACATTTAGTACAGCTCTATAGCAAAACCATTTTTCAAATTCCCAACTATGTATTTTATAGAAAGGCTATGATATTGAGCATCATCATAAAATTTTACCAAACTAATGTAAGTACTAATCACTAGCATTAGTAAGGTATGGAATAGCTGTATTATCAGATTTTTTCAGTAAAGAGACTGAATTTGTAAACTCACTTCTTATTTACAAAATATGATTTAAAATTTTACATACAATATTTTAAAACTATTAGAATAAACACACATAGAAGGAGAAAAACATACCAAATGAAAATGAATATTTGGGGGTAGTAGAATAATAGATTATTTTTAGTTTATCATTTATATATCTCTATCTTCCAAATACTAAACAATAGGCATGTTGTTTTTACAATCACTACAAATCAATTTTTTAACCTTCATGTTTCACATGCATTATTTGCATCAATAGGCTATAGGGGATTATTATTGTGGATGGGAAGCAGGACTAGATTGCAGCTCTGACTGGGACAGACAGAGCAGCATGTGGATGCTCACATTGTAAATTTTTGCTCCAGAACCACTGCAAGAACAAACCAGCAATTCCAAGAGAACCCACAGGCCCTCAGAAGGAAGCAGACTGCTCCTGCAGGACCTGGGAGACACCCTAAATACTGTGAGTGCCCCATTTGCAGAAGTGGGAAAGGGAGATCCTCGTATCCCAAACGCATACCCCCACTAAAGAAACTGAAGGTCTGTTTGTGGGAGAAGTTTCCAACCTTACCTGGAGCTGAGTCAATTTAGAGAGCCAAGCAAAATACAGGGGTATAGGAAGCAGCGAGAAAGGATCTGGGAGGTTGCTGAGTCCCCAAGTAGGCCATTCCTGCCTGGCACCATGGGGTCTCATTGGGAGGGCAGCCAGAGAAGCGGGGAAAAAAAACACAGGAAGAAGGAAATCTCCAGCTGAACTTTGTAACAACTTGAACCAGGCAAGAACACTCCTGGCCAAAACTCAGGGGAGGGCATGAATCTGGTGTGCAGACTCCACAGGCAGAGGAAGAACCAAACCCTTTTCATTCACAGCTGGGAGGTGGGTAGCCTGGAGAAAGTTCTCAAGCCCAGCTCACCTACCATCTGGAAACAAACTCAGGGCTGTTAGTGGGGGCACAGTGAGAGTGAGACCGGCTCCTTGGTTTGTGTGGGAGCCAGGTGAGGCCTGTGACTGCCGGCTTTCCTCCACTTCCCTGACAACCTGCATGACTCAGCAGAGGCAGCCATAATCCTCCTAGGTACACAACTTCATTGACCTGAGAACCCCAACCCCATCTCCCACAGCACCAGCATCAAGTCCACCCAAGGAGAGTCTGAGCTCAGACACCACTACTAGCCTTTCCCCAACTTGATGGACCATCCCTAACCACCCTGGTAGCAGAAGACAAAGGGCACATAATCTTTGGAGTTGTAGGACCCTGCCCACTGCCGATCCCTCTCCACACTACCACAGCTGATGCTCTCTGTAAAATGCCACCTCCTGGCAGGAGGCCAACCAGCACAAAATAGAGCATTAAACCACCAAAGCTAAGAACCCTCACAGAGTCCATTTCACCCTCCTGTCATCTCCACCAGAAAGGCACTGTATCCACAGCTGAACGACCGATAGGTGGTTCACTTCACAGGACTCTGTGCAGACAACCCCCAGTACCAGCCCAGAGCCAGGTAGACTCACTGGGTGGCTAGACCCAGAAGAAAGACAACAATCACTGCAGTTTGGCTCACAGGAAGCCACATCCATAGGAAAGTGGGGAGAGTACTACATCAAGGGAATACCCGGTGGGACAAAAGAATCTGAACAACAGCCTTCAGCCCTAGACCTTTCCTCTGACAGAGTCTATCCAAATAAGAAGGAACCATAAATCCAACTCTGGTAATATCACAAAACAAGGCTCTTCAACACCCCCAAAAAGTCACACTAGTTCACCAGCAATAGGTCCAAACCAAGAAGAAATCCCTGGTTTACCTGAAAAAGAATTCAGGAACTTAGTTATTAAGCCAATCAGGGAGACACCAGAAAAAGGCAAAGCCCAATGCAAGGAAATCCAAAAAATGATACAAGAGGTGAAAAAAGAAATATTCAAGGAAATAGACAGGATAAAGGAAAAACAATCAAAACCTCAGGAAACATTGCAAACGCTTAGAGAAATGCAAAATTCTCTGGAAAGTCTCAGCTATAGAATTTAACAAGTAGAAGAAAGAAATTCAGAGCTTGAAGACAAGGTCTTCAAATTAAACCAATCCAACAAAGACAAAGAAAAAACGTAAGAAAATATGAGCAAAGGCTACAAGAAGTCTGGGATTATGTTAAATGACCAAATATAAGTATAATCAATGTTCCTGAGGAAGAAGAGAAAACTAAAATTTGGAAAACATATTTGGGGGAATAATCAAGGAAAACTTCTCCACCCTTGCTAGACAGCTAGAAATCCAAATACAAGAAGCATAAAGAAAACCTGGGAAATTCATTGCAAAAGATCATTACCTAAGCACATTGTCATCAGGTTATCTAAAGTTAAGACAAAGGAAAGAATATAAAGAGCTGTGAGACAGAGGTATCAGGTAACATATAAAGGGAAACCTATCAGATTAAGAGCAGATTTATCAGCAGAAACCCTACAGGCTAGAATGGATTGGTGCCCTATCTTCAGCCTCCTCAGACAAAACAATTATCAGCCAAGGATTTTGTATCCAGCAAAACTAAGCATCTTATATGAGGGAAAGATACAGTATTTTCAGACAAACAAATGCTGAGAAAATTCACCATTACCAAGCCACCACTACAAGAACTGCTAAAAGGAGCTCTAAATCTTGAAACAAGTCCTCAGAACACATCAAAACAGTACCTCTTTAAAGCATAAATCATACAGAACCTATAAAACAAAAATACAACTTAAAAGCAAAAACAAAAAAACAAAGTACACAGGCAACAAATAGCATGATGAATGCAAGGGTACCTCACATTTTAATACAAATAATGAATGTAAATTGCCTAAATGTTCCACTTAAAAGACACAGAACTGCAGAATGGATAAAAACTCACCAAACAACTATCTGCTGCCTTCAGAAGACTCACCTAACACATAAGGACTCACATAAACTTAAAGTAGAGGGATGGAAAAAGGCATTTCATGCAAATGGACACAAAATTGAGCAGGGATAGCTATTCTTATACCAGGCAAAACAAACTTTAAAGCAACAGCAGTTAAAAGAGATGAAGGAGACATTTTGTAATGGTAAAAGGCCTTGTCCAACAGGAAAATATCACAATCCTAAACATATATCCACCTAACACTGGAGCTTCCAAATTTATAAAACAATTACTAATAGACCTAAGACATGAGACAGACAGCAACACAATAATAGTGTGGGACTTCAGTACTCCACTGACAGCACTACACAGGTCATCAAGACAGAAAGTCAACAAAGAAAGAATGGATTTAAACTATACATTGGAACAAATGGATTTAACAGATATATAGACATATAAAGAAGATTTCATCCAACAACCATAGAATACACATTCTATTCAACAGTGCATGGAACTTTCTCCAAAATAGACCATATGATAGGCTATAAAACAAGCCTTAATAAATTTAAGAAAATTGAAATTATATCAAGCACTATCTCAGACCACAGTGGAATAAAACAAAATCAACTCCAGAAGGAAGCTTCAAAACCATGCAAATATTAGGAAATTAAATAACCTGCTCCTGAATGAGTATTGGGTCAAAAACAAAATCAAGATGGAAATTAAAAACTTCTTCAAACTGAATGACAATACACAACCTATCAAAACCTCTGGGATACAGCAATGACATTGCTAAGAGGAAAGTTCATAGCCCTAAATGCCTACATCAAAGAGACTGAAAGAGCACAAATTAACATTCTAAGGTCATATCTCAAAGAATTAGAGAAAGAAAAACAAATCAAACCTAAACCCAACAGAAGAAAGGAAATAACCAAGATCAGAGCAGAACTAAATGAAATTGAAACAACAACAACAACAAAAACAAAAATACAAAAGATAAATGAAGCAAAAAGCTGTTTATTTAAAAAGATACATAAAAATGATAGAGCATTGGCAAGATGAACCAAGAAAAGAAGACAGAAAATCCAAATAACCTAAGAAATGAAACAGGAGATATTACAACTGACACCACTGAAATAGAAAAGATCATTCAAGGCTACTACAAACATCTTTACCCACATAAACTAAACAACCTAGAAGAGACGGATAAATTCCTTGAAAACTACAACCCTCCTAGCTTAAATCAGGAATAATTAGATACCCTGAACAGACCAATAAGAAGCAGTGAGATTGAAACGGTAATAAAAAATTACCAACAAAAAAACTCCAGGGCCAGACAGATTCACAGCAGAATTCTACCAGACATTCAAAGAAGAATTAATACCAATCCTTTGGACACTATTCCATAAGACAGAGAAAGAAGGCACCCTCCCTAATTCATTCTATGATGCCAGTACCACCCTAATACCCAAACCAGGAAAGGACATAACCAAAAAAGAAAACTACAGACCTATATCCTTGATGAACATAGATACCAAAATCCTAAACAAAATACTAGCAAACCAAATCTAACAACATATCAAAAAGATAACCTACCATAATCAAGTAGGTTTCATACCAGGAATGCAGGGATGATTTAACATATGCAAGTTAATAAATGTGACATGCTACATAAACAGAATTAAAAACAAAAATCACGTCATAATCTCTATAGGTGCAGGAAAAGCATTGAACAAAATCCAGCACTCCTTTAAGATTAAAACTCTCAGAAAAATTGGCATACAAGGGACATTCCTCAATTTAATAAAAGCCATCTATGACAAATTCACAGCCAATATAATACTGAGTGGGGAAAAGTTGAATGCATTCTCTCTGAGAACCAAAACAAGACAAGGATGCCCACTCTCACTGCTCCTCTTCAACATAGTACTGGAAGTCCTTGCCAGAGCAATCAGATGAGAGAAAGAAATAAAAGCCAACCAAATCAGTAAAGAGGAAGTCAAACTGTCACTGTTTGCTGATGATATGATCACTTACCTTGAAAACGCTAAAGATTTCTAGAAAGCTCCTAGAATTGATTAAAGAATTTGGCAAAGTTTCCGGATACAAGATTAATGTACACAAATCAGTAGCTCTTCTATACACCAGCAGCGACCAAGTGGGGAATCAAATCATGAACTCAACCCCTTTTGCAATAGCTGCAAGAAAAATAAACTATTTAGTAATATGCCTAACCAAGGAGGCAAAAGACCTCTACAAGGAAAACTACAAAACACTGTGAAAGAAATCACAGATGACACAAACAAATGGAAACACATCCCAGTCTCATGGATGCATGGAATAAATATTGTGAAATGGCCATACTGCCAAAAGCAATATACAAATTCAATGCAATCCCCATCAAAATTCCACCATCATTATTCACAGAATTAGAAAAAAAACAATTCCAAAATTCATATGGAACCAAAAAAGAGCCCACATAGCCAAAGTAAGACTAAGCAAAAAGAGTAACAAATCTGGAGGCATTACATTACCTGATTTCAAACTATACTATAAGGACATAGTCACCAAAACAGCATGATACTGGTATAGAAACAGGCATGTTGATCAATGGAACAGAATAGAGAACCCGGAAATAAACCCAAATACTTACAGCCAACTGATCTTTGACCAAGCAAACAGAAACATAAAATGGGGAAAGGACATCCTTTTCCACAAATGGTGCTGGGATAATTGGCTAGCCACAGGTAGGAGAATGAAACTGGATCCTCATCTTTCAACTTATACAAAAATCAACTCAAGATGGATTAAGGACTTAAATCTAAGACCTAAAACTATAAAAATTCTAGAAGATAACATTAGAAAAACTCTTCTAGACATTGGCTTAGGCAAGGATTTCATGACCAAAAACCCAAAAGCAAATGCAATGAAAACAAAGATAAATAACTGAGACCTAATTAAAAGAGCTTTTGCATAGCAAAGGGAACAGTCAGCAGAGTAAACAGACAGCCCACAAAATCTTCACAATCTATACATCTGACAAAGGACTAATATACAGAATCTACTGCAAATTCAAACAAATCAGTAAGAGAGAAACAATCCCATCAAAAAGGGGGCTAAGGGCAGGAATAGACAATTCTCAACAGAAGATATACAAATGGCCAACAAACATATGAAAAAAGCTCAACATCACTAATTATCAGGGAAATAGACATCAAAACCACAATGCGATATCACCTTAGTCCTTCAAGAATGGCCATAATCAAAAAATTAAAAAAGGTAGATGTTGGCATGGATGCAGTGAAGAGGGAACACCTCTATACTGCTGGTGGAAATGTAAACTAGTACAATCTTTATGGAAAACATTTTGGAGATTCCTTAAAGAACTACAGGTAGAACTACCATTTGATCAAGCAATCCCACTACTGGGTATCTACCCAGATAAAAAGAAATCATTATATGAAAGAAAATGCTTGCACACGCATGTTTATAGCAGCACAATTCGCAATTGCAAAATCATGGAACCAACCCAAATGCCTATAAATCAATGAGTGGATAAAGAAACTGTGGTATATTTATACAATGGAATACTACTGAGCCATAAAAAGGAATGAATTGACTGCATTTGCAGTGACCTGGATGAGATTAGAGACTATTATTTTCAGTGATGTAACTCAGGAATGGAAAACCAAACATTGTATGTTCTCACTGATATGTGGGAGCTAAGCTATGAGGATGCACAGGCATAAGAATGGTACAATGGACCTTGGGGCTTGGGGGAAAGGGTGGGCAGGAGGTAAGGGATAAAAGACTACAAATATGGTGCAGTGTATAATGCTTGAGTGGTGGGTACACCAAAATCTCACATCACAACTAAAGAACTTACTCATGTAACTAAATGCCACCTGTATCTCAATAACTTATGGCAAAATATAAAATAAATAAAATTAAAATAAATAATTATTGCTAAAAAGCTTAAAAAAGGCTCCAATGCTATAAAAAGGGTTAGACGTAATGTGTGTGATTCAATGAGAACTGAGACTAGTAATAATTTTAGAAGATAGATCTGGGATCAGTAGAATGCTAAAGTTCCTAATATGAAAAGCTTTTTATAAACAGAAAAATGTACCTTGGGAAACCCAGTCTCTTTTCTCACTACTCCCTTTCCATGCCCACAAATGGAGAGAGGATGGAGATGCTGCAGCCAGGAGCTAGCATGATACAGAGAACCCCATTTAGAGGACCTGCAGCAAGAAAAGATACCCCTATGTTCATAGAAAATTAGTAGCAGATATTTTACACATGGGAGAATATGGGAGAAAATAACACTCATTAGCAATGCAATGCATTAGAATTATTCTAATGTGAACTTTAAACATTTGCAGATTACATTTTAAAAATCAGTAAATAGTAGAAAGAGCATGAATTATGAAAGCAATACTTCTGCCTGAAAACCCACGACAAGAATGATATGGAGTAAAAGAAGAAAGTTGGCAAAGTCTGGACAATACAGCAAAGAAAGTCATCCTGGGCTAAGGCAGAGGTAACCTGGTTGAGCATTTCCACTGATTTTTTCAGTGAGAATAAACTAGAAGTTAATATCAGAACTCCAACGTGTGATTGATAAATAAAGTCTGCTGAAGCAAATGCTTTAGTAAAACATGTTAAACTTCTGGTCCTTATTGCAGTTGTGGTCATTCTCCACAAATCTTTTATTTTCAAAATGCTAAATAATCATTATAGGAAGTTTGGTAGACAACTATCCAAATTGCACAGATTAAGATTCTGGTCAATACACAGGGGGAAAAAACAAAACAAACAAAATAAAACAAAGGATAGAATTGGAAAAAAAAATGCTCCCCAAAATGTCTGTTTCTGACTCAAGACACAAGTTAGAATACGTTTAGTAAAGTATCAATCACACTTCTGAAAACTCCAGTAAAGAATATTGCAGACCATGACTTTAGAAGATATTATTTTTAAAATGGCATTTCTGGGTGAGTTAGTACATAATCTTGACACTTGTTTAAAAAAGAGAAATCAACAACCTATTCAATCACAGTGTTCAACAGTCAATGGTTTCTAATGGCCCCTGGAACACTGAAAACTCTGGTTACAAACTTAATGCACATTTCTAATTCATTGACACATTTGCCTAACAGGATAGATGTAGAACTTAACCGGGGTTCTGCATAACGGTGCTCAGTTATACTTCCACATGTAACAGTGCTCTTACTGATCCTGAAAGCCTGAAACATATTTCATGATATATCAGTTCTCTCCAATTACCTACCCAGACACTCTGAAAACCTCAGAGGTTTTCAAAATGAAAGTTATTTTAAAGCAATTTATTTTGTAAAGATACACATCTCTTAGAGATTTTTTTAATCTGACACTTGCAAGAAAATTTCACAATTTGAGAAAGACTGAGAGTCACCTTTTAAAAGTTTCACACCACTAAAGTTTAATTAACCTTGTGCCATGCATATGATGGAATTTTAAACAGATAAGCACTTTCTGTCTTGAATGAAGCCAACCTCTCTGGAGCAATTGGACACCATGTCACCGGGAGCTCACAGGCCACTCTGTGGTAGACTACAGTATCAGCTGCATGTGGCAGATGACCACTAGAAGGTTGCAGTCTCAGCCTCAGATGAGAAACAGCCTTTTAGAATGCTGATAGTTTTTTTTTTTAGTTCAACTAACTTCTCTAGGAAATAATTATGTAGAATCAATAACTTTAAATTAAAGAATAAAGGTTATGAGCAAAATTCTACAAAGGAAACTCCTGCCACACCATTGCTTTGTAAAACATTTTTATTTTAAGATATTTTGGGGTGGGCATGAGACAGTGAGTGGAGAAAGAATACACATTTAAAATTTAAGTGTCCTAACTGCAAGGTTCTGAACTTTCTAAGAACACTTTCTAAATATAGGAAGATTTGACATGTTTATAACTACATATTTCCTAGGGAGAAAGTATAAGGTTAATTACACTCTCAGAAAAATTAATATTCCACAAATGTCAATAACCACTTCAATGTGTGGCCTAATTTGTGATTTCAAGGTTTGCAAAGTGTAATTCTGCTCAATGAGAAAGACTATTTTTAAAAAAAAACAACAGAAGACACGCTTATGATCAATGTGACACAGGCACTTGGTCCCAGAAAAATGTGCTCATCTTATAGATCAACTACATATTTCAGGTTTCTGCAAGTGTGGATAGTAAAGGTTTTGTTTCTGTCAGAGGCAAGCCCATGGCCAGACATTCCTTTTCTTGGTACAGGGTAACATCACAACAGTACCCGGATGCCCTGAGAGATTCTCCAACAAAATGCTTTTCACAAGCATGGTGCCACAGCTCTGAGTGGAGCAATCTCATTGACTCAACCCTTCACATAGTAGAAAACATTTTCTGGTTGTCCTTCCTCATGCAACTCATGGATCCTCAAAAGCATTTTTTGAGCACTTAATGAGATCATTGATGGGGCATTGTTTGGAAAAGTTGAAAGTGCTAAAAAAATGTCAACAATCAGTCCACCAGGCAGGTGGTAAAAACTGAAGGTTTACAGTGCACAGAATGAGGCTCAAATTTCACCTCAGCCTCTTACTAAATGTGTGAGCCTGGGTTCCTTAAAATTTCCATTTCCTCATCTTCAAAATAAGTCTCATAGCTTTGTTGTCATGCTTCCAGACGTATTCAATAAATAATCATTTTTATTAGTGCTCTTCATATAAGTGGACTTTCTACCTGTTCTGCAATGACCTGTTCTGCATTGAAGCCAGTAACCAGCCAACCAGAGGCCTAGAAGTCAGGCTTCCCTGAGCCAATAGGTCTACATGTGACCATTCATCAGAAAACAATGGACAGGCAGAAGAGGACAGGAAGAAAATAATCCTATAGATACACTTATAAGTTACACCCATTTAGAATGGCTAGGCTAAGAATGAAATCTCCTCTCATAATAGTGAGTTTAAAAGACAATTTGCTTTCATTTACAAACTCCAGACTAATAGATGCCCTTACAAAAATAGTATTAGACATTTAAAAACTATTACAGCTTTTGTTGGTGAAATCAGGATTCTTTGTATAACAGAGATAACACTGTGCCAGCCTGACAGGGAGCCAGTTAGAAGGCAAGTCTCATTCTTGCTCTTTTCAGTCCCATCCAAGTATAGATGGAGGTAGGGGGCTTTGTCTTACACACACACAACCTAGACTCCACTGTTTATCTCAGGTGGTTTGGAAAGCCCTGAGATATTAAAGAGTAATAAATATTCTCTTAAGTATTCATCCATTCCAAAGTATTTATTGAGCATTCGCTGTATCTGAGACACTGCTCCAGATGTTTGGATACATTTGTGAATAAAGCAGAAATCCCTTCCCCTGTTGAGCTTTTAATCTATTAGAGGGAGAGAAACAAAAAACAGACCTAGTACATGAGTAAAGCACATGATTTGTTAGAGTATGGGAAGTGTTATGGGAAACAGAACAAGGTGAGCAGGGTAGGAGGGGTCAGGCGTGTCAGGCATGGGTTGGGGCTGGGCTGCAATTTCAGGCAGGACAGTCAGTGAAGCTCTCTTTGAGAAGTCACATTTGAGAAAAGACAGGTGAATTTCTGGGGGAAGAGCCCCTCTGGGCATGAGAAACAGCCAGTGCAAAGGCAACGTGCCTGGGATTCCCAAGGAAGAGCAAGAAGCCAGTGTGACTGCAGTATAGTGAGCAAGGAGGAAGCTGTAGGCAATGAGGTCAGAGAAAAAGGCTGAACCTTCAGGACCCTGTAGGCCACTGGAGTGGACTTGTGACTCAGACAGCATCCCTTCAGATCTTATGGCACAAATGGGTCCAGATACCTCTGCATAATCAGTAGTGACCCACTGGGGCTGATGTGGAAGGATAGCCTCACCTGAACAGACAGGAAGTATAAAAAATACAGGCCTTGTGTGGACAAGACATGACTGGAGGTTGCACAAGACCAGCTAGGTGTCTTGATTCTGGTGCTGCTCCTACCCAGCCTGTTCCTCCCAGAACCTGGTCACTGGTCTCACCAGCCCAGAGAATCCCTTCTAATCTCAGCAGTGGGGAAGAAGCTGGCTGTTTCTCATGAGGCTTTTCTTCTATGCATCAGATCTCTCCTCTTCCCCCTTCTTCAGGTATAGGTTTTGTGAAACTCAGAAGGCAAAATATTGACTCCGGATTTTTTTTTCCCATATTTCCCTGTGTTACCCCATCTCCAAATAAGTGAAGACAATAAATGCAGAACATTTGGCTAAGTAGAGAAAGGGAAGAGCCACAGGTTAGAAATATATATCAATAACAAAAGACTCAACATTTTTCAACACTCTCTGTATTAGTCAGATCTCTAGAGGGACAGGACTAATAGGATAGATGGATATATAAAAGGGAGTTTATTAAGGAGTATTGACTCACACGATAACAAGGTGAAGTTCCACAATAAGCCATCTGCAAGCCGAGGAGCAAGGGAGCCAGTCTGGGTCCCAAAATCTCAAAAGTAAAGAAGTCAACAGTACAGGCTTCAGTCTGTGGCTAAAGGACCAAGAGCCCCTGGCAAACCACTGGTGTAAGTCCAAGAGTCCAAAAGCTGAAGAACTTGGTGTCCGATGTTCAAGGGCAGGAAGCACCCAGCATGGGAGAACGATGAAGGCCAGAAGACTCAGCAAGTCTAGTCCTTCCACATTCCTCTGCCTGCTTTATTCTAGCCATGCTGGCAGCTGATTAGATGGTGCCCACCCAAATTGAGGGTGGGTCTGCCTCTCCCAGTCCACTGACTCAAATGTTAATCTCCTTCAGCAACACAGTCACAGATACACCCAGGAACAACACTTTGCATCCTTCAATCCAATCAAGTTAACATTCAAAATTAATCATCACAAGCTCCAATCATACTTGTTTCAGACTAAGCACTGGTTCAATGAACACTTACTGAGCACTTTCCATGAGCCAAGAAATTTGCTAAGTGTGAAGAGACAGCTAAGATGGGAGCTTAATCCCTACTGCCCAGGACACACAGGCTGGTAGAAAAGGAAGACAGGTAACACTAAGAAACAGCCATGTAAATGTCAGGGAATAAAATGGAGCATGCACACACAGAAACTTGTCTCATGAAGACAGCATGGGGTAAGGTGTATTGACAGCTTAATTTTTCCCTTTCCAGGGACTCCTAGTGCTGCTTATAGGGGTGAAGAGAAAGAGAAGAGATTTAAGAAAGAGGCACTTAGGCAGTTCTAACCAAAATAGAAAAGTGCTATATTTTCACCACTAAAGTGTGGAATATCACATTTCTCAGGGACTCAGATCTGTGACATGAATACGCTCTCTTTATGCTCTAAATGGAGACTAAAAAAACTGTTTTTTCATGAAACTCTTTCTACATGCATCTATCTAGTGCAAATTTTGCTCCTAAAGTGAGGAAGAAATCTATACGGAATTGGAAAGTCAGTTAAGATTTTGGATTTTTGGGTGGAAGCAGTAGCTGAGTGGTGACAGCTGCCAAGTGATTGTGTTGTAGGGAACAGAGTGGGGAAAGATGTTTGCTCTCCCAGAACAGCCTATCTCACTCCTTTCCTTCGGTTACCCACAACCTAGAGTCATGGTGGTGCAGACAGCAACTGCAATGACATTACCAGCAGAAATCTCTAATATGTTTAATTACTCAAGTTACTTCTGATTGGCAACTCTGGGGCTAGAAAGTCTTGCTTCCTTCTTAGGTTTGCAGGTGAAACATGTAATACATATACAGAAAACTACACCAGCCCAATAAGTGGGAATTTCAAAATAAGAACTGTAATATTATATGGCAAAATAATCAAGCTTCAACTAGGGGCACAACAGGCCAGGAAAGATTTTGATCACCTCCAGTTATTACACAGGAGCCCAAGGCTGTATGACATGACAGATCAGGAGTCCTTCAATAACGTTAAATAGTGGTTGCAGGAAATTGATCAATAGGCCAGTGAAAATGTCAACAAATTTTTGGTAGGAAACAAATGTGATTGGCCCAGAAAGAAAGTAGACTACACAACAACAAAGGAATTTGCTGATTCCCTTGGAATTCCATTTTTGGAAACTGGTGCTTAAGAACACAGCAAATGTAGAACCAACTTTCATGACAATGGCATCTGAGATTATAAAACAAATGGGACTAGAGCAACAGCTGGTGATGCAGAGAAGTCTAATTTTAAAATTTAGACCACTTTGGTCAAGCAGATAGGTGAAGGTTGATGCTAAAATTTGCTTCCGTCCTTTTCTCACACAATAAATTTGCAATCTAAATCCAAATGAAAAAACAAAATTGCCTGAATTTTATTGTATGTAGCTTCACTATAACAGATTCTTACCATCTCCACAAACGTCAGGGTTGTAAATAGTCAATACTGACATTTCTTTTATTACCTTGACTGAAGATAGCTAATTTCAGTTTCAGAAAACTTTGAAACTTTTGTGTGCTGCTTTACAAAATACTGCATGTAATCCTTGCCACTTTCCTGGTACCAGATTATGTCCCATGATTTCTTTTGTAAAGTTAGAATATATATTTTTGATGTTTACATTGGCATGTTTAGATGTCAGGTTTAATCTTCTGACGATGAAGTTCAGCCATTTTGTATCAAACAGCAAAAGCAGTCTGTCACTTCCATGTATACAGATGTTACATATAAGATCTGATTTGCTAGTTCTTCCTTTAGAGTTATAAATGCAAAGATTATACCATTTAATTAATGGTTTCTTCACACTCTGCATATAATTTGTGGCTGCAGGATGCTGTGATTTGTTGCATACTACATACAAAACAACTAAAGATATGTTTAACAAATAATGTACTTACAATGGGATCTAATTAAACCAAAAAGCTTCTGCTCAGGAAAATAAACTATCAACAGAGTGAATAGACAACCAACAAAATGGAACAAAACTTTTGCAAACCACGCATCTGACAAAGGTCTAATATCCAGCATCTATAAGGAGCTTAAACAAATTTACAAAAAACACATTAAAAGGTGGGCAAAGGACACAAACAGACATTTTTCAAAAGAGGACAGGCATGATGCCAATAAGCATATGAAAAAAACCTCAACATCACTAATCATTAGAGAAACGCAAATCAAAACCACAATGAGATACCATCTCACACCAGTCAGAATGGCTATTACTAAAAAGTCAAAAAATAACTGATGCTGACAAGTTTGGAAAGAAAAAGGAATGCTTATACACTGTTGGTGGGAGTATAAATTAATTCAGCCATTATGGAAAGCAGTGTGACAATCCTCAAGGACCTAAGGACAGAACTACCATTCAACCCAGTAATCCCATTACTGGGTATATACCCAAAGGAATATAAATAATTCTATCATAATGACACATGCATGTGTATGTCCACTGCAGCACTATTCACATATAAAGGGCAGAATTCAATATTTTGCTTTCTAGATAAAATACTCAATAAATGACCTAAAGAGGCTTTGATGCTGTGTAGGGATTTAACCAACCTTAGTAGTTCTGGGAGCTCAAATTGTATGGAACACAAATTTAGGATGTATGCTATCTAGCCTATTATATCTGATCTTTCTGAACACCATTCATTAATCAACAGTTCATCAATGCATCTGTGGTAGAGGTGGAAAGCAGCACACTTTTCCTAATTAGCAAATAGACTAACTTGTGTGCTAATGTTTTTCTTTCATG
Source organism: Pongo abelii (assembly GCF_028885655.2). Taxonomy (NCBI): domain Eukaryota; kingdom Metazoa; phylum Chordata; class Mammalia; order Primates; family Hominidae; genus Pongo; species Pongo abelii. Next base: position 86,917,570 of record NC_071990.2, on the reverse strand, counting down.
CTCTCTGTAAAATTCAATTATTTTATCATTCACAATTGTATTACTTACATTGGAGGAGAGTTTAAGCACCGAGGTAGAAAGCAGGAAATTTGATTGCCCTAAGTTTAGAAATTATACCCCTAAAGATTAACTGAAAACATAAACACTGGGTGGTAATGATAAATGAAGAAGATATAATTATTTCAGTGAAATTTTGCATGTATAAAGATTTTGTTAAATAGGACCTTCAAGATCCTAGGGGTTTTGTGTGTGGAAAAAGTAATATTCTGTTAATATCAGCATTTTAAGGTGACTGAGGTCAAAGTTGTTCCCTTAGGTTGAAGTGGCAGCCAAAACATTCTTCACACAAAGGGATGAGATATAGCTGCTGGCAACAAAATTTATTGTAGGGTCCTTAATTTAATTTAAAAAAAATTTCAGCTAAAAACAAGCCAAAAATTAATAGGTTTTTACATTTTTCACTAAGAGACAACTGAAATACATGGTAGAAAAATAAGCGGTAAGATTACTGTAAAATAAAATGTACAAAATAAACACTAATTTTTTTTTTTTTTTTGAGACAGGGTCTTACTCTCTTGCCCAGGCTGGAGTGCAGTGGCATGATCTCTGCTCACTGCAACATCCACCACCTGGGTAAAAGTGATTCTCCTGCCTCAGCCTTCTGAGTAGAAGGGATTATAGGCACATACAACCATGCCTGGCTAATTTTTTCATTTTTAGTAGAGATGGGTTTTCACCAGACTGGTCTTGAACTCCTGGCCTCAAGTGACCCACCCGCCTTGGCTTCCCTAAGTGCTGGGATTACAGCCATGAGCCACCTTGCCTGGCCTTAATTTTACATCTATGAGAATTTCACAACAAAATTGTAGTTTACTTTGGAAAAGGAAAAAATAAAAGGAAAACAAAGAGAAAAATTATTCGGTGGAAGAATATATATGCAAGAAGTAGAAAACTGTCAATGGAAATGTGAGGAAAATATCAGCATGCTTGTCAGCTCTTTGGAATTTAAGTCATCACCATCTCAAAGGCAGAGATTCTATAATTCTAGGGTTCATCATATACGTATATATTTATTTATTTTTATTTTTTCATAAGTTATTGGAGTACAGGTGGTATTTGGTTACATAGGTAAGTTCTTTAGTGCTGATTTATGAGATTTTGGTGCACCCATCAATTAAGCAGTATACACTGCACCATATTTGTAGTCTTTTACCCTCACCATGCTCTCACTCTTCCCCTCAAGTGCCTAAAGTCTATTGTATCATTCTTTTTATTTATTTATTTATTTATTATTATTATACTTTAGGTTTTAGGGTACATGTGCACAATGTGCAGGTTAGTTACATATGAATACATGTGCCATGCTGGTGCGCTGCACCCACTAACTCATCATCTAGCATTAGGTATATCTCCCAATGCTATCCCTCCCCCCTCCCCCCACCCCACAACAGTCCCCAGAGTGTGCTGTTCCCCTTCCTGTGTCCATGTGTTCTCATTGTTCAGTTCCCACCTATGAGTGAGAATATGCGGTGTTTGGTTTTTTGTTCTTGCAATAGTTTACTGAGAATGATGATTTCCAATTTCATCCATGTCCCTACAAAGGACATGAACTCATCATTTTTTATGACTGCATAGCATTCCATGGTGTATATGTGCCACATTTTCTTAATCCAGTCTATCATTGGTGGACATTTGGGTTGGTTCCAAGTCTTTGCTACTGTGAATAGTGCCACAATAAACATACATGTGCATGTGTCTTTATAGCAGCATGATTCATAGTCCTTTGGGTATATACTCAGTAACGGGATGGCTGGGTCAAATGGTATTTCTAGTCCTGGATCTCTGAGGAATCGCCACACTGACTTCCACAATGGCTGAACTAGTTTACAGTCCCACCAACAGTGTAAAAGTGTTCCTATTTCTCCACATCCTCTCCAGCACCTGTTGTTTCCTACCTTTTTAATGATTGCCATTCTAAGTGGTGTGAGATGGTATCTCATTGTGGTTTTGATTTGCATTTCTCTGATGGCCAGTGATGGTGAGCATTTTTTCATCTGTCCTTTGGCTGCATAAATGTCATTTTTTGAGAAGTACCTGTTCATGTCCTTCGCCCACTTTTTGGTGGGGTTGTTTTTCTCTTGTAAATTTGTTTGAGTTCATTGTAGATTCTGGATATTAGCCCTTTGTCAGATGAGTAGGTTGAAAAAATTTTCTCCCATTTTGTAGGTTGCCTGTTCACTCTGATGGTAGTTTCTTTTGCTGTGCAGAAGCTCTTTAGTTTAATTAGATCCCATTTGTCAATTTTGGCTTTTGTTGCCATTGCTTTTGGTGTTTTAGACATGAAGTCCTTGCCCATGCCTATGTCCTGAATGGTAATGCCGAGGTTTTCTTCTAGGGTTTTTATGGTTTTAGGTCTAACGTTTAAGTCTTTAATCCATCTTGAATTAATTTTTGTACAAGGTGTAAGGAAGGGATCCAGTTTCAGCTTTCTACATATGGCTAGCCAGTTTTCCCAGCACCATTTATTAAATAGGGAATCCTTTCCCCATTGCTTGCTTTTCTCAGGTTTGTCAAAGATCAGAAGTTGTAGGTATGTGGCATTATTTCTGAGGGCTCTGTTCTGTTCCATTGATCTATATCTCTGTTTTGGTACCAGTACCATGCTGTTTTGGTTACTGTAGCCTTGTAGTATAGTTTGAAGTCAGGTAGTGTGATGCCTACAGCTTTGCTCTTTTGGCTTAGGATTGACTTGGCGATGTGGGCTCATTTTTGGTTCCATATGAACTTTAAAGTAGTTTTTTCCAATTCTGTGAAGAAAGTCATTGGTAGCTTTATGGGGATGGCATTGAATCTATAAATTACCTTGGGCAGTATGGCCATTTTCACGATATCGATTCTTCCTACCCATGAGCATGGAATGTTCTTCCATTTGTTTGTATCCTCTTTTATTTCCTTGAGCAGTGGTTTGTAGTTCTCCTTGAAGAGGTCCTTCACATCCCTTGTAAGTTGGATTCCTAGGTACTTTATTCTCTTTGAAGCAATTGTGAATGGGAGTTCACTCATGATTTGGCTCTGGTTGTCTGTTGTTGGTGTATAAGAATGCTGGTGATTTTTGTACATTGATTTTGTATCCTGAGACTTTGCTGAAGTTGCTTATCAGCTTAAGGAGATTTTGGGCTGAGAAAATGGGGTTTTCTAGATATACAATCATGTCATCTGCAAACAGGGACAATTTGACTTCCTCTTTTCCTAATTGAATACCCTTTATTTCCTTCTCTTGCCTAATTGCCCTGGCCAGAACTTCCAACACTATGTTGAATAGGAGTGGTGAGAGAGGGCATCCGTGTCTTGTGCCAGTTTTCAAAGGGAATGCTTCCAGTTTTTGCCCATTCAGTATGATATTGGCTGTGGGTTTGTCATAGATAGCTCTTAATATTTTGAGATACGTCACATCAATACCTAATTTATTGAGAGTTTTTAGCATGAAGGGTTGTTGAATTTTGTCAAAGGCCTTTTCTGCATCTATTGAGATAATCATGTGGTTTTTGTCTTTGGTTCTGTTTATATGCTGGATTACAGTTATTGATTTGCGTATATTGAACCAGCCTTGCATCCCAGGGATGAAGCCCACTTGATCATGGTGGATAAGCTTTTTGAGGTGCTGCTGGATTCGGTTTGCCAGTATTTTATTGAGGATTTTTGTATCAATATTCATCAAGGATATTGGTCTGAAATTCTCTTTTTTGGTTGTGTCTCTGCCCAGCTTTGGTATCAGGATGATGCTGGCCTCATAAAATGAGTTAGGAAGGATTCCCTCTTTTTCTATTGATTGGAATAGTTTCAGAAGGAATGGTACCAGCTCCTCCTTGTACCTCTGATAGAATTTGGCTGTGATTCCATCTGGTCCTGGACTCTTTTTGGCTGGTAAACTATTGATTATTGCCACAATTTCAGCTCCTGTTATTGGTCTATTCAGAGATTCAACTTCTTCCTGGTTTAGTCTTGGGAGAGTGTATGTGTCGAGGAATTTATCCATTTCTTCTAGATTTTCTAGTTTATTTGCGTAGAGGTGTTTGTAGTATTCTCTGATGTTAGTTTGTATTTCTGTGGGATCAGTGGTGATATCCCCTTTATCATTTTTTATTGCATCTATTTGATTCTTCTCTCTTTTTTTCTTTATTAGTCTTCCTAGCGGTCTATCATTTTTGTTGATCTTTTCAAAAAACCAGGTCCTGGATTCACTGATTTTTTGAAGGGTTTTTTGTGTCTCTATTTCCTTCAGTTCTGCTCTGATTTTAGTTACTTCTTGCCTTCTGCTAGCTTTTGAATGTGTTTGGTCTTGCTTTTCTCATTCTTTTAATTGTGATGTTAGGGTGTCAATTTTGGATCTTTCCTGCTTTCTCTTGCGGGTATTTAGTGCTATAAATTTCCCTCTACACACTGCTTTGAATGCATCCCAGAGATTCTGGTATGTTGTGTCTTGGTTCTTGTTGCTTTCAAAGAACATCTTTATTTCTGCCTTCATTTCGTTATGCACCCAGTAGTCATTCAGGAGCAGGTTGTTCAGTTTCCATGTAGTTGAACGGTTTTGAGTGAGATTCTTAATCCTGAGTTCTAGCTTGATTGCACTGTCATCTGAGGGATAGTTTGTTATAATTTCTGTTCTTTTACATTTGCTGAGGACAGCTTTACTTCCAATTATGTGGTCAATTTTGGAATAGGTGTGGGTGGTGCTGAAAAAAATGTATATTCTGCTGATTTGGGGTGGAGAGTTCTGCAGATGTCTATTAGGTCCGCTTGGTGCAGAGCTGAGTTCAATTCCTGGGTATCCTTGTTGACTTTCTGTCTCGTTGATCTGTCTAATGTTGACAGTGGAGTGTTAAAGTCCCCCATTATTAATGTGTGGGAGTCTAAGTTTCTTTGTAGGTTACTCAGGACTTGCTTTATGAATCTGGATGCTCCTGTATTGGGTGCATATACATTTACGATAGTTAGCTCTCTTTTTGAATTGATCCCTTTACCATTATTTAATGGCCTTCTTTGTCTCTTTTGATCTTTGTTGGTTTAAAATCTGTTTTATCAGAGACTAGGATTGCAACCCCTGCCTTTTTTTGCTTTCCCTTTGCTTGGTAGATCTTCCTCCATCCTTTGATTTTGAGCCTATGTGTGTCTCTGCACGTGAGATGGGTTTCCTGAATACAGCACACTGATGTGTCTTGAGTCTTTATCCAATTTGCCAGTCTCTGTCTTTTAATTGGAGCATTTAGCCCATTTACATTTAAAGTTAATATTGTTATGTGTGAATTTGATCCTGTCATTATGATGTTAGCTGGTTATTTTGCTTGTTAGTTGATGCAGTCTCTTCCTAGTCTCGATAGTCTTTACATTTTGGCATGATTTTGCAGTGGCTGGTACTGGTTGTTCCTTTCCATGTTTAGTGCTTCCTTCAGGAGCTCTTGTAGGGCAGGCCTGGTGGTGACAAAATCTCTCAACATTTGCTTGTCTGTAAAGTATTTTATTTCTCCTTCACTTATGAAGCTTAGTTTGGCTGGATATGAAATTCTGGATTGAAAATTCTTTTCTTTCAGAGTGTTGAATATTGGCCCCCTCTCTTCTTGCTTGTAGAGTTTCTGCCAAGAGATCTCCTGTTAGTCTGATGGGCTTCCCTTTGAGGGTAACCTGACCTTTCTCTCTGGCTGCCCCTAACATTTTTTCCTTCATTTCAACTTTGGTGAATCTGACAACTATGTGTCTTGGAGTTGCTCTTCTTGAGGAGTATCTTTGTGGAGTTCTCCGTATTTCCTGAATTTGAATGTTGGCCTGCCTTGCTAGATTGGGGAAGTTCTCCTGGATAATATCCTGCAGAGTGTTTTCCAACTTGGTTCCATTCTCCCCGTCACTTTCAGGTACACCCATCAGATGTAGATTTGATGTTTTCACATAGTCCCATATTTCTTGGAGGCTTTGCTCATTTCTTTTTATTCTTTTTTCACTAAACTTCCCTTCTCACTTCATTTCATTCATTTCATATTCCATCACTGATACCCTTTCTTCCAGTTGATCACATCAGTTCCTGAGGCTTCTGCATTCTTCACGTAGTTCTTGAGCCTTGGTTTTCAGCTCCATCAGCTCCTTTAAGCACTTCTCTGTATTGGTTATTCTAGCTATACATTCTTCTAAATTTTTTTCAAAGTTTTTAACTTCTTTGCCTTTGGTTTGAATTTCCTCCCGTAGCTTGGAGTAATTTGATCGTCTGAAGCCTTCTTCTCTCAGCTCATCAAAGTCATTCTCTGTCCAGCTTTGTTCCATTGCTGGTGAGGAACTGCGTTCCTTTGGAGGAGGAGAGGTACTCTGCTTTTTACAGTTTCCAGTTTTTCTGCTCTGTTTTTTCCCCATCTTTGTGGGTTTATCTACTTTTGGTCTTTGATGACAGTGATGTACAGATGGGTTTTTGGTGTGGATGTCCTTTCTGTTTGTTAGTTTTCCTTCTAACAGACAGGACCCTCAGCTGCAGGTCCGTTGGAGTACCCAGCCCTGTGAGGTGTCAGTCTGCCCCTGCTGGGGGGTGCCTCCCAGTTAGGCTGCTCGGGGGTCAGGGGTCAGGGACCCACTTGAGGAGGCAGTCTGCCCGTTCTCAGATCTCCAGCTGCGTGCTGGGAGAACCACTGCTCTCCTCACAGCTGTCAGACAGGGACATTTAAGTCTGCAGAGGTTACTGCTGTCTTTTTGTTTGTCTGTGCCCTGCCCCCAGAGGTGGAGCCTACAGAGGCAGGCAGGCCCCCTTGTGCTGTGGCGGGCTCCACCCAGTTCGAGCTTCCTGGCTGCTTTGTTTACCTAAGGAAGCCTGGGCAATGATGGGTGCCCCTCTCCCAGCCTCGCTGCTGCCTTGCAGTTTGATCTCAGACTGCTGTGCTAGCAATCAGCGAGTCTCCATGGGCATTGGACCCTCTGAGCCAGGTGCGGGATATAATCTCCTGGTGCGCCATTTTTTAAGCCCGTCAGAAAAGCGCAGTATTTGGGTGGGAGTGACCCAATTTTCCAGGTGCCATCTGTCACCCCTTTCTTTGACTAGGAGATGGAACTCCCTGACCCCTTGCACTTCCCAAGTGAGGCAATGCCTCGCCCTTCTTCGGCTCATGCATGGTGTGCGCACCCACGGACCTGCGCCCACTGTCTGACACTCCCTAGTGAGATGAACCCGGTACCTCAGATGGAAATGCAGAAATCACCTGTCTTCTGTGTCGCTCACGCTGGGAGCTGTAGACCAGAGCTGTTCCTGTTCAGCCATCTTGGCTCCTCCCTGCTATTGTATCATTCTTATGCCTTTGCATCCTCATAGCTTTTCTGCCACATATCAGTAAGAACATACGATGTTTGGTTTTCCATTTCTGAGTTACCTCACATAGAATAATCATCTCCAATCTCATCCAGGTCACTGCAAATGCCATTAATTCATTCCTTTTTATGGCTGCACTGTATTCCATCATGGATATATAATATATACAACATTATTATACTATATTATATATAATAGAATATCTATTATATATTATATATAATAGAATGTATATTATATATTATATATAATAGAATATATATTAATTATATATAATAGAATATATATTATATATTATATTATAAATTATATATATTCTATTATATATAATACATATTACATATATTATATTATATATAATACATATTATATATAATATAACATATATATTATATATAAAGAAACATAAATATATATCGTAGTTTAGATATAACAATATATTAGGAAACTATGATATATAAATATATATCATAGTTTAGATATAATAATTATATATTAGGAAACTATGATATATAAAATATATATCAGTTTACATATAATATTATATATAATATATGTTATTATATATTATATATATATCATAGTTTCTTAATCCACCCATTGATTGATAGCCATTTGGTTGGCTCTACAATTTTGCAGTTGTGAATTGTGCTGCTGTAAACATGCGTGTGCATGTGTCTTTTTCGAATAATGACTTCTTTTCCTCTGAGTAGATACCCAGTAGTGGGATTGGTGGATCAAATGGTAGTTCTACTTGTAGTTCTTTAAGGAATCTCCATACTGTTTCCCATAGTGGCTGTAGTAGTTTACATTCCCACCAGCAATGTAGAAGTGCTCCCTGTTCACCGCATTCTTGCCAACATCTAGAGTTTTTTTATTTTTTGGTAATAACCATTCTTGTAGGAGTAACGTGTTACCCCATTGTGGTTTTGATTCCATTTCCCTGTTCATTAGTGATGCTGGGCATTTTTCATATGTTTGTTGGCCATTTGTATATCTTTGGTTGAGAATTGTCTATTCATGTCTTTAGCCCACTTTTTGATGTTTTTTTTTTGTCTTTTTCTTTCTTTTTTTTTTTTTTTACTGATTTGTTTTGAGTTTGATATAGGTTCTGGATGTTAGTCCTTTGTCAGATGTATAGATTGTGTGAAGGTTTTCTCTCACTTTGTGGGTTGTCTGTTTACTCTGCTAACTGTTCCTTTTATCATGCAAAAGCTCTCTTGTTTAATTAGGTCCCAGCTATTTATCTCTGTTTTTATTACATTTACTTCTGGGTTCTTGCTCTGGTCATAAATCTTTGCCTAAGCCAATGTCTAGAAGGGTTTTCCTAATGTTATCTTCTAGAATTTTTATAGTTTCAGGTCTTAGATTTAAGTCCTTAATCCTTATTGAGTTGATTTTTGTAAGGTGAGAGATGAAGATCCAGTTTCATTCTCCTACGTGTGGTTAGCCAATAATCCCAGCACTGTTTGTGGAAAAGGGTGTCTTTTCCCCACTTTATGTTTCATTTGCTTTGTTGAAGATCAGTTGGTTGTTAGTATTTGGGTTTATTTCTGGGTTCTCTATTCTGTTCCATTGGTCAATGTGCCTATTTCTATTCCAGTACCATGCTGTTTTGGTGACTATGACCTTATTCTATAGTTTGAAATCAGGTAATGTGATGCCTCCAGATTTGTTCTTTTTGCTTAGTCTTGCTTTGGCTATGCAGGCTCTTTTTTGGTTCCATATGAATTTCAGAATTTTTTCTAATTCTATGAAGAATGCTGGTGGTATTTTGATGGGGATTGCATTGAATTTGTATATTGCTTTTGACAGTATGGTCATTTTCACAATATTGACTCTATGCATCCATAAGAATGGGATGTGTTTCCGTTTGTTTATGTTGCCTATGATTTCTTTCAGCAGTGTTTTGTAGTTTTCCTTGTAGAGTTCTTGCTATTCCTTGGTTAGGTTTTTAATACGTATTTTATTTTTTATTTTTATTTTTGTAGTTATTGTAAAAGTGGTTGGGTTCTTGATTTGATTCTCCACTCAGTCACTGGTGGTGTATAGAAGAGCTACTGATTTGTGTACATTAATCTTGTATCAGGAAACTTTGCTGAATTCTTGTTCACGGTAAACAATCATATTGTCAACAAACAGTGACAGTTTGACTTCCTCTTTACTGATTTGGATGCCTTTTATTTCTTTCTCTTGTCTGATTGCTCTGGCTAGAACGTCCAATACTGTGTTGAAGAGGTGTGGTGAGAGTAGGCATCCTTGTCTTGTTCCAGTTCTCAGAGAGGATGCATTCAACTTTTCCCCATTCAGTATTATATTGGCTGTGAATTTGTCATAGATGGCTTTTATTAAATTGAGGAATGTCCCTTTTATGCCAATTTTGCTGAGAGTTTTAATCCTAAAGGAACGTTGGAGTTTGTCAGAAGCTTTTTCTATATCTGTTGACATGATCATGTGATTTTTGTTTTTAATTCTGTTTACATGGTGTATCACATCTATTGACTTGCCTACATTAAACCATCCCTGCATTCCTGGTATGAAACTCGCTTGATCATAGTGGACTATCTTTTTGATATATTGCTGGATTCGGTTAGCTAGTAGATTGTTAAGGATTTTAGCATCTATGTTCATCAAGGGTATCAGTCTGTAGTTTTCACTTTTGGCTATGTCCTTTCCTGGTTTTGGTATTAGGGTGATGCTTGTTTCATAGAATGAATTAGGGAGGATTCCTTCTTTCTCTGTCTTTTGGAATAGTGTCAAAAGGATTGGTATTAATTCTTCTTTGAATGTCGGTAGAATTCTGCTGTGAATCCATCTGGTCCTGGACTTATTTTGTTGGTAATTTTTATTACTACTTCAATCTCCCTGCTTCTTATTGGTCTGTATAGGGCATCTAATTCTTCCTTATTTAAGCTAGGAGGGTTGTATTTTTCAAGGAATGTATCCATCTCCTCTAGGTTTTCTAGTTTATGTGCTTAAAGGTGTTCATAGTAGCCTTGAAAGATCTTTTACATTTCAGTAGTGTCAGTTGTAATATTTCCTGTTGCATTTCTTAGTGAGGTTATTTGAATTTTCTTCTTTTCTTGGTTCATATTGCTAATGGTCTATCAATTTTATTTATCTTTTCAAAGAACCAGCTTTTTGTTTATCTTTTGTGGTTTTTTTTTGTTTCAGTTTCATTTAGTTCTGCTCTGATGTTGGTTGTTTCCTTTCTTCTGCTGGGTTTTTGAGTTTGGTTTGTTCTTTTTTCTCTAGTTCCTTGAGGCGTGACCTTAGAGTGTCAGTTTGTGCTCTTTGTCATTTTCATGTAGGCCTTTAGGGCTATGAACTTTCCTCTTAGTGTTGCCTTTGCTGTATCCCAGAGGTTTGGATTGGTTGTGTCATGATTGTTGTTCAATTCAAAGAACTTTTTAATTTTCATCTTTATTCCATTTTTGATGAAATGCTCATTCAGGAGCAGGTTATTTAATTTCCATGTGTTTTCATGGTTTTGAAGGTTCCTTTTGGAGTTGATTTTCAGTTTTATTCCACTGTGGTCTGAGCAAGTGCTTGATATGATTTCAATTTTCTTAAATTTATTAAGGCTTGTTTTATGGTCTATCATATGGTCTATCTTGAGAAAGTTCCATGTGTGTTGAATAGAATGTGTATTCTGCAGTTGTTGGATGAAGTGTTCTGTATATATCTGTTAAGTTCATTTGTTCCAAGGTATAGTTTAAATCTATTGTTTCTTTGTTGACTTTGTCTTGATGACCTGTGTAGTGCTGCCAGTGTTTTGAAGTCCCACACTATTATTGTGTTGCTGTCTATCTCATTTCTTAGGTCTATTGGTAATTGTTTTATAAATTTGGGAGCATATATGTTAGGAGTATAATATTTTCCTGTTGGACAAAGCCGTTTACCATTATATAATATCTGTCTTTGTCCCTTTTAATTGCTGTTGCTTTAAAGTTTGTTTTCTCTAATGTAAGAATAGCTATCCCTGCTCACTTTTGTTGTCCATTTACATGAAATGCCTTTCCCCACCCCTATACTTTATGTGAGTTCTTACATGTTAGGAGAGTGTCCTGAAGGCAGCAGATAGTTCATTGATAAGTTCTTGTCCATTGTGCAGTTCTGTATCTTTTAAGTGGAGCATATAGTACATTTACATTTATTGTTAGTATTGAAGTGTGAAGTCCTGTTGCATTCATCATGCTCTTTGTTGCCTGTGTATTTTGGTGTTTTTGTTTGCGTCTTTGCTTTTAACTTGTAATGGAGAATTTTCTCAGCATTTTTTTTGTCTGGAAAAGATCATATCTTTCCTTCATATATGATGTTTAGTCTCACTGGATACAAAATTCTTGGCTGATAATTGTTTTGTTTGAGGAGGCTAAAGATAGCCCCAGTCCTTTCTAGTTTGTAAGATTTCTGATGAGAAATTTGTTAATCTTATGGGTTTTCCTTTATCAGTTACCTGGTGCTTCTGTCTCAAAACCCTTAAGATTCTTTCCTTTGTCTGAACTTTGGAGAATCTGATGACAATGTGCCTAGATGAAGATATTTCTGTGAATTTCCCAGGTGTTCTTTGTGCTTCTTGTATTTGGATGTCTATGTCTCCAGAAAGGTCAGGCAAGTTTTCTTCAATTATTCCCCAAATATGTTTTCCAAGCTTTTAGAATTCTCTTTTTCCTCAAGAACATCGATTATTCTTAGGTTTGGTCATTTAACATAATTCCCAACTTCTTGGAGGCTTTGTTTGTATTTTCTTATTATTTTTTGTCTTTGTTTTATTGGGTTAATTCAAAGACCTTTATCTTTGAGCTCTGAATTTCTTGCTTCTACTTGTTCAATTCTGTTGCTTAGACTTTCCAGAGCATTTCACATTTTTAAAAGTGTGTCCAAAGTTTCCCAAAGTTTTGTTTTTTCTTTAAGCTAGCTATTTCCTTGAATATTTCTTCCCTCACTTCTTGTATCATTTTTTAATTTCTTTTTACTGGGATTCACCTTTCTCTGGTCCCTCTCTGATTAGCTTAATAACTAGCCCTAACTGGTATGGTAAGGCAATAATTCTGGTCCCCATCTATGTGACACATGCCTCTCTTGCCACCCCTCCCTGACTCCTACACAGAGATGCCTGCTTTCTTCCTCCTCCTCCTTCTTACTTGTCCAAAACATCTCTGTCTTTGCTAATGAGTTTTCCTAAAGTATAATATTTAAGTATTGAATTCTTATCAAGCAACTCCTTTGGTTTTAGTTACCTTCCCCTACAGTAAGCTCCGTCTCTACTTGGCAACTAAGGACTGGTTGTATGATGCTGCAGCTCTCTGCTTTTTTGGTATGACTTCCCATCTATTGGCTGATGAGCCTCAGCCAAAAAAAGAAAAAAAATTCCCTTTTCTGCATTGATAAGATAAAGGGCATAAACTTTTTTTCTTGGGAAAAGGCAGTTTCTGACTGGAGTCTGATCTGAAAATAAACTTTCATTGCATACCCTAACCTTCTCTTTGGAAATAGGTGCTTGGTGCCTTACTGTTAATCATGTAATTTTTGATATCTGGGTGGTTGCTTGGAGATACAGGCAGCCTCATAAAAAACACTCTAAGAGGGCACAGGGGGAAGCATTTAAATAAAGGATCAGCTAAGTATGTCCCAAGAGAAGAATCTTGAGCTGAGTGTTGAGAAATGGGAATGTGCTTTCATTATAAGGGTATGAGACCAAAAAATAATAGTAATTGAAGTGTAAAAAGCTTCCAAGACTGCTGAAAGATGTTAGTGAGGGGTCAGACACCAAATAAGAAAAGTAAATATTACAATAATATAATACAGCAGGAGTTTATAAGCTGTATTTTTGTTGGGATAACTACACAGATTGTTAAAGATTTGAGGAAGAAGTGAGGGGATGACCAAAAAGATGGAGTTTATCCAGAGAATAGTTTGGTTATACATGCTGAAATTCCATCATTTTAAAAGTTCTATTTGAAAAACAAAAGGAGGATTTTGTTACTTAAAAAATATATATATATTTGGGAAACAAAATATTGAAAAATTTATTCTTGAGCTTTAAAAAAATACAGCACAGTGGTAAGCCATAGAGATATTTGCTCTGTGAATATTGTACTGTGAAAAGGAATTCATATCTGTACACCCTGATCTCACATTGTGGCTCTGCCATTCTTTGGTTCTTCTGTGCAATATAAAACTTCTGAGCCCAAACAGAAAGTGTGTGAGATTTAAGGAATGGGAAGGGAAGGCAGTGAACAGTCAGACTGAGATGTGTGTGGGTGGTTAGTGCCTGGCACAGATTGTTCAGGCCCGTTTCCACTAGCCAAGGTATATTAGAAATGAATGCCCACCCCAACCTTCCTTCTCCCTCTGCTGTGACTTCGTGTTTAGTTAACATTTAGATCTAATGTTAGCCAAAGACTCTCTAGATTGTACTTGGCATTTCTATGAGCCAAGCTGTAGAGTCCATATGACAAAGAATTTAAACTTTCTTGATGATTGAAGTTTCTCCTTGAAAGGATATATTCTCACCTCACAGGAGGCCTTTTTAAAAAAATATGCACAACTGAAGTAACACCCTTTTGATTCCTAAAATATGCCCCATAATCATCAGATCAGTGATGTTTCCTGAATACTAAAGGAATTTCTAAATAAAAAGAGATCCTGCTGAAAAGCCTTAAAAAATAAAAAAACTATTTCTCAGTGATAAAACTGGAAAATGAGGTGTCCTGCCTTTCTCCATCCAAAACAAATGCAAGGCACAGTACTTGGACTGGTATAAGGAATGTGTTATTTTCAGGAACATTAATCAAAATGCATTCTAAATGTCATCCTTGCCAGGTAAATATTAATGCACATGAGTCTCCTCAGAGGCAATAGAGGTCTATTTCAGCTGGGTGCAATGTGATTATTCTTACCACAGTAATGTTAGTGCTGAACTTAGAAATCAATTAAATTGTAAGATTTAGAGATGATAAGGTAGATCTAGGTCTTCCTAGAATCCCAAAGTAGATTTTAGGAAAAGGAACGTCGGTTCAACCCTGTTGTTCTACAGTTAAGGAAACCAGAAGGGCTTAGCAGCTTGCCCATGATCACCAGCACGTTTCTGCTCCTTAGACCTTGTCTGTCAAATAGTAACACTTCTGGCCAAAAATGAATTCAAACCAAGGGACAGCTGGAACAAGAACCTGGTCTGGAGTTCTACCACTCTACACAAGACACAAAAGTAGAAGAATGTGAGACCTGCCAGGAAAGTAAGAGTTCAGGAAGTCATGTGAGAATTCAGGTTACGTTTATATTTCTAGTGATTTCCCTAATATAGAAGTGTTTAATCTGAGGTCAGTGACAATGAGCCACAAGTGTAGAAGTGATAATTCCAGCATCAAATCAAACAAGTAAGCCCAAAACTACTATTCCCAAGTGTTATTATGTGAGCATGCCAGGATGACTGTATAAGAACTCCTTATACTATCCCAAGGCCCCACAGAGGAGATTCTGATACAGGAGATTTAGAGTGGGGCTCAAAAATTTGTGTTTTGTCAATTGCATAGTTTGCAAAAATTTTCTCCCATTCTGTAGGTTGTCTGTTTACTCTGTTGGTAGTTTCTTTTGCTGTACAGAAGCTCTTAAGTTTACTTAGATAACAATTGTCAATTTCTGCTTTTGCTGTAATTGCTTTTGGTGTCTTCATCATGAAATCTTTGCCTGTGCCTATGTTCTAAATATTATTGACTAAGTTTTCTTCTACAGTTTTTATAGTTTTGGGTTTTACATTGAAGTCTTTAATCCATCTTGAATTGATTTTTGTATATGATGCAAGGAAGGGGTCCAGTTTCAGTTTCCTCCATATGGCTAGCCAGTTCTCCTAGTACCATTTATTGAACAGGGAATCCTTTCCCCATTGCTTGTTTTTGTCAGTTTGTTGAAGATTACATAGTTGTATGTGTGCAGTCTAATTTCTGGGTTCTCTATTCTGTTCCATTGGTCTGTGTGTCTGTTCTTATACCAGTACCATGCTGTTTTGATTACTTTAGGCCTGATGTATAATTTGAAGTTGGGTAGCATAATGCCTCTAACTTTGTTCTTTTTGCTTAGGATTGCCTTACAAAGTTCTTGGGTGCAGAGGGCAGTTCAAAACCATTGAGGTACCTTCTCATGCTGCCCCTTCATTGAAGAGCCCTTCCTGTAAGCTAGCAGAAGGATTATCTCACATAGGGAATTGGGAAAGATACAAAGAGTCTCCGTGTTTGAGTTGTGGCTGTTTGTTTTTATCTAACCATCTGTGACTGGCCACATTGCACATTTAACGATGATGACAACAAAGGCAATAACAATAACCACAGAGAAAGTCTACCAGACCAGTCTTCTCAAACTTGAATGTGCATGGGAATTTTATTGAAATGCAGATTCTGATGCAGTGAGTCTGTCTGGGATGGGGCCTGAGTTTTACATTCCTAGCAAGTTTCCAAGTGATATCAATGTTGCTGATCAATAAATCACACTTTCAGTAGCAAGGCACTACACTTTTTAACCTGGCTATTTGAGGAGAACAGAGTCTATTCTGAAACTACTTAAAGATTTAGCACCTGAAGAGGCAAATAAGCAGGAATAGTGTCTCCTGAAAACAACTTTAAAGCCAATAGAGACAGCCAGGTTATCACTGGGCAATGACTCATGCAAGCCATGGCCCAAGGAAAGTGAGACGGCCTACATGCAACACACACCCACATCCTCAGGCCCTTGAGTAACTTTGCCCCAAAATCCCAGATCACAGAGGTGTATGCTTGTTCATAAGGTGAGGAAGACCTGCCATCCCTTTGGGTCACAACCACATGGTTTGTCCCAACTCCATGAGCTCCATCACTGTTGTTACTCTAAGTAAATGTGCAGCTATTTTAAATAAGTTACAGAAGCAATACAAGCATTCTAAGCATTCCATCTCATCTGGATCTTCCAGCTCCTTTACAAATCCCACATTATAAACATAACACAGTGAAAACAGTCCCCTTCCAGGTATTTTTCTATGGAAGAAACTCCTTGCATGCAAAGTTAATGCATTACTTGAACAATTGAGTGAGCCCTAATCAGAGTCTCAGAAAAAATCGAAAGCCATTCTCAACCAGATTAAGGGGAGAGAATATTTATATTTATATTCCTATTATTTATTTTGTGGTTTCTATGCCTTGCTTTATCGAACTAGCAAAGAGAATCAAGCATAACACTGAGCCCATTAAGTGCTTAATAAATAAAAATTGACGAAATTATTTATTGATATTCAGGTTAAAATTTCTTAAGAGTTATTTTTTATTTTATATGTTCAACTTTTATTTATATTCAGGGGATATATGTACAGGTTTGTTACATAGATATATTGTGTCTCACTGGGGTTTGGGATATGGGGATATGACTGAACCTGTCACCCAGGTAGTGAGCCTAATACCCAAACTTTACTTTTTAATCCTTGCCCCCCTCTCTCCTTCCTCTAATAGTGTCCAGTATCTATTGTTACCATCTTCATGTCCATGAGTACCCAATGTTTAACTCCTACTTACAGGGGAGAACATGCAGTATTTCATTTTCTGTTCCTGCATTAATTCTCTTAGGATAGTAGCCTCTAGCTGAATCCATGTTGTACAAAGGACATGATTTCATTTTTATGGCTACAGAGTATCCCATGATGTATATGTACCACGTTTTCTTTATCCAATACACTGGTGATGGTCACCTCACTGATTCCATAGACTTTTTTATTATTTGTTCCCCAAAAACATTTTCAATAAAAAGAAGCAAAAATGGGGAGAAGTAAAAATCAGTAAAGATTCAATGTATTATTTGCAGCAGTTATTATCAACTGCCCACCAAAGGTATCCTTCCTTTTTCCTGACTAGGAAATTCTAATTTAATTCAGGATTAAGTAGAGATCATTTGATTTCCAGGAAGATGGTGGTCCTACTGCAGGGGATAAATCAGATTAAGCCAGACAGAACTCTCATGTCCTCTTGTCAGTAACTGTTCTAAGGATGGGCATGTGGTCCCATGATAGATAACAGGATCTGAGGTAAAGTTTTCTGGGGGCTTCTGGGAAGGATTTTCATCTATCAAAAATCTGTGTCCTCCTCCTCTTTCCTGCTTAAGCTGCTGCCATTGAGGACATGAGATTTGGAGTTGATGCCACAATCTTTGTGACAATAAGGCAAAAGATTTATTCAAATGTTTTGACATCATCATTGAACACTGAGCCAGCCATGGAATAGGCTGCCTCTTAGTTCCTTGTTTACAGAGGAAAGGCAAACATCAATTGTTTAAGCCACCTTAACTGGTGCATTCCACTAGTGGCAGCTGAGAGTATATTACTAATATAGTATGCCTCTCCTTATTTTTATATGTATACTTTAAAATCTAACATACACTTCCCACAAAGAACAACTAAATCGATGGTGATAATCACTTACTGGTTTAGATAAACTTTGTGTTATAAATTGACACATATGAAAGTGTTAGCCGAACCTAGATATCTACCATGAAATGTAGGGAAAAACTTGAACAGGATTCAATAGAGGTAATTATTTGCTAATTCATTCATTCAACAAAGATTTATCTGGTGTATCCTAGGTAAAGGAGCTATGGTAGGTACTGGAAAGAGTTGTGCACAGTCAGATAAATTCCTCTCCTTCATGAAGCTTACATACTAGTGGGGCAGAGAGAAAATGAACGTGAATATTAATACTGAGGAGAAAAAAGAATGACATGTAAGAGTAACTATAGAGATATCTTTAAATAAGGTAGTTGGGGAGGCTGAGATGTAGGAGGATAAAAATCCAGTGGGCTGTTATCAATACAAAGGGATATCCAGAAGACTAATTATCAATAAACCCAATTGTTGAGGGTCAAAGAATGTCTCAGCTTATACTACCATAACAAATTATCATAGAGTGGGTGGCTTAAACAACAAGTGTTTATGTCTCCTGGTTCTGGAGGCTGGAAATCTAATATCAGTGTGCGAACATGGTTGGATTCTTGATAAGGGCTCTCTTCCTGGTTATGTCTTCACAAAGATTTTCCCTTGGTGCATGCACAAGAGAAAGAGATCTTGAGTCTCTTTCTCTTCCTACAAAGGCATTAATCCCATCATGGAGCTCCACTCTCATGACCTAATCTAACCCTAATTAATTCCTAAAGGCCCCACCTGCAAATACTATCTCACTGAGGATTAGGGTTTCAATGTATGAATTTTTAGGGAACATATTCAGTCTATAGCAGAGAAATCTGGGGCTGATTAAGGAAATGACCACAAGAGGCAGTAACCACAACAAGCCTTGCTGGGTGGCATTTGGAAGGGGTTGCAGGAGGAAGAATGTCTCTCACAGCAGGATTATTTCCAGAAGTTCTGGTATAGGGATCCTACACCTAGGTCATACCCCTGCACCATAAAGAAAACAGGAGGATGGCTAATGAACTCCCAGGAGACAGGGGGATCAGAGAGGTATATGTGTCAAGGTAATGTCACTCAGCAGCATGACAGCAACTCACTGGATCAGCTTGTGCCTTATAACTGCTAGGCCCTATGCTATAATAAATAACAGCTATTAGGTGAGGTTTTGCAGGGTATACAAAGCAGGCAATTTCTAAATGGCTAAAAAATATGCTCATTTGAGATCAACCTGAGTTTGGTGCCAGCAGGCTTTTGAGCTAATGAGTCAGCCTTCAGTGAATAGACAACTTAGGGGTTTAACACACAGAGGCCATCTTTATCTCATTTATATAACACCAACCTATTTTTTCCAGGGCAGGGCTGGATAAACCCAGGCATGTCTTAAGGAATAATGTTTATCAACTAAAATGGATAGAGCCCCAAAAACTTTCCTGATGGTACAAGAAAACAAGATGAAGAAACATAAAATTGGCTAGCTTCTCAAGTTTTTATTTAGCTACTAAAGGATGTGAGAAAACCAGTGGAATTCAGGCACTTTCATCTCCAGATGTGGCAGAAACAGCATGTTTAAAGGAACAAATGTTTAATCCACAAAGTACCCTTTCAGCAAGGTTCTTAGAGAATTTCGCTTTTAATTAAGGCTTGGACAGTAAGGAACAATAAGCAATGAAAACGACACCTTATCCAAGTGATTCCACTCAACAGAGAGGTAAAAGGAACCTTGGAGAATATGTATCAGTGAGAAACTGAGGCTCAGAAAGGCATATGACTTGTCCAAGATCACATTGTTAATTAGGGAAAGCCTGACTTTGCACTCCTTGGATTCCCAGTCTAAGGCTTGTCGCTTTATATTATAGCATTCCCCAACAAACCTTTGTTGATTATACCATATAATCTACTAACTTCTGGGTTTATTAGAGAGGTTAAAGTGCATCAGGTGCCATTTTTGAATTGTAAATCTTTCTAAAGAGAAGCTTTAGATATTTAACTTTTATAAGATTTTTTCTAAAGCTAACAATTAATATAGAGTTAATTTCTTAAGAATCATGGTTATATTTTTGAATGTTTTTTATAAATGCCCATTTCTTGAAAAAAGCAAGGATAGCTCAGTTATCAGAGAGACAGATGCTCTTCTGGAGGCCATTTAATAGCAAAACAGAGCTTTTGCTCTTAGCTTGAGAGTTTGGGACTAAGCACTTTGTAAGAACAAATATTTAAAAGACAACTAGAGCATGTGTTTCATGTTTTAATTTTCTCATGACCACAAATGAGCTCAAGGTAAACCATAAGACAATTCTCCACCTTTAAAAGTTAATCCTTAAAAATACAGGTGTACATAGACTTCTATTAGAAGAATGCATTAATTTTTCTGATTAGAGCACAACTTCCTTTTGAAAGGTTTGGTTCATTTTTACTGTTTATAGACACAAATCTCACATTGAGACCTTGGTCATAAGACAGGGCAAGTCCTTCCACATCTAAATTACAGCAGATTAGTTAAGGCAGTTCTAGCCACTATAAAGGTAAATCCCCAAAATCTCAATCCCTAGCACAATCAAATTTACTCTAGTAAAATCTAATAGGGCATGCAGTGGATAGTTTTTCACAAAGTGATACAGCAATCCAAGATCCTTCCATTCACCATCCCCTTTAATACACATCATCAAACTTTTGCTGTGAAGAAGAGCTAGAAATATTTCAGGCATAATGAGCCAGTCCATGCCTGTTGAAACTACTCAAGTTTGCTGTTGTCATTTGAAAATAGTCATAGATAATATCTAAATTAACAAGCAGAACTATGTTTCAGGGTAAGTTTATTTATGAAAGCAGGTGGTAGATTAGATTTCACCCACAGGCTACAGTTTGCCAACCACCACCCTAGAACCTCAGAGTGCTTTGCTTCTAACTAACTGGAAAGGAAAGAGACAGCATAGATGTGTGTGTGTGTGTGTGTGTGTGTGTGTACCAGGTGGACCTGGACCCAGCCTGGAAGAGGCAGACATAATGTGGCCAGACTTCAGTCACACAGCCACACAAAGCAGCAGTGGAAAATGTAGACTCACTGCTTGCCAAGAGATATATACAAGTAATGACAGTGTTAGCACATAACAATTATTCATGGTCCACCCTTCTGGTCACCAAATGCCGATTTTATACTTTCTCTTATCTGTAGAACACATTTACCAGCACCTCATTCCCCTAGCTGAAAGGTACATCCAAAGCCCCATGAAGTCACCACATCCAGTTTCAAAAGCAAACTCTCCACTTGATGCAGTCTGTCAGGTCCAAAGGTGGCTCCTTATAGCCTGGTAGCTAGGATATAAAACAACTAGTGATTTTAGAGTGAAATATCAAGTTATCTTTCCACCTTTCACAAATATCCAATATATAATGGTGATGTAGGAACAGGATAATTATAATAAAATATTCTATTCAAAACAGGAAAGACTATAAGGCACATAAGCAGCCCCTGGTCAATGGAAACGATGCAGTCCTGTCGGGTAGCCTCTGTGAAGGCTCCATCCTGGGGAGTTGTGAAGTACTTTGCTTACATATTGATTTTGCTATCTAGAAGGTACCTTTTTGTCCATTAGTTTCCATGGCCACAGATACTTCTGAGAGTTTCTTCCTTGTTCATTAACCTCCAAGGCCATATCCAAAATGGACATTTGCAGGCTTTTTATAGCACATTCCCTGCCAATGCTTCTTTTAAGATCTCTAAATTGTCCCAAACTTATAGCAGTTTCATACTTACCCTGGCAATGGATTTCCCCCAATATTTTTCAGGCCAAAAGCCACTCCCAGTCAGTTGCAAGTGCCAATAACCACATCTAAAATTCTTTATCAGACATAGTTTCTAAATTTGTTTTCTTTCTTAACGTCTTTACTCCATGCCCCTGTCTGTGTATCTGTCTCTCTCTCTCTCCCCACCCCCACCCCTTCCTCTCAATTTTACTGTGGCTGCTTTGATGCTGTCTGAAACAAGAGAATTTGATGGAATGGTAACACTGTTAATCTAAGTTATTGTGTTTTGCTGAGAGATTTTATTCATCTTTTCCAATCCAGCCTTTTAAGTCTTAAATCTCACTATTCAGAGTTCAGAAGTGGTTGACTTTTTCCAACCTGTAAGGCCCTTGAAATCGAGAAATTCTTTGTTCACTTTATCCTCTGCTCAAAAACTGGCCAAATCTTTATCTCTTTATTATAATACTTTTCTCAAAACAGCAATAAAAGTCAACATAATCACAGTGACTGTCATTCTGGTAGAGCTGATACAGGAATGCTGGGAAAGGAAGAGCATGGTCACTTTAAATGATATGGAATGGGGGAAGGAAAGTGTGGGATAGAGAAGAGCATGGTCTCCATGTACCTAGGTGAGGACAGGCATTTCCTGCCCAAATGCTGCATTTCCCAAGACCACCCTGGTGTGCCACACCCCCATCCTGGGCCTATAGAAACCCGAGAACCTAGCAGGCAGACACACAAGTGGCTGGACATTCTGAGGAACACATGAGTGGAATAAGACGTAAGCGGTTGGTCATTAAGAGGACGTTGAGAGGAGCATGCCAGCAAAAGAGCACACCCACAGGGATGGGCATGCCAGCAGGCCATCGGCCTGCTAGATGAGGCAGAGTTTGGCTGGGGCAGCTGGGGGAGACCTAGGGCCACTGAGTGGCCCAACTGCAGGGGAAAACCATCTGCCATTTGGTTCCCTATCGGCTGAGAGCTACTTCCACTCAATAAAACCTGGCACTCATTCTCTAAATCCACGTATGATCTGATTTTTCTACTACACCAAGGCAGAAACCCAGGCTACAGAAATCCCTCTGTCCTTGTGATAAGGAAGGGGATTAATTGAGCTGGTTAACACAATCCACCTATAGGTAAACTAAAAGATCATCCTGTAACCCACAACGACTGGAGCTTCAGGGCCTGTAAACATTTACCCCTAGACACTGCCATGGGTGGGTTGAAGCCCCACAGCCTATGCATCTGTATGCTCCCCTACAGGTTTGAGCAGTGGGGCACTGAAGAAGCAAGCCACACTCCCATCACATGCCCTGGGAGGGGGACAAGGGAACCTTTCAACTGGGCCTCACCGGAGATCTGGGAATGTGAGTGTGAATGAATGCAAAACTGTCGGGTCTTCCTCCCTTCCAAAACCCTGCCATCTCTCTCTTTCCTGTGAGTAAGAGTCTCTGTTTCACTTCATGGAGTTTTAAATCTCCATAACTGGTCCTGTCAAAACCCCCAGACTTTGTCTTTTCTCTCACAGGATTTGAAATGGCTCTTATCTCTTTCTTCATAATGTTAACAGTTTTGCTAGATGACAGGAATGTTACTAAGTAAAATGAACATTTGCCTCAGTCACCAAAGGTACAAATCAGACCAGTTTTTCCTAGAGGTGGCATGTATGCCTCCATCTCAACAACTGTAGGCATGCATGGCTCAGGGCACCTTTCCTTACCCTTTCCCCTCCCAGCTCAGGCACATAGGCATGCCTGCAGCAGGCAGAGGCTGCACCCAACAGACATGAAGCGGGGTGGGAGAAATCCACGGTGGTAGCCTATATTCCACAGGGCTAACAGATGGGCACTTCTTGCCCACTACCCCAATGGAACCTTTCTTTCCCTGGCCAAGGAATTAAACCTGGTCTGAACTGGGGCACTGATATAAGGACTGGGGAGGGGGGGGGGCACTTGCAATAAGCAAGGTGTTCTTCCCCTGGAATCTTCCCCTCTTTGCCCCTTATACTGTTTTTCTCTTTTTTTTTCCTTTTCTTAGTGAGAGGGCCCCCCTCCCAACTCTCTTTCTGATAGGAAAGTTAATGGAGGAATGGACCCTTCTGGTTGAGAACTGCAAATTCAACAGAGCACATTTGAGACACTGTACATGGGTATAAACAGCCTCTTAAATGCCTTTTCAGTCCCAAACTCAATTCCAAACTTCAGGCAAAGGCCTTAGAAAGAAAAACCAGGTCTGAGGGATCCAAAACCAGGCAACAGGCACTATGTAAATGGGCAGGACCGATTCCTGCTGACTAAACCTTCCACCCCATGGAAGGAGGCCATGCTCCATGGCATAAACAGGCCCAGGAAGTTTGCTGACAGCAGGAAGAAATGGAGGCATGGGTGAGGGTGGTTAATTCCTATTCGCCAGGTTTTCCCTGCTTCGTGGGTACATACCGCAGTAGTACCTATGGCCGGAGATAAAGGGTGGAAAGTGAAAGAAGAACACTTGCTTTCTCTCTCCATCACACCCTGAGTTTTCACTGAAAGAAGGAAGGGAATAAGGGACACCTCTATACCCTGTCTTTCAGAATGGGCAGCCAGTTCTCTTTACCACCCCCAGCCTATGCTCCTTTGGAGTGTATCTTGTACCATTGGGACTGCTTTGACCTTCAGAATCTGGAGGAAAAACACCACATAGCTCTCTGCACAAAGATTTGGTCAAATTATGAAGGACTGGCTTGGCCTAAGGAAGAAACCATTTATTCTAATACCATCTGGCAATTGGAACTTTTCTGTAGATGTGAGGACAGATGGTCTGGGGCCCCATATGTGCAGGCTTTCTATACTTTGCAAGATAATCCAGACCTTTGGTGACAATATAAGATTGATCTGGCCTCCCTGTTTGCCATCTCAGGCAAGGGGCAAGCCCAGGAAAGTAAACATATGAGTCCCAGAGGCACTTCTTTTTTTTTTTTTTTTTTTTTGTCAGAAATTTTTATTTATTTAAAGTAACATTGGTTATTGATTAGACATATATCATTATGGTTTAGGGTATGAGATATAGTGTCCAATGCAGTATTATTAGTTTAATATATATCTACTTGTGGCAATAGTGAACAGTTTCAAGAGATGAATACATAATTTAAATGGGAGAATGACATAACTGAACTTTCATTTCAATGTCTGAGTTTGATAATCAAAAAGACTTGCATTTTTAGATAAACATTTTCTATTTCCCAAATCTCAAGACCTGGATACAAAACATAGAGCTGCAGATTTAGGGCCCGAATGGCTGGAGTAGCAGCAGGTGTTACCTGCACATTTGTGAACGTTTTACCAAGAGAAAAAAGGGTAAAGTGGAGATTCTCATGTCTGCATGTGTACTCAATGAACACATTAGTCTGATTAGGTTTGTGGGCCCCATGGTCTCTGAATCAGTTTCAGGTCTGAAGATAATAAGAGTCATTGACATAAAATGATTCATTGTTGCCCAGTGAAGTTGGTAGAAATTTGGTCTAGTCTCTCTAGAAGTGACTGTAGAGGACTATAGATACCAAATAGGCAGAAACAGTTCTGCCTGCATATTTAGGGGACAGCATGCACTTTGTTGCACAAGTGTGAGCTGACTGGAAGTCTGAGAGGGAAAGTCCCCTTTAGAGTAAATTCCGGTTGGCACCTTATGTGTTTATATCATGTCTGGTAATTATAGACAGTGTTTGGAAAAAATAATTAAAAGAATTTTCTCCAGCCCCAGAAAACTCCACAATAAAACAGAAAGAAAACTGTTTTATGTGACATGCATCATAGTCAGTCTGCTTAAGAGACTGCAGAGACAGAATGATGGTCACCAAAATTAGTCTACAAGTAGAAGAATTTCCAGCACCATGTCATACATAGTTCATCCCAAATTCACATGTAGAAGAGGCCATCTGTATATGCTAATTGTTTATATTCAATAACAAACTTTTCACATCTTCATAACAGGAGGTAGTTTAGCAGCTTGAAGCCAGGTACTCGCTGAAGGTAGGCTTTCACTCTGCTACAAAAATGGTTGAAAAGCATTCTATCCTTTTGGCTATTTACATTTTAGAGCAGTGGCTCTCTGTGCTCCATGGAATTGGGCTACAGCACTTGCTTGCTTTTTCCTGGTTGCTAGTGTCCTCTCTTGACATCTATCATCTGCCACTGAGGCACAGCCTTGAGCACAGCTCAGTTTATGTGAACCCCATTTCCCACAGCAGCACTCTAGTGTCACATCAGACAGGAAAGCCTGAGCTGCAGGAGAGCCTGCAGGCCTTGTGAGTAGAATTGCACCTTCACAAGAATGGGAATGTGACCAGTGTTTCAGCCCATTTTTAATTATCATGGTGACATGGAAAAAAATTCGGATGAATTTCCAGCATGAGTACAGATAGAGACATCTCCAAAAGTTCTCACTGTGACAGCCTACCTCATTCAGACACCATGGGATACTAATAGGGCTTCTGAAACAGACACCCAAAGTATTGGAAAGAAAAACAGATCTCCATCTGAGCAAGATAATTTTGAGAGGAAAAATTAAAAAGATCTTAAGAAAAAGCTCAGTTTAGATATAAGATTGATCACCTCAGCCAGAAAATATTCCCCTAAAAGCAATTTCTCTCTAACCACCCAAAGTGCACAATTACTCTCAGTGTGAGAAACATGAGCATTATGAGAAAGGGGGCAGGATTTCAGAAGACTTTTATAAAGCTTTTTTTCCCATCTCTGCTGCTCTCTCATCTCCTAGTCATTGAATGGGGGTTCTATATTGAAATGTATCTGACAACTTCCAACAACACTTTTCGATGAAGAAATAGAATCTGACTGTGTTCATATTGTGGAGGATATTAGAACTTCCAACATAGTTAACTGAAGAGCTATCATGGTTTTTGGGTGGCCACATCAACTGTCAATTTCATTTGTAATAGCAGCATTCCAAATGAGTGAAATAAAAGATACTAAAATTGTGTTTACTTATAATTATCCCTATTGAGTAAAGTAATAAACATGTCAGACTAGTATCAACTGTAACAATTTGGTAGTAAATTTTTTGGGGTATAAGATTAAATATCTAAGTATAAATAATTTTAATAAGCTAGTAGTAATGTATATGGCATTTAAAAAAATTTAACTATACTTCAGTTAAAACAGTTTATTTATTTATTTTTGCCTTCAAGCATCTGTTTAACAAAGCACATCTTGCACTGCCCTTAATCCATTTAACCCTGAGTTGACACAGCACATGTTTCAGAGAGCAGGGGGCTGGGGGAAAGGGCATAGATCAACAGCATCCCAAGGCAGAAGAATTTCTCCTAATCAGAACAAAATGGAGTCTCCTATGCCCACCTCTTTCTACTCAGACACAGCAACAGTCTGATCTCTCCTTCCTTTCCCCACATTTCCCCCCCTTCTTTTCAACAAAACCGCCATCGTCCTCATGGCCCGCTCCCGATGGTCGCTGTATCTTCGGAGCTGTTGGGTACACCTCCCAGACAGGGCGGCTGGGCAGAGGCCCTCCTCACTTCCCAGACGGGGCGGCCAGGCAGAGGCGCTCCTCACTTCCTCCCAGAATGGGTGGCAGCCAGGCAGAGGCGCTCCTCACTTCCCAGATGGGGCGGCCGGGCAGAGGCCCTCCTCACTTCCCAGACGGGGCGACCGGGCAGAGATGCTCCTCACCTCCCAGACGGGGCGGCCAGGCAGAGGCGCTCCTCACTTCCTCCCAGACTGGGTGGCAGCCAGGCAGAGGCGCTCCTCACCTCCCAGATGGGGCGGCCGGGCAGAGGCGCTCCTCACATCCCAGACGGGGCGGCCGGGCAGAGGTGCTCCTCTCTCCCAGATGGGGCGGCCGGGCAGAGGTGCTCCTCACCTCCCAGACGGGGCGGCCGGGCAGAGAAGCTCCTCACCTCCCAGACGGGGTGGCCGGGAAGAGGCGCTCCTCACCTCCCAGACGGGGTGGCCGGGCAGAGGCGCTCCTCAATTCCCAGACGGGGTGGCCGGGCAGAGGCGCTCCTCACCTCCCAGACGGGGCGGCCGGACAGAGGTCCTCCTCACTTCCGCCCAGACGGGGTGGCAGACGGGCAGAGGCGCTCCTCACTTCCCAGACGGGGCGGCCAGGCAGAGGCGCTCCTCACTTCCCAGACGGGGCAGCCGGGCAGAGGCGCTCCTCACTTCCTCCCAGACTGGGTGGCAGCCAGGCAGAGGCGCTCCTCACCTCCCAGATGGGGCGGCCGGGCAGAGGCGCTCCTCACTTCCCAAAAGGGGCGGCCGGACAGAGGTGCTCCTCACTTCCCAGATGGCGCGGCTGGACAGAGGTGGTCCTCACTTCCCAGAAGGGGCGGCCGGGCAGAGACACTCCTCACTTCCTCCCAGATGGGGTGGCGGCCAGGCAGAGGTGCTCCTCATCTCCCAGACGGGGTGGTGACTGGGCAGAGGAGCTCCTCACCTCCCAGACGGGACGGCCAGGCAGAGGCACTCCTCACTTCCCAGATGGGGCGGCCGGGCAGAGGAGCTCCTCACTTCCCAGACGGGGCGGCCAGGCAGAGGCCCTCCTCACTTCCCAGATGATGGGCGGCCGGGCAGAGGAGCTCCTCACTTCCTCCCAGACTGGGTGGCGGCCGGGCAGAGGCCCTCCTCGCTTTCCAGACGATGGGCGGCTGGGCAGAGGCGCTCCTCACTTCCTCCCAGACTGGGTGGCAGCCAGGCAGAGGCGCTCCTCACTTCCCAGATGAGGCGGCTGGGCAGAGGCCCTCCCCAGAGGCACTTCTAGCAGAGGAGCCAGCTCCCTCAAGCCCTTGTCCTCCAAGTCCACCCCAACCTCCCTAGACAGCTTCAGCCTCTCACTTGCTCCCTTCTAAAAATCCTCCATCTAAACAAGTCCCAGTCTCACTCCTGCCCCTCCAACAAATACCCAGTGAAACTGGGTCCAGTGAGGTCCAGGTCCTCTTCTCCCTCCAGGATTTAAAGCAAATTATGGGGGATCTTGGCAAGCTTTCAGATGACCCTGATAGACATTTAGAGGCTTTCCAGAATTTCACCCAGATATTTGAACTCTCCTGGAGAGATGCTATGTTACCTTTGAATCAGACCCTGATGGACACTGAGAAGCAGGCTGCTCTGCAAGCAGCAGAGAGATTTGGGGATGAGCTTTGTATCACATATAGTGCCAGGGAAGGGGATGAATATTATCCAACCAGAAGAGAAGCAGTATCAATGGATGACCCTAAATGGGATCCCAATGGTTTAGTGGAAAACTGGAGGAGAACACACTTTCAGGCGTGCTTAATGGAAAGCTTACATAGAACTAGGACCAAGCCTCTCAGTTATACTAAGTTGTCCATGATCCATAAGGGATTTCATGAAAATCCCACTGCCTTCCTGGAAAGTCTAAGAGAGGCCTTGGTAAAAGCCTACCTCTCTATCTCCTGATTTAGCTGAAAGACAGCTAACCCTAGGGGATAAATTTATTACCCAGACAGCTCCTGACATAAGGAGGAAACTACAAAAACAGGCCCTGGGACCAGAAAGTACATTAGGGGACATCCTGAAAGTGGCTACCTTGGTCTTTTATAATAGAGAGAGGAAGGCCCAAGAAAGAAAGAGGAACTACAGGAAAGAAACAGAAGTTTAATGGCAACCAGGCAAGTCCACAAACCCCAGAATTCCCAAGTGTACCTGTTAATTGTTAAAGATATGGCAAGAACAGCTATCTCTCTTCCAAAAGTTTATTTCCTCCAACACAAGGTTTAATTTCTTTCACCAGGGTAAAATAGCTTGGGATACAATGTTATTGTTAGTGTATTTCACTTCTTATCTCTGTAAGCTTTGGCACTAAATTATTTCCTTGTACAATATACATGTTTAACCCATGCATACTTAACCTTATAAAACTTGTTGTTTCTGTCACACCTAGAAGCCATCAAACTCCAAATGGTCAGACAACCAGAGCCTCAGATAATGACTCCCCTTTTCTAGGAACCCTTAGATAGATAGACCTCTGGGAGGAATCTGACGGCTGTTTTCCCCAAAACAATGCTCCCTATCAGCAGGAAACAGCTAAGACCGGTCATCATCCATATTTTATTTTGTTTTATTTTATTTTATTTATTTTTTTTGCCTTAGAATAGTTTTATTTTATTTTATTATTATTATACTTTAAGTTTTAGGGTACATGTGCACAATGTGCAGGTTAGTTACATATGTATACATGTGCCATGCTGGTGTGCTGCACCCATTAACTCGTCATTTAACATTAGGTATATCTCCTAATGCTATCCCTCCCCCCTTCCCCTACCCCACAACAGTCACCAGAGTATGATGTTCCCCTTCCTGTGTCCAGGTGTTCTCATTGTTCAATTCCCACCTACGAGTGAGAACATGTGGTGTTTGGTTTTTTGTCCTTGAGATAGCTTACTGATAATGATGATTTCCAATTTCATCCATGTCCCTACAAAGGACAGGAACTCATCCTTTTTTATGGCTGCATAGTATTCCATGGTGTATATGTGCCACATTTTCTTAATCCAGTCTATCATTGTTGGACATTTGGGTTGGTTCCAAGTCTTTGCTATTGTGAATAGTGCCACAATAAACATACGTGTGCATGTGTCTTTATAGCAGCATGATTTATAGTCCTTTGGGTATATACCCAGTAATGGGATGGCTGGGTCAAATGGTATTTCTAGTTCTAGATCCCTGAGGAATCGCCACACTGACTTCCACAAGGGTTGAACTAGTTTACAGTCCCACCAACAGTGTAAAAGTCTTCCTATTTCTCCACATCCTCTCCAGCACCTGTTGTTTCCTGACTTTTTAATGATTGCCATTCTAACTGGTGTGAGATGGTATCTCATTGTGGTTTTGATTTGCATTTCTCTGATGGCCAGTGGTGGTGAGCATTTTTTCATGTGTTTTTTGGCTGCATAAATGTCTACTTTTGAGAAGTGTCTGTTCATGTCCTTCACCCACTTTTTGATGGGGTTGTTTGTTTTTTTCTCATAAATTTGTTGGAGTTCATTGTAGATTCTGGATATTAGCCCTTTGTCAGATGAGTAGGCTGTGAAAATTTTCTCCCATTTTGTAGGTTGCCTGTTCACTCTGATGGTAATTTCTTTTGCTGTGCAGAAGCTCTTGAGTTTAATTAGATCCCATTTGTCAATTTTGGCTTTTGTTGCCATTGCTTTTGGTGTTTTAGACATGAAGTCCTTGCCCATGCCTATGTCTTGAATGGTAATGCCTAGGTTTTCTTCTAGGGTTTTTATGGTTTTAGGTCTAACATTTAAGTCTTTAATCCATCTTGAATTAATTTTTGTATAAGGTGTAAGGAAGGGATCCAGTTTCAGCTTTCTACATATGGCTAAACGGTTTTCCCAGCACCATTTATTAAATAGGGAATCCTTTCCCCATTGCTTGTTTTTCTCAGGTTTGTCAAAGATCAGATAGTTGTAGATATGTGACATTATTTCTGAGGGCTCTCTTCTGTTACATTGATCTATATCTCTGTTTTGGTACCAGTACCATGTTGTTTTGGTTACTGTAGGCTTGTAGTATAGTTTGAAGTCAGGTAGCATGATGCCTCCAGCTTTGTTCTTTTTGCTTAGGAAGAGAGAAGAATCAAATTGATGCAATAAAAAATGATAAAGGGGATATCACCACCGATCCCACAGAAATACAAACTACCATCAGAGAATACTACAAACACCTCTATGCAAATAAACTAGAAAAACTAGAAGAAATGGATAAATTCCTCGATACATACACCCTCCCAATACTAAAACAGGAAGAAGTTGAGTCTCTGAATAGACCAATAACAGGCTCTGAAATTGTGGCAATAATCAATAGCTTACCAGCCAAAAAGAGTCCAGGACCAGATGGAATCACAGCCAAATTCTATCAGAGGTACAAGGAGGAACTGGTAACATTTCTTCTGAAACTATTCCAATCAATAGAAAAAGAGGGACTCCTCCCTAACTCATTTTATGAGGCCAGCATCATCCTGATACCAAAGCCAGGCAGAGACACAACGAAAAAAGAGAATTTTAGACCAATATCCCTGATGAACATTGATGCAAAAATCCTCAATAAAATACTAGCAAACCAAACAAGCAGCACATCAAAAAGCTTATCCACCATGATCAAGTGGGCTTCATTCCTGGGATGCAAGGCTGGTTCAATATACACAAATCAATAACTGTAATCCAGCATATAAACAGAACCAAAGACAAAAACCACATGATTATCTCAATAGATGCAGAAAAGGCCTTTGACAAAATTCAACAACCCTTCATGCTAAAAACTCTCAATAAATTAGGTATTGATGGGACGTATCTCATAATAATAAGAGCTGTCTATGACAAACCCACAGCCAATATCATACTGAATGGGCAAAAACTGGAAGCATTCCCTTTGAAAACTGGCACAAGACAGGGATGCCATCTCTCACCACTCCTATTCAACATAGTGTTGGAAGTTCTGGCCAGGGCAATTAGGCAGGAGAAGGAAATAAAGGGTATTCAATTAGGAAAAGAGGAAGTCAAATTGTCCCTGTTTGCAGATGACATGATTGTATATCTAGAAAATCCCATTGTCTCAGCCCAAAATCTCCTTAAGCTGATAAGCAACTTCAGCAAAGTCTCAGGATACAAAATCAATGTACAAAAATCACAAGCATTCTTATACACCAACAACAGACAAACAGAGAGCCAAATCATGAGTGAACTCCCATTCACAATTGCTTCAAAGAGAATAAAATACCTAGGAATCCAACTTACAAGGGATGTGAAGGACCTCTTCAAGGAGAACTACAAACCACTGCTCAAGGAAATAAAAGAGGATACAAACAAATGGAAGAACATTCCATGCTCATGGGTAGGAAGAATCAATATCATGAAAATGGCCATACTGCCCAAGGTAATTTATAGATTCAATGCCATCCCCATCAAGCTACCAATGACTTTCTTCACAGAATTGGAAAAAACTACTTTAAAGTTCATGTGGAACCAAAAAAGAGCCCGCATCGCCAAATCATCATCCAGATTTTAAAGGCAGTTAGATGTACCTCTTCAAAGGGCAAAAATGATACGAGAGTGCTGGGAAGAGTGTGTTCCCTTTAAATGATACAAAATTAGGGAAGGGAAGTTCTGGGTAGAGGAGGGCATGGTCCCTGGCTAGGGCTCCACCCCCATAGACCTAGGTGACAACAAGCATTTCCTGCCCAAAAGCTGCATTTCCCAAAACCACCCTGGCCTGCCATGCCCCTATCCTGGGCCTATAAAAACCTGAGACCCTAGCAGGCAGACACACAAGCAGCTGGATGTCATGGGGAACACATCAGCAGAAGAAGATGTAAGTGTCTGGTCATAGACAGGACGTCGAGAGGAGCACTCCAGCAAAAGAGCACACCAACAGAGATGGCACGCCAGCAAGCCATGGACCTGTGAGATAAGGCGGTGTTTGGCTGGGACAGTTGGAAGAGAGCCAGGGCCACCGAGTGGCCCAACTCCAGGGAAAAACCACCTCCCATCTGGCTCCCTCATTGGCTGAGAGCTACTTCCACTCAATAAAACTTTGCACTCATTCTCCAAGGCCACATATGATCCAATCTTTCTAGTACACCAAGGCAAGAACCCAGGCTACAGAAATTCCTCTGTCTTTGTGATAAGGAAGGGGGTCTAATTGAGCTGATTAACACAAGCCCCCTATAGGCAAACTAAAAGAACACCCTGTGGCTGGGCATGGTGGCTCATGCCTGTAATCCCAGCACCTTGTGAGGCTGAGGCGGGCGGATCACCTGAGGTCAGGAGTTTGAGACCAGCCTGACCAACAGCGTGAAACCCCGTCTCTACTAAAAATACAAAATTAGCCAGGGGTGGTGGCACATGCCTGTAATCCCACCTACTTGGGAGGCTGAGGCAGAAGAATCACTTAAACCCGGGATGTGAAGGTTGTGACGATCCGAGATCATGCCATTACACTCCAGCCTGCACGACAAGAGCGAAACTCCATCTCAAAAAAAAAAAAAAAAAAAGAAAGAAAGAACACCTTGTAACACACACCCTCTAGGGCTTCAGGAGCTGTAAACATTCACTCCTAGACACTGCCATGGGGTTAGAGCCCCATAGCCTGCCCATCTCTATGCTCCCATAGAGGTTTTTTGTTTGTTTGTTTGTTTTTTTCTTTTTTTTTATTTATTTTTTCTTTTTATTATTATTATTATTATTATTATACTTTAGGCTCTATGGTACATGTGCGCAACGTGCAGGTAAGTTACATATGTATACATGTGCCATGCTGGTGCGCTGCACCCACCAACTCATCATCTAGCATTAGGTATATCTCCCAATGCTATCCCTCCCCCCTCCTCCCACCCCCCATAGAGGTTTTGAGCAGCGGGACACTGAAGAAGTGAGCTACACCCCCATAGCATGCTCTGGGAGGTAGATGAGAGAACCTTTCCCATTTCAGAGCTGCAGGGGCCTAGGCTTATACATGTACGTTTTATAAGTTGTCACAGATGATATTTTCACCAAATATTTTGGCATGGTACAACAGAGCTCTTCAGTCTTCTATATAGCTAGGTATTTTTGTTTGTTTGTTTTCTACCACCTGATCACCAAGACAATGATGCATATGTTTACTTTCTGTATTATGACAGCACTCCACTCTGGTACCAGTTGCAGTAAAAGATAATCTCAGTGGACTTACAGAAGTTTATTTCTACACTTACGTGTAGTCTAATCATATGCTTAACAGGTGAACTTCCATACAGAGATTCTCTCCTTCTACCTTGTGTCTCCTCTATTGCCTAGGACCAGGAAGTCCCTAGCTTCTAGCCAAAAGTCAGGAAAAGAGAAAGATTTGCTTATGTGGAAGTGGTTTTAAATCAGACTTTAAAGTTCCCACATTCTGCCCACATTCCAGAGGCCTGAACTCAGTCAACTGCTGGTACCTGCTATGTACCAGGAGATAAAGGAAATGAGTTTAGGTAAACACAGAGCAGCCTGTCATACACAACTCTCACATTGCTCCCGTTATGTAATTAGAAGAATATAAATTCCGTTATCCTATTAAATAAAACATCAATGAGCTTATTAAGATATTGGGGTGATCAGACCCAACACCAGGCCATGGGGTCTATGATGTCCAGCAGAGTCAAAGGAATGAGACAAGACAAGAGTGTATAAAGTGGGACCAGGGGGTCAATGCTAGTATGAAGGCTGCAAAGGCCCTGAGCCCTGGAAGCCCACACTATTGGTGATCAAACACAGAAGCAGGTGGTGAGGATGTGGGGGTTGAAAGAAAGTGGTGTATCAAGTGCATGAGCTATAGCTGTGACAGTTTAGCATTTCCTTTGAAGCATATGGAACATGTTCTGCTACTTGAGATAATGGGAAACATGTTCTTCTAGTTTAAGATACAATTGATCTATGAGCCTGGGAGTGTAGAAGCAAGGAGCCAGCAAGTCTAGACACATTCCAGAAGCCATGAGGGGTTTTATACCCTGAGCCCAGGATTCCATCCAAGCCATGAGGGGTTTTATGCCCTGGGCTTAGATTCTGGTGTGGCCAGGGAAGCCTTCCACCCTTTGGCACAGAGCTTGGTGTTCCAAAGGCCATGAGGGGTTTTAGACCCTGGACTCCGGACATGTTCCAAGACTCTTTTACATTATGTCAGACATGCAAGCCCTGCCTCAGCTTTTTTCCCAACACTCAGCTTTTCCCCAACATTAGGAGAAGACAGATTGGGAGATTCTGGCATAATCAGAAATCAACAATTTGATGTTTAGGACCTTATAATATTAGAGGTAGCAAGGGGAACCTCAAAGATCAGCCAGTCTTACTATCTCATGTTACAGACTAATAAACTGAGGCTCAGATGGGCATAAGGAATCAGTGGTAGGCATGGAACTGGAATACAAGTCTCCTCTCTCTTAGGTCAGGGCTGTTTGCTATATGCCTCCCTGGCCTTAATTCTTCCTAAATCTGTAAAGTTGCTGTATGCTGATAAACCCAAAAAGAATAAAAAAAAATTACATGTAACTTTTAGTGAATACAGGAAATAAAACAGCATCCAATTAGAAGACAAATAGAAATCTTTGGTCAGAATTGCAGTGGGAATAAGTTATATGGTTTATGTGATCCTAAAGGAGATCTATTTTTTTCCTCCAAATATGGGATAAATTTCAACAAATGTTGTTTCTCAGACTTTTTCAAACTGCTTGAACCTGGAGGATCAATCAGATCAAAGCAGAGAAAAACTATCACTTTTGTAAAACTAAACAAAAATGAAATAGAGAAATGTTTGCAAAAAGTTCAGAAAGCAACAGTGGGTGATGAGTAGGACACAAATTAATTGCTGAAAGAAACAGGAACCAGTTATACTTTTCCACTATAAGTTTTTGTCCTTGGGATAGGTGATTATCCTCTTCAGATCTAGAAATAATGGTTTCTTCTCTGCCTCATTTCTGAGGTTGTGGTCAAGACAAAATGAGATCATGTATACAAAAGCAACTTGCAAGTTAGAAATCACTATCAAAGAGAATATTGTTACCATCTTCAAATAATCAGCAATAAATCTACTTTATCCTGTCAATAGCTATTAAAATCTATTGTGGTCTATGCACTCCTCATAGAGCAATATGAATATAAGTAATTTACTACATTAATTGTTACTCTGTTTCATAATTATTTTTTGCTGTAAAACTGTACCTACACTAAATTTCCAATGCTTTCTTCATTTATGCAATTATGTGGAAAACATCATCAGAAATTAAAAATACAAAACATAGTTTTAGAAAGGCATTTACAAAATGCAAAATTTAGTGAGCTGTTATAAGTTTCTTTTAACAACTAACAAGGTTAATTAAATACTAATAAACTGATAATGAGAAAGTTTATTTAAGAATGAGGTCTTTGTAAGTCAAATACTGAGGAAAGAAATATTTGACGATATATGTCCAAGAGTAGGAGAGAGGAGGTGATAACCTGGCATAAAGGGTCAAATACAATAATGGGTAGAATCAACGAAAGCAAACTAAGATAATAGCAATTTCTTTTATTGGGAATTGTGTGGGTGCAGAAAAAACCCCTCTAGAGAATTACTCTCTATGTCTGTATGGATTGGGTTTCTTCTTTTCAGTAGATCATAGAAAATGCTAAAGAGTATTCTGGAAAACTGACTTTCATTATTAGAGGCACATTTTACATAGTTTTAAAGGTCTTTATCTTCTATTGCAGATTTTATAATAAAGCATAATTTATTATGTAGAAATGATTTCCATCTCCAGACTGACTCAGAAGGGTTAAGAAGAAACCTAATATTGGCAAGTCTCCTACCTGTTCTCCAGTAAGGCAACCTCCATCTGCACCTCCATTCCTTCCTTCCTGTAATCCAAAACCTAGAGAGTTTTCTGAGTTTCTAGACTTCCAACCTGGAAGAATCCAGCGCCCTGATATATGCACAGATATAGGCCTAAGTTTCCGCAGAAATATTGGCCATGGTAATGCTGGTGACCTGTGGAGACACCCTCCTGAACTGTGCCTCCTGAAGTCAGGCTGCTTATTTTTATTTCAGAGGAATAGTAGATAGCTACAACTCAAAATAATTTTCAAGGTCTCTAAAAAATTAGCGCCTCAATGCAATCGGAATACTAACATATAAATGCATTTTTCTTAAAAAATAAAAGTGGCGAAGGACCAATTAGCATTATGAATATTTCCACCTAGTTCCCCAATCATTGGTGGGCCTCCAGTTGTCCATTCACTAGCCTCTTTGTGTGCCTACTAGTGAGCCATTTGCTAATTCTTTTGGTAATATTACTTGGAACACTGAATGACATTTTTAGTATGACAATTATTGCCAAAGCTTCTAGAAAATAACACAAGATCATACTTGTTACAACTAAAAGATAAAGGAAAGACAGAAAAAAAACAAGCCTATTGATATAGAATTCCCATTTCATCAAGGATTCAGACCAAAATGATACAATTTTACACAACTTTTGTTCTGGCTATATTCTGCCATTTCAGCAGTCTTCCAATTAAATGATTTGAGGGAAGAAATATAAATAGGCTCAGTTCTGGCTCAAACTGGTTCTTTTTTCAGGAAGAAACTGATGTTTTTAATTTGATACAAGATTAATATTTGAGTTCAGTTCAAGATTCAGAAAACTACTATGGTTCATTCCAGTTTAAAGTTTGCTTCAGGTCTCTAACTGCTCATTGTATTAGTCATGGCTCAAAGAAAAAGAAAAATATATATTTTTAATTTTATAAATATATAAATATATATATTAGGTAGTGCCAGAGAAAAATAGAATCATATCATTAATGGCTTTGAAAAGAACCAAGAATCTCATTATGGTCAAAACTAAGCACAGATTTTCTGTTGTCACTTGAGTTAGAGTACACAAATATACCTATATCTAAGAATAATCCCTTAGAATAAAACCCAGACATCTTTTTACTAAATATTAACTCTATCCCTCTTTTCCCAGAGCAACCAAAAAATATCTAACATTTTCTAAAAAATTCTAAATTAAAAATTCTAAATCTTCATTCCTTTTTATTAATGTGATGCATAATTTTATAAATTTTGTATATAGTAATATATAGTAATTTGACATACACATACATACACACACATGCATACACATATAAAGGGTAGTAGATAAGGAGTTTTTAGTTCACTGGAGAGCAAGAGAAAGGCAAGAAGTAAATCAACAAAAGCTGATCAATCCAACAGTTGAGAGTCTCTAAGATACTTTTCTGGATCAAAACACACAGCTTAGAAATTATTATTCTGTAAGTACATTTGATAAGATGATTTATTGAGCTATTAATGTGTGGTTTGTTCAAACAGAATTTTCCCTCCTCCATTCCAAGTAGGCCTCTCCTTATAACTTTGAGATGAATAAAGAGATCTTATCCTGAAATGAGAACAGTGGGAAGAGGTAGAATTGGAGAGGGGAAAATGGAAAAGCATCATTGTAGATTCATAGAGCAGTGCCTATTCCAAGCAATACCTGAGAGATGAGGCAAAGGGCAATGACCCCATAGGACAATCCCAGGCCCACCCTATGCCCCTGTTGAGAAAGAAAATACCAGAACAAAAAGCTTCAAGATAGTGAAAGCCCGTATTAGTTTCCCTATTGCTGCTATAACAAATTACCACAAACTTGGTAGTTTAAAAGACAAATATCAACCAGGAGTGGTGTCTCATGCCTGTAATCCCAGCACTTTCCAAAGCTGAGGAGGACAGATCATTTGAGGTCAGGAGTTTGAAACTAGCCTTCCCAACATGGTGAAACCCTGTCTCTATGAAAAATCCAAAAATTACCTGGGCGTAATGACATGTACTTGTAATCTCAGCTACTTGGGAGGCTGAGGTGGAAGAATTGCTTAACATCGGGAGGTGGAGGTTGCAGTGAGCCAAGATCACACCACTGCACTCCAGCCTGGGTGACAGAGTGAGACTCTTTCTCAAAACATACACATGCATGTGTGCATGCACACACACACATATTATCTTACAGTTCTGGAGATCAGAAATTCAAAACGGGTTTTACTTGCCTCAAATCAAGGTGTTGTCAGGAAAGGAATGCAATTTTTTCAGGAGGCTCTAGAAGAGAAATCTATTTCCTTGCCCTTTCCAGCTACTAAATGTCATCTTTATTCCTTGGCTCATGGCCCCCTCCTCCTTGGCTAATGGCCCCTTCCTCCATATTCAAAGCTAGCAGCATAGCATTCTCAATCCTCCCTCTTTCTCCAACCTCTGCTTCCCTTGTCACATCTCCCCCTTTAACTCCAACCTTCTTACCTCTTTTATAAGGATGCTTCTGATAACATTTCATGCATCTGGACAATCCAGTCTTGCAAGTGAGGGCATCAGGGGTTATCCAGATGAACTGGAGATTCGAGATCCTTCCTCCAATCTCCATACATCTAGTAAGCCAAGGGATTCTTATGTAGCACCAAAAGAGGAAGGAACCCACATTAATAGCTAAGAACTGAACTCATAGTCCAAATTACCTTGATATTAAGAAAAATTTAAAATATGACATTTTCTGCAAGACCAGGTATGAAAGGGAAAAAAAAACAAAAAAATTTAATTTGACATTTCTTTTGTGTGGAGTAATTTTTGTGCCTATAACATATAGCTTTGTTTTGCTTTCCTAAATGCATTACCCCTGAGTCATCATCATTGAAACTGCTCTACCAAAGTCACATGGACAATTAACAAGTATATACTAAGCACCTATTATGTGTAGAGCACTGTACTGGAAACTGCAAGTAATATGAAAGAAATAGAAAACAGGCTCCTCTCCTTAGGTAGAAATTTGTACAAAATCCATAGATGAGACTACTTATGGGAAAAAGAAGATAACAAGAGTACATACCACACTAAAGTATATTTTATAAATAATAAGTTTTTCAGCCACCCAGATCCTTCCTACATTTTATCCTCACTGATTTGGTATCATTTCCTCACAGAATTGCTTTACAGAATCCTCATAAGAAACTCTATAAAAGGGAGCTTTCCTGGTCAAAGAAGCTTAGGAATATACTAACACCTCATTTTTTATTATTGTAGCAATGGCTCAGAGAAGTTTGACACCAAATAAATTATTTTTACTTTAACTCAGTGTTTCCAAACTTATTTTGCCTATAGCCATTTTCCTCATAATTCTTACTACTATCCCTC
The DNA here is from genome assembly GCF_028885655.2 of Pongo abelii. NCBI lineage: Eukaryota > Metazoa > Chordata > Mammalia > Primates > Hominidae > Pongo > Pongo abelii. The sequence goes on along the minus strand of NC_071990.2, from coordinate 86,877,369 downwards.
TTTATCAAATGCTGATGTATTGAAATGATCACCTTTTTATTTAGACCACTTATTAAAGGCAGAAACAGAAAACCAAATACTGCATGTTCTCACTTACAACGGGGAGCTAAATGATAAGAACTCAGGAACACAAAGAAGGGAACAATAGACACTGGGGTCTACTCAAGAGTGGAGGGTGAGAGGAGGGAGAGGAGCAGAAAAGATAACAATTGGGTACTGGGCTTAATATGTGGGTAATGAAATAATCTGTACAACAAACCCCCATGACATGAGTTTACATGTACCCTTAAATATAAAATAGAAGTTACAAAAAGAAATTTTAAAAACTGTTTCTATTTAAAAAGCCCAGCTATGACATGGCCTACTGGACATTTAATAGATATCTACTAAATAATGTAAATATTTACTATGATAAATGTCCATCTATCTTTTAATTCCTGTATTTTTTAGTTATTTAGTACAATAAAACTAACCCCCTGAAGCTCTATGTTTTAGTAACTTTAGGATTAAAAGTTGACAATCACTTTTTGGAAGTCTGAATAGATTACATCCACCAGTCCTCCTTATTCATCAGTGTGTTTAGAGGTAGCATATTATGGAAGGGTAAGTGGTTGCAACCTCTTCTCAACTCTGCCTGTAACAAGCAGTGTGGCCCCATGCAAAGCCCATGGGCTCCTAGCACCCAATGCACTCACTGGAAAAGACAAGAGGATGAACTAGATGATCTTCAAAGCTCCATGCAACACTGTTATTTATGTACATTCTTTATCTAGGTATTCATTTCTTCAAAGGATGTCAATATATTAGATAATGATTTATCCTGAAGGAACCATGCTATATTCCAACCCCACTACTATCCCAATAGTTCAATTGTTTATGTTCAGTGACTATCCTTTATTATAGATTCTACCAGCATTCCTAATCTGGCTGCAAAGGGAATATATATTCTTGGTGCAGCTTATAATCTTACAGAGTATTATGGACTGAATTGGTTCCCCCCGAAAAAACACATATATTGAAGCCCTAATCCCCAATATGACTGCATTTGGAGATGGGGCCTTTGAGAAGGTAGTTAAAGTAAAACAAGGTTATAAGAGTGAAGCCTTAATCCAATAGAACTTGTCCTTAATCCAGTAGAACTTGTCCATATGGGAAGAAGTGACACCAGGATTGGGCACACACATGTAAAGGCCTATATGAGGATACAGTGAAAATGCAACCATCTGCAAGCCAAGGAGAGAGAACTCGGGAAACCAGGAGTGGAGCAACCAAGCCTGCTGACACCTTGATCTTGGACTTCCAGTTTGTAGAACTGTGAGAAAATAAATTTCTGTTGTTTAAACCACACAATCTGTGGTACTTTGTTATGGCAGACCTAGCAAACTGATACACTAAGCAAATATAATCTATATGTAGACACAAGAAACAAAGGGTAAACAATAAGTGACTGGATATAATCAAATGAAAATATGCATACTTTCAACAGGGACTACGGTCAGCAATAAGTTGTTGTACCTTTTAGAATAACTGAGGAAGTATAATTGGAATGTTCCTACCACAAAGAAATGATGAATGCTTGAGGTGATGGATACCCAATTTACCCTGATGTGATTGTTACATATTGTATGCCTGTATTAAAATATCTTATGTACCCCATAAATATATACACTACTATGAACACATAAAAATTAAAAATTAGGGGGAAAAAGTGAGTTTTGGCTCAGTAACTTCCAAATAAAACTAGTTTGATTGTCTTGTATTTTTAAATATTGGAACTTTGAAAGAGATTATACTAGGTCAGTATTTTCCAGGGTTTTTAATAAATTTTTATTTTCATAGGTTTTTGGGGAACAGGTGGTGTTTGATTACATGTGTAACTTCTTTAGCGGTGATTTGTGAGATTTTCATGCACCTATCACCCAAGCAGTATACACTGAACCCAATTTGTAGTCTTTTATCCCTCACTCTCTTCCCACCCTTTCCCCCTGACTCGCCGAAGTCCATTGTGTCATTCTTATGCCTTTGCATCCTCATAGCTTAGCTCTCCCATTTATGAGTGAGAACATATGGTGTTTGGTTTTCCATTCCTGAGTTACTTCACTTAGAATAATAGTCTCCAATCTCATTCAGGTTGCTGCAAATGCCATTAATTTATTCCTCTTTATGACTGAGTAGTAGTCCATTTTATATATATATATATATATTCCATTATATATATATATTCCATTATATATATATTCCATTATTTATATATATATACATATATATGTATATATATGTATATATATGTATATATCACAGTTTCTTTAGCCACTCATTGATTAATAGGCATTTGGGTTGGCTACACAATTTTGCAATTGTGAATTGTGCTGCTGTAAACATGCATGTGCGAGTATCTTTTTCATATAATGACTTCTTTTCCTCTGAGTAAACACCAAGTAGTGGGATTGCTGGATCAAATGGTAATTCTACTTGTAGTTCTTTAAGGAATCTCCACACTGTTTCCCATACTGGTTGTACTACTTTACATTCCCACCAGCAGTGTAGAAGTGTTCCCTTTTCACCGCATCCATGCCAACATCTATTACTTTTTGATTTTTTGATTATGGCCATTCTTGTGGGAGTAAGGTGGTATCACATTGTGGTTTTGATTTGCATTTCCCTGATAATTAGTGATGTTCAGCATTTTTTCATATGTTTGTTGGTCATTTCTATATCTTCTGTTGAGAATTGTCTATTCATGTTCCTAGCACACTTTTGAATGGGATTGTTTGTTTTTTTCCTGATAATTTGTTTGAGTTTATTGTAGATTCTAGATATTAGTCCCTTGTCATATGTGTAGATTATGAACATTTTCTCCCACTCTGTGGGTGGTCTGTTTACTCTGTTGACTGTTACTTTTGCTGTGCAAAAGCTCTTTTGTTTAGTTGAGTCCCAGCTATTTATCTTTGTTTTTATTGCATTTGCTTTTGGGTTCTTGGTCATGACATTCTTGCCTAAGCCAATGTCTAGAAGAAACTTTTTTTATGTTATCTTATAGCATTTGTATAGTTTCAGTCTTAGACTTAAGTCTTTGATCCATCTTGAGTTGGTTTTTGTATAAGGTGAAAGATGAATATCCAGTTTCATTCACCTACATGTTGCTAGCCACTTATCCCAGCATCATTTATTGAAAAGGATTTCCTTTCCCCACTTCCAATCATGGCAGAAGGCAAAGGGGAGCACAGTGTCTCACATGGCAGAAGCAGGAGCAAGATAGAGGAGGTGGTGCTAATACTTATAAACAGCCAAATCTCGTGAGAGCTCTCTCACTGTCATGGGAACACCACCAAGATGATGGTTCTAAACCATTCATGAGAAACACTTTCATAATCCAATCACCTCCCACAAGGCTCTGCCTCCAACATTGGAGATCACAATTTGATATGAGATTTCGGTGGGGATACAGATCCAAAGCTGCTTAGTCATTTTTACAATATTAATTGTTCCAATCTATGAGCACAAAATATCTTTCCATTTTTTTGCATGTTCCTCAATTTGTTTCATCAGTGTTTTGTAGTTTTCATCGTAGATATCTTTCACCTCCTTTGTTAAATTTATTCCTGGATGGGTTTTTTAATAGCTATTGTAAATGGAGTCACTTTCTTGATTTCTTTTTCAGCTTGGTGTGCAGAAATACTACTGATTTTTATATATTAATTTTGTATCCTTCAAATTTACTGAATTTGCTTATCATTTTTGATAGACTCTTTAGGTTTTTCTCTATATAAGATCATGTCACCTGAAAAGAGGAACAATTTGAGAATCTCTTTTGTAATTTGTATGTCCTTTGTTTTTTTTTTCTCTTGCCTAATTGTTTTGGCTAGGATATCAGGTACTGTGTTAAATAAGAGTGATACAAGTTGGCAGCCTGGTCTTTTTCCAGTTTTTACAAGAAATACTTTCCACTTTTTCCCATTAAGTATGATGTTAGCTGTGGGCTTTTTATTTATGGCTTTTGTTGTGTTGAGGTACACTTCTTCTATGCCTAATTTGTTCAGATTTTTTATCATAAAGAGATGTCAGATTTTATCAAATACTTTTCCTGCATATATTGAAATGATTATAGGGCATTTGTCCTCATTCTGCTAAGGTGATTTATCACATTCATTGATTTGCATGTGTTGAACCATCATGCATTCCTGGGATAAATCTCACTTTTTCATGGTGTATTATCTTTTTGATATGTTGTTGGAGTCATATTGCTAGTATTTTGTTGAGGATTTTTGCATTTATTTTCATCAGGAATATTGGCCTGTAGTTGTGTGTGTGTGTGTGTGTGTATGTTTGTGTGTATCTTTGTCTAATCTTGGTATCTTGGTAATGCTAGCCTGGCAAAACGAGTTAGACAGAATTCTCTCCTCTTCAATTTTTGGAATAGTTTAAGAAGAATTGGTATCAGTTCTTTAAAAGTTTGTTAAACTTTAGCAGTATAGCCATCTAATCCTGGGCTCTTCGTTGATGAAAGAATTTTTATTACTGATTCAATCTCATTAATCATTACGGATTTGTTTAGGTTTTGTATTTCTTCTTGGTTAAATCTTGGTGGAGCACTTGTGTCCAGAAACATTCATTTCCTCTAGATGTTTCAATTTGCTGGCATATAGTTGTTCATAATAGTCTCAAATGATTCTTCCTATTTCTGTGGTATCAGTTGTATCATCTCCTTATTCATTTCTGATTTTATTTATTTGACTCTTCCCTATTTTTTCTTAGACCAGATAAAGGGTTTTTTATTTTGTTTATCATGTTAGAAAATCACTTTTTATTTCATTATTATCTTTTGTATTTTTTAGTCTCTATTTTGTTTATGCCTGCCCTGATCTTTGTTATTTCTTTCTTTCTACTAATGTAGGGGTTAGTTTGTTCTTGCTTTCTAGCTCCTTGAGGCGAATTGTTAAGTCATTTATTTGAAATCTTTCTACTATTAGGATATAGTCATTTATTGCTACAAACTTTCCTCCTAGTACTGCTTTTGCTGTAACCCACAGGTTTTGGAATGTTGTGTTTACAATTCCATTCATTTCCAGAAATATTTTTTATTTCTCTCTTAATTTCTTCATTGATCCAGTGGTTGTTCAGGGGCATGTTATTTAATTTTTCATGTATTTGTACAGTTTCTAGAGTTCCCTTTGTTATAAATTTTTAGTTTGATTCAGTTGTGGTCTAAGAAGATATTTAAGTTGATTTGAATTTTTTTATAATTGTTGAGATTTCTTTTGTGTCCTAACATATTGTTCATCTTGGAGAATGTTCCATGTGCTGATAAGAAAAATTGTATTTTGGAGCTGTTGGCTGAAATGTTCTGTAAATATCTGTTAGGTCTACTTGGTCTATAGTGCAGTTTCAGTCTGATGTTTCTGTGTTGATTTTCTGCCTCGATTATTTATTCGATGCTGAAAGTGGGATATTGAAGTCCCTGCTGTAATTTGAATGTTTGTCCTCTCCAAAACTCATGTTGCTACTTAATTCTTAATATGAGAGTATTGAAAGGTGCAGCCTTTATAAAGTGATTGAGTCATGGAAGTTCTATTGTCATTATGAATTCATCCATTCTTGGATTAATAGCTAATGGATTAATGGATTTTAACTGACAAGGGACTATTGACTTTACAACAAGAGGAAGAAAAACCTGAGTAGCATGCTCAGTCTCTACACCATATGATACCCTGCATCCCTATGGGACCCTGCAGAGAGTCCCCACCAGCAAGAAGGCCTTCACTAGATTCTGCCCTCAACCTTGGATGCCCTCACCTCCAGAAATAAATTTTCTGGCCAGGTGCAGTGGCTCATGCCACCCCAAAGTGGGATTCCAGCACTTTGGGAGGCCGAGGTGGGTGGATCACCTGAGGTTGGGAGTTCAAGACCAGCCTGGACAACACGGCAAAACCCTGTCTCTACTAAAAGTACAAAAATTGCCAGGTGTGGTGGCACATGCCTGTAATCCCAGCTACTAGTAGGGCTGAGGCAGGAGGATCGATTGAGGAGCGATCCTCTGGGAGGCAGAGGTTGCAGTGAGCCAAGATCATGCCACTGCACTCCAGCCTGGGCAACAGAGCAAGACTCCATCAGGAAAAAAAAAAAAAAAAAGAAAGAAAAGAAAAGAGGAAGGAAGAAAGGAAGGAAGAAAGAAGGAAAGAATTTTTCTTTACAAATTATTCAGTTTTATGTATCCTGGAAAAAAAAAAAGGAAATAAATGAAGACAGTCCCCAACTGTTTTTATATTGAAGTCTATCTCTCTCATTATCTCTGATAATATTTGCTTTATATATCTAAGTGCTCCAGTGTTGGGTGCATATATATTGGCAATTATTAAATCCTCTTGCTGAATCAATTCCTTTGTCATTATATAACATTTTTGCCAATTTTTATGTTTTTGCCCTTAAAATCTATCTTATCTGAAGTTAAGTATAGCAACACCTGCATGCTTTAGGTTTTCATTTGTGTGGATTAACTTTTTCCATTCCTTCACTTTCAGTCAATGTGTGTCATTACAGGCAAAGTGAGTTTCCTGTACGCAGTTTATAGTTGGGTCTTATTTTTTATCCATGTAGCCAGTGTTGTGTGTTGTGTGTGTGTGTGTCTGTGTGTGTATTTTACAGATGGGGTCTCACCATATTGCCCAGGCTATATAGTGCAGTGGCTATTCTCAGGCACAATGATAAAGCACTATATGCCAGCACTTCTAGGCACAAGTGGTATAACTTGTGTGACCACAGGTGTACACCACCACATCCAGCTATTATCTTGTTACATTGGGGGATTTAAACTGTTTACATTCAAAATTGCTACTGATAGGTGAGGACTTACTCCTGTCATTTTCTTAACTGGTTTATGATTGTTTTGAATATCCTTTGTTACTTTCTTTTTCTCTTATTGATTATCTTTGTGGCTTGCTGATTTTCTATAATAACAACATTTGATTCTCTTTCTCACTTGTGTATCTGCTCTACCAGTGAGTTTTATACTTGCATGTGTTTTCATAATGGTACATATTATCCTTTTGCTTCCAGATGTAGAATTCCCTTAAGCATGTTTGTAGAGTCCACGTGGTAGGTGAAGTTTTTCCATTTTCGCTTGTCTGGGAAAGACTTTATTTCTCCTTCATTTCCAAAGGATAGCTTTACTGGGTGTAGTATTCTTGAGGGAAAAGTTTATTTTTCTTTCAGCACTTTGACTATATTATCTCATTCTCTTCTGGCCTGTAAGGTTTCTGCTCAGAAATCTGCTGTTAGACTGATAGGAATTCCTTTATATGTGACTTGATGCCTTTCTCCTGCTATATTTAGAATTCTGTGTTTGTCTTTGACTTTCGGCAGTTTGACTATAACGTGCCTCAAAGAGGATCTTTTTGGGTTGAATCTACTTAGGGCTCTTTGAGCTTCCTGAGTCTGGCTGACTCTATTTCTTTAAAGACTTGGGGGGGTTCTCAGCTGTTATTTATTATCATGTTTTCTATGCTGTGATGGTTAATATTGTTAACTTGATTGGATTGAAGGATATGATGTATTGTTTCTGGGTGTGTCTGTGAGGGTGTTGCCAGAGAAAATTGACATTTGAGTCAGTTGACTAGAAAGACCCACCCTCAATGTGGGTGGGCACCATCCAATTAGCTTCTAGCATGGCTAGAAAAAGCAGATGGAAGAAGTGGAATAAACTGGCTTGCTGAGTTTTCTGGCTTTCATCTTTCTCCCATGGTGGATGCTTCCTGCCTTTGAGCATCAGATTCCAGATTTTTCAGCCTTTGGACTCTTGGACTTACACCAGTGGTTTGCCAGGGACTCTCAGGCCTTTGGCCACAGACTGATGGCTGAACTGTCAGCATTCCTACTTTTGAGGCTTTGGGACTCAAACTGAGCCACTACTGGCTTCCTTGCTCCTCAGCTTTCAGATGACCTATTATGGGACTTCACCTTGTGATCATGTGAGTCAATTGTCCTTAATAAACTCCCTTTCATATATACATATATCCTATCAGTTCTGTCACTCTAAAGAACCCTGATTAATACGTATGCCTTTTTCCATCTTTTCTCCTTCTGGAACTCTCAATATATCAATATTTCTTCACTGATGGCATCCCATATCTCTCTGGTTTTCTTCATTCTTCTTTCTTCTTCTTCTTTCTTTCTTTCTTTTTTAAATCTGACTTGGTTATTCAAAAGACCTCTCTTTAAGTTCAGAAATTCTTTCTTCTGTTGGGTATAGTCTACTGTTAAAGCTCTCAATTGCATTCATTCATTGAATTCTTTATTTCCAGGATTTTTTATTTGGTCCTTTTTTATATCTATATCTTTGTTGAATTTCTCATTTAGATCATAAATTATTTTCTTGACTTCTTTGTATTGTCTATATGTGTTCTTTTGTATTTTCTGGTTTCCTTTAGATCATTATTTAACACAATCAGAAATGACAAGGGGGATATTATTACTGAGCCTGCAGAAGCACAACCAACCATCAGAGAGTATTGTGAACATCTCTATGCATATAAACTAGAAAATTTAGAAGAAATTCATAAATTCCTGGACATGTACACCCTCCAAAGACTAAACCACAACAAAATTAAATCCCTGAGTAGACCAATAACAAGTTCTGAAATTGAGGAAGTAATAAATAGCCTTCCAACCAAAAAAATGGCCATGCAGATTGACAGCTGAATTCTACCAAATGTACAAAAAAGATTTTGTACCATTTCTACTGAAACTACTCCAAAAATTGAGGAGGAGTGACTTCTTCCTAACTCATTCTATGAAGCCATCATCATTCTGATACCAAAACCTGGCAGAATTACAAAAAAAAGAAAACTTCAGGCCAATATCCTTGGTGAATATCAATGTAAAAATCCTCAACAAGATACTAGAAAATGAAATCCTGCAGCACATCAAATATTTTATCTACCATGATCAAGTAAGTTTTATCTCTGGGATGCAAGGCAAATCAATAGGCAAATCAATCAATGTGATTCATCACATAAACAGAACTAAAGACAAAAACCACATGATTATCTCAATAGATGTAGAAAAGGATTTTGATAAAATTCAGCATTGATTTGTGTTAAAAACTTTCATTAAACTAGGTATTGAAGGAACATACCTGAAAATAATAAGAGCCATATATGAAAAACCCACAGCCAACATCATACTAAATGGGCAAAAGCTGAACTCATTCCCCTTGAAAACCCACACAAACAAGGATGCCCACTCTCACCACTTTCATTCAACATAGTATTGGAAGTTCTGACAAGACCAATCAGGCAAGAGAAAGACATAAAGGACATTCAAATAGGAAGAGAGGAAGTAAAACTATTCCTGTTTGCAGATGACATGATCCTGTATCTGGAAAACCCCATAGTCTCAGCCCAAAAGCTTTTTAAGCTGATAAACAACTTCAGCAAAATCTCAGGATACAAAATCAATCTGCAAAAATCACTAGGATTCCTATTGATTGACCTGCAACAGTCAAGTTGAGAGCCAAATCGGGAACAAACTCCCATTTACAATAGTTACAAAAAGAATAAAATACCTAGGAATACAGCTAATTATGGAGGCAAAAGATCCCTGCAAAGAGAACTACAAACCACTGCTCACAGAAATCAGAGATGGCACAAAGAAACAGAAAAGCATTCCATGTTCATGGATAGAAGAATCAGTATCATTAAAATGGTCATACTGGCCAATGAATATATAGATTAAATGCTATTCTTATTAAACTACCATTGATATTGTTCACAGAACTAGAAAAAACTATTTTAAAATTCTTATGGAACCAAAAATGAGTCCAAGTAGCCAAGGTACTCCTGAATGAAAAGAACAAAGCTGGAGGCATCACACTACCCAGCTTCAAACTATAGTACAGCACTACAGTAACCAAAACAGCATGGTACTCATACAAAAACAGACACATAGACCAATAGAACAGGATAAAGAACTCAGAAATAAGACCACACATCTACAACTATTTGATCTTTCACAAACATGACAAAAACAAGCAATGGGGAAAGAATTTTCTACTGGATAAATGGTGCTGGGATAACTGGCTAGCCATATGCAAAAGATTAAAACTGGACCCCTTCCTTACACCATATACAAAAATTAACGCAAGATGGATTACAGACTTAAATGCAAAAACCAGAAACTGTAAAAACACTGGAAGAAAACCTAGGCCATATCACTCAGAACATAGGTATAAGCAAAGATTTCAAGATAAAAATGCCAAAAGCAATTGCAACAAAATCAAAAATTGGCAAATGAGACGTAATTAGACTAAAGAGCTTCTACACAGCAAAAGAAACTATCAACAGAGTAAACAGACAACCTACAGAAGGGGAGAAATTTTTAACAAACTATGCATCTGACAAAGATCTAATATTCGACATCTATAAGGAACTTAAAAAAATTATAAGAAAAAACAACCCCATTAAAAAGTGGGCAAAGGACATGAATAGACAATTTTCAAAAGAAGACATGCATATAGCAAACATACAAAAAACAAAAAGCTCAACATCACTGATCATTAGATAAATACAAATCAAAAGAACAATGAGATACCATCTTATATCAGTCATAATGGCTATTACTAAAAAGTCAAAAAATAACAGATGCTGGCAAGCTTGCAAAGTAAAGGAAATGCTTATACACAGTTGGTAGGAGTGTAAATTAGTTCAACCTTTATGGAAGACAGTGTGGCGATTCCTCAAATAGCTAAAAACAGAAATACTGTTTGACCCAGCAAACTCATTACTGGGTATATACCCAAAGGAATATAAATCATTCTATTATAAAGACACATACATGCAGATATTCATTGCATCCCTATTCACAATAACAAAGACATGAAATCAGTCTAAACGTCAATTAATGATAGACTGAATAAAGAAAATGTGGTTACATATACACCATGGAATATTATGCAGCCATAAAAAAGAACAAGATCATGTCCTTTGCAGGCACATGGATGGAGCTGGAGGTGGTTCTCATTACCAAACTAATGCAGGAACAAAAAAAAAATACTGTGTGTTTTCATTTATAAGTGGGAGATAAATGAAGAAAACACATGGACACATAGAGAGGAAAATTATACATTGAGCCCTATCAGAGGATAGAGGGTAAGAGGAGAGAGAGGATGAGGAAAAATAACTAATGGATACTAGACTTAATACCTGGGTGATGAAATAATCTGTACAACAAACTTACATAACACAAGTTTACCTATGTAACAAACCTGCACATGTACTCCTAAACTTAAAAGTAAAAAAAGATCATTATATTGAATTCCTTTTCAGGTTTTTCATAGATTTTCTTTTGTGAGGGAAGTCTGTTATTGGATAATTATTATGTGCCTTTGGAGGTGTCATGTTTCCTTTCTTTTTCATGTTTCTAATATCCTCACATTGATATCTGCACATCTGGTCTAACAGGCACTTCTTCCATATGTATGTAGTAGCTTTCACAGAGCAAGACTATTATCTGTAGATGTATATTTAGTGTTGGTTGGGTAGGGTGCTTCGGTCTTGGTTCTGGGTGGGTATCATAGTGTAATCTCTGTATGGTGTCTTTAGCTGTAATCAACATTGGCAGTGCCTATGTGTTGTTCAGTGGCTTCAACTGTGGTTTTTTATGGAGGCTGTGGTGAGGCTTTGCTGGGGATTGTGGTGCTGGGTGGGTTGGTCCTGAAGCCACTGGGTGGTATGCATGGGTACCAGCTGTGGTGACAGTTGGCCTAAAGTGGACTGGTTCTTTGTGCCCCAGGTGGTGCATGTGGTGCCAATGGTAGCAGTCACAGCTCTGGGTGGACAAGTCTTTGGGTGCCCAGATGCCATGTGCAGGTACCAGAAGTGGCAGTGGAAGGCTGGGAAGGCTGGTATTTGGGTCCCCAGACAACACAAACAGGCCCTGGTAGTGGCAATGGCAGTCGCAGGCATACAGAGGCCTTCATGGTGGTGGCAGTGGGGCCTAAGAGAACCAATCCCTAGATTCCCAAGCAGCTTGTGCAGACACCTGTGGTGGCAGCAGCAGCCTGGGCAGGTCTTCAGGTGTCATGCTTCAGTGCGCAGTGGCCCCATTACTAAAGAGGGCAAAATGTCTGTATGTGGTGGTGGACCGAGGCAGAAAGCTCTCAGGCTTTAGGGAGTGCATGCTTCAGTTTCCTATGTCTTAGGGCAGCCTCCCTAATGTGCTGGACTGCCTGTTTTCTGAGTTGTAGGGTACTCAGGTGCCAGGGATGTGCCCATCTTCTGAATTCAGCTGGTGTATCAATGCTGCAGCCTTTGGGGTGGATTTGGGGGATGTCAGCACCTTAGGTATGTGCAGATGCAGGGGTTTTTCAGCCCCCAGAAGGGAGGCAACCTGCTGTTGGTTCTGTTCTCAAAATGGTACTGTCCTGCAGCAGCTTGGGTCCTAGGAGGCAGATGGGATTCACCATAAAATCCCTTTCTGGGACAATGTAGTCCCAGGGACTCCAGGCAACTTTCTGTATTAGGCTCAGGGCCTGTAAGGGCAGAGAGGTTCTCCTGTTGCTAGGACTGCAGGCATCTGTGGTGGGAATGTGGACTGCCGGAGATCTCTGTCTTTCCCTTTCCCTACAATGAGGAGTCCCTCCTGGCTCCAAACCAACCCCATCTGGCTATTTCACTTGTCTCTATTCTGCCATCTCAAGTTTCCATGACTCAGAGGATCCCTGCCTCTGTTCTGCTGAATTCTACTGCACTCCTTTATATGCTCTATTTGACATGTGGTTATTTACTCACTGTTTTTGTCCTTCTTCGTGGAGGAGGTAAGTGCTGGGCACCTCTAGTCAGTCATCTGAATGGCATCTCTGAGACTCTAAACCTCCTTTTTTTAATCAAGCTGACTCTCCAGATAATTTTATACTTCATACCAATTCCTAGTCTTTTATTCTCTGAGTGTGTCTGGCTCCTTTCAGGAAGTTTTGCTAATACAAATTTACTTTTAATTATGTAACTTCCAGGGAGAGTTTTAAAATTTTAGATAAATTTACAACTTTACTTAAATGAGAGGAACACGAATAAAAGTATTGTGTTCCCTCTAATCTCAAGCACCCTTAAGATACTGCTCAATCCATTCTACCTCCTTAATTCACAGGCATAGAGTATGCAGGCATTTTAGCCATTAGAGATCAGATCACAATTCTGAATATAGGCTGCTAGAAACGTCTAGTGGCACATTACACTTAGTTCACCTCAGAGGGATGTTGACTCACTAATTTAATGCATTGCCATTAAATTTAACAGGATCAGTTTTTGCTTGCAATATGTAAAAGAAAAGCTAACATTGACCTAAATATACTCTTAAATAAAACTCTCAGAGATTGAACCTAACAGCTTGTGCGTTATTGCTGGCTCACAAATCAGAAACCTACAACTATCAATGTACAAACCTCATCTATTTAGTCAAGAGGTCCCTTATAGCTGAAGAGTCAACACTGAAGACTGAGTGGTGCAGTGAGAACCCTCTTATCTCTCAAACATACTGACTGCTGAGCTGACTCTGTAAAGCAAATGCCAGACCAACACTGTCCAATGGGAACATAATGCAAGCCACAAATTTGAGTCACATATGTAATGTTAAAATTTCTAGTAGCTTTGTTTAAAAACAAGAAACAGTGAAATAGTTCTAATAATGTATTTTATTCAACACAATATATTCAAAGTATTATTTCAATGTGTAGTCAATATAAAAAATTATTAATGAGACATATTACATCCTTTTTTGTACTTAGTGTTTGCAATCAAAAGAGCATGTCTCAGGCTAGGACAGCCTAGGCTCTACATCCTGGAGGGCTTTCTTGTTCCTTTCCTGTAATCAAAGAGATCTCAGAGCAGGCGGTTTCACAAAATTATTGCCTTTATGCTCCTGAACATCCAATTACTCTGCATTATGAGGATAAGAAGTACAACATTTCACTTGTACAGGACTTCTTAACTTTCCTTGAGCTCATAGGCAAGGGTCACAGGATTCTACTACAGCTACAAGGGTCACCATTTTAGGTCCTATGCCAAGAGTAAAATGCAAAGTCCAGCAGCCAGCAAGGGGAAGAAATCTAACTGCCTCAGTTACTCATTCTCAAAGTGTACAAATCCTAAGACTTGCTTCTCTTAACTAGTCCTGCCCTATCTTTCTCTGTTGGCCAACTGGCTTGCTTGCTAAAAAGAACTTAGTATTTATTATATGTTTAATGTGCAAGATTTAACTTGTTCAGCCTTTTTAATAAGAACTTTTCTGTGCTATTATTAACCTTATTTGATATATATGCAAACAAAGACTCCTTATGCCCATTGAGTGACTTGGCCAAGGTCACACATACAGGATGAAGCTGGGATTCAGTTCCAGCTCAGAAGCACTATAATCTATATTGACTTGCTCTCTGGCTTCTGGATTCTCCTGTTTTCTGCATGAGCCACATTTTGTCTTGCCTTCTCAACTCCAGTTTATTCTGGCTAGCAAATGACCAGCAACTTCCCATGGAGATAAACTATAGATCTTATCTGCTATGGCTCCATTCTTGGCAGCTTATAAGAAATTTACAGGAGGTCTATCTCCTATATCTGCCTTAATCAGTATTTCCCAGCACCTGCAAGACTCAGAGTTCTCACTAGCTCTAAATACCAGACTGAAAATCCTTGGCCATCCATCTACAAATCAGAAAATTTTTAAAAAGTACACAGAGCAGCATTTATTCAACAGTTAGGTATTGAGCACTTTTTGCATGCTGAGAAAGATTCTAAAATGTCAGGCTATGGCAGGAAATAAGACAAACTCTCCGCCTTCAGAGAGCTTATATTCTAGAGAAAGAGAGAAAGACAATAAGTAAATGAAATCAAAAACTAAAGATGCTTTCATATAATGATAAGTACTATGAAAAAATAAAAGAGGGGATTATGGCAGATCCTCAGGAAATCATCTGCATGTGCCTAGAACCCCTAATACCATGCATGTAATAGTCTCTTTATATATCCTAGAAAATTGGTGGGCTTAAAAAACTGCAATCATTTTTTATTGTTCCTAAGCAAAGAAGATTAAAATAGGTTATCCATCTGCCCCAAAGAAAGCCCCAGCTTACAGCTTTTTTGTTTCAAGAGCTTTCTTCCTTGATATATACGTCTATTAGTAATTATGAAAAAAACATTTCTCTTTGTAACCCTACTAAGGAAAGGAAAATGGAGACTACATGTTCCCATAGGCTCATAACTTCTATTCTGGGCTATATGAAATGGTTTGTATAGGTAAGATGGCCCAGAAACAACACTGATATGGAGATTTGTACACACAAATTATTTGACATGCTCTTGGATATAGCATCTATGAGGGAGTGAAGGAAGTAGAAGTGGGCAGAGGGAGTTTAACTGCAATGTAGTTGCCTAGCCCAAAAAGAGTGGTGAAGCTGATGGTCTTTTAGAGAAGTCCCAAATTGAGACAATGAAATAAGATCTTTGTAACTCCCAAGCTCTAACAATCAATCTTTGAATTAGGGCTCCCATGGTTAGGGTGAGTATATTTGAGCAAAGCAGCTGCCTTTGGTGGAGGACAGTTTTTGGGAAAGAGTCTGCCGTGACTGTTGGCAGTAGACCTTCTAGTAGCTGAGAGAATGAAGGTTAGGTACTGAAGAGTAGATCTGTGTGGCACCCTCCAGCATCTACTACAGGTTCAGAGTATCTACTTTTTTCTTTGAATAGTTGCTGAGTTTTCTCACAGAGGCTTGAATATGAGCTGTGCCTGGTATCCTAAACTGTCACTAAGTGAACCACCTGGAAATAATCCTATTCCAGGACTGATTATTCAGAATATCAAAAAATCCAATCTTGACAGCAAATGGTGAATGAAACCCTTTAATTATTTTCTGTCTCTGAGTACCATGCAATTTCTA
Organism: Pongo abelii; assembly: GCF_028885655.2. Taxonomy (NCBI): domain Eukaryota; kingdom Metazoa; phylum Chordata; class Mammalia; order Primates; family Hominidae; genus Pongo; species Pongo abelii. Next base: position 86,861,450 of record NC_071990.2, on the reverse strand, counting down.
TGTCATTACAGTCTATTCCAGGAAAGAAGGGGCATCTCTAATTTTTTTGTCATACCTAAATACAGAGATAATATAATAGAGAGTGAAAGCAATGGAGGGAGGTCAGGGTAGGCAATCTGAGAAGTCAGCACTTGAGATGAGAACTGAATGGTAAGAAAGAGCCAGTCATGCAAATATATAGGGAAGCGAGTTCCTTTTAGAAATAACAGCAAGTGCAAAGGCCCTGAGGCAGAAGTATTTCATATGTTCTGGGGGTTGGAGGGGGAAGAAAGGCAAGTATGGCTACAGGTTCATTAATTGAGAATAGTATGAAATGAATTTAAAAAGGTAAATAAAGAACAGCTCTATTATCTATTCAACAGTGATTTACTGACTGCCTATTATGTGCTGGGCACTGTACTAAACTCTGGAGAGTATCATGATACAGATACAAAGAGAACAAAGTGTTTCAAAAAAAAAAAAGAAGTGCTTACTGTATGGAATGCTTCTGAACATTTGTTAAGATAAGAAACAAATGGACACTGAACGTCACAAGATAGGGGTGACAAGGGCAAGATCCCTTTCATCAGCGGAAGGAATGGAAATCAGATTAGAGTGAGTTGAAGAGAACAGCAGGAGAGGATATGGGAACTGTGAATACAAACAGATCTGTCCAATTGGTTTACTGCAAAGGAGAATAGAGAAATGGGCCAGTAGCTGAAGAGGGTTATGGTATGGGAACAGAGAGAGCAAACAGCTTCTGACCCAGGGCAGAAGGGCATAGTTCTAATATCTTGGTTTATCCTCTTTTGCTCCACTTACTTGAGTGGACTTTCCTTAAGACCACACTCTTCTTATCTATGTGATACCACAATCTCTCATCATTTCTGCTATTTTTCTAGTAGCACAGCATAGTCATCAAAAGCCTAGACCATTGAGCCAGAATCTTAGTCCTAATACTTACTAGCTGTGTGGCTATGGGAAAGTAACTTAACCTGTCAGTGCCTTTCACTTTTCATTTATAAAATAGAGTTAATAATTATATAGTAGTGCCATCTACAGAGTTTAATTATAGAGATTAAATCAGTTAACAGATGTCAAGTGGTTACGATAGCACATGGCATATAACAAGTGCCATATGACTATTGGTAAAATAAATAAATTTATACTTTACAGGAAAATTCTTTATTTTACTAGAACTTCAGGTAGTGTGCAACATTGAAACTAGTTTAGAGAACAGGCTGGCATTTTGGTGGATGAAATTAGCTTTGCCCAGGGCATGTGTTGTAGTAATATAGGTATTATCTGGTTTAGAATTTCAAACCACTTAATGTAAAGCAGCTCCTGGGCTTCAACAAATCCTGTATGTCTTACAAACTGATTTTACCATAATAATATTTAATTCCTGAAAATCAACTGGCATGAGGCAATTTTAAATGTCTTATAATAATAATCTCACTGTAGCCTCATTGCTGAGGCTTAAAATGGACACTGTGTCTATTTTTATTCATGCTACATAGTAAAATACTCTTAAGTATCTTGTTCTGCAAGATACTTTATCAAGGTTCTGTTACCAAGAGTTTACCTTCCTTTTTCTATTTATAATGTTTTATGACTCTTGATACATTTACATGTGTATAAATCTGTTACCTGTGTTTAGTCTCAAAATACACCAAAACAAAATCTTATTTCATGTTTTCCCTACGCTATTAATGAAGCCAAAGTTCAAAGAAGTACACCAATCCATATCTACATAAAATATTTTAATCCAGATGCCTTATCCTGAATCACACTGTTATGGTCTGAATTGTGTCTTCTCAAAATTCATATTGAGGTACAGTAACTCAGATTGTGACTGCATTAGAAATAGGATTTTAAAGAGGTAATTGATGTAAAATAAGGTCATTGGGGTGAGCCCTAGTCCAATATGACTAGTATTGTTAGAAGAGGAGATTAGGACACAGACACGCATGGAGGAAAGAGCAAGAAAAGACATAAGGAGAAGATGGCATTAACAAGCCAAGGAGAAAAGCCTGCAACAAATCCTTCCCTCACAGCCCTCATAAGAAACCAACCCTGCTAACACATTGATCTTGGACTTCTAACCTCCAGAATTGTGAGACGATAAATTTCTGTTGTTCAAACAACCCAGTCTGTGATACTTTGTTATGGAAGCCTTAATAAATTAATATATGCATGATAGAATGCAACTGCAAGTAGGTACAAGTTATGATTTAGACATTATGAAGCCTAAATAGCATACCCAAGACAAAACCTTGACTCAAAGACTTGATTTTTAAGTAGTTCCAATATGCTGATGAGAAGTTCCCTGCTCATTACTAATATGATTCTCACCAAAAATTGAAGAACTGTCAAAAATTAGTAATTTCAAGGAAGGGCTCTTCTACGTCAATAGAAGCCCAGCTAACACTACTCCTATATTTTGAAGGATGAGAATTCATGTCTGTTAAGAGTGACATTGTAGGATAAATTTAATCATCTTTAGAACACAAAGCAGGCATTTGTTACAGGTTATCTTTTCTCTAAAATGAAGGAAACTATCTAATAATACTAAAATAGCACCTTGAAGGAAATCTATGCATCGATCATTCTGATGTATCATGAATTCCATGTGTTTTTCCCAGTGGCTATGCAGCATCTCCCTAGACTGTCCGAATATAATGGGCCACTTATCATTCAAATTGAATCCAGATTGGATGTTGATAGTTTCTAAGTGCTCACATACAAATTTTCCTGCACCGCCCCCAGAAAATGTTTGACTCCAATCCAGCTTGCTGAGGAAACATCAGGCTAGAAAACATTTAAAACTGGAATCTTTCATCCAACTTATAGATTCAACCCTGTTCTCTTGGCAACACTCAGGTGAGCTCAGGAAGGCACTGCCTTCTTCCTCGCTTTCTGGTTTTATCTTTAGCTGTGTCCTAAATGAAGAGGATTGTCCTTCAGCCTGACCTATCTGAGAAGTAAGGCTGCTGCCATAGGAATGGACAGACAATAAAGCCAAACTTTACCTCATTTGCATCACCACAGGATTAGCGTAGACAACAAAAGTGCTCAATCTAAATATCTAATCCATTATTCTCAAAGTTCCCTCCCCTTACACTTACCCCAAACTCACACGCAAAGGGTAAGGACAGGCACCACATGTCATTTATGTTTGTGTCCCTAGCACAAGGCACAAAGCCTGGCACATGAGAGGAACTCCATAAATATGTACTGAATAAAAGAATATTGAACCAATGTTTATCAAACTGAACTGAATCCACACCACATGCCTGTGGCCACTCACATACAGCAAGGCAACCTTTGCTTATTTTTCTATAAAGAGAAAAAAAAAATAACTTTAAGGCAAGAGGAGAGAGAAGATAAGAAGGGACAAAACAGAAATATTTAAAAAGTGCTGTCTAATCTAAACTTTTTTTTATCTGAAATCATTTTTTTAAATAAAATCTTTATGGAATCCTAGTGCCTAAGATGAATGAAAGCAATGTCACTCTGATCTAAGGTGGTGGAGGATTCATCAAGCTCAGCCTTCCTTTCAGACACTCTCCCTTTTCATTTCCCCATTACCACACAACACACTGCCTGTTGTGACAGCCCAAGGCACCTCAGTGGAATGTGGTTTGAAAATGACAAGATGTAGCAGAAAGAGCTTTAGATCAGTCAGAAGACCTATTCGTCAGTTATGGGGCCTTAACAACATCTGTTAACATCTCCTTCCTTACCTTCCTCATCAGCAAAGCAAAAAACAAACAAAACAAAACAAACAAACAAAAAAAACAAAGAAAAAACAGTATCCAGGTCACTCACTGTATTGGTCCATTCTCACATTGCTATAAAGAAATACTGAGACTAGGTAATTCTTAAAGAAAAGAGGTTTAATTGCCTCATGATTCTGATTCTGCAGGTTTTATAGGAAGCACAATACTGGCATCTACTTGGCTTCTGGGGAGGCCTCAGGAATCTTACAATCACGGTGGAAGGTGAAGGGGAGCACACACATCACATGGCTGGAGTAAGAGAAGAGAGAGAGAGGGAGGGGGTGCTATACACTTTTAAACAACCAGGTGTCACAAGAACTCACTATCATGAGGACACCACCAAGGGGATGGCACTATACCATTAATGAGAAACCATCCCCATGATCCAATCACGTCACACCAGGCCCCATCTGCAACATTTGGGATTATGATTTGACATGAGATTTGGGCAGGAACACAGATCCATACCATATTACTAGCCAAAAGTTAATATCATAGTACATGGTACAATAGCTAGACCCTGGTTAAACCAATTAGTTGTCAAAACAAAGAAACATGTTATAGTTTGTCCTTCACCTAGGCACATAAAATCTTCCTCTTAATTCTGAATTTTTTTTTGTCCTGGAGACAAATACTATATATCTTAGTCCATTTTGTGTTGCTATAAAGGAATACCTGAGGCTAGGTCATTTATAAAGAAAAGAGGTTTGTTTATTTGGTTCACAGTTCTGCAGGCTGTACAAGAAGCATGGCACTGGCATCTGCTTCTGGTAAGGATCTCAGGAAGTTTCCAATTATGGCAGAAGGCATGAGGAAGCAGGTGTGTCACATGTTTAGAGACAGAGCAAAAAAGAGAGGAGAGGAAGGTACCAGGCTCTATTTAATAATGACATGTCAGGGGAACTAATGGAAAGAGAACTCATTCATCATCATAAGACCAGCACCAAGCCGTTTATGTGGTCTCCGCCCCTATGACACAAACACCTCCTATTAGGCCCCACCTCCAACACTGGGATCAAATTTTAAGACGAGATTTGGAGGGGACAAATATCTAAACTATATCACCATTATATATGAATCAATATAAAAGAGGAGCCAGATACTTTAAATATAGTTTAAAGCACCTGTCTTTATCAGGAAATACCCGGGGCTATAAAATATAGTATTTCCAAATTCCAGTGATCTGATCTCATATTTATATTGAATAAAGAATTGTTTGTTAGTTTTGGGGTTTTTTTGTTTATTTGTTTGTTTTAATCTCAGAGCCAGAAACTTGTTCTGAGAAAACAAACAAAAGCAAAAACATAGCCACTGAGGATATTGGCTAGGTCAGGAACAGTTAAAACTATAAAATCTATTTTTTTATTTTATAATAACCATTGAGTCTATAATGATAAAACCTAATCTTTTCTTCCTTTTTTGAGATGAAATTTCACTCTTGTTGCCCAGGCTGGAGCGCAATGGCACTATCTCAGCTCACCACAACCTCTGTCTCCCAGGTTCAAGCAATTCTTCTGCCTCAGCCTCCCAAGTAGCTGGGATTACAGGTGCCCACCACCATGCCCAGCTAATTTTTTTGTATTTTTAGTAGAGATGGGGTTTCTCCATGTTTGTCAGGCTGGTCTCGAACTCCCGACCTCAGGTGATCCACCCGCCTCAGCCTCCCAAAGTGCTGGGATTACAGGCATGAGCCACCATGCAGGGCCCTGATAAAACCTAATTTCTGACCAGAAACATACTGTCAGTGAGAAGAATAAGATGTTCTCTGCATTTTCAAAGAGCTTTTTCCTGACCCACTGAACCTGTTAACAAGTTTCCTCATTTACACGAGAAATCACGCAGAATTGACCCAAATGCAGAATTTGGACTTTTTATCTGTGCATCAAATTCTCAAGCTGAGCTACTAAATATTTTTTCAGGCCATTAACTACATAGCAATGATGTGTGTTATAGAGCTGAGTAATTTAAAGTGGAGTTTATAGCTTTGATTTCTTTGGTAGCTCATGAAGAGGATTAAAAATGACCTTTTGCTTATTTTATAATTCACATTGATAGAATTTCCCAAGGTCTCTCTCAGCACAAGTAACAGACCTTGATTTGTTAATATTTGAATGTGTCAAGCAAGCTATAACATAAACAGAACAAAAGGAATGACATCTCATTGTCTGAGAGTATCAGTGCCATAGTGATAAGGCACAACAATCTGAGGGACCTAAATATTGGAAATTATCTCATGACTTTAACACAAACCATTTATAGGCAAAGACTCTACCTTGAACTTTATGGTGGGCTTGGGGTAGATAGGAAAATAATCATATTAAATTATAAGGCCTTATTGAAATTACTTTGTTTTTGATTAAGTTTCATAAATATTAATGTTTATATCAGTCAGAATTCATGTCTTATAAATTTCTGAGAAGACTGAAGAAACAAACTCAAGATTGAACATTCACCCCCAAAGCCATATCAAAGAGCAGTATCCACCAAAGAGCTTCTGCCTCTTCTAGAGTCAGGAAGCTCCAGCTCCAGAACCACATCCAGCTGCCATGATCCCAAAACTATTGTTGTCAAAGGAGCCACTGCCACTGTTGCCAGCTCCTGAATGAGTTGTGCTCACCATGATCCATGGAAGCACAATGGATGCCCATGTCTTCCATTTTGAAGAAAGCTGGTGACTGGCCACTGGAACTTCTGCTAATACAACCTCAGAAAAACAAAAATGTTCACAACTGGATTTGTCAGTAGAAGTACTAGAAGCATCAGTGATTCAGCTTCACCTCTGAGCTTCATCCCCTCTTCTGCCTTCCAAATCTCATGTAACCAGCCAAACCCAAACCACATTCCTTATGATAGCTGCAAGGGACTTTGCATAATGCAACTTCTGGCTTTCCAGCCTCTGCAGTTCAGGAGGTGGAATGTCTATTAAGCTCCAATTTTTGATATTCACAAAGCTGCTATTTTGGCTAAACTGTTGTTAGAATTCTAAGCCAAGGTGAACACAAGGACCCACTTTGAAACATGGCCACAGATCTGAACAGGATTTAAATAATCACCAGTGTATCTCTTTCAGTTTACAAACTAAAAACAATAGATGCATATTAGTTTGCTTAACAACACAGAACTAATTAGTAGCAGAACAAAAAAGAGAAATCCTATTGTCTGATTCTTAGTCCAGTCCTCTTTTTATCACTCCAGGGCTCCCTCAAGAAATTAGTAGTAAAGAGTATGACAATATTATTTCAATATCTGATTTGGCCATATACACTATATATATAGATAAATAATATATGATAAAGGCAATGGTAAGTATACCTCTTCCTAAGATTTACATGGAACATGAAATATTCATTTGGCATATTTATTGTCTCATAAACATTAGATACTGTATTCTATATTGGAGAAGTAGTGATGACCAAAAAAGTAATGAAATATGTCTAGCAAAGAAAATAGACAATTCACTAATCATTAACAATGAAAGGCAATGAATATAATGACAAAAGAACTATAGAAAATAGAAGAATTCACCTAGTATAGGCTTTGGGGAAGACCTCTGAAGAGAAAATCATGTTGAGATCTTCAGGGTAAGGAGGATGTAGAAAGATGACAACAGCTGGTCAGTAATGAAAGGAGAGAAAACACCACCTGTCAGCTCCTCAAAGTAGAGGAACTCAGAACCTGAGAGAAGCTCAGTAAGTCTGAGCATAAAGTGCAAAGGGAACAATGGCAAGAGGGGTAAATGGAAAAGTCATCATCTGTCCCTTGATGGAGATACTTTTAAACCACACTGAAAACTTTAAGCTTTACCCTAAGGCAGTGTTTCCTCAATTCTAATCATTCACATTCCCAATTTATCATGTGGCCTTGTCCCTATATTAGTTTCCTCAAATTGCCTTAATAAAGTACCATAACTGGATGGCTTGAAACAACAAACCTTTATTCTTTCTTACCTCCAGAGGCTAGAAATCTAAAATAGAAGTGTTAGCCAGGAGGATACTTCCTTGCCTCTTCTTAGCTTCTATTGGCTGCTGGAAATGGCTTTCCTACATTTTTAGAGGCGTCACTCCAGTCTCTGCTTTTTATCAATCATGTGGCATTCCCCTTGTGTCTCTGTCTCTGTGTTTCTTCTCCTTTTCTCATAAGAACATACTGAATTTTAAGTCCTTGTTGGATTAAAGGCTCACCCTCCTCCAGTAAGATCTCATCTTAGCCAATTACATATGCATTGTTTCTAAATAGGGTCATATCCTGAAATTTTGGGGATGACACGAATTTGGGGGAAGGAAATTATCCAGTACAACCATTTATATTATTAGGTTGGTGCAAAAGTAATTGTGTTTTTTGCCATTAACAGTAATTTAACTAAAAGTAATGGCAAAAACCTCAATTACTTTTGTACCAACCTAGTATTTGTCACTTAATACTTCCTTTAAACCAACTCACTTTTAAATCACTTCCTAGGCAATAATATCCATTAAATAACATTCTTGAAAAGCTGGTGGTAGTTTTTCTAACACATACCAAAATAAACAAATATATAACAAAATAAACAAAATTATGAAAATCAAAACATCTTTTCCATGTACTAATAATGACATCTGTACCAACTTCAAGAAAACTTTCCAAAGTGACAGCCTAAGAGAAACTCTTACGATAAAGCCCTCAGCTGTCTTCACCCAGGTACAGAAGCTGGAGATAATCCAGACTTATATAGGTTTGGCTTTGTTATATATCACATTACTGATTCGCAACACCAGACACAATTTAAAATCACTCCCAGTACAATAAAACCACACTGAGGCTAGATTTGAAAGTTGTCCATGTAATTCCAATGGGCAGCCAGGGTTCAGAACAAATAAGCACATGATTATTTTCAAGAGAAGGTTTTTTTATTTAACTACATTTATATGATTGTCTTTAGTAGTGATCTAGGGAAAAAATAAACAAGAATTGCATCACGTGTTAATTGAGTATCTGCTGAGGATAATCTTATTAGCTGGACTTTCTTCAGGAAGTTTGCTAAATTTTTATTTGTTAGAACACACATTATCACAATAAAGGGGTTGCGCCAAATATATTAGCCTTGAGAGAGAGAGGAAGAGCAAGATGGCCAAATAAAAGGCTCCACCAATCACCTTCCCTACATAAATGTCAACTTAACAACTCTCTACAGACATACACATACACACAAAGCAGTTCAAAAGAATAAAAAATCAGGTGAGCACTCACAGTACCTGGTTTTAACTTCGTATTGCTGAAAGATACAATGGAAGAGGGGAGAAAAGACACTCTTGAATCATGGACATCACCTCTCCATCATCCACTGGCAGTGACCATGTTGTACAAAGAGAATCTGTGTGCCTGGGGAGAGTAACAGCACAAGGATTGTGAGAACTTAGTGCTGGCCTATCACAGCAGAAAGCAGAACCAGGCTGAACTCAGCTGATGTCTGCCCACAGAGGAAGTATTTAAACCAGCCCTAACCAGAAGAGAATTGTCCATTGCAGTGGTCAGAACTTGAGTTTTGGCCAGCCTCACCACCATGGGCCAAGGTGCCCTGGGGCCCTAAATAAACTTGAAAGGCAGTCTAGGCCAAAAGGACTACAACTGTTAGGTAAGTCCTACTGCCAAACTGGGCTAAGAGCCAGTAGACTTCGGGGGCATTCAGCGTGCCAAGTTACTAGCTGGGTGTCTAAGGGACTGTTTGCACCACCCCTCCCCCAACCACAGACTGCACAGCTCATGGATCCAAAAGAGATCCCTTCCTTTCACTTGAGAGGAGAGGGAAGCATAAGGAGGATTTTTTTCTTGCATCTTGGATACCAGCTCCACCACAACAGGATAGGGCAACAGTCAGAGTAATGAGACTGCCTTTCCAAGCCCTAGTTCCTAGATGATATTTCCAGACACACCTTGCATTGAAGGGAACCCAATTTCTTAAAAGGAAGAACCCAGTCCTGGCAGGACCCATCACCTGCTGACTAAAGAGCACTTATGTATAATACCCAGTTAGTATACTGTGGCTCTTCAGTGAAACACTGACACTTGCTGACTTTAGGTGAGCCTCAGCACATTCCCAGCTACAGTAGCTATAGAGAGAGATTCCTTCTGCTTGAGAAAAGCAGAGAGAAAAGAAAAGGGGAATGTGTCTTGCATCTTAGGTACTAGCTCAGCTACAGGAGGGTAGAGCACCAAGTGAGCTCTTGGGGTCCCTGATTCTAGGCCTTGGCTCTTGAACAGCATTTCTGGCCCTGCTCTGGTCAGAGGGGAGCACACTGCCCTGAAGGGTGAGCTCCAGGCCAGGCATCATTTGCCACAAAATGACTGAAGAGCCTTTGTGCTTTAAAGGAACATCAGTGGTAGCCTAACAGTATTCCGCATGAGACTCTGCTAGTGGAGGCCATGGGGAGAGGCTCCTCTGCCTGTGGCAAGGGGAAGAAAGAGTGGGAAGTACTGCATCTCACAGTTTGACAGTTCAGCTGAAGTATAAGAGAATACCAGGTAAATTTCTAAGGTATTTGACTGTAGTCTCTAGCTCCTGGATGGCACCTCTGAATCTGCCCAGGGCCTGAGGGAACTCATCTTTCTGAAGGGAAGGACACAAGCCTGGCTGGCTTTGCTGTCTGCTGATTGTAGAGCACCAGGACCTTGAGAAAACATAGGCAGTAGTCAGGTAGTGGTTACAGTGGGCCTTGGGTAAGACTCAGTGCTGTGTTAGCTTCAGATCTGACCCAGCACACTCCCAGTGGTGGTGGCCACAGGGGTGCTAGTATCACCCCACTCCCAGCTCCAGGTGACTCGGAACACAGAGACTTAATTTACTTGGGTGAAAGAAGGGAAGAGAACAAGTCTTTTTCTGGTAATCCAGAGAATTCTCCCAGATCTTGTCCAAGACCATCAAGGCAGTATCTCTACCAATCTGCAATAACCACAGCATTACTGGGCTTGGAGTGCCCTATAATGCAAATAAGACACATATCAGAACACCTAAGTCCTTTCAAATACCTGGAAAGCCTTCCCGAGAAGGAGGGGTACAAACAAGCCCAGACTGCCAACACTACAATAAATAATGAACTCTTCATGCTCAGACACAGACATACATCCACAAGCATCAGACCCATCCAGGAAAACATGACCTCACCAAATAAGTAAGTCACCATGGACCAATCCTGGAGAAACAGGTATGTGTGACCTTTCAGACACAGAATTCAAAATAGCTGTTTTGAGAAAAGTCAAAGAAATTCAAGATAACACAGAGAAGGAATTCATAATTCTACAGATGAATTTAACAAATAGATTGAGATAATTTAAAAGGATCAAGCAGAAATTCTGGAGCTGAAAAAATGCAACTAACATACTGAGAATGCATTCAAGTCTCTATAGCAGAATTGATCAAGCAGAAAAAAGAAATAGTAAGCTTGAAGAAAGGCTGTTTGAAAATACATAGCCAGAGGAGACAAAAGAAAAAAGAATAAAAAATAATTAAGCATCCCTACAGGATCTAGAAAATAGCCTCAAGGGAGAAAATCTAAGTTATTTGCCTTAAAGCAGAGGTAGAGAGGAGAAAGGAGTAGAAAGTTTATTCAAAGGGATAACAGCAGAAAACTTCCACAACCTAGAGAAGGATATCAATTTCCAAGTACAATAAGGTTATAGAACACCAAGCAGATTTAACTCAAAGAAGACTATCTCAAGGCATTTAATAATGAAACTCTCAAAGGTCAAGGATAAACAAAGGAACCTAGAAGCAGCAAGAAAAAAGAAATGAATAACGTACAATGGAGTTCCAATACATCTGGCAGCAGACTTTTCAGTGGAAACATTACAGGCCAGGAGAGAGGGGTATGACATATTTAAAGTGCTGAACAAAAAACACATTTGCCCTAGAATAATATATCCAGCAAAAATACCCTTCAAACATAAAGGAGGAATAAAGACTTTCACAGACAAACAAAAGTTTAGGGATTTCATCAACATCAGACCTGTCCTGCAAGAAATGCTAAAGGGAGTAATTCAATCAGAAAGAACTGAATATTATGAGCAATAAAATAATACCAAAAAGTACAAAACTCACTGGTAATTGGTAATAGTAAGTACATAGAAAAACACCAAATAGTATAATACCGTAACTATGGTGTGTAAACTACTCTTATCTTAATTAAAATCACTTAGTACCAAACAAATCAAAAATAATAACCACAACTTTTCAAGACATGTACAATCATATATAAATAGAAACAGCAAAAATTTTAAAAGTGAGAAAACAAAGTTAAGGTGTACACTTTTATTAGTTTTCTTTTTGCTTGTTTGTTTACACAAACAGTGTTAAGCTGTAATCAGCTTAAACTAATGTGATATAAGATAGTATTTGCAAACCTTCTGGTAACCTCAAATCAAAAAATGTACAACAGATATTTTTAAAAAGCAATAAATTAAAGCATATCACCAGAGAAAATCACCTTCACTCAAAGGAATACAAGAATGAAGGAAAGAAGGAAGAGAAGACCACAAAACAACCAGAAAATAAATAACAAATGACAGAAGTAAATTCTTACTTATCAATAGGAACATTGAATTAAAGTGAACAATACTATTCAATCAAAAGACAGAGTGGCTATATGAATACAAAAACAAGACCCAATGACCTGTTGCTTACAAGAAGTATACTTCACCTATGAAGACACACATAGACTGAAAATAAAGAGATGGAAAAAGGTATTCCATAACAGTGGAAACCAAAAAAAAGCAGGAGTAGCTATACCTCTATCAGATAAAATAGATTTCAAGACAAAAACTATAAGCACAGACAAAGCAGGTCAGTATATAATGATAAGGGGGCCAATTCAACTAGAGGCTCTAACAATTTTAAATATATATGAACTCAACACTGTAGTACCCATATATATATAAAGAAAATAGTATTAAAGCTAAAGAGATATTTTAAAAAGTTGGAGGATAGGCACGGTAGCTCACAGTTGTAATCCCAGCACTTTGGGAGGCCAAGGCGGGTGGATCATGAAGCCAGGAGATTGAGACCATCCTGGCTAACACAGTGAAACCCCGTCTATATTAAAAATACAAAAAATTGGCCAGGTATGGTGGCGGGTACCTATAGTCCCAGCTACTCGGGAGGCTGAGTCAGGAGAATAGTGTGAACCTGGGAGGTGGAGCTTGCAGTGAGCCGAGATCATGCCACTGCACTCCAGCCTGGGTGACAGAGCAAGAATCCATCTCAAAAAAAAAAAAAAGTTGGAGATTTCAGCATCCCACTTTCAGCATTGGAAAGATATTCCAGAGAGAAAATCAAAAAGGAAACATTCAGTGTAATCTTCATTACAGGTCAAATGGACCTAATAGATATTTATGGAAGATTTTATCCAGTGACTGCAGAATACACATTCCTTTCCTCAGCACATGGATCATTCTCAAGGATAGATCATATATCAGGATACAAAACAAATCTTTAAATTTTAAAACATTGAAATAATATCAAGTATCTTCTCTGACCACAATGGAATACAATTAGAAATAACTAACAAGAGAAATTTTGGAAACTATGCAAACACCTGGAAGTTAATATGTTCCTGAATGACAAGTAGGTCAATGAAGAAATTAAAGAGAAAATTGAAAATTTTCTTGAAGCAAATTATAATGAAAATACGACATGCCAAAATCAATGGGATACAGCAAAAGCAGTACTAAGAAGAAAATTTATAGCTATAAGTGCCTACATTGAAAAATAATGAAAATAACAACCTGAGAATGTATTTTAAAGACGTAGTAAAGCAAGAGCAAGTCAAACCCAAAATTAGTAGAAGAAAATAAGTAATAATAATTCAGAGCAGAAATAAATAAATTTGAAGTGAAGAAAGCAATACAAAAGATCAATGAAACAAAAAAGTTGGCTTCCCAAAAAGGTAAAATGACAAACATTTATCTAGGCTAAGAAAAGAAGAGAGAAGACTCTAATAAATAAAATCAGATATTAAAAAGAAGACCTTATAATTGATACTCTGCAGAAATTCAAAGGATCATTAGTGGCTACTATGAGCAACCATATGCCAATAAATTGGAAAACTGAATAGAAATAGATACATTCCCAGAAACATAAAACCTACCAGGATTGAACCATGAAAAACTAGAAAATCTGAACAGACCAGTAACAAGTAATGAGATTGAAGCCATAATAAGAAATCTCCCAGTAAAGAAAATCTTGGAGCACAATGGCTTCACTGCTGAATTCTACCAAACACTTAAAGAACTAATACCAATACTATTCAAACTATTCCAAAAAATAGAATAGGAAGAAATGTTTCCAAACTCATTTCACAAATCCAGTACTATCCTGATGATAAAACCAGACAAATACACATCAAAAAACCCCACAAAATCTGCAGGCCAATAAATATTGATGCAAAAAATCTCAACAAAACACTAGCAAACTGAATTCAACAACACATTAAAAAGATAATTCATCATAACCAAGTAAGATTTATTCCAGGGATGCAAGGATGGTTTGACATACACAAATCAATTAACATTATACATTATGTCAACAGAATGAAGAGCAAAGCCATGTGATAATTTCAATCGATAGTAACAATGTATTTGATAAAATTCAACATTCTTTCATAATAAAAGTCCTCAAAAAAACCCCTAAATATAGATGGAACATACCAAAACATAATAAAAGACTTATACGACAGACACATAATTAATATCATACTGAATGGAAAAAACCTGAAAGCCTTTCCTGTAAGATCAGAAACAACAAGGATGCCCATTTCTACCACTGTTATTTAACATAGTACTGGAAGTCCTAGCTAGGGCTATCAGAGAAGAGAGAGAAATAAAGGTTATCCAAATTGGAAAGGAGGATGTCAAATTATCCTTGTTTGCACATGATATGATCTTATATTTGGTGAAACCTAAAGGATTTACCAAGAAAAAAAAAAAAACCTGTTAAAAGATTTAAAAATTCAGCGAAGTTGCAGGATACAAAGTAAACATACAAAATTCAGGAGGATTTTTATATGCCAACAGTCAACTATCTGAAAGAGAAATTAAAAAAAATTCTATTTACAATAGCTATAAAATATTTAAATACCTGAAAATTAACCAAAGAAGTGAAAGTTCACCACAATGAAAACTGTAAAACATTGATATAAGAAATTGAAGAAGACAGATAAAAATAGAAAAGTAGTCCATGTTCATAAATTAGAAAAATCAATATTGCTGGAAACCATCATTCTCAGCAAACTATCGCAAGGACAAAAAAACCAAACACCGCATGTTCTCACTCATAGGTGGGAATTGAACAATGAGAACACATGGACATAGGAAGGAGAACATCACACACCAAGGCCTGTTGTGGGGTGGGGGGAGGGGGAAGGGATAGCATTTGGAGATATACCTAATGTTAAATGACGAGTTACTGGGTGCAGGACACCAACATGGCACATGTATACATATGTAACTAACCTGCACATTGTGCACATGTACCCTAAAACTTAAAGTATAATTTTAAAAAAAAGTCCATACAACCTAAAGCAATCTACAGATGTAATGCAATCCCTATCAAAATACCAATTACATTCTTCACAAAAATAGAAAACTCTAAAATTTATGTGGAACCACAAAAGACCCAGAATAGCTAAAGCTATCCTATGTAAAAACAACAGAAATGGAAGAATCATATTTGCTGACTCCAAATTATACTACAGAGCTATAGTAACCAAAACAGCATGGTACCAGCATAAAAACAGACACATAGATCAGTGGAACAGAACAGATAACCCAGAGATAAATCCATACATCTATGGTGAACTTATTTTTGACAAAGTTTCCAAGAACACATATTGGGGAAAGGACAATTTCTTCAATAAACAGTGCTGGGAAAACTGGATATCCATATGCAGAAGAATGAAACTAGACTCCTACCTATCACCATATACAAAGTCAAATCAAAGTGTATTAAAGACTTAAATATAAGACCTCAATTTATGAAACTTCTCAAAGAAAATATTGGTGAAAATCTCCAGGACATTGGAGTGGGCAAATATTTCTTGAGTAATGCCCCAAAAGAAAAGGTAACTAAAGCAAAAATGGACAAATAAAATCACATCAAATTAAAAAGCTTCAGCACAGCAAAAGAAACAACAAAGTAGAGAGAACCCACAAAATGTGAGAAAATGTTTGCAAACTATGCATCTGACAAGGGATTAATAAGCAGAATTTATAAGGGACTCAAACAACTCAATAGGAAAAAATCTAATAGCCTGATTTTAAAATGAGCAAAACATCTGAATAGACATTTCTCAACAGAAGATGTACAAATGACAAATAGGTATAGGAAAAGGTGCTCAACATCATTGATCATCAAAGAAATGCAAATCAAAACTACAATAAGATATCATTTCACTCCAGTTAAAATGGCTGTTATCAAAAAGTCAGGCAATAATAAATGCTGGTGAGGATGCAGAAAAAAGGGAACCCCTGTACACTGTTTTGGGGAATGTAAATTAGTGCAACCACTATGAAGAACAGTTTGGAGGCTCCTCAAAAACAAAAAATAGAGCTACCATATGATCCAGCAATCCTACTGCTAGGTATATACCCCAAAGAAAGGAAATCAGCACATCAAAGATATATCTGCACTCCTGTATTTATTGCAGCACTATTCACAATAGCCAAGATTTGAAAACAACTTACATGTGCATCATCAACAGATGAATGAATTAAAAAAATGTGCTACATATACATAATGGAGTACTATTCAGCCACAAAAAAGAATGAGATCTTATCATTTGCAACAATATGGATGGAATTGGACATCATTATTTTAAGTGAAATAAGCCAGGCACAGAAAGACAATCATCTCATGTTCTCAAATATTTGTAGGAGCTAAATATTAAAACAATTGAACTCCTGGTGATAATGAGTAGGATTGTAACCAGAGGCTGGGAAATGTAACAGGTAAGAGGGGGTGGGAGCTGTGGGAAGGATTAATGGGTACAAAAAAAATAGCAAGAAAGAATGAGACCTAGTATTTTCTAGCACAACAGGGTGACTGTAGTCAAAAATAATTTAATTATGCATTTTAGAATAAATAAGAGTACAACTGGATTGCTTATAACACAAAGGATAAATGCTTGAGGTGATGAATATCCCATTATACATAATGTGATTATTACATATTGCATGCCTGTATCAAAATATCTCATGTAACCCATAAATATATATACCTACTATGTACCCACAAAAACTAAAAATAAAAATAAAAATTTAACAATTATTATCCCTATTTTCTTCCGTACCCATCCACCTAGAATTGCACTGGTATGGTATATTGTCATGGCACAATGGTACTGGTATGGTATAGAATTGCACTTGTATGGTACATACAAGAATTCAGTTCTTGTATACAGTTGCTGTACTACTATTATACGCTTAAAACCTATTGCATGCTTACAATATGCTGGGCACTCTTCAAAGAAAATTACTTGTGTATTATCTAATGTAATTATTATAACCACCCTATTTGGGTATTCATTTTACCACCCTCATTTTACAGAATAGGAAACTGAAAACAGCAGTTAAATAATTTGCACTGGGCTTACTGTAGTGTGTATCAGAGCTGCAATTCAAACAGAGGCAGCATGGCTAGGCATGAGTGTGCCTAACCACTCTGTTCTCCCGCTTTCTACCTGGTGCAGATCAGAATCACAGTGATCTGCACATCCAGCACCACTCCTTCTGCTCTCATGTAAGAGAGACAGCAAAATGGATTGAATCGAAGTAATCATTTGTTTAGGGGTACATCTGTATTCCTGATGGAGTAACAATTAATCCTGCATTAACATCATGGTAAAAACAACAATTGTTGTTGATTTCTCTTCTGACCAAAAAAAAAAAAAAAAAGACATTTCTAATTATTTCCTCTACTCATTATTATGTTTTCTAGATTTAAAAAAGTCTTGAATTTCTAGTAGGAAAGTTAATATCCAAGGACTCTAATCTGCAGTCTACAGACAAATACATAACAAGCACCACCAAATAATATGGACATATTAAATTTGAATCAACAATAGCATAATGGCACATTTTTTGGCTTTCATAACCAAGCTAAATCAAAATATGATTAAAAACAAAATAATACAATGGAACATGACAATTTCTGGCAATGTAAGCCATCAAAAGGAATAGTGAGTAAAGCTAATTATTTGCACATAAAGCAGTGCATTAACTGACAACTCAAGTGTCTATCAAAGCTATTCAGGCACAGCTGGGTGCTGTAAGCCATCTGCACTGAATAAGCCTTCCAATTAAAATATTTCTAGCCACTGGGAAATCACAGGTCTTTCTAAGTACAGGGCTCTGGTTCCAGTGGGCTGCTGACTGCTTACCACACAGTTTTCTTTCAGACTCTTCCTGAGGTTTATAAAACACAGCTACTTTTCATTAAAACCTACTTCTAGGCCAGGTGTGGCAGCTCACACCTGTAATCTCAACATTTTGGGAGGCCGACGAGGGCGGATCACCTGAGGTCAGGAGTTCGAGACCAGCCTAGCCAACATGGTGAAACCCCATCTCTACAAAAATACAAAAATTAGCCGTGCATAGTGGCTCAGACCTGTAATCCCAGCTACTTGGTAGGCTGAGGCAAGAGAATTTCTTGAACCTGGGAGGCAGAGGTTGCAGTGAGCCAAGATCATGCCATTGCACTACAGCCTGGGCGACTGAGTGAGAGTCTGTCAAAAACCAAAACCAAAACCAAAACAAAACAAAAAAAACCCTGCTTCTATTATCTAATATCTAATACATTCTCCGTTTTCCCCAATGCCTCAAATGCTTTACATATTGGGGAGAAAGGACCCATGGCAACTAATAAAATAGTCCTGAACATGAGATGTCTATTTCAAGAAGCATAGAACTAGAAAGAAAGTAGAGAGCAGTCTAGATAAACTTTGAAAGCAATCTGAGACAGTGAAGACTTCTGGACATAGAAAAAGCATTTATTGGATACAGGCCCACAAAGTGCTAGATGCTATTGCCTTTGGTTAGAAATAACCATCATTCTCAACAAACTAACATGAACAGAAAACCAAACACCACATGTTCTCACTCATAAGTGGGAGTTGAACAATGAGAACACATGAACACAGGAAGGGGGATATCACACACCAGGGCCTGTCAGTGGTTGGGGAGTGGGGGGTTAGGGAAGGGATAGCATTAGGAGAAATACCTAATGTAGATGATGGGTTGATGGGTGCAGCAAACCACCATGGCCTGTGTATACCTATGTAACAAACCTGCATGTTCTGCACATGTACTGCAGAACTTAAAGTATAATAATAATAAATAAAAAATAGGCACCTAGAAATCAACTAATCATACCCATTTATTCAATCTGCCACTAGGTTCAGTGCAGAAGCTAAACTGATTTGATCATTCTATTCTACTATGTAGGCTCTGGAGTAGAGCTGCCTGGACTTGCATTCCAGCTCTTCTTGCTACTTCTGAGACATTTCACTTTGAACTCTTTATGTAATCACTCAGCCTATCTCTCACCTATAAATTAAGGATAATAAAATGACCTACTTAAAAGATTATTATAAAGGTTAACTGAGATTTAAAATGTATGTTATGTACCAGTATATGGTAATCATACAATAACTGTTAGCTTAGCTCTTAGATGACCAAAAAACCTCCATCTTATGTCTTAGGTGATCAATGTGTAAATGGTCTTAATCTTCAATATGCACAGTAATTTAAAGCAATTTTTTTCGTACTGTTTTTGAAGCCCAAATAGGTCTAGAAATAACAAAATGAATTCTGCATCCTTGCATTATCCTTTACTGCATCTAGTCACTATATAAAGATCAAGAGAACTTCAGTTGCCTGAATGAGCTACTCCTTTCTAAAAATATAAAGAAAGGAAAACAAAGCAACTAGAGGCCACATTGTGCATTTATTTTTTTTTTTACCAGAGTAGATACAACACTAACTTCATGGTGATTAATAAATGCCTTGACTAACTCTGAGAAAAATATAGGGACAATTAACATAAGTCCTGGGGAGTACAACACTTGCTCTCATATACCTCATTACTACTATTGTCTCTATAGTACTAGGCATTAGCAGCCAAAGCAAAGATTTTTTATCATTGCACTGGATGTACAGTTCCATTCAGTCTGGTTTTTTATTACAGGTAAAGATGGAATAATTACCATCCATTGATATGACCATAGACCAGAACAAACTAAAAAGAAGAAAGATAAGATTCTACAGTTGCTCTCTGGTGTCAAAAACAGTCATTGAAGAACATACTATTTTGTGGCCTGGTATTTAATAGCTACATGGACAAGAATGAAATAAAGTCTACTTATTTCTATTTCACATTGTTGGGTCATATGATAGCATGACCTAGGGTTAATAGGGACCTTAGATTCATCTATGGCTCTGTGATAATTCACCAAAATCAATCTACTGACTCACAAAAAACAAAGCACCAAGAATATATATTTGCAAACCTCTTGTAAAGAGTGAAAACTGCCTTGTTGTTTAGAAAAATTTATGGACCATTGATATATATATATAAGAATCACAGTAAAATAAAATAAAAGCAAGGCCCACAATAATCTGGAAAAGCAAAGATGAAAAGAGAGAAGAGGACACCACTGTGTAACAAGACAGAAACATGGACTCATCATAATTCCTCTTAGGATAAGACCTTATGTGTTCAGAAGAAATGTCTTGCTGAGCCATTGGATACTGAGGGTAAGAATCCAGGATAATCTCAACTAACCAAAAACAATTTATTAATTTGCAAAGGGAAGTGAGTGAGACCACAGGATATGAGAGAGGCAGAGAGTCTCCCTCTGTGATTCACCTTTCCACTATGGATTGATACACCCAAGCCATAGGAGAGCACCTTGCTTCTCCAAAGCCTTAGAGCTACCTTAGGGAGAGGCAGAAATATAGTGAGAGTGAAGCATACTGGGAAAAGATACAGGCATTTTATATATATATACTTTAAGTTCTAGAGTACATGTGCACAACATGCAGGTTTGTTACATATGATACAGGCATTTTCACAGGCCAGGGATGAAGAAGAGAATGACACTTTCCATCCAGGCTCATACAAAGTAAATCATTGTTTGGGAACCTGGGAGTGGTGGCCACCTTAGGCATTTTAGTCTTGGGCCAGAGTTGGAGAAGTTGCTCTAGAAAAGAGACTCTCTCAGCCAGAATTCAGTGGAGAGTATGGAACATGCTGGGATTGGGCTGGAATTGGGTCCTCTCTCATCACAGGACTGGAGTGGGAAGACAGCTGCTGGAGTCATAGTTTCTCTTGGGTTGTGAGATTTGCAGCCAGGTCTAGCTTGGCAACCTGGGACCAGTTTACATGTGTCATTGTTGAATGGCCCCACCTGCTACCTTGGTAAGTCAGGGGAGTGAGCTGAACTGGCTCTGAGGCGGAATAGGGTGGCAGATATCACTCTTGCTCACCTGGATTGGGACTTTGGGCCACACCTTCTTTCCCTTGCAAAGAACTTGGTTCAGTGCTGCTTCCTTTCTTCCATGCCTAGACATATTTCCAGGCATTCAACACACCTGCTCACATGGATTAGAAGCCTGAGCTACCCCTTCCTTTTCACATAGATAACTTCGTGCAGTGATGCACTCTCCACTCATATCCAGAAATATTTTTAGGGATTTGGAGCACCCATGGGTCTAGATTAGGAGGATAGGCTGCCCCTCCCTTCCTGTGCAGAGAATTGTGGAAGTAGAAGTTTCTCCACTCCATGCTCAGACACATCACTGGGTACTTGGTGTCTTACCACTAAAACTTCCACTGGAGCTGATGCTTGCACTTTCCATTAGGGAACCTGTGGGCAGGCCTATTCCACCTGGCCCTCCCAGCTTGTTCCCCACATCCTGAGATGAGCAGAGAGCTGATAGTGGATTCCGAACATCACCCCATTGCTTGAGGCAACTGAGAGCTGCTCCTGGTAAATAAAGGTCAAGTGTATGCCCATCTGAGTCTGCTGAAGCAGACTTATCTGTAAACATCACCTACTTGCCTGAGGACTGATCTGCAAAAGCCCATAGAAAACGTGCTGACACAAGTGAACAGCACTGGGGAAATGATACAAGCTTCCTGAGACTTCAAATGTTTACCCCTCCTCACAAGAGCCAGTAAACCTGCTTACATTTCCAGTGCATCACTATTACAACTAGCATTTGAGAAAGATAAAATACAGAGGGTACACATAACCAAGGAATTTATAAAAAAATCTTTGCCACTGAAAACACCTAGAAATAGAGCCAAAGGACCCTGTACAACATACACTTTTCCCTCCCCAAGGAGAGAAAGGAAATTCCATCTAAACAACAGTCATTTAAAAAAGAAGAAGAAGAAAAGATAGTATACCCAGATGAGAAGAAATCACAGAAACAATTCTGAAAAAACAGAGTATTACAACACACCCAAAGGATCATACTAACTCTCTAGAAATGGATTCTAATCAAAATGAAATCTTTGAAATATCAGATAAAGAATTCAAAATATTAATTTTAAAGAAGTTCAATGATATCCAAGAGAAAGTTGAAATACAATATATCAGAAAAACTATTCGAAAATGAACAAAGAGATGGCTATTATTTGAAAACAGCAAAACTAAACAACTTCTGAAAATAAAAAAATTAATTACAAAATACAACTGAGAACTTTCACAATATGCTGGACTAAGCAGAAGAAAGAATTTGAGAACTGAAAGACAGATCCTTCAAATTATCTGAGTCAGAAAAAAAGAAAAAAGAATTTTTAGAAATAAACAAAACCTTTGAGAAATGTGGTATTACATAAAGCATCCAAACGTACAAGTTGTATGTATTCCAGAGACAGAAAAAGAAAAAGGAAAAAGTGTGGAAAACCTATTTGAGAGAATAATTCAGAAAAACTTCCCTAGTCTTGCTAGAGATTTAGACATTTAAATACAAGAAGCTCAGAGAACTCCTGAAAGACACACTGCAAGAAACCTCACCATGGCATATAATTATCAGACTATTAAAAGTCAACATGAAGGAAAAATTCTAAAAGCAGAGAGAGAAGAATCTAATAATCTGAAAAGGAAATGTTATCAGACTAACAGCAGACTTCTCAGAAAAAAACTTACAAGCCAGAAGAAATTGAGGTCCTGTTTTTAGTTTTCTTAAATTTAAAAAAAAAAAAAAAAATGCCAGCCAAGAATGTTGTATCCTGCTAAACTAAGCTTCATAAATGAAGAGAAAATTATATCTTTCACAGACAAGGAAACAAAAAGGGAATATGTCACCACTAGACTAGTTCTACAAAAACTGCTCAACAGAGATCTAAACATGGAATCAAAAGGGCGATATTCATCATCACAAAAATACATGAAAGTATAAAACTTGCAAATCTTATAAAGCAATTACATAATCAAGCATGTAAAGCAGCTAGGTAATAATTAGCATTATGACAGGAAAAAAACCAACATATCAATATCAACCTTGAACATAAATTAACTAATTGCCCCACTTAAAAGATATAGACTGAAGGAATGGATTAAAAAAACAAAATCCAATCATGTGATTTATACAAGAAACCCGCCCAAGTGGTAAAAACATATAGAGACTCAAAGTTAAAAGGTGGAAAAGGATTCTTCCATTCAAATGAAAACCAAAATCAAGTGGGAATAGTTATACTTACTTCAGATGAAACAGACTTTAAGTCAGCCATGTTAAAAAAATTTTGAAATATATATGTACCCAATACTGGAGCACCCAGCTTCATGAAACAAGTATGATTAGACCTAAGGAAAAAGTTAGACAACAAAACAATACACCACACTGACAAAGCAGGAAATCAACAAAAAAATTCTGGATTTAAATTGAACTCTAAACCAAATGGCCCCAACAGACATTAACAGAACATTTATTCAACAATGGCAGAGCATACATTCTCTTCTTTTGTACACATAGGACATTCTCAAAAAGAGACCATATGCTAGGCCACAAAGCAAGTCTCAATAAATTTTAAAAAATCAAAATCATATCAAGTATCTTTTCAGACCACAGTGGAATATAACTAGACATCAATACCTAGAGGAACCTTAAACCTATACAAATAAATGGAAATTTAACAACCTGCTCCTGAATGACCAATGGGTCAATAATGAAATTAAAGCTTAAATTTAAAAAATTTTGGAAACAAATGAAAATAGAGACACTAAATACCAAAACTTCTGGGATACAACAAAACCAATGCTAAAGGGAAGTTTACAGCATTAAAAGTGTACATCAAAAATATGCAAAGATTACAAATTAACAACCTTATGTTGCTCCTCAAGAAACATGAAAAACAACAAACCACACCCAAGGCCAGCAGAAGAAAAGAAATAGCAAGGATCAGAGAAGAAATAAAAGAAATTGAGACCAAAGAAACAATAAAAGGATCAATGAAGTAAAAAGTTGGTTTCTGAAAAGATAAACAAAATTGATAGACCACTAGCTAGAAAAGAGAAAAGATTCAAATAAGCATGATCAGAAATAATAAGGGTGACATTATAACTGATATTACAGAAACACAAAAGATCACCAGCAAGTCCTATGAGCATCTCTATGCACATAAACTAGAAAACCTAGAGAAAATAAATTCCTGTAAATATACACCTCCCAAGACTGAACAAGAAAGAAATAAAAATCTTGAACAGATCAATGGTGACTATTAAGATTGAATCAGTAATAAAAAAGTCTATCCCCAACAAAAGTTCAAATCCAGACAGATTGAGAGCAAAATTCTACCAGATGTACAAGGAAGGACTGATACCAATCCTACGGAGACTGTTCCAAAAATAAAGGAATCTAATTCTTCTTAACTCGTTCTATGAAGCCAGCATCACCCTGATACCAAAGACTAGCAAGGAAACAATAAAGAAAGAATACTACAGGCCAATATCCCTGAGGAATATAAATGCAAGAAACCTCAACAAAATACTAGCCAAAAAAAAAAATCAACAGCATATCAAAAAGATAATATACCACAATCAAGTGGATTTTATCCAAGGAATGCAGGGATGGTTCACCATATGCAATTTCATGAATGTAACTCACCTCATAATTTTTAAAAATGATATGATCATTTCAATAGATGCAGAAGTCTTTTGATAAAGTTCATTATTCCTTTATGATTAAAACATGCAACAAACTAGACATAGAAGGAACATTTCTAAAAATAATAATAGCCATATATGACAAACTCATAGACAATATCATACTAAACAGGAAAAAATAGAAACCATTCCCCTAGGAACTGAAACAAAACAAGGATGCTCACTGTCACCACTTCTGTTCAACATAGTATTAAAAGTGCTAGCTAAAGCAATCAGGCAATAGAAATAAATAAAAGGCATTCAAATTGGAAAAGAGAAAGTTAAATTTTCTCTATTCATAGATGATATAATCATATACCTAGAAAACTCTAGTGATTCTTCCAAAAGACTCCTAGATTTGATAAATAATTTTGGTGAAATTTCAAGAAACAAAATCAACATGAGAAAATCAGAAGCAGTATTATCATACAGCAATAACAATCAAAGTGATAACTAAATCAGCAACTCAATCTCTCTTCTAATGGCTACAAAAAAGTCTAGGAATACATGTAACCAAGGTGGTGAAAGATCTCCATAAGAAGTACTACAAAATACTGATGAAAGAAATCACAGATGTCACAAACACATGGAAAAAAGAGTCCCATGCAACAGATCAAAAGAACCAATATTTTTAAAATAAGTGTACTACACAAACCAATCTATAAATTCAATGCAATCATCAAAGTACCAATGTGTTTTTTCACAGAATTAGAAGAAAACAGTGCTAGAATTTATATAAAACCAAGTATGTATGTGAATAACCAAAGTAATTCTAAGCAAAAAGAACAAAACTGGAGCCATCACTTATCTGAATTCAAATTATACTACATGGCTGTAATAACCAAAGCAGCATGGCACTGGTGTAAAAATGTACATAAAAACCAATGGGACAGAGTAAATGACCCAGAAATAAAGCCATGTATTTACAACCAATTTATCTGTGACAAAGTTGACAAAAATCTAAACTGGGAAAACGACAGCCTATTCAATAAATGGTGCTGGGAAAACTGGATTGTCATATGCAGAAGAATGAAACTAGATCTCTATCTCTCACTATATGCAAAAACTAATGCAAGATGAATTAAAGATTCAAATGTAAGACCTCAAACTATAAAATCCTAGAAGAAAACCTTGAAAAAATGTTTCTGGACTTTGGCCAAGGCAAAAAAAAAAATCCTGTTTAACCCTTCAAAAGGAAATGAAACATAAACAAAAATTCACAAATGGGATGTAGTTAAAATAAAAAGCTTCTGAACAGTGAAAGAAATAATCAACAGAGTAAAGACAACCTACAGAATGGGAAAAATATCCACAAACAATGCATCTGACAAAAAAACCAATATGTAGAATCTACAAGGAACTCAATAAGAAAAAAACAAATAACCTCATCAAAAAGTGGGTAAAGTACATGAACAAACATTTTTCAAAAGAAGACAAAAGCAGCCAAAAAACATATGAAAAGAATGCTCAACACCATGAATTATCATAGAAATGCAAAATAAAACCACAGTGAGATACTATCTTATACCAATCATAATTACTATTATTAAAATGTCTAAAAATAATATGTTGGTGAGGATGTGGAAAAAAGGGAACACATATACACTGTTGGTGGCAATGTAAATTAGTACAACCTCTATGAAAAACTGTGTAAAGATATCTCAGGAACTAAACATAAAACTACTATTTAATCCAGTAATCCTGCTACTCTTTGTCTACCCAAAGGAAAAGAAATTATTATATAAAAAATACACCTGCACTCATATGTTTATCAGAACACTATTCACATTAGCAAAGTCATGGAATCAACCTAAGTGTTCATCAACAGATGACTGAATAAAAAATGTGATACACACACACACACACACACACACACCATGGAAAACTACTCCACCATAAAAAAAGAAATAAATCAATACTTTTGCAGCAACATGGATGGAACTAGAGGCTATTCTAACTGAAACGACTCAGGAATGGAAAGTCAAAAGCCACATGTTCTCACTTATAAGTGGAAGCTAAATAACTGCTACCCATGGACATACATAGTAGAATAATAGGCATTAGAAACTACAATAGGTGAAAATGTGGAAAGGGGTGTAGAACAAAATATTACATATTGGGTACAATGTACACTATTCAAGTGATCGATACACTAAAAGTCCAGACTTTGCCATTATGTAATATATCCATGGTACACAACTGCACGTGAACCCATATATTTTTAAGAAAAGAAATAACTATATCTCACAATATAGTGTGTTATAGCAGTGTCTAATACTATAATTTGTATAGCTTAAATGCATGTTTAAAAAACTTAAAATGGAGATAACTTGAAGAAAATGGTGGATAGGAGACAGTACTAATGTGCAGTTCCCACTTGGATGGACAGACAGTGTGTGGAGGCTCACTATGTGAACTTTTGCTCCAAGAACCACCACAAGAACATACCAGAAAAAAAAAAAAAGAATTCACAGACCTTTGAAAGAAGTAGCCTGCTGCTGCAAACTCCACAAGAAAGCTGAAAATCTGTGATTCCCAGAGTGTGAATGGAAGTTCAATCATGATTTGGTTCTCTGCTTATCTATTGTTGATGTAAAGGAATGATTGTGATTTTTGCACATTGGTTTTGTATCCTGAGACTTTGCTGAAATTGCTTATCAGCTTAAGGAGTTTTTGGGCTGAGATGATGGTGTTTTCTAAATACAAAATCATGTCATCTGTAAAAAGAAACAATTTGACTTCCTCTCTTCCTATTTGAATACGCTTTACTTCTTTCTCTTGCCTGATTGCCCTGGCCAGAATTTCCAATACTATGTTGAATAGGAGTGGTGAGAGAGGGCATCCTTGTCTTGTGCCTGTTTTCAAAGGGAATGCTTCCAGCTTTTGCCCATTCAGTATGATATTAGCTACGGGTTTGTCATAAATAGCTCTTATTATTTTGAGATGTGGTCCATCAATTCCTAGTTTATTGAGAGCTTTTAACATGAAGGGATGTTAAATTATATCAAAGGCCTTTTCTGCATCTATTGTGATAACCAAGTGGTTTTTGTCTTTGGTGCTGTTTATGTGATGGATTACATTTATTGATTTGCATATGTTGAACCAGTCTTGCATCCCAGGGATGTAGCCAACTTGATCGTGGTGGATAAGTTTTTTGATGTGCTGCTGGATTTTGTTTGCCAGTATTTTGTTGAAGATTTTCCCATCAATGTTCATCAGAGATATTGCCCTGAAGTTTTCTTTTATGGTTGTGCCTTTGCCCAGTTTGGGTATCAAGATGATGCTGGCTTCATAAAATGAGTTAGGGAGGATTCCCTCCTTCTCAATTGTTTGGAATAGTTTCAGAAGGAATTGTACCAGCTGCTCTTTGTACTTCTGGTAGAATTCAGCAGTGAATCTGTCTGGTCCTGGGCTTTTATTTTATTTTCTGGTTGATAGGCTACTAATTGCTGCCTCAACTTCGGAACTTGTTATTTGTCTATTCAGGGATTCAAATTCTTCCTCCTTTAGTCTTGGGAGGCTGTATGTGTCCAGGAATCTATCCATTTCTTCTAGATTTTCTAGGTTATTTATGTAGAGGTGTTTATAGTATTCTCTGATGGTAGTTTGTATTTCTGTGGAGTCCGTGGTCATATCTCCTTTATCATTTTTAATTGTGCCTACTTGATTCTTTTTTCTTTTCTTCTTTATTACTCTAGCTAGTTGTCTATTTTGTTATTTTTTTCAAAAAAAAAAAACAGCTCCTGGATTCATTGATTTTTTAGAGGATTTTTCGTGTCTCCATCTCCTTCTATTCTGCTCTGATCTTAGTTATTTCTTGTCTTCTGCTAGCTTTTGGATTAGTTTGCTCTTGCCTCTCTAGCTCTTTTAATTGTTATGTTAGGGGGTCAATTTGAGATCTTTCTAGTTTTCTGATGTGGGCATTTGGTGCTATAAATTTCTGTCTTAACACTACTTTGGCTGTGTCCCAGAGATTTTGGTATGTTGTCTCTTTGTTCTCATTGGTTTCAAAGAACTTATTTATTTCTGCCTTAATTTCATTATTTAGCCAAGAGTCATTCAGGAGCAGCTGTTCAATGTCCATGTAATTGTGTGGTTTTGAGTGAGTTTCTTAGTCCTGAGTTCTAATTTAATTTCACTGTGGTCTGAGAGACTGTTATGATTTCAGTCCTTTTTCATTTGTGAGGAGTGTTTTACTTTCAATTATGTGGTCAATTTTAGATTAAGTGCCATATGGCACTGAGAAGAATGTATACTCTGTTGATTTGGGGTGGAGAGTTCTGTAGATGTCTCTTAGGTCCACTTGAACCAGAGCTAAGTTCAAGTCCTGAATATCCTTGTTAATTTTCTGTCTCATTGATCTAATAATGACAGTGGGGTGTTAAAGTCTCCCACTATTATTGTACGAGAGTCTAAGTCTCTTTGTAGGTCTCTAAGAATTTGTTTTATGAATCTGGGTGCTACTGTATTGGGTAGATATATATGTAGAATATTAAGCTTTTTTATGAATTATTCCCTTTACCATTATGTAATGCCCTTGTCTTTTTTGATATTCATTAAAGTCTGTTTTTTCAGAGACTAGGAGCTTGGTAAATTTCTTCCATCCCTTTACTTTTAGCCTATGTGTGTCTTTGCACATGAGATGGGTCTCCTGAATATAGGACACTGAAGGGTCTTAACTTTTTATCCAATTGCTAGTCTGTCTTATTCAAATGGGGCATTTAGCCCATTTACATTTAAGGTTGTATTGCTATGTGTAAATTTGATCCTGTCATCATGATGCTATCTGGTTATTTTGTACACTAGTTGATGCAGTTTCTTCATAGCTTCACTGGTCTTTATCTTTTATTGTGTTTTTGTGTGGCTGGTACCAGTTTTTCCTTTCCATATTTAGTGCTTCTTTCAGGAGCTCCTGTAAGGCAGGCCTGGTGGTGACAAAATCCCTCAGCATTTGCTTGTCTGGAAAGGATTTTATTCCTCCTTGGCTTATGAAACTTAGTTTGGTTGAATATGAAATTCTGGTTTGAAAATTATTTTCTTTAAGAATGTTAAATATTGGCCCCCAGTCTCTTCTGTCTTGTAGGGTTTCTGCTGAGAGATCCACTGTTAGTCTGATGGGTTTCCCTTTGAGGGTGACCTGGCCTTTTTCTCTGGCTGTCCTTAATATTTTTTCCTTCATTTCAACCTTGGAGAATCTGATGATTATGTGCCTTAGGGTTAATCTTTTAGTAGAGTATTATAGTGGTGTTCTCTGTATTTCCTGAATTTGCATGTTGGCTTGTCTTGCTAGGTGGAGGAAGTTCTCCTGGATAATATACTGAAGTGTGTTTTCCATCTTGTTTCCATTCTCCCTATCTCCTTCAGGTACACCAATCAATTGGAGGTTCAGTCTTTTTACTAAGTCCCTTGTTTCTTGGAGGCTTTGTTCATTCCTTTTCATCCTTTTTTCTAATCTTGCCTGCATGCCTGATTTCAGCAGGGTGGTCTTCAAACTGTGATATCCTTTCTTCTGCTTCGTCGATTTGGCTATTAATATATGTGTATGCTTCATGAAGTTCTTGTGCTGTGTTTTTCAGCTCCATCAAGTCATTTATGTTCTTCTCTAAACTGGTTATTCTAGTTAGCAGCTCTAATCTTTTATCAAAGTTCTTAGCTTCTTTGCATTGGGTTAGAACATGCTCCTTTAGCTCAGCATAGTTTTTTATTACCCATCTTCTGAAGCCCACTTCTGTCAATTTGTCCACCTAATCCCATGTCCAGTTTTGTGCCTTTGCTGGAGAGGCATTGCAATCATTTGGAGGAGAAGAGGCACTCTGGCCTTTTGGGTTTTCAGCATTTTTTTCATTGATTCTTTCTCATCTTTGTGAGTTTGTCTAATTTCTATCTTTGAGGCTGCTGACCCTTGGATGGGGTTTTTGTGGGAACTTTTTCATCATTTTTGAGGCTGTTGTTGTTGCTTTCCATTTGTTTGCTTTTCTTTCAATGGTTAGATCTCTCTTCTGTAGGGGTGCTGCACTTTGCTGGGGGTTCACTTCAGGTCCTATTCATCTGGTTCACTCCCATGCCTACAGACATCACTCAGGGAAGCTGTAGAACAGCAAAGGTGGTTGCCTGCTCCTTCTTCTGGGATCTGAAAACTCAAGGGTCACCAACCTGATTCCAGTAGGATTGCTCCTTTATCAGGTGTCTCACAACCCTTGTTGGAGGGTCTCACCCAGTGGCTTGCATGGGGAACAGGACCCATTTAATGAATTTTTCCCTTGTTGGAGGGGGTGTGCTTTGCTGGGGGGAAACCCACTCATCTGGGCTGCCCAGATTCCTCAGAACTACCAGGATGGAAGG
The DNA here is from genome assembly GCF_028885655.2 of Pongo abelii. Taxonomy (NCBI): domain Eukaryota; kingdom Metazoa; phylum Chordata; class Mammalia; order Primates; family Hominidae; genus Pongo; species Pongo abelii. The sequence continues at coordinate 86,830,174 of NC_071990.2, read as the reverse complement.
CTAAGTTTGCTGGTCCACAGAGACTCTGACCAACCCTCACCCAGGGGCTTAGGCCCAGGGAAATCCAGATTCTGACCCTGAGCCTCTGGCTGAAGTTGAAGTTCTGCCTCCCTTGGCTGGGGGTTGGGAGCTCTCATGCCCTGTGTGGCCCTCAGGTGGGCCAACACACCACACTGCTCTTCCTTCCTTCCCATGGATTATGCCAGCCACCTAACTAGTTCTGATGAAAGAACCTGGATACCTTGGTTGCCTGTGAAGTATTCACATGCTAATTATGGTTCTTTTTGATGGGAGCCTCCAATTGCCACTGTTTCTAGTCGGCCATCTTGGCCATGCCCCCCAAAGATAAGGCTTTCAAATGAACCCAATTCAACTAAGAAAAAGAAAAGATAAATAAAGGCCTACAAGAAGTTTGAGATATATTAAATAATGAAACTTAAGAATATTTGGTGTTCCCAGGGAAGATGAGAAATCTAAATATTTGGAAAACTTATTTGAGAGAATAATCAAGTAAAACTTCTCTGATTTTGCTACAGATCTAGATATCCAAATAGAGAAGGCTTAAAGAATACCTGGGAATTCATTTCAAAAAGATCATCACCTAGACACCTAGTCATCAGGTTATCTAAAGTCAAGATGAAGGAAAGAATCTTAAGAGCTGTGAGGAAAAAACATCAGGTAACCTACATAAAAAAAAAAAACCTATCAGATTAACAGCAGATTTCTCAGCAGAAACCCTACAAGCTAGAAGGGAGTGCAGTTCTATATTTAGCCTTCTTAAACAATTATCAGCCAAGAATCTCGTATCCCATGAAACTGAGCTTTATAGATGAAGAAAAGATATAGTCTTTTTCAGACAAACAAATCCTGAGATTATTTACTACCACCAAGCTGGCACTATAAGAACTGCTAAAAGGAGTTCTAAATCTTAAAACAAAACCTTGAAGTCCAATAAAATAGAACCTCCAAAAAGCATAAATCCCACAGGGGTTATAAAATAGTAACACAATGAAAAAAAAGAAAGGTATTCAGGCAACAACTAGCATGTTGAACAGAATAGTACCTCACATCTCAATATTAATATTTAATGTAAATGGCCTAAATGCACCACTTAAAAGGTACAGAATGGAAGAATGAATAAAAATTCACCAACCAAGTATCTGCTGTTTTTAAGAAACTCACCTAACACATAAGGACTCACATAAGCTTAAAATAAAGGGGTGAAAAAAGATATTTCATATAAATAGACACCAAAATTGAGCCAGAGTAGCTATTCTTGTCTCAGACAAAACAGACTTTAAAGTAACAGCAGTTAAAAAAAAAAACAAAGTACAACATTATATAATTACAAAAGGCCTTGTCCAACAGGAAAATATCACAAACCTAAATATATATGCACCTAACACTGGAGATCCCAAATTTATAAAGAAATTACTGTTAGACCTAAGAAATGAGATAGAGGGCAACACAATAATAGTGAGAGACTTCAATACTCCACTGACAGGACTAGAGAGGTTTTCAGGACAGAAACTTAACAAAGAAACAATGGACTTAAACTATACCAGAGAACAAATGGACTTAACAGATATTTACAGAACATTCTACCCAACAACTGCAGAATATGCATTCTATCCATCAGCACAGGGAACATTCTCCAAGACAGATCATATGACAGGCCACAAAACAAGTCTCAACAAATTTAAGAAAATCAAAATATATCAAGTACTCTGTCAGACTAGAGTGGAATAAAATTGGAAATCAACTCCAAAAGGGAACCCTTAAAACCATTCAAATACATTAAAAATTAAATGACCTGCTCCTGAATAATCATTGGGTCAAAAATGAAATCAAAATTTCCTTGAACTGAATAATAATAGTGAGACAGCCTATCAAAACCTCTGGGATATGTCAAAAGCAGTGCTAAAAGGAAAGTTTATAGCATTAAATGATTAGATCAAAAAGTCTAAAAAAGCACTAATAAACAATCTAATGTCACACCTCAAGGAACTAGAGAAACAAGAACAAACCACCCCCAAACCCAGCAGAAGAAAAGAAGTAATAAAGATCAGAGCAGAACTAAATGAAATCAAAACAAAAAAAAAACACAAAAGATAAATGAAACAAAAATCTAGTTATTTGAAAAGATAAACAAAATTGATAGACCATTAGCAAGATGATCCAATAAAATAAGATAGAAGATTCAGATAAGATCAATTAGAAATGAAATGGGAGATATTACAACCAATACCACAGAAATACAAAAGATCCTTCAAGGCTACTATGAAAACCTGTATGCACACAAATTAGAAAACCTAGAAAATATGGACAAATTCCTGAAAATATACAACCCTCCCATATTAAACAGGAAGAAATAGGATCTCTGAATAGACCAATAAATAGCAGGAAGATTAAAATGGTAATAAAAGAATTTCCAACAAAAAAAGTCCAAGACCAGATGAATTCACAGCTGAATTCTATCAAGCATTCAAAGAAGTGGTACTAATCGAAAGAGAGGGAATTCTCCCTAAATCATTCTGTGAAGCCAGTATTATTCTTATACCAAAACCAGGAAAGGGCATAACAACAACAATAACAACAACAAAAACCTGCAGACCAATATCTTTGATAAACATAGATGCAAAAATTCTCAACAAAATGCTAGGTAACTGAATCCAGTAGCATATCAAAACAATAATCCACCATGATCAAGTGGGTTTTATACCAAGAATGCAGGGATGGTTTAACATATGCAAGTCAACAAATATGATACATCACATAAGCAGAATTAAAAACTAAGAGAAATGCAAATCAAAACCACAATGAGATACCATCTCACACCAGTTAGAATGGCAATCATTAAAAAGTCAGGAAACAACAGGTGCTGGAGAGGATGTGGAGAAATAGGAACACTTTTACACTGTTGGTGGGACTACAAACTAGTTCAACCATTGCGGAAGTCAGTGAGTCAATTCCTCAGGGATCTAGAAGTAGAAATGCCATTTGACTCAGCCATTCCATTACTGGGTATATACCCAAAGGATTATAAATCATGCTGCTATGAAGACACATGCACACATATGTTTATTGTGGCACTATTCACAATACAAAGACTTGGAACCAACCCAAATGTCCAACAATGATAGATTGGATTAAGAAAATGTAGCACATATACACCATGGAATACTTTGCAGCCATAAAAAAGGATTAGTTCATGTCCTTTGTAGGACATGGATGAAGCTGGAAACCATCATTCTCAGCAAACTATCACAAGGACAAAAAAACAAACACTGCATGTTCTCACTCATAGGTGGGAATTGAACAATGAGAACACGTGGACACAGGAAGGGAAACATCACACACAGGGGCCTGTTGTGGGGTGGGGGGAGGGGGGAGGGATAGCATTAGGAGATATACCTAATGTTAAATGATGAGTTAATGGGTGCAGCACACCAACATGGCACATGTATACATATGTAACAAACCTGCACATTGTGCACACGAACCCTAAAACTTAAAGTATAATAAAAAAAACTAAAATTACATGATCATTTCAATAGACACAGGAAAAACATTTGACAAAATCCAGTATCCCTTTATGATTAAAACCCTCAGCAAAATCAGCATAGAAGAAACGTACTTAAGGTTATAAAAGCCCTCTATGACAAACCCACAACCAATATTATACTGAATGGGGAAAAGTTGAAGGCATTCCCCCTGAGAACTGGAAGAAGGCAAGGATTTCCACTTTCACTACTTCTATTCAACATAGTATTGGAAGTCCTAGCCAGAGCAATCAGACAAGAGAAAGAAATGAAGGGCATTTAAATTGGTAAAGAGGAAGTCAAACTGTCACTGTTTGCTAATGATATGATTGTATACCTAAAAAACACTAAAGACTCATCCAAAAAGCTCTTAGATCTGATAAATAAATTCAGTAAAGTTTCAGGATAAAAAATTAAGTTACACAAATCAGTAGCACTGCTATACACCAACAGCAACCAAGCTGAGAATCAAATCAAGAACTCCACTCATTTTCCAACAGCTGCAAAGATAAAAGAAAATACTTAGAATATAACTAACCAAAGAGGTAAAATATCTGTTCAAGGAAAACTACAAAACACTGCTGAAAGAACTTATAAATGACACAAATGGAAACACATCCTATGCTCGTGGATGGGTAGAGTCACTATTGTAAAAATGACCATGCTACTAAAAGAAATCTATAAATTAAATGCAATTCCCATCAAAATACCACCAAAATTCTTCACAGAACTAGAAGAAACAATCCTCAAATATTTATGGAATCAAAAAAGAGCCTGCGTATCCAAAGCAAGAGTGAATACAAACAATAAATTGGAGGCATCGCATTAAATGACTTCAAACTATACAATGAGGTTATAGTTACCAAAACAACATGGTACTGGTATAAAAACAGGCACATAGACCAAGAGAATAGAATAGAAGGGAAGAGAAGAGAAGAGAAGAGAAGAGAAGAGAAGAGAAGAGAAGAGAAGAGAAGAGAAGAGAAGACAAGAGAAGAGAAGAGAAGAGAAGAGAAGAGAAGAGAAGAGCAGAGCACAGCAGAGAAGAGAAGAGAAGAGAAGAGAAGAGAAGAGAAGAGAAGAGAAGAGAAGGGAAGAGAAGAGTAAAGTAAGGCCAAATACAGCCAACTGATTTTCAACAAAGCAAACAAAAACACAAAGTCGGGAAAGGAGAAACTCTTCAACAAATGGTGCTGGGATAATTGGCAAGCTACATGTAAGAGAATAAAACTGAATCCTCATCTCTTTTATCTTATACAAAAATCAACTAAAGATGGATCGAAGACTTAAATCCAGGACCAGAAACAACAAAAATTCTAGAAAACAACATTGGAAAAGCTCTTCTAGACACTGGCTTACGCAAAGAGTTCATGACTAAGGACCTAAAAGCAAATGCAACAAAAGCAAAGATAAGTAAATACAACTTAATTAAACTAAAAAGCTTATTCACGGCAACAGAAGTTATCAGCAGAGTTAACAGACAACCCACAGAGGGGGAGAAAATATTCACAAACTATGCTTCCCACAAAGCATTAATATCCAGAATCTAGAATGAACTAAAAAAAATTACCAAGAAAAAATAATAATAATAATCCCATCAAAACGTGGGCTAAGGACATCAATAGACAATTCTCAAAAAATATATACATACAAGTGACCAACAGACATATGAAAAATGATTAATATCACTAATTATCAAGGAAATGCAAATCAAAACCACAATGCAATGCAATACCACCTTACTCCTGCAAGAATGGCCACAATCAACAAATCAAAATTAAAAGATGTTGGCATGGATGTGGTAAAAAGAAATGGAACTGTCTATTTGATCTAGCAATTCCACTCTGGTAACTACCCAGAGGAAAAAAAGTAGTTATATGAAAAGGACACTTGCACACACATGTTTATAGCAGCACAATTTGCAATTGCAAAAATGTGGAACCAGCCTAAATGTCCATCAACCAATGAGTGAATAGATAAAATGTAATATATATATAAATATAATATGTATACCAATTATATATATTATATATATATAAATAAATATATACATACCATGAAATGCTACTGAGCCATAAAAAGGAACAAAATAATGGCAATTGAAGCAACCTGGATGGAGCTGAAGATCATTACTCTGAGTAACTCAAGAATAAAAAACCAAACATCACATGTTCTCACTTAAAAGTGAGAGACAAGTAAGCTACGAGGATGCAAAGGCATAAGAATGATATAATGGACCCTGGGGACTCCAGAAGTTTGGTGGGGGGTGAGGGATAAATGACTAAAAATTGGGTGCAGTGTACACCACTTGGTGATGGGTGTGCCAAAATATCAGAAATCACCATTAAAGAACTTATCCATATAACCATACACAACCTGTTGCCCCAAAACTATTGAAATAATTTTTTAAAAATAACATTTAAAAAAAACACCTCTATGCAAATAGACTAGAAAATCTAGAAGAAATGGATAAATTCCTCAACACATACACCCTCCCAAGACTAAACCAAGAAGTTGAATCTCTGAATAGACCAATAACAGGAGCTGAAATTGTGGCAATAATCAATAGCTTACCAACCAAAAAAAGTCCAGGACCAGATGGGTTCACAGCCGAATTCTACCAGAGGTACAAGGAGGAGCTGGTACCATTCCTTCTGAAACTATTCCAATCAATAGAAAAAGAGGGAATCCTCCCTAACTCATTTTATGAGGCCAGCATCATCCTGATACCAAAGCCTGGCAGATACACAACAAAAAAAGAGAATTTTAGACCAATATCCTTGATGAACATTGATGCAAAAATCCTCAATAAAATACTGGCAAACAGAATCCAGCAACATATCAAAAAGCTTATCCACCATGATCAAGTGGGCTTCATCCCTGGGATGCAAGGCTGGTTCAATATACACAAATCAATAAATGTAATCCAGCATATAAACAGAACCAAAGACAAAAACCACATGATTATCTCAATAGATGCAGAAAAGGCCTTTGACAAAATTCAACAACCCTTCATGCTAAAAACTCTCAATAAATTAGGAATTGATGGGACATATCTCAAAATAATAAGAGCTATTAATGACAAACCCACAGCCAATATCATACTGAATGGGCAAAAACTGGAAGCATTCCCTTTGAAAACTGGCACAAGACAGGGATGCCCTCTCTCGCCACTTCTATTCAACATAGTGTTGGAAGTTCTGGCCAGGGCAATTAGGCAGGAGAAGGAAATCAAGAGTATTCAATTAGGAAAAGAGGAAGTCAAATTGTCCCTGTTTGCAGATGACATGATAGTATATCTAGAAAACCCCATTGTCTCAGCCCAAAATCTCCTTAAGCTGATAAGCAACTTCAGCAAAGTCTCAGGATACAAAATCAATGTGCAAAAATCACAAGCATTCTTATACATCAATAACAGACAGAGAGCCAAATCATGAGTGAACTCCCATTCACAATTGCTTCAAAGAGAATAAAATGCCTAGGAATCCAACTTACAAGGGATGTGAAAGACCTCTTCAAGGAGAACTACAAACCACTGCTCAAGGAAATAAAAGAGGATACAAACAAATGGAAGAACATTCCATGCTCATGGGTAGGAAGAATCAATATCATGAAAATGGCCATCCTTCCCAAGGTAATTTACAGATTCAATGCCATCCCCATCAAGCTACCAATGACTTTCTTCACAGAATTGGAAAAAACTACTTTAAAGTTCATATGGAACCAAAAAAGAGCCCGCATCGCCAAGTCAATCCTAAGCCAAAAGAACAAAGCTGGAGGCATCACGCTACCTGACTTCAAACTATACTACAAGGCTACAGTAACCAAAACAGCATGGTACTGGTACAAAAACAGAGATATAGATCAATGGAACAGAACAGAGCCATCAGAAATAATGCCACATATCTACAACCATCTGATCTTTGACAAACCTGAGAAAAACAAGCAATGGGGAAAGGATTCCCTATTTAATAAATGGTGCTGGGAAAACTGGCTAGCCGTATGTAGAAAGCTGAAACTGGATCCCTTCCTTACACCTTATACAAAAATCAATTCAAGATGGATTAAAGACTTAAATGTTAGACCTAAAACCATAAAAACCCTAGAAGAAAACCTAGGCAATACCATTCAGGACATAGGCATGGGCAAGGACTTCATGTCTAAAACACCAAAAGCAATGGCAACAAAAGCCAAAATTGACAAATGGGATCTAATTAAACTAAAGAGCTTCTGCACAGCAAAGGAAACTACCATCAGAGTGAACAGGCAACCTACAAAATGGGAGAAAATTTTCGCAACCTACTCATCTGACAAAGGGCTAATATCCAGAATCTACAATGAACTCCAACAAATTTACAAGAAAAAAACAAACAACCCCATCAAAAAGTGGGCGAAGGACATGAACATACACTTCTCAAAAGAAGACATTTATGCAGCCAAAAAACACATGAGAAAATGCTCACCATCACTGGCCATCAGAGAAATGCAAATCAAAACCACAATGAGATACCATCTCACACCAGTTAGAATGGCAATCATTAAAAAGTCAGGAAACAACAGGTGCTGGAGAGGATGTGGAGAAATAGGAACACTTTTACACTGTTGGTGGGACTGTAAACTAGTTCAACCCTTGTGGAAGTCAGTGTGGCGATTCCTCAGGGATCTAGAACTAGAAATTCCATTCGACCCAGCCATCCCATTACTGGGTGTATACCCAAAGGACTATAAATCATGCTGCTATAAAGACACATGCACACGTATGTTTATTGCAGCATTATTCACAATAGCAAAGACTTGGAACCAACCCAAATGTCCAACAATGATAGACTGGATTAAGAAAATGTGGCACATATACACCATGGAATACTATGCAGCCATAAAAAATGATGAGTTCATGTCCTTTGTAGGGACATGGATGAAATTGGAAATCATCATTCTCAGTAAACTATCGCAAGAACAAAAAACCAAACACCGCATATTCTCACTCATAGGTGGGAATTGAACAATGAGAACACATGGACACAGGAAGGGGAACATCACACTTCGGGGACTGTTGTGGGTTGGGGGGAGGGGGGAGGGATAGCATTGGGAGATATACCTAATGCTAGATGAGTTGGTGGGTGCAGCGCACCAGCATGGCACATGTATACATATGTAACTTACCTGCACATTGGGCACACGTACCATAAAACCTAAAGTATAATAATAATAATAATAATAATAAAAGAAAAAAATAAAAATAAAAATAAAAAAATAAAAAAAAATGCCATCAACTCAAAAAAATTACAGTATAATTATGTGTTCTGTAATGGTATACATAAAACAAAAGCAATTAGCCAACAGTTGAAAGTAGTTGCCTCTTGAAGAACTTTGGGTAAAGTGTTTAGAGGTCTTCTGTTTTTCCTAAGTGCAGTAGAAATACCCAACTCTTTAAAAAATAAACACGTATAATCTTGATTAAAATGAAAGCTGAATTCTTAAGAGGAAAATTTATTCTATATATAAAGAGAATATCTGAATAATCAAAGAAGTATAAAACTGGAATTCAATGGCAAAATAAAAAATAGTAGTGATTCTTTCAGTCACCGAAAAATTGGAGAGAAGAAAAGGCTTTTTAAATTTAGGGATTAGGTTAAATTATTTTTATTTGTATGTTTTTCATAGACAGGGTCTCGCTCCATCACCCAGTGGTGTAATCACAGTTCACTGCAGATTCAAACTCTTGGGCTCAAGTGAACTTTCTGCCTCAGAGTCCTGAGTAGCTACTACTACAGGTGCACACCACTACACCCAACTATTTTTTTCTTTGTAGAAATGGGATCTTAGTATATTTCCCAAGCTTGTCTCAAACTCCTGGCCTCAAGTAATCCTTTCACACTGGCTGTTAGGCACAGGGATTATAGTCATGAGCCACTGTGCCTGGCCTTAAATTGGCTGCCACCTTGCTGTTGGCACACATGTACACAGGACCCACCACTGCCCTATCATTAGTGTGCACAGAAATCAGAAACCCCTGCCACCCTGCAAAAGTGCTTTTGTCAGCACCCTCCAACAGAGCGTTGTTGCCAGTGGACTTGCAACATCTTGGTCCCTGCAGCACAGCAAGTGTATAACCTTCAGGGGCCACAAAAATAGCTATGGGCTTTGTCCCAGTCCTCTAGGGTTAGATCATGAGCCCAAGAGTGCTTAGCTGAGCCTTGGATCCCTAAAATTATCCAGAAATGAAGCCAGTTGACTACAGACGACTTATACCACACTCAAATCCTCAAGGGCACCAAAGAACATAAAAGCAAAAAGCCCCATCTAAAGGACAGCAACTTCAAGATTAAAGGAACAGCAACACACACAAATAGAAAAAGAACCAGTGCAAGAATTCTGGCAACTTTAAAAGCCAGAGAGTCTTCTTATTTCCACTAGCTCCCAAGCAATGATTTTTAACCAAGCTGAAATGGCTAAAATGACAGACACAGAATTTAGAATCTGGATGACAATGAAGATCATTGAGATTCAGGAGAAATTTAAAACCCAATCCAAGCAATCTAATGAATCCAATAAAATGATACAAGAGCTGAAAGATAAAGACATTTTAAGACAGAACCAGACTGATCTTCTGGAGCTGAAAAAAATCACTACAAGAACTTTATAATACAATCAGAAATATTGACAGCAGAATAGACCAAACTGAGGAAAGAATCTCAGAGCTTAAAGACCACTTTTTTGAATCAATGCATGCAGAAAAAAAATAAAGTAAAAAGAATGTTTTAAATAAATAAAACCTCTAAGAAATACGGAATTATGTAAAGAGATCAAGCCTATGACATATAGGCATTCCAGAAAGAGAGGAAGAGAGATCAGTGACTTGGAAAACATATTTGAGGATATTGTTTACAAAAATTTTCCAACCTTGCTAGAGAGGTTGACATGGAAATTTCACACATAATGACACCCATAGACACAAAGAAAGGGATGGAGAAAGATCCATCAAGCACACAGAAAACAAAAAAAGAGCCGGGGGTACTATTCTGACTTTAGAGAAAAAAAACTACACTTTAAACCAACAACAATCAAAAAGGACAAAGAAAGCATTACACAATAATAAAGGGTTCAATTCAACAAGAGAGTTTATCCTAAATATATATGTACCCAACACTGGAGCACACAGATTCATAAAACAAGTTCTCAGGGACCTATAAAGAGACCTAGATAACTACACAATAATGGTGAGAGACTTCAATGCCTCACTAGCAGGGTCAGACAGATCATCAAGACAGAAAACTAACAAATACATTTGAAACCTAGACCTGATACTTCACCAAATGGACACAACAGACATCTGCAGAACACTTCACAAACAACAACAGAATATACATTCTTCTCACCTGCACATGGCACATACTCTAAGATTGATCACATGTTTGGCTGTAAAGGAATTCTCAACAAACTTTAAAAACCGGAATCATATCAACCATACTCTTGGACCACAGTGGAAAAAACAGAAAAGAAATTAATACCAAGTAATATCTTAAACAATACAAATACATGGAAATCAAATAATCCGCTCCTGAATGACTTTAGATAAGAATGAAATTAAGGAAGAAATCAAGAAATTTCTTGAAATTAATGAAAACAAAGATACAATACACCAAAATCTCTGAGAAACAGCTAAAACAGTATTAAGAGGAAAGTTTATAATACTAAATCTCTACATCAAAAATTAGAAAGTTGGCAGGATGTGGGTTTTAAGAAAAAAAAAGAAGGCCGGGCATACTAGTTCATGCCTGTAATACCAGCACTTTGGGAGGCCGAGGCAGGCGGATCACGAGGTCAGGAGACCGAGACCACGGTGAAACCCCATTTCTACTAAAAATACAAAAAATTAGCTGGGCACGGTGGCGGGCGCCTGTAGTCCCAGCTACTCAGGAGGCCTAGGCAGGAGAATGGCGTGAACCCAGGAGGCAGAGCTTGCAGTGAGACGAGATCGCGCCACTGCACTCCAGCCTGGGTGACAGAGTGAGACTTTGTCTCAAAAAAAAAAAAAAAGAAAAGAAAAGAAAGAGAATCTCAAGTTAAAAACCTAACATCATGCCCAGAAGAACTAGAAAAACAAAAGGAAACAAATTGCAGAGCTAACAGAAAAAAAGAAATAACAAAATCAAGTTGAAATGAGTGAAATTGAGACACAAAAATCTTTACAAAAGATAAACTAACCAAAAGTTGATTGTTTGAAAGAACAAATAGGATTGATAGACTGCTAGCTAGACTAATAAAGAAAAAATAAAAAAAGATTTGAATAAAAATAATTTAAAATGACAAAGGAGACATTACCACTGGTCCCACGGAGCTACAAAAATCCTTCAAAGACTATTATAAACACCTCTATGCACACAAACTAGAAAACCTAGATGAAATTGATAAATTTCTAGAATCAGACAACTTCCCAGGACTGGAATAGGAAGAAAATGAATACTTGAACAGACCAATAATGAGTTCCAAAATTGAATCAGTAATAAAAAGTCTACCAACCAGAAAAAACCTTGGACCACAAAGATTCACAGCTAAATTCTGCCACATATGCTAGGAAGAGTTGGTTCCAATCTTACTGAAACTATTCCAAAGAATTAAGGAGAAAGGACTCCTCCCTAACTCATTCTATGAGGCAGGATCATTCTGATACAAAACCTGGTAGAGATACAGAAAAGGAAAACTTCACACCAACATCACTGATGAACTTAGATACACAAATCTTGAACAGAATACTATCAAATCAAATCCAGCAGCAAATAAAAAAGCTAATCCAATATGATCAAGTAGGATGTACGCCGATGATGCAAGGTTGGTTCCATATACACAAATCAATAAATGTGACTCTACATATGATAGCTTTAGCAAAGTTTCAGTATACAAAATACATGTACAAAAATCAGTGGCATTTATATACAACAAGATGTCCAAGCTAAGAGCTAAATCAATAGCACTATCCTATTCACAATAGTCACAAAAGGAATAAAATATCTAGAATACAATTAACCAGGAATCACATAAGCAGAAATAAACCCAAAAAGCATATGATCATCTCAATAAATGCAGAAAAGCCTTTTGATAAAATTCAACATCTCTTCATGCTAAAAACCTTCAACAAACTAGGCATTGAAGGTACATAATTTAAAAAGAGCCTCCTATGACAAACCCGCAGGCAACATCATACTGAATGTGCAAAATCTGGAAGTAACAAAAAAAGCATGGTGCTTATACAAAAACAGACTCATAGACCAATGGGACAGGTTAGAGAACCCAAAAATAAAGCAACACACCTACAACCATCTGATCTTTGACAATATCAACAATAACAAGCAATGGGAAAGAAATTCCTATTCAGTAAATGGTGCTGGGATAACTAGCTAGCCATATGCAGAAGACTAAAACTGGACCACTTCCTTTCACCATATATAAAAATCAACTCAAGACAGATTAAAGAGTTAAACATGAAACCTAAAACTATAAAACCCCTAGAAGAAAACCTAGGAAATACCATTCTGGACATAAGCCTTGCCAAATATTTCATGACAAAGACTCCAAAAGCAATTGTGACAAAAACAAAAATTAACAAGTAAGACCTGATTAAAGAGCTTCTGCACAGCAAAATAAACTATGAGTAGAGAAAACAGACGATCTAAAGAATGGGAGAAAATGCACAAACTATGCATCTGACAAAGGTCTAATATTAAGACTCTACAAGAAACTTATATCAACAAACAAAAAACAACCTATCTACTGTGGATGGTGAGAAAGAAAGATGTTTTTGAAAAATGTTAAATATGTAAAGACCACAAACAGACACTTCTCAAAAGAAGACATACCAGCAGCCAACGATCATATGGGAAAATAATCAACATCACTGATCATTAAAGAAATGCAAATCAAAATCACAATGAGATACCATGTCACACCAGTCAGAATGGTTATTATTAAAAAGTCAAAAAAAACTACAGATGCTGCTGAGGGTAGGGACACAAGTGAAAGCTTATACACTGCTTCTAGGAATGTAAATTAGTTCATGCATGTGAAAAGCACTTTGGTGATTTCTCAAAGAATTTAAAACCAATACCATTCAACCCAGCAATCCCAGTGCTGAGTATATACCCAAAGGAATATTAATTGCTCTACCACAAATACATTTGCATGTATATGCTCATCACAGCACTATTCACAATATCAAAGACATAAAATCAACCTCAGTGCCCATCAACTATGGACTGGATATTGAAACTGTGGTACATATACACCATGAAACACTAAACAACCATAAAAAAGAATGAAATCATGTTCTTTGCAGCAACATAGATGGAGCTGGAAGCCATTATCGTAACCAAATTAATGTAGGAATAAAAAACTAAATATTAGTGGAGGCTAAACATTGAGTACACATGGACACAAAGAGAAATAATAAACACCGGAGCTTACTTGAGGGTGGAGAGTGGGAGTAGGATGAGGACTGAAAATCTACCTATAGTATATTATGCTCACTACCCAGGTGACAAAATCATTTGTACTGTGTACCCCCACAACACACATTTACCCATGTAACGAACCTGCATGTTTACCCCTGAACCCCAAATAAAAGTTGGAAGGTAAAAGAAGAGCATAAAAAAATCATTCCTGGAAAAGACGTAAAATAATTGCTCAAACTAAGTGCTATGGTCTACTGTGAAAGGAATTCTTTTCAGATTATCTCAGGTTGACAGAAGTGTTACTAAGCTCGTGCTTTTGCACAGAGCAGTTAGATGAAATAGAAGGTATTCCTTCTCTCCAAGCATTTAACCAAATCAAATAAGTTGTATGATGTACTTCAGGAATTTAACTGTAGTCACATAGCTATCTTCTTCATTTTTGCCCATTACCTTCAGTTGTTTTTTTTTTCACTGTGAAAACCAACAACAAATGCAAATTTATTTTTTATTTTTTTTAAGTAGAAGTGTCTTTATTTGCAAACAAAAAAGAATTGATGATTAATATATAAAATCCCAAGGAATAATTTTTTAATTTAATTTTATTATTATTATACTTTAAGTTTTAGGGTACATGTGCACAATGCGCAAGTTAGTTACATATGTATACATGTGCCATGCTGGTGTGCTGCACCCATTAACTCGTCATTTAGCATTAGGTATATCTCCTAAAGCTATCCTTCCCCCTTCCCCCCACCCACAACTGTCCCCAGAGTGTGATGTTCCCCTTCCTGTGTCCATGTGTTCTCATTGTTCAATTCCCGCCTATGAGTGAGAATATGCGGTGTTTGGTTTTTTGTTCTTGCAATAGTTTACTGAGAATGATGATTTCCAATTTCGTCCGTGTCCCTACAAAGGACATGAACTCATCATTTTTTATGGCTGCATAGTATTCCATGGTGTATATATGCCACATTTTCTTAACCCAGTCTATCATTGTTGGACATTTGGGTTGGTTCCAAGTCTTTGCTATTGTGAATAGTGTCACAATAAACATACGTGTGCATGTGTCTTTATAGCAGCATGATTTAACACTGCATATCTACAACTATCTGATCTTTGACAAACCTGAGAAAAACAAGAAATGGAGAAAGGATTCCCTATTTAATAAATGGTGCTGGGAAAACTGGCTAGCCACATGTAGAAAGCTGAAACTCGATCCCTTCCTTACACCTTATACAAAAATTAATTCAAGATGGATTAAAGACTTAAACGTCAGACCTAAAACCATAAAAACCCTAGAAGAAAACCTAGGCATTACCATTCAGGACATAGGCATGGACAAGGACTTCATGTCTAAAACACCAAAAGCAATGGCAACAAAAGCCAAAATTGACAAATGGGATCTAATTAAACTCAAGAGCTTCTGCACAGCAAAAGAAACTACCATCAGAGTGAACAGGCAACCTACAAAATGGGAGAAAATTTTCACAACCTACTCATCTGACAAAGGGCTAATATCCAGAATCTACAATGAACTCCAACAAATTTACAAGAAAAAAACAAAGAACCCCATCAAAAAGTGGGCGAAGGACATGAACAGACACTTCTCAAAAGAAGACATTTATGCAGCCAAAAGACACATGAAAAAATGCTCACCATCACTGGCCATCAGAGAAATGCAAATCAAAACCACAATGAGATACCATCTCACACCAGTTAGAATGGCAATCATTAAAAAGTCAGGAAACAACAGGTGCTGGAGAGGATGTGGAGAAATAGGAACACTTTTATACTGTTGGTGGGACTGTAAACTAGTTCAACCATTGTGGAAGTCAGTGTGGCGATTCCTCAGGGATCTAGAACTAGAAATACCATTTGACCCAGCCATCTCATTACTGGGTATATACCTTCAGTCGTTATGCAGCACTTATTGCGTTACAATGCCTTGATCAAAACTTCAATCGTAATATTCTATTATACTTCTAATATTGAACTGTTAAGTGTCATGTTTGATTTTGACATTCGTAGATATCCTTTATCAGGGTAAAAAAATGATCCTCTATTTTTATTTCATATATATGAAAGAAGTATTTTTATTTCATATATATGTGTATATATATGAAAGAAGATGCACTGCCTATATATATGTATGTATATATATATGAAATAAGAGGCATTGCATATATATATATATATAAAATACATATGAGATGAGAAAAGGAGGATAGATTACTTTTATACATGGCTTGATTCAATTTAGTAAAATTTTTAATAATTTTTGACACATATTTATTTCTCAGTGTCTTTACCTTGATTTGGTATCAAGGTAATATTAGCTATATAAAATGAGTTGGAGCATGTGGCACAGTTTTTGTTCTCTCTTTCTTCTAAGGTAATAGAAATCCCTGGACATCTGAATAATAAATCCTCCAGACACCTGGATGCACAAAATAAGACAATATTTTTCAGCCTCCCTTGCAAATTTGTGTGACCATGTAACTAAGCTTTGATTTATGGGATATAAGGCAACTTTAGGTTTGTGGTTTTTAAGAAAGAGGTCCCCTGAGACTCTCTGAAGGAAGCAGATTGCTCCTACAGGACTCAGTAGACAACCCAATGCTGTGAGTGCGCAAACTATAGAAGTGAGAAAGGGGGATTGTCCACCCACAAATACACACCGTCACTGAGGAAACTAAAGGTTTAGATCACAGGAGAAGAGTCTGACCTTACCTGGGGTTGAGTCAATTTAGAGAGCTGAACAAAATACATGGGTAGAGAAAGCAATGGAAAAAGCCCTGTGGGCTTGCTGGGTATCCTAGCAAGCCATTTCTCCCTTGCCTCACAAGCGTCCTTGGGGAGGTCTGCCAGAGGCACTAGAAAAAGGCCACAGGAAGAAAAATCCTCTAGCTGAACTTTGTAACAATTGGAAGTGATCGAGATGTCTACTGGCCAGAACTTGGGGAAGGGTATGAATCTGGTGTGCAGACTTCACGGGGGTGGGTGGCTGAGGGAGCAAGAAAGCCTTACTTGCTTTCACAGCTGGGAGACGGGTAGCCTGGGGCAAGTTCTCAGCCCTACTCACCCACTGTCTGGAAACAGACGCAGTGCCGTTGGATGGGGCATGGTGAGAGTGACACCAGACCTTTGGCTTGCATGGGAGCTGGGTGAGGTCTATGATGGCTGGCTTTCCCCCACTTTCCTGACAACCTGCATGACACAGTAGAGATGACCATAATCCTCTTAGGAAAATAACTCCATTGACTTGGGAACCACAGCCCCATCCCCCAAGGATGAGTCTAAGCTCAGACATGCCTAGCCCTGACCCCATCTAATGGTCATTCCCTACCCACCTTGGTAGCTGAAGACAAAGTGTATATAATCTTGGGAGTTCTAGGGCTCTGCCCACCACCTGTTCCTACCCATGCTACCACGACTGATGTTCTCTTGAAAGAACACCTCCCAACAGGAGGACAACCAGCACAAAAATATTGCATTAAACAACCAAAGCTAAGGAACCTTACAGAGCCCATTTCATCCCCCTGCCACTTCCACTGGAGCAGGAGCTGATATCCACAGCTGAGAGATTCACATATGTTTCACATCAAAAAATGTTGTGCAGACAACCCCCAGTACAAGCCCAGAGCCTGGGAGGCTTGCTGGGTGGCTAGATCCAGAAGAGAGATAACAATCACTACAGCTCAGCTCTCAGGAAGCCACATCCCTAGGAAAAGGGGAGAGTTCTACATCAAAGAAACAGCCCTGGGACAAAAGAATATGAAAAGCAATCTTGAGACCTATACCTTCCCTCTGACATAGCCTACCCAGATGAGAAGGAACCAGAAAACCAACTCTGGTAATATGACAAAACAAGGTTTTTTAACACCCCCCTCCCCCAGAATCACACTAGCTCACCACCAATGGATCCAAACCAAGAAGAAATCCCTGATTTATCTAAAAAAGAATTCAGAAGGTTAGTTATTATGCTAATCAGGGAGGCACCAGAGAAAGGTGAAGCTCAATTTAAGAAAGTACAAAAAAGATACAAGAAATGGGAGGATAAATTTTCAATGATATAGATAGCATAAATAAAAAACAATCAAAACTTGGAACAATAGGTGGACTTATAGAAATGCAAAATTCTCTGGAAACTCTCAGCAATAGAATCAAACAAGCAGAAGAAAGAACTACAGAGCTCAAAGACAAGGTTTTTGAATGAACCCAATCTAACAAGGACAAAGAAAAAAATAAAATATAAACAAAGCCTCCAAGAAGTCTGAGATTATGTTAAATGACCAAACCTAATAATAATTGGTGTTCCTGAGGAAGAAGAGAAATCTAAAAGTTTGGAAAATATATTTGGGGGAATAATTAAGGAAAACTTTCGTGGGTTTGCTAGAGACCTAGACATCCAAATACCCAAATACAAGAAGCACAAAGAACACCCGGGAAATTCATCACAAAAAGATCATCACCTGGGCACATTGTCATCAAGTTATCTAAAGGTAAGACAAAGGAAAGAATCTTAATTGCTGTGAGGCAAAAGCACCAGGTAACATATATATTAAGAAAAAAAAAAACCCTATCAGATAAACAGCAGATTTCTCAGCAGAAACCCCACAAGCTAGAAGGGATTCAGGCCCTATCTTCAACCACCTCAGACAAAGCAATTATCGGCCAAGAATTTTGTATCCAGTGAAACTAAGTTTCAGAAGTGAAGGAAAGATATAGTCTTTCTCAGACAAACAAATGCTGAGAGAATTTGAGACTACCAAGCCAGCACTACAAGAACTGCTAAAAGGAACTCTAAATTTTAAAACAAATACTGGAAATGCATCAAAACAGAACCTCTTTACAGCATAACTCTCACAGGACATATATAATAAAAATACAATTTTAAAAACCCAAAGGAATACAGGCAACAAATAGCATAATAAATAGAATCATACTTCATATCTCAATACTAACATTGAATGTAAATGGTCTAAATGCTCTACTTAAAGATATAGAATTGCAGAATAAATAAGAATTCATCAACTAACTATCTGCTGTCTTCAAGGGACTCACCTAACACATAAGGACTCATATAAACTTCACGTAAAGGGGTGAAAAAAGGCATCTCATGCAAATGGACACCAAAAGCAAGCAGGAGTAGCTATTCTTATATCAGACAAAAAAAATCTTTAAAACAATAGCAGTTTAAAAAGACAAAGAGGGTCATTATATAATAATAAAAGGCCTTGTCCAACAAAAAAAATCACAATCCTAAATATATATGCACCTAACACTGGAGCTTCCAAATGTATAAAACAATTACTAACACACCTAAGAAATGAGATAGACAGCAACACAATAATGGGGGGCTTCAATACTTCACTGACACCACTACACAGGTCATCAAGACAGAAAGTCAACAAAGAAACAATGAATTAAAACTATACCCTGGGGAAAAAAAAAATGGACTTAACAGATATTTAAAGAACATTCTACCCAACAACCACAGAATATGCATTCTATTCATCAGTCCATGGAACTTTCTCCCAGATAGACCACATGGTAGGCCACAAAACAAGCCTCAATAAATTTAAGAAAATTGAAATTATATCAAGCACTCTCTCAAACCACAGTGGAATAAAACTGGAAATCAACTCCAAAAGAAAACTTCAAAACCCTGCAAATACATGAAAATTAAATAACTTGCCCCTGAATGATCATCAGGACAAAAATGAAATTAAGGTGGAAATTAAAAAATTCTTCAAACTGAACAACAATGGTGACACAACCTACCAAAACCTCTCGGATACAGCAAAGGCACTGATAAGACGAAAGTTAATAGCCCTAAACACTTACATCAAAAAGTCTGAAAGAACACAGACAGACAATCTAAAGTCACACCTCAAGGAACTAGAGAAGTAAGAACAAAGCAAACCCAAATCCAGCAGAAGAAAGGAAATAATAAAGATCAGAGTAGAAGTAAATAAAATTGAAAAAAAATACAAAAGATAAATTAAACAAAAAGCTGGTTTTTTGAAAAGATAAAATTGATAGACCATTAGCAAGATTAACGAAGAAACAAAGTGAGAAAAATTTAAATAAACGCAATTAGAAATGAAACACCACAGAAACACAAAAGATCTTTCAAGGCTACTATGAACACCTTTATGCTCATAAGCTAGAAAACCTAGAGGAGATGGATAAATTCCTGGGAAAATACAGCCCTCCTAGCTTAAATCAGGAAGAATTAGATATCTTGAACAGACCATTAAATAGCAGCAAGATTGAAATGGCAATAAAAAAATTTTTAACAACAAAAGAAGTCCAGGACCAGATGGATTCACAGCAGAATTCTACCAGACATTGAAAGAAGAATTGGTACCAATTATATTGACACTATTCCCCCAAGACAGAGAAAGAGGAAATCTTTGCTAAATTATTCTATGAAGCCAGTATCACCCTAATACCAAAACTAGGAAAGGACATAGCAACAATAACAAAAAACTGCAGACCAATATCCCTGATGAACATAGATGGAAAAAAACCTCAACAAAATACTAGTTAACTGAATCCAAAAACATATCAAAAAGATAATCCACCATGACCAAGTGGGTTTTATACCAGAGATGCAGGGATTGTTTAACATACACAAGTCAATAAATTTGACACACCACATAAATATAATCAAAAATGAAAATCACATTATCATCTCAGTAGATGCAGAAAAAGCATTCAACAAAATCCAGCATCGCTTTATGATTAAAACTCTCAGCAAAATCAGCATACAAGAGACATACCTCAATGTAATAAAGTCAATCTATGAACAGCCCACAGCCAATATAATACTGAATGGGAAAAAGTTGAAAGCATTTCCTCTGAGAACTGGAACAAGACAAGGATGCCCAATCTCACCCCTCCTCTTCAACATAGTACTGCAAGTCCTAGCCACAGCAATCAGGCAAGATAAATAAATAAAGCACATCCAAATTGGTAAAGAGGCAGTTAAACTGTCAATGTTTGCTGATGATATGATTGTTTGCCTAGAAAACCCTAAAGAATCCTCCAGAAAGCTCCTAGAACTGATAAAAGAATTCAGCAAAGTTTCTGGATACAAAATTAGTGTACACAAATTAGTACCTCTTCTATAAACTAACAGCGACCAAGCAGAGAATCAAGAACTCAACCCTTTTCACAATACCTGAAAAAAAAAAAATCCTGGGAATATACCCAGCCAAGGAGGTGAAATACCTCTACCAAAGAAAACTACAAAACACTGCTGAAAGAAATCATAGACAACACAAACAAATGGAAACACATCCCATGCTCATGAATGGGTAGAATCAATATTGTGAAAATGATCATACTGCCAAAAGCAATCTACAAATTCATGCAATTCCCATTAAAAATACCACCACCATTCTTTACAGAACTAGAAGAAACAATCCTAAAATTCATATGGAACCAAAATAGCCCACATAACCAAAGCAAGACTAAGCAAAAAGAACAAACCTGGAGGCATCACATCATCTGATTTCAAACTACACTGTAAGGCCATATTCACCAAAACAACATGATATTGGTATAAAAATTGGCACAAAGACAAATGGAATAGAATAGAAAATGAAGAAATAAGCCCAAATACTTACACCCAACTGATCTTTGACAAAGCAAAGAAAAGCATAAAGTGGGGAAAGGACACCATATTCAACAAATGATGCTGGCATAATAGGCAAGCCACATGGAGGAGAATGAAACTGGATTGTCATCTTTCACCTTATACCAAAATCAACTCAAGATGGATCAAGAACTTAAATCTAAGACCTGAAACTATAAAAATTCCAGAAAATAACATTGGAAAATCCCTTCCTGACGTTGGCTTCGGCAAGGATTCATGACTGAGAACCCAAAAGTAAATGTAATAAAAATAAAGATAAATAGATGGAACTTAATTAAACTAAAGAGATTTTACATGACAAAAGGAACAGTCAGCAGAGTAAACAAACAACCCACAGATTGGGAGAATATCTTCACAATCTATACATCTATCAAAGGACTAATATCCAGAATCTACAACAAACTCAAACAAATTAGCAAAAAAACAAACATCAATAGACAATTCTCAAAAGAAGATATACAATGACCAATAAACATGAAAAAATGCTCAACATCACTAATGAGCAGGGAAATGCAAATCAAAACCACAATGTGACACCACCTTAGTCCCTCAATAATGACCATAATCAAAAAATCAAAGAATAACAGATTTGGCATGGATGAGGTTAACAGGGAACACTTCTACACTGCTGGTGGCAGTGTAAACTAGTACAACCACCATGGAAAACAGTGGAGATTCCTTAAACAACTAAAAGTAGAATTACTATTTGATCCAGCAATCCCACTACTGGGTATCTACCCAGAGAAAAAGAACTCATTATATGAAAAACATACTTGCACACATCTTTATAGCAGCACAATTCACAATTGTAAAAATGTGAAACCAACCAAAATACCCATCAATGGCTGAATAAAGAAACTGTGGGGTGTGTGTGTGTGTGTATACATATATATATATACACACACACAACAAACTCAGACTCATCATATAGATGGAATACTACTCAGCCATAAAAAGGAATGAATTAAAGGCATTTGCAGTGACCTGGATGAGATTGGAAACTATTCTCCTAAGTGAAGTAACTCAGGAATGGAAAACTAAACATTGTAGTTCTCACTGATATTTGGGAGCTAAGCTATGAAGACACAAAGGCATAATAATGACACAATGGACTTTGGGGACTCAGGGGGAAAGGGTGGGAAGAGGGTGAGGGATAAAAGAATACAAATTGGGTACAGTATACACTGCTTTGGTGATGAGTGCACCAAAATCTCACAAATCACCAATAAAGAATTTACTCATGTAACCAAACACCACCAGTTCCCCAATAAACTATCAAAAAAAGAGGTCCCCTTCTTCAACCCATCCTCTCACTTATTCACTGAAATGAGAATGCGGTTGTGAGTCTTCTTGGATTATGTGTTCAAAGGTACCACTTTAGGTATGATGGGAAAACACAGCTAAAGGAACCTGAGATGCTGAACCTGTGGAGCACAACATTTCCCACAGATGACCTTAAAAAGCAGTCTGCTATACCTGTACTGACCAGCTGTCTCCAGGCTATCATACAAGACAGAAAATAAAACTCTACATATTTTAAGTCATTGTCTTCTTGGTTCCTGTTAAATACAGATAAACTTATATTTTAACCAATATATAAAGTGCTTCTTCATTTTTTAGTATTCTCTGAAATTTGTAAGGTTAAAATTATCTGTTCCTTCAGTTATTATAGCAATTGCCTGTGAAATAATCCAGCCATGGTGTTTTATTTGGGGAAAGATTTTAAACTACTGATTGTAGGTTAATAGTTATGGAACCATTAAGATGTTTTATTTCTTTTTGAGCCATTTTAAATAATTTTTATTTTCTAGGAATTTGTCCATTTTACCTAGGTTTTTAAATTCATTGTCTGAGATTGCTATTAAAAAATAGTAAATTTCAGAGGTCTTGTAAAGGGGCTTTTTAATAAAGAAAATACCTTTCCCCATGGCAAAGTACCAACTGCTGTACTCAGCCTTGTTAATATGTTGGATTTGTGAAGCAGGAAATGATAGCATTACTTTTAATTCAGTGTTCTTGTGGTCACTTGTATTTGAAGTAAAAACTGACCACTAAGATGGGACAATGGTGGAATTCTATGTTGTTCTCCCCTAGTTGAGCTTGTATTTTGAGGTCAGTTCAATCTCCCATGAAGATGAACTGCTGCCTAGGTAGAAAACTGATGAGCCCAGCATCATAATAGCAGTACAGGTATGTCTGCCAGATTGTACAGAGCTCCTCCTTGAGGAGCAATGGCAGTAGGGAACTGCTCAGATCTGGTTCAGTTTTGTCATGGAAATTGAACTTACTCCCTTTGGGCTCTGATTAACCTCAGAGATTAAGCTGTGTTTGACCCTAATTTTCAGTAGTTCATCTAAATTTCATATAAAACAGGAGGTATGTTTGCAATTACCAGCCACTGCCAAAGCTATTAAATTTAGAGGCTTAACAAATACAGCACCCTGGATTAATTTTTACTTCCTCACTTTTGGTCAAATAACTAAAAAGTCTAAGTGATTTGACCACTACCACACAGGAAATTTATGGAAACTAGTCACTTTCCATGACTCTAAGTCCAGTAGATTTTTTACTTTACCACTTGGTTTCCTTTGCAAAGAGTATATATACAGTAATATACTGACAATGACTCTTGTAAAATGACTTCTCTAGGGTAATGCCAATAATTGATAGCTTTTTTCCAGTTATATAAGCATTTTCACTTGACTTGACTGAACTAATCACTTCTTAATCCCAGGCATTAAAAAATATGAAAAACACATTAATTGGGTACAGAGCCAAAGGGGAAAAAAAGATGGTTCTCACCCCATCCTACTCTCCCCACCTCTAGTGGAAAAATGTCACAGGTGTGGGTTTGTTTCCACTTGGAACATGATATTAATATTTCTTCCTGGGCCAAGGATAAATGGCACAATTCTCCATTTTTCTCATCCTGGAAAGAATTTAAAAAGTGGCTGGGTATCAGAACATAGTTCCATTAGGTTGTATATAATGACCACAACAGCAGCCCCCATCTGTGTCAAGATTCCTAACTTTTAGAGTAAACCTCCTAACTTTTGTTCATCAAAACTTAACTGGTTTTCACCATGCCCTCAAACTCAAAAGATCCTAAACAAAATGATGGAGAATGCTGATAAGAAAAGAGAGGAGTCATTCTCATTATTTTGCTTTGTAAAAATAAGGCAGAGAAAAACGGGAGTTCTGTGTACTGTTGCCCTCACTATAAAGGAAAACAACTTTAATAATTCAGAACATTTTCCTCTTGGGCCTTACAGAACAGAACAAAGTTTGATAACTGGGCTTACTTAAACTCTAAACTCCTAACATTAGCATGACCTTGTTTTTGCTTTTGAACAATTGGGAAATTATCTGTAAAGAAAAGTTCTCAAACATAAGCTGAAAACTGGTTTCTCTGTTTCATCCCAACTCCAAGGAAAAACTATCACAAAAAGAACTTTACAAGTATCTACCAATTTAAAAACAAAAAAGAAAAAAGATCAATATTAACCACAAAACTACATTAGATCTATTTGTTTAGTGATTGATTTGTGGTTTGTTGTTGTTGGTTTTTTGTCTGCTTTTTCCTTTATTTACTTTGTTTACATTGTATCTCCATCCTGTTAAATAGCTATAATTGCTTACAATTTAATTACTGTAGCTCTTCAAACTACATATTGATTTATTGTTATTGTATTTATTATATAAAACTGCATTAATATAAGTATCTTTGCTTCATTTTAATTTTTTGTTATTTCCATCGATTTTTAAGTTTTTTACAAATTTGAATTTCACTTCACTTGAAAACAAAACCACTGTAATTCAATTGTCCATTTACTCAGCTTATGTAGGGGAGAAAATTAAGATTTTGAGAAGTTCATCAAGACTTGTCTGTATTCAGTGGTACTTAGTGGTTGTTATAGGAAGACTGAACATAAAAGCCTAGAAAAAGATAACTTACAGAATAGCTCCTGAATAAGCTTGAGGAATCAGGAAATAGTTTATGTAAATATTTACTATCTCATCAGTGTGGTTTATCTAGAATTGGACTACAAAAGAAAATAAATGGCAATGGACATATATTTCTTTGTTTTCCTTTCTATTACTTCATTACAAACAGGATGCTTTCATTTCCTAGGTATTTTCTGCTAGTATAATTGGAGCTGATAATACACGTGATAACGATAATAACAACTCGCCCTCTTGGGACCATGAAGTGGCTCCACTGGGTGCCATTATTGTTTGACTCATTTTTCTATGAGAAATCAGTCTTAAGACCCCAGCTAAATAAATAAACTGTTTACCACAAAAGTCTATATTATGACTGTCATTATCCCTTTTATAACACCCCTCTTTTTATAATGCCTCCCTTTTATAATGCCCCTCCTCTTCTATTCATTGTGGGAAGAGCCCTACATGCAGGTTGTTTTATCAGAAAAAAAACGTGGAATCTTTCCTTGGCTTATTTCTGGCTAAGACCTAGTCAGAGACATAAGGATTATAACTGACTCAATTTCTTTATTTTATTTCAGGATTCAAAACATAATATGTCGAGAGGAGTCGAGCCAAGATGGCCGAAGAGGAACAGCTACAGTCTACAGCTCCCAGCCTGAGCGATGCAGAAGACGGGTGATTTCTGCATTTCCATCTGAGGAACTGGGTTCATCTCACTAGGGAGTGCCAGATAGTAGGCACAGGACAGTGGGAGCAGCGCACCATGCACGAGGTGAAGCAAGGCGAGGCATTGCCTCACTCAGAAAGTGCAAGTGGTCAGGGAGTTCCCTTTCCTAGTCAAAGAAAGGGGTGACAGATTGCACCTGGAAAATCGGGTCACTCACACCCTCATACTGCACTTTTCCAATGGGCTTAAAAAACAGCGCACCAGGAGATTATATCCCACAGCTGGCTCAGAGGGTCCTATGCCACAGAGTCTCACTGATTGCTAGCACAACAGTCTGAGATCAAACTGCAAGGTGGCAGTGAGGCTGGGGAAGGTGTGCATGCCATTGCCCAGTCTTGCTTAGGTAAACAAAGCAGCCAGGAAGCTCGAATTGGGTGGAGCCCACCACAGCTCAAGGAGGCCTACCTGCCTCTGTAGGCTCCAGCTCTGGGGGCAGGGCACAGACAAACAAAAAGACAGCAGCAACCTCTGCAGACTTAAATGTCCCTGTCTGACAGATTTGAAGAGGGCAGTGGTTCTCCCAGCACACAGCTGGAGATCTGAGAATGGGCAGACTGCCTCCTCAAGTGGGTCCCTGACCCCTGACCCCCGAGCAGCCTAACTGGGAGGCAACCCCCAGTAGGGGTAGACTGACACTTCACATGTCCGGGTACTCCTCTGAGACAAAACTTCCAGAGGAACGATCAGACACCAGCATTTGTGGTTCACAAAAATCTGCTGTTCTGCAGCTACTGCTTCTGATACCAAGGCAAACACAGTCTGGAGTGGACCTCTAGCAAACTCCAACAGACCTGCAGCTGAGGGTTCTGTCGGTTAGAAGGAAAACTAACAAACAAAAAGGAAATCCACACCAAAAACCCATCTGTACATCATCATGATCAAAGACCAAAAGTAGATAAAACCACAAAGATGGGGAAAAAACAGAACAGAAAAACTGGAAACGCTAAAAAGCAAAGCACCTCTCCTCCTCCAAAGGAACGCAGTTCCTCACCAGCAAAGGAACAAAGCTGGGCAGAGAATGACTTTGACGAGTTGAGAGAAGAAGGCTTCAGACGATCAAACTACTCCGAGCTACAGCAGGAAATTCAAACCAAAGGCAAAGAAGTTAAAAACTTTGAAAAAAATTTACACCAATGTTTAACTACAATAACCAATACAGAGAAGTGCTTAAAGGAGGTGATGGAGCTGAAAGCGAAGGCTTGAAAACTACGTGAAGAATGCAGAAGCCTCAGGAGCCAATGTGATCAACTGGAAGAAATGGCATCAGTGATGGAAGATGAAATGAATGAAATGAAGCAAGAAGGGAAGTTTAGAGAAAAAAGAATGAAAATAAATGAACAAAGCCTCCAAGAAATATGGGACTACGTGAAAAGACCAAATCTGCATCTGATTGGTGTATCTGAAAGTGACGGGGAGAATGGAACCAAGTTGGAAAACACTCTGCAGGATATTATCCAGGAGAACTTCCCAAATCCAGCAAGGAAGGCCAACATTCAGATTCAGGAAATACAGAGAACTCCACAAAGATACTACTCGAGAAGAGCAACTCCAAGACATATAATTGTCAGATTCACCAAAGTTGAAATGAAGGAAAAAATGTTAAGGGCAGCCAGAGAGAAAGGTCGGGTTACCCACAAAGGGAAGCCCATCAGACTAAGAGCTGATCTCTTGGCAGAAACTCTACAAGCCAAAAGAGAGTGGGGGCCAATATTCAACATTCTGAAAGAAAAGAATTTTCAATCCAGAATTTCATATCCAGCCAAACTAAGCTTCATAAGTGAAGGAGAAATAAACTACTTTACAGACAAGCAAATGCTGAGACATTTTGTCACCACCAGGCCTGCCCTAAAAGAGCTCCTGAAGGAAGCACTAAACATGGAAAGGAACAACCAGTACCAGCCACTGCAAAATCATGTCAAATTGTAAAGACCATCGAGGCTAGGAAGTAACTGCATCAACTAACGAGTGAAATAACCAGCTAACATCATAATGACAGCATCAAAGTCACACATAACAATATTAACTTTAAATGTAAAGGGACTAAATGCTCCAATTAAAAGACACAGACTGGCAAATTGGTAAAAGAGTCAAGACCCATCGCTCTGCTGTATTCAGGAAACCCATCTCACGTGCAGAGACACACATAGGCTCAAAATCAAAGGATGGAGGAAGATCCACCAAGCAAATGGAACACAAAAAAACACAGGGGTTGCAATCCTAGTCTCTGATAAAACAGACTTTAAACCAACAAAGATCAAAAGAGACAATGAAGGCCATTACATATTGGTAAAGGGATCAATTCAACAAGAAGAGCTAACTATGCTAAATATATATGCACCCAATACAGGAGCACCAACATTCATAAAGCAAGTCCTGAGTGACCTACAAAGAGAGTTAGACTCCCACACAATAATAATGGGAGACTTTAACACCCCACTGTCAAGACAGATCAACAAGACAGAAAGTTAACAAGGATATCCAGGAATTGAACGCAGCTCTGCACCAAGCAGAACTAATAGACATCTACAGAACTCTCCACCCCAAATCAACAGAATATACATTTTTTTCAGCACCACACCACACCTATTCCAAAATTGACCACATAGTTGAAAGTAAAGCTCTCCTCAGCAAATGTAAAATAACAGAAATTATAACAAACTGTCTCTCAGACCACAGTGCAATCAAACTAGAACTCAGGATTAAGAAACTCACTCAAAACTGCTCAACTACATGGAAACTGAACAACCTGCTCCTGAATGACTAATGGGTACATAATGAAATGAAGGCAGAAATAAAAATGCTCTGTGAAACCAATGAGAACAAAGTCACAACATACCAGAATCTCTAGGACACATTCAAAGCAGTGTGTAGAGGGAAATTTATAGCACTAAATGCCCACAAGAGAAAGAGGGAAAGATCCAAAATTGACACCCTAACGTCACAATTAAAAGAACTAGAAAAGCAAGAGTAAACATATTCAAAAGCTATCAGAACGCAAGAAATAACAAAAATCAGAGCAGACCTGAAGGAAAAAGAGACACAAAAAAAACTTCAAAAAATTCATGAATCCAGGAGCTGGTTTTTTGAAAAGATCAACAAAATTGATAGACCGCTAGCAAGACTAATAAAGAAGAAAAGAGAGAAGAATCAAACAGACCCAATAAAAAATGATAAAGGGGATATCACCACCGATCCCACAGAAATACAAACTACCATCAGAGAATACTACAAATACCTCTATGCAAATAAACTAGAAAATCTAGAAGAAATGGATAAATTCCTGGACACATACACTCTCCCAAGACTAAACCAGGAAGAAGTTGAATCTCTGAATAGACCAATAACAGGCTCTGAAATTGTGGCAATTTTCAATTGCTTACCAACCAAAAAGAGTCCAGGACCAGATGGATTCACTGACGAATTCTACCAGAGGTACAAGCAGGAACTGGTACCATTCCTTCTGAAACTCTTCCAATCAATAGAAAAAGAGGGAATCCTCTCTAACTCATTTTCTGAGGCCAGCATCATCCTGATACCAAAGCCGGGCAGAGACACAACAAAAAAAGAGAATTTTAGACCAATATCCTTGATGAACATTGATGCAAAAATCCTCAATAAAATACGGGCAAACCAAATCCAGCAGCACATCAAAAAGCTTATCCACCATGATGAAGTGGCCTTCATCCCTGGGATGCAAGGCTGGTTCAATATATGCAAATCAACAAATGTAATCCAGCATATAAACAGAACCAAAGACAAAAACCACATGATTATCTCAATAGATGCAGAAAAGGCCTTTGACAAAATTCAACAACCCTTCATGCTAAAAACTCTCAATAAATTAGGTATTGATGGGACATATCTCAAAATAATAACAGCTATCTATGAAAAACCCACAGCCAATGTCATACTGAATGGACAAAAACTGGAAGCATTCCCTTTGAAAACTGGCACAAGACAGGGATGCCATCTCTCACCACTCCTATTCAACGTAGTGTTGGAAGTTCTGGCCAGGGCAATTAGGCAGGACAAGGAAATAAAGGGTATTCAATTAGGAAAAGAGGAAGTCAAATTGTCCCTCTTTGCAGATGACATGATTGTATATCTAGAAAACCCCATTGTCTCAGCCCAAAATCTCCTTAAGCTTATAAGCAACTTCAGCAAAGTCTCAGGATACAAAATCAATGTACAAAAATCACAAGCATTCTTATACACCAACAACCGACAAACAGAGAGCCAAATCATGAGTGAATTCCCATTCACAATTGCTTCAAAGAGAATAAAATACCTAGGAATCCAACTTACAAGGGATGTGAAGGAACTCTTCAAGAACTACAAACCACTGCTCAATGAAATAAAAGAGGACACAAACAAATGGAAGAACATTCCATGCTCATGGGTAGGAAGAATCAATATCGTGAAAATGGCCATACTGCCCAAGGTAATTTATAGATTCAATGCCATCCCCAACAAGCTACCAATGACTTTCTTCACAGAATTGGAAAAAACTACTTTAAAGTTCATATGGAACCAAAAAAGAGCCCGCATCGCCAAGTCAATCCTAAGCCAAAAGAACAAAGCTGGAAGCATTATGCTACCTGACTTCAAACTATACTACAAGGTTACAGTAACCAAAACAGCATGGTACTGGTACCAAAACAGAGATATAGATCAATGGAACAGAACAGAGTCCTCAGAAATAATGCCGCATATTTACAACTATCTGATCTTTGACAAACCTGAGAAAAACAAGCAATGAGGAAAGGATTCCCTATTTAATAAATGGTGCTGGGAAGACTGGCTAGCCATATGTAGAAAGCTGAAACTCGATCCCTTCCTTACACCTTATACAAAAATTAATTCAAGATAGATTAAAGACTTAAACATTAGACCTAAAACCATAAAAACCCTAGAAGAAAACGAGGCATTACCATTCAGGACATAGGCATGGCGAAGGACTTCACGTCTAAAACACCAAAAGCAATGGCAACAAAAGCCAAAATTGACAAATGGGATCTAATTAAACTAAAGAGCTTCTGCACAGCAAAAGAAACTACCATCAGAGTGAACAGGCAACCTACAAAATGGGAGAAAATTTTTGCAACCTACTCATCTGACAAAGGGCTAATATCCAGAACCTACAATGAACTCAAACAAATTTACAAGAAAAAAACAAACAACCCCATCAAAGAGTGGGTGAAGGACATGAGCAGACACTTCTCAAAAGAAGACATTTATGCAGCCAAAAGACACATGAAAAAAAGGTCACCATCACTGGCCATCAGAGAAATCAAAACCACAATGAGATACCATCTCACACCAGTTAGAATGGCAATCATTAAAAAGTCAGGAAACAACAGGTGCTGGAGAGGATGTGGAGAAATAGGAACACTTTTACACTGTTGGTGGGACTGTAAACTAGTTCAACCATTGTGGAAGTCAGTGTGGCGATTCCTCAGGGATCTAGAACTAGAAATACCATTTGACCCAGCCATCCCATTTCTGGGTATATACCCAAAGGACTATAAATCATGCTGCTATAAAGACACATGCACACATATGTTTACTGGGGCACTATTCACAATAGCAAAGACTTGAAGCCAACCCAAATGTGCAACAATGATAGACTGGATTAAGAAAATGTGGCACATATACACCAAGGAATACTATGCAGCCATAAAAAAGGATGAGTTCATGTCCTTTGTAGGGACATGGATGAAATTGGAAATCATCATTCTCAGTAAACTGTCGCAAGGACAAAAAACCAAACACTGCATATTCTCACTCATAGGTGGGAATTGAACAATGAGAACACGTGGGCACAGGAAGGGGAACATCACACTCTGGGGACTGTTTTGGGGTGGGGGGAGGGGGGAGGGATATAGGAGATATACCTAATGCTAAATGACGAGTTAATGGGTGCAGCACACCAGCATGGCACATGTATACATATGTAACTAACCTGCACGTTGTGCACATGTACCCTAAAACTTAAAGTATAATAATAATAAAATAAAATAAAAAACATAATGTTAAAATTAATTTGTTTTTACAGGTAGGTCTCAGTGAATAAACCGTAATCAATATTCTACCCTAAACACAAACTTTACTTCTCTTCCAGTGAGACATAGTTATGTCAACATTCAGTGAATTACCCTGGCAGAACTGCTTAGGCTTTTCTTTCTCTTGACCTCCAAAAAGTTTCTCACAAAGAGAATTTTAAGAAATTTATTGCTCATTTTATTTGGTGTAGATTAGTCTAAATAATCTAATAAACAGGTAAAAGGAATTACATACAAAGAACTTCTGTTTGATAGTAAAATACATCTTATAATTTTACTAGGATAACAGATTTCTATTACTACTTGTTTACTTTTTGTCCATAATTTGCATTACCACAGTACTTATCAATTGATGAGAAATAGTATGGGCTGGGTTTTTTTGATGTGGTCACCGGATTAAAAAATTAACTTTTCAGTAATCAGCAAAACCTGATAGAATCTATTTTGCTCCTAAGAGAAATCTTCAAGAAAAAGAATTAAAGAAAAGTAGAGAATAAATGCTGTATCATGATAGAAGTTTGGAATAAATGTTCACACGTATTTTTCTTAACTGTTCTACTCCCCAGTGAAAGTGGCAAAAATACTCTCTGTTAGATATTTTCTAATCCTTAAGTGACTTGTCATCTTTATAGAGTGAGAGGTCATTTGGCAAGTGGAAGAGAGTTAGCTTAGACAGTGATGGGTAATCTAATAGGGGTGACAATTTGGGACCACCAAGACATTATCACAAGCATCTAGGCCTACTATTTATACTGGAATATATCAGGTCTCCTGAGAGGAAGAATAAAGACTTTGAGACTGAGAATCAACTATAGGATACCAAGGTTAATACACACAAAAAGAGAAGATAAATGGTGTTTCCCAATTTCTCAAGGAAGAGGGTAACTGATAAGTTTCCATGAGTTAAGTTTCCACAAGTTAGGAGAAAGTCAAGTTACCTGAGCCTTATCTTGGACCACTGGTTCATAGTTGGCCAGGAAAAGTGTTATGAGTTTCCTGCTGAGTTATCCATCTGCCCACAAATTGAGTTCTTCAAGGAAAAGCATATAAAAATGGAAATATCTAAGTATATTTGAGAAGCTTAATAAATAATAACATATTCTAGTTCGAAATAAATCCTTCCTCATCTTTAAGGACAGCTCAGAATTGGTAAGAATGGTATAGGTTAATATTTGAGCAAACTGGAATCAGTGATAATAGCCATTGTCATAGGAAATCTACAATCAACTCTGATCCTAGATGTGAAATATTGAGAAATTCTTAATAAGAAAATACACTCAGGGTTAGGAGGATAACTTGGATCTCTTAAAGGAAATAAGTGGAAGCTCAGATAAATCAGTGTTTTTTTCTATCCATTGGTAAATGTGCTAAGATATAAAAGAGCAGTAGCTGAGCTGAAACACCCCACCATACAGGACAAACAACTCTAGTACCCTTCTTCCCTAGAATTGGACTAGCATCCCAGAGTCTGACATACCAAAAGACCCCTCTCCCCAGGGAGCTGAGTCATCACTGTGCTGCTCCATTCCTCCAAGGGCCCAAACAACAGCTGTGCTCAGTCATTCTGGGTTTCTTGCTGCTTCTGCTGCTGCTGCTGCTGTACCTGGCCTCACAGAGTCTGCATTATTGTTAAGACCCACCATCCTGGGGTCTAAGTCTAGGTTCTACATGGTGCCTCATCCCCAAGGACCCAAGCTGCCACTGAGCCTTAGTGGCTCAGGTTTCCAAATTATAGTTATACCCTGCACCCTGGGATTGAACCTTCAGAGTACCCCTTCCTCCCTGGAGTCAGGCCAGGGCTGTGCCCTCCCCATCGTGGGTGGAATCACAGTACAACTGAACCCCCTGGACCCAAGCTGCAAGGAGGTGTCTCAGAGCCACAGATCCTGTTGCTGTGAGCAACCAACCAACCCTGCAACAGAGGGTGAACCTGCATTCCAAGGCCTAAGTGCCACAATAGGTTTGTCAGACTCTGAACCTAGGACCATCAGCCTCACATTGTCCAAGCACCTGTATCTGCTGGAATCCTGCTGTTTGGAAACTGTAAGACATAATGAGAAGACAGATCTCTTCAATTAAGTCTCTCCATTGTGAGGAAAGTGAGAATAGAAGGATCTCAGGACAGAGAATATTAATAGCCTACACCGCCACCATGACTACTACAAACTTCCAGAGCCTAGGACACTGACGACCTCCAGTTATTGATGATAATGAAAACAGCTGAAGAAACTGCATGGAGACTATATCGCTGCAGCTATGCAGAAACAGAATAACCATATCCTTTCTAACCAGCACACTAAGATCCCACTGCAGGCAAAAATCTTTTTCTATGAAATCCACCCAAATGTTGAAAGAGGTGATTGTTCCACCAGATACACAGACATCAACACAGGGACACACAAAAAAAATATGAAAAAGCAAGGAAATATGACATCACCAAAAGACATTAATAACTCTACTAACTGACATGAATGAAAGGGAAATGAACAAATTGCTGGAAAAGCAATTCAAAATAATGAAAAGGAAACTCAATTAGAAACAAAAATACAGATAGATAAATCAACAAAATAAGAAAAACAAATTAATATATGAACAGGAAATTCAACAAAAAGAAATGTTGCAGCTGAAGAATTCAATAATTAAATAAAAAATACAATAGAGAGCTGCAACAGGAGACTTGACTGAGCAGAAGAATCACTAAACTTGAAGATAGGCATTTGAAATTAAGCAGTTTGAAAAAAGATATAAGAATAAAAAAGAGTAAAGAAAGTTTACAAAACTTACCGGACACCATAAGCCTGCAAATTGTATCATGAGAATTCCAAAAGAAGAAATGGAAAAAGTTTGAAAAAAATAATTCACTGAAATAATAGGTGAAAACTTACCAAGTGTAGGGAAAGATATAGACATCCAAATCTTGGGAGATTAAAAGTCCCCAAATAAATTCAATCCTAAAAGTCCTCCCCAAGGCATTTTATAGTCAAAATGTCATAAGTGAAAGACAAAGAGTGAATTCTAAAAATAACAAGAGAATAGCCCCAAGTTACAATAAGGGAATTCCCATAAAATAAATACAGTTTTTGCAGCAGAGACCTTACAGGAGGGGAGAAAATGAAGATGTATTCAAAATATTGAAAGAAGAAAATTGTGATCCATGAATATTATACACAGCCAAACTATCTTTCAGAAATGAGGGAGAAATAAAATATTTCCCAGACAACAATTATGAAAGTATGAAAAAGCAGGGTGTTACAGCACCCTCAAAAGATTGCACTAACTTTCTAACATTGGATCCTAACCAAAATAAAAATTTTGACCTTCCAGAAACAGAATTCAAACTATTGATTTTAAAGAAGCTAATGGAGTTTCAAAAGAAACCTGAAAACTAACACAAAGAAATCAGAAAATCAATTTGGGATAAAAACAAGAAATTGACCAAGTAGATATGTATATCTTAATTTTAAAAAAAAGAAATAAAAAAATGTATTGAAGGAACTTAAAAATACAGTTGAAATTTTCAACAACAGACCAAGCAGAAGATGGAATATCAGAACTTGAATATAGGTCTTTTTCATTAATTGGTTAAACAAAAATTTAAAAAATATTTAAAAAGAATAAACATACCTGGCACATTGGTTCATGCCTGTAATTTCAGGGTGGATCACTTGAGGCCAAGAGTTTGGGAGCAGCTTAAGAAATATAGTGAGACCCAATCTCTGCAAAAAATTAAAAGTTTAAAAAATTAGCTAGGCATAATGGAGTGGCATGTGCCTGTGGTCCCAGCTGCTTGAGAGGCTAAGGCAAGAAGATTGCTTGAGCCCAGAAGTTTGAGGCTGCAGTGAGCTATGATGGTACTACTGCACTCCAGGTTGGACAGCAAAGCAAGACCTGTCTCAAAAAAAAAAAAAAAAAAAAATTAGTGAAGCTTTTCAGAAGTATGGGACAAACTGCTCAACTTTATGAATCATTCTTCTTACCAGGGGACAAAAAAAGACCAAATGATTTGAAAACCTATTTAAGAAAATAATCAAGACTTCCCTAGTATTTCAAGAGATTTAAACATTCAGATACAAGAGGTGAAGGGAACACCAGAAAAATACATTGTAAGATGAATTTTGCCAAGACATGTAGTCAACAGACTACCTAAAGTCAACCTGGAGGAAAAAAAATCCTAAAATCAGCAAGAGAAGAGTGTCTAGTCACCTATAAAAGAAATGCCATCAGACTAACAGCAGCCTTCTCAGTCCACTGTTACATGCCATTATATATTGAGATTCTATTTTAACAGCTTTTGAAGAAAAAAAAAAAACTGTCAACCATGAATTTTATATTCTGTTGGAATAAGCTTCATAAATAAAGCTTTCTAGAAGTGCAAATGCTAAGGCAATTCATCACCACTAAACCAACACTACAAGAAATGCTCAGAGTTAAAAACATGGGAACAAAAGGTCAATACTTGCCATCATTAAAACACATAAAAGTGAAAAACTCACAAGACTTATAAGACAGTTACACAAATGAGGAAGAGAGAAATCAAATGGCAACATGACAGAACTCTACCAAACCAAAATTACAGACTATAGACAAAACAATCTACAAAGCAACAAGATAATAATTAATATTATGACCAGAATAAAATTTCACATCTCAATTAACCTTGAATGTAAATACATTAAATTCTCTGCTTAAAAAATATAGATTAGTAAAATGGATTTTAAAAACCATGAACCAACTACATATTGCTTAAAATAAACTCATCTTACTGATATAGACATTTACAGACTAAAGGTAAAGAAATGAAAAAACATATTATATGCAAACAGGAATGAAAAGCAAACAGACTTTAAACCAACAATCATAAAAGACAGAGAAGGTCTTACATAGTAATAAAAAGATAAATTTTTAAAAAATCGATTTTGAAAATTTTAATAAGATATAATAATCCTAAATACATATGTGTCTAACATTGAAGAACCAGATTTATAAAACAAATATCAACAGAACTTAAAAAAAAAAAGAGAGATAGAAAGCAATATAATAATAGTGGAGGAGAAGGGGTGGCTGGCAAGATGGCCGAATAGAAACAGCTCCGGTCTGCAGTTCCCAGCGAGATCAATGCAGAAGGTGGGTGATTTCTGCATTTCTAACTGAGGTAGAGGGCTCATGTCACTGGGACTTGTTAGACAGTAGGTGCAAGCCAGGGAGGGTGAGCTGAAGCACGGTATGGCATCGCCTCACCTAGGAAGCACAAGTGGTTGGGGAACTCCCTCCCCTAGCCAAGGGAAGCCATAAGGATGTTACCAGGGGAAAAGGTGCATTCCAGCTCAGATACTATGTTTTTCCCATGGTCTTTGCAAACCACAGACCAGGAGATTCCCTTGGGTGCTTACACCACCAGGGCCCTGGATTTCAAGCACAAAACCTGGTGACCATTTGGGCAGACACCGAGCTAGCTGCAGGAATTTATTTTTCATACCCCAGTGCACCTGGAATGCAAGCAAGACAGAACTCTTCACTGCCCTGGAAAGGGAGCTGAAGCCAGGGAACCAAATGGTCTAGCTAAGCAGATCCCACCCCTTCAGAGCCCAGCAAGCTAAGATCCACTGGCTTGAAATTCTCGCTGCCAGCAGAGCAGTCTGAAGTTGACCTGGGTCACTTGAGCTTGGTGGGGGCAGGGGCATCCATCATTGCTGAGGCTTGAGTAGGTGGTTTTCCCCTCACAGTGTAAACAAAGCCTCTGGAAAGTTCTGGGCAGAACCCAACTCAGCTCAGCAAAGCCACTGTAGCCAGACTGCCTCTCTGGATTCCTCCTGTCTGGTCAGGGCATCCCAAAAATAAGGCAGAAACCACAATCATAGGCTTATAGATAAAACTCCCATCTCCCTGGGACAGAGGACCTGGGGAAATGGGGGCTGTGGGTGCAGCTTCAGCAGACTTAAATGTTCCTGTCTACCAGATCTGAAAAGAGCAGCAGATCTCCCAGCACAGTGCTCAAGCTCTGCTAAGGGACAGATTGCATCCTCAAGTGGGTCCCTGATCCCTGTGCCTACTAACTGGGAGACAGCTCCCTGACAAGATCGACAGACACCTCATACAGGAGAGCTCTGGCTGGCATCTGGTGGGTGCCCCTCAGAGACAAAGCTCCAGAGGAAGGAACAGGCATCAATCTTTGTTCTGCAGACTCTGCTGGTGATACCCAGGCAAACAGGGTCTGGAGCAGACCTCCAGCAAACTCCAGCAGACCTGCAGCAGAGGGGCTGCAGAAGGAAAACTAACAAACAGAAAAGAAGAGCATCAACATCAACAAAAAGGACATCCACACAGAAACCTCATCCAAAGGTCACCAACATCAAAGACCAAAGGAAGATAAATCCATGAAGATGAGGAAAAACCACAAAAAGGATAAAAATTCCAAAAGCCAAAACACCTCTTCTCTTCCAAAGGATCACAGCTCCTCACCAGCAAGACAACAAAACTGGACGGAGAATAAGTTTGATGAAGTGAAAAAAGTAGCCTTCAGATGGTGGGTAATAACAAACTCCTCCAAGATAAAGAAGCATGTTCTAACCAAATGCAAGGAAGCTAAGAACCTTGAATAAAGTTTAGAAGCATTGCTAACTAGAATAACCACTTTAGAGAAGAACATAAATGAACTGATGGAGCTGAAAAACACAGCATGAGAACTTTGTGAAGCATACACAAGTATCAATAGCTGAATTGATCAAGTAGAAGAAAGGGTATCACAGATTGAAGATCAACTTAACAAAATAAAGCATGAAGACAAGATTAGAGAAAAAAGAATGAAAAGGAACGAACAAAGCCCCAAAGAAATATGGTACTTTGTGAAAAGAGCAAACCTAAATTTGATTGTTGTACCAGAAAGTGACGGGGAGAATGGAAGCAAGTTGGAAAACACGCTTCAAAATATTATACACCAGAACTTTCCTAGCCTAGCAAGACAGGCCAACATTGAAATTCAAGAAACACAGAAAACACTACAAAGACAATCCTCGAGAAGAGCAACTCCAAGACACATAATCGTCAGATTCACCAAGGTTGAAATGAAGAAAAAATATTAAGGACAGCCAGAGGGGAAAGGTCAGGTTATCCAGAAATGGAGGCTCATCAGACTAACAGCAGATCTCTCTGCAGAAACCCTACAAGAAGAGAGTGGGGGTCGAGCCAAGATGGCTGAATAGGAACAGCTCCGGTCTACAGCTCCCAGCGCGAGCGACGCAGAAGACGGGTGATTTCTGCATTTCCATCTGAGGGACCGTGTTCATCTCACTAGGGAGTGCCAGACAGTGGGTGCAGGTCAGTGGGTGAGTGCACCGTGCGCCAGCCGAAGCAGGGGCGAGGCATTGCCTCACTCGGGAAGCTCAAGGGGTCAGGGAGTTCCCTTTCCAGGGGTGACAGACAGCACCTGGAAAATCGGGCCACTCCCACCCGAATACTGTGCTTTTCCGATGGGCTTAGGAAAACATGCCCCAGGAGAGTATAGCCCACACCTGGCTCAGAGGGTCCTACGCCCACGGAGTCTCACTGATTGCTAGCACAGCAGTCTGAGATCAAACAGCAAGTCGGCAGCGAGGCTGGGGGAGGGGCGCCCTCCATTGCTCAGGCTCGCTTAGGTAAACAAAGCAGGTGGGAAGCTTGAACTGGGTGGAGCCCACCACAGCTCAAGGAGGCCTGCCTGCCTCTGTAGGCTCCACCTCTGGGGGCAGGGCACAGACAAACAAAAAGACAGCAGTAACCTCTGCAGACTTAAATGTCCCTGTCTGACAGCTTTGAGGAGAGCAGTGGTTCTCCCAGCACCCAACTGGAGATCTGAGAACCGGGTGACTGCCTCCTCAAGTGGGTCCCTGACCCCTGACCCCCGAGCAGCCTAACTGGGAGGCACCCCCCAGCAGGGGCAGACTGACACCTCACACGGCCGGACAGGTACTCCAACAGACCTGCAGCTGAGGGTCCTGTCTGTTAGAAGGAAAATTAACAGAAAGGACATCCACACCAAAAACCCATCTGTACATCACCATCATCAAAGACCAAAAGTAGATAAAACCACAAAGATGGGGAAAAAAACAGAGCAGAAAAACTGGAAACTCTAAAAAGCAGAGTACCTCTCCTCCTCCAAAGGAAGGCAGTTCCTCACCAGCAACGGAACAAAGCTGGATGGAGAATGACCTTGACGAGCTGAGAGAAGAAGGCTTCAGACGATCAAATTACTCCGAGCTATGGGAGGATATTCAAACCAAAGGCAAAGAAGTTGAAAACTTTGAAACAAATTTAGAAGAATGTATAACTAGAATAACCAATACAGAGAAGTGCTTAAAGGAGCTGATGGAGCTGAAAACCAAGGCTCGAAAACTACGTGAAGAATGCAGGAGCCTCAGGAGCTGATGCGATCAAATGGAAGAAAGGGTATCAGCCCTGGAAGATGAAATGAATGAAATGAAGCGAGAAGGGAAGTTTAGAGAAAAAAGAATAAAAAGAAACGAGCAAAGCCTCCAAGAAATGTGGGACTATGTGAAAAGACCAAATCTACGTCTGATTGGTGTACCTGAAAGTGACGGGGAGAATGGAAACAAGTTGGAAAACACTCTGCAGGATATTATCCAGGAGAACTTCCCCAATCTAGCAAGGCAGGCCAACATTCAGATTCAGGAAATACAGAGAACGCCACAAAGATACTCCTCGAGAAGAGCAACTCCAAGACACATAATTGTCAGATTCACCAAAGTTGAAATGAAGGAAAAAATGTTAAGGGCAGCCAGAGAGAAAGGTCGGGTTACCATCAAAGGGAAGCCCATCAGACTAACAGCGGATCTCTCGGCAGAAACCCTACAAGCCAGAAGAGAGTGGGGGCCAATATTCAACATTCTTAAAGAAAAGAATTTTCAACCCAGAATTTCATATCCTGCCAAACTAAGCTTCATAAGTGAAGGAGAAATAAAATACGTTACAGACAAGCAAATGCTGAGAGATTTTGTCACCACTAGGCCTGCCCTAAAAGAGCTCCTGAAGGAAGCACTAAACATGGAAAGGCACAGCCGGTACCAGCCACTGCAAAATCATACCGAAATGTAAAGACCATCGAGACTAGGAAGAGACTGCATCAACTAACGAGCAAAATAACCAGCTAACATCATAATGACAGGATCAGATTCACACATAACAATATTAACTTTAAATGTAAATGGAATAAATCCTCCAATTAAAAGACACAGACTGGCAAATTGGATAAAGACTCAAGACCCATCAGTGTGCTGTATTCAGGAAACCCATCTCATGTGCAGAGACACACATAGGCTCAGAATAAAAGGATGGAGGAAGATCTACCAAGCAAATGGAAAACCAAAAAAGGCAGGGGTTGCAATCCTAGTCTCTGATAAAACAGACTTTAAACCAACAAAGATCAAAAGAGACAAAGAAGGCCATTATATAATGGTAAAGGGATTAATTCAACAAGAAGAGCTAACTATCCTAAATATATATGCACCCAATACAGGAGCACCCAGATTCATAAAGCAAGTCCTGAGTGACCTACAAAGAGACTTAGACTCCCACACATTAATAATGGGAGACTTTAACACCCCACTGTCAACATTAGACAGATCAACAAAACAGAAAATCAACAAGGATACCCAGGAATTGAACTCAGCTCTGCACCTAGCAGACCTAATAGACATCTACAGAACTCTCCAACCCAAATCAAGAGAATATACATTTTTTTCAGCACCACACCACACCTATTCCAAAATTGACCATATACTTGGAAGTAAAGCTCTCCTCAATAAATGTAAAAGAACAGAAATTATAACAAACTATCTCTCAGATCACAGTGCAATCAAGCTAGAACTCAGGATTAAGAATCTCACTCAAAACCGCTCAACTACGTGGAAACTGAACAACCTGCTCCTGAATGACTACTGGGTACATAACAAAATGAAGGCAGAAATAATGATGTTCTTTGAAACCAACGAGAACCAAGACACAACATAACAGAATCTCTGGGATGCATTCAAAGCAGTGTGTAGAGGGAAATTTATAGCACTAAATGCCCACAAGAGAAAGCAGGAAAGATCCAAAATTGACACCCTAACATCACAATTAAAAGAACTAGAAAAGCAAGAGCAAACACATTCAAAAGCTAGCAGAAGGCAAGAAATAACTAAAATCAGATGACAACTGAAGGAAATAGAGACACAAAAAACCCTTCAAAAAATTAATGAATCCAGGAGTTGGTTTTTTGAAAGGATCAACAAAATTGATAGACCGCTAGCAAGATTAATAAAGAAAAAAAAAGAGAAGAATCAAATAGATGCAATAAAAAATGATAAAGGGGATATCACCACCAATCCCACAGAAATACAAACTACCATCAGAGAATATTACAAACACCTCTATGCAAATAAACTAGAAAATCTACAAGAAATGGATAAATTCTTCAACACATACACCCTCCCAAGACTAAACCAGGAAGAAGTTGAATCTCTGAATAGACCAAAAACAGGAGCTGAAATTGTGGCAATAATCAATAGCTTACCAACCAAAAAAAGTCCAGGACCAGATGGGTTCACAGCCGAATTCTACCAGAGGTACAAGGAGGAGCTGGTACCATTCCTTCTGAAACTATTCCAATCAATAGAAAAAGAGGGAATCCTCCCTAACTCATTTTATGAGGCCAGCATCATCCTGATACCAAAGCCTGGCAGAGACACAACAAAAAAAGAGAATTTTAGACCAATATCCTTGATGAACATTGATGCAAAAATCCTCAATAAAATACTGGCAAACCGAATCCAGCAGCACATCAAAAAGCTTATCCACCATGATCAAGTGGGCTTCATCCCTGGGATGCAAGGCTGGTTCAATACACACAAATCAATAAATGTAATCCAGCATATAAACAGAACCAAAGTCAAAAACCACATGATTATCTCAATAGATGCAGAAAAGGCCTTTGACAAAATTCAACAACCCTTCATGATAAAAACTCTCAATAAATTAGGTATTGATGGGTCGTATCTCAAAATAATAAGAGCTATTTATGACAAACCCACAGCCAATATCACACTGAATGGGCAAAAACTGGAAGCATTCCCTTTAAAAACTGGCACAAGACAGGGATGCCCTCTCTCACCACTCCGATTCAACATAGTGTTGGAAGTTCTGGCCAGGGCAATTAGGAAAGAGAAGGAAATCAAGGGTATTCAATTAGGAAAAGAGGAAGTCAAATTGTCCCTGTTTGCAGATGACATGATAGTATATCTAGAAAACCCCATTGTCTCAGCCCAAAATCTCCTTAAGCTGATAAGCAACTTCAGCAAAGTCTCAGGATACAAAATCAATGTACAAAAATCACAAGCATTCTTATACATCAATAATAGACAAACAGAGAGCCAAATCATGAGTGAACTCCCATTCACAATTGCTTCAAAGAGAATAAAATACCTAGGAATCCAACTTACAAGGGATGTGAAAGACCTCTTCAAGGAGAACTACAAACCACTGCTCAAGGAAATAAAAGAGGATACAAACAAATGGAAGAACATTCCATGCTCATGGGTAGGAAGAATCAATATCATGAAAATGGCCATCCTTCCCAAGGTAATTTACAGATTCAATGCCATCCCCATCAAGTTACCAATGACTTTCTTCACAGAATTGGAAAAAACTAGTTCAAATTCATATGGAACCGAAAAAGAGCCCGCATCGCCAAGTCAATCCTAAGCCAAAAGAACAAAGCTGGAGGCATCACGCTACCTGACTTCAAACTATACTACAAGGCTACAGTAACCAAAACAGCATGGTACTGGTACCAAAACAGAGATATAGATCAATGGAACAGAACAGAGCCGTCAGAAATAATGCCACATATCTACAACTATCTGATCTTTGACAAACCTGACAAAAACAAGAAATGGGGAAAGGATTCCCTATTTAATAAATGGTGCTGGGAAAACTGGCTAGCCATATGTAGGAAGCTGAAACTGGATCCCTTCCTTACACCTTATACAAAAATCAATTCAAGATGGATTAAAGACTTAAATGTTAGACCTAAAACCATAAAAACCCTAGAAGAAAACCTAGGCAATACCATTCAGGACATAGGCATGGGCAAGGACTTCATGTCTAAAACACCAAAAGCAATGGCAACAAAAGCCAAAATTGACAAATGGGATCTAATTAAACTAAAGAGCTTCTGCACAGCAAAGGAAACTACCATCAGAGTGAACAGGCAACCTACAAAATGGGAGAAAATTTTCGCAACCTACTCATCTGACAAAGGGCTAATATCCAGAATCTACAATGAACTCCAACAAATTTACAAGAAAAAAACAACCCCATCAAAAAGTGGGCGAAGGACATGAACAGACACTTCTCAAAAGAAGACATTTATGCAGCCAAAAAACACATGAAAAAATGCTCACCCTCACTGGCCATCAGAGAAATGCAAATCAAAACCACAATGAGATACCATCTCACACCAGTTAGAATGGCAATCATTAAAAAGTCAGGAAACAACAGGTGCTGGAGAG
Organism: Pongo abelii; assembly: GCF_028885655.2. Lineage (NCBI taxonomy): Eukaryota > Metazoa > Chordata > Mammalia > Primates > Hominidae > Pongo > Pongo abelii. Next base: position 86,785,239 of record NC_071990.2, on the reverse strand, counting down.
GATGTGGAGAAATAGGAACACTTTTACACTGTTGGTGGGACTGTAAACTAGTTCAACCCTTGTGGAAGTCAGTGTGGTGATTCCTCAGGGATCTAGAACTAGAAATTCCATTTGACCCAGCCATCCCATTACTGGGTATATACCCAAAGGACTATAAATCATGCTGCTATAAAGACATATGCACACGTATGTTTGTTGCGGCATTATTCACAGTAGCAAAGACTTGGAACCAACCCAAATGTCCAACAATGGTAGACTGGATTAAGAAAATGTGGCACATATACACCATGGAATACTATGCAGCCATAAAAAATGATGAGTTCACGTCCTTTGTAGGGACATGGATGAAATTGGAAATCATCATTCTCAGTAAACTATCGCAAGAACAAAAAACCAAACACCACATATTCTCACTCATAGGTGGGAATTGAACAATGAGAACACATGGACATAGGAAGGGGAACATCACACTTCGGGGACTGTTGTGGGGTCGGGGGAGGGGGGAGGGATAGCAGTGGGAGATATACCTAATGCTAGATGACGAGTTGGTGGGTGCAGCGCACCAGCATGGCACATGTATACATATGTAACTTACCTGCATGTTGCACACATGTACCATAGAGCCTAAAGTATAATAACAATAATAATAATAATAATAAATAAAAAATAAAAAATAAAAATAAATTAAAAAAAAAAAAAGAAGAGAGTGGGGACCAACATTCAACATTCGTAACAAAAAGAATTTTCAGCCCAGAATTTCATATCCAGCCAAACTAAGCTTCACAAGTGACGGGAAAATAAAATCCGTTACAGAAAGCAAATGCTGAGAGATTTTGTAACCAACAGGCCTGCCTTACAAAAGCTCCTGAAGGAAGCATTAAATATGGAAAGGAAAAAAATGGTACCAGCCACTACAAAAACATACCAAATTTTAAAGACCATCGACACTATAAGGAAACTGCATCACCTAATAGGCAAAATAACCAGTAACCAGATAGCATCATAATGACAGGATCAAATTCCCAAACACCAATATTAACCTTAAATGTAAAAGAGCTAAATGCCTCAATTAAAAGACACAGACTGGCAAACTGGATAGTCAAGACCCATCAGTGTGCTGTATTCAGGAGACCCATCTCCTGTGCAAAGACATACATAGACTCAAAATAAAGGGATGGAGTAATATTTACCAAGCAAAAGGGAAGAAAAAAAAAGCCAGGGTTGCAATCCTAGTCTCTGATAAAACAGACTTTAAACCAATAAAGATCAAAAGAGACAAAGAAGGGACATTACATAATGGTAAAGGGATCAATGCAACAGAAGGGCTAACTATCCTAAATATAAATGCACCCAATACAGGAGCACCCAGATTCATAAAGCAAGTTCTTAGAGACCTACAAAGAGACTTAGACTCTCACACAATAATAGTGGGAGACTTTAACACCCTACTGTCAATATAAGACAGACCAACATGACTGAAAATTAACAAGGATATTCAGAACTTGAACTCAGCTCCAGACCAAGGAGACCTAATAGACATCTACAGAACTCTCCACCCCAAATCAAGAGAATATACATTATTCTCAGCACCACATCACAATTATTCTAAAATTGACCACATAATTAGAAGTAAAACACTCCTCAGCAAATGCAAAAGAACGAAAATCATAACAAACAGTCTCTCAGACCACAGTACAATCAAATTAGACCTCAGGATTAAGAAACTCACTCAAAACAGCAAAACCACCTGCAAACTGAACAACCTGCTCCTGAATGACTACTGGGTAAATAACGAAATTAAGGCAGAAATAAATAAGTTCTTTGAAAGCATTGAGAATAAGGGCACAACATACCAGAATCTCTGGGACACATTTAAGGCAGTGTTTAGAGGGAAATTTGTAGCACAAAATGCCCACAGGAGAAAGCAGCAAATATCTGAAATTGACACCCTAACATCACAATTAAAGGAACTAGAGAAGCAAGAGCAAACAAATTCAAACACTAGAAGAAGACAAGAAATAACTAAGCTCAGAGCAGAAGTGAAGGAGATAGAGACTCGAAAAACCCTTCAAAAAATCAATGAATCCAGGAGCTGGTTTTTTGAAAAGATTAACAAAATACATAGATCGCTAGCCAGAATAATCAAGAAGAAAAAGAGAAGAATCAAATAGATGCAATAAAAAATGATAAAGAGGATATCACCACCAATCCCATAGAAATAAAAGCTGCCATCAGAGATTGCTATAAACACCTCTATGCAAATAAACTAGAAAATATAGAAGAAATGGATAAATTCCTGGACACATACACCCTCCCAAGGCTAAACTAGGAAGAAGTAGAATTTCTGAATAGACCAATAGCAAGTTCTGAAATTGAAACAGTATTTAATAGTCTGCCAATCAAAAAAAAAACCATGGACCAGACAGATTCACAGCCGAATTCTACCACAGGTACAAAGAGGAGCTTGTATCATTCCTTCTGAAACTATTTGAAACAAAAGAAAAAGAGGGACTTCCCCCTAACTCATTTTATGAGGCTGGCATCATCCTGATACCAAAACCTGGGAGGGACATAATAAAAAAAGAAAATTTCTGGCCAATATCCCTGATGAACATCGAAGCAAAAACCCTCAATAAAATACTGGCAAACCGAAGCCAGCAGCACATCGAAAAGCTTATCCACCATGATCAAGCTGGCTTCATCCCTGGGATGCAAGGCAGTTTCAACATATGCAAATCAATAAACATAATCCATCACATAAACAGAATCAGTGACAAAAAACACATGATTATCTCAGTAGATACAGAAAAGGCCTTCGATAAGATAAAACACCTGTTCATGCTAAAAACTCTCAATAAGCTAGGTAGTGATGGAACTACCTCAAAATAATAAGAGATATTTTTGGCGAATCCACAGCCAATTTCATACTGAATGGGCAAAAGCTGGAAGCATTCCCTTTGAAAATCGGCACAAGACGAGGATACCCTCTCTCACCACTCGCATTCAACATAGTATTGGAATTTCTGGCCTGGTCAATCAGGCAAGAGAAAGAAATAAAGTGTATTCAAATAGAATGAGAGGAAGTCAAATTGTCACTGTTTGCAGATGACGTGATTGTATATTTAGAAAATTCCATCATCTCAGCCCAAAATCTCCTTAAGGTGACAAGCAACTTCAGAAAAGTCTCAGGATGCAAAATCAATGGGCAAAAATCACAAGTGTTCCTATACACCAATAACAGACAAACAGCCAAATCATGAGTGAACTCTCATTCACAACTGCAACAAATATAATAAAATACCAAGGAATACAACTTACAAAGATGTAAGGACCTCTTCAAGAAGAACTACAAACCACTGGTCAAGAAAATAAGAGACTACACAATCGAATGGAAAAACATTCCATGCTCATTGATAGGAAGAACGAATATCATGAAAAGGGCCATACTGCCCAAGGTAATTTATAGATTCAATGCCATCCCCATGAAGCTACCAATGACTTTCTTCACAGAATTGGAAGAACTAAAGTTCATATGGAACCAAAAAAGAGCCTGCATTGCCAAGACAATCCTAAGCATAAAGAACAAAGCTGAAGGCATCATGCTACCTGACTTCAAACTACACTACAAGGCTACAGTCACTAAAACAGCATGTTACTGGTACCAAAACAAACATATAGACCAATGGAACAGAACAGAGGCCTCAGAAATAATGTCACACATCTGCAACCATCTGATCTTTGACAAACCTGACAAAAATAAGCAATGGGGAAAGGATTCCCTATTTAATAAATGATGTTGAGAAAACTGGCTAGCCATATGCAGAAAACTGAAACTGGACCCCTTCTTTAGACCTTATGCAAAAATTAACTCAAGATGAATTAAAAACTTAAATGTAAGTCCCAAAACTATAAAAACCCCAGAAGAAAAATTAGGCAATACCATTCAGGACATAGGTATGGGCAAAGACTTTATGACAAAAACAACAAAAGCAATGGCAACAAAAGCCAAAATTGACAAATTGGATCTAATTAAACTAAAGAGCTTCTGCAGAGCAAAAGAAACTATCATCAGAGTGAACAGGCAGCCTATAAATTCGGAGAAAATTTTTGCAATCTGTGCATCTGACAAAGGGCTAGTATATCCAGAATCTACAAGGGACTTAAATGAATTTACCAGAAAAATTAAACAACCTTATCAAAAAGTGAGCAAATGATATGAACATACACTTCCCAAAGGAAGACATTTATGCAACCAACAAACTTTTGAAAAAAAGCTCATCATCACTGGTCATTAGAGAAATGGAAATCAAAAACCACAGTGAGATACCATCTCATGCCAGTTAGAATGGTGATCACTAAAAGTCAGGAAACAACAGATGCTGGAGAGGCTGTGGAGAAATAGTTAACACTTTTACACTGTTGGTGGGAGTGTAAACTAGTTCAACCATTGTGGAAGACAATGTGGTGATTTCTCAAGGATCTAGAACCAGAAATACCATTTGACCCAGCAATCCCATTACTGGGTATATACCCAAAGGATTATAAATCATTCTACTATAAAGACTCATGCACATATATGTTTATGGCAACACTATTCACAATAGCAAAGACTTGGAACCAACCCAAATGCCCATCAATGGTAGAGTGGATAAAGAAAATGTGGCACATATACACCATGAAATACTATGCAGCCATAAAACGGATGAGTTTATGTACTTTATAGGAACATGGATGAAGCTGGAAACCATAATTCTCAACAAACTAACACAGTAACAGAAAACCAAACACCACATGTTCTTAATCATAAGTGAGAGTTAAACAATGAGAACACATGGACACAGGGAGGGAAATATCACACACCAGAGCATGTCATGGGGTGGTGGGCTAGGGGAGGTATAGCATTAGGAGAAATACCTAATGTAGATGATGGGTTGATGGGTGCAGCAAACCACCATGGCACATGTATACCTATGTAAGAAACCTGCATGTTCTGCACATGTATCCCAGAACTTAAAGTACGTTTTAAAAAATCAATTTAAAAAAATTTAAGAAATTAACATACTTTATGAAATTAGTCATTGAAAATTGTACACATATCTCTATTAAAATAATTTCTGCTTCAATTGTTTTATAATTTGTAGTCAAATAATTCCATATTCTTATAAAATCAATTTTTAACATACTGATATTTCAAAAGTATATTTAAATTGGAGAACCACCAAATTACATTCCTGATAAAAGATTTATCACTAAAAAATTGCTAAAGACCTACTCAGTATTACTGGAACATTGCTTTATTCTCACTGAAAGTCACTTTTTTTTTTCTGGAAAAGGCAACTTGTCTTTCATTTTTTTAACCAGTTAACCTCTTGTGACCCAGCTTCTAAACAGACACTGGAAAATAAAATTGGCCAATTCCCATCTTTCAAAATAAACCAAACAACTTAGAACAGATATTGGAAAAAAAAGGTGGAGGACTCCAACACCTTACTGACAGCGCTAGATAGATTATTGAGACAGAAATCAACAAAAAACACTGTACATAAACTGGACTTTAGACCAAATACCTAACAGACATTTACAGAACACTTTACTCAATAACCACAGAATATATATTCCTCTCATTAGAAGAATTAGAAAATTCTCTAATCTAAAACATTTGTTAGGCCACCAAACAAGACTCAATAAATTTTTAAAAATTAAAATCATACCAAGTTGCTTCTTGGATCACAACAGAATAAAACTAGAAATTAACTCCAAGAGAACCTCTTAAAACTATGCAAATATGCAATAACTAAAAAACATACTCCTCAACAATTTTGGGGTCAATGATGGAATCAATTTATTTTAAAAGAAATTTTTTGAAATAGGTGAAATTGGAAATACCGAAACCTCCGGGAAACAGTAAAATCAGTGCTAAAATTAGAGTTTATAGTATTAAATAGCTACATCAAAAAATAGAAAGATCACAAATTAACAACCTAACATCTCACCTCAAGGAACTAGAAAAACAAGAACAAACCATATGCAAAGCTAGCAGAAGAAAAGAAACAATGAAGATTAGAGTATAAACAAATAAAATTGAGACTCCAAAAAATACAAAATATCAATGTAACAAAAACTTGGTTATTTGAAAAGATAAATAAAATTGATAGACTGTTAAAAAGAATAAGGAAAGAAGATAAAAGATCCAAGTAATCCTAATCATAAATGAAAAGAAGACATTGCAAATAATCCCAAAGAAATATAAAAGATCAGAGACTACTAGGAAGAAATATTTACCCACAAATTAGAAAACTGACAGAAAATTGATAAATTCCTAGAAACATACAATCTCTCAAGATTGAAAAAGGAAGAAATAAAAATTCTAAACAGATCAATGATAAAGTATGAGATTGAATCAGTAATGAAACACCTCACAACAACAAGAAAATACAAGACTAGATGGATTCACATGACGTACAAAAAAGAAATGGTACAAATCCTTCCCAAAACTTTTCTGAAAAATTGAGGAACAGAAATTTCTCCCTAATTCAGTCTGTGAAGCCAGTGTAACCTTGATACCAAAGCTAGACAGGAACACAACAAATAAAATAATAAAACTTTACACCAATATCCCTGATGTGTAAATACTCAAGAAAATACTAGTAAATTCAACAGCACATGGAAAAGATAATGCAACATGATCAAGTGTGTTTTATTCCAGGAGTGCAAGGATGATTCAACATACACAAATCAATAGATGTGATCCATCATGTAAACAGAATTAAAGACAAAAACCATATGATAAGTTCAATAGAGGCAGAATAAGCAAGCATTCAATAAATATCAGCATCTCTTCTGGATAAAAAATCTCGGCCGGGCGCAGTGGCTCACGCCTGTAATCCCAGCACTTTGGGAGGCTGAGGCGGGCAGATCACGAGGTCAGGAGATCAAGATCATTCTGGCTAACACAGTGAAACCCCGTCTCTACTAAAAATACAAAAAAATTAGCCAGGTGTGGTGGCAGGCGCCTGTACTCCCAGCTACTCGGGAGGCTGAGGCAGGAGAATGGCATGAACCCGGGAGGCAGAGCTTGCAGTGAGCCGAGATCAGGCCTCTGCACTCCAGCCTGGGCAACAGAGCGAGACTCCGTCTCAAAAAAAAAAAAAAAAAAAAAACTAAAAAAATAGGCATAGATGAAACATATCTCAAAATAATAATAGCTGTATATGACAAACCCACAGCCAACATAATACTGAGCAGAAAAAAGTCAAAAGTAATTCCCGTATGAACTGGAACAGATAAAAATATCCACTATCACCACTCCTATTCAAACATAATACTGAAAGGTTGAGCCAGAGCAATCAGATAAGAGAAAACATATAAAAGTCATTTAATTTGAAAAAGAGAAAGATAAATTATCTCTCTTTGCTGATGATATGATCTTGTGTATAGAAAATCCTTAACAATACTCCAAAAAACTCCTATTTGATAAACAAATTCAGAAAGTTTTAAGATCTAAAGTCAATGTGCAAAATTTAAAGGCATTTCAATACCAATAACAATCAAGCTGAGAACCAAATCAAGAAGTCAATTTCATTTATAATAGCTACAAAAATCCCACCTAGGAATATGTTTTTTGTTGTTGTTGTTTTGTTTATATATATATACTTTACGTTCTGGGATACATGTGCAGAACATGCAGGTTTGTTACATGAGTATACACATGCCATGGTGGTTTGCTGCACCCATAAACCTGTCATCTACATTAGGTATTTCTCTTAATGCTATTCCTTGCCTAGCCCCCCATCTCCCTACAGGCCCTGCTGTGTGTTGTTCCTGTCCCTGTGTCCATGTGTTCTCATTGTTCAACTCCTACTTATGAGTGAGAAAATGCAGTGTTTGGTTTTCTTTTCCTGTGTTAGTTTGCTGAGAACGATGGTTTCCAGCTTCACCCATGTCCCTGCAAAGTACATGAACTCATCCTTTTTATGGCTACATAGTATTCCACCTAGGAATATGTTTAAACAGGTAGGTGAAAGATCTCTACAAGGACAACTACAAAACACTGACGGAAGAAATCATAGATGACACAAATGAGTGGAGAAACATTCCATGTTCATGGATCAGAATTAGTCTGGTTGAAATGACCATATTGCCCAAAGCAATCTACAGAGTCAAAGCAATCCCTTTCAAAATTCCAATGCCATTTTTCAAAAAATTAGAAAAAAAGAAATCCTAAAAATCATATGAAACCAAAAATGTACTTGAATGGCAAAGTGATCCTAAGTAAAAAGACCAAAGCTGGAGGCATCATATTACCTGACTTCAAGTGTTACTACAACGCTACAGTAACCAAAATAGCATGGTACTAGTATAAAAATAGACACACAGATCAATGGAATAGAACAAAAAATTCAGAAATAAAGTTACATATCTACAGACAACTGGCCTTTGGCTGTCAACAAAAATATACAATGGGAAAAGAACACCCTTTACATAAAGTGGTCTTGGGAAAATCGGATTGCCATTTGCAAAAGACAAAAATTGGATCCCTATCTCTTACCATATGCCAAAATCAACTCAAGAAGAATTATAGGCTTAACTGTAAGACCCGATACTATAAAAATACTAGCAGAAAACCTAGGAAAACTCTCCTGGACATTGATCTCGATAAAGAAGCCATGACTAAGACCTCAGAAGCATAAGCAATGAAAACAAAAATAGACAATAGGATGTAATTAAACTATAGAGCTTCTGCACAGCAAAAGAAATAATTGACAGATTTAACAGACAACCTGCAGGATGAAAGAAAATATTTGCAAGCTATTCCTCTGACAGCAGAATAATATTCCAAATATACAGAAAACTCAAATGAGTCAACAAGAAATTACCTCCTAAATAATCCAATTAAAAAGTAGGCAAAGGACTTTAATAGGTATTTTTCAAGGAAGTCATACAAATGGTGAACAAGTATATATAAAAATTATCAATATCAGTAATTATTACAAAAATGCAATCAAAACTGCAATGAGATATCACTTTACCCCAATGATAATGGCTATTATTAAACAGAAAAAATAATACATGTGGTGAGGATGTGGAGAAAGGAGAATGCTTATACACTGTTGATAGAAATGTAACTTAGTACAACCTCCATGAAAAACAGTATGAAGATTTTTCAAAGGACTAAAACTAGAACTGCCATTCAATCCAGCAATCCCACTACTGAACATACACCCAAAGAGAAAAAAATCATTATATCATTACATTATAAAGATATCTGCACTCACACGTTTATAGCAGCACTATTCACATTAGCAAAAATATGAAAACAACCTAAGTATCCATCAGTGGATGACTGATAAAGAAATTGTAATTCAATTCTTTGCCTTCTACTTTTAAACTTAACTTCCTCGTAAAGCAACCTTTTTCAATTACCTACTCCACCCTAACTCATTCTGATCACCTGCTCCACCCTAACTCATTCTGATTACCTGCTACCTGCTCTGCCCTGACTCTTGCCAAAGCACTCACCCCATCATTCTCTTTAAATTAGCTAATCGGAATTAGTTTAGCCTGTGCTGTCTAACCCTAGTCAACAGGGGAACCACACAGCAGCAGGGGCCACGTGTGTCAGGGATAAGGACTCCTTCCCCTCCCTTGTCCAAATGTGCGCTCACCATTGTTCCATCTGTAAGGGCGCACCCTTCTATATAGAAGTAACTTCCCTTACTGAGAATTAAAAAGAAAATTAAAAAAAAAAGAAATTGTAATAAATATAATAGTATTAAATACACACACACACACACACACACACACACACACACACACACACGCTAGAATACTATTCAACCATAAAAAGGAAGCAATCATGTCTTCTTCAGCAACATGGATGGAACTGGAGGCCATCATTTTAAGTGAAACAACTCAGAATCAGAAAGTCAAATACCATACGTTCTCACTTAAAAGTGGGAGTTAAATAAAGTGTACATATGGGCTTAGAGTATGGAATAATAGTCACTGGAGACTCAGAGGGTGGAAGGATAGGAGGGGGTTGAAGAATACTCAATCACTTAATGGGTACAATGTACACTATTCTGGTGATGGATACACTAACTAAAAGCCCAGAGTTCACCGTTACTCAGTATATCCATAGAACAAAAGTGCACTTTTACCACCTAAATTTATACAAATAAAAAGAAACCAATTCAATCTACAAAATAATAAAATACCTAGGATTTAATTGAACCAAAGTGAAAGATCACTATTAGGAAAACTGTAAAATACTGATGAAAGGAATTGAAGAGGAAACCAAAAAATGGAAAGATATCTCATGCTCATGGATTGGAAGAATCAATATTTTGAAAATGTCTATACTGCAAGTGTTCTGCAGATTCAATGCAATCTCTATCAAAATACCAATGACATTCTTCACATAAATAGAAAAACAAATTTTAAAATTCATATGGAATCACAAAAGACCCCAAATAGTTTAATCAATTCTAACCATAAAAGAGGAAGCTGAGGTATCATACCACCTGATTTCAAATTGTACTATAAAGCTATAATATCCAAATCAGCCTGATAGTGGCATAAAAACAGACACATAGACTACAGGAACAGAATAGAGAGTCAGAAATAAATCCACACACCTACAGCCAACTCATTTTCAACAAAAGTGCCACAAACATACATTGAGGAAAGGACAATCTCATTAGTAAGTGGTGCTGGGTAAACTGGATATATGTATGCAGAAGAATAACCCTAGATCTCTGCATTATAACATATACAAAATTCAACTCAAAATGGCTTGAAGACTTAAAAGTAAAACCTGAACCTATGAAACTAGTAGAAGAAAACATTGGGAAAATACTACAGGACATTGGTCTGGGCAAAGAGTTTTTAAATAAGACCTCAAAAGCACAGGCATCAAAAGAAAAATAGATGAATTAGATTATATCAAGCTAAAAAGCTTCTATATAGCAAAGAAAATAATTAACAAAGTGAAGAAACAGTTTACAGAATGGGTAAAAATATTTACAAACTATTCATCTGACAAGGAATTAATAACTAAAATATATGAGGAACTTAATAGCAAATAAATGAAGATAATAATAGTAATCCAATTTTTAAGTGGGCAAAAACCCTGAATAGATATTTCTTAGATGAAGATATAAAAATAACAACTAGTTACATGAAAAAAATGCTCAACATCAGGTAAATGCCAATCAAAACCACAATCAGACATCATCTCACTCAAGTTAGAATAGATATCATCTAAAAGACAAAAAATTACAAGTGCTAGTAAGGATGCAGAGAAAACATACACTATTGATGGGAGTGTAAAATTGTAAAGCCAGTATGGGAAATCAGTATGGCGTTCATCAAAACACTAAAAATAGAACTATCATATGATCAAGCAAGTCCACCACTGGATATATATCCAAAAGAAAGAAAATCCATTTATCAAAGAGGAATCTGCACTCCCATGTTTACTACAGCACTATTCACAATAGCCAAGACATAGAATCAACCTAAATGCTCACCAACAGATGAATGGATAAAATAAATGTGGTATATATACAAAATTGAATACTATACAGGCATAAAAAATAATAAAATTCTGTTGTTTGCAGCAACATGGATGGAAGTGGAGATCATTATGTTAAGTGAAATAAGCCAGCACAGACAGACAAATAGTGCATGTTCTCACTCACATGTATGTGCTAAAAATGTGAAACTCATGAAGGTAGAGAGTAGAATGGTGCTTACCAGAGACCAGGAAAAGAAAGAGGTGGGGGATGTAGAGATGTTGCTTAATGGGTACAAAAATACAGTTAAATAGAAAGAATATGTTCTAATATTTGATAGTACAGTAGGAAAATTATAGTTAACAATAATTTATTGTATATTTCAAAATAGCTAGAAGACTAGAATTTTAATGTTCCCAACACAAAGAAAAGATAAGCATTTGAGTTGATGGATATCCCAATTACCCTGATTTGATAGTTACACATTGTATACATGTATCAAAATATCACATGTCCAATAAAATGTACAACTATGATATGTTAATTAAAAATAACCAAAAAGGTAAAGTGGCTCATGAAGAACAAATTTAAGGTACAAGAGTTAACATCCTTAATGCATTAAAAACTCTTAAAAATGAATTTTAAAAAATTAACAGAAAATTGGCAAAAGACATGAGCATACAAGTCATACATCCAACAGAAACACAAATCATTAAAAAATACATTCTAAAATGTTCAGACAAATTGAAATTAAAGCTGGGAATTGTGACTCTCACCTGTAATCCCAACACTTTGAAAGGCTGAGGTGGTAGGATTGGTTGACCTCAGAAGTTCAAGGCTATAGTGAGTTGTGATCATGCTACTGCACTCCAGCCAGCCTGGGTGACATAACAAGACCCTGTCTCAAAGGAGGGAAGGGAGAGAGACATTTTTCATCTATCAAATAAACAGAAATGGTACTGTGGGTAAAACACTGGTGCTGTGAGAGATGAAATGTCAAAGTCTGCTAGTATGAGTATAAATTGATACTTGTTTGAAGGATAGAGAGGATTCATTATTCAGTCTTCAAATTGTTCATACACTTTCAATCAATTATCCCACTTCTTGAAACCTTATGTAAATAAAGAAAAAAATTTTAATGTGGAAAATAACATATATAAAGTTAAAAAAACTTGAAAATAAACTGAATATGAGAATAGCTAAATACATTATGAACCTCTATAAAATGGAATATAATGTGGTCATTCAAATCATAATTTTGAAGAATATTTAAGGCAAATTCTCAAGATATAATGTTAATGAAAGAACAGGATGAAAAACTACACTAAAAATAACCATGTATTTTTAAACTCTTCAGATACATATCAAACAAAAAAGACCAAAAAAAATGTTTTAATGGTTAACAGATATCAATTCTGGGTGTGGAAGTTTTAGTAGTTTTTAATTTCTTCTTACCCTCTTCAGTACACTTCAGGTTTCCTACAGAAAGCATCTATTACTTTTATTCATTACATTTGATAGCAGAAAAAGATATTATAGCATATATTGTTATGTATGAAGGGGCTCTGGAGTCTATTATATTGACTACACATTGATGATAAGTGCACCATTGGGTAATTTAAGACCAATTACTCTAAATTGCCGACACTGAGGCAAATACACAGGTTGATCTAATCATTGTGTTAAAACTGTATTTGAAATTGAGATAAGTGGTACAAACAAATCACACATTTTCAGAACCACAATCTGTTAGCAAAACATTTTTTTAACATCAGAAACCATCTTGATGTTTATTTGGGTACAAGAATTAAAAGTGAAGTAAGAGAAGATAAAAAACAAGTTCAAAATCATTTAACTGCAATTACCCAATTTAGAATTTTGAAAATTCAATAGGAATTGGACCTTGATCTTTCATTAACAGTACTGAGACTGGGACACTGAAATCACATCACTCTTCTAACTTTGACATGTCATTTCTACAACTGATTTATCACCAAAGCAAATCTGACTCCAGCCATATCTAGAGCAACAGAATTCTCACCTCTGAGGAACAGAAAAGCAGCCAGAACATCTGATGATCTTTTGATTACAATTAATATTGGTGGTTAACTTAATGTCTTCTGGAGCTAACTTAAGTTTCTGAAAATCAGTGCCATTATAATCTTCCTCTATCCTAATCCTAAAAATAGACAAAGATGGTTTCTAGATCTAAACATGTAAATCCCCTTTTACAGTTGTTTTAAAAACACCAATACATGGCAAAAGCCTGAGAAAGAGTTTTAATGAAGAATGTGAAGAAAATGTTGGTGTGGAAACAACTGTATTAATGAATTCCACTTTACATTCAGTGATACTGAGAAAGGGTTTCAAGGGTTAGGAAAAGGTTGATAGCCTTTAGACATTCACAATGATTCACTTTCCCAGCACTTTCTGAAAGAGAATCATGAACTGAGTAACAATCAATAAATACATGCAAAACTATCTTCACTTTATTCTCTAACTTTCTGGTAAGAAGACTGACATCTATATAACTATGGATTTTGAGAAAACCATAATTTATCACTTTAGAAGGAAACATAAGAATAAGAGTAGAATTGAGGCTGGTCACAGTGGCTCACGCCTGTAATCCAACACTTTGGGAGGCTAAAACAGTTGGATGACTTGAGCCTAGGAGTTCAAGACTAGCCTGGCCAACATGGTGAAACCCCACCTCTACTAAAAATACAAAAATTAGCCAGGCATGGTGGCCCATGCCTGAAATCTCAGCTACTCAGGAGGCTGAGGCAAGAGAATCCCTTGAACCTGGGAGGCAGATCTTGCAGGGAGCCTAGATCGTGCCACTGCGCTCTAGCCTGGGTGACAGAGCAAGACTCTGTCTCAAAAAAAAAAAAGACTTGATTATCACTTTTAAAATTTTATTTGAAGAGAAGTAAAAGGAAAATAGCAACTGGCAGAATAAACAGAATATAACGTACTGATATTTCCTCATTTTTTCACATAAAGAATATGTTGTTAATCTTTCACCTCAAAGCAAATCCTAGTAAGAAATATATTTACTTTGACTGATTTTTATAACTTCTAAAATTATGTAAAATGTAAAACACATTTTATAAGTTTTAGGAAATTTATATAAAAGGAGTCAGCATATCTACCAGTAAGTATGGTACCTGATTTTACTTGTGGTTACTTGTGATTTTCAGTAAACAAGTTTAATGAGGCATATCAAAATGGTACTAAATAGAGATTTTCTCATTTTTGCAGGCTTTACTTTGGATATTATATTATCTTTAAGAGAAAATATTTTTAGCAGGGAATAATATTACTAACATATATAACATTGTCAGGAAATGTTATAAAAAATAAAAATTCAACATTGGTTTAATGCAGTAAAATAGTGTACTTTTGATTACAGATTTTAAAAAATTGTTTCCCTAACAGAACAGAAAAAAAGTAAAAAAGCAGCAGCATTAATTCAAAGAGAAATCAAGTATCTAACACCAAAAAGATTTTGAGTCAAGACTTGACATAGTATTTACACCATAAACAGTCAAACCCTAGCATGGTGAATCTTCATACACACACAAAAACAGAAAAGAAAAAAAAAAGTAACAATTCTCAGGGAAAGTTAATCACACAAAATAAGCATGTGAAGAAAAAGCGAGTTTATAACATGCTTTGTTATGTATACAACCAGTATTTGATGGTAAATTATCAGCCAAAAGAAAAAACATTTTTACAAACATTGTGAAAATGAGATTTATTATAGCTTAATTAAGTATAAAGAGTTATTTGTCAAAATACTAAGTAAAATCTGACTAAATCCATTACGTAATTTGCTTAAAACAATAATTTAAAATAATATCTTTTCTGAATCCTTTTCTTTTTGTTCAAATTTTATTTAAAAAGGAAAGCAACCACTAACTCTGAAGTCAGCAACTTGTATATGTAGTAATAATCCCTGGCTATTTCTGTGTGCTATAAAGATGTGGGCCTGGGAATTTTCACTGGATTGAGGGTAGATTTTTATTTTCATTTACACATAAACAAAATCATTGAGTTTGATTTAAGGAAACCTGTAACTGTTAGTATTTCTATTGACATGACATATATACTTCAAGGTTTCATTCTGTCCCTTGACAAACAATAAATAAAAATAAGATTATCATTCTATAAGTGGCTTTACACGTTGTCATGACAAAAATAAAAGAACTAAAGATGAATGAGAAGGAAGAAGAGAAAATTAAGGAATGGAAAGAGAGAAGGAGAAAGAGAAAAAAGCAAACATGAGCTTCATGTTCTTGAAGGAAAACTTGACTTTGGGATTAGATTTTTAAATATGGCAGTTACTGCCATAAAAGTACAGTCATCATTCCAAGGTAAGAAGAACTTATGAACACAAAGAAGAAATTATAGGCACTGGGGTCTACTTGAGGCAGGGGTGGAAGGAGGGAGAAGAGCAGAAAAAATAACTATTGTATAGTGAGCTTAATACCTGGGTGATGAAATAATATGTACAGCAAACCCCTATGACACGTTTACCTATCTAACAAATCTTCACATGTATGCCCAAACCTAAAAGTTAAAGAAAAAAAAAAAGAAAGAACTGGAGACAGACACAGTCTTGGGGAACAAATGACAATTTCTGTGCAACTCAAAATTTCTGCTTGTTTTTTAAACTAAAATTGACCACCGCTAAAGCCTAGGTAGCTTAACAGTGCTTGATCTATAGGAAACACTCATTAAATATACTTCTTGATTGACTGAGTGACTGAAGACTTTGAAAAGTCAATATTTTATCTATGTTAGTATTTATATAATCACTTTTTAAACTCTGATCTGTGGAAATTAGTTGTGTCTGGGACTTACCCTGGGATAGTAACCATATAAAAGCAGTGACCATCTAGTGAC
Source organism: Pongo abelii (assembly GCF_028885655.2). Classification (NCBI taxonomy): domain Eukaryota; kingdom Metazoa; phylum Chordata; class Mammalia; order Primates; family Hominidae; genus Pongo; species Pongo abelii. Next base: position 86,768,815 of record NC_071990.2, on the reverse strand, counting down.
TTTTGGTAAAATAAACCCTTAAAAAAATGCACATTCTTAACTTTAAAGAAATGTATAAAAATATATTTAATAATATTAATACCTCAATGAAACATTTGACAGACAATAAAGAATTTTAAAGATACATTTAAATTTTTTCTTATTCTATTTATCATCAGTGAAAACAAACCTCATTTTCTTTTAAATCAAGGTCAAAAAAGGCAGTGCCATAATTAATTTTTAGTGCCTTTTGACTAGATCAGGTTTTTAGTTTTATTTAATTTAAAAATTATAATCACAGACCTCAGAAACTTCACAGCATTTCTCAAGCAGACTAAATTCTTCCAATATATAATTTTATGATTTCCTCTTTTATTTCAGATTCAAGGGGTACATGTGCTTATTTGTTAGGTGGGTATATTGCATGATACTGAGGTTTGGGTTATGAATGACCCCATTAGCCAGGTACTGAGCATAGTACCTAATATGTAGATTTTCAGCCGTTTCCCCCTTCCTCTCTCCCCATTCTACTAGTCTCCAGCTTCTGTTGTTGCCGTCTTTATGCCCATGTGTACCCAATATTCAGCATTTACTTATAAGTGAAAACATGTGGTATTTGCTTTTCTGTTCCTATGTTAATTTGCTTAAGATAATGGCCTTCTGTTGCATCCATGTTGCTGCAAAGGACATAATTTTATTCTTTTTATGGCTGTGTAGTATTTCATGGTGTATATGTACCACATTTTCTTTACCCAGTCCACCACTGATGAGAACCTGGGTTGATTCCCTGTCTTTGCTATCGTGTATAGTGATGCAATGAACATAAGAGTACATGTGTCTTTTGGTAGAACAATTCATTTTCCTTTGAGTATATACACAATAATGGTATTGCTGAGTTTAATGGTAGTTCTGCTTTATGTTCTTTGAGGAATCTCCAAACTGCTTTCCACAGTGAATAAACTCATTTACATTTTCACCAACAGTGTATAAGAATTACCTTTTCTCTGCAGCCTTGCTAGCATGTTATTTTTTGACTTTTTAGTAATAGCCATTCTAACTGGTGTGATATGATATGTCATTGTGGTTTTGATTTGCATTTCTCTGATTAGTGATGTTGAGCATTTTTTCATATGCTTGTTGGCTGCTTGCATGTCTTCCTTTGAGAAGTGTCTGTTGATGTCTTTTGTCCACTTTTAATTAGGTTTTTTTTGGCATGTTCAATTGTTGCTTATAGACTGTGGATATTAGAATTTTGTTGGGTGCATAGTTTGCAAGTATTTTCTTCCATTCTGTAGGTTGTTTACTCTGTTCATCGTGGGTTTTTTTCTTTTTCTTTTTTTTTTTTTCTTTTTTTTTGCTGTGCAGAAGCTATTTCGTTTCATTAGGCCTCATTTGTCAATTTTTATTTTTGTTGCAATTGCTTTTGAGGAGTTAGTCATAATTTCTTTCCTGGGTTGATATACAGAATGGTATTTTCTAGGTTTTCTTCTAGGATTCTTATAGTGTGTGGTCTTACATTTAAACCTTTAATCCAACTTGATTTAATTTTTGTATATGGTGAAAGGTAGAGGTCCTGTTTGCATATTCTTCATCTGACTAGCCAGCTATCTCAGCACCATTTATTGAATAGAGAGTCGTTTCCCCATTGCTTATTTTTGTCAACTTCATCAAAGATCAGATGGCTGTAAGTGTGTTATTTCTGGGTGCTGTATTCTGTTCCATTGATGTATCTATTTTTTTTCTTTTTTTAATTTATTTTGTGAGACAGGTTCTCACTGTGTTGCCCAGGCTGGAGTATAGTGGCGCAATCTCAGCTCACTGCATTCTAACTTCCTGGCTCAAGCATCCTCCCACCTCAGCCTCCCAGGTAGCTAGGACCATAGGCATGCATTGCCACACCCAGCTAATTTATTTTTTATAGAGATAAGTTCTCCTTATGTTTTCCAGGCTGGCCTCAAACTCCTGGGCTCAAGTGATCCTCCCGCCTCAGCCTCCCAAAATGCTAGAATTACAGTTATGAGCCACCATACCTGGCTAATCTATTTTTCTATATCATTTCTGTAATCTATTTTTAATTTATTTTAAAACTTACATACTAATTATGAAAGTATTTTTAGAATTTAATCAAATTGTTAAAATCATTTTATAATATATTGGCATTTACCTTAAACATATTTTTGTCTTCACACAGAAAAGTGGTAACTAATATTTTTATCCACTGCTTAAGTTTGTAATTAGCTGCAAATCAAGTAATGTGGCAAATAGTAAGCAATGATTAGTATGAAACTGAAATAATTAAGTAATTCCAAAATATGTTTTTTAACCACTGGGTTTTCTCACTCTTCAATTTTCCAATCAAGTATTTAATTGGAGCTATTAAATATTTTCAATAGTCTATTTTTACTTCATATTCCATATTTCTCTCTCAGATCTCTAGTAGAGACAAGAGAAGAAAAATGACCACTAAGTAAGCATCAAGGAGACTAGACATCAACTGACAACTGTGAGAGCCAACTACACATAAGGCACTATCCTAGGCCATTTTGAATTTGATAAATTTAGCAATCTTTAAATGATTGATAATGGCAAGAGATTTCCACCTTTTCATTTTTCTAAATTAAAACATTTGAAAGCAACAACCATCTAATCTCAAAATCATTTCATGTTTAAAATAAAGATATTTTGACAACAAAAAAATGTTAAAAGTTGTCTCAGAATAAGTTACAATCCTTTAAATTCTGCATCTTCAGGTTTATGGAAGACAATGGTTTTATTTTTCTCATTTGGCTGAAGCCTAGAACAAATTTTATCACAGTTCAGTGTTTATCTATGGATCTGTTCTTAGGAAAACCTGGTTTGTGAGTTTGTGGAGTGAAAAGATGAATAATACACAGTAACTGCCTTTAATAAATTTAGGATCTAGAAGAGAGATAAGAGTAGTGCACAAAAAATTAAAATGGACACAGCAGTTGCACATAATAAAAACTGCAAAAAAGGCATAATTGGTATAGTTATTATGTATTGAGTCATTCCAGTTGCTTGTCATGAACCCATATGGTAGATACTGTTACTATTCTCATTTCAGATGAGGATACTAAGGCTGGGAAAAGGTATGTAATTTATTCTAAGTGGCAGTTTCTAAGTGATGAGCTGGGATTCTCACATATATCAATTTGACACTAAAATTCTCTGTTACTGGAGGAATTCAAGCAGAACCTACAGAATTTGATTTGTGGAAGAAGTTTCAAGTAGATGACCTCTAAGAACCCTTTAACCTTTCTCCTCCATTTGTAGCAGGCTATGTTCTCACAGGAGGTTGAAAACTTAAAAAGGGATGCTTGACCAAGAATTCAGAGAGGGGTGTGTGTGTGCATGCATGCATATGCAGGTAAGCACATTCCTGTGTGTGGAGTGGTGGGGGGTGGTTGTTGTCCATATAGAGGGGCAGAGTTGCAGCAAGCTGTCTTGAATGAGACTTTCACTGTACAATGTGGAAAGAAAAGAGTAGATGATTTAGCCAAACCTTGTGGAATATTTCCATTTGGGGAACAGCAAGATAATATTGTTAAAGCAAATAGAAAAGGAATAATCAAAGTAACAGAAGAGATAATATTTATGGATAAACCACCCACAAAGAAGCATAGGCAACTGCACATGTATTGAAACATTTGTCATCCCTCTTCAACTAAGACATCTTTCCATATCATTATAAACTGAAGTCATATCACTCTAAATTTCCAGTGAAAGGCGTTTGTAGAATTATAAAATCATAAATCAGAGTGGATCTCAAATTCTGTTCCTTTTAAGGCTTAGAGATTTTAGAAAGAAATTGTTGGGAAATTTTAAATCCTTTAGAAAGAAGAAGTTGGGAAATTTTAAATCCTTTCTTTTTCTTTTCACATGAGAACCCTGAACTTGCACAAGAGAAACAACCTGTCCTTTGAATTTGATTGTCTTTATTTTTTAGTCAATTTAAGGATAAGCTTCAGAGTGTTGTATATTCTCTGAAAATAAATGTGTCTGCTTCTGAAGCACATGTTTCCTATTGAATATCTTTATAACTCATCATTAAATTTTCAGTCTTCTATTCATTTTCAACCTGTCTAATTTTCCCAAGCCTTTTGCTCATGAATGCGAATTACTGGACTTCTAAAAGTAATTATCTAATTTATCCAAATATAAGTTGAAAGGCTTAGAGTTTATTTAGTCTCTCGGTGGTATCAAGGATTAATGAAAGCCCCCAAGAAAAAGCAAAGGAAATGACATAATTTCAATATTAGTTTGAGCTCAACATCTCCATAATAAAAAGGAAGAACATCTGAAAACTTTTTCTTGGCAAATCTAAATATTGCTAGGAAAGAGTTCTCAGAACCAGTGATCCAGAGTTCATCAGATCTGAAGGATTTCTCAGACAGAGCCTAAGATGCTGACTAGTGACCATTTCTAAATTATAGAAAAACAAAAACTTAGATATCATAATTAATACATTTTTGAGAAAAAGGAAGCGAGTTGTAATTTTTCTCAAGGTAACACTGTTACCTGAGTTAACATATATAACAGCAATGCCTCATTGATCCAAAAGCCTGCGGGAAAGTGGTACTGCACCAAAGCAGTGTCCAGCTAACCGAAGCTTACTCCTTTAGGCAAGATGCTATTTGAGTCATTCTTATTAGAAATCTTTTAATACCTTCATTGATACCCACCTTACTAAACAGAAAACTCTGCTCTTCATCTTTTCTTCATGATTTGAACACTCTTACTATGATCCTCAGTTATTGTCAGGAGAGATGCACAAAAAATAGTGCATGTGCAGCACATGATATAGAAGTACCTCAGAAGCTACTAGGGAATGGTGAGTCATCTGCCTTCAGCTGAGTGGTTTTTATACTTCCTCTGATTCCACTGTCAGCCCTGACAGTGTCTACTGCTGTATCTCTGTCCTTTCTATTTTCAATTATTTTTATTACTGTGTATAGAATTCTGAAAGAACCATAAAAAGGCCTATTGAAAACTTAAAATGAGTAGTGTGTGTGTGTGTGTGTGTGTGTGTGTTATTTTTTATTTATTTATTTATTTTGAGATGGAGTTTCGCTCTGTTGCACAGTCTGGAGTGCACTGGCGTGATCTCAGCTCACTGCAACCTCCACCTCCCAGGTTCAAGCAATTCTCCTGCCTCAGCCTCCGGAGAAGCTGGGGTCACAGGTGTGTGCCACCATGCCCAGCTAATTTTTGTATTTTTACTAGAGACAGGGTCTCACCATGTTGGCCAGGCTGGTCTCGAACACCTGACCTCAGGTGATCCACTCACCTCGGCCTCCGAAAGTGCTAAGATTACAGGTGTGAGCCACCACACCCAGCCATGTATAATTTTTTTTACTATATGATAGGTTATCAATAAAGATGTCTTTTGTTTGTTCCTGGGATTAAATCTGTGTTCCAAAGAAACAGCAATTCAAACTCCAAGTAAGTACTAATTGTAGTTTTTTGTTTTCATTGCATAACTTCTCTATTACCATTTTTGTCACTGAAACCTGTCAAACGAGACAATGAGGAGTGTGCTGAGAACAGTGGCTCACTATGGCCTCACTTGGAGGTCAAGGCACTGGGATTACAGGCATGAGCTACTGCACTCAGGAAGATTGCTTAAGGCCAGGAATTTGAGACCAGCCTGGGATCCTGTCTACAAAAAAAAAAAAAATTTAAACATTGACAATAATTAGTCAGGCATGGTGGCACAAACCTGTAGTCCTAGCTACTTGGGAGGTTGTGGCAGGAGGGTTGCTTGAGCCCAGGAGTTCATGGTGACAGTGAGCTATGATCATGCTACTGCACTTCAGCCTATGTGACAGAACAAGACCCTGTCTCAAAAACAAAAAAAGGTGAAACATCAATCAAAATTATACCATATGGTTATATAAGCAGAATTACCTTTCATGAACAACTTTTTTTTAATATACTTTAAGTTCTGGGATACATGTGCCAAACGTGCCGGTTTGTTACACAGGTATACACGTGCCATGGTGGTTTGCTGCACCCATCAACCCATCAACTATGTTAGGTATTTCTCCTAAAGTTATCCCTCCCCTAGCCCCCAAAAAACTGAGAGGCCCTGGTGTGTGACATTCCTCTCCCTGTGTCCATGTGTTCTCATTGTTCAACTCCCACTTATGAGTGAGAACATGAGATGTTTGGATTTCTGTTCCTGTGTTAGTTTGCTGAGAATGATGGTTTCCAGCTTTAGCCATGTCCCTGCAAAGGACATGAACTCATCCTTGTTTTTATTATACTTTAAGTGCTGGGGTACATATGCAGAACATGCAGGTTTGTTACATAGGTATACATGTGCCAAAGTGATCTGCTGCACCCATCACCCTGTCATCTACATAGGTAATTCTCCTAATGCTATCCCTCCCCTAGCTCCACACCCACCGACAGGCCCCAGTGTGTGATGCTCCCCTCCACTGTGTCCATGTTTTCTCATTGTTCAACTCCCACTTATGAGTGAGAACATGTAGTGTTTGGTTTTCTATTCCTGTGTTAGTTTGCTGAGAATGATGGCATCTAGCTTCATCCGTGTCCCTGCAAAGGACATGAATTCATCCTTTTTTCATGGTTGCATAGTATTCCATGGTGTCTGTGTGCCACATTTTCTTCATGCAGTCTATCACTGATGGGCATTAGGGTTGGTTCCAAATCTTTGCTATTGTGAACATTACTGCAGTAAACATATGTGTGCATGTGTCTTTATAGTAGAATGATTTATAATCCTTTGGGTGCATACTCAGTAATGGTGTTTCTGGGTCAAATGGTATTTCTGATTCTAGATCCTGAAGGAATCACCACACTGTCATCCACAATGGTTGAACTAATTTACACTCCCACCAACAACATAAAAGCGTTCCTATTTCTCCACATACTCTCCAGCACCTGTTGTTCCTAACTTTTTAATGGTCACCATTCTAACTGGCATGAGAGGGTATCTCATTGTGGTTTTGATTTGGATTTGTTTAATGACCAGTGATGATGAGCTTTTTTTCATTTTTCTTGGCCACATAAATGTCTTCTTCTGAGAAGTGTCTGTTCATATGCTTTGCCCACTTTTTGATGGTTTTTTTTTCTTGTAAATTTGTTTAAGTCCCTTGTAGATTCTGGATATTAGCCCTTTGTCAGATAGATAGATTGTAAAAATTTTCTCCCATCCTGTAGGTTGCCTGTTCACTCTGATGATAGTTTCCTTTGCTGTGCAGAAGCTCTTTGATTTAATTATATCTCATTTGTCAATTTTGGCTTTTGTTGCTGTTGCTTTTGGTGTTTTAGTCATAAAGTCTGCCCATGCCTATGTCCTAAATTGTACAGCCTAGGTTTTCTTCTAGGGTTTTTATGGTTTTAGGTTTTACGTTTATGTCTTTAATCCATCTTAAATTAATTTTTGTATAAGTTGTAAGGGAGGGATCCAGTTTCAGTTTTCTGCATATGACTAGCCAGTTTTCCCAATACCACTTATTAAATAGGGAATCTTTTCCCCATTACTTGTTATTGTCAGGTTTGTCAAAGATCAGATGGTTGCAGATGTGTGGCATTATTTCTGAGGCCTCTGTTCTGTTCCATCGGTCTGTATATCTGTTTTGGTACCAGGCTATTTTGGTGACTGTAGCCTTGTAATATAGTTTGAAGTCAGGTAGTATGATGCCTCCAGCTTTGTTCTTTTTGCTTAGGATTGTCTTGGCTAGACTGGCTCTTTTTTGGTTCCATATGAAGTTTAAAGTAGTTTTCTCTATTTCTGTAAAGAAAGTCAATGGTAGCTTGATGGGGATAGCATTGAATCTATAAATTACTTTGGGCAGTATAGTCATTTTCACGATATTAATTCTTCCTATCCATGAGCATGGAATAAGTAGGGAATCTTTTCCCCATTGCTTGTTTTTGTCAGGTTTTGATGGGCAGTATTTTATTGAGGATTTTTGCATTGATGTTCCTCAGGTATATTGACCTGAAATTTTCTTGTTGTTGTTGTTCCATTTGATTGTGTCCTCTCTTGTTTTCTTGAGCAGTGGTTTGTAGTTCTCCTTGAAGAGGTCCTTTACATCCACTGTAAGTTGTATTCCTAAGTATTTTATTATCTTTGTTGCAATTGTGAATGAGAGTTCACTCATGATTTTGCTATTATTGGTATATAGAAATGTTTGTTATATTTGCAAATTGATTTTGTATTCTGAAACTTTTTTGAAGTTGCTTATCAGCTTAAGGAGATTTGGGGCTGAGACGATGGGGTTTTCTAAATATACAGTCATGTCATCTGCAAACAGAGAAAATTTGACTTCCTCTCTTCCTATTTTAATACCCTTTCTTTCTCTTGCCTGATTGCACTGGCCAGAACTTCCAATACCATGTTGAATAGGAGTGGTGAGAGAGGGCATCCTTGTCTTGTGCCAATTTTCAAAGGGAAAGTTTCCAGCTTTTGCCCATTCAGTATGATATTGGCTGTGGGTTTATCATAAATAGCTTTATTTTGAGATACGTTTCATCAATACCTAGTTTATTGAGAGTTTTTAGCATGAAAGGCTGTTTAATTTTATCTAAGGCCTTTTCTGAATCTATTGAGATAATTATGTAGTTTTGTCATTGGTTCTGTTTATGTGATGGATTACATTTATTGATTTGCGTATGTTGAACCAACTTTGCATCCTAGGGATGAAGCTGACTTGATCGTGATGGATAAGCTTTTTGATATACTGTTGGATTCAGTTTGCCAGTATTTTATTGAGGATTTTTGCATTGATGTTCCTCAGGTATATTGACCTGAAATTTTCTTTTTGTTGTTGTTGTTGTTGTGTCTCTGCTAGGTTTTGGTATCAGGATGATGCTGGCCTCATAAAATGAGTTAATGAGAATTCCCTGTTTTTCTATTGCTTGGAATAGTTTCAGAAGGGATGGTACCAGCTCCTCTTTGTACTTCTGTTGGAATTTGGGTGTGAGTCCATCTGGTCCCGGGCTTTTTTTGGTTGGTAGGCTATTAACTACTGCCTCAATTTCAGAACTTGTTATTGGTCTATTCAGGGATTTGACTTCTTCCTGGTTTAGTCTTGGGAAGGTATATGTGTAAAGGAATTTATCCATTTCTTCTAAATTACGATGGACTTTTCCTTTCCATTTTGTTCATTTTTGTGTAGTTGATATTTTTAGTGATTATATTTATCCTTCTCTAGAGATAAAATTATATTACATACTAAATATCTTTTTTTTAAACTTGTATTCAAATGTGTCCCTCTAGGAACACTGAGAGTCACTGATCTAGTTTTTCAACTGGAAATCAGAAAGTTTTATTATTAAATAGACCCACATATTTATTAATTTAAAAATCACTGAACATTACCATAGAAAGCTCAGGGAGAAATCTAAGACTATAAGATATACACAATTGGCTGGGCACTGTAGCTCACGCCTGTAATCCCAGCACTTTGGGAGGACGAGGTGGGTAGATCACGAGGTCAGGACCAGCCTGACCAACATAGTGAAACCCTGTCTCTACTAAAAATACAAAAATTAGCTGGGTGTGGTGGCACACACCTGTAATACCACCTACTCAGGAGGCTGAGGCAGGAGAATCACTTGAACCCAGGAGGTGGAGGTTGCAGTGAGTTGAGATCACACCACTGCACTCCAGCCTGGGTGACAGCAAGACTCCGTCTGAAAAAATAAAAATAAAAAATACACACAAGTGAATTCTTAGAGAATTAGTGGCTGATTTTTCAAAACGATTAACGGTATTAGAAGGCTTCTTGTCTTTAGCAAGTATGATAATCACATGAACTCTGCTTCAGTGTGCTTTGGAGTGACAGAATATCTATCCCTTACCCCTGCCCAAGCCCTGCCTCAGGGATGGAAGTTGGTAATAGGCTCTGCCTTACATAGAGTGTGAGGATATTGAAGAGCTGCTAATTTTAAAAGCTAAAAATATTAGTTTGCTTGTTAAAATGTGTGTGGCCTTTAAATAGCTTTATCAAAATAGCTACATCAAAATATTTCAATGAAAGTGTCCAGTACCTATCCAGACAGTGCCTGTTGAACACTGCACACATGCTTGAGCACATAGTAGTGTTCAATAAATGGTGACTGTCAGTATCATTTATCTTCACTACAACCATTCTAGATTCCTAGTGCTGGCAAAAAATTCAGCAAACATTTGCTAAGGACCTACTCTGTCCCTAGGACTGGCCCAGCATCTACGAGGACAGAGAAGAGCTATCAGCTCCAGCAGTAGCTTTCCTTATTTTTCTGGAGCTTTCCCAGGAGCTGACCCAGCAACATAAAAACTCTGCCAAGGCTGGCATGCAGAATGCAAGAACTGGCCTGGAATGTTTTATTTGAGCTCCAACTGATTTATTATTGCGTTTTTATTTATGCTCACAGCTGTGGCTATAGTGAGTATTATTTTTAGAAGCTGAAAAACAAAAGTAAGGGGAAAGAAAAGGTGCTTTTCCCTACCAAATTCTTTAACATTTGAAAACCAATAAATTGTAAAATTCAGGGGGATATTTAGAGAAAATGGTAAAAACAGAAAATATTTTCAGATAGTTTTGTGCTTCCAATGCATTTGGAAAATAGTTCTGAAAAAAGTAATGAAAAATGCAATGCATAGATCCAGGGAGGGCAGGGATTAAAAGCTAAAACATCAGTGTCCGATGCCCCCAATATTCCTATAAAGCCAGGCACTTGGTTCATACAGTTATGGAATTTTATATTCATAAAAATGATCCAGGCATATTCATATATTTATTTAAGATGAGACATACTTTACATTATACATGGGGACCTAGTTTGTTATGGAGGAAAAATAAAATGTGCTTTCAGTCTAACTAAAATTCTCTCTAAATCTAAAGTTTGAATATACCTCAAGTAATGAGAACTTCAGAATATTCCTATAATTGAAGGTCAGGGAAAATTATACAGTTATAGTCTGTATTTGAAACTTCATGCTGAATACAAATCTACAGTGTTTTTTAGAATTCTTGAGACTGGAGAAAAGCCTTGGTTAGGTATCATCACATAGCGGGAAAGTCAGAGACCTCAAGAAAAGCAAAACTGACAGTTCAGATTTCAAAAACATACCTAGGTTAATGATTAACTGTCCAGAATTGTGGTCAAGTTAAAGTTTACAGGAAGAGGCAGGGATGGATCTAGATTTTTGTGAGATACTGAAGTTTATATAATTGAGAGTAGAGGAGTCCTCTTTAAGAAAAAGAAATAGGCCGGGCGCAGTGGCTCACGCCTGTAATCCTAGCACTTCGGGAGGCCGAGGCGGGCGGATTGTCTAAGGTCAGGAGTTTGAGACCAGCCTAAGCAACACGGTGAAACCCCATCTCTACTAAAATACCAAAGAAATTAGCCAGGAGTGGTGGCATGCACCTGTAGTCCCAGCTACTTGGGAGGCTGAGGCAGGAGAATTGCTTGAACCCGGGAGGCGGAGGTTGGTTGCAGTGAGCCAAGATCGCGCCACTGCACTCCAGCCTGGGCAACAGAGGGAGACTCTGTCTCTACAAAAAAAAAGAAAAAAAAAAGGAAAAGAAAAGAAAAAGAAATAAAAATTACAAATACAAAATTAGATCCATATGAGTTAGCTATTATGCTAAATGCTGGGGATACTAAAGTTAACAAGACAGGTAAGGCCTCTGTCCTTGTGGAGCTTCATTTGAGTTGAGGATGAGAGATTACAAATGAGTAAGAAAAAGGTACAGCAAAATGCAGTAATTTCAGCTAGTGATAATACCGCTTAAGAACATAAAACAGGAGAATGGAATAAGGGGCATTCATTTATTAAATTAACTTCTCTGATATATCATTGTAAAACATGCAATTGTGAAGGAAATGTCATCATGACCCTCAAGAAGCTCATCTAGTCAAACAAATAAAATATTCTACAATGCATGGAAGGCAAGCAGCATCAAATATGGAAAGGGAAGTAGAAGAAAAAAAGTCTGGGATGTTCAAAGGAAGGAGGAAGAACAAAGAAGGTTACCTGAAGAAGGAGTTGCTATTTCAGCTGGGCTTTAAAAGATGGACAGATTTTACCTAGACAACTATAGGAGTAGAAGAAGCAGTACATCCCATGTGAGTATCTGAGATGCTAAAGTTTAAATCTCAAAGTTCAGTGAGATAACATCCCTCTTTAGAATTCACACTTGAGCATCTGTAAATGCCCAGCAAAATATTTTAACTTTTTTATTTTTTCTAGTGTCATCTATATATTCCACATAGCTATGGTACTTTCTTGAGAAAACTTAGTTGATGTGCAAGTTAGAGTTCTGTTAATATATATCAGTATTATTTTTCATTAACTGTGACATAGTTACAGCAGCTTACTAATTAAGGTGCAGTTTATTAACACATTGAAACTGTTTCCACTAATAGCAAAAACTCACTTGTATTGCTAAATAGCATTCATGTTATTTATTGTTGAGAGCATCGTAAAGATTTGAGCTGCAAGGATATTTGTCTGCAAACCAAAATAATTTGAAGACAGAGTTGACATACATTTTAAATTTTATTAAAACATATTAAATGGAAATAAAATTACTTTAAAAACAACATAAAAGATTAGGCAGCTATAAACCTACTCTAGAAGCCAGTGGCAAACTTCAAGTTCCCATTCAAAGACAGCAAGCTTTCTCCTGTTATTTTCTTCTCAAACCTAATCCTTTTCAGTTATTTGGTTGTGGTGGTGGCCGTGGTCGTGGTAATAATGGTAGTGGTGGTGATGGCTCTAGCCATCTTCAGTGCCTGTCATAATGTGAGCTGCTTGGGAATGAGGTGTGTCTGACCTTGGCAATATCAGCCAGGGAGAAAGAGGATTTCACCAGAACCAGGTAACAGATGATTAGGAAGCAATATATAGACATTATATCCAGAGCATGGTACATAAAGCTCATAGGAGGGTGAGACCTCAAGGTCTCTTGATTGCCATTGAGAGACAATCTTGCAGGTTTATCACAATCCAAGGAAATTCTGCTCTTATGGGGATGCAGTGCCTGCTCTTTAGGAAGCAACAATTAAGTAAAAACTTCTACTTGTTATTTACTATTAGCAATCAAACTGCTGATATACTTCCTGCTCAGAAACTGAAGAATTCTTGGTCTTTCAGTGGGGACAGAAAGATATTACTATGTAAATATGAAGGGAAAGGCTGGAGCTGATAGCCAGAAATTTAGAAACTGTCTTAGAGACATCTCATCTGTTTTTCAGTTGCAAGGGTAAAGTTACTTTAAATCACTTCTCATCAAAACCATGGTCACAGGCTTGCCAATGAGATAACTTTTTTTCTCACATAGAGTACAATTTTAACTAAGATAATTGCTTTCCAGATTAATACCAAAGATAAATACTACCCCAAGAAGGAAAACTGCAAAAGAGTTCTCAGAAGAAAGGGAGTAAGGTTAGAATCCCATTTTAATCATCTTTTCTTGCATTCACGGAAAATCGTTTGCAAGGCATCACTTTGGTGGTCTCTAGGGGAATGCAACACAAGAGTGCCTGTAGTTTGGTTAAGAAAAGCAACATTCAGTTATTCTTCTACTGGCCCATGTTCCAGTTATGATGATGGTCTCCCTTCCAAGCCCCAGCCCCAATAGGTCCCCAGGGCAAACAGCCTGCCACTCTCCACTCTGAGAGCCAACTCTGACACTGGTACTCCTGGACTCTCCATCCTGCTCCTGTTGTAATCACCTTCCTTGCCCAAACCCCAGCCTATATTCAATGCCTGAATCTCCTGTGTGACTGCCCCCAGAATCCCGACTAATACTCTCTGCCCATTTCTCCATTTCTGGAGACATCTTGGTACTTCATATTGAGCTCTTTGTTGACAACTGTTTGCAGAAGTCTGACTCTGTTGCAGCCTCCAATGGGTACAATTTTAAGTTCTAATCCAGCCAACTTCTGTCAATCCCAAGACACAACACCCTGTCAATAAACCCTAACCATTGCCTCACCTTTTCCATGAAAAGAGAATGCCTTGTACATCCTAGGAAGCTCATAGTCCTGGGGCATAGCAACCCAAAATAAAAATAAAGAAAGCATTTAATCAGGCCGGGCACAGTGGCTAACGCCTGTAATCCCAGCACTGTGGGAGGCCGAGGTGGCTGGATCACAAGGTCAGGAGATCCAGACCATCCTGGCTAACACGGTGAAACCCTGTCTCTACTAAAAATACAAAAAATTAGCCAGACGTGGTGGCGGGCACCTGTAGTCCCAGCTACTCGGGAGGCTGAGGCAGAAGAAAGGCATGGACCCGGGAGGCGGAGCTGGCAGTGAGCCGAGATTGCGCCACTGCACTCCAGCCTGGGTGATACAGAGAGACTCTGTCTCAAAAAAAAAAAAAAAAAAAAAAGCATTTAATCAGAAGTAAGAAAGGGGATGTATCTGTTTTCTATCCTGTGTATAACTGATGAGATCATGCCCAAGATACTCTGAGTATTCTTAAAGGGAATCTGAAATAAGCTAATAAAAACAAAAATGTGTCCAAACACGAAGAGAGTAGTTGATGAAGAAAAACCTTGAAAATGTTAAATATCTCAGAAAAGACATAATGAAAGAAGTGTCAATGAACATTTAAAAATGTAAACTAAGAAAACAAGTGTTTAGTGAAATAAAACAACCAAAAGAAATATAATCAAGAAAAACATAACATTAAAAAAGTAATAGAAGTAACAGTGAGTTGGATATCAATAATTAACTTTCAAAGGAAAGTTAATTGCTGTCATGTCCATTGCCCACATAGAGCAAATTGACTATAACATAAGAAAGCTTTGCCCAATAGCAATGAAGCAATCACTACGTAGCCAGAGCACTTGAATAAGATAGGAGTGTAAGGGCAGCATTATAACCTATTCCTCTAGGAATCGAGCTCTGCATACCTCTGATCTAAGTAGGTGTGATTAGATTTTAATATAGGCAACACCCTAAGCCAACAAACTACTAAATGAGGCTGTTAATAGATACTCAGTCTAAAACCCCAGTTATACTAGAACACTATTGAATGCCAATTTTTTTTTCATAAAGTAAAGCACAATTTTCCCCCAGAAATTGTCCCTCATCTCATCCAAAAATTGCTTTGCCTTATTAGCCTTGCAACTCTGGAAGCTAAAACTGGAAGTTAAATTCCATTCTGGCCTTGCTCTTCCAAAATCAGTGTAGGGTA
This sequence comes from Pongo abelii, assembly GCF_028885655.2. NCBI lineage: Eukaryota > Metazoa > Chordata > Mammalia > Primates > Hominidae > Pongo > Pongo abelii. The sequence continues at coordinate 86,753,646 of NC_071990.2, read as the reverse complement.
TGGGACTAGAACGCTAGACTTAGTATAAGGACAGATACTAGTCCTGACCCCATCATTAATAAGCTTTTTGGCCCTGAACAAGTCACTTCTCCTGATCCCCTTCTCATTCATTAACTGAGAATGCTCTTAATTAATAGCTGCCTTTCTTAAATCTTTAGTGCTATGAGTATAAAATGAGATGATGGTTGTAAAAGGGGTTGAAGCCTGGAGGATTCGAGGAGGGCTGCCCAGGGATGCCTAAGCTGACTGAAAGTACAGACAGTAGGCACATGGCAAGGGGTCATTTAAGGAAGAGGGAACATAGATGCAACCAAAATAATGTGGTTTCCAGAGAACCATAAGTGATGACTTATGTATGTCAGAAGACTGAGCTGCAGAAGGACTCAATTAAGAGAGACTGTGTGCCAGGCTAATTAGCTCACATTTTATCCTTGTGGAGAAAGTTGTGCTCATGTTTGACCTCTTGCAGTTTTCCTCTCTCAAAGAATCAGTAAGTGCAGAAGCCTCCTAACAGCATGTGGCCACATATATTTTCATTAAAGTATGTTTAACACAGACAAAGGTTGGAGAAAGATCAGCAGTGTGCTGCCTTTTTCAGAGCATTTAGGCTACCAAATCAACAATATTCTGCTGATAACAAACTTCCATGAAGCCATGGAAATAGCTTGATTATATAAAAAGTGTAACTTAGATGATCTGGTAATCCTGATTCCAGCAAGGGTGGGTGGTAAGGGACCAGAGATAAAGCTTGAGTTCTCTTTTCCAAGGCCCTATGAATTCAATATTCAGATTTAAGGATCTTCCTCTAAAATTATAGAACTGTGATGCCTTAGGCTTTTGAATGAGTGGTACTTCCTCCTAAATTAAAAATGCTTTTGTGGAACACCTTCCACATAGCATACACTGAAGTAGGTACTTTCACATATAACATCCCTTTTAATTCTCCTAAAAACATTTTTTTTCCTTTAAATTTAGTATCAAAAATTAATTATATTCTGCAAACTTCATAATATCCTTTGAGATCATTAGCATAGCTCTAGAGGGTCCTCCCTGACACCATAAGAATCACTAGTTTATAGAGAGTCATCTGTCAGTAGCTTTGGCGTTAACTACCTTTACTCCTAATCTTTGAACACCTGTTTTGAAACAGTTATTAAATCCTCATCCATGTTGCTGCTATTTTCTCTCCTTTTTATTAAATTGCAATAGAAATGGATAGTCAATCCATCCAACATTTTAAGATGTCTCTCTTTTTTGTGAACAGAATGAGTAGCCAATAGCAAAACACATCCTTACATAGAATTCTAAGTTACACTTCATTTCACAAAATTCTGGTGCCAAAGTTGTCCCCAGAAATAAATAATCTGCAAATATCACTGAAACAGATCAGGACCGATGGATAAATCAATCATGATCATAAAGGAATAAATAATTTTCCTTTTACTTTCTCATGTCACCAACTCGGTAATGACAAGATCCTCTTTGAAAAGATATAGATTTAAAAGCTGTCTCGCCCATTATATTGTGAGTACATTTTCCCTTCCTCAGACATCTCCAGTTAAGGAGGTACAGAATACCAAATAAAAGGTGATATTAAAACTATTAGCCAAGTTTTCAGCAGTCAGCTACAATTACTGATATGTTGCAAGAAGTTTCCAAAATTATTGACTGCTGCCCCTAAAAATATTTCAATAAAAGTTACTTCTATGGACAGTGTTGTTTATAGTTTCACACTTATTGACCCTTCATAGCTTGATATATTAGGGGAACCTGCCCCCAATATTTCAACGTAGGTTCTTTCTATTTTCTATAAGTGTTGGCCAGCTGAGAAATAAAGAGAAAGAGCACAAAGAGAGGAGTTTCACAGCTGGGCCACTGGGGCTGACATCATATGTGGGTAGGACCACGATGCCCACCTGAGTCTCAGACCAGCAAGTTTTTATTAAGGGTTTCAAAAGGGGAGGGGGTGTAAGAACAGGGAGTAGGTACAAAGATCACAGGCTTCAAAGGGCAAAATGCAGAACTACTAATAAGGGTCTAACAAAGATCACATGCTTCTGAGGGAATAGGACAAAGGGAAAAAGCAGAACCACTGATAAGGGTCTATGTTCAGCGGTGCACATATTGTCTTGATAAACATCTTAAATAACAGAAAACAGGGTTTGAGAGCAGAGAACCGATCTGACCACAAATTTACCAGGGTGGAGTTTTTCCCCACCCTAGTAAGCCTGAGGGTACTGCAGGAGGCCAGGGCGTATCTCAGTCCTTATCTCAAATGCATAAGACAGACATTCCCAGAGCGGCCATTTATAGACCTCTCCCCAGGAATGCATTCCTTTCCTAGGGTCTTACTATTAATATTCCTTGCTAGGAACAGAATTTAGCAATATCTCTCCTACTTGCACGTCTGTTTACAGGCTCTCTGCAAGAAGAAAAATATGGCTCTTTTTGCCCAACCCCGCAGGCAGTCAGACCTTATGGCTGTCTTCCCTTGTTCCCTAAAAATCGCTATTATTCTGTTCTTTTTCAAGGTGAACTGATTTCATATTGTTCAAACACACATGTTTTACAATCAATTTGTAGTTAACACAATTATCACAGTGGTCCTGAGATGACGTATATCCTCAGCTTATAAAGATAGCAGGATTAAGAAATTAAAGTAAAGACAGGCATAAGAAATTATAAAAGTATTATTTGGGAACTGATAAATGTCCATGAAATCTTCACAATTTATGTTCCTCTCCCACGGCTCCCGCTGGTCCCTCCGTTCAGGGTCCCTGACATCCTGCAACATTGATATGTCTAAAGTTTGTGATTCACGTCAAATTCTCTTCATGAAATTTTGATTACTTTCAGAGCTGCCTCCTCTGGAACATTTATTTATACTTGATTTTTTTTCTCAAAAAAAAAAAGTACTCCACTAGGGGTTAGGAAAACAATTATCTAATCTACTTAAACTTGTAAGTTAATTAAAATTAATAAAATTCTGTATGTTAGAACTCCCCAAAAGCACTTTTATGGCCTAAAATTTTGTGTTTGTTTTAATGAAAGCTAGTTTAGGGGCAAGGAATTAACATCATTTCAACTGATTCAAATAAAAAGGAACTCACAGGACAGGGAACTAGGGATAAGGAAGCCATCAGGAATCCAAGCAAATACTCCCTTGGCCGCTTGGTCTGTTTCTTAATCTCTCTCCCCACCACTCCCACCTCACCTCTCCTGCAACCCAGCATTGGCTTCCATCTGTTTCTCTTTGCTGTATTCTGTCACTGCATTTCTACTCTTATCCATAATTTCTTTGCCCACAGCTTTAGCTTCTAGATGGTTTTGGCTCTAAACACACAGACCCTGACCCCAATGTTACATAAACTCAAGATCCAGCACCCATCACAAACTGAGTCTTTTGACTCAAGTTCTTAAGAGGAAGAATTTTGGGGGCACATGCCAGACAATAGCGTCAGCCTGCTGTCCAGATAACCATTGTAGTCCAAACTGCTTGGCCAGATAACAAGGTCACATGGACACTTAGGCACATCATAGCACAGCCTATGTAGGGTGCAGTCCCCAGAGAAAGTGGTGAAACTGGGCAGCCTCTAGTGTTGCTTCTGAGGTATCATTAGGTTCTCTCAGGAGGCTGATGATTTACATAATTCCTCAGCTACACACCCAAAATGACTGGAGCTGGATAAAACTGAGAATCTTGGTAGCACTGGGCATGCTGAACTCAGCTTTTCCACTCCTGACACACTCTGCCTCAAAGGACAAATAAAAGCCCCCTGAGTTAGGCAATACTTTTAGTTACAAAGTGTCCCACTCTTACCCTTAATATGACATTGGGTTTAAATGAAATTTCTCCTGAAAAGCAAAACAGTTTTTAGAAATATTACTAAAGTATTGATGTCAATTGACTTTTTTCTCTCAAAATAAAAAAAAAAGTACTCCTTTAGGGGTTAGAAAACAATTATCTGAGCTACTTAAACTTGTAAGTTAATTAAAATTAATGAAATTCTGTAATACATTAAAACTCCCCAAAGGTACAGGCATTTGCTTCTGCTACAAACACAGCTGACCTCTCTCTAGCTATTCACATACACCTGCCAGATTTATCAGCCTGAAATGAGCATGAAACCTTAACAGAGCTGGGATCCTGGGACATTCGCAACCCTCCCTTTCCCCCCACCCCCCTTCCTCCCTGGTCTGTGCAGAGCTCCCAGGTCTTTCTGACTAAACCTCAGCAACAGGCTCCAAACCTTTTGCTACAGTGGCCTCACCTGCATCCCACTGCTTGTTTGTCAGAGTCTCTTTGACTGCCTTCTTCATCTCTGGGATTCTGACCTAGCTGACCCACCAGGAGCTCAAAATCCTGTCTCTACCCCACACCCCTCTTTCTTACTTCTCACACCTGTTTTCCTGTGTCATGCCTCACACTTGTAAACTGATTCTAACAACTCCAGATTTCGTTTTCCTGCCCATATCTGTGGTGTTTTTACACCCCCTCCCTGTCCAACTGCTCTAATCCCTTGGGCTGACCAGACCTTCCACATCCTGCACCAGCCTGCCTCCACACTTAATTCTCTGCCTGTTCATTTACCAGATTAAGTGCTGTTATTCAAGTTAATATCTCAGAGAAATTAGTTCATTTGCCTCTGAGATAAGAACTAAAGAAACTCCTTGAAAGTACTGCATATGACTCAGAACATTTACCAGACTTGTCAAAGCATCCAAACATGAACAAGGAAAATTGACCTCTGAGGTGAAAGTTGCCAAACATTTCAGTCTGCTTGGAAATGCCAACATGATTGATGTTTCCTATACAAATTCCACAAGGCTGTGAATAGAAATAAAAACAAATTTGGCCAGGTGCAGTAGCTCAAGCCTATAATCCCAGCACTTTGGGAGGCTGAGACGAGTGGATCACCTGAGGTTAGGAGTTCAAGACCAGCCTGGCCAACATGATGTCTCTACTAAAAATACAAAAATTAGCCAGGCGTGGTGGCGGGCACCTGTAATCCCAGCTACTCAGGAGGCTGAGGCAGGAGAATCACTTGAACCCCTGGACTGTCAAGAGATGGAGGCTGCAGTGAGCTGAGATCACGCCACTGCACTCCAGCCTGGGAGACAGAGTGAGACTTCATCTCAAAAAAAAAAAAAAAAAAAGAAAGAAAAACATATTTAACCAAATAAAAAGACGAGAAGACTAATGGAGAGTTAAAGGATGACCTGCTCTTTCAGATTCAGATCTTAAATTGCATTATAAAAATCATATTTAAGAATTAAACCTAGTAAAATATCAGTTAAATTATATATTTGAAACTTAGTCCATCAAGTAAACTTGCTTGGTAAAACTGTGTATGTACTTTGAAAAATAATGCACTCACATCATAGAGTAGAAAAAAATTATTTTGAAGTGTGGCTTGAATCTTGGACTTGGTAACAATCTTCTATGTTAATTTCCTAAAACAGATAAAACTTGGAAATACTGTCTTAATAGGGTCTCTCCCATTAAACTGTATTCCATTTTATAAAGCCCTCAATGGGATGACACAGAAAAGGTCTGATGTCCTTTGGAGTACTATTCTCACTGTGTTATATAATAAACTTTTTTCTTTTTATTTTTTTGAGACAGGGTCCCACTTTGTCACCTAGGCTGGAGTGCAGTAGCGTGATCTCCGCTCACTGCAGCCTCAACCTCCTGGATTCAAGCAATCCCCCTGCCTCAGCCCCCCAAGTAGCTGGTACTACAGATATGCACCATCACATCCAGCTAATTTTTGTATTTTTTGTAGAGACAGGGTTTCATCATGTTGCCCAGGCTGTTCCCGAGCTCCTGAGCTCAACCAATCACCTGCCTCAGCCTTCCAAAGTGCTGGGATTACAGGCATAAGCCACTGCCCCTGGCTATAATGAACTTTTTAACGTACTTTCTATAGCCTTAAGTCTTACTTAAATGAGAATTAGTTAATCATATCAGACAAAAGCGTAATGAAGTATAGGCTAAGATAGAGAATACTGATAACCCACACATTTAAAAAGTTTTTGTTTTTTTTTTTTTGAGACAGAGTCTCGTTCAGTCACCCAGGCTGGAGTGCAGTGGCCCAGGCTGGAGTGCAGTGGTGCGATCTCAGTTCACTGCAACCTCTGCCTCTCGGGTTCAAGCAATTCTCCTGCCTCAGCCTCCCAAGTAGCTGGGATTACAGGTGCACACCACCATGCCTGGCTAATTTTTGTACTTTTAGTATAGATGGGATTTTACTACCTTTCTTCAGCTTCAGGTATATATGTGCTGTTGAGAGGCCATTTTTCCCTGATTAACAAATTTGGGGAATGAGAAAAATTTTCAATAACTACTGAAACTGAAAAATTTTTGTCAAGCCAAGAGAATTATTGGGAGACTTGCTATATTAGTCTTCTAGGGCTACCATAACAAGGTACACAGACTGGGTGGCCTAAAAAACAGAAATTTATCTTCCACAGTTTTGGAGGGTGAAAGTCCAAGATCAAGGCGCCAGCAGATTTGGTTTCTCCTGAGGCCTCTTGTCTTGGCTGGCAAACAGCAACCTTCTCTCTGAACCCTCATATGGCGTTTTCTCTGGGTGTCCCCATCATGGGTGTCTGTGTGTCCAAATTTCCTGTCTTTATTAGGACACAAGTCATATTGGATTAGGGCCCACCTAAACAACCTCATTTTAACTCATCACCTCTTTAAAAGTCCTATCTCCAAATACAGTCATATTCTGAGGTATTGGGGATTAGAGCTTCAACATAAGAATTTTGGAGAGACACATTTCAGCCCATTAAACTTGTCAAGAGATGTTCATAAAATTTGGAATAATTATTAATCTAACTGAGATTCTTAAATAGAGGAGACAGTCTCCTCACAGCTTCCATAGCATTATCCTGCTGAATTCACAAAACAAAGGAGGACTGTGTTATATTCACCAAGGCCACAAAGCAATGTACTTGTTGATTATGCTAGTATAGCTGTCACAGGATGCCCTAATTTACAATGCCATAGAGAGCTCCTACATTTACTAAAACTGTGATTTGATTGTTAAACTCTTAAAAACCTAGTTGTATATACTCCAAAATGGACAGTGGGGTAAAATTTTTTGCCATATATTCTGATTTTAAGTCTTGAATATTATAATATTCTCATAGATATGGATTTTCAGAGATTCTTTTTAAACAACTTTAAAGCAGTTCTTTACAGATTATAAGTGTATATAACATAATCAAAATAAATGAAATGTGGTATTAAAACTTCTTACATTATTCAACAAAAATGAACCATTAAAAAGGGCTTTACAGCTTTAATTTGCTATAGCATTAATTAAAAGGAACAAATGAAATAAATTATTGGTAATGCAGACAAAAAGTAACAAAAGCATATCAATTTCTTAAAAATCAAAGTATTAATGTTTCATACAGAAGGAAAGAATACATTTATGAACAAGAATTAAGGCAATATATGAAATAGAAATAGCAAAATAAAGTTTCTAGTTGTATAGAGTTTCACCAGTAAATCAATTAGAAATTATTTGCACTCTGTAGACAGATAACCTACAAAATGGGAGAAAATATTTGCAAACTATGCATCCTACAAGTGTCTAACATCCAGATTGTATAAGAAAATTAAATTTATAAGCAAAAAACAACCCCTTAAAAAGTGGCAAAGGACATGAACATTTTTCAAAAGAAGACATACATGTGGCCAACAAGTATATGAAAAAACGCTCAATATCACTAATCATTAGAGAAATGCAAATCAAAAAAACTGCAATGAGATACCATCTCACACCAGTCAACAGTTATTATTAAAAAGTCAAAAAATAACAGATGCTGGTGAGGTTCTGGTAAAAAGGGAACCCTTATACACCATTGGTGGGATTGTAAATTAGTTCAACCATTGTGGAAAGCAGTATGGCAATTCCTCAAAAAGCTAAAGGTAGAACTACCATTCAACCTCGCTATCCCATTATTGGGTATATACCCAAAGGAAAATAAATAATTCTGTCATCAAAACACATGCACATGTATGTTCATCACAGGACTATTCACAATAGCAAAGATATGAAATCATCCTAAATGCCTATCAGTGAAAGACTGGATTTTTAAAAAATGTTGTACATTTGCATCATGGAATACTGCACAGCCATAAAAAAGAATGACATCATGTTCTTTGCAGCAACATGGATGGAACTGGAGGCCATTATCCTAAGTGAACTAATACAGGAACAGAAAACCAAATACTGCATATTCTCACTTGTAAGTGGGAGCTAAACATTGAGTACATATGGACACAATGAAGGGAACAATAGATACCAGGCCTACTTGAGGGTGGAGGGTAGGAGGAGGGTGATGATTGAAAAACTACCTATCAGGTACTGTTCTTATTACCTGGATGACAAAATAATCTGTAAGCCAAACCCCCATGACACAGTTTACCTATGACAAACCTGTACATGTACCCCTGAACTTAAAATTAAAAAAGAAATCATTTGTATTCTGGGACAAAAAATAAAAATCACTCTAAAAGATTGAAATGACATGCCAAAAGGAATTTTAAATCACAACTGATGGACATGTAAAGAAGTAGAAATAAACTAAAAATATGAACCTGAATTATAGAAGTAAATAAAATAGACCTCTTTGAAAGGAGTTATTATGGGGATTTCAATAAAAATTATAACAAAACAAGTCAAGGAAACAATGACATTAGAATTAGTGTCAACTGAGCCACGTATTTTGTTGCAATTCTCTGCAAAACAAAGGATGATGCCACCATTGAATGCCTAGTTTAAACTGTGCTTTTAAGCTACTGTGGAAAAATCTATGGTAATCAGAATAATATAAACACAAAAATCTAAGATTTAGAATCTTTCAAAAAATATAAATTTCTCCCAAAAATTTGTTTAATTTAACTCGTAGGTATGAAAAATGTTTTATGTTTGATTTTTTTTTGGTTCTTTGCTAACAAAAGACAGCAAAGAGATGCCACTCCCAAAAGAGATATTTTCCAAAATGAATGAAATGAAAATGGAATTCCTACCATTTGGCAATTCAATATTTATTAAATACCTAACAGAAAACACCTGAAACCAGGCCAGGCTTTGTGCTAGGCAGATATATCAATGATTAAAATATCAAGTACTTACTAACTGATTACTATGTGCCAGGCACTGCTGTAAACATTTTATATTCATTATCTCATTAAATTTTCACCAAAAAAGCCTATGGGGTCACTCCCATGACCAGAGGCAAGGACAGGTGAATGACAGAGCTAGAGCTAGAAACTGGGACATGTGATTTCAGGGCATAAAGTCTTCAATGTCACTACCAAGCTAAGGAGGACCCGTTACCTGTGGAAGGTATCTGAGTTACCGGTGGCCTATCCGTACAGGTCTGCAGCGATGTCAATTCTTGCCTCCTCAGAAGAAGGAATTCGACAGAGGGCCGTAAGGCAAAAAAGACCTAAGTGAGTTTTCAAGCAGGAGTGGGAGTTTAAAAAAAAGGCTTTAGAACAGTAAGGAAAGAAAATAAAAGAAGGAAAGTACAACTTGGAAGAGGGCCAAGCAGGCTACTTGAGAAACCAAGTGCTCAGCTTGACCTCTTGACTCCGGATTTTATATGTTGGCATACTTCTGGGCTCTTGAATTACTTCTCCCCACTCCTGAGATCTTATTGGGAAGCTGCTGATCAATTTCAGGTGTTTTCTTTTTCTTTTTTTTTTTTTATCTTGTGATCTTATTGGGAAGCTGCTGATCAATTTCAGGTGTTTTCTTTTCCTTTTTTTTTTTTTTTTTTCCTTTGGAGACAAGAGTCTCACTCTGTTTCCCAGGCTGGCATGCAGTGGAGTGATCTCAGCTCACTGCAACCTCCACCTGCCAGGTTCAAGTGATTCTCATGCCTCAGCCGCTGCCACCCCCCACCACCAACACTCCCCACTATAGCTGGGATTACAGGTGTGTGCTACCACACCTGGCTATTTTTTGTATTTTTAATAGAGATGGGATTTCACCGTGTTGGCCAGGCTTGTCTCAAACTCCTGGCCTCAAGTGATCCACCTGCCTTTGCCTCCCAAAGTGCTGGGATTACAGGCATGAGCTGCTGTGCCTGGCCTGGTTTCAGGTGTTTTCTGTTAGGAGACAGCCAGTCCCTGACACCAGCTGTGACCAATTATTACTCTAGAGAAACAGTTAACAACTACCTGACCATCACCTGATGGTCACCCTACACTCCTAGTGTCTGTGCTGGGGGGTTGGAGAGGGAGCCCTCTCCTGCCCTACTCATACCTAATGCTACCCACTGTAACAGACCCAGGGCTAGGTCCCAGAGGGGTCATAAGTGAGTTATAGAATCATGAATGATAAAATGCAGGTCATAAAGGACATTAAAGAGTCATTTGTTTATTCATTCAACAAATATTTGTTGGGTGGTTACTCAATAAAGGTTCTGTTTTAGATACCAAAGATCCAGCAGTAAAGACAAAATTGCTGATCTCATGGAATGTGCATTCACTTGAAGAAACACACAATAAAAAAAGTGAACAATTTCAGTTAGTGATAAGTTCAAAGAAGAAATACACAGGGTTTCCAAGAAAGCCCCTCTCTCTAAGGAGATGGCATCTGGATGGAGACTTGAATCTCAGCAATGAGAAGGCACTACTCCTGCAACTACCCAAGGGAGAAGGTTCCAGGTAGAGGGAAAAACATATGTAAAGACTCTAAGTCTAGACAAAGATGTATGCATTCCAAGTCCCAGGGAGATGGAAAAACTGAACCAGTTAGATATAAAGTCAAAGAAACAGTAGAAATGAGAGTAAACAGGAACTTTAAGATTACCTTCTTAATCTTCTTTTGGGGAAGAAATTTCATACTTGAAAGAATAACACCACAAAGATCCGCATTCTCTTTATCCATATTTGTCTAGTGTTAACATTTAACCCATTTGCTATATCATTTGTTTTCTCTTTACATGTGTCTGGGTGTATGTAGATACATTTTTTAACCATTTCAGAGTGAGTTGCATGCATCCTGGCCCTTTGCCCCTAAACACATCAATGTGTATTTTCTAACAATAGGAATGTGTCTTACATAACCACCTGATAATAATAAACTTCAGTAAAATTAACATTAATACAGTACTTTTATCTGATCTCCCATCTGTGATCCAATTTAATCAATTGGCCTAAAACTGTCCTTTTTCCCTCTACTCAGAATCTCATCTAGTAATCAGATACTTCATTTTGTTGTCATGTCTCAGATAAAACATGACTCATTTTGGTTTTGTCCAATGGTTCTTTTGTGATTAGGTTCAGATACTGGATCCCAGCCAGACTAGTACCTTAGTGATGTGTCCTCCTAAGGTTAGTGTATATAGAGAAACTCAATGTCCATCTGCCCCTCACTGATAATGTTAATGTTGATCACCCAGCCAAGGTGTTATCTGATTTCTCCACTATGAAATTATCATTTCTTTTTTCTTTTATTGTAATTATTATTATTATTATTATTATTATACTTTAGGTTTTATGGTACATGTGCCCAATGTGCAGTAAGTTACATATGTATACATGTGCCATGCTGGTGCACTGCATCCACCAACTCGTCATCTAGCATTAGGTATATCTCCCAATGTTATCCCTCCCCCCTCCCCCCAACCCACAACAGTCCCTGAAGTGTGATGTTCCCCTTCCTGTGTCCATGTGTTCTCATTGTTCAATTCCCACCTATGAGTGAGAATATGCGGTGTTTGGTTTTTTGTTCTTGCGATAGTTTACTGAGAATGATGATTTCCAATTTCATCCATGTCCCTACAAAGGACATGAACTCATCATTTTTTATGGCTGCATAGTATTCCATGGTGTATATGTGCCACATTTTCTTAATCCAGTCTATCATTGTTGGACATTTGGGTTGGTTCCAAGTCTTTGCTATTGTGAATAATGCGGCAATAAACATACGTGTGCATGTGTCTTTATAGCAGCATGATTTATAGTCCTTAGGGTATATACCCAGTAATGGGATGGCTGGGTCAAATGGAATTTCTAGTTCTAGATCCCTGAGGAATCGCCACACTGACTTCCACAAGGGTTGAACTAGTTTACAGTCCCACCAACAGTGTAAAAGTGTTCCTATTTCTCCACATCCTCTCCAGCACCTGTTGTTTCCTGACTTTTTAATGATCGCCATTCTAACTGGTGTGAGATGGTATCTCATTGTGGTTTTGATTTGCATTTCTCTGATGGCCAGTGATGGTGAGCATTTTTTCATGTGTCTTTTGGCTGCATAAATGTCTTCTTTTGAGAAGTGTCTGTTCATGTCCTTCGCCCACTTGTTGATGGGGTTGTTTGTTTTTTTCTTGTAAATTTGTTGGAGTTCATTGTAGATTCTGGATATTAGCCCTTTGTCAGATGAGTAGGTTGCGAAAATTTTCTCCCATTTTGTAGGTTGCCTGTTCACTCTGATGGTAGTTTCCTTTGCTGTGCAGAAGCTCTTTAGTTTAATTAGATCCCATTTGTCAATTTTGGCTTTTGTTGCCATTGCTTTTGGTATTTTAGACATGAAGTCCTTGCCCATGCCTATGTCCTGAATGGTATTGCCTAGGTTTTCTTCTAGGGTTTTTATGGTTTTAGGTCTAACATTTAAGTCTTTAATCCATCTTGAATTGATTTTTGTATAAGGTGTAAGGAAGGGATCCAGTTTCAGCTTTCTACATATGGCTAGCCAGTTTTCCCAGGACCATTTATTAAATAGGGAATCCTTTCCCCATTTCTTGTTTTTCTCAGGTTTGTCAAAGATCAGATGGTTGTAGATATGTGGCATTATTTCTGACAGCTCTGTTCTGTTCCATTGATCTATATCTCTGTTTTGGTACCAGTACCATGCTGTTTTGGTTACTGTAGCCTTGTAGTATAGTTTGAAGTCAGGTAGCGTGATGCCTCCAGCTTTGTTCTTTTGGCTTAGGATTGACTTGGTGATGCGGGCTCTTTTTTGGTTCCATATGAACTTTAAAGTAGTTTTTTCCAATTCTGTGAAGAAAGTCATTGGTAGCTTGATGGGGATGGCATTGAATCTGTAAATTACCTTGGGAAGGATGGCCATTTTCATGATATTGATTCTTCCTACCCATGAGCATGGAATGTTCTTCCATTTGTTTGTATCCTCTTTTATTTCCTTGAGCAGTGGTTTGTAGTTCTCCTTGAAGAGGTCTTTCACATCCCTTGTAAGTTGGATTCCTAGGTATTTTATTCTCTTTGAAGCAATTGTGAATGTGAGTTCACTCATGATTTGGCTCTCTGTTTGTCTGTTATTGATGTATAAGAATGCTTGTGATTTTTCCACATTGATTTTGTATCCTGAGACTTTGCTGAAGTTGCTTATCAGCTTAAGGAGATTTTGGGCTGAGACAATGGGGTTTTCTAGATATACTATCATGTCATCTGCAAACAGGGACAATTTGACTTCCTCTTTTCCTAATTGAATACCCTTGATTTCCTTCTCCTGCCTAATTGCCCTGGCCAGAACTTCCAACACTATGTTGAATAGAAGTGGTGAGAGAGGGCATCCCTGTCTTGTGCCAGTTTTCAAAGGGAATGCTTCCAGTTTTTGCCCATTCAGTATGATATTGGCTGTGGGTTTGTCATAAATAGCTCTTATTATTTTGAGATACGTCCCATCAATTCCTAATTTATTGAGAGTTTTTAGCATGAAGGGTTGTTGAATTTTGTCAAAGGCCTTTTCTGCATCTATTGAGATAATCATGTGGTTTTTGTCTTTCGTTCTGTTTATATGCTGGATTACATTTATTGATTTGCGTATATTGAACCAGCCTTGCATCCCAGGGATGAAGCCCACTTGATCATGGTGGAGAAGCTTTTTGATGTGCTGCTGGATTCTGTTTGCCAGTATTTTATTGAGGATTTTTGCATCAATGTTCATCAAGGATATTGGTCTAAAATTCTCTTTTTTTGTTGTGTCTCTGCCAGGCTTTGGTATCAGGATGATGCTGGCCTCATAAAATGAGTTAGGGAGGATTCCCTCTTTTTCTATTGATTGGAATAGTTTCAGAAGGAATGGTACCAGCTCCTCCTTGTACCTCTGGTAGAATTCGGCTGTGAACCCATCTGGTCCTGGACTTTTTTTGGTTGGTAAGCTATTGATTATTGCCACAATTTCAGCTCCTGTTATTGGTCTATTCAGAGATTCGACTTCTTCCTGGTTTAGTCTTGGGAGGGTGTATGTGTTGAGGAATTTATCCATTTCTTCCAGATTTTCTAGTTTATTTGCATAGAGGTGTTTGTAATATTCTCTGATGGTAGTTTGTATTTCTGTGGGATCGGTGGTGATATCCCCTTTATCATTTTTTATTGCATCTATTTGATTCTTCTCTCTTTTTTTCTTTATTAATCTTGCTAGCGGTCTATCAATTTTGTTGATCCTTTCAAAAAACCAGCTCCTGGATTCATTTATTTTTTGAAGGGTTTTTTGTGTCTCTATTTCCTTCAGTTCTGCTCTGATTTTAGTTATTTCTTGCCTTCTGCTAGCTTTTGAATGTGTTTGCTCTTGCTTTTCTAGTTCTTTTAATTGTGATGTTAGGGTGTCAATTTTGGATCTTTCCTGCTTTCTCTTGTGGGCATTTAGTGCTATAAATTTCCCTCTACACACTGCTTTGAATGCATCCCAGAGATTCTGGTATGTTGTGTCTTGGTTCTCGTTGGTTTCAAAGAACATCTTTATTTCTGCCTTCATTTCGTTATGTACCCAGTAGTCATTCAGGAGCAGGTTGTTCAGTTTCCACGTAGTTGAGCGGTTTTGAGTGAGATTCTTAATCCTGAGTTCCAGCTTGATTGCACTGTGATCTGAGAGACAGTTTGTTACAATTTCTGTTCTTTTACATTTATTGAGGAGAGCTTTACTTCCAAGGATATGGTCAATTTTGGAATAGGTGTGGTGTGGTGCTGAAAAAAATGTATATTCTGTTGATTTGGGGTGGAGAGTTCTGTAGATGTCTATTAGGTCTGCTTGGTGCAGAGCTGAGTTCAATTCCTGGGTATCCTTGTTGACTTTCTGTCTCGTTGATCTGTCTAATGTTGACAGTGGGGTGTTAAAGTCTCCCATTATTAATGTGTGGGAGTCTAAGTCTCTTTGTAGGTCACTCAGGACTTGCTTTATGAATCTGGGTGCTCCTGTATTGGGTGCATATATATTTAGGATAGTTAGCTCTTCTTGTTGAATTAATCCCTTTACCATTATGTAATGGCCTTCTTTGTCTCTTTTGATCTTTGTTGGTTTAAAGTCTGTTTTATCAGAGACTAGGATTGCAACCCCTGCCTTTTTTTGTTTTCCATTTGCTTGGTAGATCTTCCTCCATCCTTTTATTTTGAGCCTATGTGTGTCTCTGCACGTGAGATGGGTTTCCTGAATACAGCACACTGATGGGTCTTGAGTCTTTATCCAATTTGCCAGTCTGTGTCTTTTAATCGGACCATTTAGTCCATTTACATTTAAAGTTAATATTGTTATGTGTGAATTTGATCCTGTCATTATGATGTTAGCTCGATGTTTTGCTCATTAGTTGATGCAGTCTCTTCCTAGTCTCAATGGTCTTTACATTTCGGTATGATTTTGCAGTGGCTGGTACCGGTTGTGCCTTTCCATGTTTAGCGCTTCCTTCAAGAGCTCTTTTAGGGCAGGCCTGGTGGTGACAAAATCTCTCAGCATTTGCTTGTCTGTAAAGTATTTTATTTCTCCTTCACTTATGAAGCTTAGTTTGGCAGGATATGAAATTCTGGGTTGAAAATTCTTTTCTTTAAGAATGTTGAATATTGGCCCCCACTCTCTTCTGGCTTGTAGGGTTTCTGCCGAGAGATCCGCTGTTAGTCTGATGGGCTTCCCTTTGATGGTAACCCGTCCTTTCTCTCTGGCTGCCCTTAACATTTTTTCCTTCATTTCAACTTTGGTGAATCTGACAATTATGTGTCTTGGAGTTGCTCTTCTCGAAGAGTATCTTTGTGGCGTTCTCTGTATTTCCTGAATCTGAATGTTGGCCTGCCTTGCTAGATTGGGGAAGTTCTCCTGGATAATATCCTGCAGAGTGTTTTCCAACTTGTTTCCATTCTCCCCATCACTTTCAGGTACACCAATCAGACGTAGATTTGGTCTTTTCACATAGTCCCACATTTCTTGGAGGCTTTGCTCGTTTCTTTTTATTCTTTTTTCTCTAAACTTCCCTTCTCGCTTCATTTCATTCATTTCATCTTCCAGGGCTGATACCCTTTCTTCCATTTGATCGCATCGGCTCCTGAGGCTTCTGCATTCTTCACGTAGTTCTCGAGCCTTGGTTTTCAGCTCCATCAGCTCCTTTAAGCACTTCTCTGTATTGGTTATTCTAGTTATACATTCTTCTAAATTTTTTTCAAAGTTTTCAACTTCTTTGCCTTTGGATTGAATATCCTCCCGTAGCTCGGAGTAATTTGATCGTCTGAAGCCTTCTTCTCTCAGCTCGTCAAAGTCATTCTCCATCCAGCTTTGTTCCGTTGCTGGTGAGGAACTGCGTTCCTTTGGAGGAGGAGAGGTACTCTGGTTTTTAGAGTTTCCAGTTTTTCTGCTCTGTTTTTTCCCCATCTTTGTGGTTTTATCTACTTTTGGTCTTTGATGATGGTGATGTACAGATGGGTTTTTGGTGTGGATGTCCTTTCTGTTAGTTTTCCTTCTAACAGACAGAACCCTCAGCTGCAGGTCTGTTGGAGTACCTGGCCGGCCGTGTGAGGTGTCAGTCTGCCCCTGCTGGGGGGTGCCTCCCAGTTAGGCTGCTCGGGGGTCAGGGGTCAGGGACCCACTTGAGGAGGCAGTCACCGGGTTCTCAGATCTCCAGCTGCGTGCTGGGAGAACCACTGCTCTCCTCACAGCTGTCAGACAGGGACATTTAAGTCTGCAGAGGTTACTGCTGTCTTTTTGTTTGTCTGTGCCCTGCCCCCAGAGGTGGAGCCTACAGAGGCAGGCAGGCCTCCTTGAGCTGTGGTGGGCTCCACCCAGTTCAAGCTTCCAGGCTGCTTTGTTTACCTAAGCGAGCCCGGGAAATGGCGGGCGCCCCTCCCCCAGCCTCGCTGCCGACTTGCTGTTTGATCTCAGACTGCTGTGCTAGCAATCAGCGAGACTCCGTGGGCGTGGGCGTAGGACCCTCTGAGCCAGGTGCGGGCTATACTCTCCTGGTGCACCGTTTCCTAAGCCCGTCGGAAAAGCACAGTATTCGGGTGGGAGTGGCCTGATTTTCCAGGTGCCGTCTGTCACCTCTGGAAGGGGAACTCCCTGACCCCTTGCGCTTCCCGAGTGAGGCAATGCCTCGCCCCTGCTTCGGCTGGCGCACGGTGCGCTCACCCACTGACCTGCGCCCACTGTCTGGCACTCCCTAGTGAGATGAACACGGTACCTCAGATGGAAATGCAGAAATCACCCGTCTTCTGCGTCGCTCGCGCTGGGAGCTGTAGACCGGAGCTGTTCCTATTCGGCCATCTTGGCTCCTCCTAAAATTATCATTTTTGTTCTTCCAACTAATAAGCAATCTGGAGAAAATCATGCAAACATCCTAGTCTTTGTCCAAATCTCCCTCTAGATTTATACTCCATTAATGATTTGTACCTGACCCCATCTTTACTATGACAGTTGCAAAATGGCTATCTCAAACTCCAGAATTCCCTCCCCATTTACCACTGGTCTTCGGCATTCTACTATAAGCAAGAGTACTCTCTTCTCTCTAATTTAATTATGTTACTTGTCATCAGTGTGAATGGATTTGTATTCTTCCAATGGTATACAAGTTACTAATGTTTCTAATCATTTTAATATTTTCTGTTATTTCAATGCCCACATTTTCCTAGTCTTGGCCAGTATGAGACCCTTTAATCTGGTTTGTATGTCATTGTGATTATTATTTCTTGGAGCATTCCTTTGTACTTGCTAGCATAATGCTGTCCAGTGAACTTTCTGCAATGATGGAAATGTTCCGAATCTGGGCTATTCAGTAGTTTAGCCACTAGCCATGTGTAGCTATTGAGCATTTGAAATGTGGCCAGTGCAACTGAGGAACTGACTTATTGATTTTATTTAATTTTAATTAATGTAATTTTAAATAGCCACAACAGGAATGCTTCCAGTTTTTGCCCATTCAGTATGATATTGGCTGTGGGTTTGTCAAAAAGAGGTCTTATTATTTTGAGATACGTCCCATCAATACCTAATTTATTGAGAGTTTTTAGCATGAAGTGCTGCTGAATTTTGTCAAAAGCCTTTTCTGCATCTATTGAGATAATCATATGGTTTTTGTCTTTGGTTCTGTTTATATGGTGGATTATGTTTATTGATTTGCATATGTTGAACCAGACTTGCATCCCAGGGATGAAGCCAACTTGATCATGGTGGCTAAGCTTTTTGATGTGCTGCTGGATTCAGTTTGCCAGTATTTTGTTGAGGATTTTAGCATCGATGTTCATCAGGGACATTGGTCTAAAATTCTCTTTTTTTGTTGTGTCTCTGCCTGGCTTTGGTATCAGGACGATGCTGGCCTCATAAAATGAGTTAGGGAGGATTCCCTCTTTTTCTACTGATTGGAAGAGTTTCAGAAGGAATGGTAACACTCCTCCTTGTACCTCTCATAAAATTCAACTGTGAATCCATCTGGCCCTGGGCTTTTTTAGGTTGGTAGGCTATTAATTATTGCCTTAATTTCAGAGCCTGTTATTGGTCTATTCAGGGATTCAACTTCTTCCTGGTTTAGTCTTGGGAGGGTGTATGTGTCCAGGAATTTATCTATTTATTCTAGATTTTCTAGTTTATTTGCATAGAGGTGTTTACAGTATTCTCTGATGGTAGTTTGTATTTCTGTGGGATCGGTGGTGATATCCCCTTTGTCATTTTTTATCGTGTCTATTTGATTCTTCTCTCTTTTCTTCTTTATTAGTCTTGCTAGCAGTTTATCAAGACTGCTAGACTTGATCTTTTCAAAAAACCAGCTCCTGGATTCATTGATTTTTTGAAAGGTTTTTTGTGTCTCTACTCCTTCAGTTCTGCTCTGATCTTAGTTATTTCTTGCCTTCTGCTAGCTTTTGAATGTGTTTGCTCTTGCTTCTCTACTTCTTTCAATTGTGATGTTAGGGTGTCAATTTTAGATCTTTCCTGCTTTCTCTTGTGGGCACTTAGTGCTATAAATTTCCCTCTACACACTGCTTTAAATGTGTCCCAGAGATTCTGGTATGCTGTGCCTTTGTTCTCATTGCTTTCAAAGAATATCATTATTTCTGCCTTCATTTCGTTATGTACCCAGTAGTCATTCAGGAGCAGGTTGTTCAGTTTCCATGTAGTTGAGTGGTTTTGAGTGACTTTCTTAATCCTCAGTTCTAGTTTGATTGCCCTCTGGTCTGAGAGACAGTTTGTTGTAATTTCTGTTCTTTTACATTTGTTAAGGAGTACTTCACTTCCAACTATGTGATCAATTTTGGAATAAGTGTGATGTGGTGCTGAGAAGAATGTATATTCTGTTGATTTGGGGTGGAGAGTTCTGTAGATGTATATTAGGTCCACTTGGTGCAGAGCTGAGTTCAATTCCTGGGTATCCTTGTTAACTTTCTGTCTCATTGATCTGTCTAATGCTGACAGTGGTGTGTTAAAGTCTCCCATTATTATTGTGTGGGAGTCTAAGTCTCTTTGTATGTCTCTAAGGACTTGCTTTATGAATCTGGGTGCTCCTGTATTGAGTATATATATATTTAGGATAGTTAGCTCTTCTTGTTGAATTGATCCCTTTAGCATTATGTAACGGCATTGTCTCTTTTGGTCTTTGTTAGTTTAAAATCTGTTTTATCAGAGACTAAGATTGCAACCCCTGCCTTTTTTTGTTTTCCATTTGCTTGGTAGATCTTCCTCCATCCCTTTATTTTGAGCCTATGTGTGTCTCTGCATGTGAGATGGGTCTCCTGAACACAGCATACTGATGGGTCTGGACTCTTTATCAAATTTGCCAGCCTGTGTCTTTTAATCGGAGCATTTAACCCATTTACATTTAAGGTTAATATTGTTATGTGTGAACTTGATCCTGTCATTATGATGTTAGCTGGTTATTTTGCTCGTTAGTTGATGCAGTTTCTTCCTAGCCTCGATGGTCTTTACAATTTGGCATGATTTTGCAGTGGCTGGTACCAGTTGTTCCTTTCCATGTTTAGTGCTTCCTTCAGGAGCTCTTTTAGGGCAGGGCTGGTGGTGACAAAATCTCTCAGCATTTGCTTGTCTGTAAAGGATTTTATTTCTCCTTCACCTATGAAGCTTAGTTTGGCTAGATATGAAATTCTTGGTTGAAAATTCTTTCCTTTAAGAATGTTGAATATTGGCCCTCACTCTCTTCTGGCTTTTAGAGTTTCTGCTGAGGAAAAGAGGAAGTCAAATTGTCCCTGTTTGCAGATGACATGATGGTATATTTAGAAAACCCCATCGTCTCAGCCCAAAATCTCCTTAAGCTGATAAGCAACTTCAGCAAAGTCTCAGGATACAAAATCAATGTGCAAAAATCACAAGCATTTCTATAAACTAATAATGGCAAACAGAGAGCCAAATCATGAGTGAACTCCCATTCACAATTGCTTCAAACAGAATAAAATACCTAGGAATCCAACTTACAAGGGATGTGAAGGACCTCTTCAAGGAGAACTACAAACCACAGCTCAATGAGATAAAAGAGGACACAAACAAATGGAATAACTTTCCATGCTCATGGGTAGGAAGAATCAATATCGTGAAAATGGCCATACTGCCCAAGGTAATTTATAGATTCAATGTCATCCCCATCAAGCTACCAATGACTTTCTTCACAGAATTGGAAAAAACTACCTTAAAGTTCATATGGAACCAAAAAAGAGCCCACATTGCCAAGTCAATCCTAAGCCAAAAGAACAAAGCTGGAGGCATCACACTACCTGACTTCAAACTATGCTACAAGGCTACAGTACCCAAAACAGCATGGTACTGGTACCAAAACAGAGATATAGACCAATGGAACAGAACAGAGGCCTCAGAAATAATACCACACATCCACAACCATCTCATCTTTGACAAACCTGACAAAAACAAGAAATGGGGAAAGGATTCCCTATTTAATAAATGGTGCTGGGAAAACTGGCTAGCCATATGTAGAAAGCTGAAACTAGATCCCTTCCTTACACCTTATACAAAAATTAATTTAAGATGAATTAAAGGCTTAAATGTTAGACCTAACCACAAAAGCCCTAGAAGAAAACCTAGGCAATACCATTCAGGACATAGGCATGGGCAAGGACTTCTTGACTAAAACACCAAAACCAATGGCAACAAAAGCCAAAATTGACAGATGGGATCTCATTAAACTAAAGAGCTTCTGCACAGCAAAAGAAACTACCATCTGAGTGAACAGGCAACCTACAGAATGGGAGAAAATTTTTGCAATCTACCCATCTGACAAAGGGCTAATATCTGGAATCTACAAAGAACTTAAACAAATTTACAAGAAAAAAACAACCCCATCAAAAAGTGGGCAAAGGATAAGAACAGACACTTCTCAAAAGAAGACAGTTATGCAGCCAACATACACATGAAAAAATGCTCATTATCACTGGCCATCAGAGAAATGCAAATCAAAACCACAATGAGATACCACCTCAGTTAGAATGGCGGTCATTAAAAAGTCAGGAAACAACAGGTGCTGGAGAGGATGTGGAGAAATAGGAACACTTTTACACTGTTGGTGAGACTGTAAACTAGTTCAACCATTGTGGAAGACAGTGTGACAATTCCTCAAGCATCTAGAACTAGAAACACCATTTGACCCAGCCATTCCATTACTGGGTATATACCCAAAGGATTATAAATCATGCTGCTATAAAGACACATGCACACATATGTTTATTGTGGCACTATTCACAATAGCAAAGACTTGGAACCAACCCGAATGTCCATCAGTGATAGACTGGATTAAGAAAATGTGGCACATATACATCATGGAATACTATGCAGCCATAAAAAAGGATGAGTTCATGTCCTTTGTAGGGACATGGATGAAACTGGAAACCATCATTCTGAGCAAACTTTCGCAAGGATAGAAAACCAAACACTGCATGTTCTCACTCACAGGTAGGAATTGAACAATGAAAACACTTGGACACAGGATGGGGATCATCACATACTGGTGCCTGTCATGGGGTGGGGGGAGGGAGGAGGGATAGCATTAGGAGATATACCTAATGTAAATGGCGAGTTAATGGGTGCAGCACACCAACATGGCAGATGTATACATATGCAACAAACCTGCATGTTGTGCACATGCACCCTAGAACTTAAAGTATAATAATAAAAATAAATAAATAAATAGCACAAGAGACTAGTGGCTACCATATTGAACCCCACAGTAATCTAACAGAATGAGATTACTGATTTTAGGATCATGTATTACCTTTTCTGCTACAGCACTGGAATCAGCAATTTCTCCAACAGATCCTGTTTTATTTTGTTTTTTTTTAACAGGGAACAATCTTAGAGACCAAGATCCACTACAAGATCTTTGCTTGTGGACCCTTTCAGTAGACAAAGCTAGGAAATATATACATGTGTACATATATGTATACATATATATTACACACACATTTAAACATACATACATAAACTTCTGGATATATACAAGCATAGACATTAATATTTAACTATTTTAGAATCATGGTTCATACTAATGCTTCCAATTCCAATCCGTCTCTTCGGAGATCTTCTTTGCCTTCCTCCATTTTACTTTTCTGTGTCTCTTCATCCACTGAGAACTCTGGTTCCCAACAGTCAATATCAACTCATTTCATTGTGTGCTCAAACCTATAAATATCAAAAGTAATTTTAGAATTGTTTCACTCATACCAACATAAAAATCAAACCTATTAAGAAGAGCTGAGGATGTGTTTGCTTTTCCCTCCCTACCTTCCCCCAAACTACAATGCCACCCAAGACAGAGGTTATAGTGTTGTTCAAAAAATCAAAATTAAACAAAGAGTATACTGAGAGATGTGTGACTGTATGACCTATCCTTTCCACCCTGTTCCCCTTCCCTAACCATTCCATATAGGTAACCAACTTCATCTTTTTGTGGATGATACTTCTGGTGTTTCTTTTTCTAAAGATAGGTAGATTTGTCCATACTTTCTTCTTTCCTCTTATTTCTCACAAAAACGTAGCATACCATATACACTTTTAGCACTTTGATTTAGCATTTAACAACAAAGGAGATTAATTTTTACTGTTAGTGTGATATGAAGCCATTGAAGAGTTTTAAGTCTGAGAGTGATGGAATCTGATTTATGTTTCTGAAAAATCACTTTGGGCTCCTGTACTGGGAGCATGAGAAGAACTGGGGAGACCATTAGGGAGGCTGTTGATATATTCAGGTCAGAGATGATAAAGGCTAGAACCAGGGTGAAATTGTACAGAGTATTATTTGTTCCCAACATTTTTCTTCCACTCGGCCTTTGTTGTGGCTTTTCTGCTGGTGAAGTGTACTTCTCTGATCTACTGACTTGTGGCTTGGCCATGTGATTTAGTTTGACCAATAGAATATGAGCAGAAGTGAAAGTGCCAATTTTGAGCAAAGCTGTTAGAAAGCCTTGCCCATTTCTACTTGACCACGTGTGCTCCTATTCTGTGAGAACAGAGAGAAACATGCTCTGACTAGACTCGACACTTTTGACCTGTGTCCAAGAATGAGAAACAGATGAGGCATACCTGAACATCACTCATAGTCTTGCAGAGTCATAGACAACCCATAGACTTGTAGGTCAGAAAAAAATTTCAGTTCTTAGCCATGAATATTTCGGAGCTATTTTTTACCATCATTACCACAGCAAAGCCTGACTAATGCAGGTGGCAGTAGTAGTGAGCTGAGAGTTGACAGATTTAGGATGGATTTTTATGATAAAGTTTATTGACACTGCTACATTAGATGTAGGGAGTAAGGTAAAGCAAAAAATTCAGGGATGAGACCTAGGTTTGGAGATGGATAGTGGTCCCTTTTACTCAGGTAGAGAAAAATAAGGAGGTTCAGAATTTGTTGGAAGCTAGAATAAAGTACTGGTATTTCATCAGAAGTGATTTTGTCCATGAGGGGAGATTTAACAACCAGGAGGTGCTACTGGCATATAGTGGATAGAGGCCGGGGATGCTTCTAAGCATCCTACAGTGCACAGGACAGTCCCCCAAAACAAGAATTATCCAGCCCAAAATTTCAATAGTCCCAGGGCTAAGAGATTCTAGAATACAGTGGTGTGTTAGGTTTGAAGTGTCTATTAAATATCCAAGTGGATAAATTGTAAAAGTGATTTCTAGAGATTAGAGGAAGATCAAGGAGATAAAAGGTTGTGAGTAATTAATATACATAGACAATATTTAAAATATGGAACTGAATGAGACCACCTAGGGGAGGATATAAAGAGAGAAAAGAAGAGGCTTGAGGATTTGTCCCTCGTCCCTCCAACATTTAGAGATTGTAATGAAGAGGCAAACCCAGCTAGGAGATTAAGAACATTTAGTCAATGACGTAGGAGTAGACCAAGAGTCTGATATCCTGGAACCAAGCCAAGAAAGTATTTTAAGGAAAAGAACACCTATTATGGTAAATTTATTATTTAACATTGAATTTCCATTGTACAATTGGTGATATTTAATATTATAAACTGAAAATAAAATCTTGCATTTTACACTTTATACATGTCAATGAGCTTTCAGACACAATGTCTTGTATGGTTCTCACTACTGCACTGAATGAAATAAGGACAAAATTTGAGGTTACTAAAATTCAAACAGCCTCTGCTCTGATTTTACATAACAAGCTAATGACAAACCCAGGCCATAATTCATAATAAGAACAATCCAGAGACTGAAACAAATATTCCTGAGAAAAATCAACACTTATTGGAGATAATGAATCAAAATGGTTACAAACATGATTTTAATAGCAACAACTAAAATAAACATTTATCCTGTACATCCTAAATATCTGTCAAAGTTCTAAGACTACAGCAGTGAACAAAACAAAATCACTGCCCTTGGAGTTTACCTTACAGGGGCTCTCCAAAAGACCTGGGCTTGTATCCCAGTTCTGCTCTGTGACCCTGAGCAATTAACTTCCTGCAAACTTAGTTTTCTTTTCTAATGGCATTGATGATTCCTACCTCAGATTTCTGATTGAACATGGTGGAGCAAACTCAAGGTTCGTCTCTACACTCTCCTGAAACTCTATACTAAAATTACACTAAAGGAAGCAAAAGGAATAAACCCACAAAGACAAAAAAATTGAAAGAAAATAAAATGATAATGAACTTTGAAACCTAGAAAATAGATCAATAAATAGTAAACAATTTAGTAAATCAGAAAGCACTCAAATCCAAGGCAGCAATAGGGGAAATCCAGAAGCAGGTTGATTCATACTGTAGTGTAGTACAGTGGTCAGTACATTTTTTATGTAAAGGTCCAGATAGTAAATATTTCAAGCTTTCCATGCCATAGGGTCTCTGTCACAACTGTCCGTCTCTGCAGTCATAGATAATACATGTCTATGGGCATGGCTGTGTTCCAAGAAAACTTTATTTATAAAAACAGGCAAAGATTGAAAGGACAAAGCAAATCGTGATTTGGTTGGCAGATTACAGTTTGCCAAACCCTGGTATAACACCTCAGGGATGAAGGTAACAGATACTTCTGAAAGCAGCAGAGTAGGATCTAAAAATAGGATTGAAAGTGTGTAAAAAGAGGCAGATAGAATCCCAGGGCTCCTTTTCCATCCATCACAGACAGCTGACAGACCCCCATATCATACCAGGAGTCTTGAGGATTACCATCTGGAAAACTGAATTCAGGGGATGCCGGATGCAGGCATAGATTAAGGTGAATATGAGATTTCCTGATAAAAACAAGGGTATTAACTAAAAGAAATTCTCAAGCCCTAGTCCCCTGTCAGCTGGAAGAACCTGCAAGCAGGCTTAGATTCTTTTGACAAAAGATTAGTGGAGTCCTCTCTGGAGAAAGTTACCAACCCTCCAAAAATACCTAAAGATACTGCAAGTTGATGGCTCTCCAACAAAAAGGCCCAGCCAGAACCTCCTTGGGTAAAGCCTACCAGTTTATATCCATTCTCCATCCAAATATAGTTTCTAGTCTGTTTTGTTATTACTTCTATCTTAAAGAATCGCCCTCTCTTGAAAGACAGGACTCAAAATGAAAACAGAGGAGACAAAAACGTTAAAAAGAAAGAAAATCCAAGAAACAGAGAAAATAGCCAAGAAAGTTTCAAAATATAATAATTAATCTTGTAAAAGCAGAGAGTATATTGTATCCATGAAATAAAAATAGGAGGCTGAAAAAACAAAGAACCATCAGAGAACAAAAAAAAAGGCTCTTGGAAATTGAAAATGCAATATAGGAAGTGAAGAATTCAAAAGAAGGGTTGAAAAATAAAGTTGAGAAAATCTGCCAGAGACTAGAACAAGAAAATAAGAAAAAATAATAATAAAATGAGATGATTGACCAAGGAGGGTCTAACTTCCAAATAACAATCATTCCAATAAGAAAGACCAGAGAAAAATATGCTGTTTTCTAAAACTTTGATGTATTTTTATGAAACCTTCCATTTTTTGGAGAACAAAGAAATAATGTCATAAATTCATAACCCTTTAGATGTCTCTGTTGAGGAGAAACCTCCAGACAAGCCAGAAAAGGATCATTCACATTTCAACTCCAGTTTCTTCCAACACATATTATTCAAATCAGAAAAGCACTAACAAGTTAGTTTCGTCTTTTCCCAGACATATGAAAATGTCTCAAAAATTTCAATAAAATTCTCTTAAAATTCTCTACTATTTCTACTGAAAGATTTTATCAAGGCTTATCATCCCACCTTCATTTGGGCCTGAGCATCCCTAGAATTCAATCTCTCCAGACATAATCCTCCAGTATTCTGATAGATGTGGGAGGATCTTTCCCTGGCTGCAGTGGTAGGACATGAATCCAGGATCCTAGCTGCCTCTTTTAAGCACTTTCAATCCATCATCCTGTTCAGATTCATTGCTCCACCACTTTCAGGTGTATCTCGTGCCTTCGATTCCTGCACCTTTTTCATGTGCCTTCTGTTAAATTAGACGTTAAACCCTTCAGACATTTGTGCACAAATGACAAATTCCTATAATCAATTAACCCCCAAAAGTTTTCCCATAAAAGTCACTAGACACAGATGCAAAAGGGCTACAGTTATGAATAGACACTTATAAAAAACCAATTTATTTGTATGCAAAAAGAGAAAAGTACTTACGGAGATGTGGCCGCCTGTTTTACAATTTCAGCCAAGGTCAAGAGCAAATACTATAGATCTATGAAAGTCCATTACTGTTAACCTTTCAAATTGTCATGGACCTTCAGATACTTTCACACAGTTCAAAGACTCTCCAGCACAAATCCTGATTTTCAGTCTCTGAACTGAACTGAACAACAGGAGGTGAATCAGGTCCACCAGGCTCTCATCCTATACACAGCTTCTGGCATCCAGACTAGATCCTTTAGAATGCAGGATTCTCTGTTTAAAAAAAAAAAACAGTATTTTTATTATTTAATTGATTTTCAACCAGCAGTCATGATTTTAGAAACAGATTATTTTAGTTTCAATTTTATAAATGATAGAGATGTTTTAACCATGAATGGGTACAAAACAATAGCGTGAATAAGACCTAGTATTTATAGGACAACAGGGTGACTACATTCAATACTAACTTAATTGTACATTTTAAAATAACTAAAAGAGCTTTGCACCATGGCAGTATTGTAGCCAATGAGGTTTATCTGAGGTGTGATTATTACTAATTGAAAACTTTTCCCAATACTCCACCATGACGACTTGTAACATAGTCAGTATTGGCAATTTTTGACAGTTTCTAGGGAGATGGAGACTGAATATTTCAGTAAAAATATATATATATATATATATAAAATAAATAAATAAAATACTAGTTGGATTGTTTGAAACACAAAGAATAAATGCTTGAGGGGATGGATACTCCACTCGCCATCATGTGATTATTTCACATTGCATGCTTGTATCAAAACATCCCACATAGCCCATAAATATATACATCTTCAATATACCCATAAAAATTAAAAATTAAAAACCTAAAAAGAGACATTTTAACCAAGACAGACATGTCAATGGCCATCTTTGACTCATGAACTTTGAAACTGAACACACTTGTCACCCTCTCATTAAAAACTCAATAGTCAGTAGTAACAGCATCAGAACATGAAAGTCAAGGAGTCACAAAAGGCTTAAAGTTACAGTTGTTGTGATATTCCTTGATCCAGGGGCTGCTTCTCTGTTACACTGCATGCTTACAAGGTGAGTGAGAGTTTTGTTTTTGTTGTTGTTGTTGTTGTTGAAACCAAGAAAAATAGCAAAGATAATTTTATCAGCAATCAGAAAATCAAATATTCAATGGCACAGAAAGCGGTGTGAGTAACTTGTCAACCCTACAGTTGAGAAAGACTATTAGTCCAACTAAACCAAAATCTGGTGGCCTCAAAGCAAAGACATGGGTGTCCCAAGTGCCAGGAGATAAGACACTCCTTAAGAAATAAAAAACAAAAAGGTCATACATAAATAGTCATCTATATTGCCTGTTATCTTCTACCAAAAGCGAAGACATGCAGTGTTTTTGATAGCAAAGTCAAAAAAACAAAAACATATTCCAACATTTCCTCCATTAATGAAGGCAATAGAAGAGTGGCATAAAAAAACAGAACTAGACTTAATCTAGAATCAAAGTAAGTGAAAGTGAAATCTTTATCACAAGATGGTAAGGTTCACCCTGAGAGTTGAGAAAGGCCAATCTGGGTTCAAGGGGCCCATGAGATTGCATATCTCAAACAATAAAGTGTAGGTGACTCCAATAATTGGATGGGTCTGTGTAATCTTATCAAGGTCTCCATGGTAACTGTCCAAAGAAGACCCAAAGTTTAGCACTTTCATCCCTATCGACCTACCAATGACTTTCTTCCAGAATTGGAAAAAACTACTTTAAAGTTCATATGGAACTAAAAAAGATCCCACATCACCAAGTCAATCCTAAGCCAAAAGAACAAAGCTGGAGGCATCACGCTACCTGACTTCAAACTATACTACAAGGTTACAGTAACCAAAACAGCATGGTAATGGTACCAAAACAGAGATATAGATCAATGGAACAGAACAGAGCCCTCAGAAATAATGCCACATATCTACAACTATCTGATCTTTGACAAACCTGACAAAAACAAGAAATGGGGAAAGGATTCCCTATTTAATAAATGGTGCTGGGAAAACTGGCTAGCCATATGTAGAAAGCTGAAACTCGATCCCTTCCTTACACCTTATACAAAAATTAATTCAAGATGGATTAAAGACTTAAACTTCAGACCTAAAACCATAAAAACCCTAGAAGAAAACCTAGGCATTACCATTCAGGACATAGGCATGGGCAAGGACTTCATGTCTAAAACACCAAAAGCAATGGCAACAAAAGCCAAAATTGACAAATGGGATCTAATTAAACTCAAGAGCTTCTGCACAGCAAAAGAAACTACCATCACAGTGAATAGGCAACCTACAAAATGAGAGAAAATTTTTGCAACCTACGTATCTGACAAAGGGCTAATATCCAGAATCTACAATGAGCTCAAACAAATTTACAAGAAAAAAACAAACAACCCCATCAAAAAGTGGGCAAAGGACATGAACAGACACTTCTCAAAAGAAGACATTTATGCAGCCAAAAAACACATGAAAAAATGCTCACCATCACTGGCCATCAGAGAAATGCAAATCAAAACCACAATGAGATATCATCTCACACCAGTTAGAATGGCAATCATTAAAAAGTCAGGAAACAACAGGTGCTGGAGAGGATGTGGAGAAATAGGAACACTTTTACACTGTTGGTGGGACTGTAAACTAGTTCAACCATTGTGGAAGTCAGTGTGGCGATTCCTCAGGGATCTAGAACTAGAAATACCATTTGACCCAGCCATCCCATTACTGGGTATATACCCAAAGGACTATAAATCATGCTGCTATAAAGACACATGCACACATATGTTTATTGCGGCACTATTCACAATAGCAAAGACTTGGAGCCAACCCAAATGTCCAACAATGATAGACTGGATTAAGAAAATGTGGCACATATACACCATGGAGTACTATGCAGCCATAAAAAATGATGAGTTCATGTCCTTTGTAGGGACATGGATGAAATTGGAAATCATCATTCTCAGTAAGCTATCGCAAGAACAAAAAACCAAACACCGCATGTTCTCATTCGTAGTTGGGAATTGAACAATGAGAACACATGGACACAGGAAGGGGAACATCACACTCTGAGGACTGTTGTGGGGTAGGGGGAGGGGGGAGGGATAGCATTAGGAGATATACCTAATGCTAAATGACGAGTTAATGGGTGCAGCACACCAGCATGGCACATGTATGCATATGTAACTAACCTGCACATTGTGCACATGTACCCTAAAACTTAAATTATAATAATAATAAAATAAAATAAAAATAAAAAAGTAATTTTATTTGCAAAATTTTATAAGGGGTTGTATCTGTTAGACAAAGTGGGTTCTCAATAAAGGGTATGCCAAATATTTAAATTAAAAAACCTCTGGCCGGGTGCAGTGGCTCACACCTGTAATCCCAGCACTTTGGGAGGCGGAGGTGGGCGGATCACCTGAGGTCAAGAGTTTGAGACCAGCCTGGCCAACATGGAGAAACCTCTACTAAAATTACACACAAAAAATTAGCTGGTTGTAGTGGAGCACACCTGTAGTTCCAGCTACTCGGGGAGGCTGAACAAGGAGAATCACTTGAACCCAGGAGGTGGAGATTGCAGTGAGCCAAGATCACACCACTGCACTGCAGCCTGGGCAACAGAGGGATACTCTGTAAAAAAAAAAAAAAAAAAAAAAACCTTCAACTTTTCAGTCTGTTTATAATTCTCTTTGGTGGAAAATAACAACTACACATAATTACCCTGTTTGCAAGGATCTTATGTATCTGTCAATATCAGCATTTTATTTAAGGAATCATCAACTTACAGGAAATGAAATTAAGGCTTCATCTACATTAGAGACTAGAAGAAAATACTGCATTCACAGGCACACGTGTGTGCATGCAGGTGTGTGTGTGGTTTATCTCAGAGTGTTTCAATGTTATTAAACAAAATTGCAGCAGAGTAGGATATCTGTTTTGCTTCCTCACACTTCTATGACCTAATTGCATCTTCTGTTTAAAGTACTTCACACATAAAGCTCATATTATAGCTAATACCACAGAGAGCTTTATTTGAATGCCAGTTATGTCTTAGGAACTATTCTAAACACTGGAAATATAGTGGTTAAGAAGATAGGAAAATCCCCTGCCCTCACCTGTGAAAACTGAGTAACATCCCCCAAAGAAAATTACTCAGTACCTCACACGTACACAAAATAGATGTCTAAGAAATATTTGCTATTAAACCTAGAAATTGTATTCATCCTTTCATGACTGGGGCCTGAGTTCCCCAGCCCCTCTCCTTCTTTTTTTTAGAGGAGATTTAGCACACTCTCAGTTATTTAAACATGCAACATTTCTTGAGTATGTATGTTGAGGCCATCTGAGCTCATAGCTGATTCAGTAACCAGTTTCATGCTGTGTCATTCACACTCACTACTTAATACTGCCATGGTGAAAATGTGGAGGAAAAATGTATCCATGTGTGTCTGGGAAGCATATACACTTGTACATTTTTTAATACTCTGATTGTGTAACATTTCTGAGTTTTGTTTTACAGAAAAAAAAAACTGATAAAGCAATCAGAAGACCAAGAGTTTTACTATTGATGCTTAGGGTCGTCTGACCTTGGCTGGCCAATAGACCTACACGGCCAAATTAATTTATGAGAGTAATAATTTTTCAAAAGCCAATTTTTTTCTGTATTTTCTGTATGAAACTGCCAATATCATGAATAGAAAGGGAGAACCATAAAGGAGAAAGAACATGATGTTCTGTTATGTTCGTGTGAACCTAAAGAAACAATGTGGAGGCAGGCGCGATCAGCCGAACTCTAGGGACTTGATGGTGTTGCTTGGAAGGCATCCATACCTGCATTTTGCATTCTTCGTATGTAATCGTATTGCCAAAGACAAACTATTTCATCATTTATTGTAAATAACACTTTTCCCCAGACCTACCATAAAGTTTCTGTGATGTATTGTCTTCCAGTTGCAATAAAAATTACTGAGTTGCATCAATTGAAAAAAAAAAAAAGAAATATTTGCTGATTTAACTGAATTTTTATTAGGAGTTGAGTTCTAAGTGAAATTGTATTGTAGCAAGCTATTTGTAAATGGATAGTTGGGTGCATTTATTAAATCAACCAAATGTGAATTAATTAAAACTCATTATTTTTCACGCACGTATACACAAATAATGAAGCTAATGTTTGTTAGAAGGAGTCAGCCAAATTAATGATTGTTAAATACTAACACATTAGTACCTAACAATAGCTGCTTTAATCTTAATCTTTTGACTATTTCCATTTCTAAGTCATTACAATTAAAAGTTCTCTTATATTTGTCCATAGACACCTGAACTCCTCCTTTTAAATTAAAAATGAAGGTCGGGTGTGGTGGCTCACACCTGTAATCCTAACATTCTGGGAGGCCAAGATGAGCAGATTCCTTGAGTCCAGGAGTTCAAGATCCACCTGGACAACATAACGAAACCCTGTCTCTACTAAAAAGTACAAAAAATTAGCCAGGCACAGTGGTGCATGCCTGTAGTCCCAGCTACTCAGAGGCTGAGGTGGGAGGATCACCTGAGCTGAAGAGATCAAGGCTGTAGTGAGCTGAGATCACACCACTGTACTCCAGCCTGGGTAACTAGAGTAAGACTCTGTCTCAAAAAAAATAATTAATTAATTAATTAATTAAAAATGAATTGTTGGCTGGGGCAGTGGCTCACGCCTGTAATCCCAGCACTTTGGGAGGCTGAGATAGGCGGATCACGAGGTCAGCAGATCGAGACCATCCTGGCTAACATGGTGAAACCCCATCTCTACTAAAAATACAAAAAATTAGCTGAGCATGTTGGTGGGTGCCTGTAGTCCCAGCTACTCAGGAGGCTGAGGCAGGAGAATGGTGTGAACCCGGAAGGTGGAGCTCGCAGTGAGCCGGGATCGCACCACTGCACTCCAACCTGGGGGACAGAGCGAGACTCCCTCTCAAAAAAAAAAATGAATTGTTAAAGGGATTTCATATATTGCAATTTAGCAAAACTTTTTTAATGCAAATTTGGCTCACAATGAGTACAGTTTTTTTCTTCAGTCACTAATATTGACAGATCCCTTCCCAAGTCACCCAAAGTTTGTGAAGCTGTGGGCAACTCTGAGGCAAGGACTCTCTCCTCAAAAAGTCCAGCACACCACCAGACATAGAGCAAAACTGCAGCCAATGACTGTTAGATTGGCCAAATTTATTGCTTTCCACTAGAAAGCCAGTGTTAACACAACATTGCAACTAATTTCTTTTCATATTTCTTTTTTAGAATTTGGCTTATGATACAGTGATGTCAGGAAGATGGAGTGAATCCATCCTTTGTCTCTCACATAGAGAACAACTGGACAGCTATCCATGGATAAAAATAGCTCTGGAAGAGCTCAGGAGTCCACTTAAGAAGCTACAGAAATGCAGTGGAAAAAATCCAAAAATAACCACATAAAATGGGGAGGAAAAACAGTTTGTACTTTACCTGCATCATCCTATCCCCTGGCCATCACTTCTCATCACAGAGAGGGAATATTCTAGCTCATGAGTTCCCCTCAAGGAAAAAAAGAATAAGTTAACCAACTTCCTTAGACTTCTGGGGCACTGCCTGAATTATGTTCTTCTGCTTCACCCCATCTAGATCACTGGGGAGACTGGCATAACTAAGATGTCTGGAGACAGCTTGGAACAAAGAGTGGGCACTAACAATATCAGCCACACAATGGGAGCTACCATGGTTCCCCATGGCCTACTCTGCACAGGAATTCTGAAGCCCCCTCCACTGAGGAGTTCAACAGCCCTTGAAGCCATTGTGCAACCCCACAGCTTTCACTGCTGAAGAACCATGCCCCAACCCTGCCAGAGTTTGCCATGACAGACCCCAGTGGCCTACTCTGCAGAGGACCCTAGCAGCTTTTACTGGTGAAGAAACCAACAGCCATCACAGCTGCAGCAGAATCCCACAACTTTCACCACCAGGTTGTGCCTGCCACCATCCCTGGCTTCTGCAGCTGTGTGTGCCAAGTAGTGGGTCCCAACTCCCACCACCAGTCCTTACCACCATTCTTACTTCTACAGCTGGACCCTGCAGTCAAACATATACATACCAAAAACCTGGTTCTCACAGCTGTGCACTTTTGGTATCAAAGTCTATTTTATCTGATATGAATATAGCTAACTCTGCTCTCTTTTGGTTTTAATTTGCTTCAAATATCTTCTATCTCTTCACTTTTAGTCTATGTTCACTTTTTTATGTCCTTAAAAGTGAAGTGAGTCTTCTCAGCAGCGTATAGTTGGGTCTGTTTTTTATCCATTGAGTCACTGTATGTCTTTTGATTGATAAATCCCACCCTCATCATAAGCTATCACAACCAAATATGGGACCATAGCTGGCCTGTGTAGCTATGCACATAATCAGCATCATTCCTGGCCCCTGCAGATGCAAACACACAATCAGCTGGTTCTGACTCCTATTGCCAGCCCCTACTACCAAACACATGCCTGCAGCTGGCCCATGCAGCTATATACATGTTCACCAGCAGCCCTAGCCCCCATAGCTGCATATGGGCAAGCAATCAGCCCCACTGCCCAGAACCTACACCCACCAGCATGTTTGCACTCACAGCCAGCCCCTGCAACCACACATATGCCCACTGCTAACTTGGGCCCACAGCTGCACACAAACACAATCCCTGTTGCTGTTACCTACTTTTGGGCATGTAGTCATAGCTCTCTTCGCAACCACACACATGCATGCTGTCCTGGTTCCTATAGCCATGCACACGCATACCACTGGCCACCACCACCATATGTCTGCCTATAGTCTGCCCCGGGACTCTCCCCTGACTCTGGCCCTCACTGCTGTACATGTACCCTCAACTAGCCTCTATCATCACAAATGTGTTTCAGCCAGCCACTTCAGCCAAGCGTATACACAATGACAGCCCCTACTGCTGAACACCTCAGTCCCTTGATGCCGGACTCACAGGCAACATAGAGGATGACAACAGCCCTCACAGCTACTGCAGACATTCTGCAGTTCTTGCCTCCAAGGACCATGTAGTTGTCAATGTCACAGACCTCAGTTGTGTAAGAAGACAAGTCACCCTACTCTTCCAAGACCTGGAGCCACTGCATTCCCCCCAACCTTGGTGTCCCACATCTCTAGATCCAATGTCACAGCACACTTCAGCATGCCCCCCCATAGGTGAATGTCTTTTACTACCAAAGCCAGTCCATTAAGTCTGGAAGATATGAATGCATCTTCAAATGTGTAGAAAAGACTACAAGGATCACAATAAATCAGGAAACATGACATCACTAAAGAAATACAATAAATTTCCAGTAACAAATCCCAAAGAATTGGAGATGTGCATATTTCCTGACAAAGAATTCAAGATAATTGTTCTAAAGAAACTCAACAAGCTACAAGAGAACATAAATAATTTTATGAATTCATAGAAGAATAAAATAAGTTCAACAAAAAGATAGACAATTTTTAATAAAAGTTTTGAAGATGAAGAATGCAATGACAATTATAAAATACAATAGAGAGCTTCAACAGTATAATAATCAAACACAAGAGAGAATAGACAACCTTGAAGAGAGATCATTTTGAATTATCTAGTCAAAAGGGAAAAAATAAAAAAATAATGAAAGTGAATGTTTTAAGCCTATAGGATTTATGGGATACCATCAAGAGACCTAACATTTACATTATAGGGGTTCCAAAAGAAGAAAAAAGGATAGAAAGTTTATTTGAAAAAATAATGCTTGAAAACTTCCCAAATCTTGGGAAAAATATGGATACCCAGAAACATGAAGCTCAGAGATCTCTAATAACATTCAACCAAATGTTTAATCAAGGCACATTATCATCAAACTCAAATATCAAAGAAAGAGAGATGAGTTTGAAGATACCATGAGAAAAGAAGCATACCACATCCAAAGGAACATAAATAAAGCTATCAGCTGATTTCTCAGAAGAAATCTTGCAGGGTAGGAGAAAGTGGGTTGACATATTCAAAGTGGTAAAAGAAAAAGAACCATGAGCACAAATAATTTACTCAGCAAATCTGCCCTTCAGAAACTAAGGAAAGATAAGGGCTTTCTGAGACAAACAGAAGCTAAGGGACTTTATCACCACTAGACCTGCCTTACAATAAATGTTAAAGAAAATACTTCAAGCTGAAGAAAAGCCACTAATTAGTACCATAAAAACATATGAAAGTATAAAACTCACTATTAAAGTGAATTTGTGCTCAGAATATTCAAATACTGTCATGGTGGTGTATAAATTACCTATAGCTCTATTATAAAGGTTAAAAGACAAAAGTATGGCACAAGACAGGGATGCCCTCTCTCACCACTCCTATTCAACATAGTGTTGGAAGTTCTGGCCAGGGCAATTAGGCAGGACAAGGAAATAAAGGGTATTCAATTAGGAAAAGAGGAAGTCAAATTGTCCCTGTTTGCAGATGACATGATTGTATATCTAGAAAACCCCATCGTCTCAGCCCAAAATCTCCTTAAGCTGATAAGCAACTTCAGCAAAGTCTCAGGATAAAAAATCAATGTGCAAAAATCACAAGCATTCTTATACACCAACAACAGACAAACAGAGAGCCAAATCATGAGTGAACTCCCATTCACAATTGCTTCAAAGAGAATAAAATACCTAGGAATCCAACTTACAAGGGATGTGAAGGAACTCTTCAAGGAGAACTACAAACCACTGCTCAAGGAAATAAAAGAGGATACAAACAAATGGAAGACCATTCCATGCTCATGGGTAGGAAGAATCAATATCGTGAAAATGGCCATACTGCCCAAGGTAATTTACAGATTCAATGCCATCCCCATCAAGCTACCAATGACTTTCTTCACAGAATTGGAAAAAACTACTTCAAAGTTCATATGGAACCAAAAAAGAGCCCGCATCGCCAAGTCAATTCTAAGTCAAAAGAACAAACCTGGAGGCATCACACTACCTGACTTCAAACTATACTACAAGTCTACAGTAACCAAAACAGCATGGTACTGGTACCAAAACAGAGATATAGATCAATGGAACAGAACAGAGCCATCAGAAATAACGCCACATATCTACAACTATCTGATCTTTGACAAACCTGAGAAAAACAAGAAATGGGGAAAGGATTCCCTATTTAATAAATGGTGCTGGAAAAACTGGCTAGCCATATGTAGAAAGCTGAAACTAGATCCCTTCCTTACACCTTATACAAAAATCAATTCAAGATGGATTAAAGACTTAAATGTCAGACCTAAAACCATAAAAACCCTAGAAGAAAACCTAGGCAATACCATTCAGGACATAGGCATGGGCAAGGACTTCATGTCTAAAACGCCAAAAGCAATGGCAACAAAAGCCAAAATTGACAAATGGGATCTAATTAAACTCAAGAGCTTCTGCACAGCAAAAGAAACTACCATCAGAGTGAACAGGCAACCTACAAAATGGGAGAAAATTTTCACAACCTACTCATCTGACAAAGGGCTAATATCCAGAATTTACAATGAACTCAAACAAATTTACAAGAAAAAAACAAACAACCCCATCAAAAAGTGGGCGAAAGACATGAACAGACACTTCTCAAAAGAAGACATTTATGCAGCCAAAAAACACATGAAAAAATGCTCACCATCACTGGCCATCAGAGAAATGCAAATCAAAACCACAATGAGATACCATCTCACACCAGTTAGAATGGCAATCATTAAAAAGTCAGGAAACAACAGGTGCTGGAGAGGATGTGGAGAAATAGGAAGACTTTTACACTGTTGGTGGGACTGTAAACTAGTTCGGCCCTTGTGGAAGTCAGTGTGGTGATTCCTCAGGGATCTAGAACTAGAAATTCCATTTGACCCAGCCATCCCATTACTGGGTATAAATCCAAAGGACTATAAATCATGCCGCTATAAAGACACATGCACACGTATGTTTCTTGTGGCATTATTCACAATAGCAAAGACTTGGAACCAACCCAAACGTCCAACAATGATAGACTGGATTAAGAAAGTGTGGCACATATACACCATGGAATACTATGCAGCCATAAAAAATGATGAGTTCATGTCCTTTGTAGGGACATGGATGAAATTGGAAATCATCATTCTCAGTAAACTATCGCAAGAACAAAAAACCAAACACCGCATATTCTCACTCATAGGTGGGAATTGAACAGTGAGAACACATGGACACAGGAAGGGGAACATCACACTTTGGGGACTGTTGTGGGGTGGGGGGAGGGGGGAGGGATAGCATTGGGAGATATACCTAATGCTAGGTGATGAGTTAGTGGGTGCAGTGCACCAGCATGGCACACGTATACATATGTAACTAACCTTCACATTGCGCACATGTACCATAAAACCTAAGTATAATAATAATTTAAAAAAACTGATCTATCAAAAAAAAAGACAAAAGTATTAAAAATAACTATAGCTATAATAATTTGTCAATGATACACAATATAAAATGATGTGAATTGTGATATCAAAAACATAAAATGTGAGAGAGATAGTAAAAGTGCCCAGCTTTTGTATGCTAAAGTTAAGTTGTTGTTAACTTAAAACAGGCTTGTAAAACTATGAGATGTTTTATGTATGCCTCATCATAAACACAAAACAAAAACCCATAGTTGATACATAGAAGACAAGGGAATCAAAGCAAACCACTACAGAAAAATCATCAAATCAGAGAAGAAGGCAACAAGAGAGAAAGAAAGGAGTTAAGGATCTATAAAACAATCAGAAAATAATTAATAAAATGGCAATAGTGAATTCTTACCTACCAATAATTGCTATAGATGAAAATGGATTAAAATTTACAAATCAAAAAACATAGCATTATGTCTACAAGAGACTCACATTACCTTTAGAAAATGCTGTGATGGTTAACATTAGTTGTCACCTTGACTGGATTAAAGGATTCCTAGATGGCTGGTAAAGTATTGTTTCGGGGTGTGTCTGTTAGGATGTTGCCAAAGGAAATTCACATTTGGGTCAGTGGACTGGAAGAGGAAGACCCAGATGGAAGAAGGCATGGGGGTAGGCTTGCTTGCTGAGTCTTCTGGCTCCCTCTTTCTTTCCATGTCAGTTGCTTGCTTCGTCTCCTCCTGCCCTTGGACATCAGACTCCAGGTTTTTCAGCCTTTAGACTCTGAGACTTGCAGAAGTGCCCTTGATATGGGAAAGGGAGTCAATGGAGATTATTCTGGAGCTTTTAAGATGTAACGACTGCCCTGCTGGGTTTTGAACTTGAATGGGGCCTGTAGCCCCTTTCTTTTCTCCCTTTTGGAACAGGAATGTTTATACAATGCCTGTATTCCTATTGTATCTTGAAAATAAATAATTTGTTTTTTATTTTATAGGCTCATAGGCAGAAGGAAATTGTGATATCTGAGCATACTTTGGACTTTGGGCTTTTGAATTGATGCTGGAATAAGTTAAGACCTGGGGAACAATTAGGAAGGCGTGATTTTATTTTGCAATGGGAGAGGGACATGAGATTTGGGGGTGCCAGAGGCAGAATGATAGAGCTTAGATATTTGTCCCTGCCCAAATCTCATGTTGAAATGTAATCCCCAATGTTGGAGATGAGGCTGGTGGAAGGTGTTTGGATTGTAGGGGAGGATCTCTCATGAGTTGGTGCTGTCCTTATGACAGTAAATGAGCTCTCAAGTGATTTGGTTGTTTAAAAGTGTGGCACTTCCCCCTTCCTTGCTCCTGCTTTCACTTTGTGACTTACTGTTTCCACTTTGCTCTCTGCCATGAGTAAAAGCTCACCAGAAGCCAAGCAGGTACTGTCATCATGCTTGTATAGCCTGCAAGAACAGTGAACCAATTAAATCTCTTTTTTCAAAAATTAACCAGTCTCAGGTATTTCTTTATAGTAATACAAGAACAGCCTGATACATATGCAAACACTTAAAGTGAAGGGAGAGGAGAAGATATTCTATGAAAATGGAAAGCAAAAGCATAGCAGGGGTATCTATACTTATACCTAACAAAATAGATTTTAAGTCAAAAACTGTAACAAGAGATTAAAAAATGTTATTATATCATGATAAAGAGGACAACACATCAATAGGACACAACAAGTGTAAATATATATGCACCCAACATTGGAGAAATTAGTATATTTTTAAAATATTAACAGGGCTGATGGGAGAAATGAACAGCAGTACAGTAACAGTTGAGGACTTTAATGCCCCACAACAATGGGCAGATCATCTAAAGAGAAAATCAATAAGAGAACACTGGACTTGAACTATATACTAAACAGACCTAACAGACATAAAGAACATTCCATCTAACAGCAACAGAACACACATTCTTTTCAAGCACACAGGAAACATTCTCCAGGATATATTATATATTAGGCCAGAAAATAAGTCCCAAAATACTTAAGAACACTGAAATCATAATCAAGTATCTTTTCTGACCACAATGTTATGAAACTAGAAATCAATAACAGAAGGAAAATTCACAAGTATGTGGAAATTAAATGACATGCTCATAAAAAATCATGAATCAAAGTAGCAATTCAAAAAGGAAAATAAAAAATACATTAAGAAACACAACATACCAAAACTTATAAGATGCAATGAAAGCAGTTCTGAGGGAAGATAGTAACAATAAATAACTACATTAAAAAAGATGTCAATTTTTTAATCAGCATGGCAGATTAGAGGCTTTTAGCATGTCTCGGCCACTTGAAAATAGCAAGATAGTGTATAAAGATCAACTCTGTAAGCTTTAATCCAAGAAGTAAAATGGGAATCCACTGAATCATGAAGGACAACACAGATCCCAGTGAGGATAAAGCTGACAACCAACCAATGCAACAGTGTCCATCTGATAAAAATGAGTAAAGTCCAAGTATGTAAGAGAGGCAGAGAGCTTCCCTCTGTGATTCATTCACCTCTCTACTGGTGATCAGAGCAACCCATGCCAAGGTAGAGCACTTTGATTTTCCCTAGCCCTTGAGTTAACTTGGGGAGAGGCTTGGAGACATCATGAAGAAAAGACACTGGGAAAAGGTGTAGACATTTCCTCAGACCCAGGACCAAGTGCAGGTTGCCATTTTTAATATGAGTGCATATAAATTTAGCCATTCTTTAGCAACCTGGCAGCATGGCCATGCAGGCATTTTAGTCTCAGGCCAGAGACAGAAGCACCTGCTCAAGAGTGGGGCAGGAGCCACCACAGACAGAACTATGGAAAGAGTCTCAGCAGTAGGAGCTGGAAATTTGTTTTCACCTGTTGCAAGCCTGGGGCAGGAGGAGAGCAGCTAGCATTGCAGATTCTTTTGAGCAGTAAGATTTCAGCCAAGGCTAGCTTGCTGTCCTGGAACTGGTCTGTATGTGACATTGCTGGGTGCCCCATACTGCTCACCAGAAATTGTGGTGCAGCAGGACCCTCTCTAATCCATCCCAGGCAGAAATCCAGGCATTTAAAGCACATGTTTGCCTGGACTAGAAGCCTGAGTTGCCCCACAGTTTATGGAAATAGATCAGGGTACAGCAACATCCTCTCTGCCCCTTTACCAGACAGATCACCAGGAATCTGGAGCACTCATGTGCCTAGTTCAGCAGCCTGAGCCATGTCAACCTTCCCATATGTAGATTGAGGTACCATGGGTCCTTCTCACTCCATGCACATTCAAATATCCAGGGATTTGGAGTACCTAGTCACCCGAATCACTAGCCTGAGCTGCCCTACACTTCCCGTGCAGAGATCCCAGTGCAAGGAGGCCGTCTCAGATTCACGCTCAAGCAGATCTCCAGGCATTCACAGTACCTACTCATCTGGCTCAGTGGCCTGAGCCACTCCACACATTCTGAACATAGATCCTGGTGCAGTGAGGCCCTCTCTGTGCCAAACCCAGGCAGATCTCCAGGCATTCGAAGCACCAGTTCACCTTAATCAGCAGCATAAGCTGCATCACCATTTCTTGTGCAGAGATCCAGGTATGAGGGGGAAGGAGGCTCTCAGCTACACACTCAGGCAGATCTCCAGGTATTCAGAGCAACTGTCAACTTGGATTAACACCCTAAGTCAGTCCACTCAATCGTGCAGAGATCTTGGTGCAGTGGGACCCTCCCCACAAGCCACAGCAAATCTCTAGGCATTCAGAGCACACACTAGCCTGCAATAGCAGCCTGAATTGCCCAAATATTCCTGTCAAAACTGTGATATAGGGAACTCTCCCTGCTCCATGTCCAAGCAGATCTCCAGGCATCTGGAACACTCACTCTCTTGGGTTAGGAGTGTAGGCAACCTCCCAGCCCCATGCAAGAACCTGGAGCCAAGGAGATTTAACAGATTCATGCCTAGGCACACCTCTGGGTACTTAGCAGCTGCTCACTAGATTCTCCCCTGGTACTGTTGTCATGCCTGTTATTTGGGGACCTGTAGGTGGACTACCCCAGTTCAATCCCACCCATTTTTGTCCCCACCACCCGGGGACTGAGCAGGGAACTCAGACCACTGTGCACTGAATTTTGTTCAGTTCTGCTTTGATCATAGTTTTTTCTTTTCTTTTGCTAACTTTGGGGTTAGTTTGTTCTTATCTTTTGAGTTTCTCTAGATGTGGTGTTAGATCATTAATTTGAGATCTTGCTAACACTTGGAGGTAGGTCTTTAGCACTATACGCTTTCCTCTTAACCCTGCTTCTGTTGCATCCCAGAGATTTTGGTACATTGTGCCTCTGTTTTCATTTATTTCACAGATTTTTTTGATTTCTGTGTTAATGTTGTTTACCCAAAAGTCATTTAGGAGCAAGTTGTTTAATTTCCATGTAATTTTGCTGTTTTGAGAGATCTTCTTGGTATTAATTACTGTTTTTATTTCACTTTTACTGAGAGTGTGCTTAGTATGATTTTCATTCTTAAAAATATATTGACGTTTGCTCTATATCTGTGCATGTGTTTGATCTTCGAGTTCCATGTGGAGACAAGAATGTATATTCTGTGGCTGATGGGTAGAGTGTTCTGTAGATGTCTATTAGGTCTACCTGGTCACATGTCAAGTTAAAGCCCAGAATTTTTTGTCAGTTTTCTGCCTCTATGATCTGTCTAGTGTTGTTTGTGGGGTTTTGAAGTTCCCTACTATTATTTTGTGGCTGTCTATGTCTTTCCATAGGTCTGTAAGTACTTGTTTTATGCATCTGGGTGCACCCATGTTAGGTGCAGATAT
This sequence comes from Pongo abelii, assembly GCF_028885655.2. Lineage (NCBI taxonomy): Eukaryota > Metazoa > Chordata > Mammalia > Primates > Hominidae > Pongo > Pongo abelii. The sequence goes on along the minus strand of NC_071990.2, from coordinate 86,710,054 downwards.
ATTTAGAATAGTTAAGTCTTCTTGTTGAATTGAACCCTTTATTGGTTTCAATTTATCCTTTTTTTACTTTTGTTGGTTTAAAGTCTGTTTAATCTGATATAAGAATAGTGACCCCTGCTCTTATTTGTTTTCCATTTGTGGAGTTGATCTTTCTCCCTTTACTTTGAGCCTATAGGTATTGTTAAGTGTGAAATGGGTGTCTTGAAGACAGCAGACTGATAGGTCTTTTTTTTAGCCACCTTGCCATTCTGCAATTTAAGTGGGGCATTTAGAACATTTATATTCAAGATTCAAGATTCATTTAGATTCAGGATTAATATTTATATGTGACCTTTTGATCCTATCATGAAGTTGTTAGCTGGCTGCTTTGTAATTTCTATTGTGTGGTTGCTTTGTAGCATATATGGACTATGTACGAGTGTTTTTGTGGTTGCAGATATCTTTGCTTTGTTTCCATGTTTAGAATTCTCTTAAGCATCTCTTCTAAGTCTGGTCTAGTGATTAAGAAAATTCTCTTAGTGCTTGCTTGTCTGGATAGGATGTTATTTCTCCTCTACTTATGAAGCTTTGTTTGGTGAAATATGAAATTCTTGGTTGGAATTTCTTTTTTTAATGAATGCTTAAAATAGGCCCCCAATCTTTCCTGGCTTGTAATTTTTCTGCTGAGAAGTCTGCTCTTAGACTAATTAGGCTCCCTTTTTAGGTTATATGACATGTTTCTTTAACTGGCTTTAAGATTTTTTTATTGAGCATTGACCTTGGACAGTCTGGTGACTCCATGCCTTGGTGATGTTTGTTTTATACAGTATCTCACAGGTGTTCTCTGGATGTCTACCTCTCTAGTAAGATTTGAGAAATTTTCATGAATTATTCCCTCAAATATGTTTTCCAGGTTGTTTACTTTTTCTCTTTCTCTCTCAGGAATGCCTAAACTTATAGGTTTCCTTGCTTTACATAATCCCATATTTGTCAAAAATTGTTCATTTTTTAAAATTCCCTTTGCTTTATTTTTGTCTGACCGGGCTAGAGTTTGAAAGACTAGTCTTCAAGCTCTGCAATTCTTTCTTCTGCTTGGTCCAGTCTATTACTATAGGTTTCAATTGTATTTTGAAAGTCCTTAAGTAGGTTTATCAATTCCAGCAGCTCTGATTTATTCTTTTCAGTATGCTTATCTCTCCCTACATTTCCTGGAGTGCTTTAGAAATTTCTTTGTATTTATTTTGTCTCAGAGCTCATTGAACCTTCCTTGTAGTTGTGAAAGGAAAATATCTTGAGCCCCTTCAATCTGGGAACCACTCAGGGCAAATCTGCCTCCCATTTTATTCAAAGTCATCCCTTTTGCTCACAGAGATAGATGCATATTCTGATTACCTCCTTTGGAAAGACTTATCAGAAACTCAAAAGAATGCAACCATCTGTCTCTCACCAACCTGTGACCTGGAATCCCCCAGGGGGGTGGGGGGGTGGGGTCCTTGCTTTGAGCTGTCTCCGCCTTTCTAGATAGAACTAATCTACTTCTTACATATTGATTGAGGTCTCATGTCTCCCTAAAATATATAAAACCAAGCTGTGCACATGTCATCAGGGCACATGTCATCAGGGCACCTTGGGCACATGTCATCAGGACTTCCAGAGGCTGTGTCACAGGCACGTCCTCATCCTTGGCAAAACAAACTTTCTAAATTAACTGAGATCTGTCTCAGATTTCCTGGGTTCACACAGTCGTTTCTTTGAATTCTTTATCTGTCATTTCTGAGTTTCCATTTTGGTTAGGAGAGCCAGTGCAGTCCTTTGGTGGTATCAGCACATTCAGATTTTTTGTAGTACCAGAATTCTTGTGCTGGTTCCTTCTCATCTGGAGATGTTGTACCTTCTAACTTTTGTATTTATTTTCATAGGCAGGATTTTTTCCTTTCCTTTCTTTTTCCTATAATATTATTCGGGAGTTTCTCTTTTCCTTTCCATCCCTGCCCCCTGCCCTGCTCTCTAGTGAATATGACTGTAGAGAATGCTGGGTAGGATCTTTTGGCTTTGCTTTTGCAGCCCTATGCACTTCTAATGGCAGGTTTTATACTGGGCTGTGTAGTGGACCTGCTGGGCTGTAGATGGTGCTTATAAATAAGAGTGAGCTGTAGCCAAAGTGGCTGGGTAAATACTTGATCCTTGTTTACTGGGAGAGGCTCTCTGTTACCTCAGGCAATGGGCTGATCCATGGAGTGCAGAGTGGTCTGAGCTCCCTGCTCAGCCCTAGGGTGGTGGGGACAAAGATGGGTGAGACTGAACTGGGGCAGTCCACATACAGGTCCCCAGATGACAGGCACAAGCACCAGTGCCAGGAGAGAATCTTGTGAGCAGCTGCTAAGCACCCAGAGGTGTGCCTAGGCATGAATCTGTTAAACCTCCTTGGCCCCAGGTTCTTGCATGGGGATGGGACGTTGCCTACACTCCTAATCCAGAAGAGTAAGTGTTCCAGATGGAGTGTCTTTCACAATTCCAGTGCATTCCCATTTTCATCTTGAATTAAAGCTCACAGTTTATGTATTATCTTCCTCACAGTTTATCTTTCTGTATTATCTTGCTCTTTTCAACTGGCTAAGGCACACTAAAAGCCTCTAATCTTGGGGGAGAAAAGGTTCCTTACGACTTTTAAAAGTAACTCAGAAGTAGCTTTTGTTTTGTCATTTGGGTTTCCTAGATTATATTAGATGCCTCAAGTTGTTTCTTTGTTTCTGAGGAAAAAACTCAGACTCCTCGTCGTTATTTCTTTGTTCTGATTTGTATTGCAAGAAAGAAAACATTTCTGTTCCTCCCAGACACAAAGCTATTCTCTCTAGTACAAAAAAGTATCTCCTGATTAAATATGTTTTACACCAGCACTTTCTTGAAAAGAGGGACAGTCTGAACATATGTATTAGGATAAATGTCCATATGTTCAGCTATGCAAAAAGCACATATTTATTCTCTTGTAACAATATAATTTTCTTCTTCCTATGAGAGGTAATATAATCTTAGGCAAACTTGCTAAATTGGGTATTTTAGTTAAAATTCAAAAAACTTAGTTTAAAAAATAGGCATAGGACTGGGTGCAGTGGCTCACACCTGTAATCCCAACATTTAGGAGGCCAAGGCTGGCAGATCATGAGGTCAGGAGATCGAGACCATCCTGGCTAATGTGGTGCAACCCTGTCTCTACTAAAAATACAAAAAATCAGCTGGGCATGGTGGCACGCACCTATAATCCCAGATACATGTGAGGCTGAGGCAGGAGAATTGCTTGAACCCAGGAGGCAGAGATTGCAGTGAGCCAAGATCACGCCATTGCACTCCAGCCTGGGCAAAAGAGTGAGACTCCATCTCAAAAAAAAAAATAAATAAATAGGCATAGAACTTTCCCATCACCATTTTTTCCCTTTAGCATTTTCTAAGCTCCTGAGGCAGGCATTACCTAGCATCATGACATGAGGAAGAGGCATTTGTGTGTTCTGGATTCTCTGTCCAGACTATACTTGTTTTCCACATTAGCACCCTGTGGTTCTCAGATGTTGTCTTTTATCTACACTGGCATCTATAGAAGTGTCCACACTCTTTGCCAGACTCTGGTTATATACTCTGCTTTATTTCCACCAAAATCGTCACTCATCACAACTCTAAACCACTCTAAGTTGGCCATCTCTCTTTCTCAGCCTGGAGAGGCAGAAAACCTGACACAATGGGCTAGGGCCCCCTCAGTTCCTCATACTGAAGCTCTCTTTGTCTACTATGTGCAGTGATTATCTCTACTTTCTTGCCCCCACACCAAGGTGGTAACAGGAACTGCAATGTCATGGTTTTAGGAAAGAGGAAGAAAAACCTCCCTACTGTTCTCAGACTCTCACACCTATTGATGGCTCTGTTATCCCTCCTTGGTGTGAATCTGATGGGGAGGGGCAAGAAACATAGCCTCCATTTCAGAAACCTTCAAAAGTTTCTAAGTATCTTGCTTTTCTCTCCTACAGTTTTTGCCTCCTTCCTACCTTTCAGAATGAGGGGTGGAGTTGGCAGGACTTCCTTGGCCAGTTTAGGGACTTTTGTAAAAGATTCCTGTGACTCAGTGTTTTGAGTTCTTAACCAATCGAGTGAAGGATTCAAAATTAACCACTCCAAGGGAGGACTGAAAAAGAACTACTCTCTCTGGACAAAAAGAAAGGGGAGGAGGTAAGACAGGGACATAAGCCTTAGCCACCCGAGCCAGCAACAGCAACCCTTCCAGGTCCCCTTCCACCATGTGGAGGCTTTCCTTTCACTTTGTTTAATAAACTGTGCTGCTGCTCACTCTCCTGGTCTGTGGACTCTTTTTGAGCTGTAACATTCACCGCCAAGGTCCGTAGCTTCATTCTTTGAAGTTAGTGAGACCACGAACCCATCAGCAGGAAAAACTCCTGACTCATCAAGGGGGCTTGCCTGGGATTTCCAAAGTGGTGAGTAACATCGGAATTCTTTCGCTTGCTACTCTGCTCTATTTTTCTTTAGAACTGGGGGTGAACACTAGGCACCTGTCGGCCATTTAAAAGCAACAAGTGTGGTTGCCGGACTAAAGACACAGGTGGAAGGCTTTCTGGGAAAGGGCTCTCTAACAACCCCCCGACCCTTCTGAGTCAGGAGTGTTGGTTTGCCTGGAATGAGTTCTCACTTTCTCTGCATTTTCTGGTTGAACCGAGGGCCAGCCAAGGGTGGAAAACAGTAGCCCTGAGATCCCGGTACCACCCGGTCGAGATCATGGTGCTGTGTGAAACCTTTGTTAAAAAGCCTCCCAAACGTTCTTCACCCACCCTTCTAGACCCATGCCTCCTGGGTCCAAATGTCTGTAGGGAAGACTTTCTTGAGACCCTGTCTTCCAGGATTTTCTCTACCTCTGGGATGAAAACTCTCTGGATTAGGAATCTAAAACAATTAGGATGGCAACCCTCAGATCCATGTTTCTGGTATCCCATGGCTTATTCTTATGTAGATGGGCAACAGTACAAATATACAGGAACTGTTCCTCATATTCAGCACCCGAGGCAACACCCAGGACAATATAGTGTGTGCCAATGGTTACTGGAAGACTTAGGCCATTTCTCTTTTTGTCATCTCCACCTCACTGGGAACCATTTCACTTATCATCTTTCTTGTTTGTGATCAGCAGTCCGAACTATGGAGCTCTTCTACTTGGGGTACCACTCATTCTTGTGGGAGTTAAGTAATATAATAGACCATTGACTGGGAGATCAAAAGTCATATTCTTATGATGGAAATCGGGGACAAAAGGCCTTAGTACATGAGATGCTATTTCAACCTTGGCCCAATGCCCTGTTGCCCCCCACCTTAAAATTGCTATGTCTATGTACAATCTTTAAGGAGTTTATCTTACTGGGGCAGTTTCAAGCTCAGAAATATGCTAACGGGAGCCTCATCAACCACCTAAGAATACACCCTGGACTTAGAACCCACTCACAGGAAAAAAAACTGTTTCAGGCGTGCTGGTAAGAGGCCACTAAACTCAGCAGCCTGGCCTCCTTCTTTGTGGCTAAGAGAGGGAAAAGAGTGTAGTTGAAACTGCTACGTTGGTAAGCACAATTAAATCTGATAAGCAGCGTTCCATGGGTGATTGCGCACCCTGGAAAAAGGACACTAAAACAGTATGGGACTCCCTAGAATCAGTGTCCACAGGGAATGACTAGGGATGTGGGCATCCCTATGCTCTCCTTTCAGACGGGAGACGTTGCCTCCAAAGCAAAGTCACCCCTGAGGTGTATTCTGAATAACTGGGACCAATTTGGTCCCCAGACATTGAAAAAGAAGCGGCTCATATTTTTCTGCAGCACTGCCTGACCACAATATCCTCTTCCAGGAGGAGAACAATGGCCACCTGAGGGAAGTATAAACTATAATACCATCCTGCAACTAGATCTTTTTTGTGAACGAGAAGGCAAGTGGAGTGAGGTACCATTATGTTCAGACCTTCTTCTCATTAAGGGGTAACCCATGATTGTGTAAGACATGTAACCTGCACCCCACAAGGAGTCCTCAAAGTCTACTCCCATACCCAGGCCTCCCCACAGCTCCTCCTAGTAATGCTGAAGCCTCTCTGGCCTCTACAGCCCAAAAGGGAACAAATAAAAGAGCCTCCAAAGAGCCAAGAGACCCCATTGCTCCCTGCTTCCTGTCCCTGGAGCACGAGTTTTTCTTAATGCAGCTAGCCACCAGTTTGCCTTAGAGGAACCCCATAATTTGTCCTTGGCAAATTCTATTCAGCTCCAACCACTAGGAGTGGCTCATTAGTCCCGAAGCCTCAAATCATGGGAATGAGAAATTAATGCAGACTGACCTCAGCCCTTATTAGATTTTCAGCTACAGGGGTGTATAGAACCCCAGCAAGGAGTTTTCTCTGTGTGTGGAAGATCCTTCTATATTTGCCTCCCCACCAACTGGATGGGAACTTGTACTTTAGCTTACATAGTACCTCCTGTGACTTATTCCTTTTCAGAAGAGGCAGTAGCTGTGCCCATTCATGCTAAGCTTCAGCCAAGAGCAATCTCACTACTTCCTCTATCAGCTGGTTTAGGATTTACTACCACCCTAGGAACTGGAACCACTGGACTCACAGTGTCCTTAACACTCTCTAAAGAATTAAGAGAAAGCCTAGATGAAATCTCTGTCCAACTTATTCAAATCCAGGACCAAATAACTCATTAGGAGCCGTGGTTCTCCAGAACCGGCAAGCACTAGATCTCCTCACTGCTGAAAGGGGAAGAACATGCCTTTTTCTGAACGAGGAATCTTGTTTTTATGTCAATAAATCAAGTAGTCAGAGATGGAATTAAATGACTTCAGGATAGAGCCAGCAGACTACACAGTGGGACAACTGAAGCTACCTCATGGTTCTCACAGCATGTTCTCCCCTGGCTTCTTCCATTCTTAGGTCCCCTCCTTATGATTATTCTAGGAGTAACCTTTGGCCCAAGTCTTTTCAATTCCCTCATCCATTTCTTCCCGAATAGAATCAATGAAACTACAAATGGTACTGCAGATGGAACCTCAGATGACTTCAACCAGCACCTATTATCAAGGACCTCTAGACCAGCCTGCCAGCCCATACCCGGACGTTGACACCCAAACCACCTCTCATGAGGAAACCTCAGGTGCAGGGCCCCTTCTATGCCCCTATTCAGCAGGAAGCAGTTAGAGTGGTCATTGTCTCACACCCCAACAGCAGTTGGGCTCCCCTGTTGAGAGGGAGGACTGAGGGATGGAGTTGGCGGGACTTCCTGGGCCAGTTTGGGGACTTTTGCAAAAGACCCTTGTGACTCAGGGTTTTGAGTTCTTAACCAATCGAGTGAAGGATTCAAAATTAACCACTCCAAGGGAGGATTGAAAAAGAACCACTCTCTGGACAAAAAGAAAGAAAGCGGAGGGCGTAACACAGGGATATAAGCCCTAGCCACCCAAGCCAGCGACAGCAACCCTTCCAGCTCCCCTTCCACCATGTGGAAGCTTTCCTTTCACTTTGTTCAATAAACTGTGCTGCTGCTCACTCTCCTGGTCCGTAGACTCTTTTGGAGCTGTAACACTCACTGTGAAGGTCCGCAGCTTCATTCTTCGAAGTTAGCAAGACCACAAACCCATCAGCAGGAAAAACTCCTAACTCAAGAATATTTATATAGTCAGAGAGGGAGACAGAAAATACTTATTGTTTATGAGAAAAAATTTGTGTCCCAAGACCTCTGCATTTGAGAAACCAAAATTCAAAGTCTTAAAGCTCGACATTTTTGTCTCTGCTTTGGCCTTGGAAAGAATACTTTAAAAAAACAAAAACACTTATCAGTAGTCTTTCACTCCTGCACTTCCACAGTGACAATCTAACCTGAAGACAACAATCTTAGTATGTTTCAGCTACCTTGGCTTTGGGAAAGCTAAGATACATGCACAGCTCAGGGTCCAGGATGTAAAATTGATATTTCAAATGCAAGAAGTTTAATACAGGAAGTTGTTTAATAGGCTTTTGAACTCAAAGCTAATAGAACAAAAATTAGAGTTTTGGGTAACTCTAGAAGGCAACCACCACCCCTAGAGCTTAGAGAACAGAAGAGAAAACATAGAGCAAAAGAGGTGGTGCTGTGCAGCTGAGGTTCTGACCATACAAGAGGTGCTCCAAACTCATGTACACCCCTGTGGACCTGGGTGGGCCCCACATGGCTGACACTTGGACCTCTGATGGGACACTGCAATTCAGTGCTTGGACTCCTAAGGAAGGCACCACATGTTAGGCTTTCAGAACATAGAGGAAAGCACTGCTAATCTGGTGCTTGGACCTGACTGGGCTCCTTGAACAACTGGTACTCAAAGATTAGAGATGGCACTGCCCATCTAATTTTTGAGTTTTTGTGGGAGGGGATGCATGTGTCTTACAAAGGCACTCAGATCTCTAAATCAGGGCTTCTTTGGGGCTGTTTTTCAAGTATGTTGAGGAAATACTGCACATCTGGTGCTTAGGCCTTTGAGGGGAGTGCCTTGCAGCTGCTGCTTAGCATACCAAAAAATGCAAGAGCTGGAGTTGTCTGTGGCTTCTGTAGCTACTGCTGTTGAGATGCTTACAAAACCTGGGAACAGGAGGAGTGTGCCTTCTCTCTTCCTCCTGTTTTTGAATCTCCTGCCAACTCCTCCCAGTAGAGCTACAAAGGAGTCCTGAAAATTTAGTTTGCAGATTCAGCCTGGCATCATGAAGCCAAGGATATGTTAAGAAACAGTAAGTAAGTAGCTAGCACAGCACAAAAAGAAAACATGTCACTGGAGAGGACAATGAGGATACTCCAAAATGTTGTGAAGGACATACTTTTCAAACTAACAGATACTGCAGAAGTACTTAGACTCTGGCATGAATTTTCTCATCTGTTTTCAATTGAAGGAGCTTATATTTTTATTAACAAAAGGTTGGTATTTGCTGTCTTAAACTACTTAGACTACTAACACTTGGCTATGCTAGGCATTCAGTAACATTCTAATAAAATGAGACACAGGACAAGTATATTTTGCTGGAGAAATAAGGGAAACAAAATCCTAGCCTCTGCCCGCTTGAGCAAGACCTGCAGTGGGAAGCCTTGGGAGTTTTGATCTATTATCTTTACCATCACCCAGTGAACTAAGCTAAATCTAAAAAGGCATGATGGGGTCAAGCTCAGCATCAGTACAACTTGTATCTTGTGATTTCCCTGCCCTGACCAACCAGACATAGCTGTTTACTTCCCATCACAGACACTGAGTTTGTCTATGGCTCCTCTTAGGCTCCTGGCCTAGCTCTTCCTCTTCATGTGGGCTTTCACTGTCCCTCTTTTGGTGCCAATGGTGGTTAATTTTATGTGTCATCTTGGCTAGGCTATGGTGCCCAATCATTTTGTCAAACACTAGTCTACATATTGCTGTGAAGGTATGTTTTAGATGTGATTAACATTAAAATCAGCAGACTCTAAGTGAAGCAGATTATCTTCCCATAGTGTGAGTGAGCCTCATCCAATCAGCTGAAGGCCTTAAGAGAAAACAGACTGAGGTTTCTCAAAGAAGAAATTCTGCCTCAAGACGACAACATAAAAACCCTGACTGCCTCTAACCTGCTGGCCCGCTCTATAGACTTTGGACTTGCTAGCTCCTCAATCACATTAGCTAATTCTTTAAAATAAATAAATAAATAAACATATATATATTTATATATATTATATTTTTATATATACTTATATATATTATATTTATATATATACTTATATATATTATATTGATATATATACTTGTATATATATTATATTTATATATTTATATATACATATATATTATATTTATATATATTATATTTATATATATACTTTTATATATATTATATTTATATATATTATATTTATATATATTTATATATATTATATTTTTATATATATTTATATATTATATTTATATATTATATTTATACATATATTATATTTATATATATTATATTTATATATATATTATATTTATATATATATTGTATGTGTGTGTATGTATGTATGTATAACCAATAGAAGATATAGATAAACATATCTCCTATTGATTCTGTTTCTCTACAGAACCTTAACAAATACAGTTACCATATACCCCGCACTTCTCCCTGCTCCCTCCTACCCTTATTAATTCAAGTCATCTCTGGTTCCTACTATCTAGGGCTTCCAATTTCAACTTTGAGCACAATTTTTGAAATGCACCTTGCTGAGTTAAGTATATCCTTCACCTGATCTATATATGTCAAAACACTTTCAAGGTCTCCGGCAGCCCTAACCCAGCCTCCTGTCCACCTGAGTGACTGGGGATGGAGAGTCATTCCATTATTATTCCATGATTATTTTTTGGCTCCTAATCACTGTGGTATGACCTGCCTAGGGTTCTCACATTCTGGCTGAAATTAGTTATGTGGTTGCTGACAGCCTTTCCCCTGGTCTAACTGAGCAGCTGGGGCCCTGGCGGTCTGTTAGAAGAGTAAGTGGAGATGTTGAAATGAGGGGTCTGGGGACTTACACAGAAACCTGGCAGGGTGAGGGTTGCTGCCAGGACCTTCATCTGCTACCCCATTGTGTGCCCCCAAGGTTTTGGGGATAAGCCTGTCATGAAGGAAAGAACTGTGGCTTTATACCTATATTTTTTTAACATAACTCAAAAAGTGAAAGATTAAGTACTGTTCTCATGATGAAGCATCCAGCTGCCAAATCATTTTACTTTCCTTAGAAAAGCAAGCAAGCCTTGGGTGTTTTCAGACTGATTACAAAGGTTTTGCTCTGAATTTTATTGAAGCAGATGCATTTGGCTGCTTTTTCATGGCTAAAAGCATGCTCACCCAAATCACTCATATCTTTCTGTCACTTTAATTGCTCCACAATTCACTTTCAGAAGCTCTTAACAGCTTTTCTTTCTATTTTGAAGTATTGCAGGGAGAGGTGAGGTTGGTGTTCAAGCATGCAGCCTTACCTTCAAGCCTCTCAGTGCCCAGACTGTGAAAGTTAAATATACTTACTAAACCTCTTCTCCCCAAGATCAGCAGAGACCTTCATAAAGCCAAATCCAATGACCTTTTATCCATCCTTATTCTATTTAACCTCTTACATTCATTCAGAAAAAAAATATTTACTGAAAGCTTACTGGGTATCTGGCTTTAACTAGGCAGTAGGGACAAAGAAATTGGCAAGAAAGATACAGTTACCATTCCCAAATAGAGTAAAAGAAGAAGGTTGAGATAAACATTAAATAAATAATGTTGAGCTAAACATTAAAATATAATATGATGGCTCCACAAGAGCATGTGAATTAAAGGTATGCATGAAGGAGCACAGAGAAATACTGCCTTATTCAGGCTGGGATTTAAAGGGATGGCTTCCTGGTAAAGGTAGCAGGAAATAATTTATAAAGCATAATTCAGAATTAGCTCAATGGATAAGGGAAAGAAAGGTGACCCAAAAGAATAAATCACCTGTGTAAAAATAGCAAGGCATAAGAGAGCAGGAAGCATTCTAAGAACTACCAGAAGAATGACTGGAGGAAAACAAGTTTATGGGAAGTAGCTAGATGTGAGACAGGATAAAATGAGGGTAGGGATGGGGCCCATAGGATTTTAAAAGAGCATTCTGGCAGCAACATGGAGGTAGATTGCTATCATATGGGGGAATAAGGAGCAAAAAGATTCTTCAGCAAGTTACTAGAATAGTCCATGTAAGAAATAATGAGAACCTGGCCTAGGGTATTTACAGCGAGGGTAGAAAGAAGGGCATGGAGAGGAATTGGTAGTGATTTGGATTGGGAGGTTTGGAAATGAGAAGGTAGGAGGCCAATGTTGGGGGTTCTGGGGAAAGAAGGAGTCTAAGGTGTCAGTGTGGAACTGGTTGAATTCTCCCACCATTAAATGAGATGGCACACACAAGAGAAGAAAGCATTCACTGGTGAATGGATTCAGTGTGTTGACTTTAAGGCACCTACAGATTAACCAGATACAAGGTTCAGGGTTAGAATATAGATTTGGAAAATCAGGGCATGCTTAGCAATTAAAATAATTAGTATGGTTAAGATCATTCAGTATAGAGAATGAGAGGAACAATGGCCTGCAAATGGAACTTTTGAAAGGAGCAATATTTCATAGAGGCACAAAGGGTGATGAGCCTGAAAATTAGAGAAAGAGCAGCCAGGAGAAGAAAAAAATCAAGAAACAGCAATATCAGAGAACCATTTAAAAACATTGGCCAGCTAGGAGAGGATGGTAGAATATGGGTCTAAAGGTAATTATCTCAAATTTTACAAATGTGCTTTGTTCCTTTCACTTTTCTGAGTATATCATACTTTACATTAAGCATCCATCTGGCAATAGGTAGATTAAATTTGTTATATAAGAAATGTAAGGAAAAGAACAAAGAGAAAGTTTGTTTTTTGCCCCTACATACAAATTGGACATGCAGCAAGACAATAAACTTTGCTCACCAGAATGTTATCTTGGGGAAGAATGTTTTACTTGTCTTTATTCCCTTCATTAACTTACCAACAACTTAGGCTGATGGATTTAGAATCTAGGGTTTGCTAATGTGGAGGGGTGTCTCATACTCCTACCAACAGCCAGGATCACTCTATAGAAGAAGAAAAGATAAAGGAGAAATAAAATAAGCATCTGGCTTGGGAGACAATGAGAAGAAAACAGAAAGAGGGATTGAAAATTATCAAACTGATGTCCCCCTTTTACCCTCCCTGGATTTCAGGGGGATGTGTGTCACATAAGTGAAAATAAAATAAATGTTAAAGATAAGAGCTATAGTGAACTACTTCTCATGGAAGACTCTGGAAAATGAGCACCTTTCAAGTTGTTCCCTTCTCCCTAAATACAACAGCCTGGGATGCAGCCACAGCTACTTGGCTATGCACTATGTGCAAAAAAAAGAAAGGTTATGAGGTTGAGTTTTCCCAAATCTCTCCAGTTCCTGCATGTTTGTAGCTGAGAGACAATGGGCCTGACACAGGGCCTGCTGGGCAGACAAGTGACCTCACAGAGGAGACTTGGGGGTAGACACCAGGGTGGCAGGCTCACAGAAGAGCAAGGTGAGGCCACGTCAGCCAGGAGCCCTGCTGAGGGACAGCAAATAGAGTTCCATTAGGTGTACACTGTCTATAACAGGGCTGGCAGCACTCAGTCATCCAAGAGACACTGCCCCTAAGACCAGCAGAAAACAGCAAGCCTTTATCCCAGGATGAGCACAAGCCAGGGAGCCCTGTCCTTGACACACCTTAGGGCAAAAAGCCAAGGCTGGCGAAGGCCATCTGAGAGACTGAGTAAATATTTATCCCAAAAAAGAAACCAAAAACTCAACATATTGGTCTTTGTTTATCACACATGACATGAGTTCATTTGTTTCCCTGCTACTTCACAGATAAAATCTTGGGAAAAAGAAGAGATTCATTGTAGATAAAATAATTTACTTTTTTCCCTACGTTAAAATGTCAGACGCAATACAACCTTTCTGTACAAGTAAAAATGAGGAATAATATTTCCCAAAGTATGTTCCACAGAACACTAATTCCTTAGAATACTGAAAGATTTTATATAGGTCAAAAAAAATTGTGGTCATTTAAATTGAGGGAATTGGTTTAAAAAACAAACAAAAAATTTAATGCAAAGCCTTCAGAGAGCATAGAGTAATATGGAATGCCTCATTTCCTGAATATATTTATCCACAGAACTTCATTTTCTTTTTTTTTTTTTTCTTTTTTTTTTCTTGTTTTGAGACAGAGTTTCACTCTTGTTGCCCAGGCTGGAGTGCAATGGTGCAGTCTTGGCTCACTGCAATCTCCACCTCCCGAGTTCAAGCGATTCTCCTGCCTCAGCCTCCCGAGTAACTGGGATTACAGGCGCCCACCACCACACCCGGCTAATGTTTTGTATTTTTAGTAGAGACAGGGTTTCACCATGTTGGCCAGACTGGTCTTGAACTCCTGACCTCAGTTGATCCACCCGCCTCAGCCTCCCAAAGTGCTGTGATTACAGGCGTGAGCCACCACGCCTGGCCCAGAGCTTCATTTTCAAAGATCACCTCTCATAAACACTTTTGGAACTAATTCTCACATTTGAAAAATGGATATACCCCCAAATCTTTAGAACAGTTAAGATCACAAGCCCTACTCCACTGCTTCCCCTATGCTATAGTTCATCAGTTGGTGACATAAGATTTTGCCAAACAGAGGCCAGTCACAATGGCTCATGCCTGTAATACCAGCACTTTGGGAGGCTGAGGTGGGAGGATTGTTTGATCCCAGGAGTTCAAGGCTGCAGTGAGCTGTGGTCATACCCCAACACTCCAGCCTCAGCAACAGAATGCAACCCTATCTCTCATATAAAATAACACAAAATAATACCATATTGCCAAACAGATAAGTACAGCCTTGAGCCAAATGTTAAGATGCAAGAAACAAACATTTGATGGGTACAGAATTCTATCTCCCCTCACTTTGGGCACATTTCTTCCCCCTCCCTACCTCCTAATAAAACTTAACTTGTCAGATTTCTCATTTATTCTAAACTACATTGGATCTATTTATGAATCGTGACAGTGGACGAACCACACAAATTTGCCTCATCTTTCTCACAGGAATCAAAGGAGTATTGTGTAGTGGGGGAGAGCCGGGAGCCAGACTACCTGAGTTTGAATCTTGCCTTACTACTTCCTAGCTGTGTGATGATCTTGGGAAAGTTACTAACTTTTCTGACCCTAGCATCCTTATCTTCAAAGTAGATAGAAAAACGCTACTTACCTGTTGTACTGAGAACAGTTGTTCTCTGTTTATATATATTAAATAAGTGTGTGTGTGTTAGGACATATTTATGCTACATACATTTTAGTGGGTTTGTTTTTTATTTGGTTGTTTGTTGAGACAGGCTCTTGCTTTGTCACCCGGGCTAGAGTATGGTGGCACAATCACAGTTCACTGCAGCCTCAATCTCCTAGGCTCAAGTGATTCTCCTGCCTTGGCCTCTCAAGTAACATTTTATCTATTCTTTTAGCTTCCCAAAATATTAGCAAAGGAATAAAAATGAAATGAACTGACAACAACAAAGACAAGAGAAGGAGCCATCAATACAGTTATATCAATGAATATATAAAAGACACAAAGGAGATAAAAGAACACTACTGACAGAACAGAGCAGAGGACCTACCACCTAGTGTCAGGGATGGCATACTGTTTCTATAAATGCCATATGGTAAATATTTTAGGTTCTGTAGGCCAAGAGGCAAAATAAAGGATATTATTTAAGTCTCTGTTACCACTACTCAATTATGTCATTGTAGCATGAAACCAGCCATAGACAATATAGACATGAATAAACATGACTACATTCCAATAAAACTTCACTTATGGACACTGAAATTTTACTTTTATATAATTTTATGTGCCACAAAATATTATTTCTTGGATATATTTTAAAATTCAATTTAAAATATAAATATTAAAGTGTAATTTAAAATGTAGAAACCATTCTTGGTTCTCAGGCTATACAAAAACAGATGACTGGCAAGATTTGGGCCACAGAACATAGCTTGCCAATCCCTATGCTATGACATGTTAATGTGAGAAATAGTTAAGAAGTTTTTAGACTTAAAAAAAAATCAGACACCATGGAAAGCAGAAAAAAAGGAAACTAAAAACAGTGGGATTCACTGAAAGTCTATATGTGGAACAGCCATTCCCCTGACCCTCCCTAAACTCCTCTGGAGAAAGGAACTTGACTTGAGAAATAAGAAACCCCTCTCCAGTCCCCTTCTCTGCCATTAATTGGAGGGACCATGCATCCTTAGTTACTTGCTAAGTATTTATCTTGCGATATGTGATAAAAGGTTTGGTTTCTTTCTCTTTTTATTTTAACATGTTCCTTTTTGTTACCTATGCTGATACCTGAGTAAGTGTCATGCTTACTTGATTCCTCTCTGGGTTATTTTCAGCACTGCTGATATTAGAACACCTCTGGAAATACTTTCATCCCTTCCCTGCCCACCTAAGCTCTTCAGGGCTGGAGAGCTGCTCAAATTAGAGCTCCCCATGGCGGGAGCCTATCAGGCACCTTGGGGGATTGTTCTCCCCTGTAGCTTTTCTCTTTGCTTAGCCTTAGGCTCTGTTTCTTCCCTCTCCTTTATGAAATCCTAGAGAACATTACTGAGTTTTTGGAGATGCACATATTCATATACAAGCTACATTAAAAACTATACTACCTTTTGATAATTTCTTAATATCAACACTATTTGAATATTTTAGGAAATTCTAAAAAGGGGTCAGAGGGAAATATACCTTTTCTTTTCTATAGCAGAGAAGGAAAAGATTCTAAGAAAAAAGGGGAAAGAGTGAAGCTATATGAGATCAGGAAAGCTACCACCCAGGAAAAGTGAAGGGGCTAGGAGCAGTTGATTTTTAGAATCAAGGACATATCAGATCCTAAAAATTCTTTAAACACATTAAAAGGAATATAAAATAAATGCAATGCTTCTAGAATTGATTAGTACAGGTATTAGAAAACTATTAGAAAATCATGAATAACATAGATTTAAATATATTAATGTCTTTTTTATTATATTATTCAATTTACTTTTTCTTATGCAGCTACAGTTATACTCCATTGCCTTGAGAGACTAGGATACCTTCCCAACCAGCTAAGTTTGCAGTTAGAGTTTGAAAATCCTAAACACAAAAACCCTATCATCATCTCAATAGATGCAGATAAGGCATTTGATAAAATTCAGTATTCCTTTGTAATAAAAACCCTCATCATACTAGATATTGAGGGAACATGCCTTAAAATAATAAAAACCATATAGGACAAACCCACAGGAACTTCCTACTGAACATGGAAAAGTTGAAAGCATTCCCCCTAAGAACTGGAACAAGACATGGATGCCAGCTTTCATGACTGCTATTCAACATAGTACTGAAAGTCCTAGCCAGAGCAATCAGACAAGAGAAGGAAAAAAAGGCATCCAAATAGAAAAAGATGAAGTAAAATTAGCTCTGTTTGCTGATAATCTTATACCTAGAAAACCCTAAAGACTCCTCCAAAATACTCCTAAATTTGATAAATGAATTCAGGAAAGTTTCAGAATACAAAATCAATGTAAAAAAAAATCAGTAGCATTTATATATACCAAAAGTTATTATATTAAACTGAGAACCAAATCAAGAAGTCAATCCCATTTATAATAGCTACAAAACAAATATACTTAGGAATATATATAACTAAGGTGGTAAAAGATCTCTACAAGGAAAACTACAAAACACTGATGAAAGAAATTATAGGTGACACAAACAAATAGAAAAACATCCCATACCCATGGATGGGAAGAATCATGACCATACTGCCCAAAACATCTACACATTCAATGCAATCCTTATAAAAATTCCAATGTCACTTTTCACAGAATTAGAAAAACCAATCTTAAAATTGTTTTTTAAATTCAATTCATATTGAACCAAAAAAGAGCCCAAAGAGCCAAAGCAGTCCTAAGCAAAAAGAACAAAGCTGAAGGCACCACATTATGGGACTTCAAATTATGCTATAGGTTATAGTAACCAAAATAGCATGTTACTGGTATAAAAATAGTCATAGATCAATGGAATAGAACAGATAACCCAGAAATAAAACCACATACCTACAGCCAACGGATATTTGACAGTCACCAAAAACATATACCAAGAAAAGGACCATCATATTCAATAAGTGGTGCTGGGAAAATTGGATTGCCGTATGCAAAAAAAAAAAAAAAAAAAGAAAGAAAAAGAAACTGGACCCCTATCTCTTGCCATATACAAAAATTAACTCAAGATAGATTAGAGATTTAAATGTAAGATCTGAAACTACAAAAATGCTAGAAGAAAACCTAGGAAAAATCTTCTGGATACCTGGACATTAACATGGGCAAAGAATTTATGACTAAGACCTCAAAAGCACATGCAAAACCAATAATAAATGAATGTGACTTAATTAAACTAAAAAGCTTATGTACAGTAAAAATAATAACAGCAAAATAATAACAGACGGCACCTGGAAAATCGGGTCACTCCCACCCTAATACTGCCCTTTTCCAATGATAGCAAAGACTTGGAACCAACCCAAGTGTCCAACAATGATAGACTGGATTAAGAGAATGTGGCACATATACACCATGGAATACTATGCAGCCATAAAAAATGATGAGTTCATGTCCTTTGTAGGGACATCGATGAAGCTGGAAACCATCATTCTCAGCAAACTATCGCAAGGACAAAAAACCAAACACCACATGTTCTCGCTCATAGGTGGGAATTGAACAATGAGAACACATGGACACAGGAAGGGGAACATCACACACCGGGCCCTGTTGTGGGGTGGGGGGATGAGGGAGGGATAGCATTAGGAGATATACCTAATGTTAAATGACGAGTTAATGGGTGCAGCACACCAACATGGCACATGTATACATATGTAACAAACCTGCACGTTGTGCACATGTACCCTAAACCTTTAAGTATAAAAAAAAAAGAAAGAAACTGAGTTCACACAATATGGCAAAAAAAAAAAAAAAAGAAAAAAAGAAAATTGCCAACTTAGACAAAATAGAAAAAGGTATTGAAATACACAAATCACTAAAAGTTATTTCAGAAGAAATAGTCAAATGGCTTAATATCTGTTAGAGAAATTGAGTTTATTGTTTAAAAACCTTGCCACAAATAAACTATAAGTTTAGATGGTTTTACAAAAAAATAATAATAATGAAATAATGTCTTTTGCATCAACTTGGATGAAACTGGAAGCCCTTATAGTTTGTTAATGTAATAACTCAGCAATAAAAAACCAAATACTGTATGTTTTCATTGTAAGTGGGGGCTAAGGTATGGGCACGCAAAGGCATACAGATTGGTATAGTGGACACTGGAGACACAGAAGGGGAAGGGTGGGAGGGGGGTGAGAAATTTAAAAGAAAGCTACATATTGGGTACAATGTACACTATTTGGCTGTTGAGTGCACTAAAATTAGAGTTCACAACTATACAATTTATCTGAGTACAAAAAAACCACTTGTACCCCCCAAGTCACTGAGATAAAAAGTATATATTAAAAATAAACAAGTAAATAAAAATAAAATGTTGTGTTATCTATCTGATGTTCACCACTTTAAGTATACAAATTACCTTGTATATATTATCTCATTTAATCATAATCATAATCATATGAGGAATTATTCTTTTTTTTGAGGGTCATTTTCTTTTATTGTTATTATTATTATACTTTAAGTTCTGGGATCCATGTGCAGAATGTACAAGTTTGTTACATAGGTATACACATGCCATGGTTGTTTGCTGCACCCATCAACCTGTTATCTACATTAGGTATTTCTCCTAATGCTATTCCTTCCCTAGGTCCCCACCCCCCAACAGGCCCTGGTGTGTGATGTTCCCCTCCCTGTGTCCATGTGTTCTCATTGTTCAACTCCCACTTACAACTGAGAACATGTGGTGTTTGGTTTTCTGCTCCTGTGTTAGTTTGCTGAGAATGATGGTTTCCAGCTTCATCCATGCCTCTGCAAAAGACATGAACTCATCCTTTTTATGGCTGCATAGTATTCCATGGTGTATATGTGCCACATTTTCTTTATCCAGTCTATCATTAATGAGCATTTGGGTTGGTTCCAAGTTTTGCTATTGTGAACAGTGCTGCAATAAACATACGTGTGCATGTGTCTTTATAGTAGAATGATTTATAATCCTTTGGGTATATACCCACTAATGGGATTGCTGGGTCAAATGGTATTTCTCGTTCTAGATCCTTGAGGAATCGCCACAGTGTCTTCCACAATGGTTGAACCAAATTACACTCCTACCAACAGTGTAAAAGCATTCCTATTTCTCCACATCCTCTCCAGCATCTGTTGTTTCCTGACTTTTTAATGGTCGCCATTGTAACTGGTGTGAGATGGTATCTCATTGTGGTTTTGATTTGCATTTCTCTGATGACCAGTGATGATAAGCTTTTTCTCATGTTTGTTGGCTGCATAAATGTCTTCTTTTGAGAAGTGTCTGTTCATATCCTTCACCCGCTTTTTGATGGGATTGTTTGTTTTTTCCTTGTAAATCTGTTTAACTTTTTTGTAGATTCTGGATATTAGCCCTTTGTCAGATGGATAGAGTGCAAAAATTTTCTCCCATTCTGTAGGTTGCCTGTTCACTCTGATGATAGTTTCCTTTGCTGTACAGAAGCTCTTTAGTTTAATTAGATTCCATTTGTCAATTGTGGCTTTTGTTGTCATTGCTTTTGGTGTTTTAATCATGAAGTCCTTCCTCATGCCTATGTCCTGAATGTTATTGCCTAGGTTGTCTTCTAAGGTTTTTAGGATTTTAGGTCTTTTGTTTAAGTCTTTAATCCATCTTGAGTTAATTTTTGTATAAGGTGTAAGGAAGGATTCCAGTTTCAGTTTTCTGCATGTGGCTAGCCAGTTTTCCCAAAACCATTTATTAAATAGGGAATCCTTTCCCCATTGCTTGTTTTTATCAGGTTTGTCAAAGATCAGATGGTTGTAGATGTGTAGTGTTATCACTGAGGCCTCTGTTCTGTTTCATTTGTCTATATGTCTGTTTTGGTACCAGTACCATGCTGTTTTGGTTACTGTAGCCCTGTAGTATAGTTTGAAGTCAGGTAGCATGATGCCTCCAGCTTTGCTCTTTTTGCTTAGGATTGTCTTGGCTACATGGGCACTTTTTTTGTTCCATATGAAATTTGAAGTAGTTTTTTCTAATTCTGTGAAGAAAGTCAATGGTAGCTTAATGGGGATAGCATGGCATCTATAAATTACTTTGCGTGGTATGGCCATTTTCACAATATTGGTTCTTCCAATCCATGAGCACGGAATATTTTTCCATTTGTTTGTGTCCTCTCATATTTTCCTGAGTGGTGGTTTCTAATTCTCCTTAAAGAGGCCCTTCACATCCCTTGTAAGTTGTATTCCTAGGTATTTTATTCTCTTTGTAGCAATTGTGAATGGGAGTTCACTCATGATTTAGCTCTCTATTATTGATATATAGGAATGTTTGTGATTTTTGCATATTTATTTTGTATCCTGAGATTTTGCTGAAGTTGCTTATCAGCTTAAGGAGATTTGGGGCTGAGATGATGGGGTTTTCTAAATATATAATTATGTCATCTGCAAAAAGAGACAATTTGACTTCCCATATGAGGAATTATTCCTATCCCCAACCTAAATTTTTAAAATTGATGCTCTGAGAGTCTTAGAAGATTACCCTAGGTTACACAACTACAAAGTAACAGAATAAGCTTAAAATAAATAAATAACTTCTCTGCTTACCTCATTTTTCAACTATTCATCTTCATTGTTCTGTTCTTCCAGGGAAAATTTCTGTGTCCCACAGCTTAAGTCCAGTGGACAAGTTGACTGAGGGAACTGTTTCAACCAAGTGATCTGAAGTAAGGTAGCCAAAGACTGGGTCCTGGAGAACTAGAAACATAGCCCAAAAAAATGCTGCCAAACATAAAATTTCAAGAGACAGAAGAGAACAAAAATGGGAAGAAGAGACAGAAGAGAACAAAAATGGGAAGATTGGCATGAAAGTTACTAGGACAAAAGAAGGTGCAAAGAGAAGATCACAGAGGCCAATGAGTGCCTAGAGCTCACCATTTATGCAGCACCTGGAGGAGAGCAGCTAGACTTGGTTTTCAGTTTGGGAAGATAAAGCTTGTAAAGTCCTGTATAGTCCTGGACATGATTTCCAAGTTTTTCTTAGAATTCTGATATCCTGTAGACTTAGATTAAAAGAATATAGATTTGTAGAGAAGAGTTTAAACATTAGTTATATTATTTCATGTGCCTATTTTTGAGATAGAATAAGAAAAAAACACACATGTAAAATATAAAGTTCTCCAGTTTATTTAATGGAATGAGATTTGGGGCAGAATTTCATAATTGGGGTATCCAACATATTATTCTTATCTGCCTTTGAAGATCTGGGTAGAACAAGTTTAATACAGAGTCTGCATCTCTTTTCAGCCTCTACTTTTATCAGTAGCATTTTAACTTTCACTATGTTTCACATTCAAATTCCTGAGAGAGAGAATTTCCTAAGCTCAGTTGATCATCATCATCTTTGCTGGGTAGAACTCTGGGTTTGATCACCTCAAGGTCCACTGCTCAGACCATCCATGGACTAGCCTTGGATCAGATGCCTGTTCTTCCTGCATCCTATGGCAAGGTGTTTGTGCTATGTTGTGTAGATCATGGCCACTTGTTCATTTTTGAAGATGATTTATAGATGAAGAGTTGTTCTACTAGGCAAAACTTTTTCTATCTATCAAGTTGTTCCCTTAAAGGTCTCTATTTTCCTCAAAAATTTTAATTATATTTTGTAAGTATAATTCCCTCCTTTTGAGGAAGGTGGAATGCCTTATTTAAACTTGAAAATAATTAAACTCTACGATTTGAAAATTCATTCATACTAACATGCTGAGGGTAAGGTCAACATGAATTTATAAACAAACTTCTTTAGGTTGCTTTGGAGTTGTCTGAGTATTATTTTAAAAGTCTAGTTTTTCATGTATGTGTTTTTCATAGTTGCCCAATTGAAAAATCCTTGAAAGCAAGAACCATAGTTTATTACTTTTTATCCCTGACAACATCTAAGATGTTGTGCTCACCAAACGTGTTAAATATTGCTGAGTGACTGAGCCTATGGATCTCTGGGAGTTATTGAATAGTTGACTTTAACTGCTTCATTAGCTGTCTGTATCCACAGAAATTTGAGATCAGCTGTTTGGAATAATGCACACAAAAGCCTTCTTTCTGTAATGTCAGTAAAAGATATTTAAATTAGAGCAATGGAGTCCTAAATGTGAACCATAAAGGAAATTATTTCCACTCTATGTGAGAAGAACTGGATGCTCCTTATTTCTTTGCAAACTAATAAAATTCTCGTTAATAGACCAATAGCATGTAATTGAAATTTTCCAGGCCCAGAGCTAATTTTGTTTAAAGTGACCCAACCCTATTTCTTAAGGTTCCAAAGCAAAGGGAAAAGTCAAGCAGGCAAGGATTTTTCTTTTCATGTCAGGGCTTCCTCCTTTAAATGAATCTTGCCCATCTTTGAGATTTTGTTTTTAAGAAACATGCCAGCCCAGTAGAAAGTTATTTTAGGCATTTAGCAAACCCACCAAATCTAGGTGACTGTGAATAGTAAAATAAACTTGGTTTACTGCAGTGGCTCTCTTAGGCCTTAGCAGCAAGTACATACGCCTTGTAATCAAGCTTTATATACCATTAAGAGTAATCTGAAACTTTGTATACATAACATTTTAACTGCAAAGTCACATAAATTTTTTTAAAATGCTCCATTTGTTTTAGGTAAAATCTTTGCTTGGAGACTCCCTCCCTCTTTTGCTTTTTTCTTTTCTTTTCTTTTCTTTTTTTTTTTTTTTTTTGAGACAGAGTTTTGCTCTCGTTGCCCAGGCTGGAGTGCAATGGCATGATGTCAGCTCACCACAGCCTCCGCCTCCCGGGTTAAAGTGTTTTTCCTGCCTCAGCCTGCCGAGCACCCGGGATTACAGGCATGCACCACCATGCCCTGCTAATTTTGTATTTTTAGTACAGATGTGGTTTCTCCAGGTTGGTCAGGCTGGTCTCGAACTCCCAAACTCAGGTGATCTGCCCACCTCGGCCTCCCAAAGTGCTGGGATTACAGGCATGAACCACCACACCCGGCCTTCTTTTGTTTTTTGTTTTTTTGTTTTTTGAGTCAGACTATTGCTCTGTCACCAGGCTGGAGTGTAGTGGTGCAATCTTGGCTCACTGCAACCTCTGCCTCCTGGGTTCAAGTGATTCTCCTGCCTCAGCCTCCTGAGTAGCTGGGGCTACAGGCACGCACCACCAAGCCCAGCTAACTTCTGTATTTTTAGTAGAGACGGGGTTTCACCATGTTGGACAGGATGGTGTCAATTTCTTGACCTCATGATCCGCTTGCCTCAGCCTCCCAAAGTGCTTGGATTACAGACAAGAGCCACTGAGCACGGTAAACTCCCACCATCTTAAAGAGCTGTAGAGATTTTTAGTTGTCCCTCTTATTGAAGAGATTAATAATAGGTTTCTTCACTGTCACCAGAAAAAAAAAATCTCATTTGTCTTTAACCTCAATATATCAGGGTTATCTCAATATTACAGTCAGCAAATAACATGAGTTTTTGTTTTTCAATGTGGAATCAGTTCTCCCACGCAAAAGTTGGATAAAAAATTAGATTTTTCTTTTAATCTGCCACATTGGGAAGGGTCTTCTTGCCAAAAATCTTCAGCTCAGAAGTCATGACCTCTCCTCAGTACTCTTTATAACTCCACTCACAAACAAATACAAAAGGAAGAAAAATTATACATAATATATAAAGGTACAAACTACAACCCTATGCAGGAAGCTACCTGTAGAAGCATTTTTAACTCTTCCCCAATTGTAATATGCCATGCTTCAAATGTACAATACTACACACTAGATCATAAGTTCCTCCAAGTCAGGATTTTATCCATATTTTATAATTTCATTGCTTCACAGTACCCTTTCCTCTGGCAATTACAGTCTCATATACTGTAGGCACTGCTTAACAAATACCTTGAAACGTCATTAAATGGAAACAAACTAAGCTCCCAGTACAGTTATTTGCTTTGATACAGGAAGAGAAAGAGAAGAAGTTTATCCCAGCATTCCCCAAACCATGTACCCACATTTATAAATAAATAAATAAATAAATGGTAGTCAAAATGATTTTGGATACTTCATACACCAGATTACATTCCTGGAAATTCACAATGTGCATAAGCATATTGTAGGCTACAAGGTATGTTGTCACAAAAAATTGTTTAAGTTGATTTAGGACATAATTTCCCATGAGTATTTGACAACAGAGCCCTTTGCAGAGGATACATACCTACTAACATTTAGAGGAACATCAGTGTCCTGTGGAGCAAGATTTGAGAAATCTTTAGTTGTCCAGTATTTTTGTTGTTTTTTTGTCTGTTTGTCCAGCTTTTTGTTCTTCTCCAAAGGAAAGACTACCCATTTCCCTTAGGAGGATAGAAGAAAGAGGAAAGTAGCATTCCCTTAGGATAGTAGTTACTTACAGATGTGGGAAAATTAGGAACAATTAGGAATCAGTTCTCTTGTCCTGCAATTAACTGAGAAAACAAAACGTAAAATTTATTCTAAAATACTAACTTATCCATGCTAAGAAAAAAGTATAATGGTAAAAGCAAGAGAAATGGGAGATATGGGAAAGATCCTTTTCTGCCAGGCATGTGAAACAGTGAACTTCAGAAGACTGTCTGTGGGTTTGCAAAAGAATAGAACAGCATTTGTATCAAACCCAAATTCTCTGAACATTCTGCACACTTCAGAGCAGGACAGGCTGAACATAAGGTTTTTGTCACCTAACACTGGGGATTTGGGCCTAACTCTAATTCATCAACTGCAGAAATCCAGTCCAACCGAGATATTCAGTTTCTTTTCAGTTGGTATTGATGTGTGGTAACAATATCTCAGTCCTTGAAAAAGAACAGCCAGCCTGTACCACAGACAGAAAAAAAAAAAAAAAAAAAAAAAACTCAAAAGCATTACAATTGGAAAGACAGATTAGAAAAATTTACTCACCAAATCTCCAACTACTGCATTAGACTTGTCAGTATGTTACACAGGGGTTTAATTTAGTAGCTTTCTGACATATGGGCAACAATATGGTCTCAATGGTTCCCTGCTACTGGCGTGGTTGAGGAGGAGGGAGAAATAATTAGACATCTGACAGGCAAGTGACTGCTCTCACAGCTCAGCCAAGGCTTTTGCAGAGGACACTAGGTATTTTTAAACCACACTTCTGTGACAGCTAAAGAAATTGTACATTTTTTTTCCACATAAATAGGTATTAGTTTCTTTCAGAGTCTGATGATAAAGAAATGAAAGAAGTCATAAACCCTCTAATCCTAATTCTTTCATCTAGTTTTCCATGAAAAATTATGTATGCTGCATATAATATACAAAGGGGGATACTAGGAAGCAAAAACATTGATATTATTTTTATTCTCCTCTTCTTGAGAATGCATCCATCTAAACAATTTGTTTTTAGTTGTCAGAATCTTCATTTTGCACATTAAATGAGGGGGAACCTGAGGATTCTGTACAAAGCCAGCAAAACAAATCATAGACATATACATGGGTGAGAGCTAGAGCAACAAATGCTTTCCTCCATCAACCTGTAAACTGCTCAAGGCCAGTGAATCTACCTTGATTCCCACCCACAACACCACCACAACATGAGCAACCAGAATAGGACTGGGTATCCAGCAGCATTTCATAAATATCGACCAATGTATTGATATTTATTCATTATGTAGGCTCTGTGTGCATGAATTCTGGGAAAGTGCAACAAAATCACCCAGGATAAAAGTGTAATGCTTTTTCTTTGAGCTCATCTGTCTTACGACACACAACAGGACCTGACAGAAGGTTAGCCCACAGGAAGGTTTAATTTGTCTGAGATCAGACACTTTTTTGAAAGTAGATAGGATTTTCTCCAAAGAAACCCACATATAAATTTCAACCAAGTTTTACTTCTTACGCTTTCTTTGTAAAACAAAGAGTGTGTACTTTTACGATCTAAAGAAGAAAATTTCTTGTCTAATGCTCATCTCTTGTTCTTATCCAGTGTTGGAGACAATGTTTGTGACTCCACAAAATTCATATGTTGTAGTCCTAAGCCCCCAATGTGATGGTGTTGGGACATGGGGCCTTTTGGAGTTAATTAGGTTTAGATGAGTTCATGAAGATGATGCCCTCTTGATGAAACTGGTGCCCTAATAAGATGAGATACCATCAAGGTTGCTCTCTCTCTCTCTTTCTCTCTATCATGTGAGGACACAGAAAGAAGTCTCCTTCTCCAAGTCAGGAAGAAGGCCCTCACAAGAACTCAATCATGCTGACACCCTGATCTTGGACTTCCAGCCTTCAGAATTGTGAAAAAATAAATGTCTGTTGTTTAAACCACTTGGTCTATGGTATTTTGTTATAGAAGCCCAAGAAGACTGACATCCAGTAAAACAATGACTAAGAAACGTGATTAAGAATACAGCTAGTGGTCACAAGGGAAAGGACAGCAGTGACACATATATTCATAATACCAGGATATGTTTTCCCCTTCTAATCTTTTAAAAGATTAGAAGTTATAGGAATTCTCAGAGTCAGAAAAGGTAAGTCTGCCTTTGTCAGAGGTCACTTTGTTAGAGGGTTAGGCATTACTGCTATGAAAATTTAAAAGTTCTGTGACAGGACACAAAACTTAGTGAGCTTGAAGGTGAACAAACAGGTCTCCAACAGCAACCCTATGAGACAGATACACACCAACAACATTTGAAAACTCAGATCTTTGATGCAATTTCCAGACTCATTGGAACTTAGTTCTATGGATTCAAAAGTCCAATCAACTCTCAGGCTTCTATTTTCATAAAGAGGAATGAGAGGTCGTTATTATCTAAAACCCCCTAAAGCATTTTACTTGTCTCTATAAATTTGCTCTAGAGAATGGCATTGTATTAGTCAGGTTCTTCAGAAAAACGAACCAATAAGAGATAGACATAGATACACACACCCACACATACATGATAGATAGACAGATAGATAGATATAGAGATATACACAGAGAAATTTATTTCAATGAATTGATTCATGTGACGTGGAGTCTGGCAAGTCCAAAACATACAGGGCAGGCTAGGAATTTAGGTAAGAGTTGATGTTGGCCGGGCGCAGTGGCTCACTCCTGTAATCCCAGGACTTTGGGAGGCCGAGGCGGGTGGATTACGAGGTCAGGAGATTGAGACCATCCTGGCTAACACAGTGAAACCCTGTCTCTACTAAATATACAAAAAATTAGCCGGGCGCGGTGGCAGGCGCCTGTATTCCCAGCTACTCGGGAGGCTGAGGCAGGAGAATGGCGTGAACCCAGTGGGCGGAGCTTGCAGTGAGCCGAGATCGCGCCACTGCACTCCAGCCTGGGCAACAGAGCAAAACGCTGTCTCAACAAAAAAAAAAAGAGTTGATGCTGCAGTCTTGAGTTTGAAATCTTCAGGCTATCAGGTTAAAAATTCAGGCAGCAATTCTGAATTGCATGCTTGAGAACTTCTTCTTTGGGAAACCTCAGTCTTTGCTCTTAAGACCTTCAAGTGATTAGATAAGGCTTATCTACATTACGGGAGAATAATCTGTTTTACTCAAAGTCTACTGATTATAAATGTTAATCATGTCTAAAACATACCTCCACAGTAATGTATAAACTAGTGTTTAACCAAACAATTGGGCTCCATAGACTTGTCAAGTTGACACCAAAAATTAACCACCAAAACATAAAATGGGAAGTGAAAGGGACAACAAACTTCCAAATTCTTCAAATTTCTCATCTGTCCTCACTAGCAAATGTTCTTAGGTATCTGCTTTATTCATTATCTCATTAAACAGCTCCCTGAATGCAAGATGGTCTATTATGTCTAAATGAGTACCTTGCATTTTTACTAATGTCAACACTGCAAATGCAAGATCAGTTATCTGGAATGCAAGAAATAAACATGGTCAGCCCTGAACCATGAGACATCAAAAGAGTCAACTAAGGCAAAGCTTATAAAAAAGATGTGCTCATGAAGGATGCGATACTCCTTCTATGTTTAGCATTTTAGCCTCATGGGCTAGCCTTATGCCCTGGCACATGGTTGGTGCCCCAAAAATATTTGTTAAATTAATACATGAATGAATTAGGGAGGTAAAATAGCTTAAAATTACTGAAGGTGCTTCCTACTTTGAGATAACATTGTTTACCTGTTTTTTGCACATCATTACAAAATAGATATTAATAATTACTTCTGCAAATTCAACAAGTTGTGAGTTTACTGTAACTACTCTTAGTTCTTAAGTCAGTAAGATATCTTGGGTATTTTGGACCTATAAACTTTCATTCATGTTGTAGCATTCAGAATTCAGTAAGCATTTTTTTTTTTTTTCAGAGGCAGTGTCTTGCTCTCTCGCACAGGCTGGAGTGCAATGGCACAATGTCAGCTCACTGCAACCTCCACCTCCCAGGTTCAAGCGATTCTCCTGCCTCAGCCTCCTGAGTAGCTGGGATTACAGGCGCATGCCACCACACCTGGCTAATTTTTTGTATTTTTAGTAGAGACGGGGTTCCACCATGTTAGCCAGAATGGTCTTGATCTCTTGAACTCGTGATCCACCTGCCTTGGCCTCCCAAGTGCTGCAATTATAAGTATGAGCCACCATGCCCGGCCACAGTAAGCATTTTTACTAGCTGTGTGACCTTGGCTAATAACAATAATAGCTAACATTTATTGGGCATTTACATAATGCCTAGTCCTGCTCTTATTGTCTATATTTGCCCATTATATTCCCATGGTATGAGTTTTATTATTAGCCCCCTTTTTACAGAGAGGAAACTATAGCAAAAATAACTTCAGGAACTCACTCAAAAGTCAGACTAGTAGTTAATGGCTGGGTTGGAACTTGAGCTCAAACAGTTCCACACATCTCTATACTGCAGTTACTTACTTACTCAGAGCCTCACTGTGCTCACTTACAAAAGGAAGATAATAGTTCTCCCCCTGCAGAATTCTCTTAGGATTGGAGCCAATTTATATAACGCTCATAGCACTGTCCTGGCTCACAGCTTATAGACCCTGAGTAAATGACAGTAGTCAATAGGACATGTATCATCTCTACAACTTGATTCATAAAATTAATAATAAAACTCATACTAATAAATGTGAATTCAGGAATGCAGATTAATCACTTTAAATTGTTTGTCATGCCACTCACTGTTAACACAAAATTTTAGACTAAAATTTTAGAATGTGGTAGATTAAAGATGACCACAAATTCTTTGCTACTCCTCTTATTGAAGGCTAGATTTTAATTTCCCTCTCCATGAATCTGGACTAGCCTTAGTGAGTGGCTTGGCCAATAGAATGTGACAGAACTGACAGTTCGCAAATTCTAAGACGAGGTCATGGGAGCCTTTCAGCTTCTTCCTGGGCCACTTGGAATACTTGCCCTAGGAGCCCTGAGCTTCATGGAAGGAGTCTACTTACCTTGAGTTGCTAAGGTCAGTCTTCTAGCCATGTCCATCAAAGTGGCAGACATCTAAGTAAAGCCATCTTGGGGTCTGCAGATCAGTCCATCTGCCAGCTGAATACCACCAAGAGACCTCCATTAATGCCACAGGAAACAGTTATATCACCCAAATTTCCAAATTTCTGATCAAGAAGATAGTGAGCTGTAATAAAACAGTTGTTTTAAGCCTTTTGTTCTGTGGGCAGTTTGTTAAATAGTTTGTTAACTGGACAAAAAGAATTCAAAAAAATACCAAATGAGAAATTGCACAGCACTATGTCCTGAGAGAGAATACTTTTGGATTCAGCTGCCAATCAATAAAATCCACATGAATGATGCTGAGCAGACAGCCCTTACTGGAGAGGAATATTTTTACTGGAAAAACGTTTATCAGGATTAGTAAGTAGGAGTAGAATATGTGATGTCAGTGAATTCAAGGTAATGCTTACAAGTCACCAAGACCAGCTGGAGATAAAATAAGACAGCAGAAACTACATAATGTTTTCATTCTTGCTATCACAAAATTGAAACAAATCTAGAACAGAATTTGATCAGATGGAGGATCCAACTGAGACTAAAATACATGTGTCATGTAGATTCCCTTACAAACAGGACTATCTTAGGTTAATAATATTGCAGTGAGAAAGTCAGATGTAAATTAAGTTTACAGTAGTTAAAGGCGAGATGCATGTGTCTTGCCAATGCCACTTTAAGAGGGTCTGGAGAGGAGTGAGGGAGCCATTTCTGCAGCAGACAGAAGATGAGATCCTGAGTACAAAAATCACTACAATCCAATACCAAATTATATATAATTTCCCAGCAGTATGAAACCTAAAGAAATTCTGACCCACAAATACTGATTTCTTTATTTGCTAAAAAAAAAAAAAAAAAAAATTACATTTGAGGAGATATACAGCTTCAGAAATGTCTTTTGCTGGTTTTAGAAATAAAAGAGACCAAAGATTTTGTTATAAATAAAGACAGTCAAAAATCCTTGAGTCACAAACCATTTTCTAAACTATTTAGAAAAAATATTCTCTTCCCTACGTAATGTAAACATAGGCTTAAGACAGCCCCAAAGAGAAAATAAAAGATTTTATTTTTAAATGTTAATTAATAAAATACCAAGTTTTATCTTGTAACTTAAAAATAAATACATAATAAGCTGCCGGTAATTTCTTTTGGATCTATAATCAATTACTGGACAGCTGCCAGTAATTTTCTGTTTTCTTTTGGATCTGTAATCAATTACACCGTCATGTATTGTTTCATCTTTCTTTTCTCTCCCAGAAGGTTTTGAATTCTGAAGCTCAGGAACTGTTTCCGTTTGAATTCTCACTACTGAAAGTATAATTCTAGAAATACAAGATAATCTGTTTTTCTTAATCTAAACTTCACACAAATTGATATAGTACATGTTTGATAATGTGTGATAGATCTTTTTCCCAGAATTATGCAAGCTTTTTAGAAAGTTGATGAAGGATTCTTTATACAACTATTTAAAACAATTTATTATTGTTTATTAATAATAAATTTATATAAACATGATTAACATTTTTATCCTAGAAAGCAAAAGTTTCAAAGATCAAAGTGAGTATTACTAATTCCAAGCACATATGCTAAGACCATTTAAAACACTAACAGAAATATTAGAAATATTTTCTATTAATATCTTTGAATATTAATAGGAAATATTTTACTAAAAAAATAAATGGAAAAAAATAGGAGGTGAGATATTTAGGCTGTAATCACTAATGAAAGAATGATACATAAATTATAGTCTACTAAATTTCCACAGAGATGTCCAGGAAAAAAAATGTGACGTATATACCACTGTGATTTCTAGAAGCCTTATCCTTTTTTTTTTTTTTTTTTTAGAGAGGAGGTCTGGCTTTGTCAACCAGGCTGGGATGCAATAGCATAATCATAGCTCACTGTAACCTTGAATGCTTGGGCTCAAGCAATCCTCTGGTCTCAGTCTCCCAAATAGCTAAGTCTATAGGCATATGCCACCATGCCCAGCTAATCTTTTTAAGTTTTTTGTAGCAACAGAGTCTCATTATGTTGCTCAGGCTGGTCTGGAACTCCTGGCCTCAAGCAGTCCTCCTGCCTCGACCTTCCAAAGTGTTGGAATTACAGGCATGAGCTAACGCTACTGGCCTCCATAAGCATTTTAAATGATTGAGTTTGAACTTCCAAGTTAACATGTAGACAGATTTTACGTAATAAGATAAACCTGAGGGCCAGAAGAAGTGGCTCATGCCTGTAATTCCAACACTTTGGGAGGCTGAGGCGGGCAGATCACTTGAGGTCAAGAGTTCAAGGCCAGCCTGGTCAACTAAAACTACAAAAATTGGGCATGGTGGTGGGCACCTGTAATCCAAGCTACTCGGGAGGCTGGGGCAAGAGAATCCTTACACCCAGGAGGCTGAAGTTGCAGTAGCTGAGAGCACACACCACTGCACTCCAGCCTGGGCAACACAGCAAGACTCCGTCTCCAAAAAAATAATAATAAATAAACCTGATAGGCTTCTTCTTAACTTTCTAATAAAATACTTAGGCTTCTTCTTAACTTCTTTTTTTTTATTATAATTTAAGTTTTAGGGTACATGTGCACAACGTGCAGGTTTGTTACATATGTATACATGTGCCATGTTGGTGTGCTGCACCCATTAACTCTTCATTTAACATTAGGTATATCTCCTAATGCTATCCCTCCCCCCTCCCCCCACCCCACAACAGTCCCCAGTGTGTGATGTTCCCTTTCCTGTGTCCATGTGTTCTCATTGTTCAATTCCCACCTATGAGTGAGAACATGCGGTGTTTGGATTTTTGTCCTTGCGATAGTTTGCTGAGAATGATGGTTTCCAGTTTCATCCATGTCCCTACAAAGGACATGAACTCATCCTTTTTTATGGCTGCATAGTATTCCATGGTGTATATGTGCCACATTTTCTTAATCTAGTCTATCATTGTTGGACATTTGGGTTGGTTCCAAGTCTTTGCTATTGTGAATAGTGCCACAATAAACATACGTGTGCATGTGTCTTTATAGCAGCATGATTTATAATCCTTTGGGTATATATCCAGTAATGGGATTGCTGGGTCAAATGGTATTTCCAGTTCTAGATCCCTGAGGAATCGCCACACTGACTAATACTCTTGAAGACAGACAAAACTGTGAAAGCTTGGACTTGGAACCCCGTGGTAAAAGAAGACCTTGGAAAATACTGGTGGAATTTCTACTAAATGCATCACCATTCAAGATAGAGTAGTATGTTATTGAACCACATATTACATACTCTATCCTCTGAAATAGAAGAGAAAGCCACCCCACCCTCAGCAAGTCATTATTGAAAAGCAAGAAGCACAATAGAAAAACAAAGAGAAAACAATGAGAGGAGATAATATATTTGGAAGGTAAAGGACAAACAGCCAGCTAAGATTATAAATGTTTCAATAAAAGAAAAAAAGTTATTTCTCTGATGTGCTGAACAAAAAGAAAAGAAAATAAAACAGAGTAATAATCAACTAGAAGAAAATATCTTAGCCACAAAAATATCTGAGCCTATGTGTTCTTAGAGTCCTAGGAAAAAATAGAATAAAATGCAAAAATTATATATATAGATGTATACATATGTATGTATGTAGGCTGCAACATTTCATAATTTCAAAGATAAAGGAAACACTATAAGCATCTGGAGAAAATATCTGACTTCGTATTTTTCCCCAACTCTAAATACACCAGAAGACAGTAAAGCAATCAAAGTCTACTGAATGATGAGATAAAACAGCTGTGACCTAGGAATTACATATTCATCCAAGTAATTATTTATTTGTGACAACAACAGAAAGACTTCCTCAAATAAGTAAATAGCAAAAGTTATACTACTGAAGAATGCTCTTTTTTAAATTTGAAGATAATCACAAGCATTTTGTTTAAATAATACATCTGCAGAGTAATTTTATTTTACCTCAACCATGTGAAATAAAAAGGAAATACCAAGGCTTTCCTTCAGACTTCCAGAGTTCACAAATCGTATACCTTTTATGAGAAAGTGATGTCTACATCCAAATTATTTCCAATGAAACACATTATTAAGTAAAACAACCAATCAAAGTTAGTTACTAACTTTTCAGGAGTTAAACATTACTGTCAAAGTATTTAGCAACAATCTCTGAAGACGAGGTCTCTTATAAGAATTTTTATCTAGCATTAATATAAATGAGAACAGTTTCCATTTTTCTCTGCAAATGCAGGAAAAGAGGAACAAATATTTCCTTCTTATATTGAAGTGTCTTCTTTTATTCATTATTAGAAGGCTAAGACTTAAGTACTGGGATTTCATCAATTAACACTGGCAGAAAAAGAAGCAGACCTGAGAATCTCAAGGCATATAATAAGGAAAAAAAAAAAAAGGAGAAAACAGCATTATATACAACGGAATGTGGGATGTACAACGCTTTGCATCTAAACTTTCCAAAACATGCTAACAAGAGATTGATTCCAACTGTCTGAAGAATAAGTCAATATGGGCCACATGTGCTGTTTCATGCCTGTAATTCTAGCACTCTAGGACTGCTTGAGCCCAGGAGTTCCAGTCCAGCCTGGGCAAATAGCAAGATCCTGTATCTACCAAAAAAGTTTAAAACATTAGCCAGGCGGGAGGGTGGAGCCATGATGGCCAAATGGGAACAGCTCCAGTCTACAGCTCCCAGTGTGAGCGATGCAGAAGACGGGTGATTTCTGCATTTCCATCTGAGGTACCAGGTTCATCTCACTGGGGAGTGCCAGACAGTGGGTGCAGGAAGTGGGTGCAGTGCACCGTGTGTGAGCCAAAGCAGGGTGAGGCATCGCCTCACCCGGGAAGTGCAACGGGTCAGGGAATTCCCTTTCCTAGTCAAAGAAAGGGGTGACAGATGGCACCTGGAAAATTGGGTCACTCCCACCCTAATACTGCACTTTTCCAATGGGTTAAACAACCAGCACACCAGGAGATTATATCCCACACCTGGCTTGGAGGGTCCTATGCCCATGGAGCCTCGCTCATTGCTAGCACAGCAGTCTGAGATCAAACTGCAAGGTGGCAGTGAGGCTGGGGCATCGGCCATTGCCCAGGCTTGAGTAGGTAAACAAAGTGGCCTGGAAGCTCGAACTGGGTGGAGCCCACCACAGCTCAAGGAGGCCTGCCTGCCTCTGTAGGCTCCCCCTCTGGGGGCAGGGCACAGACAAACAAAAGACAGCAATAACCTCTGCAGACTTCAATGTCCCTGTCTGACAGGTTTGAAGAGAGTAGTGCTTCTCCCAGCACGCAGCTTGAGATCGGAGAACGGGCACACTGCCTCAAGTGGGTCCCTGACCCCCGAGTAGCCTAACTTGGAGGCACCCCCAGTAGGGACGGACTGACACCTCACATGGCCGGGTACTCCTATGAGACAAAACTTCCAGAGGAACGATCAGGCAGCAGCATTTGTGGTTCACCAATATCTGCTGTTCTGGAGCCACTGCTGCTGATACACAGGCAAACAGGGTCTGGAGTGGAACTACATTAAACTCCAACAGATCTGCAGCTGAGGGTCCTGACTGTTAGAAGGAAAACTAACAAACACAAAGGACATCCACAACAAAAACCCATCTGTACATCACCATCATCAAAGACCAAAGGTAGATAAAACCACAAAGAGGGGGAAAAAACAGAGCAGAAAAACCGGAAACTCTAAAAATCAGAGCACCTCTGCTCCTCCGAAGGAACGCAGCTCCTCACCAGCAACGGAACAAAGCTGGACAGAGAATGACTTTGACGAGTTGAGAGAAGAAGGCTTCATAAGATCACACTACACTGAGCTAAAGGAGGAAGTTCAAACCAATGGCAAAGAAGTTAAAAACTTTGAAACAAAATTAGATGAATGGATAACTAGAATAACCAATGCAGAGAAGTCCTTAAAGGACCTGATGGAGCTGAAAACCATGGCACGAGAACCATGTGAGGAATGCACAAGCCTCAGTAACCAATGTGATCAACTGGAAGAAAGGGTATCAGCGATGGAAAATGAAATTAATGAAATGAAGTGGGAAGAGAAGTTTAGAGAAAATAGAATGAAAAGAAATGGACAAATCCTCCAAGAGATGTGGGACTATGTGAAAAGACCAAATCTGCATCTGATTGGTGTACCTGAAAGTGACGGGGAGAATGGAACCAAGTTGGAAAACACTCTGCAGGATATTATCCAGGAGAACTTCCCCAATCTAGCAAGGCAGGCCAACATTCAAATTCAGGAAATACAGAGAATACCACAAAGATACTCCTCAAGAAGAGCAACTCCAAGACACATAATTGTCAGATTCACCAAAGTTGAAATGAAGGAAAAAATGTTAAGGGCAGCCAGAGAGAAAGGTTGGGTTACCCACAAAGGGAAGCCCATCAGCCTAACAGCTGATCCCTTGGCAGAAACTCTACAAGCCAGAAGAGAGTGGGGGTCAATATTCAACAGTCTTAAAAAAAGAATTTTCAACCCAGAATTTCATATCCAGCCAAACTAAGCTTTATAAGTGAAGGAGAAATAAAATACTTTACAGACAAGCAAATGCTGAGAGATTTTGTCACCACTAGGCCTGCCCTAAAAGAGCTCCTGAAGGAAGCACTAAACATGGAAAGGAACAACAGCTACCAGCCACTGCAAAAACATGCCAAATTGCAAAGATCATCCAGGCTAGGAAGAAACTGCATCAACTAATGAGCAAAATAACCAGCTAACATCATGACAGGATCAAATTCACACATAACAACACTAACCTTAAATGTAAATGGGCTAAATGCTCCAATTAAAAGACACAGACTGACAAATTGGATAAAGAGTCAAGACCTATCAGTGTGCTGTATTCAGGAGACCCATTTCACGTGCAGAGACACACATAGGCTCAAATAAAGGGATGGAGGCAGATCTACCAAGCAACTGGAAAACAAAAAAAGGCAGGGGTTGCAATCCTAGTCTGGGATAAAACAGACTTTAAACCAACAAAGATCAAAAGAGACAAAGAAGTCCATTACATACTGGTAAAGGGATCAATTCAACAAGAAGAGCTAACTATCCTAAATATATATGCACCCAATACAGGAGCACCAGATTCATAAAGCAAGTCCTTAGAGATATACAAAGAGACTTAGACTCCCACACAATAATAATGAGAGACTTTAACCCCCACTGGCAATATTAGACAGATCAATGAGACAGAAAGTTAGCAAGAATATCCAGGACTTGAACTCAGCTCTGCACCAAGTGGACATAATAGACATCTACAGAACTCTCCACCCCAAATCAATAGACTGTACATTCTTCTTAGCATCACATTGCACCTATTCCAAAATTGACCACATAGTTGGAAGTAAAGCACTCCTCGGCAAATGTAAAAGAACAGAAATCACAACAAACTGTCTCTCAGAACACAGTGCAAACAAATTAGAACTCAGGATTAAGAAATTCACTCAAAACCACTCAACTACATGGAAACTGAACAACCTGCTCCTGAATCACTACTTGGTATATAACGAAATGAAGGCAGAAATAAAGATGCTCTTTGAAACCAATGAGAACAAAGACACAACATACCAGAATCTCTAGGACACATTCAAAGCAGTGTGTAGAGAGAAATTTATAGCACTAAAGCTCCACAAGAGAAAACAGGGTGTCTAAAATTGACACCCTAACATCACAATTAAAACAACCAGAGAAGCAAGACCAAACACATTCAAAACCTAGCAGAAGGCAAGAAATAACTAAGATCAGAGCAGAACTGAAGGAAATAGAGACACAAAAAAAAACCCTTCAAAAAATCAATGAATCCAGGAGCTGGTTTTTTGAAAAGATCAACAAAATTGATGGACTGCTAGCAAGACTAATAAAGAAGAAAAGAGAGAAGAATCAAATAGATGCAATAAAAAACGACAAAGGGGTTATCACCACCTATTCCACAGAAATACAAACTACCATCAGAGAATACAATAAGCACCTCTATGCAAATAAACTAGAAAATCTAGAAGAAATGGATAAATTCCTCGACACATACTCTCTCCCAAGACTAAAGCAGGAAGAAGTTGAATCTCTGAATAGATCGACAACAGGCTCTGAAATTGAGGCAATAATTAATAGCTTACCAACCAAAAAAACTCCAAGACCAGATGGATTCACAGCCGAATTCTACCAGAGGTACAAGGAGGAACTGGTACCATTCCTTCTGAAACTATTCTAATCAATAGAAAAAGACGGAATTCTCCCTAACTCATTTTATAAGGCCAGCATCATCCTGATACCAAACCCTCGCAAAGATGCAACAAAAGAAGAGAATTTTAAACCAATATCCTTGATGAACATTGATGCAAAAATCCCCAATAAAACACCGGCAAACTGAATCCAGCAATACATCAAAGAGTTATCCACCATGATCAAGTGGGCTTCATCCCTGGGATGCAAGGCTGGTTCAACATATGAAAATCAATAAACGTAATCTGGCATATAAACAGAACAAAAGACAAAAACCACATGATTATCTCAATAGATGCAGAAAAGGCCTTTGACAAAATTCAACAACCTTCATGATAAAAACTCTCAATAAATTAGGTATTGATAATAAGAGCTATCTATGACAAGCCCACAGCCAATATCATACTGAATGGACAAAAACTGGAAGCATTCCCTTTGAAAACTGGCACAAGACAGGGATGCCCTCTCTCACCACTCCTATTCAACATACTGTTGGAAGTTCTGGCCAGGGCAATCAGGCAGGAGAAGGAAATAAAGGGCATTCAATTAGGAAAAGAGGAAGTAAAACTGTCCCTGTTTGCAGATGACATGATTGTATATCTAGAAAACCCCATCGAGTCAGCCCAAAATCTCCTTAAGCTGATAGGCAACTTCAGCAAAGTCTCAGGATACAAAATCAATGTACAAAAATCACAAGCATTCTTATACACCAATAACAGACAAACAGAGAGACAAATCATGAGTGAACTCCCATTCACAATTGCTTCAAAGAGAATAAAATACCTAGGAATACAACTTACAAGGGATGTGAAGGACCTCTTCAAGGAGAACTATGAACCACTGCTCAATGAAATAAAAGACGATACAAACAATGGAAGAATATTCCATGTTCATGGGTAGAAAGAATCAATATCATGAAAATGGCCATACTGCCCAAGGTAATTTACAGATTCAATGCCATCCCCATCAGGCTACCAATGACTTTCTTCACAAAATTGGAAAAAACTACTTTAAAGTTCATATGGAACCAAAAAGAGCCGGCATCACCAAGTCAATCCTAAGCCAAAAGAACAAAGCTGGAGGCATCACACTACCTGACTTCAAACTATACTACAAGGCTACAGTAACCAAAACAGCATGGTACTGGTACCAAAACAGAGAAATAGACCAATGGAACAGAAGAGAGCCCTTAGAAATAATGCCGCATATCTACAACTATCTGATCTTTGACAAACCTGACAAAAACAAGCAATGGGGAAAGGATTCCCTATTTAATAAATGGTGCTGGAAAAACTGGCTAGCCATATATAGAAAGCTGAAACTGGATCCCTTCCTTATACCTTATACAAAAATTAATTCAAGATGGATTAAAGACTTACATGTTAGACCTAAAACCATAAAAACCCTGGAAGAAAACCTAGGCAATACCATTCAGGACATAGGCATGGGCAAGGACTTCATGTCGAAAACACCAGAAGCAATGGCAACAAAAGCCAAAATTGACAAATGAGATCTAATTAAACTAAAGAGCTTCTGCACAGCAAAAGAAACCACCATCAGAGTGAACAGGCAACCTACAAAATGGGAGAAAATTTTTGCAACCTACTCATCTGACAAAGGGCTAATATCCAGAATCTATAATGAACTCAAACAAATTTACAAGAAAAAAACAAACAACCTCATCAAAAAGTGGGCAAAGGATATGAACAGACACTTCTCAAAAGAAGACATTTATGCAGCCAAAAAACACATGAAAAAATGCTCATCATCACTGGCCATCAGAGAAATGCAAATCGAAACCACAATGAGATACCATCTCACACCAGTTAGAATGGCAATCATTAAAAAGTCAGGAAACAACAGGTGCTGCAGAGGATGTGGAGAAATAGGAACACTTTTACACTGTTCCTGGGACTGTAAACTAGTTCAACCATTGTGGAAGTTGGTGTGGCGATTCCTCAGGGATCTAGAACTAGAAGTACCATTTGACACAGCCATCCCTTTACTGGGTGTATACCCAAAGGATTATAAAACATGCTGCTATAAAGACACATGCACACATTTATTGCCACACTATTCACAATTGCAAAGACTTGGAACCAAGCCAAATGTCCAACAATGATTGACTGGATTAAGAAAATGTGGCACATATACACCATGGAATACTATGCAGCCATAAAAAAGGATGAGTTCATGTCCTTTGTAAGGACATGGATGAAGCTGGAAACCATCATTCTCAGTAAACTATCGCAAGGACAAAAAGCCAAACACCGCACGTTCTCACTCATAGGTGTGAGGTGATCAGTGAGAACACTTGGACACAGGAAGGGGAACATCACACACTGGGGACTGTTGTGGGGTGGGGGGAGGGGGAGGAATAGCATTAGGAGACATACCTAATGCTAAATGATGAGTTAATGGGTGCAGCACAACAACATGGCACATGTATACATATGTAACAAACCTGCACGTTGTGCACATGTACCCTAAAACTTAAAAAAAAAAAAAAAAAACATTAGCCAGGCTTGGTGGCACACACCTGTGGTCCCAGTTACTTAGAAGGCTGAGATGGGAGGAGAATCACTTGAGCCCAGGAAGTTGAGGCTGCAGTGAACTATGCTATGCTCACACCACTGCACTCCATCCTGAGTGACAGAGCGAGATCATGTCTCAGAAAAAAAAAAATAGGATATCTCAACCTAGTGTGGCTTCTCACTTCTGACTGTTGCATTATAATCCTGGCTTTCAGGATTATACATATCTATATGTATATGTATAAGAATCTTGTAAAAATCCTTATCTAGCATTAATATAAAAAAGAATAGTTTCTATTTTTCTCTGCAAGTGCAGGGAAAGAGGAACAAACATTTACTTCTTATATCAAAGTGTCATATATTTATATTCTTAATACATTTATATTCTGAATATAAAATCTAATAAATTTGCTTATTTAATTACTCTCAAGCACCTATGCTACTTGACTATGAATCCCTGGGGTAT
Source organism: Pongo abelii (assembly GCF_028885655.2). NCBI lineage: Eukaryota > Metazoa > Chordata > Mammalia > Primates > Hominidae > Pongo > Pongo abelii. Next base: position 86,668,576 of record NC_071990.2, on the reverse strand, counting down.
TTTTGCATGATCAAGCTCAAGGTCCATTGATAAGAGCATGGTATTGAGCCACGGTTGATAATCCTAGATCATTCAATTAACCTAACCTAAAAGCAGAAAGGGAACAGAGCCTGTTACAGATTGTATTAGTTATCTATTGCTGAGTAACATTACCACAAATTTAGCTGCTTAAAATAACATAAATGAGTCTGGGACCCAAAGGCTTCACTGCTGAATTTTAGCAGGCAATGAAGAAGAACTAATACCAGTCCTATTCAAACTATCCCAAAAAATACAGGGGAAGGAAATACTTCCAAACTCATTCTACAAGGCAAGTGTTATCCTGATAATAAAAGCAGACAAAGACACTTTTAAAACTAAAACTACAGGCCAGTATCCCTGATGAGTACTGATGCAAAAAATCCTCAACAAATACTAGTGAACTGAATTCAACAACATATTAAAATGATCATTCATTATGACCAAGTGGGATTTATCCCAGGGATGCAAGGGATAAATGTAACACATTGAACCATCCTTGGTTCAACATATGCCAATCAATCAATGTGATACATCGTATCAACAGAATGAAGGACAAAAAACATAACTGATGTTGAAAAGGATTTGACAAAATTTAACATCGCTTTATGATTTAAAAAGAAAACTCTAAAAACTAGAGTTAGATAGAACATACCACAACATAATAAAAGCCATATACAGCAGACTCATAGTCAGTATCATACTGAATGGGGAAAAACTGAAAGATTGGGAACACAATAAGGATGCCCACTTTTGCCACTGTTATTCAACATAGTACTGGAAGTCCTACCTAGAGCAATCAGACAAGAGAAAGAAATAAAGCACATCCAAACTGAGGACGAAGTCAAATTATCCTTGTTTGCAAGTAATATGATTTTATATTTAGAAAAACCTAAAGACTCCACCAAAAAAACTATTAGAACTGATAAACAAATTCAGAAAAGTTGCAGGATTCAAAATCAACATACAAAAATCAGTGGCATTTCTATATGCCAATGGTAAACAATCGGAAATGGAAATCAAGAAAGTAATTGCATTTACAATAGCTATAAATAAAATTAAATACCTAGGAATAAACTTAACCAAAGAAGTGAAAGATCTCCATAATGAAAACTACAAAACATTGATGCAAGAAATTAAAGAAGACACCAAAAAAAAAGGAAAGATATTCCATGTTCATAGATTGGAAGATTCAATATTGCTAAAATATCCATACTACCCAAAGAAATCTACAGATTCAATGCAATTCCTATCAAAATACCAATGACATTGTTCACAGAAATAGAAAAAAGCAATCCCAAAATGTATATGGAACCACAAAAGACCCAGAACAGCCAAAGCTATCCTGAGCAAAAAGAATAAAACTGAAGGAATCACATTACCTGACTTCAAATTACACTATGGAGCTATAGTAACCAAAACAGTGTGATAGTGGCATGAAAACAGACACATAGACCAGTGGAACAGAATAGAGAACTCAGAAACAAATCCATACACCTACAGTGAATTTATTTTCAACAAAGATACCAATAACATACATTGGGAAAAGGACAGTCTCTTCAAAAAATGGTGCTGGGAAAATTGGGTATCTGTATGCAGAAGAACGAAACCATATATGAAAAGCAAATCAAAATGGATTAAGAACTTAAATATAAGACCTCAAACTATGAACATGATCAAAGAAAACTTTGGGAAAACTTCCCAGGACATTGGGACGGGTAAAGATTTCTTGAGTAATGTACCACGAGCACAGGCAACCAAAGCAAAAATGGACAAATGGGATCACATCAAGTTAAAAAGCTTCTGCATAGCAAAGGAAACAATCAATAAAGTGAAGAGACAACCCATAAAATGGGAGAAAATATTTGCAAACTAGTCAGCTGACAAGGGATTAATAACTAGAATACATAAGGAGTTCAAACAACTCTATAGAAAAAAAATCTAATAATGTGATCAAACATGGGCAAAAGATTTGAATAGACATTTCTTGAAAGAAGATATATAAATGGCAAACAGGCATATGCAAAGGTACTCAACATCACTGATCGTCAGAGAAATGCAAATCAAAACCACAATGAGATATCATCTCATCCAAGTTAAAATGGCTTTTATCCAAAAGACAGGCAACAACAAATGCTGACAAGAATGTGGAGAAATGGGAATCTTCCTACAGTCTTGTGGGGAATGTCAATTAGTCAAAGAGCAGTTGGGAAGTTCCTAAAAATAAATAAATAGAGCTATTATATGATCTAGCAATCCCACTGCTGGGTACACATCCAAAGGAAAGGAAATCAGTATATCAAAGAGATATCTGCACTCCCATGTTAACTGCAGCACTATTCACAATAACCAATATTTGGAAGCAACCTAAGTGTCCATCAACAGATGAACTGCAAAAGAAAATATGGTACATATACACAATAAAGTACTATTCAGCCACAGAAAAGAATGAGATTCTGTCATTTACAACAGCATAGATGAAACTGGAGGTCATTATGTTCAGTGAAATAAGCCAGGCACAGAAAGACAAACTTTACAGGTTCTCATTTATTTGTGGGAGCTAAAACAATTGCCATAATTGAACTCATGGAGATAAAGAGTAGAATTATGTTTACCAGAGGCTAGGAAGGGGAGTGGGAGTAGGAGAGTGGGGATGGTTAATGGGTACAAAAATATAGCTCAATAGAATAAATAAGATCTAATATTTGCTAGTACAACAGGGTGACTAAAGTCAGTAATAACTTATTGTACCTTTTTAAATAATGAAAAGAATATAATTGGAATGTTTGTAACACACACACACACACACACACACAATAAAAGCTTGAGCTATATGTAGAAAGCTGAAACTGGATCCCTTCCTTACACCTTATACAAAAATTAATTCAAGATGGATTAAAGACTTAAATGTTGGACCTAAAACCATAAAAACCCTAGAAGAAAACCCAGGCAATACCATTGAGGACATAGGCATGGGCAAGGACTTCATATCTGAAACACCAGAAGCAATGGCAACAAAAGCCAAAATTGACAAATGGGATCTAATTAAACTAAAGAGCTTCTGCACAGCAAAAGAAACTACCATCAGAGTGAACAGGCAACCTACAGAATGGGAGAAAATTTTTGCAACCTACTCATCTGACAAAGGGCTAATACCCAGAATCTACAATAAAAAACAAATTTACAAGAAAAAAATCAAACAACCCCATCAAAAAGTGGGTGAAGGATATGAACAGACACTTCTCAAAAGAAGACATTTATGCAGCCAAAAGACACATGAAAAAATGCTGGCCATCAGAGAAGTGCAAAATCAAAACCACAATGATTGCCACACCAGTTAGAATGGTGATCATTAAAAAGTCAAGAAACAACAGATGCTGGAGAGGATGTGGAGAAATAGGAACACATTTACACTTTTACACTGTCGGTGAGACTGTAAACTAGTTCAACCATTGTGGAAGTCAGTGTGGCAATTCCTCAGGGATCTAGCACTAGAAATATCATTTGGCCCAGCCATCCCATTACTGGATATATACCCAAAGGATTATAAAACATGCTGCTACAAAGACACATGCACACGTATGTTTATTGTGACACTATTCACAATAGCAAAGATTTGGAACCAACCCAAATGTACAACAATGATAGACTGGATTAAGAAAATGTGGCACATATACACCATGGAATACTATGAAGCCATAAAAAAGGATGAGTTCCTGTCCTTTGTAAGGACATGGATGAAGCTGGAAACCATCATGCTCAGCAAACTATCGCAAGGACAAAAAACCAAACACCGCATGTTCTCACTCATAGGTGGGAATTGAACAATGAGAACACATGGGCACAGGAAGGGGAACATCACACACTGGGGACTGTTGTGGGGTGGGGGGAGAGGGGAGGGATAGCATTAGGAGATATACCTAATGTTAAATGAAGAGTTAATGGGTGCAGCACACCAACATGGCACATGTATACATATGTAACAAACCTGCACGTTGTGCACATGTACCCTAAAACTTAAAGTATAATAAAAAAAAAAAAAAGAAAAGAAGAAAAAAAGCTTGAGGTGACAGATATTCCATTTACCCTGTGTGATTATGACACATTTTATGCCTGTATCAAAATATCTCATGTATCCCATAAATATATACACCTACTATGTATCCATAAAATTAAAATAAAATATAACACACATGTATTATCTTACAATTTCAGTCCAAGCATCTAAAGGAGAGGGTCACTATGAATCCAAATTGTTTTAAGCATATGAATAGGTGTCAACAAACATCAATTGAGCACTTAATATTTGCAATGTCCCATATCATACATTGTAGAAAACTAAAATAAATAAACCATAGTCCATGCTTTCAAAGAGCTGACACTTTAGCAGAAGAGAAACAGGGACATAGTTACAAATCACTATAATAATGTAGAATGCAATAAACATTGCTGAAAAAAATTATAGATGACACAAACAAATGGAAACACATCCCATGCTTGTGGATAAGTCAAATCAATATTGTGAAAATGATCATACTGTCAAAAGCAATCTACAAATTCAATGCAATTCCCATCAAAATAATACCATAATTCTTCACAGAACTAGAAAAATGCAATTCTAAAATTCATGTGGAACCAAAAAAGAGCCTGCATAGCCAAAGCAAGACTAAGCAAAAAGAACAAATCTGGAGGTATGACATTGCCCAACTTCAAACTATGCAATAAGGCCATAGTCACCAAAACAGCATGGTACTGGTATAAAAATAGACACATCGACTAATGGAAGAGAATAGAGAACCCAGAAATAAATCCAAATACTTACAGCCAAATGATCTTTGACAAAGCAAACAAAAAATAAAGTGGAAAAAAAGCACCCTATTCGACAAATGGTGCTGTGATAATTGGCAAGCCACATGCAGCAGAATGTAACTGGATCCTCATCTCTCATCTTACACAAAAATCAATTCAAGATAAAGGAAGGACTTAAATCTAAGACCTGAAACTATAAAAATTCAAGAATGTAACATCAGGAAAACCCTTATAGACATTGGCTTAGGCAAAAATTTCATGACCAAGAACCCAAAAGCAAATGCAACAAAAAACAAAGCTAAATAGGTGAGACTTAATTAAACTAAAGAATGTTTGCACAGCAAAAGAAATGGTCAGCAGAGTAAACAGACAACCCACAGAATGAGAGAAAATCTTCACAATCTATACATCCATCAGAAGACTAATATCCAGAATCTACAAGGGACTCAAACCAATTAGCAAGAAAAAAATAAACAACCCCATCAAAAAGTGGGCTAAAGACATGAATCAACAACTCTCAACAAAAGATATACGAATGACCAACAAGCATATGAAAAAAATGCTCAATATCACTAATGATCAGGGAAATGTAAAACCACAATGCACTACCACCTTACTCCTATAAGAATAGCCATAATCAAAAAATCTAAAAATAATCATGTTGGCGTGGATGTGGTGAAAAGGGAACACTTCTACACTGTTGGTGGGAATGTAAACTAGTACAACCACTATGGAAGACAGTGTGGAGATTCCTTAAAGAACTAAAGGTAGAACTACCATTTGATCTAGCAATCTCACTACTAGGTATCTCCCCAGAGGAAAAGAAGACATTATACGAAAAAGATACTTGCACATGCATATTTATAGCCACAAAATCTGCAATTGCAAAAATGTGGTACCAGCCCAAATGCCCATCAATCAACGAGTGAATAAAGAAAATGTGGCATGTATATATACCATGGAATTCTACTCAGCCATAAAAAGGAATGAAATAATGGCATTTGCAGCGACCTGGATGGAATTGGAGACCATTATTCTAAGTAAAGTAACTCAAGAATGGGAAATCAAACATTGTATGATCTCACTCATAAGTGTGAGCTAAGTTATGAGGATGCAAAGCATAAGAATGATACAATGGACTTTCGGGACTATGCGGGAAAGGGTTGGGGGACGGAGGAGGGATAAAATACTGCACATTGGCTACAGTGTATACTGCTTGGGTAACGGGTACACCGAAATCTCAGAATCACCATCAAATAATTTATTCATGTAATGAAGCACCATCTGTTCCCCAAAAACCTATTGAAATAAAATAATAAAAAATATTTAAAATTAAAATTAAAAAATCAAAGTTATAATAGAAAAATCAGAAAGAAAAGTGGTTGGAGCATAGAGGATGGTAAAGTTATAAAATAGCAGAGTTGTAAGTAGGTAATCATTCCCAAAGAATGGACTGCAGAATGGTCATGAGGAGTGTGAAAAGACAAAGAACAAATCTGAGAGCAAGCAGGCCAAGGACAGCACACCAGCTTTCATCTAATCTGGATTATCAGCCCTTGCTGTCTCAAAGAAGAGCTGTGAAAACACAACATATTGAAGAGGACACAGAGCAACCAGGATCTCAGACATTCATGATAGGAGAATATAACGATGCAACCATTTTGAAAAACTGGAAGTTCCATCAAAAACAAAACATACATCACCTCCCACATCCCAGAAGTTCTACTCGTAGGTATTTGTTTAAGGGAAATGAAATCTTATGACAGCAAAAAGCTTCCACAAGAAGTTTCGTGGCAACTTTACATATAATAGCCAAAAACTAGAAAAAACGCTGATGTCCATCAACAGGTAAATGGATCAATAAAATGTGATACAGTTATACAATAAAATACTAGTCGGTAATATAAAGGAAAAATAGATTATAAATAGATAATTAGATAGATAATAGAGATAGATATGCATGCAACAAGGATGAATCTCAACATTGTGCTGAGTGAAAGGGAAGAGTTCACTTAAGATCTGAGCATTTCATTGCATGTAAGTTGTATCTTATATCTATCAGATTCCGATCAGGAGACAGAACCACACAGTAATTTGAACAGGGGAAGTTTAACATAAAAAATTATTAACTATAAACGGGAATTACCTATTAATAGATAAAGACAAGCTTAAAGGATAAATACATAGAAAACATACACAGCAATCAATACCTCTAGCACTGAAGCATAGCACCTAGGCATGAATCAAATACAGAAGAGGCCTCCAGAGCTGAAATCCAAACTTTCACTGGGAAGGACACCATCCACCTGTGTGTGGATGGTGGAGAAGTTCATGCAGATGCCATGCTGGTAGAACTTACTGAGAAGCTGCCTTCTGGGATGCTGAAGGAAGCCTTCAACAAGGTGTTGTACCTCAGAACTCACTGCAAAGCCTCCCACAGAGATGGTGAGCTGGGAAACTACTTCCTTGGTTGCTAGGTGAAGCTGCCCACAGAAAGATGCCATGCTGCAGAGCTCACTGAGAAACTACCCATAGGGGTGGCCCTGTAGGAAGCAATCCCCTGGGGTGCTAGGGAATGCTTCCCATGGGGAAGTAAGTATCAGCCAATTGTCCTATATGCTCCTAACTGTCATGCACTGCAGAAGCAATCGCGCAGAGCACACTAGGAACCAGAAGAAAAGCCCTTTCATCCTCCAGCATACCTCCAGTGCCCTCTGGTGACAAAATTTAACATTGTGCCAGCTGATAATGAAAAAATGCTTCAGTATCACAAGCAGGGCAATGAAGGATAGACCTAAAACTGAGAGGCAACAAATAGATAACACATGCCTCAAGGAGATGAAGAAGGGGGCGGGAGGAGAAGAGGAGGAAAAGGAGAAGGAGGAAGAAGAGAAGGTCATCTGTGGGATTTAAGGTATTATGGAAGATCAGAGACTTAAACAGAATAGATATAACTGGCTAAACATGAACAATAAATGATAGCTGGTGAACCTTGAGTATTTGCAAAGAGTGTATCAGGCACAGTATTTCATTTAGTAAAATATTTCTAGAAGTTAGTTATTGTTATTCTCATTTTGGTGAAGAAACTAGGACTTAAAGGGGATGGACAACTTACCCTAAGGTCACACAACCAGATACTAATAGACCCAAAATTTTCACCCAGAACTCTGACTCCAAAGCCTCACTACATTGCATCTCATTGATGATACATAATCATGCCAATGCCACAATGGAAAGTCAAGATTCTGGTCCTCCCAGTAGTTGCTTTTATACTTATTCCTAAGTCTGTCATTGAATACAAGAAGCTACAGGACTGGTTTCAAGTGGTGCTACATTTTTATAATCTTAGTGCAGAACTGGAAAGATCAATTTGCCCATTCACCCAAGTCTAACATCTGGCATGAAGTGAATTGCTTCTGTAGACAGTAAACGAGAATAAGCTGGTATTTTTTTCTAAGTCAACTTTAGGACAGCTTTTCAAACAAACACACATTGTCTTTATTCCCAGGACAAAAACCAGAAACTCTGACTAATAGTCCCTGGCTGTTATAATTTTGATGCTTAATATACTTCTATCTATGTAAGCCGTATCACGTACCTTTCTAATAAGGCAAGGAATAGTGAATAACATCAATTATATCATGATTGTTTCTCTTATAAAGTTAACTAATATTAATAATGCTTATTTATATTGGTGTTACCATTATCATTACCTTATATCATTCAGTACTTATTCTGAAACTCAAAGAATTATAATGGGGGTGGAGGGGTACTTGGAATTGTCTTGTACAATCACCAGTGACCTATGAGTGCATGGTGAACTGTTAAAAAAAAATAAGCTAATGCTCTCTACTCAATTATTATGCCATAACTCAATCATAATATTTATTCACTTTCTCCCTGAATGACTTCATCCAATTTCTAGACTTTACATATCTATGTTGATAATTTCCAGATTTGTATTTTCAGCACTGAACTCTCTCATGATCCAGATTTCTTATATCTTTTTGACTATTCAGATCTCAAATATACTTCTCAGATTTAACAATTCCAAAACAGAACTTTTGGTCTGTTTTCCTCCAGTCTTTTAGAGCTAATGAATGGCATTATTATCCACCTACTTGCTCAAGCTGAAAACCTAGAAGTCATTCTTGATTCTTTTCTTTCCCTTATCACCCAAATCCAATTCATCAGCTAGTCATACTATCCCTACCTCAAATAATGTATTAATATATCCATTTCTTTCTAGCTACACTGCCATCTTCCTAGTCCAATTTACTATCATTTCTCATTTAGACTATTGATATAGAACTGCTCACCTTGCTTATACCTACCTATGACTGTCCTCAATTCATTCATATTACTGCATGCTGCCAAAAACTACCCAAAAGATTCTTAATGCATTAAGAACAAAATCCACACTCTTTATCATGGCCTATTAGTTCAAACCCTAATTGCCTCCCTGTATCAGGATTCAATCAGAAAAGAGATCCACTATAAGTGATATAAAATAAAGTTTACCGTAAGGGTTTGACATTGAGCCCCTAGCAATTGTGAGAGCTAGTAACAATTCTATATAAGGATGTTGCTTCTATATCTGATGCTGGACTGGAAAGAAGGATGAATGGGAAATGTGAAGTGGGGAGAGCAAGAATAAGCTGAAACCTGCAAGGATGAGCTGGAGCTCATGAATATGAACTAGAACTTGTATCTATCTTTTGCTACATTCAGGCCTCAATTTCAACATTGTGGGTGACTTGCAGAGGAAGCTAACAGTTTATCATAGATTTAGGCCACATACCTGGCAGAACCTGACTGAACACAAACCATCTGAACACAAATGCAACTGAAGCTTTACTTATGTCTCCCAAATCTCATGCAAATTTTTCTTGTCACCAACCCTAAACAGAACTATACGGGAAAGGGAATTCTTGTAAACGTAGTTCCAGCTTAGCTAGATTAACAAAGTATAAAGCCACTACCTAACCACTCTTGTCAATGTGGCCCAACCATACTTCTTTTAAACATACCTAATTTCCAAATAAAAATAAATTATGCTTCTGCCTCATATAATGCAACTATCCCTTGTAAAACTGAAAATATGTTAAACTTCTCAAGGGTCTATAAAATTTCTTTGTATATTTTTGGGTAGTATTTATTCTTCTCGTAGCTGAGTCACACTCTCCCTTTGATATTCTGTAATTTAAACACTGAGCTATAAGAAGTGGTTCACTGATAAATGTTTAGCAACCAGTTTTCCAAAGGGGAAAAAGCCCTTACATAGATTTTGCCAGTTTCTATGGTATTAATACTTCCACCATGGCCAATTTTATCCCACCAAATGTGATATCACTGAACACAAAGTGAGGAAGAGGTAGGCGGTTTGCACATCAATATGTAGTAGTTCCATTATACAGATACAGTATACATAAATAATTTCCAGAGTACAGATAATACTAAACTATCATAAAATAATTTTAAAATGATGAGACTTTTGGAGCTGGAAAGTATATCTGTAGGGCAAGCTTACAGGTTGGAAATTTAGGTAAGAGTTGATGTTGCAGTCTTGAATCTTAAATCTGCAGGGCAGACCAGCAGGTGGGAAACTGGCAGTGTTTTTACATTACAGTATTGAGACAGAATTCCTTATTTTCCAAGAAACCTCAACTTTTGTTCTTAAGGACTTCAACTGATTGTATGGAATGCATCCATTTCATGAAAGGTAATCTTCTGTACTTGAAATCAACTGATCGCAAATGTTTGCCATCTTTATAAAATAGCTTCACAGCAACATCTTTACTAGTGGTTGACAAAATAACTGGGCAGTAGCCTAGCCAAGATGACAGATAAAATTTACCTTCACACCATCTGAATGCAATTGCTCTTAATTGTCTTTACTAACAAATATAGGGAAAAAGGCATCCATCAGTTCAATTGCTACGTGCCATGTGCCAGGTAATATGTGTTGATTTGTTCCTGTTGAGAGACAATTCTCTAGGGATCGCTCACATTTCTCCACATTATATATTAGCTTTTGTTACGCACTATCTTTTCAAGAATGTTTGCTTAAAAACATCTAAAGCAATTGCAACAAAAGCAAAAACTGGCAAACGGGACCTGATTAAACTAAAGAGCTTCTGCACAGCTAAATAAACTATATCAGAGTGAACAGATAACCTATGGAATGGAAGAAAATCTTTGCAATCTATCCATCTGACAAAGGTCTAATATCCAGAATCTACAAGGAACTTAAGCAAATTTGCAAGAAAAAAACAAGCAACCCCATCAAAAAGTGGGCAAAGGACATGGACAGATACTTCTCAAAAGAAGACATACATGTGGCCAACAAACACACAAATAAAAGCTCAACATCATTGACCATTAGAGAAATACAAATCAAAACCACAATGAGACACCATTTAACATCAGTCAGAATAGTGATTAAAAAGTCAAGAAACAACAGATGCTGGCGAGGCTGTGGAGAAACAGGAACACTTTTACACTGTTAGTGGGCATGAAGTTAGTTCAACCACTGTGGAAGACAGTGTGGTAATTCCTCAAGGATCTAGAACCAGAAATACCATTTGACCCAGCAATCCCATTACTGGGTATATATGCAAAGGAATATAAATCATTCTATTATAAAGATACATGCACACATATTTGCTATTTACAATTGCAAAGACATGGAATCAACCCAAATGCCCATGAATGATAGACTGGATAAAGAAAATGTGGCATGTATACACCATGGAATACTATGCAGCCATAAAAAGAAATGAGATTATGTCTTTTGTAGAGACACAGATGGAGCTGGAAGCCATTATCCTCAGAAAGCTAACTCAGGAACAGAAAACCAAACACTGCCTGTTCTCATTTATAAGTGGGAGCTGAACAATGAGAACACAGGGACACAGGGAGGGGAATGATACAAACCACGGCCTGTCAGGGGCTGGGGTAGGGGAAGGGAGAGCATCAGAATAAATAGCTAATGCATGCTGGGCTTAATACCTGGGTGATGGGTTGATAGGTGCAGCAAACCACTATGGCACACGTTTATCTGTGTAACAAACCTGCACGTCCTGCACAAGTATCCTGTAACTTAAAATAAAATGAATAAAATTTTTTTAAAAAAAGTTTGCTTAGCAAAATGCCTTGAAAGATAGAAATAGTGTCTCTCTCTTAGACAGAGGACAGATTTGTTTGTTGTATAAGATAGTAAAGAAAATGTCTTCCTCCAGAGAAAATATTGGACAGGTTTACCAGCAATACTTTTAAAAGGTCAAGGTTCCCTAAGCTTAGGGATCCTCAGCTCTAACATAAATCCACTGAATGTTCAGATTCCTCCTCCACATTGCTTTATGAGGGTCCTCCACATTGCTTTATGAGACTTTTGAAGCAAGGAGAACCAATGCAAACAAGAAACTCATGCTGTTTGCTGTGATGTGAATCATACAAAGGCTACAGCCTCTGATGAAGGAGTCTCATATCATCTGCCAGTATGTATAAAACTATAGTGTGCTAACTTATTACCTTGCAAATATAGTAAAACCTCAGACACTTCACAATTCTTGATAGCTCCAGCCATGAAATCATATTTGGAATAGCAGTTGTAATTGGTTACATTTATGATAATTTGGCATTATTCTCCAAGACCCATTATCTTCTGTACAGGACCAAATAGCAGTTTGAAGGAGGATGCTGTAGGAATGACTGTCCTGCATTCTTAAGCCCTTGATTATTGCATTAATGTCTAGACCTTTTACAGAAACAGTGGCTTACTATTGGTAGGTAAAGACAGTTCTAATGGCTTCTACTTGGCCTTTCCCACCATAATAGCCTTAATTCCATGGAGTAGGGAATCAATGTAGAGATTCTTCCAGGTGCCAAGTATGTGTGGCCTAACTCTGCATTCTGGAACTGAAGAAATAAACCACACAGTGGTTTCTGAGACCCACTTGACTCACTATGAGAAAAACCTGAGCTAAAACTGGTTTTACTCTGACTGGTGGACCCAGTAGTATTTTGGGTCTATAGAAATTAGTATCAGCAGTGAGTATCCAGTAATATCCAAAAAGTTTCATTAGTCCCCTTTCCCCAATGCACAGTCAACTTGGAAAATGGCTGCAGGTCCACTTGGGGAAGACTAGGATGAAGATTTTCAATACAAATTTTTGGCATGAAGCAGGGTCTTTTCTCAAGGTAAATGGCCTCTCTTCCATTTACAGAACTCTAGGTCATGAGCTGGCTCAAATCTGGGAATTGATTGGGAACTGCAACTCTGTACTGTGATGATTCAAGTCAGACTTCTATCCACCAGACCTAGAGTTTTTCAGCATCAATAAATCCAGGAAGAATTTAAAGGCTGCCTATCTATTTCAGTTTTAGGTAATTCATGATCAATTAGTCAATGCCAAAAAATCTCTGTGGGTTAAACCGTTTTGATTATTACTTCCTTTTGTTGCCCATTATGATAACCACCCCCACCTTAATTCTGGAGATTCAACGACTAAACCTGGTCCCTGCCACTCCTTTCCATCATAGCCATGAATAAGGAAGCCAAGCTGACTGGCAGGTCCACTATTCCCAGCCTACAAAGAATAAGCACCACAGAAGTCTTCAATGATACTGAAGCTCCCCTCACAAGTTTATCTCCCACCACCTTGGTGAAAGAAGTGTCCTCTGGACTCTCTGAAAGCACATGTTTAAGAGGTAGGTGAGCAGAGCTTACAGGATAAATCCAGTCAGCATTCCAAATCTTCCGAGTCTTTGGATACCCTCTTCTGCAGCATATCAGGAAAGTTTTAGTTTTTCACCTTCATTTAGTATATATTGCCTTTGGATTCAGGTTTTGGTCACAATTAAGCCAAATAAGAGCCACTCCCAAATGCTCAAGCTGATACATTGAACCCAGAATCTGAACTAGTGAACCCATATTACTAAATTCAGCCCATGCCAGCATTATATTTGTTCTACCCCGATTCAACACCTTCAAGATCTACTCCCACATGTTTCCCAGATTTCTGTTTATACAAATTGGCAAAATACTGCAAATATTTTAGTATATATCACACTTCCATTTGGGTAACACTTTTTACCTTGCTCCCTGGAGCTTGCAACTTCAGTTTAGTAATAGGTCTAGAAGCGATGGCAGGTATTTGGGAGAAGCTCCTGATGAGGATAATCAGTCCCTTGCAAATACATCAGTAGAGGCAGGAGAGAATCTAATATTCTCAGGTAGGAGAAGAAGGGTTGCTCCTACTGGCAAGAAAAATGCAGCATAATTTAGAAGTTGGAGATCTTCAGTTTCATCAAAACGTACTCATATTTCCTTATCCTAATTTTCAGGGTACCACTCCTTTCCAATCAATGTCCTAAAATTAATACAAAAGACAGAGAAATTAGAAACCCAAATTATCCTGTCAATGAGCCCCTCCTGAGCTCAGACTTTAGGTTTTCTTTTCAGAAATCAGTCCTGCAGCTATAGGAGATAAGTGTGTTTTTAGAACAGTTATAGAAGTTTCTAGGAACTTGAAGCCCTGAGCTCATCATTTTCTTTCTACTTGTAGAATCAACTACCCAATCCCATTACACTCCTTGTTTTCATTTAAATGTTCTATGGCAGGGAATGGTGAGTCACCTAAGGACTTGTCTTCTATAGGCATTAAATTACAGGTGTCTACAGATGGTGATGTAAGTTAAGTGTTTTACCTCTGCATGTTATGAACTAACAGTGTGTCCTTTACCACTGGAAACAGGATTATCATGCCTGTAAATCTAATCTGAAGAGAGAACTGATTTCAGAGAATCCAGAACCAACTCAGAGAACTTAGAACTCACTCAAAGAACTCTTCCTTAAGCTTCCATTCCTCTAGAACTACTTCCTGTACTAAATTCTGTGTTAGTTTATGTTTGATCAAGATTTATTATAGGAGTTTGACCTTAGGCAATTATAGAAGGTAAACAGTCTATATAAGGTTGTTTCCTGTACATTTGGTGCCCAGCCGGAGTTAGCAAAACAGGTAATCTGGAAGAAAAGACAACTGGAGGAGAGCAGGAACTAACAGGAACCCCAAAGAACAAGCTGGAACCCAAAGAACAAGCTGAATGCCAACAGATTAACTGGTACATGCATCTCTCTCTCACCACCTCTAAGCTTTCAGCTTGGATTATATTTGTGACCTGCAGGAAAATCTAGTGCCTTTCACCACATACACATACACATGAACATGTACACAAACACACACACAGCACAGTATTCAGAGAGGCTTAGGAAAGATTCTGGCAGGAGCTAAAGGAGCTGCAAGCTGTCCCACACCACCAAGTTGAGCCAGCAGAGCAGCTAACCTAATGTGTCTCTTTTCTATCCTTCAGTCCATAAATGGTGACTTCATCTTAGAGCTGATGTTCTCAGGGTTGGAAGATGTTTGTCAGCAGTCAGGGTCCAATGCATCTTAGTTCATGTTCAGCAAGGCTTCCATCAGAGCATTCTAGTAAAAGGGACTGGATTCATTAGCTTATGTCTTGTGTTCATGCCTGTATCAATGACTGAGGCCAGGAATAAAATCTTCTGATTCATTTAAGCCAGCTGGGGACCTGGATGTGGTGAGAGACCGACTCAGGCACCAGAGCAGGGAGAGAGGGGCTGCATGGGAAAGGGTTCCTGAAAAAAAGATCTGCCTACTATTAGTAAGAAGAGAGGGAAGGAATTGATGCTGGCCAAGCCACTAAAAGTGTTCACTTCGGAGAGCAATGAGGAGCAAGAAATACTTTATATAGGGGAAAGAGGTGATATGAAGGTGGAAAAGTGAATGATAAGAAAAAGCTATGTAATGAGATATCTAGGGAAATAACACTTGCAGAAGAAGAAGTACCAAGTACAAAGGCTCTGAGGTGGAAATTCCAAGAACGGAAACATGTTGGTGTGATTGGAGTGGTGGGCAATGTCAGAGAGATGGGGCAGTGTGGTAACCTAGTATTACATCAATTTAGCTAAGCTGGAGCTACATTTCCCAAAATTCCCTTCCTTGTATGGTTTCAGATTAGGGCTGGCCACATGCAACATTTCTGTGAGATTTAAAAAGCAGAAATAAAGCAGTAGCCATGTTTATATCCAGAAGACTGCTGTATGATCAGGCACTGTTGCATTTCTTACATACTTGTTGTTCCTCCACTGTCTCAACTTGGTGGTGTTGAATAGCTTGCAGCTCCTTCAGCTTTTGCCAGAACCTTCCCTAAGCCTCTCTGAATACTGAGCCCTGGGCTCTAGGCTGTGGGGGCCACAGGGAAGTAGGGTGAAGGGCACTAACTTTTCCTGGAGGTCACTTATATCATCCAAGTTAAAGATCTGGAGGTGGTGAGAGACAGATATAGGCACCAGTTCATTGACTGAGGGTGTCTTTTTTTTAATTTTAACAAAAATCGTCATAAATGATGCACCCTTATCACACTATACTGTTTATTACCTTCAAGGCAAGTGGCACTTCACTATCTGTAATTATCTTGTTTACTTTTTGTCTTTTTTTTTTTTTTTTTTAATGGAGTCTCACTCTATTGCACAGGCTGGAGTGCAGTGGCGCAATCTCAGCTCACTGCAACCTCTGCCTCCCAGGTTCAAGTGATTCTCCTGCCTCAGCCTCCCAAGTAGCTGGGATTACAGGTGCCCATCACCATGCCTGGCTATTTTTTGTATTTTTAGTAGAGATGGGGGTTTCACCATGTTGGC
This sequence comes from Pongo abelii, assembly GCF_028885655.2. Taxonomy (NCBI): domain Eukaryota; kingdom Metazoa; phylum Chordata; class Mammalia; order Primates; family Hominidae; genus Pongo; species Pongo abelii. The sequence goes on along the minus strand of NC_071990.2, from coordinate 86,652,024 downwards.
CAGGCTAGTCTCGAGCTCCTGACCTCAAGTGATCCGCCCACCTCAGCCTCCCAAAGTGCTGGGATTACAAGCATAAGCCACCACTCCTGGCCCTACTTTTTGTCTTGTTTTTAACTTCTGCATCCTCTGCCAGAAAGTAAACTCAATGAAAGCAGAGACTTTGAGTCTTTTAATCCAAACTCCCAGAGCAACACCCAACACACATTAAGAATTCAAAAATACCTAAGGAATGAATGCATAAAATGGATCTACATAAGGTCTTCTCTTTCTATAGAAGGTAAAATGCAGAAGAGGTACTATGCTGCCATCAAACACTGACATGTTTTAATTCAGTTGGGCCAGAAATCCCAAATGTGCCTTTCTTTTGTTCTGATTTGATCATTTTCTTTAGAGCTGAGCTCTACATGATATAGTTGTGACCATAATATAATTGCTAAATGGCTAGCATGCCTGGCATTGTAAAGCATCATGGGTGTTTGACTGAAAATGTATAGCCAATGATTCAGATTTCTATGTAATAAAACAGCTAACCTTTAAATGTTTCTCAATTCCCTAACAGCAGGTGCTAATTTTCCACTTAGGCATTCTAGAAATACAGGCATTATTTTTCCATTGAAGAGTATTTAAAGACTCTCTAAGAATTTCATCAGCTGACTATATTTGTTACAGTTTTGAAAAGGAAGACAACAACAACAGAGACTACAGCTAATCCTTAGGAAATAAAGAAATAAACCTCCTCATCCACCCTCAGGATTTATTTTCTAATTTTCTTTTTGCTTTTCATCATCTGATTTTACGCAGCTTAGAGAAGTACACAGTAAAAAGGGTCACAGTTTCCAAAACATATGCTTTCTCAGGCAATCTTTATTGTGCCAGGAACTATGGTAACTAGAAGTGCAAACATCGAGAAACATAGTGATCAACTCTGTGGCTCTGCTGTAGGACCTCTGTGCAGGAGAATGCTTCTAATCTTTTTTTTTTTTCTCCCATGTTGTGGAGTCCTAAACAATGAGATTTTTATACCACCCTGAAGCAGTGTGTGACATTTGATAAATATTTTAACAATAATAATCATACTTACCTGAAGAGTCGGCCATCCCAAGAAGAAGGTAGATTTCAGATACCTGCATTCCAACTATTTTCTTCCTTAAAGTCATATACCTATATGGCTTCCTCCTGAAACCATATCTCAACAGACACAAGATACCTCCCAAAAAGTCCTAAGTATAACAGGCAGGAGAGGATAAGATAGAATTGAAGACTACTTGAAATGTTCAATACCCCAATTCCAGACAATTATACACTAAACCATTGCACACATGTGCATCTCAACACTATTTCCAACACCCCTAAAAATAATCTGATTTTAACATCTCATTTTCCTCCATAACCAGAAAATGTTGTAGATAGCTTATAATTCTGTCTGAGAGGGTAGTTGTTAGAATTAAATTGGGTAAGGTGCATAGAAAGTGCTTAACTCACTGCCTGTACCAGGACGTGTCTTTAAAAAGACATAATAACTATCTCCCAGGTATAGTAATTAAGAGGATGATAGTAAACTGTTAATTTGGTCTATCTGCCCCATTGCTTATACATAATTAGTGTGTTTATTACAAGATTGAAATTGTTCAGTATTTTATAGAGAGAGAAAAAGAGCACTAACATGAACTTTTGATATTTTAAGAAAAAAACTGTAGTGCTTCCTATGAACCTAAAGCTATGGTAAATAAAATCAGAGCTCAGAAAAGTAGAAAAAAGGAAGAAACAGTGCCTTTGTCTTTCTTCTGCAGTTGACCATTTCCTCTTCTTTTGTACTTATACAGAAGGAGATGAAATACCATTGGTACTTAAAAATTGTACTTTTAAGTAACTGCTGCAGATTCAATGTTTGTGTCTCCCCAGAATTTATATGCTGAAGCCTTAACTTCCAGTGGAGTTAAACAATAGAAATTTATTGTCTTTCAGTTCCAGAAGCTAGAAGGTAAAGGTCTGGCAGGGTTGGTTTTTAGTGAGTGTCCTCTTTGTAGCTTGCAGACAGCAGCCTTCTAACTGTGTTTTCACAAGGCAGGTGAATGAGAAACACTTGCTGGTGTCTTTTCCTATATGAAAACTAATGATTTTGACCTAATTTAACCTTAATTACACTCCTAGAGGCCTCATCTTCAAATATAGCCCTGCCCAGTGAGGAAGATGGATCCAGGTCCCACCTACAGAAGCAGTCTGGCCACTATCTGCCACAGTCACTGTGCTGTGCTGTGGGGAATACTGCCTAGTCCAAACCGCCCAGCCTCCCTAGCCCTGGCAGGGGGAAACCACCGACTAGAGCTGCAGTAGTGGTGGTCACTTCTCTCACTAGGGACTCGGTCATCTTAGGCAGACTCCAGGCTGCTGTACTGGCCAGCCAGGATTCCAAGCCAGTGGGTCTTAGCTGGTGGGGATCCATGGGAGTGAGACCTGCTGAGCAAGGTTGCTTGGCTCCCTGGCCTCAGGCCCCTTTCCACAAGAATGGACAGATCTGCCTCTGGAGTTCTGGAAGCCACCAGATTATGTAAAAAATCCTGCAGCTCAGTGCCTGCCCAAACAGATGCCCAACAGAGCAGCTATGCCATGAGTGCCCAGTTTTGTGCCTGGGGCCCAAGGCCCTGGTAGTGTAGGCTCACGAGGGAATCTCTTGATCCACGCATTGCAAAAATCCATGGGAAGAGCACCGTGCACCAGGTAGGCAGCACATTCCCTCACCTCCTCCCTTGGCTGGGGAAAGGAAGGTCCCTTTGCCCCGTGCAGCTGCCAGGTGAAGCTGTCACCTCATCCTGCTTTCCCTTGCTCTCCATGGGTTGCACCAACCACCTAATCAGTTCCAAAGAAAAAATCTGAGTACCTCAGTTGGAAATGCAGAAATCACTCACCTTTTTATTCATCTCAGTGGGAGCTGTAGATAGGCGCTGTTTCTACTCAGCCATCTTGGCTCTTCCCCCTTCTTTTCTTCTTATAAAGCCACCAGTTCAATCATGAAGGCCCCAACATGATGACCTTATCTAATTCTACTTATCTTCTAAAGGTCATACCCCCAAATACCATTAACATACAAATTAGGAGATTAAGTTTCCAAAACATGAGATCTTATAGACAAATTCAAACCATACCACAGTCCAAGCAGACTAACACAGCAAAAATCACCAGTTCTTTTTTCTTATTTAAAATTTACAGTCCATGATATATTTGACATAATATATTTGAAAATACCCTGAAAAGAGAACAAGTGCAAAAATGAAAGATGATAGTCACCCTACTTGAAAATGTGAGTTTTTTTAATTTTTTTTTTTTTTGGTCTTTTGTCACTTACTATATTTTGGGTATGTTTCTTTTTTTTTTTTTAATATACTTTAAGTTCTACGGTACATGTGCACAACGTGCAGGTTTGTTACATACGTATCCATGTGCCATGTTGGTTTGCTGCATCCATTAACTCGTCATTTACATCAGGTGTCTCTCCTAATGCTATCTCTCCCCCATGCTCCCACCCCACAACAGGCTCCAGCGTGTGATGTTCCCCGCCTTGTGTCTAAGTGTTCTCATTGTTTAATTCCCACCTATGAGTAAGAATATGTGGTGTTTGGTTTTCTGTTCCTGTCTTAGCTTGCTGAGAATGATGGTTTCCAGCTTCATCCATGTCCCTGCAAAGGACATGAACTCATCCTTTTTTATGGCTGCATGGTATTCCATGGTGTATATGTGCCACATTTTCTTAAGCCAGTCTATCATTGATGGACATTTGGGTTGGTTCCAAGTCTTTACTGTTGTGCATAGAGCTGCAATAAACATATGTGCACATGTGTCTTTATTGTAGCATGACTTACAATCCTTTGAGTATATACCCAGTAATGGGATCACTGGGTCAGATGGTATTTCTAGTTCTAGATCCTTGAGAAATCACCACAGTCTCTTCCTCAATGGTTGAACTAGTTTACACTCCCACCAACAAGTGTAAAAGCATTCCTATTTCTCCACATTCTCTCCAGCATCTGTTGTTTCCTGACTTTTTAATGATCACCATTCTAACTGGCATGAGATAGCATCTCACTGTGGTTTTGATTTACATTTCTCTGATGACTGAGAATGATGAGCATTTCTTCATGTGTCTGTTGGCTGCAAAAATGTCTTCTTTTGAGAAGTATCTGTTCATATACTTTGCCCACTTTTTGATGGGGTTGTTTTTTTCTTGTAAATTTGATTAAGTTCTTTGTAGATTCTGGATATTAGCCCTTTGTCAGATGGGTAGATTGCAAAAATTTTCTCCCATTTTGTAGCTTGCCTGTTCACTCTGATGGTAGTTTATTTTGCTGTGCAGAAGCTGTTTAGCTTAACTAGATCCCATTTGTCTATTTTGGCTTTCACTCATGATTTGGCTCTCTGTTTATCTATTATTATAAAGGTATGTATCTTAAAGTACAGTACTTTATTAGGGAAAAGAAGTTGCTTTTAAAAGATAAGAAACTCGAATATGTTCCAAGATGGCCATATAGTAAGAGCTCTGATCTACAGCTCCCAGTGTAATCAACACAGAAGATGGGTGATTTCTGCATTTCCAGCTGGCGTACCTGCTTCATCTCATTGGGCCTGGTTGGATAGTGGGTGCAGCCCATGGAGGGCAAGCCAAAGCAGGGCAGGGTGTCACCTCACCTGGGAAGTGTGAGGGTTTGGGGGAATATCCCTTTCCTAGCCAAGGGAAGCCGTGACAGACTGTCCCTGGAAAAATGGGGCACTCCTGCCCAAATACTGTGCTTTTCCAATGATCTTAGCAAATGGCACACCAGGAGATTATATCCCTTGCCTGGCTCAGTGGGTCCCAAGCCCACAGAGCCTTGCTTTACTGCTAGCACAGCAGTCTGAGATCCACCTGCAAGGCAGCAGCCTGGCAGGGGGAGGGGCATCTGCCATTGCTGAGGCATGAGTAGGTAAAGAAAGCAGCCAGGGAAGCTCAAACTGGGTGGGCCCACTGCAGCTCACCAAGGCCTGCTGCCTCTGTAGAATCCAGCTCTGGGGGCAGGGCATAGCTGAGCAAAAGGCAGTGGAAGCTTCTGCAGACTTAAACGTCCCTGCATGACAGCTTTGAAGAGAGCAGTCATTCTCCCAGCATGGTATTTGAGCTCTGAGAACAGACAGACTGCCTCCTCAAGTGGGTTCCTGACCCCCGTGTAGCCTAACTGGGAGAAATCTCCCAGTAGGGGCCAACTGACACCTCATACAGGTGGATGCCCCTCTGGGATGATGCTTCCAGAGGAAGGATCAGGCAGCAATATTTGCTGTTCTGCAATATTTGCTGTTCTGCAGCCTCCACTGGCAAACAGGATATAGAGTGGAATTCCAGCCAAATCTGAAAGACCTCCAGCTGAAGGACATGACTGATAGAAGGAAAACTAACAAACAGAAAAAATAGCATCAACATCAACAAAAAGATATCCACACAAAAACCCCATCTGTAGGTCACCAACATCAAAGACCAAATGCATATAAAACTGCAGAGATGGAGAGAAACCAGAGGAGAAATGCTGAAAATTCTAAAAACCAGAGTGCCTCTTCTCCTCCGAAGGATCACAGCTCCTCACCAGCAACAGAACAAAGCTGGACAGAGAATGACTTTGATGAGTTGACACAAGTAGGCTTCAGAAGGTCAGTGATAACAAACTTCTCCGAGCCAAAGTAGGATGTTTGAACCCATCAAAAGGAAGCTAAAAACCTTGAAAAAAAGATTAGATGAATGGCTAACTAGAATAAACAGTGTAGAGAAGACCTTAAATGATGTGATGGAGTTGAAAACCATGGCATGAGAACTACATGATGCATGCACAAACTTCAATAGCCGATTTGATCAAGTGGAAGAAACAGTATCAGTAATTGAAGATCAAATTAATGAAAAAGAGTGAGAAGAGGACTTCAGAGAAAAAAGAGTAAAAAGACACAAACAAAGTCTCCAAGAAATAGGGGCCTATGTGAAAAGACCAAATCTATGTTTGATTGGTGTACGTGAAAGTGATGGGGAAAATGGAACAAAGTTGGAAAACGCTCTGCAGGATATTATCCAGGAGAACTTCCCCAACCTAGCAAGGCAGGCCATTGTTCAAATTCAGGAAATACAGAGAACACCACAAAGATACTCCTCAGGAAGAGCAACCCCAAGACACATAACTGTCAGATTCACCAAGGGTGAAATGAAGGAAAAAATGTTAAGGGCAGCCAGAGAGGAAGGTTGGGGTACCCAAAAAGGGAAGCCCATCAGACTAACAGTGGATGTCTCAGCAGAAACCCTACAAGCCAGAAGAGAGTGGGGGCCAATATTTAACATTCTTAAAGAAAAGAATTTTCAACCCAGAATTTCATATCCAGCCAAACTAAGCTTCATAAGTGAAGGAGAAATAAAATCCTTTACAGACAAGCAAATGCTGAGAGATTTTTGTCACCACCAGGCCTGCCTTGCAAGAGCTCTTGAAGGAAGCACTAAATATGGAAAGGAACAACCAGTGCCAGCCACTGAAAAAACATGCCAAATTTTAAAGACCATACATGCTAGGAAGAAACTGTATCAAATAATGGGCAAAATAACCAGCTAACATCATAACGACAGGATCAAATTCACACATAACAATATTAATCTTAAATGTAAATAGGCTAAATGCCCCAATTAAAAGACTCAGACTGGTAAATTGGATAAAGAGTCAAGACCTATCAGTGTGCTGTATTCAGGAGACCCATCTCACATGCAGAGACACATATAGGATCAAGATAAAGGAAGGGAGGAAGATTTACTAAGCAAATGGAAAGCAAAAAAAGCAGGGGTTTCAATCCTAGTCTCTGATAAAACAGACTTTAAACCAACAAAGATCAAAAGAGAAAAAGAAGGTCACTACATAATGGTAAAGGGATCAATTCAACAAGAAGAGCTAACTATCCTAAATATATGTACCCAGTACAGGAGCAACCAGATTCATAAAGCAAGTCCTTAGAGACATACAAAGAGACTTAGACTCCCACACAATAATAATGGGAGACTTTAACACCCACTGTCAATATCAGACAGATCGATGAGACAGAAAGTTAACAGGAATATCCAGGACTTGAACTCAGCTCTGCACCAAGTGGACCTAATAGACATCTACAGAACTCTCCACCCCAAATCAACAGACTATACATTCTTCTTAGTATCACATCGCACTTATTCCAAAATTGACCACATAGTTGGAAGTAAAGCACTCCTCGGCAAATGTAAAAGAACAGAAATCACAACAAACTGTCTCTCAGAACAGTGTGCAAACAAATTAGAACCCAGGATTAAGAAATTCACTCAAAACTGCACAACTACATGGAAACTGAACAACCTGATTGTTAATGATGACTCGGTACATAAAGAAATGAAGGCAGAAATAAAGATGTTCTTTGAAACCAACGAGAACAAAGACACAACATACCAGAATCTCTGGGACACATTTAAAGCAGTGTGTAGAGGGAAATGTATGGCACTAAATGCCCACAAGAGAAGCAGGAAAGATCTAAAATCAACACCCTAACATCACAATTAAAAGAATGAGAGAAACAAGAGCAAACACATTCAAAAGCTAGCAGAAGGCAAGAAATAACTAAGATCAGAGCAGAACTGAAGGAAATAGAGAGGCAGAAAACCCTTTAAAAAATCAATGAATCCAGGAGCTGGTTTTTTGAAAAGATCAACAAAATTGATAGACCACTAGCAAGACTAATAAAGAAGAAAAGAGAGAAGAATCAAATAGATGCAATAAAAAATGATAAAGGGGATATCACCACTGATCCCACAGAAATACAAACTACCATCAGAGAATACTATAAATACTTTTATGCAAATAAACTAGAAAATCTAGAAGAAATGGATAAATTCCTGGACAAATACACCCTCTCAAGACTAAACCAGGAAGAAATTGAATCTCTGAATAGACCAATAACAGGCTCTGAAATTGAGGTAATAATTAACAGCCTACTAACCAAAAATAGTCCAGGACCAGATGGATTCACACTGGAATTCTACCAGAGGTACAAAAAGGAGCTGGTGCCATTCCTTCTGAAACTATTCCAATCAATAGAAAAGAGGGAATCTTCCCTAACTCATTTTATGAGGCCAGCATCATTCTGATACCAAAGTCTGGCAGAGACACAACAAAAAAAGAGAATTTTAGACCAATATCCCTGATGAACATCAATGCAAAAATGTTCAACAAAATACTGGCAAGCTGAATCCAGCAGCATATCAAAGAGCTTATCCACCACAATCAAGTAGGCTTCATCCCTGGGATGCAAGGCTGGTTCAACATATGCAAATCAATAAACATAATCCATTGCATAAACAGAACCAATGACAAAAACCACATGATTATCTCAATAGATGCAGAAAAGTCATTTGACAAAATTCAACAGCCTTCATGCTAAAAACTCTCAATAAATTAGGTATTGGTGGGATGTATCTCAAAATAATAAGAGCTATTTATGACAAACCCACAGCCAATATCATACTGATGGGCAAAAATTGGAAGCATTCCCTTTGAAAAGTGGCACAAGATAGGGATGCCCTCTCTCATCACTCCTATTCAACATAGTGTTGGAAGTTCTGGCCAGTGAAATCAGGCAAGAGAAAAAGATAAAGGATATTCAATTAGGAAACGAGGAAGTCAAATTGTCACTGTTTTCAGATGACATGATTCTATATTTAGAAAATCCCATTGTCTAAGCCCAAAATCTCCTTAAGCTGATAAGCAACTTCAGCAAAGTCTCAGGATACAAAATCAATGTGCAAAAATCACAAGTGTTCCTATATAAAAATAACAGACAAACAGAGAGCCAAATCATGAGTGAACTCCCATTGACAATTGCTACAAACAGAATAAAATACCTAGAAATTCAACTTATAAGGGATGTGAAGGACCTCTTCAAGGAGAACTACAAACCACTGCTCAAAGAAATAAAAGAGGACACAAACAAATGGAAAAACATTCCATGCTCATGGATAGGAAGAATCAATATCATGAAAATGGCCATACTGCTCAAAGTAATTAATAGATTCAATGCTATCCCCATCAAGTTACCATTAACTTTCTTCACAGAATTAGAAAAAACTACTTTAAATTTCATATGGAACCCAAAAAGAGCCCATGTAGTCAAGGCAATCCTAGGCAAAAAGAACAAAGCTGGAGGCATCACACTACCTGCCCTCAACCTATACTACAAGGCTACAGTAACCAAAACAGCATGGTACTGGTACCAAAACAGATATATAGACCAATGGAACAGAACAGAGACCTCAGAAATAACACCATACATCTACAACCATCTGATCTTTGACTAACCTGACAAAAACAAGAAATGGAGAAAGGATTCCCTATTTAATGAATGGTGCTGGGAAAACTGGCTAGCCATATGCAGAAAACTGAAACTGAACCCCTTCCTTACACCTTATACAAAAATTAACTCAAGATGGATTAAGGATTTAAGCATAAGACCTAAAACCATAAAAACTCTAGAAGAAAACCTAGGCAATACCATTCAAGACATAGGCATGGGCAAAGACTTCATGACTAAAACACCAAAAGCAATGTCAGCAATAGCCAAAATTGACAAATGGGATCTAATTAAGCTAAAGAGCTTCTGCACAGCAAAAGAAACTATCATCAAAGTGAACAGGCAACCTACAGAATAGGAGAAAATGTTTGCAATCTATTCATATGACAAAGGGCTAACATCCAGAATCTACAAGGGACACAAACAAATTTACAAAAAGAAAACAAACATCCCCATCAAAAAGTGGGCAAACAATATGAAGAGACACTTCTCAAAAGAAGACATTTATGCAGCTAACAATCATGTGAAAAAAGTTCATCATCCCTGGGTCATCAGAGAAATGCAAATCAAAACCGCAATGAGATACCATCTCATGTCAGTTAGAATGGTGATCATTAAAATGTCAGGAAACAACAGATGCTGGTAAGGACGTGGAGAAATAGGAATGCTTTTACACTCTTGGTGGGAGTGTAAATTAGTTCAAGCATTGTGGAAGACAGTGTGGCGATTCCTCAAGGATCTAGAACCAGAAATACCATTTGACCCAGCAATCCCATTACGGGATATATACCCAAAGGATTATAAATCATTAACTATAAAGCCATATGCCCACATATGTTTATTGTGGCACTGTTCACAGTAGCAAAGACTTAGACCCAACCCAAATGACCATCAGTGATAGACTGGATAAAGAAAATGTGGCATATATACACCATAGAATACTATGCAGCCATAAAAGAGGATGAGTTCATGTCCTTTGCAGGAACATGGATGAAGCTGGAAATCATCATTCTCAGCAAACTAACACAGGAACAGAAAACAAAACACTGCATGTTCTCAGTCATAAGTGAGAGTTGAACAATGAAAACACATGGAGACAGGGAAGGGAACGTCACACACCGGGGCCTGTTGGGGGTGGGGGGCTAGGGGAGGGATAGCTTTAGGAGAAATACCTAATGTAGATGATGGGTTGATGGGTGCAGCAAACCACCATGGCACAAATGTATACCTACGTAACAAATCTGCACATTCTGCACATGAATCCCAGAACTTAAAGTATATTAAAAAAAAAAAAGATACATACCTTATAAACATTTTCATTAGTGAATGGTGATTTTGATTTCTTTTAGGCAAGCCTTGATTTCTCTTCCTATGTGATTTTTGCCTTCATCTTGACATTGCAGAAAATCATTTGTCTAATCTAAAATTATTCTTCCAATATGTATAATAGTATTCAGATCTACTGCTCCCTCAATAGCTGAAGGGCTTGGGATTTCCTAAATAATGTCTTACAATGAAGGCTTTAAAGCTCAGAATATGTACTTAACAACTTTACATAAGTTTAACACATACTGGATAGACTTACAGAAATGACATTATTCAACTGTGTTCTGAATACGGCTTGTGACTTTTATCCAAAAGATATTTTCAGAATTCAATGTCCTTCATAAAATCTGTGGTGAGAAACAAATCAGATAATCTGTGTAAGATAGACTGGAAATCATACTATAATGAAGTTATTGATACTGTGGAAATATTAAATACAACAGTAGGCTTCACCATCAATAGTAGTAGTGGTGATACATTTGTATTCCTATTGTTAATAATAATAACATGGCTAGCACTTACTGAGCACTTACCATGGACTGGGACTATACTAAATTCATGACAGGAACTAATACAATTAATACTCACAACAACTTTTTGAGTAGGTAATACTATTATACCCATTTTAGAGGCAAAGTAACTAATGCAGAGAACGGTTACATAACTTTCCAATTAAGGGTCATAGTGCTAAAAAATGAAGTAATATGCCATGAGAAAAGATACCTGGGTAAAGGGGGACATCAGGGAACTACTGCTGTGGGATTAGACTGTACCAGACATAACTGGTATCTGCATCAATTTCCCCTCTGCTACTCTGTGTTCAGCAAGCTGTTATGCATTCTGTGTGGGTTTAGACTAAGCTCTACTGCCAGCATCCTGCTTCAAACCTGGGCTTCTTATCTTTTTGCATTCTACCTCAGCACCTTCTCCCAGGCTGTCTGAGGTCACTAGGTTCTCTTCCTAGGGCAGCAGAGAAGGTAACACTTTCAGGGGGAAACCTGCAACCAATGGAAGACAGAACTAGTGGACAAATGCTCTGGCTGCCACCTTTCATGTGGCCAATCTGGAAGGCTTTCTGTACATCCCAGAGGTCCCAGGAGGATCAAGCCTTGTGGCCTACCACAGAGACAGGTAAGATACCATAACTGGCTATTCCTCCTTCCCTGTCTCACTCTGCCTACTCTCTTACTCCTGTTTTCTGAAATACCTCCCAAATAAACTATCTCTCCCACAGGTGCATATCCCAGGCTCTGCTTTGGAGGATCCCAAACTATGAAACATTTAACCCTTTTAACTGAATGATGTAGGATACCCAAACATACAGGTTTAATCCTTTCACTTTATCGAAATTAGGTGGCATTCTCATTATATGGTGCTGATAATTTTTAATAATTTGTTTTCTAAATCCTAGGAATGAGCAGGAGATTAGGGAATATATTGTGAGGCTCTTAAAAAAAACTATTTTTAGTACTTGCTGAAATGTTTCACACTACAGAGAAAATCCTTTCACTCAACAAGATACTGATTAGATTTTCAGGTAACTGTTTCTATAGCAACACTTTACTCTGCAATACACTATTATTTTTCAAGCCCACCTTCTCAACCAGAGAGTAGAGTTCATTACACATAGCCGTCTTTTCCAACTCTGTCACTCAGTGACATGCTTCCCATTTTTTAGCTTATTTCCTTGTTTTCTTTATTTCTTATTTTATTTCAATCATAAATTTAATTGAAAACAATTCACTAAAGCTAGTCTGTATATTCTGTATATTGGTATAAGATGTCTAATGACATAAAAATAGTAATAGCAATTTCTTAGAAACCAAATATTCAACAAATGTGTTCCAACCTACCTTTACTGGCAGAGAGGGTGAAGAATGTGACAACTCACAGGAGTGGAAGGCTCTCTAGCCAGGATGATCAATTCATACATTCATTTATTCAGTAGATATTACTAAGCACCAAGTATATTCCAATCAAAGTGGTAACATCCAATAGGGAGTTGGATATATAAGTCTAATGCTTTGGTTTCTCTTTAGAACAAATAAATAAATATTTCACCTTTTACTAAAGACATATAGGTCTGGAGCTCAGAGGAGAAATCTGGGCCAAAGATGCAAATTGTGAAAGCAACAATATATAGATGCCAACTACAGCCATGGATAGGAGTGGCACCCTGAGGGAAGTGCATAACATGAGTCAGAGCTCACAGAAAAATAAACACTTAAGGCATAGGAAACATGTTCTCCTCTTTCAGCCCTCCGTTTCTCCACCTACAAAATGGAGAAAATAATACTCCCTAGCTGATAAAGTATTCTAAGAATTAAATCAGATTATTCAATTTAAACATTCATGTAAATATTTAGCACACTGTCTAGTATAGAGAAAGGGATAAGTAAATGTTTCCTGTTCTCATCAACCTTGGGGTTGAAAACAGCATGTGTCATTATGCACAGTGGCTAATGCCTGTAATCCCAAAACTTTGGGAGGCCAAGGCGGGTGGATCAGTTGAGCTCAGGAATTTGAGAGCAGTCTGGGCACATGACAAAACCCCATCACTACAAAAAAGTACAAAAATTATCTAGGCATAGTGGACTGAACCTCTAGTTCCAGCTACCTGGGAGGCTGAGGTGGGAGAATGGCTTGAGCCCAGGTGGCATAGGATGCAGTGAATCAAGATCATGCACTGCACTCCAGCCTGGGAGACAGAGTGAGATTCTGTCTCAAAAATAAATAAATAAATAAATAAAAAACAGCATGTGACATCATGTAAACTAAGGAAAGAGAACATTTCAAGAAGAGAGGTGTTATTTACAATGTGGAATGTGGCTAATAATTAATTTAAAGTTCTGTATGAGTCCTGCAAGAACCTCAAAGAAACAGATTTTGTCTCCCTTAATGCCTTCCTTTAGTCCTCTGTCAATGCTGGATGCTCCTGACAACACCACTGGTAAATGGATCACTTCTGTGTTTCCTGGGCAGTGCAGTATCCTGACTGTAAGTGGAAAGGCAGAAGTGGAAACAGCCTCAGAATATTTACTTGGCTGATTTGACTGCCTAGTTTGCAACGATTTCCCCTCCTCTTGCAAGTACCTTTCTCCCAGCATGTGAAATAATCTAATTAAAAGGGCCCAGAATCTAATTAAAGTAATGCACTTTAAAGTAAAGGCACTCCCATGGCCTTGTGATTGCCGCAACCAGTGGGCAGCTGACCCCATGTTTGACCAATAAGTCTCCTATTCCCAACAACTTAAAACTGAAGTGAGAATGAGGAGCTGTTGCTCTTTCTGGAGGCAGGAAACTTGAGCTGTAAGATATACTTGTGTGCTGTTAGCAGCTGTGAACCCTGAAAATTTGAGACCAGTCTCAGTTAATTTAGAAAGTTTATTTTGCCAAGGTTGAGGATGCATGCCTGTGACGCAGCATCAGGAAGTTATGACAACATGTAACCAAGGTAGTTGGGGCATGGCTGTGTTTTATATATTTTAGGGAGACATGAGACATCAACCAATATATATAATAAGTACAAATTTCATCCAGAAAGGTGGGGACAACTCAAAGAAAGCCCCACCCCCGGGGGCTTCCAGGTCACAGGTAGGTGAGAGACAAATGTTTGCATTCTTTTGAGTTTCTGATAAGCCTTTCCAAAGGAAGCAATCAGACTATGCATCTATCTCTGTGAGCAGAGGGATGACTTTGAACAGAATGGGAGGCAGGTTTGCCCTGAGCAATTTTCAGCTTGAATTTTAGCTTCATGATTTTGGGGGCCCAAGATATTTTCCTTTCACATATCCACCCCCCAAACTTTTCTTTTTAAAAAGGTTTTGGAGAAAGCATTTTAGAAGAAAATGAGTCTCTGGTCTCAGTTTTTATCTGATCTATCATGGTTACGATGGTTTATTCCTAGATAGGTTAGGTCCTAAGGTTTTTAGCAGGTTGTGAAGTCTCATATCATATGAAGAGAAAATAGGGGGAGGAAGGGAGAAAAACAACAACAAACAAAAGAACAGTCCTGGAAAAATTGATACAGGCCACGTTACTCTGAAGTCCATACATTAATAGACAAGTATGAAAGTGGCATATGTATGTAAATAGGTTGCTGTTATTTTCTTCCGAAGTTTAAGTTGTCTGGCTTCAGTTCACAGGAATTTAAGAAAGCACAGCTTAGTTTTCAGTGACTCCAAGTTAGGAAAAATGGGGAAAAAAAGAAGGAAAAAAACATTATTTTGAAGATGTGTAGCCAAGAAAAATTAGAATTTGCTCCAAAATATAGAAAATAATAAAAACTGAAAAAAAATTAGGCAAGACTAGAATCTACCAACAGGTGTACTATATTTTGAAACATAATTTTTCTCTCTCCAGTTTCCCATTTTTTCTAAAGACAAATTATGATAGGACTGGTTTCCTTTATTATACTTGGCCTAATTATTTGTATACAGTGCAGCAAGAAACATAGACTTCCAAACTGGCTTTGATGGAACTCGTTCCATAAGAGGAATCTCAGATAAAACTTAAAGCTGAGCCCAACCATGGATTTGTGTCATCAAATATCTATAAGTTGGGTGAATTTATTCTCCTCTTGAGGTTTCAAGATAAGCCTGGGGCTTCTTGGCCCATCAGAAAGTGACATTCTTTACTTACTGCAGGTCAGAAACCCTGTACAGAGACTGTGCACACAAAATATGAGGCCAGTTTTTCCAAGGGCTTTATTTGCTACATAAGTCAAGTTTGATTCCTTAAATGAAAGAACACCATGTCAGTGAAAGCCTTGGTAAAATAACCAATTTATCTGATTGTATCCTGCTACAAATGGAAACATTCTTACTGCATTTATGCAAATAACTGTATTGCCATAAGTTAAGAATATCCACAGATTATTTCCAAATTCTTGAGAAATCAGGTAGAGAGAAAAAAATCTGCTCCAAATTTTGTTCACAGGAGTATACTAAATTGTTAAAAGCTGTGAATAGCTCAAAAGAAATTTCAAGACTCTAAGACAACAAAACAAAGGATTAGCAATGTTTAAAGCAAAAGTCAGAAAGATTGCTTTAGTTTTCTATCAGTTCAGTTTAGGCATTTAATTCCTATTCTGTTTGATGTTCATAAACATTTCAGCTCTCCATGAGTCCTGAAAGTTTTTTTTCCTCTATACTCATGTCACAATCTCCAAAGTTATCAGAACTTGCATTTAAGAACACTTGTTAGAGTTCTGTAGCTGATTATAGAACCACCTCATAAAGAGGACCAAAACAAGACAACAATTGTCCATGGATGACAAAAAGTTTTAGGGCAGCCATAGTGAAAGACATATTTGACAAGGAAATTTGTTACCTCTGTGGCACACAATAATTTATCATAAAATTATAATTATTACTAATAATGTAAACTAAGTTAAATCAGAATTATAGGAGTTTTCCATAATTCTGGAACACATACCAATGATATTTGTACAAATACAACCCAAAGAAAACCAAACACAATTTTATATTTGACAATGCTTCCTGTATAATTTTTGTATCAAAAACTGCCAACTTATGTCATTTTTGGACTTTAGGAACGTAATATCTTAAAACATTAATTAGGTCAGAAAATAATTTATAATTTAATTTTGGAAAGTTTCTCAAATATCAAAGATGTAACACATGATATCACAAAATAGGATCACAGGTCATTGTAAAATAAGTCATTCATTTAAGCAATGTGATAACTCAAGGATTTAAAAAATAATGTGAAAACCTTCATTCTTTGAGAGAGGAGACTTCTGTTTCCAAACAATAAGCCCTAATAAAAACAGCATGAAGTCAATTAAATTTCTTTTTCAAAATTTTATGAACAATCTGTAAATTTTTAATCTTGACCATAAGATACAGCTTCCATTATATAACATTTTTGTGTTTTTCAGGGGTGGAGCCAAGATGGCCAAATAGAAACAGCTCCAGTCTACAGCTCCCAGTGTAAGTGACACAGAAGATGGGTGATTTCTGCATTTCCAACTGAGATGCCAGGTTCATCTCACTGGGGAATGTTGGAAAATGGGTCCAGGACAGTGGGTGCAGTGCACCACGCATGAGCTGAAGCAGGGTGAGGCATTGCCTCACCTGGGTAGTGCAAGGGGTCAGGGAATTACCTTTCCTAGTCAAAGAAAGGGGTGACAGACAGCACCTGGAAAATTAGGCCACTCTCACCCTAATACTGTGCTTTTCCAATGGTCTTAGCAAATGGCACACCAGGAGATTATATCCCATGCCTGGCTTGGAGGGTCCTACACCCACGAAGCCTCACTCATTGCAAGCACAGCAGTCTGAGATCAAACTGCAAGGCGGCAGCGAGGCTGTGGGAGGGGTGCCCGCCATCGCCGAGGCTTCAGTAGGTAAACAAAGTAGCCAGGAAGCTCGAACTGGGTGCACCCCACAGCAGCTCAACGAGGCCTATAGACTCCACCTCTGGGGCAGGGCATTGCCAAACCAAAGGCAGCAGAATCCTCTGCAGACTTAAATGTCCCTGTCTGACAGCTTTGAAGACAGTAGTGGTTCTCCCAACACGCAGCTGGAGATCTGAGAACAGGCAGACAGCCTCCTCAACTGAGTCCCAGACCCCTGAATAGCCTAACTGGGAGGCATCCCCCAGTAGGGGCAGACTGACACCTCACACAGCCGGGTACTCCTCTGAGACAAAACTTCCAGAGGGACGATCTGGCAGCAACATTTGCTATTCACCAATATCCGCTGTTATGCAGCATCCACTGCTGATACCCAGGCAAACAGGTCTGGAGTGGACCTCCAGCAAACTCCAACAGACCTGCAGCTGAGAGTCCTGTCTGTTAGGAGGAAAACTAACAAACACAAAGGACATACACACCAAAACCCCATCTGTACGTCACCATCATCAAAGACCAAAGGTAGATAAAACCACAAAGATGGGGAAAAAACAGAGCAGAAAAACTAGAAGCTCTAAAAATCAGAGTGCCTTTCTTCCTCCAAAGGAACACAGCTCCTCACCAGCAATAGAACAAAGCTGGATGGAGAATGACTTTGACGAGATGAGAGAAGAAGGCTTCAGACAATCAAACTACTCTGAGCTAAAAGAGGAAGTTTGAACCCATGGAAAAGGAGTTAAAAACCTCGAAAAAAAATTAGACAAATGGCTAACTAGAATAACCATGCAGACAAGACATTAAAGGACCTGATGGAGCTGAAAAAAAAGGCACGAGTACTACGTGATGAAAGCACAAGACTCAGTAGCCAATTCGATCAACTGGAGGAAAGGGTATCAGTGATGGAAGATCAAATGAATGAAATGAAGTGAGAAGAGAAGTTTAGAGAAAAAAGAACAAAAAAAAAAAAATGAACACAGCCTCCAAGAAAGATGGGACTATATGAAAAGACCAAATCTACGTCTGATTGGTGTACCTGAAGGTGACGGGGAGAATGGAACCAAGTTGGAAAATATTCTGCAGGATATTATCCAGGAGAACTTCCCAATCTAACAAGGCAGGCCAACATTCAGTTTCAGAAAATACAGAGAATGCCACAAAGATACTCCTCAAGAAGAGCAACTCCAAGATACAAAATTGTCAGTTTCACCAAAGTTGAAATGAAGGAAAAAATGTTAAGCGCAGCCAGAGAGAAAGGTCGGGTTACCCACAAAGGGAAGCCCATCACACTAACAGCTGATCTCTTGGCAGAAACTCTACAAGCCAGAAGAGAGTGGGGGCCAATATTCAACATTCTTCAAGAAAAGAAATTTCAACCCAGAATTTCATATCCAGCCAAACTAAGCTTCATAAGTGAAGGAGAAATAAAATCCTTTAAATACAAGCAAATGCTGAGAGATTTTGTCACCACCAGGCCTGCCCTAAAAGAGCTCCTGAAGGAAGCACTAAACATGGAAAGGAACAACAGCTACCAGCCATTGCAAAAGCATACCAAATTGTAAAGACCATTGAAGCTAGGAAGAAACTGCATCAACTAACGAGCAAAATAACCAGCTAACATCATAATGACAGGATCAAATTCACAAATAACAATACTAACATTGAATGTAAATGGGCTAAATGCTCCAATTAAAAGACACAGAATGGAAAACTGGATAAAGAGTCAAAACCCATCAGTGTGCTGTATTCAGGAAACCCATCTCATGTGCAGAGACACACATAGACTCAAAATAAAGGGATGGAGGATGATCTACCAAGCAAATGGAAAACAAAAAAAGGAAGGGGTTGCAATCCTAGTCTCTGATAAAACAGACTTTAAACCAACAAAGATCAAAAGAGACAAAGAAGGCCATTACATAATGGTAAAGGGATCAATTCAACAAGAAGAGCTAACTATCCTAAATATATATGCACCCAATACAGGAGCACCCAGATTCATAAAGCAAGTCCTTGGTGACCTACAAAGAGATTTAAACTCCCACACAATAATAATGGGAGACTTTAACACTCCACTGTCAACATTAGACAGATCAACAAGACAGAAAGTTAACAAGGATATCCAGGAATTGAACACAGCTCTGCACCAAGTGGACCTAATAGACATCTACAGAACTCTCCACCCCAAATCAACAGAATATACATTCTTCTCGGCACCACACCACACTTATTCTAAAATTGACCACATAGTTGGAAGTAAAGCACTCCTCAGCAAATGTAAAAGAATAGAAATTATAACAAACTGTTTCTCAGACCACAGTGCAATCAAACTAGAACTCAGGATTAAGAAACCCACTCAAAACCTTTCAACTACATGGAAACTGAACAACCTGCTCCTGAATGGCTACTGGGTATATAATGAAATGAAGGCAGAAATAAAGATGTTCTTTGAAACCAACGAGAACAAAGACATAACACAGCAGTGTGTGGAGGGAAGTGTACAGCACTAAATGCCCACAAGAGAAAGCAGGAAAGATTCAAAATTGACACCCTAACATCACAATTAAAAGAACCAGAGAAGCAAGAGGAAACACATCCAAAAGCTAGCAGAAGGCAAGAAGAAGCTAAGACCAGAACAGAACTGAAGCAAATAGAGACAAAAAACTCTTCAAAAACATCAATGAATTCAGGAGCTGGTTTTTTGAAAAGATCAACAAAATTGATAGACCGCTAACAAGATTAATAAAGAATAAAAGAGAGAAGAATCAAACAAATGCAATAAAAAATGATAAAGGGGATACCACCACCGATCCCACAGAAATACAAACTACCATCAGAGAATACTATAAACACCTCTACACAAATAAACTAGAAAATCTAGAAGAAATGGGTACATTCCTTGAAACATACACCCTCCCAAGACTAAACCAGGAAGAAGTTGAATCTCTGAGTAGACCAATAACAGGCTCTGAAATTCAGGCAATAATTAATAGCTTACCAACCAAAAAAAGTACAGGACAAGATGGACTCACAGCAGAAATCTACCAGAGGTACAAGGAGGAGCTGGTACCATTCATTCAGAAATTATTCCAATCAATAGAAAAAGAGGGAATCCTCCCTAACTCATTTTATGAGGCCAGCATCATCCTGACACCAAAGCCTGGCAGAGACACAACCAAAAAAGAGAATTTTAGACCAATATCCCTGATGACATCTATGCAAAAATCCTCAATAAAATACTGGCAAACTGAATCCAGAAGCACATCAAAAAGCTTATCCACCATGATCAAGTGGGTTTCATCTGCAGGATACAAGGCTGGTTCAACATATGCAAATCAATAAACATAATCCAGCATATAAACGGAACCAATGACAAAAACCATATGATTATCTTAATAGATGCAGAAATGGCCTTTGACAAAATTCAACAGCTCTTCATGCTAAAAACTCTCAATAAATTAGGTATTGATGGGATGTATCTCAAAATAATAAGAGCTGTCTATGCCAAACCCACAGCCAATATCATACTGAATGGGCAAAAACTGGAAGCATTCCCTTTGAAAACTGGCAGAAGACAGGGATGCCCTCTCTCACCACTCCTATTCAACATAGTGTTGGAAATTCTGGTCGGGGCAATCAGGCAGGAGAAGGAAATAAAGGGTATTCAATTAGGAAAAGAGGAAGTCAAATTGTCCCTGTTTGCAGATGACATGATTGTATATCTAGAAAACCCCATTGTCTCACCCCAAAATCTCTTTAAGCTGATAGACAGCTTCAGCAAAGTCTCAGGATACAAAATCAATGTACAAAAATCACGAGCATTCTTATACACCA
Organism: Pongo abelii; assembly: GCF_028885655.2. Taxonomy (NCBI): domain Eukaryota; kingdom Metazoa; phylum Chordata; class Mammalia; order Primates; family Hominidae; genus Pongo; species Pongo abelii. The sequence goes on along the minus strand of NC_071990.2, from coordinate 86,631,137 downwards.
ACAACAGACAAACAGAGAACAAAATCATGAGTGAACTCCCATTCATAATTCCTTCAAAGATAATAAAATACCTAGGAATCCAACTTACAAGGGACGTGAAGGACTCCTTCAAGGAGAACTACAAACCACTGCTCAATGAAATAAAAGAGGATACAAACAAATGGAAGAATATTCCATGCTCAAGGGTAGGAAGAATCAATATCATGAAAACGGCCATACTGTCCAAGGTAATTTATAGATTCAATGCCATCCCCATGAAGCTACCAATGACTTTCTTCACAGAATTGGAAAAAACTACTTTAAGGTTCATATGGAATCAAAAAAGAGCCCGCATTGCCAAGTCAATGCTAAGCCAAAAGAACAAAGATGGAGGCATCACGATACCTGACTTCAAACTATACTACAAGGCTACAGTAACCAAAACAGCATGGTACTTGTACAAAAACAGAGATATAGATCAATGGAACAGAACAGAGCCCTCAGAAATAATGTCACATATCAACAACTATATGATCTTTGACAAATCTGACAAAAACAAACAATAGAGAAAGGATTCCCTATTTAATAAATGGTGCTGGGAAAACTGGCTAGCCATATGTAGAGAGCTGAAACTGGATCCTTTCCTTACACCTTATACAAAAATTAATTCAAGATGGATTAAAGACTTAAATGTTATACCTAAAACCATAAAAACCCTAGAAGAAAACCTAGGCAATACCATTCAGGACATAGGCATGGGCAAGTACTTCATGTCTAAAACACCAAAAGCAATGGCAACAAAAGCCAAAATTGACAAATGGGATCTAATTAAACTAAAGAGCTTCTGCACAACGAAAGAAACTACCATCAGAGTGAACAGGCAATCTACAGAATGGGAGAAAATTTTTGCAATCTAATCTGACAAAGGGCTAATATCCAGAATCTACAGTGAAATCCAATAAATTTACAAGAAAAAAAAACAACCCCATCAACAAGTGGGTGAAGCATATGAACAGACACTTCTCAAAAGAAGACATTTATGCAGCCAGGAGACACATGAAAAAATGCTCATCATCACTGGCCATCAGAGAAATGTAAATCAAAACCACAATGAGATACCATCTCACTCCAGTTAGAATGGTGATCATTAAAAAGTCAGGAAACAACAGGTGCTGGAGAGGATGTGGAGAAATAGGAACACTTTTACACTGTTGCTGGGACTGTAAACTAGTTCAACCATTGTGGAAGTCAGTGTGGCGATTCCTCAGGGATCTAGAACTAGAAATACCATTTGACCCAGCCTTCCCATTTACTGGGTATATACCCAAAGGATTATAAATCATGCTGCTATAAAGACACATGCACATGTATGTTCATTGCAGCACTATGCACAATTGCAAAGACTTGGAACAAACCCAAATATCCAACAATGATAGACTGGATTAAGAAAATGTGGCACATATACACCATGGAATATTATGCAGCCATAAAAATTGATGAGTTTATGTTGTTTATAGGGACATGGATGAAGCTGGAAACCATCATTCTCAGCAAACTGTCACAAGGACAGAAAACCAATCACCACATGTTCTCACTCATAGGTGGAAATTGAACAATGAGAACACATGGACACAGGAAGGGGAACATCACACACCAGGGACTGTTGTGTGGTGTGGGGAGGAGGAGGGATAGCATTTGGAGATATACCTAACGTTAAATGACGAGTTGCTGGGGGCAGCACACCAACATGGGACATGTATATTTATGTAACTCACCTGCACATTGTGCTCATGTACCCTAAAACTTAAAGTACAATTTTAAAAAAAAAAGTTTTCGTGTTTTTTAATAAATTCTCTTATTGTGACTTACACCGACCATTCATGACATGCTTGGACTTTCTGGTTTGACCTGAACGTCCTGGCTTCTTAAACAATCAGTCATTTTATTTTAGGACTAAATTTATCACACAAAATTCTCTTTTTTTTTTTTTTTTGAGACAGAGTTCCCCTCTTGTTACCCTGGCTGTAGTACAATGGTGCAATCTCAGCTCACTGTAGCCTCTGACTCCCAGGCTCCAGCTATTCTCCTGCCTCAGCCTCCCAAGTAGCTGGGACTACAGGCCCTGACACCATGCCCAGCTAATTTTTTGTATTTTTAGTACAGAAAAGGTTTCACCACGTTGGCCAGGCTGGTCTCAAACTCCTGACCTCAGGTGATCCACTCACCTCAGCCTCCCTAAATGTTGGGATTACAGGCATGAGCCAGTGCGCCTGGCCATAATATTCTTTCTCATATATAATTATTTCTCTTTAAGCTTTTTTAGAACACCACACCCAAAAATAGCTCTTTATTTTTATGTTTCTTTACATCTCTTTTATTTCCTGGTTCCTTTATCCTTGTTTTATACATAAACTTTAAATAAGTTTATGAATTAGACAGAACTTGTTCACCTTTTTTAAAAGGACAGACTTTTTTTTTTAGCAAGAATGTTTTCCTACAATCTATATTTATTGGAAAATAGCCAAATAATAAAATGTCTATTATTTAATTTAATATAACTTTAGATTCTAAATTATGACAGTTTGTCTACAAATATTTATCCCATTACATTTACATAGTTATTTTATTTTGTCTACCTAGATTATTAACAAAAACTGCAATAGTCATGATTTAGTTATGAAACTGCCATTGCAAAATTTTAACTGAAAGAATAATAAAGATATGACCTAACTGACTCCATCTTGCTTCTCATCTCCAAGCTGTCCCAGTAAATTCCTGAACTTTGGGAGAAACATAGTTTATAGTTTAACTTTGAAACAAAGTTGATAACTAGTCCTTTTCCCAAAACAAACCTCCTTAATGCCTGTGGACTAGACTGCTGAAAACTACAGATTAGAAGTTTTGGTAATTTTACTAAATAATTCAAGATGCAGCTATTTTCATTAAACCAATATCAATGTCTTATTTATTAAAGATTACATAAGCAAAGATCATTCTGTCTTGGGGTGGGTTTATAGTTTTGTAATCTCTGTGCCAAATTTTGACACTTTATAGTATTTGGCAGGGATAAGGATGAAATTGCTTGATTAATAAATGCAAACAGAAAATGTATGTTGGCCATTTTCAAGACATTTCTAATATTACTTTACCGATAATTTTAAGGTTAACTTATTTATTAGCAATTTTACTTAAGTTACATAAACTTGAAAAAGCATCTGACTAGACTTTTTCATGTCTGGTTTCAGTGCTTTTATTTTTTTAAGCCAACTAATAGAGCTCTTTTATAGATTTTTAGTAGTGAAACATTGTGTACACAACACAAAAATACACAGATGTATTAGGCATGCCAATAGAAGTACATTTTATAGATTCATAAAAACCTTCTTTTCCTCTATCTTAGACTTTCAGATTCTTTATAACCTATTTTATAAGCCTGGGCAGTTTTCAGCTAAATAGCATTAAATTTGTATATTAAAGGAAACAACTCACGTGAAAGTCAAATAACAAAATTTACATTATAAGGTGCAGAGAGAAAAAGTTTGGTGTACTAGAAGGAAATTAAAATAGATTGCCAAATAAACATAAAATTATAGAAATTATAAAGGCCTTTTGAATATATACACATACACACACACACACACACAGAGAGAGAGAGAGAGAGAGAGAGAGATCCTATAGCTTTTACTTCAGAACTTTTAGCCATGAGATAAATACAAATTCACCAGCTTGCAAAAAGAACTCGTTGGATCTAAACAGTGGTTTTTATCTTAATAGAAAAATAACAGCAGATTAAGAGCAGGCAGAAAAGAAAAAAAATAGAGAAAAAGAGGGCTTAGGAATTCTATAGTTTGCAGGTTGAACTTAGGGCTCTTTTTCCTTAATGTAAGTGTGCACAAAACCCATATTATTTCCATTTTACATAAACTTTGGCAAGTAGAGGTGCCATAAAACTTCCCAAGTGCTCAAAAGGGGGTCATTCTCCTTGTTTTCTCCAAATTATTAGATTGTTTCCTGCTTTTTTTTAAGGAGGAACTGAGCTGTGACCTAGAGCTTTTGTGTGGTGGATCAATATGTGCTGCTTATGGGCAGGACTGCACAGTGTGTCACCATTGAGTCATTTCCAACCTCTTACATGTCTCAGGTTCTCTCTCCAAAGGTCTATGACCTCAGAGAAGGCTGAAAATACCAGATGATTAGCTCTTATATGTGTTTCCTGGACAAGCCATTTTTAAAATTAATTTTTGTTGGGGATTTCCCTGCAGAGCCACTGCATGTCAGGGGGAGTCAACTCCTCAGACACTCCTACAAGGCCCTTGGTCACGCAGGGGCACCTTTCAGCTGGAAGGAGTAATCACTTTCTCTTCAGAGCTGAGAAATCTCACTTTTTCATCAACATATGAAAACAACAGTTCTGTTCCTCACACAAATGCACACACACAAATCGAATTAAGATTAGGTTTGAGAGAAAAAGCAACAAAGAAGATCCTTTAGAATGCGTCTCCATACTAGAATTTGGATCCTTAAACAACAACTTCAGACCAGAACAAACAACAGAAACAAAAAAAATTCCAACATATAATCACTGAACATTCTATTGGTAAGGACAAAATAAGACCAGCTTGTTGTTAATCTTAACTTTGTCAAAGACAAACCTTAATTCAGTTAAGGTTACCTATGGATTGGTCTCAGGCTGAAGACTGCTCTGTACCATCCTAGAAGCAGAAAAAAATAAAAAAGACCCTCATCTTTCCTGTTGGAAGTGAGCTCGAACTCCATAAGAGAGTTATCTACGTTCCATTGTCATGGAAGCAGGAAGAAAAAAAAACTTGTCTTCCTTGTGTTGGAAGCAAGTGAAACTCCAGAAAAATGATGAGTTGTACAGCAAAATAACTTTTAGGTCTCAACCAAATTTCGGGAGATCAGGGATTATCTGGAGGAGGTGGTTTCAGACTTCAGCAAATTGTCCTATTGGTTTGAGCCAAAAAGTTAGCTCATGCTGGTACAAAGCACCAATAAGAGACTTGTCAAAGGTTAGGGGCATCTCCACTCAGAATCCCCCATGGTTGCCAAAATGTGAACCTCCAAAATTTGAGACAGGTCTCAGTTAATTTAGAAATTTATTTTTCCAAGGTTGAGTATATGAGCCCATGATAAATCATCAGGAAGTCCTGATGACATGTGCTCAAGGTGGTCAGGGCACAGCTTGGTTTTGTACATTTAAGGGAGACATGAGACATCAATCAATGTATTTAAGAAGTACATTAGTTCTGTCCAGAAAGGTGGGGACAATTCAAAGAAAGTCCCCCCATGGGGGGCTTCCAGATCACAGGTAAGTGAGAAACAAATGGTTGCATTCTTTTGAGTTTCTGATAAGCCTATCCAAAGGAGGCAAACAGAATATGCATCTATATCTGTGAGTAGAGGGATGACTTTGAATAGAATGGGAGGTCCAACTTGAATTTTCCTTTCAGCTTAATGGTTTTGGGGGCCCAAGATATTTTCCTTTCACACAGTCATGTTTTCATTTTTCACTTGGACCAAAAGTCAGGGAAGTCAGTCAGCAACCAGAGAAAAGATGGAGGCAGTCAAACAGGAGCAAAGAAAAATGTTCTTAGGGTGTCCAATTTCTGGTTCCAATTCTAACCTAAGCCCCGGGTGCAGAGCTGTTCTTGCAATCCAGAAGTCACTTTTGTGTCCTTTCTTACTAAAGTAGTGGGAAAAGATTATTAGTTCACCCAAAAGTGTCTTAACCTAACACAGGAGGCTCCAGGAAAAAATTAAATCTACAGTGAAGAAATGAATTCCCTCTGGCATTTGCTTTGATAAATCCTCCATTTAGTATCATATAGTTTTCTACATACAAAAAAGAAGTGTGGGGAGCTGTTTTCTAGGGCTTGTAGGCACCAAGAACTGGTTTGTTATGAATTGCAATTAGTAGTTTGTTTGAGGGGAGGAGAATTGGAAGTGAAGCAAGAAGATTAGATTAGGGTATGGTAAAAAACAAAGTGAGGAAATTATTGTCCCAATATATTTTCTCCCAGTTTACTCTTCATCAACAATTCCAAAGTATGCAACTCAAGTATAATTATTCTCAGGCCAATTCTTCAGACTACACTATTACTACTTCTTGGAAAATCAGTTATTTTGTGATTTTCAGAGAAACATTCATTTATTAATAAAAATGAAAACCCAGGAGTTTCTTCTCAATCTTTTCTGCAATTAATATTCAAAACAAATAAACATAATAAAGATATGGTCCTATTATACTATTAACACCAGAAACAAAGCTGAAGGAAGCTAATTCATAAAGACAGTTGAAGCTCCCATTTCTGCCACTCACTTACAATGTTATTCAACACACAGCTTAAATTCTCTAGAACTAGTTTTTTTCATATTTAAAATGAAAGTTGGATTAGATAATCTTCTAAGGTATCTTCAAGCAATAAAAATTACATTCTACATAAATTCATTAGCCAAACATCAGTGTCACACACTGTGTTCCTAGAGAAGCTAATAATGATAGATTGCTGATCCATAGAATATGCTTTATCACAAGAACCTCACTACTCCAGTCATGCTGCCCCACATGGTGGACAATTCAAGATGAGATTTGGGTGGGGACATAGAGCCAAACCATATCAGTGCAATGTATGCATAATAGGAATGCAAGAGGTAAAAGAAAAAGAGAGAGAGAGAGCAGGAGGAAGGAATGAAGGAATATTTGAAGAAATAATGACTCAGCATTTTCCCCAAATTAATGTCAGAACCCAAACCACACATCCAGGAACTAGAAAGCCTAGAAATAATTCCACTCACTTACTGTCAATTGACCACCAACAAGAGTGCAAAGAATGCACAATGAGGAAAGAATAGTCTTTCTAATAAATGATGTTAGAGAAACCAGATATTCACATGCAGAAGAATGTAATTGGACTGTTATCTCATACCATATACAAAAATCAAATAATTAATTAACTATGAAATAACTAAAACCTGAAACTAAAAATTGACAAATGGGATCTAATTAAACTAAAGAGCTTCTGCACAGCAAAAGAAACTACCATCAGAGTTAACAGCCAACCTACAGAATGGGAGAAAATTTTTGCAATCTACTCATCTGACAAAGGGCTAATATCCAGAATCTACAAAGAACTCCAACAAATTTACAAGAAAAAAACAAACAACCTCATCAAAAAGTGGGCGCAGGATATGAACAGACACTTCTCAAAAGAAGACATTTATGTAGCCAACAGACACATGAAAAAATGCTCATCATCACTGGCCATCAGAGGAATGCAAATCAAAACCACAATGAGATACCATCTCACAACAGTTAGAATGGCAATCATTAAAAAGTCAGGAAACAACAGGTGCTGGAGAGGATGTGGAGAAATAGGAACACTTTTACACTGTTCCTGGGACTGTAAACTAGTTCAACCATTGTGGAAGTCAGTCTGGCAATTCCTCAGGGATCTAGAACTAGAAATACTGTTTGACCCAGCCATCCCATTACTGGGTATATACCCAAAGGATTATAAATCATGCTGCTATAAAGACACATGCACACATATGTTTATTGTGGCACTATTCACAATAGCAAAGACTTGGAGCCAACCCAAATGTCCAACAATGATAGACTGGATTAAGAAAATGTGGCACATATACACCATGGAATATTATGCAGCCATAAAAATTGATGAGTTTATGTTGTTTGTAGGGACATGGATGAAGCTGGAAACCATCATTCTCAGCAAACTATCACAAGGACAAAAAACCAAACACCGCATGTTCTCACTCACAGGTGGGAATTGAACAATGAGAACACATGGACACAGAAAGGGGAACATCACACACAGGGGACTGTTGTGGGGTGGGGGTAGGGGGAGGGATAGCATTAGGAGATATACCTAATGCTAAATGATGAGTTAATGGGTGCAGCACACCAACGTGGCACATGTATACATGTGTAACAAATCTGCACAGTATGCACATGTACCCTAAAACTGAAAGTATAATAATAATAATAATAATAAAACAGTAATAATAAAACCTGAAACTATAAACCTACTAGAAGAAAACATAGAGGGAAAGCCTCTTGACATTGGCCTGGGCAAGTATTTTATGGATATGACATCAAAAGCACATGCAATAAAGCAAAAATAGACAAGTAGGACTTCATCAAACTAAAAATCTTCTGCATGGCAAAAGAAACAATTACCAGAGTGAAAAGCCAACCTACAGAATAGAAGAAAATGTTTGCAAGCCATGTATCTGATAAGAGGTTAATATCCAAAGTATACAAAAATCTCTGCACTCCAATAGTAAAAAAAAAAAAAATAATAAAGTTAACAAAGGATCTGAAGATACATTTCTCAAAAGAAGATATACAAATGGCCAACAAATATATGTAAAGGTGCTTAGCTTCAATAATCATCAGAGAAATGCAAATAAAAACCACAATTGTATGCCTGTTAGAATGGCTATTATCAAAAAGACAAAAGATAAGATACTGTTGGTGAGAACATAAGTTAGCTCAGCAAATTTAGGAGGCTCCTCTAATAAAAAAGGAGTCTATTTTTTCAGTAGAGTAGGTTCCTCCAAAAATTAAAAATAGAACTATCTATGATAGAACAATCTCAGTTCTGCATATATATCCAAAAAAATAAAATTACTATTTCAAAGAAATATCTGCACATTCATTGCAGCATTTTTTACAATAGCCAAAATATGGAAACAACCTAAATGTCTGTCAACATATAAATGAATAAAGAAGATGAGATTGCTGGTAAGACTGACAAATAGGAACAGTCCTGTTCTTCAGCTCCCAGTGAGATCAAAGAAGAAGACAGATGATTTGTGCATTTCCAACTGATGTACATGGTTCATCTCATTGGGATTCGTCGGACAGTGAGTGCACCCCATGGAGGGTGAGCCGAAGCAGAGTGGGACATCACTTCACCCAGGAAGTGCCAGGAATTGGAGAATTTTCTCCCCTACCCAAGAGAAGTCATGAGGGACTGAGCCTGAGGAACCGTGCACTCTGGCCCAGATACTGCACTTTTCCCATGGTCTTTCCAACCCACAGACCAGGAGACTCCCTCCAGTGACTATCCTGCCAGGAACCTGGGTTTCAAGCACAAAACTGGGCGGCCATTTGGGCACACACTGAACTAGATGCAGGAGTTTTTTTTTTTTTTTTTTCCCAAATCCCAGTGGTGCCTGGAATGCCGGTGAGACAGAAACATTCACTCCCCTAGAAAGGGGTGCTGAAGCCAGTGAGCCAAGTGGTCTGGCATGGTGGGTTCCACCCCCACAGAGCCCAGCAAATAAAGATACACTGGCTTGAAATTCTCACTGCCAGCACAGCAGCAGTCCAAGATCAACCTGGGATGCTAGAGCTTGGTGGGGGGAGGGGCGTCCTCCATTGCTAAGGCTTCAGTAGGTGGTTTTACCCTCACAGTGTAAACAAAGCCACTGGGAAGTTTGAACTGGGCAGTCCCCACTGAAGCTCAGCAATGCTGCTGTGGCTAGACTGCCAGATTTCTCCTCTGATGGCAGGGCATCTCTGAAAAAAAGACAGCAGCCCCATTCAGGGGCTTATAGATAAAACCCCCATATCCCCGGGATGGAGCACTAGGGGGAAGGAATGGCTGTGACTGCAGATTCAGCAGACTTAAAAGTCCCTGCCTGATGGCTTGGAGGAGAGCAGTGGGCATCCCAGCACAGCGTTTGAGCTCTGCTAAGGATCAGACTGCCTCTTCAGGTGGGTCCCTGACCCCTGTGTATCCTGACTGGGAGACACCTCCCAGCAGGGGCCAACTGACACCTCATACAGAAGAGCACTGGCTGGCATCTGGCAGGTGCCCCTCTTGGACAAAGCTTCCAGAGGAAGGAACAGGCAGCAATCTTTGTTGCTCTGCAGCCTCCGCTGATGATACCCAGGTAAACAGGGTCTGGAGTGGAACTCCAGCAAACTCCAGCAAATTTGCAGGAGAGGGGCCTGACTGTTAGAAGGAAAAATAAGAAACAGAAAGGAATAGAATGTCCACTTAAAGACCCCATCCGAAGGTCACCAACATCAAAGACAAAGGCTGCAAAGGGTGCAAAAATGCTGAAAATTCCAAAAACCAGAATGCTTCTTCTCCAAAGGATCACAACTCCTCACCAGCAAGGAAAAAAAACTGGATAGAGAATGAGTTTGACAAATTGACAGAAGTAGGCTTCAGAAGGTAAGTAATAACAAACTCCTCCGAACTAGAGGAGCATGTTCTAACCCAATGCAAGGAAGCTAAGAACCTTAAACAAAGGTTAGATGAATTGCAAACCAGAATAAACAGTTTAGAGAAGAACACAAATGACCTGATGGAGCTGAAAAACACAGCATGAGAACTTCATGAAGCATACACAAGTATCGATAGCCAAATCGATAAAGTGGAAGAAAGGATATCAGAGATTGAAGATCAACTGAATAAAATAAAGCAAGAACACAAGATTAGAGAAAAAAGAATAAAAAGGGACGAACAAAGCTGCCAAGAAATATGGGACTATGTGAAAAGACCAAACCTACATTTGATTCATGTACATGAAAGTGACGGGGAGAATGAAACCAAGTTAGAAAACACTCTTCAGGGCATTATCCAGGAAATCTTCCCCAACCTAGCAAGACAAGCCAACATTCAAATTCAGGAAATACAGAGAACACCACAAAGATACTTCTCAAGAAGAGCAACCCCAAGACACGTAATCATCAGAATCATCAATGTTGAAAGGAAGGAAAAATGTTAAGCACAGCCAGAGAGAAAGATCAGATTACCAACAAAGCAAAGCCCATGAGACTCACAGCAGATCTCTCTGAAGGAACCCTACAAGCCAGAAGCGGGAGGAGGCCAATATTCAAAGTTCATAAAGAAAAATTTTTCAACCCAGAATCTCATATCCAGACAAACTAAGCTTCCTAAGCAAAGAAGAAATAAAATCCTTTACACACAAGCAAATGCTGAGAGATTTTGTCACAAAAAGGCCTGCCATACAAGAGCTCCTGAAGGAAGCACTAAACATCGAAAAGAAAAACCAGGACCAGCCACTGCAAAAACATACCAAATTGTAAAGACCATCAAAACTATGAAGAAACTGCATCAAGTAATGGGCAAAATAACCAGCTGGCATCATAACGACAGAATCAAATTCACACATTACAATATTAACCTTAAATGTAAATGGGCTAAATGCCTGAATTAAAAGATACGGACTGGAAAATTGGAAAAAGAATCAAGACCCATCCCTGTTCTGTATTCAGGAGACCCATCTCACATGCAAAGACACACATAGGCTCAAAATAAAGGGATGGAGGAATATTTATGAAGCAAATGGAAAGCAAAAAAAAAAGCAGGAGTTGCAATCCTAACCTCTGATAAAACAGACATTAAACCAACTAAGATCAAAAAAGACAAAGAAGGCCATTACATAATGGTAAAGGGATCAATGAAACAAGAAGAGGTAACTCTCCTAAATATATATGCACCCAATATGGGAGCACCCAGATTCATAAGACAAGTTCTTAGAGACCTACAAAGAGATTTAGACTCCCAAACAACAATAGTGGGAGACTTTTAACACCCCACTGTCAATATTAGACAGATCAATGAGACAGAAAGTTAACCAGGATATTCAGGACTTGAACTCAGCTCAGGACCAAGTGGACCTAATACACATTGACAGAACTCTCCACCTGAAATCAACAGAATATACATTCTTCTCAGCAGCTCATCACATTTATTCTAAAACTGACCACATTATTGGAAGTAAAACACCCCTCAGCAAATGCAAAAGAACGGAAATTATAACAAACAGTCTCTCAGACCACAGTGCAATCAAATTAGAACTCAGGATTAAGAAACTCACACAAAATGGCACAACTACATTGAAACTGAATGACTTGCTCCTGAATGACTACTGAGTAAATAACCAAATGAAAGCAGAAATGAAGATGTTCTTTGAAACCAATGAGAATGAAGACACAATGTGCCAGAATCTCTGGGACACAGATACAGCAGTGTGTAGAGGAAAATTTATAAAACTAAATGCCCAAAAAAGAAAGCAGGAAAGATCTAAAATTGACACCCTAACACCACAATTAAAAGACCTAGAGAAGAAACAGCAACAAATTCAGAAGTTAGCAGAAGATGAGAAATAACTAAGATCAGAGCAGAACTGAAGCAGATAGAGACACCAAAAAAACCCTTCAAAAAAATCAATGAATCCAGGAGCTGCTTCTTTGAAAATATCAACAAAATAGATAGACCACTAGCCAAACTAATAAAGAAGAAAAGAAAGAAAAATCAAATATACACAAAAAATGATATAGAGGGTATCATCACCATCCTACAGAAATACAAACTCACATCAGAGAATACTATAAACACCTCTATGCAAATATACTAGAAAGTCTAGAAGAAATGGAAAAATTCCTGGACACATACACGCTCCAAAACCTAAACCAGGAAGAAGTTGAACCCCTGAATAGACCAATAATAGGCTCTGAAATTGAGGAAGTAATTAATAGCCTACCAACCAAAAAAAGTCCAGGACCAGACAGATTCACAGCCAAATTCTACCAGAGGTACAAAGAGGAGCTGGCACCATTCCTTCTAAAACTATTCCAATCAAAAGAAAAAGAGAGAATCCTCCCTAACTCATTTTATCAGGCCAGCATCATCCTGATACCAAAGCCTGGCAGAGACACAACAAAAAAGGAAAATTTTAGGCCAACATCCCCAATGAACATCGATGTGAAAATTCTCAATAAAATACTGGCAAATCGAATGCAGCAGCACATCAAAAAGCTTATCCATCACAACCAAGTGGGCTTCATCCCTGAGATGCAAGGCTGATTAAACATACACAAATCAATAAACGTAATACATCACATAAACAGAACCAAAGACAAAAACCACATGATTATCTCAATAGATGGAGAAAAAGCCTTCGACAAAATTCAACACCCCTTCATGCTAAAAACTCTCAAAAAACTAGGTATCAAGGGAACATATCTCAAAATAAAAAGAGCTATTTATGACAACCCCACAGCCAATATCATAATGAATGGCCAAAAACTGGAGCATTCCCTTTGAAAAGTGGCACAAAACAAGGATGCCCTCTCTCACCGCTCCTATTCAACATAGTATTGAAATTTCTAGCCAGGTCAATCAGGAAAGAGAAAGAAATAAAAGGTATTCAAATAGGAAGAGAGAAAGTCCAATTGTCTCTGTTTGCAGATGACATGATTGTATATTTAGAAAACCCCATCATCTCAGCCAAAAACCTCTGTAAGCTGATAAGAAACTTCAGCAAAGTCTCAGGATACAAAATCAATATGCAAAAATCACAAACATTCCTATACACCAATAACACACAAACAGAGAGCCAAATCATGAGTGAATTCCCATTCACAATTGCTACTAAGAGAAGAAAATGCCTAGGAGTACAACTTACAAGGGATGTGAAGGACCTCTTCAAGTAGAATTACAAACCACCTCTCAAAGAAATAAGGGAGGACACAAACAAATGGAAAAACATTCCATGCTCATAGATAGGAAGAATCAATATCGTGAAAATGGCCATACTGACCAAAGTAATGTATAGATTCAATGGTATCCCCATCAAGTTACCATTGACTTTCTTCACAGAATTGGAAAAAACTACTTTAAACTTCATATGGAACCAAAAATGAGCTCACATAGCCAAGAAAATCCTAAGCAAAAAGAACAAAGCTGAAGGCATAAGGCTACCTGACTGCAAATTATACTACAAGGCTACGGTAACCAAAACAGTATGGTACTGGTACCAAAACAGATATATAGACCAATGGATCACAACAGATACTTCAGAAATAACACCACAGATCTACAACCATCTGATCTTTGACCTACCTGACACAAACAACAATGGGAAAAAGACTCCCTATTTAATAAATGGTGTTGGGAAAATGGCTAGCCATAGGCAGGAAACTGAAACTGGACCACTTCCTTACACCTTATACAAAAATCAAATAAAGATGGATTAAAGTCTTTAACATAAGACATAAAACCATTAAAATCCTAGAAGAAAACCTGGGCAATACCATTCAGGACATAGGCATGGGCAAAGACTTCATGTCTAAAACATCAGAAGCAATGGAAACAGAAGCCAAAATTGACAATGGGATCTAATTAAACTAAAGAGCTTCTGCACTGCAAAAGAAACCATCCTCAGAGTGAACAGGCAACATACAGAATGGGAGATATTTTTTGCAATCTATCCATCTGACAAAGGGCTAATATCCAGAATCTACAATGAACTTAAATAGATTTATAAGAAAAAAAAAAAAAACCCATCAAAAAAGTGGGCAGAGTATATGAACAGACACTTCTCAAAAGAAGACTTTTATGTGGCCAACAATCATATGAAAAAATGCTTATCATCATTGGTCATCAGAGAAATGCAAATCAAAACCACAATGAGATACAATCTCACGCTAGTTAGAATGGCAATCATTAAAAATTCAGGAAACAACAGATGCTGGAGGAAACATAGAGAAACAGGAATGCTTTTACACTGTTGGTGGGAGTGTAAATTAGTTCGGCCATTGTGGAAGACAGTGTGGCAATTCCTCAAGGATGTAAAACTAGAAATACCATTTGACCCAGCAATTCCATTACTGGGTATATACGCAAAGGATTATAAATTATTCTACTATAAAGACACATGCACACATATGTTTACTGTAGCACTATTCACAATAGCAAAGACTTGGAACCACCCCAAATGTCCATCAATGTTAGACTGGATAAAGAAAATGTGGCACATATATACCCTGGAATACTATGCAGCCAAAAAAAAGGATGAGTTTATGTCCTTTGCAGGGACATGGATGAAGCTGGAAACCATCATTCTCTGCAAACTATCACAAGAACAGAATACCAAACATCACATGTTCTCACTCATAAGTGGAAGTGGAACAATGGAAACATATGGACACATGTAGGAGAATATCACACACCAGGGCCTGTTGTGGATTGGGAGGCTAGGGGAGGGATAGCATTAGTAGAAATGCCTAATGTCGGTGACAGGTTGATGGGTGCAGCAAACCATCATGGCACGTGTATAACTATGTAACACAACTACACGTTCTGGACATGTACCCCAGAACTTAAAGTATAATAAACAATAAAAATAAAAATAAATGGATAAAGAAAATGTGGTGTGTGTATACAGACACACACACACACACATACATACACAATGACATATTATTGATCTTTTTTTGTGACAACATGGATGATCCTAGAGGACTTTATACTGAATAAATTAAGCCAGGCACAGGAAGAAAAATACTATATGATATCACTTATATGTGGAATTTAAAATAATCAAACTCACATAAGCAGAGAGTAGAATAGTGGTTGCCAAGGGCTAGAGGAGGGAGTAATAAGGTGATATTGGTCAAAGGGAACTAAGTTTCAATTATGCCAGTTGAATAATTTCTGGAGATGTAATGTACAGCATGGTGACTGTAGTCAACAATACAGTGTTGTATATTTGAAATTCACTAAGAGGGTAGATCTTAAGTGTTCTCTTCCAAAAAAAGGAAGAAAAGAAAATCTCAGCTATGTGAGGTGATTGTACTAGATTGTATTAGTCCATTTTGCACTGTGATAAAGGAATACCTGAAGCTGGGTAATTTATATTATTTAAAAAAGAGGCTTATTTGGCTTACAGTTCTGCCAACTGCATAAAAAGCACCACCATCTGCCTTTGGTGAGGGCCTCAGGAGCTTACCATCATGGTAGAAGGTGATGGGGCAACAGGCATGTCACATGGTGACAGAGGGAGCAAGAGAGACACCATACTCTTTTAAACGACCAGCTCTTGAGTGAACTAATAGAATCAGAACTCACTCATTATCATGGGGAGGGCACCAAGCCATTCATAAGGGATCCACCCTCATAATCCAAACACCTCCCACTAGGCCCCACCTCCAACAATGGGGATCAAATCTAAACATGAGATTTGGAGGGGGACAAACATGCAAGCTACATCAGTGATGCATATGTTAATTAGCTTGCTTATGATCATGTCACAATGTACACATATATCAAAATTTCAGGTTGTATACCTTAAATATATGCCATTTTATTTGTCAATTATACATCAAAATCTGGGGAAAAAAACATCTTAGATTTGATAAATAATGTAGTAATTAATCCTGCTTGGACCTACACCCAAAATAAGGGATTTTAACCACCACATCTCAAGTTTATATCTTAGAAATTCACATGAAGAGTTGAGAGTATGGAGCAGACCCATTCTCAGCCACCTAGAAGTTATGGTCCATCTTACACAAGGAGGATAGAGCCTCCCAAAGACTCTCTAGACCCATCTCCTAATGCAGCAGCTTCCTCCCACATGTCAGTTCCAGTGATTTACAGGTTCTCCCATTTCACTGACCAGATGAATCACTGCCCTCAAAGGGTGAGGCAAGCCAAGGGGTGAAGAGAATGAAGAAGAATATCTCCCTAAAACATTATAAAAGATAAAATCAAAAGAAAAACATTTCCATGCTATAAAGTAGGTACTGCTCAGAGAAAAGAAATAGCACTCACTGTAAAGATCATACTCAACATCAAGAAATTATTTCCTTGGAGTTCCTAAATGAGACGAGTGACAGGAAATGATCCCAGTGTAAAGAAGTCACATTTAATCAGAAAAAATATTGGAAAAGCGCAAAGAATAACAAGAACCTGGGCAGGAGTCATTATCAAACTGCCCTTTATGGGTCAGATTATTAATTGCCAAATATTTATTTAGCAAATTCTGAGCATTCAGGTGTTCTGAAAGCCCATGGAATACAAAATGAAAGACATGTTCACTGTGGGAAAAGCATAATGAAGTCAGGGATTAAGGCAAGTATTTCCCATTTAAAGAAGTATAAATAAAAAAGTATAAAGAAAGTGTGTAATAACACAATATTGATAGCATGATACCAAACAAAATTTTGCCCTTAAGGGATATCATTCATCATGTTATTATTTTTAAAGTTATTTTTATTTAGTTTGTACATTAATACATATATTTTAGGAATAATTTGTGATATGACTCAATGTGTTTAGTCTTTAAAGTCACATTTTAATAAGGTATCACTGTACTGTACAGATCATCTTTTAACTAAGATCTAAAAGTTCATCTTTGCTTATCAAGTTAATTATGGTATAAAAATAAATTCTTTTTTGTTGAAATATATGTGCATAAGGACATGATATGATCTTTTAAGAAGTAAAGTAACTACTTCAAGGTAAAAATACACAAACTAGTCAGATAGTAAGTTCTTAATAAGTAATTGTTGAGTTGAACATCTAACATGAAAACATTGATAACATTTATGACTACCTAAGACACATGAATAAAAATTGAAGCATTATATCAAAAATTGACAGCCAAAATGTTTGGGTACCCCTTAAATCTGATTTTCAGGGCAACAATTATATTAAAATGGTTCTTGCAGAAGACAGCAAAGGACTCTTTACACATCTTTTTAATATATAAATAGCCTGCTATTGACAGCTCTGTATTACTGAAACTCTCCTCCTTTGCTTTCTCTAATTACTGTCTCCTAGTTCCTCTCCTATTTTACAAATAATTTGCAATTTTGTCTTAGGCCAACTTCTATATATTACTCTACAAACTCTTTCTGAGCCACCTCTTCATTCTTCATGGTTTCAATGCTCTCCTACATGCTAATGACTCTCAAAGACCAACCTCTTTCCCAAGCCCTCCATATCTCCAACTACCTATCAGATGTCTTACATACATGGTAACACATCTAAAACACAGTGTCTTGCTGTCTAGTCTGCTCCTCTCCCAACCTGTATCATCCACTGGCTCTTTATTCTGTTTAGCAAAAACTGAAGATGACCTTTACTTCTCCCATTTTAACTCCTAGAAATAAACGTTTTCATTCTCTGAATTTAGAAAAGGGAAAGATAGAGTATATTTTGGTCAAAGGAAGAAGTAATATTAGAATCAGTTTTAAACTCATTCCAATCAATCAGTGACAACCTTACTTCAGAAACCACACTTCCAAAAGTAGGGCATTCAGTGACAGCTTCTCAAAGTCACCAATCAATGACAGCTTCACTCCAGTAACCATGCCTACCTGGCTAACAGTCAACCAATCTCTAAAATTCCTACCAATAAGAAGTTCACAATTCATGATCTCCGTGCTTCCTTAAAAGCCATTTGCTTGCTTAGAAAGACTGTATACAAGCACAGCAACCTCTTCTTTAACAAGTAATAAATTAATCTTTTTGTTTTAGGTACTAAATGGTGGATTCTTCCTTTGACCCCCCTAATTCAGTCTCTAAACTCCATTAATTCTACTCACAAACTATTTCTCAGTTTCTTCTCCATTACTCCCCATTTATTGTTCAGTCTATACACTATCCAATCTCCCTCCCAATATTTACCTTAAATACAATTTGTGAATGTGGTTCCTCTACATAACTTCACTCAGTGTTCTGTAATTGTATATATAAAACACTCACCTGCTTTCTAATATCACCACTTCTTTTTACTTTTTAATGTCACTTACAGTTACAGTCTCTGCCTCTCCAAAATGCCCTTCTCCATTTAGGTAAATTATTTTCATCCTTCAAAATCCATTCATCTTTTTCACTTCTATGGATGTTTTAACCTCCTAGACAAACAATTTCCCTACATCTGTGCTTCTATTCCTCTATATGTCTTTGTTTCTTTTTGTTTGTTTGTTTGTTTGTTTGAACCAGTCTATATTTCTTTGTTTCTTTTTCGTTGATTGTTTGTTGGTTTGTTTGAACCAGTATCTCCCCATGCCTCTACCCTCCAGCCTCTGGCAACTATCATTGTACTCTTTGCTTCTATGCTTTTGACTTCCTCCGTGTCTCCATTAAAGCACTTGTCACATTGGTTTGAAGTAATTTGTTGATAAAACTGTCTCTTCCACTTTCTCCATTGCTTCAGAATCCAGCCCAGAATAGGGTCTCTGTAAATGAATGACTAAGCTAGAACTGAAAAATTAATTTTTATAAGTGTATCCTCTTGATTTTCCTTCTTTCATAAGAAACTTCCTTCTTTTCATAAGAACTTTTTGAAACTATGGAAATATTCAAGAAAGGCTATTTAAGGCTATTTAAATATTCAAGAAAGACTATTTAAGGATATTTAAATTAAATCTATAAAATCTTTTTTGAATATTATAATTTTAACTATCACTTTGATGATAGAAATCTTCCATTTAAGGAAAAAATTATTTTACTGATAATGTAACATGAATTAATAAAAAAAGTTTACTTCATTTGAAAGCCTGGGTCATCTAAATAAATGTAAGTCCAGAAGCTATTTGAATCATGAGAAGACTACATTTAAAGTTCTTTTTCATCAATTCTTAATTTGAGAATTTTTATTTGTTTATTGGCCTTTTTCCCCCCCGATATGGAGTTTTGCTCTGTTGCCCAGCCTAGAGTCCAGTGCCACAATCTTGGCTCAACACAACCTCCAGCTTCCAGGTTCAAGTGATTCTCCTGCCTCAGCCTTCCAAGTAGCTGGGATTACAGGTGCCCACCACCATGCCTAGCTAACTTTCATATTTTTATTAGAGATGAGGTTTCACCATGTCAACCAGCCTGGTCTTGAACTCCTAGCCTCAAGTGAACCACCTGCCTCAGCCTCCCAAAGTGCTGGGGTTACAGAAGTAAGCCACCATGCCCAATGAGAATGTTTTTAATATAGTCTGAGAGCAAATTAATTATCAACTAAAATTTCAAGTATTTAAGTTTTTTATCTTATTTTTTTAATCAGATTTTTTATAAGATTTTGTTTTCCCAAAACAGCCTTAACACTCCAAGTTAGCCACCTGATTGCTTATTCTAATTCTAAAGCCAACTTCATCTGTTGATGATTTGGAAACAGTACTGTTGAATAAATAATTCAGGGTTGGTTCTTCCTAAAGATAAAGGATGACATTGTCATCATGGACCTGCCAACCTGGGAAAGCTCAACTTAATTTTGGAAAAAATAGAGATCCCATTGTGCAGGCACACAAAAGTGGCTCAACAATTCAACAACAACTAAAACAATTAAGTAGAGACAAACCAAGTTGTAAGATTGCATGTCCCTCACAGCTCAGAGAAAAATAATTTTATGAGAGAAATGAGAACAATTAGTCCTGAATATATAGTGTTCAAGGATCCTTGCTGTCATAACAGTCAATATGCTCAAACTAAAAGGAAAAAAAACTTAATAACAAAAAGATAAAAAGAAATAAGTAAGCCAAAATGACTAGAGTCTAAATTTACCAATATTGTATTTAAAATGGTAACAATAATTGAAAGTGGGGGAAAAGAGGGAGGTGGAGGATAGAGTGGAAACTTTTCTTTTTAATTATTATGAAAGTAGTACTGATTTTAATTTTTAAATATAAAAGCTGAGATCCTCCAACATGTAAATGTTGGCCCCAATGGTATAAAGTTAAATTTGAGTCCTAATCAAATATTTCACTATAGATTCTCTGTTGTATATTGTGTTTTCAAAAATGGCCACAGTAACATTTCCAAGGCTACACGCTCTCTCAGAACATTGCTACTCTCCCTGAATCTGGGTAGAAATTTGTAATTGCCTCAATGAATAGGATGCAACAAAAATGATGCAGCATGACTCTTGACGCCTAGCTATTGTAAGGAAGATCAAACTAGCACCACAGAGAGATCACATGAAGAGGCACACATGGAGAGGAGCTGAGGTCCCAGGACAACAGCCAACATTAAATATGAAAATTGGAATATCAAGCACAGTCATCTTAGTTGTCTGCTGCTGCATAAGAAACTATCCCCAAATTTTATTTCATACAGCTTCTATGGGTCAGGAATCCAGGGATGCCTTAGCTGGGTGGTTCTAGTTCAGAGTCTGTCTTGAAGTTGCAATCAAGATGTCAGTTGGGGTTCAATCATCTGAACTCTTGACCAGAGCTGAAGGATTTTCTTCCAATGTGGCATACTCACATGCCTAACAAATTAGTGCTAGATGTGGCAGGGGGCTTTTAGTTCCTTACATGTGTACCTCTCTCCACAGAACTGCTTGTGTATCCTCACAACACAACAGTTGGCTTACTCTGGGCAAATCATTCAAGAAGGAGCAAGGTGGAAGTTTCAATGTCCTTTATGACTTATCCTCAGAAGGCATACTTTTTCATTTTTACAATATCTTGTTAATTAAACTGGCCTTCCTATTCAGTGTTGGAGGGAACTGCCCAAGGACATGAATATCAAGACTCAAGAATCATGGGGGGGCATTTCAGAAACTGGTTATGACAGAGGTTTAACATCCGAGTAATAGGAATCCTTGCAAAAGAGAAGAGAGGAAGTAAATAGTCAGAGAAATAATACAAGAAAACAAAATACAAGGAAATTTTCCAAAACTGAAAACAAAGAATTTACAGATTGAAATGACCCACCAACCGCCCAGCATAATAGAGGGAAAATTTTAGGACACTGAAAACAAAATCTAGCTTTCAGGGGAAGGAATAAATATCACCTATAAAGGATCAGGAAACACAACAGCTTCATATTGATCAATGGAAACACTGAAAACTAAAAGGAATTGTGATCAAAATTATCAAGGGAAATTATTTCAACCTGGAATCCCATACCTAGTCAAACTGTCAAAATAAATGTAAAATAAAATAAAGAGATTCAAATTCTTTAAAAAATTGTCTCCATTGCACTGTTTCTCAGAAAACTACTGGAAGAGCTATCTCTACTAAAATGAGGGATTAAAATAGGAAAGAGCATTGTGGAGATACACAAAATGATAGCAAAACAAGCAAAAGGATTCCCAAGGACAATGGCAAAAGAAGATCTCAGATGAAGCTCTATCAGACATAGAGGAGATGTGAAATGTTGGGGGACGGGGGAGAAGAGCATTAAAGCTTCATTTTCTACTGTGAGAAACCAATAGATAGTGTCTAAAAAGTTAAAGAAGTATTATTATTATTATTATTATTATTATACTTTAGGCTCTATGGTACATGTGCGCAACGTGCAGGTAAGTTACATATGTATACATGTGCCATGCTGGTGCGCTGCACCCACCAACGTCATCTAGCATTAGGTATATCTCCCAATGCTATCCCTCCCCCCTGCCCCCACCCCACAACAGTCCCCGAAGTGTGATGTTCCCCTTCCTGTGTCCATAATAATAAAAATAATAAAAAAAGAAAAAAAAACTCACTGTAATGTGAAAATAAAGATAATATCGAGAGAAAAAAAAGAATAAAATATTTAAAAATAAATTTAAAAAAAAGAAGTAGTAATATAAACATGTTTCTTAGATACATGGAGGTAAATAGTAAAATAAGAATCATCTTAAGGAGGTGAAAAGTATAGTAGCCTTTGAGGAAAGGGAATAATGGGGAGGAAATGAGCTTGCTGCTACTTAGAAGACTTGTGAAATTATTTGATTCTTTAAACTACGAATATATAGTCATGCACCTCATAATAACATTTCAGTCAACAACAGATGACATATACAGCAGGGGTCTCATAAGATGATAGTGGAGCATATATAAAAACCTGATCTATTGCACTTGATTTTGGCATCACATATCAAGTAGGGGAAATGATTGATATTTAGTAATGATGTTGGAAATTTGGTTTTCCAGATAAAAATATATGTATAAATAAAAATATATATACCACCTAGGCTTGTGTAAGTACATTCTATCATGTTCAACAATGACAAAATCTCCACATGACACATTTCTCAGAAT
Source organism: Pongo abelii (assembly GCF_028885655.2). Lineage (NCBI taxonomy): Eukaryota > Metazoa > Chordata > Mammalia > Primates > Hominidae > Pongo > Pongo abelii. The sequence continues at coordinate 86,608,324 of NC_071990.2, read as the reverse complement.
GTAGCCTCATTGTTAAGCAAATCAAAAGAGTATATAACTGATAATGTTCTTAATAACTGGTAATTTTAAGAGACAGAGATATTAAGAAGAGATGGCCCCTTTTCTGTCTCTAGTTATCTTGGATTTTAAGCATAAATGTAAAGATATAGCATATACTGTGCCAAAGATTCTAGACTTCTTTTTCAAAAATTATAATGGGATGAAGACTTGATGGACTGGTAGAGAAAGGAAAGAGGACAAAAAAAGTTCAAAATCCTAAGTTTAAAAGGTCTGTTATTCACAAGATAAACATGGCAAGCTATTTATCCAGAAGGAAAGAAAAGCAATTTATGTTTGTAATTATAGCTATAAACTTAGCTATTCCCTTAGTCAATGAAAATCATAGTGTCCAGATATTATTACTTAAAATTATTTTTAAATTTCCTCAGGAATGATTTTGAATATCTAAAAGTATAGTTTAAATATTTCTCACTGCACCATTCTGTTCTTCTTTGACTTGAAATTATTTAAATACAACACAATTTTCCACTGCTACATTTTTCCACTGCATGGAAGGTAAGGCTAAAAGACAATTAATCAAAGCTGGTAATTAATGCCTTGCCATCAGATTCGTTTTAACTATATTAAATGTTTCACACATTATAATATTCCATTATTACTTTATGTACTCACTAGCTTCCTGGTTCTCTAATTAGTGGAATGTCAGCCAGGTTTTCATTTTGCCATCAAAATGTTTGCCTATTTAATTCATAATCTTGTTACTTTGCACACAAAGCTAACAAATGGGTATAGTTCATATTTTTCTCTCAAATTTCTGGGGAAAATAGTGTGCTTTTATTAGAATTGTTAGCAAGGCAAATTTTCTTTTAGTTGATTTGGTGTCTTTTGACAGTTTAATGTGAAATCAGTCTTCTCAGAATGGAGGACAGAATAAATCTGAAGAGATTCATTGAAAATATTTGGTTAATTTTTAATTAACTACTGTATCTATCACATCATATATACCAAATGTATCAGTCAAGTTGGATTCCATTTGTAATACTGGTGTAAGAAATAATGACAGTTAATCATCTAACATATAATAATCTGGAGACAGTTGGTTCTAGATTTAGTACAATGGTTCAGCAATGTCATTAAGGGACTTTCACTGTGGTATCTTCGATGTGTTGGTTTTTAGGCTTTTAGACTTTAACACTTCTAGACTGTCAACTCAGAGTTCCAAAATTGCTGCTACAGATTCAAACATCACATTCTTAAACCAACATTGTGAGCAGGAGATAAAGGATAAATAGATGAATCATAAAAGAAAATTTTTTCTCAACAACCCCAGGCTGACTTTCCTTTATGCCAAGTCACATGACAACACATAGCTGCAAGGAAAGCTTGGCAAATGTCAGTGGAATTTCCACAATTGTTTAGATGAATTGTGATTTATCTTCTAGGGCTATGCATTAGTTTCCTATTGCTAGTGTAACAAATTACCATGAATGTAGTGAACTAAAACAACACAAAGTTATTGGCTGAAAATTTTGGAAGTCAAAGTCCAAAATGAGTTTCACAGGACTAAAATCAAGGTGTTGCAAGGGCTGAGTTCCTTCTGAAGGCTCTAGCAGAGAATTTCCTAGTGTGTTCCATCTTTTAGAGGCTGCCTGCATTTCTCGGCTTATGATCCCTTTTTCATTTTGCTCTAACCTCTGCTTCCATCATCATATCTCCTCTGACTCTCTTGCCTCCTGTTTTCCCTTAAAAAGACTTTTGCAATTAAATTGGGTCTACCCAGATAATTCACAATTATCTCCCAATTTCAAGATCCTTAATCACATCTGTAAAGACCCTTTTGTCATAAACAAAAACATATTCACAAGTTCCCAGGACTAGAAAGTGGTGGTCTTGATGGGGGATGTGGGGGTGGAGAGAGGCAAGTGAGCATTATTCTGCCTACCACAAGCTGATCACATTGCAAATCAAAAAAATAAAGAGATTCTGTTATCAAGGCAAAAGCCTATTGGATAAAAAACTATCAGTGTCTGCAACCCTCCACCTATACTATACTCATCCCTCATCATGTTCATTTCTCTCCTCTACAACAGTGTTAGATAGAAAAGAATAATAAGCATTTTGCTTGTATTTAGTTATGAATAAATATTATCTTCCAGATGCTATCATGGAATATAATTTCATTGCAGCACAGCTACAAGTCAAAAGTCAGACTTTCAAATGTGTTATTTGATAGTGCTATAATAAATGTATTAAAATGTATAGAAGCACATTGGCTAGCAAGATGGCTGAATGGAAACAGCTCCAGTCTGCAGATCCCAGAGAGATCAACACAGAAGGTGGGTGATTTCTGCATTTCCAACTGAGGTACCCAGCTCATCTCATTGGGACTGGTTAGAGAGTGGGTGCAGCCCATGGAGGGCAAGCAGAAGTGGGGTGGGGCATCACCTCACCCATGAAGTTCAAAACATCAGGGAACTCCCTCCCCTAGTCAAGAAAAGCCAGGAAGGACTATGCTGTGAGAAACAGTACACTCTAGCCCAGATACTACACTTTTCCCAAGGTCTTCAAAACCTGCAGACCAGGAGATTCCCTTGGGTGCCTGTGCCACCAGCCCCTGAGTTTCAAGCAAAAAACTGGGTGGCCATTTGGGCAGATACTGAGCTAGCTGCATGAGTTTTTTTTTCATACCCTAGGGCACCTGGAATGCCAACAAGAGAGAACTGTTCATTCCCCTGGAAAGGGGGCTGAAGCCAGGGAGCCAAGAGGTCTAGCTCAGTAGATCCCACCCCTATGGAGCCCAGCAAGCTAAAATCCACTGGCTTGAAATTCTCACTGCCAGCACAGCAGTCTGAAATCGACCTGGGACACTTGAGCTTGGTTGGGGGAGTGGTGTCCACCATTACTGAGGCTTGAGTAGGGGTCTGTCATTTCACAGTGTAAACAAACCCCCGGGAATTTCGACTGGGGTTGAGCCCACCACAGCTAAGCAAAGCCACTGTAGCCAGACTGCCTCTCTAGATTCCTCCTCTCTGGGCAGGGGATCTCTGAAAAAAAAGGCAGCAGCCCCAGTCAGAGGCTTATAGATAAAACCCCATCTCTCTGGGACAGAGCACTTGGGGGAAGTGATGGCTGTGGGCACAGCTTCAGCAAACTTGAATGTCCCTGTCTGCTGGCTCTGAAGAGAGCAGTGAACCTCCCAGCACAGCATTCAACCTCTGCTATGAAACAGATGGACTCCTCAAGTGGATCCCTGACCCCCACACCTCCTAACTGAGAGATACCTCCCAGCAGGGGTCAACAGACACCTCATACAGGAGAATTCCAGCTGGCATCTGGCAGGTGCCCATCTGAGACAAAGCTTCCAGAGGGAGGAACAGGTGTTGCTGTTCTGCAGCCTCCGCTGGTGATACCCAGGCAAACAGGGTCTGAAGTGGACCTCCAGCAAACTTCAGCAGACCTGCAGCAGAGGGGCCTGACTGTTAGAAAGAAAACTAACAAAAAGAAAAGAATAGCATTAACATAAGCAAAAAGGACATCCACTCAGAAACCCCATTCGATGATCACCAACATCAAAGACCAAAGGTACAAAAATCCACGAAGATGAGAAAAAAACAGAGCAAAAAGGCTGAAAATTCCAAAAACAAGAACACCTCTTCTCTTCCTAAGGATCACAATTCCTCACCAGCAAGAAAACAAAACTGGACAGAGAATGAGTTTGATGAATTGAAAGAAGTAGGCTTCAGAAGGTGGGTAATAACAAACTCTTCCTAGCTAAAGAAGCATGTTCTAACCTAATGCAAGGAAGCTAAGAACATTGAAAAAAGGTAACATGAATTGCTAACTAGAATAACCAGTTTAAAGAAGAACATAAATGACCTGATGGAGCTGACAAACACAGCACGAGAACTTTGTGAAGCGTACACAAGTATCAACAGCCAAATCAATCAAGTGGAAGAAAGGATATCAGAGATTGAAGATCAACTTAATGAAAAAAAGTGTGAAGACAAGATTAGAGAAAAGAGAATGAAAAGAACAAACAAAGCCTCCAAAAAATATGGGACTATGTAAAAAGACCAAACCGACGTTTGATTGTTATACCTGAAAGTGAGGGGCAGAATGGACCAAGGTGGAAAACACTCTTCAGGATATTATCCAGGAGAACTTCCCCAACCTAGCAAGACAGACCAACATTCAAATTCAGGAAATACAGAGAACACCACAAAGATACTCCTCAAGAAGAGCAACCTCAAGACACATAATTGTTCAATTAACCAATGTTGAAACGAAGGAAAAAATGTTAAGGGCAGTCAGAGAGAAAGGTCGGATTGTCCACAAAAGGAAGCCCATCAGACTAACAGCGGATCTCTTGGCAGAAACACTACAAGCAAGAACACAGTGGGGGACAATATTCAACATCCTTAAAGAAAAGAATTTTCAACCCAGAATTTCATATCCAGACAAACTAAGCTTCGTAAACAAAGGAGAAATAAAATCCTTTACAGACAAGCAAATGCTGACAGATTTTGTCACCACCAGGCCTATCTTACAAGAGCCCCTGAAGGAAGCACTAAACATGGAAAGAAACAATCGGTACCAGCCACTGCAAAAACATACCAAATTGTAAAGACCATTGACACTATGAAGAAACTGCATCAACTAATGGGCAAAATAACCAACTAACATCATAATGACAGGATCAAATACACACATACCAATATTAACCTTAAATGTAAATGTGCCAAATGCCCCAATTAAAAGACACAGACTAGAAAATTAGATAGAGTCAAGACCCATCCATGTGCTGTATTCAGGAGACATATCTCATGCACAAAGACACACATAGGTTTAAAATAAAGGAATGGAGGAATATTTATGAAGCAAATGGAAATCAAAAAAAAAAGCAGGGGTTGCAATCCTAGTCTCTGATAAAACAGACTTTAAATAAACAAAGATCAAAAGAAACAAAGAAGGGCATTATATAATGGTAAAGGGATTAATGCAACAAGAAAAGCTAACTATCCAAAAAATATGTGTACCCAATACAGAAGCACCCAGATTCATAAAGAAAGTTCTTAGAGACCTACAAAGAGACTTAGACTCCCACACAATAATAGTGGGAGACCTTAATACCCCACTGTCAATATTAGAGAGATCAACGAGACAGAATATTAACAGAATATTCAGGACTTGAACTCAGCTCTGGACCAAGCAGACCTAATAGACATCTACAGAACTCTCCACCCAAATTCAACAGAATATGCATTCTTCTCAGCACCACATTGCACTTGTTCTAAAACTGACCACATAATTGAAATAAAAAAAAACTCCTCAGCAAGTGAAAAAGAATGAAAATCATAACAGTCTCTCAGACCACCATGCAATCAAATTAGAACTCAGAATTAAGAAACTCACACAACTGCATGAAAACTGAACAGCCTGCTCCTGAATCACTACTGGGTAAATAATGAAATTAAGTTAGAAATAAAGATGTTCTTTGAGACCAATGAGAAAACAGACACAATGTACCAGAATCTCTGGGACACAGCTAAAGCAGTGTTTAGAGAGAAATTTATAGCACTAAAGGCCCACAGGGGAAAGCAGAAAAAATCTGAAATTGACACCCTAACATCACAACTAAAAGAACTAGAGAAGCAAATGCAAACAAATTCAAAAGCTAGCAGAATACAAAAAATAACTAACATCAGAGTAGAACTAAAGGAGACAGAGACATGAAAAACCCCTCAAAAGAAATCAAGGAATCCAGGAGTTGGTTTTCTGAAAAGATCAACAAAATAGATAGACCAGCCTAATAAAGAAGGATGGAGAGAAGAATCAAATACACACAATAAAAAATGATACAGGGGATATCACCACTGATCCTACAGAAATACAAACCTAACATCAGAGAATACTATAAACACCTCTACGCAAATAAACTAAAAAATCTGGAAGAAATGGATAAATTCCTGGACACATACACCCTCCCAAGTCTAAATCAGGAATAAGTCAAATCCCTGAATAGGCCAATAACAAGTTCTGAAATTGAGGAAGTAATTAATAGCCTAACAAGAAAAAAAAGTTCGAGACCAGACAGATTAACAGCTGAATTCTACCAGCAGTACAGACAGGAGCTGGTACCATTCCTTCTAAAACAATTCCAAAAAAATAGAAAAAGAGAGACTCCTCCATAACTGATTTTATGAGGCCAGCATCATCCAGACACAAAAACCTGACAGAGACACGACAACAACAAGAAAATTTCAGGCCAATATCCCTGATGAATATTGATGTGAAAATCCTCAATAAAATATTGGCAAACTGAATCAACTAGCACATTGAAAAGCTTATGCACAATGATCAAGTCAGCTTCATTCCTGGAATGCAAGGCTGGTTCAACATATGCAAATCAAAAAATGTAATCCATCACATAAACAGAACCAATGACAAAAACCACATGATTATCTCAGTAGATGCAGAAAAGGCTTTCCATAAAATTCAACACCCCTTCATGCCAAAAATCCTCAATAAACTGGGTATGGATGAAATGTATCTCAAAAAAATAAGAGCTATTTATGACAAACTCACAGCCAATATTATACTGAATGGACAAAAGCTGGAAACATTCCCTTTAAAAACTGGCACAGCACAAGGATGCCCTCTCTCACCACTCCTATTCAACAAAGTATTGGAAGTTCTGGCCAGGGCAATCAGGCAAGAAAAAGAAATAAAGGGTATGCAAATAGAAAGAGAGGAAGTCAAATTCTCTCTGTTTACATTACAGATGACATGATTGTATATTTAGAAAACCCAATCATCTCAGCCCAGAATCTCCTTAAGCTGATAAGCAACTTCAACAAAGTCTCAGGATACAAAATCAATATGCAAAAATTACAAGCATTCCTATACACCAATAATAGACAAACAGCCAAATCATGAGTGAACCCCCATTCACAATTGCTACAAAGAGAATAAAATACCTAGGAATACAACTTACAAAAGATATGAAGGACCTCTTCAAGAAGAACTACAAACCACTGCTCAAGGAAATGAGAGGACACAAACAAATGGAAAAACATTTCATGCTCATGGATAGGAAAAACCAATATCCTGAAAATGGTCATAATACCCAAAGTAATTTATAGATTCAGTGCTATCCCCATCAAGCTACCATTGACTTTCTTCACAGAATTAGAAGAAACTAATTTAAAGTTCATATGGAACCAAAAAAGAGTCCTCATAGCCAACACAATCCTAAGCAAAAAGAACAAAGCTGGAGGCATCATGCTACCTGACTTCAAATTATACTACAAGGCTACAGTAACCAAAACTGCATGGCACTGGTGCCAAAACAGATATAAGACCAATGGAACAGAACAGAAACCCCAGAAATAACACCACACATCTACATCCATCTATCTTTGACAAACTTGACAAAAACAATCAATAGGGAAATGATTCACTATTAATAAATGGTGTTGGGAGAACTGGCTAGCCATATGCAGAAAAATGAAACTGGACCCCTTCCTTACACTTTATACAAAAATCAACTGTAGATGGATTAAAGACTTAAAAATCAAACCTAAAACTGTAAAAACCCTAGAAGAAAATCTAAGCAATACCATTCAGGGCATAGGCATGTGCAAAGACTTCAAGACTAAAACACGAAAAGCAATGGCAACAGAGGCAAAATTGACAAGTGGGATCTAATTAAACTGAAGAGCATCTGCACAGCAAAAGAAACTATCATCAGAGTGAACAGGCAACCTACAGAATGGGAGAAAAATTTTGCAATCTATCCATCTGACAAAGGGCTAATATCCAGAATCTAGAAAGAAGTTAAACAAATTTACAGGAGAAAAACAAACATCCCCATCAAAAAGTGGGCAGAGTATATGAACAGACACTTCTCAAAAGAAGACATTTATGTGGCCAACAAACATATGAAAAAAAGCTTATTATCACTGGTCATTAGAGAAATGTAAATCAAAACCACAATGAGATACTATTTCACATCAGTTAGAATGGCAATCATTAAAAAGTCAGGAAACAACAGATGCTGGAGAGAATGTGGAGAAATACGCATGCTTTTACACTGTTGGTTGGATTGTAAATTAGTTCAAACATTGTGGAAGACAGTGTGGCAATTCCTCAAGGATCTAGAACAAGAAATACCATTTGACCCAGCAATCCCATTACTGGATATATATTCAAAGGATTATAAATCATTCTACTATAAAGGTACATGCACACATATGTTTCCTGTGGCACTGTTCACAATAGCAAAGACTTGGTACCAACCCAAATGCCCATTACTGATAGACTGGATAAAGAAAATGTGGTACATATACACTATGGAATACTATGCAGCCATAAAAAGGATGAGTTCGTGTTCTTTGCAGGGACATGGATGAAGCTAGAAAACGTCATTTTCAGCAAACTAACACAAGAACAGAAAACCAAACACCGCCTTGTTTTCACTCATAGGTGGGAGTTGAACAATGAGTACACATGAACACCGGGAGGGGAACATCACACACTGGGGCTTGTCAGAGGGTGTGGGGCTAGGGGAGGGATAACATTAGGAGAAATACCTAATGTAGATGACGGGTTGATGGGTGCAGCAAACCACCATGGCACGTGTATACATATGTAATAAATCTGCAAGTTCTGCACGTGTCCCAGAACTTAAAGTTTTATATATATATATATATAGAGAGAGAGAGAGAGAGAGAGAGAGAGAGAGAAATGAAAATAAAGAAAACAAGCCAGGTGCAGTGACTCATGCCTGTAATCCCAGCACTTTGGGAGTCCAAGGCAGGTGGTTTCCTTGAGCCCAGGAGTTCCAGACCAGCCTGGGCAACGTGACAAAAGGCCTTCTCTACAAAAACATACAAAAATTAGTTGGGTGTGGTGGAACATGCCTGTAGTCCCAGCTAGTTGGAAGGCTGAGGTGGCATGATCACCTAAGCCCAGTGAGTTTGAGGCTGCAGTGAGCAGTGATTGCACCACTGCACTCCAGCTTGAATGACAGAGAGCCTAAAAAAAAAGAGAGGAAAAAAAGAAAGAAAAGAAAGAAAGAAAGAGAAAGAAAGGAAAGAAAGAAAGAAAGAAAGAAAGAAAGAAAGAAAGAAAGAAAGAAAGAAAGAGAAAGAAAGAAAGAAAGAAAGAAAGAAAGAAAGAAAGAAAGAAAGAAAGAAGAAAGAAAGAAAGAAAGAAAGAAAGAAAGAAAGAAAGAAAGAAAAAAAAGAAAGAAAGAGAAAGGAAGGAAGGAAGGAGGGGAGGGAGGGAGGAAGGAAGGAAGGAAGGAAGGAAGGAAGGAAGGAAGGAAGGAAGGACCAAAACTTATGTAACACAGCAAAAGCAGTGCTAAAAGGGGAATTTATGACTATAAATGCTTACATTAAAAAACAAGAAAGATCTGAAATAAAAAACCTAACTTTACAATTTAAGAGACCAGAAAAAGAAGAAAAAGTAAACTCAAACCCAGCAGAAGGAAGGTAATAATAAAGAATAGAGCATAGATAAACAAAATAAAGAATGGAAAAATAATTGAAAATCAACAAAACTGAAAGTTGGCTCTTTAAAAAAAAAAGACAAAACTTTCACTGTATGGACTAGAAAAAAAAGTAAGCTAAAATTACTAAAATAAGAAATGATAGAAAGGAGATTACTATTTATTCTACAGAAATAAAATGGAATATAAGAGTACTATGGACAATTGTATGAGAACAAATTGGATAACCTAAATGAAATGAACAAGTCCCTGGAAACAAAACCTACCAACTTAGCAATAAAGAAACAAAAAAATCTGAATAGCTCTATAAATAGTAAGAAAATTGAATCAGTAATCAAATACCTCTTAACAAAGAAAGGTCATGAACCTAACGGCTTCACTGGTAAATTATAGCAAACATTAAAGAACTGATGCCAATCTTTCTCAAGATTTTTCAAAAAAATTGAAGAGAAGAAAATAATCCTCTTTTTAAGAGACCAGCATTAATCTAACACCAAAGCCAAAGACACTATAAGAAATCTACAGATATCCCATATAAACATTGATGCAAAAATCCCCAACAAAATGCCCAAATTGAGCATATTAAAAGGATTATACACCATTATCAAGCAAAATTTATTTCTTGAACGAAAGGATGGTTCAACATGTGAAAATTGATCAGTGTAATCAATCACATCAACAAAATGAAAGGAAAAAAACACATAATCTCAAAGCAGAAAAATTACAAAATTGGCCGGGTGCAGTGATTCACGCCTGTAATCCCAGCACTTTGGGAGGCTGAAGCGGGTGGGTCACAAAGTCAGGAGATGAAGACCATCCTGGCTAACATGGTGAAACCCCGTCTCTACTAAAATTACAAAAAATTAGCCAGGCATGGTGGTGGGCGCCTGTAGTCCCAGCTACTCTGGAGGCTGAGGAAGGAGAATGGTGTAAACCCAGGAGGTGGAGCTTGCAGTGAGCCGAGATCAAGCCACTGCACTCCAGCCTGGGCAACAAAGCGACACTCTGTCTCAAAAAAAGAAAAAAAATTACAAAATTTAACACCCTTTTTATGATAGAACCACTCAACAAACTAGGAATAGAGGGAAGCTATCTCAATATAATACAAGCCTATGTTAAAAACATACAGCAAAGCAAGGGTGTTGCTTTCACCACTTCTATTCAACATAGCAATGGAAGTCCTAGCCAGAGCAAGTAAGCAAGAGAAATAAAAGTCATCCAAATAAGAAAGGAAACAAAATTGTCTCTGTTCATGGATGATAGAATCTTACATGTAGAAAGACCCAAAGATTCAACAAAAAAAATTTTAGAAATAATTAAATTAATTCAGCAAAGTAGTAGAATACAGAGAGAACACACCAAAATCTGTGTTACAAATTCTATACACTAACAATGAACAATTTGAAAAGGAAATTAAGAAAACAATTCTATTTCCAGTAGCATCAAAAAGAATAAAGTACTTCAAAATTAACTTAACCAAGAAAGTCAAGGACTGTAAAATGTTTCCAAAGAAATTAAAGGAAATGTAAATAAATGGAACAACATCCTATGTTCATGAATTGGAAGACTAAATATTGTTAAGATCTCAATACTACCATAGCAATCTACAATTTTAATACAATCTCTATCAAAATCCCAATGACTTTTTGGCAGAAATAGAAAAATCCATTCTAAAATTTATGAAGAATTCAAGCAGCTGTGAATAGCCTAAACAATCATGTAGAAGAACAAACCCAGAGGATTTACCTGAATTTAAAACTTACTACAAAGCTACAGTAATTAAAATTGTATGTCTACCAATGGGTCAGTAAAAAAAGAAAAGAAAAAGAAAAAAGAAATACTGCAATATTGGCATAAAGACAGATATGTAGACCAATCAAATAGAAGAGGAAACCCAGAAATAAACTCTCACATTTATGATCTAATGATTTTCACAAGGGTGCCAAGACCATTCAAGAGAGAAAAGACAGTCTTTTCAACAAATGCTGCTTAGAAAACTGGATATCCACTTGCAAAAGAATGAAGTTGCACTTTTACCTAATGCCATATACAAAAAAATAACTCAAAATTGATCAAAGACTGAAATGTAACATCTAAAACTATAAACTCTTAGAAAAAACTATAAGACAAAAGCTTCATGGCATTGGATTTGACAACAAATTTCTTGGATATGACACCAAAAGCACAGGAAACTAAAGAAAAAATAGGCAAAATACTTGAACTTTTTTTTTCAATTTTAGAACTACATTTTAATATAATGTGAATCTAAACTCCTACATTTACAACAAGAAAACCCTTAAAATTACTGATTGATTCAAAATGCCTTTATAGAAAATTTAATTTGTAACAAAAACTTGGTACTGGGTGCAAAGGCTCCACGGGTTTTTTTGTGCTTTGGGGTTTTCAGTTTTGTCGTTTTGTTTTGTTTTTTGTTTTGTTTTGCTGTTTTTTAACAAAAGTTCCAAGCGACAGGACCAAGAACAAGGGGTTCGGATATCGACAACAGCAGGCATTTTCTCTTCCTCTACTTCAAGGGAGGTCAGGAGAAAACGGCTTGCATAGCTTCATGAAACACTATCTTGAGGCCTGGCTGAACACTCCAGGTATTCTACAGCACCTAAACCCTGCCGTTAGGTGATGGAAGTCTGCTTCTTCTCCTTCAGTGTTTCAATCTTGTCTTTCTCTCCCTAAGATCAAGTTTAGTTCCCACAAGGATGATGGGAGTGTTGTGACAATGGTGCTGCACTTCAGGACACCCCTTGGCATGGACATTTTCTAATGAAGCAGGACTCACAAGGGAAAAGAAAATTAAGAATACATCTGTTTATGGATAGGAACAGGGGTGGGGATCGTAATCTGTCCACCTGTGTAATCTTCTTGTCTACTTGTATCTCATAAACCCAGATTCACCGATTTCTCATTTAGCATAACACTGGCATAGTGATTGTCAAAGACAATAGGGATATATTCTCCAGGTTGTATAGCTGATCACTGATGAATTGTTAAGTTTTCCCTACAGCTCCATCTCCCACCACCACACACTTGATGGCCAACATCTCGGCCGCTGGTTGGGCTGGCTATGGCAGAAATAGTGGGCTCAGGGTACTGCAGGTGGGGCACGGATGCAGGCTACCAGCACTGGGTGCCTGGCTGCTATCGGCAATGCCTCACCCTCCTCCAGCTGGAAGCAGAAGCCCAGCAGCTTCCATCAGCCAAAGTTGAAGGAAACTGCCCAAGAATAATTTTAAATGTCTTTAAATCAAAATACTATACTAACAAAGTAAAAGGGCAATGTACACAACGAGAGGAAATATTTGCAATTTGTGTATCTAATATGAGATTAATATCCAGAATTTATAGAGAACTCTTAAAACTCAACAGCAATAAAAGAAAACAAATAACCTTATTCAAAAATAGACAAAGGATTTCAATGGGCATTTCTCCAAAGGAGACATACAAATAGCAAAGATGTTCAACATCATTAATCATTAGGGAAATGCAAGTCAAAACTGCAAGATACCACTTCATTTCCATTAGGGTTGTTAATATTAAAAAGAAAAAGAAAATAACAAATATTAGTAAGGAGTGGAAAAGTTGAAACCCTTGTGCACTGCTGCTCGGAAAGTAAAATAGTACAGCCACTGTGGAAAACAGCATGGCAGTAACTTTGAAAAATTAAAAACAGAGTTACCATGTAATCCAGTGAATCCATTTCTGGCTATATACACAAAAAAAATGAAAGCAGGCACTTTGAGAGATATTTGTACCCCCATGTTAATAGCAGCATTATTCTAAATAGCTAAAACATAGAAACAACCCAAGTGTCTATTGAGTACTAAATGGATAAGCAAGATGTGGTACATGCATACAATTGAATATTATTCAGCCTCAAGGAGGTGAATGCTAATACATGCTACAACTTGGATGCACCTTGAGGACGTTATGCTAAGTGAAATAAGCCAGTTACAAAGAGACAAATATTTTATTATTCCCCTTATAGGAGTTGTCTAGAGTAGTCAAATTCATAGATGCAGAAAGAATAGTAGTTGCCATGAGGCAGAAATTTAAAATAATAATAATAATAAGTACTGCATTTATTCACTCCAAGAAAAGTAAAAGCTAAGGGCCAGAATGTGGCAAGGCAAAGGTTAAAAAGAAAAGAACAAGTTTTCCTCTGCCTAGCAGCTCGCTTCAAGGACAGTTAGAAGATAACGCTGTCCAAATAGCCAAGGCCAAAAAAATAGGCTGCAGACACACCCCCTCCCTTCCAGAGCAAGGTTGAAAGAAAATAAAGAGAAAGACAGGTTCTTTTATGTTACTCTTTTTCCATGCTTCTTAAGCATGATTAGCATGATTACATTTTACAAATGTCTGTATTTAGCCAGTTCTTGTTTTTCTTTTAATGCAGCTACAAGGCCACAGGCTAGGTCACAAGTAAATGTTATAGTATAGATTATGTGACCTATTACTGTATGATTAACTGCTTTTATTTTGCTACTGTTTTATTTTGCCTCTGTAAGGATGCTTATAAAAACCCCACTCTGTCTTTGTTCAGGGATCAGCTTTTGGATGTGAATCGTCTGAGCCACTGTGTTCCTAAAATAAACAAATCCTCCTGCACTCTGTATTGGTCTCACCATTCCTCAGTTTACAACATTTTTGGTGACCATGAAGCAACTGGAGACAGCAGGCTTACTGTCTCCTTTGCCTCTGGGGCTAGAGCACGGGCCTCAGGAAACCTGTGACCCCAGGCACCACCAGGAGGACTTCAGCCCAGAAGGGAGATCAGCTCTCCCCTGACACAGTGCCCCTACCCAGCAGCACCATGGAACCTAAAGAGAGGCTACAGGATGAATTCAAAAACAACGTGCTTCAGGAACTGTGGTAAGGTTTTGGAGGCCCAAGGCAGGACCCATCCCTTGGACAGAAAGGGAGCCTGATCACCTCCTGGGTGTGCTGAATAGTTTGACCCACAGGGGCTGGGGGTGATGAGAGTGACTCACGAATTCAGATGAAACTCACACCCCACTGACACAGAATGGGAGAGTGGCTCACTAAGTCAGCTAGTAATCTGGAGGTGGCGAGAGTGGCTTGACACTCCAACTGGGAACTAGAGGTGGCAAGAGTAGCTCTCCACCCCAACTGGGAACTGGAGGTGGTGAGAGTGGCTTGCCACCTCAACTGCAAAACTAGAGGGGGAAAGAGTGGCTCACCACCCTAATTGCAAACATGAGAACTAAAAGTGTGTGAAAGTGTGTGAATGGAGGGGCCTAATTAGGCTCATCAGCTGTGAAGTGGGGAGTCACAGATCTTAATATGGACTGTGTGCACCAAGAAAGTGTGGGGCCAACTAAGACTAGTGGAATTCTGCATACAGCTAATAGGAGCTGCCCTACAGCTCAGAGTTGTAGTAGGAATAAGAACCTCTCCAAAGCCAAGCAGTATCTGAAAAATCCCATAATAGGAGATGGTGTAATTGGCCAAAACAAGAGGAAGAGTGAGTGTGCAAGAGTGAATGTGCTGTGTCTTAAAGGGAGGAATGGGAGGAAAGTCATCAAAACACCAAAACTTACTCTATTGGAGTGCATGTTACAGAACCTTAAGAAAGGTTTTGCAGGGGATTATAGGTTAAGTTAACCCCCTAGAGGTTGAGAACTCTCTGTGAATTAGAATGGCCCACTTTTGGTATTGGATGGTCCACCAAAGGAACTATAGACAGGGAACAATTGGCCATGTATTTAAGGTGGTGGCAGGGGTCAGAGGACAGCCAGTATACCCAGATCAAATTCCTTTATATTGACTCATGGTTAAATATAATACAGACAAAACTGGCATAGATCCAGCCCTGTTTAATGGCTTATTGCAAAAAAGCCAAAAGTGAAAGTAAGAGCAGCTTTGCCAGCAGACACAGAGTTAAAGGGAGAATCCCAGAGAGAGCAAGAGAAGCCAGTTTTGCAGGAGCCTCCAGAGGTAACAGAAATTCTTTCTCCATATGTCCCAGCCTACCCCCCTTTTACCAAGACCAACAGACCCCAGGAAACAGATTCAGGAGCTAACACCCCCCAGATCTCACCTTCAATGGAAGGATCAGACCCTCAAGAGGCCATGGAAAGAAGTCAAGAGAGTCAAGTGGGCCGTCTCAGATATGGCCATGCTCGAGCTATGCAAATGCCTCTCAGGGAGATGGGAGGACTTATCTATTATGATGATCAGGATCCCAACTGGGACCCAGAGGATGCAACTCAGCTCCAGCACTTGCAGAGGAACCTAGAGGCATTTCTGCCGGGGCTAAGAGTTGGTAGAAGGAAAGCAATTAATATAAGGAAGATTTCAGAAGTGCTTCAGGGAGCTGACGAGAGCTTAAGCCAGTTTTATGAGGTACTCTGTGAAGCATTCTGGCTTTACACCCCATTTAGCTCTGATGAACATCAGCATATGGTAAACACTTCATTTGTAGGGCAAGCCCAGGGTGACATCAAGCAGAAGTTGCAGGCAGGAATACCCCCCAGTCTATAAAAGTGGCCACAAAGGTGTATGTTAACTGTGACCAGGGAACAAAATGGGAAAGAGCAAAAGCAACAAGCACAGCAGCTAGGCATGCCAAGGGTTAAGTCCATCTCCCCAGCCCAGCTTTAGCTGGAAAAAGAGTGGCCCAGGAACCAACACCAGGAGAAGAGCAAGGAAGAAGGAAAGGAGAAAGTAAGAGTAAGTATGAGAAAGGAAAGAAGAAAGTAAAAGGGAAATCAGAAAGAAACAGGAGAGACAGATGGCAGTGTGCAGGGGCAGGGCCCATGCCATTGCCCAGCCCCACTGGCTGGCTGCAGGAGCAGGAGAACTCAGGAAGGAAAAAGGAAAGTAAATTGAAGGCTTAAGAAAAAGGTCAATTGTTGGCAACAGCTCTTATAGAAAGAGAGATTAGCAATGTGAGAGAACACAGCAGACACAGACATGGACGTGGAAGAAGTCAAGTTAGGCAAGGATTCAAGAGCCGCACAAGGCTAGAAAGAGATTAATGTGCGAGATGCAAAAAGAAAGGACACTGGAAGGATGAATGTTCAGAAGGCAATGAGGGAAATGGCCAAGGCCGCGAGACAAAGAGGCCATCGGCCAAGGGCTGCCACACCTTGAAGGAACCAAATACTGATCTGATCAGGCTGGCAGAAGCTGAAGGATGTAAGGACTTGGACAGACCAAGCACCTCTCATTAGGCTTCCAGGAGCCCACAGTCACATTAGAAGTTAAAGGCAGCAGGATTCTGCCATATCTGGATTCCAATTTCTCACTGATGGCTAAGCCACTAGATGGAGTTACAAAAGAGGAGAAAAACAACCCCTCCTCTGGGAAACTGAACAGGAGAAGGAGCCATGCCTTGTGAAAACTTTCTTATAGACTTTACAGAACTGCCCCATGCCAGCTATTGGTACATGCTAGTGCTTGATTTGCACCTTTTCAGGGCAGGTTGAAGCTTTCCCAACCAAGACAGAAAAGGTATGAGAAGTGACTAAAGTACGGTTAAAAGACATTATCCCCAGGTTTGGACTGCCTCTAATTTTAGAGTCAGACAATAGGCCAGCATTTGTAGCTGAAATAGTGCAAAATTTAACAAGACTGTTAAAAATAAAATGAAAGTTACACACAGCATATCAGCTGCAAAGTTCAGGAAAAGGTAGAACGCATGAACCAGACACTCAAGCAGCTACTGAAGAAACACTGTCAGGAAATTCATTAGAGATAGAATCAGTTTTTTGCCTATTGTCCTCCTCCTAGTCAGGTGCACCCCCACCAAACAAACTGGGTATTTGCTCTATAAGATTTTGTTCAGTCAGCCACCCCCAAATCATAGGTTAAATTAAAGGTGACCTCCAGGAACTAGGGGAATTAGCCTTAAGAAAGCAAATGCAGGCTTTAGGAATAGCCATACATAGTGTTCATAATTAGGTACATGAAAATGTGTATAAGCCTCACATCCCTTTAAATCTGGTGACTCTGTTTAGGTTAAAAAGTAGAATCTAATTTCTCTAGGATTCATGCAGGATAAGCCCTATATTGTAACCTTGTCCACTCCCACTGCTGTTAAAGTTGCAGGTGTTGCGTCTTGGATCCACCACAGCCAGCTAAAACCAGAAGCTCAGGACAAGTGAACCAGCTAGCAGGACCCAGATCACCCAATCTGGCTGATCCCGAGATGAGACCAAGCTGCTGCTGAGGGTGACAGCCCTGCTCTGGTCACTCCAGAGGCTGGCCAGTCTATACATAGCTGACACTTGAGGAAACAACAAGCCCTGTTCTAGACATACACCGGAAGCTGACTAGTCTATGCATGGCTGAAGCTTAAGGACTCATCAAGCAAGTAATGTAGTTAGAAATCTTCTTAAGACTAGTGGTTTTCCTGTATACTAACTGTTTTACTATTGTTCTGTCACTATGCTCAACATTTATCCCAGGTAAGGACCTCTTTTGTCCTTGCTGGATATGAATATAGTGTACATTGTTTTGTCATTTTCATCCCCCTTAACCATGCTAGAAGAAACATCTACAGAAGGGTGTCCCCACTGTAACATACTACTTGGTCAGGGAACAGTATAACTAGAACCCTATTGTACTATACTTATTATGAGTGTACAAGGACTCACTTAGGAGCTTGTACTTATAATCAGACCACCTATTCAATTTGTGACCCAGGAAATGGCCAGCCCTATATATGTTATGACCCTAAGTCTTCACCTGGGACTTAATTTGAGATTCATACCAAGTCAAAAGGAGGAAGTCTTATAAGTCAAACCCAAGCCTCTCTTTCCAGAGTGAGGAGCTATATCCATATACTTTGATATTTGTCAGTTAACATCCATGAACCCAACCTATCTCACAATCTCTGGTCCTACAAGGTACTATACAAATTGCCAGTACAAAATTCTATGTGCACCCCGTTTATCCTTCCAAGGCCCTAGCAATAGCTTACTGGAACTGCACAACGCAGTTCACTGACACATCATCACCAAGGCCAAAGCCAATCTTGCTCATCAAAGTACCAGCAAAACCGGATGGTAAGACAAGCATTTGCAATCCTGTAAATCTTACTATCTTAAAGCCAGATGTACCTATATGGACTACAGGTTACTTCATGGCATTACAGAGCTATGGTCAAAAAGCTAAAATAACTTTGTATACTCTAAACAGGACTCAAACCAAGCAGTCAGCCCAGTAACAATTCCAGGTCTTTAAGTCATTCTTTGAGCATATAAACCAGAAGTTACCAGAGCCTCCTCCTTTAGCCAAAAACCTATTTGTTCAGCTGGCTGAAAACATTGTCGGCAGCCTAGGCATTTCCTCATGTTATGTTTGTGGAAGGACTAACATAGGAGACCAATGGCCTTGGGAAGCAAAAAAGTTAATGCCTCAAGATAACTTTACTCTGACTGACTCTTTCCCCAAACAGATGCCCACAAGTTCAAGCGTCTGGCTCTTAAAAACTTCTATTATTAGGAGATACTCTGTTACTCGCTGAGGAAAGGCTTTTACAGACCCAGTAGGAGAACTAACCTGCTTAGGACAGCAATATTATAATGAAACATTAAGGAAAACTTTGTGGCAGGGCACAGATGACTACAAAGCACCTTATCCAAATCTTTTCTCCAATTTCTTTTCTCTAAACCACACTTAGTATCAACTTGAAGCTCCAAATACTTGGCAAGCACCCCCCAGTCTTTATTGGATCTGTGGGCTATGGGCATATCAACAGTTGCCAGTTAAATGGGCAGGGGCCTGTGTGCTTAGAACAATTAGACCATCTTTATTCCTACTCCCACTGCAATAGACATAAACTTTAGGGGATCCTGTGTATGATGAACTTAGAAGAAGAAACAAAAGAGATGCGGACATAAAGAGAGATATAAAAATAGGATATTAAAAAGACACAGATGAGCCCCCTGAAAAAATAATTCAATACTCTGGGCCAGCTACCTGGGCACAAGATGGGTCATAGGGATACCGCACTCCTATTTACATGCTTCACCACATCATAAGGTTGCAGGCAGTACTTGAAATCATCACTAATGAAACCGCAAATGCATTAGATTTACTGGCCCAGCAAACCACAAAAATGAGAAACGCTGTCTATCAGAACAGATAAGCTTTAGACTACCTCCTAGCCCAGGAAGGAGGAGTATGTGGAAAGTTCAGTCTAACTAATTGTTGTCTGGAAATCGATGACAATGGAAAAGCAATTATGGAAATAACTGCAAGAATGAGAAAATTAGCTCATGTTCCAGTTCAAACCTGGAAAAGGTGGTCCCCAGATTCTCTCTTTGTAGGCCAGTTTTCATTTTTCAGAAGGTTCAAGACTTTAATAGGAGTGGTTCTGGCCACACTAGGAAGTTGCATACTAGGAAGTTGCATAACACTCTCTTGTCTCTTCCTTCTCTTTGTTAGAAGCATTCAATCAACTATAGAGGCAATAGTAGCTAGGCAAACTACCACTCAGCTAATGGCTGTGTGTAAATATCAACCTTTGTCTAAAGAAGAAAACTTGTCTCTTCAGGCAGAACTAAGTAATGGCGATACCTTCTATTAAACTTCTTTTATAACAGGCATCAAAGAGGGGAAACTGAGGCAGATATTTAAAATAATAATAATAAGTACTGCATTTATTCACTCCAAGAAAAGTAAAAGCTAAGGCCCAGAATGTGGCAAGGCAAAGGTTAAAAAGAAAAGAACAAGTTTTCCTCTGCCTAGCAGCTCACTTCAAGGACAGTTAGAAGATAACGCTGTCCAAATAGCCAAGGCCAAAAAAGTAGGCTCCAGACACACTCCCCACTTCCAGAGCAAGGTTGAAAGAAAATAAAGAGGAAGACAGGTTCTTTTACTGTTACTCTTTTCCCAGGCTTCTTAAGCATGATTAGCATGGTTATGTTTTACAAATGTCTGTATTTAGCCAGTTCTTGTTTTTCTTTTAATGCAGATACAAGGCCACAGTCTAGGTCACAAGTTAATATTATGCTATAGATTATGTGACCTATTACTGTATGATTAACTGCTTTTATTTTGCTACTGCTTTTATTTTGCCTCTGTAAGGCCACTTATAAAAACCCCACTCTGTCTTTGTTCAGGGATCAGCTTTTTTATGTGAATCCTCTGAGCTGATGCATACCTAAAATAAACAAATCCTCCTGTACTCTGTATTGGTCTCTCCATTCCTCAGTTTACCACAACAGACATGACCTGGGGGAAGGGTAAATGGGGAGTTATTGTTAAGTAATGTATTGTTCTAGTTTTGTAAGATGAAAAGCATTCTGGAAATGGATCATGGTGATGAAGGTTGTACAAAAATATGAATGTACTTAATACCACTGAATGTACACTTAAAATGATTAACAAAATACATACTGTGTAATACATATTTTACCACAATAAAAACTTGGAAACAGAGGTGGCTGGCAAGATGGCTGACTAGGAACAGCTCCAGTCTGCAGCTCCCAGTGAGATCAATGCAGAAGGTTGGTGATTTCTGCATTTCCAACTGAGGAACCCAGCTCATCTCATTGCAACTGGTTAGACAATGGGTGCAGCCCACGGAGGGTGAGCAGAAGCAGGGTGGGGTGTCACCTCACCCAGGAAGCACAAGGGGTTGGGGAACTCCCTCCCTTAGCCAAGGGGAGCTCTCAGGGACTGTACCACAAGGAACAGTGCACTCTGGCCCAGATACTATGATTTTCCCATGATCTTCACAACCCATAGACCAGAAGATTCCCTTGGGTGCCTATGCCACCAGAGCCCAGGGTTTCAAGTACAAAATTGGGTGGCCATTTGGACAGACACCAAGCTAGCTGCAGGAGTTTGTTTGTTTGTTTGTTTGTTTTTTAATATCCCAGTAGCACCTGGAACACCAGTGAGACAGAACTGTTCACTCCCCTGGAAAGGAGGCTGAAGCCAGAGAGCCAAGTGTTCTAGTTAAGTGGATCCCAGCCTCATGGAGCCACCAATATAAGATCCACTGGCTTGAAATTCTCCCTGCTAGCACAGCAGTCTGAAGTCGACCTGGGATACTCAAGCTTGGTGGGGGGAGGGGCATCCACCATTAATGAGGCTTCGGTAGGCATTTTTTCCTCTCACAGTATAAACAAAGACTCCCAGAAGTTCAAACTGGGCAGAGCCCACCACAGCTTAGCAAAGCTGCTGTAGCCAGACTGTCTCTCTAGATTGCTCCTCTCTGGGAAGGGCATCTCTGAAAAAAAGGTGGCAGCCCCAGTCAAAGGCTTATAGATCAAACTCCCATCTCTCTGGAAATGAGCAGCTTGGGGAAGGGGTGGATGTGGGCACAGCTTCAGCAGATTTAAACGTCCCTGCCTGCTGGCTCTGAAGAGAACAGCAGAGCCCCCATCACAGTCCTCGAGCTCTGCTAAGGGACAGACTGCCTCCTCAAGTAAGTCCCTGACCCCTGTGCCTCCTGACTGAGAGACACCTCCAAGCAGGGGTCAACAGACACCTCATACAGGAGAGCCCCGGCTGACATCTGCCAATTGCCTCTCTGGGCACAAATCTTTCAGAAGAAGAAATGAGCAGAAAGCTTTGCTGTTCTGCAGCCTCTGCTGGTGACACCCAGGCAAACAGGGTCTGGAATGGACCTCCAGCAAACTACAGCAGATATGCAGCACAGGGATCTGACTGTTAGAAGAAAACTAAAAAGCAGAAAGGTATACCATCAACATCAACAAAGAGGATATCCACACAGAAACCCCATCCAAAAGTCAGCAACATCAAAGACCAAAGGTAGATAAATCCATGAAGATGAGGAAAAACCAATGCAAAAGGACTGAAATTTTCAAAAATCATATTTCCTCTTCTCTTCCAAAGGATCACAACTCCTCACCAGCAATGAAACAAAACTGGACAGAGAACAAGTTTGATGAATTGAAAAGAGTGGGCTTCAGAAGGTGGAAAATAACAAATTCCTCCTAGTTAAAGAAGCATGTTCTAACCCAATGCAAGGAAGCTAAGAACCTTGAAAAAAGGTTACAGGAATTGCTAACTATAACACCCAGTTTAGAGAAGAACATAAATGACCTGGTGGAAATGAAAAACACAGCATGAGAACTTCGTGAAACATACACAAGTATCAATAGCTGAATCAATCCAGCAAAAAAAAAAAAGATATCAGAGATTGAAGACCAACTTAATGAAATAAAGTGTGAAGACAAGATTAGGGAAAAAAGAATAAAAAGGAACGAACAAAGCTGCCAAGAAATATGGAATGATGTGACAAGACCAAACCTACGTTTGATTGGTGTATCTGAAAGTGACGGACAGAAGGAATCCAAGTTGGAAAACACTCTTCAAGATATTATCCTGGAGAACATCCCCAGCCTAGCAAGACAGGCCAACATTCAAATTCAGGAAATACAGAGAATGCCATAAAGATACTCCTCAAGAGGAGCAACCCCAAGACACATAATCATCAGATTCACCAAGGTTGAAATGAAGAAAATAATATTAAGGGCAGCCAGAGAGAAAAGTCAGGTTACCCACAAAGGGAAGCCCATCAAACAACCAGGTATCTCTGCAGAAATGCTACAAGCCAGAACACAGTGGGGGCCAATATTCAACAACCTTAAAGAAAAGAATTTTCAACCCAGAGTTTCATATCCAGACAAACTAAACTTCATAAGCAAAGGAGAAATAAAATCCTTTACAGACAAGCAAATGCTGAGAGATTTTGTCACAAGCAGGCCTGCCATACAAGAGCTCCTGAAGGAAGCACTAAATGTGGAAAAGAA
Organism: Pongo abelii; assembly: GCF_028885655.2. Classification (NCBI taxonomy): domain Eukaryota; kingdom Metazoa; phylum Chordata; class Mammalia; order Primates; family Hominidae; genus Pongo; species Pongo abelii. Next base: position 86,585,041 of record NC_071990.2, on the reverse strand, counting down.
AAACCAGGACTAGCCCTTGCAAAAACATGCCAAATTGTAAACACCATCAACACTATGAAGAAACCGCATCAACTAACAGGCAAAATAACCAGCTAGCATCATAATGACAGGATCAAATTCACACATAACAATATTAACCTTAAATGTAAATGTGCTAAGTGCCTCAACTAAAAGACACAGACTGGCAAATTGGATAAAGAGTGAAGACCCATCAGTCCTGTATTCAGGAGACCCATCTCACATGCAAAGACACACATAGGCTCAAAATAAAGAAATGGAGGAATATTTACCAAGCAAATAAAAAGCAAAAAAGAAAAAGCAGGGGTTACAATTCTAGTCTCTGATAAAACAGGCTTTAAACCAATAAAGATCAAAAAAGACAAAGAAGGGCATTACATAATGGTAGAGGGATCAATCCAACAAGAAGAGCTAACTATTCTAAAAATATGTGTACCCAATGCAGGAGCACCCAGATTCATAAAGCAAGTTCTTAGAGACCTACAAAGAGACTTAGACACCCACACAATAATGATGAAAGACTTTAACACCCCACTGTCTATATTAGACATATCAATCAGATGGAAAATTAACAAGGATATTCAGGACTTGAACTTAGCTCTGGACCAAGCAGACCTAATAGAAATCTACAGAACTCTCCACCTGAATTCAACAGAATATACATTCTTCTCAGAACCACATCGCACTTATTCTAAAATTGACCACACAACAAAAAGGAAAAATCTCCTCAGCAAATGCAAAAGAATGGAAATCATAACAGTCTCTCAGACCACAATGGAATCAAATTAGAATTCAGGATTAAGAAACTCACTCAAAACCACACAACTACATGGAAACTGAACAACCTGCTCCTGAATGACCACTGGGTAAATAACGAAATTAAGGCAGAAATAAATAAGTTCTTTAGAACCAATGAGAACACAGACAAAATGTACCAGAATCTCTGGGACACAGCTAAAGCAGTGTGTAGAGGAAAATTTATAGAACTAAATGCCCGCAAGAGAAAGCAGGGAAGATCTAAAATTGACACCCTAACATCACAATTAAAAGAACTAGAGAAGCAAGAGCAAACAAATTCAAAAGCTAGCAGAAGACAAGAAATATCTAAGATCAGAGCAGAACTGAAGGAGATAGAGGCATGAAAAACCCTTCAAAAAAATCAATGAACCCAGGAGGTGGCTTTTTGAAAAGATCAACAAAATAGATAGACCACAAGTCAAATTAATAAAAAAGAAAAGAGAGAAGAGTCAAAGAGACACGATAAGAAATGATAAAGAGGATATCACTACTGATCCCACAGAAATACAAATTACTATCAGAGAATACCATAAACATCTCTAAGCATGTACACTAGAAAATTTAGAAGAAATGGATAAATTCCTGGACACATATACCCTATCAAGACTAAACCAGAAAGAAGTTAAATTCCTGAATAGACCAATAAAAAATTCTGACATTGAATAAGTAATTAATACCCTACAAACAAGAAAAGCCCAGTACCAGATGGATTCATAGCCGAATTCTACCAGCTGTACAAAGAGGAGCTGGTCCCATTCCTTCTGAAACCATTCAAAACAATAGAAAAAGAACTTCTCCCTAACTCATTTTATGAGGCCAGCATCATCCTGTACCAATATCTGGCAGAGACACAACAAAAAAAGGAAAATTTCAGGACAATATCCCTGATGAACATCGATGTGAAAATCTTCAATAAAATACTGGCAAACCAAATAAAGCAGCACATCAAAAAGCTTATCCAACATGATCAAGTCAGCTTCATCCCTGGGATGCAAGACTGGTTCAACATACACAAATCAATAAATGTAATCCATCACATAAACAGAACCAATGACAAAAACCACATGATTATCTCAATAGATGCAGAAAAGTCCTTCAATTAAATTCAACACCTCTTCATGCAAAAAACTCTCAATAAACAGGTATTGATGTAACGTATCTCAAAATAATCAGAGCTATTTATAACAAACCCACAGCCAATATCATACTGAATGGACAAAAACTGGAAGCATTCCCTTTGAAAACTGGCACAAGGCAGGGATGCCTTTTCTCACCACTCCTATTCAACATAGTATTGGAAGTTCTGGCCAAAGCCAACAGGCAAGAGAAAGAAATAGAGTATTCAAATAGAAAGGAAGTCAAATTGTCTCTGTTTACAGATGACATGATTGTACATTTAGAAAACCCCATCATCTCAGCCCAAAATCTCCTTAAGCTGATAAATGATTTCAGCAGTCTCAGGATACAAAATCAATGTGCAAAAATTACAAGCCTTGCTATACACTGGTAATAGACAAACAGAAAGCCAAATCATAAGGAACTCCCATTCACACTTGCTAAAAAGAGAATAAAATACCTAGGAATACAAGTTACAAGGGATGTGAAGGACCTCTTCAAGTAGAACTACAAACCACCTCTCAAGGAAATAAGAGAGGACACAAACAAATGGAAAAACATTCCATGCTCAGCTGGGTGTGGTGGCTCATGCCTGTAATCCCACCACTTTGGGAGGCCGAGGTGGGCAGATCACGAGTCCAGGAGTTGGAGACCATCCTGGGTAACATGGTGAAACCCTGTCTCCACTAAAAATACAAAAAATTAGCTGGGCATACTGGTGGGGGCCTGTAGTCCCAGCTACTCGGGAGGCTGAGGCAGGAGAATGGCATGAACCCAGGAGGTGGAGCTTGCAGTGAGCTAAGATCGCCCACTGCACTCCAGCCTGGTTGAAAGAGCGAGACTTCATCTCAAAAAAAAAAAAAAAAAAAAAAATTCCATGCTCATGTATAGGAAGAATCAATATCATAAAAATGGCCCTACTGTCCAAAGTAATTTATAGATTCAATGCTATCCCCATCAAGCTACCACTGACTTTATTCACAGAATTAGAAGAAATTACTTTGAATTTCATATGGAACCTAAAAAGAGTCTGTATAGCCAAGACAATCCTAAGGAAAAAGAAAAAAGCTGGAAGCATCATGCTACCTGACTTCAAACTATACTACAAGGGTACAGTAACCAAAACAGCATGGTACTGGTACCAAAACAGATATATAGACCAATGGAACAGAACAGATACCTCAGAAATAATGCCACATATCTAAAAGCATCTGCTCTTTGACAAACCTGACAAAAACAAGCAATGGGGAAATGATTCCCTATTTAATAAATGGTGCTGGGAAAACTGGATAGCCATATGCAGAAAACTGAAACTGGACAAATTCTTTACACCTTATACAGAAAATAACTCAAGATGGATTAAAGACTTGAACGTAAGAACTAAAACCATAAAAACCCTAGAAGAAAACCTAGGCAATAACATTCAGGGCATAGGCATGGGCAAAGACTTCATGACTGAAACACCAAAAGCAATGTCAACAGAATCCAAAATTGACAAATGGGATCTAATTAAGTTAAAGGGCTTCTGCACAGCTAAAGAAACTATCATCAGAGTGACCAGGCAACCTATATAATGGGAGAAAAAATTTGCAATCTATCCATCTGACAAAGGCCTAATATCCAGAATCTACAAAGAATTTAAACAAATTTACAAGAAAATAACAAAAAAACCCATTCAAAAAGTGGGCAAGGGATATGAGCAGTCACTTCTCAAAGGAAGACATTTATGCAGACAACAAACATGAAAAAAAGCTCATCATCACTGGTCATTAGAGAAATACAAATCAAAACCACAATGAGATCATTCAAAAGTCAGGGAACAACAGATGCTGGAGAGCATGTGGAGAAATAGGAACACTTTTACACTGTTGGTGGGAGTACAAATTAGTCCACCATTGTGGAAGACAGTGTACCAATTCCTCAAGGATCTAGAATCAGAAACACCATTTGACCCAGCAATCCCATTACTGAGTATATACCCAAAGGATTATAAATCATTCTACTGTAAAGACACATGCACACATGTGTTTATAGCAGCACTACTTACAATAGCAAAGACTTGGAACCAATCCAAGTGCTCATTAATGATAGATTGGATAAAGAAAATGTGGAACATATACACCATGGAATACTATGCAGCCATGAAAGAGGATGAGTTCATGTCCTTTGCAGGGACATGGATAAAGCTGGAAACCATCATTCTTGGCAAACTGACACAAGAACAGAAAACCAAACATCACATGTTCTCAGTCATAAGTGGGAGTTGAACAATGAGAACACATTGACAAAGGGAGGGGAACATCACACACTGGGGCCTGTTGGGGGTTTGTGGGGTGGGGGACTAGGGGAGGGATAGCATTAGGAGAAATATCTAATGTAGATGACGGGTTGATGGGTGCAGCAAACCACCATGGTACGTGTATACCTACCTAACAAACCTGCACGTTCTGCACATGTATCTCAGAACTCTGCACATGTATCTCAGAACTTAAATTTTAATTTAAAAAACAGAAAGAAAGAAAGAAAGAGAAAGAAAGAAAGAGAAAGAAAGAAAGAAAGAAAGAAAGAAAGAAAGAAAGAAAGAAAGAAAGAAAGAAAGAAAGAAAGAAAGAGAAAGAAAGAAAGAGAAAAAGAAAGAAAAGAACACAGCATTGCTTCTGGGATATCCTTGCCAAAAATACATAACCTGAATCTAATCATGAGACTCATCAGACTGACGTCCCACATTGAAGAGGAATCTATGAAATAACTCTTTCAGGACCCTCAACTGCAGGTCTCTTGGAGTACCTGGCCGGCCGTGTAATGGGCAAAAACTGGAAGCATTCCCTTTGAAAACTGGCAGAAGACAGGGATGCCCTCTCTCACCACTTCTATTCAACATAGTGTTGGAAGTTCTGGCCAGGGCAATTAGGCAGGACAAGGAAATAAAGGGTATTCAATCAGGAAAAGAGGAAGTCAAATTGTCCGTTTGCAGACGACATGATTGTATATCTAGAAAACCCCATTATCTCAGCCCAAAATCTCCTTAAGCTGATAAGCAACTTCAGCAAAGTCTCAGGATACAAAATCAATGTACAAAAATCACAAGCATTCTTATACACCAATAACAGACAAACAGAGAGCCAAATCATGAGTGAACTCCCATTCACAATTGCTTCAAAGAGAATAAAATACCTAGGAATCCAACTTACAAGGGATGTGAAGGAACTCTTCAAGGAGAACTACAAACCACTGCTCAAGGAAATAAAAGAGGATACAAACAAATGGAAGAACATTCCATGCTCATGGGTAGGAAGAATCAATCTCGTGAAAATGGCCATACTGCCCAAGGTAATTTACAGATTCAATGCCATCCCCATCAAGCTACCAATGACTTTCTTCACAGAATTGGAAAAAACTACTTTAAAGCTCATATGGAACCAAAAAAGAGCCCGCATCACCAAGTCAATCCTAAGCCAAAAGAACAAAGATGGAGGCATCACACTACCTGACTTCAAACTATACTACAAGGCTACAGTAACCAAAACAGCATGGTACTGGTACCAAAACAGAGATATAGATCAATGGAACAGAACAGAGCCCTCAGAAATAATGCCACATATCTACAACTATCTGATCTTTGACAAACCTGAGAAAAACAAGAAATGGGGAAAGAATTCCCTATTTAATAAATGGTGCTGGGAAAACTGGCTAGCCATAGGTAGAAAGCTGAAACTGGATCCCTTCCTTACACCTTATACAAAAATCAATTCAAGATGGATTAAAGACTTAAACGTTAGACCTAAAACCATAAAAACCCTAGAAGAAAACCTAGGCATTACCATTCAGGACATAGGCATGGGCAAGGACTTCATGTCTAAAACACCAAAAGCAATGACAACAAAAGCCAAAATTGACAAATGGGATCTAATTCAACTCAGGAGCTTCTGCACAGCAAAAGAAACTACCATCAGAGTGAACAGGCAACCTACAAAATGGGAGAAAGTTTTCACAACCTTCTTATCTGACAAAGGGCTGATATTCAGAATCTACAATGAACTCCAACAAATTTACAAGAAAAAAACAAACAACCCCATCAAAAAGTGGGCAAAGGACATGAACAGACACTTCTCAAAAGAAGACATTTATGCAGCCAAAAGACACATGAAAAAATGCTCACCATCACTGGCCATCAGAGAAATGCAAATCAAAACCACAGTGAGATACCATCTCACACCAGTTAGAATGGCAATCATTAAAAAGTCAGGAAACAACAGGTGCTGGAGAGGCTGTGGAGAAATAGGAACACTTTTACACTGTTGGTGGGACTGTAAACTAGTTCAACCCTTGTGGAAGTCAGTGTGGCAATTCCTCAGGGATCTAGAACTAGAAATACCATTTGACCCAGCCATCCCATTACTGGGTATATACCCAAAGGACTATAAATCATGCTGCTATAAAAACACATGCACACGTATGTTTATTGCCGCATTATTCACAATAGCAAAGACTTGGAACCGACCCAAATGTCCAACAATGATAGACTGGATTAAGAAAATGTGGCAAATATACACCATGGAATACTATGCAGCCATAAGAAAGGATGAGTTCATGTCATTTGTAGGGACATGGATGAAGCTGGAAACCATCATTCTCAGCAAACTATCGCAAGAACAAAAAACCAAACACCGCATATTCTCACTCACAGGTGGCAATTGAACAATGAGAACACATGGACACAGGAAGGGGAACATCACACTCTGGGGACTGTTGTGGGGTGGGGGGAGTGGGGAGGGATAGCATTGGGAGATATACCTAATGCTAGATGATGAGTTAGTGGATGCAGCGCACCAGCATGGCACATGTATACATATGTAACTAACCTGCACATTGCACACATGTACCATAAAACCTAAAGTATAATAATAATAAAAAATAATAATAAAAAAATAAAAATAAAAGTAAAAATAAAATAACTCTTGCATAATCTTAAAAAAATGTGAAGGTCATAAAAGTCAAAGAAAAATTGAAGAACTGCTCCAAATGAAGGAGACTAAAAGGACATGACAAGCAAATGCAAAGTGCAATTCTGAACCAGACTCTTTTGCTCTGTAAGGTATTTTGCAACAACTGAGAAAACTTAAATAAAGTTTGAGAATTACACAGTGGTTGAATATTATGCAGTTTTCTGATTTTGATGGTTGTATTGTGGTTATGTGCCCTTGTATGTAGAAACATATCCTAAAGTATTCATGGGTGATGGAGCAGTAGATTGGCAACTTATTCTCAAATGCGTCAGAATAAAAAAGGCATTTGAACTGTACTTGCAACTTTTCTGTAAGTTTGAGGGTTTCAAAAGAAACAAACAAAAATAAGCATAAAAAGAAAAAAATTAAAAACTTGGAGAAAAGATATGGCAACTCTATACAATTTTTCACCTATTTATACCTTTTCACCTAAGCAAAACAAGCTCCAAAATATACTGCCATATTAAAATTTTGTTTAAAAGCAAGGTGCAGAACACTGGTTATCACACTCAATCAATAACTTTTTAAAAACTGAGAGAAATACACAGCTGCCTTTATATGCTTAGAGCATCTCAAGAAAGATATAAAAAAGCTGATATCAATGTTTACCTCATAGGAAGAGAACTGGTAGCTAGAACACAAAAATAGAAGGGAATATCACTCTTCATGTAGAATCTCTTAATATCTTTAGAATTATGTACGAATGTATATATTTCATCTCCAAAGCAATCCATTAATTACCATTTGTTTTTTATTCATTTGTAATTATACATATGTATGGGAGACATGATATTTTGATACATGTACAATGAATAATGATCAAATTATATTTAGTTTACTCATCACCTTAAAATTTATTATTTTGTGTTGAGAACAATTTCAAATCTTCCAGCTGCTCTGAAACCCACAATTAACTATTGTTAACTATAGCCACCATACTGTGCCATCAAACAATAGAATTTATTCCCTCTGTTTATCTATATTAACCAATCACACATCATTCCTGCCACACACACTCTTCCCAGCCTCTCCTATCATTCTACTCTCTACCTTTATGATATCAAATTTTTTAGCTACCACATATGAATGAAAAAAGCGATATTTGCCTGGTTTATTTCACTTAACACAATGACCTCCGGTTCCATTCATGTTGCAGTGATGACGGGATTTCATGCTTTTTTATGGCTGAATAGTATTCAGTTGTGTATATATACCACATTTTCTTTATACACTCATTTGTTGATGGACATTTAGGTTGATTCCATGCCTTGAGTATTATGAATAGTGCTGCAATAAAATGGTGGGGGAGCATGTCTTTTGATGTTAATTTTCTTTTTGTTTTATTATTTATTTATTTTCTATATTTGTAAATGTAAGGGGTACAAGTACAGTTTTGTTACATGGACATATTGTGTATTTGGTGAAGTCTTGGCTTTTCATGTAACCAATATCCAAATAATGTACTTTGTACCCATTAAGTAATTTCTCATCCTCCACCCCCATTCCATCCTCCCACCTTTCCAAGTTTCCACTGTCTATTATTCCACACTCTATGTCCATAAGTACACATTATTTAGCTCCCACTTAAAAGTGAGAACATGGGCCATGCATGGTGGCTCATGCTTGTAATCCCAGCACTTTGGGAGGCAGAGGTGGGCAGATCATTTGAGGCCAGGAGTTTGAGACCAGCCTGACCAAGATGATGAAACTCCAGCTGTACTAAAAATACAAAAATTAGCTGGGCGTGATGGCACATACTTGTAGTCCCAGCTACTCAAGAGGCTGAGGCGTGAGAATCGCTTGAATCTGGTAGGTAGAGGTTGCACTGAGCAAAGATTGCACCACTAAACCCCAGCTTAGGCAACAGAGCAAGATCTTGTCTCAAAAAAAAAAAAAGGTGGGGAGAATATGTATATTTGAGTTTGAGTTATTTCACTTAACATAATGGCCTCTGGTTCCATCCGTGTTGCTGCAAAAGACATTATTTCATTCTTTTTTATGGCTGAATAGCATTCTGTATTTTATACATATAATATATAATAGATAATATCTATAATAGATAATATCTAGACTATATTATATAGAGAGAGATATATAATATCACATTTTCTTTATCTAATCATCTGTTGTTGGACACTTATGTTGATTCCATGCCTTTGCTATTACGAATAGTGTTATGATATACACGAGCGCAAATATCTTCCTGATAAACTGATTGCTTTTTTTTTTTTTTTTTTTTTTTTAGTAGATAGCCAGCAGTAAGATTGCTGGATCAAATGGTAGCTCCATTTTCGGTTCTTTGAGAAATCTCTGTGGTGTGTTCCATAGAGGCTGTATTAATTTGCATTCCCGTGAACAGCATATAAGTGTTCCCTTTTCTTTTCATCCTCGCCAACATCTGTTATTTGTTGAGTTTTTAATAATAGTTATTCTGATTGCTGTAAGATGATATCTTATTGTGGTTTCAATTTGCATTTCTCTGATGATTAGTGGTGTTGCACATTTTTTTCATTTGCTTCTTGACCATTGCATGTCTTCTTTTGGAAAATGTCTGTTCCTGTCCTTTGCTCAGTTTTTAGTGGGAATATTTGAGAGTTCTTTGTTGATTCCTTTGACTTACTTGCAGATTCTGGTATATTAGTCCCTTTTCAGATGTATATAGTTTGCAAATATTTTCTCCCGTTCTGCAGTGTTCACAGTTGGTTTCTTTTGCAGTGCAGACACTTTTTAGTTTAATTAAACCCCATTTGTCTATTTTTGGTTCTGTTGCATGTGCTTTTGAGGTCTTAGTAATGAATTCCTTGCCTAGACCAATGTTCAGAACAGTTTTCTGTAAGTTTTCTTCTAGGACTTTTATACTTCCAGTCTAATATTTGTCTTTAATCTAGCATCAGTTAAGTTTTATATGGTGAGAGATAAGGATAGGGTAGAGTTTTATTCTGCAGCATATGTCAATTGAATTTTCCCAGCACTATTTATTGAAAAAGTTATTTCCCTAATGTATGTTTTTGTCAACTTTTTCAAAGATTAGTTGGCTACAGGTATGTGGCTTTGTCTCTGGATTCTCTGTTCTGTTCTGTTGATCAATGTGTCTATTTTTATACCAGTATCATGCTCTTTTGGTCACCATAGCCTCACAGTATAATTTGATGTCAGGTAGTGTGATGCTTCCAGCTTTGTTCTTTTTGCTTAGGACTGTTTTGGCTATTTGGGCTCTTTTTTGGTTCCATATAAATTTTAGAATCTTTCTTTCTAATTTTGTAAAAAACTGACATTGGTATTTTGATAGGGATTGCATTGAATCTGTAGATTTATTTGGACAGGAAGATCATTTTACTGATATTGATTTTTTCTGATCCATTTGCATGGGATGTTTATCCAGTTTTTGGTGGCATCTAAAATTACTTTCATCCATATTTTGTAGTTTTTCTTGTAGAGATCTTTCACCTAGGTTAAATATATTCCTAGGTATTGTTTTGTAGCCATTGCGAATCAAATTGAATTCTTGATCTTGTTCTTAACTTGATCATTATTGGTGTAAAAAATTCTGCTGGGCTGAGGGCCATGCCTTATGCCTGTAATCCCAACACTTTTGGAGGCTGAGGCAAGTGGACCACTTGAGCTCAGGAGTTTGAGAATAGCCTGGGCAGCATGACAAAACCCCATCTCTACAAAAAAATAGAAAAAGTAGCCAGGCATGGTGGCATGCACCTATAGTCCCAGCTGCTTGGGAGGCTGAGGTGGGACGATTACTCGAGTTCAGGAGGTCGAGGCTGTAATGAGCCATCGTCATACAACTGCACTCCAGCCTGGGGTGAGAGAGTAAGCCCTGTCTCAAAACAAAATAAAAAATGCTACTGATTTTTGTACATTCATTTTGTATCTGAAACTTTGCTAAATTCATTTATTACAACCAGGCGTCTTTTAGAGAATCTTTAGGGTTTTCTAGGTATAAGATCATATTGTTAGCAAACAGCTAATTTGACTTACTCTTTTCCCATTTCAATGCCTTAATTTCTTTCTCTTGCCTGATTGCTCTGGCTATGACTTCTGGTGCTATTTGCCGAATAATAATAGTAAAAGTGGGTATCCTTGTCTTTTTTCACTTCTTAGTGGGGAATGCTTTAACTTTTCCTTGTTTAGTATGGTTTTGGGTGTGGGTTTGTCATTATAGCTATTACTAATTTTAGAAATTCTCCTATGCCTAGTTTGTTGTGGATTTTTATCATGTAAAGATCTGAATTTTATCAAAAGCTTTTTCTGCATCCATTGAGATAATCATATGGTTTTTATTTTTAATTCTGTTTATGTGATGAATCACAGTTATCGATTTACATATGTTGAAACCTCCTTTCTTCCTTGCTGTTGAGTTGTTTGAATTCCTAATATTCTGGTTATTAGCCCATTGTTAAGTTAATAGTGTGTATATATTTTCTCCTATTCTACAGATTGTCTTTTCACTCTGTTCATTGTTTTCTTCACTGTTCAGGAGCTTTTCAGTTAAATATAGTCTCATTTGTCTATTTTCACTTTTGTTGCCTGTGCTTTTGAAATCTTAGCTGTAAAATTTTTGCCTACGTCAATGTTCTGAAGCTTTTTTCCTGTTTTCTTTCAGTAGTTTTTATAGTTTAAGTCCTGATATTTAAGTTGTGGATCCATTTTAAGTTTGTTTATAGGGTGAAAGATAAGGGACTAATTTCCTTCTACTGCATATGGATATTCATTATCCCCAAGATTATATATTGAAAAGGGTGTCATTTCTCTAATGTATGTTCTTGGCATCTTTGTCAAAAATCAGTTGGCTATTAAAAAGGTGGATTTATTTCTGAGTTTTCTGTTCTGTTCCATTTGTATATGTGTCTGTTTTTATAGTGATATCATGCTGTTAGGGTTAATATACCTTTGTAGTCTATTTTAAAATCAAGTAGCAGAAAGACTCTAGCTTTGTTCTTTTTGCTCAGGATTGGTTTGGATACTCAGGGTCTTTTCTGATTTAAAAGAATTTTAGGATTTTTTAAATTTCTGTGAAGAATGTCATTGGTATTTTGCTAGGACTTGCATTGAATCTATAGAATGCTTTGAGTAGTACGGTCACTTAAATAATAGTAATTCTTCTGATCCATGAACATTGAATGTCTTTACATTTGTGAACTCTTCATTTCTTTTCATCAGTTTTTTTATAGTTTACTTGGTAGAGATCTTTTACCTCCTTTGATAAATTTATTCCTGTGCTGGGTTTTTTGGTTTGTTTGTTTAGCTTTTATAAATAGGATTACTTCCTTGACATCTTTTTCACCTACTTTGCTTTATTGATGTATAGAAATGCTACTAAATTTTGTGTTTTGTTTTTTGTCCTGCAACCTTACTGAATTTGCTTATCAATTCTAACAGCTTTCTGGTAGAGTCTTTAGGGTTTTCTAGATATAAGACCATGTAATTTGAAAACAGGAACAATCTGACTTCCTCTTTATCTACCTAAATGCCCTTTATTTCTTTCCCTTGCCCAATTGACCTGGCTGGAACTTCCAGTACTATGTTGAGTAAGAGTGGTAAAAGTGGGCATTCTTGTCTTATGTCAGTTCTCGAGGAAAAGCTTTTAGCTTTTCCACATTCCATATGATGTCATCTGAGGGTCTGTAATATATTGCCTTTATTATGTTGAAGTATGTTTCTTCTATACCTAATTTGTTTTTTCAATCATGAAACAACGTTGAATTTTATCTAATGCTTTTTCTTTGTCTATTGAGATGATGATTATATGGTATTTGTCCTTCATTCTGTTTATGTATCATATTTATTGATTTGCATTTCTTGTACCTTCCTTGCATTCCTGGGATAAATCCCATTTGATTGATCATGGTGCATTATCTTTTTTGATGTGCTATTACATTTGGTTTGCTAGTGTTTTGCTGAGAATTTTTGTTCCTTTGCTATATAATATAATATAATCTATGTTTATCACAAACATTGGCCTGCAGTTTTCTATTTTTGTTGTGTCCTTCTCTACTTTTGTTATCAGGGTTATGCTGATCTCACATAATGAGTTTAGAAGAATTTGACTTCTTCAATTTTTTTGAATAGTTTGAGAAGTATTGGTATTAGTTCTCATTTAAATGTTCAGTAGAATTTAACAGTGAAGCCTTCTGATCCAGGACTTTTGTTGGGAGAATTTTTTTTTTTTTTTTTTTTTTTTTTGAGACAGAGTCCTGTTCTGTCACTTGGGCTGGAGTGCAGTGGTGAAATCTCAGTTCACTGCAACTTCCACCTCCTAGGCTCAAATCATTCTCCTACCTTAGTCTCCTGAGTAGCCAGGACTATAGGCATGCAACATTAATCTGTCATTGATGGGCATTTAGGTTGATTCCATGTCTTTGCTACCAATGTCTTGCATTGGTTCTTTCACATCTCTGCATGTGGATGTTCCTTTAACTGAAGTGTACATTGAGCACAGTCAATAGACTTCTTTTCTGGGTGTTTTCACTGGGCCAAGACTTTGTGTAAGGTCTTTATTTGAAGCTGATTTCTTGTCTCTGGTTTCAGAGGAGGGTATATTAGTGAGGTATTTTAGGTGTTGAAGTCTTGAGGTGTACTCCAACAGGTACATGTAGGCTTACTGCTCAGTTGGTAGATTTTGCTCGGTTGTGTGGCTCACCTATGTTTTCTCACAGTTGCAGCCATGTTCCCTCTCAGTGCTCTGAAAGTCTGGGTTACTCTCCCCCTTGAGTTCTGGCTGTAGATCATGACTTGGGACTCCTGGGCTGCCCACTGCAGCTCTGGGGCAATCTCACTGTTTATGTTCCTTCCCCTACTTGGAGGCAGTGGAGGAAGGGATTCTAGTAGTGGTTGTGGCTGAGAGTCATTTGCTTGTCATCCTGGGCATGCTCTGAGCAATGCTTTCCCACATCTCATCCAGGGCAATCAGCCCAGGATGGAGGGTCACCACGACAGGGGTTCCCTGTCTGGTGAGAAGAAGTGAGAGCATGTGTGTGACCTATGAAAGATTAACTGGCCTACTCTCCTTGGGTTGACTGCAGCTTGTTAGAGGTGTGAACAAGCCACTTAGGATCTTTGCTTCTTTGTTAGTCTGAAGGTGAAAAGGGCATTTCCACTGCAGAGGCAATGGCAGAGAGGTTTTCAATTGTCCCTGGAGGCTCTGTCCAGAGAGCTGCTGAGTTGCTCCTGGCTCAACAGCTCTGGTGGCAGGTGACTGGGAAGACCTGAAAGACTTGCCCAGTAAGTAGATATGGGAATGGGCAAAAATGTAACAATCTGGCCACATTTCCATATGGCTGCTGTGGTATCCTTGGGGCCTGCTCTATTCCCTAGTCACCTCAGATTTTCCAGTATCTGGAGGTATCACCAGTGAAGTCTGCAAAACAGCAAAGATGGCAGCCTGCCCATCCCACTGGGAGCTTCATCTCAAGGGGGTATGCGACTGTTGCCAACCCAAAGCACTTGTAGGAAGTGGCTAGAGACCCTGGTTGGGTGGTCCCACCCTGGGAGAAGAAACAAGGTCAGGAACCTGCTTAAAAAATAAGTCTGGGGGGATGGAGCCAAGATGGCTGAATAGGAACAGCTCCAGTCTACAGCTCCCAGGATTAGCGATGCAGAAGATGGGTGATTTCTGCATTTTCAACTGAGGTACCAGGTTCATCTCATTGGGGAGTGTCAGAAAGTGGGTGCAAGACAGTGGGTGCAGCACACTGAGCATGAGCTGAAGCAGGGCGAAGCATCGCCTCACCCAGGAAGTGCAAGGGGTCAGGGAATTTCCTTTCCTAGTCAAAGAAAGGAGTGACAGATGGCACCTGGAAAATCAGGTCACACCCACCCTAATACTGCACTTTTCCAATGCTCTTAGCAAATGGCACACCAGGAGATTATATCCCGCCCGTGGCTTGGAGGGTCCTATGCCCACAGAGCCTTGCTCATTGCTAGCACAGCAGTCTGAGATCAAACTTAAAGGCAGGAGCAAGGCTGGGGGAGGGGCGCCCACCATTGCCAAGGCTTGAGTAGGTAAACAAAGTGGCTGGGAAGCTCGAACAGGGTGGAGCCCACTGCAGCTCAAGGGGGCCTGCCTGCCTCTATAGACTCCAATTCTGGGGGCAGGGCATAGCCAATCAAAAGACAGCAGAATCCACTGCAGACTAAAATGTCCCTGTCTGACAGCTTTGAAGAGAGTAATGGTTCTCCAAGCACATAGCTGGAGACCTGAGAATGGACAGACTGCCTCCTCAAGTGGGTCCCAGAACCCTGAGTAGCCTAACTGGGAGGCACTCCCCAGTAGGGGCAGACTGACACCTCACATGGCCAGGTACTCCTCTGAGACAAAATTTCCAGAGGAACAATCAGGAAGCAACATATGATGTTCACCAATATCTGCTGTTCTGCAGCCCCCACTGCTGATACCCAGGCAAACAGGGTCTGGAGTGGACCTCCAGCAAACTCCAACAGACCTGCAGCTGAAGGCCCTGACTGCTAGAAGGAAAACTAACAAACACAAAGGACATCCACGACAAAAACCAATCTCTACATCACCATCATCAAAGACCAAAGGTAGATAAAACCACAAAGATTGGAAAAAAAAGAGCAGAAAAACAGGAAACTATAAAAATCAGAGCACCTCTCCTCCTGCAAAGGAACGCAGCTTCTTACCAGCAATGGAACAAAGCTGGATGGAGAATGACTTTGATGAGTTGAGAGAAGAAGGCTTCAGATGATCAAATTACTCTGAGCTAAAGTAGAAAGTTCGAACCTATGGCAAAGAAGTCAAAAACCATGAAAAAAAAATTAGATGAATGGCTAACTAGAATAACCAATGAAGAGAAGTCCTTAAAGGACCTGAAGGAGCTGAAAACCAAGGTAGGAGAACTACGTGATGAATGCACAAGCCTTAATAGCTGACTCAATCAACTGGAAGAAAGGGTATCACTGATGGAAGATCAAATGAATGAAATGAAGTGAGAAGAGAAGTTTAGAGAAAAAAGAATAAAAAGAAATGAACAAAGCCTCCAAGAAATAAGGGACTATGTGAAAAGACAAAATCAGCGTCTGATTGGTGTGCCTGAAAGTGACAGGGAGAATGGAACCAAGATGGAAAACACTCTGCAGGAGATTATTCAGGAGAATTTCCCCAATCTAGCAAGGCAGACCAACATTCAAACTCAGGAAATACAGAGAACACCACAAAGATACTCCGCGAGAAGAGCAACTCCAAGACACATAATTGTCAGATTCACCAAAGTTGAAATGAAAGAAAAAATGTTAAGGGCAGCCAAAGAGAAAGGTCGGGTTACCCACAAAGGGAAGCTCATCAGAATAACAGCTGATATCTCAGTAGAAACTCTACAAGCCAGGAGAGAGTGGGGGCCAATATTCAACATTCTTAAAGAAAAGAATTTTCAACCCAGTATTTCATATCCAGCCAAACTAAGCTTCATAAGTGAAGGAGAAATAAAACCCTTTACAGACAAGCAAATGCTGAGAGATTTTGGCACCGCAAGGCCTACCCTACAAGAGCTCCTGAAGGAAGCAATAAATATGGAAAGAAACAACCAGTACCAGCCACTGCAAAAACATGCTGAATTGTAAAGACCATCAAGGCTAGGAAGAAACTGCATCAACTAACAAACAAAATAACCAGCTAACATTATAATGACAGGATCAAATTCACACTTAACAATATTAACCTTAAATGTAAATGGGCTAAATGCTCCAATTAAAAGACATAGGCTGGCAAATTGGGTAAAGAGTCCAGAACCACCACTGTGCTGTATTCAGGAAACACATCTCACATGCAGAGACACACATAGGCTCAAAATAAAGGGATGGAGGAAGATCTACCAAGCAAATGGAAAACAAAAAAAGGCAGGGTTGCAACCATAGTCTCAGATAAAACAGACTTTAAACCAACAGAGATCAAAAGAAATAAGAAGGCCATTACATAATGGTAAAGGGATCAATGAAACAAGAAGAGCTAACTATCCTAAATATATATGCACCCAATACAAGAGCACCCAGATTCATAAAACAAGTCCTTAGAGAACTACAAAGAGACTTAGACTCCCACACAATAATAATGGGAGACTTTAACACCCCACTGTCAACATTAGACAGATCAACAAGACAGAAAGTTAACATGGATATCCAGGAATTTAACTCAGCTCTGCACCAAGCAGACCTAACAGACATCTACAGAATTCTCCACCCGAAATCAACAGAATATACATTATTCTCAGCACCACACCACACTTATTCTAAAATTGACCACATAGTTGGAAGTAAAGCACTCCTCAGCAAATGTAAAAGAACAGAAATTATAACAAACTTTCTCTCAAACCACAGTACAATCAAACTAGAACTCAGGATTAAGAAACTCACTCAGAACCACTCAACTACATGGAAACTGAACAACCTGCTCCTGAATGACTACTGGGTACATAACAAAATAAAGGCAGAAATAAAGATGTTCTTTGAAACCAACAAGAACAAAGACACAACATACCAGAATCTCTAGGACACATTTAAAGCAGGGTGTAGAGGGAAATTTATAGTACTAAATGCCCACAAGAGAAAGCAGGAAAGATCTAAAATTGGCACCCTAACATCACAATTAAAAGAACTAGAGAAGCAAGAGCAAGCACATTCAAAAGCTAGCAGAAGGCAAGAAATAACTAAGATCAGAGCAGAAATGAAGGAAATAGAGAGACAAAAACCCTTCAAAAAATAATTAATCCAGGAGCTGGTGTTTTGAAAAGATCAAAATTCATAGACCGCTAGCAAGACTAGTAAAGAAGAAAATAGAAGAGAATCAAATAGATGCAATAAAATATGATAAAGGGGATATCACCATTGATCCCACAGAAATACAAACAACCATCAGAGAATACTATAAACACTTCTATGCAAATAAACTAGAAACTCTAGAAGAAATGGATAAATTCCTTGACAAATACACCCTCCCAAGACTCAACCAGGAAGAAGTTGAATCTCTGAATAGACCAATAACAGGCTCTGAAATTGAGGCAGTAATTAATAGCTTACCAACCAAAAAAAGTCCAGGACCACATGGATTCACAGCCGAATTCTACCAGAGGTACAAGGAGGAGCTGATACCATTCCTTCTGAAACTATTCCAATCAACAGAAAAGAGAGAATCCTCCCTAACTCATTTTATAGGCCAGCATCATCCTGATACCAAAGCCGAGCAGAGACACAACCAAAAAAGAGAATTTTAGACCAATATCCTTCATGAACATTGATGCAAAAATCCTCAATAAAATACTGGCAAACTGAATCCAGCAGCATACCAAAATCCTTATCCACCATGATCAAGAGGGCTTCATCCCTGGGATGACAGACTGGTTCAATATACGCAAATCAATAAACATAATCCAGCACATAGATTATCTCAATAGATGCAGAAAAGGCCTTGGACAAAAATTCAAAAACGCTTCATGCCAAAAACTCTCAATAAATTAGCTATTGATGGGATGCATCTCAAAATAATAAGAGATATTAATGACAAACCCACAGCCAATATCATACTGAATGGACAAAAACTGGAAGCATTCCATTTGAAAACTGGCACAAGGCAGAGATGCCCTCTCTCACCACTCCTATTCAACATAGTGTTGGAAGTTCTGGCCAGGGCAATTAGGCAGGAGAAGGAAATAATGGGTATTCAATTAGGAAAAGAGGAAGTCAGAATATCCCTGTTTGCAGATGACATGATTGTATATTTAGAAAACCCCTTCATCTCAGCCCAAAATCTCCTTAAGCTGAAAGGCAACTTCAGCAAAGTCTCAGGCTACAAAATCAATGTGCAAAAATCACAAGCGTTTCTATAAACCAATAACAGACAAACAGAGAGCCAAATCATGAGTGAACTCCCATTCACAATTGCTTCAAAGAGAATAAAATACCCAGGAATCCAACTTACAAGGGATGTGAAGGAACTCTTCAAGGAGAACTACAAAACACTGCTCAAGGAAATAAAAGAGGATACAAACAAATGGAAGAATATTCCATGCTCATGGGTAGGAAGAATCAATATCATGAAAATGGCCATACTGCCCAAGGTAATTTATAGATTCAATGCCATCCCCATCAAGCTACCAATGACTTTCCTCACAGAATTGGAAAAAACCACTTTAAAGTTCATATGGAATCAAAAAAGAGCCCTCATTGCCAAGTCAATCCTAAGCCAAAAGAACAAAGCTGGAGGCTTCATGCTACCTGACTTCAAACTATACTACAAGGCTACAGTAACCAAAACAGCATGGTACTGGTACCAAAAGACAGACATAGACCAATGGAAAAGAACAGAGCCCTCAGAAATAATGCCACATATCTACAACTATCTCATCTTTGACAAACCTGACAAAAACAAGAAATGGGGAAAGAATTCCCTATTTAATAAATGGTGCTGGGAAAACTGGCTAGCCATAGGTAGAAAGCTGAAACTGCATCCCATCTTACACCTTATACAAAAATTAATTCAAGATGGATTAAAGACTTAAATCTTAGACCTAAAACCATAAAAACCCTAGAAGAAAACCTAGGCATTACCATTCAGGACATAGGCATGGGCAAGGACTTCATGTCTAAAACACCAAACGCAATGGCAACAAAAGCCAAAATTGACAAATGGGATCTAATTAAACTCAAGAGCTTCTGCACAGCAAAAGAAACTACCATCAGAGTGAACAGGCAACCTACAAAATGGGAGAAAATTTTCACAACCTACTCATCTGACAAAGGGCTACTATCCAGAATCTACAATGAACTCCAACAAATTTACAAGAAAAAATCAAACAACCCCATCAAAAAGTGGGTGAAGGACATATACAGACACTTCTCAAAAGAAGACATTTGTGCAGCCAAAAAACACATGAAAAAATGCTCACCATCACTAGCCATCAGAGAAATGCAAATCAAAACCACAATGAGATACCATCTCACACCAGTTAGAATGGCAATCATTAAAAAGTCAGGAAACAACAGGTGCTGGAGAGGATGTGGAGAAATAGGAACACTTTTACACTGTTGGTGGGATGGTAATTAGTTCAACCATTGTGGAAGTCAGTGTGGCGATTCCTCAGGGATCTAAAACTAGAAATACCATTTGACCCAGCCATCCCATTACTGGGTATATACCCAAAGGACTATAAATCATGCTGCTATAAAGACACATGCACACGTTTGTTTATTGAGGCATTATTCACAATAGCAAAGACTTGGAACCAACCCAAATGTCCAACAATGATAGACTGGATTAAGAAAATGTGGCACATATACACCATGGAATACTATGCAGCCATAAAAAATGATGAGTTCATGTCCTTTGTAGGGACATGGATGAAACTGGAAATCATCATTCTCAGTAAACTATCTCAAGAACAAAAAACCAAACACCACATATTCTCACTCATAGGTGGGAATTGAACAATGAGAACACATGGACACAGGAAGGGGAACATCACACTCTGGGGACTGTTGTGGGGTGGGGGGAGGGGGGAGGGATAGCATTGGGAGATATACCTAATGCTAGATGACGAGTTAGTGGGTGCAGCGCACCAGCATGGCACATGTATACATATGTAACTAACCTGCACATTGTGCACATGTACCCTAAAACCTAAAGTATAATAATAATAAATAAATAAATAAATACCATATAAGATTATATATAATGGTGTCAACCAGTTGGTGATAATTCCTTAAAGTTACACAGTGCCTTATCACTAATATAAGTATTTCACAAATACTCAAATACTGTTTGATACATTCAATGAAGTATATTATGCTCACAGATGAGAAAATGGAGGACTTGAAAAATTAACCCTATCAACCCAGGACACACAGTTAACAAATTACAAGCCAGGAGTCTCATTAAGTAAAGTGACTGTGCATCCTGGTTTGCCTTGAAGATTTTCAGTTTATGCCTATTACTGCAAAATAATTGTTATAAAACTCATTTTTCCATTCAAAAGTGTCCAACATGGACAACAACTTAAGTGGCCATCCTATACTTTGATCATCTCCAAGTAAGTCTACCAGACTTTCCTCTACAGGAGCTCAAAAGAAAGAGTGATACCTGTGAGCAGAGATGGTCAAAGAAGACTTTACCAAGGAAGAACTCAAGAAGGAACCTGGGGAACAATAAAAATTAAGAAAAATGGAGAACAATGAGGAAGACATTTCAGAAAGAAGAACTGGAGTGAACAAAAAGTATAAGCTAAAGAGCCTTAAATGTACTATGAAACCCACAGAAGAATTTCAAGCAAGAAAGCAATATAAGCAGATTTGTATTTTTTAAAAAACATCCTAGCAGCAACATAGAGAATGAAATCAAAGATGTAAAAATGGAGACAAAGTAACCCAGATATAATGGGAAGAACGTCTGGAGTATCTTCAAATGTATTTTCTCAGCTATATATTCCCACCTTTAGAATTACTGACATCCATTTTTCCATGGTGTAAGGAGATACCAGTTAGGGCAAGGGGACACTATTCAGCTTTGTTGAGTCTCAAAGCTGTCTTCTTTTCTTAGTTCTCACAAAATAATAACCTTGAAAATTAGTCTTTGTTTAAAAATAGAAGGTTTCTAAATTTAAACACAAAATAAAAATATCCTTTTACATAGGTAAACCAAAATCTGCAAGTCTGAACATTGAGGTTTACAATAAGAGACAGGAAATAAGAATTCAGTATATGAAATACATGGAGGCTTGTTCAGGCAGGAAGAAGAAGTAGAAAGGCATGTACAAAAAAAAAAGTGGAAGAAGAAAGAGATATGCAAAAGGTGAATGCTTAGAGAGAAGGATGCCATAAGGAGGAATTTAAGTACCTTGGAGCTAATGGCCTGTTTTGCAGGTTTAGCCTAGGAGAGTCTGTAAGGCCATCAGAGAAAATCCCACATCCAGCACCATACCATATCTACCAAGCCTAGGGATAATTTGCATAGTACGGCCAAAGGAGAGGATCCAGACTGATAACTAGGGGTATTATTGCTGGTTTTCTACAGCATGGCTGTGGTTGGGGAAGATCCAGAAGTTCCTATGTGTCCCCAAGAGAACAAATAGCCAAAATAATAATAATAATAATAATAATGAAGAAACACAGGCTGAAGCTGGGAAGTAGGTGGATAATCCTGATGCCTGAGGCAATATACAGAGTTGTAAGCAATGAATGCCAGTACACAAAGACAAGGTGGGATAATTTACTCAAGAAAACTCAGTGAGGTCAGAAGACAATCTGTATCAGACAAAAAAAAACACAACTCAACCAAAGCCGGTAATGATCCAGAGGAAGTTTTGAACATCTGTGCATAGATCCAAGTTTCTCTTTCTTTTACCTTTACATGGTCATAAAAAATCTACCATATGCACTGATATGGTTAGGCTTTGTGTTCCCACTCAAATCTCATCTTTAATTGTAATCCCCAGGTGTTGAGGGAGGTATCTGTTGGGAGGTGATTGGATAATGTAGGTAGTTTCCTCCATGCTGTTCTTCTTTTATTTTTTAAACATTTATTTTTATTTTTATTTATTATTATTATTATACTTTAAGTTTTAGGGTACATGTGCACAATGTGCAGGTTAGTTACATATGTATACATGTGCCATGCTGGTGTGCTGCACCCATTAACTTGTCATTTAGCATTAGGTATATCTCCCAATGCTATCCTCCCCCCTCCCCCCACCCCACAACAGTCCCCAGAGTGTGATATTCCCCTTCCTGTGTCCATGTGTTCTCATTGTTCAATTGCCACCTATGAGTGAGAATATGCAGTGTTTGGTTTTTTGTTCTTGTGATAGTTTACTGAGAATGATGATTTCCAATTTCATCCATGTCCCTACAAAGGACATGAACTCATCATTTTTATGGCTGCATAGTATTCCATGGTGTATATGTGCCACATTTTCTTAATCCAGTCTGTCATTGTTGGACATTTGGGTTGGTTCCAAGTCTTTGCTATTGTGAATAATGCCATAATAAACATACGTGTGCATGTGTCTTTATAGCAGCATGATTTATAGTCCTTTGGGTATATACCCAGTAATGGGATGGCTGGGTCAAATGGTATTTCTAGTTCTAGATCCCTGAGGAATCACCACACTGACTTCCACAATGGTTGAACTAATTTACAGTCCCACCAACAGTGTAAAAGTGTTCCTATTTCTCCACATCCTCCCCAGCACCTGTTGTTTCCTGACTTTTTAATGATTGCCATTCTAACTGGTGTGAGATGGTATCTCATTGTGGTTTTGATTTGCATTTCTCTGATGGCCAGTGATGATGAGCATTTTTTCATGTGTTTTTTGGCTGCATAAATGTCTTCTGATAGTGAGTGGGTTCTCTCTCTCTCTCTCTCTCCCACCTGCCACCAGTAAGATGTGTCTGCTTCCCCTTCCACCATGATTGTAAGTTTCCTGAGGCCTCCCCAGTCATGCAGAACTGTGAATCAATTAAACCTCCTTCCTTTATAAACTACTCAGCTTCAGGGAAGTCCTTTATAGCAGTTTGAGAACAGGATAATACAGAGAATTAGTACTGATATAGACATGAGGCAGAGAAATTATAGGCAGAAGAGGGCAGATCCCCAATAAAGGCCCTACCCTCAAGTCAAAAAGCCTGAGACTGTGGCCCAAAGTGAGAACTTGCGTCTCTGTTTTCCTGCTTGAATGTTACCTTTTCCAAAACCTCTCATGGCCCCACCCCATACCATCCTGTGCCTATAAAAACCCCAGACCCAGCCAGCAGAGGTAGGAGAAGCAGCTGGACATTGGAGACTACAGTTGGACATCAGAGAGAAGTCGAACAGCAGAGCTGAGGGACAGCTTGATGGCATAACTTCAAAGAAGGATCCAGCCAAAGTGGGTGAGGCTTCAGGAGAAGATTATCTTCCCACCTCATCCCCTTTTCAGCTCCCCTTCCTGCTGAGAGCCACTTTCTTTAACAATAAAATCCCCCACGTTTACCATTATTCAATTTATTCATGTGCCCTCCTTTCTCCTCAATTCTGAGCAAGAGTTCAGGAAGCACAAGTGTAGATACAAAAAGGCTGTCACACTTGCCCTTTGCCTTCCCTGGCAGAAGGCAGCCACCTCATGCAAAAAGGCAGAGGGCCCACTGAGCCATTAACTCTTAAGCTGTCTGCAGACAGCAGAGCTAAAAGAGCATGTAACACTCCTTCTGGGGTTTCAGGGGTTTCAGGCACCCCCATTCTAGATGCTGCAGTGGGGCCAGCATGAAGTTGGCTCCTGCCAGTGCCTAAAAGCACTCACTCCAGCTCCTGCACTCACTTACCTGCATGCCCCTTCCCACAAGGGGCAGAGCACAGCAGGTCCAAGTGAATGAAGTTTGCTCCTGCCAGTGTCAGAGTGGCTGGCTAACTTCAGCTCTCATGTACTCCAGTTCCTGCCTCATTCGCTCATGTGCTCCCTCCTGAGAAGAGTTGAGAGCTATGGACTGAGTAAATGGGATGCCCTTGTCATGAGTCCCACGAAGGGGTCAGAAAAATATCCTGCTTCAGTACCAGTAGAGTGGGGTACCACTAAAGATAGCATGAAAATGTGGAAGTGACTTTGGAAGTGGGTAACAGGCAGATGTTGGAACAGTATGGAGGGCTCAGGAGACGACAGAAAAATGTGGGAAAGTCTGGAACTTCTTAGAGACTTGTTGAGTGGTTTTGACCAAATTGCTGATCGCAATATGGACAATCAAGTCCAGGCTGAGGTGGTCTCAGATGGAGATGAGGAACTCACTGGGAACTAGAGCTAAGGTTACTCTTGCTATGCTTTAGCAAAGAGACTGGTGGCATTCTGCCCCTGCCCTAGAGATCTGTGGAACTTTGAACTTGAGAGAGATTGTTACCAGTGGAAGAAATCCAAGTTACCCCAAGTTAACAGTGGCCTACCCACATGGGTCTGTAGCAACTTCAGTCCTTAACTCCTCAGAAGAAACAATTCAACTGAGAAGCATAAAGCAGAAAAAGAGACTGAGGCAAGTTCCAGAGCAGGAATGGAAGATTATTTTAAAAGGCCTTGGAATAGAAAGAAAGGAAAATTCACTGAAATAGACCCAAGCAGTTGCCTGAAGCTCCGAGAGAGAAAAGAGAGCAAGAGAAGACAGCCAAAAAAAGGGCCTTTAGCCTTAATCCTAGGACTTCATAGGCTCACCACTTTCCCATGATTCTTCCCTTAGGGTGGGCTTTCTGCATGCCCAGTACTTTCCTTACCCTTTGGAACTGAGCACACACAATGTGTTTACAGAGTTTTATTCATGCCCATCTGAGGATTCCTTCCCTTTTCTGGTGGAATGTGCCCCTGGAAGACCATACTTCACCATTTTGTCTCTTAACATGCATGCCCAGGAACTTGCTTCTCCCTGGGGGCCAGCATTCTATTAACATTTTAATGTTAACAGGTGCGGGCCATCAAGAAATGGCTTCTCCCTGGTGCTGCCAAAGTATCATTTTTGGAGTGGAAATGTGGTAATTTCTGAACTATCACCTGAAATTTCTAGTGGGTGGGGGGAGAGCCCTCCCTGCCCCGCTCATCCCTAACTACCTGTAAAAAGATGGTCTAAAATTGGAACTTACGTTTAAAAGAGAAGTAGAGCATAAAAGTTTGGAAAATTTGCAGTGGTAGAATGTGGTAGATGATCATGTGGTAGAAAATAAAAACCCATCTTCTGGGGAGAAATTGGTATTAGTCAGGGTTCTCTAGAGGGACAGAACTAATAGGATAGATATACATATATAGGGAAGTTTATTAAGTATTAACTCACATGATCACAAGGTCCCACAATAGGTCGTCTGCAAGCTGAGGAGCAAGGAGAGCCAAGGAGTGATAACATTTGGCTACTTTCTCTTTCTCATCTGTGTATCTGCTCTAATAGTATATGCTTTTGTGTGTTTGCATCATGGTAGATATTATCCTTTTGCTCCCTCAATTAGGACTCTGTATTAGGGTTCTCTACAGGGACAGAACTAAAGGAATATATATATATATGTGTGTGTGTATATATATATATATGTGTGTGTGTATATATATATGTGTGTGTATATATATATGTGTGTGTGTATATATATGTGTGTGTGTGTGTATATATATATATATATTTATTAAGTATTAACTCACACAATCACAAGGTTCCACAATAGGCCATCTGCAGGCTGAGGAGCAAGTAGAGCAAGTCTGAGTTCCAAAACTGAAGAATTTGGAGTTCAATGTTCGAAGGCAGGAAGCATCCAGCATGGGAGAAAGATATAAGCTGGGAGGCTAGGCCAGTCTCATTTTTCTGCCTGCTTATATTCTAGCCACACTGGTAGCTGATTAGATGGTGCCCACCCAGATTAAGGGTGGGTCTGCCTTTCCCAGCCCACTGGCTCAAATGTTAATCTCCTTTGGCAGCACCCTCACAGACACATCCAGGATCAATACTTTGCATCCTCCAATCCAATCAAGTTGACACTCAGTATTAACCATCACAGAATTCAAGCTGACTGCAGAAATTTGCACAAGTAATGAGTTAATAGCCAAGACAATGGAGAAAATGTCTCCAGGGCATGACAGAGACCTTCACAGCAGCCCTCCCATCACAGGTCTGGAGGCCTAGAAGGGAAAAATGGTTTCATGGGCTGGGCCTAGGACTCCACTGCTGTGTGCAACCTCAAGAGTTAGTACCCTGCCTCCCTGCATCCCAGCTTCTCCAGCTCCAGCCATGGCTAAAAGGAGCCATGGTACAGCTCAGGCTTTTGCTTCAGAGGGTGCAAGCCCCTAGCCTTGGCAGGTTCAACATAGTGTTGAGCCTGCAGGTACACAGACGTCAAGAATTCAGGTTTGGGAAGCTCTGCCTGGATTTTAAAGGATGTATGGAAACACTTGATGTCCAGGAAGAAGTCTGCTGCAGGGGTGGAGCCCTCATTGAGGACTTCTGCTAGGGCAGTTTGGAAGGGAAATGTGGCATTGGAGCCCCCACACAGGGTCCCCACTGGGACACTGCCTAGTGGAACTGTAAGGAGAGGGCCACTGTCCTTCAGACCCCAGAATGGTAGATCCACTGACACCTTGCACTGTATATTTGGAAAAGCCACAGGCACTCAATACCAGCCCATGAAGGACCTGCCAAAGGCCATGGGAGCCCACCCCTTGCATCAGTGTGCCCCAGATTATCTCCTTTGACATATAGTCAAAGGAGATAATTTCAGAGCTTTAAGGTTTAATGACTGCCTTCTGGATTTCAGACTTGCATGAGGTCTGTGGCCCCTTTGTTTTGGCCAATTTCTCTCATTTGGAATGGGAACATTTACCCATTGCCTGTAACCACATTGTATCTAGAAGTAACAAACTTGCTTTTGATTTTACAGGATCATAGGTAAAATGAACTTGCCTTGTCTCAGATGAGTCTTTGGACTTGGACTTTTGGGTTAATGCTGGAATGAATTAAGACTTTGGGGGACTGTTGAGAAGGCTTGAAATGTAAAGGGGACATGGGGCCAGGTGTGGTGGCTCATGCCTGTAATCCCAGCACTTTGGGAGGTTGAGGTAGCTGGATCATGAGGTCAGGAGTTCAAGACCAGCAGCCTGGCCAACATAGTGCAATCTTGTCTCTACTAAAAATACAAAAAATTAGCCAGGCATAGTGATGTGTCCCTGTAATCTCAGCTACTCAGGAGGCTGAGGAGGAGAATCACTTGAACCCAGGAGGCAGAGGTTGCAGTGAGCCGAGATTGTACCACTGCACTCCAGCCTGGGTGACAGAGTGAGACTCTATCTCAAAAAAAAAAAAAAAAGAAAGAAAGAAAAAGAAAAAAAGAAAAAGGGACATGGGATTTGGGAGGGCCAAAGGGTGGAATGATATAGTTAGGCTCTGTGTCTCCACCCAAATCTCATATTGAATTGTAATCCCCAGGAGTTGAGGGAAGAACTTGGTGTGAGGTGATTGGATCATGAGGGCAGTTTCCCTCATGCTGTTCTCATAATAGTGAGTGATTTCTCATGAGATCTGGTGGTTTTATAAGGGGCTCTTCCCCCTTCTCTCTCTCTCTCTCTCTGTCTCTCTCATCTATCACCGTGTAAGACCTCCTTCTTCTTCCACCATGATTATGTTTCCTGAGGCCTCTCAAGCCATGTGGAAATGTGAGTCAATTAAGCCTCTTTATAAATTACCCAGTCTCAGGTAACTTCTTTATAGGAGTGTGAAAATGGACTAATACATATACAGACACCAGTTTAGCAAGGAATAAGGGAAAAAAGAAAGAACCCAGAAAGTCTAACAATTTACCCAAAAGAGACTATTTTAAAACCCTTCCCCGCTCCAAAATTTTTTTAAACAAGAAGAAACTGAATCACTTTAATTGAGAAGTTTAAGTTATAATTTCCATATTAGTGGGATAGAGGCTTAATAGAAATAACTGTTACACTATCTGATACACATAAAATCCTGTTCATTTTAACCCCAAACTCTGGTAACACATGAAAAATATCTAAACAAAAAAGATGGCAGTGAGGATGATGAAGAATATTCAAGAATTTAAATGGATACAGGAAATGTGGAAAAGAGAGAATTCTAGATGATTTCAAGGTTTCAAATGTGTATTTTTTACTTGATACTGTTTTACTGTGTTAATCACTGTGTGCCCTGACCTCTATCAGAGTTCACCATTCAGTGGAGCTGCTATATATGAATCTCCAGATAGGGTGGGAAGGAAGTGGGGAAGGCAAATAATTTATGTTCCCCCACCAAATTTACCATCTCTTTCAGGGTTGGATACTCCAAGGGTTGTTACTCCCTACACAAAACTCTTGCCCAAGCTGGACACTATAGCTTAATTGGGAAAAGTCAGGAATGAGGCTTCAGTAATGAATCAGATATAACAAGAACTAAACTAAAAAATCTAACTTACAAGAGGCAAGTGAATATCTAGAACTGGCAGAATTCAATGCATTCTGAGCCCATGTGGTAGGTGCCAGCTTGGTGACCCTCTCTACCTTCATCCCTTCAACAAAAAAGTTTTTGCCTAAATATCTACTCTCCTTAAATTCTCAAAACTCCCTTTTTTACCTGCTGTAGGTTTGCCTTGCATGCACTGACTTTCTGTTAAGGACCCACTACCTGTCTTTAAAACGTTAATGGGAGATCTTATCTACAGGGGTGTGTACATACTTTATAATCTCGACGAGCTAATTAATGTCAGAATATATCACAATCCACCTTATATATATACAAGACATAGATGCATACAATAGCAAAGAACAGAAATAGTTTCTTTATAGTGTGCTGATTCAAAGCAAAGAACAGGAAGGATAAATTTTTGCTGTTTTTGAGAGTCTCACTTTGTAACCCAGGCTGGAGTGCAGGGTGCAATCATGGCTCACTGCAGCCTCAATCTCCCAGGCTCAAGCAATCCGCCCACCTTAGCCATCCAAGTAGCTGGGACTACAGCTACATACCACCACATCCAGCTAATTTTTTTCATTTTCTGCAGAGACAGGGTCTCACTATGTTGCCCAGGCTGGTTTCAAACTCCTGGACTCAAGTAATCCTCCTGTTTTGCCTTTCCAAAGTGCTGGGATTATAGGCATGAGCCACTGCACCCACCCTGGGAAAGAGTTCTTCTCAGGCATGTTAAGAAGAATAAAACACAAAGATGGCTGGGCATGGTGGCTCACGCCTGTAATCCTAGAACTTTGGGAGGCCAACGCGGGTGGATCACGAGGTCAGGAAATCGAGACCATCCTGGCTAACACAGTGAAACCCCATCTCTACTAAAAATACAAAAAATTAGCCAGGCATGGTGGCGGGTGCCTGTAGTCCCAGCTACCGCGGAGGCTGAGGCGGGAGAATGGCGTGAATCCGGAAGGCGGAGTTTGCAGTGAGCAGATTGTGCCACTGCACTCCAGCCTGGGTGACAGAGTGAGATTACGTCTCAAAAAAAGAAGAAGAAGAAGAAGGAAGAAGAAGAAGGAAGAAGGAAGAAGGAAGAAGGAAGAAGGAAGAAGAAGAAAGAAGAAGAAGAAGAAGAAGAAGAAGAAGAAGAAGAAGAAGAAGAAGAAGAAGAAGAAGAAGAAGAAGAAGAAGAAGAAGAAGAAGAAAAGAAGAAAGAAGAAGAAGAAGAAGAAGAAGAAGAAGAAGAAGAAGAAGAAGAAGAAAAGAAGAAAGAAGAAGAAGAAGAAAGAAGAAGAACAAGAAGAAGAAGAAAAGAAGAAAGAAGAAGAAGAAGAAGAAAGAAGAAGAAGAAGAAGAAAGAAGAAAGAAGAAAAGAAAAGGAAGAAGAAGAAAAGAAGAAGAGGAAGAAGAAGAAGAAGAAGAAGAAGAAGAAGAAGAAGAAAGGAAGAAGAAGAAGAAGAAGAAGAAGAAGAAGAAGAAGAAGAAGAAGAAAGGAAGAAGAAGAAGAAGAAGAAGAAAGAAGAAGAAGAAGAAGAAGAAGAAGAAGAAAGAAGAAGAAGAAGAAGAAGAAGGAGAAGAAAGAAGAAGAAGAAGAAGAAGAAGGAGAAGAAAGAAGAAGAAGAAGAAGAAAGAAGAAGGAGAAGAAAGAAGGAGAAGAAGAAGAAAGAAGAAGGAGAAGGAGAAGAAGGAGAAGGAGAAGGAGAAGGAGAAGGAGAAGGAGAAAAGAAGAAGAAGAAGAAGAAAGAAAGAAGAAGAAGAGGAAGAAGAAGAAGAAAGAAAGAAGAAGAAGAAGGAAGAAGAAGAAGAAAGAAGGAAGAAGAAGAAGGAAGAAGAAGAAGAAGGAAGAAGAAGAAGGAGAAGGAGAAGAAGAAGGAAGAAGAAGAAGGAGAAGGAGAAGAAGGAGAAGGAGAAGGAGAAGAAGAAAGAAGAAGAAGAAAGAAGAAGAAGAAGAAAGAAGAAGAAGAAGAAAGAAGAAGAAGAAGAAGAAAGAAGAAGAAAGAAGAAGAAAGAAGAAGAAGAAGAAAAGAAAGAAAGAAGAAGAAGAAGAAGAAGAAAGAAGAAGAAAGAAGAAGAAGAAGAAAAGAAAGAAAGAAGAAGAAGAAGAAGAAGAAGAAGAAAAGAAGAAGAAGAAGAAGAAGAAGAAGAAGAAGAAGAAGAAGAAGAAGAAGAAGAAGAAGAAAGAAACAAAGACTTGAGACACCAATTGAGGTAAAAGATGATCCAACTTCATGAAGAAAAATGTGACCAAATTTTGAAATAGAACTAGGTATTTATTAAGGTGGTGTCAAGTTGAACATGCTAACCAGGTTTCTTGTTCATGTGTTTGATCAAGCAAATTGGAATCACTGCACACTGAGAGAAGTAGGTGTAGGTATGTGAGTTGGTGCACCTCTGACTTTCTTACTCTGCATCTTCCCAAACACACAGCTGTGGCCTGAGAGCAGATGGAGAACTTCAGAATGTAATATTCATTATAAAAGGTTGATCTGTGCCCTCTTCATTTTTTCTGCCTTCAAACAAGAATCACAATATAATGCCCCACAGACCTTAAGAGAAGAAAATCACAGACAATAACTGCATTCAGGTTGATCACAGGAACAAGCAAATTCCACCACATTTACATTAGACATTAATCATTTTAACTGCATAATGTCATTTGACGTAATTTTTCTTGTATAGTGGTCTGTTTGCCATTCAACCAAAAGATAATTTACATTAAGTTGCCCCCTAGAGGTGGTCAGAAAAAGAAACTGAGTTGTCAAGAAATAGTAAAGTCCAAATGAAACACTAGTAAATAGAAAATGCAGAAATGGATAATATAATCTTTACTATTTACATATTCCCCTTTTTCTGAGCCAAGAATGGATGTAGGATTTTCTGATCATCTATTCTATCTAAGTGTCTACTCAAATTGCTGAAATACAGTTTTTTTCAACCTGTACAAAAAAAAATTTCCTTCTTGTAAATGTATATGGCTTAGCAATTCCCTACAAATGAGATCACAGAGCATAAATAAAGACAAAAACACTTATTTTATTTTATTATTACTACACTTTAAGTTTTAGGGTACATGTGCACAATGTGCAGGTTTGTTACATATGTATACATGTGCCATGTTGGTGTGCTGCACCCATTAACTCGTCATTTAACATTAGGTATATCTCCTAATGCTATCCCTCCCCCCTCCCCCCACCCCACAACAGTCCTCCGAGCGTGATGTTCCCCTTCCTGTGTCCATGTGTTCTCATTGTTCAATTCCCACCTATGAGTGAGAACATGCGGTGTTTGGTTTTTTGTGCGATAGTTTGCTGAGAATGATGATTTCCAGCTTCATCCATGTCCCTACAAAGGACATGAACTCACCATTTTTTATGGCTGCATAGTATTCCATGGTGTATATGTGGAAGTCAGTGTGGCAATTCCTCAGGGATCTAGAACTAGAAATACCATTTGACCCAGCCATCCCATTACTGGGTATATACCCAAAGGATTATAAGTCATGCTGCTATAAAGACACATGCACACGTATGTTTATTGCGGCACTATTCACACTAGCAAAGACTTGGAACCAACCCAAATGTTCAACAACGATAGACTGGATTAAGAAATGTGGCACATATACACCAAAAATACTTTTAAGAACATTTGATTTTCCCAGAAATAACTAACAATTTCTAAATGTGCATTTGATTTAACAACCTGTTATATTGGCTTGTTTTTTTTATTGCCATGAGGATATCAAGCATGGTTTGATTTTGTTGATGTTGTTGTTACAGCAACATTCTGTTTCTATATCATTAAGAAACCCTTTGTGTGTCACTTGACTACACCCACTGACCTCATTAAAAAAAAAAATGGCTTTAAATCAAGGAAAACAGGAAAGATCCAGAAAAGGTGTCGATGCCCTGCTTTGTATGACATGCATAATGCAGCTGGAATTTTCCATTCCCACATAAAAGACCAATGCTATCCTCACACCCTAGTGAGAGTTCTAAGGGAAAGGAAAGAACCAGTTTAATGATTACTGAAAGCAGTGAGCCCACCATGCTGTTCGTGACAATTGAGTACAGGAAGTAGCCTGCAGAGGAAAATGGGTTTGGCTCAATTGCCTTTATCAATATTTTCAATCAAACAGCGGTTTCATATTCATAGATAGATAGATAGATAGATAGACAGATAGATAGATAGATAGACAGACAGATAGATATATGATAGGTTAGATAGATAGACAGACAGACAGACAGATAGACAGACAGATGCCGGGTATGAAATAGGAGTTCGAAAGCTCAAACTAACATAAAAAGTGATTCAGAGAAAGCAGCACAAAGCTTATTTGAACATGATGAATACTTAGAATCTAGAAAAAAAATAAGCCTCAGAGTTAATGAGCTGGGAAAAAGGAACAAGACTGGTAATTGAACATCTTTGGGATAATGATTAATGTATATAAAAATGTGAATAACTAAGAGAAAAATATTCTCTTCTTTTAAGGCAAAATGATTTCCTTATGCTTAAAATGAGGCCCCTAAAATTAACTACTTAAGGAACAACACTTTTCTTGTGTGACAACACTGTGTCACCCAGGCTGTAGTACAGTGGCATGATCATAGCTCATTGCAGCCTCCACAACCCAGGCTCCAGCCATTCTCCCACCTCTGCCTCCCAAGTAGCGGAACCACAGGCTCATGCCACCACACTCAGCTAATTTTTTATTTGTTTCTGGAGTTGGGGGTCTCTTTATGTTGCCCAAGGTGGTCTCAAGTTCCTGGACTCAAGTGATCCTCCCACCTTGGCCTCCCAAAGTGCTGGGTTTATAGGTGCGAGCCACCACACCTGGCCACAACACTTCTTTAAACTTAAAAAATTCCTACACATTAATTAAGGTTTGTATTCTATTGTGTTTCTACACAAGTATGTCAGACACCTTAATAAATTTGTAAGATCAATTGCTTACCTGCATAGTCTAAATCTGTCAGTTGGTGTCACATGACTAACACACATCATTTAATACAACTATAAGAAACATGCAAGTAAAACACCATGAATAATTTTAAATGAAAGGTACATTCTGGAAATAATTATTCAATTTAGATAACTTCAAATTACAAAGAACACAAATTAATGCATTTTCTTACATATTTTCAACTTCTAGATTTTGCTCAGATTAGGATTTGATAAACTGCAAAAGCTTTCAGGACTCCTATTTTATCTGAGGCCTTATTAATAGCCTAATTGTGAATTGTTTAAGGGATACCGGGAAAGCCCATCCTAATAAAGATTTCTTTCCAACTTTCTGCCATTATTCCTGAGAACTCCTTAATATGAAGCTGCTACTTTGACTTTACAAAGGATTTTTGAGTTTCACTACAATGACAAAATATTTGTGTTTTTTTTAAAAACAAAGGATCATTTTACACTCATGCTACATGTCAGTGGCAGTTTTGGCCTGGTATTCTATTCCATATCATGTCTGACCTGGGCTAATGGAACAGTCTTCATCTCAAACATTGCCAGTTACTGTAGCAGAGAAGAAAAAGTTCTAGAGGGCCCCACCCTGCCTATTAAATGCCCTGACCTCAAAATGAGACACATATTTCTGTTCACAACTCATCACATGGCCCTATCCAGCCATAAAAGAGTCATGAAAGGCAATCCCACCCAGGGGGGAAGAAATGTAAATATTTGAGGAAAAACATTTATGACTCCTAGAGATGCATCATCAGTTTTTTGCTATTACAAACAATTCTGCAAAGAATAAACTTGTACATCTATCATTTTGCAAGTATATCTGTAAAATGAATTCCTAAAAATGGGATTGATCCACCAAAGGTTGTACTTATTTGTAATTTTGTCAAAGTTTCTATATATAGAAATCTCAACAATCTATTTAAAATTTGACTTGTAAAACTTCAAATTATGCGTGAAATTTTTTGAATAACTTAAATAAATCTCAATAGATTTATAAGCTGTATACAGAAATAACTGTATTATGTTGCCATTTATGAAAAATATCACAGGAGTACTGGAATGGACACTATGAGTTAGAGTTGTTCAGAGCTGGGAGGGATTACATCCAGCTAAAATGATTCAACAAGGATTCGTGCAGGAAGTCAGGCCTTAAGGGATACATCATTCTCTACCTTACATCCCCTGATATTCCTTTCCCTAAATACCTATACCTATTAAGAACAAGGACTTTAAAGCCAGAGCACCTGAATTTAAATCTCAGCTCCACCACTTACTAGACTCATCTTCAGCAACTTACTTATATGCTGATTTACCACCATATTCTTTCATAAATCCTTGAAATTTTTCTTTGGTAATCTTAAATTATTGCTTTCTATGCCATCTTGTAATGGCAACCAGTGTTACAAATAGCCGTAGCCAATCTCTTACTTTCTCAGCTACTTGAAGTCCAACAAATAGCTGACTTCATGGTCACCCCCTTACTTGCTTATGATTGGAAGGGTGATTATTTCACAGGCTTGGAATGACTAGTGAATAAATAGCCAGAGTCATTTTTAATGAAGGGCTTCCAGTTCTGAAGAAACTATAAAATTAAACTGCCATCCTCTCAAAAATAAACTATTTAACTTGTAAGGTCCAGAACCTCAGCCCTGAAAGCCATTTTTTGGCCATGGTACAAAAGTCAGATGTTAGAGCTATCAGTAACTTTACACCTGATATCAAAAGATTGGCTGTGTACAGTAAAACACTGACAGTCTATTAAAGCCTACGAGCTGATACACGTTGTATAACTCAGATAATTCACTTTCTTTATGTTAAGAACAAATATCTTTTTATTTAAAGGATTGATATTGGAACTTGGTGTTTTCTTCATTTTATATGGGTGTGTGCACAGATATGTGTGTACATATGTGTGTATACGTATATTATATATGTCTTTTTAAAATATATGCATATATAACATGTCTTTTTTAATATGTTTCTCCTTTTGAGAGTCTAAAAAGTGATTTAATTAAATTGGATTTCTTACTGACATAAAGAAATCTATTTATCAAATTTCATAGATATAGAGCACATAAAATTACCCTTAAACAGATTGATACATAGAAATAATCACTTTAGTTTGGTGCTAGTTTATCTGAACTCATAAATAATATCAATATTCCAACTTAAAGTAGTTTGAGATTTTTCCTCCCAGTAAACCTTATTATTCTTTTTAAAATTTCTTTTATGTTTATTTCCATGTTTATATCAGTCAGGAAACAGAAAGCACACCAGCAATTTGAACAGGAAAAATATACAGAATTGTTAACTAGTATGTATTGGTTATCTATCACTATGTTACAAATTGTCCCAAAATTAAGCAGTCTAAAACAACAGACATTTATTTATCTCACACTTTCTGTCTGTCAGGACTCTGGGAGAGGCTTAGCTAAGTGGATCTGGCTCAGAGTCCCTCATGAGGTTACCTAATGAGGTGAACTTGTTCAAGGAAAACAAACCCACATAGTCTACAGAAGAGGCAAAAGATCAGTGGTTGCTTCTTAGTTCCTCAACAGCTGGGCCATACACAGAGCCAGGTTTTGTAGGCCCCAGTTCCCCAAATGTGACCTTTCTGCCACATATAACCCTGTGGGGAAAGAAGTTGAATCCAGTCTTTGCTCCCATCACTTTTTCCTCAGAACACAACTCCTTCCAGGTAATGTGCCTTACGCAGGCAGCACACAATTTAAGTGAGCAAGCTTTCATCCACGAAAGAATGTAAATTAGTACAATGTCTATGGAAAACAGCATGGAGATTTCACAAAGAACTAAAAATAGAACTACCATTCAACCCAGCAATCCCAGTGCTGGGTAACTACCCAAAGGAAAAAAAATCAAAGGTATCAAAAAGCTACCTGCACTCAGGTGTTTATCACAGCACTACTCACAATAGCAAAGATAACGGGATTAACTTAAGTGTCCATCAATGGATGATTAGAAAAGAAAATGCAGTATATACACACAATGGAATATTATTCAGCCAAAAAAAATGAAATCATGTTTTTTGTAGCAACATGGATAGAGCTATTAATAAAAGTAATTGTGTTAAGTGAAACAAGCTAGACACAGTGCAATATCACATGTTCTCACTCATAAGTGGGTACTAAAAATGTCTATACATGGATGTAGAAAGTGAAATGACAGACAACGGAGACTTGGGAGGGAGTGGGCTGGGGGTAGATGATGGGAAATTACTTAATGGGTACAATGTATGTTATTCAGGTGATGGATACTCTAAAAGTCCTTACTTGACCACTACACAATCTATGCATGTAACAAAATTGCATTTGTACCCCATAAATTTGTGCAAATTTTAACAAGTTATGTGAATGCAGGCAATTCTCTTTTTTTCTTATTTTCATTTGTGTAAACACTTGGAGAGACAATTCTTTATTGTATGATACTGTTCTTGAATTACATGACATTAGCATACTGGTCCCTCCTCCACAAAATTCCAGTAACACCCTCAATCATTGTGATAAGCACAAAAGTCTCCATTAATTTTCAGACTATCCTGCACAGGAGGCAGTACTGCCTCACTGAGAGCCATTATTCCAGAGTTTAGTAAGAGGGCACCCAATACAGCCTTAGGGGCTTAAGAAAGACTGGTGGATAGTTATATCTAAACTGAGCCAGTAGGAATTGAGCATGTGCTAACAGGATCAAATGATACAAAGGGTTGAAGATAAAAGATTGCACAGCATATTCATGGTGCTGCATATATTTCAGTATCACTGGGACATTAAGTCATAGTAGTATTTACTCTGCTACAAAAAAAAAAATGTAGAAGAAGAATCAGGCCAGAAAGTCAAGTATGACTGGTACATAAGGAAGAAGTTTCTGACCACCTTCCAAAAATTGGCACACAATATTAAGCCATAAAAAGCATTGTTGCACAATTCTCAACTTTAAAATTTTATAAGAGGACATCAACAAGAAACTGACCTTTCAGATTTAAAAATTATTTGAGCTTCTTATTGAATTAAAACAGCAGACAGTGGCCAAAGTTAATATTAGCATCTTTCTTCCTATCTCAGATGGCATTAGACTCACCACCTCTCTCATCTCTAGGGTGAAAGTTCTCTGCTCTTTTCATTAAGGCTGCTCTCTGAACCTCAGACTGTAGACAAGAGTTCACAAACTGTCATCTTGCTGCATCTGACCCACAGACAGTTTTGCTCTCCCCATAGTGTTACCTACTCTGTGCGGGTTCTTAAATTTTAATTGTTGACAACACATAAAAAGCTGGATTTCCAGCTTCTCTGGGGATATCAGAAGATCTGGCAACAGTAGGTCTGCATGTCAGCAGTCAGCCAGAGCTGAGGAGCTGGACATGTTAGACAGGGTACATGCACTCCAGCGTTCCACACACCAGCCGCCACCCTCCCACTAATACTCAACACTAGATCTGGTATAGGTTGTCATTCCTCATCTGATTATGCAGTGTTTTTCTTACACCTTGTGTAGTGGGTTGAATAGTGGCCCTCAAAA
Source organism: Pongo abelii (assembly GCF_028885655.2). Lineage (NCBI taxonomy): Eukaryota > Metazoa > Chordata > Mammalia > Primates > Hominidae > Pongo > Pongo abelii. The sequence continues at coordinate 86,546,705 of NC_071990.2, read as the reverse complement.
AATATGTCCATGTCCAGTTTCTAGAACTTGCAGATTATCCTCTTTGGTAAAAGAATCTCTGCATATGTAACTTAAGTGAGAGCTCAATCTTGAGATGAAGAGATAGCCTGAATTATCCAGGTGAGCCCTAAATTCAATGTTGAATGTCCTTATAAGAGAGAGACACACAGAAGAGACAGGCAGAAAAGGAGAAGACAGACAGAGGACCGGTGATATGAAGACAGAGGCAGAGACTGGAGTAAGGTGGCTGCATGCCAAGGAAGCCAGGAACTGGCTGTAAGCCACCATAAGTGGAAGAGAAGAGGAAGGATTTTTTCCCCTAGAGCCTTGGGAGCCTGTGAAGGAGCGCAGCCCTGCTGACACATTTATTTTGGACTTCTGGCCTCCAGAATTGTCAGAGTACATTTCTGTTATTTTAAACCATTTAACATGTGGTGCTTTGTTATGGCATCCCCAGGATGTCTCATAGATAATGGCAGAAGTTAGAAATAATGATAAAAAATGTGAATGACAAGCACCTAATTAAAATTTAAAAGTATAGATAACATATCCAAAAGAATTAATTTAGTAAGAGAAAAAAGGGAAGAGATGTGACCCAAGTGATAGGCATAAGGAATATCCATTATTAGGAAGTATAGGAAGATAATGAGGATATAGCCAAGGACTGGGGAAATAAGAGAATACAGTCATTTTTGTTGAGTGCTGACACAGTACAGAATGGGAATGAAAACAGAATGTAAATGTGTTCTAGTGTGATCAATGTGTTCAAGATGTATAAACTACTCATCTGAAGAATTTGCCACCAAAGGGAAAAAAAAACTCAAGATGTCTGAAAATGGCAGTAGTTTAGCAGGGATGAGTGGTATGTTTGCTTTGGCTTCTTGTTTTGTTTTGAAATTTATCTTTCTTTTTTAAATATAGGGAAAATATGGTTGAAGGGAGTAAAAAAAATTTCCTGCCCCTCTATTCTATTTTTTATTATGAGAGTTTACAATAAATATTGATAAATGTAAGACTAATAATTGAATTATGACTATAAAAATAATAGATTTTATTATACCTTTCAAATTATTGGTATACAGTTAGTGCAGTTGCTAATAGTTATTAGCAAATGTGTCATTGAATTGAATGTGTCATTATTTACCAATTCAACATTATATATTATTTGCCTATTACATTCACCGATATAAATGCCAATAGACATTCAAAGGCAGTTAAACTGAGCTGTATAACTTTTACTTACTACTTATAATTAGGGAAAATATCCACATAGTACATAATATCCTTTGTTCCTCAAGGCAGAAAATACTATGGAAAGATTTGGAAAAGAACTATCACTTCTAGCTAGTACTGAAGTTATAAAAGTATATTAATCACGGAATCATAATTTAGCATTTACAGATATTAACTTTAATTTCAATAGCAATGCATGTATATTTGACATCAGTAATAGTAGCTAACATCTACTAAGTTTTCACTATGTGTTGGGCCACACACAAATTAATTCATTTAATCCTTCATAATAATTCTGACAGGTAGGTATAATTATCATTCCCATTTTACAGATGAGGAGCTTAAAGCACAGAGAAATCAGGTGTATTACCTAAGTCAGAAAGCTAAACCCAGGCAGTCTGGCTACAGAGTCTGCACAAACAGCCACAAATATCTAAAATGTGAATCTTAAATGAAAATATAATAACTTTCATTTACTCAAATACGACAGCTGTATGTAGATCCAGGCACTGGAATTTCCATGTTATCTGATATAACCAAGTGACTGGGATATCAGAATTAAAATATGCATTGAAATTAGAATACATGAAATGAAGTCACAGTTATTTTAATGTGTTTATAATTCATTACTTTTTAAATATGTTGACAACTCTCCTTTTTATATAAAGAAACCAGGAAGAGTTTCAAAGAAATAGAACCCCCATGAATATAGTCTATTAAGACATGTATTTAATTACACTGTAGATTCAACACTCAATGCCCAGCAATAATATATTATCAGATTTTACTGTACATGGGTTACCTGTAAAATGGGTTCCTGTTCATTGGTGACAGTAAACATACCAGTGCATCCAAACACACACACTCGGAGAGAGAGAGAAAGAGAGAAATCTATTGATCTTGCATAATATAATTATATAAATTTATTTCTCATGGAAGAAAATATAGTGTGCATGGAAAGCCTTCGACTGTATTTGATGAGATTTAAATTCTGCCAATTGACAAGCATTCACAGTTCAGGAGACTCATTAATTCAGCCTGAGCATAGAATTTGGCTCTGTGTATTGTAAATAGCATCCCAAGGGATTATTGTCCTCATAAATGTACAGTGTGAGAGCAATTTTAACTTCGTAATTGTATCTAGCATGTGGTGATCCATTATTATCCTCTGAAAGCAGGCATCTGCTACTTAGCTTTTAAGACTTTTGACAAAACTGATTACAAAATTGTGAACATTAATATAATAGCTTTTATCAAACATTCAAATAATTGCAATTACTAAGATTAATGCTACAGCTAATAGCAATTAGCTGTAAAATAAATACTAAAATAGAAGGAGGAGGAATGTCACAGTTTGTAAGACCAATTAGCTGTTAAGTCTACTGATTCTGCTTTTACCACCTCTATCACACTCCTGCATCCCTTTCCATTCTCTCTGCCACCTCTCTCACTCAGAGTCCAGCACCTCAAAACCTTCCATTTGGAAAAGCATACTGGTCATATAATTAACTCCTCTAACATACCACCTACATACCACCTCTCCTTGCTGCAATCCATTCATACATAATTCCCAGAGACCTTCCAACCACCCCCCCCCCGCTCCAATTATGTTACTCTCCTACACAAACCCTTCCCCATTGCTTACAGAATGAACACCATGTTCTCCAGTAATCATACAAGTACTCCAAAGACTGACCCTAATAGAAATCACAACCTTGTTTTCCACACTTGCTCTTCCCTTGTCCTTCAATCAAAACAACTTCCTCTTCTCCACATGCACTCTAAGCTTTCCATCTCTAGATCTTGCTTATAACAGCATATTACTCTCAGAATGCCTTTTCCTCTCCATCTCTGAAGTGCCTCCTTTGTATAAACCCAACTCAAATTTGACCTTCTGAAAGACTTCCTTGAGATCAACATATAATACTATTTTTGGCCCGCAAACACTCATAGCATTTTACATCTGGCTTTCCTACATAAATTTGCCACTTTCTATTTTGTATTATTATTTACATATAAAAATAACCTACTCCAAAGATGAGAAATTTTATCTTATACATGCATTAACCCCATAAATGTTTATTGAGTACCAACTATCTCTCTGACAGACACAGTTCTTGGTGCTGAAGACAGTATAACAAAACATACTATTTCCACTGTGTGGAGCTTAGAGATGAGTACTATGAAAAAATTAAAATGAGGTAATTGGATAGAGAGTTAGCTGGGTAATTACAAGTCTATTTTAAATAGGAGAACAGAATGCAGAAACCTCAAAAATAAGGGGACCCAGAATGCAAACATCTGAGGTCTGAGAAGAGAGACTCAGAATCACAGAAGTCTCTGAGGCAGAATTAAGTTTGGCATGTTTGAGAATGCAAGAGTGTCAGTGTGGCTGGACTACAGTGAGCAAGGGGAAGAGTGGTGGGGATGAAGACTGAGGTGAGCAAGGGCAAGTCACAGAGGCCATAGAGAGGATTTGGGATTTTATTCAAAGCACAACAGGAAGCCAATTAAGGCTTTAGCTGAAGAGTGATATAATCTGGTTTAGATATTTTATTTATTACTTCGATTTGTCCTGTGTGCAAAACTGTGTGCACACAAGACTAGGGAGAACCCAGTCTCTGGCTTGGCCAAGGTTTAAATTAATAAAAATGAAGATGAAAATAAGTTGTCAGATTTAGGATGTATTTTAGAAACCCAAATGATAATTTGCCAACAAATTGGATGCAGAAAGTAAGAGAAAATGGAGACTCAAGAACACCTCCAAGATTTTTATCCTGATTAATGGGATAGGTGAAAGTACATTAATGGAGATTGAGAATCCTGGTGGAGGTACAAGTTTAGGGGTACTGAAGAGTGCTTTTGGACATGTGAATTCTTAGAAGCCTACTTGATTCTCCAAATGGAGACATAAAACATAATTGAATACAAAAGTCAGGAGTTCAGGAGAGGGCTGAGCTAAAGATACAAATTTGATGGACACAAGCATTTAAAGAAAACTGCATGAAAATACTAAAGATAGGATGTCCTGCCTATGGAATAGCCATTCTTTGATCCCTTTACTTTCTTAATAAACTTGGTTTCACCTTACTCTATGGACTTCCCCCAAATTCTTTCTTGTGTGAGGTCCAAGAACCCTCTCTTGGGGTCTAGATCAGACTCTTTTCCAGTAACATCTTCCTGATGAACCACAAAGGGATTATACTAAACAGACCTCCCAACCCCAAGGAAATTGACTGCAGCACCAATTAGCCAACAATTGGTGACACTTTGGGACACAATTTGAGACACTGGTTTTCTTACCAAGGCTTTTAGATACAAATACACTTTTAAGGAATCAAATTTTACTCATAGAGCTGATAAAATCCTGTTTGGAAAACTGGCCTCATATTTTGTCTACACAGTCCCTGTACAGCAGTGGTCACCAACAATTTTGGCACCAGTTATTGGTTTCGTGGAAGATTACTTTTTCACTGGGGTGGGGTGTGGGGGTTCATGATGATTCAAGCACATTAAATTTATTGTGCACTTTATTTCTATTGTTATTACATTGTAACATATAATATCATGAAATAATTATACAACTCACCATAATGTAGAATCAGTGGGAGCCCTGAGCTTGTTTTCCTGCAACCAGACAGTCCCATCTGGGGATGATGGGAGACACTGACAGATCATAAGGCATTGGATTCTCATAAGGAGCATGCAACCTTGATCCCTCATATGTGCAGTTCACAATAAGGCTCACAATTCTATGAGAGTCTAATGCCACCACTCATCTGACAAGAGACAGAGTTCAGGCAGTAATGCAAGTGATGGGGAGCAACAGTAAATAAACATGAAGCTTTTCTCACATGCTCACCACTCATCACCTACTGTGCAGCCCAATCCCTAACAGTCCACAGACTGGTATCAGTCCATGGCCCAGGGGTTGGGAACCCCTGCTGTATAGAGTTCTTGACCTGCAACTGACCCTGCTTATTCCTTTGAACCAACCAGTGAACTTTGGTTTCAGCTCAGAATAAACAAGAGGGATGGATATCACCTTTGGTCAGAACTCAGAGTTATAGATGGCCCTCACCATATTGACACTTTCAGACTGAGCTCCTCTCTACACTGAATACAAGATACCCTAATAGGCAGAAATGTCATCACCTCTATTCAGTCTGAAGAAGTTATAGAAGATGGATCTTCATCCTTCTGCAACCCTTAGAATTAAGGGTCCTCTTGTAAAAGGGAGGGGGGAAATATGTCAGAGGCATTCCATCCAGAGTGACTCCATCTTGAATAGGGGCTGTGTTTTAGTCGAGTCTCACACTGCTATAAAGACATTCCTGAAACTGGGTAATTTATTAAGAAAAGAGATTTAATTGACTCACAGTTCTGCATGGCTGGGGAGGCCTCAGGAAAATTACAATTATGGTTGAAGGTGAAGGGGAAGAAAGGCACATCTTCACATGGCCAGAGCAGGAGGAAGAGAGAGTGAAGGGGAAAGTTCTACACACTTTCAAACAACCATATCTCATGAGAGCTCACTCACTATCATAAAAACAGCAAGGGGGAAATCCACCCCCAAAATCCAGTCACCTCCCACCAGGTGCCTCCCCCAACATTGGAAATTACAATTTGACATGAAATTTCGGTGGGGATACAGAACCAAACCATGTTAGTCTGGATAAAATAAGCCTGAGACCTACTGGGCTGCATTCCCAGGAGGTTAGGCATTCTTAGTCACAGGATGAAATAGGAGGTCAGTACAAGATATAAGTCACAAAGACTTTGCTGACAAAACAGGATGTAGTAAAGAAGCCTGCCAAAACCCACCAAAACTAAGATGTCTATGAAAGTGACCTAGTCATCCTCACTACTCATTATATGCTAATTATAATGCATTAGCATGCTAAAAGACACTCCCACCCACACTATGACAGTTTACAAATGCCATGGAAATGTCAGGAAGTTAACCTTTATGGTCTAAAAAGAAGAAGAACTCTCAGTTCTAGGAATTACCCACACCTTTCCTGGAAAACTCATGAATAATCCACCCCTATGATCAAAAAATAAGTACACCTAGTCAAGCCGCCCATGCTGCTGCTCTGGCTATGGAGTACCCATTCTTTTATTTCTTTACTTTCTTAATAAACTTGCTTTCATTTTAAAAATACAAAGAAAGAAAGAAGGAGGCTGGGCACGATGGCTCATACCTGTAATCCCAGCACTTTGAGAGGCCAAGGCAGGTGAATCACCACCAGGTCAGGTGTTTGAGACCAGCCTGGCCAACATGGTGAAACCTCGTCTCTACTAAAAATACAAAAATTAGCCAGGTATGGTGACACATGCCTGTAATTTCAGCTACACAAGAGGCTGAGGCAGGAGAATCACTTGAACACAGGAGGTTCAGGAGGTTGAGGTTGCAGTGAGCCAACATCATGCCACTACACTCCAGCCTGGGCAAGAGAATGAGACCCTGTTTAAAAAAAAAAAGAGAAAGAAAAGAGAATACTAAAGATAAAGTATAGCTACACAAAGAAGTAGGACACTCCAACATTTAAAGAACAACTGGCAAATAAAACTGAAAAGAGTGGCCAAGAAGGTGGCAATAACACTAGGAGAGTGAGAGACCACAGGCACCAAATGAGAAAAGTGTTTCAGAGAAGAGAGGAGGAAATAGTGATTAACTGAATAAAATGCTGCTAAGAAGTTAAATAACCTAGACAGAAAGAGACCATTAGCAGTACCACCTTGTATTCATCATGGTTTTCTAGAGAAACAGAGCCAATATGACATATATAGATATATAGAAATAGATTTATAATGAGGGATTGGCTCAAATGATTATGGAGGCTGAGAAGTCCCACAATCTACTATCAACACACTGGAGGCCCAGGAAAGCCAGTTCTACTCAAAGCCAAGAGGCTGGAGAACCAATGGGGCCAATAATATAAATCCCAGTATGAGTCTGAAGGCCCATAAACCAGAAGCATCTATGTCTGAGAATCGGAAAAAATGAATGGTTCAGCTCAAACAGAAAGGGTAAATTTGTCCTTCCTCCACATTTTGTTCTAGGCAGGCCCTTAATAGATTGGATGATGACCAACCATACTTGTGAGGGTAGATCTGCTTTACTTATTAGACTAATTTAAATGCTAATCTCTTCTGGAAACATCTTCACAGACATGCCCAGAAATAATTTTCTGCCAGCTATCTGGGCATTCCTTAGCCCAGTCAAGTTGACATATAAAATTAACCAACACACACTCTTAGAACTAAGCAAGGAGCTTTTGGCAAGTTCCACTCTGATACTCCTTCAGCTGTCTATGGGGCAAGGATTCCACAAGGCCAAAGGGAGGTACCAATCAGAACCTGCATCCTTCAAGATTATATATACATACCCAGAACTCCCTGTCTCAACAGCCTCAAGCCACTTTCAAGCCTGCTTGAGCCTTGCTATTGTCTGAATGTTTGTGTCCCCCAAAATTCGTATGTTAAAACCTAATTCCTAATGCAGTAGTATTAAGAAATGGGGTCTTTGGAAGGTGATTAAGCCACATGGATGGAGCCCTCATAAATGGGATGAATTCCCTTAGAAAAAAGACCCATGGATTCTTGTTCATCCCTTCTGTCATATGAGTACATAGTAAGAAGGAACAATCTTAGAAGCAGAGAGGGCTATTTCTTACCAGACATCAATCTGCTAGTGTCTTGATTTTGGACTTCACAGCCTCCAGAACTGTGAGCAATAAATTTCTGTTATTTATAAATCACCTAGATTAAGAACATTTGTTACAGCAGCCTGAAAGGACCAAAATGGGCCTCATCCTCAGGTCTGTTTTGACAGGTGACTGAGCTGGTGTACACATCTGTTGGCCTAAAGGGTAACCAAAGGACAACTGATTTCATGGGGTGAGGTCACAGTTGTGATGCCTGAGCTGGGGAGTCCATTCTTGTGCATGCAAGGCTGTTTCAAGAGTGTCTTTTTTCCCCAGGGCTTCCATAACAAATTACCACAAACTTGGTGGCTTACAACAATAAAAAATTATTTTCTCAAATTTCTGGAGAACAAAAGTTCAAAATTAGGGTATTAGCAGGGTTGATTCCTTCTGAAGGCTCTAAGGGAAGATCTGTTTGCTATGTTTTAAATGTCTGTGCCATGCAAAACTCACATTGAAACTTACTCTCCACCAGGCATGGTAGCTTATGCCTGTAATCCCAGCACTTTGGGAGCCTGTGGCAAGAGGACCACTTGAGATAAGCAGTTCAAGACCAGACTGGCAATATAGTGAGACCCCATCTCTACAAAAATATTAAATGGTCAAGTGTGGTGGTCTACACCTGTAGTTCCAGCTACCCAGGAGGTTGAGGTGGGATGATTGCTTAAGCTTTGGAGATAAAGGTTTCAGTGAACCATGATCATGGCACTGCACTCCAGCCTGGGTTACAAAGCAAGACCCTTACTCAAAGAAAAGGAAAGGAAAAAGAAAGAGAAGAAAGGGAAGAGAAAAGAAAAGAAAATCCCCAATGTTGCATTTTTGAGAAGTGAAACATTTAAGTGGTTGGGTCATGAAGGCTCTGCCCACATGAGTGGATTAATTCATTCATGGATTACTGGGTATATTCATTTGTTTTCACACTGCTATAAATATCCTACCTGAGACTGGGTAATTTATTTTTTAAAAAGAGGTTTAATTGACTCACAGTTCCACATGACTGGAGAGGTCTCAGAAAACTGACAATTATGGCAGAAGGCAAAGAGGAAGCAAGGCATGTCTTACATGGCTACAGGCAAGAGAAGGAGAGAGAGAGGGCAAAAGAAACATACCACACTTTAAAGCCATCTGCTCTTGTGAGAACTCACTGACTATCATGAGAACAGCATAGAGGGAACCGCCCCAATAATCCAATTACCTCCCACCATGTTCTTCCCTCAACATGTGGGAATTACAATTTGAGATGAGATTTTTGTGGGAACACAGAGCCAAACCATATCAATGGGTTAATGGATTAATGGGTTATCACAGGAATGGGACTGATGGCTTCATTTTTAAAAGCAAGAGAGACCTGAACTATCACACTTAGCCCCCTTACCATGTGATGTCCTGCACCATCTCTGGACACTGAAGAGAGTCCCCATCAACCAGAAAGACATCAACAGAGATGGCCACTCAACTTTAGACTTCTCTGCCTCTATAACTGTAAGAAATGAATTCCTCTTTATAAATTACCCAGTTTCCAGTAGTCTTTTATAAGCAATAGAAAATGAACTAAGACAGTGTTCTATGGCTATGTCCCAGCTTCTGATGCTTCCAGCAATCCTCAGCATTTCTTGTATAATAGATACATAACCCCAGTTTCTGCCTCTGCCTTCACATGTCCTTCTTGCCATGTCACTGTGTCATATCTCCCTCTCCATTCTCTTGTAAGAACATCAGTCATTGGATTTATGGCTCACCCATGATCCAGATGATCTCATCTAAGATCCTTAATTTACTTACATCCACAAAGACCCTAATCCCAAATAAGATCACATTCACAAGTGCCAGGAGCTAAGACTTGGACATATCTTTTGAAGGAATACTGTTCAACCCAATACAAAGTGCAAGATACAGATACAAAATACAAGATATCAAGAGAAGAGAATAAATTATAGGCCAGGTGTCAGGAGATATTTGTCTTATGCTGCCACATTGTAGCAAGAAACTCTGAAGAGTTTGAGATTTCAAAATTCAAACCTGACCTTCTAGGTCATTGGGATATTGTGGCATATGCTTATTTGGTCTTCGTGCCTGGGCATACATCTTCTAAAATCCTTGAATCCCCTGAAAAATGAGAGTGTGTTTTTTATGTTCATGAGGTGGTTAGTGCCAGTGGGAAGGCAGCATATAACCTCAGAATGAAGGTCAGTGGCTGAAAAGATCAAGGCTTGATTACGCATAACAACTTTCATGCGCCCCTAAAACCTTAGGGGAGGGGAGAAGGGTTATAAGTTGAGCTGATCAACACAGAGGGACTGAATAGAAACAGCCCCGGTCTGCAGCTCCTGGCATGATTGATGCAGAAGATGGGTGATTTCTGCATTTCCAGCTGAGGTACCTGGTTCATCTCACTGGGACAGGTTGGACAGTGGATGCAGCCCATGGAGGGCAAGCCGAAGCAGGGCAGGGCAGCGCCTCACCTGGGAAGCACAAGGGGTTTGGGGACTTCCCTATCCTAGCAAAGGGAAGCTGACAGACTACCTGGAAAAACAGGACACTCCCACCCAAATGCTATGCTTTTCCCAAGGTCATAGGAACTGGCAGACAAGGTGATTCTCTCCTGTGCCTGGCTTCATGGCTCCCACACCCATGGACCTTTGTTCACTGTTAATGCAGCAGTCTGAGATCGATCTGCAAGATGGCAGCCTGGCTGGGGGTGAGGCGTCCACCATTGCTGAGGCTTGAGTAGGTAAACAAAGCAGCCTGGAAGCTAGAACTGGGCAGAGCCCACTGCAGTTCACTAAGGCCTACTGCCTCTAGACTCCACCTCTGTGGGCAGGGCGTAGCTGAACAAAAGGCAGCAGACAACTTCTGCAGACTGAAACATCCCTGTCTGACAGCTCTGAAGAGAGCACTGGTTCTCCCAGCACGGGGTTTGAGCTCTGAGAATGGACAGACTGCCTCCTCAAGTGGGTCCCTGGCCCCAGTGTAGCCTAGCTGGGAGACATCTCCCAGTAGGGCCCAACAGACACCTCATATAGGCAGCTACCCACCTGGGATGAAGCTTCCAAAGGAAGGATCAGGCAGCAATATTTGCTGTTCTGCAGTATTTGCTGTTCTGCAGCCTCCGCTGGTGATAGCCAGGCAAACAGGGTCTGGAGTGGAACTCCAGCAAACTCCAACAGACCTGCAGCTGAGGGACCTGACTGTTAGAATAAAAACTAACAAACAGAAAAGAATAGCATCAACATCAACAAAAAGTTCATCTAAACCAAAACCCCATCTGTAGGTCACCAACGTCAAAGATCACAGATAGATAAAACCATGAAGATGGGGAGAAAACAGAGCAGAAAAGCTGAAAATTCTAAATATCAGAGCACCTCCTCTCCTCCAAAGGATTGCAGCTCCTCACCAGCAACAGAACAAAGCTGGATGGAGAATGACTTTGACAAGTTGACAGAAGTAGGCTTCGGAAGGTCGGTAATAACAAACTTCTCTGAGCTAAAGGAGCGTGTTCCAACCCAATACAAGGAAGCTAAAAACCTTGAAACAAGATAAGACGAATGTCTAACTAGAATAAACAGTGTAGAGAAGACCTTAAATGATGTGATGGAGCTGAAAATCATGGCACAAAAACTTCATGATGCATGCACAAGCTTCAATACCCAATTTGGTCAAGTGGAAGAAAGGTTGTCAGTGATTGAAGATCAAATTAATGAAATAAAGCAGGAAAACAAGGTTAGAAAAAAAAAGAGTAAAAAGAAATAAATAAAGCCTCCAAAAAATATGGGACTATATGAAAAGACCAAATCTACGTTTGATCGGTGTACCTGAAAGTGATAGGGAGAATGGAAACAGGTTGAAAAACACTCTTCAGGATATTATCCAGGAGAATGTCCCCAAATTACCAAGGCAGGCCAACGTTCAAATTCAGGAAATACACAGAACACCACAAAGATACTACTCAAGAAGAGCAACCCCAAGACACATAATTGTCAGATTCACCAAGGTTGAAATGAGGAAAAAGTGTTAAGGGCAGTGAGAGAGAAAGGTTGAGTTACCCACAAAAGGAAGCCCATCAGACTAACAGCAGATCTCTCTGCAGACCTCACAAGCCAGAAGAGAGTGGGCGTCAATATTCAACATTCTGAAAGAAAAGAATTTTCAACCCAGAATTTCATATCCAGCCAAACTAAGCTTCATAAGTGAAGGAGAAATAAAGTCCTTTACAGACAAGCAAATGCTGAGAGATTTTTGTCATCACCAGGCCAGCCTTACAAGAGCTCCTGAAGGAAACACTAAACATGAAAAGAAACAACTGCTACCAGCCACTGCAAAAACAAGCCAAATTGTAAAGAGCATCAATGTTATGAAGAAACTGGATCAATTAACGGGGAAAAAAACCAGCAAACATCACAATGACAGCATCAAATTCACACATAACAATATTAACGTTAAATGTAATGGGTTAAATGCCCCAATTAAAAGACACAGACTGGCAAATTGGATAAAGACTTAAGACCCATCAGTGTGCTGTATTCAGGAGACCCATCTCACATGCAAAGATGCACATAGGTTCAAAATAAAGGGATGGAGGAAGATCTACCAAGCAAATGGAAAGCAAAAAAAAGAAGGGGTTGCAATCCTAGTCTCTGATAAAACAGACTTTAAACAAACAAAGACCAAAAGAGACAAAGAAGGCCATTACATAATGGTAAAGGGATCAATTCAACAAGAAGAGCTAACTATCCTAAATATACATGCACCCAATACAGGAGCACCCAGATTCATAAAGCAAGTTCTTAGAGACCTAGAAACAGACAGACTCTCACACAATAATAGTGGGAGATTTTAACACCCCACTGTGAATATTAGACAGATCAATGAGACAGAAGTTTAACAAGGATATTCAGGACCTGAACTCAGCTCTGCACAAAGCAGACCTAATAGACATTTACAGAACTCTCCACCCCAAATCAACAGAATATACATTCTAATCAGCATCACATCACACTTATTCAAAAATTGACTACATAATTGGAAGTAAAGCACTCCTCAGCAAATGTAAAAGAACAGAAATCACAACAAACTGTCTCTCAGACCACAGTGAAATCAAATTAGAACTCATCAGGATTAAGAAACTCACTGAAAACCACACACAACTACATGAAAGCTGAACAACTTGCTCCTGAATGACCACTGGGTAAGTAATGAAATTAAGGCAGAAATAAAGATGTTCTTTGAAAGCAATGAGAAAAAGATACAATGTACCAGAATCTCTGGGACACATTTAAAGCAGTGTGCAGCGGGAAATACATAGCACTAAATGCCCACAAGAGAAAGCAGAAAAGATCTAAATTTGACACCCTAACATCACAATTAAAAGAACTACTGAAGCAAGAGCAAACAAATTCAAAAGCTAGCAGAAGGCAAGAAATAACTAAGATCAGAGCAGAACTGAAAGAGATAGAGATGCAAAAAACCCTTCAATAAATAAATGAATTTAGGAGCCGGGTTTTTGAAAAAAATCAACAAAATTGATAGGCCACTAGCAAGACTAATAAAGAAGAATAGAGAGAAGAATCAAATGGGTGCAATAAAAAATGATAAAGAGGATATCACCACTGATCCCACAGAAATACAAACTACCATCAGAGAATAATATAAATACCTCTATGCAAATAAACTAGAAAATCTAGGAGAAATGGACAAATTCCTGGACACATACACCCACCCAAGACTAAACCAGAACGAAGTTGAATCTCTGAATACACCAATAACAGGCTCTGAAATTGAGGCAATAATTAATAGCCTACCAACCAAAGAAAGTCCAGGACCAGACAGATTCACAGCCGAATTCTACCAGAGGTAGAAAGAGGAGCTGGTGCCATTCCTTCTGAAACTATTCCAATCAATAGAAAAAGAGGGAATCCTCCCTAACTCATTTTATGAGGCCAGCATCATCCTGATACAAAAGTCTGGCAGAGAAACACAAAAAAAGAGAATTTTAGAGCAATATCCCTGATGAACATCAACGTGAAAATCCTCAGTAAAATACTGGCAAACCCAATAAAGCAGCACAACAAAAAGCTTATCCAACATGATAAAGTCAGCTTCATCTCTGGGATGCAAGGCTGGTTCAACATATGCAAATTAATAAACGTAATCCATCACATAAACAGAACCAATCACAAAAACCACATCATTATCTCAATAGATGTAGAAAAGGCATTTGATAAAATTCAACAGCGCTTCATGCTAAAAACTCTCAATAAACTAGGTACTGATGGAATGTATCTCAAAATAATAAGAGCTATTAATGACAAACCCACAGCCAATATCATACTGAATGGGCAAAAACTGGAAGCATTCCCTTTGAAAGCCGGCACAAGACAGGGATGTCCTCTCTCACCACTCCTATTCAACATAGTGTTGGAAGTTCTGGCCAGGGCAATCAGGCAAGAAAGAAATAAAGGGTATTCAATTAGGAAAAGAGGAAGTCAAATTGTCCCTGTTTGCAGATGACATGATTGTATATTTAGAAAACCCCACCGCCTCAGCCTAAAATCTCCTTAAGCTGATAAACAACTTCAGTAAAGTCTCAGGATACAAAATCAACGTGCAAAAATCACAAGCATTCCTATAAACCAATAAAAGACAAACAGAGAGCCAAATCATGAGTGAACTCCCATTCACAACTGCTACAAAGAGAATAAAATACCTACGAATCCAGCTTACAAGAAATGTGAAGGACCTCTTCAAGGAGAACTACAAACCACTGCTCAATGAAATAAAAGAGGACACAAACAAATGGAAGAACATTCTATGCTCATGGATAGAAAGAATCAATATCGTGAAAATGGCCATACTGTCCAAAGTAATTTATAGATTCAATGCTATCCCCATCAAGCTACCAATGACTTTCTTCACAGAATTGGAAAAATCCATAGCTCATATGGAACCAAAAATGAGCCTGCATTGCCAAGACAATCCTAAGCAAAAAGAACAAAGCTGGAGGCATCATGCTACCTGACTTCAAACTATACTACAAGGCTACAGTAACCAAAACGGCATGGTACTGGTACCAAAACAGATATATAGACCAATGGAACAGAACAGAAGCCTCAAAAATAACACCACACATCTACAACCATCTGATCTTTAACAAACCTGACAAAAACAAGAAATGGGGAAAGGATTCCCTATTTAATAAATGGTGCTAGGAAAACTGGCTAGCCATATGTAGAAAGCTGAAACTGGATCCCTTCCTTATACCTTATACAAAAATTAATTCAAGATGGATTAAAGACTTAAATGTTAGACCTAAAACTACAAAAACCCTAGAAGAAAACCTAAGCAATACCATTGAGGACATAGGCATGGGCAAGGACTTCATGACTAAAACACCAAAAGCAATGGCAACAAAAGTCAAAATAGACAAATGAGATCTAATTAAACTAAAGAGCTTCTGCACAGCAAAAGAAACTATCATCAGAGTGAACAGGCGAGCTACAGAATGGGAAAAAAATTTTGTAATCTACCCATCTGACAAAAGGCTAATATCCAGAATCTACAAAGAACTCACACAAATTTACAAGAAAAAAACAAACGACCACATCAAAAAGTGGGCAAAGGATATGAACAGATACTTCTCAATAGAAGACATCTATGCAGCCAACAGACACAGGAAAAAATACTCATCATCACTGGTCAATCCCATTACTGGGTATAAACCCATAGGATTATAAATCATGCTACTATAAAAACACATGCACATGTATGTTTATTGTGGCACTATTCACAATAGCAAAGACTTGGAACCAACCCAAATGTCCATCGATGACAGACTAGATAAAGAAAATGTGGCACATATACACCAGGGAATACTATTCAGCCATAAAAAAGGATGAGTTCATGTCCTTTGCAGGGACATGGATGAAGCTGGAAACCATCATTCTCAGAAAACTATCACAAGGACAGAAAACCAAACCCTCCATGTTCTTACTCATAGGTGGGAAATGAACAATGAGATCACTTGGACACAGGGTGGGGAACATCACACACCAGGGCCTGTCGGGGTGTGAGAGGTTGGGGGAGGGATAGCATTAGAGAAATCCCTAATGTAAATGATGAGTTGATGGGTGCAGCAAACCAACATGGCACAGGTATACCTGTGTATCAAACGTGCACATTGTACACATGTACCCTAGAACTTAGAGTATAATAATAATAATAAAAAGTTGAGCTGATCACCAATAGCCAATGATTTAATCAATCTTACCTGCATAATGAAGTCTCCATAAAAACCCTAAAAAACTGAGTTTGGATAAGCTTCCAGATAGCTGGCACCCAGAAAAAGGATGAAAGCTCTGGGCTCCTTTCCTCATGATTTGCCCTATTTATCTCCTCTGGATATTCATCTGTATCATTTATTAATAACCATGTAAACATAAGTAAAGTGTTTCCCTGAGTTCTGTGAGCCACTCTAGCAAATTAATCAAACCTGAGGAGGTGGTCATTGGAACGCCAATCTACAGCCAGTCTGGCAGAAGTATGGGTGACAACCTACTACAGTTGTCCCTTGGCATTCAAAGGAGATAGGTTTCAGGACACCCACGGATGCCAAAATCCAAGGAAGCTTAAGTTTCTTATATAAAATTGTGGAGTATTTGCATATAAACTATACACATCCTCCCATATACTGTAAATCATCTCTAGATTTGTCTAGAGATGATTATCTGTACACTAATAGTAATAGTAATAGCAATCTAGAGAGATTGTATAATATCTAATAAAATATAAATACTATGTTAATAACCATTTACTGTATTGGTTTTTATTTGTATTTTTATTATTGTGTTTTGTATGCTTTTATTGCATTTTTTTAAAATATTTTTGACCCCTGGTTGATTGAACCCTCAGACGTGGAACCTGAGATATGGAAGGCCAATTGTACTTGCAATTGACATCTGAAGCGAGAGCAGTCTTGTGGAACTGAGCCCCTAACCTCTGGGATTTAACATTATCCACAAATAATGTCAGAATTGAATTGAATTATAGAGCACCCAGCTGGTGTCCACTGGAGAACTAGTTGGTCTGCAGGGAAAGACCCCACACACATCTGGTGTTAGAAGTGTTGTGTTAAGTGGAGCATGAGTAAAAGTAGGAAAAACACTTTGAGTTTTTTTTCAATACTATATAGTGAATATAAAGTTATGTTTGTTAAGGTAAAAAAAATTGACACATTTTATTAAACAGTCTAAAAGCTTGATTTGTAACTTCTAAACACTTGGTAACATGTTTTATAGCTCTCCATTTGAACTCTTGCCTTAAGCACTGCAAAAAGTTAGGGGTGGGTGTAACCATTCGGAAATATGAAAGTCATCAGTGACCTGAAAAACAGAAGTCCAAATTGAGTGGGTTGGTGAAAGGCGGTAAGGTGAGAAAGTACAGATTCTGACCAGAAATTGTGTTTTCATATAGCTAACCATAAAAGAGAGAAGATAGATAAGAAGTTAGTAGGAAGCGGATGTAAAGACAAGAAAGGTATTTTGTTTTGTTTTGTTTTGAAATGTTTGGTTTAAGATAGGAAATGTAATATGTTTTTATATTTATGAGGATAATCCAGTAGAGAGCAACAAATTCATGATGAATGGGAGAATAATTACAAAGTCCTTGGAGGGTGGAACAAGATGGTCAAATAGAAGCTTTCAGTGATACTCCTCCTTGCAGGAACACCAAATTTAACAACTATCTACACAAAAAAGCACCTTCATAGGAATCAAAAGTCAAGTGACTGCTCATACTACCTGGTATCAACTTCATATTGCTGAAAGAGGCACAGAAGAGGGTAAGAAAGACGGTCTTGGATCACTGATGCCACCCCTCCCCCATCCCATGAGAGCAGCCACCTAACACAGGGAGGTAGCCTGCATGCTTAGGGGACAGAGAGCACAGCAACTGTGGATCTTTGTGTTCAACTCAGTACTGTCCTCACATAACCATGGGGTTGCAGGGGGCGGGGGAGCGGGGACCACAAAAAAGACAAAGAAAAATAAACAAAAAAGAAAAAATAAAGAAACAGAAAAAACATGCTGAACTCAGCCAATGCTTGCTTATGGAGAGAGTATTTAGGCCAGCCCTAGCTAAAGGTGAATTGTCCATCCCAGCTGCTGGAACCTGAGTTTCAGCAAGCCTTGACACCATAGGCTAAAGGGCTCAGGGTTACTAAACAAACTTCAAAGGAAATCTAGAACACAGGAACTGCAATTCCCAGGCAAGTCTGAGTGTTCTGCTGGGCTTGATGCAAGTAGACTTGGGGGACACACGAACTAGTGAAATACCAGTAGGGGAAACTAAGGGAATGCTTGCACTATCCCATCCCAAACCCCAGGCAGTGTGACTCACAGCAATGAAAGTGACTTCTTCCTTCTGCTTGAGGAGAGCAGAGGAAAGAGTAAAGAAGACTTTGTCTTGTATATTATACACCAGCTCAGCCACAGTAGAACAGGGCATTGAGCAGAATCATGAGGCCTCCCATTCCAGGCCCTGGGTCCTGGATGACTTGTCTAGACACAGCCTGCACAAGAAGGGAACTCACTGCCTTGAAGGGAAGAAACAAGTCCTGGCAGAATTTTTCACCTGCTGAATAAGGAGCCCTTGAGCCCTGAATAACCAGCAGCGATATCCAGATAGTACATGTAATGAGCCTTGAGTGAGACTCTGAGACATGCTGGCTTCAGGTGAGACCCAACACATTCCCAGCTGTGGTGGCTATGGTGAAAGACTCCTGACTGAGAATAGCAGAGGGAAAAGTAAAGGGGATTTTGTCTTGCCAGTTAGGTACCTGCTCATCCACAGTGGGAAAGAACACCAAGCAGTCTCTTGGGGTCCTTGGTTCCAGGCCTTGGTTCTTGGATGGCATTTCTGGACTTACTGTAGGCCAAAGTGGGAACCACTTCCCTGAAGGGTGAGTCTAGGCCTGACAACATTCACCACAAGCTGACTGAAGAGCCCTTGAGCCTTAAGTGAACATCAGCAGTAGCCTGGCAGTACTCTCCATGGCCATGTCATTGTGGTTGCCATGAAGACAGGTTCCTCTGCCTATGGAAAAAAAAAGGAATATTGGGAAGGACTTTGTCTTGTGGTTTGAGTGACAGCTTAGTCACAGTATAATAGAGCATCAGGTAGATTTCTAAGGCTTTTGAATCCAGTCCCTGGCTCCTGAATGGCACTTCTGAACCTGCCTGGGTCTTAGGGAACTTGCCACTCTGAAGGGAAAGATACAAGCCTGGATGATCTCACCACCTGCTGATAGTAGAGTGCTAGGGCCTTGAGCAAACATAGGCAATAACCAGGTAGTGGTTACAACAGGCCTTGGGTGGCACCCAGTGCAGTCTCAGTGGTAGTGGCCACAGGAGTGCTAACTTTCTCCCCCAGCTCCAGGTGGCTCAGCAAAGAGAGAGAGACTCTGTTTGCTTGGGGGAAAGTAAGGGAAGAGAACAAGAGTCTCTGCCTGGTAATCCAGAGAGTTCTTTCAGATCTTCTCTAAGGCCACCAAGGTGGTACCCCCATGAAACTACAAGAACCAAAGTGTTACTAGGCTTTGGGTACCCAACTAACATAGATACGGCTTAGAGCTCAACACCTGAGTCTGTTTGAATACTTGGAAAGCCTTCCCAAGAAGGATGGATACAAACAAGCCCAGACTGTAAAGACTACAATAAATACCTAATTATTCCATGCTTATACAGCAACAAACATTCACAAGCATCACAATCATCCAGAAAAAAAATAACCTCATCAAATGTACTAAATAAGGCACCAGAGACCAATCCTGGAAAAACAGAAATATGTGCACTTTCAATCAAGGAATTTAAAATAGCTATTTTGAGGAAATTCAAAGAAATTCAAGATAACACACACAAGGAATTCAGGATTATATCAAATAAATTTAACAAATAGATTGAAATAATTAAAAAGAATCAAGCAGAAACTCTGGAGTTGAGGCTAGTCTGAAGGTAGTAAGTTATCTAAATTGTTCACAGTCATACAACTCTTCACAGATTGAATTCCTTGTTCTGCTCTTTCCTGCCTTCTCACTACTGTACTTGCCTAGGCTTTAAAAATTAATCTTAAAAAATGGATCCTGGAGTTGAAAAATTCAACTGATGTACTGAAGAATGCATCAGAGTCTCTTAGTAAAAGACTAGATCAAGCAGAAATAAGAATTAGTGAGCTTGAAGGCAGGCTATTTGAAAATACACAGTAAGAGGAGACAAAAGAAAAAAGAATAAAAAAGAATAAAGCATGTCTACAAAATCTAGAAAACAGACTGAAAGGCCAAATCTAAGAGTTATTTGTCTTAAAGAGGAAGTAGAGAGAGAGAGATCAGGTGGAAAGTTTATTCAAAGGGATAATAACAGAGAAGTTTCCAAACCTGGAGAAAGATATCAATATCTAAGTACAAGAAGGTTGTAGAACACAAAATAGATCAAATCCAAACAACATTACCCCAAGACATTTAATAATCAAACTCACAAAGGCCAAAGATAGAGAAAGGATGCAAAAAGTAGTGAGGGAAAAGAAAGAAATAACATACAATGGAGCTCCAATACATCTGGCAGCAGAGTTTTCAGTGGAAACCTTACAGGAGAGAGTGGCATGGTGTATATAAAGTGCTAAAGGAAAAAAAGTTTACCCTAGGGGAGTATATCCGGTGAAAATATCCTTCAGACATGAAGTAGAAATAAAAATTCTCCAAACCAAAGCTGAGAGATGTCATCAACACCAGGCTTGTCCTTCAAGAGATGTTAAGGGGAGTATTTCAATCAGAAAGAAAACAAGGTTAATGAGGAATAAAAAAAAATCATCTGAAGGTACAAAATTCACTGGTAATAGTAAGTTCACAGAAAAACACAGAATATTGTAACACTGTAACTCTGGTGTGTAAACTACTCTTATCTTAAGTAGAAGGACTAAAAAATAAACCAATTGAAAACAATAACTACAATAATTTTCAAGAAATAATACAATAAGATACAAATAGAAACAACAAAAAGTTAAAAAAGCAGAGGACAAAGTTTAAGCACAGAGGTTTTCTTTTATTGCTGTTGTTGTTGTTTGGAGATGGAGTCTCACTTTGTCACCCAGGCTGGAATGCAGTGGTCCCATCACAGGTCACTGCAACCTCCACCTCCCAGCTTCAAGTGATTCTCTTGCCTCAGCCTCCCGAGTAGCTAGGATTACAGGCATGTGCCACCATGCCCAGCTAATTTTTGCATATTTTTAGTAGAGACGGGGTTTCACCATGTTGGCCAGACTGGTCTCAAACTCCATACCTCAGGTAATCCACTCCCAAAATTCTGGAATTGCAGGCATGAGCCACCATGCCCAGCCAAAGTGCAAAGCTTTTATTCATTTTCTTTTTGTGTGTATGCAGTGTTAAGTAGTCATCAGTTTGAAGTAATGGGTTATAAGATAGTACATGCAAGCCTCATGGTAAGCTCAAATCAAAAAAACATGCAATGGATACACAAAAACTAAAAAGCAAGAAATTAAATCATACCACCCGATACGGTTAAGCTTTGTGTCACCATCCAAATCTCATCTTGAATTATAATTCCTATAATCCCCACATGTCAAGGGAGACACCAGGTGGACACAATTGGATCATGAGGGAGGTTTTCCCCATGCTGTTCTCATGATAGTGAGTGCATTTTCACCAGATATGATGATTTTATAGTGTTTGATAGTTCCTCCTGCATTCATTTTCCTTCCTACTGCCTTGTGAAAAAGGTATCTTTCTTCCCCTTCACCTTCTGCCATGACTGTAAGTTTCCTGAGGTCTCCCCAAACATGCTGAACTGTAGGTCAATTAAAACTCTTTCCTTTATAAATTTCCCAGTCTTGGACAGTTCTTTACAGCAGTGTGAAAACAGACTAATACACCACCAGAGAAAATCATCTTAACTAAAAGGAAGACAAGAAGAAAGAAAAGAAGGAAGAGAAGACCACAAAACAACCAGAAAATAACAAAATGACAAAAGTATATCCTTACTTATAAATAATAATATTGAATGCAATAGAGTAAACTCTACAATCAAAAGGCATAAAGTGGCTAAATGGATTTTAAAAATACCCAACAATCTGCTGCTGAAAAGAAATACATTTCACCAATAAAGGCACACATAGACTAAAAATAAAAAGATGAAAAAAAGATATTCTATGCCAATGGAAACCAAAAGAGGCAGGAGTACCTATATTTATATCAGACAAAAATAAATTTAGAGACAAAAACTATAAGAAAAAACAAAGAAGGTCATTATATAACGATAAAGGGGTCAATTTAGCAAGAAGATATAACAATTGTAACTATATATGTATGAGATATATAACGGAAATATTATTAGAGCTAAAGAGAGAAATAGACTCCCATATAATACTAGGAGGAGACTTCAACACCACATTTTCAGCATTGGATAGACCTTTCAGGCAGAAAATCAACAAAGAAACATGAAACATTCTGCACTATAGACCAAATGAACCTAGAAGATATTTACAGAACATTTTCTCCCATTGCCGCAGAATACCACATTCTTCTCACCACATGTATCATTCTCCAGGATAAGCCATATGTTAGATCACAAAACAAGTCTTAATAAAAAAAAAGAAATAATCTCAAGTATTTTCTGACCACAATGGAATAAAACTAACATTAATAGCAAGAGGAATGTTGGAAACTATACAAACACATAGAAATTAAACAACTTGCTCCTGAATGAACAGTGGGTCAATGAAGAAATTAAAAAGGAGATTTTAAAATTTCTTGAAACAAATGATGGTGGAAACACAGCATACCAAAACCTGTGAGATTAGTACAGCAAAAGCAGCACCAAGAGGGAAGTTTATAGCAATAAGCAACCTATATCAAGAAACACTTCAAATAAGTAACCTAATGATGCATCTTAAAAAACAATAAAAGCAAGAACCAAACCTAAAATTAGCAGAGAAAAAGAAATAATAAATATGAGAGCAGAAATAAATAAAATTGAAATGAAGAAAACAATACAAAAGATCAACGAACCAAAAAGCCATTTTTTGAAAATATAAAACAAAATTGATAAGCCTTTAGATAGACTAAGAAAAAGAGAGACAAGGTCCAAATAAATTAAATCAGAAATAAAAAAAGAGACATTATATCTGATACCACAGAAATTCAAGGGATCATTAGTGATTTTTATGAGTAGCCATTGGCTAATAAATTGGAAAATCAAGAAGAAATTAATAAATCTCTAGATACATACAATCCCAATTGAGCCATTAAGAAATCCAAAGCCTGAACAGACCAATAACAAGTAACAGGATGAAAGCCATAATAAAAAATCTCCCAGCAAAGAAAAGCCTGGAACCCAGTGGCTTCACTGCTGAATTCTACAAAACATTTGATGAAGACTTAATGTCAATTCTATTCAAACTGTTCTGAAAAATAGAGGAAGAGGAAATATATCTAAACTCATTCTAAGAGGCCAGTATTACCCTGATACTAAAACCAGACAAAGAACGAAAAAAAAAAAAAAAAAAAACTACAGGCCAATATCCCTGATGAACATTGATGCAAAAATCCTCAACAAAATACTAGAAAACTGAATTCAACAACACATTAAGAAGAGCATGCATCATGATCATGTGGGATTTATCCCAGGGATGCGAGGATGGTTCAACATATGCAAATCAACCAATGTGATACATCATATCAACAGAATGAAGGACAAAATATATATGATCATTACAATTGATGCTGAAAAGGCATTTGATAAAATTCAACATCCCTTTATGATAAACCCTCAAAAATCTGGTATAGAAAGAACAGGCCGGGCACAGTGGCTCACGCCTGTAATCCCAGCACTTTGGGAGGCCAAGCTGGGCAGATCACAAGGTCAGGAGACCAAGACCATCCTGGCCAACATGGTGAAACCCCATCTCTACTAAAGATACAAAAATTAGCCAGGCGTGGTGGCATGCACCTGTAGTCCCAGCTACTCTGGAGGCTGAGGCAAGAGAATCACTTGAACCCGGGAGGTGGAGGTTGCAATGAGCCAAGATCATGCCACTACACTCCTGCCTGGGTGACAGAGCAAGACTCTCTCAAAAAAGAAAAAAAAGAAAGAAAGAACATACGTGAACGTAATAAAAGCCATATATGATAGACCCACAGCTAGTATCATACTGAATGGGGGAAAACTGAAAGCCTTTCGTCTAAGATCTGGAGTCTAACAAGAATGCCCACTTTCACCACTGTTATTCAACATAGTACTGGAAGTCCTAGATAAAGCAATCAGACAAGATAAAGAAAGTGCATCCACATTGGAAAGAAGGAAGTCAAATTATCCTTGTTTGCAGATGATATGATCTTATATTTGAAAAAACCCGAAGACTCCACCAAAAAGCTATTAGAACTGACAGAGGACAGAACAATATGGCTGACTAGACACAGCCAGGGAGAACAACTGCCACTGAGACTGAGACTACTGGTGCACTTGTAACAGATCTTCAGAGGGAAGGCACCAAGAGTGGATGAAGGGAAGACAGAAGCTGGCATGGAAGGGGAGGAACTGGGAACCCTGCACAGGGCTACTGAGCATGAGGACTTTTTCCAGGTCCCCAGTGACTCCAGGGAAATGGGAGCATTGAACTGGCAAAGAGCAATGTGCTCTTGCAAAGGGCATCTGGAAGCCCAGCAGGAGGCAACCCCTTGACCACCATGAACACTCAAGCTGGCAGTGAGAGCTGCTTAGAGAAGTGGTAGCACAGCAAGCCAACTAATGTGGAGTCCAAAGAGTTTGGTGCAGGAGTGTCTGCAGCGGAGTATGGCCAGAAACAGCCATCTCCCTAGGTTCAGCTTGCTCCCATAGGAGACTTTAGCCCTAGAAAAACTGTAGGACCTTAACTTTGCATGGCAGTCTTGCCTGTCAGACAGGGCCAGTCCAACCTGAGCACCCCTTGGCTTGCTGTCCTCCCCCAGGACTTCAGCCTGGCCACACCTGCTTGCAGTGCAGCCTTGGATGCCCTGGAGATCTGCATCATAGCTTCTGCACTGGCAGACCATGCCTGACCAGCAGAAAGCTCCAGCAGAGCAGCCCCCACAGCCATGCACAGACTGCCCACCCCCTCCCCACATTGCAGGTTCCCCTGATCCCAGAGCAATCTTGCACATCACTTTGCCAGCAAATATGTGTATAGGCAGATTTTGCTTTCCTTGCCCCACTAGGACACACGTGTGCATACAACGTGCCCTGCCACTGCTGCAGCAGAAGTGCAACCTCATTCCCCCTTGCCCAACAAGCACCATTACAGTCAGAGCCTTAGTGGGCCCTGAATCTGCCAGTACCCATTCATTGTATCAACACTACTGCAGGAGTGAAATTAGGCATGAAGAACAGTGAACCCTCCCCCACACTGTGCAATCATACCTTACTGCAGTGCACAGAGAGTGCACACAGACTTGCACCCACCACCATCCTGCCTCCATGCAAACACCACCACCAGTGTGACCATACACATGGTTGTACTCCCCAACCCCTCTGAGCCTTATTGCCTCAACCACTGTGGTGAATGCCCACATAAAGGCAGGCAACTCAGCATGTACTAGCACCCTGCTACAGCAGATGAATATGCACCCCGCTGTGCTGCCACTGCTGCTGCTGCTGGCATGCATGAATGAGGACAGATCCTGCTGTCACTGCACTATAAAATGCTTTGGCTGACACAACACCATCACCTCAGTCCAAAATTAATGTGCAAAAATCACAAGCATTCCTACACACCAATAACAGACAAACAGAGAGCCAAATCATGAGTGGATTCCCATTCACAATTTCTACAAAGAGACTAAAATAGCTAGAAATACAGCTTTAAATCTTTTTAATAAACTTTTACTCCTGCTTTAAAACTTGTGTCCACCTCTTTCACCTTATGCTCCTCACTTGAATTATTTCTTCTGAGAAGCCAAGAATTGAGGTTGCTGCACACCGTGTGGATGACTACCACCACTAACAAGGGTACTCCTGTTGAGGAGGTGAAGAGGACTGAAATCTAACTCAAGTTCCAGATACCAAACTGTGCAGGAAGTGCCCAGAGGGAGGGGCTAGCACTGTAGGGGATAATGGTAGCATATTAAAAGAGGTTTTCTCACTAGAAAAAATAAAATAAAATTTATGTGGAACAAAAAAAGAGCCCACATAGCCAAAGCAAGACTAAGCAAAAAAAAAAAAAAAAATCTGGAGGCATCCCATTACCTGACTTCGAACTATACTATAAATCTACAGTCACCAAAACAGCATGGTACTGGTATAAAAAAAGACACATAGAACAATGGAAGAGAATAGAGAACCCAGAAAATAAGTCAAATACTTACAGCCAACTGATCTTCAACAAAGCAAACAAAAACATAAAGTGAGGAAAGGACACCCTATTCAACAAATGGTGCTAGGATATTGGCAAGCCACATGTAGAAGAATGCACCTGGATTGTCATCTCTCACCTTATACAAAAATCAACTCAAGATGAATCAAGGATTTAAATCTAAGATCTGAAACCACAAAAACTCTAGAAGACAACATTGGAAAGACACTTCTAGACATTGGCTTAGGCAAAGACTTCATGACCAAGAACCCAAAAGCGAATGCAGCAAAAGCAAAGATAAATAGATGCGATTTAATTAAACTTAAAAGCTTCCACACAGCAAAAGAAACAATCAGCAGAGTAAATAAACAACAGACAGAGTGGGAGAAAATCTTCACAATCTATGCATCTAACAAAGGACTAATATCCAGAATCTATAATACAAGGAACTCAAACAAATTAGCAAGAAATAAAAAACAAAAATCCCATCAAAAAGTGGGCTAAGGGAGGAGGAGCCAAGATGGCCGAATAGGAACAGCTCCGGTCTACAGCTCCCAGCGCGAGCGACGCAGAAGACGGGTGATTTCTGCATTTCCATCTGAGGTACCGTGTTCATCTCACTAGGGAGTGCCAGACAGTGGGCGCAGGTCAGTGGGTGAGCGCACCATGCGCCAGCCGAAGCAGGGGCGAGGCATTGCCTCACTCGGGAAGCGCAAGGGGTCAGGGAGTTCCCCTTCCAGGGGTGACAGACGGCACCTGGAAAATCGGGCCACTCCCACCCGAATACTGTGCTTTTCCGACGGGCTTAGGAAACGGTGCCCCAGGAGAGTATAGCCCGCACCTGGCTCAGAGGGTCCTATGCCCACGGAGTCTCGCTGATTGCTAGCACAGCAGTCTGAGATCAAACAGCAAGTCGGCAGCGAGGCTGGGGGAGGGGCGCCCGCCATTGCCCAGGCTCGCTTAGGTAAACAAAGCAGCCTGGAAGCTTGAACTGGGTGGAGCCCACCACAGCTCAAGGAGGCCTGCCTGCCTCTGTAGGCTCCACCTCTGAGGGCAGGGCACAGACAAACAAAAAGACAGCAGTAACCTCTGCAGACTTAAATGTCCCTGTCTGACAGCTGTGAGGAGAGCAGTGGTTCTCCCAGCACGCAGCTGGAGATCTGAGAACCTGCTGACTGCCTCCTCAAGTGGGTTCCTGACCCCTGACCCCCGAGCAGCCTAACTGGCAGGCATCCCACAGCAGGGGCAGACTGACACCTCACACGGCCGGCCAGGTACTCCAACAGACCTGCAGCTGAGGGTTCTGTCTGTTAGAAGGAAAACTAAGAGAAAGGACATCCACACCAAAAACCCATCGTACATCACCATCATCAAAGACCAAAAGTAGATAAAACCACAAAGATGGGGAAAAAACAGAGCAGAAAAACTGGAAACTCTAAAAACCAGAGTACCTCTCCTCCTCCAAAGGAACGCAGTTCCTCACCAGCAACGGAACAAAGCTGGACGGAGAATGACTTTGACAAGCTGAGAGAAGAAGGCTTCAGACGATCAAATTACTCCGAGCTACGGGAGGATATTCAAACCAAAGGCAAAGAAGTTGAAAACTTTGAAAAAAATTTAGAAGAATGTATAACTAGAATAACCAATACAGAGAAGTGCTTAAAGGAGCTGATGGAGCTGAAAACCAAGGCTCGAGAACTACGTGAAGAATGCAGAAGCCTCAGGAGCCGATGCGACCAAATGGAAGAAAGGGTATCAGACCTGGAAGATGAAATGAATGAAATGAAGCGAGAAGAGAAGTTTAGAGAAAAAAGAATAAAAAGAAACGAGCAAAGCCTCCAAGAAATGTGGGACTATGTGAAAAGACCAAATCTACGTCTGATTGGTGTACCTGAAAGTGACGGGGAGAATGGAAACAAGTTGGAAAACACTCTGCAGGATATTATCCAGGAGAACTTCCCCAATCTAGCAAGGCAGGCCAACATTCAGATTCAGGAAATACAGAGAATGCCCCAAAGATACTCCTCGAGAAGAGCAACTCCAAGACACATAATTGTCAGATTCACCAAAGTTGAAATGAAGGAAAAAATGTTAAGGGCAGCCAGAGAGAAAGGTCGGGTTACCATCAAAGGGAAGCCCATCAGACTAACAGCGGATCTCTCGGCAGAAACCCTACAAGCCAGAAGAGAGTGGGGGCCAATATTCAACATTCTGAAAGAAAAGAATTTTCAACCCAGAATTTCATATCCTGCCAAACTAAGCTTCATAAGTGAAGGAGAAATAAAATACTTTACAGACAAGCAAATGCTGAGAGATTTTGTCACCACCAGGCCTGCCCTAAAAGAGCTCCTGAAGGAAGCGCTAAACATGGAAAGGCACAACCGGTACCAGCCACTGCAAAATCATACCGAAATGTAAAGACCATCGAGACTAGGAAGAGACTGCATCAACTAACGAGAAAAATATCCAGCTAACATCATAATGACAGGATCAGATTCACACATAACAATATTAACTTTAAATGTAAATGGACTAAATGCTCCAATTAAAAGACACAGACTGGCAAATTGGATAAAGACTCAAGACCCATCAGTGTGCTGTATTCAGGAAACCCATCTCACGTGCAGAGACACACATAGGCTCAAAATAAAAGGATGGAGGAAGATCTACCAAGCAAATGGAAAACAAAAAAAGGCAGGGGTTGCAATCCTAGTCTCTGATAAAACAGACTTTAAACCAACAAAGATCAAAAGAGACAAAGAAGGCCATTACATAATGGTAAAGGGATTAATTCAACAAGAAGAGCTAACTATCCTAAATATATATGCACCCAATACAGGAGCACCCAGATTCATAAAGCAAGTCCTGAGTGACCTACAAAGAGACTTAGACTCCCACACATTAATAATGGGAGACTTTAACACCCCACTGTCAACATTAGACAGATCAACGAGACAGAAAGTCAACAAGGATACCCAGGAATTGAACTCAGCTCTGCACCAAGCAGACCTAATAGACATCTACAGAACTCTCCACCCCAAATCAACAGAATATACATTTTTTTCAGCACCACACCACACCTATTCCAAAACTGACCACATACTTGGAAGTAAAGATCTCCTCAATAAATGTAAAAGAACAGAAATTGTAACAAACTGTCTCTCAGATCACAGTGCAATCAAGCTAGAACTCAGGATTAAGAATCTCACTCAAAACCGCTCAACTACGTGGAAACTGAACAACCTGCTCCTGAATGACTACTGGGTACATAACGAAATGAAGGCAGAAATAAAGATGTTCTTTGAAACCAACGAGAACAAAGACACAACATACCAGAATCTCTGGGATGCATTCAAAGCAGTGTGTAGAGGGAAATTTATAGCACTAAATGCCCACAAGAGAAAGCAGGAAAGATCCGAAATTGACACCCTAACATCACAATTCAAAGAACTAGAAAAGCAAGAGCAAACACATTCAAAAGCTAGCAGAAGGCAAGAAATAACTAAAATCAGAGCAGAACTGAAGGAAATAGAGACACAAAAAACCCTTCAAAAAATAAATGAATCCAGGAGCTGGTTTTTTGAAAGGATCAACAAAATTGATAGATCGCTAGCAAGATTAATAAAGAAAAAAAGAGAGAAGAATCAAATAGATGCAATAAAAAATGATAAAGGGGATATCACCACCGATCCCACAGAAATACAAACTACCATCAGAGAATATTACAAACACCTCTATGCAAATAAACTAGAAAATCTAGAAGAAATGGATAAATTCCTCAACACATACACCCTCCCAAGACTAAACCAGGAAGAAGTTGAATCTCTGAATAGACCAATAACAGGAGCTGAAATTGTGGCAATAATCAATAGCTTACCAACCAAAAAAAGTCCAGGACCAGATGGGTTCACAGCCGAATTCTACCAGAGGTACAAGGAGGAGCTGGTACCATTCCTTCTGAAACTATTCCAATCAATAGAAAAAGAGGGAATCCTCCCTAACTCATTTTATGAGGCCAGCATCATCCTGATACCAAAGCCTGACAGAGACACAACAAAAAAAGAGAATTTTAGACCAATATCCTTGATGAACATTGATGCAAAAATCCTCAATAAGATACTGGCAAACAGAATCCAGCAGCACATCAAAAAGCTTATCCACCATGATCAAGCGGGCTTCATCCCTGGGATGCAAGGCTGGTTCAATATACGCAAATCAATAAATGTAATCCAGCATATATACAGAACCAAAGACAAAAACCACATGATTATCTCAATAGATGCAGAAAAGGCCTTTGACAAAATTCAACAACCCTTCATGCTAAAAACTCTCAATAAATTAGGAATTGATGGGGCGTATCTCAAAATAATAAGAGCTATTTATGACAAACCCACAGCCAATATCGTACTGAATGGGCAAAAACTGGAAGCATTCCCTTTGAAAACTGGCACAAGACAGGGATGCCCTCTCTCGCCACTTCTATTCAACATAGTGTTGGAAGTTCTGGCCAGGGCAATTAGGCAGGAGAAGGAAATCAAGGGTATTCAATTAGGAAAAGAGGAAGTCAAATTGTCCTTGTTTGCAGATGACATGATAGTATATCTAGAAAACCCCATTGTCTCAGCCCAAAATCTCCTTAAGCTGATAAGCAACTTCAGCAAAGTCTCAGGATACAAAATCAATGTGCAAAAATCACAAGCATTCTTATACATCAATAACAGACAAACAGACAGCCAAATCATGAGTGAACTCCCATTCACAATTGCTTCAAAGAGAATAAAATACCTAGGAATCCAACTTACAAGGGATGTGAAAGACCTCTTCAAGGAGAACTACAAACCACTGCTCAAGGAAATAAAAGAGGATACAAACAAATGGAAGAACATTCCATGCTCATGGGTAGGAAGAATCAATATCATGAAAATGGCCATCCTTCCCAAGGTAATTTACAGATTCAATGCCATCCCCATCAAGCTACCAATGACTTTCTTCACAGAATTGGAAAAAACTACTTTAAAGTTCATATGGAACCAAAAAAGAGCCCGCATCGCCAAGTCAATCCTAAGCCAAAAGAACAAAGCTGGAGGCATCACACTACCTGACTTCAAACTATACTACAAGGCTACAGTAACCAAAACAGCGTGGTACTGGTACCAAAACAGAGATATAGATCAATGGAACAGAACAGAGCCGTCAGAAATAACGTCACATATCTACAAGTATCTGATCTTTGACAAACCTGACAAAAACAAGAAATGGGGAAAGGATTCCCTATTTAATAAATGGTGCTGGGAAAACTGGCTAGCCATATGTAGAAAGCTGAAACTGGATCCCTTCCTTACACCTTATACAAAAATCAATTCAAGATGGATTAAAGACTTAAATGTTAGACCTAAAACCATAAAAACCCTAGAAGAAAACCTAGGCATTACCATTCAGGACATAGGCATGGGCAAGGACTTCATGTCTAAAACACCAAAAGCAATGGCAACAAAAGCCAAAATAGACGAATGGGATCTAATTAAACTAAAGAGCTTCTGCACAGCAAAGGAAACTACCATCAGAGTGAACAGGCAACCTACAAAATGGGAGAAAATTTTCGCAACCTACTCATCTGACAAAGGGCTAATATCCAGAATCTACAATGAACTCCAACAAATTTACAAGAAAAAAACAAACAACCCCATCAAAAAGTGGGCGAAGGACATGAACAGACACTTCTCAAAAGAAGACATTTATGCAGCCAAAAAACACATGAAAAAATGCTCACCATCACTGGCCATCAGAGAAATGCAAATCAAAACCACAATGAGATACCATCTCACACCAGTTAGAATGGCAATCATGAAAAAGTCAGGAAACAACAGGTGCTGGAGAGGATGTGGAGAAATAGGAACACTTTTACACTGTTGGTGGGACTGTAAACTAGTTCAACCCTTGTGGAAGTCAGTGTGGCAATTCCTCAGGGATCTAGAACTAGAAATTCCATTCGACCCAGCCATCCCATTACTGGGTATATACCCAAAGGACTATAAATCATGCTGCTATAAAGACACATGCACACGTATGTTTATTGCCGCATTATTCACAATAGCAAAGACTTGGAACCAACCCAAATGTCCAACAATGATAGACTGGATTAAGAAAATGTGGCACATATACACCATGGAATACTATGCAGCCATAAAAAATGATGAGTTCACGTCCTTTGTAGGGACATGGATGAAACTGGAAATCATCATTCTCAGTAAACTATCGCAAGAACAAAAAACCAAACACCGCATATTCTCACTCATAGGTGGGAATTGAACAATGAGAACACATGGACACAGGAAGGGGAACATCACACTTTGGGGACTGTTGTGGGGTGGGGGGAGGGGGGAGGGATAGCATTGGGAGATATACCTAATGCTAGATGGCAAGTTGGTGGGTGTAGCGCACCAGCATGGCACATGTATACATATGTAACTTACCTGCACATTGTGCACATGTACCATAAAACCTAAAGTATAATAATGATAATAATAATAATAATAATAATAAAAGAAAAAAAAAAGTGGGCTAAGGACATAAATAAATAATTCTCAAAAGAAGATATACAAATGGCCAACAAACATATGAAAAATGCTCAACATCAGTAATAATCAGGGAAATGCAAATCAAAACCACAATGTGATATCATCTTACTCCAGTAAAAAAATGTCCATAATAAAAAAATAATAGACGTTGGCAGGGATGTGGTAAAAAAAAGGAACACTTTTACACTGCTGGTGGGAATGTAAACCAGTACAACCAATGTGGGAAACACTGTGGAGATTCCTTAAAGAACTAAAAATAGAACTACCATTTGATCCAGCAATCCCACTACTGGTTATACACCCAGAGAAAAAGAAGTCATTATAAAAAAAGGTACTTGCACACACGTTTACAACGGCAGAATTTAACAATTGCAAAAATCTGAAACCAGCCCAAATACCCATCAAGCAAGTGGATAAAGAAACTGTGGTATATACATACCATGGAAAACTATTCACCCACAAAAATGAATGAAATAATGGCATTTGCACCAACTCGGATGGAATTGGAAGTAACTCAGGAATGGAAAACCAAACATCATATGTTCTCACTTATAAGTGGGAGCTAAGCTATGAGGATCCAATGGCATAAGAATGATGCAATGGACTTTGGGGACTCAGGGGAAAAGATAAGAAGGGGATAAGGGATAAAAGGCTACCAGCTGGGTACTGTGTATACTGCCCAGGCGATGGGTGCACCAAAATCTCAGAAATCACCACTAAATAACTTATTCATGTAACAAAACACCACCCATTCCCCCCAAGACCTATGAAAATAAAAAAATTTAAAAAGAAAGTTTTAAAGAGGTTCTTTCAACATAGACATCCGAGGATTAACTTTCTATAGACTTTCTATCCAGCCCAATGAGAAAAATTTGAAAACAGCTGTGACCAGAGAAGAGAATACACCTGAGGTTTATCTCTCAGCTTTCCATTCCGTAGACCCAGCACAACCCACTTCCTGCAGGCTGATAAGCTGGTAAAGTTCAACCTTATATTATTAGGAGACTCAGAGAAGTAGCACTTTTGAATGTCAAGGTTGATTTCCCTCCAGTTACTTCTCAATCCATATGGGGACAACCATGTGCTTATCAGCTATGTAAATGTTTATTTTACCAAATAACTATTCCTAGAGCAATTGTAATGGAATACAGTTAATAATCTTTACAATATCCACTACAAAATGGAAAAGAAGGAATAAAGGAAATAAAAAGTTATTATTACCAAAAGAATATTGATCATATTTTAATTTTATGGGAGCAAATATTTGCAAACTACCCGTCTGACAAGGGATTAATAACCAGAATATATAAGGAGCTCAAACAACTCTATAGGAAAAAATCAAATAATCTGATCAAAAAATGGGGAAAAGATTTGAACAGACATTTCTCAAAAGAAGATATACAAATGGCAAACAGGCATATGAAAAGGTGTTCGACATAATTGATAGTTAGAGTTTAAATGTGCTCACATAGCACTGTCCACCCTGACAGTCATGAATTATATGTTCTTACAAATGCATCTGATTTCTACTTATCTTATTTTCTCCTCACTTTTTCTTTTTTTATTATACTTTAAGTTCTGGGGTACATGTGCAGAAGGTACAGTTTTATTACATAGGTATACATGGGTCATGGTGGTTTGCTGCACCCATCAACCCATCACCTAAATTAGGTATGTCTCCTGATGTTATCCTCTCCTCACTTTTTCTAATGGAATCTTAGATCTACCAGAAAAAAAAATAGCTACTTCATAAGGCAAAAGAGGATCTGTCTAGTATGTTCTGAAATTATGTATGCCTTTAAATTTAGGGTCTAGAACAGTAGGACTCCGTAGCCCAGAAATTCCCTAATTCCTCTATGATCAACACCACAGAAAGGTGAGAAGGAATGGGAGTTGCTACTCTGCCATATCATTCTTTCATAAGATTGTACAGGGCCCCAAGGGTCAGACTGGGCCTTTTGCTGATAGCAATGTGAGCCAGGCCACAACAAAACTAATGTGTGCATGTATATTCAAATTGGGGTTCTTTTGTTTTGGGGTTTCAGGTTTTTTTTGTAGAGACAGGGTCTCCCTATGTTGCCCAGGCTGCTCTTGAACACCTGGCCTCAAGCCATCCTCCCACCTCAGCCATCCAAAGTGCTGAGATTATAGGCATGAGTCCATGAGCACATACTGAAATTATCAATCAATCCAAAAAAATCATCACTATCTCTCTGCTTTATACAAAAACGAAATGATGCTTCCACTGTGCTCTCCCTGCAAAATTATACCCACATTCTTGCCTTTTAGCAGCATGTTGAGAGGTCCTGGAGAAAAATTACACTCGCTGAGGACTGCTCCAACTCCATAATCTCGTCACCAATCTCCCACTATCTTTCAGCACCTTTCCATACTTCTCTCGGGAGCTAATCCAAAACTTCTCTACTTTTACCAAACCTTTCCCTTCATTCTTAGGTAATCAGTTTACTTTCTACCCAGAAAAAAAAAAAAAAAAAAAAAAAGGAAATTCCTTAAGTATTCCTTCCATCTCCCATTGTCATTTATTCCCACACCCATTTTCCTTCTTAATTCACTAGAAGGTTCCCTCCTACAGCCCAAAGATAATCTCACCACCTTTGTTCTAGATGAGATTGAGTCCTTCCTACCTCGATAGATATAAGGAGGAAGCTATGGAATAATTTCCGTAACTCTCTCCTCTACTACATTCCTACCTCTCCCTTCTACTGGCTCTGTCACTTCAGCATATAAATATATTCAAGTCTCTCACCTCCTTCCCACCCACTCAGGTACTCATCACATCTCCAACGGGAAAAGAAAAAAAATTCCTCTACCCCAGAGTTTGCAGATTAGAGTCCATAGTCTTCAGAGGCTTCCTGAAATTATATTTAAAGTTATGTTATTATATGTATGCATTCTATAGAAAAAGAACTCATGGTTTTTCTCAGAGTCTCAAAGTCTCAAATGAGCTAGTAATCTAAAAATGGTAATGAGCTGTGCTAGATCCCTCTAAAATGCAAACCTGCTTGTATCACTCCCCCAATTAAAATAATTCAGTATCAGCTTTAAGTTACAATCCAAACACTTGATCTGACACCTGCCCGACTTTCTCAAACATTTATGATGTGCCCAAATTTCACTACTAGTAAATGGCAGAACCAGAATTCAAACCTCTGCAAATTCAAAGCCCATGTCTTAAGTAAGGTGACTTACAGAAAACCTGACTTATATTTGTTTGAAATCATCCGCTAAATAGAATTGATTCTTCAGAAATAAACAGAAGACATTCATCAGCCTCATCAGGGATGGGAAGTCAAAGCTTTGACTATGAAGTCAGGTACCTTCTATCCCCAGGAGGCTAGACAGGCTGATTTGTGTTTCTAAATATAAGTCTTTTTCTGAATTTTCAAGTGTTTTTTGATGAGCCCTCAAAATCTGTTGTAGGGGAAGGTGGGGAATGAACACTTGGCACTTTGAGGGATTAAAAAAGAAAATATCTTGCATAAAACTAAACACACATACACACACATGCACACACACACACTAATATAAGAAAAACTAGTGAAATCTGAATATGATGGGTTAATTGTATCAATGTCAATATCATGGTTGTGATATTATACTATAGTTTTACAGGAAGTTACCATAGGGAGAAACCAGGGAATGGGTACACAAGATCTCCTTCTCATATATTTCAACTGCCTGTGAATCTAAAATTATCTCAAAATACAAAGTATAATTAAAAAGAAAAGGGAAGGCAGTCTCCCAACACCAATACCCAGGGTAGATCCCAGGGAACATAAATGGGAATTATGTTCTCAGATTCTCCACCAAGCAAGGGTTGGAACCTGCTCTAGCATCATACCTCTAATGTAATGGGACCTTAGA
This sequence comes from Pongo abelii, assembly GCF_028885655.2. NCBI lineage: Eukaryota > Metazoa > Chordata > Mammalia > Primates > Hominidae > Pongo > Pongo abelii. The sequence continues at coordinate 86,509,915 of NC_071990.2, read as the reverse complement.
AAGAAATAGCTCTGTGAGGTGCCTGAAATCGGTAGGCACCGAGAGTTGTGATCTTGAGCACCTGGGTGTAGACGCCTGCAGCATGGAGTTTTATTTGATCTGCCTGGTTTGAGGAGCTCTCCAAGTCAGATTATAAGCTGATGTGAAAGATATATAGGAACTCCCTATGCTCTTTGCAATGATAGTGGTTTCAATACAGTCACCCAAGAGTTCGTGTCCATCCAGAACCTCAAAACATGGCCTTATTTGGGAATAATTAAATTAAGGATGTTAAGATCATCCTGAATTTAGGAATCATCTAAATCTAATGACTGATATTCTTATAAGAAAAGGAGACCACACCAAGAAACACAAAGAGAAGGCAGCTGCTGTGGTATGAATGTTCATGTCTGCCCAATATTTATATGTTGAAACTCAATCCCCAGTACAATATTATTAAGTGGAGCCTTTTGGAGGTGATTAGGGAATGAGGGTAGAGCCACCATGAATGGAATTAGTGTTCTTAAAAAGAGGCTGGAGGGAACATGTTTGCCCCTTCTACCATGTGAGGACCCAGCAAGAAGTGGCCATCCATGAGGATAGGCCCTCAACAGCCACTATCTGCTGGCACCTTGATCTTGGACTTCCCAGCCTCCAGAACTATAAGCAATAAATTTCTGTTATTTATAAGTTACCCAGTCTAAAGCATTTTGTTATAGCAGCCCAAACATACTAACACAGTGGCTATGTAAAGTTGGAGACAGAGATTGGAGTTACATTGTCACAAGCTGAGGAACACCAGGAGGCACTAGAAGCTGGAAGAAGCAAGGAACAATTCTCCCCAAGAGCATTCAGAGGAAGCATAGTGCTGGCAACACCTTGATCTAGGACATCTGGCCTCCAAAACGATGAAAAGAATAAATTCTTTTCATCGTTGTTTTGTGTTGCTGTTGTTTTCTGAGATGGAGTCTTGCTCTGTCACCCAGGCTGGAGTACTGTGGTACCATCTTGGTTCCTTGCTACTTCTGCCTCCCAGGTTCAGCAATTCTCCTGCTTCAGCCTCCCGAGTAGCTGGGATTAAAAACTCATGCCACCACACTGGGCTAATTTTTGTATTTTTAGTAGAGACAGGGTTTCACTATCTTGGCCAGGCTGTCTTGAACTACTGACCTTGTGATCCACAGGCTTTAGCCTCCCAAAGTGCTGGGATTACAGGTGTGAGCCACTGCACCCGGCCTAAATTCCTGTTTTTTTAAGCCAGCAAGTTTGTGGTAATTTGTTGACATTTTCCCAAAAAACTAATACAACTTTTTTATAAATCTAAAATTATTTCAAAATAAACAGTTTTTGAAAAACCTAGTGTAAGGTCTGATAAGGCATCAGCACAAAGGGCAAGTCCTGCAGAGATAAATGTCAGAGCAGAAGGAGGCCTTGCATTATGGGTGAGGTAACAAAAAAAGATAGAGGCAGGACCTGACCCGGCTACACAGGTGGACCCTGCATAGAAGGTCTGGAGTGTCACAAGTCCAGTTGTGCTCCTAGAAGCAGTGGAACAAGATGGTTTGAGCTAGTGAGACTAGAACCCAGGGACTAAAAACTCAGGAGGTGGATAAGGCTTTGGTAACAGGAGATGCCAACATTCATTACATGATGCCCACCCAATGTCAGACTCTGAACAGTTTACCTGTGATATATCAATACTCTGGAGTGTCTGTAAGAATAAGGCCCAGCCTGATGAGGGGCTGACTGGACCTAGAGTCTTCTCAAGGCCCAGAAACAGTCCAGTTGATCAGGGATTCAGGACAGAGCTCCAGACAGATCAAAGGAAAGGAAACAATTGACAAGGCAAAATCAGCAGAAAGGCAGGCTTGGAATCTGGACCAAAGGCCTGCGGAAGGGGCACAGGAGTAGAGAGGGGAGTTTGGAAATACTGTACCTCTTGGACTACACATTTCTTTAACAAATACTTATTGAGTACCTTTTTCTGTGCGTTTTGTAGGCCAAACTAAATAAGATACAGTTCTTGCCCCCAAGGATTTCAGACGTTTGGGTTCAATCTCAAGTTTCAGGGTTGTGGGAAAATACATCGGACTTTCAGTCTTTCTGAAGTTTTTGGTTACTCCATTTGGTTACTCCAAATGCAAACCCCCTGATATTTGTAACACAATTTTTCTTAATTGAGAAACAATTCCCTCACCTGTTCATATTCTCTCTGTTAAGTGATAGAGAGACTTTGTAAATGAGAAGGAAAAAACAATCCTGTATTATTCAAATGTGTGACTTGCACATTTTGCAGTATTTTTTTCTCTCCCTCTCTTTCTTTCTCTGTCTCTTTCTCTCTTTCTCTCTCCCTTTCTCTCTTATTTCTTCTCTCTCTCTCACACACACACACGTACACACACACACACACACACACACAGAGTCCGGCAGAAATAATATGCTATTGCCAAAAATGTACAATAGATGTATCTAATCTTTAAAACACTCCAGAAAGAAAAATATACACTGCCAGAATTATCCTTTCATTAGTCAAATCCAGGTTTTCTATTTAGAGGTATTTTTCATTTGCAAGTCATTTCTATTTAAGGAATGTTCCCAATAAAGAAATGTGTCCCTTAGTCCCATGTGCTGATCCTGAGTTCCTTGAGATCAGAGATTACAGCTTATTTTTAATGACTAGACCTAGACTCTTAACCAAAGAAATCTTTGAATGCTTTGAACTTCTGAAAATGTATGCAAAATTTGAATGAATGTTCATTTTTCTGCCAGAAGAGTCTGTAACTTTCATCATATTCTCAGACTTTAATTAAAAACGTTCAAGTAGCTTGGAACTCCATACTACAATTTAATGAATGTTTGCTGAGCCAACTAATTACTAATTTATTTATGTATTCTGTCAATGCCCTCTACCTAGGAACCACCAGAAACACACTTTAGCTGAACAAGTTGGGTTTATTATTTGTGGCAGAGAGGGGGAATATATACCCTGGGTAACTGAAAGATGTCTAAGAGAGGAGTAGAAAGAACAAATTATATATTTGGACTTTGCTGGGGTGACAAGAGAGAGTCAATGATTGAGTATATCAATCTTAGACTATGGGAAAGAAGACTAGCACAAAGAAAAAACTGTAACTGACATAGAAATAGCATTTAATTTTTGAGAAAGGGGTGTTTTGTGAATATTTGTGGATGGCACAATGACCTGTTTTTGCCTCTACTTAGACAATATTATGATAGTATTATGAAGTGGCCTTGTTTTGTCTCATTTTACCATGGTTTCAGCATACCTTGTCTGAGATTAGTGTTCTGTGAGACTGATTATGTATAATAGTAGGCTAACATGGCCTCCCTGTGAGTGCAAGTCCAGCTTCTGGATGCCAGGGGCTGCTCTTTTTTTTTCTCAATTCCCAACAGTGGGAAGATTTTCTGCAAGGTAAAGTACTCAGTATGGTGTTAGAAAAGCTTATAAATTTACTGATTTAAACATTACTGTTGAAATCTAGGGTAGACCTTACTCCTGCAAGAATGGCCATAATTTAAAAGTCAAAAAACAGATATTGGCATGGATGTGGTGAAAAGGAAACAATTTTACACTACTGGTGGGAATGTAAACTAGTACAATCACTATGAAAAACAGTGTGGAGATTCCTTAAAGAACTAAAAGTAGAACTACCATTTGATCCAGCCATCCCACCACTGTGTATCTACCCAAAGGAAAAGAAGTTATTATATGAAAAGGATACATGCACACACATGTTATAGCAGCACAATTCACGATGGCAAAAATATGGAACCAACCTAAGTCCCCATCAACCAACAAGTGGGTAAAGAAAATGTGGTGTATATATACATCATGGATTACTACTCAGCCACAAAAAGGAATGAAATAATGTCTTTTGCAGCAACTTGGCTAGAGCTGGAGGCCATTATTCTAAGTGAAGTAACTCAGGAATGGAAAACCAAATATTATATGTTCTGACTTATAAGTGGGAGCTAAGCTATGAGCACACAAAGGCATAAAAATAATATGGACTTTGAGGACTCCAGGGGAAAGGGTGGGAGGTTGGATAAGGGATAAAAGACTATATATTGGATACAGTTTGCACTGCTTGCATGATGGATGCACAAAACTCTCAGAAATGACCACTAAAGAACTTATCCATTTAACCAAAGATCACCTGTATCCCAAAAACTCTTGAAATAAAATAAAAACGTTTAAAATATATATATATACATCTATATATACATAAATCTAAGGTAGATAACTATAGCTAGGATAAAATAGGCATCATATTTTATATACACATAATAAATGTATATTCACACCATAAGGCATCTTATTCATATTTCTTCTTGTACACTTCAAAAATATTAACACTTTTCTGTGGAAGGTACATCAAGAAGTGGTTTCATTTAAAACTAGGCATTTTGTGGGTGCATAATTTTTTTTTAATTAGAGCCAACATGGGCATTTGATTACAAATATTTTAAAAGGGGTTTCATTTTCCACCCAAACTAATGGCCAATTACTAAGGGTATTCTGTGGAGTCACTTTACTAATATATCTACATGTTTATATTTTATACATTTATGTCTCTATTTTAATTTTGCATTTTCATCTTGTGATAATCTGAATAACAATAGTATAAACATATTTAAGATTACTCTCTCATCACCAAGTACCACCAGGTAATGTCTCTGCCCTGTGTGTCTCTAGAGTAGAATCTTCTTTATTCTAAATGAAACCAGATGACATCACAAGGAACTGCAATATTGGGCCATTAGAAATTGGACCAAAGGAAAATGATTGTGAGAGTTGAGTCATCACATAGCACACAAGCACACAGTAATGTAACTATAAGAAACTCAAAAAAACTTGCATCTAGCACAGAGGATAGAAGACCGTAAGCACATCACAGAATGGGAAAGAAGGGAGAGAGAGAGAATGAAGGGAGGAGGAAGGGAAGAGAAAGATGTTGACTAAAATGTGAACAGTGATGACGTTGGGTAATGCAACTAATTACAGACTGTTTTTTCATTATTTTATCCTTCTTTTAACAGAGCTTAAATTTCCTTGAATAATCATGTTCTTTCTAAAATAAGATGTATATTTTTTAAATTATTAGATTGTTTACTATAATGCTTTTGATCAGCTTTTTAAACACTATTTTAGGTGCCTTTTACTTTATAAAATACTGTAAGATTTTCAGCTTCTGTTCGGACATGTACAGAGTTTGGAAGTTATAATTTTAATCTTCACTCTAGAAAAGAGCTAACCAACTGAAAATCAACTGAATTTCAAGACTCTGAAATTCAAACTGAAAATCAACAGCTCTGCTTAGACCCTTCATAGAATTGAGATCATAGGGCAAACCATCACACTGAAAACTAGAGAGATGGTGAATACAAGAGAATCCTACTTTACTGGAACAGAATTTGCTGCTGGAGATTGGAAGGAGCACTTAAAGAGTCATTCACCGATTTCTGGGGACTGTGTTTGGCCTAGCCTGAGTAATAAAAACTCCTAGGGGTCCTGCCTTATGGAAGCCCCACACTTTCAATAGTTTTACTTCCAGAAGCCACACTCTTGAGATAAGGATCAGTAGAAAAACTCCCCACATACTTCCAAAAGGAAGGGGAGAGTAATCATTTTGAAATAAACCAAGAGCACTTCATTTTCCCTAACAATTGGCTGCCCTCACAAAAAAACTAAGAAATGTCATTTGCTTTCCTATACACCAGCAATGAAAAATTGGAATTTGAAATTAAAGACACAACATCATTTACATTTGCACCAAAAAAGAAATACTTAAGTATAAATCTAACAAAATATGTACAAAATCAACATGAGGAAAACTACAAAATATGATGAATAAAATAAAAAAAAATCTAAATAAATGGAGAGATATTCCACATTAATGGACAGAAAGACTCAATGTCGTTGGGATCTCAGTTCTTCCCATTTTGATCTACAAAGTCTACACAATCCTAATCAAAATCCCAGCTAGTTATTTTGTGACAACTGACAGACTGGTTCTCAAGTGTATGAGGAAATGCAAAAACTTCAAAATAGCCAACACAATATTGAAGAAGAACAAAGTTGGAGGACTGACACTATCCAACTTTGGGAGGCTGAGGCAGATGGATTGCTTGAGCTCAGGAGATTGAGGCCAGCCTGGGAAACACGGAAAAAGACCATCTCTAGCAAAAATACAAAAACTTAGCTAGGTGTGGTGACATGCACCTGTGTCCCAAATACTAGGGTGGCTGAAGTGGGAAGATGGCTTGAGCCCAGGAGGCAGAGATTGCAGTGAAAAAAAAAAAAAAAGAGTGTACATTTTGAAAATTGGGGATGAATAGAAAATCTTTTAAGGTTTGATGTTCTGGTTACTTCTAGTAAATTCTTATCAAAATCATTCAGAAATTCTAACTTGTAGAATTTAACATTTCATTCTTATGTGTAAATCATAGAAGATGTATCATATCTGTACAGAAGTTTTAAGTGCCCTTTCTCTGTTTTTACAGATATTTTTAAAGCTTCTTTGTGGAGAGAGAATAAAAATAATTCTTTAATGAAAAAATGAAAATGAAGTTAATGCTAAAACACACAGATTATACTGTGCTATTTGTATGTCAACATTAAGTTCTTTATTTTTATACTGTTTGCACACCTCCACAATTTAAACAAGAGAATTGAGGAAAGTGGTTTTGCCTCTGATGAAGTAGAGTATGAGCAGGTAAAAACCTTTCCTTTATATTGTAACTGAAAGCAATTTAAAAGATTTCCAGAGAAATGAGAAGTGCTACCCAAAGATATGAGATCTGTATGTGCTGAAAATGATTAGTGAGGGCAGACTACTAATAATGAGATGTCACTCAACTGAGTTCAGAGACACACTAAAGGGAAGCACCAACTTATATTGTTTAATAAATGTTAAGCCTTTGCAAAATTTCTTCCTGCTTAACATCAGCTTATTTTTATGCAGGCATTCAAATAAACCTTATCAATCCACCAAAATAAATAAGTAAGATTCCAGTATACAGTTTAATAGAATAAATAAAATAAAGGCTGGGTACTGTGGCTCACACCTGTAACCCCAGAGCTTTGGAAGGCCAAGTCAAGAGTATTACTTGAGGCCAGGATTTTGGGACAGGTATACCAACAGAGCAACTCCCCAAAGCTAGAAAAATATTTATTTATTATTTATTTATTTATTTATTTATTTACTTATTTATTTATTTATTATTATACTTTAGGTTTTAGGGTACATGTGCACAATGTGCAGGTTAGTTACATATGTATACATGTGCCATACTGGTATGCTGCACCCACTAACTCGTCATGTAACATTAGGTATATTTCCCAATGCTATCCCTCCCCCCTACCCCCACCCCACAAGAGTCCCGAGTGTGATGTTCCCCTTCCTGTGTTCATGTGTTCTCATTGTTCAATTTCCACCTATGAGTGAGAATATGCGGTGTTTGGTTTTTTGTTCTTGTGATAGTTTACTGAGAATCATGATTTCCAATTTCATCCATGTCCCTACAAAGGACATGAACTCATCATTTTTTATGGCTGCATAGTATTCCATGGTGTATATGTGCCACATTTTCTTAATCCAGTCTATCATTGTTGGACATTTGGCTTCATTCCAAGTCTTTGCTATTGTGAATAATGCTGCAATAAACATACGTGTGCATGTGTCTTTATAGCAGCATGATTTATAGTCCTTTGGGTATGTGCCCAGTAATAGGATAGCTGGGTCAAATGGTATTTCTAGTTCTAGATCCCTGCGGAATCGCCACACTGACTTCCACAATGGTTGAACTAGTTTACAGTCCCACCAACAGTGTAAAAGTGTTCCTATTTCTCCACATCCTCTCCAGCACCTGCCGTTTCCTAACTTTTTAATGATTGCCATTCTAACTGGTGTGAGATGGTATCTCATTGTGTTTTGATTTGCATTTCTCTGATGGCCAGTGATGGCGAGCATTTTTTCATGTGTTTTTTGGCTGCATAAATGTCTTCTTTTGAGAAGTGTCTGTTCATGTCCTTCACCCACTTTTTGATGGGGTTGTTTGTTTTTTTCTTGTAAATTTGTTGGAGTTCATTGTAGACTCTGGATATTAGACCATTGTCAGATGAGTAGGTTGTGAAAATTTTCCCTCATTTTGTAGGTTGCCTGTTCACTCTGATGGTAGTTTCTTTTGCTGTGCAGAAGCTCTTTAGTTTAATTAGATCCCATTTGTCAATTTTGGCTTTTGTTGCCATTGCTTTTGGTGTTTTAGACAGGAAGTCCTTGCCCATGCCTATGTCCTGAATGGTAATGCCTAGGTTTTCTTCTAGGGTTTTTATTGTTTTAGGTCTAACGTTTAAGTCTTTAATCCATCTTGAATTGATTTTTGTATAAGGTATAAGGAAGGGATCTAGTTTCAGCTTTCTACATATGGCTAGCCAGTTTTCCCAGCACTATTTATTAAATAGGGAATCCTTTCCCCATTTCTTGTTTTTCTCAGGTTTGTCAAATATCAGATAGCTGTAGATATGTGGCATTTTTTCTGAGGGCTCTGTTCTGTTCCATTGATCTATATCTCTGTTTTGGTACCAGTACCATGCTGTTTTGGTTACTGTAGCCTTGTAGTATAGTTTGAAGTCAGGTAGTGTGATGCCTCCAGCTTTGTTCTTTTGGCTTAGGACTGACTTGGTGATACGGGCTCTTTTTTGGTTCCATATGAACTTTAAAGTAGTTTTTTCCAATTCTGTGAAGAAAGTCATTGGTAGCTTGATGGGGATGGCAATGAATCTGCAAATTACCTTGGGCAGTATGGCCATTTTCACGATATTGATTCTTCCTAGCCATGAGCATGGAATGTTCTTCCATTTGTTTGTATCCTCTTTTATTTCCTTGAGCAGTGATTTGTAGTTCTCCTTGAAGAGTTCCTTCACGTCCCTTTTAAGTTGGATTCCTAAGTATTTTATTCTCATTGAAGCAATTGTGAATGGGAGTTAACTCATGATTTGGCTCTCTGTTTGTCTGTTGTTGGTGTATAACAATGCTTGTGATCTTTGTACATTGATTTTGTATCCTGAGACTTTGCTGAAGTTGCTTATCAGCTTACAGAGATTTTGGGATGAGACAATGGGGTTTTCTAGATATACAATCATGTCGTCTGCAAACAGGGACAATTTGACTTCCTCTTTTCCTAATTGAATACCCTTCATTTCCTTCTCCTGCCTAATTGTCCTGGCCAGAACTTCCAACACTATGTTGAATAGGAGTGGTGAGAGAGGGCATCCCTGTCTTGTGCCAGTTTTCAAAGGGAATGCTTCCAGTTTTTGCCCATTCAGTATGATATTGGATGTGGGTTTGTCATAGATAGCTCTTATTATTTTGAGATACGTCACATCAATACCTAATTTATTGAGAGTTTTTAGCATGAAGTGTTGTTGACTTTTGTCAAAGGCCTTTTCTGCATCTATTGAGATAATCATCTGGTTTTTGTCTTTGGTTCTGTTATATGCTAGATTACATTTATTGATTTGTGTATATTGAACCAGCCTTGCATCCCAGGGATGAAGCCCACTTGATCATGGTGGATAAGCTTTTTGATGTGCTGCTGGATTTGGTTTGCCAGTATTTTATTGAGGATTTTTGCATCAATGTTCATCAAGGATATTGGTCTAAAATTCTCTTTTTTCGTTGTGTCTCTGCCCAGCTTTGGTATCAGGATGATGCTGGCCTCATAAAATGAGTTAGGGAGGATTCCCTCTTTTTCTATTGATTGGAATAGTTTCAGAAAGAATGGTACCAGTTCCTCCTTGTACCTCTGGTAGAATTCAGCTGTGAATCCATCTGGTCCTGGACTCTTTTGGGGTGGTAAGCTATTCATTATTGCCACAATTTCAGCTCCTGTTATTAGTCTATTCAGAGATTCAACTTCTTCCTGGTTTAGTCTTGGGAGACTGTATGTGTCGAGGAATTTATCCATTTCTTCTAGATTTTCTAGTTTATTTGTGTAGAGGTGTTTGTAGTATTCTCTGATGGTAGTTTGTATTTCTGTGGGATCAGTGGTGATATCCCCTTTATCATTTTTTATTGCGTCTATTTGATTCTTCTCTCTTTTCTTCTTTATTCATCTTGCTAGCGGTCTATCAATTTTGTTGATCCTTTCAAAAAACCAGCTCCTGGATTCATTAATTTTTGAAGGGTTTTTTGTGTCTCAATTTCTTTCAGTTCTGCTCTGATCTTAGTTATTTCTTGCCTTCTGCTAGCTTTTGAATGTGTTTGCTCTTGCTTTTCTAGTTCTTTTAATTGTGACGTTAGGGTGTCAATTTTGGATCTTTCCTGCTTTCTCTTGCAGGCATTTAGTGCTATAAATTTCCCTCTACACACTGCTTTGAATGCATCCCAGAGATTCTGGTATGTTGTGTCTTGGTTCTCGTTGGTGTCAAAGAACATCTTTATGTCTGCCTTCATTTCGTTATGTACCCAGTAGTCATTCAGGAGCAGGTTGTTCAGTTTCCATTTAGTTGAGTGGTTTTGAGTGAGATTCTTAATCCTGAGTTCTAGCTTGATTGCACTGTGATCTGAGAGATAGTTTGTTATAATTTCTGTTCTTTTACATTAGCTGAGGAGAGCTTTACTTCCAAGTATGTGGTCAGTTTTGGAATAGGTGTGGTGTGGTGCTGAAAAAAATGTATATTCTGTTGATTTGGGGTGGAGAGTTCTGTAGATGTCTATTAGGTCCACTTGGTGCAGAGCTGAGTTCAATTTCTGGGTATCCTTGTTGACTTTCTGTCTCATTGATCTGTCTAATGTTGACAGTGGGGTGTTAAAGTCTCCCATTATTAATGTGTGGGACTCTAAGTCTCTTTGTAGGTCACTCAGGACTTGCTTTATGAATCTGGGTGCTTCTGTATTGTGTGCATATATATTTAGGATAGTTAGCTGTTCTTGTTGAATTGATCCCTTTACCATTATGTAATGGCCTTCTTTGTCTCTTCTGATCTTTGTTGCTTTAAAGTCTGTTTCATCAGAGACTAGGATTGCAACCCCTGCCTTTTTTTGCTTTCCATTTCCTTGGTAGATCTCCCTCCATCCTTTTATTTTGAGCCTATGTGTGCCTCTGCACGTTAGATGGGTTTTCTGAATACAGCACACTGATGGGTCTTGAGTCTTTATCCAATTTGCCAGTCTGTGTCTTTTAATTGAAGCATTTAGTCCATTTACATTTAAAGTTAATATTGTTATGTGTGAATTTGATCCTGCCATTATGATGTTAGCTGGTTATTTTGCTCGATAGTTGATGCAGTCTTTCCTAATCTCGATGGTCTTTACATTTTGCCATGATTTTGCAGCGACTGCTACTGGTTGTTCCTTTCCCTGTTTAGTGCTTCCTTCAGGAGCTCTTTTAGGGCAGGCCTGGTGGTGACAAAATCTCTCAGCATTTGCTTGTCTGTAAAGTATTTTATTTCTCCTTCACTTATGAAGCTTAGTTTGGCTGGATATGAAATTCTGGGTTGAAAATTCTTTTCTTTCAGAATGTTGAATATTGGCCCCCACTCTCTTCTGGCTTGTAGAGTTTCTGCGGAGAGATCCGCTGTTAGTCTGATGGGCTTCCCTTTGAGGGTAACCCGACCTTTCTCTCTGGCTGCCCTTAACATTTTTTCCTTCATTTCAACTTTGGTGAATCTGACAATTATGTGTCTTGGAGTTGCTCTTCTTGAGGAGTATCTTTGTGGCATTCTATGTATTTCCTGAATCTAAATGTTGGCCTGCCTTGCTAGATTGGGGAAGTTCTCCTGGATAATATCCTGCAGAGTGTTTTCCAACTTGGTTCCATTCTCCCGGTCACTTTCAGGTACACCAATCAGACGTAGATTTGGTCTTTTCACATAGTCCCATATTTCTTGGAGGCTTTGCTCATTTCTTTTTATCCTTTTTTCTCTGAACTTCCCTTCTCACTTCATTTCATTCATTTCATCTTCCATTGCTGATGTCCTTTCTTCCAGTTGATCACATTGGCTCCTGAGGCTTCTGCATTCTTCATGTAGTTCTCGAGCCTTGGTTTTCAGCTCCATCAGCTCCTTTAAGCACTTCTCTGTATTGGTTATTCTAGTTATACATTCTTCTAAATTTTTTTCAAAGTTTTCAACTTCTTGGCCTTTGGTTTGAATATCCTCCTGTAGCTCAGAGTAATTTGATCATCTGAAGCCTTCTTCTCTCAACTCGTCAAAGTCATTCTCCATCCAGCTTTGTTCCGTTGCTGGAGAGGAACTGCGTTGCTTTGGAGGAGGAGAGGCACTCTGCTTTTTAGAGTTTCCGGTTTTTCTGCTCTGTTTTTTCCCCATCTTTGTGGTTTTATCTACTTTTGGTCTTTGAAGATGGTGATATACAGATGGGTTTTTGGTGTGGATGTCCTTTCTGTTTCTTAGTTTTCCTTCTAACAGACAGGACCCTCAGCTGCAGGTCTGTTGGAGTACCCGGCCGGCCATGTGAGGTGTCAGTCTGCCCCTGCTGGGGGGTGCCTCCCAGTTAGGCTGCTCAGGGGTCAGGGGTCAGGGACCCACTTGAGGAGGCAGTCTGCCTGTTCTCAGATCTCCAGCGGTGTGCTGGGAGAACCACTGCTCTCTTCAAAGCTGTCAGACAGGGACATTTCCCAAGTGAAACTCTTATCTGCTCCCACCTGTCTCCATTTCTCTGTCAAGTATCTAACTTTATCTCTACCAGGCAGGGCAACCTTGAATAGCCCATATTTACATAATGCATTCCCTATTGATTTTTTCATTCCCAACTAATCAGTTTATAATCCATCTGCCAGGGTGTGAAGGTGTCCTTGCTGGGTCTGTTTCCCGATCTTTCCTTGTGAGTAATCATATAGATTAGGAAAGATGAAGTATGTTCTCTCTCTAATATATAAAATATAGGTAATTTAGGATGTTTTAAGTATGGCATGGAGCATGACAGTGTTTCACAGTGCCCTATCTAGAATACTAAAAGTTAAGACAAAACCCCTGCAAATAACAGAACACCTCTTCTGATCCTCTGTTATATATCTAAGATAATCGGAGGGGCTTTATTTGGGAAACAACTCAAAAGACATTATCATATTGGTTCAGTAAAATCTTTCTGAAGATGTCACTACCCCGGCTTGGAGTGGGACACTGACTGACCCCCATTGTATGCACACCCATGAGGTAAACGATACCTCCTCTAAATTCTAAGAGCCAAACATTCCTGCCTCCCTATTACTCCAGAGCCTTAAAGGGTCTTGGCCACCAGAGGGATGTGTTCTGAGATAACCAACATGTTTCATAATGTTACAGATACCCTCTCAATCAAATATCTCCCAGTGAGAATGTAAACTTCTACATGAAAGCGTAGAAAGAATTACAAATCTGCATGTCCTCATAGCCTTAAATGAAGGAAGTCCATTCTCCTCAAGAATTTCTGAGAGGAATCAGGAGTGCTTTTGTTCCTGGACCAAACTGAGGGTCAGACTGCTATTTCTCATAGCCCAAAAACAAGATGCAGATGAACTGGGGAGGAAGAGAGTTTTTATTTCTATAACAGATTACAGGGAGAAAGCCTGGAAATTATCATCAGACCAACTCAAAATTACAAAGATTTCCAGAGCTTATATACCTTCTAAGCTATATGTCTACATGTAAGTATGCATTCATCTAAAGACATACATGATTAACTTATTTTAATCTATAACTAGGCAGCAGCCAAGATGGCCAAATAGGAACAGCTCCGGTCTACAGCTCCCAGCGTGAGTGACGCAGAAGACAGGTGATTTCTGCATTTCTATCTGAGGTACCGGGTTCATCTCACTAGGGAGTGCCAGACAGTGCTGCAGGTCAGTGGGTGCAGCACACCGTGCATGAGCCGAAGCAGGGCGAGGGATTGCCTCACTCAGGAAGTGCAAGAGGTCAGGGATTTCCCTTTCCTAGTCAAAGAAATGGGTGACAGACGGCACCTGGAATATCAGGTCACTCCCACCTGAATACTGTGCTTTTCCGACGGGCTTAAAAAACGGCGCACCAGGAGATTATAACCCGCACCTGGCTCAGAGGATCCTATGCCCATGGAATCACGCTGATTGCTAGCACAACAGTCTGAGATCAAACTGCAAGGCAGCAGCGAGCCTGGGGGAGGGGTGCCCGCCATTGCCCAGGCTTGCTTAGGTAAACAAAGCAGCCAGGAACCTCGAACTGGGTGGAGCCCACCACAGCTCAAGGAGGCCTGCCTGCCTCTGTAGGCTCCACCTCTGGGGGCAGGGCACAGACAAACAAAAGACAGCAGTAACTTCTGCAGACTTAAATGTCCCTGTCTCACAGCTTTGAAGAGAGCAGTGGTTCTCCCAGCATGCTGCCGGAGGTCTGAGAACGGGCAGACTGCCTCAAGTGGGTCCCTCACCCCTGACCCCCGAGCAGCCTAACTGGGAGGCACCCCCCAGTAGGGGCAGACTGACACCTCACATGGCCGGGTACTCCCCTGAGACAAAACTTCCAGTGGAACGATCAGACAGCAGCATTTACAGTTCATGAAAATCCACTGTTCTGCAGCCACCTCTGCTGATACCCAGGCAAACAGGGTCTGGAGTGGACCTCCAGCAAACTCCAACAGACCTGCAGCTGAGGATCCTCTCTGTTAGAAGGAAAACTAACAAACAGAGAGAACATCCACACCAAAAACCCATCTGTACATCACCACCATCAAAGACCAAAAGTAGATAAAACCACAAAGATGGGGAAAAAACAGAGCAGAAAAACTGGAAACTCTAAAGAGCAGAGTGCCTCTCCTCCTCCAAAGCAACGCAGTTCCTCACCAGCAACGGAACAAAGCTGGACAGAGAATGACTTTGACGAGTTGAGAGAAGAAGGCTTCAGACGATCAAACTACTCCAAGCTACAGGAGGAAATTCAAACCAAAGGCAAAGAACTTGAAAACTTTGAAAACAATTTAGATGAATATATAACTAGAATAACCAATACAGAGAAGTGCTTAAAGGAGATGAAAGCCAAGGCTCGAGAACTACGAAAGAATGCAGAAGCCTCAGGAGCTGATGTGATCAACTGGAAGAAAGGGTATCAGTGATGGAATATGAAATGAATGAAATAAAGTGAGAAGGGAAGTTTAGAGAAAAACATAAAAAGAAACGAACAAAGCCTCCAAGAAATATGGGACTATGTGGAAAGACCAAATCTACATCTGATTGGTGTACCTGAAAGTGACCGGGAGAATGGAACCAAGTTGGAAAACACTCTGCAGGATATTATCCAGGAGAACTTTCCCCATCTAGCAAAGCAGGACAACATTCAGATTCAGGAAATACAGAGAATGCCACAAAGATACTCCTCAAGAAGAGCAACTCCAAGACACATAATTGTCAGATTCACCAAAGTTGAAATGAAGGAAAAAATGTTAAGGGCAGTCAGAGAGAAAAGTCAGGTTACCCTCAAAGGGAAGCCCATCAGACTAACAGCAGATCTCTCTGCAGAAACTCTACAAGCCAGAAGAGAGTGGGGGCCAATATTCAACATTCTGAAAGAAAAGAATTTTCAACCCAGAATTTCATATCCAGCCAAACTAAGCTTCATAAGTGAAGGAGAAATAAAATACTTTACAGACAAGCAAATGCTGAGAGATTTTGTCACCACCAGGCCTGCCCTAAAAGAGCTCCTGAAGGAAGCACTAAATATGGAAAGGCACAATCGCTACCAGCCACTGCAAAAACATGCCAAATTGTAAAGACCATCGAGGCTAGGAAGAAACTGCATCAACTAACGAGCAAAATAACCAGCTAATATCATAATGGCAGGATCAAATTCACACATAACAATATAACTTTAAATGTAAATGGACTAAATGCTCCAACTAAAAGATACAGACTGGCAAATAGGATAAAGAGTCAAGACCCATCAGTGTGCTGTATTCAGGAAACACATCTCACATGCAGAGACACACATAGGCTCAAAATAAAAGGATGGAAGAAGATCTACCAAGGAAATGGAAAACAAAAAAAGGCAGGGGTTGCAATCCTAGTCTCTGATAAAACAGACTTTAAACCAACAAAGATCAAAAGAGACAAAGAAGGCCATTACATAATGGTAAAGGGATCAATTCAACAAGAACAGCTAACTATCCTAAATATATATGCACCCAATACAGGAGCACCTAGATTTATAAAGCAAGTCCTTAGACACTTACAAAGAGACTTAGACTCCCATACAATAATAATGGGAGACTTTAACACCCCACTGTCAACGTTACACAGATTGAGACAGAAAGTTAACAACGATATCCAGGAATTGAACTCAGCTCTTCACCAAGCAACCTAATAGACATCTACAGAACTCTCTACCCCAAATCAACAGCATATACATTCTTCTCAGCACCACATAGCACTTATTCCAAAATGAACCACATAGTTGGAAGTAAAGCTCTCCTCAGCAAATGTAAAAAACAGAAATTATAACAAATTCTCTCTCAGACCACAGTGGAATCAAACTAGAACTCAGGATTAAGAATCTGACTCAAAACCGCTCAACTACATGGAGACTGAACAACCTCCTCCTGAATGACTACTGGGTACATAATGAAATGAAGGCAGAAATAAAGATGTTCTTTGAAACCAACGAGAACCAAAACATAACATACCAGAATCTATCGGACGCATTCAAAGCAGTGTGTAGAGGGAAATTTATAGCACTAAATGCCCACAAGAGAAAGCAGGAAAGATCCAAAACTGACACCCTAACATCACAATTAAAAGAACTAGAAAAGCAAGAGCAAACACATTCAAAAGCTAGCAGAAGGCAAGAAATAACTAAAATCAGAGCAGAACTGAAAGAAATTGAGACATAAAAAACCCTTCAAAAAATTAATGAATCCAGGAGCTGGTTTTTTGAAAGGATCAACAAAATGGATAGACGGCTAGCAAGACGAATAGAGAAGAAAAAAGAGAAGAATCAAATAGACGCAATGAAAAATGATAAAAGGGATATCACCACTGATCCCACAGAAATACAAACTACCATTAGAGAATACTACAAACACCTCTACACAAATAAACTAGAAAATCTAGAAGAAATGGATAAATTTCTCGACACATACACTCTCCGAAGACTAAACCAGGAAGAAGTTGAATATCTGAATAGACCAATAACAGGCTCTGAAATTGAGGCAATAATTAATAGCTTACCACCTAAAAAAGTCCAGGACCAGATGGATTCACAGCTGAATTCTACCAGAGGTACAAGGAGGAACTGGTACCATTCCTTCTGAAACTATTCCAATCAATGGAAAAAGAGGGAATCCTCCCTAACTCATTTTATGAGGCCAACATCATCCTGATACCAAAGCCTGGCAGAGACACAACCAAAAAAGAGAATTTTAGACCAATATTCTTGATGAACATCTATGTGAAAATCCTCAATAAAATACTGGCAAACCGAATCCAGCAGCACATCAAAAAGCTTATCCACCATGATCAAGTGGGCCTCATCCCTGGATGCAAGGCTGGTTCAACATATGCAAATCAATAAACGTTATCCATCATATAAACAGAACCAAAGACAAAAACCACATGATTATCTCAACAGATGCAGAAAAGGCCTTTGACAAAATTCAACAATGCCTTCATGCTAAAAACTCTCAATAAATTAGGTATTGATGGGACGTATCTCAAAATAGTAAGAGCTATCTATGACAAACCCACATCCAATATCATACTGAATGGACAAAAACTGGAAGCATTCCCTTTGAAAACTGGCACAAGAGAGGAATGCCCTCCCTCACCACTCCTATTCAACATATTGTTGGAAGTTCTGGCCAGGGAAACTAGGCAGGAGAAGGAAATGAAGGGTATTCAATTAGGAAAAGAGGAATTCAACTTGTCCCTGTTTGCAGATGACATGATTGTATATCCAGAAAACCCCATTGTCTCAGCCCAAAATCTCCTTAAGCTGATAAGCAACTTCAGCAAAGTCTCAGGATACAAAATCAATGTACAAAAATCACAAGCATTCTTATACACCAATAACAGACAAACAGAGAGCCAAATCATGAGTGAACTCCCATTCACAATTGCTTCAATGAGAATAAAATACTTAGGAATCCAACTTAAAAGGGACGTGAAGGAACTCTTCAAGGAGAACTACAAATCACTGCTCAAGGAAATAAAAGAGGATACAAACAAATGGAAGAACATTCCATGCTCATGGCTAGGAAGAATCAATATCGTGAAAATGGCCATACTCCCCAAGGTAATTTATAGAATCAATGCCATCCCCATCAAGCTACCAATGACTTTCTTCACAGAATCGGAAGAAACTACTTTAAAGTTCATATGGAACCAAAAAATAGCCCACATCACCAAGTCAGTCCTAAGCCACAAGAAAAAAGCTGGAGGCATCACACTACCTGACTTCAAACTATACTACAAGGCTACAGTAACCAAAACAGCATGGTACTGGTACCAAAACAGAGATATAGATCAATGGAACAGAATAGAGCCCTCAGAAATAACGCTGCATATCTGCAGCAATCTGATCTTTGACAAACCTGAGAAAAACAAGCAATGGGGAAAGGATTCCCTATTTAATAAATGGTGCTGGGAAAACTGGATAGCCATATGTAGAAAGCTGAAACTGGATCCCTTCCTTACACCTTATACAAAAATTAATTCAAGATGGATTAAAGACTTAAACGTTAGACACAAAACCATAAAAACCCTAGAAGAAAACCTAGGCATTACCATTCAGGACATAGGCATGGGCAAGGACTTCATGTCTAAAACACTAAAAGCAATGGCAACAAAAGCCAAAATTGACAAATGGGATCTAATTAAACTAAAGAGCTTCTGCACAGCAAAAGAAACTACCAACAGAGTGAACAGGCAACCTACAAAATGGGAGAAAATTTTCACAAACTACTCATCTGACAAAGGGCTACTATCCAGAATCTGCAATGAACTCCAACAAATTTACAAGAAAAAAACAAACAACCCCATCAAAAAGTGGGCGAAGGACATGAACAGACACTTCTCAAAAGTAGACATTTATGCAGCCAAAAAACACATGAAAAAATGCTCACCATCACTGGCCCTCAGAGAAATGCAAATCAAAACCACAATGTGATACCATCTCACACCAGTTAGAGTGGCAATCATTAAAAAGTCAGGAAACAACAGGTGCTGGAGAGGATGTGGAGAAATAGGAACACTTTTACACTGTTGGTGGGACTGTATACTAGTTCAACCATTGTGGAAGTCAGTGTGGCCATTCCTCAGGGATCTAGAACTAGAAATACCATTTGACCCAGCCATCCCATTACTGAGCATATACCCAAAGGACTATAAATCATGCTGCTATAAAGACACATGCACACGTATGTTTATTGCAGCACTATTCACAATAGCAAAGACTTGGAACCAACCCAAATGTCCAACAATGATAGACTGGATTAAGAAAATGTGGTACATATACACCATGGAATACTATGCAGCCATAAAAAATGATGAGTTCATGTCCTTTGTAGGGACATGGATGAAATTGGAAATCATCATTCTCAGTAAACTATCGCAAGGACAAAAAACCAAACACTGCATATTCTCACTCTTAGGTGGGAATTGAACAATGAGAACACATGGACATAGGAAGGGGAACATCACACTCTGGGGACTGTTGTGGGGTGGGGGGAGGGGGGAGGGATAGCTTTTGGAGATATACCTAATGCTAAAAGATGAGTTAATGGGTGCAGCACACCAGCATGGCACATGTATACATATGTAACTAACCTGCACATTGTGCACATGTACCCTAAAATTTAAGTATAATAATGATAAAATAAAATTTAAAAAAAAAAAATCTATATCTAGGGTCCGAGTCCTGAAGACCTTTCTCTGGATCCTCGTAAATTTACTTAATCTAAATGGGTCCAGGTGCTGGGATGGTTGCCTTTATCTTGTCTCCTGCTAAATCATGGAGGTTTGGGGAGTTCCTTCAGACCTCCAATAAACTTGTTTGTGGAGGCCTGGGGAGTCTCTTCAGACCCCCAATGAAACGTGTTTAATCCTAAATGTGTCCTGTTAAGAAATCCTTTGTAATTTTGTCATACTTTAAGGCCCAGGAAAGGCCTAGACAAAACTCCTGGTGGCTTTTTGTTACATTCCATCCTTTGTATAAGGGCACTGGCTCAATCAGCTTTCAATGTTTAACCTAGCTACTCAGTGCTCAGACATCTGTAATGGAGGCCTGTGTTAGTGAGACCTGGCCTGCCATGCTTTCACTGGCCCATGGGTCAGTCCTAATTTATTGCTAGCCACTACAAATATCCAGACCTAGAACTCACAGCCTCAAGCCTCAACACTCCATCAGAGGCTCACTCTAACATATAACTCTTCTCCCAAACTGGGTAATCACTTTATTGTGAGTGTAACCAGAAAAACTGCTCACAAGAGATGGCTTTGATGTTTTTGCAACATGTAGAGACCACTCATTCTATATTATACTCAAAGTATACCACAATAAGCTTGCTTGAATCCCAATGTGTCAGCAATTAGTAACATGGCCACTTTCTCCTGGGTTATGCAAACCAAGGTTTGACCTCTATCTACATTGCTGTTGGAACCTCTTCAAGATGTGAGCACTGTCGCTAAGCATTGCCCAACCTGGCAGTCATCCTCCTCTCTTCTAATGAATTCTTTCTTGGCTTCTTGGTCATGGTCTCTACAATCTGATTTCCATTGTGGTCCTCTCCCTTGATTTGCCCAAATTTATGTATGACCCATTATTAAATGGTGGAGTTCCCCAGAAGTAACTCAGCCCCTATGTGAATCAGTTTATGTAAATAGTTTAGGGCTACAGAGGAGTATCCCCTAACTCCATCCACCAGAATCTGTTTGAGCCTCAGATAACACATCTTGTTACATTTCTTTTGATTTCTAACCCACTTCAACAAGTGTGAGTAACAAGGTGCCCATGCTGAATCTAGATTATTGTTAAGGAATTATTTAGGAGTAGATAAAGAAGTGGATTCCCTTGCCAAGACACTAGTTTCCTGTCATTTTGTTTCCTGTATGTGAGCTTCCACTTCTTCATCTGTAAAAGGGGGATAAATAATAATAATAATATCTCTCAGATTTGTTGTAAGGATTAAATTAGTTAATGTGTACCTGTTAACTAGAAAAATATCTAGTATGGACTAAGTGCATAATAAATGTTACATGAAATTAATATGAAAGAAAGAAAATAAAAGTTGAAAACATACAGACTCTTTGGGACGTCTAGGAGTTGCTCTGTCTCTAAGGCCATTACATTAAGTTTCTGGAGCACTTATCATTTAAACCTTGTATAGTGCCAAATACTATTTAACTGAGAACATTATAAGGCTTGGATACTTTAGTAAATCTTTTTGCTGATAATAAGTATAATAAAACTCTTTTTTTTTTCAGAACAAGTGGAAACTTCAAATAGCCAAAATTTTATCTCCTTATGCATTTTATTCTCTACTTTTTGTGGAAAAGTGTGATAAGATAACATGTAAACAAACTGATATGTGGAAATTTTCTGTGGATTAGAAATTAAAGGAAAATATGGCAAATTATTAATAAATTTTGAATCTAGTGGTTGGTATATGGGTATGTATTATACTGTTATTTCAACTTTTTTATAGGGCTGAAAATGTTTATAATAAGCAGTAGAGAAAGGGGTAAAATTTAAGGTATATATTAAGGTCACAGAAAATTCAGCCTTAATCATTATGGCTTCTATATATTGATATTATATACTGATAATTGATACTGTAATGAGCCTATGACACTATAAAATCCTTAAACATGCCTCTTGAACTATCAGAGATTAATAATAATTACATTTTTAAAAATAAAAATACAATTCATGAACAAGTTTATTGTAATAATGAAAAGCAAAAAATTGGAAACCTATACTCTATTGACAAACAGCAGAACAAAAGTATGGTACATTTTTACAATGAAATAGTATGTATCCACTAAATAAGAATGAAGAAGCACTTTATGTGCTGATAAGGCAAGAATGCCATGATACATTGTTCACTAACAAGAGCAGATGATTGTATATAGAATACCATTGTTTGCATGAGAAAAAGTAAGTAATAATTAAGAAAGGATATCCTAAACATGGGTAAATTGGGAGGGAGCTGAGGTGATCAGAGGTAGGAGTGAGAGGGAAACTTTTAAAATCCACCTTTTGAAAGCTCTTCACTTTTGTCTTATGGCAATGTATAATCTATTTTAAAAATAAATAAAGTGAACATTTTTAGATAAACACTTAAATAGTAAAATAGAATAGCTAAGCAACATATTTTAGTCTATACTTGGGAAAGTTGCAAAGTTAACACGAAACTAATACTCAAATGATCAGGTATCGGGGCACTACAAAACTAGCAAATTCCATCCATTTGTTTTACAGTAAAGGTGAACAAGTGACAACTGGATTACTCTGAAAGGAGAACCTGAGAAGAATAAAGGTCCCAGTAAAGTAATAAAACAACCAACTGCCTTACCCATTCTTTAAGAAACCAAGGAAGTACTTGGTATATGGTTTTCCTTTCAGGAGGACAAGGAAACCTTTGCACTGGTCACTGACTTTTGCACATTATATAACCTACCACAACCTAGGGCTGGCCTTGGCTACAGAACATGGACTCAAAAAGCAGTTCTAGCACTACCTAGTCTTCTCCATATTGTCAATCCCAAATTTAATATTTTGAATTCCATTTTCTTTTGCATCTTGGCAATTTTTGTTACTAATTCTACCTATTTGTTTCTTTATTTATTTTTGCCAGAAAATCTGATTTAACAAGAAAATAAAGAATAACTTGAGTTCAAATTCAAATATTTGTGTTAATCTTATTCTGGTTAAAATCTTGAATACTATAACTCTGTCATGTTCAAATTTATTTACTGACAAAATAATAATCCTCAATCCTATCTACCTGGGGATTTTTCTGTCTTTACATGATGCTTTCTTTATCCAGTTATGTAATAACAGCCACTCGGTTGGTTCCCAGTAATTCCCATCTCCTAATATTCACACCCCTGTGTAACCCTCAGCCTTTTAAGTATGGGTAGACTTAATGACTCATTTCTAACAAAATATGGCAGAATAATAGGATGTCGATTTGAATATTAATCTATAAAGAGACTGTAGCCTTCATCTTGGATACTCTCTCTTGCTCCTCCTTAGAACATTTGGCCTGAAGGAATCCAATTTCTCTTTTGCCTGGCTGCCCTGTGTAGGGGGCCATGCGAGTAAATTTGGAAACAAATCCTTCAGCCCCAGTTAAACCTTAATATGACTGCAGCCCCAGCCAAGAGCTTGACTGCTACCTTGTGAGGGACTTTGAGCCAGAGGCATCCTACTATACTGCTCCCAGATTGCTGCCCCGTGGAAATCATAAGATAATGAATGATTATTCCTTCAAACCACTATATTTTGGAGTAATTTGTTAGCCAGCAACAGATAACTAATACAAACTACAATTATAAACCACAATTTTAAATGAATAGCAAAATACAGCAAAATCTCTTGTCTAAAGAACAGAAACTCCAAAGAGTAAATGTTCAATGATGATTGACTGTGTGATAAATTATTAGAAATCTCATTTCAATTATTCCGCAATCAATGAAGTAATTTCATTTTAAATTAATGAAGACCTTGGGATGACTCATCAAAAAATGAAATGTTGTTTAGCATGGCAAATTTTGCATATTTTTGTATTCTGTCTGTGAAAGTTATTTTTTAATATTATATGCATTAAAAATTTCTGTATTTGCATAAACAGAATCACCAATCCCCAGTTACATCAGATAAAAAACAGTTTACTGAAGTTCAAATTCAATGTATAGGTCTAAATTTTATTTCAATTTTAATTCCTCCAGAATTGATGCCTGAACTAGAACTTGCTTTAAAAATGGGGCTTGAGTGCCCTCTTGTGATGGAATAGGAATTTAAATTCATTCGTAAATATTTTTCAGTTGCATATGAAATAATTTGAACCAAATCATTTATCAAACACAAAATGCCCTCTACTGCTAGGCCAATTTATATCAGTATATTTTAGTGAGGGTAAGACAAGCACCTGAAAACTTGGTTAGTATTAATAGACAATATGAATAATTCATAATAAAATGCTCTTCCTTTTATGGTACTGGTAACTCAAACAAAAACTTTGTAAAACAGAGTCTCTTTCAACTGATCATCAATTAATTGTCTAGCAAGTGCTCTCCATTCCTGCTTTGAAACATAGACTCACAAAACAAGAGGAAGTCTTGGGACCAAGCAGGTAGGCTCTGATGTGCTTCCACTCCCTAGCTCCCACTGAATGAAGTACCCGTTTTTGAAGCATCAATCGTTTGATCCTGAACTATTTATGTCAATTGTACTTGTTTTAAATTTGTCTAATTAAATAACATACAAACGAATTATTCATTGAAAAATAAAGAAAATGTTGTTAAAAAAAAAACAAGTTGGATTCTTTGGGATGACTTCAGGAAAGACAATTGGAGAAAAAGACTTTCTTTTGAAACTACACAGACAAGAAAACTATAAAATATAGAAAATAGAAGTAATAAAAACTTCAAAAAATTCTAAACCTAAAAGCCTCACATCAGCAAACTACTTAAAAATAATTTTTAATAAAAGCCTTCACTGGCCGGGCAAGGTGGCTCATGCCAGCAATCCCAGCAATTTGGGAGGCCGAGGCAGGTGGATCACCTGGGGTCCGGAGTTTGAGACTAGCCTGACCAACATAGTGAAACCCCATCTCTATTAAAAATACAAAATTAGCCAGGCATGGTGTCACATGACTGTAATCACAGCTACTTGGAAAGTGGAGGCAGGAGAATCGCTTGAACCCTGGAGGTGAAAGTTGCAGTAAGCCAAGATCACGTCATTGCATTCCAGCCTGTGCAACAAGAGCAAAACTCCACCTAAGAAAAAAAAAATAAGGCTTCACTTTCCATCAAAAGATTGGTAAAATATTCATTTATATATTTTATTCTAAAGTAAAACATTTTAGGTACTTATTGTCTTTTGAAGGATTCTCCACTTAATGAACTTTTTGATTCACTGACACTAAAGGGTTTTTTCTTTAGATGCTCATTTTTTATATACATGTGTATTTAGATAAAAACTTCTATGGAATGTATATATGGTCTGATTCTAAAATGAACTTGGGTCTATATGACCTGAAATACAAAAAGTCTGTCTGTGGTTAAAAATCAAACCATAACATCTGGCATTGACATCTGGGAATATTTGTGTAAACTTGACCCTTAAAAGTACACTGCTCTTACATTACTGACCTCAATATATGGTATAAAAGCTTTATGCTGACAACTGCCTGGAATTCTCATGAAAGGAGGGCAGAAAATTTGGGTTTATTAATCTTTAAGTAAACCCAAATGACTTATCTGCAAGTCTGAGCATAGTTTGTCATGGTGACAAGATCAAATATAGAATGAGATAAGAGGGCTTCTACTTCACTTTTTACATTATTTTTAATTATCCAGAAAATTATGAATATAATAAGCCCAAATTGCTGTAAATAGCCAATATTTCTCTGAAATACATTTACTTTAAAATTTTTGAGCACCTACAATGTACTCCTTCTGTTTTTCCCTTGAATTTACACATGAGCCTCAGTAACAGTCACATCTATTATCAGATTTTAGTAAACAATTTTCCTACTTTGGACTTCATAAGAATTGTTAAAAGATAAAATTACAACAAATATGGTTTTATAGATCTTATTGCTTTTATTTGTGATTCTAGAATCAGGCAGCAGTCTAGATCAAAATGATTCAAAATGTTCTGCCCCATCACATGTGCAGGTTATATTTACAGCCATAGAAAAGTAAGTAATATACAGAAAATGAAAATGAGGTACAGTGACATCTAGATTGTTAGAATTCAGTGTTCACCTTAATTCAACTTCATTTTTACAGGTGGCTGCCTATGATTGACTGAAACTCAACTGCTGTGATTGGCTGAGACTCAGCTACTTTTTACAAGAGTGGATTACAGTCTGTTGACACAGTTAGATTGCAGTTTACATGGAGAAACATTTAAGACAAACTTAAAATATGCACAGAGGCAGTTTATTTGCATAGAGGTGTTTATAGTATTCTCTGATGGTAGTTTGTATTTCTGTGGGATTGGCGGTGATATCCCCTTTATCATTTTTTATTGCAACTATTTGATTCTTCTATCTTTTCTTCTTTATTAGTCTTGCTAGCAGTCTATCAATTTTGTTGATCTTTTCAAAACACCAGCTCCTGGATTCATTGATTTTTTGAAGGGTTTTTTGTGTCTCTATCTCCTTCGGTTCTGCTCTGATCTTAGTTATTTCTTACCTTCTGCTAGCTTTTGAATATGTTTGCTCTTGCTTCTCTAGTTCTTTTAATTGTGATGTTAGGGTGTCAATTTTAGATCTTTCCTGCTTTCTCTTGTGGGCATTTAGTGCTATAAATTTCCCTCTACACACTGCTATAAATGTGTCCCAGAGATTCTGGTATGTTGTGTCCTTGTTCTCACTGGTTTCAAAGAACATCTTTATTTCTGCCTTTATTTCGTTATGTACCCAGTAGTCATTCGGGAAAAGGTTGTTCAGTTTCCATGTAGTCGAGTGGTTTTGAGTGAGTTTCCTAATCCTAAGCTCTAGATTGATTGCACTGTGGTCTGAGAGACAGTTTGTTATAATTTCTGTTCTTTTACATTTGCTGAGGAATGCTTTACTTCCAACTATGTGGTCAATTTTGGAATAAGTGTGATGTGGTGCTGAGAAGAATGTATATTCTGTTGATTTGGAGTGGAGAGTTCCACAGATGTCTATTAGGTCCGTTTGGTGCTGAGTTCAATTCCTGGATATCCTTTTTAATTTTCTGTCTCATTGATGTGTCCCATGTTGACAGTGGGGTGTTAAAGTCTCCCATTATTATTGTGTGGGAGTCTAATTCTCTTTGTAGGTCTCTAAGGACTTGCTTTATGAATATGGGTGCTCCTATATTGGGTGCATATATATTTAGGATAGCTCTTCTTGTTGAATTGATCCCTTTACCATTATGTAATGGCCTTCTTTGTCTCTTTTGATCTTTGTTGGTTTAAAGTCTGTTTCATCAGAGACTAGGATTGCAACCCCTGCCTTTTTCTTGTTTTCCATTTGCTTGATAGATCTTCCTCCATCCCTTTATTTGGAGCCTATGTGCATCTCTACACGTGAGATGGGTTTCCTGAATACAGCACACTGATGGGTCTTGACTCTTTATCCAATTTGCCAGACTGTGTCTTTTAATTGGAGCATTTAGCCCATTTATATTTAAGGTCAATATTGTTATGTGTGAATTTGATCCTGTCATTATGATGTTCGCTGGTTATTTTGCACATTAGTTCATGCAGTTTCTTCCTAGCATCGATGGTCTTTACAATTTGGCATGTTTTTGCAGTGGCTGGTAGTGGTTGTTCCTTTCCATGTTTAGTGCTTCCTTCAGGAGCTCTTGCAAGGCAGGCCTGGTGGTGACAAAATCTCTCAGCATTTGCTTGTCCGTAAAGGATTTCATTTCTCTTTCACTTATGAAGCTTAGTTTGGCTGGATATGAAATTCTGGGTTGAAAATTATTTTCTTTAAGAATGTTGAATATTGGCCCCCACTGTCTTCTGGCTTGTAGAGTTTCTGCCAAGAGATCCGCTGTTAGTCTGATGGGCCTCCCTTTGTGGGTAACTCGACCTTTCTCTCTCACTGTCCTTAACATTTTTTCCTTCATTTCACCCTTGGTGAATCTGACAGTTATGTGTCTTGTAGTTGCTCTTTTCAAGGAGTATCTTTGCGGACTTCTGTGTATTTCCTGAATTTGAATGTTGGCCTGCCTTGCTAGGTTGGGGAAGTTCTGGATAATATCCTGCAGAATGTTTTCCAACTTGGTTCCATTCTCCCCATCACTTTCAGGTACACCAATCAAACATAGGTTTGGTCTTTTCACATAGTACCATATTTCTTGGGGCTTTTTTCGTTTCTTTTCACTCTTTTTTCTCTAAACTTGTCTTCTAGCTTTTTTCATTAATTTGACGTGCAATCACTGATATCCTTTCTTCCACTTGATTGAATTGGCTATTGAAGCTTGTGCATGTGTCACGAAGTTCTCATGTCATGGTTTTCAGCTCCATCAGGTAATTTAAGGTCATCTCTACATTGTTTATTCTAGTTAGCCATACGTCTAACATTTTTTCAAGGTTTTTACCTTCCTTGTGATGGTTAGAACATGCTCCTTTAGTTTGGAGAAGTGTGTTATTACCGACCTTCTGAAGCCTACTTCTGTCATCTCATCAAAGTCATTCTCCATCCAGCTTTGTTCCATTGCTGACGAGGAGCTATGATCCTTTGGAGGAGAAGAGGCACTCTGGTTTTTAGAATTTTCAGCTTTTCTGCTCTGGTTTCTCCCCATATTTGTGGTTTTATCTACTTTTGGCCTTTGATGTTGGTGATCTACACATGGGGTTTTGTTGCAGATGTCCTTTTTGTTGATGTTGATGCTATTCCTTTCTGTTTGTTAGTTTTTCTTCTAACAGTCAGGTCCCTCAGCTCCACGTCTGTTGGAGTTTGCTGGAAGTCCACTCCAGACCTTGTTTGCCTGGGTATCACCAGCAGAGGCTGCAGAACAGCAAATATTGCTGCCTGATCCTTCCTCTGGAAGTTTCGTCCCAGAGGGGCACCCACCTGTATGAGGTGTCTGTTGGCCCCTACTGGAAAGTGTTTCCCAGTTAGGCTACACTGGGGTCAGGGACCCACTAGAGGAAGCAGTCTGTCTGTTCCCAAAGCTCAAACACCATGCTGGGAGAACCACTGCTCTCTTCAGAGCTGTCAGACAGGGACGTTTAAGTCTGCAGAAGTTTCTGCTGCCTTTTGTTCAGCTATGCCCTGCCCACGGATGTAGAGTCTATAGAGGCAGTAGGCCTTACTGAGCTGTGGTGGGCTCCATCTAGTTCAAGCTTCCTGGCTGCTTTGTTTACCTGCTCAAGCCTCAGCAATGGTGGACACACCTCCCTCCGTCAGGCTGCAGCCTCGCAAGTCAGTCTCAGACTGCTGCACTAGCAGTGAGCAAGCCTCCATGGGCATGGGACCCACTGAGCCAGGCACAGGAAAGAATCTCCTGGTCTGCTGGTTGCTAAGACCACAGGAAATGTGCAGTATTTGTGCTGGAGTGTCCCATTTTCCCAGGTACAGTCTGTCATGGCTTCCCTTGGCTAGGAAAGGGTAATCCCCCGACCCCTTGCACTTCCCAGGTAGGCAATGCCCCGCCCTGCTTTGGCTTACCCTCCATGGGCTCACCCACTATCCAACCAGTCCCAGTGAGATGAACCAGGTACCTCAGTTGGAAATGCAGAAATCTCCCATCTTCTTCATCGATCTTGCTGGGAGCTGTAGACCAGAGCTGTTCCTATTCAGCCATCTTGGAATGGTGACCAAAAGTTTTTAATTAGCAATAACTGCACCTCGGATAAACCTCACTAGTTACAGTACTGCCACTGTGCAAAGCTAATGACTCATTCATAATAACTATGCTTGAATTGCTCCTTAAAACTAACCAAGGACAGGATTTATAGCTTTATGATCTCATATATCTAGGAGATAACAAGCTCATTTGATATTAAATCTAGGTTTAAAAATGCACACTTATAATGTGAATGCTGACAATTTTGAAGACATTTCTGTTTTTATTTTATCAACATTTTTAAAAACTAGCTTTACTTACTGAAGGTTATCTCAGCTCACAAGAACTAAAAGCCATTTGAGTTAGTTTTTATTTTTGTGAGAGAATATTTTATATTAGCACTTTTTTCACTTTAAGGTGAATAGAACTCTTTATAGGTTTTGGCAATATCATCTGAGGTGGAAAAATATCACACAAATACAACATACACACACATACAGACATACATAAAAATACAGGCAGAAGCAGATCATATAGCCTTCATAAAAACTTTTCATTTTCCCAATTTCCAAATAGTTTATCTTCCCCTTTCAGACTATAAGTCTATTAGCTACCTCTTCCATTGCCCTAAGCAATTGCTAGCCCAGCAACCCAAAATTTTTACTTCCAAAGGGATGACTCTTAGGTGAAACAAGGTAGGAAATTTACATCTTAAAGGCACAGAACTCAAACACCATTATTTGCTGGCACAAAGATCTAAGTAGGAAACCTTGTTAAGACAAAATTGTCAAAGGTGAGACTTATTATATAAACTTAAGCCACTGCCTTTTCCATTGTAAGAGTTTCTAGTGATATTCTCTCCTCTCTAGCTCTCTCTCTCTTCCTGGTGCAGAGAGGGACACACTCCTACAAAGGGAGATTTCTTTTATAGTTGTAAGTTTCTTACAAAGAATTTCAAAATAGCTAGCTAAATTCCCATAAAGTTGTATTTTGGAGACTGGTTTAGTTTGATAGGTGGTCTTAAAACTTAGCTTTGTTTCTTAACTAGATAACTGACTCCAGGGCCAAGAATGCATTCCCTATGCCTGGAGTTAGCGTGGATAACTCTGAAAATGAAGCAAATTCACTTGATTTATCCTTCATAAATACTTTATCCAGCTTTCTTTTTGACTTCATGGTGGGAGAGTAACCAGGAGAAAAAGTTGGCAGATTTAATATTTCTTTTCTTTCCTTTAATTTTTTTATTTTATTTTATTTTTTTTTTTTGAGGTGGAGTTTCACTCTGTCACCCAGCTGGAGTGCAGTGACATGATCTTGGCTCACTGAAGCCTCCACCTCCTGAGTTCAAGTGATTCTCCTACCTCAGCCTCCTGAGTAGCTGAGACTACGGGAGTGTGCCACCATGCCTGGCTGATTTTGTTTTTTGTTTTTTTGTTTGTTTGTTTTAGTAGAGATGGAGTTTCACCATGTTGGCCACGCTGGTCTCAAACTTTTGACCTCAAGTGATCTCAGCCTCCCTAAGTGCTGGGATTACAGGATTGAGCCACCACACCCAACAAAAGAGAGTAATTTTTGTCATAAAGTAGAGTAGTTGTTTCAAGATGAAAAATAAGAAAATATAGGGCAAAAATTGAATGGATAAGAAAGTTGTAAAACATTTGTGAAAAATGAATCTTGTGAAAGAATTTTTATGTGCAATCAAACTGGCTAAGATTAGGAAAAAAGTTCTAAGTTTTTTCTAAAAAATGAGAATTAATATCAAAAGTACACTGATGCAAAACTAGAATTTGGTTCTGTATGTTAAAACAAGGTTTTCTTGGAATATTGATCTGCTCTTAATAGAAAATAGTGAAAGGTTTTTCTTTACCTTTTAGGTAATTGGCTAGAAGAAAAGATTTTGTGTTTTATCAAGATAATTTCTTGTGCTTTGTGCTGTCTTTTATCCGTTCTTTGATAAAAGAACTGATAAAATAACTTTTATCAGTTATTTGTTTAAAAAGTGAGTCTTCTTAATATCAAAAGAATGAAGTTTTTGCTCACAACTCTGTAACTATTACTGGTGGAAGGTATCTGAGTTACTGGTGGTAAGTCCATACGGGTCTGCAGCAACCTCAATTCTTGCCTCCTTAGAAGAAAGAATTTGACTGAAGGCCATAAGGCAAAAAAAGAGAGCAAGGTGTGGACGTTTTATTTTAAAAAGCTTTAGAACAGGAAAGAAAGGAAAGTATGCTTGGAAGAGACCAAAAAGGGCAACTTGAAGGACAAGTGCCCTGTTTAACTGTGATCCTAGGATTTTACAGGCTGTCCTTTCCCATGAGTCTTCCCTTGGCGGGGCTGCCCTCATGCACAGTGCCCTCTTTAGCCTTGGAAAGTGAGCACATGCAGTGTGCTTAGGAAGTTTTATGCATGCCCATCTTAGGTTTTCTTCCCTTTTCTGGTGTAGTACCCCTGAAAGGTCATAATCCACCATTTGTCTTTTAATGTGCATGCCCAGGAAGTTACTTCTCTGTGGCACTTGCATTCAATTAATACTTTAGTGCAACAGGTGTAAACCATTAGAAAATAGCCTCTCTCTGGCACCAGCTGCCAATTTATCACTTTTAGACAGACAATGTGATAATTGTCAAACCATCACCCAAAATTCCTAGTGAGTGGGAAAGCCCTGTCTGCATAACTACCTGTAACATAAACTTCTATATTTGCCATAAAAATCTGATAGTGTCACTCTGATTAAATAAACAACTATAACAAGTGTTTTTCAACTTTTAACACTTTGGACAAACTTCCCAAAATTAAATCCTAAATTAAGTCTTTTTTGAGCTGAAATTAACTTTAGGACTTTCCAGTTCAGCCCCTGGAAAACACTGAATATTTACAATTTTAAAAGAGAATGTTAATCAGTCTTGTTTGATATGTTATATGAGAAGTATTGTCAAAAAAAAAAAGTGATGCACCTGTAGTCCTAGATACTCAGAAGTCTGAGGCAGAAGGATCACTTGAGCCCAGAAGTTCAAAGCTGCCGTGAGCCATTCACAATAGCAAAGACTTGGAACCAACTTAAATGTCCATCAATAATAGACTAGATTAAGAAAATGTGGCACATATACACCATGGAATACTATGCAGCCACAAAAAAGGATGAGTTCATGTCCTTTGCAGGGACATGGATGAAGCTGGAAACCATCATTCTCAGCAAACTATCACAAGGACAGAAAACCAAACACTGCATGTTCTCACTCATAGGTGGAAATTGAACAATGAGATCACTTGGACACAGGGCAGGGAACATCACACACCGGGGCCTGTCAGGGGGTGGGGGGTGCTGGGGGAGGGATAGCACTAGGAGAAATACCTAATGTAATGTAAATGACAAGTTGATGAGTGCAGCAAACCAACATGGCACATGTATACCTATGTATCAAACCTGTACATTGTGCACATGTACCCTAGAACTTAAAGTATAATAAAAAATAAAATAAAATAAAGGAAGAATTATGGATTTTTCTGAGTTTTTTATTTGAAATTTTGTTGGTTCTTTAGTTTTCCAGGAAACATTTTTCCTTTTAAGCTATCTATAGATCACAGCTACATGGTAAAGTATAAGTATACTCTTGTGAATAAAACTGAAATATTTACTTTTTCTCTTGACATGATCCCTCCAGAATTCAGAAACTACTCATGAATGTTCCTATTTTTATGGCAATATAGTTATTTGCACAAGTTCAAAAAGAACTAATTCTCTTTATAACAGGATATAACTGGAAATATTGGTTTGGTTTCCTATCCTTGAGAGGCTTTTGCAAGTTCTCTCTGAAATTTTGTATCCAAAGTTCCAGCAAAGCAAACTTTAAAAGAGCCTGTGTGGTCAATCACTATTCCTGCTATACTTAAGTAAATAATCAGGCCAAGTTTGATGAAGCTCAAACAAATTAGTTTTACTTTGATTATCTTTGGTAGAAATGGGGGTGACCGCTAAGAGAAAAACTATGTTTCAGAAAAAAAACTAGCCTGACCAACATGGAGAAACCTCATCTCTACTAAAAATAAAAAATTAGACAGGTGTGGTGGTGCACACCTGTAGTCCCAGCTACTTAGGAGGCTAAGGCTGGAGAATCATTTGAATCCTGAAGGCAAAAGTTGTGGCGAGCCGAGATGTGCCATTGCACTCCAGCCTGGGCAACAAAAGCGAAACTGTGTCTCAAAAAAAATTTAAAAAAAAAAAGAAAAAAGAAAAACTATACTGTACCTTTTATTGGACTGTAGACCTGTCCATTGTTTCTGAGTTTTTATCATCTACCTGTAGACTAAACTGGATCCTAAATTTTTCTAGTTTCCTTTAACTAGAAACTTACAACTCTTAAGTTTTCCTTGCTGTGCCTAGCTTTTTCCCTTGGCAGAATAATGCTGTAGTTGAAATTTTACAATCTGTGGGTAACTTGACAAAAATGTTGGATTTGTCATGCCAAATTAAGTTAGGGAACATTAGATAACAGAATTGCAACCTACTAGCTGAACAGAGAAGAATCTGTGCAGTTGCTAACATTTCTTGCTGCATATGAATAAATAGAACAAACAGGCTACTTGCCTAGAATAGGTAGACTTCCTATCTGGTTCATTCTTTGATCTATTTGATTTCAGTTAGCTTGATTCATGTGGACCCTGACTAAGGGGCATACTCTAAACTCTTAGTATTATCCTCCTTATAGTAATATAGTAGTATCCCTGATGCACTATATCCTCTCTAAAAGTCTTAAACATCTACGTGCAACCATTTGTTCAATACTAAATGGTCCCTTTCCAGCTGGAATAATGAAAACTCCAAAAAAATGCACAATAATAAGGACATCATAACCTATGAATGATGTGCTAGGACTGAAAACCAAAAATGATTGTTACTAAGAGTATCACTGGTACCTTAAGTTTTTGTCACACTCTCACCTTGGTGACCAAAAGGGGGAACTATTAAATAAAAGTTACAGGAGGCCATTGGATTGGACTGAGCTCATACACTATGCCCAGTAGACAAAACCAAAATGGAGTTACTTATGCTTAGGTTCTGTGCCACAAAGCCACTTAGATCTTTATATGAGCTTTGAAGAAATCAAAAGAGAGAGAGATAATAGCCAAATCTCCAAACAGGCCCATTTTAGCCAGCATATTAAGGAAGTCTCCTTTGCTTTAACCTTTACAGGAAAAGTAACTTTGAAATGACCAGTCCACTTTTTGTTTTCTGTTTCTGCTTTTCTCCATTCTTTTCTGTCTATAAGACCAACCTCTTCTGCCAGGCTAGAAGAATACTCATCCTAATTTATAAAATAAGGTGTTGTCCAATTCTAGAATCACAAAACAAATTAAGATATTTAAATTTGTTATAATTTTATCTTTTGATAGTGTCTGTACATATAAATGCTCAAATTATATTTAGTGTATTTTTTTAAAAACAGAAGACTTGTTCTAGAAAACTCCACTCTCCACATCCAATTGACTCCCAGTGAAAAATCTAGTGCCCTCAAACCAGATTTTTTTCATATAGCTAGCATAATAATTACATAATCATTATCTGTTCCTATCAAATGGTCCTAATGGGAGTGAATATTTGAATTAGTCTGTATTAGTTAATTCTCACATTGCTTTAAAGGGAGCCTCTAGATTTTTAGAGTATCCATTTGTTTTCTGAACATCAACATTTCTCAGAAGAAAAATCTGAGAAAACATAGTAAAACACAGAGGAAATCTCAGTACAGAATCACCATACTGAGAGAGAAACACTGTTCACTCTTGGATGATGTATTAGTTAGGGTTCTCCAGAGGGCCAGAATTAATAGGATATATGTATTTATGAAAGGGAGTTTACTAAGGATAATAGGCTCACAGTTCTACAAGCTTAAGAAGCATGGCCGGGAGTCCTCAGGAAACTTACAATCATGGCAGAAGGGGAAGGAGAGGCAAGTACATCTTACCATGGTGGAGCAGAAGAGAGAGCAAAAGGAGAAGCACCACACACTTTTAAACCATCAGATCGCATGAGAATTCACTCAATGTTATGAGAACAACAACGGAGAAATCTGCCCCCATGATTCTATCACCTTCCATCAGGCCCCTCCTCCAATTTGACATGAGATTTGGGCAGGGACCCAAATTCAAACCATATCATTCTGCCCCAGACCCTCCTGAATCTCATGTCTTTCTGACATTGCAAAATACAATTATCCCTTCTCAATAGGCCCCCAGTCTTAATTCATTTCAGCATTTACTCACAAGTTCACAGTCCAAAGTCTCATCTGAGACAAAGTAAGTCCCTTCTGCCTATGAGCCCATAAAATCAAAAACAAGTTAGTTACTTCAAATATACAACAGGGGTACAGGAATTGGGTAAATGCTCCTGTTCCAAATGGGAGAAATTTGCCAAAACAAAGGGGTTACAGGCCCCATGAAAGTCCAAAATCCTGCAGGTCAATCATTTAATCTTAAAGTTCCAAAATGATCTCCTTTGATGCCATGTCTCACCTCCAGGGCATGCTGATGCAAGGGGTGGGCTCCCATGGCCTTGGGCAGCTCTGATCCTATGGCTCTGCAGGGTACAGTCCTCCCAGCTGCTTTTACAGGCTGGGGTTGAGTTCTTGTAGCTTTTCCAGGCACATGGTGCAAGCTGTCAATGGATCTAACATTCTGGGGCTTGAAGGACAGTGCCCTCTTCTCACAGCTCCACTAGGCAGTGCCCCAGTGGGGACTCTGTGTGGAGGCTCCAACCCCATATTTCCCTTTCACACTGCCCTAGTAGAGGTCCTCCCTGAGGGCCCCACCCCTGCAGCAGACTTCTGCCTCGACATCCAGGTGTTTCCATAAAACCTCTAAAATCTAGGAGGTGGCTTCCAAACCTCAACTCTTGCCTTCTGCACAACCACAGGCCCAACACCACGTGGAAGCCACCAAGGCTTGAGGCTAGCACCCTCTGAAGCAATGGCCTGAGCTGTACCTTTACCCCTTTTCACCACAGCTGGAGCAGGAGCAGCTGACATGCAGGATGCCATGTTCCAAGGCTGCATAAAGCAGTTGGACCATGGGCCTGGCCCACAAAACCATTTTTTCCTACTAGCCTCAGGGTTTATGATAGGAGAGGCTGCCACTAAAGTTCTCCGGCATGCCCTGGAGAAATTTTCCTCATTGTCTTGGTTATTAACATTAGCTTGTTTTTACTTATGCAAATTTTTGTAGCCAGCTTAAATTGATCCCCAGAAAATGGATTTTTCTTCTCTACCACATGGCCAGGCTGCAAATTTTCCAAACTTTTATGCTTTGCTTCCCTTTTAAATATAAGTTCCAGTTTCAGAAAATCTCTTTGATTATGCATATGGGCATACACTTTTAGAAACAGCCAGGTCTCATCTTGAGAGTTGTGATGTTTAGAAATTTCTTCTGCCAGGTACCCTGAATCATCTGTCTCAAGTATAAAGTTCCACAGTCCCTAGGGCAGGGGCAAAATTCCAGCAGTGTCTTTGCTAAAGCATAGCAAGAGTAAACTCCAGTTCCGAGTAAGTTCCTCATCTCCATCTGAGACTACCTCAGTCAGAACTTCATTGTCCATATCACTGTCAGCATTTTGGTCAAAACCATGCAACAAGTCACTAGGAAGTTCCAAACTTTTCCTCATCTTCCTGCCTTCTTCTAAGCTGTCCATACTGTTCCAACCTCTGCCCGTTACTCAATCCCAAAGTTGCTTTCACATTTTCAGGTATCTTTATAGTAATGCCCCACGTTCCTGGTACCAATTTTCTGTATTAGTTAGTTTTCACAATGCTATAAAGAACTACAAGAGACTGGGTAATTTATGAAGAAAATAGGTTTAATTGACTCACACTTCCACAGGCTTAACAGAAAGCATGACTGGGAGGCCTTGGGAGATGTACAATCATGGCAGAAGGTGAAGGGGAAGCAAGCATGTCTTACCATGGTGGAGCAGGAGAATGAAGGGGAAGTGCCACACACTTTTAAATCATCAAATCTCATGAGAATTCACTCACTATCAAGAGAACAGCAAGGGGAAAATCCTCCTCCATGATCTAATCACCTCCTACCAGGCTGTTCCTCCAATTCAACATGAGGTTTGGGCAGGGTCACAAATCCAAACCTTATCAGGGCCTATGAGGAGCCTTTTGCCCTGGCAACAAGATTGGCATAAAACTTTAATGTTGCGGCTGGGTGCAGTAGCTTATGCCTGTAATCCCAGCACTTTGGGAGGCTGAGGTGAGTAGATCACTTGAGGTCAGGAGTTTGAGACCAGGCTGGCCAACATGGTGAAACCCCATCTCTACTAAAAATACAAAAATTAGCTGGGCATGGTGGTCCACATCTGTAGTCCAAGCTACTTGACAGTCTGAGGCAAGAGAATCACTTGAATCCAGGGAGTGGAGGTTGCAGTGAGCTGAGATTATGCACTGCACTCCAGCCTGGGTGACAGAGCAAGGCTCTGTCTCCATCTATGACAAAACCAAGGCCAACATAATACTGAATGGGGAAAAGTTGAAAGTATTCCCCCTGAGAATGGGAACAAGACAAGGATGCCCACTCTCACCACTCCTCTTCAACATAGTACTGGAAGTCTTAGCCAGAACAATCAGACAAGAGAAAGAAATAAAGGGCATCCAAATTGGTAAAGAGAAAGTCAAGCTGTCAATGTTTGCTGACAATATGATTGTTTACCTCGAAAACCCTAAGGTCTCCTCCAGAAATCTCCTAGAACTGCCAAAAGAATTCAGCAAAGTTTCCAGATAGAAGATTAATGTACACAAATCAGTAGTTCTCCTATACACCAACAGCGACCAAGTGGACAATCAAATCAAGGATTCAACCCCTTTTACAATAACTGCAAACAAAGTAAAATACTTAGGAATATACCTAACAAAAGAGTTGAAAGACATCTACAAGGAAAACTACAAAATACTGCTGAAAGAAATCATAGATGATGCAAACAAATGGAAACACATCCCATACTTATGGATGGGTAGAATCAATATTGTGAAAATAACCAAACTGCCAAAAGCAATCTACAAAGTCAACACAATCCCCATCAAAATACCACCATCATTTTTCACAGAGTTAGAAAAAACAATTCTAAAATTCATATGGAACCAAAAAGGAGCACGCATAGCCAAAGCAAGACTAAGCAAAAAGAACAAATCTGGAGGCATCACACTAACTGATTTCAAACTATACTATAAGGCCATCATCACCAAAACAGCATGGTACTGGGATAAAAATAGGCACATAAGCCAATGGAACAGAATAGAGAACCCAGTAATAAACCCAAATACTTACAGCCAACTGATCTTTGACAAAGCAAACAAAAACAAAGTGGGAAAGGACACCTATTAAAACACAGTGTTGGGATAATTGGCTAGCCACATGTGGGAGAATTAAGCTGGATTCTCTTCTCTCACCTTATGCAAAAATCAACTCAAGATGGATTAAGGACTTAAACCAAAGATCTGAAACTATAAAAGTTATAGAAGATAACATTGGAAAAACCCTTCTAGACATTGGCTTAGGCAAAGATTTCATGACCAAAAACTCAAAACCAATCACAATAAAAACAAAGATAAATAGCTGGGGCCTAATTAAACTGAAGAGAATTTGCATGGCAGAAAAAAACAGCAGAGTAAACAGACAACCCACAGAGTGGGAGAAAAACTTCACAACCTATATATCTGACAACGGACTAATATCCAGAATCTACAATGAACTCAAACAAATCAGTAAGAAAAAAAATAATCAATCCCATCAAAA
Source organism: Pongo abelii (assembly GCF_028885655.2). Classification (NCBI taxonomy): domain Eukaryota; kingdom Metazoa; phylum Chordata; class Mammalia; order Primates; family Hominidae; genus Pongo; species Pongo abelii. The sequence continues at coordinate 86,470,675 of NC_071990.2, read as the reverse complement.
AGTGGGCTAAGGACATGAATAGACAATTCTCAAAAGAAGACATACAAATGGCCAACAAACATATGAAAAAATGCTCAGCATCACTAATGATCAAGGAAATGCAAATCAAGACCACAATGCAGTACCACCATACTCCTGTAAGAATGACCATAATCAAAGAATTAAAAAACAGTAGATGTTGGCATGGAATGGCCATAATCAAAGAATTAAAAAACAGTAGATGTTGGCATGGATGCAATCAGGGAACACTTCTAAACTGGTAGTGGGTATGTAAACTAGTACAGCTGCTATGGAAAACAGTGTGGAGATTCCTTAAGGAACTAAAAGTAGAACTACCATTTGATCCACTAATCCCACTACTGGGTATCTATCCAGAGGAAAAGAAATCATTATTTGAAAAAGATACTTGCACACACATGTTTATAGCAGCACCATTCACAATAGCAAAATCGTGGAACCAACCCAAATGCCCATCAATCAGCAAGTGGATGAAGAAATGTGATATATATATATATATATATATGTACACACACACACACACACACACACACACACACACAATGGAATACTACTCAGCCATAAAAAGGAATGAACTAACAGCATTTGCAATGACCCATATCAGATTAGAGACTATTATTCTAAGTGAAGTAACTCAGGAATGGAAAACCAAACAACGTATGTTCTCACTGATATGTGGGAACTAAGCTATGAGGACGCAAAGGCATAAGAATGATATAGTAGACTTCAGGGATTTGGGAGAAAGAGAGGGAGTGAGGGCAAAGGATAAAAGACAACAAATAGGGTGCAGCGTATACTGCTCGGGTGATGGGTACACCAGGATCTCACAAATCTCCACTAAATAACTTATTCATGTAACCAAATACCACCTGTACCCCAATAACTTATGGAAAAATAAAATTAAAAAATTTTTAAGGTTGCTCCTAACAATTTTTATAAGTTTTTTTTATCATAACCCTTTGACTCTCATTAAATTTTTCCAACCCCTGGGCTTTGTTAATTTCCTAGCACTGATATTTTTACTTTAGCATATTCTATATATTCTGATACTGCCATAAAATAGCCTCCCAGTAGTTAATCCAGCTGGAAAGACAGAATTGCACAGGCTGTTATTAGAAGAGAGCAGAGAATTTGAGGAGCACTGCATTGCCCTCTAAGGGGTGAGAATTCAAGACCAGGGGCTATGGCTTACAGAGACCTTAAAGAAAAACAATAGTCTTGCTTGACTATTCCAGGAATCCAGACACTAGAAACCAATATAAACCAGAGAGAGAAAAAAAATGTAGGAGGATCTTTCTAAAAGGATACCAAACACACATCAGGGAATTGAGCCAAGCCGTTATAAAGAATGAAGCGGAGTTCTCAAAAGTGAGAATAGAAGATTAGAGTTGAACAAGTAAAGTTAATTGGATCAATGGAATATCTGTGGCCTGAAGCCACCTTGTTAAATTTAAAGGGGCTTCACCCTAGGGAGCAGTTCTGGGCCTGACAAAATAGTGCTAAGCTTGAGGGTGTTTATAAATATCAGCAATTGGTCTGGATTGGCTTTGATTTTCCTGCTTCACCTTTTGTTTATCTCTGTAGTTGAAATGTTTGCATTCCTTTATTCTCACTTAATTAAGAGGAATTAATTTGGTCATTTTACCAGGCGCAGTTTCATTTTAAACAGGCTTTGATCTAATGGGCTCAGCCTTAGATTAAAGTTGTTACAGAAGTGGAGTAAGGCACAGCACAGCAGAAATTAGAGATCAAGATGGCAACCTAACAGAGAAACACAGCCAGGGAAACAGATGCGAAGCAGCCTAGAAAAAGAGATTGAAACAAAGGCCTAAAAAGTCGGAAAAACAATATTCAGTCCTCTTCATCATAGTCATCCTAGCATCCAGAGTGGGAAGCCAGGGAGATAGGCGAAAATGGAAGGTCAGTTGGACCATGGTAGAGAAAACAGATTCAAGCAACAGATGCCAAAGAGCTCTCCAATAGCCCAAGCATTGGAATCACTGAAAAATGTCTGAAACAGTGTTATCTGCCATCTGCCCAGAATGTTTTTATCCCCACAAATCCATAGGACTTACCCTCCCACTTCCTTCAGACCTTGACTAAATATGTCCTTCACAGCAAAGACTTCCCTGGTCATCCTATCTAAAATGTAAGCACTTTCACACAAACACACAAACACTCCCTATTCTCTTTCCCAACTTTCTTTTCTTCTTAGTTCTCATCAGTATCTAACATACCTTATATTTCCCTTTATCCTTTGGTCTTGCCCATTAAAATGTAAATTCTGCGACAGAGATTTTTGTATGTTCATTGCTGTGTTTCCAACACCTAGAACAGTGTTAGACATATATTGTTAGTTGATACTTAATAAATATTTGTTAAATAAATGTTGAAGCCTTTGTAAGCTAATCATGGCAATAATGTCTTAAAAATTATTAGAATTACCAGAACACAATTTATGCATTTTGACAAAAACTCTCCCTTTTGACCAAAACTTTAGTCGGTCTCTTTTGTGTCCTCTGACCATGCCTGATCTTGGGCTACCCTCTCTGTCCTTGTTGAATTCAGTTTGAGCAGGAATACTATTAAGTCAGTTTTTGTATCTGACCACCCTCTATATCTTATAATACAGGCCTGCCTCCAGCCATAATCCCTATCAAGTCAGTTTAGCCAAAAACCTCTTATCCTTGATGTTTCCTCTGAGTAATTTTCCAATCACTGACTCCCCCAACTCTGCTTCTTAGTTATGAAACTCCACCTGTTCTTGTTGAAGTCAGAGCTGAGTCAAATCTCTTCACCTCAGTGCAAGACCCCATTGGCATGTTCCCTACACCTATCTCCATGGCCCCCTTGAATAAAATCTGCCTTGCCATCTCCATTTTTTTTTTTAAACAGAGTCTCACTCTGTCACCCAGGCTGGAGTACAGTGGCATGATCTCAGCTCATTGCAACCTCCGCCTCTCGGGTTCAAGCAATTCTTATGCCTCAGCCTCCCAAGTATCTGGGACTGCAGGTATGTGCCACCATGCCTGGCTAATTTTGGTATTTTTTAGTAGAGACGGGGTTTCACCATGTTGGCCAGGCCAGTGTTGAACTCCTAACCTCAAGTGATCCACCCGCCTCAGCTTCCCAAAGTGCTGAGATTATAGGTGTGAGCCACTGCACCCAGCCCACCTTAACAATCTTTAACGAGTGTCATAAATAATTTTTTAGCACTCCTTTTTGGGGGAAGAAAAGGAAGGGATAGTTCTGAAAATATTCATTTGATAGAGGGAATTATGAATCTTCAAATTTAAAAGAGACTTTGGGAATCAACCAGTTGGAAATTATGCCAACTATCCTAATTATATCAATAGGAAACTGGTTAAATAAATTACAGTATATCCTCATAACCAAATACTATGTAGCTATTGAATTTAAAAATGAGGAAGCTATACACTGTTACAAAAAAAAAAACTTGAGATATGCTATTAAGAGAAAACAGCAAAGCGCAGAAAAATATATATTATCTTAGTCAGTTTGGGCTGCTATAACAGAATACCACAGATTGGGTAACTTCAATAATAAACACTTATTTCTCACAGCTCTGCAGGTGGAGAAGTACAAGATGAAGTTTCCAGCAGATGCAGTGTCTAGTGAGAGCATTCGTCCTGTTTGCAGATGGCTCTTTGTCTCTCTCTCTCTCTCTCTCTTTCTCTCTCTCTCTCCCCCTCTCTCCCTCCCTCCCTCTCTCTCACTCATCTTTCTCCCCACCATGTGAAGATACAATGAGAAGATACCAAGGATAAGGGATTTTCCCTAAACTGACTTTGTCCAAACTGGATTCAACAAGGACCAAGAGGGAAGATCAAGGCTGGACCTAGTCAAGCAGAGGACCTGTAAGAAATAAATGTTTGTTGTTTAAAACACCCAGTCTATGGTATTCTGTTATAGCAACCCAAACTGATATAGATACCTCCCAATGGCCTCACCTACTAATACTATTATATAGGAGGTTACGATTTCAACAAATGGATTTGGGGGAAGTCAAACATTTAGCTTATAATATATATATAAATATTACTTTTGTGTAAAATGGAGTGAAAACAAGCATGTGTATTTGTATATGCTTATACAGGCATAAACAAACTTAAAAATATTTTCACACATGGTGAAAATATAGATCTAAATAAAGAAACTTTATTAAATGTAGATCTAAATAAAGAAACTTTTGAGGATACATAAGAAACTAAGGAGGCAGGGAGTAAAGCAGGAACTAGAGAGATGAGAGACAAACATAGAAAAAGACTTTGAATTTTATGATACTTTACTTTTTGATGTTTGAAACATGTGAACAAATTACCTTTTTCTAAAATATGTAAAGCCCTAACCTCTCTGTGGCATTCAAGACTACCTGCCCAACATCTCCACTGAGATTTCTAATAGGCTTCCCAAAGATGACATGTTCAAAACAGAACATTTGAGATCCCCCCCTCAAACCTGCTTCTCTCCTGGTCTTCTATAACACAATAAACACCACTACCATCTACTTTGTTGCTCGAGTTCAAACTCTGAAAATTATTCTTAATCCCTCTTTCTCCTACCTCCATGAATTTTTAAGCAAATCCTTCTGTTTCTACCATCATGATAGAGCCCTAACATGTCCACTTCTTACCATCTGTACTATTATTGCTTCAGTCCCAGTCACTGTCATCCCTAACTATTGCAATAATCTAAGAAGTGTTACTCAAAGTGAGACCCACAGACAAGAACTGTCTGTTTCTAGTTCATGACAACATAAGAAACTTGAAAATCAACTACTTTGCTAAGCACAATATTTAGGTCAGCTGAAATTTATTTTCCTTTTCTTTTTCTTTCCTTTTCCCTTTTTTTCTTTTCTTTTTGAGACAGAGTCTCACTCTGTAGCCCAGGCTGGAGTGCAGTGGCATGATCTTGGCTCACTACAGCCTCTGCCTCCTGGGTTCCAGCAATTCTCCTGCCTCAGTCTCCTGGGTAGATTACACGCACGCACCACCACGTGGGGCTAATTTTTGTATTTTTAGTAGATACGTGGTTTCACCATGTTGGCCATGCTGGTCTTGAGCTCCTGACCTCAGGTGATCCTCATGCATTGGCCTCCCAAAGTGCTAGGATTACAGGGGTGAGCCACTATGCCCAGCCTTTTCTTTCTTTTCTTTTTTTTTTTTTTTTAAACAGGATCTCATTCTGTCACCCAGGCTGGAGTACAGTGGCATGATCATAGCTCACTGCAACCTTGAACTCCTAGACTCAAGCAATCATCCTCCCTCAGCATCCCAAGTAACTAGAGCTATAGGCAAGTGCCATGACACCTGGCTATTTTTCTAATTTTTTGTAGAGATGGGAACTTGCTATGTTGCCCAGGTTAGTCTTGAACTCCTGGCCCCAAACAATCTTTCCATTTTGGTCTCCAAAGGTGCTTGGATTACAAGCATGAGCCACTGCACCCAGCCCAGCTAACATAGTTTTTTCATAGCAAGCTTTCTTGATGAAAGAAGGAATAAATTGTTTTGTATTCTGAGAAAGCTCTTTATCTCTTTGCAGACCAGCACTTTAAGTAGCACCATTACCGGTCTCACTGTTTCCATTCTCACTGATTTATACATATAACCATTCTTTATATGATAGTCAAAAAATATGTTTAAAATTAGTCACATCATGGCTGGTCATAAACCATGTTAACAGTTTTAGAACAGTCACAACACCAAAATTTTTTCACAATTTGGATCATTTACCTCTTTCATTATAAGTCATGGAGTGCAAAGCTTTTAACGATGGGAGTTTTAATGACTCAGGAAGGAAAACTCATAGGAAAACTCTCTATCTGTCCACATTTACCATTGGATTTACATCCTCTTAAATATCAGTTTTGGATGGTTTGTGTGCGGCCAGGCACAGGAGGCTCTGCCATCGGGAGCAATCAGACCTTCCAGCTCCCTGGGGTTGAACTTCCAGCCGCCTCTCATGTACTTGTCTGGTGGGGGTTTGTGTTGATCAGAAGTGAATTCATAGTTGGTCTACCATGAATTGGAAGGTTCTCAAACACGTGCACCTGCTGCTGTATATCGTGGCAGCAAAAACATTAATTCTCTGCCTGGCATTTGCTGGAGTGAAAATATACCAAAGAAAAAGGTTGGAAGCAAAACAACAAAAACTGGAGGCTGAAAGGAAGAAGCAATCAGAGAAAAAGATAACTGAATATTCTGCAATGTAAATGTCAGCTTGAGTGGACTCTGGATGAGAAGAAAGAGAAGAAATACTTAATTATTGAATAATGTGTCAGAGGATAAACTCCCAACCTAGACATTTCACTTAAAATATTGTGAATTTATATGTGCTTTTAGAAGACCCAGTATTGGCCAGGCATGGTGGCTCACGCCTGTAATCCCAGCACTTTGGGAGGCTGAGGAGGGCAGATCGCTTGAGGTCGGGAGTTCGAGACCAGCTTGGCCAACATGGTGAAATCCCGTATCTACTAAAAATACAAAAATTAGCCGGTGTAGTGGTGCACGTCTGTAATCCCAGCTACTCAGGAGGCTGAGGCAGGAGAATTGCTTGAACCCAGGAGGCGGAGGTTGCAGTGAGCCTAGATCATGCCACTGTACTCCAGCCCGGGCAACAGAACAAGACTCTGTCTCAAAAAAATTTTTTTTAATTTAAATTTTGAAAAATAATACTAAAAGGATCAGTATTTTGTTTACTAAAATAAAATACCTTTGTAAAAAAATATCAATTTTGTTTCTCTAATTAAGGTGCATGGTACTATGCTTCAGTGATTTGATTTGGGTCATGGACTTCATTCAAATTGTGTATCTTAATAATAATTTCAGTACTGACTCATTTAGAATGAAAATCTGCCACTACCAAATATTTCCTTGGTATATCATCCTTGTTCTGCTTGACGTTGAGTTAGCAGTTTTATAAAACAGTCAGTTTTTTAGAGTTCTTAGAAATCTTACCCGGTTCAATGGCATAACATTAAGGTTATTCAAAAACTGTATTTATCAGAATTCTTTCCATCCTTAATTGTCATGAGTTTCCTTGAAGAAGAAGCAACTTTGGACTATAGTTGACTGCAAATGCTTTTAGAGAAGAATCAAAACCACTCTCTATGGATGACAAAGACTTAGGATGACCATGGTTAAAATATGACGAGTTTATTATAATCAGCAATTGGCCAGAAAATTTAGTTTTTCTGTGTCATACAACATTTCAACATAATAGCCAATATTATGATTGACAACATATCAGATTTCTAGGAATTCCATATGATTTTTAGAATAGTCATATAAATAATACACCCATAGATATAACTCAAAAAGTCCAGTATCACTTATTATTTGACAATGCTTCCCCTATAACACAACACTTAATATAAGCCTAATTAATATCTTTACAAGATGAGAGACACATCCTTTGTAGCTTTTCATGGGCCCAACTAAAAAATCCCAAAGTTAATTTCAGGTAATTTTTTTTTTTTTTTTTTTTTGAGACAGAGCCTTGCTCAGCCACACAGGCTGGAGTTCAGTGACGCAATCTTGGCTCACTGCAACCACCATCTCCCGGGTTCAAGTGATTCTTCCATCTCAGCCTCCTGAGTAGCTGGCATTACAGGCACCCACCATCATGCTTGGCTAATTTTTGTATTTTAGTACAGATGGGGTACAGGTAAATTTTTTAAAAGACTTAAGAGTTTGCTCTTAAAAAGCTTGTCAAAGTATCAAAGGTTTAAGACACCTGATAAAAATAGAATTACAGGTTGGTCAAGCACAGTGGCTCATGCCTATAACCCCAGCACTTTGGGAGGCCTAGGCGGGTGGATCATCTGACATCAGGAGTTCGACACCAGCCTGGCCAATGTGGTGAAACCCTGTCTCTACTAAAAATACAAAAAAATTAGCCAGGCATGGTGGTGGGCATCTGTAATCCCAGCTACTTGGGAGGCTGAGGCAGGAGAATCGCTTGAACCTGGGAGGCAGAGGTTGCAGTGAGCCAAGATCACGCTATTATACTCCAGCCTGGGTGACAAGAGCAAAACTCCATCTCAAAAAAAAAAAAAAAAAAAATAGAATTACAGGTCACTGTGAAATGATAGTTACTCATTTAACCAGAGTGATAATGAAAAGACTTTAAAAGGCAAACACTCTGTAATCCCAGTGCCTTCGCAGGCTAAGGTGGGAGAATCCCTTGAGGCCAGGAGTTCAAGACCAGCCTAAGCAATATGGCAACATGCTGTCTCTAAAAAAAAAAAGAAAGAAAGAAAAATTAGCCATGCATGGTGGCATACCCCTGTAGTCCTAAATACTTGAGAGGCAGGAGAATTGCTTGTGCCTAGGAGTTCAAAGCTGCACTTAACTATGATCACACCACTGTGCTCTAGCCTAGGCAACAGAGCAAGACCCTATCACTAAAAACAAACAAAAAAAACAAACCAGGGCAACATGGCAAAACCTCATCTCTACAAAAAAATTAAAAATTAGCCAGGCATGGTGGCACACACCTGTAGTCTTAGCTAGATGGGAGGCTGAGGTGAAAAGATCACCTGAGCCCAGGAGGTTGAGGCTGCTAGTGAGCCATGATCATGCCACTGCAATCCAGCCTGGGTGACAGAGCAAGACTCTGTCTCAAAAAGAAAAGAAAAAGGCAAACACAGGGTTACATATTTCTTTTAAAAAATGCCTACTTGTAGAAAAACGTGAGCTCTTTAATAGAGAAGACTCAATTTTCTTAAGTAATCAAAGGCTTAATAAAGGCAACATAAAACACAGGGAACTACTTTTTCTTTATTATTATACTGTAAGTTTTAGGGTACTTGTGCACAATGTGCAGGTTAGTTACACATGTATACATGTGCCATGCTGGTGTGCTGCACCCATTAACTCACCATTTAGCATTAGGTATATTTCCTAATGCTATCCCTCCCCCCTCCACCCACCCCACAACAGTCCCCAGAGTGTGATGTTCCCTTTCCAGTGTCCATGTGTTCTCATTGTTCAATTCCCATCTATGAGTGAGAACATGCGGTGTTCGGGTTTTTGTCCTTGCGATAGTTTACTGAGAATGATGATTTCCAATTTCATCCATATCCCTACAAAGGACATGAACTCATCATTTTTTATGGTTGCATAGTATCCATGGTGTATATGTGCCACATTTTCTTAATCCAGTCTATCATTGTTGGACATATAGGTTGGTTCCAAGTCTTTGCTATTGTGAATAGTGCCGCAGTAAACATATGTGTGCATGTGTCTTTATAGCAGCATGATTTATAGTCCTTTGGGTATATACCCAGTAATGGGATGGCTCTCCAGCACCTGTTGTTTCCTGACTTTTTAATGATTGCCATTCTAACTGGTGTGAGATGGTATCTCATTGTGGTTTTGATCTGCATTTCTCTGATGGCCAGTGATGATGAGCATTTTTTCATGTGTCTTTTGGCTGCATAAATGTCGTCTTTTGAGAAGTGACTGTTCATATCCTTCACCCACTTTTTGATGGGGTTGTTTGTTTTTTTCTTGTAAATTTGTTTGAGTTCATTGTAGATTGTGGATATTAGCCCTTTGTCAGATGAGTAGGTTGCAAAAATTTTCTCCCATTTTGTAGGTTGCCTGTTCACTCTGATGGTAGTTTCTTTTGCTGTGCAGAAGCTCTTGAGTTGAATTAGATCCCATTTGTCAATTTTGGCTTTTGTTGCCATTGCTTTTGGTGTTTTAGACATGAAGTCCTTGCCCATGCCTATGTCCTGAATGGTATTGCCTAGGTTTACTTCTAGGGTTTTTATGGTTTCAGGTCTAACATGTAAGCCTTTAATCCATCGTGGATTAATTTTTGTGTAAGGTGTAAGGAAGGGATCTAGTTTCAGCTTTCTACATATGGCTATCCAGTTTTCCCAGCACCATTTATTAAATAGGGAATCCTTTCCCCATTCCTTGTTTTTCTCAGGTTTGTCAAAGATCAGATAGTTGTAGATATGTGGCATTATTTCTGAGGGCTCTGTTCTGTTCCATTGATCTATATCTCTGCTTTGGTACCAGTACCATGCTGTTTTGGTTACTGTAGCCTTGTAGTATAGTTTGAAGTCAGGTAGTGTGATGCCTCCAGCTTTGTTCTTTTGGCTTAAGATTGACTTGGTGATGCAGGCTCTTTTTTGGTTCCATATGAACTTTAAAGTAGTTTTTTCCAATTCTGTGAAGAAAGTCATTGGTAGCTTGATGGGGATGGCATTGAATCTATAAATTACCTTGGGCAGTATGGCCATTTTCACGATATTGATTCTTCCTACCCATGAGCATGGAATCTTCTTCCATTTGTTTGTATCCTCTTTTATTTCATTGAGCAGTGGTTTATAGTTCTCCTTGAAGAGGTCCTTCACTTCCCTTGTAAGCCAGATGGATTCACAGCCGAATTCTACCAGAGGTACAAGGAGGAACTGGTACCATTCCTTCTGAAACTATTCCAATCAATAGAAAAAGAGGGAATCCTCCCTAACTCATTTTATGAAGCCAGCATCACCCTGATACCAAAGCCGGGCAGAGACACAACCAAAAAAGAGAATTTTAGACCAATATCCTTGATGAACATTGATGCAAAAATCCTCAATAAAATACTGGCAAACCAAATCCAGCAGCACATCAAAAAGCTTATCCACCATGATCAAGTGGGCTTCATCCCTGGGATGCAAGGCTGGTTCAATATACGCAAATCAATAAATGTAATACAGCATATAAACAGAACCAAAGACAAAAAACACATGATTATCTCAACAGATGCAGAAAAGGCCTTTGACAAAATTCAACAACTCTTCATGCTAAAAACTCTCAATAAATTAGGTATTGATGGGTCGTATCTCAAAATAATAAGAGCTACCTATGACAAACCCACAGCCAATATCATACCGAATGGGCAAAAACTGGAAGCATTCCCTTTGAAAATTGGCACAAGACAGGAATGACCTCTCTCACCACTCCTATTCAACATAGCGTTGGAAGTTCTGGCCAGGGCAATTACGCAGGAGAAGGAAATAAAGGGTATTCAATTAGGAAAAGAGGAAATCAAATTGTCCCCATTTGCAGAAGACATGATTGTGTATCTAGAAAACCCCATTGTCTCACCCCAAAATCTCCTTAAGCTGATAAGCAACTTCAGCAATCTCAGGATACAAAATCAAAGTACAAAAATCATAAGCATTCTTATACACCAGTAACAGACAAACAGAGAGCCAAATCATGAGTGAACTCCCATTAACAATGGCTTCAAAGAGAATAAAAAACTTAGGAATCCAACTTACAAAACACAGAGAACTATTACGATAAAACACATACTTTTTTCCGAGACCAATTACCTGAAAGGTAAAGAAAAACCTTCATTATTTGCCATTAAGAGCAGCACAACACTCCAAGAAAAATCTTGTTTTAATAGAGAGAACCAAATTCTAGTTTTGTGTCAACATATACCTTTGAAATTGATGTTCAGTTTTAGGAAAACTTAGAAAACTTCTCTTCTAACTTTAGCCAATGTGATGACACCTAACATTTATTTTATAAGATTAACGTTCCACAAGCCTTCTACAGTCTTTTTTCTTTCTAGTTTTGGAACAGCCAGTCATTCTACTTTGGGACAAAAATTACCTTTTTTTCCCTTAACCAAAAATACATCTTACTTTCATCACCTAAGGAGTTATTTTAATTGCCATAGGTTAATTAGAAATTTTTCAATTTAGCTAACCTTTTGCAGCATTTTTTTTTTTTTGGAGTCTCACTCTGTTGCCCAAGCTGGAGTACAGTGGTGTGATCTCGGTTCACTACAACCTCCACCTCCCAGGTTCAAGTGATTCTCCTGCCTCAGCCACCTGAGTAGCTGGGACTACAGGTGTTGGCCACCATGTCCAGCTAATTTTCATATTTTTAGGAGACACGGTGTTTCACTATGTTGGCCAGGCTGGTATTGAACTCCTCACCTCAAGGGATCCACCTACCTCGACCTCCCAAAGTGCTGGGGTTACAGACATGAGCCACTGCATCCAGCCTTGGTTTTCTTTTTCTTATCCATACCACTGTCATCCTCTTCATCTGAAGCCACATCTTCAATCTTGGGCTTTTCTTCACCATCTTTTTCTTTTTCTTTCTCACCTTTCTCTTCCTCAACCTCATCATTAGTGATTTACTTCTCTTATTCTTTTTCCAAATAAAAGGTAATAGAATAGCCTATGAACTTCAAGTGCTTCTTTACTATTTCTTTGACCCATCTCTCTTGTAAGTACTCTGTCTGGTCTTCTTTAAGGCAGAGGATCACTTTGGTACCCCTACCAATGAGCTCAACATGGTCAGCATATACAGTAAAGGAATACCTGGCAGAAGATTCCCAGGCTTACTGTTCATCATCATTGTGCTTTATGATCACAACCACTCTATCAGTCACCAGATAGGCAGAATAAAAGTAAACACCAAACTATTTGCCTAATCATGAAGATGTCTGCACCAGCCTGAAGAGCCTCCATAAATGCTTTGTGACAGAACTTGTTAATAGTTCCCAAATTATTTGTGAGATCAGCCTTGGTCATGCCAATGCCTCATCACTGGCGATTTCCTTCTCTTGTTCAAAGTCAGGCTGTTTTCATGAGGGTTGGGGGGATGTCCATGTTCAGCTGTTTAGCATTGTCCAACTTGAGAATTCTGTCATACTCTCAGAAAATCTTGTCTAAGGTATCAGAAGCATTAGAGATCAACTTTCAAAGGAAAATCTTCTTACAGGAATAGAAGGTATTCTGCTCTGGGGAGTTTTCTGTTTTTTGCATAGGAATACCATAGCTTTACCAATGTACAGCTATTAAGGCCACAGTTTTAAATAAATAAATAAAACACACAATAAATTTCACAAAACTACAGTGAGGTCTTGTCAAGATAGCAGAGTCCAGTAGGTTCTTTGAGAAACAATTCCGTAGGTATTGGAAGACTCAGCTCCACCACAGATTTCTTAGATAAACTTAAATAAGCTATTTGCCTTTTCCATGCCTATTTTCCCATTTTTAATGGAAAAAAATAACTATACATTTTTCACTGTACAATATTAATCGTCCCCATCAGCCTGCTTTTCCCCTTTAAATGTTGGAGCCTTCACAGTCATCTTTGGAGAAAGGCACAGAACACAGACTATTCCTGTCATTCCATGTTCTTTTTCCTGAGCATTGTTCTTAATTAATCTTGGCAAAATAAACTTCTAAATTGACTGAGACTTGGCTTAGATACTTCTTGGTTTACAAACTCGTGACCACAAAGGGACTATGAGTAGAGGTGACCCTGACTTTTGACAAATTTCATATCAGTACTTGGTACCAGCTTGAGCTATCTTTATTGTTCAAATCAATAGGACAATTTGCTGAAGTCCAGGAGCACCTCCTCCAGAGAATCCCTGATCTCCCAAAATTTTGAGTCTAAAGTTCATTTTGTCATACAATTCCTTTTCTGGAGTTTTACTCACTTCCAACAAGGCAGGTGAGTTTTCTTGCTTCCATGAAGAGGGAAAGCAGGCAACTCTTATTTGGAGTTTCAGCTCACTTCTAACAGGGAAGACAAGTTTTAGTTTTTTCTTGCTTCTAGGATGGTAGAGAGTAGTCTTCAGCTTGAGCTCCATTCCTAGGTAAGTAGCTGAACTGGAGATTTGTCTTGGGAATTCTCCTTAATGACTAAAATTTACGATTAACACACAGCTGGTCTTAATTTCTTCTTACCATTAGAAAGCCCAGTAATTGTATAAATTGTGCAATTGTTTGTTTTGCTTAACTTTTTTGTTTATTTTTTTGTTCCTGTTTTTGTTGTTGTTTTTGTTGTTTTGATATTTTTCCGCTTGGGTTTGATTAACTATACCTGACTTGGTCAAATCTGAAGGAAAGTTCCAAATTATGGGGAACAAGGCCTCAATGGTAGAGACATGGTTTCACTATGCTGCCCAGGCTGACTCAAACTCCTGGGCTCAAGCAATCCACCCACTTCAGCCTCTCAAAGTGCTGGGATTCTAGACAATTCCCAAAAAAGATATACGAATGGCCAACAAGCATATGGAAAAATGCTCAACATCACTAATTACCAGGAAAATGCAGATCAAAACCACAATGCGATACCATGTTATACTTGCAAGAATGGCCACAATCAAAAAATTAATAGATGTTGTCATGGATATGGTGAAAAGGGAACATTTTCACGCTGCTGGCCAGAATGGAAACTGCTACAACCACTATGGAAAACAGCATGGAGATTCCTTAAAGAACTAAAAGTAGATCTATTATTTGTTCCAGCAATTCCACTATTGGGTATCTACCCAGAGGAAAAGAAGTCACCATATAAAAAGGACACTTGCACATGCATGTTTATAGCAGCACAATTCACAATTGCAAAAATATGAAACCAGTTCAAATGTCCACCAAGCAACAAGTCTGTAAAGAAAATGTGGTTGCATATATATATATATATATATATACACACATATATATGTATATATGTATACATATATACATATATACGTATATATGTATACACATGTATACATATATATACGTGTATATATATATATATAAAATATATACACACACACCATGGAATACTACTCAGCCATAAAAAAGAATGAAATAATGGCATTCACAGCAACCTGGATGGAATTGGAGGCCATTATTCTAAATGAAGTCATTCAGGAAAGGAAAATCAAACATCATATGTTCTCACTTATAAGTGGAAGCTAAGCTATGAGGATACAAATGCAAAGAATGACACAACGGACTTTGGAGACTCAGGTGAAAGGGTGGGACGGGGGTGATAAATAAAAGACTATACATTAAGTACAGTGTACACTGGTCAGGTGATGGGTGCACCAAAATCTCAGAAATCACCACTAAAGAACTTATCCATGTAACGAAAAACCACTTGTATCCCCAAAACTATTGAAATTTTAAAAAAAGAAAAAGAAAAAAAGCCTAATGGTTAAAAGCTTACAAGTTAATGGGTGCAGCACACCAACATGGCACGTGTATACATATGTAACAAACCTGCACATTGTGCACATGTATCCTAGAACTTAAAGTATAATAAAAATATACATAAAATAAAAATAAAATTTAAAAAGCTAATATCCAACATGTATACACATATATGTATACATGTCATACATATATACATGTATATATAAATATATATATTTATAAATATATGTATACATATATAGACATATATGCATATATAAATATATATATATAAGAGCCCTCTATGCTTTCCTTCACTCCTAGAATCTTTTTTTCTGAGAAAGTTTTTTTTTTTCTTCTCCAGTCAATTGAATTCTGTTTTCGCCATTTACTTATGCCTGTCTCTCTTTCCTTTTGCCATTCTCTGCTACATGAGGTACCTAAAGTTTCTAACAGCCTAGGATTCCTTAAAGAAAACAGAGATGGTAACACATTCCTTTTTGAAAAGAAACCTCTGTTTTTCCTTATAGAACCCCAAGAGTATAAACAGACAAGTTGCTCTCAGATCTTAAACTTCTTGCTTTTGTACTCTGTTACCTGATTTCTTTTTTTTTTTTTTTTTTGCAATGGAGTTTCACTTTATCGCCCAGTCTGGAGTACAATGGAGTGATCTCAGCTCACTGCAACTTCTGCCTCCCAGGTTCAAGTGATTATCCTACTTCAGACTCCCAAGTAGCTGGGATTACAGGCATGTGCCACCACACCTGGCTAATTTTTGCATTTTTAGTAGAGATGCGGTTTCACCATGTTAGCCAGGTTGGTCTCAAGCTCCTGACCTCAGGTGATCCACCTACCTTGGCCTCCCAAAGTACTGGGATTACAGGTGTGAGCCACCACACCAGGCCCTGATTTCTTTTATGAATGAAATAATTATTACAACAGGAGCTACTCTTGAGTGTTTAAGATAAGGGTGGGGTTTAGACAGTTAAAAAAGTCTTTGTAACAAAGTTCACTATAAAATCATTACATGACCTAATTCCATGTTATTGCTATCTTTTTGGATAATAAGGATTCAGTGTTAGCTCTGGCGAGAGCTCAGAGATGCATCTAAAAGATAGAGGCTAAAGGCTAAATTTAAAACTACCCATCTAAATACAATTGGTCTCCTTATGCAATCCTATGGTAGATTTCTATAATTTTATGATTGACTTGGCATCCATTTTTAATCACCACTGGCACACCAGACTCTCTCTCTCTATCTCTTTCTCTCTGTCTCTGTATCTTGAGAAGTAAATTTTGCTGTGATGTTCACCAAGGACTTATTCATTTAGTATACAAACTTAGGACTATCTAGATGACAATTGCCTAGGGTAATGAAAGAGGTTATCAAGAAATTGGAAAACTAAAATAGGAAAAAAAAGGAAGTCTTATAAGTCTATAAGATTGACTTCTATCTGCATGTCTAATGTGTATATGAATTTATGTGTCATGTATATAATATTTCACTACCAAAAATATATAAAAGAGTTCTGATTAATTAGCATAAAAAAACTTAAATAAACTCTGTATCAGAAAAATAGAAATTTTGAGCCCAAATGCTTTTTCAAGTTCATGTGACTTAAGTAAATTCTTAATAAATAAGCTGGTTTGGGCCAGGAGCAGTGGCTAATGCCTGCAATCCCAGCACTTTGGGAGGCTGAAGTGGGCAGGTCACCTCAGGTCAGGAGTTTGAGACCAGCCTGGCCAACATGGTGAAACCTTGTCTCTACTAAGAAATACAAAAACTAGCCAGGCGTGGTGGCACATGCCTGTAGTCCCAGCTGCTCAGGAGGCTGAGGCAGGAGAATCACTTGAACGTGGGAGGCAGAAGTTGCAGTGAACCAAGATCATGCCACTGCACCCCAGACTGGGTGGCAGAGGGAGACTCTGTTTCAAAAAATAAATAAATAAATAAATAAATAAATAAATAAATAAATAAGCTAGTTTGAAATTATTGGTAAAATAAAATTAGAAATGGCTTCAGAATAGTCAACATATGTTATTGTTTAGATTTACTGGTCAAGGAGTCTAATATTTATCTCTGCTAGACATTATAAGTGTCAGAATTTAGCATGAGGGTTATAAAGCTTGCAGCCCAAGAGAAAAATTATCTTTGTGTATTTTTAATAAATAAGAAATTTAATATTGTTGATTTACTAGAAACAACTAAATCCTGAGTTACTGACAAAAAAAAAATTCACTTAAAGTTCTTATTTAAGAAAAAGCCTGATATTCACCAGCTATTAAAATGGTTAACAGGGAAATAACTTCAAATGATGACTATCACAATTTTCATAAGTAATCTAGGTAAACTATTTTTAATTAATTAGATAAATGTAATGGAATAAATTCTTGTAAATAAACTTGCCGTATAAGTTAGAATCTAAAGTTATATTGAATTAAACAACTCACATTCATTAAATATCTACATCATTTTAACTTTTTAAAATTATAGGAAAACATTTTCTTTAAAAAAAGTGTTGCTGTTTAATGAAAAATTATTTTTGTCTAATTCAAAGGTTATTTAAAGCTTATTTATGAAAATGGGCAAAAGAAACTAGTAAATAAGGGTCATGTAAAGGAAGTTATAAATGTAGAGTTTTTTTGGTAAGAAAAGTTAAAAGGAAAATAATTTTATATGAAAAATAATCTTGTAAACTTTTGCCCTAAAATAAAATGACTGGTTATTTAAAAAAGAGGGACGTTTAGAATAAAACAGGCAAGTCCAAGCACGTTGTAAATGGTTTGTGTAAGTTGTAATAACGTTTGTAAAAAGAGAACTTGTGATTTAAAAAACTTGATCAAGTTGCTTATAATTAAAAGGAAATTATTTACAATATTTATATAAATTTATGCAAATAAATTTGTATGAATTATTTGTAATAGTCCTTCTAGAGATTGGACTTGGATATTAAAAATACACTAATACACTAAGAATTGGTTAGAACAACAAAATTTTCTTAAGGTATTAATTTACTCAATAAAATTAGAAGAGATTTTAATTCTGTACTTGTTTTTCTTTTTTGAGGCAGGGTTTCACTCAGTCACCCAGGCTGGAATTCAGTGGCACAATCAGCTCACAACAGCCTTGACCTCTGGGCTTATGTGATTCTCTCACCTCAGCCTCCTGAGTCGCTGGGACTACAGGCATGTGCCACCACACTCAGCCAATTTTTTGTATTTTTAGTAGAGAGGGCATTTGCCATGTTGCCCAGGCTGGTCTTGAACTCCTGGACTCAAGTGATCCACCCAACTTAGCCTCCCAAAGTGCTGGGATTACAGGCGTGAGCAGTTATGCCTGGCCTTAATTTTGTTTTTAATCCAAAAGTTCAACTTTTATTGTGCCTCACTGTTTTCAGCTTTATGTCCCCTTTCAGAAGGCCTGAAGTAATACCTCTGTCTTTCAACTTCTTCATCAGCTGTTGTAACCTTTTCCTCAGGTTTCAACTGCTGTTGTTGCCTGATGCTAAAAATGTTTTATATTAAAAGTCTAAAGAAAGTGTTTTCTTCCAATATAACATTCTGTGCTTTGGCTTTCAACTTTTCTATAAAACTGAAAAATTTCACTTATGACCCAGAGTACATTCTTCCTATGTCTAACTAATTCAAGTACTATTTTTATTAGTTTTGACTTCCATGTTATCTAAATGGACTCCTCATAGGGAAAACCAATCATATTTCAGAAGGACTTTTTTGCCTTTTGGTAACTGATCTAACAAACAGATTTTATGTTTTATCAAAATAATTCCTGTGTAATTGTGATTATGTTTTGGTTTATGAAAATTGAAATTAAAATTTTTTAAAGTAAGGTTATTACATATATGTAACTTTTAAAGTCCTTGTGGTGATAAGTTACAGGGCTTTGACTCTTGGATCTAAAAACAGTACCAAGTTCTGCTGAATCTTAAACATTGACAGTAGTTAAAACCTCATCTTCTGACCCAGGAGAAGTTGACAGTCAAAATAAACTGTGTTCATGAGACACAGGACCAGAAATTAAAACTATTCAGCCCCTCTAGGCCAGGGACTATCAGGGAAGAGGTGGACACAGGAGATTGTAAGGGCCAATTTTGAGTGATAAATTAGTTCAGAGTCTATCTATAAATTAAGTATTAATAGCAAAGGCACACTGATGCAAGACTAGTTTCTGAGCTCCTGCATCAGCTTAAAAAGGGTGTCTTGGAATATTAACCCATTTTTTAATTATAAAAGTTTATGAAAAGGTTTATGGCTGGGCACAGTGGCTCACATCTGTAATCCCAGCACTTTGGGAAGGCAACCAAGGTGGGAGGATCACTTGAGCCCACGAGTTCGAGACCAGTCTGGGCAACATGACAAAACCCCATCTCTACAAAAAAAAAAAAAAATTTACCTGGGTGTGGTGGCATATGCCTGTAGTCCCAGCTACCCAGGAGGCTGAGGCAGGGGTATTACTTTAGCCTGGGAGGATGAGGCTGCAGTGAGCCATGATCATGCCACTGCACTCCAATCTGGGCAATAGAGACTCTATCTCAAAATAAAATTTAAAAAAAAAAATTTAAAAATTAAAGGTTTATTAAAATTAAATCCTGGGGCCGTGTGCAGTGGCTCATGCCTGTAATCCCAGCACTTTGAGAGGCCAAGGCAGGTGGATCACCTGAGGTCAGGAGTTTGAGACCAGCCTGGCCAATGTGGTGAAACCCCATCTACTAAAAATACAAAAATTAGCCAGGTGTGGTGGCAGCCACCTGTAATCCCAGCTACTCGGGAGGCTGAGGCAGGAGAATCACTTGAACCCAGGAGGCGGAGGTTGCAGTGAGCCGAGATTATGCCATTGCACTCCAGCCTGGGGTACAAGAGCGAGATTTCATCTCAAAAAAAAAAAATTAAATCCTATGATCAAGATGCTCACAATTTTATAGATTTGTTTATCAGGTTTGAGAGGCAGATTTAATTGGCCTCATGCTGTCTTAATCAGGGCTTATTATTTGGAAAATTAAGTCTCCTCTCTGAAGAATAAAAGTTTTTGCCTTTGTTAGATCTTTGAGTTTCCATTTTGGCTAACTAAATGATCACTTGAAATATCATTATAGTGATGTGGATTCTATTTTGTAATATCAAGTGTTTTAAACCTTTGACATTTGACAAACTTTCCAAAATCAAAATCAAAATAAGTTTGTTTTACCTGATTAACCCTTTTAGATATTAGATCCTCCAATGTCCAAAAGAGACATATTTGGCTGTTTGATATATTAAAATCAAGTAAGAAGCATTGTCAAATATAAAATGATATTTAGCTTTCTCTCAGTTATATTCATTTAAATATTTTATTAGTATGTTACAACATTATATAAAATTTGTATAATTCTGATATGTCTTAGTATATATTATCAGTAATAATTATAATTGTTATGTTAAATTGTTGTGTGCCACAGAGATGACCAGATTTCCTTGTCAATTATGTCTTTAACTGTGGCTGTCCTAAAACTTTTGTCATTCACAGACAATTGTTGTCTTGTTTCAGTCCTTTTCAAAAAGCAGTTTATAATCAGCCATGGGACTCCGATGGGTACTCTTAAATGCAGATCTCTGGTACTTTGAAAATTGTGCCATTAAAATAGAAAAGGACAAAACAAAAACAATTTCCAGAACTCTCACAGAAAGCTAATATATTCATAACAACTGCTGGCCCAATATTGGGGAAAACAAAAATAGCATGGACTAAATTAACAAAAGACCAAGAGAGTATTTTTATACTTTTTTTCTTAAAATGCTGCTGATCCTTTCTTTTTTGTTTTCTAAAGTCAATACAACTTTTTACTTTTGAGATATTTATAGCTTTTAGCAACTGGTTAAAGTATACTCTTGTGAGAAGAATCTGGATCATATTTCTTTCTCTCTACCTGATTTCTTTACAATTCAGAAGCCATTTGTGATTATTCTTAACTTATGGCAATATAGTTATTTGCATAAGTGCAATAAGAATCTGTTTTGTTTTGTTTTGTTTTGATTTTTTGTAACAGGACACAATTGGAGACTAGTTATTTTACCAAGGCTTTCACTGCAATGACATGTTTTCAAATATAAACAGACTGCTTTAAGGAATCAAAATTGATTTATAGAGTCAATAAAACACCCCTGGGAAAACTGGCCTCACACTTTGTCTACACAGTCCCTATATAGGGTTCCTAGCCTATAGCAAGTAAAGAATGTCACTTTCTGACAGGCCCAAGCACACTAAGTTATCTTGGGACCTTGAGAGAAGAGGAATTTACCCAACTCATACAGGTATTTTCAGGCACAAATAAATCTGTGGCTTGGCTCAAAGCTTTAAAAAATTTAATTTGAGATTTCTGTAAAGTTCCATCAAAGCCAATTTAAAAAGAGCCTATGTGACAAATAATTGTTCTTGCTACACCTTATGCAAATAATCAGGCCAAGTATAATAAATTATACTGCAACAAATTGGTTCTACTGTAATTTTGTCTTAAAATAGGGATGGAGAGAGAAAAATCATGATTCAAACTATAGTATGACTTATTAGATTCTAGCCTTGAGTAATTTTTTTTTATTTTTATTATTATTTAGAATTGAGACCAAATTCTAAAGTTTTTCCTGGCTCTGAGACTCCAAAATAATGGTTTTTTTTTCTTTTTTCTTTTCCCTTTTTTTCCTCATCTCAAATTACTAAAAATTAAGCTATGCTTTTCTCAAAGCCTTGTAAACTGAAGCTGGACAATTTAAACTTCAGAAGAAAATAACAGCAACCTATTTTTACATATAAACCACTTTTATGCCTGCCTATTGATGTATGAACTTCCGAGTAATATGGCCTACATCACTTTTCCAGGATTGTTCTTCCTTTTTTTGTTTGTTTACAGTTGTCTTTCTCTCTTTCTGCCCCTATTTTTTTCTTCATAAGACATGAGGCTTCATAACCTGCTAAAAATTAGCTTTCCTAACAGTGTGGGACCTATTTGTCTGGGAATAAACTGTCCTAGCCACAAGAGATCAGACAAAACCCAAGACCAGAAACTCATTTTCTTCTAAAATACTGCCTCTGGAAGATTTCTAAAAAGAAGAGGAGGAAGAAATATAAACGGAAAATAAAAACTTGGGATTCCAATTGTCTATGCCAAAAGGAAAAAAATGATCTGAAAGCTGAGTCATGCCAGAAGCTGCCTTTCCTTTTGTTCTTAAGCAGATATCTACAGGTAAAAGGTTTTAAAATTTTTCCACAGGTAGCTATTCTATGTTTACTTTATGTAAAGTGCCTGAGCATGAGATGAAAACTTGACTATTCCCCTACCTACTCCTTTTCTCTTGCAACAGGTGGATTCAGTAATGTGATCATACCTTCCATTTTTACCCACCAACCTGTTTTACCCTTTTAAATACTAAAGCCCTCAAAATCATCTTTGGAGAAAGGCACAGGCCACAGACTGTTTCTCTCATTTCATGTGTTTTCTCCCAGTCATTGTCCTTATCCTTGGCAAAATAAATGTCTAAATTCATTGAGACCTGTCTCAGATACTTTTTGGGTTACATTGTAAAAGTGTTAATCTTTTTAAAAATTTTCCTGAAATACCTGAGTAAAATGAAGTGATATTAAAATAATTGTTTAGTTGTAACTTCCCAATGTATATTGTGTCAACAGGTAGATTATTATAGACTTCTCTTTCCTTCCACACATCTATAAACATCAAGCCACAGCCCTTTTCACGGAGCTGGAAGATTTTAGTGAGACACAGTTTAGCATTGTACCTCCAGCTCTGTTCACTCTTCTTTCTGGACTTTACCCCATCTGGCCATGCTTTTTTCTTCCAGATGTTCATTTCAGCTTTCATCTCACCACTTACTTTGTACTGCACATGTTATCCCTTGCTTTTCCAAATCTGCTGCCACTGAAAAGAATTGTTCCAAACCTGGCCGGGGACAGAACTTTTTGCGTGATGTAATTGACAACTTATTTCTGGGAAGAAATGACAATGCCTGATAAAATGATCAAGCAATTTTCCGATAAAGTTTAATGAAATTAATACTTATTCTAGGAAAGTCAGGTTAGGTAAGAGTGGATATGAATACAAACAGGAAGTTATTGGTGAAGAGCAGTTCTATGATGACATAAAGCAGCAGCCAAAATACAGTGGGTTGAGAAACTCAAAATAAGTAAGGAATTGGAGACCATGAAGGTAGGTTTCTGTTTCAAGAATCCTGGTTGGGAAAGGCAGGAGAAAGGGAAGGGATAGCCATTTTATAAGGATGATGAACACTTGATCATGTTTATATGTAGAAGGAATGGAGAGTTGTAACTATCTGTTAGATAAAAGCTTTTGCCTCTCATTACATGTAAGATGGCATGTTCTGATTTGGTTTCACTTCTTTAGGTAAGCAATATAAATTTAGGAATGGAGAAAAGCTTATTTTCATTACCTAATATTAGAGAGTATAGTATATAGCAAGATCTCCTATATTCATTTACCCAGTAGACTAAACTATGGATCTTGATAAAAATTAAGATTTCAGGACTTTGTACCAGACCCACTAACCCAGAATGTCTAAGAAAGAGGCCTAGAAATCTGCATAACATGTACCTTATGCGCAAACAAAGTTGGGAAAAAAATGTTGCACTGATGAAAAGCACAGGCTCTGTAATCAGAAAAATCTTGGTTGAAAATCTTCTCCATCACTATATGGCCTTGTATAAATTATTCTGTCCCCTCAGTGGTTGTTGAATGAACAAGATGATATAATACAAGTAAAGTGCTGTCAAATAAATTTTATATGAGGCCATTGGTTTGGACTAAGCTCCTACACGACGCCCAACAAACCAAACCAAACCAAACCAAAATGGGGCTACTTATGCTTAAGTTTCATGCCACCAAGCTACTAAGAGTTTTATATGACCTTCCAAGACATCGAGAGAGAGATAATAGCCCAATCCCCAAGCAGGACTGTTTTAGCCAGCATGATAAGGAACTCCCCTTTGCTTTAACCTTTACAAGAAAAGTAACTTTGAAACGACCAATCACTTTTTGTTTTCTGTTTCTGCTTTCTTCAATTTATTTCTACCTATAAAACCAGCCTCTTCTGCTCAGTTCATCGGAACTCTCATCCTATTTTACAGAATAAAATATTGCCCAATTCTAGAATTACAGATAAAACCCAAGAAAGATATTTGAGTTTGTTGCAGTTTTGTCTTTTGACAGTCCTGGTAGCCATAAAAAGGGACCTTAAGAAGATAGTTGGCAACTCACAAGACCTCTTGAGAGATGCAGGAAAGACACTGTTTACCCCTTTTGAGGCGCCCTGTCTTCCTCACGGAGTCCTTAGCGCTGTAAGTTCCTGTAAGGTTGGACTCTGCTTTTTGGATTCAGCTGCCTGATATTATTGGCTTTTGAATCCAGGGTTAGTTTGTCCTGTAAGAGAGCATTTGACCTTGGGGTAACAAGTATTAGTTTGTGCTCTAAGAGGGAACTTGACTATTGGATTTCTGGTGGCCAATGAGATACCAGCCCAGGCTGGTCTCAAACTCCTGGACTCAAGTGATCCACCCTTCTCAACCTCCCAATGTTCTAGGATTACAGGCATGAGCCACTACCACTGGCCTCAGTTTTTCTTTTTTTGTTTGTTTGTTTTGTTTTGTTTTGTTTTGAGACGGAGTCTCGCTCTGTTGCCCAGGCTGGAGTGCAATGGCGCAATCTCGGCTCACTGCAAGCTCCGCCTCCCGGGTTCACGCCATTCTCCTGCTTCAGCCTCCGGAGTAGCTGGGACTACAGGCGCCCGCCACCACACCCGGCTAATTTTTTGTATTTTTAGTAGAGACGGGGTTTCACCATGTTAGCCAGGATGGTCTCAATCTCCTGACCTCGTGATCCGCCCGCCTCGGCCCCCAAAAGTGCTGGGATTACAGGCGTGAGCCACTGCACCCGGCCCAGTTTTTCTTATCAATTAGTCACTTAAGCCTTTCATTTGTGTTTTGTAGTCTTTTGAAAGAGACAATAAAAACATTTTTGAAATATTTTAGAAGCTTCTGCACAATAATGGGCATCTGTGGGTGGAGCCCTCGTTTTATTTTAGGTTTTTTTTTTTTTAGGGAGAGAGTCTTACTCTGTTACCCAGGCTGGAGTGCAGTGGCATGATCATAGCTCACTGTAATCTTGAACTCCTGGGCTCAAGTGATCCTTCTGCCTCAGCCTCCCAAGTAGAGATAATTTTTTGTAGAGAAGGGGTCTTGCTATGTTGCCCAGTCTGGTCTTAAACTCCTGGCCTCAAGTGATCCTCTTGCTTTGGCCTCCAAAAGCATTGAAATTAGAGGTGTGAACTACCATGCCCAGCCAGGAGCCTCCATTTTTAAATGTACATCTTAAAGTGTAGTGTTGTTAAATGGCCATCATCATTCTAAATTATATTTAGTAAGATTTCACCATTTTTGTAAGTGTATGTAGCTTCTGGGAGCTAATATTTGTACATGCAAAAGACAGGCATAGACAGAGTACTTAGTTTAGAAATTAATGATTCATTTTTTTACATTGAATCTTTGATCTCTCAGAGCTGAAATAAAAGCCTAAGAAGGAAATGCCATAGGGTTGGGTTGTATAGTGCTTTCACAGTGTACCTTGCTACACAGACATTTTCTCTAGACTGGGGGCTTAATGTCAACTAGCCCATTCTGTGAACAGCTTATCCTTTCACAGAAGCCTTATTATTTTTTTTTTCAGTGGCAACACTCTGGAAGCTCTTAACTGCCTTACCAGTGCCCACTAGACAAGCCTTGGCTTTGGCTCTAACATCCCCTTGAACAACTTAGCCAATGGCTTTACAGTTTCTGTCTGACTCAGTCAGACATCTGAGGCCTCTCTTACCTAAATGCCCAAGAAGGAGAAATGAAGAGGATAGAACCCAAATACCTGTGATTCTGAAAGCTCACAGTTCATCCCTTGCAGTAATAACCACTTACTGCCACTGCTATCATTTTAAAAACTGTAGCTCTTGACTGGGTAAGGTGGCTCAAGCCTATAATCACAGCACTTTCAGAGGCTGAGGCAGGCAGATGGCTTGAGCCTGGGAGTTCGAGATCAGTTTAGGCAACATGATGAAACCCTGTTTCTACAAAAAATACAAAAATTGGCCGAGTGTGATGGCTTACCCCTGTAGTCACAGCTACTCAGGAGGCTGAGGTTGGAGAATCCCTTGAGCCTGGGAAGCAGAGGTTGCAATGAGCCCAGATTGCACCACTGCACTCCAGCCTGAGTGACAGAGTGAGACCCTTTCTCAAACGACAGCAACAACGACGACAACAACAACAACAACAAACCAAAAAAACACTTTAGCTATTGCCAGTATCTACAAAGACCTCAAACACTTCTCAAAAGAAGACATTTATGCAGCCAAAAAACACATGAAAAAATGCCCATCATCACTGGCCATCAGAGAAATGCAAATCAAAACCACAATGAGATACCATCTCACACCAGTTAGAATGGCAATCATTAAAAAGTCAGGAAACAACAGGTGCTGGAGAGGATGTAGAGAAATAGGAACACTTTTACACTGTTGGTGGGACTGTAAACTAGTTCAACCATTGTGGAAGTCAGTGTGGATATTCTGCAAGGATCTAGAACTAGAAATACCATTTGACCCAGCCATCCCATTACTGGGTATATACCCAAAGGATTGTAAATCATGCCGCTCTAAAGACACAATGCACACGTGTGTTTATTGTGGCACTATTCACAATAGCAAAGATTTGGAACCAACCCAAATGTCCATCAGTGATAGACTGGATTAAGAAAATGTGGCACAAATACACCATGGAATACTTTGCAGCCATAAGAAAGGATGAATTCATGTCATTTGTAGGGACATGGATGAAGCTGGAAACCATCATTCTCAGCAAACTATCGCAAGGACAAAAAACCAAACACCGCATGTTCTCACTCATAGGTGGGAATTGAACAATGAGAACACTTGGACACAGGAAGGGGAACATCACACACCGGGGCCTGTCGTGGGGTGGGGGGAGGGGGGAGGGATAGCATTAGGAGATATACCTAATGTAAATGATGAGTTAATGGGTGCAGCACACCAACATGGCACATGTATACATATGTAACAAACCTGCATGTTGTGCACATGTACCCTAGAACTTAAAGTATAATAAAAAAATTAAATAAATAGGAAAAAAAAAAGAAAAGGTGCTCAACATCACTGATCATCAGAGAAATGCAAATCAAAATGAAAATGAGATGTCATCTCACCCCAGTTAAAATGGCTTATATCCAAAAGACAGGCAGTATCAAATGCTGGCAAGGATGAGGAGAAAAGGGTACTCTTGTACACTGTTAGTGAGAATGTAAATTAGTACAACTATGGAGAACAGTTTAGTGGGTCCCCAAAAGACTAAAAATTTAGCTACCATATGATTCAGCAATCCCACTGCTGGGTATATATCCAAAAGAAAGGAAGTCAGTATATCAGACAGACATCTCCACTCCTATGTTTGTTGCAGCACTGTTTACAATACCTAAGATCTGGAAGCAAGCTCAGTGTCCATCAACAGATGAATGGATAAAGAAATGTGGTACATATATACAATGGAGTACTATTCAGCCATAAAAAAGAATGAGATCCTGTCATTTGCAACTGATAGTGACAGAAGAGAGAAAAACTCAGCTCATAACATGTATGTGTTATGTGATAGTGACAGAAGAGAGAAAAACTCAGCTCATAACATGTAAGTATGTGAGGGACATAACTCAGCTCATAACATGTGTGTGTGTGTGTGTGTGTGTGTGTGTGTGTGTGTGTGTGTATCCTAGTTCTGTCCATAGAAAATAGCTAGAAACAACAACTAGCCTAGTAGCATCCAGGTTGTAACCTTGAAGCACCATGTTCCACTAAAAGAAAGCAGGATTTCTTAGAGAAATACTAACTTTAGTTCTGGGCAGGAAATGAGGAGCCCAGAACATCTTGTCAGACCCAATAGCCATAAAACTACAAAGACTACTATGGTGTTGCAAAATGACTCAGAAGCCAACTTGAAGAGGCTCCCTTGGCCATAGGTGGGCATCTATGAACTATAACTGTGTGAATGGAGGCACATGAAAATATACTTAAATCCATTAGTTCATAGTAATACTAAAAACAAAAATTATGATAGGGAACCAGCCAATTGTTCTGAAAACTGGTAAACATAGGAAAAGGATTGAGTACAGTATTTACTCTGCTTTCCTGTACCAATTTTGCCACAGGATAACCAAACTAAGATTAAAGAAAATACTTTATTGAAGTATTGCAGCAAATAAATTAAGAAGAAATAATTGATTTAGGGATCATAGTTTTGAAATTCCTAAAGAATTAAATTCATAGACATTGAGATTCAAAGTCAGCTAGAATCAAGAAAGACACCAGAAGAGAGGACACAAACAAATGGAAAAACATTCCATGCTCATGGATAGGAAGAATCAATATTGTAAAAATGGCCATACTGCCCAAAGTAATTTATAGATTCAATGCTATCCCCATCAAGCTACCATTGATTTTCTTCACAGGATTGGAAAAAACTCCTTTAAAAGTTATATGGAATCAAAAAAGAGCCCACATAGCCAAGACAATCCTAAGCAAAAAGAACAAAGCTGGAGGCATCATGCTACCTGACTTCAAACTATGCTACAAGGCTATAATAACCAAAACAGCATGGTACCAGTACCAATACAGATATATAGACAATAGGAACAGAACAGAGGCCTCAGAAATAACACCACACATCTACAACCATCTGATCTTTAACAAACCTGACAAAAACAAGAAATGGAGAAAGGATTCCTATTTAATAAATGGTGTTGGGAAAACTGGCTAGCCATATGCAGAAAACTGAAACTGGACCCCTTCCTTATACCTTATACAAAAATTGACTCCAGATAGATTAGAGACCTAAAACCATAAAAAATCTAGAAAAAAAACCTAGGCAATACCATTTAGGATATAGGCATGGGCAAAGACTTTATGTCTAAAACACCAAAAGCAATGGCAACAAAAGCCAAAATTGACAAATGGGATCTAATTAAACTACAGAGCTTCTGCACAGCAAAAGAAACTATCTTCAGAGTGAAAAGGCCACCTACAGAATGGGAGAAAAATTTTGCAATCTATCCATCTGATAAAGGGCTAATATCCAGAATCTACAATGAACTCAAACAAATTTACAAGAAAAAAACAAACAAACCCATCAAAAAGTGGGCAAAGGTTATGAACAGACACTTCTCAAAAGACATTGATGCAGCCAACAAACATGAAAAAAAGCTTATCATCACTGGTCACTAGAGAAATGCAAATCAAAACCACAATGAGATACAATCTCATGCCAGTTAGAATTAAGATCATTAAAAAGTCAGGAAACAACAGGGGCTGGAGAGGATGTGGAGAAATAGGAACACTCTTATACTGTTGGTGGGAGTGTAAATTAGTTCAACCATTGTGGAAGACAGTGTGGTGATTCCTCAAGGATCTACAACTAAAAATACCATTTGACCCAGCAATCCCATTACTTGTTATATACCCAAAGGATTATAAATCATTATACTATAAAGACACATGTACACATATGTTTATTGCTGCACTATTCACAATAGCAAAGACTTGGAACCAACCCAAATGTCCATCAATGATAGACTGGATTAAGAAAATGTGGCACATATACACAATGGAATACTATGCAACCATAAAAAAGGATGAGTTCATGTCCTTTGCAGGCACATGGGTAGAGCTGGAAACCATCATTCTCAGCAAACTAACACAGGAACAGAAAACCAAACACCGCATGTTCTCACTCATAAGTAGGAGCTGAACAATGTGAACACATGGACACAGGGAGGGGAACATCACACACCGGGGCCGGTTGGGGGTTAGCGGAGGGATAGCATTAGGAGAAATACCTAATGTAGATGACAGGTTGAATGGTGCAGCAAACCACCATGGCCCGTGAATACCTATGTAACAAAACTGCACATTCTGCACATGTACCCCAGAACTTAAAGTATAATAAAAAAAACAAAGACAGCCAGACATTTTGTGTCTCCTGAATCACAGTAAGATTATAGATTCAATGTACTGAAAGTACAGAAGACTGAAGAATGTGTTAAAATATTACGAGGCTGGGCATGGTGGCTCACACCTGTAATCCCAGCACTTCAGGAGGACGAGGTGGGCAGATCCCTTGAGTCCAGAAGTTCAAGACCAGCCTGGCTAACATGGCAAAACCCTGTCCCTACTAAAATACAAAAATTAGCCAGGCGTGGTGGTGCAAACCTGTAATTGCCATTACTTTGGAGGCTGAGGCACCAGAATCGCTTGAACCCAGGAGGCAGAGGTTGCAGTAAACCAAGATTGCACCACTGCACTCCAGCCGGGGTGATAGAGCAATTCTATCTCAAAAAAAAATTAATAGGCTGGGTGTGGTGGCTCACTCCTGTAATCCCAGCACTTTGGGAGGCCAAGGCAGGTGGATCAATTGAGGTCAGGAGTTTGAGACCAGCCTGGCCAATATGGCGAAACCCCATCTCTACTAAAAATACAAAAGTTAGCCAGGCGTGGTGGCACACACCTGCAGTCCCAGCTACTTGGTAGGCTGAGGCACAAGAATCGCTTGAACCCAGGAGGCAGAGGTTGCAGTGAGCCAAGATTGTGCCACTACACTCCAGCCTGGGTGACGAAGCAAGACTCAATCTCAAAAATAAATAAATACATAAATAAATAAATATTATGAACATGAAATCTGTAAACTCAAAACTGTAAGAAGCAATAAATCAAATGACTCAATTTCTTCAACAGATAAAATATGAGGGGAAACAAAAAAAGAAGATGAAGGAGGCAGAGCCCACATGGCTTAGTCACTTCCCCCAAGTCTCCACCTCTTAACATACCACATTAGGGATTAAGTTTCAACACACGAATTTTGAGGAGTGATATGGTTTGGCTGTGTCCCCACCCAAATCTCAACTTGAATTGTATCTCCCAGAATTACCACATGTTGTGGGAGGGACCGAAGGACCCAGAGGGAGGTAATTGAATCATGGGGGCTGGTCTTTCCCGTGCTATTCTTGTGATAGTGAATAAGTCTCATGAGATCTGATGGGTTTATCAGGGGGTTCTGCTTTTTCTTCTTCCTCATTTTCTCTTGCTGCTGCCATATAAGAAGTGCCTTTCACCTCCCGCCATGATTCTGAGGCTTCCCCAGCCACATGGAACTGTAAGTCCAATTAAACCTCTTTTTCTTCCTAGCCTCAGGTGTGTCTTTATCAGCAGCATGAAAACAGACTAATAGAGGGGGACACCAACATTCAGACCACAGCAGGCAGGAAGGGGTTTGTGATTGCACTGAGGTACACAGAGAGCACCTCGGCTGCCTGCCAAATTATTTATCTCAGCCTAGGTAGGAGTCACAAGAATGCTCAACTTTTAATAATTCATTAATGCATACATTGATTGTATACAGTTTTCTGTCTCTAATATGTTAGGCAATAAAAAAGATTTAAAATAAAAATAAATGTTTAAATGTAAATCACATTAGGCTGTCCCTGTGCCTGAAACTTTCCAATAACTTTCCATCACTATCTGAACAAAATCAAAATTCCTTCCTTCCAGCTGGACACGGTGGCTCACGCCTGTAATCCTAGCACTTTGGGAGGCTGAGGCGGGCGGATCACCTGAGGTGGAGAGTTTCAGACCAGCCTGACCAACATGGAGAAACCCTGTCTCTACTAAAAATACAAGCCTGCAGTCCCAGCTACATGGGAGGTTGAGGCAGGAGAATTTCTTGAACTGGGGAGACAGAGGCTGCAGTGAGCCAAGATCACACCACTGCACTCCAGCCTGGGTGACAGAGCGAGGTTCCATCTCAAAAAAAAAAAAAAAATCCTTTCTCCCAATCTCATATTCTTCCATTCTCCATTTTGTTTTGTTTTGTTTTGTTTTAATAGAAAGAGGGTCTCACTGTGTTGCCCAGGCTGGTCTTGAACTCCTGGTGATGGCAGCAGTGACCCATCTGGAGTGGCTGCTGTGAAGATGCCTCTGCAGCAGAGGAGGCATGACCAGGACTGCACACTCCACAGAACTGGCAGGTGTCAGGAACAGACAAGAGCCCTGTCCCCTAACAAGTTGGCAGGATGGGAGCCCCTCGCTCCTGGGTGCAGCTGTGGCTGCCCAGTGATGGCTCCAGACCTGAGCATCCCTGCACTCAAGGGCTCAGGAAACCCCCCTGCCCCCACAGGCTCGGAAGTACCTGCTCCTGCTCTCTGGCCTCTCCCACTCCCTGTACCTGCTACAGAGCAGAGCTAAGTGTGACTGAGCCCAGGTGCTGTCACAACCTGGCTGGGTATGCACACTCAGGGCCGGGCTGACACACCAGCTCCCTGCCATCTAGGTCCCCTCCTGACTTTGGGCGCTGATGTGCACAGGAGGGAGGCTGAGTGGGGGCTGAGGGCGGCTCAGTGTGGGCCTGCAAGTGCCCCTTGGCACAAACGGCCTGGGCACAGTGGATGGCATGTTGATGGCAGCAGGAGGCAGACAGGCTCCTAAGCAGAAAGGGGTAGATCCCCAGTGAAACCTCACCTTCAAGCCAGGAACAAAGTGGTGCTTTTTCTGGGCCTTCCCATGGCTGCCCATGGACTAATCAGCATGCACTTCTTCCCTTCTGAGCCCATAAAAACCCCAGACTCTTCCAGATTTAAGTAGACATTGGGACTACCAGCAGCAGGAAGGAGCTGCAGGTCTCCTCAACCCATCAGGACAACCTACCTGAAGAAAGGAGCTACCCACTGTGGGTCTCCTCTCTGCTGAGAGCTGGACACTTGTCAGGACAACTTGCCTGTACAAAGGAGCTACCCACTGTGGGCCTCCTCTCCACTCAGAGCTGGACACTCATCAGGACAACCTGCCTGTGGAAAGGAGCTACCCATCTTGGGTCTCCTGAGAGCTGTTCTGTCACTCAATGAAGCTTCTCTCCACCTTGCTCACCCTCCAGTTGTCCACATACCTCATTCTTCCTGGAGTTGGGACAAGAATTCAGGACCAGCCAAATGGTGGGACTGAAAGAGCTGTAACACAAACAGGGCTGAAACATGTACCCTCATTTGCCATGTTGCAGGTGACAAGAAGGAGAGAAAAGCTGCAGCCCCTCAGGGAGCTCAGACCTAGGGGCTCCCCAGGCCAGGACTGTGACATCTTCTTTTGGGCTTTGCAGTTCCTGGCATCTCCAAGCTTCTGAGCACCACCATGTTCCCCTCATCCAGGCGTGGTGCCTGCAGTGGAAGCTGCATGCGGTAGTCTGGTCCAGCTGCAGCCTCACACGGAGTTGGCACCGTGTCAGTGCCTGGAATTACCTGCCCCACCGCAGCAGCCAGCATGCCTGGCTGTGTGCAGTGGCTGGACCCCATGCTCACTGGCCCATACCCCCCTGGCTGCTCCGTGCCTGGCTCACCCTTGGCAGGTGTGGGATCCAGGCCAATAGCACAAGCCAAGCACAAACTGCCAGGCCAAGTAGGACAAAAGAGCCCAGTGGGCATGAGCAATACTGAGGCAGAAGGCACTGCCAGCCACAGAGGTTTCCAGCTGGCAAAGCAACACCCCAAGGATCCCATGACACTGGCCTCAAGCAATCCTCCTGCCTCAGCCTCCCAAAGTGCTGGGATTATAGGCATGAGGACTGTTCCTGGCCATTCTTTGCCTTTTTAAAGGTACTGCAGTCACATTAGCTTTCTTTCTGTTTCTTGAGTATGCTAACTTTATTTTACATTAACTCTTCCTTCTGTCGGGGGACTTCACATGTGTCTTTTGTTTAGAGTAATTTTACCCCGCATCTTATATGAAGAGGGCTTCTGTGCTCCTTCGAATCCATTATCTATTATATCTTCCTATTTTATATTTTTCCTAGTACTTATCATTATCTGAAATTACCTTCCTTAATTATTTACTTTTTCTGTCTTCCACTAAAACAAAAGCATCATGAGAGCAATGACTTGTCTGACCAATTCACTGTTGTAACCCCTACTCCTAGAACAGTGCCTGGCACACAAAAGGTACTCAGTGAATTAAATCACTCAGAGACAGTGTGTAGTATAAGAAGAGAAGAGAACCAAGAACAGACCATAGGAAATGCCTACATTTAAGAAAGAGATAGATAAAGAGAAGGAAGCTAAGAAACCACCTGAATCAAGAAAAAGAGGTGACCCAGGAGCCAGAGAGTAAACTGATGATTCCTTATATTATTTACTGTTAATAATGAACTTGTCCCTTGGACCTTGTATTAGTCCATTCTCACACTGCTATTAAAAAATACCTGAGACTGGGCAATTTATTTTTTAAAATAAGTTTTTTTGTTTTGTTTTGTTTTTCTGAGACAGGGCCTTATTCTGTCGCCCAGGCTGGAGTGCAGTGGTGCAATCTCGGCTCACCGCAACCTTCACCTCACAGGTTCAAGTGATTCTCCTGCCTCAGCCTCCCAAGTAGCTGGGATTACAGGTGCCCATCACTATGCCTGGTTAATTTTTTGTGTTTGTATTTTTTAGCAGAGACGGGGTTTCACCATGTTGGCCAGGCTGGTCTCAAACTCCCGACCTCAAGTGACCCACCCACCTCGACCTCCCAAAGTACTGTGATTACAAGCATCAGCCACCACACCCAGCCTAAAAAATAAGTTTAATTGGCTGTTAGTTCTTCAGGTTGTACAGGAAGCAAAGTAGCTTCTACTCCTGGGGAGGCCTCAGGGTGCAAGGTGAAGGGGAAATAGTCATGTCTTACATGGATGGAGCAGGAAGAGAGAGAAGAGGGAGGGGCTACACACTTTTAAATAATCAGATGTCCCAAGAACTCACTATCATGATGACAGGCCCAAGGGGGATAGTGTTAAACCATGAGAAACTGCCTCCATGATCCAATAACCTCCCACCAGGCCCCACCTCCAACATTGGGGATTACAATTGAACATGAAATTTGGATGGGGACACAGATCCAAACCATATCAGACCTGATGTTTGATATTTGTCCAATGCTACTGACTTCTAGACTTCCCCTTCCCCAATTACCTCTTGAACTGAGAGGTTTCCAGCTGTCCAGGAAAAGCTGATTCAGCCCACCTCCCTCAGAGCCCACCTTTGGTTCAACCCTTAGGACAAAGTTGACAGCAACAGAAAAGTTCTATTCAAGAAAACTTATGGTCATTGTGAAATCCACCTGACTCATCTCAAAGAACACATGACTTAAGACAGAGGACCAGCTTCAGAAAAGCTGCATCAGGTAGCAGAAGTTTCAGTAATGCTAGCAATCACCTTGGATTAACAACCTAATCTCTTCCCTAGTGTTCTGATAAGACCGACATTCTTGTATAAACAAATAGAATGGGTAAGGAGATCCCACAGCTGAGTGCCATGTTACAGGAGGAGGCTTAAAGCAGATTTGATTCTTAAAGAAATGAAACAATGTGACACTCTTTGTATGCCAACATTTTGGACTAAAATTCCTAACCATCACAGACATTAGATAAAAGAATTTAAAGGAACTCAATAAGAATACAACACTTGATTTCCAGAGTTTTGAAAGAGTTAAGAATAACAGACAAAGGCTAAATTTCCCAGTAGAGGCAAGTAATTGAAGAAAGAATAGCAAATAGCAATAAAATAAATCATATGTATTGATTAAGGCTCTTCAGAGAAACAGAACCAACAAAAGTGTGTGTGCGTGTGTGTGTGTGTGTGTGTATAGGAGGGAAGAGAACATGGTAAAATACATACATATATGTCAGTGTGCCTACACAGATACACACACGTACATTGCTGAACAATTTCCCACATATTATACATAGAAATAAAACAAATATATGATACGTGTATATATATATTTCTTTGAACCATTTGAAAGTGAGGTACAGACATCATGAAGTGAGGTTTAGACATCACCTCTAAATATTTCTTTTTCTTTTTTGAGATGGAGTCTCGCTCTGTTACGAGGCTGGAGTACAGTGGCACGATCTCAGGACACGGCAACCTCCACCTCCCTGGTTCAAGTGATTCTCTTGCCTCAGCCTCCCAAGTAACTGGGACTACAGGCACGTGCCACCACGCCCAGCTAATTTTTGTATTTTTAGCAGAGACAGGATTTCACCATGTAGGCCAGGATGGTCTTGATCTCTTGACCTTGTGATCCACCCACCTCGGTCTCCCAAAGTGCTGGGATTACAGGCGTGAGCACTGCACCCGGCCAACATCACCTCTAAATATTTCAACATATATGTTCTAACATTCTCCACTAGGCTGGGTGAGGTGGCTCAGGCCTCTAATCCCAGCACTTTGCAGGGCTGAGGTGGGCAGATCACTTGCGCTCAGGTGTTCAAGACCAGCCTGGGCAACATGGCAAAATCCTGTCTCTACAGAAAATACAAAAATTAGCCAAGCATGGTAGTTTATGCCTGTAGTCCCAGCTACTCAGGAGGTTGAGGTGGGAGGATCACTTGAGCCCAGGAGGTCGAGGTTGCAGTGGGCATGATGACACCACTCAGTGCACTTCAGCTTAGGCAACAGAGTGAGACCCTGTTTCAAAAAGGAAGGAAGAAGGAAGGAAGGAAAGAAGAAAGGAAGGAAGGAAGAAAGGAAGGCGGGAAGGGAGGGAGGGAGGCAGGGAGGGAAAATACACTGTAAAACAACTTATTTGGAAAGAGTTTCAGTAAATCCAAAGATTCATTAACAATACCAACAGACTTTATGTACACACTGCACTCCTGGGGGATACACATCAAATATCAGCTATAATTTATACTTTTGAGGCCATTAGAAAGCCTCTGTGAATTAAGATAGACTAAAGAGACACAACAACAAAATATAGTGAATGAAGCTTGGTAAATTCTGGCCAAAAAACATTAGTTAAAAAGACATTTTGTAGACAATTGAGAAATATGAATTTGAACGAGATATTACACAGTATTATAATTTTCTTACATGTGTTAATATTATTGTTTATAGAGAAGAATCTTCTTTTCTTTTTTTTTCTTTTTTTAAGAGAAGGCAAAATTGCACTGGCATGATCTCAGCTCACTGCAGCCTCGAACTCCTGGGCTCAGGCGATCCTCCTGCTTCAGCCTCTTAATTAACTGGGATTACAGGTGTGAGCCACCATGTCCAGCTCACATGTTCTGTTCTTATACATAAGCATCTTCTAGAAAGAAATTCTGAGTTTCCTTCTATTTAACAACCCTCGTTGTATAATCATTGGACAAAGTTGACAAGCTCTAATCATTCACACAACATAAGCGAGGAAAATTCTCTTAATGACAGGCCATTAAGTCACATTTCTGAGCTGAAGTCTCCTTGATCCATTGCCTTGACATAGTACATACAAGTTCCTCCATGTACCTGAAATAAGCCATCCAGAACATAACAGGAAAGTAAGCACCAGCGTGACAAGAGTAAAGTGAAAAATATATCTTTAGGAAGCCACACACTATAACCCATTCCCAACTCCATTGTAAATTTTGTAAAGAAATTAACTATCCACAGCCAGGCATGGTGGCTCATGCTGGTAATCCTTGCACTTTGGGAGGCCGAGGCAGGTGGATCACAAGGTCAGGAGATCCAGATCATCTTGGCTAACATGGTGAAATCCCATCTTTACTAAAAATGCAAAAAATTAGCTGGGCATGGTGGCACGCGCCTGTAGTCCCAGCTACTTGGGAGGCTGAGGCAGGAGAATTGCTTGAACCCAGGAGGCAGAGATTGCAGAGACACATGATCGCACCACTGCACTCCAGCCTGGGCAACAGAGCAAGGCTCCATCGCAAAAAACAAACAAGCAAAATAAGGAAATTAACTAAACATTCATGACATTTGGTACACAATAGATTATAATTCTTTTTAATTATAAAATATTTAAAAATATAGATAGTCATCACAATGGCTGCATGATAAAAATGGCTGGCAAAACTTTTTAGTGTATTGAAAAATTACTAAAGATGGCCAAATAGGAACAGCTCCAGTCTACAGCTCCCAGCGTGAGCAACGCAGAAGACGGGTGATTTCTGCATTTCCAACTGAGGTACTGGGTTCATCTCACTGGGGCTTGTTGGACAGTGGGTGCAGGACAGTGGGTGCAGCCCACCGAGTGTGAGCAAAAGCAGGGTGAGGCATTGCCTCACCTGGGAAGCACAAGGGGTCAGGGAATTCCCTTTCCTAGCCAAGGCAAGCTGTAACAGATGGCACCTGGAAAATCAGGTCACTCCCACCCTAATACTGCACTTTTCCAATGGTCTTAGCAAATGGCACACCAGGAGATTATATTCCGCACCTGGCTCGGAGGGTCCCACGCCCAAGGAGTCTCACTCATTGCTAGCACAGCAATCTGAGATCGAACTGCAAGGCTGCAGCAAGGCTGGGAGAGAGGTGCCCGCCATTGCTGATGCTTGAGTAGGTAAACAAAGTGGCTGGGAAGCTCGAACTGGGTGGAGCCCACCGCAGCTCAAGGAGGCCTTCCTGCCTCTGCAGACTCCACCTCTGTGGGCAGGGCAGCAGAAACCTCTGCAGACTTAAATGTCCCTGTCTGACAGCTTTGAAGAGAGTAGTGGTTCTCCCAGCACACAGTTTGAGATCTGAGAACGGACAGACTGCCTCCTCAAGTGGGTCCCTGACCTCCAAGTAGCCTTCCTGGAAGGCACCCCCGAGTAGGGGCATACTGACACCTCACACAGCCAGGTACCCCTCTGAGACAAAGCTTCCAGAGGAATGATCAGGCAGCAATATTTGCTGTTCAGGAATATTCGCTGTTCTGCAGCCTCCACTGCTGATACCCAGGCAAACAGGGTCTGGAGTGCACCTCCAGCAAACTCCAACAGACCTGCAGCTGAGGGTCCTGACTGTTAGAAGGAAAACTAACAAACACAAAGGACATCCACACCAACACCCCATATGTACATCACCATCATCAAAGACCAAAGGAAAATAAAACCACAAACATGGGGAAAAAACAGAGCAGAAAAGCTGAAAATTCCAAAAATCAGAGCACCTCTCCTCCTCCAAAGGAAACCAGCTCCTCGCCAGCAACAGAACAAAGCTGGACGGAGAATGACTTTGACGAGTTGAGAGAAGAAGGTTTCAGACGATCAAACTTCTCCGAGCTAAAGAAGGAAGTTTGAACCCATCACAAAGAAGCTAAAAACCTTGAAAAAAGATTAGATGAATGGCTAACTAGAATAACCAGTATAGAGAAGTCCTTAAATGACCTGATGGAGCTGAAAACCATGGCACGAGAAGTACGTGACAAATGCACAAGCTTCAGTAGCCGAGTCGATCAACTGGAAGAAAGGGTATCAGTGATTGAAGATCAAATGAATGAAATGAAGCAAGAAGAGAAGTTTAGAGAAAAAAGAGTAAAAAGAAATGAACAAAGCCTCCAAGAAATATGGGACTATGTGAAGAGACCAAATCTAAGTCTGATTGGTGTACCTGAAAGTGATGGGGAGAATGGAACCAAGTTAGAAAACACCCTGCAGGATATTATCAGAATATTCAGAACTTCCCCAACCTAGCAAGGCAGGCCAACATTCAAATTCAGTAAATACAGAGAATACCACAAAGATGCTCCTCGAGAAGAGCAACTCCAAGACACATGATTTGCAAATTCACCAAAGTTCAAATGAAGGAAAAAATATTAAGGCAGCCAGAGAGAAAGGTCAGGTTACCCACAAAGGGAAGCCCATCAGACTAAC
The DNA here is from genome assembly GCF_028885655.2 of Pongo abelii. NCBI lineage: Eukaryota > Metazoa > Chordata > Mammalia > Primates > Hominidae > Pongo > Pongo abelii. The sequence continues at coordinate 86,430,929 of NC_071990.2, read as the reverse complement.
AGCGGATCTCTCGGCAGAAACTCTACAAGCCAGAAGAGAGTGGGGGCCAATATTCAACATTCTGAAAGAAAAGAATCTTCAACACAAAATTTCATATCCAGCCAAACTAAGCTTCCTAAGTGAAGGAGAAATAAAATTATTTACAGACAAGCAAATGCTGAGAGATTTTGTCATCACCAGGCCTGCCCTACAAGAGCTCCTGAAGGAAGCACTAAACATGGAAAGGAACAACCACTACCAGCCACTGCAAAAACATGCCAAATTGTAAAGACCATCAAGGCTAGGAAGAAACTGCATCAACTAACGAGCAAAATAACCAGCTAACATCATAATGACAGGATCAAATTCACACTTAACAATATTAACCTTAAATGTAAATAGGCTAAATGCTCCAATTAAAACACACAGGCTGGCAAATTGGATAAAGAGTCAAGACACATCTGTGTGCTGTATTCAGGAAACCCATCTCACATGCAGAGACATATATAGGCTCAAAATAAAGGGATGGAGGAAGATCTATCAAGCAAACGGAAAACAAAAAAAGACAGGGGTTGCAATCCTAGTCTCTGATAAAACAGACTTTAAACCAACAAAGATCAAAAGAGACAAAGAAGGCCATTACATAATGGTAAAGGGATCAATTCAACAAGAACAGCTAACTATCCTAAATATATATGCACCCAATACAGGAGCACCCAGATTCATAAAGCAAGTCCTTAGACACTTACAAAGAGACTTAGACTCCCATACAATAATAATGGGAGACTTTAACACCCCACTGTCAATATTAGACAGATCGAGACAGAAAGTTAACAAGGATATCCAGGAATTGAACTCAGCTCTGCACCAAGCAACCTAATAGACATCTACAGAACTCTCTACCCCAAATCAACAGAATATACATTCTTCTCAGCACCACATCACACTTATTCCAAAATTAACTACCTGGTTGGAAGTAAAGCACTCCTCAGCAAATGTAAAAGAACAGAAATTATAACAAACTATCTCTCAGACCACAGTGCAACCAAACTAGAACTCAGGATTAAGAAACTCACTCAAAACCGCTCAACTACATGGAGACTGAACAACCTGCTCCTGAATGACTACTGGGTACATAATGAAATGAAGGCAGAAATAAAGATGTTCTTTGAAACCAACGAGAACCAAGACACAACATACCAGAATCTCTGGGATGCATTCAAAGCAGTGTGTAGAGGGAAATTTATAGCACTAAATGCCCACAAGAGAAAGGGAAAGATCCAAAATTGACACCCTAACATCACAATTAAAAGAACTAGAAAAGCAAGAGCAAACACATTCAAAAGCTAGCAGAAGGCAAGAAATAACTAAAATCCGAGCAGAACTGAAGGAAATTGAGACACAAAAAACCCTTCAAAAAATTCATGAATCCAGGAGCTGGTTTTTTGAAAGGATCAACAAAATTGATAGACCGCTAGCAAGACTAATAAAGAAGAAAAGAGAGAAGAATCAAATAGACGCAATAAAAAATGATAAAGGGGATATCACCACCGATCCCACAGAAATACAAACTACCATCAGAGAATACTACAAACACCTCTACGCAAATAAACTAGAAAATCTAGAAGAAATGGATAAATTCCTTGACACATACACACTCCAAGACTAAACCAGGAAGAAGTTGAATCCCTGAATAGACAAACAACAGGCTCTAAAATTGAGGCAATAATTAATACCCTACCAACCAAAAAAGGTCCAGGATCAGACAGATTCACAGCTGAATTCTACCAGAGGTACGAGGAGGATCTGGTACCATTCCTTCTGAAACTATTCCAATCAACAGAAAAAGAGGGAATCCACCCTAACTCATTTTATGAGGCCAGCACCATCCTGATAACAAAGCCTGGCAGAAACACAACAAAAGAAGAGAATTTTAGACCAATATCCCTGATGAACATCGATGCAAAAATCCTCAATAAAATACTGGCAAACCGAACCCAGCACCACATCAAAAAGCTTATACACCATGATCAAGTGGGCTTCATCCCTGGGACGCAAGGATGGTTCAACATATGCAAATTGATAAATGTAATCCAGCATATAAACAGAACCAAAGACAAAAAACACATGGTTATCTGAATAGATGCGGAAAAGGCCTTTGACAAAATTCAGCAACCCTTCATGCTAAAAACTCTCAATTAATTAGGTATTGATATAACATGGCTCAAAATAATAAGAGCTATTTATGACAAACCCACAGCCATTATCATACTGAATGGGCAAAAACTGGAAGCATTCCCTTTGAAAACTGGCACAAGACAGGGATGCCCTCTCTCACCACTCCTATTCAACATTGTGTTGGAAGTTCTGGCCAAGGAAATCAGGCAGGAGAAAGAAATAAAGGGTATTCAATCAGGAAAAGAGGAAGTCAAATTGTCCCTGTTTGCAGATGACGTGATTGTGTTCCAGGCCCATGTCACAAGGCACACTCATGTGGCCATGCATGGGTGGACAGGCTGCACATGATAGCCTTTCCCAATGCCTGCCTTCTCTTTCAACAAATGAAACAGATGAAGTGTCCCTATTCCAATCAAAGATCTCCATTTGTGTTCTGGCAAGGATCTCCTCTTGATTTCTCAAGGGTTTGGCTCCTATAACTTTTGCCTCTTTGTCCTGCATCATAAATATTGTCCCTCTATTAAATAACTCCCATGAACATATATACTCTAGTATTTCCTATTTACAAAGGAGTGCATTGTCCTTACATCCTTCTCTACCTAGTGACCCATTTCTGCCTTCTCACCTCAATCTCTTCAAGTAGACTTCCATCATCATGATTCCACCGAGATTGTGTTTACAAGATCACCAGTGATCTTCATGTTGCCAAATCCAGTGGTCATTTCTGTTCTTACTTGATCTTTCAGAAACATTGAACCCAATTCACTTACCTCTTCCTAAAATTTTTTACTTCATTTCTGAGGTATCATATTCTCCAGTTTTCCCAAGGTGTCTCCTTTGTTTGCTCTTCCTTTTCTACTAGAACTCTAAACTTTGCAGTGTTTCAGGGTCCTGTCCTGGGCTTTTTCCTCTTCTGTATTTATATTTTCTCTGATGATCTCACTTGTGTCAGGCTTTAAATTCCTTATTCTTGCCAATGACACTCAAGCCCTGACCTCTCCTCTGATCTTCAGACTGAAGAACCAAACTGCCTCCTTAATGTTTCCACATACACAAGATATTTTCCCTAATTTAACTCTTTAACTTTACTATTTCTTGGAGTATTCATAAGATTTTCAGTTGGCTGTCCTACGATGGAATCTAGAATTTACTTGCCAGATCAGATATTGGGGAAAAATTTTAAAAAAATATTAGACTAAGAGATAGAATTCTTTGTTTCTCAATTGTCATATAATTATTTTTTTAAGGCTATTTTTCTGTTTTGGAATAAGGTAATTATGCCTGCAATACTTAATTTCTTATACATGTTTCTCCCATGATTTAACCAAAATCTTTGTATACTTTTTTCTTATAATTTTGTGACCAGATCTTTATATTGACCATGTTTTTAAGGCTGTCTACTATAAGCTACTTGCACACACTATAATACTAATCCTAATTCTAGGCCACCACTATTGGCTCTTCTTTCCTTTTCTCTCCACACTCGTCTGTTCACATAGCTTCAATCATCCCTTCTACATTAGTGTTTGCCAAATGGTCCTCCTCTAGTGCTGATTCTTCTCTGCCTTCAGGTCCACATTTCTGATGGTCCACTGGACAACTGTAACCAACCAATGTTCCACCCAAAAATTAACACAACCAAAATGGAATTATCTTATTTTCCTTGCTCCCAAACCAGTAACTAGCTGCCATTCTCTAAGCCACCTGGGCATTACTCCACTTCCTCTCTTCTCCCGCAGCTCATCATCACATCCTTCATTTCTTACTTCAGCACAGCTACATAATGCCGTGGTGACATGATTATGCATTTAAGGTCAGAAACACTTGGGAACATTAGTTAACTGAGATCTCCATGCCTCACTTTGCTCATTTCTAATATAAAGTTAAAAATACACACCAGAATTGTCTTGAAGAGTACATGATCTAAAACATATAAGAACCTAACAGCATATAACAAGTGCTCACCATATGTTGTACTCTTCCCTACCTTCCATTTCCATGGTCCCTCACAATATCTCATTTCTAAACTTTGTAAAAAGTTGGGTGCACACTTTTACTTTTTACTAAACTATAAATTCCTTCAAGGTTGATTTTTGTATATTCATGTTAGATTTATCTGAAGCACAGTGCATGCACCAGGCGTTCAGTGAACATTTCTTCAAAAAAATGACTAAAGTGATTATCTTATCAGGAAGTTTGTTATAGAATATAAGAATTTATTTTCAGTATAATAAAGACTTCCAAGACACTTTTAATTTCAGTATAGATATTTATTAAGCCACTTCAAATATTTGGTAGTAATTCACTTGACTGTTTTAGGTGTGGGAGCAATAACTGATGGCTTCATCCCTCAGTTCATCTTTGTTTCCTGAAGAGATAAACATCTTAAAGGAGTTCTGTACTGACTTTACAGTCATTGTCCACGTTCACAGGAAGGCACTGTTGTCAATTATCAGGCTCTGAGTTAATTTCATTTTTGCATTGCCCTTGTTACAGTTATTAGTTTTTGAATCAAAAGTAAGTCAGGGCTCAGCAAGATGGCCCATGTCTGTAATCCCAACACTTTGGGAGGTCCAGGTGGAAGGATTGCTTGAGGCCAGGAGTTTGAGACCAGCCTGGTCAACAGAGCAAGACCCTGTTTCAACCAAAAAAAAAAAAAAAATTGGTCAGGTGTGGTAGTACACACCTGTAGTCCCAGCTACTTGGGAGGCTGAGCCAGAAGGATCACTTGAGCTGAGGAGTTCCAGGCTGCAGTGAGTTGTGATCACACTACTACACTCCAGCCTGAGTGAGCAAGACCCTGTCCGTATAAAAAAGAAAAATAATAACATGGAAGGTTTTTTAAAAAAAAAAAGATTGGAATATATATCACATATGTAGTACCTCTCTTACCCTAAGACTGTGGTTCTCAAACTTCTATATGAATCACCCTACTCCTGTGCTGTCCAATGCTGTGGCCAGCCACATGTGACAACTGAGCACCTGAAAAGTACAGACCACGCATGCACGTAAATGTTCAGTGCAGCACTATTCACAATAGCAAAAATATGGAATCAACCTAAATGCCCATCAATGACAGATTGAATAAAGAAAATGTGGTACATATACACCATGGAATACTATACAGCCATAAAAAAGAATGAGATCATGTCTTTTGCAGGAACATCGATGGAGCTGGAGCCATCATCCTTAGCAAACTAATCCAGGAATAGAAAACCAAATACTGCGTGTTCTCACTTATAAGTGGGAGCTAAATGATGGGAACTCATGAATACAAAAAAGGGAACTACAGACACTAGGGCCTCCTTGAGGGTGAAGGGTTGGAGGATGGAAGGGAGCAGAAAAAATAACTACTGGGTACTAGGCATAACACATGGGTGACAAAATAATCTGTATAAAAAAATCCCTGTGATGCGAGTTTACCTATATATAGCAAACCTGTGCATGTGTCCGCAAACCTAAAAGTTAAAAAATAATAAATGTACAGACCAAATTGAGATGTAAGTAAAAAATACACACCTGATTTCACTTACTGCATACAAAAAACAAATGGAAAATACTTCAATATTTTTACATTGTTTCTATGTCAAAATAAAAAACTTTGACTATATTTGGGTTAAATAAAATAGATTAGAACTAATTTCATTTTTCTTTTTTTTTTTTTGAGACAGGGTCTGGCTCTGTCACCAAGGCTGGAAGGCAGGGGCACAATCTCAGTGCACAAGCTCACTGCAACCTCTGCCTCCTGGGCTCAAGCTATGCTCTCACCTCAGCCACCACACCCGGCTAATTTTTTTTTTTTTTTTTTGTAGAGACGGAGTTTTACCATGTTGCCCAGGCTGGTCCCAAATTCCTGAGCTCAAGCAACCCACCCGTTTTGGCTTCCCAAAGTGCTGGGCTTACAGGCATGAACCACCACGCCCGGCCCATCTGATCCTTTTTACATTTTAAAAATGTGTGGCCTGGCGTGGTGGTTCACGCCTGTAATCCCAACACTTTGGGAGGCCGAGGCGGGCGGACTAAGAGGTCAGGATATCGAGACTATCCTGGCTAACATGGTGAAACCCCGTCTCTACTCAAAATGCAAAAAAGAAAATTAGCCGGGCGTGGTGGCGAGCACCTGTAGTCCCAGCTACTCCAGAGGCTGAGGCAGGAGAATGGTGTGAACCCCGGAGGCGGAGGTTGCAGTGAGCCGAGATAGCGCCACTGCACTCCAGCCTGGGCGACAGAGCAAGACTAGTCTCAAAAAAAAAAAAAAAAAAGTGGCTAGGCCGAGCGCTGTGGCTCACGCCTGTAATGCCAGCACTTTGGGAGGCTGAGACAGGCGGATCACGAGCTCAAGAGATCGACACCATCCTGGCTAACACGGTGAAACCCCGTCTCTACTAAAAATACAAAAGATTAGCCGGGCGTGGTGGCCGGCGCCTGTAGTCCCAGCTACTCAGGAGGCTGAGGCAGAAGAAAGGCGTGAACCCAGGAGGCAGAGCTTGCAGTGAGCCGAAATCGAGCCACTGCACTCCAGCCAGGGTGACAAAGAGAGAGTCTCAAAAAATAAATAAATATATATATATATATATGGCTACTAGTACATTTTTAATTACATGTGTAGCTTGCATTTGTGGTTCATATTATATTCCAATTGGACAGTATTGCCTCTAATGCTTGTTTAAAATGTGGTTTTTTGGGTCCCACTTTTGAACATTATGCTTTCAAGGTTCCAGGTTTGGGCCCATAAATCTGACATTTTTTAGCTTACCAGATTTTAACTGGTAAGTCAGGGTAAGGAATCACTGTTTTATATGGCTTTTGACCAGGTGATGTTTGTGGTCTTCAGAATGGCAGAAACTCTTATCTCTACGAAAAATACAAAAAAATTACAGGCCGTGATGGCGCGTGCCTGTAGCCCCATATGGTTGGTGGGCTGAGGCAGAAGGATCACTTGATCCCAAGAGGTTACAGTGAACGGAGATAGAGCCACTGCACTCCAGCCTGGGTGACAAAGTGAGGCCTTGTCTGGAAAAAAAAGTGATCTATATGTACTGATATGGAAAGATGTTTATGATATTTACAAGAAGGACAAATAAGTTGCAGAACATATAGATCCCATTTGTATGTGAAAAACGAAGTACATATATTTGCACTTGCATAGGAAGTCTCGAAAACTGTTAACAATGGTATTGCTGAAGAGTACAACTACTATGCTTTTTTTGTTAACTCTTTTTAAACTTTTTTTAATACAATAGAGACAGGGTCTTGGGCTCAATCCTCCCACCTCAGCCTCCAAAAGTGCTGTCATTACAGGCATAAGCCACCACACCCGGCCTACTTTGCTTCTTATATCCTTTTGTACTGTATTGTTTGTTTTACTATTTACTATGAGCAATATGCAAATTTATGTTAGACATTACAAAGTAATATAAAAACCGACAAAATGCCCGGCCCAGTCAATACTTCATCATATAGGTTCCTGTTAGAGAAAAGTGCTTTTCACTACTACCTTTGAATGTGAAGTTTGATCTTCATTCTAATTTTCTAAAAAGCCACCGAATGTATTTGTTCACTCATTCCATTTATTCAACCATTACCGACAACCTACTTAATGCTAGGCACTGTTCTAAGAAAAAATAAACAGCAGAGCACAAAATCAGATGTGTTCCTCCCACACTCTAGCAGAATCGGACCATAATCAAATGCACACATAAACAACTTTAATAAGTAGTGCTTTGAAATACAGAAGTGAAGAACGACCTGAATTTTCAAATACTGAAATGTTCAAATGTCGTGCACACACACACACGCAGACATATTCACTCAAACATGCTAATCAATGAAAGCACTGCTTTTGAATTTTGTTTGTCGTCTGGATAAAGTATTCAGGAATACTTCTCAAATTAATCTTTCTCTCGTTTTCAATATAACTAATTGAGTACAAAGAAGTTAAAACTTAGCAAAGCATTTCAGCTGTGTGACCTTAGGCAAATTACCTGGCTGTTTTAAGCCTGTTTTCTCCTCTGCGAAATGGAGTATTGAACCTCACGTTCGCTGTTTGAGGGAGACTTGCATGGTCACGTTTAGTGTAACCGGATGCCTGGCACGAGGAAGCGTGAGGAGGAATGGGTCCCCATGGGGCCTTGATGCCCGCCCTGAGGCCCTGCAGGGCTGCACGCCGGGTCTGTTCTCACGTGGCTCTTTCCGCTTTTTCACCCAAGCGTTTCTGCCAGCCCACTGCCCTCTCCCGGAGTGCTGCGGCCAGGGCTCGCCCGCTCCTCAAGCGGCCTCCGCTGGGGGCCCACTACAGCCCAGCGCCGGACAGCCAGCCCGGCTTCTCGAATCGGTCCTTAGCTGAGGCCGCCCTGCGCTGCAAAACTTGTGTCCACTCTCGGACCCAATCTGTCCTGGACGGACTTGGCTCGTGGCAGGCGAAAGCGTCGTTTCCAACTGCAGCTGTTTGAATTCTGGCGCCACACCCGCGCCACGTAGGGCCGAGTCGGCCGCCAGACTCGCAAGCGCGCCTCGCAGTGCGCCTGCGGGCGCGCGCCGGGAACTGGCCGGGCGCGCGCCGGGAACTGGCCGGGCGCGCGGCCGGCCTGCGGCGCGCTCCACAACGCGGAACGGGCCTCAGAAAAGCCACCGCGCGCGCTCCCGCTAATTCGTGACCACACCCCTGTCTACTTCCATGTCCAATAGGTGCGAGAGGGCGGGATGGCCTCGTTCTGACTCCGGGAGGCTATATAAGGAGCTACTGGCTGCACCTGTCGGTCTTTTACGTCGGCCTCCGCGAGCATTTGGTAGTGTGGTAGGTGAGTGGGTGTTGCGGGCTAGTACCCGAGCAAAAGATGGTGGCGCAGGCCGAGTTAAGAGCTTTAATCCTGTGAAGCCATCTTGGTGAAGAGCTTAGAGTGCTGAGAGTTGAAAGCTTGCACGTGGGAAACGTGCGGCGCGACCGCCACATGTACTGAGGTTGAATCGTGACGGCCACAGGCTCCGAGTTTTGGCGTGAGGAGACCGCTGATCGGCTACGGGCGCCGAACTTGCTGGCCTCAGGCATGTGCCTGAGCGGCGGCGGAAAAACCACCTCAGTTGGGGCGGAGGGTTAGTTTTAAGAGCAAGGGGCCTTTACTAAAATGGCGAAGGCCTTCCGTCGGCGTTGTTTTAAAATGGGAAGCCTCGACCCAGTATTGAGACAGCTGTTCGAAGGCGGCGTTGTGTGCAATTCGGATTAATGAAGGGGAAGGGTTTTGTGTGGAAAAACACCTTGGAGTGTGACATTTCTGCGAGAATGCTTAAATACCGATTTCCCGCAGGAACAATGGCGCTGTCTTCAGTGGCACAGCGGAGCAGTTCTGTGAAGATGCAAAGGTAAGAGCTTAGTTAAGCTTAGTTTCCAAACTAAAGGAGTAAACCTGTTGATTTACAGGAATAGGAACTGTTGCATAGTTTGAAATTTACTTTTTTTTGTTAGATACACGAAAAAAATTCCAGAACATCTGGGAGAATATTTAATGGAAAATCGCTTGGTTAAAACCTGACACTTAACAGGTATGTGTTGTTTTAGTACTTTATGATTGAGCATAGCATTTAATCCACACCTAGACTAAACCGAATTTTTTTTGTCATTGAACAGCATTCTGAGTGTGGACGAGTAGCCAGTGAAGATAATGAATGTCGGATGTCACTGACTAGCAGCTTCATTTTGAAGTAGGTTGTATGGCTTAAAAGTTCTGTAATGTTTGTACTATAATACTTGCCTTTTAGCTTTACCTTGGTTTGTGGTCAGTGTCACAGAAGTGCAGTTTAATGTGTGTACATGTACAAGGTCTCATTGGTCTAATCAATGATGAAACCTATCCCGAAGCTGATAACCTGAAGAAAAATAAGTACGGATTCGGCTTCTGAGATTAAGACCAGTAATTCAGAGGTGGAGTAAATTTTGTTGCCGTGATTTTTTAACAGTTGTGTTATAAAATCCTGGGTTTTTTTTTTTTTCTGCCAACAGTGAGGGTCGCTGTCTGCCCATTGATAGAGGCCAGATTGTCTTGGAAGTTCCAAAGTTGCAACGATTTCTGTAAGTTGAGTTTTTCTGTTTGCTTAGAGATTAGTGAATATCGTGTCCTTGGTCTTATCTGTGATGATCTTATCCCGAACCTGAACTTCTGTTGAAAAAAAAACTTTTACGGATCTGGCTTCTGAGATGGACCGTTATAAGGACAATACTTTTTTTTTTTTTTAAATACTTTTAATGCTTTTACATCAGCTGTTGGAATGTTGGTAGTCTTGTAAGAATCTCGTGTTTTTCCTTTTCTAGGGCTAGTGCCACGAGGTTTACTTGACTGTTGTGTGAAAAGCTGATAAGAAAACCATCCAGAAAACAGCTCTTCGTTTTACAAACATGAAAATAAAACATGTAATTTTGGATTATGTTCCTTTTTGTTATTACTTCTAAATAGGTCCTGAAATAACATGGGGAGCATTAAATGGAAAATCCACTAACCAGCCTTGTGATCAGATTACTCTGAATGAATGTTTCGGGTTTTTGCAGGGTACGATGTAAGGGTTTTTGGATCAGTGTAAGAGTGGAGAGACAGGAATTAAAAGTAATTGTTACTAAGCAAATCATGGAATGTTTAGTTTTGTTGTAACTATAATTTTGAAAGCCTGGATGCTTAAGTTGAGAAGCGGGGGAATGAGATACAGAAAATAAAGAGCACAATAGAACAATATTAGTAGTTTATTAAGTATGGTCATGAGGGAAGGTCACTGATAAAACAATCTGGTAAAGATATTCAGGATTGCTAAAATCTAGGAAGAGGTCATTTGGCAGGATGGGTTACATAATACTATCTGATACTACCAAATAAAATGAGAGAAGCCTTAGGCATGTAACATTTGGAGATAGAAAATGTACCTTCACTATGAAGGTAGTGTGTGTAAGATGGCGGTTGAAAGCATTGCTTGCGTTTATATTTATACCCTTGATCTCTGATGCCCTTACCTACTGTACTTAAAACTCTGTTAATCATTGTCTTTCTCCCCCTCCCACAACTTCTGCATAAAATTTTAAGATCTGTGTTTCATTAGTTCAAAAGTGCCTAGAATAGGGCCAGGCACTGTTATACAGTATGTGGTAAAAGACTATTGAGATTCTAGTTTTCAAGGAAGAGTGCCATTACCCTTTTGTTAAAGCTGGCAAACAAGGCAAAGTTGTGAAATAGACTATTTGCTTTGGAGCCCTCTGACTGCTTTTCCTGTAGCTCCTTCTACCTCCCTTGCCTCCCAATAGATCTTTTAATGTGTCACATTATCTATCGAAATTAGTACTCCACATTTATAAGCATTGGCCTGTGCGAGGCTCTGCCAAGACTCCTGAAATAAAACACCGTTTTGTCAATAGTGGCACAAGATGCCAAGGAAAAGTCAACCTATGAAGAATTCTTGAAAATAGAACCAAGTGGATTTGAGTGTAAACCAGCACAGATGTTGGGACGATAGGCCTAAGAAATAACTGAGCAAAGACAGTATGGTTCAGAGTCTGAGACAAATATTGAGGATTTGGGTACCAACAGGGTGGATAAGTGTAGGACAGAAAACTGAGATGTTATAAATACCTTAAGATTCTTGAGCAAGGAAGTTACAAATGTAAGACTATTCCTGTAATGAGAGTCAGATCCAAAAAGGTTTAACTTGAATGGAATTGAACTTGAAAGCTCAGTTTCAGTTACTGACTCCTTGATGGCAATTTCTAATCACACAGGAGGCTGTTAGTCTGTAATAGCCTCCAAAAACTCAGGCGATATTGGTTAAGATCATTTGCCTAAGTTTACCCTCCAGAGCATAGCTGCTGCTTGGGACCAGGTGCAGTGGCTCATGCCTGTAATCCCGGCACTCTGCTTGAGCCCAGGAAGAGACCATCCTGGAAACAGCAAGTTGTCATCTCTACAAATAAAAAAAACTGGATGTGGTGACATGCGCTTGTTGCAGCTACTCAAGAGGCTGAGATAGGATCACTTGAACCTAGGAGGTTGAAGCTACAATTGGCGATGATTGCACCTCTATCCTCTATCCTGGGCAACCGACCAGGCTAAAAAAAAAAAATCCTTAAGGAGCTTCACTATAATAGACTGGGATATGCTTGACTCTGATTGGTTTCAGAAGTTGAAAGATAATTTACGTGTCTGACTTTAGTGACTTCAGCCAACAGGAATTTTTCCTCTGCCTTACACCAGGCTTCCAGGTAATCTTAAAATACAGTAAGCTCAAACCTACCATTTGGTGCTTTCTAAAATTAGTTCTATTGCCAGAAACCCAATATCCACTGTGCTTGGCTCTCCAGTCAAGTGTCCTGTGAACTAACATCAATCCTCACTGCCCTGTGTGTATGAAAGAGCTTTTAGCTGTTTTCATGGTTTTTGTAACAGTTCCCCAGTTGGGATTAGAGCCTTTGTTTGAATCAGCCTACTAGAATAACCTACTTATCTTTTGCCAGTCCTTTAATGGGAGTGGGACCCTCCTTCCTGCCTTTCCAAAAGCTTGGTTCTGGATCCAAACAATACTTACAGTACTTAGTTATAAGTATATATTAGTATACATGACTTAACTGTCTGAATATTGCCACTGCCTCCGATCTTACTCCATCCTATAGAGTAACATCTTGTAGAGAGCATCTTGGGGCAGAAGAGGATACATTTTCAGTATGAGAACCAGACTCCTTGTCTTACTCTCATGAGTCCCGGTCTCCTCCCCGTACTACTATTCCACTGCTGAGGTCTCAGCATGCCATATAGCTGAGTTGTCAGTTACGAGGGTTTAATCAGAATCCCAAACCAAGTACAGTCCAGTCCAACCTATTTGAGAACTTTATCTTTCTTGTTACTTCATTTATTATAGTTGAAAAGAGCAATGGAAAAGGCACTTCGGAATATGCAAAAAAATCTATCATTTGAAGGTGATAATAATTTACAAATGTGCATCACTTCACTGAGATCAGGAAACTGTCCTTGTCTCCTGTAGTGAATATAACTGATGTGCAAAAGTGTGTACATTTAAAAAGTATACAATTTGATGGGTTTTTTCATAGGAATATACTCATGAAACCATCAACACAAGATGATGACTATATCCATCACTCCCAAAAATGTTCTGTTGGCTTGATTTTGAACATGTTAAGTTTAAATAGCATATGATATTCAAATTGGGATTTTTGAGTAGGCAGTTAGATATAGAGGTCCACAGTTCAGAGGAGAGGCCTGACTAAATAAATAAAATTGGGAGTCATCAACATATGGAAGGCATATTTAAAGCCATAAGATTAGATGAGATCACCAATAGAGAAAAAAGAAGTCCAAGAGTTGAACCCTGTGGCCTTTCAGGATTAGGACATTCCATGTTTATTTAAATCCTAGAGAATAATTTGTGCCAAGGGACAAAAATCAGGACGCAGGAATCTGCTGCCAAGTTCAAGGGCCATATTTGTTAGGAACAGAAACTAAGTAGAAAACCAAGGATGCCTGGAATGAAATGAGCCAAGAAAAAGAAGGATAAGAACCAAGCAAAACTTGCTGGAAATTGCTTTGGATTTAACACAGACCATTGGTGAAAACTGAAGAAGTTAGTGTCTGACCATGACTTTGCAAAGTAACAGACAAAGTGATCTTCAGGAGAGAATAAGATGAGGAATTTAGGAAGTATGATAAGACTTTTTCATCAGACACTGCAGATTTGGAGAAAATGGAGCTGACCATGGACAAGGTATAAATTTGCCTAGCATTGATAAAGTATTAGCTAAGGCTGAAAACCACCAACTTTAACAAAGATAATCAGCATATTTCTTCAGTATCATGTGGTGCTTATCTCCTTGGGAGCAGAAAGCAGATAGACTGGATTAATCCAAAATCAGGGATAAACTGACCAGGAGGAGCAGAGGAATAATGGGCCAGGAGTACTGAGGATGCAGGTAAAAGTGCTAAAATTACTGTATTGACCTTGTAATCCCAAGCTGATCAGGGAAGGAAAAAAAAAACAGGAGAGGGCTGGAAAATTGTCACAGGTAATGACAGAGGATCAGATGTGCTATAGAAATGTGCCGTTGAAAACAGGGTAGAATAAGCCCCTCTCCAATTATACTATGCAATGAGCCATATAACATGTTGTGATTATTGGTTTCTCCCTTCTGGACCTGGAGTGTCAATTCTTCTAAAGCAGAGACTTCCCTTTAATCTCTGTTTAAACTTGGTGCCTAGGACAATGTAATGGCATCCATAAAATATCTAATGGAATGGAGTTCAACATGTTTTTTAGGGTGGAACTGGTGGTGTGATTTAAATTCTCCAAAAGAGATAGAAATGAGAAAAGTTGGAAGCTGTTGTGGCCTGACTGTACACCCCCAAAATTCATATTTTGAATACCCCAAAAACAAGTATAATGTAAGCCCAGAATCATTATCGGTGATGAGATTCAAAAGTCAGAATTGAGATATACCCCAAAGAACATGCCTTGCTATTGCCCTAGAGAAGTTTAGTGTGTTTTATGCCTATGTTCTTATTGATGCAGTTAAAGTGACCAACTATTAGCAACAAACCCCAAATTGTTCTTTGTACAAAAATAGTTGATTAGGCCAGGTGCAGTGACTCATACCTGTAAACTCCCAGTACTTTGGGAGGCCAAAGTGGGAAGATCACTTGAAGCCAGGAATTTGAGACCAGTGGGCAACATAGCAAGACCGTCTCTACAAAGTGTTAAAAAATTAGCTGGGCTACTTGGAGGATCTGGCTACGTGGCGGCTGAGATGGGAGGATTGCTTGAGCCCAGGAGTTCAAGACTGCAGTGAGCTATGATTGTGCCACTGCACTCTAGCTGGGCAAGAGTGAGACCCTTTCTCAAAAAAAAAAAGAAAAAGTTATTTAAAGTTATTTGCACTGTGTCTTTATTATGCTCATATCCATATTTTTCATAACTGAAGGCCATACCGTCAATAAAAACACACTGAGTACATTAAAAATATGGATATGAGCAGTAACAAAAATATAGGCCAAATAACATTATCATTATTATTATCATCATTAATTATTTTAGAGACAGGTTCTCACTCTGTCACCCAGGCTGGAATGCAGTGGCCTAATCATAGCTTACTGCCATCTTGAACTCTTGGGCTCAAGGGATCCTCCCACTCAGCCTCCCAAATAACCAGGAGATCCTCTAGCATGTGCCACCAAGCTCAGCTGATTTGTATTACTTTTTGTAGGGACGGGGTGTCACTATGTTGCCCAGGCTGCTCTTAAACTCCTGACCTCAAGTGATCCTTCCAGCTTGGCCTCCAAAAGTGTGGAGATTACAAGTGTGAGTCTCCTTACCTAGCCACTTTGAGAGCTCACTGTGTAGCCCAAGCTGGTCTTGAACTCTAGACCTCAAGTGGTCCTCCTGCCTCAGCCTCCTGAGTAGCTGGGATTATTGGATATGAGTGGCCACACCTATACCAAATAATTTTAATCAACTACTTTTTTTTTGAGACAGAGTCGTGCTCTGTCGCCAGGCTGGAGTGCAGTGGTGCCATCTCAGCTCACTGCAACCTCTGCCTCCCGGGTTCAAGTGATTCTCCTGCCTCAGCCTCCTGAGTAGCTGGGACTACAAAAGAAATGTAACATAAACTCAATCTCCATCAGCAATGAAATTCAAGTCAGAATTACGATGTATCTCAAGGAGTACACCTTACTATTGCTCCAGAGTAGTTTAGTGTGTTTAATGTTTATGTTCTCATTGAAGCAATTAAACTAATCAACTATTAGCAACAATTCCCAAACTGTACTTTTGTTAGTTTTTATTTTATTTATTTTGTTTTTTGAGACGGAGTCTTGCTGTGTCACCCAGGCTGGAGTCCAGTGGCACCATCTTGGCTCACTGCAACATCTGCCTCCTGGGATCACGCAATTCTCCTGCTTCAGCCTCCCAAGTAGCTGGGACTACAGGCGCTTGCCACTACGCCCAGCTAATTTTTGTATTTTTAGTAGAGACAGGGTTTCACCATGTTGGCCAGGATGGTCTAGATCTCTTGACCTCGTGATCTGCCCGCCTCAGCCTCCCAAAGTGTTGGGATTACAGGCGTGAGCCACCGCACCGGCCCTAACCTGTACTTTTGTATAAAAGTAGTTGATTAAGGCCGGGCACGGTGGTTCACGCCTGTAATCGCAGCACTTTGGGAGGCCAAGGCAGGCAGATCACTTGAGGTCAGGAGTTCGAGACCAGCTTGGCCAACACGGTGAAACCCCATCTCTACTAAAAATACAAAAATTAGCCTGGTGTGGTGGCACACGCCTGTAATCCCAGCTACTTGGGAGGCTGAAGCAGGAGAATTGCTTGAACCCAGGAGGCAGATGTTGCAGTGAGCCAAGATGGTGCCACTGGACTCCAGCCTGGGTGACAGAGCAAGACTCCGTCTCAAAAAACAAAATAAGTAAAATAAAAACTAACAAAAGTACAGTTTGGGAATTGTTGCTAATAGTTGATTAGTTTAATTGCTTCAATGAGAACATAAACATTAAACACACTAAACTACTCTGGAGCAATAGTAAGGTGTACTCCTTGAGATACATCGTAATTCTGACTTGAATTTCATTGCTGATGGAGATTCTGAGTTTATGTTACATTTCTTTTTCAAAAGTGAATGTACACTGACTAGCCCTTAAAAAAAGAAAAAAGCAGCCAGGCGTGGTGGCACACACCTGTAATCCCAGCACTTTGGGAGGCCGAGGCGGGCAGATCACTTGAGGTCAGGAGTTCGAGACCAGCTTAGCCAACATGGTGAAACCCCATCTCTACTAAAAATACAAAAATTAGCCTGGCTTGGTGGCATGCACCTGTAATCCCAGCTACTCCGGAGGCTGAGGCAAGAGAATCGCTTGAGCCCAGAAGTTTAAGACCAGCCTAGGCACAGCAAGACCCCATCTCAAGAGAAAGAAAGAGAGAAAAGAGAGAGAGAGAGAAAGGGAGGAAGGGAGAGAAAGAAAAAGAAAGAGAGGAAGGAAGGGAGGGAGGGAGGAAGGGAGGGACACAAACATTGTTGAGAGTTTGGCCTCATGCCCAGAAATGTCAGGATAGTTTTGAAATTCGTGGACTTGTCCCCACATATTGATATAGCTCACTTTCTTGAAGGATATTGCTTGCTTTCAATTTAATCTGTTCCTCAGGAGATTGAACCATACTGATAGACTAAGTGTGTGATGATTCAGAAATATACTAAGGTTTGCATTCATTTGTTCATTGCACAAATATCCTGAATGCCTACCATGTATAGGTACTATCCTAGGCACTAAAGATACAGTAGTGAACCAAACAAAAACCTCTGCCCTTGTGGAGCTTACATTGTAGGAAGAGGAGAAGGACATTATATAATAAATAAATTATAAGCTATGTTAAAAAATGAGAAATGACACAGAAAAAATAGAATATGAGACATTGGGAGTGGGTTTGGGGAGATAATTAGTATTGCAGTTTCAAATGGGGATTCTCTCGTCTGAGAGGCAATTGAAGTAAATGGGGTTGACAGAATAGGCTTCAATGAAAAGTTGAGATTAATTAAGCAGACATTTAGACATGTGCATAGCTCAATCTCTCACCTAACAGAGGGTGAGAGATTGATCTGTGCATATATCTGGGAAAAGGGCATTTCCATAGCAGTGGCCCATAGGAAGGAGTATGCATAGTGAGAAAGGAAGCAAGGCCTGCAGCTTATGTAGGGCTTAATGGGCCATTGAAAGGATTTCACTCTTAGTCAAATGGGAACCACTGTGAAAGAAAACACAGAAACTCCAAGTATGATTCATACACATCAAAATCTATGAACCCTACCCCTAGGGCCCAGATTGTGGCCTCTAAATACCACTTACCACTAAAAGGAAACAGATCTGAGACAGGAAATGTACAAGATGAGCTTGTTGTACATTGCTATAACAGGTAGCCAGACTGCTGGAGTTGTGTTAAAAGAACTCAGGAGGCCAAGCGCGGTGGCTCACACCTGTAATCCCAGCGAGGACTACAAAACAGGCAGATCACTTCAGGCCAGGAGTTTGAGACCAGCCTGGCCAACGTGGTGAAATCCCATCTCTACTAAAAATACAAAAATTAGCTGAGCATGGCCCAGCTGTAATCCTACTACTCAGGAGGCTGAGGCAGGAGAATTGCTTGAACCTGGGAAGTGGAGGTTGCAGTGAGCCGAGATCTCGCCACTGCACTCTAGCCTGGGTGACAGAGGGAGATCCAAAAAAAAAAAAAAAAAAAAAGGAACTCAGGAGTCAACCTGGAGAGTCTCTCACTTTCCAAAGATGGAAAATTTGACTATTATTGAAGTGTAATAGAGAAAAAATAGAGAAAAAGACATAATATGTCTTCAAATCTATGAATTCAGAATGATACTTTTAAAAACTGAATTTAATATAAGTGTTAAAGGATGCTAATCATCAGTTTCAGAACTGCAAATAAAGGGACTTTCCAATACTAACTGTACTGACATAACCAAATAAAAGGTGATAAAAAATTTGTCTTTATTGATATATTCCAGTTAACAATGAAAAAAGATTGGCATAATTAGAAGATCATCATTTTGCAACATTCTAATGAATTAATATATAGGCAATAAATATCAATGACTGCTAACATCCAAAAAAGAGGTGATGAGATATTATATGTCCCTGAAGAAAGAATTTGCCTCTGCCTATTTCAGACTCTTGTCTGAAAACAACAAAAATGAATATGAATTTGATAAAGCCTCTGGATATAATTACTAATTTACAGATTACAAAGAAATATGTTAAACTACATTACAAAGATACAATCAGCAAAATCCAGACTATGGAAAACTCTACAAATGATTTCTATAACAAATAAATTGCAAGGAAAGAAACCAACCAAACAAGAGATGAATGGGTAACCTATAAATCAAGAAACTGAAAAGATATATCAACATTCTCAATGTTTGCATCCCAGTTGGATTCTCATTCAATATTGTTAAAAAAAATGAATTTATGAGCTATATGTTTAAACACAGGCTATTTCATGTATTAAAAAATAATGGGGACTTTGTTAGGTGTGATAATGGCATTGTGGCTCTTTTTGTTGTTAAAGAGGCTGTATCTTTTAGACATATATACTGAGTTGTTTATGGATGACATGATTTGATGTCTGAGATTTGTTGCAAAATAATACAGAAAACAAAGGAAGTGGTTGAAGGGTAGAGATGAAACAAGATTAGCCTGAAGTTGATAATTGTTAATGTTGGATGATGGGCTCTTGGGAGTTTATTATACTCTTTCTCTATTTTTGTACATGTTTGAAATTTATAGAATAAAATTTTTTTAATCTGTGAATTTTTTAAGTTGATTTAATTTCTAACAAAAGATATTGTGTTTCTTCATAATTTGGTTTTATTGTGTTCTGGCTAGTGCTGTAACAGAACAGGGCCATTTCCTGCTGCCACAAACGTAGCCCACCTGTCCATATAGATATATAATGTCTTCATGATTCTACAGTGCTCTCATATGTTCTCTTTGTGATTAAATTCAGGGTATTCCAGTCAGAGCATATGCTTTAGAGACACTTTACATGCATTAAATGAAATAATGCAGGCCAGATGAGGTGGCTCACGCCTGTAATTCCAGCACTCTGGGAGGCCGAGGTGGGCAGATCACTGGATGTCAGGAGTTCAAGTCTAGCCTGGCCAACATGGTGAAACCCTATCTCTACTAAAAATATAAAAATACAAAAAGTAGCCAGGCGTGGTGGTGGGCGCCTGTAATCCCAGCTGCTCGAGAGGCTGAGGCAGGAGAATCACTTGAACCCGGGAGGTGGAGGTTGCAGTGAGCCTAGATCGCGCCATTGCACTTCAATCTGGATGACAGATGGAGACTACATCTAAAAAAAAAAGAACAAGAAAAGAAATAATGCATATAAAATGTTTAATATAGCGCTTGTCATTATGCATTAGCTATAACTGTTAATAAAATTGGGTGTTTCTATGCATATCAGTAAACACAACATTGTGAGCCACTACGTTCGAATAAGTTAAGTCCATCAGATCCCTTCAGTTAAAAAAATATGTGATCTGCGAAGTCAGGAGTTTAAGACCAGCCTGGCCAACATGGCGAAAACCCATCTCTACTAAAAATACAAAAATTAGCCAGGCGTGGTGGCAGGCTTTTATAATCCCAGCTACTCAGGAGGCTGAGGCAGGAGAATCACTCAAACCCAGGAGGCGGAGGTTGCAGTGAGCGAAGTCTGCACCACTGCACTCCAGCCTGGGCCACAGAGTGAAGACTTCATTTCAAAAAAAAAACAAAAACAAAAAAAACCAGCATGGCAGGGAGTGGTGGCTCACACCTATAAGTCCAGCACTTTGGGAGGCCAAGACACACAGATGACTTGAGCCCAGGAGCCTCCCAAGTAGCTGCAACTAGCAGGTGCATGCCACCACACACAACTGGCTTTTTTTTTTTCCTTTTTTCGTGGAAACAGGGTCTCTCTCTGTTACCCCGGTTGGTCTCAAATTCCTGGACTCAAGTGATCCTCTCACCTCAGCTTCCCAAAGTGCTGGAGTGCTCCCACTGCAGTTGGCAAGGTGAAGAACTTACAGCTGGAGAGTTTAATGCCAGCAAAGGATGGTTTGAGATATATGTGTATATATATGTGTGTATATATATATGTACAAGCCTGTACAGTATGTTATTGTACTGAATACTATAGACAAGTGTAAAATAATAGTAAGTATATATGTATCTAAACATAAAAAAGATACAGTAAAAATAGTGCATTGTAATCTTATGGAACTACTATCATGTATGAGGTCCATCTTTGGCCAGAAAAGGTCATTATACTGTGCGTGATTGTAATTTAAGTAATTTTCATCTCTAGATTACTTATAATACCTAATACAATGTGGCCAGATGCAGTGGCTCATGCCTGTAATCCCACTACTTTGGGAGGCCAAGGCAGACAAATTGCTTGAGTCCGGAAGTTCGAGACTAGCTTGGGCGACATGGTGAAACCCCATCTCTACAAATATAAAAATTAGGCTGGTGCGGTGGCTCATGCCTGTAATCCCAGCACTTTGGGAGGCCAACGATGTCAGGAGTGTGAGACTAGCCTCGCCGACATGGTAAAACGCTGTCTCTACTAAAAATACAACGAATAGGTGGGCATGGTGGCGGGCACCTGTAATCCCAGCTACTCGGGAGGCTGAGGCAGGATTGTTTGAACCCGGGAGTCAGAGGTTGCAGTGAGCTGAGACTACACCATTGCACTACAGCCTGGGTGACAGGGCGAGACTCTGTCTCAAATAAAATAAAAATAAAAAATTAGCCGGGCATGGTGGCGTGCGCCTGTAATCCCAGCTACTCAGGAGGCTGATGTGAGAGAATCGCTTGACCCCTGGAGGCAGGGGTTGCAGTGATCCAAGATCACACCACTCCACTGCAGCTGCTGGGTGATAGAGCAAGAAAGACCTGGTCTCTGGTCTCAAAAAAAAAAAAAAACAAAAAACAAAAAAAAAAAAAACTAATACATACAATGTAAATGCTATGTTGTAAATAGTTGCTGTATTTTTGTCATTTCTTATTGTTGTACTGTTATTTTTAATTGTTCTTTTCCTAATATTTTTGTTTTGCAGTTGGTTGAATCCGTGGACATGAAACCCACAGATACAGAGGGTCGGCCCGGTGCAGTGGCTCATGCCTGTAATCCCAGCACTTTGGGAGGCCAAGGCAGGTGGATCACCCGAGGTCAGAAGCTCGAGACCAGCCTGGCCAACATGGTAAAACCCCATCTCTACTAATAATACAAAAAAAATTGCTGGGCATGGTGGCGCACGCCTGTAATCCAAGCTACTCCAGAGGCTGAGGCAGAAGAATCGCTTGAATCCAAGAGGCAGAGGTTGCAGTGAGCCCAGATCACACCACTGCTCTCCAACCTGGGCAACAAGAGCAAAACTCCGTCAAAAAAAAAAAAAATAGAGGGTCAACTGTACACATTAAACAGTTCCTATCAACTAGTGATACCAGTCTTGTCCATTGTATTATTGCCTATCTTACTAAACAGTCATATTTCAGGAAGTACAATACGCTCAAAAACTATGTTAATATTCTTTGTAGATTTATGGTTAATGAATGATTCATATAATAGAAACTTAAATTTATTTGACCATTCTATATAATATAGAATAAATACAACTGGCCAGGCACGGTGGCTCATGTCTATAATGCCAGCACTTAGGGAGGCCAAGGTGGGAGGATCACTTGAGCATAGGAATTCAAGGCCAGCCTGGGCAACACAATGTGAGACCCGTCTCTATGAAAATTTTAAAAATTAGCCAAGCATGGTAGCACAAGTCTGTGGTCCCAGCTACTTGGGAGGCTGAGGCGTGAGAAGTCCAGGAGGTCAAGGCTGCAGTGAGCTGTGTTTGTGCCACTGCATCCTAGCCTGGGCAACAGAGCAAGACCCTGTCTCAAAAATAAAGAATAAATACAACCTATTAAGCTTGAGAGATCCAGTGAAATCCAAATAAGAGAAACTGTGTCCTACACAGTTTTCTGTTAACCATTTTCTTGGTATTTATTTATCAAATTTTAACTTCAATAAAAAATTATTCTGGAGAACACATACCTCCAGAGTAAGTAAAGTATACATTTTCAATTTTTAGGCATGAGGTTTTGAGGTGTTTGACTGTATCTAATTTCCTACAGGCTCTATTTTTTAACCTATAAAAATTATAAAAAGATATATAAAAGATATGAAATGTGAAAATAAAGAAGATATGAAGATTAAAATAACCTATAATCCTACCACTCAGAGGTAACTGTTATACAATTTTTGATGTATTTTTCTATGCAGATATAAATTTTAATAAAATTTGAATTATATACAGTTTGTCATCCTGATTCCTTTCATTTAATATTCTTTTTTAAAAAATATTTATTTATTTTAGACACGGGATCTTGCTGTGTAACCCAGGCTGGCCTCGAACTCCAGTGCTTAAGCAATTCTTGGCTTCAGCCTCCCCAGTAAATCGGACTACAGGCGAAGGCCACCACACCCAGCTCATTGAATTTCTATCCTGACAATTTTCAACATTATTAAAAATTCTCCTACTCATTCTTTTCATTGGCAATATTGAGAGCATTTTTTTAATTCTTTTTTTTTTTTTTGAGACAGTCTCACTCTGTTGCCAGGCTGGAGTGCAGTGGCGCGATCTCGGCTCACTGCAACCTGCGCCTCCCGGGTTCAAGCAATTCTCCTGTCTCAGCCTCCCGAGTAGCTGGGACTACAGGCACGTGCCACCATACCCAGCTACTTTTTGTATTTTTAGAAGAGACAGGGTTTCACTATGTTGGCCAGGATAGTCTCAATCTTTTGACCTTGAGATCTGCCCACCTCGGCCTCCCAAAGTGCTGGGATTACAGGCGTGAGCCACCGTGCCTGGATTATTTTTTAATTTTTTTTTTTGAGACGGAGTCTCACTTGGTTGCCCAGGCTGCAGTGCACGCCACCATGCCCAGCTAATTTTTGTATTTTTAGTAGAGATGGGGTTTCACCATGTTGGCCAGACTGGTCTCGAACTCCTGACCTCAAGTGATCCACCTGCCTTGGCCTCCCAAAGTGCTACAATTACAGGTGTGAGCCACTGTGCCTGGCTGCATTTTATTTTTGTAGATATTAAATGGTTATTTAATCAATTTTAGAAATTTAGGTTGCCTTTAATTTTATCATGATGACAAAGTTTATAGCAATAAATAGTCCAAATGTTTAATGATACACTGGTTATCTCTGGACAGTAGAATAATATCTAGCTAGTGGGTTTATATTACCATTAAAAAATTAAACCTCTTTGGTAATCTATCCTCTCATATCCATTTGCAGCCATTCTAGTCTACACTACCCCCCAACATGGCCCTCTCTCTCTCAGTCTTTCCACTGCACAGTCTACAGGGATAAGAAACTACCCCTATATCCTCGACCATTTTTTTTGTGTGCATGCATTTCTTCCACCTCCTTGCCCTAATTAAAATCTGATTCTTCCTTCCTTAGGGTACTGCTTTCTCTTGCTGCAGCTTGCTTCCTCCCTCAGGTATGAAGTTAAGGTTACTATCTTCCTTGCTCCGTACTGCCACTTTTTTTTTTTTTTTTTTTTTTTTTTTTGAGACAGTGTCTCACTCTGTCACCCAGGCTGGAGGGCATTGGCACAATCTCGGCTCACTGCAACCTCCGGCTCCCAGGTTCAAGCGATTCTTATGGCTCAGCCTCCCTAGTAGCTGGGATTACAGATGCATGTCACCACACCCAGCCAATGTATGTATTTTTATTTATTTTTTTTTATTTTATTTTATTTTTTTGAGATGGAGTCTTGCCCTGTTGCCCAAGCTGGAGTGCAGTGGCATGCTCCCGGCTCACTGCAGTCTCCACCTCCCAGGTTCAAGCAATTCTCTGCCTCAGCCTCCCAAGTAGCTGGGATTACAGTCGTGTGCCACCACACCCAGCTAATTTTTGTATTTTTAGTAGAAATGGGGTTTCACCATGTTGGCCAGGCTGGTCTTGAACTCCTGACTTCAAGTAATCCACCTGCCTCTGCCTCCCAAAGTGCTGCAATTACAGGTGTGAGCCACCATGACCGGCCTAATTTATATATTTTTAGTAGAGACAAGGTTTCACCATGTTGACCAGGCTAGTGTTGAACTCCTGGCCTCAAGTGATTTGCCCGCCTCAGCCCCCCAAAGTGCTGGGATTACAGACGTGAGCCACCATGCCCGGCCTCCCTACTGCCACTTCTTAACAATTACTCCTCCATCTTTATGTAAAACCCCCCTGATCTTTTCATGTTCATGCCACCTGGCTTGTTACCTTTTGTCTTACTTCAAGGCTATCATTTTCTTACTTTGTGGTTACTGCCCCTTATTAATTTTGAAGAGTTTGGTACCAGGTTCGTGGCTCTATTCTGTAATATCTATTTCTAATATTTACATGTCAATGTCCAAACAATTTGGTTTATCAGTTCTTTGACTTCCTCCACTTTCTCCCTCCACTTCAGTCCTTTTTACCTGGGATTCCACTGTCCCATAGAGAGCCATGGATAAAATTCAAGAAGTCTATGAACTTGGACAGGGGAAAATATGTATACTTTTACTAAACACTAACTGAAATTTAGCATTTCTTTCAATAACAAATATAAACTGTACACCACAATAGTACTAGCAATATCTATGGGTTTGTCACCAATAGAAAGCACAGCTATTTTTTTTTCCAAAGAGTCATCTGCATCCCCATGTTTATTGCACCACTATTCACAATAGCTAAGATATGAAATCAACCTAGGTGTCCAACAACAGATAAATGGATAAATAAAATTTAGGCTGGACACAGTGACTCACACTTGCAATCCCAGCACTTTGGGAAGCTGAAGCAGGAGAATTGCTTGAGCCAAGGAGTTTAAAACCAGCCTGGGCAACATAGCAAGATTCCATCTCTATGAAAAATTTAAAAAATTAGCTAAGTACAGTAGTGTGTGCCTGTAGTCCCAGTTCCTTGGGAGGCTGAGGTGGGAGGATCACTTGAGCCCAGGAGATTGAGGCTGCAATGAGCCATGCAGTGAGCCATGATAGCACCACTGCACTCCAACCTGAGCAACAGAGCAAGACCCTGTCTCAAAAAGAAAAAAAATGGAAAATGTGGTGTGTATATATACACAATGGGCTACTATTCAGTCATAAAAAAGATGACATCATGTCATTTGCAGTAACATTAATGGAACTGGAAGACACTATGTTAAGTGAAATAAGCCAGGAACAGAAAGTTAAACACCACATGTTCTCACTCATGTGGAAACTAAAAAAAGTTGATCTCGCCGGGCATGGTGGCTCACGCCTGTAATCCCAGCACATTGGGAAGCTGAGGTGGGTGGATCACCTGAGGTCAGGAGTCCAAGACCAGCCTGGCCAACATGGTGAAACCCCGTCTCTACTAAAAACATGAAAATTAGACGGGTGTGGTGGCGGGTGCCTGTAATCCCAGCTACTCAAGAGGCTGAGGCAGGAGAATTGCTTGAATCCAGGAGGCGGAGGTTGCAGTGAGCCAAGATCGCGCCATTGCACTCCAGCCTGGGCGACAAGAGTGAGACTTTGTCTCAAAAAAAAAAATTAAAAAAAAAAAATAAGTTGATCTCATAGAAGTAAAATGTAGAACAAAGGATACTAGAGATTGGCAGGGGTATGGGAGATGGGAAGATAGGGAGAGATTTGTTAAAGGATTTAAAATTAAGGCCAGGTGTGGTGGCTCATGCCTATAATCCCAGCACTTTGGGAGGCCGAGGTGGGCGGATCACCTGAGGTCAGGAGTTCAAGACCAGATTGACCAACATGGAGAAACCCCGTCTCTACTAAAAATACAAAAAAGTAACTGGGCATGGTGGTGCATACCTGTAATTCCAGCTACTCAGGAGGCTGAGGCAGGAGAATCGCTTGACCCGGGAGGCAGAGGTTGCGGTGAGCCAAGATTGCGCCACTACACTCCAGCCTGGGCAACAAAAGCAAAACTCCATCTCAAAAAAAAAAAAAAAAAAAAAAAGCATATAAAATTATAGCTGGGTAGGAGGAATAAGTTCTAGTGTTCTACACCACTGTGGGATGACTATAGTTAACAATAATACATACTTTCAGATAACTTGAAGAAGGATATTGAATGTTCCTAACACAAAGAAATGATAAATGTTTGAGATGGTGGATGTGCTAATTGCCCTGATCTGATGACTATACATTATATATATTGAAACATCAGTATGTACCCCATGAATATGTACAATTATATGTCAACTTAAAAACATTCAAAAGTAAAAAAAAAAATCCAAAACACACAAGGAACTGAGCCAGCATGAATAAGAATTAGCAAAATCTTCAAACCTCAAGACCAGACTCACAAGGACTTCAGATACAGAAATTTTAAGTAAAAATTATAAAATGAGTATGTTAAAATGTTTAAAGAAATAAAGGAAGGCATTGGTGTATGATACAGCAATGAAAGACCATCAAAAATAATTTGGATGACATGAAAACAATCAAATAGACATTCTGGAAATAAAACATATATAATGGACAGGAGTGAATGTCCCTAGGCTCCTGACCTGTCTGCATTTACAAGTAGTCTGAGCCAGAAAACGCTGGAAGACCTCAGAAGCCAAGTGGAAGCCCCACAGTGAAGCCAGGAGGGCCTTCATTTCAGACTCAGCAGCTGCCCACAGTGGTGGCTGACACACTGCTGTAGCATGTGTGCTGCCTGAACACTTACTGGCCACCCCCACAGCCCAGAACACTGGCATCATCTGGACTATTGGCCTAGCTTCCTGATTGGTGGAAATGTTGATGATTAAGTCTGGAATTAATATGGCTTGTCTGAACTTACGAATACCACGCAGAGACCATCAGGAACGTGTGCACAACTATGGAAAGCCTTGTTTCTGACCCCAATCTCTAGCGGCTAGTTGCTGTGGCTCTGGACACTAACGGGCCTGAGATCTGAACTGGGCTCACACAGAGCAGTGTCCCCATGGAGGTGGAGCTGAAGAAGGGAGCCACCTTCAGATCACACTGGATAATGCCTACATGGAAAACTATGATGAGAACTTCCTGTGGCTGGACTACAAGAACATTTGTAAGATAGTGGAAAGGGGCAGCAAGATCCACAGATGTAATAACTTATTTCTCTGCAGTCGGAGCAGAAAGGTACTGACCTCCTGGTGATAGCAATGGAAAATTGTGGCTCCTTGGGCAGCAAAAAGGGTGTAGACCTTCCTGGTGGCTGCCGACCTGCTTGCCATGTCAGAAAAGGACAGCCAGGATCTGAAGTTTGGGGTAGAATGGGATGTGGATATGGTGTTTGCCTCTTTCATCCATGTGGCATCTAATGTCCATGAAATTAGAAAGGCAATTATTGCAAATTGGAGTAAGGTGCCCACTTGCCCACCAGAGTTAGGCTCTTACCTTCCCAGAGGAACTGAGACCCACAGCTATTTTCATATATCTTACAGTTGAGATCAGATACAAATATGTAAACCTCTACATTATTTCTATGTAGAAATTATGATACTCTTTAAGCCTGTCACAGATTTTGTTATTTAATGCAAAGAAGCACATATATTACTATGGGACACTTTTGGTTTGTTTAAATATTTTGATAGTTGTATTTTAATGTAAAGGGTTTCATTTGTAATCTTATACAGATGGTCCCCAACTTACAATGGTTCAACTTATGATTTTTCATCTTTACAACGGTGTGAAAGCAATACATTTTCAGTAGAAACTGTAGGTCAAATACTCATACAACCATTCTGTTTTTCACTTTACTGCAGTATTTAATAAAGCATATGAGATAGTCAACATTTTAACTTTGCGTTAGATGATTCTGCCTAATTATAAGATAAAGTAAGTGTTCTGAGCACATTTAAGGTAGACTAAGAAAACTATGTTGTTCAGTAGGTTAGTTATATTAAATGCATTTTCAACTTACAATATTTTCAATGGGGTTTTTTGGAACATAACCTCATTGTAAATGGAAGAGCATCTTTTATGCATTTTTAAATATGTTTTGAGAAGGGGTCAATAGGCTTCACCAGACTGGCAAAGTGGTCTATGGCACGAAAAGTTAAGGACCTCTGCATTTCATATCAAATCCTACTTGTTTTTAACTTCCCTTCCTATCCAGCCTAATTTCGAGGTTTATCGGTGGCCCTCTCATGCAATATTCCCAACTTCCTTACCCTGTCTTCTTTCCTGGGCAACTACTGAAATCACTTTTGCAAAAATTATAACAATGAGAGAAATCTAACATAACTGACTCTATCTTGCTTCTAACTTCACAAGGCCTAACTACTCTTGCTCATTCCCGGGCGTAGTTCAAGCTAACTATGGGAAGACTTTAGTTTATAGTTTAAAGCAAGGATGACAGCAGTCCCTTCTTAAAACTAACCCCTTATTGTTCAGGAACCAAAACTGCCTCCCTAAAGCTAATGAAAGTCCACAAGGTTAGAATTATGGGAGTGGCCTGAATTCTGTGAAGACGTAGACACAGTTAAACGATAACAAGCCATTGTTCCCTAGCTTGCTTTTCTATAATTGTTTACTCTTCAGGAGTTACAGAGCTGGAGGTCACAAGATTTGTAACCCTAATTGCTCCTATAAATAACATTACTATTGTAAAATCTAAGACTGGTCTTTGAGATAATTTCCGACTTTGGCATCCTGGCAGATGCTAGCTGTACCTGTGACCCATGCCAAAGAACTGACTCTCTGGGTCCTGTGATTCCCTGACACCCCCCAAGCAGAAACTGATTCAGGGCACAAAGACAATTTCAATGTCCCTATGATTTCATCCCTAACCAATCAGCAGCATTCATTCCCTAGACCCAGCCCACCAAATTATCTTTCAAAACCCTAGCCTCTGAGTTCTCGGGGAGTCAGATTTGAGAAATATCTCCCATCCTTCCATTTAGTTGCCTTGCTATAATTAAACTCTCTGTTGCAACACTGCTATCTCATTGTATTGGCTTTTCTGTGCAGTGGGCAAGAAGAACCCATTGGTCTGTAACACTACCTGGAAAAACCCCAGCTATGGATTGATTCAACCAATTGCCTTTCCCAATAACATGCCAGTATTACTGAGCCTTGCTGCCTAAATCACATGGCAGCACAGACTTATGCCACCATAAATGTATAGTCTCCAACTCAACCAGGCTGTCAATACTACAGGCAATTCTTATTTCCCTATTCAGTTTTCTTTTTTTTTTTTTTTTTGAGACAGAGTCTCACTCTGTCACCCAGGCTAGAGTGCAATGGCATGGTCTCGGCTAACTGCAACCTCCACCTCTCAGGTTCAGTGATTCTCCCACCTCAGCCTCCCAAATAGCTGGGACTACAGGCACGTGCCAACACACCCGGCTAATTTTTGTATTTTTAGTAGAGACGGTGTTTCACCATGTTGGTCAGGCTGGTCTAGAACTCCTGACCTTGCGATACATCTGCGTCAGCCTCCCAAAGTGCTGGGATTACAAGCATGAGCCACCGCACCCAGCCACTTTGTCAGTTTTCGTTCCTCAGACTTCCTTTCTCCTCCACATCTCTTCACTCCTTTCTCCCCTATCTCAATTCTTTCCTCACCTAAAAATATGATTTTACCTCCTTCATGGAGAATTTTGATGTTGTCAGATGACACAATTTCCTCACACCAGCTTTCATTTGTATCCACTGTTTTTCATTCCCTCTCACTACAAAGTATGGTGTCCTCTGGGGTAAGGCAAATTTCTCCTCCAGTGCTCTGAATCACATTCATTCATTCAACAAATACAGAATTTACTAGTTTGTTGTAGGTTGAATTATGTCTTCCCAAAAAAGATATGTTGAAGTCTTAATCCCTAGTACCACAAAATGGAAATAGGATCATTGCAGATGTAGTGAGTTAAAATGAGGTGATGCTGGAGTAGGGTGGGTCCTAATCCAATATGACTGCAGTCTTTATAACAGAGGGCCATAAAAAAGACAGAGACACAGAAAAAACATCATGTGATGATAAAGGTAGAGGTTGGAGTTATGTAGTTGCAAGCCAAGGAATGCCATAGATTGCCTGAATACCACCAGAAGCTGAGAAGAGACAAGAAATGTTTCAGAGGGAGCATGGCTCTACCAACTTTGATTTCAGACTTCTACTCTCCAGGACTGTGAGATAACAACTTTTTATTGTTTTGAGCCACCCAGTTTGTGATACTTTGTTATAAAAGCCCTAGGAAATTAATGTGCTATAATCGGCACAAAATAGTAAGCAAAACGAAGATCTCTGCCCTTGCTGTAGAGCTTAACTGCCCTCCTAAAAGCCTAGACATATAGATTATCTCTTTTTTATCCTCTATTTTCTACTTCTCCCTCTCTTCTGGCTCCTCCCACTTTTAAATGTCCCAAATCTCTTTACATAAAAATTATAATATTCCTTGCCTTCAAGTTTCCTTCTAGCTACCAAGTCATCCCTCATTCTTCTTTTACAGCCACATTTCTTGAACGAGTTGTCTACATCTGCCTTGTATGCTGATC
Organism: Pongo abelii; assembly: GCF_028885655.2. Classification (NCBI taxonomy): domain Eukaryota; kingdom Metazoa; phylum Chordata; class Mammalia; order Primates; family Hominidae; genus Pongo; species Pongo abelii. The sequence goes on along the minus strand of NC_071990.2, from coordinate 86,399,679 downwards.
TACTCAGATTGTTGCCCACTGCATTCTCACCTTTGCTTCCATCACTCCACTGAATTTGCCCTTGCCAATGTCAACAGATAACAGTCTTAGCCATCATCTTTTTTTCGTCTTGATTATTATAGTGCTCTCTATATTGGTCTTCTTGCCTCTGCTGTGGCTCTCAAAGTGGGATTCATGGGCAGATGACCTGTGCAGTCACCTAGTGCTTTGCACTCAAAGGGCTCCATGCTTGATTTTAAGCTCTACTGTTGCCAACTTGAAATTCTTAATAATTTTATCTTTAAACTTGTATTTTGTAAGTGAAGTCTAATGGACAATAGAGTACATGTGTGAGCAGGGGAAGATATATGCAATATGTGTGCCTACCATTTTTTGCTCCTCCATTTCTTTACAGTAGCCATGATGCCTCATGAGCACAGGATTCCAGTGGACCCATGGTATGTGGGAGTTCAGTAAGGCTCGAAGTGAGTACAAAAGAAATGTGCTGAGTCTCAGTGAGCACAAAAAGGCCATGCTTTCCACTGGGGAATCAGATCTTGCTTTGAAGAAACAAAGAAGACAATGACATTCTAAGAATCTTCAGGGCCAGGAGTGGTGGCTCACACCTATAATCCCAGCACTTTGGGAGGCCGAGGCAGGCGGATCACCTGAGGTCACGAATTCAAGACCAGCCTGGCCATCATGGCGAAACCCTGTCTCTACTACCAAAAATTAGCCGGATGTGGCAGCGCACACCTGTAATCCCAGCTACCTGGGAGGCTGAGTTAGGAGAATCCCTTGAAATCAGGAGGCAGAAGCTGCAGTGAGCCGAGATGGCACCACTGCACTCCAGCCTGGGTGACAGAGCAAGACTCTGTCTCAGAAAAACAAAAAACAAACATTTCTGAGACTTGCCAGAGCCTTCCCCTACAGTTGCATTTTACACAATGATACTCAAAAGGAAAAAGGGATCAGAAATCCAGCCTGCACTCTGCCTGTTCTGCTTTGCATCCTGACATGGGGGTGCAGTAATGACCTTAGGCCAACGAAAAGAAGCCACTAGTCTGGGCCCCCCACTTGATAGTAGTGTGTCTAATCTCCAAAGTGTATGCAAATCAATTTGGGATTGCAGATTCTTATTTAATTGGTCTGAGATGACACCTGAGGTTCCTCATTTTTGCACACTCTCCAGGGGTTTCCATGCTGCGTCCAAGGACCACATTTTGAGTAGCAAGTCTTTAGAGGAACTTGCTCTTGGATTTCTCATGCCATGCCACTTTGACATGAAAATCCATTTTCAACTAGGCATGGTGGCACATGCCTGTAGTCTCAGCTACTCAGGAGGCTGAGGCAGAAGGATTGCTTGAGCCTAGGATTTCGTGTCCAGCCTAAGCAACATAGCAATACTCTATCTCATGAACACACGCACACACACACACACACTATTCTAGTTCAGCTACCCAGGACTATATATTTTCCTACTCAAACAGTTCAGAGTTCACTTCTAACTATTTTCTGGGAGGAGAGGGAATGGTGAATACAACTTGGATTACTAGGACAGAGTGTTCAGATGTAAATGGACAAAAAGCCCTTTTTGGATAGGGTGGAATTCAGGGTGGGAAAAGAAGGGGAGCAGGCTTGAAGTTATGTGCCTACATTGAATTCTGAGTCCAAGAATTCTAAATTGGAACCTGAATCTTTGAGGTCATTATGAAGTTATATAAGTTGAGGTAGAAGGGTAGAACACTTTTTTTTTTTTTTTGAGATGGAATCTCTCTGTCGTCCAGGCTGGAGTGCAACGGTGCCATCTCAGCTCACTGCAACCTCCCCCTCCCAGGTTCAAGCAATTCTCCCACCTCAGCCTCCTGAGTAGCTGGGATTACAAGCACCTGCCATAATGCCCAGCAAATATTTTGTATTTTTGTAGAGATGCGGTTTCACCATGTTAGCCAGGCTGGTCTTGAACTCCTGACTCAGGTGAACCGCCCGACTCGGCCTCCCAAAGTGCTAGGATTACAGGTGTGAGCCACCACGCCCGGCCAGAACACATTTTATTTATTGATTGGTTAGATTGGTCTATGGTTTTAAATAGACTTAAGGGTATGTAGGCTTCCATTTGCACTCTTGCCCCACGCTCTCCAAATGTTGGGGGCAAATATGTGGAGCTTAATCCAACTTGAGGAAGGGGCATCTTTTTTGGATAAAGTCACTTTCCACTGCCCCTTCCAGTCTTCAAGGCCTGGTCTTCACAGTCTCTAAGCTATATCTGCCTAGACAGAATACTTATTTCTAATTCACACAAAGGCTCAGTGTAGTCTAGTAGAAGACAAACAGAATTTTTTAAAAGTAAAAGTGAACATGAAATAGAAAATACAAAAGAGCTTTGGACATAGTAAAAGTATTCTCATGAAATATAGTTCTTATATACATATACATGAAATGTGTAAGCTGGTGGTATTATGAAATATATCTTTTTCTTTTAGTCATGGTCAAAAAAGTGTGAAAGCCTCAGCTCTAGGTGGTGTGCAAGGCTTTCCTAATATGATGGTATATTACCTCACCAATATCACATCTTGCAAGAAGTTCTCCTTCCCCAGCCCTGCCTTTTGCCCACTCTGCATTCTGACTACAATGAACTTTTTTCCATTTCTAGAAGCCCCCATATTTATCTTACCCCTCTGCTTTGACACGTGTTGTTCCTTCAGCCTGGATTCCTCTTTCCCTACCTCTTCACCTAGATAATGCCTATTCAGACTTGAGGTCCCAGTACAGACTGCCTTACTTGAAAGCGAACATCTATTTAGTATGGCAAACATGCAGCAGATTTCTGCAGGAGGAATCTAGCAGGTAACAGTGCTGAGAAATTTGTGTTCCTCTATGCTAGTCTTAGGCATTTATAATTTGATGATAGAATTGCAATAATAATTAAATTGTTTTTAGAGATGGAACTCACTCTTTTGCCCAGGCTAGAGTGCCGTTCGAGATCATAGCTCACTGCAGCCTGGAATTTCTGGGCTCCAGAGATCCTCCTGTCTTAGCCTTCCGAGTAGCTGAGATTACAGGTGCTAGCCACTGTTCCTGGCAATAATTAAAGTTAAAAAAATAAAATATCAGGTTTTATTTTTGTGTTCTAGAAGTTTATTTTATCATTATGATACTCATATTTGGCCTTGGTCTTGTTGAATATTGATTTTAATGCTCAGCTTTTTGTTATTCAGCCCAAATAAATGTTTATTGCAATTCTATTTTGATCTTTAATTTTTTGTTTAATCCAAAATATACTTAGAATAATTTATTTAAATTTTTGTTTTAAAATCAAATTGGGCCGGGCTTGGTGGCTCATGCAGGTAATCTCAGCACTCTGAGAGGGCGCAGCAGGCAGGTCATTAGGTCAAGAGATGGAGACCATCCTGGCCAACATGGCGAAACCCCATCTCTACTAAAAAATACAAAAATTAGCTGGGCGTGGTGGCACGTGCCTGTAGTCCCAGCTACTTGGGAGGCTGAAAAGAATCACTTGAACCCGGGAGGCGGAGGTTGAAGTGAGCCGAGATCCAGCCACTGCACTCCAGCCTGACGACAGAGCGAGATTCCGTCTCAAATAAATAAATAAATAAATAAATAAAATCCAATTAAATATTCTAACTGGGGCATAGTCTTTGACTAAACTTTTGTGGTTAATTTGTAGGGGTATGAAATCGAATTCAGAAGATTTAGGCTATTCAATTTTGCTTTCTAAAATTTGTTGGCTGCGAGCGGTGGCTCACGCCTGTAATCCCAGCACTTTGAGAGGCCGAGGCCGGTGGATCACCTGAGGTAAGGAGTTCAAGACCAGCCTGACCAACATGGTGAAACCTCGTCTCTACTAAAAATACAAAGAATTAGCCGGGTGTGGTGGCGGGCGCCTGTAATCCCAGCCGCTCGAGAGGCTGAGGCAGGAAAATCGTTTGAACCCGGGAGGCAGAGGTTGCAGTGAGCCAAGATGGCGCCATTGCACTCCAGCCTGGGCAACAACAGCAAAACTCCATCTCAAAAAAAAAAAGAAAAAAAAATTTGTTGCAGGTTTTTTTGTGACCTAGAGCATGATTTTTGTCAGTATTCTTTTTTTTTTTTTTTGAGACTGCGTCTCGCTCTGTTACCCAGGCTGGAGTGCAATGGCGTGATCTCGGCTCACTGCAACCTCCGCCTCCCGTGTTCAAGGGATTCTCCTGCCTCAGCCTCCCGAGTAGCTAGGACTACAGGCTCCGCCACCATGCTCAGCTAATTTTTATACTTTTAATAGAGACGGGGTTTCACCATGTTGGCCAGGATGGTCTCGATCTCTTGACCTTGTGATCCACCCCCCTCGGCCTCCCAGAGTGCTGGGATTACAGGCGTGAGCCACCACGCCCGGCCTTTTGTCAGTATTCTTTAAATGCTTGAAAAGTTGTACTTTCTGTAAAATACCAAGTTCAACATATATATAAAATACTACTTTAAATTAATTAAATTACTTAATATTATTGTCCTTCTTTATTTATTGTCAGCCTTAGCCTAGGAAAGTGCAGTATTAAAATCTCCTATGGCACTTTTATTTCCTTTTCATGCAGTTTTATTTCTTCCCATCCCTAAAGCTATATTTTCCTTCTGCCCAGTGACTACCCTTTCTGTACTTTAACACTTGTACCTCTTTTCCAGTTATAGAGTGGGTTTTGAGCATTTTTAGACTTTGGGGTTTGTATTTGTACTCTTTTCCCTAACCAACATTTACACAAAGTAAATACACACACGATTGAATCAGTTTAGCAACTGATTTAATATTGTAAAAGTTCTATTCTTCATTTATTTACATGAAAATTCCTCTATATAAAATTGCCAATTTAACAATAAATTTAAATAATTGTCAAGATCATGAAAAAGGAGGTAGATCAAAATATGCTTATATAACAGAAATACTCAAAGACTTTTATTATGGAATTGTTTGTAATGGATAAAACAACAACAACAAAAAAAAACAAAAACCAATCCAAATGCTCACCAGTAATAGGATGGCTATAGAAATTATGAAACTTCTATAAAGTAAAATTCTATGCAACTATTGAAAATTGAAGTATATGAAGTATGAAGTATACTGACAAGAGAACGTTCCCAAATATACATATTAGGTGAAAAAGCTAGTTATAGTCATAAGATGACATGTATGATATGAAACCATTCTTGTTAAACATGTGAAAATAATATCTAGAGAGAAAGAAACTGAAAGAAATACACATATTTTTATATAGTAGCTCTATTTGGCAATGAGATTACAGGACATTTTTACTTCTATTTTATGTGTTTATATAATGGTTGAATTTTTTATTGGAGCATGTATTATCTTTTATAACAAAATATTTAAAATAAAAGTAGGACTACAGATATACAAGTTAGTAATCTGATAAACTATATGATTGTCCTTGTCTTCTTGGAGAATTCTGTGATTGAGTTATCTAGGACTTTCATTTCCTCATATGCTTCTTGCTGGCTTTTCATCTCTTCACTAATCTCTATGCAAATACAGGGAGAGAAGAACTAGTCACATTTTATCAGCTGAGTTGAAAAAACAGACACAATAATGAAATTAATTTATATAAATGGTTAAGTCTCAAGTGGCTCTATTCTAATTGGGTCCTTTTGTGCTAGATTAAAGACCTCAATCTAGCCAAATAAAGGGAGGGAGTATTATTTATTTTAAGGAAACATGTTCAGTAGAACTTTCTGCAAAGATTGGAAAAGTTCTACATTGATGTGTTCATCTCAAGTCACATGTAGCTACTGGGCACTTGACATGTAGCTAGTGTGGCTGAGGAACTGAATTTTAGACTTTGTTTTATTTTATTTTTTGAGGCGGAGTCTTGCTCTGTTGCCCAGGCTGGAGTGCAGTGGCTCGATTTCAGCTCACTGCAAGCTCTGCCTCCCAGGTTCACGCCATTCTCCTGCCTCAGCGAGAGTAGCTGGGACTACAGGCGCCTGCCACCACGACTGGCTAATTTTTGTATTTTTAGTAGAGACGGGATTTCACCATGTTAGCCAGGATGATCTCGATCTCCTGACCTTGTGATCCGCCCGCCTCAGCCTCCCAAAGAGCTGGGATTACAGGCGTGAGCCACCATGACTGGCCGACTTTATTCTATTTTAATTAATGTAAGTGGCCACATGTAGCTAGCTGCTATGGTTTTGGACATTTTCATTCTAGTTTAGAAGAAACTGAAGAAACAACAAAATGCAATGTGTGAACTTGGTTAAATGTAGTGAAAAGCACATGCAGAAGTGCTGGTAGGTTTTCGTCTTCATCTTGCTCTCTCCTGGTCTGTAGCCAGTTCTTTTACCCTATTGTGAACCCTGGTAACCAACAGCGACCACAGGCCTGCCACCAGCCACAAAACAGCCTTTTTTTTTTTTTTTTTTTGAGACAAAAATCTTGTCCTGGAGTGCAGTGGTACAATCTCAGCTCATGGCAGACTTGACCTCCTGGGCTCAAGTGATCCTACCTCAGCCTCCCAAGTAGCTGAGACTACAGGTACGCACCACTTTACCCTGCTAATTTTTGTAGAGATAGGGGTTTCACCATGTTGCCTAGGCTGGTCTTGAACTCCTGGGCTCAAGCGATCTGCTAGCCTCAGCCTTCCAAAGTCCCAGGATTACACGTGTGAGCCACCATGCCTGGCCAAGAACAGCCTTCTAGATAGTTCCTTTTCATGGTCTCACTCCAGGAACGAGACATGGCTGGCTTCCAGATTGTCCTGTAAGCTCTCCACATTCACCCAGCCTTGTGAAGGACTGGTTAATGACACTGCTAATTCTCCAAGTCTCTCTTTTGGGTCATTACTTTCTCAGCTTCTCTCATCTCATATAAATTCTTATTCCCATAATAAAACCTTTATTTCATAATACTTATAGTGGTTTTGCTTACCTGATTGTTTCCTCACTGACACACACTTGAAATCTGTTACTCTCCCTTCCATTCCAACTCAGTCAGTGATACAAACAACCACCCAATTGCTCCCTTACTCCCTACTTTCAGTCCATCATTAAATCCTTGGCAAACTATATTTGAAAATACACTGTGAATATGCCCACTTCTATTTCCTTCGCAACACCTTTAGTCCAAGTAACTGCCACCCCTCATCTGGTGCCACTTCTGTCCTCCACCTCCAATAACTATTCCGTTTCTAAAGTTCTAAATACTAATTTTATTTCATCTTATGTTTATTTATTTATTTATTTTTTGAGACGAAGTCTCACTCTTTTTGCACAGGCTGGAGTGCAGTGGCACAATCTCGGCTCACTGCAACCTCCACCTCCCTAGTTCAAGTGGTTCTCATGACTCAGCCTCTCCTGTAGCTGGGATTACAGGCGCACACTACCGTACCCGGCTAATTTTTGTAGTTTTAGTAGAGATGAGGTTTCGCCATGGCTAGTCTTGAACTCCTTGCCTCAAGTGATCCATCTGCCTCAGCCACCCAAAGTGCTGGGATTACATGTGTGAGCCACCACACCCTGCCCTAAACACTAATTTTAAATATTTGAAATCTTTCAATGATTTCCTGTATAATCTGGCTTCCTGCTAACTTCTCCAAATTCATCCTGGGCCCTGCTTATTTATAGTTTCTGTTGTCTTATAACTTAGTTTGACATTACCTCTCATAGCCCCAGCTCTAACTCCCTCCTCATGACACTGATTCTACCTTTGGTTTTTTTTTCTATAGGAATCTTCTGGTGCCAGATGCTGGTCCAATTAGTTGTGGCAAGGCAAGGATGAGTGAGTGTTGCAGAGTAAGACAGCCTAGGCTGCTCCCTTAGCAGGAGCTTTGGGTGGAGTCACCCTGGAAAAGAGCTTTCAGATACACCATGATGGACATGTTCAGTGAAAACAACTATCACAATAGTTTTCTTTTTTTGTGCAATGAATCATCTTAAAATCTGAACAATGAAAGATTGCTCTTATTCTGGAACTCCATTCAGATTAGGATGGGAATACCTGGATAAAAACCATTGTTTGGGTTTACGTTTACATTACCCCTGTTCTTTTTGTAGTTACTGGTATATACTCTGTGGCTTCTGGTAATTTAATCCATCACCTTCTATCATAAAAGTGAAAAGACAAAAAGCTAAAATGACACTGTGTTTCTAATCTTTAAAAAAAAGCTAAAACCAATACAAAGAATGTTTAACATTTCTAGTATATTTAAAACATCAGGCTGGGCGCGGTGGCTCACGCCTGTAATCCCAACACTTTAGGAGGCCGAGGCGGGAGGATCACCTGAGGTTGGGGGTTCGAGGCTAGCCTGACCAACATGGAGAAACCCCGTCTCTACTAAAAATACAAAAAAATCAGCCAGATGTGGTGGTGCATGCCTGTAATCCCAGCTACTTGGGAGGCTGAGGCAGGAGAATCACTTGAACCCAGGAGGCAGAGCCAAGATCGTGCCATTGCACTCCAGCCTGGGCAACAAGAGTGAAACTCCATCTCCCAAAAAAAAAAAAAAAAAAGCCTTCTTTTAATGAATAAACAATTATTTTAGCTCACTGTTAGATTTACAGAAAAATAAGAAGGTGCAGAATTTCCGTTTACCCTCTCACCAACACCTCCTCCACCCCCTAATTTCCTCTATTATTAACATATTGCATTAGTCCTGTATATTTTTTCATTTGTTACAATTGACAAATCAATACTAACACATTATTATTAACTAAAGTGTATAGTTTACATTAAGGTTCACTATTTGTGTTTTACATTTTATGGGTTTTGACAAATATATAATGACATGTCTTCATCATTACAGCATCAAATAGAGTAATTTCACAACCCTAAAAATCCCATGTTCAATGTATTCATTTCTCCTTCCCTTCCCCTGAGCCCCTGGCAACCACTGATTTTTTTTTTTTTTTTTTCTGAGACGGAGTCTCACTCTGTTGCCCAGGCTGGAGTGCAGTGGCATGATCTCGGCTCATGGCAACCTCCGCCTCCCGGGTTCGTGCCATTCTCCTGCCTCAGCCTCCCGAGTAGCTGCAACTACAGACACCAGCCACCACGCCCGGCTAATTTTTTTTATTTTTTAGTAGAGACAGGGTTTCACCGCATTAGCCAGGATGGTCTCAATCTCCTGACCTCGTTATTACCCCGCCTTGGCCTCCCAAAGTGCTGGGATTACAAGCATGAGCCACCATGCCCGGCCTAACCACTGATCTTTTTACTGTCTCTATAGTTTTGTCTTTTCCAGAATGTCATATAATTGTAATCATATAGTATGTAGCCTTCTACATACTATAGTGAAATAGTTGTATTTCTTTACAACTTTAGTTGTATACAACTTTAGTTGTATACTAAAGTTGGCTTGTTTCACTTAGCAATAAGTGCTTAAGATTCCTCCATGTCTTTTTGTGGTTTTATAGGTCATTTCTTTAGAGTGCCAAATAATATTCCATTCTATAAACTTTTGAGTCCGACTTAATAGGGCAGAGATGGACCTAGGCACAAGGGTCTCTAAAGAATTATTTAGGTGATTTTAATGTGTGGACCAAAACGAAAACCACCGATCTATCAATACAATACTGAGTTCTTAAACCTAAACATTTTTACACAATGTCTTATCTACGTTAATAATACAAGCAAAAAAAAGGTTTATTTAAAGACAGCTGCCACATTTGTGTAACACTTCAGAAGGATCTATAACACTTCAAAAGGAACACTTCAAATGGAATAATACTCCATTTAATAAACAACAATAATATTTTGTTTATTAAAATAAAACAAACTAATAAAAAATATTAGTTTGTCTATTCATTCACCACTTAAAGGACATCTTGTTTGCTTCCAAGTTTTAGCAACTGTGAATAAAGCTACTGTAAACACTGGTGTGCAGGTTTTGGGATAGACATGTTTTTAACACATTTGAGTGAATAGCGAAGAGTGTGATTGCTGGATTGTATGATACCAGTATGTTTAGTTTTGCAAGAAGCTGCCAAACTGTCTTCCCTTAAAGCGACTGTATCATTTTGCATTCCCACCAGCAATGAATGTGAGTTCCTGTTGCTCCACATCCTCATCAGCATTTAGTGTTGTCAGTGGTTTGGATTTTGGCCATTCTAATAGGTATATAATAGTATCTCACTGTTTTTTTAAAAAAATTGATATATAATATTTGTACATATTTATAGGGTACATGTGGTATTTTGATACATGCTACAATGTGTAATGATCAACTCAGGGTATTTAGGATATCCATCACCTTGAACATTTATCATTTATTTGTGTTGGGAACATTTCAAATCCAGTCATTTTGAGATATACAACATATTGTTAACTATAGTCACCCTCCTGTGCTATCAAACCCTAGACTTTATTCCTTCTATCTAACTGTATGTTTGTACCAATTAACAAACCTCTCTTCAACATACCTCCTTCCCCTCAGACTTTGGTAACTATCACTCTATTCTCTACCTTCACAAGATGAACTTTTTAAACTCCCACATATGAATGAGAACATATGATATTTGTCTTTCTGTGTCTGGCTTATTTCACTTAGCATAATGGTCTCCAGATTCCATTTATCTTGCTGCAAATGACAGAATTTCGTTCTTTTTTATGTCTGAATAATATTCCATTGTGTATATATACCACATTTTCTGTTATCCATTCATCCATCAATGAACACTTGGGTTAATTTCATATCTTGGCTATTTTCTCACTGTTTTAACTTGCAAGTCCCTGATGACATATGATATTCAGCATGTTTTCATATGCTTATTTGCCATTTGTACATCCTCTTTGGTGGGCTATGTGTTTAGACTTTTTGCCCATTAATTTTTTTTTTTTTTTGCCAGGCGTGGTGGCTCATGCCTTTAATCCCAGCATTTTGGGAGGCTGAGGCGGGTGGATCACTGAGGTCAGGAGTTCTAGACCAGCCTGTCCAAAATGGTGAAACTCTGTCTCTACTGAAAATACAAAAATTAGCCAGACCTGGTGGCAGAAGCCTGTCATCCCAGCTACTCAGTAGGCTGAGGCACGAGAATTGCTTGAACCCAGGAGGTGGAGGTTGCAGTGAGCCAAGATCGTGTCACTGCATGCCAGCCTGGGCAACAGAGCAAGACTCCGTCTCAAAAAAAAACAAAAAACAAACAAACAAACAAACAAAAAAAATTATTTATTTTTTTGTTTTTTATTTGCCTAACACTTGATATCAACGTTTTTGCCAATTTTTAAATTAGGTTGTGTGTTTTCTTATTGTTGAGTTTTAAGAATTCTTTGTATATTTTATTGAATAACAGCATTTTAACAGATATGTGTTTTGCAAAGATTATTTTTTTTCCCCTAATCTGTGGCTTGTCTTTTCATTCTTTAGACAGTATCTTTCTTGGAACAAAAGTTTTTAATTTTTGACAGGGCAGGCTTCTTATTACTATGAAAATAAGATGTGAGAGAGAGTGCCGCCAGGCGCGGTGGCTCACGCCTGTAATCCCAGTACTTTGGGAGGCTGCGACGGGCGGATCATGAGGTCAGGAGATTGAGACCATCCTGGCTAACACGGTGAAACCCCGTCTCTACTAAAGATACAAAAAAATTAGCTGGGCGTGGTGGTGGGCGCCTGTAGTCCCAGCTACTCCGGAGGCTGAGGCAGGAGAATGGCGTGAACCTGGGAGGCGGAGCTTGCAGTGAGCCGAGATTGTGCCACCGTACTCCAGCCTGGGCGACAGAACAAGACTCCATCTCAAAAAACAGATGTGAGAGAGAGTGCAAAAATTTTCTTGATTACTAGAAAGATTAGGCTGAATGGCTTCCATGGTCTCTTTCAACACTAGCTTTTTATGGTTCTATGGAAAAAGTAATGGTGTGCTGTGAATTTTTACCCTGTGAATTGAAGGGTTCCCTGGCCCATTATAAAATTAATATATGTTAATGGCAGGAAGTTTAGAAAATGCAGTAAAGAAGAGAAGAAAATATGCAAAAAACAAAACAAACAAACAAACAAAAAACAGTGTGGCAGTGTGGCATTGACTGGGTGGAAGAATTTTGGATAAGTGAAAAATCCAAACAGGCCTGCCTACATTCCTCTCTTTCATTAGTTGCCAACTCAACAGGGCTGCGTCTTCTGTTTCAAGGCTTACATGGACGAAAAGACAGCAATGAAACTAATGAATAATCTGCCGGGAGCGGTGGCTCACGCCTGTAATCTCAGCACTTTGGGAGGCCGAGGCGGGTGGATCACCTGAGGTCAGGAGTTCGAGACCAGCCTGGCCAACATGGTGAAACCCTGTCTCTACTAAAAACACAAAAATTAGCTGGGTGTGGTGGCGGGTGCTTGTAATCCCAGCTACTCGGGAGGCTGAGGCAGGAGAATCGCTTGAACCCAGGAGGTGGAGGTTGCAGTGTGCCGAGATCCCGCCACTGCACTCCAGCCCAGGCAACAGTGCGAGACTCCGTCTCAAAAACAAACAAAAAAACAAAAAACGAGCCCTGGCGCAGTGGCTCACGCCTGTAATCCCAGCACTTTGGGAGGCTGAGGCGGGCTGATCATGAGGTCAGGAGTTCAGGAGTTCGAGACCAGCCTGGCAAACATAGTGAAATCCCCCGACTCTACTAAAAATACAAAAGAATTAGCTGGTCATGGTGGCGGGCGCCTATAATCCCAGGTATTTGGGAGGCTAAGGCAAGGAGAATCACTTGAACCTGGGAGGCGGAGGTTGCAGTGAGCCGAGATCACGCACTGCATTCCAGCCCGGGCGACAGTGCGAGACTCCGTCTCAAATAAAAAGAAATGCCAGAATCAAGGGAAGGCCAGGCTGAAGCCATAAAGTGGCTGAGATGAGCTTGGGAGACAGGTGGGACAGATCTTAGAGAGCTTTGTTGATCTAGTTAAGGATTTTGGCTGTTGTTCTAAGTGTAATTGGAAGCTAATGAAGAGTTTTAAGCAGATGCGCCATAGGATCTTACTTGCAATTAAGAGAGAGAAGGTCAAGGGAGGGAGAGAGCCTACACAGGAGACAGACAGCCATTCAGAAAGACAGATGACTTGGGCTTTGAACAGATTAGGACAGCTGTAAGAGTGGATGAATCAGGAGGCTATGCCATTAGTACAGGTGGTAGATGATGGTGGCTTGGCCTGGGTGGTTGCAACATAGAGGTAAATGGAGATATATCTGGGAGACAGAATTGATAGAACTTGATTAACTGATATGGCAGTGTAGAGAAGGAAGTGCCTTGAATGATCCGCTCCAGCAATTCATGTGGGGGATGTTAATTGAGATGGGAACTCTGTAGATGTAAGACTGGGGGAAGATCACGTGCTCAGTTTCTTGAAATGCCCATCTGGAGTGCCAGAAAGCCCACATAAACGTTGAGGGCGTGGCTAGAGAAAGGAATTAGATGTCAGAGAAGAGCTAGAGATTTTAATTTGGGAGCTTTGCCCAGGTTAAGGCACTTTAAAAAAAAAAATTTTAATACCCACGAAGGTCTAAACAATATGTTACATGTTTCAGACTCATTTCGCTCTGTCGTCCAGGCTGGCGTGCAGTGGCGCAATCTCGGCTCACTGCAAGCTCCGCCTCCCGGGTTCACGCCGTTCTCCTGCCTCAGCCTCCCGGGTAGCTGGGACTATAGGCGCCCGCCACCACGCCTGGCTAATTTTTTTGTATTTTTAGTAGAGACGGGGTTTCACCGTGTTAACCAGGATGGTCTCGATCTCCTGACCTTGTGATCCGCCCGCCTCGGCCTCCCAAAGTCCTGGGATTACAGGCGTGAGCCACCGCGCCCGGCCAATTTTTATTCTTGTTTAACCCATAGTATGACTCTTATTTTCATAGTTTTCTATTAAACATTTTGTTTTTCATGTATATCATTAACCACGACCTCTGCATTGTGAACAAAAATCCCTATGGCTGAAGCAGCTGAATACCACACGTTTGATAGTAAGGAATCTGGGGTGGTGGAGATCTCAAATCCTTACTAAACAGGTTGGCTATGTGGTGCTTTGACTAAAACATACTTCATATCTGATCCAGGTAGCTATGAAAATAATCTAGCATTTTATGTGCTTGTGCACTTTGAAGAGTGCTTATCTAACTTTTCCTCAAACCACTGATTTGTTATCATAGCACAGAGCTCTTCTGGGGAACCAGTAAGCTCTTAAAAATAAGCTTTTTAATCAAGAGGACATTGTTCCTATTTTTCATTACAGCTGCCCTGGATAAAATTAGTATCCATATCCCGTCTGTAATTCAAATGCCTTTGTCTTGTCTTTCTTGTACCTAGTAAACGATTACAAAGGAAATGTCACTTCACATAAGATTTAGTTGCCAAGGTTTTTTAAAAGAAACAAACATTTTTCTCAAAGTTGTTCTAACCACGCAGCTTTGTGCTGTTTCAAGTTGCTCAAACTGTGCCAGGAGGAAGCCCTTAACTGCTTAAAAGGCCAGGGACTGAAACGGAGTATTGCACAACCCTTCACCACCGGGCGGTTTCGCTTCCAAATCTGGCCTTCGTGTCATCCCAAGGCGGGAGCCGCTCCTCGCTCCACTGGAGCCAGCCCCGTTCCCCCTTCAAAAGCAGCCGGGGTTTCCTCGTCCAAGCCTGGGGCGCCCCTCCCTTCGCCGAAGGTTCCCGTGAAAGCGGAGCCGCACGGCTGCGAGGAGGGCCCACTGTCCAGCTGGGGAGACCGAGTCTCCAGGAACGACTCTCGCACTCGAGGACCGCCAGTCCGGCGGACCAAAGGTCCGCGGGTGTCCGCGCCGCTCCCCTCCCCCGCGGCCCCATTGTCTGCCTCGCCCCGCCCCGGGGGACACGTGCGCCTGCAGCTTCCCGAAGAGGAGAGCGCGGGGCGGTGGCAGCGGCGTGGACACCGCCTGGAACGGCTACGCGGCCGCGGAGCCGGGGGCGGGGGCCGGGCGCGCACAGACCGGTGGGTGCCCTCCGGGAAGCGGCAGTCGCACTCAGCGCCCACAGCACTCTGCCCCGCCAGCCCCGGACCGGGCAGGGATGGGGCGGGCGGGAGCTCGGTGGGGGTGGCGTGCGCGTGGTGTCGCGGTGGGGGTGGGGTGGGGCGGGATGGGGAGATGCCAGTCTCCTGACAAAGGAAAACGAGTGGGACACGCTGAGCCGGCCCGCCCCGCCTGGAGGGGAGAGGGAAGGGGAGTGTCGGGAGGGGAAGGGGCGGGCCTTTCATTCAGTCTCGGCCCCTCCGCCGCCACCGCCGGAGCGGAAGGGCGGGGTCTTGTGCCTCCCCCACCCCCAACCCAAGTGGTGAGGAGCGGGGAAGGCGGCGCGGCGTGGGGGCGGAGCCCGCGGGCGCGCGTCCCGAGGCGTAGGCTACGTTGTCACGTCAGCGCGGGAGAGAGAAAGAGAGGAGCCGACTCGGCAGGGACTGGGGGACGGGGCCGAGAGTGCGAGCGAGCGAGGGAGGGAGTGAGGGAGCGTGCGAGCCAGAAGGGGAAGGGCGGCCACTCGTGCCTGAGCGACCGCAGAGGGGAGTGGGAGCAGTGGGGTAAAGGAGCGGGGGGCGGGAATAAGAAAAGCCGAGAGAAGGCGGATAGAGGCTAGTGGTGGTGGTGGTAGTAGGGGGAGAAGGAGGAGCTGGAGGAGGGCAGGGGGTGAGGGAGTGAGTGAGTGAAGCGGACGCGCGAGGGAGGGGAGGGGAGGGAAGGGAAGGGGGGGGTCACGCGGGGGCGCGCGCGCGCACCGGGAGCGCGCTCGGAGGCGAGTGGAACTGGATCGGGTTTGCTGCCAGCGGCGTGAGCTTCGGCCGCCATTTTACAACAGCTCCACTCGCGCCGGACACAGGGAGCAGCGAGCACGCGTTTCCCGCAACCCGATACCATCGGACAGGATTTCTCCGCCTCAGCCCAACGGGGAGGTAATGACCGCCAGAACCTGGGTCTGGGAGGGGAGCTCCATGACATTGTGGAGTGAGCTGGGGGAGGGTGGCGCGGGTAGAAACCGGCTTTTCTGGAAAATGGATTCCAAGGGGGAGAAGAGCACGTTGACTGGGGCTGCCTGGGAGTAGGCCGCGGCCCGCGCTGCCACTTCCTCCTCTCCATGTGCTGCTGCCGTTCGGGCTTTGTCTGCGGCGCTCTGGGAGGAGGCGCCTCCACAGTCCCGTGGCCCGCACGGACCGCGAGCGGGTTCAGAGTTGGTGCTGTCGTGGCGGTCGCCGCGGCGCGGGAGTGGGCGGAGAGGAGTGGGTCCTGTCCTGCAGCCGTGCGGCGAGCTTGGGCGGTGCTCACGGTCCCGCGGGCGTTGAGCTGTTCGCTGAACGCCCTCACGCTGCTGGGTTGCCGGGCCGGCGCCGCAGTCACTGCACGGAGGGGTAAGGGGTGGGGACCCGCACCGCGCTCCACGGGTCACGTCTCGGCCAGGCGGGCGGCCGGGGGTCGTCGGCGCCCGGGGAGCGCCCGGGGCGGAGAGCCATGTGTCACGGCGGAGACGGCGGCGCTGGGGGGCGGGGAGAGCCTGTGGCCTGGCGCCGCCGCTGCCTCGGTGTTCAGGGGCGAGATTGTGCTGCTACAGCTTTCCGGGGGCTCCGACCGCGGCTTCGGGTTGATGTTGGGAACCAGTGATGGTCGTCTTGGTTTGGGATTCGTTGGGTTTCCGTTGAAGGAAGTTGTAGGACATTGGAAGGCGCAGAGCACGTGTTTCTAATGGGCTCCTGGCGGCCGCAGTGGTGAGACTGCCGCTCTGGGTGCGGAGTCAGGGGCGGGCTTTGGGGTGCGGGGTTAAAGGGTGGAGAAATTGGGTGGTGGGAAGGTGGCTTGTGTGAGCGCTTTGTTCTTCGCTGGCTGTTGTTACCGATCTATAAGCGGCAGGCGGGAAAAGCGCGCACTTTGGGGGTTTATCTTTGAGAGAGAGGAGCCCAGTTTTGCTTTCTCCACACACACCTCATTTTCCGAACGGGCACAGCTGCATGTGGCACGCTCGCTGGCTCGTACCCGTCCTGATTGGGCTGTATTTGTAATATGGTTTTTCCTAGGGAGTGTTAGCAGGTGAGTCAGGGGTGGTGCTCAGGAAGAATATAGTGAATCGGTCCTTCTGTGCCCTGTGCTCCAAATCTGGCTTGTCAGGCGATAGTGACTGTAAGGCTTTTTTAAAGGGAGGCACAGGCTAGCTGGTGTAGTAAATGGTAGAGAAAGTAAAGATGGGGCTCTCATATTGTCCTGTATTCTTTTTGAAGATCCTAGTTTAATTTTGCTTATTGCGTTTGAACAGATCTCTGGAAACATGGCTACAGAACATGTTAATGGAAATGGTACTGAAGAGCCCATGGATACTACTTCTGCAGTTATCCATTCAGAAAATTTTCAGACATTGCTTGATGCTGGTTTACCACAGAAAGTTGCTGAAAAACTAGATGAAATTTACGTTGCAGGTAAGAACTAACACTTGCAAAATTACATTATGAAATTTTTCTATTGGATTTCTGGCTTTGAGCTAAAATAGCAACTTTTTGTGGTTTCCAATAAGTGTGGGAACTGGAGTTTTGCTTGTTGTGATAGTTGGCTAATTTAAGTTTGAAGTAGAGGTTAAGATGTATAGAGGGAGGGAAGAAGAGAAGGTTAGGCGCTAAAGGCTGGCTTGCATGCTGGCCTGATGGATAAGTATATGATAGTAGCAACAGCTGCTAAATGTTGGGAACAGGCCATGTGACTTTTTTGAGTATTTTTATAGTAGGATTCTTCTTAAATAACTTGGTAACTGTAGACTTGTTTTCTTGTCTTTTTGGTGCGGCTGTTAACTTTTTCTGGTGGTATTTGAAATTGAGTAGAGGTTCAGTTGTCATGCTTGGTACTTTGTTGGTTGATTCTAGGATTCGTAAGTCTGTATACTGTAAAAATACTGTAGTGCTCAGAGCTATCAGACTTCGGATATAAAAGATGTAAAAGAAGTTAGCTCATTATTGTAAGTGTGGTTGGTAGGGCCTATTTAGTTCAGGATTCAATTCAGAGTGGCTGAAGTGTGTGTTTATTTTTCAGGTATAGATAAGGGGAGTAGAAGAATTGTAAAGGCACACATGTAACTGTATTGCCAACATAGTCTTCTCTAAAAAATCTTTTCTAAAAATATTAAAAGCTGATAACTTTTATTTTTTCCAGGGCTAGTTGCACATAGTGATTTAGATGAAAGAGCTATTGAAGCTTTAAAAGAATTCAATGAAGACGGTGCATTGGCAGTTCTTCAACAGTTTAAAGACAGTGATCTCTCTCATGTTCAGGTAATGTTAATGTCAATGTGAAAAGAATTTAAAAATTTGAATATCTGCTAAATTTTTTAGACTCAGATATGGTTATTGTTAAATATTAATGGAACATTTTTTTGCAGAACAAAAGTGCCTTTTTATGTGGAGTCATGAAGACTTATAGGCAGAGAGAAAAACAAGGGACCAAAGTAGCAGATTCTAGTAAAGGACCAGATGAGGCAAAAATTAAGGTATGTCTTTCTATACTCCCTTTAGTTTTAAAGTCATTTTAACTGTTTCCTAATTTTGGTAAATATTCCTTGGGTATGAAATGGATGTATGTTAGATGTTGAGATAATTCATCAATCTTTCCTAATTCCTGTTTTTTTTTTTAGTTTCTTTTAACTATTTGTTTCTAAAGCAATTTGCTGTGAAGTTTATCATGTTATCCAGCTACTGATGTTTAAATCTGTTCTAATGGTAGTCCCAGTATAAAAGGAATACACCCATGATACCTCTAGAATATTTTTTGAAAAGCTGCAAAGCCAGCTTACTGACAGTTGAAATACTGATGGAGAATGTACATTTGGCAACTGTTTTTTTTTTTTTAGGAGTCTCAAATCCCAATGAATTCAGAATGTTAACCCTGCTGCCCTCCACTTCCATCAGTATGGATTATTAGATTATTTCTCAAAGCAGCTTTAACAATAAGATTGTTTAGTGTGGATATGTAAATGAGAAACTGAGGCCAGGAGGGGAAGGCTTTTTTTTTTGTTTAAAATCATAGTGTATGGCTTCAAATTCAGCTCGGTTTTGATATTTATATTGGTGAGTTTTCTAATTTATAGACAATGTGGTGATCGTATTATTTTTTAACCTGGTGTGCTTTGTAGTGTGCCAGTGTTCTTGAGCCAAGCATATGGTTTAAGAAAATCAGTTAAGGGTATAGGCCTTGAGCATTGTTGTAATGGTGTGGAAACAGGGAAAGCCTAGAATATAGAAAAGGCTGGTATATGGAGTTAGCTGTTTAAGACAACCATGAATTGGAGGCTTTCACAGATCTAGCTGTGAGTGAATTGAGTTTGATCTGTAAATCTAGTTTTTCCATAAAAGTGGCATATAGTTGTCTCCATTGTAATTCAGTTGTAATTAAGTCTGCATTTGTGAGCTAGAACTAAAATTTTTAAACTTTTAAATTTAGTTTGTGACTTTCAGCTTTCAGTTTTTTTTTTTTTGCAAGGAGGTGGCTTTTTTTTTTTTTTTTTTTGGGAGACAGAGTCTTACTCTGCCACCCAGGCTGGAGTGCAGTGGCGTGATCTTGGCTCACTGCAACCTCCACCTCGCGGGTTCAAGCGATTCTCTTGCCTCAGCCTCCCTAGTAGCTGGGACTACCGGTGGGCGCCACCAGGCCCAGCTAATTTTTGTATTTTTAGCAGAGATGAGTTTTCACCATGTTGGCCAGGATGGTCTCAATCTTTTGACCTCGTGACCCACCCACCTTGGCCTCCCAAAGTCCTGAGATTACAGGTGTGAGCCACCACGCCTGGCCGCTTAAATTTTTAATGAGACCTAAGTTGTGGTAAGAAGGCATAGAGACATTTTTAGAGGAAGTTTGACAGAGGGAATAAGTTTTTGTTTTTGTGGATTGACAGAAAGTGTTATTTGGGTCTTAACTATTAAGGTTAAAAAATTCGATTATAGCACAGGGATTACATGTGAGAAAATGGAAAGATGAGCTATTACTCATTTAGTTTATGTTGTAATCGTAGATGTGAGAAAGTTTATGAATGTTTTTATTAATTACAGTATTTTTCATAAACAGTTAGTGTTCTTTGAGTAGAAAATGTTAAAAATCTGTCCAGTAATTTTCAGAGACTGAGGTGACCCTAGATTATTCATTTTGATAAATTTTGTCAAATAGCTAGGGTTAGTCTTTTTATTTCAGAATGTACTAGCTAATAAAATTGGTTTTGTTTAGAAAACCAGTTTTGTGCTTTGTGGTTGAGACAGTGGAAAAGGGGAATAATTCTTGACTTTTTCCTTCAGATAATGGAGGAGTGTACTATTTTTTTTTTTTTGAGATGGAGTTTCGCTCTGTCGTCCAGGCTGGGGTGCAGTGGCGCGATCTCGGCTCACTACAACCTCCGCCCTTCCAGGTTTAAGCAGTTCTCTGCCTCAGCCTCCTGAGTAGCTGGGATTACAGGCGCGTGCCACCACGCCTGGCTAATTTTTTGTATTTTTAGTAGAGACGGGGTTTCACCATCTTGGCCAGGCTGGTGTTGAACTCCTGACCTCCTGATCCACCCGCCTCGGCCTCCCAAAGTGCTGGGATTACAGGCATGAGCCACCGCGCCCAGCCTATACTTCTTTCTATACTTTGCCTAGAATAAGGAGTAAACACCTAATGCTCTGAGTAAATATGAGTTGTGTAAATTTTAAGTTACCTTTTGGGAGTTAAAATGCAGAGGTTATGTAAGATTGTTGCAGTTTCATAAAGTTTTTAAAAATCGTTTTGGCTGTTACTTTTTTCTGAATGACCCATGCTATCCCATGAAATATGGCACATAAATGTCAATAATAGGAGGTTTTTTTTTTCCCTGTAGCTCCCAAGTTTCTAGACTTGGTATGGGAAGTGTAATTTCTTCTGAGGTTGGCACAATGCCCAGAATGGCAGTATGTACCTAGGAGTGGGGTTTATAGGGAATTTATTGGGTAAGAGATCCAGATTTGAAAGATGCTCCACCAAATTAGGTACAATCATTTTTTAAGATGGTATTAACATAGTAATACATCCTTTCTTGAAAGTTGCTGATGGATTGATCTTAACTTTGTTGTCCATTAAGCACACTATTTAATAATTAAGTGGAGACTAGGAAGTAATTTGAACAAGACCCTGGAATTCTGATAATAATTTAGGAGTATAACGAGTACACAATTAAGGGGAAATTTTAAAACAGACATCACAAACCTGTTTATGAGGGAACATGCCAAGATAATTGGAAAGATTTGAGCAAGATGGATGTTAACTGCTAAATGTATGGGTGTGGTCTAGTGAATTAAATGTATTAATGACGTTTGAACTTTTCAAGGCACTCTTGGAAAGAACAGGCTACACACTTGATGTGACCACTGGACAGAGGAAGTATGGAGGACCACCTCCAGATTCCGTTTATTCAGGTCAGCAGCCTTCTGTTGGCACTGAGGTAAAGCAACTAAAAACTTGTACCTTTTGTAGTAAAAGCACAGGTATCTGGTTTCCTAAAGCAATTCTCCATGGTTTTTACTTAATATTTAATTTACAGATATTTGTGGGAAAGATCCCAAGAGATCTATTTGAGGATGAACTTGTTCCATTATTTGAGAAAGCTGGACCTATATGGGATCTTCGTCTAATGATGGATCCACTCACTGGTCTCAATAGAGGTTATGCGTTTGTCACTTTTTGTACAAAAGAAGCAGCTCAGGAGGCTGTTAAACTGGTAAGTTGTCCTTTTTTCCCCTTCAGTTTTCACGTTCACTGTCTTTAATATCAGGTTTTTTTCTTATTGTGCCTAAGAGTTTACCAAACATTTTTTGAAGTACTGATTTAGGCGGGTTTTTTTTTTCCCCACATCACTGTGCAAGCATTGTAGTGATACTCTTTGCATGTATAGTTGATAGGATTCAGCATCTGAAAGGCGGCATGGTAGAATTCCTAGCAATTGGTTTTTATAAACATCTGGCTTAGCGACGTTTTTTGTTCGTTTGTTTAAATTTATAGGAATGTGAAAAGATTTAAGAAAAGTAACTGTGGTAAGGGCTGTCATACTTCCTGGCCATACCTGAGCCATCCCTTTTTCTAAAATAATTCACAAAAGACATGGTGATACATTTCTAGTTGATGAAACAAACGATTTTATGGTGAGTGGCCATATTTGATTTAAAAATACCAGATGTTAGGTAAGGACCTGGTAATTTTTCCAACTTTTTTAAAAAGGAAATTTTTCTTTTTTCTTTTTTTTTTTTTTTGAGACCGAGTTTCTCTCTTCTGCCCAGGCTGAAGTGGCATGATTTTGGCTCACTGCAACCTCCACCCCTCAGGTTCAAGTGATTCTCCTGCCTCAGCCTCCTGAGTAGCTGGGATTATAGGTGCCTGCCACCACGCCCAGCTAATTTTTGTATTTTTAGTAGAGATGGGGTTTCGCCATGTTGGCCAGGCTGGTCTCGAACTCCTGACCTCTGGTGATCCACTCACCTCGGCCTCCAAAAGTCCTGGGATTATAGATGTGAGCCACCACACCTGGCCAGAAAGAAATTTTACTATTTTAAATTGTAGTTTATGTAAGTCCTTTAAACTAGTTTTATTAAGTTCTGTGACAGGAGTGGTTTCTGCATTTTATAGTTGAAGAGTTGGGGGCTAATTTAAACCCATAGAATGTATCAGGCAATACAACTGGGAAGAACTTTTGTACAAGATAGCTCACTATGCCATGTTTGTTAAATTTGCTTTATCTGGTTTACATATCCTGTGGGTAATTCCAGACAAACTTAAAATCTTCAGACTTTTTTTTTTCCCTCCCTCCTGAGTTTTACCCCTTCCTTTACCATGAGGTTTATCACTTTAAGCAAGCCTTAAAGAGAAAAATAAAACTCTTAAGTCTTCCTTTTCTTTTTTTTTTGGGGAGATAGAATCTCACTTTGTCACCTAGACAGCAGGAGTGCAGTGGTGCGATCTTGGCTCACTGCAACCTCCGCCTCCCAGGTTGAAGCGATTCTCCTGCCTCAGCCTCTCCGGTAGCTGGGATTGCAGGCATTCATCACCACACCTGGCTAAATTTTGTATTTTTAGTAGAGACGGTTTCACCATGTTGGCCAGGCTGGTCATGAACTCCTGACCTCAGAAGATATGCCTGCCTCAGCCCCGCAAAGTGCTGGGATTGCAGACGTGTGCCACTGCACCCGGCCAAGTCTTCCTTTTCTGTATTGAGTGATACCCCCCACTGGTTTGCATAATTGAGTATGATGGAAGTTAAACAGTACAAAAGTATGCTACTTGAAAGAAAGGCATACTTTGTATGCCTTTACAAAGAGAATTTGAGAATTCAGATATTTTCAAATCATGTCTGATTTTTCCCTTCATAAAAGAGTGCTTCCTGTTTTAGAGGGAATTCAGATTTACTGGTAACCTTTGAGTTGTCAAAATTTTAGTTTCAGCAGTTCAGTTTGAGGGGAGGGGCATTTTAGAGCTCTAGAAAGAGGTACCTTAGAAATCCTTTAGTTTGTTTTTATGATTTATTTGTTTTTTGAGACAAAGTCTCTGTCACCCACACTGGAGTGTGGTGGGCATGATCTTGGCTCACAGTAACCTCTGCCTCCTGGGCTCAAGCAATTCTCCTGCCTCAACCACCCGAGTAGCTGGGATAATAGGTGCGTACCACCACACCCGACTAATTTTTGTATATTTAGTAGAGATGGGGTTGTGTTGGCTAGGCCGGTCTCCAACTCCTGACCTCAAGTAATCTGCCCGCCTTGGCCTCCTAAAGTGCTGGGATGACAGGCATGAGCCACTGTGCTGGCAGGTTGGTCTTGAACTCATGGTCTCAAGCAATCCTCCTACCTCGGCTTCCCAAAGTGCAAGGATTACTGGCATGAGCCACCTTGCCTGTCCCAAAATCCTTTAATCTCCTATAAAAGAGTAGAATATTTTTGCCAAGTAGCAATAAAGTAGCAGTAAGTGAAAATGCAGAATGATCCAGTAAGCAGTGAGGTGTCGTAACTACAGAAAGCTAATACAGTGGGCTCTCTGTACCGTGGGTCCTGCATTCACAGTTTCAGCTGGCTGAGGATAGAAGATACTCCCAAAAAACCCAATAAAAAAAAATACACCAGTGTATGAGAGAATTTTATAGGTTATGTGCAAACACTATGCTATTTAAGAGAGTTGAGCATTCATGGATTTTGGTATGGGTTCCTGGAACCAGTCCCCCGTATGTGCTGAGGGACCACTGCAGAATTTAGCTAGTGGTGTCAGATCCATTTTGTAACATTTTGAAAAAGAATCATTAAACTGACATTGTAAGTTACTTAATTCTTGCCATCAAAATATACCAATTATGGTAGGTGACCACTATAAGTTATTTATAGATGTTTTCCAGAAACTTTACAGTAAAGATACATCATTAGAGGAAGATGGTTTATAATCCATTAGTAACACAGTGATTTTGAGTGCCAGTAGACACTAGGAAATGTTTCCATTTGTACAATTGCCTTGTTTAATAAATACATTGAATTCTAAAATTGCATTGCTGTAGGTTGCTTAGAATACAGTCTTATTAATATAGTTTTTAAATATAATGGAGAAACTTCTATAGATAAGCATTCTTTTTGATTGGCGTAGGAATTAACTCATGTCTTAAAACTTTCTACATTTCTTTCTGGGTTTCTCTGTCGTGATTTGAGTCCTTTTCTGAGGGCATAATTATTTTGTACTACCTAATTAATAGGAGACTTTGCATTTTGTTGTCTTTTAAAAGATACTTCTGGCAGGGTGTGGTTACTCACACCTGTAGTCCCAGCACTTTGGTAGGCTGAGGTGGAAGGATTGATTGAAACCAGCCTGGGAAACATAGACGCCATCTGTACCAAAAAAGTAACAGATTAGCCAGGCATGGTGGCATGCACCTGTGGTCCCAGGAGGTCAAAGCTGTGATGACCTGGGATCATGCCACTGCACTCCAGCCTGGGCAACAAGAGACCCTGTCTCAAAAAACCAAAAAGGGGGAAAAAAAAAATTTCCAATGGTAGGTATTGGTATACAGCCACTAGGATAAATTGGTCATATCATCATTTGCTTTTTTTGACTTTTTAGTAAGTTTTTTTGAAATGGAGTCTCCCTCTGTTGCCCAGGCTGGAGTGTGGTGGTGTGATCTCAACTCACTGCAACCTCTGCCTCCTGGGTTCAAGTGATTCTCCTGCTTCAGCCCCCTGAGTAGCTGGGATTACAGGTGCACACCACCATGCCCTGCTAATTTTTGTATTTTTAGTAGAGATGGGGTTTCACCATGTTGGCCAGGCTGGTCTCAAACTCCTGACCCCAGTCTCGGCCTCGGCCTCCCAAAGTGCTGGGAGTACAGGTGTCTCGGCCTCGGCCTCCCAAAGTGCTGGGAGTACAGGTGTGAGCCACCACACCCAGCCTACTTTTAAGTAAATTGTTTATTTTATTTATTTATTTATTTATTTTTGAGACGGAGTCTCACTGTGTCGCCCAGGCTGGAGTGCAGTGGTGCGATCTTGGCTCACTGCAAGCTCCGCCTCCCGGGTTCACGCCATTCTCCTGCCTCAGCCTCCTGAGTAGCTGATACTACAGGCGCCCACCACCATGCCCAGCTAATTTTTTAAATATTTTTTTAGTAGAGACAGCTTTCACCTTGTTAGCCACGATGGTCTCAATTTCCTGACCTTGTGATCCACGTGCCTTGGCTTCCCAAAGTGTTGGGATTACAGCTGTGAGCCACCGTGCCCGGCCTTAAGTAAACGGTTTTAATTATTACTATTATTTTTGGAGACAGGGTGTCACTCTGTTGCCCTTGCTGGAGTGCAGTGTCATGATCAAAGCTCACTAACCTTGAACTCCCGGGCTTATGTGATTCTCCTGCCTCAGCTTTCTAAGCAGCTAGGACTATGAGGACACCACCTTGCTAGGCTAATTTTTAAACTTGTAGAGGTGGTGTCTCACTATGTTGTCCAGGCTAGTCTTGAACTCTTGGCCTCAAGCAGTCTTAACTGCCTTGGCTTCCCAAATTGCTGGGATTATAGGCATGAGCCACTGTGCCTGGCCATTGTTTGCTTTTTTTAAAAGGATGCTCTACTGTGGGTAGGATCTGGTGGATTTGCTTTAGCGCAACAAAGAACTAGATTTTAGAGAAAGTGACGTAATTGGAACATTCTAGAGAAATTACAAATCTCAATTTTTTTTGGATGTTTTTTGCCACTTTGTATTCATTTGCAGACATGAATACCCCTTTCCTAAGTATGTTCCTCAAGGGCACATACTTTGGAAACTGTCTCTACTGTGTCACATTTTGAGATTCTACTTGTTACAGTTCTATCCAAAGTGAATTTTTAATTGAAGTGTCATTCTAGTTATATATAACTAAATGTTGGGAAAGTGCCTCGTGCCTCCTTTGCATTATTTATAGATCAGACAAGGTTGAAGCACCTTTGTTTCTCTTTTGAGTGTCTGGAGGAATACCTTAGGTTGAAATAGTTTTAGGTATTTGGCATTGTCTTTTAATACTGATACAGCAATGATTAGTTTCTGTAGGTTAAATAGTACTGTAGACTTTTTATTTGTATGTGGACTTACAAAAATGGGTTAATTGATGTTAACAGTTGAAGAGGCATGAAGTTAATTAAAAGCAACTGCAAGTTTCTTAAATGACCCTGATTCTAGCCAACATCTACCTTTATTTTGGGGAATGAAAAAAATTCATTTGTAAATGATGATTAGCTAGGGAAGCATGATCTAAACTTGTGAAAAGGTGATTAATAGCTACTACTTGAGTGCTTGTTAAGGGACAGGAGCTTTGCTAGATGCTACATTATTACCTTTAAATTCAGCCTCAACAACCCTTTCTGCCAGGTAGTAGAAAGAAATAGACTTGCCTGAGGCCATACAGCTAAATATCCCAGCCCTAGTTTGATGCCGGGTTTCTTTAGCTGAGGTCCCTATTGTTAGACATAACAATTTAAGCCAGCTGTACAAGTTACGTCACCAGGTAGCCTGATAACTTTAAATTATGTAGTGGTTTAGGTAGTGTTAAAAGAGTTAAGGAAGTAGGTCCTATCTGTTGCCAAAATATTTTGGCATCTAACACTTTTTATCTTCGCTGCTACTACCCTAGTTAGTTTAAGGTACCATTTGTACCATTCAGACTACTGAAGAAACTTAGCTAGTCTCACTGCCTTCTGTTGCCCTTTATATTTGGCAACATCAATTAGATCACAGCATTCCTATGCTGAAAAATGACTTACAGACAAGGCCCTATCCAGACAAGTTTCTTCTTACCTCTTTCCCCACTCTTCCTTTTAATTACCCTTTTAGCCATGCTTTGCCTTCTTTAAGCCATGACCTTTTTTTTTTTTGAGACACAGTCACGCTTTGTCACCCAGGCTGGAGGGCAGCGGTGCGATCACAGCTCACTGCAACCTCTGCCTCCTGGGTTCAAGCAGTTCTGCCTCAGCCACCACTCGAGTAGCTGGGATTACAGGTGTGTGCCACCATGCCTGGCTAATTTTTGTATTTTTAGGAGAGATGGCGTTTTGCCATGGTGGCCAGGCTGATCTCGAACTCCTGAGCTCAAGTGATTTGCCCGCCTCAGCCTCCCAAAGTATTGGGATTACAGGCGTGAGCCACCGTGCCCAGCCAAGCCATGGCCATTATCAGTTTAAGGCTGCCTTCTGCTGTTCTGCTTTCGTAGGGGTTGAAAGCAGCCCATTTATGACTGATACTTTCTTTTCGGGTAAGGTGACATTGAGCACCTTACCACCCAATTGCCCCCATGACAGTATTCTAAGAATGATAAAATAGATTTTGCTTGGATGAGCTTGTAATTATTTTTTGACTTTGTAAATTATTTACATGTCTTTTCCCATTAGAATATATATATATTTTTCCTTTCTCCCTAACATTTAGAATTGTGCCCCATTATGTAGTAGGTGTTGGATAACTAACCTGACTAGCTGACCAGTGCTCTCTAATATTCTTATGTAACTCATGGACCATTTGCTGTTTTAATAGTCTCCATTTACAATTCTGTGCTACTTGCTGCCCTGTGATTAAGGTAAATTAATAGGTGATGATGCTTTCTTCCCTTACCTACCCAGGGGATGTTTGGAAATAGACATGTTGATTTAAATACCATGAAGAAGGACAGGCAGGTGTGTTTATGTATTTGTGTGGTATGTTGCTGGAATTGGAGCCCAAGGCTAGTGATGCTGCAATTCCATGACAGTCTTAACGGAAATATCCTGATGAAATGCTAATAATGTCTATGTACAAGCATTGGAATAGATGAAATCTGTTTGCATGTTACAAGTTTTTTTGTTTGTTTGTTCTTGAGATGGAGTCTCGCTCTGTTGCCCAGGCTGGAGTGCAGTGGCACGATCTCAGCTCATTGCAAGCTCCACCTCCTGGGTTCATGCCATTCTCCTGCCTCAGCCTCCCGGGTAGCTGGGACTACAGGTGCCTGCCACCACGCCCGGCTAATTTTTTTGTATTTTTAGTAGAGACAGGGTTTCACCGTGTTAGCCAGGATGGTCTCGATCTCCTGACCTCGTGATCCGCCCGTCTCAGCCTCCCAAAGTGCTGGGATTACAGGCGTGAGCCACTGTGCCCGGCCCACAAGTTATTTTAATAGCTCTGATGGTTTTAGTCACCAGATTGGTTATATATACTGTCATGATGTGTATATAGCTTTTTTTTTTTTTTTTTTGAGACAAATCCTCACTCTCAACAAGGCTGGAGCGCAGTGGCGCTATCTAAGCTCACTGCAACCTCTGCCTCCCGTGTTCAAGAGATTCTCCTGCCTCGGCTTCCTGAGTAGCTGGGACTACAGGAGCCTGCCACCATGCCCGGCTAATTTTGTTTTGTTTTGATATGAATCTGGCCCTGTTGCCCAGGCTGGAGTGCAGTGGCACGATCTTGGCTCACTGCAGCCTCTGCCTCTCAGGTTCAAGCGATTCTTCTGCCTCAGCCTCCCGAGTAGCTGGGACTACAGGTGAGCACCACCACGCCTGGCTAATTTTTGTGTTATTAGTAGAGATGGGGTATCACCATATTGGCCAGGCTGGTATCAAACTCCTGACCTCATGATCCGCCCGCCTCAGCCTCCCAAAATGCTGGGATTACAGGCATGAGCCACCACACCTGGCCCCTTTTTTTTATTTTTTTTTTATTTTTCGTATATTGACCAGGCTGGTCTCAAACTCCAAACCTTCAGTGATCTATTTGCCTCGGCCTCATGTACAGCCATTTTGATGAATGTAGTTGACAAGGTAGGTTCAGAGATATTTTTAATAATAATTTAGCAGATAGCGTGTTTAGCATGAAAACTTTTACTGCAGATATACAGGTTCTTAGAGAGTTTATAGAACATGAAAGATTACTGTTACAGTGGAATCCAATGGTGCAAAGCGTAAAGGAAGGATGAAGGGAGACTGGATTAGGGTTGGCGGAGAAGGCTTTGCAATAAAGAGGTTTGAGCAGCACGGTGAAGAAAACAGGTGAATCTAGCTGAAGCAGTGTTTTGTGGAAATAAAACTTGTAATAAAGTCAGTGCCAGGAGTTAGTTCATACTGGGCTAAGCTGCATAGCACCCCTCACCTGCTCTTTGAGCCCTGATATGGGTAGCGTGTTGTATGTGGCTGAATAATGAAGATTATTTGAATAAAGACAACAAAGGCCAGGAGGAGGGTGGCAGCAATAGAAAGGAGAAAGATTGGAGATTTTGGAAAGAGAAATGAAAGGTCATAGTGGTATGCTGTAGGTCGTATTCTAGTTTTTATCAACAATTGAAAGTGTAGTTGGACTGTTCATGATATGTTTGGTAACCTGAATCTCCATGCAGTGATAAATGCCTTGGATGATGGTCAGGATCTGAAAAATTTTGATAGCCTGAGAAAGAAAGTTTATATCTATCAAGATGGAATTGACTAAAGTCAAGTATTGACACTAGTTTAACAGGCTGTGGTGTCAGTAATGTGTGGTTGCCAAATAAGCTAGGGTGACACAGACAATATGTAAGTGATGTGTCTAGAAGTGGAAAATTAGTAATAAGCGCCAGTTTATTCTAGACTCCTGTTTCAGTCTGCATTTACAGTATTGTGTTAGAATGTCACTCTTCAGTGACACTTGTCAGTATTTCTTGGGGGTACTTTAGTTTGCCATTATCAGGGAAGCAATGATTAGCCAAGCATAGAGAACAACTAAGTCATGTGCTTGTGTGCCAGGTATATGAAATGCTGTCATTTGGGGGAAAGAAATAGGTTTATTTAAGGAAGTAGATTTTGTCTCATTATAAAGAAGACTTTATAATTAAGAAATCTTTAGGCTGGGTGCAGTAGATCATGCCTGTAATCCCAGCATTTTGGGAGGCTGAGGCGGGCAGATCACCTGAGGTCAGGAGTTTGAGACCAGCCTGGCCAACGTGGTGAAAACCCGTCTCTACTAAAAATACAAAAATTAGCCGGGTGTGGTGGCGCACGCCTGTGGTCCCAGCTACTAGGGAGGCTGAGGCAGGAGAATCACTTGAATCTGGGAGGTGGAGGTTGCAGTGAGCTGAGATCGCATCACTGCACTCCATCCTGGGTGTCAGAGTGAGACTCGGTCTCAAAAAAGAAAAAAAAACAAAAAAAATCTTCAATGTGGATGGCTTTGGAGGTAGTGGCTTTGCTGAGAAGAGTTAGGACTAAGCAGCCTCTTCTGGATCAGATTCCAAATTTGACATTGCTGAATTTCTGGGAATTTGGTGACTATGAGGGAAGGACTTAAAAGTGACTTAAAATTTTGAGACTTGATGACAGGAATGTTCCAGACTGTACTACTGTTTTGGTGTTCTTAAAAACTGAAACCTCACATTGATTAATGATCATAATTAATCTTCATTTTCTATTTGGTTCATTTCACTATGGTACTGAGCTTGAAAGCTAGATTTTTACAACTAACTTAAGATTCAGGGCCAACCTTTCTAGAGTAGGAAAGAAGACTTTTTTATGTGTGTGCTCGTTTTTTTATACCACTGTAGTGTCCTGATACACTTACCTCTTGAGTTAGGGTTTACTAGTATTAAATTAGAATCCCTTATTCACATTTGTTTTTTGTATTACCCCATTCACTGTGTAACTCACTGTTACCCATCTTGCTGGGATAAGTGTTTTGTTTTTGTTTTTGTTTTTTTTTTAGGTGATAGAGTGGCATTAGCATAAGAAAGGTTAAGCAATTCAAATATACGTACAAAAAAGGCATGCGTAATCCATAGATGGGGTGTTGCTTCCGGAAATGTTAATTTCTAGGTACTACTTTTGTTATAGTTGGGCAGTATACACAGAGTCTCCTTACTTTGTTCGTTTAGTGACTTATTTTCATTGGAGAGCTAGTTTACTCTCTGTTACCTGTAATACAATTGTTCCAAGTTTTTGTTTTTTTTTTTTTTTGTAGAGATGGAGTCTTGCTCTGTTGCCCAGGCTGGAGTGCAGTGGTGCGATCTCGGCTCACTGCAACCCCTGCCACCCAGTTTCAAGTGATTCTCCTGCCTCAGCCTCCTGAAGCTGGGATTACAGGTGCCTGCCACCACTCCTGGCTAATTTCTTTTGTGTTTTAGTAGAGACGGGGTTTCACTGTGTTGCCCAGGCTGGTCTCGAACTCCTGAGCTTAGGCAATTCGCCCGCCTCAGCCTCCCAAAATGTTAGGAGTACAGGCATGAGCCACCGCGCCTGGCCCAAGATTTTAATTGAAAAAATGTGGGTAGAGAGGAATCAGCAGTTTGTTTTATAAATCCTGCTAAATCTTTGTGTTAGTCATGTTCAGAGACCACATCCATCCTTTGTACTTTCTACCTATCATGCCTTGGCTAACTTGATTAGCATCAGGGCTAGTGATGATGGGTAGGAAGGAAAAAAATGGTCTTTCAGTAGATAATAATGGAAACAGTCATTAATAATTTGAAGCAGCATTGTTAATATTGATGGTTAATGGAAGTGTTGCCTATGTTACAGATTAGCTGTCTTCTCTATATTTCTTTGATTATTGTTGCCTTGATGGAATGTTTCCATTCTCTGTTGTCTTGCCTTTGCAGCCTAGATTTCTTACAAGGATTTTGGTTCCTCTCAATGGTGTATTTTCTTGGTAGAACTAAGAATTCAAGTTTTTGTTAGAAGTTTTTTTAGAATTAGGTATTTTCTTATAGTTAATAGCTCCTGTTTTGAGAACATTGGAAAATACCAGTTCCCCTCCTCATTATACCAAAATCTGTCACCCCCAAAATCACTCCTGTTTTTGCCTTTACATACTTAGTATTTCTTTCTACCTTTTTCTGGTATTTTAATTGTTTTTGTTAATTACTAGAATTACTGATTGCATGACCAATTTGAAAACCACTGATTGGTTGCTAAGGCTGGCTGCTTGATGCTAGATTATAAGAATCCAGGAAGTGTACATAAAGTAATTTATTGTGTTCTTACTTTAATTTTACTTGTAAAATAAGGCATTATAATCTACTTGTCCATAATTCTATGCAATGATGGATTCAGCCATAACTCTGCTACATTCAGGTAACATGTTTCTGCTGTTAAAAGATTATTAGTCTGATAGAAGAGAAAGACATGAATGCTATATGAGAAAACAAAGTATATGGCAGGAGTTTTTAACCTCAGCACTGCTGATCTTTTAGACTAGATAATTCTTTGTGACAGGCTGTCTTCTGAATTGTAAGATGTTTATCAGCATTCTTCTGTCTACCCAGTAGATACCAGCAGCAAGTCCCCACTTTCCAAGTTGTGACAATCAAGAATGTCAGATGACTTCTGGGGGGCAAAATCACTCGTGTTGAGAACTGTTGGTCTGTGTTAACATGGAGGAGTATTTTGTTGACCCTTTTAGTATTTATGTATTGAAGTATTGGGTGGTTGAACTCAATTTACAGGTATCCAGAGGAGCTTGTATGGTAGAAGTTTCAGGGAAGGAAGGCAATTTCTTCAGAGCCATAGGAGTATAAAAATTGCATGTGGCCCGGCATGGTGGGTCACACCTGTAATCCCAGCACTTTGGGAGGCCGAGGCAAGTGGATCACAAGATCAGGAGTTCGAGACCAGCCTGGCTAACATGGTGAAACCCTGTCTCTACTAAAAATACAAAAAATAACCGGGCGTGGTGGCAGGCGCCTGTAATCCCAGCTACTTGGGAGGCAGAGGGAGGAGAATTGCTTGAACCCAGGAGGCGGAGGTTGCAGTGAGCCAAGATAGTGCCACTGCACTCCAGCCTGGGAGACAGAGCAAGACTCTGTCTCAGAAAAGACAAAAAAAAAACCCCTGCATGTTTAAGAGTTGATATAAAAAGGTATTTGAGAGAGAGAAGAGAAGTAGCAGGAGTCATCTTTTTATTTTTTTTTAATGTTGTGCCTCTGGCATAAATGTAGAGAAATAGAAATAAACCTGGGAATCAGGATGGCCACGCACTTGAATAGCCTGTACAGAATAGTGGGGTAGAAAGCAATAAAGTTTTCTGAACTGGAGGTATGGTATTTGAACTTTATTAAATTTTGATTATCTGGTGATGGAGAAAGGGACAGGGAGGACTCAACTTTCTGAATTACATGTTTTCTTCTGTTAATACCTGGTGTACCTAGCAAGAATGGGCATGATAGAAGAATGGTTTCTTTTGCTGTAAGGTAGTTCTGTAAAGTTGTATGGAAATTGATGTTGGTTCTTTAGTTTGTGTAGCTCCACATGTAGAATAGATTTTGAGGTTAGGTGTGGGAAGATTAATCAATAATTATTGCCGCTGCTCCCGCCATTATTAGTAACATAAATTTTGAGGTGTGGTTTTAACTAACCCATATAATCCACTTTTCTAGATTACTTGGATACTTTGCACTTGGGTTTGTAAATAATACTAATTGGTAGATTTGTCACTTTGACACATTGCTTTTTGCCTCTGCTTTATGATAATGTGGGATATGGTTACTTGAAAATTAAATTTACTTTTTACTGTACTTTTAAAGTTGTTTCTGTACATTTTTGCCGTGACCAATCTACTTTTCTTTTTCCTTCATAATTTGTTATATGCATAATGAAAATGAAATGGGGAAAAAGTACAGTTGGATTCAGAAATAAAAGCTGTTTTTTTAGACTTAAATATTTGAAGCCTGAAATTTCTTATTGCAACTTTTGATAAGAGGAAGGGAAGATGGAAAAATAGATTTAGGTGCTGGTTAACAGAAAGGCAGAGATCTTGCTGATCTTGGGATCAGTTTTCCTTGTATGAGAATAACTGGTTGATGGGATGAACTTAAGTAAAAGTTAAGTTTTTGAGGAACTGGCACTTCTTGTTTTTAAGCTGCTGCAGATCTGATTTCTAATTAATCAAGTAAAGGATTTAATAACCTTTTATTTGCATTAAATTGGTTCATAAACTTGTCCATTGGGTCTTATTAATATAATCTGTTCCTCATAATTCCCTTGTATGGGAATTAAGGTAAACTACTTTTTAAAGGATGATTTGCTCTTGTGTATCTTTTATAATTAACTCTTCTAGTTGTATAAATAATTTAAAAACATGATGCACTTTTTCCCCTTTCAGTATAATAATCATGAAATTCGTTCTGGAAAACACATTGGTGTCTGCATCTCAGTTGCCAACAATAGGCTTTTTGTGGGCTCTATTCCTAAGAGTAAAACCAAGGAACAGATTCTTGAAGAATTTAGCAAAGTAACAGGTAAGTTGGATTTATTTGGAATGAGGTGCAGCTTTTAATAATGAAGATAATAGCATATTTCTGTGTGTCATGCATTGTTCTAAATACATTTATTGACTCATCGAATCCTCACTACAACTTTTGAAGTGTAGGTAACCCCATATTTCAGATAAGAAAAACAGGTATTCAGGGATTTGGGAAATAACTTGCCAAACGTTGTACAAGTTAGTAGGGAATACAGCTAGGATTTGAATTCATTCTGCAAAATCATTGTTCTTCCTATGTTTTGGAAGATTGTATTTCTTTGTGTGTTCTTTCTCTAGGTGTTAGTTGATGTTATTAGTAGAATTGTATGAATAATGATTTGATGTTCTTGAAATTACAGGAATAGTAAGTATTGCTATAGAAGAGTTTTTTTTTTTTTTTTTTGGAGACAGTCTTGCTTTGTTGCCCAGGCTGGAGTGTGGTGGTGTGATCTTGGCTCCCTGCAGCCTCTACCTCCCAGATTCAAGCGATTCTCTTGCCTCAGCCTCCTAAGTAGCTGGGATTACAGGCGCACACCACCACACCTGGCTAATTTTTGCGTTTTTTGTAGAGATGGGGTTTCACCATATTGGCCAGGCTGGTCTTGTACTCCTGACCTCAAGGGATCTGCTTGCCTCGGCCTCCCAGAGTGTTGCGATTACAGGCATGAGCCACCGCGCCTGGCCCATAAACAGAGTTTATATATTGTCAACATGGTAAAAAAAATTTTTGAACTGTAGAATGTCTTTTCTAACAACTTTTAAATGACAGATTTCTTTTAGAAAATATTTTGGTCTGCCAACAGTGTCTAACAAATTATCGGCCTGTTATCAACCTTCAGGACATTGGAAATTTTTATGCAGTACTTATAACTTCTATTTTATTTGAAATAAAGCCATTGATATCTACGGCCAGAAAAGTGCCATTAAAAAGAATTTTAGTGTTTGCATAATAAGAAAAATAGCCATATTTGATCTATACTACCATTTTCTTACAACAATTATACGAAAATTTTTATCTGCCTCTCTGATTTAATTAGTGAAAGCAAAAATAGTCCTTACGTCTAATTAAAAAGAGCACATGTTCTTTTTGGAGATTTCTGTGTTGAAAAACTCGGAAACAGATTAGGAAAATAATCTGGACCTAGTTTTTGATAGTCTTTTATAAAGATGTCTAGTGAAGGAAAGAGATGATTTTTCATTTTGATATTTAAGTAGTATCTTAGATAAATCCTTTGATCTACTTGTATTTGCTAGTTATTTCATCTAATTTTCCTGGAATGGTTGCTTACTTGCAGAGGGTCTTACAGACGTCATTTTATACCACCAACCGGATGACAAGAAAAAAAACAGAGGCTTTTGCTTTCTTGAATATGAAGATCACAAAACAGCTGCCCAGGCAAGGCGTAGGTTAATGAGTGGTAAAGTCAAGGTCTGGGGGAATGTTGGAACTGTTGAATGGGCTGATCCTATAGAAGATCCTGATCCTGAGGTTATGGCAAAGGTAATGATAGTCAAGTTAAAAATATTTTTTGAGGGATTAATGGGAGAAGGGCCGGGGGGTGAGGGGGAAACATAAAATGAGCAGTATACATTTTTTTATTTTTTGAGACAAGAGTCTCACTCCTGTTTCCCATGTTTCCCAGGCTGGAGTGCCTTGGTGCCATCTCAGTTCACTGCAGCCTCCGCCTCCCGGGTTCAAGTGATTCTCCTGCCTCCCAAGTAGCTGGAATTACAGGCTCCCGCCACCACACCTGGCTAATTTTTGTGTTTTTTTTAGTAGAGCTGGGGTTTCACCATGTTGGTCAGACTGGTCTCGAACTCCTGACCTCGGGATCCACCTACCTCGGCCTCCCAAAGTGCTGGGATTACAGGCGTGAGGCTATTGCATCTGGCCCTGTGCACGTTTTTTTTTTAAACCATATTTTTAGAGTTGGGAGAAATGTTCTTTACTATGGGACTAGGCAGTGCACACTGGAAATACCATGTGCCTGCAAAGTGAAAATAGAAATTGATTCGTGGATACTTAGCCATAATTGTATAGCCATCACAATCTTATAATGAAGTAGTCTACATGCTGTAGACAGTTGACTTCCATTTTGTGTGTTTTTTAAGAGCAATTTGAGTTTTTGAGAATGGCACCATTAGTTTACATGGTTTTGGGGTTAAAAGTCTTACTACTAAAAACAGTAAATTATACTGGCCCCAGCAGAGCTGCTTGCAGTTACATTTAGCCATTATTAAGTGTCCTGACTTCAGCAGTCAGTGGAGGCATTGTATAAGAATAAACATCCCTTGAGTCAACACTTTATTACACACTGGTGCAGTAATTTGCAGTTACTTGTTCTATCCTTTGTTCTCTCTTTTTTTTTTTTTTTTTTTAAGTGACAGGGTCTAGATCTGTGGCCCAGGGCTAGAGTTCAGGGGCATGATCATAGCTGACTGTAGCCCCAGGCTCGAGATCTTCTCACCTCAGCCTCCCGAGTAGCTAAAACTACAGGGGTGTGTACCACCACACCTGGCTAATTTTTTAAAAAAATTTTGTAGAGACAGAGTTAGTCTCCCTGCGCTGCCCAGGCCGGTCTTAGAATTCTCAGCCTAAAGCAATCCTGCTTCCCAAAATGCTGGGATTACAGGCATGAGCCACCATGCCCCAGTTATCCTTTGTCTTTTAAGAATTCCCACTTTATTACTTATAGGTTAGGTGTCAGACACCACTAGTTGAGTTAAATTGAGGGTAATGTGAAGTGCCAGGGAACTATGAATATTATTGAAGGATAAGTGGTCTTAGAGAACAGAAAATAGTTAGGATTCGTTTTTCCTCTGGCCTATAAAGTCTCATTGGGTTAGCACTTTAGATTAACACATTCAGATGGTATTCAAGTATTTTACGAGGAAGTGATAATGTTAGTGAAAAGGTTAAATTTTGTAATTTTACTTTGAGAAGCTTTCAGGATTGAGAGAACAGTTCGTCTTATTAATATTTTGAACAGTCCTTCCCCCTTTAAGATTTCAAAAGCAGGTTTTAATTAGTTTTGGCCACTTGTGTTAAGTGTTAAACATTCAATAACTCTCTTAGAGGGCATGGTATTTACTTTGTTAGGAAAAATTATCTTTTTTATTGCAAAATAATTACTAATTGGTAATTATTACTGATGTAGCCTGTAGTCTGCATTTTGTTTTTCATAGACTTCATTAGAGCAGTTTTAGGTTTACAGCAGAAAGCACAGAATTGCCATATGACTTCTGCCCCCTACACAGGCACAGCCTTCCTCACTACCGGTATCCTGCACTGGAATAGTACATTTGTTAAAATTGATGGACGTAGATTGATGTTAAAATTGATGGACCTAAAGTCCATATTACATGAGGTCTCACTCTAGATGTATGTTCTATGGGTTTGGAGAAATGTATAACTGTGTTTCCATCATAGTATTATACAGAATAGTTTAACTGCCCTAAAAATCCTCTGTCCTGTGCTTAGTCATCCCTCCCCATTCAACCACTGGCAGTCACTGTCTCCATAGTTTTGCCTTCTCAGAATGTTACATAGTTGGAACCATACATTATGTAACCTTTACATTGGCTTCTTTCTCTTAGTAATACATATTTAAAGTTCTTCTGTGTCATTTTGTGGCTTTTAACTAGTTTCTTTCTATCAGTTATAATATTCCTTCTGTATGTGCCGCAATTGTCCATTCTCCCATTGAAGAACATCTTGGTTTCTTCCAATTTTTGGAAATTTCTTTGTTTTTCTTTTGAGACAGAGTCTCGCTCTGTCACCCAGGCTGGAATGCAGTGGCACGATCTTGGCTTACTGCAACCTCTGCCTCCTGGGTTCAAGCATTTCTTACGCTTCAGCCTCCCGAGTAGCTGGAACCATAGGCGCATACCATCGCACCCGGCTAATTTTGGTATTTTTGTAGAGATGGGGTGTCACTATGTTGGCCAGGCTGGTCTCGAGCTCCTGACCTCAGGTGATCTGCCCGCCTCAGCCTCCCAAACTGCTGGGATTACAGGTGTGAGCCACTGCGTCTGGCAAATTTTTGGCAGTTACAAATAAAGCTGCTATTAACATCCCTGTGTAAGTTTTTGTGTGCATGTAAGTTTTCAACTCTGGGTAAATAAGGAGCAGGATTGCTGGGTCATATGGAAGTGTGCGTTTAGTTTTGTAAGAAGTCGCCAAACTGTCTTTCGAAGGGGCTATACCATTTTGCATTCCCACCAGCAATGAATGAGACTTTCTGTTGCTCTGCATTCTTATCTGCATTTATAGTGTGTTGGATTTTGGCCATTCTAATAGTTTCGACTTGCGGTTTCCGAATGGCAGATTGCATTGAGCATCTTCATGAGATTCTTGGCCATCTGTATATCTTTTTTGGCAAAGCATCTATTTCAGGTCTTTCAACATGATCCAGCAATTCTGCTCCTTGATATTTACCCAAGGAGTTGAAAACTTTTTTTTTTATATTCTGACATTCTTCTAATGGATTGTGATTTCAGTTAACTTTATAGGGTGGGGTGGTGGTATCTTAGAAATGGAACTCTTTGGAAATAATACAGGGGGGTGTTTTCTTCCCCCTAGGTAAAAGTGCTGTTTGTACGCAACCTTGCCAATACTGTAACAGAAGAGATTTTAGAAAAGGCATTTAGTCAGTTTGGGAAACTGGAACGAGTGAAGAAGTTAAAAGATTATGCATTCATTCATTTTGATGAGCGAGATGGTGCTGTCAAGGTAAATATGGTGGAATTATAGGCATCTAAATCAGACTAACAACTTCTAGTCATTTTAGAATCTCAAAATAGTTTTACAAATTGGAGGAAGCTTGGAAGTCCATGGAATCCATTCAAACTAAAACCTTTTGGTTTTAGTGACCTTGGCAGTTTTCTAAGTAAAAATGAAAAATAGTTGAAGATCTGCATCTTTAAATAAAATTATCTGACTGCCTGCATGGGGCTTTCTCTTGTCCTTCCCACATTAATGATAAATGATATTCCAACTTTAAATGAATCATAATTGTCTGAAAGTCCTATTTTTATATTGACTTATCTAATTTTTTAAGGCTATGGAAGAAATGAATGGCAAAGACTTGGAGGGAGAAAATATTGAAATTGTTTTTGCCAAGCCACCAGATCAGAAAAGGAAAGAAAGAAAAGCTCAGAGGCAAGCAGCAAAAAATCAAATGTGAGTGAAATTTGTATACTTAAAAATTGTATAAATTTCAATATTGATAAACTAATTGGAAAATAACAGGTGTTGATCAGACTTGTTAAATGCATAACATCTCTTTAAAGAAGACTTGAACGCTTGAGAGTCATAGGGAAACACCAGTGATCTAAGAAAGTGTTTATTGAACTCTTACTATGAACCATATTTGTGAAAATATTCAGAATTGTAAATAACTGGAATTTTGGTAAATTGGCAAGGTGAAAAATCTGTCTAGCTTTTTTGTTTTGTGTTGGGTGACATAGTCTCACTTTGTGACTCAGGCTGGAGTGCAGTGGCACTCTTGGCTCACTGCAACCTCCACCTCCTGGGTTCAAGAGATTCTACTGCCTCAGTCTTCTGAGTAGCTGGATTACAGGCATGCGCCACCATGCCTGGTAATTTTTGTATTTTTTTTAGTAGAGGTGGGGTTTCGTCATGTTGGCCAGGTTGGTCTCGAACTCCTGACGTCAGGTGATCCACCCACCTCTGCCTCCCAAAGTGCTGGGATTACAGCCGTGAGCCACCACGCCTGGCCTATCTCACATATTTTCTACGTATTTTACAGAATGTTCTGAAAATGTCTTAAATATTAGCTGTCCAAATATCTTAATATATTTTGTTAAAGGGTGGAGAGTTTTTTCTCTGAGAGGTAGGAAATACTAAATCTCTATTCATGATAGACTGTTTCTTCACCAGTAGTGCCCGTTGCCACCCCAAAAATTTCATGTTCGATGGATGGATTTTGAAAATGAAATGAGTATTAAAATTACAACACAGTAGTGCAATAAGAAAACAAGTAGGTGTGTAGTGAGTTATACTAATTAGGGAGACCTTTTTAGAGAACCTGTAAATAGGTATCTGCTTAAGACTGAAGGAAACTTAGTTGGGTAAGAGTTGAAGTTAGCTCCTAAAAAGTTAGTTATTGATTTCCTAGAAGAGGGGTAATTGTTGTTGAATGTGAGAGCAATAATCACTGTCAGTACTATTCAAGGTTAATTTTTTGTTGATTGTCCTGTTTGGAATTTAAAAGAAGAGGATGCTTCTACATATTTCTGTTACTTCTTAATCAGGGAATTGATCAAGTTCTAGTTTCTGCAGTTAATTGTCCAGTTGGACAAGTTGGCAAGCTCTGAACCTCAGTTTCTTCAGTTCTAAAATGGGATCAGACTAAATTATGTAATAGCTCTTGTACTGTGATTATCCAAGTGACCCATGCTTGTTCTGGGACCAAAGAAAATATACTTTGTAGGTTTGATAATATTGTAAATGAAGGAAGACTACAAAAAGAGTTAGTTTTAATGCTCTATATTGCAAACTCCTGGATATACTAAACCGTGTAAAATAACTTTATATTTCTTTCAGAAGACGATACATGGTTAATTTATTAAAGTAGCAGAATGTAAGTATAGGGGATTATATGAGATAATGTGATTAGAGCAGTTACATTTGGTATTTGATAGAGGGAGATACTAAATAGAAGGTGGAGGATGTCAGTATATCTGTTAATATTTGAAAAGGAGTACAAACTAAAAGGGATGATTGCATGTTACTTTCGTACTTTAACTTGCTACAGTCTTTTTTTTAAGTTTTAACTAAGCACATATTCCTACATAATTCTTGTTGTATTCCTGTGAGTTGGGTACTCTGTCCCTTAGTTTGAAATGAGGAAACTGAGGCTCAGAAGTCAACTTGCTTGGGGTCATTCACATAGTGTAAGTAGTGGAGTTGGATTTGAACTAAGGTAGTCTAGTCTCCCATAATTTTCACTCTTAACCACTATACCAGGATTTCTCATCTCTGTCCTCCTGACATTTTGGGCTGGATAA
Source organism: Pongo abelii (assembly GCF_028885655.2). Classification (NCBI taxonomy): domain Eukaryota; kingdom Metazoa; phylum Chordata; class Mammalia; order Primates; family Hominidae; genus Pongo; species Pongo abelii. Next base: position 86,358,012 of record NC_071990.2, on the reverse strand, counting down.
TTCTTGGTCTTGGGGGCTGCCCTGTGCATTGTAGGACTTTTAGCAGCATCCTTGGCCTCTTCCTGCTAGATGCCAGTAGCACCCCCTTTCTCAGTTATGACCATCTAAAATGTCCCCCTGGAAAGAGGTGGTGGTAGAATTATCCCTGGTGAGAACTATTTAGAAATAGAAAAGGATGATCTTTCAATCATTTCCTTAAAGCAGTAAACCAGCAGAGCACATAAAAGGTCTAAGGACCTAGTGAACCGGAATAACATTTTTATGTAAGTCAGTTGGAACAGGGGCCTTTAACAATTCAGGATAAAATAAGGCCGGGCGTGGTGGCTCACGCCTGTAATCCCACCACTTTGGGAGGCTGAGATGGGCGGATCACTCGAGGTCAGGAGTTCGAGACCAGCCTGGCCAACATGGTGAAACCCCATCTCTACTAAAAATAAAAATGCTAGGTATGGTGGCACATGCCTATAGTCCCAGCTACTCGAGAGGCTGTAGCAGGAGAATCACTTGAACCC